>NC_091762.1:38451203-48451203 GCF_029378745.1 Bos indicus | reverse complement strand
GGTTTAAAATTTTTTTAATGGCTTTTGACTGTCTCTAAAGTAGTTACTCTAGTTAATATTTTAGAATCATTTGATAAAAGTCCAAGATATAAATCTTTTTGAGTGGCTGTTCAAGTGCACTCTAGGATGAATAGGAATCTCTACATTTTCTGCAGATGGGGAACTCTATTCTGGCCACCACCTAGATTTTAATTAGTGAAAGTCTCTCATGCACTTTACATTGCTGATTGGTTTAGAAATCAAGCTTTCAGATTGTGTTCATCAGTTATCAGTAAAAGCTACTACTTGTGGAACATTTGCTTTGTGATTAATCCTTTCAACCCTTCTATGAGGCCAAGATTTGTGCCCCATTTTCAGAAGAAGAAATTATGGAAAGACTACACAAGAGACCAGGAATCCACTTCCACTGACCCCAGAGCCTGCATCTCCCACTGCCTAAAAAGCCACTGCTTGTAGGGCTGACACACGTTGTCTAAGATTTTGTTTAGAGAGTTTAGGTTACCTAGACACTCAGATATTGCATAGTATCAAATTTATTTCAATCTTTACAATCTCTCTTTTTGTCTTTTACAAGGGGGGTGAAATAGCTTAGTAACAGCAACCACAAAAAGAACAGTGATGAATTGTTGATGATAACTTAATCTTTTAGTTTAATGAGGAAATTGGCTGTAAGTTTCGAGTGGTAAACATAGTGAATGAATGCTCACACTCAACAACCAGGATGTAGAATTGGAGGAAACTATGTCACAGTAGGTGCTTCGGCGTCATGTCTACAGCCCCTTTGCCCGCTGGTGAACTCACTTCTCACTTCTGAGAATGTTGGCTTCCAGTACTTACAGTTTTCCCTTCTCCAGAGACATGCTCTGTCTATCTGGGGTCTATCCCTCATTCTCAGGTTGGGGCCAATATCTGTTGTCTTATTAAGTGACTCAAATCCTAGTTTGCTTAGGACGGTCCCAGTTTTAGTGATGAATGTCCTGTGTTCTCAGAACTCCCTCAATCTCAGGCAAACCAAAGTGATTGATGCCCCTACTTGCCCCAAGGGGGGACCCCCAGCACTATGGTGCAATGAGTGGGCTCAAGGTTCATGCGGGACCAGGCTAAAGCTGGTCTCTAGGCAAGACCCATTCTTACGAAAGAGATCCTGAAGCTCCCTCACCTTCTCTGCCAAGTGAGAACCCAGGGAGGAGATGGCTGGTTTGTCTGTCAACCAGGAAGTGGATCCTCATCAGACACTGAATTTGCTTCTAGCCTCCAGAACTGTGAGAAATAAATATCAGTTGTTTAAAAGCCACCCAGTTTGTGGTATTTTTGTTATAGCAGCTTGAGCAGACTAAGAACACATGTCAAAACAGTCCCATTTTGATTTGAATTCTTCTTTTTTGATGCTTAAGTGTGATGTGAGAAAAGGATGTATGTCTCCATATATTTTCAAACCTGGCTTAGCTGTGTGGTGATTAAACTACATTTTGTGCTGAGGAGTATTTCTAACTTGAAGAGTGTAATGTCACATCTCTACACGTGTGTGAGGGTGTGGTACGTGTCTTTGTATATGTTAGTGCAGTGAGGCTCGTGCTGTGTTCCATGCTCTGAAGATGAGCAGAGTAATTCTTAACTCTGGAGAACAAAACGCCTGTAGACTCACATAGGCAGCGTGGTACAGGCTAACCCCATGCCTGGGAACCAGAAATACTTGTATTCAAACCGAGATGCTGGATTTATAGAGCTGTGTGATCTTGGGGAAACTGCTTAATGTTTTGGAATGTGTTGGTGGGACTACACGTAACGTTCAGGTTTGAAGGTCAAATATACAAATGCACAATGGCTGGCTGATAGCACACACTCCCTAAACATTTGCCATCATGAATTTTCCCTGGGGTATGCTGGTTTGGCTGACTTCGGTTTTAGACTGGTTTTGAAGTATTTTATGTAGATAAATCGAACACACTACTACATTTCCCACATTCTACCCTTGCAGAGCCTTTTGTTTCTCAGCAGCTTTGAATAAGCCATCTCAGCTGAAGTTTATAGTCTCTCCGTCAGTTCCTCAGGAAGGCGTTTTGTCCTTTTGGACCAGGCTACAGAGGTGGGTTTTAAGTCACATCTCCATCTCCTTATTGGTGTTTCTTCCCAATGTAAGATGGGCTTTCCCCCCCAAAAGGGATATTTCCTTTTTATCGAAGGACTGTGAGTATAGCAGTTTCTCATGTGTTTTTTTCAGAACCTTCTGAACCAAAATTAATCTACACTTTTCCTCTGAAAGGAACAAAGGGGAAAAATACATGCTGTCTCGTTCATAAGAATTGCCAGTGCTTTTTTTCTTTTTTTAATTAAATGAGGATGGATACCTTCACTCATCCATCCTCTTTTTAATTTCCTATGTTCAATTTGATTAAGATGTGTTTCTTGAAGATATGTGCTATCTGGTTCTTGTTGTATAAAAAGTTTAATATCTTTCCCTTTTTTATTGGACTAGTAAGGCATTTGACATTAAAAATAATAGCTTTGAATTTTCCTATTGCTGTCTGCATTCAATAGGGGAAATATTAAGAATAAATGGGAAAACTCATTTAGTTCTTTCTCTGAAGGGTCCTTTCAAAGCATTATACTTAACACGATCTAGTCCAGAATCCACCGATGCATAGAATAAATAAAATCAAATGATAGCATAAATTCCTTAGTGTCTAATCCAGGAAATGAATGTTAAAGAAATATGGCCACTATCTTTTAAAAAATTGCTGAAAACTTATTTCTTCCCCTTTGTGTTTAGCTGAAGTGAGCATGTAAGTTTGTTTTTAAGGAGAGGAATTGTAAGAACCCTTAAAACAATATTCAGTTTTCCTGTTTAAATCTGCAAAGTGAGTTCAACCTCTGAGTTTTATTCTATGCTCCATTCCCACATCTTTGTTTTTGGACAAAGACTTGGATCTGGGCTGAACTCCTTGACCATGGTAGTAGGAAGAGGAATAAGCAAACAGGTAGAGTATCTTGCACTAAAGTACACCAGTGTCCTCATAAGAGTTCCAGCCATACTGGAGTCAGATCGAGTACGACCTTTCTGGCTAAAGCCATTATGGGATGGGTTTTCAAATAAGAGTGGTGGTCTAAGTCTACATGTTTTTCTCCACAGTGGCTCCACAATAGCTTAATCATCCTAAAGGACTAGGGCTCCAAATAATAACAATCTGGGTATAAATCTTCATTTCTCCAGTACTAACTTGACTATTTGTGCATCAGTGTTTGTGGCAACCAGCTTCCAAGAGTGTTCCCAATGATACCCACCTTCTGGTACTGACACTGTGGTATAATCCCCTCTCATATTTTCCAGTTGGCTTGTGTGATCAATAAAATATGGAGAAATAATGGTGTGTCACTTCTGGGGTTAGGTTATAAAACACTGAGACTTCCATCTTGGTGGCTCTCACACTTTTAAATTACTGGTCGCAAAGAGTCGGACATGACTGAGCAACTTCACTTCATTCTGGGGGAAGCCAGAAAAGACTGCAGGAAGACTTGAGCTATCCTGCCAGGAGCCATGTGAGCAAGCTTGACAGCAGATCCTCCAACCGCAGTTACATCTTCACGTGACTGCAGCCCCAGGCAACATCTTGCAGTAACCTCACGAGACCCCAGGTCAGAACCACCTAGCTAAGCTGCTCCTGGTTTTCTGACCTTAGCACTGTGTGAAATAATATGTTTGCTGTTTTTAAGTTGCTGTTTAAGTTGGGGATAATTTGTCGTGGCAGATAACTAATACAGTTGACCCTTGAAACAATGCGGGGTTAATTCTAGTACAATTTATCGTTGGTCCTCTGTGTCCATAGTTCCTCCGCAGCCTTGCATCCAAACCAACAGCCAACCTTAGAGCACTGCAGTTTTTACTAGTTAAAGTATCTGCAGCTATTTGTGTCCTATCCCTTGTTGTTCAAGGTTCAACCGCACAGTTTTCTCCTTGCAAAATGAGAATAATAACAATATTAGTACCTATTTAGGTGCTAAGTGAGATAGTATATGTAAATGGCACAGAGTTAAATGTTCAATAAGTAGTATTACTAGCACTCATGAGTTGACTAGTTGACTCTTCTCTCAGATCTAGAAGTAGCATTTGTAACTGTTCAATGCTGGTACTTTTGCTAGTGTCATTGTATAGATCTCCATTGAGCAAAGACTGTTTCCTCTCTTTTTGCCAGTCCTAGCCTGACTCATCACTGCTTGCAGTAGAGGGATAGAATTCAGCTAAGTCACCAAATACTGTTTGGTGTTCTTTCCTTGGTGTGTCTTTGACACTGGAACAAACCACCCTAGAAAATCAGCCTTGAGAACAAAAAGGATGTTTTGGAATGGAACTTTTGCAATAATTTTTTCTCTTTTGACAAGTATTTCCATTTTGACAGAAGATGAAGAGTAAGCGGTAAGAGTCTTAGATAGAATAAGGGAGTAAATCTAAGTTTATTTTCAGTAAAAATGGAAGAAACTTGTTTGTTTGATGCTTTACTACTTTAATTTACTTTAGTGTGAGTTAGTATATATTTGTAACAAAGTTTTTGAATATTATTGACTTCCTTCTTTTGGTTGAAGAAAATGCAGCTACTCTCAGATATTTATCAGAGAGTCATTTCCTGTTGTTGTTTTTTTGGTTACAGTCTTCTTGGTTCTGGCTGATAGCTCTAGGAATTTAAGAGAAGAAAGAGGCATCTGTCTACCCGGTTAACTGGTTTTAGAGAACTGACCTTGACAATCAGTGGGAGAAATGGATGTCACACATTACTCCCACAGCTTGATTCTGTTAACATTCACAGCTGCTTATGCTAGAGATGGGTCGATACCTTTTTGAATAAATGTATTATTTTCCTCCATAGTTATAAGTTTTGGTCAACAATGATCTTTGCTGTGAGGGGTATAGAGGATAAAATAACTTCTTTCACAGTGGGGTAAATTGAAGCATTGAATGATTACCCTATTTATCTCAAGATAGATAAAAACTAAAGCCCAGTACCTAACTTCCATGGTAATCTACATGTGGATACTGCTTCATTGTTATGAGTGCCATTATTTTTAAATCAATGCAGCAAGGACGTGACAAATGCCATGGGTTGTGGAGATAGTAGATTACTTTTTGTGAAAGTGACCTATTTTTGATTTATTTATTTCAGTTAAATATATTCAGATGTATTAGATGTGTGTGAATCTTATAGTTTCCTTTAGTCGCCAAATCTTTATAGGCCAAAGATGCTGTATTCCAGATGGACTATTCTGTAAATAAAGGAAAGCAACAGATTTATCAAGGATAGACCTAGAGGAAAGAGATATCAACTAGTGACCTAAGGAGGCAGGGTGGTTCTTTAACCTTTCTGTGGAGTTGTTGATCTTGATTGCTTGTTCTTGGGACAGTCTCAGATGTGTTTCAGCACAGCCAGGAAGCTCCTATTTCCTTTTTTCTCCTCTGAGTCACTGCATGGTCCCTGCATTAGCAGGGAGATGGTTGTCCCTGGAGCCTAGGGCAAATAAGGATGAGTAGTACGAACCTTTCAATGGTATTAAGCAGAATACCTTATATTTAATTGTTCCTAAATCATGCTGTGCTATAGCACATTGATTTGCTAACTATAAGTTGAATATTATTTGAGAAATAGTATCCAGCTTCTTGTTTTATTTCTATCAGTAAATTTTTAGGTTATTTAATTAACAAATTCATATTTCTAATGCAGTGGGCTAAACTTTTCAAAGCATATTTGCATATATTACCTCACTGAATCTCATATAACATTTCTGTTCATGTAGCTATATATGTAATTTAGGGTATTCCTGAAAAGTCCTCTGTCATTGTGGAGTCATTTACCTCTCTTGTTCAGGGATTTTCACATGAAATAATCTTGGAGACAGGCTTGTACTCTCGAATAAATTACCAAGACTGCTACCTCAAGTGGTTCCTAGAAGGGGCAGCTATATGGAAGTTGTGTTTTATAGAGTAACTAGCAACTTCTGGAAACAACTGATGAAATAAATCAGACATGAATATCACAGAAGTACAAAGGACTATAAGAGACTACTATGAACAATTATACACAAATTGGGCAACCTAGAAGAAACAAATTCTTAGAAACATATACCCTACCAAGACTGAATCATGAAGAACTAGGTAATCTGAAGAGATCAATTGCTAGTGAGGCAACTGAGTCAGCAAAAAATCAAAAACACCCCAACAAATTAAATTCTAGGAACAGATGGCTTCACTGGTGAATTATACCAGATATTTGAAGAGTTAATATAAACGCTTCTCAAACTCTTTTAAAAAGTATAGGAACAGGCTGCTGCTGCTGCTGCTAAGTCACTTCAGTCGTGTACGACTCTGTGTGACCCCATAGATGGCAGCTCACCAGGCTCCCCCGTCCCTGGGATTCTCCAGGCAAGAACACTGGAGTGGGTTGCCATTTCCTTCTCCAATGCATGAAAGTGAAAAGTGAAAGTGAAGTCACCCAGTCGTGTCCGACTCTTAGTGATCCCATGGACTGCAGCCTACCAGGCTCCTCTGTCCATGAGATTTTCTGGGCTAGAGTACTGGAGTGGGCTGCCATTGCCTTCTCCATAGGAACAGGGAATGCTCCCAAACTGATTTTTTGAGGCCAACATTACCCTTATAGCAAAGCAAGACAAAAACACTGCAAGAAAACTGTAGACTAATATTTCTGATGAACACAGGTGCAAAAATCCTTATTATCAAACTGAATTCAACAACACATTAAATACTTATACACTATGATCAAAAGGGATTTATTCCAGGGATACAAAGGTTGTTCAACATCCTCAAGATAAACATTGTGATATACTACATTGATTAGATGAAGTATAAAAGTCATATGATCATCTCACTAGATGGGTAAAAAGCAATGGACAAAATTCAACATCGTTTTATGATTAAAAACTCTCAACAAAGTAAGTATAGAGGGAATGTGCATCAACATAATAAGGGCCATATATGGCAAACATGCAGTTAATATCATACTCAGCAGTGCAAAACTGAAAGCTTTTCCTTTAAGACAAGAAATAAGACAAAGATGCCCACTCTTAGCACTTTTATTCAACATTGTATAGGAAGTCCCAGCCAGAGCAGTTAGGTAAGAAAAAGAAATAGAAGTTATTCAAATTTAAAGTAGTAAAACTCTTTCCATTTGCAGATGACATGATATAGAAAACCCTAAGTTCAGTTCAGTTCAGTCACTCAGTTGTGTCTGACACTTTGCGACCCCATGAACCGCAGCACGCCAGGCCTCCCTGTCCATCACCAACTCCTGGAGTCCACCCAAACCCATGTCCATCGAGTCGGTGATGCCATCCAACCATCTCATCCTCTGTCGTCCCCTTCTCCTCCTGCCCTCAATCTTTCCCAGCATCAGGGTCTTTTCAAATGAGTCAGCTCTTCGAATCAGGTGGCCAAAGTATTGGAGTTTCAGCTTCAACATTGGTCCTTTCAATGAACACCCAGGGCTGATCTCCTTTAGGATGGACTGATTGGAAGTCTTTGCAGTCCAAAGATTCCACCAAAGTACTTTTTAAACTAATAAATGAATTCAATAAAGTTTCATAATGTAAAATCAATATACAAAAATCAGTTGCATTTCTATATGCTGGTAACAAACTATCAGAAAGAGAAATTAAGAAAACAATTCCATATATGGTGGAATTAAAAGAATAAAATACCTATGATTAAACTTAATGAAGGAGGAAAGGCCTGTACATTATACTATAAAACATTGATGAAAGAAATTGAAGAAGGCAGAAACAAATGGAAAGATTTTTCATGCTTATGGATAGGAAGAATTAATATGGTAAAATGTCCATATTATTCAAAGCAATCTGCAGATTCAATGCAATCCCTATGAAAATGCCAACATTTTTCACAGAAACAGAAGAAGCTATCCTAAAGTCTGTATACAACCACAGAATACCCTGGATAGCTAAATCAATTTGAGAAAGAACAACAAAGCTGGAGGCATCACATTTCCTGATTTCAAACTGCAGTACAAAGTTGCAATAATCAGAAGAGTATAGTACTGATATAAAAGCAGATAGACACATAGATGAAGCAAACAGAATAGAGAGCCAGGAAAAAACCCACATATATATGGCCAATTAATTTATGATCAAGGAGCCAATAATGTACAATGGGGAAGAATAGTGTAGTCTCTTCAATAAATGATGTTGGGAAAAGTGGACAGATACTTGCAAAAGAATAAAACTGGGCCACATTCTTACACTGTACACAAAAACCAATTCAAAATGGAGTAAAGTCTTGAGTGAAAGACCTGAAACAGTAGAACTCCTAGAAGAAAACATAGAGGTTAATTTCTTTGAACTATCTTATTAAAAATAATCATCTGTATGGTCTCCTTAATTACTGAGAATATAAACTGTTTATTAGCTATATGTGTTACAGAAATCTTATTTGTTACTTGGTTACTTGCCTGTTCACTTATGTGGTGGTGTACTTTGGTAAATAGTGTTCTTTATTTTAATGTGGTCAAATTTATTAACTTTTTTTTTTAATGGTTAAAGCCTTTTAGTATCCTGCTTAAGGAATATTTACCTAACCTGAAGCTCATGGTGATAGTCTTTAGTTTTTCCTTCTAGGAAGGAAAGGTTTAATATTTTTCCATTTCACACTTAGATCTATGAAAAATTTAGAATTTTTGTGTGTGTATGGTATAAAGTGGGTTTCACAGGTGGTGCAGTGGTAAAGAATCCAATACCAATGCAGACGAGGCAAGAGATGTGGGCTTGATCCCTGGGTTTGGAAGATTCCTTAGAGTAGAAAATGGCAACCCACTCCAGTATTGTTGTCTGGATAATTCTATGGACAGAAGAGCCTGGTGGGCTACAGTCCACGGGGTTGCAAAGAGTTGGACAGGGCTGAGTGACTGAGCACACACATGGTATAAAGTAGTTTTTTTAAAGTGGATATCTAGTTGACTCGGTGTCATTTATCGGCAAGAATATTGTTTCCTACTGAAAGAATATCACAAACTCAGGTTTGCGATAGTGACAAACTTGGTTATAAATTAGGTGACCCTGTGTGTTTGGTTATGTTTCTGGACTCTTTGGTGTTCCTTAGGTTTGTTTTTCTATTTTTGCACTAAATACCATACTGTCTTAGTGTAGCCTTAAGAATTAGTCTTGGTATCTGGGAAAGCAGATACTCATACTTTTTTCTTCTTTGTCTACTCTGTGAGTCTTTGTCCATTGCATTTCCACATAAAAGTTGGAATTCTCTTGTCAACTTCCACAAAATATAATTTTTGGGAAATTGATAGAATTTGCATTAAACCCATATATAAGTTTCAGGAGAATTATTTTCAGTGTTGGGCTTTCTAATTCATTAATGTGGTAAATGGTTCCAGTTTTTGGATTTTCTTGGCTTTTTCTAAGTAATGTTTTATAATTTTCTGTGTAGTAGTTTTGCAGATCTTTTGTTATTCATATTGGTTATATTTTGATGGAATTTTAATTATTATGCCATTTTCAAACTGTGACTAATACATGTAAGTAAAATTGATTTTAAAACATTGAGCTTTATCCAGAAAACCTGGTACATTCATTAATTAATTTACTCAAATGCTCTGTTTTTAACATATAATTTCATCTGTAAAACAATGAGAATTTAATTTTTTTTTTCCAATCCTGGTATATTTTGTTTCTTTTTCTTACCTTAGAAATACTTTCTAGGCTCCGGGTCTATACTGAACAGAAACAATGTTAGAGGTTTTCTTGTCAGAGGGAAAATTTTCAACATTTAATATTTATGTATCACATTTGTTATATTTTCAGTGCAAAGTGTTATAAAGATTAAGGAAGAGTTCTATTGCTTGTCTAGGAGCTTTTTTTTAATAATTGTGAATGGGTGTTAAATTTTATCAAATTTTTTTTCCTGCATTTATGAACTAATCTTATGATTTTCTCCCTTCTTATGTTTATCTGGTTGATTATATTCAGTGTTTCACATGTCTCTTGTAAACACCATATACTTTAAAATAATTTAGCCTGACCACTTTTGTGCTTTAATTGGAAAATTAATCCCTTAATGTATGCTATAATTTCTAATATATCAAATTTAAATCAATAATTAAAATATTTTTTGTCTTTTTGATCTACATTTTTTCTCCTTTCTTTTATACTTATTATTTTTAATATTCTATTTCCCCCTCTACTCACTTAATAGTAATATTAATACACTCTTACTTTCTTATTCTGAAGGCAATGGCACCTCACTCCATTACTCTTGCCTGGAAAATCCCATGGACGGAGGAGCCTGGTAGGCTGCAGTCCATGGGGTCGCTGAGGGTCGGACACGACTGATTGACTTCACTTTCACTTTTCACTTTCATGCATTGGGGAAGGAAATGGCAACCCACTCCAGTGTTCTTGCCTGGAGAATCCCAGGGATGGGGGAGCCTGGTGGGCTGCCGCCTATGGGGTCGCACAGAGTCGGACACGACTGAATCGACTTAGCAGCAGCAGCAGCAGAGATTGAAACATCACTGGCTTATCAAATCCCACTATTTCTTGGAACTTTTGCTTTTTCCCCCAAAGCATAGGGTTCTTGGAATCTTGCTATTGAATGTGTGGCCCAAGGACCAGCATCATTGGCACCACCTAAGGGTTTTTTATAAATGCTGACTATCCGGCCATCTTACCTACAAAATCTGCATTTTAACAAAATCCTTGAGTGTTTCATATACGCGTTGAAATTGTGAAGTACTGCTTTAGAACACTAATTACATATACTCACTTTATATGCCATTAATGCTATGTATTTTAATTTTATATACATCAAACCTCATAAACATTATTATTATGTGATTAGTTTCTGCATTTAGGTTTACCCACTTCTTTACCATCTTCATTGCTTTTCATTAATTCCTGCATCTCTTCCCATCCATTAGGGTTCATTTTCCTTCAGTGTGGAAAATTCTCTTTAATATTTCCACTCATATTTCCAGTCATACCATTGATGATTTTTTTTCCTATTTTTAATTCATCTGAAAATATCTTTATTTCAGTAAGCCTAGAATTCTAGGTTGGCAGGTATTTTTGTTTTGTCCTATTTTCCATCCTATTTTTCTGTTTCATTCTAATTATTTTCTTCTGATCCATCTACCTGGTCACTGTTCTTTTTGACTATTTTGGCTCATATATGGAGTTCCTACTATTGGTTATTGTATTTTTTAGGTATAGAATTTTCATTTTATTTTCTTTTTTTATAGGCCCCAGTTCTCTGCTGAAATTCTCAAACTTTCCTGGAATATACTATCATAACTACAGTCTTTGCCTGATAGTCCATATCAGAGAGCCCCTGTATGTCTCTTGACTACCATTCTTTTTTTTTTTTTTTAAATTTTGTCTGGTCTCCTTATGTCTCTCAGTGTTTTTTGACTGAGTGTTGGACATTGTTCAGAACAAATATAAAAACAATTAAGGCCTGAGCCGATACTATCCTCCTTCAGTGAGCATTTGCATTTATTTTTTATAGGAGTTGGGGCACTAGTAATCCTGAATCATTGACACCTAGCTTTAAGACTGAGATGATATAGTGAAAATGAGTATACTACCCAAAGCAATTTATAGATTCAACGCAATCCCTATCAAGCTACCAACAGTATTCTTCACAGAGCTAGAACAAATAATTTCACAATTTGTATGGAAATATGAAAAACCTCGAATAGCCAAAGCGATCTTGAGAAAGAAGAATGGAACTGGAGGAATCAACCTACCTGACTTCAGGCTCTACTACAAAGCCACAGTTATCAAGACAGTATGGTACTGGCACAAAGACAGAAATATTGATCAATGGAATAAAATAGAAAGCCCAGAGATAAATCCACACACATATGGACACCTTATCTTTGACAAAGGAGGCAAGAATATACAATGGATTAAAGATAATCTCTTTAACAAGTGGTGCTGGGAAATCTGGTCAACCACTTGTAAAAGAATGAAACTAGACCACTTTCTAACACCATACACAAAAATAAACTCAAAATGGATTGAAGATCTAAACGTAAGACCAGAAACTATAAAACTCCTAGAGGAGAACATAGGCAAAACACTCTCTGACATACATCACAGCAGGATCCTCTATGACCCACCTCCCAGAATATTGGAAATAAAAGCAAAAATAAACAAATGGGACCTAATTAACCTTAAAAGCTTCTGCACATCAAAGGAAACTATTAACAAGGTGAAAAGACAGCCTTCAGAATGGGAGAAAATAATAGCAAATGAAGCAACCGACAAACAACTAATCTCAAAAATATACAAGCAACTCCTACAGCTCAACTCCAGAAAAATAAATGACCCAATCAAAAAATGGGCCAAAGAACTAAATAGACATTTCTCCAAAGAAGACATACAGATGGCTAACAAACACATGAAAAGATGCTCAACATCACTCATTATCAGAGAAATGCAAATCAAAACCACTATGAGGTACCATTTCACACCAGTCAGAATGGCTGCGATCCAAAAGTCTACAAATAATAAATGCTGGAGAGGGTGTGGAGAAAAGGGAACCCTCTTACACTGTTGGTGGGAATGCAAACTAGTACAGCCACTATGGAGAACAGTGTGGAGATTCCTTAAAAAACTGGAAATAGAACTGCCTTATGATCCAGCAACCCCACTGCTGGGCATACACACTGAGGAAACCAGAAGGGAAAGAGACACGTGTACCCCAATGTTCATCGAAGCACTGTGTATAATAGCCAAGACATGGAAGCAACCTAGATGTCCATCAGCAGATGAATGGATAAGAAAGCAGTGGTACATATACACAATGGAGTATTACTCAGCCATTAAAAAGAATACATTTGAATCAGTTCTAATGAGGTGGATGAAACTGGAGCCTATTATACAGAGTGAAGTAAGCCAGAAGGAAAAACATAAATACAGTATACTAACGCATATATATGGAATTTAGAAAGATGGTAACAATAACCCGGAGTACGAGACAGCAAAAGAGACACTGATGTATAGAAGAGTCTTATGGACTCTGTGGGAGAGGGAGAGGGTGGGAAGATTTGGGAGAATGGCAATGAAACATGTAAAATATCATGTAGGAAATGAGTTGCCAGTCCAGGTTCGATGCACGATGCTGGATGCTTGTGGCTGGTGCACTGGGACGGCCCAGAGGGATGGTATGGGGAGGGAGGAGGGAGGAGGGTTCGGGATGGGGAACACATGTGTACCTGTGGCGGATTCATTTTGATATTTGGCAAAACTAATACAAATATGTAAAGTTTAAAAATAAAATAAAATTAGAAAAATAAAATAAGATAAAATAAAATAGTTACCGAATTTAAAAAAAAAAAAAAAGACTGAGATGACTGGAATTTGACTCATGAAAGAGCTTATTTATTTTTGATACATGAGATAAAGGGAAGAAGAGAAAATGGGAAAATGGCACTTATTTATTTATTGTTTATTTTTATTTAAGAATTTCATGCATCTTAGCTTTATATTCTTCACAACATTGCTAATTGTTTATGGCACAGATCATACAGTATTTTTGTGTTGTCATATTCTCTTCTTCTCCTTACTCTCTTCCTAGTTCTTTTTCTTGGAGCGCTTCTCTAGATTTGGCAGGGGCAAAGAACAGGAGGATTCACAGAAATAGTTGCTAATGTGAAATGTAAAAATTCTGGTTAACAACTTTGGCCATTAGTTTTAGGGTCCCTGTGCCCCTATGGCTACAATTTAAGCCTTATGTGACTCCTCTAAAAAGCAAAGAAAGAGCCCCCAAAGAGTCATCCAGACTCTTAAGTCATTAGTAGCTTTAACAAGCTATGACTATTTAAGTATTGGTTTAGAGTTCATCAAATAGTATGGGGCAAGGGTACATTGTGTGAATTATATCTACCATCAGGTATTTCCCATCTTGTACCCCATCCTCCTGCGTGATTCTTCTGTTGTGCTTAAAAAACTTCAAAATATTTCACTGAAATGGCCAAAAAGAATGCTGACACTGATAGCATGGTAAAAAAATTAAACCGCCTGTAGCTCTTGAGAAGTGATTCTGCCTTTTCTGTGCAGGCCAGGATGTTCTCAGCCTCTGTCTCCTAAATGTGGACCAGCAGGGGAGATAATATGGAGGACAGTGTACTCCCCGGGGATGGGTGAGCATGAGTAACGGCCCATCGCCGTCTGCTGGGCTCTTCCTGTCTAAGAAAGAGCTTAGCCATTGCAAAGCATCACTATCCTCACCCCTGCTGGGGTACCTGTCTCAATTATGGTACCCGGTCCTTTTTTGTCTCTGTTGTTCCGCCCCCTCATCCTCTGTTGAAATTATGATTTTTTTCCTTTACAACTTCTGCCAAGAATTTCACTCTTCTGAGTTATTCTGACAATATTTTCATTGGTATAGCTCTGCATCTTTACCTTTCACCTTTGAAAAGGGTAATTTTTATTATTTTAAATGTTTTCCAAAGGTATAACATGCCTTTAGGTGTTGAATTGAACTCTTAGAAGAGGAGGTAAAAGAGTCTCCTTAGGCAGTTCAGTCATGGACATATTTTATTTGGCCCCCAGAACATTTTTAAGCATTATTTAGTGACTAGTGATTGAACAAAAGTATTTTTCCTTTTCATCAGATTGGACCAAAGGAGGGTCACTTGTGCGTATCTGAACTAATAATTCCCTCTAGCCTTTATTCAAATACATCTTTTTAGTAAGGCCTTCCTGACCATTTCGTCTAAAATCCCAACCCCAACTTTGTTTCTGTCTAGTTTATTTACCATCATCTCACTAGCCATGCATTTTACTTAGCTTTTCCTTTGTTTGTTTGCTTATTGTTCATGATCTTGGTGCAGAGATTTTGTCTGCTTTGTGTCTAGACCAGTACTTGACTTAGAAGTCCTCTAATACATATTAATTTATTGGATAAATGAATGAAAGTGGCCAGGGAGATTTCATGGGACTGTTGGCTTCGACCTTTATAAGAAAGTTTTATTGAAATAAAATTCATGTGCCATACAGTTAACACTTGAAGTGTACAATTCACTAGCTTTTAATGTATTTTCAGATCTGTGTATCCATTACCACTGTCACTTTTGGAACATTTTCATTACTTGCCAAAAAACTCCATACTCTTTATGTCTTAGTATCCCCCAAGTCCTGTGTTACCCTCAGCCCTGCTGCTGCTGCTGCTAAGTCGCTTCAGTCGTGTCCGACTCTGTGCAACCCCATAGACGGCAGCCCACCAGGCTCCCCCATCCCTGGGATTCTCCAGGCAAGAACACTGAAGTGGGTTGCCATTTCCTTCTCCAATGCATGGAAGTGAAAAGTGAAAGGGAAGCTGCTCAGTTGCGTCCAACTCCTAGCGACCCCATGGACTGCAGCCTACTAGGCTCCTCCATCCATGGGATTTTCCAGGCAAGAGTAATGGAGTGGGTTGCCATTGCCTTCTCCAACCCTCAGCCTAGGAATCCACTAGATTTGCCTGTTCTAGACAGTTCATATAATGGAATGAAGTGGAATGGAATCATATGATATGTGGTTCTTTGTGACTGGCTTCTTCACTAACGTGTTTTCAAGTTTCTTCTATGTTGTAGTACTTCATACTTTCATTGCTGAGTAATATTGCAGAGTGTGGAAATGTCGAATTTTATGTATTCTTTTGTCAGTTGATGGACTGGTCTTGTTTTCTTAACAAATCACTGTCAAGAGGGATGGCTTTGCCATGATTGACTTATAATGACGCCTGGTCCAACTTGGTGTCAGTTCCTCCAACTAAAGTACTGACTCAACGCCATCAGAAGGCCATAATGGATTCTGGTGGTCAACCACCATCAAATCAATATCATCTCATAAAAGTTTCTTCTTTCTATCTTTGAATAGTCATATTTTCCTCCTTCCCAGTCATTATTATGGTGTTTTTATATTGGAAGATCAATGGCTTGTGGCATTAAAACCATAGTAAGAAAGAAGGAAGGCCAGCAACAGAGCAAATGATATTAGCTCTGTCTTCAGTTTAATTTCCTCATAAAAAAAAATCTCTCATTTTTCAACAGACACTGAGGTGTTACTGTGGAGGACTGCAAAAAAAAAAAAAAAAAAAAAAATTGCCATTCACCTAGGATGTAAAATACTCTCCCAAGGCAGTCTCTTCTTAATTTCCTGTGTTCTGTCTGTTGGAAGGCTCACTGGTGCAAAGCCAATATGAGCTATGCTATATTTCAACCAAATGCCCTTTGTTCTGGAGGACTGTGGTTTTTTTTTTTTCCCCAAGTAATTAAGCCAGTCAGGGAAAAATGTCAAATGTCATTTTGCTCATTTTTTCTTTCCTTTTCCCACTCTGATCAAGGTTGGAACATTCTCTTCATTAAAAGTCTTTCCAAAGACAACTCTGCAGTGAGTGAGGACTTTGTCCACACTTTTTAATTCAGTGGCAGAGGCTTTGGGAAAGCAGCATGCTACTTGTACTCCAAGCAAAAAGGTGTAAATGGCTTTATTGAAAATCAATATGCTCTTGTGAAGTGCCACTCGTTTCTGGTGTTTCTGAGTTCTTTGCCATTTGTCATTTTGCACCGATGAAAGCTGTGCAACTGTGGCTTTCTGTGTTTGAGGTTTTCTTTTTTTTTCTGTATTTTCATCCATAAGCATAAGGTTAAAGGATCATTTGGTGAATTGTTTGTTTATTTTTTGGAAGAAGAAATGTGTAGGGTTTTTTTTTTTTTTGATGACAGAAATTGAACTGCCACTGAGGAGAATGGCTGTTACCCACATTGTGGTCTCATAAGTGAGGTCACATTTGAGCAGACTTTGGCAGGGTGCTGGAGACTTCTTAAAAGTTCCCTCAGAATGTTGTAGAGAAAACTCTCCCTTAATCCCAGAGAGTGAAAAGTGGAGATGTGGTAGTGTTGCGTTCTGTCAGGGTGGGATGTCAGATGTCTTCATACTATATATAGAGTGCCCAGACTGTCTCCAGAGTGAGGTCTTGTTCTGACCATTATTGTAAGAACACAGACTGATTTTCATTGGTTACACTCTTGGTGAAAGATTAGCTGTGAGATTAGATTGATAAAAAATTATGTGCCAGTTACAGCTAATGTGCCAGCATCTGAGGAGGGTCAGGGTCATTTGTGATGGCTTTATTTGATTTGTACAGATTTCAGTGAATTACAACATTTTTCCTGTGCTGAGAAACTAGATAATTTGTTATAAATTTCCATCAACCCTTAAAAAAAAGCTTAACCTTCATTTTAAGCCTAGAGATGGCATAAATCTGAACAGTGAGTTACGGGTGATGGTAGCTGTGTCACAGCAAGGTCTTAATGAAACAGAGCCTCTGAGGGGACTGTGGGAGAGATGGGGCTGGGATGTGGGCCCTTGGCCAGTTTTCAAATGAATCAATGCCCAGAGGTCACTTACTTGTTTATTTATAGTATTTTTTCAGTGCCTTGCAATTACATGTTATTCAATGCATTTCGTTGACCTGAATTGAACTGGATTCACAGAGAAAATGAGGCATGACCTCAAATTATTTTAACTTCCAATTGTGATTGAAGTGTTTTACTTTTCAAGAGTTTTAGGTAAGTATAGAGCTGAGAATAAGCCAGGGAGGAATGGACAGTCTTATTTCTTGGCTTCATACTTTTTTCCCCTATAAAATTCCTACCTTTACTTAAGCAAATAATATTCAACTTTGGCCTCATTTGCCACAACTTTATCCAGACTGGAGCCTCAGTTTCTTTTCAGTAAGTCCTAAAACCTTTAAGACCCTTCCCTGAAGACCTTTAATAATGCCAACAAGGCTTGCTAAATCCTTCAGGAGGGGTTATAATTACCAAGCGTTACTATTGTTTCATATTGTAATTTCAACACTGCCTATTGTACAATTTGATTACTGGTAAATTAGGATTCTGTTTAATTTGATCATTACTTTTGAAATTAAATCATTATATATTAAACAAATTACCAAATTTGATTGGTCCAAAAAAGATTATTAGAGTGCCAATCAGGTGGTTAGAAAAAATTGCCATCACATAACAAGACTAATTTTATAAACTAATTGGAAAACAGTCAGAAAATCCCATCTACGGTTCCCAAAATGTGCCTTCAGGGAACTGAGAGCCGGTTAGAATCTTCCTAATGGTCTCTTGGACTGACCTCTTGTAGCTCTGATGGTGGTAGTAAAGCAATGGCTACATATTTATTGTTGTCATGGATTGAAATTTACTTGTGATATTTAGTAAAATAAAACCTAAATGTAACCACCATTCTTCTGACTCATAAAATGATTTAATTCATTCACTTATTTGTATGTATATGCCTTGTTTTATTTTTGGTGGCCTGCTGAATTAGGTGAGATAAACTCGATCACTCCTCAGGGGTTTTCTAGAATATACTCTCATGTACAAAATCTAATCCTGCCGTTCATCTGCTGTTATTTGCAATCAGATCATCTATTTCTTTTCTTTTATTTGCTACTGTATGTCAGATTGTAGATTAGAGTTGACGCCATTTATTCTGAGTGTGTTGAGGGGAAATGGCATTGGAGACATTCATTAGTGAGTTTTAAAATTGTTCCCTAGGAAATTTGCCTCACATCATCTGGTCTGACGTGGTGAGAAAATGTAGCCCTTACCAGGAGGCTTGGTTGCCTCAGTCACTTAGATGGGACAACTTCATGCCAAGATGACATGATTGGAAATCTACCTTTTGTTTTCACAAAATATGACTGGTTTGGAGGCATTTAAATACATATTCAGTTCAGTTCAGTTCAGTCGCTCAGTCGTGTCCGACTCCTTGCGACCCCATGAATCCCAGCACGCCAGGCCTCCCTGTCCATCACCAACTCCCGGAGTTTACCCAAACTCATGTTCACTGAGTCAGTGATGCCATCCAGCCATCTCATCCTCTGTCGTCCCTTTTCTCCTCCTGCCCCCAATCCCTCCCAGCATCAGAGTCTTTTCCAATGAGTCAACTCTTTGCATGAGGTGGCCAAAGTATTGGAGTTTCAGCTTCAGCATCAGTCCTTCCAATGAACACCCAGGGCTGATCTCCTTCAGAATGGACTGGCTAGATTTCCTTGCAGTCCAAGGGACTCTCAAGAGTCTTCTCCAACACCACAGTTCAAAAGCATCAATCCTTTGGCGCTCAGCTTTCTTCACAGTCCAACTCCCACATCCATATGACCACAGGAAAAACCATAGCCTTGACTAGACGGACCTTTGTTGGCAAAGTAACATCTCTGCTTTTGAATATGCTATCTAGGTTGGTCATAACTTTCCTTCCAAGGAGTAAGTGTCTTTTAATTTCATGGCTGAAATCAGCACATGCAGTATTTTTGGAGCCCCCCAAAATAAAGTCTGACACCGTTTCCACTGTTTCCTCATCTATTTTCCATGAAGTAATGGGACCAGATGCCATGATTAGTTTTCTGAATGTTGAGCTTTAAGCCAACTTTTTCACTCTCCTCTTTCACCTTCATCAAGAGGCTGTTTAGTTCCTCTTCACTTTCTGCCATAAGGGTGGTGTCATCTGCATATCTGAGGTTATTGATATTTCTCCCAGCAATCTTGACTCCAGCTTGTGCTTCTTCCGGCCCAGTGTTTCTCATGATGTACTTTGCATATAAGTTAAATAAGCAGGGTGACAATATACAGCTTTGATGTTTTTAAATAAAAGAGGAATGCTATATGGAAGCTTTACAAAAATAATGAAGAAACCTAACTCCTGAATAGTATTTTAAACACTTCAGCTTATGAGTTATGTTTAATTTTCATATGGAATTTCATAGACTTAGCCAGTTTTGCTTATTCTCTTCCATATTGTTTTTTGTTGTTGTTGATTGGTTGGTTAGTTCGCTGTTTTTATGAACAAACATTTTGTTTTACATAAAGGCCCCTATAACTAATTCAGAGAGAGGTTTTCTATTGCTTCAGTTCTCTCTTGGTAGAATCTGATGGGTTTCCCCCACCTTTCAAAACCACACACTCTGTTTAGTTCCCTTTGCCATTATTTACCTAAATTTTATCTAAAGAAAATAGAAATGAAATAGATATTTTTCATGGATGTAGGACTAATGCTGAAGCTGAAACTCCAATACTTTGGCCATTTGATGCAAAGAACTGACTCGTTGGAAAAGACCTTGATGCTGGGAAAGATTGAAGGCAGAGGAGGAGGGGACAACAGATGATGAGATGGTTGGGTGGCATTACGGACTCGATGGACATGAGTTTGAGCAAGCTCTGGGAGTTGGTGATGGACAGGGAAGCCTGGTGTACTACAGTCCATGGGGTCACAAAGAGTTGGACACCACTGAGTGGCTGAACTGAACAGAAGATGAGATCTTGAAAATTCAATAGATAATTAAGAAATTAGTGTTATGAGTGTTTTCACTAGAATGAATAATACTTTGACTTTTCTGAAGGATGTTTCTGTCCCACTGGTTAGGTTTCAGAGAGAATAAATAGTTTTTGACTTAGTAGTGAAATATTGCTTGGAAGATATATCAATTGTTGTTAATTACTGGTTAGTTGCTAAGTCACGTCCAACTCTTTTGTGACCTCATGAACTGTAGCCTGCCAGGCTCCTCTGTCCATGGGATTTCCCAGGCAAGAATACTGGAGTGGATTGCCATTTCCTTCTCCAGGAGATCTTCCCAACCCAGGGATTGGACCTACATCTGCATTGGCTGATGAATTCTTTACTACTGAGCCACCTAGGATGCCTGATATATCAGTAACTGAGTATAAAAGGAAGTCCTCTCATGCATCAGTTTTCCTGAACTCTGTGATATGCAGTAAGTTTCTTAAATGCTAACACTCTATCAATAACAGTGATAACATTTATTGAGTACTTACTATGTGCTATGCATGTTATAAAGATTATATAATGGAGTCTTCAAGGTGACTTTATGTAAGATATATATTATCCTCATTTTAGAGATGAAGTGACTTGGAGAAGTTAAACGATGTCTAAGATCATGCAGTTTTTAAGTGAGGATTAGACTCCATATAGATCACATCCAGACTTTGAGGTATTTTGTGTGTTGAGTGTATAGAAACCTTTAAATGGTTAGTACTGCATTCACTGACTCAGAAATTTAGATGTAAAGATCTTTACATCTCTGCCTGTTTGCCACTCCCAACCCCTCCAAACTGGTTACTTATAAGTTTCCTTATAATCACCTGACATTTTTAATGCACCTATGAACAAGTATGAGTCTACATTACCTCGTTTTTAAAAACACAAACTGTGTAATTTATATATACTAGATAGTGCACGTTTTTCTGTATCCTATAGAACCTGTTAACTCTTACTGCCTCCCTCACCCCACCATTCATGACCATCTTTGAACAGAATGGCTTGTTTATCTCTACATAGATCAACAACTCTTGTTGGATGGTTTAAGTACATTCAAAAGTAGAATGTCCCATAAGACAGAGCTTATGACAGCCTCCTCAGATATGGCTTTTCCTCCTACAGTCCAGTGCATATACCATTATCTTATGATGTATGAACGGGTTCCTCCAGTGGAGTTAAGACTCTGGCTCCACCTGCATGGATGAGGGGCAATGAGTTGGAAACACTCTTCTCAGAAATTGTCTTTAAGTGAGGTGGGGGAGACTCCCTTGATTTCTTTGTATATTATTTTAGTGTAGTAAGAATATATACACATACACACACATGTAAACTTTATTTTTAGAGCCATTTTATGTTCCCAGAAAGCATTGAGTAGCATATACAGAGAGTCCCTGTGTCCTCATACACGTACAACCTCCCCTACTACCAGAATCCCACCAGTGTTACCTCTGTTTCAATAGGTTATATTTTTTGCTTGCCTTTGTAATGTACTGACTTTAAACAGGGGGCTTCCTAGGTAGCTCCATGGTAAAGAATATGTCTGCCAAGCTGGAGACTCAGGTTCAATTCCTGGGTCAGGAAGATCCCCTGGAGAAGGAAATGGCAACCCACTCCAGTATTTTTGCCTGGGAAATCCCATGGACGGGGGTGCCTGGTGGGCAATCGTCCATGGGGTTGCAAAGAGTTGAACCCGACCTAGTGACTAAACGGCAGCAGACTTCAAACAGGGCTCATATGTAGTTGACAGTATGTTGAGAGAACCTGATCTGCTTGGGGCTCCTTGTAGCCTGGGTCAGTAGTGGGTGAGGGGAGGGTAAGTAGATCCTAAAGGAAAGTGCACAGACCAGGCTCTCAGAAACCCAAGTCTAGTTGGGAAATCAGACTACAGACATCACTGACCGGAGAATTTATTTCCTGAGAAATGATACAGTAATAAATAGAAAGTAATACACAATAAAAGGCACATTTACTACTTCAGCAATACAATTTTGAGGTCATGGTTAGCATGGGTTGGTTTGAAACTTACTTTCTTTACTATTAAAACTTTAGATAAAAGGTAGTACATGCATACTAAGTCGCTTCAGTGGTGTCTGACTCTTTGTGACCTATGGACTGTAGCCCACCAAGCTCCTCTGTCTTTAGGGATTCTCCAGGCAAGAATACTGGAGTGGGTGGCCAAGGTAGTACAGAAGAGTGTAAATCAGTTTACAGTGAACCATACTTAGTCTCAGAGAAGGCAATGGCACCCCACTCCAGTACTCTTGCCTGGAAAATCCCACGGATGGAGGAGCCTGGTTGGCTGCAGTCCATGGGGTCGTGAAGAGTCGGACATGACTGAGCGACTTCACTTTCACTTTTCACTTTTCATGCATTGGAGAAGGAAATGGCAACCCACTCCAATGTTCTTGCCTGGAGAATCCCAGGGACGGGGGAGCCTGGTGGGCTGCCGTCTATGGGGTCGCACGGAGTTGGACACGACTGAAGCGACTTAGCAGCAGCATACTTAGTCTATTTAAAGCAGTGAATCGTTTTCTAGTTATTTTCTAAGCCATTTTAGCATCAACCACTTAAATGGCTACAATGTGCTAATAATTATTATAAATGCTCCCAGTAATTTATTAACACAAGTCCAATGAAGCCTTACTTGACAATATTTGGCCTTGATTCACCACTTTTGAGCCACTTCCCTGTGACTGTAGGAGACAGCAGGATGCCATGAAAGGAGCCTGGGCTTTGGTGACACAGTCTGGCATTTCTACTCTTCCTTAACTTCACTAGCCTGTCACCTTGATCACATGACTTCACCTCTCAAATCCTCAACGCTTTGTAATGTTAACATGGGAATGGATGAGACAACTCCTATCAAGTGCCCAGCTTCTTGACTGGTATGTGATGGTTTCATCATAAATATAAGACCACCCTCTATTTGATACTTTCCTGATGGTCCAGTGGTTGAGAATCCACCTGCCGATGCAGGGGACGTGGGTTTGATCCCTGCTCTGGGAAGATTCCATATGCTGAGGGGCAGCCAATCCTGTGTGCCATAACTACTGAAGCCCTCATGCTCTTGAGTCTGAGTGCTACAACTGCTGAGCCCATGGGCTGCAAATACCGAGGCCCACGTGCCCTAGAGCCTGTGCTCATAACTAGGGATGCCGCCACAATGAGAAGCCTGAACACTCCAACTAGAGCATAACCCCAGCTTGCAGCAATTAGAGAAAGCCCATGTGTGGCAATGAAGACCCAATGCAGCCTGAGTCTTGTAATAAATAAATACATATTAAAAAAATAAATATATGACCCTTTGTTTAAAAGGTTGGAGAAACCAGATTCTGTTTATAGAGCAAGATTACCAAAACTTAACCAATAGGGAATGTAACAAAATGATTTTTTAAATATACATAATAGTTGCAGTTAACCTGCCCATCAGATCAGATCAGATCAGATCAGTCGCTCAGTCGTGTCCGACTCTTTGTGACCCCATGAATCACAGCACGCCAGGCCTCCCTGTCCATCACCAACTCCCGGAGTTCACTGAGACTCACATCCATCGACTACCTGCCCATAAGTTACTCTAAACAACTGGGCATTGCTGTGGAGCTGAATTAATGAAACTGATGGGAAAAGAATCAACCAGGGAATTCTGACATATGGAAGTTACTCCAGTGTGGGGCCACTTAGAAAGACCTGAGGAGTTTAGGTAGGAAGGTCTTGAATGCCTGCCACATTTTGAAGGCCTCAGAAGACTCCTCAGGTGAGCATTTTCCTCATTTAAACACGCTGAGCTCTCCATCAAGTCTTAGGTAGCAGGTAGCAGTCCCAGTTGGGATGCAGTCTCTGAGTCACCTGGATCTTGGAAGATGTGGCTGTCTTCCAGTAGATAGGCAGCGGGCTGGGTTTTTTGATTGTTACCTCCAGTGAAGGACACTTGTCCAGGAGACAGCTGCCAAATTGCTTGCCAAGCTTATCTATCCTCGGGAACATTTTATTCACACGTGGCTTCCAATGTAACCCGTCTTCTAAAGAGGTTTCTGCCATTAGTTTTGGAGACAGGATTTCATGCTACCCTGCAGTCCCATTTTTTGACTGGTGGCCTTAAGAGGGTTATTATGTTGTTGGCGATAGAGTACTGAAATTTTATGACATGCCATATGGAACTAAAGAAATAAGGACGTGACCTCCTTCGTATGGTATCATTAGTTCTGAATATCACCCATTTCCTGCCTTCAGCCATTTTTCTGGCCCCTAGATGAGGTCTGTACCAGTGGTCAGAATTAATGTTTTGGCTCCTAAAAGCTGCAATTTTCCTGAGGTGGCAGTTGTGGTAGAGCACTTTTTCCCTGTCTCCAATTTCCTAGATACATCCACACGTGGAACTGAAATGGCCTCTCTCTGCTTGCTGTGCGCATGGGACCTCTACACCTGTTCAGTCGTGAAACCACTAATGAGGCCTCTCCTGTCCTATTCAGGATTTCGACGGAATATGAAATCTCATTACCCAGAGTCAATGAATGACATCTGTTCCCCATCCCCCTCCTGGAGCCGGCATCCCAGCCGCTCGGTGCTGTGAAAAAGATGTGCCGCTCAGAGTGAGAATTAGAGCCCAGAAAAGAAGGTGGCCCTTCCTGGCCCAGGCAGAGGGCAGATGGAGCTTTCCAGTGTCCTGGCCCCCTTTTATACCTTTGTCCTAAAATAATTAGCAAAAAGGAAACTTCATTATTTCAGACTATGAAAAAGTTCTGGCTATTTGCTTTTGAAACAAGTCAAAACCTGGAAGTGAGCGGTTTTCTTGATAAGGAAGAATGTTTTCAGATTAATTTGAAAACATCCAGATAAATGGATAAATGCTTAAATTGATTAAGTGTTAAAATTAGTATAGAACAGTCTTATGGACTCTGTGGGAGAGGGAGAGGGTGGGAAGATTTGGGAGAGTGACACTGAAACATGTAGAATATCATGTAAGAAACGAGTTGCCAGTCCAGGTTCGATGCGTGATACTGGATGCTTGGGGCTGGTGCACTGGGACGACCCAGAGGGATGGTGTGGGGAGGGAGGAGGGAGGAGGGTTCAGGATGGGGAACACATGTATGCCTGTGGCGGATTCATTTTGATATTTGGCAAAACTAATACAATTATGTAAAGTTTAAAAATAAAATAAAATTTAAAAGAAAAAAAATTACTTAAAATGTGATTGATGTAAAGGTTATTTTTATAGTTTGACTTCTTATAAACCCTTCTTTCGTAAAGACGAGAGCTTTTAATAAATAAACATGGATATACTAAATAAATATATATCAACATTTTAGTTTAGGGAGTTTTCATGAGTAGTAATATATATGTAATATAATGTAAGTATTATCATAGAGCTGCTACTGCTACTGCTAAGTCGCTTCAGTCCTGTCCGACTCTGTGCGACCCCATAGACAGCAGCCCACCAGGCTCCCCTTCCCTGGGATTCTCCAGGCAAGAACACTGGAGTGGGTTGCCATTTCCTTCTCCAATGCATGAAAGTGAAAAGTGAAAGTGAAGTCAATCAGTCGTGTCCGACCCTCAGCGACCCCATGGACCGCAGCCTACCAGGCTCCTCCATCCATGGGATTTTCCAGGCAAGAGTCCTGGAGTGGGGTGCCGTTGCCTTCTCTGATCACAGAGCTACTTTATCTAAAATGTTTCATTGTTTTCATTTATTCATTCATTTATGGAAAGGTCACTGAATAAGCATTTATTGAGCATCTTTTATGTGTTAAGCACTATAATTGCTGCTATGATGCAGAGATGGATAAAAGCTCAATGTTTAGAAAAGGCTAAAGCAAGTCATTGTAGGCTGTGTGATAACTCCTACAGCAGGTGGGTCAGAGGAGCAGGGTCATCCTATCCGGAGGTGTGAAGGCTTCAGAAGGGAGGAAGCACTATCTGGGATCTTAGGATGGTCAAAAAGACACAGGCAGGATGCCATTTAAAGCAGGGGGGCCAGTGTGCGCAAAGTCAAGTAGAAAGGAAACTTGCAAGTGTCTACCTTGGCTTTGGAGATTTACAAGTACTTTGACAGACTGCAGAAGGAGGCTCTGAGAAGAGAGAGCATGTGGGATAGGTTTTTCCTGGTCAGATCATGCAGAGCCTTTTATAGCAAGATAGAGCTTGGGCCTTTTACTGCAATAGGAAACTTATTCTTCATTGTCAGCAGACTCTCAATAAAAGTTTATTGAGCAAAGCTGAGTTGCACTGATTATTTTAAAAATTCTTATTTGTTTTGTGAAACTGTGTTAAGTGCACATGGTAACAAGTGAATTATAACTGATTATTTTATCATGGAAACAAGTCTGCAGTTCTGCTCCTTCCCACCCACATGAGGTCTCACTCCCCATAGGCAAGCTCTTCCTCCTCTTTCTCCTCTCTTCTTCTCTTTCATGTGGTTTTCTACATACTCCAGATAAGATGTTCAGCTTTTATTTCTGGTTTGACCACTCTTATGTAATGCACAGAGGTAACAGATGATTGTTTAATTTGCTTTTTGTTTGTCATTCCTCTTCTCTCAGTGTTTGGTTATTCTCAATGCTGTAATTATTTTGTTTCTTCTTAATTACTTTGTTAATTACTGTCATAACTTTTAACAGCATACTTACACCTCTAGCTCTTGTTCAGTCAGATTTTTTTTAATTCTTTTTTTTTTTATTTCATGTATTTATGTCGTAGGATTTTGTGCACACAAAAGCACTTAGAACAGTGCTTGACACGAAAACACTCAAAAAATGTTAGATATTATCACACAAGTATCCTCACTTTATAGATGAGGAAACTGGCATTTGAAGGGGTTAAGTAACTTACCCAAATTCCCATATCTAATATGTGGCAGAACACACTAACAAGTAGATAGGATCAAACCCAATCTCAGCTTCATAATTTCACCAAGGGTGGTGCTGACACACAATGGGTCTCAAAATACCTACCACCCTCTCTCACCACCCACCCCACCATGGATCTTCCCACCTTTCGTATCTCTTCTCTTACCAGAGTTTCCCTGGTGGCTCAGATGGTAAAGAATCTGTCTGCAACCTGGGAGACCTGGGTTTGATCCCTAGGTTGGGAAGATCCCCTGGAGAAGGGAATGGCTACCCACTCTAGTATTCTGGCCTGGTGGGCTGCAGTTCATGAGATCACAAAGAGCCAGACACAACTGAGTGACTAAAGCTTTTACTTTTTTCACTTATCTTACTATTTTAAAAATGGTTACCTTTTCCTTATACTTTCTTCCAACTTTCCTCCCAGCTTTCCTCATCTGTTTTTGTTGGGTACTGCCCTTTTATGTTTAACTTGTTAAGGTGTTTAAGGTTAAATCTTGTGGGGTGGCACAAGTCAGCACTAGTCAGTATGGTCAATGTTAGGTCATAGAGTGCTAGATGACACTTGGATCTCTGTGTTAGAGGATCTCTGAGCCACTCAGTACAGACTATTCTTAGCACTATGTATTCCCCTTTCTTTCGTTCCGTGAATTACTTGAAATGATGCATTTTACTTTATATTTGGAGCTTCACTTCCATGTGTACTTTTTTGTTTTCTTAGAGTTCTATTGGCTTTCTATTGTTCTTGTATTATTTTCCTTTAGGATAACTTCAGTTGCTTTTTAAAATCCTTAATATTGCCTTCTATACAATTGAGGGCTCATCTTAATTTTTCTGATCTCCTCCCTTCTATAACCTTCTGTTCACCTATTCTAATCTGGACTCATCCTTTCCTAGGTTTGTTGCATAGCTGTCATCCTGAAATCCTCCGTCATTGTTCTCCCAATGTTCTCCCCAAACATTATTTTGTTTGACAGACAAAGTCTGTCACTGTTCTTGTCGTTTCCCCATCTATTTACCATGAAGTAATAGAATAGTTATACCACTATTTTCTGTTTCCTATGTCATTCTTCTTTTTTTGTTTATATCATTGCTTTTCTGGAATATTTCCTTAAGAAAAATTACCCAAAAGGTAACCTTCACTTATTTTTCAAATCCCTTTAGTCTTTATTCCCTTTTCCTATTCTGTTCCCTTTTCTTACTCAAGCAGTCATTTTAATGTGCTTAAAGTGCATCCTTTTGCATGTATATGTTCTTGCAATATGTGTATTCTTTTGTTTGCATACATTTTTTACCTTCATTTAAGTGAATAGCATT
This sequence comes from Bos indicus, assembly GCF_029378745.1. Taxonomy (NCBI): domain Eukaryota; kingdom Metazoa; phylum Chordata; class Mammalia; order Artiodactyla; family Bovidae; genus Bos; species Bos indicus. The sequence goes on along the minus strand of NC_091762.1, from coordinate 48,422,689 downwards.
GTATTACTGTGTTGGTCATTTGCCTGTTTCCTCTCAGATCAATTCCTTGAATATTTCTTGTTCTTTCTTCATCTTATACAAAGGGACTATCCCTACACAGTGCATTTCCCAGACTTACCTGGCTTCTGGTTAGGTTTGGCCAATGGGAGGCATTGGTATGAAAACAGAGGAAAGAAAGAAGGGAAGAGTCAGTGTTTTCTGTCCGTTGTCTGTGGTGATGACTTTGACAGTGGCCACCACTGTGCTTCTAGCACCAGCCAGTGGCCCTGATGTCAAGGCTCCCAGTGATATTTCTTTAACACCTTTCCTCTTTATTGCTCTAGCATGCTGGAGGGTACAGGAACCAAATGATGTAGTGGACATAGCTCAGCTCTCAGGACAGAGAGATTAGGGTAAAGACCAGGGGCAACGTGGTAGGGCAAATGGGAAGTATTCAGCACAACAGGTCTGCCATATTTGAAGCCGACCTGTGACTTCCAGATACTTAGAGAAGACTTGACACTGAAGCTGCTTTGTGCTTCTGAACTGGAGATAGAAATGAATCAAGGGGTCTTCTAGCTTTGGGTGAATCCAGTGCCACACTTCATCATTATGCCACAAAGGTCACCTGTAGTGTGAGTATAGCAGGGGAAACTAGTTGGATTTTAGGGCCCAAGTCCTTAAGTGAAACAAAGTTAGTTAATCTGGTGAAACATGTGACAAACAGTGATATCTTTCTCAGTTCAGTTCAGTTCAGTCACTCAGTCATGCCCAATTCTTTGCAACCCCATGGACAGCAGCACACCAGACTTCCCTTTCCATTACCAACTCCTGGAGTTTACCCAAACTCATGTCAATTGAGTTGGTGATGCCATCCAACCATCTCCATTGAGTTGGTGATGCCATCCAACCATCTCATACTCTGTCATCTCCTTCTCCTCCCACCTTCAATTTTTCCAAGCATCTGGGTCTTTTCAAATAAGTCAGTTCTTCGCACCAGGTAGCCAAATTTCAGCTTCAGCATCAGCCCTTCCAATGAATATTCAGAATCGATTTCTTTTAGGATGGACTGGTTGGATCTCCTTGCTGTCCAAGGGACTCTCAAGAGTCTTCTCCAACACCACAGTTCAAAAGCATCAATTCTTTGGTGCTCAGCTTTCTTTAAAGTCCAACTCTCACATCCATACATGACCACTGGAAAAGCCATAGCTTTGACAAGACGGACCTTTGTTGGCAAAGAAGTGTCTCTGCTTTTCAATATGCTGTCTAGGTTGGTCATAACTTTTCTTCTAAGAAGCAAGTGCTTAATTTCATGACTGCAATCACCATCTGCCGTGATTTTGGAGCCCCCCAAAATAAAGTCTGTCACTGTTTTCATCGTTTCCCTATCTATTTACCATGAAGTGATAGAACCAGATGCCATGATCTCAGTTTTCTGAATGTTGAGTTCTAAGCCAACTTTTTCACTCTCCTCTTTCACTTTCATCAAGAGGCTCTTTAGTTCCTCTTCACTTTCTGCCATAAGGGTGGTGTCACCTGCATATCTGAGGTTATTGATATTTCTCCCGGCAATCTTGATTCCAGCTTGTGCTTCTTCCAGCCCAGCGTTTCTCATGATGTACTCTGCATATAAGTTAAATAAGCAGGATGACAATATACAGTCTTGACGTATTCCTTTCCCAATTTGGAACAAATCTGTTGTTCCATGTCCAGTTCTAACTGTTGCTTCTTGACCTGCATACAGATTTCTCAAGAGGCAGGTCAGGTGGTCTGGTCTTCCCATCTCTTTCAGAATGTTCTGCAGTTTACTGAGATCCACACAAAGGGTTTGGTATGGTTAATAAAGCAGAAGTAGATCTCTTTCTGGAACTCTCTTGCTTTTTCACTGATCCAGTGGATGTTCGCAATTTGATCTCTGATTACTCTGCCTTTTCTAAATCCAGGTTGAACATCTGGAAGTTTACAGATCACATACCGTTGAAGCCTGGCTTGGAAAATTAAAATTTTGAACATTACTCTGCCAGCGTGTGAGATGAGTGCAACTGTGCAGCAGTTTGAGCATGCTTTGGCATTGCCTTTCTTTGGGACTGGAATGAAAACTGACCTTTTCCAGTCCTGTGGCCACTGCTGAGTTTTCCAAATTTGCTGGCATATTGAGTGCAGCACTTTCACAGCATCATCTTTTGGGATTTGAAATAGTTCAACTGGAATTCCATCGCCTCCACTAGCTTTGTTCATAGTGATGTTTTCTAAGGCCCACTTGACTTTGCATTCCAGGATGTCTTGCTCTAGATGAGTGATCACACCATTGTGGTTATCTGGGTCATGAAGATCTTTTTTGTACAGTTCTTCTGTGTATTCTTGCCACCTCTTAATATATTCTCTTCTGTTAGGTTCATACTATTTCTGTCCTTTATTGTGCAGATTTTGCATGAAATGTTCCCTTGGTATCTCTAATTTTCTTGAAGAGATCTCTAGTTTTTCCCAGTCAATTGTTTTCCTCTATTTCTTTGTATTGATCACTGTGGAAGGCTTTCTTATCTCTCCTTGCTATTCTTTCAAACTCTGCATTCAAATGGGTATATCTTTCCTTCTCTTTTGCCTTTTGCTGCTCTTCTTTTCATAGCTCTTTGTAAGGCCTTCTCAGACAACCATTTTGCCTTTTTGCATTTCTTTTTCTTGGAGATAGTTTTGATCACTGCCTCCTGTACAGCGTCATGAACCTCCATCCATATTTCTTCAGGCACTCTGTCTATCAGATCTTATCCCTTGAATCTGTTTGTCACTTCCACTGTAAAATTTTAAGGGATTCGATTTATGTCATACCTGAATGGTCTGGTGGTTTTCCCTACTTTCTTCAATTTCAGTCTGAATTTGGCAATAAGGAGTTCATGGTCTGAGCCACAGTCAGCTCCTGGTCTTGTTTTTGCTGACTGTTAGAGCTTCTCAATCCTTGGCTGCAAAGAATATAATCAATCTGATTTCAGTATTGACCATCTGGTGATGTCCATGTGTAGAGTCTTCTCTTGTGTTGTTGGAAGATGGTGTTTGCTATGACCAATGCATTCTCTTGGCCAAACTCTGTTAGCCTTTGCCCTGCTTCATTCTGTACTCCAAGGCCAAACTTGCCTGTTACTCCAGGTGTTTCTTGACTTCCTACTTTTACATTTCAGTCCCCTATAATGAAAAGGACATCTTTCTGGGGTGTTAGTTCTAGAAGGTTTGTAGTTCTTCATAGAACCGTTCAACTTCAGCTTTTTCAGCAATACTGGTCGGGGCATAGACTTGGATTACTGTTATATTGAATGGTATGCCTTAGAAATGAACAGAGATCATTCTGTCATTTTTGAGATTGCATCTGAGTACTGCATTTTGGACTCTTTTGTTGATTATGATGGCTACTCCATTTCTTCTAAGGGATTCTTGCCGAGTAGTAGACATAATGGTTATCTGAGTTAAATTCACCCATTCCAGTCCATCTTAGTTTGCTGATTCCTAAAATGTTGATGTTCACTCTGATGTTCACTCCTGTTTGACCACTTCCATTTTGCCTTGATTCATGTTCCTAACATTTCAGGTTCCTATGCAATTTAATTCCATCACCAGTCACTTCCACAACTGAATATTGTTTTTGCTTTGGCTCTGTCTCTTCATTCTTTCTGGGGTTATTTATCCACTAATCTCCAGTAGCATATTTGGCACCTACCAACCTGGGGAGTTCATCTTCCAGTGTCCTATCTTTTTGCCTTTTCATACTATTCATGGGGTTCTCAAGGCAAGAATACTGAAGAGGTTAGCCATTCCCTTCTCCAGTGGACCAAGTTTTGTCAGAAATCTCCATCATGACCCATCCGTCTTGGGTGGCCCTACACATTATGGCTCATAGTTTCATTGAGTTAGACAAGGCTGTGGTCCAAATGGTCAGATTGGTTAGTTTTCTCTGATTGTGGTTTTCAGTCTGTCTGCCATCTGATGGAGAAGGATAAGAGGCTTATGAACACTTCCTGATGGGAGAGACTCACTGAGGGGGAAGCTGGGTCTTGTTTTGGTAGGCGAGACAGTAGGTGCTGGAGCAGCAGCTGCATGGTGCTGAAGTGGCAGCTGTGAATGCTGGAATGACTTTGAGGAGATACCCCACATCCAAGGGCAAAGGAGAGGCTGCAGCAAAATGGTAGAAGAGACGAAATTGTGTTTAGAATCAAACCCCATACCCACCAGAGATATACTCAGAGGGTTCAAACATACCTATTGTGCACCAGGACCCAGAGACCCCATGGCGACTGAGACAGAACTGTGAGTGTCTCCTGTGGAGGTACAGGTCAGCAGTGGATTGCTGCAGGGGCAGGGGCTCTGGGTGCAGTAGACCTGGGTATGGCATAAGCCCTCTTGTAGGACTTAGCAGCAGCAGCAGGAGGTCACCATTAATCCCACCATAGATCTGCCGGAACTTACATAGGACTGGGGAAACAGACTCTAGGAGGGCACAAATAGAAATTTCTATGCATGAGGACCCAGGAGAAAGGAGCAGTGGATCCACAAGAGACTAACCCAGACTTGCCCATGAGTGTCCAGGAGTCTCTGATGGAGGCGTGGGTCAGCGGCAGCCTGCTGCATTGTTGGGTGTGGCACTGAGTGTAGCAGGGCATGCATGGGACCTTTTGAAGGAGGTCATCATTATCTTCAATTTAAGTCTGAATTTGGCAATAAGGAGCTCATGATCTGAGCCACAGTTAGCTCCTGGTCTTGTTTTTGCTGACTGTATAGAACTTCTCCATCTTTGGCTGCAAAGAATATAATCAATCTGATTTCGGTGTTGATCATCTGGTGATGTCCATGTGTAGAGTCTTCTCTTGTGTTGTTGGAAGAGGGTGTTTGCTATGACCAGTGCATTTTCTTGGCAAAACTCTATTAGCCTTTGCCCTGCTTCATTCCGTATTCCAAGGCCAAATTTGCTTGTTACTTCGGGTGTTTCTTGACTTCCTATTTTTGCATTTCAGTCCCCTATAATGAAAAGGACATCTTTTTTGGGTGTTAGTTCTAAAAGGTCTTGTAGGTCTTCATAGAACCATTCAAATTCAGCTTCTTCAGCCTTACTGCTTGGGGCATTGGCTTGGATTACCATGATATTGAATGGTTTGCCTTGGAAATGAACAGAGATCATTCTGTTGTTTTTGAGATTGCATCCAAGTACTGCATTTCAGACTCTTTTGTTGACCATGATGGCTACTCCATTTCTTCTAAGGGATTCCTGCCCACAGTAGTAGATATAATGGTCATCTGAGTTAAATTCACCCATTCCAGTCCATTTTAGTTCGCTGATTCCTAGAATGTCAATGTTCTCTCTTGCCGTCTCCTGTTTGACCACTTCCAATTTGTCTTGATCCATGGACCTGACATTCCAGGTTCCTATGCAATATTGCTCTTTACAGCATCAGACCTTGCTTCTATCACCAGTCACATCCACAACTGGGTATTGTTTTTGCTTTGGCTCCATCCCTTCATTCTTTCTGGAATTATTTCTCCATTGATCTCTAGTAGCATATTGAGAACTTACCAACCTGGGGAGTTCCTCTTTCAGTATCCTATCATTTTGCCTTTTCATAATGTTCATAGGGTTCTCAAGGCAAGAATACTGAAGTGGTTTGCCATTCCCTTCTCCAGTGGACCACATTCTGTCAGACATCTCCACCATGACCCGTCCGTCTTGGGTGGCCCCACATGGCATGGTTTAGTTTCACTGAGTTAGACAAGGCTGTGGAACATGTGATAAGATTGATTAGTTTTTTGTGATTATGGTTTCAGTGTGTCTGCCCTCTGATGGCCTCTTGCAAAGGGGTATCTTCTCAGGGCCGCCCCTCCTGACCTTGAACGTGGAGTAGCTCCACTTGGCCCTCTGGTGCACACACAGCCACCCCTGACCTCGGGCATGTGGTAGCTCCTCTTGGCCACTGCCAGAGAGGATTATACAGTGGAAGTGAAAAATAGATTTAAGGGACTAGATCTAATAGACAGAATGCCTGATGAACTATGGATGGAGGTTCGTGACATTGTACAGGAGACAGGGATCAAGACTATCCCCAAGAAAAAGAAATGCAAAAAAGCAAAATGGCTGTCTGGGGAGGGCTTACAAAAGCTGTGAAAAGAAGAGAAGCGAAAAGCAAAGGAGAAAAGGAAAGATATAAGCATCTGAATGCAGAGTTCCAAAGAATAGCAAGAAGAGATAAGAAAGCCTTCTTCAGCGATCAATGCAAAGAAATAGAGGAAAACAACAGAATGGGAAAGACTAGAGATCTCTTCAAGAAAATTAGAGATACCAAGGGAACATTTCATGCAAAGATGGGTTCAATAAAGGACAGAAAGTGTGTGGACCTGACAGAAGCAGAAGATATTAAGAAGAGGTGGAAAGAATACACAGAAGAACTGTACAAAGAAAAAGCTTCACGACCCAGATAATCACAATGGTGTGATCACTGACCTAGAGCCAGACATTCTGGAATGTGAAGTCAAGTGGGCCTTAGAAAGCATCACTATGAACAAAGCTAGTCAAGGTGATGGAATTCCAGTTGAGCTATTTCAAATCCTGAAAGATGATGCTGTGAAAGTGCTGCACTCAATATGCCAGCAAATTTGGAAAACTCAGCAGTGGCCACAGGACTGGAAAATGTCAGTTTTCATTCCAATCTCAAAGAAAGGCAATGCGAAAGCATGCTCAAACTACCGCACAATTGCACTGATCTCACATGCTAGTAAAGTAATGCTCAAAATTCTCCAAGCCAGGCTTCAGCAATACGTGAACTGTGAACTTCCAGATGTTCAAGCTGGTTTTAGAAAAGGCAGAGGAACCCGAGATCAAATTGCCAACATCTGCTTGATCATCGAAAAAGGAAGTGAGTTCCAGAAAAACATCTATTTCTGCTTTATTGACTATGTCAAAGCCTTTGACTGTGTGGATCACAATAAACTGTGCAAAATTCTGAAAGAGATGGGAATACCAGACCACCTAACCGGCCTCTTGAGAAACCTGTATGCAGATCAGGAAGCAACAGTTAGAACTGGACATGGAACAACAGACTGGTTCCAAATAGGAAAAGGAGTACGTCAAGGCTGTATATTGTCACGCTGCTTATTTAACTTATATGCAGAGTACATCATGAGAAACGCTGGGCTGGAAGAAGCACAAGCTGGAATCAAGATTGCCAGGAGAAATATCAATAACCTCAGATATGCAGATGACACCACCCTTATGGCAGAAAGTGAAGAGGAACTAAAGAGCCTTTTGATGAAGTGAAAGAGAAGAGTGAAAAATTTGGCTTAAAGCTCAACATTCAGAAAACGAAGATCATGGCATCTGGTCCTATCACTTCATGGGAAATAGATGGGGAAACAGTGGAAACAGTGTCAGATTTTATTTTTTGGGGGCTCCAAAATCACTGCAGATGGTGATTACAGCCATCAAATTGAAAGATGCTTCTCCTTGGAAGGAAAGTTATGACCAACCTAGATAGCATATTGAAAAGCAGAGACATTACTTTGCCAACAAAGGTCCATCTAGTCAAAGCTATGGTTTTTCCAGTGATCATGTATGGATGTGAGAGTTGGACTGTGAAGAAAGTTGAGTGCTGAAGAATTGATGCTTTTGAACTGTGGTGTTGGAGAAGACTCTTGAGAGTCCCTTGGACTGCAAAGAGATCCAACCAGTCCATCCTAAAGGAGATAAGTCCTGGGTGTTCATTGGAAGGACTGATGCTGCAGCTGAAACTCCAGTACTTTGGCCACCTCATGCGAAGAGTTGACTCATTGGAAAAGACCCTGATGCTGGGAGGGATTGCCAGCAGGAGGAGAAGGGGACAACAGAGGATGAGATGGCTGGATGGCATCACTGACTTGATGGACATGAGTTTGGGTGAACTCGGAGAGTTGGTGATGGACAGGGAGGCCTGGCATGGATGGAGGAGCCTGGAAGGCTGCAGTTCATGAGGTCGCTGAGGGTCGGACACGACTGAGCGACTTCACTTTCACTTTTCACTTTCATGCACTGGAGAAGGAAATGGCAACCCACTCCAGTGTTCTTGCCTGGAGAATCTCAGGGATGGGGGAGCCTGGTGGGTTGCTGTCTGTGGGGCTGCACAGAGTCGGACAGAACTGATTCGACTTAGCAGCAGCACCAGCAGCAAAGAGTCGGACATGACTGAGCAACTGAACACAGCCCTACCCTCCAACAAAAAAGTGGATTAAAGATTTACTCAAGCCAATATTTATTTCTTAATGTCTAATCCACATAGGGTAGCTCTTGATTACATGATGCACTCACTAAAACTGTTCATACATTAGACTGTAAGTTCCTTGAGGAAAAAGCCGTGTCCATTGCAGTAGAAATCCCTGGTGTTCACCTTTTTTAATTGTGCTGTGTCTGATCATGGTTGGTGAGGTAAAAGTTTCATAAACTCTAAACAATTAGAATGCCATTAAATATATTTTAAAGGTACATGAAACTTCTAGAAGGCATTTGATACTAGTCTAAATTAGGTTCAGTTCAGTTCAGTTCAGTTCCGTTCAGTCACTGAGTCATGTCTGACTCTTTGTGAACCCATGAATCGCAGCATGCCAGGCCTCCCTGTCCATCAACAACTCCTGGAGTTCACACAGACTCACATCCATCGAGTCAGTAATGCCATACAGCCATCTCATCCCCTGTGGTCCCCTTCTCCTCCTGCCCCCAATCCCTCCCAGCATCAGAGTCTTTTCCAATGAGTCAACTCTTCACATGAGGTGGCTAAAGTACTGGAGTTTCAGCTTCAGCACAGTCCTTCCAAAGAAATCCCAGAGCTGATCTCCTTCAGAATGGACTGGTTGGACCTCCTTGCAGTCCAAGGGACTTTCAAGAGTCTTCTCCAACACCACAGTTCAAAAGCATCAATTCTTCAGTGCTCAGCTTTCTTCACATCCAACTCTCACTTCCATACATGACTACTGGAAAAACCATAGCCTTGACTAGACGAACCTCTGTTGGCAAAGTAATGTCTCTGCTTTTCAATATGCTATCTAGGTTGGTCATAACTTTCTTTCCAAGGAGTAAGCGTCTTTTAATTTAATGGCTGCAGTCACCATCTGCCGTGATTTTGGAGCCCCCCAAAATAAAGTCTGACACTGTTTCCACTGTTCCCCATCTATTTCCCATGAAGTGATGGGACCAGATGCCATGATCTTCGTTTTCTGAATGTTGAGTTTTAAGCCAACTTTTTCACTCTCCACCTTCACCTTCATCAAGAGGCTTTTGAGTTCCTCTTCACTTTCTGCCATAAGGGTGGTGTCATCTGCATATCTGAGGTTATTGATATTTCTCCTGGCAATCTTGATTCCAGCTTGTGCTTCCTCCAGCCCAGCTTTTCTCATGATGTACTCTGCATATAAGTTAAATAAGCAGCGTGACAATATACAGCCTTGACGTACTCCTTTTCCTATTTGGAACCAGTCTGTTGTTCCATGTCCAGTTCTAACTGTTGCTTCCTGACCTGCATACAAATTTCCCAAGAGGCAGGTCAGGTGGTCTGGTATTCCCATCTCTTTCAGAATTTTGCACAGTTTATTGTGATCCACACAGTCAAAGGCTTTGACATAGTCAATAAAGCAGAAATAGATGTTTTTCTGGAACTCTCTTGCTTTTTCAATGATCCAGTGGATGTTGGCAATTTGATCTCGGGTTCCTCTGCCTTTTCTAAAACCAGCTTGAACATCTGGAAGTTCACAGTTCACATATTGCTGAAGCCTGGCTTGGAGAATTTTGAGCATTACTTTACTACCATGTGAGATCAGTGCAATTGTGCGGTAGTTTGAGCATACTTTGGCATTGCCTTTCTTTGGGATTGGAATAAAAACTGACATTTTCCAGTCCTGTGGCCACTGCTGAGTTTTCCAAATTTGCTGGCATATTGAGTGCAGCACTTTCACAGCATCATCTTTCAGGATTTGAAAGAGCTCAATTGGAATTCCATCACCTCGACTAGCTTTGTTCATAGTGATGCTTTCTAAGGCCCACTTGACTTCACATTCCAGGATGTCTGGCTCTAGGTAAGTGATCACACCATCGTGATTATCTGGGTCATGAAGATCTTTTTTGTACAGTTCTTCTGTGTATTCTTTCCATCTCTTCTTAATATCTTCTGCTTCTGTTAGGTCCATACCATTTCTGTCCTTTATTGAGCCCATCTTTGCATGAAATGTTCCCTTGGTATCTCTAATTTTCTTGAAGAGATCTCTAGTCTTTCCCATTCTGTTGTTTTCCTCTATTTCTTTGCATTGATCGCTGAAGAAGGCTTTCTTATCTCTTCTTGCTATTCTTTGGAACTCTGCATTCAGATGCTTATATCTTTCCTTTTCTCCTTTGCTTTTCACTTCTCTTCTTTTCACAGCTATTTGTAAGGCCTCCCCAGACAGCCATTTTGCTTTTTTGCATTTCTTTTTCTTGGGGATAGTCTTGATCCCTGTCTCCTGTACAGTGTCACGAACCTCCGTCCGTAGTTCATCAGGCACTCTATCTATCAGATCTAGGTCCTTAAATCTATTTCTGTATGATTACACAGTGGAAGTGAGAAATAGTTTTAAGGGACTAAATTAGGTTAGTTGGTAGAAAAATCTGCTTTCAACCAATCGTCGGTTTTACCATTTTGGGAAATAATCATGCTCTATAAAATGTGCTGATGCGTACTTTTCTCATGTCATAGTATTCAGAAAGTGATTCTTTAAAAAGTTTTCTAAGTGTCCCTTTCTTTGAAATCATTTGTCTTTTTCATTTGTATATTCTTTTGCTTGGCTTTCTTGGGTCTCAGCAAAATATTTTGCATAACTGTCTGACCTTTTCACAAATCATGGCAGTGCTTCAGTACACTTTACTGAGCTTGGTCTTCTCTGTATGTGGAGATCTCCTGTCATAATCAGAGCCACTTCCTGGATCTGCCTATTGGGCTACAGAAGTAGGGGCAGTCGTTGCTCTGGGAGTTTATAATGAAGCAAATGCAGACTGAATGCACCAGAGCACATAAAAAGATAATTGCAAATTTATTTATACTAAGACACAGCCATGATGTTTTCAATCCATGGTGGATAAAAGCACTGTATTTAGTGCTTATTGAAACTCCCCTTAATAGATACTGATAACAATAATAACAACAAGAAAGAGAGCAGCTATCATTTGTTGAGTGCTTACTCCTGCAAATACTGTTCAGCACTTTCCATGGACTGACCCACTGATATCTTCGCATTGTGCGTGATGTAGTAACTGTTACTTTGCCCATTTTGCAAACAGGGGGTCAGTGCACAGAGAGGTTAACTTTCCTGGGTGTCTGAACTAGTCACTGCCAAAGCTGGAATTCAGACCCCAAGCAGCACCACTTTAGTGCCCTCACATGTTTCTATTACATGGTGCTGCTTCTAACACAAATGTGTTGGATTTAAATAGTTATCTCTTCAGCGGCTTAGATATTACCAACCATAATAACCATTAGTAAAATCAAGGAATTTCAAAATTGGTAGAAATCATATTTAATTGCCTCAAATATGATCAGTTTTCAAATGAGAAAGTGGAGGCCCAGCGGGTGGGGGGAGCAGAATCACAGAGGTGGAAACGGACAGAGCCAGGAGTTGAATTCAGACCTTTTGCTTCCCAGGACATTGTCTTTACAAAAACATATGTTCTCTCTTCTTGGTTTTTATCATGAATTGCTTTCTGCAGAAAATGGGAAATTTTACTATTCCTATTTTTAGTCTATAATTGTGCAAAAAAGGGGATCAGGGACATGATATTTATTGAGCATCTGTTATGCACTGACTCCTAGTAATTTTGGGGTACAGATGCCACTGTCCCTTTTATCCAGCTGAGGAGGTTGGGACTCAGAGAAGTAAAATAACTTGCCCCAGATCCGGTAGATATCTGTAGATAGTAAGTGGTGGAACCCCATTTTGGATTCTCATTCACCTGGCTTGGAAACCAATAGTCTTTGCTCTCACTAGGCTGTCCCTTGGTTAAAGACTTAAAAGAGACAGAGACTTCATCAGCCATATATTTTAAGCTCTATCTATTTGTTCTTGCTGCATAAATCCTTGTGAATACTGGAAATGTGCTCACCTCCAATTTTGCAAGTAGGCCTGCTTCAGCCATCAGTGACATGGTAAAAGAAGAGGTCTTATAGATCTCTCTGCCCTTTGGTGAAAAACTTCTTGACCGAGTGCCTCCTGAAAAAATTCTCCACTGCCGAGAAGCTTTCTTATTTGTAAATGCTTCTTTGGTAAGACTATCAGAGATCTCTCTTCACTGCACAATCTGGGTTATAAATTGTCTGCACTTTGTCTTGCTGGGGTTTTGTGGTTGAATTCTTTCATGCCACTAGCATGGAGCTACATTTACAGCCACAAAGAGGAGTGGGGCTAATGTTTATCTGTCTTGCACTAGCTAGCACTTTGGATTATCTAGTATCTCAGGAAAAAGTCTGTATCCCAAATAACCCTTCCTCTTGTTTCCTCTCTATGTTTTGACCTCCTCAAAAGCAGAAGTATCACCTTGCATCTTAGCAAAAGCAGAGAACAGGAAGGATTTTTGACTCTCCAGGTAGGATAGCATCCCCAGTTCTGTACTTTTCCTGTTCTGCATAAGAAAGGCCTGTTGGAACAATCTTTGCTTGTTGGTGTGTCCCAGACTCCAAATGTGTGGTGTTTCATATCTGGCTCTCTGAAAGTAAATTCATTAAACAATTAAATTTAATGAATTCATTAAATTCATTAAATCATTTTATATACATGAGGTATCCAATACGTTAAATCATTTAATACAAATCTGTAAACAGTTGGTGAGAAATTTTATTCTTTTGTTGTTTTGCTCCCCCAGTGGCCATTAAAATTACTGGTTGGGGCTAAAAGCACTTGCCTAACATATTAATTTTTACTGTGTCTTTAACTCTTTATGAAATGTGTTTCAGAAATTTCATGTGAAGAAGCTCAAGGATCTTAGTTTCCAGACCAGTGGTTGTGGTAATGGTGGTGAGTTTAAATAGGAGAGACCAAACTAGTGAGGGATAGGGTAAGAGCTTAGACCTAAGCTATTGAGTTCCTTGTTTCCCTCATTTGTCTGTATCCATAAGGCCAGTGGATCAAGCAGGAGGGCCCCCAGTCTCTTCTCTTGCTTTCCTCATAAAGGCAATCACAGGAGATGAGTAAGTAGCATAGCCCATTTTGCTGTCCCTGGTTCCACATCATCTAGCTGGCCTCATCACAATGAGGGCGTTTCCCCTGGAAGGACCCAGGCAGGTCTTCACAATGCATCATTATAGCAGAACTGCTTCCCTGCACAGGTGGCAGCCCAAATTAACATAATAGTATCCTAATGGGCCATGCCACTTTCAACTTGCCAAATATGTTTAAATGTATGTGTCTCAACAGCAGTGTCATACCCAGTCAATCAAGTAATCCATTTACCTGCTTGTTCCTGGCTGAAGGAAAGGTCATGTGTCTGTCTTATAAAACGAAAGGGAATTGTTACAAGACCGAGACCAGTTGTAGCACGTCTTAAATGCTCTTTGACTTCTTGGGTAGCCTAACCTTGGCTAATCTCATGGTAGGGATGAGACCTACATAGCCCATTCTAGTAACAAAAAAATCCAGACAAAACAAAAGCAAAAGCCCTTCCACTCTGATTAAGCACAGTACTTTAGCTTTTGTTTAGAAAAGGATGATTGTTATCCACATTCAGGGAACTTCTATGAGTTGTTGTTCACATGTGAAGTGGCCATAATCAAGAATGCCATGTGAAGGAATATTGGAAAAGTAATTAGATTTTCCTTGGTACATTGTCTAATTAGAGGGCAGGTTAAAGTCCAGAGGAGTGAAATTAAAACCTAACCTCTGTTAAGGCTGTGATGTTTTCCTCTGGATGCCATCAGTGTACTTGGCATCACAGGGGACTCACGAGGACACACAGGTCCTGAGGGCTGAGGAGAGGAAGGCTCCAGCTAGGATGTGATGCGGTGTGATTTGCAACATGGAGGCTGAGAATGAATCTTCAAGATGCCAGAACATAAGAATGAATCCTTTGTAGAAAAAAGAATAATACTAATATATAGATGTCTCAGTGTGCTCTGCTTCCAGGTTATTTAAATATTGCTGTTGAGCTCCGTAAATGGTTACTTTTCCTTTGTAATATATTTTTGCAGGACATGGGCCCACTGGTAGGAATCAGGAACTTATTAGTCACAGTTGGGTTCAGTGCACCTCTGGCAAATAATGAGATACGTGTACATTAATAGCAAGCAAAGGGTCAGCACAGCCACCCTCAAAAGCCCCTGGACTGAGTTTGTTATATTCTTAACAGAAGAGAACTACACCATGGGAGAAAAACACTCACACACATGCTCAAGGTCTAGTGCAACTTCAGTTCATGGGCCTGATTCATGAGCCTCATCAGCCTTCATGCACTTCCGTCTTCTACCTGGTCTGATTATTGACTCTGTTTTTTTCATTTATCTTTTTCTTTTTGTCATTTTCACCTTACTACTTTTATCTTCTCTTAGTCTTCCTTTCATCTTTCTTTTTATTTTCCATTCTTTATTCCTGGCTCTCTCCTCCCCACCTGCCTCCCGCCCCACCACTTTCTTCCTTTATACATGCCCAGTTTATGTCATCACCATGCTCAAAAATGTCTTTCTTGATTTTATTACTTTTGTCCTTTTTATTTCTCCCTCTAGTTTCTAAATCAGTGGGTTGCTTTGTTCCCACAATACTTTTATTTTCTATAAAAATCATCTCCTGATTACTCCAGTCTGATTTTTACCCTCAACATTCTTTGAAGGCTGCCTCTTTCAGCTCTGTAAATACTCACAGGTAATTATCTGATGTCACAAACACAAAGACCTATACACTTCTCTGTTAGTTTGTCTACTTTGCTTCGCTTCTCTTTGTAGTTCTGGATGAACTTGGTTTGGGGGATGCTCCTCTTTGAGGGCAGAGGCACACTTGCCTATTTCTATATCCAGAGTGAACACTCTTCCCAGTGGTAAGGATGCAAGATATCCATATTCCTTGTTAAATATACATGGAGTGCATATTCGATTGTGGGGCAGGGTAGAAAATAGTTGTTCAGTCACTCAGTCGTGCCCAGCTCTTTGTGTCCCCATGGACTGCAGCATGTCAGGCTTCCCTGTCTTTCACCATCTTCCAGAGCTGGCTCAGACTCATGTCCATTGAGTCAGTGATGCCAGCCAACAATCTCATCCTCTGTCATCCCCTTCTCCTCCTCCCTTCAGTCTTTCCCAGCATCAGGGTCTTTTCCAGTGCGTTGGCTCTTTACATCAGGTAGTCAAAGTATTGGAGCTTCAGCTTCAGCATCAGTCCTTCCAATGAATATCCAGGGTTGATTTCCTTTGAGATTGACTGGTTTGATCTCCTGGCAGTCCAAGGGACTCTCAAGAGTCTTCTCCAAAACCACAGTTCTAAAGCGTCAATTTTTTGGCACTCAGACTTCTTTATGATCCAACTCTCACATCTGTACATGACTACTGGAAAAATCATAACTTTGTATGAACGTTTGTCAGCAAAGTGATGTCTCTGTTTTTTATTATGCTGACTAGGTGTGTTATAGCTTTTCTTCCAAGGAGCAAGCAATAGAGAAATTAATTAAAATATTAATTTCAGAAAATTGTAAATGTTATGAGGAAATGAAAGTAGGAGGTTGTTAAAGAGAGTGATAAAGGAGGTCTGGGATTGGTGGGCTATTTTAGATGAGTGGTCAGAGAAGTTACACTGAAGTAGCTATATTTAACCCATGATCCATTATGGCCAGGAGAAAGCAGCCCTGGAAAGATTTAGAGGAAGAACCTTCCAGGTAGAATATATAGTTTGTGCAAACATTTGAAGTGGGCTAAAGCTCAGTGCATTCAAGAAGTAAAAGGAAAGGCAGCATGCCTGGATTGTAATGAGTGAGAGAGATAAGCTCATTCAAGTGAGGGTCCAAATCTTACATGGCTTTGAAGGCAGTGTAAGGAGTTTGGATATTGTTCCAAGAATGGTAGAGAACCTTTGGAGAATTTTAAGCAGGGGAGGAGAATGATCTAATTAATATTTACATTTTTTTCTTTGTAGCCAGAGGAACACTGAGGAGGCTGTTGCATAAGGTTAAGTGAGAGGTATATGTGTCTTGAGCTAGGGTAGAGGGATTTGTAATGGAGATGAGCGGAAACATTTGAGATAGTCTGTGGAGTTAGAACTGATGGATTTGATAACTTGATATAAGGAGTGATGAGAGAAATACGTTAAGAATGAATTGTAGGTTTTGGCTTTGAAACTGGCTCCATGATAATGCTGTTACTAATGAAAGGGATGGGAGGAGGGGCAGGATTATAGGACAAAAGAAATAGCTCTGTTTGACAAATGAATTTTGAGACCTCTACTACCTCTTGATGTGGAAACACTGATGAGGTATTTGGATTGCCAATTAGAATTTAGGGGAAATATTTTTACTGGAGGTGTCCCTTAGGGATCATCAGATAGGAGTAGTATTTCAAGCCATGGGACTGGACAAGAGCACAAGGAGTAAGAAAAGACAGAAAGAAAGAGTCTTTTGGACCAGTGTGGGACATGCCAGGGTTCGGAGGGAAGCAGAGGATGATGAGCTGGCAAATGAGACTGAGAATGAGATAGCTGTGTTTAGTAGAAGAATCAAGAAACTGGTGTCATAAATGACAAAAGAAGAGAGCTTTCAGTGAGGTGGTGGTTGAGAAGATGAGTTGAATGAGTGTAGAAAATAACCATTATATTAGTATTTGGCAACACTGAATTCACTAGTGACCTTGGAAAATGCAGTTACTGTGCCTGATGGGAATAGATGTCTGATAATGATGGAGTGAAGAGAAACTGGGAGATAAGGAAGCAAAGATGATGACTATCAGTAGCTTTCAGATGTTTTGCTGTGAAATGGGTGTACTAGCTGGATAGAAACATGCAATCAGTGAGAGATTGTTTTCATTAGTGTGGAAGAATTGCACCCTTTCTGATGAAATTTGTATTTCTTGGAGCCAGGAAGAAATTGGCGGTAGGAGAAAAATTCTTGAGCTGCCTCCTGATCTATTTGTTTTTCTTTTCCAGGTATTTGTTCTCTCATATAAGAAAGTAGTTAACCTATTTTACAAAAATGACTATGACATATGCTTCTTCTCCTCTTTCTAGAAATTCTTAAAATGTTTTCTACCTCTCATGACAAGCTACAAGGCTTTTCAAAGAAATATTTTCCTGCAATATTGTATCCTCTCTTCATAGCCAGGTCTGGGACCATGGAGCTTTGAATGAAAAGGGGTGATTCCATACTCTTTTGGAACTGAACTTAAGTTTAAGGTTGGAGGACTGTTTTAACAGTTGAATGTTGCTGGTTTCTGCCCATAAAATCTTATTTCACTAGTAGTTACTGTGTCCAGCAACTGTAGGCTTCAAAATGGAAGACTGTTGTATGATTTTTTAAAAATGTAAGAATGCAAAGAATTAAATGTGATAGTGTGATTTTCACAGCATCTGTGACTTGAGTAATAGAAATGTCATAAAAATCTAGTTTTTTTAAAGAGGAATTAGGGTTGATGAGTAGTTCATATATTTGAAGTAAGAGAAATGGACTGGTGAGTGGTACCATGGTTTATCTTGGACAAGCCCAGGTGAACAGGTACTAATCTCATCTCTGCAGAGCTGGGGTTTGTACAGCAAATTGGAATTACCCAAGTTCCTCTATACAGTCTGTGCAACATGAAAAGTCAGTATAGAAAATCCTTATTGACTTGATGATATGGCTGTGTGATGAAAGCAGTAATCATGTTTAGACCAGCTATGAAACAAAATGCAATCCTCACTCACTCACTGCCCGTAATAGGATTATATTCTGATTGACTGAAAATGTGGTCAGCAGGAGGATCATTTGGCAGCAGAAGAAGCCGATTTTTCTGATGATCCAGAAATCAGATTTTGATTCCGATGATTAGATATTTGGCTTATAGACTTCTCACTCCTCAAGAATGCTGCCAAGGTCAGTCTGTCTTATATACTTTAGAGAATGAATAAATAATGGTTTATTATACAACAAATAAGTCAGCTAAAGCCTTGTGACTCTCCTGTTATTCTTCACCAAGCAAATGCAGTGCTCCTGTCTGGATGGCTAGTTTGAGATTTACGGATGCTAAGAGATGCTATTTAGTTTTATTATTTGAGGAAAGATTATGACTTTTACTTTGAGGGACTTTGAGATGAATGATGAATATTGAAATACCTGTGATTCACTCTTTTAAAATCAATTTATATGATTCTTTAACTTGAAATTTAAGTTAAGAATTTTTAATTTAAAAGAAATGCTATGTTTGATGAAGAAAATCAAATGGTATAAAAAAGTATAAAAGTTCTGTGCATACCCCAAACCTAGCCTCACTTCCAAGAGATCACTGCATGAATGGTTTTTTGTGTACAATGATATGTGTCATGTACTGTGTTAAACACTTTGCATGGATATTTCATTTATTTTTCACAGCAACTGTGTGAAGTACATACTGTTTTTATTCCCATTTTAAATCTGTGGAAAGTAAAGCACAGAGAGGTTGACTTTTCATTTAAAGTCATGGAGATCTTGCTAGGATCCTGGTTACAAAATGGGGTTACAAAATGGAGTACTTCTCAGCCATCTTCTATAGAAGTACATGTAGATACCACAGCATTCTTTTTCATGGTTGCATAATAGTCTATTGGATGGAATTAACCAAATGAATTGCTCCACCAACTAAGAATGGCCAGGTACCACTACCCACAGAATCAAGAAAGAGCTATCAATCTGTATTGATGGTATCAATCTGTATGGATCAATCTGTATGGTAAGGATGTGCTATAATGCACTTGACCTAATGCAGTATTGAAGATTGTGTTCCTTTTTTTTTTTTTTACTATTACAAATATTCTTCTACAGATACCTTTACATGGGTATCAAAATATTTCTGTAAAATAAACCCCTGTATGTGGAATTCATTGGTTAAAGAGTATGTATAGCATTTCTAACTTGGATAAATATTGCCAAGTTGGCCCCGCTAAGGTTTGTACTAATTTGTAATCTTGTCAACAATGCATGAGATTCAAGATTAAGTGTTATGAAACTATTAAAATCATTACTAATCTGTAAAATATGGGATCTGATTTTAAAGCGTGCACTTATAATTAATAAATTATATTAATTTATATTGAGTATCTTTTCATGTATTTATTGGCCATTTATGTTTCTTTTGATATAAATTGCTGGCTTATGTCTTTTCCCTACTTTTCTGTTAAATTGTTCTCTTTTTCATATTATTAGTCTTTTACACATGTTATAACCTAAGATATGCAGATGACACCATCCTTATGGCAGAGAGTGAAGAAGAACAAAAGAGCCTCTTGATGAAAGTGAAAGAGGAGAGTGAAAAGCTTGGCTTAAAACTCAACATTCAGAAAACTAAGATCATGGCATCTGGTCCCATCACTTCATGGCAAATAGATGGAGAAATAATGGAAACAGTGACAGACTTTATTTTTTGGGGCTCCAAAATCACTGCAGATGGTTACTACAGCCATGAAATTAAAAGATGCTTACTCCTTGGAAGAAAAGTTATGACAAACCTAGAGAGCATATTAAAAAGTAGAGACCTGACTTTTCCAACAAAGGTCTGTCTAGTCAAAGCTATGGTTTTTCCAGTAGTCATGTATGGATGTAAGAATTGGACTATAAACAAAGCTGAGCACCGAAGAATTGATGCTTTTGAACTGTGGTGTTGGAGAAGACTCTTGAGAGTCCCTTGGACTGCAAGGAGATCCAACCAATCCATCCTAAAGGAAATCAGTTCTGAATACTCATTGGAAGGACTGATGCTGAAGCTGAAACTCCAATACTTTGGCCACCTGATGCGAAGAACTGACTAATTTGAATAGACCCTGATGCTGGGAAAGATTGAAGGTGGGAGGAGAAGGGGATGACAGAGGATGAAATGGTTGGATGGCATCACCGACTCAATAGACATGAGTTAAGTAAATTCTGGGAGTTGGTGATGGACAGGTCGCAAAGGGTCAGACACGATTGAGTGACAGAACTGAACTGAACATGTGTTGCAATTTTCTCCTAGTTTTAAAATTTCTATTTTGGGAAATTCCCTAGCTGTCCAGTGGTTAGGACTCTGCATTTTCACTGCTGAGGGCCCTGGTTCAATCTCTGATCAGAGAAACTAATAAGATCACACAAGCTGTGTGGCACCATCAAAGGAAAAATATTTTTAAAGATTTTGCCGTTTGTCCAAAAGAACTAAAAGAACAAAAAGGAACTCTTTTTGGTTTTGCATATTCAAATTTAGCAATCTCTTCATGGCTATTGGGTTTTGTTTTTCAGGTTTAGAGTTACCTTTTCCATTCACCTAAGTATTATTTTGGAGAAGGCAATGGCACCCCACTCCATTACTCTTGCCTGGAAAATCCCATGGACAGAGGAGCCTGGTAGGCTGCAGTCCATGGGGTCGCAAAGAGTCGGACAGGACTGAGCAACTTTCCTTTCACTTTTTACTTTCATGCATCGGAGAAGGAAATGGCAACCCACTCCAGTGTTCTTGCCTGGAGAATCCCAGGGATGGGGGAGCCTGGTGGGCTGCCGTCTATGGGGTTGCACAGAGTCGGACACGACTGAAGCGACTTAGCAGCAGCAAGTATTACTTTAGTACCTTTGGGCTTTCATATTTATATATTTGAATTTTGTTTCATTTACAATTTATTTTTGTATAAGAAGCAATTTGGTTTTGCAAATGAGTTTTCAACTGGTTCAGCACTACTAAATACTTTTTACAATATTTACTCAGTTTGATCAATGTGCTATTAAATGTGTTATCTATTATTTACTTTATAATATACAAATCGGTGTTTATTAGGGTCTGATACGCTACTGGAGATCAGTGGAGAAATAACTCCAGAAAGAATGAAGGGATGGAGCCAAAGCAAAAACAATACCCAGCTGTAGATGTGACTGGTGATAGAAGCAAGGTCCGATGCTCTAAAGAGCAATATTGCATAGGACCCTGGAATGTCAGGTCCATGAATCAAGGCAAACTGGAAGTGGTCAAACAAGAGATGGCAAGAGTGAATGTTGACATTCTAGGAATCAGCGAACTGAAATGGACTGGAATGGGTGAATTTAACTCAGATGACCATTATATCTACTACTGCAGGCAGGAATCCCTCAGAAGAAATGGAGTGGCCATCATGGTCAACAAAAGAGTCCGAAATGCAGTACTTGGATGCAATCTCAAAAACGACAGAATGATCTCTGTTTATTTCCAAGGCAAACCATTCAATATCACAGTAATCCAAGTCTATGCCCCAACCAGTAATGCTGAAGAAGCTGAAGTTGAATGGTTCTGTGAAGACCTACAAGACCTTTTAGAAGTAACACCCAATAAAGATGTCCTTTTCGTTATAGGGGACTGGAATGCAAAAGTAGGAAGTCAAGAAACACCTGGAGTAACAGGCAAATTTGGCCTTGGAATATGGAATGAAGCAGGGCAAAGACTAATAGAGTTTTGCCAAGAAAATGCACTGGTCATAATAAACACCCTCTTCCAACAACACAAGAGAAGACTCTATACATGGACATCACCAGATGGTCAACACTGAAATCAGATTGATTATATTCTTTGCAGCCAAAGATGGAGAAGTTCTATACAGTCAGCAAAAACAAGACCAGGAGCTGACTGTGGCTCAGACCATGAACTCCTTATTGCCAAATTCAGACATAAATTGAAGAAAGTAGGGAAAACCACTAGACCATTCAGGTATGACCTAAATCAAATCCCTTATGATTATACAGTGGAAGTGAGAAATAGATTTAAGGGTCTAGATCTGACAGAGTGCTTGATGAACTATGGAATGAGGTTTGTGACACTGTATAAGAGACAGGGATCAAGACCATTCCCATGGAAAAGAAATGCAAAAAAGCAAAATGGCTGTCTGGGGAGGCCTTACAAATAGCTGTGAAAAGAAGAGAAGCGAAAAGCAAAGGAGAAAAGGAAAGATATAAACATCTGAATGCACAGTTCCAAAGAATAGCAAGAAGAGATAAGAAAGCCTTCTTCAGCGATCAATGCAAAGAAATAGAGGAAAACAACAGAATGGGAAAGACTAGGGATCTCTTCAAGAAAATCAGACATACCAAAGGAACATTTCATGCAAAGATGAGCTTGATAAAGGACAGAAATGGTATGGACCTAACAGAAGCAAAAGATATTAAGAAGAGATGGCAAGAATACACAGAAGAACTGTACAAAAAAGATCTTCACGAACCACATAATCACGATGGTGTGATCACTGACCTAGAGCCAGACATCCTGGAATGTGAAGTCAGGTGGGCCTTAGAAAGCATCACTATGAACAAAGCTATTGGAGGTGATGGAATTCCAGTTGAGCTATTCCAAATCCTGAAAGATGATGCTGTGAAAGTGCTGCACTCAATATGCCAGCAAATTTGGAAAACTCAGCAGTGGCCACAGGACTGGAAAAGGTCAGTTTTCATTTCAATCCCAAAGAAAGGCAATGCCAAAGAATGCTCAAACTACCACACAATTGCACTCATCTCACACGCTAGTAAAGTAATGCTCAAAATTCTCCAAGCCAGGCTTCAGCAATATGTGAACCATGAACTTCCTGATGTTCAAGCTGGTTTTAGTAAAGGCAGAGGAACCAGAGATCAAATTGCCAACATCTGCTGGATCATCGAAAAAGCAAGAGAGTTCCAGAAAAACATCTATTTCTGCTTTATTGACTATGCCAAAGCCTTTGACTCTGTGGATCACAATAAACCGTGGAAAATTCTGAAAGAGATGGGAATACCAGAACACCTGCTCTGCCTCTTGAGAAATTTGTATGCAGGTCAGGAAGCAACAGTTAGAACTGGACATGGAACAACAGAGTGGTTCCAAATAGGAAAAGGACTTCGTCAAGGCTGTGTATTGTCACCCTGTTTATTTAACTTATATGCAGAGTACATCATGAGAAACGCTGGGCTGGAAGAAGCACAAGCTGGAATCAAGATTGCCGGGAGAAATATCAATAACCTCAGATATGCAGATGACACCACCCTTATGGCAGAAAGTGAAGAGGAACTCAAAAGCCTCTTGATGAAAGTGAAAGTGGAGAGTGAAAAAGTTGGCTTAAAGCTCAACATTCAGAAAACGAAGATTATGACATCCGGTCCCATCACTTCATGGCAAATAGATGGGGAAACAGTGGAAACAGTGTCAAATTTTATTTTTCTGGGCTCCCAAATCACTTCAGATGGTGACTGCAGCCATGAAATTAAAAGATGCTTACTCCTTGGAAGGAAAGTTATGACCAACCTAGACAGCATATTCAAAAGCAGAGACATTACTTTGCCAACAAAGGTTCGTCTAGTCAGGGTTATGGTTTTTCCTGTGGTCATGTATGGATGTGAGAGTTGGACTGTGAAGAAAGCTGAGCACCAAAGAATTGATGCTTTTGAAGTGTGGTGTTGGAGAAGACTCTTGAGACTCCCTTGGACTGCAAGGAGATCCAACCAGTCCATTCTGAAGGAGATCAGCCCTGGGATTTCTTTGGAAGGAATGATGCTAAAGCTGAAACTACAGTACTTTGGCCACCTCATGCGAAGAGTTGACTCATTGGAAAACATTCTGATGCTGGGAGGGATTGGAGGCAGGAGGAGAAGGGGATGACAGAGGATGAGATGGCTGAATGGCATCACTGACTCGATGGACGTGAGTCTGGGTGAACTCTGGGAGTTGGTGATGGACAGGGAGGCCTGGCATGCTATGATTCATGGGTCGCAAAGAGTCGGACACGACTGAGTGACTGATCTGATCTGATACAAGTGTCAGTGGCAGACTTTCTAATTAGTATAGCTTTATAATATATTTTCAAATATGGTAAAGCTATAACTCCTCCAGTTTTCCTCCAGCTGTTCTCACATGTTTATTTTTGCTGATGAACTTATGTATCATTTTGTGAACTTGGAAATTATATTTCTACATTAATTCAGGGAAAACAGATATGTTTATAATACATTCTTTCTGTCCAAGAATAATGTGCATTTTTTATTTATTCAGATCTTCTTTTAAGTCTCTCAAGAGAGTTTTTAGGTTTTTGAACAGGTTATGCTTATTTTGTATCACCTGAATTATATTTCTCAATAACGGTCATAATATGGAGCGTGTGGCGATGATCTGCTTTGCTTCCCTTCTGCCTCCTGTGTGTTCTCCACTTTATTGTCCCTCCTCTGTACCATTTTCCCATATATCTGGCTCCCTATTTCTTGGGCTTCCCACTGCTCGTTCTGCTACTTGTTCTAGCTCAGAAGGAGAACACATTCCATGGTGGAGAGGCAGAATTAGAAGTTGGTTGTTTTTCCCTGAGCATCAGCTTCCTGTAATAGGATGAAACTATTCTTTCCTGTGTTTCCTTCTCTTACTCCTTTAAAGATGCTGAAGGAATAAGAAATTGCTTTAACTAGTGTTAAGGGAAATTTTGTATTTGAGGGAATCAACTATACCAGTTTTTTGGACAGTGTGATTCAGGAAACTCCAGAATAAATATCACCAGATACACTTGGTGAAAGTGTAGATTCCTGACCCATCCTTAGACCTGCAGAGTCAGAATCTTTAGAGACAGTGCCTCGGAATCTGTATTGTAAATAGGTGCCCCACGTCAGTGCTTTTACTGTGATAGGCAGGTGAACCGTGCAGGCATCGTGTTGCAGTGCAGGTGGTTCAATGAAGTTGGAGAGGAGGTGAGATCCTGCATTTCTAACTAGCTCTCAGGTGGCAGTGAGCAACTGTCTGTGACCACACCTTGAATGAGGCTGTAGAGATTTTTTGCTCTTTGAATGTGAGAACCAGTGAACTAACCTAGTATGGGGCGCTGAGGATAGAAAGAAGACTTTCCCTTAGAAAAGAATTCTTTGGAAAGAGAATGTGCATTCTTCTTTGTGAGGACCTTTGTATGCAGAACTTTGGTCCTGCCCCTCTTTCTTCTGCTTTATAAAACATTCATCACTTCCACACCACTCTACACTGATTCCTAAGCAAGTTCTGACAGAGGCAAGGATTGTATTAACAGCCTCTTCCAAGCCCTTTGTGAGAAGCCCTGGTCATCATGACCCCTGGCATGATGGACTTCTACAGTGCCCTTTTAATTAGGTATAATCTGAGGCTTGCAAAACATAAAAGACTTCTTCATAAGATACCAGTGATCGTAGAAGTTCTAATGCCCATCTCCTTTTCATACTGACAGACCCGATGGGGTGAATGTTGACAGACCACATTCATGGTATCAACGAATTGACAAACCACACTGGTGTCCAATGTAACTCAAGGGCCTCCAGAGCATGGGATATGACTGGAAGGTTGAATACCCTAGTGCTAATAAGCAGAATCATAGAGTGAAGATTAAGAATCTCTTCTGTTCTCTACTGTTGACTCAGGACAAAGAACCTAAACGACGTGTTAAACTCTCTCTGCTGTAACTCCATCTGATCTTCAATGCCCTTCATCCTTCCATAGGCCTGGCCAGCACTGTTTTGTAGTTGGCAACCCACATGTGAGAAGGCTGGCCCATGCTGCCATGTCAGCAATTCTGTGGTCAGAGAACATGACTTTCTGTTCTTATGCAGCACACTGCTTTGTTTGGAGACCACACCTACCATTTTGCCCTCCAGAAGCTGAGTGCTAATATTGCTAAGTGAATAAGTCAGTCACGCTCTGTTCAGCATGAAGAAATCCTTGATGACCATCAGCAAGGCTGCTGAATATGACCATGTATTACACAACTCCAGGGAATGCGCTTCACATTTGCAAATGGCACTCCTGAGATTCTTCAGTGTTTTTCTGATTCTAAGACACTCACAAACATCATGGAATTGGGAGGCCAATCTGGGTAGTAAGGAGATGGTGGTCAGAGGAAAGACAGTGAGGAAGGAAAGAAACATATTGTGGCTATTCAAGTTTCTGTGTAAAAGAGAAAATGGTCCTCCCTTACAGATGGTCAAGAAATTGAGAATGAAGGACAAGACTATACTAGGACTCTTATCCTAGTACAGAGGATAAGGTGACAGAAACTTAAATCAAACCAATTTAGACTACAGGAGAGTTTAATGGTTTATGTAATCCAAGAAAGTATCGAACAAGGCAATGTGGAGAGGACAGTGCTCCAGCTGAACTGAGGAGCTTCTGTAACCAGAGTTTCAAGGCTGTTCAAATTCTTCTTTTGTCTCTGAGTGTTGCTGTGATTCTTTCTCTGCAGGCTGCCTTCCTCTGTGTGGTAGAAAACATGGCTTGCTGATAGCTCCTGAGCTTTACATTTCAAATCTTCCAGTCCTAGACTCTGATGGTCTTTCTTGGTTCCAGTGTCCCTTCCCGAGGGAAGGCTCTGGTTGGCATGGCCGGGACCAGCTGGCTGAGGCCAGGTAGGCATGGTCATGTATCAGTAGAAAGATGGCAGCTCTCTGATAAGAGTGGACATCAATAGAAAGATGTTGCTCTGAAGCGCATCTGCCCTTCTACATACCCTGGACCCTCAGGGGGTTTCTACAGAGTATATGAAATCCCATCCGTATTCAGTGAGAATGTAGCTTTCTTCCGGCCTGTGGTTCCACTGAAGCCTTTCCCCTAATTCTGTTATAAGGGGCAGCTGTAACACAGCAATAGGTGCTTATTTATTCACTGTAGTGACAGTTACATTTCATGGAGCAGCTGCTGAAGCCAAAAACGTTCAGCAAGGGCAAAATGTGATAAAAGCGCAATGCAATTTGCTTGCACATTATTAAGTTTTAATTTTTGGTTCAGGAATAACTTCTGTTTTCTGTAACTATTTTCAACTTGTTTCTACAGTTGAAAATAGAAATGAATTACTCCCATCCTACCAATTAAACCAGTTAGAAAACCCTCTTGGATTTAAAACCTGACTTAACTCTGAGTTGAAACACAGGCAAAGTAAGGTTTATTCAGGGGTGGAATAGCGTCCCACTTGTGCCAGGGAATGAATTTACAGTGGAGTTAACTCTTCTGCATCACTATTCCTGTGCCTACAGAATGAGAATAGAATTAACACTTTCTGGTGTAGATCAAATGAGTTAAGGAATCCACAGTATCTAGAATGTACAGCACTAAACATTAGTGAATCTTTATGTGTTAATATGCATTTGAACTGTGGTTCTGGAGAAGACTCTTGAGAGTCTTACATGCAAGGAGAGCAAACCAGTCAATCCTAAAAGAAATCAACCCTGAATATTCATTGAAAGAACTGATACTGAAGCCCCCATCTCCTCCTGCTTTCAGTCTTTTCCTGATGCTGGGAAAGACTGAAGGCAGGAGAAGGGGATGACAGAGAATGAGGTGGTTGGATGGCATCATGGATTCAATGGACATGAGTTTGCACAAATTCTGGGAGATAGTGAAGGACAGGGGAGCCTGGTGTGCTGCAGTCCATGGGGTCACAAAGAGTCAGACACGACTAAGTGACTGAATAGCAAGAACAAATGCGTTGTTAATGCCATGTTTTGTGTTAAATGAGTAATTTTTTTTAATCAGCATCTTTATTTGCAAGCAGCAGATAGCCTCTCAAAAATCAGGGTTTATTATAAGGCTACATTAAGCAATGTTATGGGCAAAGAGGACCGAGATAAGTATAGGTGGCAGGGCCATGTGGTTTCTTACTCCTGTTTCTCTGTGTTTTTGTTCCATCCTCTTTTTTTCTCAGGCAAGCTCCTTCTCCCTATTCATGCGTTTGAATCTCATGGCCTAAATTAGAACTTACTTATCCCTTTGGTTTGGTGCCAACTCCAATCTCAAACCTATGTGCTTCTTAGTTCCCAAATTGATGCAAAGTGATGCATTCTCAGTATCTTAAC
Source organism: Bos indicus (assembly GCF_029378745.1). Classification (NCBI taxonomy): domain Eukaryota; kingdom Metazoa; phylum Chordata; class Mammalia; order Artiodactyla; family Bovidae; genus Bos; species Bos indicus. Next base: position 48,394,767 of record NC_091762.1, on the reverse strand, counting down.
TGGATTCTTGATAGAAAATAGCTGGCCAGCCCTTGGCCTTGGATGAGATATTCCACCCTGGGATACCCAGTAGCTGCCCCTTCAGCAGGGGCTAAGGGCCAGGCATTATCACAGATAAGACTGTGGGCAAGAAAGGCATCATTGCTTTTTCCATCGTTGCTAAAGATACCATCATTGCTATTTCCCTTGTGATCTTCCAGTCTTTTGTCAGACGTCATCTTTTTGATGTGTCCTTCCCTGAACATTCTACTTTAAAAATATCTTTCTCTACCCCTGTATTTCTCAACTTCCTTCCTATTTTTTTTTTTTTCTTTTTCCTCTATGACACTTACTACCATTTTATATACTTTTGTTTTCCACTTACATATTATATTAGGGCTTCCCAGGTGGCGCTAGTGGTAAAGAACCTGTCTGCCAATGCAGGAGATTTAAGACATATGGGTTCGATCCCTGGCTTGGGAAGATCCCCTGGAGGTGGACATGGCAATCCACTCCAGTATTCTTGCCTGGAGAATCCCATGGACAGAGAAGCACAGAGGGCTATGGTCCATAGGGTCATGCAGAGGCAGACACGACTGAAATGACTTAGCATGCATATATATTTATATTTGTCTTTATCTTCTCTCACTAGAATGTAAGCTACAGGAGGGCAGGAAATTTTGTCTGTATAATTCTCATTGTGCCTGTCATTTCATATGAGCTTAATAAATATTTGAGTGAATAGATTAATGAATAAAGAAATTTGCTCAGTGGTCAAAAAAAGAAAAAAGCATCTGAGACCATGTCTGCCCCAAGAGCTATGATGAAATGATGAATTTCCAAGGACTTCCTGATCATAAATCCTGAGACTGGGATTGTTTAGTGCCCAGGGCTACCATGGTGGCAGGAGAGCCAAACACAGTGCTCTAGAAGTTGGTGCCAGGACAGCCTCCAGACATAAACATTGTATGGTAGTTGCATCAAGGGATGATCTTTCAGGAGAACAGGTCTTTAATTAATTTGAGCCTCAGTTTCATCTATAAAAAGGTGACAATTTCGAGCTTATAGGTTATCAGGATTAAGTGAGGAAAGGTATCTTACACTAAATCCAAGACAGCTGGCACTAGTTGCTATTCAGTAAATGTTATTACCTCTCTTTTCTTTCCTTCCTGTTTCTGCATTGCCCATGGTGGAAACACATCCATTTAAAAGAGGCAGTTGAAATGATTTTCCTATTTTGTTGTACTTGAAAATAAATTCAATTATTTTGTAGGTAATTGATTTAAGTGATGTCTATCCAAACAGCTTACTAGATTTTTCCTGTTTTTGATGGTAGAAGGAAAATCAGAGTCACTTAATACTTTTTATTGATTTCTTGAGATAAATGCTGGTGTGACTTTGCAAATACCGTTTCTGTATTGAATTTGTAATAACCGACTATTTCAGGATCCTGTCTTCCTATATGGCTCTCTCTTTGTAAAACGGTGATGGTGCCTCTCAGATACAGCCCACCTGGTGGTGTTGGGGGGGGGGTTGTATTTCATGAGCTGCTTCCTGACCTGCTTCAATATTGAGAAAAGGGAACCTGGGTAATCTTACCTTTCTAGCCCCAAGTGATACACACTCTCTTCTGGATGAAGCAGCCTTACTTCTTTCTTCAAGGCTCATTTGTGCATCTCTGCCATGAAATCTCCCTCCTCTTTCCTCTCCTCTGGGCTTTCTTCTGCAGCTGTGCCCTTCCTTTCCTGAATCTTTAACCTCTCCCACGGTCCACAAAGAAGTTATGCTTTCCCTTATCTTAGAAAAGTCCTCTCCAACTTGCTCCCTTTCAAGCTAACCTCCTCTTTCTTTCCTTCCCTGTCAGACTTTCAAAAAGAGTGGTGTGGATTGATTTTTGCTGCTTCCTCATGCCCCAGTCATTCTTGAACCCTACGCCACAAATTTCTATCCCACCCACTCTACAGACTCTACTCTTCAAAGCCGTGAATGGCCGCCTAATACTAAAACACATAACCTCCTACTATCTGTTACTGTTTACTGCCCCTTACTGAGATTTGCTGCTTCCTTGGTTCCTATGACACAAGACATAACCACTGCTCATTTTCCTACTTCTCCGTAGACCTTCTTTCTTCCTCTCCATTTCATATTGATTTCTTTTGTAGAATTTGACATGTTTGACTAGCTCACTTATTCATTCTATGTCTCTACTAGACTATCAGCTGCGGGAAGGCAAGGCCCATGCCATTCTTGTTCACCATTATAATCCAGTGATGTCACCATTCTCCTGGTCTCTGAGGATGCCATGGTCTCCTCTCTCCCTCCCCCTTTTTACTTAACTAGGCATAGAGATCAATTCTACTTCCAAATTATCTCTCACCTTGATCTCAGCATTGCCATTCCCACTGCTCAGCTTGAAGCCCTCAGCATGGCTCCACAGAGCTGGCTGGGAGAGGAGTTGACGAAATGATACCCCTGCTTCAGCCTGTTCCTGCGCCACCCTGTGCCTTGCCCTGCTGCCAATTTGGCTTTCCTAGGACACAGCCTGAACTGGCTCACACCCTGCATAGGGACTTCCAGTTCTTCACAGTCATTACTGAATCAAGTTTATATTCCTTTCCCTTCTCATGCTGGTCTCAATTTACCTGTTGAGTCTTCTCTCTTGTGGTTCTCTATCCTGCTGACTCGTGTGAATGCAAGAAATCCATCTGCCTTCAGGCTGCCAGACAGGGACAAGAGAGTGGTGCTTATATCACTCTAGATCTTCAGTTCACGCCTATTCAGTTGGGAAGGTGAGACAAATTTAAAAAACAATAGCTAAAGGACCAACAAACAACAGCTCAGCACAAGTAATATACTGCCTGTTTAATTCAGCCTGCACCCCACTCCAGTACTCTTGTCTGGAAAATCCCATGGATGGAGGAGCCTGGTAGGCTGTAGTCCATGGGGTCGCTAAGAGTCGGACACGACTGAGCGACTTCCCTTTCACTTTTCACTTTCATGCATTGGAGAAGGAAATGGCCACACATTCCAGTACTCTTGCCTGGAGAATCCCAGGGACAGGGGAGCCTGGTGGGCTTCCGTCTATGGGGTCGCACAGAGTCGGACATGACTGAAGCGACTTAACAGTAATTCAGCCTGTACTCAATATGCCTTGACTCTGGGAGCAGCTGGATCAAACCTAAATGTCTCATGATAGAAAGAGACAGTAAAGAATATGGGTAAACACACGGACTCTGAAGCTAAACTGATTGGATTTGAGAAGTAGTCCAGCCATTTGCTAAGCTTGTGACTCTGAGCAAACCTAGTCTCCCTATGACTTGGTTTCCTTATCTGTTAAGTAGAGGTGATGAACTTGTTGCAAAAACTACATGAGTGAATACACATAACATGTTTGGAAGAATACCTGTCATGAAGTAAACACTATATAACTCTAAGTTACTATATAACTGTAGTGGTGTGGACTCAACAAATATTCATAAATATTAAACATAGGTCAAGGGCAGGCACTGCATAACTATGGAATAAAATTCGAGGAAGGGAAGAAGGAAGGAGAAGGCAGAAGAGGGAAAAGAGAAGTCTAGGTTAATTCTCAGTTTTCTGACTTGCACAGACCCTCAGCGAAATGGATACCGTTCAATAAGGGAAATACAGTAAGAGAAGCAGGAAGTAAAACCCTATGTGTTCAAGCTTTATGTTATAATTTTTACTGGTTTATTTCTAGACTTTTTCAACTAGTCATTGCCTCTCAGAATGTGGAGAACACAAATGTATGTTATATATATATATAAATATATATATATATATAAATATATATATAAACCTATAAGGACCAAGAAGAACATATCTTTAGGGAGATTAGAAAAAGTTTTCAGAAAGTGAAAAAAGTAAGTGATTAGGGGCCCTTTTCCAAATAATCCCTTAGATAAACCACTGGTGAAATCAGAAAAGATGATATAAAAATGAGTCCCTCACTGCACTTTTGAGAAGTAAGGTAAGAATACGAACACCTGCTTCCTTTGTTTCTTCATGGACCCAACTGGGGCCACATTCGAGGTTTGAGCTGTCCAGTGTTGTTTCTTTTTCCTTAAATTAATATAACCAGTGTTCAAAGAATAATTGAGAGTATAACAGTGATAGATATGAGAAGTTTATATTATTATTAATAATAACCACCACTTAGCACTTACGTGAAAGACAGTATGTTAAGGACTTTACATGTAACATTTAATTAGGTGAAATTTAATCAATCTGTGAAATATTAGTGACAAGATGGGATCTTGGAGCTAATGTGGTCCAACCCTCTCATTTTACAAAAGAGCAAACTGGAGCCATGGAAAAGATTAGCTAGTTTGCCTAAGATCTCATAACAGTGATTGTTACTAACAAGCTGGCCATGTGACAAGGCTGATGCATATCCAACTGGACACTATGAATCCACTCCAGTTCCTTTAATTTCTGCAGCTTGTATGTTTACTTCACCATTTAACTCTGTACCTGGTGACCCTTTAAAGAGATAACATATAAATAATTTTCAGAAACATAGAATCATATCCTATTGTGTATTATGAACCCAACCCTTTTAGGTTTTTAAGAAATGTGAATATTGCATGAAGCTGAATTACACTTTTTTTTTTGTATTTTGATCCTCATTTATATGTCTTTTTAATATTGTATTTAAAAATTTAGATACAAAAGTTGTGATAGCATTTTGTTTGTGTGTATGTTGAACAAAGGAATTTACCTAAAATTTCTATCTCTGAAATAAGTGAATCCATTTATTCTGTACTATGAGCCTTTTCTTCCAACTAAAGTTAAAGAAAGAATAATCATACAATTTTGGGGGTTACTTTCCCTCTGGCTAAAAATGACCTGGTAAGTACCCTGAATAAACTCTCCCCTCTGCCTCTCTGAGTCCTTTCACATGCTCTGCGTTCTGCTTCTCAGAAAACCCAGATGCTCTGGGCTCCAGCTTGGTCTCTGCCTAACATCTGATTTGAAACATTGCACTGAAGCCATCTGCCGTATTTGGGGAATAAAGGGCGGGTGAGCAAAGCTTTCTACAAATGTGTACAAATAGGGCAATCAAGAGGAGGATAATAAGACTCGGATGCCTGTTCGGTGCCTAGCCCCCTGGTCGGCTACTCAGCGGCGTCTTAGGGTATTTGTGCTCTCCGCCTCACATCAAGCCCGGCTCAGCCTGCACATCTTACCATTCCTTGGCAGTGAGATATCCGTTATACCCTTTGACTAAACTGAACATTTTTAATGGGGAAGTGAGAATTCTGAAGTTCAAAAACAGACTGCGATGGATTGAAAAGTTGCTATTCTTGAAAGATGCGCTTGAGCTCCGCAGCATCCTCTGTGACAGGCGTCTCTGGAACAGCAATGACTCGTTTCTTTCCCTCACCATGGACCCATTTCCAGCTGAGCTGGATGTGTGCCCTTTCCAGCTCTGTGCAGGGATTTTGGTGGGCTGTTTGCAGGTTTTATTGAACATCTGTAAATCCTCAGCTTGGGTATGCTTCCAGCTATTGCTTTCATCTGTTCCTGGGATATGGTGCTCTAGGTTTTTTAGCAAAGGGGGCTGGGGAGACATCTGTTCGCTGCTGCAAGTAGAGGATTGAATAGTAAACCCAGTTTCCCAGGTGCTAGGAACATGATGAGGTGCTCCTGGGAGACCTCAGTTACCTTCTTTATCACAATGTGCGCCTTCCTTCCAGAGAAGTGAAATCTTTGAGAATCGTATTTTTCGTAGATGAAACTCACAGGGCCACATGGGGGAGGGAAATCATACATATATATATATTCTCCCCCCCCCCCCCCCCCAATTATTTATTCTTTCTGAGTGAAAGGAGCGCAAGGGAAGGGATGTGGCTGTGTGGCTTGCAGACATTAATGGAGGCGTGTGGAATCTGCAGTGAGAGGGTGGGAAGGCCAATGAAGGCACCTGGGGCAGAGGGTACCAGAGGACAGGACGGACGTCAACAGGAAGCCACGCCCACCAGAATCTGTGCGTTGTGCTCTGCGCCAACCCTTCCAGCTTCACGTTGCCTGGAGACTAGATCTGTATTCGCCCAAAACCTGTTGAGTTGATGGCTTGTATGTGAATTTTACCAGGATCTGACTCACGTATCCTTCAGCCTCTCCACAGAGATCACGGCTTTCATCCAGGAGAAAAGTGATTCAAAACGTGCTGTCCCCGCACCTCTCCCGGAAGCCGGCTGTGTCTCTGGTCTGTCTTGGATCTGTTGATTTCAGCCAGAGTTTTCAGCACGTTTCAGTCTCTCAGGAGCCGGTCTTTGCTGAGATATTTTTTTTTTTACCCATTCCAAAGAAATGTGAAATACTCCTACATTTTTTCACACAATATGGGAATATCAAATATTCTTCTCTAATCTTTGGAGATACTGATAGTCAATTTAGAACTTTAAACTCTCCAAATCCCAAGTCAATAGAAAAGTTTTTCTTTAACTAAAAAAAAAAAAAAATACCCATTAATTGAATTCTCTGAGCAGTTGAGCCTCCCCCCTTTCAACCCACCCATGCTACCCCAAGACACAGAAAGAGTAAACTGAAGCTATTTTGTGGTGACCCTGGAACTTTCTTGCCATCATCTCAATGTTTTGAAATGCATATGTTAATAGGTTTAAATTGAGGACCTCCTCCTCTGGCTGGAGTGCACTGAAGAATTGTCTTCCCTTTATAAGAGGAAAAAGTAATTCCAAAAAAGTCCTCTCCTTCAAAGAGCCCCAGGCCGACAGTTCAACTTAATAAATAAAACAATAACAACAAATGCCGTTTATTGACTATTTACCATGGGCCAGAATCCTGCCTTCAATCCCATAATATCCCTTCAAGCTTTTATTGTTCACCCAATTTTGAAGAAAAGAAAATTGAGGCTCAGGGTTAAGTGAGTTGATTAATCTGATGAGTGGTAGGGTTGGAATTTGAACACAACTCTGTCTGAATCCAAATCTTATGATCCTTATTTATGTTTCCCTCTCAAGTTAATTGCATTCTCTGAGAGGGCTAAGAATATTGAGCAAATTGTAGTTCAGAGACATTGGTAATTAGAATAGTAGAGATAGTAATCACAGCATTTGCTTACTAATTGCGTAGTAGTGGCTTACTAATTACAAGGGCCTTTACAATGCCTTATCTTCCTTAGTTTTCATGAGTCTGGAGCATGTCTTCCTTGACCTCAACCATGGTTGAGTCACTGTAACCCAGTGATACACCTTGTAGTCACTGGTAAATGTCAGGACACTGCAAAGTCATCTCCTGCAGTTACCCAAGATCCAGGGATTAGGACATATTTCCTTCATCCCTTACCTACTTCTGTTTGGTTCCTGGTCCCCCAGTTCCAGTTTGTTAATTGCTGTTGTTTGTCTCAGACTTCCCTGGTGGTTCAGTGGTTAAGAATCTGCCTGCCAGTGCAGGAGTGCGGGTTCAATCCCTGGAAAGGGAAATGGCAACACACTCTAGTATTCTTGCCTGGGAAACCCCATTGACAGAGGAGCCTGGCGGGCTATAGTCCATGGGGTCACAAGAGTCAGACATGATTTAGTAGCTAAACAACAACAATAATTGTTTGTCCCAGCTGGACCCACAATACCAAACAACTCTGGTTGCAATTCACTCTGTTGTTATTTGGCTGATCTGATAGGACAGGCCACTCAGAATCAATTAGATTGGAAGGTCAGCTCAGCAGTGCTGTTGTCAAAGAGGAAACCCTATCCAAACTCAGCCTAAATTGGGAGGCTGCTGCTGCTGCTGCTAAGTCGCTTCAGTGGTGTCTGACTCTGTGCGACCCCAGAGATGGCAGCCCATCAGGCTCCCCCGTCCCTGGGATTCTCCAGGCAAGAACACTGGAGTGGGTTGCCATTTCCTTCTCCAATGCATGAAAGTGAAAAGTGAGAGTGAAGTTGCTCAGTCGTGTCCAACTCTTAGCAACTCCATGGACTGCAGCCCACCAGGCTCCTCCATCCATAGGATTTTCCAGGCAAGAGTACTGGAGTGGGGTGGCATTGCCTTCTCCAAAACTGGGAGGCTAGCCTAGCCAGCGGAGAAGGCAATGGCACCCCACTCCAGTACTCTTGCCTGGAAAACCCCATGGACAGAGGATCCTGGTGGGCTGCAGTCCATGGGGTCACGAAGAGTCGGACATGACTGAACAACTTCACTTTCACTTTGCACTTTCATGCATTGGAGAAGGAAATGGCAACCCACTCCAGTGTTCTTGCCTGGAGAATCCCAGGGACGGGGGAGCCTGTTGGGCTGCCGTCTATGGGGTCGCACAGAGTCGGACACAACTGAAGTGACGTAGCAGCAGCAGCAGCCTAGCCAGGTCATTTCTTAGAGTGACAATAATTCAGAGTACTCGAATACCCTTGGGGTTGAAACTATACTTGGAAACATGGTGGAGAAAAATATTTCTAGAGCTCCTCTCAAGGAGAATACTACATATATTACAAACAAACAAACACATAAATCTAACTGCTTTGAAGGGGTGATAAGACACCTGAGGTAAATTCTTGAGAAGTAGTTGGCAGGAGCTAAAATGATAAGAAAAAATGGAGGAGGAAGAATGTGGTCGCCAATAGCCCAAGCTGCTCTTTCTTACCTTAGCCCTCAACATCCCCTATAGATAATGCTGAACAGTATTAAAACAAAACAAACACCTGATTAAGGACCACTAAATTGTTAGCTTACTGCTGCTGCTGCTAAGTCGCTTCAGTCGTGTCCGACTCTGTGCGACCCCATAGACGGCAGCCCACTAGGCTCCTCTGTCCCTGGGATTCTCCAGGCAAGAACACTGGAGTGGGTTGCCATTTCCTTCTCAATGCATGAAAACGAAAAGTGAAAGTGAAGTCTCTCAGTCGTGCCTGACGCTTAGTGACCCCATGGACTGCAGCCTACCAGGCTCCTCCGTCCATTGGATTTTCCAGGCAAGAGTACTGGAGTGGATTGCCATTAGGTAACAAGTATGTCTTAGTGTGACACTGACCCCATTAATCTCAGTACCTTGATGCTAAAAATAGGCTCCTTGACTAGTAATCAGGTACCAGCCCCTTCCTCCTGTGGTGAAGTAGGTTTAGACTGGTTGTAGATATCACCATCATCATCATCATCATCACATTTTCTGATGAGGAGCTCTGAAAGTCTAGGTGAAATAAGGGTCATTCATCAAGGATAAAGTGATGGCTTCTAAAACTACACCAAGATCCTCCCGTGGCAGGACACTTTGAAAGGGAAACAAATACTATTCAAAAAGTCTAACAATAGTCATAGAAAACTGAAACTCATCTTACATTTTTTTTTCAGTCAAATGCTACCTCTGCCTCTCTTCCTATTATGAATGTTTGTTTCTTAAACACAGGATAACCCAGAGAAAGTGAACCATGTTAGTATGTGCCTCTTCTAGGACATATTCTTAATGAAAAACAATAACCAGTGTATCTTTAGTGACCACAGTTAAAGGGTGCTTTCATATTCTTTCTAATAGGGTACCACCATCATGACCCCAGCTGACCAAGAGTTGGGCTGACGCCCCTTGATTCAAGAGCATTTGCATTAAAATATCTGAGGACTTCTTTGGCTTAAGACTTTATAAGCTCCTATAAAGTTGAGGGGGGTAGGAAGTCAAATGGCCTAGGAAATAAACCATACACATTACGTTCAAAGTGAACTTGAGTTTAAATATGTTTAAAAAAATTCAGGCCATATACAGGCATCTCTGTGGTGTAAAAGTTCTGAGTGTTCTGGGGGTACTGATACCCTTCTTCAGTCAGTCTCATATCTCTCCTTGGCTGCATTCACTACAGACTTCAAGGGTATGTGGTCCAGAGTCTGTCCTGAGACCGCCTCCTTTCTGAGTGCTGGTCCTGGTTGTTAGCTGGAGCATTATGTGAAATGCATGTGAACTGTAAGGCTGGTTGTGGTCACAGACCCATCAAAGGCAATGTCACTCATGGCTTGTATTTCTTAACCAGAAAGTAAAGCACATTTGGCTCTGGTAGATCTGGAGGAGATGGGTGTCTTTCCTTGTTCTACCTATTTAGAATTAATAACACTAAGTAATAGTCTGGGGAAGACTCTTTCAAAAGAAAAAAAAAGAAAGAAAAGTGATGAAGCTGAGAAAGTAGGCCTAGACCTTCCACCCTTGCTTCAGCCAGATCTGCTCTGTCATTATCTTTATTATTATTATTTTAATGTTCTGAAGTTCTTCTGAATAAGATTTCCTTTGAAAAAAGGAGTCTGCTATAAAGATAAAAAATTGAAAACCATTTATCTTGCTCAGTCTGTTCATTACACAGATGAATAAAATGTGCTATAAGCAGGTTTAAAAAGCTATAGGAGTATCAGAAACATTATGTATTTTCTTTCCTGTCTTTTTTTTTTTTTTGGATTAGTGAAGATATCATGGAGTGTAATGATGACTGTTCCTACTTGATATATTATGGTCACATATAATCTGTATTTGTACAGTCTTTCCTGAAAATATTATTCCCATCCTTTCAGGGATGCTTGATCCATTTGAGAAGGATGAGAAAAATTCTTTTGGGATAATATCTTCTCCCATAGAAGTGTTTCGTGTAACTGCAAAGTTGCTGCCATATGGTTCCTGTAAAGGTTCTGCCAAATTCCCGTGGTTCTCACAAGAGCTCCTACCTCCTCTGTTCTTTTAATCTCCTGCTGCGGGTGGCAGACATGGGAGAGACAGACAAGCTGCAAAGGGAAGTCGACAGAACAAAATTAAAGTCCTACAACTGTGTTTATTTCGGTGTAGATGGGGGTTCCCCCCACCCCCCCACATCAGCTTGCTCACAGAGGTGGGCGTGAGAACCTATAGGAACGCTGGAAAAGATCCTGGGAAAGTCGTTTTGCTCAGAAGCTGGAGGAGAAGCAAAAGGCAAGTGTTAGGTCTCCACCACCTGGGTGGTGGGTGGGGGTGGGGGTGTTTCAGTGGCGAGAAGCTTTTGGATTTTTTTTTCCAGAAGAAAAAGAAGACCTGGAGGCTGGTCTGCATTTATAAAACTACATAACAACACATGGAAAGACTACCTGGTTTTATGTTCTGGCAAGCAGGGGAGAAATAGGCTTGGTGCCCATGTGGGGACTGTTTCTTTTCTCCCTTACATGATGGCTTTTGAGTCCCTTCTGTTTCTTGGTGAGCTATATTATAGTCTCTCTCTCCAAACCCACAAACTAGTTCTATGTATTCAAGCAAATGACAGCTTCCTTCTTTAGAAAATCTCAAAATACTCTTGAAGGTAGAAGGCAGCATTTATGATAGGCTTGTAGATTCTGCAGTTGTGGAATATATGCTATTGCTTGCTAATTTGGACTGTACATTTTGAAATAGATTCCTTGGTATTAGTAAATAATTGTTAGCTGCAGAATGGTGCTAAGTTGGATGTGGATTCATTTTGTATACCTGTGAATGTGTTGATTTTCAAAAATCTTTCATAATAACTTATGTGGATCACCAGTTTTTAATTTTATCACTGTTCAGAATAGGTAAGGTGAAAAGAGAATTTTGGCATCTGCAACTCATTCTAAAAATTATACTAAAGAAACAAAATTTCCAGTCCCAGGTTTGCTAGGCTCAGCAAGCCCAGTGGGCTTGCATTTTTCACCTAATGCCACTTCTTCCCTAGTTGTTGTTTTAATGGACTCATTAAGAGATTTGCCCCATGAGTAGGAGAGGAGTGAGATCAAAGAGAGATTGCCACTGGGTAGCATGCATACTAGTTCTCATGCTAGCCAGAGGTCCATTTGTGTAAGTCCTGTGGGTGATCTCCCCATCTCAGTAAATGTTTTCCATCACACTCTTTCCATGGTTCCCGCTCCTGCATCGGCTTGGACTGTGGTTCCTCCGAGGTCACCAGTGGGCCTGGGGCTTCCGCTTGGTTTGACTGAGACACTAAACAGCTCCTATTCCCCGTCTCCCTCTCCTCTGTATGCTTGAAGATGAGGTAATTAAATACATCCTTGAAGGATATAGAAAACAATAACACTCTCCTTTTTGCCTTATTCTGGGGGAGTACAATCCCTTAAACTACCAGGTTGTCTTGTCAAACGAGTTATTGTTTTTCAAAATATAGCCTGAACAGCATCCTTTATAATTAAGGCTCCTGGCTTTCAGTTTAAAGTGATATTTGCCAGTAAAAGCCTGCCAAAAAATAAATAAATAAAAGCAGGCTTACCGTTAAATATTGATTTAAGCTCGGAAACTGGCTCCAAATTTTGTTATACCACTCTTGATCTCCACGGCCTCTGGGCATCTGTTTCAATTTGGTCAAATTGAAATGGGGAGGGACAGTGCCAGGCTAACAGCAAGGTGATCCAATATAGTAGGATGAGTTGTATTTGATGAAAAAGAGCCAGGCAAAGTCATTTACAGATCCTGGGGACAGGTGAACTAAGCTCAGGTAAAATAAAAGCTGATGGGCATCTTAACTTATCCCATGGGCTAACTTGAGCCAGTGATAATTTTTTTGAAATGTAAAAAGAAAAAAAAAAAACGTTGAGTTATCCTTTGAGGGTGGTATGATTTTTTTGTTTTGTTTTTTGCCTTTCTGTGTATCCTGCTAAATATAAACTTTTCCTTCAACAGGTCTTGCTGGGAGCTTTCCCTGTGATCCTTTCATATCACTGGTAGGAATGTTAAAAAGTCCAAATACAAAACTTTTCTTTTGAATCAAATTTCTGTGTCTTACTGGAGGTTTTCTCCTTTCTAGGGGAAAGATAAGGTTCTCAGAAATTTTTCTTCTGGAATGTATATGCTTGAGACTTGTTATATTATTCTCCTCTGTCTCTGAGAAGAGAAGGCAGACAGGCAGGGGAGGGTTAAAAGTTCCTGAAAAAAAGGGCCCCTGATGAATCTGAACCTTGTGGGTGCAAAGTGCCTGAGATCCATTAGTTTTGACAACCTCAGTTATTCTGGTGCCTCTCGTCATCTGTAAAGTTAACAAGGGCTGATAAGACTTGGTGAGGCTGGTACTAGTTTGTATTTCCAGACTCATCAATATTTCACAATACCATTTTCTTACAATCAGATACATTCGTTTGCAAAGCATGGATGCCGCAGGATGTTCACAGTGCTGGTGTTTAACAAAAGCCCTGCTTTTAAATGAGCAGACACAGGGCCTTGAGGTGCGCCTCGCTTACCACTGTACCTTGCTTTCAAATGCATGTTCTAATTCGGGTGAGGTAGTTGGTATTTGACCTCTAGAAACTGCTACTGTCTACCTTGAAAAATATATTGTTCTGTTCTACAGGCAAAAAAGCATCCATCTTAGCCACATTCTCATATTCTTTCTCATTCTCCAGCCCTGACGATGCCCTTGTGTTTCTTTGTACTCGCAACTGTGGACAGTGGAATCCGGTGCCAAAGGGTGAATTTAATTTGAAACAGACCTCTGTCCTGATAGAACTGTCGTTACTCAGGCTCAAACGCAGCAACCTGCGGTTTCCCTAGGCCGTGCCTCACCTCGTGCTATCACAGGCTTTAAAAATTCAGTCCAGCCCGGACACCTCTCAGAGCTAACCCAGCTCCCAACAACAACACAGAGTGCTTGCAGATGCACAAGTCAGCCAAGCAGCAATGGTTTTCTCCCTGATGTAATCAAACAGAGTGCACGGATATCACTTGATTAACAGCTGCGGTATTAATTTCCCTTTTTGGTTGCTTGACTCACAGCAAGAATCATGTCAAGGCAGCAGAGAAGCAATTAAATTGATTTTAATCTTTGTCAGGGAAGATAACATGCCTCTTTCTCTTCTCATTTAAATAATTAAAGTTTCAGGAGGTATTATTTCTGGCTTTAAAGAAATTGGTATCGTAATGTAATAGAATCCTTGTAATTATATACTTAATGGTTCTTAATAAGTTAATCACGGTTTTTCATTTAAAATGCATTTTTTACTTATTAAACTTTTATTTCTTATAGTATCTTTGCTTTTAAGGAGAAAGGGGAAAACACAGAAATGGATATAAAAAAGTTCTGTCATTTCTCATTATTAATCCTTTCGACAGCTTTCTCCTCCTTTTGTGGTATATTGGATTGGTATGTTGTTTGAAGTAATGTTTTTACATTTTAGTGCATTGAAAAGAAGCCCACTTCTTTTAATGACAACATACTTATTTTAAAGATGATGGAGTTCTGGGCTTCTCTGCAAATTGCCTTATGTATTTAAGTTGTGTGGGACTCCTTTAAACTGAAAATTTCATTAAGATCTTAGAGAAATATTGAAACGATATTGCAAGTAGTTTCATTCCTGTTTGGTATTCAGTCAAATATTATATAGTTATTTCACTCCTCAGCCCAATATTGTAAAATGTACCATAAACATTTTTTTTTAGAAAAGGAAATAGGGGCAGAATTCACAGATCAAGTGGCCTTTCTCACTTGATCTGAATTTCAGTGGTAATGCATGTGTAACCCACAGGATATTGAACATTACATAAGTTAACCGTCTTCATCCTGAGTCGCTACCACTGGGAGGAGTGACTCCTGAAACAGTGTTATCTTGGAGAGTGAGTAGTTCTCATTTCAGACCCCAATAAAGAAGTGTTTCAGCAAAAGCTTTAAAAAATGCTTTCTCTTTGTGGATGGTAAACACTGATTGAGAGGAGAGAGCACACATCATGCAGACACCATGGGCCCTGGACCAGACACACTGAGGTTAGAGAGAGGCAAGCCGGCATCCTGGACTCTGCTCCTTTACCCAGGGTTTTAGAGGGATGCAGTCTTCTGTAGAAATTAATTGGCCAAGATTGAATCTCCACTTGGTATTGTGAAAGAGAGCTGCTGCTAGCTTATATACTATGAACTGCCAAATGTCACTGCCTCTGGGTGGACAGATTACAAAAGACACCTCTTTCTCTTAGTATGGCTAGCAGAGGATAGGGTAGATTTTAGTCCCTACTCCTCCCCCTCTGCCTTGCCCCTGCCAAACTGGGTGCTTCTTGGCAGTATGGGCTTTGCACAACTATGCATGGTTTGATAACATGCATAAGCTGGATTGTGAACATCTGAAACAAATCCTGAAGAAAGGAGTAAATATATTAATGCAGATGACAGAGGAGGTGAGCAGTGTGGGCTGAGAGAAGCATCACAGAGGCTGCAAGAATAATGTTCTAGGGAATTCCGAGGCAGTCCGGTGGTTAGGACTTGGTGCTTTCACTGTGGGGTTCCAGGTTTGATTCCTGATTGGAGAACTAAGCTCTACGATCTAGGAAGCCATGCAGTGGCCACACACCTGCCCCCCCCCCCCCCCAAAAAAGAATGCTTTAGATCTAGATTTAGATCTAGAGCTAGCTCATAGTAGGCACTTTTACCTCTTGGCCATGCTGATTGAGAGTTAAACCTAAAAAAACAATGATACAGATGAACTTATTTACAAAGATAAGCAAATTTACAGGCTTAGAGAATGAACTTATGGCTACCAGGGGTTAATGGTGGGGGGAAGGATAGTTAGGGAGTTTGTGATTGTCATGTGCACACTACTATATTTAATATGGATAACCAACAAGGACCTGCTGTATAGCACAGAGATCTCTTCTCAATATTCTGTAACAACCTAATTGGGAAAAGAGTTTGAAAAAGGGTAACAGTAACAGTAACAGTTCCGAAGAAGGCAATGGCAACCCACTCCAGTACACTTGCCTGGAGAGCCCCATGGATGGAGGGGCCTGGTAGGCTGCGGTCCATGGGGTCGAGAAGAGTCGGACAAGACTGAGTGACTTCACTTTCACTTTTCACTTTCATGCATTGGAGAAGGAAATGGCAACCCACTCCAGTGTTCTTGCCTGGAGAATCCCAGGGATGGGGGAGCCTGATGGGCTGCCATCTATGGGGTTGCACAGAGTTGGACACGACTGAAGCGACTTAGCAGCAGCAGCAGCAGCAACAGTAACAGTTCAGCCACTTGGTTGTGTCTGACTCTTTGTGACCCCATGAACTGCAGCACACCAGGCCTCCCTGTCCATCACCAACTCCGAGAGTTTACTTAACTCATGTCCATTGAGTCGGTGATGCCATCCAACCATCTCATCCCCTGTCGTCCACTTCTCCTCCTGCCTTCAATCTTTCCCAACATCAAGGTCTTTTCAAATGAGTCAGCTCTTTGCATCAAGTGGCCAAAATATTAAAGTTTCAGCTTCAACATCAGTCCCTCCAATGAACACCCAGGACTGATTTCCTTTTAGGATGGACTGGTTGGATCTCCTTGCAGTCCAAGGGACTCTCAAGAGTCTTCTCCAACACCACACTTCAAAAGCATCAATTCTTCTGCGCCCAGCTTTCTTTATAGTTCAACTCTCACATCCATACATGACTACTGCAAAAACCGTAGCCTTGATTAGATGGACCTTTGTTGACAAAGTAATGTCTCTGCTTTTGAATATGCTGTCTAGGCTGGTCATAACTTTCCTTCCAAGGAGTAAGCGTCTTTTAATTTCATGGCTGCAATCACCATCTGCAGTGATTTTGGAGTCCAGAAAAATAAAATCAGCCACTGTTTCCACTGTTTCCCCATCTATTTGTTATGAAGTGATGGGATCGGATGCCATGATCTTGGTTTTCTGAATGTTGAGCTTCAAGCCAACTTTTTCACTCTCCTCTTTCACTTTCATCAAGAGGCTCACTTTTTAGTTCTTTTTCCCTCTCTGCCATAAGGTTGTTGTCATCCACCCTTCTTGGTTATTGATATTTCTCCTGGCAATCTTGATTCCAGCTTGTGATTCTTCCAGCCCAGCATTTCTCATGATGTAGTCTGCATAGAAGTTAAATAAGCAAGGTGACAATATACAGCCTTCACTGTTTTTCCATGTCCAGTTCTAACTGTGGCTTCCTGACCTGCATACAAGTTTCTCAGGAGGGGGGTCAGGTGGTCTGGTATTCCCATCTCTTTCAGAATTTTCCACAGTTTATTGTGATCCACACAGTCAAAGGCTTTGGCATAGTTAATAAGGCAGAAATAGATGTTTTTTCTGGAACTCTCTTGCTTTTTCGATGATCCAGTGAATGTTTGCAATTTGATCTCTGGTTCCTCTGCCTTTTCTAAAACCATCTTGAACATCTGGAAGTTCACGGTTCACGTATTGCTGAAGCCTGGCTTGGAGAATTTTGAGCATTACTTTACTAGCATGTGAGATGAGTGCAATTGTGCAGTAGTTTGACCATTCTTTGGCATAGCCTTTCTTTGGGATTGAAATGAAAACTGACTTTTCCAGTCCTGTGGCCACTGCTGAGTTTTCCAAATTTGTTGACATATTGAGTGCAGCACTCTCACGGCATCATCCTTTAGGATTTGGAATAGCTCAACTGGAATTCCATCACCTCCACTAGCTTTGTTCGTAGTGATGCTTTCTAAGGCCCACTTGACTTCACATTACAGGTTGTTTGCCTCTAGGTGAGTGATCACACCATCGTGATCATCTGGGTCGTGAAGATCTTTTTTGTATAGCTTTTCTGTGTATTCTTGCCACCTCTTCTTAATATCTTCTGCTTTTTTTAGGTCCATACCATTTCTGTCCTTTTTGAACCCATCTTTGCATGAAAGGTTCCCTCAGTATCTCTAATTTTCTTGAAGAGATCTCTAGTCTTCCCCATTCTATTGTTTTCCTCTATTTCTTTGCATTGATTGCTGAGGAAGGCTTAGATACATGTTATAACTTAATTACTTCATCATTCACCTAAAATCAACACAACATTGTTAGTCAACTATACTCCAATATAAAATAAAAAAAACTAAAAAAAAAATTATCACTGGTTTCTTAGGACTTGGAAACACATTGTATGTGCTTTCTAGTTTGTCATAGAGTATG
This sequence comes from Bos indicus, assembly GCF_029378745.1. Classification (NCBI taxonomy): domain Eukaryota; kingdom Metazoa; phylum Chordata; class Mammalia; order Artiodactyla; family Bovidae; genus Bos; species Bos indicus. Next base: position 48,376,952 of record NC_091762.1, on the reverse strand, counting down.
TGTGGATAGTCCTCACTGTACAGTGTATCTTCCATTGTTTTCTCTTAATCTTGAAGCTGTTGATCCCTACACGATTGTCACATTGAAGATTCTGGAGCCCAGAATAGGAATACTCAGAACCAGCATTCCTTGGAGTGGAAGGATATTTACAGGAATCTTGAGCTCTGGAAGGGGGTTGCAGAAAAAAAGGGAAGGGGTAGGACATTTCAGGCTGAGGAGACCAGTTAGCCAAGGATGTGGAGGTGCACAAGGTGGATTCTCTTAGGAAAGGTTTTTGAACCTGACTAAATTGGGAGTCCCTGAAGATGCCAAGTTGATGATGTCACATTCTCTTCACTAGAAGAGCTAGAAATATTTTCACATTTACCCTACTTATCCTCACACAAACTGCATAATTTAGGTAGGAAAAATCTTAATCAACTGAAAATCACTGGGGTAGAAATTTAAGCCAAAAAAACCACACAAGAATTGAGGTTACCCAGCTAGGTAAATTGGGACTGAAAGAAGGCCTGGGCCTTTTCAACTAGATCAGAAGAAGGAGATGGCTTTTCCCTCCCATTTAAGGCCAGAGAAGCAAACTTTTTCTAAAAAACATAGTTATGATTATGGTTATTAATTATCAGTCAATGAGTTATGGAGGAAGAGAGCATAGTCAGACCGCTCATTTCTCTCTACTTGTAGTGAAAATGTGGAAAATTCTTGCAAGGTAAGTTAGCAGGAGCAAAATGCAAGGAAAAGTGTATGCGTGAGCAGAATAAGGCTGATTAAAATAGTTCTGAGTATTTGCATATCTAAAACAGTTTATTTAAAAATAAACAGTTAAAAATTAACTTATCCTATCACATGAATTTCCTGCTAATAGCCATATACCTCCCCCAAGCACACTGCCAACAAGGCTGGCTTCTAAAGAAACATTACCCTTGTTTGGGAATCTGTCTTATTTACTTTTTTGCCCCTAGTCCGTGGCACAATGTCTGGACCAGAGGACTCATTCATCCATTCAGCAAATATTTATTGAGCATCTACTATGTGACAGATTCTTCCAGGAACTTAGGAAACAGCAATGAACAAAACAGATATGTTCCTACACTAAGAGATCTTATATTCTGGTGGAATAATTTCATATTTATGCAAGTAAATAAACAACCCAGACATGTGTTATGAGGAAAATTAAAAAGGGGATGTGATAGTGACTAAATGGGGTGATACGGATGGGCAGTAGTGGGGGGCTTTTTGAGGAAAGGACATTTGAATTGATATATGAATGTCAGGATTCAAATCTGGGAAAAAGTTAGGTGTGTCTAAATGATAGAAAGATGGACAACGTGACTTGAAGTTGAACAGGCAAGAAGAGAGAAGTGGTGTGGAGATGAGAGGAAGGGTTCAGAGCCGGTCATGTCAGAGAGGGAGGTGAAGGAGTTAGGCGATGTTGATTCATGTTATAAAGGCACGACATGCTACAAAGATTCTCCAGAACTTCGTTGCCATGAAAAATGTCACACCATCAAGAAGGTGGAACGACCACCCGCAGGATGAGAAAAAGTGTTGACACGTCATATATCTAATAAGGGACTTAAACCAGATTATATAAAGAACTCTTATGACTCAATAATAAGAAGGCAAATAGCCCAGTTAAAAAATAGGCAAAAGATCTGAATAGTCATTCCTCCAAGGGAAACAAGTAACTAACAAAAAAAGCAAAACAAATGAAAAGATGCTTAGCATTATTAGTCATCAGATCAGATCAGATCAGTCGCTCAGTCGTGTCCGACTCTTTGCGACCCCATGAATTGCAGCACGCCAGGCCTCCCTATCCATCACCAACTCCCGGAGTTCACTGAGACTCTCGTCCATCGAGTCAGTGATGCCATCCAGTCGTCTCATCCTCTGTCATCATCAGAAAAATGCAAATCAAAATCATGAGATACCCTTTTATATAGTACACAGAAGGACTAGAATAAAATGTCAGATAATAACAAGTGTTGACAAGGATATGGAGAAATCAGAATCTTTAATGCTTGTGGGGCTGTGAATGGGGATGCTAAATGATACAAACACCTTGGAAAACAATCTGGCAATTCCTCAAATGATTAAACATAGTTATTGTATGTCCTAGCAATTCTACTAGGTATATATCCAAGAGAAATGAAAGCATATGTCCACACAAAGTCTTATACATGAATGTTTATAGTGGTATTATTCAATACACCAAAAGGCAGAAACAGTCTAAACATCCATCAAATGACAAATGGATAATAAAATGCGTTCTATTCGTACAATGGAATTTTATTTGGCCATAAAAAGGAATGACGTACTGATACATGATACAACATGGATGAACCTTAAAAACATTACACTAAATTAAAGAAGGCAGTCACAAAGGACCACATGTTATATGATTCTATTCATATTAAATTTCTAGAACAAGGAAATCTACAGAGACAGAAAATAGATTAGTAGTGGTTTAGGGGATGTGGGCAATAATATGATATGAGACAGCTAAAGGGTACAGGGTTGTTTTTTTTTTTCAAGGTGATAAAAATGTTCTAAAATTGTGGAGATGGTTGTACATACCTGTGAATATACCCAGAACTGTTGGGTTGTACACTTGAAATGTACACTTGAAATGTATGGTATGTGAATTATATCTCAATAAAGCTGTTAAACAAAAATACTTACCCCCCACCCCAAAGGCTAAGGGTATACTTTATACTCCCTGAGAGTTTCAGGCTCTCCAGATAAAATTTACTAGTCCAGATCAGAATAGCTTTGTGCCTGAGGGAGAATCATCAATGAAGTTATTCTTAGAACACAAAGCTTTTCTTCCTAAAATACTGGAAAGGAGCAACACCTTGAACACCACAGGAAACCCATAAATACCTAATTTGCACCACTGCATGATAAAAGCAGCTTCTTCTTCCACTCATTAGCAACACTCAAAAATATTTTCTAGCTCTTTGCCTGCTAATAAGGATATTTACATTTGCTCTTTGCACCAACTAAGTAAGCCCTGTTTATTCCACAGTTTCTCTGCAACTCTGGTCCACCTGGACTGAGCTGGAAAGTGGTAGAGATCTGTTCTGGGACAGATTCAGTGATAAAAAGTGCAAGTGCCATTTGAGACTCACTTATTAATAAATTAATGCCTTTGGAATCATGGATTTCTTAGTGAGGCTGGAATTTGGAAGTTATTCTGTTTCCTAGATGACAGGAAGTTATCCATTATATTCTACGAACAGTAACATGCTCTTTGTCCTAGGAGATGACAGTCATTACAGAGGCAACCTTTAAGCCCTTTGGTGTGTGTGTGTGTGTTTGTGTGTGTGTGTGTGCATGCTCAGTTTTGTCTGACTCTGGGACCCCATGACCTGTAGCCTGCCAGGCTCTTCTGTCCATGGGATTTCCCAGGCAAAAATACTGAATGCATTGCTATTTCTTTCTCCAGGGGATCTTCCCAACTCAGGGTCCCAACCAGTGTGTCTTGCATTTCCTGCATTGGTATGTGGGCTCTTTACCACTAGTGCCACCTGGGAAGCCCCTTAAGCCCTTTAAGATAGGAAAAATCTCACTCATCTTTGTACTCTGTAAGTTAGTGCTTTTGTATACAATATGGATTTAGTACTTTTTAAATTTTAATATGAAGTAATAGATCAGTAGAGTTTAAGAATGAGATCAAGAGAAGTTTTTAATGATTGAAACAAAATTGAACACAAGATGTGCTGTATTAGCCAAATGTGGGTCTGACTCAATCTGGGAGCTGGTTTATAAATGTAACACGATTGAAACCAGAGAGTCTCCAGCTGTTAATAAGGAAGCCAGGGAAGTGATGGTGCTGTTGTAAGCTATTATAAAGAGGAAATGGGAAATAAGACTTTCCCAATATCTTTTTGTTCAGTCAGAGAAAGCAAGATACTACATCGGTAGACACAAACTTTCAACTCTGTAAACTGAGGCTCTGTTTGGGTGGTAGTATAGTTTACTAGGTTTGCCACAGTTTAGGTGAGATATTTAATTTCCTCACTCTCATTATAAGACAAGATTCCCAGTAGCAGAATATAAGGGGTTGTGCATTTGTCAGTTGTAGAAATCAAACTTGCCTCTTGTACTGACCGGTCACCCACGTGTGTGAGGTCTAGTCTAAATGACCCCTTGGCCTCCCTTATGGAAAAAAATTAATAGTGATTTCCATCAGTTTCTTTCTAACCTTTCCTCTTTCTACCATCTATCAGAATAGGACATGTTTTATTATCTTCCCTCTGTCCATTAAAATTATGTGGATAAGTCTGAATTGTCCACATCTCCTAAATGCATTTTTGGGTGTATGAAATATGCTTTGAAATCCTAGGTGTAGGATAGTGATGCCATCTTTACCACACATATGGTTCTTAGCACTTTACGGCTCAATTTTCTGCTTAAGAGGGTGCCGCTTATAAACCAGCAGATACAGCAAGTGACTAATTAGCCAAATTAATGAGGGCTTGTTTACTTGAAGTCCCCAGTGCCCTTGGAACTTGGGATGTTTCATTATTACAGTCTGCAAGTGGTTTCCTCCAATTAATTTTTAACATACGGCTCTTGCCTCTTCCCAGTAATATGTAATATCCTAATACTTCAGAGGGGTTTACAAGCATTAACTCATTATTCCTTATAGGGAACTACTGGAAGACTGGAACAAAAAGGGATCATAGTACTTTTTGACATGCTTTGCAAATTGTAGTCTGTAGGTCTAGAGAAAAATTGGTAAAGAGGAATTATTAAGGCCTATTCTGAGGAACAAATGGAAAGAAAAAAAAAAACTATGTAGGTATACCAGGAATTCATCTTTTCCACAGAATGAAAGATAAGCAAGCTAGGAAGTCAGTCTTCTTACTTACAGCCCCTTGTGAGATGCTGTGATTGGAGACGAATTGGAATTGAATTATGCACATGAAAGCATGTGTTTAGAGCACATTAAGATGTGATGTGTGCATCTAGAGCATATACGGAAGTGAGGTGCATGAGGGGCGTCACAGAAATGGAGAAGTAGAAAGCTTCAGGAATTGACCCCTCCACTGAAGCAGCCATTAAGCTTGCAAAAGCTTATAGAATCATGTTTTTAAAACTTCAGAATCTAATAAAAAAAGTTGTAACAACTGGGGGAGAGCTTAATGAGAAAGAAATTAGTAAATTTCAGGATTTAAGGAAGTCTCTGTCAGATCACTGTCTGCTGAGAACAAAACAGAGACTTAAGGGATCATATATGACAACAAATACAGTATTTGCAAAAAACAGTTTAGGAAAGTAACATAATAAAATGGATGACTGAAGTCCTCAACAATCAATAACAAAAACTTCTGGAGAAGGAGAGAATATTATTTCCAGAGTTATCACATTATAAAGTTCAAAATATCAATGAAAAATTTAACCAAAGTTACAAGACATACAAAGACACAGTTAAGTATGAGTTATTCCCAGGAAATAAATTGACAGAAAACATCCTTGAGCTAGGTCAGACATTGGATTTACTAGACAAAGACTTTAAATCAAAGATTTAAGTAAAATTCTGAATGAAGACCTGGAAAACAATAGCAACAACACCAACGATAACTGGGAGGACAGTGTACAAACAAAGAATATCAATAAAACACTGACATCACAGAAAGGACCCCAAATAGAAATGCTAGAGCTGAAAAGTATAGCAGTTGAATAAAAATAATTGACTACATGGATTCAACATCAGATGTGAGTGGGTGGAAGAAAGAACAGAAAACTTGAGGATAGTACAATCGAAATTAAACAGTCTGAGGAGCAGAAAGAGAAAAATGATTGAAGAAAAAAGAACACATTTTAAAGGATTTGTGGGACTTCATCAAGTATTCCAACATACACATTTTTTTTTGGAATTGCGGGAAGAAATAACATTTGAAGAAATAATGGCTGAAAATTTCCCCAATTAGATGAAAGATATGACTATCCACATCCAAGAAGCTTAACAAACTTCAGGTAGGATAAACTCCAAAGAGATCTGCACTAAGAAACCTATTACTAAACAATCAAAGGAGAGAATCCTGAGAGTGACAAGATAAAAGTGATTCATTACATACAAAATATCCTTAATAAGATTAACAGCTTTTTCCACATAAGAAGGTCTGGAGGACATAAAGCCCTGTGTGACACGGTTAAAGTGCTGGTAACAAAAATAATGCCAACCAAGAATTCTATATCTGACAAAACTATTCTTCAAAAAATGTAAAAGAAATTAAGATATTCCCTAATCAAAAAAAGAAAAGCTGAAAGCGTTCATTGCTAGTGAAGCTGTGTTATGAAAAGTGGTAAAATGAATCCTTCAAGCTGAAATGAAAGGGAACTAGACAATGATTTGAAGCTATTCAAAGAAATAAATAACTCTCATAAAGGTAAAGTGTTAGGGAAATATAAAAGCCAGTATTATTGCATTTGGGGTTTGTAACTGTTTTCTATATTATTTCTTATTTTGATATGAAATTATGATTTGAAATTGACATGAAATTTGATATGAAAATATGGTTCATGTTTTTCTATATGATTTAAAAGACAAATGCATAAAATATTAATTATAAATCTATGTTAATGGGCACAGATATATAAATGTGTAATTTTTAATAACAAGACTCTATAGTACATGCAGAGATTAGGTACACATCTAGAACACACATAGAGCTGAAGTCCATCTCTAGAACATGTGCAGAAGGGAAGTAAGCATCTTTCACCTGTTCAGAAGGGAGAGACAGGTGCTGATGATTCATTAATAATTATTCAAGATGGGTTCTACTGATACTTGAAACTTAAGAAAGTGTATTTATTCTACCTCTGTATTTTGAAAACAGGCAGTCTCATAAACAGGAGCTAAGCTACATATGGTATTAAGTTTGGAATTAATTTTTTAAAAGGAAAGAATTTTTTTGTCAACAAAGTAGTATTTCCAAAAATTGCAACAACAAAATTGGAATAATTTATATTTGAATCAATGGAGGATATGCAAACTATAGTCAAAGCTATGGTTTTTCCAGTAGTCATGTGTGGATGTGAGAGTTGGACCATAAAGAAGGCTGAGTGCTGAGGAATTGATGCTTTCAAATTATGGTGCTGGAGAAGACTCTTGAGAGTCCCCTGGACTGCAAGGATATCAATCCAGTGAATCCTAAAGGAAATTAACCCTGAATCTTCATTGTAAGGACTGATGCTGAAGCTGAAGCTCCAATACTTTGGCCACCTGATGTAAAGAGCTGACTCCTTGGAAAAGACCCTGATTCTGGGAAAGATTGAAGGCAAAAGGAGAAGGGAGTGGCACTGGATGAGATGGTTAGATAACATCACTAACTCAATCAACATGAATTTGAGAAAACTCCAGGAGATAGTGGAGGACAGAGGAGCCTGGAGGGCTATAGTTCGTGAAGTCACAAAGAGCTGGACATGACTTAGAGACTGCAAAACGACAATAGGATATGTAATGAAAAAGAAGTTTTGGTGTCTTGAAATTAATTGAAAGGCTTCCTTGGTGGCTCAGATGGTAAGGAATCTGCCTGCAATGCAGTAACCTGGGTTTAATCCCTGGGTCAGGAAGATCTCCTGGAGAAAGGAATGGCTACCCACTCCAGTATTCTTGCCTGGAGAATTCCATGGTGGGCTACAGTCCATGATACCACTCTAATGGCAGAAAGTGAAAAGGAACTAAAGAGCCTCTTGAGGAGGGTGAAAGAGAAGAGTGAAGGCTTAAAGTTCAATATTCAAAAAAACTAAGATCATGGCATCTGGTCCCATCAACTTCATGGCATATAGATGGAGAGAAAGTGGAAGAAGTGACAGATTTTATTTTGGGGGGCTCCAAAATCGCAGCAGACAGTGACTGCAGCCATGAAATTAAAAGATGCTTGTTCCTTGGAAGGAAAGCTTTGATAAACCTAGACAGTGTATTAAAAAACAGAGACATCACTTTGCTGACAAAGATCGTATAGTATAGTCAAAGCTCTGTTTTTTTCAGTAGTCATGTGAGAGCTTGACAGTAAAGGTAGCTGAGTGCCAAAGAGTTGATGCTTTCAAAATGTGGTGCTGGAGAAGACTCTTGAGAGTCCCTTAGACAGCAGAGAGATCAAACCAGTCAGTCCTAAAGAAAATCTACCCTGAACATTCATGGGAAGGACTGATGCTGAAGTTGAAGCTCCAATACTTTGACCACCTGATGCAAAGAATTGACTCATTGGAAAAGATCCTGATGCTGGGAAAGATTGAGGGTGGGAGGAAAAGGGAGCAATCAAGGATGAGATGGTTGAATGCCATCACCAATTCAACAGATACGAGATTGAGCAAACTCCCACAAATAGTGAAGGCCAGGGAAGCCTGGCATGCTGCAGTCTATGGGGTCGCAAAAAGTCAGACATGATTTAGCAACTCTATGACAACAATTAATAAAAAGACTGAAAACAAAGAAAACATTCAGTGTCTGTACATGATAGTTATTCCTTAGAATGTGGGTTTTGAGGTTGCCTTTGATGAAAGGAAGTCTAGTTTCTTGACTTATAAGGAAAAAAGGGTGTTTCAGGTGTGCTGAGCAAGTAAAATGGGTGTTGAGCAGAAAATGGATTTGGATGCTAGGAAAACAAGGGACACTTTACAATCCAGTGCTTATTTGTAGTGAGTGATAAATTCAGGTTCTTAGGAGAAGAAATAATCATATCCTTAAATATGTAGAGTTATGACTAACACTAAGATAATAATCGACTGTCAGTGGTCTGAAAACTATCTTTCCTCCAATTATTTAATACATTACCTTCTTATAAAAAGACTTGATGACTAATTGTCCATTGATAAGAGTATAAATTCAAGCTTCTTAGCTTAAGTTCATAGCCTCCCATGTCTGGTTTTCACCAGATTTTCTACCCTATTGTTTTTTAGCCTTCTAAAATTTCAGGAAGTAGTTTGGCTAGAAGACACAAGATATATATATTTTTGACAAATCCAGTGTTATAGAAAGTGGGTGTTTGGGTGTTATGATTGTTTGAAGACAAAAATAATCTATAAGTATTCTCAGCCTTTTCCTTCCCCTAATCTGCAAAAAAAAAAAAAAAAAAAGCTTTGCCTGCAGTTTCTTTACCTTTCTTGCTGCCTGAGGAGTGTTCTTCTATTACCAGGACTGAAATTTTTGGATTTGTGATGCAAAGAAAGATAGGTGTGAAAGACTGAACAACCAGAGTACTCAGACTAGGTGTGGAGGAGGAGATATTTTTAGAGAGTTTCTAGGAGAATGGCATGAAAAGTACTCCAGGGTATGAGAAAAATAAACAAGAGAAGAAATTAAAGGTTTAAAAAACATGTAACTGTGGATTTTATTTCCGTTTCAAATACCGTCCAAGGGGTTGAGCGATTTTGAAGGTCCTCTGGTTGCTGAATGGTGGTTCATTGACTATGCACTGTTGAAACAAATAATGTGGCCCCTGCTTTCAACATGCTTACACATGTAATAGTAAAGTTCTAGAAACCAAGTGAACCTTAGGTAGAATTTGGATTAAAAACACTGACACTAGTCTGTCTCCAATCTTATTTCTGAGACTTGAGTTTTTGGTTTTATTCAGCATTCTTTTGAAGTCACCTTTCAAGGCTCTGGTCCAACATGACCTTCTCTGTGAAGACTTTTCTGGATATTCCTCATTTCTGTAATTGAATTGACTGTCCGCTCTCTGGGTTTCACTTCTCCATTGTATAGACTTCTCTAGCGTCACCCATGGCTCTTGGCTGAATTCGTCTCTCCAACTGACTGTGGGATTTTTGAGTGCAGAAACCATCTTTGTTTCTCTGGAGCCTAGCACTGCACTTGATGCTTAATGCACACTTGTTGAGTACCCAGCTTAACAACCATTGCTCCTGTTTATTTTTCCTCCTCACTTCCATGCCTGTGTACCACTGCTTAGTGAGTCTTTCTGAAGAACAATAAAATACACAGTGACTCCATATTATTACAATGACAGTCCAAATTCATTAGTGTAGCATACGTTCTCGATAATATGACTTTATTTTTCAGGCATTCTCTCTCCTTAAAATCTCTATGTTCCATCCTAACTGAACAACATGTGTGCTTCCTTTGTTTAAAAAAAACTTTTTTTCAGTAAGAAGAACTTTATAAATATCCAAGTATATCCTCTGCCAGCCCCAGAATTTCCTCTTGTCATGGTATAGTGAGAGCTGATACAGAGAAACAAGAGGTAAAGAATCACACAGGAGTATGTAAGTTATTGTAAATGTTCTAACTTCTGTGTTAGGCTGTGGAGTCATTGGTGTGTGTTATATTTTAAATAAGCAAGCACACAAATAAATAAATGAGTTACATGAGCCAATGATGAAAGTATGCCTTAAAAAACCAAAGTATGATTAATTTAATTTCCTGAACTTGAAATAAAACAAAAGAGCAGCTGAAAGAGACTACAAGTAATATACCCAAATTACTTATCTCCTGTCTTAGTGTCTTAGATCCTTTCTGCTTCCCCCCTGCTGCCTTAACCTGTGGGATGTTCACAAAAAATAGTGGATAATTTTCAAGTTTTTCTTTTTCTATATAGGTAACTGTGCATATGTGCCTCGGTTCAGTTCAGTTCAGTTGCTCAATCGTGTCTGACTCTTTGTGACCCATTGGACAGCAGCATGCCAAGCCTCCCTGTCCATCACCAACTCCCGGAGTTTACCCAAACTCATGTCCATTGAGTCGGTGATGCCATCCAACCATCTCATCCTCTGTCATCCCCTTCTCTTCCTGCCCTCAATCTTTCCTAACATCAGGGTCTTTACAAATGAGTCAGCTCTTCACATCAGGTGGCCAAAGTACTGGAGTATCAGCTTCAACATCAGTCCTTCCAATGAACACTCTGGACTGATTTCCTTTAGCATTGACTGGTTAGATCTCCTTGCAATCCAAGGGACTCTCCAGAGTCTTCTCCAACACCACAGTTCAAAAGCATCAGTTCTTCAGTGCTCAGACTTCTTTATGGTACAACTCTCACATCCAAACATGACTACTGGAAAAACCATAGCTTTGACTAGATGGGCCTTTGTCATCAAAGTAATGTCTCTGCTTTTTAATATGATGTCTAGGTTGATCATAACTTTCCTCCCAAGGAGTAAGAATCTTTTAATTTCATGGCAACAGTCACCATCTGCAGTGATTTCGGAGCCCCCCAAAACAAAGTCAGCCACTGTTTCCACTGTTTCCCCATCTATTTCCCATGAAGTGATGGGACCAGATGCCATGATCTTAGTTTTCTGAATGTTGAGCTTCAAGCCAACTTTTTCACTCTCCTCTTTCACTTTCATCACGAGGTTCTTTAGTTCTTCTTCACTTTCTGCCATGGGGTGGTGTCATCTGCATATCTGAGGTTATTGATATTTCTCCCAGCAATCTTGATTCCAGCTTGTGCTTCCTCCAGCCCATCATTTCTCATGATGTATTCTGCATATAAGTTAAATAAGCAGGGTGACAATATACAGCCTTGACGTACTCCTTTTCCTATTTGGAACCAGTCTGTTGTTCCATGTCCAGTTCTACCTGTTGCTTCCTGATCTGCATACAGGTTTCTCAAGAGGCAGGTCAGGTGGTCTGGTATTCCCACTGTACATGTAGAGATGTACAGTGACCCTGAAGACACTCTAAAGAAGAGCATCAGAAATGGTTAGAGTGATGGGGGCATTGATTTGAGGCATTTTCCAGGTTTAAAGATATGAATGTGTCTAATCATTAAAGCTTCATTCAGCAAAAACTAATGGGAGATTTGATAATGCTCTACAAGTATTTGAACACCATAAACATCAAAGATAGAAAGAAATTATTTAGCTTGTTAGAAGATGGTATGATTAAGAGTAACTAAAAATGACCTCTGGGCTGAATTTAAGATTAGCATTCTGAAAGCAAAGTATTTAGATTTCAGGGTAGAGTCATGACAAAAGTGATAAATCAATAGAGAAAAAATGTGGAAAATGACTGATTGGAAATGAGATGATTTTACTTGTATTTAAAAGCTGGAAATGACGGCATTGAAATTTCTTCTTCTCTGTGTTTCTTACTGTAGTGCCTACCTGAACCTCTCTCTCATCTGCTCTTGTGCTTAGCTTTGGTTGCAGAGGTTTTGATTGGTCCTTTGTCTTGCCTTTAGGGATGTTATAATGTTAGCCAGCCTTGATACTCCAAACCACAGTTCTCTATCTCTCTTCCTTCATTTAATTAATACTTGAGCACGTACTGTTAAGCACCATTCAAGTATCTTTTGAGCCTAGGGACTGGTTATCAAGACAAACAGAAATTTTGTCTTCAGGTAACTTTTATCCTTGAGGATTACTGATCATTATGGACTGAACATTTGTATCCTCCCAAAATTCATATGTTGAAATCCAAAGCCCCCAGTGTGATAGTATTAGGAGGTATGGCCTTTGGGAGATAATTAGGTAATGAGGGTAGAGCCCCCATGAATGGGATTAGTGCCCTTATAAAAGAGAACCAAGAGAGCTCTCTATCCATCTTACAGCTTGTTGATGACACAGTGAGAAGTTGGTAATCTCCAATCAAGAAGCAGGCTCTCACCAGACACTGAATCTACTGGTGCCTTGATCTAGGATTTCCTGCTTCCAGAACAGTGAGAATAAGTCTGTTGTTTGTGCCACCTGATCTATGGTATTTTCCTATAGCAGTCTGTACTGACGAATGCACTGATAGCACCCTGTTTGCCATGTTTCTAGTTGGAATTGGTTGAATTCTTTCTCCCATGAGCTCTGAGAAATACCATTTTGACAGAACAGGTTATGAGCCTTATCCCAATTCTTCTTTCTAACCCTGTCAGACTCATCTCTTTTTTGTGTGCTCTGTCTCTTCAGTCGAGTCTGACTTTTTGCAACCCTATGGACTGTAGCTCACCAGGCTCCTCTGTCCATGGGATTCTCCAGGTAGGAATACTGGAGTGGGTTGCCATACCCTCCTCCTGGGGATCTTCCCGACCTGGGGATCAAACCCACATTTCCTGCCACTCCTATGTTGCAGGCAGATTCTTTTGCTCACTGAGCCATCAGGGAAGTCCCATCTATTTCATAGGATTTTATTATTAATTCAGTTGAATTTGCACCATTAACATTGGCAGACATGCAGGATTTATGAATTCCCTTTATTCTGTCTGCATTGCTTCACCAGCAGAGAGGTCTTCAGGGCATGCAAAGCTGGGCCATTCCCCCAGGCCTGAGTTCTGTGTTCTGGTAATAGGTAACAGACAGGGAGTAAGAGATGATTTCCTTTCAGGTGAAGTACAAAGAAAAAAATACAGCCACACATTTGTGAATTTAGTGCCACCTCCTAGCTAAAACATGGGACAGTTCTTCCTTCCTCCAGACTTCCCTTCCTTTCCGTCTCAGACTGCAAGTTGCTCTTCTTTTATTTGCTCTTTCAAGGCTGATATTTACTTGAAAACAAACATATGAACAACATCCCACTTAATTTCATCCATAAACAAGTGTTCCATGGGCACATAATGGGCTAGGGGTTAGTGGCAGACAGCACTACATGTATCCATACTTAGAAACATTCTGTGGCTTAACCCAGCTTTCTGCTTCCTTGGGCTATATTTGGGTTCTTCAGTGTCATGGTTTCTACCCTGTTACTTGGATCCAGTTAGATCTAGGGCTTGAAGGCACGGACAGAACCTTCTTTTCCTTTGGTAATTCCTGACCAGGCCAACATCTACAGACTCCAATGCTTTTCACATATTATTCTCTTTAATTTTCACTATGTGTGTGGGTCCTTAGTCACTCAGTCATGTCTGACTCTTTGCAACCGGATGGACTGTAGCCTGCCAGGCTCCTCTGTCTATGGGATTTACCAAGCAAGAATACTGGAGTGGGTTGCCGTTTCCTTCTCCAGGGAATCTTCCTGACCCAGGGATCGAGCATACATTTCCTGCATTGCAGGTGGATTCTTTACCACTGTGCCACAATTGCCTGCAACACCTGCCTCCCACAGCTGGGTGAGGACATGGAACACTCCTCGTAGAGCTTTGTCTCCTCTGATCATTGGCTTTTCCTCCCTCCTATAGGCAAAGTAACCAAGACATAGTTTTGGACTCCAGTTTTTTTTTGTTTTTTGTTTTTTTTAACATACATTCTCTGAGTTGAACTTAGAACTGTGATCTCTTCACTGAATGAAAGTACACAGCTGCCCTCTGTGAAGAAGACACACACAGATATTTCCAAGTGATTAGTGAATTGTGGAGAGCCTTGCCAGAGTCATCTTTTATTAATATTTTTATAAAATGCATGGAAGGGACTAACTATAGTCGTAAATGTAAGCAAGGGAAAAGTCTAGAACTCTGCTGTTCATTTTGGTAGCAACTAGCCATATGTGGCGGAGAAGGCAATGGCACCCCACTCCAGTATTCTTGCCTGGAAAATCCCATGGATGGAGGAGCCTGGTAGGCTGCAGTCCACGCGGTCGCTAGAGTCGGACACGACTGAGCGATTTCACTTTCACTTTTCACTTTCATGCATTGGAGAAGGAAATGGCAACCCACTCCAGTGTTCTTACCTGGAGAACCGCAGGGACCAGGGAGCCTGTTGGGCTGCTGTCTATGGGGTCGCACAGTCAGACACAACTGAAGTGACTTAGCAGCAGCAGCAGCCATATGTGGCTATGAAGCACTTGAGATTCAGCTAGTCTGAACTGAGATGTGCTATAAGTGTAAAACACACCTCAGATTCAAAACACTTAATAAGACAAAGGAATGTAAAATGCTTCATTTGTAAATTATTATACTAATTGCTTGTTGAAACAATACTTTAGGTATCTTAACTTTGGGTTAAGATATACTATTAAAATCAAGCTTCCGTGCTTCTCTTTACTTTTTAGAAATGTGACTCCCAGAAAACTTAAAATTATATATGAGCTTGCATATATTTCTATTAAAGAATACTGGTCTAGAAGAAATTTGTTTTTCCTGAGACTGCTTTTATCTAACCATTTAAACTAGCTTAGAATTAAACTGCCATCTTTGCTTTAAAAATATCTGGCATGTAACACCCAGGCATAATTATTTTTCTGCTTCGACCATGTTACTATAGGAGCAAAGTTATGGTGTAATAAAGAACAACTTAAGCTAATAACTTGTATATGAAAATAGTTAGATCTTCATTGTGGGAACCGCAAGGTACCCATACTGTTTCAATGCACACACAAATCCCCTTTATAATGATGCTTTTTCATTCCTTTAGCATGCCTTTATTATTATTAATACAGCAATGAAAATGCCATATATATCAGGGTGAAAGCATCTATTTTGGATAATCAAACCTATAAATCTTGTGACTGCTCAGATGTAGCCAATTAACTCCCCTTTCTCAGAACTACAGTTAACAGATGGTGCAAAAAGGGTGGCCACAGAGTTCTTGTCATACTCTTGACTGAATGATGTAATCACAAGAGCCATGGAAACTAGTGGGGAGGTTTAAGTTTTTCAGCCACAAAAAATGCTCCTTTTAGGAGTGTAAACATAAGAAATGTTTCTATTCTTTAAATGTTGACATCTTCATGAGCTATGTAAAAGTTCTCATCAGTACATTAACAGAATCCTTCATGCTATACTAGCAGAGCCTTTCTTTATACCTCTGATTTCTCATTTTTGATAGCATGTCTCATGCTTTTTTAAAAAAATTGAAATATAGTTGATTTACAATGTTGTGCTAATTTTTGTTATATGGCAAAGTGATTTAGTTATACATATATATATATGTATATATATATTTTTTTCATAGTCTTTTCTACTATGGTTTATCACAGGATATTGAATATAATTCCCTGCACTACACAGTAGGACCATGTTGGTTATCCATCCTATACATAATAGTTTTTATTTTCTAATCCCAAACTCCCAATCCATCCCTTCCCCACCCTCCATCTCCTTGGCAACCACAAGTCTGTTCTCAATGCGAAGAGGTTTTGTTTTGTTTTTTAATATAATTGCTTTACAATGTTGTGTTAATTTCTGCAGTACAACACTGTGAGTCAGCCATGTGTATACATATATCCCCTTCCTCTTGAGCCTCCCCCACTCCATTCTGTCTGTGCAGGTCATGACGGAGCACCTAGCTGAGCTGCCTATGCTATGCAGCAGCTTCATGACAGCTATCTGTTTTACACGTGGTAGTGTATATATGTCAGTTCTACAATCTCAATAAACCACAGGTAATACTTTATAAAGAATTCTAGTCACATTTCATATTACTTTTTTGATTTGCCTGTAGCAGTAAGCTGTGTTGATGATGTGTGTGTTGTGGGGGCGGGAGTGAGAAGGAAAAGCAATCTGTAGATAAAATGTGGGCAAAGTAGGATTGACATGGGTGATGAGCTTTTATTTTCATTCAAATTTTAAGATCTTTGTATTAAAAATTCCTGGTTACAATGTTTAAATGGTTTGGGTGATGCTACCTAAATAGTTGTTGAATTGACTAGTTCTACCACTAAGGTAAAATGTACACTTTGAAATTTCAAAGATTAGGAAACTACAGTTCATGATCACATGAAATTTGACTTGAAGGAGTGTGTGTGTGTGTGTGTGTGTGTGTGTGTGTGTATCCCCTGGGCATAATTTCTTTTGGATATATGGAATCTTGGTCTTACTGAATTAAAATTTGCCCCATGATTTTAATGCTTTTGTTGTTGTTGTTGTTGTTAAGCTGTGTTTTTAGATAATGGTTCATAGTAATTTTTTAGAGCTTATAATGGCAGACTTTTGAAGTGCCTTGATATGGCTTACCTGAATAAAATAAAAGCTCTCATATTTGTACCCTTCTCATTCAATATTGTTTCTTGCCTCCAAATCTCCTTTATAAAATAGTGCAGATTTCAGTTTCTGTTTGAGTTGTTCATCATTTTTACAAACTATAGGTGACCTTTTCATAAATTTGTGTTTGGATAAAAGTGGTATCCAAAAGATATCTCCAAGAGATATCCTAGAAGATATCTCACCAGGTAAAACGCTGTCGAAACCTGATAAGTGGGGTTGAAAAAATCCTATTCTATAAAATGAAGGTTTAGGATATCATGAGCTTAATAAATGGAGAAGGCAATGGCACCCTACTCCAGTACTCTTGCCTGGAAAATCCCATGGATGGAGGAGCCTGGAAGGCTGCAGTCCGTGGGGTCGCGAAGAGTCGGACACGACTGAGCGACTTCACTTCCACTTTTCACTTTCATGCATTGGAGAAGGAAATGGCAACCCACTCCAGTGTTCTTGCCTGGAGAATCCCAGGGACGAGGGAGCCTGGTGGGCTGCCGTCTCTGGGGTCACACAGAGTCGGACACGACTGAAGTGACTTAGCAGTAGCAGCAGAGCTTAATAAAATGAGGGTGGAGATCCTGTTCATCTAGCTACCACAGCGTTTGCGGGGTTTAGCTGAGGAATCCAAATCTGAAATCTGTCTGCATCCCCGCTGCAGTGTGATGCCACCTAGTGATGGCTGTCCTCTGTCACTTAACCAGTATTACTGGCAGTGACCCAGCATCCTATCAAAGGCCAAGAGTTCTCTGACAGCAGCAGCAATTCTAGGAAATCTCCTGGTTAAATTGTGCTCATTTCATTGGCCTCATCTGGGGAGACTGAGCCAAGAGAACTCCAGGAATCCAGGGAACCCCTTACTTCTTCCCTACTTTCCAAGAAGGGGCTGACTGCCACTTCCAACAAACCACACTCCCCTTCACATTTCACTCCATTCCTTCCCTCCTCATAGAAAAACTGTAGCTCACTAGATCTGGGAACGGATATTGGGTGGAGAGAAGAACTCAATTGCATTGTGTCCTTATCATGAGGCTTCTCTGGTGGCTCAGATGGTAAAGAATCTGCCTGCAATGTGGGTGGACCTTTGTTCAATCCCAGGGTCAGGAAGATCCCTTGGAGAAGGGAATAGCTACCCAATCTAGTATTGCCTGAAGAATTCCATGGACAGGGGAGCCTGGTGAGTTACAGTTCATGGTGTCCCAAATAGTTGGACATGACTGAACAACACTTTCACTTTTTATCCTTATTGTGAGGCCTGTTAATGTGACGTTTCACTAAAATTTTGTTATTTTCAGTGAAATATCATAGGAATGAATTTGGCAAAAACTCTATCATCTACTCGGCTTCCCCTCCAGGAGTTGCAGGAAACAGGTTGGATCCCTGTGAGTTGGGAAGATCCCTTGCAGGAGGGTATGGCAACCCACTCCAGTTTTCTTGCCTGGAAAATCTCATAGACAGAAGAGCCTGGCAGGCTACAGTCCATATCGTTGCAAAGAGCTGGACACGACTGAAGTGACTTAGCATGCTTTCAGGTACCATCTACTAAGATGAGTATTTCTAGATTTTAGCTCCCATATAATTTCAGCTCATGCCTGTAGATAGCTAGTAAATATGCAGAGTCTACTTATTTTCAATTTTTGGTTTATTTATTTAACTGAGGGATATTAACTTCATTAGGATATCCAGATGATATTTTACTAAATTTTTTGTTTTATTGCTTTCCCCACCCTATCTCCACTTTTTATTGATAAAAAAGAATTGGGGCAATTCACTTGCTAATCACAGATGAAAGACTATTTAAGTTTCAAAGGTTAGGTAAATCCATGAAAGAATTCACCTCCTGAATACCTATAGCATTTGATTGGAAACAATTGTATTGCATCTGAGTATTATCTCCTCTTGTAGAAGAATGATTCATGAACAGATTTAATTCATCTTTGAGTACCTCACATTGCAAAGAGTAGACCTTCCATGAATATTAAAAAAAGCATATGCACATACCTATGTGCTTATACAATGTTCTGCAAAAACCAACAACAAAAAAGACAAGGCATTACCCCTAATCATAGCTTCTCAATCTCCTCCAGCCTGAGTGAATAAGGAACCATGAGTGTAGCTCACTAAAACATTATGTAATCATGCTTAGCACACATGCTTCACAGAGAGCCAAAGTGTTTTCAGCCTCCTTTGTCACTTATTTGAATATCTGATTGAGGCACTGGGGATTGAAATCAGCTGTTTTTCCCATGCTGTAAAAGAAATGGAGCTGTAGCCACAGTCTTAATAAGCTTTCATTCCAGCTGAATAATTCTATCCAGAGAGACAGATTTTTTTGAAGGCATGTTTATCCAATTCTCAGTAATTAAAACCTCCTCTACTCCAACCAGCAGTAGAGGAAACACTTCAAACATTTTGAAGGTGCTGTGGGAAAGTCACTTAATGTAGCAAGATATTTTAGATATGTGGGTTCTTGTTGCATAGTGAGAAACGAAAAGCTCATTTTGCTTAGTATCTTCCGTGAAGAAGATTTAGGTTTCAGTCAGTGGTGGTCAACAAGTTAGAATCTTTTCTTAGAGCTAATAAAATTGTCTGTCTAAGTCCCAGTTGTATAATAGTCACGAATTTAATTTTGTGCCTGGATCCTTAGCTTGAGAAAAATGGAGTAAATACATTAGTGAGTTGGGGAGAGTGTGCTTTAGGAGATATTTAAATGGAAATATGGACTCTAAGCCTGGTTCCAGAGATGGACTTCAAAAAAACATAGAACCCCCTCACCTCATCCATTCTTTGTGGATGTGTATATATTCATTTTCTTTCATAACTTTCATCAGATTCTCAGAGGAGTTCAAGGGTCCTCAAAGAATTAGAAACTCTAATTCAAGGGACTCAGCTAAGCAGATACATTCTAATGGTTGTTTGGAAAATTTAGAGGCTCATGTCCCTAGGATTCCTTATGGATGATTATAACAAATTCTTTGTGAATATTTGTGATTCATCTGGAAAAAAGGTAACACCTAGGCCTTTGTGAATATTTATGTCCTCTTAGACTTGTACTGAATTCCTAACTGTCAAAAACAGAGCCTCAAGGGGACAGATGTTCTAGGGAGCAAAGCTGGGGGTGGCGAAGAGATAGAACATTTATGAAACAGGTCAACAAAATGGAATCCAGCCAAATTAATAGCAAATAATATGGTGGAGGGTATAGAAATTATGAAGCAGGATAAACATGAAAGAGCAGAGAAAATCTAGAGGCAGTAAGACTTTGCCTGGGGGAGGGGAACCCACTATCCACCTTCACATATCCTGTAGAAGAGAAGCTAGACTGTTTTTACTCTTGAGTGTTGGAGAAGGGTGGAATCGGGCAAGTGTGGGATTTGTGGTGTTAGTGTTAAAAAGCTCTCCTTCTGTTAGAATCATTTAGCACTGGACTGAAATGCCTTATGGGAGGAAGTGTACAAGATAAGGTTGGGCAATCATCCATGGGGAAGGTGGTAGAAGAAACTCTTTCAGTCAGAAGACTTGTAGTAGATGATTTCCAAATTCAAAGTTGTCATCTCTACTTAAATGTCCCTGAGGCACCTGAGTCTCATTATATCCACATTAAACTCATGAATTTCTCCTTTAAATGTGATCTTCTCTAGTTCTCCATTTCAATGAGTGGCTCCACCATCCACCCAGTTATGCAAGCCTGAACTGTTTCTATTGCCTCTTCTTCAGTCCTCATTTCTGATCCATCACCAAGTCCCAGTGATTTATCTCCTTGTGTGTATGTGTACTAAGTTGCTTCAGTCATGTCTCCTCTTTGTGACCATCTGGGCTATAGCCCACCAGGCTCCTCTGTCCATGGGATTCTTCAGGCATGAATACCAGAGTGGGTTGCCATGCTCTCCTCCAGGAGATCTTCCTGACCCAGGGATTGAACTGGGGTCTCTTATGTCTCCTGCTTTACCAGGTCAGTTTTTTACCACTAGCGCCACCTGGGAAGGCCTTTACCTCCTTCAGTCAGTTCAGTTCAGTTGCTCAGTCATGTCCGATTCTTTGCGACCCCATGAATCGCAGCATGCCAGGCCTCCCTGTCCATCACCAACTCCCGGAGTTCACTCAGACTCACGTCCATCGAGTCAGTGATGCCATCCAGCCATCTCATCCTCGGTCGTCCCCTTCTCCTCCTGCCCCCAATCCCTCCCAGCATCAGAGTCTTTTCCAATGAGTCAACTCTTCGCATGAGGTGGCCAAAGTCCTGCAGTTTCAGCTTTAGCATCATTCCTTCCAAAGAAATCCCAGGGCTGATCTCCTTCAGAATGGACTGGTTGGATCTCCATGCAGTCCAAGGGACTCTCAAGAGTCTTCTCCAACACCACAGTTCAAAAGCATCAATTCTTTGGCGCTCAGCCTTCTTCACAGTCCAACTCTCACATCCATACATGACTACTGGAAAAACCATAGCCTCGACTAGATGGACCTTTGTTGGCAAAGTAATGTCTCTGCTTTTGAATATGCTATCTAGGTTGGTCATAATTTTCCTTCCAAGGAGTAAGCGTCTTTTAATTTCATGGCTGCAGTCACTGTCTGCAGTGATTTTGGAGCCCAAAAAATAAAGTCTGACACTGTTCCCACTGTTTCCCCATCTATTTCCCATGAAGTGATGGGACCGGATGCAATGATCTTCGTTTTCTGAATATTGAGCTTTAAGCCAACTTTTCACTCTCCACTTTCACTTTCATCAAGAGGCTCTTTAGTTCCTCTTCACTTTCTGCCACAAGGGTGGTGTTATCTGCATATCTGAGGTTATTGATATTTCTCCCAGCAATCTTGATTCCAGCTTGTGTTTCTTCCAGTCCTTTTGCTTTAACCCTATTGCTACCCTGAAATCATGCCACTAATATCTCTTCCAGGTCACTGCAGTAGCCCACTTTTTGCTTTGTTTGCATCCCCTCTTGCTTTTTCCAGCCATTTTTTCATACTTTGGCCAGTGTAGTCTTATTAACACAAGTCTGATTAGGTTCTTACTTCACTCAACTCTCTTCTGTCTGGTCACTGCTTAACACTTCAGTGGCTTCCCACTGCTCTAGCCAGAAGACCTTTGCACAATGCAGTTACCTCTGCTGGAATGCTCTTCTCCATCCCCAAGCCCCATCCTGCTCCTAGCCCTTCATTTATTAATACTTGGTTTTCTTCGAGAATTCAGTTCAATCATCACCTGCTCAGCTCTCTCTGACCTTTATGTTAAGCAGTTTCCTTATTGTACTTCTTAAGAGTTGGTGATGGACAGGGAGGCCTGGCATGCTGCAATTCATGGGGTCGCAAAGAGTCGGACACGACTGAGCGACTGATCTGATCTGATGACAGCATGGTCTTCACACCCTTTTCCACAGGTGCCATGTAACATTAATTAGTGTAAGCATTTTAATAATGTTGTTTTCCTCAATATACAGAATTTCTGTGGAGTCAGGGACTGTGTATTTTTATTGATACAATTTAGTAGGTGCTCAGTGAGTAACTCTGAAATTCTCCAGCCCTGATCCAGGAGCTTGGGGGTGGGGATGATGCACTGAATGCTGAGGCTTGAGTAGTTGAGGAAGCTGAGACCTTCCCAGATTCACAGGGATCCTCACTAATGGCAGTTTCAGACTGGTCATGGCTCTGGTAATTCCTTAATCCAGTGTTTAATCCCTCATCCCATCAGGAGTTTATTTACAGTAGAGGAGATCTTTCTTCTTACTAAAACAGAAAAGATGAAGCTGGGGAGAGAGGCTCTCCCCTCTTACCCAGATTAACAGATAGGGCAGTCCTCCTTTAAGCCTGCCCAGATCCCAAGGGGAGAGGGTCTTTGAACTGGCCTGCATCTTGTTCCTGATTGACTCCTCTAACCCAGTTGGACATCTCATAGCCTGTGGTTGCTTGTCCCAGTGCTTCTGCACCTGCCACATATCCCGCTGGACTCTTATGTTTCCTGTAGGCGGAACTTCTCGCTAATGCTCCAGTCTCATGGACAGGACCCAACAACATCCCACCAGGGCCTATCACCTTAGACCATTTCATCACATATCATAGAGAAAGACCCATGGTCATCTACTCAGTACAGCACATATAGCATGTTTATTTGGCAAAATATCATATTTGTTTACTTCATTATATTTGTTCACATTATTGCTTCACTAATAAAGAAATAAGGACCTGAATGGGAAACTGGATTTCTGGAGACCACTGGGGGTAGCAAACTGCACTGGGTTCTATTTTTTTTATGGTTACTACAGTAACAGAATTGTGGTAAACAGCAGTTACAGTACTCATATTTTATTGTGCTTAGTTGCTCAGTCGTCTCCAACTCTTTGTGAACCCATGGGCTATACAGACCGTGGAATTCCCCAGGCCAGAATACTGGAGTGGGTAGCCTTTCCCTTCTCCAGGAGATCTTCCCAACCCAGGGATTGAACCCAGGTCTCCTGCATTGTAGGTGGATTCTTTACCAGCTGAGCCACCAGGGAAGCCAAAGAATTTTACTGGCGTGGGGAGACTATTCCTTCTCCAGAGGATCTGCCCAACTCAGGGATTGAACTGGGGTCTCCTGCATTGCAGGCAGATTCTTTACTAGCTGCCAGGGAAGCCCATTCACATCTTATATTCAGGCTTAAAGTAAATCTTATTCCAAATTTCACAATGCAGTGAGCTCTAGTGCATCACACTGTAAGTCACTCAACAGCCTCTGTTGTTCCCCTCTGAGTGCAGTGAATTTTGGCTTACATCACCCAGGAGTGAAATGCCGGCACTGGAGCAAGGGCCCAGAGGCACTGCCCTCCTAAGAGAATGCTTTGGAGGGGCCCACTCTGCCCCAGCTGGCTGCAGTTTCCCCTTACCCAGTCTGGTGGAACAATCAGCTCTGTCCTGGTAGAAATCACAGTTTTATTAATAAAGGGCACCTTTTGTGTCCTTTGGAGATGTGAGATAGTTCTTTAGGATAAGGAGCTGCTCTGGTTTGGGTGGAATGTAGCTGCAATGCCAAGGCTCTTAGATGGTGTCCCAGACCTGGAGACTGTGGTTTGAGTCAAGCAGTTTATTTAGGAAGTAATCTCAGGACATTCTGTGGCAAGACAGGAAAACTGAGAATGTTATTGCTGTGGGCCCCATTGGGGAACCAGAGTGCCCTTCAGAGTGCTGAGGGCTGAGGAGACTGGTGTGGTTATCCTCTGACTGGTTCTCCCTATCTTGTGGGCCACTTCTAAAAGTTCTGGCATGCTCTGAGCCCAGACTGAGCTTGTTCCTCAGCCAGAGGACCACTGCCCACCCCCCGTCCCCTGACCTGCCCTGGTTACAGATGCAGGAAGGTGTAGGCCTGTGTGGGAAGTGTCCCAGAAGACCCTTGGGATGGGCTGAAGGCATGTGGCACTGACACCATTTATAAGATCATGTGAAGGGAGAACCCCCACAAGCTGGCGCTCCTGTGCTCACTGGCTTTCTGCCTCTTTGGAAACTGTCACTACGAAGCTAATGGAGGAGAGGGATGCACCTCTGGGCTGTGGTTAACTGGGCCCAGTTAACACTGAGACCTAGGGCTCTGGGGCAGAAGCAGTAACTGGGGGAGCAGAAGGTAGGAGGAGAAATTGAGGTGACAGCATCAGGGGATGCCAAAGCTGAGGCAGTGAACGGAGGTGGTGATTTGTCTTTGCATGCTGCTCGCAGGGATCAGTGAGGGACTGGTGGCCTGGGACTAACTCCCTGGTAAAGCATCTTCTTGTACACATCTTTCTTAGGTTATGCTTTTTGTGATATGGCCTTCCTTGCTAGGATGTTCTCTTCAACCAGACGCCCCACACCATACCACCAAAGATGGGTGATGAGGGTAGAGGCTGTTTTGTAATTTACCTGTGTTTGCCCTGCTGAGTATGTATCTTGTCTGTGCTGTGTTCTCTGAACTGAAATGAATGGAATTTTATCCAGGTAGTTCCAGGGCAAGAAAACAGACTTTTGCTCACTTAGATTCTGGCTTATCCATGCAGGAGGTCAGCTAACAGAGTTGATTTCAAGCTCTTTAATAAATTGGTACGAACTCCCTTGTCTCCTAAAATTTGGATTAGGAATCAAAATGGATTAATGCGGGCATTGCCAGCAGTGTTCATTTTTCTCGTCATTTTGGGTTTAATGGATCAAGTGAATCAAGGAAAGGAGCTGATTATGCTGGTTTCTGTCATGTTTCATCAGAACTCCAATTTATACTTTTCCCCCTTTCCCACTTATTCCTTGCCTTTCTTTTCCTGCCCTTCCCTTTCTTCTATTCTTAATTTAGTGATCTTTTCAAATAAGATATTTAGGAAAAGCGCTGACCCATAAAACTGGACTTCTTTCCACCAAAAATGAGACTGTTCACATCTTTAAAATAAAGCTTATAGCAGTTTAACCCTAGGATAGAAGAAAAATATTTCTCAACCCAGTTTTAATTCAGGTGCACAATGCCCTGTGGAATGGTCTTAGAAAACCAGACAAAAATTAGAGTATTAAAGGCCAACCATGCCTTTGCTTGGTAAGGCATACACTATTAAGCCTTATAAATTTCAGTCCTTCTAACTAGCTTCATTTTAACTAGCTGAGAAAAATATAATCTGCCAAAGATGGTTTCCAGTGTTCAAAGTCAACTGAGACTGAGCCGTGTTCAGTAATTACAGCCTCGCAATTTCTAGGAGGTTCCGTCCCCACCAGACCTGCTGTCTCATGTCCCCATTCGTAACATTGTTCATTATATTCAACCTGCTGCCATCACTCTGGAGCTTTCAAAGGTATTCTGGGGGCTATCTTGCTGTAGGACATGGATAATGAAATAGTTAGATGTGACTTGTATTATAATTGCCTCACCTAACCCCCATTTAGCTTGAAAAGTAGACTTAATAAAAGCAGGAGTGAAAGGCACTTTATGTTTTTAATAAGGAGTCTCATATGGTATTACCTGCTGTTTTTCATTGTGTGTCTCTTCTCATGGTTTTCCTTTGAGATACATGACAGAAGAAAGCCACGCACATCTCTTAATCTGAAAGCACTTTAAGAATCTATTGCAGTAATCTACCAAAATCAGTCAATAACTTCAGGCTAACAGGGCTGATTTCCAAAGTACATATGTGTACTTATAGAGACAGGCACATTCATTCACTAGCAAGGGATGGCCATCTTATGTCTGAGAAACCAGAGGATTCCACTGTTATAATAATTTAATGTTCTGTTTGCAAAAGGTAATTATAAAACCCTCATTCCATCTTCTGCTCTGATGGGCTCAGGATGAATTTAAAATGGATTAAGAGGAAATGGATAAGACGTTCTGTATTGCTGAACCCTGCCCGGATGTCATGATACACAAACAGTGAGCAGAGTGCTGAAACTACTTAAAACACACTGAAGAGATGACAGGCTCAAATGCAAGAGTGCCTGGATCTGCTGGAGAAAAAGGCTCCTAAAAATAGTGCTAACAATTTACAGAAGAGAAAATCTGACTGTGCTGCAGAAATCTTTGAAGGCAGAACTGCTTGGAGCTGGGTGTTATAAACATATTCATGATGTTATATTTGGAGAGGCATCTATTTTCTATGCACTAATGTCAGATGAGAAAGGGTAACAGCATTTATAGACCTGTAATATGTGAAGAAGGAAGAATTCTGCCGGTGGTTGGAAGGCCTTATTTCCTGATGAGCCTCTGCCACCAATTAGCTCTGTGCTTTCAGCAAGGCATCCTGCCTCTTCAGGCCTCATCTGTGAAATGAGTCTGTTAAACTGAGGCTGTTTGCCCTGTGCTCAAAGGTGCTGGCAGGTTGGATATCCCAGGAATTTCCCTAATTCTAGCTTATCTATGATGCTAAATTGATTGTTAATACTTAGGGACTACATTTCTCTAAAGCTGTTTGATACCTCTTTTTTTCTTTTATGTCATTACAAGTTTTTAAGTAAAAAAGTAATGTATGCTCAAGCATAACAAGTCAAATAATATAGAGATTTAGAAAGAAAAGCCTTCAAATTTAAATCTCTCTCAAATTTTCATCTTAAAACTACTCCTCTTAACCTACCTGAGGTGATTACAGGTAACAGCTTGATATACATTATTCCATTGTTTTCGCTATACTTTTATTCATGTTTTTTCCCCGTTTTATTTTTTAAAGCTTTTTAATTTGTATTGGGTATAGCTGATTAACAAATAGTGTTGTGATAGTTTCAGGTGAATAGCAAAAGGGACGCAGCTTTAATTTGTATTGGGTATAGCTGATTAACAAATAGTGTTGTGATAGTTTCAGGTGAATAGCAAAAGGGACGCAGCCACACATATACATGTATCCATTCTCCCCCAAACTTCCCTCCTATCCAGGCTGCCACGTAACATTGAGCAGAATTCCCTGTGCTCTACAGTATCCATTTTAAATACAGCAGTTTTACCATACCTTGAATATACACTTATATACAGGTTGTTCTTTAAGTAAATTCTTTGATTAAAATGACATCAGTTTTCTTGTGATGGTTTATCGTGGACATTCTCCTAAGTTAAGGGTAAGCAAGCTCTGGTTCACAGGCCACATCTGGTCATGCGCAGTGCCTTGCCTGTGATTATCTTGCATGACAAAGGCAGAGCTGAGTAGTTGTGACAGACTCCTTTTGTCAGCAGAGCCAAAAACATTTACTATCTAGCTCTTTAAAGAAAAAGCTTTTCAATTCTTTTCAATGCATGTAGTTCTACTGCCTTGTTTCTAAAGAGTTGCATAATTATCCATAGAAAGGATACTCAATATCAATTCATCTCAAGTGGCTGAGGTAGTTGAAAAGTCCAGATGACCAAGGGCTTCAAGTGCTGTTGGATCCAGGGCCTGAAATCATATCTTCAGGAGTCTGTTTCCCATTGGTTCTTGTTTCAGCTTTCTTAGCTTTATTCTCAGGCAGTCCTTGTTCTTTTACTGACAAAATAGCCATCATCAGTTTCAATCTTAAATAGTATTCAGTGGTGCTAAGAAGCTTTCTGTTTCCAGTAGTTTTACCAGACTTTCTTTGGGCAGGTGGCTCATCCCTGATCCAGGCACAATGCTCAGGGGCCAGTATTCTATGGCCAAGCAGAGGCCACTTGCTCCCCCTCTGGATCTGAGGGTGAGACCGCTTTACCAAACATCCTAGAATGAAAGTAAAGAAAGTGGGGTTACCCAGAGGATAACTGGGATGCAGTTATTGACAAAAGAGGATGAATACCAGAAACTTGAAATGACAAGATACGCGTTCCAAGTGCAGATTTCCCAAGGCACTTTGCAGGGTTGGGTAATTGTACCTTGAAATTTTCAATAAATATTGCTGGTGTACTTTCCAAAAAGTGTGTTGTAATTGATCATAGTTGGTCTCATCAGTGATTCTTGAGAGTGTTAGGTTTTCTGTATCACCTGCACTCTTTATTATAACACAATTTTCCTTTATTGATCTGATGTTTGAAAAATGGCATCTCATTGTTTCAGTTTGCATTTCAATGACAGCTAGTAAGACTGAGTATCTCTTCCTAACTTTATTATTGGTAATGCATGCTTATTCTTGTATTAAATATCACTTTACATCATTTGCCCCTTTTTATTGTGTAGCTTATATGTATGGAAGGTCTGAGTATATTAGGGATACTAGTCTTTTGTTTGCCATATGTGTTAAAAATATTTTTCATCAACTTTTGTCTCTTAATCTCATTCATGGCATCATTTACTACATTAAAGAAATGTATACGTTAAACTCTATGACAGAAAGAAAGAAAGTAGAGAGTGAAGTCGTTTAGTCGTGTCTGACTCTTTATCACCTCATGGACTGTAGCCTGCCAGTTTCCTCCGTCCATGGGATTTTCCAGGCAAGAAAAAAATGGAGTGGGTTGCCATTTCCTTCTCCAGGGGCTCTTCCTGACCCAGGGGTTGAACCCGGGTCTCCCACACTGCAGGCAGACTCTTTACCATCTGAGCCACCAGGGAAGCCCAAACTCTATTACAGAGTCTTTCTAAATGTGGAAATAAATCTCAATCTCATTGGCCTGAGAGAACTGGGTGAAAGCATTATTGAAAGTTACATTTATCTCTATAGGTATATTTAAAATTCTCTTCAGAGTTAAATGATTTATGTGTGTAAATAGAGCACCATTCAGGCTTCTCTATTGCTATGGGTGTACGGTGAGAGATCTGGGCTCAGATACCTAAGAATTCAGTTCTCTTCACCCATGGGATTTTGTCTGTTACTGGTATGGCTCATCTCTACCACTTAGATCAATTAATAGAAGCCAAGGACTGCTTTCATTTGAAAATAAAGATGCTGGATTCATAGCTCTCATTCATATTTTAAGTCTACTGAAATTACTTCAAATTATGCAAAATTTTTGCCAAATCATAAGATATTTTTGTTAAATTTTTTTTCATATAATTTTGAAAAGGAAAATTGTAGAGAGAAGCATTTGTGTGTTTGTGGATATGAGTAGAACAATTTTTAAATCATTACCATAAAGATATGATTACAGCATTTCTGTGTGCAGAGTATGTGTATGATAAAACAGGATTTATTTTTTAATCTGGATTTTTTTATCTACTTTTAAATCTATTTACTTCAAATCTGGATTGAGAAATTGACATAATCATACAGCAAACTGACAGAACAAAAAAAAATGTAGGTTACGTTATTTTTCTGTTCTTATTGACTTGAATATCAAGAGTCTTATTGTAGTTTTAATTACCCAACACAGTCCTAGCACTTCATATTAGATTAGGATCTTTTAGAGGTGTGACATGAAATTGTTGGAGTTTTTTTCTTTAGCCATGCATATTCATAGCTTTTTAATAAATACATCAAAAGATTTAGTTTTCCCTAAATAAATAAAGTCTTTTTATATTGGGTGTTGTTTTCTTTAACTGGTTTTTGCATTTGGCAACTGGTCAAAATTGTGGGTAGGCATTTTCTCTACTGAAAGAAGAAACTGCTGTGGCATTAGTCACAAAGCAACGAAGGGTAGTTGGACGAAGGCCAGGCCTGACTACTCTGGATCTGTAGTCAGCCTTTGCTTAATTAAGTGATATTTATTATGTACTAAGTGATCTTTACTACATATTATGACTAGAAATTTATGCCCTAGTTAATATAATATCTTATAAAGAAAGAATTATTGTATAAAATAAACAAGGTCACCAGTCGTAAAGAATTAGCTAAATTCTAAGTATTTGATCTAAGTAAATGTAGTTTGCACGATTCATACCTGAGGGTCTCATGGTGTCTGCCTCAGAATCATCGTCAGCATATCTACAATTAGCACGTGTTGCCAATGCTGGTGAAGAGAGAATTCTGAATTTTAGAATGTAAAGCTAGATCAATTAATCTCACCCAAAATGCATTCCCCCAACTCACATGCCTTCTGATTGAGGTATAATAAGAATAGTAACAAACACAAGAGTATCCCACCTTCCCTCTTCCCTCTACTCTGCCATTAAACCTATCAATCCTCGAAACAAAGTAAGCAGTATGAATTCTGCCTTTTTACAGATGAAGAAATGGAAGAACAGATAGATTAAGCACTTTGTCTAAAGACACAAAGAAACACAAAGAAGAGCCAGGATTCAAACCCAGGCATCTTAGGCCCAGGGGCTATTTAATTTGTACATCAGGATTGCCACATAAGTTACTGTGATGGTCTAGAATGGGGATTTAGGCTTGATGACTTTAGGAAACTTTCCTTCCTCCTTCCAAGACACTCATTGTTTTAGCTTTGGGTGGTGATGATACATTTACCTCCATCATTGCTGTGCTTTACAGATTGTGTGGATTGAAATATCGTAACTGGTTGCTGTACACACTGCTGCTCCTGACTTGTCAAATTGTTGGCAGCCTTAACCCTCATTTTTAGTTCCACCTGTTTTTCTTATTCTGCTCAGAGTGGAGATGAAAAGCAGCCGAGTTTCTATTTTAGTCTATTAATCGATCTCATTACTTGGAA
Organism: Bos indicus; assembly: GCF_029378745.1. Taxonomy (NCBI): domain Eukaryota; kingdom Metazoa; phylum Chordata; class Mammalia; order Artiodactyla; family Bovidae; genus Bos; species Bos indicus. The sequence continues at coordinate 48,346,193 of NC_091762.1, read as the reverse complement.
GCCATTTTTAAAATAGAGTCCCTCCTTTCCAACTTTAGCAATCTGTTCATTTCTTCCTTAGTCCAACCCCTTAATCATTGTGAGGGCTCACCTCCCAACTCTCTCCAACATCTCTGTATTCCTGTGGAGCCCAGGATGGAAGGAATACTTCAATATGTGTCAGGCCACAGAAAGGGAAAGCACTTTTGGCCTTCATGTACTGTATGATTCTTTGCCGTATCCAAGTTTCCATTTTATGTTTTATCACATGCCTCTGTCCTTTGTATCCTGGCATTTTTATTCAATATCATCCCTTTCATAATGCAAGGATGCAAGTTTCACTGCATGGACAGAGAAGTTGCTCTGTTTCTTTATCCCCTACACACACCAAGTGCAAACAGTGCCTTGATTATATTTGAATCTTGTTAAGGGCTTCCCTGGTGGCTCAGAGGTTAAAGCATCTGCCTCCAGTGCAGGAGACCCGGGTTCGATCCAGGCAAGAATACTAGAATCCCATGGACGGAGAAGCCTCGTAGGCTACAGTCCACGGGGTTACAAAGAGTCAGACACGACTGAGCGACTTCACTTCACTTCTTCAAAGAGGTTATTGGCAGAACATGTTTCACAACAAGAATCAGAACCACAGCTATTCTAAAAGTCACAATCTAGATAGTCAAGAATTCAGTCTCTGTTAGGATTTTTGAGATTTTAAAATTTGAAATAATTTGGAAAAAACAATGGCCAAATATATGTGATTTATTTTTGCTTAAATTATTTAGTTTGATAGCTGGTAGTTATTTAAAAGAACCGAAGTTTAATGAGATTCTGCTACTAAGTTACTCAGTTAAGTTCTTTTGTTTTTGTTTTTTGGTGGAGGGTGGTTCATGGTTTTGTTAAAGTGATGAAACATTAGATCTATCTTTGTATACCCAGGACAAAATAATTAGCTTCAAATCCTTTCAGGAAAAAAAAAAAAAAATGCCCCTTTTAAACAAATAGCTACTTGTCTTAATTAAACAGGTTTTTAATACCAGAGAAAGTTGAATGGAGAGTCTTAGAAATTTAAAAGAGAGTTTACAAAATCCTATGCCGCAAGCTGGGTCTGTAACTGTGGATAACAGAATCTTTAGTACAGAACTAAGAGATAGAACAGATTAAGGAATGATCATCAATCCACATAATTTAATATGATTCCCCATTTACTGTCACCAGTTTTCATTAATCGTCCTATATTTCATTTGAGAAATGGAAATTATATACTTTTCTTCTTACATCCACATCCTTCTTGGTTGAAGGATCTGGAATTTGTAATATCAAGTACTTAGAGATTAATGATCAGTGCAAGATATATGGATCCTTTAAAATATCAAAGATAATCTCTTCATAACATAACTTATTTGGCAGCTCTCTTATAGATGACAATAGATTGTGAATTTTTACAGAGTAAAATAATTCAACATGAAGGACAACCACAATGTTTTCTGTCTTTAATACTATTTATTTTGAAAAATTTGCCTGCATACTCTGAAGATTCAGTTAAATGAATCAATTCTGTTAGTGTATTTGTGTTAGTTTAATTTAAAATATAATGCATTGAAGCAAAATTAAAATAATACATGGGTAAAATAAAAAAAAAAACAGAAATTCCCCTTTCTTATTCTTTTAATTTTAATTTTCAAAAAGGAAAAAAAAACTCAAAAAGATTGATAGTATCCTTTGTAAGAGAAAATAAGGATTGTGCACTATTGGTGGGAATATAAATTGAAAAAAATGGAGAAGAATTTGGCCAAAAAGATCATCAAAACTTTAAATTTGTATACTATTTGACCCAGAAATTTCATCTTAGTAATAAATCATACAGAAATTTTCAGTTATCCTATAAGAAATTTCAAAGATGTTCATTCCAACATTATTTGTAATAGAAAAAACAGATAACTGAAATATTGATCATTAGGCAGGGTGTTACATGAATTATTATGCATTCCTCTGAAGGATATATGGCTTTACAAAATGTGGTCAATACAGATATGATAAATTGTCAAGAAAAAATGTAGAATAGCACCTTATTCAGGTAATATGCTATAATTATTTTTTTCTTGCTTAATTTTTTTGCTTTCCAGTTAGGTTTATAATTATCTTGCTATTTTGTTTTCTTAGCTTTCTATGTACTTATCCCTTATTTATCTTTAATGTGTCTCTCAATTTTCTTAATCTCTATGATGAAACACATCAGATAAAATAGCATATCAGCTTTGTGTCCTTGAGGACATCTGTCCTGGAGTTCACTGATCCCTTCAATTCTTAGCTGGTTGCTGTCTAGTTACCATCTTGATCTCCATATATCATCATCCCAAGAACTCTTCACCTTTCTCCTGAGTTGCATCCTCTGTTTCCTGCATGCAGTGCCTTTCTTTTTTCTGGTGTACTCCATCATTTTGCCAAAGTACTTCCTTCTATAACTTCATGAGAAAGTAAGTGTTTTGCAACCTTTAGCAGATGTTGTTGGTGCCGTCTTTGGATTGTTTTGACATTCAAAATTCTATATCTGTTGCTGGGTATGACTGCAAGCACTTCTGGCTCTCCATCTGAGGGTTTCTCTTTGCTCACATGTGGGAGAGCCTGTCATATGCAGACAATGATGGATCAGCTTTCCACCCCTTGGTTAAAATATATGTTCTCCCTGTCTACGGCTGTTCTCAGGAGGATTGATTCTCAGTTGTCCATAGAGGGGATCTTCTCAATAAAGTATCTTTTCCGCCCCCCTCTCCTCTCTTCCTTGTCTGAATTCTCCAGTCTCCTACTAGTGCTCCCTGGGATCATCTGCAAATAAACTATTTGCACTAAAACCCTCATTCCAGGGATTGTTTCTGAGGGAACCCAAGCAGGCATATCTCTCATACCTGAAAAGAACTTTAGAACTGACCCTCATATTTTTATGTTATTTTAGCTAGATATAGAATTTTAGGTTGGAATCATCTTCTGAAATTTGAAGTTATTGCTCCAGTATGTTTCAACTTCTACTGTTTTTGAAAAATTGAATGCCATTCTGATTCCTGATCTTTTGCATGTAACTTGATTTTTTTTCCTCTCTCTAGCATTTTTAGGGTTTTTTTTTTTTTTTTTTTTTTTGGTCTCTTTAGTAATAATGTGCTGTACTTTAAGTCCATTTTCTTTTATTGAGATGGCCCTGGATGAGCTCTTTCAATTCATGAAATGACTACCTTTCAAATCTGGGGCATTTTGGTGATTTTTAAAATAATATTTCTCCCTCATTTTCTCTGTCCTCTATCTGTGGAACTCTTATTATCTGATGTCAGATCTCCTGAACTGTCCTCTAACTTTCTTAATGTTTTCTACTATTTTTCCCCACCTCTATATTTTTACTATACTTTTGGGAAATTTTATTATTTTTCCATTCTATTTTTATATTCTATTGAATTTGTTCTGCAACCTTAAAATTTAATTTCAAGGTTTGTGAACTAATTTTTCCTTTAAGATTTTACAATGACATTCTTATTTTTGAATGCTACAATCTTTCCATATTTCACTAAATATGTGAATAATAGCCTTTATGTGAAGTTTTACTCTTCCATAATCTCTTTTCTCCAAGTAGTTTTTCCCTCTCTTTGTTTTGAGCTACACCGTTTATGTTAGAAAATTTTCTCAGTCATCTGGTGATCCTTGGTTGACTCCTCAAGAACACTCAAAAGTTGATTGAAAACTCTGTGGGTATGAATGGAATTGCCACCTGTGTGTTTCACTGCAATATCACATGATCAGAGTACTCTATAATCTCTATGTTTGCTAATTTTAATAATGTAATAATCCTTTATAGAGTAAATATAGTGAGGAAATGACTGGTATTAAGCTACTGATTAATACTGAGTATGAATTTAAAGTTCTGCTACTAGAAACAATTCTCAGATGGACATCTTTTTATACAAGTTATTTCCTTGGAAGAGAGCTAATTTTCTATGTTTGTCAGGAATATGCAATGGAGCAGGAAATAGTCCAATTAGGCCTCTATGATGGCAACATTGTGATAAGTTTATTACCTTCCCTCAGAATAAACCTCTTTGTGAGCCTAGATCAATGGGTGAATGAGTATAAGTCTCTTTAGACTCTCTCAGATGCAAAGCCAAGTTCATCTTAATTTTATGCATTGGAGTATCATTCTGTTGTTCAGCTTTAGAGAGGGAAATATTTTTTCTAGAGATGGTACCTTCTTAGAAAGCCTAAGAATGTCATCAACAGAGAGATTTAAATGTAGAACTCAATGGTTCCATAATGCTAAGAACTTAAATATTTGGTGATTGTAATGGTGATAGTGATGTAGGATAGGTAGGCATGTAGACAGATTATGTTTTTCCTAGTTAGCTTTACTGAGGTAATGATAATGTGATTATAAAAAAAAATTTGCCTTTTAATATTTTTGAACAGATTGGCATGCCCATCTATTTCTCTCAGAAACTGAGCTCTCTATTCAATATCTCTATTTTTTCTCTGTTTTATCTTAAAACCTGGGGATCAGTTCAGTTCAGTTCAGTCGCTCAGTCGTGTCTGACTCTTTGCAATCCCATGAATCACAGCACGCCAGGCCTCCCTGTCCATCGCCAACTCCCGGAGTTAACCCAGACTCACGTCCATCGAGTCAGTGATGCCATCCAGCCATCTCATCATCTGTCATCCCCTTCTCCTCCTGCCCCCAATCCCTCCCAGCATCAGAGTCTTTTCCAATGAGTCAACTCTTCGCATGAGGTGGCCAAAGTACTGGAGTTTCAGCTTTAGCATCATTCCTTCCAAAGAAATCCCAGGGCTGATCTCCTTCAGAATGGACTGGTTGGATCTCCTTGCAGTCCAAGGGACTCTCAAGAGTCTTCTCCAACACCACAGTTCAAAAGCATCAATTCTTCGGTGCTCAGCCTTCTTCACAGTCCAACTCTCACATCCATACATGACCACTGGAAAAACCATAGCCTTGAATAGACGAACCTTTGTTGGCAAAGTAATGTCTCTGCTTTTGAATATGCTATCTAGGTTGGTCATAACTTTCCTTCCAAGGAGTAAGCGTCTTTTAATTTCATGGCTGCAGTCACTGTCTGCAGTGATTTTGGAGCCCCAAAAAATAAAGTCTGACACTGTTTCCACTGTTTCCCCATCTATTTCCCATGAAGTGATGGGACTGGATGCCATGATCTTCATTTTCTGAATGTTGAGCTTTAAGCCAACTTTTTCACTCTCCACTTTCACTTTCATCAAGAGGCTTTTGAGTTCCTCTTCACTTTCTGCCATAAGGGTGGTGTCATCTGCATATCTGAGGTTATTGATATTTCTCCCAGCAATCTTGATTCCAGCTTGTGTTTCTTCCAGTCCAGCGTTTCTCATGATGTACTCTGCATATAAGTTAAATAAGCAGGGTGACAATATACAGCCTTGATGTACTCCTTTCCTATTTGGAACCAGTCCGTTGTTCCATGTCCAGTTCTAACTGTTGCTTCCTGACCTGCATACAAATTTCTCAAGAGGCAGATCAGGTGGTCTGGTATTCCCATCTCTTTCAGAATTTTCCACAGTTTATTGTGATCCACACAGAAAGGCTTTGGCATAGTCGATAAAGCAGAAATAGATGTTTTTCTGGAACTCTCTTGCTTTTTCCATGATCCAGCGGATGTTGGCAATTTGATTTCTGGTTCCTCTGCCTTTTCTAAAACCAGCTTGAACCTGGGGATACTTGACAGCAAATAACAAGTTAATTGATGGACTTATAACCCTTCATTTACTCTCTTCAAAAACATTATTTTAACCATTGTTAAATGGTTGGAATCCTACCCCTAGTACCTTAATATATGACCATATTTGGAGATATGTCTTTCCAGAGATAATCAAATTAACAGAAACCATTAGGGTGGGCCTTAGTCCAGTATGACTGGTGTATTTGTATACAGATACAGTCACAGAGGGAAGATTATGTGATGAGACATAGAGAGATGCATCATCTCTAAACCAAGGAGTGGTGCCTGGAGCAGATCCTTCCCTTGTAGTCTCAGAAGGAGCCGACCCTGCTGGCACCTTGATTTTGTATTGTTAGCCCCCATTAACCGTGGGACGAAAAATTTCTGACGTTTAAGCCACTTGTTTGTAGTATTTCATTAGGGAAACCCCAGTAAATTAAAACAAGCATTTATTCTATTCCAGCATGTTAATCCAGCTCTTTGTGCCCTATCTGCCAAGTACTTTTTCACTGAAGAAAAACGTAGTTTTAGGAAAATGTTAAACTGAGTTATGCTAAATAGGTAGTAGTTTTCTAACCTCCCAATACTAAGATATTTTGAAATATAACTGTTTTTTTCTCTCATTATTTCTGAATTTGGAAAAAAAACTCATTAGAAATATTGTTTTCAAATATGTTAGCAGCACAATTAAAAGAGAGACTTCTGGGTTTTGCCCAAATTATAGTGATAAAGCAAATTTGAACTCAATGCTTAAATTTTCTAAGTTTCTTCCTCTGTTCAGATCATGCTGGAAGGTCTGTTATTGTAAAAGCACTAAATGGTCATTACTAGTGTGTGATGAAATCATTGATGAACAATAGAGCTTGTAAAATATAGTAATATTGCTCAGATGTTTTGTTTTCTCCTTGTGACATGGACAGGATAGTAATTACAGCATATTTCAAATCATAGCTTACAGGGAAATGACTCACTCCATTATACACGACTTAGTTGGGGACCTGGCCATGGATATAGACAAATATCTTTCTATTTATGGCTTTTCCTGAGAGATGAGAAATCAGACAGAGGCTTATGTTCTTTAGAAAGTTTACAGTATATTTTTCATTTTAATGAGATGCTTGTTTATATTCAAAACTATTATTTTACACTGACACTTTGTATGCGCTGACATGTCATCATGTCATACACATGCTAGCCACGACTTATAAACTAAAACACCAGAGCAGTCCCAGGAGTCTCCAAATAACTGTGGAATGAGTATTATGCATGAATAGGTGGAGTCTCTTTGCTTTGCACTTGCCATTTTTTACTGACCTTGTTTGGAGCTGAAGATTGCTGCAGGCGCTCTTAAATTGATGCCTTATGACAGGTTCTCAGTTGAGTAGTCAAACAGCCAAATTTACTATAAGTTTCTTTTTCTATTTTTTCTGGCCCATTTGGCCAACTGATAATAGTTACTGTTATTCTTGACTGTACTAGTAACTGAACAGTCACTTTTTTTATCTATTTTTTTTTTATTCAATAAAAACCAGTCCTATTTATGGGAAAAATGATTATGTGAAGAAAGAAACCCCAAATTGACATTTTTATTATTCTTTATGGTCAAAGACCTATCATCATGTATGTCTTCATTAAGTGTTCTTTATAATGGAGTTGAAATTGACCATTTATTGGGGCCATTAAAGTTTTTCAGTTGGTTTCCATTTTTGCCAGCTTATCAGTTTTCAGTTCTTTTAACACATAGATACATGTTAGGCATTGTGAAATCTTTTTGTCTTTCAGTAGGTCTTCAGCTTCAGAGGCTAGAGTGACTGCCATTTCAGTCATCTACCGCCACACAACAGCATCTTAGAGGTCAGACTTTCCCAAGATGTTTCCTTTCTCTTCTTGTCTTTCCATTTTTTTTCCTACCTGATCAATTACCATCCATTCCCTTGGCTATAATAGATATTGCTGACCGTCATGACCATGTCTCCTGTTTCCAACCTCTCTCCTAAACTCTGGACATACCTTATGATTGCTGCTGCTAAGTCGCTTCAGTCGTGTCCGACTCTGTGTGACCCCATAGACGGAAGCCCATCAGGCTCCCCCGTCCCTGGGATTCTCCAGGCAAGAACACTGGAGTGGGTTGCCATTTCCTTTTCCAATGCATGAAAGTGAAAAGTGAAAGGGAAGTTGCTCATTCATGTCTGACTCTTAGTGACTTCATGGACTGCAGCCTACCAGGCTCCTCCATCCATGGTATTTTTCAGGCAAGAGTACTGGAGTGGGGTGCCATTGCCTTCTCCAGCCTTATGATTACAGAAATAATATTGAGTGCTTTCTGTGTCCCATGTATGTCAGACTTAATGTATCCTAAGCCAATAAGTTACATTTCTCTAGAACTCCTCTTCTCAAAGAGCAATGCTCCATCCATAGAACTGTCACTTCTATGGTCTTCCAGACTAGAATATCTGCTGATCTTTGGCGTCTCTCTTCCCCTTACCTCCTCATATGTGAGTGCTGTCAAAATCTGTTGATGCTTTCCTCTAGAGCTCTGTTTCTTCCCTCCTTTGGAACCCCACCATGACAGGCTTAATTTATGACCGTATTATTGCTTACCTGGACACTTGAAGAATCTCCTATTTTGTCTTTAGCTATTTTCTCTTTTAGTCCTCCATCCACACTATCTCTAGGGTTATCTTTCTACCTGAAATCAGATCATTTTGGTTCCAGCTCAGAATCTGACAAATTCTGCCTTTCAGTCTGCTGCTTTCATATTGACACTGAAAGGGATGTGCAATCACAAACCAAATATCAGAGCTCCAGGTAAAGCTTCATTTCTTACTCTGCTGAGCGAGTCTGGTTCCCTACGTTTGTGATTCTTTTTAATTCACAATGTTTTGCACAGCCAGTGTCCTCTGCCTCACAAAATGGCACTACTTTTTCTCTATTTGCTGGAACTGGAAACCAAAGCCCTTCACAATGATCCTCATTCTTTCTTCATATATATCTCTAAACCAGATTATATAATTATCCTATATATTGCTCAAATATGCCCAAGACTTTCTATCTCTGCTGTTATGAACCTAGTTCCTATAAAAGTTTCTGAACTCATCTTCCTGTCTCTGAACCTGCTTTTTTGTGTGTGTGGAACATTTTTGAAGTCTTTATTGAATTTGTTATAGTGTTGTTTCTTTTTTTATGTTTTAATTTTTTGGCTCTGAGGCACTAAAAGATTACTGGGAGAAATATCAACAACCTCAGATATGCAGATACCACTCCAATGGCAAAGTGAGGGGGAACTAAAGAACCTCTTGATGAGGGTAAGGAGAGTGAAAAAGGTGACCTGAAAGTCAACATTCAAAAAACTAAGATTATGGCATCTGGTCCCATCACTTCTGGCAAATAGAAGGGGTAAAAAGTGGAAGCAGTGACAGATTTCATTTGGGGGGTCTCCAAAATCAGTGAGGACAGTGACTGCAGCCATGAATTTAAAAGACACTTGCTGCTTAGAAGGAAAGCTATGGCAAATCTAGACAGTGTATTAAAAAGCAGAGACAAAATAAATAAATAAATAAAAAGCAGAGACATCACTTTGCTGACAAAGGTCCATATAGTCAAAGCTATGGTTTTTCCAATAGTCATGTACAAATGTAAGAGTTGGACCATAAAGAAGGCTGAGCACTGAAGAATTGATGCTTTTGACTTGTGGTACTGGAGAAGACTCTTGAGAGACCCTTGAACAGCAAGGTCAAGCCAGTCAATCCTAAAGGAAATCAACCCTAAATATTCATTGGAAGGATTGATGCTAAAGTTGAAGCTCCAATACTTTGGCCACCTGATGTGAAGAGCTGACTCATTGGAAAAGACCCTGATGCTGGGAAAGCATGAAAGCAAAAGAAGCGGGTGGCAGAGGATCAGATGGTTAGATAGCATCACCAACTCAATGGACATGAATGTGAGCAAACTCTGGGAGACAGTGAAGGACAAGGGAACCTAGCATGTTGCAGTCGATGGGGTCATAAAGAGGTGGACGTGATTTAGCGACTGAATAGCAAAAACAAATGTTTTTGTTGATGGAATCTTTAGGAATTTCTATAAATAGTATCATGTCATCTGGAAACAGTGACAGTGTTACTTCTTCCTTTCTGATTTGAATGTTTTTTATTTCTTTTTCTTACCTAATTGCTGTGACTAGAAATCCCAATACTGTTCTGAATACAAGTAGTAAGAATGGGCATCCTTTGTCTTTTATGATCTTAGTGGAAAGCTTTTACCATTTATAATGATGAAAAGCTTTTTTACCATTTATTATAATGTTAGCTGTGAGTTTATCATATATGGCCTTTATTATACTGAGATGTTTCCTTTATACTCACTCTATTGAGAGACTTTATTAATATTATAATGGGATTTTGATTTTTGTTAAATGCTTCTTCTATTTCCATTTCATCTATTGAGATGATCATATGATTTTTATCCTTCATTTTGTTAAAGTGATATATTGCACTGTGGATATTAAATCATCTTTAACCATGGGATGATAAATTCCACTTGATTGTAATGTATGATCTTTTTAATATATTGTTGAATTTGTTAATATTTTGTTGAGGATTTTTGCTCAAAATCTATATTCACCTGAGATATTGGACTATACTTTTCTTTTTTGTGATTTCTTTGTTTGGTTTTGGTATCAGGATGATACTGGCCTCAAAAAACGAGTTTGCAAGTGTTTTTTGTTTTTGTTTTTCTCTTTCATGTCTTTGGCATGAGTTTGTAAAGTACAGATATTAAATCTTTGAATGTTTGGTAGAAGTCACCAGTGAAGCCATTTGATCCTAGAGTTTTATTTAACGGCAGGCTTTTGGTTACTGATTCAATCTCCTTATTTTAATCAGTCTGTTGAAAGTTTCGATTTCTCCCTGGTTAATTCTTGGAAGATTGTGTTTCTAATTTATCCATTTCATCCAGATGGTCCAATCTGTTGGTATACAATTGCTAATAGTGGACTCTTATGATCTCTTGCATTTCCATAGTATCAGTTTCAATTTCTCCTCTTTCATTTTTCATTTTATATATTTGAGCCCACTTTTTTATTGGTGAGTTGAGGTAAAGGTTTGTCAATTTGCTTATCTTTTCAAAAAATCAGTTTATTTATTAAAAATTTTGGTATTTCTTTCTCTTATTTCTACTCTTATTATTATTATTTTATTACCTCTACTAGCTTTTCTAGTTTCTTTAGGTATAAGATTAAATTATTTATTTGAGGTTTTCCTTGTTCTTGAAGTAGGCCTATATTGCTATGAACTTCCTCTTGCAACTGCTTTTGCTACATTCTATAGATTTTGAAATTTTCTATTTCAATTGTTACTGTCTCAAGGTATTTTTTGATTTCCAGTTTCATTTCTTCATTGACCCATTGATTATTAAAAAGCATGTGGTTTAATCTAGACATGTTAATGTTTTTTCAGGTTTTTTTTTTATAATTAATTTCCAATTTCATATACTGTCATCTTAAAAGATGCTTAACACGATTCAGCCTTCTCAAATTTATTAAGACTTGTTTTGTGGTCTAACATATGATCTATCCTGGAGAACGTTTCACATGCATGTGAGATGAGTGTGTGTTCTGCTGCATTTGGATGGAATGTTTTATATATATCTACTGCTGTGGGCAGGATCCCTTAGAAGAAATGGAGTAGCCATAATAGTCAACAAAAGACTCCGAAATGCAGTAGTTGGATGCCATCTCAAAAATGACAGAATGATCTCTGTTCATTTACAAGGCAAACCATTCAATATCATGGTAATCCAAGTCTATACCCACCAGTAAGGCTGAAGAAGCTGAAGTTGAATGGTTCTATGAAGACCTACAAGAGGTTTAGATCTAATACCCCCAAAGATGTCCTTTTCATTATAGGGGACTGGAATGCAAAAGTAGGAAGTCAAGAAACACCTGGAGTAACAGGCAAATTTGGCCATGGAATACGGAATGAAGCAGGGAAAAGACTAATAGAGTTTTGCCAAGAGAATGCAATGGTCATAGCAAACACCCTATTCCAACAACACAAGAGAAGACTCTACGCATGGACATCACCAGATGGTCAACACCAAAATCAGATTGATTATATTCTTTGCAGCCAAAAATGGAGAAGCTCTATACAGTGACCAAAAACAAGACTGGGAGCTGACTCTGGCTCAGACCATGAACCCCTTATTGCCAAATTCAGACTTAAATTGAAGACAGTGAGGAAAACCACCAGATCATTCAAGTATGACCTAAATCAAATCCCTTATGATTATACAGTGGAAGTGAGAAATAGATTTAAGGGACTAGATCTGGTAGACAGAGTGCCTGATGATCTATGGATGGAGGTTCGTGACATTGTTCTTTGTTCTTAGTGATGTTTTCTAAGTCCCACTTGACTTTGCACTCCAGGATGTCTGGCTCTAGGTGAGTGATCACACCATCATGATTATCTGAGTCATGAATATCTTTTTTGTATAGTTCTTCTGTGTATTCTTGTCACCTTTTCTTAATATCTTCTGCTTCTGTTAGGTTTGTACCATTTCTATCCTTAATTGTGGACATCTTTGCATGAAATGTTCCCTTGGTATCTCTAATTTTCTTCAAGAAACCACTAGTCTTCCCTGTTCTGTTGTCTTCCTCTATTTCTTTGCATTGTTCACTTAGGAAGGCTTTCTTATCTCTCCTTGCTATTCTCTGGAACTCTGCATTCAAATGAGTATATCTTTGCTTTTCTCCTTTGCCATTTGTTTCTATTCTTTTATCAGCTATTTATAAGGCTTCCTCAGAAAACTATTTTGCCTTTTTTTTTTTTTTTCCCTTGGACATGGTCTTGATCACTGCCTCCTGTACAATGTTTTGAATCTCCATCCATAGTTCTTCAGGGACTCTGTGTATCAGATATAATCCCTTGAATCTATTTGTCACTTCCACTGTATAATCGTAAGGGATTTGATTTAGGTCATAGCCAAATGGTCTAGTGTTTCTCCCTACTTCAATTTAAATCTGAATTTGTCAATAAGGAGTTCATGATGTGAACCAGAGTCAGCTTCCATTTTGTTTTTGCTGACTGTATAGAGCTTCTCCATCTTTGGCTGCAAAGAATATAGTTAATCTGATTACAGTATTGACCATCTGGTGATGTCCATGTGTAGACTCTTCTCTTGTGTTGTTGGAAGAGGGTGTTTGTTAATACCACTGTGTTCTTTTGGCAGAACTCTGTTAGCCTTTGCTCTACTTCATTTTGTACTCCAAGACCAAAGTTGCCTGTTACTCCAGTTACTGCCTGTATCTCTTGACTTCCTATTTTTGCATTCCAGTTCCCTATGATGAAAATGACATCTCTTTTTGGTGTTAGTTCTAGAGGGTCTTGCAGGTCTTCACAGAACCATTCAACATCAGCTTCTTTGGCATTAGTGGTTGGGACATAGACTTGGATTACTGTGATATTGAATGGTTTGCCTTGGAAACAAACAGAGATCATTCTGTTGTTTTTCAGATTGCACCCAAAGTAATGCATTTCAGACTCTTTTGTTGACTATTATGGCTACTCCATTTCTTCTAAGGGATTCTTGCCCACAGTAGTAGATATAATGGTCATCTGAATTAAATTCACCCGTTATAGTCCATTTTAATTCACTGATTCCTAAAATGTCGACGTTCACTCTTGCCACCCCCTGTTTGACTACTTTCAATTTACCTAGCTTCATGGACCCAACATTACAGGTTCCTATGCAATATTGTTCTTTACAGTGAGTTTCTTTGATTTCATCTTATTTGAAACTCTCTGGGTCCAGAGAGGGAAGTGTCTCTTGAATCTTGTTAGGAAAGTTTTCAGCCACTATTTGTTCAAATAAGTTTTCTGTCCTTCTCTCTTTCTCTCTTCTCCTTCTGGGGCCCATTTTAATGCAAGTACAATCCACTTGATGATTTTCCACAAGCTATTTTCACTATTTAAGATTCTTTTTGTTGCTTTATTTGTGTGAGTTCCGTTCCTCTGCCTTCCAGGTCACTGATTCTTATGCTTCATCTAGTCTGCTATTGAACTCTTCTAGTATATTTTTCAACTCATTTACTGTATTATTTACTTCTGTGTGTTCTGTTTGATACTTCTCTTGAAGTTGTGTGTTCATCTATTATTTTTCCAACGTTGGTGGGCATCTTTATGACTGTTATTTTGAACTCATGTTCAGGCAAATTTTTTTTCTGTTTTGTTAAGTTTATTTCTGCGGTATTATTATTTTGTCTTGTCATTTGGAACATATTTCTCTGTTTCCTCATTTTTCTTTACTCTCTGTGTTTGTTTTTTTGTATTAAGCAAAACAGTTTCCTATCCCAGTCTTGAAGAAGTGGTCATTGGGAGAGGGTATATTTGAGTCTGCTGTCTGTTCAGTGCCTTGGGGATGACAGCCTGCCAAGAAGCTGTCTCTTTGATTGTTTCAGTACTGTGGGGCCCAGAAATGCAAGACCTCCTGACCACTAGGGCAAAGTATTCAAAAGGTGTCTCTGTGTGCCATGAATGCACCCTCTGGCTCTGGCAAGGCAGGCACTGTGGCAGAGAAGAGTTAGGCGAGGGCAAGCCCTCCCACTGGGACCAGTGGCATGGGAACCATGGTGGGGAAGCACCAGGCCAGGGAATATGATGCATGAGGGCCATGTGGAAAATGCCTTCTGGGTTAGAGGCACCAGGAGAATGTTAGGGTGGGGCAAGTGACTTTGGTGAGGCATATAGAAAATGCCAAAAATGGTGTGTACCAACATTAGGCTAAGAAAGCAGAAGAAGAAGAAAAAAAGATATTCACCAGCATCTTTATCCCAGAAAGGCCTCTGTGCCTCTGGTATATGCCCTACGATTTGTTAGTGAATTTCCTTTGCATATGGCCCAGGCTCTTTGCAAACTGCTGTTTCTACTGGGACTCAGGGCAAACGAGTCTATGCACAAAGCTGTTGACAGTAAAGCCTGTTTCCTACAGCCCCATGGTTCTGCTGGGTGCAGGCTCCGCTGGCTTTCAAAGCCAAATGTTTGGGGGCTTGTGTTTCTGGTGCAGGTCCCAAGGGCCTGATGTGGCACTCAGACACCTTGCTCCTCAGGTAGGAGCTCTGTGTTTGTTATGTCCCTCTTGTTTGTGGGTCACAATACCGGGAATGGTCTGACAAGACTACGTCTCTGTTTCTCCTGCCCATCTCAGCCTGGCTTTTTCTTTTGTCATTTGCTGTGGAAGAGCTGTTTTTCTAGTCTTCAGGTACTTTTCGGAGAGAATTATTCTATATGTAGTTGAGCTTCAGTGTATGAGGTGGTGAGCTTAGGGTCTTCCTATGCTGTCATCTTGAACCTCTGCATCTTGGTGTGTTTTTAAAGATGTTTTAAAATCTCTTCAAAGATTTTAAGTTTGCCAAGCATCAGAGAAAGCTGTATATGTCAAGACGCAGTTCCCAAAATTCTGTGACTAAATGCAAAAAGATTTCTTTTTTAAAAAGAAAAACCATTCATTCCATGTAACTGTTGTGGGTTATTTTGGACTTTTTTCAACTTTATTTTAGTTTTGGACCCAAACTGATAGAACAACCACTATTTGGATTATTGCTGATCAGCATAGAAGAGGAAAAGAGTTCACAGACAATTACACACTAACTCTTAAAGTTTTACCTAGAAGTGACACTGCTCGTCTATGAAGCAAGTCATTTTACCACACCTAACTCCAAGGGTTGGAGAAATGCAGTGTTACTGTACACCTGGAGAGAGTGGAGGTCTTTAATGGATAGCACTAATGATCATGTAAGACATCTATTCCATTTGAAGATTTGTACAGATTCTAATCTTGATTCTAGCTTGTGCTTCATCCAGCCCAGCATTTTGCATGATATGCTCTACATATAAGTTAAATAAGAAGGGTGACAATATACATACTTCTTTTCTGATTTGGAACCAGTCTATTGTTCCATGTACAGTTCTAATTGTTGCTTCTTGATCTGCATACAGGAGGTGCCTCTCAGGAGGCAGGTCAAGTGGTGGAAATCTGCATACAGGTCAGGTGGTGGAAATCTGCATACAGGTCAGATGGTGGAAATCTGTATACAGGTCAAGTGGTGGAAATCTTCATACAGATTTCTCAGGAGGCAGGTCAGGTCATGGCATCTGATTCCATTACTTCATGACAAGTAGATGGGGAAACATTGGAAACAGTGAGAGTATTTTCTTGGGCTCTAAAATCACTGTAGATGGCGACTGCAGCCATGAAATTAAAAGACGCTTGCTCCTTGGAAGAAAAGCTATGACCAACCTAGACAGCATATTAAAAAGCAGAGACATTACTTTGCCAACAAATATTCATCTTGTCAAAGCTATGGTTTTTCCAGTGGTCATGTATGGGTGTGAGAGTTGGACTATAAAGAAAGCTGAGCACCAAAAAAATGATGCTTTTGAACTGTGGTGTTGGAGAAGACTCTTGAGAGTCCCTTGGACTGCAAGGAGATCCAACCAGTCCATTCTAAAGGAAATCAGTCCTGAATATTCATTGAAAGGACTGATGCTGAAGCTGAAGCTGAAGCTCCAATACTTTGGCCATGGGATGCAAAAAACTGACTCATTTGAAAAGACCCTGATGCTGGGAAAGATGGAAGGCAGGAGGAGAAGGGGATGACAGAGGATGAGATGGTTGGATGGCATCACCGACTCAATGGACATGAGTTGGAGTAGGCAATTGGGAGTTGGTAATGGACAGGGAAGCCTGGCGTGCTGCAGTCCATGGGGTTGCAAAAAGTCAGACATGACTGAGCGACTGAACTGACTGACAGATTATAATACAGAGTTTTGAATACAGGGGGATTAATAAATACTGGTTAACTCTTTGCTTGACCTAAGGTATATTCATTCCACAGTTCTGCCTTGACTTGATTTTGAATGGTAGTCCTCTTGGAGATGACACCCAAGCTCTGAAAAGGTGAGAAAATGAACTGCACCCAAAACACAAAGGCAAAAACATTTTAAGTACTTTAGCACTTTCTGAACTTGGCAGTGATAAAGACCTCACTAATAGTGCAGATGAACTTGATATTGTGGCCCTATTTAAGAAAGCACTAAATCCTTCCAGCTGGAGATAATTGATGAAATGGCTATATCTCAGAGTTTCTCTGGCTGCCACTAACAATGTTAAATTAGATAAGTAGCAGCAGCATTTTGAGGAGATGGAAGCCATCTGATATCAGAGAATAGAAAATAGAAACAGAGAAAAACATCAGAATCCTGAGAGCTATAGTGAATTTTCTGAAGTTCAAGCTGTACAAACTTAAGAAGTTGAATTGTAAGATAATGAGCATGGGAAATGTGGCATATATTGTATGGTCTTTTAATTGTAGTTTATGTGGAAGGATAACCATAGTGTGAATAGATATCCTCAAAGGTATCTGTCCTGTCTTGTTCCCTCTTATGTCTATTAGTAGCCAGTAAATTGTGATAAGAAAAATAGGGCTGTGTGGACAATATAGTGTAATGTATGGTTAAAACCCTCAATTCCATTATTGTAGAATAGTGACGATACCTTGGAAAATGTATGTAGTTCACAGGGTTGCAGTTATGGTTAAATAAAATAATGAATACAAAGAATTTAGCTCTTTGCCTAGAATTTATTAAATGGTAACTGCTATGATTGTTGTAGTTTTCTTCTTATGCTGATTATTGATGCTTGATTTTTTTTAAGGTGATGGTATTTGTTCTATTTCAGAGACTGAAGAAATAAACATTCTTGAATAGAAACATGAGAGTGTATTTGATGTTCAAGAACAAATATTTTTCCATGAAAATTTTATTTTATGTATGCAATATATGCCTTTGTTAATGTGTATTTATACTGGGTTAAAACAGAAAATGCATTTCTAAATCTTATGCTATGCTATGCTAAGTCACTTCAGTCGTGTCCGACTGTGTGTGACCCTGTAGATGGCAGCCACCAGGCTCCCCTGTCCCTGGGATTCTCCAGGCAAGAACACTGGAGTGGGTTGCCATTTCCTTTTCCAATGCATGAAAGTGAAAAGTGAAAGTGAAGTCATATATGTGGTCATAAAACCTGAAGGTTTTAATTCTAAATAAATGGATATGGGTCTCAGTTTATCAAAGACCTAATGTTTCAAGGAATGCCTGAATTTCTCTTTGAGATAATTTTCTAAGAAAAAAGGTCTAATTATTATTATTTCATAGAGTTTCTGGAATTAAAGAAAAGTAATGGGTTGTGTACTTTTCTCATCCCCAAATGAGATTTCTTTTTTAACAATGCAAACTATATAGCACATTTCAAATGTATGAATGTGAGCATTATTCTGAAATCCTAATGAAATCTGCCTTAAGATTTAAAACCTTGGTCTAGCTGTACAGCTTAGTGTGCTGATCTATTCAGCTTTCATCATTGAATGGCCTGAGCACTACTGGAGCTCCAAGCTTCCATTTTAACAAACTAAGCATTTCTCAAATATAAAACAAAAGCAAATTAAATTAAGAAGTTATATATTACAGTTGACCCATGAAGTGCAGGGGTTTTTCTCTGGGCTAATAAGGCTGAATGTTTAGGCTTCAAATTTTCCATAGTTTCTCTTCCTCAGTATGAAGCACATGAGAACAGAACAAAAACTCGAAGCAGTTTTGGTTTTTTGGCACTTTTGAATGCTACTGCTCAGTCAAGGAAGCCATCATGAGGCATCATTTTGTGCAGACATGGGGCCAACTCATGGAAAGCTCTTAACATGGAGGAAACACAATATACTATCATTAGTGAAGTCTATTATATTTTCCTGGCTTTTCCCTGAAGATACTTCTTCCCTTGCAACTCCATTATTTGGTGTCTGTTTCTCTCACACACCTTTCCTACCTCTTTGTAATTTCATTGCTGTTTGCAAACCGTTTTGACCCTTCCATAAAAAGAAAACCAAGCTTTGTATCTCATGTCATCAGTCTGTTACCCACACCCTGCCTCTCTATGTTGTGGTTATCTGCTGAGCCCTGCGTCCTTGTGTCTTGCAAGTTTTGGCTCCTGACTCACTGTCAGTCTCTCAGCACCACTGCTGTCATCCTTCTTGATAAATGGTTTATTTGTCTACATATCCTTTTAGTCAACTGGCTTCTCCCCCTAGTCACATAGTCCTAACTGCTCTCTCAGCCACTCACCCCATGATCTTGTTCCTTACCTTTACAACTGTGCCCTTCTACCACCACAGATTTTTTTCCATTCCCCCAGATTTTTTGAGGAACAAAAGAGTACAATACAATGGTTTGATATACATATATATTGTGAAAAGAGTATTACAAACAAATTTATTCATCCATCACATCACACATTCCGTGTGTGTGTGTGTGTGTGTGTGTGCATGCGTGCACACGGGTGCCCACTTGCTGAGAACACTTAAGGTCTCTGATAGTAAAGTCTCACAAACTCAGTTTAAAATGGTGCACTCCCTGAACTACACTTGATATTTGCTTCATCCTGTTCATGTTTAAGTAATCTCAGTCAGATAAAGGGTGTTTGTTTTACAGACCTATCAAACATAATTTTTTGTACTTATATACTTCTTCACATCACATTTTTTCTTTTCTTCTTCTTTGGTTATTTTAAATAAATATAGTAATGGCTCATAATTAAACTGTGGAAAATGATTAATGTTTTCTGGGATCTCTTTTGCATCTTTCTCACCAGTTTGAGTCACAAACTCTGCCCCCGCCCCACACCTTTTTTTTTTTTTTTTTACACAATTTCTTATTCCTATATTTGAAGTTTGACTCTTAATCAGTTACCATCCTTCTTTCATTCATTCATTGAATGCTGTGAACTGAAAATTGAGTTTAACTATTAATAGATGCTATAGTTTAGGGCTTATTTGGTTGATTTATGGGACTTGAGTCTATTACTTTAATGATTTCTTGCCACATGTAAACATCACCCGATAAATGCTTCTTTTCTATCAAATTAGGAAATTGCCAATTTATTGTAGTATTAAACATTTCCTGCATGTTTTTGTTCTCTTAAGAAAAATTAGAGAATGCTTATGTTTTATATCATGATAAAGAGTCTTTATCATCGCATTTGCATTCAATAATAAAACAAATATTGAAATTCACAAACTCAGCTATTATTTGGAATAACCAATTATGGGTTTATTGTAGTTATTTTAATAAAAATATAATCGGTTCAAAAATACTTGGCTTGATCTTTTCATTGAGGAAGGAGGTTATTTTTCACTCTAGTAGCTGCATTAATTTGCTTTTGCTACTAGAATATAATTAAGTAAATTAATTCCTTCAAGATTTTTTCAAACACCTCTTGTGCAAGAGAAGGTACTAAGAAAGGAAAGATGTTTAAGCCACATTTCCTATTCTAGAGCTACTTGCAAACTAAATGTTGAGACAGTGCTTAGCCAATGGTTAACCACACAGTAAACATTTTGGAATATTTGTCTTTAACAAACTTTAAATGACAGTCTAAGTGTAGCTGACTATTTACCAGACCAGTGGCCCCACCTTCCTTGACAATTAGCTAGATTGTATTTCCCAGATTCCCTTGCAAATAGGTGTGTACATATGATAATATCTTGGCCAATGAAATGCAGACAAAAGTGATGAATCCCATTTTAATTCTGTCCCATGAAATGGCCATACAACCCTTTATTCTCTCTTGTATTAATACTGTCTGCTGGCTGTTCATTTACTCCTGAAGCTGTCAAAAGATGGCATAGTCTCTGCTGGTTTAGGTTCCTTAATGATGCTGAACTGTCTATGCTATCACTCCCTGCTGGACAAAAAATAAATCTATCTGTTAAGCCTACGAGATTACAAGGTTTGTCTGTTACAAATTCTAGAGTTGCAAATAGATAATGTACTAATGAACTTAAAAAGTGATCCTGTTCATTAGAGTCAAGAGTGTACTTTATGGGTAAATAAGGCTCATAATATGTTTGAGATTCATTACGGAAGCTAAGTATGGACTTGCTTGTACAGTGGGAATCTGTTATGAAATCTAGGAATCTCAAATTATTTTCCATTGCTTAACTAGATCCTATGAGAAAAAGGAAAAGGGAGTGAGGCCATGGAAGAGTCTTGGGAATGGATGGGAGTGTTAGAGATATAATAAGTTATTGTCTATAATGACATCTTTATACATTCAAATACCTATTGATAGGGCTTCTTGATGTCTTGGATCTACTCTTGACTGTCTTTATTCATTGCCAAGGAGGGTGGAACTTAATTAAATAAATGTCATTGCCAGGCTCCAGCTGACTCTGTTTCTCAACTTTGACCTCTGGACCTCTGTATTATTTTTATACTATTAAGATTTTAAAACATTTACTTTCTTGGCCTATAGCTACAATTAATCTTCTATGTGCTGTATATAAGTCAATTATAAAAGCTAAATATCCTCAAATAGCATTCACAGTTTTATTATTAGATACATGTTATTCACTGAAGAACTAAGTAGTCTGATTTTACTCTAAAAGAGGAAAATGTAATCCTGTGTCATTAAACATGTGACATTTAATGGAAAGTGTTCCAAATATCAAGGAAAAGTGGCATCTCTTTTCTTAAACTCAGGCAATAACTTGAAATCATGCTACATTATAATTTTATTCATACTTGAATTACTTTTTGATAAAGAATTTTATTTCTTTTCCTGAGTTCCTAACTGCTCTTCTTTTTTTGTTTATTGACAGAAGAGACATATGCTTTCACTGTGGCGTATTTTTATAGAAATACATATGCAAGTAATTTTTGTGAAAAAGAGTATATGTGGGAGCAAGCTTTTTAATTTTTTGCATATCATAAAATGCCTTGATTGATAATTAACTTATAATAGAAATACAGGTTCAAAATAATTTTCCCTAGGAATCTCAAAAGAATTGTGACATTTTTTTGAAGCATTCAGAGCATCATGCATACATTAAGCATACAGTATTATGTAAAGAAATCTGCCCCCTCTTCACAAATTTTAGATTTTCTCTTTGTATTTGAATTTATAAAACTTTATGAAAATGTTTCTAAGTGTGGGTCTTTACTCTTTGTTCCTGGCACTCAAATAGCATTTTTGAAATGAAAGCTTAAGTGTGTGTATGCATGTGTGTGTATGTGTATGTGTATGTGTGTTTAAGCTCAAGAAAATTGTCTTATTTTGATACCTTTCTCCTCCTTATTTATTTATTGCCTTGGATTTCTCTTTTTATAACTGGTTTTAAATAGTTCTTGGATTTTCTGGGCTTGTCCTTATTTCTTGATGTATTTTTTGTTATATTTTTCCATTTTTGTCTTTTTGCTTAATATTCTGGGAGATTTCCTTCTCTTTATCTTCTGTCATTCATAACTATTCTCTTATATATATACTTTTGCTGAGCCAGTATCACTACCCCCTAATAGTCACATCTGAGCATATCAGATTGTATTTTATCTATATGCATGCTTTCTGGTGTAAATTCAAGATCTTAGGCATTTGGTAGAATATTCTAAGTCTCTAGAGCATTGTATATGACAACCATTGTAAGAGTTTATGCCAGAGTGGACCTTCTACATCTGTGTCAGACTTTCTATTCTTTTAAACAACACAAGACTTTTCTAATCACACACATTTCTGTCAATATAGCATCAATTAACTGACACTTCAGCATGGTAGTGATTCATCCACCCAGATGTAACCACAGGAATCACAGCCCTGTTTCCCCACAGTATTGAAGTGGGTCATACTAAGCCACAGTCTATGGGGAGATGGTAATTATGGTTATAGATAAGATGACTACCAGTGCTTGGTCTTCTAGTAACAGCTTGTGCATGCATGCTGTCATTTCAGTCGTCTCCGACTCTTTGCAATCCTATGACTGTAGCACACCAGGCTCCTCTGTTCATGGGATTCTCCAGGCAAGAATACTAGAGTGGTTGCTAGGCTTTCCTCCAGGGGATCTTCCCAACCCAGGGATCGAACCTGCATCTCTTATGTCTCCTGCACTGGCAGGCAGGTTCTTTACCACTGGCACCATCTGGGAAGCCCAGTTTTTTTCTAATAATTGCTGTAGTTTAAATGGCTGGAGAAGCTTCAGTGCCTCCTGTGATGGGTCTCACTCTCAGAAGGCAGAGTGTAGTGGATTGAAGCAAGCTGTTCATTTGGAACTCTCATATATATTTCACAACATATGTGTTGTAAGACCCCATGGACTAGTCCATGGAATTCTCCAGGTCAGAATACTGGAGTGGGTAGCCTTTCCCTTCTTCAGGGGATCTTCCCAACCCAGGGATCAAACCCATGTCTCCTGCATTGTGGGTGGATTCTTTACCAGCTGAGCCACAAGGGAAGTCCGAAATTGAAGAAATAAGCATTAGAAGGTTTTTTTAAAAATAAAAAACGAAGTAAAGTCTACATTCTAAATCTATGTCGCTGACTCAGACTTTGTTGACAAGTAAAATTAGTTTTTGAGGAGAAGGTAGGTAAAAGTCTCTATTTGTGATTATTAAAGATTGAATTATATATGAAGTGATTCACCTTGGAAACAAACTTTATTCCCAGGTCATCTAAACCACTATCTGAAATTGCCAAAGAAACACAATGAAACAAGTTCTTAGAGAGTGTCACTTGGAACACTGATCAATAAATAAAATTTTAGGAGTTTAGAGCAATAGTAAGGATTGGAGTATACTCTAGGTTGTGTAAAATCTTGCCAGGAATTTTTACTGGACAGAAGCCAAAGCTGAGAAAGAAGCACAATGACGAAGGGAGCACAATGTCTCCTAAAGACAGAAAAACAGGATTGGTCCTAAGAAGTCCCAAATGTCTTCAAAAAACTCAATAACTCTAGTGTAGATGTATTTTCAGGATTTAAGGCAAACAGAAGGTCTGTAAAGCATTCCTTTATGGTTTCTTACAGGCTACTGAGTTCTGTACCAATTGCTCATTGCTTCATTCACTTATTTCTTCTTTTATTAAATTTCTATTATGTTTTAGGGACTGTGACAGGCATTAGTGATTCATAATCCTGGTAATCATGGGGTCTAAAGTGTTATACAGAAGATATAAAAATTATGCTTTTTTTTGGTATTTTTTTTGAGGCATAATCTCTGTAAGATAAAATTCACCAAAGACAGTATAAGCTGATAAATGTATACAGTTGTGTAACCATCAGTGTAGTCACTCTATTAGTCACATTTCCATCCTTTTAAAAGCCTCCTCATTACTCTTCATTGTCATTTCTGGCCCATCTCCCCATGCAATCTGTGTTCAGCTTTTTTCTCATAGTAGTTTTTTTTTTTCTGGAATTTCATGTAAATGAAATGAAACAGTACATAGTTTTCTGTGTCTGACGTGTTTGACTTAGCATGATACTTTTGAGATTTATCAATTTTATTGAAAATATTGTTAGTTATTTTTTTATTTATTGAAGAGCAGTGTTAGTTGAATGGATGCACAATAATTTGTTTATCTGTTTGTTAGATATTAGTGGTATTTCCAGTTTTGAGCTCTTAAAAATGCAGCTGTTAGTAACATTCACTTTTGGGTCTTTGTGTGAATGTATGTTTTTAATTTGGGGGGGTAAAAACCTAGGAGTAATAATTTCTGGAAATTTGGATAGTTGTTTAACTTAATAAGAAATTGCCAAACCACTGTTTCAAAGTAAGAATTGTAATAATTTTACATTTTCACCATCAATATATGAGAATTCCAGGGGATCCTAAATCTTGCCAACACGATACTGTCACATTTAATGGATGAGTGTTGATTTCTCATTGTTGTTTTACCTTACATTTTCCTGGTGACTAATTATACTGGCTATTTATTAATGGGTTTATTTGCCATTCATGTCTTCCTTGTGGAAATCTCCTCTCAAATCTTTTTTTTTTTTTTTAAGTGAGGTTGTGTTTGTTTGTTGTTGTTATTGAGTTGTGAGTTATTCACATATTCTGGTTAAAAGTTCTTTATCAGATATATGTTTTACAAATATTTTCTTCTGCACCACTTGATATTTTACTTTCTTGACAATGTCTTTTGAAGACCAAATGTTTTCATTTTGATGAAATCCAATATATAAATTCCTTCTTATGGTGTATGCTTTTTCAGTTCTTTGTAAGGATTTTTTCCCCTAACTCATGGTTACGTAGATTTTTCTCTTAAAGTTTGTCATTTAGAAACTTTCATAGTTTTAGCTTTTACATTAAGGTCTATAGCCCATATCTAGTTAAATATTTTTTGTATGATGTAAAATATAGGTCAAGGTTTATTATCTTTTATTCTTGCCCATAGGCATTTCATTGTTTTAGCCTAATTTGTTGAGAACATGATCCTTTTCTTACTGAGTTACATTACTACCTTTGTCAAAAGTCAGTTGACCATATACGTGTAGGTCTATTTCTGGTCATTCTAATTGATTTCTTTGATCTGTATGTCTATCTCCACTGCTACTATACTGTTTTGATTATAGTAGTTTGAAATTAAATATGAAATCAGGTAGTGCGATTCTGCAACTTGTTCTTTTAAAAATTGGTTTGGCGATTCTTTATCTTTAGATTTTCCATCTAAGTTTTATAGAAAACTTGTCAATTTCCACAGAAAAAGCCAATTAAAATTTTGATTGATATTGTTTTGACTCTATAGATCAGTTTGTGGAGAACTGACATTTTAATGATATCCATAAACATGGTATCACTCTCCATTTACCTAGGTCACTTTCATTTCAGCAAAGTTTTATATTTATCAGTGCACATCTCTTATATGTATGTTTTTAAATGTATCCCCAAGTACATCATAAGTTTAAAGCTACTATACATGGCAGTGTTTTTTAAAATTTAAATTTCTAATGATTTTATGCTAGAATATATGAATGCAATTAATTGTATACTATTTTTATATGCTAAGAACTTAGTAAGTTCACCCCTTTCAATCTATTTGCTTAGGACTTTCTACAGGGGTTCACCCCTTTCAATCTATTTGCTTAGGACTTTCTACAGGGATTCTCATATCATTTGTGCAAAAATCAGAGTTTATTTTTTTTTTTTAATTTTCTCACTTTTTATTGCCTAAATACATAATCTAGGGCCTTCAGTACAACATAAATAAAATATTTCTAAGACTGTCATCACTGAGAATGGAAATACTTTCCTTGCTCCTGATTATGAGAGGAAGTAATTTAGTCTTTCGCCACTAAGCACAATGCTACCTGTATTTTTTAAAAATATGTATGCTTTTTATAGGTGGCAGAAGTTCCCATCTCTTTGTATAGAATGCTGAGAATTTTTATCATAAATATGTGTAGGATTTTGTCAAACACTTTTATTACACTTATTGAGACAGTTTCATTGCTATTTCTTTTTCGGTTGGTTAATATAGTAAATTACTTTACTTGAATTTTTTAATATTAAAACAATCTTGCATTCTTGGGATGAAACTCTCTTGGTTACAGTGTATTATCTTTTCATATGCTGCTAAATTTAATTTGTTAAAATTATGTTTAGGATTTTTATACCTATGTTCATGAGATACATTGTTTGGCAGTCTTCTTAAAATACCATTTTCTGGTTTTGGTATTAGTGGCCTCATAAAATGAGTTGTATTCTTTCTTATTTTTCTAGAAGGGTTTGTCTAGAATAATTATTTCTTTCACAAATAATCGGTAGAATTTAACAGGGAAGACATCTAGGCCCTGTTATGTCTTTGTGGGGAGGGTTTTAAGTATAATACTTTAATATGCATATAAGGCTATTCAGATAATCTATTTCTTTTTTTTTTTCCTACTTTTTAGTTTTTTAATTAAGGATATTTGCTTTACAGAATTTTGTGGTTCTCTGTTGTACATCATCAAGAATCAGCCATAGGTACACCCACGTCCCCTCCCACCCAAACCTCCCTTCCATTTCCCTCCCCATCTCCCCCTTCTAGATCGTCAGAGTCCCTGTTTGAGTTCCCCAAGTCATATGGCAAATTCCCATTTGCTATCTATTTTACTATTCAGATGATCTATTTCTTCTTGGGGAAACTTTGGTAAATTAGGTCTTTTATCCATTTCATCTTCAATGTTAAGTTTATTTGCTTACATTTGTCTGAAAGAGTATTTATTTTGCTACTATTTTTGGAAAATAATTGAGGAAAAAATTTAGATTGACAGGGATTTTTGTTTTTGTTTTGTTTTTTCTCTTTTCAGTAACATGAAAGAACTCTCCACTGTCTTCTAGCTTGTAAAATTCCTGGTGAGATGTGAGCTGTCATTCGTGTCTTTCTATCATTATACAATTTTCTTCCTCTGATTGCTCTTATGACTTTCTCTATAATCCTAGTTTTCAGCAACTTGATCATGGTGTGTCCTGGTGTGGTTTTCTTCATGTTTCTTCTGCATTGCTTTTGTTGAGGTTCTTGGATCTGTGGATTTATGGTTTTCTACAAGTTTAGAAAAAATTTAACCATTATTTTTATCTGGGATTTTTAGAATTGATTATACTGTCTCCTGGGTTTCACATAATCTCCATGTTTTTTATCCATGTTTTATATGTGACCTTCCTCATACTTGCCATGTCTGTATATTAGGCCTCTCTAGACCTCTGCAGAGCAGATCAGCTCTTTACCTGTGACTCCATCCATACATATTCTGTGATATGCTGTTGTTGGCTCCTTTTTCTCAGTGAACACTTCTTCATAACCTTTCCATATTCATATACAGGAATTAATTGAAATGTTTTGTCCATTAATTTCTCCTTCCCCATGTTCATGAAGGACTAAACTCAAATGGCCTTCTTTGATTACTTTATTTGGCATTAAACTTTTCCAAGATTAACATGATTTATGTCTTTTAAAAACACCTGTAGTTTTCTAAATGGTCTTATTTGTTCACTTGTTTCATATCTATCCCACCAGAATATAAACTTCATGAGGGCAGAAACTTTATTTTGTTTATGATATGATCCCCAGAACCTAGTACAGCTCCTCAGTTCAGTTCAGTTCAGTCACTCAGTTGTGTCCGACTCTTTGTGACCCCATGGACTGCAGCACGCCAGGCCTCCCTGTCCATCACCAACTCCCGGAGTTCACCCAAACTCATGTCCATCAAGTCAGTGATGCTATCCAGCCATCTCATCCTCTGTCATCCCCTTCTCCTCCTGCCCACAATCCCTCCCAGCATCAGAGTCTTTTCCAATGAGTCAACTCTTTGCATGAAGTAGACAAAGTATTGGAGTTTCAGCTTTAGCATCAGTCCTTCCAAAGAAATCCCAGGGCTGATTTCCTTCAGAATGGACTGGTTGGATCTCCTTGCAGTCCAAGGGACTCTCAAGAGTCTTCTCCAACACCACACTTCAAAAACATCAATTCTTCGGTGCTCAGCCTTCTTCACAGTCCAACTCTCACATCCATACATGACCACTGGAAAAACCATGCTGCTGCTGCTGCTAAGTCACTTCAGTTGTGTCCGACTCTGTGTGATCCCATAGACAGCAGACTGCCAGGCTCCCCCGTCCCTGGGATTCTCCAGGCAAGAACACTGGAGTGGGTTGCCATGTCCTCCTCCAATGCATGAAAGTGAAAAGTGAAAGGGAAGTCGCTCAGTCGTGTCTGACTCTTAGCGACCCCATGGACTGCAGCCTACCAGGCTCCTCCATCCATGGGATTTTCCAGGCAAGAGTTCTTGAGTGGGGTGCCATTGCTTTCTCCGGGAAAAGCCATAGCACATGGCAAATACTACATAAATATTTTCTAACGAATGCATGAATTCTCAACCTGACAGTCAGAATATGTCATAATTTAGTGTCACTTAATTTCTATTGTGTGAATCCTTAGATGTCCTTTAAAATTATATTCTTATGGTATCTTACCATGAATCATGATTTTGAAACTTGTATATGCCCTTTACTTTTCTTTCTCCATCCCAAAGTTATACTTATCCTTTAAGGCCTGATTCAAATCATCCTTATCATGAAGCTTTCCCTGAAGATCACTTTATTCTTCGTGTAAAGATGTAGACAATTCAATTTCATGATTTATTTTATATTACTTTACTCTATAAAGATGGAGAAGCTCTATACAGTCAACAAAAACAAGACCAGGAACTGACTGTGGCTCAGATCATGAACTCCTTATTGCCAAATTCAGACTTAAATTGAAGAAAGTAGGGAAAACCACTAAACCATTCAGGTATGACCTAAATCAAATCCCTTATGATTATACAGTGGAAGTGAGAAATAGATTTAAGGGCCTAGATCTGATAGATAGACTGCCTGATGAACTATGGAATGAGGTTTGTGACACTGTACAGGAGACAGGGATCAAGACCATCCCTATGAAAAGAAATGCAAAAAATCAAACTGGCTGTCTGGGGAGGCCTTACAAATAGCTGTGAAAAGAAGAGAAGTGAAAAGGAAAGGAGAAAAGGAAAGATATAAGCATCTGAATGCAGAGTTCCAAAGATTAGCAAGAAGAGATAAGAAAGCCTTCTTCAGCGATCAGTGCAAAGAAATAGAGGAAAACCACAGAATGGGAAAGACTAGAGATCTCTTCAAGAAAATTAGAGATACCAAGGGAACATTTCATGCAACGATGGGCTCAATAAAGGACAGAAATGGTATGCACCTAACAGAAGCAGAAGATATTAAGAAGAGGTGGCAAAAATACACAGAAGAACTATACAAAAAAGAGCTTCACGACCCAGATAACCACGATGGTGTGATCACTGACCTAGAGCCAGACATACTGGAATGTGAAGTCAAGTGGGCCTTAGAAAGCATCACTACGAACAAAACTAGTGGAGGTGATGGAATTTCACTTGAGCTATTTCAAATCCTGAAAGATGATGCTGTGAAAGTGTTGCACTCAATATGCCAGCAAGTTTGGAAAACTCAGCAGTGGCCACAGGATGGGAAAAGGTCAGTTTTCATTTCAATCCCAAAGAAAGGCAATGCCAAAGAATGCTCAAACTACCACACAATTGCACTCATCTCACATGCTAGTAAAGTAATGCTCAAAATTCTCCAAGCCAGGCTTCAGCAATATGTGAACCTTGAACTTCCTGATGTTCAAGCTGGTTTTAGAGAAGGCAGAGGAACCAGAGATCAAATTGCCATGATGGCAATTTTTTCCACTGGATCATGGAAAAAGCAAAAGAGTTCCAGACAAACATCTATTTCTGCTTTATTGACTATGCCAAAGCCTTTGACTGTGTGGATCACAATAAACTGTGGAAAATTTTGAAAGAGATGGGAATACTAGACCACCTGACTTGCCTCTGGAGAAATCTGTATGCAGGTCAGGAAGCAACGGTTAGAACTGGACATGGAACAACAGACTGGTTCCAAATAGGAAAAGGAATTCGTCAAGGCTGTATATTGTCACCCTGCTTATTTAACTTGCATGCAGAGTACATCATGAGAAACGCTGGACTGGAAGAAGCACAAGCTGGAATCAAGATTGCCGGGAGAAATATCAATAACCTCAGATATGCAGATGACACCATCCTTATGGCAGAAAGTGAAGAGGAACTCAAAAGCCTGTTGATGAAAGTGAAAGTAGAGAGTGAAAAAGTTGGCTTAAAGCTCAACATTCAGAAAACGAAGATCATGGCGTCCAGTCCCATCACTTCATGGGAAATAGATGGGGAAACAGTGGAAACAGTGTCAGACTTTATTTTTTGGGTTCCAAAATCACTACAGATGCTGACTGCAGCCATGAAATTAAAAGACGCTTACTCCTTGGAAGGAAAGTTATGACCAACCTGGATAGCATATTCAAAAGCAGAGACATTACTTTGCCAGCAAAGGTTTGTCTAGTCAAGGCTATGGTTTTTCCTGTGGTCATGTATGGATGTGAGAGTTGGACTGTGAAGAAGGCTGAGCACCGAAGAATTGATGCTTTTGAACTGTGGTGTTGGAGAAGACTCTTGAGAGTCCCTTGGACTGCAAGGAGATCCAACCAGTCCATTCTGAAGAGATCAGCCCTGGGATTTCTTTGGAAGGAATGATGCTAAAGCTGAAACTCCAGTACTTTGGCCACCTCATGCGAAGAGTTAACTCATTGGAAAAGACTCTGCTGCTGGAGGGGATTGTGGGCAGGAGGAGAAGGGGATGACAGAGGATGAGATGGCTGGATGGCATCACTGACTCGATGGATGTGAGTCTGAGTGAACTCTGGGAGTTGGCAATGGACAGGGAGGCCTGGCGTGCTGAGATTCATGGGGTCGCAAAGAGTCGGGCACGACTGAGTGACTGAACTGAACTGAATAATTATTTCATGGTAGAGTCTTTTCATCCTAACAGACTTTTAAGCTCCTCAAAGCCAGGATCCCCTTTTATATGTGCTAAGAAGAGTCTAAATTAAACACATAAGAAAAATCTTATAATGCTCAGTTTTATATAGATGTATAAAGATTATGAAATTGTTTTTCTAGGTGTATATACACATGTAGGGAGCTATTTTAAGAGCATTATTCATTTATTTATTCTTTTCATAAATATTTTTTGAGTGCCTTCCTCATGCCAGGCACTGCTATAGGTGCTAAAGATATATAAGTGAATAAAACAACAATAAAAAAAAATCCCTCACCTTAAAAAAAATTATTTTTTAATTGAGGTATAATTGCCATATAACCTTATTCTAGTTTCAAGTATACAACATAATGATTTGACATTTTATACACTGCAAAATGATCACCACAATAAGCCAATCATCACCATCCATAGTTAGAAAATGTTTTTCTTATGATGAAAACTGTTAAAATCTGCTCTCTTAGCAACTTGCAAATACATAATACACTATTGTTAACTATACACATTATATTGTATATTACATCCCAATGATTTACTTATTTTATATCTGAAAATTTGCACCTTTTGGTCTTCTTCACCCATATTGCCCTTCCATCCCTGACCTTTCTGAGCCAATGTTTTCTTAGGAGTTGACAGACAAGAACAATTTTGGAATATATTATGTCTTAAGTAATCATGTGTAAAGCAAGTACTTCACATTTGAAGGAGAAAAAAATCTTGTTTAATTAAAATGTAAGTATTAAGTCCTCAAAATTTTATACAAGACATTTTCCATATCTTCTGTTTAGATATAGATTCTATGATCTGTTTTAAAACAATGAATATCTATGTGAGTTGAAAGGGAAAGAATATTACTGTTTTTGCTTAATTGTGGAGTAATTAGTGAACAATAAGTATAGTCTTCTAACTTGATCTGAATTTTCTATGGTTTATTGTGAGCCATGACGTTGACTTAATGTGTCCTTGAAAACTACTAAAGTGGAAATTTCATTTGTGAGTTGAAATCAACACGTTATCAGGAGGGAATGTTTGTGCCTTGGATTACTTGGGGTATGTTCCTTGTGGTTCTTTCTTGCTGTTCCACTCTTTCCATTCTCTCCTAAAACCCTAAGTGTGAAATTTAAAAATGGTCCTCTCACTGTCTTCTTTTCCAAGAATCCATTCCAAATAGTGCACATGAGCAGACCTCTTTGTGGAAATTTAATCTCCATCTCTTCTCAGGACGTTTGTTCATAAAAGCCTCACAACAGGCATGTAGCCACTGGCATGAAGGTAAAATTTTTGTTTCAGCAGCTATGTTTATTGGAATTATATATTTTTGATCATATACATTGTTTAAATATCCTCCAACTTCTCTAATCCTACTCTTCCAACAGCTTGCTTTTATTTCCTGGATTATGTAGCCTAGTTTCAAAAAGCCCTTGAAAAATGGTTAAAAATAGAGTATTAAAAATTTTTATAGTTCAAGGAAAGAGTAAAATATTATTAGATAAGCATTATTGATTGCAGAAATATTAATGACTATTAAAAATAAATATCTATTAATATTAAAACTCTAAATTGTGAAGTAATAAAGGATTTTAAAGCTAAATATTATGCTGACATTCAAATGTGTGATGTAAATATCCAATAACATTTATAAGTTTCATATTTTAAAGATGAGATTAATTTCTATTTGTTTTTCATTTTTATAAATATCAAAGTATAATGTATTATGAACAATGCAAGGAATATAATTTTTGAAATTTCTTAAGGCACTCATAATTTATCAGTGCTGTCTGTCTTTTCCCAAAACAGCTTGGTGTTTTTAGAGTAAAATTATAAAATAGAGTGTGTTTCACTCAGGTAAAAGGTTGCATGAATCTAGGAAAAAAGAGAATATTTTAAGGCTATATACCACTTTTCCCTGCCATTTTTCATGTCATTTTTAAAATACGTCTGCATGTCCATTTATTCATTCAACAGATGTTTATTGATCTATGTGCCAGATACCATTCTAAAGGCTGAAGATACTATAGTGAAAAAAATATTGTAGTCCTCATGGAGTTGACGATCCAGCAGATAGATATGCAATGGAATAAAAAAGCAAAGAACATGATATGTCAGATAGCAATAAGGCAAAACACATAAATCAAGAAAGGTGGTTGAACTTTTAAATAGGATGACCAGGAAGGGCTTCTATGAGAAAGCGAGTTGGAGTAAAGATTTAAAGGGATAAGACAGCAAGCCACATGGTTACCTGAGGAAAGAAAGATTGAAGTTGAAGAAACAGTAAATGTAAAAATTTTAGGTAGGGATGTGTTTGGTGTGGAGAGGAACAGAATGATGCCAGTAAACTGGAAGAGTGACTGAGTCAATGAACCTGTTGATCTTCCTCTGCCTATATGAATGCTGGAATATGTGTTGTCTAACGAGTAATGTTTGCCTACTGTTCATTAGTGGTTACAGATCTTTAGGACAGTGATTATTTATTTTTATATTTTTATTTTAACAACTTTATTTTGGGGAGAGCAGATTTAGGTTTACAACAAGAGGGAGAGATTCCTCACATATCCCCTACCTCCACAGATGCACATCTTTCCCTGTTGTCAACATATCAACATCACTCATCAGAATGGCACGTTATCTTTTTTTTTTTAAACCAAGGATGAGCATACATTAACATATCATAAGTACTCAAATTCCATATTTACCATGAGGTTCTCTCTTGGTTGTTGTACATTGTACAATATTGCATATTTTATGAGTTTTGGACATACATATAATTACAAATATCCATCATTACAATTTCTAATTTTCTTGAAGAGATCTCTAGTCTTTCCCATTCTATTATTTTCCTCTATTTCTTTGCATTGATCACTGAGGAAGGCTTTCTTATCTTTCCTTGCCATTTTTTGGAACTTCGCATTCAAATGGATATATCTTTTCTTTTCTCTTTTGCCTTTCACTTCTCTTCCTTTCTCAGCTATTTGTAAGGCCTCCACAGACAACTATTTTGCCTTTTTGCATTTCTTTTTCTTGGGGATGGTCTTGATTACTGCTTCTTGTACAATGTCACAAACCTTTGTCCATAGTTCTTCAGGGACTCTATCAGATCTAATCCCTTGTATCTAATTGTCACTTCCCCAGTATAATTGTAAGGGATTTGATTGAAGTCATACCTGAATGATCTAGTGGTTTTCCCTACTTTCTAAAATTTAAGTCTGAATTTGGCAGTAAGGTGTTCATGATCAGTAAGGTGTTCACAATCAGCTCCTGGTCTTGTTTTTTGCTGACTGTATAGAGCTTCTCCATCTTTGGCTGCAAATAATATACTCAATCTGATTTCAATATTGAGCATCTGGTGATGTCCATGTGTGGAGACTTCTCTTGTGTTGTTGGAAGAGGCTGTTTGCTATGACCAGTGCATTCCCTTGGCCAAACTCTGCTAGCCTTTGACCTGCTTTATTTTGTACTTCAAGGCCAAATTTGCTTGTTACTTCAGGTATCTCTTGACTTCCTATGTTTGCATTCCAGTCCCCTATAATGAAAAAGACATCTTTTTTGGGTGTTAGTTCTAGAAGGTCTTGTAGGTCTTCATAGAACTACGCAACTTCAGCTTTTTCAGCATTACTGGTCGGGGGATAGATTTGGATTACCATGACATTTGAATGGTTTGCCTTCAAAACGAACAGTATGTGAACCATGAACTTCAAGATGTTCAAACTGTATTTGGAAAAGACAGAGAAGCCAGAGACTAAATTGCCAACATCTGTTGGATCATTGAAAAAGCAAGAGAGTTCCAGAAAAACTTCCACTTCTGCTTTATTGACTATGCCAAAACCTTTGACTGTGTGGATCACAACAAACTGCAAAATTCTTAAAGTGATGGGAATACCAGACCACCTGACATGCCTCCTGAGAAATCTGTATGCAGATCAGGAAGCAACAGTTAGAACTGGACATGGAAAAACAGACTGGTTCCAAATCAGGAAAGGAGTATGTCAAGACTGTATATTTAACTTATATGCGGAGTACATCATGTGAAATGCTGGGCTGGATGAAGCTTATTTAACTTATATGCGGAGTACATCATGTGAAATCCTGGGCTGGATGAAGCACAAGCTGGAATCGAGATTGCTGGAAGAAATTATCAATAACCTCAGATACGCAGACAACAATACCCTTATGGCACAAAGCAAAGAAGAACTAAAGAGCCTTCTGATGAAAGTGAAAAAGGAGAGGGAAAAAGTTGGTTTAAAATTCAGCATTCAGAAAACTAAGATATGGCATCTGGTCCTATCAGTTCATGGCAAATAGATAGGGAAACAATGGAAACAGTGAGAGACTTTATTTTCTTGGGGTCCAAAATCACTGCAGATGGAGACTGCAGCCATGAAATTAAAAGATGCTTGCCCTTTGGAAGAAAAGCTATGACCAAGCTATACAACATACTAAAAAGCAGAGACATTACTTTGCCAACAAAGGTCCATATAGTCAACACTATGGTATGGATGTGACAGTTGGACTATAAAGAAAGCTGAGTGCCAAAGAATTGATGCTTTTGAGCTGTGGTGTTGGAGAAGACTCTTGAGAGTCCCTTGAACGGCAAGGAGATCCAACCAGTCTATCCTAAAGGAAATCAGTCCTGAATATTCATTGGAAGGACTAATGCTGAAGCTGAAACTCCAATACTTTGGCCTCCTGATGCAAAGAAGTAACTCATTTGAAAAGACCCTGATGCTGGGAAAGATTGAAGGCAGGAGGAGAAGGGGACGACAGAAGATTAAATGGTTGGATGGCATCACTGACTCAATGGACATGAGTTTGAGTAAGCTCTGCGAGTTGATGATGGACAGGGAAGCCTGGCACGCTGTAGTCCATAGAGTTGAAAGGTGTCGGACATGACTGAACAACTAAACTGATACTGATACTGATCATTACAACATTGTACAGAGTATTTTCACTGCCCTAAAATTTCTCTTTGCTTCATTTATTCATCCCTTCCCCTTCTTTCTGCCAGCACTGTTTTTTATTTTTTTTTATTGTCTCCATACTTATGCCTTTTCTAGAATATTGTATAGTTGGAATCTATCAGTGTATACCTGTTTCAGCTTGACGTCTTTCACTTAGTGACATGCATTTAAGGTTCCTTCATGGCTTTTTTTGGCTTGATAGCTCATTTCTTTTTAATGCTGAATCAGTCCTGGGTGTTCATTGGAAGGACTGATGCTGAAGCTGAAAACTCCAATACTTTGGCCACCTGATGCGAAGAGCTGACTCATTTGAAAATACCCTGATGCTGGGAAAGATTGAGGGCAGGAGGGAAAGGGGACAACAGAGGAGGAGATGGTTGAGTGGCATCACCGACTCAATGGACATGGGTTTGGGTGGACTCTGGCAGTTGGTGATGGACAGAGAGGCCTGGCGTGCTGCGGTTCATGGGGTTGCAAAGAGTTGGACTCAACTGAGTGACTGAACTGAACTGAAATTATTCCATTATTTGGATGTACCACAGTTTGTTTGTTTGTTTAAATCTATTTACTTCCTGAAGGACACCTTAGTTACTTCCAAGTTTTGGCAGTTATATATAGAATTACTATCAACATCTGGGTGCAGGTTTTTGTGTGAACATAAACGTTCAGTTCCTTTGGGTAAATAATAAGAAAGGAGATTGCTGGACCACATGGTAAGAATATGTTTAGTTTTCTAAGAATCCACCAAACTTTCTTCCAAAATGATTGCATTTTATATTTCCATAGCCATGTATGGGCTTCCCATGTATGGCTCAGAGGGTAAAGCATCTGGCCACAATGTGGGAGACCCAGGTTCATTTCCTGGGTCAGGAAGATCCCCTGGAAAAGGAAATGGCAACCCACTCCAGTATTCTTGCCTGGAGAATCCCATGGATGGAGGAGCCTGGTAGGCTATAATCCACAGGATCACAAAGAGTCAGGCACGACTAAGCGACTTCACTTTCACTTTTTCACTTTCACTTTCAGCAATATATGAGAGTTCTTTTACTTTATATCCTTATCAGCATTGTGTTGCTTACTTTTCACTTTTAAGAGAAGTGTTGTTTCTGACATGAATTAGTATAGAATTAATTTGTCAGTGTATGCCTTGCCTTTGACTGAAGAAAGGATTTGGGGTAATGAAAAGGTCTAATATCTTGGTTAAATTGAAATATCTTCAAATTTAAAAAGCAAAACAGAAAAATTAAAATTTTAGAATTGATATTTTTCCAACTCTAATTTAATTCATAAGACATTTTTTGAGATTCTCTAAAGTAGAATGTTTTGCTGCTTTGGGGAATATGATGAGCAAAAAAAAAAAAAAAAGTTGGACTACAACTTTCTCAGTTCCAGGGGTCTTCAACAAAAGAGTCTAATCATCTTTCCTAATAAAGCTGTTCCATTTATTCATTACTTTGCTCTCAGGGTTTTGGTTAACTTGCTTGCAAGAAGATTTTTTTAAGCTTTTTAAATTTTATGTTGGAGTGTACCCAATTAACAATGTTGTGGTAGTTTCAGGTGAACAGCAAAGGGACTCAGCCACACAGATTCATGTATCCATTCTCCCCCAGACACCCCTCCCATCCAGGCTGCCACATATCCTTGAGCAGAGTTCCCTGTGCTCTACAGTAGAACCCTGTTGGTTATACATTTTAAATATAGTGGTGTGTACATATTGATTCCAAACTCCCTAACTATCCCTCCCCCCATTCTTCCCCAGTGGCAACTATAAAGTTGTTTTCTAAGTCTGTGAGTCTCTTTCTGTTTTTGTAAATAAGTTCATTTGTATAACTTCTTTTTAGAGTCTGCATATAAGGAATGTCATATGATATTTCTCCTCTGTATGACTCACTTCCCTCAGTATAACAATCTCTAGGTTGATTCATATTGCTGCAAATGGTGTGATTTCATTCTTTTTAATGGCTGAGTAATATTCCATAGTATATGTGTATCACATCTTTTTTATCCATTCCTTTGTTGATGGATATTTAGGTTGCTTCTGTATCTAGGAAGCTAGATACGGAACAGTGTATCCATATCTGTAATACACTGTGAACAGTGCTGCAGTGAACACTGGTACAGCCAACTGGTAGAACATACTGGAGGACAGTATGGACGCTCCTTAAAAAAACTAAAAATAGACCTATCATATGAACCTGCAATTCCACTCCTAGGCATATATCCAGAGAAAAGTGTGGTTCAAAATGATTTCTTAATAAGCTTACTGTGCCTCTGTGAAGTAGATATTAATACTATTCTTGATTTTTGCATAATGGTAGAGAGAGTTCCAGTGTTTGTCCTTAGATGCCCATGTACTTTTTGTGTACTCTGTTGCCGAGTGGATGCTGGTAGAGAACCACTTTGCACCTGCAGCCATGAGCAGACTGAAGCTTAGCTCCCATGTAACTTCAGAACATGGTTTTTCTATCGCAGAAGTGGTGTCTCATTATGCAATAGACTTTCTTCAGAAGGAATTTTTTCATTCACTGTCAGAGCTAATAGGTATATGTGATAGATCTCTTCCCGCCAACACTAGATACTGTGGATCTTTTCTGTTTTGCCCTGATATATTAACATTTCTTCCAGTTCACACCCTTTACTTTGCTCCCTCTGCTCAATCAAGTTTTGTGGTTCTCATCCAAAGGCTGTATACCTGGATTCACTCTATTTTGACAGATGGTTTTTTTCTCATGGTGGATTGGTGGAGCTTATTTGGTACACTGTGTTGGAAGGATTCTGAGACTGAGTCCAGAGTCAGGAAGAAAGAGTGTGGGAATTAATTAGTAGTGAGAGAGCTGGAGGAAATAGTGGTTGTATCAGGACCTATAGATGTACAAGCTGGATTTAGAAAAGGCAGAGGAACCAGAGATCAAATTGCCAACATCTGCTGGATTATAGGAAAAGCAGAAGAATTCCAGAAAAGCATCTACTTCTCCTTCATTGACTATGTTAAAGCCTTTGACTGTGTGAATCACAACAAACTGTGGGAAATTCTTAAAGAGATGGAATACCAGATCACCTTCCCTGACTCCTGAGAAACCTGTATGCAGGTCAAGAAGCAACAGTTAGAACCAGACATGGAATGACAGATTGGTTCAAAATTGGGAAAGGAGTATGTCAGGGCCTGTATATTGTCATCTGCTTATTTAACTGAAATGCAGAGTACCTAATGCAAAATGCCAGGCTGGATGAAGCTCAAGCTGGAAACAAGATTGTGGGAGAAATATCAATAACAGATACCACCCTAATGGCAGAAAGCAAAGAGAAACTAAAGAGCTTCTTGATGAAAGCAAAAGAGGAGAGTGAGAAAGCTGGCTTAAAACTCAACTTCAAAAAACTAAGATCATGGCATCTGGTCCTATCACCTCATCGCAAATAGATGGGGAAACAATGGAAACAGTGAGAGACTTTATTTTCTTGGGGTTCAAAATCACTGCAGATGGTGGCACCAGCCATGAAATTAAAAGACACTTGCTCCTTGGAAAAAAATCTATGGTAATCCTAGATAGTGAAGGACATGGAAACCTGGTGTGCTACAGTCCATGGAGTCATAAAAAGTTGGACACTACTAAGTGATAAAACTGGTGGCTCAGATGGTAAGGGGTCTGCCTGCAATGCGGGAGACCTGGGTTTGATCCCTGGGTCAGGAAGATCCCCTGGGGAAGGAAATGGCAACCCACTCCAGTATTCTTGCCTGGAAAATCCTATGGATGGAGGAGGCTGGCAGGCTACTGTCCATGGGGTCACAAAGAGTTGGACATGACTAAGCGACTTCGCCTTCACCTTCAAGTGATTAAACAACAACATCAGGACCTCACTGTCTGTACTACGGACTCCCATGGAGGCTGCAAAGTTCCCCCCCCCACAACCTACTGTTCAATTCACCTTCCTTAATCCCATAGTTGCAACACAAGGGCAAACCATGCTCAGTTAAGGCTGTTGAGCTACCATATGACAGCAAATGTTTGAGATATGGAAGAAAGTTGTTACTGTATATTGAGGATACCCCACATCTGAAGATTTATGATACATAGACTGTAAAGAGGTGAAACCTTGAATAGTTGAAATCACTTGGGATCTTCTGTTTCAGACCTTCTGCTTGATGGATTGGCTATGATCAATGGTATCAACAGGCAGACTGAATATCTAAAAGACTTGCTGAAATTCAGGTTTCTGAAAATTTGTGGGTTTTATTTCCCACTCTCTGGAATACATATTACTTAATGTATTTAAAGCTCCCATCAGTTCCTGTTCATAAGGCCCAATAAACTTGTAGTTGATAGGCTGTTCTGTGAAATGTCAGAATAATCAAGTTCTCTGTGTGCTAGGTTATATCAGACAATGGATGAATGGAACAAGAAGTTGAAGTGCATATCTGTCCCTGCTAGGTGAGAAAAGGTTGGCTATGGTAGGACTTGCAATTTGGTATAGATAAAAAGAGATTTGCTGGGTTAATAGTTATATACCAGGATCCAGAAGTTGCACTGATTTTCCCCTTTAAAATGCTATTATGAGGAGTAGCTGCTGAAATTAGAATTATCAATAACTTTACAATAACCCAGGATCCATCTGTCTCTTACATAGGGTAAAAAGAGAATTACATTGGAATATTACAAGAAGAATTATCTTTTCACCTTACATTTCTGATGAAGGCAGTTGTCTCTGTAATTTCATCAGGGATCAGTTGGAGCTTATTACTCTGGTTGGCAGAGGAACTTTCAGAGGCTGCTGCCTCACCATTATGGGGCCTCCCGGGTGGGGCAGTGGTAAAGGACCCACCTGCCAATGCAGCAGACTTAGGAACCACAGGTTTGACCTCTGGTTTAGGGAGATGCTCTGGAGGAGCAAATGGCAACCCACTCCAGTATTCTCACCTAGAGAATCCTATGGACATAGGAGCTTGGCAGGCTATAGTCCATGGGGTCGCAAAGAGTTGGACATGACTGAGTGACTGAGCACAGACACACACCTCACCATTATACCATAGTAGCTCTACTTTTGCAGGCAAGAGAGCTCAAATGGTGATTTTGTAAGTTTGACTCACAAGAATGATTTTTTCCAATGATATGTCCAAAAATTGGTTTTTATTGGTTGACCTCCATAATCCCCATATTGACTAGCAATCCACGTGACATTATGAGTTAGCATCAACAGAGTTAGAAACTAGTAATATTGAGAGAGGCTGAGAGGCCCAGAGTGTGATCACCCTAAATAAGAATCCTTGTGGAAGGCTTAGAAGAATATTCCAGGAAATAATTATGGCAGTGTTGAGTGAACCTTCTGCATAGGGTCCAAAGACTCTGAGGCTGTGAACTTTCACTGAGTGAGAAGACGTGGTTCATCATTGTGGTGATCCAAGTCAGAGTCCTACTTGCTTGATACCTAGAATTTTTCTGATTATAATTTTATTACATATATAATGATTTTGTGGGCTGCCTATCTGTTTTATAGTTGATCTTAGCCAAAAGACCAAGAAGCAATTACCTATCTGTTTTATCAAAACATCATGATCAAGTCACTACTACTGAAGATACCTACAGGTCAAACAGAATGCTTTGTATGGTAATTATGCCTACCTTGTCTTTAGTAGTTAAGTGATACTATCCGGCTTTGAATGTTCCAGAATCCCACTTTACAAATAGGAAGTCTTTTCAGGATATCAGTCCTCACCATCATCCCTAGCTCGCAAAAGACAGCTACTCACCACAGAACCTCTGCAGGAGGATGGTGATCCCTCATTAATGCCTGTCACGGTGCATTAGTGAAGGGATTATACTCTGCACTCTCTCAGGGAACATGGTATGGCGGGTATTCAGTTCACTCTAGTGTTCCGATCTTTCTAAACCTTTCAGTTTTTTCTTCTGTTTTATGTCAGATCGGTTTTGGCATCTCATTGAAAGATTGTTGCTGAACCACAAAAAGACACTGGGATTCTTGGCCTCCGGAGGAGAATTCAATCTGGGGCCAGAGATGAGGCTTGATCGCTCAGAGCTTTTGAGTAATAAAGTTTTATTAAAGTATAAAGGAGATAGAGAAAGCTTCTGACATAGGCATCAGAAGGGGGCAGAAAGAGTACTTGCTTGCTAGTGTTAGCAATGGAGTTATATACTCTCCAATGAATCAAAAGAATGTCTGGATGTTGTAAAGACCTCACCAGACCTACTCCCATAATTTACATTTTAAGATAACAGGATTAGCCAGAAGATTTAATCCAGAGACTGTCCTCAGGCAGGATACATTATTATTATTTTAAATTTATTTATTTTAATTAGAGGCTAATTACTTTACAATATTGTATTGGTTTTGCCATACATCAACATGAATCCATCACGGGTGTACACGTGTTCCCAATCCTGAACCCCCTTCCCACCTCCCTCCCCATTATTATAATCCTTGTAAAGACCTCACCAGACCTACTCCCATAATTTACATTTTAAGATAACAGGTTTAGCCAGAAGGTTTAATCCAGAGACTGCCCTCAGGCAGGATACCTTATTGTTATATAATCCTAAGGAATGTAGAGGAAAAAAGAGTTTGTTCTTTCTTCCTCCTTGAGAATTCCAGACCCCTCTTTCCTTGGGGACCCCTAGACTTCTTATCAACCTGCCTAGAAAATGACTCTCTCGTCATCCTTATTGAATTAGGTGACTTTGGAGTTCATAATCATTCAAGCAAACTGTTGGAACCTCTCACATTTACTTAATTCTCTAAGTTAAACCATTATTTCATTTTCACCTTCATTTAAACTGTCATAATATATTTGATTAGATCCAAAATTATATTTCATCCTTCTGGGTTAACAACCTTAGAATCTACTACCATATTGATTCTCCAAGTTTCTGCCAGTGTGTATTTGCAAAATCTTGCTGTTCATTTGGAATGTGAACTCTGTTCTCCC
This sequence comes from Bos indicus, assembly GCF_029378745.1. Lineage (NCBI taxonomy): Eukaryota > Metazoa > Chordata > Mammalia > Artiodactyla > Bovidae > Bos > Bos indicus. The sequence goes on along the minus strand of NC_091762.1, from coordinate 48,303,334 downwards.
AAATATGACTTGGCACTTGCCTTCCTAGAGTGTGTTGAGCACTGACTAGTCAAGAGGCAATGAGAGGTGACGAGGAGAATAGACATCCTTTTGGAAGACATCAGCCATGGAAAAGGTTATCACAGGCTCTTTAAGTAAGATAAGGCTTTGGGAAATGGCTTTTGCTGGCAAGTGAGGATCAGGGATGTTAGACTAAAACTTTAACTCAATCTTGTCTAAGTTGAACACAATTTCTTCCTTCCAGATGTCAGGCATCAGTTTCTTCCAAAGAATTTCTAAAATTTCATATAAAATTTTTGTTTCTAAATTCATTTTATATTGTAATTCTGCAACTCACAAAATTATATTTTGTTTAGTTGTATCTGCTTTATGGGCTTCCTAGGTGGCTCGGTGGTAAAGAATCTGCCTGCCAATGCAGGAGATGCAGGAGACGCAGGTTCCATTCCTGAGTCAGGAAGATCTCCTAGAGGAGGAAGTGGCAACCCACTCCAGTATTCTTGCCTGGAAATTCCATGGACAGAGTGGCCCTGCAGGCTATAGTCCATGGGGTCACAAAGAATCAGACATGACTGAGCCGCTGAACACACACATCTGCCTTATGACTCCAAGAAATAAGAGGTTCTTTTATGGCCACCAAAGATAATTTCTGGTCTCTTATGTCTTGATGTCAAAGAAAGCTCATTCCTAGCTCTTGAAGTTACAATTATTACTGTAACTGTCAAGTTCCTGAGCAGTTTTGTCAAAGTCTTGCCTTCAATAGAAAGTTCATCCTAAATGGCCATAGGTAGTAACTTAAGCCATTTTGATACTGTTGCCTGATGCAGATTATCAGTCTCCCATTTGTCATTGACAAGAGGATTACCACTTGTGTTCAAAGTTAAAGAGGTACATAATCCAATTACAGAATTCTATCTTTGAGGGTTAGTTTCTGGAGTCCACTTATGTTACCAAGTACCATATCAGTCAAGGTTCAGAAATAAACGATGACAGATATTTCATGAGAAGGTCTTTAATGTAAGGAATTGGTTACGTGGAGTCCTAGTTATTTGATGTGGCATAACCAATTACCTCAAAATTTAATGGCTTAAAGCAATGAGCATTTATTATCTCACACAGTTCTGAGCTTCAGAAATCCAGGAGCAGCTGAGGTCTATCATAAATTTTTAGTCCCATTGTTGGATGGGATGTTGGTTACTTGAAGGCTCAACTGGGGATGGAGGCTCTGCTTCCAAGATGGCATACTTTCATAGCTATTGGCAGGAGGCCTCAGCTTTTCACTGACAGTTGGCAAAAGGCCTCGGTTCCTCATTGCATGGACCTCCCCAAAAGGCTGTTTGAGTGTCCCTGTGATGTGGCAGCGGCTTCCCTCAGAGAGAGTGATCTAACAGAAAGAACAGGAGGAAGCCATGATACCTTTCATGACCTAGCCACATACCATCATTTCTGTCATATTCTGTTCATCATCTGAGACAACTAACGAAGTCTAGCCCACAGTCAAGGGGAGATGAATTAGGGTCCACCTTTTGAAGAGAGCAGTGTTCAAGAATTTGTGACATATTTTATACCATCACACACTGACATTAGCAGACTGAAAGAGCAGGAAGGGAATACCAAAGTAAGCCCCATATTAGTACTGTAGAAAGCTGCTGCTACTTTTGGGACTGAAGGGACAAAAAAGCACTGGTATTTGTGGGCAGCACACTGACCTTTGAGTGATGGGTGTTGTGTTGTGCTTGTGTGAAATCTCTAAGGAGGCTACCACTTGGCTAATCTTCAGCTTTCTGAGGAAGAGATGCAGTGAGGCTGGTGTCTTCTGAGAAGTGCATGGAATCTCTGGTACTTCATCACTGAAGGGCTTGTGATTGTGCTGCTGTGCCACAGTGGCTTGTGATTGTGCTGCTGAGTGGTGTAGCGTTGTTGGTATTGTTGTTCAATTGCTCTGTCATGTCCAACTCTTTGCAACCCCGTGGACTATAGCACACCAGGCTTCCCTATTCTTCACCATGTCCCAGAGCTTGCTCAAACTCATGTCCATTGAGTTAGTGATGCCATCCAACCGTCTTGTCCTCTGTTGGTATATTCGCTATTTTCTGCTGCTGGAGAAAAACTTATAGGAACCATAAATAGAAAAGAATTTGTTCTTCCCTCCTCCTGTCTTTCAGTTTCACACTAATCTCTTTTCACTGACAGAACTGAAACAGGGGTCCACCTGGGAAGAGAGTATTGAAATTATAGTGCAAAGAAGCAGAGTATGGGTAGGTTATTTGACACAGAAAAACAACTAACTAACCGGCACAGCTTGATTTTGGTTTATGTTTTTCTTGCAAGTACCACCTCTCAAATCTTCCTGCTTAATTTTTTGTGCTGAACTATGAAGATCATCTTATGTGGTCTGGATAGATCCCTGTTACCTGTTCACAGTACGTGGTGGATGCCTGATATTAATTGCATATGCTGCGTTTGAAAAGTACTCAAGATAAACAGATTTGTGATAGATGGATTTCAATGGGATGAAGGTTTGGCAAGTTGAAATCATTTGGGGTCATCATGTATTTCAGACGTCCAATGACCCATTGGATATGTGGGAACAGAGGATGAACAGAGGTTCGATACCTGGAAGTCTCCATCAGGCCAATCGATAATGGTTCAGTCTCTCTTCCTTCTCTTCCACCATGTTGTTTTGGAAAATCTAGTAATTATTCTCCAGTTTATATTTGTTCTATAAGGCTTACTCAGGTCAGAGCTGGACCAAGTGACTTCCTGAGTGTTTTCAGCTTTTTTTTTTTTAATATCAAGATTTTATTTGTTTATTTAATGTGTGTTATTTAAGAATGTATTCATTTGGCCATGCCGGGCCTTAGTGTGGCATGTGGCATCTTCAATTTTTGTGGCATTCAGAATCTTTATTTGCAGGATGTGAACTCTTCATTGTGGCCTGTGGGATCTGATTCCCCAGCCAGGGACTGAACTTCAGGCTCCCTGCATTGGGAGTGTGGAGTCTTAACCACTGGACTACCAGGCAAGTCCAAGGTTTGCAGCTTTGAGGAAGGTTATGAATTGTGCACTCTTTGTAGAATCTCTTTGGCATCACAGGAATAGTTTGGAACCTTAGGCTTTGAACAAGGAGCCCCTGTGGTCAGTTTCTTCTCACTCCTGTCTTCAAAGCCCTCATCCAATCCTAGCTGCTTTGCAATTCTTAAACAGGTTTTGTTCCAGTCTAAGCTCTGGGACCTGCCACCAGAAGCTCTAAGTTGCTCTGGTATTTGGTTTCCAGGGAGGGTCTGTATCTCAAGTAGGTAGAGCAGCTCAAATATATTTCTGCCATTTTAGCTCACACCTATGCTCTCTTTACACCCTTTAAGGGATGCTTAATGCTAAAACAAATTCAGGAAATATGATCAGGAATTTAATGGAAAAATGAACATTAAAAACTAGCGATTGGGTAAGATTTTCTAATTCCTCTTCTGGTTGAAGAGCTTTTATTTGGTTTCACTACCCACTTCCTGGCCAGTGAGGAGGGCTGAACTTACCTTTATGTCTGTCCTGCTTTTCCTTTTAGGGATCTCCTTCTTCTGCTTCCCCAGGTGCTATTTTGTGTCCTGCTCTGATGGTGCCTTTGTGATTGGATACTGCTACTGCTACTGCTAAGTCACGTCAGTCGTGTCCGACTCTGTGCGACCCCATAGACGGCAGCCCACCAGGCTCCGCCGTCCATGGGATTCTCCAGGCAAGAACACTGGAGTGGGTTGCCATTTCCTTCTCCAATGTATGAAAGTGAAAAGTGAAAGTGAAGTCGCTCAGTCATGTCCAACTCAGCGAACCCATGGACTGAAGCCTACCAGGTTCCTCCATCCATGGGATTTTCAACACGATATAATTCACAACTTCTCTGTGTGTCCATTTTCTCTACTCTTTGGATGTCTAATTTATTCTTCACATATAATATGCCCCAAACTAAGCTCATGATTCATATAGCTTGCTCAAGCTTTTAGTTTCGTCCATCTTTCCATTTCAGTTGATGAAAACACCATCCTTCCAGTTGCTTAGGCCAAAACCCCTCAGAGTTATTCTGGTCCTCTTCTTTCTCTTATTCCTCTCTATCAATCTGTTAGCAAATTCCATTGGCTCTACTGTTAGAATCTGCTCACTTCTCACCATCTACTGCTGCTGCTATCCTAGTCATCTCTCAGCTTGATCAAAGGAATATACTCCCACCTGATTTATCTGCTTCCATCCTTGTCCCACTCCTGCCTCTTTGTAATATGATCCTTTAAGAATGAAGTCAGAGCATGCCACTCTTCTGCCCAAAACTCTCCAATTGTCCCTTGCCTCACTCAGAGCAAATACCTAAGTCTTCAAAATATTTACAAAGGATCTTTGATACTCAGGCTTCTCACTAATCCTCTGAACCTCATCTTTTAATTCTTTTCCCTTTGTCTTCTCCATATTGTCCTTTTTGGTTGTTTTTCTTTTAGTAGATCATACAGATTCCTCCCTCATGATTTTTGGATTAGCTTTCCCCTGGGCTTACGATAGCCTTCTTGCTCACATATTTGCATTGTTTGTTCCTTTCCCTCTTTCAAACCTTCTTTCAAATGCCACCTTCTCAGTGAGGACTTCCCTGATAACTGAATTTAAAATTGGAGCCCCCTTGACTTAGTGCCTGGCCTGTTTTATCACTCTTCTCTGTTTTATCTTTATTCAGAACAATAATCGTCATTGGACAAACCCAAGCAGCCAGGAGAAAAATACATTTTACATACGTATTGTTGATCGTCTGTCTCTCCCCAGTATAATATAAACCATATAAGGGCATGGATTGTTGTCTGTTTTGTTCATCCCTGTGTCCTGAGTCCCTAGAGGACTGTTTGGTGCATAGTAGGCCAAACTTCAGCAAATAGTGGTTGAATGAATGAATGTATGAATATATGCATAAAATAAATCTCTTTAATGTAGATGGTACTGGATGATTTATAAAGCACTTCCATTGCTAAATCTAGGAAAGTGAGGCTCAGACTGAGGTTCCTTCTGGGCTGCAGTAATAGCCTATATGTTTAACAGCTGGTAATAGACTAGCACTGAGTCATCAGAATTTTTGCCACCCATAAACAACTACCCTGGCCTTATTGATAGTACATATAGGCAAAATACCAACCCTGCTTCTATCCAGGACTTTCTGAATTTTAAAAGGATTCTCTTGAAGATTTAGAAGCCAAAGGTTATCATTTTGTAATAGTAATCTCAGCATTCTTGCATGCCAGTAGTAGGAAATAGTTGACAATTCATCTCACCTCTAGAAAGTGTCTATTCTGCATACTTATAAAGTTAACCCTGAATTTTTATGTAAATTTCAGAGATCTAAACATACTAGGAATAGAATATGTGTTTATGTTTTCTCCTGGGTTAGTAGAATTTCCCCTGCTTTGGTTAAGTTGTTCAGCAGTCGAGTGGAGAAACAAAGAAATTTTTAGTGTTGAGTTCTTAGGAATATATTTGAGAAGGTTGACACTAAGAAGCAAGCCCTCAAGGAGCTTTCAGTAATGACACAATTAGCCTGCAAGACCATCTCCAATCAGTGTCAGCATTTAATAGAGGCACAATGCACACTACCTTAGCCTGCTGTGGGCATTGTTACATTACAGAAAAAATATGTGGAGAACGATTATGTAGAAAACTGACCTGATTGTCAGTTTACTGACAAAGTTAAAAATGATTCATTCATTTTCTTGATCATTCATTCAAGAATTTTTATTGAGTGTTTACTATTTACCAGCCACTTTTCAGGCATATGTGATACATGAAACTTCTTTTCTTGGAATGGGTTGCATATTTCATTCATTTTTTCATTCAGCATTGATTGAGTGCCAGATGTGTGCTGGATACTGTACTAGGTTTTGGGTAAACAAAGTAAGTTGGTATGGACCTTGTCATTGGAGAACTTTCTCTCCAGGAGAAGGGAGACATGTTTTAGATATGTGGGCAAGGTGCAAGGGGAGGGCACAAAGGAAGAGGTGGCTTATTCTACCTCGGAGCTCTGGTAAGATAAATATAGAATCCTAGAGGAGGGAGTGTCTAGAATGATCCTTGGCAAATGAGTAGGTGTTTGTTAGGGCAGGGGGTTGGGGGTGGGAGGCAGGCTTTGCAGGCAAAGGGATTCAGTAAGAGCAGAGGTGAAGTGTTATGAAAGCACATGGGAGAGTCAAGGAATTCTAAAAAACTTTGAAGTCAAGACAAGCATAGATAATTTAGGGTCTTCTATGTCATTTTAAGAATTTTGCTTTGTGTTTTGTAAACTGTGGAGAGCCTTTGAAGGATTTGAAGAAGGAGGGCTACATGATCTTTCTTGGCTTTTAAAGGTCACTGTCATTTTGGGAGCATTTGGAGAATGAATTATAGGAAGTGAGATTAGAGACAGGGAGTTAGTTAGGGGGTATTTCTGATTTGATATAAAAAGTAATGCAAGCTGAACTCTGTGAATCAAAGAAGGAAGGAGAAAAGGGTATAGGTATAAAAAATGGTATGGCCATGGAATTGACAAGGCTTAGTGGAGCTGGGAGACCAAGGGAGATAAGATAAAGGGAAGAGTGAGGAAGGAATTCTTGCTTTCTTGTTTGAGTAATGGAGTAAATGGTGGTATCTTCTCAGAGGTAAGAAACTCAGGACGAGAGCAGTTTCTTAGCCTTGGAGATGAGCCTGGTTTTGGAGTTGACTGTGTGGTCTGGCTAGAGACCCATCCATAGCATCCACCAGTAGGAACTGGTAGGCTCACTGTGAAGAGGTTTGTAGCTGAGATGAGTTTGGGGATTACCAGCATGGGAGGGTGAACTGAGGAAGAGTCTGCACAAATACCTTCCCTGCAGGACTCCCCAACCCCTAAATCATAAATAGTTTCATCATCTGAAGTGTGTGTTTTTGTTTTTTTTTTTTTCAGTTAACATATTTGCATCAAGATCCCAAAAATGTAGCTGAAGGAGAATGGTGTAAAATGACTTAAGATGGTTCTAACCATTCAGTTCCACAGTTAAAAGCAGGAAAAGTCTGCCTTAACTGAAGTGATGATTTCCATGTGACTTGGAGGTACTGGATATGAGCTGACTGGGTCCAGGTGATCCTTTTCCACTTCCCCTCATTGCTGGTTAAGACTTAAAGTGGAAGTGTTAGAACTGGGTTTAACGCTTTAAAAATCTATTCTCCCTTGCTAAGAGCTGAGCCTTAACATTTGCCTATTTTACATATAATATATATAAAATTACTTGTATATATGGTAATAATAACAAAATTTCCATGATTTGCCTCCAAAATATATCTTTGGCCCCATAGCACTTGATCAATACCTCTATTTCAGTTCTAATCAAATACTGTTAACACTATTTTTTCCATGACACTCTCTATTAGTCTCTCTCTAAGGACAGAGACATCATCATTTTCATCACTGTATCCAGTATCAAACAGTAAATATTCAGTTAAATTGAGGGAATGAATAATCATTTATCGAAGTAGCACCCTACTGGCCCTTTACGTTTCAAAGCTCTTTAATCTAGGTTATTATTATTATTACTATTTGTAGTTGTAACTTCTCCTGGAAAGCAAATGATTTTATTATCCCTATTTTCTACATGAAGAATGCAAGCTGAAGAGGTAAAGTGGCTTGAACATGTTACACAGCCATGAAGAGATGGCACGTGAACCTGGGTTTTCTTATCCCAGTTCCTTCTTCTTTCTCTCTGCACTGCTGAGCGTTCCCAAGAAGAGGCTTTGAAAGGGGAGGAGACTGAGAGCACTGGGCCCTCTAGAGAAGTGTGGAGTAAATGAGATTTTGTCTCAGAACATGGAAGCTGGGAATAGAGGTGAAAAACTACATCCACTGCCAATTTTGTCTAAAGTAGTGTTGAAAGTTAAGAGTTTATAAAGATACCACTGAGCTCAGATTTCCACGAAGGGCAGGTCAACAGTAATCCTGGCATTATGTGCTCTCAGGTCTGTGACCACAACATAAATGCCAGCAAAAGAAATCTCATAGTCAGTTTGTGAACTCCAACTGAAAATGCAGGTGTGGTTGTAAAGAGCTAGGAATACGGTGATTGTGAGTTACAAGGGCAGATGTTAAATATTCATCTCAGGAAAGGATCATTGGGGTTTATAATAGTATTGACTGCACTCTAGTTTTATTTTCTTGGTTCAAAAAAAGAAAAAAAAAAGCCTTCTGTTGCTACAGATTTCAAGTGTGATTTTTTTTTTTTATTGCATGTTTGGGGAAATAGATTCGTTGAGGCAGAATTCAGTATGTTTTCAATAATGGGCAGGTAAAGTGAATTATTAGAAGTAAGTGCTATGATGGTTAAAATTCATCTAGTAGGAGATGTCCCCTTTACCATTTTGGGGGTAAAGTGAAAGTGTTAGTCACTCAGTCATGTTCAACTCTTTGCGACCCCATGACTGTAGCCCTCCATGCTCTGCTGCCCATGGAATTCTTCATGCAAGAATACTGGAGTTGGTTGCCATTACCTTCTCCAGGGCATCTTCCTGATGCAGGGGTCACACCCAGGTCTCCTGCATTGCAGGCAGATTCTTTACTGTCTGAGCCACCAAGGAAGATTTTTTTTTAGGGTAAGAGCTCTTTTACTTAGAATCTGTGGGGTGGTACATAAAGGTCAGGTTAAAAAGAAAGAGAGGAGGAAAGAATGAAAGAAAGTAGTGGGAATAAGACTTCTGCTCTCTTTTAAACATATAGAACTTTAGTTTTCCCACCTTCTCCCTGCCCTCTCAGGTAACGTTGATTGAATGTCTCTGGATTATTCCTTCTGGCCCTACAGTGAGCTGGCATACATTGTCTGTTAGAGTTGGAGCTTATACGGTGGTGAGCAAATGTCAATGCCTTCTTTTCTTACAACACCTAGAGAAGTGGAATGTGCTGCTCTGCTTTCTGATGTTTACATGTGCATGGGGGTTTCTGACAGAGTTTCTGTGATTTCTCAAAGTGCACACGGAGAAATTTATTTCAAAAAACCTTGCATTCAGTTGTTTAGTCACATCTTCTGCTACAGACACTTTCTTTCAAAGATCTTTGAGAAAGGAAATGCTGCTATATATATGGTCCTTATCCCCATAAAAGAAGTCACTTCATCTCCCTGACTAGGGCTTCTAGGTGTACCCCTCAACTCTGTTCTTTCCTTTTTTTGGGGAGGGGGTTTCCCTTTGTCATTCAGTCATTCATCAACAAGAAACGATAGCAAAAACAAAATCCAGATGTTTGACCCCATGACCTTTCCATTGTCTTATCTTTGGTCTGGTCCCATTCTATGATGAGAGAATGGCAAATCCTTGAAGGCAGGTGCCATACATATCCATAATTTACCTTCAAGGCCAAGTATTTTTAAGACATCTGTTAAATTTTATATATATAGGACACATTATGAAACTTTGATAAAATGACCCCAGACATACTTTATTCTCTCTTTTTGTTTTATTTTTCTTTTTAGTGGCTGGTGAAAATAGGAAAAGGTGGGGATAGGCATTTAGATGGGGAAAGACATTTCTCTAAATGTCAATACTTATGAAACGCCATTTTAAACCTTTATAAATGATTATCTTCTTCTGTACTGATGAGGCAGTTTCACATTGCTGCTCAATTTATTTACTCAGGAGACCAATTTATTTCACTACCTCTGTACTAACTGTTTGCATTGACATCTAGGTCTGCTTTGAGCAAGCAACTGTGACAAGTTGTTTATTGAACTGTAAACAGGTATTGTCTGAATCTAAACAATGGCTTTATCTAATTAGGAGACCCTGGGCATCATCTCAGCCCCATGTGGCTGTGCTACCCAGTCTAGCATCTCCTACAGATTTCCCATGGTTTTTGAAACCTTCTTGCTCACATTAAAACTCTTCACACAAAGTAAAGAATATCCTTATTTTGTCCTATAACTTTACATACTGGCATTTTATGCAAAAAAGGACTGACTGTAATAAACTGAGCAAAGGTGGCCCGATTTAGCATGTTTAAATAAGAAAACGAAAACATGAATGAGATATAAAAAGAAAAGAAGAATGAATAAAGATGAAGTGAGTCTGTTGCTTAGGCTATAAAAATATCTTGTATAAATTAGAAGACAGTTTCTTTCCAAAAGGGAAGTCAATGAAATGATAGGCTAGTTTTCAGACATGAAATGTACAGGTATGATTATGGAAAGCATAACAGGAGAGCAGAGGGGTGAAAAGTTAATTTTCTGGACTCAGATTGAAAGAGAATATGTTCAAAAGCACTTGGGAGCCCTCTTCTTACCTGCCACTGCCTTGCGTCTGAAGATGCTAATTGGGCAGAGCAATCAATGTCTTTTGTTTTCAGCTGTCAGCACTTTTCTGAAAGGCTTTTGCCCAATACCAGAAGAGAGGAACTCTTAAGGAGGCTTCACTTTTTGGTAGCTATCATTATTACAGTTTTCTCTTGGAAGAAGAGAATTAATTACAGTTTTGAAAAAAACAGTCACTGCAGTGAGGTTTTCAAACATGAGGGCAAACATAGATTTTTTTAAAAAAAATTGGTAGGGGGATACCCCACTGGCATACGTGAAAAAGAAAAACCTATATCAAAGCAAGCAGGGTGGGGAGGTTTTTTTTTTTTTTGTCACTATATACCTCTCTGTTTATTTTATCCTAAAGGCGGATTTTCTCACTCTTTTTGTCTCTTCCCAGGCATTGAGAGTTGCTTTCTTGGTTGCCTCCTTAACGATTTGTGTAATTGGTTTCACTTGCTGAGGCCCAATTGGTAGGTTCATTGTGACTGCCTCATGAAATATGAATCTATTTAAAAATTAATCATAAATCAATATTAATTCAATAAAATATTTTAATCTGAGGTATGAATATTTTATACCGTCACACAGACATGCAGATTTCAAAAGTCATTTTCATGTTCCTGACAGGCTGTCCAGTTTTGCCAGGACGACATTCAAATATTCCTTCTTGCACTGCGCCGTGCAGGCTGCGGGTGCTCGAGCTGCCCAGGTCAATGGTCATGTTTATTCACACTGCTGAAGGAATGCAGATGAAATGCACACTGCCCAGGAACGCAGAAAGGTTTACCTTGTTTAATCGAGTTTATAGTTTTCTCCAGTCTCTTCTTGGAATACACTTAAAGGGAGTCTCAGACAATCGTATAGGTTAATCCTTGTTCACACTGAGTTTGACTCGTATCAGACCTGGCATGCCAAGGCACCTGAAGTCTGTCCCTGACAAGGGGCTGTAAAAAGATGGACTGCCACTGATCTAGGCGAAATGAGCCAGTTGCTCCCAGCTGATAAAACTGGAGATTTACTGGAGCAGACAGGCCGGAGCTTAAACAGGCTTCTCTCTCTATTGAAGCCCTGTCTGTCACTTGAATCAGTCATCTTCCCTGTCAGGCATCATCAGCTAAAACAATGGAGTGGTGTCTGAGTTTAGCAGAAAAGAGGGTGATGTCAGATAACAGATAGGAATGTGTTATTCTGATCAGCAGGGTTGGGTCTCTTCTTGTGTTTTCTGGTCTGAATTTTGAGAGGATGGTTGCTACTCCAGGCTCAGCATAGAGCCATAAAGACTTTAGAACCGAGGTAATGACAATGAATTAGGAGTGGGGGAAATGGTTTCAGTCCTGATTCAAGACAAGAAGTGGTATGTAATGGCTAAAACAATAATTTTCCTCCTGTTGGGGTTTCCACCTTCATTTGTCTTTGATGCGTCTATGCCACCTGATGCTACGCTATTTTGGTGGACAGAAATAGGCTCCCAAGGAAGAAAATATAAACTGAACATATTAAAAATTCATCTGCTATGGTTTCTTCTTAAGGGAACAGTGGTAAATGAGGCAATTGAATTACTGAGTGTTTTCTGTGCAAGACCCAAGCCCTAGAGAACAAGTCTATATAGGCTAGAATAGCCCCAAACTAGGAAGTGGATATTATGAACACAGTGGAGGATTTAAATAAGATGCCTAACAGAAAAGAACAGAGTCCTTTGCATCTCTGTGGGTCCCCAGAGCCACAGGCAGAGTCTGATGTGTAGAAGGCCCCCAGTAGACATTTTGCTGAAGGAATGAAGAATATATCTATATATATATTCATATGTATATTCATATATACATATATATATTCATTTTTGACAGTTATTTAATTTGCTTTTGCAGTATTCTCTGGACACAAAACAGAGCTCTAGAATGATATATATGCTTAACTTTTTCAGTAATTTATTATTGTATTTTCCTTTTAGAGGAGAAAGTTGCAGCTTTGTAAAAATGTATTGCTGCTGTATATTGAAGCTAAGGGAATGTCACCACATCAATCAGGTCCCATGACAGGGCTCTCTCTTCTGTGTGTGGGAGGCGCTGGCAGTAAATGTTCCCTCTGACATGTCCCCTGGCACCGATATTACTCTCCTCTTCCATTTCCCCCTTATTTGATCAGTTGGTTTATTTCTTAGTGTACCTGAGTGGGTTCCCCGGTCCTCTTTCATAAACCTATGGAGTGGGAGGTATGATCAGTGCACACTAAATGCACTGTGCTGCTAAATCAAGAGGTGGCCTGGATAGGTTGACCAGCAGTTTGGTTTCACTGAAGACCATGCCAGTTTCAGCACCAAAGATCCCACATCCTGGGAAACCCCTCAGTCCCAGGCAAAGAGAGACATCTGGCCATTCTAGACTTGGCATTGTGATAGCAAGTCGTTGAGCTTTATGCTGTGGGTTTCAGGTGAATACTAACTTCTGGAAGTTACATAGGCTTGAAGACTGAGAAAGACTGTGATACATTTCATGATTTTGCCAATAATAATAACATATGAAAATAATAGTCATGTAGAATAGAAATCACCCACTTGGTGATTTTATTAATTCAGATTCATTAACCACATTTAGTATCAGTGTACAAAAAGGGACTGGCATAGGAACCACAGATTTTTAGCAGCACAGCGTTAGCTGTGTTCCTCCATGGACGACCTGACAGCCCCACTGGCAGACCGTTGGTCACATTCAATCTCCTTGCTTCTGATCACTCTACTATAGTCAACAGAGATTACAGATAGGAACTGTAGTGGGCTCACTGTGAGTGGAGCTATTTATTGGTGTTTGCCCACTAGCTCATAACTTTCAGTTCAGTTTAGTTCAGTCGCTCAGTCGTGTCCGACTCTTTGCGACACAGCATGCCAGGCCTCCCTGTCCATCACCAACTCCCGGAGTTCACTCAAACTAACGTTCATCGAGTCGGTGATGCCATCCAGCCATCTCATCCTCTGTCGTCCCCTTTTCCTCCTGTCCCCAATCCCTTCTAGCATCAGAGTCTTTTCCAATGAGTCAACTCTTTGCATGAGGTGGCCAAAGTACTAGAGTTTCAGCTTTAGCATCATTCCTTCCAAAGAAATTCCAGGTCTGATATCCTTCAGAATGGACTGGTTGGATCTCCTTGCAATCCAAGGGACTCTCAAGAGTCTTCTCCAACACCACAGTTCAAAAGCATCAATTCTTTGGCGCTCAGCTTTCTTCACAGTCCAACTCTCACATCCATACGTGACCACTGGAAAAATCATAGCCTTGAATAGATGGACCTTTGTTGGCAAAGTAATGTCTCTGCTTTTGAATATGCTATCTAGGTTGGTCATAACTTTCCTTCCAAGGAGTAAGTGTCTTTTAATTTCATGGCTGCAGTCACCATCTGCAGTGATTTTGGAGCCCAAAAAAATGAAGTCTGACACTGTTTCCACTGTTTCCCATCTATTTCCCATGAAGTGATGGGACCAGATGCCATGATCTTTGTTTTCTGAATGTTGAGCTGTAAGCCAACTTTTTCACTCTCCACTTTCACTTTCATCAAGAGGCTTTTGAGTTCCTCTTCACTTTCTGCCATAAGGGTGGTGTCATCTGCATATCTGAGGTTATTGATATTTCTCCTGGCAATCTTGATTCCAGCTTGTGCTTCTTCCAGCCCAGCGTTTCTTGTGATGTACTCTGCATAGAAGTTAAATAAGCAGGATAACAATAAACAGTCTTGACGTACTCTTTTTCCTATTTGGAACCAGTCTGTTGTTCCATGTCCAGTTCTAACTGTTGCTTCCTGACCTGCATATAGGTTTCTCAAAAGGCAGGTCAGGTGGTCTGGTATTCCCATATCTTTCAGAATTTTCCACAGTTTATTGTGATCCACACAGTCAAAGGCTTTGGCATAGTCAATAAAGCAGAAATAGATGTTTTTCTCGAACTCTTGCTTTTTCCATGATCCAGCGGATGTTAGCAATTTGATTTCTGGTTCCTCTGCCTTTTCTAAAACCAGCTTGAACATCTTGAAGTTTACTATTCACGTATTGCTGAAGCCTGGCTTGGAGAATTCTGAGCATTACTTTACTAGCATGTGAGATGAGTGCAATTGTGTGGTAGTTTGAGCATTCTTTGGCATTGCCTTTCTTTGGGATTGGAATGAAAACTGACCTTTTCCAGTCCTGTGGCCACTGCCGAGTTTTCCAAATTTGCTGGCATATTAGGATATGGCCTTACTCAGCCATACATTCTCCCGCAGGCCTTGTGGCTTGGTGGGGTGGGGCACTCTTGGTTTTTGGATACTGCTACTCATTGGCAGTAGTGTTGGTATATAGGGGCTTCCCAGGTGGTGCTTGTGGTAGAGAACCTGTCTGCCAATGCAGGAGACATAAGAGAGACTCGGGTTTGATCCCTGGGTTGGGAATATCCTCTGGAGGAGGGCATGGTAACTCACTCCAGTATTCTTGCCTGGAGAAACCCCTGGACAGAGGAGCCTAGTGGGCTACAGTCCCTAGGGTTGCACAGAGGCAGGCACGACTGAAACTACTTAACACGCATGCACTGGTGTATGAGCCTCACACTTGCAGTTCTTTTCTCTCACTTTCCCCTCTTCTCCATCTTCTCCAATCTACCAACACCATTGGAGTTTACTGTGGCTCCTTTCCATGGGAAGTGGGTGGGAGAAACCTCAATCATTTATGTAGGGATGACAAATCAGGAAAACCTGTGTATATAGGTACGTGTGTGTGTGTGCGCGCACATATTTATACACAGATGAGAAGAAAGATACATGGTGGCTTCGTTCATATTCATGTATCTTTTCATTTGGGCAGATTTTAATATCCAGGCACTTGTCTGTTTCTTCCAAACTGGGAGAAAAGAAAATATATCATTGTTCTGTTGCCTAACAGCAGCTGTTCCAGCTGTTTGGAGAAAGGCCATATGTAAACGCCCCAGAGGTATGCCATTTTAAAGGATGATACTTTATTTAATAGTTAATGTTTGGATTTCCAATAATTTAATTGCTTTGTTGTGGAAAGCAGTATGGCATATTAGGGAAAACCACACTGAGCGCAAATGCTAGTGTTACTGTGATCTTAGGCAGGTCACTTAAATTTCCTGAGCTTTATTGTCCTCAACTTGAAAGTGGGATAACCTCTGCCTTATAGGTTTTTTTTGACATTTAGTTAGAAGTCTTGTATGAAGAACTGATCACTGGTACATCATGATGACTGTACAAATGGAAGCTATTTAAAAATAAGGTAGAAAATTCAATTCAGCCTAAGAATGTGCTTTCAGATATTAGCTCAGTCTCGCCAGGGATTGGGCTGTCTTGGGAGTCGGTGAGCTTCACATCGTTCAGTTCAGTCACTCAGTCATGTCTGACTCTTTGCGACCCCATGGACTGCAGCACACAAGGCCTCCTTGTCCATCACCAACTCCAGGAGCCCACTCAAACTCATGTCCATCGAGTCAGTGATGCCATCCAACCATTTCATCCTCTATCGTTCCCTTCTCCTCCCAGGCAACAGTCATCCTGAAGAGAGAAAGGAGAGTAGTTCTCATGTTTTAGCACTTGTGTGGGTCTGAACAATAGCAGATAGGAACAAGATGTGCAAAAGCTATAGAGATAGTTATTAAAAACTTGACACTTCAAATATAAACTTTGAGCAATTGCTAATAGAGGGGTTGAGAAGTCCTTTTCATGGAAATAAAAACTGAGATGAAAGAAAACAGCAATTTCAATTTTCGATAGGGTAGGATGCAGAAGAGGATCTGTGGATGCTTTTTTAAAATGATGAAAGAAAATGGATCCAGACAGTATCAGAACATCCACATTTCCCTTGCAGATTTATTAGTTCCCTAGCGGGAAGAGATAGCAAGGCAATGCCTGAACAATGCAGCATATTTTGTTTATATTTTTAAAGATGATCTAACTAGTTTGTTCTTGTCTTTGACATCTATTACATGACCATTATGTGCCGGGATAAAAAGATACACTGTGCTGGATGTTGTCCATGACCCTGACAACTTAAGAGTTTAGAAGAAAATATTAATTATTGACCAAAAAGCTCCAGAAAAATTTGAATTGTCATTATAGAGGAAGTGAGGGTCCTGGGGAAGTACCTTAGAAGAGTACTTAACTTAGATGGGGTGCAAAGGAGTACAGGGGAAAGATTAGGGGAAAAAAACAACTAAATTGAGCCCTTGAGGATGAGTAGGAGTTGTTCAGGAGAAGGGTAGTTGGGGAGAACATTTCAGGCAAGAGAATATCATGCATAGATTCCTGTGGACAAGAAAAGCATGATATTTTTAAAGGATATGAAATAAATTCAAAATGGCTGGTGGGTAGATGGTTCTGTATTAAGTGACAAGATAAGAGGTGACATAGGTAGGCAGGATTCAGCTCCTTGTAAGTCATATTGAGAAATTAAGGTTTAGCTCATTCATTCATTTATCCATTTATTCATCCCTTCAATACAGGTTTTAGCTAATCCTAAGGGACCACATGCTAAGTTCTTGGCACAAAGCGTAAAAAAGACATGTCTTCTACACATAAAGAACCTAATAGTCTATACAGAGAGAAAAAGAAAAAAAAAAAAAAAAACAGTTTCAATAAAGCATGAAAAGTCCTATAAGACCTCTATGCTAACACTTGGTTGCCATGCAAACATGCAATAGAGGCATTCACTTGGGTTTCGTCTGTGGAGCCAGTGGTGGCTGAGACATAAGAACGATGTTCCAGAAGAAATGGCATTCAGCATAAAATCTAAAGCATTTTTGGGAATTAGGAGAAAAGAGAGGTAGCAGTGTTCTAAGCATATGAAAGTGCATGTGCAAAGAGCTGAAAGCAAGAAAGAACATGCTCCATCTGAAGACATGAAAACACTTCTGTGTGGCGAAAGAATACAGGTAATCCTCATTTTACTGTGCTCTGCAAATATTGTTTTGTTTTGTTTGTACAAAGTGAAGGTTTGTGGCAGATTGATGGTTAGCATTTTTAGCAATACAACATTTTAAAATGAAGATAGATACATTGTTCTTTTAGACATAATGCTGCTGCTGCTGCTCCTAAGTCGCTTCAGTTGTGTCCAACTCTGTGCGACCCCATAGACGGCAGCCCACCAGGCTCCCCCGTCCCTGGGATTCTCCAGGCAGGAACACTGGAATGGGTTGCCATTTCCTTCTCCAGTGCATGAAAGTGAAAAGTCAAAGTGAAGTTGCTCAGTCGTGTCTGACTCCTCTCGACCCCATGGACTGCAGCCTTGCACACTTAATAGACTATACTAGAGTGTAAACATAACTTTCATATGCATTGGGAAACTGAAAAATTCTTGTGACTCACTTAACTGTGATATTTGCTTTGTTGAGGTGGTCTGAAACTGAAGCTGCAAAACCTTTGAGGTCTGCCTGTAAAAGGTTTGAAACTGTAAGGAGTTTGGATACATCCTAAGAGCACTGAGAAGAAACACTTAAGATTGGTTATTCAGTATAATTACCAAGCAGAAGTATAAATAAATCAATGGATTTCCTATATATTAGCCATAATCATTTAAAATGTAATTTAAATATTGTAAATATTGTAATTTAAATAATGTAAATCATTTAAAATGTAATTGTGAACAAAAGATATGAACAATATTGTTGCTAGTAATGGCAAATCCATGTGAAATGCTGTGGCTGGCACCAAGTCCTCTGTCTGAGGCCCTCTGTGGAACCTACATCTCCTGGTTCAGTGTTCTTCAGGGCACTATACTGTTCCAGAAACTCCACTGTGCAATTCCTGTCTCTGCTGAAATGTTTTCTCCTCCCCTAGGCTTCTCAGTCCCCTTTCACTCCATTTACAACAAGGGGACACACCTTCAGCTCTGTACCTGCCTGGAGGCAGCCTGGGGATATGCAGTCTGCATGGGGCTCCTCAGGCTGGGGCCTTGCCACCTCAGTGAGTGGAGAAGGGCAGTGGTGCCTGAGTCTGGCTTCTGTCCTGATGCCCTGTCCTTAATCTCACTGGCTTCATTTTCCACATATTCTTTTTCTAACCTGCCCTGCCCTCATTCTTGTTTTTGGAAAGTTCTCCCCCGTCAAAACTTATTTGCTTTCCAGTGCTTCTAGATTGTTTCTGTTCTGCACACACTATTTTGGATAACATATTGACATTTTAAAAATGCCATTTTATGATTCTATGGCCATGTACAGAAGTTTCCCAGCATGCTGACCACAACGAACACATTTCTAAGAGTAAGGGCAAGGGGCGTGGATGGCCCAGATGTTAACTGGTTGAAGAGTCTCTAAATCTTAGTTAAATGATCTAAGCCTGCTACTTTGAAATTACATAAAGCCTTTGGGAAAGACATTTACCTGGCCATGTTTAATTTTCTAAGGCAACAGATTCAAGGGAAGGAAAAAAACCCGGGGAGGATTTATTTGCTCAATACTCTCTGTGGTGATATTTTTATTTTGTATTAAACATACATAATATATAAATTCAGTCCTTCCACTTTATCGTAGTTAAGGTATATTTAAAATATCACATGCTATCAGCATAAGAGTGAAACTTGTTTACTGAATTTCTTC
The DNA here is from genome assembly GCF_029378745.1 of Bos indicus. Taxonomy (NCBI): domain Eukaryota; kingdom Metazoa; phylum Chordata; class Mammalia; order Artiodactyla; family Bovidae; genus Bos; species Bos indicus. Next base: position 48,284,478 of record NC_091762.1, on the reverse strand, counting down.
CTGAACTGAGTCCAGACACTCCTTAACTTAGAACAAATCACACATACGAAATGAAGATAAAATGCCAACATCCAGAGCGAGGCAAGTAAATATGGTCATGAGCACTGCTGGAATAGAGGAATGAATGTTGGTCTTAGAGTAAGAAAAACTGGGTTTGCAACTCAACTTTTCTAATTAGTAGCAGTGGGACTGCAGATAAACCTGAGCCTTGATTTTCTCATACGAAATTAGGACAATGGAACCTTCATTACTCTCTCATCTTTGTTCACTTATGAATTCATCACTCTTACTGAACGCCTAATATGGGGTAGATATTTTGGTAGATAAACAGACACTTACAGCCTCTGCTTTCATAGGTTGTCATAAAAGTCAAATGAGACAATCATAGCAAGTGCTACCATTTATCAAATGCCTACTATGTACCACAGACTTCCCATTATTCCCTCTGTTATACTGTGTGCCAGGGACTTACATACATTACCTGTCATCACCCTCACTTAAACTTCAGGGTTTGTGAGGTAACTGAAGCTCAACTAAGAAATCTGTCTAAAGTCAGGTAACTTCTACATGGTCAAGGTGGATCTCACCACCTGGAACCAAGGTGGATCTCATTCAAATGACCCTGGTTTTCCAGAATAGCCTGTGAATATGAAGGTTCTTTACAAACATAAAGCACCAAATAAAAAAAAATATTATTTACTATTATTATTATCTATATCCACGGCACCCCACTCCAGTACTCTTGCCTGGAGAATCCCATGGACAGATGAGCCTGGTGGGCTGCAGTCCGTGGGGTCGCTGGAGTAGGACACGACTGAGCGGCTTTGCTTTCACTTTTCGCCTTCATGCATTGGAGAAGGAAATGGCAACCCACTCCAGTGTTCTTGCCTGGAGAATCCCAGGGATGGGGAAGCCTGGTGGGTTGTCTATGGGGTTGCACAGAGTCGGACATGACTGAAGTGACTTAGCAGCAGCATCAGCATACCCATGTGTGATGCTGTAAAAACACATCAAAACCAAAACCAAAATGGGCAATGTGTTTAGTTGTGTTGCTATGGGTATTCTCATGAAAAAGGCTTAGATTCCTGGTTTTACAGTGTGAGATTCCTATTCTCTTTTTCCCCAGTGGGTACATATTGCTGCCATCCCTTTTTTGTCTACAGATCATGGCTGGGCTCTTGGTAAGCACATTATTTAAAAGAAGAAAACTGGAGTGTTTTTGATGGAGAATCACTGTGTCAAGGAGGTTGTGTATCTCCTTGATGATGAAAATGCCAATTTCTCATAAAAAAAGCAAAACTCTCATTTCAAAAAGTTGAATATAATATTACTTAACTAATTTCAAATGGCTACTTTTATGTCACTGAAAAATTCCAAATACAAGTAAGGATAGTCTCTGAAGTCTGTAACATTTTCATTTAATTCAAGAATGGATAAATTTTAATTCATTTTAACCTCTTGCCTTTTGATATTTGGCTCTTCTGACAGGAAGAATTTGTCTACTGTAAGGTTTGTTTTAGTACTATAGCCTGCCTTAGCCAGGAGAATGTATTCACATAGTCATGAAAGCTAAATAAGGTCACCAGTTTTTTGACACAAAGTACATGTACTGTTTCAATAGCTTTATTGAAATTTTAATTGAAATATAACATGCATAGAAAATTATAAACACTAGAAGTGTATTTTCACCAAATAGGCTATTATGAGTCCCCCAAAGCCTTGCTCTTGCTGTTACTTAAGTATGCTATGCCCAAAGGCAACCATTATTCAGATTTCTAATATAAGAAATTAGTCTTGTCTGCTTTTGAACTTTATATGAATGGCAATAGCATCCTATAATATGTACCTTTTGGTGTCTGGCTTAATTCTTGTAACATTATGTTTGTGAGATTCATCCATTCTATTCTGTGCAGAAGTTCATCCATCTTTAAGGCTGTGTAATGATCCATGGTATGAGTATGCCACAATTTATTCCTTATTCATTCCGCTTTTTGTAGGCATTTCAGTAGTTTCGAGTTTGTAGCTGTTAAAATGACTACTGCTTTGAATATTTGTGTATATGTCATTTCGTGCACATATGTATACACTTCTTATGGGTACAGACATGGTGATGAAATTGCTGGGTGTCAGAGTTTTAAAATTTTATGCTTAAGTAGATACCACTAGCTTTGCAAAATGGTTATGAATCTGCAAATCAGCCCCCATGACCCTGTCGTCTGAAGTAAAAGGCTTTTGCTTTAGTCTCCCAGGTCTCCGTGAGTCTTAAAAGTCTGGCTCAAGGGTTATTGATTAGGAAATGTGAAAATATAGAAGCAAAGAATGGCTCTTAGGCCAGGAAAATGATTACAATTTAAACTATAAACCAGAGTCACCTAACTCCTAGTTCCCTAAAAAATAGCGATGAAGGTCCGATACACCTTCCTAGGTTGTTTTTACAGGAAACAGATCCCACTAGATGAAAACTGACTGCAAGCATGCACACTGCAGACTGAATGAAACCAGAAGATTCGTGATGCTCAAAACTTCACTTTGATGCCAACTAATCTGAGAATTGTGTACAAGCTGCTCACAGCCCTGCAGCCTCCCTCCCTCACACTACCTTTAAGAAAGCCCTTGCCTTCCCTGAGATGTTAAGATGGTTTTTTACAGACACTGGTCCTCCATCTTCTCAGTCAGCTGGCTTTCCTTGCCTTAACACCTTGTCACTTGATTTATTGGCTTATCAGGAAGCAAATAGCTGAACCTGAGTGCAGTAACAGTTGCACTAATTTAAAAGTCTCACCAGAAGTATATGAGAGTTCTGATTGTTCTACAGTCTCATCAGACATGTTAATATTAACTATTCTGGAGGGGTGTAATGGTATATCCTTGTCACCTTAGTCCACATTTCCCTAATGACTACTGAGAAGGGGTGACAGAGGATGAGATGGTTGGATGGCATCACTGACTCAATGGACATGAGTTTGAAGAAATTCAAAGGTAGTGATGGACAGAGAAACCTGGCATGCTGTAGTTCATGGGGTTGTAAAGAGTCAGACACAACTTAGCAACTAAACAACAAACAGCAACAACAATGATTACTGAGGTTGTAAATTTTTTTCATATTTTTATTGGTTATGTCTATACCTTCTCTTGTGATATGTCTTTTAGTAGGTAGAAAAATGTCTCTCCTAAGATGTCCACGTCCTAATTCCTGGAAACTGTGAATATATTAGGTTACATGGCAAAGGGGAATTAAGGTTGCTAATCAGCTGACTTTAAAACAAGGAGATTATCTTGAATTGCTGAGGGAGACCCAGTGTAATCACAAGAAGGAATTAGAAGAGAGAACCAGAGATGGCAGTGTGAGAAAGACTCATTCAGTGTTGCTTGCTTTGAAGATGGAAGAATGGGGCCATGGACCAAGGAATGCTGGCAGACATTAGAAGCTGGAAAAGGCAAGGGAACAGATTTTGTCCTAGAACCTCCAGAAGAGGTGCAGCCCTGCTAGCATCTTGGTTTTAGCACAATAAGACCCATTTCCACTGCTAAACTATAGACAATACATCTGTATTGTTTTTATCCACTAACTTTGTCATAATTTGTTAACAAGTATAGTAGGAAATTGATACATGTGCCTTTCAGTCTTTTGCCCATGTATCTATTGGGTCTGTATCTTTGATTTGTAGAGGTTATTGATGAGTGTTTTGTTGAGTTTGTTTAGGATTTTACATCTATTTTCTTAATATAAGTTCACATAATTTTCCTTTTTTGAAATATCACTGTTAGTTTTGGTAACAAGTTTTTATTAACCAGATTGAAATCACTTTGGGATGTGGTCCTTCTTTTTTCACTCTCATGAAGCAAATATAAGATTACTGTTATTTGTTTCTTAGAAGGTGGAATTTACCAATGAAACCATATGGATCTGGAGTTTTCTAAGAATTTTAATTAAATAATTTAATTTGCTTAGTAGACATAGGATGATTCAGATTTTCTTTTTTTTTTTTAATTCTGGCTTTGATAACCTGTATTTTTTCAAGGAAGATCTCTTTTACGTTTTCAAATATATTTGCTTAAATTTGCTTATAATATTTTCTTTTAAAAATGTTTATATAAATGTTATAAAATTCCCTCTTTCCATTCTTGAATTTGGTATGTTTGTGTTCTCTCTCTCTTTTTTGTCTTGATGTGTCTTGCTTGAAATTTATTAATTTTACCTTTTTTTAGAGGACAAAATTTTGGCTTTGTTGATTTACTCTATGATGTGTGAATTTTCTAATTTCATTATTTTTCTTGTTCTTGCCTTTAATATTTCCTTTCTTCTAATTTCTCTGCATTTAACTTGCTGCTTTTCAAAAAGCAATACTTAAGCACATAGTATTTTTAGTCTTTATGTATTCTCTAACATATATGGATTTTAACACTAAACATACTGTCTTAGGACTGCTTCTGCTAAAAATCACAAATTTTGATATTTTTGTTTTGCTCAGTTAAAAAATATTTTCTCACTTCCTTTTTAACTTCTTCTTTCACCTATGGGTCATTTAGAAGTACACTGCTTAATTTCCAAGTACTTGAGAATTTTCTAGTGATGCTTTTCTTATTTCTAGATTAATTCTGCTATAGTCAGGGTACATAGTCTCTTTGATTTCAGTCCTTTGAAATGTGTTGAGATATGCTTTATAGCTAAACCTATTGTCAGTTTGGTAAATGTTCATTTTGCATTAAAAAGATATTCAATTTTTAGTTGTTTGTGAGCAGTGTTCTACGTGTCAAGTAGATTTAGTTTGTTAATCATGTCGTTCAAATCTTCTGTGTCTGTATGGTATGTTAATATTTACTTGTTCAATCAGATATTGAAAGTAGTGTTTTAAGATCAACCTTGATAGTGGATCTCTTTTCATTCTGTTAGTTTTTGTTTAGTTTTTTGAGGCTATGTTATTAAATATGTACAACTATAGAATTAGATTATTTTCCTTGGGGACTGACCTTTTTTAACACACAAAATGCCCCTCTTTATCCTTAATAATCCTTCTTACTTTAAACCTGCTTTGGCTGGTGTTAGTTTCACTATGTTAGCTTTCTTTGACCAATGTTTACATGGTATGTGGGACATCCCTTGTTGCACTGTCTCACATTCTCTTGGCCTTACATGTGATTCCAGAGCTAATTTTGATTCCAGAAATAATTATACAGAAGTAAAAATTTTTAATTCTGTGTCATATAAAGATTTAGATCAATATGTCAACTGGCTTCATATACCAGAGAAGCATTATTAATCAGTACCCATATGTATCTTAGTGAAGTTACTGAACCTCAATGTTTAAAAAAAAAAAAAAGGACATCAAGGCAAAACTCAAGCTTTGTATCAAGGGGGAAATATCAATGTGGGGGTATTAAATCTGCCATAATACACTCAATGCTAGAAAACAGCATCTATTGCCTTCTTGGGATATCTGTACCCCAATAATTTTCACATAGGCAAGCTATCCCTCAAGCCTAACAAGCAAACATGTCTGTGTTCAAGAATTTTAGGAATAGAATTTAGAAGACAAATAATCTAAATTTAACTGGATGGCATAATCCAGCCCACCTAGAGATAAATCAAAATAAAAAAATTTTTAAATGATGAAAATATAACAAATATATGAGTCTTGAGCATTTACTCCATCTAAATATATAAATAAAATTTGAAATCTGCCTCAATTAACAGAATGTAAATGTTATAAACATTAACAGTGTACAAATAAAATAATCAGAAGAGGGAGAAAGTCTATCAATGTCATGCTTTGTTATAGCAGAGGATCAATAAGTAAATTCCACTTAAAATTAAAACATTTAAAATAATAATATACAGTAACTCCAACCTCCCAGCATTTATTCATAATGCTTTTAATTAGCTTGAGTGAGATTTTTTAAAATTCTTATTCAGTTAATTCCAGTATAATCAGATTTACCACTATGTATGAAGAAAGAGATGCCTGAAACAGTGGTGTCTAGTTGTTAACCATGACTTTTGGAGGTGGTAGATTTCTGGTCATTTTTTTCCCACTTTTTCATTGTTCTGTTTCTTATTGTTTGACTTGTCTTATAATGAACTTGCATCATTTTTTACAAAATCCATAAAGTCATTTTTCTAACAAAATAGAGATAGCAATAGAGCCATCTTTAGTTAGATGAATGTTTTTCTCACCTTGTTCTAAATTACTTTTTGGAAGAAACTTTATATTTTATCTTAAAAGACACTAGTGATTGAATTATTCTTTGTCATGGTGAGCTTAATGTGATCAATTTTTATTTGGGTATCACTAATGAAGAGTGAAATTCTTTTCCTCTGCAACTCCCAGCATTCTCTATCATTCAGTATAACCTTTCATATTCCAGCCTTCCCTGTTTTAAGTCAAGTCTGTCATCTCTTCTTCTTAGATCTATGAACAGACAGTGTCACCCAAAAGGACATTCTCTGAGGAGCAGGATGGCAGTGGGGTGCTACTGGTTTGAAAGCTTATCAGATTGACAGCCATTCTGCTGTATACTACAGTAGAGTCAAAGAATTAAAATGCAGAGTATTCTATTTTATTATTGGAGATGGGGAGGACAGGAAAATTGGTTCACAATTATTGAGCACCTGGTGTATGCCAGGGAGGATCACAGCAACCGTACTTGGGGAAGGTAGATGAATTGCCTATGGTCATGAGGATGACAAGGAATGCTTGTGTTCCGCTGTGCCCTCCTCTCTGTTTCTATTATTGCTGTGGAAATATTCCCATCTGCTTTTCAAAACCTTTTACAATTTTGTTTACTGCACTAAAAAAAAAAAAACTTCAAGTTTTACCCTTGATGCATTTTGCTCCACATTGTTTACAGTTTAAGAATTTCCATAAAGACAATAGAAGCAGATGATTCCAGCCAGAATCAAAATTTAATGGTGAAATGAGATCAAACCCACAAAGAGTTAATTACTCTGGCTCTAATTAAGTGTAGTCTTCTTAAAAGGAAAAAAAATAAAGCCTGCTTTTATCCTGGCAAGAAGCCGGTAAAAAAGGGACGATCTGTCACAGACTCACAGAACACAGTAATTAAGGTCTGAAATGCTTCCCAATCAAAGAACAGGAAGAGTTCACTCAGAGTTAACTGTTTAAACAGCGTCCCTTGTGAAATGGCATTGCCACTGTATGTTTTTAGAGTGAATTGATTTAATTTCTCACTGTTTGCTTCTAAGTAGGAATTAGAGCCTCCATTAGGAATTGCTAACGTGCCCATCCTGGACTCTCTTAACCCAGGAAGGACAGGGGAAGAAGGAAGGATGAACGTGGTGTTCACGTTACGGATGCTGCAGCCAGAGCCTTGTCACAGGGCTAATGTTTGCAGCAGGCAGGAATAATGAACAGCTAATGAACCCACATTGTGTTTACACGTCTCATTTTGAAACTAATCATTTATATGCTCTAAGTAAGATGTCATGCTTTCACAAAAGCATTGAAATTCACGTCAGTGAAAATACGTATATTATTCCAAAAGTGTGCTTTATTTTTCAAAAATGTTTTTAAACTTTATTCATTTACTTATGGCTGTTCTAGGTCTTCGTTGCTGTGTGGGCTTTTCTCCCGTTGCAGTGAGTGGGAGCCACTCTCCAGCTGTGGTGCACAGGCTTCTCCTGTTGTGGGGCACCGGGCTGTAAGGGTGCGTGGGCTTCAGGAGTTGCAGTGCACAGGTTTAGTTGCTCCATAGCATGTGGGAGCTTCCTGAATCAGGGACTGATCCCATGTCTCCTATCTTGGCAGGCAGATTCTTTACCACTGAGCCACCGGGGAAGCCCCTTTTGCATGTATAATTTCACAGCAGAGCTCCAGTCAGTCAGCACATTCATATGGTGACACCTGTAACTCACATATGGTGGTTTAATTTAGTAACAGTTGATTTCCTTTCATAACAAAACAGTCACCTGAACTCTGCTTCATGGATTGGCCCATTGTTCTTCCTTGCCGTCATTGAACCAGTATTTAGGCTTCACCCAGGATGTTGGCTCCAATTATACAGCACAACAAATGAGCAAAACTGTAGGAACTGACATTTTACTCTTACGAAGCCTGTGAGGACAGCCATTTTTCTCAGCTCACTGGGAATGTGTTTTTATATGCACACCACACAGTCATTTGTTGTTTATACTAAGGGACTGATTTGGTAAATCACATTTACTTCATGTGGCTTGTTAACAGAAACATGTTTCTCACTTTTTACAAACATTAACTCTTTCACTTAACCTGATAAAAATAATGGCTAATACTTGTTGAGATTTTCTGTTTTGTGAGGCAGGAGACTGTTTCATGCATTGTTCTTTTTAATATTTTCAACAACCCTGTAGAGAAAGTATTATCATTATCCCTGTTTTACATGTGGAAATCTGAGATTAGGTTAAATAATGTGCCTAAGATCACATAGATGAGGGTTTCACCAGTTGGGGTCCCCAATGGCTCAGCAGGTAATTCAGGAGACACAGGAGACTCGGTTTTGATTCCTGGGTTGGGAAAATCCCCTGGAGAAGGAATTGGCAACTCACTCCAGTATTCTTGCCTAAAAGATCCCATGGATAGAGGGGTCTGATGGGTCACAGTCTATGGGGTCACAAAGAGTTCGACATGACTGAATGATTAAGCACAAGGTCACGTAGAGCAGGATTTCACACCCAGATAGTTTAACCATGAAGTCTTGCTCATTGTACTGTATGTCCTCTTTAGAGAAATTAATGGCAGCTGCTCTTAGTCTGTGCACCAGAAGACTATTTAATAATTGAAAGAAGTAGGGAACCTTTTAATTGTCTAACATTATGTGATAGTGGCAGATTAACTAGCAGGGTGTGTCTCATGTCTATACTGGCAGAATTCTAGATTATTTGAATCGGGGAAATGATAGAAGGATGCCTTGGGTTTTCACACTCTTAGTCTTATCATTTCTGACTACAGGATGCCACATAGAAGCCAAGCAAATGAAAAAGTCTTCCATTTATGAAACTAGAGGGATATCTTCTTCCTCCTTCTTTTTCCTTCCATGTTCTGCTACTCTTTTAAAATCCCATTACCTAACTATGAATGTACCACGTTACTAACTCATGCAATCTCTTACCCATTCAAAAAGGCATCTCACATTGGAAAAATTGTGATATCTAAAGGTCCAAGACCATGAAACATTTTCTACTTCTAAGTATGATCCAAAATCTTTGGAGAAACTCTGACCTCTGGCACAATATTTTCACAGTCATAAGAGTTTAGTTTCCTATGAGCTCAGTGGTATTTAACAATAAATCCTGAACTACATGTTTAGCAAAAGCAGTGGGAAAATGGATGTCAAGTCCATTAATCACAGATGAAAAAAAATCTCTGGGTTGGAATGTCAACCAGGCATAAGCTGTGCCTTGCACTGTAAAATCTATTCAAATGACCTCCTGATTAGGTCAGTTTGTCCTTCTGCCCTGAGATATTTTAAAAACAGAAACTGGCAGTTAGAGATATAATCCTTATGATGCTTTAGACAGTGTGCAGTAGCTATTTGGTCGCAGGGGCTACTATAAGCAACTCCTGTGTAGCATTTTGCTCAGAGCTGTCAGCTGGACCGCATCACATACAAAATTGATATAAAGCTGAATGTTCTGCAAAGTAAATATATCTATTAGATGAGAAGTGTTTCAGGGTAATTTTAAATAGTCTGAAAATATGCACTTGTAACTGAAAGATTTCTTTAAGATCGATTTGGGGAAAAGTAAAAGTCAGGAAAACGGTGTTTACTCCTATTCTAGATAAAAGGAAGCACTAAGAAAAGAAATTTGAATTGCACCTAATAGAATTGATATGGTAGAGAATGTGATGTTGGCATTTGTGACTGTATTAGAAATGGGGTGATATTAACTGCAAACCATCTGAAAGTTGAAAACGCCCATTTATGAATTCCTGGTGTAAATGCACAGCCGCACAATCAAGTGCATTTACAACCTGTGAATCACTAAAGACTTGGGAGGCAGCACCTTGTCCCTGGCAGATGCTCTCCACATTCCTTAGCTCTCCCCGTGGTGTTCAGAAATAGCGGCTGCTTCTGGAAAGAAGGAGAAGACTCCAAAAAGCTTAAATTAGAGTGGCTTTGAAATGAAATCATCTTAAAAACGTGCTTTAGTGCTCCTGTAAAATGATGCTATTGTTGTGTTTGTTATACTTCTGTTAAAAATGAGGCCATTTATACAAGGATATAAACAGTGAGCTGAGAGGGAGAACTGGGAGATGTTGGAATGTTTGATGATATTCTTTTCCTTCTAGGGCACTGGGAAATCCTGCAATTGTTATTCACATTAGCAGAATGTTGAACATTAGCTGAGCAATGCCAGGATACCCTCGTGGGGAGAACCAAGACTGCTTTGCCCATCATGTTAACCTCTTGAGTGCCACAGTACTAGAGGACTTAACACGTATGGAGGGGTTATAGGAAATCATTTAATGGGAAATAAGATTCTACAAAACATGATTAGTAAATCCAAAAGATGGAGATGGCATAATGTCTGGGGACAGCCTCTGCTGTCCAACAGTACTGGTACCCAGGGGAACATCCTTTTCACTCCCTGCTTTGTATATTCCAGGATGAAAATGAGACTGTCCAGCCTCCTATCACTCCCATTCCTCTCATACTCTACCCTCCTTTACGTGTATTCTTGAAAGGAATCTTTGGGAGACAGAGAACTTGAAAAATTATGTCCATTCCCAGCTATCCTATTCTGATCTGTTCATCCAATGAATGTAGCTTCACTGTTTAAGATGCTTAAAAAAAAAAAACAAAAAAAACACTTTTTTCTTAATTCTTAGATTTTATTCTATATATGTCCCAAAGTTTTAAGTTCAAACATGGATTTATGAATTTATTCTTGGAGACATATGATTTGCTTATACTTTCAAAGAAAAATTATTGGGCATCTCCAATAATGAACCAGGAGCTTTGTGTGTAGTACAGAATGAAAAAAAAATACAGTTTCTGTCCTCCAGGATTTTACCCCACAGGGCTACAGTTAGCACATTTGTTTGCAAAGCAGTATGCACAATTCTTGCTTCCTCTTCCCAAAAACTGGCAGAAAAAAAAAATATGTGGACCACTCTACCCGCCACCCCAAGGATCATACATACACGTATTTAAATATAAAATTTTGATTAGGAATTGGGAACAGAAAGTCCTCCTACAAACAATAGCTCATAATAAAATGAAATCTTATTCTGTTTATCTTAGGAGAAAATTCAGGTTTAAAGAACAACCAACCTGCTCATCTTCTGTATTCTTTCTACTTTAATTCCCCACTGTTTAGTTCATACATACATTTACTTATTTATCAAGTTTTCTTGAATTTTTCTATTCTTCCCCAAATCAAGAAGCTACTGTCTAAGGGAGAAGAAAGATATATTTAAACAGAGAGTTTTAACACCTAATTAATGTCTTTAAAAAAATTATTGTGGTTGATTTACAATGTTGTGTTAGTTTCAGGTGTACAGTAAAGTGATTCAGATATATTTATACTCTTTTCCAGATTCTTTTTCATTATAGGTTATTACAAGATGTTTGATATAGTCAGTATATATTCCCTACACTCTACAGTAGGTCCTTGTTGCTTATTTTTTTTAATTTTATTTTTAACTAGATGATAGTTACTTTATAACATTGTAATGGTTTCTGCCATACATCAACATGAATCAGCCATAGGTATACATATGTCACCTCCCTCTTGAACCTCCCTCCCACCTCCCTCCCCCTAACTGATTTCTACTGGAGAAGTATGAAGATAGCTGTGTAGGAACAAAGAAGAGGCAAAATCTAATATGACTTGGTGAGGAAGTGAGAGTAGTCTTTTTGGAGGCGACGATAAGATTTTACCCAAGGCAGCAGAGTAACATATACAAAGACACAGAGACTAGAACAATCCTTTAAGTGTGAGGAAATGCAGTTATTCCGAGGTTTCTTGAGAATCAGGCTACAGTGAGATAGAGGAGGGAGGTGGAGAAGTAGGTCAGAATGTGAAGTGAGGAGTCTTACATGGCAGATAAATGAAGCTGGGTGTTCTTTTGGGCAGAAGGTGTTATATATGGCAGGTCTTTGAACAGGAGCATTGGGATGACAGTGCTGCTGCTGCTGCTAAGTCGCTTCAGTCGTGTCCGACTCTGTGCGACCCCAGAGATGGCAGCCCACCAGGCTCCCCGTCCCTGGGATTCTCCAGGCAAGAACACTGGAGTGGGTTGCCATTTCCTTCTCCAATGCATGAAAGTGAAAAGGGAAAGTGAAGTTGACATTAGAATGAGATAAAAAGAGATGTTGTCTTAGTGACATCTGAGAAATCATGGATGACCTATGATTCTATGAGGGTAACCTGGAGAAGAGATTCCAGGAACCTGGACAGGGCAATGGTAGTGAGGCTGTAGAAGAAGGGACACACCGTGGAGGTTGTCAATAAATACATGAAACAGAAGATGGTGACAAATTAAATATGAGGTGAAGGAGAATGAAAATGCAAGAATAAATCTGGATTTATCATATTACCTAATCGGTGGTTGGTGGCACAAGGCAGTTAAAAGGAGCGTGCATTAGGGGCAAGGTAAAGAGTTTGTTCTGGGATGTGTTGAAGTCCAGGTATCTGTTCAGGAATCAACACATCTATCTAAACTAAACTCTAAATAGGGGGCCTCTCACTGATCCCCTCAATCTGGTGCCTGTCAATTGAGAATTCTCCTGCTTTCTGCATGCTTCTTTATTCCTCCAGCTCCAGGACCGGGTAGCAAGATCAGAGAGGAGGAGTAAGAGCATCAGGTGAGGGGAGGGAGAAAAAAGGCTGACCATGGACTCTTTTCCTTTCCAATTACACTAAATCTCAGCTAAGAGAGGTGAAGAACAGCAACTCTAAGCTGGGTTAGGAGCATCAAACAGTAGACCATATTGGGTATTTTAATTACAGATATTGCTGAGTTTTTCTACATCAGTGACTTTGGGACTTTCTCTTAGCTAAGAGTAACAAGAGAATAGCCAGAATAGTCATCCAGTGGCAGAGGAAAAACAGATGATGCAGAGGAAATTTGAAGAGACATTAGGTGATCAAAATAAAGTGTGTTTTAATTACCATCAGAATTCTATACAGAAAAATAAAAAGGACCTTAGATTGACACTTGGGGACACCAACATTTAAAGAGCTGGCAGAGCACATCCAGCACCTGCTACTCAGCATCATGTCATGTCCTCCTCACACCCCTTCCACTGCGGCCACTCTCATCTTCCCTCAGTTATTCCTGCATACTAGGCAACCTCCCACCACAGGGATGTCATGTGGGCTCTCATTTTTGCCTGGCAAGTTTTTCTGTTCACGTTCCTCAGAGCTCTGCTCAAAGATATCGTCTTCAGAGAAGGAGAAAATTTCCCTGACCTCCTTGACCACCACTCGATTAATTTCCACTTTTCTTGGAACTCTACTGGTACCTCTCCTTGACATCTTTTGACACAATTGTAGGTTTACAATTGTTTATGTGATTACTTCATTATAATCACACAAGCTTAGACAGGGAAATATTGCTCCCAAGGTCACATAACTAAGTATGTGGTAGAGTCTGATGGTATTGATCTCAAAATCATTGTGCTAATTATCCCCTTAGAAAATCACTAATTTAAAATTATAAGAAAAATATGAATAAAGAACTGAGCAATAATAGAACCAATAATATAATAATGTTGAACATTTCAAAGGCAGGGTTGGTAAGAATTATGATGCTGATTCAAAATATCGCAAATAAAATTGGCATGTGATTAAAGATACTGCAAATCTTCAATACCAAATGGTAAACCTTCATAGGAAACTTGTGCCTTCTCCCTGATGTGGGCTGATGCTTAACTCCATTCAACGATCAAGGTCAGCTGGAGACCTTGATCAGCATCAGCGACCTGCTTGTTTCTGCAGTGGCCCAATTTCTGGAGGAAGCCCAAGGAAACCTCCTTCATTTTTTCTACCCTCTTGTACCTATGCCTCCTTTTAGGCTTTTTTTTAAGTTATGACTCATTCTTATGAAAAAACTGTCCTAAAAACAGTGTTACATTTGGGTTTCAATTACATACTGAATGAGGATATTTAAACAATGTACTCATTGAAAAAATGAAAATATGGCCTTTTATGAGTTACTTCACCTGCTTAAAAACATGCTTGTAAAGGAATGCCTAAGCTGATTCAAAAAGTATAAGACTCGGTGAGGGATAGATTGGGAGTTTGAGATTGACTTATTTAAAGTAGATAACCAAAAAGGACCTATGTGTATAGCATAGGGAACTCTGTGCAATACTCTGTAATAACCTAAATGGGAAAAGAATTTGAAAAAGAATAGATACATGTGTATGTACAACTGATCACCTTGCTGTACACTTGAAACTAACATAGCACTGTTAACCTATGCTCCAATATAAAATAAAAATGAAAAAAAGAAGCATAAGACTTGCCATTTTATTTTTTACTAATAAGGATATATAATAAGAATAAGGACATACACTTAACTGAAAATAAATGCTGGTGAGATGAGTTGTGATTGGAGAAACAGGAGCTCTAGTGTATAGTCACGGATGGGAGCCACTGTGAGACATTTTTTCTTAAAGACCTTCTTTCTTCTTGTTTGACCCAGTCTTCATTTGAGTTTTAATTTTGGAATTTTTCTCTGATAGAGACATCTTACAGAGCAATGAAAGTCAGGTTAAGTTGTTCCTTTTGAAGGAAGACTGATTACTGAGGTGAGAGAGGCCAATCACAACCACAAACAACACAGAATTTGTACTGTTCGTGAAAAAGAAAAGTCTACAGCATCCTGATTTTCTGATCTCTAGTATTATATGCCTATTTTTTTCTACTCTTATAGCCTTGCACATGCCATCTTCTTCTAAAGAGTGCCTTATTGATAGTGCAATTTTTAAGCATACTGAAATCTTTTTCTTTCAGTCCCCAAACATACACTGTCTCTCTGTCTCTGTCCCTCGCTCACAACACACAACAAAATTAATAGTAAATAGAGGATGTTTTGCATGCCATTTGCCCCATATATAGACCAGACCAGCAAAGGAAGACTCTATCTTAGCCCTAGTGATACTTGTTATTTGATTTCTTAAATTATTGTTTTTTTTATTTGTGATCTTAGGTTTTGTTGACCTTGGAGAACTCTCTGAAAGAGCAATCTGAGAACTGATTTCAGTGTGTAGACAGGCATATGGAGAATAAGAAATAATAGTATAGTCAGACAGGTCCAATTTTGGATTTGTTTTATTTCAAAGGTCAGAAGTGCAAATTCCATTAAGGTTGTACTTTGATAAAATTTCTTTTAAACCAGTTTTTTTCATCTTTACTTTGAAAATCCATTAAATAATTTTTGATCCAAGATATCTTCTATATTGGGGAAAAAACTGAATTGTAAAAATAAATATCATGACCACAACTAAAAATAATATCTTATTACAATGAATCTCCATTGATTTCAATATGAAACAGGATTCAGAGGTGACTGGACAAATTTGCGATTGAAAATACTCCTTTAAAGAAAATGAAGATCCTACTATCACTAACAGAATTTCTGTTGGAGTCTTAAAGTGATAGACTGGTTTGACTCTAGGCAAACTCTAAGAGGTGGATGTGAATTGGCTAAGAGAGCCTTGCAGGTTGAATAGTAGATGTTTAAGTCCTTCAGTGCTTAGCATTCTGTCCCTGACATCCCCTCCTCTAAGTCCATGTTCTACTTTCATGCAAAATCCATCCCTGCATTTTAGCATCAAATCTATAGTCTAAAGTCAAGGGTCTCTTCAAAATCAGTTATGGGTGAAACCTCTGAGATGAATCATCCTGAGGCAAAATTCCTCTGCAGTTTGAACCTGAGAAGTCAGGCAAGTTATGTGTGAAATAGGCATAAAATCGATATTCCCATTTCAAAAGGGAGAGGTTGTAAAGAAGAAAAGGATGAGGGATCCCCACCAAGTTCAAGATCTAGCAAGGCAAATTCCACTGGATCCTAAAGCTTGAGAATAAACGTGTTGCTTGGTGCTTCCCCTTCCAGGTTGACTAGAGTAGCAACTGGGGTAGTGCCCGTAGCTCTGTGGGGTGGCTCTGCACTTTGGCTTGGTGGGACACCACTCTTGAGGCACTGGATGAGGGAAATCCTAGTATCAGAAATGTGAGAGGTGGTTCTACCCTTTGAAACCCAGGAGAAACCAGCCCTGCTCCTTGGTGGGAGAATCAACCTGTAGATCAATTAGTGGCTTTTGGGGTTATTCCTCCCTTCCTCAAGGAGTACTGCTAATTTGAAGCTGAATAGCTTTATGGCCCCATGCTATAAAATCCATGGCTGTTGGGCAGTCTTCCTTCATTCTGTCCCATTCTCTCTCTCTCTCTCAGTTCAAAACCAACAGTGTCTTATCTAGTATAATCCTGTCTTCTCTTTATTGACACACACTGTTGCTATTCTTTTTTGAACATACTTTCTTATTTTGTAATATGGACAGGTTGAGATTTTTCCAAATCTCTAAGTTCTGGTTGCTTTTTGCTTAATAATTCCTTCTTCAATTCTCTTTTCTGTTCTCACCATTTACTATAAGCAGTGAGGGGGCTCCAAGCTGCTCCTTCAACACTTTGCTTAGAAATCTCAATTGAATATCCTGTTTTATTGCTTGCAAGTTCTGTCTTGCACAAAACATTAGAACTCAGTTCAACCAAGTTCTTTGCCACATTGCAACTAGGACCACCTTTCCTCCTGTTAGGCATGTTCCTCATTTCCATTTGAGATCTCATCAAATTTGCCCTTAAATATCTATATTCTAGCACATACATCAAAACTCTTCAAGTCTCTACCATTACCCAGTCTCAAAGCTGCTTCCACATGTTTATGTGTTTATTACAGCAGCATTCCACTTCTTGGCGTCTAAATGTACCTTAGTTGACTCAGCCCACTATGACAAAATAGCATAGACTTGCTGGCTAAACAATAGACATTTACTTTTCATTATTCTGGAGGCTGGAAAGCCAAGATCCAACTGCCGATAGTTTGGTTCCCTGGTGAGAGCCCTGTTCCTGGCCTGCAGATGGATGGCTGTCTTCTCCCTGTGTCCTCACATGGTAGAGGGCAAAGCCAAGTTCTCTGGTGTGTTTTCTTATGAGGGCACTAATCCTTCCAGAAAGGCCTTATCCTCATGACCTTGTCTAAATCTAATTACCTTTCAAAGGTCTACCTCCAAATACCATCACATTGAGGGTTAGGGTTTCCCCATATGAATGTAGGGGAGGGGGACATGATTTAGTCCATGGCCACAGAGAGAAGGAATAAAGAGAAGTACTTTTTCCTTTGACTGTAACTCTCCTGCCTCAGCTCTAGCTAACTCACATTATCTGTGAACTAGGAAGAAATTGAGTGAGTTCTGTTTTCACTCATCTCCATACTTGTCCCTATAAATACAAGCTTTGTTAATTCCATCATACTATGATCTTTTAAGATATCATTTATTTATTTGGTCTTATTTGTGGCACACAGGATTTTCGATCTTTGTTATAGCATGTAGGATCTTTTGTTGTGGCATGTGGGATCTAGTCCCCCGACCAGGGATAAACTCAGGCCCCTTGCACTGGGAGCACAGCATCTTAGGAACTGGACCACCAGGGAAGTCCTATCATTCTATGATCCCGAGGAAGATTTTTAATGCTCCTGGGCCTCCATTTTCTGGTCTTCTTAGGGCTGGGAGAAATCAAACAAGTAGAGTGTGTGTGTGTGTGTGTGTGTGTGAGGGGTGGAGTGATGACTAGATCAGACAAGAAATTTCCCTATTAGCATCTTAACTATGACCTCCTGGGGGCAGGGTTGTGCTTCTCAGTCTTTTGGCTGCTTGGATTTGTTGATGATTTAATAATGGGCCTACTGTTTTTTTTTTTCCCCTGGGTTACAGTTGAATCTAGCAGAAGGGATACACTTAGGAAAAGGGAATCCAAAGTCTCTGGCTCATATTCCTTAATTATAGACTTGCTGGGCCCCCAGCTCCATGAATCCCTTTTCTGGTACAACCATCCCTGGGGAGCTCTCAGAGGACCCAGTGACCACTGTTGTCAGGGAGCTTTCTCCCACCTCTGCTCCTGCTCTGGCACACTTCCAACTCCCTCTGGCCCCTTGCTGGTTGTCACAAGGGCCCCAGCCCTCTGGCCTTGGCTGTTAATCCTGAATGGCTTTGTGAAGGCACTGACTATCAGGAGTTTACTACTTTCGATTCCAATTATCACTTACTGAAGGGAGAAACAGCTCCGTTTCTCTTTAGTGTTTCTAGTTTCTTAAGCTAGAGTTCAGAGAAACCATGTTCACTGAGCTCTAGTCACTGGCCCTAACAGAGTATTACTTCAGTTTGTTTTGAATTGGGCACAATTTCCCTTCACTGACTTTGGGAGGCAGATAAAGAGATTTTGTGTAGTACTATGCACAAATCATTCTTCCCAACCAGTGTCCCTTACAGGGTCCTTGATGGAGTGGAAAAACCCTGAGTCTCTCTTTCCTCAAGTTGCTTTATGGGCCTGTTCAGTTTCTCTCCTTCCCTCCCTCTTCCTTTTCTTCCTTTCTTCCTGCTCTTCCACCTCCCTTGTTTCCTTCTTCCATTCCCTCATTCTCTCCTGATGATTAATAGATATGTGGAGGCAAGACCTTGAAGAAACAGTTGCGAACCCACCACTTGGTTGGGAGCATGTGGGGAAAGCGAAGATCAGGAAGGTACAAAGAAATGTTGACAGACTCTTTCTTCCAAGGGCTGCTCCCTAATCTCCCTCCTGCAGAGCTGATAAGCTTTTGGCCCTGTCCCTCCTTGCCTTGGGGGACTGGGAGGTTTGGGGGTAGTTTTCTTGCTCACGCAGACATGATACTTTTGAAACACGGACTTGAGGGCTGAGCCATCAGTAGGAGAGAGGGTTTGTGTAAAAACTATTTAATTGTTTTCTACTGAAAATATCCCAGAATGAGGCCTGTAATATAAGATGAGGAGCTAAGGACAAACTGTAAACTATTTAATTTACCTGTTTGTCTTTGTGGGTTTAAGTTAACCCTTATTATTGAGTCTCCACATATTGTTTTCTAATTAAAAGTATACACCTAATGAGTTTTCAGAATAATAAGGCATTCATAATACTTTAATGGAGGGCTTTCTTTTCATCTTTATTTACTTAGCAGCATAATCAGGACCAACTTAGAAAGGTTAGATGTGGTCAAAAGAAATTTATGAAGAGTGGCTATTAAGAGATGAAGCATATGTATGCAGACTGTGGTTAAATAACGGTAAGTAGGACATGTTTATTAAAATGATGCAGGGATTTTATCCCTTCATTCTTGATGTCTCTTAGTACCTGACATTATACTGCTCTGGTTTCCATGGAAACAGCACACACTCTTCCTTTCAGCTGACCTAAAGTTCAAGCCCTGCTGTTGCAATAGAAATTCTCAGAAACACCTCCACTTTTATTAAAAACAAAAATACTAAATCTATGCAAAAAGTAAAAGCAAGAAAATCCATTGAATGTGGTGCAGAAAAGAAAAGAGAATGTGCAATATTTTCATTAAGAGGGAATCAAGAAACAATTTACTATGCTGGAGGTTGACAGCGTCTGTCATTTCCTTCCCCTAAATTACCTTAGAATTGATCCTCCTGAGCCTGCCTTAACATCTGCACCTTTCATTTCTAATTCAATATGTTATACTATTTTTAGTTTTCTGGAAGTATCTCTTCTACTGATTTAAGAACTTGTTTCTCAGTGACTCACAAAAAAAATTGTTGATTTGGTCTGTAAATTTGTGGCTTTTACAAAGAGAGATTAAATTAGGGTGAGATTACTGGAATAAGACATTTCACATGAGGTTACAAGGCGGCTCTTGTCCATGGCCTCCTTTTGTTTGGTTTAAGATACTTTGGGTTGCAAGTAACAAAAAATTTAACTTCCATTGATCTATCGGAGAAGGCAATGGCACCCCTCTCCAGTACTCTGGAGTACATCCATGGAAAATCCCATGGATGGAGGAGTCTGGAAGGCTGCAGTCCATGGGGTCTCTGAGGGTCGGACATGACTG
The DNA here is from genome assembly GCF_029378745.1 of Bos indicus. Classification (NCBI taxonomy): domain Eukaryota; kingdom Metazoa; phylum Chordata; class Mammalia; order Artiodactyla; family Bovidae; genus Bos; species Bos indicus. The sequence continues at coordinate 48,264,388 of NC_091762.1, read as the reverse complement.
AGCGACTTCCCTTTCACTTTTCACTTTCATGTATTGGAGAAGGAAATGGCAACCCACTCCAGTGTTCTTGCCTGGAGAATCCCAGGGACGGGGGAGCCTGGTGGGCTGCTGTCTATGGGGTCACACAGAGTTGGACACGACTGAAGCAACTTAGCAGCAGTAGCAGCATTGATCTATATAAGAACATAGACTCATTGGTTTATATCACCAAAGCGTCCAGAGGCACAGTTTAATCTGGGCTCCAAGTCTGTTCCTCCAGTGTTTTCTTGGTCCTGACCTCAGCAGCTTTGCTTAGTAAGATGCCTGAAGCAGCTACCCAGATTACATTAGATGCTATTCAAGAGTGAGAAAATTGGGACATCTTTCCAGGATTCCCTATCAAACAGCTTCTTCAGCTCTATTGTCCTGGTTGAGTCAAGGGCACATCTATGGGTCAGTCACTGGGCAGGACATAGGATGATGTTGTTGGCATTTAGCCCAAGGTAGATACATGTTCAATTACCAGGTTCTGGTGGAGTCAATCTCTTTCAAAGCATATGGGCTTCATGGCAGAGATATGGACATCAACAAAAAAACTGGAGGAAATTATCAAGAGAAGAATGAATGGATGGTAGGGGAACAGTCACTGTCTTCTGTCATAGCTTAAAATTCAAGAACTATGAGTCTCAGACCACATTATCCATGGTGCCCATAATCTGTATATCTCTATTGTATATGTGAATCTCTTTGTAATTCCAAACCAAGACTCACATTTGAAAGAGAGATGTTGGTTAAAGTGCAATCGTATATTTTTCCTAGTCGTGATTCAGCCTTCTCATTTAATCCTATTTAATATTGCAGCCTACCCTTTTAATCACATTATCTTGCCTCATTCTATTTTTTATTTTCTCCATGGTATTGAACACTTTCACTATGTGATGAAATGAATGTCTCTGCTTGTTTATTATGTTCATTGATGTATCCCAGGCACTTAATGAATGATATGTAGATGCTTAGTGGAATGGAGTCGAGTGCTCAGTCATTCCGAATCTTTACAACCCCATGGACTGTAGCCCACCAGACTCCTTTGCCCATGGAGTTTTTCAGGCAAGAATACTGGAGTGGGTTTCCATTTCCTCCTCCATGAGTAGATGCTAGGTAAATGTTTGTTAAATAAATGAATGGATTGAATAAATGAATAATTGAATCTAGTCAGAGACTTTTTGGTCATTTTACTAAGGCATTTTGATTGTTGACAATTGGAAATAGTGCCCTAAGATACCATTTCCAGGGGATTTTTGTCCCTGCAGGTTGTGCTCTTGTAGACAGGTGACAATGGTCAAGCCTGACTTGACCATTCTGAGAGAAATTTGTTTCTTGGTCTTTGAAATTTTCTTGTTTCCTTGTTTGGGAAAGAAAATGGTGGGCTAAAAGAAAGGCTGATTCAAGCAACCAAGATCATTCTGGGCTTGGAGGAGTTAAGTATACTTTAGTGAAGCTCTCTCCTGGCCTCTTAAAATGCCAGTAGGGATCTAGAAGCACCCGCCTTCATGCCTCTCAGGACAATGTGAAATCTAATGTCAACTTGAAAGCAAAATATTTTCTTCAGTTCAGAGTAAAATCCACTTTTCTTTATAGCGTCTATTGAGTCTGGACAGCCTGGCTCATGAACCACCCAAGCAGATTCTTCACAAGGCTAACCTTGAGACAAAGGCCAAATTGAGGATAGCACCCTGATGCGTAAATTGTCTACTCTCAGTAGCCTGGGAGGCTACTGAGCACCACAAAGGTCCATACAGGCAAAGCTATGATTTTTCCAGTAGTCATATATGATTGAGAGAGTTGGACCCTAAAGAAAAATTCAAAAACATTCAGAAAATAAAGATCATGGCATCCAGTCCCATCACTGTATGGCAAATAGATGGGGAAAAAGTGGAAACAGTGACAGATTTTATTTTCTTATACTCCAAAATCACTGTGGACAGTGACTGCAGCCACAAAATTAAAAGATGTTTGCTCCTTGGAAGGACAGCTATGACAAACCGAGGCAGCATATTAAAAAACAGAGACATAACTTTGCCAACAAAGGTCTGTATAGTCAGAGTTATGGTTTTTTCAGTAGTCATGTACGGATGTGAGAGTTGAACGATAAAGAAGGCTGAGCACCAAAGAATTGATGCTTTCGAACTGTGGTGCTGGAGAAGACTCTTGAGAATCCCTTGGACAGCAAGAATATCAAACTAGTCAATCCTAAAGGAAATAAACCCTGAATATTCTTTGGAAGGACAATACTGAAGCTGAAGCTCCGATACTTTGGCAATCTGATGCAAAAAGCCGACTCATTGGAAAAGACCCCGATGCTGGGAAAGATTCGGGGCAAAAGGAGAAGGGGATGACAGAGGATTAGATGGTTGGATGGCATAACTGACTCAGTGGATGTAAATTTGAGCAAATTCCAGGAGACAGTGAAGGACAGGAAAGCCTGGCATGCTGCAGTTCATGGAGTTGCAAAGAGTTGGACATGAATTAGCGACTGAACAACGGTAGCAACAGTGGCCTGGGAGGAGACATGAAAAGTCCTAACTGCTCTCCCAAGAGAGGCTGATATTCCCTTGCCACTTAGCTTGCTGCTGACTTGCTGCTCAGGGTGTTTTGATTGCCAAGGGCTCATGATAATCTGTGGTTCAGTTGTCAGTTGGACTATCAGCTGATTCCAGGAGTCATACAGTGGGTTCCTCTTGAGTACTATGGTGCCTTTCTCCACCACTGGGGTGTCAGAGTAAAGGATTAGTGAGACCACACTTTGGAGAGCATATCCCCAGCTTCATCTCATCATTGCACACATAGGCACAGATGCCTGTCCTGTGGGCTTTCTCACCCTACAGCTGAAATCGACAGGACTTCCTGGGATGATAGTCACACTAAACAACACTCCCGTGTAGCACTCCCAGTCAGAAATCAGCTTCACTGTGATGATTATATAAAAATTCTGCTTATGTAGTCTTCTAGCCACAGTCCTTGACTCTAAGATTGAACAGTTCACCCTGTTAGAGTCAGTTATGTGGGAGAACCATCAGAGGTTGGGGCAATATTCAAATATTTAATAACTTTACTGCATCAACTTGGAACATTGCAAGTGGAGGCTGGCCAACGAGCTAAATCTATCAGCCCTGCACAGAGAATCACCTGCATGAGCTGTTACTTCGGCCTCTACTTCCCTTTCATCATCCATGGATTAAATGGTCACTTTTTAGAGTTTTCACATGTCATCTCACCGTCAGTTTCTCCAGATGAGAAGTTTTTTCTAAGGGAGGTAAGTGAGACAGTTGCTTAAGGCCATAGATAATCCAAATGTAACCCAAATAAACCCTGGAACCCCGCTGATCTAAACTTTGTATATTTTCCCATACAGACAAACACAACCTGGAAATCCAAAATAATGACATATATTTTGAACCTTTTTCTAGTCTTTCAAGGAAATGACAAAGAACAAAGTATACTCTTAATAAATGGCTAAAGTCAGCTTTTCTTTCCACTGCTTCCTTTCTTAGTGTATTTCACATAGTCTGAAGCTGCTACTCCCCATGCTTCTTTATTTTCCTCCTATCACGCTCTCAAAATGTCTTCCAGAAACCCCACATACATGGGTTAAACGATCCTCTTTCTACTGCTGAAGGGAGTGTCATGGGTGAGGTCTTGTATAAACCACTGGCCTGGCCAGGCTGCAGGAGGAGGGAGAGCAGTAGGAAATTGTATTGCCCTTGACCTCACCAGTCTAGACCTGATTCCCTACAAAAGGAAACCCCTGGAGCCCACTGAGAAATATAGTGCTCCTTGTGGTCTGACAGCTCTCCTAGTGAGAAATCATTTTGGGAAATCTCAGTTGAATAAAATTCTGCACCTTATTGTACATATTAGCTGTAAGTGCTAGGTCTGAGAGCAAAACCCAGGATTTCTTGGGTCTGTGCAAACTGAGGGTGTGTCTCATTTATACTCAGCACACAATATATATAGGGCTTCCCTGGTGGCACAGATGGTAAAGAATCTGCCTGCAGTGCAGGAGACCTGGGTTCAATCCCTGAGTCAACAAGATCCCCTGGGGAAGGGAATGGCAAACCACTCCAGTAATCTTGCCTGAAAAATTCCGTGGACAGAGGATCCCGGCAGGCTTCAATCCACGGGGCTGCAGGCAGTCAGATTGACACGACTGGACAACTAACACTGACTGACTGACACAGTGTATGCACGGCTGGGTATTTATTAAATAAATGAATAAACCTGGGATGAACTGAGGCCATTTAGGAAGAAAAAGACATGGGATTAGGAGGGAAATGACATGGAATAGTTCCTTCCTTCTTTCTTTACTAGGATGATTTGAATTGGCCATCTCCCTTGAAGAAATTCATCAGTTGCCGGTTCCATTGTTCTATTCACTCTCTGCAGACTCTTTGTAATTGACTTTTATGTCCTGTTTTCTCTTCTTATCACTTTTCCCTCTCTTTTTACTGTATCCACATGAGTAATTTTCCATTATATTGTTATATCCAAAGACCTCTGACAGGGTGGCAGTAAAATGACACAGCTAAGTGATACAGATTTTAATGACTTAATGCTGTAATAATTTCTGATAGAAACATAAGGAGAGACAGAGCTGTTATTTCAAGACATAAAAATGGAAAGTGGACCATGGAAAAACCATTTCTGAAAATTTACTGTGGCAGGGAAGAGAGTAAGAGAGATAAGGGCAAAGTTGGTAAAGGCAGGTCCGTAAAAGATGTGCTATTAGTTAAGGAAAAAAAAAGTTATAGGAGAGAAAAATAACATTTCAGAAGTATGCAAGAAAGAGGAAAAAAGAGATGACAAAGTGAAAAAGATAGACTGGCTTCTTAAGAGGGAAAAAGAGCAAATAGGAAATTATAGAAAAAGAGGAAGGCTTGTCTTGTCTTATGAGCCAGGCTTAGTGACAAAGGGTAATAGCAAAAAGAATATTTAAGGTAATAATAGTCGATGAGCAAAGACAGTGCTGATAAGCAGTGTGTTTCCCAGGAGCATCCAGGGTAGGAAAATCACTGCAGAGGACAAAAGCAGAGAATGGAAGCAGTGAAGGCCCTGCAGTTATTTTTGAAATCTCACACAGTACTATTAGGTTCCTAGGAATTTGAAAATGGAAAGGCACAAAATTTGCCTTTTTATATTGCATGATGAAAATGTAGGTTACAGAGAAGTTGTGGATTTGGTAGGTTTCCTTGCTACCAAAGTAAACTTGTGGTAAAAGTAATAAAATGGCTAAATGACAAATGCAGTTTGCCCACTGGCTCCTCTGTGGGCCTCTAGGGGCTCTGGGTCAGATGTCACCTATTTCCATGCTCTCCTCCCATCCCAGTCTGACTCCCAAGCTGGTTCCAGACCCAACAGTGGCAGACATTTACTTTGTTCACAAATGTTTCCCATTCTCTCCCCTTCTGCACCCCAGGGAGGACTGCTCCTCCTCATCCTGGTACAGATGGGCATGAACTTTTCTGGTTGGAAACATTCAAAAGTGAAGGTTTGATTCTCCATGTTCTTTCTTCCTCTATGTTTTAAAATATACTGTATTAACAGAAGAGTTGATGCCCCAAGAGAAGGGAAAAATTGTTATTGAAAAGGCAGTTTCCCAGAAAAAAAGGCACACGGTGGCTGGTGGGGAGTGGGGAGAGGGAGTCACCAGGGAGAGGAAGGAACTGTGGGCGAGACCTTTTTATGGTGGTTTCTGCAGGAAGGAGTGTGCAAGGCTGGGAAGGCAGGCTTCAGGTTGGCTAGCTGGAATGATTTCAGCAGAGTCTAAGGCTTAGAGGCAGCACCCAGCTGTCTGGTACCTGGCCACAGCATGATTAGGGCAAATGGATAGTGGAACAGGGCACACAAGCCCAATAGAAGAGGTGGTTGGGGGTGTGGGCTCTGGGTTGGTTGTTTGGAAGTGTACCCTCATGAGAAAGACTCTTCTTGAGGAGTAGGGTAGGGGTGGGAGGCAACCAAAGAGGCAGAAAGCCAAAGAAAGGTGACAGATATGTTGTAGGGTGTTCAAGCAAGGCATGTTCAGCATATGGATATAGGGACGATGTTAAAGCATCAAGTTTACAGAAGCTAGAAGCATGGATAATTTACTAGCCCCCGGTGTTCATGGTTGCATGTGCTGATAAGGAGATGCATTCATGTATGCTCAGTCACTCAGTCCTGTGGGACTCTTTGCAACCTTACGGACTGTAGCCCACTAGGCTTCCTCTGTCCATGGGCTTTTCCAGGCAAGAATACTGGAGTAGGTTGCTTGTCTTCCTCCATGGGATCTTCCTGACCCAGGGATTGAACCCTCATCTCCTGTGTCTCCTGCATTGCAGGCAGAATCTTTACAACTGAGCCACTGGGGAAGCCCGATAAGGAGATGGCAAACATTCAAAACACCTGGAGTTCTGCTGCAAGGGTCTCATGTCTACCGCATGATGCTGCATGAGGGAGAGAAACTACTGTTGCATGAAGTCACTGAGATTTGGGAGTTATTTTTACCAGAGCATAATCTAACTTACTGTCAGTAATGTGCTGCCCCCTCAATGGTTGTGGGAATTCAGTGAGATAACAAAAGTAGAATACTTCCTGACACATTATATGGTCTCACTAGTGTTAGCTACTGTTATCATTATTTGCTAATATTATTCTTCTGCTTAGACTGTTCTCTTTTTCTCTGACATCTGATAAGTTTCATATCCATCTCAAATAAGAACAGCTGCCCTATATTATGTAGCTATGTGCTCTACACTCGTGATCATATTTATCCTCAGAACAAAAGAATAAGGTAGTTATTAATATAACACTAATGATAATAATACTGACAATTACTATTTATATTATTAACACATCCTTTGACTATGTGAATCACAATAAACTGTGGAAAATTCTGAAAGAGATGGGAATACCAGACCACCTGACCTGCCTCTTGAGAAACCTGTATGCAGGTCAGGAAGCAACAGCTAGAACTGGACATGGAACAACAGACTGGTTCCAAGTAGGAAAAGGAGTACATCAAGGCTGTATATCATCACCCTGCTTATTTAACTTATATGCAGAGTACATCATGAGAAATGCTGGGCTGGATGAAGCACAAGCTGGAATCAAGATTGCTGGGAGAAATACCAATAACCTCAGATATGCAGATGACACCACCCTTATGGCAGAAAGTGAAGAGGAACCAAAGAGCCTCTTGATGAAAGTGAAAGAGGAGAGTGAAAAAGTTGGCTGAAAGCTCAACATTCAGAAAACGAAGATCATGGCATCTGGTCCCATCACTTCATGGCAAATAGATGGGGAAACAGCGGAAACAGTGTCAGATTTTATTTTTTTTTTTTGGGCTCCAAAATCACTGAAGATGGTGATTACAGCCATGAAATTAAAAGACACTTACTCCTTGGAAGGAAAGCTATGACCAACCTAGATAGCATATTGAAAAGCAGAGACATTACTTTGCCAACAAAGGTCCGTCTAGTCAAGGCTATGGTTGTTCCAGTGCTCATGTATGGCTGTGAGAGTTGGACTGTGAAGAAAGCTGAGCACCGAAGATTTGATGCTTTTGAACTGTGGTGTTGGAGAAGACTCTTGAGAGTCCCTTGGACTGCAAGGAGATCCAACCAGTCCATTATAAAGGAGATCAGTCCTGGGTGTTCTTTGGAAGGAATGATGCTAAAGCTGAAACTCCAATACTTTGGCCACCTCATGCGAAGAGTTGACTCATTGGAAAAGACTCTGATGCTGGGAGGGGTTGGGGGCAGGAGGAGAAGGGGACGACAGAGGATGAGATGGCTGGATGTCATCACTGACTCGATGGATATGAGTTTGAGTGAACTCCAGGAGTTGATGTGGACAGGGAGGCCTGGCGTGCTGCAATTCATGGGGTCGCAAAGAGTAGGACACAACTGAGCAACTGAAATGATTGACTGAATATATTGTAAATAAAATGTAACAAGATAATATACATTATTAATATGTAATAATTATTGTAATTATTATTTTCACTTTTAAAACATGAAACTGAAGTTCAGAGAAGTTGTATAACTTGTCCAAGTTCATACACATAGTAAGTGGCTCAGATGGGATTTGACTCTGAGAAGCTGGACTCCAGTGCTTAGATCTCAACACCATATTGTACCATATATCACTTCCAGGATACCTCACAGATTGGAGAGATTCAGTACAGTGAGGTATTTTGCTGAATTTTTTTTTTTTTTTTAAATAAGAACCTTCTTGGCACTGGAAACAGCCTTCCATCAGCTTGACTGCTCAGTTTGCGTTTAAAGATTCTCTCCAGGCAGCCTACTTTCCAGCTCCCAACCTTGGGAGAAAGCTAACATGGTCCAGGACACTGGGACAGGATTGTGAAGTCACCCTTGGCCACACACTGCCATGTTGCAACGCGGCTGGCTTCAGCGTCTTTGGCATTCTGCATCCTCCCTCCCACCTGCTTTAGTCACTCCCTTGCATGCTCCTGACTGGCTACAGCCTTCTGCCATTAATGCTTCCGCTTTAGAGGTGGGAGAGCCAAACAAGCACTTGCTCCACCTCCCAGAAATCTGCCATGAGAAGCAGCTCTGAACCATGAGGCCCATATGGGATCTTCTGGAAAATATGTTTCACTTCCTGATGGAAGAGACCAGTGCAAGGGGAGACAGCTCTGGTATCACCATTTCCCCCTGTTTTCCCCTGAAAACAGACGTGGCACTTAAAGTCACAGCAGCCATCTTGCTACAGTGAGGCAATGAGCATAAGGATAAAAAGCCAAGGGTTGTCAGTGACAGAATGAACCACCTGAAAGAGCCCCAGTTCTGATGTTATCAGAGTAGCCACCGGCCCCCTGAATTCTTGTTATGTAAGAAGAACAAGATCTCTTTGTTAAATCTATTGTTGGTCAGATTTCCCCCTTATTGGCAGCTAAGTGTGTTCCTAAATTATATACCATATCATTATAAATCTTCACATATGTCATAATATACCATAATTGAGATTTATGCTAATTTACATATCTAGTTTTCAATTTTGGATAATTTAGATGACACCATTTTAACTACTTTAAATAATCCAATGTAGGACATTTTTGTGTATAAAGCCTTTTCCATATTTATGATTATTTTCTTTACTCAAGATAGATCTTTCTATAGTAACTTAAGGCTCTTGACACATATTAACAAAAGCTTTACAAAAATTTTGCACCAATTCTCAACATTTTGCCTTTTTTAAAACAATGTATGTATGGACTCTGTCTTTGTTTCACAAATAAAGAATGTGAACTTGATCTAAGCAAACAAAATTAAATTCTCTGGTCTAAATTTTGTTCATCTTCATCTTAGCAAAAACCTGCCTTGATGTATGTTTCAAATAGTTTGAAACATGTAAAAGAACAAAACCTTATATAAAATATAGAATTCACATTATATACGAATTCTATGAATTCATATGAATATATATTCATATTATATATAGTGGTTATATATAGTAGTTATATATGAATGGGTTTTTCTTAAATTTATCAAGCTGGATGTTCTGGTGAGGGGTTGCCAATGCATTAATTTGAATAAAAGACTAAAATGGAATCACACAATTTCTTGTATGGGAACAGAGCTTGGTATGCTGTTTGCAGCACACATGTAGAGAAGTGGAAGGGGGCGGTCAGGGGACATGACCTGGTGCATGTGCCTTCAAGGGTCCCATATATAATCTTACTTTAGTGCTTAAATAATCTCATTACAGATTCTATTCTACAGATAAAGAAGCCATACTTGGCAAACTCAAATACCTTACTTAAGGTTGTGGGAATAGTGGCATTGCTAGGGTCCTAGCATAAGGCTGTCTGATTCCCAGATTTCCACACTTCCTATAAAAAATGGGGAAGGCAGTGCACAGAGAGGTGACATGACTAGCCCAGTGCAGAGATGGGTCTTGAACCCAGTACTCCATGCAATTTACATTCTGTGCTCTGATTTCTCAAGGGAAGCAGTTAAAACACAGTGAATGAGATTGAGCAAAGGCAGCTTTTTCTGCCAAGTGACACTGATGCTGTCGGATTGTAGCAGTTAGATCACATGTCCTTTACCCAGTTTAGGGGATAGAGTTAATCAGATGAAGCATCATCATTTATGATGATGGAGGATCTTCTCAAGGAAAAGATATCTGAAGGAGCCAGTACTGTGAGGCTGAGGAAATTAAAAGTGCTGTCTCAAGTCCAACAGCTCAAGTCTAGCTGTGTTATCTGTATGACCCTGGACAAGTTATTTAAACCTCTCTGTGTCTCAGTTCTCCCAGGTTAAAAATTGGCATAAATATCGACATAACACATAGGAATTTTAAATGAATAAATGCGACAAAAATGCATCCTCTGGCAAATACATTTAATCAGGCAAGTTTAGATTGTAATGATTTGATAAGTGGATCCATTAAATTCTTTATTTTCTTAGAGGACTTAAACTCTGTGTTAAATTTGCCTGCCATTTCTCTCCTGGCCACTGCTTGGCTAACTGCCTCAAATCTAGGTTCTGCTCATCTGACTGAATAAAACTTAAAAGCTCTGATTCCAAATGCTATGCTTGGAGAAGGGCGTTTCCTGAAGAAGCTTTAATGGAGGTCAGTATGATGGACTTCCAATTTGCCAGTCCTCCTCTCAGTGGGCTGGGGCCATGTGACTGCTTCTGGCAATTGAACTGTGGATAGAAGTGATGTGTGCTTCTGGTTCAGAGTTTGGAGCCAGCTAGGTCCCTCTTCCATCTGCCTCTTCTCTTGTCGAAATGAGGCCACATGTCCTAGATGGTGAAGCTATAAGATCCGTAGGGCCTGTTGAGTCCACAATGAACTTTATGTGAGCAAAACACAAATCTTCCTTGTGTTAAGTCATTGAGAATTTTCAGTTTATTAGTTACTAAATAAAGGTGAGGCGAGTGGTTCTCCAAGTGTGGTCCAGGAACTTGTAGGTTTTCCTAAGACATTTTCAGGGATGCTGGTAGTTGAAAACAATTTTCATAATAAAGCTGTTATGTGCCTTTTTCACTCTCATTCTCTCATGATCAAATGGCAGAGTTGTCCATATGCTATATGTTTTGTGATGGTGCCATTGATCTGATATCTAATGGAATGTATCTTTGTGTATTTTTCTGTTTAAAAGCATTTATTTCGATTTCTAAGGTGGTGAATTTTGATAGATGTAACCCACACAAACAAAAAGCTCTTTGGGAATCCTTAATAGTCTTTAAGTATGTAAAGAGATCCCTGTAACCAAAGTGTTTGAGAACCACTGGATTAATCTGTGTTACCTAATATAGAAAATACATCGGCAATGTGGAGTGGGATGTTGTGGTGACCTCAATCTCTTTTGTACTTAAATTTAATATGAAAGCCTTCTTTATGAAGGAAGTACAGAATAAAAGGTGAGTGAATTTTAACTCAATAAAGTATGATAAAATAATTTTTTTTAAGGGACTAGAGATTGGGCATTGTTGGAATAGTCAGAGATGGGGGCAGAATTTAAAAGACTGGATCATAGAAAAACTAATGATACATAGAAGAGGGAATTGTGTAGCAGGCACATTTTATTATTGAGTATATTAGTCAAATATTGGTTGATAGTTTCTACCCATAACATTAGCAAGAATTTTTGTGAATAAATCTATGGAAGGATAGGCAAATAAGTTTAAGAGACTAGCTGTACTTTGTCTTTCCTAATTATTAAAAAAAGAAACTAAAATTTGATAAGTCATATAAGCAATATTTATAAAGCTTTTATATATTACTAATTAATGTTCTTATAACCTATAAAAATTTTCCATTAAAACATTCATTTTAGATATGAAATTGACATTCACTATTAGAATGAGAACTTTAACTTTGGTATATTTTTACTCCAGTGTCTTTACTTTATATATGATGCCAAGCTGGCTTGATGAAATTTTTAAGGCAGAAATAGAAACATAGATATGATTATCATGGGGTAGGGGAAGAAGTCATGACATTTTCCCTGACATTTTGTTTTTGCCTAGTTGGCCCTGAAATGCCATTTCTACCCGAGACACAGTGCAAATTTTTGGCAGGGCCTTATTTCTTCAGACTCAATTCAAACATCTTCAGTGGTTTCTAATTGTTTGAAACCATTTAAGATTCTTGGAGAAGGAAATGCAACCCACTCCAGTATTCTTGGATAATCCCATGGACAGAGGAGCCTGGTGAGCTACAGTCCATGGATCGCAAAGAGTCAGATACAACTGAGTGACTGAGCACACATTTAAGATTCTTCTCTGTACATTCAATTGTGAAATAGTTATTAAGTTCCTATTACCTAGGAGACACTGCCCAGGATGCTGGAGATGCGGCAGTGAACAATATCCACAAATATCCCTGCCCTCCTGGAGCTTACATCAAAGAGGGAAACTGAGACTAAACTGGAGAAATATTTAAATAGACATATGTTAGACCATGAAAAGTGCAAGGAGAAAAATAAATCAAAGAAGGGGACTTGTGGGAGTTGGGGAGGGTGCAGTTCTCAACAGGGTGGCCAGAGAAGCCCTTAGTGGGAAGGGGGCGTGTAGGGACAGGTATGAGAAACTGAGGGAACTTTGCAGATATCCAGAGGAAGAGCCATCAAGACAAAGCAAATGATGAGACAAAGGCTATGCAGTGGGACCTGGGAAAGCAATAAAGAGACCGCCTGTGAAGCTGAGTGAATGAAAGCTTGCCCAGCCATTGGAAGGATTCAGCCTTTCCTGTGAGCAATCCGAATGCTCTTTCAGCATTGTGAGCAGAGGAAAGACATCCTCTGACTTGCATTTTGACAGAGTCACTGTGGCTCTGGTATTGAGAATTTTGTGTGCAGGAGGGGAGGGTAACTGTGGGGAGACTCTTAGGGAAGGTGTTGAAGAAATCCAGGTAGATGACATGGCTCAGTCCAGCAGCAGAGAGATTGAGGAGTCATCAAATTCTGGTTGTATTTTCCAAGTAGAGTCAACAGGATTATTATTTTTTTTTTTCCAGTGGTTGTTCATGGGTGTAAGCGAAAGAAAGCCATCCAGGATGACTCCAGACAAAATTTTTGGCCAGCACTTAGAGGGAAATCAACTAGAGTGAAGAAGTTTGGAGGAGGAGTAGACAGCAAAGAAGACGAGGAAGTTTTAGAACTCATGGTCCTGCGATTCCTATTAGGCTTCCAAGTATAGGTGCTCTGTAGGCAATTGGGAATATGAGTCTGGAGGTCAGAATATGCATTGGTGACATAAAATAAGAAGTCATCAGATTAAGGAATGTACGTCAAGTCATGAGAATAGATAAGATCATGAAAAATATGTGTGTAAATAGAAAATGGAAGAGGCCCAAGGACTCAGCCCCAGATTCAATAACTTAAGAGGATGGGGGAGAAAATGAAGAAGAAAAAGCAGAGGAGTATGAGATGAAACAGCCATTAAGGAAAGAGCTCAATCCAACTTTCTAATAATCTCTTCAACCCATCTGCTCCTCCACAAGCTCCATGTATCCTCCACATGATACAAACTGCTCACAGTTTTTCTTCTTCCATATCCTCAGTAACATAATTCCTACGTGCAGTCTGATACCAACCTGATTTTTTCTGATATGACATTGTCCTAATCCATCGTCAAAGACATTTTGAATGCCTTTATGATAGCTGCAATTTTTTCCCTTTTCTTTATAACAATTACCACATTTTTAAAACAACTCATGTGTTGCAATTCCACATTCCTTTTATTAGTGTCTTTTGTGTATGTGTATGTTCCTTCTCCAGCCTATAAGCTTTTTGTAGGTAAGGGCTATCTACCTTGCCAAATGCCTTCCCCACTGTTTAAGCAAGATTGAATTTTACTGAACAGTCACTGGGCAGGTATGGAGAGAAGGAAGATGCAAAGAAGCATTAGACATTTTACACTAAAAACTTCATTTTGTCAGTATGTGTTGCTGTAGGAACAAAGAGATTACATTTCTTTAATAAAAATATAAGTAGTGATTCATCTGTTTGGGGTATAGAATGGACTTTACTGCTGTACTGCCTTTTGATTTGAAATTTCTCTTTGAAATCAGCAAATTAAAAGAGAATCAAAATTTTTTTAAATCTCTCAGGCATAACTGTGCAGTCTAATATTTTTAATAAAAGAGGAGATACAATTAATTTTTCCATAGATAAGTATTTCCTTAAAATAATTCTAGAATGCTATCATTTTTGTCCAGAGTTGCCTTGCACATTGACTTTACCTGAGGTAGTAGCCCTGGGTTTTCCAGCTCCATTTAGTTATTATTCCCAGTCTACCATTAATGTGGGGGCAGCATGAGTGAATGGTGCCTTGGGGTTGTTTGGTAGACTATCCTGAAGGCATGCGAGTGGGTGACCTTTGTTTAAGTAAATAAATAACATAGAACTATTAATATTTAATCATTTTTATCAAGTCCTACCACTACCTGGTAAATAATGTACCTTAAATGTTAGTTGTCTTATGAAAACCACGTGAAACAAATAACAGGAAGATTCTGACCAGATGTATGTAGATCCAAAACAACTAAATAAAACAGGCAAATGTAAAGTTTCAAAAAAAGGCATTATGCCAAAGTAAAATAAGTCAAACAAAGAAGGACAAATATAGTATAATATCACTTGTATGTGGAATCTAAAAAAATACAACAAACTGTCTGTTGGATCATAGAAAAAGCAAGAGAGTTCCAGAAAAACATCTACTTCTGCTTTATTGTGGATCCAAACCAACTAAATAAAACAGGCAAATGTAATACTTAAAAAAAAAAGCATTATGCTAAAGTAAAATAAGTCAAACAGAGAAAGACAAATATGATATAATATCACTTATATGTGGAATCTAAAAAAATACAACAAGCTATCTGTTGGATCATAGAAAAAGCAAGAGTTCCAGAAAAACAACTACTTCAGCTTTATTGACTACTCCAAGGCCTTTGACTGTGTGGATCACAACACACTGTGAAAAATTCTTAAAGAGATGAGAATACCAGACCACCTGAGAAATCAGGCCTCCTGAAAAATCTGTATGCAGGTCAAGAAGCAATAGTTAGAACTGTACGTAGAACAACAGACTGGTTCCAAATTGGGAAAGAAGTACATCAAGGCTGTATATTGTCACCCTGCTTATTTAACTTATATGCAGAGTACATCATGAAAAATGCTGGGCTGGATGAAGTACAAGCTGAATCAAAATCGCTGGGAGAAATATCAGTAACCTCAGATAAGCAGATGACACCATCCTTATGGCAGAAAGCGAAGAAGAACTAAAGAGCCTCTTGATGAAAGTGAAAGAGGAGAGTGAAAAAGCTGGCTTAAAACTCAACATTCAGAAAACTAAGATCATGGCATCTTAAAAAACTAAGATCATGGGCCCATCACTTCATGGCAAATAGACGGGAAACAATGGAAATGGTGAGAGATTTTATTTTCTTGAGCTCCAAAATCACTGCAGATGGTGACTGCAGCCATGAAATTAAAAGATGCTTGCTCCTTCGAAGAAAAGCTATGACCAACCTAGACAACATATTAAAAACCAGAGACATTGCTTTGCTGACAAAGGTCTGTATAGTCAAAGCTATGGTTTTTCCAGTAGTCATGTATGGATGTGAGAGTTGGATCATAAAGAAAGCTGAGTGCCGAAGAATTGATGCTTTTGAACTGTGGTGTTGGAGAAGACTCTTGAGAGTCCCTTGGACTGTATAGAGATCAAACCAGTAAATCCTAAAAGAAATCAGTCCTGCATATTCATTGAAAGGACTGATGCTAAAGCTGAAACTCCAATACTTCCATCACCTGATGAGAAGAACTGACTCATTGGAAAAGACCTTGATGCTGGGAAAGATTGAAGGCAGGAGGAGAAGGGGACAAAAGAGGATGAGATGGTTGGATGGCATCACCAACTTGAATGACATGAGTTTGAGCAGGCTCCAGGAGTTAGTGATGGACATGGAAGCCTGGCGTGCTGCAGTCCATGGGGTCTCAAAGAGTCGGGCACAACAGTGCGATTGAACTGACTGACTGAGTGAGAATTCTAAAGAAGAAACAGACCCACAGAGAACAAACTAGTGGTTGCCAGGGGGAGGGGAGAGGAACAATAAAGGGATTGTTGATTAAGAAGTACAAACTATTAGGTATAAAATAAGCTACGTGGATATAATGTACAGCACAGAGAGTATAACAAATATTTTATTTAAAAAAAAGCCTTATTCAGGAATGGATGTTTTTATTTTTGATCTTCATTTTTGACTTGGCTTGATTTCCTTATTTCCATGCTAAGTTCTTTCTTGCCCTGAAGACTCAATGATTTTATGTCTTGTGGTTCAAAAGTCACAAGATATCTGGAATTAGGTAGTATGTATTTTTCTTTATTTAGTGTGAGCCTATAAAACCTCAGCAGTTTGTATTTTAAGGCAATCAAAGCTAAATGGAGTCTTGCATAATTGGTTCCCTCTTTCTAATGTTTCCATTAAAACAAAATATTATAGACAACCCCTGCAAATTTAGAAATGTAGAGACCTTTTTCTTCCTGAATATAGATGGAATGAACAATCTTCACATATATATACACGTATATATGTATGCTGCTGCTAAGTTGCTTCAGTCGTGTCCGACTCTGTGTGACCCCATAGCTGGCAGCCCACCAGGCTCCCCCGTCCCTGGGATTCTCCAGGCAAGAACACTGGAGTGGGTTGCCATTTCCTTCTCCAATTCATGAAAAATGAAAGTGAAAGTGAAGTCGCTCAGTCGTGCCTGACTCTTAGCGACCCCATGGACTGCAGCCTACCAGGCTCCCCCATCCATGGGGTTTTCCAGGCAAGAGTACTGGAATGGGGTGCCATTGCCTTCTCGAGATATATATGTACATAAACATAAAAATATGTCTCTCAACATATTTGGGCCTTGTGCATATACTATAGAATGATAAGAAATTTGGGGAATAATTGGAGTAATTACTCTTAAAGATGG
The DNA here is from genome assembly GCF_029378745.1 of Bos indicus. Lineage (NCBI taxonomy): Eukaryota > Metazoa > Chordata > Mammalia > Artiodactyla > Bovidae > Bos > Bos indicus. Next base: position 48,247,410 of record NC_091762.1, on the reverse strand, counting down.
AGTGCCAAAAGAAAAACTTTTGGATAACTGGAGCTTTCAGAACACCCAACTGATGACAGATTGTTACTATTGTGTGAACTCCCTTCAAAATATCTCTAAAAATAAAAAGGAATGGGAGATAAGACCAGTGAAGCCTAAGAACTTTTATTAAATTGCCCATCTTTTCATTGCTATATCTTAAGAATAGTCAACCCTTTTGCTGCTAGCACAAAATGACCCATATGATGTGTGCAATGGATTTTCTTATCCTTTTATTATAAGAAATGTCTCTCCTTCCTTTTCACCTTCTGGCAGACTTTTAGCCCTAGATCTTCTAGAAAACTTGAAAAAAAAATACCCGAAAGAACAATAGACGCTGACTAGGCAGATCTGGCCATGGGTTGGGTGACAGGCTCTGACACTGAGTTCAGGATTATTATTTTGATGGGAGATATTATTTTGAGAACCAAACATGGTACTTTAAAAGTAATAGAAACAGATAGTGTCTTTCTCCTAAAATGTTGGCACTTTGATTTGGCCAGGGCAGCATTCATGTGAATGAGGCCTGAAAAATGCAGCTGACAGAAAAGTCAGCATAATAAGGCTTCAGGATAGAAGTGGACCTTAAGAAGCTAGTTGAGGATGAAGGCAGAGGGTAGTCAGAGTGGGAGATTCTCCTAGACATAGGGAAGTGTCCCAAAAGAAGGCATAGAATAGAGACCTGAAGACTAACAGAAGTTGCTCTTGTAAAACAAAAATGATAGAAAGGAAGGTCAGGTATAATAATGTATGAGAGAAAAGAAGGACAAGGTTGAAAGTGAGCAGGGATTTAAAGTCCAAGAGAAGACCAAACAGAATTAAATGAGTTGGGAAAATAACTAGCATATCCTAATGGAACTGTTACTGCTTGATGCACCATGTCTATATTTTCTAGATTTTTCTGCTGTGCAAAGAAGGAAGAATATAAATTAGGCTAACACATCTATTCTTGGTTAATTATTAAGCAAAATGATTGCTCAGAAGTCTTTATCTACAAGTGAGGTGACGGGTCAGGGGAACTCTAAGGTTATCTTCTAAGGTACAGATTTTGTATCACAAAGATTAAGAAGAGGATTCTTGTGAAACGATTAACATGTGAAAATAAACCCAATTAATTTATGCGTTAAATATGTGGACTATATATGGGGTGTGCATATGTGTGTCATGCTCAGTCATGTCTGACTCTTTGTGACCCCATCAACTGTAGCCTGCCAGGCTCCTCAATGCATGAAATTTTCCAAGCAAGAATACTGAAGAGGGTTGCCATTTCCTACTCCAGGGGATCTTCCTGACCCAGGGGCCAAATCCATGTCTCCTGTGGCTCCTGCATTGGCAGGGAGACTCTTTGCCAATAGTGTCACCTGGGAAGCTCAGATATGAGAGATTTATAAACTCACGAAAGAAGAAATACTATTGGAATAGAGATGAAGAGTTCCTCATCTGTATTTCTTAAAGTAATTGTTATTAGTACCTGGGACAGACCAAGAAGGTGCTAGAGGCAGAACAAGGGAAGAGAAAGTTATGTATGATTTTAAGTTTCACAGATACATGTATGATTTGGCTCTTAGGGGAGAAATTGATAAAATCCAATAATTTGTCTGTAACAGAAATAATAAAGTAAATAGGACTTAATTGGCCTAATTTAAAAGGCTCAAATGGACACTGTAGAACACTTTGTAAAATGAGTAAATTTACCATAATTTCGTATATTAACTCGAAGAATTGAAAACTAACTAAAATGTGACTTGCAAGGTCCTCAAAACACATTATTCCAATTGCTAATTATAATCAGTGGAGAGAATCCCTGTCTAAATGCAGGATGGGTCTGGAAAATATAAAGCCCATGAAGCCAATAGGTGGCATTTTAACTGTATCAGGTCTGTTTGAATACAAGAGACCACCAGTGTTTGCAGCATGTTGAAACAAATCCATATAATATCTGCAAAACCCTTGGCATTAGGTAGCTTTTTTCCTCCCCCTCCATTTTAATAATGTTTCTAGAAAAATTTTCAGATGAGAGGTATAGAATGTAAAGCTAAAAATTTTAAATGAAAGCTTTACATTTAAATTGATAAATATTAACATTTGGACACAGTCACAGTGATATATTAAGAGATGATACTTCATTCAATACTTTAGAATACAATAGAAGATGTTTGGGGTCATACTGCCATAAAATAATTGAAATTTTCAACAATATTAACTTTTAGGTGAATAAACATTTACTAGAAAAAATGAGGTAAATAATTCTCAGCCTCTCTTCAAAGTAGTTTTTTCAGTGAATTGTTATGTGTTACTGTGAAGGGGTTGCAAGCTCAGTGATGCTCACTGGAACTGCTATTGAAGAGTCGGATACTTTTATTCTCCTCAGCATCCCCAAGATAGCACTAGCCAGGTCCTGAGCTCACCAGTCCCTTATCCTTAGTCCTAAATACATGCTATGGACCTTCTTATTCTGTCCCTGAAATCCAAAGGTGGAAGCAAATACATCCAACACTTCTTAAACCTAGTGATGGGACCTCCTTGGATGGTGTGAAAGACGGGGTCCACTTTAATCCTGAAAGAATATCAGAGAAGAAAGGTCAAGAAAAATGAGAAAGAATGAAAAGGGTGGTGATGAGTAGAGAAGTTCCAGTCCTGCTAATTCCCACTTTATCCACATTATGTCTCTGTCCCTTCACTAAGCTTTCCTTCCCCTCATTGTACTTACTTCCACCTAATATATATATATATATATATATATATATATATATATTCATTATTGTCTCTGCCTCCATAAGACATTGTCCTGTTCAGTGTCCTATGTGGAGAGCTTAAAGAGTGCCTGGCACATAGTAGATGCTCAATAAATGTTTTTGGCTAAACGAATGACTGAAGGAATTAGCTGACATCAGATCTCAGAATGGATAGTGGCTTCCATGCTTTTTGGTCAGGGTCTTAAATATCTTGTCAAAAGAGTTAAAACCTTGAGCATCTGTATTTGAAGATGATAGATTTTAACTAGACATTGTGGTGATCATTGTACAGTATCTGTATACATGGAATCATTGTTGTAAACCAACTAATATAATGTTATATGTCAATTATATTTCAGTTTTTAGAAACTGTTAAAAGAATGAAAGACAGAAGAAAGAAAGTGAAGTCACTCAGTCGTGTCTGACTCTTTGTAACCCCATGGACTGTAGCCTGCCAGGCTCCTCCATCGATGGGATTTTCTAGGCAAGAATACTGGAATGGGTTGCCATTTCCTTCTCCTGGGGATTTGCCCGACCCAGGGATTGGGTCTCCTGCACTGTAGGCAGACTCTTTTCCAACTGAACGACCAGGAAAGCCCAAAATAATGAAGTGAATTGTCACAACAAAAAAAAGATAGAACATCCCTTTTCACCACCTACCAAAGTATCTCAATACTATAAAATAATATATGCTCAAACATATTTACATGTTTGAATAAATTTATTGAAGATGAAAAAGTAAAGGAGGAATAGAAGGGGGCATGAAGGATAATAAGAAAAAGTGGAAATAATTGTTTGTGTGAAACTGAAGGAACTGCAGCTAGGGAGAAAGTGAATGAGAGGAGCAGGCTGCGGGGTTGTAATGCATTTCTACCTCCAGGTGGGTCTGAGCTGAGACTGTCCCAGCTAGTAAGTATTTGTTACTCCTCCAAATCAAATTTTGAAGTGTGTGTCTCATGTCTACTTGTAAGCCAGGCTAGTGGTGGAAGGACTGGGAGGAAGGTGTGACCTTGGTGGCAACTTTTAGATGTCCTCTGCTGTCCAGTCTTGCATCCCCATAAAATATAGGCTCTGAGCACCCATCCACTTCTGAAGGCAGCTTAATGAGGCCACTTGGTCATCTCACCTCCCTATGTCTCCCCACCTCTCATTCCAAGTAACCTATTAAAATGTCTGCAACAACACACTGTCCTGCCATTTTGCTATCCCTCAGGTGATATTGTAGGGCTCACTACCAGTTGGGTTATCAAGCAGCTTTCTGGATTACATTCATCCTCACTTTTGAACTTAGCAATGCCTTTAAGAGTGTGGAACATGAACTAGCTACAAATATTTGAGGATAGATTACAGGAGCATTAGTTTAAATAAAATATCACTATGAGTGGTTATGAGCTATGTAATATAGAGTTGACAAAAAAGTAAGCTTTATGTATTTAGAATCTGACTCTGTAGCAGCCATTGGGATTAACACAAAACACACATAAATTGGCTCATTTTATCCTTATGACCACCTGAGGTAGGAACAGATATTCATGTTATGCATGAAACAGTGACAGTTTAGAGAAGGTTAAATAATTTTCTCAAAGTTATAGAGCTGGTTAGCGAAGGAGTCAAGACTTAAACCAAGTTCCATGCTCTTGCCATTGGCCAAGGCTGTCCCAGTAAGAGTTTATTCTCAAGTGGTGATGGTGGTTGTTTTTCAGCTACTCAGTCATGACTGACTCTTTATGACCCCATGGACTGTAGCACGCCAGGCTTCCCTGTCCTTCACCATTTCCCAGAGCTTGCTCAAACTCATGTCCATTGAGTCAGTGATGTCATCCAACCATCCTGTCCTTTGTCATCCCCTTCTTCTCCTGTCTTTGATCTTTCCCAGCGTCAGGGTCTTGTCAATGAGTCGGCTCTTCACATCAAGTGGCCAAAGTATTGGTGCTTCAGCTTTAGCATCAGTCGTTCCAATGAATATTCAGGGTTGATTTCCTGTAGCATTGACTGGTTTGATCTCCTTGCAGTCCAAGGGACTTTCAAGAATCTTTTCCAACACCACAGTTCAAAAGCATCAGTTCTTTAGCACTCAGCTTTTTTTATGGTCCAAATCTCACATTCATACATGACTATTGGAAAAACCATAGCTTTGACTATATGGACCTTTGTCAGCAAAGTAATGTCTCTGCTTTTTAATATGCTGTCTAGGTTGTCATAGCTTTTCTTCCAAGGAGCAAGCATCTTTTAATTTCATGGCTGCAGTCACCATCTGCAGTGATTTTGGAGCTCAAGAAAATAAACTCTCTCACTGTTTCCTTTATTTCCCCATCTATTTGGCATGAAGTGATGGGACCAGATGCCATAATCTTAGTTTTCTAAATGTTGAGTTTTAAGCCAGCTTTTTCACTCTCCTCTTTCATCTTCATCAAGAGGCTCTTTAGTTCCTCTTCACTTTTTGCCATAAGGATGGTGTCATCCGCATAACTGAGATTTTAATATTTCTCCTGGAAATCTTGATTCCAGCTTGTGCTTCATCCAGCCTGGAATTTCACATGATGTACTCTGCATATAAATTAAATAAGCAGTGTGACAATATATAGCCTTGACATACTCCTTTCCCAATTTTGAACCATCTGTTGTTCCACGTCTGGTTCTAACTGTTGCTTCTTGACCTGCATACAGGTTTCTCAGGAGCAGGTAAGGTAGTCTGGTATTCCCCTCTCTTTAAGAATTTTCCAGTTTGTTGTGATCCCCACAGTCAAAGGGTTTAACGTAGTCAATGAAGTAAAAGTAGATGTTTTTCTGGAATTCTTTTGCTTTTTCTATGATCCAGGGAATGCTGGCAATTCTCATTGGTAGAAAGGATTAATAAAAAGAAGTAAGGACATTGTTGAGGAATATAGGCTGATGCAAATAGTTATAGAAGTACAGTAAAGAAATGTATGACAGGGCCATGTCTCTGCCTTGGTTCTGCCCGTAGTTTACATACCATGCCCTAGACTCATATGTTCTCACACATTGAGTGTTTGTCATATCTGAACATGGGATACAGTGGTGAAGAAAACAGAACTGTTGTCTTTATTCCTAAACTTAGCCCGGCTACCCTCTTGAAAAACAGAATCTTTAAATGTCCTTCAACCTTAACCTTACCCCTTCTTGGACCTATGCACACACCCCACACCATTGTTGCTGTTGTTTTTCAGTCGCCATGTCATGTCCAACTCTTTGTGACCCCACGGACTGCAGCACGCCAGGCTTCCCTGTCCTTCACCACCTCCTGGAGTTTGCTCAACCTTACATTCATTGAGTCGATGATGCCATCCAACCATCTCATCCTTTGTCTCCCCCTTCTCCTCCTGCCTTCAGTCTTTCCCAGCATCAGGGTCTTTATACCTTTTATTCCTCTTTTATCCAACCTGCCTTCTTCCATCTTTTCTCCAACATCCATCTGGCTTCTGCCATTCGCCAACGTGGCTTACCTTGCGGAGGTGAGAGTAAGTTCATGAGTCTTAGGTGCTTCTGCCTTCGTGGGCCCTAATCTTCTTTAAAAATAAAGGTAAATGTATTTTATGACCACCTTGGCATTGAAATGAGTGTAATAATATAACATATTGAACATTTTCTTTGACCTAAAAGTTTGTATTTTTCCCTTATGCTTTTAAAATAAATGAAAATATTTCCATAGGCCCATAAAAGAATCATCAACTATAGGTACTATGCCCAGTGTAACTAACGTTTATATTGATGGTGGGTCTAGTCACCATTTGGCAAAAAGCTGATGCTTACCTATTGCTTCCTAGTAAGTCAGGCATAACTGAGCAAGAAATACCCTCTTTGGTTTATTGAGATCTGTCTGTGAGGCACTTTTCTGGGAGCTTAAGACTTCTGCCCTTTTGCTTTGATGCTCTAGTCATCACTCAGTTGTCATCTGGTAATTGCCTAATTATACTATCTGGTGATAAGTGAGGTTTTCAAGTGATAAACTTTTCGAAACAGCTGTGATGGGATTTGGATTTGGTTTCAATATTTTAATTTACAGTTGCATTTGTAAAATCATAATTAGCCTGAATTCATTTAATGACCTCCATCACAGGCTGAAGAATATGTAGAATGTTTTTAATTACACATGAATCAACATCACAGTTTTAGAAGGGTCCAGTGAAGTTGACATTCATGTAATTCCTACCACTGGTCCTTAGCAAAAGATTTAGTAATTTTTCCACTAACAGTAAAACGGTTTTTAATGAATACAAAATGTTTTTTCTGAAAGGTTGAATTCACTTAGTAATTTAGAGATATATCTTTCTCTTTTAAATTTTTGGAATCTCCTTCCTGACCTTTTCTGTTCTGTGCCCAGGATAAATATATGTCTTTGGATAAAGTTAATGATGTTATAACTGATCCTGAACAAAAGGTTAACTTCTAATCAGGACCACAATTGAATTTAATCTGTCAAAAGTGGTTTTATGTGTGTTTGTGTTTTTCCTCTCAGTTTAGGTGTGTCTCTTAATTAATCTTGCCTTAGAACGAATTTGTGTTATTTTCACTTTTAGGTAGACCGTAATGGTAACATTCTGAAGAATGGTAAGTAGGGACTGGTAAAACTCAATTATTTTTGCCTTCTTTGCTAACAACAGTTCTGGAAAATCTGGATTTCACTATGAAAAGTTCGTGTGCCTAGTGTAATGTTATCCAGTTGGCCAATCCGCTTGGTTTTGGGAAATGTCATAGAAGCTTGGCAAGAAGACGTTCTCAAGAGAGCGTGAGTCCTGCCAATTTCCAACTGGCCAAGACTCATTACAAGGACTACCTTCCCTCCAAGCAACCTGGTGTTTCTACTCCAGTTGCGATCTGCAACACAAAGATGCACTTGGGAGAAAGACTAGACAAACCTCTTCAGATTTCTGCTCCAGGTGAATCTTTCATTCTGGTCTATCTGGTGAATCTTTCATTTCCTATCTGGTCTGCTCCAATCTTCTTTTGATCACTGACCATTTCAAGTATTAGGGAACAGTGGGCACATGACAGGTTGTTTCAGAACTGAGAAAGAGCCAGGACAAATGAAAGATGAATGAACAGATCTATTTATATTATGTATGTGTGTGCATGCATGCACACACACACACACACACACACACACACACACACACACACACAAGGCACTGAACCTGCCTGAATTGTTCAAACTGTTGTTAATGAAATTGTAGATTTTCTGTGTGACGAAACCTTTGCTGGCTTTTGCTCCAGGGGCTCCAAGCCCCCATGCCTGTTTGACGAATGGTGACAACTGTGCTGTGTGCCTGGCCAGTTCCATTTGTGAAAACATGTGGGTGAACGGTAGGTCTCTTCACTGTGAATCTTTTTTTCTAGTCTTCAGTTCAGTTCAGTCCAGTCGCTTAGTCGTGTCTGACTCTTTGCAACCCCATGAACCGCAGCATGCCAGGCCTCCCTGTCCATCACCAACTCCCGGAGTTCACCCAGATTCACGTCCATCGAGTCAGTGATGCCATCCAGCCATCTCATCCTCTGTCGTCCCCTTCTCCTCCTGCCTCCAATCCCTCCCAGCATCAGAGTCTTTTCCAATGAGTCAACTCTTTGCATGAGGTGGCCAAAGTACTGGAGTTTCAGCTTTAGCATCAGTCCTTCCAAAGAAATCCCAGGGCTGGTCTCCTTCAGAATGGACTGGTTGGATCTCCTTGCAGTCCAAGGGACTCTCAAGAGTCTTCTCCAACACCACAGTTCAAAAGCATCAATTCTTTGGCACTCAGCCTTCTTCACAGTCCAACTCTCATACCCACACATGACCACAGGAAAAACCATAGCCTTGACTAGACAAACCTTTGTTGGCAAAGTAATGTCTCTGCTTTTGAATATGCTATCTAGGTTGGTCATAACGTTCCTTCCAAGGAGTAAGCGTCTTTTCATTTCATGGCTGCAATCACCATCTGCAGTGATTTTGGAGCCCCAAAAAATAAAGTCTGAAACTCTGTCCACTGTTTCCTCATCTATTTCCCATGAAGTGATGGGACTGGACGCCATGATCTTCATTTTCTGAATGTTGAGCTTTAAGCCAACTTTTTCACTCTCCATTTTCACTTTCATCAAGAGGCTCTTTAGTTCCTCTTCACTTTCTGCCATAAGGGTGGTATCATCTGCATATCTGAGGTTATTGATATTTCTCCTGGCAATCTTGATTCCAGCTTGTGCTTTTTCCAGACCAGCGTTTCTCATGATGTACTCTGCATAGAAATTAAATAAGCAGGGTGACAACATAACAGCCTTAACGTACTCCTTTTCCTATTTGGAACCAGTCTGTTGTTCCATGTCCAGTTCTAACTGTTGCTTCCTGACCTGCATATAAATTTCTCAAGAGGCAGATCAGGTGGTCTGGTATTCCCATCTCTTTCAGAATTTTCCACAGTTTGTTGTGATCCACACAGTCAAAGGCTTTGGCATAGTCAATAAAGCAGAAATAGATATTTTTCTGGAACTCTCTTGCTTTTTCCAATATCCAGCGGATGTTGGCAATTTGATCTCTTGTTCCTCTGCCTTTTCTAAAACCAGCTTGAACATCAGGAAGTCCATGGTTCACATATTGCTGAAGCCTGGCTTGGAGAATTTTGAGCATTACTTTACTAGCATGTGAGATGAGTGCAACTCTGCAGTAGTTTGAGCATTCTCTGGCATTGCCTTTCTTTGGGATTGGAATGAAAACTGACCTTTTCCAGTCCTGTGGCCACTGTTGAGTTTTCCAAATTTGCTGGCATATTGAGTGCAGCACTTTCACAGCATCATCTTTCAGGATTTGAAAGAGCTCAACTGGAATTGCAACACCTCCACTGGCTTTGTTCGTAGTGATGCTTTCTAAGGCCCACTTGACTTCACATTCCAGGATGTCTGGCTCTAGGTCAGTGATCACACCATCATGATTATCTGGGTCATGAAGATCTTTTTTGTACAGTTCTTCTGTGTATTCTTGCCATCTCTTCTTAATATCTTCTGCTTCTGTTAGGTCCATACCATTTCTGTCCTTTATCGAGCCCATCTTTGCATGAAATGTTCCCTTGGTATCTCTAATTTTCTTGAAGAGATCTCTAGTCTTTCCCATTCTGTTGTTTTCCTCTCTTTCTTTGCATTGATCGCTGAAGAAGGCTTTTGTGTCTCTTCTTGCTATTCTTTGGAACTCTGCATTCAGATGTTTATATCTTTCCTTTTCTCCTTTGCTTTTCCCTTCTCTTCTTTTCACAGCTATTTGTAAGGCCTCCCCAGACAGCCATTTTGCTTTTTTGCATTTATTTTCCATGGGGATGGTCTTGATCCCTGTCTCCTGTACAATGAGGTCACGAACCTCATTCCATAGTTCATCAGGCACTCTGTCTATCAGATCTAGGCCCTTAAATCTACTTCTCACTTCCACTGTATGATCATAAGGGATTTGATTTAGGTCATACCTGAATGATCTAGTGGTTTTCCCTACTTTCTTCAATTTAAGTCTGAATTTGGCAATAAGGAGTTCATGATCTGAGCCACAGTCAGCTCCTGGTCTTGTTTTTGTTGACTGTATAAAGCTTCTCCATCCTTGGCTGCAAAGAACATAATCAATCTGATTTTGGTGTTGACCATCTGGTGATGTCCATGTGTAGAGTCTTCTCTTGTGTTGTTGGAAGAGGGTGTTTGTTATGACCAGTGCATTTTATTGGCAAAACTCTACTAGTCTTTGCTCTGCTTCATTCCGTATTCCAAGGCCAAATTTGCCTGTTACTCCAGGTGTTTCTTGACTTCCTACTTTTGCATTCTAGTCCCCTATAATGAAAAGGACATCTTTTTTGGTGTTAGTTCTACAAGGTCTTGTAGGTCTTCATAGAACCGTTCAACTTCAGCTTCTTCAGTGTTACTGGTTGGGGCATAGACTTGGATTACTGTGATATTGAATGGTTTGCCTTGGAAACGAACAGAGATCATTCTGTTGCTTTTGAGATTGCATCCAAGTTCTGCATTTCGGACTCTTTTGTTGACCATGATGGCTACTCCATATCTTCTGAGGGATTCCTGCCTGCAGTAGTAGATATAATGGTCATCTGAGTTAAATTCACCCATTCCAGTCCATTTTAGTTTGCTGATTCCTAGAATGTCTACATTCACTCTTGCCATCTCTTGTTTGACCACTTCCAATTTGCCTTGATTCATGGACCTGACATTCCAGGTTCCTATGCAATATTGGTCTTTACTGCATCGGACCTTGCTTCTATCACCAGTCACATCCACAGCTGGGTATTCTTTTTGCTTTGGCTCCATCACTTCATGCTTTCTGGAATTATTTCTCCACTGTCATAGCCGAGAGTAAAAGCTCCCAACAGAACTGAATAACATTCAGGGCCTACATCAAATAAGCTTAATTTGCTTTTTATAAGAAAAAAGACCTCAGAAAACTGGAAAAAGATAGTTACCCAAGTAGAATTTCTAGACAATTATTTTGTTTCTAAAATAACAGTCATTTTAATATGTTATTTTGCTGTTGTTCAGTCATGTCTGAATCTTTGCAACCTTATGAACTGCAGCTTCCCTGGCCTTCACTATCTCCTGGAGTTTGCTCTAACTGATGTCCATTGAGTCGGTGATCCCATCCTACCATCTCATCTTCTGTCACCTCCTTGTCATACTGCCTTCAATCTTTCCAGCATCATAGTCTTTTCCAGTGAGTTGGCTCTTCACATCAGGTGGCCAAAGTATTGGAGCTTCAGCTTCAGCATCCACCCTTCCAATGAATATTCAGGGTTGATTTCCTTTAGGATTGACTGATTTGATCTCCTTGCTTCAATCATGTCTGACTCTTCGTGACCCTATGGACTGTAGCCCACCAGGTTCCTCTGTCCATGGGATTCTCTAGGCAAGAACACTGGAGTGGGTTGCCATGCCCTCCTCCAGGGGATCTTCCCAACCCAGGGATCAAACCTGAAGTTTCTTAGTCTCCTGCATTGAAAGATACGTTTTTTATCATTAGCGCCACCTGGGAAGCCTGGATATGTTATTTTAACACAGCCATTTCTGATAGTCTAGATAAGCAAGACAGAGATATCCAATATATCAAGTGAAGTTTATTGGCTGGGTGTGGCTGGGAGAGTTTGGAAGGCTTGGAGCCCACACATATCCCTTTGGCAGATCTGGCCTCATTTTACCTATAAACATTGTCAACACTGTTATCTCTGAGAAAAGAGCCTTATAGTGGATTAATTGAGATCATTCCTTCAGTGGGTTAATGTATCCTTGTCCCAAGAGCTCTGGTTTCCCTTTTCACCGTGCTCCTCAGTCCCCATGTATTTTAAAGTGCGTCTTGGCTCTTGCACATGCCTTCTGTCTCTTATCTGTCTGACCATCAGAGCAGGTTGGTGTGGTCCCTGCCCTGCCTCATGCAGATGGCACAGAAGGGAGCCGGGGCACTCAGGAGCGAGCCCAGCCCCATTCCCCATGTTCTTCTCCTCTTGGTGTTTGTTCCTGTATTGTGAAGCCATGTTTGGGAAACCTCCTCCCCACTTGCCTCTTCAGTTTCTGTTAAAGTCACACCACTGTAAATCTCTTGGCTACCAGAGAAACTCCAGCCTAGAAGGGCTTAAGCTGGTGACAGTCTCTTGAAGTCAGCAGAGATTGGTGTATGGCTCCACTAGGTCTTGTTGCTCTATTGCCGAATGTTCAACTCTTTGTATGGGATGCCTTGGGCATCATAAATGATGAGTCTATGAGTGAAAGAAGAATTTCGAGGGATGTATCCCTATCAACTTTCGCTAGACCTTCCTAGATTGTCCCCCAAGTGTCCACTTCAATGTTTTATCACTTTTTTAATGTACATCTATACATATTTTTGCACTGTTCCTGGATGCGACACATTGTGTTACAAAAGTAACCCATAGTCTGATAAGTCAGTGTCATGGGCAACAGCAGCCAAGCTGGAGGGGTGGCATTTCAACACACCATTCTGAAGGGGTAGAAAGAGCATTGATAAATGCTGAGGGACATGGAGAGAGGTTGGGAAGTGCACCCGACCTTGACTGCGTGGTTAGGGAAGTCTGCCTAGAAAAGCTGTCACTCTAAATGGAAAAATTAGTTGGCATTAGTGCAGCAAAGCAAGGAAAGAAAGAGGTAGTAGAAGGAAGAGAAAGAGAAATGTTTTGAATGTATAGAGATCTAAAGCTTGAGAAACTGAGAGTAAATTCACAAGTTCTCCATTGTATTCAAATATCCATTTCCTTTCATTAAATTATCTTTGGAGATGAAGACTTCCCTCTAGCCCATAGGATCTGCAAGATATTTTCATTCACTTTTTGCACACTCCTGTAAAACCTTTACAGTAGTTATGAATTCTTTTAAAAGTGTGTCTTCCCAAATCCAAAACTCTAAGACCAAGCATTTCACTTCACTTTCACTTTACCCTAGGCCATAACTCTCTGGGTGTCCATTCTGACAGTGAGCAAAGGCCTCTCTGGATGCTCCATGGAAACTGATTGTCAGTTTCTGCATCTGTGAAATGCAGCAATTAACAACACAGGTTCAGGGACAGAGTAATTGTGAAATAAAGATGCTTCACCTCTGGGCTTCTCTCACTCTCTCTGGGCTTCTTCCAAAACCTAGGCATACAATTGCCAGATTAAGTAAATGAGAAATACTGGACACACAGTAATAAATTTGAATTTCAGATAATAAAAAAGCATAATTTTTTAGTATGTGTGTGTCCCAACTTTTGCATGGCACATATTTCTAATAAAAGTGATTCACTGTCTATCTGAAATTCAAACTTAACCAAGACTCCTATATTTTTTCTGGTAACCCCACCCAGGAGGTGGCCTAGAAAGAGTATACTAGTAATGTATTCTTCATCTCAAAGAGTCCAAATTGTATAAGCTATGCAAAACCAGGATTCTCTCACATATGATTCAGTTTGTTATCATGATTACCTTAAAGCACTTAACACTACCATTAGTAAAACTATTTTGGTTATTGTTGTTATTTTGGTAGAAATAAGCCTTGCTCAAGAAAGGTCATGGCCTTTACTGACATATTTAGCTTGTGATGAACTAAGATCATCACCTCTTACTCTTTTTACTCTTGTTTACTTTTTCCTATGTTGAAATTTTCATTTGCACCAGGCACTCTCTATTCACAGCATTTGGATTAATGGATAGCCTGATCTTAACCATATTGCTAGCCTCTACTTCTCTTACCAGTACATGAAAAGAAGGCAGGTGATCTGAGGTCAGCACAGCATTCTCTCACTTGTGCAGAACCCTGTGAAAAGATGATTGAACCCCCTCACCAAAGAGGGGCTAGATGGAAATTTTCTTTTGAGGCCAGTTGTCTGCTTTCTTTTAGAGCTCAGTGATTATTTTCATGATTTTGGAGTCATCAGCAAGGTCTTTCTCTTTCCTCAGCTGTCATTGGTGAGATTTGCATCAGCTTATCTCACCCATGGGCTTCCTTGGTGGCTTTAGTGGTAAAGAATCTGCCTACAATTAAGGAGACCTGAGTTCGACCCCTGGGTCAGGAAGATCCTCTGGAGAAGGGAATGGCTACCCACTCCCATATACTTGCCTGGAGAATTCTGTGGATGGAGGAGCCTGGTGGGCTATAGTCCATGGGGTCACAGAGTTGGACTTGACTGAGTGACTAACACTTTCACTTCACTTTCATCTCACCCTAGGCCATAACTTTCTGGTTATCAATTCTGACAGTGAGCAAAAGCCTCTCTGGATGCTCCATGGAAATTGACAGTAGAAGTCATTTTGGCCACGCTTTTGTTTGCCTAGATCCACTCCCTCCACCCAAGTTTCGGGTGTTCTCCCACCCCTGACCAATCTAACGAGCACTTGCTAGGGCACTGCCAGCATCTCAAGGCTCCTGGGGCTCTGTGAGCACATGAGGAGGAATCGGTCCTGCTCCACAGCATCTGGAATATAAAGGGCCCTCACTGTGCTTAAAAAAAGCCACAGTTATCAAGACAGTATGGTACTGGCACAAAGACAGAAATATTGATCAATGGAATAAAATAGAAAGCCCAGAGATAAATCCACGCACATATGGACACCTTATCTTTGACAAAGGAGGCAAGAATATACAATGGATTAAAGACAATCTCTTCAACAAGTGGTGCTGGGAAATCTGGTCAACCACTTGTAAAAGAATGAAACTAGACCACTTTCTAACACCATACACAAAAATAAACTCAAAATGGATTAAAGATCTAAATGTAAGACCAGAAACTATAAAACTCCTAGAGGAGAACATAGGCAAAACACTCTCTGACATACATCACAGCAGGATCCTCTATGACCCACCTCCCAGAATATTGGAAATAAAAGCAAAAATAAACAAATGGGACCTAATTAACCTTAAAAGCTTCTGCACAACAAAGGAAACTATTAGCAAGGTGAAAAGACAGCCTTCAGAACGGGAGAAAATAATAGCAAATGAAGCAACTGACAAACAACTAATCTCAAAAATATACAAGCAACTCCTACAGCTCAACTCCAGAAAAATAAACGACCCCATCAAAAAATGGGCCAAAGAACTAAATAGACATTTCTCCAAAGAAGACATACAGATGGCTAACAAACACATGAAAAGATGCTCAACATCACTCATTATCAGAGAAATGCAAATCAAAACCACTATGAGGTACCATTTCACACCAGTCAGAATGGCTGCGATCCGTAAGTCTACAAGCAATAAATGCTGGAGAGGGTGTGGAGAAAAGGGAACCCTCTTACACTGTTGGTGGGAATGCAAACTAGTACAGCCACTATGGAGAACAGTGTGGAGATTCCTTAAAAAACTGGAAATAGAACTGCCTTATGATCCAGCAATCCCACTGCTGGGCATACACACTGAGGAAACCAGAAGGGAAAGAGACACATGTACCCCAATTTTCATCGCAGCACTGTTTATAATAGCCAAGACATGGAAGCAACCTAGATGTCCATCAGCAGATGAATGGATAAGAAAGCAGTGGTACATATACACAATGGAGTATTACTCAGCCGTTAAAAAGAATACATTTGAATCAGTTCTAATGAGGTGGATGAAACTGGAGCCTATTATACAGAGTGAAGTAAGCCAGAAGGAAAAACATCAATACAGTATACTAACGCATATATATGGAATTTAGAAAGATGGTAACAATAACCCGGTGTACGAGACAGCAAAAGAGACACTGATGTATAGATCAGTCTTATGGACTCTGTGGGAGAGGCAGAGGGTGGGAAGATTTGGGAGAGTGGCATTGAAACATGTAAAATATCATGTAGGAAACGAGTTGCCAGTCCAGGTTCGATGCACGATGCTGGATGCTTGGGGCTGGTGCACTGGGACGGCCCAGAGGGATGGTATGGGGAGGGAGGAGGGAGGAGGGTTCGGGATGGGGAACACATGTATACCTGTGGTGGATTCATTTTGATATTTGGCAAAACTAATACAATTATGTAAAGTTTAAAAATAAAATAAAATTAGAAAAAAAAAAGTATATATTTTCTTATCAGTTTCTTAAGGTGGCTTTGGCAAGCAACTAGGGAGCAGGCTTGTAATATTTCTTACATATGATGTTTGAAATCACTAATGCAAAATCAATTATCCCACCATTTTCATCATTGTGTGAGAAGTAAGGAGTTATACTAATTGTTCAGAGAATACAGCCGACCCCCGTGGAAGTTGTTCTGCTTTATCACAGATAATTCTCACCCCATGCTTAGCCTTGAATGAATTTCCTTTTCCAGTCAGTGTCCCAGTGCCATCTAATTTGTTTAATTTTGTATCCATATGAGATATGGATATTCTGTGATAATAATTTCATGATGTATATGTCATTATAATGTACATCTTAAATTTATGCAGTGCTGTGTATCAATTATATTGGAATACAACTGGAATAAAAAATAAAATTTGGTCTCATTCTTTTTGAAAAGTGGAAGAGCACTCAATAATTGCTAATTTATTGCAATCTAAGCACTAATTTTCAGTGCTTTTACTAATGATGTTCATCATGGTAGCTAATGTATTTTCAGGGCTTTCTATGTGCCAGGCTCTGTGATATAGACTTCATCGCATAATCTCGTTATATCCTCACCTCCTGGTGAAGCATCAATATTATTTTCCCATTATACAGATTCAACATTGAATGCTTAAGGAATGTCCCAAACTCAAAGAGCCAGTTCATTTTGGAAAGGATAGGTTGAGATAGATTTGGTAGGTTCTGGCTTTCAGCAATTATCCAAGTTTGGACCAAGTTCAAGTGAACTTGAATCCTGGATCCACTGTTCACTTAGACTGTTTTAAATCAGCGTGTGGATCACAATAAACTGTGGAAAATTCTGAAAGAGATGGGAATACCAGACCACCTGACCTGCCTCTTGAGAAACCTGTATGCAGGTCAGGAAGCAACAGACTGAACAGTTAGAACTGGACATGGAACAACAGACTGGTTCCAAATAGGAAAAGGAGTACGTCAAGGCTGTATATTGTCATCCTGCTTATTTAACTTCTATGCAGAGTACATCATGAGAAACGCTGGGCTGGAAGAAGCACAAGCTGGAATCAAGATTGCCAGGAGAAATATCAATAACCTCAGATGTGCAGATGATATCACCCTTATGGCAGAAAGTGAAGAGGAACTAAAGAGCCTCTCGATGAAAGTGAAAGTGGAGAGTGAAAAAGTTGGCTTAAATCTCAACATTCAGAAAATGAAGATCATGGCATCTGGTCCCATCACCTCATGGCAAATAGATGGGGAAACAGTGGAAACAGTGGCTGACTTTATTTTTCTGGGCTCCAAAATCACTGCAGATGGTGATTGCAGCCATGAAATTAAAAGACGCTTATTCCTTGGAAGGAAAGTTATGAGCAACCTAAACAGCATATTAAAAAGCAGAGACCTTTGTCAACAAAAGTCCATCTAGTCAAGGCTATGGTTTTTCCAGTGGTCATGTATGGATGTGAGAGTTGGACTATAAAGAAAGCTGAGTGCCAAAGAATTCTTGCTTTTGAACTGTGATGTTGGATAAGACTCTTGAGAGTCCTTGGACTGCAAGGAGATCCAACCAGTCCATCCTAAAGGAGATCAGTCCTGGGTGTTCACTGGAAGGACTGATGTTGAAGCTGAAACTTCAATACTTTGGCCACCTGATGTGAAGAGCTGACTCATTTGAAAAGACCCTGATGCTGGGAAAGATTGAGGGCAGGAGGAGAAGGGGATAACAGAGAATGAGATGGTTGGATGGCATCACCGACTTGATGGACATGGACTTGGGTGGACTCTGGGAGTTGGTGATGGATGGGGAGGCCTGGTGTGCTGTGGTTAATGGGGTCACAAAGAGTCAGAAACGACTGAGTGACTGAACTGAGCTGAACTGAACTTTGTTCACAAAATGGATCTAATAAAGCATCTACAGTAAAGGGTTGTAAAGATTAAAGAGACACTGATAATGTTGATGAAAACTGATGAATGCTTACCAGGTGCCAGGCCCTGTTTTGGAGTTTGTTGGACATATCTGCTTATTTATTTCTGACCACAAAAATGGGAAGCTGTTCATACTATCCAATTTTAGAAATGGGGAAGATGAAGCCCACAGAATATAAGTAACTTTCTCAAGTTTATGTAAAGTGTAAGTGATGGAGGTGGGATATGAATCCAGCTGTTTGTATTTGGAATCACTTCACTCCACTGCCTTCAATAATGGAACCAGAGCACTCAGCAGAGTGCCCACCACATGGTAACCACTCAATAAATGGTCATCTTTTAAGAACATGATACTGTGCCAGGTGCTATGCTGACACTTGTTTAAGTTATTTCAAAAAATTCTTATGACCACCTTGCTGCTACTAAGTCACTTCAGTCGTGTCCGACTCTGTGCGACCCCATAGACGGCAGCCCACCAGGCTCCCCCATCCCTGGGATTCTCCAGGCAAGAACACTGGAGTGGATTGCCATTTCCTTCTCCAATGCATGAAAGTGAAAAGTGAAAGTGAAGTCGCTCAGTTGTGTCTGACCCTCAGCAACCCCATGGACTGCAGCCTTCCAGGCTCCTCCATCCATGGGATTTTCCAGGCAAGAGTACTGGAGTGGGGTGCCATTGCCTTCTCCATATGACCACCTTAATAAAGTAACAATGAACCCACTTTTGCATGTGTGGGCACTAAGTTACACATGAAATAAGTGAACTTTATGTGAAATATAGGAACTTTCCAGCATCACATTCATAGTGAGTAACCACATTGAGACACAGACTCTTTGCTTCTTAAATCCCCAAGCCTGTGGTTTTGGCCATAGTCAAATAGACAGACTGCTGTTGCTATTCTGAGAAAAGACAATCCCAAATAGTAGCTTATTTTTATGTGAGTCTTTTACATTTTCTGTATCTCTCAAATTACCCCATGTAATCTTTTTGATGCTTATTTAGGTTTGGTTTTTGGAGTTGTGAAATTGATCATGATTTATGATAACTTCTTGTTTTCTTTCTTCCCTCTGCTCTAGCATATAATCTCCACATGCAGTGTTTCCCATCTCACTAGGAGAACAGGCACTGCAGGAACCATTTAGCATTCCAGGGCTTTGCTAAACTTCACTTTGGGGTGATGTATCAGGCAGTCAGTCACAGCAAGATGCTAAATGCCAGATGTTGCGTTGTTGGCTGGGATCATCCTTTGAACATCTGTGTCCAATCCTGAAAGGGGAAATGCCCTAATGCACAGAAAACATGGCTATTTGTAAGGAAGTATCTGGCTGCTAATGAGTCACTAGGAGTGATCCAAGGGAGTAAAGTTACCTCAAAGGAGACTGGCCACATTCAGGAAACTCAATGATATTTTCAGTGAGTAAAGATTCGAGGGGTATTGGCATAGTTTAAGGAAGAACTTATTTTGTACCTTTTTTCAGTTCTATTGACTAGCAGCTGGAAGCTTGGTGGTTTAAAACAACAGAAACTTATTGTTTCACACTTCTGGAAGCTAGAGAGCCATATCAAGTGTCAACAAATACATGTTCCTTCTGAGACTCTTGAGGGAACACTTCCTTGCCTCTTCCTAGCTTCTGGAGGTGGCTACTGCCCTCAGTGTTCTTTGGCAAATGGCTGCCTCACTCTAGTCTCTGCCTCTGTGGGCACAGGCATTCTCCCTGCATTTCTTTGCCTGTCCATGGCATTTCTTCTTATGAAGACACTAGTCATATTGGATTAGGACTCACTTTCATGGCCTCATCTTAATTTGATGACCCTATTTTTCAAATAAAGTTGTGTTCATAGACACAGGGTGGGGTGGGGGGCTAGGATTTTAATGTGTCTTTTTAGAGGTCACAATTCAACCTATAACACCATGTAAAATCATCACAAGTTCCAGGAATTAGGACATAAATATATTTGAGGGGACCATTACTCAGTCTACCCTATATTCTAAGTGACAGGTAATAAGATCAAACATCCCAGAGCATAGCAGTGTTACCCAGATTCCCAGAGAAGGTCTGAGCTGAGTCTGGAATCCAGGTCTGTGAGCCTTCTGGCTTTGCAGCTTCTATTTGAATAGGCAAGTTCTTGGTCGGGTATTACAAATAAAGAGTCCTTGGGTATAAATTCACAGAACTTGTGTTAGAATCATTGACTGGGACAAAGATTTAGAACTTTCACTGGCTATTTTAGGGAATGCAGTGGCCTCGTTTTACAGCCTTGAGGAAATCACCTTTTAAATTGGACCTTAGTTACATGAGCTTTGAAACAGGATTATCATAGAAACTTAAAATAAAATTGGCTGATGACTAATTAAAGCATTCTAACAAACCAAATGAGCAGGGCGAGTCTTGGAAAGAAGGAGCAGTACTTGATGTTAAGAGCCCGCTGGTGGACATAGGCGTGGGTGTGGGATCAAACAGAGATCAGGACAAAGTTATTGTCAGCTCGACCCCTTCCTCTGCGTGTCAAAACACTCAGAAGTTAGCTCCTTCCCTGCAATAGTAGCTCTTAAAATCTAAAGCCCACGCTCTTTCTTTAGCACCAGTTATTAAAAAGAAAAAAATAGAATGTTTCAGCTATTTTAGCCCTTCCTGCCGTTTCTCTACTTTTAATTTTCTCTTAAAACTCTTCAGACCCTGAGATGAAACCTTTTTCTTTAATTAATAAAGACTGCATGAAATGCTTCGGCAAATTCACACACTGCATTGTCAAACCTAGAGTTTCACTTGGAAAGATGAAGAAAAGTGAGATTTGAATCTCCCCAAACTGCAATTAGGTCAAGTGGAACTATATTTGAGAGACAGAATCAGGAAAAACCTTCCTCACGGATTCTGTATCTCTAAATAGATTTGGGGATTTGCTAAGGCTCCGGGTTAATCACGATGAGAGGAAAAATGGTTGCCCTTGCTGTCACTTCATACATGGGCAGCAGGAAGGTTTGGAAACGTGGATGAGAGATTTTCCCATTGCTATGGAATGTATCTGTGATATAAGGGGCACACGTTTTCTTAGGAGCCACCTTTCCTGTTGAAAGGTTTTTCTGTTCAAAGCAGGAGATTGATGTCCTGAACTCACAGGTACCATCCTGCTCAGCTATGGCTCCCATCTCCCCAGGTGACTTAGGGAATTAGTTGTCCTCTCTTGCTCTTAGATTCCTGACCTGTAAGTAAGGGATTGGATGAATCTTTAAGGGATCTATCATTTTACAATACAAAAATAGTGATCTCTTCATTACATTTGTTGTTATGCTGAGGATATCTGTGAAAACTTTCACCTCTTTGTGCTCAGTGGTTCACTACAGCTTTACACTGCCTCATAGGTCTTAATAAAAAATGTATCTATTGTATGAGAAATGATGAAGGAAGCAAGTCTAGATCCTCTGAATGGTACCCTAGGTGGAACCTACCTTCTAAATGTTTCATGTTAATAGGGAGCATGACAGTGAGAATCTTTAGAATTTCTTGAAGTGTGCTCCCTAGAAGATGAATTCCAGAGGAGGAGCCAAAACTTACGATGGTGTTTTGCTGCAAAGAACACAAAACTCTATCACTTTGCTATTCGACATGTGATTTGTGGACCAGCATTTACATCACGGGGGAGGTGGGCAGCAGATCCAGCCCAGATCTGCCGAATCAGAATTTGCATTGCAACAAATCCCAGGGGATCCATTTACATATTAAAGCTTGAGAATCACTTTCCTCTTGATTACAGGGCCAGAAATAGAAAGTATTTAATTCAGTAAGAAGTCCAGGAGTAGGCCGTTGTGGCTCAGTTGGGTGCCTCGGTGTGCAGTTGGGCATGCAGGCATTAGCCATCTTTTTGCTCCACCTTCCTCAGCATGTAGAGTTAATGATAGAGTACAAGGTGGCATTCAGCCCTACTCAGGGCTCACCAAGAAGAAAGAAAGGCAAAGGCAACCAGGAAAGGATAGGGGTGAAAGTGAAAGTGAAAGTTGCTCAGTCATGTCTGACTGTTTGCGATCCCATGGACTATACAGTCCATGGAATTCTCCAGGCCGGAATACTGGAGTGGGTAGCCTTTCCCTTCTCCAGGGGATCTTCCCAACCCAGGAATGGAACTCAGGTCTCCGTATTGCAGGTGGACTCTTTACCAGCTGAGCTACAAGGGAAGCCCAAGAATACTGGAGTGGGTGGCCTATCTTTTCTCCCGTGGATCTTTCTGACCCGTGAATCAAACCAGGGTCTCCTGCATTGCAGGTGGATTCTATACCAACTGAGCCATCAGAGAAGCCCAAAGATAGGGGTGGGGCCTTGCTTATAGATTCTGGAAGTGGCTGCCTCAAGGGTCTCCACCTCTTACTGGCCACAACTGTGACATACAGGCCAGATTAGACACAAGGCAGGGCGAACAAAAGAAGGGATTTATTGTGCCAGCTTCTGTACTACAGAAGGCACGGGAGAAGTGGACTCTGAGTTACTCATGGGTAACCGATCCATTGTGTTTGCTGTATTCATGTTCATATTCATGGAGGAAAAAATATAGCCAATTATGTTTAGGAAATAAATCTAAATAGGTTTCTTTTACACAGGACTTCTTAAAGCTTTTAATATACAAAGGTGCATTTTAAATCTTCCAGAGGGAAAAACAATATATAATGTTTTCTACTCATCTGATTATAGAACTCTTTTCCCAAAAATCAGTTTTCTGCCAGAGGGGGGAAAATATAAAACTAACTGGAAAATGTAGATCAATATCATGTGATTATGTGTTTTTGAGCAGGGGTCATCAAACTTCTGTGGAGGGCCAGATGGTAAATATTTTGGGTTCTGCAACCATAATGTCCCTGACCAGCTACTCAGCCTACCACCAGGGTGCAATATGTCAGCGGACTGGCTTGTGTTGACCACATTGTGCCTATGGGCCATAGCTTGCTGTCTCTATTTTAGAGTCCAGTTCAGTTCAGTTGCTCAGTTGAGTCCGACTCTGCGACCCCAAGGAGTGCAGCACGCCAGGCCTCCCTGTCCATCACCAACTCCTAGAGTTTACTCAAACTCATGTCCATTGAGTCGGTGATGCCATCCAACCATCTCATCCTTTGTTGTCCCCTTCTCCTCCTGCCTTCAGTCTTTCCCAGCATCAGGGTCTTTTCAAATGAGTCAGCTCTTCACAATAGGTGGCCAAAGTATTGGAGTTTCAGCTTCAGCATCAGTCCTTCCAATGAATATTCAGGGTTGATTTCTTTTAGGATTGACAGGTTGGTTTTCCTTGTAGTCCAAAGGACTCTCAAGAGTCTTCTCCAACACCACAGTTCAAAAGCATCAATTCTTTAGCTCTCAGCTTTCTTTATCGTCCAACTCTCACATCTGTACACGACTACTGGAAAAACCATAGCTTTGACTAGATGGACCTTTGTTGGCAAAGTAATGTCTCTGCTTTTTAATATGCTGTCTGTGTTGGTCATAGCTTTTCTTCCAAGGAGTAAGCATCTTTTAATTTCATGGCTGCAGTCACCATCTGCAGTGATTTTGGAGCCCCCCAAAATTAAGTCAGCCACTGTTTCCACTGTTTCCCCATCTATTTGCCATGAAGTGATGGGATCAGATGCCATGATCTTAGTTTTCTGAATGTTGAGTTTTAAGCCAGCTTTTTCACTCTCCCCTTTCACTTTCACCAAGAGGCTCTTTAGTTCTTCACTTTCTGCCATAAGGGTGGTGTCATCTGCATATCTGAGGTTATTGATATTTCTACTTGAAATATCTTGATTCCAGCTTTTGTTTCAATTAGAGTTAGCCACAGCAAAAACTTCCCTGGTAACTCAGACGGTAAAGCGTCTGCCTACAATGTGAGAGACCTGGGTTCAATCCTTGGGTCGGGAAGGTCTCCTGGAGAAGGAAATGGCAACCCACTCCAGTATTCTTGCCTGGAAAATCCCATGAACAGAGGAACCTGGTAGGCTACAGTCCATGGGGTTGCAAAGAGTTGGACATGACTGAGCGACTTCACTTCACAGCAAAAACAAGATGAAAGAGACACAACCACAACAATATGTACTAATATTTTGATGGTGCCCGAAATTCTACAAAATATTTTAATATGAATTCATATTTATATTGTATTTTTATACTCAATATAAATATATTTACACAGATATAAAATGTTACACACATGGAATCCCCTCTGATTTTTTACCCATGAAAATGACTATCACTATTTGTAGTTTCTTGAAAAAAAAAAAAAATAGAGTACTGTGCTCTAAGAAATGAAGGACTCTGGATATTATTCATCAGGGCTCTGGATATTATATCTGATCATTTGTCCAAAATTATAATTATAATGTTTTGAATTTATATATATTTTCTTCCCAATATGCTCTGAGAATTTCTTAAATTTAACTGTCATATTCATTCTTTGAGGGAGGCCACAATCCAACCAATTATTCACAGGGGCTTGTGAAATCATTGCAAGTATTTGAGATTTACTATGGCAGCAGAAGATGAAATGGTTAGATAGTATCACCAACTCAATGGACATGAACTTGAGCAAACTCTGGGAGATAGTAGAGGACAGGGAAGCCTGGTGTAGTGCAACCCATGAGGTCACAAAGTCAGACACAACTTAGTGACTGATGAACAATTTAGGGGCTCTTAGCTTTCTAGACCTTAAATACCTCTGTCCAAGTCTCCTTCCAACAAGTCTCCTTCCAATCATATCAGATTTTTAGAGGCTCCTCAGTTCCACTGCTATTATGTGCTACCATCATACTAGGTATCTGGCTCTATTTTAATGGCATCTGTGGTGTTTGGGGCTTCCCAGGTGACTCAGTGGTAAAGAATCCACCTGTATTGAAGGAGATGTGGGTTTAATCCCTGGTTTGGGAAGATAATGGCAACGTATTCCAATATTCTTGCCTGGGAAATCCCATGGACAGAAGAGCCTGATGGGCTACAGTCCATGGGGTCACAAAAGAGTAGGATACATCTTAGCTACTAAGCAACAACAATAATTATGGTGTTTTAGTGCACTTGCTTATTTAAACTCCTTATGTGTCTTTGCTTAAGAAATAACCTGCTTGCGGGCCAGGCTGGTGTGTGTTCTGTTTGTGCCTATGCCCTCAGTGCTGAGCAGAGTGTGACAGATGAACACTGTTGAGTGAAGTGTCCTGTGTCAGCCATAGGGGTGGGATGTGAGGGAGCTGCGAGGGTGACTTCAGGGCTGCTGGGCCACCTTGGGGTTTCAAAGCATGTCTTCTGTGCTCACTGACACGCCGTCTCCACCCTGCAGGTGGCCATCTATTCTAACTCTGCTGGCATTTTCTGTCATGTCATAGCAATGGGAACAGATCCCAAGGCGACCACAATGATGTACCTGTGGATTGAGTTCAGGCCATTAAATTGCCATCATGCGACCTATCTAATGTCATTATAGCCCAGTTCCAGAAAAGCAGAGAAATAAGAAAAAAAAAATGACTCAATTACCAGTGTACGTGTTGTCAGACTTTCAAAAGAGCCCGAAGGAAGTGTCTGTAGTAGATGGAATGGTGTACACCCACCCACACACACACACAGACACACACACACACGGCCATCCCTTCCAAGGGTAAGTTTGTAAACTATAGGAGGAGGACAATTACTAAACTAAAGCTTTATTTGGATGTGAGCCCAGTTCACTCACTCTAGAATACTCTTCAGCCAAGTCTGTTTCCAGGGGCTTATGGAAGAAATTTTACAAATTCTAAATAGGAAGTTTTGAAAAGCTGAGACCCTTAAATCACACATGGTATGCAGCGAGTGACATAGGTTGCCTTGTATGTTACTTCGGGATTGAAGAAAAGAAAAAACGGCATTGCTGAACCACGGAAGTGAGTGAAAGCAGATATTCAGTGGCAAATGACGCTGACACCCCTGCATCTGGGATTTGCTGACTATCAGGTGACTGTCAGAGACATTGTTATGGTAGTTTGGGTTTGAAATCTTTCCCTGGAAAAGTTGTTTTAGGAACCCTTCAGACATTTTCTCACTTTAACTGATTCCCTCAGCGTTAACCTTGCATGGGACACTGTGCTGCTCTCCTGCCTTGGAGTCATACACTTTCTTTTTCTTTGTTTTGTTGTTATATTTGGCTTCTTAGGGAAATACCTGAGCAGAATGTCCACCTCTCTTGGCGTCTCATAATTTTATTATCAGTCTTTCTAGTCACCTGCTCTTACAAATAGGCCCGGGAACTTTGGGCATCCTTGTGCCTTAATGGTATTTTTAAAATGCCTCCTACCTCCTCTTTAATTAACTGCAATCAGGAAGGCTAGTTGGTGGACACATGGTGTCATCACTCTGTGAAATGCTGCCTGATGGCTATAAACATGGCCATATGCTCTCTGTGAAATATGGCTGCAATCACCAGCAACAGGAACAGCTGATGGGAGAAGAAGACTCGGCTTCTCACTTTCTTCTGCTTTATTCTCCAAACCTGGGAGGCACTTTGCAGGTCAGCTGAATATTTTCTCTCAGCCACTGCTGCTTCTGCTAAATTTCCTTTTATTTTAGTTTCAGTTATCTCCAAGACATATTTGAGCTAGAAATGGCAATTATTAATGGAATATATTTGGTACCTTCCTGTTTAACATCACAACACTTTAATTAGGCTGGCCTCTCTTTAAATCCTGCACTACACACGTAACATGGGTTTCTCCAACTAAGTGGTTATCAAGAAAGAGGATAAAACCATCAAAATTTTCACAGTGAATGAACAAGAATTTCTCAGCAAAGTTCAATAGATTTGCCCTGAACCGGTGCAGCTTATAAAACCCTTGAGCCTAATTGCTTTCCTGCATTTTGGCAAGAAAAATAGCTGACTTGCAATGGAGTAGAAAGAAGAGGTTTGGAAGAAAGTGTCTTTTAAGAAAAGCTTCCAATGAAAATTTCAATCAATATTTTTAATCCCAGAAGACTAGATAAAATATGATATTATGTCCCTTGCACTGAGAGATTGTGACGAGGGTTGTTTTTCAGTGTAGGTAGGAGAGCAATGTGCCTCTTATGCTACAGTGTGGACAGAGAGCTATACTCCGGCATTTCAACAATGCCTCATACCTAAGGTGGTGGCCCTTGGATGCCACATTCTTACTGAACCAGGTGGACTCCTGGTTTCACAGCTATGCTTGGAGACACAAATGTCTGCCTTCCCCGTGAAAGTCAGTGAGAGGAGCTGAGTATGAAACAAGTAATATACTCCACATCCCTCCACTAAGCATCATTTGACTGCTTATTGAAATAACTAGACAAAATTGAGTGCAGAGGAGAAGCACTGATTGCTTTGAAGCCTTCACTTTCCCATTTAGAAATGTCTTAGGTTACTAATTTTGATATCAAGTTTTCTACCTCTAGGAGTATATATGTATACATATGTATTCTTGAAAGCCTATTTTATTGCTTCTTTTATGCTTTCAGGGCTTTGTTAAAGCAGGGCTTTCACCCTTTACCCTTTTTTGCTTTTTTTTCCCACCTTGTATGTACTGCACAGGCTATTAAACTGTGTGCAGGTGATTGATCTCTTTAATAAAAGCAAGTTCTTTAGTAAGCAAAGAGTGATAAAGATAAACAAATGTACTGGTTTGTCCAGTGCTTTGGAGATTATGGTAACACGGGGGCATCAGGAAAGCCTATTAACAGATAAGTTAGATGAAACACATCCATTCTGATCTCAGTAAGTCGGGAAACCATTCGCTTTAAGTTAATTTTATCCATGTTTTCTCTTCATTTGTAATACTTTGTGGGTTTTAACAGAAAATATTTAATAGTGTGCAGTGCAGTCCGTAGATAAACGATCTTGGCAATTTCTCTACATAACTGCTTGTCAAGCCCTTTAGCAAGGTACACAACGCCCTGCAGTTTATCACCTCTCTTTCTAGATTGTTTCAAAGGATCATTGAGAGGGCCGAGACTCCCTAGAGTACTGTGCTCTGATCCTGTCATATTTTTTAAAATGCTGGAAAGTGTAAGGTTACATGGTAAGATGGTTTTACATAGGCATTTCTTGAGCTCGTCACCATGGCGCACTCTTTCCATGGTAACCACTGTTTCCATGGTACGTACCGTAAGCTTCTCCGGAGAAGCCGAGAGGTTGATGAAGATGCTTACCCACCCACAAGTGTGCGCACACACACTTGCCTTCTTTCTCTCTCTCTCAGGCACAGATTCATCCCACCATTTATGTGAATTTAGGCACATTTTCTGACAAATTCTGACATTTCTGACTAAATGGAGCAAAACTAATTTTAAAATAAAATCTGCTTTTCTTCCTATTGTGTGATGAGACAAATAACCACTGATGCAGCCTTTTTGAATGATGCAGAAATGTAACAAAAGCTGACGTTGTTCTCAGTGACATGGATTAACAGGATAAAATCTCGGAGGCAAAATTTGACAGGAAAACAGTCAGCCCTGGACCAGATTTTCTAAATGTATCTCCCTTTCTTAGACTCTGAGCTAAGTCTGTAATCAGCATCATGTTCGATGTTATAGCACATAAAAGAAATTTATTCCCACAGGGGCCTTGCATTTTCTGCAGGCTTGGGGGAATGAAGTTTAGACATATATAATAATTAGAAAACAATATAACACTGTACATAATCAAAATAAATTGTTATAACGCCAGAATTTTTAGGCTTAGAGGCAAATAATATAGCTGTTATTTATTTTAAAATATTTTTTCTACCACTTTTATCCTTAGGACTGGAGAAACCAGAACACTTTAGGAAAATGTGCTGGTTTAGGTAGAGATAACAGTGCATGACTTTTTGAGGTGCTGATTAAAATCCTAAGATTTAACAACAGTTGTTGTTCTTTTGTTATTGATTTCAAAATTGATAGCTTATCCTTTTATAGTATAGGTGGTTCCTTTGGAAATTAACTTCCAAATACTTTAAGTGTAGTGATGATAAGAGAATGGGGTCTCTGAAAACCAAGGGTATGCCTAGTGTCCCAGCAGCTATTTTGGCATAAGCGACATAGAAATCAGTAGTTCAGGCATCCAAATCTTTCCCTCCTAAAGCTAAATCAAATGATCTTTTAAGCCCTATGTGAGCATGGTTCTTGGAAACTGATCTTGAAAGGAAAGTGTATGTAGACATAGCCAATTCATTACTTTTTTCAAGGAACATTTATTTTGTTCCCAAATGTGTCTAACACTTTCTGTAAAGAGTTTTTATTTTTTTCAGTAAGAAAAATAAGATAACTGTGTGGAGCAACTAAGGGAACTCAAGCCTAGAGGTCCCAGGGAGATTCAGAGTAAAGATGATAGAAATTCTGAATGGAAATGAATCTATGATGTTATTATAAAGTGTTATGTACCTCAAAACAACATGGTCAACAATAATAAGTATTTGAGTCAGTGGAAAGGAAAGGAGAAGGTATGAGAGAGAACCTGCAAAAGATGAAGGCAGAAATGAATCTGGTATATTATGTTAAGTGAAAGAACCCAAACACAAAAGACCACACATTTTATGATTCTATTTATATTAAATGTCCAGAGAAGTCAAGTCTGTGGAGACAGAGAATGGGATGCAGATGGGAATGGTGTTAACTAAATGAGCATGAAGGATCTTTTTGGGGTGACGAAAATTTTCTAAGATCACATTATGGTGATGGTTGCACAACTAGGGAAACTTACTGAACAATGAATAATAAAAGTAGGTGAATTTTATGTTATGCATATTATGCTTTAAAATGTTAAAAAAAAAAACAGAAAGAAATGAGTCTAGTATGAGTAAAGGGTGGCAAGGTAATTGACATTATTGTAGTATAATAATAAGAACAGTCTCAGAGCAGGGAAATAAATTGATCAAAGTCACACAGCTGATAAAATGTGGAACTTGTTAAGAGGTAGAACTGTCCGACTACAAGTAAGACTAGAAAAGTGAAGTGATGCCAATTAGGACATAATACTGGATTAATTGGGAGAAGAGAATGGGCTTTACTTGAAAAGTTACTTGGAATATTTTTGACTCTTCAGTAGGAAGAGGCATGCTTGCTGAGAGTTATGTTTTAAGAAGCTTAATTTTAGAAGTGGCATTTTAAGAAGCAGGATCCATAGGTGAAACCCTGTGTTAAATGTTCCAGCATTGGGAGGATCTATGTGGTATTTTATCTTGAGGACTCGCCTGGGTCTCCATCTTGGGATTCACCTTGGCTGTTCTTGGGGGGACAATTATGGGCTTTATATGTATAGATGACAGTGCCCTACCAGTATCCAGTCACTCTTCTGTTTCCCTTGATCTTATAAATATCTAATCAGTATGCTCAAGAAGAGGGAACCATATCTACTTAAAAATCTTTCTTCTGCTTGACCTCCAGTCTGTATTCACTGTGACTTATGTGGTTACAAAGAGAACAACAGTCATTGAGTTTTATTATCAATTGTTGATTCATTCATTCAACAGAACTTCCCTTGAAACTTTCAACATGCAAACCATTACTAGGCACTATAAGCAACGCACATGAGAAGAATATGTGTTCCAAGGCCTCAAGGATGTCACAGTCTGGAATCCTGCCCATGAAATATCAGGCCTTGTAGAGCCCCCAGGGGAGTGTGTCTCCCTTCACCCGAGTCTGCTGTGTACATGGAACAATCCTAATAGTTCTTCTTTTCTTAATCATTTTGAGAAGAAAAAAGTCAACAGGGCCTTTCCTTTCTTTGATATTTGAGATATTCTTGGAATGGTATTTCATTGCCCTTTGGTAGAATAGCTCATGAAAACCAAATAATACTTTGTGTAAACTACAGACTTCCCTGAAAGAGTGTGCTTGAAATTTTTGATTCAGCTAACTTTCTGTCAAGTTAAACATCCAACGTCAGGAAAGAATTTGAGAATTTATAGAAAATTCTAACATATTCTTATAAATTAAGAAAGAGTTAAGGAAAATTCATTATAGTCAGTTTTTTAGGATCTTTGTTTTGTGAAAGGTATCCCCCAAGCTTATTTTTTCCAGTTTTATTTAGATATAATTGATGTGCAGCTTAGTATAAGGTTTAGGTGTACAGTATAATGACTTGACTTGTGTAAATATTGTGAGATTCTCACCACAGTAAGTTTAGTTAGCATCCATAACCTCATATGGTTGTACATTTTTTTCCTTGTGATGAGAACGTTTAGGATTTATTCTCTTAGCAAACTTCAAACAGACCATGCCACATTGTTAATTAGTCATCATGTTGTACCTAACGTCCATATTTAACTTATTTATAACTGGAAGTGTGTATCTTTTGATCACCTTCACCCAATTCCCCAATCCCTCACCCATGCCTCTGGAAACCACAAATCTGATCTCTTTTTCTATGTTTGTTTTACATTCCACATGTGAGATCATGCAGTATTTGTCTTCTTCTGACTTATTTCACTTAGCATTGGGCTTCCCTTGTGGCTCAGCTGGTAAAGAATCCACCTGCCATGCAGGAGACCTGGGTTCAATACTGGGTTGGAAAGATCTCCTGGAGAAAGGAAAGGCTACCCACTCCAGTATTCTGGCCTGGAGAATTCCATGGAATGTATAGTCCATGGGGTCACTAAGAGTCAGACACAACTGAGTGACTTTCACTTCACTTAGCATTATGACCTCCAGATCCACCCATAATGTCACAAATGACAAGATTTCCTTCTCTTTTATGACTGAATAGTACTCTAGTGTGGTGAGTATATACATTCTGTTGTTCACTCACTCAGTTTTGTCCAATTCTTTGTGCTCCTGTGGACTGTAGCACACCAGGCTTGCCCGTCCTTCACTCTCTCTCAGAGTTTGCCCAAATGCATATCCATTGAGTAGGTGATGCCATCCAACCATCTCATCCTCTGTTGTCCCCTTCTCTTCCTGCCTCAATCTTTCCCAGCATCAGGGGCTTTTCCAGTTAGTGTGTGTGTATATATATATATATATATATATATATATATATATATACATACATATATATGTATATACACACTCACTTGTAAATTTATATATATATATAAATTTTTTTCTTTATACACTCACATAGCATTTTCTTTATACACTCACCTGTAAATGACACTTAACTTGTTTCCTTCTCTTGACTGTTATAAACAATGCTATAATGAATGTGGGGGTACAGATATCTCTTTGACAGAGGGATTTCATTTCTTTCAAATATACTCAGCAGTGGAATTGTAGATCATATAGTAGTGCTATTTTTAAATTTTTGAGAAAGATCCTTACTATTTTCCATAGTGGCTAAAGAATTTACATTCCCACTAACAGTATACAAGTATTCCCTTTTCTGAACTTCCTTGTCAGCATTTGTCTTCTCACAGATGTGAGGTAATATTTCATTGTGGTTTTCATTTTTATTTCCTAATTCAAGGAGATCAAACCAATCAATCCTAAAGGAAATCAGTCCTGAATATTCATTAGAAGGACTGATGCTGAAGCTGAAACTCCAATACTTGGCCACCTGATGCAAAGAATTGACTCATTGGAGAAAACCCTGGTACTGGGAAAGATTGAAGGCAGGAGGAGAAGGGGACAACAGAGGATGAGACGGTTGGATGGTACCACTGACTCGATGGACATGAGTTTGAGCAAGTACTGGGAGTTGGTGACGGACAGGGAGGCCTGGTGTGCTGCAGTCCATGGGGTTGCAAAGAGTTGGACATGACTGAGCAACTGAACTGAACTGAATAAATAATAACATTGAGCACCTTTTCAGATACCTATTAGCCATTTGATTATCTTCTTTGGGAAATGTTTATTCAGGTTCTTTTTCCACTTTTTAATTCCTCTTTTTTTTTTTTGCTATGAGCTGTATGAGTTCTTTATGTATTTTGAATATCCAGTCTGATTTTTAAATAATTAATACTGATTTAAAGTAGTTGGTGCTCACCCCAATTTTGCATTTCTAGCTACCTACATATATGGAAGCATGGTGAGAGGAGGCCCCTTTCAAAAGTTCTCTCAGATCAGCCTAAAGGGCTTATTAAAAGCATGGAGTTCAAGTGCACTAGGTACCATCCCTTATTTTTCAGTGGAGGAAGCTGGGGCTTGAGCAGACCAGGAACCATATTGAGGCCACCATTTAAGCAGTGGCAGTACTGCTACTATTAGTACAGGACCAGAGACTTGAAGCCAGCTCCCTGAAATCATTATTATTGGAAATTCTTGGATCATTTGTTTTAACTTCCTAGCAATTCACAGTTAAGTCATTGAATTATGCCCTACGAAATACTGAGTAGAACCTATTTTTCCCATTCCCTACCTTCCCACCATTCACTCAGTATATACAGATTATTTTAGAAATATATATATTTCAAAAAGTTTAGCTTTTAAGTGTCACCAAATTTCCATCAGTTCCTTTTAGTCCCTCTGAATGAGTCAGAATACTGTAAAAGTTTAGAAAGAAAAAGAAAGAAAGTGAAGTCGCTCAGTCATGCCCGACTCTTTGCAACCCCATGGACAGTAGCCTGCACCAAACTCCTCTGTCCGTGGGATTTTCTAGGCAGGAATACTGGAGTGGGTTTCCATTTCCTTCTCCAGGTAATCTTCCCAACCCAGGGATCGAACCCAGGTCTCCCGCATTGTAGATAGACACTTTACTGTCTGAGCCACCAGGGAAGTCCTGGTGAAAGTTTAAAGCAGGGGTTAAAAAAAAAATGGATTTTGGTCTTGCTCTACCATTTATTAGTGACCAGAGTGACTTATTTCTTTTTTTTTTTAATTTTATTTTATTTTTAAACTTTACAATATTGTATTAGTTTTGCCAAATATCGAAATGAATCCGCCACAGGTATACGTGTGTTCCCCATCCTGAACCCTCCTCCCTCCTCCCTCCCCATACCCTCCCTCTGGGTCGTCCCAGTGCACCAGCCCCAAGCATCCAGTATCATGCATCGAACCTGGACCGGCGACTCATTTCATACATGATATTATACATGTTTCAATGCCATTCTCCCAAATCTCCCCACCCTCTCCCTCTCCCACAGAGTCCATAAGACTGATCTATACATCAGTGTCTCTTTTGCTGTCTTGTACACAGGGTTATTGTTACCATCTTTCTAAATTCCATATATATGCGTTAGTATACTGTATTGGTGTTTTTCTTTCTGGCTTACTTCACTCTGTATAATAGGCTCCAGTTTCATCCACCTCATTAGAACTGATTCAAATGTATTCTTTTTAATGGCTGAGTAATACTCCATTATGTATATGTACCACAGCTTTCTTATCCATTCATCTGCTGATGGGCATCTAGGTTGCTTCCATGTCCTGGCTATTATAAACAGTGCTGCGATGAACATTGGGGTACGTGTATCTCTTTCCCTTCTGGTTTCCTCAGTGTGTATGCCCAGCAGTGGGATTGCTGGATCATAAGGCAGTTCTATTTCCAGTTTTTTAAGGAATCTCCACACTGTTCTCCATAGTGGCTGTACTAGTTTGCATTCCCACCAACAGTGTAAGAGGGTTCCCTTTTCTCCACACCCTCTCCAGCATTTATTGCTTGTAGACTTTTGGATCGCAGCCATTCTGACTGGTGTGAAATGGTACCTCATAGTGGTTTTGATTTGCATTTCTCTGATAATGAGTGATGTTGAGCATCTTTTCATGTGTTTGTTAGCCATCTGTATGTCTTCTTTGGAGAAAT
The DNA here is from genome assembly GCF_029378745.1 of Bos indicus. NCBI lineage: Eukaryota > Metazoa > Chordata > Mammalia > Artiodactyla > Bovidae > Bos > Bos indicus. The sequence continues at coordinate 48,212,594 of NC_091762.1, read as the reverse complement.
GTCTATTTAGTTCTTTGGCCCATTTTTTTATTGGGTCATTTATTTTTCTGGAGTTGAGCTGTAGGAGTTGCTTGTATATTTTTGAGATTAGTTGTTTGTCGGTTGCTTCATTTGCTATTATTTTCTCCCATTCTGAAGGCTGTCTTTTCACCTTGCTAAGTTTCCTTTGTTGTGCAGAAGCTTTTAAGTTTAATTAGGTCCCACTTGTTTATTTTTGCTTTTATTTCCAATATTCTGGGAGGTGGGTCATAGAGGATCCTGCTGTGATGTATGTCGGAGAGTGTTTTGCCTATGTTCTCCTCTAGGAGTTTTATAGTTTCTGGTCTTACTTTGATACCTTTAATCCATTTTGAGTTTATTTTTGTGTATGGTGTTAGAAAGTGTTCTAGTTTCATTCTTTTACAAGTGGTTGACCAGTTTTCCCAGCACCACTTGTTAAAGAGATTGTCTTTAATCCATTGTATATTCTTGCCTCCTAAAACCTCGAATAGCCAAAGCTATCTTGAGAAAGAAGAATGGAACTGGAGGAATCAACCTACCTGACTTCAGGCTCTATTACATAGCCACAGTTATCAAGACAGTATGGTAATAGCACAAAGACAGAAATATTGATCAATGGAACAAAATAGAAAGCCCAGAGATAAATCCACACACATATGGACTTATTTCAATGTTGCTGATAGATTATATTCAGTTCAGTTCAGTTCAGTCATTCAGTCATGTGTGACTCTTTGCGACCTCATGAATCGCAGCACGCCAGGCCTCCCTGTCCATCACCAACTCCCGGAGTTCACTCAAACTTATGTCCATCGAGTCGGTGATGCCATCCAGTCATCTCATCCTCTGTTGTCCCCTTCTCCTCCTGCCCTCAATCCCTCCCAGCATCAGAGTCTTTTCCAATGAGTCAACTCTTCGCATGAGGTGGCCAAAGTACTGGAGTTTCAGCTTTAGCATCAGTCCTTCCAAAGAACATCCCGGACTGATCTCCTTTAGAATGGACTGGTTGGATCTCCTTGCAGTCCAAGGGACTCTCAAGAGTCTTCTCCAACACTACAGTTCAAAAGCATCAATTCTCTGGTGCTCAGCTTTCTTCACAGTCCAACTCTCACATCCATACATGACCACAGGAAAAACCAGAGCCTTGACTAGACGAACCTTTGTTGGCAAAGGAATGTCTCTGCTTTTGAATATGCTATCTAGGTGGGTCATAACTTTCCTTCCAAGGAGTAAGCGTCTTTTAATTTCATGGCTGCAATCACCATCTGCAGTGATTTTGGAGCCCCCAAAAAATGAAGTCTGACACTGTTTCCCCATCTATTTCCCATGAGGTGATGGGGCCAGATGCCATGATCTTTGTTTTCTAAATGTTGAGCTTTAAGCCAACTTTTTCACTCTCCACTTTCACTTTCATCAAGAGGCTTTTGAGTTCCTCTTCACTTTCTGCCATAAGGGTGGTGTCATCTGCATATCTGAGGTTATTGATATTTCTCCCAGCAATCTTGATTTCAGCTTGTGTTTTTTCCAGTTCAGTGTTTCTCATGATGTACTCTGCATAGAAGTTAAATAAGTAGGTGACAATATACAGCCTTGACGAACTCCTTTTCCTATTTGGAACCAGTCTGTTGTTCCATGTCCAGTTCTAACTGTTGCTTCCTGACCTGCATACAGATTTCTCAAGAGGCAGGTCAGGTGGTCTGGTATTCCCATCTCTTGAAGAATTTTCCACAGTTTATTGTGATCCACACAGTCAAAGGCTTTGGCATAGTCAATAAAGCAGAAATAGATGTTTTTCTGGAACTCTCTTGCTTTTTCCATGATCCAGCAGATGTTTGCAATTTGATCTCTGGTTCTTCTGCCTTTTCTAAAACCAGCTTGAACATCAGGAATTTCATGGTTCACATATTGCTTAAGCCTGGCTTGGAGAATTTTGAGCATTACTTTACTAGCATGTGAGATGAGTGCAACTCTGCAGTAGTTTGAGCATTCTTTGGCATTGCCTTTCTTTGGGATTGGAATGAAAACTGACCTTTTCCAGTCCTGTGGCCACTGCTGAGTTTTCCAAATTTGCTGGCATATTGAGTGTAGCGCTTTCACAGCATCATCTTTCAGGATTTGAAATAGCTCAACTGGAATTCCATCACCTCCACTAGCTTTGTTCATAGTGATGCTTTCTAAGGCCCACTTGACTTCACATTCCAGGATGTCTGGCTCTAGGTCAGTGATCACACCATCATGATTATCTGGGTCATGAAGACCTTTTTTGTACAGTTCTTCTGTGTATTCTTGCCACCTCTTCTTGATATCTTCTGCTTCTGTTAGGTCCATACCATTTCTGTCCTTTATCGAGCCCCTCTTTGCATGAAATGTTCCCTTCGTATCTCTAATTTTCTTGAAGAGATCTCTAGTCTTTCCCATTCTGTTGTTTTCCTCTATTTCTTTGCACTGATCGCTGAGGAAGGCTTTTTTAATCTCTCCTTGCTATTCTTTGGAAGTCTGCATTCAGATGCTTATATCTTTCCTTTTCTCCTTTGCTCTTCACCTCTCTTCTTTTCACAGCTATTTGTAAGGCCTCCCCAGACAGCCAGTTTGCTTTTTTGCATTTCTTTTCCATGGGCATGGTCTTGATCCCTGTCTCCTGTACACTGTCACGAACCTCATTCCATAGTTCATCAGGCACTCTGTCTGTCAGATCTAGGCCCTTAAATCTATTTCTCACTTCCACTGTATAATCATAAGGGATTTGATTTAGGTCATACCTGAATGGTCTAGTGGTTTTCCCTACTTTATTCAGTTTAAGTCTGAATTTGGTAATAAGGAGTTCATGATCTGAGCCACAGTCAGCTCCCGGTCTTGTTTTTGTTGACTGTATAGAGCTTCTCCATCTTTGGCAGCTTTCTCCATCATAATCAGTATGATTTTGGTGTTGACCATCTGGTGATGTCCATGTGTAGAGTCTTCTCTTGCGTTGTTGGAAGAGGGTGTTTGCTATGACCAGTGCATTTTCTTGGCAAAACTCTATTAGTCTTTGCTCTGCTTCATTCCGTATTCCAAGGCCAAATTTTCCTGTTACTCCAGGTGTTTCTTGACTTCCTACTTTTGCATTCTAGTCCCCTGTAATGAAAAGGACATCTTTTTTGGGGTGTTAGTTCTACAAGGTCTTGTAGGTCTTCATAGAACTGTTCAACTTCAGCTTCTTCGGTGTTACTGGTTGGGGCGTAGACTTGGATTACTGTGATATTGGTTTGCCTTGGAAACGAACAGAGATCATTCTGTTGTTTTTGAGTTTGCATCCAAGTACTGCATTTTGGACTCTTTTGTTGACCATGATGGCTACTCCATTTCTTCTGAGGGATTCCTGTCCACAGTTTTAGATATAATGGTCATCTGAGTTAAATTCACCCATTCCAGTCCATTTTAGTTCGCGGATTCCTAGAATGTCTACATTCACTCTTGCCATCTCTTGTTTGACCACTTCTAATTTTTTCTTGATTCATGGACCTGACATTCCAGGTTCCTATGCAATATTGCTCTTTACAGCATCAGACCTTGCTTCTATCACCAGTCACATCCACAGCTGTGTATTGTTTTTGCTTTGGCTCCATCCCTTCATTCTTTCTAGAGTTATTTCTCCACTGATCTCCAGTAGCATATTGGGCACCTACTGACCTGGGGAGTTCCTCTTTCAGTATCCTATCATTTTGCCTTTTCATACTGTTCATGGGGTTTTCAAGGCAAGAATACTGAAGTTGTTTGCCATTCCCTTCTCCAATGGACCACATTCTGTTCAGATCTCTCCACCATGACCTGCCCATCTTGGGTTGCCCCACGGGCATGGCTTAGTTTCATTGAGTTAGACAAGGCTGTGATCCTAGTGTAATTAGATTGACTAGTTCTGTGTGTATGGTTTCAGTGTGTCTGCCCTCTGATGCCCTCTTGCAGCACCTATCATCTTACTTGGGTTTCTCTTACCTTGGGCGTGGGGTATCTCTTCACGGCTGCTCCAGCAAAGTGCAGCCACTGCTCCTTACCTTGGACGAGGGGTATCTCCTCACTGCTGCCCTTCCTGACCTTCAACGTGGGATAGCTCCTCTAGGCCCTCCTGCGCCCGTGCAGCCACTGATCCTTGGACGCAGGGTTGGTCCTCCCAGCCGTTCCTGCGCCTTCGCAGCCTGGCACTCTCTGCCGCTGCCCCTGACCTCGGACGTGGGGTAACTCCTCTCGGCTGCGCTTAGTGCGTGGGTCGCAGCCGCTGCCGTGCTTAGTGGGCCGATCAGACAGATGGACAGACAGAGCTCAAAGCTTGAGTGCTCTGATGGAGGCATGGCCAGGCTGCCTGGGGTCAAGTCTACCTTCCAGTTGTGGGGCTATGAAGTCAGGACGTGTGCTAGGGGATTTAGGGCAGTAGAGCTGTGGCCTTAAAGCATTTGCACGCCCGTCTTTTCCTGTTGGCCGGACAAGGAGAGGCAGAAGCCCTGATGCTGGCTCCGAGTAGGCAGCTCTGAGCAAGATTTAGCAGGTACCAATGTTAAATGATTTGGTTTCGTCTCTCATGCTTCTGCTATTAGCCATGAGAAGAGCATGCTCTGAGTTCAATTTGCAGCTTGGAGTCAAACCATATTTGCGCCTGGAGCCTAATCAACTAATTCCAATTTAGTTCACAGAGCCTTCCTAGACAACCCATAAACGAATTAGTGAGAAAAAGAAATCTTTGTTGTTGTAAGTCACTGAGATTTTGTATTGTTTGTTTTGCAGCATTGTCATAACAATAACTGACTAAAAACAATTTCTCTATGCCTCAAATACCTGATCTATAATGTGGAGTAATATTTGTACTAAACTCATTTCCAATGTTTGAGATTCATTTAAATGATATATGTAACATATTTAGAACACTGTCACCTTGTAAAAAATTATGTCATCCACTATCGTATGTTATTATTTAGTGAACCATACTCTCCCCAAAGTAAGTACATAAATAAAGACTTGTTAGTGTGCTTACATCACCTCCATAAAACAGTAAAACCTGCCAGTGGAGGAGAAGGACAAGCAAACACTATGAGAACTGCACTTGTGATGACACTTCTCTTGGTTATACTTCTCCCCCAACTCTCCAGATTCATGTTGTGATAATGGGCTGCAAGAGCTCCTTCACTGGTAGTGGGTCTCGTCATTCTGTAAAACTCCCTAGCTCTTCTGCCCATGCCTGCCATCTCTAGAGTAAATTTGAATGTAGTGTTGGTGACTGGAGCAGATATCCGACTGATATCCCCTAGAACAATGAACTGAACATGAAAGTACTGAATGCTTTCTACCTCAGACACTTGTATATCTCTATTTTTTGAAGTTTGTTTAGCAAGGTAGCCAGGAAGTGCCTCTGGGGCAACCCTCAAGCCATGAGAATTGGAGGTGGCAGATCAGTACTCTAACTTTCTCACCCCTCTATGAGACATTTTGAGGAATATTCTACTAGATTCCGGCAGAACTGAGTCCTGTGCCTGCCCAGTTGCTAAGTCGTGTCTGACTCTTTGCAACCCCCGTAGACTGTAGCTCACCAGGCTGTCTGTCCATGGGATTTTCCCGGCAAGAACACTGGAGAGGGTTGACATGCCCTCCTCCAGGGGATCTTCCTGACTCAGAGATGGAACATCTACTGCCTGCATTGGCAGGCAGATTCTTTACCACTGAGCCACCAGGGAAGCCATTCCAATAGATTTGAGCCCCAGTTTCCCACAATGATAACTTGCTCATTGACATATCATTTACTGGGTTTTCTCCCTTTTATGTCTCAGTAGTCCTTCCCCAACTTGTACTTCCTTGAATCATATCCCCCTCAGTTCAGTTTAGTTCAGTCGCTCATTGGAGTCCGACTCTTTTTGACCGCATGCATCGAAGCATGCCAGGCCTCCCTGTCCATCACCAACCCCTGGAGTTCACTCAGACTCACATCCATTGAGTCAGTGATGCCATCCAGCCATCTCATCCTCCGTCGTCCCCTTCTCCTCCTGCCCCCAATCCCTCCCAGCATCAGAGTCTTTTCCAATGAGTCAACTCTTCACATGAGGTGGCCAAAGTACTGCAGTTTCAGCTTTAGCATCATTCCTTCCAAAGAAATCACAGTTCTGATATCCTTCAGAATGGACTGGTTGGATCTCCTTGCAGTCCAAGGGACTCTCAAAAGTCTTCTCCAACACCACAGTTCAAAAGCATCAATTCTTCGGCGCTCAGCCTTCTTCACAGTCCAACTCTCACATCCATACATGACCACAGGAAAAACCATAGCCTTGACTAGATGGACTTTTGTTGGCAAAGTAATGTCTCTGCTTTTCAATATGCTATCTAGGTTGGTCATAACTTTTCTTTCAAGGAGTAAGCATCTTTTAATTTCATGGCTGCAATCACAATCTGCAGTGATTTTGCAGCCCCCCAAAATAAAGTCTGACACTGTTTCCACTGTTTCCCCATCTATTTCCCATGAAGTGAAGGGACCAGATGCCATGATCTTCGTTTTATGAATGTTGAGCTTTAAGCCAACTTTTTCACTCTCCACTTTCACTTTCATCAAGAGGCTTTTGAGTTCCTCTTCACTTTCTGCCATAAGGGTGGTGTCATCTGCATATCTGAGGTTATTGATATTTCTCCCAGCAATCTTGATTCCAGTGTGTGCTTCTTCCAGCCCAGCGTTTCTTATGATGTACTCTGCATATAAGTTAAATAAGCAGGGTGACAATATACAGCCTTGACATACTCCTTTTCCTATTTGGAACCAGTCTGTTCTTCCATGTCCAGTTCTAACTGTTGCTTCCTGACCTGCATACAGATTTCTCAAGAGGCAGGTATGATGGTCTGGTATTCCCATCTTTTGAAGAATTTTCCACAGTTTATTGTGATCCACACAGTCAAAGGCTTTGGCCTAGTCAGTAAAGCAGAAATAGATGTTTTTCTGGAACTCTCTTGCTTTTTCGATGATCCAGTGGATGTTGGCAATTTGGTCTCTGGTTCCTCTGCCTTTTCTAAAACCAGCTTGAACATCTGGAGTTCACGGTTCACGTATTGCTGAAGCCTGGCTTGGAGAATTTTGAGCATTACTAGCATGTGAGATGAGTGCAACTGTGTGGTAGTTTGAGCATTCTTTGGCACTGCCTTTCTTTGGGATTGGATGAAAACTGACCTTTTCCACTCCTGTGGCCACTGCTGAGTTTTCCAAATTTGCTGGCATATTGAGTGCAGCACTTTCACAGCATCATCTTTCAGGATTTGAAATAGCTCAACTGGAATTCTATCACCTCCACTAGCTTTGTTTGTTGATGCTTTCTAAGGCCCACTTGACTTCATATTCCAGGATGTCTGGCTCTAGGTCAGTGATCACACCATCATGATTATCTGGGTCGTGAAGCTCTTTTTTGTACAGTTCTTCTGTGTATTCTTTCCACCTATTCTTAATACCTTCTGCTTCTGTTGGGTCCATACCATTTCTTTCCTTTATTGAGCCCCTCTTTGCATGAAATATTCCTTTGGTATCTCTAATTTTCTTGAAGAGATCTCTAGTCTTTCCCATTCTGTTGTTTTCCTCTCTTTCTTTGCATTGGTCGCTGAGGAAGGCTTTCTTATCTCTTCTTGCTATTCCTTGGAACTCTGCATTCAGATGCTTATATCTTTCCTTTTTTCCTTTGCTTTTCACTTCTCTTCTTTTCACAGCTATTTGTAAGGCCTCCCCAGACAGCCAGTTTGCTTTTTTGCATTTCTTTTCCATGGGGATGGTCTTGATCCCTGTCTCCTGTACACTGTCATGAGCCTCATTCCATAGCTCATCAGGCACTCTATCTATCAGATCTAGGCCCTTAAATCTATTTCTCACTTCCACTGTATGATCATAAGGGATTTGATTTAGGTCATACCTGAATGGTCTAGTGGTTTTCCCTACTTTATTCAGTTTAAGTCTGATTTAGCAATAAGGAGTTCATGATCTGAGCCACAGTCAGCTCCCGGTCTTGTTTTTGTTGACTGTATAGAGCTTCTCCATCTTTGGCTGCAAAGAATATAATCAATCTGGTTTCAGTGTTGACCATCTGGTGATGTCCATGTGTAGAGTCTTCTCTTGTGTTGTTGGAAGAGGGTGTTTGCTATGACCAGTGCATTTTCTTGGCAAAACTCTATTAGTCTTTGCCCTGCTTCATTCCGTATTCCAAGGCCAAATTTGCCTGTTGCTCCAGGTGTTTCTTGACTTCCTACTTTTGCATTCCAGTCCCCTATAATGAAAAGGACATCTTTTTTGGGTGTTACTTCTAAAAGGTCTTGTAGGTCTTGATAGAACTGTTCAACTTCAGCTTCTTCAGCGTTACTGGTTGGGGCATAGACTTGGATTACTGTGATATTGAATGGTTTGCCTTGGAAACGAACAGAGATCATTTTGTAGTTTTTGAGATTGCATCCAAGTACTGCATTTTGAACTCTTTTAAATGCCTGAATTCAAGGCTCTTTCTCAAGACCTATGTTTGAGCCAACAAACTCAGTGGATTAACCTATCTTTACCCCTTTTACTTACCCTGTCTGCTTGTGGGCCAGGAGAGCCATGGTAGACATCTACACTTGTGTTGATAAACTGGTAGCGAATTTTCAGTATTTTTTCCCTTGATTCTGCAGGTAACAAGGGTTTTTATTTGGACAGGGTGTCATCTGTGGAGGGGAGCTTCTTCACCCTGGGTTATGTACCCTTCTCCGGGGGAGCCCACAGCAAGTAACTGACTGCTTCAGGGGTTCAAAGCTTGGCCCCCCCTTGCCTCAATTTGATATACCTCTGAAGGGGATTCCCAGATTGCTAGCTAACCACAGAGTTGGAATGGCTGAGGCCTCTGCCTTGTAGTTCAACTCCTCTTTCTGTCCATTCCTGCTTCTCTTTTTTCCCTGCCCCCTGCAGCCATCATTCCCAAGAGTATTGCTAATAAACCTAGTAGATGCAAGTCTCTGTTTGAATGTCTGTTCAGTTAGTTCCAGGAGTAGTCCTAGGAAGTAGACTTTAAAATGGGATTTTGGAGCAGGAGATTATACTGGCAGATGGTAATGAGGACTCCATCACAGGTAGTAGGTAGAGTCCTGATTGCCCTTGGCTTGCTCCTGTGGTGCAGTTATTGAACGTGTGATGAGCTGTGATGGGATCCCAGTGGAAGGGAATGCCTTGGCTGGTGCAGTTGGAGAGGTATGTGGGAGGTGGGGACTATGGAATCAGATAGCTGTTGCTTGGAATTGTTCATGAATTAATCAGTGGAAAAGAGACTCCAGGAATAGACCTGCAGTTGTGTAAGTGAATAGATTTTTGAAAAAAAGTGCCAAAGCAACTAATATAAAAATTGTCAAAAAAAAAAAAAACAAACCTAGTACTGAAACACGTAGAAATTAATATGGATAATCATATACTTTGGCCTTATTTCATGCCCTACACAAAAATTAATCCAATATTAATCTTAGATTTTAATGCAAAGTTTGCAACTACAAAGCTTAACAACAGTTTGGGGTAAACAAAGTTTTTATAAACAGGATAAACAAGCAAGAAATTTTTTTTATAATGATAAAATATACTTTGTAAAATGAAAAACTTTTGCTCATGAAAAGGAAACTGGTGTGAAAATGGTTAGATAAGCCACAGACTATAATAAAATATATTTAATATGTGTGCTGTGCTTAGTCACTCAGTCATGTCCAGCTCTCTACAGCCCCATGGACTGTAGCCCACCAGGCTTCTCTGTCCATGGGGATTCTCCAGGCAGGAATACTGGAGTGGGTTGCCAGGTACTCCTCCAGGGGATCTTTCCAACCCAGGAATTGAACCCAGGTCTCCTGCATTGCAGGTGGATTCTTTATTGTCTGAGCCACCAGGGAAGCCCAAGAATACAAGTATGGGTAGCCTATCCCTTCTCCAGGGGATCTTCCTGACCCAGGAATCAAAGTGAGGTCTCCTGCATTGCAGGCAGATTTTTTACAAGCTGAGTTACCAGTGAGCCCCATTTAATGTATATTACATTTTAAATATTTAATAAAATAAAATAAATATGCATATTAAAGACCTCAAATCCAGCTATATTAAAACATTTCTTCCATTCAGTAATAAAAAAAATTGGCAAACGGTTTGAACTGTTCAGACTCTTCACAATAAAACATGGTAAATTAGTATATTAAAAAAAAACTGCTTGACATCATAAGTCACAAGGGAAATTCAAATACAGTCAGAATTAGACACCACTTTACAGGTACTGGAATGGCTGAAATTAAAAAGCCTGTGAATAGTAAATGTTGGTTAGAAGAGAGAGCAACTGAAATTTGTAAGCATTGCTGGAGGGAGTGTAAAATGGTACAACTGCCTAGGATATAGTTTGGCAGTTTCTTATAAAGTTAAGCATAACCTACCTTATGACCCAGAAATTGTAATCCTAGGTGTGTACGCAAGAAAAATGAAGTCATATGTCTAAAGAGAATTTCAGAACAGTTTTAGCTATCCCCTGACAGGAAGCAACCCAAATTTCTACCAGCAGGAGAATGAACAGATCAATTTAATATAGTCATACCTTACTACTCAACAATAAAAACATGTATACACTGCCGAGTGTAAAATAGATAGCTAATTGGAACCTGCTATAAAGCACAGGAAGCTCAGCTTGATACTCTTTGATGACCTAGATGAGTCGGATAGGTTGTGGGGAGGAGTAGAGAGGTCCAAGAAGGAGGGGATGTATGTACATATATAGCTGATTCACTTCATTGTACAGCAGAAACTTAACACAACTTTTAAAGCAATTACTGTCCAATAAAAATTGTAAAAAATAAATTAAATTAAAATTTTAAGCCACTTAAAATCATCTATTTGTAAAAAAAAAAAAAAATAGAAAGGAACTAAATCCTGATATATGCAGCAACATGAATGAATCTCAAAAACATTATGCTGAAGGAAAGAAATAAGACACATAAGAAAACACTGTGTATGAAGATCTACAACAGGTAAAACTAATCTATAGTAAAAAAATCACAGTAATTTCTTCTGGGTGTAGAGGTTGACAAAGAAGGGGCACTTGAGAACTTCCTGGGGTGATGGAAATATGCTATATATTGATAAGGATATGGTTATGTGGGTATATATGTGGCCACAGTTACATGGATTATTCATTTGTCAAAACTCATCAAACTTAAAATCTGAACTTTTCATTGTGCACAAATTATACTTAAATAAAAGAAAGGGTTAAAAAAATAAAAGCAAGTACACCAAGGCATAAATGCCACCAAGGCATTTTGCCATAAACTTGGGCACAAGCTTTCCTGAGCTTGACTAGATTTCATATTCTTTTCCTTTAAATTATTTATTGAGCAAATGATCATTTTGGAGACTGTCTTTACCAAAACAAACTGCGGTTATATATTCTTAACTTAGAAATCCTTTCTGAGACAACAGAAGTAAGAAAATGTATATGCAAAGTTGTTTATTGAAGAATTTTATATTATGTTTAAAGATAAAACATTAAATGAAGTCAAAATGGTCAAGAAATTGTGGTACATTTGTATGATGAATTATTTCATAGCTAAAGACATCAAATAACTGTTATACAATAAGGAAATGGAATATTAGTGAACAACATAGGCTATAGAATTGTGTAGACAGCTTGATTTCTATTCACATAGAAAACACTGGACAAAGAAGCACCAGGTTGTTAGGAGTTGTTATTCTGGGATTGTGAATGACTTTTATTTTCTTCTTTTCAAACTTCATTTTCTACATTTTTATTTATTTCTTTTATAATCTGACATAAACCATAACTTATAAAGTTTTACAGTAAAATGAAAGTTAAACCTATTGAAGCCCTGAGACTGGTTTTCTTTGCTCTTCTGCAGCCACTCAACTATGGGAAAATCATCCACAGGAGTACATGGGAAACCCCTGAAGTTTTCTCAGAAATCAACTGCTCGGTTCTTGCAGAAATAGGATATGAATTAGATTTTTTTTTTAACCTTCCTGATGAAACCAGCTCTCCTTTCCCTCTGGTCCTCTTGCTTGTCTCTCCTCTCCATCCTACTCCAATTCTGCTGGTCTCTGAACCATGAAGAGCAGTGATGCTCTTTAGGAGATTCTAGCAAACACTGATATCACTAACTTCCATGCCATTCTAAAATTACATTTAATTTGGCTCCATTTCCTAGTCTGAAACTTGTTTTAATCAAAATTGAAATCAGTGCAATAAGAAGTCATGTACATCTCAGCCCCACTGTTTGGTATTTTGCTGAGATTAAGTGAGCTCAGGACTCTGTAAGAGATCGCCCTGCACCAGAAGGGTTTCTACAGGCTTGCAGTCATGGGGCACAATGATTACCATAGAAAAGCAATTTTTAACAATAAATCAGCTCATTAAAACCAAGGCAATGAAAAGTTGCATATGAGGAGGAGAAAGGGAGTGAGGGAAGAAGAAGGACTATCAAAAATCTCTTCATGATGTTTTATTTTATCTATCCAAAAGCTAATCCAAAGGTTGCTACAGGACTGTGCTCATAAAACAGGTCTGCAAAGGGAATCTCTACAGAAAAAGCCGCCTTGCCCGCTTCACTGGCAGTTGAGTTCACAGTAGAAATACATTCAATTCCACATAGTAATAGTGCTTTAATAACAGATGAAAATATGTTTTATGGTGTGTGTTGATAACTAAATGCTTATCCTATATATAGAAATTCAAATAATTGGAATTTCTCATAGCCAGCATCCAGTTGAGACCACTGGAGAATACCTTGATATAGAAGGTTAAAATCAATAGACTGTGTTTTGGTTATTTTTCCGAAGATGTCTGCTGTATGTTTAATATACTATATTTGTATTATGGGCTCTGGTTCCTGTAAATCTGAGGTCTCTCTTTCTTGAATGAATGAGGAGATAAGCAATTGAATTTGAAAGATACTTTATGCAACAGAAAAGCAATTTTGTTCCTGGTTATCAGAGGGCAAGAAGTGAACTAGCAATTGAATGCTAAATATTTTTAACCCTTGGGATTCTGGTTTACTCTCTGGGCTCAATCCATCTCAGCTGTAATGTTCCATATAATGGAGAAGCATTTTGTTAGATGTTTAGTCGATTTGAAGTAATTATCTCTTACTGTTAATGAATGTCAGTTTATATTACAAAATCTCATATTTCCATTTTTATAGGAGGAAAGGAGGAAGATTCCCATTTCTTACTACGAAGACACATGAATACAGTTTAGCTCTGACTAGGGCCCCTTTGTGATAAACCTGTGTTGGTTTTAGCCATGGTTCACAATGGGTCTCTGAAATTCTTGGTGCTCCCAACCCAGCAAAGGAGGCTGACATTTTTTCACCACATTTTCTGGTGAAAACTTTATTGTCCACTCCACTGGTTCTTCTCAAATAACTTTTTAAAGAATTTGATGACTTAAAAATTACTTATTTCAAATTCTTTACTCCCTAGTCTTTGAGAATAATAGTACAGATATAGCTAAAAGCACTATTTTTACACACTATTTTAACTGAATATTTCTGAAAAATATACCTTGCCAAAAAGTGATTTTTTTTTTCTTATCAGTTTATATCACACGTGAGGTAGCCATCCTCCAAGATGGGCCCCCAATGATCTTCCCTGCCTGGTAATGATGTTTTTGTATAGTCCTTATCCATGTTGTGTTAGTGTTGCCTTTGTGGTCAATAGTATGCAGCAGAAGTGAAGGTGTGTGTCTTCTGAAATACATCACATGAGACATTGCCACTCAGCCCTGTTCTCTTGAATCGCTTGCCATGTTATAAGGACTCTCCAGTGTTCCCATGTTGGAAAGGCCCATATGACAATATGAGGCATCTTCAACCAGCACTTATTTGCCAGCCATGAGAGTGAGACATCTTAGGAGTGGAGGCACCAACACCAGTCAAAACTGATGATAGCTGCCCTGGCCAATGTCATGACTACAACCTCATAAAGGATCCTCAGTCAGACCACTTGGCTAAGCCATGCTCAGATTCCTGACCCACAGAAACTCTGAGAGATAACAAATATATACTGTTATTCTAAGCTACTAATTGTTGGGTAGCAATTTGTATGCAATAATACATAACACTGTAAAAAGCCATCAAAGCACAATAACAGATTTCTCACTTACATAGAATTTTACAAAAGCATGCTAGGATGAGAGTAACTTTGGGAACTGGACATTGTAGATTGTAACAATACAATCTATTTTTAAAAATAACTTTATGCAATTAAGGTTTTTGTTACCAACAAGTGTGATCATTGCTTTTAGTACTTCCTTAGGTAAAAATTCTCCATGGGTCTACTGACATGGATCTGCTACTCAGTTTATTTGCCTCAACATTTTAATAACCATCAGAGTGTGTTCCATGATTCCAGAAGTCATTAGAGACAACTAAGTCTTGAACTGAGTGGTGAGTTCCTAACATATAAGTTAAAGAAGGAGGAACTGCAAATGATAGACTTCCAAGAATTGTGCCATACCGAGGGTAGGACGTGGTGTGTAGTGTCTGCTTCCCACCCTGGATTCTTCTCACACCGACAAAAGCTTTTCCTGCCTGAATCAGGTTGACCTGTCAACCTTAGAATAAATAGTAAACTTTGACATGGTAATACAAATGTACACACACACACACAAAATAATGTCTATACTTCAATAACTCGACTGAATACATGTCTATTGAGTCCTTGCTGTAGGCAGTCCACTTTGCTGGAATTTCAATTATAGAAAACACAGATTCTACTTCCTGACCCATTCTATTCCATGATCTTTAATACTATGATAAGCAGTCCTGGATGGAAGCCTTCAAATCTCTCCTGCCCGAAACACTTTGTCATTCAATTGACTCTTAGATCTCTGAATTCTTTCCACTTAGGTCAGAAGCCATTTGTTTGGAGATTTGAACTAAGCATTTATCATTTGTCTTGCCACATGACTACTTTTTTTGTTTCCAGAATTTCTTTCCCTTGTTTACTTAGTCCTATCTTCCTAGTACTTACTGTTGGCATGCTTTGCTATCTACTCTGGTTTCTAAATTATTGGTTGACCACCTTCCTCCTTATTCCCTTATTTCTGGTTTAATTCAGTGAAATACATTCTATTTGTAAAACCGGATCTCTACTTTTAAGAAACTTACAATTAAGTAGAACAACACTTGTGGCAGAGGAATGCATGAACTCTCCATTCTGCTCCCTGTTCCCTGGAGACACTAATTGTCCGTGAATCACCTCTGTTTTCTAATATTCTGCCACCAGGGCTTACACTGTCGAAGGGGCTCTTGATTGTACCCTGGGCAAATTAACTGTTCGGGTTCTCAGTCCTGATCTCATGAGATTTATAGTTCAATTATGGAGGTAAGATCTGGTGGGAAGAATTCAAATAAAATAGCAGATTTCAAAATGACAATAATAGGACAGATCTAATGAGACACAGAACATGATTGTTATTAAGTGACATTAATGGTCATTGATTGTCATAGTACACAAAAGAAGGTGAGATTCCTCCAGGTAGCTCACCTGGGAGAAGGCTTTTCAGAAGTAGTATTATGAGCTTGATCTTAGAGGCCAAATAAGTTTCCGATGGGTCAATGGCAAGAGGAAATTTGAAATACATAAACATGAGAGTCACAGTGAACACTTAAAGATGAGGGCTTAAAGATAATTATGTGTTGGATCTGGTCAGAGGACACTGAGCTAGGTGGAGAAAGGATTAGGGAGAAGCTCACAAAGGGAATTTGGGGCAGATTGTGACCAGCAAATGAAATAACATATAGGAAAGAGCTTTGTAAACTTCAAACCAGCATAGAAATTTAACAAAAATATTTATTACAATAGCATAAACTGTGGTGGTTGCCAGTGAAATAATATTTGACTTAGGGCTTTGTTATTTCTTTCAAAGAGAAGGTGTTTGAAGATCATTGCTTTGAATAGCTCTTCTCCATGTTCTGTTGCCTGTAGCTATCTTTCTGTCTTATTGACTTCTTTTCAGCCATCTTTAGTACAAATGGTGAAACTGCAGAAAAACTTCAAGGCTTTGCTCTTCACTTCCTTTAAAGGTTCTTCATCTCTTTAAGAGTTTAGACTTCGGTTTATAACTGTGGCAGCTGCAACTCCCAGAGGTCCTCCTAGCCTTGAGGTTTGTTTACCACTCAGCAGGGATTTGTTTACCACCTGGTAAGAGAAGAGTCAAGAAGATAAAAGCCAATCAGGGAAGTAGAAAGACAGAACCAGACAGAAAATACCCAGAAAATAAGATTAGAAACACCAGGCTCAAGTAGAGTTAACTTTAGCAATATGGTGACCCTGGCAAGCCCATTGAATGCACGTTAAATCACTTCATCCTGTGGGTTGTTAGAGATCTATTACATCTTCTAAGATTACTTTGTGCCTACTGAACATGCCCCACCATTTTAAACTTTCATGTTTTAAAAAAAGTCCAGTCACTTCATTTTAAGTTCCCAAATAAATATGTTTCTGGCTCTCATGTTGTTAATTGGCTAGTCAGATTGTATTTGGGGTGAAGTCTGACTTGGACTGATGAAGAGTTAATAAAATACCATTCATTTTGAAATATGAAGAGAACAAATCTCTTCTTTAGCATAATTCTTTGATAGTTAAAGTTTATATGGACAAGCTTGACATACCACAATGCCTTAAAGTAACATCTGAATCCACAAGTCAAATTATTTTGTCAACCATAAGTACATTTTATTATCTTTCTTTGAAAATTGGTGATCTGGTTATGGTGGAGGTATAGTTATTTTTCATTAATTATAACAGCCAGTAAACCAGAAATTATGATTATCAAAGAATCTGGAAATTCAGGGTTTTAGTGTAGGATTATTTTATTGGTTAATGTATAGTATTTATAATTTTAAAGATAAAAAAGAATGTTGAATTATTTTGCTCATGTTACCATCTAATATGTAGGCTTTTATAATCTACTTTTATTCACTTACAGACTCTAAATATAACTTTGATCTTGCTAATTCACTTGAATATGGGGTAAGATAAATGATTTTTGAATATTTAAAAGATTCCATTTAAAATCACTGATTGAACTGGTTTACAGCTGGAAGCAACTATTTCTTAGATATTGGGGATTTATTGTATATGACTTATATTAAGGGATAAATAAGGACTATAATTCAGAATGTCTTCGATCTGAGACCATCCCATATCATTAAAATATACTAATGTCATTCATTCAATACATTTGTTGAGCACCTACAAATGTTCTGATAACTTTGTTAGCCAGAGTTGTTTTTCAAATGTCAACATCTAGAAATTCTGTGGAACAATAAACTCATTGTTACACTTTGAGCAGCAGGTTGATAATTATCTTTTTAGAAAAGTCATGCATTGTTATTTGTATTGATGAAGACAACACCTCTTTCTATTGGGAATTCCCAATAAATATCATTCAGAATAATGTGTCAAGAGCAGTCTAGGGCAGTTCATGGGAAAGGCAAGTATGCCTGAAAATCAAGGAGGAGGTGAACACTTAGTAACTGTTCCTGGGCTATTTTGTAAGCTATTGCTACACTTTAAAACCTGACAGCCCATGGGCAAGCTGTGGATATTTCAGAGACTCCAGGTAGAACTGGCAGGATAGTAATTGCATCCTGTGGAGCTTGTGGGAGAAGGTTGGAAGGATTATTAGAGTTTATTAACCATCCTAAGGGCTTTCCTACACACCTTTCCTTAGGAACTCTGAAGTTTGCCATTTACTCCTCACTGACCCTTTTAACCTTTAGCCTTTTCTTCCTTCCAATTAATTTTAAGCGTTGCTACAAGAAATCATATTACAAACCAAGTTTCTGCTTTGACTAATATATTGAAATGACTTCTCAGTACATTGTGCATTTGACCCTAGGCATCTGAGTTTTTTCCAACCAATTTTCACTACTTGCTAGGAATGTCTACTGCTGTCGATTGGACAGGATGTGCTTTTTCTTTACATAACTACTTGCTCTTCTACCTGGGGAGTCATTCATTTATTTTAGCTTGTGGCTGCCTACTTTTGGGACCATGCTGTGTGCTGGCAGTTCCAAAAAATTATTTAGATTGTAGCAATCTCTCAAGGGAGCTGATAGCCTAGAGAGAACACTGGCACCTAAGTAATTACAGAACAAAAGAAGAAGTGCTGTCATACATTGTGATAAATAAGGGCATGAAAGCATGGAGGAGTTACCCACCTCCTCTGGAGGATCCCAGCGAGGCTTCACAGGAAAGGCGGCGCTTGAACATTTTGTTAAAGATGAACATCTATTTTTCGTATATAAAGAATGGAAAAATAAATAACAGAAACAACAAAATAAAAGCATGATTTGGGAAACAGCAAATAGTACACTTGGAGTGCTTGTGGTAAGAAATGAGACATGGAGAAGTAAATAATCAAATCACACAGGCATATTTTTAAATCGTAATTAATGCAGAGATTCTCTTCAAGATGGCAGAATGAGCTGATGTAGGGCAAGTTCCCCATCCAAAATAAATAAATGAAAGGTTTTTAAAAGTACTTTTCTTGAGAACTTGTTTAGAGGTTCTAGCAAGAGAGTACTGCTACTCACATACCTTAGATTGAAGAGTGGTCCTCCTGTATCAGGTAAAGTTTTCCTCTTCGACTGAGCATTCACCTCAAGGAGGGACATACATGCGGTGGTGAGGGGGAAGGGGGACACCAGTCTAGCTGCAGATCAGTCAGATCAACCCTGGTGATCAGTGAGGTGACAGATGTCACAGTCAGGTTGCCCTCAGATTCTGAAAGTACTTATCTGAGCACAATAACAAGAAAGGACATCTCTAGTGCCAGGAATTTTGTAAAGGGACCCCAAAGTGGTGTGTGGAACTTGAAGCCCTATTACTTATGCAGGTGCCTCATCATAAAAACTGAATTTGAGATATACATTGTTTGTCTGTCATAGAAACACAAACAGGATCGCAGAATAAACTCAGGAGAAACTCCATGCACTAATTTTAGAATGACATGCAGCTGCTGCTGCTGCTGCTGCTAAGTCACTTCAGTCGTGCCCGACTCTGTGGGACCCCGTAGACGGCAGCCCACCAGGCTCCCCCGTCCCTGGGATTCTCCAGGCAAGAACGCTGGAGTGGGTTGCCATTTCCTTCTCCAATGCATGAAAGTGAAAAGTGAAAGTGAAGTCGTTCAGTCGTGTCCGACTCTTAGCGACCCCATGAACTGCAGCCTACCAGGCTCCTCCGTCCATGGAATTTTCCAGGCGAGAGTACTGGAGTGGGGTGCCATTGCCTTCTCCTGACACTCAGCAACATCCCATAGATGTTGCTATGTAGTGCTGTTATTGTCATTGTTTTCCACGTTGTCTGTGTTTTCAGTTTTGATCTCCTCTTTAATCCGCAATTTGTTTAGAAAAAGAGCTGACATGCTTTTGGGAGGGCTTTGCTGTGGGTGTGATGGGAGTTTGCCTCTGGGTGCAGGGGCACCCCAGTTCTTCCTCATGGTTGCCATAACAAGGGCATTTGTTTCCAGTCACAGACTCTTCTCTGACAGCCTTTGGTATCAGACGTCTCCTACTGGTATCTGTTCCTCAGCGGGTGCAGGTGTGAGCAGGCTGTTCTCATGTTGCGTGGCAGCCATAGGTGACCCTTCAGCCAGTTCTCCCTGGAATCTTTCAGACATCCACTCGGTTTCCTGGAAGACTCTCCGTCATCCTCTCTTTTGTCTTTGTGGCTTTTGTTGTCAGTCTGTCCCACTTGGTTTATTTCTTATATCTTCTACACACTCCTCACTCTATATTTTTCTGGCAGCTTCGCTTTCTTCACCCTGTGTATCCTGTTTTCCAGTGCCTTTTAGGATTTATTTGCCTATTTACTCTGTGATGTCATTGATATTTTGCGAGGGAGGACAGGTGACCTTGTGTGTTTACTCAGCTATCCTGAAGAAGAAAACTATGTACTCTGTTTGTTGTCTGGTTCATATCCCTGGTTCTTTAAAACCCAAGGAAACTGTATTATTTATTACGGTTGTTCCATAACCACTGAAGAAGAGTAAAATTGCTTTAATTGCTGAAAGGATAGGAAGCTGTTGTTTCCTATACTTACTTGGTATTTCAAGATAGCACTAGTCCCACAGGAACAAATTCTGGAATATCACAGTGTCCCTTTGTCTAACAGATTCCATCTGCTAAAACACTACGTCTTCTCACACCTGCCGTCTTAGTGAGCTACTCAAGGATGGCGTGACTGATGGGTAATTTTGTCAGTTTAGCAAAGGGAGGGCTTTCACAGTAGCCTATGAGACAGCTTCGATTTATGTGGCTGTGTAACACTAGGTTTAAATATACCCCTTTCTAAGTCCAGAGCAGGGAAAAAAAAAAAAAAGGTGATTCAAAGATGTTACTTAGATTTCCTGGAATCTGGGAACCTGGTATATTTGATTCAAACCTAAAGAAAACCTTTGCAGATTGAAGACCAGCTAAAATGACCATGGCAGCTGAGCCTAGGGTGCATCTGAGAAGGGACCACATTCCCCTCATGGCAGGTTAAGGGTTCCCCTTTCCCACATACCAAATAAGGGATCTGTAGTAGTAATATCTGCCTATGGTCATTTACAAATGAAGCCCCAGAGGGCTGTCTGCAGGAACTGAAGGAACCTCAGCCAGCACAGGCTGCCATGTTCTGCTCAGTCGCTGGAGCTGAGGGGGAACCGCAAGCCAGAGCCAAGGGAAAGGGGCTGCCCGTGTGGCATGTCCCACCCGAGTGTGTGGGAGAGAAGTGTTCGAACACTAGCCTGGGTGGAGGAAGCCAGCACAGATCACATGAGTGTCAGGAAAGTAAAATTTCCTGCTCCATACTCCTTTCCTTCCTCTAGGACCTCTTCAACCCTGGGGATGTCACTGGCCACCCACTTAGTGGGGGGGGGGGGGGAAAGAATCGAATTTCTAGGTAGGGGAATAGGAAAGACAATTACACGTCTTCCCTTCACTGTAGACTGCTAAACAGAAGCAGGCCTGAACTGGGGAAATGGGGAGAAATTGGAAATCTAAATGCAGTGTTGAGCTTGGAAATGACCAAGTACATTACATAAAGTACTTGGTAATTTAAATATTGAAAGGAGACATCCTGGAGATTAACAAGGCCATCTTAATAGCCAAGAGTGTTCAGGGAATTCATGAAGGCCATCTTAATAGCCAAGAGTGTTCAGGGAATTCATGAAACCAGGCTGAAATTTCCCCAGGGCAAAGAAGAAAAAAAACCACAGGTTACTTCGTGAGTGTACCTTTCTTATTATCTCAGTGTCTTACTTGTTGAAAGTGACATTCTTACAGGCACAACCCCCAACCTGCCTCAGGGCTAGTGCTAACACTATGGACTGGACATGATCTCTCTATGTCAAAGAGTTCTTTAAAACAAAGTCTGGGACATGGTTATCTGGAGTCTGAGAATCTTAGTCCCACCATGAGTGTTGTCACAGCTCTGAATTTTTGTTCTGTTAACTGGTGTCTTTTCAACCCCATTTATTTAGGAATCTGAGCTTTTTTTTTTTTTTTTTTCATTTTTCTAACATTAAACCCCAGATAGGGGGGAAGAATAGAAAGACCTCCAGATCAGTGGTTTTTAAAGAGGACCAGCAGTATTAACATCATCTGGGAATTTGTTATAATTGCAAATTCTCAAATTCTGGACCTGCCATCCAGCAATATGTATTTTTAAAAGCTCACAAGGTGGTTCTGATCCAGCCTACAACTTGAGTACCACAGATGCTCAACAGAACCTCACTTTACTAAGCTGTTTTACAACTTCATTATTTCTAAATGTTTTTTGCACCTTTTAAAACTGAGGGATATTGCCTGGCACAGTATAAATCATTTGGGAAAACTCTGTTGCATATGATTCCTCTCTCATTTTGGAAGATGTTGCTCAAAAAGCTCCAATACTTTGGCTACCTGACAGGAAGAGCCGACTCATTAAAAAAAAACCCCAATGCTGGGAAAGATTGAAGGCAGGAGGAGAAGGTGACAACAGAGGACAGGATGGTTGGATGGCATGACCGACTCAATGGAGATAAGTTTTAACAAGCTGTGGGAGGTGGTGAAGGACAAGGAAGCCTGGTGTACTGCAGTCAATGGCGTGTCGAAGAGTCGGACTCAACTGAGTGACTGAACAACAAATTTTAATACCACTTGAGTTCATTGAGTACAGAATTTCTGAAACATGTTGCTTGAACAGAGGGGATTCTCTAACAGTTTGAATTCCAGATAAAGTGTCTCAGTGATTAAGCTGGAACCCTGGCAACAGAAATATCTAGATTTGAATCCTGTTATTTGCTTACTATTTTTATGATTTTTTTTTTGGCAATACCGCATGTCTTGCTGGATCTTAGTTCCCCGACCAGGGATTGAACCCAGGGCCACGGCAGTGAAAGCACTGAGTTCTAGCTACTGAACTTCCATGGAATTCCTAATCTTGAGTAAATTGTTTAAAATTTCTAAACCTCACTTTCATAAATTTTGACATCAGAATGACAATAGTCTTAAAGGACTGTGAAAGTGTTAGTTGCTCAGTCATGTCCTACTCTTTGCGACTCCACGGACTGTAGCCTCTTAGGCACCTCTGTCCATGGAATTCTCCAGGCAACAACACTGGAGTGAGTAGCCATTCCCTTCTCCAGGGGATCTTCCTGACCCAGGAATGAAACCCAGGTCTCCTGCATAGCAGGCAGATTTTTTTTTACCATCTGAGCCACCACGGAAGCCCCTGTTAGGATTGTAGAAAGGATTAAATATTATACTGCATATGTGATGTGAGCAAAACACTTAATTCAGTACTTGATGAACAAATACACTTTACACTAGATGGTGGCGGTTATTATTGTAACTGGGATGTCCTTCACTCAGT
The DNA here is from genome assembly GCF_029378745.1 of Bos indicus. Taxonomy (NCBI): domain Eukaryota; kingdom Metazoa; phylum Chordata; class Mammalia; order Artiodactyla; family Bovidae; genus Bos; species Bos indicus. The sequence goes on along the minus strand of NC_091762.1, from coordinate 48,189,718 downwards.
TTGGACTGCACCTCAGGTACCCTAGTCTGTCTCCAGGAAAGAGAGTCTACCACAGATTTGCGACAATCCAAAAGCCCAGTAGTTTATTCTTCTTGTAGGCCACAACTATCCAAGACTTTCCCAGAATCCATGGGGAGCCTCATTCAGAAGTCGATACAATTTTTTCAGTATTTTTTTCTTTTTTGGGGGGATTGAGTAGAAGCCAGCCTAAATGCGGTGTCTGAAGCCTAGAATGTGGGCAACCTACTTGGCTTTCCTAGTGGCCATGAACATTGGAGTACCAGGGTATCTGGCTAAGGCATTTTATGCTATCTGAAAACTGGGAGGCCCATTAGCATAGCATTAACTGATTCCGTGGAGGGAGGGGCAGGATCTGGAGGATCTTTTCCAACCAAAAATGTGAGTTTTGGTAATTAATCATTTGAATATAAGAGTGTCTCTTCTATTGAAAGCAATCAAACTCATCACCCAGTGAGAAGGGTGAAGTTCTAAAGACTTCATTTATCTCAGCTCCTTTGTACTCAGCAGTGTCTGTGCAAATTGCTTATAAAGTGAAAAGCATGGGGGAAAAGGCACAGAGAAGGCTTCCGAGGAAAGCTTTATTTTAACTCTAGGCATGATTCTCCATTTATTATCAGAGGGAACTATATCAAATATTCCTGTACTGGAACCAATGATTAAAAGCACCTTTTCATTTGATTCTAAAAAAAAACAAAAAGCAAAAAACAAAAGCATGTAAGCTATTACAAAAAAAGAAACCAGCCAGTGCCTGGTCTTCCAGCTCTGAACCAATGAGCAACACAGTACAAGACAGTGTGACTCTGGGTGCCCGCTGGAGTTTTGTGTGGCACAGACACCCAGAACAGGTTCACCTGTGATGGGTTCACACCATGGTGATGAATTAGTTAACCGTCTACATAATCTTCACGTGCTGCAGCTAAGATTTCAGGTATTTTAAATCTAAATGAAGGCACTTTGCTTATCCTGTGTAAATGGAACTTACAAACAGAACTGCAATTTCATTTAATAGCTATAAACCATTACTCTAATGGTTTGACAAATACCTGTGAGGATAGACTGCAATATTTCATCCAAGAAAGGACTGAATATTAAATAAATGTAACCTCCCAATGGGTTCTACTTTAACCCCCTACTAATTTTGGAGGGTGGATTTAAAAGCTGAAAGCATTTTAGAGTAAATGTTAGGGGTGGATGCAGCAGGTTCTGTGGTGCAGATTAGCACTTTATCCCAGTAATCACAAATCCTTTTTTCATCTTCCATTATCACTTCAAACTCATCACTGTAAAGTGCAGAACTTAACTCAGAAGTTGGAAACGCCATCGCCTCATGTCTAACATCCTGCTGGGGGATTTAAGCCATTAACTAATTTCTCTGCTCATGCTTATTATTTTTTTGGAAACAAAATTGAACAGCAAACATCTAGAGATCTCTTCCAGGTTAGTATCAATGAAGCCAAAAGTGCACACCTGATAAAATGGGAAGATGAATCATCATTCTGTAGTTAGAAAATATATCAAAGGCACCATCTCTTCATTCAAAGAATAAAGTGTCATTAAGGGGCTTTCAAATAAGAGGCCTCATCAGTTGGAAAATTTTGAATGGTGTCTAGAACCTGAAAAAAATGGTTTCTATAATTATCTTCTGTAATTAAAGATATTTTTGATGTTGGCTGATTATAGAGTGAGAGAAAATAGGACAAAGCCCCAAGGACAGAAGTGTTCAAGGAGAAATTTGTTAAGGAAAGGGACAGTTTCCTTGTGGAGCTTAATAAAAATTTAGTTTCATTTGATTCATAAACTTTTTCCTCCTGAAGATATATCACTTATATGCACTACAAAAAGATATTTAATGATCAGACCAAAAAAAAAAAAAAAAAAAAAGGGAGGGGGTGACATAAAATTGATCACATCTGTAATGACCAGAGCAATATAACAGCAGCTACAAACCCTTTAATTATAACTGACTTGAAGAAAAAAAAAAAAAACCCTGAAACTGCTTGTAATGGCTGCTTTCATTCTGTAGTTTTGCTTTGTGTTTGACAAGAGGAAAAACGTGCTGAAAGCTTCCGATTACCCTATAGCAATTACCAGAAAACCAATCAAAAGGCAATTTAGATTTTTTGAAAAGTGTGACTTATCAATTTATCCAATAGAGTTTTTCTTTTTTTCTTTGTAAGCTAATTAAATGGTGGTTTAAAAACATTGCCTTTCACAGGGACACGGATTTTGACTAATAGCATAGACCAATAAACCAGACCATTGTCACATCTTTCACTGTTGGAAAGATTGTCCCTGTCACTATACCTATTCATTTCCTAAGCCTCTTCTCGGTTTCCAGATTTTCCTATATTCAGCTGCCGCACCTGCAGCATACCCAGAAACTGCTGGGAGGAGACCCTGTTTCTGACAACAAAGCAGGCGTGGGGCGCAGCGCTGCATTCTGATGAAAAAATAACATCCCTATGAATTTTCTAAATTGCATAATCTTTCTTCAAATGACAGGAAAAGGATACAAATACATATAATGAACTGATGTGAGGCATAAATTAGTCCCCTTTGTAGCATGATGGGGAGTTAAAAAAAAAAAAAAGAGTATGTGATGCATGAATCTCCATCTTCCTCTCACCTCTCCTACCCATTCCCAGACACCACCTCCCCCAACCTGGTTCAGCAGCACATCTCATTTTTCTACAGATGGAACAGCCGCTACCCTCCAGAATCCGTGAGTATATGTATCCACCAGTGTTGAAACTGTTTTCCTCCCACAGAGAGCTTGAGATGCTTGTGAGCCCAGGCATACACTCGTGCACGCCCACACAAAGAGAAATGGGAAAAGAGTGTTGGAGATTGAGAGTAAGTGTTCCTTTCCATTTTTGGATGGGCCAGCTATAGACAAGTTCCTTTATTTTTTTTATCATTGTGTTCGTAGGTATAATTCCTAATGGCGATTTTTTTCCAGAGAGGTTTGTGTGATACCTGAAAGTTGAACTAGCCCTGCATTCAGGGGAAAGAAGCAAAAGCAAAAGCAAAAGCAGCCTCTGCTATAATGCAGCTTGCTTTTCATTGGAAAGATGCTGAAGGCAGAAGTGTACAATTGCCTGCCTTTCAATATTCCATTTGCAAGAACATCTTTTCATTGATCTCTGTCTATACATCCTGAAAGTGTGTGGTGTTAATTTGTTTTTTGAGATATAGATCACATAGTGTTGCCAACACTTACGCTTCCCATTAAGATTCTTTGTCATGTGGTTTATTTCGACTTCTGCAGCAAACTCACATCTACTATTAAAGACAGAACTCTATACAAATCCAAACAAACAAAACAAAGCTGAACTAAACCAGTTCCTCTGAAGGCTGAAGTCCAAGTAACTCCAGTGGCAGTTGATTTCACAGTGGAAATGTGTTTTGTTCTGACATGTATGAGTGCTTTAGTTATCACTGAAAGTTAGCGTCATAGACAAAATAACTTCATGGTGACAAATTCTTCTCTCATCTATAGAACTCAAAAGAAAAATAAAATTTTCACATTGATGTGCTTTGCTAAATTTTAAACTAGGAGGAAATTTTTGAAATTAAAATTCTAACTTCTCCATTTATTCAACTATAACAAGAATTTTAATAGATCAAGATTTTTCAGATTATTTTATTAATGCTACTATTTTTGAGTACTACCAACATGCTGCTGGCCCTTGCTTCAGGAAATTTATTAACACTGTTGCATTTTTGCCTTCTCAGTAGCCCATCCAATTATGCATTTCCCCTATTTCACAGATGCAGAAACTAAGGCTCAGAGAATTTTGATGGTTCACCCATAGTCAAGGTAGATTACAATGTCTGCCCATAGTTTCAGCATTTATTCAGAATGATTCTGAATGCTTTAGGTAAAAGAAGGTCATGATTTTAAATCTCATCAGAATGATAAAACAGGCATTACACTGAGGGTTTATATTACTATTTCCATGGCCCTGGAACTTCATATGCATAAAGTGTTATTTTCTGACATTATGTAGCTTGATTTATTTTTATGGTAAATCCATTGTAGAGTTTGATACATATTTAAACAAGAAAAAGGATATTAAATCTTAAAAGATCATTTATATAAGATTAGAAAAGCTATCCTAAATACACACATGTGGATAAGGAAAATGTTAACTAAACTGAAATTCATACCTGAGTCATATTCTCTTCCTGCTTTTCTTGGTCTGAAAAGTTTTTCAATCACCATTCTTTCACTGACAGAAAAAGGCATTTGGCTCATTCTTTTCAATAGGTCCTGAAATACCAGTCTAACAGTGATGTTAGACTATATGCAAAACAGGTAGTTTATTTAAAGATGTCCAAAGAAGATCCAAGGAAGAGCTGCCTCACTGGAAAAGACCCTGATGCTGGGAAAGATTGAGGGCAAGAGGAGAAGGGAACAACAGAGGATAGATGGTGGGATGGCATCACCAACTCAATGGACATGAGTTTGGGCAAACGCAAACTCTGGGCAATGGTGAAGGACAGGGAAGCCTGGCGTACGGCAGCCCTTGGGGTCACAGAGAGCCGGACATGACTTAGTGACTGAACAACGAAAACAACAAGGAAGGTCTTGTTGTTCAACAGCTTCAGGTGTAGCTGATGGATATGGGCACACAGCAAAGACTTTTTTTTTTATCTTTTTATCTAGGCAAGTGTAACTGAGCGGGATGCTATGAGGTTTTTCCAGAACAGAACTCTCCCCTATATCCTCTACTTTAGCTCCTCTCTGAAGGACCTAGCTAATAGTATGTGATACCCATGTTCTGAAATGTTTTGTAGATGCTAAAAAAAAAAAAAAAAAAAAAATCAACCAAATAAAAGAAATTAACTACCTGATGGCCATGAGCACATAGCCCCTAGACCTACTGGAGCCTGAGGATGGACAATGTGACACCACCATGTTACTTCACCATCAACCAGAGAATTGCCTGTGAGCTAATCACGTACTCTGTGACTTTCTTCCTTCATAAATCCTTTAAAAATTCTTTCCTGGAACCCATCGGGGAATTTGGGTGTTTTGAGCACTAGTTGCCCTAAACTCCTTACTTAGTGTCCTGCAGTAAACACTGCATGTTCTTCCACCACAACCCTGTGTCAGTAGACAGGCTGTACTGCCTCAGTTTGGTTCAGTAACACAAATACATCTCAAATCTTTATAGCAAGGCCCACAGAGAAAATGGTTCTCTTTTTGCCCCACTGCTTTAACTCTGGGTCTTGCCTGGCTGCCCTCAGGACGTATGGCATCTCAGCATATATACAATCCACATGCTGTGGCCCATGGAAGACTGGTTGAGAAGCTCTAATACTGTTCAAGAAGGAGGACTCATTTCCCAGAGAGAATTCTTGAGGTGCCCACATGGCAGCTTGACATTTTTCAGGGTCTAAATTTGCAGGGATTTCACTCAAATTTATCCAGATTACTCCTATGGTTTCAATCCCCCACTTCTCTTTCCCCTCCTGTTAGTGTCCTAATAAAAGCATTTGGTGATCCTCAGGTGGAGAAGTATACAGACTGTAATCTGAGATGAGAAAGGGAAATCTCAACTGAGTTTCCTTTAAAATTACTACTTGACTCTCTTTGGACTCTTTGTCTGTGTGTAACTGAACAATGAAATTCATTTTATCATTTCACTATTTTAACCATGTCATGGGCCTACGTAAACAATTCTTAAGAAGCAAACAGCGGTAATAGGGGGAAATTCATTCTTGATTTTTTTTTTTCATGTTTGGTAATTCATTTATATTTGCAGTAAAGAATTCCAGACTAGAGGTAACAGAGTTGTGGCAGAAAAGTTAGCATAATGAAGTTGGAATTAAGTGATCAAAAATATTTTTTCCGTGAATGTTAAGGGTGTGCATTGACTGTAGAAAACCTAGAGTAAGTTATAAAGACTAAAATTGTTTATTGTTTCTATACCAGTTATTATTTTAGCTGTGAGGATACTGCATGTAGATTGATTATCAAGTAATAAAATGGTCTCTAGACTATTCAAGATACATTTTCTTGATTCTTGTTCTCATCTTTGCAGACTTATATTATTCTGTTCCTTTAATAGTTGATTTTGTTTAGCTGGTTTCAACTAGAAATTATTCTATCTCCCTCCATAAGAAATATGAATATGTGTGTGTGTGTGAAGTGGGGTCAGGTAGGGTATCAGGGAAGCAGTCTGCTTTCCTAAAACTATGAAGCAGAGCAACCTGAGAATAAGGTAGAGTCCTCTGTCATAGATGTTCATTTCCCTTCTATCAACAGATAATTCTGACTCAAACTCAAATGCAAACATTGTGCTCGATGTTCAGAAAGGACCAAGAATTGAGATTATAAAGATGCCACAAATGTTCAACATAAGGAAATAAGAGGAGACCATTCAGGACTTTTATTTGATGGTAAGGACAAAGGTAGAGTCATAATCTGATTCTATCCTTAACAGACTTTTATTTATAATAAAAATGAAAAGACTAAGCTGCATTATGAATGTTGCAGTTTTCTACTTTTGTGTAAATAAGAGCTATCCAAACCCTGGCTTTCATAATATGGTAGACAAGACATTAAAAAAAAAAAATCTCCTGAGATAGTTAAGCTAGATTACTCTGTATTTTATTTAAACATTATTTATTATTAGTATTATGTACCAGGCTTCAGGGTAGATTTTGAAATTGTTAAGAACCAATCTTGTAGCAATTAGCCACACACAGCTATTTAAATTTAACTTGAAGAAAATAAATAAGTTAAATTTAAAATATGCTTAATAACACAAGCCACATTTCAAAGGTTAAGCCATTGGAACATGGACTGGTTCAAAATTGGGAAAGGAGTATGACAAGGCTGTATATTGTCACTCTGCTTCTTTAACTTATATGCAGAGTACATCATGCAAAATGCTGGGCTGGATGAAGCACAAGCTGGAATCAAGATTACCGGGAGAAATATCAATAATCTCAGATACACAGATGATACCACTCTAATGGCAGAAAACGAAGAGGAACTAAAGAGCCTCTTGATGAGGGTGAAAGAAGAAAGTGATAAAGTTGGCTTAAAAACTCAACATTCAAAAAACTAGATCATGGCATCTAGTTCCATCACTTCATGGCAAATAGAAGAGGAAAAAGTGGAAACAGTGACAGATTTTATTTTCCTGGAAAATAAAGTTGGAATCACTACAGATGGTGACTGCAGCCATGAAATTAAAAGTCATCTGCTCCTTGGAAGGAAAGCTATGACAACCCTAGACAGCGTATTAAAAAGCAGAAGCATCACTTTGCTGACAAAGGTCTGGATAGTCAAAGCCATCGGTTTTCCAATAGTCATGTACTGGTAAAGAATCTGCCTGCCATTGCAGGAGACACAAAGACTTGGGTTCAGTCCCTGGGTTGGGAAGATCCCCTGGAGGAGGAAATGGCACCCCACTCCAGTATCCCTGCCTGGGAAATTCCATGGGCAGAGGAGCCTGATAGGTTACAGTCCATGGGATCGCAGAGAGTCAAACATGACTGAGCACACACACACACACACACACACACACACACACACCATGATCAGGCCATATGCTACAAGCTGGGACACACACAGACAGGCACAATTTCTGCTCCTGGAAGCTTGTTATTAATTCCCTTCCTTCTGCTGGTCTCAACCCTGTTCACACTGTTTACCTACAGGAAGATTTCACTGCCTTCCCTCTCCCAGCTTACATAGATAACCTTTCTGTGAATTTCCTTAGCATTTACTGTTCTTATTTTGACAATTGGCTCATTCAGTTAGCACACTTTTTGAAAAGTACTCATTAAACACCAGAGACTTTGCTGTTTTCTATGGAGAATATAGCATGGCAAAATAAGAAATTTCCTCCTGTGAACTACTGCTTATGATATTTATAAAGCTGACAATAGTAACAAGTGGGTACCATGTAAAAGGGGACCAGAGGACCTGTCACATTGGTTACCATTTTAGTTCTACCAAGGGACACACAGTAGGCAGCAGAGCTCAGATCTGAACTGTGTCTACTGGACTCCAAAGTCTAACTTCCCCTTTGACACATTCAGGAGCAGTCAGGGATTACATCATCTCAGTATTCCTGAGTGCCTAGCATGTACTGACTCTTGAAAAATATTTGTTAAGTAGAATAATTAATCTTGACTTCATAGTGTCTTGGTCCAAACATCAAATAAGCACTTTTCCTAAGAGTGGAGGAGGGAACTGGTCTCCAGAAGGTGCAGTGGTGTCTGAGCTGCTATGTGGAGCTTTGTCAGGGCAGACACGTCTCATGTGCTTAAGAAAGAGATGTGGTAAAGAGACAGTCAGAAAACACTACATTCAGCTCCAATGGATCTTGCTGAGCTGGTGAGATCTTACTGTAACATGATAATAAATTTAGAGATTCTTCTGAACTGAGACCTGCTTAAAAGGGTAGAGTCAAGAGGTGAAATTCAAACAATCTGAGCTTTGAAAAGGCTTTTTTTTTGGTTGCTTAGGATGTAAAATTTTACAGAGATCATCTTACTCAATGAAACAGATACAGAGACAGCACCTACTGAATGTGCACACATGTGCAAACATACACCCTTTGAGGTGCTATGAGGGGGTAAAAAATAATAACAAGTATACACCAGCATAATAAAGGTGACACCTATAGACAAAAAGGCTGCTAATCATCTAGAATATAATGTTAATTCAGCTCTAATGGAAATACAAAGATGCTATGAGAGTATTGTGGAGTAAGAAACCCATTCCAGCTGAGGGAGCTTGGATGGGCAGGGTAGGTTTTAAGTGAGCAAGAAATGTAGCTAACTATTGATGGCAAGCTCAACATTAAAAAACTAAGATCATGGCATCTGGTCCCATCACTTCATGGCAAATGGAAGAGGAAAAAGTGGAAGCAGTGACAGATTTTATTTTCTTGGATTCTAAAATTACTATGGACAGTGACTGCAGTCATGAAATTAAAAGACACTTATTCCTTGAAAGGAAAGCTATGACAAACCAGGAAAGTGTATTAAAAAACAGAGACCCCACTTTGCCAACAAAGGTCTGTAAAGTCAAAACTATGGTTTTTCCACTAGTCATGTGTGGGTGTGAGAGCTGAACCATAAAGAAGTCTGAGCACCACAGAATTGATGCTTTCAAATTGAAGTGTTAAGAGAAGACTCTTGAGAGTCCCTTGGACTGCAAGAAGATCAAACCAATCAATCCTAAAGGAAATCAACCCTGAATATTATTGAAAGGACTGATACTGAAGTTGAAGCTCCAAAGTTTGGCCACCTGATACAAAAAGCCAACTCACTGGAAAAGACCCTGATGCTGGGAATGATGGAAGGCAAAAGGAGAAGGGGTGACAGAGGATGAAAGGGTTGGATATTGTCACTGACTCAGTGGCCATGAGTTTGAGTTAGGTCCAGGGAATAGTAAAGAACCGAGAAGCCTGGTGTGCTGCAGTCCATGGAGCTGCACAAGTCAGACATGGCTTAGTGACTGAACAACAACAAATAAATTAAAATATGCTTAATCACATAAGCCACATTTCAAAGGTTAAACCATCACTATTGCTACTGGCTACCATATTGGACAGCATAAACGGAGCATTTCTATCACTGCAGTAGTTTCTATCCATTGAGCCAAAGATTTAATGATAAATAAGAAAACTATGATCCTTGCTGACAGTTATGGTGGTCAAAGTGTTAGTCGCTCAGTTGTGTCTGACTCTTTGCAACACTATGGACTGTAGCCCATCATGTTCCTCTGTCCATGGGATTCTCCAAGCAAGAGTACTGGAGTGGGTTGCCATTCCTTTCTCCAGGGAATCTTCCTGACCTGAGGATCGAATTCGGATTTTCAGCGTTGCAGGCAGATTCTTTACCACCTGAGGCACCAGGGAATTATATAATTATATACCACTATGTAAGTATAGTGGTAGTTGAAGCCCTTTTCTCCCCAAAGATATGAATACTGTGTTCTATGCTATAATAACAAGAAAATGCATGTATTTGAAGTAGCATAATGTGGTAGAAGAGAAGAGCCTTTTTCAGGGACCATTTGAGCTAAGACATGAAGTGGGAAAAGAAGCTAGTTATGCAGAGAGTGATACCCAATGATCCTATTAGGCCAAAAGTATGGAACAACTTGCTGTGTTTTCTGGTCATTGCCCTCGGCTTCTTCTCTCTACTGTTTTATCTTGGGGGAGGAGGGTGGTGGATCTAACTTCTGATAAGGATCTAGCTGTGACAAATCATCTGAAACTTGAATTCTGAGCTTGAAGCTCCAGGTCCAAGAAATGTCATCACCTATTACTTTGTCCATCTGAAAGCAAGGTTTATCCTCCTTTTTGGCACACTCAGAGGCAGTCAGGGACTATATCATCACTGTGTGTCCTTCTGAGACTCCCAAATATATGGACACTTGAAAAATATTTTTCAGAGTAGGACAAAAATGCCCTGGGTGCCCTCCATCAGCTCAGATGCAACAGACAAGAATAGACACATCATGTTTCCTTGGAAATCATTCCAACCTCTCACATTCCCATTTTTGAGGCACTACCATTCTCTCAGTGTTGATGAGTTAAAAAATTATATTCTTGCTTGACTTTCACCCTCCTCCTCCCTACCCCATCAGCTACTGAGCCTACTGATCCTTCCTTTCTATTCTCTGAGCCAACACTCAGTCCATTCCTCATCACCTCCTGCCACCTAATGCTCTAGTTTTCCCACTCCTTCCAGTTCTGTACATAATACTCCTGCACACAACCCCAAGATGGCTCTCAATTCCTTACATTCAACTTAATAGTCAAGGCTCTTCAGGAACTGCTTCATTTTTCTCTTGCTGGCCATATCTCTCTACTGCCTGCCCATCTGGTCACTGGACTGCCTCCTTATTTCATTTTTTCCCTTAATACATAGTGTGGTCAATCCTGATTTATTGCTACTAACAATCTTCCTTACACATAGAAACCATTCATTCATTAATTGGTATTTATTAAATTCTTACTATGATCAGGCCATGGTCTTCCAGGTAAAGAAACTCCTGGAGATTGTGGAGGCCCGAGGAACCTGGTATGCTGCAATCCATGGGATTGCAAAAAGTCACAGCTTAGTGACTGAACAACAACATTGATGGCAAACATTACATGAAAAGGCATGTCAGGCAGAGAAAACCACCAGAGCAAAAGCCAGAACAATAAGGTTCATGAAAGAAATGATGTGTATTTGGGAAAGACACCTGCAAAGGTCAATAGAAAGTTCACCAGGGGGTGCCTTGCACCATAGAGCCAGGAAATGGGATCATATTCTCTTTGTGGGAGGAGTATAGGGGCCATCTGAAGTTTGAGAACCAAAAACCAAAGTGATGTAACAAGGGTTAACACTGATGAGCCATCAAGGCAGTGTCCTTTGCATTTAGGGGATGGATGAACTTTGAAACCTCCATGTCAGCAAGGTTATAGCACAAATGGCCAAGTTGCTAGGATGATGGCAGGGTATTCACTGCACTTCTAGCTTACTTTATTATTACTGGTGTTAGGATTAAAATATGACATGCATTTCCCAAAGTAATTTATTAGATCCTCTCAACTTAAACTCTTCTATTACTCTCTCTATTTCCTTCCAGCACCACTAAAACTGTGAAAGATGGGCTTTATTGTATTCGTTCATATTTTAATTGCATTTTGGACTTTCTAAATGATTTACAACCACTAATACTTTGTGATGAATAAGTAGTCATTTGTAACCACTATTTATGTTTCGCAAAGCACCACAAAATCAAGAGAGCAATTTTTGCATTGAACCAAAATATTCCTATACACAGAAACCTCTTTAGGAGAGTGACAGGATGTCAGAATACAAATCAGGCTTTATTTCAGGAAAATAAAAGGGGGAGGTGACTTTATGTATGGATGCCTCCCCTACTAACTAGCTGTTTGGCTAGTATATGTGTTTTTTAATCGGTAAAAATTTGAGAGTTGGTTTTACTGCTGTCTGTGGCCTTACCTATCTCTAAAATGGGTTCCTAGCACATATAAACACACTCAAGGCTTGAAATTCAATACCGCATATATTCTTACTTCATGTAAGTTTTTCAGTTAAGTCTTATATTAACAATATTTGAAGGATGCTTACCAAACACAATAGCTCTAGCACAGCTTATTTCAAGATAGAGAAATACTCAGGGTTTATCTTCACAGCATGAACTGGAATGAAATTTCTCACAATACAGTGAGTCTGTGGAGTTAGTCCAACCCGAGTTTGTGTCTCTAACCTGCCATTTAACTAGTTTTGCAATTTGGAACAAGACACTCAACTCCTTTAAATCACATTTTTTTCATCTATAAAATGGAGATAATAATCATTAAATTAATTGAAATAAAAATATGCCAGGTCTTAACACAGTGTTTTCATATGTAATAAGGACTGTAATACTACCTGCTATTCTAATAATTACCTGATAATGCTGGAAAAATGAATTAGGCATGGTCCTAGCCCTTGAGAAAAACAGGTTGGAAAGGGAGATGGCATATTAACAATGCTGTTATACTGGAAAGAAAAGTGCCATTGTCATGAAAGCAGAACAGAAAGAAGATTGGAAATTCAGAAGGCATATCTACATGTTTTCTGTGTAGTATTTGTACCACAGAACTTTGGCCAGTGGTCTAATAGTCTTTCTGATGGCTTTGTATTGTCTCTTACTACTTGTTTACAAAATACACATGAGAAGATTCTCCTTGGAGCATGCTTGAGGGTTAGGGTGCAGAAGCAACTCTTTCTATAGCTTCTCTGGTAGTTCCCCTTGGCTTTAGGAAGGTGATGGAGCCACTGGGACTTAGAAGAGCTTAGATTATATCCCCCCTACTTCAGAGGGCACAAGGACTCCTCCATTGAAAGAGGGAGCTCTTTGAAATAAGACTTGGCACCTCTGAAAATCTTTCTTTCTATATAGAAAGCATACCATTATTTTAATAGTAACATATGTGTATGGCAGGATGGAAGCTGGGAAAACCATTATGTTGGGTATTTAACATAATTGTGCATCTAAAAATTGAAGAAGTGTAATCACTTCTAGAGAAGTCATGAGAAAGTACCGCATCTAAGTCCAGAGTAACTACAGCTTTTTTTCGGGCACACATCCCTCATTCAGCAGGTCTTCCTTGAGTGTTTGGTATATGATCTTCAGGGCTGTGAATGAGTTACGACATTAAGACATAAGTGGTTTAAGACATGGTTCACACAGAACAGGAGCTCTGAATTTAGATAGAGATACACGATTACACGGTGGTGAGGTAAGTGTTGACAGACATGGATACAAAGTGATCTAGGCTAGGGCTGGCCAAAAAGGTCCTTAAGTTTAAAAGTAAAAATAACAAACACATTTTTCATCTTCAGCAAAACCTTATTGAGTGACATACTCATGGTTTTGTCCCACTACGTTCTGTCATTTTTCAGCATGTGTGCGTGCCAAGTTGCTTCAGTCATGTCCAACTCTGCGACGCCGTTGACAGTAGCCCACTAGGTGCTCCTCTGTCTATGGTATTCTCCAGGCAAGAATACTGGAGTGGGTTAGCCATTCTTCAGACACATTTATAATTCCATCTTCACCATTTGTAAAAAATCTTTTTGACCAAAGAACTGTTACAAGTGCCTTTTGCAGTCTTGCAGGGAATTGAAACATTTTCCATTAAGAGAATTTTGTAAAGATGGAAATAAATGGAAATTCAAAGGTACAATGTCTGGTGGATGTGATAAATGAATCTGAACTTCCCAGCCAAGTTGTAACAGTTTTTGCCTGGTGTTCAAGGAAACAAAGGAAACAAATGATCTCGCATTATCCTGATGGAAGATGATGCGTTTTATGTTGACTATTCCAGATGCTTTTCATTGAGGGCTGCTTTCAGTTGGTCTAAATGGCAGCAGTACTTGTTGGAATGAGTCATTTGGTTTAGCTCCTCATAGAGGATGCCCTTCCATATATACAACATTACCTTCTTTGGATGAAGACTGGCCTTTGGTGTGGTCGGTGGTGGGTGCTTCATTTCACTTGCCCCATGATCTTTTCCATTCCACACAATTGTACAGTACTCAGTTTTCATTACCCAACAAAATTTGTTCTAAAAATGGATTTTTTGTTATGTTTCAGTAGAGAATTGTGTGCAGAAATACAGTCAAGAAGGTTTTTTTTCACTTACATGGAACCCAAACATCAAATTGATGAACATGACCAAGCTTCTGCAAATGATTTTCAACACTTGATTTGGATATTTTGGGTATGTTGGCTATCTCCTGTGTGGTGTAACATTGATTGTTCTCAATTAATGTCTTGATTTGATTGCTATCAACTTCAACTGGTCTACCCGATTGTGGCGCATCAACCAGTGAGGAATCTCCAGCACAAAACTTCGAAATAATAAAGCATAAATGATGAAAATGTTGCTTTTTTCTTCCATCTTCACTATTAAAATGGTTACACAAAAATTCATCAATTTTGATAAGTTTTTTAAAAAATTCACACTGATATGAAAGCTGTCACAATGAAGTCTAACAAAATTGTTTTGAATGAAATTAAGGACAGCTAAGTGCTAGTAGAGCTATCTTACAGGGAACACTGCATGAACTTTTTGGCCAACCCTCTACTGTCAAGGATGTGTTGATTAATGGCCTGGACCACAGGAGCAGGGGACTTTGGGGATCTTCAGAGAAGAAGTGATTAGTGAAGGATGAATGGTCTGCTTGTCACACCTTCAGGCTTTTCAGAGTGAACTCACACAAACAAGGACGAGGGCCACAGCTGTACTTTGGGAGACATGTATGATGGCCCCATGTCCAGAATCTGTCTGAATCAATCATCATTTCAATCATTCTGACCTGCAGATCTTTGCTCTTGTGTCCATGACCTGTTTCTACTGTTTTAGCTCTCAAAGCTCATCTCAGACTTCTTTCCAGACACCACTGTCAACCATAGTTTCTTGCTTCAACTTCAGCTTTCCCCTTAGCCTCCTTTATTCTCTAACCACATTCACTATGTCTGCTGGCAAAAACCAAATACTCTCTGCCTAATGCCAAAGTGATCCAGCATCACTCCTCTCTCTTGTAATAGGAGAAGAGTAGAAAAAAGAAAATATTCCAGTTTGGAAGGAAGCGAGGAAAGAATTCCAAGCAATAGGGGAACAGCTTCAAGAGCTTTACTTGACCTGTAATACAGGAATTATTATACCTAATTTATGGACTTCCCTGGTGGCTCAGATGGTAAAGAAACTGGCTGCAATGCAGGAGACCTAGGTTCAATCCCTAGGTTGGGAAGATCCCCTGCAGAAGGGAATGTCAGCCCACTCTAGTATTCTTGCCTGGGGAATCTCATGGACAGAGGAGTGTGGTCAGTTACAGTCCATGGAGTTGCAAAGAGTTGGACATGACTGAGGGAGTAACACTATACCTAATTTTTAAAGTATAGTGAGATATAAATAAATGAGAGTGTACATGTATGTCCAGGACATTGATGGCACATAGTAGATACTCGATACATGTTTCTTTTCTTCTTATGCCCATTTGATAGGCAGCTTCTGTCAGAGAAAGTCCACTGTGTCCAGTGGAAGCCAGAGGAGACTCCTTTCACAAGTATGTTCAGAACTGACCTCCAGAATGTTACCTGGATAACTGGATCAATGGTAACTGAAAACTTTTTGATGATTTCATTAGTTTCCGATTTAACTACTACCTCCCACTTCTCCTGTCATGTACCTTGGCAAGGGTCAGTCCTGACACTTGTTCAGACAGGCTCAAGTTACATGGAGAGCTGCTGCAATCTCTGGCTGATCAAATCTTTGGGACTGAGAATTCTTACTAAAAAATTGTATGTTCAAGTATGCCTGTGTGTGCATGTGTGCATGTATGTGTGCATGCCTGTGTGTTAGTAAAGTAATTGGGGAAGGCAAAGCCAAAAAAAAGGAAGGAAGATAAAGAATGATCGTCATCAGAATTTCTGTGTCATTTAGGTCAGGGCTAAATAGACTATATGATATTTGAATATTTATTGCTGTTGTTGTTCAGTTGCTAAGTTGTGTCTGATTCTTTTGCAACCCCACGGACTTCAGCATGCCAGGCTTCCGTGTCCTTCACCATCTCCCAGAGTTTGCTCAAATTCATGTCCATTGAGTCTGTGATGTTATCTAGCCATCTCATCCTCTGCTGCCCTCTTCTTTTGCCCTCAATCTTTCCCAGCATCAGGGTCTTTTCCAAACAGTCGGTTCTACACATCAGGTAGCCAAAGTATTGGAGCTTTAGCTTCAATATCAGTCCTTTCAATGAATATTCAGGGTTGATTTCCTTTAAGATTGACTGGTTTGATCTCTCAGTCCAAGGGACTGTCAAGGGTTGTTTCCTCCTCCACAATTCAAAAGCATCAATTCTTTGCCACTAAGCCTTCTTTCTGGTCCAACTCTCATATCTACTAGGAGTAGGTATGACTACTGGAAGAAACCATAGCTTTGACTATATGGACCTTTGTTGGCAAAGGGATGTCTTTGCTTTTTAATACACTGTCTAGGTTTATCATAGCTGTCCTTCCAAGATATTACTATTATTTAAATATTTGTTTATATCTGTAGAATATTTTGCTGAAATAAATCTTGTCTAAACTAGAAGATATATAAGTTCTTACTCTAATTTGCAGTTTATAGGCCCAGGAGAAGCACTGACCTCACATGGACTGTAGTGAGGTCAATTGCTGTCCACAAGAATAAATTCATTGGTATATTTCCCCAAGGCAGCCAGAAGGAGACATAATTCAAGGAATAAGCTCATGTTGTAATCAAGAGTGGAAGCTAAGGTTAGTATCAAGGTGTCAGGTCTAGTGATGTGCACAAGACAATAAAGAGCAGACAAAAGGCAAGAAGGCAAGAGCTGGGGGCATCATAGACAGTTAGGAAAACAGACATCAGGTTATAATTTTGTTATTTCAAGCAAGTGTCAGGAAACTAGCAAGGCATATAGTTCTTAATTAACTACAGTCTCAGAATGTTTTCTCTGGCATTTTGGAAATGACACAAATACTTTGCTTGAATAGAAATGGCCTTGACTTATTTTGAACCAAAGAATAATGGAATTGTAGATCTCCAGGGTTTGAAGAAGGGGCATTTAAATTCAATTAATAGAACTATTGCTAATGTTCAATCTACACTTGAGCATCCAAACAATTGACTAATTTGTATAACAGCAAGACTCCCTCCCTCTTGAAATAAACAATGTTTCCTATTTCAGACTCTGGAGGAATGTGAGAATATTCCACGCCCTACTGCATCTAATTCCACCAACTTCATATTTCTCTCCATTTATCCTAGATTGTTTTCCTGAGTTGTGAGAACAAATCTTGTTATCTTGTATGAAAACTAAAGAATACATAATCTGTCAGGTAATTTCATTAGGTTTATCAAAATGTTTCAAGTAGAGCTTTGGGGATATGTAGGGGAAATTTAGTGAAAATTCAAAGTTCATTCACCCATGGCTGTGTATGCAGAATGCCTATCAAACTCCTCTGCACATGGGATTCTCCAGGCAAGAATACTGGAGTGGGTAGCCCTTCCCTTCTCCAGGAGATTTTCCCAGCCCAGGGATTGAACCCAGGTCTCCTGCATTGCAGGCAGATTCCTTATCTTTTGAGTCACCTGGGAAGCCCTAATTAAGGATACTGGGTATTAGTCTCGTTAGTTCAGCATGATTCTGTAAACATACAACAAATTCACAGGGAGACGGAAACTTCATTTTTAACAGAACTGTCTTAAAAAATCCTGGATCAAAACCAAATACCATTTCTGAGTTAACGAATGCATACAATTTCCAAGTTGAGATGACTTCTTTGGATTATAGTTTCCATAGGCAGTATTTACATTTGCCTTGACCTAAATTTGGAAGTGGCTAATTGTAACTGGATTGACTATGTCCATTTTGAATACTTTCATCTACAAATCTGTGATGAGCCAGGTACCTCTCCTAAATAATTCCCTATGCAGAGGGATGTATTAGAAACAGCTTGTCAAATTGACTAAGAGAGAAACTCAGTGTTGCCTGGTCCATCTCCCTACACAGACACATTTTGACACAGTGTATTTGAGTGCTAATAATGACATTAGAAGATGTTGGAAAGAGATCTAATTCAGCATGCAGAAGTGACTTTGCTGTCATCTCCTATTTTCTGCGCAATTGACAGCAGATACTTGGGGCTGAATTTTTATTTCAGGTCAAATTTCCAAGGCATGAGGCTGTCTGTTAGAAACAGATAAGACCAAAACCAATACGAAAGCACTTGTTGAAAGTGTCAGTGGTGCTGAGAATTTGAAAGGGATGCTTCAGTTTTCTGTTTAGGACATGACACAACAACATATGTTTTAGCAGCAAGAAAAACCAACCAGCAGCTCCCTGTCATTTTTCCATGGTTCCTACTGGGAAGATTTCAGAAGAGAAGTCTGATTTCTTTGGGGGGATGTGATGATTTTTTTTTTTTAAAGCATAGTCTCTTTGGTCATTTTATTTTCCCCTAGCCAATATTTCCCAGAATATTTTATACAAATTCAACTAACACCAGTATTTTATTTTATTTTTTGAGAACACGGTCCAATATGCCATACTTTAAGAATTTTAAAATCAAGCAACAAATAGGGCTGTATCACTATTATGATGGACATTAATAAGAAAAATGTTGGACATCAATAAGGTTGAAGGTTTAGAAAATCATTCACATGTGTTGGCTCACTGAATTGAATAGGAAAACCCAGGAGTGTTTTACAAGTTGATTTGTCCATGTTTTAGATTAGACTCTTAACTATTTTACATTCCCCTGGCTGGCAGACAAGCTCTGGCTTCCTTCTGCTTGTGCATGCTAAGTTAATATTCACCTAGTCAAGTTATAGTTAACAATATCATTTTATTGTTAAGAGGCCTGGATGATCTTTTGTCACTTTAAGTTTAATTGGAACCACTTATCCAAAAGGGACACGTTTGTTTTATCAATGGAACAGAAGCTTCAACAACAAAGTTAAAATCTGAACACGTTTACAAGCCTAAATTGTCAAAACTCTCTTTCCTGAATGGAGTGCCTTGTAGCCAAAGGCATTGTGTATTTCTTCCACACACCCTGAACTTGAAGGCAAGTGCATGTTCCTCTTTTCCATTTTTGTGCCTGCTTTATTTTTATTAGTATTACTATTTAAACATTTCCTGTGGCATTGAATTCAAATTTGTCATTTTATTTTTCTCCTCTAGAAAGAGTGATTTAAAACCCAACCAGGCACATAAAGGTATGATTTGATGTGGTACCCTCAACCATTTGTCATCATCGATGGTTTGTTCTTTGAAATAGAAGCCTTGGGGAACCCTTAAATTCCAAACCTCATGGGAGACCTGCTTTGCAGTTTGTAACACAAGTGAACCCTCCTGGACTCATTAATCTCAGGAGACTCGTGTCTCATATTCTTCCCATTTTCCAGCAGCTTTGCCTCAGGGGCAAGCACTTTGCTTCATTTTTTTGCCTTTCTTCTATGTAGCTGAATTTCTTTGCAGTACCCGCCATAAACAATGGCTTTTACTACATTATTGCCACAAGCTCTTACTGTGCATAGATCTCTTTCAAGAGCCTGTGAAATTGTCATTGCTTTGGTCTGTATTTAATCAGCTTGCATAAAACCATAAAGCTATGGGCCTTTTTACTTTTAAATAGCTGTCATTTTCCTACAACAACAACATTCCTAAATATTGCCTTTTAAAAATTATCTCTTTTGGAAGCTATGTATTGAGAGCTCTGCCATTGCTTAAACTTTTCCAGAAACTTCTCTATTTGAATTTGATCTGGAGTCAGTGTGCAATTTCTATGGAAATATTTCATTGATATTTAAATTGTCAGCTCATAATTTATAGTCATCTACAACCTAGCTTTGCCAATAATGCTATTAACCTTTTCTATTAGTTATCTGATTATAAGAATTGACTGCAAGTGACCATTTCTAACAATGAATCTGTCATCAAAGGAAGAAGAACTATACTTTTGTGGAGAGTTAAAAGAATGAATCCTGTTCCCAGACACAGTTCTGAAAAAAAAAATTCAAAATTATCTTAATCTGTGGGGTCATCACCAGGATAAGTGACTTAGCTCTCACAGTCCTCTGTAAGTTTAATTATGTAAATTAATTAGATAAGCTTTGTATATTCATTTAATAATATAACTACACTTTGGGTTCCCTGGTGGCTCAGAGGTTAAAGCATCTGCCTCCAATGAGGGAGGCCCGGGTTCGATCCCGTGGTCGGGAAGATCCCCTGGAGAAGGAAACGGCAACCCACTCCAGTATTCTTGCCTGGAGAATCCCATGGTGGGAGGAGCCTGGTAGGCTACAGTCCACAGGGTCACAAAGAGTCAGATAGGACTGAGTACTTCACTTTCACTTTCACACTTTGTTCACAATATAACAGCTTTACCTTGGTTCATCATTTTTATTTTTAACTTCCCAGCAAGTACTTGGATCTGTTGGAGCATTGCAACTTACCTGGTTTTCTCAGTTTTACTGGACATATTTCCCATGAACTGGTTATTTCCTGAGTTGGCCCAGATGAAGATGCACACACACACACACATACACACATCCACATCTCAAAAACATTTCTTTCATCAAGAAATGCTTCAAAGTCTTTTACCCTAATTTCTGTATATACATGTAGCTGATACTTGATATCTCCTGTTTAACATGGTTCTTTTACTATAGCTCCCACATCACTATATAGTGCAAGGCCACCTCCATGTATGTACAGAGAGTGGTAATCTTCTGGAGGACATTTATCACTGGAAGATTTCTTTTATTCTGAGAGATTGGTATAAGCATTTAAATGATGACTCTCTATCTTTTAAGTTATTCCATGTGCCCTTTCATAAGATGGTATCTTGAAGACAGGAAAAGATACTCTTTTGAATAAAAGCAAGAAGGAACAAACTTGGTTATGTGAAGCAATGGCTTACAAAGCATTCTGCAAATAGTTAATAGACTGTCTTAGCCATGGCATAAGGTATAACATGACCTCCCTCCATCTTTTTCTTCCAGAATCTGGTGAGGAAGGGGGAGAAGATTAATTATTTATTCTAGTATGAATTCCACCCTGCCAGGCCCTAAGAGACAGGAGGAGCAAACAGTATATAGATGATTTGAAGGCATTGCCAAGTCATCTTCTGGCTAAAACTATTTGAAAATTTCTGTGTGTCTTAAATGCTGCTGAGCCAGAGATTAAGTCAGGAGGGATTTCTGTGTCTCAGATTCAATACTTGTAGGCACAGAAAGGATAAACCCAGTGAGTAGAGAAGTATAGCCATGTAGAAGGAGGTCAAATACCCCTGAATGAATCCCTTCTGTACCACACATTGTTCCTGGCTACTAAGAAATTCCTTTATATTAAGTAGAGCATCTGATACTTTTACCCCAATATTAAATCCACAAGAAAATCTGATTTAGTTCAAGAAACTCTGTTGTCCCTGGAGACAATATGAAAGTGTAAACCTTAAACAACTGATGTCATCTGTGATTTTTAACCAGCTAGAGTAGTTTCTTTCAAAAGTTAATATTTATCTTGCCATAATATTTACCTTCACACAGTAAGTGCTGCTATTTTCCCATGACTGCAATGAAGAATTGTGGTAAGATAAACTCACCTCTATAAGACAAATGTCAGATGTTTAATGAAAATCACTGGATGAGAATCCCTGGTTTACGTTGAATTTGCTGATCTTCTGGATTTCCAGTAAGATTTAGCTCACAGAATCTTCCAAATATGAGCCTCTATGTTCAAAATGAGGGATTGCAAGTAATTAATTCTGAGAGTGCAAAATCATCTGGCCTGGGGTTGCAGAGATGTGAATTCTCTTTACTGTTCAGACACTGATTGATTGGGAGATTCTCTTGCTCTTAGTTTAAAATAGTGGATTTTACTAGGTGATCTCTAAGATCCTGCCCTTTTCTGAGAATCTATGATTCTATGCTAGTATATGACCAGGGTATGATTATTCACCAAAAATTTCAAACTCCCATATTTGGGGCATAAGACTCTGGATGTGATTTTGAAGATAAGAGAGATGTGAAGTGTATCATCAACCAGTAAGAAATCACACCATGTTTGAGAGAATGGGATAGATATATGAAAAGCTAAGTAGGAGTCTACTCTTAGTTAAACTTAAGTATTTTTCTGGAAGAAATTGAAAAGAGATGGATGCTTCATTGATCCTGGAAAATTTGATGTATGATTACAAATAGTTAGGGCTGTTTTCCATAAAGTGCTGTATCGAACCTCTCATGGTTCTCTTTGAGAATGTAGTAAGGAGTTGAAGTTCTGGAGTGGAGTGAAGAGCCACTCACCTCAGCTTTGAGGAGAACTATCTACTTAAGAGTATGGGGCTTCCTTGTCAAATCTAATTTGAAGGTAAGAGTCTACTTCTCTAAAAAGTTTGAGAGCCTTTGGTTTAGTCAATCCATTTTCTCAGGGTGGTAAACACATCTCACCTCCCACTTAATCAAAATCATTCCTCCCTCTATTCCAAACCTTCTGCAAAGCACATGCCTTGTAGAACTGCTATGGACTGAATTATGTTTCTCTCAACTTCATATGTTGAGGTCCTAAACCCAATGCAACAGTTTGGAGATGGAGTTTTTAGGTGGTAATTAAGATTGCATGTGTGTTAAGTCGCTTCAGTCGTATCCAACTCTCTGCCATCCTTTGAACTGTAGCTCACAAGGCTGCTTTGTCCATGGGATTCTCCAGGCAAGAATACTGGAGAGCGCTGCCATTCCCTTCTCCAGGGGAATCTGACCCAGGGTTCAAACCTGGGTCTCTTGTATTGCAGGGAGATTCTTTATCATCTGAGGGAAAGAATTAAGGTTAAATGAAGTCATAAGTATAAGACCTTGATCCAATAGGATTAATGTCCTTATAAGAAGAGATAAAAGAGAGCTGTCTCTCCCTCCCCAAGAGCACACACCTAGAACAGCTATGTAAGGACATGGCAGAGTCTGCAAGCCGGGAAGAGAGTTCTCACCAGAAATGGAATAAGCCAGATCTTGGACTTCTAGGCTCCAGAACTGTGAGGAAATAAATTTCTGTTGTAGAAGGCACCCATTCTATGCTATTTTGTTGTGGCAGCCTGAGCAGACTAAGAATACTAACCCAGGCCAAACAAGGAGCAGAGATTTCTCTTTAAATCACTTTCTTGAGAGTAGGTCTTTAAGCAGATCGATATGAAAACTGAAATAAAAACCAAATGCAGTATGTCACTAACTTTGAGCAACTGTTGCTGTATGTGTGTGCATAGTATTTATAGTCTGTTGTGCTTAAGAATGAATTGCTAAATGGCAGCTCTAGGAATATGAGCTCTGTAAACGTGAACAGTCACACAAAAACTATGATGTATATGTGTTGTGCATATTAGCTCACCTATGAATTTAACCTCTGGAGAGAATTGTAACTCACCAGCACTTTGTGGGAATGCAAAAAAAAAAAAAAAAATCAGAAATAACAAAATTGCTAAGAGGTAGGTGGCAAAATGTTATTATTATCATTTTATAGAGGAGCAAAAAATGTGCAGCTGAAAGGTCAAGTATCTTGTTCAAAGTGACACAGAATAGTAGAGTTGAGCCCTGGAATTATTAACTTCTGTTTTCTAATCTAGTGGACCTGAGGTTATAGAATCCAACTAGGAAGGTCAAAAATATCAGTTTTATGATATGAGGCAGTTATGCTACGCGGTCGCTCCTGTTCTTTTGTCCCCTCACCTGGGAGCCACTTGATGACTTTAGTCTCAGCAACTTCCCCCATCCTGGGGAACTGAACCTGAAACAAGAGACCATATTAACAGCCAGTACCTCCCACTGACTATGAATTTCAGATCCCTGCTCCCTAGGCCATTCAATAGCTGTAGCTAATCAGAATCTCTTTTTGTTAAATCTGTTTCCTTTGTTGGGGAATTGCCCGGTGATCTCTTGAGAGGGGATTCTGGTGGGGAACACCTGGGAAAGCTGTTTAATGCTAAATAATAGAAGCAGTCAGCTTGGCCTCTGAAGGGCATGCTTGGTCCTCACACTCTGCCTGAACCCACAGCTTCTGGGATATTGTGTTAATGTCTAGATCTCCATTTGAAGAAGAGACTTGATAAAATGCCTCTGAAAAGGACTTTGTAATAATCAATCAATAGTTCTTTTCTTTAGCCTCCCCAAAGTTTTGGCACCTTTGATCATGCCTTCCCTTAAATTCTCTTTTCCTGGCCCAGGAATGACAATAGCCACTCCCTTTCTTTATTGGCTTCTGTGTGATACCCATCAAATACGGAGGGGACTCTCCAATTCAGGGATTTATAAAAATTACAAAATGATTCTGAGAGCAACAGAACTCACATTCTAGATTCAGGACTCCTTACCATGTTGCTATCTGGTTAATTCAGGCATAACTATATCCAGCAAAAGTGAAAGGTACGTAGTAGAGTTCTGGTTTCAACTCTCAGTTCCTTCTCATGGGAAATCTGGCGAGAAACTTTAGCCTTTGTGGCTAAGGGAATAGGTGGTGTTGGTTCAGTTTGTGATTATTATTCTTAGAGATTTTGATAATCTTTTCTTTGTGTACCTTTATGTATTTTGCTGGAATTTTTTGCCTCTTAGTTTCAATGTCTTTATTACTACTTTCACATTATTCTGAAACCCTATATTAGGATTCTTAAAAGTTAATCAGAGATCTGAATCTATTTCTTTCTGTTTCCAACATCAATTCTCTGACACCAACTTTGTGCCCTACAATTCAATTCACTTCTAACATTAACTACCTGTCTGGCCTAGGTTAAGGGGGTCGGTATTACAAAATGGACCCTAGTTTAGATGCCCTGTAAGCCCCAGGTGTCCCCAAGACACCCTCATTTTTGTTCAGTTGTTTACAAATTTGAGGGGTGCCCACAACTGTCTCTCAAGTTTGATAATTTGCTAGAATGACTAAGTTCAGAAAAGTACAATACTTAAAATTATATTTTTATTATAAAGGATGCAACTAAGAAATGGCCAAATGGAAGACACACAGAGCAAGGTATGAAGGGGTGAGGCCCTTCTTAGGTCTGCCACAGCCCTAGCACATCTTGTGTCCAACACAGGCACTTCCCAACCTCAGTGTTAGAGAGTTTGCATCCAGGTCTTATTGCAGAGGCATGATTAATTAAACCACTGGTCATGGATATCTAAACTCAATCTCTACTGCTAAGTCACTTCAGTTGTGTCCGACTCTGTGCGACCCCATAGACGTCAGCCCACCAGGCTCTCCTGCCCCTGGGATTCTCCAGGCAAGAACACTGGAGTGGGTTGCTCTTTCCTTTTCCAATGCATGAAAGTGAAAAGTGAAAGTGAAGTCGCTTAGTCGTATCTGACTCTTAGAGACCCCATGGACTGCAGCCTACCAGGCTCCTCCATCCATAGGATTTTCCAGTCAAGAGTACTGGAGTGGGGTGCCATTGCCTCAATCTCTAATCCCCCACTAATCCCCAGAGGCTGTCTAAGGGCCCCCACCCAGAGTCATCTCATTAGCATAACAAAAGCATGCCTGGTGTTCAGCAAATTCCAAGTGTTTTCCAAGCTCTTGTGGCAAGAATAGGTACAAAGGTCAAATATATACATTTTTATTATTATTATACAGTAGTCCACTAGTTCAGTGATAAAGAATCTGCCTGCCAATGCAGGAGACACAGCTTCAATCTCTGGTCCCGGAAGATCCCCTGGAGAAGGAACTGTCAACCCACTCCATGTCTTAGTGACTAAATATCAGAAGTTCACCTTTATCCATGGTTTCCCTTTCCATGGTTTTGGTCACAGGCATCAATCATGGCCCAAAAATATGAAACTGAAAATTCCAGAAATGACCAATGCATGCTTTAAATTGTGTGTCATTAGGAGTAGCGTAATAAAACCTGTGCCTTTCTACATAATCACACCTGGCATCCCTGTGTCAACATCATCTGCTCCTGACATCCAACCATCAACATTGTCATGGCTCAATGGTCCAAGATTACCCAAAGCAGATGATTCTCCCTTTGACATACTGTCAGAAGATCAGTAGTCGCCTAACTCTACATCACAATGATTATGTCATTCATTTAGTTCATCTCATCATGTAGGCATTTTATAATCTCATATAACCACAAGAAGGGTGAATATAGTACACTAAGATGTTTTGAGAAAGTTCAGTTCAGTTCAGTTCAGTTCAGTCGCTCAGTCATGTCCGACTATTTGCATCCCCATGAATCCCAGCCCGCCAGGCCTCCCTGTCCATCACCAACTCCCGGAGTTCGCTCAGACTCACGTCTATCAAGTCGTGATGCCATCCAGCCATCTCATTCTCTGTCATCCCCTTCTCCTCCTACCCCCAATCCCTCCTGGCATCAGAGTCTTTTCTAATGAGTCAACTCTTCACATGAGGTGGCCAAGGTATTTGAGTTTCAGCTTTAACATCATTCTTTCAAAGAACACTCAGGACTGATCTCCTTTAGAATAGACTGGTTGGATCTACTTGCAGTCCATGGGACTCTCAAGAGTCTTCTCCAACACCACAGTTCAAAAGCATCAGTTCTTCAGTGCTCAGCCTTCTTCACAGTCCAACTGTCACATCTATACATGACCACAGGAAAAACCATAGCCTTGACTAGACGAACCTTTGTTGGCAAAGTAATGTCTCTGCTTTTCAATGTGCTATCTAGGTTGGTCATAACTTTCCTTCCACGGAGTAAGCATCTTTTAATTTCATGGCTGCAATCGCCATCTGCAGTGATTTTGGAGCCCCCCAAAATAAAGTCTTACACTGTTTCCACTGTTTCCCCATCTATTTCCCATGAAGTGATGGGACCAGATGCCATGATCTTCGTTTTCTGAATGCTGAGCTTTAAGCCAACTTTTTCACTCTCCTCTTTCACTTTCAACAAAGAGGCTTTTTAGTTCCTCTTCACTTTCTGCCATAAAGGTGGTATCATCTGCATATCTGAGGTTACTGATATTTCTCCCAGCAATCTTGATTCCAGCTTGTGTTTCTTCCGGCCTGTGCTTCTTCCAGTCCAGCATTTCTCATGATGTACTCTGCATATAAGTTAAATAAGCAGGTGACAATATACAGCCTTGATGTACTCCTTTTCCTATTTGGAACCAGTCTGTTGTTCTATGTCCAGTTCTAACTGTTGCTTCCTGACCTGCATACACGTTTCTCATGAGGCAGGTCAGGTGCTCTGGTATTCCCACCTCTTTCAGAATTTTCCACAGTTTATTGTGATCCACACAGTCAAAGGCTTTGGCATAGTCAATAAAGCAGAAATAGATGTTTTTCTGGAACTCTTTTCCTTTTTCAATGATCCAGCGGATGTTGGCAATTTGATCTCTGGTTCCTCTGCCTTTTCTAAAACCAGCTTGAACATCTGGAAGTTCACGGTTCACGTACTGCTGAAGCCTGGCTTGGAGAATTTTGAGCATTACTTTACTAGCGTGTGAGATGAGTGCAATTGTGTGGTAGTTTGAGCATTCTTTGGCACTGCCTTTCTTTGGGATTGGAATGAAAATTGACCTTTTCCAGTCCTGTGGCCACTGCTGAGTTTTCCAAATGTGCTGGCATATTGAGTGCAGCACTTTCCCAGCATCATCTTTCAGGATTTGAAATAGCTCAACTGGAATTCTATCACCTCCACTAGCTTTGTTCATAGTGATGCTTTCTAAGGCCCACTTGACTTCACATTCCAGGATGTCTGGCTCTAGGTCAATGATCACAGCATCGTAATTATCTTGGTCATGAACATCTTTTTTGTACGGTTTTTCTGTGTATTCTTGCCACCTCTTAATATTTTCTGCTTCTCTTAGGTCCGTACCATTTCTGTCCTTTATAGAGCCCATCTTTGCATGAAATGTTCCCTTGGTATCTTTAATTTTCTTGAAGAGATCTCTAGTCTTTCCTATTCTGTTGTTTTCCTGTCTTTCTTTGCATTGATCACTGAGGAAGGCTTTCTTATCTCTCTTTGTTATTCTTTGGAACTCTGCATTCAGATGCTTATATCTTTCCTTTTCTCCTTTGCTTTTCACTTCTCTTGTTTTCACAGCTATTTGTAAGGCCTCTGCAGACAGCCATTTTGCTTTTTTGCATTTCTTTTCCATGGGGATGGTCTTGATCCCTGTCTCCTGTACAATGTCATGAACCTCCGTCCATAGTTCATCAGGCATTCTATCTATCAGAACTAGTCCCTTAAAACTATTTCTCATTTCCACTGTATAATCATAAGGGATTTGATTTAGGTCATACCTGAATGGTCTAGTGAGTTTCCCCACTTTCTTCAATTTAAGTCTGAATTTGGCAATAAGGATTTCATGATCTGAGCCACAGTCAGCTCCCGGTCTTGTTTTTGCTGACTGTATAGAGCTTCTCCATCTTTGGCTGCAAAGAATATAATCAATCTGATTTTGGGGTTGACCATCTGGTGATGTCCATGTGTAGAGTCTTCTCTTGTGTTAATTGAGTGCAATCTCAAAAACAACAGAATGATCTTGGTTCATTACCAAGGCAAATCATTCAACATCATGGTAATCCAAGTCTATACCCCAACCACTAATGCCAAAGAAGCTGAAATTGACAGGTTCTATGAAGACCTATAACACCTTCTACAACTAACACCAAAAAAAGGATGTCTTTTTCATCTTAGGGGGTTTGAATACAAACATAAGAAGTTAAGAGATACCCAAAATAACAGGCAATTTTAGCCTTGAAGTACAAAATGAAGCTAACAAAAATTAAAGTACAAAAAGCCTAACAGAGTTTTGTGAAGAGAACATGCTGGTCGTAATAAGCACCCTTTTTCAACAACATAAGAGATGAATCTACACATGAACTTCACCAGATGGTCAACACCGAAATCAGGTTTTTGGAGCCGAAGTTGAAGAAGCTCTATACAGTCAGCAAAAACAAGACCGGGAGCTGACTGTGGCTCAGATCATGAGCTTCTTATTGCAAAATTCAGGCTTAAATTGAAGAAAGTAGGGAAAACCACTAGGCTATTCAGGTATGACTTAAATCAAATCTCTTATGATTATACAGTGGAGCTGATGAATAGATTCAAGGGATTATATCTGGTAGACAGAGTGCCTGAAGAACTATAAATGGAAGTTCATAACATTGTACAGGATGCAGTGACCAAAACTACCCCAAAGAAAAAGAAATGTAAGAAGGCAAACTGATTGTCTGAGGAGGCTTTACGAATAGCTGAGAAATGAAGCATAGTGAAAGGCAAGGGAGAAAGAGAAAGATATATCCGATTGAATGCAGAGTTCCATTCCATTGAATGCAGAAGCAAGGAGAGATAATAAAGCTTTCTTAAGTGAACAATGCAGAGAAACAGAGGAAAACAATAAAATGGGAAAGACTTGAGATCTCTTCAAGAAAATTGGACATACCAAGGGAACATTTCATGCAAGGATGTGCATGATAAAAGACAGAAATGGTAAGGACCTAACAGAACCAAAAGAGATTAAGAAGAGGTGGCAAGAATACGCAAAAGAACCATACAAAAAAGGTCTTAATGACCTGGATACCACAGTGGTATAGTCACTCACCCAGAGCCAGACATCCTGGAATATGAAGTCAAGTGGGCTTTAGGAAGCATTACTACAAACAAAGCAAGTGGAGGTGATGGAATTCCAGCTGAGCTATTCAAAATCCTAACATGATGCTGTTAAAGTGCTACATCCAATACATCAGCAAATTTGGAAAACGCAGCAGTGGCCGCAGGACTGGAAAAGGTCAGTTTTCATTCCAATCCCAAGGAAGATTAGTGCCAAAGAATGTTGAAACTACCATACTATTGCACTCATTTCGCTTGCTAGCAAAGTAATGCTCAAAATCCTTCAAGCAAGGCTTCAACAGTATGTGAACTGAAAACTTCCAGATGTACAAGCTAGGTTTCAGAGAGGCAGAGGAACCATAGATCAAATTGCCAGCATTCATTGGATCATGGAAAAAGGAGGAGAATTAAAAAAAAAAAAATCTGCTTCGACTGTGCTAATGCCTTTAACTGTGTGGATCACAACAAACTGGAAAATTCTTAAAGAGATGGGAGTACCAGACCACCTTTCCTGACTCCTGAGAAACCTGTATGCAGTTTAAGGAGCAACAGTTAGAACCAGACATGGAACAGCTGACTGGTTCCAAATTTGAAAAGAAGTACAACAATATTGTCAGAGAAGGCAATGGCGACCCACTCCAGTGCTCTTGCCTGGAAAATCCCATGGACAGAGGAGCCTGGTAGGCTGCAGTCCCTGGGGTCGCTGAGTTGGACACGACTGAGTAACTTCACTTTCACTTTTCACTTCCATGCACTGGAGAAGGAAATGGCAACCCATTCCAGTGTTCTTGCCTGGTGAATCCCAGGGACAGAGGAGCCTGGTGGGCTGCTGTCTATGGGGTCGCGCAGAGTTGGACATGACTGAAGCGACTTAGCAGCAGTAGCAGCACAACAATATTGTTACCCTGCTTATTCAACTTCTATTCAGAGTATGTCATGAGAAGTGCCAGGATGGATAAATCACAATCTGGAATCAAGATTGTTGGGAGAAATACCAACAACCTCAGATATGCAGATGATACCACTCTAATGACAGAAAGTGAAGAACTAGAGAGCCTCTTGATGAGTGCGAAAGAGGAGAAGGAAAACCTGACCTGAAACTCAGCATTAACCAACTAAGATTCTGGCATCCAGTCCCATCGCTTCATGGCAAATAATTGGGAAACAGTGGAAGTAGTGACAGATTTTATTTTCTTTGGCTCCAAAATCACTACAGACGGTGACTGCAGCCATGTATCTTTTGCTGTAGCCCATTCAACTGCATGAATACAGGGGTGAGGTAAGAGGAGAGTTGATTTTAAACAGGAGCCTATCAAAGCAACAAGTGTTTGAAGCAGACGTGTCCATGTAATTTACAATGGAGTGGTGGATGAGGGAGTTTAAAGTGGATAAGGAGGGAAGTGAAGGCATAAAGTGTTGAAATTTATTGAAAAGTTGTAGTTTCATCACCATTAGAGATACTGACAGGGCCAAAAATTTGTTAAGATGGGGGTGTAAAAGGAATGAACTGGAAAGATTGGAGATAGTAGAGTAAGGGACATGAGACTGAGATTAGAGATAGATTTTATTAGATAGATAGATTAGAGTGCTACCGTTAAGAGAAAGTAGTAAGTTAGGGGAAAATACAAGACTGATGGAGGAAAAACCCTAAATCATTGAGAGACCAAATTGTTACGGGATCACTTACATACTTACCAAAAAGAAAGTCAGTCTAAGTACCAGTATGAGTGTGAGCCAGTAATTAAAATGAGAAGAAATGACCAGGCTGTGAGTGGGGACAAGGATTGCCATAGAATGACAGCAATAATGAACAGTAGAGTGACACAGTCTGCTGAGATTCAAAGCTTTTTTTTTTTTTTTTTTCTTTATGAGAAAAGGGAAGGGAGGATGGTCTGAGAGCTGCAAAGAAGAGCATAGAGATCATTTACCCATGTACAACCCAGTAGCACAAGAGCTGTATGAGAAAAGCGTTGTCCCCATTTGAGAGAGCTTCAGTGACCCCCAGGGAAGAGCCAGATTCTAGTTAGAGTAAGAATGTGAAAGGAATGCTCAGAGAATACATTCTGATTACTAATTGGACTTCCCAGTGACCTTCCTTAGAGAATCCAAGTAGAGAGGCCAGCATACTCTGTATTTTGAAGGCTATCATCCAAAAAAATGATATTTAAACTATTTTTGTGTTAGTATCCATAATACTAGATACAAGAGAAAATTTGTCCTTGGGATATTTTCTTCTTACATGTTCTGACTGAAATGGGCCATGGAAATGCTGATTATTTAGCTAAGGTTTGGATTGAGCAAATAATCTTTAACTACATAATTGCCTTTGATAGATCAAAAGTAGGAAAAGCAATCTGCATGCTGAGCTGTGACTTCATAGGCTTATATATTTGAAAGGTGTTAGGAGGGTAGAAAACTAAAGCTTGTAGATTACTTACTATTATAAAGGTCAGAAATAGAAATTGTGCAGGAGGAATGGTCTTGTAAAACTTTCCTAAGCTATTGAGAGTGGTTTACAAACATACAACACTAAAGGAAAGACTCACCTTGTAAAATGTATTTGCTTATTTTTGTTAATTTTCTCTATGTAATAAAATGCCTTTTATTTTGTTAGTATTTAAAGTTTTAACTTTCTTCCAACTGACATGCCATGAGCAATAAATTATGCATAGTGCTGCTAAAAACAAGCCCCTTAAAAATTACCTTTTAAGCGGTAAAAAGGTAATAATTACTAAAGACCAGAATTATAGTCAACATTAAAACAGAAAATGTTAGCCCACAACTCTTCACCTGTCTCCATTACTACCAGGATGGCCAGTAACAGGCTTATAAATTGGTATTTATAAGCTGCAGAACATACCCCAAATTGTTGGCACTGATGTGCTAAGAACATTGAAGGAAGCACAAGACTAGACTAAACCTTACATTTCCCTCATGCCTTTCCATGCCTTATAACTCAGGGTCCTGACCGTCTTGTGTGATTTCTCTACCTACTTCAACACATTTGTCTTTTATTGCTCCTCTAACCAAAATATATCTAATTCCATTTTCCTCTATTTAAGGTAATGTCCTAAACACTTCTTATTATCAACCTTTATTTTGTTGAGAAGTTCTAAATGGGGAATATGAAAATAAAATTGGAGTCAGTTATAAGGGAGAAATTGACTTTGGGGTACTGGATAGTCTAAACTTGACCCACTGGTTATTTTGCTTTCTACTATTTTTGTGTGTTTGTGCCCTGGGTCAGTCAGTTCAGTTCAGTCACTCAGTCATGTCCGACTCTTTGCAACCCCATGAATCACAGCACACCAGGCCTGCATGCTGTCCATCACCACCTTCTGGAGTTCACAAAACTCATGTCCATCGAGTCAGTGATTCCATCCAGCCATCTCATCCTCTGTCGTCCTCTTTTCCTCCTGCCCCCAATCCCTCCCAGGATCAGAGTCTTTTCCAATGAGTCAACTCTTCGCATGAGGTGGCAAAGTACTGGAGTTTCAGCTTTAGCATCAGTCTTTCCAAAGAACACCCAGGGCTGATCTCCTTTAGAATGGACTGGTTGGATCTCCTTGCAGTCCAAGGGACTCTCAAGAGTCTTCTCCAACACCACAGTTCAAAAGCATCAATTCTTTGGTGCTTAGCTTTCTTCACAGTCCAACTCTCACATCCATACATGACCACTGGGAAAACCATAGCCTTGACTAGATGGACATTGTTGGCAAAGTAATGTCTCTGCTTTTGAATATGCTATCTAGGTTGGTCATAACTTTCCTTCCAAGGAGTAAGTGTCTTTTAATTTCATGGCTGCAGTCACCATCTGCAGTGATTTTGGAGCCCAGAAAAATAAAGTCTGATACTATTTCCACTGTTTCCTCATCTATTTCCCATGAAGTGATGGGACCAGACGCCATGATCTTCGTTTTCTGAATGTTGAGCTTTAAGCCAACTTTTTCACTCTCCTCTTTCACTTTCATCATGAGGCTTTTTAGTTCCTCTTCACTTGGGTAGAAGGTAGCTAATAATGTCTTCACTCTGATCTGGTGTTCACTCATCTAAGATGGAGTCAGCTGGTTTTTGTCCACATTTCCTCTTGTTTTAGGGAACTTTTACGCCTCCACCATGGTTAGCGTATAGCTGGGTCACTAGAGATGAGGTTCTTTGCCTTTCATTCCTTTGGTAAATGAGTATATACACTAGTTTTCTCATCTTACTCTGCCAAATATGAATACATACATGTATAAATGATATTTTTAGCACCAAGGATTTGCGAGAACTTATATCCATTTAGCTATTTCAAATCCAAAAAGGTGTCTGGGACAGTACCTGATTGCTAAGTGAACATGTCACTGCAAACTCCAGAATCTACCAATTTTTCCTCAGTGTAAGAATGGGAGCCACATACTCTATGGATCAGAGTCAAACTCCATGTCTGTCTTTTTTTTTTTTCATATAATTATTTTCATTCTATATTTATCTCCCAATTTGCTGAATATTTATTACAGACAGTATTTTGCACTTGTATTGAGAAGAGGAATAATTATTGTTTTAGAAATTACTATGGCAGATAACCACTATGGTGTGGTCACTCACCTAGAGCCAGACATCCTGGAATGTGAAGCCAAGTGGGCTTAGGAAGCATCACTATGAACAAAGCTAGCAGAAGTGATGGAATTCCAGTGAAGCTATTTCAAATCCTGAAAGATGATGCTGGGAAAGTATTGCACTCAATATGCCACAAATTTGGAAAACTCAGCAGTGGCCACAGGACTGGAAAAGATCAGTTTTCATTCTAATCCCAAAGAAAGACAATGCCAAAGAATGCTCAAACTACCGCACAATTGCACTCATCTCACACGCTAGTAAAGTAATGCTTAAAATTCTCCAAGCCAGGCGTCAGCAATATGTGAACCGTGAACTTCCAGATGTTCAAGCTGGTTTTAGAAAAGGCAGAGGAACCAGAGATCAAATTGCCAACATCCACTGGATCATCGAAAATGGAAGAGAGTTCCAGAAAAACATCTATTTCTGCTTTATTGACTATGCCAAAGCCTTTGACTGTGTGGCTCACAATAAACTGGAAAATTCTTCAAGAGATGGGAATACCAGACCACCTGACGTGCCTCTTGAGAAACCTATATGCAGGTCAAGAAGCAACAGTTAGAACTGGACATGGAAGAACAGACTGGTTCCAAATAGGAAAAGGAGTACGTCAAGGCTGTATATTGTCACCCTGCTTATTTAACTTATATGCAGAGTACATCATGAGAAATGCAGGGCTGGAAGAAGCACACACTGGAATCAAGATTGCCGGGAGAAATATCAATAACCT
This sequence comes from Bos indicus, assembly GCF_029378745.1. Classification (NCBI taxonomy): domain Eukaryota; kingdom Metazoa; phylum Chordata; class Mammalia; order Artiodactyla; family Bovidae; genus Bos; species Bos indicus. The sequence continues at coordinate 48,154,748 of NC_091762.1, read as the reverse complement.
CAGATATGCAGATGACATCACCCTTATGGCAGAAAGTGAAGAGGAACAAAAGAGCCTCTTGATGAAAGTGAAAGAGGAGAGTGAAAAAGTTGGCTTAAAGCTCAACATTCAGAAAACTAAGATCATGGCATCCAGTCCCATCACTTCATGGGAAATAGACGAGAAAACAGTGGAAACAGTGTCAGACTTTATTTTTTGTGGCTCCAAAATCACTGCAGATGGTGATGGCAGCCATGAAATTAAAAGACACTTATTCCTTGGAAGGAAAGTTATGACCAGCCTAGACAGCATATTTAAAAAGCAGAGACATTACTTTGTCAACAAAGGTCCATCTAGTCAAGGCTATGGTTTTTCCAGTGGTCATGTATGGATATGAGAGTTGGACTAAAAAGAAAGCTGAGTGCCGAAGAATTGATGCTTTTGAACTATGGTGCTGGAGAAGACTCTTGAGCAAGGAGATCCAACCAGTCCATTCTAAAGGAAATCAGTTTTGGGTGTTCTTTGGAAGGACTGATGTTGAAGCCGAAACTCCAATACTTTTGCCACCTGATGAGAATAACAGACTCATTTGACAAGACCCTGATGCTGGGAAAGATTGAGGGCAGGAGGAGAAGGGGATGACAGAGGATGAGATGATTGGATGGCATCACTGACTCAATGGACATGGGTTTGAGTGGACTCCAGCAGTTGGTGATGGACAGGGAGGCCTGGCGTGCTGCGGTTCATGGGGTTGCAAAGAGTCAGACACGACTGAGTGGACTGAATGGAACTGAACTGATATCCATTTAGAAATATTTATAGAGAAATACTTTTATGGCTGTAGCCCACAGAAGGAATATATGGGTCCCCATAAAGAGGATTACCAAATTCTCCCTCTGCCTACCTCCTCACTTTCTTTTTCTTGCATGATGAGGGAATGAGGAAGCATTACACCAAAAGAAAGTGTCTTTACCTTTATGTATCTCTGGGAAAGTTTCAAAAAGTTAGAATGCTTGTCCTCACAGTTCCAGTGGAAACTGTGAGGTAGTAAAATATTTTTGAACCATTTTCATCTCCACTCAGCAAACAATTTGGGTATCTCTGTTACATTATCCTGACATAGTAGGGAAATTACAGTAACTAATATAGGAGTTATGGGGACACATTATAGGCTAATGAAAAATTTAGTTGTTTGGAGATTGAACAACAATGATAACCATAGACCAAAAGTAGTTTTGAGGTTCGTTGCAAGGTCTCACTTCAGAACGATACTAATGGAAACTTTAAATATAAAATTCTGGACTACATTATCTCTGGAAGGATCTGGAACCCAACTTGGGAGACCTTTTGATGAAAAGCCTCAAAAATAGAATGCTCAGAGAACAAGGGTATTCCAGCCAATTTAATTTGAAATGAGTCAGTTTTCACCACTATTTAAAACATACAATAGGTGACTTTCTTTCTTGATGATTAATTGTGGACGAAGTCTGAAGGTCACCATTCTGAAGAATATTTTTCACTGGCAATACTATAGATACGTTATTTTTAATCCTCTTAAATAGGACTTACATCTTCTATCTCATGAAAGTGTCAATGATTTTAGCACAGAACTTTATGGCCGCAAAGTAAACATAGACATTGTAGAGAATTGTACTGCATATCGGGGCTTCCCTGGTGGCTCAAATGGTAAAGAATTTGCCTGCAATGAAGGAGACCCAGGTTTGATTCCTGGGTTGGGAAGATCCCCTGGAGAAGGAGCCCCATCTCTAGCTTCCTCTCTTCCATCCTTTTTTAAAAAATTCATTGTTATCAACTTATTTTATGATCATATACACCAGGCACATGAGCAACTGAAGTTGTGTTTACAATTACTCCAGGTTTGAATCTACATTTGTATAATGATCTTATTTCTAAGAAGGGAGCCTCAGAGGGAAACTTGAAGAAAGGAAGAATATATAATAACTTTATTCTCCATGACACTTCCAGTATAGAGAAGTCAGTTGTGGCTTGTAGATTTTAGTAAATCCTCTACTTCTTCAAAGTTTATTTCAGGGTAGAGCTATGGAATATGTAAACAAACTGAACACTATAATTAAGCCATTATATTTTTCAATTATTTCCATTTGAAGATCTGAGTCACCATCTTGTAAATATTTTTGAACACAGATTAAAATCTAACACATGTAAGAATTGATGTGGAAAATGGTAGAAACATCTGACTTCATAAAGAATAATTTTTAAATTGTCAAGTAATTTATTCAATGTCCTTAGGTGTCTACTTGTCTTATAGGGAATATGAGAATTATATAAGAAATATAAATTATTGTCTTTACTCCAAAAATGCATCTTTTTGAGGTGTAATATGTATATTGTTATGCTGAAGATGTCAAAACTAGTGGTATAAACCACTAGTTAGTTAGGGATTCTGAGACTCTGCATTTATAACAAACTCCCAGGTGAAATGATACTGGACCGTGGACCACATTCTGAGTTGGAAAGGTATAGATCAGCATTGTCCAATAGAAGTATAATTTGAACAAGAAATGTAAGCCACATATGTGACTAACTTTTCTAGTGGTCATATGAAAAAAGTAAAAAGAAATAGTTGAAATTAATCTTACTATTATTTTAATTTAATCCAAGGTACTCTTTTGATTTAATCCCTGTGTTGGGAAGATCACCTGGAGAAGGAAATGGCAACCGACTCCACTATTTTCACTTGGAAAATTCCATGGACAGAGGAGCCTGGCAGGCTACAGTCCATGGAATCACAAAGAGTAGGACATGACTGAGTGACTAACACACCTAATGTATAAAACAATTATCACTTTAAGATGTAGTCAAAATTATTGATATATTAATATATATTATTGATTGATTTTACATTCATTTTTCACTTTGTCTTCAAAATCCAGTGTATGGTTTATGCTCACAGAACATCTCTGTTCAGTGCAACCACATTTCAAGTGCCCCATAGCCATATGTGACTGGACAGAGAAGATAGAGATAATATGTGCCATGGGACTGCAAATAGAAAAAAAGGAAAATCAATGGACAGAGAGGAGGAAATGGCAGGAAATTAGACAGTGAAGGCTAGACACAATTTGTAAAGAAACTGTTGGGGTTTAGAGTAGGACAACTTCAAATAGAGAGTATTTGATAGATTTAGCTCACTCAGAAGTTTAATGATATCCAGACCTCAAAGTTTTGAAGAGAAGTGAATAGGATTTATGTTCTAGCCAAAATCCCAGTAAGACAAATAGATTCTCACTTTACATCTGCCTTGAACTGTGAGCAAGACATTAAAAAACAGTGGTGTCTAATTTCTTGGACTTGAGAGAACTTGTATCCATTTGGCAAGAAGGTCCACCTCGCTGGGTGTCTAAATAAAACCAATCAATCCTCAAAAGATGTCACTGAGACCCTTCTCTGTGTTGCATGACGCTCTTTAGGTGTCCACCACTTCTGTTAAATTTCCTTTCCATTTTCAGTGTGTATGCTTTTAGAAAGAAATTTGTCAGAAAGAAGAGTTGATGTGTCTTGGCCTTTGTGGCTATCAATGAAGGGGATATCATTTAAACTAAGGGTTCTTGTGAGAATAGAATATTATAAGGAATATAAAGCTTGGCTCATTACATATAACCAGTGGGTGATTGCTTCTATGACTATAATACTTATCAGTATCAATGATGATGTTACCATCTTTTAAACCCACCTCCATTAAATGGAAGCATTGCCTGGGTGTACAGTTTGTACTGAAAATTACGCTTGAGGGCTACAGCCTTATCTGCACCAGCAAAGCTTCCTCTCACTCTCTCACTCTCATTTACTAAGTTACTGAAAATGGAACCCCATATTCTGGTTACTCTAAATCCATGAAGATTATCAACATAGTTAGTTCTTCTCTCCCAGAAGTTGTTCCTGGGCTTCAAGACATCCAAGCTGACTCACTCGCAGACTTCCCAGCAGGGTTTCCCACTCCAAGGCCAATTGCTTTGAGACTAATAAGTTTTTTTTTTTTTTTTTCCTAATAAGATTTTAATGACAGTTTAGATTATGATCAAACAGTTTCTCACTCATTGTTGATCACTCCTAGGAATATGCTTTTTGAAGGAGATTCATTGTTAAAAATCTTCATAAGATATTTTTGGCCCTCTTTTCCAAAAGAATGAAGTAAGTCACTTTACTTGAAAGTACAAACTTTTACGTTGCAAACTTTAAAAGTTGTGCACCTGAGTTAACATGTCCAATTATGTAAATTAGTTTACCTGTCTGTTGTAGTTTATCAAGAGCATGCATCTGCTACAAGTGGTTGTGCTTTTGTGTACTTTATTGAACAGTACTGTATACAATACAATAGTAAAGTATCTTTATCTCAAGCCCAGGATGTCCAGAAACAAGCATAAACGCAACAGTGATGTAGTTGGTACCGCTGAGAAGTCTCAGCTGTCTGTTCTACCGTACTACTGTACTTTTCAAGGTACTGTACTGTAAGATTAAAATGTTTACTTTTTGTGTTTGTTTTTTATATATTGTGTGAAAAGTATTATAAACCTATTATCGGCCAATTGTATTAGTTGGTACCTAGGCTAACCTTGATGGACGTACAAACAAATTGGACTTATGAATGCACTCTAGGAACTGAACTCGTTCGTCTTACTGTACCCATTTCCTTATACCTACAGAGATGTTAGTTTTGAGGCAGCTAATGAGTTTTTCTTTCTTTACACAAAACCGGAAGGAGTTTCTTACTTGACTAGTGTTCTCACCATCTGTAGCTGGTGTGTCATATTTTCAGGCCTCAGAGCTAACACTCCTGTCTCCAGCTGATGCTAAGAGTGACCTATTTTTAGTACTGCTATGAGTCATAGGAAAAGGAGTGTGTCAATGCTGTATATTATCACCCTGCTTATTTAATTTATATGCAGAGTGAACGTGAAGTCACTCAGTTGTGTCCGACTCTTTGCAAACCCATGGACTGTAGCCTACCAGGCTCCTCTGTCCATGGGATTTTCCAGGCAATAGTACTGGAGTGGATTGCCATTTCCTTCTCCAAGGGATCTTCCCAACCCAGGGATCGAACCCGGGTCTCCCGCATCATAGACAGTTGCTTTACCGTCTGAGCCAAAACGCTGGGCTGGAAGAAGCACACACTGGAATCAAGATTGCCGGGAGAAATATCAATAACCTCAGATATGCAAATGACATCACCCTTATGGCAGAAAGAAAGAGGAACTCAAAAGCCTCTTGATGAAAGTGAAAGTGGATAGTGAAAAAGCTGGCTTAAAGCTCAACATTCAGAAAACGAAGATCATGGCATCTGGTCCCGTCACTTCATGGGAAATAGATAGGGAAACAGTGGAAACGGTGTCAGACTTTTTTTGGGGGGTTCCAAAATCACTGTAGATGGTGATTGCAGCCATGAAATTAAAAGACACTTACTCCTTGGAAGGAAATTTATGACCAACCTAGATAGCATATTGAAAAGCAGAGACGTTACTTTGCCAACAAAGGTCCATCTAGTCAAGGCTATGGTTTTTCCAGTGGTCATGTATGGATGTGAGAGTTGGACTGTGAAGAAAGCTGAGCACCGCAGAATTGATGCTTTTGAACTGTGGTGTTGGAGAAGACTCTTGAGAGTCCCTTGGACTGCAAGGAGATCCAACCAGTCCATTCTAAAGGAGATCAGCCCTGGGTGTTCATTGGAAGGACTGATGCTAAAGCTGAAACTCCAATACTTTGGCCACCTCGTGCGAAGAGTTGACTCATTGGAAAAGACTCTGATGCTGGGAGAAATTGGGGGCAGGAGGAGAAGGAAACGACAGAGGGTGAGATGGCTGGATGGCATCACCGACTGGATGGACATGAGTCTGAGTGAACTCCAGGAGTTGGTGATGGACAGGGAGGCCTGGCCTGCTGCGGTTCATGGGGTCACATAGAGTTGAACATGACCGAGTAACTGAACTGAACTGGTGAGTCATTGAAGAGAAATTCAAGTTACCTATTAAATCAGAGGACTATTTGAAGGAAAATAAGAATTTTATACCTCACTGAAGAGCTGACTTACGAAAACATCACTTCTGTTTACTCCATTGAACTGCTTTAGGAAATGTCACTAGGGCACTAGAATTGGGCAATTCATGGCTCTCACACAGGACAAAATTCGTTTCTTCAGCATTGTTTCTATAGAGTTTCAAGCAGCTAGGCAAATGTCAACTGCTGTCATCATCTCTGTGGAATGTTTTAATTAACCCCTTCATTGGTAACAGACTAGCCCTTTCACCTAGCTGCCTGGGCAGTGTCTCTCTAATATGTGATGAAATTGTCCACTTTGTTTCCTGAGCTGTCAGAGGTGCTTGCTGTGCTCTAAGAGGACTGCCTCCATCCAAATTCATGGGCAGACTATGATCTTTGTTTTTGTTAAAAATCTTGCCAACTGCCTCCTCATTTCTTGCTGGCAAACATATCCTTTTCTGATTACTTTCTATGCTAATAAACTTCAAATGTTTATGAATTTCTAGAGCAGAATGATGACAAAGAATTGAATAGGAAGGTCTTCTTATCTGGCAGTGAAGATGTGTGGGGGGGATGAGCTTGTTTTGTCTATTTACTTGCATTTCCCTTTTAGATTTATATTTAGAACAACCAGAAACAAAGTGTATTGCGGGCAGGTTTGAATGAAAAAGTGAAGAAGAACACCATTTCACCCCTAGTTAGTTTGAAACTATTCATTACTCAACTATGAACAACTCTGCTCACAGAGTTAGTTGTACTGTGGAGGATCTAAAAGGACTATAAAAGGGAGTGACGGGACAGCTCAACAATTTTGAGTACTCAGTGTGTAGAGCTCTGCAAAAGATAGAGGTAAAGCACAAAAATATATGAATAATGTTTATAACTAAAATGATAAACTCTATGTCACTATATATTAAGTGAATGGCACACATTTTTGGAGTTGCGGGTATCTGGAAGGAGGTTGTAACATTGACAGATAGAGTAGGACCCAAGAAGATACACCTAGAATAACCTTTCTAAAATGCCATTTTGAGGATATCAGGCTATCCCATCACACTGAAAATCCCTTCAGGGAATCGGTGATTTTTCCAAGTCCTCCTTCTGTCACCTTATCTCTTAGGCTTTCTTTCTAGAACTTAAGGCTCCAACCATACTGAAAATGAATCTCAGTTTCTGGAATGCTCTACTTTTTTTAATGCCTCAGAACTTTCTCTTATGCTTTCTTTCTGCCTGGGGCACTTACAAAATTTCTCTTGCCTTGCTAATTCTTACTAATTTTCAGAGCATTTCTGAGACATTCGGTTGGTCCTGTAGCTAACCCATAGGTTAGATGCTTCCCTTCATCCTCTGTCTACTGTATGCAATTATTGCTGTTTCTTTTTCTCTCCTGCTAGACTCTATGCTTGGTGAGAGGTGAGAACGCCATTAGGTGTTTCAAGTTTGTGCCCAAGACAGTGCTTGTGGTCTAACAGAACAGAGCTTTGGAGGCTGTGAGATTCTCCCAGACAGAGAGGAGACAGAAGGGCTGGAGCAAGGCTGAGGGTGATGGACGACTTCCCGACACCTTCCGTGGCCTTGTGATAATAGCCCTGAAGGCATCACCTCTCTGTATCTTTTTGTGAGCTCCATGAAATCAGTATTTCCAATCCCCATTTTAAAGAAGGAGCTGAGCATCAGAACATTTAACTAACGAAATAACATAGCTGGTCAGTTATGGAGTTAGAATTTAAATTCAAGTCTCTTGGGTCCTAAAGGTATAGGGGAAGGTTTGTTTCTTTATTTAAAGAAATGAATAATATTGATACTTATAATAGTAATCCAGGGAATTGAAGTTGGTGCATTGCTAAGCTCTTTCTTTGATTATGTATACACAAATATTGGGTTGGCCACAAAGTTTGTTGAAGGTTTTCCATAACAGCTTACAGAAAAACCAGAACAAACTTTGTGGCCAACCCAGTACTATGAAGAAGTACCTAAATTATACGTATCTCATATGCTTGTCTTAGGAAACTAAGATTCAGACAGTTTGATCAGCTCAAAGTCACCCATTTACCCAGATGGGTGGAGTGTGCATAGGGCATGGACCTTGGCAACCTGACCTGGGGGTGTAGGTATTAAAGATGTGTCACTTGCTCAGGCTCTCAGGTCAGCCTCCTGGATTCCAGTCTTGCCAATTTATAATTCGTACAACTGCGGACAGGCATTTTACTTTATTTCTCTGACCCTCTGTGTCTTCATTTGTGGTTCTGAGGACTAAATGTAAAATCCTTAGGATGCAGTCTGCCATAAAGACTCAATAAATATTAGCTGCTAATATTCTTCTTATTGGCAAGGTCTTATTTCATCAGTCAAAGAACAAATACTTATTGCCTCTTTGATATAATCTAATCTTTTTTTTTTTTCTTGGTGACTTTATTATTTTAAAATGTTTTAAGTTAAATTTAATGAAAAATTGTTCCAGGGAGTCATACCTTGCAACAGTCATTACTCAACTTTGTGATGAATTGCATTTCCAGTGAAATTTCAGAAGCCATGTATTTTGACAGTAGAGATAGTGGGAGGGAAATATGTTTTTCCCAATTAGGGAATATATTAACAGGTTTACATGAAGGCTTGGAGAAAATTCTAGGTAACTGCTGTCGGGATAAGGAGCTGAGTTAAGGGCCTGTGTTTTGCTTTCCTCACAATTGAATTTTTGCATATGTGTTAGTGAGATTGTTAAACTAGCTTCATCATCTTGTCTGTCACAATTTGAGCATTGGCCTACCCTAATTCTTCATTTGACTTAATGAGATGCCTTTTGGATTTTTCTGCTTGGTCTTGAGGCTGTGCATACCACATCAATACAAACTAGGTAAGGGAGATAAGTCTCAGTTCAAAATTAGCCTTTATTGAGCAAAAAGACCTATAAGGACTGTCACAGTTTCAAGTCTTGAGAGTCCCTTGGACTGCGAGGAGATTCAACCAGTCTATCCTAAAGAAAATCAGTCCTGAATATTCATTGGAAGGACTGATGCTGAAGCTGAAGCTCGGATACTTTGGCCACCTGATGTGAAGAACTGACTCACTAGAAAAAACCCTGATGCTGAGAAAGATTGAAGGCGGGAGGAGAAGGGGATGACAGAGGATGAGATGGTTGGATGGTATCACTGACTTGATGGACATGAGTTTGAGTAAGCTCAGGGAGTTGGTGATGGACAGGGAAGCCTAGCGTGCTGCAGTCCATGGGGTTGCAAAGAGTCAGACACTACTGAGTGACTGAACTGAATTAAACTGAACATTTTCAAGTGAATGTTGCCTTTGTTTTAATATAAGATATTCTAATATTTAATTATAGGATATCCTATAATAGGATATTACCATATTAATTGGTGAAACCTCTTGAATTTGGTATAATGGAAAGATTATAAGACTAAGACCCACCAGACCTTTCATCTTATTTCTAATAAGCAGCAGTATAAATACTCTTACCCTTTGGGCTTCAGTTTTTTCAAATATAAAATGGATGATGTTGACAAAATGAGGAATCCTCAAACTAAACAGCCTGTGGGCCAGGTCCAGACCGCAACCTCTTCTGGACATATTGCAGGACAGTCCTTCCCACTTGTGTGTGTGTGTATTTGTCATGGCTCCTTTTACACTGTGACAGCAGAGTGCTGTCTAGGGTTAGGGTTAGGGTTTAGGGTTAGGGTTAGGGTTATGGTTACAGAAGTTACAACACAAAGCCTGACATCTTATGATATGGTCCTTCACAGAACAAATTTACTGAGGCTGTGTTTGAGGATCTCTTCTCTGGTGGCTCAGATGGTAAAGAATCTGCCTGCAATGCAGGAGAGCCAGGTTCGATCCCTGGGTCAGGAGGATCCCCTGAGAAATGGAATGGCTCCTCACTCTAGTATTCTTGCCTGGGAAATCCCCTCGACAGAGGAGCCTGGCAGGCTACAATCCAAAGAGTCAGACATGGCTGAGCAACTAACGCAAGATTGTTTCTAGCTCTAAATTAGAAACACAACTCTACCATTTACCGGTTAGTTGACTGTGGGCAAGTCAGTTAACATCTCAAGGCCTCAGTTTCTTTATCTATAAATGAAGGACAATAAAACAAACTACTCCATAGGCTTGTTGGTAAGACTGAATGAGATAATTCATTGACAGAACATAGTACAGTCCAAGAGCGTCCTAGAGAGGTACCAAATTTTAGCTATCATTATCATCATCATCGTTTTTTAGTAATGGTGCTTGTCATATTCTGTCTTACTAAAATAATAATATACCTAAAGTTATATAAAATCAACATAGTTTAATTTTTAAATAATTTTTGGGCTTGTATCTCATGGAAGATTTAAGACTAATGATCAAGAAATTCTGGAGTCAGCTGAGATAATATCACTCCTTCATGTTGGGCCCCGCTTCCACTGACAGTTCTGCAGGTTCCTCCAATCTGTAAAGGATAGCTAGAGAGAGGATCTGTAGTTTTCTCTATTTTCTGTAGGAATGAGACTGAGGAGTAATCTTAAGTCTTAGGCTAACACAGAATATAGTTATGATAGAAATTATAAAACACCCTCCTACGGGTCTGAGCAGGGAAATGCTATATTCACAAAGCTTCTGGTACAGATATTAAATCTATAAGCCTCTCTGTATACAGATAGGGAGGATGCTACTCAAACAGTTCGGATGTCTCTGAGCTTATTCTTGGATGCAACAAATCTCATTGTCCTGTAGAGTAAGATTAATTTTTCCCTAACACAAAGATGAGTGATGTTTTTGGCTCTATTTAAGCTTCTTTGCTCAAACACTGCCAAGGATCTCTAGGGGGTAGAATCTGTTCCTTGACTCAAGAAACCAGAAGTCTGGTAGCTGCAATATTTTCTCTATTCACTCCAGGTCTGAAGAGAGGCAAAACCTGCTCTGGCAGTATTCCAGGGAAAAACTCATCTGCTCCCAAAGAGGAAAGCTAGACCCTCCCTTGATATCCTTCCATGGCAAAGCCAACTGCTGAATGCTAGTCAAGGTTCACCTCCAGAGCTCTGTTGAATCTGCCTCAATAGCCAGAGTCACCATTTGCATTAGAATAGATGCTGAAAATCTTTTCCAAAAGAGCAAAATGATGATGAGTTCAGACACAAATGAAGTGCAGTATCCAACGCATGCTCTTATGTCAGTGTTACTCAGTTATTAAACTGTCAAAAGGTAAATTCTGTTGTTGTGAATGACAATATTTACACTGAAGTTTCAAAAATTCACAGCTTTCAAAGTGTTTCAAGTCATAGGGAATAGAAGTGGAAATTTCCAGTAGCTTGTCTTTGCAAAGAGGAAGTGGAAATTGAAATAAAGAGGGCAGGCAACTGGGTTGCCTGAAGCAAGCAGGCTTATGTTCCTGATTTTCAGTACCTTATTCAATTTTAATCAGACAAAACAAGTTCTTCAAATATGAGTCAATAGCATTATTTTCTTAATTGCCTCTAAATTAATTTTCTTTTTTTCTCCTATTTGATGTCATGTTTAACTATAGTTTTTTGGTTTTTTTAGAAATATTTTTATATAGACAGCTCACCACAGTGGTGCAAAGAATGCTGGGAGCACAAACATTGGGTCTCTAGGTATATACATATCTACAGTATACGTATGTAGAATTTGATCTCCTGCTGAATGAATGAGCATTGTGATATTTTAGCTGATATATGGAAATTAGAGACGATTCTCATGTGAATGAAACAAGTGAGATCTAAGTATTGTTGTTATTGTTCAGCCACTAAGTCTTGTCCAGCTCTTTGCAACCCTATGCATTGCAGCACACCAAGCCCCCCTGTCCTTCACCATCTCCCAGGGTTTCTCAAACTCATGTCTATTGGTGATTCTTGGTCTAATCTCTGATCTGCAATGGATACTCCCTTCAATGCCTTTTGGCTTATTCCTTTTTATTGTGGCCAATCTACATAATGCTAAGTGATAAGACCTTGGTACCCTACAGTAAAAACAAAGCAAATCAAATAGACAAAGAAGATACAGAAGGATGATACTGTTTAATATCCAGTAGGCTTGAGAATACTTTCCTTCTTTTTATTTCTGATGATAGTCATACCTCTGCTTGAAACTTTAATTTACTCATTTACCCTTTTTTCAACAGAGTTTTAGGATGGCCTATTTTGTTCTAACATTGTCCTAATCATTGGGGATACAGGGATTTGATAGATCCATTTCCCTATCCTCAAGATTTTATAGGTCAGGAATAAAAGACATAGAAACAGATGCTTGCTAAGTAAAGAAAGAAGATTCAAGGCTGAAATAAACTGTTTCTGCAAATACCTTTTCTAAAGATAGAGTGTAATATAATGTGATTTCAAGTACCCTTCCCTCTTTCCCCTGCCTTCAGCACTACATACATGATAGTTTTGTTATTTCTTTTCAATACCTGATTCTACCATAAAGGTGTTTTTTTTTTGTTTTTTTTTTTTTAATCACCATAGCTTCTACCATAAGAGTTTTATTGCCTTAGCTTATAGATTTATGCTGTATATCTCAGTGTATGTGTATATGAGAGAGACTGCTCGTGTTATATTACTTTTAGGTATGAGTGAATTCTAATTCCTTTTTCAGAGCAGACTTAAATTAGAAAACAGGAAAGAGAGCAATACAATATGTGATTTGGGAGGAAGAGGTGGAGAAGGAGAATATCAAACTCTCCTCCAGAACTTGGCCTGGGGATTTCTACACCCTATATACTCTATCCTTTGCTTCTCTATTCCCAGGATTTTCCCATGAACAATTAAGGGCCCATAAGAAAGTTTTCTTTGCGTCTGTAAAGATTCTTTCCTAGCATAGGATTTAGATTCTGGAATCTAATCACATTAGCCACTGTGGCTTCTTTACCTCAAAGTTAGAGAGCCCTGAAACTTATTCCATAGATTTCCCAGGTTTCAACCCTGCTTCTTTCTAGTTTAATTGTGAAGGGCAAATGGTGACTCAAGTATCATTCATACATTCTCCAGGAGACAAAGGAGTTTGCTGTAAATCATATTGCTTTACCATGCTATGAAGCTGGCTATGTGATGCTACCCCATGGCTAGTCTAAACAGACTTTTTTTTTTTTTTTTGATAGGTAAGGGATAGATTTATTAACCTAGGACACTTGTGAGGGATACAAGTATGCAAGCAAGGGCTCTCTTCCCTGAGAACCAAGTGAGAAAGCAGGCTTACTCAGGGAGATACACATGCCGTAGATAGTGTGTGGGCCATCTCAGAAGGTGAGAGGCCCTGGGAGATACACATTTCATAGACAGGACGCAATCCATCTCAAAAGGTAAGAGTACCCCAAATAAGAGGTTTAACTGGGGGCCATTGTCACAGTTTCTTTCCCTGGACTGTCTCCTTCCAGTCAGGGTTCACCAGGCTGCTTCCTGCACACAACTGTATTTAGGAAACCAGCTTTAGAACTCCTTGGACATGGCTGCAGCGCCATTTTTTCCCTCTTATCCTTGTGAGCATTTCTAGAAGGAAAGCAGAGATAGGTAGTTGTCTCAGCTATACCCAAGGTAATGGAGTAAGTAATTGAAGGACCATATAAAATTTAAATTAGACTACTGGTAGCATTTTTGTTCTTGTTGTTTAGTTACTAAGTTGTGTCAGACTCTGACGCCATGGATTGTACCCCGCCAGGGTCCTCTGTCCATGGGATTTCTCAGGCAAAAATACTGAAGCAGGTTGCCATGTCCTTCTCCAGGGGATCTTGCCAACCCAGGGATCAAACCTGCATCTCCTGTATTGGCAGGCAGATTCTTTACCACTGAGCCACTAGGGAAGCAGTGGCAGTATACTGTGGTCCAAAGCAGTCACCTCTGACAAATACTTTACTGAAATGTACAGTATTATTTTCGTATGTTTAATCAGAGTTACAGAAAAATTTGTTTCTTTGGAGAAGTTTTCAACTGGGTTGTGGGTGGTGAGAAGTTTTGCGTCATAACGCTAAGAAAAAACAAGTATCATTGAGAGCAGCCTCGCCCACAGTATCCCCGTCACAGTGACGATTTCACCTCTCTGTGACCTCTGGAAGCTGTTATTAGAAAGTGGCTAGTTTCGCCAGTCACTTTTGTGTGTTATATCTGAGGAGAGATAAAGTGAAGCAATCTTTTGCTTTTGTGGATTGCAACCATTAATATCTGGAGTAAATATTACCTTATGCCCTGAATGAATCACATTTTGCACATGGTACTTGTAGCTGCCTGTCCCCTGAACTTCTTCATAACAATGCGTAGCCCCAGGGCCTTAGGCCAAAAGGTTGGCAGAGAAGAAAAGATAGAATTCATCTTGAAATACCTATGGCTTCTGATACAGATTTTTTTTAATGTTTGAAAATTCCAGGTGTTAGTAGTTATGGTCTTGTTGAATCTACCTCAGAAAAGTACTTGACTTGGATGGATGATTGAAATAAGAAATATGGCAATTCATTTCAAAAGCTAATGAAATAGAAGGATGAAAAATATATCCAAAAGCCATAATAAGTAAAGCTAAAATAAATAATACATTAAAAAGTTGTTAGACTTCCATACATTTAAGCATCTCAACAACAGAAAAATCCGCAACTTTATCCTTTAATGGCATGTAATATTACAAGATTTCCTCTAAATAGATAGTTGCTAGCATTAATGGCAAGAACAAAATACCTGGTACAGAAGGAACTGGTATACATTTATTTTTTCTTAAGTGTTTAAGTCAAAGAGCTTGAAATAAAAAAAGAAGTACTAATACTCTTACAATCTGCACATTTACATAACACAAATGGGAACAAATTAGATTCTCCTTCATATAGGTATCTAGGGAAAATTTTTTGCAAATCAGTTTCCAAGGAACTTAGAGATACTGTTTTATGATTTGAGTCTTTCTGGAAGCAACACTTTCATCAACAATTTTGAGTAACTGAATATTGCTTCATAATGGAAATCAGTGTGGCAACTTCTTAAAGCCCACCGTGGGCATACAAGTCTTTGCATAAAAGAGAGCTAGTTCCTCCCTCAAGCTTTGCTGAATTAGTGTGTTTTCTCCACCACATGCATTTTATATTTGGCTCTCTTTCCTTTATTATTATAAATCTTGCTATTAGTTCTAGTGTCAATGACACTTTCAGCTCCCTCCATTTATGGCCTGAACTTCTTAGCAACATCCACCCACCCCCATTTTGTCTTGACACTCTCTTAGAGGTGACAAGTGCTGAAGGAAAAGTTGAGGTTAAAGGTACTGACTGGAGGTAACTGAGTTCAAGTCCCAGCTCTGGAACTTGCTATTTATGTGACTTTGAAGTCTGTGCCACTGTTTCCTTGCCTATAAAATGGAGATAAGAAATCTTCCCTAAGGCTTGTGACAACTGAATGATATAACAAATGTATATAAAGTACTTGGCACTATGTCTACAAAGAAATATAACTTAGTAAAGAGTAGGGAGATTAGATGTTTTTATTGTTCTTGATATTCTCCCAGACTACCTGAATTCCCAAAACTTCCTTTTCATATTCTTTTCTTTGTTCTACCCAAGTCTAGCTGATATGACCTTATCACAGAGCCTCTAAATCCACAGACCCTAGGATGTCCCAGCCTAACACCAGGGGATAATTCATAACCACCTTGGCATTTTTCACTTGGTAAAAATTCATACAGAAGAAAAAGTCCAACCCCAAATTGAAGAGGTAAATGTCAAGTTGCTGAATCTTGGGGCAGTACCTCTTGCATCCCTTAGCATAAGGAGACATTCCAAGGTTGCAACTGGCTCATCTGTATCAACATGTTTTACTGGTAACCTAAGCAGTTTCTACTCTCTCTGATCCATACTCACCTCCTCCGATACCCACACACCCCTGCTAAGAATTAAGCACTGTGGGCCTTATCCTCAAACTTAGGATTTAAGAAGTTGACTATGTTTTGAAAGACAGCCTGATTCTAATATTAGAGGGTGGGATCCTGGGGAAAAAGTTGAGAAAGATCTAAACCTAGAGTTTTGTGTGAGCTAAGCAAATTAAAAAATGTTATCCTTTCATTAATTTCTGTGTGAATCTCCTGATCTCACTTTCTTCTATCACCTTTCCTCATTAACTCTAATCAGGTCAATATATTGCCTATTTGTTTCTAAAGGTTCCAATTTTATTAGGGGAGGTGGTGGTCCATCATACAGATTACTTTACCAGTGCTGATCACATAAATCCAGATTGACTGATTAAAGTTCACATTCCTGGCAGAGGCTTTAACTACACTTAGATTAGATATCAAGTCTTGGTTGACTGACATGGGGCTTAGCATAAGAGATTCCATTTGGGTTTGTTGTTTCTTTTTTTTTTAAAACAATACTTATGGTCATTTACAAAGTCTACACCAAGTAGGTCTGTTAGAATCTTATGGGAGATTTCCAGTTTTTCCCCAGCAGTGTCTCCCTGCCAACAAAATCTGGGAAGAAGGAACTACTTATGATTTTCCAGTGAGCAGAGGTTTAAAAATCAGATAAGGGCTTCCCAAGTGACGTTAGTGGTAAAGAAGCCATCTGCCAATGCAGGCAGATATAAGAGACACCATTTTGTTCCCTGGGTCAGGAAGATCCCCTGGAGTAGAGCATGGTAACCCACTCCAGCATTCTTGCCTAGAGAATTCCATGGCCAGAGGAGCCTGATGGGCTACAGTCCAAGGGGTCACAAAGAGTCCAACAGGACTTAGCTACTGAGCACAAGGCAGGCATAGGGGAGGAAGAGGTGGATTGCTCATGGTGATATTTCTAAATTGAGTGTTGATAGGGGATCCTCCCATCCTGGCTTGGACCCCAGCATACTGCAATAGGCTTATGGCATGGATAGGCTAGAATATATAGTGATGGAGCTTTGATCATGCACTAGCAAAGGCTCAAAATTCAAGGCCCTGGTCCACTTTGGGCCTTAGATTCACTCAGGACTGGAAATCTTGAGCATAGTTCCACACTGTCTTTGAATCACAGGATAATTTACGGCAGACAAAAGATAAAACGCTAAATCATGTTCTTGAATGCACCTGTAATTACCACAGGTGTTAACTATTTCACTTATTTAGACTATCAACATGATTGAAATAGATATATTTTCTTCCTAATGCTATTTTAATCTTAGACAATAGCTTGAAATAAAATATCACAGCTAATACTTGACCTGAGTCTACTTTTAAACAGTCATACTGAACTCCTCTACATAGGAACTCAATAGCCTTCCAGACTTAGCTTTCACTATTGAATTGGGAACAGTATGACTTTGCCATTGTATACATACATTTCTGAATGATGTTATATATTGCTTTAACGTCTTATCTAAGAAACTGGAATCCTTTGTAGCTTGCTCCTTTGCTTTTTTGGCATTCTGACATTTTTGCAGATGAACAATTGCTCAATATGTAAAGACTAAATGGCTCTCTTTATTCAATAAAGTATTGTATTATTGAATGAATTACAAAGAAGCAGTATCCTTAGCACATTAACTTTGAATCTGCTGCTTAGAGCAAAATCCTGGCTTTCTTTCAGATGCTAATAACATACTGCTCAGGCAAAGGTTACTTTCTAAAAGGATTTGGTAAAACTTGGTTTGCTTTCATTATTTGTTTTGCTTAATAATGGTTTCTTACAATATCAGAGTAACTTTTTTCCTTACGGTCCATTATGGTAATTTTGACTTAGTAGACATTTTTTTCTGCTTTTGGTAAGTTAAAATATTATCAACTAAGAAATAATTCAGTGAATACAATCTTCTGATGGCTCCTGTTAAGTGTTGGTGGATATTTTATTTTTTATAAAGAGAATGAAATTAGTTGCCAACATTAATGTTAGCATGAATATACATGATAGTAACTAGCAGTTTAATATAATAGAAATTATTGGATTGGGAACAGATAGAACTATTGTTTCTTATATGGGTTGGCGTCTACTTATTAGTGCATGATCTTGAGTCACTTTAACCTCTTGTAATCTCAGTTTCTGTAAATGAAGATAACAATTC
The DNA here is from genome assembly GCF_029378745.1 of Bos indicus. Lineage (NCBI taxonomy): Eukaryota > Metazoa > Chordata > Mammalia > Artiodactyla > Bovidae > Bos > Bos indicus. Next base: position 48,136,761 of record NC_091762.1, on the reverse strand, counting down.
TACATTGTCCGCATCCTAGAGCTGAGACATAAAATCAATGGAATAGAGGTGTGAAAGTGCATTAGTAACTACACAGTACCATGTACATGCAAATTAATATAACTAAATATTTATACTGAAATTTGTTCTCAAATTGTCAGGAATAAAATTCAAAGAGATCTGAATCTGTTAGTTGTGAACCTTAATAATTTGGGATAATAATGCTGATAAGTGTTGCTATTTTTGTTCAGTCGCTCAGCTTATTCGTGTCCGACTCTTTGCAACTGCAGCACACCAGGCTCCTCTGTCCTCCACTATCTTCTGGAGATTGCTCAAATTCCTGTCCATTGAGTCTATGATGCTAACTAACCATCTCATCCTTTGCCATTTCTTTCTCCTTTCACCTTCAATCTTTCCCAGCATCAGGGACTTTTCCAATAAATCGGCTCTTTGCGTCACTGGCCAAAGTATTGGAGTGTCAGCATGGAGTCCTTCCAATCAATATTCAGGACTGATTTCCTTTAGGACTGACAGGTTTGATCTGCCAAGGGACTCTCAAGAGTCTTCTCCAGAACCACAGTTCAAAAGCATCAATTCTTGGGCGCTCAGCCTTCTTTATGGTCCAATTCTCACTACTGGAAAAACCATAGCTTTGGCTGTATGGACCTTTGTCAGCAAAGTGATGTCTCTGCTTTTTAATATGCTGTCTAGTTTTGCCATACCTTTGCTTACAAGAAGTAAGAGTCTTTTAATTTCATGGCTGCAGTCATGGTCTTCAGTGATTTTGGACTCCAGGAAAAGAAAATCTACCACTGCTTCCATTTTTTTCCCCATCCATTTACCTATTTATCATTTTTTTGGTCACATAGGCATGTGGGGTCTTAGTTGCCAGACCAGGGACAGAACCTGATAAATAGATAACTAGTCCATAATGGTTCTATAGAGAAGTGGCTGTTTATGATCTCTGGCATGTGGTTATAAATAAATAAATAGTTTGTTCCTGATGGGGAAGAATGAGAAGTGGCAGAGTGGTGGTGGCCTCCTCATCGTCTCCTTGTTGTGGCAGTGAGGATAACTTCCCATACAATGTGCCCAATCAAATGTGATTCAGCCATGAAGCTGCAAATACATAAAAGAACATGCAAATCCCCTCCCCTGAGTTTCCCCTTCCTTTTAGTCTTTGATTTTCTCATATTCTTAATCTCTCAGAAGACTAAAAAAAAAGGGGAAACAGGTGAATTTCTAAAATTACATTAAATTTGCCTTCTGCTTTCCAGCAGCTTTGTGCCTTGGTTCTCTGATGTTGTCCAAAAATAAAAGAATTTTAGAACTAGAGGTGACCTAAAGGTTTAGATCAGACATTTTTTACAGATGTAAAAACCAAGTGTTAAAGAAGATAAGTGACCTGGCCTAGGATACATTTGGTAACAACCTTGGTATTGGCTTCTGGGATTCCTAATTCTCAGGTCAGACTCATTCTCCCATACAGCACTGCTCTCTGATTAGCTGTTTCATGCATGTTTGTTACTGTGAAGTCACAAGCAACTGCATTATTATCATGTTCCATGGAACCGGTCACTGTCATTCCCAAAGAAGGAATCAAACCCAGACCTATGTTCCTTTGTCATGTCATCATGTCCTTACTTTTGACAATGATTATTATTGGATTCCAGGTTTCTATTGGAAGTAAAATTATGTGTTGTGCCTCATAGCTGAGAAAACAATGTTCACTGTTAGCAGAGCTGTATATGAGAATATAATTTTTTTAAATTAGTACCAGCTGGCCAACCCAGTACTGCTTCTGTCCTAAATATTAAAAAGAATATGATCAGACAGATTACATTTTATCAAATATGTGATTTTTTTTCTGTATAGCTATTTTGCTAGCAGTGTTTTTATAATGTATATTTAGAATAATTTTTTGTTCTTACTAATAAATACATACTTTCATAAACAATAGAGGAAAACTTTATAAATCACATCAGTTCAATTCAGTCGCTCAGTTGTGTCTGACTCTTTGCAACCCCATGAATTGCAGCACGCCAGGCCTCCCTGTCCATCACCAACTCCCGGAGTTTACCCAAACTCATGTCCATTGAGTCGGTGATGCCATCCAGCCATCTCACCCTCTGTCATCCCCTTCTCCTCCTGCCCCCAATCCCTCCCAGCATCAGGGTCTTTTCCAATGCGTCAACTCTTCTCATGAGGTGGCCAAAGTACTGGAGTTTCAACTTTAGCATCAGTCCTTCCAAAGAACACCCAGAACTGATCTCCTTTAGGATGGACTGGTTGGATCTCCTTGTAGTCCAAGGGACTCTCAAGAGACTTCAACACCACAGTTCAAAAGCATCAATTCTTCGGCACTCAGCTTTCTTCACTGTCCAACTCTCACATCCATACATGACCACCGGAAAAACCATAGCCTCGACTAGATGGACCTTTGTTAGCAAAGTAATGTCTCTGCTTTTGAATATGCTATCTAGGTTGGTCATAACTTTCCTTCCAAGGAGTAAGTGTTGTTTAATTTCATGGCTGCAATCACCATCTGCAGTGATTTTGGAGCCCAAAAAAATAAAGTCTGACACTGTTTCCACTGTTTCCCCATCTATTTCCCATGAAGTGATGGGACCGGATGCCATGATCTTGGTTTTCTGAATGTTGAGCTTTAAGCCAACTTTTTCACTCTCCTCTTTCACTTTCATCAAGAGGCTCTTTAGTTCCTCTTTGCTTTCTGCCATAAGGGAGCTATCATCTGCATATCTGAGGTTATTGATATTTCCCCCAGCAATCTTGATTCCAGCTTGTGCTTCTTCCAGCCCAGCGTTTCTCATGATATACTCTGCATAGAAGTTAAATAAGCAGGGTGACAATATACAGCCTTGACGTACTTCTTTTCCTATTTGGATCCAGTCTGTTTTTCCGTGTCCAGTTCTAACTGTTGCTTCCTGACCTGCATACAGGTTTTCCAAGAGGCAAGTCAGGTGGTCTGATATTCCCATCTCTTTCAGAATTTTCCTCAGTTTATTGTGATCCACACAGTCAAAGGCTTTGGCATAGTTGTTATAGTAAATCCCATAAGTTACAATATAAAAATTAATCATATTTTTGAAATATTGGTATTTGATTAGGTTTTCAACCCTTCTATTTCCTTAATTCAGTTCAATAAATTCTTACTTATCATTGAATTTATTACTAAATTCTGATAGCTATTACCAAAAGCAATGGTGAACTATGAGCAAAATTATCTTTGCCCCAGCATACATTTTAGTTCTACAAGGTTGTCCAGACTCAACTTCTATCTGTCATGTAGGAATTCATCCTTTTCCCATGACAGTTTAAAACTACTTATCCTCAACCTTAGTATTCTTTACCAGCTTGAATATAAAGGCTGCAACAAGGTTTAAGAAAGTTTTTACAAAAGTCACAGGCTTTGCATTGTGTGTTGAAACAATGGAGGGATGTACATGTAGTAGAAATATCAGCATTATGTGGCTCAGAAAAGTGAGATAGCATTGAATTCAGGTAATTTCATTGGTAGAGTAGAAATACCGGCAGAGATGTCTCTAGCCAATTGGATAGACACATCTGAAGGACGTGAGAGAGATCTAGACTAAAGATGAAGACTTAGCAGTTAAGATATCATTAAAATCATGGGAGTAGATACAATCACCAAAGACAACTGAAAAGAAAAGACATCAAAGTTCAAAAGCCTGAAAACCACTGACATATAGGGTGAAAAGAGGAAGGAAACCAGCCAAAGACTCTTTAAAGAATGGTTGTGGGAGGAGCACCAAGCCTGGCGTGTCTCTGGTTAGGATTGAAACATATGACCATTATTGTATGACATGGCAAATCTGGAATGTTGTTATCCTGGGAACATAGGGAGGAGACTGGGGCAAAGACCTCACCAAGACAAGAGGGAAACTCAACTATCATGGTTAGTTCTAGAGATGATGGCATGCACGCATGTATATTAAATCGCTTCAGTCATGTCAGACTCTTTGCGACTGTATGGATTGTAGCACACCAGGCTCCTCTGTCCATGGGATTCTCCAGCAAAAATACTGGAGTGGGTTGCCATGCCCTCCTCCAGGGGATCTTCCCAGCCTAGGGGTCGAACCCACATCTCTTACATTTCCTGCATTGGCAAGCAGGTGCGTTACCACTAGCACCATCTGGAAAGCCCAGAGAAGATGACAGGATGTGTTAAACATAGTATGTGAAGAGTACGATATTCCCCATGCTAATTTTAAAAAGGTATTTAATCTGTGAAATTAATAAAAACACAAAAGTATTCTGATATCAGTTTATATTTAGGAGCTAGTAACCTAGTAACCACCCTTGGCAGTTTCATCCACATGTGGCAAAAACCCTTGCAGAAAACCAGGGATGCAGAAACAAACTGTATCTTTGGGGAACTTAGGAAAAATTAAGCAGGACTCCAACACCTCAGCCAGTAAACAGGCACTCAACTGTGGAGAAGAAAATGAGAAATATCACACAGGATAACTGATCAGCTTTAAGAGACCTGTGCCTGGTTCTGAAAGCCAGTTCTAACAACCAGGCCTTTGTGGGAAAAGGAAGGTTAAAATTTTGTTTTCTGGATATTCAGTGCAACACCATAAACATTCATTTTAATGCAGATTCCACCAGTAAGCTTTTAAAACCTAACTTAATTCAATCCAGTTAGTTACCAAATTGATAACATGGAACTTTACTACTGTCAAAATTGCAGAAGTATGATGTTTATACTCCTTTAGCTCAAAAATTATTTTCTTTAGAATATGCATTAAGGTAATGAGCTAGGGGGCTTAAATAAAATTATTGTATCCATGAAAACAAAAAGTCTTGCATATTATCTTCTTAAGGTGTAATTTTATTAATTATCCTCAGAGATACCAGGTTTATATTCAGCATGAAAAAAACTTTAGTTCTACTGAAAATATAAAATTATCTTTAAAAAAGAAAATCCATTCTATTGAATGTATTCAGATAGGATAGATATATTTATTTAAGGCAAGCCATTTTGTTTTAAAATTTTGAAGAGTAGAGGCAGATAGATTAGGTCAGAAAGGAAATAAGCTTTTTAAAAAGCCAAATAAACAAGAATTTATTTTTTGAACAGGAAATCCTCAAGGTACAAAGAGGATATTTTGAAACCAATCTGTTTACATCAGAAGTGTTGAACAAGTTTGTTATACAAGGTAAGAGAAAAATTGCTTATTTTATCTTGACTGTATACTACCAGCAAATACAAATATGATCATTCCTGTTAGATAGACTAAGAATCGTGCTATTGTGTATTTAAATTCCAAAATGAACCAAGCTTCCCAACCCCCCCATGATAGTCAATTTTTTGACTTCTAAAATAAGTGAAACAAAGAGTTTGTGAGTAGATACACTAATAATTATGAAAATGTAAATAATTTTTAAAAATATAGAATATTAACACATGCTTTTGTTTGTAAAGATTTTTTTTATTTTATAGAATTGAAAGTATATCTCTAAATATAATTTTTGAGGTAAAAATTAAGTCTGTGAAACAAAGATACTTTCCTTAGCTTTTATCCATTTGTCTGCCTTCAGTTTTATTGTACTCATGTCTGTTATGTACTCATGTCTGCTATATACTCATGGAAAAAAAAACCCTTTGAGCCACATTTTACTTTATATGCCAGCTTCAAATAAAGGGAAAAAGTTATTGGCATCTGACTTGACAAGGAAGAGCCATATTGTTTTACTGTAGCAAAGCTCGCTTGTGTCCTGATGGCTTAAGTACCAATGGTGATTCCAATAGAAAGTTTGATATTTTTTAGCAAGTTTTAAACTGCATAGTCGTACTTTACTTCATCTTTATTAAGAATTTATAACCCAATAGTCACACAAATGGCATCCTCAGATCTTGGAAAAAAAACATTTATTTTGCTGTGATATGAGAACTAAAATATCAATCTATCCATTTATGATACTACATATATTAAGAAAAATACAATATCATTCTATATTGTTGGCAATATCTTCATTCACTCATGCATTTATTTACTGAATGTGTACAATGAGCCACTTTTCCGGATGCTGAAGATACAGCAGTGAACAAAACAGGGGAAAAAATCCCTGAAATAATGGAGTTTACATTTCAGAGGGTGGAGGTAAATAATAGATGAAGCAAGTAAATTGAAAAATACATTAGAAGATGTAAAATGCTTGGAAAGAACTAAAATAAGAGTGAAAGAGCGTGTACTTTGGGTTTGAGAAAGCCTAGGTCTGACTCCAGTTTTAGACAAAGACTTTAGGAAAGGCCTGGCTGAGAAGACTTTTTTAAAAGAATATTTTGTTATTTATTGGCTATGTTGGGTCTTAGTTGCTGCACATGGGAAAATTGTTGAGGCATGCAGGATCTAGTTCCCTGACCAACAGTCAAACCCGGAGCCCCTGCATTGGAAGCATAGAGTCTTAGCCACTGGACCACCAGAGAAGTCCCTGACTGAGAAGATTTGATTAAGAAGAAGAAAAGGGAGCAACCTTACATGGAACAACTGACTGGTTCAAAATTGGGAAAGGAGAAAGACAAGGCCTGGTTTATTTAACTTACATGAAGAGTACATCATGCAAAATTCCCTGGGTGGATGAATAACATGCTGAAGTCAAGATTGCCAGGAGAAATATCAACAACCGCAGAATTGCAGATGATACCACTCTAAAGGCAGACAATGAAGAGGAACTAAAGAGTCTCTTGATGAGGGTGAAAGAGGAGAGTGAAAAAGCTGGCTTGAAACTCAACATTCAGAAAACTAAGATCATGGCATCCTATCCCATTCAGTTCAGTTCAGTTCAGTTCAGTTGCTCAGTCATGTCCGACTCTTTGCGAACCCATGAATCGCAGCACTTCATGGCAAATAAAAGGGGGAATAGTGGAAGCAGTGACATATTTTCTTTTCTTGGGCTCCCAAACCACTGCAGATGGTGACTGCAGCCATGAAATTAAAAGATGCTTGCTCCTTGAAAGGAAAGCTATGACAAACCTAGACAACATGTTAAAAAGCAGAGACGTGATATCACTTTGCCGACAAAGGTCCATATAGTCAAAGCTAAGATTTTTCCAGTAGTCATGTACAGAAGTGAGAGCCGGACCATGAAGAAGACATGCCAAAGAATTGATGCTTTTGAATTGTGGTACTGGAGAAGATTCTTTAGAGTCCATTGGACCACAAGGAGATCAAACCAGTAGTCAATACTAAAGGAAATCAATCCTGAATATTCATTGGAGGGACTGATGCTGAAACTGATGCTCCAGTATTTTGGCCACCTGATGCGCAGAGTCAACTCGTGGAAAAAGACCACGATGCTAGGAAAAATTGAAGACAGGAGTAGAAGGGGACGACAGAGAGTGAGATGATTGGCTGGCATCACTGATTCAATGGACTTGAGTTTGAGCAAACTCTGGGAGACAGTGAAGGACAGGGAAGCCAGGTGTGCTGCAGTCCATGGGGTCGCAAAGTGTTGGACACAGTAAGTGACAGAACAACAGCAATGTTTCTCTGTAAATCCTTGGACCTATTTATAATAATTATTTAATGTCCTTATTAATCCCATCTGATGTCATTTCTGAATCTGAATGTTTTGACTGATTTTTTTCCCACTTGTTATTGGACATTTTTCTATTTCTTTACGTATCTGATTTTGTTTTCAGTCAGATGCTATACATTGTGAATGTCAGGTTGTTTTGAACCCGGATTTTTTCTTCCTTTAAAGAATGTGAAATTTATTTTTATAGCCTGTTTCTTATAAATCAGCTTCATCTTTGGCATCTTATTATTTGCTTATTTAGGATAAGACTGCAGTAACTTCAGTGAGGTTCTAGTTTAGCCAGCACATTAAAGTGTGACTACTGTGAGATCTCTCCTGAGAGTCCCGGTAGTTTAGTGAAGTTTTTCTTCTATGACTGATCTAAATTCAAATGTCTCCCAGCCTTTGTGAGTTTAAAGAATTGTTCAGCTTCTCTTTGTTGGGCCTCATGGAGCTTTACCTTACACAGACACAGCTTCGAGCTAAGTAACAAACTCAAGTGAACTCTGTATGTTTATGAAGTGCTTTCTCCTGTAGCTCCCTCATCTCCATTATTTTTCTCTGCGATTCTGACTGCTTCAAGCTTCTCAAACTGACAAATTTCAACTCAGCGATCCTGTCACACTGTGCCCAGGTTCTTTCTTCTTGCACTGTGGTCCTGAAAGCACCTCTTGGCAGAGAACTAAGACAATCTTAGCATTTACCTCATTTGTTTCTCTTCTTTCTGGGATCACAGACCTTCTCTGCCTGTTGTCTAAAGTCTTAAAATAGTTACTTTGCATATTTTGTTTACTTTTATAGTTGTTTATAGTGAGAAAGCAAGTCCAGTAACAGTTAAACTGTATGAACAGAAGTGGAAATTTCAATTGTCTCTCTTTTAAAATAAATGGCTAGCATTAATTTAAATTTTACCATTGAAGTAGATCTCATCACTAGTATATCATATCCTTTCTAATATCTCAATTCAGATTTTAATCCATTTTCTAAATTAATGAACTTTATTTTTAGAGCCATCTTAGTTTTATAGAAATCTTGAGCAGAAAGTACAAAGTTATCATATATCCTCTCCTCTTTTCTTCTTTGTCAAAGATCAGTTGACTGTATTTGTGTGGGTCTGTTTTCAAGCTATCCATTCTGCTCCATTGATCTATTTATCTATGTTCCATTTATCTATTCTTTTTGTAATACCACTATATATACAAGTGAAAGGAGAGACATAGAAGGGCAGGGGAGGTACATATCAGGTAGTTCCTGGCCTCCAAATTTGTTCTTCTCATTTAATATTGTGTTGGCTATTCTGGGATTTTTTTTTTTTTTTTGCCTTTTCATATAAACCTTAGAATCCGCTAACTCACAAAATAACTTGCTGAGATTTTGATTGAGATTATGTTGAATCTCTGAATCAAATTGGGAAGAACTGATATCCTAACACTATTAAATCTTCCTATCAATGAGCATGGAATATCTCTCCATTTATTTAGATTATCTTTGATTTCTTTCATCAGAGTTTTATAGTTTTCCTTATACAGATCTTGTACATATTTTTAGATTTATATATAAATATTTTAGTTTTATAATAATGTACAAGATGTATTTTTAATTTCAAATTCCAATTTTTCTTTGCAGACATACAGGAAAGTAATTGTTTTTTGTGAATAAATGTTTTTTAGCATGTTAAAATACACATAACATAAAGTTTACCATCTGAACCATTTTTAAGTGTACAGTTGAGCGGTATTACATACATTCATTCACATTATTGTGCAGCCCTGTAACTTCTTCATCTTATAAAATTGAAACTCTATACCTAAACAATAACTCCCTGTTCTCTTGTCTTGCTCACCTCTGGCAACAACCATTCTGTCTCTACAATTTTGACTACTTTAAGTACCTCATATAAGGAAAAGCAATTAACTTTTGTATATTAATCTTTAATTTTGCAATGGTCTAATCATTTATCAGTTCAAGAATATTTTTTGTTGCTTCTTTGGGATTTTCTACAAAGACAATCATATCTGTGAACAAAGACAGCTTTATTTCTTCCTTTCCAATTTGTATACCTTTTATTTCCTTTTCTTATTATATTAATTAGATGTCAGATGTGGGGATGAAAGGCACAACCTTGCCTTTTTCCTGATATTAGGAGTAGAATATCTAGTTTCTTATCACTAACTGTGATGCTAGCTTTAGATTTTTTGTAGATGTTCTTAATCAAGTTGAGGAAATTCCTATGAACTCCTAGTTTGCTAAGAGTTTTTATCAAGAATGGATGCTGCTTTTGTCAAATGCTTTTTCTGCATTTGTATATTGATTATATGATTTTTCTTCTTTAGGGTGTGGATGTGATAGATCACACTGATTGCTTTCATTAATCCTGTTTTTACACATGAAGCCTTGATTTCCTCACCTACTTTGGAAATTAATCCATACTCTGTAATCAGTCATCTCTCACACTTAAATTTTAAATTACTTTTCATTTAGTGAGTATATTTTCTATTATTTTGTGGTTCTATATGATCTGCACCATATTTTAAACAGTCTCTTATGTTGGACTTTACAGCTTTTAAAAAAATTTTTATTTGTTGTTAACAATACCGAACTGAACATCCTTACATATTTGCTGTAGTCTGTTAATTTTCCAGAAATATATTTATAATTTTTACATAAAAGCTAGAAATAATTTTAAGTTTTGAGTTATACTAGCAGAAATTTTCTTCTAGAAATGATGCATAAATTTGGATCTCATGACCTGATTTCTTTTATAAGGGATGAATTGAACATTCCAATTATTGTTGTTAACCAACCTTCATTGTCTCCTAAGCATCTGTCTAGTAACAAACATTTTAAGTTATCTACTATGTAGAGAACATTGTGGCAAATTTGAATAAAATTTAATCCTTATCTTAAAATTTAATCCTTGTCTTCCAATGGTTCACATTTTCTTGGAGAAGATATATATATATATATATATATATATATGTAGTTGTTGTTGCTGTTGTTGCTGTTCAGTTGCTAAGTCATGTCTGACTCTTTGCAACTCCATGGAGTGCAACGCACCAGACTTCTCTGTCCTTCATTATCTCCCGGAGTTTGCTCAAATTCATGTCCATTGAATCGGCAATGCTATCTAACCATCTCACCCTCTGCCGCCCTCTTCTCCTTTTGCCTTCAATCTTTCCCAGCATCAGGGTCCTTTCCAATACAAAAACATATAATCTCAAAGTGTATCTACCACCAAAGATCCCAAGAATCCTCTTTGAATGTAGAACTATTATAATGTTATAATTATATAATTATAATCATAATATGACCATTTACTAAAGATATAGAAGTTTCTAACTAGAAGGATTCAGGACGGCTGATCCTAGTGACCTGTGTGAGATTGGTCCAAGGCAGTGAGGCTCACTTCCAATAGATAGGCAATGAGGCTTTCACATATCAATAATGGAAGAAAAGACAAAAACATGCCTGTTTTATAAAATCAGACTTGTTGACACTTGAGTTCTGGGCACTCTGAGTTCTAGGAAAAGATGAGAAATCTATAATCAGAGTCATTTTAGGTAATCTAAGAAACTTCAGCCATGAAATGTATTTGTCAAATTATGTATTAATATAAAGGTACCAAAGTATAAACATTTCTTTCCTAAATAACTCCGCTTATATAGCTTGTTATCAGCTTCTAATGATAACCAGCTTTACCTGTAAACTGAAAATTGCACTGCAGAAACTTACAACCCAGTGAGTTAAATGTATTTCATTTATAACTGCTCGGTGAGCAAAGAAAGACCCAGGGGCATTTAGGAGTCAGAAAACCTGCCTTTCTCATGGATGTTGTAATTGTAACTACAGTACAAAGAATAAATGATAAATGAGACAATGATAGATAAGTATGGTATGAATTATATTTAGAAACTCAAATATAAACACATCATATTATTTTGTGCCAGGATTTTCCCCCCCAGCCCAGAGAAGGGAGCCTATTCTTACAAAGCAAATTGAAGAAGAAAAATTTGAGACACTCACAAATGAATAAAAATGCATGTGGAATTCAAATATGCAAATGATAACGATTCCTTTTGTACACACTGTCGATGGAAGAACAGAGTACATGATCACAGCTGGAATTCACCCTGGGATCTTATACAATGTAATATTAGCAGCCACCTTCAGATCAGGCTCACCCCAGCTGTTCACTTTACAGAGGCTGCCTCTTCCTTTTCCTTTCTCTTCCCCTCCAGTAACCCTTTCTCCTAGCTTTCCTCATTAAAAAAAAAAAAAAAGCAGAAATGAAGCCAAAACCTTTTTTATAAAGTAAAAAAACAAAAAACAAAAAACTATAAAGCAGAAGGCAAACAATAAGCGGTTATTTTTTTAAAAGATTTTGCTTTAATAGTTAGAAATTCTTTCCCTCCAAACCAGTACCACTTCAAAACACTTATTCTGCATTTCAAAGGCTGTCATTGTCTTCTGTGTGTGCTGGAGCAGTTGATATGACCCTACTGTTTAAGCAGATGAATAACAGGATAAAAACTTTTGCATTGTTTAATCTTTACTCTCTTGTGGTTGATTTTTGCCTTTTTTGGGGATAAATGTATATCTAATTATGCTGTCATATGAGTTCCATGTTCTGCATAATTTACAAAAAAAGTATCTGGTATAGAAAAACACTTCCACTTCCTAAAATGTAATTGATTTGTGACTATAAGTAAATCTTTTTCATGTTGTAGTGAGTGAATTATACCCTCCAAAAAGATACATCCAGTTTGTAATTCCTGGACTTGGTAATATTACCTTATATGGCAAAGGATGTCATCCAGTTAAGGATCTTGTGTGTGTGTGTGCTCAGTCATGTCTGACTCTTTGCAGCCCCATGGACTGTAGCCCACCAGGCTCCTCTGTCCATGGAACTTTCCTGGCAAGAATACTGAAATGGGCTGCAACTTCCTATTCAGGGTATCCTCCCAATCTAGGGATTGAATCTGCATCTCTTGAGTCTCCTGCATTGGCAGGAGGATTCATTACCACTCTCGCCACCTGGGAAGCCCCTTAAGGATCTTGTGTTAGTGGCTCACTCGTGTCCGACTCTTTGCACCCCATGAACTATAGCCCACCAAGTTCGTCTGTCCATGGAATTCTCCAAGCAAGGATACTGGAGTGGGTTGCCATTTCCTTTTCCAGGGGCTCTTCCCAACCCAGGTATTGAAGCCAGGTCTCCTGCATTGCAGGCAGCTTCTTTACAGTCTGAGACATCAGGGAAGCCTGAAGACCTTGAGCAGAGCCTCATCTTGGTTTATGCAGGTGGGCTCTAAATGTGGTCACATGTATTTTACAAGAGAGAGGCAGAGGAGTTTTTGAACAGAAGGAGACATTGTGACCATGGAGGCAAAGATTAGAGTGATATGGCTACAATCCAAGGAACTCTTGCAGCCACCAAAATCTGGAAGAGGTAAGGAAGAGATTCTCTCCTAGACCCTTCAGAGGGAATGCAAACTTACTGATACATCAATTTTAGATTTCTGGCCTCCCAAGCTGTAAAAGAAAAATTTCTGGTTTTTAAGAAAAAAAAGAAAACACTCAATTTGTGATAATTTGTTAAAACAGCCATAGGAAACTAAATACATCTGGATTTCTAAAAATCAACGTTATTAGTTAGCTAAAGTTTTGTGTCTTAGATTGGATTCTCTAGAAAACAGATTGTAAGATGAAGATAAAAGTATGAATGCCCATGTAGGACAAACAAGCAGGGTAAAGAAAAAAAGAACATGTAACATGGAAGAATGTAAAGCAGTGTTGTATGATCTGCTACCATACCAGCTACTGCTTATGATTAACTACTGAGAGAGATAATATGTAGCTTGGCAAGTGTATCAGCTCAACATTTAGACTTCTCTGGAAAGCTGCAAGGAGGGACCTAGAAGTACTTCATCAAAAAGGTGAAAAGGAAGAAACTTTATTTGCCCCAATTCATCCCATCTTCTCTTTCCAATAGTCAAAGTTCGTTGACATCAACTCATTGTTGAACTGAGTGATGCAACCCTCAGTGATGGCTCAGGAAAGCAGATCCTACACTAGGTGGTATGGTGTTTCCTGCATGTACACAAGCGTAGGGGCATATTGGCATAGACAGACTTTGTAAGGGAGCATGAAGGCTCTTCAGGCTGGAGTTTCAATCTGGAGAGATGATGGATGGCTGTGGATGGCTGGTGGTTGCGGTGGCCTTGAACCTAGAGACAGAGAACAACATCTGAGGAACACACGAGGCTGGTGTCTGACATTCTCTCTGACACCTGGGACAAACTGCTGAGACTCATGATTACCACGGAAAGTAGTAAACAAGTAATTTGGATGTATTCAACTTTAAACAGGGGTCTGAGAAAGGTATGGGCTTCCCTGATAGCTCACGGGTTAAAAAAAAAAAAAAAAAATCCACCTGCCAATGCAGGAGATGTGGGTTCGATTGGGAAGATCCCTGGAGGAGGAAATCGGAAATGGCAACCTGCTCCAGTATTCTAGCTTGGAAAATCCTATGCACAGAGGAGCCTGGTGGGTTACAGCCCATGGCATCACAAAGAGTCAGACATGACTTACTGGCTAAACAACAATAAACAATAACAACTGAGAAATGTATATACTTCAGGATGCTTTCCAGCATGACAGGGCATTGAATAAAAATAAAGCCATTAATTCATAGAGGTCATCACTCAACATAAATTGTTTTTCTGTTTATTTTTTCTGAGTGTTACCATATTACTGTCATTGTATGATGCTGGTGTGCCAATGAATTAACACCTAACTCTTTCCCAAAATGTATGAATATCTATATATACCTGAATTTATAGTAAATATTACTGATATGAAGGATGCATAGCACATGATTTACAAGTAATAATTACATGTACTCTTTAGAATAAATTCCATACAGCCAATTGATTCTCACAGAACGATTTATTTGATTTTTGCCCACTCTTGTTAAAGTAGCCAAATTATGGTTGCAGTTGATGAATGAGTGTAGCGTTGACTTCAAATATTAGCTAATATTTTCATTCATGTCAATGAGTAAGACAAAAATGAAAACATATGTTAGGACTTTACTCATTTATCAATGACATGAGTGACTTCTTCACTGAGTGGGCTAATAGCTTCCAAATACTGGAGGAATATTTTCTCAATGTCTAGTGCAATTCCTAGCATAATGGCTATAGACATGGCATCAGTTCAGTTCAGTCGTTTAAGAGTGTCTGACTTTTTGCGACCACATGGACTGCAGCACGCCAGGATTCTCTGTCTATCTCCAACTCCCAGGGCTTGCTCAAATTCATGTCCAACGAGTCGGTGATGCCACCCAAACATTGCATCCTCTCTTGTCACCTTCTCCTTCTGCCCTCAATATTTTCCAGCATCAGGATCTCTTCCAGTGACTCATTTCTTTGCATCAGGTGACCAAAACACTGGAGTTTCAGTTTCAGCATCAGTCCTTCCAATGAATATTCAGGACTGATTTCCTTTAGGATGGACTCTTTGGATCTTCTTGCAGTCCAAGGAACTCCCAAGAATCTTCTCCAATACCAAAGTTCAAAAGCATCAATTCTTCGGTGCTCAGCTTTCTTTAGAGTCCAAATCTCACATCCATACATGACTACTGGAAAAACCAAAGCTTTGATTAGACGGACCTTTGTTGACAAAGTAATGTCTCTACTTTTTAATATGCTGTTTAAGTTGGCCATAACTTTTCTTTCAAGGAGCAAGCGTCTTTTAATTTCATGGCTGCAATCACCATCTGCAGTGATTTTGGAACCCCCCCAAAATAAAGTCTCTCACTGTTTCCACTGTTTCACCATCTATTTGCTATGAAGTGATGGGACCAAATGTAATGATCTTAGTTTTCTGAATGTTGAGCTTTAAGCCAACTTTTTCACTCACCTCTTTCACTTTCATCAAGAGGCTCTTAGTTCTTCACTTCCTGCCATAAGGGTGGTGTCATCTGCATATCTGAGGTTATTGATATTTCTCCCGGCAATCTTGATTCCAGTTTGTGCTTCATCCAGCCTGGCATTTCATATAATGTACTCTGCATATAAGTTAAATAAACAGGGTGAAAATATACAGCCTTGACGTATTCCTTTCCTGATTTGGAACCAGTCTGTTGCTCCTTGTCCAGTTCTAACTATTGCTTCTTGACCTGCATACAAATTTCTCAGGAGGTAGGTAAGGTGGTTTGGTATTCCCATCTCTTGAATAATTTTCCACAGTTTGTTGTGATCCACATAGTCATAGGCTATTGTCAAAGGCTAATGTTAGCTAATTGCCAACATTTGTTGGATCATCAAAAAAGCAAGAGAGTTCCAGAAAAACATCTACTTCTGCTTTATTGACTTTATGTTTTTCTGGAACTCTCTTGCTTTTTCAATGATCCAACAAATGTTGACAATTTGATTTCTGGTTTCTCTACCTTTTCTAAATCTAGCTTGAACATCTGGAAGTTCATGATTCACATACTGTTGACACCAGGCTTGGAGAATTTTGAGCATTACTCTGCTAGTGTATGAGATGAGTGCAATTGTATGGTAGTTTGAACGTTTTTTGGCATTGCCTTTCTTTGGCATTGGACTGAAAACTGACCTTTTCCAGTCCTGTGGCCACTGCTGTGTTTTCCAAATTTTCTGGCATATTGAGTGCACCACTTTAACAGCATCATCTTTTAGGATTTGAAATAGCTCAGCTGGAATTCCATCGCTTTCACTAGCTTTGTTCGTAGCAATGCTTCCTGAGGCCCACTTGACTTTGCATTCCAGGATGTCTGGCTCTAGGTGAGTGATCACACCATCATAGTTATCTGGAGCATTAAGATCTTTTTTGTATAGTTCTTCTGTGTATATTTTGGAGAAGGAAATGGCAATCCACTCAAGCACTCTTGCCTGGAAAATCCCATGGACAGAGGAGCCTGATAGGCTACAGTCCATGGGGTCGCAAAGAGTCGGACAAGACTGAGCAACTTCACTTTCACTTTCTGTGTATTTTTGCCACCTCTTCTTAATATTTTCTGCTTGTGTTAGGTCCATACCATTTCTGTCCTTTATTGTGCCCATCTTTGCATGGAATGTTCCCTTGGTATCTCTAATTTTCTTGACACGATTTCTAGTCTTTCCCATTCTATTGTTTTCCTCCATTTCTTTGCATTGATCACTAAAGAAGGCTTTCTTATCTCTCCTTGCTATTCTTTGGAACTCTGCATTCAGATGGCTATATCTTTCCTTTTCTCCTTTGCCTTTAGCTTCTCTTCTTTTCATAGCTATTTGTAAGGCCTCCTCAGACAACCATTTTGCATTACTTTTTCTCAGGGATGGTCTTGATCCCTGCCTCCTGTACAATGTCATGGACCTCTGCCCATAGTTCTTCAGGCACTCTGTCTATCAGATCTAATCCCTTGCATCTATTTGTCACTTCCACTGTATAATCATAAGGGATTTGCTGCAGGTTATAACTGAATGGTCTATTGTTTCTCCCTACTTTCTTCAATTTAAGTCTGAATTTGGCAATAAGGAGTTCATGATCTGAGCAACAGTCCACTCCCGGTCTTGTTTTGCTGACTGTATAGAGCTTTTCTATCTTTGGCTGCAAAGAATATAATCCATCTGACTTCTGTATTGACCATCTGGTGATATCTATGTGTAGAGTCTTCTCTTGTGTTGTTGGAAGAGGGTGTTTGCTATGACCAGTGCATTCTCTTGGCAAAACTCTGTTAGTCTTTGTCCTGCTTCATTCTGTACTCCAAGGCCAAATTTGCCTGTTACTCCACGTATCTCTTGACTTGCTACCTTTGCATTCCAGTCCCCTGTAATGAAAAGGACATCTTGTTTGGGTGTTAGTTCTAGAAGGGCTTGTAGGTCTTCACAGAACTGTTAGGCTTCAGCTTCTTCAGCCTTACTGGTGAGGACATAGATTTGAATTACTATGATGTTGAATGGTTTGTCTTGGAAATGAACAGAGATCATTCTGTCGTTTTTGAGATTGCATCCAAGTACTGTATTTTGGGCTCTTTTGTTACTCTGATGGCTACTCCATTTCTTCTAAGGGATTCTTGCCCACAGTAGTAGATATAATGGTCATCTGTTTTAAATGCACCCATTCCAGTCCATTTCAGTTCATTGATTCCTAAAATGTCGATGTTCATTCTTGCCATCTCCTGTTTGACCACTTTCAATTTACCTTGATTCATGGGCCTAACATCCCAGGTTCCTGTGCAATATTGTTCTTTACAGCATCGGACATTACTTCCATCACCAGTCACATCCACAAATGTGTGTTGTTTTTGCTTTGGCCCCATCTCTTCGTTCTCTCTGGAGTTATTCCTCCACTCTTGTCCAGTAGCATATTGGGCACCTACTGACCTGCAGAGTTCATCTTTCAGTGTCATTTCTTCATCAGGAGAGACTGACTGAGGGAGAAACTGGGTCTTGCTCTGATGGTTGATCTTGTTGGTTGACCTGAGGCCAAACTATGGTGGAGGTAATGAAGATAATGGAGACCTCCTTCAAAAGGTCCTGTGCATGCACTGCTGCACTCAGTGCCCCTGATCCTGCAGCAGGCCACCACCAACCCATGCCTCCACCGGAGACTCCTGGACACTCATGGGCAAGTCTGGATCAGTCTCTTGTGAGGTTAGTGCTTCTTTCTCCTGAGTCCTGGAGTGCACAAGCTTTTGTTGGTGCCCTCCAAGAGTCTGTTTCCCCAGTCTTGTGTAAGTTCTGGCAGCTCTATGGTAGGATTAATGGGGACCTTCTCCAAGAGGACTTATGCCATACCCAGGTCTGCTGCACCCAGAGCCCCTGCCTCTGTGGCAGGCCACTGCTGACCCGTACCTCTGCAGGAGACACTCAGACACTCAAAGGCAGGTCTCGTTCAGTCTCTGTGGGTTCTCCTGGTGTGCTTAAGGTTTTGTTTGAGCCCTCCAAGCATTTCTGGTGAGTATGGTGTTTGATTCTAAACACAATTTTGCCACTTTTAGTATCTTTTTGGGGTTTCTCTTTTACCCTTGGACATGAGGTTTCTTTTTTTTTGGTGGGATCCAACATTCTCCTTTAGATGTTTGTTCAGCAGTGAGTTGTAATTTTGGAGTTATCACAGGAGGAGATGAGTGCACATCCTTCTATTCCACCATCTAGGATATGATACATATGCCATACATCTAAGTTTAATCTTCATTAATAACATTTTTTCCACCATTTTCTTAAGCTTAGATATTCAACCCAACAATAAATCAGGTTATGATTTGTAATGTTTACCAATTTTAGTGGTGTAAGTACTCCCATTATGGCTGATTTCAAGCTACCAATGTGATGTCATTGAATGCAATTTGGCAGCACATCATATTATATATATGCTATAGAGATTCAATAGGCCAAAATAACCTCAAGGGCATAATAGTAACATGTAATAAAACAATTAGAAAGTGATGAATTTTAAGTATTTATGGAACTATTTAAATAAAATTTATTTTATTATATCTGTCATACATGCAATTAGGGCTTCCCAAGTGGCACTAGTGATAAAGGATGCACCTACCAATACAAAAGATGTAGGATTACAGGTTTGATCCCTGGGTCAGGAAGATTACTTCAGGAAAACTGAAAATGTCTAATGTCTTTCCTGGGTTGGGAAGATCCCCTGGTAGAAGAAATTGCAACCTGCTACCACATTTTTGCCTGGAAAATTCCATGGACAGAGGAGCCTGGCAGGCTACAGTCCATTGCTTCACAAACAGTCAGACATGACTGAGCAGGCAGACACACACACACATTGCTACATAAGCTTATAAAGCTTAGTTTTTAATGTTATCTGTGCTTATCAACCAGCTTGCAAAATCTGCCCCCCCCCCCCACCAAAATTTACAGTTGGATCTTGCTAATTGTTATGAGTGGGTTCTAGTAGGCTACTGGGGATCCCACTGAATTAAAGGAAAACTGCTAATGGCACCTCCCTGGGTGGTTGTGAGAATCAGACAAGATATTTTAAGTGAAAATATTTTGGCACATATAAAGGTGCTAAATAAATGCAATATATTCTGACTGAGAATAATGATCAAAAGGTCCAATATATGTGTGTTAAGAAGCAAATATTTGGTTTTGGCACTTCAGGGGAATAAAATAGGTCAAATTGATAAAAATTTTTTGAATGAATTCTACTTGCTCCATATACAGAGTGAAAATTTGATAGCTGGAATTTCCCTTATCTATTGAAAAACACAATATTAGACATTTTCATCTTTTCTGAAGTAAAGTTTTTATTCACTAAATTTACTGAGTGTTCATTTATTATAGAAGTGACAAAAAAGGACGGGAAGATCAAATCATAGTTTTCAGTTTTGGAGGCCCAAGTATGAATCACCTAGTTGTACCATACTTTCGCTTAAGTTTTAATATCTATTTATTATTATTTTGGTTAAAACTTTTAATAGTTGCTCATATTCCTACATATCTCTCTGACATATTAAAATACTCCATTTGCTTAACTTGTATTGTTTGAACACTATTTCACTTAGGAATCACAATAACTTTTGTGGAATAGACAGAAATTGTTAATCTCCTTTACAACTGAGGAAACCAAGGCTCAAAGGGGCTAAGTGATTTTCTCCAAAGTCAGACCAGAATTTAAGAAGAGCACTGGTAACCAGTCTTCTTATCCTGTTATTCTAATAGCTGGAATTCAGTGTTATAGTAAGGTACGTTGTGTTGAATTGAAGAGAGTTTTTAATGATAATATGAAATTTTTCTTATTAAGTCTAACTGGATCATTTTTCTGATTAGGAAACCATATGTCATATATAGCCATGATATAGAATTTTATAAGTGTAGAAGATATTACTAACATAAACAAAAACAAATCAACTTTTTAACCTATTATACGTAAGTAATCCATTGATAACTTTTTAATGTTTTGTTTCATACACATATATACATATAAGTTATGTAATCAACATCATTGTAAAAGTTATTTATCTACCACGTTATATAATCAATATAAAACATAAGTATTTTCTAATGTCAGCATCCATGCATGCTAAGTCACTTCAGTTGCGTCTGACTCTTTGCGACCCCATGGACTGTATAGCCTACCAGGCTCCACTCTCCATGGGGATTCTCAAGGCAAGAATACTGGGGTGGGTTGCCATTTCCTACTCCAGGAGATCTTCCTGACCCAGGGATTGAACCCATGTCTCTTGTGTCTCCTGCATTAGAAGGCAGGCTCTTTACTCCTAGTGCCACCTGGGAAGCCCTAATGTCAACATATATGCTTCAAAACCAGTTAGTGTACTTGTATGCTATTTCATTGTGTCAGTTCAGTTCAGTCGCTCAATTGTGTCTGACTGTTTGCAATCCCATGAACAGCAGTACGCCAGGCCTCCCTGTCTATCACCAACTCCTGGAGTTCACCCAAACCTATTTCCATTGAGTTGGTGATGCCATCCAACCATCTCATCCACTCTCATCCCCGTCTCCTCCCACCCTCAATCTTTCCCAGCATCAGGGTCTTTTCAAATGAGTCAGCTCTTCGCATCAGGTGGCCAAAATATTGGAGTTTCAGCTTTAGCATCAGTCCTTCCAATGAACACCCAGGACTGATCTCCTGTAGGATGGACTAGTTGGACCTCCTTGCAGTCCAAGAGATTCTCAAGAGTCTTCTCCAACACCTCAATTCAAAAGCACTTCAGTGCTCAATTCTTCAGCGCTCAGTTTTCTTTATAGTCCAACTCTCATATCCATACATGACCACAGGAAAAACCATAGCCTTGACTAGATGGACCTTTGATGACAAAGTAATGTCTCTGCTTTTGAATATGCTATCTAGGTTGGTCATAACTTTCCTTCCAAAGAGTAAGTATCTTTTAATTTCATGGCTGCAGTCACCATCTGCAGTGATTTTGGAGCCCAGAAAAATAAAGTCTGACACTGTTTCCACTGTTTCCCCATCTATTTGCCATGAGGTGATGGGACCAGATGCCATGATCTTAGTTTTCTGAATGTTGAGCTTTAAGCCAACTTTTTCACTCTCCTCTTTCACTTTCATCAAGAGGCTCTTTCATTGTGTAGCTGTAACAAATTAATTTAGCTGAATATTAGATTATTTCTGTTTCACTATTATAAGTAATACTATTACAAAAATCTGTATTAAAATTTTATTGAGTTTTCTGATTATTGTCTTATACTATTGAAGCGAAAGAGATTTTAAGTCCATGAAGTATATAATTGTTAAAGGTTCTTGGTACCTATTTCTAATTTTGTTTCTTAGTATTTGAATCAATACTCAGCAGTGCTATGTAGAAATATGTATATCCTTGCATTCTTACCAACACTGAATACTCATTTTTTAATTCTGCTTTTTAAAAGTTGAAAGATTCACTTTGGATCTGATTTGATTTTCTTTAATTACTAATAAGCTTGATTTTTATGATTATTTGTTTTTTATAGGCATTTTCCAATTATTGTTTCATTACTTTTGTTCATTTTGCTTCTTTTGAGGGTCTGTTGAGATGTATCACTGTTTTCCCCCTACTCTGAGACCTATAGAAAAATTTTGAGCAAGGAGAAGATGTATAATCAGATCTGTTTTCTTTTTCTACTGTACAGTGTAAAACATTTTGAACAAAACATATGGGTATAGATTTAAGCAGATTTACATAGTACTAATCTCACACGTACTGCATTTCTCCCTTTTTAAATTCAATTAAATTAAAAATTTTCAAGCTGCCAAGTGGCACAGACTGGCAATATACATACTCCTTAAGTTACACAACAGTCAAGCATCTAAAGTCACGATTTATGTGTGTGTGCCCAATTAGAAAAGAGGCTAGTGCCAAGATAATCACAAATTTGCCATAAACTAAAGTTTATTATGGTTCCCTGAGAAGATATATTGGAAGAACTTCTTCTATTTGTTCCAGCTGTCCTTAAAAAAGAAAAAAAGATTATGAGAAATACATTCAGATAAATGACAGGTGACATTTATTGGATGTTGACCAGGCGTGAAAGCACTTCTAAATATTTTATGTGTATTAAGTAATTTAATCTTTACAACAACCTATGGGTTAGCCTATATCTTCAACTCCATTTTCTAGATCAGGAAACTGAGGCACAAGTTCGAGGGACTTCCCTGAGATTTTTCATTAAGCGTGTAGCAGTACTGAGATGTGATGCTGAGCACTCCGTCCTTGGAGTTTATGTATGTAACCTTCTGTCGGAAGTGGAAAAAACTTTTTAATTCCATGTAACTACATTTACATGCACTCTCCTAAATACTGTATACTCAGTTTATGAAGATATATGGTGACATTCAATTTAGAGAAAAAAAAATAAGGTATAGCTTCTGCCTTTTAAAAGTACAGAGATAAGTGATGGTAACTTGCCCATGAAGAGTGATAAACCTTGTGAAAAAGGCAAAGAATTCTATGGAAGCACAAGGGAAGTATATTTCGTTCTGTCTCTTGGAGTTGTTGTTTGAACTTGGACTTCCAAAATGAGTAGAAGTTAACCAGGTGAAAAAAGAGGGAGGAGCCATCTGAGTTGATAGAACAGCTCCAACAAAGGAACAGAGGCATAAAATAGCTGCAGTTATTCCCTTTAGCATTTGGTGACATTATGAGATGTTTGGTACGACTGGGATACAAAGTACAAGGTGTACAGGGCTAGTAAATGAGCCTATAAAGGTAGGTGACTAACATCTCATCAGCACCTCTTATGATTAGCTTTGTGCTGAAAGCTAGAAATACATCACTGAACAAATAAGAAAAGTTTTTTTGTACAAGACAGCAATGTATTAGCCATATGATGAATAAGAAATGAGCAAAATATAGATTGTTAAAGATACTTGGAAGAAGCATATAAAGAAATTAGGTGCTGGAGAAAGAACAAAGGGCATGTGTTTTAAGTGGGGTGGTCAGGGAAGGACATTCTCAGAACTGGTCATATGAAGATTAGCAGAAAAATCTTCCAAGTGGAAAAATGGCAAGTACAAAAGTCCTGAGGTTGGAAGGAACCAAACGTATTCCAGAGGGTTAATGAAAACCAAAACGGCTACAACATAGTGAGCAAGAAGGAAAGTGGCAGACTATAAGTTTGAGATGTTGGCAAAGTCAGATCTTAAAGCTCTTGCAGTCCATGATATGGGAATTGTATTTTTCCTGTGTGCAACAGAAAGTCAATAATGGGCTTTTAAATCAGAGTGAAGCATCTTTTCATTTCTCACTCAGGCAGTTTTGGAAAGAATGGTTTAAGAAGGGGATGGGAAGAAGATGGGAGACCCTTAAGGAGGATCTGGGCTTTCCAGGTGGCTCAGTGGTAAGGCCAGCCAATGCAGAAGACGTGGGTTTGATCCCTGAGTGAAAGGGATCCCCTGGAGGAGAAAATGACGACCTGCTCCATTATTCTTGCCTGGAAAATCCCGTGACAGAGGAGCCTGGTGTGCTACTATGTCAGATACAACTGAGGGACTAAGCACTCATGCATGCAAGGAGGCTCTGGCTAGTGATCTAGTGGAGAGATGAAGAGGGATTAGATACCACGGTAAGGACCTTGGGCTTTCTCCTCCAGCAAGTGGAAGAGGCTCTCAGAAAAGTATGTTAGCCAGAGAGTTGTGTGGTGAAATCTGGGACTTAAATATATCATTTTATTAAAGTTACAGAAAACAGAGAAGCCAGATCACTTGTCAGGAATTTTTTTTTCAATATATTGTGTGTAAACATAAATCTATATTTGATTGTAAATATGTATATGCTTTTCCTAAATGTAAATTTCTTCCTGGAAATACAGAGAACTTTCAAAAGACATTATAAACTGTTACATTCTTTGGCTTCTTTGTCTTTTTCATGAAGGTTCAGGGCTCCACACAATACTTCCAATAGGACTTTTGATCATCTTTACGTTTAACAACTAGATTTCTCCTTCAGATAGGAGCTACTGTGATCTCCGTAGGAGGAAAACAGTGAAGGATGGGTGTTCTATATTTGTTTTCTTCCCTGATTAATGGACAATTGTCAATGATCCTCCTGGGCAGGGTTCATGAGGCCCTTGACAATCTGGTCACCATTATCTTTCACTTGGCCATTTGATTCCTATAACTGCCCTGCTATTCATGGAGCCCTGACTTAGACCCCTGTTTATAGGACTCCACATGTTAAATTTGTCAGAGCAATCCATGCAGATAGCACAAATGCAGTAGATTCTTCCATTATAAAGTATTCTTTCCCAGGAGTTTCAAGCATCTGTTTTCCTGCTTCTCTTCGTGGCGCAGATTGTAATTCTCTAAGCACTCATCAGAAATAATGCTGTATTCAATACATTGTACATGGCAGTCAAAGAGCATTTTGCAAGGCTAAACAATTCACATTACCCTTACATTTGTTACAGTAGGTTTACATGTAGTATGCATGAAGCATGATGCTACTTTTTTGTATTGACAAACTGATGGATGTGGATACTAAAAATGTGGATAGTTTCATTTCTGTGAAAATATTTAATAAGAATTATTATTAAAATTGAATAGTATTTTTATACTTAAAATGGTTAATTTCAATTAAAAGTCAATTTCAATTGATTTTAATTTGTATTTATTTTTGATTGACTATTCTTTAAATCAAGTAAAAATTTCAATTTTATTTAACTAGTTTGATTAAAAATTTGGTATTTCAGGTGCACAACAAAGTGACTGAGCCTTACATATACATGTATCCTGTAACTTAAATATTTAGACTTATGAGATAGGCACCTCCTTCCGTACTCTTGCCTTAGGTCCTGCAAGTGTCAGAGGAGGACCTACTGATTCCCACATATGTCCCTGCTCAGTGGAGACATCACAGTTGCCTGCACACCCTGTTGTCCTCTGCTTGGCTCAGTCCTTCTAGGTTTGGCCCTAATGTTAATATTAATATTCTCTGTTTCCTCTGTCTAGACTTAGTCACTTCCTCCTCAGGGTTCCTCTATACATTTTTTTTAAACCATAATTGTTCATCTAAATGGATCTATCTCCTCTACTGTAAGATCTCTGAAGCCAGGGATTCCTCATTTCTCTCAGTAATGTTTGTCATAAAGCCGGATCCTAGCCCACACCATCTATAACTGTTTGAGGAGGAAATGAACACTCATCCGCACTGTGCATCTTCAGAGAAGTGCTTGTTTTCACACACTATGTTTTCTCACATGTGACAGGACATATGGGCACACACCCAAATTCACATGCTCTCTCACATATATAGATATTTTGGAACCTGCTTGCAGGATCATAATTTTAAACATCTCTATCACATAAATATGTGATCTTATATCTTTGTAAGTCAAATGTAAACTTTTCTCTTCCTACTTTTTGAGTGACAAATATGAAGCTAGCATTATCATAATTTTTATCTTTTTAAAAAACTAATTTTTGTCCTCTTTTTATTTTTTATTTTTCTTTTTAAGATATTTATTTATTTACTTTACTGCTTGGGGACTTCGCAGTACCCAGTACTTGTAGTACTCAGAATCTTTAGCTGTGGCATGTGGGATCTGACCAGGGACTGAACACAGGCCCCCTGCATTGGGAGCACAGAGTCTTAGCTATTGGGCCACCAGGGAAATTCCTTTATCATGCGTTCTTAAGGTTGAAAGCACTTGTCTCCTTTTTTTGCTATCTTTGTTATTATTATGATGATGATTTTAATAGCCTAAACACCCCCCCCCCCTTTTTTTTTGGCTTGTGACTCAATTTGTTAATCCTATAAAATAAAAATGTAAAAAGAAGCAGTTGGCCATTTTGGTTAAATTTCATTGAAAGACATTTATCAAGAATGAATCTTCAAGTGTAAATATTCCAGAATATCAGTGAATGTTAAGACCAAATCTACCTTGTTTCCCAGTGCTATACAAGTCTTTGACCAAGCTTACTGTCCTGTTTTTCATGCCAAACAATACTGGGGTTAGACAAAAATAATTTAACTTATTGGTCAAGGATATACCTGATTCTGGAAGATAAGGCTTAAACCAACTGAAAGAGATTACTTATTAAGGCTAACAGCTTGCCCATCAGAACCTGTTTTAAAACTCTTACCTCATGTGCCCACCAATCCAACTCTATTATATCATAAAATTTTCAAATTCCCAATTAATATGCCTCCTTGCAAAACTCCCCTTTAAATCATCCTAAAAGTCTTACAAATGTGCTTTTCTGATACCAACCTTCTCCGCTCAGGCATTATTAAGACTCTATCAATAGCAAGGAGAGATAAGAAAGCCTTCTTAAATGAACAATGCAAAAAATTGAGGAAAACAATAGAATGGGAAAGACCAGAGATCTCTTCAAGAAAAATGGAGGTATCAAAGGAACACTTCATGCAAGGATGGGCACAATAAAGGACAGAAACTGTAAGGACCTAACAGAAGCAGAAGAGGTTAGGAAGAGGTGGCAAGAATACACAAAAGAACAATACCAAAAAGGTCTTAATAACCCAGATAACCACAATGGTGTGGTCACTCACCTAGAGCCAGACATTCTGAAGTGTGAAGTCAAGTGGGCCTTAGAAAGCATTACTACAAACAAAGCTAATGGAGACGACAGACTTACAGCAGAGCTATTTAAAACCCCAGATGATGCTGGTAAAGTGCTGCACTTATGCCAGCACATTTAGAAACTCGGTAGTTACAACAGGACTGGAAAAGGGCAATTTTCATTCCAATCCTAAAGAAGGGCAGTGATAAAGAATGTTCAAACTATCATACAATTGTGCACATTTCATATGCTAGTAAGGTTATGCTCAAAATCCTTCAAGCTAGGCTTCAGCAGTAGGTGAACTGAGAACTTCGAAATGTACAGGCTGGAAAAGGCAAAGGAACCAGAGATCACATTGCCAACATTTGCTGGATCATAGAAAACGCGGGGGAATTTAAAAAAAAAAATCT
Organism: Bos indicus; assembly: GCF_029378745.1. NCBI lineage: Eukaryota > Metazoa > Chordata > Mammalia > Artiodactyla > Bovidae > Bos > Bos indicus. The sequence goes on along the minus strand of NC_091762.1, from coordinate 48,109,294 downwards.
ACTTCTGCTTCATTGATTACAGTAAAGCCTTTCACTGTGTAGATTACAACAAACTGGAAAATTGTTAAAGAGATGGGAATACCAGACCACCTTACCTGCCTCCTGAAAAACCTGTATGCAGGTCAAGAAGCAACAGTTGGAACTGGAACAACTGACTGGTTCAAAACTGGGAAAAGAGTACAACAAGGCTAAATACTGTCACCCTGCTTATTAAGTTATATGCAGAGTACATCATGAGAAATGCCAGGCCAGATGAATCACAGACTGGAATCAAGATTGCTAGGAAAAATATCAACAACATCGGATGTGCAGATGATACCACCCTTAATGGTGGAAAGTGAAGAGAGAGGATCTAAAGAGCCTCTTGATGATGATAAAAGAGGACAGTGAAAAAGCTGGCTTAAATCTAAACATTAACAAAGGTTATGGCATCTGGTCCCATCAATTCATGGCAAATAGAAAGGGAAAAAGTAGAAACATTAACAGATTTTCTTTTCTTGGCTCCAAAATCACTGCAGACAGTGACTGCAGCCATGGAATTAAAAGACTCTTGCTCCCTGGAAGAAAAAGCTAAGACAAACCTAGACAGCATATTAAAAAGCAGAGACATCACTTTGCTGACAAAGGTTCATATAGCCATAGCTATGATTTTCCCAGTATTCACATATAGAAGTGAGAGTTGGACCATAAAGAAGGCTGAGCATCAAAAATTGATGCTTTTGAACTGTGGTGTTGCAGGAGACTCTTGAGAGTCCCTTGGACTGCAGGGAGATCAAACCAGTCAATTCTAAAGGAAACCAACCCTGAAGGACTAGAAGGACTGATGCTGAATCTCCAATACTTTGGCCACCTGTTGCAAAGAGCCAACTTATTGTAAAAGACCCTGATGCTGGGAAAGATGGAAAGCAAAAGGTGAAGGAGGTGGCAGAGGATGAGGTGGTTGGATAGCATCACCGACTCAATGGACATGAATTTGATCAAGCTCTGGGAGATGGTGAAGGACAGTGGAGCCTGGTGTGCTGCAATCCATGGGGTCGAAAAGAGTGGGACACAACTAAAGGACGGGACAACAAAACAAAGCAAGGAGGTGGTCTTCACTGCACTACATCCAGTAGATTTAGTTTTGCTTTATCAACAGGTTTTTCCATCTGAGCCACCAGGGAAGCAGATGATCAGAGGAGCAAATTGACTCTAGGTCTGATATAACCATCTCTTGAGGAATTCAGAAGGTATTCTCATACTGGTCTCCTTATGGGACAAACTTCATCTTATGTCACCTGCTTAAGTTTATGAGTTCTCTTCTCAGCCTTATCCTGTTTTATCCATGAATGTAAGGTTCAAGGCAAGTGCTCTAGTCCAAATCTTCCATCTGCATTCAGTTAGGTTAAGTTCAGTTGCTCAGTCGTGTCTGACTCTTTGGACTCCATGAACTGCAGCACGCCAGGCCTCCCTGTCCATCACCAGCTCCTGGAGTTCACCCAAACTCATGTCCATCAAGTCAGTGATGCCATCCAGCCATCTCATCCTCTGTCATTCCCTTCTCCTCCTGCCCCCAATCCCTTCCAGCATCAGAGTCTTTTCCAATGAGTCAACTCTTCACATGAGGTGGCCAAAGTATTGGAGTTTCAGCTTTAGCATCATTCCTTCCAAAGAACACCCAGGACTGATCTCCTTTAGGATGGACTGGTTGGATCTCCTTGCAGTCCAAGGGACTCTCAAGAGTCTTCTCCAACACCACAGTTCAAAAGCATCAATTCTTCAGCGCTCAGTTTTCTTCACAGTCCAACTTTCACATCCATACATGACTCTTGGAAAAACCATAGCCTTGACTAAACGGACCTTTGTTGGCAAAGTAATATCTCTGCTTTTGAATATGCTATCTAGGTTGGTCATAACTTTCCTTTCAAGGAGTAAGCGTGTTTTAATTTCATGGCTGCAATCACCATCTGCAGTGATTTTGGAGCCCCCAAAAATAAAGTCTGACACTGTTTCCACTGTTTCCCCATCTATTTCCCATGAAGTGATGCATTAGAGACAGCTAATGATTAGGTTGGGGGCTGCAATGGACTGAATGCTTGTGTCACTCCAAAATTGGTATGGCACCTTGATCTTGAACTTCCTATTCTCCGGGACTATGAGAAAATACATTTGTGTTGTTTAAGCTGCTGAGTCTGCAGTATTTTATTGTGGCAGCCGGAGCTGATTTATACAGGAGCCTAAGATAACAAAGGGCATAAGCAAGACCATCGCTTTTATCTCCTTCTAAGCTCACTTGGTCTAAGCTACAACATGGGAGACCCAGGTTCAATCCCTGGGTTGAGAAGATCCCCTGGAGAAGGAAATGACAACCCACCCCAGAACTCTTGCCTGGAGGATCTCATGGATAGAGGAGCCTAGTGGGCTATAGTCCATGGGGTTGCAAAGAGTCGGACACAACTGAGCGACTTCACTTTCACTTTCAAGCTCACTTGTGGTGAGACCTCAGAGTAACAGGACCATGTGACCTCAAAGGAGAATCCTATTCCAAGTCAAGGTCTTTGAACTCCAGAATCTCAGCAGAACTTTGGAAAGTTTGTTTCTAACATTTTTTTTTTTTTGCTACAATTTATGTATTTATCTTAGTGGCATAAATGTGGTTTTTTTGGAAACTTTCAATCTGAAAAAAATCTTTCATTTAAGCAGCATTTTAGAAAGGAAATGGTCTGCATTTTTCATTTGTATAAGGAAATTTTCAAAGGAAATCTTGTTTTCAAAATTAATGCTTTCAAAAATTCCTTACTCAAGGTAAGTGAGAAAAATAAAAACAAACAAACAAACAAAAACAAATCCCTTAAAACTATCTTTCTTTGATCCTCTTGAACTGCAATCTGACTCTAACTGCCTCAGTTCCTTTATTGCTTCTCCTTCTGCCTAGGTTCCTATAATAGGGACACTTTCTGTTCTAGCCAAGGATAAACTCTAAAATCTCATTTATCTATTTATTTTTCTTTTTGGTTGAACTTACTCTTCTTTGCTGTGGCATGCAGTCTTTCTCTGGTTGCAGTGAGCGAGGGCTGCTCGCTCATGGTGAGGAATCTAGAGCACCGCTCAGTAGTTGTGGTTCATGGACTTAGTCGCCCTAAAACATGTGGAATCCTCCTGGATTAGTGATTGAACCCATGTCCACTGTATTGGGAGGCAGGCTCTTAACTACTGGACCACCACAGAAGTCCCTCAAATGTTTTTCTTAAAGTTAAATCCACTTCAAAACAAATCACATTCTGTTGTGGTTGATTTTAAATCTGACCTTTGAATTGAGAGTCACTTTCTAAAGCCTACACATACATTACAGACAGAAATTTGCAAAGACATTTAGAGTTGTTCTAGGAACAGATAATTTGGGGATCCCAGATTTTAATCAGTTGGCTCACATGTTGATAGCATACTCTGATGTAAAAGAAAAACTGGATGGAAAATTCAGAGTGAAAAGATTTTGAGAGTGATCTGATAGACCCTGAATTGCAGAGATTAGAGGAGTTAGAAAAGCTGTAGAAGTGGAGCAAGAGCTGTAAGATTCCATCTTCAAAGTCTGTTCTGTGAAAACAGATTGCCCTGTAATCTTGTCCTACAAGCAAAGAAAGGATCAGTGACTTCTGGAATAGGCTCTTTAACACCTTTTGACAGCATTCAGGGTTAGATCCTTAGGCAAGTGTGACCTCAACTCTTCACTTTCCTTTGAACAGCCATAAGCCTGAGCCAGGAGATTTAATATGAAGGCAAAACCAGGAATGAGAAATACCTCTGTTGCCAGGTCTCCAACTATTGTTTGAAAGTGTATGTGTTGGTTGCTTAGTCATGTCTGACTCTTTTCTACCCCATGGACTATAGCCTGTCAGGCTTCTCTGTCCATGGAATTTTCCAGGCAAGACTACTGGAGTGGGTTGCCATTCCCTTCTCCAGGAATTGAGCCTGGGTCTCCCACATTGCAGGCAGATTCTTTACTGTCTGAGCCACCAGGGAAGCCCCTAAAGATATTGAAATAGCCAAAAACAAAATTAGAAAAAAATCTAGAATAAATCAGTGGTTATTCAGTTAAAGCAATTAGAATTTCCCACCCTAATCATAAGAATTTGGGAAAGGAGTTTGTTGATAAAGACATCTATATTCAATGTAAGCAGAAAGGACCATGAAAAATTTATTGAACTCTGCTAGTAAAAAAGGTAAAGGAAAAATTTAAGTGGGTAGGCAATGGCAAAGTTTCCAAAGGGAAATTCAAGTGTTTATTTTCTAATTTTCACCCTCAAATTCACATAGAAAAATCTCTGCAAATATTAAAGAGCAGTCTGCCAAGTTGTTTATTGATACCACAAATCCTGCCACCATGACACAACATTTCTCTGAGAGTCAAGAAATTAATAATCTGTAGACATTCTTTCATCACAGTGTATAACTATCCATTGACTTTTAAGCAAAGAATGTTTTTTTTCCCCTCTTTTGTGATATTATACCTATGGCCTTAATAGGAGGGCAGCCTAGTGGGCTGCCATCTATGGGGTCACACAGAGTCAGACACGACTGAAGCGACTTAGCAGCAGCAGCAGCAGTGGTCAAATGCATTTTTTAGATTAGATAGCCTATTGCTGGCCTCTTTCTTAAATCCTGAGGACTATCCTACTTATAATCAGATACAAATTTGGGTATTGATATATTGGTACTTTACCATCTTGAGCAAAGATCTAATAAAAATCTCAAGATGTAGGGTTACTTGTGTTAAAACAACAACAGCAACAAAAATCCTACATATGTTGTCAGACTTATTAATATCAAAGTCATTGAGGTTCATAGTGATTCATATAGATCTCTATTCAAACTAGCACAATACTGTTAAATGGGAAAATAAGAGATAAAAGTTGGAACACTATTAGAGAAAGGACTCATCATACCTGATACCAGTATTTGTAATTCTTCTAATCTCCCAGACAATAAACCCAACAGGAAAGAATATAGATTCAATCAGGGCTTCATGACAGTAAACAAAATAAACCTCCCCTCTTTTTTCCCTTGTGGTATAAAAACCATTTATTATATCTTACTATATATATGAGGCTACACTTTTTTTGTTTCTTTGTTTGCTTGTTTGTTTGTTTTTTACATTTGTAGATCTGTGTCCTGCTTACTTTATTGTCTTTAGCTCAAGATAGTTAATATTTGCTTGCCTTTTCCTGGAGAATAAAAGATACACTTGGACTTCTCCATTTTTGGTGAAGATAGGGTAGCTCCATTCCTCTCAGGTCTTTCTTACAACTGAAAAACCATGGACATTACAAAACAAACATAGGGAGACTCTGAAAGGTGGAAAGGAGATGGTGGATTGTGTAGGGACATCTGGGTTTGAGAAATGACATGGAGGCTGTTACCTGGGTTTCCTATCTCTCACATGGAAAGCTCCAAAAGCCTCCAACTGAGGACCATCCCCAGGCACAGACCAGACAACTCCAAGAAAAGCCCACTGCCCTGAGCCAAAGACCATGAAAAAGGTAGCCTAATCAAAAACCTTTTCGGTTATTCGTGTCCTAAACCAGACAAACACCAACAAGAAAAAAAAATCACCTTCTTCCACCACAGTTTTACTAGGAATGAGCAGAGAGCTGATCTTTCAAGCCACCTTCCCACCAGATGTGATATTCAGATTCCTCTGTGAGGGTATAAGTAGACCAAGGGGAAGCAAATCTGTCCCTTTTCCAGTGAAAGTCAGTCATGGATTTTCAATTCCCCTGCCAGGACAGCATCAAAGGGACTGAGCAGGGAGCTGATCTTCTATCCCCTGTCTGGCAGAAGTAGGCAGTGCTCTGATTTCCAGAAGAGGTGGGGGGCTCCAGTGGTGAGCTGAGACATAATGAGAAGGTGCAAAGCAAGGCTCATTACCACTAGACTTCATCATCCACTCCCAGGGTCAGCGGGGTCCAGTGAGAAGCTGAGCCTCCACCCTGTCCTGGTATCTACAAGACTAAACAAAGTGGTGCATAGTGGGGCAAGTCTGGTCAGTCAGCCCTCTACTTTCACCCCACTTCAGGTGTCACTGGGGTATTGGGGAGCCCTAAACCTCCATATCCATCTGGAGGCAATGAGACTGAACCAGAGAGTGTGAAGATCGCTATGCTCTCCCTAGCAGGTCCCGGTTCTGCATCAAGGAGATTGAAAGAGGCAGTACTCATGGAGTGGAGTAGTCAGGCTCCCCCTCCCCTCCCCAGTGCACAGCTGAACATCCACAGCCACCCTGATCAAGGAAAAATGTGGTGGTGGAAGCAGGGCTTGTTAACATAAATAGATGTAGTTTGCACCAGTAACTTTTGGAATGGCTTATTATACAACAGCGAAAAACTGAAGTAGAATTTGAACACTGCCCAAAGTCCCATGAAGCCCCAGAAAGAAAAAAAAAAAACAAGAATTTGAGACCCAGAAGAAGAGTGCTCCTACAATGAATCCTAAAATATGTGGCGCTGATTTTATGAATTGGGTCAGGCAAAAGGCTGGCGGTACTTAAGGAGGTTTCCAGTGAGGGCATGAAGGCATGAAGGTATTGGCAAGACACTTCTTCCTGCAGTAACATAGAAAGTAGGAAGTCCACCTACTGTACTCCATGGAGTAGGTAAGGAGACAGTCATGCAGTGTTGAAAGCGCTGTGGCTTTTTGAAGTTGCTTATCACAAAAATGTGACAGGAGAGAGATGATGATTCAACTATTGTTTCCAAGTGGGATTTAGAGGAAATAGAGAGGCTCCAACTCCAATACTTTGGCCAACTGATGTGAAAAGCTGACTTATTTGAAAAGACCCTGATGCTGGGAAAGATTGAGGGCAGGAGGAGAAGGGGACAATAGAGGATGAGATGGTTGGATGGCATCACCGACTCAATGGACATGGGTTTGGGTGGACTCCAGGAGTTGGTGATGGACAGGGAGGCCTGGGGTGCTGCGGTTCATGGGGTCACAAAGAGTCAGACACGACTGAGCAACTGAACTGAACTGAGATATTCTTTAGAGCCAGCAGAAGGTTCTGAAAATAAGATATAGCCTATGGAAACCCTTGTGGCTCAGCTGGTGAAGAATCCGCCTGTAATGTGGGAGACCTGGGTTTGATCCCTGGGTTGGGAAGATCCCCTGGAGAAGGGAAACGCTACCCACTCCAGTATTCTGGCCTGGAGAATTCCATGGACTGTATAGTCCACGGGGTTGCAAAGAGTAGGACACAACTGAACAACTTTCACTTTCACGGAAAAGATTGATTTCAGCATGTTGTCAGGAAGAGATAAAGCCAAGAATGTGGCTAGCAAAACCCCTTGTTAGACCTCAGAAACCTTAAGTCAGCAAATCGAAGGCCCTTTCCACAAGACAACACGTCTTTTGAGGATCTTAAGCATATGCCTTGCACACCATCTGCATTAAACCGTGGGACTGCAAAGTGTCTCAAGGGCATTGTTCTGTAGGAATTTCAAAGACCCAGGGAGAGAAAATCTTTACTGAAAAGATTTGTGAGTGTGCTTTTATCAAATGGTGTGGTAATTGATAGGTAAGAAACCTGCAAGAGTTTTTTGTTTTTTGGGTTTTTTTTGGTACTTATTTATTTATTTGGCTGCATTGGGCCTTAGTCGCAGCATGCAGAAGCTTTAGTTATGGCATGTGGAATCTAATTCCCTGGCCGGGGATGGAACCCAGGCACCCAGCACTGGGAGTCCTAGCTATTGGACCACCAGGGAACTCCCACCCACAGGGTTTAGTGGGTGGGCCTCAGGGTGCTGGCAGAGGCTTACATGGCCCAGCCTGACCACCTATCCCTCTAATGTCCCCATCATCCACACTGTCCCCCCCCCATGCCCTGTTACTGAAGGTCAGGGGCTCAATGGACTTGCCAAAAGTAGTGCTCCTCAACAAGAAGCAGGATCTTTGCTTTTGTTGCTAAAAAACACAACCAGAAACCAATAAACACTTAGCTCTCTCTCTACTTGTATGTAGGTGGCTGACTCTCATTTAGCTTGATTTATCCAATTTATTCATATCAATTAATAAGATAATGAGTCACCAGCAGTCTTTAGGTTTTGCAGAAACATTATGCTCATTTCCTAATTTATTTCCAGGGAAATGATGTATGTAAACATTTTCTTCAACTGTTAGAAATTGAAAATATCCATATTTCAGTACACATAAATGGTTACTTTTTCATTTCAACTACCTTCTCAAAGTACACAGAAATTCTTTGTGGATTTTTTGTGAAACTCTTTGAGGCCTTTTGTCTGTTTACAGTGCCCTTTCTCCCCATCTTTAGCACTGCTTTGATGTGCTTTTTCTGAGAAGCAAATCTGACTCCCGGACTCCCACACTTAAAAGCCATCACAGCTTCTCTTTACCTTCAAGATAGGATCCAAAATGTCCTCCTTGCTCTAGACCCTGCCTAGGTTTGGCCACCGCTCAGAACCTAATCCCAAACTTCAGGATTCTTTCTGACCTGCATTTGCTCTTTCTGACTTGCCATTTGCATTAGCCAAGACCCTGTCTTGGCTATCACACAAACTGCTACCATTGTTTGGATGATTTTTTTACCATGTGTTCTCCTGGCACAGTTTTCTCTCTAGACCCAGCTTCTCAGAAGCAGTTCCTGATAAACCCTTTTTCCATATTTCCTGGTATTCTAAGGGTCCCTCTGTGGTCTTCTCTCAGGATTGCCACACTCCTTGGCTGTGTGTGCTGCTGTGTGCTTGGTGCTTCAGTCACGTTCGGCTCTTTGAGACCCCATAGACTTTAACCTGCCACGCTCCTCTGTCCATTGGATTCTCTGGGCAAGAATACTGGAGTGGGTTGCCATTTCCTCCTCCAAGGGAATCTTCCAGATCCAGGGATCAAACCCATGTCTCTTGAGTCTCCTGCATTGCAGGTGGATTCTTTACCCACTGAGTCATGGGGGAAGCCTGCTTAATTGTCCCCTCTCTCCCGCTTCACAGGAGGCTCTTTGAGAACCAGGACTGCCTTTCACTTGTGAATGCTTAGCTCTCTGACCAGTACCAGGCATACAGGGGACTCTGTTACCTTGTTGAGGGAACAGAATGAATGTATGAAGGGTTCTAGAGAAGTGTGCAGAATTTCACAGTGATGTCCTAAGATAGAGGGGTGGAGTTGCCATCACTCTACTTTTAAGGAAACCCCCACGTCATCAAGCTTCAAATATTTCACAGTCAGGGATTTTAGGAAAAAATACCCCAGTGGAGCCCTAAAGCCTGCAAGTGGTGATAGGACTGCATAAGAAAGATTGCCTTTTGGGGTGATCATCACTGACTCCTTGGTAAAGGGACACAAAATGACTGTCCCTTTAATTCTTTTTCAGTAAATGTTCATCAATTTAACAAATATATTTTGGGCAGTAACTATGTGCCTGGCACTGGGGATTCAATAATGAACAAAATATACGTAACAAAAGCTATTCTTATCAAACTGAAATGGATCATGGTAGACAAATATTAACCAAATTCACAAATGACTACTGAATTTGCGTCACTCATGACAAAGGCTATGAAGGATGATGGGAAATGCTTTGAGAGGCTGCAGATTTTAAATTTTGTAGAAACATTAGTGTTATACCTTCATTCCAAAAGAACACTCTATGTAATTTCACTTGATCTGTAGAGGTGGTAAAAACTTTCCCAAGAAAAGCCTAAGAGTTTAGGGATTACAAGAAGGGGCGTGGGGGTGGGGGTGGAGTACAGTTGGAAAAATGAATCAGAAACAGCTTGCACAGAAACTCTGCAAGAGAGATAAGGATGGAAAGAATGGCAATACCAGTGAAGTGTTGGGAGTAAGGAGCAGAGCAACATGGGACAATTTGGGAAGGGACCTTGGGTGGATGACATCCTTTGCAATTGCTTGAGTAACAAATCCTGGTCTTTTGTGCTTTTGATGCCTTTGCAACACTCTTGCAAATTTAATCCCCAGAGGAAATAGAAAGTCTCTGAAGATTGTAGGCAGGTGAGTTCCAAGTTCACATATCAAAGTATCATTCTGGCTATTGTGTGAAGAAGAGTTTGCGGTGGAGCAGCAGTGCATTTGGGCAACTCACATGGTAGAAAATGTATCTAGGCAGAACCTGTGAACACTGCTGTGACTGCTTGTCCATGGCAGGACACTTTGTCCAGGCTTCCTCAGGGATTTTCTATCTGGTTCTTGTGCTAGAGGCAATTCAATAGCTGAGTGACGAGTACAAAGAACTTTTAAGGGGAAGTGGACACATCTTACAGTTGAGTTTCCTGTTACTCAAGACTTCATCCTTCATCTGACAGCCCCAGCATTGTTCACCAGAAAGGGTCATAGGAAGAAGAGCCACATCACTGAGCCAACTCACTCACAATGAACAGCCATTTAGAGATTCTAGAATTCATGATATCAAGCTCTAAACAGTCAGCAAAAACAAGACCGGGAGCTGACTGTGGCTCAGAAATGAACTCCTTATTGCCACATTAAAACTTAAATTGAAGAAAGTAAGGAAACCCACTAGACCAGTCAGGTATGACCCAAATCAAATCCCTTATGATTATACAGTGGAAGTGAGAAATAGATTTAAGGGACTAAATCTGATAGACAGAGTGCTTGATGAACTATGGACAGAGGTTCGTGACATTGTACAGAAGACAGGAATCAAGACCATTCCCAAGAAAAAGAAATGCAAAAAAGCAAAATGGCTGTCTGGGGAGGCCTTGCAAATAGCTGTGAAAAGAAGAGAAGTAAAAAGCAAAGGAGAAAAGGAAAGATATAAGCATCTGAATGGAGAGTTCCAAAGAATAGCAAGGAGAGATAAGAAAGCCTTCCTCAGCGACCAATGCAAAGCAATAGAGGAAAACAACAGAATGGGAAAGACTAGAGATCTCTTCAAGAAAATTAGAGATACCAAGGGAAAATTTCATGCAAAGATGGGCTCAATAAAGGACAGAAATAGTATGGACCTCACAGAAGCAGAAGATATTAAGAAGAGGTGGCAAGAACACACAGAAGAACTGTACAAAAAAGATCTTCATGACCCAGAAAATCATGATGGTGTGATCACTGACCTAGAGCCAGACATCTTGGAATGTGAAGTCAAGTGGGCCTTAGAAAGGATCACTATGAACAAAGCTAGTGCAGGTGATGGAATTCCAGTTGAGCTCTTTCAAATCCTTGAAAGATGATGCTGTGAAAGTGCTGCACTAATATGCCAGCAAATTTGGAAAACTCAGCAGTGGCCATAAGACTGGAAAAGGTCAATTTTCATTCCAATCCCAAAGAAAGGCAATGCCAAAGAATGCTCAAACTACCAAACAGTTGCACTCATCTCACACGCTAGTAAAGTAATGCTCAAAATTCTCCAAGCCAGACTTCAGCAATACATGAACCATAAACTTCCTGATGTTCAAGCTGGTTTTAGAAAAGCCAGAGGAACCAGAGATCAAATTGCCAACATCCGCTGGATCATGGAAAAACCAAGAGAGTTCCAGAAAAACATCTATTTCTGCTTTATTGACTATGCCAAAGCCTTTGACTGTGTGGATCACAATAAACTGTGGAAAATTCTGAAAGATATGGGAATACCAGATCACCTGACATGCCTCTTGAGAAACCTATATACAGGTCAGGAAGCAACAGTTAGAACTAGATATGGAACAACAGACTGGTTCCAAATAGGAAAAGGAGTACATCAAGGCTGTATATTGTCACCCTGCTTATTTAACTTATATACAGAGTACATCATGAGAAACGCTAGGCTGGAAGAAGGACAAGCTGGAATCAAGATTGCTGGGAGAAATATCAATAACCTCAGAAAGGCAGATGACACCACCCTTATGGCAGAAAGTGAAGAGGAACTAAAAAGCCTCTTGATGAAAGTGAAAGAGGAGAGTGAAAAAGTTGGCTTAAAGCTCAACATTCAGAAAACTAAGATCATGGCCTCTGGTCCTATCACTACATGGGAAATATATTGGGAAACAGTGGAAACAGTGGCTGACTTTCTTTTTTTGGGCTCCAAAATCACTGCAGATGGTGATTGCAGCCATGAAATTAAAAGACACTCCTTGGAAGGAAAGTTATGACCATCCTAGATAGCATATTCAAAAGCACAGCTATTACTTTGCCAACAAAGGTCCATCTAGTCAAGGCTGTGGTTTTTCCAGTGGTCATGTATGGATGTGAGAGTTGGACTGTGAAGAAAGCTGAGCGCCGAAGAATTGATGCTTTTGAACTGTGGTGTTGGAGAAGACTCTTGGGAGTCCCTTGGACTGCAAGGAGATCCAAGCAGTCCATTCTAAAGGAGATCAGTCCTGGGTGTTCATTGGAAGGACTGATGCTAAAGCTGAAACTCCAATACTCTGGCCCCCTCATGCGAAGAGTTGACTCACTGTAAAAGACCCTGATGCTGGGAGGGATTGGGAGCAGGAGGAGAAGGAGGCGACAGAGGATGAGATGGCTGGATGGCATCACTGACTAGGTGGTCATGAGTTTGAGTGAACTCCAGGAGTTGGTGATGGACAGGGAGGCCTGGTGTGCTGCGATTCATGGTGTCGCAAAGAGTCGGACACGACTGAGTGACTGAACTGAACTGAACTGAACTGAACCAATAATGTGGTGCTAATAATGAAGTCAAATTCTTCCTTGGAAAATTGGACTTGATTAAATACCCTTCCTTAACATTTAAGTGCTTATCTTGTTTTACCACAACCTTGGGAATTGCCTGGAAAGGATATCATTGAATGATCCCTGATACTTACAAACTTCTCAAAGAAAAGGAAAATATGTTTTTTAATCTCCTGCATAGCAAGATTCATCTTTGTGTGCCCCAACACCTAGAAATGGTTGACACTTATAAGTCCTAATAAAATAGAAAGCCTTATAGCATAGTTAAAAGCTTGGTTTTACTGGCAAATGAAAATTGAAGTCCTGAATCCACTACTTCTCAACAGTTTTTTGGACAAGTTAATTGACCTTTCCAAGTCTCAAACTCTTTATCAGCAAAATAATGATTAAATGTTAAATCCCTAGCCTTGGCCCAGCAATATTAAGTTATTTTATTGATATTTATTGAATTAATGAATGAATTCATGATAAATTTATCAGTTTATGAAACTGATGAAGAAGAGCAACATGCTAAATTTATGGGATTATATTTGACAGGTTTTTTGATGTCTGCAGTTGTAGACAGAATTTGATGTGTTTTAAGTGTTAATTAACATAATAATAGGTCTCTTTATGGTAATAAGGACATGTGTATGTTCCATCGCTCAGTTGTGTTCAACTCTTTGCCGTCCTATGGACTGTAGCCCATCAGGCTCTTTCATTCATGGAATTTTCCAGGCAAGAATACTGAAGTAGTTTGCCATTTGGATGAAAACCCAAATATGTGAGTACTGCCTTCCAAAATTTAGCTGGGGAGCCAAACTTATACTGCTTAGATCCAGCTATGGGATATTGGTGTTGCTAATGCTTTGGGTAATGGCGTGATCTGATTGAAACAGTGAGAGACTTTATGTATTTGGGCTCCAAAATCACTGAAGATGGTAACTGCAACCATGAAGTTAAAAGACTCTTGATGCTTGCAAGAAAAACTATGACCAACCTAGGCAGCATATTAAAAAGCAGAAACATTACTTTGCCAACAAAGGTCTGTCTAGTCAAAGCTATGGTTTTTCCAGTAGTCATGTATGGATGTGAGAGTTGGACTATAAGAAGGTTGAGCACCGAAGAATTGATGCTTTTGAACTGTGGTGTTGGAGAACACTCTTGAGAGTCCCTTGACTGCAAGGAGATCCAACCAGCCCATCCTAAAGGAAATCAGTCCTAAATAATCAAACTCCAGTACTTTGGCCACCTGATGCGAAGAACCGACTCATTGCAAAACCAACTCATCACTGATTGTGATGTTGGGAAAGATTGAAGGCGGGAGGAGAAGGGGATGACAGAGGATGAGATGGTTGGATAGCATCACTGACTCGATGGACATGAGTATGAGTAGGCTTTGGGAGTTGGTGATGGACAGGTAAGCCTAGCGTGCTGCAGTCCATGGGGTTGCAAAGAGTTGGACACGACTGGGCGCTTAAACTGAACTGAACTGAACTGTTCCAGTCAGGCAGGAAAGGGATTTAACCTGCATAGTGTAGGGGGTTGGGGAAGGTACTTACACATGTCTGCCTGAAATGCTTTGAGGAAGTATTTGAAGGGCAAATACAAAAATTGTACATAACTTATTTTCTACACTGGTATAGATACACAAATGAAGCAGTGAAACAATTTAACTTGAAGTCCCTGAAGAGAAAAGATGTCACTAAAATCTGAGATTATTACAGAATTCTTACATCTGAATAATTCCTAAAGATGGATTTTGGTTAGAGCAACTGTGTACTTTGTGCTATCAATGTTTTGTATCTGCTTTTTCATAGGTTTCTAAAACCATACATTTACAAATTTTACAACCTAAAGTAAATAATATTAAATAAACATAACTCCATAATCTTAATATAATAACCCTGGCCAATATTAACATATGGTATATCCATTTTAAAAATTTTCTTTCTATCGATCCTTTTTATTTATTGTAGTCATTATCATAAAAGTTTTATTTTCTATCATTTTACTTATTTTTATTATAAAATTTTTCTCACATTATTTCATTGTTATCACAAGCATCATTTTTTGTTATTCTTTTAAAAACTTATTCCCAGTAAAAATGCACATTGTGAAAAAATAGTTTTAGAGTTAAATCTTGTACAAACTTAAATCATAAGGTCAGCATACAAGTCAAAAATTACTTTTAGATAAAGACTTCTCTGGGGGTCCAGGGGCTAACACTTCACACTCCCGATGCAGGGGTCCAGGGTCAATCCTTGGTCAAGGGACTAGATCCCACATGCCACAAAGTTCGCATGCCAAAAAGAAGATCCTGTGTGCCACAACTAAGACTTGGCACAGCCAAATAAATAAATAAAAATAAATATTTAAAAAATTCCTTCTAGATGAATTCATCTTGGGGCTTAATATTTCTCTATACAGTGAGCCTCTGAAACACCAGCTCCTCCCTGTGTGTGTGTATGCATGTGCCCTGTCATGTCCAACTCTTTGTGACCCCACTGACTCTAGCTTGTCAGGCTCCTCTGTCCATGGGATTTCCAAGCAAGAAGACTGGAATGGGTTGTCATTTCCTCCTCCAGGGGATCTTCCCAGCCCAGGGATCGAACCCACATCTCCTGTGTCTCCTGCTCTGCAGGCAGATTCTTTACCTGCTGAGCCATCAGTATAGAGTGAGCATCTGAAACACCAACTCCTCCTTAGTGAATGTTTTTCTGTAACACTCAAGTAATCCTTCAATTTCTTCCCCAAGGATGTTGAAAAGTCATATCACTTATTTACCTGATTACAGAAATATTTTAAATTAAAGTCACAGAGAAAATCTTAAAAACATGCATATGTTTTTGACATGTTTCCATCAAGCAATTGGCTATTTCAGGCATGATTGCAACTACTGCCTAAAGCAAAGGATCGTTGAAAGTGATGACTGGTAGAATTGTCAGTATTATTTAAATCAATCTCTCTCTTTCTCTCTCCTCACTGCCTCATACCCGTAAAGTTGATTTTATATGAGTTACATTGAGTGCTATGCAACCCCCTCGCTGAAAATACTACCTATCTTTCTACCCTTTCTCTCTATCCAAATCCCAACTTTGAGTATTTTTTAGTATACAGGCCTGTCATTTAAAGCTCTGACATTCATTTCATAGATATTCAAGGGTCTAACAAATAATTGAATAACTTGATATTCTCTTCATATAGTATTTTTGCATAAGAAATGAATGACTTCCAAAGATTAGCAATAATGACTATAACAGTAATGCACAGTTCCTAAGGACTTACTGTCAAGTTCTGGGTTAATCACTTTACATGCATTGTCTTTCATAATCTTCATAATCATGTACAGAGATAGATACCATCATGAGAGGTTGGTACCTTGTTTAACATCATGGAGATGAATCTATTTGAATCCCAGGTCTGCATGACTTTGAAGAGCTATGTACTAACCACTGTCATTAATGTCACTGTACCCTTAATATGCTGATACCTTTATTTCTTTTTCAATTATTTTTGTTTATTTTATTTGTTTTAATTGAGATAAAATTGACATAGGACACTGTATCAGTTTTAGGCATATAACATAATGATCTAATAAATATGGTGAAATGATTACACAAGAAACTTAGTTAACATCCATTATCAAACATAGTTACAAATTGCTTTTATTGTGATAAGAAATTTAAGATCAACTTTCAGCACCTTTTAAATATGCAGTACAGTAGTACTTTGGGATTCTCTGTTGGCTCAGATGGTAAAGTCTGCCTACAATGCGGGAGACCCACATTCAATCACTGGGTCAGGAATATCCCCTGTAGAAGGAAATGGCAACCTGCTCCAGTATTCTTGCCTGGAAAATCCCATGGATGGAGGAGCCTGGCTGCTACAGTCCATGGGGTTGCAAAGAGTCGGACAGGACTGAGTAACATCACTTTCACTTTTCACAGTATTACCTTGGTAACCTTGTTGTCATTACATCCCCAGGACTTACTTTTCTTATAACTGGAAGTTCAAAACTTTTGCCCACCCCCTCCAGCCCCCACATCTGGAAACCAGCAAGCTGTTCTTTGTATCTATGACGTTGGTTTTTTTTAGATTCCACATATAACTAAGATCATTGTCTTTCTCTGACTTGTTTTGCTTAGCATAATACCCTCAAGGTCCATCCAATAGATACATGTATTTCTTGATTCTTGTATTTTCTATTGACTCCCCACTATTAAATCTGACAGATTTAGCTTGTTTATACTTCTAAGGTGAGCAACTTTCCCAAGTTTATCTGGGACTTTATCTGCAACCCAGAAAATCCACTGGTCTAGGGCAAACTGCCTCTTGGAATATCTGCTTCACATTCTAAGTCATTTCAATTCTGTTATGGTTCAGTTGCTAAATCATGTCCTAATCTTTGCAACCCCATGGATTACAACATGTCAGACTCCTCTCTCTTACACTGTCTTCCAGAGTTTGCTTAAATTCATGTCCATTGAATCGATGATGCTATATAATGATCTTGTTCTCTGCCACCCCCTTCTCGTTTTGCCTTCAATCTTTTCCAGCACCAGGGTCTTTCCCAATGAGCTGGCTCTTAGAATCAAGTGGCCAAAATGTTGGAGATTCAGTATCAGTCCTTCAAATGAATATTTAGGGTTGATTTCCTTTAAGATGGACTGGTTTAATCTCCTTGAAGTTGAAAGGACTCTCAAGAGTCTCCTCCAGCACCACAATTCAAAAGCATCAATTTTTTGGTGCTCAGCCTTCTTTATGGTCCAACTCTCACATCTGTATGTGAATACTGGAAAAAACATAACTATGACAATATTGACCTTTGTCAGCAAAGTGATGTCTTTGCTTTTTAATATGCTGTCTAGGTTTGAAATAGCATTTTCTTCCATGGAGGAGTTCAGTTCAGTTCAGTCAGTCATGTCCGACTCTTTGCGACCCCATGAATCGCAGCACACCAGGCCTCCCTGTCCATCACCAACTCCCGGAGTTCACCCAAACTCATGTCCATCGAGTCAGTGATGCCATCCAGCCATCTCATCCTCTGTCACCCCCTTCTCCTCCTGCCCCCAATTCCTCCCAGCATCAGAGTCTTTTCCAATGAGTCAACTCTTCGCATGAGGTGGCCAAAGTACTGGAGTTTCGGCTTTAGCATCATTCCTTCCAAAGAACACCCAGGACTGGTCTCCTTTAGAATGGACTGGTTGGATCTCCTTGCAGTCCAAGGGACTCTCAAGAGTCTTCAACACCACAGTTCAAAAGCATCAATTCTTCAGTGCTCAGCTTTCTTCACAGTCCAACTCTCACATCCATACATGACCACTGGAAAAACCATAGCCTTGACTAGACGGACCTTTGTTGCCAAAGAAATGTCTCTGCTTTTGAATATGCTTTCTAGGTTGGTCATAACTTTCCTTCCATGGAGCAAGCACCCTTTAATTTCATGCTGCAGTCCCTGTCCACAGTGATTTTGGAGCCTAGCTATGTGTCCTGTACTTTCTGTTCTCATAGCTCAATATTCAGCCTTCTGTTCTTTGTTGAGCAGTTGATTCTAAAAGTGGGAAAATTTTAAATAGCATTTGGTACCTTGCTGCTGCTGCTGCTAAGTCGCTTCAGTCATGTCCGACTCTGTGCGACCCCATAGACGGCAGCCCACCAGGCCCTGCCGTCCCTGGGATTCTCCAGGCAAGGACATTGGAGTGGGTTGCCATTTCCTCCTCCAATGCATGAAAGTGAAAAGTGAAAGTGAAGGCGCTCAGTCGTGTCTGACTCTTATCGACCCCATGGACTGCAGCCTACCAGGCTCCTCCGTCCATGGGATTTTCCAGGCAAGAGTACTGGAGTGGGGTGCCATTGTCTTCTCCCATTTGGTACCTTATGATTAAGTAAATACAAGAAGCCCACTGCAGCATCAGGTCCCATCAACCTCTGATCTGATCAACTCTGGATCAATTGACGATCCAGGGTTGGTTGAAACCCAGGATGTGGAACCAGCCAGTAAGGAGATCCAAGGTACCACACCATAGCATATAAAGGGCTTGAGTATCCATGAATTTTGGTATTTTGAATTTTTGAATCTTGAGCATTACTTTGCTAGTGTGTGAGATGAGTGCAATTGTGTGGTAGTTTGAGCATGCTTTGGCATTGCCTTTCTTTGGGATTGGAATGAAAATTGACCTTTTCCAGTCCTGTGGCCACTGCTATGTTTTCCAAATGCTAGCACAGTGAGTGCAGCAGGTTCACAGCATCATCTTTTAGGATTTGTAATAGCTCAGCTGGAATTCCATCACCTCCACTAGCTTGGTTCCTAGTGATGCTTCCTAAGGCCCACTTGACTTTACATTCCAGGATGTCTGGCACCAGGTGAGTGATCATACCATCATGGTTATCTGGGTTATGAAGATCTTTTTCGTACAGTTTTTCTGTGTATTGTTGCCACCTCTTTTTAATATCTTCTGCTTATGTTAGGTCCATACCGTTTATTGTGTGCATCTTTGCATGAAATGTTCTCTTAGTATCTCTAATTTCTTGAAGAGATCTCTAGACTTTCCCATTCTATTGTTTTCCTCTATTTCTTTGCACTGATCATTGAGGAAGGCTTTCTTATCTCTCCTTTCTATTTTTTGTAACTCTGCATTCAAATGGGTATATCTTTCCTTTTCTCCTTTGCCTTTCACTTCTCTTCTTTTCACAGCTATTTGTAAGGCCTCTTCAGACAACCATTATGCTTTTTTGCATTTCTTTTTCTTGGGGATGTTCTTGATCACTGCCTCCTGTACACCGTCATGTCTCCAGATGCTGACTCACACCCACCTCTGGACATCTAGACTACTACCCAAGTTGAAACTCTGCATTTCTCTGCCGTTCTAGGCTTCCTGGCCCTTGGACTTCTAAGTCTTGCTATAAATCATTTTACTAGGAAAAAAAAATATTTTTCTAACAAAATCCTCCTGTGAACTAATTGGGCAAATAGTGATCATTTGCAAATGACACAATAGTGTTCATGAGCTCAGGTGGTCCAATTTGAATCGCTGCTACATCACTTATTAACTGTAATCTTGGGCAAGTATGTTGAGGTCTCTAGATCATGTTTTCTCTGTAAGTGGAGACCATAATAATTATTAACCCCAAAATGTTATTGTAAGAATTCTTTAAAATAATACATGTATTTAGCATTACTGCTGGCACACAGAATTGTTCAGTGGAGTGAACCATTATTATTGCTATGATTATTATCACTATTAGTTACTGTTATTGTTATTTTTATTGTTTGATGTATCAGACTTCTCCTCATCTCAGAACAGCTTCTGACATTGTTCCTGTCCTAGCCTCTTAGAGAAATTTCATGGATTTAGTATTAGCAGATGCCAATCTCCAATTCAAGTACAGAATTGGAGAACAGCCACAGCTCAAGTACACAGTCTCCTGACTGTGAGAAAGCCCTGTACTCTCTCAGAGCGTCTAGCTCAAACATATCTTTGGAGAGGGACTATCACTTGCCTGGCTCTTCAAAGACCAACGCCTGTGGCAGCCTCATGCCCACCAGGGCAGTGTTCAGGGAATAAGAAGAAAGGGAATCAAAAAAGAAGACTGTCTTCTCTCAAAGTCCCCGACACCTTTTCTTTAATACCTTTCAGTTTATGAGATTTGACAAGGAAATACAGGCTTTGCTTCAGGCCATTCCAATCTCACAATGTAAGTATTCTCTTAAAATTACCACATCTAGGAGTGCCTTTATATCCATGTCATTACTCAAGGAAAAATTGTGAGGATACAGGCATGAGAGTGGGAAAGATCTTAATAAAACATTCACACACACATACAAAAATAACCCCCTACCTCTCAATTTGAAAGACATCTCTTTCTACTTACTTTATATCACTCATCAAAAAATGTCATAAGAAGCTGAAGGATTAGTATCCTTCCAAATGCTTTGAACAAGCTTGGCACATAAAGGGAAGGAAAATAGAGCACCTTGCCAGTTGTAGTGTTATAGTCATGAAATATATATTGAAGTATGAGTGTATGATAAACCCACAAGGGTATGTAGATGAAAGAATAGACGATGAAGGCATACATTTGATTTAGAATAGCATCTGAAGCCAAGAATGGGAACGGTCTTCTGGAACTAGATCTCACTAAAAGAAAACTTTACTGAACATTTTATGCTAGTTGACAAAAAATCATGTGTGTGAAAGCATGAGGGTCTGTGTGTGTATATATGTATATATACTCTTCAAGCTCTTCAGGTAAAATGATGCTTAAAAATACAAAAAACATAAACATCTTGAAAGATCAAACAAAAATTACATTAAATGAAAATAATACCAAAGTGGAAGGGTGACAAGTTAAGAGAAACAAAGCTATTTTAAAAAAGAATCATTATATTTGGGATCTTATCAGCAATGATGAATTAATAGCTTCAAAGTTCTAGAGGAAAATGTTAAATTTGGATTTCACTCTTATTCATACTGTCAGTTAAGGAGGGAGAGGGGTGGTGAAAACAAACTTTTTAAGCTATCCAAGGAATAAGAGATTCTTCTCCCAGTGTACATGTTCTAAAATATTACCTCAAGACAGCCTCTAGCAAAATGAAAAAAAAAAAAAAGATGAAGTGTAGAGGCAAAAGTAAAATGAATAAATAAGCAAATAGTGAACAGATC
Organism: Bos indicus; assembly: GCF_029378745.1. Taxonomy (NCBI): domain Eukaryota; kingdom Metazoa; phylum Chordata; class Mammalia; order Artiodactyla; family Bovidae; genus Bos; species Bos indicus. The sequence continues at coordinate 48,088,028 of NC_091762.1, read as the reverse complement.
CAGAACTTCAAAACACAATTCCAGGAGAGCTGCACGGCATACCCAGAACATGATCGGCACAACAGGACCGGAAGGTAGTGGGGATTATGTAACCATAATCTCCTCCTGAAGCCCATAATGGATTCCATTCAGCAGGCTGTCTGTTTAAAAAGTGGCAAGATCTTAAGGATACCTTGAGAAAGGTATATGTTTCTCTTTGGCAACAAAGAAGAAGAAAGACAATTAGAAATGCAAGAGAAAAAAAAAAGTTTGAGCAATAAAATTATTTTCCAAATATGAAAACTGTGGAAATACAGCATGAATTGAAAAAAATCAATGCTGCAGAGAAAATCAGCTTCACTTGACTTTGATGCTTTAAGAAACACATTTGTTGATGAACACACTCCCACTGAGTGACACAGACCTAACAACAGCGACACTTCATTAGCGAGGGGTCCAATCAATTACTTGAATAAAAAGGAATATTATAATCATCCCTTGGTATTCCCAGAGATATTCACTCCTGGACCTTAGGAAATACCAAAATTCATGGATACTCAAGCCCCTTATATGCTATGGTGTGGTACCTTGGATCTCCTTACTAGCTGGTTCCACATCCTGGGTTTCAACCAACCCTGGGTTGTCAATTGATCCAGAGTTGGTCAGATCAGAGGTTCATGGGACCTCATGGTGCAATGGGCTTCTTGTATTTACTTAATCATAAGGTACCAAATAGTATTTAAAGTTTTCCCACTTTTAGAATCAACTGCTCAACAAAGAACAGAAGGCTGAATATTGAGCTATGAGAACAGAAAGTACAGGACACACAGCTAGGCTCCAAAATCATTGTGGACAGGGACTGCAGCATGAAATTAAAGGGTGCTTACTCCATGGAAGGAAAGTTATGACCAACCTAGAAAGCATATTCAAAAGCAGAGACATTACTTTGGCAACAAAGGTCCGTCTAGTCAAGGCTATGGTTTTTCCAGTGGTCATGTATGGATGTGAAAGTTGGACTGTGAAGAAAGCTGAGCACCGAAGAATTGATGCTTTTGAACTGTGGTGTTGGAGAAGACTCTTGAGAGTCCCTTGGACTGCAAGGAGATCCAAACTGTCAGTCCTAAAGGAAGTCAGTCCTGAATACTCATTGGAAGGACTGATGCTGAAGCTGAAACTCGAATACTTTGGCCACCTGATGTGAAGAGTTGACTCATTGGAAAAGACCCTGATGCTGGAAGGGATTGAGGGCAGGAGGAGAAGGGGACGACAGAGAATGAGATGGTTGGATGCCATCACCAACATGATGGACATGAGTTTGAGCAGGCTCCAGGAGTTGTTGATGGACAGGGAAGCCTGGCATGCTGACATCCATGGGGTCGCAAAGAGTTGGACATGATTGAGTGACTGAATTGAACTGAACTTAGAAATCCAAGCCATCAGATTTTGATCGCTTCACTCTAAAAGCAGCCCCTCAACCCCGCCCTCAATTTTCCTCAGAGCTATTTTGATGTAAAATCTAGCAACCACTGTTATTCCTCCAACCTTTGAGTATCTTAACAGGCAAGTGGTTCTAGGCATTTTTACTTTTGAAACTTGTCTCTGTTCCTAACCATATCAAATGTATTTTGATCAAATGTACTCACATCCCAGGCTTAATTTAATTTCTCTATATAAAATAAGATGAGTTGAGGAGCAGTTGAACAACGAGATGAGTGAGTAGTTGACATGCTACATTTCTTAGATCTTTAATTAGATTAATTTTCATTTTGCTCAGGGATTTTTTTAAGCTAAAATTTCTAAGCAATACATCTTTTTCAGAATAGAATTCTTTCAGCTATTCATAGGATCAAGGCTTTAGAAGAGATACAAGCAGGCACTTTGGTAGAGGATGCCGTTGAGTGCTGGGGGTGACAACCTGCTATAGTTGCAAGAGCACTAGCTCTTCTAGCTGGAGCTGTAGGGAAATCAATTTAACATCTCTAGGCCTCAGTTCCTCTGCTTAAAATGAAAGGCAGACACTAATACTATTAGAGTGATAGTTATATTTATAACTTAAAACTATTTTTCTGTTTAAAACAGTTTTTATGATGTACCAGATGCTACTTAAAGGTTGGGATGAAGGAGCTGTCAATGACGAGTGGCTGAGAACCACCAAGAGCCTGCTCTCTTGGATGTTATATTCAGGAGAGGAGGCATTAGTCATCACTGCAGGCTCACTCGGGTAGTAATGAGCCCCAAGAAGAAAAGTCAAGTCAGTGAAAGTGATAGAGTGGAAGGAGCCTTTTTCTCAGATAGATGGTCATGGGAGTTCTCTTGAAGGAGGTGACATTTGAGGAAAGACATTTAGTAAAACTGTGTGTGCCTAACATTTCCTAGAGGACCAGGAAAGATATAAATATTGGAAATAGTAGGAGAGGCATTACGGCAGCATGACCTAGACATGACACAGATGTTTCTAGAACTTCACGCCATTTTCCTGATGCCCCAGGCTGGCTCTGTTCTGAGTGTTTAGCAACTAAAATAGTACAGAATTCCATTTGGTGTCCATAGTCTCTGCAAAAAATGTGTTAGAAAATTACTGAATTGCAATCCTGTGCAGAAGTTTTATTTTTTTTTTAAAGTTTACCTGATGCAAATTTAAGTCTGTGAATTTACTGTAAATGCCAATCTAAGTTTATAAGAAATTATTATGGAAGACATCAAGTAATGCATGATAAGACTGAAAAAGACATGAAGTGATGATTTAATTTACCTCTGCTGTACAGTGGTGCAGTAGATAAAACGTCATCAATCCTATTTACATATGATGCCCCAGGTGGTGTGGATAATAAGTGAAAGACAATGAGTCCTTATCCTGGTCTCACCCCAGTACAGAGCGTTCAACCTTGCACCATAGCTGCTTTTCAAAACATATGCATTGGTCTTATATACAGCCTTTAAAAAAAAACCTGAGCATCATTATGAATGTGGGTCACTTACCCTCATAGAGGTAACTCCCTAAGGGTATCCAAACAATGTTTCAGCTAATAAATGCTTATGTGAGAGTTCCAGCCAATGAATAGAGATGGCAGAGAGATGGAAAGAAAAAGCTGAGGTCCTCAGGGAGCAAAGTAGTGAAGAAAAGTACAATGACAAAAATCACACACAAATAAATATCCAGAGTATGTTTCTCTTCTCATTCCCCCTAATGGAATTTCCAGCATTGAACACTGAAATTTCTCACTACCAGCTCCTGAATTTTGTCATGATCTTCAGTGTGGGAAGAAAGAGAGAGTCTAGAAGATTTACACTGGAGAAAGGATGACCAGTGGCTCTTAACCCTGGTTGGACATTAGAATCACTCAGGGAATTTTGAAAAACACCAATTCCTGGGCAACATGGAGTAGGTCCACAGCATCAGTATTTTTAAAGCACTTACATGTATTTTCAATTTGCATCTGTGTTTGAGAACTAGAAAAAGAAAGGGAAAACAAAAATGTGAAAAGAGGGGGAAGGGTTGGACTCATGGAATAAAAACTTTGTAGTTTAGGCTCAAGGAACTCTGAAGATAGAAGGAATGCAATGGTAAAGAGAAAAAGCTTATGAGAGCATCTTTTATCCATAGGCATGATCTTGGGAATAGCAGAGCTGGAGAGAAAGGACTTTTAAGATATTTTGCTCTGCAGTAATAACATATTCCCTTTTGTAAATCCAAGTCCTCCAGTGGTTTTTCAAAAACCAAAGTAAAAAATCAGAATTCTTTTCAAGGTTTTTTTTTTCCACCTGAAAGAGTGCTTTTTTTTGTTGTTGTTTATACCATGCAGAGGACCCATGGAGCCTCACTTATTTGGGAGTTACAGAAGTTTGACAGGGTGAATAAAAATGAATTTCCTGATTATGAGAAGGTATTCATGATAATCATAGATACATAATTACTGAACACTGAGCGTATGCCAATGTTCTTCTACTAGATGTATTAAATTATGTAATTGTTCCAATCACATGAGGTGAGCACTATTATTATATCAGTTTTCTCTTCGAATGAGAAAATGAAGCATAGAGAGATTAAAGAAACATCTCCAGGTCATAATATTTAGAAAGTGTGCCTGTGTCTATGTGTGTGTGCTCAGCCATGTCTGACTCTTTGAAGCCCCATGGACTGTAGCCCACTAGGCTCCTCTGTCCATGGAATTTTCCAGGCAAGGATACTGGAATGGGTTGCCATTTTCTGTTCCAGTGGATCTTCCCAACTCAGGAATTGAAGACACATCTCTTATATCTCCTGCATTGGCAGGCAGATATATTTTTACCACTGTGTCACCTGGGAAGCCATATTTAGAAAGTGGTAGAGCCTAAATTTAAGACCAGACAGTTTTATCCCCAGGATCTGATTTTTAAACACTAAGCTATCCTGCCAGGAAGAAAGAGAACAGTAATAACTCAGGAAAAGAGAATTGTTGGAGAATAGATAGGAGACATTTAAGAGAAAGAATTTCAAAGGACTGCAAGGGAATGGACTTAAAGAGTGAGAGGATCAAGGGTTAGGAGGCAGCGAATGTCAGTAGAGAAGAGAAGAGCAATACAATGTAAGACTTCTGACAAGGGCTGAGACTTAGTGCTTTATATGTCAGGAGAGACTTCTGAACCAAACAGAGAAACTGAAAGTTGCTCTTTCCTCTGTCATGAGTCATTAATTCCATCCACTTTAGTTACTGAAAACAGTAACCTTCGTTCCAAGGAGTTTAAGAATTAAAAGTATAGAACATAACATAATAAAGAAATTAAGTGAAAGAGAAATAATGGAGAATGATGCTGTCGGTTTTATTACAATGGACATCACTACAGAGATATTATTGATAACACTAAAAAGATGTGTCATAAATGTGTGTGTTACTCTTCCATCTATCGTTCAGGGGAGATAGGAGTGTGGAAATTTATCTGCTGTACTCAGAAATTTAACTGATATTAGAAAGAACTAAGCTATTTAATTATCAGTAATACTCGGTTTATTTTTTAAAAAGATAAATGCTTTATGACAACTTTGAAATTAATTTTAGTATAAAGAAAAGAGTGTGTTATGGTGAGTTCCTTTTCAAATTGACTTAGGATTCATCTTGTTTGCTTCCAAGTGGCATAAATGGAAAAGAATTCTCCTGCCAAGGCAGGAGACTCAAAAGATGGCAGTTCAATCCCTGGGTTGGGCATATCCCCTGGAGTAGGAAGTGGCAACCCACTCCAGTATTCTTGCCTCTAAAATTCCATGGACAGAGGAGCCTGGCAGGCTACAGTCCATGGGGCAACAAAGAATCTCACATACACACATCATCTTGTTTACATTGTCTCTAAACAAAATGAATGAAACAAATGGATTCATGCCTACACCCCTTTGAGGTGATGAACTGAAAACCCACGCTCCCTCCTGGACTGCCCCCCGAACCTCCTTCCATACCGAGCTTCCTACACTCCCCTCTGCTGGTGGAACTCCACAATGCCCTCTGGAAATACGTCAACCACAACTTGCCTGCCCCGACCCCCAAGCGCCCTTGCCCCCTTTACAAACTGGGGACATGGTCTACCCGTCTGATAATCCCCAGGGTGATCTAACCCGAAAACAGCAGGGACCATTCAAAATTATCCTCCTTACCCTGACTGCAGCCAAACTCCAGAAGGTACACCTCTGTCACCTAAAACGGACCTCCGATCCTGTGCTGCCCTCCTTAACTGACCCTTATCAGGTCTCCCTCACAGGACCCACCTCCTTAAAAATCACCCAGCGACTCTGTCGATCATCCAAGAAGGCACTGAATGACCTGGACACTCTGCAACCTACAACTGTTCCTGACCCAACTACTACAAGACCTCTGGACCAGCGCCCCGACAGGAACCTCCTTTGAAGACCTGACCATGCTGGTGTCTCAACTGTGGCTTCAGGGAACCTTCTACAACCGGACTCCAGACGAAGTTGATTTCTTTACTTTCATTCCCTATGTCATTCTTCATCCAAATGAACACTGTTCTTCCTCAGATTTAAGCAACCACCAACGTGGGGCCTTCCGCCCTCCCCTGACTGGCCTCTCCCTGTCTGTCTGACTATAACTGCACTCTTAATCTTAGTCCTCGCTGGAGGCCTAGTAACTATCTCCCCTCGGGGGAAAGGCCCCCTATCCTTTGTCTTTTCATCAGTATCACCTACATTGTTAGCTGTGTTCTACTCCTAGGGCGCTATTTCCTCCACATTGTCTAACTGACAGACCCATGACTCCCCTGTTCCTTATCCTTGCTGCACTCTCCAGCTTTCTGGATAGTCCCTGCCCCTTCTCAGACATTTATTCCTATGTTCATTCCTCATGTTATGATACGGCTCCAAGACCTTGCACCATGAACCTCGGGGTGGAGGGGGGGAGTACAAATCCCTACTCACTGTTAAAGTACAAAAGAGAGAGAGTTCTTTAAGCACCTGCCATAAGCCAAATGGAAGAAACATATGTTTCTATCCCATTACCCACTGGGGGTACTCAGACGGGAGTGGAGTACTAGATCAAAATTGGGAAAAGAAATAAGAGCAAGTTATAAAGAACATAATTTCCCGGTTACAGGTGACCACTGAGCCTTATAAACACCTAGACCTCCTTTCCCAATTACAGCCTTTCCTAAAACCTCACTCTGGCAACCAATACCTTACCCGCCTTCTCAACTTTTCTTTCCAATTCTTCCAGTACACACAACACACATCCCAGGGTTGGATATGCATGTCACTGTCTCCCTCATCACGCAGAGCAATTCTCTTACCCTCAACCTGGCTGTCATAGGACAACTATACATCTTCTTCCCAACAAAAAACTATACAACTCATTGGGCCAGTCTCTAACAATGTCCTACTCTCAGCCTCTTCAAACCTAACCTGTATTAACTACTCTAGTCCCAACTACACTGGTCTTACAAACTCTGCTCCCTCCTTCTGCTCCACTTGGGTTCTCTGGAACAGCACAAATAATTGCACCAACCAAAAATCTTCATTCTCTGTGGGACCTATGCATATTCATGTCTCCCCCTTGACCCCCCTGGACCTTGCATCTTGGTCTTCCTGACCCCGGGCCTAACATTCCTCAAAGAAGAAGAGGTAGAACAAATAGTTTACCCACAAGGGGAACTTTCCCACAGAAAAAGACGAGCTGTCATAGCCCTCTCCTGATTGGGACAGGCATAGTGGCAGCCCTAGACACCAGGACCAGGAGCATCTCAACCTCAGCCCATTTTTACTACAAGCTGTCCCAAGGACTTAATGAGAATATGGAGCAGGTAGTGGAGTCCTTCATTTCAGTCCAAAGGCAAATTAACTCATTAGCTCCTGTGGCCCTTCAAAATGCAGAACCTTCTCACTGCAGAAAAGGGAGGGACCTGCCTTTTCCTAGGAGAGGACTGCTGCTATTTTGTTAATGAAACGGACATAGTCCAGCACAGAGTCAAAGAACCTAGAGACAAAATTGAACGCCACAAAAAAGAGTTACAAAACCTTTATACTCCCCCAAACCTGTTCCAACAGGCCCTCCCTTGGTAGGTCCCTTTCTTGGGACCATTGGTATTTATCATTTTATTCCTCTTATTTGGACCCTGTCTCTTCAATCTCTTTTAAAGTTTCCTCCAAGAACGGATTCGGGCCATCTCCCGAGACCAAGTCAAGACTGTTCTTTTGCTTGAGACCCTGACGGCTAGAATAGAAAATCTACACTACAGGCCTTAGACTTCCTTCCTCCCAGACCACAAACCTCTGACCCTCATTTATCAGCACGAAGAAGCCCTGAACATTAACGGTGTCCACCTTTCTCTTTTTATATATATTCCTTAGGGTCTGGAATGAAGGAAAGTTACAATGGCTTAAAAATAGCCTGGAGTTAAAACTCCCCTCTAGGTCCTCCCCTCCATTCTGTGCAAAACAAAGAACTCTCTTACCCAAAGGAAAAAAAAAGGACAGTAAAGTTGATTATGCACGGCCCCCAGCTGGTCCAGCCTCTGGCCAATCTCCAGAATTCCTTGCGCCAGCCATTTAAGAGATAACTACTCCGAACAACCTTGGAGAAGAACAGGCCCCCTTAAGACAGTAGCTTTCCACATATATGCCTATATATACTTACTCTTTTCTTGGATTAGTGCAGCAGCTCACTAATCTGACTGCTGCCCCTTCTCGCCTCATTAAAGATGATCTGTTCCTGAAAAGTGCCAGTCTTGTTCTTTTTCCGAACCTCACCTTCTCTAACTTTCTTACCCTACAATCTGTGTATCTGAAGTTATTGATATTTCTCCCAGCAAACTTGATTCCAGCTTGTGCTTCATCCAGCCCGGCATTTCGCATGATGTACTCTGCATGTAAGTTAAATAAGCAGGGTGACAATATACAGCCTTGACATACTCCTTTCCTGATATGGAACCAATCTGTTGTTTCATGTACAGTTCTAACTGTTGCTTCTTGACCTGCATACATATTTCTCAGGATGCAGGTCAGGTGGTCTGGTATTTGCATCTCTTTAAGAAATTTCCACAGTTTGTGGTGATCCATAGTCAAAGGCTTTGGCATAGTCAATAAAGCAGAAGTAGGTGTTTTTCTGGAACTCTCTTGCTTTTTTGATGATCCAGCAGATGTTGGCAATTTGATCTCTGGTTCCTCTGCCTTTTTAAAATCCAGCTTGAACATTTGGAAGTTCACAGTTCATGTATTGCTGAAGCCTGGCTTGGAGAATTTTGAGCACTACTTTGCTAGCATGTGAGATGAGTGCAATTGTGCAGTAGTTTGAGCATTCTTTGGCATTGCCTTTCTTTGGGTTTGGAATGAAAACTGACCTTTTCCCATCCTGTGGCCACTGCTGAGTTTTCCAGATTTGCTGGCATATTGAGTGCCACACTTTCACAGCATCATTGGAGAGTTATAGAAGTAGCGTCAAAGATCACTGATCACAAATCACCATAGCAAATACAAAAGTAAGGAAACAGGTTAAATGTTGAAGCTCTGTACAGAACTGAAAATTGAATTTGAAAGAATTCTCAAAATTAGCTGAGATACAGAGATGAAGTGTGTAAATGCTGTTGGAAAAAACGGCACCGACAGACTTGTTCTATGCAGGGTTGCCACAAACCTTCCATTTGTAAAATATGAGATATCTGCAAAATGCAGTAAAACAAAGCACAATTAAAGGAGGTATGCCTGTCGTTCTCTTTCTGGTCTAAAATGCTCTTATCTCATGGTTGGTTTATCAGTATCTTTTCCCTTTATTGTATACAACTGAAAATATCATGAGCCACATAAAAGCAATACACAAGTCAATATGTGATCAAATGATTTTTTATTTAAAGGAGGCAAATTTTGATTTTCCAATTTTATCTCAAGTGCTTCAAAGATTCTTCACATAATTTAATTTCCATTGTTTTAATGCCTATTCTTTTAAAAAAATGCAACAAACTAACTTGTTGACCAGGTTAAACAACTTAAGACGGTTACACTTCTGCTTATCTGTGGCTCCTCACATAACACTGTCCACTAGAGGGAGCCAGACAGTCCTTGTTCCTCTGCTTTTGGAAATGCTCCCCAAGGCTCAGGTGCTTGACCTCCCTGCTGGTGCCTCTCCAGATGTGCGGGGCTTGGGAAGAGGGGAGGGGAATAAAAGTGAGCACTGACCATCTTAACACAATAACTATCCTATGGAGTGTGTCAGCGCTTGTGCTCAGTTTTGAGGGCTTTCTGTGTGATTTTTATGTTACTAAACATGAAACATGAGAATCCATGGAGAATCTTTGTGACTGGGCTTTAGAATCAGTCACACCTGGAATTGAACCCCAGTTTCTGGAAAATAGGTTCTGTGACCTCGGGGAATCTTATTTAACCTCTTCTACATAATACGGATAATAGCAGTGTTTTCATGTTTTAAGAGGCAGAGATGTAGAAAATAAACTTATAGTTGACTAATAAGGACCTACTGTATAGCACAGGGAACTCTACTCAATACTTGGCAATGGTCTATATGGGAAAAGAATCTAAAAAGGAGTGGATATATGTATGTATATGTGTGTGTGTATGTATACATATTTCGCTCATTCACTTTGCTGCACACCTGAAACTAACACAACACTGTAAATCAACTATATTCTAATAAAAATTAAAGGAAAAAAGAAGCAAAGTGCATAGCACAGGGCTTGGCACACAGGGGCTGTTTGAGAAGTAGCTGTATTTGCTAGACTATGACCTAGAAATTTAAATGGAGAAGCAGAAAGTTAGGTACTATACCCCATGACCCAATACTCAAGTCAGAAGCAGCATTTGCCTCTAATGGTTAAGGAAGCTATGAGATCAAGACTATTTTCTTCTGTGAGGAGGAGCAGTCAGGGGGAGCTACTTCTATGATCAGCATTCATCAGGATTTTATGGGTGTACAGGGTTCAATTTGAAGCCCTTTGTTTGAAGCAAGATGTAGAAAACTTGGAGAAAGCTCAAAAGAGAGTGACTAAAAATGATTAGTTTAGGAAATGGGCCCTTGGAGGAAAAGCTAAAGAAGTTTGGATTATTTCACACGAAGAAAAGTATTGTGGGAGGTGGGGAGACAGAGAGGGAAATGTGAACGTGATGGATTTTATTTAAATTTCAGTTTAAATCATTAGGCACAAAAATTGCACTTTAAGATGTGGTTCTTAGGAAAAGCCCACTTCTATAAGCTATGTTGTTTATAACACAGGTAGATACCTAGATGCTGGTTTGTTTTTTTCCCTCAGAAGTTATTTGCTATACATTTTAAACAGTAATTTATTTTTTTTCACATTATTGCTGCAGTTGCAGAAGAAAATGAGGGTGCTTTTTTTTTTTTTTTTTTTTTGAGGAATTATTAAGATCAATTAGAGCAGAAACTTTTTAATTCTTTGGGAGGAAAGGTGAGTTAACTCTTAATTCAAAGATGACTTTCCCCTGATGTACTAAGACAACAACCATCTCCTGAAATAAGGCATGCAAAACATTTTATTTAACCCAAAATAGCAAGCTTTATATACAAGGTGTGCATTTGTTTTTGTCAGCAAATGACATCTTTAATTACTTTTTAGCAAAGTAAGCGAGCATATTTGTTATTTTAGCCACACCTGTGAACTGTGCTTTTTAAAAAACAAAATAGACATCATTTACTCAAGTCAGTGGAGAAAAAATTGAAATATTGAGCTTCATGGTCTAGTCTCCTTCTCCTTTTCCTTTTTATTCCTGTCCTGGGAAAACAAGAGCCTCTTAGTTTTTTTCAGTTCCTAAATGTTTTCTCAATTTAGAATAAATTAGTTCAATGGAAGTAAACATTCTTCCTACACCTGTGAAAGAGCTACTGTTGCTAAAAATTAGATCATTGCTTTAAAGATCTAGGGTGAATTCAGGTGTTTAAATACTTTTCTCTAATCTACTGTATACATTTCTTTCTAGTCTGATCAACAAATGCTGGTTTTGAGTGGTTTAACCTCTGTCTTTTAGCCACTTCTCCTTGGCTTGGAGGGATCTGGGCAGCTCTGCTTGGGAGCAAGCCTAGCAGGAAATCAGCAAGAAAGGAGCCAAAGGCCATGTGAGGTACCTTAAGACCTATTTACATATTTTTCTTAAAAGATACATGAATAAATTAGATTTTGTAATCCCAGTTCTGTGTTGCTGTTGTTCGGTTGCTCAGTAGTGTCCGACTCTTTGTGACACGGTATACAGCAACACACCAGGGTTCCCTGCCCTTCACCATCACCTGGAGTTTGCTCAAACTCATGTCCATTGAGTTGGTGATGCCATCTAACCATCTCATCCTCTGTCACCCACTTCTCCTCCTTCCCTCAATCCTTCCCAGCATCAAGGTCTTTTCCAATGAGTTGTATAGCTCTATGATAATAATCTAAATTTTGACCAACCTTAAATAAAAACTGATTTGGCATAGGTTTTATTTATTTACATCTTAAAAAACATTTTTATTAGTAAAGTAAATTAATATATTTTTGAAGAACAATAAAATAAAATCCAAAAAATTTCAAATCATTAAGTGATTTTTAAAAATTTTTTAATTTATCCTGAGTTTTAATAATGTGAAAGGATGAAATTCATAATAAATATAATAAAGTTTTGGTTTAGTGGTCCCTAGTGAAGATAATAAAAATGAGCAGTTATACTCAAAAGCTTAATTAGTTCTTAGCTAGATTTGGAGAAGGCAATGGCACCCCACTCCAGTACTTTTACCTGGAAAATCCCATGGATGGAGGAGCCTGGAAGGCTGCAGTCCATGGGGTCACTGAGGGTTGGACACGACTGAGCGACTTCACTTTCACTTTTCACTTTCATGCACTGGGGAAGGAAATGGCAGCCCACTCCAGTGTTCTTGCCTGGAGAATCCCAGGGATGGGGGAGCCTGGTGGGCTGCTGTCTATGGGGTTGCATGGAGTCGGACACGACTGAAGTGACTCAGCAGCTGCAGCAAAGTCATCCTATCACCCAGTTTAGTGTGTTAGAAGGAGAGAGTGCTCCACCTGAGGAAGTGCTCCATCCAAGTGCACTCTTTGAGCAGGTGACCCAGCAAAGGAAACGAATTCTCACAGGGCTTTTCAGCAAGTTAGAGGGAGGGCAGGGATGAGAACACAGAGTGGTGGAAATTCATCGGGGATTGTTTCCTGCTACTCAACACCATCACTCCAATAGAAACAGGTTTTTTTTTTTTTTTAAAAAACTCAAGATTCAAAAAACTAAGATCATAGCATCCAATCCCATCACTTCATGGCAAAAAGAAGGGGGAAAGTATAAGCAGTGACAGATTTTTTCTTGAGCTCCAAAATCACTTTGGATTGTGACTGCAGCCATAAAATTAAAAGGCACTTGCTTCTTGGAAGGAAAGTTATGACAAACCTAGAGAGCTTATTAAAAAGCAGAGACATCACTTTGCTGACAAAGGTCCATACAGTCAAAGCTATGGTTTTTTCAGTAGTCCTGTAGAAATGTGAGAGTTAGACCATATAAAAGGTTGAGTGCCAAAGAACTGATGCTTTCTAATTGTAGTGCTGGAGAAGACTCTTGAGAGTCCCTTGGACTGCAAGGAGATCAAACCAGTCCATCCTAAAGGAAATAAAACCTGAATATTCATTGGAAGGCCTGATGCTGAAACTGAAACTCCAATACTTTGGCCACCTTATGAGAAGAGCTGATTCACTGGCAAAGACCCTGCTGGAAAAGATTGAAGGCAAAAGGAGAAGGGGGTGGCAGAGGATGTGATGGTTAAATAGCATCACTGACTCATTAGACATGAGTTTGAGCAAACTCTGGGAGACAGGAGAAGACAGAGGAGCCTGGCGTGCTGCAGTCAGTGAGGTCACAAAGAGTGGGACGTGACTGAGCAACTGAACAACAATGAGGGTGGGGACAGGGATGAGAACTCAGAAGCGGTGGGAATTCACTGGTGGTTGTTTCTGGCTAACCAACACCATCACGCCAAGAGCGATGGCTTTTCTCCAGGAGAGGAAAAATGTTTAATCTTTTTCTCACTAGATTTGAAAGAAAATGAGAGATGCTCTGTCTTACGTGCTATCCTTAGAAAGAATTTTTGTGCTTGACCAAGACAAGGTCAGTGATACAAGCTTCTTGGTAATAACTTTTAAAAAGCTTAGGTGGTAGTTTCTCTAAAGGGCCCAGAATTGTACTCAACTGGCACCTGAAGCTCCTGGAATTTTCCTCCCATTTCTGTGCTGGAAAATTGACGCTGTTATTTAAAGAACAAGCTTTAACTTGTTAATGCTGCAAGGAATACCCTGTCCATGGAGTTCCAGAACTAGCTGCCACTATAACCGAGGGTTTTAGTGATTGAATTAGGGGTAAAAAAATGAATGATTTCTGGTATCCACCCATACTGTTTTGAGTTCACAGAAACATGAATTAAAATATCCCCTTGAAAGAAATAATTAAAGAAGGATTATGATCTGAAACCTCCAAAATCATACAGGTGGCACATTTGCAAATTGGTATATTGGGCTGACTTTGTTAAATTCTACTAAGTAAATGAGAACCAGATTTCCAATGAGGTGAGATTGTATAGTGCATTAGTCAGGATTCTGCAGAGAGACAGGAGATAGTTATACATACGATGTATGTACGTATGTATGAAGAGAATAATTAGGGGGACGTGGCTCTCACAATTATGGAGGCTGAGAAGTCCCACAATCTGCTGTCTGAATGTTGGAGACCCAAGAAAGCCAGGGCTATAATTTAGCTCAAATTCAGAGGCCTGAGAACTAGGAAAGGCAATGGTTTGAATCCCAGTACACGGACAGAAGAACAGATGTCCCAGCTCAACAAGTAAAGGTGCAAATTCCTTCTTCCTCTGTCTGTGTTGTATTCTATTCAGACCCTCTACAGACTGGAAGACACAGCCCACGTAGGGGAGGGCTGTCTACTGAGTTCATTGATTCAAATGCTAATCTGATCTGGAAGTACTCTGGCAAGCACTCCCAGAAATTAGAGAAATAATGTCTAATCTGGGCACCATTCTGACTAAAATTAACCATCTCCTGCAGCAAGAAAACCGATGTCAAGGATGGAATCTTCCTGGGGAGAAACAAAGATTTCTACCTTAAAGTTTTCATGTTAGTGATAAAAATGTATAGAATCTTCAAATCAATTAAATGAACTTGAGTAAGTGTGATGAACATTAATTATATGTTTTGCCATGTTAAATATTGTTTTATTTTAAAATTAGAATGTTTATGGTTTAGGCTAACATTATTAGTCTTATTTAATTTCACAATCAGGCTTTCCCCTCCTCTAGTTTCTTTCCTCACATATACTATCCAATTAATAAGCCTATATTTTCGAATATTTGGACTTCCCAGGTCACCTAGTGATAAAGAATCTGCCTGCCAATGCAGGAGATGCAAGAGACTGGAGTTCTCGATCCCTGAGTTGGGAAGATCCCCTGGAGTAGGAAATGGCAACCCACTCCAGTGTATTTGCCTAGAAAATTGCATGGACAGAGTAGCCTGGTGGGCTACCGTCCATGGGGTTTTAAAGAGTCGGATACCACTGAGCACACGGCACGCTGAATATTTATATCCCCCATACTAAGAAATTTATCACTTAAATATTTGATTTAAGCCCATAAAAAGAGCATTAAAAGTTCACCAGTACTGTCTTCTATTTCTGAGGTATCTATTAGTATATATTGCAGGGTGCATTTTACCATTAGTATATACAAGTTTCCTCTCATCTTTCATTACCATAGCCACATAAAATGAAAAAGACCCTAAATTGTGTAGTTTTAGAAACTTTATCCTTTATCTCAAGTTAACAAAGATTGCTTTATAAGATGGAATCAAACTATCATAAGAGGCTGTACATATTTTTATTTTAAACCTTTATATTTTTACTACAGTTTCAATTATTTAAGAAAAAAATACTCTCCTTTGAAATCTTTGCTTTCTTATTCAAAATGAAAGACATTTTTTCATCATTGATTCTATTGTTTCAAGCCTGAAGCCATTTAAATTAATTTTTATATACTGTACTCAGTTTAGTAAAGTATTTAGGGCTTTCATAATAGTGTAAATCATTAGACTGTAATTACACTAACTTGGTACAGAGACTAATAGTTCTGTTGGAATACAACAGTGATGCATGATGGCCTTATTAATATAATAGTCCTGAAACACCAAGAATATTAAAAAAAATTAATCATAGTTACAGTCTGTATTTAGTTACAGGTTATAAAGAAAACTACTTATAATTTTACTACTGTTCTTACAGCCTCTTGGAGAGGCCCTAAACAATTTCAATAAAGGTTTAGAAAGTTTCAAGCATGGTTTCAGTACTCCTTGATGATCTGCCTGTAATTTAGTGAATGTTAAAATAAGAGCCAGGCTACTTTAATTCCTTAAGATTGATTTATTTGTTCAAATCCATCCCTTCATGGTTACTAAATGCCCCCCGCAAAAAAGGCAGAGAGGTGTCAGAGGAAGCTGGATTCTGTATCCTGCCTTGTTCACTTTCCCCACTAGATTGTAAGCTTGATGAATTCAGAGTGCTTTGTATATCTCTTCATCTTGAGCATGTGTTACATGGATGGGGCTTAATAAACATATGCTGTATGAATGAATGAAAAAATGAATGCCCAGAATCCAATACATTAATCAGGCCATATTTGATCACTATATGTTTAGTGTCTTCAGCTCTTTTTTGCTTTCTACCTCTTATGCTCTGCAGATCAGCCACCTTAAAAATCCTTTCTCTTAACATTTTTCTCTCCAGTCAGAGAGTGAACATGGCAAAACTCCAAGATTTATATTTTGGATAATGAGGGAAGTATGTGCACTCATTTTAATTTATAAGAACTCTTTACTGGAATGTCTAGCATTCTTGAAGCCAATAATAAAGTAGACTTTAATGATTAGTTTTGAGTACTTTTTGCAGAAAGCCAGGCTCCACTCGGCAGATCATCTATGATCTTGCTAAACCATCTGCCTGTTGCACAGTTTTTGGAGCCCCTAGCACCATCATGTCAACACAGATGACCCACTTGCTTCTGTAAAAGTCTCTTTATCCAAGCACCATATCCTGCCTACTGTAGGAGAACAAAATTTGCCACTCCAAATATCTCTTTGACATAAGGACTATTTTGAGCTAAAACAATCAAAGCCCTGAAGACCAGACAAAATACTTTGATTTTCCCCTTAACTGTAAAAAATGTACATGGAGGACCTGTTCAGGAAGGGCGCCATTACCATACATAACTATGTTATGAACCTGGTGGGAGGGACCTAGCAAAGTCTGTTAGTATTCCTCTGTGTCCCTTTGTCTCTGCACTGCCCAGCAAACATTTGTTTACCAAACATTTGCTTTTTCATCTCTATGTCAATCGCCTTTCTCCCCTTTGAAGTCTCAAGTCATTGCCCTCAACATCCTCTTTTGTCTTTAGCTGAAAATAATATTTAAGGTGACGGTTCTTTGGCCTTTGACAAGTTACTCAGTTTTTCTGAGTCTCTTCCATGTGTGTGCTGTGCTGTTCTTAGTTACTCAGTCACATCCAACTCTTTGCAACCCCATGGACTATGGCCCGCCAGGCTCTTCCATTGGTGGGGATTCTCCAGGCAAGAATACTGGGGTGGGTTGCCATGCCCTCTTCAAGGGGATCTTCCCAACCCAGGAATTGAACCCAGGTCTCCCACATTGCAGGGGAATTTTTTACTATCTGAGCCATCAGGGAAGCCCAAGAACACTGGAGTGGGTAGCCTATCCCTTCTCCAGAAGATCTTCCTGACCCAGGAATCGAAACAGGGTCTCCTGCATTGCAGGTAGATTCTTACCAGATGAGCTGCCAAGGAAGCCCCTCTTCCATTCATATATGCTATTAAACTTTAGTTGATTTTTCTCCTACTAATCAATTTAATTCTTAGACCAGCCAGAAGGACCTGGGAAGGTAGAGGAAAATTTCTTCCTCCCAGACACTTTATATTTTTCACTAATCTCACTATGCTTTGGCTTTGGCAATTTTAACCCACAAGATTAGGGAGCCTCTATTTTTCTAGGGGGGCTTTACTGGTGGTTCAGTGGTAAAGAATCTTCCTGCCAATGCAGGAGACATGGGTTCCATCCGTGGGTCAGAAAGATTCCCCTGGAAAAGGAAATGGCAACCCACTCCAGTATTCTATCCTGGGAAATCTCATGGACAGAGAAGCCTGACAGTCTACAGTCCACGGAGTTGCAGAGTCAGATATGACTTAGCAATGAAACAACAACAGGAACAGTTCTTCTAGGGATGAGAACCAATGCTTATTTCCCTCTTTCTGCATTAGTGTATATAGTAAATAGTGTTTCTTTTTTTTCTTTTTTCTGATTTTAGCTTTTAGAAGTCAAGAAAAATCTTGAGAAAAGTTTCAATAATCTGGGTTCCACCAGTGGTTGTGCTGAGCGTCTATTGTTCTGAATTAACTTCTTTAAAATACATGTGTAAAATTTATCTACTAACTGCTAGTAGTAACTCATAAATATAAATATTAAATGGCATAAAATATAACCAGCCCATGATTACCTCAGGGACACCCGACATAAAGACTTGACTGGATAATTTTTGGAAAAGAACATACCAGTGAGTATAGAAATGCATGTTTAATTATTTAAACACAGCCTATGGAGCCCCTGCTGTGTGTAAGGGGTTAATTTGCTAAGAACAAGATAAATAATGATGGATCTGATAGTGATCTCACCATTAAGAGAAGGAAAGAGGTATATTTATTAATGTATAAAATGTGTACACTGTGAGAAATAAAAACCTATAGGTGTCAACAGTTACATTTAGGTATAATATAGACATTTATGATTAAAAAGAAATTTAAAATTCAGCACATCAACTTTACCATTAACCTCCCCATCATGTGGCTATCTGGCCTAGACTTAAAAATCACAGGAGATAGGAAATACACTACACCCCCCAAGACAGCCTGTTTCAATTTTATGAATTAGAGCTTAAAGCTGTCTTCCTACAATTTCATCTCTCCATTGTCCAATTTTAGGAAGAATCCTATCCAGCCACTTTTGCTGTCCTTGATACCTGATTGGATTTCTCACCCTTCACCACCCTTGATCGTGTGTGATCAGCCTGACCTGCTAAAGCAAGAATCCTGCGAGGTTGCTTTAGCCAGAATGCCTCCTCACCCCTGATATTTTCTCTTAGCAATTCTCCATCCACCAACCCTCCCAACACCCACCCCGTAGCTATAAACTCTTACTTTTTTCTTGTGCTCAGAGTTGAATGATCACTTCACAATAGGTAATAGGTAGTCCCTTTATCTATTACAATAGTCCCCTGTTGAGTGATTCTTCAGTACTGTCTTTAATGAGTCATGAATTATTTTTAATCTAATAGCTAAAAAGAGGAAAATTTTTATTTCTGTTTCTTTTTATATATTTTTCAGATTGTCTTTTTATATATTCTTCAGATTGTCCCATCTTTCATAGCACAAATCATGGATAAATAAGCCTCATTTTGCTAACTGCATAGTTTAAAATCTAAGGACTAATCTTTACATGATTTGCCTTAGAAAGTTCCAAAATGTGTTTAAAATACAAAAGCTTCTCTTTGAAGCTATGATTAACTACATACTATACCTTTGGATGAGGCTAGGGTTCTGATCAATATTTAATAATGATTTCATGGTAAATGGGTGGGTATGCTCATTAGAACAGTGAGAAAAGGATGCATTTTAATGGAGAATTAACAAATGTAGCTCCAGGCAGGGGATATTTGCTTTAGAGATTTGTTGTAATTTAAAATAAGGTGTTTCAAATATAGCATTCCATGCATTTCTTTTAAATGACAAATTGTGTCCTAGATCTAAGAGTGTTAGCATTATTATGATGGATGTGATCTGAGATGAGGTCTGAACAGCTTAAATAAATTAACATTGTGAAAACATGGCTCAAAACAATTTGGAATGGCTTCAGCTTTTAATTCATTCTGACACAAGATGTATTTCCTAGGCTCTTAAATTCGGTAACATAAGTTAAAACTTTTTGTAAAGTCCTCTACTTATTTCCCCTTCCCATGGGATAGCAGTTGGTCCAAGATCTCTTTCCCTTGGGCTAAAAGGTTAAATTCAACCTTAAGAAAATCTTCTTAGGTCTAAAGAAGATTTCTAGAGTTCAAAAAAATTAATAACAATAGACAAATAAAGATTTAATAGCAACTATTGTAATTCTATTACTCCAGGTGTTTCTTGACTTCCTACTTTTGCATTCCAGTCCCCTATAATGAAAAGGAAATCTTTTTTGGGTGTAAGTTCTAAAAGGTCTTGTAGGTCTTCTTAGAACCGTTCAACTTCAGCTTCTTCAGCGTTATTCGTTGGGGCATAGACTTGGATTACTGTGATATTGAATGGTTTGCCTTGGAAATGAACAGAGATTATTCTGTCGTTTTTGAGATTGCATCCAAGTACTGCATTTCGGACTCTTTTGTTGACCATGATGGCTACTCCATTTCTTCTGAGGGATTCTTGCCTGCAGTAGTAGATATAATGGTCATCTGAGTTAAAATCACCCATTCTAGTCCATTTCAGTTCACTGATTCCTAGAATGTCGACATTCACTCTTGCCATCTCTTGTTTGACCACTTCCTGCACTCATCTCACACTCTAGTAAAGTAATGCTCAAAATTCTCCAAGCCAGGCTTCAGCAATATGTGAACCGTGAACTTCCTGATGTTCAAGCTGGTTTTAGAAAAGGCAGAGGAACCAGAGATCAAATTGCCAACATCCGTTGGATCATGGAAAAAGCAAGAGAGTTCCAGAAAAACATCTATTTCTGCTTTATTGACTATGCCAAAGCCTTTGACTGTGTGGATCATAATAAACTGTGGAAAATTCTGAAAGAGATGGGAATACCAGACCACCTGATCTGCCTCTTGAGAAATTTGTATGCAGGTCAGGAAGCAACAGTTAGAACTGGACATGGAACAACAGACTGGTTCCAAATAGGAAAAGGAGTACATCAAGGCTGTATATTGTCACCCTGTTTATTTAACTTATATGCAGAGTACATCATGAGAAACACTGGACTGGAAGAAACACAAGCTGGAATCAAGATTGCCAGGAGAAATATCAATAACCTCAGATATGCAGATGACACCACACTTACGGCAGAAAGGGAAGAGGAACTAAAAACCTCTTGATGAAAGTGAAAGTGGAGAGTGAAAAAGTTGGCTTAAAGCTCAACATTCAGAAAACAAAGATCATGGCATCCGGTCCCACCACTCCATGGGAAATAGATGGGGAAACAGTGGAAACAGTGTCAGACTTTATTTTTCTGGGCTCCAAAATCACTGCAGATGGTGATTGCAGCCATGAAATTAAAAGACGCTCACTCCTTGGAAGGAAAGTTATGACCAACCTAGATAGCATATTGAAAAGCAGAGACATTACTTTGCCAACAAAGGTTTGTCTAGTCAAGGCTATGGTTTTTCCTGTGGTCATGTATGGATGTGAGAGTTGGACTGTGAAGAAGGCTGAGCGCCGAAGAATTGATTCTTTTGAACTGTGGTGTTGGAGAAGACTCTTGAGAGTCCCTTGGACTGCAAGGAGAGCCAACCAGTCCATTCTGAAGGAAATCAGCCCTGGGATTTCTTTGGAGGGAATGATGTTGAAGCTGAAACTCCAGTACTTTGGCCACCTCATGCGAAGAGTTGACTCATTGGAAAAGACTCTGATGCTGGGAGAGATTGGGGGCAGGAGGAGAAGGGGACGACAGAGGATGAGATGGCTGGATGGCATCACTGACTCAATGGACGTGAGTCTGAGTGAACTCTGGGAGTTGGCGATGGACAGGGAGGCCTGGTGTGCTGCGATTCATGGGGTCGCAGAGTCGGACACGACTGAACGACTGATATGATCTGATTGTAATACTGAGGCAAACTGAAAGAGGAAACATGACCAGTCATTTACTACATAACATAACAGCAGGTATAGAATACGCAACAGCAGATCTGAAAACAGAAAATTGCCATTTCATCACAAAGAGAATGAAAGGGAAGACAGCAGTTTATAATGACCATTGAGAACTTGAATTAGGATCTATTTATTAATATTTGCAGATAAGTAAGTGGTTAAAATGGAGATCTTTGAAGGTAAAAGAAATCTATTCCCCATATAGAGCTAATCAGTCTTGAGGGATAGCCAGAGACAATATAGATCTTCACCCCATGATGGAGACTATTTTAGGGGAGTCAGGCTTATTACTGAACTTTGAGTAGGCTTTCTTCTTTCCACTGAGAATGATCTGGAGAATGGACTTTCTCATGGGATAGTCTAAACAAACCACTGCTGTAGCTGAGGTGGTATTTGCTACCAAGGCAATTGTCCCCAAATCATACCCTGGCCCTCCCTCAAGTGGAAACCAATTGCTCTTATCTAAATTTCCAGAGGAAGCTGCAAAGAGAAAAATAAGAACTACTCAGAACCAACTAGCCACAAGATGGCAGAAAGTTTTGACTTCTAGTAGACCTTGAATCTCATTATATGCTCACTGTAATGTATTAACATGGGTTTCCCAGGTGAGGCTAGTGGTAAAGAATCCACCTGCCAGTGCAGCAGATGTAACAGACCCAGGTTCAATTCCTGGGTTGGGAAGATCTCCAGAGAAGGAAATGGCAAACCACTCCAGTATTTTTGCCTGAAGAATCCCACAGACAGTGGAGCCTGGTGGGCTCACAGTCCATGGGTTCCAAAAAGAGTCAGATAGGACTGAGCACTTGTCAGCAGAATGCATTAGCATGATAAATGACACACCCATCATCTACATGACTGTTGACAGTTTCCATGACAACAAAAGGAAAAGTCCATACAAGGACTTAAAAGGATTTTTGTATCAAACACACACCAAGCCACACTCCTGTTATTGGATGTGAATATTCCTCCCACTCTTTCCAATTCCCTCCCTTTTACCTTGACCCTCTTATGTGTGGTATCTGTTCCAGAACTGAGTTGTGAAGTTGATTTGTGAACTATGTTCTCTGATCTCCATTCTTTGGTCATTGAATAAAGCTTGTGCTGTACCAGTCTCAACATCAGTTTTGTTATTGGCTGTATCTTACTGTGGGTGGGGAGATGGAAGAAGAACATCCTTGCCTGATTACAAGGGGTTTTGGTTAGACTAGAATCCTGGCATGGGTTTAGTCCGTATATTGAGTGGGTCAAAAAGTTTGTTTGGGTTTTTCTATAACATCTGACAGAATGCTTTCTTAGTAAGATTTGAGTTGGAGGATCTAAATAAATAATCATGTGTGTGGTGTGCATGTGTGCTAAGTCACTTTAGTCATGTCCAAGTCTTTGTGACCTCTTGACTATAGCTCACCAGCCTCCTCTGTCCATAGGATTCTCCAGGCAAGAATACTGGAGTGGGTTGCCATGCCCTCCTCCAGGGGATCTTCCTGACATAGGGATTGAAGCCACGTGTCTTTTGTCTCTTGCATTGATAGGCAGGTTCCTTATCACTAGTGCCACCTGGGGGTGTGTTGCAAGGTGTGTAATTGACACCAGAGAATGTAAGTGTGTGATAATAATTCCATTGATAGTTGAAATTCTGTGTTCTTATTCACTTTGTTCCAGCATCCTTCTATATCTCATTTGTAGAAATAATCTTCAACTCTTTGACAGATTTTCCTGTAAGTATTTGGAGAGAATTGAGAGAACTGAAATAGTAACATAGTTGACTATCTCCAAGCCAGTAACTCAGTTTCTCCCCCGCCCCCAAATTAGTGATATTCCAAGAAAGAACAACAAAAAAACTATGCTGTCAATAAATTTTTCTACGACTTGTATACACATTTATACCAAATTGTTCTTATTATTATGCATTCATAATTGACCTTTAAGGAATGGTGTTTCCTATACCCAAGAGATCCAGGTAATGATGTGACCTGATGTGAAAATGCAGTCTCCATTCCATCTTCTACTTGGTGTGAATTCCATATTGGTGTTTTATGTTTATTTGATTATTGCTGATCCATGTCACATATTTTCTCATATTTTCAAAACGTATTTGTGATATTAAATATTTATAAAGAAGATAATTTTAAAACAGAATCTTGAAGTTTTTAATGCTATCTGAGTCAAATAAGTAGTATGTTTGGATATTGTTACAGCTTTTGGATTCTGAAGAAAAGAGGAAATAAGCTATCCAAGATGAAGTGATAAATGGTGTTTAGAGCATTATAATATGTTACAGGCTATGGCATATATACCCACTCCAGTGTTCTTGCCTGGAGAATCCCAGGGATGGGGGAGCCTGGTGGGCCATCGTCTATGGGGTCTCACAGAGTCGGACACGACTGAAGCGACTTAGCAGCAGTAGCAGCAGCAGCATGGCATATATGCAGTTTGCATTCCTCTTATTGAAATTGAGTCCTCCTAAAACCCAGTTCCCATGCCAAGCTTATGATTAACTATCCAAAACTTTGTTCCATTTCTTGTCCTGCCCCCGTTCCCTTCAGTATTGAAGAATATCAAAGAAAAGAGGGAATTGAAATTGAACAGGGCCCTGTGGGATCCCCCCAGTACAAAAGCTCCTCCATGTCACCTATTTCTTGTTTGTGGAGAAAAAGCTTTAGTCTCCTAGGTTTTCTCTGAGTTGCAAAGAGCAGATTCAAGCAGTTACTAATTAGGGAAATGAAGGAAGGCAGAGACAAAGGAAAAGCAGTTAAACAAGAAAAGTAATGAGAACAATTCAGTGATCGAGTCCTAGTTCCTCCTCAAGAGATGTACCTAACAAATTGACACATACCTTTGAGTCGTTTTTCAGGAACTAAGACCACCAACCAGGTGGAGGATGATGACTACATGCTGACCATGAGGAGCATGTAAAACCCAGACTGGATGGAACTAGAAGGTTGGTGATTAAGATTCCTGAAACATCAGCCCAGTACCACACCACCAACCAATCAGAAGAAAGTCATGCACCCTGTTATCTTCACTCTAAATGCTGCCTTTAAAAATATTTCCCTGAAAGCCATCTGGGAGTTCAGATCTTTTGAGCATGAACTGCCCATTTTCCTTGCTTAGAGCCTTGCAAATAAAGGCTGTATACAACTTCATCACAACCCAATGCCAGGAAACTAGCTTTACTATAAAGCAGGTGAGCAGACCCAAGTTCATTTTGGCAACATTATCATTGTAGAAAAACTGATAAATTAGTTTTCCTACAAATGCCTTTTAACCATTTTGCAGAGAAGACAAAATACAAGAATGTACTCGGTGCTATACTTGATTAGAGGATCTGGTTCAGTCACATTGTTCCTCACTTTAAGAAAGAATTTGCAAAAGAAAAAGTAGGAGGGAGAGGAAAAGTAAGAGTGGAAGGAAGTGCTTCTAGGAGAAGGCAGCAAAGTAGGAGTTGGAAAATAAGAGGGAAAGGGGTAGTAGCCAAGTAAGGAGGGAATCCCAGGCCGAGTGCTGTGGAGGGTTACTTCTTCCTTACCCAGTGATGGCTTCTCTGAAGTGAAGTTATGCATCAGAGTTATACCTTTGTGGTACCAAGAAGCGGGAATTTCATCTGCCCTCTCAGGTCAGTTGCTGGCTAAGAACCTTTTCACGGTCATAGTCATAGGTTCTTAGGTCATAGGTCATAGGTCTTAGGTCACGGTCATAGGTCGTAGTACTCCTGCTCCCCGAGCCTGTGAACAAAGCTACTCCAGTTGTATGAGAAGTCCTCTCAAGGAAAGAACAGAGGGAAGGCAAAAGGGAGGCTCCTGAAAAGGGTGGAAAAGTTCAGAGATCTGGGAGCATCATTGACAGAGCTTTCTTCATCCTGAAGAAAGCACCTAGTGGTGAGGTTAATCAAAATGGGAGTGTCAGGTACTCTCCCTATGAAAAAATATTCATATAAGTGTTCAGACTCACTAGGTAATGGCTTCCTGGGAAAGTTAGCTTAAATTTTATGGCATGAATCACTGTCAATTTATAATAATTGCATTTTATATCATGCTTTTAATATGAATTTCTCATTCCTATTTCTTTTCTTATATGTTGTTAATCATAATAACCATAACTTCTGTACTTCAGTGGGATTAGCATTCCCTTATGAACTAGAACTATTAAATCATTAATAGTCCCTCTATGATTTTTCTACTCGACTTGTTATGACACTTTAATAATTTCATCAGAGTTTAGGTATTGTAAAATGTTATAAGTTATACTGCTGGGCTCCAAACACAATGCATTAATAAAGCAAAGCCCTTCAGTTAAAATATTAAATAAGTTAATACTACATGGAAAACAACCACATGAATTACTCTCAATATTACTTATTTAGTTTTTAATTTTAATTTTCCTTTTACTTGATTATACAGAAACTGCAAAAATATCATAGATGCTTTTTGCAAAATTACTCATGAATCTTATATTTTATGAAGACACATTTTTTTGGCTCTGACCAGTACTTACTTGCATCAGATATTAGATAAGTTGAAAAATCTACAAGCCATGTGTCTTTCAGTGTTGACTCTGTCACTTGTAACAGTTTACACCTGGGAACAAAAAAAGTTGGCCTATACAGCCATACAACTTTCAGAATAGCCAGATTATAAATCTGCTACTTACTGAAGGCCATAGACAACAAGCACTTCTCTCTTTTTCCCAGATTTCTGTTCTTCTCCATCTCTACTTGCAGACTGAATAAGCCTGTATCTCTCTTTTATAGAACTTTGTTGAAAGTGAGAAGTAATCGTTGTACATCACCATTTGGAGTTTTCCCTACATTTCTTCCTATTGCTACACCTTTCAGGAAATTGCTTTCTAAACATGGGCTGAAGTGTAAACACTTGTTTAAAGAACAAAGCACTTATCGCCTTTCCAGATTCTGATATTTGAAATTCTGATTTTGATATTTGAATCTTCTGATCATCTTGTATTTTAAGGTTTATTATGGAAGCTACTTCAGTACAGGTATCAAATTTTATGACAGTTAGCATGTAGGTTTTGCAGAAAATAGAGACCCGAATCACAGTGGTATGGACAATATGTAAGTACATTTGTTTCTCTTTCTCTGATAACAATCTGGAGGTAGAAATTCCAGAGCTAATGTGACAGCTTTGTTCCACCAAGATGTACAAGGATCCAAGGTTCTCCCATCTTGTTGCCCTCTCTACCATATGGTGCAAAACTATTTGATACCAACTATCCTTTCAAACAACAGTGTGTTAGAAAGGAGGAAATAAAGATAGCGTTTCTCTTTAAAGAAAAAGTTATAGGCTTTGTTTGCATTCACACCCATTTGTCACTCCTTTATTAAATAGCCACGCCTGAAGCTGAAAAGAAGCTGAAAGATGTGTTCTTTATTCTGGGAAGCCATACACCAAGCTAAATATCCTGTTACAGTGGAAGAACTGAGGTATTGATCTTTAAGGACCTTTGTCAGGCCCTGCACACTGCAGCACACTGAATAATAATGTATAGTTCAATTAAACAGGAGTACCTAATAATTATCAACTGTGCAACGGACCACATGGCTTCTAAACATTCAATGGATAGTTTAAGGGAACTAGAATGATAGATGGAAGAATAAATGTCTTCATAATGGAGACAAATATACTCTCAAAATCGGAGCTGTTTTATTAGCAACTTTATTAAGGATTAATCTACATACAACAAATGGCACATGTTTAAAGTTTACAATTTGCTAAGTTTTGATGCATACATATTCCATGAAAGCATCATCATGATCAAGATAATAAACATATCCATCACTGCCGATGTTTTCCTCATGTTCCTGCCCACCACTTCTCTTGTCCGTTACCTACTCACCCTAGTCCAAACAACAGCTGATCTGCTTGATGTCACTATAAATTAGCTTTTATTTCATAGACTTTTAAGTAATAAAATATACAATATCTATGACTATGAAACTGAAAATCTGTTTTCCAAAGTAGTTTTATACCATTTTAAAACAACAAGTGCTTCAGTTCAGTTCAGTTCAGTTCAGTCGCTCAGTCGTGCCTGACTTTGCAACCCCATGAATTGCAGCACGCCAGGCCTCCCTGTCCATCACCAACTCCCAAAGTTCACTCAGACTCACGTCCATCGAGTCAGTGATGCCATCCAGCCATCTCATCCTCTGTCATCCTTTTCCCCTCCTGCCCCCAATCTCTCCCAGCATCAGAGTCTTTTCCAATGAGTCAACTCTTCGCATGAGGTGGCCAAAGTACTGGAGTTTCAGCTTTAGCATCATTCCTTCCAAAGAAATCCCAGGACTGATCTCCTTCAGAATGGACTGATTGGATCTCCTTGCAGTCCAAGGGACTCTCAAGAGTCTTCTCCAACACCACAGTTCAAAAGCATCAATTCTTCGGCGCTCAGCTTTCTTCACAGTCCAACTCTCACGTGCATACATGACCACAGGAAAAACCATAGCCTTGACTAGTGCTTAGTGGTCATCATATACCTTCCCTATTGAAGTGTCTGTTCAAATGCTTTAACAATTTTTTTAGGTTGTTTTCTTTCTTCTTGAGTTTTGAAAAAATCTTATCTATTCCAGATAAAAGTTCTTTATTAGATATGTGATTTGTAAATATTTTCTCCAAAACTGTGTCTTGTATTTTCATTCTTTTAACAGAGTCTTTTGGAGAGTGCATTTAAAATTTGGTGAAATTCAGTTTATCAAAGTTCTCTTTTATATACTTGCTTTTTGAGTATATTTAAGAAATCTTTGCCTAATCCAATATCACAAAGATTGTCTAGATCTTTTTTTCTCGAAGGATTATGGTTTTAGTTTTTTCATCTTGGTCTAAAATTAATTTTGAGTTTATTTTTTTTAATATGCTGTGTGGTATGGATTAGGAGGACATGGCAGCCCACTCTAGTACTCTTGCTGGAAAATCGCATGGACAGAGGAGCCTAGCAGGTTGCAGTCCATGGGGTCGCACAGAGTTGGACACGACTGAGCGACTAAGCAGCAGCAGCAGAGGTGGGACCGAACTTCTTTTCCTATGGCAGATATCATTCTTCTCTCCCTCCCCTCCCCTTTTCTTCTCCTTCTTTTTCTTTTTCCATATGTGTATTTAATATTTGTAGAACCAATTTTTGAAAAGATGCTTTTCCCACTGATTTTCCTTTGATTGTGTTCGGAAATCAATTGGCTTGATTGTGATTTTTTTCTGGACTCTGCTTTGTCTCTTTGGTCTATTTGTTTATCTTGCCTCCAATGCTACTCCGTCTTTATTACTGTAGCTTTATAAGTAAGTAAGCTACAGTAAATAACCTTTATGTGTAAGTGTTTCAAGACTTTTAAAAAGCCCCTTTTTTCAGCTTACTTAGGGTTTCATTACCCCTTTTAAAGAAGTCTTTTTAGGTAAAACTGAAATAGCTAAGTTTAGACTTTCCTTTTTGCTAGCATAGACATATAGTGGTATAAGTTTCCCTCTTGCTACTACTTTAACTGTATCTTACAAATTTTGATATGCTGTTTTCTCATTTTCATTGTTAAAAAACAATGCATTTAAAATTAGTTTATGGTATGTGTACTGTAAGGGTTAATGCTCATGTATTTTTTTTATAAAGTTGAAAAGTAAATTTTTAAATTCTAGAAATAGTTTTGGATACAATAGAACGATAGTGAAAAGAAAGCAAGGTAACAATACAGGTAACAATTAATCAGGATGGATGGTTATGTTGAAGTAAGAAGACTTCCTTAAAAAAAAAAAAGTTAAGTTAAAAACATAGAGCATGACACCATTGATATGAAGTACTAAAATTTTCAGAAAAATAATATATAATCTTGAACAATGAATATTTATATTAAAAGGAAAATAAATTAATGATAAACACAAATTCAGGAGGGTAGTTTTATCTAGTGGAGCGAGGGGAAGGAGAAGAAGGAAATTCAGAAGGCATGAATCATTTAGTAATAATTTGTTTCTTAAACTTGGTGGTTCTTGCTTTATATGAACAAAGAGGACCTGGAAGATGACTCCTAAAACCACTTCCTCTTCCTGCCACTGCCCATTCGAGGCTGCAGTGGACTGCTCCCCAGCACCACTGCTGGGAATCTTTGACTTTCAATGACCTTATGAAGAGGAGCTCTTATCTCCTAGACATCCAGTGATCTAAGCCCTGTCTATTCCAATCCTGCTATTCTGGGTCTCTCAGTCTCCCCACTGATCTCCCTGCCTTCAGCTTGTCCAGTCTCCAGAATTGTCTCCATATTTCCATCAGTGTTAGTGATTGTGTTATTTTTCTTTTTAAAATTTGAGCCTGCTTCTTTCTGTATAACCCAGTGCATGCTGTGCCGTGCTTAGCCGCTCAGTCGTGTCTTACTCTGCGATCCCATGGACAGTAGCCCACCAGGCTCCTCTGTTCATGGACGTTCTCCAGGCAAGAGTACTAGAATGAGTTGCCTTGCCCTTCTCCAGGGAATCAGAGTTCCCAACCTAGGGATTGAACCCAGTTCTCATGCATTGCAGGTGGATTCTTTACCATCTGAGCCACCAGGGAAGCCCAAGAATACTGGAGTGGGTAGCCTATCCCTTCTCCAGGGGATCTTCCCGACCCAGGAATTGAAGTGGTGTCCTGCATTGCAGGAGGATTCTTTACCAGCAGAGCTACCAGGGAGGCTCAATATAGTGCATACTTTTTATTATAACATACAGTGTGGCATTCACAAATTATACAGAATTTAACCTTTCCAATTTTATCTCTTACTCCTCAATGCCATGCACATTCCACTTTAGTCACTTCAAATTTCTTACCCATATACTTTCATGAATCCATATGCTTATATATACTGAGATGTATTTTTTTTCACATCTAATGAAGTCAAATTTGATTTTTTTATTTTTAATTTTTTTACATATATAATTCTTTTTCATATTCTTTGTTTTTAAGTGTTATCAGCTTTTATTTATTTATTTAAAATTTTATTGGGGTATATAGTTGATTTACAATATTGCATTAGTTTCAACTGTACAACAAAGTGAATCTGTTATAAATATACTTATACCCACTCTTTTTTAGGTTCTTTTCTCGTATAAAGTCATTACAGAGTACTGAGTAGAGTTCCCTGAGCTATACAGTAGGTCCTTATTAGTTATCTATGTTATTTATAGTTGTGTGTATGTGCCAATCCCAGTCTTCCAATTTATCTCTCCCTTTCAACTCCCCAGTAACCATAAGCTTATTTTCTACATCTGTAATTTTCTGTTTTGTAGATGAGTTCATTTGGAGCCTTTTTTTCACTTAGTGCTGCCCTATATAACACATATTCATTATAGTGCTCTTTGTCTCAAAAATATATGCTCACACATCTATGCTCTCTATCTATCCATCTATCTAATGTATTAACATAGTGTGATGGATCAGCCAGTTCAGTAGACTGACGATCAGTCTGGACTCTTGGCCGGTGAGCAGTAAGGAGCCTTTCAGGGGTTGCTTCAGTTTTCATGGTGCAGTACTTCATTTTTAATTCCACTTTTACTCTTCCTTGGCCTCTCTTGGTAAACAACTTTGACCCGTCATAGCTGACAAATGAATACAAGTAATGTTATTGGGGGTGCTGCAAAATTGCCAAGAAACTACACCACGAAGTACATTCAGGGTAATAGTCAATGAATTAGAAAGTACAGATCCATAGTTAGATCAGAAGAAGTACTTTTATCTTATTTGTGTCTTAAAGATCCTTACGGCTTGGTAAGATTGATCTGCTACTGTAGGAACTGCATGTGAATGAAATTATGTCTTGCCACTTGTCATGCTTGAGGGAATTTGAAGAGAATTCCACAGCTGGTTTAGTGTATGATGCTTGGTATGCAGTTCCATGGGGACTGTGCCACAAAGATAGCTCTTATTATTTAATCATCCGTTAGTTTGTGCGTTTTCAGAAACATACACCCTGCACTAAACAGGGGTATGCCCATATCATCTTACCGCTTGTTCAAGGTCCTGTTAAAACTGCCCTTTCTTCTCTGCAACCTCCATTCCCAACTAGCCTGAGCAAAACCAATTATTTATCTTTTGTATTACCATAGCTTCTATACATACCTTTAGTATAGCACTTACCATATTGAAGTGTGTATTTGAGTCTCCCTAAATATATTTTGAATCCCCTGGGGGTAGGGATCATGGCTTATTCATCTTTGTGTCTGCAACTCCTAGCACAAAACTTGACACATAGCAGATGCTTGATAAATATTTGTTGAAACAAAATAAAATATTTACTATAGTTCTTCATTGAAACTCATAAAATTTGCACTTCCTTCCTCCCCAGATATTTAACCATCTATGTGAAGGGAAAACTTGATTCAGAATAATGAATAGACAACATTGTACTATACAGGGCTGGCCCTGAAATAAAAGGTTTTCTAGCTTCCACTTTTCTCACTCCTCTCAATGGCTCTAGTCCAAATCACCTATGACCTACATTCTAAATATAGTAACAAGGATTTTCCAGCCCTGGTCTTACCTTTCTGCTCTGCCATACTGACACAGTTAAGTGGTTTGTTCTTGTACTCTGCCTTTGGGAATTCTCTCATGGATTTCCATGATATTGCTCTGTTGCTTTTTTCCCTAACTCTGTGATTGTTCCTTAATCTCTTAGCAACTATCTTCTTCTTTCTTTGGCACTCTTATTTTCTCATTCTACATGTGGTTTTTGGGGGGAAATCATTCCTGCTCAGGTTTTAATTATTATCTATATATCGATCACCCCTAAATCTCTTTACTGAACTCAGAATTATATAATGCCATCCTCCTACATGTTCAAAGAGAACCTCAATATAACCTCCTCCCCAAGAAACAGAATAGCTTCCTATGGTACTTGTTATATCACAATTTTAGTTCTGGCAATCGCCCCAGCTAGAAATCTGGGAGGTGATGATGAATCCTTGTGTCTCCCAGATATGATCATTATTACTTGTTGAAAAACCCTCTCCTTTCTACACTCACATTCATCACCTTTATGCACCATAATAGCTTCTATTTGACCCTCCTCCCTCCCATGTTCCACAGTCTTGCCAGCCAAGTCCCTCCAAGATGTTAGTTGATGATGTCATTCTCATTCTTGAAATCTGTTAACAGATTGGTACTCTTCATAATGATAAGGAAATCTAAATTCCTTAGCACAATGTAAAGGCTCTTCATAATCCAGACCGTTTCCTGTTCAGCCTTACGTCTTGGCCTCCTCAAATTTCAGCTCTAAGTTCCTTCCAAGCTTCCTTCCACCTTCCAAAACACTGGTGGCTCCTTAACATCCTGCCTCTTCAGATGTTGCTTGTCCACCTGGAGCATCCTTATCCCATTTATGTTTCATATGGCTAAAGTGCCCTTCAAAAGGTGGTAATCAATCATTCACATTGAATCAACACATATTTATTATGTGTTTGAGATGCTGTCTGGGCTCTGGACATAATTGCTGAACAGAGTTAGCCCTTTTTCTCCTGAAGGTTACATTTTAACAGAGGAGAGAGTAATTAAGCAGATAATTATACTAATAAATCTATGATTATAAGCTTAGGCAAAGGTCCTAAGGAAAAATAAAGAGTATACTGAAAAGTGTTGATTTGTCAAGCTCCCTAACTAGGCTGTGAGCTACCTTAAGGGCATGAACTTCTTCATTATTCCTCTTTATATTTTTAGTGCTCAAAAGGGATTTGATTTCCAGAAGGTGATGAGTGGATATTTCTGGATGAGTACAAGTTTTATTTCATTAGTTCAAGAAATGGTATATGTGAATAGCCTGTTGCTTATAATTCAGTGGAATAAATTATCATTTTTAAATTTTTTTAACTTTTAGAAAAAAATTAAATTTTGTTTATTTTTGACTGTACTGGGTCTTCATAGCCATGTGCAGGCTTCTCATTGCGGAGGCGTCTCTTGTTGCAAAGCTTGGGCTCTAAAGCAGAGACTCAATAGTTTTGGCGCACAGGTTTAGTTGCTTAATGGCATGTGAGATCTTCCTGGACCAGGGACTGAATCTGTGTCCCTTGCATCAGCAGGTGGATTCTTAACCACTGGACCACCAGGGAAGTCCAATTCTCATCTTTTAGAAGTAAATCAATTAATCTCTAAGATTTTTTCCAACTCTAAATACTGATAGGTTAATGACTCATGGGATTAATGACTCATGGAAAGGAACTTGCCTTGTGTGTTATGCTGATATGATGTTTAGGACAATGCTTCCTTTGAATGAGCATTTACTGTGTAAGATAAGAGAATAGAGATGCCTAATTTTTTTTAAGATCCTCATTGTTAACTTCAGAATAATCCAGAATATAAGGAGACAGTCTAAAAATGGACTCATCGATGATGTAGTTTAGCAAGCTAAATAATAGCTTAAGGACTCAACTTTTTAACATTTTATTTTTTTGCTTTGTTATTTGTAATATTTACTTAATTCATGAATCTCAACCACATATTAGGTGATACTTTACATGGTATAAAACATTAGAGCAAAAAAAGAGGAAAATGTCACTTTTCTGTGCAGATACTTAAGCGCAAAAGTAGACAACATTTCATAAGCCAGCCCTTTTCTGCTTCCCTCACTATGGAATCAGAGGCCTGTCTGAAATTGACAAGAACTGAAAACCCTTTGTTACAGCAAGCAATGCCTGATTCTATTCCAAGGTTTTTCTGTCTTGATGCCCATCATACCCACCCCTCTTTTCTTTGAATGGAGCTCAACACAAAGCATTCATGATGTACCATGTTCTGGCTTGAAAATGACTATTGCCTGGTGGAGAAAAAATTACTTTTCAGTGGTTTTTGTTTTTACTTGTTATGGCTCTGATTTTTCCTGCTTTGACATGACGGCTAAAATGTGCACAGCATTTCCGTGCCACCGGCAAACATATTTTCAGCATGCCTGTTTTCATGAAGAAAGTGAAGGAAGCATAAGCTTGGCACGACAGTGAGTATAGGGTGTGTACATGGAAACCATCTGTTCCACATAAACTCTGCTCTGACATGCAGGAGGAAAGGAATTTGGGAAATCAGAAGGTAGATTTCTTTTTTTTTTTAAGGTGTAGACTCCCAAGTAGCTTGGATAATGGATTTAGGGCCACCATCCTTGCTATTTATTGAGACTTCTTCCCAACCCCCATTTCAACTCCCATTTCAGTTGACATGATCAGACCAATATTTACTTATTAGGTCAATGCTTCATTAAAAAAATCTGTATCATTATTTTTATGTTGGGATTGGAAGAAGGAGGAATACAGTCAGCTGGCAACATTTCAATTGAAAAAGGTGTCTGTTAGCTGTGCCATTAGGGAGAGATGCTGCTGCTTTCCTGACACTTCTTGAGCCGGATGAGCTGGAGAAGGAGAAAACTGAGACTTCGGGGCCTGCCAGGCTGCAGAGCCATCTTCGTTAGTTTCTGATTAGAGACTGGAATTCTGGGGCCTGCTGCCAGATGTCACTAGAAATGACCACTTTGTTTCACTAACCTCATCCTGTGGAGAATCCATGCTCATTCCATGAAACAATAGCGCTGGTCCCAGCTATGCCAAGGGAGGTTTGTTTCCTTAGGCATTTTCGCTCAGTCCTGTCTGACTCTTTGCAACCCCATGGTTTGTAGCCCGCCAGGCTCCGCTGTCCATGAAATTTTCCAGGCAAGAATACTGGAGTGTGTTATTACTTGCTCATATTAAACATGGTGAGGAGCCAAACACCAGATTTTCCTGACACTGGTTTTCCCAAGCATTGGCTTAATATTAGTCATCTTGATTTAATGTATTTGATTCAAATGAAAATACTTATTCTCCTGGGCTAATTCTTGATCCAGATGAAAAATAGAACTGATGCTCAATGAAAGAGAGAAAAAGAGAGAAAATTGCACCCCCATGAGGCTCTTGTATAATGTAAATGGAGGCATGATTAAAACCTTTTTTCCCTTTGTTTTCCACAGAAAGGAAACAGTGGAATGAAAATCAAACTGACCCCATCAGACTTCCTGGTCACAGAAATGATAATCTGATGGCGACCAGGCTGCATCACTTTCCCTGGGGGTCAGTGTTTAGGAGACTGAGAGCTGGCTGATTTGAAGGACCCTAGACTAAAGCAAGCATACATTGGACTGTCCTCTCTGGGGGGTCAGATCCACTGCTCTGGACTGGACATTGCAGAACAGACAATGACATTATTAACACCTCAAAGGCAGGACTCTGTGCTGTGTCTTCACTTGAAGGCTTTCTTTTTCTGTAGGAATGAGATTTTTGTTACATTCCTGATCCCACGCCATAGCTCTTTTATTGAGGAAAAATATGATTTAAATACAATGAGACAAATTGATAAGTCAGAGTCTGTCCCCAAAAACGCATCATCTGGAAAATTATCCTGAACTATTATCAAAAGCTATTTCTACAATCTTAACATAGGTAGAGAACTTACCAAGTTAAACATCAGAGGTGAAGAATGGGTTCTATCAACTGGATTTAATCAACAAGCATTTTTTTTTTTAAGCTGAGAAGAGAGCTGATATCAACAATAACCTAAAAAGAGGGAAAAGTAACTCTTAGTTCTCTGAAGAGTGGATGTTTTGGAGTACCTATTATGTGTTTTTCATTCAAAATAAAAAGATGAACAGATAAAGTTTTTGTCTTCAAGTCGCTTATGGTCTTTTGAGAAAAAGACTAGTAAGCTGACCTGTGAAACTGCTCGAATCAATGCATTCTCAAAAGGCTAAAGACTCAGAGAGGAGAGTGCACCGCAATCTTCTTGTGTGCAGGGAGTTTTCTAGAATCTTCTCAGAAGTGTGGTGTGGCAGGATAGAGGGTGAGAGGCAGATTTTCTCAGAGGTCAGTAAATGCCCAAACAGAAGAGATAGAGTGGATTTCAGAGAAAAGCAAAGAGTTTGGTCTGCTGGAATTCCGGAGGCTAATGATGGAGAGAAAGATGAAACTGAATAAAGATACTGAGCGACCACATCATAACAAGCCTCTCCTGGCTATTCAAAGCTCAATTTTTCCTTTCAAAAGGAAAATAACAAAGATACATATACATGTGGAGACACTGGTCTGCCTACTAAGTACTTCTTGAGCCCGTGGCTTTTTCCTGCTTCATTCAAAGAGCTTAGATTGATACAAGAAAGCAGAAAGAAAAGGAGAGCTATACCCAGATTCCCCTTCCCTTCTCTTCTGAATGGTCCTCCCTGAGAACTAATTCTGGAATGGCCTTTTAATGCTCTGATTTTTACATAGTACTTCAATATCCATCAGCCTTGACTGGGAAGAGGCAGGGATGGCATCTTTGGAGCAAATACCCTTAAGAATGTGAATCCACAGGAAGGAACAGCTCAGAAGGACCATCCTTGAGATTTGGTGACAAGGAATAACACAGAAGTGGCAGCTTTCCAGGTGGTGCTGGTGGTAAAGTCCCTGCCTGCCAATGCAGAAAATGTAAGACGTGGGTTTGATTCATGGGTTGGGAAGATCCCCTGGAGAAGGAAATGGCAACCCACTCCAGTATTCTTGCCTGGAGAATCCCATGGACAGAGGAGCCTGGTGGGCTACAGTCTATAAGGGTCACAAAGAGTCAGACACGACTGAACAGACTTAGCATGCTCCACAGCTTTCCACAAGCAGTGCAAAAAAGGCCTGGGAGAGTCTCATTATTCATACCACATCTCCTTCCCCTGCCTCGGTGTTTCATCATTCGGGGATTCCAGATAAAGTAAGGTTTTTGTTTCATTTTCCTAGTTGTTCCCTAACTGCCAATGGGGAGGCAGATCAAGCCAGGAGTGCCTCCTCTTCTGCCTCCTTCCTCTCCACCATCAGGCCCTGCTATTCTCTTTAAAGGAAAAACAAAAAAGACCTCTTTGATGAGGTACCCGTCTTGTATCTCTCTGGCACAGGACAAGTAAACCCTCTGTTTTTCTAGGAGATTAATGAAAAGGAAGCCTTGCGTTCAGCAGGCGTCCCGATTGGAGGCTGGTTCCCGAATGTGCTTATGCACATTTTCCCTGTGCTGGTGGGGCTGCCTGCTGGCCTCTCTTCTGTTTTTATCACTAGTTTCCTTCTGCTTTTAGCTCCTTCATTTGGCCTTATCTGTCTATTTTAGCTGTTATCTACTCCCCCTGGATCTCTAGTATAGATTGCAAATTATATTTGTGATGAAGAGAGTTTTCATTTTGATGGTTTTGATTTTATTTCACAGCAGAACTAAAGCAAAATAGGTTTTACTGTCTCTCCACCATCCTCTAGTTTTTGGATTATTGATTCAAACTAATTTCAGAAGTAACCTATTTGATATGATCCAGCCACATCACACATTCTAGCTTATGAGGATTCAAGTCTCATTACTAAATGCAATAAAAATGTTCAAATATATCCAAACAGAGTTAGGTTTTGAATTTAGATGAAAACCTTATGGTATCAAACAAATATACATGATATATGTAACTTAAATTCTGAGCTATTTCAGTGACTTCAAGAAAAAAAATAAAGGATCAAGTTGGTTTTTACTGGCCTATTCTTGAAGTGAGGTTTATAAGCCCTGTAATTGCATTGCTGCTGCTGCTGCTAAGTCACTTCAGTCGTGTCCGACTCTTCGTGACCCCATAGATGTCAGCCCACCAGGCTCTCCTGCCCCTGGGATTCTCCAGGCAAGAAAACTGGAGTGGGTTGCCATTTCCTTCTCCAATGCATGAAAGTGAAAAAGTGAAAGTGAAGTCACTCAGTCGTGTCCAACTCTTAGCGACCCCATGGACTGCAGTCCACCAGGCTCCTCCATCCATGGGATTTTCCAGGCAAGAGTACTGGAGTGGGGTGCCATTACTCATGTTTATATCATGAAATGGAAGGACATAGTTTTCTGAACAAAGGCATTGCATCCATGATCTAGAATTATTTAGTAGGTTTCAATAGGCATAGAATATTTCCAGGGTTTCACATGGTTTCACATCATTTCTCTTTATATGTGAGGTGGGGTTAATCATGTGTTAATATTCAATGAAAATTCACTGGTGGAAAGAAATCTTTACCAATTAATGACTAAGCTAACGATTTCCTAATCTCTACTGTGAATATAAGAAAGCCATGGAAAAAGTGCACAATTAGGCTTACAGGAGAACCTGTAATACTCTGAAGACAAGTTAATTGTATCTTACATATGCCTAAATTTTACTAACCACTTGATATTGATGTTTTGAGCTTTTGATATATGGATAACCTTTTCAAAAGCATTTCATCTTTAATTACTTTAGAAAATTTTCTTTTGTTCATTCACCAAGGGTATAGATCCTAATCTTAAAGCATCTTTTGTTTCTTTGAATACAGTAAAAATTTAGAATTTAATCAATTTAATTCAAGGATTAATGCCTTTATTTTTAGGTTTTAATAAAGGTTTTGGGGGATTTGGTAGTGATAGTTACTATATAATGATTATTTTGGTAACTGAGAATAACGACACTAATAAGCTTAACATGAGGACTCTAGATCATAGTATATCTTGACTTTTCCTTTTGACTTATGTAAGTACAACAGAGAGACAAATACTGCAAGGAACAGAGGATTGACTTAAGGAAGAGGTTATTTTCCAGATATAAGTGGGAGCCAGGAAAACCGGGTGCTGCTTGCACTGGTTCAGAAACTCAGTGATGGCAGAATCAGTCTCTCTATACATTTCTTGGTTTTTCCTTCATATGTCAACTCAAGTCGCAAAAATGCCCACTGTACTTCTGTCCATCATAATGGTATTTATATTCTACGCAGGAAGGGAGTGGCTGAAGGGTCATACCATCTGAGTATTTTTATTTTAAAAATGTATCTTAACCTCCCTGCATCCAGATATTTCTACTTTTACAACTTTATTGGCCATAGCTAGGTCTCAAGGATCCACTGAAATTACCTTAGAAGAAGGAGCTGTGTGGGTGGGGACCAGAATATGGTATCAACAGTGTCTCTCAAAGAATGCTCTGAGCCCAAGCACAGTGGTATGATTTATTGATTCATTTTTAATAGTGTATTAAACAAAAGTTATATGATAGAAAAGACAGCAGGAGTCATCTAGCTGGTTTTCCTATGTTTTTTCTCTTTTATGTACAATTTTTTCTATGATGTCACAGTTTCCTGTGATGGTTCTTTGGTATCTGGGTTGAACTTAATTAAATATTCAATAAATGAAGAATAGAAACCAACATAAGTTGTGCTACGTGGTGCGATGTGACACGGTGTGACTATTAAGTCAGTAACTGCTGTATGCCGAAGAATGCTGCACAGCAAACTATAAACGCTCAGTGGATTAAGACAATAATCACTATTCTCCAGAATCTATGGGTAGCTGATTGGCCTGGACGACCCTGGGACCTCTGCTGTGCTCCAACTCTTATCCTTCTGGGGCAGCGAACAGGCAATCCCGGGCATGTTCGTCCAGAGTAAATGCTGTATGTGACAGAGCAAGCCCCCAGTGAAAGCTTGCTTCAAGCCTTTGCCCCTACTATGCCTTCCAACATGTCATAGCATTATCTTCACCACATGCTTGAAAACAATGATATAGAGATGGACACATATTTTAACCTTGTACTCTTAATATATATATATATATCTTTTAAATAATATATATCGATAATAATATATATAAATATATATCTTTATATATATTTAAAATATATATATATATATTTTTAATACTGTGGGAGAAAAAGAAAATTTGCTCTTGTGCTCCAAGAAAAATTACAGCGGAAACCTGCCCAATTGATATACACTGACTTCAGTGAGTCCCCTTTAAGGGAAAAGCCCCTAGAAATGCTACTTTTGAAAGTAAAAGTGAAAGTGTTAGTCACTTAGTCATGTCCGACTCTTTGTGACCCCATGGACACTCTCCAGGCTCCTCTGTCCCTGAGATTTTCCAGGCAAGCATATTGGAGTGGGTTACCATTTCCTTCTCAGAGGATCTTTCTGACTCAGGGGTCAAACTAGGATCTCCTTCATTACAGGCAGATTCTTTACCGTCTGAGCCACCAGGGAAGCCAGAAATGCTACTTTTAAGGCAGATGCACATTTACAAATCTTTATGCCAGAAAAATGTGCTGGGAAACTATAAATGTGCAAATGTCATGAGGAGACCCTGCTTTTTCCAAGGTAGGGCACATGTCTAAGAAGGGGATGGCCCCAAAACCTTGTGCTTGCTCTGCTGACAAGACCTATGACACACTGCGATCCCTTCATTATGAGCTTCGCCCTTGTGCTCTACAACTCTTACTCTCCCTTGTCATCAGCCTTGTGCACAGCCTGGGCCCATCATTGCAGATACAGTGACCGCTGAGCACCTGGTCTACAGCCTCCCCATTGTCTCCTCCCACAGAGCAAAGCTTGGTAGCACATTTCAGGCCATACAGAAATTGAGTGATAACAGTAAGAATAAGAATATAGGTAACCTTTATCCAACGCTTCTGGCACCTTACTACATGGAATAAATGGCATTGTTTCACACTTAGACAAAGGAGTAGCCGCTTTGAACATTCCCTTGCCCAAGACCCTGTGTGTGTGTGTGTGCTTAGTCACTCAATCATCATCAGCTCTTTGTGACCCTATGCACTGTAGCCCACCAGGCTCTCTGTCCATAGAATTTCCCAGGCAAGACTACTGAAGTGGGTTGCCATTCCCTTCTCCAAGGGATTTTCCTGACCCAAGGGTTGAACACAGGTCTCCTGCATTGCAGGCACCAGGGAAGCCTGCCTAAGACTCTACAGCAGGTTTTATCTACTTAAAAACTAAAGAGAATCTATACAGAGTTTTTAAGTTTAATATATAAATAAAAGATAATTAATGTGCTTGACTATGTATTGAATAGAACTGAGGATTAGCACTGAGGATGAGGGACATGTTCTTTATTACAAATAGATTAACTACCTTTTGTACATAATTGCACCTACCAACACACAAATACAAGGCGGAAACATCATTGACGTTTGTGGTGCTTTGAGAGAAAGAGAAATGCCAGTGGAGAGGTCTCCACTGTGATCCTGAAAGAAGATGAACAATTTTAGAAAGGAAACGTAACCCAGAAACACTTTGAAAAGGCTGCAATGCAAATTCACAGTACACGTTCCTATACTCCTTTGAGGAAGAGGTAGTCTCTGAAAGATGATAGGATTGACCTGTGGAATTATGACAGAAAGAGTTCATCACATTAAACTACTTCTGTAAGTGGAGGAGAGACAGAACTCCATATTCTAAAGGATGGATGTGCACAGTGAACTGAGTGAATATCATCCATAAAGTCAAGAGGAGCTGAGCTGGTTGAATGGATAGGGCACATATTAAATTGATAGTGATTAATTAGTTTTATGTCACGTTGGTGCTTTTAGACTTGTTCATGGTGTGGTTTTCAATTATTTTAGTATTATTGGAAGAGCCAAGATTAGGCCATAGTTATTAGAATTAGATGAGTTACCTTATTTGCAGAGTAGGATAACCTTTGCTATTTTCCTTCACGTGACAAGTGCCATTTGCGAAGAAAAGAAAATGAGGCAGTGTGAATATCTACAAAGGCTTAGAGTAGGCTAGATATTTTTTAAAAATAGAATCAGATACACCATATGCCCAAGATTCAAAAAGATATTTGGATAGATTGTTTGAATTCTTATTGTCACTTACTGTCAGTTTTCAGTCAATCACACTAAGATGCAAAAAGACAAGAGGGAACTGGACTTCTCAACTTCTGAGAAACACTTAGAAAATGAAAATATTCTGAAATCCTCACATTTAATTCAGAAAATATTTTTCCTGGGATGTCATACAAGAGAACATGCTTGCTGATCTATCTAAGTACCTATCTAGAGACTCTTAATGAAACTCTGAATTAAGTATGATTCTTTGGAAACCACAGAAATCAACAGGAGCACAAAGCTGTTTGCAGAATTTGTTACAAAGTTTTATTCTATTGCATTGTTAGACAAGAAATGGGTTCAGAAAGCTCAACAGTCCTTCAGATGTTATTAGCAGTTGTGGCAACATAATAACATAGTCTCTATAAGCAGAAGCTCCAAGTGATTCTGTGTGTGCCTGTGCATGCGTGTGTGTGTGTGTGTGTGTGTGTGTGTGTGTGTGTGTGTGTGTGTGTGTATGAAAGTGAGAGAGATGAGAGATATCTGAAAAGTGACTACTATAAAAATTCTTTTTTCATATTAAACTCCTGGTGAGGGACAATTCAACTTTCTGTTAAGAATTCTAACCCCTTCTGGACACTAGTTCTTCTAATTGACCTATTCTGTTTTGTATATTCAAACTCTTACCCCTTTAGAATATAAACAAAGAACAATATCTCTTATTTTAGAGAAAACTGAAGACCTGTCATTGACCTCATGACTTGTATCTCCCTTCTTTTTACAGCCACTTTTCCTGAAAGAATATTCTCTGCTTCTGTGTTTTCATCCAGTGAAAACTGAGTATATGTTCCAGTTAATGTCATTGTTGATATTTAAATCTGTGGCTCAGATGGTAAAGCATCTGCCTGCAATATGGGAGGCCCGGGTTCCATCCCTGGGTCGGGAAGATCATCTGGAGAAGGAAATGGCAACCCACTCCAGTACCCTTGCCTGGAAAATCCCGTGGATGAAGGAGCCTGGTATGCTACATTCCATGTGGTCGCAAAGAGACGGACACGACTGAGCAACTTCACTTTCCTTTTAGAATCATATGTAATTTACTTACTGTGTATATTGTCTGCTTTTCTTTTGTTTCAATGTAAGCTCCAAGAGAGAAGCTGTCTTTATTTGTTTTGTTCACTGATGTATCCCCAGATTTTAGGATGGTAGCTGGCACTTATGGTACTCAAATCAAATCTACTGAATAAGTTAATGAGAAGGGGGGTGTGCCTGTTTAAACTGTTGATGCTGCTATTGTATCCCTTTTCCATCTGATGCCTTCTGAGTGGCAAATGTCTAACAATTAGTTCTTTCTCTCCTGAAATGCTTTTGAAGGATTTTATAGATCTCACCATCAGAAAGACTCTGAAATACTGAAAAAGGTAAGAAACACCAGTCTTTGAAAGAAAGCTATATACAAATAAACCTATTATACCTCTTGTTACTGTGGTAAGTCATTGAAATTTTGGAATTTTTTTTGCAGCCCTTAGGCCAACCTAGATATGAAAATTGTTACCTCAAAGTGAAATATTAATGTAAAAAAAGCCTTAAGATTCATGACATCAGCTTAGCATTAGGCAGCAAAAACAGAGTTGGAAAAAGTTGGAAAGATGGCAATTCATGCCTTGCAATGGCAAAACATTTCATAATACTATCACCTATCATAAATCAGAAGATGGACTATATCTTCTGAGCCTGTATCTCTATATTAGGATCTCTCAGAAGAAGTACAATAGACATTTTAAGTTTATTTATTTCTGGCTGTGCTCTTGAGAAACCTATATGCAAGTTAGGAAGCAACAGAACTGGACATGGAACAACAGACTGGTTCCAAATAGGAAAAGGAGTACATCAAGGCTGTATATTGTCATCCTGCTTATTTAACTTCTATGCAGAGTACATCATGAGAAACGCTGGGCTGGAAGAGGCACATGCTGGAATCAAGATTGCCGGGAGAAATATCAATCACCTCAGATATGTAGATGATACCACCCTTATGGCAGATAGTGAAGAGAAACTAAAGAGCCTCTTGATGAAAGTGAAAGAGGAGAGTGAAAATGTTGGCTTAAAGCTCAACATTCAGAAAACTAAGATCATGGCATCTGGTCCCATCACTTCATGGCAAATAGATGGGGAAACCTTGGAAACTGTGTCAGACTTTATTTGTGGGGGCTCCAAAATCACTGCAGATGGTGACTGCAGCCATGAAATTAAAAGACACTTACTCCTTGGAAGGAAAGTTATGACCAACCTAGATAGCATATTCAAAAGGTCCTTCTAGTCAAGGCTATGGTTTTTCCAATGGTCATGTATGGATGTGAGAGTTGGACTGTGAAGAAAGCTGAGCACCAAGGAATTGATGCTTTTGAACTGTGGTGTTGGAGAAGACTGTTGAGAGTCCCTTGAGCTGCAAGGAGATCCAACCAGTCCATTCTAAAGGAGATCAGTCCTGGGATTTCTTTGGAAGGAATGATGCTAAAGCTGAAACTCCAGTACTTTGGCCACCTCATCTGAAGAGTTGGCTCATTGGAAAAGACTCTGATGCTGGGAGGATTGGGGGCAGTAGGAGAAGGGGACGACAGAGGATAAGATGGCTGGATGGCATCACTGACTCGATGGACGTGAGTCTGAGTGAACTCCGGGCGTTGGTGATGGACAGAGAGGCCTGGCGTTCTGCGATTCATGGGGTCGCAAAGAGTTGGACACGACTGAGCGACTGAAAACTGTGCTGGGTCTACTGCTCTGTGGGTTTTTCTCTAGTTGTGGCAAGTGGGGGATACCCTCTAGTTATGGTGTAAAGGCTGCTCATTGTGATACCTTCTCTTGCTGCAGAGCACGGGCTCTAGAGCAAAGGGACTTCAGTAGTTTGGCTCGTGGGCACAGTGGTGAGGCTCCCGAGCTCTAGAGCACAGGCTCAGTAGTTGTGG
Organism: Bos indicus; assembly: GCF_029378745.1. Lineage (NCBI taxonomy): Eukaryota > Metazoa > Chordata > Mammalia > Artiodactyla > Bovidae > Bos > Bos indicus. Next base: position 48,043,070 of record NC_091762.1, on the reverse strand, counting down.
AGCATGAGCTTAGTTGCTCAGCAGCATATGGGATCTTCCCTGATCAGAGATGAAAACTGTGTCTCATGCATTATTGGCAAGTGAGTTCTTTATCACTGAGCCACCAAGGAAGCACAGTTGATATTTTAGACCAGATAATTCTTTCTTGTGGGAGGCTATCTGTGAATTGTGGTATGTTTAGCAGCATCCCTGCCAAATGCCTTTGCACTTTTGTAGTCACACCAATATAAAATGTTTTGAAACATTGTAACAATGCCTGCCCCCTGAGGGGGTAAATTGTCATCAGCTGAGAACCACTGCTTTAGAAAAAGTGGTGGAAAATAATAAGATTGTTTATATTGGCCACTATTGACTGCCTTTAACTAAGCATTAAAATAGATCAAACTCAAGGAAGAATTGACTGATTTAGAAGCAGAAATAAGAGGGAATAGAGAAAGGATATATTTGGCGGTTTCCAAAACTAGGAAAAGGTGAATCGTTCCTAGACTTCAGACAGTAAGAGATAAGTTTGAAACACACTTTGAGCATGAAAGTCTCAGTAAAACTTCTCAGAGAACAAAGAGATTCAGTCTACAAAAGAGATCAGATAGAGTGTGATCTTTCCACCTCTAGTTTCAGATAGCCTAAAGGTATTCATCATTATACTAAGAGAGGGGCAGGGAGCTAGAAGAAAATAAATCAATTTGATTTTCAGAATTATGTCTAAGCACAAATTTTGCTTATGCTTACTGGCACTTAAAGTTGATTAAAAGTGAATACATCAGACATCTACAAAGGTTTTTTTTGGGGGGGTGGTGGTTCTGGCTTTATGAAGATTATATTCTAGTGGAAGAAAATGGATAATTAGTTATCAAATAGTAACTAAATAATAAGTTATTATTAAAATAATAAGCCAATATTAAATGGCTTGTAATTAAATGGATGGTAATTTTACATCCATTTGTTTGGCAAATATGAAAATGTCTCATAAAACCATTAGAGATGATGAAGGCTGGAAGAATATCTTAAACCTGACTGATAGGTGTATAAATGGAAAGAAAATTTGGTTTTTTGCCTTGTAAAGTTGCACATAGCCTAAGACCCTTGCTAGCAAGTCTGTTCCTAGACTGGAGAGAAACTCTTCCATATTTGTACCAGAAGATACATACAGAAATATGTCTAGCAATATTGTTAACATTAGTAGAACCTATGATAGACTGGAAAGAAAGGAAAACTGATATATTTACACTATAAAACATTACATAGTATAGGAAACAAACAACTAAGGATACCTGTAACAATATGGTCAGATTGGCCTTGAGTATAAGAAGTGGGCCGCAGAAGTTTACATTCAGCATAAAGACCTTTAGAAAAATTAAAAACAGGTTTAATTTAAAAAGGTCATTGTTTAAGTACATATATGTGTGCATGTATGTGTGTTTAGACAAGAAAGTAAAAAACACAGAATTTAGGATAGTGATTAACTGCCTCTGATTGAGACAAGAGGATGGATGGAGAAAGAGCATATTTGTGGAACTTAATTTTAATGTTTTAAATCTAGGAGTTAGATGTTAGGATTAGAGATGCTCGTTATGTCATTGGAAGGACTGATGCTGAAGCTGAAGCTCCAATATTTTGGCCACCTGAGGCAAAGAGCTGACTCATTGGAAAAGGCCTTGATGCTGGGAAAGATTAACAGCAGGAGGAGAAGGGGAAGATAAAGAATGAGATCGTTAGATAGCATCACTGACTCAACAGACATGAGTTTGAGCAAACTCCAGAAGACAGGAAGGGACAGGGAAGCCTGGCGTGCTGCAGTCCTTGGGGTTGTAAAGTTGGATATGACTTAGCAATTGAACAACATCATATCTTGAATGAATAAATGAATGAATAGAAACCTACTCAGTGTTGATTGAATTGAATTGTCAAAAACCCACAAGTCAAACTAAAACAAACTGCTGGCTCCCATGCTGTTTGCAGCAGAAAGCAGGTTGTGCCCAGAGAAGGCACACTCCCCACCATTCATTTAAGATATAACAAGAAGAATGCCAGGCAAGGAAGAATAACGATAATGACGGACACAGAAGTTAGAGCCAGGAACAATGGAGAATCACAGACAAGAATGTCCAGATGGTAGAATCATTAATTGAGGATGGATTTCTTACTGCATTTTCATATAAAAAATTCCATTTCACATAAAAACATACTGATATTAGACACATGCACACATGTACATGTACACATGTAAACACTGGCACATACTGACTTGTGTACTTCTATGCCTATGAATTTTAAATTTAGCAACTGTCAAAGATAATAGCAATTATTCTTTTTTTTTCCTTTTTTTTTACAAAACTTTATGTATTTGGCTGTGCTGGGCCTTAATGGTGGCATGTGTGATCTGTAGATACAGCACATAAACTGTTAGTAAGGCATGCAGGATCCAGTTCCCTGGTCAGGGATGGAACCCAGGCCCCCTGCATTAGGAGTGTGGAATCGTAGCCACTGGACTACCAGGAAAGCCCCAGTAACCATGATTCTTGAGAGTACGGGCACATAGCCCTACACAGATGGTTTCAGTGGTCATGGATTACACCTTTAAGTTCAGTCATGATGCCATTTGTTAGTCTGTGGCCTGTTTGTTCTGTTTAAAGCAGTTTTATTGTCAATTTAATTCTGATGAAAAGAAAACTAAGATGAAAATAGTTTTGAAAAAGTTTTGAGAACTAATAGAAACAAGACAAATTATTACCACCAATGTTTACAGTTTTTGTGAAGTGTAATTTTACAGGCATGTTTAAATGGTAATTTGTATAATGCTGCTTTATTTCAGTGTGTGTTCATAAAATCCAATGGATACATGCACACCTAATCAAATGAAATCATATAAATATATAGAAGTTAAGATACATCTCTCCCCAACTTCTCTTAAAGACTAATGTTTCTTATTTAAGTCAATGTCAAATATCTTGTATTATTCTCGGTATTTCTTCAGGTTCATAAAAACATAGTAAGACAATTGAAGAAATGAGTCGGAGAGGGCACGCATGAGAGAGACTTCTGGTGTTTCGTATTCTGCTTTGTTACTTTTGCGTGTTTGTGTTTTGACAGAGTGGTGTCTGGGCTGATAGTTTTATACTTGTCCCTGTGCTGCTCGCACATTCTTCAGTTTTATGCTCAGTGGCCTGGGAGGCCGATCTGCGCTGATTACACTGATTGCTTTTCTAGGCTTTGGCTTGTGAGACACATTGGAAGACTATCAGAAGGAGAGAGAGGTTATGCCCCTCTGTTCCCCTTCTTCCAGCCCGCAGTCCGTTGCTGCCAGGATGGGTAAGGTTGTTTCCCTGGTTTCTACCTTTTACAAGGAGGGCTGGCAGTGGCTTAGCATTGCTGCTGGCCCAGGTGCCTTAGCATCTTTTGCCGGCTCCCTTACCCCTGCCCCACCTGATCCCTCACTCCATGCTCATCAGTCAGGTCTCAGCAGTGTGCTCTTTCTTGTGTGGTCCCTAGCTAACAAGTGTAAACACTATATCCTGGGCCCCCTTTTTTCCCACTTAACCTATCAGGGACATCTTTCTAAGTCACTATTTAAATGTTTAATTCATTCTTTACAATAGCTTCATTTTGTTAATATTTGTCTTCTATGTGTTATTCTGGTTATTCCTTCAAACATTTCTAAATTGTCTGGTTTTGGAAATGTCAGTTTTAAATAGCATATCATGAATTAAAAAAATTAATCTGACACTCTTTAATTTTTCATTGGAGCACCTAGTCAATTTACATTTCATTTTTGAAATCGACTTCATTGAGGTATGGCGGTGGTGGTGGTTTAATCACTAAGTCGTGTCTGACTCTTGTGACCCCATGGACTATAGCCTGCCAGGCTCCTCTGTCCATGGGATTCTCCAGGCAAGAATACTGGAGTCGGTTGCCATTTCCTTCTCCATCATTGAGGTATAATTGATAATAAATAAAGTGGACATATTTTAAGTATCTAGTTCAACAAGAGCACACACCCATTTAATCACCACTGCAATCAGGATAAATCATTTCCATCATCCCCAAAGATTCCTTTGTGTTCTTGCCAGGTCAATCTTCACCCTGCTCCCAACCCAAACCCAGGAAACCACTGATCCATCGGCTTTCTCTCGCTGTATATTAGATTCTCCTTTCCTAGTATTTAGTATAAGTGAGATCATATACAGTATTCTCGTTTATGTCTGGTTTGCTTTTGTTTGGCATAATGTTTTTGAGATTCATTCATATTTGAAGATGTTTTAGCAGTTCATTACTTTAATGGTAAGATTCCATTTTATAGATAGACTATGATTTATTTTTCTTTTCACCTACTGATGAAAAGCTAGGTTGCATTCGATTTGGGCTAACAGGAATAAACCTCTGTCTGACAGGAAGATCCAGCTATCAATAGCAGGTGAGGATTCCTGCCACGTGAGGACAGCAGAGATGTAACCCTGCCAGCTGCAAGGAGTAGGAGCCCACAAACCTGACCTGATGCATAACTTTTTTGGCATCACCCAGGAGGATTTTCATCCCAGACACTTGTTGGGTTATAGTTTACTCACAGATATGAGAAGAGAGGCAATATGATCAGCAACGGTAGTGTGCAGTGGTCTCCCATGGCCACTGGGTCCTTCCTGACAGCTGAATGCAGTCAAAGACCAGTTTCCTTCCTCATGGGGCAGATGCGCTGTGTGGTTGGCCAGGAGCCATATGAGGTACATGCTTGAATAGCACAAGGACGTTCACTGCACACCCCAAGTAAGGGAAAGCTTTCTCCTAATAAGGCAGAAGAATCCAGGGCAAGCAGCACCTGGCAGGCCCAGGTCACTGATTTGGGCAATCGACAAGAAAGGCAACAGGTGGGGAATGGCTGCCTCCCCAGTACTGCCTCTGAACATTCTTGTGCAAGTCTTCGTGTGGACATATACTTTATCTTCAGTATATACCTCGGAGAGCTGCTGCCTCGTATGCTAAGTGTATATTCAACACCATCTGAACCTGCCAAATTGTTTTCCAAAGTATAGGTGTCATACTATTTACATTTCTACCAAAAGTGTCTGAGGAGTCTAGTTCCACTTCCTTATTGTCAGTGTTTTAAATTTTAGTCATTCTTCTGTGTGTGTGTAATTGTACCTAATTACAGTTTTAATTTGCTTTTGTATGAGTGTGTCCTAAGTCGTTTCAGTTGTGTTTGAGTCTATGCAACCCTGTGGACTGTAGCCCGCCAGGCTCCTCTGTCCATGGGGATTCTCCAGGCAAGAATACTGGACTGGGTTGCCATGCCCTACTCCAGGGGATTTTCCTGACCCAGGGATCAAATCCATGTCTCTTATATCTCCTGCATTGCCAGATGGGTTCTTTACCATGAGTACCAACTGGGCAGCCCAATTTGCTTTTGCCTAAAGATCTAACAAGTCCATTCTGAAGGAGATCAGCCCTGGGATTTCTTTGGAAGGAATGATGCTAAAGCTGAAACTCCAGTACTTTGGCCACCTCATGCGAAGAGTTAACTCATTGGAAAAGACTCTGATGCTGGGAGAGATTGGGGGCAGGAGGAGAAGGGGACGACAGAGGATGAGATGGCTGGATGGCATCACTGACTTGATGAACATGAGTCTGAGTGAACTCCGGGAGTTGGTGATGGACAGGGAGGCCTGGCGTGCTGCAATTCATGGGGTTGCAAAGAGTCGGGACATGACTGAGCGACTGAACTGAACTGAATGATTAATAATGTTAGTCATCCTTTGGTGTTTTATTGGCTTTTCATATATCTTATTTTGTATAGCATCTGTTCAAATCTCCTGTTCATTTTAGGTGGATTTTTTAAATTATTAAATTATAAGAAGCATAGCATACTTAGAGCCAAGATCATTGTCATACATATGTATAGCAGTTATAGTTTTCTTGCCTAATCTTTGCCTTTTCATTTCCTTAAGGAGACTTTTAGATGATTCCATTAATTTTTTTTTCTTTTATAGTTCATACTTTTAAAATATCCAATTAAAATGTATTTCTTCTCTATGATTGCATATTGTTTCTTCTACATTTTCTTTTAGAAGCATTATAACTTATCTTTTCATTTAATTCAATGCTCTGAGAGTGACAGTGAAAGTCGCTCAGCCATGTTTGACTCTGCGACCCCATAGACTATACAGTCCGTGGAATTCTTCAGGCCAGAATACTGGAGCAGGTAACCTTTCCCTTCTCCAGCTGATCTTCCTAACCCAGGGATTGAGCCCAGGTCACTTGCATTGCAGGCGTATTCTTTACCAGCTGAGCCACAAGGGAAACCCAAGAATAGTGGAACGTGTAGCCTATCCCTTCTCCAGTGGATCTTCCCGACCCAGGAATTGAACTAGGGTCTCCAGCATTGCAGGCAGATTCTTTACCAACTGAACTATCAATGCTCTATTTTGAGTTTATTTTGTGAATAGGATGAGGTAAAATTTATTTTTTGTGTGTCTGGATATATGCTTGATCCAGCACCATATGTTAAAAGGACTTTTGTTTCCTCATGGAATTACCTTAGCATCTTTGTCAAAAAATCGTCTCAATATTGAGCCCTAAAATGCCTGCAGACCTGGCCAACATCTAGCTAACAGTCTTCTAAGAAGCCATTGTAAGCCAGAAACACTCAGCTAAGCTTGTTTTGAATTCCTGACCCAGAGAAATTATGAAATAGTGTTTTTTTCCACACTTTAAATTTGGGGAAATTTGTTATGCAATGATAGACACCTAATATACTAACCTAATAAAATAAATAGATAAGTGTTTCTTCATTTTCTGTTTTCTAAAAGAGTTTGCATAGGATTAAATAACTGATAGAATTCACTGGTGAAGTCATTGGGCCTAGAATGTTCTTAATATAAAGGTTTTTAACAGCAAATTCAATTCATTTAATATATACAGCATTACCCAGGCTTTCTATTTTTTTCATGAATCAGACTTGGTAATTTGTGTCATGTAAAAAATTGGTGTACTTTAAATTTCCTGATACATTGACACAAATTTATTCATAATATTTCTTTATTATTCATTTAATATATGTAGCTTCTATATTGATAATATTATTTATAAGAAGAGAAATCAGAGAGTTGGCTAAGCATTCCTCTTTCCACCATGTGAGGACACAGTGAGAGGAGGCTGTCTCCAAGCTTGGAAGAATGTTCCTACCAGGAAACAAACACGCCCATGCTGGAAACCTGACCTCAGACTTCCCAGTCCCTACAGCTGTGAAAAATAATCGCTCATTGTTTAAAGGAACTAGTTTATGATATTTTGTTATGGCAGCCCAAGCTAACTATACAGATTTCAGAATAACTGTGAAAGCCAATTCATTTTAATAGATCTCTTTCTCTCTCTTTCTCTGTGTGTCTCTATCTTCCTCTCTCTATATATACATATACGTACATACCTTATGTATTTTTAGTTCTATTTCTCTGGAGAACTCCAACTTATACAGATTTTGGTACTGAGAAGTAGGGTACTGTAGTAACAAATATCTAAACACATGGAAGTGGCTTTGGAACTGGGTAATGGGTAGAGGCTGGAAGAGTTTTTCAGTGTGTGCTATGGATGTTAATAGTGATTCTGGTGTGAATTCTGAAAGAAACAAGGAGAGTTGGAGAAAAACCTCCACCTTATTAGAGAATACATAACCTATTGTGAACAGAATGTTGATAGGAATATGGAATTTAGAAGTCATTTTAGTGAAGTCTTAGACTGGTGGCCTGCAGTCCATAGGGTTGCAAAGAGTTGGACACGACTTGAAGCAAATTAGCATGCAGACTTTCACTTTAGGCTATAGAGTTGATGCTAGAATGAATTGACTTTGGGGCCTTTTGGGAAATGAGGAACATGTTATTGGAAACTGGAAGAAAGGCAATTCTTGTTATAAAGTGACAGAGATGGAAAATTTTCAGCTTGTCCATGTTGCAAGAAGTGATAAAGTATGCTTGAAAAAGGACAAGAAGCTTCTGGATGGACTATCACTTGATAAAGAGATTACATATAAGGTTTTATGAATATCGACATTGCCAGTTTGAACTGCAGAGGATGGAGGATTCATCCTGATGAAATAAAGAAAAGCTTGTTGGAATTCTTAGATCCTGCAGGACCAGGCCATGAAGTTATGCCACTGTGAACAAGTGCTATTTTTCAAGAAGAGGCAAAAATGACCTTAGTGTAACTCAGAGATCTCAGGGCCACTGTCTTCTTTTCTCAGTCTCTTCAAACTTAGTTTTGTGGCCTTTTAGTGAGCTTTGTAATTTTTTGTTGAAAGGTGGAAATGACACATTGAATAAAAGGAACTGTGCTGAATAGGGCTTAGTAATATAATGCTGTCAAGTGAAGAGAAATATTCTATAGTCTTATCACTACTTTTCCATCTTTTAGTGAGTTTACGACCTTGGGCTGTGAATTTCCCAAGTGGTTCTATGGTTTCTTTCTCTTCCCCCTTAGGTGGTACAGGATGGATGGAGACTGTTGGAGTTCGGGTATTTCCCTTTCTCCAGGTCAGGTAGACTCTGATAAAGCCCCAATAAGTTTGGTTTTGGTATAATACAGCTTCTTCAGATTAGACCTTGTGAAGTAGAACAGAATCTCTGTCATTCTAATGTCTAAAATTTACATTAGTATCCATTCTTTGTATTGTACATTCTGTGGATTTGGACAGATGTGCACCAACATGTACTGTGCACTATTACAGTATTATGTAGAAGAGTCTCACTGCCTTAAAGTCCCCTGTGCTCCATTACTTATTTCTCTTTCCCTCTCCTCAAGCCCCTGGCAACCATAGGTATTTTTATTGTCTCTGCAATTTTCTTTCTCCAGATTGTCTTATAGTTGGATTTATCCAGGATTATGGCTCTACAGATTTGCACATTTCACTTAGCAATATGTATTCAGGATTTCTCCATGTCTTATTATGGCTTGATATCTCATTTCTTTTTCTCACTGAATATTATTTCCCATGTATGGATGTACCAAAGTGTGTTTATCAGCCCACCTATTGAAGGATATCTTGGTGCTTCCAAGTTTTGACAGTTATAAAGAAAGCTACTATAAACATTTATGAGCAGGTTTCTGTGTGAGCATAAGTTTCTTAATTCATGTGGGTAAATACCAAGGAGAATGATTGCTGGATTGCATGGCAAGAGTATATTTAATTTGGTAAGACACTGCCAAACTGTCTCCCAAAGTGGCTGTATCCTCTTGCACACCCACCAGCAATAAATTAGAGCTTCTCTTGCTCCACATCCTTGACAGGACTTGGTGTTGTTGTTGCTTTGGATTTTATCAGTCTAAAAGGTGTGTAGTGATAGATCACTGTCATTTTAATTTGTAATCCCTTAATGACATATGATGATGAGCATATATTTCTATGCTTATTTGCTCTTTGTGTATCTTCTTTGTTGGGTGTCTGTGTAGACCACTGCCTACTTTTTAATTATTCTTATTGGTGAGTTTAAAATAGTTCTTTGTTTATTTCAGTTACTAGTCTTTATCAAATTATCAGATACACGTTTTTCAAATATTTTCTCTCAGACTGTGGTTTGTACTATTTTCTTAATATAATGTATTTTTGATACATATTTCCAACTCTCCAAGAAAGAAAAGGTCTGAAAAAAATACTAAAATGAAGGAGAAATGGAACATAATTTCACGGAGTTAGCTCTGTAGCTGATTCTGCTGCTGCTACTGCTGAAATTAGTTCAGTTGTGTCCAACTCTTTGCAGCCCCATGGACTGTAGTCCACCAGGCTCCCCTGTCTGTGGAGTTTTCCAGGCAAGATACTGGAGCCAGTTGCCTTTTCTTTCTCCAGGGGATCTTCCTGACCCAGTGATCTGAGTCTCCAGCATTGGCATGAGCATTCTTTATCACTAGCACCTCCTGAGAATGTCAACTAATCAGAGAGAATCTGCAAACCAATGGTTCTTACCAAAGATTTCTTCTGTTTCTCAGCAGTGTACAAAGCCAGGTGAAAATTGGTGATACATGTTTAGAGAGAAGTTGTTTGGAGTCAAAGTACTATAACTGCTCTCTTATCTAGCTAGTTCCCCTCAGACAGCTAAATAACTACACAAGTAATACAAATCAGAAATATTTGACCATTAGAATATCCTAGTTCACCATGATGCAAAAGAAATAGATTCCATCTACACTTGATTGAAGCAAATAATAGACCAGGAAGATCTGTGGTCACTCAGAAATAAAGAAATAAAGAACAAAAATGTATGCAAAATTCTGAAAAAAAAATTAGTGCTGAAAAATAATACAGCATAGAAAATTTAGGGAACAAGAACATTTTAGGAAATGACATAAGAAATAGAAGACATTTAAGGAACTCCTTTCTACTCTTAATATGCATTCTCTGAAACAAGAGAAAAAGAGGAGATACACTATGTGAACAGAATATAATAGAAAGGGAGCTGCTAAAATTAAGGGAAAAAAAACCTTAAGAGGGGAGTGATCACAAAGGTATAAATAGTCCTACTTGTGTCAGGTAAACTTTATACATTCTATCTGATATTATTCTTATAATAACCCTAAGAATTAGCTACTATTATTATCTCAATTTTACTAATTGAACAAGCTTACTAAATAAGTGACTTGCCAAAGGTCACATAAGTGGTAAATCTTAAAGCTGGGATATGAATCCAGGCAGCATTGCTCCAGAATCCATATGTTACCTAATATATCAGTAAGGTTAGGCTAAGTTATGCTATAGTAGCAAATAGCCCTACAAAGTATCAGTGGTGCAAAGCACAATCTCTCTCTCTCTCTCATACTACTTGTGCGGAGCAGATCAGCAGGGAGACCCAAGTCATCAGAGTCATTCAAGGCCTTAGGCTAAGAGAGGCTCCATGTGGATTCATGCTTCCATGATCACCAATACAAGGGTTAACAACCATGTGGAGTCCTATACCAGCAACAAAATGATCTTGACAACATGTGATACATGCCACTCATGCTCAGATTTTTTGGCCAAATATTAAGGAGTGGGGTGGAGAAATGCAATCTTACCATATTCATGGATGTAAGAGAAAACTCAGAATATTTGTAAATAAACCTAATGACCACCATGACAGCTTTGCTATAGTGCCACTCCCTATGTTATCCTGCCTTTGTATTAGGTCACTACAGATGTAGGGAAGACCACCACTTCCTTGGTGGTCTGGTGGCTGAGTCTTTGCACTTCTAACGCAAGGGTCCAAGTTTCAATCCCTGGTCAGGGAGCTAAGTCCCACATGCCACAGTTAAATCCTGCATGCCACAACTGAAAAAAAATGATCTGGCAGAGCCAAATCAATAAATTTTTTAAAAAGGTAATGTGGGAAAAGTGTTTGAGTAAACATAAAAAATAGACTATGAGATAAAATATTGACAAAATATAGAAGACATATATGTAGAAAAATAGACATCTAAAATGCAGATAACTTGTTTACATAGGTTTCTAAAGGAAAGAACAAACTATTGAGGAAAGCTTTTTTGTTGAACTAAAAGAAAACTGGAATCTTCAGATCTTAAGAACTCCGTATTCCAATAAATTCCATGGAGTTATGTGTCTAATTTCTTAATAGTCAAGGAAAAATAAATAATATATAAGAAGGAATCAACATAATCTGGAAATCCTCAGCAGTTTTAGAAGACATGGAGCTATGAAATTATCTATAGAGCTCTGAGGAGAGACAGAGTCAAGACAACTGTTCCCCACCAGAGTCCAGACAAATATAAGGTAGCACGGAGGCATCGAAGGCCCCGTAGGCCTTCCTGGTGATTTAACCTACCCACCCCCGTGCCAACTTTGTGTCCCCCGATTCTTGTTTGTAGGAAAAGTTTTGGTCTCCATGTCCTCCCCTGAGTTTCGAAGAGCAGGCTCAAGAAGTTAATAATTAGAGAAATGGAGGAAGAGAAAGGAAAGGCAGTCAAGCAAGAAGAGTAACAGTAACTTAAACCATAGACTCAATGTGCGTGTCCTCAATAGATGCATCTGAAGATACGGGAATAGAAATCAAGGAACAGACCAAAATATGGTGAGGAAATAGGTAGCGTGAATATGCTCATAATTTCCTCATAATTATTGGAATTTCCTCATAATTATTCACGTGGATTTCCTCATAATTATTCACGATAGTAACTATTGTCCTGCTGAGGAGTACAGAAGTAGAGGTATAATCTAAAATTATAAATGACGTTCCATTAAAAGCAAACTCAAAATATTTTTGATTGATTTAACAAAGAAGATGTATCCAAATCCAAAAGATTAACAACAAACAAAAGAGCAAGAAAAAGGACTTCCCTAGTAGTCCAGTGGTTAAGAATCCGCCTGCCAATGCAGGGGGCGCAGGTTCGATCCCTGGTTTGGGAGCATGCCATGTGCCATGGAGCAACTAGGCCCATGCGCCACAGCTACTGAAGCCCACGCCTAGAGCCTGTGCTCTGCAACACAGTCACCACAATGAGGAGCCCACACACTGCAATGAAGAGTTGTGCCACCTCACCCACGCGCACCAATGACCCAGTGCAGCCAAAAATAAACAAATAAGTAAATTTTAAAAAGCAGCAAGAAAACCTAGAAAAGCAAACCAAGCAATCATGAAAGAGAACGTATAAAAGAGCAAAAGACCTAATGTATTTTCTATAAGGCTAATAAATAGAAATCATACAAAATAATGTATTAAAACTGAATGACTTTTGGGTCAAAATAAATATGTAGAAAAAAGTATATATACATGTATCATAAATTATAAACAATAGTCATCTTAAATAAAGAGAGACAAAAAATAATCATGGGCTTTCCTGGTTCCTCATTCTAGGATCATGTCTTACTGAGACCATTTTAATTTTTCAGGCATTTTTTTGGTCAAGTTCACCTTTAACACTGAAGTTAGCAATGTGTGCGTATTATAATTATACCAGGTAAAGACTATGACTTTTGCTGAGTCTGTAGCCATACCTTTTTGCAAAGCAATGGACTTAGATGCCTCAGGGTTTCGTTTGTTTGCTTTTCTTTAAAATTTAGAGAGTTTACGATGATAATGTGTTCTTCTCTCGCTTACAGACAAAAGCTCATGATGGAGTGATGTTGAGGTTCACTGTCAAAGAAAGGGGCTCAGCTTGCCTTTGATGTAAGTAGAGTTCTTTTTGGAAAGGTATTGGTTCTCTTAATACATAGAAAAAGAGAGCATGAAGAAGCCAAGTTTCATTTCTAGAGCAGAGTGTAGTGCATTTAAGTTTCAAAGGGGAAATCTTAAACCCAGATGAGAAGAGGAGAGGCAGCAGGGAAGGTGAGTGGACCCAAGTGCTTAGATATGACAGCAGTCAGGGATAAATTGTTCAGCGCTCAGAAAAATTTTTCCTTATGATTTTTCTATATAAATGTTCAAACCACAGTTTGCAGTGTCTGATAGAAAATCAACTGGACTTTAAGTTAGAAGACTGAATTCTAAGAGTGGATTTGTGATGAACTGTGTGATATGAAGGAAGTCAATTAGCTTGAATGTGCCTCTAAAACAGAGATACTGACTGTTGCCCCATCTCTGCCCTACTGGTTAAATGAGAGCCTCAGACGCAAGATGCTGGTTCTTTTGAAGAAGGCAGTGTAGATGGTATAACCTTTACAAACTGGACTTCTCAATAGAATAACCTTTTGAATATACCAAATAAACTCAGAGGTTTATTTCACATGAAATGTGACAATCATTTAAATCTTTGATTTGAGGAGTAAAGCAATGTCTGCCAAGCAATGTCTAGAAAATAATGTAGTACACTGGACTGTCAGGGAAACTTTAAGAAAAAACATTACCACGCCAATCCTGGCCTTTTTTAACTCCAGCAAACAGGCTATCATGTTGAAAGTGTTGCTGAGCAGAAATATTATATTAAAACAGTATCTAGACTGAATATTATCCTCTCAAAAATTGTATTTCCTCTCTTTGGATCTTTAGATTTCACTTCACTTTGCCTATTTACTGATTTCCTTTCATCTGGATTATCTCTTTTCTAAGTTATAAATGATCCAGAAAGTGTCACGGTAAATTTACTGAAATTAGAAAAAGAGATAGGAGAATTTTGCAACAGTTTTGCAAATGCACATTTATTCCATGTAATGAGAAGGTTTATCATATCAAATCTTTCATAGACCAATTTATTTAACTTTAATGTTGCAAAATGTAAGTAAAGCAGCAGAAGTTAGTTTAGTCTGTATGCCTCCACCCCTACTCCCCCGATTTCCACACACCCAAGCCCTAGTCAGATATAAATTCCAGTCCCAGAGCAATCTCTTCCTCTAAACTACAGATCGCTCTCTAACCAAGCTAATCCTTAACCCCCCATGAGACTAATCTCTCATATAGCACTTGCCACTTTCTAACTTGTATTTCATTTATATCTTCCCTTCCTTGCCCAACTTTCAGAAAGCATGGCATTTTATCAATTTTTCCCTTTAATCCCTTAAATTCAGTGTTTGGTGTATACTAGATGAGTAAGTATTCACTAAGTAATTTTTAATAAATAATTTAATCCATCTAATTTGATTTAATTGATGCCTGTTGGACTTCCCAGGTGATTTAGTTGGTAAAGAATCTGCAGTCAATGCAAGAGATCCAAGAGACGTAGGTTTCATCCCTGGGTCAGAAGATCCCCTGAAGTAGGAAATGGTAACCCACTCCAGTATTCTCGCCTGGAAAATTCCATGGACAGAGGAGCCTGGTGGACTACAGTCCATAGGGTCACAGAGTCGAACATAACTGAGCAGGCACACTCATTTACTACAAAATAGCTGCACATGGCTAATGCATATAATTTGCTGAGTTTGGATATCTGCATATCTGTGTGATTCTATCACCATTATCAAGATAATAAAAATATCCAAACCTTTGAAAATTTCCTTATGTGTATGTATATGTGAGAGCACTTAAGATGAGATCTACCCTCTTAACACATTTTTAAATGTGTGATACCATGTTGTTAACTATAGGAGCTGTATTGCACAGCAGGTCTCTAGAACTCATTCATCTTGTATGACAGAAACTTTATACCCACTGAACAGCAGCTCTTTATTTCTCCCTATCCCCAGGCCCTGGTAACCACTATCCTATTCAATTTGAGTTTGAATATTTTATATACCTCAAAAAAGAAATCATACAGATTTGTCCTTTTGAGACTAGCTTATTTTTCTTAGCATAATGTCCTCCAGGTTCATCCATGTTGCCATAAACAGTAGGATTTTCTTTTTTAAGGTTGGCTAATATTCCTTCATATGTATATACCATTCTTTTTTTATCCCTTCACCTGTGGATGGACATTAGATTTGTTTCTGTATCTTGGTTATTGTGAATAATTCTGCAATGAAAAGAGGAATGCAGATATTTCTTCAAGATCTTGATTTCTTTTTTACAAATTTTTTAATTGGAGGATAATTGTTTTACAATATTGTATTGGATTCTGCTATACATCAACATGAATCACCCATGGGTATACATATGTTCCCTCCCTCTAGATCCTCCCTCCCACCTTGCACCCCATCCCACCCCTCTAGGTTGTCACAGAGCACCAACTTTGAGTTCCCTGCATCTTACAGCAAATTCCCACTAGTTGTCTATTTTACATATGGCAATGTAGATGTTTCAGTGCTACTCTTTGAATTTGCCCAACCTCACCTTCCCTAATGTGTCCACATTTCTGTTCTCTTGGTCTGCATCTCTATGCTGCCCTGTGAATAGCTTTATTAGTACCATTGTTCTAGATTATATGTGTTAATATGTCGTATTTGTTTTTCTCTTTCTGACTTACTTCATTCCGTATAATAGGCTCTAGGTTCATCCACCTTATCAAATGTGTTCTTTTTATGGCTGAGTAATATTCCATTGTATATATGTACTGCAACTTCTATATCCATTTATCTTTTGGTGGACATCTATGTTGCTTCCATGTCCTAGCTATTATAAACAATGCTGCAGTAAATATCGGGGTGTATGTGTCTTTTTTTTGATTGTGGTTTCCTCAGATCCTGATTTCAATTCTTAGGAGTATATACCCAGGAGTAGAATTCTAGGATCATATGGTAGCTCAACATGTAATGTTTCCCATACTATGTTCCATAGCAACATACCATTTTACATTCTTGCCAACAGTGTTCAAGGATATCAGTTTCTCCACATCGTCATCAATGTTTGTAATTTTTTTTGTTTTTAATAATAACCATTCCAACAAGTGTGAGATGATAAGTCATTGTGGTTTGAATTTTATTTCTCTGATGATTAGTGATGTTGAGCACATTTGCACATACCTGGTGACCATTTGCATTTCTGTTTTGAGAAGTAGCTATTCAGGTACTTTGCTTATTTTGAAATCTATTTATTTATTTAATTATTTATGCATCTTATTTACTCACTGTTGGCTTGTAGGAGTTTTTTCTTAATATATTTTGGATATTAACCTTTTATCAGATAAAGGTTTATAAATATTTCCTTCTAGTTCATAGGTTGCCTCCTCACTTCTTTAATTGTTTCCTTTGCTTTGCCTTTACTTTTTTCTAAAAAATGTTTCTGTGACATTTTCTCTTTTCAAAATCTGCAATATGTGATGCTTATTTATACTGTAGCAATTTATCTTATTTTTATTTTTTTATGTTCTTTCATTTTTAAAAATATATTTTAGTTTATAATTCTCTAGTTATCATTTTCAATAATAAAATAGTATCTTTCAGTCCTTCTGTACTG
The DNA here is from genome assembly GCF_029378745.1 of Bos indicus. Lineage (NCBI taxonomy): Eukaryota > Metazoa > Chordata > Mammalia > Artiodactyla > Bovidae > Bos > Bos indicus. Next base: position 48,026,346 of record NC_091762.1, on the reverse strand, counting down.
TCCACTCATATTTGCTGTCATCATTTACATATTTTCATTTATGTTTTTAATTTATATTTTTGACCCATTAACTTTTTGGTTAAAATGCATATAATCTGACATTTCATATTTCTATTTTTATTCTTATTAATTTTGTATTTTCCCAATTTACTTTTGAAGTTTTATTTACTTTTAATGTTTTATTCTTTGAAAAACAATAAAAATATTTTATACTTAAATTTTACACTTAAATGGCTACATGATGAGCCACCATTATCATAGTAATTCTTATTTTGTTTTTTACTTATTTATTTTGGTTAATCTCTTTATTGGCTGGAACATGTATTCAACAAGTTTTATTTTCCAGACAGAGCATAGTAGTTTCTGATCCTTTCCATATCTAGGAGTATATTTATACATGAGGACAATTTGACCTATTTTATATTAATTTATAATTGTTACTGCCTTCTCCGGTGGCACTAGTTGGGGCACTTTCTGCCAATGCAGGAGATGTAAGAGATGGGGGTTGGATCCCTTGGTCAGGAAGATCCCCTGGAAGAGGAAATAGCAACTTATTCCAGTATTCTTGCCTGAAAAATCTCATGGACAGAGGAGTGTGGAGGGCCATGGTCCATAGGGTCACAAAGAGTCAGACATGACTGAAATGGCTTAGCAAGCATGCCTTTTTAAATGTAAAGCTTTATAGATATTTCCCTTTCTGTTCAGGCCACCAGCATAAAAACTCCAGAGTACACAGAATTTCTCTAAGTGGTTTGATACTGAAACAGTATCTTTGTGGAGTATACTTTAGAAATATCGATCTAATTAATGGTTTCAGCTTTAGTAAGTATTACATTTGAATGAATCATCAGCAGTTGTACATGCAAACTGATCTGATTTAAGTACCATTATGGTTGATTCAATCAAATGGACATAACTAGCAGTTTTGGACTGACTTCAGCAGTTGTTTCATCACCAATTCTTTGGGATCACCAAATAAACTTCAGAAAGCATTTTCTAATATTTATTCTGTTTTTGAGGGAGCTGGCAGTTGACTACAACTACAATATCTTAGAGAAATAAGAAAGTGCAAATTAAAATTTTCTTGTGGATTAGTATATGTATATAGAGAAGACTCTTGAGAGTCCCTTGGACTACAAGGAGATCCAACTAGTCCATTCTAAAGGAGATCAGCCCTGGGATTTCTTTGGAAGGAATGATGCTAAAGCTGAAACTCCAGTACTTTGGCCACCTCATGCGAAGAGTTGACTCATTGGAAAAGACTCTGATGCTGGGAGGGACTGGGGGCAAGAGGAGAAGGGGACGACAGAGGATGACATGGCTGGATGGCATCACTGACTCGATGATGAACTCAACTGACTCAACTGAACTCCGGGAGTTGCTAATGGACAGGGAGGCCTGGCGTTCTGCGATTTATGGGGTCGCAAAGAGTCGGACATGACTGAGCGACTGATCTGATCTGATCTGATGCCCATATGTATATACATATGTATATGTGTGTAGCAACTGCAAACCTTTCTCAAGGAGTTTTTAGAAATATCTGTCTTCAACTCAAGAAACATTAGCAGCCACTACCAAGGGTGTACCCACTTCCCTGGTGGCTCAGAGAGTAAAGCGTTTGCCCACAATGCAGGAGACCCGGGTTCGATCCCCGGGTTGGGAAGATCCCCTGGAGAAAGAAATGGCAATCCACACCAGTACTCTTGCCTGGAAAATTCCACGGACTGAGGAACCTGGTAGGCTACAGTCCATGGGGTTGCAAAGAGTCGGACACGACAGCGACTTCACTTTCACTTTTCAACCAAGGGTGTAGTGTCTATGTGAAATATCTGTTCCAGACATATCACTGTGTGTGAATATGACTAGAAATATTCATAGGATATTAAAATAAAAAAGAAAATGGAAGATGGTAGCATCTTAATAAAGTGTATTTATAGTGAATCATCATGTTTTTCAACTCTTAATTAATTTTCCTCTTTTTTCTGTGTTGAAAATGCACATTGCTGCACAAGTTACAAACCTCAGAGCCTTTTCTTTGCTTTTTCCCCTCATATTCTTGCTGAGCCACGAGCACTGAATCAATCCTTATCAAACAGTCAACCAATTTGGTAGTAAACACTCAGCTTCAAATTTGTAGATTTAATTATTTGGTTATTTTTCTTCCTTTCAGAAGGTATAAACAGATGGCAGCTTCTTATTGTATAGGACATATGTTTATTATGTAAAATGTATTTCTAAATGTAAAGAAATGAAATACATAATCCTGGGACAAAATAGGTAGCTCAGCTGATAAAGAATCTGCCTGTAACGCCAGAGACCTGGGTTCAATCCCTGGGTTGGGAATATTCCCCTGGAGAAGGAATCTAGCCTGGAGAATTCCATTGATAGAGGAACCTGGCAGGCTACAGTCCACGGGGTCACAAAGAGTTGGACATGACTGAGAGACTTTCACACAGGACAAAATACCTTATATTTTTTCTTCTTTGCAATTCCCTTCACTTTTTCTTTTGAATTTTATTTTTCTATGAATTTAATGATTTTCTCTCTCCACACCCAGTATTCTGCTTCCCCTTTCTTCTCTTTCTTACTTTCATTCTTTCTATTCTCCAGCCAGGTTCCCCTCCCTCTGGCATTTTTTGCAATTGTTTGCTAAGTATGAAATAAGTTCTCTCTCCTGCTGCAGCTGCTGTTCCATCCCCTGCTGCACTAAATTGACACTTGGGCAAGCAATGGCTCTCGTCAGTCACTTCGAAGCTGCTACTTCCAGAAGTGTCGATTTAGTGCAGCGGGGGATGAGGTGCCAGATGCAGAAGTAGGGCACAGAAAAACTCAACAGAAATCTCTGTCTCCCCTCACTCTATGTGATATTTAGTAGGAGGAAGGGGAGGAAAAGACCACCAGAACCAGGGATAAAAAATGTGAAATAATAAGAAAGCACCAGGACAAACCCTGGGATTGAAAAACAAGCAGTTTAGTGTAACTGGTAGCAGATTTATGGATGAGCTAGAAGAAGACAAAGTGTAAATGGAGGTTAGCTTCTATTTACTTGGTTTTAAAACTAGCTGAAAATATTGAAAAATCTGAACGTCTTATCCTTTTTGGATGATATGTATTTGTCGGCCATGGCAATTTCCTTAAACAAACCCCCTATTACATAAATATCCTACTGATTTGGGTGAGAAATCAACAATCTGCAATAGGAAACATGTGTAAGCTCTCAACTTTCCTTGGCAAGTCTTGCATTTCCTTTCCTGTTGACATAAATACCTACTCTGCTTAATTAAAAGTCCTCTGCGTACATTAACACTCCAGGCATCCCAGTTAACTGTAAACTCCATAGGTAACACTTCCACACCTCCAATAAAAGTGTAGCTGTATATAAGTGTACATATTCTAAAGAGAGGGAGGTTTATTTTTTCAGAATATTCCCACCTCTGTTCCCCTCTGTTAGTTCAGATAATTTTCTCTATTTTTGTGAATATAGGATCTGTTCTACCATGACCAGAGATAGAATATAAAGGATGAACTCCAAAATGCTACGTGCAAGGTATTTTTATTGCATACATTGAGTTTTTTTTTTAAAGTAACCATTTTCAACAAAGGTTTGTTTCAAAAGTGACACTGTAGAAGCAAAAAATGCAAGTGTTACTTATGCTGGATTTTGACCATTGTATTCACTATGGGCTCTTTGAGGTCAATTGCTATGGTAATTTGCTTTTCATATGAAATGTAAAATGGAAGTGTCTTTTGTGTCAGGGAGTTCTGATATAGCTCCTTTAGAAGAACCTAGTATCTAGGTCAGTTGGCTTTCTTAAACTTGAAATATATGAGATCTTTGATAGTGTAGTATCACGACTGCAGGACATAGATTAAAGGAGAAAGGGGCTTTTACTGAGACAACTGGAAAAGAAAAACTTAATATATTGATTTTATCTCCTAATACTAGGAAAGACCCAGGATATGATTTTACCTATGTGTTCCTTTTCTGCCAGGAGCCAGTGTGAGGAACTCTGCCTGTGGCAAAGGTCATGAGGAAGGAGGATCGACAAACGCAAAGGTGGGATGGAGCCTCAGGAGTCCCCCTGGAAATTTTTGAGCATCTACCCCCAAAACCAGAGCCTGCCTACTTTACTACTTTGTGCTCTCACCTACACCTCTGACTTTACGGGGGGCTGTCCCCCACCATCTCTTTCAGAGAAGGAATTAACTTATAGCTCCAGTTAATGATAATTCCTGGGCGTGACAGGAGTGTTTCAATCTACAAACTCCTCTGAAGGTTCTCTAGCCTGCCTGACACGCTTGTCCAGCCACGTGATTGTTCACAGCCTCCCACCCGTGAGAGGCACGAGATGCTTTAAACCTTCTAAAAACAGGTTCTTTAGAGAAGTTAGAAAACTATTAGTATAGTATAGTAGGCTGATTAGAAATTGTGTTGGTGAAGGGTTTTTCATTTGTTGAGCCAATGTTTACTGCTAAGTCTCCACATCCCCTGCCCTTATACACATTAATGAATATATAGAAGAAATAAGTATTAACCTTTGATATTAATCACGTTAGACCTTAGGCTAAGCAAATTCTTTCCTTAATTAAAACCCACTGCACCCTCACCCTATAGGAATGTAACTTTATCTGGTACCTTCGGAAGGTGGTGTCTGTTTTAAGAATAATCACCCCTGAAGAAATAAGTGTTCTGGTTGACTGACCGCTGTCACAAGGAGAGGGTCATAAATTGTCAGCAGGCCCCCTGGCCAGAAGATGATGTAACACCCCAAAGACCTCTGTATACATTTGTATGAAGCACCTGACTTTAATAAAAGTCAGGACTGCTGACCCCACGTGACTTTTGTATAACACCTCAGTGTATAAAAACAGACCCTGGAAAAATAAAAAATGGAATCAGTTCCTCAAAAGACTGGTTTCCCTGTGTTGTTCTTTCTCTCACCTTCTGGCTGAATCCCCATCTGGAATGTGGAGGCTCATCAAGCCTACTAATTATGCCTGGGCTTCTAAGATCTGACCGGGGAGGCCTTAGTGTCTCCTCTCCTTCGGGAGAATGGGAGGACACCTGCGGCCTACGTAGGTGACATAAATTCCTTATTTTGGAATTTTATTAGCTTTCCACGTAAACCAAGTTATTCAGCCTCTTTTCTCCACTGAATTTTCCTACTGAGCTATCCTCATTCTATTACTCTTTATATCTCTAATTAATATTTAATTAAAGCTATCATATCCTGATCGCCGAAGCCGTCTCTCCTTCGAATTTCCCTGGATCCACCGGGGCTGGACCCTGGCACTTTTCCTCCTCTATGACTCTTTTGTTTATTAAATATACTTTAAAATATATCTTAGATACCTGTTAAGTGTTTATTTAAATCTATTTAAATAGACACTATTACTAGGGCCTAAGAGAATATAAAAGAAAGTGGTAATATGTCCATCAATTGAGGAAGGTATAATTATCTAATCAGTGAAGGGATAGTGTTAATTAGGAAATGCTTCTCGAAACAGGTAGACTCTGGAGTGTTTTAGATTTAAAAGAGAAAAAGTTAGATTCTGGAGAAAAAAAAAAATATGGGCCGTGGAAATTCAAAATAAAGTGTGAGGGGATTGGCAAACTATCTAACTTCCCACAAATGGAGAGACAAGAAAGATGAAGATGATAGCTTCTGTGGGAATAAGAAAGGACTTAAACAAACTGATAAAGTCCTTAAAATTAGGTTGCATAGTTTGAAGAGGAAAAGTTAAAATTTTACTTCCTTCTCCTTCTGCCTCTGTAACTCAGCTTGCTCCTTGCAAAGTCTAGATCATGTAGGTCTCAGAAAGTGGGGACTCACAATACTAGGAACTGGCACTCACCCTTGTCCTGCTGTTTGCAATTTCCCTAGGCCCTGCAAACCCACAAACCCACTTAATCATGCCTGTCCATGTATAAAAACTCTGTAACCCCTTTGTTCGGGGCTCAGAGCTTGGAGTGTTAACTCTTCTGGGCCCGCCAGTGTAATAAACCTGAGTTCTCCAGTTCTCCAAGTGTGGTGTTTGGTTTCTCAAGTACTGATTTCTGCAACATTTCTGGAGGCCCTAGCAAGATTCCAACCATGCCAGCCCTTTGAGCCACCAGACTGGTGGCTTGGCCAGTTCAGAGCAGAGGAGCCCCAGGACGACCGAGGAGGTGCACCACCTGACGATATTCTGGGTTCTCTCGGACCAGCGTTCCCACTCTCCGGGCAGCTGAGCCCCGACTCATTAAAGGGACAGACCAACTCACCAGGAATGGCCACAGGATAAGGTAAGGCCTGGGGCTGGTCTGCAGTCAGGAAATCCTATCCCAACTGGATCCCTCCTTGCAAGGTTGGTCCAGCTTGGGGGTTTATACCGACCTGCCAATGCTGAGACATCTTAAATCTCTCTTGGGAGAGTGGCCAGGCAGATGAAAAATGAATGTGAATGAGTGTGTGGCCTGACTCACTTGTGCTTCAGGCTCAATTGTGTGGCTTCATGGCCTTCATGGCTATGGAGTCCGAGTGGGCCCTAGCTTGCAGTTCCGTGGTATCCTGATACAGCTCAAGGCAGTGTCTGCCTCTGGGGGACCCAGTCCCTCCCTGCAAGACAGATCCAGATCAGGGGTTTATACTGATCCACCAATGCTAGAAGCACCTAAGTTTCCCCCAGGGATGTGGTCAAACAGGCATCTGAATGGTCTCCTCTTTTGAGGGGGCACCCACCCTTGTTTGTCTTTGTGCCACTGACTCAGGGCGGGATACACAGGGAGGGAGAAATTATTGGTTACCAGTTATTCTTCTGTTGACTGACTTCTTGAGCTGACATCTAAGAAATTAGGTTTTCCTGCCAAGTAGATTACATTTGTCAACATGGGGGGAATTTCCTCTAAGCCAACAGCTTTAGATTGCATTATAAAGAACTTTAAGAAGGGCTTTGTAGGAGACTATGGAGTCAAGATGACCCCCAGGAAGCTTCATGATTTGTGTGAACTTGATTGGCCATCGTTTGACATTGGATGGCCACCAGATGCCACCTACTGTCCAAGCAGTACACCAGGTAGACACTGGACTCCAGGACATCCAGATCAGTTTCCATACATAGACTCCTGGCTTCTAATAGCACAGACCCTGCCCTGTGGGCAAGATTTTGTACGAACGAACAGGACCAGAGTAGGATATTTGTGGCACAACCACTCAGATAAAAGAAAGAAGGGAAAAAAACCTATATTCCAGGGAGATGCAGTGGAAGACCCACTACTGCCCCTGAAATACGTTCCTCTGACTCCACAAGCCCCGGCACAGCCAGCACCAGACTCATTGCCAGACAGTCCACCTCCCTCCATGTCCCCCTCACCACCTCATGAGCAAGACTCCAGCCCTGAGCCAGTAGGGAAGTAGCTCCGCTAGGCCAAAAAAATCTAACCAGTTGGCCATGGCCCGTCAGATGCCAATGTGAAAAACTCAAGGTCCTCAACAAGTGAACAAGGATGGCAACACCATAACCCAGCGTACACTGATAAATCACAGGCTATGATTGACCTCCCAGAGTTCATTTTCTACACCCACCAGCCGATGACTGGGATGACTGTCGCTAGCTCCTTATGTCTCTCTTCACCATTGAGGAAAGACAATGCATCTCGACAGAAAGCCAAAAATGGCTCTGAAGACAAGCCCCTGCAGAGGTCTTAGATGTAGAGGGATGGGCACAAGAAGCAATGCCAGAGATGAGACCTAATTGGGATTTCAATAACAGAGAAGGACAAGAAATTCTGAGTTTCTACCATGATGCCCTTCTCCATGGACTTCGAGTGGGAGCCAAAAAGCCCTACCAATATGTCCAAAATTACAATAATAATAATAATAAAAACCAGATGAGACCCTCACCAATTTCTATGAAAGACTATGTGAAGCATTCTGGATATACATCCCGTTTGACCCAGAGACAGCCAAGAATCAACAGATGATTAACGTTGCCTTTGTGGCTCAATCCTGCGCAGACATCCAATGAAAGCTCCAAAAGCTGAAAGGCTTCCCTGGGATGAATACCACACAGCTCCGGGAGGTAGCAAATAAAGTCTTTGTGAACTGAGACTGTGAAGCCCAATGAGAAGCAGATTAAAAAATGAAACAGAAAGCAGCCCTGCTAGCAGCAGCATTGAGGAGCTCAGATCCAGTGAAACAGACGGTTCCCTCATGGAAAGTGGAAACTAAGAAGAGACCATCACTATGCTAGGACCAGTGCGCCCATTGAAAAGAGACGGAACACTGGAGGAATGAGTGCCCCATTGCAGAGGGACATCTAAAGGGTCAAAGAAGTTCAGTCAACCCAACAAAGAAAGGTACCAGCCTGAGCTGGCTGTCCAAAACCTTATTGGCCTGGCTGGAACAGAATCAGACTAGGGAAGACCAGGCTCCCTGATCCTGGGCCTCCGGGAGCCCACGGTCACGATGAAAGTAGGGGGTCAATCAATGACTTTTATGGTGGATACTGGAGCTGAACACTCCATGGTAACCACACCTGTGGCTCCCCTCACAGGCCGAACAGCAACTACTGTTGGGGCCGCAGGGGACATGGCAGGCTGCTCATTTTGCAAGGTCCGTTTGTGTCAGCTAGGGGGCCATCTGGTGGCTCATGAATTTCTGTACTTAACGCAATGCCCCATTCCCGTGCTAGGTAGAGACTTACTGACAAAACTGGGGGCACAAATCACCTTTGCCCCCAGAAAGCCTGCGAGCCTCACCTGGGGAGCCAGTTGGCTCTGATGATGGCCGTGACAAGTGCCCAGAGAAGATGAATGACATCTCTATTCCTCAAGGAGGGAACAAATAAATCCCCCCAGACTGGTAAAAGAATTCCCTGATGTCTGGGCAGAGAAGGGGCACCCAGGTTTGGCCAAAACCCATGCCCCCTTTGTAGTGGACCTGAGGCCAGGAGCCACTCCTGTTAGACAAAAACAATATCCAGTAACACGGGAGGCATGCCTGGGAATTTGGGACCACATCCAGCACCTGCAAGACGCTAAGATTATAATTGACTGTCAGTCTCCCTGGAACACTCCGCTCTCCAGTCAAAAAGTCTGGAGGGAATGACTATCACCCTATCTAGGACCTCCACGGTGTCAACAGTGCGGTGATCACCATCCATTCAGTGGTCCCAAAGTTGTACACTCTCCTGAGTCTCTTACCTGCTCAGGCAAGTTGCTTCACCTGCCTTGATCTCAAGGACACATTCTTCTGCCTCCAGCTGTCATCAGCCAGCCAGCCTTTGTTTGCCTTTGAATGGGAAGACCGATAAAGACACAGCTGATTTGGACTCGACTGTCACAAGGCTTCAAAAACTCACCTACCCTGTCTGGTGAAGCCCTGGATGCGGACCTTGCTGCCTTTTCCAGAGAAACTTTAAACTGCACCCTACTCTAGTACGTGGATGACCTGTTACTAGCCAGTACCACCGAAGGGGACTGCTGGAGAGGCACCAAAGCCCTGTTAGCTCTACTCTCCAACACAGGGTAAGAGGTGTCATGGAAAAAGGCTCAGATCTGCAGACAGGAGGTCAAATACCTGGGGTTTGTCAACTTAAAAGAGCATCAGGTGCTTGGAAATGAGAGGAAGCAAGCCATCTGTTGAATATCTCAGCCGAATGCCAAGAAAGAAGTCCGTGAGTTCCTCAGGGCTGCTGGATGCTGTCGGATCTGGATACCAGGTTTCTCTGCAATTGCCAAGTCTTTGTTTAAAGGCACATCAGGGTCTGATAAGGACCCCCTAGAGTGGGAACCTGAACAGGAAAAGGCCTTTGAGGAGATAAAGAGACTTTTGACGAGTGCTCCAGCATTAGGGCTGCCAGATGTGACATGGGACTTTAACCTGCTTGTACATGAGAAAAATCACACTGCTTTGGGGGTCCTCACACACAAAAAAGTGACTGAACTGAGTGTCCAGTCACATACCTGTCCACATGACTAGATCCAGTGGCACAGGATGGCCACCATGCCTCCGGGCATTAGCTGCCACTGTGGTTTTGGTCAGAGAAGCAGATAAGCTTACTCTCAGACAAAATATAAATGCACAGGTTCCCCATGCTGTTACTGCCCTGATGAACAGTATAAGCAGCTGACCAACTCCAGGATGACTCACTATCAAGGACTGCTTTGCAAAAACCCATGGGTCCAACTCGAGACTATGTGGACACTGAACACCACCACCTTTTTACCTACAGAAGCTGGAATGCCCGATCATAACTGTGAGGAGGTCATAGACGAAATTTACTTGAGCAGGCTGGACCTGATGGACAGTCCCCTCCAGAACCCAGAACTGGAACTGTTCACTGATGGAAGCAGTTTTGTCCAAGATGGGCAGTGCAAAGCAGGCTCTGCCATAGCAACAAATGATTAGATAGTGAAGGCTGAGGCCTTGCCACAAGTGTGGTCAGCACAACAGGCTGAGCTACGGGCACTCACCCAGGCCCTAAGGCATGCCGAAGGAAAACGAGTCAACATCTATACTGATTCAAATTATGCCATTGCTACTTTCCATGTACATGGAGCCATTTATAAAGAAAGGGGACTATTGACAGTGGGTTGGTGGGAGACTAAAAACAAAAAAGAAATCCTTCAGCTGTTGCAAGCAGTCTGGAATCCTTCCCAAGTAAAGGTGAGGAACTGATCCAATCAGCAATGGAAATCGGTTGGCTGACCAGGCAGTCAAGGAGGCAGCAACCCAACCAAGCCCCACAGTGGGCCCTAAGTCAATCTTTAAGGTCCTCTTGGCACCAGAATTGCCTCTGTCCCTGAGATAACCAAGGAAGAAGATCAGTGGGCTCTAAATGAGGGAGGAATAAAAGAAAAGGAGGGCTGGTGGAAGCTCCCAGACCAGAGACTCTTTATCCCCAGCAATATAGCAATCCAGCTGGTAAAACAACATCATGAGACAATTCTTTTAGGAAAAACTGGTCTCGAGAATTTACTGAGCCACTACTATCTCATTCATAAGCTCTCAACCTTGTGTGCCCAGATCAGGGCTAGATGTGTGACTTGTGTGCAAAACAATGCCAGCCAAGGACCAAGACCCAACCCAGGGGTGCAGACAGCTGGGACACTGCTCTTTGAAGATCTTGTAATGGACTTTACTGAAGTCAAGCCCTATAGGGGCTATAGCCTCAAGCTATAGGGGCTATAATTATTTACTTGTGGCAGCCTGCATCTACTCGGGATGGGCTGAAGCCTACCCCCCACACACTGAACAGGCACAAGAAGTGGCCAAGGCCTTACTAAGAGACATACTCCCGAGATATGGGCTGCCTCTCTCTATAGGGTCTGACAATGGGCCAGCTTTTGTGTCTGAGATAATCCAAACTTTATCCAGGACACTGGATCAAGCTTCACACTGCTTACAGGCCACAGAGCTCAGGGAAAGTTGAATGCATGAATTGGGGCCTCAAGACTACATTAGCTAAACTTTGCCAGGAGACCCAGTTATCTTGGGTCAACATGTTACCCCTAGCCTTACTCTAAGCCTGATGCACCCCGAGGTCCTCAGGCTATTCTCCCTTTGAGGCCTTATATGGGAGAATGTCCCCAGTGATAGGTAAACTCAAGGGAACCCCCCCCCCCCAGCCAAACTAGCTACTAGGTGTTCTGACACCTCCAGGCCCTGGGAAGTCTTCCACTGTATCTCCTGAGAAACCTTAGAAAGGACACCGATTCCTTTGGACAATTGGGTTCATCCCTATCAGCCAGGAGATGAGGTATGGGTTAAAGATTAGAAAAAAGAACCACTTTAGCCAGTTTAGACAGGCCCTCACATGGTCGTCCTGGCAAGCCCTATTAACTATTAACTATTAGAGTTACAGGCATCATCCCTTGGATGCACCATGCCAGAGTCAAGAAGGCAGTGGCTTCCTATAATGAGGATACCTGGAAAACAGTTTGGGACTCCAAAAACCCCCTCAAGTTCTGGTTCCAAAAGCAACGGCCCTCACCCACGAAAGATGCTGAGCCCTGCTCTAGTCACTCTGGAAGCTGACTAGTCCATGCATGGCAGAAGCTTGAGTATTCTTCAGTCTTGCTCCAGCCACACTCTGGCAGCTGGCTGGTCAATGCACAGTGGAAGCTTGAGGATCTGGCTATCAAAATATCAGTGGATTTTCACTGTCAACCTTGAACTCTACCCTGATTGGTATTGGTATTATTACTGTGCTCTTTGCTATAGGACTAGCTTCAGTCACAACCCAGAACTGGGATTTGGGTCAGAAGCTGCGGTTAGCTGTCTGTTATCTCACTGTAGTGGGAAGCCTCATTCTTATTAGGTGTCTCTTACAATCAATTCTCCCTATTAACTAAATTGCTCCACAGTATAACTGACCCCCCTTTGCGATAGGCTCACTTGCTATAGCCATGACAACCCAAAGATGGGGAGAAAACCTTTTGCTAGTGTTCAGTTATCTGCTATGTGCAGGCTGCTTTGCAGCCTTTTGGTGTCCTTTGCTCTAACAGGTGGTGCCATTCCTTATCCATCATGCACCTGTCAACATTACAGTCAACCCTTAGAAAATCGCTTACTTAACTATCAGCTAGAACAATGTATAGATAGCCAATCCTATAGGCTGATCACCTACTGCCTTCATGACCATGAGATGCATATCCAGGGGCCTGAGTGACAAAGATGTTTTCCAGTCATTCCCCTGCTGCCCTTACCTTTCCCCCACCAGAGGATCCAAAGCCCAGGTGGTATCCTGACACGATGGCATTGCCATCATGCCCCCGTACTTCTGTTTACATGCCATGCATGTGTTATAACCCAGAACAGATGTCTGTGTGTCAAGTAAATGGAGAAACCTACAAGAAAGGGACAATAATACAGACAAACAAAATTATGGACCAACTTTGCCCTAAAAAATCAGGCTCTGCCTGTTGGCAGTATGACCCAGGTTACAGAGCTACTCCTCCTTAGACCCTCATCTGTACCAGGTTCTCAACACAACTCATCACCTTCTTAATGACACCAACCCCCAGCTGGCTAGGAATTGCTGGTTTTGCTTATCGTTAGGAGCTCCATGGTACTTAGCTACATCAGTGCCATTAAATAATGCAACAGCCATGGGAACTCCTATAGACCCACCCTTACAAGGGCCAGTCTTAAGGGCAATTGAGTTAACTCAAAAGGCTCCAGAATGCTTTACAAATAATGGAGGAACTGAACCTGTAGGCAATTTAGCCAGGGACCAAAGTTATCAAACTTTAAAAGGTGAGTGGCCCACTTATCCTCCCACAAGCACAGTATGGTGCCACCCCCATCAAGGCCTTTTCTTTGTTTGTGGGACTGATGCTTGCTTATGTCTACCAGTCAGTTGGATGGGTATCTGTACCTTAGCTCTCCTCACTCCCCAAATGAATATTGTCCCTAATAACCAGACTCTCACTGTACCTCCAGCAGGACATATACAGTCAAAAAGTCATGCAGTTTATACTCCTACTAGTTGGTCTAGGAATCATAGGTATGGGAATAGGAGGAACTGCTTCATCAACCACTTTTTACCATACACTATCCAAAGACTTCACAGATGACATTGAGAAAGTCGCCAATTCTTTAGTGGCCTTACAAGACCAACTAGACTGCCTGGCTGAGGTGATTTTATAGAATATGAGAGGTCTAGACCTACTGATAGCTGAAAAGGGAGGACTCTGCCTCTTCTTAAATGAAGAATGTTGCTATTACGCAAATCAATCAGCAATAGTCAGAGACGTGGCCCAACAGCTAAGGGAACGAATCATAAAAAGGAGAGAGGAACTAGCAAATTCCTAGGGTAACTAGGAGAATATCTGGAGCCAGGCATCGTGGCTTCTCCCTTTAACTGGTCCTTTCTTTGTGGTGCTCTTATTTGGCCCTTGTATTCTCAATGCAGTTATCAAGTTCATAACCTCTCGGGTTGAATCCATAAAGTTACAAATGGTAATAGCTCAACATAGCCCCCTAAATAATGGGGACAAAACGTGGTCCACTGGAAAAGGGAATGGCAAACCACTTCAGTATTCTTGCCTTGAAAACCCTAAGAACAGTATGAAAAGGCAAAAAGATAGGACACTGAAAGATGAACTCCCCAGGTTGATAGGTGCCCAATATGCTACTGGAGATCAGTGGAGAAATAACTCCAGAAGGAATGAAGGGATGGAGCCAAAGCAAAAACAACACCCAGTTGTGGATGTGACTGGTGATGGAAGTAATGTCTGATGCTGTAAAGAACAATATTGCACAGGAACCTGGGATATTAGGTCCATGAATCAAGGCAAATTGGAAGTGGTCAAACGGGAGATGGCAAGAGTGAACACTGACATTTTAGGAATCAGTGAACTCAAATGGACTGGAATGGGTGAATTTAACTCAGATGACCATTATAACTACCACTGTGGGCAAGAATCCCTTAGAAGAAGTGGAGTAGCCCTCATAGTCATCAAAAGAGTCTGAAATTCAGTACTTGGATGCAATCTCAAAAAGTACAGAATTATCTCTGTTCATTTCCAAGACAAACCATTCAATATCACAGTAATCCAAGTCTATGCCCAGGCCAGTAATACTTAAGAAGCTGAAGTCGAACAGTTCTATGAAGATATACAACTTTCTAGAACTAACACCCAATAAAAGATGTCCTTTTCGTTATAGGGGACTGGAATGCAAATTTAGGAAGTCAAGTAATACCAGGAGTAACAGGCAAATTTGGCGTTGGAGTACAGAATGAAGCAGGTCAAATCAAAGGCTAATAGAGTTTTGCCAAGTGACTGCACTGGTCGTAGCAAACACCCTCTTCAAACAACACAAGAGAAGATTCTACATGGACATGTAGATTCTAGATGGACATGGACATCACCAGATGGTCAATAGCAAAACCAGATGGGTTATATTCTTTGCAGACAAAGTTGGAAAGGCTCTAAACAGTCACTAAAAACAAGACTGGGAGCTGACTGGGGCCCAGATCATGAACTCCTTATTGCCAAATTCAGACCTAAATTGATGAAAATAAGGAAAACCACTAGACCATTCAGGTATGACCTAACTCAAATCCCTTACGATTATACAGTGGAAGTGAGTAATAGATTCAAGGGATTAGATGTGATAGAGTGACTGAAGAACTACGGACAGAGATTCATGACATTGTACAGGAGGCAAGGATCAAGATAATCCCCCAAGAAAATGAAATGCAAAAAGGAACTGGTTGTCTAAGGAGGCCTTACAAATAGCTATGAAAAGAAGAAAAGCAAAAGCCAAAGGAGAAAAGAAAAGATATACCCATTTGAATGCAGAGTTCCAAAGAATATCAAGAAGAGATAAGAAAGCCTTCCTCAGTGATCAATGCAAAGAAATAGAGGAAAACAATAGAATGGGAAAGACTAGAAACCTCTCCAAGAAAATTAAAGATATCAAGGGAACATTTCATGCAAAGATGCGCACAATAAAAGACAGAAATCGTATGGACCTAACAGAAGCAGAAGAGATTAAGAAGAGGTAGCAAGACTACACAGAAGAACTATAAAAAAAAAAATCTTCATGACCCAGATAATCACAATGGTATGATCACTCACCTAGAGTCTGACATCCTGGAATGCGAAGTCAACTGGGCCTTAGGAAGCATCACTATGAACAAAGCGTTTGGAGGTGATGGAATTCCAGCTGAGCTATTTCAAATCCTAAAAGATGATGCTATGAAAATGTTGCAATCAATATGCCAGCAATTTTGGAAAACTCAGCAGTAGCTATAGGACTGGAAAAGGTTAGTTTTTATTCCAACCCAAAAGAAAGCCATGTCAAAGAATGCTTAAACTACCACACAATTGCACTCATCTCACATGCTAGTAAAGTAATGCTGAAAATTCTCCAAGCCAGGCTTCAACAGTACATGAACCATGAACTTCTAGATGTTCAAGCTGGATTTAGAAAAGACAGAGGAATCAGAGATCAAGTTGCCAACATTTTTTGGATCATCAAAAAAGCAAGAGAGTTCCAGAAAAACATCTGCTTTATTGACTATGCCAAAGCCTTTGACTCTGTGGATCACAACAAACTGTGGAAAATTCTGGAAGAGATAGGAATACCAGACCACCTGACCTGCCTCTTGAGAAATATGTATGCAGGTCAGGAAGCAACAGTTAGAACTGGACATGGAACAACAGACTGGTTCCAGATCGGGAAAGGAGTACGTCAAGGCTGAATATTGTCACTCTGCTTATTTAACTTACGTGCAGGGTACATTATGAGAAATGCTGGGCTGGATGAAGCACAAGCTGGAATCAAGATTGCCAGGAGAAATATCAATAACCTCAGATATGCAGATGACACCATCCTTATAGAAGAAAGTGAAGAAGAACTAAAGAGCCTCTTGATGAAAGTGAAAGAGGAGAGTGAAAAAGTTGGCTTAAAGCTCAACATTCAGAAAACTAAGATCATGGCATTTGGTCCCATCACTTCATGGGAAATAGATGGGGAAACAATGGAAACAGGACAGACTTCATTTCTTTGGGTTCCAAAATCACTGCAGATGTTGATTGCAGCCATGAAATTAAAAGACGTTTGCTCTTTGGAAGAAAAGTTATGATCAACCTAGACAGCATATTAAAAAGCAGAGACATTACTTTGCCAACAAAGATCCATCTAGTGAAAGCTATGGCTTTTCCAGTAGTCATGTATGGATGTGACAGTTGGACTATAAAGAAAGCTGAGCTCTGAGGAACTGATGCTTTTGAACTGTGATGTTGAAGAAGACTCTTGAGAGTCCCTTGAACTGCAAGGAGATATAACCAGTCCATCCTAAAGGAAATCAGTCCTGAGTATTCATTGGAAGGACTGATGCTGAGGCTGAAACTCCAACACTTTGGCCACCTGATGAGAACAACTGACTCATTTGAAAGACCCTGATGCTGGCTGGGGAAGATTGAAGGTGGGAGGAGAAGGGGACGACAGAGGATGAGATGGTTGGATGGCATCACTGACTCAATGGACATGAGTTTGAGTAGGCTCCAGAAGTTGGTGATGGACAGGGAGGCCTGACGTGTTGCAATCCATGGGGTCACAAAAAGTTGGACACGACTGAATGACTGAACTAAACCGAACTGAAACGATGGGGAGCTCTGAATGTCCTAATAAAACATAAGATGATGTTCTATCTACAATGAGGGATAGAAGCATCAAGATGGGGGAATAGGAGGAAAAGTTAAAATTTTACCTCCTTCTCCTTCTGCCTCTGTAACTCAACTTGCTCCTTGCAAAGTCTAGATCATGTAGGTCTCAGAGAGTGGGGACTCAAAATACTAGAAACTGGAGCTTATCTCACTCACCCTTATGCTGCTCTTTGCAATCACCCTAGCCCTTGCAAACCCGCAAACCTGCTTAATCATGCCTGTCCATGTATAAAGGCTCTGTAAGCCCTTTGTTCTGGGCTCAGAGCTTGGAGGTTAACTCCTCTGGGCCCGCTGGAGTAATAAACCTGAGTTCTCCAACTCTCCGAGCATGGTGCTTGGTTTCTCGAGTACTGGTTTCTGCAACAAGTTGACATGTTTAGGCAACAATAAACTCTATAGAGGTATATGGATAAAACCAAAGGAAATCATCATCCAAGAGCACCGTCTTCATTTTTCTGCTTATTCAGTAATTTGGGGTTTCTATGGGATTCCATTGGTTCCCTTCTTGGCCTTGTTTTCTCCTTCCTCTACATTAAGAACATTTAACTTGGTTCCATGGGTAGGCTCCTGGAGATTTATCAGTCTCTTAACTACTCTTGAATTGTGTATGAGTTACCTCATGGGAGAAAGTAAATGGTCTGCTTCAGGTTAAACAGAATTTAGTCATAATACTTAAGTGCTTCTAAGACAGGAGGTAGATGGGCCCCCCTCCAGGGTAAAGAAATTGGAGATTCATTCCCTGTGGACTGAAACTCCAAGCCCAGAATAGCAGGAAAATTAAGGGAGGAGACTTAATTTTAAGTCTGCAGACTCTTCCCAGACTACATATTTCTCATTCCTGAATCCAGGAGACCTCCCTGGCCATATATGTGCAGAACAGCTCCTTGGAGTTCAAAGGGGGAGGAATGTCAAAGGATGCTCAACCCATATGCCTCTTCAAGAATTAGTCAAGAATTCATCTTGACTAAGAGATGCCTGTGAAAACATGGAAAGATCCTGAAATATATCAAATACAGACTGTGAACCAACCAATACAAATGATTGGCTAAAGGAAAACTGGGAGAAATGCCCCCATATAATTGATTTTAAACCGCATGAGGGCACATCTCAGGGACTGTCCCTCTGTCTGTGTGTCTATTCACATGTACTGTACTCTTTTTCTTCTTAATAAATACTTTGCTTCTTTACTTTCTGTTTTTGTGGAAATTCTTTTTCACAAAGCTGAATGGTCAGGGCCTTTGTTCACTGACCAGTGGTCTGGTGGCTAGGATCTTGTGCTTCCACTGCTGTGACCAGCCTCATCTCTGGCTGGGAAGCCAATCCCTGCTCCAAGCCACTGCAAGTGGAGGCCACCAGAGATCATATCTATAGGAAAGGAAAAGTTCTAAGTGATCTGCATGTATTAACTCACTAAATCTCAAGAATGATGCATATTAGGCACCATTGTTTTATCATTTATAGATAAGACAACTGAGGCAAAAACAGGCTCTTTATGCCTGAAGTCAGAAGCTAATAATAGGTAGCTGCATGTTTAGCTGTGTCCAACTCTTGTTACCCCATGGAGTGTAGCCCCACAAGCTTTCTCTGTCCATGGATTTCCCAGCAAGAATACTGGAGTTGGTTGCCATTTCCTTCTCCAGGGGATCTTCCTGACCCAGGGATCAAACTCATGTCTCCTGCATTGGCAGGAGGATTCTTTACCTCTGAGACACCTGGAAAGCCCAAATAATAGGTCAAGTTAAGCACGAACACTATGATTTGAGACGTATACTGGGTCATATCATATTAGTTTGGTTTGACAAGATTGTAGTCGCTTTATATTTCTCCTTGGGTATGAAAATGAAAGTGTTAGTCTCTCAGTCATGTCTGACTTTTCACTACGCCATGGATGTAGCTCTCCAGGCTCTTCTGTCCATGTGATTTCCCAGCAAGCATACTGGAGTGGGTTGCCATTTCCTTCTTCAGGGGATCTTCCTGACCCAGTGATCAAATCCTGGTCTCCTGTATTGCAGGCAGATTCTTTACCAACTGAGCCACCAGAGAAGCCCAAAATCAGGGTACTAGGAGTCATTTCTCTAAACAGCCTTCCTAGAAAATCTCATCCAGAGTTAGAGTTGCAGGTATGTCTGATAATTCTCACTTTTGTAACATCAATGTTACTTCATTAATGTTAGAACATTAGTTCCACATTAGTTCCACTTGTGGAAGGCTCCACCTGGTCATTGCACAGGTACATCAAACTCAGCATGATTAACTTGTCTGTTCTCTTATCTTCTTCATAAATGGCCACTTTTTCTGTCTTCCCGAGAGGCTAAAATCATGGCAAAAACACATGGACCAATAGTCTCATTACAATTTCTCTCTTTGCACTTCCATGCAAAAGGTTACTAAATCCTATTGAAGCTACATGTTTAATAATTCCTTCACTCCATCTTCATTTTCACTGTGTCAGTTAAAATATTTAGATCTTTCTTTTCTCCTACTATCCCACTCTCCTTCTTTCCTTCCTTCTTCCTTTCCCTCTTGCTTTCTTTCCTTCCTTCCTCTTTTCCTGTCTCCCTTCCTCCTTGTATTTCTTCTCTTTTGTTCTTTCACCTT
Source organism: Bos indicus (assembly GCF_029378745.1). NCBI lineage: Eukaryota > Metazoa > Chordata > Mammalia > Artiodactyla > Bovidae > Bos > Bos indicus. The sequence goes on along the minus strand of NC_091762.1, from coordinate 48,006,584 downwards.
TTGAGACTTGAAAAATACAAAAAACCCAAAGAAAAAATAACAGTAACCCATAACTTTACCTCAGAAGTAAGCATTGTTAATATTTAGATATATTTGCTTCCATTTTTAATTTTTTTGTACATAGTCTCAGATGTCTATACAAAGAGGAAACACCTTAACCTCAATTCAAAGAAATAGGAAAACAATAGAATGGCAAAGACTAGAAATCTCTTCAAGAAAATTGAACATATCAGAGAAGTATTTCATGCAAAGATTGACATGATAAAGGAGAGAAAGGGTAAGGAGCTAATAGAAGCAGAAGACACTAAGAAGGGGTGGTAAGAATACACAGAAGAACTATACAAAAAACTCTTAAGGATCCAGACAACCACAATCATGTGGTCACTTACCTAGAGGCAGACATCCTGGAATGTGAAATCAAGTGGGCCTTAGAAAGCAAAACTACAAGCAAACCTAGTGGAGGTGATGAAATTCCAGCTGAGCTTCTTAAAATCCTAAAAGATGATGCTGTTAAAGTGTTGAACTCACTATGTTAGCAAATTTGGAAAACTCAGCAGTGGCACCAGGATTGGAAAAGGTCAGATTTCATTCTAATCCCAAAGAAGGGCAATGCCAAAGAATGTCCAAAATACTGAATAATTGCACTCATTTCTCATGCTAGCAAGGTTATTCTCAAAATCTCTCAAGCTGGGCTTCAGCAGAATGTGAACTGAGAACTTCCAGCTGTACAAGCTGGGTTTAGAAAAGGCAGAGGAACCAGAGACCAAATCGCCAACATTTCTTGGCTCTTATAGAAAGCAAAGGAATTCCAGAAAAACTTCTGCTTCATTGACTACACTAAAACCCTTGACTGTGTGGATCACAAAAAACTGAATACCAGACCACTTTACCTGTCTCCTAAGAATCCTATATACTGGTCAAGAAGCAACAGTTAAAACCAGACATAGAAAGACAGACTGGCTAAAAAGGGAAAGGAGTACAAGTCATTATATTTTCATCTGTTTATTTAACTTATATGTGGAGTAGATCATGTGAAATGCTGGGCTGGATGAATCACAAGCTGGAATCAAGATTGCCAGAAGAAATATCAACAACCTCAGATACCCATGATACAATTTTAATTGCAGAAAGTGAAGAGAAACTAAAGAGCCTCTTGATAAGGGTGAAAGGAGAGTGAAATAGCTGGCTTAAAACTCAGCATTCAAAAAACTAAGGTCATGGCATCCAGTCCCATCACTTTAGAGCAAATAGAATGGGGAAAAGTGGAAGCACTGACAGATTTTATTTTCTTGGGTTCCAAAATCACTACAGACAGTGAGTGCAGCCATGAAATTAAAAGATGCTTGCTCCTTGGAGGAAAAACTATGACAAACCTAGACAACATATTAAAAAACAGACATCACTTTGCTGACAAAAGTCTGTATAGTCAAAATTATGGTTTTCCAGTAGTCATGTACATATGTGAGCGTTGGACCTTAAAGAAGGTTGATCACCAAAGAATTGATGCTTTTGAATTGTGGTGCTGGAGAAGACTGAGAGTCCCTTGGACTGTAAGGAGATCAAACCAGTCAATACTAAAGGAAATCAATCCTGAATATTCATTGGAAAGACTGATGCTGAAACTCAAGCTCCAATAGCTTGGCCAGCTCATGTGAAGAGCTGACACTTTGGAAAAGACTCTGATGCTGGGAAAGATTGAAGGCAAAATGAGAAGAGGGTTGCCAGAAGATGAGAGAGTTAGAGAATATCACCGACTCAGTGGACATGAATTTGAGCAAACTCTGGAAGACAGTGAAGGACAAGGAAGCCTGGTACGCTGCAGTCCATGGGGGTCACAAAGAGTGGGACACGATTTAGCAGCTGAGCAACAATAGCCTCAGATATCCTTCTCCATGACATGGTCTCCTGCCATTGGTAGAGTTCTGGCTGTCACCAGTTTTTCTCCAAACTTTGTCTGCTTTTAAAATTTCCCTTCTAAATCTCTTCTTGGTAACACACTCATTGTTTAACGGAATATTTTCAAAAAATTTCCAGTGCATGGATAGTTGTTTATTTTTGTTGTTGCTGTTTTGTATTATCTCTATGGGTATTAACTGGTATATTTGTAAAGGAAATTGTAAGTCACATGATGAAGAAAATAATTATTTAAATGTATTATAAAGTAAATGTGAAATTTAAAGAAGAGAGAATTTTAAAAAACATCTGAGAATGGAGTAATTGCAATGACAATTATGGGGAAGGTGTAAGAAGTAGTCAGAAGGAAGAGAAGAATGAGGGGCATGTTAAATCAAGTCTTAACTCTTCAAAAAATAGTGGCTATAGATAAAATACTTGAGAAATTATGAATATGTTGGAGAAAATATGAAAAAACTTATAGATATTGGAGGTGAGAGATTGAGATGTATTTACTAGATATGAATCTATTGTGATACATATTTAGCAAATATCAGAAATTACATATGCAAACATAATGTTTTATCCCCTCTGTGTTGAATTTTAATTTTAATTTATCTTTTCAAAAGCTTGATTCTTCTACTCACCTGAGTTCTTCAATGCCTGGAATAGTATCAAAATATTTTCATTGGCACCTAAACTAATGCTCAAATATTATTCAGTAAAGACAGAGAGAAAAAATAAGGGAGGGAGTGAAGAAGAAAGGAGGGAATTGGGATCATACTTTTTAAAGAATTATACTGTGGGTTTACACAGGCATTTGAATGTTGCTGTGTTGTTCAGAACATTTGGGGGACTTTCTTTGGAGATTTCCTTAAAAACTTAAGGGTTTCTAAAAATTCTTAGTGGCAGTACAATTTTATCTTTTGAGTCTGGATTTACTTTTGTAAAATTCAGAATTTAACTGTAGTGAAGTGTCTAGAAAAAGTAGGACCCTTTTTTTCAGTAATAAGATGGAATTAGAATATTTGGGCTTCCCTGATGGTTCAGTTGGTAAAGAATCTGCCTGCAATGCAGGAGACCTGAGTTCAATCCCTGAATTGGGAAGATCCTCTGGAGAAGGGAATGGCTAACCACTCCAGTATTCTGGCCTAGAGAATTCCATGTACTGTGTAGTCTATGGGGTCCCAAAGAGAAGCAAATGACTGAGTGACTTTCATTTGAATATTCAGTTCAGTTCAATTCAGTCGCTCAGTCATGTCTGACTCTTTGCAACCCATGAATTGCAGCACGCCAGGCCTCCCTGTGCATCACCAACTCCCAGAGTTCACTCAGACTCACGTCCATTGAGCCAGTGATGCCATCCAGCCATCTCATCCTCTGTCGTCCCCTTCTCCTCCTGCCCCCAATCCCTCCCAGCATCAGAGTCTTCTCCAATGAGTCAACTCTTCGCATGAGATGGCCAAGTACTGGAGTTTCAGCTTTAACATCATTCCTTCCAAAGAAATCCCAGGGCTGATCTCCTTCAGAATGGACTGGTTGGATCTCCTTGCAGTCCAAGGGACTCTCAAGAGTCTTCTCCAACACCACAGTTCAAAAGCATCAATTCTTCGGCGCTCAGCCTTCTTCACAGTCCAACTCTCACATCCATACATGACCACAGGAAAAACCATAGCCTTGACTAGATGGACCTTTGTTGCCAAAGTAATGTCTCTGCTTTTGAATATGCTATCTAGGTTGGTCATAACTTTCCTTCCAAGGAGTAAGCTTCTTTTAATTTCATGGCTGCAGTCACCATCTGCAGTGATTCTGGAGCCCAAAAAAATGAAGTCTGACACTGTTTCCCCATCTATTTCCCATGAAGTGATGAGACTGGATGCCATGATCTTCGTTTTCTGAATGTTGAGTTTTAAGCCAACTTTTTCACTCTCCACTTTCACTTTCATCAAGAATATTAGGTGTGACTAAAAGATAAGAATGCTGATTTTCCTCTCTGGTTTATAAGTTGTGTCCTGAAGGCAAAACTAAAAGTAGAGTCACGAACAAATTATTTATTTATTTAATTTAGCACATGACATAAAATTGGAGTAAAACGTAGATTCTCAGGGCCACTATTTCAGAGATAAACACTTATTCATAGACATGAATTTTGGCATGTTTTAAGTTATTCTTCTCATTTATTTTTGGGATTTTATTATGAAAAATTTTAAGCACACAGAAAATGTAAAAGAATTGAATGTGTTATTCTTCACCTAGATTCTATCATTAACATTTATTTTGTATACTTGTCACATATCTATTCATGTAATAGTCCATGTGTCTATAAATCCACTTTATTTTTTGACATATTTCACAGTAACTTTCAGGCATCAGTACAGGTCCTCCAAAATACTTCAACGTGCATGTGATTAATTTCAACATTTTCAGTTTTTTCTTCTGGTGTAGAATTTACATTAAATGAAATTACAAATAGTGTATTTCATATAGTGTAAAATCGCTGTTTTGACAAAATGTATACATTTGTGAAAGCCAAATCACTCCAAAGAATATATCAACAACCCCCAAAAGTTTTCTAATGTTAGCTGCAAATCTGCACACTCAACCTTAGCCCCTGCACCCTGAAGCACTTCTGATTTTTTCCTACCATAGATTACTTCAGGCTTTGGGCTTGCAGGAAGAATCCACCTGCAATGCAGGAGACATGGAGACACATATTCTATCCTAGGTCAGAAAGATACCCTAAAGGAGGGGATGGCAACCTGCTCGAGTATGCTCGCTTGGAGAATTCCATGGACAGAGGAGCCTGGTGGGCTACGGTCCAAGAGATCTCAAAGAGATGGACACCACTGAGTGACTAACCATGGGTTACTTTTACTTGTTTTAGAATTTCATATAAATGAAATGATAAACATTTTATTTTTTGTGTAAGTTTTCTTTCACTTGCCATATTTTTGAGACTTATGCTATAAGTTGTGTGAACAGTAATTTTTTTTCTTACAAATTGTTCAGTATCATTCCATTCTATAATTATGTAGCAATTTATCAATTCAGTTTATAAACACCTGTCTTATTTTAAGTTCTGCCCATTATGAATAGAGCTGTTACATGAAGATTTGTATCTCTTGACTAACTACCTAGAAGTGGAATTTCTAGGTTATTGTAGAGGTATGTTGAGTTTTGTGTGTGTGTGTGATAGTACAATTTTCTTAATTGTATCATTTTATATTACCACTAAAACGCATGAATTCTAGTTACGTCGGCCACCTTATTTTTGTTGTCCACTCCATCACATTATTTTTGATATCAGGCTTTTCAATTTTTGTTATTTTGATTTGGTCTACAGTAATTTTTTCATTATAATTTTATTTGTTTTTCCCTGATGAAAAATGCTATTGAGCACACTTTCATGTGCTTCTAATTATTTCATATATAGTCAATTCTTGTTACAAGTGGTCATTGTGTTCTATAACATCACTCCAAACACTAAATTAGTGAATACTGAGCCATTGCTCCTAGAAGAAATAAAGTACTAGATTCCTGCAAGCCTCTGGTCACATTTTCATCTGCTAATCAATAAACTCTATTTTTATGTTTCTGTTAAAAGACATTTTATTTAATAAATATTGCTGGCTAATTAACATTGAATCTTGCCAACAGTACTATAATTCACATTCAAATGAAGTTTATCTAAAACATCTATTTTTTTCCATAAAGCACCATGATCAATATTACATGAATACACACACACCATGTGTAATTGAAAATTATCTGCATTTTCCAGTTGTAATCTACAGTGTTATATAAATATCAAATAAATCAGGGTGGTAGATAAGTATTTTTCAGATCATTTATGGCTTTATTAAATTTTTGTTTAGTTGTACAATTAATTGTCAAGAGAAAATGTTAAAATCTTCAATTATATTGGCATTTTCTATTTTTCTCTTTAAAGCTGTCAATTTTTGATTCATTTATTTTGATTTATGATTGTACATCCTCTCAATAAATTCATACTTTATCATTTTGAAGTAATCATTATGTCTGTGTTGGGGCCCAGAGAAGGCTACCCTAAAACATGCCTCAATGGTGTATTGATTATTTTGAATCAAAGTCACTTGAATAGCAGCCAATACAAGGACACCTTGACCCTCCTTTGTCTCCTTGAATGGAGGAAATAAATCTCCTGCATGAAGAGTACCCTCACTGCACCATGAGACTATTGAGAGGATTCATCACCAGAAGACAGGCTTCATGGCTTAGAAGCCTATATAAATAAACAAACCTTGTTACTTCTTTACTAGTTTACTACCCAAGGTCACAGTTTCCTTAAATTGTTTACTAATTAAGCACCTAATCTCAAGTCCCTTTGCCCTCTCAACTTCTCACAAATTTGTTGTTTTTTATGTAAAAAGATACAAAAGTTCCCCTCTTTGGGTCCTTCTCTGAGCATCATTTTCATGGTTTCTGGTACGTACAAAGTTAAATTTTTGATCTTTAACAAGATCTTTCTCTTGTTAATCTGTTTCATGTCCATGTAATTCTTAGGTCAGTCAGAAGAATTTAGGAAAGTAGAGGAAAATTTTTCCTCTCCAACATATACTATTCTTCATTTTTAAGTCTTATTTCTTCTGATATTTATATAGCCATTTCAGCTATTTTAGGGTTACTATTTGCATGGCATATCTTTTTCTGACCCTTTTCCTTTCAACTATCTATGTCTTTATATTCTAAATGCATTTCCTTTTGACAGTATTTAGTTAGGTTTTATATTTTCATTCATTCTGACAATCTGCAACTTAATTGGAATATATATTCCATTAACATTATTGTAATTTATACTATAAACAAATTTATATACTTATTATTTATAGTAATGCTTTATATTTATAGTACTATTAGTATCTATTTGTATATTGTGTTTCCTCAGCACTCATAAAATCTATTTTAGTGGGACATGTGGCTTTATGGGACATAAGCATTATGTGCTTAAGGCTTTACAGTTTCTTTACTATCCAAATCAGATGTCACTCTCTCCAAGATTTCCTTTGCTGCTCCCATCACTTCATGCTCTGCTCCCATGTGACATTATGAGTATATGTCATAGTATTCATCTGTCCATGCTCAGTCTCTAAATCATGTCTGACTCTTTGCGACCCCATGGACTGTAGCCCACCAGGCTCCTCTATCCATGGAATTCTCCAGGCAAGCATACTGGAGTGGGTTGCCATTTCCTTCTCCAGGGGATCTTCTTAACCCAGGGACTGAGCCCACATCTTCTGCATTCCAGGCTGAATTTTTATCACGTGGGAAGACCATTTTATAGTATACTCCTTCACTTACAAGCGAGTATATACATTAATTTACTGCAGGATGTTACATTGATGAAGTTATGCGTCATTTCCTCCACTAGTCTGAGAAGTCCTTGAGGAAGAGTGCTATGTCTCTATTGCCAGGGTGCTGCCAGGCATAATGAATGCATGTTGGAGTGTGCTTTGCAGTTTAAATGGCATCCAGTATCTTTCCCACCAGAACTCTGACCATGCAGGGTGCATGTTATCATCTTTATTTACAGATGAGGATAAAGAGACTTTAGCCATTTAGGGATTTGATCAAGGTCATACAGCCAGAAAGTGGCAGAGCTAAATCTCCCTGTTTTGTGCTCAGAGATCAAAATAAGTCATTCTCATTTAACTCGAACTCATACAAAAGATTTTTCTTGCTTCCTAAGGAATTTATCATTAAAAATTAAATATTAATATAACTAGAGCTAAACATTAACACATATATGTGTTAATTGATCTAAATATAGACTGTTTGCCTTAAGCAAAAATAAATGTATGTGTGCTTTTCAAACATTTGATTATTCTTCCTATATCTTGTTGGATGAAGCGCAAGCTTCGAGATTAAATAAATGTGTTAAAGCGATGCTATAGATTGCATATGTATCATCTAATTTTTTCCTGGGGCTTTGTTTATTTCTGCCTCTAAATATTCAGAGTCCAGTTTTTCATTTCTACTAATACTGAAGAGAATGAGTCCACCCAGGAATACTCTATCCATCTGTTCCTAACATATGTTATTAAATGGGAGGCAACTAGAAGGTAGGTGAGCACTTACCAGATGCAAACTAAATTCTCCAGAGCTTTATCTATACATTTTCTAGGGTTCATTGCCAGTTTTTGACTGTAGGGAATTTTAGGCTTGGGATATTTGTGTGTTGAAAAGTTGCATCGAAATTCACAACCCTTTCATTATCCTCAGTTTGTAATCTTTGGATACAGTTTCCGAAATCCCTGGAGTTTTATAAACCACATGGAATTTTCGTTTTGTATTCAATCTTTCTAGCTCTACTTGTTTTCTGACAAACAAATAAGCCACTTTACCTGTGAACAGGACAATGGGGTCCTGACGAGTATCCTTGCATGTATTTTTGGAGCCCACAGGAATTAGTTTGACTATTTACAGATTATAACAGTTGGTGGTTGAGAGCTTTATTTTCATTCCCAGTTGGTACAATATGTTCACAGCTGATGCAATGGCTGGCCCACTTGATTCACATATGGTGCACTCCTGGGGGCCCTCTAAGGCTTTCTGATGTAGTTTGTCTTCTCTAAAGCTATCATGTCTTTAGCTTTGCTTTTGTCTGCTGGTCAAATGAAGGGGAAAAAACCTCTGAACTCTGGCAGCTGCAGAGGGTATCAGCAACTCAGTTGTTATAGATTCAAAGCACTAGGTCAAAATGTCCCAGGAAAAAGATTTTTGTTAACCACTGCAAACAAACAAAACGCTTCTCTACATAGCATGAGCAGAGAACACACACGCACAGACAGGGTTCTCTTTTGTTTTACTTTCACTTTGAAGCTATGCCTACACTGTTCTTGAGTGTTTTCAGCACAGTTAAGTGCCAGAGAGACCACAGTGTCCCAGGCATCCATTTACATTGAAAAACATTGTACCACAAGTCCTTTAGATAATATTTCCTTTTCTACAACTTCATTTTTTTGTGCTAAAAGTCACTAAGGAAGATAGTATTAAAAGTGAGCTGGAGTCTCTTTGCCAAGGCTGATTTCACAAAGACTATCAGACAAGAAGAACAGAATTGCAAAATTAATAACATTGAAAACCCAAACGCAAGCACCCTCCAGCAGTCATTATACCGCGATACATAATCAGTGTTTATCCTGACTCTAAACTATAACTGATAAAGCCACAATCTCATAAAAAGATTATTTTCAAGACTATTGCATTACCCTCTGAGAGCTAAAATACTCATTTATTCATAGTAGCAGATTGTAATAGCTCTAATTCCCCAAGAAGTGGGCATTGTATGATAATTGAGTGGGCTGGGATGTTAATTGTCTTCCACTTCACCTCTAGATGTTTAACTGCTTATCTCTTCAACCAGCAAACAGTAATGCTCACTTATTTGTGCGTTACTGTTCAGATAATTTTGTGAGCTAAATTATTTGTAATAAAGAGGAAAAAGTATCTGTGCAGGCAAAATATTTAAATTGTGGCACGTTTACATATTAAAACCAATTGAAGGCAATGTTGTATTCTTATGGAGCTTTCCAACAGAGTTGCTTTTGCAGTACTTAGGGAGTAATTGGAAGTGCAGGAATATGACCAACAAACCGAACAACGTTAATAGGCATCACTAAATCAATACTACTTGGTGAGTTTACCACGCTATTTTCTATTAAGAGCAACTTGTCTCAAACCACACGGCAAAGGTAGCCGCTTACTGTTCAGGGAGTCATGCTGGTGTTCCATGCTGCTTCTGTCAGCTATTGCGGGGTGGATGACTGAGCCTACAGCCCATTTTGTATTCTACTTGATCTTGCTACATTGCTGCTGTTTTCACAAGCCAAAGTCTAATTCAATCCTTATATTTGGTTAATTGTGGACAAAAAAAATTGTTGCCTGCCATCCCAGTAAATAGAAAATCTTGCCCACCCTGAAGCCATCAGCTACTGCAGTCTTAGGAGAATTCAGTGTGGAGGAAAAAAAAAAAAAAAGGATACCTACCATAGATGATTAAGATGCGTGCGTGAATGTGCCTAGGAATTTCAGTCGTGTCCAACTCTTTGTGACCCCATGGACGGTAGACCACCAGGCTCCTCTGTCCATGGGGTTCTCCAGGCAAGTATACTAGAGTGGGTATCCATTTGCTTCTCCAGGGGATCTTCCTGATCCAGGGATTGAACCTGTGTTTCTTGCACCTCCTGAATTGGTGAGTGGATCCTTTATGACTGTGCCACCTACATATCTAAGGAATAATTTCCATGAGCCCAGACTCTTGCATCTTCCCATACATAGAAAAGTACTAAAATCATTACCTTGAGGTGTCTATTTTTTGTGATGAGAAATAATCTTTTGTTTGACTTTTTTTTTTTTTCTTTTTCAGCAAAAAGGCATATATATCCTAAATCCTTTCTTACTTCTTTGGAGCAGTTCCTCAGAGTTATCTGAGAGTGGTCTCCCAGCCTGCAGTCCTCAATAAAGCCTCTGAATAAAATATAACTTGCAACTTTTAAGTCTGCATTTTCCTCAGTCAACAGTTTTGATGATCAACAAGAGGCAACCAGAACAGACTTCTCTCCTTTGCCTGGACTCTGTGAAGTTTTAGAGCCTTCATACTAGCAGAGGCCCCTTGTGCCCACTTGCCTCCTAGGAAAGTCCAGTTGAATTTAGATAAGTCTCTTCCGGGTCTTCAATTTCCCATTATTGGTGGATGGTTTAAGTTTTGTTTGGTATGTTAAACTCCTTGCTGGAGTTTAACAAGTCCATATTTTCTTGAACTTAGTTTCAAGAAGAGGTGCCTGGGTTGTCCTCAGTTAAAAGACAGTGGTAAGATTTTATTATGTAGGTAGAGAATTTATAAGTACTCACTTATTTTGCCTGGAGAAATATCAATAACCTTAGATATACAGATGACACCACCCTTATGGCAGAAAGTGAAGAACTAAAGAGCCTCTTGATGAAAGTGAAAGAGCAGAGTGAAAAAGTTGGCTTAAAGCTCAACATTAAGAAAACGAAGATCATGGCATCAGGTCCCATCACTTCATGGGGAATAGATGGGGAAACAGTGGAAACAGTGGCTGACTTTATTTTTCTGTGCTCCAAAATCACTGCAGATGGTGATTGCAGCCATGAAATTAAAAGACACTTACTCCTTGGAAGGAAAGTTATGACCAACCTAGATAGCATATTCAAAAGCAGAGACATTACTTTGCCAACAAAGGTCCATCTAGTCAAGGCTATGGTTTTCCAGTAGTCATGTATGGATGTGAGAGTTGGACTACAAAGGAAGCTGAGCATTGAAGAATTGATGCTTTTGAACTGTGGTGTTGGAGAAGACTCTTGAGAGTCCCTTGGACTTCAAGGAGATCCAACCAGTCCATCCTAAAGGAGATCAGTCCTGGGTGTTCATTGGAAGGACTGATGTTGAAGCTGAAACTCCAGTACTTTGGCCACCTGATGTGAAGAGCTGATGAAAAGACCCTGATACTGAGAAAGATTGAGGGCAAGAGGAGAAGGGGACGACAGAGGATGAGATGGTTGGATGGCATCACCAACTCGATGGACATGGGTTTGGGTGGACTCTGGGAGTTGGTGATGCACAGGGAGGCCTGGCATGCTGTGGTTCGCAAGGAGTTGGTCATGACTGAGCGACTGAACTGAACTGAACTCACTTTTTGAACTGTGTTGTTGGAGAAGACTCTTGCAAGTCCCTTGGACTGCAAGGAGATCCAACCAGTCCATTTTAAAGGAGATCAGCCCTGGGTGTTCTTTGGAAGGAATGATGCTAAAGCTGAAACTCCAGTACTTTGGCCACCTCATGCGAAGAGTTGACTCATTGGAAAAGACTCTGATGCTGAGAGGGATTGGGGGCAGGAGGAAAAGGGGATGACAGAGGATGAGATGGCTGGATGGCATCACCGACTCAATGGACGTGAGTTTGAGTGAACTCCAGGAGATGGTGATGGACAGGTAGGCCTGGTGTGCTGTGATTCATGGTATTGCAAAGAGTCAGACATGACTGAGCGACTGAACTGAACTGAAAGGAAATTTTGCTGTAAAAATGGCCAAAATGGGATTCTTTGACATTCCAAAATTATTTTTTTTGCATGTGCAGATAAAAAAGCCAGTCTGATAAAACATTTGTACAGAAGTCTGACTTTAAAGGAACAAATGCCCTTCTAAAGGCAACTTGAATTTCTCTCCCTGTGTCTTTGAAATGTGAATATTCTACCTGAACTTCTTGATTCGTTTTTTTCCAGTGTTTTGAAAGCTTGGTGTGCCATCAGGAAGGTACACGTATGGTGTGCATTTGACAGCCAGTTAAATAGCCTGGATTTCTAAGCAGTCTTTTTCTGATCATGCCAACTCCCAGAGAATTTTTTGTAAGGGGTCTCAGTTCATAAGAATCTTTTGTCATCTTAACCTTTGTTGCATCTGTCTGTCCAATGAAGGACTTTCCTTTCTTAGACTATTTTTAGGACTACATTTTCTAGATCTTTTGAAGGCTACGTTCTTGCACTCTTGTGGAGACCTGTTGCATCCTGTCATTTTGGGTCTCTATGAAACTACTACTCAAAAATGGTGATGGATCCTTTACACTGGAGAAAGCTCTAAACTTGTGAAATTTTAGAGTTCTCTCATTATATGTTTGTTCTCCTAAATATAGTCTAAGAAAGAAAAGTCCTTCATTGAACAGACAGATGCAACAAAGGTTAAGATAGCTTAACAATCCATGGGGTTGCAAAGAGTCGGACATGACTGACTTATTATTACTATCTTACTGGTACCTATATTAGAAAAAAGTTAGAAGGTGGATAAAAAATATATAATGTCTAACCTAAGAACTCCCTTACTTAAAAACAAACACAGAGTTTCCAAACACTTATTTGTGGTCTCAGCTTTCCTTCAGTGAGTCCCACAGATGCTAATGAAACATTAGATTAATTAACAGGGAAATAAGATGAAGCTGAGGGAAAGTCCAGAGACTTCTTCCCAAGAAGGTGGAAATTTTAAAGGGACTCATGCCAAAAGGATAGAAAGCTTAGATGATTATTAACAAATGGGAAAAATAAAATGAATATTAATGGATTAAAACAAAGATTTTGACACAAGATATCTAAGATCAGATGGGGCAAAGAGACCCTCTCTGATCCCCAACTTAAAGTGCCCCAAACACATCCATCCTATTTATCTCAGTGTATATATATATATATACACACACACACACACACACACACACACACACACACACACACACACACAAATATAAAAACAAAACCAACAAAAAAAAGTAGTTTTTGGCTTTATTCTATCTTTATTTCTATTGGTATTTTTGGGGTTCACAAATAGCAAACTATTGCAGAAAAGAGGAATTGATATTAAAGATTTATATGTGAGTCAAAAAAATATATATATACACACACACATATATTTACATATGAAATGCAAGAATTTTATACATTTTATAAAATTTATATATAAAATATATGTATTTATAAATGAATAATTTTCACTTATGTATATACATTATATAAATGTATATATATTTATATAAATCTCTATATAAATATATATTTACATATATTTGTATAAAAGATTGGAAGAAAATTACACTGAGATACTTGACCAAATAATTGCTTGGGGCAATGGTTAAGTCAATTAATCAAGTTTAAAAGGTCTGAGTCCCTGGGCTCAAACTGTCACTGGGATACCATAGCGTTTATAAAGGAAAGTTTCTGGGACTCCTTGTAAGACCTAGGCTTGTTGATGAGGTCCTAATTGAGACTAAAGTTAAAAGTATCAGAGTTTGTAGAACTGAGATGAAAGTTTATAATAATTGATATATTTAAATGGGCTTTATATAAGATGGTCAGATTTATTTTGTCCAATTTTATTGTGGGATAGATATTATATCTCACTGGGGAATGTTTCCCCTTCATGGCATTATACAATAGGGCATATATATCTGCCCTTCAGGCAATACTAATTAAACATATGAAGAATAGGCTTACCTGAGCTCACTCAATATAAAGTAAAAACGTGGGCCTAATTTCAGAGGCTAATAAAAAGTGAATTAAAGATATATATGATAAAAGCAATGTTTTAATATAGTTTAGGCAGCAGACTAGTTCTTTGAAGAAATAAATGCAACAATCTTTTTCTTGCAAATTTCTACAAATCAGAAATATAAATGCAGCCCACAATGACCTGAGTCTGAGCCTAATTAGCTCATTCAAGTAGAAACTGAAACCAAAAAAAAAAAAAGTGTGGGGGAAAGTGTGTATGTGTGTGTGTGTGTATGTGTGTGTGTGTGCTTAGTTGTTCAATTATGGGGAGAGGTTTTTTTGAAACTCAAACTGCTGGAAAGGCTCCCTCACCCAGAAGCTAATTTAGACTCCTTAAGAATTTATCAAGGATGAATACAAATCTTAAAAGTCTTTTCTATAAATAATAAAATGCTTTAGTCATCTGAGCAAATAAATATTACTATTCTGTTATTTATGAGCTAGTAAACTTATAGTGTAATACTTGATTCATGATTAAGTTTTGAAATGAAGCCATAAGATCTCTAGTTATGTTTGTTTTTATGTTTATGTATACATTATACTCGGAGAAGGCAATGGCACCCCACTCCAGTACTCTTGCCTTGAAAATCCCATGGACGGAGGAGCCTGAAAGGCTGCAGTCCATGGGGTCGCTGAGGGTCAGACACGACTGAGCGACTTCACTTTCACTTTTCACTTTCATGCATTGGAGAAGGAAATGGCAACCCACTCCAGTGTTCTTGCCTGGAGAATCCCAGGGATGGAGGAGCCTGGTGGGCTGCCGTCTATGGGGTCACACAGAGTCAGACATGACTGAAGCGACTTAGCAGCAGCAGCAGCAGCAGCAGCAGCATACATTATACTGTGATATTGAATGGTTTGCCTTGGAAACGAACAGAGATCATTCTGTCGTTTTTGAGATTGCATCCAAGTACTGCATTTCGGACTCTTTTGTTGACCATGATGGCTACTCCATTTCTTCTGAGGGATTCCTGCCCACAGTAGTAGATATAGTGGTCATCTGAGGTAAATTCACCCATTCCAGTCCATTTGAGTTCGCTGATTCCTAGAATGTCAGCATTCACTCTTGCCATCTCTTGTTTGACCACTTCCAATTTGCCTTGATTCACGGACCTGACATTCCAGGTTCCTATGCAATATTGCTCTTTACAGCATCGGACCTTGCTTCTATCACCAGTCACATCCACAACTGGGTATTGTTTTTGCTTTGGCTCCATCCCTTCATTCTTTCTGGAGTTATTTCTCCACTGATCTCCAGTAGCATATTGGGTACCTATTGAACTGGGGAGTTCCTCTTTCAGTATCCTATCATTTTGCCTTTTCATACTGTTCATGGGGTTCTGAAGGCAAGAATTCTGAAGTGGTATGCCATTCCCTTCTCCAGTAGACCATATTCTGTCAGTCTTCTCCACCATGACCTGCCCGTCTTGGGTGGTCCCATGGGCATGGCGTAGTTTCATTGAGTTAGAAAAGACTGTGGTCCTAGTGTGATTAGATTGACCAGTTTTTTGTGAGTATGGTTTCAGTGTGTTTGCCCTCTGATGCCCTCTTGCAACACCTACCATCTTACTTGGGTTTCTCTTATCTTGGGCGTGGGGTATCTCTTCATGGCTGCTACAGCAAAGTGAAGCCGCTGCTCCTTACCTTGGACCAGGGGTATCTCCTCACCGCCACCCCTTCTGACCTTGAACGTGGAATAGCTCCTCTAGGCCCTCCAGAATTATCTCTGTTCATTTCCAAGCAAACCATTCAATATCACAGTAATCCAAGTCTATGCCCCAACCAGTAACGCTGAAGAAGCTGAAGTTGAACAGCTCTATGAAGACCTACAAGACCTTTTAGAACTAACACCCAAAAAAGATGTCCTTTTCATTATAGGGAACTGGAATGCAAAAGTAGGAAGTCAAGAAACACCTGGAGTAACAGGCAAATTTGGCCTTGGAATACGGAATGAAGCAGGGCAAAGGCTAATAGAGTTTTGCCAAGAAAATGCACTGGTCATAGCAAACACCCTCTTCCAACAACACAAGAGAAGACTCTACAGATGGACATCACCAGATGGTCAACACCAAAATCAGATTGATTATATTTGCAGCCAAAGATGGAGAAGTTCTATAATGTCAACAAAAACAAGACCAGGAGCTGACTGTGGCTCAGATCATGAACTCCTTATTGCCAAATTCAGACTTAAATTGAAGAAAGTAGGGAAAACCACTAGACCATTCAGATATAACCTAAATCAAATCCCTTATGATTATACAGTGGAAGTGAGAAATAGATTTAAGGGACTAGATCTGATATAGAGTGCCTGATGAACTATGGATGGAGGTTTGTGACATTGTACAGGAGACGGGGATCAAGACCATCCCCATGGAAAAGAAAAGCAAAAAAGCAAAAT
The DNA here is from genome assembly GCF_029378745.1 of Bos indicus. Taxonomy (NCBI): domain Eukaryota; kingdom Metazoa; phylum Chordata; class Mammalia; order Artiodactyla; family Bovidae; genus Bos; species Bos indicus. The sequence continues at coordinate 47,990,207 of NC_091762.1, read as the reverse complement.
GGCTGTCTGGGGAGGCCTTACAAATAGCTATGAAAAGAAGAGAAGTGAAAAGCAAAGGAGAAAAGGAAAGATATAAGCATCTGAATGCAGAGTTCCAAAGAATAGCAAGAAGAGATAAGAAAGCCTTCCTTAGTGATCAATGCAAATAAATAGAGGAAAACAACAGAATGGGAAAGACTAGAGATCTCTTCAAGAAAATTAGAGATACCAAGGGAACATTTCATGCAAAGATGGGCTCAATAAAGGACAGAAATGATATGGATCTAACAGAAGCAGAAGATATTAGGAAGAGGTGGCAAGAATACACAGAAGAACCGTACAAAAAGATCTTCATGACCCAGATAATCACAATGGTGTGATCACTGACCTAGAGCCAGACATCCTGGAATGTGAAGTCAAGTGGGCCTTAGAAAGCATCACTATGAACAAAGCTAGTGGAGGTGATGGAATTCCAGTTGAGCTATTTCAAATCCTGAAAGATGATGCTCTGAAAGTACTGCACTCAATATGTCAGCAAATTTGGAAAACTCAGCATTGGCCACAGGACTGGAAAAGGTCAGTTTTCATTCCAATCCCAAAGAAAGGCAATGCCAAAGAATGCTCAAACTACTGCACAATTGCACTCATCTCACACGCTAGTAAAGTAATGCTCAAAATTCTCCAAGCCAGGGTTCAGCAATACATGAACCGTGAAATTCCAGTTGTTCAAGCTGGTTTTAGAAAAGGCAGAGGAACCAGAGACCAAATTGCAAACATCCGCTGGATCATCAAAAAAGCAAGAGAGTTCCAGAAAAACATCTATTTCTGCTTTAATGACTATGCCAAAGCCTTTGACTATGTGGATCACAATAAACTGTGGAAAATTCTGAAAGAGATGGGAATACCAGGCCACCTGACCTGCCTCTTGAGAAATTTGTATGCAGGTCAAAAAGTAACAGTTAGAACTGGACACTTCATGGGAAATAGATGGGGAAACAGTGGAAACAGTGTCGGACTTTATTTTTCTGGGCTCCAAAATCACTACAGATGGTGACTGCAGCCATGAAATTAAAAGACGCTTACTCCTTGGAAGGAAAGTTATGACCAACCTAGATAGTATATTGAAAAGCAGAGACATTACTTTGCCAACAAAGGAGCCCAAGAAAATAAAATCTGCTACAGCTTTCACTTTTCCCCCTTCTATTTGACTCAAAGTGATGGGACTGGATGCCATGTTCTTAGTTCACTGAAAGTCAGTAAGTTCATGTTATTTCTTTTGCAGAGTTTGTCAGCAAGAAAAAATAGTTTCCATGATATTTTCATAAGTTATAAAATAGAGTTTATGAGATAAGAGTTTTCAGGTGAATTTTTTGGGAGTAATTGTGCTTTGTGTATGTCTATCTAAAATGGATTTTCCAGACTGCTTCATACCTTAAAACTTTAGAACTTTGTTAAATTAAGTTAAATCATGGAAATTCACTAAATATTTAGATCATTTCAAATAAAATAAAGTACTTGAACACTGATTGCTAAACAGGTCTAAGTTTACCTACTTTTGTCTTCTTATGAGAGAAAAACTTTAAAAAGTTTGAGTTTATTAGCTAAACATTTTATACCACACTGAAGAAAGAAAGTATGCTATGAGAAAATGTGTGATTCTCGAGGCTATGAAATATGTTCATAGTTTGCCAATCAGAAAATGTTTGTGTGACAAACAGTTCAAAATTACTTGCTTCTTGAATTTACACTAGAGATAAAGGTTTTTAAGGGTTAAAATTGAAGTACATGTAATTAAAACTTACTGCAACATTTCAGTGTGCAAGGCATTAGGATGTGTGTTTTCAGTTTGAAATAAAAGAGCATAAAGAATGGAAATGCATTTTATTAGGGATAAAGAAAGTGATTTTGTCCTTGAAAGAGAGAAAGAAAGAAAAATAATGGAACAAAATCTAAAAGTAAAAAGAAAGCTATAGAAGATTTGTGAAAAAAGAACCCTGAGAAAAGAGTTTTATACATCATCAAGACTGATTAAAATAAAATGTAATTGAGTATATAACTTTTAATATTAAAAGGAGCTGTCATAAAACTAGAATTTGATTTTCTCTCCTGTGATAAGAAAATAAAATTTTCTTAGAGTATTGAACTACTTTTAATAACAGATTGTAAAATTTCTTTTCCTCTTTTTAAAATTTCTTTACCTCCTTAATCTGTTGCAACTTTTTGTATTTGTCATAAAAAATTTATTGTCATTTTGGTTAAATGAATAAGTATTGTTTCACATGAGCTGTGATCCTATTTGACCAAGTTATAAAGTTTTTAAAGCTTTTTTATATCTTTGATAAACTTCCCCAAGTCAAATTTTAAATGAAGTACTTTTGACTGCTAGCTAACTTTGGGATGCTTTAAGCAGCCCCTAAAACATCCCACAGAGTGGTATTAAACTAGTTTTATTTGGTGTGTTAGATTATATAATAAATATTGTCAAACAAATGGTGGTAGAACCTTCTTGGGTTCTACTGTATGGGTAAAAGTTATTAACACAGATATTCCAAAATTTACATGAAATTCCTAAAAATCCAGTATGTTCTGGCAGAATGTTATTAGTCACAATTCTAGTTATTATCTTAAAAATGTATGTTGTAGAAATAAGTTTCTTGTCAATTACTTTGTAATCAGATCTTACATCATTTTAAATTTTTGTCATTTATAGACAGTCATTTTATTCTGAAGACGATTCATTAAAAAAAACTTTTTGAAAATATATGTTTCTGATGAATTTTAGGTCATACCACTGAATGGGGTAAGAAATTATAAAACTCTAATGGAAAAACTGATCATTTCATCCAGATCAACAGGAATTAATTACATGGATGAACTAATAAATATGACATAATTTGAGACATTTTTTTCTGAAATATTACTAGATTTTAATTTTCTTCCAGAAAAACTTTCCTCTTTTGCTATGACCTATAACAATTTGATGAAGTGTAACTTTGTAAATAAAAATAAAACATTTTCCTTCTTTCTCTCTACTTGATCCCTCCAGAATTTGACTTCTCCAGCTGGCTCCCCTTTGACTTGATGTCTTATTGTGGCCAGATTAAAACTAGTTATGTTTATCGTTATTCTAATTTCTCCTTTCTTTGTTGTTTTCAAAGTGTGTATGTCTTATGTCTCTCTACTATAGCCTTATTAATGTTACTAGCTATATTACTTATACCATGCCTATTTTTATAAGATTTTTGTCTCTTGTATTACCCAATGTATAACCAGGCTTCTGACAAAATTAATTATAGCTAAACATCTTGAGGCGATTAATCAAATATATATGTGTATATATATATATATATGTATATATATATATATATATATAATTGTCTGTAAAATAATCCTAGTAATACAACTCTAGATATAGGAAGAAGTAACAAGCTAAAGCATTTCCTGGTTGTTTTAGACTAGTAAGACAGATGATCCAGAGAATTTCAGGTTATAAACAGAGCCTGATCCAAAAAATTGCACATTGAGTGACCTATCAACAAAATCCTCATCTGACCTAGGAATGAGAATTCCTAGTGGAGTGGGACAGATAGTCATGAAATGCCACTCAAACTTTGGTCAAATTTATGATTAAGAGAGGGTGTTGAGAACAAAAAATGTTGCCTGCCATTTTAATAAACAAGGCAATTCATGTGCAAGACAGAAAAGCATATGTTTTGTAAACAAATGTTTTCTGGGCCATGCAGAGACAATGGGACAGAGGATGGTCTCTGATCTTTAGGCTCCGCCATGCTTAGCCCAGATGTTTCTGGTGATAGCTCTCTCCCAGTAACAGGTTCTCTATCTAAGCTCTTTTAATAATTTGGGGAGAAGGTCAAAGTGTTTCCCTGAGTTTGGGGGGATCTTGATTGTTTTTGGTTCAAAATAATCTGCATGCCAAAAAGACATTTTGGGATGGCAAGTTTTCAACACACATTACCTTCGCACTTTCTGGAGCAACTTTGCCTTACACACAGAAAGGGAATTTCCTCCTCCTTTTTCTGGATATTGTATATTTTTTACTTATTAACATTGAGCTCATAGCCAAGAGTCCTATAGCTCATGCCTGAATAAAGTCTATGTAGCACATGTATGTTCTCTGAAAAGGCACATTACAACTATCTTCCACTTGGGGACGGACACCAGGCAACACTTCATCAATATTACACTTGGACGCCATCTTAAACATCAAATTACTACTAACAAAAACCACAAAATGTGAAAAACATGGTACTGAGTATACAGGAAAAATGACACTTCTTTATGAAGACTGAAAGAAGAAGGCAGACTTTAGCTAGGAATGTGTGTCAATGACTTAAATTTTTTGCAACTCTATGCATGTTCATGAATGACCATGAGAAAAAAGAAAGAAATTATTTGGACTTTACAAGTAAATTTTAGGGAATAAGTGAATTCACAAAAATTGGATCTTTGAATAATTCAGGTCTACTTAATGAGCTCTTAAATGTATTGTAGTGCATTGTTTTGAAGAAGAGGAATAATTAAAGAAAAGTCTGAAGTTCCTAGAAAAACCAGCTGCTGTTATTATAAATTAGAGCAATAAATTTTAGATAAAAAAGCAAAAAATGTTCTCTTAAAGAGTGTTTCTTAAATTTTAGTGAGTGAAAATTAACAAGGTATCTTAGTGCAACACATATTTTGCTTCAATAGGTTTCCAAAGGCTTGAATTCTGATTTCTCATAAACTTTCAAACAATGCCAAGGTGCTAGACCGTGAGCACGCTGCATAGCAAGGCTTGTTCGCTATTTACTAACTTCCTATCTTAGACAATACACTTAATCTTTTTGTCTCATTTGCTACATCTATATAATGAATATGTTAATAATATTTCCACTGGTTCATTTTAAGACTAAATAAAACAATATGTATAAAGCTCTTAAAACTGTGTATGTCACATAGTAAGCCTCCAATAAAGATTACTAATGATAATGGTGATGCAAATATATGTTCCCATTTCTCACGTTCTAAAAAACAAGTATACACTCATACCACTAAACTAATCATTTAATTTTGCTTCCTCTTCTTTTGGTATCTAGTCTTAAGACAGTAATTTAATACTATTCTCTCAGTTTCTGATTCTGCTCTTTATTCCTTAGCTTCTGTCCTTACCACTCTTGAAAATGTGCTCCCATGAGCATTGCCACCAATGATCCTTTCAGATCAATGTGTTGGAGTCTATTTACTTTTTATGTTATCAAACATCTTTGTAAAACAACTGCCCCTGTTGATCTCTTGCTCCTTCTTAAAACTGTCTATCTCCTTGACGTGGTAGATTAGATCATTACTACTAATTATTCCTTCCTCACTTGAGTTGGAAGCATACATCTGAGCCTTATATCATGTGACTTTGCAGAACCTCCTTCTAGAATGGGAAGAATATACTTCCCATCCATTGATATTGGGCTGGATCAACTTGCTTTTGCTAATGGAATATCAGTGGAGTGAGAATTTGCCACTTCTAAGTCAAGGTCTTAAGAGGAAACAAATATTTCTAGTCACTCCTTTGAGTCCTCTGCTGTTAGAAAGTATTGTAGAGGCAGCTGCTGAAACTTCATCCTGGGCCCCAGAATTAAGACACTTGGATTAACCAACAAGAAGTCTGGGGTCCAGCCTAGAGTTTGCATTGCCTCAATGAACTGAGGTACAGTCAACCTGCAGACCCATCAGCATAAAAGTAAATTCTGTTTTAAGATTTTGCTATCGCTGTACACGAAAACAACATCAGCAACAAAAACTGGTAACACTTGACTTCTGTTGGCTTGCTTTTCCTTAATCCTTAGATTTTCTTCCCAGTCTCTCTTTTGGATGTGCTTCCCTCTAAAAATACTAAAAATATTTCTGACCCTTAAAGTTTATTGTTAGGCCAAGTCTTTTCAGTCTTTAAATTATCCTGGACAATCTCAGTCATTCTTATATTCAAAATCTCTACCTACAGTGTGATAAGTTAAGGTTTTTAATCTCTTGCCTACCAATGCCTGTCTTCAGGGACTTCAGACTCCTGCCTGGTATTTTTAAATGGATATCTCCCCCTCAATATCTTATGGAGATCACAAATTAAAGACTTCCACAGCCACACATGTGTTTTCCACCACTTCTTTAACACTCTTCCTTTTGAAGAATGAACCTCAGAAGTGAAAACCAAGCTCTGTTCTGCCTTGAGGACTTTTCGTCATCACTATTCCTTTTTGCTATAGAACACTGCCTCTCCCTTAAGCAACTCGTTCTTATCCATCAGGCTTCAGTCCAGATACTTTCTAAAAGAGTCCTTGACTGATCCCACAGTGTAGAGGACCCACTATTCCATTCAGTTCAGTCAGTTCAGTCGCTCAGTCCTGTCTGACTCTTTGTGACTCCATGAATCGCAGCACGCCAGGCCTCCCTGTCCATCACCAACTCCCGGAGTTCACTCAACTCACTTCCATCGAGTCAGTGATGACATCCAGCCATCTCATCCTCTGTCGTCCCCTTCTCCTCCTGCCCCCAATCCCTTCCAGCATCAGAGTCTTTTCCAGTGAGTCAACAACTCTTCCCATGAGGTGGCCAAAGTACTGGAGTTTCAGCTTTAGCATCAGTCCTTCCAAAGAAATCCCAAGGCTGATCTCCTTCAGAATGGACTGGTTGGATCTCCTTGCAGTCCAAGGGACTCTCTAGAGTCTTCTCCAACACCACAGTTCAAAAGCATCAATTCTTTGGCACTCAGCCTTCTTCACAGTCCAACTCTGACACCCACACATGACCACATGAAAAACCATAGCCTTGACTAGACGAACCTTTGTTGGCAAAGTAATGTCTCTGCTTTTGAATATGCTATCTAGGTTGGTCATAACTTTCCTTCCAAGGAGTAAGCGTCTTTTAATTTCATGGCTGCAATCACCATCTGCAGTGATTTTGGAGCCCAAAAAAATAAAGTCTGAAACTGTTTCCACTGTTTCCCCATCTATTTCCCATGAAGTGATGGGACCGGATGCCATGATCTTCGTTTTCTGAATGTTGAGCTTTAAGCCAACTTTTTCACTCTCCACTTTCACTTTCATCAAGAGGCTTTTTAGTTCCTCTTTACTTTCTGCCATAAGGGTGGTGTCATCTGCATATCTGAGGTGATTGATATTTCTCCCGGCAATCTTGATTCCAGCTTGTGTTTCTTCCAGTCCAGCGTTTCTTATGATGTACTCTGCATATAAGTTAAATACGCAGGTGACAATATACAGCCTTGACGTACTCCTTTTCCTATTTGGAACCAGTCTATTGTTCCATGTCCAGTTCTAACTGTTGCTTCCTGACCTGCATACAAATTTCTCAAGAGGCAGATCAGGCGGCCTGGTATTCCCATCTCTTGAAGAATTTTCCACAGTCTATTGTGATCCACACAGTCAAATAGTGTGTTGGAGTATTTGGAATAGCTATTTCAAATAGCTTTGGCATAGTCAATAAAGCAGAAATAGATGTTTTCCTGAAACTCTCTTGCTTTTTTGATGATCCAGCGGATGTTTGCAATTTGATCTCTGGTTCCTCTGCCTTTTCTAAAACCAGCTTGAACATCTGGAAGTTCACGGTTCACGTATTGCTGAAGCCTGGCTTGGAGAATTTTGAGCACTACATCACTAGCATGTGAGATGAGTGCAATTGTGCGGTAGTTTGAGCATTCTTTGGCATTGCCTTTCTTTGGGATTGGAATGAAAACTGACCTTTTCCAGTCCTGTGGCCACTGCTGAGTTTTCCAAATTTGCTGGCCTATTGAGTACAGTACTTTCACAGAATCATCTTTCAGGATTTGAAACAGCTCAACTGGAATTCCATCACCTCCTCTAGCTTTGTTTGTAGTGATGCTTTCTAAGGCCCACTTGACTTCACGTTCCAGGATGTCTGGCTCTAGGTCAGTGATCACACCATCATGATTATCTGGGTCGTGAAGATCTTTTTTGTACAGTTCTTCTGTGTATTCTTGCCATCTCTTCTTAATATCTTCTATTCCATTAGCTTCTTTAAAAATTACATCTGTATCATTTGTGTAATTATCCATTTCAGAAATTTGAGAGCCATCATTGACTCTTTCTCATTGCTGCCCTATCAGTCAATCATCATGCATAGGCTCCTAACCTAATATATTTATTATCTTTGCCTCTCTCCTCTTTCTCCTCATCTCTACTCTTACTGCTAAGTTCTAGCCTTGCTTGTCTTTTTCCTAAGCTGTAGCCTCCACCTCTTGATTGATCGTTCTTTGTTTTGTTTTGTTTTCTCCTTTCATTAATCTGATTTTACTTGTTAAAATAATGTTGCATAAAAATAACCTCTAAATCTCAGTGATTTGAGTAACAGATATGTATTTCATGCTTATTAATCTGTAGGTCTGCTGCAGTTCAGCAGGGCTTGGGTTGATTTCAGGCTTTGGATCAGTTCCAAATCTGAGTTCAGAAATCTGGAACTCAGATTTAAGGAAGAATGGCTGACTGGTACCTGTTCTCAAATCAGAGGAGAAAATCTAAAAAGCGCTAGAGAAAACTTGGAAAACTTCATAGTCTCAGATAGAAATTGAAACACTGTAATTCCTGGCAATAATCCATTGGTCAAACCCATGTCCAACATCAATGGGTTGGGAAAACTACCCTATGGACTCTAGTAGGAGGCATTGCAATTCTCACAGCAAAAGGTATGAGTATATAATCCTATTAAGGGGAATGAAGGGAGAGTTAATAATAATAGTCCAATCAATCATACTCAGTATCTTTCCTGTATATGATTCCCCAGGAGACCTTGGCAAAAAGCAAAACTTCATGTTACTCCTTTTCCTAAAACCCTTTAATTATCTCATACTGGAAGATACAATCCAAACCTTCTACGTCCTGCTCAGGACTCCTTTCCTCTTCACATTTTATGCTCCAGCAACAGCAAACTGCTTGTAGTTCTCGGTTATTCACACCGAACTGTTTCATGCCTCTCTGCCTTTGCTCATGACATTTCTGCATGGAAATGCTTTTCTCACCCTTCATTCCTTTTCTTGCTAGTAATTCCTTCTCATTCTTCAAGACTCAGCTCGTGCATGACTTGCTGGATAAGTCTTTCCTGACCCCACGCCCACCTCATTATATCCATAACACCTTGCACAGGTTCTATCATAGCATTTATCAAGTTGAATACAATTATCCATTTGTGTATGTCTTCTCTTAGGTAATAATTTTTCTAAGGGTGAGAAGAAATTTTTTTAATAGAGAATAACGTTTATGTTTCCAGCATCTAGAACCAATAAAGGACATGCAATTGGCACTCTATATGCTTTGTAGAATGCTGTTGTTGTTGTTTAGTTACCAAGTCCTGTCTGACTCTTTGTGACCCCATGGACTGTAGCCTGCCGGGCTCCTCTGTCCATGGAATTTTCCTGGCAAGAATACTGGTGTGGGTTGTCATTTCCTTCTCCAGGGGATATTCCTGACCCTGGGATTGAACCCATGTCACTTGCATAGCAGGTGAATTCTTTACTGCTGAGCCATCAGGAAGCTTTGTAGAAGCTTTCTACTTTGTAGAATCAGTTCAGTTCAGTTCAGTTACTCAGTCGTGTTTGACTCTTTGTGACCCCATGTACTGCAGCATGCCAGGCTTCCCTGTCCATCACCAACTCCCAAAGCCTACCCAAATTCATATCCATTGAGTTGGTGATGTCATCCAACCATCTCATCCTCTGTCATCCCCTTCTCCTCCTGCCTTCAATCTTTCCCAGCATCAGAGTCTTTTCAAATGAGTCAGTTCTTTGCATCAGGTGGCCAAAGTATTGGAGTTTCAGCTTCAACATCAGTCCTTCCAATAAATACTCAGGACTGATCTCTTTTAGGATGGAGTGATTGGATCTCCTTGCTGTCCAAGGGACTCTCAAGAGTCTTCTCCAACACCACAGTTCAAAAGCATCAATTCTGCAGTGCTTAGCTTTCTTTATAGTCCAACTCTCACATCCACCCATGACTACTGGAAAAACCATAGCTTTGATTAGATGGACCTTTGTTGCTAAAGTAATGTCTCTGCTTTTTAATATGCTGTCTAGGTTAATCATAACTTTTCTTCCAAGGAGTAAGTGTCTTTTAATTTCATGGCTGCAATCACCATCTGCGGTGATTTTGGAGCCTCCAAAAATAAAGTCTGTCACTGTTTCCATTGTTTCCCCATCTATTTGCCATGAAGTAATGAGACCAGATGCCAAGATCTTAGTTTTCTGAATGTCGAATTTTAAGCCAACTTTTTCACTCTCCACTTTCACTTTCATCAAGAGACTCTTTAGCTTTGTAGAATAGGGCTACTGTAATTCCTCTTTTGTTGCATCAAAGTTATTTTCCTAAGCTTAAAAAAAAATTCCATTTCATGTTGAACAAATCTGTGTTGACCTAGATTGTACACTTTATAATTGCAAAGAATTAAACTATGCTTCTCTTAGGTTTCAACCTCTCAAACATCCTCATCAATACAAGACCTGCCAATCAATATGTCTTAGGTCCTAGAATATTATATTTACCTCAGTGAATTACAGAAAGTACCTTTTTGCTTGATTTTCTTTTGGCTGAACTTTGAGCATTAACAGTCAATAAAGTTGTGAGAGATGGGATGCCTTACCCCTTTTGAAGGGGTCAACTAAAAAAGACAAATGTGGCTTTTAGGTAGGAAAGAGGAAAATGAGGAATAGGAAAGAGAAGGGAAACCCCTTTGTTTCCAGGAAACTGATCATGTTGCAATAGTTGAAGGATGAAAGGACCTTGTCTTTTGTTTTGTTTTACATTCTTTCTTTCTAGGATGAGACATGGCAGGCAGAATTTAAACTAAAGACTGATAGCAGCTGCCATGGCATACTGATGACTTCAAGTAATCATTGGAAAGGCAGCCTTGAGGAAAAGTCTAATCATTTTATGGGTGGGAGTCATGAGTGAGAATAAAGAACACTTCCTTAATTGACATTATTACATTCAGTCAGTCAGTTCAGTCACTCAGTCATGTCTGACTCTTTGCAACCTCATGGCCTGCAGCACACCAGGCCTCCCTGTCCATCACCAACTCAAGGAGTTTACTTAAACTCGTGTCCACTGAGTCAGTGATACCATCCAACCACCTCATCCTCTGTCCATCCCCCTTTTCTCCCACCTTCAAGCTTTCCCAGCATCAGAGTCTTTTCCAATGAGTCAACTCTTCACATGAGGTGGCCAAAGTATTGGAGTTTCAGCTTCAGCATCAGTCCTTCCAATGAATATTCAGGACTGATTTCCTTTAGGATGGACTGGTTGGATCTCCTTGCTGTCCAAGGGACTCTGAAGAGTCTTCTCCAACACCACAGTTCAAAAGCATCAATTCTTCAGCGCTCAGCTTTCTTTATATTCCAACTCTCACATCCATACACGACTACTGGAAAAACCATAGCTTTGACTAGATGGACCTTTATTACATTACCCACTTTCATAAGGCAACAGATAAGCAAGCCTTACGTTGTTGCTTTCTTTTTTAAAATTTTTATTTGTTAATTTCTTTGGTTCATAACTTATCCAGTAGCAGTAAAGAGAATAACTGTTTTATTTGGTTTAAGTGGCAGAATCCAAAACTGACATTTCCTGATGAAGACTATTGTAACAGCCAATGTGTTCTTATTTTTGGAGACATTCTCTTATTAAGGCTGGGGGAAAATTGCTACTTGCGCCTGTAGAGTTTTTTTGAGTTGTTCTCATTTTGCGTTACAAAGTGATAATTGATTTTTTAACTTCTTGAGCTATTATTGTTAAGGTAGTAATACTGGTTCTCTAATATTGTGACTGTTATTATAGATATATTATTCTTTTAAGTTTTTCCTACCTATATCCTTGAAAAGTGAAAGTGAAAGTTGCTCAGTCGTGTCTGACTCTTTGCAACCCCATGGACTGTCCATGGAATTCTCCAGGCCAGAATACTGGAGTAGGTAGCCTTTCTCTTCTCCAGAGGATCTTCCCAACCCAGGGATTGAACCCAGGTCTCCTACATTGCAGGTGGATTCTTTACCAGCTGAGCCACAAGGGAAGCCCAAGAATACTGGAGTGGGTGCTCGGTCACTTCAGTTGTGTCCAACTCTCTGTGACCCCATGGACCATGGCCCTCCAGGCTCCTCTGTCCATGGGATTCTCCAGGCAAGAGTACTGGAGTGGGTTGCCATTTCCTTCTCCAGTGATAAAGTGTGAAGTGAATGAAGTGAAGTTGCTCAGTCATGTCTGACTCTTTGTGACTCTATGGTTTGTAGCCTACCAGGCTCCTCTGTCCATGGGATTTTCCAGGCAAGAGTACTGGAGTGGGTTGCCATTTCCTTCTCTGCTGCAGTGGGTAGCCCATCCCTTTTCCAGGGGATCTTCCCTACCCAGGAGTCGAACTGGGGTCTCCTGCATTGCAGCTGGATTCTTTACCAACTGAGCTATCAGGGAAGCCCAATCAACCTATGTCCTTACTGTTTATTTATAACATATGTTCTCTAATAGTTCTTTTTTTCTTTTTTTAATTCCATATTTGCCAGATGTCCCACTGGTTTGTGGGGAGTTTTCAGTCAAATGCAAGCTGGTGTTCAGGTCACATCAAGTTTTTACTACAGTTTTTCTTATCGTTTCCTAAATCTGCCCTACCCTAATCTATCATGCTCATTCTCTCTTCTAATTTCTAAGACACTTTCTTAAGATTCTTCCATCTTACCTAGTGACATTCTAAGCCAATTCCCACCAAGTTACCAGAAACACTTGGCTACCATGTTTGCCTCCTTTTTCTTATCAATATTTCTCCTGACCCTGTTACATTCTCACAAATATCCCTCTTGTCACCACCCCTCAACTTTGGATCTTACTTCTTGCCACCTCTTACTTCTTGTGGAGCATTTCCTCAATATGGTAAGTACCCTTCCTGTTCTTATCCAAGTGTCTCCTCAATTCTCCTTCCTCTTGACCCTGAGACTATATTATTTTCAGAAGCAATATCTCTGACATTCATTCTTTTTAAACTTTCCATCTGGCAAAGAGGTTAATTAACTCTCTGTGACAATGCAACAAAACATTGAGGCATAGAAGTTATAATGGTTATTATTTATTAGGCCTTTACCACGAGTTAGGTGCTGATCTCAGAACATTATCTCATTTAATCCCCATGACAGTTCTGGACAGTGGGTATTGTATTATCCCCATTTGTCTGATGACAAAACTGAGACATAATGAAGTTAAGTAACTCAGTCAATGACATCTAATAAAGGGTGGAGCCAAAATAACAATTTTACTTTTAAAAAGTTAGTTTTAGTGCAGAAAGAATATGGGGAATGGCTATTCACTAAAATCAAATTTCTAAGACATCATTTGAACTACCCAGAGGATTTATGTGGGAGATAGGAAGGGGAACATAGCCCTCAGCTTAGAGATGAGTGAAAAAATATGCCAGCTTCTAGGGCAGACTTGACCAAGCTACACAAGCAAATTGAACAGAACTTTAAAAACTGTGAAGAAGAGTCAGATCACGATGTGATGTCCAAATACTGCTAAGATACCTGTCATAGTTCATATAGGCTATAATATAAATAATATAGACTGAGTGCCTCAGAAACAACATTTATTTCTCACAGCTCTATAGCACATGAAGTCCAGATTCAAGGTGCCAGCAGATTCAGTCTGGTGAATGCTCATTTCTTAGTTCAGAGACAACTGTCTTTTTATTATAATCTTACATGGAAGAAAAATTGAGGAATCTCTCTGGAGTTTCTTTTATAATGGGATTAACCCATTCATGAGGGCTCTGCCCTCATCACCAAGTACTCTTCCAAATTCCTACACCAAATACCATCATTTTGTGGATAAGAATTCACCTAATGAATTTGGGAGGGACCAATTCAGTTTATAGCAATGCTTCTGGGATCAGGGTTCATTTTACCATAAAACCTAAGCACTGAAGAGATTATTATACATATTTCCTTATGTGGTTAGTGTTTTTAAATAATAGTTCTGAATTAAGTCTTAGGAATTTAACAAGTTTCTCCTCTTTTTCACAATGATTATTGGTTTCTTTTTAGGAAATATCTGATTCTTATTTTAAAAAAGTCTATTGTTTGGTACCCCTGCATTGGATAATACCCTAAATGTATGCTTATTCAGACTATTAAGTAAGATGTTACTTTACCAGAAGTATGAAAAATATCGATGAGTAGCCACACTGTTATTACTAATAAGTCATTGAGCTCAAAATCAAGGTGGTTTCCTGGAAAAGTGTAAGCCACAGATCTTTAGCCAAAATAGAAAGGAAAAAGTGGAAACAGTGACAGATTTTATTTTCTTGGGCTCCAAAATCACAGTAGACAGTGACTTCAGGGATGAAATTAAAAGATGCTTGCTCCTTGGGGGAAAAAAAAAAAAAAAAAACTGTGACAAGTTTACCTTATTAAAAAGCAGAGACATCACTTTGCCAACAAAGGTCCATTTAGTCAAAGCTATGGTTTTTTCCTCGTAGCTTGGTCGGTAAAGAATCTGCCTGAAATGCAGGAGATCCAGGTTAAATTTCTGGGTCAGGAAGATCCCCTGGAGAAGGATATAGCAACCCACTACAGTATTCTTGTCTGGAGAATCCCGTGGACAGAGGAGCCTGGCAGGTTACAGTCCATGGGATCTTAAGAGTCAGACACGACTTAATGACTAAACCTCCACCACTGTGGTTTTTCCTGTAGTCATGTATTGATGTGAGAGTTGAACCTTAAAAAAGACTGAGCACTGAAGAATTGATGCATTTAAACTGTGGTATTGAAGAAGACTCTTGAGAGTCACTTGGACTGCAAGGAGATCAAACCAGTCAATCCTAAAGGAGATCAACCCTGAATATTAATTGGAGGGACTAATGCTGAAACTGAAGCTCCAATACTTGGGCCACCTGATGAGAAAAGCTGACTCATTAGAAAAGGCCCTGATACTGGGAAAGATTAAGGGCAGGAGGAGATGGGAGCAACAGAGGATGAGATGGTTTGATGGCATCACCGATTCAATGAACATGAACTTGGGCAGGCTCCGGGAGATGACGAAGGACAGGGAAGACTGGCAGTTCCAGAAAGAAGGTGATGCTTCTCTCTTGGACCTAATTTTGGTCTATGGACTTTCCCCAGAGCAAGGAGTTCTTCAAAACAGTAGTAGTCCCTTATCTCCTTTAAAGTACCAATCTCAGGTTTCATAGAGCCAGTTCAGGAAAGAGTGTGGTCCAAGATACAAACCAAGGAGCACACTCAAAAGACATTCTTTCAAATAGACTCACAACAGCTCTCAGATATCTGCCTAGTCATGCAAGGGTTTATGATAATACAAGTGAAGTGGTTTGCCATTACCTTCTCCAATGGACCACATTCTGTCAGATCTCTCCACCATGACCTGCCCGTCTTGGTGGCCCCACATGGCATGGTTTAGTTTCATTGAGTTAGACAAGGCTGTGGTCCGAGTGATTAGATTGACTAATTTTCTGTGATTGTGGTTTCAGTGTGTCTGCCCTCTGATGCCCTCTCGCAACACCTACCATCTTACTTGGATTTCTCTTACCTTGGACATGGGGTATCTCTTCATGGCTGCTTCAGCAAAGCGCAGCCACTGCTGCCGTCCCTGACCTCAGACATGGGATAGCTCCTCCCAGCCGCTTCCTCTGACCACGGATGTGGGGTAGTTCCTCTCAGCCACTCCTGCTTGCTAAAAGTATTTTCTCCACGTCCAAGGAGCGGTAGCTGCATGGGCGCAGGAGGGCCGAGAGGAGCTACTCCATGTTCAAGGTCAGGAGGGGCGGCAGTGAGGATATACCCCTTGTCCAAGGTAAGGAGCATTGGCTGCGCTTTGCTGGAGCAGCCATGAAGAGACCCTACATCCAAGGTAAGAGAAGCCCAAGTAAGATGGTAGGTGCTGCGAGAGGGCATCAGAGGGCAGACACTGAAACCATACTCACAGAAAACTAGTCAATCTAATCACATGGACCACAGCCTTGTCTAACTCAGTGAAACTGAGCCATGCCCTGTGGGGCCACCCAAGACGGGCGGGTCATGATGAAGAGGTCTGACAGAATGTGGTCCACTGGAGAAGGGAATGGCAAACCACTTCAGTATTCTTGCCTTCAGAACCCCATGAACAGTATGAAAAGGCAAAATGATAGGATATTGAAAGAGGAACTCCCCAGGTCAGTAGGGGCCCAATATGCTACTGGAGATCAGTGGTGAAATAACTCCAGAAAGAATGAAGGGATGGAGCCAAAGAAAAAGAATACCCAGTTGTGGATGTGACTGGTGATAGAAGCAAGGTCCGATGCTGTAAAGAGCACTATTGCATAGGAACCTGGACTGTCAGGTCCATGAATCAAGGCAAATTGGAAGTGGTCAAACAGGAGATGGCAAGAGTGAATGTCGACATTCTAGGAATCAGCGAACTGAAATGGACTGGAATGGGTGAATTTAACTCAGATGACCATTATATCTACTATTGCGGGCAAGAATCCCTTAGAAGAAGTGGAGTCGCCATCATGGTCAACAAAAGAGTCCAAAATGCAGTACTTGGACGCAATCACAAAAATGACAGAATAATCTCTGTTCGTTTCCAAGGCAAACCATTCAGTATCACGGTAATCCAAGTCTATGCCCCAACCAATAATGCTGAAGAAGCTGAAGTTGAATATTTCTATGAAGACCTACAAGACCTTTTAGAACTAACACCCCAAAAAGATGTCCTTTTCATTATAGGGGACTGGAATGCAAAAGTAGGAAGTCAAGAAACACCTGGAGTAACAGGCAAATTTGGCCTTGGAATATGGAATGAAGCAGGGAAAAGGCTAATAGAGTTTGCCAAGAGAATGCACTGGTCATAGCAAACACCCTCTTCCAACAACACAAGAAGACTCTATACATGGACATCACCAGATGGTCAACACTGAAATCAGACTGATTATATTTACACCCAAAGATGGAGAAGCTCCATACAGTCAGTAAAAACAAGACCAGAGCTGACTGTGGCTCAGATCATGAACTCCTTATTGCCAAATGCAGACTTAAATTGAAGAAAGTAAGGAAAACCACTAGACCATTCAGTTCAGTTCAGTCGCTCAGTCGTGTCCAACTCTTTGTGACCCCATGAATCACAGCACGCCAGGCCTCCCTGTCCATCACCAACTCCCAGAGTTCATTCAAACCCTCGACCATCGAGTTGGTG
This sequence comes from Bos indicus, assembly GCF_029378745.1. Classification (NCBI taxonomy): domain Eukaryota; kingdom Metazoa; phylum Chordata; class Mammalia; order Artiodactyla; family Bovidae; genus Bos; species Bos indicus. The sequence continues at coordinate 47,973,000 of NC_091762.1, read as the reverse complement.
ATGCAATCCAGTCATCTCATCCTCTGTCATCCCGTTTTCCTCCTGCCCCCAATCCCTCCCAGCATCAGAGTCTTTTCCAATGAGTCAACTCTTCGCATGAGGTGGCCAAAGTACAGCAGATTCAGCTTTAGCATCATTCCTTCCAAGGGAATCCCAGGGCTGATCTCCTTCAGAATGGACGGGTTGGATCTCCTTGCAGTCCAAGGCACCCTCAAGAGTCTTCTCCAACACCACAGTTCAAAAGCATCAATTCTTCAACGCTCAGCCTTCTTCACAGTCCAACTCTCACATCCATACATGACCACTGGAAAAACCATAGACTTGACTAAACAGACCTTTGTTGACAAAGTAATGCCCCTGCTTTTCAATATGCTATCTAGGTTGGTCATAACTTTCCTTCCAAGGAGTAAGCGTCTTTTAATGTCATGGCTGCAGTCACCATCTGCAGTGATTTTGGAGCCCAGGAAAACAAAGTCTGACACTGTTTCCACTGTTTCCCCATCTATTTCCCATGAAGTGATGGGACCAGATGCCATGATTTTCGTTTTCTGAATGTTGAGCTTTGGGCCAACTATTTCACTCTCCACTTTCACTTTCATCAATAGGCTTTTTAGCTCCTCTTCCCTTTCTGCCAGAAGGGTGGTGTCATCTGCATATCTGAGGTTGAACAAACCATTCAAGTATGACCTAAATCAAATACCTTAGGATTATACAGTGGAAGTGAGAAATAGATTTAAGAGGCTAGATCTGATAGATAGAGTGCCTGATGAACTATGGACGGAGGTTTGTGACATTGTACAGGAGACAGGGATCAAGACTATCCCCATGGAAAAGAAATGCAAAAAGCAAAATTGCTGTCTGGGGAGGCCTTACAATAGTTGTGAAAAGAAGAGAAGTGAAAGGCAAAAGAGAAAAGGAAAGATGTAAGCATCTGAATGCAGAGTTCCAAAGAATAGCAAGAAGAGATAAGAGAGACTTCCTCAGTGATCAATGCAAAGAAATAGAGGAAAACAACAGAATGGTCAAGACTAGAGATCTCTTCAAGAAAATTAAAGATACCAAGGGAACATTTCATGCAAAGATGGGCTTGATAATGGACAGAAAATGTATGGATCTAACAGAAGCAGAAGATATTAAGAAAAGGTGGCAAGAATACAAAGAAAAACTGTACAAAAAAGGTCTTCATGACCCAGATAATCATGATGGTGTGATCACTGACCTAGCAGACATCCTGGAATGTGAAGTCAAGTGGGCCTTAGAAAGCATCACTATGAACAAAGCTAGTGGAGGTGATGGAATTCCAGTTGAGCTATTTCAAATCCTGAAAGGTGATGCTGTGAAAGTGCTGCACTCAATATGCCAGCAAATTGGGAAAACTCAGCAGTGGCCACAGGACTGGAAAAGGTCAGTTTTCATTCCAATCCCAAAGAAAGGCAATGCCAAAGAATGCTCAAACTACCGCACAATTGCACTCATCTCACATGCTAGTAGTGTAATGCTCAAAATTCTCCAAGCCAGGCTTCAGCAATATGTGAATCACGAACTTCCAGATGTTCAAGCTGGTTTTAGAAAAGGCAGAGGAACCAGAGATCAAATTGTCAACATCTGCTGGATCATGGAAAAGGGAAGAGAGTTCGAGAAAAACATCTATTTCTGCTTTATTGACTATGCCAAAGCGTTTGACTATGTTGATCACAATCAGAACAGATCAGTTGCTCAGTCGAGCCCGACTCTTTGAGACCGCATGAATCACAGCACGCCAGGCCTCCCTGTCCATCATCAACTCCCAGAGTTCACTCAGACTCATGTCCATTGAGTTAGTGTTGCCACCCAGCCATCTCATCCTCTGTCATCCCCTTCTCCTCTTGCCCCCAATCCCTCCCAGCATCAGAATCTTTTCCAATGAGTCAACTCTTTGCATGAGGTGGCCAAAGTACTGGAGTTTCAGCTTTAGCATCAGTCCTTCCAAAGAAATCCCAGGGCTGATCTCCTTCAGAATGGACTGGTTGGATCTCCTTGCAGTCCAAGGGACTCTCAAGAGTCTTCTCCAACACCACAATTCAAAAGCATCAATTCTTCGGCGCTCAGCCTTCTTCACAGTCCGACTCTCACATCCATACATGACCACTGGAAAAACCATAGCCTTGACTAGACAGACCTTTGTTAGCAAAGTAATGTCTCTGCTTTTGAATTTGCTATCTAGGTTGGTCATAACTTTCCTTCCAAGGAGTAAGCGTCTTTTAATTTCATGGCTGCAGTCACTGTCTGCAGTGATTCTGGAGCCCAGAAAAATAAAGTCTGACACTGTTTCCACTGTTTCCCCATCTATTTCCCATGAAGTAATGGGACCGGATGCCATGATCTTCGTTTTCTGAATGTTGAGCTTTAAGCCAACTTTTTCACTCTCCACTTTCACTTTCATAAAGAGGCTTTTTAGTTCCTCTTCACTTTCTACCATAGGGTGGTGTCATCTGCATATCTGAGGTTATTGATATTTCTCCCGGCAATCTTGATTCCAGCTTGTGTTTTTTCCAGTTCAGCATTTCTCATGATGTACTCTGCATATAAGTTAAATAAGCAGGGTGACAATATACAGCCTTGACGTACTCCTTTTCCTATTTGGAACCAGTCTGTTGTTCCATGTCCAGTTCTAACTGTTGCTTCCTTACCTGCATACAGATTTCTCAAGAGGCAGATCAGGTGGTCTGGTATTCCCATCTCTTTCACAATTTTCCACAATTAATTGTGATCCACACAGTCAAAGGCTTTGGCATATTCAATAAAGCAGAAATAGATGCTTTTCTGGAACTCTCTTGCTTTTTCCATGATCCAGTGGATGTTGGCAACTTGATCTCTGATTCCTCTGGCTTTTCTAAAACCACCTTGAACATCAGAAAGTTCATGGTTCACATATTGCTGAAGCCTGGCTTGGAGAATTTTGAGCATTACTTTACTAGCACGTGAGATGAGTGCAATTGTGTGGTAGTTTGATCATTCTTTGGCATTGCCTTTCTTTGGGATTGGAATTAAAACTGACCTTTTCCAGTCCTGTGGCCACTGCTGATTTTCCTAATTTGCTGGCATATTGAGTGCAGCACTTTCACAGCATCATCTTTCAGGATTTGAAATAGCTCAACTGGAATTCTTTCACCTCCACTAGCTTTGTTCGGAGTGAGGCTTTCTAAGGCCCACTTGACTTCACATTTCAGGATGTCTGGCTCTAGGTGAGTGATCACACCATTGTGATTATCTGGGTCATGAAGATCTTTTTTGTACAGTTCTTCTGTGTATTCTTGCCATCTCTTCTTAATATCTTCTGCTTCTGTTAGGTCCATACCATTTCTTTCCTTTATCGAGCTCATCTTTGCATGAAATGTTCCTTTGGTATCTCTGATTTTCTTGAAGAGATCTCTAGTCTTTACCATTCTGTTGTTTTCCTCTATTTCTTTGCATTGATCGCTGAGGAAGGCTTTCTTATCTCTTCTTTGCTGTTCTTTGGAACTCTGCCTTCAGATGTTTATATCCTTCCTTTTCTCCTTTGCTTTTCCCTTCTCTTGTTTTCACAGCTATTTGTATGGCCTCCCCAGACAGCCATTTTGCTTTTTTTGCATTTCTTTTCCATGGGAATGGTCTTGATCCCTGTCTCCTGTACAATGTCACAAAACTCATTCCATAGTTCATCAGGCACTCTATCTATCAAATCTAGGCCCTTAAATCTATTTCTCACTTCCACTGTATAATCATAAGGGATTTCATTCAGAACATACATGAATGGTCTAGTGGTTTTCCCTGCTTTCTTCAATTTAAGTCTTAATTTGGCAATAAGGAGTTCATGGTCTGAGCCACAGTCAGCTCTTGGTCATGTTTTTCTTGACTGTATAGAGCTTCTCCATCTTTGGCTGCAAAGAGTATAATCAATCTGATTTTGGTGTTGACCATCTGGTGATGTCCATTTATAGAGTCTTCTCTTGTGTTGTTGGAAGTGGGTGTTTGTAATGACCAGTGCATTTTCTTGGCAAACTTCTATTAGTCTTTGCCCCGCTTCATTCTGTATTCCAAGGCCAAATTTGCCTGTTACTCCAGGTGTTTCTTGACTTCCTACTTTTGCATTCCAGTCCCCTGTAATGAAAAGGACATCTTTTTGGGGTGTTAGTTCTAAAAGGTCTTGTACGTTTTCATAGAACTGTTCAACTTCAGCTTCTTCAGCATTACTGTTTGGGGCATAGACTTGGATTACCATGATATTGAATGGTTTGCCTTGGAAACGAACAGAGATTATTCTGTCATTTTTGTGATTGCGTCCAAGTACTGCATTTTGGACTCTTTTGTTGACCATGATGGCGACTCCACTTCTTCTAAGGGATTCCTGCCCGCAGTAGTAGATATAATGGTCATCTGAGTTAAATTCACCCATTCCAGTCCATTTCAGTTTGCTGATTCCTCGAATGTTGACATTCACTCTTGCCATCTCTTGTTTGACCACTTCCAATTTGCCTTGATTCATGGACCTGACAGTCCAGTTTCCTATGCAATACTGCTCTTTACAGCATCAGACCTTGCTTCTATCACCAGTCACATCCACAGCTGGGTATTCTTTTTCTTTGGCTCCATCCCTTCATTCTTTCTGGAGTTATTTCTCCACTGATCTCCAGTAGCATATTGGGCACCTATTGACCTGGGGAGTTCCTCTTTCAGTATCCTATCACTTTGCCTTTTCATACTGTTCATGGGGTTCTGAAGGCAAGAATACTGAAGTGGTTTGCCATTCCCTTCTCCAGTGGACCACATTCTGTCAGATCTCTCCACCATGACCCGCCCATCTTGGGTTGCCCACACGATCATGGCTTAATTTCATTGAGTTAGACAAGGCTGTGGTCCTAGTGTGATTAGATTGACTAGTTTTCTGTGACTATGGTTTCAGTGTGTTTGCCCTCTGATGCCCTCTTGCACCACCTGCCGTCTTACTTGGGTTTCTCTTACCTTGAACGTGGGGTATCTCTTCACGGCTGCTCCAGCAAAGTGCAGCAATTGCTCCTTACCTTGGATGAGGGGTATCTCATCACCACCGCCCTTCCTGACCTTCAACTTGGGAAATTCTGGAAGAGATGGGAATACCAGACCACCTGACCTGCCTCTTGAGAAACCTGTATGCAGGTCAGAAAGCAACAGTTAGAACTGGACATGGAACAACAGACTGGTTCCAAATAGGAAAAGGAGTACATCAAGGCTGTATATTGTCACCCTGCTTATTTAACTTATATGCAGAGTATATCATGAGAAACGCTGGGCTGGAAGAAGCACAAGCTGGAATCAAGATTGTCGGGAGAAATATCAATAACCTCAGATATGCAGATGAGAGCACCCTTATGGCAGAAAGTGAAGAGGAAAAAGCCTCTTTATGAAAGTGAAAGTGGAGAGTGAAAAAGTTGGCTTAAAGCTCAACATTCAGAAAACGAAGATCATGGCATCTGGTCCCATCACTTCATGGGAAATAGATGGGGGAACAGTGTCAGACTTTATTTTTCTGGGCTCCAAAATCACTGCAGATGGTGACTGCATCCATGAAATTAAAAGAAGCTTACTCCTTGTAAGGAAAGTTATGACCAACCAGGACAGCATATTAAAAAGCAGAGACATTACTTTGCCAACAAAGGTCCGTCTAGTCAAGGCTATGGTTTTTCCAGTGGTCATGTATGGATGTGAGGGCTGGACTGTGAAGAAAGCTGAACGCTGGAGAATTGATGCTTTTGAACTGTGGTGTTGAAGAATAGTGTTGAGAGTCCCTTGGACTGAAAGGAGGTCCAACCAGTCCATTCTAAAGGAAATCAGTCCTGGGTGTTCTTTGCAAGGAATGATGCTAAAGCTGAAACTCCAGTACTTTGGCCACTTCATGGGAAGTTTTGACTCACTGGAAAAAACTCTGATGCTGGGAGGGATTAGGGGCAGGAGGAGAAGGGGACGACAGAGGATGAGATGACTGGATCGCATCACTGACTTGATGGATGTGAGTTTGAGTGAACTGCGGGAGTTGGTGATGGACAGTGAGGCCTGGCGTGCTGCAATTCATGAGGTTGCAAAGAGTCGGATATGACTGAGCAACTGAACTGAACCGAAGTGTTAACAACTACTAGTATCTTGACCTTGATCTTGACTCTGACCCACATGAATTTCCTATGGTTCAGAGGTGAAACATGCCCAATAGGACATCTTGAACCTCCTTTAGTTGCAATATGCATAATTTGGTTTTTGTGCTGTGTGTGTGCACGTAACTTTCTTAAAGGGAAAGAATCTCAAACCCAAAAGCATTTTAAGGCCATTGTTTTATTTTTCATCCATTTGTTCTAAAATATTGGATTAAAAACCCTCTCGTTCTAATTTTAATTTAGCTGGTGACATAGATTTCAGAAATTCTGTCTCTTATTTCTTATTCAGAATCTGTCCTGAAGGCTCAAAATAGAAACAAAAGTCAGGACTTCTGCATGGAGCATTTTATCAGCTAAGTTTTAATAAGAAGGAACTGTTTGTTTTCTTCCACCTGCAGTTTAGTATACTTAATTGTGTTTTCAGGGTGAATGGTTGTAAATTTGAGTAAATGATATCCCTAAATTGTCTGCCTTCCCCCTTTATAGTGCTTCAAAGAATCAGGTGAAGGAGTCTCTGTTAAGAAGTAGAATCAAATTTAGGATAACATACTGTTTTTTTCAGAAAAATCTAAACCTGTGTTTAATTTTATTAACAAGAGGCCTGAGAGAACCTTGATATGAAGCTCTTACGTACTATGAAGCAATTGCAATTTACACTAAATATGCTGATCATAAAAACCCAAGCTTCAATGATTTCTTCAAATCTTAGGTGCAATCAAATATTGTAAATGATGTTCATAAGCTTGGAACTCATTTAATGCTCTCAATTGAGCCTGTTCTTCATAGCCTGTAAGGTAGAAAATCTTTCACATGCAGTAAAATATCATTCGTTGATTGCTTTCATTCACTTAATAGGAACTCCACTCAATTCAACTAATATTATTTGTTCTAATATGTGATAAGTTAAAAATATATTGCTATAGGGATTTAAAGATTTGTAAAAAAAAGAACTTCATTATCAAAGAGCTTATATATAGTAGCAGCTTTAAGCAAGCACATAAATTCTTCTTTTAAAGGTTGACTGGAATAATATTTTTTAACACAAATAAGTCCTTTCAGGTTCAGAGTAATATGAGATTATCTTTGAATGGAGGCCCAGGAAGATTTCTTGGAGAATTGTCAATTTAAGCCAGATAAGATTTAGCCAAGTGGATATAGGGGAATAAAATAATTTTGTTCTATGTTAAAAGCCACTTTCATATATCTTTTCTTCATATGCAAGTATGCAGCTATATGTTTACATTATATATTCTCTTCTGTTTTTTTAAAACTTAACAACATACCTCAGAATTAGTTCAAAATAGGTACATAGAGATCCGGTTTATAAAAATTATGTATAATATGTACCATATTTCATTACTTTTTATCTTATTAAATTTATTTTCAATTAAAGCCTTTTTATTATTGTGTTAAAATTTAGTTTCATAATTTATTTAACCAGTGCACAGTGAATGGACTTAGATTACTTCTGTTCTTTTGCTAGTTAAAAAAATTATTTAACCAGTTCCTCATTTGGAGAATTTAGGTTATTTCAAGTCATTGTTAATATAAGATTAGAGCCACAGATATTTCTTCTCACACGTAGGAACCTTTGTGTAGATTAATTTGTACATAGAAGAATAGCAGTGTCATGAGATAGGTGCATTTTAATTTTGATGCTATGCTATGCTATGCTAAGTCACTTCAGTCGTGTCCAACTCTGTGTGACCTCATAGATGGCAGCCACCAGGCTCCCCCATCCCTGGGATTCTCCAGGCAAGAACACTGGAGTGGGTTGCCGTTTCCTTCTCCAACGCATGAAAGTGAAAAGTGAAAGTGAAGTTGCTCAGTCATGTCCGACTCTTAGCGACCCCATGGACTGCAGCCTATCAGGCTCCTCCATCCATGGGATTTTCCAGGCAAAAGTACTGGAGTGGGTGCCATCGCCTTCTCCATTTAATTTTGATAGATATCATCAAATTGTACCATATAATGATCAGTTTTTATTCCTACAATAATGCATTAAATTATTGGTTACCCTAAACTATCTCTACACGAAGGATCACCAAATTTTGATTTTTATCTATTTGATATGTGAATGATGGTATTACAGTGTAGTTATAATCTACACTTTTTATTACAAGGGAGACTAAACATCTTTTTTGTACTTAAAAGTTGATGACTATGATTCCAGCAATGGCAGCAATGCTTCTTGCAGATACCTCTTCCATGGACAGCAACTAGAAATACTGCTTTCACTCGTTTCTCTTTCTTCACCTTTTCTCTTTTACTATCTCTATACAGCGAAAGAGAGAAAATGGGAAATTATGAAAAAAGTAAATTGAAAATATAGGACTGAAAAACCAAATAACTGAAAATAAGATCTGGAAGGATTCAACAGAAGATTAGATAAATAACAGGGTAGAAAAAATAGTTAAGGAGATAGGGCCAAAATATTTGAAAATCAATGAAAGATACCAAGTTATAGATTGAAAAATTGATATACACTTTAAAGCCATAAATCACAAAGAAAATCATATGAAGGAACAATAAAGTAAAACAGCTGAAAAGCAAAGACAAAGGAAATATAATGAGAGGCCAGAGAAAATAATCCATTGTCTTTATTAGACCAATAATGCAATTGACATCTGATTTCTTAAGAAAAGTAAAGAGGCAAGAAGACATTGGAATGATATTAAAAGTAGTGAATAAAAATAATTAACAGTCTAGAATTCAATACTCTAAAATATCTTTCATAAACATAGAAAAGTTAAGGATGTTTCAGATAATTGAAACAGAATATTTTCCACAAGCAAAAATATACTAAGGAATCATTCAAAGGAGCTATTCTAACAGAAGGAAAGTAATCTCAGGTAAAGCAGGAGGAAATAAAGGCCATTTGGAGGAGGAAATATGTTGGTAAATCTAGATGAGTATTGATTACATAGAAAAACAATAATAATAATGATAGCATGCAAGATTTTAAGATATATAGGATTAAAAATTTTAGTAACATCAAAAAAGAGGGAAAGAGTAAATGAATATAATTAAATTGTTCTAAGTTTACTTTATTCTTTTGAAAATGGGAAAAATTTCCCATTTATATTAATCTTTAACTAGTCAAAGATGTGTGTTTTCATTTCTAGGGTAACTACTAGAAGAGAAGTTAAAAATGTGTAATCAGTGTGTGCTGTGCTTAGTTGCTCAGTCCTGTTTGACACTGTGATCCCATGGACTGTAGCCCACCAGGCTCCTCTGTCCATGGGGATTCTCCAGGCAAGAGTACTGGAGTGGGTTGCCGTGCCCTCTTCCAGGGGTTCTTCCCAACCCAAGGAATGAACACAGGTCTCCTGCATTATAAGTAGATTCTTTACCATTTGAACCACCAGGCTTCTGACAATTAAAAATGGAAGAGCAAAAAAATATTTTTTTCAAAAAGAAATCAGAGGAGAAGGAAAAAAGGTGGGCAAATAGAAAAATAAACAATAAGTGGTATATTTAAACCAAAATGTATCTCTAATTTTATTGAATGTGTATAACCAAATAGTTTAATTAAAAATAAAGCTTTCAAAATTATATTAAAGACTACTCCAATGTATATCACAGCAGGATCCTCTATGACCCACCTCCCAGAATTTTGGAAATAAAAGCAAAAATAAACAAATGGGACCTAATTAAACTTAAAAGGTTCTGCACCACAAAGGAAGCTATAAGCAAGGTGAAAAGGCAGCCTTCAGAATGGGAGAAAATAATAGCAAATGAAGCAACTGACAAACAACTAATCTCAAAAATATATAAGCAACTCCTGCAGCTCAGTTCCAGAAAAATAAACGACCCAATCAAAAAATGGGCCAAAGAACTAAATAGACATTTCTCCAAAGAAGACATACAGATGGCTAACAAACACATGAAAAGATGCTCAACATCACTCATTATCAGAGAAATGCAAATCAAAACCACAATGAGGTACCATCTCACGCCAGTCAGAATGGCTGCGATCCAAAAGTCTACAAGCAATAAACGCTGGAGAGGGTGTGGAGAAAAGGGTACCCTCTTACACTGTTGGTCGGAATGCAAACTAGTACAGCCACTATGGAGAACAGTGTGGAGATTCCTTAAAAAACTGGAAATAGAACTGCCTTATGACCCAGCAATCCCACTGCTGGGCATACACACCAAGGAAACCAGAACCTGAAGGAGACACGTGTACCCCAGTGTTCATCGCAGCACTGTTTATAATAGCCAGGACATGGAAGCACCCTAGATGTCCATCAGCAGAGGAATGGATAAGAAAGCTGTGGTACATATACACAATGGAGTATTATTCAGCCATTAAAAAGAATACATTTGAATCAGTTCTAATGAGGTGGATGAAACTGGAACCTATTATACAGAGTGAAGTAAGCCAGAAAGAAAAACACCAATACAGTATGCTAAGTCGCTTCAGTTGTGTCCGACTCTGTGTGACCCCATGGACTGAAGCCCACCAGGCTCCCCCATCCCTGGGATTCTCCAAGCAAGAACACTGGAGTGGGTTGCCATTTCCTTCTCCAATGCATGAAAGTGGAAAGTGAAAGTGAAGTCGCTCAATCCTCTCTGACTCTTAGCGACCCCATGGACCGGAGCCTACCAGCCTCCTCCATCCATGGGATTTTCCAGGCAACAGTATTGCAGTGGGGTGCCATTGCCTTCTCCCCCAGTACAGTATACTAACGCATATATATGGAATTTAGAAAGATGGTAATGATAACCCTGTATGCGAGATAGCAAAAGAGACACAGATGTATAGAACAGTCTTTTGGACTCTGTGGGAGAAGGAGAGGGTAGGATGATTTGGGAGAATGGCATTGAAACTTGTATAATATCATATATGAAACGAATTGCCAGTCCAGGTTCGATGCATGATACTGGATGCCTGGGGCTGGTGCACTGAGATGACCCAGAGGGATGGTACGGGGAGGGAGGAGGGAGTGGGGCTCAGGATGGGGAACACGTGTACACCCGTGGTGGATTCATGTTGATGTATGGCAAAACCAATACAATATTGTAAAGTAATTAACCTCCAATTAAAATAAATAAATTTATATTAACAAGGATAAGTGAAAAAAATAAAAACTACTAACGTGATAAGCTAAAGAATATCTTAATTATACAATTGTTTAAAAAGTTGAAGTAAAAGCACAGAAACAATGTCCCATTCAAATATGAAGCAAATGAAGTTTGTGTACTTGTACCAATATCAGACAATGCCTAGTTTAAGGTAAGAAACACATTAAACAAAAATGAGGAATGTGTCATGACAATAATAAGAGAAAATTCACAATAAAAGCTCAATAATTCTTAATGTATATAAACCAAATTATAACTTTAATATATATATGTGATTAAATATTGATAAAACTTTAAAGAGAAATAGACAAATCAAAAATGATAAAGTTTTAACTTGCCTCAGTTGGTAAGTTGGTAATGAGTTAAACAGGCTAACTGAAATCATTACTAAAGCTGTAGAACATTTAAACAGAATGACTAAAAAATAACCTAAATAAGCTTTTATAAAATGCTTCACACAATATCTGCAGAATCTACATATTTTTTAGTGCACATTAACAACTTACCAAAGCTGTTTATTTGGTGAACTTTAAAACATTTCTCAATAAAATTGAAGTACTGAAATCATTCTGAAAATTGCAGTGTATTTAAGCTAGAAAAAAATAAAAGAATAAATTACATAAAATTAGAAAATCCCCAAATATGTGAATAAAATATGAGTTTCTGATATTTTATAGAAATACTTCTCTCTCTCTCTCTCTATATATATATATATATACTAAAAAAGATTAAAAATAGATTAAATTTATTCCAGGAATGCACTGTTGGTTTATCATTATAAAAATAAAGCCATATTAATCCATTATATTAACCAAATAGAGAATTAAATCATATGATCTTGATACTTAGTTCTACTAAATATTTATTAGCTATCCTACTTAAGGCAACAAGGCAAGAAAAGGAAATAAAAGTTAAAGGGATTGAAAATATCACTGCAGATGACATGAATTGTATATTTAAAAATCAAAAGGAATTACACATTTACTATAATTAGGTTTAATTAGAATTAATGTGTGGATTCAACAACATGTCTAGAAATAATACAAAATTATTGCTATTTCTATATACAAGAAAAACAGCATGATTCTATGAATATTTCAAATGAAACCATTTTTAGTTGCAATACAAGCTCACACACTTTGGGATACATATAATAAAAGCTAAACCAGAGCTCTACACGCAAAATTTTGAAAACTTAATGAGAAAATTAAAGGTAATATAAATAAATGTGGGATGTATTCTCTGCATCCACTGGAAAATGCAACATTTTAAAGATAGCTGCTGCTGCTGCTGCTAAGTCGCTTCAGTCGTGTCGGACTCTGTGCGACTCCATAGATGGCAGCCCACTAGGCTCCTCCATCCCTGGGATTCTCCAGGCAAGAACACTAGAGTGGGTTGCCATTTCCTTCTCCAATGCATGAAAGTGAAAAGTGAAAGTGAAATCGCTCAGTCCTGTCCGACTCTAGCGACCCCATGGACTGCATCGCACCAGGCTCCTCCGTCCATGGGATTTTCTAGGCAAGAGTACTGATCTATGCTTTCATTGCAATTCTGCCCATTCAATACAGTATCAGTCAAAATTTTAACAACTTTTCTTTTTAGTGGAAATTAAAAAACTAATTCTAAATTTTATGTAACAATGTAAATAGTTAAGAAAAACCAAGACAGTATTGAAGAAAAAGAATAATATTGGAGGCTTTCCTACCAGATATCAAGACACTATGCTGCTACTGCTGCTGCTAAGTCGTTTCAGTCATGTCCGACTCTGTGAGACCCCATAGACGGCAGCCCACCAGGCTCCCCCATCCCTGGGATTCTCCAGGCAAGAACACTGGAGTGGGCTGCCATTTCCTTCTCCACTGCATGAGAGTGAAAAGTGAAAGTGAAGTCGCTGAGTCGTGTCCGACTCTTAGCGACCCCATGGACTGCAGCCCCCAGGCTCCTCCATCCATGGGATTTTCCAAGCAAAAGTACTGGAGTGGGGTGCCATTGCCTTCTCTGTCAAGACACTATAAAGCTACATAATGAGCTAGAGCGATATTGATCCAAGGATAGATAGATGTACTAAAAAGTACAAAGGCAGATCTCTACTTCACATGCTACTCAAAAATTGCATGAAAGTAAATTGTAGATTAAAATGTAAAAGATAAAATGATAAAGCTCCTATAATAAAATTTTAGAGAATATTTTCATGAATTTGGTATCGGTGATCATTTCTTAGATAAGACTAAAAGCCAATATGTCCATACTCTATGACCCAGAAATTTTACTGTTAGGTATGCACCCAATAAAGATGGTTGCATTTATATCCAAAAAGAATAGATAAGAATATTAATAGGATTATTGGTAATAGCCAAAACTTGGAATCAGTTCAATTGCTTATCAAGAGTAGAATGAAAATGATTTGTGGCATATTCATAAAATATATATAATTCTGGCAATGCAAATCCACACAATAGCGTGAATAGAGCTCTGTCACATGATGAAAATGGAAAAAAGCCAGATTTATCAGTATACATACTATGTGATGCTATTCATATAAATTTAAAAATTAGGCAAAATTGATGAAAATCAGGGTGATTGCTGTAGGACATGATGGACAGCAGTCTTTCATTTTGCTGGTAATGTTCCATGTCCTCAACTGATTGCACAGGTATATTCACTTTTTGGCAATTCATGGAGCTGTTACACTTGTATACACTTCTTAGTAAGCACACTGCAACTCAATAAACGTGTTTCCTTACTTTCCCTCTCCTCCTTCCATTTTTCTTTTCTTTTTTTTTTTTTTCTTTTGAAATTGTTGACGCCAGAAGTAGCAAGTGGGACAGGTGGATGCCTAGAAAATAGAAGGTCTGGGTTATGGTCTTGGTATACATTGGTGCTAATTTACTGTTTAAATTTGGACAATTCATTTAACCTTGTGTTTTTCTTCTTCTATCTGTTAAAAATGAAAAAGTAATATATTTGCTTTGTTTACATTACAAGTTAATTATAGAATTAAATAAAGTAATAAATGTAAAAGTGTTAGAAAATCTAATAGCATGTATGTTAGATTGTTCTACCTATGTTATCTGTAACTTTATGTTTCTTTAGTTACAGTAGGCAAGAATTCGCCAGGATTTGTGAAGTTGGCTCAGATAGTAAAGAAAATGCTTCAGTGTGGGTTACCCAGATTGGATCCCTGGGTTGGGAAGATCCCCTGGAAAGGGAATGGCTACCCACTCAAGTAACCTTGGTTGGAGAACTTGAGGAACAGAAGAGCCTGGTGGGGTCATGAGGTTGCAAAGAGTTCGACACGACTGACTGACTAACACTTTCACTAGTTTCTCCTATTGAGTATTATTAGAATTAATCTCCTAATTTCTATCTCAAATATCTAACTTTAGATGTTTGGAATGCATGGACTTGGAGGTCATTTTTTTATAATTTTAATCAATTAACTAATTTGATTTGTAAACTTAATCTGATAATTTGGTTCTACTCAACAGCCTGTGGTGACCTAAATGAGAAGGAAATTCAAAAAAGAGAGAATATATGTATACATATGGGCTTCCCCAATGGTTCAAAGATAAAGAATCCACCTACAATGCAGGAGACATGGCAGGAGCCATGGGTTCGATTCCTACCTCGGAATATCCCATGGAGAAGGAAATGGCAAGCTCTCTGGTAGTCTTGCCTGGAAAATCCCATGGACAGAGCAGCCTGGAAGACTACAGTCCACGGGGTCACAAAGGAATCGGACACAACTTAAAGACTAAACAATAACAACAAGGTATACATATGGCTGATTCATTTTGCTGTACAGTAGAAAATACAACAACATTGTAAAGCAACTATATTCCCATAAAATTTTTTAAAAATGAGGATAAAGAAGTTTTCCTGATATGTGGCATTTCTGTAAGTTTAAATTACACAATCTCTAAAATACTTAGCAAACTGCCTAAAAAAGTCTTTCATTCATCTATTCACTCATTAGAAAAATTTTAGTTGTCCAAAGTGCTAAAGATGATGTGCTGTCCTTACCTCCGTGAGTGTTATTATCTAGTGTCAAGTCATACATCAGTTTAGTTCAGTTCAGTCGCTCAATCGTGTCCGACTCTTTAAATCCCATGGACTGCAGCACGCCAGGCTTCCCTGTCTATCATGAACTCCCATAATCTGCTCAAACTCATGTCCATCGAGTCGGTGATGCCATCCAACCATCTCATACTCTCTCATCCCCTTCTCCTCCTGCCTTAAATCCTTCCCAGCATCAGACTCTTTTCCAATGAGTCAGTTCTTCACATCAGGTGGCCAAAGTATTGGAACTTCAGCTTCAGCATCAGTTCTTCCAGTGATTATTCAGGACTGATTTCCTTTAGGATAGACTGGCTTGTAGTCAGATGGATCTCCTTGCAGTCCTAGAGATTCTCAAGAATCTTCAACACCACAGTTCAAAAGCATCAATTTTTCAGTTCTCAGCTTTCTTTATAGTCCAACTCTCACATCCATACACGACTACTGGAAAATCCATAGCTTTGACTAGACAGACCTATGTCGGCAAAGTAATGTCTCTGCTTTTTAAAATGCTGTCTAGGTTGGTCATAACTTTCCTGCCAAGGTATAATAAGTGTCTTTTAATTTCATGGCTGCAGTCACCATCTAGAGTGATTTTGGAATCCAAGAAAATAAAGTCTGTCACTGTTTCCATTGTTTCCCCATCTATTTGCCATGAAGTGATGGAACCATATGCCATGATCTTCATTTTCTGAATGTTGACTTTTAAGCCAATTTTTCAGTCTCTTTCACTTTCATCTTCAGTTCTTCTTTGCTTTCTGACAATGGTCACATCTGAGGTTATTGACATTTCTCCCGGTAATCTTGATTCCAGCTTGCGCTTCATCCAGCCTGGGATTTTTCATGACGTACTCTGCATATAAGTTAAATAAGCAGGGTGACAATATACAGCCTTGACATACTCATTTTCCTATTTGGAACCAGTCTGTTGTTCCATGTCCAGTTCTAACTGTTGCTTCCTGACCAGCATACAGATTTCTCAGGAGGCAGGTAAGGTGGTATGGTATTCCCATCTCTTGAAGAATTTTCCACAGTTTATTGTAATCCACACAGTCAAAGGCTTTGGCATAGTCAATAAAGCAGAAATAGATGTTTTTCTGGAACTCTCTTGCTTTTTTGATGATCAAACAGATTTTGGCAATTTGATCTCTGGTTCTTCTGCCTTTTCTAAATCCAGCTTAAACATTTGGAAGTTCTTGGTTCATGTACTGTTGAATCTTCATTTGTAGAATATTGATCGTTACTTTGCTAGTGTGTGAGATGAGTGCAATTATGTAGTAGTTTGAACATTCTTTGGCATTGCCTTTATTTGGGATTGGAATGAAAATTGACCTTTTACAGTCTTGTGGCCACTACTGAGTTTTCCAAATTTTCTGGCATATTGAGTGCAGCACTTTCATAGCATCATCTTTTAGGATTTGAAATAGCTCAGCTGGAATTCCATCACCTCCACTAGCTTTGTTCATAGTGATGCTTCCTAAGTCATAGATACTAACACAAAACCAATTAATAATTAATTAAAATCAGTAAATATGTTATGTGCTGCATGCAGTTCATGGGGTCACAAAGTGTTGGAACAACTCAGCGACAGAACAACAAAATATTATGAATCAACAAAACTGGGTAATAGGCTGGAGAATGACTGACTGGACCTAGTAGGTGATGTAATCAAAGAAGCCTTCACTATAAAAGAGGCCCTGGAACTGAGACCTAAATGATAAGAAGGAGTTCATCATGGGATTACCTTTCTGGTACATCAACTTTGGCTGCCTTTTAGCCATAATAGTGGAGCTGTGACAGAAACCATGTTTCCCACCAGCCTATGATGCTCCCCCTTGAGATGTCCTATAAGTATAAAATACACATTGAACTTCAAAGGCTTAATATAAAAAAAAATGTTAAGTATCTTAATATATATACTAACTACACATTGAAATGTTCTTCTTGATATAATGAGCTATACAAAATATTAATATTTTATATCATTTTCACTTTTATTTTTAATAATGTGACTGCTATAAAGTTTTAAATTACACATGTGACTCATAGTTTCTATTAGCCAATGTTGAACTAGAGGAGTATATCAGAGAAAGGAAACAAATAGCAGGTGCCAATGTCTAAGGTAGGAAAGTTGTTCTGAATACAATTATTTGGATCATATTAATTAACCCCTGACTTGACTGCATTGTCAATAGAAAGATTTAAGATTGTTCTCTGGACATTATAAAAGCACTTCTTTCTCTATATATATTATCTCTAAATATTTGAAAAATTATGATTATATACCAATGTTCACAAATCAGTAAATTCGGTTTAATGGTTAACTGCAAAAAAAGAAACCTCAGGTTATCACTCAGTATAACATAGCAGTTGAAAACAAGAGTTTCCAAGTCAGAGAACCTGGTTTCAAATCCTGACTACTATATTCTAGGTAAGCTTGAATGTCTTACTTAACATCTCCCTGTGTGTGTGTGTGTGTGTGTGTGTGTGTGTGTGTGTGTGTGTGTGTGTGTACTCAGTTGCTTAGTCGTGTCCAACTCTTTGCCACCTCATGGACTGTATAGCCCATCAGGCTCCTCTGTCCCTGGGATTTTTCAGGCAAGAATACTGGAGTGGGTTGCCATTTCTTCCTCCAAGGGATCTTCCTGACCCAGGAATCAAACACGCATTTCCTGCATTTCCTGCACTGAAGGCAGATTCTTCACCACTGAGCCACCTGGGAATCCCATCTCCCTACGTCAACCATTTCTTCTGTAAAACATAGATAACTTTACTGCTTATGACACTGTTATATAAGAACTGAACTGTATTTTAATTTCAATAGATATCCTTTGTTTAATACATCATAATTTAGTTCATTGTAATTTTCCTATGAAATCTTGTCCCTCTCCTTAATTTCACTGTTAAAGTCCTATCTACCTTCCTGGTTCTACCTTAAATACCTTCTCTTTAAAAAAATACATATTTGACATCCAAAATAATATTCTCAGGTATACAAAGAAGCAAGAAAATATTACCCATGAGATGGAGAAATACAAAGCAATGGAAACAGACACATGATAGAAATAATAGAATTATCAGAAAAAAAGAACATAGCTATTCATGTTTCATATTCTAAAAAATGTAGTGAAAGCATAACAAGATGAAATAAAAACACTTACATCTAATAAAGTATACACAAATCTTAATTATGTTGAATTTGTTCACAGTGCTTTTCAGGTCTTCTTTTCTATCTATTCATTCCATCAATTTTTGAGAGTTTGATATTGAAACTCCAAATAAAAATATTTATTTATCTACTTAAACAATAATTGTAATATATAGTGGAACTATATGTAACTTTTTTCTGTATTTTCCAAGTCTCCTGTATATTATCATATTTTCATAATTTAAAAAATAAAGAAAAAAATTAAATAAAAAGAAAGTATACACAAAAGTGAACATATTGTATGATCTAATTTATATGAAAATCCAAAAAGGTAAAACTAATCTATGGTGGGGGCTCAGTGGTAAAGAATCTGCCCTGCCAATGCAGCTGATGCACGTTCAATCCCTGGGTCAAGAAGAGCCTCTGAAGAAGGAATGGCAACCCAGACCAATACTCTTGTCTGGGAAATCCCATACACAGCGGAGCCTGAGGGCTACAGTCCATGGGGTCACAAAAGAGTCGAACACACTTAGTGACTAAAAAAACACAACAAGAATCTACGCTGACACAGGCAGTTATTTATTTACTGAATTTAGTAATAGGAATTCAATGACTGTAAATGTATAAACTCAATTTTTCTGTATGTGTATGTGTGAAGAAAATGATCCATTCCTTAACTAGAGTGGAATTTACATGGGAGTATGCATTTGCTAGGTCTCATTGCATTGTACTATTAAAATGGATGCACTGTCTGGTATATAATTTTTATCTCAAAAATTTGATATGAGGAAAAGAATACATTTTGCCCTAATGAAGTTTATTTTAAAAATAAAATTATGGTTAATATTAGACAAACTATCCATTTCTCATAAAATATCATTAAACCAGAAATAGAAGAAAATGTCCTTATCAAGTGATAAAAATTAATAAAACAAATAATATGAAATATCATATAAATGAAGAAACCCTAGAGGTGTTTTCCATAAAAGTAGGATCAAGACAAGTTTGCCCACTATTATTGATATTACTTAATGAAATTAAAAGACGCTTACTCCTTGGAAGAAAAGTTATGACCAAGCTAGATAGCATATTCAAAAGCAGAGACATTCCTTTGCCAACAAAGGTCTGTCTAGTCAAGGCTACGGTTTTTCCAGTAGTCATGTATAGATGTGAGAGTTGGATTGTGAAGAAAGCTGAGTGCTGAAGAATTGATGCTTTTGAACTGTGGTGTTGGAGAAGACTCTTGAGAGTCCCTTGGAATGCAAGGAGATCCAACCAGTCCATTCTGAAGGAGATCAGCCCTGGGATTTCTTTGGAAGGAATGATGCTAAAGCTGAAACTCCAGTACCTTGGCCACCTCATGAGAAGAGTTGACTCATTGGAAAAGACTCTGATGCTGGGAGGGATTGGGGACAGGAGGAGAAGGGGACAACAGAGGATAAGATGGCTGGATGGCATCACTGACTTGATGGACATGAGGCTGAGTGAACACCAGGAGATGGTGATGGACAGGGAGGCCTGGCATGCTGCGATTCATGGGGTCTCAAAGAGTTGGACACGACTGAGCAAATGAACTGAACTGAATGCATTGATGATCATAGCAATTTTCTAATTAGGGAAAAAGAAATAAAAGTTAAGTAATTGAAAACAAAGAGATAAATAGTCATTATTTACAGATAGTATGCTTATCAATATTTTAAAAACACTACATTTATTTATTCCAATTAGAGGATTCAGCAAATTTACTGCATAAATGATTAGTACTGCTTTTCTATAGCAAGAGATTGACAAACTATTGCCTGCTAGCCAAATCGGGGCATCACCTGTTTTGTAAATAGAATTTTATTGGAACGAAGCCATGGTCATTTGTTTATACATTGTCTCGGGCTTTCTTGCTAATATGGCAGAATTGAATATTTACAACAGAGACTGGCCCTCAAAGCCCAAATTATTTACTATCCGGTCTTTTACAGAAACAAACTTGCTGATCCCTGCTCTATAGAAGCAATAACCAAAGGAAAAACGCAATAGATTAAATAAGGTGCAGTTTACAAAAGTAACAATAATTGTTACATATCTACAAATTAACCTAACAAAGGATGAACACTGACTTGACGATATCAATAATTAATGCCCTTATTACAGGATTTAAAACTATATCTAACTGTATGGGAAGATTATCCATATTTACGGATGGAGCAACTTATCACTCTAAACAGGGGTCTGCAGCTCCCAGGCCACAGATTAGTACTGGTCTGTGGCCTGTGAGGAAACCAGCTGCACAGTAAAAGGTGAGCAAAGGGCAAAACTAAAACCATCCAAAACCATCTCCCCTCCCAACCCGGTCCCCTGTCCCTGGAAAAGGTATCTTCCATGAAACCAATGCCTAGTGGCAAAAATATTGGTGACTGCTGATTATAAGATGTAAATTTTATTTAAATGAATTTTTTAAATCAAGGCAATCAAATAAAAACAGAGGAATATTTTCAGGAACTGGTAAACTCCTTCTAGCCTTTATATGGTAAAATAATGATCCATAAAAGGGAGAGTGAAGAGGGAGTCTCTCTTCCAAATATTTAGATAAACTTCAAAACTATTTTGTAAAAATAGCATGTTGTTTTCTGGGACATAAGTATACCAAAGGAATAGAAGTCACAATAAGATCCACTTATATGTGAGAAAAAATGATGATAAATATAGCACAAGTGCGTGTATGTGTTATTTAGAAATGTGTGTTTAGAAACTGCTTACTATTTATTAAAAAATAAATAAGCTTGGATCACTAATTTACATTGTATCCAAAAAAAAAAAAAGTTGTGATGTTGTACATATCTATGTGCAAAAATAAACTATGAAACTATTGTACTAAAAGGAGGAATATTCCTATAACTTGGAGCATAGATAGGGATAGTCTTGGATAAAATTCCCAAAAGAAAAATCACGGTGCAAAACAATGATAGGATTTTACTGTATGGAATTAGCTATCACTATGCATGAAGAATGACATATTATGTATTATGTGATATAATATGCTGTATTTCTATATATTATATAATATATAACAATACATCTTTGAATGCTTGCCAAGTCACTTCGGAGGCTTCCCTGGTAGCTCAGATGGTAAAGTGTCCGCCTGCAATGCAGGAAACCCGGGTTCGGTCCCTGGGTCAGGAAGATCCCCTGGAGAAGGAAATGGCAACCCATGACAGTACTCTTGCCTGGAAAATTCCATGGACAGAGGAGCCTTATAAGATACAGTCCATGGGGTAGCAAAGAGTCGGACACGACTGAGCGACTTCATTTAAGTCACTTTAGTCATGTCCAACTCTTGGTGACCCTATTGACTATGGCCCCCCAGGCTCCTTTGTCCATGAGATTCTCCAGGCAAGAATACTGGAGTGAGTTGCCATGCTCTCTTCCAGGGGATTTTCTCAATCCAGGGATCAAACCCATGTCTCTTACATTTCCTGCATTGGCAGGAGGTTCTTTACCATTAGTGCCACTTGGGAAGCCCATAATAAAACATATACGGAAGGAATTCCTGAAATCACAATCAAAAAATGACAGAAATACAATTCAAATGTGCAAATGTTTTATACTTATAGTTCACAAGAAGGGAAGCCCAAACTGATTGCAAATATCATAAAAATACTCAAACTCATCAGAAATATGAGAAATACAATAAAAACAAAATAATGGTTTATCCATGTTAAAAGCAAAATGAAATTATCAGTACAGCAAAACTTGTAGCACTTATGAGGAGATAGGAACATGCGCTGCTGGTAAGATTATACCTACTCTAAACAACAATCTTACCAGCAATTATGTATATCTACACACTTAATTACATCTGTACACTCGGTCTTCTGTACCAAGTGTATACTTGGTCATCTGTACTAAGTGTATATACATTCTGAGTGTATGTACTGTGTATTTGGCCATCTTGATTTAAGAGTGTGTTTATCACTGCCCATTCTTAGCATGTTCTTAACAAGCCCTCATTCTTCTTCTTCCTCATTCTTCTTAACATGTCTTCATTCTTCATTCTTCACACTCTTTGAAGTGTGAAGTCTTCACACTTCAAACTAAAGAAGTGTGTATTGCTGTGAATGCATACACACTTATGAGCGTGGATTCATCCTTAGTGCTATGTGTTCATTCTCGCTGAACATATGCACATACTATCTGAGTGGGTCTCAGGAAGCTCACTTCTGCAATATAACCCAGAGAAATTCTTTCATAGGTTTATAAAAAGACTTATGAAGGTATTCATTATCTAGCATAGCAGGGAGTTGGAAGGAATCTATTTGGGGAATACTTAAGGAAATGTGGAAGCTGCAGTTAGAAGCCACAAACTCATGGTATAAGAGATAAATGGATGCTTATAAAAATTGTATTGAAGGAATAAAGTAAGAAACAGAGCAATATTGTTTACATAATCTCAAAACACATACATATACACAAAAGCACTATATTTGAAAACGATGCATGCATAAAGATATATCTAAATACATCAAAACAGATATTTAGTAGGGATACAGGAACATCAATGAGAATCAGGATCTAGGGTGAAGGAAGAGGGGACTAAATAAGAGACAGACCTCATATCAACATGATGGCTTGTGCATATATATGAAAGAGACCTGCACAGGCAATAAGGGGGATTGTTGTCATTTATTTGCTAAGTCATGTCTGACTCTTTGTGACCCCATGTACTGTAGCCCACCAGGCTCCTCTCTCCATGAGATTTTCCAGGCAAGAATATTGGAGTTGTTTGCCATATCCTTCTCCAGGAGACCTTCCCAACACAGGGATCTAATCCAAGTGTCTCCCTCTGGAGGTGGATTCTTTACCACTGAGCCACCAAGGAAGCCCAATAAGATGGATGTACCCCCTCACTAAGTGTTATAGCTCTGATCATGAGGAATATACTACTAACTCAACCTTTTGTAACTTACTCAGAGTGAGAAGTGAAAATTAAAATGAATGAGAGAGCATCATACTGATTTGATAAAACATAGACATTCACAAGTAATATACATTGAGCATAGATGGCTGAGCATATAATTATAAAGCTTTCTGAAGGTATTTTAGCACATCTTCACCAAAAATTGTATGAGATAATTCATTCTATCCTGGCTAAATACTTTATTTGTATTTAGTTGGAATGATCTAATCATACTTTCTAATCTTATTTAAATATATTTTTTCCAAATTGCAGTAACTACACTTTGCAAAGTCATTGTTCCTAGATGGAATTAAATTACTTACCTTGGTAATGGAGAGTCACCAGAAGGACATAAATGAGTTGTTAACATGGCACTTCATTGCCACAATAATTTAGAGCCTCTAGTTAGCTTGATGTGTCTGCAATAAATGTTTTATTATTTAGGAAAAATACACTATACAAGTTGCAATGTGCCATGCTCATTCATGCTGTAAATCAACAAAGATCAGCAGACTGAATAGAAAAATGAAAAGCTTATTTAGAAACTGACATAAGCTTTTGGATGAGCAGGGATGGTTGAAGTTAACTACGTTCATTTTTCTTTGCTTGTCATAGTTGCCACTTGAATTTCACTGCTAAAGATAGAAGATAGTTTTGCTTTATGAAATTATATCCACAGAAACAGTGTTTGCATTTATAGAGATATAGTCATAATAAAGTGGAATATAAAGAAGCCACACTAAAGTAACAGTAGCCCCAAATTTATGAAGTGTGAAGTGGGATTTGCTTCCCCACATCTCTAAATTCAGTGAAATCGTTCTATGGAGATCATCATGTTGGAAACCAAGGTGTGACTTTATGTCCCGGGACTGTATAGTAATTGCCAGATAATACAGTAAGACACCATACACTTTAGCATTTGTAAAAAATCTGGCAATTTTTTATTTATTTGCTTTGTTCTCATTTTGGCAAACTCAAGCCCTCAGAAAAAATATTACTGCTCACATAATGCCAGGCACTGTGGCGAGATTGACATCAATGACTTAAGTGTGGATGCTGCTCTGCGTAACCGCTCAGTCGTGTAAGTTTGTGACCCATGGAATGGAGCCCATCAGGCTCCTCTGCCCACGGGATTCTCCAGGCAAGAATACTGGAGTGGGTAATCTCCTTCTCCAGGCCATCTCCCCCACCAGGGATGAACCCAGGTCTCCTGCACTGCAGGCATATTCTTTACCATCTGAGCCCCCAGGAACCTAGAAATTGCCAAAGTCGACTGCAGGTGACCTTCTTGGTACTGGAACAGTGAAGAGCAAACTCCTAGCTGTCACAGGAAGGCATTGTCCAGGGCTACAAATGACAAATTCTTTAGTGTAGAAGAGACACAGATAAATGGCATCCACCTGTCTTAGTGTTACCTCCTTTATAACAGCATCATAGCTCACCAATTAAGTCCCTAATTCTCACACATTACTTTATAAAACACATACTATATGGTGACCCTTCTCTGCTTAACATCTATTGGGGGTGTAGGTAACCTACTAGCCATCATATTACTGAGAGGACATGTGCCCGGGCCCAGCACACACAGACCGACTTCATTCCTTTGCTCAGGCCCTCAGGTGCTCCATCTGGGCTTCCTGGTGGGCACCAGAATCTGGTCTGGGCTCTAGATTTACAAGACTCCTCTTTCAGAACCCTCGTGGGAGGGCTCTGGTGGCATTCAGCAGGCTTGAGCAGGCACAATCACACTCTCAGTTTCCCACGCCTGTGCTCACCATGCGTCTGTTCATCAGCACAGCCAGCTGTGTGGGACTGAGCGTGTGCCAGGTTCCTCACTAAAGGTCACTGGCAGGTAGCAAGAAAAGTAAGCTCTCAAATAGTGGACCAAGTGGCTCCAGAGCCTGGGTTTTCCACCCCAGCTCTGCTCTGCCTCTGTCCTCGGAGTCTGGCTCTCCTGAAGCTGAATTAAAAAGCCCACTGATGCTTAGCACAGTTGGTGTGACATCTATTGAAGGTGACCGCTTGTGAAGCAGACCCGCTTGGGGCCAGGCCTGCGGCCACACAGTGCAGAAACTGAGGGTGAGAGCCAGACACTTGAGCTGATGCGTGCAGGGCTGAGTGGGCTTCCCAGGTGGCGGTAGCCAAAGCAGGAGACAGGAGACGCACGTTTGATTCCTATGTGGGGAAGATCTCCCGGAAGCGGGCAGGGCACCCCACTCCAGTGTCCCTTTTTTTTTTTTTTATTGGAGGATAGATAATTGGTTTACAATATTGTGTTGGTCTCTGCCAGACTCCAGTATTCTTGCTTGGAGAATCCCATGGACAAAGGAGCCTGGTGGGCTACAGTTCATGAGGTGGGAAAGAGTCAAACACAACTGAAGCAACCACCATATTGAAATGTGCTCTTTTTGAAGGTAGACTTGTCACAGTCGTCAAGACCTGAAGCCTCAGCTGAAAAGAGAAAAACAAAGTTTTAATATGGATTTATTTATGATGGTGAAAAGAAATTAGAATCCCAGAAAGGGATCACTTAAGTTACAAGGGAAATGTAACTTGATGGGAGAGACATATGGGCAGTGCAAAGCTGTGAGGGGAGTTCACAGGAGGCTCTTATGGAAACCCTGGGAAAGGTTTCAGAGGTCAAGGTGAGGTGTGAGAGGGCGCAAGGAAACCCTAATGATAAGAGAATGCAGAAGCAGAATTGAAGCTATACTGGAGGCAGGGGTGTTGGTGTAATTTATATACAGTGAAATGCACAGGTCTTAAAAGTATATAGTTCAGCAAACGTAGACAAATAATATTAATCCATATAACTAACACCTGCAACAAAACCTAGACCATTTCTAAAACCACAGGAAGTTCTCTGGACCTCTTTCCTGATAAAATCACTCTCTACCATAGGCAACCAATATTTGACTTCCATCACCAAAGGTTACTTTTGTATGTTTCTGAACTTTACATTGATAAAATCATACATTATGCATGTTCATGTCCAACTTTTTTTACTCAACTTAATGCTTTTGAGATTCATCTCTGGTGTTGGCTATATCAGTAGTCCATTCTTTTGTATACCAGAGAAGTATTATATTGTGTGTAAAGAGCAATAATTTGTTTGCTCTTTCTATAACTGATGAATACTTGACTTCATTTTTGGCTATTATGAATAAAACTGCTATGAACGTTCTTATACAGTTCTTTATGTGGACATGTGTTTTTATTCCTCTGAGTAAAACTCTAAGAATGTAACCAATGAACAAGTATATATGTTTAACTTTAACTGTCGAATTATTCCTAATTGGGTGCACCATATTATGCCACCATCAACAATGTATGAGAGTTCTGATTGCTTCAAATCCTCACCAGCATTTAGTATTGCTAAAGTTATACATTTTAACTTAAAGAAAATTGCAGACAGAAATCATTCGAGATGTAAAATTATGCACAAATATTCACATTGTGCTGGTAGGAATCAAAGCATTATTGCAAGGTATAAATGTAGAGGCATGCCCTACAAAATTAGTATTCATCATACAATAAAATGGATTTCATTGGCATTCATCCTTATCTTCCTTTGATAAATAAGTGTATATATTCCCATTACCTCAATGAAATATCATGAATTGATATTAGCTTGCTAAGATGAATACTAACATTTTTAGAATGCTTAACTATAAGTGGCTTTGGAATTAATATACAGCCTGGAAATATCCATCATTGTCTACTATTTGTTGTAGTCAATCCCTTAGATCTTGCAGGTCTGGAGACATGAAAAATAGAGATGCACATCTCTTCAGTGTGGAATAATTGTGAAAGAATTTATCCTTGATGCACTCTAGTTTTCCTTTTTAAAACTAGAAATAAAATTAAAAAGAGGAAAAGGGTAAGGGAGAGGGAAAGAGAAGGGGTGGAGAGCGAGACAAAGAGAGAGAGAGAGAGATGAACCTGGGACTCATGGCACTCTAGGGAGTCTGTGTAGGGCAACTTGCACCTTGGCACTTTCTGGATGGGTCTGCTAAGAAAGGCTCTGCTTGCTCTCTGCAATTAACTGCTCTGGCTGAGTGAGTCCAGCTGCTGTGAAGCTATGCTACTGGAAGCAGCTCATGAGTGTGTAACCAACAGGCATTACTTTATTACTTTCATATGATTTTAGTAAAAAAAAATTGAAAATCTTTTTTTTGTGTGTGAACAGAATAGACTCAACTCTGGCAGCCCAAAGTGGATGAAGCTGTTGATACTTATTAGGAAGAAGGAAAAAGTGAAGTCTATCTTCACTTTGACAATAAAAGACAGAGTCTTCCTGCCACAACTATTTTGTGAAAATAAAGTTGAATGCCTAAACATACATCAGAGAACACTCTCAGGTAAGGTTTATGAACCATGACTGACCTTGTCTCTGTGAATTTTAGCACATCTTCCCAAGATGACCCAACATGCATGCTGCCCCAGTTTAATCTGAAATTAACCTTCACCATGCCTTTTCCTGTGTGGTGCCTGCCTTTGAGTGGTGTCATTGTCACACAGTGATTTGGTTCACTAGTTCACGGTGTTGATTTGGACAAGTTACCACTAATGTGTCTATGCTTCAGTATCATCAACTGTGAAGGAGAAATGACCCTGTTAACAGCATGCTTCCCTGAGGTGCTGTGATGGACAGCCAATACAATTATTGTGGAGCATTTTACCTGATGCAAAAAAAAGGATTTTTATGGGAAAGTTATATGACCTTCTCTCTGGCATTACATAATGGTTCAGGGAGCCTGGTTATTGCTTTTTGAAAACATTTATTTAGAAAATGTCTTGACAAGCTTAAACAACCACTGCTTTACAGTATACAATATTAAGACTAGTTTTATTACTTTTGCTGTCATCAATTATTATTATTATTATTACCACTGGAAAAATGTGAAAGAATACCCACAATTATGGACAGAATAAGATCTTGAAAAGTACAACCAGATGAGCCATAATATATTATTACAGACCTCCAATTAGTTCAATCGTCTAGAAACCCCTATAGATGCTTATGATAAATGTGGAAATAATACTTAAGAATCTCCATGACTTCATAAGAATAAAGGACAATTAAATAAAAGCTATGAATTTGATTTTAGCCTAAAATGCATTAGAGAACTGGTTTAGAGTCTAATAACCTTACTGAAACAGTAATGTGATGCTATTGTCCAAAGTATAATAAGACTTTGGCTAACTAGAAATGACTAAGACTGAAACCTCATTGGACTTCTCTGGTGGCTCAGACGGTAAAGCATCTGTCTACAATGTGGGAGACCCTTGTTCGATCCCTGGGTCGGGAAGATCCCCTGGAGAAGGAAATGGAAATCCACTCCAGTACTATTGCCTGGCAAATCCCATGGACAGAGGAGCCTGGTAGGCTACAGTCCATGGGGTCGCAAAGAGTCCGACATGACAAACCTCATTAATCAGCCTCCCCAACTCCCTTTTAGAGCAGAAGGTGTACATTAAAAAAAAAAAAAAAAAGAATTCAAAGACAATTTAGGGGAAAATTAAATAAATAAGCAAATTCAAATTCTAGAATTTCTGGAAAGAAAGCCACACAAGGGTAATGATGATGATGATAAATTGATGCTAAATTAGAATTCTGGGGAATCTGCTGTCCATTTGGCACTATGTTAGATGCTTTATTGGAGAAGGCAATGGCACCTCACTCCAGTACTCTTGCCTGGAGAATCCCATGGACGGAGGAGCCTGGTGGGCTGCCGTCTATGGGGTCGCACAGAGTCGGAAGTGACTTAGCAGTAGCAGTAGATGCTTTATAGACAATGCTTATAATTCTTTTAAGAACACGGGGTGACAAATCTGAGCCCTGGAAGATTAAGTATTAACGAAAACAAAATTTAAATACATTCTTTATCTAGTACTTAATTAGGAAAGAAAGATTCTTGTGTCTAAAAGTTTTTGATGAAACTAAACAAGTACTTTTCTAGTTAATTAGGCAATATAGTTAACTAAATGCATCATGCTTTGACTATTTGAACTAGCTTATCCTGAGAAAACTTGATGCCCCTAGTATATTAAGAATTATTCTGATTTATGTTTAAAATTTAGAGCAAACCTGTTGATTGAATTACTCAGTAGCCATTCCCAGTTCTCATCAGCTTGCCCCCTTCTATCACAGAGAATGAAACAAAATTCCACTTTTCATATTCATTTTCCTAGTCTTTGTTGAAACTAACGATAGCTGTATAGCACATATTGGATACTGAGGCCAAACTGCAAAGCTTGAAAATGAGTTCAGGGGAGGACTAAAGATACATAAATAAAAAGCCAACATTCAGAAAACGAAGATAATGGCATCCGGTCCCACCACTTCATGGGAAACAGATGGGGAAACAGGGGAAACAGTGTCAGACTTTATTTTTCTGGGCTCCAAAATCACTACAGATGGTGACTGCAGCCATGAAATTAAAAGATGCTTACTCCTTGGAAGGAAAGTTATGACCAACCTAGATAGCATATTCAAAAGCAGAGACATTCCTTTGCCAACAAAGGTTCATCTAGTCAAGGCTATGGTTTTCCCTGTGGTCATGTATGGATGTGAGAGTTGGACTGTGAACAAGGCTGAGCGCTGAAGAATTGATGCTTTTGAACTGTGGTGTTGGAGAAGACTCTTGAGAGTCCCTTAGACTGCAATGAGATCCAACCAGTCCATTCTGAAGGAGATCAGCCCTGGGATTTCTTTGGAAGGAATGATGCTAAAGCTGAAACTCCAGTACTTTGGCCACCTCATGCAAAGAGTTGACTCATTGGAAAAGACTCTGATGCTGGGAGGAATTGGGGGCAGGAGGAGAAGGGGTTGACAGAGGATGAGATGGCTGGATGGCATCACTGACTCGATGGACATGAGTCTGAGTGAACTCCGGGAGTTGGTGATGGACAAGGAGGCCTGTGGGGTCGCAAAGAGTAGGACACGACTGAGCGACTGATCTGATCTGATACTTTTTTGGACATATGGTCAGTTTTTTAAATAAACTATCAAATTATCATTAATATGCAATGAATTTCATCCATTTAGGTTAACACACAACTTGATGAACTTTGAAAAAATGTACATACTCAAATATAACCACCAAAACAAAGACAGAATGTTTATAACATCCCTCCAAATTCTCTTATGCAGAAAAACTTCTTTCCTCACCCTTAGCCATTTTCCAATACTGATCTACATTCTTTCACTGTACTTTGCCTTTTTAAAGAATCTTATATAAATGAAATTGTATAGAATGTAGTCTTTGGTTCTAGTGTCTTACCCCTCACATGATGTTTTTGAGATTCATACATGCCTTTTGTGTGTATATCCATAGTTGCTTTCTTATGTTTCTTTTTTGGCATGGTATTTCATTGTATGAATAGACCACAATTATTTCATCTATTCACCAGTTGATGGACATTGTTTGGTTGTATTGAATAAAGCTGCCATGACCATTCAAGAATGGATCTTTGTGTAGATGTGTGTTTTCATTTCTCTTTGGTAAAATATCTCATAGTTAAATTATCTGGGATCATTTTGAAACTTTCAAACAATATTTTAAAATCGATACTGCGCTAAGGACTCTGCCCAATGTCCTCGTGTATTATGAGGTCACTCCCTTTTGGCTGATGGAACTACAAACATTCCCAGCTTTGTGTGAACTCTAGTTGTGTTTTGGCATACCATCTCCTAGAGGTTCTTTTCTCAGCTTTGTGGATGTTTCCACCTAATGTATAGATCCATGTTCAATTAAAGGTTGAAGGGGACTTATATGCAGTTCTCCAGGACAACATTTCAGTTCAGCTCCCTTTTCACTCTTGTCCCACCTACCAACCTAAGTGACTTTGTGTTCATGAACTCAGATCTCTGTATCCTCAAGTCACTGAGACTGTCAACGCTTTGTGTGGGTCCCCTCACTCTCTGTTGTGGTCTGTAAACTGCTTCCAGGCAGCAAATTGTGTGGTTATGGGGGTCACTTTGTTTACTTTCTCTCAGGATCACAGTCCTGTGTTTCCTGTTGTTTAATGCCTTGCTATTTGCAGTGAGAGCATATTTTTTTTAACAGTTAAGCATGCATGATAGAAGTGTAAGTTCATCTGTCAGTTTTTAATTAACTTTGATAACATGGTAGAGAGGGGCTTCCCTGATAGCTTAGTTGGTAAAGAATCTGCCTGCAGTGTGGGAGACCTGGGTTTGATGCCTGGGTTGGGAAGATCCCCTGGAGAAGGGAAAGGCTACCCACTCCAGTATTCTGGTCTGGAGAATTCTATGGAGTGTATAGTCCATGAGGTTGCAAAGAGTTGGACACAACTGAGTAACTTTCACTTTACTTCAATGGAGTAGAGAAATGATGTATAATAAAAATATTATGTTTATAAAATATGCAACAGTATTGCATTTACTTCCTAATGATATTTCTGGATGCTGAGTGATTTGTAGGGAGAAGAGTTCCTAAAACATCCTGGGTAGAAATGAAATCAAAGTATCATAATTAATTAAAAATTGATGTTTTATGCATGTTAAAATAGTTCATAGTGTATATGTAATAATAACACCATATATTTTATCTGCATTATCTTGACTGCACTTCATCACAACCTCAGCTTCATCTCAGTCTTGAGCTCCACTTTGCATATATGGAGAATGATGTTCAAAGATAGGTGACTTACTAGGATTACACGCCAGCAGATAGTGGAAGCAGTTTAATTAACTCAATTAACACATAGTTATTAAGCATCTAGTATGTGCCAGACACTGGCTTAAGTTGAACATGCAGATTTGTAAAATTCCTGTGCTTAGTCGCTCAGTCGTGTCTGACTCTTTGCAATCCCATGGATTGTAGCCTGCCAAGTTCCCTGTCCATGTGGATTCTCCAGGCAAGATTGCCTTGCCCTCCTCCAGGGGATCTTCCCAACCCAGAGATGGAACCTAGGTCTCCTGCATTGCAGGCAGATTCTTTACCATCTGAGCCACCAGGGAAAATTCCTACTCTAAAGAAATCCTCATCTTGCAGAGAAACATTCAAATCCATAGAGACTACTAACGGGTTCTTAGATGTTCCACACAGACCCGAAGGAGCCTAAGAGAAAGTAGCATCTACATCATTTTGGGGGTTGAGGAGAATTAGATAAAGAAAAAGAGAAAAAGCATTTCAAGCAAAAAGAGTTCCATGTGTGGCTCCTCATTAGCTCTTTCCAACATAACTTTAAACATGGTTCTCTCCTGCTTGCCACATAATGAGAATAAGAAATTCTCTATGTCCTAGTAAATGCCAACTCTGGATTAATACTAAAATTTAGTTATTTTTTCCTTTCTCCTTTTGTTCTAAAATAGTATTCACTTTGCTTGATTTTTGATACTTAAATAACTAGATGTCATATTATATTTTGCTAATTTTTAAATTTATTGTTTATTGAAGTATAGTTGAATTACAGTATTGTGTCATGCTGATGTTTTTTTTTCCCAGAAATAATCTTACAGTTATTTCCAAGTCCCTGTCCAGGTTTAACAATTTTTATGATCCAATTTCATAAACATTCTTGAATTCTCTTTTGATACTAAACATTTTGCAAAGTGCTGCAGGGGATACAAATATGATTAAAATACATTTCCTCTCCATAAAGCACTGATAATCTAGCAGTATGACTTAGACAAGTACATGACTGGATATACTACAAGTAAAGGTGAGTCTGCTAAGAAAAACACAATGTTTAAAAGGGAGTTCAAAAGAAAGAGATATTCAAACTGTTTAGTAAAGATTTAAAAAATCTTTAACAAGAAGGAAGCTTTACTGAGCTTTGAAGAATGGGCAGTCTTGATAGGGAGAGAAAGAGGGAGAACATTCCAAATGTGATAAATATGTAAAAGGAGCATAAATGTTATGGACTGAATGTTTGTGTCGCCCATGAATTCATTTGTTGATGTCCCAACCCCCAAAGCGATATTATTTGAAGGTGGGGCCTTTGGAAGGTATTCAGGCTGAGATGAGAACATGAAGGTAGAGCCCCATGATGGGATTCATGTCCTTATATTAAAGTAATCGGGGGCTTCTCTAGTGGCTCAGATGGTCTCTGCATTGTAACCCAGGTTCAATCCCTGGACTGGGAAGATCCCCTGGAAGAAAGGAATGGCAACCTACTCCAGTATTCTTGTCTGGGAAATCCTATGGACAGAGGAATCTGGCAGGTTACAGTCCTTGGGGTTGCAAAGAGTTGGACATTACTGAGCAACGAATACTTTCACTCGTGAAAGACACTAGACAATTGTCTTTCCACTATGTAAGTCCGCAGTAGGAAGATGGCCTGCAAGCCAGAAAGAAGACTCTCATTGGGGAACTAAATTTGTCAGCAACAGTCCTGCTCATCAGTCCTGCTCCTGCCCTCTCAATCTAATTTGATCTTGAACTTCCCAGCCTCCAAAACAGTGATAAATTTGAGTATATATTGTTTAAGATACCCAGTCTCTGGTATTTTGTTAAAGCAACCTGGTCCAACTACAACAATAGATTATATGTGGAAGAGTGTTGGGAGATGAGGCCAGAAAATGCTACAACTATCTTTTTCTACTAGCGACAAAGTATATAAATGTAAATATTGTCACTAATTTTAACTGATTGTTAGTTCTTCTACGTTAAGAAAAAAAATAC
The DNA here is from genome assembly GCF_029378745.1 of Bos indicus. Taxonomy (NCBI): domain Eukaryota; kingdom Metazoa; phylum Chordata; class Mammalia; order Artiodactyla; family Bovidae; genus Bos; species Bos indicus. Next base: position 47,938,965 of record NC_091762.1, on the reverse strand, counting down.
CCTGTTATTTTGTGGGTATTATAATAACTTAGGAGTATGAGATGATTTGGAAATTTTGGGTGATTATACTGCAAATGAAAGTTAAATATTTTACTACACTATTCCATCCATTTGGAGATATAGACCATGTGGAGAAATAGTTGTTTTGTCTTTAATCATGTGCCATTTATAAGACTGCATAACGTGCCTAACAATGTAAATTGAAATGTGTGTAAGGAAGTGGAAAGATAAGTACATATGTGTGTGTGTGTGTATATATATATATATATATGTACAAATGGAAACTAAGTCTTAACTCACACATACAGAGCAATGCAAATGGTATTTTTCTGGAAGAAAATATCCTACTTAACATTATCCTCTTGAGTGCTGCTATTGTTGTCATAGGAAATTATTGAACATATAGTAGTATACTCTATGCTTGGGAGAATAAACATTAAATGTTCCCCAAAGGTATTCTCCAATTATCAATCAATATATTTAAAACAAGGACATAATCTTTTACATTCACACATAAGGTTTTGTTCAGAGGTTAAGGAAAAATGAAGTATATAACAACCAAAAGACAGGTTGCCTTCAAAAAGTGATTCATGACTTTGGAGAATGTATAATTGATGTGTGGTTGTCTGGATGGTAAAATAACAATGCCATCCATTAAAGATGGGAGCTCTAACAACTCAGGCAGGGAGGCAGGATGTATTTTATAGGTCACCTGGGTTCCATTTGGATCTACAGGTTGCTATTCCTTCTCCATACTTGAAAGCATTTAATGGATTATTATAAAAGGAAAAAGATGGTATGCAATAATGGTTTAAATTGAAGCTCTGTGTGTATATCACCACTATGTGACTCCTAAACGAGAGCTTCATTTTTAAAATCCTCATATGGCATGCTTGAGAGTTTGCCTGAGCATGGAGGAATCAAAACAATAAATTCAGCAGTGAGAAAGAAGGACATAGAGTGCTGGGGAGAAGCGGGGTTTTTTCCTTTCCTTCTATCTTTCTCCATTTTGGCATCCACGACTATAAATAGTGAAAATCTTATCAGAAAAAAAATTTGCAATTTTTTATGAACTCCAAATGAGCAGTAATTGGGTCATGTTTTTTAAAAAACACATTGATTTGGAAAATGGGGTATAAGATGAAGTGTAAAAATATCGTAAAAGAAGCTGGGGGGAAAATCTTGATAGTAATTGTGAGTGAAAATCAAATCAAACAGCAACTCATCTGGAAAATACCTCCTCCTTTCTGAAATTGAGATAAGCTGCAGGGTGGAGACTCTTTTCTGCATTGTTAGCCATGAGTATAAAAGTTTATTTCTGCTTTTAATGAGTAGTATTTTAGAAATGTAATGAAAGATAATTTTACTGAATTTCCCCAAGGAAAAGCCTTAGCCCAATTACATAGGCAGCCCCAGCCATTCTAGTATAATGCATACAATATACATGCATAGATGTGAGTATTTCCAGTTAAAATAAAATGCAATGGAATTTGAATAATCAAAGGCAGTGAATGCACAGAAGGTGGATCAGGAATGATGAAGTATTATTAAGATACTTTCAGCTAATGGTGATGTGTATTCTGAAATGAGTCTCTCTTCAGGTTAGTCTCAAAAAGGATTGGCATTTCTAAGAACAAACTTACCTTGCCAGGATTTAGAAGTGGATGGTGGGGTGTAGGAAGGAGAGAGTAGTGTCATTCTCAATTTCCTTAGTTCACATGTCTACTATGCTTCTTGCAAACTATCATCTATTAAATTGTGGTGTTGTCATATTCTGCATTTAACAATTATAGATTAGTAAGTTAGTACTTAAGACCAAAACAGGGAAGACTAGTTACCAGTCTTCTAGGTAAGTTTCTGCCTTTCATAGGTAATTAATGATTCTTAGAAGATTCTTGGTTGAAGGGCTTATTTTTACTATTTCTATTGGGTGTGATATTTATGAATTTTTTTAATAAGTATTTAATGATCTCACATCCTGAAATAAGCACTGTAACCAGATACCGAAAATGGAAAAATGAAGAAGAGTTCTGTCTTATCCTCAAGGAGTTCGGAGCCTAGGAGAGACTGAGCCATTACCAAATACATTAATATCTCTGTGGAGAAACACAAATGTGTGCTGGCTAAGTTGCTTCAGTTATGTCTGACTCTTTGCAACCCTATGGACTGTAGTGCGCCAGACTTCTCTATCCATGGAATTCTCCAGGCAGGAATACTGGAGTGGGTTGGTAGGGATCGAACCCACATTTCTTATGTCTTCTGCATTGGCAGGAGGGTTCTTTACCACTAGCACCACATGGCAAACCCCAAAACATATGAATACTCATGTTAATTGGTGAAAATGAAAACTATGAATAGTCTCCTCTCAATTAAGATCAGGCTTTAAAGCCAAAATTTGAGCCAAATTCATTCAAAATCTTAGTTTGTAGAATTTTGGGGGATTCAGGAATTCAGAAAAAGAATTGTAGACCTTATTTCACTCTCCCATCTGGTTAGCCTAACAACTTTCAACTGGTGGAATAGAAAGTTACCAAAACAAAAGCAGTTCAGTATCTAGAAACTCCTTGGAGCTGGAAATTTTGATGGGGGTATTAGAACTACATATCTATCTGGAAATTCTCATTAACCAACGCCAGAAGTTTAAAAAAGCAAATATACTGGAACCTGGGTGTGAATTCTATGGCTATACTCTTACCCAGGAAGTTATAATTAACTGCACATGTGGACATTTTGCCTTGTACTTAAATTTTCTGAAATGTTCCTGGGTCAGAGGAATAATTGTGGCTAATCCACCCAAGCCCCTGGATAAAATTGTTGCAGGAGCTAAAGCAAGATCAGTTGTCATTTAGAAACAATTCTGTGGGAAGAAAAGAGCAATGAATATTGAAGAGGTAGAAATAATAGTAATATATAGCTAAGAATAGAAATGTTGGTGTAAAATAAACTGAGTCAAATAAGACTAAAGCAAGGATCATATTAGCCATATCTAAATTCATCTGGCATCTAGCATATTTGAGTATATGTGTATATGTACATGCATGTGTCCTCCTATGCTCATACATGCACTGCTGCTGCTGCTGCTAAGTCGCATCAGTCGTGTCCGACTCTGTGTGACCCCATAGACGGCAGCCCACCAGGCTCCCCCGTCCCTGGGATTCTCCAGGCAATAACACTGGAGTGGGTTGCCGTTTCCTTCTCCAATGCATGAAAGTGGAAAGTGAAAGTGAAGTCTCTCAGTCGTGTCCGACCCTCAGTGACCCCATGGGCTGCAGCCCACTAGGTTCCTCCATCCATGGGATTTTCCAGGCAAGAGAACTGGAGTGGTGCCATCGCCTTCTCCGCACACATGCAGTTTTCCCAATTGTCACATATCAGATTTGCTAGTTCTTAAATTAACTCAGTGTTCTTGAACTTCAGATTCCAGAGGGAATGACAGATGTTATTCAAAATGAACCCAAGTTTTTGTGAAATACAATGTAGTCTGGTCACATGAATTCTTTTCATGTATATGTGGACTTTTGAGTGTATTCCTTTCAAGTTTTCTTTGAAATAAATGGGTACATTGGGAACAAGACAGGCACCTACTAGATTTTTCCATAAGATGCAATCCAGTTGTCTCGTTTTTTTATTAGCCTAGTCTTAGAGAAAAACATTTCTATTGAGGATTCTATTCAGATCTGATATCAATGGAATGTACTGGAACATAAATCTCTGAGAGTCAGAGTACCCCCACCACTATGATGCATTTGAAAGTAATACAGAGAAGGTTGAAATACGGCATCTCCCTTCAGAATTCTCATGTGATCATATCACTTCCCTCTCACAGACTGGTGTCTACGTTCAGCAGGCATTGGTTAAAAGGAAACTGAGTTCTGTGTAATTTAAAAATATCCTTATCTCTAGATATTCCTAGAGATAGGCTGAACTGCTGAGAAGCTTTCACATTCCTCTTTCTCTGCAATACTGAATGGATGGCAAACAAAATGGAAATTCCCTTTTGATTTTTGGTCCAGTCCCAGTGATGAATTTGAACCCAGATATTCTACATGTTCATTTGATTCTAAGTCGGCTTTAGTACAGAAACCTGAACTCATGAAATCGTGGCAGGTGAAAGGAAAAAGGGAGTTGTTTCCAGAGCTTTCAGGAGGCAGTCTCGTGTCGGGAGAGGAGTCTTCCTGTTATGTGCCTGGTTTTCAGAACAGCTGCCTCATCAGATATCAGCTTTCCTGATGATGCAGATAGTGCTAGGATCCAGGGGACAGGACCCACTTGTCTTTAAGGAATCTGACTATTAGTTCTGTTTTCTTGGAAGGTAGGAGAACAATGGATGGAAAGACAGAAATGATTAAGAGAGAGCATAAATTCAAACACTGTATAACACAAAGATTCAACAACTGCTCCATTCTCTCACTATGGCTCAGTCCCTTGCTGCCTCTCAACCACACTTCCCAGTTTTACTCATTACCATCATTTACCATTTCTGGACCTCCTTAATTATCAATTTTCTCCTTTATACCTTAAAGGATTGAGTGTGTGTGCAAGCTCAGTTGTGTCTGACTCTTTGCCACCCTATGAACCATAGCCTGCTAGGCTCCTCTGTCTGTGGAATTTTCCAGGCAAGAATACTGGAGTGGGTTGGCATTTCCTTCTCCAGGGGATCTTCCGACCCAGGGATCGAATCTGTGTCTCCTGCATTGGCAGGCAGGTTCTTTACCACTGTGCCACCTGGGAATCCCCATAACTCATAGAAGTTTCAGGTGTTTGTCTCTTCTCTTTGTGCCTGAAGTAAAACTGAGTAAAGTTATTGATCTGAAAATGGCATATAATAGACCTTTGGCCCTGGACTTTCAGTGATACTACATGTGTATTTTATGAATATAGGCAATGTATTGCCAGATAATTACCACACCATTTCTTTTCTGCTGAAGTGTTTTTCAGAAGGCCCATTATAATATGTCTAAATCTTATTGTTTTAAAATACTTTGAAGTAATGGACACTGCTATCAATCTATTTCTGGATTAATATATATATATATCTCATTATTGATCATCACCCATAAAATGGAAGTTTTGGAAAATCTGTAGATAATTCCTGATTATATTTCATGCAGTTTCAGCTTCTTCTTCTACCAAGCCAATGTCGGAGTTTTTCTTTTACTTCTTCCATACTCCCAGTGCCAGAGTTAGATTGGGGAAGAATTTACCAAGAGAAAATACTATGATTTGTGCCTAAGAGGATAAAAATCACAAGATCTTTTTGAACAGTCTTTGCATGCAGGAGGCACTTAATAAATGCAAGAGATAGCAACACATTCAGCAGGAGAGCTTAGATATTTTGACTTGGGGGAACTATTTTATGTGGTTTCTTTACCCACATATTTTCAAATCAGCGCATTCTGGCTGAATCCATACCAAGTCACTTTATTTTATCTGTACAAGGATAATTGAATGTGGAATGGTAGGATTATACACAGACAATAGCAACAACACTTATACTGAGGATAGGAAGCCTTTTCTGAGATATATGCATTCTTCTTTCCCTGTGGCTGCCTGAATTCTATGAATTCTATGGCAGAATATGTAATATTTGTCATCTGTAAGGGTTAATAACTGTGCTTAATAGACGTGTACTTATTTGCACGTCAGCTAGAGCTACAATTGGATCCCAAGACACATTTAGAACAAACTTTAATGTACACAAAAATAACCTGGTTTGCTTGCTAAAAACACCCTCAGGCCCTACCTAGGCACAAACTAGGACTTCGGCAGAAATTCTGATTCACTGGGTCTTCAGCCACCCCCAAATTTGCATTTTAATAGACATCTTCAGGTAATCTGATGTAGTTTGTCCTTGGATAATTCTCTGTGAAACGCTGCTTTAACACTCATACGCTGCAAATAATCATTTGATTCTTTATCCTTTCAAGTAGGCTTTTTATATTTGTATTTGAATCTTTACACATGTATGTATGCATAACCAATATAAAGGCATCCCTGTATGATAGAGGTATGCGAGGGCTCTGGAACCTGAAGAAATAAATTAACTTTACCCAAACAGACATCCAACTCCAAACTTAACTTGAATGCTCACGTAGCTACTTTCAAGTCTAAACTGATATAAATGTTTGTTTTCAATATATTTTAACATGTTGAAATGAAGGACTGTTCACCCAACACTAGGAAATGTTAAACTACCGATAATCATTTTTAAAAAGTAAACAGCACTAGTCAGTGTCCACTGAAGAGAGAGACACTGTACTGGTTTTGCTTTCCTTGGAGGACAAGCCCTCCACTTTCCTACCCTTTGCTTGGGAATGGACAATACTCTCCTTTGTGATTTAATAAAAACTGCCCTCAATCAAAGCATTAGAGGATGTAATGGTGCATTTACTTGATTCACTCATTAGTTTTTCACCTGAGAGCCTCAGGTTCTGTCATTCCAAATGTGTATGAGTAGTTTTCCTCTCTGCCTCTTCCCCCCTCCCTTGACCTAGAAAGCCTGGAGTTCTTTCAACTCACCTGGATTCCAAAAGAGTTCCTGTAAGATGTATCATGAGATTATCTTTCTAGCCTTGCTAAGTCCCTTAATTAGCCCTTATTCCCCTTTTCATTATGTCCTTCTCTGACTACTTCCTTCCTTTTTTTCCCATCATTCTCACTACAGAAGCTGTATTTGAAAGAAAGATAAAAAACAAACATCTTGTAAATTCAACTATAGATTCATTATCTCCCTCACAGTCAGGAATTTACACCAGATGGAGCCTAGCACCTCTGTGAATATTTCCTTCTTTCTATCATGAGTAGAGATTTGCACATGCCTAGCTTTGACATGGGCGGAGAAAGCAATGGCACCCCATTCCAGTACTTTTGCCTGGAAAATCCCATGGAAGGAGGAGCCTGGTGGGCTGCTGTCTATGGGGTCACACAGAGTCGGACACGACTGAAGCCACTTAGCAGCAGCAGCAGCAGCAGCAGCAGCTTTGACATGGGAAGTACCACTGAACTTTTGCAGGCCTTCCTAGAGAGATGAAGCAAAGTCCCACCCTAAAAAAGTCTTCTCTCCAAGTGCAAACCAAAGAATCATTTTAAAATAAATCAAAGAGGAATGTGAAGTGGGTTAGAGAGGGAGTAAGCTTATTTAGTAATGACATCTTTTTTGTATAGTTTTCAACGGTGGTATTAAAATTCAAAGTTTCTTCACAAGAGATTGTATTATTGTATGTGTATTATTGTATGATTTCTATTTCCAAAGGTAACAAAAAGCTGAGAAAGGATGGGAGAGATAGAAAATTCCTAAACAATAGAATTTTTTATCACAGAGTAAATATACAATATTTTTTAAGTTCAACTATTTTCTTTGTAATCATAAAAGTTTTGCATCCTAGGGAGAAAGGCTGCAAGATTTCCCACAGAAGTCAGACTGCAGTGAAAACAAACTTGAAGGCATTAAATTCCTCTGTATTTTGTTTTACTAATGGTACTTGCTCATGGATGCCTAGTTTGGCTACATATTATCATTATGTCTTTGGTCTTGAGAACAGTGCCTGAAATCAGGCATTTTTCTAGGAGCAGTAGGTTCCATCTCTGGGTCAGGAAGATCCCCTGTAGATGGAAATGGCAATCCGCTTCAGTATTCTTGCCTGGAAAATTCCAGGGACAGAGGAGCCTGGTGGGCTACATACAGTCCATGGGGTCTCAGAGTTGGACATGGCAGAACACACACAACATAGTAATCTAATGGCAATAAGTAATGCTATTTTATGATTAAATTAGATCTTTTTTCAAGAAGCTCAAAAATTTCATCATCACATTTCATTTTACTTAAACTCATGTCTTTAATAAATTAGCTATCCTTCCATTTAGACAATCATCCTCAATCACGTCCTATAAATCTCTTATAGTTCTCAAAATAAGTTAAAGAGTTGGTTACTAATATTCCCATTATAGGTATGAGGTAACTAAGTTTCAAAATATGCAGGAAATGGAAAACTTGTCCTCTGCTCTCCTAAATTCCTATTGTTTTGGATGTTGCAAATTAAACAGATGAAAGAGAGATTAACAGAAGAAAAGCACTTTATTTGCTCATGCAACTTACACATGGAAGAACTGACAATGAGAAAGTCAGAGGGGTGGTTAAAATTTGAGGCATACAAACCACCTTAAAAGGTAAAAATGAGGAAGCAGATAGATACTTAATGGGAAACCAAAACATTTTTTTGGCAAATAGATTTTCAGGAGAACAAACAGGAGATAAAAAAAGCTTGTGATACTGTTTTGTCTATAAAAATATGAGTTGCCCTTCTTTCTCCTTCAGGGCCATAAAATTCCCCTGGGGGAACAATTTGCTGCTCTTTGGCCTCTAAGTTGTGTCCAACTCTTTGGGACCCCATGGACTGTAACCCACCAAGCTACTCCATCCATGGGACTTCCCAGGCAAGAATGGATTGCCATTTCTTTCTCCAGAGAATCTTCCCAATCCAGGGACTGAACCCAAGTCTGCAGCTTGGCAGGCAGATTCTTTACCACTGAGCCATCTGAGAAGCAGAGGAAGGAGATTTGGGGGTAGGTTTTTATTTTTTTCTTTCCCATGTCCTGTTCTCTCTTTGGGGAATCAGATCAGATCAGATCAGTCGCTTAGTCGTGTCCAACTCTTTGCGACCCCATGAATCACAGCACGCCAGGCCTCCCTGTCCATCACCAACTCCCAGAGTTCACTCAGACTCACGTCCATCAAGTCAGCGATGCCATCAAGCCATCTCATCCTCTGTCGTCCCCTTCTCCTCCTGCCCCCAATCCCTCCCAGCATCAGAGTCTTTTCCAATGAGTCAACTCTTCGCATGAGGTGGCCAAAGTACTGGAGTTTCAGCTTTAGCATCATTCCTTCCAAAGAAATCCCAGGGCTGATCTCCTTTAGAATGGACTGGTTGGATCTCCTCGCAGTCCAAGGGACTCTCAAGAGTCTTCTCCAACACCACAGTTCAAAAGCATCAATTCTTCAGCGCTCAGCCTTCTTCACAGTCCAACTCTCATATCCATACATGACCACAGGAAAAACCATAGCCTTGACTAGACGAACCTTTGTTGGCAAAGTAATGTCTCTGCTTTTCAATATGCTATCTAGGTTGGTCATAACTTTCCTTCCAAGGAGTAAGCGTCTTTTAATTTCATGGCTGCAGTCACCATCTGTAGTGATTTTGGAGCCCAGAAAAATAAAGTCTGACACTGTTTCCACTGTTTCCCCATCTGTTTCCCATGAAGTGATGGGACCGGATGCCATGATCTTCATTTTCTGAATGTTGAGCTTTAAGCCAACTTTTTCACTCTCCACTTTCACTTTCATCAAGAGGCTTTTGAGTTCCTCTTCACTTTCTGCCATAAGGGTGGTGTCATCTGCATATCTGAGGTGATTGATATTTCTCCCGGCAATCTTGATTCCAGCTTGTGTTTCTTCCAGTCCAGCATTTCTCATGATGTACTCTGCATATAAGTTAAATAAACAGGGTGACAATATACAGCCTTGACGAACTCCTTTTCCTATTCGGAACCAGTCTGTTGTTCCATGTCCAGTTCTAACTGTTGCTTCCTGACCTGCATACAAATTTCTCAAAAGGCCGATCAGGTGGTCTGGTATTCCCATCTCTTTCAGAATTTTCCACAGTTTATTGTGATCCACACAGTCAAAGGCTTTGGTATAGTCAATAAAGCAGAAATAGATGTTTTTCTGGAACTCTTGCTTTTTCTATGATCCAGCAGATGTTGGCAATTTGATCTCTGGTTCCTCTGCCTTTTCTAAAACCAGAGATTTTATGGCAGCTTTACTTTCCAGAAGTTGAAGCTTTCAGTCAGATAAGGGAAACTTTATCTGACTTTTAAAGGTTTTTCTTTCTTCCTTCCTTTCTTCCTTCCTTTCTTCCTCCATTCTTTCTTTCTTTATCCTTCTCTTTGTTTTATTTCTGTTGAATTTTAAATATCTTCATCTTAAAATAATCTGTACCCAGTGGAATATTTTGGGGTGGCATATTCTGATGCCCTTTGGAAGTTAAGTGGTTTGTCTGAGATTAAAAATCTAATGTAAAACAAAATAAACCACAGGTGGGTCTACTGACTTCCCATCTAAAACCCTTTCTGTATCATAAACAGCAAGAAAAAAAGGAGTAAAGAGAAAGGACCAGAGTGTAGGTGGCAGCAATTTTTTTAGCATAGGAACAAACAAGAAAATATCCTCATAAGAATGAAAATTGCAGACAACCTCTCAGTTCATGAATGTACTTCTGAACATTTGTTCAAATATTGATCTCAGATTTGAAAAATATTTATTCATGTTGTAAGGTGGTGTTCTTTTCCCAGAGAGACATAGCATAATGCACAAAGTTGCAATTATGAAATGTCTCCTTAGTTCCAAGCAACCAGACAGATTAGTAAAAGCTTTCAAGAGTTTCTGAGAACTATGATCATACCTTCCGGTAGTTCCCTCATTGGACATGAAAAATCCAGAGAAGTTGTATCAGAAAAATTGGAGTACAACCACCATATTTAAAACTCTCCCCTAAGAGCCTTACTTACCTAGAAAATATGAGTAAGTAGACTTTTAAAATCCTTTCAGAGTGAACCAAAAGACTCCTCATACCTGCACAACTCCATTGTTGGCTTTCCCCCCAACTGCCTGCAGAGATACTGAACAAGAAAGACTGCAGAGTGGTTGGATCTGCAGAGTGGCTTTCACTGGTACTGAGGCTGTGCTTGGTAGGCAGGTTTGTGGAGCCCAGTTATCCAACGGCTTCTGGAAGAGTGGCACTCATGACCAAGGTCACACTGTGTGAGCAGTCACATTGCAAATGCTCTTCCAAGAGTGTAAGCCACAAAGTCACACCATGTTATAGATAAATATCATCACTGATAAGCTGGTGAAAAAGATATTCAATTTCATGCAGGAAGAATCCATCAGGGATGTTATTTCTCTTGCTCCATTCCATTCCTGACTTTTCCATCAGCCATTACTTCTGTCTAGAATGCTCTTCTCCCAGACGTCCACTTGAATAATTACATAACTTGTATCAAGGCTTTGTTCAGCTCTTACAGTGTCAGTGAGGTCTACCCAATCACTCTATTTAAAATTCTAATTCCCACCTGGCTACCTCAGAACTCTCAGTTATTTTTAACTTTATCTACTTTTTCTTTTTTTAATACTAACTTCCATGCTGCTGCTAAGTTGCTTCAGTTGTGTCCGACTCTGTGCGACCCCTTAGACAGCAGCCCACCAGGCTCCCCCGTCTCTAGTATTCTCCAGGCAAGAACACTGGAGTGGGTTGCCATTTCCTTATCCAATGCATAAAAGTGAAAAGTGAAAGTGAAGTCGCTCTGTAGTGTCCAACTCTTAGTGACCCCATGGACTGCAGCCTACCAGGCTCCTCATCCATGGGATTTTCCAGGCAAGAGTACTGGAGTGGGTTGCCATTGCCTTCTCTGACTAACCTCCATATAACATACTATATATTGTTGTTGTTTAGTCTCTAAGTCATGTCTGAATCTTTTGTGACCCTATGAACTGTAGCCTGCCAGACTCCTCTGTCCATGGAATTCTCCAGGCAAGAATACTGGAGTGGGTTGGCATTTCCTTCTCCAGGGGATCTTCCTGATCTAGGGATTGCATCTGCATCTCTTGTTTGGTTTGTGAATTCTTTATCACTGAGCCACCAGGGAAGACTTTTATACCCTTTTTTTTAAGATTTTTTTTTCTTAATATCTGTATCCCCTAGGGAAACAGGAAATAAGCTAAATGAGAATAGGGATTGTTGCCTTTTACTGTTCATTGCTGCATTATAAGTACCATTAAGTGCTCAATGAGTATTTTGTTGAATTAGTCCATGAAAGAAGAAGTGAATTTGATTGTTCTAAGAAAAATTAAATGTTTGAAAGACTAAGATTACATGTATGCTACTGCTAAGTCGCTTCAGTCGTGTCCGACTCTATGTGACCCCATAGACGGCAGCCCACCAGGCTCCCCCGTCCCTGGGATTCTCCAGGCAAGAACACTGGAGTGGGTTGCCATTTCCTTCTCCGAGGTCACATGTATACAGTTACACAATAATAATTAATGTTTATAATGCTAATTCTAAATCATGTGAATGCTTCATAGGTTTGAACATTTATTTTTTCATGAAATGTCTAACATTTTATTTTATTTTTTTAAATTTTATTTTATTTTTAAACTTTACAATAAAGTTAGCATTGCACTTTATCTGGAAAAACAACTTTCATATCATAATTGCAGCATATCCTTTGACAATTCTGTTGGCTTATAAAAACACACTGATAATGTGATATGTTGGAGTATGAACTGAAATTAAAGAAAGAACTATATTTAAATTTATCCTCTATTACTTTATAGATGGGGCTTCCCAGGTGGCGCTAGTGGTAAAAAATCCACCACCAATGCAGGAGACATAAGAGATAAGGGTTCTATCCGTGAGTCAAGAAGATCCCCTAGAAGAAGGCATGGCAACTCACTCCAGGATTCTCCCCTGGGCAATTCCATGGACAGAGGAGCCTGGCAGGCTACAATCCATAGACTTGCACAGAGTCAAATACAACTGAAGCAACTTAGCACTGACAGGCATTATAGATAACTAATTTTGGACAAATCTTTTCTCTTTTCTTCCCCTATCTTTTATGCCTCTCTTCCTTGTCCTTTTTAACCTATTTCATTTCTTTAAAAATTTATAGTTGCTTACAAAAATACATAGAATTTAATAAGGTTGTATCTCATTTGACCAATTATGAATAGTTAGACAAAATCAGTGCAAACATTTGTTTTAAAGAACAATGGAAAAATCAATTTAGGATAGTCCAGCAAAATAAGGCAGAAAATCACTGCACAGAGAGATAGGTTTATGGTCTCATTCTGACTGAGATTAGGCATCACAAAATTAGATTTGAGTTGCCAAATACTGGAAGCATGATCAAATTTATATTGTGCATAGGCTAAGAGCAGACCATACTCTAACATTTGTGAATTCCAGGGCAAGACGACATATGGAAGCTCATACATGACCAACTGTTTTAAGGTTAAAATTAATCCCACACTTAAACTATATCCTAATTTGACAAAAATACTTTCAAAATGATAAAACAGAAAAATTTTATTGAATTATCTATATTGAAAAAATATTCCTGAGCCACCAGGTACAGCAGCTGTGAATACTCTACTAGTTCATGCATTTCTCCAGAGCTATGAATTGGAATATTCTTTAAGAAATTTAACTTCGTGTTGAGAAATGCAGGGCCCACTAGAGGGTAGAGCTCAGAGTCCAGGCCCCTCATGCTAGGTTTAATGAACATACTCACTTAAAAATATCAAAATGTCAGGAAAGAAAACTTCAGAAAAGAGAGAGATTTCTACCTTATGCCTTTAAAAGAACATCCTGAGTGATCCTGTCCAGTGATTCCCAGCCTAACCATTCACATAACCTAGGTGATTCAGATTCACTCAGTCTGAGGTAGGTGGGGTTGAGGAATCAGTGGTTTTAAACACCTTCAGGGATGATTCTGATAAATTGTTGAAACAGGAATGGACAATCTCCTTCAAGGTATTCCTGTATTGTGTAGTCAATAGTCACTCTTATTTTTTTCTCAATCAGAATTTAGGAATAATAATTCTACTTCTTATGTGTTAAGGCTTTAATAAATACATTCACAAAAGAAGTATAACCAAAAAAAGCAGGCATTCCACAAAAGCTAGTTGAATTTGTGTACCTCAAGCATATGAATCTCATCGAATTTTAGGATATGGATTATGTATATTTCACCTTTTCTTTCAGTGACTGTGAAAAATAATGTTAGACTTTTGTTTACATCTTCTGCTTACACGAAAAGTTTCTTCTTTTGAAAAGTTGAACTAGAACACCAAAATTCTAACTTAGAACACTTTACCTTTAGTTCTTTTACTGAATTATTGTTTAATCCTAGTTACTTGCTACAAAACCCATTGTATACATATAACTTTATAATTGAATCTGAAATTGAATTTGATTTTTAAATGTTCAATAAAATGTTTTTGTTATATCCTACTGATATTTGTTGTTGAAATTTAGATGATACAGATAATCAAAAAGAAGAAAGGACATATCATAAATAATCTTACTTTTCAGACATAGTCACTGAAATATTTGGGGAAATCATTCCAGGTACTTTTCTGTGAAATACATATCACATAGACATGTCTTTTTTAAAAAATGGATCATACTGAGCATATTTTTGAAAAATGTATTCTACTTTATAGTACATTAGGCCATATTCCTATTTGTATTCATGTAAATTGTTTTCATGATCATTTTTAATGCCTACATGATAATCTAAATGTATTCAACTCTAAATGCTCCAAAATGTATTCAACTAACACTTAACTGTTAGACATTTAGATATTTCTTTTACAAACATTGTTGGTTGAACATATGGATACACACACATTTGCCTATTTGTTAAATTATTTTAAACTAACAGCAAGATAAATTGCTGCTCTGAGTGTCCAATTGTTTACAAAAAGTCATGCTTACTTAAATTTGAAATGTATGAATTGGCCATTTGATTTTCATTTCCTTAATGACTAGTGAAGCAGTATTTTTCTAAATAAATAAACAATTCTTATATTTTTCCTTTTGTGAATTAACTAATTTTTTTGTTCATTAAAAATTATTGTTCAACTTATTTTTTTAATTTCTATGTTAGTTTCACAATTAAAATACTTAACTTTTAAAATTAAAGTATGAAAATGAAAGTGAAAGTGAAGTCGCTCAGTCGTGCCCGACTCTTTGTGACCCCATGGACTATAGCCTTGCAGGCTTCTCAGTCTGTGGGATTTTCCAGGCAGGAGTATTGGAGTGGGTTGTCATTTCTTTCTCCAGGGTATCTTCCCGACCCAGGGATCGAACCTGGGTCTCCCTCATTGTAGGCAGACACTTTACCCTCTGAGCCACCAGGGATGTTACTTTTTGATATACAATAAAGTGATTCAACTATATATATATATATATATATATACACACATACATATACATATTCTTTTTTGTGTTCTTTTCTATTATGGTTTATTATAGAACATTAAATTTAGTTACCTGTGCTATAAAGTGGAGAAGGCAATGGCACCCCACTCCAGTACTCTTGCCTGGAAAATCCCATGGGCAAAGGAGCCTGGTAGGCTGCAGTCCATGGGGTCGCTAAGAGTCAGACACAACTGAACGACTTCACTTTCACTTTTCACTTTTTCACTTTCATGCATTGGAGAAGGAAATGGCAACCCACTCCAGTGCTCTTGCCTGGAGAATCCCAGGGATGGGGGAGCCTGGTGGGCTGCCATTTATGGGGTCACACAGAGTCGGACACGACTGAAGTGACTTAGTAGCAGCAGCTATAAAGTAGGATCATTTTGTGTATCTATTTTATATACAATAGTTTGTTTCTGCTAGTCCTAAATTCTTAATTTATTCCTTCCCCCACCCCCTTTCTCCTTTAGTAACCATAAACTTGTTTTCTGTGTCTGTGAGTCTATTTCTCTTTTATAAATAAATTAATTGATTTCATATTTAGATACTACATGTAAGTGGTATCGTGGTATTTGGCTTTCATTTTCTGACTTACTTCACTTAGTATTGATAATCTCTAGGTTTATCCATGTTGCTGCCAATGTAAAGTGTGTACATTTTGATGAATGACAAACTCTAGGTAGATTTAAGTATCAGGAATCCAAGCAATATGTTGCCTCAGGGCTTTTCTTCAATTAAGTAATCTCCCCCCAAACCCACCTATTGCTCACCTAGTTGCCCAAACCCTTGCATAGCAAGATCCGCTTATGTAGCTCTTAACTTGCGCTTGGTTGGTTTTCCTTTGGACTTTGCCTGTATTCCCCCACAGAGATTAGAATCTAAAATGAGCTCCCTACTGAACAGTTTACAGGTAAAAGTTTATATGTTAGTAAAACAAAATTTATGTTTCACTGGTATAGCTCCTGTTGTGATTAATAGACATGTTAAACCTGAGTCCACTTGACCAATGCTGAAAAATTTATTAGTTTTGATTGGTCAAGGATGGCCAGACATAACCACATCACCTGGGTGGTGGGTCCCCAGTGTTCCTACTGAATGATTTGGCCAGACAAATTTGACAAGACAAATTTCTCAGGAGTAATCCAATCTGACACAGACTCCAAGATTAAAATTCAAGATAAGAAAGCTTAAATTGGTTTTAAAACTAGACAATATTTTCAGTCTAGTAGATATTAACTGAATATGTCATCCAGACTTTACTTGCTATTTTTAATTCCAGTATTTACTATTAATTTTCATTCAAATACAGTAATTAGCCTTGCTAAGCCTTAGTTTCCTCATCTATAATATGAGGATGATAAAATTTAACTGATAGAAAATTTTGTGGTATTACATTAAATTCCATATTTAAAGTATTTAAAAAACTGTGCCTAACATATTTTTATTTTTCAAAATGAAAATTGTCTCCATTGAATTTCAGGATCTGATTTTAGGCTCTAATATAAAATAAAAAGTATTTGATGTATTTTGACTGTGTGGATCACAATAAACTGTGGAAAATTCTTCAAGAGATGGGAATACCAGACCACCTGACCTGCCTCTTGAGAAATCTGTATGCAGGTCAGGAAGCAACAGTTAGAACTGGATATGGAACAATAGACAGAACCTATATGGTTCCAAATAGGAAAAGGAGTGTGTCAAGGCTGTATATTGTCACCCTGCTTATTTAACTTCTATGCAGAGTACATCATGAGAAACACTGGACTGGAAGAAGCACAAGCTGGAATCAAGGTTGCCAGGAGAAATATCAATCACCTCAGATATGCAGATGATGCCACCTTTATGGCAGAAAGTGAAGAGGAACTCAAAAGCCTCTTGATGAAAGTGAAAGTGGAGAGTGAAAAAGTTGGCTTAAAGCTCAACATTCAAAAAACGAAGATCATGGCATCCGGTCCCATCACTTCATGGCAAATAGATGGGAAACAGTAGAAACAGTGTCAGACTTTATTTTTTGGGGCTCCAAAATCACTGCAGATGGTGACTGCAGCCATGAAATTAAAAGACGCTTACTCCTTGGAAGGAAATTTATGACCAACCTAGATAGCCCATTGAAAAGCAGAGACATTCCTTTGCCAACAAAGGTTCGTCTAGTCAAGGCTATGGTTTTTCCTGTGGTCATGTACGGATGTGAGAGTTGGACTGTGAGGAAAGCTGAGCGCTGAAGAATTGATGCTTTTGAACTGTGGTGTTGGAGAAGACTCTTGAGAGTCCCTTGGACTGCAAGGAGATCCAACCAGTCCATTCTAAAGGAGATTAGCCCTGGGACTTCTCTGGAAGGAATGATGCTAAAGCTGAAACTCCAGTACTTTGGCCACCTCATGCGAAGAGTTGACTCATTGGAAAAGACTCTGATGCTGGGAGGGATTGGGGGCAGGAGGAGAAGGGGACGACAGAGGATGAGATGGCTGGATGGCATCACTGACTCGATGGACATGAGTCTGAGTGAACTCCAGGAGTTGGTGATGGACAAGGAGGCCTTGCGTGCTGTGATTCATGGGGTTGCAAAGAGTTGGACACAACTGAGCGACTGAACTGAACTGAACTGATGTATTTTTAAAACTTTCTCTGATTCTTTATTAGAGATTAGAGATTAGGGCACATATCAAAATTTCTTAACTACTTCTTCTAGCAGGGCTCCCCAGGTGGCTCATTGATAAAGTACCTGCTTACCGACGCAGGAGACATAGGAGATGTGGGTTCAATCCCTGGATTGAACAGGTACCTGGAGGAGGAAATGGCAACTCACTCCAGTATTCTGGTCTGTGAAATCCCATGTGCAGAGGAGCCTGAAGGGCTGCATCCTTAGGCTCGCAAAGAATTGGACATGACTGAGCTCGCGTGTGCTCAAGAACTTCTTTTTGTTCATCACACACCTTTTTATACAAGAAATTTCTTTATGCCTTTGTTAAAGAAAACAATAGCCTTCTGTATAACCTATGTATAGATTAGGAAAATAGGTAAACAGGAAAATCTTGCCATTTAATCCCTATAAGTGGTGTCATATTTAATTGGCCATGAACTATGTGACATTGATAACATTGTTGCATCACCTGAATAACAAAAGGCTTTCAAAACAATTCTTTTCACTTAAATCTATCTTTTGAATGGTCTGCTCAAACATATGTTAGATTGTCATAAAATAAAATTAATATGTATTGTATATGCAAACAATTTAAAAAATCTAAACTTGCACATTTAAGGTGGCATAGGGTTAAACTAATGACTGGCAACTTAATATACAGCCATACTTTAAGTGGATGTTTTAAATTGAAACCTGTAGTTATGGATATCTAGAATTCAGAAAACTCAGCTTTAATCAATTACTTTCTTGTTATTCAGTTTAGTCCATTATTTCAGCTTCCTCTTTCTTTTACATTTAACATTCCCATAGCTTATTCATCCTGTGAGAGTTCTGCTGACTCAGTACCACCCTCAGCAGTTCTTGTTGTCAATCATTGACACTTTCAAAGAAAAGCTGACTTGGTGGAAGATAAAAATGCTTTCTTAGATGGTTAGATCTCACTACAATATAGGGAGACCAAAATCAATTAGAATATGTACACAAAATAAAATGGAAGTAGTGAAAATTAAATGAGTCATGAAAAAAGAATATCTGCCATCTGAAGAGAAGGAAAATTAAGATGAGGAATAATTGTTAAATAGGAGAAAAATAAATTTGATTAAAACTAGAATAATGAAAGGAACAAACAACAGGAAAAAAGAAATCCTATTGTCAATACTGTAATGTAGAATGAGAGATTTTTAAGGTTTTGGGAGGGGACTGAGGTGAACCTAACCTTTATGAGGCTTTGTTTCTATATAGAAATAAAGGCATTGCAACTCTTTGTTAAGTAAAAATAGCACCAAAAGCTTGTAACCTCTTTAATCAATAGAAAACAATTTTTCCTTAAAGCAGGATTTCTATTGATTGGTGACATCATTTTCATTAATGAATAAGCAGAATGTTTACTCAATGAGCATCAATGTATACTCACAGTGGTTTCTTTTTTTTTGTATAGCCCCTGGGTAAAAGTGGAAGCATACTATATCTCATTCTCCTTTGCTTCAGTAAATTCCACAGGAAGACAGTTGTCCAGTAAAGCCCAAGAATCTTGTTAGTGCTTAAGAGTGCACATTTAGTAATTGTGATGCAGAATAAACTTTGTTTCTAATTTGCTCCAGAATAACTCACACTTAGGTGTAACATTTTCTGCCCTTTGGCTCTCAACCCAGAAGGTAGGAATAATCTTATAATAATTGACTGGATGGCATATCTGGGTTTAGTGTAAAAACAATCTTTTACATAATATGTGCTTGTGTTGACCATGCTTCTTGGTAACTGATACCAAGAACAATCATAATATGGATATTTGAGAATAGAAGAACAATCAATAATATGGATGTTTGGGAAAACAACAATTATTGGTGAAGTGACTTTGGTAGAAAACAAATGTAATATCATCGACATATCATTTCTCATTTATTAAAACATAAAGCACAGTCATACATAATCTTCTTTGCAGCTTCCCACATCTAGTAGAAGTATGGAGCTTCCCACATCTAGTAGAAGTATGGAGCAAAACAGAAATTAAAGAAGTACTTTGATACAAAGCTTGATGTATGCATGCTTAAATGCTGCATGCTTTGTTTTTAAGTGGCAATTTATAATATATTGCTTATTCTTTTCTAAACTAGAAAGATCTCTGCTCTAGGATTACTTTGGATGCAAAAGTGACCAGGTGCAAAAGTCTCCTGCTATGGGTTTAGCCTGAAATGCTACTGAACATATTGCATGGAACCATGCAAAGAGCTGGCAGCAAATATTTATCTACAAATTTAATAATATATTGTATGTACCCCATACTTTCATTACTAGAAAGCAGTTGGAGGAGAAATGGCTTCTAAGCAGTTTTCTAACATGACCTTAGATCCCAACTGCATTGCGGTGTCTTTATAAAATTCACATTGGTCTTGTTAGGCCTGTTGTTGACACCATCCCTGATGTTTTCATTTTTAATCCTTGAGTAATGCTAACAAAACGAAAGTGAAAGTTGCTCAGTAGTGTCTGACTCTTTGTGACCCCATGAACTATACAGTCCATGAAATTCTCCAGGCCAGAATACTGGAATGGGTAACCATTCCCTTCTCTAGGGGATCTTCACAACCCAAGGATCAAACCCAGGTCTCCCGCATTGCAGGTAGACTCTTTACCAGCTAAGCTACCAGGGAAGCCCAATGCTAGTAAAGTAGTCCTAAAAGTAAATACCCCAGATATTGTTTGGTTAGTCAGTTATTTTCAAGTGTTATATTTCAGTCTCTTGGTGACATGAAAAATTTCATTATAGTGTTGTTCTACATCTTTAAGGAACTCAACTTCCTCATGAATTTAAGTGGAATGACCAAGCAAGGAGCAGGTGGTCACCACTCCAGAGAGTTTGAGATATAGGCAACACCAGAGACAGAATAATTCACAATCTACTAAATCTTAAGTTATAGCCCTTTCACATACAAGGACCACTTACAAAGATTAAGAGTGTGGTCCTAGCAAAGTGTTACGTGATTATATATTGTAAAATTTGCAAAAGCAGATTTAAAAATTCTTTTTCATTTAAAAGAAGGAAAGTGAAAAGGTTAGTTGCTCAGTCGTGTCCGATTCTTTGAGACCCCATGGACTGTAGCCCACCAGGCTCCTCTGTCCATGGAATTCTCCAGGCAAGAATTCTGCAGTGGGTTGTCATTACCTTCTCCAGGGGATTTTCCTGACCAGGGATCAAATCCAGCTCTCCTGCCTTGTAGGCAGTCTCCAGGGAACCTCTAATAACTTGGAGATGCTGGGGACTTTTCCTTTAAAGTGTTCCCTAAATTGTATAAACTCCAAGCCTTACAAGACCTGTATCTACTGATAGGCTGAAGGCAGATTTTCTTCTCTGTCCCAGGGAAGGTAGGTTGCTTGTATAGGTTTCTATCAGAGTTCTTCAGAGAAACAGAATCAGTAGCATCTATAAAAGGAGATTTATTATGAGAAATTGGCTCAAAGAGTTATGGAGGCTGAGAAGTTCCATGATCTGCCATCTGCCATCTGAAGACCCAGGAAAACTAATGGTGTGAACATAGCCTGAGTCCAAAGATCTGAGAACCAGGGGAGCTGACGGTGCAAATCCCAGCTCAAGCAGCAGGCAGCAAGGGAATAAATCCTCCCTCCCTCCACTTTTTGTTCTATTTGGGCCCTCAATGGATTGTGTGATGTGCACTCACACTGGGGAGAGCAAGACAGAGTCATCTGGAAACCCTTTCACAGACACATGCACAAGTAATGTTTAAGTAGGCCTCCCGTGGCCTACTCAACTTGATATACACAATTAATCATAACAAAAGCTGTAAAGGAAGTGAAAAAAAATATTAGCAAGGGTTAATAAACCTTTACAAATACTCAGGTTGTTTCCAGGAGGATTTTCAAGCTTCTGGAATTATCATTTTAATGGTTTGCTGAGGCTTCTGTTTTAAACTTTTAGTTCCATTCATTATTCCCTGTTTTCAAATGATTAATTTTGACTAAATTGAAATTTATACTGTTTGTCTTGGTGATAGCCACACTGAGTTGAATTAACTGAGAAATATCGTTAGTGATGAACTTGTACCAGATATTTGTATGCATGCTTCAAAGGCACTTCAAGTCACTTCAGTTATGTTCGACTCTGTGTGACCCTATGGACTGTAGCCCTCCAGGCCCCTCTGTTCATGGAATTCTTCAGGTAAGAATACTGGAGTGGGTTGCCATGCTCTCCTCCAGGGGATGTTCCTGACCCGGGGATGGAATTAGCATCTCCTGCAGCTCCTGAATTGCAGGCATATTCTTTACCCCTGAGCCACTGGGGAAATCTGTCCTAGATGTTCATTGTACCTTAATATCTGTGAAAGGCATTAATATCTATAAATAATTTAGGAGATTCATGCATCTACACTGGGGATTAATAATCAAATTGTTTGTACTGATGATCAAAGAGGCTGAAAACTGTTGAGCTACTGGATAAAGCCCAAATATTTTCCCATGATCAGTCATTTCCTCCAGGCTCTGGCATTTGTCTGCCTCTTCAGTTTCATCTTTGGTGACTACATTTCTTTTTTTTTTTTTTTAATTTTATTTTTTAACTTTACAATATTGTATTGGTATTTGCCATATATCAAAGTGAATCCACCACAGGTATACATGTGTTCCCCATCCTGAACCCTCCTCCCTCCTCCCTCCCCATACCATCCCTCTGAGTTGTTCCAGTGCACCAGCTCCAAGCATCCAGTATCGTGCATCGTACCTGGACTGGCGACTCATTTCGTATATGATATTATACATATTTCAATGCCATTCTCCCAAATCACCCCACCCTCTCCCTCTCCCACAGAGTCCAAAAGACTGTTCTATACATCAGTGTCTCTTTTGCTGTCTCATATACAGGGTTATTGTTACCATCTTTATATGTTATGCATCAGTGATACCAAACAGCTTACATTTGCCTGAAAGTGCCAAGGCATTTTATTCCTTCATTGCTTTACCACTGTGGTGTTCTTCTTTGCCTCAAATCCCTTTTGCTTTCTATTTGTCTGGTAATCTTCCATTCATCTTGCTTTCAAAAATTTCTCTTACTGTTTCTTTAGCCCTCAGGACATCAGGACAGAGTTAATAACTCCCTATGCTCTTTATGTCCTTCGTATCTACTTCTGATGTTGCCAATATTTATATTATTTATTTATAGATGTACTCTCCACCTGTCGACTGAAAACTCCTTGAGGACAAGACCAGAGTCTTATTCATCAGCTTCACCTCAACCAGACGGACACTCTAATATATACTTATTGTAGAAATCACTTTGATAAAGGTGTTCATAAAACAAACTGATCTCCTCTTTTTCTCTGTTTCTTCACTTCAAAAATTAGGATCTGAAGGCTTCAGTTTCTAGGAGTGGAATGAAGTGATTTTATCACCTTTTAGAGATGATCTGAATTTAAAGATTATCTGTTGGGTTCAGAGAAGTATCTTGGATGGTGTTAAAAAGAGTTTTTCACCATAATCTAAATAACTAGAACTGTTGCTAATATAAATTAAAGGTTTTTTAGTAAAGTGATTCCTTTTTTAAAAATGTTTGGTTGCTGACAACTTTTAAGCCTCACTCTTCCTTTTTTCACCTTCTGTTCTACTCCTGGGCAAACTGATAAGAAAGCGTAAGTGTTCTTTCCTTTGGCACCTGTGGGAAGGCCAAACCCTCTGCTGGAACCCTCATCCTGGCTGCATATCCGAAACACCAAAAAACTCCAGATTTTTATAATGTTCAAGAGGTGCAGTCAGGTTGAACGTTCTAGCACATGGATTTCCCCTGCTTTTTCAAGCTTATTTTTAGAGCTGCTTGGAAGCCACCTTGCTTTCTCCAGAAAGCCTCATGACGTGATAGGAAATCTTTTCACATCTTCTTGATGTGTATGTGGCGTTATGTTTCAACATTCAAACCAAATCTTTGGTGGGAGTCCACCCTGATTCTGTGGGGAATTCACACAAAAGAATCTCTTTAAATTCTAATAAATTTCAAAGGCAAAAGCCCTGGTAAATGATACCCACCAATTATATGTATTAGTTCCTATCATTCTTTTCATTTCCTTCCTTTATGTGTCTGTTGAGCGGGGTAATAGGGTTGTGTGCTTTAGATGCAATTCCAAATAATGACATGGATTATAACAACTTCCTGTCTGTCAAGCAGGGTCACACAATTGACCATATGCTCTTGGATTAAGTCATGTGGTCATGTTGCCACACATTACAGTTTCCAATTATAGTTCTTAACTGTCTTTCATAATTATTTTTATTTCTGAGGCAGAAATATATTATCACTAAACAAGCCCCCAGTAAACATTTTTATGCTTGAATTTATTAGCCTTTATAAAATGATATGATTTTTGGTAAATCTAACTTTCTAGTACTATATATTAAGATAAATAAATCATTCTTCTCTCATTCTTGCTTTCAAAGGAGAGTAAAATACACTTTGAATATATTATCTAATGCTTGAAATATTTTTTCCTGAGGTTAATTTTTCCCTCAAATTACAATTCTTTATCTGATATTTCAATTGCTTGGATTTGATTCACAACTCATTTACATTTATTGAGTGCATATGTTTTGCTGTGCTCTATTATACATACACTATTTTATTAATTTCCTTGTTTGAAATTGAGTTCAATGCGATGTGGATATTAAGTAGTAATATTAATTAATCTCCACATCTATTTCCAATGTCCTCTCCTTTCCACCTCACTTTCTAGAAATGTGAATCCACAGTGGGATTTTTTTTTTTTGATAATACATAATATCCTTAAGAGGGCAATCTTTTAAATTTAAATGATTCTTATGGCTAGAATGAGATCTCTTTAAGGTCAAAGAGTCCAGATAATTTGGAGGAAAAAGTGTAGCCAGGAAGCTGGCTTCAGCAGTCCAAATCTGCAGACTATCAGCCTGCCTTGTTTTAAATTAAGAGACAGTCCTTTTAGTTATAAGCTCTAATCAGGACCTCACATACAGCCAGAGCAACAAGCTCTATTTCCAAGTAGAAAATTATAAACCAGCAGCAGAGAGCAGTATGGAGCCATTTTTAAAACCAGAGAACTAGGAAGGTGCACCACAGAGCCCAGAAAGAGCTGGGGGAGGGGGAAGAAAAGGTCCAAAAGCTGTTCAAGGTCCTGATTACATTTTGCTCTTTATATATACTTTTTTTTCCTATACAAACAGCTGGTCCATGCTTCATATAAAGATATATAGATAGATATATATATACACATATTTTTTTTTCTCCTCCTTCTCTTCCCCCTGGATGCTTTGGTTATGTGTCTTTTGAAGGAATATACATATATGAATATATATATATATATATATCTCCACTTAAAAAATAGTCCTCAACCTTATATAGGAAATATGTATTTCAAACTAAGTTGTAATGACTGCAGTGCAATTCCATGCAGGATATATTAATCTACATTTCATATGCAGCCTGAATATCCAAAGCTTTCATATTCTTAGACAAGCTTATAGATACAGTGTATCTACATGCTGATTTCCTCTAATATTTTCTCTTCAATTTCCCTTGGTAACTCTTTGAGTTAGAGAATGTTATTATATTGTTGATCTCAGTTTGGTTAAATTTCTATCCAATTTAAGTCAGGATCAAATGCAATGTTTGAAGAGAAAGCAGTGCATGTGAACACAGAAAGCGCTCTCCCAGGCCGTGTCATATTGTCTGAGCTGAATGTGCCTTCATTTAATTAAATGTTCTTTTTTTATATATAAACAGAAACATTTATTTATGCCAGTGCCCTGTCTGCAAATGACACAATCTGCCACTCTTGTTTCCCCGCCATCATCATGAAATGCCAACCTTTGAGTCACATTAGCCTTGGGCATTCAATATAGGTGATCTTTGCAAAAAGCCAGGGCTTTTCTTTCCTGTTTTCAAAGTCTGTCTGGGTGATTGCCTCTGTGAGCTGTGTGTGTGTGTGTACAGACAGGGAGCGTTCCTGTCAAAAGAAAGAGGGCCCTGGAGAAATTAGATTAAGCATTTTTCCTAATGGAGCTCGCCTGTCTGGCCTTCAGTTTAATGTACCCTAACTTACTGGGCATTGTTTGGTAAGGGATGGGTTGAGAGAGTTGTGGGGCTCCTCATTTCCACAGGAGAGTCTTAAATAATGCTCAAATTTGTTAGTGATGGGAGTGAATTAAAAGGTTATGCCACTCCTTTAGGCCACCTTCTGATCTTGTAAGCACCGGACATCTTTTCTGACAACAAGTGAATTTTTAGAACAAAAACTGATCATCTCCTCAGGCACATATACTTGGATTTTCAAAAAAAGATGCCATGGCATTTTTCTATCAAGAAGGTTAAACTCACAGAATTATATGAAAACACTCATTTTTACCCCTGCTAACCTGTAAAGATTCCATTTTGCTTCATTTATCTTCTCTCTTACCCTATGCTAAACCATCCCTGGCTTCGATGAAAGAATCATGTCTCCGTTCATTTCCTATCTTGCTGAATTGCCTTCACATTTCCTATCATCTGCACATAATCCTATTCTCTCCATTATTGTCTTAATACCAAGAACAGCACAAGATAATGGATAGGCACTGTAATAACAGCGTGGCCTGTAGGAGCCCCTCGAGGGAAATATCTTTGATGCTGGTGGAATATTAATGCATCCTAGGTCCCAGATCTTCCTCTTTCACTTCATCTTCTGTTTTCTAAACTACATAATGACTTTCATATACATGACAAAAGCATTAGAACAGAAAAAGCCTCATTGATGAGCAGCAGGGCTGTGTGATATTAAGGAGTCCTATTCTTACTTCTTTGTACAATTTTTGACCACCACCTGAGACTGTATGTGCAGGTAATTTCTAATTTGAATAGATACCAGTGTAAAGAAGCATAATCATATTGTGTTAATGCAAATGCCCATCAAAAGCACGGCGTGAAGATAAATTAAAATATAATTCTTCAATAATGCATTTGTCCATAGGAAGATTTTGGACAGATTAAAAACAAACACCTTGATATCACTTAGACAAGTGAGTGGATTGTTTCCAGGGAGGCTAATCACCAGCAGATTATGAATGGGCCAGTAAATCAAAGCTGCCTACATTAAACCTTGTAGATTAGGTTATAGTTACAATTTGTTGTGCATTATTTTTCAATAAAAGCAAAAGAATTGATGTGTGTGTGTGTGTGTTTGTAAGCATAAAAAGAGCTGCCTAGGAAAATGCAGTAGCAAGTAATAAAAATAGAGTGGGAGTGGGGCTTGGTAGCAGAGTGGCAATAGCCTTGATCATTTTGGGTGAAGCATTGTCAACCACTTGTAAGAAACACTTAACTTTCAAAACTCTACCTTCTTTCCTATTTTGTTTACTCCTTCCCTTCTGTACTAGTGGTCATTGTATTTCCTGCAAACATTTTAAACATTTTTGAGTTAAGAAGCTTATACAAAAGTGTGTGCATCCAAGATATCTTGAAAAGGGATAAATGGAAAATATCCCTGACATTTCCTTGAACTTTCAAAAGAAAGATCACAGGTTTTCATATGAAGAAAATGAAAAAAGTTGTTATAGAAGCTTTTTCTTTTGTGGTTGATTTTCTTCCTACTTCTGTAGCATAATAAGGGCTAATATCTGAATTTCTGACTATTGAACATACTATTTTTAGTAATTCCTTAAAAAGGTCAGTTGATAGACTGCAAGTTTTTGATTTTTGAGTCAGCAAACATTTAAGAAGCATTATTTTGCTTCAGGTAGCTGGTTAAAAAGATGATCTATCTATCTATCTATCTATAGGCATGTTTCTCCTGTTCTCAGCTCAGTCTAGCATCTAATGGATGAAAGCTACATTTCCTGATTTATTGGAGGAGAAATGGACCACGTGGCAGAAACCTGTGTTAAACAGCAGTGAAAGACTTCAAGATAAGCAGGACATGGTCCCTATTCCCAAAAAATTTCAGTTGGTAAGAGGTACTTGTGTATAGCTACAGTCTTAATGAGATTAAATATGAGATGTGTTATAAAGAAAGGTGCAAATAAAATGCTAGAAGGTTAAGAGGAGAAGAAAACAATACCAAGCTTAAGGAGTTGGTGGCAAGGAAAATGTTGTAGAAAATATGTTACTAGAAGGATCTGTAGAATTTAAACAAAAGTCAGTCAGTGAGGAGATAGAAAGGGATTTAGGGAAAGGAAACAATATGAGCAATGACATGAAGTTTCTGTTTCAGAAATTGATCTAAATGTGTAAGGAAGTAGAAGATAGTGGGAGATACCATTGTTTGATGCCAGATGATAGAACATCAAAGATTTGATATATTTTCAGACTGTGAAGGGAAATTACTGAAAAAAGAAAGATTTTGTCCTCTGGAATGTGATTAGCAGATGATTGATCTGACTGTGCTGTGTAGTTTGCAGAGAGAGAGAGAGACCTGAGCTGGAATAACAAATTAGGAAGCCTCCAAAATGAAGCAGGCGGGAAACTTAAAAGGCTCGTCTAATAGCTGTGATCCAGTCGAAGATTTAAATAAAATAATGCCAAAATAATAATCATAAAAATTCTTCACTATTTTGTGATGCAACTGTGGTGAAAAAAAGTGAGAACACCAGACCTGAAATTAAATGCTACTGAAGACAATAGTCCTGGACTTTGTTCACGAGTTGCTCTTGAAAGTGTGAAAATCAGCGTTGAGGTGAGCAGAGTTTGAGCCTTCAGAGAGCACTGCAGCATATTTTCTCACCAGCAGGTTATACATCTCTTGGCAAAAAGAAGAAACTTTTCTTGTTTCTTTTCCCAGGGGTGCTAGTCTCAGAAAAGCTGTGTCTTAATTCAGTTTACAAGACGGTATCAACCCAGTCTTGGTAGCCATGAAAGAAGCCCTGAGTCCAGGAAGCAGACTAGAACATTTATTCTAAAATGTTCAATTCCAAATAGCAAACTAACCCCAATGCAAGCCTAGCACATAGCACTCTGACCATTTTAACTTAATTTTAAAATAGTGCAATGGTTGCTATTTACTAGGTTTGGTGTGTGGAAGAAGTTAATGATGAATTGGGCTAGTGAGGCTTCTTTAAAACCTGTTTTACAAAAGAAAAAATATTTAACATGCCAACTGCATGGTGCTTAACTTTAGAAACTGGAGTCCACCTCATTAAAATCTATGAGGGACAATATTATTGCATTTACTTCATACTTTCTTTTTTTCCCTGTACAAGTCCTGCTAGGCAAATATCATTTGTAATGCAATAATGGAGCTAAGTGCTTAATACTGTAGACATGGTATTGTCAACTAGTTTTAATGACAAAGTATTCTAAAATAGTTTCATTTTCAGTGTCAAATGCTTTGGTTTTCAGGTAGATTGGTTTCTCCTGATTCCTCAAAGTAAGAGTAATAAGGAGAGCTGGCCATTCCCTCTTGAGGGGAGAGGACACCAGCCTGTCTTCCCTTCTTCTTTTTCTCTTTCCTGCCTTGAGTCTGGGGAGGTGAGGCAGAGCCTGGAGACTGCTGCCTGGAGAGAAGACTCATTCTTTCTTCTTTCTCTCCTCTTTTTTTGGAGTTATCCTCTTCTCCCATTGGGCAGTTGACACTGGAGAGTGCACTGTTCAAAGTTCCTGTGTTAATCTTTCAGATCAGATCAGATCAGATCAGTCGCTCAGTCGTGTCTGACTCTTTGCAACCCCATGAATCGCAGCACGCCAGGCCTCCCTGTCCATCACCAACTCCCGGAGTTCACTCAGACTCACGTCCATCGAGTCAGTGATGCCATCTAGCCATCTCATCCTCTGTTGTCCCCTTCTCCTCCTGCCCCCAATCCCTCCCAGCATCAGAGTCTTTTCCAATGAGTCAACTCTTTGCATGAGGTGGCCAAAGTACTGGAGTTTCAGCTTTAGCATCATTCCTTCCAAAGAAATCCCAGGGCTGATCTCCTTCAGAATGGACTCGTTGGATTTCCTTGCAGTCCAAGGGACTCTCAAGAGTCTTCTCCAACACCACAGTTCAAAAGCATCAATTCTTCAGCGCTCAGCCTTTTTCACAGTCCAAATCTCACATCCATACATGACCACAGGAAAAACCATAGCCTTGACTAGACGGACCTTTGTTGGCAAAGGAATGTCTCTGCTTTTGAATATGCTATCTAGGTTGGTCATAACTTTCCTTCCAAGGAGTAAGCGTCTTTTAATTTCATGGCTGCAATCACCATCTGCAGTGATTTTGGAGCACAGAAAAATAAAGTCTGACACTGTTTAGACTGTTTCCCCATCTATTTCCCATGAAGTGGTGGGACCGGATGCCATGATCTTCGTTTTCTGAATGCTGAGCTTTAAGCCTACTTTTTCACTCTCCACTTTCACTTTCATCAAGAGGCTTTTGAGTTACTCTTCACTTTCTGCCATAAGGGTGCTGTCATCTGCGTATCTGAGGTTATTGATATTTCTCCCGGCAATCTTGATTCCAGCTTGTGTTTCTTCCAGTCCAGCATTTCTCATAATGTACTCTGCATAGAAGTTAAATAAACAGGGTGACAATATACAGCCTTGACGAACTCCTTTTCCTATTTGGAACCAGTCTGTTGTTCCATGTCCAGTTCTAACTGTTGCTTCCTGACCTGCATACAAATTTCTCAAGAGGCAGATCAGGTGGTCTGGTATTCCCATTTCTTGAAGAATTTTCCACAGTTGATTGTGATCCACATAGTCAAAGGCTTTGGTATAGTCAATAAAGCAGAAATAGATGCTTTTCTGGAACTCTCTTGCTTTTTCCATGATCCAGCAGATGTTGGCAATTTGATCTCTGGTTCCTCTGCCTTTTCTAAAACCAGCTTTAACACCAGGAAGTTCACGGTTCACATATTGCTGAATGTTGTTAATCTTTAATCTGCACAATAATTCTATTAGGTAACTAATATTATCATTATTCTCTTTTTAAAGATGATAAACATGAGGTAAAAAAGGGTGAAGGCACTTGGCCGTTAACAAGTGACTGAACGTATATGATCCAGAATCATCTGGCATCACTGACCGTATGCTAAGACCCAACACTTTACTAACTCCCCAGATTGAACCATATTTATTCGATAAACCACTCTACAGTCATGACCTTCAGTTTGAAAAATAATGAAACAGAATATATCCAAGGGAGAGTGACAGAAAAGATGTATGAAGTGACTAGAATCCACATCATTTGGAGACTGACTAAAGGAAGCGATGACTTTAACTGACGAGTGTTTGCATTTTTTTAAAATGTTTGAAGGATTGTTTGGGTGAGAGGGGATGTTTAGAATTGTTCTCTGTGACTTAGAAGGCAGGACCAGGTCTATAGATCTATAGGTAGAAAATGTCCATACAAGGCAGCGAGTTTTAGCTTAGCATTATAAATAAAGTTCTAATCATCATTGTTTAGTCGCTAAGTCATGTCTGACTCTTTGTGACCCCATGGACTGTGGCCCACCAGGTTCCTCTATCCATGGGATTTCTCTGGCAAAAACACTGGAGTGGGTTACCATTTTCTGACCTAGGGATTGAACCTATATCTCCTGCATTGGCAGGCAGGTTCTTTACTGCTGAGCCACCAGGGGAGCCCGTTCTAAATGTTATACCTATCTAAAAGGACAGATAGATTCAAATAAGAGTTTATGAGTTCTCCTTTCATTCAATCAGTGATTATTGGACATCAAATCTGATAGGAGTCATTTTTCTAGGATACAGCCATGGGTAAACAGACTAGACAAATCTTGTGCCCTCATGGAATTTCCATTCTAGTGGAGTGAGACAGATAATAAATATAATTAAGTATAAGTATATAGATAATATTGCTACACTGTGATAAAATGCCATGAAGAACAGTAAAGAAACACCCAGTGAAAGTGTTCAAGAGGAGTGGGAATTTATGGCGAGTTTAATAAAAACTTCTTGTTAAGATGACATTTGAGCAGAATCCTTATAAAAGTGAGGACAGAATCTTGTGTTAATAGGGAGGAGTGTATTACAGGCAAAGGGAACAGCAAGTATAAAAGATTTGGACTACATGCGCTTGTAGATTTGAAGACTAGTAAGTGGCCAGTAGCTAGGTTGGCATGAGGAAGACGAAAAGTTGTAGAAGGTGAAGTCTGAGAAGTTGGAACTGGGAAAGGAGGGAGGCATGGCAGATTGCGTAGGGACTTCTAGGGAAGGAGTCAAGATTACTTGAGTAAGAAGAGAAGGAGTTTGGGCAGCGGAATGACTTGATTTAACTAGATTTTTGGAAGAATCACCCTGTCGTGTAGAAACCTGTAGAGCAGCAGGCTAATGAGGATGTATTGTTATACTACACATATGCAGAACATCCTTGGATCACTACCTATCTGGGATGTGCAGGAAGCGATCCACTGCTTCGTATGGTATAGATTAGATTGGAGCCCCCATAAGGTCTCGTCTGACTATAGGGCTTGTGATTCTGTATTTTATTTTACTTTTCAAATTCTCTCTGGTGCTTAAAGGTCATGTATATAATATTTAACCATGTTAGAAAGATATCTTAAAGCTAAGTTCTGCACCTTGTAATCCAGTGTGTGTAAATGGATTTGGAATGATTGGTCACTACTATGTAATTCAAAAGTAGTCAAGTCTCTGGAAGCATTTAGATCCACCTCTTTATTCATCATTATTAAGTTACATCCCTACTCTGTCTTGAGTGAGAAACAAGGTTACATTCTTCTGAGATTGTTACTGCTGCTGCTGCTAAGTCACTTCAGTCGTGTCCGACTCTGTGTGACCCCACAGATGTCAGCCCACCAGGCTCCCCCGTCCCTGGGATTCTCCAGGCAAGAACACTGGAGTGGGTTGCCATTTCCTTCTCCAATGCATGAAAGTGAAAAGTGAAAGTGAAGTTGCTCAGTCATGTCTGATTCTTAGTGACCCCATGGACTGCAGCCTACTAGGCTTCTCCGTCCATAGGATTTTCCAGGCAAGAGTACTGGAGTGGGGTGTATGCGAGGTTTAAAAGAATACTTTAAGTTAACTGAAAACATTTTCAGAGCTTTTTGTAAAAAATAAAATTAAGCAAATTATGTATACTCTGATTTGGTCATTTTCAGCTTACTCTTCAGGTCTTTAATTTCTGTGATGGCATTTATAAAAGTCTATATCTATTTGAAGTAATAGGAATTCTGTATATTTATTTTATAAAAATATGACATGACACCAGAAATTATTTGCAAATGTGTAGTTTATAACTTTATGATTTTAATTGTTTTCTTGTTTTTCCAATTTTCAGAGCAATATCATAAATTAGGCAGAGCAGCTAACAATTTTCCCATTTTTTAGAAGAAAATTTGGACATTCTATTTTAAAATTATTTACCATATCTTTATTCACATTTTGACTAAGTGATCTCCTACAGATAAGGTCCATATCCAAATACATCTAGTATAGCTGTCTCAGAACTAGCCATCATATACTAAATATTTTGATAGAAGCCTAGGAAGAATGAGTTTCTTTCCCGTTGCCAGCCTGTTCTCCCATTATATTAAAAGCTCACTATTCCATACTTGTTATTTTGTAATTTCCTGGCTTGAATTCTGAGTACTCAATGGCAAATATATAAAGAAGAAAGAATAGTGACTTTTTCTACCCAAGAAAGGGCCAACTGGGAGTCTGCAACAGGCCAGATGTCCCACGTCAAAGAGGAATTCATGGAAATGAAAGGTGATTTGCTTATTGTAGTAGGTGTGTAGATTCAGTTGGGCTCTTAAAGGTCATTAAGAATTTAATTCACTAACTTCTTCTTTTATTTTTCAGTGTATAGTGGTATGGTGGGGGTGGGGTTTTCTTTCTCTCCCCTCCTGGTTCTTTTGCTGCTGCTGCTGCTAAGGCGCTTCAGTCATGTCCAACTCTGTGAGACCCCATAGACGGCAGCCCACCAGGCTCCCCAATCCCTGGGATTCTCCAGGCAAGAACACTGGAGTGGGTTGCCATTTCCTTCTCCAATGCATGAAAATGAAATGTGAAAGTGAAGTCGCTCAGTCGTGTCCGACTCTTAGCGACCCCACGGACTGCAGCCCACCAGGCTCCTCCATCCATGGGATATTCTAGGCAAGAGTACTGGAGTGGGGAGCCATTGCCTTCTCCCTGGTTCTTTTGGCTAGTAATTAAAATGACATAAGGCAGATGGACAGGAGGGAATCAAATTTACTACTTGTGCATAAAGAATCCACATGAGTGTGAAGAATTTCAAAAACATCAAGGCAAAATGAGGTATATTGTGGCACTAGTGGTAAGGAAGCTGCCTCTCAATGCCTGAGACTTAAGAGACTCGGATATGATCCCCAGGTCAGGAAGATCCTCTGGAGGAGGGTATGGCAACCCGTTACATCATTCTTGCTTGGAGAATCCCATGAACAGAGGAGCCTGACAGGCTATGTTCCATAGAGTTATAAACAGTCGGACTTGGCTCAAGAGACTTGCAGAACAGCACCAAGGAGGAGGCAGAGGTCTGAGGCTTTAAAGGGAGGTGAAGTAATTCACAGGAAGATGAAATGAGTCAATGCTTAGTAAACAAATGTGTACTAGGTCACTCAAAGACAATGAGACACGGAGAGGACTTGGATCAAATGGGCTTTGCTGGGTTCCTTACTGTCTATCATACCTACTATTTCACTGAGGTAATCTATGGTCACAGCTCCTTCCTGGCACAGGGCTTCTATCTTAAATTCTTATAGGTAGTAAGAGAGGACAAAGGTTCCTCCCGAGTCTTTTGGGCCTTGACTGTTTCAGCTCAAAAGTAATTTGAGTGTCTGAGTCCCATCAGTGTAAGGAAACCAAAAAAGTACATGATACAGTTTTTTCCTACAAAAAAACTTTCATGTTAGATGGGAAGACAAAGTACGAACACATGAATGGTGTGAAAACAGCTTCAGCAGTGTGAGGCAGAAAGAAGCCAGTTGCTTTCCAAAACGTGAGTTGTGGGCATGAGCTGTGTAGAGGTTGATCATTCCTTCAAGATCTTTTGACAGGAAACAAATGACCAAGAAGTTTTTCAGAGTTAGGAATTAGGTACAGGCTTTTGTAAGACTGGAAATGAGCATTTTGGAAGCAGAGGGAAAACAGTAAGGAAGTACTGGAGAAGAGTATTAATATAGGAGCAAAAGAGCTCCAAAACTGAAAAGCACCTGGATCTACACGCCACCTTGCAGAAAAGGAGGGCATGTTTTCTTCTGAGAAGAAAAAGTGTGCTGCAGAGAGCATGCATTTTTTTCTCAAATGAAAACTGTCTCTTGCTCCCTGAAAACACAATGCAAATGTATGACTTTCTAATATATGAAAAGTACTCATCCCTTTTGAAGTCGGAAATGGCAGTCCATTCCAGTATTCTTGTCTGGAAAATTCCATGGACAGAGGAGCCTGATGGGCTACAGTCCATGGGGTCACAAAGAATCTGACATGACTGAGCAACTAAGCATATACACACTCATTCCTTTATCATTCATATTCTCTTATAACTTTAAAGATATTGCCAGTTTGACAGCAAAACAATTGTATTTACAATCCGTGCTTCTCATACGTATTGTCTTACCAAAAAACCTGTACAATAGGTGACTCTTCTATTTCACTCTTTAGTGTTAGAGTAGTCTCAGTTCAGTTCAGTCGCTCAGTCGTGTCTGACTCTTTGTGACCCCATGAATCACAGCACACCAGGCCTCCCTGTCCATCACCAACTCCTGGAGCTCACTCAAACTCATGTCCATCGAGTTGGTGATGCCATCCAGCCATCTCATCCTCTGTCGTCCCCTTCTCCTCCTGCCCTTAATCCCTCCCAGCATCAGGGTCTTTTCCAATGAGTCAACTCTTCACATGAGGTGGCCAAAGTATTGGAGTTTCAGCTTCAGCATCAGTCCTTCCAATGAACACCCAGGACTGATCTCCTTCAGAATGGACTGGTTGGATCTCCTTGCAGTCCAGGGGACTCTCAAGAGTCTTCTCCAACACCATGGTTCAAAAGCATCCGTTCTTCGGCATTCAGCCTTCTTCACAGTCCAACTCTCACATCCATACATGACCACAGGAAAAACCATAGCCTTGACTAGATGGACCTTTGTTGGCAAAGTAATGTCTCTGCTTTTGAATATGCTATCTAGGTTGGTCATAACTTTCCTTCCAAGGAGTAAGCATCTACTGCAAATATTTTCAAGAGATACAAACTTGTTTACTATTTTTCAAAAATAAATGTGACTTTTGTAGTGTGATTTGGTGGAGGCAGGTATGATGAGAGGAAAAAGGCTCACAGGTTAAAGCATTACTTCTCACTCACATTTTCCCTTCATCATTTTTCTTTCCTTAATGAATCCCCGGAGCCCCTGCTGCATTCAAGAAAACTTTAAAAAATAACATATGTTTCTGATAACCCTGCTGGATTCCTTAGTACTTTTAGCATATTTTCCTTGTAACTATTGCTGCAACATTTGAAATTCACTGATATGCTACTTAGCTGATGCTTCCAGTGTCTATTCACAGTCACAACATCACAGTTCATCCTCAATGAGGAACCTTATGAAAAAAAACCCTGATTATGTAATTGTCTTATCAGGACCAAGGAAGGAGCTAACTGTGGAGTAGAATTTTTCTCCTAATACATACATTTACCATCAGAATGGACAAGAAAAGACAAAAAGTTATACAAACACTAGCTAAATAAGAATGTGGTTTGAAAGTTCCTCATCTTCCAAAGCCTGTCTTAAAATGATTTTCTGCTATTTCTGTAGGTAGGTCACACATTAACTCATTTTACTTTCAGATGTGTAAAAGAATTATGCATGAACTAGTCTTCTAGGTTATGGATAATATAACATAACTATTGAAAGATAGTGTATTTTTAACTGATAATGAAAGTCTTTCTTTTCAAACAAACTCTTCAACCATCCAGTTTTACATTGCTGAAAGAGGGCAGCTCAGAGTAGAGAATATCCAAGTGCACAGTGATAAGCCTTTTCTTGGCCTCCAATATTCTTTCAGTGAACAGTCATCCCATCAAGAAGTGTTTTTTAAAACATCGAGTTAACACCCAGCACTGTGCTAAGTGACAGAAAGTATATCTAGGGCACGTAAAATCTAACTAAGAAGACTACTGAATAATTCAAAATGGTATATAACCAAGTAATTGATGAGTGACATAAAAATCATGGATTTTCTAGAATTTAGAAATTTTCTGTTCTCCTCCATTTCCTTGAATTATGGAAGAAGAAACTAAACTTTCATGAGCTGGTAGGACCTTCCCGCATTCACACCTTATTGGAGGTAAATTCTGAATTAGAATTCATTACTTTTTAATCCATTGTACAGTGCTTACCTCTAAAATTCAAAGACAGGAAATATAGGTGTTGCTAAAGTTAGCTGTAAATATATATATATGAGCTAAAAGCTAAAACCAAATACTTGTATTGAATACTCCAAACTGGAAATGGCATTTTATTTATGAATGCTCTCCAAGTTTTGATGACTACATGATGCAAGGTATGGTATTTGACAATTAATGCATTTACATACATGCTGCATTCACCTGGGTTTATAAGAAAATGAGTGAGGAAACAGCTCTGTTGCTCTAGAGTGCTTTCATTTATCATCTTACAGATTTATCTCTTTGTTTCTTTCTACTTTTAGAAAAATAATCTTCCGTACCACATCATCTATGTTCTAAGAACATTTGCTCTTCTTTGATTATTTTGTCCTTTCATTTCTACAGGGCATACTCAACTTCAGAGTGATCAGATATGTCTCTGATAATATTCTTATAGATTCTGATGCTTGGTTTTAAAATTTCACATGGGAATATAATTTCAAAATTATTTTCATGTAAAATGCTGTCCTTTGAATTATCACATGTTAATTTTAGCAGCCACCTTTAAATACAAGATGCTTTCTGCTACATGTTTTTTATCTTTTTCCAGCCAACATTCTAATTTAACACTCATTAATTTACTTTAAAACATAATAAACCGAGATTTATTTAGAACAACCCCCATACATATTTTAATTTATTACTGTTTGCTTTGCCAAAATACACTGAAAGATCCTCTTTATAAAGTCTTTCATGTTCAGTCTTATACCATGTTATTGTGAATAATATTTAAGCTATAAACATGTCTGTAAACATAGAACTCTTGGTAATGTCTATTTTATTGTCCATAAGAGTTTTCCACGAGCCTGTTCTTATGTTTCTTTTAGACATATGACTTCATTTAAATGACCCCAACAATATTTTTTAACAAATTATCTGAAGACACTGTGTAACACTTCTCTGTTCCTGCAGCCTCTAACCTTGCAATTAAATTTACCTTTTGTCTTCAACATTGTCTTGCTTCTCTCCCTAAATTCTCTACTTACCCAATTCAATTAGATGTTTTTCCTTCCAGAAAGGTTTGCTCCACACTCAAAGAAGAAGAGGATGAGACTCATTTAAGGTCAAGTTTAAACCCCAGGATAGGACTTTGGTATCATGTTAGTGTCTCCAATGAGATATTGGAACTGTTACTTTCTTTGGTTTCTGTTTTTGATTTCTTGTCACAAAAATTTCAGTCATGCCAAATGCTCTACATGGTACTGAAATTATCCTCTGAGAGAAGCATGGCATTTGGAATCAGGGATTTCCACATGTAAGTCTTGCTTGAGTGCCCTGAAGGTCCTGAATTAAGATGTCCCCTTTTATCCCCTAGAAAGTAACTGTAAATAAAAAGGGCTTTGTGACTATTATGGTTCTTATTTGTTGACACAGTTTATGCAAAAAATAGAAAATAATTTTACCAACACTACCAATAGTTTTGATGCTATCTTGCAACAGTAACTAGAACAAAAAAAAAAAGTCGTTCAAATATCCAAATAGTGCACAAGGGTCCTAACTTAGCTAAAGAACACAATATTGTTGTTGTTTGATTGTTAAGTCATGTCTAACTCTTTTGTGACACCATGGACTGTAGCCCGCCAGGTTCCATGGGGTTTCCTAGCCAAGAATACTGGAGTGGGTTGTTATTTCCTTTTCCAGGGGATCTTTTCTACCCAGGGATGGAACCTGCATCTCCTGCATTGGCAGGGATTCTTTACCACTGAACTACCAGGGAAGCCCAAATAAAGAATGTAATATCCATACACAATAGCCATTGTATCTGGCTTCTTTCCTCCCCAAATGCTGAATACCTACTCTAATTGAGTACTTATGTGAGAATTTTAATACTCAGTTTGAAATTTCTGCAAGCTTCACATGACTGCTTAGCCCTTTCAGTAATTAAGGTCAACTTTTAAAATCTTGTTATGGACTTTTGTGGCCCTGACCCCACACACCCCATTTGCTTTGGCAAAGGTCTTGATGAGTCATCTCCCTTTGTGAACATTCTCAGTGACTTGGGCCCTATCAAATTATATGGAAAGGAAATAGAGTGTTCATAAAAATTTTAAATACTTTGTTTTTGTCTCAATCAAGTATTTAAATTTATTTCTGAGGATAAAAGCAGAGCTTGTCTCAATTATGTATTTCCATTTATTTTTGAAGAGAAAAAATATGAAAGCAGAGCCAGAATATTACCATTTAGAAACAGTCTCTAAATTTCAGTACTTTATTAATATTTGGAAAGGAAACTAATTCTAAAAAAATTCTAACTGGGCAAAAGTGCAGACATTGTTTTTTTAAAAGCCAAACATTATATACTGAATATATACCTCTTAAGAATCCAAGCCCTCCTTTCTGTTTCATATCCTGCTGTTTGAGGTCTCAGATCTTCTTGTAAACACATACTTGTGAGTTTTACCCTCAAGCCCTTTAAATCTCATTCCTATTTTCTTCTGGCACAAACTTTTCTCCTGTTTCCTCCTTAGTGTCTTCTTACCTTAAACTGAACTTTTTTCCCCCCTCTCAGATAAGTACTGGCACTGAGAAAGATTCAAATATTAATCTTCTTTCACTGAGCTTCAGCAAAATCTTTTTCCATCCATCACAAATTTCTTTTTCTTCTCAGAATAAAATGCAGCCAAGGAGCACTTGTCAGTGACCCCTCTAGACCGTGGTTATAGTATTATTATTTTTAAGAAGAAAAAGTGACATAAAATTTATCTGGTCCACTGGGTTTAAAATAACAGAACATACTTGCGTTCTTACGATTTATTCCATATGACGTGTATCAATATATGTCCCATTTGAGTATTAGTTGTGTCCCTCCTTTTTATTTTGCTTTTATTGAATTTTAGCATGTATTTATTGGAAAAAAAAAATTTTCAACACTAAGAAGAACATTCCTTCAGCAGTTAGTTTTGATGTTACATTCCAATTTTAGTATATGTACTGCTGAAGTGAGCATGATGCTACATTCCTAAATGGTGCAATTGTAAAAAACAGATTGACAAGAGTATTAGAGTGTAAGACAGAAAACAAACCTATAGACCTGTGAAGTGAATTACAAGATAAGCTTTCTGAATTCCCAAAGGCAAATGATACAGAGGAATTTTTCTCAGATCGAAATTACCCTTAAATAATTCACATTATCTGCTTTTAGGGGAATACAGCTCAGGTATAAAAGTATTAATTTTTGATGCTTTCAGTTGTATCTCTATGTATCATATTGTGACATAAACTGTTGTTTTCTAGCCTTTGAGGTGGATTCATAACTGTTTTTAAATATTAGGTTGAGTGGAGAAATTTCTTTAGTGATTTCTCACTTTATAATAATAAAACTGAATTTCTTTATTGCCGATGAAAAACTTTCACCAAGAAATTTGTGTTATCATTGCCAAGTACATGGCTTTCAAAATAGCTATTTATGCCCTTATTCTAGGTTAGATAATGACCTTTATGACTGTCAATGATATGTTTGAGGCAAAATTGCAATATAGAAAAATCATTGAATCCGCCTCATAAAGCCAGAGTTTTATTCTAGATTCTCTTATTCATTTGAGAAACCAAAATCAAGTTGTTTAACATGTTTCTTTCTTCATTTTCAGTTCAGTTCAGTTCAGTAGCTCACGAATGTCTGACTCTTTGCAACCCCATGGACTGCAGCACACCAGGCTTCCCTGTCCATCACCAACTTCCAGGCTTGCTCAAACTTATGTCCATCAAATCATTGATGCCATTCAGGCATCTCATCCTCTGTCAACCCCTTCTCCTTTCTTCAATATTTCCAAGCATCAGGGTCTTTTCCAGTGAGTCAGTTCTTCGCATCAGGTGGCCAAAGTATTGGAGTTTCGGCTTCAGCTTCAGCAACAGTCCTTCCAATGAATATTCAGGACTGAATCCCTTTAGGATGGACTGGTTGGATCTTCTTGCAGTCCAAGGGACTCTCAAGTCTTCTCCAATACCACATTCAAAACCATCATTTCTTCGGCGCTCAGCTTTCTTTATAGTCCAACTCTCACATTCATACATGACTACTGGAAAACTATAGCTTTGACCAGATGGACCTTTGTTGCAAAGTAATGTCTCTGTTTTTTAATATGCTGTCCAGGTTTGTTATAGCTTTTCTTCCAAGGAGTAAGCATCTTTTAATTTCATGGCTGCAGTCACCATCTGCAGTGACTTTGGAGCCCAAGAAAATAAAGTCTGTCAGTTTCCATTGTTTCCCCATCTATTTGCCATGAACTGATGGGACCAGATGTCACGATCTTCATTTTTTTTTTTAATTTATTTTATTTATTTTTTATTTTTAAACTTTACAAAATTGTATTAGTTTTGCCAAATATCAAAATGAATCCACCACAGGTATACATGTGTTCCCCATCCTGAACCTTCCTCCCTCCTCCCTCCCCATACCATCCCTCTGGGTCGTCCCAGTGCACTAGCCCCAAGCATCCAGTATCATGCATCGAACCTGGACTGGCATCTCGTTTCATACATGATATTTTACATGTTTCAATGCCATTCTCCCAAATCTTCCCACCCTCTCCCTCTCCCATAGAGTCCATAAGTGCCGAGTTTTAAGCCAGCTTTTTCACTCTCCTCTTTCACTTTTATCAATAGGCTCTTTCCTTCCCCTTTGCTTTCTGCCCTAAGGGTGGTGTTATCTGCATGTCTGAGGTTATTAATATTTCTTTCTGCAATCTTGATTCCAGTTTGTGCTTCATCCATTCTGGGATTTTGCATGATGTACTCTGCATATAAGTTAAATAAGCAGGGTGACAATATACAGCCTTGATATACTCCTTTCCCAATTTGGACCAGTCCATTTTCCATGTCCAATTCTAAGCGTTGCTTCTTGACCTGCATACAGATTTCTCAGGAGGCAGGTAAGGTGGTCTGGTATTCCCATCTCTTGAAGAATTTTCCACAGTTTGTTGTGATCCACACAGTCAAAGGCTTTGCTGCTGCTGCTGCTGCTGCTGCTGCTAAGGTGCTTCAGTTGTGTCCAACGGTGTGCAACCCCATAGATGGCAGCCCACCAGGCTCCCCCATCCCTGGGATTCTCCAGGCAAGAACACGAGTGGGTTGCCATTTCCTTCTCCAATGCATGAAAATGAAAAGTCAAAGTGGAGTCGCTCAGTCACGTCTGACTCTTTGTGACCCCAGGGACTGTAGCCTACCAGGCTCCTCCGTCCATAGGATTTTCCAGGCAAGCGTACTGGAGTAGGTTGCCATTTCCTTCTCCAGCAATGCAGGAGACATGAGTTCAATCCCTTGGTTGGGAAGATTCCCTGGAGAAGGGTGTTTTTCTGGAGCTATCTTGCTTTTTCTATGAGCCAACAGATGTTGGCAATTTGATTCAATGGGTGTTCTTCATTTTATCATCTGAAATAAGAGAATTGGGTCAGATATGTGGAAATATTGTTTTGAATTTTAAAATAATATAATTCAAAGAGTATTCCTCATCTCACCTGACCTAAAAATACAGCAAAATCATCTCAACCAGCTTTGCTATCTTTTTACATGTCATCAATTATATCAACTTAAATTCCAGATAATATAATATTCTCTAAAGCATCATATATCAAATGTTGACCACCCCAGATTTCTCCTGCCAGATTTTTATCCCTGCTGCCAAATCCTTCTTCACTTCTTTCCAAAGGCAGAGGGTTGGGTTTTGTACCAAGTATTAACTGCTTCCCAGGGACTAAGTTTAATTTCGGTTTTGTGACTGATCCAAATGTTCATCTCATATTAACTATTGAATTCAATTAAGGGATAATGTCCTGAGCTCTTTCTGTGAACCTGATCCTACACCTTACATTTACATCATTTTTTGTTTTATAGCACAATCACATCTGTTTTGTTGTATTCACATATTTATCTTCACTTTTTTCATGATGAAACTTCACAAATCTAGATAACTAGGACATAGATTACTATATATCTTTTAGATGTGGAAATTATAAATTGTAAAATATTGCCAATTTTCACTGGAAAAGGAAAGAGGAAGCAGAAAGTACTGGGAAGTTGGCTATTTTCCAAGCAATTAATGAGGAACATGTCAGTAGCATTAAGCAAAAATTTCATAAACCTCATATGCATTCTTATCCATTCTGCAAACTAAGAAATTTCTTCCAGTAACTAAGGAAGATGCCCACTTAGCCTGTTCATGTTCCATTTCCTTTTAATCAATTTCATTGAGATATAGTTAAAAAAAAATTAGGCCCATTGTATGTGTACTGTTTGCTGAGTTTTGACAAATAGACATTCTCATGTATTTACCACCGCAATCAAATAAAAAAACAACTTTCTCATCACTCCCTAAAATTCACTTTTGCCTCTATCTACCCAGTCAGTCCCTTCTCCCTACCCTGATGCAGGCAACCAGTTCCAATTAAGAACTTCATTTGCCTTTCTTAGACTTTGTTATAAATAGAGTGAGACAGTGTATAATTTTTGTGTGTCTAGATTCTTTTGCTCAGCATAATGTTTTGAGATTCATACATGCTGTTGCATTTATTAATAATTTATTTCTTTCAGTGCTAAGTAGCATCCCATTGTATAGACATACCACAACATGTTGATACATTTACCAATTGATGCACACAAAAGTTGTTTCCAGTGTTAGTACTATTGTGAAAAAAGCTTCTGTGAACGTTCATGCACAAGTCCTTGTATGAACACTCTTTCATTTATCTTGGGTTAATAACTTAGGGCAGGGTTGCTAGATTATAAGCAAGCATGCATTTAACTTTATAAGAAAATGCCAAAATGCCAACTGGTTTTCAAAAATATCTAGTACCATTAACACCCACCAGCAGTATTTAAAAGTTACAATTGTCCCACATCCTCATTAACACTTGGTATTATCCATCTTTTTATTTGCAGCCATTCCAATAGGTGTAGTTTAAATTTGCATTTAAGTCCCTTGGACTGCAAGGAGATCCAACCAGTCTCTGAATATCGGTCCTGGGTATTCTTTGGAAGGAATGATGCTAAAGCTGAAACTCCAGTACTTTGGCCACCTCATGTGAAGAGTTGACTCATTGGAAAAGACTCTGGAAAAAAAAAAAGACTCTGATGCTGGGAGGGAATGGGGGCAGGAGAAGGGGATGACAGAGGATGAGATGGCTGGATGGCATCACTGACTCGATGGACGTGAGTATGAGTGAACTCTGGGAGTTGGTGATGGACAGGGAGGCCTGGCATGCTGCAATTCATGGGGTCGCAAAGAGTCAGACACGACTGAGCGACTGAACTGAACTGAACTGAAGGACAGATAATGTTGAGCATCTTATGATGTACTTATTGGGTCTTTGTATATCTTCTTTTGTGAATTATCTGTTCAAATATGTCATCCATTTTCCATTAGATTATTGGTCTTCTTGTTATTGAATTGTAAGAATCCTCTTTTTATTCTGGAAAAAGTCAAAGTCCTTTTTCATATCTATATATTATGAATATTTTATCCCTGTCTACGGCTTGCCATTTCATCTTTTTAAATACTGGCA
Organism: Bos indicus; assembly: GCF_029378745.1. Lineage (NCBI taxonomy): Eukaryota > Metazoa > Chordata > Mammalia > Artiodactyla > Bovidae > Bos > Bos indicus. Next base: position 47,894,444 of record NC_091762.1, on the reverse strand, counting down.
TTCAAAGAGCTTCCCAGGTGACAGGTAGTAAAGAATCCACCTGCCAATGCAGGAGGCGCAAGAGATCCAGGTTTGATCCCAGGATCTGGAAGATCCCCTGGTGTAGGAAATGGCAACTCACTCCAGTATTCTTGCTGGGAAATTTCCTGGACAGTGGAGTCTGGTGAGCTACAGTCCATGGGGCCGCAAAGAGTCAGACACGAATAAGCACTCACTCAAAAAGCAGGAAGTTTTCATTTGATGAAATAGATTTCATAAGATTTCTAAATGCTTGACTTTTTGCATTTATTTAGGGAGTGTTTAATTTCCTTAAGATTGCAAGTGTTTTATTCCACGTTCTCTTGTAGAGTTTTTATTGTGGTACTTTTTTTTAACATCACTGTCAATGTTCTGATTTAATTTTGTGTGTGCTGTGAGGTAAGGGGAGACATTTCTCTGTGTTTTGCTTTGTTTTGGTTCATTTAGCAGAGGCTGATTCTGCTCACTCCTTCTTCCTCTTCCTCCTGTGCCTCTTTCTCCTTCTCCTCCTCTTTCTTCTTTGGTGTTTAGATGCCCAATTGTTCTGGTGCTACTTGTGGCAAAAAAAAATCTATTACTTATTGGATTATCTTGCGATCTAAGTTAAAAAAAAATCAATTGACACTGTATGTGTAAGTTTATTATTCTCATTACTGTTCCATTGTCTGCTGCTGTTGTTTAGTCACTAAGTTGTATCTGACTTTCTGTGACTCCATGAATTGTAGCCCACCAGGCTCCTCTCTCCATAGATTTTCCCATGCAAGAATACTGGAGTGGGATGCTACTTCCTTCTCCAGGCAATCTTCCTGACCCAGGGATTGCACCTACATTTCCTGCTTGGCCTGTGGATTCTTTAGTACTGAGTCACCTGGAGGTCCAATTTCATTGTTTATATTTATGTCAATACTAAAATGTCTTGATTGCTTTACTTTATAATAAGTGTTAAAATCAAATTGTCCTGCAGCTTTATTTTTACTTCTCAAAATTGTTTTGGCTGTTCTAATTCTTTACCAATAATAAACTTTAGAATTAACTCATCAATTTCTATATAATATCGTGATATGATTTTGATTGAGACTGCATTGAATATATAGATCATTTAGGGGAAAATTGCCATCTTAATGTCTTACTGTCTTCTGATCCATCAATGAAAATCCATCTATTCCTTTATACTGTCTTTAATTTACCTAAGCTTTGTTCTATAGTTCTCATTATACAGATATTGAATATACTTTAAATTTATCCCTAAGTAGTTCTTGGCTTTTGCAGTTTCTGTAAATAACATTTAAAGATTTTTAAATTTCCACTTTTTTGTCAATATATAGATCAAATACAATGGACTTTTGCATATGGCTCTGTGTCCTGTGACCTAACTTAATTCCCTTTATAATTCTACTAGCTTCTCCCTGTGACTTTGTATATAACCAGTTACTTGCAAATAGAAGCAGTTTTACTTCTTCTTTTGTAAATATGTATGCTTTATATTTATTTTTCTTGGCTCTTTCCATGGTTGCTTCCACTTTAATGGGAGTGGTAAGAACAAACTTTTTTGCTATATCCTCAATTCTTTTCCAGGAAGCATAGTATGAGATGTAGGTTTTGCACTAGTGTCCATTATGGAGTTGAGAAGTTCCCTTCAGGTTTGCTAAGGATTTGCTTTTTCAATTTACGAGTATATGCTAAAATTATCAATTGCTTTTCAGCATTTATTGAAATGATCATTTTTTTTTATTTTGCTTTGGTCTATTGATATGGTGAATTGCATTCATTGTTTTTTTGTAATTGAGATACAATTGACATACAACATTATGTTAATTTCAAGTGTACAACAAATAGTAATCTGATACTTGTATATATTGCAAAATGGTCATCACCGTAAGTCTCGTCAACATTCATTACCGACCATGGTGAAAGTGGGAAAGGACATCAGCATAGAACTTACAAATATCGAAAGCTTAATGAGGAAATATTATAAATATCTTATTTCAGTAAATTTGATAAATGAAATATACCAATTTATTGCATGACACAAATATACACACTACATACATGAAGCAATCTTACATGGTCATGATGTACTTTTTATTTTACATATTACTAGATTTAAATTGCTAATATTTTGTTCAAGATTTTTGCATCTGTGTTAAGGATATTAAAAGAGATATTGAGCTATACTTAGATATTTAATAGAACTCACCAGTAAATTCACCTTGTCTTGGGATTTGAGTTTGAATGTGTATGTCTGTGTTTAGAAAGTTTTTAACTATAAATCTAAGTTAATTAATATGGGTTACTTAGGTTATTTGTTTCTTTTTAAAGTGGACTTTGGCAATTTGTGTCATTCAAGAAGTTGTTCTATTGTATTTGTTATAAAATTTATTAAAGTAAAATATTTATAGTATTTCCTTATTAAACTTTCAGTATTTTAAAGTTTTATAGTGATTTCTCCCCTTCCCATTTATTCCTGATATTAGTTATTTGTCTTTTTTCTTTTTTTCTCATGATCATTCCAACTAGTTGTTTATCAATTTTGCTTATCTTGTTGATGAGCTATCATTTGGTTGTGTAGAGTTTTCTCAGTGTTTTCTCTGTATTCAATTGGATGTCTGCATTTAATATTTTTTTCTTTCTGCACACTTTGGATTAATTTTCTCTTTGTTTCTTCTAAAAGTGGAGAGTTAGATCACTGATTTGAGAACTTTCTTCTTTTCTCATATGAGAATTTTAATATTCTAATATTTTCCTCTAATCATTGTTTTGTTTGCATCCTAAATTTTTTGTTATGTTGCTTTCATTTCCATTCAGTTAAAAGTATTTTTCAATTTTTCTTGTGATTTTTTTTTCTTTGAATCTTTGGTTAGTTGAAAGTGTGCTATTTAATTTCTAAATTTTTGTGTAAAGAGGACAGAGTTTGTATTATTTTAGTCTTTTTAATTTTAATAAGATTTATTTTCATTGATTCAGAATGTGTTTTATACTGGTGAATGTTCCATGCACATTTGAAAGAATCTATATTCTTGTATAGTTGAGTGGAGAAGTTCTATAAATATCATGTTGGTTATGTTGGTTGACAGTGGTTCCCAAGTTCTTCTCATTATGAAGATATTTATAACTTTAGATTTGTCTTTTTATCCTTTTAGTTCTATTAGCTAGTCTCTGTATAGAAAATATATAAACAAAGTAAACGGTATTATAAAGCTCATAATGACTTCATATTTGCTACAAAATAAAAGATAAATACAAAATACACACACTTTTTCCACAAGTGTTTTGAAAAAAATACTTTCCCATTAGTCAAGAAATTACACGCTTCTTAATATGTGATCCATCAGTTCAGTTCAGTTCATTTCAGCTGCTCAGTTGTGTCTGACTCTTTGCGACCCCATGAATCACAGCACACCAGGCCTCCCTGTCCATCACCAACTCCCAGAGTTTACTCAAACTCATGTCGATTGAGTCGGTGATGCAAACCAGCCATCTCATCCTCTGTCATCCCCTTCTCCTCCTGCCGTCAATCTTTCCCAGCATCAGGGTCTTTTCCAAAGAGTCAGCGCTTCACATGAGATGGCCAAAGTACTGGAGTTTCAGCCTTAGCATCATTCCTTCCAAAGAAATCCCAGGGCTGATCTCCTTCAGAATGGACTGGTTGTATCTCCTTGCAGTCCAAGGGACTCTCAAGAGTCTTCTCCAACACCACAGTTCAAAAGCATCAATTCTTCAGCACTCAGGTTTCTTTGTAGTCCAACTCTCACAGCCATAAATGACCACTGGAAAAACCGTAGCCTTGACTAGACAGACTTTTGTTGGCAAAGTAATGTCTTTGCTTTTTAATATGCTGTCCCGGTTGGTCATAACTTTCCTTCCAAGGAGTAAGCGTCTTTTAATTTCATGGCTGCAATCACCATCTGCAGTGATTTTGGAGCCCAGAAAAATAAAGTCTGACACTGTTTCCACTGTTTCCTCATCTACTTCCCATGAAGTGATGGGACCAGATGCCATGATCTTTGTTTTCTGAATGTTGAACTTTAAGCCAACTTTTTCACTCTCCACTTTCACTTTCATCAAGAGGCTTTTGAGTTCCTCTTCACTTTCTGCCATAAGGGTGGTGTCATCTGCATATCTGAGGTGATTGATATTTCTCCTGGCAATCTTGATTCCAGCTTGTGCTTCTTCCAGTCCAATGTTTCTCATGATATACTCTGCATATAAGTTAAATAAGCAGGGTGACAATATACAGCCTTGATGTACTCCTTTTCCTATTTGCAACCAGTCTGTTGTTCCATGTCCAGTTCTAACTGTTGCTTCCTGACCTGCGTATAGGTTTCTCAAGGTCAGGTGGTCTGGTATTCCCATCTCTTGAAGAATTTTCCACAGTTTATTGTGATCCACACAGTCAAAGGCTTTGGCATAGTCAATAATGCAGAAATAGATGTTTTTCTGGAACTCTCTTGCTTTTTTGATGACCCAGTGGATGTTGGCAATTTAATCTCTGGTTCCTCTGCCTTTTCTAAATCTAGCTTGAACATCTGGAAGTTCACAGTTCACGTGTTGCTAAAGCCTGGCTTGGAGAATTTTGAAAATTACTCCATAGAGGGGTACAAATATTCTCATTTTAGTAAATGTGATTATTTTAAATATGCTTACACTCTTATAGCTTGGTTAATATAAGTATAAAAATCTTTTCCTTTAAGTATCAAAATATAGTACAAATAAAGAATCCTATCTGGGTTTTGGTGGAAATGAGACAAATCTAATAGGGAAAATTCATTATTTCATGATCAAAATAATCCACAAGCATTTAAGACCTTAGGTGTATCTGGGCCATTCATAATTCACCATGAAAAGGTTACAGCACATTCTATCTATAAGGATGAGTGCATCGCAGGGAGGGACACCACCAGTTGTGTTTACTGTTTTCTCCTTAGTGGCTGAGCAGTAAACATGTATCTATTTAAAAAACGAATCCAAAGGTCAGTTTTCCAACAGTCTTCCAACTTTTATTTAAGAATCTTGAAACAAATATTTGATCTCCATTTGTATTCCAAATGGTGTTCTAAGCACTGAGGAATCAGTGGTATATGTCAATATATTTTCTTACCTCATGGAGCTTATGTTCTAATAATGAGAACACAAAGCTAACCAAACAGAAAGTGCTAAGTGTTCTAAGGAAAAAAAAAATTAAAGTTAACAGAAAGCGAGAATGTCACAGATGAGTGGGGAAGAGGATTAAAATATAGTTTAGTGAGTGAAATTCTCTTTTCATAAATATGACATTTGAGCAGATAGGCCTGGGGTAGAAAGGGCGCTCTCCCCATGAGGCTTGCTCAGGGAGGAGCCTTCCAGGAAGAGGGAATAACACGTGGACCGGCTCTGATGTCGATGTGTACTTACAGATTCCAGTACTGACAAGGAGGCCTGCAGAGCTGGATTTAGTGAAAGGAAATGAATGGGAGAGGTATGGAGGCTTTTTTAGCCTTTGTTATTACTTTATATTACTTTGAGTGAAATAGAAAGCCACTAGAGGTTTTTGAGCAGAAGAGGGAGATGATCTGATAAAACAAATGATACTATCTGATTCAGTTTTTGTTCAGGCCTCAATTTCAGAATATATATATATATATATTTGAGGACTTTCTTACCAAAGAAGTACTCAAGAATATTATATTAGGAATGCTATGAAAGTTTACGACCATGTGACCACATTGCTTCAACTTGGACCCCTCTCAGGGTCTTGGAAGGGACCTATGGCAGGAGAGGAAACTTGAAGTTAAAACTTCTTTAGTTTCACAATGATCCTGCCTCAGGATCTCATTTGTCTTAATGGGCTCACTCTGGCTGTTTTAAGAACAGTTTATAGACAGGTCAAGGGTAGATGAAAGGAATCTTGTTAGACTATTGGAATAATCCAGGCAAGAGATGATAGTGGCTCAAGCCAGATGAGAGTGGTAACAATAGATGTAGTAAGAACTGGACGGATATTGGATATATGTTGGATATGAAAAGTAAGGTTTATAAAATTTGCTGATTGATTGAATATAGGCTGTGGGAGAAAAGACATTCAAAAATGACAGTGAGATTTGGGCCTGAATAACTAGAAAATGGAGTTGCTGTTTATTTAGGAAGACAGTGAAAAAGCTTTAAAATAGTAAAGCTGTGAGGTAGTGCTAAAAACTCACTTGAGGTTGATGATCGTGAATTTTAAATGAGAGTAACAGTATAATTGTATAGGGGTTTTCCCACTAATATCCAGCTAACCCTAGTGTATACTCAGAGTTGGCAAAGAGCTTTATTTAACTAAGTTTTTTATTTTTGTAGATTAGTATGAAGGAGAGAAGCAAATACTGGGGATTAAGAATGTGGTAAAAAAAAAAACACAAACAAACAAAGAGTGAAAAGATAGGGTACATGACAGCAGTTCCAGTGAGAGCAATGAATGTGGGAGTACATATATGAAGGGGTGAAGCTGGAGACACAGGAGGTGTTAGTTGGAGCAGTTAGAATTGCTAGATTTTAAATCGTGGAACAGGGGTACTTACTGGTGCTGCAAAGCTCATGGTCAAAGCCTACATTTGGCACCATTAATATATATACCTATACTGTGATTGGAAACCTTGTTGAGTTAGGATGGAGAATTGGGATATAAGAGAAGATGTCAAGGAATTGCAAGACCAATCCAAATTACAAGCAGAATTTCAATCATCTGAATCCAGATTCTTCCTAGGTATAGTCAATGGCTGCAAAGACAGAATTAACCAAGTGTTTGGTAATCATCACACAAATGACAACCTACTCCAGTATTCTTGTATGGAGAATCCCATGAATAGAGGAGCCTGATGGGCTACTGTTCATTGGGTCACAAAGAGTTGGACACGACTGAGTGATTAAGCTCAAGCACACGCATTTTTGCTTTGTTTTCACATTGAAGAAGAGCGGTATCAGTTAACTTGTGCTGATTATTTGTGGAAAAGAACTAAAAAGGAAAGTAATTTGCAATCACATTTATAATGCAAACACATTTTTGGAGAAAAGAAAACTTGGGGGATCTAACCAGAGTATTTCAAGGGCAGAGAAATAACCTCGCTTCAGTAACTGCACATTTCTGTATGATTCATCTTTGATAAACCGTAAGTTATTTTCACCCATGATGTTCCTTGAAGCTGTTACCTGGAGAATTTGATGCACAGAACTTTCACACAAATAGTGGTCCGAGTAGAGGACACTAGAATACATCACTGTCATTCCTTAGTTCATATTTGTACATGAACTGAGCACTTTCTATGTGTCAGGAATTTTATTATGCTTTATGAATGTAAGATCTTACCCTGAGAAATTCCTGGGCCAACAAAAGAAATTTAAACTTATAATTCCAGCTTAATGGAATGACTACTGTGAAAGAAGAATGTATACAGTGCTCTGTGTACACCAGGCACCGAAAGTGGTGCCTAAAATTTCCCAGAGATTAAGAAGGGGAAAGGTTCATTTGCACTGAATCTTAAAGGAGTAGGAGGGGTTTTCCAGGGTAGAACTTAATAGACAAGCATTCCCTAAGACAGCAACAGCAGCATGTTCAAAGGCATGGGAGCATTAAAAAGCATGGCAGCAGAGAATAGAGATGGGGAGTTGTTAGAGGTTGAAGGGGTGAAAAAACTAAGGGGAGAAAAGGGTCAGTAGATGAGGCTGAAAGATAAGAGGGAACAGATAATGATGCATCTGAAAAACTCTGGGATGGATTTTATTAAGCAGATGAAGAATATGATTTTTAAGAAGACATTTTTGTGCCATGTGGAGGAAACAAGAAAATGAATAAAAGTGGGTTGCTCCCCCAACCCTCTTTTCATTTTAATTCATCTCCTTCATTTAAGATCGAAACTTTCTTATTGGAAATAAGGAATAATTGAAAATGCCTCCTTTCCAATTATTGGTTGAGACAGACTCACGTGTTCCTTTTCCAGGCATCCAGTATTCCACAGCACTGCTGCCCACTGCAGCAGGCCACACTCTCTGGTCAATATTTGTTGGTACATGATGGAAAAACACAAATTTCAAGCCAACACAGCAGAAGGTAGCTATTCACAATCTAGAAACTGTTGAGGCAAGTACTGATTCTGACAGCCATTCACTTCTCTACATATTATCCTCTCACTATTTCCCAGGAACTGGAGATTTCTTTTCCTTTAAAGAGAGAGTCTTTGAAAACTCCCTGGCTTTCTAAGAGTCATTGCTGTGATGGCATTTGTTTTAGTTAGAGTAGAGAAGCTGCCTCTCAGACCTTGGGAAGTGTTCATTACACTCTCTGGTAGATCCTAAGCTACCTTGAACTTCATATATTATTCTTTAGTAACAACTTTCCATCTCATGGGAGTGGAACACAGGAAGGCTCACTAGTATCAATGATCAGATAATTGAACCGTCAGGAGCTCTGTTTTGCATGATGCGCTGGCTTGGAGAATACGTGATAGTTGGCAAATTTACTTTTGCTAAAAGAAATTGAAGTGATTCATAAAATGAAATTCAGAAGGGTCATGCATAGAGGCCAAAGTGGTTTTGATTCTCTGTTTTTCCTCTCCCAGGTATATTAGCAAACGTTGTTGACAAAAAGTGAACACTTCAACCAGAAAGGAAATTTAATATGAAGCTGTCTTAGGTGCAAAGGTACAATAGCTGAATAATATCTTGTGAAGCCATAGGTTTTTCTTTAACACAGTCCTCTTTATTGGAAAGAATCAAATATTTTTCCCTAGCAATGTATGAATACTGTATTGTGTGGTGCATTTAGGTCACACCATAAATTAATATTTTATTCTGAAAATGAAAACCAAATGAATGTCAGCTAACCATTTTTGTAAAAAAAAACAAAGTACAAAAATTTGTATCCTTTTAATGGAAAATGCCCCACCATCAATTTCTCTGCAGAATATATGTACTAGTTTATTACTTGTATGCTTCTAAGAGCAGATGAGTGAATGAAGGATTTGATAACTCAACTTTATGTGAACCAGTCTGGCTTGTCTGGACAGAAGGAAGCAGAGTTTTATAGGATTTTCCATAGTCTGCTACCGACTGGAGTCACTCAGGAGCCCTTTCTGACCTGTAATAATTTATGAAATTTATTGTTACTTAAGCTTGTCTGGACAATATTGCCACTAAAAAAGTAAATACTTTATTTGCCAATTGTACCAGGGTGATCTTAAATACTTCATCAGAAGAAAAGGAGGTGATTGCATCATCTCTCTGACCTAACTGCACATCCACCATAGATGAGGCAGGAGCCTCTTCCAGAGAGGGGCTGTAGCCGGCTTGTGTAAGTGATGCAAGCAGAGTTGAGTATACCTTGTTATGGGCTTCCCCGGTGATTCAGTGGTAAAGAATCCACCTGCAATGCAGGAGACATGTGTTTAATCCCTGGGTCGGGAAGATCCCTGCAGGAGGAGATGGCACCCCACTCCAATATTCTTGCCTGGAGAATACCATGCAATGAGGAGCCTGGCAGGCTACAGTCCATAGTCACAAAGGGTCAGATATGCTGAGCAACTGAGTATGCACACAGACCAGGTTATGCCATTAACCAGATGATATCAGTGACTGTGTGAGAGCACAGCCTTTCTCTGCTGGGTAGCATTATCCAGACATCTTCTGTTAGAAACAAATTGTACTTAGGCTGAATCAAAACTTGATCTGTCCTATGGTTTCGCTTGGGGTAAAGTTGCAACCATGTAAGATGAAGGAAAAGCCTGAAAATAAAGGGAACATAGGAAAATCCACAGCAAACCGGTGGAAGTCTCCTTCTGAGAGGTAGAGGACAAACTGAGGACCAAAATCAAGGTTCTGTGAGCTGGGAAGTAAAACAGGAACTGCTTTGGAGATCCTGCAGCATGAAGGCGTACCAACTTCTTTAAAATGAATCTTGGAAAGCAATAGTCGAGGAGGCAGCTGTGGTTTTTAGCTGCCCGCCACCAAGACCCTACAATTATAAACTGGTTTCAGCAAATATTGGTGATGGTTGACTTTATTTCTTTGGAAGGTAACTACATCTTTTGACACAGCTTAAATCATGAGAGGGGTTTATGTCCTATCACTTTTCTTATATCTCAGCAGTTCCCTAATGCTGGGTTTTAGCTGCAGAAGCACTGATGCCTCAGGAAATGCATCATTTACTTTCGGTAACAGGTACGGATTATTCTGTTGGTTCATAGACAAGTTTAATAGTTTCTATCTGAACTTTTCTTATTGTTCTTTACTTTTATTAGTTATGTGCTAAGTTGTAATTTTCTTCACATTATTCACAACCTCTTCTTACCCTTCATTTAACATAACATCACATTTCTTGAGGCATGGAAATCCAGAAACTACTAAAATTATACCATTTGAATCTAACATCACTGCTATATATGTTGACAGTATATAAAAATTTAGTTTTATTTTAAATTAAAATCAGTAATTTTAATTTTAATTTAATCTCTGGGTTTTAGAAATAATTTGTTAGAGATGGAAACACATATTTCCACATTGATCAAAAAAATACTAGCACAAAGAATCAGTTACTACTCCTTGAAACTATACTCTGTTACTTAACTTAGGTAATTAAATTCATATTCATTTTAATTCATTTATTCAACAAACATTTATTAAACCCCTACTGTGTGCTTTGTCCTCTGCTAGGCACTGAGCTGGTTTTAAAATTATACATGATAATCCTATCAAGAAATTTAGCTTATTAGAGGGTTGTAAGACATGAGCATAATTAATTTTGAGACAAATTAGAAAGTGATGGATTATAAGCAAGGATAAGTAAATAGCAATGGGAATCCAGAGAGAGAATATTTGCAGTCAGGAAACTTCATAGATGTAAGCTTGAATCAGATTTTGAAGGATGAATAAAGGCAAAGTCATTCCAGGTAAAGGGATGAACATGAAGACAAACACAGAAGTGGGAAATCACTATGTTTTTTGCTAGGGTAGAAAGTGAGATAGATTTTTTTTTTAATATACACACCGTTATCATGGGATGCGTTTCTTCTGCTCTTGGTAAATTGTTTTTATTATGCAAGCTAGAGGTAAAACAAGATGGTAACCATATATTAAATTATTTTCTCATTGAAATATTAATTGATGTGATCAGATCTTTTCCTGTGGTGTTTTGATTTCACAAAGAGACTTTGGTTGCATAAAGTAGAGAGTTAAGCTATCATGGATAAAGGAAGACAGAATAGCATATTAAAAATAGGGGGAAAGTGTGATGCCATAAACAATGCAGAATGCTTGTTTTTGCCTTTTTTTTGTGATATGCAGAGAAACACACACATTTTAAACATAAAATTTAGTTCCGCTCTAATGCTGACACTTTGTACTGATGTGTTTTATTTTCTAGAGTGATTCTTTATAGGATTTCTATTTGTCTATTCAGCTTGATAACACCAAACTCTTTTGAGGCTTCTAAGTTTTAGAAAGTCTTGTTTTCCCCTTAGAAATAAATTTTTCTAGGAAAAATGAGAACTTAGACTAATTCTGATGTTTTATTTTTTGTTCAAAAGCACATTAAAAATATATATATAGCTCTCATGAAATTAGGATAAAGATGACTTGCATCTCATCCACTGGCTTTTGGGTGCATAAGTTGTTCAAGTCAGAATCAATTTGGTACAGAATTACTAAAGATTTTATTACAAATTCATTTTGTAGGAAAGGTTCTCTTAGACAATAATCTTTTGTATAACATGAACTGCCACCATTAGCAACAGCAAATGCAACAAATTATAATACATAAATTGAAGATATGAGCAGTCATATTTCTAGCGAAAAGGTAACAGTGGCCACTAATAAAAATCCTTAAGACAAATCAGTAATGTAACATATGAATAATAACTAGACAGTATCCAATTAAAATACGTTTTAAAGCCAAATGGAAATTTGCTTAAATGAAGAAATGGATTTAAATACTCCATTAGCCAAATCTTATGGAAGAGTCTCAGAGAAAGATGTTTGTATAATATCGATATAATGCAGGGCATTAAGTAGCAATAGGATGAACTTCTGAAGGGGTTCAGAATGAGCCTCTGTAAAACGTGTCACTTTGGCATATGGACTAATTGGGCTGAGGATAATTGAAATCCAACTGACTTAAAAAAACTTATTCCTCCCCTAATTACTAACAGAATTTAGATAAGGGGTTTGGCCCAGAAAGAGAGAGAACGTTTTGTCTGAATGAACTATCTGGATGGCAGAACAAGCAACTTATTACTAAACACCTGCTCTTCCTCCCCTTTGCACTCCCAGGCCCTTGTTCCTATTTCTTAGTTCAGAATAGCACAGAAGTTTTGTTGACTGGAAAAAAAAAATTTTCACAATGTGGAAGTTGTGAGTTAAGTTTTATTTGGGGCAGAATAAAGACTATGGGCCAGGAGACAGCATTTCAGACAGCTCTGAGAAGCTGCTCCAAAGATAGGAGGGAAGGTCAGTATACATGAAATTTTGGTGAAGGGAGTATATGCAATCAAGCACATATTTTTTGAAGAAAGTTGCTGCTAGTTTCATGAAAGTTACTGCCAGTCATGAGGAGCAGATGTCACTGTGAAGGATTTTAGTACTTTTCTAAACACAAGGAGATGCCAGAATTGGGCTCATAAAATCTTCTGAAAATATCTAACCATCTGAAGACCTATTCTTCCAGTTTTTCCAAGAGCACAGAATGTTTCACTCTTGATCTTGATTCTGCACACTTTCCAGGAGAAGTTGAAGGTCAGCAGCTGCAGTGGCTCATAATTTAATCTTTGTACAGAGGTAGATGACAAGCACCAGTTTGTAGTTGGCAGTCTCAACTACATGACTTATCCTTGGGTCTCATTGTCTTTGTGGGACCCTCATTAGCACATAACTAAATTTGTTTTTCTCCTGTCAGTTTGTCTTATGTCGATTTTATTATTATATAAGTCAGAGAATCTAGAAGGGTAGAGAGATCTTTTTACCTGCCCAACACTTCACTGTGCTTGCTTATAAAAAAATATCCTCAACCTAGTCACCAACGTTGACAGGTTTACTTGCAATTCTAGTTTGCTTTAGGAAATCTGATTTTAACTTTCTCTCCCATTTCTATGATGTTTCTCCTCTTACAAATCTGTTTCTTGGGTTCTTCTTCCCTTCTCTAATACTCAAACTCATTATTCTAGGTCGTCACTCTCACAAAGGAAATTAGGTGAAAACCTATTTCATTTAATGTCTCTGAGTATTCTTCCTAGGAATGTTTATATTCTGTGTGTATACTGATAACCGTCTGAACACAGAAATATATATTGTTATATTTTGGAGCTTTAACCATCAATGATGCAGTTATTCATCTATCAGCAGTCTTCCCTCTGCTTTCAAACCAACTCTATAGGTAGTGCCTTGCCTATTTGATGAATGAGGCCAATTGTTCTTGTGTGTGGCAATAATTTTAAGGAAGATAGGTGAGTACAGACAAAATGGCAATCAAGTAGAATTTTTGTTCAACATCATCTATTAGGAAAATTCTGCATTTCCTGTGGGAGGAAAGGCACTATCCATCCTAAAACTTATTCTCTTGAGACTTTCATCAATGACAGTTTTCTTCGGGAAAACACAAATTAGAGTACTTCCCCCCGCCCGCAACCGCACCACCTCGTTAGGTTTACATCCAACCTCCAAAGGCAAATACCCGTTGCTTGGTGCAGCTTCTAAGTGGTACCAGCAGCCACTGAGGGTGCAGTTTTCTCAAGAGGGACACTAACAGCATAGTGGTTACAATGATGACACAATATTTCAGGCCAGTGCACTTTGACCTGCCATCCCTGCTTCAATTTAGGAACAATTTGATAAAATATTTATGGACACCAGTGGGAATAGCTATGGTAATTTCAGCTTTTGAAAGTGAAGCTTTGGCATTAGATTTAGTCAGAATATGTAGAACACTTATTTTATAAATGTCAAAGAGAAGTAAAATAGGAAGGAAATGGAGCTGGCTCTCAATAACAAGCAATTGTGTCCTGGCTAGCAGCAAAAAGCGAGGTAGTATGTGTATTATGAATAAGACCTTGGTATTAGGTTTAGTTCTCATTGCCTCATTTAGTTCTCACTTGTTAGCTGTTGATATTCAATAAGTGGTTGCTGCTGTGAGGATTAACTATATAAACATATCAGATATTAAAATTCCTAGCATACAGTAGGCATTCAGTAAATGGCACTTTATCACAATGTTCCTTTACATTTTGTAAACGGCTTTTAATACAACGGTTCTTAATATGATTTAGGAAAAATACTCTATGACAATCTAATGAAAACTCTGGACTCTTACCTCTCAAAAAAGGTCATGTACCCTAAATCTGACATTTTTCAGCAGTTTCATACACTTTCCTAAATGTATCAAATGTAATGGTTAAATGTATGTGCTAACTTGGTTAGGCTCTGGTGCCTACCTGTTCCATCAAAGAGTGGTCTGTCTACATGTTGCTGTGAAGGTATTTTTTTAAAGTGTGTGTGTGTGCTCAGTTGTGTCTGACTCTTTGTGACCCTATGGACTATAGTCCTATGACTAGAGACTAGAGTCCATAGGCTCTTCTGTCCTTGGGATTTCCCAGGCAAGAATACTGGGGCAGGTTTTTTAGAAGTGACTTATATTTAAATAAGGAGACTATGAGTAAAAAAATTTACTCTTCATAATGCAGTGCACCTCATCCAATAAATTGGAAGTCTTAACTGAAAAGACAGAGGGCCCCTGAAGAGGAAGAAATTCTGCCTCTAGACTACCTTCAGATTCAAAGCTGCAAAACTGACTCCTGAAGGAATTTCCAGCCTGCCACACTGCCCTGTGGATTTTGACTGTCCAGGTCCCATGATTGTATGAGCCAGTTCCTTAAAGTACATAGATAGATAGATAGATCTGTGTGTGTTTATTCCTCTATCATCTATCTATTGACATCCTATTAGTTCTATTTCTTTGAAAAACTCTAACACACCTAGAACTTCATATGGAATTCATGGACATACACACACTCCACTCGGAATCCTCCGGAGAAGATACTCTGGAAGCAACTGGTCTTACCTGCCTCATCATTAAGCTGTTTTATTTCTCACAGAATGATCCTATCAGTCTTCTCGTGGTAGTTAATCAGGAAACAGAAAGCAACCTATTCAGTGTTAAAGAACAAAGTGAGCATTTCAAGTAGGCGTTGAATAAGTGCTCCCCATTGCACTATATTTCAATCCCAGAGGTGACTGAAAAGTCAGTAATGTTCTTGGAGGTACCTACTAACGAAATCCCTTCCCCTGCTGGTTGGGACAGGGCTCCTTTGTTGCTGCTATCTGAGGTTCCCCATTGTCTGGAGAATTGCTATGTGACTAACTATCTCAAGTTTGCAGGTAAGAAGATCTTGTCAGAGCTGTGAAAAGAAGTCTAAGTAAAGGAAATATGAAAATAAAATATTCTCCTTATGCACACACATTTTAACGGTTGTCTGAATTTCTCATTTTTTGAAAGGGTTATGTGGCTTTTGGTGAAAATCAGGATGAAACATTTGCAGATACCTTGAAGCAACTATGGGCTTTCCCTGTGGCTCAGTGCTAAAGAATTTGCCTGCCAAAACAGGAGCCACAGGAGATGCGGGTTTGATCCCTGGGTCAGAAAGATCCCCTGGAGGACGGCATGGCAACCCACTCAAGTATTCTTGCCTGGGAAATCCCATGGAAAGAGTAGCCTGGTAGGCTATAGTCCAAAGCATGTTGCAAAGAGTTGGACATGACTGAAGTGACTGAGCATACACACAGAAGCAACTATGCATGAAAGTCCCTAAAATCTTCAATAATAAAGGAGAAAAGGAGTAGAAAAGTTGGGAATTAACTCTGGATAAAATTTCTGGTCACTTCACCTGGATGAAATTTCTGGTCACTTCACCTGCAAGTTAGTTTACTACTTTCCTAGGTTTTGTGCCAAGAATCTGCAAGACCTATACAATCACCTGTGCAGGGACCTTACTCAGAGTGGTTATTAGAGTACTGTTACTTCACCAGGTAAATGATAACTGGATAACTATGCTTTTTCCAGTTCTTTGGAAGGACAATACCACTAAACTCTTTATGCAGTAAAGGATGGTCTTACTGACAGTGTGTTGGTCAAAGAGAAGAGAATCCCCACCCAGGCATTATTTTTTTACTCTTCATCTAACATTGCCTCTGACATACTTCATAGCCAATTTGTGATGGTTTTTATCTGCAAAGCGGAAATAATATCTGCTTTTCTTGTAGGAACATGGTGAGGATAAATAAGATTAATCATTTGAAGTGCTCTGGGCTCCTCTGATGAAGAGTGCTATGTTATTTCAAAGCATTCTTATTTACTTCACAAGGGACTTGTCACCATTCCTAATCTGTGTAAAGCATTTTGAATTCCTTGGAGAAAGACTTGATATTGAGTAAAATTTTAATACAAGTGGATAATATATACTGCATAGAATCTCTTCTGTTAGAGGTCCTGTTTCTGCTGCTTGGGGAAAATAATGCACTTGTAGCACAGTAGACAGAAAGAAATGTCAGCGTGTACTTGGTCTTTTAAACTTGCTTTCTGATCATTCCCCCAAACTAGCCTAAGAAACCTACTTAAGTGTACACTTGGTCACAAGGACACATTGAGAAACAGTAATTAACTTATCAAACATTTACTGAGCATTTACTATTTGTTGCTAGACTAGATTCTAGAGATACTAAAAAGTTCAAAGTAAGAAAGTCTTACTGAACAATGAAATAAATCACATATGAAGAAAAGTAGAGTAAGCAATCTAAATCAGTTAAATTAGAAATATCAGTGTGAAGTCCTGACCTTAAAATGATCTTTTTAAAAAAGTTTAATACTACTAAAGCTTCCCAATATCACAAACAGCAGTAGTAGTAGGGTTTGTTGTTGCTTAGTCACTAAGTTGTACAACTCTTTTGCAAAACCGTGGACTGTAGCCCACCAGACTCCTCGGTCTGTGGAATTTTCCAGACAAGAATACTGGAGTGGGTTGCCATTTCCTTCTCCAGGGGATTTTCCCAACCCAGGAATTGAACTCTCCTGCAATGGCAGGCGGATTCTTTACCGCTGAACGAGCAGCAAAGTCCCAGTACTAGAATTTATCCATTGTCAAATTTTAGGGGACCTTCCCTGATGGTTCAGATGATAAAGAATCTCCTGCAATGCAGGAGACCCAGGTTTGATCCTGGGTCAGGAAGATCCCCAGAGAAGGAAATGATAACCCAGTATTCTTGCCTGGAGAATTCCATGGACAGAAAAGCCTGGTGAGCTACAGTCCATTTGGTCAGAAAGAGTTGGATGTGACTGGGTGATTAATTTTAAGGGTACCACTAGGACCAAGATTGTGGTCTCTAATACTGCTCTCCACTGCAAAACACCAGCACTGCTTGGAGGGGAGCTACTTCCATGTCTCAGTTCAGGAAAAAGTATAATGCACCGGGATATTTTGTTAAAAAGGACAAAAGAGTAAGGTTAAAGGGAACTCCAACTGACCATTTTGATAGTTTGAGTATGTGCTGAAAATTACAGTAATACCACAGTTAATTTGAGCAAATTGAGTTTGTGAAAGGTCAGAAATTCTTCTTGATATCCAAATTTAAATGCTGTATCTTTAAATATAATTCTTGTATTTATTTATTGTATTTATCCAACTTGTATTTATTGAGTACCTAGTATGGGGCAGTCACTAGTGCTTGCATTCTGGTGGAAAGAGAAAGGTAAGCAACTAGGATAAACACATAAATAAGCAAAATATTCTATGTCATTGGTGATGAGTACTAGAAAGAGAAATAAATCAGAGAAAGAGGCTAAAATATGCCAGAGAGAAGAAGCTGAAGAAAAGAAGTAATGAACCAAGAGGTTATGGTTTAGACAGAGGAGTGGTCTAGGCAGAGGAAAGAATGTTGGAGATGAGGTCAGATGTCTAGAAAGTATACTCGTGTAGAGACTTATAGGCTAATGGGGAGAGTTTGAATCTTCCCTAAGTCAAATGGGCAGCCACTTGTGGCTGTGAGGGCAATGGACACAAGTGGGGCAAGAGCAGAAGTGAGGTACCACCTGGGAGGCTAGGCAGTCATAGCGAGAGATCACATTGACTTGAAAAGTGGTCAGATCCCAATATATTTCCAAGTCAATATGAATGAGATTTTCTAAAGCATTTGATGTGAGGTATGTGAGAAAGATGTTGAAGGTAGTGACCTAATTGTGGTTTGAAGAACAGAAAGAATGGAGCTGGTTTTTATGGTATTGGGAAGGCATGTAGGAGAAGCAAGTTAGGCAGGAAGCCTAGAAGCATATCAGTTTGGGCTGCCTACTAGGCATTCAAGAGATGCAGAATAGGCAGAGGAAACATGAGGCCAGAGGTCTGGGAGCACTGAACTGATGATGCCGATTTGTTAGCCATCCGTGTATGTGTGCATGTGCATGTGAAAATGCAGATTGAGAAATGAGGCAGAAAAGAAGAAGAAATTAGTAGAGGAGATTAAGAAAGAGGGTCAGGAATTACCATGAAAGTGTTATCCTGGAATTCAAGTAAGGACTGCTTCAAAGGTGATTTGCAGTAATGCAGGGTGAAAACGAATAAGAGGTGTATAGTTTTTAAGGATGCTAATAAAACTGTGGGTTATATATTTTTTTGAGTTTTTTGTAATTATGTCATTATTTATAAACTTTCTTCGCATCCTACTCAAGTCATCCTGGAAAATATAGCTGTATACCAAGTATAGAACGTTTTGATGAATACTCATGGTCACTCATAACAACCAGAGAGAAAGCAGCTCTAATTATTCTTACCGTGTGGCTACAGAGAAAAGCCAAGTGAAAACAAAGGTTCTGAAGCATTTAAAAATGATGTTAGTGAAAGAACGAAAGAGGAGTGCTAATAGTTCAGCCTCAGTCCCTCATCTCCTAGGAGATAAAAACTCTAGATGGGCTTTTGAGTCAAAATGAAATACTAATGAGAAATTCATGATATCAGAACAGGTTACTGTACTGCAAAGATATTTCAATGAGTTAAATATTGCAGACCATTTGCAATTTAATTTATTGGAAAGACAACTTACAGAAATGAAAGTGTGTAACAGAGAGAGGGAGGGGGAAGGGAGAGAGACATCCAAATATTTAACAACAAAATATATTAAAGGAACTCAGCCAAATAGTATATCACTAGAATTTAATTCCCATGAATTATAGGGTCAGAAAAGGTCCCTAGAAACTGATTGATAACCTAGAGTCTACAGAATCTGCTGTTCTGAGGGGGGAGGTGGGGAATCTGTAAAGTTCAATGAAATTCCCAGAAAGAATTAATGCAGTAGCTTCTGAAACCACAGGAAAACGTCAAAAGAAGTATTAAAATTACCTAGGACGGTCTACCAAATGGTACAGAAATAAGGAATAACTAAAGTGCCTCTATAAAGTTGATTCTTTTAGACTAGAATTTAAATGTGAGTGAACTTAAATTTCATAACAAATTTTGCAATTATTGCAATTGTTCATATTTATCTGTTGTTTAAGATGTTTGTAAATGTGTAACTGCCATGTAAGCTATTTGAGGGAAATTAGTCACAATCATTACTGATGCTTACATGTTTAAGAAAATTAATTTTCATAGTTTTATCCTTTAGATGAAAGTTTAATATATTGAACATTAAATTGCAAAAAGAAGTGTGTGTTCCTTTTCTCTATAAAAATTCCTTGGATGCTGAAGAATTAAATATGAAGCTAAATAAAAAGCAGACTAGTCTTTAAAGATTTAAATGCAGGACTGTGGAGACACATCAACATGTATTTTATAAGGTGATGTAGTCCATAAAAATGAGCCATGCATTAGGGAAACAGTTCTCAAAATTTTGATCTCAGGACACTTTTATACTCTTAAAATCTTTAAGGCCTTGTACAGATTTTATTTATGTGTGTTAAACTTTTCATCTGCTTTTGTACTTAATCTCTTGCAATGTGTTGTTTTGGTTTCTGTTTTTGAAGACTATATGGCCGCAAATTGATATATAATCAGAAATGGGAAGAGAATATTAATAGCCTTCTAAGATAATTATTTTATGCTACACCAAAACTCAACATGAAGCTTTTTAAAGGTTAGTACTAATATGGAATCTGAGATGATATAAACTTTTCAATTTTACATAAACTCATTCATCTATCTTGCATATGTATGGATATCCTCCAAGGAATAGCTTTATCACATCATCTTTGATCATTTGAAAAAATAATGATTCACTAAGTTGTACAATTCTACAAAAATTGACACATTTTATTATATAGTATAAAAACTTCATGTTTTTAACATCACTACCAAATGGTTAACATTATCATCAATCTCATCAAGAAAAGATTTTGAGTATTGGGAGAGATACCAAATTCAAAATGGCTGATAAATGCTTTCCAGAAATCTAATTTTCACTTAAAAGTGTACATTTTCTTATAACTACAAATATTTCAGCTGTTTGCTTTTGAAGGGATATTCTATTCATTTTTAGAAAAAAATGTCTGCCAAATAGCCAGGACTAAATAGATATAATTATCATTTTTCTGTCAAGTAAAAATAGTATTCCACTTAAAAAGAATGAACTAAGTTTGCAGCAAAAATGTTTTACACGTACTTTTGATTTCATTACATGAAATGTTAAAAAGATATATACTTAAGTGTCAAGATATAGTAAAATTAATTTTTTGTTGTTTCATAGAGAAAATTCTTAAATGGGCTTTTTTTTTTCCCTTTCCAAATGTGTTGCTGTGGAATATACAATTACTTCTAATATCTTTTGGTGTTCCTGCTTTAGTTTTTGCTAAAGGAGGTAGCAGTTAAACCCACAATTGCTTTTGCACTCTTTGTTGAAATGTTAATATAGTTAACAAGGCACATGTCATCTTAGCATTACTGTAAAAATAGTTTTGAACTAACAGAGCCCCTAAAAATATTTTGTAAACCCCCAAAATCTGTAAATCATATTTTGACAACCACTATCATGGGAGCACAGAGAAGTTGCACCTCCCCAAAAAAAGGATATTAGGGAGGACTTCTTACAGAAGAAACACCTGAGCTGGGTCCAAAGGAGAATTAATGAGTATTTAGATTGGAGAAGGAAATGGCAACCCACTCCAGTACTATTGCCTGGAAAATCCCATGGATGGAGGAGCCTGTTAGGCTACAGTCCATAGGGTCACAAAGAATCAAACATGACTGAGTGACTTCACTTCACCTTCACTTCTTAGATGGGATAAAATACAAGCCAAAGTATAGGGGCAAGACATAGCATGGTGTGGATAAGAACTGCAGTAATTTGATGATGCTACAGGTCCCTTGGAGAAGGGAAAGGTTACCCAGTATTCTGGCCTGGAGAATTCCATGGACCATACAGTCCATGGGGTCGCAAAGAGTCGGACACAACTGAGCGGCTTTTACTCACTGACAGGTAGGCTGCCGTCTCTGGGGTTGCATAGAGTCAGACACGACTGAAGTGACAGCAGCAGCAGCAGCAGTATCAAAACCAAGCAAAAGAGGAAGTGTCAGATAAAACTAGACAAGTAGGGAAGTGTTGGATCAAAGAAGGAGAAAGGTGCTGCATTAAAGGTCCTAGATAGTTTTCCTTTGGTCAAAAGAAAGTTTTAAGGATGAGTGGAATTTTTAGATTTGTGTTGTAGAAAGATCACTTGTGTGAAGTATAGATTTGAGGAGGTCAAAATGGGATGCAGGGAGATCAGGTGTAGAGGCTATTTCTTCTTATGATAAACTGTTTATTCCTCCCCAAATTTATAAGTTGAAACTCTAATCTCCAATGTGATAGTATTTGGAGGTTAGGCTCTTAAGAGGTGATTAGATCATGAAGGTGAAACCCTCATAAATGGGATTTGTGCCCTTCAGAAAGAGACCCCAGAGAGCTCCCTTCCTTTCCACCTGAGAGAACACAAGAAGATGACCCTCTACGAACCAGGAGTGAGTCCTCACCAGATGCTGTATCTACCCACATCTTGACCTAAGACTTCCCAGATGCCAGAACTGTGAGAAATAAAGCTTGGTTGTTTAAGCCACTCAGTCCACAGTATTCTATAGTAACATACTAGTCTACAGTATTCTATAATGGCAGCCTAGAGTGATTAAAACCCTCCCGTCTCCTTCTTCATCTCCGTTTGGCAATATTGAAAATATGAATATACTTGTTATAAAAGTGAAGTAAAATAGAAAATTTATAGACAATAGAAAAACAAAACTAATCTCTCTGTCTCCCTTCACTCACATTCCCCCTGAGATAACTATACTACAAGATGGTGTGTATCCTTCAAAGAATAAATAATTCTTATAGTGGCAGAAAGAAAAGAGGAACTAAAGAGCCTCTTGAAGAAGGTGAAAGGAGAGTGAAAAAGCTGGCTGAAAACTCAACATTCAAAAAAGATCATGGCATCCAGTTCCATCACTTCATGAAATAGAAGGGGAAAAGTGGAAGTAGTAGGTTTTATTTTCTTAGGCTCCAAAATCACTGCAGACAGTGACGGCAGGCATGAAATTAAAAGACACTTGCTCCTTGGAAGGAAAGATATGACAAATCTAGACAGCATATTAAAAAGCAGACATCACTTTGCTGACAAAGGTCAATATAGGCAAAGCAATGGTTTTTCCAGTAGTCATGTTCAGATATAAGAAAGTGAAAATGAAAGTTGCTGAGTTGTGTCTGACTCTTTCCGGTCCCATGGACTATAGCAAACCAGGCTTCTCTGTCCATGGAATTTTCTAGGCCAGAGTACTGGAGTGGATAGCTGTTCCCTTCTCAAGGGGATCTTCCCAACCCAGGGGTAGAACCCAGGTCTCCCTCATTGCAGGCAGATTCTTTACCATCTGTACCACCAGAGAAGCCCATAGACATGAGAGCTGAACCATAAAGAAGGCTAAGCACCAAAGAATTGATGCTTTTGAACTGTGGTGCTGGAGACGACTCTTGAGAGTCCTTTGGACAGCAGTGAGATTAAACCAATCAATCCTAAAGGAAATCAACTCTGAATATTAATCGGAAGGATTGATGCTGAAGCTGAAGCTCCAATACTTTAGGCTCTTGATGCAAAGAACTGACACATTGGAAAAGATCCTGATGCTGGGAAAGATTGAAGGCAAAAGAAAAAGCAGGAAGCAGAGGATGAGATGGTTAGATAGCTTTACTGACTCAATGAACATGAATTTGAGGAAACTCCAGGAGACAGTGAAGGACAGGGAAGCCTGGCATGCTGCAGTCCATGGGGTTGCAAAGAGTCAGAGATGACTGGGTGACTGAACTGAACTGAGCTAGCGACTGAACAGGTTTCCCAGGTGGGCTAGTAATAAAGAACCTGCCTCCCAATACAGGAGATGTAAGAGATGTGGTTTCCACACCTAGTTGGGGAAGATCTCCTGGAGGAGGAAATGGCAACACACTCCATTCTTGCCTGGGAAATCTCATGGACAGAGGAGCCTGGCAGGCCACCGTCCATGGAGTTGCAAAGAGTTGAACAGGACCTGAGCACATACACGACTGAGCGCATGCACACAAACCTTTCCTAGCGAATGAACAACAGCAACATAGTTTCCCTATTATTTTGAGGTAACTTTGTTAAGTGGTCCTTTGAATGAGAGATTGAATTCTATAGAAAGGTCAACCCTGAACATGCGGTGTGCCATCAACATATGGCTGTGGTTAAAACCATGAGTGTGGATGAGATCCTCTAGGGAGGTAACATGAAAAAAAAAATGTCAATGCACAGTCTGATATGTGAGGATCACCAAAAGACAGAAGCATGCAAAGGTTCACAAGGAAAAGAGAGAGAGGGAAAAAAAAAGGTTTGTGAGTGAAAATTCTGATAATAATTTTAGTTTAAAGCATTAAGGATGTGCCTCATATGAGAGTATGGTGAATAAATATTATGAATGAATTTTGTGAATTTTAATAAAAATTAAAAGGAGACTTTATTAAGCTAAAATAAATTTTCTGTGATATTGTACACATTATATACATACGATACAATTTATCTTCAATCAGGACTTCATGGACATTCTTGCCAAGAAACTTGGATCCAGAGAAATAAGTACAGAATGGAGTTTACTATAAATTCAATATTAAACCAGGCTTCCCTGGTGGCTCAGATGGTAAAGAATCTGCCTGCAATGTGAGAGATCTGTGTTCGATCCCTGGGTTGGGAAGATCCCCTGGAGGAGGGCATGGCAACCCATTCCAGTACTCTTGCCTGGAGAATCCCCATGAGCAGAGGAGCCTGGAGGACTCCATGGTGTCACAAAGAGACAGGACTGTGCAACTAAGCACAGCACAGTTATATGTAGGTCTTGTTACCTGGTGGCTCAGTCGGTAAAGAATCAGTAATGCAGGAGACCACCTGCAATGCAGGAGACATGGGTTCGATTCCTGGGTTGGGAAGATGCCCTGCAGAAGGAAATGGCAACACACTCCAGAATTTTTGCCTGGGAAATTCCATGGACAAAGGAGCCTGGCAGACTATAGTCCATGGGGTCACAAGAGTAGGACATGACTTGGCGACTATACCACCACTGGAGGAAAAAAAAAAAAAGGAGAGAGCATAGAGAGGATTATTTACTGACTCACTTAATGAAATATTAACTATATTGCAAAATTTTCAGGAAATATTAGAAAGAGTAAGACACTGAAAAAGCAGTCAGTTTGGAAAGGGAGAAGGAAATATCCCATAAAAAATGAGATAAAGTTTGAAAGATGAGGTCTGTGTTCACTCTTCTCTAGGAGTAGGCCTTTGACAAGAGAAAATAACTTTCTTATATCTGATCTGAATATCTCCTAGGTTGTAAAATTTGAGATGTTTCCCAAAGATACTTGATACAGTTGAGCATCCTATGCCCTTCTAATCTATAGGATGGAATCTCAGACTTTTAGCCAAATTTTGCACATATACAGAAATGTACTATCTGTTAAGTGGCTAGGTCAGAGTTCTCTACAGTGGGTGGATTCCACAGGCTGGCTTCATTTGAAGTGCTAATTATCTTAGAGCAGTTTTTTTTCCCCCATATAGATTTGTAATATTTCAAGACACATGATTCGAGGCATAGTTATTGTTAATAGCCACTCTGAAAAAAAATGTGAAGCATAAAATGGAACAACAGAGGAGTGACTGAATGGGAGGACCTGGAACCAAGAATGTCTTCCTCTAGAATATGACACAAGACTGAAAATAGAAGTGAAAATGATGAAAAAGATGTTTAGGCATTCAAGAATGGAGAGGCAAGGCAAATATATAGTACACTGAAAAGTAGAACAATCTGTCTTCATATCATAATAGAATTAAACTAGAAATCAGTAACAGAAAGATAATTGGAAATTCATCAAAACACACTCCTAAATCACACAGGGATCAAAGCAGAAATCTCAGGAGAAATTTAAAAAAAATTTTGAAGCAAATTAAAATGCAACTTACCAAAATTTGTGGGATGCAGAAAAAGTAATGCTTCGATCTAAATTTATAGCATTGAATAAATGTATTAGAAAAGAATAAACAACAAGAATTGAAAACAATAATCAAATTTCCATCTCAGGAAACTACAAAAATAAAGCAAATTTAATCTAAAGTAAACAGAAGAAAAGAAATAAAATTAGACTAGAAATCAATGAAATTGAAAACAGGAAATTAATGGAGAAAAGCTACCAAATCAAAGGCTGATATTTGAAAATAATGGTAAGACTGGTAAGTTTTTAACCAGACTTTCTAAGAAAAGAAAAAAAAAAGAAGACACAAATTTCTAACATCAGAAATGAAAGAGAGGACATCATTTGTAATGTTCATTATGAATCTAATGAACATTAAAACAATGGTAAAGAATACAAACCCAAGCCCACAGATTTTGATAGCTTGGGGGAAATGGACAAATTTTTTGAAAGACACAATGTGGAAATCTCACACAATAAGAGAAAAACGATTAAACAAAAGAATTAAATAAAAAATATTTTAAAAATAAATATCTATTAATTAAATTGAATAATAATTAATAATCTTCCAAAGCAGAAATCACCAGGGCCAAATGGCTTCACTGATGAATTCTACCAAATATTTAAGAAAGAAATTATATTGATTTTCAAAAATTCTTTTAGAAGATAGAGGGAACATTTCATAACTCATTCTATGAGGCCAGGATTGCTCTAATACCAAAACCAGTCAAAGATATTATAAGAAGCTGAAACTATAGACCAATATCTCTCATAAACATATTTCCCACTTTGGAAGATGTGTCATCACATATTTCTCATGTCATTATACATTTCTCAAAATCAGAAAGCACACCACCAAGAGCGAACTCTAATATAAACTATGGACTCTGGGTGATGATGTATCAATGTATGTTTGTTGATTGTAACAAATGTCGTCCACTGGTTCCAAATATTGATAGTGAGGGAGGCTGGGTGTGTGTGGAGATAAGGAGCTATAGGAACTCACTGTACTTTATATTTAATTTTGCTAAAAACCTGAAATTGCTCTAAATATTAAAAAAATTTTAAGTGAATTGTTTCTTGGGAAGATTATCATTATATTAGTAGAAAGAGTGAAATTTCAAAGTTTTAGGAAAGAGTGAGATCTATATACTCTTCATACAAAATCTAGCTTTTTTGGTTTTTAATGGGGAGCTACAGTCCACAGTATTGCAACTTAACACACATGCAGGAGGTAGAAAACAACCCTGATTAAAGAATAATACAATGAGTTAAAATATTGTTTGCAACCATCATGGTCAGTGTTTATTTTCAAGGTAACCATATGGGGTAAGATTGTTACAATTATTTTCTCTGTTAGTAACATTTTCATAGTGACCTAGCACAATACCCTATAATATCCTGTCATTCTAATTCTACAGAAGATATTGAAGAAATCCAAAGATTGTGCTAAAGTTTAGACAGCAGAAAAGCCTTGATTTAGCTAAGATTTGAATTGTCACAGCTGGGCTTTCCAAAGAGCCTTTTGCCCACCTCTCCTAATAAACCTAAGGAAGGGTCACTTGTATGCATGATGCCTAGCTCCTTATTTCTGTAGCTGATTCCTGCTTTGTCTAGCCTTGAGAGAATGGTGAAAACACTTGCCTTTTCTTAAGCAGTATGCTAAGGGTGTCAGTGCTGAGAGTTGTTAATTTTTGGTGTGAGTGTTCATGATTTTAGATTTTTTTTCTGTATGCTGTTCCATCAGTGAGCAGGCTCTTAACAAATCTCCAAAATAAACTCATTTACCAAGGCTTTCTCATATTTGTCATTTTGAAAGACTGAGCAAACATCAGTAAAAGAAGCAATCCAAATTCTCATGCCAAATATGTGTATGTCCAAGACTAGGATTTTCTTCATGTTTAAATGTGGATATGGAGCCTAAAGTGCTAGGAATTTTTAATCTTCTTTCTAACTTATTTTTATTTCTCTTCCTTAGGTCTGATGAGCCTTATATGTAGAGCTGCTTGCCACTTACAAAAAGATGTGCTCTAGCAGATGAAAAGACTATCTTCTATTTCATTTGGAAGAAGATTTTATATCAGATCAATGAATTACTAATTGTGGCTCAGAAAATCCTTTCCAGATGACCGTAGGTTGGTCCAAAATACAAAAGGACTCAATTGGTTTAAAGTCTGAATAAGAGTCCCAGAGAGGGTTGGATAAAGGTTGGAGGGAGTCATTTGTATTGCTGGAAACTCATCTATAGTATTTGTTCAGTTCAGTTCAGTTCAGTCGCTCAGTCATGTCCGACTCTTTGTGACCCCATGAATCGCAGCATGCCAGGCCTCCCTGTCCATCACCAACTCCTAGAGTTCACTCAGACTCATGTCCATCGAGTCGGTGATGCTGTTGAGCTATTCTAAACTGAGTGGGTAGAGAAGAGTACAGAGTTCATTTTTTTGGTTACTTCTCCACTTTTTCTGTTCTTTTTTGAAATGAAACACTATGAAAATGTGCTTCATTCTTTTTTACTGTAACAATTTATTAGTAGAAATATGTGGTTGGCCCTTTTGCTCCGGCCTACTTCTTTATCATCCACTTCTCATCTATGTGCTTTTTCATACTTCCTTCTTCTTTTCTCATTTTTTTGGACTCTCTGATTTCTCTTATTTCCATTGCTCTCATATTCCAACCTTTTATTTTCTTTTCTTTTTACAAAACCCAAACACTTTCAGAGGCCAGACAAGCAATCTAAATATGTTAAGTGACAGATCAATGCATCAAAGAGTTGTGAAGACTCAACAAATTGAAATTCATGACACATCCAAAGGTGATCAATTCTCCTAGGATTTTATTGACTAATAAACAAAATAAGGGTGCCAGGTTCTCTTCATTGCTCATCACTTTGCAACTGCTACTCTGTTTTACTCATATTCCCCCATTTTTCTTCCATCTTTCTAAGAAATTCACAGGATGAGGGTAGGATTTACAATCTTCAAAAATCTGGTTTTGCCTTATTTTGTGAAGGGGATAAATTATTAATAATCATTCTGTACCCCAGTTTTCTCATCTTAAAAAGGGAATTATTACTTACCCATTGAGTTGTTATGAAGATTACATGAAATAATACTTATAAAGCATTGAAAATATTGCTTTATATTAATAGAACACAGATGTATTACATAAATGTTTCAAAAATAAGTATTAGATTTTATTATTTCCAAGTAGTCTGTCCAGATCTTCCTAAACTTCACTTTTTTGCCCTCCTTCATCCCCTCATTTACCTCTTTGTTCCAGAGAGAAAGGTACACATTAAATCAATATACACAAGGAGATAAATGAGGTCCAGATTACCATTTGATTATTAACTGGGACAATATTGATTTTCCAGTGATTGTCTATCTGGTTAAAACAGGCTGCTTAGGCTTATAGCCTAGAGAATTTCCTCACTACTCTTAAGTCCAGATTTAAATCTTGGTATCTTAATACAGTTCTCAGGTCAAAAGGTAAGATTCCATCCAGATTGAGATGTGTACAAGACACTCTTCGTTAATGGCCTCCCATATCCATTTTAGAGGTCTTTCTTAGCAATACTGGCTCCATTTTTATTTTCCTTTCACAATTGCCAGCTTATTAAGAAAGGTTATAATTCAGAAATAGCCAAATGGAAGGGATGCCTAGGAAATATGTGGGGAAAGGGCACAGAGCTTCTATGCTATGCTGTTTGGGCAAGTTGTTCTTCCTGCATTTGCATACATTCACCAACCTGAAAAGTCTTGAATCCCATTCTTTTAGGATTTTGTGGAGATTTCATTATATAGATATACTTGATTCAATTATTGCCTTTGGGGATTAATTTAACCTCCAGTCTCTCTCCTCTTCCCAGAAGTCAGGGAGATAGGACTGAAAGTTCCAATCCTCTAAAACTTGGTCTTTCTTGAGACCAGCCCACCACCAGACTATTTGGGAGCAAGCAAGTTTTCATGGGAAATAGATGGGGAAACAGTGGAAACAGTGTCAGACTTTAATTTTTTGGGCTCCAAAATCACTGCAGATGGTGACTGCAGCCATGCAGCCTCACTCCTCACAGGGAGTGAGGAGGGAGGAGGTTTCAGGATGGGGAACACATGTATACCTGTGGCAGATGCATGTTGATATATGGCAAAATCAATACAATATTGTAAAGTTAAAAAATAAAATAAAATATTAAAAAAAAGAAAAGACT
This sequence comes from Bos indicus, assembly GCF_029378745.1. Lineage (NCBI taxonomy): Eukaryota > Metazoa > Chordata > Mammalia > Artiodactyla > Bovidae > Bos > Bos indicus. The sequence goes on along the minus strand of NC_091762.1, from coordinate 47,864,758 downwards.
CTTACTCCTTGGAAGAAAAGTTATAACCAACCTATATAGCATATTGAAAAGCAGAGACATTACTTTGCCAACAAAGGTCCGTCTAGTCAAGGCTGTGGTCTTTCCAGTGGTCATGTATGGATGTGAGAGTTGGACTGTGAAGAAAGCTGAGGACCAATGAACTGATGCTTTTGAACTGTGGTGTTGGAGAAGACTCTTGAGAGTCCCTTGGACTGCAAGGAGATCCAACCAGTCCATTCTGAAGGAGATCAGCCCTGGGATTCCTTTGGAAGGAATGATGCTAAAGCTGAAACTCCAGTACTTTGGCCATCTCATGCAAAGAGTTGACTCATTGGAAAAGACTCTGATGCTGTGAGGGATTGGGGGCAGGAGGAGAAGGGGATGACAGAGGATGAGATGGCTGGATGACCACTGACTCGATGGACATGAGTCTGAGTGAACTTTGGGAGATGGTGATGGACAGGGAGGCCTGGCGTGCTGCGATTCATGGGGTCACAAAGAGTCGGACACAACTGAGTGACTGAAATGAACTGAACTGAACTGAAGTGTTATTGCTCAGTGTCCTTCTCTTTGCTCAGTGTCTGACTCTCTGTGACTCCATGGATGGTAGCCTGCCAGGCTCCTCTGTCCATGGGATTTCCCAGGCAAGAATACTGGAGTGGATTGCCATTCCCTTCTCCAGGGGATCTTCCTAACCCAGGGATGGAACCTGGGTCTTCTGCATTTCAGGCAAATTCTTTACCACCTGAGCTGCCAGGGAAGCCCCACCCTAATTAATCTCATTATCATAAACTCAGTTCAGTTCAGTCGTTCAGTCATGTCGGACTCTTTGCAACCCCATGAAATGCAGCACTAGCCTCCCTGTCCATCACCAACTCCCAGAGTTCATTCAAATTCATGTCCATCGAGTTGGTGATGCCATCCAACCATCTCATCCTCTGTCGTCCCCTTCTTCTCCTGCCCCCAATCCCTCCCAGCATCAGAGTATTTTCCAATGAGTCAACTCTTCACATGAAGTGGCTAGAGTACTGGAGTTTCAGCTTTAGCATCAGTCCTTCCAAAGAGCACCCAACACTGATCTCCTTTAGCATGGACTGGTTGGATGTCCTTCCAGTCCAAGGGACCCTCAAGAGTCTTCTCCAACACCATAGTTCAAAACCATCAGTTCTTCAGTGCTCAGCTTTCTTCACAGTCCAACTCTTACATCCATACATGACCACTGGAAAAACCATAGCTAGACGTCCATGAATAGACAGACCTTTGTTGGCAAAGTAATGTCTCTGCTTTTGAATATGCTGTCTAGGTTGGTCATAACTTTCCTTCCAAGGAGTAAGCGTCTTTTAATTTCATGACTGCAGTCACCATCTGTAGTGATTTAGGAGCCCCCCCAAAATAAACTCTGACACTGTTTCCATTGTTTCCCCATTTATTTGCTATGAAGTGAAGGGACCAGATGCCATGACCTTCGTTTTCTGAATGTTGAGCTTTAAGCCAACTTCTTCACTCTCCTCTTTCACTTTCATCAGGAGGCTTTTTAGTTCCTCTTCACTTTCTGCCATAAGGGTGGTGTCATCTGCATATCTGAGGTTATTGATATTTCTCCTGGCAACCTTGATTTCAGCTTGTGTTTCTTCCAGTCCAGCGTTTCTCATGATTTACTCTGCATATAAGTTAAATACGCAGGGTGATAATATACAGCCTTGACTTACTCCTTTTCCTATTTGGAATCAGTCTATTGTTCCATGTCCAGTTCTAACTGGTGCTTCGTGACCTGCATATAGGTTTCTCAAGAGGCAGGTCAGGTGGTCTGGTATTCCCATCTCTTTCAGAATTTTCCAGTTTATTGTGATCCACACAGTTAAAGGCTTTGGCATAGTCAATAAAGCAGAAATAGATGTTTTTCTGGAACTCTTGCTTTTTCAATGATCCAGTGGATGTTTGCAATTTGATCTCTGGTTCCTCTGTCGTTTCTTAAACTAGCTTGAACATCTGGAAGTTCACGGTTCACATATTGCTGAAGCCTGGCTTGGAGAATTCTGAGCATTACTTTACTAGTGTGTGAGATGAGTGCAATTGGGTGGTAGTTTGAGCATTCTTTGGCATTTCCTTTCTTTGGGATTGGAATGAAAACTGACCTTTTCCAGTCCTGTAGCCACTGCTGAGTTTTCCCAATTTGCTGGCATATTGAGTGCAGCACTTTCACAGCATCATCTTTCAGGATTTGAAATAGCTCAACTGGAATTCCATCACCTCCACTAGCTTTGTTCATAGTGATGCTTTCTAAGGCCCACTTGACTTCACATTCCAGGATGTCTGGCTCTAGGTCAGTGATCACACCATCGTGATTATCTGGGTCATAAAGATCTTTTTTGTACAGTTCTTCTGTGTGTTCTTGCCACCTCTTCTTAATATCTTCTGCTTCTGTTAGGTCCATACCATTTCTCTCCTTTATCGAGGCCATCTTTACATGAAATGTTCCCTTGGTATCTCTAATTTTCTTGAAGAGATCTCTAGTCTTTCCCATTCTGTTGTTTTCCTCTATTTATTTGCATTGATCGCTAAGGAAGGCTTTCTTATCTCTTCTTTGCTGTTCTTTGGAACTCTGCATACAGATGCTTATATCTTTCCTTTTCTCCTTTGCTTTTCACTTCACTTCTTTTCACATCTATTTCTAAGGCCTCTCCAGACAGCCATTTTTCTCTTTTGCATTTCTTTTCCATGGGAATGGTCTTGATCCCTGTCTCCTGTACAATGTCATGAACCTCCATCCATAGTTCATCAGGCACTCTGTCTATCAGATCTAATCCCTAGAATCTATTTCTACTTCCACTGTATAATCATAAGGGTTTTGATTTAGGTCATACCTGAATGATCTAATGTTTTTTCCTACTTTCTTCAGTTTAAGTCTGAATTTGGCAATAAGGAGTTCATGATCTGAAGCACAGTCAGCTCCCGGTCTTGTTTTTGCTGACTGTACAGAGCTTCTCCATCTTTGGCTGCAAAGAGTATAATCAATCTGATTTCAGTGTTGACCATCTGGTGATGTCCATGTGCTGAGTCTTCTCTTGTGTTGTTGGAAGTGGGTGTTTGCTATGACCAGTGTGTTCTCTTGGCAAAACTCTATTAGTCTTTGCCCTGCTTCATTCCGTATTCCAAGGTCAAATTTGCCTGTTACTCCAGGTGTTTCTTGACTTCCTACTTTTGCATTCCAGTCCCCTGTAATGAAAAGGACATCTTGTTGGGGTGTTAGTTCTAAAAGGTCTTGTAGGTCTTCATAGAACTGTTCAACTTCAGCTTCTTCAGCATTACTGGTTGGGGCATAGACCTGGATTACTGTGATATTGAATGGTTTGCCTTGGAAATGAACAGAGATCATTCTGTGATTTTTGAGATTGCTTCCAAGTACTACATTTCGGACTCTTTTGTTGACCATGATGGCTACTCCATTTCTTCCAAAGGATTCCTGCCCACAGTAGTAGATATAATGGTCATCTGAGTTAAATTCACCCATTCCAGTCCATTTCAGTTCGCTGATTCCTAGAATGTCAGCATTCACTCTTGCCATCTCTTGTTTGACCACTTCCAATTTGCCTTGATTCATGGACCTGACATTCCAGGTTCCTATGCAATATTGCTCTTTACAGCATCGGACCTTGCTTGTATCACCAGTCACATCCACAGCTGGGTATTGTTTTTGCTTTGGCTCCATCCCTTCATTCTTTCTGGAGTTATTTCTCCACTGATCTCCAGTAGCATATTGGGCACCTACTGACCTAGGGAGTTCCTCTTTCAGTATCCTATTGTTTTGCCTTTTCATACTGTTCATGGGGTTCTCAAGGCAGGAATACTGAAGTGGTTTGCCATTCCCTTCTCCAGTGGACCACATTCTGTCAGTGGACCTCTCCACCATGACCCACCCATTTTGGGTGGGCCCACAGGGCATGGCTTAGTTTCATTGAGTTAGACCAGGCTGTGGTCCTAGTGTGATTAGATTGACTAGTTTTCTGTGAGTATGGTTTCAGTGTGTCTGCCCTCTCATGCCCTCTCGGGATACCTACCATCTTACTTGGGTTTCTCAAAAGGGACTCCTAATGAATTACAGAAGATATTCCTATCACTTAGGAAATTCCAAGGATTTTAGGACTTCAGTGCCAGAAACTAGAGACAGAAACCATATATTTCTTATACCTCCGTTTTTATTTCATCTGCTGTTTTCCTTATGATTAGACTAGGGTTATGTGTTGTCAGTGACTCAGTGGTAAAGAATCCACCTACTAATGTTGATGTGGGTTTGATCCCTGGGTCCAGAAGATTCCTTGGAGAAGGAAATGGCAACCCACCTAGTATTCTTGCCTAGGAAATCCCATGAACAGAGGAACTTGGTACACTACAGTCCATGGGGGTTGCAAGAGAGTCAGACAGAACTTAGCAGCTAAACAAAAACAATGGGTTGTTGAAAGAATATCAAAGTGGTAAAAAGTTTTTTTCCTCACACATATCCACAGGTACTGGAGGTGCCTACAGCACCACTGGTTAATGATCATCCTTTGGTTGAGGTAATGTTGGCCAGGCTTTTTTTCAGTACTATTTTTCCTTCTTGACACACTAACCTTTGGAAGTCTAGTCCATTCTTAAGGGGAAAGACTGTAGTGAGGGTATCATGTTCCAGCTTTTCATGAACATTATTTGGGATAATTAAGTGTAATTATTTATAATTTTAGGGAATATTAGTCTTCATTTTTTTTCCAGTATGGCCTCATGAATATTTATTTTGTAGTTTAAATTGTCCCAGCTTTTGTGATTAGGAACTCTTTCAGTTGGCTTCTTTTTACATGATTTTTTTTTTTTTTTTAATATATCCCTTTTACATGATTTTTTTTTTTTTTGCTCGCTTTCTTACCTTCTGTCCCTGCTACATATTTGAGGCTTATCTTATATTTATCCTGCTCCAAACTTGAAATCAATTATTTCTCTCAGAACCCACTGTTACTTTGATTAAAATGGTATTTAGAGACCAAGATCTGGGTGCTATGAGTGCTCCCTGATGGTGGGATGTTATTGCTTCTAGGATCTCTCAAGAAACAGAGCGATGTAATACATGTATAAATACTCATTTATGTATATACACATTTCTATGATTGTTTCTATTTTTGCTGTCTGTATCAGTATTAAGCTAAACAGGAGCTCACACTGATGTCTCCAACTCTGACCCAGTACCATGGAGTTTATTTTAGCCTTCTCATCTTGCTTATCTGTATCTTCTTTCTCCAACAGCAAGAAAACTAGCACCGACTATCCAAACTTACTTATTTATCCAACCTAAATATATGCACATAAAACCTTCTTAGAATTCCTAACTTGAATTCCCATGAGAAAAAAAAAGTCACCAACTAGAGTAAGGTATATTTGTACTGTTCCTTTTTGTTTTCAGCATTAGAGTCTCTTTAATTCTTTCTTTCTTTTTTTTTTTTTAGCTTAGCTTTAGATCTGAAACATTGTTTTCTGAATTTACATAGGTCAGCTTCATTTTAGGAGAAGGCAATGGCACCCCACTCCAGTACTCTTGCCTGGAAAATCCCATGGACAGAGGAGCCTGGTAGGCTGCAGTCCATGGGGTCGCTAAGAGTCAGACATGACTGAGCAACTTCACTTTCACTTTTCACTTTCATACATTGGAGAAGGAAATGGCAACCCACTCTAGTGTTCTTGCCTGGAGAATTCCAGGGACAGGGGAGCCTGGTGGGCTGCCGTCTATGAGTTCACACAGAGTCAGACACGACTGAAGCGACTTAGCAGCAGCAGCAGCTTCATTTTACCCTATCTCTTTCAGTGCAGATAGCTATACATTTGTAACAAAGTTTAATCTATTTGCCCTTCAACATACTGATTGATGTTTTTCCTTAGTTTGCCTCCATTAAAGTTTACTCTTTTTGACATATGTGTAGAGACATGTATTTGCCAGTCAGTTCTTCCCTGGTGGCTCAGATGGTAAAGCGTCTGCCTACAATGCAGGAGACCCGAGTTCAATCCCTGGGTCGGGAAGATCTCCTGAAGAAGGATATGGCAACCCACTCCAGTATTCTTGCCTGGAAAATCCCATGGACAGAGGAGCCTGATAGGCTACAGTCCATTGGGTCGCAAAGAGTCGGACATGATTAAATGAGTTCACTCACTCACTCAACTCCTTTTGAACTCAGAAAGGTAAGTTCAGGTCCTGATCTCCATACAGAAGTTCAGCAATAAGAGCATATCTCATCGTTTCCTATTCACACAACCAATGTCTATCAAGTTACTCCCTCACTGTTCTCCAAAGAATCAGAATGGAGGCAATTCTGCCATTTTCTTCAAATATTCCAACTGCAGATATATTGAGTGGTTATGTACCAAAGACCTGAAACTTGGAGAAATCTGTGTAATATAAAATATTATATATACGTCTGAAATACTTTTGTATCTTATAAAAGAAAAAAAGCAAAAACTAATCTTAACATATAATGTTGTGTACACTTTTTCCATCTTTATTTTCTCTAGTTTCAGTTCAGTCAGTTCAGTAACTCAGTCATTTCTGACTCTTTGCAAGTCCATGGACTGTAGCACACCAAGCCTTCCTGTCCATTACCAACTCTCAGAGTTTACCCAGACTCATGTCCATTGAGTTGGTGATGCCATCCAACAATCTCATCCTCTGTCATCCCTTTCTGTTCCCTCCCTCAATCTTTCCCAGCATCAGCAGCTTTTCCAATGAGTCAGTTCTTTGCATCAGGTGGCCAAATTATTGGAGTTTCAGCTTTAACATCAGTCTTTCAAATGAATATTCAGGACTAATTTCCTTTAGGATGGACTGGCCAAATCTCCTTGCAGTCCAAGGGACTCTCAAGAGTGTTCTCCAACACCACAGTTCAAAAGCATCAATTCTTTGGCACTCAGCTTTCTTTAGAATCCAGCTCTCACATCCATACATGACCACTGGAAAACCATAGCTTGGAGTAGACAGACCTTTGTTGACAAAGTAATGTCTCTGCTTTTTAATATGCTGTTTAGGTTGGTCATAACTTTTCTTCTAAGTAGCAAATGTCTTTTAACTTCATGGCTTCAGTTACCATTTGCAGTAATTTTGGAGCCCCCCAAAATAAAGTCTGTCACTGTTTCCATTGTTTCCCCATCTATTTGCCATGAAGTGATGAGACCACAGTCATGATCTTAGTTTTCTGAATATTGAGTTTTAAGCCAACTTATTCACTCTCCTCTTTTACTTTCATCAAGAGGCTCTTTAGTTCTTCTTCGCTTTCTGCCATAAGGGTGGTGTCATCTGCGTATCTGAGGTTATTGATATTTTTCCCAGCAATCTTGATTCCAGCTTGTGCTTCATCTTGCCTGGGATTTCTTGTGATGTACTCTGCACACAAGTTAAACAAGCAGGATGACAATACACAACCTTGACATACTCCTTTCCAGATTTGGAACCAGTCTGTTGTTCCATGTCTAGTTTTAACTGTTGTTTTCAGACCTGCATACAGATTTCTCAAGAGGCAGGTCAGGAGGTCTTACTATTCCCATCTCTTGAACAGTTTTCCACAGTTTGTTGTGATCCACACAGTTAAAGGCTTTGGCATAGTCAATAAAGCAGAAATAGATGTTTTTCTGGAATTCTCTTGCTTTTGCAATGATCCAACGGATGTTGGCAATTCGATCTCTGATGCCTCTGCCTTTTCTAAATCCAGCTTGAACATCTGGAAATTCACAGCTCATGTGTTGAAGGCTGGATTGGAGAATTTTGAGCATTACTTTACTAGTGTGTGAGATGAGTGTAATTGTGTGGTAGTTTGAGCATTCTTTAGCATTGCCTTTCTTTGGGATTGGAATGAAAACTGACCTTTTCCAGTCCTGTGGCCAATGCTGAGTTTTCCAAATTTGCTGGTGTATTGAGTGCAGCACTTTCATAGCATCATCTTTTAGGATTTGAAAGAGCTCAACTGGAATTCCTCAACCTCCACTAGTTTTGTTCATAGTGATGCTTCCTAAGACCCACATGACTTCACATTTTAGGATGTCTGGCTCTAGGTGAGTGATCACACCATCGTGATTATCTAGGTCATGAAGATCTTTTTTATATAGTTCTTCTGTGTATTCTTGCCACCTCTTCTTAATCTCTTCTGCTTCTGTTAGGCCCATACCATTTCTGTCCTTTATTGTGCCCATCTTTGCATGAAATGTTCCCTTGGTGTCTCTAATTTTTTTTGAAAAGCTCTCTAGTCTTTCCCATTCTGTTGTTTTCCTCTATTTCTTTGCATTGATAACTGAGGAAGGCTTTCTTAACTCTCCTTGCTTTTCTTTGGAACTCTGCATTCAAATGGGTATATCTTTCCTTTTCTCCTTTACTCTTCACTTCTCTTTTTTTCCATAGCTGTTTATAAGGCCTCCTCAAACAACCATTTTGCCTTTTTGCATTTCTTTTTCTGGGGTATGGTCTTGTTCCCTATGTATTGTACAATGTCATGAACCTCCATCCATAGTTCATCAGGCACTCTGTCTATCAGATCTAATCCCTATTAGATAGGAAGTAGAATCTATTTCTACTTCCACTGTATAATCATAAGGGTTTTGATTTAGGTCATACATGAATGGTCTAATGTTTTTTGCTACTTTCTTCAATTTAAGTCTGAATTTGGCAATATGGAGTTCATGATCTGAGCCACAGTCAGCTCCTGGTCTTGTTTTTCCTGACTGTATACAGCTTCTCCATCTTCGGCTGCAAAGGATTAATCAATCTGATTTCAGTGTTGACCATCTGGTGACGTCCATGTGTTGAGTCTTCTCTTGTATTGTTGGAAGAGGGTGTTTGCTATGACCAGTGCATTCTCTTGACAAAACTCTAGTAGCCTTTTCCCTGCTTCATTCTGTACTCCAAGGCCAATTTTGCCTGTTACTCCAGGTATCTCTTGACTTCTTATTTTCACATTCCAGTCCCCTATAATGAAAAGGACATCTTTTGGGGGTGTTAATTCTAGAAGGTCTTGTAGGTTTTCATAGAACCATTCAACTTCAGCTTCTTTAGCATTATTGGTCAGGGCATAGACTTGGATTACTGTGATATAGAATGGTTTGCCTTGGAAATGAACAGAGATCATTCTGTTGTTTTTGAGATTGTATCCAAGTACTGCATTTCAGACTCTTTTGTTGACTATGACGGGTACTCCATTTCTTCTAAGAGATTCTTGCCCACAGTAGTAGATATAATTTTTATTATTTATAATATCTATAAAGTATATGTATCAAATTAATATTATTAATAGATCTCAAATTGTTTTTATTAATACAATGATAATCTAGGTTCTACTATTACAGACAATTTAAATTGAAGTTTGCAGATTCAAAAGAATTTAATTTCACGGAAAATACACCATTAATAGTGCCTCTCATTATTATCTGTGCAAACAACTAAAATATTTCAGTAGTATTGTCTTGACCAATCTTTTCAGTACATAATTCCTTTGTTATTTTTCTGCTAATAATGTTTCTGATCATCTAATTTTGTCTTGCCTTCTCTAACATATTCATTACTGTTTATTAAATTTTCCCTTGGAGATATAAAATATATGATTGTAAATCTCTTTTCAAATTAATAAAAATTATCTTTTCCTGGCTTTTTATGGAGATTAACAGAAGATGCTTGAAAATATATTTTCTGAAAGGTGACCTAGAACACAGAGCTCTCAGATCTGCATGTTTAAGTATTTTGCTTTGCATTCAAGGTTGTCAACATGATGTGTGGGCTTCTGCTTTTGCAATTATTTCAAATATGGTTATTAATTCCCTTTGGGAAATTGTTCTCCAGTTCTTGCATTTTCTTACGTACCCTTCTTTTATTTATTTATTTATTCAAGGTATTAAAGAACATCTCTTTTGAGAAATATGCTTGCTGTTCATTAAAAAATGAAAAGAGTTGAGCAGTGCAGAGAGGCTGGCAAAAGAAAGAAAATAGTGCTCATAAAAGAGAGAAACTATGATGGTTAGCCCAAGTTTCAACTTTCGATGAAGTCTTGAAGGTTAGAAGAAATAAATTACTGTTTAGCCCCAAAGTAAAATTTAAGATAAGTTCAACTTTAACTGAGGAAAAATATTCGGTCATTTATCTGCAGAATTAATTTCTAATTTCTAGATTCAAAGTAAGATTGAAGTGCTCATGCTTGCACTCCTACTCAGTCATTCAGTCATCTCCAACTCTTTGCAACCCCATGGACTGTAGCCCACCATGCTCCTCTGTCCATGAGATTCTCCAGATAAAAATACTGGAATGGGTGGCCATGCCCTTCTCCAGGGGATCCTCCCAATCCAGGAATCAAACCCATGTCTCCTGCACTGCAGGTGGAAACTTTACTACTGAGCCACTAGAGAAGCCATTTGCCAAATTAAAGGTAATCAACAATACGATTAAGAATTTTTAATTGACTTATCACCAAAGATATAAACCAAAATTGGCCAATATACAGCACAAACAGCACCACTACACCCAGACAGACAGCACAATCACAGTGATTTTCCCACTATGTCAAGGAAAGTTTACACATTCTTACCATAGACAATGCCAAATATAGAAAGGCAACGTAGCAATTAAACTCATGTGTTGTTCTCCATATAAATGTAAACTTTTCACCTCCTTGAGGTATCAAATGCCTGGGAAATCATTCTCCTTATATGCAGGTAGTTGTGTAATTACTTTTTGATTGATTCCAATAAAACTCATTAAATGTCATGCCATTTCCCAGGATTTATTTTAGTAGATGTTATTTCCACATATTCAGTTCAGTTCAGTCACTTAGTCATGTCCAACTCTTTGTGACCCCGTGAATCGCAGCACGCCAGGCCTCCCTGTCCATCACCAACTCCCAAAGTTCACTCAGACTCACGTCCATCGAGTCAGTGATGCCATCCAGCCATCTCATACTCTGTTGTCCCCTTCTCTTCCTGCCCCCAATCCCTCCCAGCATCAGAGTCTTTTCCAGTGAGTCAACTCTTCGCATGAGGTGGCCAAAGTACTGGAGTTTCAGCTTTAGCATCATTCCTTCCAAAGAAATCCCAGGGCTGACCTCCTTCAGAATGGACTGGTTGGATCTACTTGCAGTCCAAGGGACTCTCTAGAGTCTTCTCCAACACCACAGTTCAAAAGCATCAATTCTTCAACATTCAGCCTTCTTCACAGTCCAACTCTCACATCCATACATTACCACAGGAAAAACCATAGCCTTGACTAGATGAACCTTTGTTGCCAAAGTAATGTCTCTGCTTTTCAATATGCTATCTAGGTTGGTCATAACTTTTCTTCCAAGGAGTAAGTGTCTTTTAATTCCACACAATAGTATAAGTTAATAAAAAAGTATTACTCTAGAAAATGAAAATTTTTCAAAAAGTTAACTGTAGATATTCTTTCTATATGCTTACTGCCAAGGACATGAAGATTAAGTGATAAAATCCCTTAACAAAACAGTCAAATACACTATTTTAATGAAACTCAGAGAATATGAGGATTATGAGTGGAATTAATACAGTAAAATAATGAGCAGAATTTACATTTACTGGGAGCTATATAAAAAACAACAAATCAATCTGCACCAATTTCATTTAGCCTCAGTTTTACACCTCCTAGGACAGGAATTGTGTAGCCTACAAAACAATTTATATTTTATCTGTACCATCTAATTAATTAAATGGCCCCAGAGTACCAGACTCACAAATCTCGTTAATAGCTGAATACTGAAATAAAGGCTGTTCACCCCTACTAGAATAATATTTGCATATCCCCACCTGTGATGAGTAATAAGTACCTGCCACAAATCAGAATTATGAATTTTGTACGCCTAACAAAACCGCAGGGGAAATTATACCTCAGACATTCCATAATAATTGCAGCTAAGCTGTTTAGTGCCATCCACTTATTCTGCCTGAAGTGTTTAAAGCAGCAACAGTTGTAAATGAATTCAGGCACATATTCAAGGGAATTTTTTTTTTTCAAAAAGTTTTTCTGTCTTGTCATATGTAATTATCTTTACGGAAGTATTCAGCTGCAAGTTACAAATGCATTCACATTTTAAAAAGCAAATTAGAAAAAATAGAGAGTTCCTTTCATCAGCCTCTTAGGTATACATAAGAATTCTGTTATAGAAACTTTGGAATATACCTCAAGATGGATTCTGAAGTATTGACGTTTAGAAAGTTAGGTTGGCTAGATGGGGTGAGATTCTAATTTTGTAATCTGTAAGTTGATAAAATGGTAACTAGTGTAGAAGGTCCAGGAAATTGTGATATTGTGATGGAGCACATGCTGGACCGGTAAACCTTAGTTTCAGATTGCACGAGGTGACCCATTTCTCAAAAGGCTTGTCTGAGCTCTAGGCTGGGGCTGTGGAATCCATCGACTCCTGGGAGGAATCTAACATAAGACCATCATGATTCAGGACCATTGTCTGGGAACAAGGTGAGTTGCAAAGGGCATGTCTCTTTTGGGAGTTAAGTTCCTGTGTTGGAAGGAAGATGACAGTATTTGGCATAGAGTATCACCCAGGAAGAAGTAACAAACACCTTAGTATGAAGTGTTCAGTAGCAATGACCAAGTTCTGGTTAACTGCATGATTGGATTAAATGAGAAGTAACTCCAATAGGGGAAAGATATGACCTGTGTGCGAGATAAGAAAATTATTTAACAGTTTAAACAGCAGTGAAGTATATTGGGGAGATCTTAACTAAATAACAGAAGACCCAATGTCAATTCTTACCAAGAATCAGCCTTGAGATCTTGAGTAATAAGTCAGTTTTGCTGACCTTGTTTACAAAATGTTAACAAAAATCTATCTAGCAACTGACTAACCAAATTACTTACTATTTGGGAGGGTTGTGTGCCCTGGTGGACACACTGGACATACATTATTGCTGTTTAGACACTAAGTTGTGTCCGATTCTTTGTGACCCCATGGACTATAGTCTGCCAGGCTCCTCTGTCAGTGGGATTTCCCTGGCAAAAATTTTGGATTGGGTTGCCATTTCCTTCTCCAGGGCATCTTCCTGACCCAGGGATCAAACCCACTTCTCCTGCATTGGCAGGTGAAATTATTTACCACTGAGCCACCAGGGAATCCTGTACATACATGAGCATCACGCTATAAGCAATTGTCACTATTTATTTTCTCCATTAGGAATATGGCTGATTGGCTGCCTTCCTGCAGCAAGTTTCTCTGTATCAGAGGATTTACTGCAAAAGGAGAGGAGGGGCACAGGAGAGGAGGTATAAAAGAATCCAATCCTTCAGAGACAAAGAATCTCTTCCTACTTATTTTTTCTGTGTATGCTCAGCCTGTGTGTGTACAAGAAATCAACCTCATTTCCAAGAAAAGAGCTTTAAAAATAATTAGGATTTATATATTTTCACAAGAGTGGGAAGGTTGCAATGAGTCACCAAGATATGATTAAGTCAGGTTGTTGGAGGCTCCCTAAGGTGACAGGATGGTCTGCAGGCTTTAGAAAGGAAGCTTATATAGCCTATTACCATGATGAAGTGAAATTTAAAATTACATTTTATATTTGTAAAGGACTAACAGGCAAGGTCCCTATGGATTGGCAAATACTACATAAAATGCTATAAAAACCAGACCATAATCTCTCACTAACTTACACATTAGCCTCAGGCAGTAAAGATGGTTTTTATTGGAACCAGATTTTGTGAAGAGAAGAAAAAAACTTATGCACAGTTTATCCTGGCTTTTCAAGCACTTTGCTTTTTTCCTTGAGTTAACATGACGTATTCCAAGTGATTAAATAAACTTGTCTAGCAGCTCTTCTCATGTACTTGAAAGGAGGCAAAGTAAAGAAGGATTTACTCTGAAGAGAGATCTTAATTCTATCACTAAAAATGTCCCTGTTTTATTCTAATCATTACAGCAGAAACCAAGAAATGCAAGAAAAATTAGAGCTTCCAAAATAACCTATTGTAGAAACCCACTTATACTCCATGTACTATTTTATTTAACACCGCATACCTTTGCAAATCAAAAGTAGTATGTGCATTTAGATACATTGGGTTAAATAAAATATATTACTTTAAAAAATTTTTAAGTAATATCTAACTAATATATGTGGGAAGAATGCAGGAGATAGAGGAGGTATTATTGTCAACACCCTGGGTGCACATGATGACCCAAAGAGGTAACAGCTTGGATTTTAGTTCATTTATTATCATTGAGGAGATTGGGCAAGGCTGATGAAATATTTTGATTAACTGGTAATTTTTTTCCTCCTCAAAAGTAACATTGAACAGTTTATGGTAAGATTTACAACATGTGGCAGATTTATAACTGAGTTTTTTTCAACACATCTTCTTTCTTTTTAAAGATATTTATTTATTTTATTTGTTTATCTGGCTGCACTCAATCTTAGTTGCAACTCACAGGATCTAGTTCCTTGGCCAGATATTGAACCCTGGCCCCCTGCATTGGGAATGTGAAGTCTTAGCCATTGGACTACCAAGGAAGTCCCTATATGTGAGTTTTAGATTCAACAGTCAAGCACGAGCATATCAATGTCTTTTGTTTTATTCTCCTTTCAAGAGTTAAAGATACGTGGTTGTCTGGAAGCCAGGTCTAAGCTCTTATGTGGGAATAAACTGCTGGCTATTTAAATTCGGCTCTTAATTCAATCTCTGTTAACTTTAGCTATTTCCAGGGCTAGCTTGAGAAGAAATTCAAAAAAAGTTCTGACTCCTCCACCCCCTCGTATATATATATATAGAATGTGCCAACTGAGGTCTAACCTTCTCTGATTTGAAGAGGTAAAATGTAGAGTCCAGTGCTCTTCCCTGGAAAATCCCATGGATGGGGAAGCCTGGTGGGCTGCCGTCTATGGGGTCGCACAGAGTTGAACACAACTGAAGCGACTTCACTTTCACTTTTCACTTTCATGCACTGGAGAAGGAAATGGCAACCCACTCCAGTGTTCTTGCCTGGAGAATCCCAGGGACGGGGGAGCCTGGTGGGCTGCTGTCTATGGGGTTGCACAGAGTTGGACATGACTGAAGCTACTTAGCAGCAGCAGCAGCAGCAGCAGCAGGGACCAGCCTAAACCCTAAAAATCTCAAGTAGCTGATCCATGTCTAATCTCATGCCTTAAGAACTGAAAATATAGTTGAGTAGAAAGTATGTTATGATCTTTGCTGTCAGACTGATCTTTGTCCTAATCCTATACCCATTACTTGCCTGTATGACTTTGGGTAGGTAAATTACTTCTTCTGAGCTCCAGGGCCTTTTTTTTCTCCATCTGTAAAATGGGGACAATGACAACTGTTTCCAAACATTTTGGGGAAGATTAAATAAGATCTCATATAGGACTGAGGTTAAGTCATTTTACTGGATCAAAAATTCAAAGGTATCCTAAAGCCCTAACATTTAAAGGATAAGCAGCAAAAGAGGAGCCCTCGGAGTCTGGAATATAACGTTCAAAGAAAAACAAATGCGTGTAAAGAGGAAGAAGAGATGAGTGTCCATTGTGATAGAGAAAGCCAATAAAATAGAGACTAAAACAATATTTTCCCCAACTTTATACCTTTTCCAAATATTGTATCCATTCTCTCCTTCACTAGTATCTTCTTTCATCTTACTAAACTATTCTCATCAAGATCACCAAGAAATTCCTTGTTGTTAAACCAAAGATAACTTTCTGCTCCTTATTTTAATAGTGAAACTAGTACAGTTTGGAGATTTAATAGGAAAAAACCACTGTAGGTGGAAAGAGCTTGGGTTTAGAGTGAGAGTTTAAGTGGTGAATTGCTATCCTAGTAAATGCACAAACTTGAGCAAGTTACTTGAGCTAGTTTCCCTTCTCAATTATTAGAGGAAAAAAAATCTACTTACAAAGTTGTAATAAGGACCAGAAGCTTGGTCCTTGCACAGAAGCTTGCAGCACCTTGCTTGGAATATGATAACTACCCAATAAAAATTTCGCTTTTCCTTTTCCTGATACAAAATAACAAGACATAGCAACCATTTCATTTCTTCTACCCCTCTGTCATGAAAGCTCCTCCAGGTTAGAAGACATATTTTAATTATCTGTACAGCCATAATGCCTAGCATAGTATCTGAAACAGTGCATGGTTAGTAAATTATTGTTGAAAGAAAATGGAAACTAGAATAAGTAATGACATAGGAGAGTTACAGTAGAAGAAATGTTTGATGGTGGTGATACAAGTTTCCTTTTAGTGAAAGTTTCTATACTGAGAGATACATTTGTGAAAGATGTTTTTGAATGTATCATGGAAGTTTGACATCAGATCAAGTGTAATGAAAGACTAAGCAATAATCAGTAACATGTTATAACGTGTAGTTGTTCAGTCACTACTTCCTGTCCCACTCTTAGTGACCTCATGGACTGCAGCACTCCCGGCTCCTCTTTCCTCTACTGTCTCCTGGAGTTTGCTCAGATTCATGTCCACTGAGTCATGAGTATTCAAGTCCATTGAGGGTTATGTATACCTTGTGATAAATCCTTAAACCCATTTTATAAAGATGCTCTGTGTCCATTTTATAGAAGGAGGTATTGCTTATACAATAGGGTAACTTTCCAAGATTGCACAGCCAGTTTAGAGGGATGCTGGGTTTCAAATTGAGATCTGGCTGTTGGCAGAGTCTATGATCATAATTGCTATGCTAGTGCCTAACTCACCACCAAACACATGTTCTGAATGCATGACTGAAAAAGCTCTCCTTGATGTGGCTGCTGTCCACTCTCCAGGCTTCACCCACGTTTGCTCCCCCTCCTTTTCAGCCATACTATGCCTCTTTCATTCTTTGAACATTCCATGATATCTCTCATCAGCAGGTTTTCCACAAAGTCTCCCCATCTCTTCCTGTTAAATCCCTTCTACTCAAGCTGTCTTGAGTGTGGTACTTCTCCTTGCATCTGAATAATCCCTGATGATGGGAGGCACTGTGACTATGGGTTGAATAGTGAATGAGCTTGAAGCCAGATGAAAAAATGGGGTTACAATATGGGTTACTTTGGGCAACTTAGTATTTTTAAGGAGGTAATAACTATATTTACTTCACATGATTGTTTTAAGGAATACTTGAGAATGCAAGCAAAACAGTAAGTGCTTAATAAACGGCATCTGTTATTGAAACGATAAATAAGGATGTTAATCATTCAGTCGTGTCCAACTCTTTGTGACCCCATTGACTGTAGCCCACCAGGTTTCTCTGTCCATGGAATTTTCCAGGCAAGAATACTGGAGTGGGTAGTCCATTTCCTTCTCCAGAGGATCTTCCCGACCCAGGGATCGAACCCAGATCTCTGGCACTGCAGGCAGATTCTTCACCATCTGAGCCACCCCGGAAGCCCCCAAATGATGACTACTTTTATTCTAATCTCAAGATTCCTTAATGAAATCATAGTCTAAAAGTTTCTCAAGACTTTTAATGTTCCTTTCAGTTTTACCTAAAATAAGAGCTTATTAGTATATTTCCTTAGATATTGAATCTTCAAAAGGGAAGCAAGACATGAATATAAGTGACTGAATCTGGTATGTGAGTGAAGAGAGCTTTTTCAGGGGTTTCTAACTGGAAAGTCATCACATGAAACATTGATTCATCTGCTTTTGTGTGAGATCAGAGACATTAAGTAATACTTTTTGAGATTAAAATCAAAATAGATATTAAATTATATTTGACCATGATTTTGACTATACTGAAATTATTTTGACTATTCCAGTTTTACATTAGGTAATATATTTCTTTCACTGCTTTCTAATTAGAGACAAACAGCACATATTTTATATATCTGTACATATGTGCCACGTGTGCTATCAAACTTTGGAGAATATTAAGAATTCTTAGTGAAGATTATTTTAAACTACAATAAAAATATTGTTTTCTATTCCCCAAACCTACAGTTTATGAAATATGACTGCTTTAATAAATGCTAGAATTCTCCCCTAATTCTTTTGAGTGATTTGTTTACCCAAGGTTTTCATATGCTTATGACTGAATCAGAAATTACTAGAACCAAACAGCATTTAAAAAAAAAATTCATAACCAATCGGGCTATGCTTTTGTCTAGACATCTTTGATTTCTGCAACAGGTTTGCCAGTGCACATTCTCAAAGCTATGATAAAGATTGGCCAAAGCTATGTTAAAGAATATACGAAGGATGATTTTTATGTCTATGTGTAATCTAAGTAGACCTTGGGGAGGTTAATCTTCTGTTTTGTTTACTGTTAAAATCTGTCCTTCACATCTCTCCAAAACACTTCTGCTCTCCTTCCTCTGTTTCCCAAGATTCATTTTCAATGGTATCATTTTTGTTCTCAAAGATCTTTAGTGTTCCATTAGGATTTATTACCAAATTAAAGTAATTAGTACAGCCTTTTTGTCTTGGTGTTTAAGAACACCCAGAAATTACTCTTCAAGATGCCATAGCAAAAACACGGACATTTATCCATGGCTACTAGGATTATCACTTTGCATCATCACCTGGCATAAGTAAATTTCATCTTTCTGGGCCTTTGTTATCTCAACTGTAGGGAAAATTAGTTAAACTCATTCCCAGCTGAGCCACAAGGGAAACCCAGTTAAACTTCAGGGTCCCTAAAATCTATCATAGACCTAGAAGTCCATGTGTCTCAGATTTAACCCTTCCATATATATTATTTTGTGAGTTTCATACATGTTTCATTAGTTCCAGCTAAACTAGACTACATACTGATCTGTGCATATGTCCAACTGTGTCTTGGTTTTTATTCCCTTGTTATGACTGACTTATTTTTACAAGAGGTTCTTTCTGTTTCTGTCAGTTCAAATGTTTCCAGTTCTTCAAGATTCTTTTCATTATTACCCTCTCCATCAAATCCTCCCTGACATCTTCCAACTCATGCTGATATAGTCTCTAACTCTTTTATATGTGCCATATACAGACTTTTATTATATTGTTTTTTATTTTATCTTAGCTACTAAACTCAGAACAAAAGCATTCTCTTATTGACTTGTGCATGTATCCAGAGCACCTAAACAGTGCATGGCATATGGTAGGCGCTCAATAAAATATCTGTGGAATGAAAAGTCTGGTCTATCATTCTGATACATTGTAAATGGCAAAATTATCTCCTGTTACAGAAAGAGCTGTTAGCCTTTTATTTGGATTCCATTTTGTGTGTTATTTTTGATTGTTCAAAGATGCAGTTTAATACTGTTTTTTATTATCCTGTATCAGTATTAGCTCTCCCTTGACAGTAAGACAGGCAGTAAGTGATGCAGTTTGGCTCTTTCTTTCCTCCAAGCTATTATGCAGAGAATAAGCTCTGTATGATGAGGTCATACTCCTGACTCGAACAAAGAAACAGGTTGCTTCTTAGAGTTAAACATCTCAGACCATTCCCTGTAATCAGTTAACAATTTCCACTTGATTACAATGCGCACGATTTTCCATTTGCTTAATTTTGTTAATTTAAATTTTTGGATCAAGCTATCTCAGAAATTTTGTATGTCCTTCTTTTCCTTCAAAAACATTTTTTTTTATCATAAATGAATCTATAATTGGAATTTAAAAGGTCATTCCCCAGTGATAAACACCATGTGGATGTTGAAGTAAAGACAACACATTTCCTACAATCCTTTCACCCTCATTTTTCTCCATAAGATCTCATAGAATTTGGCAGGTAAAGGGACTTAGTTGAATCATCTCAAATCCCTGGAGTTTTGGCCTCTGGCTATCATGGCTGAGTAGCTGTGACTATGCAGAAATTGTTGCTTTGTTTGCCCTGAATCCCTGAGCCATCTGCAGTGCCCAGAAAGCGCTTCAAACTCAGTTGTCCAAAATGAATATTTAGAAATTCACTTTTGACATGCTTTTTGTTTTAGTTTTTCTTTGTGGCTTCTTAAATCTCTTGATCCCAGCTGTCCTGTCTCTCATTGCGCTAGCATCATTCTGTATTTTGCTTTGTAGGATCAGAGATTGTAGATTATCAAAGAAGAGCCATCTTTTAACCCTGGAATGATTTTTATGGTAAACAATCGTGACAGTCTCTAATTCTTTCAAGACCTTCAAGACTTGTTCATTTGTAGTCATTAAAAAATATTGGGGCTGAAATAAACATATAAGAAGTATTTTTAGGCTGTCCTCTTCTTGTTTTTGTGTACTTTAAACCATTTAAGTTTTCAGATCCTTGTAGCCAAGTGATGAGTTAAAATTAATATCCCTTCATAGAGTGTTTAATAAAAACTCCAAACAACTCTCAAAATGATATCATGCATGAAATCTCTCAAGGTATTCCAGACTGGAGGCATTTGTAGACAACAGAATGATTACAGTATTCCTATAAGCAATTTTTACTAAAGTAAAAGTGAAAGTCACTCAGTAGTGTCTGGCTCTTTGTGACCGCATGGACTATACAGTCTGTGTAATTCTCCAGGCCAGAATACTAGAGTGGGTCGTCTTTCCCTTCTCCAGGGAGTCTTCCCAGCCCAGGGATTGAACCCAGGTTTCCCACACTGCAGGTGAAATTCCTTACCAGCTGAGCTAAAAGGGAGGCCCAGGGAATTTTTACTAAATTTTTAAATTTACAAGGGAAATTTTACTAAAGTCAGTGGCTATTGCTTGTCTTAAGGTCAGGAAATTCTTAGAAGCTAGTCTCTATAGAGAAAATTTACAGTAGTATAATCTGTTAAAGTTCTACACATTAAAATCCAGAATTTAGAGACTTAAACTTTCAAAAACTTGGTAGAAGGCAAATAGGGAGGTGTCAGAGAGGGAGAGATCTGTTCACACTTTTAACACTATATGTGACTCTATACGATCTGGTCTTGCTCAACAATGAAGAGCCTAATTCTCTAGCTATAACAGTTGAAACTGACTTTAGTCCAGGATTTCTCTGCATTATTTTACTGATATTTAGTGCTAGGTCATTTTGTTCTGTGGTCTCATGTCTTGTGCATCATAGGATATCCAGCAGTATCCTTGGCCTCTACCCATTAGATGCCAGATGCTAGTAGCATCATCTTCCTGAATTATGACCAAAAAAATGGTCTATAGACATAGGAGGATGTTCCCTGCATGGGGTGGTGTGGGCAGAGGCGAGGAACAAAGTTCCCTACCCATCCCTGCAACTTGGAGAACCAGTACATTGCAATCCCATTTAACCTTAAGTCCCTGTAAATATCACGCTCATAAGTCAGAATTCAGTGTACTTTTTAGGTGTGTGTTTTTTTTTAAGTACTCAGTGTTTGCAACACTAGGAAGAACACAAGGAGAGAAATCTGGGGGATTTTAAGGGTGTAGAATTAGGCTGTAGAATTTTAAGGCTGTACTGTCAAACAAGGAAGGTGCTACTAGCCCTGCATTGCCACAGCTGCCTCTCATACCCAGGAAAATTCTGAACAGACTCAGGATTCAGAGCATATATTTCTTTACACCTTAATTACCAAGACCAGTAGAAGCAACAATATGCCCAATCACACATTATCCTTTCAAACCTCACATACTTGTATGTCATTCATTTCAGTTCAGTCACCCAGTAGTGTCTGACTCTTTGTGACCCCATGGACTGTAGTACGCCAGGCTTCCCTGTCCATCACCAACTCCCGGAGCTTACTTAAACTCATGTCCATTGAGTTGGTGATGCCATCCAACTATCTCATCCTCTCTCATCCCCGTCTCCTCCTGCCTTCAATCTTTCCCTGCATCAGGGTCTTTTCAAATGTCAGTTCTTCACATCAGGTGGCCAAAGTACTGGAGTTGCAGCTTTAGCATCAGTCCTTCCAATGAATATTCAGGACTGATTTCCTTTAGGATGGACTGGTTGCCAGGCTTCAACAGTACATGAACCATGAACTTCCAGATGTTCAAACTGGATTTAGAAAAGGCAGCAGAACCAGAGATCAAATTGCCAACATCCACTGGGTCATTTAAAAAGCAAGAGAGTTCCTGAAAAGCATCTACTTCTGCTTTATTGACTACACCAAAGCCTTTTACTGTGTGGATCACAACAAACTGTGAAAAATTCTTCAAGAGGTGGGAATACCAGACCACCTGACCTGTGAAATCTGTATGCAGGTCAAGAAGCAATAGTTAGAACTGGACATGGAACAACAGACTGCTTCCAAATTGGGAAAGGAGTATATCAAGGTTGTAAACAATCTTCCAGCTTCAAGGAACTTTGGGAAATGTTGCTTATCACTTTCTGACTCTTGCAATGCATATAAGAAGATAAAAATGAGCTGTGGGCTAAAATACCATATCCAGTAAGCCATGTTGTGGTGCATCAGCTTATTGTACCCTCTGTAGAAATGTGTGTTATCTGTTCACTCATTAATTCATTTATTCAATCATCAGCCAGAAAATCTTTCAATGAGGACTTACTGAATAATGTGTTAGACTCTCCCAGGTGCCAATAATGTGCAGTAGTTTATTGAAACGTGTTAGTCAAGAAGGCAAAAAGTTGAGTGGGCATAGGGATGGCAGAATCAGACTTAGAGATGCCTTTAGACCTTCTTTCCTTGTTCATACTTTCCCTCTGCCTCTTAACATCTTTTTTCTAGAGTGTGCTTTTTCACAATGTGTAGAACCATATTCCTAGAAGTTCCAGAATTATACCCTGACAACTTCACAACCATGCAATCTTTCTTTCAATAAATATATACTGAGGACCCATTAAATGTTTATCACTACGTTAGGTACAGGTATGGGCTGTGAGGAACTGGAAAGGAAAGGCTTCCTTCTCCCAACTAAAGATAAAAAAAAAAAAATAAATAAATAAATGAGTAATAGGAACAGAGGGGCTTCCTAGGTAGCTCAGTGGTAAAGAATCCTACTGCAATGCAGGAGACTTGGCTTCTATCCCTAGGTTGGGAAGATCCCCTGGAGAAGGAAATGGCACCCCACTCCAGTATTCTTGCCTGGGAAATCCCATGGACAGAGGAACTTGTCATACTATAGTCCATGGGGTCACAAGAGTCGGATACAATTAACCACTAAACAACAACAATAGAGAAGGAGCTTAGTTTTTCCAGCTTGAGTCTTATGCTTCTTCCTGAACCAAGAGGTGGATAGACCACCTATGTACTATGTACTATGTACTATGTACTATGTACTATGTACTATGGTCTATCTATAGGATAGACCACCTATGTACTATGTCTGACCCAGTAGGGGTAAAGTGTTTATACATTTGGATCATTCAGCTAATGAAGGAGAAGGTGGTGGTCAAGGTAGGACCCAAGCATGACATAGCTACTAGTAGAACGTCTGTGAGACAGAAAGCTTCCACATTTGTGTCAACGACAAATCTCTGTTATGAATTCATCACTAGGCTAGGTGCTGAGAATACTGCAGCAAAGAAGATATCCCTGGGAAGACTTTGCTGTGACACTGGATCTGATCACCACTCACTCCTCAGCAGCAGGTCTGATCATTACCTCTCTTCTAGGTAACTAGTTTGCATATAGTACTACTGTTGCTATTATTTGTATTTATCCTCCTTGGTAGACTGTGAAAACCTTAAAATAGAAGCCTCTGGCATCTTCCTATAGAACCATGCCTGGCATGTAGATGTGATTCTGTGTATGTTTGCTGGCTAAATGTTGAGTGAAAAAACACATGATTGATTGGTTAAATAAATGAATGAATGTCTTCTTTTCATACTGAGACAGTTGTAGATGGGTTTCTAAAGCAACCCTATTGGAGGAGCGACTCTGATTCACTGGAAGGGTGATGGAGGGGCCTTTGATCTACTCTGACATGTTTCAATTTCGGCTTATCTTTCCTTTGCTCCTTTGCTATAAGTCTATCTTCTTGGCTATGAGATTTTTATTGCATTTCTGATATGTGAATGAATCACCACGTAAAACGTAAGCTCTTTGTTGAATAAAATTACACAAACAAAATACTCCTGGAAAAATGAGGCAAATAAGTCTCTTCAGCAGTGGTTATTTATAAGAACCCCTCCACCTTTAAAATGTTCTCATTTCAATAGCAGTCAGTGTTTCTGGTTCGAATTTTAGTGAGAAAGACATACGATCTGTGAGAAGTGGCATTTTATCTTGGTTGGCTATGAAATTGATAATGACTAAAAGTATTTTAAGTCACCATATAAAATGCCTTCAGATTTCTTTTATCTTTATGTGTTGGGGGGGCAGGGAGAATGATATGGTTATGACTTTGATTAAAATCAATGAAGACCATTGCTAGTTTTAACACATGGTGACAATATTGTACACCACAGTGGCACATAAAATGATATCACCTATAAATCCTTTGCCCTTTCTGATGCATCTAAGAAAACACATGAAATCATTTTGACTGATTAACAAGGCTATGCTTGGCAGGCACTACTGACCCTGAAGTTATTGGTATTACGTAAAGCATCTGAAGCTATAAATCAGGAGCAGTTTGCATTATTAACAGCAGAAAGATGTTTCATAAGAAGAAAGAGAAAGGCAACAGTTATTTAGGATTATTTGTGGTGTGTTTCCACCTTATTGTGGTTTGAATGATATTAAAAAATCTGTGATATTCAATTCTTGCAAATGGGGCTATGAAGATTAAATGAGGCATCCCAGAGTCAGAGAAAGGCAAATAGCTCAACACACATATTATTTTTACCTTTTGGAAGGGCTGCTTATAGTTCCTTGTATACAATAGATATGATCAAATGTGTTATTGATTCTCTATACTTCCTATTTTCATCCAAAGTTGCCTACTTCACTCTTATCCTCCAATTAAAATACTCAACTTTTGCTCATAAGTTTGTGGTAATAGTGCAATACTGGGAGAGAATGGAGAAACATTGAATAGTTTGTGATGTAAACATGGACAAAAATAAAACAGTAGAGCATTTGTCAAAATAAAATGAATAAAAATCAGCAAATATTCTATGCATTATGTCTGCTGTTTGGATCAATAACCTTTGCATTACATTAATTGGAGAGTACAAAGGCCCATCCTTATCACCAATTATATATATATATATATATATATATATATATATAGACACACACCCCCACACCCCCACACCCACACACACACACACCCCTGAAGAGTATTTACAGAAATATAAACATATACCTCTCCAGGGTATTTTTCATCACTCTATCAAAACCTTCTGAGACAGAAGCAAACACAAACTGGGCTTATTGGTTCCAATACCACAGTTTATGTAAATTTAGCATTACTGAAGTATTGTACTAGCATCATTTTATATAATATCTGTAGTTGATAAACATGGTAATAAATTTTAGAAGAAAGTTTACCCTTATTAGATCTATTTGGTATTATTTTACTTAATTTTATTATTTTATTAATTTTATTAACATGGTAATAAATTTTAGATGAAAGTTTACTGTTATTAGATCTATTTGGTATTATTTTACTTAATTTTACTTAAATTGTTTTGGTTGCAAACAACAGAAATGGACTCAGTAATTGATTTAAAATACTAGATTTTTAGCTTCATCTGAATTGATCTCCAGGATATATATATTCTTTACTTTCAATAAATTTTCCAAGCTAGCTGATTTGACTTGACAAAAGGAATGTGGAACTAGTTTTCTATCATGGGTTTTGAAGCTTGTTGGGCACATGATTATTGCTATTTTAAGTATTCATTTATTTATCTGTATAACAAAATTAATAATATCTGTATGTCCTTGGATTCTTGAAAGAATAAAATAGTGAGATGAAAGCATTTTGTAAATTGTAGGACACTGAACCAGTGTAAGACATGCTTCCTTACTTTCAATCTTATAGCTTAAATAACTGCACTCTAGAACCTTCAAGAAACTGGGTTTGAGGAAGGATATAGCTGAACTCAGAGAACCAAAGGAAAAAGGGTACTGTATCATATCAGGAAAGGGTGGGATCAAGGTGACCATAGGGACTTAAACTCTGAAAAATAGGTAGTAGATAGAGCTCTATCTATACAAGAGTTAAAGAAGCTCAGCAAAATTATCGGGGTTTTTTTGGCTATTATCTTGATTTTTGAAAATATAAAGATTTTAAATGTCTAATGTTTTGATTGACTTTGATGTGAAACATCACATTTTCCCCCAGGTTTTCACTACCTCTGCTTTGCTGGTACCCTAAGCAGATGCTTAGTCTGTCACTAGCTGCTGCTGCTGCTGCTGCTAAGTCACTTCAGTCATGTCTGACTCTGTGCGACCCCATAGACGGCAGCCCACCAGGCTCCCCCATCCCTGGGATTCTCCAGGCAAGAACACTGGAGTGGGTTGCCATTTCCTTCTCCAATGCATGAAAGTGAAAAGTGAAAGTGAAGTCACTCAGTCGTGTCCGACTCCTAGAGACCCCATGGACTGCAGCCCACCAGGCTCCTCTGTCCATGGGATTTTCCAGGCAAGAGGACTGGAGTGGGGTGCCATTGCGTTCTCCCAGTCTGTCACTAGGCACTGCCATTAATATGACTCAGCTCCAGTGACTTTCAGATTCTCTGTCTCTACCTTCATGTTTCAAATAGGCCACAGAGAGGATCTGAATAGTTCATCTTTGGTTAATTATAATACCTCCCTGATGGCTCAAACAGTAAAGAATCTGCCTGCAATTCAGGAGTCCTGGGTTTGACCACTGGATCAGGAAGATGCCTTGGAAAAGGGAATTGTAATCCACTCCAGTATCCTTGCCTGGAGAATTCCATGTATAGAGGAGGCTGGTGGGCTACAGTCCACGGGATCACAAAGGGCCAGACATGACTGAGTCACCAACACAACAGACCAAAGACTACAGGGCCAGGTATCGTAGACATGGCTATTGAGGCCCTATCCTTCTCATGAAGGGCATTTCCAGAGAAGATAGATTACCCTAATCTGGAAATTCATTCTCTCTCATTTTGAATTCTATCTGCTTTATGTTTTACCCGCAAGTTGGGTAGCAAAGAGATAGACACGACAGAGCAACTAACACTCTCACTGGGATTGTTTATGTTCTCATCTCCGACTACCTAGTCCCTCGTTACTTAAAACTTCCTACTTGAAAACTAAAACCACAAAGTACGTACAACAAATACAAATACAACAAATACAACAAATCAAGTGAAAACTGGATTAAACATTCATTATGATACATAGTCAATGTAAAAGTTTATGGAAAAAACTTCACAAAAGGGGGAAGAAAAAAGCCTTCACCTAGGAGACAGAAGACACAGGAGATACCCTAATCTCAAAGATGGGTGTGACCTCTATTTCATTTTTAATTCACACGTCAGCTCCCACAAATAAATCTTGAGACAAGACTTAACATCTACTCAAAAGTGAGCCAGCAACTTTTGTTGTGACATCTGCCGTTTGCCTCCCTTCCCCAACGGCTCTAGTGTTGTCCATCTTCAATATGCTTCTGTTACAGTGATAATGTGAAGACTATTCACTCTTGCTCAAGTGTTTACACACTAGCTTTATTTGCTATGTAGTGTTTCCCACTGGCCCTGCTGACCCTACCCTTACCCCTAGAAGCTGCCGTTGCTGATGTTTTAGGCAATGAAAGAGACAAAGTGGTGGAGACCTCTCTACAGTTCTCAATGCCCCAGTGGCTATTTTATGCCTAAAGAAAAAAAGAATATTCCTTTCTTCTTGCTCAGTTCAGTTCAGTTCAGTTCAGCCACTCAGTCATGTCCGACTCTTTGCGACACCATGAACTGCAGCACACCAGGCTCCCCTGTCTATCACCAACCTGGAGCTTGCCCAAACTCATGTCCATGGAGTTGGTGATGCATCCAACCATCTCATTCTCTCAACAGAGTCCCCTTCTCCTGCCTTCAATCTTTCCCAGCATCAGGGTCTTTTCCAATGAGTAAGTTCTTCACATCAGATGGTACATGCTGCTGCTGCTGCTAAGTCACTTCAGTCGTGTCCGATTCTGTGCAATCCCATAGACGGCAGCCCACCAGGATCCTCTGTCCCTGGGATTCTCCAGGCAAGAATACTGGAGTGGGTTGCCATTTCCTTCTCCAATGCATGCATGCATGCTAAATCGCTTCAGTCGTGTCCGACTCTGTGCGACCCCATGGACAGCAGCCCACCAGATGGTACATTCCCATATGCATATGAAAACAGGGTTGTTTGTGTCTTATCTTCTCACTCATACACTATCCTTTCCATTTCTCTTCAGTTCAGTTCAGCTCAGTTGCTTGGTCATGTCCAACTCTTTGCGACCCCATGAACCGCAGCATGCCAGGCCTCCCTGTCCATCACCAACTCCCGGAGTCCACCCAAACCCATGTCCACTGAGTCGATGATGCCATCCAACCATCTCGTCCTCTGTCATCCCCTTCTCCTGCCCTCAATCTTTCCCAGTATCAGGATCTTTTCACATGAGTCAGCTTTTTGCATCAGGTGACCAAAATATTGGAGTTTCAGCTTCAGTGTCTGTCCTTCCAATGAATATTCAGGACCAATTTCCTTTAGGATGGACTGGTTAAGTATCCTTGCAGTCCAAGGGACTCTCAAGAGTTTTCTCCAACACCACATCAAGAGGCTCTTTAGTTCTTCATGAATGTTGAAAATCTCAATTAGAAGACCAAACGTGTTACATAAGAAATAGCTCACCTTCTACTTGCCATTGTCCTATCTGCATGTGATGACAGGAGCTTGTCCCCTTAGGAATAGATAAACTCATACTCTAAGAAAGATTGGAAACAATCTGGGTTCTTAAAGCCATTAATGACCTGGAGGATTCAACAAGTGTGAAGACTTCCTACTCATGGACTTCCTGTTTTTTGAGATAATGCATATTCTTTGTTTTTTAATGCCAGTAAGAAAGATTCTCACATAAAACTGGAAAGATTGAGTGGTAATCACATAGTAAAAATGCACAATCAGGATGGGAATTAGAAGGTTCCATTTACTAATAATTTTTGTTTTTCTCTTCCATGCTTTCATCTCAGCAGAATCAGCTTGTCACTGGATAATTTACCATCCTCTGTCTGATGGTCTCTAGCTTTTTGATATAGTTTTAATTTTAGTTGTAGGAATGTATATGTACTTAACTTATGGTAACAATTCTACCTCCATTTAAGTGTTTCTTGAAAACTTTTCATAAAGTACATTTAAGGTTTTTCATGTCCAGTGCATTAAAATATTTTAAAAGAAATGGAAAGACAAGGCACCATTCAAGCAAATCTGATTTTGTTTCCCAAAGCTATAAGAAGTGGATGAAATTGTTTTTATATTCTGTAGGTTCTTCTTTAGTTAAATAGTCTCTGAATGACCCTTTCTTCTCACTCTTCTAAGAAGAGAAGTATTTGATTACAGCTAAGATGAAACTATACCAATGCAATCTAATTTTATTGTTTAATAAAAAGGAATTAAAAAAAAACACATCTCTT
Organism: Bos indicus; assembly: GCF_029378745.1. Lineage (NCBI taxonomy): Eukaryota > Metazoa > Chordata > Mammalia > Artiodactyla > Bovidae > Bos > Bos indicus. The sequence continues at coordinate 47,835,404 of NC_091762.1, read as the reverse complement.
TCAAGGCAGCAGAGTGAATATCTGTTTCTCTTCTTTCTCTCTGCTGGCATGACTTCAAATAAAACAAAATGGACATATAAAGGCATTTATTCCCCCAAAGTAGGGATGATGGAAGTATGTATCCTTCTAGTTGCTCTATAGAACTTTTCTTTCTGGAAACACATCACTTAAACACACACAGATACATGCACAAACAGACACACATACACAAACAACAACATGGAAACACTGGGGACTGGTAACCAACAAGGCAGAAATGAAAAGAATAAAGTCAAGGATACTTTAGAAAATTTACAACCAAGGATTAAACAAATTTTATCTTGAGAAACTCAGTTGAAGAAGGAAGTTGGAGATATGTCTACAAAAAGTAGAAGTGGATGTCTGTAGAAGGAATAGTTGGCCTCTCTACTGTTCTCCTATGTCTGCCCACAGATTGCCTGGCAGAAAGGAATTTAGCCCACATGGAGAAAGGTGAAATGGTAGAAAGCAATCAAGTACTTCTCTTCAAATAAGCTAAATCATCTTTGTGGAGGGGGAGGGGAACTAAGATAGTCAGTGGGAGAGATAACACCCCAGAGTTAAATGATGCGTATTCTGTTATTTAGGGATCTGAAAACTCAACTGTCAGCTTTTTACCCAGTCATATTAAAGTCTGCCAAGTCCTCTACAGAGTTCACAGTCAGATTTGCTGTAGTCCCTTAATTAAATGGAGAATAAGCCTCTCTAGACATCAGGGAAAATTCTCACTGCAAAAGACAAAAGCTCAAATATTTTTTTAAAAGGAGCAAGAAAAATCCTTCCCATAGGAAAAGACATATTTTGAAGGATAGAAGATAATCTAATTAGTGTTCTGAGAGAGATTTGGAAAATATTTCCGTAATAAAATGAGAACAGCCTTACTGGAAAAGGAAGAAATAACAAACAAACAAGAAAGCACACGAGTTTGAAAAAAAGAAAATATGGTCAAGGAAAATCACCTAGAAAATAATAAATGGAAATAATTAAAATAAAATAAAAAGTTGTCTCCCTTTTAACACTTTTAGAGAACAGAAGACATAAAGAAGTCTCAAGGAACTATATCTTGATAGCAAGACATTTCTAAGGACCAGGTGATTTTCCTCTCTGGATGGTCTGAAAATCCAGGTATAGGCAAGTTGAAAATTAAGCCTGACAAAGGCAAAAGCACCTTTCTGGGATAAGGAGATGCAAGAGATTTAATAACATTGTTGGCTGACATTTTAGATCTACAGAGCTCCTAAATACAAAACTCATTCTCCCTGCTTGCTGATTCCCTCCCCCAGCAGGACTTTTGTTGAATGTTTGGCAGTGACAGCATGGAAGACAAGAGTTCTGGCTAGAAAGCAAAAAGAGCTCTCTGTAGTCTCACAGTTCTTAGATCTTGCGAGAAGGAAGAGATTGCAACATATCCAGGGAAAATCTCACCCAGAAGATATTTGAAGTAAGAGGTATATTGAAATTAACTAAAGTTGCAATCTAGTCCCAAACTAGGTCAGCTACCTTCAGATTGAAATGATCATTTTCTTACACCAGTTACCAAGTTACTAAATTCCCATCTGGCAAACATTTTCTTCAGTTTATAAGCCTCTTTAAAATATATGTCTAGAGTATAATAAATAAGAGATACAGAAGATAAAGTAAGTACTAATCAATAGAAAAAGTAGTCAGAGAAATAGACTCAGACGTTAGAATTAGTAGACAGGAACACTGAATAGGTATCACAAATATGATAGAAGAATACATGACAAGGGACAGAGATGCAGAATTTGAACAGAGAAGCTGAATTTACAAAAGGAAGTAAAATGGACATTTTAGAAATAGAAAATATAAAACCTTAAATTAAAAATTAATTGTATGATTAAACTTCCAGGGAAATGAAGTAGAAATAAATTCTATGTTGCTGTGAAACTAATAATGATGATAAAAACTATTTGGGTTGTTGGTAAATTAGTAAAATTAGGGAGTAGTCTCTATGAACTAATTTCTCATCTATTATTAAGGTAAACAAACAGACATTTCTAAAACTGAAAAGTAAGAATGGGGGGATATGGAATAAAAAGGGAAATACCAATGATAAAAGTTAAGAGGAATCGCTCTAGGGACTAAAACTTGAGGTGAGGTGAGACAAAGAATTACATGGCTTTAATTCTTATGTCTTACTACAATAAAACTTTTAAAAATATTAATTTACAAATTTAAAAGCAAATTACTTAAATTCAAAATATGATACCCAAATGAAGAAAGTACATTAAGATGATCTCTGTCCTGCAGCTTAAGTAGACAATGATCAGTTAAGTCATCTTGGGCTATAAAGAGAAAGGGACTTTGATACTTAGGGGCTTTTGAATGGCTTTCTTCTTCTTCTTTTTTTTTTTTTACTTGTTTCTTCCTTTTGTTTCCAGGGGAATAATTATATTGCTGAATGAAAATGATATATATATATTTATTATAACAATCTATTAGAAAAGTATAGAGAATAAACTATTTCTAATTCCATCTTTCTCTATGACAGGCATTATCCTTAGTCAACAACTCCATAAGCTATTGCTATAAGGTTGGATGGTTCAGTGGTCAGGTAGGCAAATAAATAAAGAAAAAAACTTTTTGAAGCAACATTAATTATTACTACTATTTTAAACAGGCTTCCCTGGGGACTCAGTGGTAAAGAATCCATCTGCCAGTGCAGGAGACATGAGTTCAGTCCCTGGGTCAAGAAGATCTGTTGGAGAAGGAAATGACTACCCACTCCAGCATTCTTGCCTCAGAAATACCATGGGCAGAGAAGCCTGGAGCGCTACAATCCATAGGGCTGCAAAGAGTTAGACACAAGTTAGCAACTAAACAACAATTTTCTTAAATAAAACAATTATTTCATTTAACAAAGAAGAATTTTCTAAGAAATAAAAGGATTTTTGAACTCCAACAGAATATTTCTTTACCCCAAAGATACTATTTCATAACAGAGAGCCCTCTAATCCTAAAAACTTGTGAAAAACATTGCATATAAGTTGCCATTTTAATAACATGTTTTAGCCTTCATCAGTAACAATCTCTGCTGTGAGAGATGAAGATATTAGCACTTTATACTTGCTGTATTTTATAGAAAGTATAAAATTAAATGGCTTCTTAATTTTTAATAGCCATATAGATTAAATATCTATTAAAATTGTGTATTATGATTTTGTTATTCAGCTTACATTTACGTTACGTTTTTAACCACAGTCACTGTAGGAAATAATCTTGGTTTTATTCAGATGGTTTCCTTTCCAGTTATTTTGCAGTAGCTTCTCCATTTTGAGGGATTTAACTCTTGAGTTTTGAGTAGTTTTCATATGAAGTATTCATCAGATCTGTACAGAGAATATGGGAGTCTGATTTTGTTTTTCTTTGTAGAAGAGATCCAGAAGCATGTTTGAGAATATTTCGGGTTGCCATTTCTCTTGACTTGTATCTTGTCTGGGTGGAATGTTTTGAGCCACATGATCCCTGAGAATCTTGTAGAAATAGCTCCTTTTCTTCTGACAGTGCATGTGGCTTTGAAGAAGTCTGAAATCAGCCTTAACTCTTTCCTGCTTGAATTTAATGTGTCATTTAAACCAGAATCACTAAAGACTGCTTTCTTTACTGCTTATTTTTTTGGGGGGGTGGGATTTGATTTTTGGATAATCAGAATTTGTTCAGTAGATGGTTCTTTGTCAAGGATTTGTCTTTGCAAAGCAGGTCATTTCTTCTGTATTCTACCACAGTTTTCTCTTCATGCTCCACACACTCATTTATTTATTTCTTTCCTTTCACCAAATTGGACCATCTGTATGTATAAACCTTTGAAATAGCTTCTTTCACAGTTCTAATCTAATTTTGCACTAAATGTATGTCAGCCAATGCCTGGTCAATGTAAGATAGGATGTTAAATCATAAACATCAGAAAAGCTTTCCTAAACAAAAGACCAGCCCCATTAATTTTATTGATTTAAATAAATGGTTAAATAAGCACACACACAGAGTGGGAAGGGCACTGGCCCTTCCTGTAGGAATATATGCTAGCAGAGTAGGTGCAGATTGAACACAATAGAGCACATTACTTTTAGGAAACACCACAAATTTAGAAGTAAACACACAAATCAGTGGCTGCCTTCATGTATAGCAGCCTTTTAAAAGCAGTCCCTCTGTGGCATTGCATCTGGGATATGCAGGAGCTTGTCTAATTTTGAGATATATGGTTGCCCTCTGACTATCACCAAGCAGTAAGGAGAATTTCAATTGTGAATTAAGGCTAATCTGTTCAGACTTTTTTAAGTAGAAAAAATACAATCTCTTAGAATATACTGGATGGTTTATTTAACCATTTACTGAAACCACTAAAACTAATGGGGCTGGTCTTTTGTTTAGGAAAACTTCTCTAATGTTTATGATTTAACATCCTATCCTACATTGACCACGCATTGGCTGACATAAATTTAGTGCAAAATTGCCAGTTATTTTAATTTATGAATTGCTAGGACTAGCAGAATGTGTATCACAGCTGTTACTCAATATTAGAAGGACATTTTTAACATAATTTTTCTACATGATTAAAGACTATTGCAGAAGCAGAAGCTTCAAACTCAGTTCCACAAGCTATTTTGCATCCTCCTTGTTACACTATGATATTTGCAAAAAAGGCGATCTGATGGTGTAAGATGTGCATTGGTCTCTAACTACTTTTCTTCTTAAAAGCAATAGTGTATTCTAAAATGCTGGGACTATAGTTTATCTTTTTATTTTTGAACAATTTGTTGTAGATTTAGTACAACAACAAAAATATACTACACATTTACACTGCTCTGAGAACAAGACTAGACACTGGTATCGTAGGTAACTTATTTGTTTGGAATGGGACTACTGTCGATTTTTAAGTGAATTTGTAAGATCACAGACAATAATCAGACATGAAAAGTGAATCTCACACAAGTCCTCTTTTTTTACAACAGGGAAAATGTGAATATATTTTTCTTTGTACTATAGACTTTATAAAACAAATTTTTATAATTGAACGAAAGCAGTGAATTTCTGTGAACTTTTTCAATAAGTAGAAAACATTAATTGGTCATACAACAAAATAGTAACCTAACTCCTTATCTTATTTTTTTCTTTTTTTACTTTATGCTTAAGTTTCTATATCTGTGGCTTATAATAGCATTTAGCAGATGCTTCATGGGACATAATAGCAACACTATCTCGATGTAAGGTATTATATCAGAAAGCTTGTCATCATATTTTACAGACTCATTAAGAGGCCAGATTTGAGTTTGGTTTCTTCATTTATTGAGATTTTCTTCAGTTCAGTTCAGTCACTCAGTCATGTCCAACTCTTTGTGTCCCCATGGACCACAGCACGCCAGGCCTCCCTATCCATCACCAACTCCTGGAGATTACACAAACTCATATCCATTGAGTCGGTGATGTCATCCAACAATCTCCTCCTCTATTGTCCCCTTTTCCTCCTACCTTCAATCTTTCCCAGCATGAGGGTCTTTTCCAAAGAGTCAGTTCTTCACATCGGGTGGCCAAAGTATTGGAGTTTCAGCTTCAGCATCAGTCCTACCAATGAACACTCAGGACTGAACTCCTTGAGGATGAACTGGCTGGATCTCCTTGCAGTCCAAGGAACTCCCAAGAGTCTTCTCCAACAAAACAGTTCAAAAGCATCAATTCTTTGGTGCTCAGATTTCTTTAGAGTCCAACTCTCACATCCATACATGATCACTGGAAAAATCATAGCCTTGACTAGATGGACCTTTGTTGGCAAAGTAATGTCCCTGTTTTTTAATATGCTGTCTAGGTTGGTCATAACTTTCCTTCCAAAGAGTAAATGTCTTTTAACTTCATGGCTGCAGCCATCATCTTCATTGATTTAGGAGACCCAAAAATAAAGTCAGCCACTGTTTCCAATGTTTCACCATCTATTTGCCATGAAGTGATGGTACCGGATGCCATGATCTTAGTTTTCTGAATGTTGAGCTTTAAGCCAACTTTTTCACTCTCTTCTTTTACTTTCATCAAGAGGCTCTTTAGTTCTTCTTCACTTTCTGCCATTAGGGTGATGTCATCTGCATATCTGAGGTTATTGATATTTCTCCCGGCAATCTTGATTCCAGCTTGTGCTTCTTCTAGCCCAGTGTTTCTCATGATGTACTTTGCATATAAGTTAAATAAGCAGGGTGACAATATACAGCCTTGACATACTCCTTTTCCTATTTGGAACCAATCTGTTGTCCCATGTCCAGTTCTAACTATTTCTTCCTGACCTGCATACAGATTTCTGAAGAGGCAGGTCAGGTGGTCTGGTATTCCCATCTCTTTCAGGATTTTTCACAGTTTATTGTGATCCACACAGTCAAAGGATTTGGCATAGTCAATAAAGCAGAAATTGATGTTTTTCTGGAACTCTTTTGCTTTTACGATGATTCAACAGATGTTGGCAATTTGATCTCTGATTCCTCTGTCTTTTCTAAAACCAGCTTGAACATCTGGAAATTCATGGTTCATGTATTGCTGAAGCCTGGCTTGGAGAATTTTGAGCATTACTTTACTAGTGTGTGATATGAGTGCAATTGTGTGGTAGTTTGAACATTCTTTGGCATTGCTTTTCTTAGGGTTTTAAATGAAAACTGACCTTTTCCAGTCCTGTGGCCAATGCTGAGTTTTCCAAATTTGCTGGAATATTGAGTGCTGCACTTTCACTGCACCATCTTTTAGAATTTGAAGAGCTCAACTGGAATTCCATCACCTCCACTAGTTTTGTTCATAGTGATGCTTCCGAAGACCCATGTGACTTCACATTGGCTCTAGGTGAGTGATCACCATAGTGATTATCTGGGTCATGAAGGTCTTTTTTGTATGGGTTTTCTGTGTATTCTTGCCACCTCTTAATCTCTTCTGCTTATGTTAGGTCCATACCATTTTTGTCCATAGTTGAGCCCATCTTTGCATGAAATGTTCCCTTGGTATCTTTAATTTTTTTTTGAAGACCTCTCTAGTCTTTCTCATTCTATTGTTTTCCTCTGTTTCTTTGCATTGATCACTGAGGAAGGGTTTCTTATCTCTTCTTGACATTCTTTGGAACTCTGCATTCAAATGGGCATATCTTTCCTTTTTATCCTTTGTTTTTGGCTTCTCTTCTTTTCATAGCTATTTGTAAGGCCTTCTCAGACAACCATTTTTCCTTTTTGTATTTCATTTTCTTGGGAGATTATCTTGATCCCTACCTCCTGTACAATGTCACGAACCTCTGTCCATAGTTCTTCAGTCACTCTATCAGATCTAATCCCTTGAATCTATTACTCACTTCCACTGTATAATCATAAGGGATTTGATTTAGGTCATACCTGAATGGTCTAGTGGTTTTCTCTATTTTCATCAATTTAAGTCTGAATTTGGCAATAAGGAGTTCATGATCTGAGCCACAGTCAGCTCCCAGTCCTATTTTTGCTGACTCTATAGAGCTTCTCCATCTTTGGCTGCAGAGAATATAATCAATCTGATTTTGGTGTTGGCCATATGGTGACATCCATGTGTAGAGTCTTCTCTTGTTTTGTTGGAAGAGGGTGTTTGCTATGACCAGTGCATTATCTTGGCAAAACTCTGTTAGCCTTTGCCCTCCTTCATTCTGTACTCCAAGGCCAATTTTGCCTGTTACTCCAGGTGTTTCTTGACTTCCTACTTTTGCATTCCAGTCCCCTATAATGAAAAGGACATCTTTTTTGGGTGTTAATTCTAGAAGGTCTTGTAGGTCTTCATTGAACCATTCAACTTCAGCTTCATCAGTGTTACTGGTTTGGGCATAGACTTGGATTACAGTGATATTGAATGGTTTGCTTTGGAAAGGGAGAGAGATCATTCTGTCATGTTTGTGATCGCATCCAAGTACTGCATTTTGGACTCTTGTTGACCATGATGGCTACTCCATTTCTTCTAAGGGATTCCTGCCCACAGTAGTATATATAATAGTCATCTGAATTAAATTCACCCATTCTAGTCCATTTTAGTTAGCTGATTCTGAAAATGTTGATGTTCACTCTTATCATCTCCTGTTTGACCTTCCAATTTGCCTTGATTCATGGACCTAACATTCCAGGTTCCTATGCAATATTGCTCTTTACAGCATCGGACCTTGCTACTATCACCAGCCACATCCACAACTGTGTGCTGTTTTTATTTGACTCCACCTCTTTGTTCTTTCTGGAGTTATTTCTCCACTGATTTCCAGTAGCATAATAGGTACCTACTGACCTGAGGAGTTCATCTTTAAGTGTCCTATCTTTTTGCCTTTTCATACTTTTCATGGGGTTCTCAAGGCAGGAATACTGAAGTGGTTTGCCATTCCCTTCTCCAGTGGACTGTATTTTGTCAGAACTCTCTACCATGACCTGTGCTTCTTGGGTGGCCCTACATGGCATGGCTTAGTTTCATTGAGTTAGACAAAAATGTGGTCCATGTGTTTAGACTGGTTAGTTTTCTGTGATTTTGGTTTCAGTCCGTCTGCCCTCTCATGCCCTCTTCCAGCGCCTACCACCTTACTGGCATTTTAGGAATGTCTATGGCAGCAGTGAGTTGAGGAAATAATTTCCCACTGCTAGGCTCTTTTATGTTTGCTTTTGTTTTAAAGAGAAACAGAATATTCTTTCTAGGATTCTGAAAAGTCTAAAATGTAGGAAGTTCCCTCCAGGACCTCAATTCTATTCTTTGTAGTTTTGAGTGAAAAGAAGTTACTGGTTATGTGGCTGAAAATACATATATGTGTATATATGTGTGTATGTGTGTATACAGTCTGTAGGAAATTTGCTTGTTGACAAATAAGCTTAAGTCGAACCGTGTCATTTGGGCTGACATCTTTATAAGGATGAGGATTAGTCCCCACTGGAAGGCAATACACTGATGGCTAAAGATGATACACATTTGGCAAGACATCAAATTTGACCACCGCTTAGAATCATACTTTTTACAAGCTCTTTCATGTTTCAAAAATAAACTTGTTCAGATGCATTAGTGGTAAAGTCTCTTGATCTCATTTCCAGGACAATGCAAATTCTTTAAGTTTTTCTTCAAAAGGAGATATGAGCTCCTGTTTATTCTAATCCCCCTGCCTTACAATGTCACACTCCCAAGATACTATTCTCAACCACAACACTAATTTAGAGCATGTAGAAGAAGGTAGCAATGTACATTCACCCATTCATTCTTTGTTCTTTCAACAAATATGTATTGAGTGTTTATTATTTACCAGGCATATTCAGTATAAATAAATTAAAATATGTTCCCTGCACTCAAGCAGCTCAAAGTCCAGTCTATGTGTAATTGACTCCAAGAAATAGGCACTGAGAGAATGCTTTTTAAAAGAAGTCTTTATCATGACTGTGTATGATCTTTACAGTAAAAAAAAAGATGTCTTTTGAACTAAGAAGATAATATAGGTTGTGTGTGTGTGTGTGTGTGTGTGTGTGTGCGTGCATGTTCTTAGTTGCTTAGTCATGTCCAACTCTTTGTGAGCCCATGGACTGTAACCTGCCAGGCTCCTCTGTCTATGGGATTTTTCAGGAAAAAATACTGGAGTGGGTTGCCATTTCCTTCTCCAGATACATAGGGTAGTGTTGACTGAAAAAAAATGCACAACCAAAAAATTGAGAATTACGTTTTATTTGGTAGATTTGTCGAGGACTTAAGCCTGGGAAGCAGCCTCTCAGATAGCTCTGAGGGACTTCTCTGAAGAGCTATGGGAGGGGTCAGGATGCTTAGGAGTTTTTGAAATAATAATCAAGTAATTGAAATATCAAAAGATTACTGCTAATTAAAGAAAACCAGACACCTCAACTGAATGAATTTAGCATCATCACTTTGCTACATATGGGAAGATGGAAGAATCTGGGCTTATTGAAATCATTCCTTTGCTATGCACATTAAATATCTCAGACAAGTATCCTGTTTTTCTCCATCCTGAATCCCCTCACAATGCACAGTTGGGGGAAGTTGCAGTGGCTAATAACTTGATATGGTAGGTGACATTTTTCATCCACAGTAGTCATCTTTTCAGTTACTCTAAGAGACTGGACGGTCTACAGTTTTGGAATGTTCTCAATTCATCAGTAGTAGTATCTAACTAGTAGTGTCTAATTAGTAGTAGGCTCACATGTGATGGGATTTACATACTGAGAGGCATCTATGAGAATGAGGTTCACCACAAAGACCTTTTGCAAACCTTAGTTTCAAACTTGGTTTAAAAGTCAAGAAAAAAAATTACCTGGGTTAGTGCCAGCAGGTACTGTGCTCTTTCAGAAACTCAGAAAATGGATTTAACAACTTAATTAAGCCCTCACAGGAGAGCACAGCCAAACTAGGCAATTTCTGGACAGGAAGATTTCCTTCCTGCTTGGGTTCTAACTCATTTCAATGTCTTAGGCTACTTCAGTAGCAGAGGGATGAAAATTTGGTACTTTTGGCTCCTATTTAAGTGCTTTAGGCAGACAGCAAAGTGAGGTAGCTGTTTTTTGGGGGGGAAGTCATTTCCAGAACACACAAGAGAAAAATTGTCATTTCTCAAAAGTCTAAAAGGAAGTCTGCTAACACAGAGTTTTAAAGGGAGAAAGAAGCAAAATCAATGAGGAGAAAGAATTCCGAGATTACTGTTTGAGTGAAGTGCTCTGATTAACACTAAAAATGTAATCCAGCATACACTCACATTTCAGACCCTAGGGTGATTTCAACAGAGGGTTTCTAAAGCATGGAGTGAGGGAGGCAATCATTTTTTTTTTTTTTAATTCTCAAAATATGAAATGAAATTTTAATCTGGAAGTTTATTATCTCTCTTGAATTTCACAACTCAACAGCAGCCAACTTGTGCTCTGATTGCTGAGATACAGTTATAATAGCAGTGAAATTTCATTATCTCCACAAACCCTGCATGCATCCTTCAAACACTGTTCATTCAGACCAGCCTGCGTTTGCATGCAGCTCCTTAATTTAGCAATTCCAGTGCTGGTCTTGGTTTTGTTTTGCTGTCAGGTATCTGACTACGGTGTCTTCTTCACTGAAATGTATCCACATTACATTGCCCAGGACAAAGCTGTTTTGTATGCACAGGAACTTGCTTCAGAACTTTAAACTATTTTCTATCCTACAGTGGTTAATTTTTCATTTTATGTAGCACCTTACTGAAGAGTAGTCAACACAGTTAAGAATACATTGTGCAACAATAAATATTTTACCAGGTATTTAATCTCAAGTTAAAAGTTTTATTTTCTGTGTGGATCTGTATACAGTGAGAATTGTTAACATTTTGTGAAAGCACATTTTTAATAATATGCTCGATAATCACTATCAGACAAATAACCTGTACTTTAATAGGCACTCCAAACATTAGCTGCCATTTCTGCTCAACTCGGTAAACTCTAATAAAAGTATTTCATGGACAGAGGTTTATTTTTCTTAACATGATATATTACATAGATTTCATCAGTACATAAAAATGTTATCCTGGGAACACTGGATGATTCATCTATTTCTAAATTACAGCACATTCCTGTCACTTTCACATGAGATCATTCTAATTTTTAAATATATATATATATATATATAATAGTTTGGATTGGGTCATGTTTCACATTTTATTCCATTTGAATTAATGATGTTATTTACTTGGAACTTGATTGTATACTTGCCTCACATTCTACGAGGTAGTTCATAAGAGGCAGCCAACATAATAAAGAAGGAAAATGTTATTTACTCTCGTTCTCAATTCTCAGGAGCTTGGTGGAAATTCTACACAATAAAACGTGTTTAGCTTGTTTCTGTATTCCTTTAAGGCTCAATATACAGGAGCAGGCAGCAGGAGTGCCTGAGAGTAACAGCCTTTGTAGGATTTTAGTCCTGCGCACCCGCAGCGCTTGCCCTTGATGTGGGAAACAAACGCGTCCTTAGTTCTGGAACTCATTGATCCCAGAGACAAAACTGTCGCCTACCATGGACCTCCAGCTTCAGGAGTCCTGCTCTTGCCTTCCTAGCCCTGGGAGAGGCCAAAAATATCACATAGTAAGCACTCGAGTTCTTCACAATAAATATTTTCTCAGAGCAGCTCTATGCATTAAATGAGAAATAAGTCCAAGACAAAAAAATCCCCCTAATTTTAAAAAATAATCAATTTGGCATTCATCAACTAAATCTAAGCCTCACCAGGAGTCTGGTGCAAGGCCATAGTACCCACGTTGTTTGATGGAAGTGGTCATGTTTTCCAAGGGTTAGAAGGAAAAGCAAGACTGGGATCAGAGCAGCAAGGGCATAGGGAAGAGTTGGTCTTCTCTTGGTGTCCATTTCTCACTTAAGAGATCCCTACCACACGCTTGCCATTAAAGGGAACAGTGTGAAGTTAAGCAGCAAGGGTAGTAAAGCAGGCACCTCAGGCCATGGTAATTTAAATTGTCTGTAGTTTGTAGATCTGTGGTTGCCATGGCTCAGGGGTGGAAGGAAGGAAGTTTTCCAAGATTCTTGGGCTTTGTCTTGGTTCTGGGTCCCCAAGAGCACTTTAAGCTAAAATTTCAAATACCCAAGAGCCATATGCAGGTAGCTGTACTCCAGAGGCTGCAATGGACTCATTTGCAGTTTGAAATGAGCTTCTTTTAAATGGAGGAAAGTCATGAGAATCAGCAAACCTCAACTGTGCTAGGAAATCCTAGGTAAGCCGCTTGAACAGTTTGGGTGACATATGGTAAAATAGGGCTTACTATGATCTCACTCTTTATGTCCCTCTCAAATTCGTATGTTGAAATCCTAATGCCCAAGGTGATGGTGTCAGGAGTTGGGGCCTTTGGGAGGTGATTAGAGCATGAGGGTGGAGCTCTTATGATGGGATTAGTGCCCTTACAAAAGGTGCCCTGGAGAACTACCTAATCCCTTCCATTGTATGGGGATACAATGTGTGACCCTCACATGACCATGCTTGCATCCTGGTCTTGCACTTCCCTAGATCCAGAACTATGAGAAATAAATTTCTGCTGTTAATAAGCTAAACAGTCTTGTGTTATTTAGCACATATGGACTAAGATAGGGCTCTTCTAAGCCTATTTTTCTGTCATTCTTTATTAAGATTTCAGGGAGGATAGAGTAGCTTGCATTGTCCTTCAAACCCTGCTTAACTGGTTGTCTGTAATTATCCACCACTCATCTGAGCTGTCAGTGTTCTGTATTGAAACTGACATAGAATTCAGCCCCTTTGTCTTTTTACCCACAAAATATCCATAATTACAGTCTAACAAGATAAAGATAATTAAACAATTACCACCCCTCAGAAAAAATAAAAATAAATGCAAACAAAAGTAAGCACTCTAAGGCCGTTTTGTGTAGAGCAAAATATAATGAATATTTTGGGAAATAGAGAGGACTTACATTTCAGCAACACACACAACTTTAGATTGATTATGGGGTCTTCTTGTCCTTAAGAAATCCCTCAGTGGTCATTTATGCCAATCTGAGTTTCAGCTCTTGGCAATGTTGCTCTGTCTTTCCTCAATCCATCTTGTCCCTGGTTGCTCAAGAAGCCAAGCTTTTTCTTCTATAATTTTTATTTTTTAAATTAACTTATTCATTTTAATTAGAGGGTAATTACTTTACAATATTGTGATGGTTTTTGCATACATCAACATGAATCAGCCACAGGTATACTTACTCATAACTGAAGCTCAGCATCCTGTGGGACATCTGAAAACTTCAAAATGTTTTCCTCCAAACAATGGTGCATATGTTCCAGGCTTCACTATTCTTCTTCTTCAACTGGAAATAAAAGAGATTTATTTATTTATTTCTACATAACTTGATTTTAAATGTTCTTTCTACTCTCTTTTCCTGTCTCATGTAACATGAGAATCTGAAGTGGAATTATTTTCAAGATTCATACCTATATTAGAAAGAAAAGAAATACCTCAACATTGTATCAGTTTGAAAATACTTGTGCATGTATCAAATTTTGATGCTTACGAGGAAGAGATGATAACAGCTCCAAGGGCTAGGAGAAAAGTGAATGGGAATGATGAAGATTTGAAGTGAGTATGTAGCCATGTAGTGGGGAGGGAAAGGGTCAAGAGGCCCTCTGTATGCTGGAATTTAAGGTTTAGAGATAAGGGCAGTGAGTGGTGGGATTGATGCTGGGCACTTCTCCAGTGATCACTGAAAGATATTTTTCTCCTCACTTATGGATGAAGATCAAATTAGGTGTGACAATGCAAAAATGCAAAAGCCCCTTCAGCCTATCCTTATTTTGCTGAATTTGTCATAATTAAGTATTTGATAATCAGTTTTATATATCTACAGCTAGAAATACTCAGAATTGTTGTTGTTGTTTAGTTGCTAACTGGTGTCTGACTCTTTTGTGACCCCATAGACTCTAGCCCAACAGGTTCCTCTGTCCACTGGATTTCCCAGGCGAGAATACTGCAGAGTGCTGCTGTTCCTTTCTCCAGGGAATCTTCTCAGCCTGGGGACTGAACTTGTATCTCCTGCATTGGCAGGTGGATTTTTTGCCACTGAGTCACCAGGGAAGCCCAATATTCAGGATTAAATAAGCTAGTCTTTAGATGCCATGTGGGTTTTTGCTCTTAGAGTATGCTGGTTTTAAAGTGTCATTCTCAGAGGCAACATTATTTTTCTTATTTGCAGCTACTTCAGGGCTAGCTAAATGTAACTCATTATTTATAAAAGAAAAAAAAGTCAAATATCAGAGAGGGATGATAAAGTTGGATTTAATTTAATTGTGTTGACTGCAAATTTAGCTCGCTAAGCTGTAAGAGGTTTTTTTTTGTTTTTTTTTGTTTTTTTTTAGTTACAAAGTTTGAACACAACAAATAAACATAAAAAATTCTTGCACTGTAACAGAACAGTATGTTCTTAAAATTATTTTGTTCTTTCTGTTGCAAAATAGAGACTGTGCCTAAAAATAGTTTAAAATATACTAAAATTTAAATACCACTATTTTATATTTCTTCTTTAGAATACACTTTTTAAAGTAACTTGGACATTGGAATGCCTGCACTTTGAAATTATGTTAGCATTTGATTCATAAAGGATTTCTTTAGTCCAACATCAATAAAACCATTGGAACAAAGTGTTGTAAGTAAGAGTGACAGTTGGAGGCAGCTTGATATATAAAAAAATCATTCCTTAATATAATACAAACTTTTAAAATTCTGGATTTGACCATTAAAAGCACCAAACGTGACCATAAGGGATAGGACTTAAAATGATTTAAGTCATCAAGTCTTCCTTCTCAGTTTTGTCTGTTTTTCTTATAATAAGTTTCTAGGTTTATTTTCTTCCTTGTTTTAAATATTTCAAGGGGTTACACTTCAAATTTTGTTAAAAGAGATACTTCCACAAGCTAATGGATTTCACTGCCAGGATTTTTTTTTTTTTTTATGAAATTTATCTTGAATTTCCCTTTTTTTTTTTTAAATTTCACCCTATTACTCATAGTCATATTAACTTGTAACTTGCCTAATAATTTCTCTTCTGTTTTGATGTTTACATCATCAGATATCAGTAAGCAGTTATCTTGTCCTTCTGGTAGTCTTTGCCCAACCCATCCGTGCACATTTAACCCTGTTATTCTCTCCTCTTGAATCAATCTCTCAGGCCACCATCATTCTTTGAGCATTTTCCAATCTGTCTATTTATTCCAAAAATAGGGCATATGGAATGAAACACTATTTCACTGTGTCTTAGGTTGGATATAGAGAAAACCAATTATTTTTGCTTTCAATAATGTACTTACTTTATATAAATTGGATGATTTCCTGGTAAATTGTATAAATCAGATGGTTGTACATTAAATGGTTTTTAAAATGCAGCTGTTTTTGACTGCTTTTTTTTTAAGCAAAGGCAAATAAAATTTGTTTTGTGTATATATAGAGGAGACACTTGGAAATCTTTTTTTTTTTTTTTTTAAACTTTACATAATTGTATTAGTTTTGCCAAATATCAAAATGAATCCACCACAGGTATACATGTTTTCCCCATCCTGAACCCTCCTCCGTCCTCCCTCCCCACACCATCCCTCTGGGTCGTCCCAGTGCCCTAGCCCCAAGCATCCAGTATCGTGCATCGAACCTGGACTGGCAACTCGTTTCTTACATGATATTTTACATGTTTCAATGCCATTCTCCCAAATCTTCCCACCCTCTCCCTCTCCCACAGAGTCCATAAGACTGTTCTATACATCAGTGTCTCTTTTGCTGTCTCGTACACTGGGTTATTGTTACCATCTTTCTAAATTCCATATATATGCGTTAGTATACTGTATTGATGTTTTTCCTTCTGGCTTACTTCACTCTGTATAATAGGCTCCAGTTTCATCCACCTCATTAGAACTGATTCAAATGTATTCTTTTTAATGGCTGAGTAATACTCCATTGTGTATATGTACCACTGCTTTCTTATCCATTCATCTGCTGATGGACATCTAGGTTGCTTCCATGTCCTGGCTATTATAAACAGTGCTGAGATGAACATTGGGGTACACGTGTCTCTTTCCCTTCTGGTTTCCTCAGTGTGTATGCCCAGCAGTGGGATTGCTGGATCATAAGGCAGTTCTATTTCCAGTTTTTTAAGGAATCTCCACACTGTTCTCCATAGTGGCTGTACTAGTTTGCATTCCCACCAACAGTGTAAGAGGGTTCCCTTTTCTCCACACCCTCTCCAGCATTTATTATTTGTAGACTTTTGGATCGCAGCCATTCTGACTGGTGTGAAATGGTACCTCATAGTGGTTTTAACTCCTAGAGGAGAACATAGGCAAAACACTCTCCGACATACATCACAGCAGGATCCTCTATGACCCACCTCCCAGAATATTGGAAATAAAAGCAAAAATAAACAAATGGGACCTAATTAACCTTAAAAGCTTCTGCACATCAAAGGAAACTATTAGCAAGGTGAAAAGACAGCCTTCAGAATGGGAGAAAATAATAGCAAATGAAGCAACCGACAAACAACTAATCTCAAAAATATACAAGCAACTCCTACAGCTCAACTCCAGAAAAATAAACGACCCAATCAAAAAATGGGCCAAAGAACTAAATAGACATTTCTCCAAAGAAGACATACAGATGGCTGACAAACACATGAAAAGATGCTCAACATCACTCATTATCAGAGAAATGGAAATCTTCCTTACATAAATATTTCAGAAATCAGATGTGGTTAACATCATTGAACTTAGACAACACCCATGATTTGTTACAATATCTAACATTTGTAGAGTTTTCAAGGTATTTTTATATACTTTATCTCATTTTGCCTTCTCAATCCTATATAAGTTGTATAATACTCTTTTCATCTTATGACAAGGAAAGCCAAATATCAGAGAGTCTCATGGACTTGTACTGAATGATACATAGGACAATGGCAGAACCAGATCCTATTGAGGTCTTTTGCTTCTAAATTTAGCAATTTTTTAAAAGAGAAAGCCTGATGTAAAAGATTGGGACAGAATTTGTGGTAATTTGGGGTCTGATCGGAGACCAGATTGGAGTCTTGGTTCTTCCATTGACTCTTGCAACCATTGTTGCCAAAGTTCAGCTTCTGTATACCAGTGCAGGATTAAGTCTCAGAGACAGAATTGTGGGTGAAGTAGAAAGAAATAACTTTATTGCTTTGCCAGGCAAAGGGATCTGCCATGGGCTAATGTCTTCAAGAGCGTGTGTCCCGCCCTGGAGGAGGCTGTAGAGAGTCGTATAGTGTCCAAGGCTATGACTGGCTCATGGACATTCTTTTGATTTGTAGGTGGTGAAGTAATTGGGAGTCAGCGTCATCAACTTTCTGGTTCCAATCTGTCTGCAGGCTATGTGCTTGTGGGTAGCATATAGTTAACTTATTCCACCTGGTGGGGGTTTTGGTATCTGCAAAACAGCTCAAAGAACATAACTCAATATTATCTATAGACCTTAAGGAAGAACCAAACGTCCTTTGTTTAATGGCTAAAGTATTATTATTTTGTCTTGCTTGACTTTTTTTCTTCTTGGCCTTTTCTCACTTCTCTGATTAAGTTTATTCTTTGAAGTTTTTCTGCAGACAAAAGGCAGACAAAGGACATGGGTGGGGATCTACTATGTGAAAGCTTGTAGGGAACTGCTTGGTTACACCATAAGCAAATTGAATAACTTATTTATTATTAAATAATAATAATTTTATTGACCTGACCCTTAATTTTCTCATTCAAAAATGGACAGAATATTCTGTACTTCCAAAGGAGAATGTTGACTGTTAGATAAGATAACCAATAAAAAATTTAACTAGCTAGGTAGAAATGTATATAACTAACCCTTCCTCTCCTGTTTCTATTGTCTCAGTTCAGTTCAGTCACTCAGTCGTGTCTGACTCTTTGTGAGTCCATGGATTGCAGCATGCCACGCTTCCCTGTCCGTCACCAACACCCGGAGCTTACTCAAACTCATGTCCATCAAGTCGGTGATGCCATACAACCATCTCCTCCTCTGTTGTCCCCTTCTCCTCCTGTCTTCAATCTTTCCCATCATCAGGGTCTTTTCCAATAAGTCAATTCTTGCTTCACGTGGCCAAAGTATTGGAGTTTCAGCTTCAGCATCAGTCCTTCCAATGAATATTCAGGACTGATTTCCTTTAGGATGGACTGGTTGGATCTCCTTGCAGTCCAAGGAACTCTCAAGAGTCTTTTTCAACACCACAGTTTAAAAGCATCAATTCTTTGGCATGCAGCTTTCTTTATAGTTCAACTCTCACATCCGTACATGACTACTGGAAAAACCATAGCTTTGACTAGATGGGCCTTTGTCCGTTGCCTACTACAATGAATATATAGGTTTAGATTTCCTAAGACTACTGATAGCTGTCTTCTAAGGTCTTGCTAAGGCTAACAGAGAGGATTTTTCATTGTAATATCCATTTACACTGGGATTTCCCAGGTGGTGCTAGTGGTAAAGAATCTGCCTGCCAGTGAAGGAGATGCAGGGGACGAAGGTTCAAGCCCTGGGTTGGGAAGATCTCCTGGAGAAGGAAATGGCAACCCACTACAGTAATTCCTCTCTGGAAAATTCCATGGACAGAGGAATCTCAGTTAGATATGACTGAACGATTGGGCACATACAGCTCCAGTGACCCATAAGAAGAAAGAAGACCTAGTAATAGGGAAGATTTTTATTATTGTCTATTGCATTAACTGACACTTTTGACATTTAATGCATACTAACAAAAATATCAGCTAAATTTTCCTGGCAGAAACCATTGGTAGATTAGAATCATGTTGATTACACTAACAGACAGTTATGCAAAGACTCTCCTGGGCTACTCTGGGCAAGAATAGCTTTACGTAGTTCTCCCACTTCATAGAAGGAAGGCAGAGGCTGGGTCCATTCTAAATCATACTGTGGTGAACTGTCATGGAGAATGAAACCACCCAGAGCCCCAGTGAGACATATGGAAACACCGGATAGGAAAACCTGGCTACACCCCTTCAATACAACTCAAAGAACCTTAAGCACATAGCACTGCCTGGATTTCCCTCAGGATGTATTGGCCCATTTGGGGGCACTCTGAATTCAGAATATATGGAACAGTATAGGTTAGTGACATTTACTCTTATTAATATAATAGGAATGTTTTATAGAAAACATTGAACTTTACCTGAGCTCTGTAATTCTGGAAATCAGCTACAGTTAAAGAAACCTCCCCCTTCCTTTGTATTCTGGGAAAGGGCTTACTGCAAAGAACCACTCTTTCTAATACGACTGAGATAAGTAATATGGATAATCTCCTTGTTTTCCTAATAAGAGCCAGATACAGACCCTTCAAATTTCCATTCTTCGCCTCATAAATGACTAGCTGAACTTTTAATCTCCACTGAAAAATCAGAACAAAATTCTTGTTCACCTGACCTGTCCCAACTTTGTAGTTCAACTTTTCCCCTTCTCACTTGACTTTGAACATTGACCCACCCTCAGCCTGAGCCAATATCAGAATAAGGAATGGTTTCTTTTTAATGACCCTCCACTCCCAAAACTGACCACAAAGAGAAGCATTCCCTGATCACTTATCTAATTCAAGTTCTTTTCAGCCTTGTTTACACCTTCCTGTGAAGAAAGCCCTCTTTTGCCTGACTCTATAGATGCTTGTCATCTTGCATTCTGAAAGTTCTTGCTGTTGCAATAGTCTTTTCAAATGGTCTGTCCTTTCATAAGTCTGGATTTGTCTTTATTTGACAATACATTGAATAAAGCAGATAAAATTTTATGAGATTTCTGTCAGACTTGGTGAGCTCTATTTAATGAGATAGTTAATATATATTTTATTGAATTATATTAAGAAATATTTATTCCAGTTATAGTGAATTCTCACTATTCACAAGAAATGAACTTATTTCAAACTTATGATGAAAAATTTGAGATGTCAGCTTAAAATGGGCAAGAGGGTCCATAGTTTTTTCAAAATTATTGTAGAACTACACAAGGCAAAGAATTTGAGGACTTCAGCTCTAACAGATGAAATCTAGGGAAGTAAGTCATCGAGAAGATATGGTTTCTATTTTAGGTTTGCTCCCTGAAACCCTTTGATTTATGACTTATCCCTCTGAGAAACAAGAAGAACATTTGTGCTCACACTTTTGAATACATGTCTAAAAATGAGTTATTTGAAATTCCTTTCTGGGTGAGTCAGTTGTGTGTATATATGGGGGACATCATACATGCTGGCAAGGTTAGAGTTCTGGAGCTGGGGGCTGCGCAGTGGGCAGGACAGTCCAGTAGCTTCAGAGCACAGAGGAAAATAGATGGTGTGGGTAAGACTAGAAAGTGAAAGTGAAGTCACTCAGTCGTGCCTGACTCTTTGCGACCCCATGGATAGCCTGCACCAAGCTCCTCCGTCCATGGGATTTTCAAGGCAAGAGTACTGGAGTGGGTTGCCATTTCCTTCTCCAGGGAATCTTCCCAACCCAGGGATCGAACCCAGGTCTCTCACATTGTAGACAGACGCTTTACTGTCTGAGACTAGGGACACCCTAAATAAAACAGGTTGTGTAATCCCATGGTGGAAATAAAAGCCAGAGATAGTGACAGTCAGGAGACATGGTTTAGTCAGCAGGAGGGGCCAGGTTTTGGTGGAAAGTTGGGATCTTGTCCAAGGGCAGAGAGAAATTTATTAAGAGCCTTGAGCTAATTAAGATCCTTGGGCTCCCCTGGTAGCTCAGCTGGTAAGGAATCCGCCTGCAATGCAGGAGACCCCAGTTCAATTCCTGGGTCAGGAAGATCCGCTGGAAACAGGATAGGCTACCCACTCCAGTATTCTTGGGCTTCCCTAGTGGCTCAGCTGGTAAAGAATCCGCCAGCAATGTGGGAGACCTTGGTTCAATCCCTGGGTTGGAAAGATCCCTTGGAGAAGGGAAAGGCTACCCCTCCAGTATTCTGGCCTGAAGAATTCCATGGACTGTATTGTCCATGGGGTGGCAAAGAGTGTCACAGGACTGAACGATTTTCACTTTCACTTGAGCTGATTCAAAAGGAGAGACATTACTTTGCCAACAAAGGTCCATCTAGTCAAGGCTATGGTTTTTCCAGTGGTCATGTATGGATGTGAGAGTTGGACTGTGAAGAAGGCTGAGTGTCGAAGAATTGATGCTTTTGAACTGTGGTGTTGGAGAAGACTCTAGAGAGTCCCTTGGACTGCAAGGAGATCCAACCAGTCCATTCTGAAGGAGATCAGCCCTGGGATTTCTTTGGAAGGAATGATGCTAAAGCTGAAACTCCAGTACTTTGGCCAGCTCATGCAAAGAGTTAACTCACTGGAAAAGACTCTGATGCTGGGAGGGATTGTGGGCAGGAGGAGAAGGGGACGACAGAGGATGAGATGGATGGATGGCATCACTGACTCAATGGATGTGAGTCTGGGTGAACTCCGGGAGTTGGTGATGGACAGGGAGGCCTGGCGTGCTGCGATTCACGGGGTCGCAGAGTTGGACACGATTGAGTGACTGAACTGAACTAAGCTGATTAGGATATGCCTGAGGGCAAAGGATAGAAATTGCCTTTATGTATTATCAGCTCATGCATAATAATGATTCTTTCTCCTTATGCAAACCCTGCAACCTCATTTTTACCAGATATACATTCAAACAGTTGTTACTATTACTTTCTAGGGTTTTTGTTTTGTTTTCAGTTAAATTATTTCCCCAAGTGAACATTTTGCAACATATTAACTTGAAATGCATTTATTAATGTTTATTACCTTCTTACCTTTCTCTAAATTTTGCTTTAGCTAAAATACTGTTATCCTTATAGACTATAGTGAAGTCGCTCAGTCATTTCTGACTCTCTGCAACCCTATGGACTGTAGCCTACCAGGCTCCTCTGTCCATGGGATTTTCCAGGCAATAATCCTGGAGTGGATTGCCATTTCCTTCTCCAGGGGATCTTTCCAACCCAGGGATCAAACCCGGGTCTCTCGCACTGTAGACAGACATTACCATCTGAAACACCAGGAAGTCCTGTATCCTTAGGAGGTCTTTTTTGTATTGGTCAGAGCTAGGAGATGTTGGTTAAAAAAAAAAGGACTACTTACAGAGGTGTGGGCAGTGTAAGGGAAGAAGCAAGGAATGTTGAGGTACCAAGGGACTGGCAGCAGCAGAAAGCTGATGGCATCCTTAAGTCTGCAGTAAAGGGGTAGGGGAGAGCATGATGGGTGCCCAGTAAGAGCAGAGGCCTGGAGGGGGTGCTGTGGGGCTCTAGCATAGGATCCAGTAGCTGTGGGGGTGGTGGCTAAGATCCACCAGAGATGCACTGAAAAGGAAATACTCTAGCCTCTCTTTCTTCCAAGCACTTTTTGACTTCCTGCTGGCATCCCCACTCTCAGCGGTCCCATAAACCAGAGGCCAGCCGGCATGGGAGCCCGGAGGAAGCCATCCACAAGAGGCTGACATCCTGGTTATACAGCAGAGCAGAGAGAGTGGAGAGTGTATAGGGAGATAAACAAAGGGAGATGAGTCATCACCAGTACTTCTTAAGGTTGGATGCCATATATATTTTACTAACTTACTTTACAGACATGAATGTGTGTGTGTGTGTAATGGAAAATGGGAACGATTCTCATTTAAAAATCCCAAATCTTCTTCACTGAAGGTGATTTGAATGTTCTCATCTTGTTTCCCTTTTATGTAGCAAGCTTTTGTGTATACCAATTTTTATTAATTTGGTGAGATGTAATGCTGAATATAAATAACAATTATAACTAAATATCAACATTTTTATTAAAATAAATATAGAAATTGATTTGTTAGACCTACTCATCTACTAATCTTTTAACTTTATTAAATAATCAAAAATTCTGGCATTGATTTGTTCTTTAAAAATCATATTTATTACTTCTGATTAGATTAACTTATTGGTATTTCAATTTTTTAAAAAATGATAAATTTCCAGAATTGATTTTGTTTACTCCCATGAAATTAAGCACTGGCTTTTCCTGCCGCCTATCTCCCCCTTCATATCTGTATTCTACATCTTTTCAAAAACAGCTTTTGCTATTCAAGATGATAATAGACAATTTAAATTACTATAGATATTTATATTTATAAGTATGCCTTTTATTAACATATTTTAATAAGTATTTTTTAACATTCAGTATCTTCAAATAACATTGATCCATTACAGATAAACTTGAAACATGAATTTAATATCTCACTGTGAATTTATTTAACAAATATCTGTCTATTGAGCATGGTGCTGTAAAAGATATTAATGGCTAACATTTACTGAGCATTTAACATGTATCAGTGTGTTAAAAGAATTATTTCACTTGACCCTAATAAGTCTGTGAAGCAGGTTTCATTATTATCATAGTTTTTCATAATTTGAAACTGAGGCTCAGAGCAGTAAAATGATTTGCCCAGGGTCCCAGAGATAAACAGCTGATATTTTAACCCAACTGTTAAAATACCAGGTTTTTAATCATTGTTATCAAACCTGATATGTTTTACAAAGAATAATAAAGCCTTCAATGAGTTTACAGACTATTGGCATAGGCCAGTGATCAACAATCGCTCATGGGCCAAATCTGACTCACTATCTGTTTTCATAAATAAATTTTTATTGAGTCAGAGCCTCAATTACTTGCTTGTGTATTTTCCATGGCTGCTTTTGTGTTACAAAGTAGAGTAGAGTAATTATAACAAAGACCATACACCTGCAAGACCTAAAATATTTATTATCTGGCCCTTTACAGAAAAGTTTGCTAACTGCTGGAATAGATATATACATAATTAACTATAGTAGAGGCAGTACATGTTAAGTGAGCTTCCCTGGTGGCTCAGTGGTACAGAATCTGCCTGCCAATGCCAGCGACTCAGGTTCTATCCCTGTGTTGGGAAGATATCCTGGAGAAGGAAATGGCAACCCACTCCAGTATTCATGCCTGGGAAATCTCATGGACAGAGGAGCCTGGCAGGATACAATTCATGGGGTAGCAAAAGTGTCAGACACAACTAAACAACAACCTGTTAAGCATTTTTTAAAAAAGAAAAAAGTGCAGTTGGACTACACAGAATGAATGATTAACTGCAGCTTGAAAACATGAGGAATGGAAAGTGGAAAGTTTTTATAAAATTGACATTATGACTTGATCATTGAAAAGTGGGAGACACCCTAGGCCAGTGCCCTGTAGGAAAGAACAGGTACCATCAATCTCTTCCCCATTAAAGAAAATTAGGGCAGTTAGTTTTTCAATTTCTTCCTATCACTACTTTTGCTAGACCAATATTCCCAAAGTATTTCCAGCTCTGTCTCTCAAAGGCCTAATGTGTGCTTGCCTGCTCAGTTGTGTCGGATTTGTTGCAACACCAAGGGATGTAGCCCACCAGGCTCCTCTGTCTATGGGATTCCCAAGGCAAGAATACTGGAGTGGGCTGCCATTTCCTTCTCCAGGGCTCAGAGACCTGAAAATTCCACTAAGACAACACCTTCTTGTTTTCACCAGAGTGTTCCAGAGATGGACAGTCAGATAGGGCTCTTCTCCCTCTACTGATATCTGAATGCTATCATGGAGGCAGAATAACCCGCTGTTCCCAATGCTGTATTTTCATTCAATTCTACATTGCTAATCACATTTCTAGGATTTGTACATCTTCTGCTTTTGAGTGTACTGTAGCCTGGTGCCCTACTGTTGGCTGAGCCTCAAACTGACTTTTCTTCTCCTGAGAATTAGTAACAGTCCAGCTGGTTTTGGTTAACTGAAAAGTCCTTTTAAAATTCAGGTTGCTTCTTAAGGAACAGGTCTCTCTGGAAACTTTTCAAACATTTATGAACATATAATGCAAGATAAAGTGGACAGTGGGGACACTCAGAAAAGTCATTATCAGAGTCATTCTTACTGAGTAGCCTCAGAGAGTCAAATGTCAGAATAAGAAGGAAATAAAGTCGAACACCAAAAAGACACAGAAAGGAATGAATCTCTGTAATTCCCACAAACTCTTATTTGGAATGCTTACTTGCTCAGCGTGAATACTTGATATATGCAACTTTGATCTTTTCCATTTGTTTTATTATGTGTGCATTTCCAGGTTATCATCAGAGGTTGCTAAATATACAAGATAACTCTGATTTTAAAAAGTTATTACTCTATTTTTTATAGCATAATAGTTTTAATAACATTAGAAAGGAAAAAAAATTGAAAAGCACATTGTTCCAGAATTCTTGGTTAAATAAATAGGCTTCTGGCTCTTTTCAGCCTACTTAGATTTTAAAAAAGAAGAAAATGATAAAAAAAAAAAAAAAGATATTTGCTTCAATTGGCTATATTAAGTGTGTACCAGGTTTTCCCAGGTGAAAAGTAAAAGGTGGTTCAGTGGCAAAGAATCTGCCTGCCAATGCAAAAGACACGGTTTCAACCCCTGGGTCAGGAAGATCCCCCAGCATTATCAACCCACTCCAGCATTCCTGCCTGGAGAATCCCATGGACAGAGGAGCCCAGCAGGCCACAGTCCACATGGCCCCAAAGAACTGGACGCAACTGAGCAATCGAGCCCACATGCACATTAAACATGCACATTTTTATCCTATTTTTTTCACAGGTTTTGACTGTTCATCATTCACAGTAATTGTTATCAAGTGTTGAACATACTCACATTGCCCTTATCACCTTACCTCTTAATTTTCATTTAAAACATTAAGTGGAAAACATGCTACTCTCACTTTAAATCAAAGCTATGTGAAACCCAAAAGTAAATTCTTTGTTGAGTAGGGATGAAAGTTAACAGGATCTGAAAGAAGGAGAAAGCTGAATTTTCAGCAGGAGGGCACTTTGTCTCTAAGTCCAATCACATCTTACTTCTCTGGAAATAAACAAGGGATTGACAGAAAGGCAGGTTCAGTTAGTGATAAAGCATAGAAAAAAAAGTATGGCCTAACCCTGGATTCCTGCCAGGACACAAAAGATTTGAGGAATTAAAATACATTTTCTGCTGCTGCTGCTGCTAAGTCGCTTCAGTCATGTCTGACTCTGTGCGACCCCATAGACGATAGCCCACCAGGCTCCCCCGTCCCTGGGATTCTCCAGGCAAGAACACTGGAGTGGGTTGCCATTTCCTTCTCCAATGCATGAAAGTGAAAAGTGAAAGGGAAGTCGCTCAGTCGTGTCTGACTCTTAGCGACCCCATGGACTACAGCCCACAGGCCCTCTGTCCATGGGATTTTCCAGGCAAGAGTACTGGAGTGGGGTGCCATTGCCTTCTCTGCAAAGACAGACTACTTAGCAAATATTTTCCACAGTACTTCCCCCAGATGATTAAACACGAAAACTTTCTTTAAAGTAGAAAAGGAGGCAATGTATTATATCATAGCAAAATACATTTTCTAGACTTATATATTCTTGTTCAATAAATCAAGTAAACCCAAGTTACTGATTGGCACTATGGAAGTGTAAGTATAATTGTTATTCTTAAATTTCTTACTTATTAGTTCTTGCCATAAGTCTAGTTTTGATTCTTAGCCATTAATTATATGCAAGTCAATGAAAGATGACTTTTATTACAGGCATCAGAATTTAGATCAAAGAAGAGTGAAACAAAATGGACCACACATGCTTGTTTGGTAAGGCTGACAATATAGGAAGCAACAATAGACCTTGAAGCAAAAAACCAAGGCTCTCTCCTTGGATTTCCAGCCTAACCTCTGACAAAACACTGGGTAGTGAAATAGCTTGGTTTCCCCCAGTTGTCTTTCTATCCACCTTTATTTCTCTTTACCACTTTCTAAGCTAAGTCTAAAAGATCTGGGAAAAGAGAGAAAGTAGAAGCTTTGATCATCCTAAAATGTGAGAGTCCAAATTTGTATTTTTCACTTATAGTTGCTATATTTGGCTGGAAAATTTTATAAAGTTAAGCTTGAAATTAAATACTTCTTCATAATTTGATTCCCTGTAACTGCGGACGTTCTTAGTTTTCTACCATATTTTATGCCTTGTGTCTTCTATAGAAAACAGATTATACCCGGGCACTTGGGTGCCTGAAGAGGGATTACATTTCCCAGTACCTCTTTTCCTATGTGGGTGGCCAGGGGACTGAACTGCCAACAGGACGTGAGCACAGCTGATGTGAAAATGCTTCTTGCCTCATTTCTCTCTCTGGCCCTGAACTTCGACCCTTTGCCCTTCCTGCCAGCTGGAACAGTGATGACAAGAACAAACACGGCAGCCACTCACTTTTTTAATGGCAAAGATGCTGTCAGCCAGAGTTCATGAAGGACTACACAGCTACCCTCCAATACGGAGCACTCACTGCAGCCTACTGGGGAGAGACAACAAGCAACTTAAGACTTGTTCTTAAGTCACTTTCTTTTTTAGGTCTTGTGGTAGCAGCTTAACCTTTTACCCTAACTTAAACTATTAAACAAGATATAGTAAAAAAAAATTATAATATATATTAAAATATGTAAATATATTTTAAGATTTTTTTAAACATAGTATCAATTATTACTGAGTAAAATAGATACCTTCGGGACAGTAGAACAGAAGATAAAGTACCTATTTCCCTCTTGAAACTTAGTTTCTCTCTCAAGCTTTCCAAAGCTTACATCCTACACTTAGCCTGTAATAATGATCTTCATATATCATTATTCAAGTTTTTTCCAAGCTCAATATACACTCAAATTTGTCTCTGGCCTCTGACTTTGGGGCTCCTGCGTGAGGATCCACATGAATAACTATAGCTTCCTATGATTCCTTGATTCTTATATGACCCATTTGTAGTACCCCAGAAGTCTTCAATTATTCAGCTTGTCAAAGTGAACTTCATCTATTCCCCTTGTTATTAAATCCTTAACAAGCAATAGAAATAGGTTTCTTTTTTAAATAAAAGTTTTAAAAATTTAAAAACAGTTTTATAAAGGTGGTTTGTTTTCATAATTGAATTACAGAAATAACAAAAATTGCAACTTGATTTATCAGCCACATTGGTGTACTTAGTAGTCACAGGAAACCATTCCCTTTATTCGTGTCTTTCACGGTAAACTCCCTGAAGTTAGGAACTAGTTCTGTCCTGTTTACAATAGACTCCCAAGCCCCTAGCACAGACCCTGGCCATTATAAATAGTCATTAAATCTTTATTAAAAGGATAAATAATCACTGGTTTTATTTTTCAATAACAAAGCTTAGTAACCATTCTCACTCGTGCTCAGTCCTTGAGAAGGTGTTCAGTTCGTGTTTCTTTGTCCTGGCAACAGACAACAGGCATATGATAATGGATGTGATATGAATATAGAGTGCGCTTTGTACTGTTCATACTTGAATGCTCATGCAGCAACAATGGTACTTGTGCTTCCATAGCGTCTGTTACCTGGCTTGATGCAGTCAATTCAATCTCCAGGCTTAGATCAGATGTTTAACATACCTAAAGAAAGGTCAAAGATAGGACCAGTGTCTCTTCAAAGTTACGGATTTTTTTCCCTTTTCCAAATACAACCAAAATGTGCCCAACTATTAGACACAACATTGTGTTCCATAGGGAAATGGACTAGAGATGAATAAACTCTGTGTTAACTAATATCACAATAACAGTGGTTCCAATAAATTTAGCTCCTCTGAAAAGTTAAACTGTGTAAAGACTATCGTAAATTGGTTCCACCTAGTTATGATCTATATTTTGCCTTTTGATTTCTCTCTCTGTCCTACCCTTGGCTCCCAGAGACAGAGTGAAGTTAAAGGTCTATAACATGAAAATAGAAGTGAAAAAGAGCTGAGATAACATACTCCCCATAAAGCAGAGGCCAAGCTAGGACACTGACTGGCAGATGAGACCACGCTACTGATAACAGTTCCTGGTTTGGGCTGGTGGCCTTGAATTTCTCCAGTCATTCCCTGATGTTACACAGCTGCCTGTCATCAACTAGGCAAACAATTGAATTTGAAGTAAGCGATTCATCTCCACTCGGCATCTTGGAACTTTTTGCTACAATATCACGACCAAGGCAAAAGACAGTGGTTTAAGAAAGCCCAACCACATCAAAGCAGTTAAAACAGAAAATTGGCAGAGAAGCACCTGAAACTAGATGGAAATCAAAGCTTATGGATGCTGAAGACTTTGTTGAAACAGCTCTGTCAAGAGGCAGCAGGTAGGGTCTTTCCAGCTTATTTCCAGAAAGCAAATATCAGAGTGGCTTAACAATCTTGTAGTTCAAAAGCTCCTTACCCTTCTCCTTCCCAAATTTATATTGCCATCAAATTTGCCCTGACACTGGAGATAGTACTTCCTACCTGAATGTGATTATCTGCAAAAGCTTTATAATGGTGCATGTCACTCAGTGAAAGATAGTTATTATCATTGAAGGTGAAAGTGAAGTTGCTCAGTCATGTCCGACTCTTTGCGACCAGTGGACTGTAGCCCACCAAGCTCCTCCATCCATGGGATTCTCCAGGCAAGAATACTGGAGTGGGTTGCCATTTCCTTCTCCAAGTTATTATCATTAGGCCTATTATTAATTTTAGACAGCTTTTCCCTTACATACTCAGAGGAAGCAATTTTTGGCTGAAATCCTAATACCAATTGTGACCATCACTGGACACAAAATATGATAGCCAGTGTACGACAACCTTTAAAATGAGTTGAATCTAAATTTCATTTGTGTTGTCATTTCCAGCAGACAGTCTAATTCTCTGTGCCCAATTTAGAGAAGGGGCTTCCCTCCTAGCTCAGTTGTTAAAGAATCCACCTGCAATGCAGGAGGTACCAGTTTGATTCCTGGGTCGGGAAGATCCCGAGGAGAAGGGATAGGCTACCCACTCCAATATCCTTGGGCTTTCCTTGTGGCTCAACTGGTAAAGACTCTGCCTGCAATGTGGGAGACCTGGGTTCAATCCCTGGGTCAGGAAGATTTCCCCTGGAGAAGGGAAAAGCTACCCACTCCAGTATTCTGGCCTGGAGAATTCCATGGACTGTATTATAAATACAAGAATTGCATGTTTTAATTTAATAATAATAAATATGTTCTTAAAAAGTTTAGTGGTATTCAAATGCATTTAGGGATTTTATCTTTCATCTACATTTTGTTAGAATCTGTCTTCATAAAATCAGATGATTCAGAAACTGTATGCAGATGGGGAAAAAAGAAGAAAGAAAAATAACTTTAAGCATGTACAAGTAGATACTCAACTCATTAGCAAGTAATATTCAGAAAAGACAGTTACCATATGGAATGCTGGTGTTGGAAATCTTGCTTCCATCAAGGGGAGGGGCTGCTAAGAGGCTCAGGGATGGTTGTTAGAATGAAACCTCCCACTTATTGCTTCTCTCTTGAGCAAGTTTTCCCTGCTCTGGCTGACAGAGGTTGTTGTCTTTAGGCTTCATTTTGTTTGTGAGCCTTTTTGGATGTTAATATCTTTGCGACTCATTAACCTGGGGTAGTTGTTTTGCACTCTGAGCACCAAGACATCTCCTCAGGATGAACTGGGGCAAGGCAGCCTCCAAAACACACCTGGGTCTCTGGGCAGTCATCTGCAGGCGATTGCCTCCAGGTGCTTGCCAGTGGGAGCCCATTGAAAGTCAATGCAATTTAGAGCAATTTCTCTGGCAGTGGAAATTAACCTGCAGGAATCTGCTGGCAACAGGTGTATTTTAGGGCATCCATACCAGCGTCCTGCACTGCGGAGACAGGACCTTGACTACCAGGTGTGGTGTGGGAGGCTGGATAATTGGAGGAGGCAGGAAATCAGTGCAGGGAGGGTGGCCAAATTGCTGGTCCATATGGGTTGGTATAATTATTGGTTAACCCTCTCCTGGCTGTTAACTAAAAGCTACTTGTATACTCAAGGAGCCAGGAAATCTTCACTGAAGGGGAAAAAAAATCACTCACTGCTCAAGCAGGCTTAATTTTTTGATAACTGAGGTTTTCTGCAAAGTATCTTCACTTTAATGTCTGATACTTAGAATAGATGATTGCCAGGAGCCCACAGATCTTCAGGAAGGCACAAGGGGAAGTAAATTTTAAGTGCTGAAAGCTTACTTCTTCAGAAACATAATTTTTCCTGGTGTGTTTGTCCTGGTCCACTTCTTTCGAAAGACCTATAGGGAGGAATATTCAGATTCAGGAAACAGCAATTGTGTTCTATACTTTCATTTCTTCTCGATTTGTATTTCTACCTGTGTTTTATCTTCATATGGTCTATTTTGCCTCCTTGATATAATTCTCTTTCCTTGGTTTGTTAATGTCTATTGTTTCTTCTAAGCAACTTAATTGGCTTAAATTAAGCAAATCCAAGGTCCTGATCTATTCAAAATTCCAGTCATGGAATAAACTTTCACCCAAATCTTAATAGTCATATAATATCCATGACATACACTGATGAAAGTTATGTGCCAAAGGCTTTTAGTTTTCTTAATATAACATGTATGACACTCTTAAGAATCAAGTAAAATATATTAATTTTTGCCAAAGCAATGTGCTGCTATGAGTAATTATTATTGTGAAAGTAACTGATTTTATTAAAAAATAATTATTTGGTGTTTTCAAATAATCAGAGAAGTTGATGGTTCTTATGAATACTAATGGGCTTTTCAGGTGGCACTAGTGGTAAAGAGCCCTCCTGTCAATGCAGGAGAAGCAAGCGACTTGGGTTCCTTCCCTTGGTCAGGAAGATCCCCTGGAGGAGGGCATGGCAACCCACTCCAGTATTCTTGCCTAGAGAATCCCATGGGCAGAGGAGCCTAGCGGGCTATGGTCCAAAGGGTTGCAAAGAGTTGGACACAACTGAAATGACTTAGCATGCACGCATGCACATGAGTACTAATAAAGTATTGGATAGATAACTTTGGAACATATCCTTTTTTTGAGATAACTCATGTTTACAAAATATAAATAACAAAAGACAGAATAATTAATATTTGAATAAACCATAATTTTAATCCTTATAAAGTTGTTTGACATAGTAGTATTGAAAGCATTAGACAAAATTGTACTTGAGTACCATATTTAGTATTTAGCTATATAATTCTATTTATGCCAGGATTTCTTTCAAAAAAATTCCTATTTTGAATTTTTCATGATTTTGAGTATGTCAATTTTTCTACCTCAAAATGTTCATGAGGAGGAAAATTTCCCATCATTTCAATAGTACCTAGTATAAGTATTTGATACAAACAAAATAAAGAAAATGACATGAAGGAAATAAGAAAGTATTCCACACATTTTATTTTTGCTAACCAAGCTTCAGACCAACTGACATTGCCAGACAAATTTAAGAAAATTACTTGTAATTTTGGAGTCTATGGAGGTTAAATATGAGATTTGAATTTTGTCAAATAGAGTGTTCTGGTCTAGTGGTTCTCAAAGTGTGGTCCCTGAACCAGCAGGTCAGGATCAGCTGTGGGTCCAGGGCCCACAGAGGGTATTATTAGGAGCCCTCTAATGATCCAAGAGTGTTCCAGAGTATAAGAACCACTGCTCTAGACTGCTAACCATTTTCAGTAGTTGAAAAAGAAGAATTTTTGAAAGTTCCCCAAGCTATAAAATCTAAGGCACAAAATTTCTTCTAGGAGAGAGATGACTGAAAAACATGCTTCTGAATTTCTTTCTACTGGACACAAAAAGTCTACTGGCATTAGTAATTGAAAACAAGCACATTTTCGTGTCACATATGGGCAGTGTAGTGATGGTGCACATAATTTAGCAGCTGATAGTTCTTAAAAATGACTGTTCTTGCATGATAATTTCAAATTCTGAAAAATTTGACTATCAAAGTTTTAGTAATAAAATTATAGTCCTAATTAAAATTTTGATATAATTTTAAATGTATTCTTTTCTTCCATGAGTTATCTTTATTATGGTGACCTTCACTGTTTGTTGACTATTACTTTTAACAACCAACCAACCTCTGTTAGACCAAAAGGTATATTTGGTTCACTAGTAGCGTGAAGATATATTGATAGTTCCCTTGAAATCTAATCAGGAAGATGTCCTTTTGTTTTTTTTATTCATTTATGTAGTTGCCTTTGTTTCTCTATCATGCCTCCTTGTTTCCTTCATAGCACATTTTGCAATTTAAAATCAATTTATTTATTCATTTGCTTAATGAGTTGTATCTGTTTCCTACTTGACTGTCAACCTCATGAGGCAAAGATATGGTATTTAATCCCTAATGTGTAGAACAGCACCTGGTTCAAACTCAGCACTTAATATTGTAAAATGAATGGATGTATATGTGAATGTATTAATATACTCAATTGCAGTGAACTGAGTGCTTGATATATAAATCAAATCAAACAATTAAAATGTACTCCATCATAGTAATTAGTTACTAAAGTTCTTCAAAATGTAAAATGGAGGGTTAAGGTAACTCTAAAATGTACAGATTGAAAGATTTTTACATGAAGTTCTCCAGGCCTCTGTGACACATGCCATTCATTTTTATTCCATGTACATTAGTAAGTGAAATGAAGTCACTCAGTCGTGTCCGACTCTTTGCGACCCCATGGACTGTAGCCTGCCAGGCTCCTCCATCCATGGGATTTTCCAGGCAAGAATACTGGAGTGGGTTGCTATTTCCTTCTCCAGGGGATTTTCCTTACCCAGAGATAGAACCCAGATCTCCTGTACTGCAGGAAGATTCTTTATCATCTGTGCCACCAGGAAAGCCCAAACATTAATAATGGTGTTTAATATTTAAGATTGCTTTTATTCTTACTCCAACTGCCTTCTATTTTATTATCTTAAAGTAATACACACCCAATCCACCTCCCCTCAAAATAACTTTGTTTATATTATTTATGAGAAAGTGTATGATATCGGAGAAGGCAATGGCAATCCATTCCAGTACTCTTGCCTGGAAAATCCCATGGACGGAGGAGCCTGGTAGGCTGCAGTTCATGGGATCATTGAGTCGGACATGACTGAGCGACTTCACTTTCCCTTTTCACTTTCATGCATTGGAGAAGGAAATAGCAACCCACTCCAGTGTTCTTGCCTGGAGAATCCCAGGGACGGGGGAGCCTGGTGGGCTGCCGTCTATGGGGTCACACAGAGTCAGAGAGAACTGAAGTGACTTAGCAGCAGCAGCAGCAGCAGTATGATATAGCCTTGTAAAATAGCAGAATATCATAGCCAACTATTTCCCTCTCCCTTAAATTATAAGTTATTGCACTCATCCCACACGCTAGTAAAGTTATGCTTAAAATTCTCCAAGCCAGGCTTCAGCAATACGTGAACTGTGAACTTCCAGATGTTCAAGCTGGTTTTAGAAAAGGCAGAGGAACCCGAGATCAAATTGCCAACATCCGCTGGATCATTGAAAAAGCAAGAGTTCCAGAAAAACATCTATTTCTGCTTTATTGACTATGCCAAAGCCTTTGACTGTGTGGATCACAATAAACTGTGAAAAATTCTGAAAGAGATGGGAATACCAGACCACCTGATCTGCCTCTTGAGAAACCTGTGTGCGGATCAGGAAGCAACAGTTAGAACTGGACATGAAACAACAGAATGGTTACAAATAGGAAAAGGAGTACATCAAGGCTGTATATTGTCACCCTGTTTATTTAACTGCTATGCAGAATACATCATGAGAAACGCTGGCTGGATGAAGCACAAGCTGGAATCAAGATTGCTGGGAGAAATATCAATAACCTTAGATATGCAGATGACACCACCCTTATGGCAGAAAGTGAAGAAGAACTAAAGAGCCTCTTGATGAAAGTGAAAGAGGAGAGTGAAGAAGTTGGCTTAAAGCTTAACATTCAGAAAACTAAGATCATGGCATGTAGTCCCATCACTTCATGGCAAATAGATGGGGAAACAGTGTCAGACTTTATTTTTCTGGGCTCCAAAATCACTGCAGATGGTGACTGCAGCCATGAAATTAAGAGATGCTTACTCCTTGGAAGGAAAGTTATGACCAACATAGACAGCATATTAAAAAGCAGAGACATTATTTTCTCAAGAAATGTCTGTCTAGTCAAGGCTATGGTTTTTCCAGTGGTCATGTGTGGATGTGAGAGTTGGACTGTGAAGAAAGCTGAGTGCCGAAGAATTGATACTTTTGAACTGTGGTGTTGGAGAAGACTCTTGAGAGTCCCTTGGACAGCAAGGAGATCCAACCAGTCCATCCTAAAGGAGATCAACCCTGGGTGTTCATTGGAAGGACTGATGTTGAAGCTGAAACTCTAATACTTCGGCCACTTGATGCGAAGATCTGACTCATTTGAAAAGACCTTGATGCTGGAAAAGATTAAGGGCAGGAGGAGAAGGGGACGACAGAAGATGAGATGGTTGGATGGCATCACTGACTCAATGGACATGGGTTTGGGTGGACTCCAGGAGTTGTTGATGGACGGGGAGGCCTGGCATGCTGCAGTTTATGGGGTCGCAGGGAGTCAGACACAACTGAGCGACTGAACTGAAACTGAAAAACTGGAACTGAGATCAAAGGAAGTGCTATTTTACTTTTTTTTTGCATCCTTTGGTGTCTGGTATATTGTCATGCTGTATACATAGAAAAGAATTAAATTTGGCCACTTCAAGAATCCATGCCAACATTTACCTCCTCTTCTGCCTGTAACCTCATTGTTGGTGGCTCTGGTGAGCAGAATGAATCATGCAGCAAAGACATCTGGGCCTATGAAGAACTGGGTTCTGACATCTGGGAGAGCACAGACAATAATGAAACTTCAGCATCCCCAGACAGAAAAGGAATCAGTGAAGTCTGAGTCACTGAATGAATAATAAGTGAGCCTCTTCTGGGATCAGGGAAATGTCCAATGAAAGCTCCCAGATCTGTCTTTCAAAAATATCTATAGCCAGTTAGAAGCATAAAACTGAAGGCTTACTATAATCAGGAAAAGATAATGAAGAGTTATGTACAATGTAAGCCCCCTTTGATGTGTTCTTCATAATTTGCTGTGAGGGCGTGGGCAGGCGAGGCTTCTGGTCTGCACTGGGACACTTATTAGCTGTGAGAGTTTATTTGTTATTATTTAGGCTCATGAAGTGAAGGTTCTTATATATCTTATCCTCAGTGTTCTCATTTGACTTTGTTAGGGCCTAAATTTTTTGAAAGGTTTATTCTAAGTTTCCTTTCTCTTATTCATTTCGCAAACTTCCTTGAACCGCTGTGAAAAACATCCTAATCTAGATCAGTTAAGATCATGTGCTCTGGTGTCAGAATGCATGGGTTTAAACCTCCACTCTTCTCAATATGTGAACTTCAGCAATCAATATACTTATGATACTTCAGTGCTGTGCTTAGTCACTCAGTCATGTACAACTCTTTGCAATTCCATGCACTGGAGCCTGCTAGGCCCCTCTGTTCATAGGGATTCTCCATGGAATGGGTTGCCATGCCCTCCTCCATCCCAATCCAAGGATGGAACCCTGGTCTCCTATATTGCAGACAGATTTTTTACCATCTGAGCCACCAGGGAAGCCCAAACCCTGACCTAAAAACTGGGCTTAATAGAAGCTCTGCTCATTAACATGAGGTTTAAAAAGTTGGATCATCCAAAGTACAAAAATATTGTCTGGAACATGGTAAGAGATCAGTAAATGTCAACTGTCATTACACATCTGAGAGAGACTTCCAATGTGTGAATCCTATGACTTGAAACAAAAGAAACAAGACATGGCAAATGACTGTCCTCATAGGGCAAACTCACAGAGAGTTCAAATAAGAAAACTAATAATTACACGTGGGTAATAGTGCCCCGTGTGTGTACTAAGTCACTTCAGTCACGTCCTACTTCAGTTATGTCCCACTTTAGTCATGTCCAACTCTTTGTGACCCTACGGATTGTAGCCTGCCAGGCTCCTCTGTCCATGGATTTCCCAGGCAAGAGTACTGGAGTGGGTTGCCATGACCTCTCCCATGATTCTCCCAACCCAGGGATCTAACCCATGTCTCTTATGCCTCCTACATTGGCAGATGGGCTCATCATTAGTGCCACCTGGGAAGCCCCATGCAAAGTCTCAAGAGTCTAGATGAGGGGCATCAGATTCTACCTTATAAAGGTCAACACTTTTTTCCGAGAAGAGCAGCCACTTGGCTCTTGAAGGACATGTTTTTGTAGATCTGGCATGAGGGAGGGAAGGTAATTACTGACATAGGAACTGACTGCAGTGAGGGAGGCCCAGAAGTCCCTCAAGCTCCTCTGCCTTCAGAGGCCTGCCCTAACCTGTTTTAGTTTGAGTCTCTGTGCTGTGGTCCCCAACCAGTAAAATGGGCTTCATAACCTTTTACTCACATCACTGTAATTTCTTAAATATTAGTGAAAAAAGTATTTACACACACTTATGGAGTAAGACATGTTTTAGAAGGAGTGGGAATTCAGGATTTAGATCTGGGTTCAAATTATGGCTCTATGTCTTTGAATTTGAGCTAGATAACTAGTCTCCAGAGCGTCTTTCTCTTTTAATAAAATCAAACATAATAACACCCGCCTCATGAGTTCCATGAGGACCACCTGTGAAAGCAACTAGCACCTAGTGGAGGCCCTTCATCATTGCCTTTATTCTTTTCTGTTGAGAGCTCGCAAAAGCAGAAGTCTAAAATGCAAAAGAGCTATAAAGATTATCAATACAATCATTTATCTTTTCTTGGTAATAATTACTTGAAAATAGGATTCATAAAGACCTTTCTTGTAGTATCTTAATCAAAGTCATTTGAATTTAATATTAAAAACCATTCAAAAAAGGGGGAGGGAGAGGGGGAGGCAAAGGATAAGGAAGAGCAAGAGACAACAAATCTTGTCCAACTTTTGCTTAGGTAATAAGTTTTCCTGACATTTCATCACATTGTAATTATCTTAATTACCAGTTTTGGGGGCTCTTGGAAGTCTACATGGACCGCAGTCAAAATAGATCCTCTTCCATTTTGATCACTTCTCACCTACTTTGGAAAACTCTGACAGCAAGTGTCTGCCAGAAGCAAGCCCAGAGTTCTTTATAAATACGAAGTTTCACTGAAAGGAAAAGACAATCTAGACTGAAAGAAGCTGCAAAACATATAACCTTTAGTACAACTGCCCTGCCCTATTTTCTGACACCCTGAAACAGTGTCTCACAGGCCTCTGGGACCATGAAAAGGGCCTAACTCTCTGTGTCCCTTTAATTAGACTATTATTCTCATTACAATGAAGTTAGTTGCTGAAATAGAAGTGGTAGACAGCCCAGCTGTGATCTGCTCTCTTGCTAAAGGAAGCCAGTTTTAGGAATATCTCTCAATGGCTAAAGCATTTTCTTTCACTTCTTGCCTCCAATCCAGTCCTTAGTCTTTCCCAAGCTCTGCCAGAGACATTTGCATCACAGGATAGCAGCCTCACTGTGGGAACTTGCTACAGTACTTCATTTTTATCATGGCAGTGATTTCTGCAGCCCCTCTTTCCTGGAAGTGTGCACAATCTCAGCATTGTGCTTAGTTAAAAATAATTGTGGAATGAGCTTCAAGTAACGAAAGTGAAAGGTGTGATCTGCATGCACAGAAATTCCTCTTAGAAGAATCAGAACTTGTGGAGGAAGAGTGCACTCCTTCTGTCAAGTGTTTCTCTTCATGCACGTGTGCGTGGTAAGTAGTTTCAGTTGTGTCTGCCTCTTTGTGACCCTATGGACCATGGCCTGCCAGGATCCTCTGTCCACGGGATTCTCCAGGCAACAATACTGGAGTGGGTTGCCATACTATCCTCCAGGGAATCTTCCTGACCCAGGGATCGAACCCACGGTTCCTAAGCATTGGCAGGCAGGTTCTCTACCACTAGCACCACCTGGGAAGTCCATTTCTCTTCATACCAGTTCACTAAACTAGAAATTGTAGTAATCTTTCAAAACTAAGAGTAGCGAGAATAAGAAGGATATATTTTTTAAAGAATGAAAGAAAGCCCTGGCTTTATCTCTTTCTTTGGCTATATTTGTCGGTTTTCTGACCAACCTCAGTGGCAGACAATTAGCACAAAGCACTTCCCGTTCAGATGAGATATTGCTGTAGTGGAATTTACAAGCAAAGGTGAAAAGTGTTAGACAGTGCTGGGCTTGTAGGCTGAATTGCTGCAGATGGAACAGCCCAGGTAGCTTGTTATTAGGAGATGTCCCTGGTTGCAACAGAACAGTCAAACTAAGGGTATTCCTTTTCTTTCTTAATTAGCAACTTGAATAAATAATTTTCCTCATAAGCTCAAATCAGGATTTGATTTGAGCTTCCCAAAACTGCTACATGAGGCATCACAGACAGCCTTTAAGGGGAAAAAAAAAAAAAAGCTCCTTCTGATTTATTAACTTAAGATAAATGGCTCTGCTATCATAACCTGTCAGTACCACGCAATGAAAAGGAAACCAGTGGCGGGAACCATGTGTGAAGCCGCTCAGTGTAACCAGCCTCAGACACAGGAGTCGAACTTTCAATAACTCCACCACCTTCCCCTACAGGAAACAGCCCACCAGCACATTCCTCGTTCATTAATTTTCCAAAGACATCTGTCTTTGCAGAATCACAGAGGCAGCCAAACATGATGTGTGAAATAAAGAATCCTGCCCACCTCATGCTCCAAGCACGAGGAAAAAGTAGTGCTTGGTGGAAACCATCATACTACGTATGGCTGCTGTAGGAGACTCAATTGCAAAAGCTGCCCCTCAAGATTCGAGTAAAGGAGTTTCTATCCCTGTTTCTCAGTTCTTGGCATTTGGCTTATTTCCTTTGAATTGTGAGTCACCTCTGGAGGCAGCCAATGAGGCACAACTGATTATCAATACCAACAACAAAAAATCAGGAAACTCTCTCCCAAGGATGTCAGATCCTCTATGTCAAGCCTCATCCTCTTCTGTCAATAAGCTTGGAGACATATTTATGTAAAATGACTCATCAGCACATGTGCTAGTCTCCTTTTGGATTCAGTAAGAACAAAACCCCAAAGGGTACCACGAAGGTACTTAGGCAAAAATAGATGATTTTGTTGGAACTTTCATTCAGCTGTGTAAATCAGCCTGTAAGCCCATGGATGCCATTTGTGACATTTATAACAACATTTGTTGTAAAACAGTCTCAATGATGGGCTTCCCTAGTGGCTCAGTGGTAAAGAACCCACCTGCCAAGGCAGGAAACGCTGGTTTGATCCATGGGTTGGAAAGATCCTCAAGAGAAGGAAATGACAATCCATTACCGTATACTTGCCTGGAAAATCCCATGGGTAGAGGAGCCTGGCAGGGCTATAGTGCATGCAGTTGCAAAAGAGTCAGACACAACTTAATGACTAAACAACAGCAGTCTTAAGAGTATGCATGTGGAGATGTTTTCACTTCCTATAGAGTGTGGTCTTTCTTCTTGTCTGTCATAACTGAATATCATGAAATGTTATCTATAGAAATGAACTACCATGCTGCACAAGAATATTTTTTTTCCTTTATTATCTGAAATTTCTGAGGTCTACCAAGAAAGAGGCTAGCCAGAAGCTTTTAGCTTACCCAAGGGTAGTATGTAAATGGATCTATGTTCCCTTTTAAGAAAGTTATCCCTTCTTCAGAGTAGTGGCTGCCATCCATAGTGAATGCCTTCATAATGAGAGTTTCATGGTCCGTGCTCACCTCTGGCCACTTCCAAAATTTGTCACCAAAATGATCTAGGAAGTGAACATGGGGAGAAACAACCCACTCTGGCTTATCTGACCTCTCAGATTAGGATTGATCCTATCTCAGACTTCCCTGATGGCTTAGTGGGTAAAGAATGTGCCTGCAATGCAAGAGACACAGGAGACGTGGGTTCAATCCCTGGGTCAGGAGGATCCCCTGGAGTAGGAAATGGAAACCCACTCCAGTATTGTTGCCTGGAAAATCCCATGGACAGAGGAGCCTGGCAGGCTATATAGCCCATGGGGTCCCAAAGATCAGACACAACTGAGGGACTAAGCATGCACATTCTTTACATCAAGAAGATACGCACAATGTTTTCTAAGGCAGTAAAAGCAGCAGAGAGAACTAAGTTTCACCTGCAGCA
Organism: Bos indicus; assembly: GCF_029378745.1. Taxonomy (NCBI): domain Eukaryota; kingdom Metazoa; phylum Chordata; class Mammalia; order Artiodactyla; family Bovidae; genus Bos; species Bos indicus. The sequence goes on along the minus strand of NC_091762.1, from coordinate 47,793,904 downwards.
CAGATTTCCAAACATGTCGTAATTTTTATTGATGTTGGTTGCACTGAATGCTTCCTAGGTTTGTAATGAGATTTCAATGCCAAAAAAATCTGTCTTTGAGCTCCTATTTGAGTCATTAGCGTGATGACCATTACATGCCTCTCTGTTTGACCAGGGCAGTGAAGTCCAAGTTAGAAGTCCTCTCGATAGTCACTTGCTTTTTTTCTTGAGTCTGTCTTTTTGATTAGAAGAATAAATGACCAGGTTCTTGACTCACCTTAAGTCCATATTCCTCTTCTGTTAAATGGAAGAAGTATTGGTGCACATTGAATGAAGAAATGTGTGCAAAGTATTTTAAATGCTATACACTGTCTTATAAGTAACAGGCACTGTAGATGTTTATTTGAGAAAAAACAGGGCATTCCTCAAATTTAGGATAATCACAATACTGGTTACTATGCTAAGGATAGTATAATCATAATTTAGGTTAAGAGCATTGCCTCTGGAGCCAGACTCCCTGGGTCAAATTCTGGCTCCTCTACTTCAGCTGCTAACATTGGGCAATTTTCTTAACCTCCCTGGTGTCAGTCTTCTGGCTGTAAAGTGATGTTAATTAAAGTGTCTGTCTCAGAGACAGTGCAGAGGACTTAATAGTTAATGTATCTTGAGGACTTAGGGTATTTTATGGCATAGAATAAGTGTTCATTGAAAAAGTGATAGTGTTATTTGTTCAGTCATGTATGACTCTTTGCCACCCCATGGACCATAGCCTTCCAGGCTTCTCTGTTCATGGGATTCTCCAGGCAAGAATACTGGAGTGGGTTGCCATTTCCTTCTCCAAGGAATCTTCCCAACCTAGGGATTGAATCCAGGTCTCCAGCATTACAGGCAGATTCTTTACGGTCTGAGTCATCAGAGAAGCCCAAATATTCATTAAAAGTTAGCTATTCTCTTGCTCCTTGGAAGAAAAGCTATGACAAACCTAGACAGTTATTAAAAAGCAGAGATATCACTTTGCCAACAAATGTCTGGATAGTCAAAGCTATGGTTTTTCCAGGAGTCATGTACAGATATGAGAGTTAGACCATAAAGAAGGCTGAGGGCCAAAGAATTGATGCTTTTGAACTATGGTGCTGGAGAAGACTCTTGAGAGTCCCTTGGACAACAAGGAGATCAAACCAGTCAATCCTAAAGGAAACCAATCCTGAATATTCATTGGAAGGACTGAAGTTGAAGATGAAGCTCCAATACTTTGGCTACCTGATACAAAGAGACAACTCACTGGAAAAGACTTTGATGCTGGGAAAGATTGAGGACAAGAGGAGAAGAGGATGACAGAGGATGAGATGTTTGGATGGCATCACCAATTCAATGGACATGGGTTTGAGCAAACTGCAGGAGATGGTGAACAGGGAAGCCTAGCATGCTGTATTTCATGGGGTCACAAAGAGTTGGATATGACTTACTGAATGAGTGACAAATTATCCTTATCATTGTCATCACCTGGGGTGATATCCAAAGTGTGAATGTGAGTGATGAAGTTATTTATGGGGCAGTATTGCTTTTACCTTGGGATGTATTCCTCTATGCTTTCTGGAATACAGTAGCTGCATGTACTACTACAGATCTGTTTATTAAATATTAATCATTACCCCTGATGAGACACCTGAGGCTTAGACATGAATTCAGAATATCTTTTTACTAATAATGGAAATCTTTCTTTTCAAAACTAATTACCTTAAATATGAATCTTCTGTAGGCCTGTATTCCTTAGTCAAGTTTACTAATTTCAGTGGGACTGTGTGTGTGTGTGTGTGTGTGTGTATTTAGTTGTTCAGTCATGACTGACTCTTTGAAACTCCATGGACATAGCTCACCAGGCTCCTCTATCCATGGAATTTTCCAGACAAGAACACTGGAGCAGGTTGCCATTTCCTACTTCAGGGGATGTTCCCGACTCAGAGATCAAACACATGTCTTTTGTGTCTCCTGCATTGGCAGGAGGATTCTTTACCTCTGTGCTACCTCAGCAGGACTAAATTCTCCCAAATTTAGATCAGATCAGATCAGTTGCTTGGTCATGTCCGACTCTTTGCGACCCCATGAATCGCAGCACGCCAGGCCTCCCTGTCCATAACCAACTCCCAGAGTTCACTCAAACTCACATCCATCGAGTCAGTGGTGCCATCCAGCCATCTCATCCTCTGTCATCCCCTTCTCCTCTTGCCCCCAATCCATCCCAACACCAGAGTCTTTTCCAATGAGTCAACTCTTCGCATGAGGTAGCCAAAGTACTGGAGTTTCAGTTTTAGAATCATTCCTTCCAAAGAAATCCCAGGGCTGATCTCCTTCAGAATGGACTGGTTGGATCTCCTTGCAGTCCAAGGGATTCTCAAGAGTCTTCTCCGACACCACAGTTCAAAAGCATCAATTCTTCGGCGCTCGGCCTTCTTCACAGTCCAACTCTCACATCCATACATGACCACTGGAAAAACCATAGACTTGATGAGACGGACCTTTGTTGGCAAAGTAATGTCTCTGCTTTTGAATATGCTATCTAGGTTGGTCATAACTTTTCTTCCAAGGAGTAAGCGTCTTTTAATTTCATGGCTGCACTCACCATCTGTAGTGATTTTGGAGCCCAGAAAAATAAAGTCTGACACTGTTTCCACTGTTTCCCCATCTATTTCCCATGAAGTGATGGGACCGGATGCCATGATCTTCATTTTCTGAATGTTGAGCTTTAAGCCAACTTTTTCACTCTCCACTTTCACTTTCATCAAGAGGCTTTTCAGTTCTTCTTCACTTTCTGCCATAAGAGTGATGTCATCTGCATATCTGAGGTTATTGATATTTTTCCCGGCAGTCTTGATTCCAGCTTATGTTTCTTCCAGTCCGTTTCTCATGATGTACTCTGCATAGAAGTTAAATAAGCAGGGTGACAATATACAGCCTTGACGAATTCCTTTTCCTATTTGGAACCAGTCTGTTGTTCCATGTCCAGTTCTAACTGTTGCTTCCTGTCCTGCATACAGATTTCTCAAGAGGCAGGTCAGGTGGTCTGGTATTCCCACCTCTTTCAGAATTTTCCACAGTTTATTGTGATCCACACAGTCAAAGGCGTTGGCATAGTCAATAAAGCAGAAATAGATGTTTTTCTGGAACTCTCTTGCTTTTTCCATGATCCAGCGGATGTTGGCAATTTGATCTCTGGTTCCTCTGTCTTTTCTAAAACCATCTTGAACATCTGGAAGTTCACGGTTCACATATTGCTGAAGCCTGGCTTAGGTATTTGAAATCTCTATCTCTGACCTTGTACTCTGTGGTTAAAACAATGTAGCTTGTTTTGGTGTTAAAGTCTTGATAATGTTCAGTAAATACTATCCCTAAATAATTATTATACATAATAGTTATGTGTTTTTTTCAATATAAAATTACCCAATTCAGGAATAAGTTAGAAATTTTCCTAAACCCAAGTTCAGCTTAAACAGACCGAAATCATGAATGTCTTTTTTTTCATTTCATAATGATCCAATCAAAAAGGTAATTCAGGGAAGATATCTAATGTATATTTGCATTCCTTCTAGTATAAGAATAAGATAGAAGACTAAGCTGATTTATAAATCTTGGTTTTGAAGACCATACAAAGCGCTAAAACATGTCCACAGTGTGGAATTAAATGTAAAATATCAAATGAAAAATGTAATATTGTAAAAATTATTTTAATGGAAAAAGGACTGAAATTAAACATTAAAATGATAGTGGTGATTGGCTGAGTTCTAAGGTATGGATCATTTTTTATTCTTTCCCTTGCATGTGACAATATTTTCATATTTTCCTTTAAAAGGTGTAAATTACTATTATTATCTGGAACAAGAAACACACATATGATAACAACAGCAATAAAACATTTTTCTTCTGTGGCTCAAAGAGGAACAAATGAAAACTCCACAAAACAAAAAGAGTTCTGAGAAGATCAGGATTTTCAAAGGAATGTTATTGGAGAAAGTGCCACTCAGAATTTGGTGGGAGCTTTGGGGTATGAAATTAAACGCATGCTAAGTCGCTTCAGTCATATCTGTCTCTTTGTGACCCTGTAGACTATAGCCAGCCATGCTCCTCTGTCCATGGGATTCTTCAGGCAGGAATTCTGGAGTGGATTGCTATTCCCTTCTCCAGAGGATCTTGCCGATCCCAGGATCGAACCTGTGTCGTGTCTCTTACATCTCCTGAACTGGCAGGCAGGCTCTTTACCACTGGTGCCACCTGCGAAGCCCGTGTAATTGAATACGAAGCAGGAAAACATAGGACAGTGGAAATGTGAAAGGGAGAGAAGTTAGAGGGGTATAAATATGACCAGAGATAGACTTGGCCCACCTCAGTCTTCCAAGCTTTCCTCGTGTGCTCCCTCATCATGTGTAACACTAACACACTGTGTAAAACACAAAACTGTCGACTCCCCAGGCTCTGACCCCTCCTTCCCTCTGTCTCCACCACCAGGGCTGGGCTCTGGCTCCCTGTTCCCTTAGCTCTTCTTCTGGATCTACAAAAGTCCTCCCTAGATCAAGCTCCTAAAAGGCAGAAGAATCTTTATCTTTCTCAATCTCTTCTGGCTGCTATTGAAGAGTTTCAGTTAATAGAAATTCTGAGCTATAATTGGTGGATTATATATCTGGAGGAAAAAAAGGTGTAATAAAAATGATGTAAAATGGAGGGAAGAAAAGAAATGCTAATTGCTAATTGTTAATCCCTTCTTCCATCTAACTGAGTCCCTAGTTTGCGCAAAGCATCGTGGTCATGGTTCAAGGGGTATAAGACACGTAAGGGCAGTTCTGTTTTGGTGAGGTAAAATCAGCTCCCAGATGATCAGTCTATCATAGATAACAACTATACTCTGTGGATAAAAATTACAAAAAGCAACTTCATGAAGGTTCTAGAATGTGAACAAAAGTGGCAAATTTGGGAGAGGGAGCAAAACCTAAAAAAGAAATCACAAGGATGCATTCCTCACTTCTGCAATTTCCCCCAGAGTGTAGTCCATAGTCTTGAGCTGGTATGGGTGGTGAAGCTGCAGTTCCAATAGAGGCTGCTCAGCTTTCTGACCAGAAAAGTACAGAACTTCAGCTGCTTGCAGTTGAGGGTGAATTCTTCCAAGGAGACCTCTGGAGTAGGGCAGGTTCTGGTTCTCTGTACAAACCCTCCAAACTCACTGACTGAACCCTGGGCCCTGCAAGCGCAGAGCAGATTGCAGACTGCCCAGTTAAGAGACCAATAAAAACAGCCTCAAGTGAAATTTGAGCTCCTAGCTAAAACAATATAGAGAAAGCAGGTGAGTGAAAAGGCTGTGGCCTTTCTCTTCCCATCTCTGGGCAGGAAGAGGTGGAGGAGAATCCCTTACTCCAGGAGAAGAGATGGCTTCCAAGAGACACAGTCCCAGGGACTGCACTACAGCAAGCAGCCTGAAGACAGAGTGAAATCCGCTCCCAGCTGAGCATCTGCCTATGGAATGGATTTTCTCATTGCCCTTCTATGTCTATTTGAGCAAAGGAAACAAAGTTGGAAAGAACAGACCACTAGCAAGAGAAGATTGCGTGCAAACAACTTCTCTGTGTTTGACATAATGAGACTGAATGAATTTCCTGAGGAGTAATGGCAAGGCTGGCATTATTTTGCTGGTACCATGCCCCAGAAGGCTACTGTTGGGGCAGAGGCTGAGGTGGGTGCGTGGAGTGTCAGGAACTAAAAAGGGTGTTGAAAAGCAGTCACCTTGGAGAACATCTTATGCCTCAACAAGAAGCCAGTGTTAAATGCTTGCCGTGTACCAGGTGTCATCAGCCCATGGAGGCCTTAGAGCAGCATCAGTTAAGAAAAAGCTCTTAAACCCAATTCTCTTTCCCAACCTAAGCTTCCTCTCACCTAAAGATATCAGGTCAAAAGAATCAAAAATCAGCAGGTGCATAAGAATAGCCTGTGCAGTTTCTCCCCATTGCAGACCCTTGAGCCAAGAACCAGATCCAGAACCGGAGGACAAGAGCGTTTGGGAAGATATGCAGGGGTGCCCAGTCACTTAAATCATCCTGAAAATAGTCTGAGAGTCACCTGATAAACAGTCAACAGGTATCAAATTTCCCCTCACCACCTCCCAAGGAAAAATTGCCCTCCAGCTCAGCTTCTCTTGAGCCCAGGGCTCCTGAGGTCTCCAGGTACAGGGCAGTTGACATTTTCCAGCACTTCCCTAAATACCTGGCACCAAAGCTAAGAATACTTGGTGCCTGAGCCCCAAATGTTTATGTATGCCTCCAAAGCTCCTTGTACAACTATCCTTTCACAGAGGATCCCTCTCTTTTCGGAGAAGATCCTCAGGTAAATCTAGCAATGCTCTGCATTAAACATGCTTTTTTTCCCCAACAAGATGCTGAAAAAAATGGGGACCCATGCATCTGCTAAAACTTTTGTCTCTGAGTTTATACATGAACCAAGTGACACTCTGTCATTCCAAACCATACTAAAATAAGCATGAGATCCAAGTTTTAAATTGGGCTATGTTATACTTTGGCCACCTGATGCGAAAAACTGACTCATTTGAAAATACCCTGATGTTGGGAAAGATTGAAGGCATGACGAGAGAGGATGAGATCCAACCAGTCCATCCTAAAAGAAATCAGTCCTGAATATTCACTGGAAGGACTGATGCTGAAGCTGAAACTTCAATATGTGGCCACCTGATGTGAAGAGCTGACTCATTTGAAAAGACCCTGATGCTGGAAAAGATTAAGGGCAGGAGGAGAAGGGGACGACAGAGAGTGAGATGGTTGGATGATGTCACATGAGTCTGAGTAAACTCCAGGAGTTGGTGATGGACAGGGAGGCCTGGTGTACTGCAGTCCATGGGGTCACAAAGAGTCAGACATGACTGAATGACTGAATTCAACTGAACTGATACTGTAAGGAATTGAACTTCACTGAGATTTTTGTTTGTAATAACAGAATATGACTAGAAAGCTAGGGGATCCACCCAATATGTCAAGACTTGACAAATCCAGCACAATAAACAGTTGGAGACAAAAGCATTTCACGTTTGTGCCCTACCATATTCAATGCACTGATTCCACAAATACAGTCACATGTCATGTTAACAGTAACCATAGAAGTAGGTACTAGTATTATAATTATTTTATTTAACATACATATTATATGTAATATACATAATAAATTATAACATGAAATATTATTGATTATATATAATAATTTTTTGTCCTTTTCTACAGTTCATGAGGTTCTCATGGCAAGTATACTAGGGTGGTTTGCCATCCCTTCCTCCTCATTGGAAAAGTCCCTGATACTGGGAAAGATTGAGGGCAGAAGGAGAAGAGGGTGTCAGAGGATGAGATGGCTAGGTGGCATCACCGATACTACGGACATAAACTCAGGCAAACTTTAGGAGATGATGAGGGACAGAGAGACCTGGAGTGCTGCAGTCCAAGAGGTCACAAAGAGTTGGACACAACTTAGTGTCTGAACAACAACATATAATAAATATGTTTGTTTATATATATATATATAGTGACTTAGAATTAGAGGGCATATTGTATATTCCCATATTTTTTAGCTGGCTGGCATCTAAAGCATTTTTCTATATTTATGGAATGCCCAGCCTCATGAGTGTGTTTTGCTGGGAGGAAGACACCAACTTCAATATAGAAGTTGAAAATACAAAATACTCATTTTTCCCATTTTCCCTGAGAACTGTAACATTGATGTCAGAAGGCTCTCCACCCATAGAGGTGCCTGTGTCAGATTCTGACCCAGACTCTAAATCCACTAAGAGGATTTGTGTGAGATGCCATCCTGATGGGAACAGCGGCAGAATGCTGCCCAATTTCCAGAGGCAGGAATCATGGTGGTTCCTGTAGACATGCCAGGATCTCAGTGACTGTGAGGTTAGGGATGTGTGTAAAGCAACCAGAGCACTGGTAACAGGAAAGAGAGCTGTGAGTGTTCAGTGCTGTGTCTTGATTTGTAATATAGGGTATATCTAGTCATCTCCAAGCTGGTTCTTTGGCCTTCTTGGAGTTTCTGTTAGACACTGATAGCTTTAATAAATTTGTTTTTTGATTGAATTAGCTAGCATTAAGTTTTGTTGCTCAACAATAAAAAACCCAACTGACAGAATGTTAAGTAATAACAGCTTTCTGATCACACAATACAAACAGTAGAGCTAGATGCCAGTCCTCACTAGGTCACACTGAAGTTGGAGTTCTAACCCCCAGGACCTCTGAATGTGACTATATTTAGAGATATGTCTTTGAAGTGATCATTAAATTAAAATGAGGTTATGGGAGGAGGAGCCCTACCCCAATATGATGGTATCCTTATAAGAATAGGAAATTTGGATTCAGATCCATGCAGAGGGAAGATGGTATGAAGACACAGGGAGAAGATGACCATCAACAAACCAAGGAGAGAGAGGCTTCAAAAGAAGCCAGTTTTGCAAACACCTGAATGTGTGACTTCTAGCCTCCAGAAATGTGAGACAATAAATTTCTAGTTGAAGCCACCCAGTCTGTGTGATTTTGTTATGGTAGCCCTGGTGAACTAAAACAGGGAGTGAAGAATCAGGAAAAATTCAAGATAATCTCACAGTTGTTCAATTAGATAATTTGAAGGAAGCTGTAAATAAGGTTGGGAGGAATCTCCACTGGAGGGGGAGGGCAAGATTATAAATTCAATTTTGAATATTTTAAGTTTGAGATTTCTGCAGGAGAGCATAATAGAAATCTTTAAAGCCTTAGCTTCTTTCTGAATCCTGCAAGAGACTTAAGCTCGAGGAAGAGAGAGAAAAGACACTTTTGGATATCAATGTTTACTCTATTTGAACCAGCTCTGAACTGCCTGCTTTGCGAGCTTTAAAATGACAAAGGTGCGTTTATGCATGGAGTTTTCCAGTCCAAGTCCCTGCTGAAGGGTGACATGCTTCTTTCGGCAGCTGAAGGAACCTCCATAGTAACACAAGGCCATGCCATTCACTAGAGTGGTGACACCACTTGGCTGGAGATGAGATTTTAGTCCAGCACTGAGCCCATGGCTTAATTTCAGTGACCAGTCAAGAATACATGCACTTTCTAACCTGGAGACAAATGAACCAAACATATTGAATTCTATCTTAATATGGTGTTTAAATTTCCTTTTTAGCATTTCTTGAATTTCTACTCAAATGTCTGTGTAGACCATGACTTACTATGTAACATTAAGCGGCTATAATCACGGCAGGTGGTAACTACAGCCACAAAATTAAAAGACGCTTGTTCCTTGGGAGAGAAGTTATGACCAACATAGACAGCATATTAAAAAGCAGAGACATTACTTTGCCAACAAAGGTCTGTCTAGTCAAAGCTACGGTTTTTCCAGTGGTCATGTATGGATGTGAGAGTTGGAGCTTTCTATAAAGAAAGCTGAGCACTGAAGAATTGATGCTTTTGAACTGTGGTGTTGGATAAAATTCCCTTGGACAGCAAGGTGATCCAACCAGTCCATCCTAAAAGAAATCAGTCCTGAATATTCACTGGAAGGACAGATGCTAAAGCTGAAACTCCAATACTTGGCCATCTGATGCCAAGAACTGACTCATTGGAAAAGACCCTGATGCTGGGAAAGATTGAAGCCAGGAGGAGAAGGGGATGACGATGATGAAATGGTTGGATGGCATCACCGACTCAATGGACATGAGTTTGAGTAAACTCCAGGAGTTGGTGATGGACAGGGAGGCCTGGCATGCTGCAGTCCGTGGGGTCACAAAGAGTCAGACACAACTTAGCGACTGAACTAAACTGAACTGTGTCAGAACTCTGCCCTCCACTGCAGATAAATGGAGGATAAATCTAAACCTGGGCCTGTTTTCCAACAGCTTACTTTTTAGTTGGAAGTGGGCAACAAAGAGAAGGCAAGCATGAGAAGGAGGCTGTCCACCTGAAGAAATGGGTGGCTGGTGGGCATAGTCACAGGTTACTCCAGGCCTGCCTGCTGGGGGACTCAGCTGGCTGGGTACCTATGACATTTCCATAGATGGTTTCAGGATTCAAGAAGTCCTGATCATGGAAATTAATCAACCTCGAAAATATACATCTGTAAGGCAAGGGACTGAAACTTCCATGTAAATGAGTTTTAGTAAAAACAACAGATAATATTATAATTATGCCTGTTTCACTGTTCAAGGTGGTTGTAATGGAACTTGGAGGGCAGAGGAAACAGAGCAAGGAGAATGATGGTAAGAGTGAAAAAGACCTGACAGATATGAGTTTGGATAGTGTGACCACCTATATGGAGAGTACAAGCAGGATAGGCTATGGTGACCTGGGTCCGACTGGCTGATTTCATGAGCTCTGCTCAGTTTACCTCCATCTCCAACCTACTCCCATTCCCAAATAGAAGATGCAGACATAAATCTATTTGGCACTTCCTACACTCCATTTTCTCTTTTTAAATGGCTACCATGATCTCAGGAAAAGAATTTACTTAACCATATTAGTAGCATCTTAAATAATGCAATTTTATCTTGTCAGTGAAATAGCTATAATTAAAACAAATTATCTCTTTCCATTCATAGCTTAATTCCAATAGCACATCTGATAGATTCTTAAAAAATGTTAACTTGTCTTATTTCAAAATTAATTCAAGTTAGAGTACAGCATTTAGAAAGTTCTGGTGTAGGGCAAGTCCATGAGTGTTTAGCTGCCAGGGTGTCTCCAGAGTCCAGTTTAATGCTAGCAGAGAGGATGTTGAATGCAGTGAACTATCCCACTCAGGAGACCACCCATAATTTCAATACCAAGAGCTAATTGTTGCTCAGTTGCTAAGTTGTATCCCACACTTTGAGACCCCATGGACTGCAGCACACCAGCTTTCCCTGTCCTTCACTATCTCCTGGAGTTTGCCCAGACTCATGCCCATTGTGCCAATAATGCCATCCAACCATCTTATCCCTTCTCCTCCTGCCCTCAATCTTTCCCAGCATTTAGAGTTTTTTCTGTCTACTTTTTGATACCTATTTTTCCAATCACATATGTGCAAGCATACATAAACAAGTGTATACATGTATAAAACTATATGTTTACACAGTTAGTTTTACAAAGCACAAAGTTGGGTGGCTGTTATAGGGCATCTATGAGAAATGCCATGTGACAATGTGATGAAAGAATTGGGCCTATTGCTCTTAATGGTCCCAATAGCTGACCTTTCCACAGCAGCCCTGAGGTAGAACAATTTCTGCCAAATGCTTAGTTAAATTTCCCCTCCTTCTTTGAAGTACTTGCTTCTTTGCTCTAATTTATGTGTGTAAATTAGAGAGAAACATTGCTCCCTTAAATAAGATTAAAGGGAGTTGTAATTACATTTCACCACGTCCCCTGAATTCTTCCACCTGGGAAAGTAAGGAAAAATCAAAATGCCTCTTCCTCTTACTAGGCTGTTCACTAAACAATCTTTACATTTCTTAGAGGCAGCAGATGAGATCTATTACTAATGGCAAAAACCTCCACTGGGGTTCAGGAATATTCAGGCAATTGAAGGTTTCCACTTTCAAGGACAGCAGTTCATCAATCTAAGTATCTAGGGAAATAATGAATACATTGTCGTACATTTATACATTGGGCTACCCCAGTTACACAAAGAAAACACTTGAGTTACATGGATGAGTGTCAAAAGAAAAGTGTTAAAAGTAAAGTTGCAGAATTAGAGGTATGGTATAATATCATGTATATAAAATTTAAAACAAAAATGTTTTTCTGAAGTATCAGAATTTTTATTTTAATTTTTTAAAACTTTTATTGAAATATAATTGATTTACAATGTTTTAGTTTCAAGTGTACAACAAAGTGATTATGTTATACATATATATACTTATATATAAATATATTCTGATTTTACACTCTCTATTATAGGTTATTATGAGATATTGAGTATAATTCTGTTCTATACACTTTGTTGGTTACCTATTTTACATTTAATAGTGTGTGCATTTTAATCCCAACTCCTAAAAATGTGAAACATACCTTTTATAGAATCATCTGTGTGTAGTAAAAATATAAAATATACTTGAGAATAATACAGGCAAGTTTCAGATTTATTATGTCATTGTTGTTGTTGTTTGGTCAGTAAGTCATGTTTGACTCTTGCGACCCCATGGATTGTAGCCCGCCAGCTTCCTCTGTCCATAGGATTCTCCAGGCAAGAAATACTAGAGTGGGCTGCCATTTCCTTCTCCAGGGGATCCTCCTGATTCAGGGATCTAACCCATGGGCATGCAGCTTCTTTACCACTGAGTCACTAGGGAAGCCCATTCATTATATTGGGGAGAAAAAAATGACAGCACAGGGGTACAAAATTTGTTATTTTAATCTGTAATGTTTGTTTCTTAAGCTGAGTAGAGAGTATGTAAGGGTTTATATAACTCAAAAGCATATTTTGGTGCCTGAAATATTATGTAACTGATATCTTCAGATTATTAAAGGTCTGGCATGTTAATGGTGGGCAGTATCCCACGACCTATGCCCAAAGCTATTATTATAAAGGTGATTTTTAGGCCATTCTTTGGAAAACCCTAAAGAGTTGTATAAATAAATGAACAGTTTCTCCTATATGGCTAAGGAGCTAAGGTCTTCAGGAATAGCAAACCACGATGGAAGCAGAGTTAATGTTGTATTAAGAAGAAGGATTTCTTTTTTTCCTACAAAATTCCCAAGATAGTCCCCACTGAAGCTTTACATTATGGCAACATCAGTTTGAATACTCTTTCTTCTGTTTGTGTCCCTCGAAGCACCTCAGCCCTACTGAACTTCAGCTTCATAGGCTGGTACTTCCTGCCGTTTGTACCTTTGACACTGCTGTCTGGCATTGCCCTGGCTAAATGGAACTTGTTTTCATTGCCAGAAATACTATCATCACTCTGTGTCAGCCATAAGGACTCATTGGCACCCTGCAAGACCAGGAGTTTCTCATGTCTGGAGATCTTTAAAAAGAGGTAGATGGTCACAGGTATTATAAAAGGGATTCTAGTAGCCTCTGGTATATTAGAGCTAATAACTTCTGAATATGTATCTCTATATATTCATCTATACAAGAAATACTGAATGCTAAGTTTCTACACAGCACCTTGCCTGTTCAGTTTCTGTAGTTCTGGGCTTTGATTCTGCAAACGTGCCTGTTTTCACAAAATGGAAACTGGGGCACAAAGGGAGAGGAAACTTATTTTAAGTAAACAATCAGTGGGCAGACAGGCTGTGGTTTGCAGACCTATCAGGTTGAGTCTTCTTGTCGAGGCATCACAAGTTGGAGGAATATTTCAGAGATAATGGCCACATTCACAAATGCATAGATATCTCACCAGAGAAGAGACCCTGTAGGACACTGAATACAAACACTTCATTTTACAGATGAGGAAACAAAAGCCTAGGGAGAATTTGGTGGCTAACTGATGGCAAAACCTGTTCTCAGATACAGTATTTCCCTCTTAATCTTGAAGGTTATGGTCCTGAAAATCCCTGTGGTATGGAGAAATTATGTTTGAGGAATTTATGACCTTGAGAAGAAAATAGAGTTTGGGAAGTTAGTGAATGAATTGAAGAAAGTTATCATAATTGTCTATTTCCTAACATAAACTATTACAGATGCCATTTATATTCACTTTATTTGATAAATAAATTTGTAATGATGAATCCCTTAAAACTGATTTTTATTTACTCTTTAGAATTCCTTATTACCAACTGCAGAGTTTCTCTCTTTGAACAGTATTTAAAAACTTCTCGTCATTTGTTTTCATTTTACAAGTGATGGTTCCAATGGATAGTTTTCTGTTTCATGTCCTATGGTCCTATGTTTGTGTATGTGTGTGTGTGTGTGTGTGTGTCTTTGATATAATCATTCTTCCTTAAAATTCTCACTTACTTTGACTCTGTGACAACTCTATTTCTACTGTGTCTTCTCCCACATCCCTAGCTGTTTCTTTTCTACTGTACTTTAACTGTAACTGCTCACCAGGATTATGCCCTTAATTTTCACCTCCTCCCACTGTCTCCCTATATAATCATCACTATTTGATAATGAGGCCCTGCCAAATAAAACTGTCTAATACCTTTCTAATCTGTGATTTCCCCTCTATTCCTGCTGTTAATGCCTTAGCTCAGGATATCAACCTCCCTTACCTGGGCCACTGCAGTAATCTCTTTGTCATTGGTTTCACATCTCTCAAATGCATTATCGGCATTGTGGTCTGAGTAACATTCTTCTTTTGACTGTTTATAGCTTTCAGTGGTTCCATGTTACCTATTGAACACTGTTCAAACTCATAAGCATTTCATTTCATCCAAGGCCCTCCACCTTAGCCCTTTCATCCTTTGCTCCAGGTACATTAATCTATTGAATATATTCAATAGAATGTACCAGGCTGTTACCTTGTTCTGTGACTTGGTCATTTGGTCAACAGACTGTTCTTCATTGGGAACACCCTTCTGTCTGCCCTCTTCACTCTACCCATTTTTCCTCCCGTGTGCCCACCTACATCTCTTTGAAGACTCTTTTCAACCAGCATCTAGTGTTTGAGGGTACTACCTCCTACTCTCTTTCTGCTCATCTAGCATTTTATTGAGATTAATAGGAGCTTTCTACCACAAAATCTGAATTCCTCTGTCCATGATTCCTATTGTCTCTGTCCCTCTTTTAATTGAGTGTGTCCCCTTTTAATCAAAGGCCTGTCTTTCTTCTCATCTTCACAGGAATTTCAATGCTTTTGTCATTCCTCTACTGAATTATTCCCACCAGTATATGCACCTAATCAAGTATTATTATCCTAAAAACTAAAATTAAACAGCTCTGTATCAATCCACATCTCCTTCTAGCTACCATATCATTATTCTATTTCTCTATGAAACTCCATAAAATAAATGTGTGTATATATTATAGCACCCTCATCTTTATACTTCATGTTCACTTTGTAAATTACTTGAAACTGACATTCACTCTCACAACCTAGTTGGTCACTAACAACTTCTGTATTGCAAAATCAACATTAGAATAGTTAATAATTGACCGTTTTTCTCCCAAAATTCTGTTTTTGGCTTATACGGTTTCATATTTTCTCAGTTTCCCCCTGCTTCTCTACATGTTTCTCCCAAATCTCCTTTGCATCTCCTTTGAATATCATATTTCTAAGTATTAAATTTCCTCAATATTCTAATCTAAACCCCAAGTCTCATGTTTCCATAAAATGACCTTCTCCATCATTGTGGCTTAAAATACCATTTTCAGGTCAACAATTCCTACATATGTACTTCTAGTCCTAACCTTCCTTCTAGCCTTCTAACTTATATACCTTTGTTTTCCACTCTGTCATAGATATTTCAGGATCATTTCACACAAATAGATCCAAGAGGCAGTTTTTATTTTCCTCTAAAAACCTTCTTCCAACTTCCTTTCCTTTGGTACCATCATCTACCCAGTTTCTTATGAAACCTGGAAGATACTCATAATTCCTCTCTGTCTCTCTTCCTCTTCATCTAGCTAATCATTAAGTCCAATCATCTGTTTCTCCTAAATGTATATCAAGGTGATCGACTTCTCTCTATTGTCACTGCCACACTCTAGTCCAAGTTATCAAGATTTTAAACCCAATTACTACAATACCTCCATACACATGACACACAGCCATTCCCATTCCTAAGTGATTCTGTACACAGGCACAGAAATAGTATTTTGTGAAACATAATTCTAGCATGACACTCTCTGACAATTTAAAATCTCTCTTTGCACCTTTTCTTAAGTCCAGGCACATGAATGTGGCTTCTTTGCCAGTCAACCTCTTACTCAGATCCCCAAGCTTATTTTACATAGTATTCCCTCAACCTCGGTAGTCTAGATTCACTAATTCCTGACATTTTCTCAAGCAAGTCAGTTCCTTTCTTATTTCAAAACCCATCACGTGGTGTTTCTTCTACTTTTTTTTTTTGTCTTTTATTTATTTAAATTTTTATTATTATTATTTTTTTTTACTCTAAAACTACACTTACTCTGATGTTTTAATGTTCTAATGTATCTTTAGCTTTTGGCTTAATATCATATTTTCAGAGACATCTTGGTGGTTGTATCTTTATCAGTCTTCCATCCATTCTTTATCTGTGGATCTGCCTTGTTTCCCTAATCTGTAATTATATGTTTATTTATTTATTTTGTTGATCTTTGTTTCTTTCTATTTCCTCCATAGATTCTATAGAAGACTATGCATAATTGGCCAAAATATATCTAGTCCCTATCAGAGTGCTTGTTATCTAGTAACACTAAGTAATTATTTGGTGAATCACTTAGTGATATTTGCAGTCATATGTGTGCTTTTTTAATTGATTGAAAATAGATTTCATAAGTTGACATGTAGGATCAAGGAATGAAGAGTAGAAAATAGTACCATTTTGGAATAAATTTTCACTTCAAATTCAGCAACTCTTCAAGAAACAGTTAGTAGCATTCCTGGAACTAAGAAGCTGTTATCCACTCTAGTCTACTTGGGCACATTAATGTCTCTACTTACTGACTCTACTTATGACTATTACTGCATAATAGTAAAATAGAAAGTTTTTGAAACCATGAATACCTAGAGTTTGACATTTACAAATACACCCTCAGAAGAAAAAATACCCTGATAAACTTTGATTGTACTAAAAGGTTATTTTTAGCACTTTATTTTATTTTGACTATTTTATTAGTGTTTTTCAAAGAAACAGAATTAACAGGATATATATGAAGATTTTCCCCAGTGGCTTAGTAGTAAAGAACCTGCATGCCAAAGCAGGAGCTACAGAAGATGTGGGTTTGATCCCTGGGTCAGAAAGATCCCCTAGTGAAGGATATGGCAACCCACTCCAGTGTTCTTGCCTGAAAAATTCTATGGACAGAGGAGCCTGGTGGGCTACAGTCCATGGGGTTGCAAAGAGTTGGGCACGACTGAGCAGACATACACTATGCATCCAATGACAAATATATATATGAAGAAATATATATGTGAAGAAATTTATTATAAGAAATTGGCTCATGTGATTATAGAGGATAAGAAGTCCCAAAATCAACAGTTGGTGAACTGGAGACCCAAAAGTGCTGATGTGTAGTTTTAGTCCAAGTCCCAAGGCCTGATAACCAGGAAAGCTGATGGTGTAAGTTCCAGTTCAAAAGATGGTAGGCTTGAGACCAAGAGGAGCAATGTTTCAGTTTGAGTACAAAGGCAGTTTCTCAGTCATGTCCAACTCTTTGTGACTCAGTGGAGTGCAGCATGCCAGACTTCCCTGTCCATCACCAACTCCTGGAGCTTGCTCAAATTCGTGTCCATTGAGTTGGTGTTGCCATCCAACCATCTCATCCTCTGTCATCTCCTTCTGCTCCCTCGCTCAATCTTTCCCAGCATCAGGGACTTTTCCAATGCGTCAGTTCTTTGCATCAGGTGGCCAAAGTATTGGAGCTTCAGCTTCAGCATCAGTCCTTCCAATGAACCCCCAGGAGTGATCTCCTTTAGGATGGACTGGTTGTATCTCCTTGCAGTCCAAAGGACTGCAGTCCAAGACTCTCAAGAGTCTTCTCCAACACCACAGTTCAAAAGCATCAGTTCTTCGGCACTCAGCTTTCTTCACAGTCCAACTCTCACATCCATACATGACTACTGGAAAAAACATAGCCTTGACTAGATGGACCTTTGTTGGCAAAGTAATGTCTCTGCTTTTGAATATGCTATCTAGGTTGGTCATACCTTTCCTTCCAAGGAGTAAGCGTCTTTTAATTTCATGGCTGCAATCACCATCTGCAGTGATTTTGGAGCCCCCAAAAATAAAGTCTGACACTGTTTCCACTGTTTCCCCATCTATTTCTCATGGATTGATGGGACCAGATGCCATGATCTTAGTTTTCTGAATGTTGAGCTTTAAGCCAACTTTTTTACTCTCCACTTTCACTTTCATCAAGAGGCTTTTTAGTACTTCTTCACTTTCTGCCTTAAGGGTGGTGTCATCTGCATATCTGAGGTTATGGATATTTCTCCCTCCCAGCAACCTTGATTCCAACTTGTGCTTCTTCCAGCCCAGCGTTTCTCATGATGTACTCTGCATATAAGTTAAATAAGCAGGGTGACAATATACAGCCTTGACGTACTTCTTTTCCTATTCTTACAAATGGCTAAGAAAAGAAAAGAAGTGAAAGACAAAGGAGAAAAGGAAAGTATACCTATTAATATTCAGATGTTAATCTCACCCAGAAACACTCTCATAGACACACCCAGAATAATGTGTGGACCCTGTGGTCCAGTCAATTGAAACACAAAATTAACCACTATAAATACATGGTAAGTTGGCAATGGATTCATGAGGTTTAAACTTAAAAGTTTACATTGTGTGTTTATCAAGTGAGTTTTACAGTTTTCCTCATGTAGATTGTCTACATTTTCTAGCTAAATTTTTCATAGTTATTTTGTATCTTTCCTATTATTAATGAAGGTTTAGTGTTTTAAGATATTTTCCACCCTGTGGTTGTATATATATATATATGTTTATAACTAAATTCAATAACTAATTTTTAAATTTCACTATTGAAAACTTCTCATATATTAAGTAGTAGGGGTGTTGGAGTGGTTGAGAGGCATATCACGTTCTTGACTTTGATGGAAGTGGTTCTATGGTCCCCTCGTTAACAATGATGGGAGTATGTAATGATGTCAGAGAAGAGTTTTAGCAAGGGTAGAATGATTGCGTGCATGCATGCTCAGTTGCTTCGGTCATGTCAGACTCTTTTTGACCCTATGGACCGTAGCCTGCCAGGCTCCTCTATCCATAGGATTCTCCAGGCAAGAATATTGGAGTAGGTTGCCCTTTCCTTTTCAGGGGATCTTCCTGACCTAGGGATTGAACCCGCATCTCCTGTGACTACTGCATTGCAGGTGGATTCTTTACCCTGAGCCAGCAGGAAAGCCCCATAGAATGATTATGCCCTGGTAATAACATAAAATTCTCAATTACTTAAACAAAAATTTTCTGCCTTGTTTATTATGTTGTTTGGGTCCCCTCTCTCCTTACTTATTTTTAGTTCACTAGATCTGTTTTGGACCAAAAGGGGTAAACTGAAGCTTCTGACAACTTGTATCTTTCTGTTTCTCCATGAATTTCTGCAACGTCTCCTTTGTTATTTGCTTTGCTGTTTTAGTCGCTAAGTCGTGTCTGACTCTTCTGCAACCCCTTGGACTGTAACCTGCCAGGCTCCTCTGTCCATGGGATTTCCCAGGCAGGAATACTGGAGTGGGTTGCATTTCCTTCTCCAGGGGATCTTCCCCAACCAAGGATTGAACCAGTATCTCCTGCATTGAAGGTGGATTCTTTACCACTGAGCCACCAGGGAAGCCTCTACTTTGTTATAGGTGCTGCCATTTTTAAGCATATGGCATCAAAATTTCATTGTCCTCTTTAACATTATAAATTTCGTTCTTTTTCTGTTATGCTTATTAGCCAGAAATCACCTTGGATACTAAGATTATATACCCTACTTAACAAGAATAAGTGTAATTTTTTGATCATTTGGAGTCAGTTTTCCTGATGCTCTTTTATCATGTCGACACAAGTCTTCTTCCATTTCAGGAAAGGTTTCTTAAATTATATTTAATTTTTTTGTTTTATTGTATAGTTTTCTTTGGAGGGAAATATACCAACGCACAAATTGAATCTTCTTTGTCTTCTATAGTTCTCTTTTTTCTCTATGATTTAAAAAAAAATTCTTTCTTAATTTTTGTTTCACTTCATTTGCTTTTCGAGCTTCTATCCTGTCTTTTACTCTCTGTAGTGTCTGTTCTCCTAAGTGCTAATAATTAATCTTCATTTCTGAAATACTTTGATTTTATCCATTTTCTGTCTGAGTTCTGCTAGTAACTGGTTTACTTTCTCCTATTTTTGACAGCTTTGGCCTAAGCAACACTTTCATAATTTCTTACATTTCTGTTTTGTGGTTTTCTTTTACAAGAGTAATTGCTTCAGGATTGTTTGAATATTAGGTTATAATTTTTATCTGCCTTGCAGATATTTTTCCACTGAAATTTCTTCATTTGTAGAATAGTTTTGCTTATGTTTAGTAGTATTTTTTCTTGTGGTGTCTTTATGTATGCTGCACTTACTCTTTTCTTGATACTCATAATCAATGAGTTGAATTTTTTTGGACTTGTTATTAATAAAAGCCATAGTTACTTGGAAGAGTGAGTAGGGGCAATGTATCTTTCAAAACAGTATAGGCCAACAGCACTTTTGTTACTACAGAAATAAATACTGTATTTTCCTTAAAATGTGCTATCTTTCTTCTAGAACCTAATTTAATTCAGAAGGATTTATTCAGCTTACATTTGCCTGTTTTCCTTCACCAGCTGCTGCACTTCTCCACACCTTCAGGGTACTTTTATTGGTTCACTTATTTACATACTATTTTTTTTTTTTTGGTAGATTCCAAGATCTACCTTTGGGTCCCACCAGGCATTTTCTTGACTTCTCATTTTGTCTCTCCCACCATTTGGTTCCCGTAAGACCTCAGTCCAGCTCCCAACAGCTCCTGCTCAGGTTGGCGCTCTTCCCTTTTAGCAGTGTATGCATTCTGCATGTTTCTAAGAACTGTATCCGCTCAGCCCCTCAGCCTGCCCACACCTTCTCACCATTTGGTCTCAGTGTTCTCTAGAGCAACCTGCCCCTTTGAAGATTACAAATGTTTTTCTGTTCTCTAGTTTCAGTGAAAAATAGAGTTTGTTGCTATTTTTGTACTGTCTCTTGTTGCTCTTATTTTCCATGGAGAAACATGGAAGTCCTGAGAACTAAACTACCACTGCTTTCTTGCAGGAAACTCTACTAAACAGGTACTTTATTGCCATCAGGGCTGTCCCCAACATTTACAGCTCTAGGAGCACAATTACACATGTAGGCCAATATGCCATATATGAAATCTTTGAGGATTTTAAATCAGGCTAACACAGCTATTGAGACATGTTCTAGTCTCCTTCTTTGATAATATCTTCTTAATTACCTATAAGGTCAGATTCAAATATATCTTTTTCAGACTCTGCTGAGTTCTGCTCTAGTCCCCATCATGCTGCCCACCCAATTCACTTAACCTTAAACTGCATCTTTATGTCATCTATACTCAGCTGCCCCTGGGATATACTGTAGATACAAAGGTGTACCCAACTGCAGTATAGCTCACCCTTGGAATAACCAGGGAAAAGGTGAAGGCCTTGGAGATGAACCTCTGGGGCAGAGAATCTGTGCCCCTGGCTCCCCAGAGCATATTGCATGAGTTGTCTGGAGGCACTCTCCCTTAATCCTGTGAAATCCTTACTCAGAGGAGAAGAAAGTGAAAGTGAAATTCGCTCAGTTGTGTTCAACTCTTTGCAACCCCATGGACTATACGTCCATGGAATTCTCCAGGCCAGAATACTGAAGTGGGTAGCCTTTTTATTCTCCAGAGTATCTTCCCAACCCAGGGATCAAACCCAGGTCTCCCACATTGCATGTGGATTCTTTACCAGCTGAGCCACAGAAATATTGGCCAAATGAGCCCAGAGGAGGATTGTTAGAAGTGTGGGCACCATATATTTCACCAGTGCTTGTTGAATTGTTACCATTAACATTTGTTTACTTTATCATATAAAGTTAAATTTTTAAAAGAAGAGTTCTATGTTCATTGATTAGTTCTAGTAATTGTCTGGTGGAGTTTTTAGGGTTTTCTATGTAGATGATCATGTCATCTGCAAACAGTGAGAGCTTTACTTCTTCTTTTCCAATTTGGATTTCTTTTATTTCCTTTTCTGCTTTGATTGCTGTGGCCAAAACTTCCAAAACTATGTTGAATAGTAATGGTGAAAGTGGGCACCCTTGTCTTGTTCCTGACTTTGGAGGAAATGCTTTCAATTTTTCACCATTGAGGATAATGTTTGCTGTGGGTTTGTCATATATAGCTTTTATTATGTTGAGGTATGTTCCTTCTATTCCTGCCTTCTGGAGAGTTCTTATCATAAATGGATGTTGAATTTTGTCAACGGCTTTCTCTGCATCTATTGAGATAATCATATGGTTTTTATTTTTCAATTTGTTAATGTGGTGTTTTACATTGATTGATTTGCAGATATTAAAGAATCCTTGCATCCCTGGGATAAAGCCCACTTGGTCATGGTGTTTGATCTTTTTAATGTGTTGTTGGATTCTGATTGCTAGAATTTTGTTAAGGATTTTTGCATCTATGTTCATCAGTGATATTGGCCTGTAGTTTTCTTTTTTTGTGGCATCTTTGTCAGGTTTTGGTATTAGGGTGATGGTTGCCTCATAGAATGAGTTTGGAAGTTTACCTTCCTCTGCAATTTTCTGGAAGAGTTTGAGTAGGATAGGTGTTAGCTCTTCTATAAATTTTTGGTAGAATTCAGCTCTGAAGCTGTCTGGAATTCCATTCACCATTGCAATGAAAAGAATAAAATACTTAGGAATATATCTACCTAAAGAAACTAAAGACCTATATATAGAAAACTATAAAACACTGGTGAAAGAAATCAAAGAGGACACTAATAAATGGAGAAATATACCATGTTAAGGATTGGAAGAATCAATATAGTGAAAATGAGTATACTATCCAAAGCAATTTATAGATGCAATGTAATCCCTATCAAGCTATCAGTGGTATTCTTCACAGAGATAGAACAAATAATTTCACAATTTGTATGGAAATACAAAAAACCTCGAATAGCCAAAGCAATCTTGAGAAAGAAGAATAGAACTGGAGGAATCAACCTGCCTGACTTCAGGCTCTACTACAAAGCCACAGTTATCAAGACAGTATGGTACTGACACAAAGACAAATATTGGTCAATGGAACAAAATAGAAAGCCCAGAGATAAATCCACGCACATATGGACACCTTATCTTTGACAAAGGAGGCAAGAATATACAATGGATTAAAGGCAATCTCTTTAACAAGTGGTGCTGGGAAAACTGGTCAACCACTTGTAAAAGAATGAAACTAGAACATGTTCTAACACCATACACAAAAATAAACTCAAAATGGATTAAAGATCTAAATGTAAGACCAGAAACTATAAAACTCCTAGAGGAGAACATAGGCAAAACACTCTCCAATGTACATCACACCAGGATCCTCTATGACCCACCTCCCAGAATATTGGAAATAAAAGCATAAATAAACAAATGGGACCTAATTAAACTTAAAAGCTTCTGCACATCAAAGGAAATTATAAGCAAGGTGAAAAGACAGCCTTCAGAATGGGAGAAAATAATAGCAAATGAAGCAACTGACAAACAACTAATCTCAAAAATATACAAGCAACTCCTGCAGCTCAATTCCAGAAAAATAAATGACCCAATCAAAAAATGGGCCAAAGAACTAAATAGACATTTCTCCAAAGAAGACATACAGAGGGCTAACAAACACATGAAAAGATGCTCAACATCACTCATTATCAGAGAAATGCAAATCAAAACCACTATGAGGTACCATTTCATGTCAGTCAGAATGGCTGCCATCCAAAAGTCTACAAGCAATAAATGCTGGAGAGGGTGTGGAGAAAAGGGTACCCTCTTACACTGTTGGTGGGAATGCAAACTAGTACAGCCACTATGGAGAACAGTGTGGAGATTCCTTAAAAAACTGGAAATAGAACAGCCTTATGACCCAGCAATCCCACTGCTGGGCATACACACTGAGGAAACCAGAATTGAAAGAGACACGTGTACCCCAATGTTCATCGCAGCACTGTTTATAATAGCCAGGACATGGAAGCAACCTAGATATCCATCAGCAGATGAATGGATAAGAAAGCAGTGGTACATATACACAATGGAGTATTACTTAGCCATTAAAAAGAATACATTTGAATCAGTTCTAATGAGATGGATAAAACTGGAACCTATTATACAGAGTGAAGTAAGCCAGAAAGAAAAACACCAATACAGTATACTAACGCATATATATGGAATTTAGAAAGATGGTAACAATAACCCTGTACACGAGACAGCAAAAGAGACACTGATGTATAGAACAGTCTTTTGGACTCTGTGGGAGAGGGAGAGGGTGGGGTGATTTGGGAGAATGGCATTGAAATATGTATAATATCATATATGAAACGAGTCGCCAGTCCAGGTTCGATGCACGATACTGGATGCTTGGGGCTGGTGCACTGGGACGACCCAGAGGGATGGTATGGGGAGGGAGGAGGGAGGAGGGTTCAGGATGGGGAACACATGTATACCTGTGGCAGATTCATTTTGATATATGGCAAAACCAATACAATATTGTAAAATTAAAAAATAAAATTAAAATTAAAAAAAATAAATAAGGGTTCTAAATGAATCAAAAGGTTATTTTTTTTCATTTAAAAATATCTTGTAGATTTTTTCATGGGAAATTTAAAATCTAAATAAGTGAATAGTAGGAATTCTGATTATTTTAATTTTCTTCTTTGTCTTTTCCTATAGGCTATGAATTTTCCACTCCACATAGGCACTATTTTCACAATTAGAAAAGAAACATTAAAAATGAAAAAAGACTACAAACATAAATGGTGAACTCACTAAAAGGGAGTATAATGCTAATATTTAGGTTAAAAAAAAAGGATTTTCATCTTTTTCTAGTGAGCCATGGCATATTTCCAAGTGCTTTTACACACACACACACACACACACAGACACACACACACATATTCATGCATGCATACATTGCAGGTCTTAGGAAAGGAGTGTCAGTCAAAAATTACAGCTGATTGGATCTTTGGACACAGGTCTAAGATGCAAGGGGCTTCCCAGGTGGTGCTATTGGTAAAAAACCGACCTGCCAATGTAGGGGACATGAAAGATGCAGGTTCGACCTCTGGGTGGGGAAGATCACCTGGAGGAGGGCATGGCAATCCACTCAAGTATTCTTGCCTGGAGAATCCCGTGGAGGAGGAGCCTAGTGGGCTATGGTCCAAAGGGTCTTGAAGAGTCACACATGACTGAAGCGACTTAGCACACAGGCATGCTAAGATACAAGATGTCCTTGGGTGGTGTCTGTAGCTATCGTCCTTGTGCACTGTCATCTCTGATGTTCAAGTCCATGGGTGGCATACAGCATCCACAGAGAACAGCCAGCTCCTGCCAGAAGCCCTCTTTCACCTGCAAGAGTGCCTATGTGGCCATTTCAGTTTGCATGAGTAGAACTTCCTACAGTGGGTTTCAGATAGGAACCTGTGAGTGGAGCTGCCAATGTCAAAGGAGCATTAGGTCTAGAATTTCCCAGAACCAGTTTCAAAGTGTGGGATATTCTAGTGTTTGATTTATGTTCTTGCTCATTTTGGTACACACATTTCTTACTTTGTAAAGCTTTTAGAACTTTTCCTCAGAACAGTTCCCCTCTCACCAGGGGAACTTCTAATTGGACAAAACTGGTAGTATTATTGAACCTTTATTTTTTTAGTTCCAAATACTTGTTACAGAATGTATACATAAGACTTGATTTCTTCTGTTTATAATACTAAATCTGTGATTAAAATAATATTTCAATTTTTTTTTTTTTTTGCTTGGAACTAGCAGTAAGAACCAATTTCATTTATTTCGAGTTCTCTGTTTCCCGAAGTCCCTCATTCACCACATATTCTTCATCTAGAGAATTTCTTTTCTTAAATCAGTCCTCTTTGGGGACTCACATAGCAAAAGAACTGTATGAGAACATTTGGATATTTAAATAATTCTTATAGGCCCTGAATTACTGGAATTTTAATGAAGAGGTCATTTCTCCCTTTTGAGAAGTGCACTTCCATTTCTGACACTAAAAACTTTATGATCTGGAGCTTAATTTCACCAATAGCAAAACAGCATCATCACCTTCATGACTAGAGTTTATATTCATCCCACAGGTGTGTCTTCTACCCTCCTAAGTGCTCTGCAAAGCGCATTAGAAGTTTGTTTTTCATGTTAGTATATTTTGTGTGTTCTCTTCATTCTGTTTTCCTCTAAGACCAGTTTTTTTTTTAAGTAGATCTCTAACTTTTATATTTATATTTTTTAACTTTTTATTTTATATCATTTATAAAGGTAGATTACATAAAAATTAGGAAGATTATTTCTGGGGAAAAAACATAAAGAAGAAAAGAAAAGAAAAAAACATGTATAATTCCACTATCCAAGGCAATCATTGTTACTACCTTCATTTCAGTGCACAATGAAAAATGGAGTGTTTTTTTTTTTTCCTTTTCTTTCCTCTTTTCCAAATCCACTGCTAGATACAATGGAAGCCTCTCCAAGGATAACCCTATTCATGAGCAATTATTCTAAAGTGTTTCATTTCTAAATATAGAATCTAGAATCTGAGAATTTACTAAATGCAAGGATGACATCATATAAACAGATATCCAAACCTCTTATCCCACATTCATGAAAGTGCTCATTTCTGTGTTTGAAGATGTGTGGCTCTTATCTTTTTATACCATGCTTTGCCTGAATTTTATTTCTCCTTTCTACATGATCCAGCCAGCCATACTGCCTGTGTAAATACAACTCAGGCTTTCTTCTTTCTGATACTCGAAAATCTATCTTCAACATTTTTGATCAGTGTGCAGTGCATTAAATACTACAGCAGATGGTGCTTTTTGATGATGTGTTTCTACATGAAACCACATTTTGTCCTGTATGCTGCATTATCAAAAAATCAAACATGTAATTATGCAAATATGTATGCCTTTATAATAATCAAGTTTTATTGTAAATGGTTGATGCACATCAATTTGATCCTGTAGTGCTGTTTTAAGTGCGGTTTAAGTGGCTTTTCAGTGTACCCAGAGGCAACACAAATGCATCTCTGGAATATTAATAAAATCCTGAATCTTTGAGACCCCAACTGGAATCTCATTGCTTGTACTGATTGAAACAAAATGCTAATCCTTTCCTTTAAAAAAATCCCCTTTGTTATTTAAAACACAGATATTAGTATGATATGAAGGGCCATTTTATTTTAAATTGTATTTTAATGTAGTTGTTAAAATAATGCCTAATCATACTATATTCAGTCTTCACAATGTAAATTTGATGAGACATGAATCCAATCATTTTGCAACAATGAATGCAGTCGTGTATTTTAACCAGTCCGGTTTTTCTAATTCCATAAATTTCTGTTGCCAGTGGCTGTTTACTGGTTTCTCTTTTGGATGCGTTAGCTGTCCTTTGTGGGGACATGTATTGTGAATATTCATGGCAGGAACAATTGACTTCTTTAAAAAAAAGAAGAAGAGGAATTCTTTAAGTTGAATTCCTATGAGCATTTTCAAGCAGGATTATAGCATAGACAGTAGAATTTATTACTGAACAGAATCCGGGTTTTATACATTAGATTGTTTCATTGGTACATAATAGTGCCTGCTCGTCTCTCCTCAAATACAAATACTCTTACACATTCTGCTGTGGTTAAGCTAAACAGATGGACTGTGGATACTGATAATCTATGGTTGTAAATTATTTTTGCTTGTTTCTTCCTCTTGAAGAGAAATAAAAGGATGAGAAAAGCAGAATACAAAAGGAAGAGTAATGTAGCTTTAGAGGGAAGAAAATAACCATATAATTTCCTTTTTCTATTTCCAGTTCTCCTTCTCTTTATGTTTACTTTGTTTATTGGGTTTACTATAATTATGGGTTGTGTTTTCAGTGGGCGCCACTCCCTCGCAAGATGAAATATGCAGTTTTTTTCCTTTGGTCTCATGCCTGCTTCCCTTTGCACTATCCTTCATCTTACCATCAAGCATTTCTTTCTTCCAAATATATGGATTCATTTGATGTGTTCTTTCATTTTCACCTATTGTGCACACACTGCCATTAAATCTCAGGCTATTTTTATTTGCCTTGTGCTCAACTTTCTGATTCAATGTCCCTAATGCACCACTGTCCATATTCACTGATTCCTCCTTATTCTGATCTGTTTGGCGGTTGCTTATTTGCTGTCCTATCTGTTGTGAGCATTTGTCAAAATTTCATCATTTTATCTCTTTCAGATTTTTGTATCTCCATTTATTCATTTCTCTGACTCATCAATATCAAGAGCTACAAGTATATAGATTTTTAGGCGGGGGGGGGGGGGTGGTAAGGAGGAAGGCACACTGGATTGATGTTTATCAGTATAACTACATGATGAAACCAACCTCAAGGATTCATATCTGAATAGTTTAGAATAATTTTTACATGCTCTAGCTCTCTGAGATGTTCTAGGAGTTTAAAACTTTCCTATAATTGCTGTCATGGATATTAATTATCCATGTCCATTTTGCTTCCTCCAGGCACATTAGTTTTTTCTTGATAGTTGAAACTGTGCTGTTTGGGTAAGTCATTAAAAATGCTATGGGTTTTTTTTACTTGTTATTAATACTATTGAGAGATTTTCAGAATAAAAATGGCAGAGTCCAAGGACTATTTAAATTGCATACACACATATACACAGACATCCACATTTATATAGCTGTTAAGTAATGTTAGTGGCCATGTGTAAAGATCAAGGTAAGCTCTGGTTGGTTTTCAGATTCCAATCTGCATGATTTCCTTCTCTGTTAATAATCAGAGCCCTAGTGCTGCCTCTTGGAATCAAGAGAACTGAGCTTGACTGTATGTTTAAGTGTCCATTATATCTAGGATTTTACTAATTACCGTAGGCTCAGTGGGTTTAGGCTGATCTGAGAATCCAAAAAATTCATATCCTTAAAACTATGTATGAACAAAATGTTGATTTCATTCAGACTTCATAATCTTATAGGTAACTCTTATATAAACATAAGAACAAGGTCCAGTTAGTATTTTTTCTCCAGTAGCCATTTTTAGTTTGGCAAAGTGGGATTCATATATTATCTGAAGTATTTGTTGATATAGTAAAAACCAATAGTATCTCTGGTCTTTTGATTGACTTTTACATATGCAATATAATGCAATTTTTTTTTCAGTTTTTGCATTTAACTTTAGACGACATGACATTTCAAGCTGTTTAGAGATAAAAACATGACAGTAATATATACAACTGTAGAATTGATTTTAATAGAGTAACAAGATGTGTAGTCACTTATTCTGTTTAAGTTTCCCCGGCAGAAATTGCTTCTGCATCAGAGCCTATTACAAATGCAATTCACTAAGGTCTTATGGGTGACAAAGCTTTAATTAGCATCACATTGTTTTCTAATGTGATTTTGCACTTGTAAAAACAGGATTAGGAATCAAAATATACTTTTATAAATGCCAGTTTTAATTGCATTACTCTTGGTGTGCATGTCTTTAAGCACCCCACGCAGCTTCTCGCATAATACTTCTCTATTTGAAGGATTAAGTGTGAAACATAAAGATGGCATATATTGTCTAATAAAACACCTTTAAATCAGAAAAGGAAATACAGTCATTTATGGTATACAAGACTTCATCCAACATCAGCACCTTCTGAAGTCCATGCCCCCACAGCAGTCAGTGCCCATAAAAGAGGCAATGCTTAGCAATTGTCTGCTGTTTTATTCCATAGCAGGGAAATTAGAACAGCAGTGCACGAGTATGCCTGCCTGCTTGAGAATAAAACTTAAGTCCCACTTCTTTCTAGGCCTTTGCTAGAAGACACCTGCATTGTTTTTCCCATTTATCTTTCTTGCGTTTTTATTTCACATTTGTGTTTGTTGTTGTGCATGATCCATTTAAGGAAAGGATCATCTTTTTTTCCTCAAAGAAATTTTTCTAGATAATCATGACGAGTAGGTCAGATCCTTGAATTAAAGATTTGCTTTAAAAATTACACCATTTCATCATTATATTATGTCTCTATTCTTAGCCCTTAATAGACTTACTTGGGCTCACTCATCTTTAACACGTTAGTAGGTAAGCAACAATCCAAAGACACAATGGGGTAAAACAATGTATCAAAGGTTAGCCAACATTTCAGCTGGAGAAAAATATACCAAAGCAGGTATTCCTATTTCCCAGCTTTTGCAACTACGATTACTAGGGCTGGGAAAGATCAAAGCTGGACACCATATTAAGGCTTCTTTATAAAAAAACAAAAAAAACCTTTTTGTTTTGGTGGATGAAATGAATAGTGCTTGGTTATTTGGAGAGGAGTTGGCACTGAAATGAACTTAGATGAAAGTGACAGTTTTAATTTTGAAATGTTGCCTCTGTGCTACAGATGAAATGATTATTTGGGAAACTGATTCTTATTCTACAGCATCTCTTCATAGTCACAGCTATTTCCATAAAACATGTTTGTGTCCATTTAGCTATTGGCTTAAGTCATTGCAAAGAGAAGACATTTTAGTTTCAATATTATGTTATTTGTTGTTTGAGTTCTAAAACTTAAAGTTCTCTATCTTTTTTACTGTTTTTTTCCCCACTAATTTGATATTTAAAAGATTTTCCAAACCAACAGATAAAATGCAAGAAGAGTACAATGGGTTCAATTGTTTTTAAATCTTGATTTTTCTAGGAGGAAAAAAATCTGACTGCCAGATCAATGTAAATTTTTAAGTTTTTTCCATTTCTCTTTAATTGCTTCTTAATTTCTTATTGATCCACTAACTAAAGGATTATTGTTTGATTCACAGAGTGAGCTGGCAAGATTGTCTTGGTAAAATTAAATCAGTTGACCTAGCCGTTTTTTGCTGGAAATTGGGTTATGCAATTGTAATAGCTCCATGCACTCAATAAAGTGAAGAGAGAAAGGACAGCCCAGCCAGGAAGCTCTCTCACCTGCCTCCTATTTTAATCCATTTCCATGCTTTGGCTGTACTGGTTAGTCAGAGGACTTTGCAGGAGAAAACATCACCCTGCTCCATGTTGATAGTCTTGGGTTATTCCCAAAGCCTAACTGTGGCTCAATTGTCATGAGTTCTTATTTCTTTTATTTTCTTCTTAGATTATGATATGGAATAACTAAATAGAAAGATCGGTCATTAAACTGCGCCATACACCCTGTCCAACTTTAAGCTGTATTTTTCAGGCTCAGTTTTTGGCTCAGTCTCAGCTCTGTCCTTCCTGTCCCTCTTTCTTTTCATCACCCCTTCCCTATGCTCACTGTCTTCCCTATGTCTTTCTGTCTTAATTCACATTGTTTCTTTCACTTGTATTTCATTCAACTAAGGCAGAACAAAGAAAGGCAATGCCAAAGAATGCTCAAACTACTGCACAATTGCAGTCATCTCACACGCTAGTAAAGTAATGCTCAAAATTCTCCACACCAGGCTTCAGCAGTACGTGAACCGTGAACTTCCACATGTTCAAGCTGGTTTTAAAAACGACAGAGGAACCAGAGATCAAATTGCCAACATCCACTGGATCATGAAAAAAGCAAGAGAGTTCCAGAAAAACATCTATTTCTGCTTTATTGACTATGCCAAATCCTTTGACTGTGTGGATCACAATAAACTGTGGAAAATTCTTCAAGAGATGGGAATACCAGACCACCTGACCTGCCTCTTGAGAAACCAGTATGCAGGTCAGGAAGCAACAGTTAGAACTGGACATGGAACAACAGAATGGTTCCAAATAGGAAAAGGAGTATGTCAAGGCTGTACATTGTCACCCTGCTTATTTAACTTATATGCAGAGTACATCATGAGAAATGCTGGGCTGGAAGAAGCACAAGCTGGAACCAAGATTGCCGGGAGAAATATCAATAACCTCAGATATGCAGATGACACCACCATTATGGCAGAAAGTGAAGAGGAACCAAAAAGCCTCTTGATGAAAGTGAAAGAGGAGAGTGAAAAAGTTGGCTTAAAGCTCAACATTCAGAAAACGAAGATCATGGCATCTGGTCCCATCATTTCATGGGCAATAGATGGGGAAACAGTGGGAACAGTGTCAGACTTTATATTTTGGGGCTCCAAAATCACTGCAGATGGTGATTGCAGCCATGAAATAAAAAGACACTTATTCCTTGGAAGGAAAGTTATGACCAACCTAGATAGCATATTGAAAAGCAGAGACATTACTTTGCCAACAAAGGTCTGTCTAGTCAAGGCTATGGTTTTTCCAGTGGTCATGTATGGATGTGAGAGTTGGACTGTGAAGAAAGCCGAGTGCTGAAGAATTGATGCTTGTGAACTGTGGTATTGGAGAAGACTCTTGAGAGTCCCTTGGACTGCAAGGAGATTCAACCAGTCCATTCTAGAGGAGATAAGCCCTGGGTGTTCTTTGGAAGGAATGATACTAAAGCTGAAACTCCAGTACTTTGGCCACCTCATGTGAAGAGTTGACTCATTGGAAGAGATTCTGATGGTGGGAGGGATTGGGGGCAGGACGAGAAGGGGACAACAGAGGATGAGATGCCTGGATGGCATCACTGACTCGATGGACGTTGAGTCTGTGTGAACTCCGGGAGTTGGTGATGGACAAGGAGGCCTGATGTGCTGCAATTCATGGGGTCGCAAATAGTCGGACATGATTGAGCAACTGAACTGAAGGCAGAACACCTCAGTTTTTCTGTCTTTCTAGTGACTTAGAACAGCACAGGTCCTGTAGCCTCTGGAAAGCACATCCTGATGTGGGTACCCTGTATCTAGCACTCCCTCCCGTAACTGTTCTATTGCTTAGATGTCATCTTATGCAACTGAACAGCTATAAAGCCTGCCTATTATCTAATTATTTCATGTCAGCTTGTCATATATGCCTTATGTCAATAGGACTTATTTTTTTTATGTTTTGTTGTCACCTTCCACCCACTTTCTATAGGAACAGATCTTATCACTCAGGCACATGGAGAAGTGAGGCATGGCTTGAAATCTCAGAAAACAGCAAGTAAGTTCAAGAGGGAAAGGGAAGAGGTTCAATGAGGAAAGGGAGAAGGGGTCAAGGAACCAGCCTAAAAATACAACATGAAGAAAGTGAGAATCTGAATAGGGTCACATGCAAAATGTTCCAGCATCAAAAATGGATCAGTACTATACATACAGCAGAATATTACTAAGCTGTAAAAAGAATGAAATAACGCTGGGCTTCCCTGCTGGCTCAGTTGGTAAAGAATCTGCCTGCAGTGCAGGAGATCTGGGTTTGATCCTTGGGTTGGGAAGATCCCCTGGAGAAGGAAACAGCTACCCACTCCAGTATTCTGGCCTAGAGAATTCCATCGACTATTCCATGGGGTCGAAAAGAGTCGACATGACTGAGCCACTTTCACTTTTCAATGCCATTTGCAGCATCATGGAGGAACTTATTGATTATCATACTAAATGATGTAAGTTAGAAAGAGAAAGATAAATACAATATGATATCACTTATATGTGAAATCTAACATATGACGCAAATGAACTTAGCCACAAAACAGAAAGAGACTCACAGACATAGAAAACAGACGTGTGGTTGCCAAGGGGAAGCAGGGTTGTAGGAGAGATGGGTTGAAAGTTTGGAATCAGCATATGTAAACAATTACATATAGTCAATAGAATGGATAAACAACAGCGTCTTACTGTATAGCATAGGAAACTATTCAGTATCCTGTGACAAACTATATTTAAAAGAATATGAAAAAGAATGTATATATATATATAATCAAATCATTTTGCTGTACAGCAGAAATGAACATATTGTAAATTAGCTGTACTTCAATAAAATACAGTTTTTAAAAATCAATAAGTACTGAGAGGTGTCTAGACCCTTTCAGTACTTACAAATATACAAGGGTCAGCATCTATATTGATCTCAGGGTATGAGCAGATCTTTACAGCTGTTTGGAACCTGGTGGGAACATCTGCAGGGCAGAGAGAAATGAGGAAATGGGAGCCTACCAGTTTCTGACAGATCACCAAAGAGTGCTTAGTAAATATACATGATATATACATGCTCACACTCAGTTGTGTCTGATTCTTTTGTGACCCTGTGAACTGTAGACCACCAGGCTCCTCTGTCCATGGGATTTCCCAGGTAAGAATACTGGAACAGGTTGCCATTTGCTTTTCCAGGGGTCTTGCTGATCCAGGGATTGAACATGCATCTTCTGCATTAGTAGGCAGATTCTTTACTACTGAGCCATCTGACAAGCCTTCAATTTAAGTCCATTTAAAAGGGCACTAATGAAGTTCCTCTGCCCCTGGATGCTAGCTCAGGCTATGACAAGTAGATAACATTCAAGTTAAAATCTACTAGCATATAATTGGAGAAGGCAATGGCACCCCACGCCAGTACTCTTGCCTGGAAAATCCCATGGACAGATGAACCTGGTAGGCTGTGGTCCATGGGGTTGCTAAGAGTTGGGCACAACTGAAACTTCACTTTCACGCATTGGAGAAGGAAATGGCAACCCACTCCAGTACTCTTGCCTGGAGAATCCCAGGGACGGGGGAGCCTGGTGGGCTGCTGTCTATGGGGTCGCACAGAGTCAGACATGACTGAAGCAACTTGGTGGCAGCAGCAGCAGCAGCATATAATTCCCTGAAATCTACCAAGCTAAAGGTTTTTTCCCGACTTGCTAAGTGTTCAAACTTGTATACTAAGGACCACTGACCTACTATCTTCAAGTCACAGGAATAAAATTTTTATATGCATATTCTTTTAGTAGATTATCCCCAATTTTTTAATTGCTAAATTTCTTTTCTCATCTCCTTGCTATCTTTTTTGAGGACTACAAGTGTATTCTTGTAATCGTAACACGTTTAAGGTCGTGTGTGTGTATGCACGTGCTTGGTTGCTCAGTTGTGTCCGACATTCTACAGCACCATGAACTGTAGCCTACCAGGATCTTCTGTCTATGGAATTTTCCAGGCAAGAATACTGGAATAGGTTGCCATTTCCTACTCCAGGGGATCTTCCTGACCCAGGGATAGAACCGGTCTCTTGTGTCTCTTGCACTGGCAGGAAAATTCTTTACCCCTAGTGCCATCTAGGAAGCCCTTAAGGTCATGATAATCTTTTAATTACTTTTATGAGCTATGGTTCTTACTGGCCCGTATGTGCGTTCCTTTCAAATATTCATGGTTGTTCTTCCTGGTATCTGTACAGAAATACTTCAAATATCCCACACATATTGCTTGCACTGGAGAACTTTCAGTCAATGCTCGATTCTAAGATATCTGACTCTGATGTAAAGACAAGTTCTAGAACTCATTTTTACCTCCGTTTCTTATCCATAGAGATTAGTGGTACAGGTAAATAATGGAAAGAATATTAGTGTGGTTGCTAAGAGAAGGGACCTCAGTTTAATTCTGCCTCTGTCTCTAGCTTTGGTCTTGAATGTGTTGCTTCTTTAATTCCTTTGGTCTTCAGTCCTCTCACCTGAAACAGAGGCGAGTCAATCTCTATTGACTAGGTTCCATGTTTTGGACTTTGTGCTTTCTTTTCTGGAGGGAATCCAAAATTTTAAGTGTTGTCAATTGTGTATGAATATACAGATTTGTAAGAACAAATCAAAGTGTGAATGGAACACATACACAGGCATGTGTTGTCTTTGTAGTTTTGAAACTGAGTAGGGAATTTTTCTCATACTGTCTGTGGTCTCCTGATGGCTAGATTACTCCTCGTTACAGAACCTTCATTTTTGCCTACTTAATCCTTGACCATTTGAGGTTATGCTTAACAGGCCTTCATTTTCATTCTTATTACTTAATGATAATAAGATCGATCTAAGTTGACATTTTTGAGCACTTATTATGTATCAAGCAGCAATCTTTGCCTTTAAATCTAGTTATTCATTTAATCCTGTTAATACAAGTACTATTATTATCTCCATCCTCAGACCAGGACACAGAGGCACGTAAGACTTGAAAACATGACCTGAGTTACCTAGGGAAAAGTTAGGGATCTTCAATCGGAAACCAGGCAGCACAGGCCAGAATAAATCCATGTTTTTTAATGGTTATACTACATTGAACACTTACTGTTTAAGGTGCCTGAAGAGAAAGCATAACCTTGGCTAATGCTTTCAGACTAGGTGAAACTTTTCACATATGCTGTGTAATCACCATTTATTGTAGAGTAGCTGTTACCACTACAAAACATTCGGTTAAATTTTCATCCTTCACAATGTGTGCTAACCAGGCATGACTGAATGAAGAAAGCTGCTCTGAGAATGCCACCCCATTTGGAATTCTAGAGAAGGAACCATAACAATCAACAGGGACACAGAACATCTCCACATCAAAGAGGGGAAGTTAGTCACAAGTGACAATCCGGTGTTAAATAATTAAATTGTTTTAGCTGTTAGCTGTAAGTGAATGTTGTTTTTAATTGCACTTTAATAATGCCATGCCCTTTATAACCAAAATTAATGTTTTCTGTCGCTCTGTTTTTGAAGTATGTGTCAGTTTAATTAAACTATTAATGGTAGATGGATTTTAAGTACTTTATATTTTTCATTAAATTGTATCTGTTCAACAAGCATCAACAGGAAAATGGAGCCAGTGAGGAATAGACTCACGTTCTGCCTGATAAATTACTCATTCTCAGGTAAGATGATACAGTGGACTTGTTTAGGTGCTTGCTCTGTGGTAAACAAATCCAAATATTCATTGAGCTCGTTCAAAAATAAAAGTGGCTACTCCTTCAAAATATGTGGACAGTGCAAAAGGGTTTGTTGAGTTTCTTTGAGTCAGACAATGAAAAATGCAGGACCTGAAAAACTATGGTGACGGTGACTTCAGTTGACTTGGGGTTGCAGGCACCCTTCTGCCATCTAACTCTGACCATTCAGGGAAGAGAGACTGCAAGATGGGGTTGGCTTCCTCTCCTCTTCCTTTTCTGGTTTGTCTAATTATAGCCGAATCTTCTGCAGAACACGTGAAAACAACCTAACACAAAGCAGCCATTTGTTTTTATTGCCAGAAATGGCAATTGATAAAGTAGACACTGTGCACATCCCAAGCGTCTCCTGGACTCAATTCAAGAGAATCGATTAAGTCTGGCTTAAAGATCAGGAAGAACTAGAACAGGATAATTTCCTGTCTCTTCAGCCCATTGATGACATATGCAAATAAAAAGGGGAGCCTAATTGGCAAACGCTGAAAGAAGCAGGACAGTATCTAATGACACTTTCCTAAGAAAAGGAATGGCGGGGTTACATCTGCTGCTTAGAGTCTAAGATGTAACATGTTATAATAGAGACAAGTGTGTCCTTCCTTTGTGTGGCAGATCAATCAATAGCTTTTCATGTGATCTTGTTCACTATTATGTTAGTAATGAAACCCTCGTGTGATGTGACAACTGTGGAATAACATTTGGTCACAAAGCTGGTGTTAACAAGCACAACTGGCATTCTGGTAATTAGACTGATTTCTCGTCTTTTCTTTCACAAATTGTCGATAAGTGCAGTAAACAGGCCGTTGATTCCTTTCTGAACTGCTATATTAAGCTTCATATTCTTAGAAATTCATCTTCTAGGTTTGTTTGTAGGGGTGAAGACCCGGAAGAGAAAGATTATGTGACAATCTTTCTTTCTTGGCCAGCCTGTGCATATATATAAACATATATATTCGTGTATATTTGTGTTTATCCATCTATTTACCTATTTGTCTATCTCTACTATCAAAATTTTTAGTAAAATTTAAAGCATATGTTAATACTTTAAGTTTTAATTAACCAGTTGGCCAAGAACAAAAGCCAAACAAACAAGGACCTAATACAGATACCTGGGTTTAAAATTTATCTCAAAAAAAGTGGAAAAATAGAAATACACACTAAAAGAAAAGCAGATCACACGAAAACTAACCATCTCTTTTACACTTTTGTACAAGAAGAGGTCTGTTTGGAACTGTAATTAACTTGAAAGCTTTGCCCAGGGAAGAAATTTAAATATATAAAATGTAATATCTTCCTTATTATCCATTCTGACAATTATTTTTGGCCTTGGTGTTTTGTTTTTGTTTTTTCTTTCCCCTTCTCTGTGGATTTTCTGGCAGGAAGAAGCTTTTAAATGTTAAGCAAAATGAAATCTGATGCATCTATAGACCATCAATGGGCTTTTCTTCGAAAACTTCTATTGTCATCAAAAGATGCTAATTTCATTTGAATGTGAGAGACACCACGTGCTGGGTGAGAAAGCTTACCCAGTCTACCCAAGCTTTGTGGAAGTTGTGATCTGAGCAGGCAACTCTGAGAAATTCTATCACGCTTTCAGCCAGTCAAAAGACAACTTTGTTTAAGTAAATCACCATTTGGAAGCCAAAATGAAAACCCGATGGAATCAGGTTCTTCGTGAAAATTCTGTTTTAAGCCCCTCTGTGTTTCAGTCCATTCCTGTCCCAGACATTTGTTTGCTGCTTGGTTCACAGATGCTTAGAGACAAAAATACATTTTGTCACAAGTTGGTTTTTTTTTTTCCCTCCTGGACTTGGAATTTCATTCTCTGACAGGTTTTTAGATATCATTTGTCGCTGTTGTTGAGTTTGAGTGGAAATTGAAATATTTCAATGTAGAATGTCATCTCCTTCCACAAAGATTTATTCTTGCTTTAGTCCTCATGGATAGTTTTTCCTAGTTTTCCACTTTTTTAGGTAGTGGCACAGGGGTTGGAGCACCATCTGTTTATGAATTGTGTGTACCTGCATGCTCAGTCATGTCTCTGCAAACCGCATAGATGGTAGCCCCCCAGGTTCCTCTGTCCATGGAATTTTCCAGGCAAGAATACTGGAATGGGTTACCATTTCTTACTCCAGGGGATCTTTGCAACCCAGGGATCGAACCTGCATTTCTTGCTTCTCCTGCCTTGGAAGGCAGATTATTTACCACTGTGCCACCTGGTTTTCAATATGACAGGCTAGAAAGCCTTCCTGGCAGTCAAGCCCAGGCCAACAGCCTCATGAGCACAACTATCTGACCACATGTACTCATAGGCTTATTATCACATGAAGGAGTTCTCCAGTTTATGCAAAACATTTCTATACATTTTTACTGAGTGATTAACAATCTGACAGTGAGGGTACAGAGATGACAAGATATGGCCCCTAGAATCCTTTGACAATGTATATATGTATATCAAATTATCATCATGTACACTTTAAATATCGTGCAACTTTGTCAATTATACCTTGATAGGAGGATTTTTCATATAATGAGGTAGAAGGAAGTTATTCTGGCTTATATATGATTTAACTTAAACTTTAGGCTAAATAAAACAGCTTGTTTGTGGCCTATTAAATATCTGCTTTAACCATTAAAGAAAAAAACACATTTAAAAATCAGAATGGAGTAACTGTGGTTCAGGCATCCAAAATGGAGTCAGGTAGCCATTTTGGATGTGGCTTCAGACACATTCCTGCACTACTGAGAACCTGAATTTTCTAAACTCGTACAGGCTTAAGGATACTACTAGCCTTTTCCAAAACAGTATCTGCTAATGGCTGTCCATTGGAGCCTTATGATCTCAAGGTTTCTCCTTGTAATTCTGCAACAATTTCAGACTCTCACATCCAGCAAGGTCCAATCCTAATTCTTGAAAAACAATTTATGTAACTTTGCCAATTTTTCCTTTATAAGTCTCCCCCATTTTGTAGACTGACTTAACACAATTCAAGTGGTTCTTGAATCTGTATCTCCTGGGCTATAGTCCTCTGCTTGACTTAAATAAAACTCTTTTCTGTCCCTATTATAGATGGGCTTATTTAGTATTTCTGAAGATCATTTCATTAGTCCTGGGGAAAAAAAAGATGTACCCCTCACAGTCTGTGTTCATAGTCATAATGAGAGCTTTTCTGTAAGTTATTCTAGGAGATTTGTCTTCATTTAGAAAGTACTGAGGAGACACTGAAGGGATTAAACCAGGAGAAATAAATGAGTCTGAAGGATAGTAGAGTGGGGAATCCACAGTTTTGGTACCCAAAGGATATATTAACTAGACAAACATTTAAAATCCTTCCTATGTTTCCCATTTTTCTAAGCAGTGGGGGTAAAAATGAGAAGTAAGACAAGGTTTACTTCCAAGGTATGTTACTGGTATGGTCTAGGTCATGCAGAAAAACACAGGAAGACCACACTACGGAGCAACAGAGGCTCTGAGAGAATAAGTGTGTGCAAATAAGTTTAGAGGGTGTACTAGCCATTTATCCCTGAAAGGTTAGTGTCCCGGGGCACCCTGAATCCATGTCCAGTATTTTCACTGTAAGCATCTTTGCCACAGACATCTTTGTCACAAGCATTTTTGCTACATAACTGATTGGCTGTAAGACAATTTTATTATTAAAGTTAAAACAACTGGTTGACAGTTGAGATTCATTTCTCCATTGACACATTACCCCCATTTTTATACATTTAATTTTGCTACTCATTTCTCATGTTTCATTATGTCCTTTTCAATGTCCCTCATACTTATTATTATTTTATCTTTTATGGCAAAACTGAGTTACTGTAAATTTGGTGAAAATGTTTGCTGAAAAGATGTCTATGGAAAAGAGGCTTACTATGGATGTACCTAGAACCTCTTGGATCCATGCTCCTGTAGGATGTCTGTTAGATTGATGCAAATGTAATTGCAGTTTTGGACTGTGAATTTTAAATCATTATAACAGGCTCAAACACATCTTTCTTAATCAAAATAGGAGCCATTACAATCAACACATTTTTGCCAATGAGAAATAAGTTTGTTTATTCCTGTAGCATAAAAGTCTGTGCTTTGGGATTTGATGAACTCTTGGAAAGCATTTTCTGGATCCTGCTGGTTGTGGAAGCATTTTCCCCGCAAAAAGTTGTTGAGATGCTTGAAGAAGCGATAGTCTGTCAGTGAGAAGTCAGGTGAATATGGCAGGTGATGCAAAACTTCATGGTACCATTCATTCAACTTTTGAAGCATTGGTGGTGTGATATGCAGTCAGGCATTGTCATGGAGAAGACCAATGCTGGTTGCAGGCCCTGCAGTTTTTGGTGCATCTCATTGATTTGCTGAGCATAATTCTCAGATGTAAGGGCTTCGTTGGGATTCAAAAAGCTGTAGTGGATCAGACAGGGAGCAGACCACCAAAGAGTGACCATGACCATTTTTTTGGTGCAAGTTTAGCTTTTGGAAGTGCTTTGGAGCTTCTTCTCAGTCTAACCATTGAGCTGATCATTGCCAGTTGTATATAATCCACTTTTCATCACACATCACAATCTATGAACACCAGTTCATTTTTCACAGAATAAGAGAAGATGACACTTCAAAACACAGAGTTTTCTGATTTTTGATCAGCTCATGAGGCACTCACTTATTGAACTTTTTCACCTTTTCAATTTGCTTTCAAATGCCAAAGAACTGTAGAATGGTTGTTGTTGAGTTCTTCAACAACTTCTCATGTAGTTGTAAGAGGATCGGCTTTGATAATTGCTCTCAGTTGTTGTCAACTTCTAATGGCCAGCCACTACACTTCTTATCTTCAAGATTCACATCTTCTTTGCAAAATTTCTTGAACCATCTTTGCACTATATGTTTGTTAGCAGTTCCTGGGCCAAATGTGTTGTTGATGTTGTGAGTTGTCCTTGTTGCTTTATGACCCATTCTGAACTTAAATAAGAAAATAGCTGGAGTTTACTTTTTGCTTAACATCATTTCCATAGTCTAAAATAAATACAAAATAAATAGCGTGTATTAAGTTGTTAGCAAAAAAACATAAGGTGAGAAATGCATGTTAAAATGATGTATAACATAACCATTTGTATTTAAGAATGTAATACAATATCAAATATGAAATTTTAACAATGCAAAAACTGCAGTTACTTTTGCACCAACCAAATACATGAAATTTTATTAACTTTTGCAGCAGTATTTTAAGGTAAGTGTCATTGTCCCATTTAATGGATGAAAAAAAAAATTGAAGAGGAGGTAATGTAACTGCTTAGAGTCATATACCTCATAAGAAATGGGTATAAGATTAGGATAAAAGTCAGTCAACAGCAAAGCCCAAATATGTATTCCACCACACCAAGATTTTCAGGGACTCATAAAAATGTGATGAGATATCTTCCACTTATCTGGGATTCTTGGGACACAGACTGGCCACCACCCTCTACATTTCAATTATGTAAGTCATGGAAGGTTAGGCCTCCATTGGCACAGTCTGGGCACTAGGAGATGTCAGAACTTTGAATTTCTGCTCAAGAAAATAGCCTACATTCATGGACATTATGGAGAAGGCAATGGCAACCCACTCCAGTACTTTTGCCTGGAAAATTTCATGGACAGAGGAGCCTGGTAGGCTGCAGTCCATGGGGTCGCTAAGAGTCGGACACGACTGAGTGACTTCACTTTCACTTTTCACTTTCATGCATTGGAGAAGGAAATGGCAACCCACTCCAGTGTTCTTGCCTGGAGAATCCCAGGGACGGGGGAGCCTGGTGGGCTGCCGTCTATGGGGTCGCACAGAGTCAGACACGACTGAAGCGACTAAGCAGCAGCAGCAGCAGCACTGCCCCACAGCCATCAAATGACACCCAGGTGTAGGGGCCTGGACACTGCAAATGAAGAAACATCGAGTTAGGGTTGCAAGATGAGGGTTGATGATGATGGGCATAGCTCAGAGTGTGCATTTTAATGTATAAAGGGCTAATTTGGTTCTGTATACTTGAGGCATTTAATTATTTTTTTTCTCACTCTTCTACAGTATAAATAAATTTATCAGATAATGCTTACTAGAACCATTCTATCTTCAG
Organism: Bos indicus; assembly: GCF_029378745.1. Taxonomy (NCBI): domain Eukaryota; kingdom Metazoa; phylum Chordata; class Mammalia; order Artiodactyla; family Bovidae; genus Bos; species Bos indicus. The sequence goes on along the minus strand of NC_091762.1, from coordinate 47,751,299 downwards.
AATATTAGGCTTCCCAGGTGGCTCTGTGGTAAAGAATTTGCCTGCAAAGCAGGAGACTTGAGTTCTATCCCTGGGTCAGGAAGATCCCCTGGGATAGGAAATGATAATCGACGCCAGTATTCTTGCCTGGGAAATCCCATGGACAGGCAAGTATGACACACTAAAGTCCATGGGGTCACAACAGCTGGAGAAACAACTTAGCGATTAAACCACCACCAAAATCACTGAGATATACAAAGATACAAAACATTATAAACGTAATGTAAGTTCTAAGGTCTTATAAGTGAGGGATCATGGTTCCTTTTTAAGTTTTAAAATAATGTTTTATTAAGTAACCATCACCCTCTAGATAGTCATTGTTTATATCTCGTTCAGGATGGTTCTATCTTAAAATATCTGTGTCAGTTCAGTTCAGTTCAGTTCGTCAGTTGTGTCTGACTCTTTGTGACCCCATAGACTGCAGTATGCCAGGCTTCCCTGTCCATCACCAACTCCCAGAGCCTACTCAAACTCATCTCCATCGAGTCAGTGATGCCATCCAACCATCTCATCCTCTGTCGTCATGCCTTCAATCTTTCCTAGTATCAGGATTTTTTCAAATGAGTCCGTTCTTCACATCAGGTGGCCAAAGTATTGGAGTTTCAGCGTCAGCATCAGTCCTTCCAATGAATATTCAGGGCTGATTTCCTTTAGGATGGACTGGTTGGATCTCCATGCAGTCCAAGGGCATCTCAATAGTCTTCTTCAGCATCACAGTTCAAAAGCATCAGTTCTTCAGCACTCAGCTTTCTTTATAGTCCAAGTCTCTCATCCATACATGACTACTGAAAAAACCATGGCTTTGACTAGATGGGCCTTTGTTAGCAAAGTGATGTCTCTGCTTTTTAATATGCTGTCTAGATTGGTCATAACTTTTGTTCCCAGGAGTAAGCATTTTTTAATTTCATGGCTGCAGTCACCATCTGCAGTGATTTTGGAGCCCCCCCCCCCCAAAATAAACCCTTACTGTTTCCATTATTTCCCCATCTATTTGCCATGAACTGATGGGACCAGATGCCATGATCTTATTTTTCTGAATGTTGAGCTTTAAGCCAACTTTTTCACTCTCCTCTTTCACTTTCATCAAGAGGCTCTTTAGTTCTTCACTTTCTGCCATAAGGGTGGTATCATTTGCATAACTGAGGTTGTTGATATTTCTCCCGGCAATCTTGATTCCAGCTTGTGCTTCATCCAGCCCAGCATTTCTCATGATGTATTCTGCATATAAGTTAAATAAGCAGGGTGACAATATACAGCCTTGACGTACTCCTTTCCAGATTTGGTACCAGTCTGTTGTTCCATGTCCAATTTTAATTGTTGCTTCTTGACCTGCATACAGATTTTTCAGGAGGCAGGTAAGGTGGTCTGGTATTCCCATCTCTTTCAGAATTTTCCACAGTTTATTGTGATCCACACAGTCAAAGGCTTTGGCATAGTTAATAAAGCAGAAATAGATGTTTTTCTGGAATTCTCTTGCTTTTTTGATGATCCAGCAGATGTTGGCAATTTGATCTCTGGTTCCTCTGCCTTTTCGAAAACCAGCTTGACCATCTGGAAGTTCATGGTTCACATACTGTTGAAGCCTGGCTTGGAAAATTTTGAGCATTACTTTGCTAGCATGTGAGATGAGTACAATTGTGTGGTAGTTTGAACATTCTTTGGGATTGCCTTTCTTTGGGATTGGAATGAAAACTGACCTTTTCTAGTCCTGTGGCCACTCCTGAGTTTTCCAATTGCTGGCACTTTGAGTGCAGCAATGGAACAGCATCATCTTTCAGGATTTGAAATAGCTCAGCTGGCATTCCATCACCTTCACTAGCTTTGTTCGTAGTGATGCTTCCTAAGGCCCACTTGACTTGTCATTCCGGGATGTCTGGCTCTAGATGATCCCACCATCGTGGTTTCTGGATCACGAAGATCTTTTTTGTATAGTTCTTCTGTGTATTCTTGCCACCTCTTCTTAGTATCTTTTGCTTCTTTTAGGTCCATACCATTTCTGTCCTTAATTGTGCCCATCTTTGTATAAAATATTCCTTTGGTATCTCTAATTTTCTTGAAGAGATCTCTTCTTTCCCATTCTATTGTTTTCCTCTATTTCTTTGCATTGATCACGGAGGAAAGTTTCTTATCTCTCTGTGCTATTCTTTGGAACTCTGCATTCAAATGAGTATATCTTTCTATTACTCCTTTGCCTTTAGCTTCTCTTCTTTTCTTGGTGCTTCCCCAGTGGCTCAGACAGTAAAGCATCTGCCTGCAATGCGGGAGACACATGTTCAATCCCTGGGTCAGAAAGATCCCCTGGAGAAGTAAATGGCAACTCATTGCAGTACTCTTGCCTGGAAAATTTGATAGATGGAGGAGCCTGGTGGGCTATAGTCCATAGGGTCGGTCGCAAAGGGTCACATGACTGAGCAACCTCACTTTCACTTTTTATTTTCTCAACTATTTGTAAGGCCTTATCAGACAACCATTTTGCCTTTTTGGATTTATTTTTCTTGGGGATGGTCTTGATCACTGTCTCCTGTACAATGTCACGAACCTCCATCCATAGTTCTTCAGGCACTCTGCCTATCAGATCTAATCCCTGGAATCTATTTGTCACTTCCACTGTATAATCATAAGGTATTTGATTTAGGTCATACCTGAATGGTATAGTGGGTTTCCCGACTTTCTTCAATTTAACTGTGAATTTTGCAATAAGAAATTCATGATCTGAGTCATAGTCAGCTCTCGGTATTATTTTTGCTGACTTTGTTGTTTTGCTTCTCCATCTTTGACTGCAAAGAATATAATCCATCTGATTTCAGTATTGACCATCTGGTGATGTCCCTGTGTAGAGTCTTCTCTTGTGCTGTTGAAAGAGGGTGTTTGCTATGACCAGTGCGTTCTCTTGGCAAAACTCTTAGCCTTTGACCTGCTTCGTTTGGTACTCTAAGGCCGAATTTGCCTGTAACTCCAGGTATCTCTTGACTTCCTACTTTTGCATTCCAGTCCCCTATAATGAAAAGGATATCTTTTGGGGGTATTAGATCAAGAAGGTCTTGTAGGTCTTCATAGAACCGTTCAGCTTCAGCTTTTTCAGCATTACTGGCCAGGACATAAACTTGGATTACTGCAATATTGAATGGTTTGCCTTGGAAACAAACAGAAATCATTCTGTCATTTTTGAAATTGCATCCAAGTACTGCATTTTGGACTCTTTTGTTGACTATGATGGCTACTCCATTTCTTCTAAGGGATTCTTGCCCACAGTAGTAGATATAATGGTCATCTGAGTTAAGTTCACCCATTCCAGTCTATTTTAGTTCCCTGATTCCTAAAATGTCGATGTTCACTCTTGCCATTTCCTGTTTGACCACTTCCAATTTGCCTGGATTTCATGGACCTAAGATTCCAGGTTCCTATGCAATGCTGTTTTTTACAGCATCGGACTTTACTTCCATCACTAGTCACAGGCACTACTGTGTGTTGTTTTTCCTTTGGCTTCATCTTCTCATTCTTTCTGGAGTTATTTCTCCACTGATCTCCAGTAGCATAATGGGTACTTACTGACTTGGGGAGTTCATCTTTCAGTGTCCTATACTTTTGCCTTTTCATACTGTTCATGGGGTTCTCAAGGCAAGAGTACTGAAGTGGTTTGCCATTCCCTTCTCCAGTGGACCACGTTTTGTCAGAACTCTCCACCATGACCCGTCCATCTTGGGTGGCCCTACATGGCATGGCTCATGGTTTCATTGAGTTAGACAACAGTGTGCAGTCTAAGTGATTAGTTTGACTAGTTTTCTGTGATTGTGATTTTCATTCTCTTGGCCCTCTGATGGATAAGGATAAAAAACTTATTGAAGCTTCCTGAAACTAAGTCTTGTTTTGATGGGCAGGGTCATGCTTCAGTTCAGTTCAGTTCAGTTCAGTTTCTCAGTTGTGTCCTACTGTTTGTGACCCCATGAATTGCAGCATGCCAGGCATCCCTGTCCATCACCAACACCCGGAGTTCACTCAAACTCATGTCCATCGAGTCAGTGATGCCATCCAGCCATCTCATCCTCTGTCATCCCCTTCTCCTCCTGCCCCAATCCCTCCCAGCATCAGAGTCTTTTCCAATGAGTCAACTCTTCACATGAGGTGGCCAAAGTATTGGAGTTTCAGCTTTAGCATCAGCCCTTCCAATGAACACCCAGGACTGATCTCCTTTAGGATGGACTGGTTGGACCTCCTTGCAGTCCAAGGGACTCTCAAGAGTCTTCTCCAACACCACAGTTCAAAAGCATCAATACTTTGGCACTCAGCTTTCTTTATAGTCCAACTCTCACATCCATACATGACTACTGGAAAAACCATAGCCTTGACTAGATGGACCTTTGTTGGCAAAGTAATGCCTCTGCTTTTTAATATGCTATCTAGGTTGGTCATAACTTTCCTTCCAAGGAATAAGCATCTTTCAGTTTCATGGTTGCAATCACCATCTGCAGTGATTTTGGAGCCCCCAAATATAAACTCTGATAATGTTTCCACTGTTTCCCCATCTATTTCTCATGGAGTGATGGGACCAGATGCCATGATCTTCGTTTTCTGAATGTTGAGCTTTAAGCCAACTTTTTCACTCTCCTCTTTCACTTTCATCAAGAGGCTTTTTAGTTTCTCTTCACTTTCTGCCATAAGGGTGGTGTCATCTGCATATCTGAGGTTATTGATATTTCTCCCCATAATCTTGATTCCAGCTTGTGCTTCATCCAGTCCAGCATTTCTCATGATGTACTCTGCATAGAAGTTAAATAAGCAGGGTGACAATATGCAGCCTTGTCATATTCCTTTTCCTATTTGGAACCAGTCCGTTGTTCCATGTCCAGTTCTACGGGTCATGCTTAGTAAATCTTTAGTCCAATTTTCTGTTGATGAGAGGGGCTGTGTTCCCTTCCTGTTGTTTGACCTGAGGCCAAACTATGGTGGAGGTAATGAAGACAAGGTCCCATGCATGCACCCCTGCACTGAATGCCCCCAACCCTGCAGCATGCCACTGCTGACCCACACCTCTGCCAGAGACTCCTGGACACTCGTGGGCAAGTCTGGGTCAGTCACTTTTGTGGTCACTGTTCCTTTCTCCTGGGTCCTGGTGTGTACAAGGTTTTGTTTGTACCCTCCAAGTGTCTGTTTCCCCAGTCCTATGTAAGTTCTCATGGCTCTATTGGTGGGATTAATCTGGTGGGATTAATGGTGACCTCCTCCAAGAGGGCTTATGCCATACCCAGGTCTGCCGCACCCAGAGCCCCTACCCCTGTGGCAGGCCACTGCAGACCCATACCTCCACAGGAGATACTCAAACAGTTTTGGCTCAGTCTCTGTGGGGTCTCTGAGTCCTGGTGCACACAAGATTTGTTTGAGCCCTCCAAGTGTCTCTGGCAGGAATAGGGTTTGATTCTAAATGTAATTTTGCCCCTCCTACCATCTTGCTGAGGCTTCTCCTTTTCCGTTGGATGTGGGGTATCTTTTTTTGGTGGGATCCAAAATTCTCCTGTCGATGGTTGTTCAGTAGCGAGTTGTAATTTTGGTGGTGGAGGAAGATGGAGGATTAGAAGGACATGCGCTCATCTTCTCCTATGAGAACTAAAATAAAATCTGTCTGCTATATTATAAAAATAGATATAATTCCTTCATTTATAGACCACTCACTGTCTTCTAGGTAGAAATCCAGACACTGAGATGCAATAATGAAGTACATCAAGTCCCTGTTGTCAATAGTATTTGTTCTAGTGTGGACACAGATAGCTAAATAAATGAATAAGATAATGATACCATGCTTCTGTATGTAACAACTTCAGTAAGACCCCACAATAACCTCCCACCTTCCTATATCAAAAACTTTAAATTAGATCTCTCACAGTAGTCCAAGGTGCCTGGTTGACGAGCAACTCAACCCTGTGCACGTGAAGGGATTAGAGCTCCTTCTAGATATCTGCTCTACCATCTCCTCGGGCACTGCTGTTGTCAAGCTGGGTCACCATTACATCCAGGTGTCAGCTGGTAGGAAAGTCTTTAGACACCAGTCACTTTCCTGTATATCCTGTTTGAGAGAACTTTGAAACTAAGGGAAACAGAAATGTGTGTGGCTGGGCATCCATGTGGTTGGCTTGAATTCTGCTACTCTGCAAAGGCAGGAAAGAGGATTTCAAGAAACATCTAGTCATCTCTGCATAATTCTGTGCTTTATTTATCTTAATAGAGGGCATGTTGATAGTAAATTGTCTTAAAATTTTTTCACAAACCTTGATTAACCACTCTCCTGTGGTATGTGGCTCACTGCCAATTTTTTATTACTAGAAACAAAGCAACATGTAATAATTTGTAGTTAACTTTTTAGATTATCTCCTTCAGATATATTTCTAGAAATATACTTATTGAAAATATTTGAAAAGTGTTGTTATTTTTTTAAATTATCTCCCCAAAGCACTATAGCCATGTTTCATTTACCTACAGAATACCTTTCTCTTGCTGGAAATAAATTTGGAACTCAAAACTTTTTATTCCTTTTTATATGAGGGAGAAAAACCCTACCTCGCTGTTTTAACAGGCATTTCTTTGTTATTGAAACATAGATTATTATTTTTTAGCTAATTGCATTTCTTGCATTTACCTCTAAGATTATTTGTATTGAATTGAATATGTTTATGTACATTAAGTATTAATCTGTTGTCATATTTGTTACCAGTATGTGTCCTTCTTAAGTTTTTCCAGATATTGTTATTAGAAGATATTAGTGATTGGTATATTGATTGCACAAAATTATGCTCCAATAATAACCCTCATTAAAAGTTTTTACTTCTCTGGGCAATATTACTGAGCACTCAATCTTTTTATTGCTTGTCCTTAGAACTTTTAGGCATATATAACTCAACACAAGCTTGAATAACTTGATATTGTTTGTTCTCTTTAATGAGACTAAGTCATAGTTTGGGGAAGTGTTAGAGTCTAGGGAAAATGTCTCCTGTTTTCTGCATTTCCTTCAGAATATAAACTCAAGTATATGATCTGGGGTAATGTTGGTCCATTGTATTCATTTTGTCATTTGAAAGGAATTTGAAAGAGGAAGTTGCAAGGTCAATGAGATCTCTTCTCATTGTTTAGCTTTCTTGCTCGTTTGGTTGCTTCTTTCATTCTCACCAAAATGGCATGGCTTCAAACAACTTTCTTTCAATACATCCTATTACCTAATGATGTGTTCTTGCCTACTTTCTTAGGTTCGTACTCAATAGGTATGCATGAAAACATGTGAAAATTTGATCTCTCAAAATATTTAATTGCATTGTGCAATAAAGACAATTTAAGAATAAAGTCATCTTTCAGTAAGACCTACTCTGATCATCCTTTTTAAAACTGAAACCCTAACTACCATCTCTACCCATTCTTCTTTTCTGATTAATTTTTTCTCCATCATATTATTTCTTTCTAACATACTATAATATTTACTTTTTTAAATTGTCTGTCTCTCTCCAATAGAGTATAAATAAGTCCCATGAGGGCAAAATTTTTGTCTGCTGTGTTCACTTATGCAGCCCCAGTGTCTAGAATAGTCCCTGGCACATAGCACATCTTAAAAAAATAGTTGTTAAGTGAATGGGGAAACATTACAGTGACTTACAACAACAAAAATGTTCTTCACTCGTTTAACACATCTTTCAAGGATTAGAGGCATCCTTGCTCCATGACCTTTGCATTCTGAGACTCAGCTGACAAAATAGCCATAATCTTGGCTATTTTGAGGAAATAAAAATTGATGAGGGAACTCAGGACAGTTGTTACATCTTCAGCTGGCAGCACAGATCCCTTCTATAAACATTCCCTTGGCCAAGGCAATTAATTTGGCCAGATAGGATATCAGTGGGTTGGGGATGTATGATCATCTCACCAGGATGGGCAATGGACATCTGAAACAGTTATACAGTCTACCACACTTATGTTCTCCTCATTTGCCTTCCTATAACACATATGAGAAAGTCATCTGAAAGCAAAGAAAAATCTCAACAGCATATTTATGTTCTCTTAAAAAATGATAGTGCAAAATGAAGTAATAATAGATTCTAATCTGCAGTTTGTGGGTACCTAGGTGAGAATAATTGTTCTAAAAGAGATCACAATTAGAAGTAAATTTGAATTCTTCCAACTACACATTCCCGAATGCTCTCTCTCCTTTTCTTTCTTGTTGTTAAAAGACATTCCATCCAAGGGCTGTAACTTTTTGAAGATGCAGTAACTATAATATTGCCTGCCTTAGACCCTAAGCAGAATTCTCAATGCAATATTCAAAATGAGAATGGGTTATATATGTAACCACTCTATGAAGCTTAAGAAATCCCAAACCAAACATATTGCAAAATTTAATTGAAAATGAAGATAGTGACAAAGGCAAAAAACTATAAACCTCCACAAAAGTTTAGGATCATTCCTCAAAATTAAAGTAATTTTGAATATCAGCAGATAATACCTGGCACAATTTCAAACCAAGATGTAGATAGATTCCCCAGCAGTGTCAGAGATTAGCTGAGGTATGGAAGGGAAGGATAAACCCACGTATACAACTCACAGCAAAGATAACAAACTTACATAAACAATTTATTTGTACTAAATTGATTTTGAGACTGCATGGAACAACCAAAAATATACTTCTTATTAACCTGCCCTGAATGTTGTAGATTAATAATAGCTGTAAATGCCCTCCCATAAATGTATTCATTAACAGTATTATTTAATAAGCTACTTTTTATTCTGAGTTTCTCCTTTCATCCTTATTGTTTTGCTTTCCTCTTTCCTTTGAATTTGACTCCAATACACCAGGAAGTATGCTGAGAGCTAGGGATATATAAAATATGTTTCATTCCCATAAGGAGTTTACAGTCTGGTAGCACAAACAGGTTTGCTGTTGTTACTGTTTACTTGCTAAGTCATGTCTGACTCTTTTGCAACCCCATAGACTGTAGCCAGTCAGGCTACTTTGTCCATACTTATCAGGCAAGAATATGGAGTGGGTTGCCATTTCCTTCTCCAGAGGATCTTCCCAACCCAGGGATCAAACCCACATCTCCTGCACTGGCAGGCAGATTCTTTACCACTGAGCCACCAGGGAAGCCCCACACAAACAAGTCAGTCAGTCAGTAATTAAAAAGAGACCAAGTGCTTCCATAAAGATATTTGTATGAGAATTCAGTGACTAAGCACCAGCTCAGTATAGAGCTGACAGAAACCCAAGTGTGAAGGATGAATAGGTGGGCTGGGAGTGAGAGGAATGGCAGTTAGATGGAGCAAGGTATGCAAAGTGGAGAGATCTGGGAGATTCCAGACTAGGGGCCCTGAAGTATGAGCTGTGCCTAGGAAAGCAGTGGGTGATGGGACCACAGCCATGGTTCTTAATGGAGGATAGAGGGATGCGGAGAAAGGTGAGAGATTTTTTCTACCCAAGGGACTTTCTGCAATGTCTGGAGATGTTTTTTGATTGCTACAACTTGAGAGGCTTGCTACTGGCCTCTAGTGGGTAGAAGCCAGGAATGCTGCTAAACATCTTGTAATGCACATGACTATCCCTATAACAAAAAAAAAAAACTGTTTAGGCTACAAGATCAGTAGTGCCAAGGTTGAGAAATCCTGGGCTAGAGAATAGAAGAAGCCATGATCCTCCTACATATTCCCTATTTTTAGGAATAGAGAGCCTGAAACAAAGGAAAGAAAAAACTTTTATAATATCATTGTTGCTCTCAGCATTTGGCTGGCAATGATGTTCTTGAGTGAAGAGGTAAGTCATTGATGAATATAATTATCTCATTATGTTGATTCTAGGGTCTATCAAGGAATTTTTGTATTATACATAGATCCTACCATAAGAAAGAAAGAGAGAAAGTGAAGTAGCTCTGCAACCCCATAGACTGTAGCTTACCAGGTTCCTCTGTCCATGGAATTTTCCAGGCAAGAGTACTGGAGTGGGTTGCCATTTCCTTCTCCAGGGGATCTTCCCAACCCAGGAATTGAACCTGGGTCTCCCACATTGCAGGCAGACGTTTTACCATCTAAACCACCAGGGAAGCCCATAGACCATCATTTTTTTGGAAAAGAATCCATGATGACTATATCTGTAATGGATCAAATCAGTGATTTTATCCTGAATTAAACACATTAGTAGAACAGGTTCTTTTGGAATTCCAAACAAATAGCTCTGCTCTGCAGTGACACAGAATAAACCCACCAGGCTCAGTAGACCCATTGGGATTTATCCTTAATCTTACCTTCTTTCCTAGCATTGTATATTTGAATTCTTTCTTCCATTCTAAAAGAAGAAAAAAGCCTTCTTTCCAGAAATACAGGAAAAAAGTTCATTTTGAGAAGAAGAGTCTACCTCATAAAATCTAGTGACTTTCCCCACTTCCACTACAGCAAAGTCCTGTTTCTCTTGCAGGATTTTTGTCTAAAATTGTGATGCATATTGAATAGACAAATGAGCAAATTAATTGCATAAAAGTAAGAATGAAAAACATTCTAATTATACTGGAGTTTTGTATCAGCCGTTTAATCCTCAAGTGGTTTGGTCAATAGGTAAAACTATTCCAAGGTTCTCTTGGTTACTGTAGTCAAAGTTATATTATTAACTCTTAAAAATTAAACTATAAGGTTTTTTTAATTTAATAATTAAACTATAGTTACTATATGTTACATATAACATATATATTGTATTTATTTATATAATTACAGGTCTCATAAAGCAGCGGAAAATCCCTTGTTATTGGAATCTGTTTTCTGTTCATTGTCAGGATTAACATTCAAACTCTGAGATATTTCAGGTCATCTGAAATAATCCGGTGCATTTATCATTTGTTCACATGCCCTCTCTCTACCTTAGTTATGATTCTCTTCTTTCATGTTGAAACTCAAGACAAAGTAAGATGATAATACAATTGTGTGTGCAGTTTTCCAGCAAAATTTTCCTTTCTAGTATAAAGACAATCTGTTTTTCCAATATTTCTATTAGAATTGGTTAAATTTACCCCCAATTGTTGTTTGTGGTTTGCCGATTAGTTTTGCTAATGAATTAACTAGTGCAGCCGACCACTTGCAGAGCTATTCTCAGTATAATGAATGTAATTATTTAGCACTAAACCAGGACAGCATCTTTCTTCTTCTGTGACAAGCATAATTCTTTATTCTCCCATTAGCCAGGTGCCCTGGTCTCTGTAAACTAGTTATTGACCTGCTCATTTAAGGAGCTTCACTCTAAATGCTTCTTCCCTTATTTAAGCTCCTATAATTTCTCTTCACCATACGGGGTTAGCATGTAAAGAGTTCATTGTTCATTTATTGTGAGTAAAGCAAGGCGTCAGGGAGCTATTCTTAGATAGATGCTCAGACTCCTGAGCCCTGCTTACTTGTCCCTGGTTATAATGGATACAAAACCGTATGGGGCTGAGCGAGCATCATGTAAGCTCCATAGGAAATCTGAGGCAATGAATCATGGAGCTGGACTCCTGCTGGGGACTGTGTGCCTGAACAGACTACAAATAGACAGAAAAGCAGCTTAAGCAAGAGGCTTTCTTATGACAGGAATGCATATATTAGGCATAAGAGGAGACTATTTGGATAAGGATGTTTATATATAAAGGACAATAATAATTCCTCTAGCCAGACTAGGAGGGAGCAAACTGTTAGTGAAGAACAATGCCCCTGGGCCCACATTGACGTGTTTCAGGCGTATCTTCTGCCACCATTTAATATCCTTTAAAAAAAAAAAATGTCACACGATATTGGATCACCTTGGCCATGATGTATTGTGTCAGGGCACACGCAGTGAGACATAGTGAGATGTGACTGGCGCAGCCCAAAGTAAAGATTAGATGTCAGAAATTAAAGAAAAAGCCATGGCCATCATTCATGTTTGAACTTTCCTTTGAAACTGGGGGAAAATTAAAAGAGTTTTTAAAATTACATAGAAAAGAAAGTGGCATATATAACATTTGGAGGAGTATGTTCTTTTCCCCCAACATTTTCTTTAATAGCAAGTGCTATAAGTTATACCTGACCTCTATCTATAGAAATGTAATTGTGTTGTTAAAAAAAAAAATGCAAGCAATAAACACCCCCACCTTGGGGAAACCTTGTTAACATTTTTATTAAATTTTTATGTTTGAATAATGATACTTTAATATATCTTTCTCTTGACTGCAATTCCCAGAGTCCTTTTAAGACTAACTTGGCTTGACAGCCCAGGAATTTTGAGATAAAGAAAAGACAAATTAGGACCATGTCTATAGGGGGAAACAAGATTATACTGGAAAGTTTACCTCGTGAAGGGACCAGGCACAGAATCTATTGGTTTTTGTTCAAAGCTGTTTATGTATATGTATGGTAAGTGAGAACAGTCATATAAACATATACATAAACATGTTTACATTCTCTCCCATGCATGCTCCCTGGGCTTTTTAAGCTAACCAGACATGTACAAACATGGATGGAAATAATCAGTTTCTTTCAGAATAACAAATGTGACTCAAGCTGGGAATTTGCCCAATGAAGAAAACACTCAATTAGGAAGATTACCGAAGAAGAGAATGAGCTAAATAAGCAAAGGATAGACTTATAGCAAATTACCTTGGAGGTGTTTTGAATTTTTGATAAAGCTGATCTGTTGTGGGTTTGGTGAGCAGGTGCTATTATAGGCATTCTAAATAAAATAATGCTTCCATCAAATAAAAATTAGACAGCACCTCATCACATTCTCAAGACACAAATTGAGCTCCCGAACTCAAGGATCTGAAGTCAAAACTCCCTTGCTGAAGCCTTTAAAATAAGACTTTAAAGCTTCAGAAATACTCTACATCCTTGAGGATAACTTTAACCACTAATGACAATAGGCTGGGTGGGAGGCTGCATAAATAAGATTTGTTAGGGCACTGCAGTCTATGTGCCACAAAGCCTCTGGCATAGAATATGTTCAAAAAATAAAATGGAATTTTAAATGACATTATATTGTGTATTAGCTGTTTTGTGTTACTGGCTTGATAGTAAAATAGTGTAAGAAGTAAAGATTCAGAAATTCTCAGGTAGATAGTGAAAGCTAAACACATTTTTTTTCATTATGTTGTGAATATCATTTGATACATAAATATTTTAAATTTATGTGTAATCAAATGTGTGTTTTTCTCCCTTCATGGCTTATATGTTTATGCCTTCCCTGAGGTTAATTATGATCTTATATTATTTTCTTCTTTTTAAAATGATGCTTTTGACATTTAGATCTTAAAGTCACTTGAAATTGATTTGTACAGTTTATGTGAGGTAGGGATATAGCTGATGCAAAATCATTTGTCCTATTTGTTAACTCCTTTCTGTGGTACAGTATCACCACTGGAATATAGTAATTGGCCATTACTAAGTTATTATTATAATAAGTTGTAGGGGCCTGTTTTTAAGCAATCTATTCTATTTTAGAATTTTTTTTACACTAATACAACAGTATTTGTAATTATAGTTTTGTAGTAATATTTATGGACTCTTGATATGGCAAATCTTCCTAAATTCTACTTCCTGAAAATATTTTTGGCCAATATATTTGGCCAATTGACCTTCATATTTCCATAAGAATTTTAGTTCATGAAAGTTCATGAAGTCAAAGTTTATGAAAAATCTGTTTTGTTTTTTTTTCCACCTCTTCTTAATGTCTTCTGCTTCTGTTAGGTCCATACCATTTCTGTCCTTTTTTTTTTTTTTTTAATTTGATTTTTAAACTTTACAATATTATATTGGTTTTGCCAAATATCGAAATGAATCCACCACAGGTATACATGTGTTCCCCATCCTGAACCCTCCTCCCTCCCCCCTCCCCATACCATCCCTCTGGGTCATCTCAGTGCACCAGCCCCAAGCATCCAGTATCATGCATCGAACCTGGACTGGCGACTCGTTCCATATATGATATTATACGTATTTCAATGCCATTCTCCCAAATCATCCCACTCTTTCCCTCTCCCACAGAGTCCAAAAGACTGTTCTATACATCAGTGTCTCTTTTGCTGTCTCGTATACAGGGTTATTGTTACCATCTTTCTAAATTCCATATATATGCGTTAGTATACTGTATTGGTGTTTTTCTTTCTGGCTTACTTCACTCTGTATAGAAAAACTGTTTAAATATTGTTGAGTCTTTCCACCTGTGAACATATTACATTGCTTCATTTGTGTGGTGTTCATTATGTCTCCCAATATAGTTTTAATATTTTCCATATGAAATTTGAATGTCCTTGTGAAATTTCTGACTGTGTTGATTCCAGTCTTTGTGTCCCTTTTAAATGAAGATTTTTTCATTACACTTTCTATTTTTGTATATTGAATTTGTGTCCAGAATACTTGCTTACTAGTTTGTAAATTTTCTTGGGTTTCCTATGCAGACAATCGTATTGTCCCTGAAAATGAGATTTTTTAAATTTCTTTTTTTCTATCCAAATAGATTTTATTTCCTTTTATAATTTATTTGTATTAGCTACACCCTCCAAGCAATGAATTAAAAGCAGTGATAGTAAGCACTCTTGTCTTGATCCTGACTTAGGAAATAAAAAGCTTCTATGGTTCACCCTTAAGAATAATATTATTGTAGTTTTAGTGAATACAACTTTGTTAGGCTAAGAAATTGTCCTTCTATTCCTATTTTGATTATAGTTTTATTTTGTTATTAATGTAGTATGCTGGATTTTTCTGTGTCTATTGATGTGGTTATGTTTCTTTCATCTTTAATTTATCATCAGAGATTGCATGCAAAGTCGCTCAGTTGTGTCCAACTCTTTGCGACCCTATGGACTGTAGACTGCAGGCTCCTCTGTCCATGGAATTCTCCAGGCAAAAATACTGGAGTGGGTTGCCATTTCCTTCTCCAAGGGATCTTCCTTACCCAAGGATCAAACCCATGTTTCTAATGTCTCCTGTACTGGCAGGCAGGTTCTTTACCACTAGCACCAACTGGGAAGCCCACAAGAAATTACATTAATGTATATTGTCCAGTATCAAAACTTGGGTACACCCAACTTGATGGCAATGTATAATTTTTTCCCTCTAGTAGCCTTTTAAAAATACTTGAGAAATTTTTCTCTTTTCTATTTTTGGAATATTTTACATAAAATTGATATTATCTGTATTTAAAACATTAAGAGAATTATGTTTAACTGCCAAAGTCTGTCATTTGAGGATATGTGGACAGAATATACTTTTAAATAGTGATTAAATATAAAGAGTTTTAAGTCTAATCCAGTGAGTCAGGCACGTTATCAAGTGAGAAGGCATGTTATCTTCTTTTGGTAAATTGTTTTTGCAAGGCTTCAAATTTATAAATTTATAAGTAGACTTATAAGCATTTCAAAGTCAAAGTTTTCATAGTATTATACTATAGTTTTTTTTAAAAATAATTCTATCTGTAGTTATGGATTCTAGCTGCTGTAGATTTATGCTTTGATGGACTTCTCTGGTGGTTCAGATGGTAAAGAATCTGCCTGTAATGCAAGAGATCTGGGTTCAATCCCTGAGTCAGGAAGCTCTCCTGGAGAAAGGAATGGCTACTCACTCCAGAATTCTTGACAGGAGAATTCCATGGACAGAGGAGACTGGTGGGCGATAGTACATGGGGTCACAAAGAGCTGGACACAACTGAGCAACAACACTTTCACTTGCTACTGAGTTAGAAGTGACACGTTTTATTTCTATGCTTTTAGTAGTTAGCCTTCAAATTTTAATATAACAAGTAACTTTTAAATTTAATCATATTCCCTATCTACTCAGAAACTTGCACAGATCTTAATGCATTAACTCAAAACTCATTCAGTTTTACATGTGTTGCTTGATATTTTATTTTCACAAAAGCAATTACTTTAATTACCTCATGCCATCAATAATTGTTTGAATGTGCCTGTATTTAACTAAGTTATCTGCCTCATACTGTTTCTAATATTTCACTCCTTTAATATTTCTAAATTTTCTTCTTCCTGTTTCTCACATCTCACTCCTTCCATTTCAGTTTCTTCTTCATAAAAATACTTTTTTTTTTTTTAGGGTCTCTTTTTGTGAGGATTTCTGAATGAAATAATGCCTAACAATCTTTGTCAAACAGTGGTTTATGTTATACTGACTCTTGGATGAGAACTTAACCATGTAAAGTTTATAGTGCCAGCTAGCTTTCTCTCTAAATTTTAGAGTTATTATTCTGACATCTTCTGAATATTATTAGTGCTTTTTATTTAGGGTATTACAGTTTTACTCTAACTGTATCTACCGTGGATTTATTTATTTACTACTTAATATATTGTTTTATTTAATTCTACTCTGGTAATGTGTTTATTACATTAACAATGAAATTAAAGTGTTAGTTGCTCAGTCATGTCCAACTCTTTGAGACCCCATGGACTGTAGCCTGTCAGGCTCCTCTGTCCATGGAATTCTCCAGACAAGAATACTGAAGTGAGTAACCCATTCTCTCCTCCAGGGGATCTTCCTGACTCAGAAATCAAACCCAGGTCTCCTACATTGCATGCAGATTCTTCACCATCTGAACCACGAGGTAAATTAAAAACAAAAAATTAAATTAAAAGATAAATTAAATGTATTAATTAAACAAATTTAAATAAATAAAATTAAAGTGATTAAAATAATTTTCTTTAATGAAGAATTACCTATTATCTATGATTTTCCTCTTATAATGTTGTTGATACACTAATAACAATAGATCCTTTATTTTAGAAATAATGATCTAAAACAAAGTTAGTAGCTCATGGATTGACTATAAATTGGAAATGATCATAATGTATTTAGTGAAAATTGATTCAGTCTCTGAGCTAAACATTTTTTGCTTTTGTTATTTTTGCTCATTTTTTCCTAATAAAGGATTATAATTATAATCCATGTGGATATTTAAAAAATAATAATCATTCATATGCTACAATCTATTAAGTGATTACCCTGGACAGACATTGTTATAAATGTCCCATGTATGTTGTCTAATTCAATCACAGAATTCTCCTATATTATTAGTATTAATTGCACCAGTTTTTTAGACAAGAGAACTACACTGTGACTTACCCAAGGTCACACTGTTGGTAAGCAATGGACCCAGGATTTGGGTACAGGTTTATTTGAATTAAAACATGTGCTCTTAAACCTCTGGGAACATATAGCCTACAGAGAAAGGACATATTTAAAAAAAAACAGTAATTAGCATATAATAGTGTGTAATAAAAAAAAATGTAACTTTGTGTAAAAATAGGTCTGGCTTTTCTATTTGGCTTCTGGGAGGTAACCTCTCAGTCTTTGGAATGCCGAGTCTGATAGGGTTGTTTTGTTTGCTTGTGGTCATGCTGCATAGATCAACAATCTCATTCAGCTAGGTACTTGGGTTAATCACTCACCTGGAAACTGAGAGACATCATTTTGGCAGTCAGTCAATCATGCCTACATGATGGAGCCCCAGTTACAACTCTGGACCCTAGTCTTGGGAGAGCTTCCTTGGTTGGCAATAGTCCATGCATACTATCTCACACTGATGCCAAGAAATTAACACTCCATGAGGAGGGGACAAAGGAAGTTCCATGTTTAATACTTAAATATTTTTTAATATAAGTGAAAGTTGCTCAGTTGTGTCTGACTCTTTGTAACCCCAAATATATTGTATGTGTGCGTTTGGGCTAAGGGGCTTCAGCTGAGTCCAGCTCTTTGAGACCCTATGGACTGTAGCCCACCAGGCTCCTCTATCCATGGGATTCTCCAGGCAAGAATACTGGAGTAGATTGCCATGCACTCCTCCAAGGATGTTCCCGACCCAAGGATTGAAACTGCATCTCTTAAGTCTCCTGCATTGGCAAGCGCTTCTTTACCAGTAGCACCAGCTGGGAAGACATCACATACATGGTATAAGTGCCACCAAAATGAAACAAAGATACCAGTTAAATATGCTATAACATGCCATTAATTGTATGACACATCCTAAAGTTAGAGACATTAACAGTATCTTAGAATCAGTAAAATGTGATAGACTATTTAGGATATGGTCCTAAACTAAGTGTGGTCAATGTGTTAAAAATTTCAAGGCCAGGAGTAAAGAAAAAATATAAATGATAGAAATGGCAAGAAACAGTATCAGAAAAGTAACTTGAAAGAAAGTGAAAGTGTTAGTCTCAGTTGGGTCCGACTGTGTGACCCCACGGATTGTTGTCCACCAAGCTTCTCTATCCACAGGATTCGGGATTCTTCTGGCAAGAATACTGGAATTGGTTGCCATTCCCTTCTCCAGGGGATATTCCTGACCCTGGGATCAAATGTGGATCTTCTGCATTGTAGGCAGATTCTTTACCATCTGAGCCACCAGGGAAATCCTGAAGAAACTAGAAAGTGAAAGTGAAAGTCGCTCAGTCATGTCTGACTCTTTGCCACCCCATGGACTGTACAGTCTATGGAATTCTCTAGGCTAGAATACTGGAGTGGGTAGCCTTTCCCTTTTCCAGGGGATCTTCCCAACTCAGGGACTGAACCCAGGTCTTCTGCACTGCAGGTGGATTCTTTACCAGCTAAGCCACAAGGGAAGCCCAAGGGAAGTAACTAGAGGTGAGCATTAAATATTCACTATGTACCATGCCTTCTGATAAGAGCCTTATATAAAATATGTCTCCTGAACTGTAAGGGAAGAAATTTGTGTTATTTTAACTCTGCCTCCACCCCCCTGCCAAAGTATGTCTTTCAATGATCAGAGCAACTTCAAAGTATAGTATTACATAGAGAAATTGAGAAACTACAAAGATAGAAATATATAGAAATACAAAGAATATACCCAGTTTCCCAAGGTCAGAGATTTATTAATTTGGGAGACTAAAACTTTAGGTCTTTCTGATACTAAAATACATATTAAAATGTTTAGACTTTACCTATGTAGAGACTGTAAAAAGGGATGTGGCAAGGTGTTATTTCTCTTTGTGTTAACATAAGTTTTGTAGTACTGGAAAAGACTGGGAATAAAAAGACTGGTGGTTTTTCTATTGGCCTGAGCTGCTCTTTTGTGGCCTTAAACTAAGAAAGGATATAAGTTTAGACATGAAAAAAAAAGATTTAGGGAAATAACAACGATGACTCCAAGGTTTCTAAATTCTTAATTATGATGATTAGAGTCACAAAACATTTGGATTGAAGGTGAATTATGACTTAAAATTCAAACATTTTATTTCAGTTGAGCTAGCTCAAATATGTCAGGGCCTAATGGATGTACATTCAGATATCATCAGTGTATAAAAGCAAGGGAATTCCAAAAAAATATCTATTTCTGCTTCATGGACTGTGGACTGTGTGGATCACAACAAACTGGAAAATTCTTAAACAGATGGGAATACCAGACCACCTTACCTACCACCTGAGAAAGCTGTATGCAAGAAAAGAAACAACAGCTAGAACCGGACATGGAACAATGAACTGGTTCAAATTGGCGAAGGAGTACATCAAAGCTATATATTGTCACCCTGCTTATTTAACTTACATGCAGAGTACATCATGTGAAATGCCAGGATAGATGAATTACTAGCTGGAATCAAGATTGCCAAGAGAAGTATCAACAGCCTCAGATGTACAGATGATACCACTTTAATGGCAGAAAGTGAAGAGGAACAAAAGAGCCTCTTGATAAAAGTGAAAGAGGAGAGTGAAAAAGCTGGCTTAAAACTCAACATTCAAAAAACTAAGATCATGGCATCTGGTCCTATCACTGAATGGGAAATAGATGGGGAAAATGTGGAAACAGTGTCAGATTTAATTTTCTTGGGCTCCAAAATCAATGTGGATGGTGACAGCAGCCGTGAAATTAAAAGACACTTGCTCCTTGGAAGAAACGCTGTGACCAAACTAGACAACATATTAAAACACAGAGACATTACTTTGCCAACAAAGGTCCATCTAGTCAAAGCTATGGTTTTTCCAGTAGTCATGTATGGATATGAGAGCTGGATCATAGAGAAGGTTGAGCACCGAAGAATTAACACTTCCGAACTGTGGTGCTAGAGAAGACTCTTGAGAGTCCCTTGAAAAGCAAGGAGATCAAATCAGTCAATCCTAAAGGAAATAAATCCTGAATATTCATTGGAAGGATGGATGCTGAAGCTGAAGCTCCAATACTTTGGCCACCTGATGCGAAGAGCTGACACATTGAAAAAGATCCTGGTGCTGGGAAAGACTGAGGGCAAGAGGAAAAGAGGGCAACAGAGGATGAGACTGTTGGATGGCATCACTGACTCAATGGACACGAGTTTGAGCAAACTCAGGGAGATAGTGATGGACAGAGAAGCCTGGCCTGCTACAGTCCATGGGGTCACAAAGATTCAGACACAACTTAGCGACTGAACAACAACAAGTATGTGTACAGGTTGAGGATATCCAAATGAGTAAAATCACAAGGAAAACTTTTAGAGAAAGAGAACAGGATTAAGGTCAGATCCCTAAAGAAGACCAACATGCAAGAGGCAAACATAAGACACTACTATAGCTGTCAATAGAAAGGTAGAAAGAAGACTGTCCTGCTGACATACAGGAAAAGGGAAGCCAACAGTAATGGTGCCACAGCGGAGGGATTTAGGGCAAGAATTACAATTATGTCATTAAACCTGGCAACAGTATTCACTAATTAGTGACCATAATGAGATGAGTTCATTGATGAAGACCAAAAATACACTATAATGAGTTTAAAAGGGTGTGTCCGTTTTTGTTGTGCTTTAAAACAATATCTGTTTTCGGCTCACAGTTCTGTGGGACGGTCATTTAGATCAGACTCAGAGGGGAGATTTTTCAGGGCTCAGTTGGACCCATGCTGGTTTTAGTCAGCTTCTCATCAGCTTCTGGTGGCTATCAGCTGGGATGATGATGGCGGCAGGCCATGCATTTCTCAACACCCAGCAGGCCAGCCTAGATTCGCTGCAGCTCTGAAAGGACCCAAGACAGTGAGCAGATGCATGAAAGGACTTGAGATCCAGGTGTGGACAGCACGCTATCATCATTGTCCTGCTTTACTGGCCAATCTCAAGGGCAACCAGATTTCAGAAGAGAGGAAATGGATCTGACCTCTTGATGGGAAGAACGACAAAACTACTGCAAAAGGATACAGAGCTAGATGTAGAGCTGTGGCCAGTTTCACAAGCTACTACAGAGAAGGATGTGAGGAAGTCAAACAAATATTGCCTCTCCTTGTCAATTAAGTGATGATGAGGAAGTAGTGCAGAACCTTGAAGGAAAAGGAAGCCTTTGGCAGGGCTTTTATTCTATAATCAGGAAATTAAGTTTTTAAGTTCTAAATCTTTAAGATTTTTGTCTCTAGCTTCTTTTGGCACTTGCGCTCATCATTCTCATCCACCTTGCTTTTAGCTGCAAGTCACCACAGACACTATCTCTTCCCAAGTTTGGAAATGACTGAATATGAATACTGATTTGAAGAAATAGATCAGAATGAGGCATCTTATTTGACCTGGTAAGACTTATTTCCGCCAAATGCCATTTTCCAATTTGTCACTGGAGTAATTTTTCTGATCTGCCTTTTTGACTTTGTTGGTTTAGGTCCTTAGAGAAACAGACATCACTAAAGGATTGTAAGTGCAAGTAAATTATTGGGGGAACACTAAACTTAGGATTTTCTACATATACTTTAGTAAATGATCACAGGGATATAAATAGTGTCCCATCAACATTTCAATTTGATCACTATAGGCATTTAAACTAGCCATTGGCACAAAGATCATCTGCTATAAGTCTTGGTTTTGGGAGCACTATTTGACAAACTGGCCAGGGATGCAGGATTAGAGTCCCCGTGCAATAAGAATCCATTTCTTTCTACATATCACTAGTCAGTATTCAAGCACAGGGCTTCTTTGTTTATGGTGTCCTCATAAAGCACCATTTTCTGGTAGAAGAATTTAATGATACTTGTTGAGATACAAATTTAATGACACATTGAAAAATGAGAATTTTGTATCAGCAAGAGGTTGCACTCTCTCACAAAGGCTAGCACCATATTGCTAGTGATTAATAAAAACAGCAAGTGACAAACAGTTGTACATGTTACAAGTAAATATGGTGTGTTTTGCTCCAAAAGTCATCAAGCAGAAGGAAAAATTGGTCTCGGCATGCTATAAGATGACCATTAATCTTTAATAGTGTCAATGTTTATTAGTGACAGATAATTGGCTCTAAGTGTCTTATGAATAATAAATAAATCAGGTGAGTATCTGGTGTCTGCCACAAGTGTATGTTCAAGGCTTCCCTTGATTTGATGTTGAAGACCTTGCATGCACAGAGGATAAAAGGTTGTACCTGCAGGAACTGGGGCTGACTTTTCACATTTTAGCACTGAAAACAGTGGGGGAACTCTTGGCACTTTCTCAAGTCTCTGAGAATCTACTGAAGTCCAGAGATGTAGGAAAGTTCATCTTGAATGTTTTAGCAAATATAAAACTGCTGGAAAATGTTTCTCTTGTTCCCCAGCCCTGTTGAATTCATAACACTTAAAACACCTGTGTCCATCAAGTAGAACACACAGGATCACAGCTAGAGCTGTTCTTGACTTTGCAATTTCATTGACTGACAGTTTAATATCTATTTATTTTCACATCTGACACCAGTAAAGACAGGCTGGCATCATGAATGTCAAGACATTATGCTGACAACTGTATTTTTTTTTCATCATTTGGGGGGAGGGGGGTTGTGGAGGAAGGTTCAACATTCCCAAGGAAAGTGTTCTTTTGAAGCTCTGCAGCTCCAATAAAGACCAAATTATAGTTCAGATATAATTGGCAGTAACTATTGATAGGTTACCTGTACATGTTTATATAGGAACGGGTACATTCAATTCGAGATTTACTAGTAAACTAACTGTTACTGTTATACTCTGGAATGAAATGTGTAATTATACTATTTAAATAGCTGAAACAGCTGCCATTACTGTGGACTGTGTAAACAGTATTTTCCATGCTAAAATTGAATGTTTAGAATATGGTCCCTTATTTTCAGCAGCTCTTGTTTAGTCTCTGAAATGCAAACAAGGGGTCTAGCTTCATTCCAGTTCCATAATATCAGAATGATACTCTAGATAAGAAGCATTCATAAAATCAAATAGAGATGATGGAGTTTTAAAACCTTAAGCAAGATCACACTGTTGCTCAAATTTAGCCACAAACTAGAGAACATAACATTCATGTTAGCTACTGTGCAAAATGCATTTCGTTTCCATATGCTGAAGCAAATCAGGAAAAGGTCCTTTGTCTCTCACATTTACAACCTAAACAGAAAATAATTTAGTTTTACTGTATCTCCATGTATGGCTGGGAAAATATTATGATGCTCAGATCACTGAACTTTTCAGTCTGCTACCTTGACAATGGTCTCTGGCTAGAGGTAAGGTCTGGTAATTCACAGCACCAGTTTCACTGCATGGCCATAAAGGAGCTGCCATATGATCAGGCAGTATTGAATGGAATGACTGCATTGCCTCTCTAGGTTAAGACTGAAGTCTACTATTATATCTTGCAATTCCCCTCCCCAGTGTCATTTTGCCAAGTGCTCTAAGAATGAAATATGCTCTCTAAACTGAAATTTTGTTCAGAGTGCATTCATTCACAGAAATTAGGCCTGAGATTGATTGTGGATTTCCACAAAATCATATTAATTTCAGTTCTTGGCAATTACAGTATAATTAGTGTTATTGATGTAGCAGTCTCATAAATAAATATTTGTCACCATATAGGGGATTTTTGTTTGCTGCTTGTTTGTTTAGGCTTCATTTTTGGATGAAATTAGGCCTGAATGTCTTCTCTCTTTCTTGCAGAGGAATCATATGGGGAGGGGTAAAGAAAAAAGATGAATCAGGACAATTTCTTCTAGGTCTCCTGCATTGCAGGCGTCTGAGACAACAGGGAAGGTCACAGAGAGAAAGGATGAATCAGGACACTTTCTTCCAGTTTACTGAGTCCATCTCGATGACTCATTTCTGCAAGCTTAACCCTGACTTTTAACTCCTAACTCTAACCCCCTCTCCCCAACCTACTCTCAATTGCCCTGTTTCTATCACGATCAACCAAAGCCAGACCTTGTGCGACAGCAAGCTGAATTTTTTTCTGATAGGCAAAACAAAAGTAAAAGCAATTGTTTTCTTAGGATCACTGGAAGAAAGGCAAAGCCCAAAAATGCTCAAACTACTGCACAATTGCACTCATCTCACACATTAGTAAAGTAATGCTCAAAATTCTCCAAGCCAGGCTTCAGCAAATGTGAACCATGAACTTCCAGATGTTCAAGCTGGTTTTAGAAAAGGCAAAGGAACCAGAGATCAAATTGCCAACATCCGCTGGATCATTGAAAAAGCAAGAGAATTCCAGAAAAACAATTATGTCTGCTTTATTGATTATGCCAAAGCCTTTGAGTGTGTGGATCACAACAAACTGTGAAAAATTCTGAGAGATGGGAATACCAGACCACCTGACCTGCCTCTTGAGAAACCTGTATGCAGGTCAGGAAGCAATAGTTAGAACTGGACATGGAACAACAGACTGGTTCCAAATAGGAAAAGGAGTATGTCAAGGCTGTATATTGTCACCCTGCTTATTTAACTTATATGCAAAGTACATCATGAGAAATGCTGGGCTGGAAGAAGCACAAGCTGGAATCAAGATTGCTGGGAGAAATATCAATAACCTCAGATATGCAGATGACACCACCCTTATGGCAGAAAGTGAAGAAGAACTAAAGAGCCTCTTGCTGAAAGTGGAAGAGTAGAGTGAAAAAGTTGGCTTAGAGCTCAACATTCAGAAAACTAAGATCATGGTATCTGGTCCCATCACTCCATGGGAAATAGATGGGGAAACAGTGGAAACAGTGGCTGACTTTATTTTTGGGGGCTCAAAAAAATATTTTTTTTTATTTTATTGAACTGAATAATGTAACAGATATGCTATATTTTATAACAAACTTTCACATATATTTTCTGTTTAATACTTGAAAGATAGATAATTTTAGAAAGTAAGACTCAGACCCTCCCTTATGGGAGTTATTTCCTTAACTTTAAAAATATGTGGTATAATACATGTAACAAAGTTATCATCTTAACTGTTTTTAAATATACAGTTCAGAAGGTTAATTCCATTCACATTGTTATACTAGCTTCATGGCAACAAATACTGTCTCTTTATTATAAAAATTGATAGAAATTTAATCTAATGAATACTCAATCTTTAGATTTTTCAAGAAAGTATATTTTATCTGTATATGTATAGTTTTCACCAATGTTAGTTTTGACTAAGGAAAGTAACACTAAAATAAATTTCTGTAGTCACTAAATGCAATGCAAATTATTTTTTTATACTTGTCCTGAAGGTGTTCTTGATATTTTGTTTTCTGTTTTCTGAGAATCTATAAAGGAATTAAGATAGTTTTAGATTTCCACCCAAATTTAATAGTGGACTTTACAAATAAATAAGGAGCAATAAGTTCACATATCTGTGATACGCAACAAGGAAAACTTAGACCTCTTCTGACTCCATGTCACATCCCCTCTGTCCTCCCCCCCAAAAAAAACAAGAAAAGTTTGATCTATTAATATAAAGAGATATCATATTCCAGAAATAATGAAATTTAATAAAACAATATTTCACATTTTAAGCCCCGTGGGAAGATCCTTATCTTTATTGGGTGGAAGAAAACTTAGACGGGCGACATCAAGTGACCACTGAGCCCACCACCACTGTCTACAGAGACTGCTTCTGCTCTTTTCCACAAGCAGATCCTACCATTTCTCAGCCTCACTGTTTCCCTTAGGTTTCTCACAGCCTTGAGGCTTGACTGCTGCTGCCACCTAGCCCACTGACAGGACACGTAGTATCTCAGTAGAACAGAGAGAAGACAGGACCATCGCCTGATTATAGTGTCATTGTTTATAGCCCCATTTTAAAAAAGAAAAGAACAGTTTTAAAGGCTAATGTAAGTTTCCATTATTATGTCACCCTTAATAACTATACTATTTTGCTGAAAAGAGATAAGCAAATGGAATTGAAAATAAGGGGCAAAGTCATAACACCAGTGCTCTATTTGGGCACTCAAAAATATTGCCAGGCAATATCTGTTCACTTTTCAACCATTTAACACATCTACTCCTTTGGATATGAAGTTTGTCAGATTCTTAAAACTCTCCCTGCCACAACCAATGTTCAGTGTACGCAGTGTAAGAAACAAAACTCAAGAGCATGGCAAGTTCTTCTCAAAGCAGCAAGAAAACGAAAGGTCCACCTTAGAGTGTCTCTCTGTGAAAAGCCTACATGGCCATTCAATCAATAGCTCAGCACAAGTGTACTCAATTAATTTTTAAATTACCAACTCTTTATTTGGGGAATGGAAAATTTGCCACCAGGCTTATCATTACTTTTGTAAGTGATACCCATCACTGGATTGTATTTGCGAGTATTTTATTTGTTCTTGTGAACACAATTCCTAATACTGTAGTAATATAATAATAATAGTGCTTTTTTCATTTACAAAGTATTTACATGTTCAATGTACTGCTACCCACATGATGCTTTATACTACCGAAAAGGAGCTGTTAAACTAGCAGTCAAGTAATAAATACCCCAAACACAGCCCTTTGGAATGTACAATGATCTGGAAATATCCTCATAAATTCAAGATTGCTCATTTGCTAATCAAATTTCAAATATGATCATTGCCTGACAAACTGATAATGAAGAACTAGTAATTCTGATAACCTGTAGGACAGATTCATCTACTTTTCTTCTGAGAGGTTACAAATGATCATTCTTGAGTTATCAAAAATAATTACCAAAATTTGTGCCTTAGTTTTTTCACCTGTGATACATTTCTGAAGGTGGCTCCTGGTCTCAGGATTATGGAATCAATTCAAGCCATTCAGGTGGTAGGTATAGGAGCAGATATTCTTTGAAAGTAATCGGATCAGTTCAGTTCAGTTCAGTCACTTAGTCATGTCCAACTCTTTGCGACCCCATGAATCACAGCACGCCAGGTCTCCCCGTCCATCACCAACTCCCGGAGTTCACTCAGACTCACGTCCATTGAGTCAGTGATGCCATCCAGCCATCTCATCCTCTGTTGTCCCCTTCTCCTCCTGCCCCTAATCCCTCCCAGCATCAGGGTCTTTTCCAATGAGTCAACACTTTGCATGAGGTGGCCAAAGTATTGGGGTTTCAGCTTTAGTATCAGTCCTTCCAATGAACACCCAGGACTGATCTCCTCTAGAATGGACTGGTTGGATCTCCTTGCAGTCCAAGGAGTCTTCTCCAACACCATAGTTCAAAAGCATAAATTCTTCGGCGCTCAGCTTTCTTCACAGTCCAACTTTCACATCCATACATGACCACTGGAAAAACCATAGCCTTGACTAGATGGACCTTTGTTGGCAAAGTAATATCTCTGCTTTTCAATATGCTATCTAGGTTGGTCATAACTTTCCTTCCGAGGAGTAAGCGTCTTAATTTCATGGCTAGAATCACCATCTGCAGTGATTTTGGAGCCCCCCAAAATAAAGTCTGACACTGTTTCCACTGTTTCCCCATCTATTTCCCATGAAGTGATGGGACCAGATGCCATGATCTTCGTTTTCTGAATGTTGAGCTTTAAGCCAACTTTTTCACTCTCCACTTTCACTTTCATCAAGAGGCTTTTTAGTTCTTCACTTTCTGCCATAAGGGTGGTGTCATCTGCATATCTGAGGTAGTTGTTCTCTAATTAGCTTATGAGTTGTAGAGTCAGGTCAAAAGGTGATCTGCTGGCATTTGAGGACCACCTGTTCTTGTTGTTTAGTTGCTAAGTCATGTTGGACTCTTTGGGACCCCATGGACTATAGCACACCAGGCTCCTCTGTCCATAGGATTTCCCTGGCAAGAATACTGGAATGGGTTGCCATTTTCTTCTCCAGGGGATATACGTGACCCAGAGATCAAACCTGCATCTCCTGCATTGGCAGGTGGATTCTCTACGATTGAGCCACCAGGGAAGCTCCAAGCACCACCTAGGTAGACCTGAGTATTTTGGGGTACCAATTAAATTACATATTTAGCTTGATTATTTCAAGTAATTTATTTTTAAATGACATTGAAAAGCACACTGTTTAGCCAAAACAGATTTTGTGTACCTAACATTTCAATACCTGCATTCATTTTCAGAGCTGATATGAAAGAGTGTTAATGGAAAGAATGCATTTTTGTGTGATTTTAAATTTCCCACACACTGAGAAGAGCTCTAGACTGGTGTGATATCTGCTGTCAGGTGTAAAAAGGGTCTCAACTGCAGAGCCATTTGAAAGCCTCCTTTCTAAAAAATATTTTACAAGGAAGAATGTTTATGTCCAACTTAGTTTAGGGACTCACTGAAAAGCAAACATTTAAATAGGGAAGCCTGCAAACAAGTAGAAATATTTAGGTATATGCTAAATTCTGATCCTCTAATATAACACAAATTTAAATTCAACTCAATTATCAGGTGTGCATAGGTTAAGTGTTGCCTTTCTGGGTTATGTTCCCTGGTAAAACTGGCTTGTCTCTTTCTTTGAGGGCCATAATGCATAATATTATGTGTATGGTTTTATACTATAAAAACCAACGACATTTTGTTTTATACCAAAGTATAAAACCAAGACATTTTGTCCTTTATAAAATAAGTAAATACGCTTATCCGAATTTTAGCCTTAAATTAGCCTGAAATATTGGGTTCATATTTTCATTTCCAAATAATGAAGAATATCATATCTGAAAGGTAAAAAATAGTGAAAGAACTTGGTTGATTTTTATTTTTAAAACATTTTTGCCAAACTTGTTTCCTCAGATATTTTTTGCAGTTATAAATGGAGTGTTAAAGAATAAGCAGAAAACAATAGAAGAGGAAAGACTAGAGATCTCTTCAAGAAAATTAGAGATACCAAGGGAACATTTCATGCAAAGATGGGCTCGATAAAGGACAGAAATGGTATGGACCTAACAGAAGCAGAAGATATTAAGAAGAGGTGGCAAGAATACACAGAAGAACTGTACCAAAAAGATCTTCACGACCAAGATAATCATGATGGTGTGATCACTGACCTAGAGCTAGACATCCTGGAATGTGAAGTCAAGTGGGCCTTAAAAGCATCACTACGAACAAAGCTAGTGGAGGTGATGGAATTCCAGTTGAGCTACTTCAAGTCCTGAAAGTTGATGCTGTGAAAGTGCTGCACTCAATATGCCAGCAAATTTGGAAAACTCAGCAGTGGCCACAGGACTGGAAAAGGTCAGTTTTCATTCCAATCCCAAAGAAAGGCAATGCCAAAGAATGCTCAAACTACCACACAATTGCACTCATCTCACATGCTAGTAAAGTAATGCTCAAAATTCTCCAAGCCAGGCTTCAGCAATATGTGAACCGTGAACTTCCAGATGTTCAAACTGGTTTTAGAAAAGGCAGAGGAACTGTTGTAGCCACGCATTCCGGGAAACAAACTCACTGAGAAGGACAATGCAGATAGTGGAGTGCAGTTTATTACACTGGCAGGCCCAAGGTAGAGTCTCCTCTTAGCCAAGGACCCCGACCAGCATCTGTGAAAATCTTTTATACCCCATGTGTACGTGTCTGAACCTACCATTCCAAATTCCTTGAGACTTACATAAACCAAGGAAAATACAATCCCAATAACCCCATCATTCACATGCTATGTGCTCATGTGCTCAAACAAACAGTTAGCCAATAATCAATAAACATGAGGTTACACTCCGATAGATACAGAAAAATTTATGGCCTGTCTGGAGGAAAGGGTGATTAGTGTATGTTTTCTCTTAAGTGATGAGTAACCTAGATATGATGTTCAAGGTTCCCCTATCTGGAGGGGGTCTTATCCTTCTGTTGTTGTTTTCATAGGCATTAAACACAGAGTTCAGAGTCCATTGGAAAGCTGGCCGAACATGATCAGCATGAACAGGCCTTTTAGTCCAGGCCCTATGAATTCATTCTTCATTCCCCCCTCTTGATGCTCTTAACTCATATTATGAGCATCATTCATAGGGATATATTGCACCCTGGCTCTCCTACCACCAATTTGGGAGAATGACATCAACCTTCAGGTTGCTGCTAAGTCGCTTCAGTCGTGTCCGACTCTGTGCGACCCCATAGATGGCAGCCCACCAGGCTCCCCAGTCCCTGGGATTCTCCAGGCAAGAATACTGGAGTGGATTGCCATTTCCTTCTCCAATGCATGAAAGTGAAAAGTGAAAGTGAAGTCGCTCAGTCGTGTCTGACTCTTAGCGACCCCATGGACTGCAGCCTAACAGGCTCCTCCGTCCATGGGATTTTCCAGGCAAGAGTACTGGAGTGGGGTGCCATTGCCTTCTCCGAAACTTCAGGTTACAGAGTTCATAATACATTGTAAAATTCAGGGTCCACAAAGCAGAACTATCAAGACAACTATAGCAGTGGTAAATTTAGTTTTCCACCAATCACCCTTTGCCCAAGATAGGACCAAAGTCCAGAAAGGAATGTTTTCATTTGACATCGCTTTTACCTGGTTTTTCATATCATCTAAAGCAGTTGATATATTGCCAGATAAGTCAGGGCTGTATACACAACATTCAACCTTAATTATAACACAAGTCCCTCCTTGAGCAGCTGTGAGTATGTCCAAAGCCATTCTATTATGAATTACCGCTTTTCTCATTTGGATTTGCCCTTCATTTTAGGCTTGGATGGCTTTTGTTCTATCTAGGAGGGCCTGTTTTGTGAAATTAGTCAAGGCCTCTGTTTTAATCATGATATCTGTTGTCCCTATAGAGGGTACGAATAAGGCAGCAATATACTCATACCATCGAAACATGGATCTTGTCCACCTAGCATGTAAATAAGGTAGATTTACCGGGGCTACCAGGGTAGATTTACAACAAGTAGGTTAGGCTTTTGTTACACTGGCATTTATATCAAATGTAACCCCATGACCCGAGTCTACTGACTGTAGGTCTTACAGCAAGAGAGCAAGGAGAGGTTATGATTGGCAAGAGAGAGGAAAGTCTCTTTTTGTCATCCCAGAAAAGAGCAGAGTGGTTTAAAATTTCCTTGGCAGAGCGGTGACACCCACCAAGGAAGTCCATCCATCACTGACAGAGGCATAGCCCTACATACCCAGCAGTTGGAAGTGTTGTGGAAGTCTGCATAGAAATGTGCCCATGAGATGAAAACATTGTCCTGAGTTGAAATGGAAGTTAAATTCAAAATCACGTTGATGAGGCCAAGCAGCAGGAGTTGATTGTGTGGCTTCATCCTGAAGCGGCTTGTCCAGGATCTTCTTTTCCTTCTTCTTAAGGATGGTCTTAGTCTCTCGAGAGTCAGCGGGGTCCCTCTGTGTAGTCCACTCAGCGTTTTTTGGGTCTGCGTGGTATGTTCTCTTCACCCTCGTATGATGGATCCGAGGGACAATACCTGCAACTTTAATTGCAGTAGGGGTAGTTAGAATAACATAACGGCCCTTTCACCAAGGGGCTAGCAAACCATGTTTCCGATCTTTGACCCATACTTGGTCACCAGGCGTAAACTCATGAATCTGTTCCCCAAGGGGGAACGGCACCCTTTCTTGTACAAACTTAGTTACCCGATTTATTACCTTACCCAGTTCCATCTGCTGTGAAATCCTATCCCCCCTTACCTGAGGCAAACTTGTTGACACCTGTTTTATTATGGGAGGGGGGCCTCCCATTCACAATTTCATATGGAGAATAGCCTTCGGACTGTGGGGTCATCCTGAGTCTGAGCAGAACCGTCAGAAGCAAGTCCACCCAGGAGCAGTCAGTCTCTATGATCCACTTGGAGAGTCTCTTTAATGTCCGTTGGTTCATTCCACCATCTCAGGAACTCTGGGCTTATATGCAGTGTGCAGTTTCCATTTGATGTTTAAAGTTTTGCTTACTTGTACTAAATCAGCTACAAAAGCCAGGTCATTGTCTGAACCAATGCTGATAAGAAGTCCAAATCT
This sequence comes from Bos indicus, assembly GCF_029378745.1. Classification (NCBI taxonomy): domain Eukaryota; kingdom Metazoa; phylum Chordata; class Mammalia; order Artiodactyla; family Bovidae; genus Bos; species Bos indicus. The sequence goes on along the minus strand of NC_091762.1, from coordinate 47,719,234 downwards.
GGAAACTATTTGCCTAAGCAGGCACCGGGCTACTTCTGATGCTCTTTCAGTCCAGGTAGGAAGAGCTTCTACCCATCCCGAGAACATATATACCATGACCAGCAGGTAACCGCAGTGTCGATGAGGTTTCATTTCAGTGAAGTCCACTTCCAGGTGTTCAAAGTGCAGTGTGCCTTTCAGCTAAATACCTGGAGGTTTTTGTCTGAATATCGAGAGGCAGCATTAACCTGTCAGGAGGCAGCATGGCCTAGGTGGGTCACTTGTTGTGTTTGGCTTACCAGATTGTGTGCCAGCTCCTCCGGTACCAATAATTTGCCACTTGGCAATTCCCACCATCCCTTTTCAGTCTTGATGGCCCTTTCCGCTTTGGCTAACCTGACAACCATTGTCCTTATCAGGCTAGTGCCATCAGTATATAGGACCCAATTAGGGTCTGGAACCTTGTGTCCTTTAAAACAAACCCCAGATACCTTACCTCCTCCTTGCAGATCTGGGCCTTCTTCTTCAACACCCGGTAACCTGCTTCCATCAGCAGCTGGAGGAGTGCTTTTATCCCTTTCCAGCATTTTTCCTTGGTCTCGGCAGCCAGCAGCAGGTCATCCACATATTGTAGGAGCCAACATCCATACTCTTCTGGATGGAATGAGTTCAGGTCAGAAGCCAAGGCTTCCCCAAAGATGGCTGGGGAGTTCTTAAACCCTTGTGGGGGAGTCCAGATGAGCTGTTGCTTGGTGCCCGTGACTGGATCTTCCCATTCAAAGGCAAAGATGGGCTGTGACGCTGGGGCGAGGCATACGCAGAAGGCATCCTTGAGATCTAGGCTAGTATAAACTTTAGTCCTCAGCGGGATGAGGCTAAGTAAGATATAGGGGTTTGGAACAGTGGGGTGTAAAGTCACAGTAGCCTGGTTGACTAGCCTAAGATCCCGTACAGGACTATAGTCCTGCCCTCCTTCCTTTTTGACTGGCAGGATCGGTGTATTCCAAGCTGACTGGCTCTACTAGAATGCCCGCTTGTTTCAATCTATTGATGTGGCGCAGTATGCAGGCCCAGGCCTCTATCAGTAGCGGGTACTGGCGCTTTCTAACCGGGATGGTACCTGGTTTGAGTTCTATTATCACGGGCTTGATGTCTAGCCAGCCTGGGGGGAAGGGGGTTGGGGGGGAGGGGGGTTTGTCTTTTGTCCAGACCTCAGGGAATAATTGAGTTAGGTCGCTCTCATGCTCTTCTGGCCCACTCGGGTCTTCCTTCAGAGGCTCATGCAACCTCCACTCATTTTGGGGTGGTATTGAGAGAGAGAGCAAATAAGTCATAGTGCCCATCCAGAAGGTGGGCCTCTCCTCAGGGGAGAAAGTCACTTGTGCTCCTAGTTTGGAGAGCAAGTCTCTTCCCAACAGGGGTACTGGGCACTCAGAATGTAGAGGAATTCATGAATCACTTGGTGCCCCCCATCTGACATTTTCTGGGCTGGCAAAATGATTTAATCATCTCTTCTCCTGATACCCCAGTTACAGCGGTAGTCTTTTTGGACAGTGGTGCCACAGGTTTTACTACCGACAGTTCTGCTCCTGTATCCACCGTGAAGTCAATGTTTTGGTCCCCCACTTTTAAAGTTACCATGGGCTCTCTGGGACCTGATATCTCTGAGCCCCAGCAGCCCTATTTAATTTCCAAGTCAGCAAGCCCCACAACTGCAGGAGCTTCCTCTTCCTTCCTTGCCTTAGGGCATTCATTCTTCCAGTGGCCAAAAGCTTGGCACCAGGCACAGTGGTTTGGCTGTAACAGGGCCCAGGGCCTTCACTGGGACCGGTTGAAGGACTGTCCTGTCCCTGGGGCAGAGGAGGTTTTCCGGAGGGCGGGAGATGGACTTTCCCAGAGCAGCAGCTAACATTGCAAATCTCTTGTCTGTTCTCTTTCGTTCCCTCCAGCTCTCTGGCAGAGTGCAGTCTCTGCTTAATTCCAACATCTCCCTCCCCTTCTTGTCAGTACTCACCAGGAGAGATGGGTATAGCTTGGGCGGTTTGGCTGGAGCCGGATCCTGGAAGTGCTGGCCAGAGGCTTCTGTCACTGGGATCGGAGCCTGCCGAGGTGGCAGCTCTACGACCTCGGGAAGAGCTGGCAGAGGAGCAGCGGCTACTGCAGGACTTCACCTGGCCCTGGATTGGGCATTAAGGCAGCCTCCAATCCTGGTGGAGCACTGAGGCAGGAGCGTCATTATCCAGTATGGAGGAGGGGTCAGGTCTACCCGTCCACATCCTGTAGAATTTCCTTTTTTATCATCAGTCAATTTTTGTGCCATTAATATTTTTCCCTTTCCCTTCTGGATACAGAACCTTGTCCAAGTAGGAGGATCTTGAGCTAATCCTAGCCATGAGGCAATATATGGATGTTGATCCAGGTATCCTGGCTCTCCTGTGACTACTGTATAGACTGCTTCCACTATTATTAAGTTCATGGTGTCCTCTGGTGGCCATCCTACTCCCATAGGGGGCCATTCGACCTCACAGAGTATGTGGAGGTGGTTAGGCTTCATCTTCACCCCATAGTCTCCTCCAAATCCCTTCTTAAAATTTTTAATCATGCATTCCAATACAGTTGCCTTAGATTCACTTCCTCCCATCTTCCTTACCTTCTCAGACCTTCTTCTACTTTTCATTTTCATTCTGTCTACGAAGTTCTCAGTACCCTATGTACTTCTGATATTTCCACTCAATGACACTTAAATTGCCATTCTGCCTCCTCCCTAATTGGGGTGAGAAGAGCCTTACCTGCTAGATCCCAGAGGGAGAAGGGGGATTGGCGTGCCTTCACCTGCCAGTTAGCACAGCTGAACTAGAACACCACGTGGTCCAAGACTGTTTCTCCCTTAAAGTCCGTTCTGCCTTGGTGGGCTTATCAGGTGTGGACGAAAACACAGATGGGTTAAATATCCCATGTCCCAGGCCATCTCCGGGAAAGCCAATTCATACTCACTTACGTATCCCCTTCCTTCTAGCCTAACAATTCCGAGGGGGTCAAGAATTTCACAGCAAATGGGACACCTGCTGGGGGAGGGCAGAATACGAGCATACAAGGACCAGTTTTCTATCCTAAAAATCCCCTGGTGATCACTGGTAGTAATTTTCCCTGAGACGGTGTGGACACACCTCCTAAATGACCTTCACAAATTTCCTTCCTAAACCGTAGCACACTTGTCGACCTGTGTACCAAGCAATCGCTGCTGCCTGCCTATTCCAGGCCCCTGTGGGTCCGTGCCCCTTCTAGTCCCTCCCAGGGGGGTGATCAGGCCCCCTCTTCCACCCTGCCAGGTGGGTTCCTCCTCACCTGAGCACTCAGTTCCCTTACTGCCATTCACTACCTGCCAAAGCGAAGAAACCGGACGTTGAAAGGCTGAATTCATCCAGACGGGTGAGGCGCCTTCCCCCCTCTAGGAGATTCAAGCCACAAAGCCTCGGGGTGGCCTCAAAGGAGACCTGTCTCCTCAAAGTGAGGAGGTTCCCGGCCCAAGCACCAAATGTTGTAGCCACATGTTCCGGGAAACAAACTCACTCAGAAGGACAATGCAGATAGTGGAGTGCGGTTTATTACACCGGCGGGCCCAAGGCAGAGTCTCCTCTTAGCCAAGGACCCCGACCAGCATCTGTGAAAATCTTTTATACCCCATGTGTACGTGTCTGAACCCACCATTCCAAATTCCTTGAGACTTACATAAACCAAGGAAAATACAATCCCAATAACCCCATCATTCACATGCTATGTGCTCATGTGCTCAAACAGTTAGCCAATAATCAATAAACCTGAGGTTACACTCCGATAGATACAGAAAAATTTATGGCCTGTCTGGAGGAAAGGGTGATTAGTGTATGTTTTCTCTTAGGTGATGAGTAACCCAGATACCATCTTCAAGGTTCCCCTATCTGGAGGGGGTCTTATCCTTCTGTTGTTGTTTTCATAGGCACTAAACACAGAGTTCAGAGTCCATTGGAAAGGTGGCCGAGCATGATCAGCATGAACAGGCCTAAGATGGAGTCCAGACCCTATGAATTCCTTTTTCAGAACCAGAGGTAAAATTGCCAACATCTGCTGGATCATTGAAAAAGCAACAGAGTTCCAAAAAAACATCTATTTCTGCTTTATTGACTATGCCAACGCCTTTGACTGTGTGGATCACAATAAACTGTGGAAAATTCTGAAAAAGATGGGAATACCAGACCCATTTCTCAAGATCTGCCTCTTGAGAAATCTGTATGCAGGTCAGGAAGCAACAGTTAGAACTGGACATGGAACAACAGACTGGTTCCAAATAGGAAAAGGAGTACGTCAAGGCTGTACATTGTCACCCTGCTTATTTAACTTCTATGCAGAATATATCATGAGACACGCTGGACTGGAAGAAGCACAAGCTGGAATCAAGATTGCCGGGAGAAACATCAATAAGCTCAGATATGCAGATGACACCACCCTTATGGCAGAAAATGAAGAGGAACTCAAAAGCCTCTTGATGAAAGTGAAAGTGGAGAGTGAAAAAGTTGGCTTAAAGCTCAACATTCAGAAAACGAAGATCATGGCATCTGGTCCCATCACTTCATGGAAAATAGATGGGGAAACAGTGTCATACTTTATTTCTTTGGGCTCCAAAATCACTGCAGATGGTGACTGCTGCCATGAAATTAAAAGACACTTACTCCTTGGAAGGAAAGTTATGACCAACCCAGATAGCTTATTCAAAAGCAGAGATATTACTTTGCCAACAAAGGTCCATGTAGTCAAGGCTATGGTTTTACCAGTGCTCATGTATGGATGTGAGAGTTGGACTGTGAAGAAAGCTGAGAGCTGAAGGTTTGATGCTTTTAAACTGTGGTGTTGGAAAAGACTCTTGAGAGTCCCTTGGACTGCAAGGAGGTCCAACCAGTCCATTCTAGAGATCAGTCTTGGGTGTTCTTTGGAAGGAATGATTCTAAAACTGAAACTCCAGTACTTTGGCCACCTCATGCGAAGAGTTGACTCATTGGAAAAGATTCTGATGCTGGGAGGGATTGGGGGCAGGAGGAGAAGGGGACGACAGAGGATGCGATGGCTGGATGGCATCACCGACTCGATGGTCGTGAGTTTGAGTGAACTTCGAGAGGTGGTGAAGGACAGGGAGGCCTGGTGTGCTGCAATTCATGAGGTCACAAAGAGTCAGACACAACTTAGTGATTGAACTGAACTGAAAGGATAAGCATGTTTTTCTTTACAATTAACAAAGGGCTGCATTTTCAATTTGGTGTTTTTCCAAATCTTGCTCATGTGCTATGTAGCTTCCCAAAGTAAAGGAAGAAAAAAAAAAAATCATAGAATCAGAATTGCAGGAAATCATAGAGGTGGAAATAGTTTTGAGTCTCTCTCAATTGAAGAAACAGTTCATATTGTTAAATAACACACATCTCAGTTCAGTCAGTTCAGTTCAGTTGCTCAGTAGTGTCTGACTACTTGTGTTGTTGGAAGAGGGTGTTTGCTATGACCAGTGCATTTTCTTGGCAAAACTCTATTAGTCTTTGCCCTGCTTCATTCCATATTCCAAGGCCAAATTTGCTTGTTGCTCCAGATGTTTCTTGACTTCCTGCTTTTGCATTCCAGTCCCCTATAATGAAAATGATATCTTTTTTGGGTGTTAGTTCTAAAAGGTCTTGTAGTTAATTCTTCATAGGACCGTTCAACTTCAGCTTCTTCACCATTACTGGTTGGGGCATAGACTTGGATTACTGTGATATTGAACTCACCTCTAGTCTCCTCCAAAGCCAGCAGCAGGTTCATTTAAATACTATGATCCTGGGTGGTCAACTTGTATGTTCTCTATTACATCTTTCTGCTTATTCTTTAAAATAACACTTTGTTTTTCTGTTTATTAAGTTAATACAAGCACAGTGTTTAAAACACAGTCAAGGCAAGTAATGGAAAACACCATTTCCCTTGTCTTCACCCCTCTTCACACTCACTACTTCTTGTATATGGAGTCTCCATATAAAACCATATCTTGTTTTGTTCTCCTGGTGTTTATACCTATCTCCCACCCCTTTAAATAGAGCACTTATACTGACATTTTCTACTTACCTACTTTAAATATCCTCTCTTACCTTAGACTATGATGGATGAGAATTTAATTAATTTATAACATTTTCCCCTTTCTCTATCCTCAATCTTGCAAAACATTTAAAATTTTATTCTCAGTTCCTCTACTGGTCATCCTTGTAATTTCAAACCATATTTTTAACCTCCTTTTCTTAACCCATAGCAGTAACTCTTCATTCTAAACTTTTACAACAATGACATTAACCTTCCCACACTTTCCTCCACTTCTTGATTCATTTCTAAACATCTCTTCTAGTCTGTCTTTACCTTTTCGTTGTCTCGGTGAATTTCATTTACATTCCATTTTAACCCGCAAGAAAGCCTTTTGTTATTTGTGTGTGAATTAATCCTAATGAAAACTATTCATCATCATTTATAACATTATGGCTATGTAAATATTGTTCATTTCATAGTCAAAGAGTTTACAGCAATTACATTTCCTCCTCCACAAATTTAATGACACAAATCATTTGACACTCAAAGTGAATTTTACTGGAGTCAAATCTGAATGGATTCTTCTTTTCCTGCATTTCCCAGATACCTACTTAGCCATTCATTTGCTCATACAATAAATATTTAGCAAGCGTCTGCTGTATGGAGGCTCAACTGTTAATAAAATAAAGTCCTTGCTTTCAAGGAGCTTATATGGGGAGCAGGGGACAAAGAGGACGATAAATAAATACACAATAAGTTTATCAACATGTTAAGTAGTAATGAGTATTGTCAAGAAAAATACTGGGTCAAGAGAATAATAATAATCGCTATTAAAAATTTATATTAAATAGAGTAGTCAGGTGAGACATATAATAAAGTAATATTTGACTAAGCAGATTTGTTTTGTTTTGTTTTGTAATTTCTAGTTTTTGTGTTTCCATCCTCAAGTAATTTCCCAAGAATGTGCGACATCAAGTTTTCTGTGTCCTTGCATGTGTGAAATATCTGATTAATAGAGGTTACAGAAGGAGAAGGGCTTTCCAGGCAGGCTAGTGGTAAAGAACCTGGAGGGCCACAGTCTGTGGAGTTGCACAGAGTCTAACAGGATTTAGCAAACACAGAAAGAAAGAACAGAATTAATTGGTAGAGAGAAAATTATAAAAAAAAGAAAAAGAATTTCCTTGAGAAAAAGTGTTCATGTCTTCAGACTAAAAGGAGACACTGAGTACTCAGCACAAGTAATAAAGACCTAAACCCAAGAACATCATTTTGATAATTTTCACTCTACCAATTAACTCTATTGTCTTTCTGTAACTTCTATTAATCAGATCATTAGCCATATGAGATTGATCTTCTATGTCTCTTATGTTTTTTCATGTATTTTATGCTTCTTTTTCTCATTCTATGTTCTGCAGCAGTAATGTGTATTTAAATCCTAACATTGAATTTTGTATTTCAGTGTCATATATTTATTTTCCAAGAGATCTCTCATTCTCTGATTATTTCTTTGCTTAGTAGAAACCTTTTGTTTGTTTTGTTTTATTTTCCTTTGCAATTTCTTTTCAAATGTCTTTGAGTTCTAATTAGAAGGGTTATTTTGTGGAGGCTTTATTATATTTTTTAAGGGGTAATTTTTTTTCTGGGTGTGTGTTTGTGTCTTTTACTTCCATGTAATTGGCTTTCCTAAAACAATGATCTTTACTTTTTTCTGAACAATGATGATTAAAAACAAAGCTCTGAGTACTATAAATAAATATATATATATAATATAGAGAGAGAGAGAGAGACAGAGAGAGAGAGAGGGAGAGACAGTATTTGATAACTTTGTCTGGGCCCCTTGTTAACACTGGGAACCCCAAACTCCAGGATTTTCTCTGGTGTTCTAAAGTCACATTAGTTCTCTTCAAACAGCTCATTTTATTTCCTTTGAGAAAAAGCCTCCAATCCCTGCCTGGGAAAAACTTCTACCAAACATTTTATGCAATGCCTGTGTGTGGTGCTGGTGAAGGAGTTCAAATGCTCTGTAGACAGCTTTAATTAACACCTCTGCTTTCTGTTTGACTTCCCTTCACATCTGATATTTCTTAGTCATAAGCTATTCGGGGTGTACAAGGCAAGTAAGTCCCTCTATGGGCCAGTTCTCTTTTCTGTTTTAATTCTTCCAGCTTCTTTTTTTCTCTCAGAATTTGTTTTTGCCCTGAGAATCTCCATCTTATTTGGGGATTTGAGAAGGGAGAGACAGGCTAGAGTTGAAAAACATGTGAAAAATGCATTTTTTGAATCAAGATATTTCTGAAGTGCATCCTAACCCCAGGCGTCTCCCCATCCTTACAGTATATTCCCCGTTAAATAGTAGGCACCATGGACTACATTACTATGAAAGACAAATCCATGTTGGACTCAGCCAATCATTTATGGTGTGCTTCTTGAATGCATAGAACATTTCCATAAAAAGACTAATCTGCCCACTAATCCCAATCAACCACCCACTGCAAAGTGATGGAAATGAAATGACAGGTATTTAATGCCACTAAGCTTAATCCCACAGTGTCCTGTTGGATAATGCGCTACTAAAAGTAATTCTTATTGTGCCTGTTGTTATTATGTTGTTAATATTGCTGAATTTAATATCAATACCCACAGAGAGGCAATAGTTATTCTTCATGAAAACTCCATGATTCCAATTTGTATCAATTGGATATTAAATAACACAAAAATAACTCATAACAAAAGGCAAGAAGTAATTTATATATCATAAATTGGATAATATGTTATGATGAAAGCCAAAAACAGTTGCATATGCTTAATGTTTATGAAAAAAAAAATCTTGTCCTTGAATTCAACTAGTTTGACTAAATTCAGTTTAAAAAAAAAAAGTGGAGATGAGGGGATGGAAATAAAATTGAACAAATATCTGAGTATTTGTCTTCAAAAAAATAGATTTGACTGAAGTATCTCTTTTCAAGCAGTTGTGTATCTAAAAATAATCTTACCTTTAAGAAGGCCTCCATATATAGTTGTTCTGTAGGAAGCCCTGGAGGCAAAGAGAAGACTTTACTTAAGTGAAAAGCTAGCCTGAGAATTGCCTCTAGGCAAAAGCCATTATACACTTCTCTTCCATCCTTTAGACAAGCAAAAAGCAGAGTTTCCCACTGATACAAAGCAGCCCACAACTTGGCTCTCATTAGCTCTAAGTCTATGGAAATCTTTAGAAGCTTGGATCACCCCACCAAGCTCATTAGGTGTTTAAAATTAGGCATTCTTTTCATAAGAAGCAACAGGAGTTCTTCCTGTAGCACAGGTATATATTTATAACAGCCCCCCAGGCTTTGTTAGGTTAACAAAGTGCATTGAAAGTGCTCACTAGGCCTGCTTGGCTATACTTGTTAGCCCAGATTTCATACTTAGCAGTAAAATAGAGCAGTGATTGGTATACGCTAAACCTTTTAGATTCTAGGGACTGGATATCTGATCTTTTTTCATATACTTTTAATCCTAAGTATATCTGTTTGTTTGTTTCCTATTTCTGCAATTGTTTGTGTGGGAAAACCCATTCAGTTACTAGTGTCAAGTATGTTAAAATCATGTAGGAAAATATTTCTCCAAGGGATAAGGATTCAGGAATACATCTTCAATTGAATTCTGCTTTATAACTGAGGCCTATACTTTTCAACTTGCATGAGACTAGAAAGTGAAATTGCCTATCTTCTCTTTGATGTAATTATAGCCATGAGGTATCCAAAGTCTTTTTATTTATGTCAAACTAAGGCAGCTATCCAAGGTACTGAAGCTTGCTGAAATGGTTTTGTTTAATGCGTTCCTTATGATTTGTAAGATTCTGGAAAGCAGTTTGGTGCCAACTGGGGAGGCAGGATGTGTTTCTGTGCAGTGAAAAGATGTCCTGAAGAGAAAATCTAGCTGGCAGACTGCAGCTCTGGATCACAGGTCAGCCAGTGTCTGCAACCTCGATAACTCTCTTGCTGCTTTGCTACCACTGTTTCCCAAATCATCAAGACAATGTAGAAAAGCATTTCTCCTTATTACAAAACAATGCTGCCATACCTAAAATATCAGTCTGCTGCCCCATTACCTCATACAATACAGGTGTAAATCTTAAAGAGGGCATAGAGTTTAACTTGTCTTCAGCATGGCAAAGAAGCAATTACTTAGCTGTTAAGAAAAATCCTAATATCATTATCAGATAACCCTAATAGCTATCTGATATCTGGCTATTATTTTAAATGGGTTTAAAACACATTTTAAAATCTCAAATCCAAATTATATGGAAATAATAACATAAGTTATCATAAAGGTATTTTGAGATAATTCTAAATGTCAATTTAGCATATTTTCCCATGTTATAGGTTTTCTAGAGTGAACGAATAGCTTCTTTTATGAGGTAAATGTCCTTTGGGCAAATGAAAGGGATAATCACATTTAAAGGTCAGTTAATATAGTGAGGTAGATGTAGTTCTTAGTGTTCAAATCTCACTATATTGTCTTTAAACTAGTATGCCCACTATTTTAACTAAAATGATGCACAGTAGCTTGACTGCTTACCTCCTTTGTTCCCATTTGTCCTACCGTGTTGATCTCCTAGTGTTTCTTTCTTAGCTCAAACCCTTTTGTTTAGTGTATCTCACAATCTAGTGACAATACTCCAATTATCTTTTTTTTTGTACAGTAAAGCCTAAAACCAGTATATTTCAATGGCAGCTCTTTCTGTAATTCAAAAGAATGGAATTCTTTTCTTTTTTCATAAAGAAAAGAATTCTTATAGAATCAGAAAACTAAGCCTTCTTGAAAAATGGAAAATTCCACAATTCAGACACATACCACCATTCCATAGACTATGTTTCTTAAGACTTTACCTTTGTAGAGGCACTGTAATGACCATTTAAATGGGACAAACCAGTTTGCTTACAAAACAAAATACCACTGGAGTAAAATGTAATTTGTCTTTTCTCCCCACCCTACCCTTAATTCATAACATACACATAACTTTGACTAGTCATTAGACTGAATTGTTTACAGAACACCTCATATAGAATTGATCTCAGGAAAAAAAAATTTTTAGCTATTCTATATTTAAAACAAAATTAAAAATTTTTTTAATTTAATGTAACTTTTTTTTACTACTAAAAGTTATAGTTACTAAGAATTTATTTAGGTTCTCTTCCCTTATGTAAAGCTCTCTACAAGATTAGCAGCTACCACCATCATGAGAGAGTTATTAGTAAAGTGAAACATTCAAGTGCAGTGATCATTTGCTCTAGAATTTATTTAGTGTAACATTTATGTGTTTAAATATTTAAGTTAATGATACATCATTTCAGCTTTGAATATCCCAATTCACATGTACTAACCAACCAAAAAGAACCAGAAGACTAAAGGTCACATGTGTTTTTAATAAACATTTGAAATCAAAGAGACATTTAAAATAACAACAGTTATCATAATTATATATACTTCATTGTGATATTCTCCTCCACAACTATTCTTTCAGGATTGACACTCAAGTATAAGAAAATGTTTTAAATTTACAGCTTTTGAGTAATCCAATTCAAGTTATAGTACAGTTTCTTAAATAAGTATTAATAGAAATTGATATAAGGCTTTATTTCAATGATATTTAGGTTTCTATAATTGAAGTTTATTCATAGTAAACTAAACAGTAAAAACTTTTTTTTTTTTTTTTCAAGGAACAAATACAAATTACAGTGAAAAGGAAAACTGGCTTTGGGTTGATGAGATAAACATATCTTTGTAAAATCCCTTCAAGTTCAGGAAGAACCCAGGACTTGCTTCTGGCTAATAGAATGTAGCAAATATGAAGGGATTTTCCAGATGTAGTTAGGTCTCAAATGTATTGATTGTAAGCTAATCAAAAGGGAGATTGTCCTGTGTGATCCTGACTTTATCATGTGAAAGATTTTTAAAAAAGGGACTGAGTCTCCATAATTTTAGAATCTCTCTCCTGCTTTGGAGAAACAAGTCATCACAAGTTATACAGCTACAGGGAAATAAATTCTGCTAGTAATCACAAGAAATTGGAAGAAGACTGCAGGCTTCAGGTGAGAACACAGCCCCGGTTGACTTCTGGACTGCAGACTAATAAGATACTGATGAAAAGAACTTAATAATGCCTGGGTATGTGACCCACAGAGATTGTGAGATAATACATGTGCTTTATTTTAAACCACTAAGTTTGTGGAAACTTAGATAATTTTTTTCCCACTATATTTGTGGAAACTAGAAAGGTTCACTTTCATTCCAATCCCAAAGAAAGGCAATGCCAAAGAATATTCAAACTACCATACAACTGCACTCATTTCACATGCTAGCAAGGTAATGCTCAAAGTCCTTCAAGCTAGGCTTCAGCAGTTTGTCAACCGAGAACTTCCTAGAAGTGCAAATTGGATTTAGAAAAGGCAGAGGAACCAAAGATCAAATTGCCAATACCCACTGGATCATTAAAAGAAAAAAAAAAAAAAAAAAGGGAATTCTAGAAAAGCATCTACTTCAAAAAAAAAGAAAAGCATCTACTTCTGCTTCATTGACTACTTAAAAGGTTTTGACTGTGTGGATCACACAAACTGTGGAAACCTTACCTGCCTCCTGAGAAATCTGTATGCAGGTGAAGAAGCAAACCGGCCATGGTACAACAGACTGGTTCCAAATTGAGAAATTAGTACATCAAGGCTGTATAGTGTCTCCCTGCTTATGTAACGTCTGTGCAGAGTACATTATGCAAAATGCAGCTCTGGATGAAGCACAAGCTGGAATCAAGATTGCCAGGAGAAATATCGACAATGTCAGATATGTAGATGATACCACTCTAATGGCAGAAAGTGAAAAGGAACTAAAGAGCCTCTTGATGAAGGTCAAAGAGGAAAGTGAAAAGCTGGCTTAAAACTCAACATTTAGGGAACTCAAACCAGGACCCTGTAGCAACCTAGAGGGGTAAGATAGGGTGGGAGGTGGGAGGGAGGTTGAAGAAGGAGGATACATACATATACCTATGGCTGATTCATGTTTTTGTATGGCAGAAACCAACACAATATTGTAAAGCAATTATTCAATTAAAAATAAATAAATTAAAAAAAAACCTCAACATTCAAAAAACTAGGATTATGGCATCTGGTCCCATCACTTCGTGGCAAACAAATGGGGGAAACGTGGAAAGAGTGGCAATTTTAATTTCTTGGGCTCCAAAATGACCATAAACAGTGACTGCACCCATGAAATTAAAAGATGCTTGCCCTTGGAGGAAAAGCTATGACAAACCTAGACAGTGTGTTAAAAAGCAGAGACATCACTTTGCTGACAAAAGTCTATATAGTCAAAGCTATGGTTTTCCCAGTTGCCGTTGCTAATTCACTTCAGTTGTGTCCGACTCTGTGAGACCCCATAGACGGCAGCCCACCAGGCTCCCCTGTCCCTGGGATTCTCCAGGCAAAACACTGGAGTGGGTTGCCATTTCTTTCTCCAATGTATGAAAGTGACAAGTGAAAGTGAAGTCGTTCAGTTGTGTCCTACTCTTTGTGACCCCATGGACTGCAGCCTACCAGGCTCCTCCATCCATGGGATTTTCTAGGCAACAGTACTGGAGTGGGGTGCCATCACCTTCAGTAGTAATGTACAAATGTGTGAGTTGGACCATAAAAAAAGGCTGAATGCTGAGCAATTGATGCTTTTGAATTGTGGTGCTGGAGAAGATTTTTGAGAGTCCCTTGGACATCAAGGATATCAAATATGTCATTCCTAAAGGAAATAAACCCGGAATATTCATTGGAAGGACTGATGCTAAAGCTGAAGCTCCAATACTTTGGCCACCCAATGTGAAGAGCTGACTCACTGGAAAAGACCCTGATCCTGGGAAAGATTAGAGGGCAGGAGAAGAAGGGGAAAACTGGATGAGATATTTGGCTGGCATCACCATCTCAATGGACATAAGTTTGATCAAAGTCAAGGAGATAGTGAAGGACAGGGAAGTCTGGCATGCTGTAGTCCACGGAGTTGCAAAGAGTCAGACATGACTTAGCAACTGAATAACCACAAGTTTTTTGGCAATTTGTTATATAGCAAGAGAAAACTGATACAGCTGAAGAACAGATTTTCATATGGACTAAATGTAGGAGGGCCATTTGTATTATAAATGAGGCTGGGGATAGAAATGAATTTGGGAATTTTTAGTTCTTTCTCAAAGTTTTGAACCTTAAACCTCCCTTAAAAATTGAAGAAACACATGTACTCCAATGTTCACCGCAGCACTGTTTATAATAACCAGGACATGGAAGCAACCTAGATGTCTGTCAGCAGATGAATGGATAAGAAAGCCATGGTACATATACACAATGGAGTATTACTCAGCCATTAAAAAGAATACATTTGAATCAGTTCTAATGAGGTGGATGAAACTGGAGCCTATTATACAGAGTGAAGTAAGCCAGAAAGAAAAACACCAATACAGTATACTAAAGCACATATATGAAATTTAGAAAGATGGTAACGATAACCTTGTATGCAAGACAGCAAAAGAGACGCAGATGTATAGGACAGTCTTTTGGACTCTGTGGGAGAGGGAGAGGATGGGATGATTCGGGAGAATGGCATTGAAATATGTATAATGTAATATAAGAAACGAATCGCCAGTCCAGGTTCAATACAGGATATAGGATGCTTGGGGCTGGTGCACTGGGATGAACCAGAGGGATGGTATGGGGAGGGAGGTGGGAGGGGGGTTCAGGATGGGGAACATGTGTATACCCATGGCAGATTCATGTTGATGTATGGCAAAACCAATACAATATTGTAAAGTAATTAACCTCCAATTAAAATAAATAAATTTATATTTTAAAAAAAAAATTGAAGAAACAGGACACAATAGACCACATTTCCCCAAACAGGGCTGAAGGAACACTATGCTGTCTTACAACTTCTTCCACCTTACCTCTATTCTCATCAAAATGATCATGAAGATTCTGTGGTCAAATCTTTTAAAAGATATTATACAGATCCCACTCACCACCACCACTGTCTCTCAGGACCATCACTAGAAGCCCACTCTTGAGATCCCCAAACCCAAACTTTCTCAAATAGCCTACAGTAGTAAAAGATAGCCTCCTTTTTTTTTTTTTTTAATTGACCATCAAAATGTATAATAGAGTTCAGAACAACACACTAGAAAGCGTTATGATGGGGAGTCCTGGTGAGCAGAGGCTGTGCTAACTGGGAACTGCAATGACATGAGTGAGAATCACCATTATTCCCCTTGAGAGGAATGAGATTTTCAGAGAAGTGGTGTCTCAAGTGGAGAATGGCTCGAGTAGAAGCTGACAGTAGGAAATAGAAGTTATTTCAGATAGGAATGGCTTTCATGACGTTGCCATTCAAAGCTCCTCCATAAAGTGGTGATTATTTGATTGTGTAACTATTTCTTCATCTTTTTAAAAAATTCACCTCAGAGCAAAACTGGATAATCTGATTACAAAAAAGAACCAGACTAGTGGGGATGAGGAAATTGCTTCTTGTATCAATATTGTTTTATTTTGACCCTGAATTAGCAAGCTCATCCCTGAGCAGAAAATTAGATTTCTGACCTTCAGTGGCCTCTGGGTTTCTCCACAATGGCTCTGCCACAGGCACCCTGTATTGCTGTGTTACACTGTCTCCTCCACTCTTCCTAGTCTCACAGCCACTTCTTCCTTGATAGGTCTTTTCTCTCAAATTTCTTGAGCCTCTCCCTGTCTTAACTGACCTCTTATGAACACTTGGCTCTAAGCCAATCATATTCTTGTTTGAAAAATAATCAAATGTATTTGTTAATAGCTATTTAAAAAACACCATTGCTTTGTTAACTCCAGTCGTGGCTGTGCAACCCCAAAGCAGTAACAAAAAGAATTATGGATGAGGTTCAAATATAAAACCAAATTATCTTTAATGGAAAAACTTAAATATCACTATGAAAATGAAGGAAGAAAATATCCTAGTAGCCTCAGAATCTCCTTTTATTTCTCTTTCACCTGTCCTTTCTTGATACTTACAGGCCTTTTTCTCCTCCCTCTCTAACCATTTCATCAGCCACATCTCATATGTCTAGCACATTAGAATTCTTCTGTAATTACCTAGTCCCATATACTTAATAAGTATTACAGCTGCTCAGGAGCATCACACTCTTGTCATGAGCGTTTATGTCATCTCTGTGGCCTTGTCAGTAAACCAGTAGATAACCAGCCAGTACCGATAATTAGTAATGAAAGGACAGAACTACTAAAGCCCTACAGAAGACAGTTAATCAAGGGCTGGTACCTGAAATTAGGCTCTCTGTTCTTTATCTGCTCCCTATACTCTTTTATTCAGCAGTCAAACTGTATCAGGTGTTATAACATCAAACATCACTTTAACTAATAGGTATGTGTTATGCAACATTAAAAAATCTCTAATTAAGTAGGGAAAAAGGAATCTGTCTGTTTAACTAGTTGAATGGATATTTGTTTATGGTTAGCTGGTCAAGCTTGCAAACAACTTGTGTAGTAAGTTTAGGGTATGAAATCATTATTTGTAGTTGTCAGCCAGTCTGGGCCTAGGGCCAGGTGAGTGAGATGAATGAGGCACTTGCCTCAGAGCAAAATTTAAGGATGGAGGGATACAATAATCAAAATAAATGTACTTCAGTGCATTATTTGTTAAAAATTTCAAAAAATTATGATAAACAATGTACTGAAATGATTAATAGAGATAGCATTAGTAACAGTGCTGTGCCAAGCCATTTTGAAGCCTGAGGCAAAAGGAATAATCAGTAATGATGATCCTGTCTGTATTTAAAACTTTGTTCATCACATATTTCTTTCCTGTCACTTTTGATTTTTTTTAAATATTGCATTTGATACCTCCTTAAATTCTGTGCCTGAAGCAAGTGACTCACTTGCCTCACCCTAATCCTGGCCTTTTGGTAGAGCTATTGCTTTTCAGTGTTCTGGCTAACATAGAAAATATTTTTCTCATTCTTTTTAGTCTCTCTCAATGTGAGGTCAAAAGTACATATCATACATTTATGGTCAATTGGTTTTCAACAAAGTTGCCTAGAATTTTCAGTGGAGAAAGAATAGTCTTTTCAACAAATAGTACTGGAATAATTGAATATCCACATTCAAAAGAATAAAGTTGGACATTGTCCTTATACCACACACATAAGTTAACTCAAAATGGGTCACAGACCTAAATTAAGAGCCAAAACCTCTTGGATGAAGACATAGGAGTAAATCTTTGTGACCTTAAATTAGACAAATGCTTCTTAAATTTGACATCAAAAATTAAAGTGACAAAAGAATAGATAAATTAGTCTTTATTCAAATTAAAACCATTTGTGCTTCAAAGGAAACTATCAAGAAAGTAAAAAGACAACCTACAAAATGGGGGGGGGGATTGCAAATTATAAATTTAATAAGAGTCTAGGAACTAGAATGTATAAATAACTCTTACAACTCAAAAATAAAAATGTAAATAACCCAATTAGAAAATGATTTGAACAGTCATTTCCATGAAGAAGATATATGAATGGCTAGTAATCACATGAGAAGATGATCAGTGTCATTAGTCATAGGAAAATATAAATCAAACCATAATGAGATGCCACTTTATACTCAGTAAGATATTGTAATCAAAAAGGCAAAATAAATGTTAGCATTAATGTAGAGAATTTGGAACTCTCATACATTGCTAGTGGAAATGTAAAATATTGCAGCCATATTGGAAATAGTTAGGCAGTTCTTCAAAAATTTTGAAGTTAACATGTGACCCAGTAATTCTCAAGAAGAGAAATAAAAATATGTATTCTTAAAAATCTTGTGTTTTCATAGCAGTATTATTCAGATAGCCAAAAAGTAGAAATAACCAAAATGTACATCAACTGATGACTGCATAAGCAAATGTAATATATCCATAAAATGGAACATTACTTGGTAACACAAAGGAATGAAGTACTGATACATGTAACAGCATGTATCTTGAAAACAGTATGCTAAGTGAAAAAAAACTAGGCAAAAGAGACCACATTGTATGATTTCAATATATGGAGTCACATATGATGCTACTTATGGAAGTGTCCAGAATAAGTAAACCTAAAGCTATAGAGACAGGAATTAGGTTAGTGGTTTCCTGGGACAGAAGTGAGGAAAGAATGGGGTATATACACTGTTAATGGGTACAAAGTTTCTTTGGGGGAGTTGAAAATACTCTAAAACTGATTTCTGATATTGGTGGTACAACTCTGTGAATATACTAAGCACCAATGAATTATGAACTTTAAATAGGGGAATTGCATGGCATGTGAATTGTATCTCAATAAAGCTGTGTTTTAAAAAGTGCATATCAGAGCGATTAAGAGACATTCTTTCCCAGCCTCCATTTCCTCCTCTGTCGTTGAGCTCCCAGGAAAAGATTTTACAAAGAATTGTCTTCCCTAATACAGACTTCCTTAATACAGAATCCACCTGCAGTGTGAGAGACCTGGGTTTGATCCCTGGTTGGGAAGATCCCCTGGAGAAGGGAATGGCTACCAACTCCCATATTCTGGCCTGGAGAATCCAATGGACTGTATAGTCCATGGGGTTGCAAAGAGTTGGACACAACTGAGTGATTTTAACTTTCACTATAGTTTTAGTCAATGATTCCTCTGTTATAATAAAGTTGAATTTTCCTGCTAAAAAGTAAATGAAAAACCATCACTAGGTAAATTTTACATCATTTCAACAGGTCTCTTCACACTCCTCTTTTGATTCATCTGACTTGGGCTGATTGGAAATCACATCAAGAAACTCACCTAAAACCAAAGGCTGGAGGCTCATAGAAGGACTTTCTTGACCACTTGCCTTGAACCTTTGATTCTTTTTGCTTGTTTGTTTTAGTTTCAGAAAGGTGAAGGGTACTTTTTTATTAATTAGAAAACATACTTTGCTTTAAAAGAGAGATTCTAGCCTCTGCCTTGTTCAAAGGGCAGAATGTATTTTCTGAGGTGATCTCATGTGACTTTGAGTAGATATTTTCCTGGGCATCCCATGTCATGGTTTCTTTATACACATCTCAACACAGGGAGTAGTCTAGTTCTAGATACTCAAAGAAAACAGGCAGCAACTGATCAGAAGTTTAAATAGTTTAGAATTCTTCATATCACTCACAAAATTCAGCATTCATTGAAAACAATAAAAACCAGATAAGAGTACAAAAATGCTAGTATTACCATAGTGGTGATATCCATGGGGTTACAAAGAGTTGGGCATGACTTAGTGACTGAACAATGACAACCATAGTGATGGGGAGAAGGGATAAGTTGTATGACTTAAAAAATACAAAGTTCTCTAAACACTTTCACCTTTATATTTCTTGAATGTTTTCAAGATGAAACCTCTCAACTGGGGAGTGGGAATGTGGCCAGTGCCTCAAATTTTGCAAGGTGCTAGACAGGAAGGCGGAGAAGGCAATGGCACCCCACTCCAGTACTCTTGTCTGGGAAATCCCATGGACGGAAGAGCCTGGTGGGCTGCAGTCCATGGGGTCGCTAAGAGTCAGACATGACTGAGCGACTTCACTTTCACTTTTCACTTTCATGCATTGGAGAAGGAAATGGCAACCCACTCCAGTGTTCTTGCCTGGAAAATCTCAGGGATGGGGGAGCCTGGGGGGCTGCCATCTATGGGGTCGCACAGAGTCGGACATGACTGAAGCGACTTAGCAACAGCAACAGCAGACAGGAAGACAAGTTTTCCTTGCAGCTCTTAAAAGAACAACTGGCATCAAAAGGCAAATGTTATCAATTCCATTTTGTTTGTTTGTTTGTTTTACCTTGTTATAAAGAACTCTTTTAGTATTTAGTGGATGGAAGATAACCTGTTTGAAGGTATCACATTCCCAAGCACTAGAATTGTTCACAGGGAAACTGATAAACTTTATTTCTTAAATGATGTAGAAAGACATTAAAATCTATCCCACCTGAAGCAACCTAAAGTCCATCAAAAGAGAAATGGATAAAGAAACTGTGGTATGTATATATACAATGGAGTGTTGCTCAGCCCAAACAAAATAATGCTATTTTCAGCAACGTAGTTGGACTTAGAGATTATCATACTGAGTGAAGTCAGACACAGAAAGACAAACATCATATGATATCATGATGTAGAATCATATGTAGATCATATGTATAATCAAAAAAAAAGGATACAAATGAATTTACTAAAAAACAGAAGTATTAATAGAGTCATGGATATAGGAAACAAACCTATGGTTACCAGGGGATAAGTGGGGGGGTGGGTGGGGAGGGCAGGCGGTAGGGAGAGGGATAATTGGGAGACTGGGATTGACATATACATGCTACTATATATAAAACAGATAACTTAAAAGAACCCACTGTATAGCACGTGGAACTCTACTCAATATACTGTTATGGCCTATATGGGAAAAGAATCTTAAAATATATGTTTTACATATGGTAAAGAATCTGCCTGCCAATGCAGAAGACAGGAGACGTGAGTTCAATTCCTGGGTCTGGAAGGTCCACTGGAGTAGGAAATGGCAACCCACTCAAGTATTCTTGCCTGGAAAATTCCAATGACAGAGGAGTCTGGCAGGCTACAGTCCATGGGGTTGCAAAGACTTAGACATGACTGAGTGACTGAGCATGTGAGCATATATGTATGTGTGTGTGTGTGTGTGTGTGTAAAACAAATTTGCTGTACACCTGAAATTACCAAACTGGGAAGTTCATCTTTCAGTGTCATATTTTTTTGTTTGCCTTTTCATACTGTTCATGGAATTCTCAAAGCAAGAATATTGAAGTGGTTTGCCATTCGCTTCTCCAGTGGAATGCTTTCTGTCAGAACTCTCCATCATGATCCGTCCATTTTGGGTGGCCCTACAAGGCATAGCTCACAGCCTCATTGAGTTAGACAAGGCCATGATCCATGGGATCAGTTTGGTTAATTTTCTGTGATTGTGGTTTTTATTCTGTTGGCTCTCTGATGGATAAGGATAAGAGGCTTGTGGAAGCTTCCTGATGGGAGGGACTGGCTGTGGGGGAATCTAGGTCTTGTTCTGATGGACTGGGGCCATGCTCAGTAAATCTTTAATCCAATTTTCAGTTGATGGGTGGGGCTGTGTTCTCTCCCTGTTGTTTGGCCTGAGGTCAAACTATGGTAGGCCCACCTCCTCCAAAAGGGTTTATGGAAGCACTGTTGTATTCAGTGCCCCTGACCCCGAAGCAGGCCACTGTTGCCCCACGCCTCTGCTGGAAACTCCTGGACACTCACAGACAAGTCTGGCTCAGTCTCTTGTGGGGTCACTGCTCCTTTCTCCTTGGTCCAGGTTCACACAAAGTTTTGTTTGTGCCCTGTGAAAATCTCTTTTCCCAGTCCTGTGAAAGTTCTGTAATCAAATACCACTGGCCCCCAAAGTCAAATTCCCTGTGGGTTCTCAGTGCCATTGCTGGATCCCCGGGTTCGGAAGTCTATTGTGGGCCCTAGAACTTTTGTAACAGTGCAAGAACACTGGGAGAAATGGAGTAACCCTCACAGTCAACCAAAGAATCTGAAATACAGTACTTGGACTCAGTCTCAAAAATGACAGAATGATCTCTGTTCGTTTCCAAGGAAAAACATTCAATATCACAGTAATCCAAGTCTATGCCCCAACCACTAATGCTGAAGGACCTGAAGTTAAATGGTTCTATAATCACGTACAAGACCTTCTATAACTAATATCAAAAAGAAGTCCTTTTTCATCATGGGCTTCCCTGGTGGCTCAGAGGTTAAAGCGTCTGCCTGCAATGCAGGATACCTGGGTTTGATCCCTCGGTCAGAAAGATCCTCTGGAGAAGGGAATGGCAACCCACTCGAGTATTCTTGCCTAGAGAATCCCACGGACTGAGGAGCCTGGTGGGCTACAGTCCAGGGGGTTGCAAAGAGCTGGACATGACTGAGCGACTTCATTTTTTCACTTTTTTTCATCATACTGGACTGGAATGCAAAAGTAGAAAGTTAAGAGATACCTAGAATAACAGGCAAGTTTGGCCTTGGAGTACAAAATGAAGCAGGGCAAAAGCTAACAGAGTTTTGCCAAGAGAATACACTGGTCATAACACCCTCTTCCAACAACACAAGAGGCAACTCTACACATGGACATCACCAGATGGTCAATACTGAAATCAAATTAACTATGTTCTTTGCAACCAAAGATGAAGAAGCTATACACAGTCAGCAAAAACAAGACTGGAAGCTGACTGTGGCTCAGATCATGAACTCCATATTGCCAAATTCAGACTTAAATTGAAGAAAGTAGGGAAAACCACTAGACCATTCAGGTATGACCTAAGTAAAATCCCTTCAGTTCAGTTCAGTTCAGTCGCTCAGTCGTGTCCGACTCTTTGTGACCCCATGAATTGCAGCACGCCAGGCCTCCTTGTCCATCACCAAGTCCAGGAGTTCACTCAAACTTACCTCCATCGAATCGGATATGCCATCCAGCCATCTCATCCTCTGTCATCCCCTTCTCCTCCTGTCCCCAATCCCTCCCAGCATCAGAGTCTTTTCCAATGAGTCAACTCTTTGCATGAGGTGGCCAAAGTACTGGAGTTTCAGCTTTAGCATCATTCCTTCCAAGAACACCCAGGACTGATCTCCATTAGAATGGACTGGTTGGATCTCCTTGTAGTCCAAGAGATTCTCGAGTCTTCTCCAACACCACAGTTCAAAAGTATCAAACCTTCAGCTTTCAGCTTTCTTCACAGTCCAACTCTCACATCCATACATGACTACTGGAAAAACCATAGCCTTGACTAAATGGACCTTTGTTGGCAAAGTAATGTCTCTGCTTTTCAATATGCTATCTAGGTTGGTCATAACTTTCCTTTCAAGGAGTAAGCATCTTTTAATTTCATGGCAGCAATCACAATCTGCAGTGATTTTGAAGCCCCAAAAAATAAAGTCTGACACTGTTTCCACTGTTTTCCCATCTATTTGCCATGAAGTGATGGGACCAGATGCCATGATCTTAGTTTTCTGAATGTTGAGCTTTAAGCCAACTTTTTCACTCTCCTCTTTCACTTTCATCAAGAGGCTTTTGAGTTCCTCTTCACTTTCTGCCATAAGGGTGGTGTCATCTGCATATCTGAGGTTATTGATATTTCTCCCAGCAATCTTGATTCCAGCTTGTGCTTCTTCCAGCCCAGCATTTCTCATGATGTACTTTGCATATAAGTTAAATAAGCAGGGTGACAATATACAGCCTTGACGTACTCCTTTTCCTATTTGGAACCAGTCTGTTGTTCCATGTCCAGTTCTAACTGTTGCTTCCTGACCTGCATACAAATTTCTCAAGAGGCAGGTCAGGTGGTCTGGTATTTCCATCTCTTTCAGAATTTTCCACAATTTACTGTGATCCACACAGTCAAAGGCGTTGGCATAGTCAATAAAGCAGAAATAGATGTTTTTCTGGAACTCTCTTGCTTTTTCGATGATCCAGCAGATGTTGGCAATTTGATCTCTGGTTCCTCTGCCTTTTCGAAAACCAGCTTGAACATCAGGAAGTTCACTGTTCACATATTGCTGAATCCTGGCTTGGAGAATTCTGAGCATTACTAAAGTAATGCTAGTGTAGTAAACTAGTGTGTGAGATGAGTGCAATTGTATGGTAGTTTGAGCATTCTTTGGCATTGCTTTTCTTTGGGATTGGAATGAAAACACCTTTTCCAGTCCTGTGGCCACTGCTGAGTTTTCCAAATTTGCTGGCATATTGAGTGCAGTACTTTCACAGCATCATCTTTCAGGATTTGAAATAGCTCAACTGGAATTCCATCACCTCCACTCGCTTTGTTCATAGTGATGCTTTCTAAGGTCCACTTGACTTCACATTCCAGGATGTCTGGCTCTAGGTGAGTGATCACACCATCGTGATTATTTGGGTCATAAAGATCTTTTTGTACAGTTCTTCTGTGTATTCTTACCACCTCTTCTTAATATCTTCTGCTTCTGTTAGGTCTATACCATTTCTGTCCTTTATCAAGCCCATCTTTGCATGAAATGTTCGCTTAGTTTCTCTAACTTTCTTGAAGAGATCTCTAGTCTTTCCCATTCTGTTGTTTTCCTCTATTTCTTTGCATTGATCGCTGAGGAAGGATTTCTTATCTCTTCTTGCTCTTCTTTGGAACTCTGCTTTCAGATGCTTATATATTTCCTTTTCTCCTTTGCTTTTCACTTCTCTACTTTTCACAGCTATTTATAAGGCCTCCCCAGACAGCTATTTTGGTTTTTTGCATTTCTTTTTCATTGGGATGGTCTTCATCCCTTTCTCCTGTACAGTGTCACAAACCTCCATCCATAGTTTATCAGGCACTCTGTCTATCAGATCTGGTCGCTTAAATCTATTTCTCACTTCCACTGTATAATCATAAGGGATTTGATTTAGGTCATACCTGATTGGTCTAGTGGTTTTCCCTGCTTTCTTCAATTTCAGTCTGAATTCGGCAATAAGGAGTTCATGATCTGAGCCACAGTCAGCTTCTGGTCTTGTTTTTGCTGACTGTATAGAGCTTCTCCATCTTTGGCTGCAAAGAATATAATCAATCTGACTTTGGTGTCGCCCATCTGGTGATGTTCATGTGTAGAGTCTTCTCTTGTGTTGTTGGAAGAGGGTGTTTGCTATAACCATTGCATTCTCTTGGCAAAACTCTATTAGCCTTTGCCCTGCTTCATTCTGTATTCCAAGGCCAAATTTGCCTATTACTCCAGGTGTATCTTGACTTCCTACTTTTGCATTCCAGTCCCCTACAGTGAAAAGGACATCTTTTTTGGGTGTTAGTTCTAAAAGGTCTTGTAGGTCTTCATTGAACTGTTCAACTTCAGCTTCTTTAGTGTTACTGGTTGAGGCATAGACTTGGATTATTGTTATATTGAGTGGTTTGCCTTAGAAACGAAAGAGATCATTCTGTCGTTTTTGAGATTGCATCCAAGTACTGCATTTTGGACTCTTTTGTTGACCCTGATGGCTACTCCATTTCTTCTAAGGGATTCCTGCCCACAGTAGTAGATATAATGGTCATCTGAGTTAAATTCACCCATTCCAGTCCATTTGAGTTTGCTGATTCCTAGAATGTCGACATTCACTCTTGCCATCTCCTGTTTGACCACTTCCAATCTGCCTTGATTCATGGACCTAACATTCCAGGTTCGTATGCAATATTGCTTTTTACAGCATTGGACCTTGCTTCTACCACCAGTCACACCCACAACTGGGTATTGCTTTTGCTTTGGCTCCTTCCCTTCATTCTTTCTGGAGTTATTTCTCCACTGATCTCCAGTAGCATATTGGGCACCTACCAACCTGGGGAGTTCCTCTTTCAGTATCCTATCATTTTGCCTTTTCATACTGTTCATGGGGTTTTCAAGGCAAGAATACTCAAGTGGTTTGCCATTCCCTTCTCCAGTGGACCACATTCTGTCAGACCTCTCCACCATGACCCGCCCATCTTGGGTGGCCCCACAGGGTATGGCTTAGTTTCATTGAGTTAGACCAGGCTGTGGTCTTAGTGTGATTAGATTGACTAGTTTTCTGTGATTATGGTTTCAGTGTGTCTGCCCTCTGATGCCCTCTCACAACACTTACTGTCTTACTTGGGTTTCTCTTACCTTGGATGTGGGGTATCTCTTCATGGCTTCCCTAGCAAAGCGCAGCCGCTGCTCCTTACCTTGGATGAGGGGTATCTCCTCACCTCCACCCCTCCTGACCTTAACATAGAGTGGCTCCTCTCAGCCCTCCTGCGCCCTCATAGCCACAGCTTTTTGGACGTGGGGTTGCTCCTCCACGTCAAATCCCTTACAATTACACAACAGAAGTGACAAATAGGTTCCAGGGATTAGATCTGATAGACAGAGTGCCTGAAGAACTATAGAGGGTGGTTCATGACATTGTACAGGAGGTGGTGATCAAAACCATCCCCAAGAAAAACAAACACAAAAAGGAAAAGTGTTTGTCTGAGGAGGCCTTACAAATAGCTATGAAAAGAAGAGAAGTGAAAGGCAAAGGAGAAAAGGAAAGATAGACCCATCTGAATGTAGAGATCCAAAGAATAGCAAGGAGAGATAAGAAAGCCTTTCTCAGTGATCAATGAAAAGAAATAGAGGAAAAGAATAGAATGGGAAAGACTAGAAATCTCTTAAATTAGAGATACCAAAGGAACATTTCATGCAAAGATGGGCACAATAAAAGACAGAAACATTATGAACCTTAAAGAAACAGAAAATATTAAGAAGAGGTGGCAAGAATACACAGAAGAACTGTACAAAAAAGATCTTCATGACCCAGATAACCATGATGGTGTGATCACTCACCTAGAGCCAGACATCCTGGAATGTGAAGTCAAGTGGGCCTTAGGAAGCATCACTATGAACAAAGCTAGTGGAGGTGATGGAATTCCAGTTGAGCTATTTCAAATCCTAAAAGGGGATGCTGTTACAGTGCTGCACTCAATATGGCAGCAAATTTGGAAAACTCAGCAGTGGCCACAGGACTGGAAAAGGTCAGTTTTCATTCCAATGCCAAAGAATGGCAATGGCAAAGAATGTTCAAACTACTACACAATTACACTCATCTCACATGCTAGCAAAGTACTGCTCAAAATTCTCAAAGCTAGGCTTCAACAACATGTGAACCAAGAACTTACAGATGTTCAAGCTGGATTTATAAAAGGCAGAGGAACCAGAGATCAAATTGCTAACATCCATTGGATCACTGAAAAAGCAAGGCAGTTCCAGGAAATCATTTACATCTGCTTCACTGACTACACTAAAGCCTTTGACTGTGTAGATGACAACAAAGTGTGGAAAATTCTTAAAGAGATGGGAATACCAGACCACCTTACCTGCCTCCTGAGAAATCTGTATGCAGGTCAAAAAGCAGCAGTTAGAACTGGACATGGAGCAATGGATTGGTTCCAAATTGGGAAAAGTTGTATATTGTCACCCTGCTTATTTAACTTATATGCAGAGTACATCATGAGAAATGCTGGACTGGAATGCCAGATGAAGCACAAGCTGGAATCAAGATTGCTGGGAGAAATAATCTCAGATGCAGATGACACCACCCTTATGGCAGAAAGTGAAGAGGAACTAAAATCCTCTTGATTAAAGTGAAAGAGGAGAGTGAAAAAGCTTGCTTAAAACTTAACATTCAAAAAATGAAGGTCATGGCATCTGGTACCATCTCTTCATGGCAAATAAATGGGGAAACAATGAAAACAGTGACAACCTTTATTTTGGGGGGCTCCAAAATCACTGCAGATGGTGACTGCAGCCATGAAATTAAAAGACATTTGTTCCTTGGAAGAAAAGCTATGACAAACCTAGACAGCATTTTGAAAAGCAGAGATATTACTTTGCCGACAAAGGTCTGTCTAGTCAAGCTATAGTTTTTCCAGTAGTCATGTATGGATGTGAGAGTTGGACCATAAAGAGAGCTGAGGACCAAAGAATTGATGCTTTTGAACTGTGGTGTTGAAGAAGACTGTTGAGAATCCCTTGGACTGCAAGGAGATCAAACCAGTCAATCCTGAAGGAAATCAGTCCTGAATATTCATTGGAAGGACTGATGTTAAAGCTGAAGCTCCAATACCGTGGCCACCTGATGTGAAGAACTGACTCTTTAGCAAAAACCCTGATGCTGGGAAAGATTGAAGGCAGGTGAAGAAGGGGATGACAGAGGTTGAGATGGTTGGATGGCGTCATCAACTTGATGCACATGAGTTTGAGCAAACTCCAGGAACTGGTGATGGACAGGGAAGCCTGGCATGGTGCAGTCCATGGGGCTACAAAGAGTCAGACATTACTGAGTAACTGAACCCCTGAAACTAACACAATATTGTAAATCGACTATACTCCAATAAAATTTTTTTTTAGAAAATCTATCCCACATAAGATTCCATAGTTCATTTTATCACCCAGTTTGTAAACACTTGTTGAGTTTAGTAAATATTTCTTTGCTGCTGCTACTGCTAAGTCACTTCAGTCGTGTCCAACTCTGTCTGACCCCATAGACGTCAGCCCACCAGGCTCTCCTGCCCCTGGGATTCTATAGGCAAGAACACTGGAGTGGGTTGCCATTTCCTTCTCCAATGCATGAAAGTGAAAAAGTGAAAGTGAAGTCACTCAGTTGTGTCCAACTCTTAGGGACCCCATGGACTACAGCCCACCAGGCTCCTCCATCCATGGGATTTTCCAGGCAAGAGTGCTGGAGTGGGGTGCCATTGCCTTCTCCAAAACATTCCTTTACAATATGCAAATACATAATGACAATGACCTCCCACTCATCAACACCATAGTACATGTTAGGTTGTTGTTTTGTTCGTTGTCATATTCAATTGAAATAAACTCTTCTGAAGAGTTATGTTAGAGTTTGTTTTGTTTTCCAAGGATGGAGAGGATGATTGGAAAATGGAGTACTTTAAATTACGTTTAGAAGCCTGACAGAGAGACTGTTTGTTAGTTAGCAACCAGCATAAGTGAAGCAGTCTCTAATGAAGTGGGATGTTATCATTCTCAAAAGTTACCTCCCTTTCTCAGAGAAAGGGACAAGATCCACAAAATGATGGGACTTTACTCTTCTAGTGATTACCCAGCATTAATGAATGTTTAATTGAGAGTCCCTTGGACTGCAAGGAGATCAAACCAGTCAATCCTAAAGGAAATCAGTCCTGAATATTCATTGGAGGGACTGATGCTGAAGCTGAAGTTCCAATATACTTTGGCTACCTGATGCGAATAACGGACTCATTGGAAAAGACCTTGATGCTGAGAAAGACTGAAGGCATGAGGAGAAGGGGATGACAGAGGATGGTTGCATGACATTACTGACTTGATGGACATGAGTTTGAGCAAGCCCCAGGAGTTGGTGATGGACAGGGAAGCCTGGTGTGCTACAGTCCATGGGTTGCAAATAGTCAGATACGATGAGCGACTGAACTGAATGAATGTTGCTGTGTCACCCGGGTCTCAGTGCTATTTCCCCTAGGCAAGGAAGGATGGTTTAGATGGTTTCTATGCTGGAAACCATACTTTTAAAAAAGGTCATTATCATTCACTTCTTTACTTCAAATGCTGAGTAAGATAAAGTATGAGGATTCTCTAATAAATTACTCAATGCCTAATGAGTACCAAGTCATTGCTATCTGTTATTCTATCTAAATTTATTTTTTAAAATGCTCTCAATAGATAAGGATGCTTTAGAAGGTAGAATGTTTCATAGCCATTCCCATCAGCTATAAAGAAAATAGCAGTGGGCAGGTCTGAAGTTGAATTTGAGATGTTGTTAAAGGAAAAAAGCAAAGTCCAAACATCAGGGATCCAACAGGATTGTTGTTTTGCAGCTCAACATAAGGGAAAGCAGAACTAAGAAACATCTATATTCATTACCCCTTCTATAACCATCATGCCACATATTCCAAAATGGCTCCACAGAAAATATACTGAAGGAGACAGCCAAACGTTCATTGGTAAGTTATTGACTTTGTATAATATACATTTAAAGGGAGCTACAAATATAAAGGCAGATGTGTAATATATGGCTGGCACAGTTTTTATTTTCTTATACATCTTGCTACTGTCTGGGGGCAATGCTCTAGCGACTACTGAAATATAATAACTGCTTTCTCTCTCAGTACACAATTTGACAGCATTTATTCTTTCCTTCAGTGAACATAATTACTTCACATATGGAACCTGTGATAGCCTACAGGCATCTGAAAGAAACCAGAATCATGCAATCTGTCCCCTTTGTGAGCTTAATTTACATTCACAAGTGTCATTTTATTAGGGCTGGCATCGTGTAGGATAAAAATTACAGGTCAGCTATGGCATGTCATTGGAAAGTGTGCTTAAGTCAATAATGTCGTATTATTACATTTGGGATAATTATACAAGTGAGATCTCACAGGAGGAATCTGACCCTTATTTCTTAGTTTTCAGCTTTACTACTACCCACAAGATAATTCATTTAGAAATGAGTATTGTAACAAACAGTTTAGCCTGCTGTAAATATTTGTGCTGTGTGTTATACCCTTCAATATAACTTCACAGTATCATTTACAGTCTTAAAGGACATGGAAGATTTACTTTGCTAACTATTAAAAGTTGGCATGTTCAGATTCATGTAATTAAATTGGCGTCAGACAGAAGCCTGTGCCCTTTATTTTGGCCTGATTAAGAGTAGAATTTAAGAAGATTGTGTTACTGACCCTTTCCATCATAACTAAAACAATTGTTGGTTTAATACATGTTACCTGAGAATGGGAAGTGTAAGGCAAGCTGTAGGAATTGTAATTGGTTATGGTTTCTCTGTTTGAACAATGGAACGATCTTGAGGTAATGCTTCTGTTTAGCTCCCTTCTGTGTTGACGAGGTCAGAAATTATTTTAACATGAGAAGTTAGAAATGGTCAGTAAAGGCTAAACCATTTTCTTCATGATTCCATATTAGTTTATGAATTATAATAGCCTACCTAATGAGTAACTAATCATAAGTCTCAGATGGTAAGGATGGTGCACACTGAGAAGAATGAGGCAGAACAAGCCTTTAGCACAGTTGCTGAAGACTTTGCTTCATCCTCTAGGCAAGACCACAGTGAAGAGATCAGTGGAGAGCTAAAGCTGAAACTATGAAAGGGCAAAACTAAGAACTAGGGTTCAGATACTGAACTGAAAGCAGAGTCACTGAAGTCCAGGCAGGCAAGAGAAAGAAATCATGCGACGTGGCTGAATGATTTTTTAAAAGGGATAAAAGGGCTGTGCAGATCAAAATAAGTATTTACAAATATATGGTCATTGGAATCTGTGTTTGCCAAAATCCTTCTTGTTAAGACCGATTTAGACCTCTTTGATTCTTTAAAATTACAGTTTCTTAAATACATTTACCTTTTAAAATTCTTATTTTCAATCAAATTAGTTGTTGTTGTTTAGCTGCTAAGTCTTGTCTGACTCGTTCTTGATCCCATGGAGGGTAGCCTGAGAGGCTTCTCTGTCCATGGGATTTTTCAGGCAAGAATACTGGAGTGGGTTGCTCTTTCCTTCTCCAGGGGATCTTCTCAGTGAGGGATCGAACCTGCATCTCCTGCTTTGGCAGGCAGATTCTTTATCGTTGATCCATAGGAAATTCTATGACAGAGAAGAGCTAACTTTGAGAAACTAGTATCCTATGTTCCAGATCTTCACAATCTTACTATCCAGAGTAACTCCTTTTAACCTTCAGTTTTATTTGTAGTCTTATTCTCCATGTTATTTAAATGGATGCCTATGCTTATATTTTTCCCCAGCTTTGTTGGCCTATCATTGACAAAATTGTAAGATGTTTAAAGTGCACATGTTGATTTGATATATGTCTGCATTGTGAAAGGATACCCCTCATTGAGTTAGTGAACACATCCATCACCTCACATATTTACCTTTGTGTGTGCACGTGTGAACACATTCTAGTTTCACTCTCTTAGCAAATTGCAGTTATACAATACAGGTTAACTATGGTCAACCTTGTTATATATTAGATTCTTCAATCTTATTCACCTTATAGCTGAAAATTTGTACCCTTTTACCAGATTCTCCTTATTCCCCTCACTACCCCATCCTAGTAACTATATTTTTTTCTTACTCTCTGTTTCTATGAGATTGACTTTATTTTTAGTTTCTACATATAAGTGAAATGAAACTATACAGTATTTTCCTTCTCTGGCTTATTTCACTTGACATTATGCTCTCCAATTTCAATCATGTTGTTGCAATAACAGGAATTTCTTTCTAAGGCTGAATAATATCCATGTATATGTGAGATGGATAGAGAGCATGTATATATATATATATATATACATATATACATAAAGGGATCAATAATGTAGTTATATATATATATATATATATACATATGATATTGATTAATTTGCTGATGAACACATTGGTTTACAAACCTTGGTTATTATGAATAATGCTGCATGAACATGGGAGTATCAATACCTCTTTGAGATAATGATTTTGTTTTCTTTGGATATATACTCCGTAAGTGTGATTGCTGGATCATATGATAGTTCTATGTTTAATTTCTCGAAAAACCTCCATAATGTTTTCCATAGTGGCTACACTAGCTTACATCCCTACCAACAGTGCACAAGGGTTCCCTTTTCTGCAAATTCTCACCAGTATATGTTACCTCTTGTCTTTTGATAATAGCTACCCTAAAAGGTGTGAGGTGACATCCCATTGTGCTTTCAATTTGCATTTCTCTGAGGATTACTGATGTTGAACACTTTTTTACATATCTGTAAGCCATTTATATGATGTCTCTCTTTGGAAAAATGTTTATTTAGGCCCTAGTAAAGAGTTTGGGTGAACTCCAGGAGTTGGTGATGGACAAGGAGGCCTAGCGTGCTGCAGTCCATGGGGTTGCAAAGAGTTGGACACGACTGAGTGACTGAACTGAACTGAATTCTTGCCTGGAAAATTCTATGGACAGGGGAGCCTAGCAGCCTACAATCCATGGGGTCACAAAAGAGTCAGACATGATTGAGTGAACACACACACATTCCCATCTTTAAACTGAGTTGTTGTTTTTTTGTGCTATTGAGTTGATTGAGTTCCTTGTGTATTTTGGATATTAACACCTTATCAGATGTGTGATTTGCAAATATTTTCTCCCATTCCAGGGCTGTCTTTCCTTTTTTTTTTTTTTTTTCTGATGTTTTCTTTTGCTGTATAGAATCTTTTTAGTTTGATGAAGTTACACTTACCTATTTTTGCTTCATTGCCTTTGCTCTTGGTGTCAAATCCAAAAATATCATTGCAAGGACCAATATCAAGGAGCTCACTTCTAGTTTTATGGTTTCAGGTCTTCTTTCATGTCTTTAATCCATTTTGAGTTGATTTTTGTGCATGGTGAAGATGATAGTCCATTTTATTCTTTAGCACATAGCTAAAGCTTACTCCTTGGAAGCAAAGTTATGACCAACCTAGATAGCACATTCAAAAGCAGAGACATTACTTTGCCAACAAAGGTCCGTCTAGTCAAGGCTTTGGTTTTTCCAGTAGTCATGTATGGATGAGAGAGTTGGACTGTGAAGAAAGCTGAGTGCCGAAGAATTGATGCTTTTGCACTGTGGTGTTGGAGAAGACTCTTGAGAGTCCCTTGGACTGCAAGGAGATCCAACCAGTCCATTCTACAGGAGATCAGCCCTGGGTGTTCTTTGGAAGGAATGATGCTAACGCTGAAACTCCAGTACTTTGGCCACCTCATGCAAGGAGTTGACTCATTGGAAAAGACTGATGCTGGGAGGGACTGGGGGCAGGAGGAGAAGGGGATGACAGAGGATGAGATGGCTGAATGGCATCACTGACTCGATGGACGTGAGTCTGAGTGAACTCTGGGAGTTGGTGATGGAGAGGGAGGCCTGGCGTGCTGCGATTCATGGGGTCACAAAGAGTAGGACACAACTGAGGGACTGAACTGAACTGAAAGCATATGTCCAGTTTTCCCAGCACCATTATTGAAGAGATTATCCTTTTCCCATTACATTATTCTCATCTCCTTTGCAGTTAATTAACTGACTGTGTATGTGTGGGTTTATTTCTAAGTTCTCTAATCTGTTTCATTGATCTATGTGTGTTCTTATACCAGTATCATATTATTTTGATTGCCATTAGCTTTGTAATGTAGCTTGAAATCAGGATGTGTGTGATGTGTTCAGATTTATTCTTCTTTCTCAAGCATGTCTCAAGATTGGCTTTTCAAGGTCTTTTATTGTTTCAACAAATTTTAGGATTATTTTGTTGTATACCTGTGAAAAATGACACTGGATTTAAATAGGGATTGCATTGAATCTGTATATTACTCTGGGTAGTATGGACATTTTGACAGTATTAATTCTTACTTTCGTGAGCAAAGAATATTCTATTTATTTATGTTCTTTTCAATTTCTTTGCTAATTGCTATTGCTAAGTTTCTTCAGTCAGGTCCAACTCTTTGCAATACCATGGGCTGTAGCCCACCAGGCTCCTCTGTCCATGGGGTTTTCCAGACAGGAATACTGGAGTGGGTTTCCATTTCCTTCTCCAGAGGATCTTTCAATGCAGGAATTGAGACTGCATCTCTTAAGTCTCTTGCATTGGCTGGTGGGTTCTTTACCACTAGCACCACCTGGGAAGCCCCTCAATTTCTTTAATCAATGTCTAATAGTTTTAGTGTACAGGTCATTCACTTCCTTGGTTAAATTTATGACTAGATATTTTATTCTTTTGATGCAATTATAAATGATATTGTTTTCTTAAGTTCTCTGATAATTCATAGTAGTGTATAAAAATGCCACTAATTTTTATGGATTGAATTTGTATCCTGCAAGTTTGAATATGTTTATTAGTTCTAACAGTGTTTTGGTGGAGCCTTCGGGGTTTCCTGTGTATAATACCATGTAGTCTGCAAATAGACACAGTTTTACTCTTTCTTTTCAATATGGATGGTTTTGTTTCTTTTTCTTGACTATTTGCTGTGGCTAGGACTTCCAGTACTATGTTGAATAAAAGTGATGACAGTCTTCTTGCATCCTTGTCTTCTTCCTATTTTTAGAGAGAAAACTTTCAGCTTTGTGCCATTGAGGGCTACCTTGGAGGCTCAGATGGTGAAGAGTCTGCCTGCAATGCAGGAGACCCAGGTTCAGTCGTTGTGTCAGGAAGATCCCCTGGAGAAGGGAATGGCTACGTAGTCTTGTATTCTTGCCTGGAGAGTTCCATGGACAGAGGAGCCTGGCAGGCAACAGTCTATGGGGTCTCAAAGAGTTGGGCCTGACTGATCCACTAACACACACACGCATCATTAAATTTGTTAGCCATAGGTTTCTTGTTGATGGTCTTATTTTATGTTGAGATATGTTCTCTCATATATATATATATATATGACTTCCAATACTATGTTGAAGGAAAGTGATGACAGTGGGAATCCTTGTATATATAAAACTTTATTTTTTAATTAATTAATTTTTGGCTGCATTGGGTCTTCATTGCTTTGCACAGGCTTTCTCTAGTTAGGTCTGTCTTTGATTTCTGCTAGCCACGTGACTCTTTGACATTAGCTGTTACAAAAATTTTATGTAGATATTTGTTTGATTCCAGAATTATTTTTTTAATTTACTCTAGTGTCTGCTGCCTAGTATGGTTTTTAGTCCTCAGGCTTTTACTCTTCCTTTATATTAAGTAAATATGGCACCACTGAACATTTTCAGTGCTAAAGGTCTTGATATATTATGAGCTTCTAGAGCTCTCTGCTGAATTAGGTTGAAAACATTTACACAATAGTTTTTCCACACTACTCAATAGAGCCATAATATTCACATTTCATTGATTTAGAGACTGATTATGTGTGTGGTACAACCTTTATCTCCCAGTCAGTCTTGAGACCAGTGGGCTGACTGATAATAAATGGGTCATTTTGGCATTAATAACCCATATTTAGCTTGTTTGATCCAGTTCCCACCTGCTATTAGAGAGCTCTCAAGCATCATAAACATTTTCCCCACCACTTAATTTCTGAAACTCCCCAAGGTTTTCTCACATGTGTTCAGAAATAAGATCATCAAGTACAACGTGGCCCCTGACAGGCACGGCTCACATTCCCTGAGCCCCTGTTTCAGGAATACTGTCCCAGCCTGTACTGTTTAAGCCAGTTCAGCATGGATGCTAACCAGGCTTTCCCGCTTCATCCTCCAAAACTGTTGCCACCTCTTTTTCAGGGTCTCATACCTCAGAAAGTTTATGCTGCTGAAGCACCAATGAGTCTTGTGGCAAAATAGAGAGGAGTACTTCTTCCCTTCCTTCCATCTTTTCCTCTCTCTTTCTTTTTTTTTTAAACTAGATCACTGGTTTATTATAAAATAACAGAGGAATAACCAAGTGGATGAGACGCAGAGGGCAAAGTGTAGGGAAAGAACATAGAACGTCTGAGTCCTCATCAAGTGGCCACTCTCCCATCACTTTTACATGTTCACTAACCCAGAAGCCCTCCCAATCCTGGGATTCTTTGGAGGTTTCCTTATACAAGCGTGATTGGTTAATTCATTGGCCATTAGTGCTGATTCAACTTCTAGCCCTCATCACCCTCCTGGAAATCAATGAGTGGGACTGACAATTCCAACCCTCTAATCAGGGTTTTGCACTGATCACTGAAAGGCTTTCTTGTTTCTCCTTACTATTCTTTGGAACTCTGCATTCAAATGGGTATATCTTTCCTTTTCTCTTTTGCCTTTCACTTCTCTTCTTTTCATAGCTATTTGTAAGGCCTCCTCAGACAGCCATTTTGCTTTTTTGCATTTCTTTGGGGATGGTCTCACTCCCTGTCTCCTGTACCATGCCACAAACCTCCATCCATAGTTCATCAGGCACTCTGTCTATCAGATGTAGTCCCTTAAATCTAACTCACTTCTATTGTATAATTGTAAGGTATTTGATTTAGGCCATACCTGAATGGTCTAATGGTTTTCCCTATTTTCATCAATTTAAGTCTGAAAATGGCAATAAGGAGTTCATGATCTGGGCCACAGTCAGCTCCTGGTCTTGTTTTTGCTGACTGTATAGAGCTTCTCCATCTTTGGCTGCAAAGAATATAATCAATCTGATTTCAGTGTTGACCATCTGGTTATGTCCATGTGTAGAGTCTTTTCTTGTGTTGTTGGAAGAGGGTGTTTGCTATGACCAATGCATTCTCTTGGCAGAACTCTATTAGCCTTTGCCCTGCTTCATTCTGTACTCCGAGGCCAAATTTGCCTGTTACTCCAGGTGTTTCTTGACTTCCTACTTTTGCATCCCAGTCCCTTATAATGAAAAGGACATCTTTTTTGGGTGTTAATTCTAGAAGGTCTTGTAGGTCTTCAAAAAACTGTTCAACTTCAGCTTCTTCAACATTACTGGTCGGGGCATAACTTGGATTACCATAATATTGAATGGTTTGCCTTGGAAACAAACAGATGATTCTGTCACTTTTGAGACTGCATCCAAGTACTGCATTTCAGACTCTTTTGTTGACTATGATGGCTACTCCATTTCTTCTAAGGGATTCTTGCCCACATTAGTAGATATAATGATCATCTGAGTTAAATTCACCCATTCCAGTCCATTTTAGTTTGCTGATTCCTAAAATGTCAATGTTCACTCTTGCCATCTCCTGTTTGATCACTTCCAATTTGCCTTGATTCATGGACCTCACATTCCAGGTTCCTATGCAGTATTGCTCTTTACAGTACTGGACTTTGCTTCCATCACTAGTCACATCTACAACTGGGTGTTGTTTTTGCTTTGGCTGCATCTCTTCATTCTTTCTGGAGTTAATTCTCCCCTGATCTCCAGTAGCATATTGGGCACCTACCGACCTGGGGAGTTCCTCTTTCAGTGTCCTATCTTTTTGTCTTTTCATCCTGTTCGTGGAGTTCTCAAGGCAGGAATACTGAAGTGGTTTGCAATTCCCTTTTCCAGTGGACCACATTTTGTCAGAACCCTCCACCATGACCTGTCCATCTTGGGTGGCCCTACAGGTCATGGCTCATAGTTTTATTGAGTTAGACAAGGCTGTGGTCCATGTGATTAGATTGGTTAGTTTTCTGTGATGGTGGTTTTCAGTCTGTCTGCCCCCCATGGAGAAGGATAAGAGGCTTATGAAAGCTTCCTGATGGGATAGACTGATTGAGAGGGATACTGGGTCTTGTTGTGATGGATGGGGCCATGCTCAGTAAATCTTTAATCCAATTTTCTCTTGATGGATGGAGCTGTATTCCCTCCCTGCTATTGACATGGGGCCAAACTATGGTGGAGATAATGAAGGTAATGGTGACCTCTCTCAAAACATCCCAGGCAGGCACTGCTGCAGTCCATGTCCCCAACCTTGCAGCAGGCCACCATGGACACATGCCTTCACCAGAGACTCCCGAACACCCACAGACAAGTCTCCTGTGGGATCACTCTTCCCTTCTCCTGGGTCTTGGTGCACAAGGTTCTGTTGTGCCCTCCAAGAGTCTATTTCCCAGTCCTATGTAAGTTCTGACAGCTCTATAGTGGGGTTAATAGTGACCTCCTCCAAGAGGACTTATGACATACCACACCCAGAGCCCCTGTCCCTGCGGCAGACCACTGCTGACCTGTACCTCCACAAGAAATGCTCAAACACAGTTCTGTCTGTCTCTGTGGGGTCCCTGGGTCCTGGTACACACAAGGTTTTTTGAGCCCTCTGAGCATCTCTGGCGGGAATGCGGTTTGATTCTAAACACGAATTCACCCCTCCTTCCATCTTGCTGGGGCTTCTCCTTTGCCCTTGGATGTGGGGTAGCTCCTCACAGCCACTCCAGTGCCTACCATCTTACTGGGATTTTTCTGACCCTGGACGTGGGTCCAAATAGAAAAAGGGGTACATGAAGATTATATATTGTCACCCTGCTTATTTAACTTATATGCAGAGTACATTATGAGAAATGGTGAGCTGGATGAAGCACAAGCTGGAATCAAGATTGCCAGGAGAAATATCAATAACCTCAGATATGCAGATGACACCACCCTTATGGTAGAAAGTGAAGAAGATCTAAAGAGCCCCTTGATGGAAGTGAAAGAGGAGAGTGAAAAAACTGGCTTAAAGCTCAACATTCAGAAAACAAAGATCATGGCATCTGGTCCCATCTGTTCATGGCAAACAGATGGGGAAATAATGGAAACAGTAAGAGTTTATTTTGGGGTGGGGGGACTCCAAAATCACTGCAGATGGTGACTGAAGCCATGAAATTAAAAGATGCTTACTCCTTGGAAGAAAATTTATGACCAATCTAGATAGCATATTAAAAAACAGAGACATTACTTTGCCAACAAAGGTCTGTCTCGTCAAGGCTATGGTTTTTCCAGTGGTCATGTATGGATGTGAGAGTTGGACTGTGAAGAAGGCTGAGTGCCGAAGAATTAATGCTTTTGAACTGTGGTATTGGAGAAGACTCTTGCGAGTCCCTTGGACTGCAAGGAGATCTGACCAGTCCATCCTAAAGGAGATCAGTCCTGGGTGTTCATTGGAGGGACTGATGCTAGAGCTGAAACTCCAGTACTTTGGCCACCTCATGTGAAGAGTTGACTCATTGGAAAAGACCCTGATGCTGGGAGGAATTAGGGGCAGGAGGAGAAGGGGACAACAGAGGATGAGATGGCTGGATGGCATCACTGACTCGGTGGACATGAGTCTGAGTGAACTCTGGGAGTTGGTGATGGACAGGGAGGCCTGGTGTGCTGGGATTCATGGGGTTGAAAAGAGTTGGACACAACTGAGTGACTGAACTGAAGTCTGAACTGAATCAGGGTTGGTTCCTGTGGTAACCAGCTCCTATCCTTAGATTCTTTCCAAAAGTCACCTCACTACCATAAACCCAGTTGTGGCAAATGGATTTGTTATGAACAATAAGATACCCATTTCACCTTTATGGCTCTGAAAGGACTTCAGAAACTGAGGACAGGAGACCATATATTACAACAAAAGATTTTCCCATTGCTATTTTCACTCAGGAAAATCCAAGAATTTTAGAAGATAAGCACCAGAAATCATGGAGGAAAACTAAATCTATATGAGAAATATATTTTTGTCATCTAAATGACCAAATAGATATATTTTTCATTAAAATTTTTTTGAATTAAAACTGATCTTTCTCTCTCTTTATTTCCTTCTTCCTTTCTTATTGAAATAGGCACCAACATTGTTTTTTTCTTAATTTATGACAAAGTTTCTAGTGAACTTGGATCTTTCAGTTTTTATTCACAATCTTGATTCTCTCTAGGTCTCCTGTATGAAACTAAATAAATGACAGACATTTCTGTAGTTTGAATCCTTCCGTCAACTGATAGGATGGTGATTGGGCAAATCCAGGCTACCCGACACCCTCTTCCCATAGGAGGTATTGGTTTCTACCAGTCTCTTCAGCCTCTCTCTTTATTTCCTTCTTCCTTTCTTATTGAAATAGGCACCAACATTTACTACTCTGGGCACTAAGCCCTAACTTTTGAATTTTTAGTATAAATTCTCTCCTTCTGATGGAATTCTTCCTCAGATACATCTACACAAGCTAGGTAAGTCTGAGATTGCCTTACCTTATCTGCTGCCCTGTTTGGCCAGCCTTAGTCCCAGAGGCAGAGATGGACACTGTGAAGCACTGTTTCTTATTGAGAGATCTCCTGATTTAGAATCACCTGCAGTGATTTAAAAATGAAGACTTCCATCCCCCGCTTCCCAATAAACATGTAACTGTTAAAAATAAAGATGATACCTACATGCCTGAGAACCAGCATTTTTTATGTAAACTATGCTTTGGCCTGACTGAGTTGGATATAAAATACCTGATATTCCTTCAGATCTAGTACTAGTAGGGTTAATTTCAACTTAATGATTTCAACTTGCATGTAAGAAGGCACTCAAGGTGAAATAATTGACTTATTTTGTAAAGCCCACCTCCACATATATGAATTACTCTTGAACAAAATGTGAGAATTTTCTGTTTGTGTATCTTGGGTGATGGGTTACAGTCATGTGTATAAACCATTCTTGGGTTTCCCAGGTGGCACTAGTGGTAAAGAACCTGCCTGCCAATGCAGGAGACATGAGACATGGATTTATTTGGTCCCTGGGTCAGGAAGATCCCCTGGAGGAGGGCATGGCAACCCACTCCAGTATTATTGCCTGGAGAATCCCATGGACACAGGAGCCTGGTGGGCTATGGTCCATAGGGTCGCAAAGAGTTGGACATGACCGAAGCGACTGAGCACGCACACACACGCATGCATAAACCATTCTTAAGCTATCAAAGAGCTCTGTGGGTCAGAATTTTCTGTAGGTTTATGAAAGATTCTCCCCTAAATAACTAACGGCAGCTTTTGGCTAACATATTGTGGATTCACAGATTTAAATTCATATGTCATTATATATCTTGAATCAAGTCTTCCTAGATATCCCTGAGAGTGGCATTTTCCAGTCCCAAACCCCATCGCATTCTGTTTATCTATCTCTAATGGCACTTATCATGTTGTATCTTGAATTACATTTGTTTTCATTTATTTTATCTTGATGGCATTTCAGGGCAAACCGCTACCACCTGTCAGCAAAATGTGAGGGTAATGAAGCTGAAAATCAGGGAGGGTCAGGAATTGGATACTGAAGAGTTATTATCAAAATGCAAAGCTACACTCATGTTCCTTTCATGGAAGCAGAGTTGAAGATGTGGCTAATGGAACAAGACACATTAAATCCATATAGGGCATGTGTGAAAATCAAAGTCCAAGGGGAAACATGAGGTCACAGTGGGAGGAAGCTAATAAAAAGGCACACATGGGAAGTAATGGTGGTGTTCACTTATTCTATGCAGATTCATTATCATAGATGGACTCCCATTACCATTTTTAGTTCTCTTTCTGATGTCCAGGGCCTCTTATTCTTTTGTCAGTCTTAATGAAGTAGTCTGTTCTAAATGACAAGTAAAGAATCCTACTTCTGATGCTGCTCTAACTTCATTAGTCGTTCCTATTTTTTCTCTCTCAAGCATTTAACACACATAAGATGTAATAAATCAAATTTGAATGAATGAACAAATAAGTGAATAAATGAAGTATTCATTCTTCTTTTCAGTTTGAAGGATTCACTGTTTAAAATTTTTTGAACAGACACTGATACTTGGTTATGCATACTGGTATAATTTTCTGCAGTTGAGGCAGCAATTTCTCCAATTATACTTTCTATTGCTTCATTAGTCTCCACATATTACAAGTAAGTTTTCCTTAATGGGGTATTTAGGATCATTTTAGTGATGGTCATTTATTTAAAAAGCCAAGACTACAGTAAACTTCTACACTGAGTGCTAATGTATTGTTTAATTCTACTTCATCTGCAAGT
Source organism: Bos indicus (assembly GCF_029378745.1). NCBI lineage: Eukaryota > Metazoa > Chordata > Mammalia > Artiodactyla > Bovidae > Bos > Bos indicus. The sequence goes on along the minus strand of NC_091762.1, from coordinate 47,677,235 downwards.
GTTTATTTTCTTTTTATTAACTGTATTAGAAGAGGCTAATTTGTATAGCATTTACATGTTATTTTCCCCAGTGAGGTGTCAGCTGTCATGCTTCTATGGCTCTATTATACCAGAAAATGATATTGCATTGCTTTCAATTGCTTTAATATAAAAATCAATAAAAGAAATTGTATAGGGGGAAATCCCCTACAACTGAACCTATGCAATAAACAGGAGTGAAGGGAAATTTTTAAAAAAAATCTTGAATATATTTGGTCAAACTCTTTTCTTCTTTAAAATAAACTTTAAATAACTTTTCTTCTTAAACATAAAAGCAATCGATTCCAGGAGTCTCAGAGCCACACTGAGTCACTCACGTGCCACTGCTGAGTCATCTGTGCAGTCACCGTGTACCAGTTAATTTTGCACAGTGCAGGGCGAGGAAAGGACCCGCCAGAGATTCCACCACACAATTAAGAAACACTCTTCTCATCTCTCTGCTCCCCGTTATCTTTTCTTCTCACCTTGCCCTGCATTTTTCTTCTTTATGAAATGGCAGTAGTTTTTCAGTCTTGGTGAGAAAATAACAATTCAGCTAACCCCAAATGATAGGAAAACTTGTACACTGAGTCATAGGTATGTGGCCCAAGTGAGCAATCTAGCCTAGTCATTTTCAGGCCAAATTTGAGGCAGATAAAACAAAACTAGAAAAATGGCAGAAGTAAGAAATTGTTAAAGAAAGAGCTGACTTTGTTAAAGAAACTGGATGCTATTAATTGAAGTCCTTTTATTCCAAGATTTTTTTTTCATCAACATTGGAGATTTTGTCTTCATAAACCAATTACTTTTTGTAAAGCATTTCTGGTAGAGCTTTTTTTTTTTTTGGTAATACCCACATTGAACAGTCATGACTTCATGTGAAGTGAAAATAGACCTCATTTAAACCTCGCTTTGCTTCAAAGTCTCTAAATTAGCAATTAGTCAGATTACAACACATGACAGATACTTTCTCAATAGATAGGTAAGAGAAATAGATATGGATGTATAATAACAAAGACTTTCAAGGCTGACGTGACTAACAAAGCAAGGATCATTAAAGAAAATCAAGTATGTGAAAGAGCACTATAAGCTACAATGTATATAGAATATGAAATATTGATAACATACTTTTTGTTTGAAACAGAACATACACTTGTGATGTTTTCTTCCCTTATTTTCTGTGTACCAAATTGAACTCTTTTTTTCTGGTCTTCATGGCCAATAATGAGTAGGATAATTTTTCAAGATAGATCTGAGAAAAGACAGCAGAAAGATTTTGTCATACTCTGAATAAGTAGAAAATTCACATGTAGCTAAAAAAAAAATCAGGACTGCGCAAAAAAATAAATAAATAAATAAATAAAAACTGGGGGAGGGAGCTTGTGCTAAGGTCACCTGGGAGCCATTCATGTGGGTGGTGGCCATTTACTTTTCAATAAAACATAACTACTTACCATAGCAACCAGAATAGAGGATGGTACATGTGCTGCCTCCAAGATTCAGTGCTTTAATAAAGAAATACTTGCAGTGAAGAATGAACAAACACATGGGCACATTTTTATAATCTCATAATAGAAAACAATATCTTTTGCAAAGGCATTTATATTTTCCCGATTTTTAATACCCAGCTACTGTGGGATAATCAATACAATCTGCTATAAGCCATTTGTCTTTCTTTGTGACTGGCTTGCCTTTAATGTGATGATTTTTATTTGAGTGCTTGTTTCAACAGGATGAATGTTGCATTTCAGAAAGCACACGCTGCAGTGGGAAGGTAGCCTTTTTTTTTTTTTCCCAGAGAGGGAGTACAAAGTGACTGAAGTCTCTGCTGGGGGATACACATGTTTGTGTGATTCTCTAAGACTGGCTCAGGTATTGTTTCCTAATTTCCTTCAAGTTTCACGCAGGAAGGAGGGGCATGAGGGGTTTTAATGAACGAATGAGCTAGGCTGCAGTGCTCTGCTGAGGAGGCTGTTCATTACTTTAAGGTACAAATTAGATCCCCATGCTTTTTTCTAAGCTCATTTATATCCTTTGGCTGCAAGTTTAGAATTTACTGCATCCTAAGCTTCGCATCTGAAAGAGTCTTGAATTATCTTGTTATGATACTAGTCCCTGTGAGCTGCTTCAAATTTTTACAATAATATTTATTTTGTATGGGTGGGATTATTCCTATATAATGACTACTGGCAGGTATATTCCATATGTTATAAAAGTTAATTTTTTTCTTGGAAATCATAGCCAAGGAACACTTTTTTTTCCCAATGAAAGTAATTTAAATTGAAGTAAGACCCTCTAATACCACCATCTGTATGAGTAAATTACTTTCAGAGTAATTAAATATGCATATCTGATCCATGTTCTGTACAGATGAACCAAGTTTTATTGAAGCAATATGCTTATAAATCCCGTAGGTGTTAAAGATGAAGAACCAATGGCATTTTATATTCACACAGATACAAATAAGCACAAAGAAAGATATTTGAGCAGTTTCTTTTCTAGAAATGCATTTTATCAATTTTCCCTAGTTAATTAATATGTTTCACCAAATAGTGTGACCAATATTTTCACTAGTCTAACATCTGCATTGATTTAAACCTTCACTGACTATTTTCATGTTGCATGTATGTCTGGATTTATGATAGGTGCCCCCTCACTTATCTTCTGCAGGTTCCCAGGGAGCAGAGCAATGCAGTGAAACTGAAATCATTTTGTCGTCTGAATTCATTACAGTTGGACTTGCCCCTCCATGAAATAGCAATGCACAGCCAATTGGAATTCATGGCCCCAGCCCTTTATTGCAACATCATGGTTTATAGTCCACAACAAATACAAATACAGAAAGAAACCATAACAATAGGATACATCAGACCTGCCAGCCTACCTTCTAGGGCTTTGCCTGATGAACTTGCACTTTCACTGCATGGGGGAGAAGCAAAGGCAACACGCTGTGTTGTTACCTTTTCTAAGGTCAGATCTTGAGTCCCTGGTCCACATCTTTACCATGTTTTTACAACCAACTATCATCACAGCCAATCTCAGTTGGGAAAAGCAGTCATTTATGTAAGGTCTTGCAGAAACAAGGCTTGGTGAGTGTTTATTGATGAGACTTTAAAAGTGACTTCCTGCTGTGGTGAGACAACCCAGTTGCTTGTATATTGCATTGCTGTCTTCCTTACTGGAGCTGACAAGTGAGCTGGGCCCAAGACATGGTTAGATAAATTGAAGGCTATCAAAGGAAAGTTCTGTCCGGGATTTTTCATCCCAGATCCATAGAAAAGGAATGTCTTTTTCTCAGATTGTTCTTCATCCTTGGGAATTTGGTAATCAATCTTCATTTACTTCACATCAATATTTTCCATTAAAGTAAAATTAAATGTTTATTGGAAAGTGTTGATGCTTTTCTTCTCTTTAGCATCCTCTCATCTCTATAACCATACTCAAAGTGGATAAAAACTTCAAGTGATATGGAACATGTTCCTTTTATTATTCATACTTAGCTGCCCTTTAACAAACAATTCAAGTAAATGAGCAAATACTTTCTTAAAGAAAGGAAATTCCAAATTACCTTTGGAATAGAAGCTCTACTTATCTTATCCTGTTATCTTTTGCTTTGGGGCATTTTACTTTTTAGTTTACAGCAAGTTGTAAAATGTAATCCCTTAAAAGTCAGATTAAAGTCCACATATTATTATTGATTAATCAAGATTGCCAGGAGAAATATCAATATATGCAGATGACACCACCCTTATGGCAGAAAGTGAAGAAGAACTAAAGAGCCTCTTGATGAAAGTGAAAGAGAGTGAAAAATTTGGCTTAAAACTCAACATTCAGAAAACTCAGATCATGGCATCTGCTCCCATCACTTAATGGCAAATAGATGGGGAAACAGTGGAAATAGTGATAGACTTTATCCCTTGGACTGCAAGGAGATCCAAGCAGTCCATCCTAAAGGAGATCAGTCCTGGGTGTTCATTGGAAGGACTAATGTCGAAGCTGAAACTCCAATACTTTGGCCACCTGATGCAGAGAGCTGACTCATTTGAAAAGACCCTGATGCTGGGAAAGATTGAAGGCAGAATGAGAAGGGAACGACAGAGGATGAGATGGTTGGATGGCATCACCGACTCAATGGACATGGGTTTGGGTGGACTCTGGCAGTTGGTGATGGACCAGGAGGCCTGGTATGCTGCCGTTCATTGGATCACAAAGAGTCGGACACAACTGAGCGACTGAACTGAACTGAACTGATTATTATTGAAAATGCATTTAAAACTACGGTATTAGAAACATGGAATTGTCCTTTAAATTCAGTCTAGTCTTTTCTTTTTGGGGCATAAAATCGTGTTAAACCATTTCATTCAGTGCATCTTCATTCAAAAAGCCATCTTTGAAGGTGGCTTTCCTTTACAGGTTCACAAGTAGTCCTGGCCTTGGGTTTTTACCATTCTGCTACCTAAAAGGATAAAGTTAGAGGCAATGTAGTAAGATTTACATAAAGCTGAATTTATAAGAATTATGAAAACTGTTCTTCAGTCGGGTTGTATCACTGACAAGCTATAAAATTAGGGCAAGTTAAGTAATCTGTCTGTATCTCAATGTTCACATCCTTAGAATAAGGATATAAAATTACCTCATAGATGTCATACACATACATGCTCAGAACAGTGCCTTACCCCAACCAAATTATAAAATCCTGAGGAAGAAGACTTACCATTCTATCCCCAGATTTTAACTTAGTGCTTTATCATGAATAGAGTTTCAATAAGTATTTTTTGAATAACTTGGTTTTCCTTTTATTTAACATACTTATTTAGAAACAACAACAACAACAAAGAACTGGAAACTCTACGTTAGTCTCCATATTTTCAAAATATTTACTAGTATATAAAGTCTTAACTGTTTTAGAAATCATCTTATTAGAAGCTTCTACCATACTCTTAAAAAGCTCAATTTACTCTTCAGTCACAAAAGTTTTCCTTCTAATTTATTAAATAAATCCCTCTGCTATTGAAGTCCATAGTTGTTAATATAAAGAGGAGGAAAGCTGCCCACAACACTCTATAGCAATTTTCAATCATAGGCTTAAATAGAGTGGTTGTTTTTTTTCTTTGCCAATGAATGTGTTATTCAAACTGACTACTGATTAAAAATCAATGGTAGTAATGAGAGTTCAAAATAGCTTAGAGAATTTTAACCAGGGAATCTTATAAAATGTATATTCTATAGCTTGTTTACCCTCATCTAATCCGGAGAAATATGATTTTCTCTCAATGTGTATTTAGGGCTCTAGAAACTGTTTGCAGGGTTTCAGCTCTGGTTTTTATTGGGGAATGTTGGTAAGGCTCCAGATTCACCCTCTGTGAAGTGACCGTGTTTGTCACTTCTGCTACATAATAGTACATGTTCAGTACAGTTCAGTTGCTCAGTTGTGTCCAACTCTTTGTGACCCCCATGGACTGCAGCATGCCAGGCCTCTCTATCCGTCACCAACTCCTGGAGTTTACTCAAAATCATGTCCATTGAGTCAGTGATACCATTCAACTACCTCATCCTCTGTGTTCCCCTTTTCCTCCTGCCTTCAATCTTTCCGAGCATCAAGGTCTTTTCAAATGAGTCAGTTCTTTGCATCAGGTGGCCAATACTACATGTAGAGGTTCCCTAAAGCCTAAAAGACTGTATTGTGAAGATAACTGGTGAGTCTGTATGCCATCATATCTTAATTGGAGAAAGTTAAGCTAGACTGCTTATTTAACTTATATGCAGAGTACATCATGAGAAATGCTAGGCTGGAAGAGGCACAAGCTGGAATCAAGATTGCTGGGAGAAATATCAATAATCTCAGATATGCAGATGACACCACCCTTATGGCAGAAAGTGAAGAGGAACTCAAAAGCCTCTTGATGAAAGTGAAAGAGGAGAGTAAAAAAGTTGGCTTAAAGCTCAACATTCAGAAAATGAAGATCATGGCATCTGGTCCCATCACTTCATGGGAAATAGATGGGGAAACAGTGGAAACAGTGTCAGACTTTATTTTTTTGGGCTCCAAAATCACTGCAGATGGTGACTGCTGCCATGAAATTAAAAGACACTTACTCCTTGGAAGGAAAATTATGACCAACCTAGATAGCATATTCAAAAGCAGAGACATTACTTTGCCACCTAAGGTCCGTCTAGTCAAGGCTATGGTTTTTCCAGTGGTCATGTATGGATGTGAGAGTTGGACTGTCAAGAAAGCTGAGCACCAAAAAATTGATGCTTTTGAACTGTGGTGTTGGAGAAGACTCTTGAGAGTCCCTTGGACTGAAAGGAAATCCAACCAGTCCATTCTGAAGGAGATCAGCCCTGGGATTTCTTTGGAAGGAATGATGCTAAAGCTGAAACTCCAGTACTTTGGCCATGCGAAGAGTTGACTCATTGGAAAAGACTCTGATGCTGGGAGGGATTGGGAGCAGGAGGAAAAAGGGACGACAGAGGATGAGATGGCTGGATGGCATCACCGACTCGATGGACATGGGTTTGAGTGAACTCCCGGAGTTGGTGATGGACAGGGAGGCCTGGCGTGCTGCAATTCATGGAGTCGCAATGAATCGGACACGACTGAGCAACTGCACTGAACTGAACTGAAGCTAGACTGGAAACAGTTAACTCTGAATTTCCATATTCTCTGCATTTTTTTCCAGTAATTATATATTATCTATCTCAGGTGAAATAATGCAGTTCTGAAAACAGTTAACCTCACCTTTAGGCTGAATCTCTGTGTTACAATCTTAGAACTCTAAGGTAAGCTGTAAAGCATGTGCTAACCCATCCTGATCCTCCAGTGAGTGTAATACAATCACAGAAGCAATCATTTTAATTACACAGTGAGAGAGGCTCACACAAGAGTTATTTTTTGGAGCTGTCTAGTGGTCTGCGACTGGGAGGATTAGTATGGATGGTTAAGGGTATGGGAATGGAGTATCTGTTGGAAGAAATTAAAAGCCAAACTATTATAGAAGGGTCAAGCTAGTTGAAATAAGCAGCAGATAAGCAGCTCTCTTAAAAATGTTTGCTTTCTCAAGGCATTTCAACCAAATATGAAAGCAGCTCATACTACCTTTAGTCTCTAAATATAGATGAGTGAGAGAATGAACATATCTCTAGTTTGCACATTTTCTGCCATCATATTTCAAAATACTTCTCAGTGAAAATCTCAAGGGTAGAAACCTTACCTGAAAACTTTGTCCCTTCATAAAGTACATACTTTCTTATCACGGATTTTGAATACCTAGTTTTGAATGCTATTTGAAGTAATCTTCAAATTCTGTGTGCTACTCTTAGGGCTATCCATCACAATGCACTTTTTTGTATTCACATATATAAACGTATGCTGCTTCTGAGCACACCTTTCCCTTCTAGCATTACCCAAAAATCACAGACCCAGCTGAAAACTCATTAGTAATCAACATTATTATGAAACTAAAAAAACTACTATTTACAATTTACAATTTAATGTAGAAAATTATTTCAGCTGTCTCAGCTGCTTACTTAGTGAATTTTCTGTTAGTTGTTTTTTTTTTTTTTTGTATTTGTGGGGTTACTGTTCCTTCTTCTTTCCTTTCTCCTCCATATTCCCTTCCCTTTCCTCTTTGCCTTCTTCTTTTTCTTCTTAATTTCTTGCTGGACTGTGGCTTTTGTTACTGAAGGGAATTGAGAGACTAGATTAAAATGATCCCTCTTAATGAAAAAATGGTCTTTTGCTACCAAGTCCAAAATCATACAATAGCATGTGCTCCCATCATCCTTCAACACAACTAAGGTTTCACCTCTTCATTTTCGAACACAATTAACCTAACTTGGGAGAAGGCAATGGTGACCCACTCCAGTACTATTGCCTGGAAAATCCCATGGACAGAGGAGCCTGGTAGGCTGCAGTCCGTGGGTTCGCTGAGTAGGACACGACTGAGCGATTTCACTTTCACTTTTCACTTTCATGCACTGGAGAAGGAAATGGCAACCCACACCAGTGTTCTTGCCTGGAGAATCCCAAGGACGGGGGAACCTGGTGGGCTGCAGTCTATGGGGTCATGCAGAGTCGGACACGACTGAAGTGACTTAGCAGCAGCAGCAGCAACAACCTAACTTGAATACTGTCTATTTTGCTCTACTTCAGGAAATGAGCAGCTCCTTGAACTTCTTAGATGTACTTTAGTATTCTTCTTAAAGGAGGATCATGTCATATGGGGAAGATTGTCACTAAGCATGACTGAAACGTTTTCTTATACTAAAACGGGTACAATTATACTTGCTCATGACCTTTGAAAGCAAAGCTATGTATATTTTCTAAAATTATTTCAGGGCCTAAAGAAAGTATATATCTAAAACAATGCTTTTTAAATGGTAAGGAAAATAACAGAATGATCTTGTGTTTACAATTCTCCCTCAGTTTTACAGGTAGCGTTTTTCATAGATTTTTGTCTATGAAAGACAGTTTTCATTTAACTGTACTAACATGAGATTATGCCACAAGATATTATTGTCTATTTAAAATAGTTTTTACTATCTTGAGATGTTTATTTGAAATGGTTACACTAAGCTAGAGTTTCTACTAGGGAAACATTGAAACTCCAGCATTATTTTTTTAACTCAACATTCTGCAAGGCAAAAGAAAATTTATATGTTTATAGAAATAGCATAAGCGACATCTTCTCAGACACTGAGGCACCGTTTGGTGCTTAAATCCCAGTACCAACTATGGAGTTAAAACTGCATTTGCTTTTAAATCTCTGGCAATAAAGGCCAGATGTAAAAGAGTATCGCTCAGTTAATTCTTGATTTTCTCATTCTGGGAGTTAGAATTAGAGTAAAAAACTACATATATGACCATATACAGACATTCAATTAAGAAAGAAGCTTGAAAATCAGTTAAGGTACACACCAAAAGAGATATTATTTACTTTCCCTAGATAAAAGTCTTGTTAGGATTAACCACAAATCCACAATAGAGGGGAAAATGTCTCACAAAATACTTCAGAATTTTTAGCTAAAACTAACCATGGTGGAGAGGTCTGACAGAATGTGGTCCACTGGAGAAGGGAATGGCAAACCACTTCAATATTTTTGCCTTGAGAACCCCATGAACAGTATGAAAAGGCAAAATGATAGGATACTGAAAGAGGAACTCCCCAGGTCAGTAGGTGCCCAATATGCTACTGGAGATTAGTGGAGAAATAACTCCAGAAAGAATGAAGGGAAGGAGCCAAAGCAAAAACAATATCCAGTTGTGAATGTGACTGGTGATAGAAGCAAAGTCCAAAGCTGTAAAGAGCAATATTGCATAGGAACCTGGAATGTCAGGTCCAAGAATCAAGGCAAACTGGAAGTGGTCAAACAGGAGATGGCAAGAGTGAATGTCGACATTCAGCAAACTAAAATGGACTGGAATGGGTGAATTTACCTCAGATGACCATTATATCTAATACTGTGGGCAGGAATCCCTTAGAAGAAATGGAGTAGCCATCATGGTCAACAAAAGAGTCCAAAATGCAGTACTTGGATGCAATCTCAAAAATGACAGAATGATCTCTGTTCATTTCCAAGGCAAACCATTCAATATCACAATGATCCAAGCCTATGCCTCAACCAATAACGCTGAAGAAGCTGAAGTTGAACAGTTCTATGAAGACCTACAAGACCTTTTAGAACTAACACCCAAAAAAGATGTCCTTTTCATTATAGGGGACTGGAATGCAAAAGTAGGAAGTCAAGAAACACCTGGAGTAACAGGCAAATTTGGCCTTGGAATGCGTAATAAAGCAGGGCAAAGGCTAATAGAGTTTTGCCAAGTGAACACAATGGTCATAGCAAACACCCTCTTCCAACAACACAAGAGAAGACTCTACACATGGACATCACTAGATGGTCAATACCAAAATCAGATTGATTATATTCTTTTCAGCCAAAGATGGGAAAGCTCTATACAGTCAGCAAAAACAAGACCAGGAGCTGACTGTGGTTCAGATCATGAATGCCTTATTGCCAAATTCAGACTTAAATTGAAGAAAGTAGGGAAAACCACTAGACCATTCAGGTATGACCTAAATCAAATCCCTTATGATTATACAGTGGAAGTGAGAAATAGATTTAAGGGACTCTATCTGATAGACAGAGTACCTGATGAACTATGGACGGAGGTTCGTGACATTGTACAGGAGACAGGAATCAAGACCATCCCCATGGAAAAGAAATGCAAAAAAGCAAAATGGCTGTCTGGGGAGGCCTTACAAATAGCTGTGAAAAGAAGAGAAGCAAAAGCAAAGGAGAAAAGGAAAGATATAAGCATCTGAAAGCAGAGTTCCAAAGAATAGCAAGAGGAGATAAGAAAGCCTTCCTCAGCGATCAATGCAAAGAAATAGAGGGAAACAACAGAATGAGAAAGACTAGAGATCTCTTCAAGAAAATTAGAGATACCAAGGGAACATTTCATGCAAAGATGGGCTTGATAAAGGACCGAAATGGTATGGACCTAACAGAAGCAGAAGATATCAAGAAGAGGTGGCAAGAATACACAGAAGAACTATATAAAAAAGATCTTCATGACCCAGATAATCACAATGGTGTGATCACTGACCTAGAGCCAGACATCCTGGAATGTGAAGTCAAGTGGGCTTTAGAAAACATCACTATGAACAAAGCTAGTGGAGGTGATGGAATTCCAGTTGAGCTCTTTCAAATCCTGAAAGATGATGCTGTGAAAGTGCTGCATTCAATATGCCAGCAAATTGGGAAAACTCAGCAGTGGCCACAGGACTAAAAAGGTCAGTTTTCATTCCAATCCCAAAGAAAAGCATTGCCAAAGAATGCTCAAACTACTGCACAATTTCACTCATCTCACACACTAGTAAAATAATGTTCAAAATTCTCCAAGCCAGGCTTCAGCAATATGTGAACCATGAAATTCCAGTTGTTCAAGCTGGTTTTAGAAAAGGCAGAGGAACCAGAGATCAAATTGCCAACATCTGCTTGATCATCAAAAAAGAAAGAGAGTTCCAGAAAAAGATCTATTTCTGCTTTATTGACCCTACTAAAGCCTTTGACTGTGTAGATCACAATAAACTGTGGAAAATTCTGAAAGAGATGGGAATATCAGACCACCTGACCTGCCTCTTGAGAAACCTGTATGCAGGTCAAGAAGCAACAGTTAGAACTGGACATGGAACAACAGACTAGTTCCAAATAGGAAAAGGACTACATCAAGGCTGTATATTGTCATCCTGCTTATTTAACTTATATGCAGAGTACATCATGAGAAACCCTGGGCTGGAAGAAGCACAGACTGGAATCAAGATTGCCGGGAGAAATATCAATAACCTCAGATATGCAGATGACACCACCCTTATGGCAGAAAGTGAAGAGGAACTAAAAAGCCTCTTGATGAAAGTGAAAGAGGAAAGTGAAAAAGTTGGCTTAAAACTCAACATTCAGAAAATGAAGATCATGGCATGCACTCCAGGGCAAATAGATGGGGAAACAGTGTAAACAGTGGCTGAATTTATTTTTGGGGGCTCCAAAATCACTGCTGATGGTGATTGCAGCCATGAAATTAAAAGACTCTTACTCCTTGGAAGGAAAGTTATGACCAACCTAGATAGCATATTAAAAATTAGAGATATTACTTTGCCAACAAATGTTTGTCTAGTTAAGGCTATGGTTTTTCCAGTAGTCATGTATGGATGTGAGTTGGACTGTGAAGAAAGCTGAGTGCCAAAGAATTCATGCTTTTGAACTGTGGAGCTGGAGAAGACCTTCCGAGTCCTTTGGACTGCAAGGAGATCCAACCAGTCCATCCTAAAGGAGACCAGTCCTGGGTGTTCATTGGAAGGACTGATGCTGAGGCTGAAACTCCAATACTTTGGCCACTTCATGCGAAGAGTTGACTCATTGGAAAAGACCCTGATGCTAGGAAAGATTGAAGCCAGGAGGAGAAGGGGACGACTGAGGATGAGATGGCTGGATGGCATTACTGACTCTATGAACATGAGTTTGGGTGAATTCCAGGAGCTGGTGTTGGACAGGAAGGCCTGGTTTGCTGCGATTCATGGGGTCACAGAGTCAGACACGACTGAGCGACTGAACTGAACTGAACATTTTTATTGAGTTATCAAACACAACATATAGCTGAGATGAGAAAAATCATATCTAAACTGTCCATGAGAGCAATGTCGATAAAAATAGCAAAAAATAGTTTAAATTGTAAGTAGTATTTCACTTCTGACCTTGAGAGAGGAGGTGGGTCCAAACTCAGTACCTAGAAAACTGACAAAATGCATAAAACAATAGATTTTAGAAACTGAACACTGAGCAACACAGGACTATTATTCCTGAGAATAAGAAAATGAAATGAGATGTATGATGACCTCAGGTCTCTACCTGGAAAGTTTCCAGATCATTGTGCAGGGGAGAGAGAACTCAGGAGACACCAGCATTCGCACAAAAAGGGGAAGATGGGTAGCAGCATTTAGGGAGTCCAAAGAAACAAGAACTTTCAAGGCATAGTATTAAAAAAGGAGGGATATACAGAGTAATAGTTTCAGGAATCTGCAGTCTTTTCGAGTATTTAAGGCTTCCCTGGTAGCTCAGTTGGTAAAGAATCCACCTGCAATGCAGGAGACCCCAGTTTGATTCCTGGGTTGGGAAGATCTGCTGGAGAAGGTATAGGCTACTCACTCCAGTATTGTTGGGCTCCCCTGGTGGTTCAGCTGGTAAAGAATTTCCCTCCAATATGGGAGACCTGGATTCAATCCCTGGGTTGGGAAGAATCCCTGGAGAAGAGGATGGCTACACACTCTAGTATTCTGGCCTGGAGAATTCTGTAGACTGTATAGTCCATGGAGTCACAGAGTTGGACATGACTGAACGGCTTTCACCTAAGTATTTAATGAATGCCAGTTTTCACATGGACTTCCCAGGTGGCTCAGTGGTAAAGAATCTGCCTGCCAATGCAGGAAACACAGGACACTCAGGTTCAGTCTCTGCGAGGGGAAGATTCCTTGAAGGAGAAAATGGCAACCCACTCCAGTATTCTTGCCTGGAGAACACCATGGACAGAGGAGCCTGGGGGCTACAGTCCATAGAGTAGCAAAGTGTCTGACATGACTGAGCAACTGAGCACACAAGCAATTTTCACATGTATAAACTATATGAAGTCAAGCAAAAAACAATTTTTATAAAAATAATTAGAGAGCAGATACAAAACAAATAATTGCTAGAGCTTACACAAAGCAAGAAACCACTCAAATCTCCACGAGCCAGTCTGGGGAGACCTCACTGACTATATGGGACATTCACTTGAGAACTCAGAGAGTGACAATTTATTAGCAGGGCTAAACTTGGCCAGAAATAAACCCTATTCTGGACCTACACTAAAATAAAAACAAGACTCAAAAAAATCAAACTAATATCAGGTAAATTGCTTGTTCTTAAAAGAAATACAATATCCAGCACAATGGTTTGACTTTCAACCAAACATTACTAGACATAAGGAGTAACAGAAAAAAATTGACTCATAACCAGGAAAGACATCAACTGATGACAGTATAATCAGAAATGAAAAGAGATAATTGAAGTAGCACGAAAGATATTGATCAATATGCTCAAAGAATTAAAGAAAAACATAATGTGGAGAAAAATAGATTTTACAAAGACCCAAATGGAGCTACTAGAGATGGAATATAAAATCTGAATTAAAATTTCTCTATTATGTAGAACACAACAGATACTTCAGAAGAGTAAGCCAGAAGGAAAAACACCAATACAGTATACTAACGCATATATATGGAATTTAGAAAGATGGTAACAATAACCCTGTATACGAGACAGCAAAAGAGACACTGATGTATAGAACAGTCTTATGGACTCTGTGGGAGAGGGAGAGGGTGGGAAGATTTGGGAGAATGGCATTGAAACACGTGAAACGTCATGTATGAAACGAGATGCCAGTCCAGGTTCAATGCACGATGCTGGATGCTTGGGGCTGGTGCACTGGGACGACCCAGAGGGATGGTGTGGGGAGGGAGGAGGGAGGAGGGTTCAGGATGGGGAACACATGTATACTAATTAAATAATTTTCTATTAAAGAAAAAATTTTAAAAAATTAAATAAAAGAAAAAAAAGAAACTAAAAAAAAAGAAAAGAAAAATATCAGTGAACTTAAAAAAAAGTAGCAATAGAAACTTTTCAAATGAGTATCAAAATTTAAAAACTTTGAACAATGACAATGACAACAAACCCAAAACTTCAAGAACCTATGAGACAATATGCTCTAACATAAATATAACTAGTCAAAGGAAAGGAGAATGTGAGGTCAGAAAAACAAAAAAAATTTGAAGTAGTGGCTAAAATTTTTTCAAGTTTTATGACAAGATAAACTTAGAAATTTATTGGACTTGGAGGGTATTATGCTAAATGAAGTAAGTCAGAGAAAGACAAATACTGTATGATATCACTTATAGTAGCATCTAAAAATAAAACAAACTAGTGAATATAACAAGAACGAAGCAGACTCACAGATATAGAGAATAAACTAGTGGTTATCAGTGGGGAGAGGGAAGAAGGAAGGATAAGAAAGGGGTAGGGATTAAGAGGTGCAAACTATTATATATAAAATAAATAAACTACAAGGATATATTGTACACTATGAAATACAAATAATATTTTATAATAACTATAAGTGGAATATAGCCTTTTAAGATTATGAATCACTATGTTGTCTACTTGAAACATATAGTATTGTATATCAACTATACCTCAATAAAAAAAAATTTAAGATCCAAGAGGCATATTGAACTCTAAGAAGAATGAACACAAAGAAAAACAAACTAAGTGACACATAATCAAATTCCTGAAAACCATTAATAAGGGGAAACTCTTAAAACGACCAATACAAAAGATATATTATACACAGAGGAAAAAATATTTCTTAGAATCTCAGCAATCCAGAAAAAAATGAAATTGTATTTTTAAATTGCTAAATAATAAAGGCTAATGTATGGATACAGTATTGAATAAAACTTTTAAAATATTTGAAAGTAAAGATGAAATAAAGAATTTTTCAGATGATAAACAAAAGCTGAGACAATTTGTCAACCGATCTTCTCTTCAAAAAATACTACAGAAGTTTCTTGAAACTGAAAGCAAGTATTACCAGATGGAAAACTGGAGCTACAAAGTGGAATAAAGAGAGACAGAAATAGTAAACATGTGGGCAAACACAGAAGACTCTTATTTCCTTATTTAAAAAATTTCTCCAAAAGGTAACTGATTGATTAAAGCCAAAAATAATACCAATGCTTTTGTGGAATTTGTGACATATTTTTAAAAATATGAGAAAAATAGCATAAAAGCATACAAAGAAGAGATGATATTAAACTATTGTAAGATTTCTATATTCCACATAATGAGGTATAATATTTGAAGGTAGACTGTAACAAATTAAATATACACCTTTTAAATCCTAGAGGAACGACTAAAAGTATAAAACAAAGAGATACATCTGATGAACCAATAGTGGAAATAAGATATTCATAAAAATGTTCAAACTAAAACAAAAGACAGAAAAAGAAAAATATATATATAAGTAGAACAAACAAAAGAAGTAACAAGGTTGCAGATTTAAACATAGCCATGTCAATCATATTTTCACTAAATGTAAAAGGAAAAAAACACTGCAATTGAAAGAAAGTGGTTGTTAGGCTAAAAAGTAAGCACAGCCCATCTATATGCAGTCTATACAGCATGACTTGAAGTATAGATACAGATATACATAGAAACAGATATAGACACAACTGCAAAGAGATATACTATGTAAACACTCATCATAAGAAAACTAGAGTGGCTATATTAAAACATTCAATGTATACTTCAGGATAAGAAATAATACTACAGAGAAAGATATTTTATAATAATGAGACATTAACAATCTTAAATGTACATTTGAACACTGTGCTTCAAATATCTGTAGAAAAACATGACAAAACTGAAGAAAGGAATAAATAAATCCACAATTATAGACATTTCAACATTCTTACTCAGTAATTGATAAAACAAATAGAAAATCAATAGAAATATAAATGATTTAAAAACATTGTCAACCAACTTAGTTAACTGTCATTCATAGAACACTTCACCAACAGCTGATAAGTAAGTATAGATTTTTTTTCAAGAGGACATGGAATATTCCCCAAAATAGAACTATGCTAGGCTATAAAACCAGTCTCAATTATTAAAGTAGTGGAATAATACAGATTATGTTCCCTTACCATGATGCAATTATTTACAAATTAATATCAGAAAGTTATCTCTAAAACCCCAAAATAATAGAAAATTAAATACCACACTTGAATATTGTACCTGAAATCCTAGTTAATGCAACAAAATATAAATAATTAAATATTACATGTGCACTAGACAAAACCAAATTGTCATTATTTATAAACTATATGATTGCAAACAGATAACTTTAGATAAATTAATCATTAGACTAATATAATAATTCATCAAGATTCCTGTTTATAATGTTAACATACAAAATTCAAAAGCATTTCTATGCAGTCATGAACAATTACAATATTTAATAAAAATTAAGAGTTTCATTAAAAAAAAAAAACCAGGAAATCAAAATTTTTCAAGTTAACTTCCTAGTAAGAAATCATAGAATTTACAAGCTGATGCTAAAATTCATTTGTGTGAGAAAAGGACCAAGAATAGCTAAAACAATCTGAAGAACAAGCTATAGTTACTTGGTCACTATAAACAAACCTATTATATTTCAATAATAATTCAGAAAATATAATATTGAGACAATGATAAATAGACAAACTGAATAGAAAAGAAAGTCCAGAAACAGACCTATGTATATGCAAAAATTAATATATATCTGTGATGACATTGCAAATAACTAACAAAAGGATTGCCTGTTATATATATATCATACAATATGCAAACTATAATTGCATCACTGACTCACATTACACACAGAAATTCAATCTGAAATTAATAATTTCCTAATTTGTATTTGGGAGCAGAGTGGCACAGCAGAAGAGAGAACTCCACAAAAACATCTACTTCTGCTTTATTGACTATACCAAAGCCTTTGACTGTGGGGATCACAATAAACTGTGGAAAATTCTTAAAGAGATGGGAATACCAGACCACTTGACCTGCCTCTTGATAAATCTGTATGCAGGTCAGGAATCAACAGTTAGAACTGGACATGGAACAACAGACTGGTTCCAAATAGGGAAAGAAGTATGTCAAGGCTATATGCTGTCATCCTGCTTATTTAATTTATATGCAAAGTACATCATGAGAAATGCTGGGCTGGATGAATCACAAGCTGGAATCAACATTGCCAGGAGAAATATCAATAACCTCAGATATGCAGATGACACCACCCTTATGGCAGAAAGCGAAGAAGAACTAAAGAGCCTCTTGATGAAAGTGAAAGAGGAGAGTGAAAGGGTTGGCTTAAAACTCAACATTCAGAAAACTAAGATCATGGCATCTGGTCCCATCACTTCATGGCAAATAGATGAGGAAACAGTGGAAATAGTGACAGACTTTATTATTTGGGCTCCAAAATCACTGCAGATGGTGATTGCAGTCAGGAAATTAAAAGACTCCTGCTCTTTGGAAGAAAAGTTATGACCAATCTAGATAGTATATTAAAAAGCAGAGACATTACTCTGCCAACAAAGGTCCGTCTAGTCAAAGCTATGGATTTTTCTTTTTTTTTTTTTAATTTTATTTTATTTTTAAACTTTACATAATTGTATTAGTTTTGCCAAATATCAAAATGAATCCATCACAGGTATACATGTGCTCCCCATCCTGAACCCTCCTCCCTCCTCCCTCCCCATACCATCCCTCTGGGTCGTCCCAGTGCACTAGCCCCAAGCATCCAGTATCGTGCATTGAACCTGGACTGGCATCTCATTTCATACATGATATTTTACATGTTTCAATGCCATTCTCCCAAATCTTCCCACCCTCTCCCTCTCCCACAGATTCCATAAGACTGTTCCATACATCAGCGTCACTTTTGCTGTCTCGTACACAGGGTTATTGTTATCATCTTTCTAAATTCCATATATATGCATTAGTATACTGTATTGGTGTTTTTCCTTCTGGCTTACTTCACTCTGTATAATAGGCTCCAGTTTCATCCATCTCATTAGAACTGATTCAAATGTATTCTTTTTAATGGCTGAGTAATACTCCATTGTGTATATGTACCACTGCTTTCTTATCCATTCATCTGCTGATGGGCATCTAGGTTGCTTCCATGTCCTGGCTATTATAAACAGTGCTGCGATGAACATTGGGGTACACGTGTCTCTTTCCCTTCTGCTTTCCTCAGTGTGTATGCCCAGCAGTGGGATTGCTGGATCATAAGGCAGTTCTATTTCCAGTTTTTTAAGGAATCTCCACACTGTTCTCCATAGTGGCTGTACTAGTTTGCATTCCCACCAACAGTGTAAGAGGGTTCCCTTTCCTCCACACCCTCTCCAACATTTATTATTTGTAGACTTTTGGATCGCAGCCATTCTGACTGGTGTGAAATGGTACCTCATAGTGGTCTTGATTTGCATTTCTCTGATAATGAGTGATGTTGAGCATCTTTTCATGTGTTTGTTAGCCATCTGTATGTCTTCTTTGGAGAAATGTCTATTTAGTTCTTTGGCCCATTTTTTGATTGGGTCATTTATTTTTCTGGAATTGAGCTGTAGGAGTTGCTTGTATATTTTTGAGATTAGTTGTTTGTCAGTTGCTTCATTTGCTATTATTTTCTCCCATTCTGAAGGCTGTCTTTTCACCTTGCTGATAGTTTCCTTTGATGTGCAGAAGCTTTTAAGGTTAATTAGGTCCCATTTGTTTATTTTTGCTTTTATTTCCGATATTCTGGGAGGTGGGTCATAGAGGATCCTGCTGTGATGTATGTCAGAGAGTGTTTTGCCTATGTTCTCCTCTAGGAGTTTTATAGTTTCTGGTCTTATGTTTAGATCTTTAATCCATTTTGAGTTTATTTTTGCATGTATGGATGTGACAGTTGTACTTAAAGAAAACTGAGTGCTGAAGAATTGATGCTTTTGAACTGTGGTGTTGGAGAAGACTCTTGAGAGTCCTTGGACAGCATGGAGACCCAACCAGTCCATCCTAATGAAAATCAGTCCTGAATATTCATTGGAAGGACAGATGAAGCCAAAACTCCAATACTTTTGCCACCTGACGAGAAGAGTTGACTCATTAGAAAAGACCCTGATGCTGGGAAAGATTGAAGGCTAGAGGAAAAGGGGACGACAGAGGATGAGATGGTTGGATGGCATCACCGACTCAATGGACATGAGTTTGAGTAAGCTCCAGGAGTTGGTGATGAACAGGGAAGCCTGGCATTCTGCAGCCCATGGGGTCGCAAAGAGTCGGACATGACTGAGAGACTGAACTGAACTGAATTTGTATTTGATTTGCAAAATATTACATATTTAGAACAAGATAAGACTGGACAGAATTTCTTAAACATGATGTAAGATAATACAAACCATGAAAATAAGTATTAACAAATGTGATCATATTCAGTTCAGTTCAGTCACTCAGTCGTGTCCAACTCTTTGCAACCCCATGAATCGCAGCATGCCAGGCCTCCCTGTCCATCACCAACTCCCAGAGTTCACTCAGACTCACGTCCATTGAGTCAGTGATGCCATCCAGCCATCTCATCCTCTGTCGTCCCCTTCTCCTGCCCTCAATCCCTCCCAGCATCAGAGTCTTTTCCAATGAGTCAACTCTTTACATGAGGTGGCCAAAGTACTGGAATTTCAGCTTTAGCATCATTCCTTCCAAAGAAATCCCAGGGCTGATCTCCTTCAGAATGGACTGGTTGGATCTCCTTGCAGTCCAAGGGACTCTCAAGAGTCTTCTCCAACACTACAGTTCAAAAGCATCAATTCTTTGGCATTCAGCTTTCTTGACAGTCCAACTCTCACATCCATACATGACCACTGGAAAAGCCATAGCCTTGACTAGACAGACCTTAGGCGGCAAAGTAATGTCTCTGCTTTTCAATATGCTATCTAGGTTGGTCATAACTTTTCTTCCAAGGAGTAAGCGTCTTTTAATTTCATGGCTGCAGTCACCATCCGCAGTGATTGGAGACCCCAAAAATAAAGTCTGACACTGTTTCCACTGTTTCCCCATCTATTTCCCATGAAGTTTCAAATGTTTAAAATAAAAATCCTCAAGTAAATTAAAAAAGAGTCCTAACCAAAGTTGGAACCATTTGAGCTATAAAATAAAGTAACATTGAATTATAATCTAAATTATAACATTAATATTCTTAAGTCCATCTGATATTAAAAATAAATTAAATAAATAAATGCATGGGGGAGAACAGACAAATATCCAGTGCAAAAGAATTTCACATTATTTATGTATAAATTCTGTCCTTTCAGAGATGGAATCTAACCTCCCGCTTCTTAAGTGTTGACTGACTATAGTGACTTCCTTCCAAACAGGAGAGAGCATGGAAATGGAAAAAAATGAATTACTTGACAATGGAGAACCTGACACACACTGCCTTAGTCAGGTGACTGGTGCTGACATTAACAATTATAAGTTATGTTGATAGTATGCAACTTTTGCATGTGATGTGATGAAAATGGTACTTTTTGTGATTTTCCTGCCTAGTATAACCATTTGCAAAACATCGTGTAAATTCCAACTGACAAATGCTTGATCAGTACTCAAAACTATTATGGTCATCAAAAACAAACAACCACCACTACCAACAAAAAGCCCTGGGAAATCATCATAGCCAAGACAATCCTAAAAGATGCAGTGACTAAATTAACACCCTGGATGGGATCCTGGAACTGAAAAAGGACATTAGTGAGAAATTTGAATTTGCTTAATGATAACATGCAGTATTAGTTCATTAATTTTGACAAGTGTACCATACTAATATAATAATAAGAGAAACTGGTTGTGGGATATAAAGGAATTTTCTATACAATATTTATAACTTTTTTGTGAGCCTGAAACTGTTCTTATATAAAAATTTTCCTAAAGAAATAAGATAGCCATACTCCAGGAGAAAATTTTTTCAACATGTAAAATAGATAAAAATTAATATTGAGGCTATGTAAAACGTGATAAATCAATAAATAAAAAGCATAAAATCCAAGAGAAAACTTGGAAAAAATTATAAACTGTCAATTCACAGAATAGGCAACCCTAATGGCCATGTACTTAAAAAAACCTCAACCTCATAATTCAAAAGGGAAATACAAATTTAAATTACAATGTGATAAAATTGTACATGCACCAATGATTTAAAATTTAAAAATCTGACAATGCAGAAAAGGAGACGGAAGGATGGTGAGTCTCATGTTCTAACTATAGAGTGAAAATTGGGTCACATATTCTGGAAATCTACTTAATAATATTTAACAATGCTGAAGATACATCATACTTTGCAACCCAAGTATTCACCTTAAAGTACATATAGTGGAGCAGTTTTCTTCCCACTGAAGTATTCATACAGCTAGGGTTATATAATGACATCATGAGGAATATGTAGGCATAGACAGTTTTATGGGAGCCAACATTAAGATCTTCAATATCCATGGTACCCTTTTTAGAAATAGGTGTCCTCAGAAGAGAGGTCTGCCTATTCTCTTTAAATACTCCTAGGTTCCTACACACTTATCCTTTTCAATAAGAAAGAATACCTCTCTCTTTTTTGAACCTTGCAGTGGTGGACTGCCCAAAGAGACATTTCAAGAATGCAAGGCTCATAAGCAAAAGTCCTGGGACTGCAAGCAGTAACCTTGGTTAAAAAACTTTGAAGGGAGCAATGGCTTTTTTATCCCAGTAACCAAACAAGGCAAAGCCCTTTGCCTTTATATTTTCATCTATTCTTTTTTCTTTTCACCTATCTTAGAAATAGAATTCCAAAGTGAACTGGTTGTCATGGAGATGAGTATAAAGCATGTTTATTTGAATTGAAAAATAAAGTCATATATTTCTGACAGAACATAAGTCTGATAACTGTTTGTTTTGACAACAAAGACCCATTTGCCTTTTTAGTTAAATAATAGACAATTCCTACAAATCACATTAGCCAAATCTGCTCCAAGGTTTTGACCAAAATGTATTTAAAGCACAAATACAACTTAGACTATGATGAAATTTATATATCCTCTGTAACTCTTAACTTTGGATTAAAAAAAACATAGATGTTCACTTAAAAATGTGCTGAGTGATATATAGTTTTCAAACAAACTAAGTGTCTATCAAAAGAAAACCAGATCAATGAATTCTGGCATATTCACACAATGTATAATAAAAAGTTAAAATGAATGAATAGATTTACAACTATCTTCAGCTACATCAAAACTGTGACTTGGAAAAATAAATAAAGCTACAAAATACATTCTTTGAATATCCTGTCAATTAGTATTTATTGAGAAGCTGTTATATTACAGGCATCCTTTCAAGTGCTAGGGATAGAGTATCAAGAGAACAAAAATTTCTACTCTTAATAAGACTCGAATTTTCTTTGAGGAGGAAGACAAACAACCAATTAATAAGCAAAAAAACATGTCAACAAGTACACATGATTCTAGAACTATCAAGAGATGGGAAGGCTGAGAAGTAGGATAGAGAGTACTGGCATAGACAGAATGGGTTGAGGCACAAGGGGAGTAAATCAGTTCAGTTCAGTTCAGTCACTCAGTTGTGTCTGACTCTGTGATCCCATGGACTGCAGCATGCCAGACTTCCTTGTCCATCACCAACTCCTGGAGCTTACTCAAACTCATGTCCATTGAGTCGGTGATGCCTTCCAACCATCTCATCCTCTGTTGTCCCCTTCTCCTCCTGGCTTCAATCTTCCCCAACATCAGGGTGTTTTCCAATGAGTCAGTTCTTCCCATCAGGTGGCCAAAGATCTGGAGTTTCAGCTTCAGCATCAGACCTTCCAATGAATATTCAGGACTGATTTCCTTTAGAATGGACTGGTTGGGTCTCCTTGCTGTCCAAGGGACTCTCAAGAGTCTTCTCCAACACCACAGTTCAAAAGCATCAGTTCTTCAGAGTTCAGCTCTCTTTATAGTCCAACTCTCACATCCATACATGACTACTGGAAAAACTATAGCCTTGATTGGATGGACATTTGTTGGCAAAGTGATGTCTCTGCTTTTTAATATGCTGTCTAGTTTGGTCATAGCTTTTCTTCCAAGGAGCAAGAGTCTTTTACTTTCATGGCTGCAGTCACCATCTTCAGTAATTTTGGAGCCCCCAAACATTTCAACTATAAATGCCTGAAATTAGAAAGCTTCTAAATTAAACAACAAAAAGCTATAGGTGTAGCAGCAGGCTTCCCAGATGGCTCAGTGTAAAGAATCCACCTGCTATGCAGGAGACCCCAGTTTGATTCTTGAGTTGGGAAGATCCCCTGGAGAATGGATAGGCCACCCACTCCAGTATTCTTGGGCTTCCCTGGTGGCTTAGATGGTAAAGAAGCCACCTTCAATGTGGGAGACCTGGGTTTGATCCCTGGTTGGGAAGATCCCCTGGAGAAGGGCATGGCAACCCACTCTTGTATTCTTCCCTGGAGAATTCCATGGACAGAAGAACCTGGTGGGCTACAGTCCACAGAGTCACAAAGAGTTGGACATGGCTAAGCGATTAAGCACAGCACAGCACACATATTTGTGAATATAATTTAACGTATGAAAATAAGCATGTAAAAGATGACCAAATTCATAATTGTAGTAATCAATGAGTAGACAGATAGGTGGCTTCAACTGTATACATATTTTAATTTAAACAAAAGATGTAATGTTGAGGGAACTTCCCTGATGGTCCAGTGGTTAAGACTCCACACTTGCAATGCAGGGAGCATAGGTTCAATTACTGGTGGGGGAACTAAGACACTACATGCTGCATGACATGGCCTAAATAAATGGATGTTTCAAAAAAACATGGGCAGAATTTAAAAAGAAAGTTATAATATTGTTTCTGCCTTCAAGAAACTTTCAATTCACTCATGAAAAAGACTGGCATACATTAGAAAGTAAAGATACTTGAGACTGAGAATGTACTGGATTTTGTTGTTGTTCAGTTACTAAGTCCTGTCCAACACTTTGCAACCCCATGAACTACAGCACTCCAAGCTCCTCTGACCTCCACTATTTCCTGAAGTTTGCTCAAATTCATGCTGCTGAGCCAATGATGTCATCCAATCATCTCACCCTCTGTCACCCCCTTCTCCTGCCTTTGATGTTTCCCAGCACCAGAGTCTTTTCCAGTGAGTCAGCTCTTCACATCAGGTAGCCAAAGTATTGTAACTTCAGTTTTAGCATTAGTCCTTCCACTCAATATTCAGGACTGATTTCCTTTAAGATTGACTGGTTTGATTGCCTTAGAGTCCAAGGGACTCTGAAGAGTCTTCTCTAGCACCACAGTATGAAAGCATCATTTCTTTGCCACACAGCCTTCTTTATGGTCCAACTCTCACATCCATGCATGACTACTAGAAAAACCATAGCCTTGACTATATGGACCTTTGTCAATCAAGTAAAGTCTATGCTTTTTTAAAAAATTATTTATTTTTTAATATAGGATCATCGCTTTACAGAATTTTGTTGTTTTCAGTCAAACCTCAACATGAATCAGCCATAGGTATACATATATCTCCTCCCTTTTGAACCTCCCTCCCACCTCCCTCCCCATCCCACTTCTCTAGGTTGATACAGAGCCCCTGTTTGACTTTCTTGAGCCATACAGCAAATTCCCATTGGCTATCTATTTTACATATGGTAATGTAAGTTTCTTCATAGTCCAACTCTCACATCCATACATGACCACTGGAAAAACCATAGCCTTGACTAGACGGACCTTTGTTGGCAAAGTAATGTCTCTGCTTTTCAATATGCTATCTAGGTTGGTCATAACTTTTCTTCCAAAGGTTAGGCGTCTTTTAATTTCATGGCTGCAGTCACCATCTGTAGTGATTTTGGAGCCCAGAAAAATGAAGTCTGACACTGTTTCCACTGTTTCCCCATATATCCGCCATGAAGTGATGGGACCAGATGCCATGATCTTCGTTTTCTGAATGTTGAGTTAGGCCAACTTTTTCACTCTCCTCTTTCACCTTCATCAAGAAGCTTTTTAATTCCTCTTTACTTTCCGCCATAAAGGTGGTGTCATCTGCATATCTGAGGTTATTGATATTCCTCCCAGCAATCTTGATTCCAGCTTGTGCTTCTTCCAGCCCAGCATTTCTCATGATGAACTCTGCATATAAGTTAAATAAGCAGGGTAACAACATACAGCCTTGACATACTCCTTTTCCTATTTGGAACCAGTCTGTTGTTCCATGTCAAGTTCTAACTGTTGCTTCCTGACCTGCAAACAAATTTCTCAAAAGGCAGGTCAGGTGGTCTGGTATTCCCATCTCTTTCAGAATTTTCCACAGTTTATTGTGATCCACACAGTCAAAGGCTTTGGCATAGTCAATAAAGCAGAAATAGATGTTTTTCTGGAATTCTCTTGCTTTTTCGACAATCCAGCAGATGTTGGCAATTTGATCTCTGGTTCCTCTGCCTTTTCTAAAACCAGCTTGAACATCAGGAAGTTCACAGTTCACATATTGCTGAAGCCTGGCTTGGAGAATTTTGAGCATTACTTTACTAGTGTGTGAGATGAGTGCAATCATGCGGTAGTTTGAGCATTCTTTGGCATTGCCTTTCTTTGGGATTGGAATGAAAACTGACCTTTTCCAGTCCTGTGGCCACTGCTGAGTTTTCCAAATTTGCTGGCATATTGAGTGTAGCACTTTCACAGCATCAACTTTCAGGACTTGAAATAGCTCAACTGGAATTCCATCACCTCCACTAGCTTTGTTCGTAGTGATGCTTTCTAAGGCCCACTTGACTTCACATTCCAGGATATCTGGTTCTAGGTGAGTGATCACACCATCATGATTATCTTGGTTGTGAAGATCTTTTTTGTACAGTTCTCCTGTGTATTCTTGCCACCTCTTCTTAATATCTTCTGCTTCTGTTAGGTCTATACCATTTCTATTCTTTATCAGCCCATCTTTGCATGAAATGTTCCCTTGGTATCTCTAATTTTCTTGAAGAGATCTCTAGTCTTTCCCATTCTGTTGTTTTCCTCTATTTCTTTGCATTGATCTCTGAGGAAGGCTTTCTTATCTCTTCTTGCTATTCTTTGGAACTCTGCATTCAGATGCTTATATCTTTCCTTTTTTCCTTTGCTTTTCGCTTCTCTTCTTTTCTGTGAAGAAAGCTGAGTGCCAAAGAATTGATGCTTTTGAACTGTGGTGTTGGAGAAGACTCTTGAGAGTCCCTTTGAGGACTCTCAATATGCAGGTCAGGAAGCAACAGTTAGAACTGGACATGGAACAACAAACTGGTTCCAAATAGGAAAAGGAGTATGTTAAGGCTGTATATTGTCACCCTGCTTATTTAACTCATATGCAGAGTATATCATGAGAAACGCTGGGCTGGAAGAGGCACAAGCTGGAATCAAGATTGCCAGGAGAAATATCAATAACCTCAGATATGCAGATGACACCACCCTTATGGCAGAAAGTGAAGAGGAACTAAAACGCCTCTTGATGAAAGTGAAAGAGGAGAGTGAAAACGTTGGCTTAAAGCTCAACATTCAGACAACTAAGATCATGGCATTCGGTCCCATCACTTCATGGGAAATAGATGGGGAAACAGTGGAAACAGTGGCTGACTTTATTTTTCTGAGCTTCAAAATCACTGCAGATGGTCATTGCAGCTATGACATTAAAAGACACTTACTCCTTGGAAGGAAAGTTATGACCAACCTAGATAGCATATTCAAAGGAAAGCTATTACTTAGCCAACAAAGGTCCATGTAGTCAAGGCTATGGTTTTTCCAGTGGTCATGTATAGATGTGAGAGTTGGACTGTCAAGAAAACTGAGCGCCGAAGAATTGATGCTTTTGAACTGTGGTGCGGGGGAAGACTCTTGTGAGTCTCTTGGACTGCAAGGAGATCCAACCAGTCCATCCTAAAGGAGACCAGTCCTGGGTATTCATTGGAAGGACCGATGCTGAGGTGGAAACTCAAATACTTAGGCCACTTCATGCGAAGCGTTGACTCATTGGAAAAGACCCTGATGCTGGGAGGGACTGGGGGCAGGAGGAGAAGGGGACAACAGAGGATGAGATGGCTGGATGGCATCACCAACTCAACGGACATGAGTTTGGCTGTACTTTGGGAGTTGGTGATGGACAGGGAGGCCTGGCGTGCTGCGATTGATGGGGTCTCAAAGAGTCAGACATGACTAAGTGACTGAACTGTACTGAACTGAATATTCCATTGTGTATATGTACCACAACTTCTTTATCCATTCATCTGTCTGTGGACATCTAGGTTTCTCCAAAGAAGACGTACAGATGGCTAACAAACACACAAATGGTTGCTCAACAGTGCTCATTATTAGAGCAATGCAAATCAAATCTACAATGAGTTATCACCTCTCACGGGTCAGAATGGCCATCATAAAGAAGGCTACAAAGAATAAATTCTGGAGATGTTATAGAGAAAAGGAAACGTTCTTGTACTTTTAGTGGGAATGTAAATTGATACAGCCACTATGGAAGACAGTATGGTTTTTTTTTCCTTCAAAAACTAGGAATAAAATGACCCAGCAAAAAATTAAAAAAATAAATAAATAAATAAAATAAAATGACCCAGCAATTCCACTCTTAGGCATATATACCAGGGAAACAAAAATTGAAAAAGAAATGTGTATGCCATTGTTTATTGCAGCACTATTTACAATGTCTCTGCTTTGTAACAGACTAAGTTCATCCTAGCTTGTCTTCCAAGGAGCAAGCATCTTTTAATTTCACAGCCGCAGCCACTGTCCACTGCAATTTTCAGTTCAGTTCAGTTCAGTTCAGTCGCTCAGTCGTGTCTGACTCTTTGTGACCCCATGAATTGCAGCACGCCAGGCCTCCCTGTCCATCACCAACTCCCAGAGTTCACCCAAACTCATGTCCATCGAGTCGGTGATGCCATCCAGCCATCTCATCCTCTGTCGTCCCCTTTTCTTCCTGCCCTCAATCCCTCCCAGCATCAGGGTCTTTTCCAATGAGTCAACTCTTCACATGAGGTGGCCAAAGTATTGGAGTTTCAGCTTTAGCATCGTTCCTTCCAAAGAACACCCAGGACTGATCTCCTTTAGAATTGACTGGTTGGATCTCCTTGCAGTCCAAGGGACTCTCAAGAGTCTTCTCCAACACCACAGTTCAAAAGCATCAATTCTTCAGCACTCAGCTTTCTTCACACTTCAACTTTCACATACATACATGACCACTGGAAAAACCATAGCCTTGACTAGACGGCAATTTTGAAGCCCAAGAAAATAAAGTCTGTCACTGTTTCCACTTTTTCCCCATCTACTTGCCATGAAGTGATGGGACCGGATGCCATGATCTTAGTTAATGTTGAGTGTCAAGCCAGCCTTTTCACTCTCCTCTTTCACCCTCATCAAGAGGCTCTTTAGTTCCTCTTCACTTTCTACCATTAGAGTGGTATCATCTGCATATCTGAGGTTGTTGGTATTTCTCCTGGCAATCTTGATTCCAGCTTGTGATTCATCCAGCCCAGCATTTTGCATGAGGTATTCTGCATATAAGTTAAATAAGCAGGGTGAAAACATGCAGTCTAATTATTTGGTATTAATTTTAATACCAAGGAATCCAAAGAGTGAAGTTATATGTGTTGACATTGTCTAGTATGCAAACTATGTCCACAAACTCTTACTTATGCCTTGAGATTTATTTGAATACCTTGATTTACACTAAGTTAGAGTAACAAACTTGGGATGAGATTGAGGAGATGGAAGTAACATGTCAACAATAACAACACTGAAGTTCATAATCATACCAGATTGACTGTGTGTGTGTGTGTGTGTGTACATGCCTCAGGTCAACAGAATCAGTTTTTTTAAATAAAAAGCACAGTTTTAAACAAACTCTTGCAGAAAACAGAAAATTCTTCACAGATTATTTTATGAAACCAGATAACATTGACAATGAAAACTAACAGTGACATTACAAGAGAGAAAAATTTGGGCCAATCTCTCTAGTAACATACTTCGAAAGATTCTTAAATAAATTATCAGCTAAGTGGATCTAGCAATATGTAGAAAGGGTCATTTACCCCAACAAGAATGTGGGGAAGATTTAATATTAAAAATTCATATATATATAACTCACCTTGTTAAGAGAAAAAAGATCATTTGTGAACATCTTAATAGATGTAGAAAACGTACTTTACAGAGTTGAAATCTATTTATAGTTTAAAAAAGTTAAAAATTAGATGTAGAATGGTCCTCTCTGAATTTAATATGTACTATTAACCAAAAACCCTACAGAAAATACCATACTTGATGGCTTTGACACTTTAGTGATTCTGTGATAATTGAAAATACCAAAGATCAGCAGTGATAGTTGTACCATGACTTCATTCAAAATGACACCCTGGTTTCAGAAATTCTGATCACAAGTTCTAAACAAAAATAAAAAATTCTAGTGGAAATATTTCCCGGAAAGCAGGAATTGTAAATAGCGCATAAAAAGATGGGAGGAAGTTGGATCAGCCAAAGACAGAAGGGAAAATATTAAAAGATACAGTTTAAAATAGAGTGGTGAGGAGAGGAGGAGAAAGAGCAAAAATAGTAGCTGTCTTTAATATTATATTCTGGATAATTTTATTAAAAATATTAATGGAGCTTATTGATCATCCTTACACAATATTTTTAACTAGTATACACTCACCAAATATTTGCTAAATAAGTAAACTGACCAATGAACATGCTAGTAATTAATTTTGGTCATCAAAAACACATCTCATAATTCTCAAGTTGTTATTTACTTTCTTGGAAATACTTTCATAAGAGCATTATTGGGCTATCCCAATTGGATAATTATAAACAGGGATTGACCAGCTCTTTCAAATTCACAAATAAGTTAATAAAGCATTGTAACTACTACCTGAAAGTACAAAGTAAGGGATGAGGAAGATTTGACCAGATCAGTTATTTCAGGCTAGAAATTCCCCTAAGAACTACAATACATTTTTCACTGTTCTACTCCCTTTTTCCATGTCCAGTTTCCCCCCTTCTATTTATTCTTCTTTCCTATCTACCAATTACTTTCTTCTTTTTCTTATGTTTCTTGATGAGTATTCCCATTATTCTGGGTATGTTTCTTCCCCCACTGTTTCCCCCACTACCTTTCTGTCTCTCTTGCTTTCTTTTCTGTTTCTCTACTGTCTCTTTCTACTTAATCTCTTTTAACAATATACTCCTTTCCCCATTTAGACCAGTCATTATGTAGAAACCAAGTGGATATTTTTAAAAGATGCTGTATTTTTAAAATATAGTTTATGTTACTTCTGGATTTAAGAGCAGCCCAAATATTTTATCTGATTTTAAGGGAAACTATAAATTAGTTGTATTCCAAGAGCCAAAGGAATGGCCTTCTCAATATCAGAGTCAGCACAACTTCTTCAGGAAACTCCTTAATGTCTAGATAGAGCTAATATCCTCTCCTTACATAGCATATACTATGAAACAAAATTCAGTTATTAGTTTCATTGTTATCTTCTTTGCATGTAGTGACTTTTTTCTGCTAATGTGTAAATTCTCTGAAGTCAGAGACTATATTATTTTGCATACTCTACAAGCCCTAGTACCTAGCTTAGTGTCTGGAGCATAGAAGGCAGTTAGACTATGTTTGTTAAATGAATGAAGTAATGAATAAAAATTTTCATTACTTTATTCATTTATTTAACAAACATACAGTAATGTATATGCTTCAATGCTAGTCTCTCAATTCATACCACCTTCTCCTTCCACAACTAATGTCTGCATCTCTATACCCTGCAAATGAATTCATCCGTACCATTTTTCTAGATTCTATGTATTAATATATGCATTCATATACAAAATTTGTTTGTTTCTTTCTGACATGATAACTAATAGGAAGTTGCTGTATATCACAGGGAGCTCAACTCACTGCCCTGTGACAACCTAGAGGGGCGGGATAGAAGTTCAAGAGGGATGGGACGTATGTATACTTACGGCTGATTCCTGTTGCTATATAGCAGAAGCCAACACAATATTGTGAAGCAATTATCCTCCAATTAAAAATAAACAAATTCCAGCCCATCTCCATTTCCATGTCTTCAAAAATAGCCCTCCTTCCTCATTCTTTGTAACTCATCTAAAACTTTTCTGCTCGTTCCACTGTTCCCTGAAAGTGTGAAGACCAGAAGTGGACTGTGGCAAGTGGGATAATGAAGCTATTCTCATGGGCAGTGAGTTCTGAAATAAATTCTATAAATTTTAAGTTTCTTGCTGTGATCTCATTTTTAAACTATAATGTGCTACACATTCCTCTATTTTCCCTTCAGCTCTTGATGCTCCAAGAATACCTTCTCTATCACTGCTTAACACATTGAGGTCTCCTAGACTTTCCACCCTATCAACCACAATGGGCCTCTTTGACTCACAGTTTAGTGCCTAGAGTCATTAGTGCCTAGTATTTCTCGTTTCCATCCTGCAATGTGTTTTTTAAAAAAATTTTTCCTGAAAGGGTAAAACACGAATAAGTGAAGATAAGTTGTTGGCTTTGTTCCAAAACAAGCTTGTTGTTTTAGGACCCCAAACAGTCTGAAACACCATTAAGATGCTGCAGGCCACCCGAGGTTGTGCATCAATTAGCAATTAGGTCACACGTTGGGTAGTTGAAGCCACTCAGCCTTTGGCCTTGTTCCTCACAGCACACCCAAGCGGGGCACTGCTATCCAAACAATGCCCACCCTGCTGTCTCTTGTTCCTTAATTGGGATGACTTAGAGATGCTAATGTGCACAGGCAGACCCTGTCGCCCCAATTAGGCCTCATTAGTGGCTCTGCCAGTGGTGACCACTGCAAAATGATATTTGCTCTTGGGAAGGCTTTGTGAGATGCTCCCAGTTCCTGCAGAGAAGGAAAAAGTTCACGCTTTACACCCGCCCCAGCAGCAAACTCCTTCCCTCCATCTTCCACTGCCTCTGTCAGCTTGGCTGTGTTACTCTCCGGGTCTCAGCTATAACACCTTGACTACGGGGCCTAGGGTGGCAGATAGAAATTCTTACAGACACGCGCTAGTTTACGAGAAGACTGGTTTATGTCTCCTCCTTCCCCTCCCCCACAGATTTTCCCATGAAATACAGAAAATGTGTTCAGAGACAGGCTTCTGGAGCCCAGAGACAACACCATCCTGAACTCTGAAGTATCCCCTACGTGATTTTTAGCTGACTAAAACATGAAAAATAGAGAACAACAATCTCGAAAAATGCATAGAGAATGAAGAATGCAAGTGTGCTATTTTTTAAGTCAGGCATATTTCAAAAAGGCAGGTTCTGAAAATATTGCCATTAACTCTTCACAAGGGAAAACGTTTGTTGGTCTAAGAAAATTGAGGAAAGATGTTCATGCCCAACTAGCAGAGGACTTTCTGTAGGTGCTTTAGTCCCTGCACATTTAGCTTAAAGAGAGACACAGTGTGATGCTTCATTAGGGCCACTGGCACAAACCCATCTGGGTTATATCATAGTTAGAGTTTACCTCACAATCCGCACAGACAAGAGTTCTGTAAAGGCCAGGCAGCCAAGGCAATACCCCCTCCACTGGGATGGGGCCAGGGTTGAAAGGGATGTGGTTAGATGCTCCTGCTGCTGTCCCCTCAGTTCACTCAAAGGTCATTAGAGTGCTTGTTTTAGCATTTTCTTTATTTTTTTCCATAAGAATTGGAGGGAATGAAATAAATATTACACTTGAATGAATAAGACTGGAGGTAAACAGAATGATCAATAATAGAAGACATTAAAAAATGTTGAATCCGAGTGTCACTTGCTTGCAATTAGTTCTTTAAAAAAAATCCTTTTTCTATTTTTTGCTTTTGATCATTCATGTTCCAACAGCTGCCTAAATGCCTGGAATTGCTGTATGTATCCAGACATATTAGATATATCCCCATCTAATGAGACTTTAGGAGAATAATAAGAGCAGGGCTTTCCTAGTGCCCATTTCCATCATGTGATTTCCCGTCCCCACTCCCGCCCCCATCCCTTGCACCCTTGCATCCTTCTTCCTGCCCTTTGACTTGTGTGAGCAGTAGCTGCAGAGATGGCAGGATGTCAATGCCCCCAAAATTGAACCTGTGATTTGTTTTTCTTTGATTTATGTTCTTGTAGTCAATAAACTTTATAAAGGAAAGTATCAGACTGAACAATCAATCAAAGATAAACAGATTCCTGTCCTTTAAAAGCATTTCAGCCCAGTAGGTGAATGCCTCATTCATCTTTTGCAGGCAGGCTTTCGGCCTTTCCACTGAGACACAACTGACTGCTCACTACAGGCAGTTTTCCACCAAAGGGCTGCTGCAGTGGAGCCGAGATTTATCAATTTCATGGCACCAGTGGTCCTGATATGGTATCATTTTCAGGATCTAAATGGTTAAGCATGCTGTTTGCGTGCTGACTCGGGCTTTCCAATCTACCAGAAAGGAGAGAGGGACAAGGAGTTTTAAACACTTTGGGTTTACACTGGATAGTTCTATAAAAATTCATATGGTGCATTTTTTTTTTTAATTCTAAAAAGCCAACTCCCTTCCTTGCAAAAGAGAATTCCCTCTTCGTTTTATTAGTAGGTTTCTGAATCTTCCTTCGAATAAGGCAAATGTCATCCTGCATTTTTTTGCTTCTCTGCAGCACAGATGGTGTGCATATGCAGATTGGTGATTTTCTAATCAATACAGTGGCACTTGGGAATATCTGTAAGTATTGTAATAATGCATTAGTCAGGAATGATGTTGTAACACACTGAGATCATACACATAAATCTAAGACACCGTGTCTAGACACTCCAGGGAAGATGGCATGGCATGGGTTAGAGCAGGCATTAAGGGAGGGCAATATTTCAAATATGATGGGAAAATAATGCAATTTGCAGACTTTAATAAAACCATCGGGGAATTAATTTCAGTAGGGGTACATTCTCTCCCCAAACATTCTCGTTCTTCTGTTTGCTTCCTAGACACTTGTAATGAGATACTTTTCACCTGTTATCTCAGGCATAAACACAGAATGGGATCTGTGAATTGAGCTAGATTTTTAATGTGCTGCATATGAAAATAATCCCTTTATAGGTAGCGCTTTAGCTGTACAAAAGTGCATTATGCAAACAACACAGAGACAGAACAAACCTTGGAGATTCAGAGTTAGAAAAGCTTATAAATTAATCTCCTAAGCATACATTGAGCATGCTCAGAGAGCCCATTCACACAGAAAATGACCAACCAAACCTGCAAAGTTTTAATAGGGCTGAGCTTGATAACAAAATATTTAAATAATACTAAACGTATGACCATTTTAACACCACCCAAAAGTTACAGGCTGGTTTATTCTCTGCTGCCTCCAATGCCATTTGGGCTTGAGCCTTTTCTTTTAATCAACCAGACTCAGTTTAAATTGTTCAGGCTGAGAGCAGTCCTGTCTTCGGGTACTCACACCTGATGGAAAAGCTGTGATAAAAATGTTAAATTAAAAGTAGCCAGAAATGAAATCTGTGAGTATTCTCAAGCAAAAAAAAAAAAACCAGGTACAGAATGTGCCACCCCTGCCCCCTTGCTGGTCAGTTTCTAGCAGCCACATAACAGGCTCCTGGTCCCACACACTGCTTAGGCTGTCTTCTGGTTGTCATTTTGGTCCATTGCTGCCTAAGTGAAATATCCTCATGTCTCAGGCCAGCTCTGTGCTTCTAACACTCGGGAGGCTTTTCAATTAAAATGCGAGAGAAGCAGAAGGCTAGATGGAATCAACCCAATTATCTCTGTAGCCATAGAAATGCACATGATAAATGAACTCCAACCTTTTCCTTTCCGATGACAACTTGGGCTCTGAATAGAGGTGTGATTTTTTTGTGTGTGAGTATGAGGAAGAATGTGGCTTTCTTTAGTATAAAATGAAACACCACTGCCTTGGCAAAATATCTCAAGGCATAATGCTTCCAGCACCTGTACAGTCAGTTCCATGAAGGCTTAGACTTAGAGGAAAAAAAAAAAAAAAAAAAATTCTCAGACGGCTGTCTAGAGGAAAACTATATTGCAGCATCTACATTGCAGCATCTCATTCCTCATTCACAGAAGTCTTTTCCTGCAGCTTTAGTGATCTGCTTCCTTATTACATTAATTTTTAAATTTGTGTTTCTATATATTTTACTCTTTCTTTCAAACGTTGCTTTTGAAGGAGGAATAAGTATATACACTGGACTTCCTAGGTGGCGCTAGTGGTAAAGAGTCTGCCTGCCAATACAGGAGACGTAAGAACAGGGGGTCAATCCTTGGATTGGGAAGATCCCCTGGAGGAGGGCATGGCAACCCACTCCATTATTCTTGCCTGGAGAATCCCATGGACAGAGGATCCTGGTGGACAGCAGTCCATGGGGTTGCAAAGAGCTGGACACGCCTGAAGCGCCTTAGCATGCATGCAAGTATATACACAGAATGTATTAAGTCTCTTTTATTTCATAAACCCCTCAACTACCCCCTCTTCATGGAAGGTCATTTTATCAGCATTACTAATACTGGATACACCTGTTATGAGAAAAATTGGAGAGCTCAACAAAAGCAGAGGGCACTCTGTTTTTCACATTCTTCCAGCAGGCAGCGCTCACTCAAAGCACAGGAGATAGTTGCCCTCTCTTTCAAATTGCAGAAATACAGAAAATTCTGCCTTATATTACTTCTATCACACCTACTCAATGCCACTGTACTTTTTCTTAATTTTGGCAATCTTTCTGCCAAATGCAAAGTATGTAAGTTGGTGTGTCCTTTTTATTTTGTTAGTCTACCATAGTCTACAATACTACTGGAGTTTCAGTTCAGTTCAGTCACTGAGTCATGTCCACCTCTTTGCGACTGCATGAACCACAGCACGCCAGGCCTCCCTGTCCATCACCAACTCCTGGAGTTTACCCAAACTCACGTCCATTGAGTCAGTGATGCCATCCAACCATCTCATCCTCTGTCGTACCCTTCTCCTCCTGCCCTCAATCTTTCCCAGCATCAGAGTCTTTTCAAATGAGTTAGCGTTTTTTCACATCAGGTGGCCAAAGTATTGAAGTTTCAGCTTCAACATCAGTCCTTCCAATGAACACCCAGGACTGATCTCCTTTAGGATGGACTGGTTGGATCTCCTTACAGTCCAAGGGACTCTCAAGAGTCTTTTCCAACACCACAGTTCAAAAACATCAATTCTTCTGCACTCAGCTTTCGTTATACACTGGAGTTTATCCTGTTTGAATTCTTAGTCATGCAATAATCAAAATTTAAATCATCATATTCCTTTTGCTATTTTTTTTTCCTTGTCTTATTCTTAGGGTCATTTGAAATCCCTAATTAGAAATTTAAACATTTTATGACAGTGATCACCAAAATGTGTGTTTAAGCATATATCCTCTGCAAACAGTAACAATTTGACTCACTTTTTATAATTCACTCTACCATAATCTGTTTACCTAAGGTTAGTTTCTCCTGGAGCCAGAAAAATTTGAAATGACAATATGATCTTGGAGATAATGTGCATTCACTTTTATTTAATATTTTGTAGTTTGCAAATTACGTTTGGGAACATGATAAATAGAGCCTGTTTGGGAAGAAAGGGTAGAAAAAGGGAATAATTATTAAAACAGCATTTAAGAGTGATCTTTCTGATAACTCAATGCTCTGAGATTCAGCCTGAAAATAGAGGATGAAATGTCTGTGTGGGGAGTTGAGCATCAAGTTATTGGAAGGACAGGATCTCGAAAAAAGAGACCCTACCCCTCAGCATGGGGTCAATGAGGGGATAGGAATCTTTCAAGCAGAAAGCAAAGTTAAAGAGTTTTTCCTATCAAGATAAATAACCAAAATTATTTTTCAAGTGATGAAGTTTGCTTCTACATTTATGATGGAATCTCTCATAACCATTTCCTCCCCAAATCCATTAAAGTTGTTTGATTTACATGATGACAACCTTTAAGTTTATACTTTACTATCTTCCCCTCTAGGAAGATTGGATCCCTGAGTATGATAGAAGTTCAGAGAGAAGTTTAGTGAAGACTAAAACATCTATGTCACCAATACAACCCCCAAACTCCTGATTCCCGAGGTTTATGGCTTTGTGCTTATTAAAATGCAAATATCCCAGTGGAAGGTAACATATATAAGTCACTTCTATTTTAACATTAATGGTATTATTGGGTCTTTACCTGATGACAAATTTTAATACATGAGGTCCCAGAGGCCCATGGCAGAGGCGATTCCTCTTCCTTCTCAGAGAAATGAAGAGTTTGTCTGTCCCCAAACTTGGAGAGTGGAGAAGGCAATGGCACCCCACTCCAGTACTATTGCCTGGAAAATCCCATGGACAGAGGAGCCTGGTAGGCTGCAGTCCATGGGGTCGCGAAGAGTCGGACACGACTGAGCGACTTCACTTTCACTTTTCACTTTCATGCATTGGAGAAGGAAATGGCAACCCACTCCAGTGTTCTTGCCTGGAGAATCCCAGGGACGGGGGAGCCTAGTGGGCTTCAGTCTATGGGGTCGCACCGAGTCAGACACGACTGAAGCAACTTAACAGCAGCAGCAGTGGCAGCAAACTTGGAGAGTGAGGTAAAGGGAAGGGGAGAGGGAGATGGAGAAGCAGAGGATGGGGAGGAAATGAAAAAAATAGAAAGCTGATGATGCTGGAAGCTCACTCTTTGCTTACCAGTGATATCAGGACAATCCCTACCTGAAGCCGAAACTATGAAACATGTATTTCGAAAACAAGAAACAGGTATTGCTAAAACAAACCATCCTTTGTGTATACTCCCCATTGACTCAAAACTGAAAACAGCATGAAGGACTGTTTCCCTGGTGTTGGACAACATGCCCAGAGGTACACAGAGAAAGCAC
The DNA here is from genome assembly GCF_029378745.1 of Bos indicus. NCBI lineage: Eukaryota > Metazoa > Chordata > Mammalia > Artiodactyla > Bovidae > Bos > Bos indicus. The sequence goes on along the minus strand of NC_091762.1, from coordinate 47,639,126 downwards.
TGATTTACCGTCTTGTGATGTTTAGTAGGAATGTGTATGCCCTCTGTCCCCTAGTTCTCAGCCTTCTCCTATTTCCTCTTAAGAGTCTCTTGGAACTACAAGGAGATCAAACCAGTCAATCCTAAAGGAAATCAACCCTGAATATTCATTGGAAGGACTGATGCTGAAACTGAAGCTCCAATACTTTGGCCATCTGATGTGAAGAGCCAACTCATTAGAAAAGACCCTGATGCTGGGAAAGATTGAAGGTATAAAGAGAAGCGGGCAGCAGAGGATGAGATGGTTAGATAGCATCACCGATTCAATGAACATGAATTTGAGCAAACTCTGGGCGATAGTGAAGGATAAGGAAGCCTAGTGTGTTGCGGTCCATGGGGTCACAAAGAGTCAGACATGACTTAGCGACTGAACAACAACAAGTTTTCTACAGTAGATCTATTCATCATCAGATGACAGACAGATTACTGATTAAACCAGTCTTAGACTTGGGAATATACACACTGAGAGCTCTAGAGACAGAATCTGCTATTTCACAGGCTGTAGGTCTCATTCTCCCTCACCCCTCCCCAACCATTTTAAACAACTGAGATTATGAAGTGCTAGAACAATGATGAAATTAATTTGATTATTTAGAAAATAGTATTTCCTATGCTGTATCTGCTTTTTTGCAACTCTTTTTTAATTAATTCTGTTTGATAAATAGAATTTTTATCCCTGTTTTTTTTATCCCTATTTTTATCCCTGGTTTCTCTTCTGACATTATTGGGATAGATAATGATTATATTATATTATATATCAATAACACCATGCAAAAATAAAATGGCATTTTAAAGGATCTGCATTTAATTAAATTGCCTAAACAAGAGAATAGATGAACATTGAAAACTAGTACAGCCACTATGAAGAAGAGTGTGGAGATTCCTTAAAAAACTGGAAATAGAACTGCCATACATCCCAGCAATCCCACTGCTGGACATACACACCTAGGAAACCAGAATTGAAAGAGACACATGTACCCCAATGTTCATCACAGCACTGTTTACAACAGCCAGGACATGGAAGCAACCTAGATGTCCATCAGCAGATGAATGGATAAGAAAGTAATGGTACATATACACAATGGAGTATTACTTAGCTATTAAAAAGAATGCATTTGAATCAGTTCTAATGAGGTGGATGAAACTGGAGCCTATTATACAGAGCAAGGTAAGTCAGAAAGAAGAACACCAATATAGTATATTAATGCATATATATGGGATTTAGAAAGATGGTAACGATGACCCTATATGCGAGACAGCAAAAGAGACACAGATGTAAAGAACAGACTGTTGGACTCTGTGGGAGAAGGAGAGGGTGGGATGATTTGAGAGAATAGTGTTGAAACATGTTTATTATCATATGTGAAATAAGATCACCAGTCCAGGTTTGATGCATGAAGCAGGGTGCTCAGGGCTGGTGCACTGGGATGACCCTGAGGAATGGGATGGGGAGGGAGGTGGGAGGGAGAGTCCGGATGGGGAACACATGTACACCCATGGCTGATTCATGTCAATGTATGGCAAAAACCACCAAAATATTGTAAAGTAATTAGCTTCCAAATAAAATTTTTAAAAAATTTTAAAAAAAGAATAGATGAGCATTGGATTCGTAAGTCAGAGCAGACCCACGCCTGATTCTGCTTTACCTTGACAAGTCCTATGCCTTACTAGGACTCAGTATTCCCTTCCTTATGATAAAGAGGTTGGACATTCAACAACAATTCGATGGTTCCATCTTCTCTGTCAACTCAGACCAGTTGCCAATGATTATCTGAACTGCTGTGTTAAGAGCTATCACTCGCAACCCTGGCTCTTCAGAAAAGACTTTCACTGTTCAGCAACATCTGCCGGAGGTAAAAAGTTAGGGATTGAAAGGATCTGAACCAGACTTTACCAGCCTAGAACTAGGTGATCTCAAAATGCTCCTCCTAGTTCTGGAATCTTCATCCTCAACTACAGAATAATTTACTTTTGTTATTTAAAACAAACAAACAAAAAACTAAACATACACAGGTATAAAAGTGAAAATTATCAATTACTTTATATTCTTTAAAAAAGCTGAAAATTATTAATACATTATATATATATATTTAATATCTGCAGATTTCTGCCCCATTATTTTACCCATTTGTCAATCCCCAGTGATTACAGTTGAAAAAAATCATATAGTTCATTTTTCTTTCTTAGTGCTGATGGTGAAGTAATGATGATGAAGTAATTCCATCTGAAAAAAAACAAACAAACATATTTTGAGGATTTCAGATAGTCTTATGTGTTTTCAGATGAACTGTACTTTTCACCTACAAGTTCAATATAATTGTCAGGAATTGTGACAGGCAGTACGTAAGTTTCATTTTATACCAGCATATTCGATATGAAAGACAATCATTGTGTGGTTGGTATTAAATTAGCAAATCCAAAGAGATTGCACCATATCACAAGTTGGGAATGCTGTGTGTTTAAGGAACTTAATTATCATCTTGTCTCTTTTTAAAAGAAAAAAACAAGTGTTTCTTTTCCTTAATCGGCAATATACCCTGTAAATAATGCTGTTCCCTTCACACTGAAAACCATTTAATTCCCCATTATCTCACTTCATTAGCCAAATGTCCTGTTTAGGCACACTCTGAATATGAAGCACATTATAATGTGCTGGGCAAATAATATTTAGAAACATCTTTGAACTGGAAAGAAAAACCCAGGAAAACAGAAGTCAACACAGATGATATGTATTCATCGTATTCTGGGCTATTTCAGGGATCTAGTTCCTATTATGACTGACCTTGAAAATCAACTAGGAGCAATTTTCACACACTGTAGTAAGGAAACAATTACTTCTGGGACATAAACAACAGTAACAAAAGTTAGAAATTGATTTTTCAACAAGGAGTTTGAATATATGTAAAACCTTAAGCCAAACCAGAAGGGCCTAAGGGACCAGGAAATCCTGTGTATCACCAGCTCATGTCTCCATCCACTGTTGTCCTCTTCCCTAGCAAAATATCCCTTGAAATGTGTAAAATATGAACCAAGAGTGCCTTTAATAGGGAAGAAAGAGGAATGAGTACAGAAGGAAGGCCATCTCAAAGGAAGAGATGTGGAAGAGGCCATGGGCCACAGGCAAACACCAGCACTGCAGAGATGAGACTTTCCTGGCAGTAGAGTGGTTAAGACTCATGCTTTCACTGCCTTGGGCCCCAGTTCTATCCCTGGTTGATATATCCTACAAGCTGCATGGCATGGCTTGAAGAAAAAAACAACAACAACAAATAAACAAAAAAACCAAACAACACTTTAGAAGTGTATTGTTCTCTGCTAGCAAAACCATTCCCTTCTCCCTCTCAGGTTCCATTCTCAGTTCACGGCTCACTCACTCGTACCAGGTGCATGCTGTCCAGTTGCTTCTGTCGTGTCAGACGCTTTGCAACCCCATGGACTGTAGTCCATAAGGCTCCTCTGTCTGTGGGATTCTTCAGGCCAGAATACTGGAGTGGGTCACCAAGCCCTCCTCCAGGGATCTTCCCAACCGAGGGAATGAACTCACGTCTGCCTGCTTCTCCTGCATTGCAGGCAGATTCTTTACCCTCTGAGCACCTGGGAAGCCAATTAACTAGTATCAGGAGCCTCACCCTAAAACAAAGAAGCCTAAGAAGCCATTCTAATAGTAATGGCTCCTCATTGTCAACTCAAGCAGTTCCTTCAACTAGGAGCAGAGCAGCAAGAACTGTTCTGGAAGCTCAGAGAAGGAGAGACTGAGAATGTCAGAGACAACTTCTTGCTCCAGATATTTCCCCTTAACACAATTGAAGGGATTGTTTTAGCTCCTTTTCAGAGGTGAAAACAAGATCATTGAAAAGTGCTGCCCCCACCTCCCCACAAACACACACTATTAGATGAACTTTCCATTTCTTACTCAATCCTGTAGTAGATAGCATTACCATCATAATCCTGCTGCTCCTTCCTTGTTAGATCTGTCTCTAAGAGAGGGTTCCATCTCTTATCCCACCAATGGCAGAATTAGTAATGTGTCTTTTTAGTCAATGTATGAAGAGTAGAAATGTCAAATGCTGCTTGTAAGCAGAAGATTTAAAAGCCTTCATGAAGTCACATCATTTATCTTTTTCTTTATTCATGAGTCTAGCAAAGAGTTACCAGAAAACAAACAGGACATGCATTGAAATCTGAACCAGATAAATTGCAAATAAATTTTTGGTGTAATTATGTCCCAAATATTGCATAGGATATAGTTACACTGAATAATAATAATAATTTGTTATTTATCTGATATTTAAATCTAATGGGAAGTTTTATATTTTTATTGGCTATGTTTGGTAATGCTAGTTTTGCAGGATCCCATATAATAGTTGCTCCTTTAATCTGTGTTCCAGAAAAGAAAGGCATATGGATAAGACCTCAGTGGACTTGCAGCCAACTTGAAATGTAATCAAGCTTTATGGTCTCAAGCCACTTAGATTTGGAGTTCATCTCTAAGTGACACCTAGAGGAAGGTGACTGATAAAATCAGCATCAGTTTCTCCCTGAGATGCTCATGACGCCTTTAACTAGGAGAAGCTGGGGAACATCCTTCTGGTTTTAGTTGAGTCCTTTCTCAGCTGCTTGTCACATCGGCTTCTACATACTCTACTCTCTGCATTGGTCCAATCTCACACTGTCTGTGCTGGTTTGATCACTCCTTTTTACCAAAGTCCTTTGTTAGTGGCAGCTGTCAGTCTTCCTGCTGGTAACTAATGTGAATTTAGTGTCTATGGCACAGAGGTTTTACTCCCCTGACCATATACATTTCATCAATGATATTTCTAATACTTTGCTTTTGTCAGTTAGTCCCTGATTGCCATTGCAGAATTTGGGTCCATATTCTGGAAATTCTAGAAAGTACATGTGACCTCTACAGAAATACTTAATAAAAAATGCATTCTGATTATGCAGTTCACTCATTACAGAAATGTTCATTGAATCCCACTAGATTGAGGTGGCTGTACCATGATGAACAAAGCAGGTGTGATAAATGGCTTGGTAGAGTTTATAGTCTAGAAGATGAGAAGGGTACATGGATATCCCTAGATTTAGAAAAAAATAATTAAATAGGGCTTGGTTATTTTTCCCTTTTCTTTAGCCATCATGCCTTCTAATTTATTCATATGCTTGTTTCCTTTAAGATTTATATCTATCATTCATCCTCAAATGTCCCTGTATCTGTAGCAGCTGTTAGTTAAACTTTTTTATCTTCTGCCAATATGAGCTTTTTCATTTAACTTTTAACACCCCTTTATACAAAATTTATAATTGGTTCCCTTAGGGAATATACCATATTTTACTCTCGTATGTGTTAATTCAAATAAAACACTACCAAATGCTCACTCTCAGTGGACTCAGGACAGGAGGAGGGTATAGTAAAAATAAGTAAAAGGCATGGTCTTTACCCTCAAAGAGCTTTTATATATTCCCCTAGGAGGAATTAAAACCAACACCTCTGAAATAGTGGATTAACTATACATGTCATAAATAGTAACTGGGGTTAGCAAGATGTAAGGTAATATATATAAAATGGATTAACAACAAGGTCCTACTATATAGCACAGAGAACTATATTGAAAATCCTATGATAAACTATAATGGAAAAGAATATTAAAAAAGAATGTGTGTGTGTGTGTGTGTGTGTGTGTGTGTGAATAACGGAATGACTCTGATGCGCAGCAGAAATTAACACAACAATGCAAATCAACTGTACTTCAATAAAAAAAAAATAGTAGCTGGTCAGGGATGCAGTTGGGCTCAGGAACTATCAGGAATACCAGGGAATATAAGAGTGTCAGGATTCACTTTGTCTCTACTCAAGGTAACTATTTATTCATCTGTTCCATTTTTCTTTTTGTGTAAACCAATTGGTTCCATTTCATGGCTTAAAACTGACTGATGAAGAGCTCCCAGGTTAATTGACATTTGACATCTTTGGTTACAAGTGAGCAAGTGAGTGAAGTTGCTCAGTTGTGTCCGACTCTTTGCAATCCCATGGACTGTAGCCTACCAGGCTCCTTCATCCATGGAATTTTCCAGGCAAGAGTACTGGAGTGGGTTGCCATTTCCTTCTCCAGGGGATCTTCCTGACCCAAGGATCGAACCCAAGTCTCCTGCATTGCAGGCAGACACTTTACCGTTTGAGCCACCAGAGATTGCCAAAACTCCCGCTCTGAAGTTCAAAATCTCAAGAAAGGAATTCGGAGGCCTAGTTTGGATCAGATTGTCACTACTGAGTCAATCAACTGCAATCTAGGGGAAATTTTATAGTGTATAAAATAGGTGTTGGCATGATAACAATGTGGATATGAAGAGTGGATGTCCCTAGAAAAGTTAGGGATAGGACACACACAAAATATGTGTCTTATATACAGAGTGACCTTTCTAACCATATATATTGATGCTTTTGGACTCTGGTGTTGGAGAAGACTCTTGAGAGTCTCTTGGACTCCAAGGAGATCCAACCAGTCAATCCTAAAGGAAATCAATCCTGAATATTCATTGGAAGGACTGATGCTGAAGTTGAAACTCCAATACTCTGGCCACCTGATGCAAAGAACTGACTCATTGGAAAAGACCCTGATGCTGGGAAAGATTGAAGGCAGGAGGGGAAGGGGATGACAGTTGGATGGCATCACCAACTCAATGAAAGTGACTTTGAGTAAGCTCCAGGTGTTGGTGATGGACAGGGAAGCCTAGCGTGATGCAGTCCATGGGGTCACAAAGAGTCGGACATGACTAAGGGACTGAGCTGAACTGACTGAAGTTTTTTACAGTTTTGTGTTGTTTTCTGCCATACAACAATGTGAACCAGCCAAAGTTAAATGTAAAACCCTGTCCCTCTGTACCCTCCTTCTACTCCCCCCATCTCATCCCTCCAGGTCATCACAGAGCAGCAGACTTGGCTCCCTGTGTTACATAACAACTTCTTACCAGCTATCCATCTTACACATAATAGTGTATATATATGTTGATACTACTATTTCCGTTCATCCCACTCTCTCCATCCTCCCCTGTGCCCACAAGTCCATTCTCTACATCTGTGTCTCCATTCCTTTCCTGAAAATAGGTTCAGCAATACCATTTTTCTAGAGTTCATCAGTTCAGTTCAGTTCAGTTGCTCAGTCGTGTCCGACTCTTTGAGACCCCATGAATCGCAGCATGCCAGGCCTTCCTGTCCATCACCAACTCCCAGAGTTCACTCAGACTCAAGTCCATCGAGTCAGTAATACCATCCAGCCATCTCATCCTCTGTCATCCCCTTCTCCTCCTACCCCCAATCCCTCCCAGCATCAGAGTCTTTTCCAATGAGTCAACTCTTCGCATGAGGTGGCCAAAATACTGGAGTTTCAGCTTCAGCATCAGTCCTTCCAAAGAAATCCCAGGGCTGATCTCCTTCGGAATGGACTGGTTGGATCTCCCTGCAGGCCAAGGGACTCTCAAGAGTCTTCTCCAACACCACAGTTCAAAAGCATCAATTCTTTGGTGCTCAGCTTTCTTGACAGTCCAACTCTCACATCCATACATGACCACTGGAAAAACCATAGCCTTGACTAGACAGACCTTTATTGGCAAAGTAATGTCTCTGCTTTTGAATATGCTATCTAGGTTGGTCATAGTTTTTCTTCCAAGGAGTAAGCGTCTTTTAATTTCATGGCTGCAGTTACCATCTGCAGTGATTTTGGAGCCCCCCAAAATAAAGTCTGACACTGTTTCCACTGTTTCCCCATATATACATTAATATATGATACTTGTTTTTCTCTTTCTGATTTACTTCACTCTTTATAACAGGCTCTAGGTTCATCCACCTCACTAGAACTGACTCAAATTTGTTCTTTTTATGGCTGAGTAGTATTCCATTATATATATGTGTGTGTACCACATCTTCTTTATCTGTTCAATTGTCAGTGAACATCTAGGTTGCTTCCATGACTTGACTATTGTAAATAGTGCTGCAATGAACATTGGAATACATGTGTCTTTTAGAATTGTGGTTTTCTCAGGGTATATGCCCGATAGTGGGGTTGCTGGGTCATATGGTAGATTCATTCCTAGTTCTTTAAGGAATCTCTTTACTATTCTTCATAATGGCAGTATCAGTTTACATTCCCACCAACAACGTAGAAGTGTTTCCTTTTTTCTGCATCCTCTCCAGCATTTATTGTTCATAGATTTTTTTGATGACGGCCATTCTGACTAGTGTGAGATGATACCTCATTGTTTTGATTTGCATTTATCTAACAATTAGTGATGTTCAGCATCTTTTCATGTGTCTGTTGGCAATCTGTATGTCTTCTTTGGAGAAATGACTATTAGCTCTTTTGCCCATTTTTTGATTGGGCTGGTTTTTTTTTTTTTCCCTACTATTGAGCTGTAGGAGCTGCTTATGTATTCTGGAGATGAATGATTTGTTAGTTGTTTCGCTTTACCATTATTTTCTTCCATTCTGAAGGTCATCTTTTGTTCTTGTTTATTGTTTCCGTCTTTGTGCAAAAGCTTTTAAAATTAATTAGGTCCCATTTGCTTATTTTCGTTTTAATTTCCACTACTCTAGGCCAACTGTATTTTACATATAACTTTAACTGAAAGGATATCTGTTACACATGAATGCTAAATCACTATTCAAATCTTAGATCCAACTGAGGCAGTTCTGATAAAAAGATTCATAGTCACCCATCTTTCGGTCTTGCTACTGTACATTTAATGGTCTGAGTTTCATTTCTAACATGAGGACAAAAATGTAAACTGAGAACACAGACACTGGTGGAGCAATGTCTTATGAAAATATGTATTCAGTTGGTAAGTCATGTCCGACTCTTTGTGACCCTATGGACTATATCCCACCAGGTTCAGATTTTGTCCATGGGATTTCCTAAGCAAGAATACTGGAGTGAGCTGCCATTTCCTTCTCCAAGTATGAATGAATAACCTTGAGTATATATTAGTCTGAACCAATTGTTTCTGAAAAACTAGAAGGGTCCCTTTGAACTGGCCCTAGCCTAGTGTTCACTGGCCAGTTTGAGTATGTGATATAATTGCCTTTCAGGCTTGCAGAGAGCCAGTGGTAACTGTGAAAGTGCTGCACTCAATATGCCAACAAATTTGGAAAACTCAGCAGTGGCCACAGAACTGGAAAAGGTCAGTTTTCATTCCAGTCCCTAAGAAAGGCAGTGCCAAAGAATGCTCAAACTACTGCACTCATCTTACACACTAGTAAAGCAATGCTCAAAATTCTCCAAGCCAGGCTTCAACAATATGTGAACCATGAACTTCCAGATGTTCAAGATGGTTTTATAAAAGGCAGTGGAACCGGAGATCAAATTGCCAACATCTGCTGGATCATCGAAAAAGCAAGAGAGTTCCAGAAAAAGATCTATTTCTGCTTTATTGACTATGCCAAAGCTTTTGACTGTGTGGATCACAATAAACTGTGGAAAATTCTAAAAGAGATGGGAACGTCAGACCACCTGGCCTGTCTCTTGAGAAATCTGTATGCAGGTCAGGAAGCAACAATTAGAACTGGACACGGAACAACAGACTGGTTCCAAATAGGAAAAGGAGTATGTCAAGGCTGTATATTGTCACCCTGTTTATTTAACTTATATGCAGAGTACATCATGAGAAATGCTGGGCTGGAAGAAGCACAAGCTGGAATCAAGATTGCCGGGAGAAATATCAATAAGCTCAATGTGCAAATGACACTACCCTTATGGAAGAAAGTAAAGAAGACCTAAAGAGCCTCTTGATGAAAGTGAAAGAGGAGAGTGAAAATGTTGGCTTAAAACTCAACATTCAAAAAACTAAGATCATGGCATCCGGTCCCATCACTTTATGGCAAATAGATGGGGAAACAGTGGAAACGGTGGCAGACTTTATTTTTGGGGGCTCCAAAATCACTGCAGATGGTGATTGCAGCCATGAAATTATAAGACGCTTACTCCTTGGAAGGAAAGTTATGACCAACCTAGACAGCATATTAAAAAGCAGAGACATTACTTTGCCAACAAAGGTCCATCTAGTCAAGGCTATGGCTTTTCCAGTGGTCATGTATGGATGTGAGAGTTGGACTATAACGAAAGCTGAGTGCCAAAAAATTGATGCTTTTGAACTGTGGTGTTGGAGAAGACTCTTGAGAGTCCCTTGGACTGCAGGGAGATCAAACCAGTCAATCCTAAAGGAAATCAGTCCTGAATATTCATTGGAAGGACTGATGCTGAAGCTGAAACTCCAATACTTTGGCCACCTGATGCAAAAGAGCTGACTCATTTGAAAAGACCCTGATAGTGGGAAAGATTGAAGGTAGGAGGAGAAGGGGATGACAGAGGATGAGATGGTTGGATGGTATCACCAACTCAATGGACATGGGTTTGGGTAAACTCTGGGAGTTGGTAATGGACAGGGAGGCCTGGTGTGCTGCAGACCATGGGGTCTCAAGGAGTTGGACACAATTGAGTGACTGAACTGAACTGAATTGAATGGTGATTTCAGCTGCTATTGCACGTTGGTTGATAGCACTGCAAAACTGGTTTTATAACCAGCACATATGGAGAAGAACAGTGTGGAGATGATCACAAATGGGATTTTAGCATCTTCACAAACTATCATTAAGATTTATCTTTAAACCAAAATTTTTCAAAGATTAATCATCTCGGGAATTTGAAACAGAAATGACAAGTTTCTGTACTTACCTATTTGCATGTATGTGTGCTCTTGCACTAAGACTTTAGTTAAGTCGCTGGGAGGGATTGGGGGCAGGAGGAAAAGGGGACGACAGAGGATGAGATGGCTGGATGGCATCACTGATTCGATGGATGTAAGTGTGAATGAACTCCAGGAGTTGGTGATGGATAGGGAGGCCTGGCGTGCTGCTATTCATGGGGTCACAAAGAGTCAGACACGACTGAGCGACTGAACTGAACTGAACTGAACTTCACTGTACATTTCAACTGAAACATAAATTCTGAAAGTAAGGTCCTGATCTAAAACTTCTTTAGCCACAAATCCTTCCCTCTCCATGACATACCTCAGTACTTCCACCTAGCAATTATGCCTACACCATTTCCTTAATTCAGGAATTGTTCCGTGAATATTTATTGATAAATTCATTATATAAAACTCTGCAGAGGAATCCTCAGGTGGTCCTCGGCAAGGTGGGTTTGGTAGTAGATGTAAAAAGGAGTAAATATGGCAAAATAAATTTGGCATCACTTGTTAGTCTATATACATATTGATAGGGACCATTATGGTGTGCTAACAATGAATATGAAAAGAAAGAATTGTTTTTCAAAAATATTATGAAGAAAAGTAGTAAATAGGATATTGAAATTGTTTAGAAAACAAACAATAAGAAATAAAAAGATAAGAAAAGGCAATGTTAGTTTTTCAACTAGAAGACTCACAGAGTTATGAAAATCTGGAGGTAGATTTGAAGAAGAGATAAGTTTCAGGAGATGAAGAAATATTTAAGTGAAAATATCTAGTAATATTTGATTACTTATGCCAAGGCATCTTCCAGAAGAATACAATAAAGTACTTTAAAGTAGATTTCAACTTGAATATGCTTAGTACTAAATTTAAGATCAAGTCTAGGCGAACTATCATCTGAGATGATAAAGTTATAAGGTCTTGTGCTTAAAAATTTGAAGCAAATTTTATTTATACTATCACCATCTTTTAAATTTTCGTATAAGAATGGGGCTGGAAAAAGTTCCATGAGTAACCTGCAATCTACCATAGTCAATAGATTCACATTTTAGTATACAGAGAAGAATCTAGAGTCAGAGTTCAAAGATATGGTTTCTTGTTTCTGTTACTAAATAGCTGTGTGATGTTGGGCAAGTCTTATATCCTTGCTAGGTTCATTGCGCAGCTATAAAGAGAATGCTTTTAGAGATGCACTCCAAGTTTCCTTCTAGCTCTAAAATTCTAAGGTTCTACTCTCAAGACTTGGAGACTTAGCTTTTAAGGGATTCTGTTTTGTGTTTTCACTTAGTAGAAATCTGAGGATGTCAGAACTAAGGCTCAGTTAATAAGCAGAGTGAACATCTTTGGCGGCTGTGGCTTAATAATCTTCTTTTTGCGTACAGTAATCCAAAATGGCCATTGATTTGGTCAGTCTGTCATGAGTATAGTGATAGATGATTTTGCAATATTTCTTGATGTTTTACGAACAATGCTGTATCTTGGTATGACAATTCTGTTCCTCATAAGACGTTTGGCAGTCTCTGAAGGTATTTTTCTTGTCACAACTGGGTATGGGGTACTACTAGCATCTTGAGGGGCAGAGGCCAGGGAATCTGCTAAATAGCCTCTAATTCACAGGGGTACCCCTCCCCCTCCAACAAAGAATTATCCTTCCAACTATTAGTAGTGCTGAACTTGAGAAATCATCTCTCTTATTTCATATTTCCTAAGTCCATTACAAATTAGCCTTGAAAACATCACACAATACAGCCAAGTCACAGATGTCCTGTTCACAGTCCCTTTTAAGACCTGCCTGGGAAAATTGAATGACAAGGTACATGACCCTGTTTTTCCTAATTCTTGGAAGCAAAGAGGGAAAATTGGGAAATGAACCTGAAGATGAATTTACAGATGTGTCTAAACTTACAAACTAAGTGCTTATATTACATTTTCAAAAGGAGTTTGAAGTTGATAAAACAGCAGGCTTCTTTCTCCCTACCACATTTTTCACTTTTGAGCTGGTTATTTTGGAAAACAGCAACTAAGACTTGTAGGGGAAGTTAATGAATTTATTCAGGAAACACAATGTGAAATTAGTGGCACAGTTTTAAAAAATTAACTCTCTTAGACAAAGCTTATAAAAATTGATTAACAAGCTAGTAGCGGCTATTCAAAGAACATGCATGCTTTCACATCTTTTAGAAAACCGCTTTAAATTATTATGAAAGCTTATATGCATTCTGAATTAACACATGTCTAAGTATTTAAGTGGTTTTTTTCTCCTATGTTCCATTTTCAGTTTATTTTCACTTTTGATTCACTATTATATAATCTGAAAGAGAAGGAACTGGCAGCAGCAAACTTCAGCTAGTGATAAAATGATCTGTGTTACCTGCTCCATTTGTCTTTTTCTTTCTTCCCTTTTTGTTATTATTTATTGGCATTTTGCCTGTGGCAAGACAGAGGTTTTAAATGTGGACCTTATGATGTTTGTGAGTCAATCTAGAGACAGCAGAGTATTTCAAGGGCAGCACAAAAGATAAGTATTCTTGAATTTTAATTTGAAGCATTTTAGCATACATATGCAATGGAGGTTTATTTATTGAATTTGAAAAATTAATTCCTTACAGCCCTGAGTGTATTTTGTTTTGTCTGCCTCTGGGTTTGTACATATTGGTATTTTTTTTTTTTCCTTTTTAATATTTCAACAGGTGAGGTTAGCAAGACAGCTGATGATGCTGTTTTACACCTAGAGGTCTTATGGAACCAGGACTGCATTCGTAAGCGGAACAAACAACTTTGGGGGATGGTTTAATAATTGCCTTTGGTAGAACTTGTCTCACATTCATTAAAAAGCCCAGGCAAGGCTGCTTCCTTGATCTTCATTTCTTTTCAGTTGCCAAGCAAACAAACAAAAATCCCTTCCTGAAAGCTGCTTAGTTATCTAACCTAGAATATCTTTGACTACGATGAAAGTTATATATCTCAAATATCTCAACATTTAGATGTTGGAGCTTGGCAGACATTTGGATAATTGCTGGAATGTATGACTTGTCTGCTTTTCAAGCATTTAAAATAGCCTAGAATTTTAAACTTTATTTACTGTCAGATTTTTACTCTCAAAAATTTTGTTTTTGTGATCTTGTTTAATCATCTCTGATGTAGGAAATGACTAGAGACTAATTAATACAAAAGAGCATGATTTTATTTTTGGGGAAATTATAAATGAATATTAAACCTCTGTCTAGCTTATATTTACAGATTACTGAAACCCATCTATCTTTTTTCTTCATTTAGTTTTATAACTAGATCTGAACTTAGGCTTGTAAAAGTGACATTATACACGAACACCATAAAAATGTATTTTGTATAGAAAGGAGATAGTGAGTATTCACTTTTGCCTGTCAAGGGATGCCCATAAGAATTGTTGGTAGGCATCTAAATGTGGAGGTAAGTAATAAGCAGGTATTGACTTCTGTTGAGATCAATATCAAGATTTGTTGACCCAAAGAGGATAAAATTGACTGAAGAGTGGGACAATAAATCTTGTTATTGACTAGAAAGCAGAAGTCAATATATGTATTATTATAAACATTTTTCTTTTAGTGTAGATGATAGGGGTGGAGTCATTTTTAAGACTTTAAGTATATATAGCCACATGCTCTTTATATCATGGTGGTGGCCATATAGGTTCCTTGACTTACTAAAAGTGTGTTTATTCACATGACATCAATAATAACACTCCTAGATCATTGTTTCTGATGGCAACTATCCTTCTCCCTATACTTTGGGTCTCTTATTCTGATTAACTTTTCACTGAAATGTGGAATACCCAAACTTGCATAATGAAACTTTATTTGAAAGGAAAAAGGTAGAAAAGATACAATTTATTTCCCTAGAGTGTGCTTCAGATCTCTTTACAGACCTCTGAATGCTGCTCTAGTTGTGTGTGTGTGTGTGTGTGTGTGCACATGCGTATGTATTTTCATGTATACAATGCCTATATTCTGTGTGCCGGATCAACATTCTTTCATTTTGGGGCAAAAGAGAGACTTTCTTTCAGGTTTCCAACTGCTATGACTCTGCTCTTCACTTGAGTTATCATATTTACTGTATAGTCTTAAAAGCATATCAAGATTAAGACACTTTTAAAATGTATATTTAAAATTGTTTTTCCCAAACCATAAAATACATGCAAGCTGGATGTTACTAGGTCACTTCAGAGTTTTTCTCTTCACCACCAACCACCCAATTGTGCACAAGCCAAACAGATTTTATTATACCATAACTGAGAGAAGTGGAAATGGAAAATGATTTTCCATTGTCCCAAATAGCTCTCATGTTGATAAGAAATCAAACTCTGTACATCCAAGCTGAACAGAACTTACTGGGTTACACTAAGTCTCTGTTTGTCCAGTAGCTTTGCCCAAACTGAGGTCTGTACACATGGATCAGGAATGCATGAAATCCTGGAGGAATACTCAGCCAGAACGTGGATATTTCAGATTGCTACTGCTGCTACTGCTAAGTCGCTTCAGTCGTGTCCAACTCTGTGCGACCCCATAGACGGCAGCCCACCAGGCTCCCCCGTCCCTGGGACTCTCCAGGCAAGAACACTGGAGTGGGTTGCCATTTCCTTCTCCATTGCGTGAAAGTGAAAGTGAAGTTGCTCAGTTGCGATCGACTCGTAGCGACCCCATGGAATGCAGCCCACCAGGTTCCTCCATCCATGGGATTTTCTAGGCAAGAGTACTGGAGTGGCTTGCCATTGCCTTCTCCAATATTTCAGATTACTCACCCCAAATTCTTTCATGTGATATGAATCACCCTCATACCTTCATCCCCAGCCTTGTTGCAATAAGGAAGGAAAAACACTGTTTTTCTTTTCTTTTCTTCCTAACCATATCCCCAAAGATGGTACTTTACAAGGAATATTCAAATCCATAAATGCTCTGAAATCTGCAAGTAAGAGATGAAACATGAACAATGCCTTCAATGCCTCAGACTATGGGGTATCTCCAATTCCTCAATACACCCCATTGTGCTTCACTGCTAGAGAAAGCACTGCACAACCCATTTCCTCCTTTAACTGTGAATTTCCTCGCTTCTATGGGTTTAGATTTTAATGGTTGAATTACATTTACATCTACTTGTCCATTTGCCATCAGCAGCCAAGTTCCTGCCTAAAATCTTTACTAAATTTGAGAACAAGTTTCTCATAAACAGCCTCATTTGGTCTCTCTATATAAATTCATACAATGGCTCTTAACTCTTAGGAAGCTCCAGAGATAACTCTTGGTATACTAAATGGCAGATTATCCTGGCTATCTGTTGGTGGTGGTGTTTTTGTTTTTGTGTGTGTGGAGTGGGGAGGCACAGATAGGGCGAATTCTTTGGTTGTTTTTTTAATAATAGCTAAACTCTTCTTTTTTAAATTGAAGTACAGTTGATGGCTAGTATAAGGTGCAACCATACAACATAGTGATTCATAACTTTTAAAAAATATTTATTTATTTATTTGGCTGTGTTGGGTCTTAGTTGCAGCACTCAGGATCTTCAAGGCATCACATGGGATCTCTCCTTACTGGTGGAGGCTCTCTAGTTGAGACACATGGGTTTAGTTGCTCAGCAGCAAGTGGGATCTTAGTTCCCCAACCAGGGATTGAGTCTCCATCCCCTGCACTGCAGAGAAGATTCTTAACCACTGGACCATCAGGGCCATCCTAATTCATAATTTTTAAAGGTTACACTCCATCTATGTGTGTATGTGTAGTCACTCAGTCACGTCTGACTCTGTGCAACCCCATGGACTGTAGCCCACTAGGCTCCTCTGTCCATGGGGATTCTCCAGCAAGAAATACTAGAGTGGATTGCCATGCCGTCCTCCAGGGGATCTTCCAAACCCAAGGATTGAACCCAGGTCTCCCGTGTTGTAGGCAGGTTCTTTACAGTCTGTGACACCAGGGAAGCACACATTCCATCTATATTTACTATAAAATATTGGCCATATTACTTTATTATACAATATACCCTTGTGCCTTAGTTAATGCATAAGAGTTTGTACCTTTTAATCACCTACCTCTATGTGGCCCTTCCCCTCTTCTCTCCCCACTGATAATCACTAGTTTGCTTTCTCTATCTGTAAGTTGTCTTCTTTTTTGTTGTATTCACTAGTTTGTTGCATTTTTTAGATTCCATATATAAGTGATATCATCAAGTATTTGTCTTTATCTGACTTATCTCACTTAACATAATGCGCTCCAAATCCATCCATGGTGCTGCAAATGTCATTATTTCATCCTTCTTTATGACTGAGTAGTATTCTATTGTGTATATATACCACATCTTCTTTATCCATTCATGTTAACATACATGAACCTCAGTGTTCATAGCATTGTGTGTGCTAAGTCACTTCAGTCACTTCCAACTTTGAATACTGGAGTGGGTTGCCATTTCCTTCTCCAAAAATGTATGTTTTTAATATAACTCACCCTGTAATGAAATTTCTATTTATCTCCATATATGTGTATGAATTTTCCACAAAAAGTTAAGAAATTTCTACTTGAATATTTGTGGTTATTGCAAATATATAGTCTTACCTCATGTATATTCTGTATGCAAAGATGAGAAAAGGACACAGTCTAAGTCCTTTGTTTTCTAATGGTGATAGGCTTATAGGAGCAGCACAAACTTTCTCATTCAATCTACTGTCTAGTTGGGCTAAGTCTGTCACGGACGTCTGAGGGTAGTGCTTTCACCACTGGAAGCTCACAGAAGATGGACAGAATGATGCCCACAGATGTGAAAAAGGCATTGCTTCAAAACATTTTTGACTAATTGCAGAGATGATTTCCTACCCTTCTGAAACTATCTAATTGCCAGAAAAGGCATTTATTAGGCATAAAATCAAGTATGGCGTGGCTTGGAGAGAAGACAGCAGAAAAAAACATGAAATCTTAATCAGTCTGTTTGTAACAGCCATTCTTAAAGGTGAGTCATTAAAGATTACGACAATGGAAGATTGTAGGAAAATGTGTATTCTAAAGAAAGTTGGAAACTATTTAGAGGAAATAGACATTGGAAAGTTAGAAGAACTTGAAGAGAAGAAATATTCCAATTGCCACTGCATATAGTCTTACTGTATGCACATTAATGTAAAGTGTACCATTTGATCAATTTTGACATGTATATGGACCAATGAAACAACTGCAATAAGATAATGAGCACATTCAATCATTCTCAAAGTTTCCTTTTGCCCTTTGTAATCCTCCACTTATCCTTTCCTTATTCCTTTCCCCTAAACCTGATGAAATTCCAGTTGAGGTAATTAAAATCCTAAAAGATGATATTGTTAAAGTGCTGCACTCAATATGCCAGCAAACTTAGAAACCTCAGCAGTGGCTACGGGACTGGAAAAGGTCAGTTTTCATTCCAATCCCAAAGAAAGGCAATGCCAAAGAATGTTCAAACTACCGCAAAAATGTACTCATCTCACATGCTAGCAAAGTAATGCTCAAATTCTCCCAGCCAGGCTTTAACAGTACATGAACCACGAACTTCCAGATGTTCAAACTGGATTTAGAAAAGGCAGAGGAACCAGAGATCAAATAGCCAACATCTGCTGGATCATCAAAAAAGCAAGAGAGCTCCAGAAAAACATCTACTTCTGCTTTATTGATTGTACCAAAGCCTTTGACTGTGTAGATCACAACAAACTGGAAAATTCTTAAAGAGATGGGAATGCCAGACCACCTGACCTGCCTCCTGAGAAATCTGTATGCAGGTCAAGAAGCCACAGTTAGATATGGAATAACAGACCGTTTCCAAATAGGAAAAGGAGTACATCAAGGCTGTATATTGTCACCCTGCTTATTTAACTTATATGCAGAGTACATCATGAGAAACACTGGGCTGGAGGAAGCACAAGCTGGAATCAAGATTCCTGGGAGAAATACCAGTAACCTCAGATGTGCAGATGACACCACACTTATGGCAGAAAGCGAAGAGGAACTAAAAAAACCTCTTGATGAAAGTGAAGAGGAGAGTGAAAAAGATGGCTTAAAACTCAACATTCGAAAGAATACATTTGAATCAGTTCTAATGAGGTGGATGAAACTGGAGCCTATTATACAGAGTGAAGTAAGCCAGAAAGAAAAACACCAATACAGTATACTAACGCATATATATGGAATTTAGAAAGATGGTAACAATAACCCTGTATACGAGACAGCAAAAGAGACACTGATGTATAGAACAGTCTTTTGGACTCTGTGGGAGAGGGAGAGGGTGGGATGATTTGGGAGAATGGCATTGAAATACGTATAATATCATATATGAAACGAGTCGCCAGTCCAGGTTCATCCAGCACGATACTGGATGCTTGGGGCTGGTGCACTGGGATGACCCAGAGGGATGGTATGGGGAGGGAGGAGGGAGGAGGGTTCAGGATGGGGAACACATGTATACCTGTGGCGGATTCATTTCGATATTTGGCAAAACCAATACAATATTGTAAAGTTTAAAAATAAAATAAAATTTTAAAAAATTAAAAAAAAAAAAGAAAAATGAAAATCTTGGCATCTGATCCCATCACTTTATGGCAAATAGATGGGGAAACAGTGGGAACTGTGACGGACTTTCTTTACTTGGGCTCCAAAATCACTGCAGATGGTGACTGCAGCCATGAAATTAAAAGACGGAGAAGGCAGTGGCACCCCACTGCAGTACTTTTGCCTGGAAAATCCCATGGACGGAGGAGCCTGGAGGGCTGCAGTCCATGGGGTCGATAAGAGTCGGACACGACTGAGCGACTTCACTTTCACTTTTCACTTTCCTGCATTGGAGAAGGAAATGGCAACCCACTCCAGTGTTCTTGCCTGGAGAATCCCAGGGACGGGGGAGCCTGGTGGGCTGCCGTCTATGGGGTCGCATAAAGTCGGATACGACTGAATCGACTTAGCAGCAGCAGCAGCAGCTCCTTGAAAGAAAAGTCAGGACCAACCTGGACAGCATATTAAAAAGCAGAGACGTTACTTTGCCAACAAAGATCCATCTAGTCAAAGCTATGGTTTTTCCAGTAGTCATGTATGGATGTGAGAGTTGGACTATAAAGAAAGCTAAGTGCCAAAAAATTGATGCTTTTGAACTGTGGTTTTGGAGAAGACTCTTAAGAGTCCATTGGACGGCAAAGAGATCAAACCAGTCCATCCTAAAGGAAATAAGTTCTGAGTATTCATTGGAAGGACTGATACTGAAGCTGAAACTCCAATACTTTGGCCACCTAATGCAAAGAACTGACTCATTTGAAAAGGCCTTGATGCTGGGGAAGATTGAAGGCAGGAGGAGAAGGGGATGACAGAGGTGGATATGATTGGATGGCATCACCGACTATGGACATAAGTTTGAGTAAGCTCCGGGAGTTGGTGATGGACAGGGAAGCCTGGGGTGCTACAGTCCCTGGGGTGGTAAAGAGTGGACACAACTGAGCAACTGAACTGGAATGACTGAAACCTGCTTTCTGTCACTATAGTTTGCACCTATTTTCTAGAGTTTTATATTAGATTCACATAGTGTTCCTTTTTGTCAGGATTCTTTCATTCAGCATAACTGAGATTCATCCATTTTGTGCCATTCTTTTTAATGTTGAGTTGTATTTCATTGTATGTATACACCATAATCTGTTTATCCAGTCACCTGTTGAGTGGCATTTGGGCTGTTACCAGTTCAAGGCCACTACAAATAAGGTTGCTATGAGTATCTTGTATAAATTTGTACTAGCGTGCTTTCATTCTGGTGTGTAACATCTACAAATGGAATGACTAGACTGTAGGGTAGGAGTATAATTGGTGTTCTGAGAAACTATCATATTATTTTCTAGAGTGGCTATACCATTTTACACTCCAACCAGCAATATATGAGAATTCTAGCTGTCCCACACTCTTGTGACACTTTTTCATATTAGCCTTTTACTATTAGTCATTTACTGGATCATTTCAAAATTTCCAAAGAAATGCAGTTTTCTTATAACTTGCACACTGTTGACTGCCCACCCAAGGGTGATGTCCTGCATGTCCCTCCACTTAGGATACTAACTTTCCCATTCACCCTTGTAATTGGAACATGCTAGAAAAACAAATCTATGAGAAAATCCGAGAAGCTTCTGAGAAAGGTTTCTTTCTCTCTAAAATAATAATAATAGAGAAAAATGAAGAGAGGCACTCATTCTCATGCTAGAAGTGGTTATGTGAGGATATATGATGCTTAAAGCACAACAGCTGTGCTGCTTATCATCTGTTTACACTTCTAGAAAAATTCTCTTTCCTTCCCCATTCTGCTTTCTGGGAGACTGGCCTATCAGAACAAGTTAAATTATTCCCTTGCTCTCTGATTTCCTACTGGGTTTAACCAAAGAGCACCTCTGACAGGATTGGAGGAAGAGAGGACAGTCAGGAACTCAATAATTCCTCTATTTCCCTCTTTACATGGTGTCCTGGTGGTTGTGTCTTCATGCTGAAAGTCACAGCTCTTTTCAGGCTGGCTTCTCTACACATCTCCTTCCTGGCTCTAGTAGCTGCTCTGTCCCCCTGCCCCTTCATGCTTAGGGATGGTGGCTGTTCTCCTGCTAGTACCAGCCAGCCCCTTGGCTAACAGTACCATCCCTTGTGGTTGCCTACAATCTTCATGCATTTTTGCAAATAATCTTGAGTTATGCTAATTTAAAGTTCATCTGTTTTCCTTGAGACCCTTTCTGACTCAAAATCCATGCTAAGTCAAGGCAAAAGTCTGAATTTAAAGGCCAACCATGAATGAGAAAAGAGTTGGAAATCACCTGAGCTATATTTTTGCATCTTTTAAATTAACCAATACTGAAACTTCTTTTTTTTTTTAAGTTTAAGAAACTTTTTCTTTTTTTTTAATTTTATTTTATTAACTTTACAATATTGTATTGGTTTTGCCATATATCAAAATGAATCTGCCACAGGTATACATGTGTTCCCCATCCTGAACCCTCCTCCCTCTTCCCTCCCCATACCATCCCTCTGGGTCATCCCAGTGCACCAGCCCCAAGCATCCAGTATCGTGCTTCGAACCTGGACTGGCGACTCATTTCATATATGATATTATACATATTTCAATGCCATTCTCCCAAATCATCCCACCCTCTCCCTCTCCCACAGAGTCCAAAAGACTGTTCTATACATCAGTGTCTCTTTTGCTGTCTCGTATACAGGGTTATTGTTACCATCTACTTATTTGCTATATAAGACATAATTATAAGTACAATTATAAACATTATAAATACCTTCTTGATCTTATCACTTTTCCTAATTAGAAGATTGAGCTTGCATTTTGTGACTTGGACATCTCACTCACCTCTCCGTAGACCCAGCCAATCTACAGTGGTAGGTCTTCCATGTATACCTTTCTCATCTTCCCTTGTTCTCATCTCCCTTCCATTCTCCTAGAACTGGAATCCTAGATTCTGACCACTTGACTGTGGATTGTTACAAAATGTCAGTGCTATTAGACTCCTCTTAGTGAAAAGGAGCTTCTTGAGCAATATAGAGTGTTTAGCTTCATACTTTTCCTTCCTTGGGAATCTCTAGGTGGTAATGTTACAGTTACTTTTCTTCTCCTTATAGGCAACCTCCACTCTTTTTCCCTGGCCACCATCACAGTTAATTTAACTGGCCAGTTAAATTAAATACCTCTGCTTTGAGGAATGTAACCATGAGTGCACATACATTAAATGAGGTGGGAGCCCAAGTGGGGTAACAGGTTTCCTTGAGTAGATGAAAGTCAAGGATACTTAGATTATGAGATCAACCTTTTCTTTTGTTTTTTAATGTTTTCATGCCTGTGACATAATGACTATGAATAGTCACAGAGTCACACTATGTATAGGGCTCTATATATCCCATCAGGTCACTAGAAATAATTTATTCATCATGTTAGCCCTTATCTCCTGATATATACTCATCTGCAAGAAATTATCCCCAACAACTGCTTAGGATAAAATATTTCATTGGTAGCATTTTATTGAACTGAAACTTTAGAAATAATTACAGATATATTTAAGATAATCAAATACATAGTGTTAATATTTAAGAACTCAGGAAATATGCTTCACTTTTGAGTATTTATAATGTTTAAAATATTTTAGTTTATTAAAGAATAGGTAAAACTTATGATCCAACTTAAAATGTATAATTAGCAGTTGGTTTAAGCCTGTGCAGTTAAGCAGAAATTTTATTTAGCTTAAGTAGTAATTACAGTAAGTGTATAAAATATTAAAACATTTTAGAAAACTTAAGGTCCATATTATTTCTAGGTTTAATTTATCAGAGTCATTAGAGGTATTTTAAGTATTCTAGAAAATTTGTTTTTAAATCACCCATTTGAAGTGTCTAAATAAGAAGTCAAATATATTTAACTTATAAATTTAGTTTAAAATGTTCAAAGGAGTTTAATTAACTTAGTTTGTAAATTGGACTAAACATTAATCAAAGACCTCGTAAAAGTGATTGCTAAATTTGCCAGACTTATAAATATAAGATTATAGAAGAGCTAAGTTTTCAAATTTTTGCATTTAATGACTCAAATATACTTTTAACTAAACTCAACTTCTGAATAATCTTTCCTGTGTACAAATCTGCCCTTGAAAATATTGACATTGACAAAGCAAAACAGGCCAAAAGAAGAAAAAAATTGACATTGACAAAGCTGGCATGTAGCAAGATAAGAGGCATTAAATTACTGTGATAGTAAAGACCTTCCAAGAATATTGCATACCACAAATGTCTTCAAATACTCTTAACTTCAAGCAAGTTTCATAGCATTAGTACTGACAGTAGAGAATGTAGTGGTCACAAACTGAGGCTTTGGAGTCAAACCCATGTGGTTTGTGCTCCATATATAGCTGTAGGATTCTGGATGAGGACTAAACTTTCTAAGATGCATTTTCCATACTTGAAAACTGGAAATATCAATAGTTCATAAAGTATAGAGAGACTTGAATGAGATGATGCTTACAAAGTACTCAGTGCAGTACCTGGCATCAAAGTAAAGGCTAAATAAATGTTAACTTTGGAGAAGGCAATGGCACCCCACTCCAGTACTCTTGCCTGGAAAATCCCATGGATGGAGGAGCCAGGAAGGCTGGAGTCCATGGGGTTGCTGAGGGTTGGACACGACTGAGCGACTTCCCTTTCACTTTTCACTTTCATGCATTGGAGAAGGAAATGGCAACCCACTCCAGTGTTCTTGCCTGGAGAATCCCAGGGATGGGGGAGCCTGGTGGGCTGCCGTCTATGGGGTCTCACAGAGTTGGATACGACTGAAGTGACTTAGAAGCAGCAGCAGCAGTAGTAGGAAGAGGAGATATCTCCTACAGGAACTACTCTCACCTTGTTTTCAAACAGATGCCTAGAAACACTACATAATTATTGCAAATTCAATGAAATGCTGTCTAGAAAGTTTTGAACTTGGTAGTGGGTGGAGAGAGAAAAGAACAGCTTTGTTTTCCGGTGACGAGAACCCACAATAATCAAAGATTAAAAAAAGGATATTGTTTATCAACAATATCAACTCTTATATGTCTTGTAGTAAAAACTCTTACGTATCCATTCTCAAAGAAATTATAGTTTCATAAGTGCACTCAACAAGTTCATGACTTATTTAGCTTAGTTCCTGCCCAAGTGTATTACTATAAAATGAAGTGAGAAAAGAAACATCATATCAGTCCTCAAAACTATACATTTTAAAATACTTAGTGCTCTATCTTTACAATAATAGAACAAAATGGAACCCAACTTACATTAATAACAATAACTGATCTATTAAATAAACAATGATACATTTATAAATGAGTATGCTATTCAGCCACTAGGATGAATTATTATAGAAATTTATATATGTTATCAGAAAAATTAATTTACAATATGTGTGTGTAATATGCTGATGAATAGATTTTAAAACCAAGTTGCAAAGGTTATAAATAAAAGAGGCTATTTTTTGTTTAAAAAATGGGAGAACATATCCCATTTTGCCTATGTATACCAGCTGTATCTATAGGGTATATAAGTACATAGGAATAATCTAGATAATTATATATGGTTACTTGTATTGTTCAGAGAAGGCAATGTTAAGTCACTCCAGTACTCTTGCCTAGAAAATCCCATGGATGGAGGAGCCTGGTAGGCTGCAGTCCATGGGGTCGCTACGAGTTGGATGCGACTGAGCGAGTTCACTTTCACTTTTCACTTTCACACAATGGAGAAGGCAATGGCAATCCACTCCAGTGTTCTTGCCTGGAGAATTCCAGGGACGGCAGAGTCTGGTGGGCTGCCGTCTATGGGGTCGCATAGAGTCAGACACGACTGAAGCAACTTAGCAGCAGTAGCAGCAGCACGTGTATTGTTGGCAAAAAATTTAACATCCATATGTATAAGGTTGCAAAGAAAGATCTCCCCAACATTCATTTGCTAATAAAGGAATTGCTACACCAGCCTGAAAAATAATGTAACGGTTTTCTATTGAAATGTTGTATGAGAAATACTACTTTTGGCAATTGACATAAATAAAAGTGTCAGCACACACATAGGTAATTTTTATCACCTTTGTGTGTTAGCAAAGAGGAGAACAACTTAGATGCTTCTTAACTGTACCATGGAAATGATGTTATGAAACTTCCAGGGATAGGTCATAAAAAAACACAGATTCATTCACCTCATTCTCTGTTGGATTAATTACCCAGGGGAAAACCAGACACTCAAGCAGCCCTATGTAGAGGTCTACATGTATAAAAATAGATGTGGTCTTCCAACAACTGGCAAGGAACTGAGAACTCCAGCCAACAGTCATGTGAGTAAGCTGCTTTGGGAGCAGGTCTTCCCATCCCAGTGAAATTTTCAGGTGACTGCAAACCTAGCCAACACCTTGACTGCAGCCTCAAGAGAAACCCAAAGCCAGAACAACCAAACTAAGCTTCTCCCAGATTCCTGACACAGAAGTCATGGGATAATAAATGCTCACTGTTTTGAGTCACCGCAAAAACGGTGCACACTCATACAAGCAAACATTATACTTCTAACTGAAAAAGTATTATGTAAATACATACATACTAAATTTAACAGTAACAGTATCAAAACTATGATTACAGAATAATGTATATAATATGATTCAACTTTTGCCTAAAAATGTAAAATTGTCTGTATGTTTATATATATTTTTTGAGAGTAAGGAAAGTGCTAAATGATTTACTGTTGTTGTTTAGTCGCTAAATTGTGTCCAACTCTTTTGCAGCCCCATGTACTGTAGCCCACCAGGCTCCTCTGTACATGGGATTCTCTAGGCAAGAACACTGGAGTCGGTTGCCATTTCCTTCTCCAAGGGATCTTCCTGACCCAGGAATCAAACCTGCGTCTCCTTTACATTGCAGGTAGATTCTTTATGGACTGAGCTATGAGGGAAGCCCAAACTGCTAATTTTGGTTACCTCAGTAATTTGGGAAAATTATAAGCGTTTTTTAATATACCTTGTAACTATTTATATCATATGAAGAAGAGGTATTATTTTTTTATAATTTAAAAATATTTATTGAATAAAGTGAGAAAGATCAGTAGCTTTATCTGGATTTCAGGATTTTTAACTTTTTAAAAATTTACTTTTTCCTTTCATGTCTCATTTTTTCAATGACTATAAATAAATTAGATAAACTTAGATTTAAAATGTTTTTAATAAATTTTAAAAATTGAAAAGTAAACTATAAAAGACCCTTCAGAATGTAAACAAAGAACCATTGTTCTCAGTGGAGCTTCACTCACCAACCTGATTGTAAAATTTTCTGAGACTGCTATTTAAAATGTGAAACTTGTCCAGATTCTTTACATCAGAATAGAGCAGGACATTTTTTAGTGTATGAAATGATTAGTATTTAAAGCATTCTTTATGTTTTGATGGGAAAGATGACAGTCAAGTCCTATCCCTGGGAAATGCAGTCAAAGAAAAGTAAAGAGGACCACCCAGGGTTATCCAACAGTAAAGTAGGGTTAGGGCACATCTCTCACCTCTGTGCCAGGTCATTGACATCTTACTCCCATCAACACAAATTGGTAGAACTGAAAGAATTATTTGTACACTTAAACGTATCTGCATAAAACAAACACCAAACCTCTTTGGTCATTTTTTGGTCACCATGGTGGACCATGTATACAAAACCCAAAGGCCATCCCTTTGACCCCAGGCTGATGAACTGGAATTCTACTTAACTTCCATGGCAAACTGCAGCTTTTACCTAGTAAATATACACAATGGAATTTAATTGTCTCATGTCTCCATTTTCTCTCTGCCTTGACAAAATTAGAGTTGTCAAGTCAACATAATGTACCAAGTTGAACTATAAAGATATAAGTAGCCCTGCTCTTCTTAAAAGAAAAATTTGTTTTGAAGAAGGCAGGGGGGAAAAATCACCAATCTTGATCATCTCTCCCAAGCTAAGATGTTTGAGTCACAGCAGCAGCCTTTAAAGTGAGGGGAAAGTGATGAGTATGAAGAAATGTACACATGCTAACCTCATTTTAAAAATATTCTCGAAGTATCATATTCCTAACAGATAAATACACCTTTAAAAAGAAATAAATTTGCTTTGTTTTTTTCTTTTTAATGGGTTCACTGCTGGGACTGATTCAAACTCATGTCTTTCTTAGGCTTCAAATGGCAATGTGTTATTTGCTTTAAAAGATAAATCATTTCCATATTTGGAATCTATTTAACTCTCACAACAACCTTTTAAAGCCAGTTATCAGTCCTATTTAACAGAGCCAACAGCTCAAGTGCAAAGAAATTGAATGATTAACTTGTAGCCATTAAGTGGCATAAACAGGGCTCAAAGTTGTATCTGTTTCACTCTTTAAATGCTATATATTTTTTTCTTCTTTGCATCTGCCTCCCATGCTACTGTCTCATTTACAGGCTTTGAATGCTTCATAGGAATACCTCAGCCCCACTTCACCTCTGAATACCACCCTCAAAGCCTAAAATGGAAAAGCCAACACATTAGAATTGGTGATTCAAATAAACATTGAGCCATTGCTCTAATTATTGGCAACTTGCCTACACATTTGATATGTGAGCAATTATTCAGTCTACACCCATGACCTAAGAGAAGGGCTCTTGGGAAAAGGGTGACTCATTCCATGTCTTGTTTGGGTAAACAGAAAGGCCGAAGAGGCACATGCATATAGTAATCAGGAGGTATTGACTTCTGCTGAGATCAGGAGCAAGATTTATTAACCTAAGAGGTAAATATTGACTGAAAATTTGGACAGTTACTCTTTTTCTTCCCAGAGACCTGGTAAATTTCTCAGACTGCCATTCAGACACTAGAAACTCAGAATTTCCCTCCCAATTTTATATCCATCTTTAGTTATAGACCTCCTGAGGGAGGAAAATCCTGGTAGTCTATTTTAGAGGGATATTTAAAATGCTGCTAATTATTGCTTCATTTTTATCTATTCTAAGACTCACTGGCCAGAAGCCTTTTATTATACAGTAATAGGTTTCCACATCCTTAGGGCTTCCCACCCACCCCCCAGCCCTGGTCTGCAGTGTCTGGCTGTGAGTCTAAAATTCAATTCATCTCATGTGACACTTTCAATTCTCCTTCCCCTCCCCTGCAGTTTTCTCTCCTCCTTAAAAAGTGGTTTGCCTCCTTTGGAAACACCTCCTATGCTGCCAGGTCTTCCCTGGTAGCTCAGCTGGTAAAGAATTTGCCTGCAATGCAGGAGATCTGGGTTCAATTCCTGGGTCAAGAGGATCTCCTGGAGGAGGAAATGGCTACCCACTCCAGTATTCTTGCCTGGAGAATCCCATGAACAGAGGAGTCTGGCGCACTACGGTCCATGGGGTTTTAAGAGTCGAATGTGACTTAACAATTTAAACCACTACCTATGCTTGCCAATTGAGCAGGAGATGCCTTAGGAATGTTAAGTTCTGAAAGTTCCTTGTAGTGACATGTTATCACTCAGGCATAGAAAGTGCTGATCTCCTCAGATTTCCCGCTCCTGAGGCCTGGCTTGGATTGTCAAACATCCAGGTCTCCGTCCTTCTGTCCGCAAGGTTTGAAAGCGTTTACATATGTCTTCAGATGTTAGTCAGGTTTATTCTCTTCTTGGTCTTGATGACATGTGACAACCACCTCAGATAACACGCTTTCCTTTTCAGACTTCTTTCCTCAGTATTTCTTTTCTTGGAGCTCATCTCTCAGTAAATTTAGAGGTACATCCCCAAATTATATTAATAGCTTCACAACTGTAAATCTGTGAGGCTTCATAAATGTACTCTATTCATTTTAAATATATTTCTCCCTGATCAGAACCATCAACACCTTCCACAGC
Source organism: Bos indicus (assembly GCF_029378745.1). Taxonomy (NCBI): domain Eukaryota; kingdom Metazoa; phylum Chordata; class Mammalia; order Artiodactyla; family Bovidae; genus Bos; species Bos indicus. The sequence continues at coordinate 47,609,974 of NC_091762.1, read as the reverse complement.
CTGTTTCTACTGAGAACAAGAGTGTTCAAGGCTCTTATCTCTTTGACTCCAATAAATTACTCAAAGTATTCATTCTAGTTACTCTCAAATACCTTAGAAACATTTGTGGCATTAACACAATGTATTGCATCTTTTGAAGTTTTATTACTTTTCAGTTCTTTTTTCTTACGTATTTAAGCCCTAATCCCCTTTCTTTTCTTGAGATGATTGTGTTTGCCAGAGACCTGCTTGGAAAAAGTCTGCCTATATTTACATGCATTTTTTATCCTTCAGTCTTATTCCTTTGGAGGCTGTTAGGGATTTATAATTACAGAAGTTACTACTATCTTTTCTCATTCTTTCTGAGAGTTACAACCATGCTTTGACATGTCTGTAGTAACTACAAGGTACTGTGTTCAGCGTGTTGCCTAGGGAACAGGTGGGAAGTCTTGTTAGAAATGCTGAATTGCGACTTCAGCAAGCAAGACCCACTTTCTATTAGTAACACATTTTCTTAGCAAGTAATATTTGAGTATGCGACAACTGTGCAGCATCCTAAAATGGGTTCTAGACTGTGTTGAGCTGAAGTTTGTACAGCATTCCTTCTGCTTCAACACTTTCCATTGTGTTGGTGGCCACTAAGTTCGGGAGAGCAGAGTTGAAGAATGGGGTAAGCCTGGCCATGAGGAGTGACATGCTGGACAGGTCATGCAATTTGTGAATGGAAAACATCCCTAGACACACACACACACACACACACACACACACACACACACACACACACACAGGCTGATTCTCAGGGCTAAGTTCACATCAGCATCTTTGCCACAGAAAAGAGCTTGATATTATCAACGCCCAAGAAGCCCTTGAAATTCTCCATAAACAGAGATCCAAAGAGGCTGAAAATCAATCATCTGCCACGAGGTGGCGTAATCACATTGATGTCCTTACTGCTCCATCTCCCCATAGAAACCTTTTAATGTCAACTATTTGAGGACAAAGGTATCATTTTTACATTTAGATAAAAACTACTTATCACTAAGATTTACAAAGCATTTCAGTGCATCCAGACATTCATTTGCATGTACTGGATAGTGCTTAAAGAGGAAAGGTTACAGCTGCTGAATAAGAAAGCACAAAGTTATATTTTGTTTACTCAGCTTCTTGTGGGAACCTGCGTTCTCCCCACATTTGATGACCCTTTTCCTTCTGGACTTAGTCATGATATGGCATCTCTTAAAAAAATATAAAGATTAAGAATAGAAAACATATAGAATATATTTTATAGTGTATCATAAAACTTTTGCGAAGTTCAGTGTACCTTAGGTATGGGGGGGTGGTATGAACAAGGATGTAAATGTTATACAAAATATTTTAAGTGCCATCTCAGGAGGAAAAAGGGGTAGCTTCTAGATGCAGTCATGGCACAAATCTTGCTGCTACTGTTCACTGGGGTGTGGGTTTTGCTCTGACTTCAGTGTTCAAATCCTGGCACAGTCACTTATATTCTTGGGGATTTCATTAAATTCTCTGGGCATTAACTGCCTCATATTTGAAAGTATTTGAAAACAATACTCCAAAGAACTGTTGTGGGGATGAAATAGAAGAGTTCATATAAGCATAGCTGCTAATGGTTTGTAGCACATTGTGGAAATTAGACAAAGGGGCCTGTTCAGGGTGGACACACATCCCCTCTGTAGGGTACACAGCATGGCAAGCAAAGCTACCCCCTAGATTTCAGCCCATTCGCCACCAGCCCTTACCTGGTCAGCCTTGCTCAGGGAACACCCTGCACAAGTGTATGTCTAGGTTTTACACGGAAAACACTTAAACCAGAGTTGGCACAAGTCAGACGAGCCTTCTAAAAATGTTTGCTGTCATCATCCTCTTCATTGTCATCGTCATCATCATGTCCTCTCGTTGTACCCTCATCTCAACTGCGTCTAGTTTATTCTACACAGATGTCAGAATTGGTACTTATGGGTGGAGTAAGGTGAAGCAAGGGCTCAGATGGTAAAGAATCCTCCTGCAATGCAGGAGACCTGTGTTCAGTCCCTGGGTTGGGAAGATCTTCTGGAGGAGAACTTGGCAACCCAGTCCAGTGTTCTTCCTGGAGAATCCCCACGGACAGAGGAGCCTGGTGGGTTATAGCCTCGTGGGGTCGCAAGGAGTTGGACACAACTGAGGGACTAAGCACAGTACAAAGTGAAGCAATATTTATTTTAAAAACTTTGTAAATTAACATATTGACTTGATGGTAAAAAATTATGATGAAAACTTGTTCCTGGAAGGAATATGGAGAAAGACCTTGAAAGAAGCAGAGAAGTCCTAAGCAATGGGACCAAGTTCCCCCTTGTACAAGTTCCCCCAGTAGCCTGAGCTCCCTGCCTAGCCCAGGGCTCCTTCCACTGAGATTGGGACTGGTTATACTTTTAAAACAGGTGTTTTGCCTTGTTTAGAGATTTGGGCCCTCATACCATCATGTTATTTCCCAGGTCATGACCATTCTGCAGGGTCCCAAGGTATCAGCCAGCTCCAGTCGACTCAGAATGACCAGTGTACTAATTGGTCAAAGGCCCCATGGCACCCCTGCCTGTCATTAGTGTGCAGAGGAGACCCGGGCAGGGAACCAGTTGGCACAATCAAGCTCTGACAAGCCACAGGGTTTCAAGGTGCCTTTTTATTAAAAGAGCATCATTATTTGCTTCAATTGTGGCAATAGAAAAAATGCAAATACTTTGCATTTGAGAGAGTACATAACATAGGCAAAGTGTCTGACCAGGGATCTTTCAGTCTAAGTAAAACAAATATTAACATAGGAATGGTGATCAGCGAGACAGGTTTGCATCAAGTTCAGGGGAACTTGAATCCCTGTCAGAAGAGGAATAAAGAGTATTCATGCCATACGTGGCCACTAGATACAAGTCCCGTTTTACCAATTTAACCTCAGAAGGCAATTGGTGACAAATACATATGTTTATTTAGCAAAACAAAGATTTCTAAGCTACAGGTAGAACTTTTATGGGGGAAGACCTCACTTAGAACTTTAACATAAATTAAATGTCTTAATGATATAGCAATTAAGTCAGTTTTGTTGTTTTGGAACTGCTAAATTTTGTACTCATTCAAGGGAGAAGGGGCCTTTGTTTTCTAAGATAAAAATGTTCCAACTGTTAGGTTTTATACTCCAGACCTCAAGCCCTTTGACATCATCTTTCTGTGAGATGCTTTTGAAGTAAATGTGTTATTAGTACAAGAAAATTATGACTCTTGTAAACAAACAATAACTACTTCTTTCAGTTGCGTCTGTTTGACACATGGTTATGGAGCTGTTAAAGCACTTAAGCCACTTGAAAAGTCATTGATCCAAAGCACAGTATTTTGGGGGAATCTATTGTAAATTCTTCTATAACCGAATCATATTGGGTAGTTTATGACAAGCTCTGAAGCAGTCACTGGTAATAACCTGGAAAATTCACAGAGCAAAGGAAAGAATATTATTTTGGGCTGCAGTAGAAGTAGGAGCCCTATCCACAGGGACAGCTTGGGACTAACCTGAAGCTGGACTAAGGGGATCTCCCGTAGGAGTTATGGGGCCCCCATTTCAGCCTGGGGAACTGTTGACATGGTGTCTTTGTGACATAACATTCATTCTACCTTGCCCTGACGGAATGGCAGCTCAAAGAGGAGATGGGAGTGTAAAATTGGGTGAGGGAGGAGTACTCAGGATGGGGAAGAGTGACATTCCAGTATCTCTATCCAACTTTAGAGCAGAGCTGAACATCCGTTTTACATATCAAACTTCAGAGCAAGATTCTATTTGAAAGAGTCTTGTTGTTTAGTTGCTAAGTCATGTTTAACTCTTTGCAGCCCCATGGACTGTATCCTGCCAGGATCCTCTGTCCATGGGATTTCCCAGGCAAGCATACTGGAGTGGGTTACCATTTTCTTTTCCAGGGAATCTTCTCCAGGGATTGAATCCTCATCACCTGCATTGCAGGCAGATTCTTTACCAGTGAGCCGCCAGGGAAGGCTACTACTTACAAACAGAAAAATGTTAAACTGATGTTATAGGAAGAGTTAGTGCTGGGAAAACAGAAAAATGAAGATGAAGGGAGAATGAAACAAAGTCAAAACAGAAAGCCTGATTAACAGGGTCCTAGGAGCATCGTTCCTGAGAAGTAGATGAAGATGGGATGTGGAAGCCAGGTTAGAACGTCCTGACAACTTTACTGGTCCTGAGGATAGAATTAATTTGAATGATAAGGAGCAGGAATAGAAACAAAGACCAAAAACACAAAAATAACTTTCTCTCAAATGGAATTTTTCATCCTAGATGTACCAAGCTAAGAATTTAGATTGCTATTTTATCTATTTTTATTTTCAACTTTTCTTAAGAGCATTTATTTTGTTGTCATGGTTAATTTTATGTTGCACCTCGGCTAGGCTATTATGCCCTGTCATTTGGTCGTATGCTAGTCTGGATGTTACTGTAAAGGTATTCTGTAGATGGGATTAACATTCACAACCAGCTGACTTTAAATAAAGCAGAACAATGTCCATAATATAGGTGGGTCTCATCCAGTTAGTTAAAGCCCTCAAGAGAAGCACACAAAAAAAAAAAAAAAAAAGAAAGAAAGAAAGAAAGAAAACTAAGATTTTCAAAAAAAGAAGAAATTCTGCCTTAGTAATGTAGAAATCCTGCCTGACAGTCTTCAGGCCTGGCCTATAAACTTCAGAGTTGCCAGTCCTCATTACAGCTAGATAGATACATAAATATATATCCTATTGATTCTGTTTCACTGGAGAACCTTAACAGTCATCCCAGAGAGGTTCTGGCCAACATCCTAGTCTTATACTAGAAGAAAGGACATGAGTTCAGGGGCCACACAGCTCAGATATAAACCCAAGCCATGCCACTCACTAACAAGGTTGTATGTAAGTTATTCAATTTCCTTGATTTCTGATTTCCTCAAAAATTACAAAATGAGAGTCTACAAAATGGAAGTCATGTTGCTTGTCTTTCTGGGGTTGCTCTTTTGAGCACTAGTTGGGAAAATATATATGAAAATAGATGATACAAGATTTGGCATTTAGTAGGTGATCACAAATGACAAAAATTGTAGATTATCTATTTTATCTATTATACTGAAAAAGTTCAGACTGCATTACCAGCTACTCAAGTCCGTGAACACCAATCCTTTCTCAGTTCCTATTCATAAACATAGTCAATTAAAAATAGCCTTTAGGGTATATAAAAAATTCCTGATTTGGATTCCACGAAATGATAATGATAATTTTTTTTTTTGAAGGAAAAAAAAATGGTCCCAGATTCAGAAAAGAATGACAGTCTGCATACTATAACATCTTCTGAGAAATTTGTATTTTACATCAATATGTTAAAGAATGAGAAATTCTGCAGTCTCATTTTAATTGTGTAATCTAAGTATGGTAGTCATTAGGCTTGTTTACAAATATCCAAGTTTTCCTCCCCATCCCCAGGCACATAGTAAGTTTTCTTTCCTCATATTTGAAATTAGATGTGGTCCTATGACTTGCTCTGGACAAAAAAGTGTGAATGAAGTGCCACGCAGCCTTTCTTGGGGGAACCATGAAAGTCATCCTTCCCTCCTTGGCCACAGCAGAAGCGTGACTTAGACAGAACTTCCATCTGTCTGTTGCAGAGTAACAACAGAGAGCACCGTCTCCCCTTCACCAGAGTTCTGGACATGGTTCACATGACTGAGAAATCAATTTTTCGTTGTTCTAAGCCAGATTTTGTGGTTGTTGCTGCAGCATAACTTGGCCTAGCTTGTGTCATACAAGATTTTTTGGGGGGTGGGGGAGGTGGGCAGGAAGCCATACTGTAAGAAAATTCTGCAGTATATGACATGTGTTAGTAGTTAGATTGCAAATATTAAGAAAACTATTAGAATATTAGTAGAATCTGAAATGGAGAAGGCGATGGCACCCCACTCTAGTACTCTTGCCTGGAAAATCCATGGACAGAGGAGCCTGGTAGGCTGCAGTCCATGGGGTCGCGAAGAGTCGGGCATGACTGAGCGACTTCACTTTCACTTTTCACTTTCATGCACTGGAGAAGGAAATGGCAACCCACTCCAGTGTTCTTGCCTGGAGAATCCCAGGGACGGGGAAGCCCGGTGGCCTGCCATCTCTGGGGTCGCACAGAGTCGACCATGACTAAGGCAACTTAGCAGCAGCAGCAGCAGCACAATCTGAAAGGATAAAACAATGCTTTGCAATATCAATACCTATAGGACTACTAATACCAGGAATCCCTATCAGTAACATATTCTGGAAAATGCTGATCCAGGACAGTGTACTGCAATCCTTTCCTTTCTCTGCATGTAAGTTATTGCCAAAACAAGTTATTGGCTAACTATCAAAGTAAATACATAGATAAATATACAATAAAATATTAAATGAATGGGAAATAATCATCCAATATTGCTTTCATAAGCTATTTATTTTTATGTCTTCTACTATTTACTCAAACTGCAGTACTCTTCCTTCCTTACAGTCTCATTTGTCCTGTCTTATTCTTCACAGTTGAGTTCAAATAGCACTTTTTCAGTAAAGCCTTACCACATTCAACCATTCATGATTAACTGCTCATGAGTAATTAATTTTGGATTGTACTTCATGTCTAGCATTTACCACCTTCTGCCTAATAATATGGTTAGTTGGCATAAGTATCTCATTCCCATCAGATTCTACTCTCCTTTAAGCTTCATACCTTATCTTATACATCTTAATATTTTCTATAGGACTTAGCATGGGATTTTACACTTGAACTCAGTGAGCATTCACGGAGCAGGATTATGTTAAGTAATGATATATTTATTAATAATAACAACAATAATAACTAAGTAAAAGTTATTCATTTCTATTAAAACAAACTTCTTTGGCATTGGCAATGTAACAGAAACAGTAATAAGATGCTTATACAATTATCAATTTAATTTTCATATTGTATCTATGTGGTGTGTGTGTGGATGTTAAATCATTTCAGTGGTGTCCGACTCTGTGTGACCCCATGCATTGTACCCCTCCCGGCTCCTCTGTCCATGGGATTCTCCAGGCAATAATATTGAAGTGGGTTGTCATGCTCTCCTCCAGGGGATCTTCCTGACTCAGGCATTGAACCTGCATCTCTTAACTCTCCTGCATCGGCAGGCGGGTTCTTTTCTACCAGCACCACCTGGAAGCCAATCTATGTGGTATGTACTGTTATTCTCATTTCATAGACAAGAAAATTGATACTGAAAGAGATTAAGCAACTTGACCAAGTTCACACATCCAATAAGCTACTTCCATATTCAGCAAATGTCACCTCGCTATCGGTTTCAGGTACAGAAAGTTAGATATTTACAGTTACACATGCTGAATCGACACGTGCCAGCAATCTGTTTTCCAGTTTAGGGTAGTCAGCCCCATAGTTTGGCAGATTTAGCTTAGAACGACACAAAAATAGGATTTGGGCTGCAGATAAAGAAAGGAATAGAGAGAAATTGTAAAAGACAAAGGAGCATACTCTGTAGAAACAGATAATAAGGCCGTGATAGCCACCGCTCACCCTTCCCCTCTCATAAATATGGAGGAGCGGCAAAAAGCAGCAGAAGAGGGAATAGAGGGAGGAAGGAGAGGGGATGTGTGTCGTGTGTGCTGCACATTGTCCTGGGCCAGAGATGAGGGTGAAGCTCAGTGAGCCCCTGGCTTCAAAACCTTAGAGTTACTGGTGGGGGAGATATTCAGATAGCATCTTTGGATATTTGATGTCAAAAGAACTAAGATAAGCAGCAGATTACTTTTTAATAAAAGTAGCTTTGGATGTTGTCTTTGTCTCTTATCCTTCTTATTTGCTGTATTCTTTGGAAACCCTGCCATTAGCATTAATTGAAAGAAAGCACCCAGTGTGCTTAAATCTTTGTCAGGGGAAAAAAAGTCTCCACTGATCAAAGAACCAACATTATGCTCTGATGAAAAAATAATCCTACTTCTGTGACTTGCCACAAGTGACTTCTTTGTGAACCAAATTGAGAATCCCATTCACACATGACAGTTGCTGCTCAAAGTTATTGTGTTACAGCAAATGTTTAATGAATGCCTACTATGTGCTAGCTCAGGTCAAGCATTGTAGGGAACATGAGAACCAAAGAAAAAGTATCCCTTCCCTCTGAAAGTGTGGAAAGATAAAATGCAGGCATCTGATACATTTGAGACAGTATGGGTAACACAGGATATTGCTGTTGTTTAGTCACCAAGTCATATCTCATCTCTTGTGACCCCATGGACTGTATTTCACAAGGCTCCTCTGCCCATGGAATTCTCCAGGCAAGAATACAGGAATGGGTTGCCATTTCCTTCTCCAGGGGATCTTCCTGACCCAAGGATTGAACCTGAGTCCCCTGCATTGGCAGGCAGATTCTTTACCACTGAACCATCTGGGAAGCCCATGGAATACATATGGAATCTCAAAAGAGAGCAGAGTAAGTTGGTCCAAAGTAATGTTGGTATAGTTAATGTGGGAAGATCCACAAGAGCAAATACAAAACTGTAAATGAGAGATTATCAGCATGGGCAGAGAAACTTCAGTTTATTAAAAAAAAAAAGAAAATTAAACTACAAGCCATACATACAAGAGCCAACTCATTGGAAAAGACCCCAATGCTGGGAAAGGAGAAGAGGGCAACAGAGGCTAAGATGGCTGGATGACATCATCAGCTCAACGGACATGAGTCTGAGCAAACTCCAGGAGAGGCCTGGCATTCTGCAGTTCATGGGGTTACAAAGAGTCAGACACGATTTAGGGACTGAACAACAACAGCAAGCCACTCATGCTACAGAGCAAAATATGGACTCTCCATTCTCATCCAAGGTTTTCTCCTGTTTCCCACAGAGAGTACATAGATCTAGGAGGGATAGAGAAAGGGAATTTAGATATGTCAGGTAAGCCTTATTAACAAGCATTGCTTCCTAAGGCCCAGTTGATGTCACACTCCAGAAGGTCTGGCTCTGGGTGACTGACCACACCGTTGTAGTTATCTGGCTAATTAACTTTTTGGTAAAGTTCTTCCATGCATTATTTCCATCTCTTCTAGATCTCTTCAGTGTCTACTAGATCTCTACTGTTTCTGTCCTTTAGTGTGCCCATTTTTGGATGAAATATTCCCTTGATACTTCCAGTTTTCCTGAAGAGATCGCTAGTCTTTCCCCTTCTGGGAAGGGGAAAAGACTTGTTTGTTGTTTTCCTCAATTTTTATGCACTGTTCATTGAAGAAGGCTTTTTTTGTCTCTCCTTGCTATTCTTTGGAACTCTGTGTTCAGCTGGATGGGGAAGGCAATGGCACCCCGCTCCAGTACTCTTGCCTGGAAAATCCCATGGACGGAGGAGCCTGGTGGGCTGCAGTCCATGGGGTTGCTAGGAGTTGGACACGACTGAACAACTTCACTTTCAATTTTCACTTTCATGCATTGGAGAAGGAAATGGCAACCCACTCCAGTGTTCTTGCCTGGAGAATCCCAGGGATGGGGGAGCCTGGTGGCTGCCGTCTATGGGGTCGCACAGAGTTGAACATGACTGAAGTGACTTAGCAGCAGCAGCAGCAGTTCAGTTGGATGTACCTTTGGAAGGATTGATGCTGAAGCTGAAGATCCAGTATTTTGGTCACTTGATGCATACAGCTGACTCATTGGGAAAGTCACTGATGCTGGGAAAGATTGAGGGCAAGAGAAAAAGGGGGCATTTGAGGGTGAGATGGCTGATGGCATCATCAATGCAATGGGCATGAACTTGGGCAAACTCTGAGAGATGGTGGGGGACAGGGAGGCCTGGAGTGCTGCAGTCCATGAAGTTGTGAAGAGTCGGACATGACTGTTCAACTGAACAACAACAAGGTAAGCCTGGGTATGCCTTATCCAGAGTTTATGAATCTCGTTTTATAGATATAGCTTGGTTTCAAGGATGTTAGCGAGTTTGTCAGTTATTACACAGATGAACAAGCTGAAATTCAAGCAGAGACCATCAAAGCCCTAAAACTGTTTTGTTTTGTTCGTTTTTCTCTACATTACTCAGCTTTTCCTGACATAGTCAGGGAAATGACTAAGATTGTATGCAGGAAAGACAGAATAGTATACAGCTACTAAGCTGTCCCGCCTGGATTCTCATGATCTCTCTGAGTAGCCCAAAGGGCTCTCACATCTACATGGTAACATCAGTTTTCTCCTTTGGCCATTTTACCCCAGTAACCCTCTCCTTGCAGCCAAGATTGACCAGGCCAGAAATGGCACAGGATGGTATTTGGGACAATCAGTGACCTTTTTCTCTATTTCATCTTTTGACTCTACTTGATTTCCTCAGAGATGATTGGCCCTTGAACCAAACTGAGTGAGAAAAAGAAAGTCAGTCAAAGTGACAGGCCTTTATTATATAACTAGGAACACTCAGCTCTATGTCTTAGTAAAAGTCTGTCTATAGATAGAAAATACAGACTAGAAAGAGACTCAGAACCGCTGGAGTCCCAGCTGTGTCCCTGACTTGGACACCACGAGATACTCCATAAGTATTGTGAATTCCCTCTTTCTGCTTAAGCCAAGCTGGTGGATTTCAGTCAAATAAAAATAATTTGACCCAAGATCTTAGTGGAGATTATTGGTGAAGTGAGGATACAATATTGAGAAAAGAAAATCAGCTGATAACCAAAGTGATTTAGAGAAATGGGACAAATGGTGAAATACTGAAGGAGTGACATGGCTTAAAAAGTTATGGTCCAAACACAAAATAAGCATCTTTTTCTACCTCACCTATCACATGATGAAAGCTTTTCTGAGCAGGTAGAATCATTAGAAAATGTGATTCTAAACTATCAGTAGTAGATTATTTGTTGTTGTGCTCATAGAGGGTCTCCTCTTGCTTGAGACACAGATGGAATAGACACTTACCACGGCAGCCAACAACATAAATGGTGAAGGGTAGCAGAATATGCCATCCCCAAATACACAGTTTTGGACTAAGGATTAGTTTGAGCTGAAGGTAATTTCAAAGGGGGCAAGAAAAGCTCTTTGCCCTCCTCCTACTTGCCTAAAAGCAGGACATAATTTTGTAAAGTTTTCTAATCACTTCTTTGAGATACTCTATGTGCTGTCACATGTATGAGCAATGTACATGTTAATAAACATCTGTTTCTTTTTCTCCTGTTGACCTGTTTTATTGTCAATCTAATTCAGAAGACCCCAGTCAGAGAACCTAAAATGGGTAGAGGCAAAGGATTTTAGACAAACTCTGAACCATGGTTGAGAAAAGTATTCAGTTAAGTGGAATGGAGATGAGGTGAGGCAATAAATGAAAAGATGGATCACAGACTTAAATCTGAAAGTGGGAAGAGATGGGAACTTTTTATTTCATTTTGTTACTATAAACCATTCAAGACTATTGGGATGGATGGAGGATGGCAAATTGTTGGCTGTTCATCTTTATGAAGTCATGTGCTTCACACTTGGCAATTTTTAATGGAATAATGGCATAAGAGCATGGAGGATATAGTTGCAGTGTGAATGCTAAGTCACTTCAGTCGTGTCAACTCTTTGCGAACCTGTGAACTGTAGCCCACCAGGCTCCTCTGTCCATGGGGATTCTCCAGGCAAAAATACTGGAGTGGGTTACCACGCCCTTCTCCAGGGGATCTTTCTGGCCCAGGGATCAAATCTGCGTCTCTTATGTCTCCTGCATTGGCAGGCAGCTTCTTTACCACTAGTGCCACCTGGGGCTTCCCTGGTGGCTCAGATGGTAAAGTCACAGTGCCTAGGTTCAAATCCCATATCTGCTACATATATTTTTGGAACTGTGAGCCAGTTATTACACCACTCAATACCTCAGTCCCTTATTTATAAAAGTGAATGTATAACTTAATTTAGTTATCATTATGTCATATAACAAACCTCAAACTCTTCAGTTTAAAACAAAGAGCATTTATTCTTGCTTCAGTTATATTGAGGCAGGGGGTAGATGCTCCCTTTCCCCTGCCACAGGATGGATACCCCAAGACAAAAATAGCAGGACAACGGAGGAAAGAACCTGGGTCCTGCCCAGATTGAAGAGACCACATATTTCTCATTCTCAAAGTCAGGAGGCCTCCCCGACTACACATTCACAGGAAGACTCCTTGGAGGTCAAAAGAGAAGTGATGCTAAGTTCCCATAGGCTTCTTCAGTAGAATCCATCTTGACCAGGAGGTGTGGGTGCACATACAGGAGGATCCTGAGATATAACAATTACGGACTTTGAACCAGACAAATCAAAATGCTTGGCCAAAAGAAACCCAGAAGAAATGCCCCATGTAAGCGATTTAAACTGCCACAAGGATGCGACTCTGTCTCTGAGCCCACCCACGTGCCTATCCACGTGTGTTGTACTCTTTCTCCTCCTAATAAACACTTTACTTATTTCACTACTTTCTGTATTTGGGAGAATTCTTTATCTGCAAAGCTGAAGAGCCAGGACCTTATCACTGACCAGGGGTCTAGTGGCTAGGATTCAGTGCTGTTACCGCCATGATGCAACCTCAGCCTCTCGCTGGAAACTGAAGCCCCACTTCAAACTGTGTAGGCTGAGGCCACCTGAGATCAATATGATTCAATTGGATGGGCTTTTATGGTCTCAAATCCAGTATTTCTTTTGATTTCAAGTGGCCTTGTTTGTGACTCTGGCATTCATGCTCTTGAACCAGTGTCCTATGTAGCTTCACAACCATAAACTATACAGCCCGCAATCCTGTTTTGATTCTCTCACATATTTTAGATGTGGTCTCTCCCCTAAAGGGCTTCCCAGGTGGCACAGTAGTAAAGAATCCATCTGCCAATGCAGGAGACTCAAGAGATGTGGGTTTGATCCCTGGATCAGGAAGATCCCCTGGAGTAGGAAATGGCAACCCACTCCAGTATTCTTGCCTGGAAAATTCCATGGACAGAAGATGTTGGTGGGCTACAGTCCATGGGGTCACAAAGAGTCAGACACGACTGAGCAGACATGCACACACTCTCCCCTCAAGCAGGCTCTCAGGCTCAGGCATATAGTGGTGACAGGTTTCTAAGCACAAAAGCACAAAAAAGTGCAAGCCTTTGTGTCCTGGACTCAGAACTGCCGTGACATCACTCTCATTGCATCCTATTAGCCAAAACAAATCACAAGCTCAGCTCAAAAAAGACCTCACTCTTAATGGAAGAATCTGCAATGTCGTGTTACAAGGGGTATGGTTACAGGGAAGGACTATCTAGTGGGAGGGTATTTACTCTCACTTTGGGGATGGCAGTGTCTCCTACACTGTGAGGATTAAATGAGTTCAACACAGTGCTGGGCTGGTTGTCAGAGCTGCATAAGTTTTCAATTTTATTACTATCTTAATGCCCAAAAGAAACCAAATAGAATAGCACATTATCCACCTTCTTAGCATGGAGCAACAATGTTAAAATCATGTTTTTTTAAATCAGATTTTAAAACTTAAGCCAAAGAATGGAGTGATTCTCATTCAGTATTTAAAATTAGAGGAGAAGATGAGGTCTAATCTCCAGTTTTTTCCTTACGGCCTTTGTTTTAAAGGCCATATTTTGTCTAATATGAGTATTGGGATCCCCACTTTCTTGTTATTTCCATTTGCATGAAATATATTTTTCTATCATACTGGTCAAAATAGCCATCATTTAAAAGTCTACAACTAGCAAAGAGGGTTGAGAGGGTGTGGAGAAACAGGAACCGTCCTACACTGTTGATGGGAATGTAAACTGGTGCAGCTTCACTGAAGACCAACAGTACAGAGGTTCCTCAAGAAACTAAAACTAGAGTTGTTATATGATCCAGCAATTCCACTCCTGAGCATATATCTAGACAAAATTATAATTTAAAAAGATATATGCAACCCTATATTCACAACAGCATTATTCACAATAGCCAAGACACGGAAACAACCCAAATGCCCATCGACACACGCATGGATAAAGAAAATGTGAAACATATATACAATGGAATACTACTTGGCCATAAAAAGAATGAAATAATGTCATTTGCAGCAACATGATTAGACCTAGAATTGTCGTACTGAAAGAAGTAAGTCAGAAAGAGAAAGACAAATATCATGGTATCATTCATACATGTAATCTAAAAAATGTACTTATCTAAGAAATACTCGTAGACATAGAGAACAAATTCATGGTTACCAAGGGCAAGGGGCATGGAAGAGGGACAGAATGGGAGTTTGGGATTTGCAAATGCAAGCTATTATATATTGAAAGGATAAAGTCCTACTGTATATCACAGGGAACTATATTCAATATTCTGTGATAAATTTGAGAAGGTCATGTATACATTGTTATATTCAAAATGAGTAGCCAACAAGAATCTATTGTACAGTACATGGAATTGTACTCAATGTTATTTGCCAGCCTAGATGGGAGGGAGGTTTTGGAGATAATGGATACATGTATATGTATGGCTGAGTCCCTTTGCTGTTCACCTGAAACTACCACATCATTGTTAATAACTATACATCATACAAAATAAAAAGGTTAAAGTTTGGAAAAAAGAAGAGTATGAAAAAATGTGTGTATATATATATATATATATATAAAAAACTGAATCACTTTACTGTATAGTAGAAATTAACAAATTGGGGAGGGAGGAGGGAGGAGGGTTCAGGATGGGGAACACATGTATACCTGTGGCGGATTCATTTTGATATTTGGCAAAACTAATACAATTATGTAAAGTTTAAAAATAAAATAAAATTAAAAATAAATAAATAAATAAAAATCTCCAGTTCCACTTTTTTATTTGGTTTACAGTGACTTTTGTCAGGAAATCACAAATGTCCAGACTTCTCTTTTCTCAGCTGAAAAGGGAGGGGCTTGGACTGAATGATTTTAAGTGTCTCCCAACTGTTAACTGTTGATGAATTCTTGTAAGAATTTTCTCCCCTATTTTATTCCAGCAACTAATGGGAAAGTCTTCTTATTGAATCAATGGCTTTTAACAAGAAAGAATGCCAGAGGGAAATGGATTGCTGAGAAAAACCAAGAATTTAAAGTGTATTGTCAAAAATAAATTGACCTAAAACAATTTTCTTGAAGTCAAATTGTTGGAAAGGATAAATTGGTCAAAAATATCATCTGATATAGATTTTTCATCTTAGTAATTTCAATGCAATTGAAGAAGATTTGTGAGATTTCATGAGCCATTAAGCTTTTTTGTCATTTTTTTCAGAATTTTTTTGGAGACGGACAAAGTTTTTCTTTTTTTTCTCATTCTTAATTTATATACAGGCAATTACATCTGTTCTGCTATTTGTCCAAAAGGTAATTATTCTAAAATCAATGTTTTCAATCATCAGTTAACATTATTTTGTAATTTTTTGAATCTTGGTGTAATTTTCACAACTTTTAGTCATACTTTTAATAAAAATTTTACTAGCTGTGTAATTTTGCTCATTAAAATGGTTAGATTCATTTTTAACCAGTGATGTTAACTTCATTTACTTAACCCTATTTTGTGTTCTATTTCGGTTGAATATTTCTTGTACGTTTCAGCGAATTTTACAGAGACGTGTTTTTACTATTCAGTGTTACTGTCAGAATTGAAGCTATAACGAAAAACATACGGTCATAATGTGGCTTCTCACATTAAGCTTAGGTTTAAATTTGTCAACCTAACAATGTATGGAAAAATTCCTGAGAGCAGATGAATGAACCACTGATATTTTCACTAAAGAAAGGGAAGGTGAAAACTTTATGCCAGATTTTCTGACTCAGCGAATCCTTACATTATTTTGATAATGGAAAGACTTGAAGATAGAAATGAAAAATGCAGAATGTTCTAAGTAATCGTAGTGATTAACAAACTTCAACAATTTCCAATGACTTCATTCTTCACAACCACCTTTTATCACATCATGTCTTTAACTCTGCAGATTCCTTAGAATATACACTAATAAGACTAATTAAAACAAATGTTAGCTTGTTTCTGGTGAGTTTGTACAAAACCATAAAAGTATTGCTAAATAAGACAAGCAAGTGTGACGGGATGAAAGTCTATCATAAATTGAAAATAAAAGTTCAAAGAACTGGAGAAAAACCACTAAAATTGTGAAAAATGAAAAAATAAAGCATTGTTATTCTAAACACCTTCTCCAATGCTTCAACATTAATAACACATAAACAAAAAATTACAAAAGAAGAGTCATATTAATTATTTTTACCAGTTTTGTTTTAGGCAAATTGTTTTCAACCAAATAGACTGCAAGCAAATAGAAGTAGTGATATACAGCAAGACACTTTAAGTGCGGCTAGGGCCAGCATAGGTGCTACTTTCAACAAGACAGAATTCGATCTGGACTTTCTGACACAGTCTCTCCCCAATGCCACAAATTCTTCTCCTCTGATTCATAGCTTTTCTTTCCTGTTCTGATTTCCCTGCATCTTTCTGATCTTGGGATTCTGATCCCTCACTTCTGCCTTAATTTACATCTACTGAGAGCTAGTTCTCAGCTTTCTGCTTTCATCCTTTTGTATCCTAATTCCTTTTCCTTTTTGAGGAACTAAAATGGGTTAAGATGCTCAGCAAGACTTCTTCTCCTGGTTATTGCTAGTAGTCATCCTCTCTGTACGTGAGACTGTTGTCTCAGGGGTTCCCTTAGTTCCCTCTGACTCCTGTAATCAAACAAGGATCTAGGGTTCAGTTCAGCTCAGTCACTCAGTCATGTCTGACTCTTTGAGACCCCATGGAGGAACTCCCCAGGTCAGTAGGTGCCCAATATGCTACTGCAGATCAGTGGAGAAATAACTCCAGAAAGAATGAAGGGATGGAGCCAAAGCAAAAAGAATACCCAGCTGTGGATGTGACTGGTGATAGAAGCAAGGTGCTGTAAAGAGCAATATTGCATAGGAATCTGGAAGGTCAGGTCCATGAATCAAGGCAAATTGGAAGTGGTCAAACAAGAGATGGCAAGTGTGAATGTTGACATTCTAGGAATTAGTGAACTAAAATGGACTGGAATGGGTGAATTTAACTCAGATAACGATTATATCTACTACTGCGGGCAGGAATCCCTCAGAAGAAATGGAGTAGCCATCATGGTCAACAAAAGAGTCTGAAATGCAGTACTTGGATGCAATCTCAAAAATGACAGAATGATCTCTGTTCATTCCCAAGGCAAACCATTCAATATCACAGTAATCCAAGTCTATGCCCCAACCAGTAATGCTGAAGAAGTTGAAGTTGAACGGTTCTATGAAGACCTACAAGACCTTGTAGAACTAACACCCAAAAAAGATGTCCTTTTCATTATAGGGGACTGGAATGCAAAAGTAGGAAGTCAAGAAACATCTGGAGTAACAGGAAAATTTGGCCTTGGAATACGGAATGAAGCGGGGCAAAGACTAATAGAGTTTTGCCAAGAAAATGCACCGGTCATAACAAACACCCTCTTCCAACAACACAAGAGAAGACTCTACACATGGACATCACCAGATGGTCAATACCAAAATCAGATTGATTATATTCTTTGCAGCCAAAGATAGAGAAGCTCTATATAGTCAACAAAAACAAGACCAGGAGCTGACTGTGGCTCAGATCATGAACTCCTTATTACCAAATTGAGACTGAAATTTAAGAAAGTAGGGAAAACCACTAGACCATTCAGGTATGACCTAAAGCAAATCCTTTATGATTATACAGTGGAAGTGAGAAATAGATTTAAGGGCCTAGATCTGATAGATAGAGTGCCTGATGAACTATGGAATGAGTTTCATGACATTGTACAGGAGACAGGGATCAAGACCATCCCCATGGAAAAGAGATGCAAAAAAGCAAAATGGCTGTATGGGGAGGCCTTACAAATAGCTGAGAAATGAAGAGAAGCAAAAGCAAAGGAGAAAAGGAAAGATATAAACATCTGAATGCAGAGTTCTAAAGAAGAGCAAGAAGAGATAAGAAAGCCTTCCTCAGTGATCAATGGAAACAAATAGAGGAAAACAACAGAATGGGAAAGACTAGAGATCTCTTTAAGAAAATTAGAGATACCAAGGGAATATTTCATGCAAAGATGGGCTCGATAAAGGACAAAAATGGTGTGGACCTAACAGAAGCAGAAGATATTAAGAAGAGGTGGCAAGAATACACAGAAGAACTGTACAAAAAAGATCTTCATGACCCAGATAATCACAAGGGTGTGATCACTGACCTAGAGCCAGACATCCTGGAATGTGAAGTCAAGTGGGCCTTAGAAAGTATCACTACGAACAAAGCTAGTGGAGGTGATGGAATTCCAGTTGAGTTATTTCAAATCCTGAAAGTTGATGCTGTGAAAGTGCTGCACTCAATATGCCAGCAAATCTGGAAAACTCAGCAGTGGCCACAGGACTGGAAAAGGTCAGTTTTCATTCCAATCCCAAAGAAAGGCAATGCCAAACAATGCTCAAACTACCGCACAATTGCACTCATCTCACACGCTAGTAAAGTAATGCTGAAAATTCTCCAAGCCAGGCTTCAGCAATATGTGAACCGTGAACTTCCTGATGTTCAAGCTGGTTTTAGAAAAGGCAGAGGAACCAGAGATCAAATTGCCAACATCCACTGGATCATGGAAAAAGCAAGAGAGTTCCAGAAAAACATCTGTTTCTGCTTAATTGACTATGCCAAAGCCTTTGACTGTGTGGATCACAATAAACTGTGGAAAATTCTGAAAGAGATGGGAATACCAGACCACCTGACCTGCCTCTTGAGAAATCTGTATGCAGGTCAGGAAGCAACAGTTAGAACTGGACATGGAACAACAGACTGGTTCCAAATAGGAAAAGGAGTATGTCAAAGCTGTATATTGTCACCCTGATTATTTAACTTATATGCAGAGTACATCATGAGAAACACTGGACTGGAAGAAACACAAGCTGGAAGCAAGATTGCCGGGAGAAATATCAATAACCTCAGATATGCAGATGACACCACCCTTATGGCAGAAAGGGAAGAGGAACTCAAAAGCCTCTTGATGAAAGTGAAAGTGGAGAGTGAAAAAGTTGGCTTAAAGCTCAACATTCAGAAAACAAAGATCATGGCATCTGGTCCCATCACTTCATGGGAAATAGATGGGGAAACAGTGGAAACAGTATCAGACTTTATTTGTCTGGGCTCCAAAATTACTGCAGATGGTGACTGAAGCCATGGAATTAAAAGATCCTTACTTTTTTTTGACCAACCTAGATAGCATATTCAAAAGCAGAGACATTCCTTTGCCAACCAAGGTCCATCTAGTCAAGGCTATGGTTTTTCCAGTGGTCATGTATGGATGTGAGAGTTGGACTGTGAAGAAGGCTGAGCGCCGAAGAATTGATGCTTTTGAACTGTGGTGTTGGAGAAGACTCTTGAGAGTCCCTTGGACTGCAAGGAGATCCAACCAGTCCATTCTGAAGGAGATCAGCCCTGGGATTTCTTTGGAAGGAATGATGCTAAAGCTGAAACTCCAGTACTTTGGCCACCTCATGTGAAGAGTTGACTCATTGGAAAAGAGTCTGATGCTGGGAGGGATTGGGGGCAGGAGGAGAAGGGGATGACAGAGGATGAGATGGCTGGATGGCATCACTGACTCGATGGGCGTGAGTCTGAGTGAACTCTGGGAGTTGGTGATGGACAGGGAGGCCTGGTGTGCTGCGATTCATGGGGTCTCAAAGAGTCGGACACGACTGAGTGACTGAACTGAACTGAACTGAACTGGACTGCAGCACGCCAGGCTTCCCTGACAACCACCAACTCCCGGAGCTTGCTCAAACTCATGTCCATTGAGTCAGTGGTGTCATCCAACCATCTCATCCTCCATCGTGCCCATCTCCTCCTGCTTCCATCTTTCCCAACATCAGTGTCTTTTCCAATGAGTCAGTTCTTCACATCAGGTAGCCCAAGTATTGGAGTTTCAACTTTAACATCAGTCCTTCCAATGAATATTCAGGGCTTATTTCCTTTAGAATTGATTGGTTTGATCTCCGTGCAGTCCAAGGGACTCTCAAGAGTTCTCCAACACCACTGTTCAAAAGCATCAATTCTGCCGCACTCATCTTTCTGTATAGCCCAACTCTTGCGTCCATACATGACTACTGGAAAAACCATAGCTTTGACTACAAGGACCTTTGTTGGCAAAGTAACTTCTCTGCTTTTTAATATGCCATCTTGGTTGGTCACAGCTTTTCTTCCAAGAAGCAAGTGTGTTTGACTCCAAGCTATGTTCCCAGCTTCCTGTGGGTCTGACATTCTTACACTTTCCCCACAGGGTGAGCCAACTAGCAGACATACCTATATTAGATGAAGCATCCTTCATGATCATACCTTTTGGGCCATGAGTGAGCTCTTGAAAAAACTGAATCAGATTTCTAGAATTTTAAAGACTATTGTAGTCTTTTTAAATGGCTAAAATATCTACTATAAAGTCAGATGCTAAGGAGAAGAAGGCATTTTCCATTTTGTCAACCAGTAAACCAGAGAAAGCCAGGGTTTTTATTTTTTATTTTTTTTACCACAGAAAGATATTAAATTCCTTATTAAGCTGTATTCTTTCACCAAAAATCAATGGTGAACAGTTTGACATTTATTGTTACCCACCATAGGCCAATTTTCATCCAATTTATGTGATATGTGCCCATAACTTAGCAACATTTTCTGGTTTAATAAATCCATGCACAGATTTGTTACCAGACAAATTTAATTATCTACAATCATTTATTTCCTTTTTTTAATTGTGACAAAATTCACAGAATACAAAAATAAGTGTACAATTCAGCAGTGTTAAGTACATTCACATTGTTATGGAGCCAACCTCCAGAACTCTTTTCATGTTGCAAAATGGAAACTTCATACCCATTAAACAGCAACTCCCTATCCTCCCCGTCCACCAACCCTGGCACTACCATTTTACTTTCTGCCTCTATGAATTTGACTGTTCTAGGTAACCTATATAAGTGGGAGCATTCAGTCTTTATTTTTGACTGGCTTATTTCACTTAGCATAATGTTGTTAAGGTTCATCCATGTTGTACCATATCAGAATCCCCTTCCATTTTAAGGCTGAATAATATTCCATTGTTTGTATATACTGATATTATACCACATTTTGTTTATCCTTTTATCTGTCAATAAACACAGGTTTCTTC
Source organism: Bos indicus (assembly GCF_029378745.1). Classification (NCBI taxonomy): domain Eukaryota; kingdom Metazoa; phylum Chordata; class Mammalia; order Artiodactyla; family Bovidae; genus Bos; species Bos indicus. The sequence continues at coordinate 47,588,798 of NC_091762.1, read as the reverse complement.
TGGCTATTGTGAATAATGCTGCTATGAACTTGGTGTACAAATAGAAAGTACATTTTTAAATAAAGAGAATAAAAAATGCACAAAAAAATAGAAAAAAATAGACAAAGAGAGGTTTCTTATACTTTTTCTCCTCCTGGTTCTCATTATCTATTGAGATCCACATGCATTTCTCTTTTTGGTTATATGAGTCACCGCTGTATCCTCACACAGTAAATTTTCCTTTTTAGTTTAAGATGGCTAAGGCTACTTTCTGTTATTGACATCCAAAAGGTCCTGACTAATATATGAAGACAAGTTCAAGTCATAAAAACCATCTCTTTTATTCTGTAAATAAGAAATAGGAGAAAATTTCAGTTTCGACAAAGGAATTAAAAACTCCAAGTATCAATATGAGTCAAAACATCTGAGAACTTCCAGACCTTTAGCAAACAACAGAAATAGAAGAAAAGTTTCTAGATGAAACCTAGGATGGAAGGTCAATGAAATTTTAGATTTGATTATTAGTTTTTGTTGTGTTTTTGTTTTAATGTTTATGCTGTCTCTCTACAGAGCCTGAATGGTCCAAATGGATGGAATTCTCTGTGAATAGTTTGTCTTTCACGAGCTTCACAGATAAATGAGCCATCAAGGGAAAAAATAGATAATGTTAGGACTTTATCAAGTTCAAAATATCTCTCCCAAATATTTATTGTATGCCTTAACATTTTTCAGTCTTTTAGTTTCATGGATTTTGAAATTGCTTCTATATAAGTTAAGATAATAATACATATTGCTAATGTGCATGGTGTCCAAAAGAAGAGAGGCTCTCATCTCACATCTCATAGAAACAGCTGAAACAAAAACAAATTCTAATCTAGACTCTCCCTTAGTCCTGCCTTGTGGTTTTGATAGCTGCATTAGCTTGGAAATTTTATTGAGCCCGAAAAATGCTGAGTGATGCTCTCTTCCCAAAAAATGGCAGTGAATATTCTTCAAAAGAAAATTAATTTCTATATTGATTTGGCACAGTCTTCTACACAGTCTTCTACCCGTTTAATTTCACTATGCCTACCTTAACTCCCAGCCCCCACGAAATCCTTTGTGTTTCTCTCTTCCTTTCCCATCACTCTTCTCACTAATTTTCTCAGGTGACCTGCTTCTTTTTCTCATCATTCTTTGGACATGTATTTTCTTTAGCCTTTCTTTCTTCTCCTTTTCTTTTTAATACTGTCTAGATAGTTTCCTTTTAACGACTTGATTTCTAAGAGACAGTGCTAACAAAAGCATATACGATGAAGAGGGGAAAGAGATCATTTCAATATTTCTAAGTGCTCGCACTAGTATTCTTCCTCTGTGCTGAGGCATAGCAGCCTGAATTTATGCCATGTCTAGAATTTTGTATTGAGAAAGTATAAAGACCTATAGAATATCTTCCTACAAGCCTCCCTGAGAAATCTACACATCAACATAATTGAGCAGCCAATTCATACATTAGAAGAGAAATTAGCATTTAAGTAATTTAAACAACTAGAGGACTAGACCCTTGCCAACTTTCTTCAAGTTGGACTTCAACTAAATTTTTTATATTAAATCAATGTTGGAAAATACAAGAATCAAATCTTCTGTTAAGTGACTTTCCCCCAAAATACCTACTAAGGAATTATTAAATTTAAATCTACCTTTGGCTTTATACAGTTTACTTTATTCAACAATAAAATGTCCTATATATATATATATATATATATATCTATATATATATATATATATAACACTGTGTGTGTGTGTGTGTGTATGTGTGTGTGTATTCAAGCTCTCTGAAGACCAGAAAAAAAAGTGTTGTGTAGATTTAAAAAACAGCAGCCTAAACAAAAGCAAAATAAACAAATGGGACTACATCAAACTGAAAAGTTTCAGCTGAGCAAAGGAAGCCATCAACAAAATGAAAAGGCAACCGACCCAATAGAGTAAAAAATTTGCAAACCATGTATTCAATAAAGTGTTAACATTAAAAATATACAAAAAACTCATGCAAATTAATAACACAACCCATTTCAAAATGGGTAAAGGACCAAGAGAGACATTTTTCTAAAGAAGATGTAATAAATGGCCAACAAATACATGCAAAGGTGTTCAACATTACTAATCGTCAAGGAAGCACAAATTAAAGTAACAACGAGACACCACCTCATACCTGCTAGGAAGTCTATTATGAAAAGACAAAAGATGACACATGCTGTCAAGGATGAGGAGGAAAGAGAGCTCTTGTACACTACTGGTACAACCATTATAAAAATAATGAGGTTAAATAATATAGTTCTTCAAGAACTTAAAAATAGTACTGTCATATGATCCAGCAACCCTACATTTGGGTGTATTTCCAAAGGAAACAAAACCATTATCTCAAAGAAATAGCTGTAGTTCCATTATCACTGCAACGTTACTTGCAATAGCCAAAATATAGAAACAATCTAAGTGTCCATCGGCCGACAAATGGGAAAAGAAAATGTGACACATATAGCAAAACTTCAAGCCCACACAATGGAATACTAGTCACCTTAAAAGAAGGAAATCTTGTCATGTGACAATATGAAGGAACCCGGAGGACATTATGCTAAGTGAAATAAGTCAGATAAAGAAAGATAATACTGCATGGTTTCACTTACTGTGTAATGTAAAAAAGAAAAAGAAAAAACGAAAAACAGTCAAACTCATAGAAACAGAGAATAGAAAAGTAGTTGCCAGGGGCTGCGACATGGAAGTGGGGGAGAAGTGAGGAGAGGTTGATTAACGGGTACAAACTTTCAGTTATATGATGAATAAGTTCTAAGGATCTAATGTATACCATGGTGACTATAGTTGAAAATAGCATATTATATAATTAAAATTTGCTGAGAGTAGAACATAAATGTTCTCACCAAAAAAAAAGAGATATCTGCCTAACAAAAGCAATTTTAATGACTTCCAGAAAATATTCCAGTCACTTCTGAGTTTACAGGCAGCTTCCAAGTTGAGTGGTCATTTAATGACAAAAGCATTTAGAAAAAATAAAGCAAATACCTCTGTACTATAACTGCAGTTATTTTCTAGGGTTTCATTTGTTTCTTTTTAAACAAAACATTGAGATCTGTGAGTAGTACTTTACAGTTTAAAAATCAAGAAGCAAAATTTAATCAGTAAGAAAATTGAAAAATATTTCTTGTGCACCTTCATTAATGATTAGGCATAAGACTACCCTTACAGAGCATAAAGAAGCATATTTCCTGAGACTGATATACTTTATTCACCTAGAGATCTTCTCTGACTGGATTATGTGTATACCTAAGGGTACCTGGTTGTGTGTTGGGTGCATGATGCCATTTCTATGCAGCATATCTTCCTGAAGTAACAATTTTATCTGATACTTTGGAGGGAGAGTAAGATGAGTAATTAAATAGTAAGTAATTGAAAACTTTATATTAAAGCACATATAGAAAAATTATAGTGCAAAATGCTCCCAAAATTTCATGAAAAATTTGAGGCTTCAAATAAATTTCATCCATGGTTGATGGTGTAATCTATTTCCCCAAAGAGCAGAAGGAACAAGGAAGCTACTTAGATGGCTTAGATCATGTTTACTGTCCTTAGAGCTACTTTGGGAGAAATGTTTACAGTACCATTTCTCTAGAAGAGTCTTTATTTCTCCCATACCTCTGTATCCTGCTTTTTACATAATCTGATAATTGGAAGAGTAGAAAGATGATGCCAAGTAAAGCTGTTTTCCATGATTTAAGAACAAGTGCAGAAACCCATTCTAAATTTTGGCAAGGCCCATTAGTTCTTTTTGGATAGTTTCTGAGGCTGGAGGCTGGTGAAAATACCTCCAACCCCATCTCCATTCTGTTGAGTTGGTCCTGAATCCCAACCATTGTTCCCTAGGGCTGTGAGTAATGCCAGACAATCAGTTCAGCCTGCACCATTAACCTCCAGGGATTAGTAGCTCTCTGTGCAACTCAATGTTCCCAGATTAGTCCCTGCAGTGAGCCACCTGCCAGGACTCAGCACATGACAGGCAAGCTAAGAAGCTAGTAAAAGATTTAAAGCTCAAACTTGGACTGAGCAATCAGGATGTTTTTCTTCTACAATTTGTAGCTACTGTGTCATGACCTAATTTTTCATTCCTGTTTTTTTTTTTTTTTTTTCCTTTAAATCTTGTGGCCTGATTTACCTGATAGAATTTTTTCCACAGAAAATTAATGGAAGTAATTTCAATTTTTCCATCATACAATTGGAAAGCATACTGCAATCCAACATATTTTTTAAACTTTCATTAAGTTCCCATTGTGAACACTTGATATGTATTGAAATAGGAGTTCCTGTCCTCAAGCATGTAGGGACTAGCCTTTTTTGTATATGATAGAGACACTCTACCAGTAATAGGAAAGCCTGCAGGGAGCTCCAGCTCTATACAGAATTTACCCAAAGTGTACAGATCATAAAACCCAGGTTTGACTTGCCATATTTAGTGTATTGATGTATATAGAGTGGCATAAGGTTATTGCTTTGCATGTTTCAAAGGAGATACATGTTTTGTTATTAAAGAAGTTACACTAAGGAACATATGCATTCTGCTTCTACCTGAAACAACCAAAAATAAACAGGCAAAATAAATGATAAAACAATTTTCAGGACTCTTGATACCAGCCAAGAAAGGGAAGTAAATCCTGAGATAGGAAACAAGGAAGGTATTTTGATTTCCCCAGCTTACTGTCTGAAGCACTGAAAGTTTACAGCACACAGAAAGAAATCTCAGGAAAAGCCCTCAACTCTCCAAGTTGGGTAGGTAAAGCTGAAAATTTGGGGAGAACAACATGGTTAGATTTTGCCAGACAGAATCCTGGAGAAGAGAGAGCTACATGGAGAGAAAATTTCAGAGACTTCAGAGGGTCCTTCTCAGATATTGGGCAGAGTACTTACTGACCACGTGTAAGAGAAAAACCCCCAAAGCTGGATAGAACCGTCTCAGAGGAATAGAGGGACTCATGCTCAGTGTTCATACTGGAATAGGAATAGCGCATATTGCCATAACTTAAGAGAAGAAAACCTCACAATTCATAGCATGCTGGCAGACTTCTCAGAAGGGTCTTGCCTCAGCAGTAGGAAATAATTAGCCCTAGACTAAAAACTGCTCTATCCCTACATCCAGTGGGCTATAACTCTTTTTTAAAAATCTTAAAAATAAAACCTAATGGATCAAACTATCTTTTACTAGCCAAACTTATTTAAGAATAAAGCTCATTTATGAATACTTCTAGGAATACAAAAATATTCAGCAGTAAACAAAATAATAGTCACATCGTCTTGCATCCAATCAAAGATTATTAGACAAGACAAGAGGAAGAACAATAAAATCCGTACTGAGGACAAAAATCAATCAAAACCAATCTAAAGTCAATAGATAATAGGATTAGTAAGTAATGATATTAAAACAGTAATTAAAACTACATTCCAGATGTTTATAAATATACAAATTTGACTTCTAAAGATAAAAACTATAACATTTGATCTGAACAATACTCTGGATGAAATTAATTTCAGACTAGATATTGCAGAAGAAAATATTCATGAACTTGAAGATATAGCAATAGAAACCAAGAAAAATATTACAGTACCAGTGATTGGTGCAACAATTTCTAGAATGTTATTGGGCCTCCCAGAATAATAAAATATTTGAAGAAATAATTGTTAGAATTTTTTCAAAGTAATTTTTTAAAAAGCCTATAAACCTTTAGATTCAAGAAATCTATCTATGCATCCCAATAATAAGACATTTGAAGAAAACCATTTAAAAGTTATTCATAGCAATAGCACAATAGCACAGTGAAAGTCATTTAGTTGTGTCTGACTCTTTGAGACCCCATGGACCATACAGTCCACGGAAATCTCCAGGCCAGAATAAGGGAGTGGGTAGCTGTTCCCTTCTCCAGGGGATCTTCCCAACCCAGGGATAGAACCCAGGTCTCCTGAATTGCAGGCGGATTCTTTTACCAGCTGAGCCATTAGGGAAGCCCAAGAATATTGGAGCGGGTAGCCTATCCTTTCTCCAGCGTATCTTCCCGACCCAAGAATCAAACTGGAGTCTCCTGAATTGCAGGCAGATTCTTTACCAACTGAGCTATCATAATAAAGTTATTCATAATAAAATTATACAAGAAACTTGATAAAGAAAAATATCTTAATAGTAACTAGTGAAAAAACATACATTACGTACTGAGAAAGAAAAGGATAATGGCAGTTTTCTCAACAGAAATAATGCAAAAAAGAGGAGAGTATAACATCATTAAAATATTCATAGAAAAAAGAAACCTGTCAACCAAGAATTCTTTACTTAGGAAGAAATAACTGTCAAAAACAAACATGAAATAGAGGTCTTTTTAGCCATCCAAAAGATTTATCACTATTAAGGTAATACCAAAAAAATCTTAAAGAAAGTATTTTAGGAAGAAAAATAATAACATCAGTTCAAAATGTTGATTTATACAAAAGAATGAAGAACACCAGTAATAATAACTACATGGATAAATGTACAAGTTTGTTTCTTAATATTTAAATTTCTTTTAAAGATAAATATGAAAGCAAAAATAATAACATTGCTTTGAAAGTTTATAACAAGTATTAATAAACTACTTTATTAATATAACTAATTAGTGGTAGCATGCAACAGCAGAGGGGAACAGTAGCACAGGGTAAATAGAAGTATGCTGTTATAAATTCTTAGGCATGAAGTGGTATATCTCACTTGTAGGTATATTAAAGATATGTGATACAGAGTTATGACTATAAGCCAACATAGGAGATAAAATAAAGATATTCATTTCTAAAAGAAAGCTGAAAATGAAAAAATAAATAACAAAGGTAACAAATAAAAATCAAATAGTACACAATAAATTTAAACCTAACCATATCAATAACCGCATTACAATAGTCAAGTTAAAAGGCAGACATTGTCAAATTAGGGGGGAAAAATGAAGAGAAGGGAGTACTTCCCAACTCATTCAATGAGGACAGCATTATTCTGATACCAAACTCAGACAAAAACATTAGAAAAAATTACAAAGCAATATTTCTTTTGAGGGGCTTTTCAGGTGGCTAAGTGATACAGAATCCACCTGCCAATGCAGGAGATGCAGGTTGGAGCCCTGGATTGAGAAGATCCCCTCGAGAGGGAAATGGCAATCCACCACTTTAGTATTCTTGCATGGGAAAGCCCATGGACAGAGTAGCCTTGCGGGCTACAGTCCATAGGGTCACAAAGAATTGGATATGACTTAGTGACTGAGCAAGTACGTATGCCTTTCTTCTGAATAAAGTTTTAGTAAATCAAATTCTAAAATGCATAAAAAGGAATTATGAGGTTAATGTCAGGAAAGCAAGTTTTATTTAACATTCAATAATCAATGTAATTTTCCACATTAATAAATTTAAAAGGTAAAATCAGGGCCTTCCCTGGTGGTCCAGGGGCTAAGACTCCGAGCTTCCAAATCAGGCAGCTCAAGTTCAATCTCCGGTCAGAGAACTAGATCCCACATGCTGCAACTAAGAGTTCGCATGCTGCAACCAAGACCCGGCAAAGCCAAATAAATAAATATTTTTCAAAAAGTAAAACAATATGATCACTCTAGATGAGGAAAAATCATTTAACTACACCCAGGAAACATACCTAATAAATGGTATCAGCAAACTAAGAATCGAGTAATACTTTTTAAAACTTTTTTAAAGAACAAAAGCATAGTTAACTTCATACTTAATGCTGAAAGATAAAATGATTTCTCTCTAAAATCAGAAATCAGACAAGGTTATCCACTCTCAATACTTCTATTCAACAAGGAGTTTGGAAGTCCTACGTAGTGGAATAAGGTAAGAAAATAAGATTGAAAAGATCAGAAAGGAGGATAAAAGCTGTCCTTGTTTATAGATGACACCAGAAAATACTATGTTGGAAATACTATGTTCCAATACTAGTTGGAAAATACTATAAGATTTACATCTAAGCTGCTAGAACTAATAAGTGAGTTTGATGATTTTGGAGTCTATAAGATCAAAATAAAATATCATTTATAACTAAAAATAAAATGCTATTTATTAATATAACATTCTAAACATACTAAGGGATACATCTGAGAACAAAATATGCAACATTTGACAGTGGGAACTACAAAACTTTGCCAAAATAAATTAAAAATCTAAATAAATGTTTATGGATCAGAAGGTTCAGTATTAGCATGACACTGTGCCTGTGTGCTCAGTCACTTCAGTCATGTTCGACTCTGTGCAACCCTATGGACTGTAGCCCATCAGGTTCCTCTGTCCATGAGATTCTCTTGGCAAGAATACTGGAGTGGGTTGCTATGCCCTCCTCTAGGGGATCTTCCCAACCCAGGGATTGAGCCCCACATCTTTTATGTCTCCTGTTTGTCAGGCAGGTTCTTTACCACTAACGCCACCTGGGAAGCCCTAGAATGATATCAAGTCCCTCCAAAATGATCTCAAAATTCAAAGCATCCTTTGCACTATAGAAGGATTTTTTTTCTTTTAGAACTTGAGAAACTGATTCTATACATCATATTAAAATGTAAATGAGTTATGATAGGTAAAACATCTTTGAAAAAGAACTACATTAGAGAGTTAACACTATCTGATTTCAAGACTTATAAAGTGTTACAGTAACAAAAACAGTATGGTATATCAGTGGCACAAGAAACAAATATATGAAACACAATTGAGAACACAGAATAGACCCACACAGAGATGAACAGCTTGTTTCTGACAAAAATATTTAATACAACAGAAATTCAGTGGAAAGGGGATCCTGTTTTCCACAAATGGTGCTGTCATTACTGGTTATCCACACTAAATAAATAAATAAGGGCTTCATGTAGAAAGTACTCCTCTTCAGTCAAATTTCATTCACTCGGTCTATTACTGAGTAGTACTGCAAGATTATACCGTGATTGCAAGGTTATACCATGATTTGTTTGTTCATCCATTTTTTGATGGATATTAGACTTCTTTATTCATGTACAAGTCATTGTAATGACGTATACCTTCTTTTCTCTTGCATGACTACCCTGGAATAGGATAGCTGGGGGGTAAGGAACGGGGAGGGATAAATTGGGAGACTGGGATTGATGTATACACACTACTATAAATAAAATAGATAATTAAAAAGGACCTACTATATAGCACAGGGGGCTTTACTCAATACCCTATAATGACCTGTGTAGGAAAAGAATCTAAAAAAGAGTGGAGGGACTTCCCTGGTGGTCCAGTGGTTAAGAATCTGCTTTCTAATACAGGTGACATGAGTTCGATTCCTGGTCCAGAAACTAAGACCCCACATGACTCAGGGCAATTAAACCCATGCACCACAATGACTGAGCCCATGTGCCTGAGAACCTGTGCTCCATAACAAGAGAAGCCTCCACAATGAGAAGCCTGTGCACCTCAACTAGGGAGTAGCCTCCGCTGGTGGCAACTAGAGAAAAGCTGAAGCTATGAAGAGGCTGATGTTTATCTGACTAGCTGTTGGTTCCAGAGTCTTTGAATTCCTCTAAGATCCTTGTTTTTCTCTCCTTTGTTGACCTTGGAATTCACCAAGAACTTCTTCTCAGAGAGAGTCTGTGTCTTATAGCTCTATCATCTCTAAGCCACTGTTACACTGCAGCCTTATTTTAAGTGGTGGGAAGGTATAAGAGAAGGGAAGCATTTTGTAATTTTGTAATAAAATCTCAGTTGGCCTATGTCCTTGGGTTGTGATACAGTTGTTTCTTAGACATTTTTCCCTTCCTAAATTAGACAAGAGGGCTACAGGGGGCTGGAATGAAAAAAAAAAAAAATCCCCTTCCTTCCAGTGGGATGAGGCTCTGATAAAGTCTTTTCCTTGAAGAATAACTCTTTGTCATGGAGAACACTTTGTATATATTATACAAGTGTTATTCAAACCTGTTGAGTCACAAAGAGATCTTCAGATCTTCAGCGTTAGAACTTGATAGGGTCTCAGGAAGTAAAACCCATAGAAAAAATGTGGGGCTTCCCAAAGACTGTGATCCCCAGGAATTTATTATTCTCATACTTGTCCACACTTCACCTCCAACAGTTTGTCAAAATATTGTTCCAGTGGCTTCTGCTCCCAGGAGAGAAATCTCAGCTCTAATTCTCTAATTTTACATATCTTATCAGGTTTCAAGGTTGTAATTTTCCCTGCGACCTCATATCTTTGATGTATCAATAAAAGTAATCAATTTTTAGTTTGTTCAACCTCTTCTTTTAAGAATGGGAGTGACTACTTCTAACCTCTTTACATATTTGAATAGACTGTAGAAGTTTATACAGGGTAATATTTTTCAAAACAGTGTTCTAGAAGAAATAAGAAAATAAATCCTTATACTTACTGGGCATTGTATCATGTCCATTATATATGGTCTCATTTAAAGGATACAACAATTCTGTGAGATAGTTGTCAGAAGATCTAGTTCCCAACACTGTAACGCTTCTCACTAATTCACATAGCCTCGTGTTTCAGAAACCTCGGTCTTTCACATCTAAATGGGAAAAAATGAAGGAAAATATTTTATTCAATAGAAAAAAATTTGTTCAGCAGGATTAAACTGTATTAATTACTGATGCACTCTTTGACAAGCAGACTCCATGCTGAGAAAAGGCCTTGAGGCTTCAATCAAACCCTCTTTTTTCTTCTGTTTTGTCTTTAAATGAATTACATCTTATGCTTACACCTCTAGAATAAGAATAGGATATTTTCCTAAAAAGTGAAATGGCAGTTTATTTTCCAAAAAGGTCAATGCTGAGCAACCAGCAAAACTTGCTATTTTAGAAATAAATTTCAAATAGAGACACTTGATAGGACAATTTCTGGGTCAAAGGGGAACTTCAACGACACACGAGAACTGTAAAAAAATATTGCAACATATGGCACTGGATTTTCTTCAGGAAAGCAAGCCTCCCGGGACCCAATTCTTTGATGCTAATCATAGCAGTAATTAGAGATGATGTTGGTTGGCATTCATGACTGCTCTCCATGTTGAGTGCAAATACACAACCAGAGTAGCTCCCTTCTTCCACTCAGCCAGGGGCCTGACAAGTTCATCTCTAAGACTGGTTTCACTACTGCTGACTCCGGAGATGTGTCACACACATTTTTAAGATGAAATCTGAGAACTGTTTATTTGAAGGCACGTGAAAGCTTCTCTTTAATTGTTCTTAGTACTCTTGCCTGGAAAATCCCATGGACGGAGGAGCCTGGTAGGCTGCAGTCCATGGGGTCACTAAGAGTCAGACATGACTAAACGACTTCACTTTCAGTTTTCACTTTTCACTTTCATGCATTGGAGAAGGAAATGGCAACCCACTCCAGTGTTCTTGCCTGGAGAATCCCAGGGACGGGGGAGCCTGGTGGGCTGCCGTCTATGGGGTCGCACAGAGTTGGACACGACTGAAGCGACTTAGCAGCAGTAGCAGCAGCCCTTAAATAATAGTTCTGAGGTTTGAGGGAAAGCAAAGTAAATAGGAGGTTGTTCTAAAGCAAGGGTTTCCTAAGCAGTGCAGTGATAAAGAACCCATCTGCCAATGCAGGATACACACGAGATGTGGGTTTGATCCCGGAGTCAGGAAGATACACTGGAGAAGAAAATGGCAACCCACTCTGGTATCCTTGCCTGGAAAATTCCATGGACAGAGGAGCCTGGTAGGCTAAAGTCCATGGGGCCACAAAAAGTCAGACGTGAGTGAGCACACACTCACCCTAAAGCAAATGTGAGCATGTACAATTAGGTTTACCAAGTAAGCATTTAAGTAAGACAATGAACATAGAGTCCCATCAAATTTTTTACCATCAGATTTATGTAAATTGCATCACAAATTTAAGACACAACGTGAAATAAACCTACATTGTGTCCAGGCTATTCATGAGTGCAACAGAAAGATTTTAATCAAGAGAATGTGGACAGTGCAGATGGCAGAATTTTGTTTTGTAAATAGAGAGGCTGGTCTAAGGAGGCTGATAGCACAACATGTGGACATTAATCAGGAATAAGGAAAGAATCAGGGGCAATTTCTCCAATATTTCTAACAGAGAATGGGAGCAGGGAGAGGAAGTGGCATTAGATGACAAAGTTTTCTATTTTTAATTATAAGGTTTATTTGTAGTAATTTCTTTTAGAGGCCTGTACTCTTTTTACCACTGTCATTATTGGTCTGGGAGAAAGTGAAGGTTGCTCTGAGTTTTACATGGAAAACTGGAGCCTCTCCATGCTTAATGCAACTCAGCCCAGCAAGTCATGGGGAAGTTCACCAGGAGGGCAGCAGAGAAGATTCAGGGGCCACTCTGGCCAATGGGTTGAGCAGTGTCCTAGGAACAGGACCGAGAACACAAGCAAAACAGATACCTGTTGGATTGATTGGTTGGGAAAAGCTCCCGGGTGGGCAGACTGAATGCTACTAAGAAGGACAAAGCCTTATGGAAAAGGTGTACATCAAAACTTCAAAAGGTTGCCTATTTTTGTTTTTGTTTTTTTACTTTGAAGAAGTCAAGCTTCTAACATTTGGAGAGGTTGAAATTTTAATCTGGTTAAACACACTTTGGCTCTTTCTTTCTTTACTATAACTAGGCATTTATAACTAGCATCAAAACAAAATAAGTTAATGACAGATTTTCTGAAATAACTCTTATTATGGATGTTTTTCAGAAGGCTGATTATATTGAAGCCAAAAATATCCTCAAGTTGATTCTTGACTATATGCGCTAACACAGAGGAGAAAGTGCCAAATAATGTAAACCATAGTAAAGCCTTCTATGATGTTTCTCCAGAATATGTACTTTCACAATGTTGTATTATCTCCCTCTTAAAATCGCTTTAATTCTTCCAATCACCTATAAGGTCAAGTCTAAAATCCCTAGTGTGCCCTTTCTCAGGTGCTTCCACAAGTCTTTGTCCTCCAATCATACCAAATTATTTGCCATTCCTTTTACCTCTGTAGCTTTCATTTCTGTGAGCTAGAGCATGACTGAAATTCCCCACTCCCTTTTTCTACTTGGCCAAATTTTACTCTTTCATCCATAATAACCAGCTTCTCCACTGTAAATATTTTTCCTCCCTCTGGTTGAATTCACTGGAGATATAAATCATTTATACTCTATATTCTTTGAGAGGTTGGTCCATACCCTTGTCTCAGGACTCACAGCACCTCATGCAGATATAAGTATGAGTTACTTGAGGCCAGGAACCAGTCAAAATTCCTAGGGATCCCAAAGAGCAGCATAATGAATGGTAAATGAGCAAGCAACTGAGTTAGGAAGAGAAAAGGTAGATCAGAAGGTTGCAAGAAGAAATATACTCTGGGATGTCTTTTACAAGAGATAATCCACTCAGTATAGATCTCCCCAGAATGAATTTACAACTCAGATTTAATATTTGTGTTTTCACCTCCCTCTGTTCCAGACTCATAGAAACCGGAGAAGACATTTATTTGACAGCTGTCCTTCTCAAACAGGAGACCTGGGTTTGACCCCTGGGTTGAGAAGATCCCCTGGAGGAGGGCATGGCAACGCACTCCACTCTTGCTTGGAGAATCCCATGGACAGAAGAGCTTGGTGGGCTGCAGTTCATGGGGTCGCAAAGAGTCAGACATGACTGAGAGACTAAGAACAGCACAGCACTTCCCAAACAGAGTTCAATTTTTCAGCACACTTGACAAGTGACTTCCAGGGAGGAGAATTCACTGTCTCATGGAGAAAATAATTCCATTCTCAAATGCTTATAGTTTTTAGAAAGCTTTTCTTTGATCCAAATATCAAACCAAAATGTTTATCTGTATTAATCTAGCTCTTCTCGCCCAATCTGGGAGTGAGAACTTGCTTTGACAGCCATAAATAGTAAAGTAAACATAATTTCACACAAAAAAATCATCAACTATTTTAAATATCAAAATATTTGATATCTGAGATCTGAGGGAAGTTACCTATGTTTTCTGAGACTCAGATTTTTGGTTTGTTCGGACTTCCCTGGTGGCTCAGACGGTAAAGCGTGCTACAATGTGGGAGACCTGGGTTCAGTCACTGGGTTGGGAAGATTCCCTGGAGAAGGAAATGGCAACCCACTCTAGTACTCTTGCCTAGAAAATCCCATGGATGGAGGAGCCTGGTGTCCATGGGATTGCAAAGAGTCGGACACGACTGAGAGACTTCACTTTCTTTCTGTTTCTTTTAACAAATATTTCAGCAAAACCATTATAGCCTCAATCTCACAGGGTTATACTGAAATGAAGCAATGAAATGTAACGCAGCTAAAAAGAGCTATTATGACATTGTTGTTATTATTGTTTATATATTCCTATTACATTCCCTTCTCTCTCTCTCCTGATTCTTTCACCTGTTAATCATTTAAAGTTTTCTCCAACATCCTGATTGCTATCTTGCTGATGCAGTCCAGATTGTCAAAGTCCCTCGGTACTGGTGTCCAAAACAGTACACATTGTAACAAATGAGGAATCACCATTCCATAGTGAGACATTCCCAGTGAGACACCAGTTGCTCTTCCATTAGAGCAACAATATTTGTGTTAGTTTTTTCCTGGCAGCTCCATAACACTTTTGATTTATGTTGAGTTTGCATGCATGTGTGCGAAGTTGCTTCAGTCATGTCCGACTCTTTGTGACCCCACGGGCTATAGCCCACCTGGCTATAAAATTATCTGTCCATGGAATTATCCAGGCAAGAATACTGGAGTGAGTTGCCATGCCCTCCTCCAGGGGATCTTCCTTACCCAGGGATCAAACCTGTGTCTCCTGTGGTTCCTTCATTGCAGGGTGATTCTTTACTGCTGAGCCATCAGGGAAGCCCCATATTGTGTTTACAGTTAACTGTAATAAATATAAATAAAAATAACCCCTTGGTTATTTGTGAGTGAAATACTCTAATCCATATCTCTACTACTCCAGTCTTACACAATCATTCATTTTGAACAAATGTGCCAAATTTAAATCTTAACCTAATTACATTTCTTTCCCTTTGTTAACCTTCACAAAGTACAACAGAACATTAGCAATCATTTTATGCTTTGTGTGAGAATATAAAATATAAAATAAAGACAATAAAATTTTGACCTGGGTTGTAGAAAGGATTCAACCGAACACGTCTAAAATTGCAAGCATATTACCTAGAACATAGGGAGTGCTCAATAAAATATACTTTCACTTTATATGATATTAAAATTTGATAATCAACATCTTATATATTCTAGGATACTGTCCAGGTAGACTACTTGTTAATAATAAAAATAAAACAGAAATCAGTCAACTATTAATATTGTTCAGGAATGGCTTTATAATCAGCTATGAATCCATTTAATTATGCTATTATATATACTTCCTGATTACCTCATATTGATATTAAAACGGGCTGAAACATTAAGGTATATTTATAAGGTCTCTTACTTTGATTGCTCTGTGTGTGTGTGTGTGTGTGTGCTCAACAAATGATTGTCCATGGCTACAAGCATAGGACGAGTGCATTCCTGGAAAGAATTAGTTTTTAACAGGTTTCTCTCCTCTCTGCAGGGCCCTGTTTTCTCAAGGTATTTAACCTGTGCTACTTTTCCATAAGGTACTGCACAGAGCTACATATTCTAAGTCTGCTAAAACATTAGTAAAAGATTCAAGTTGTATTCTCCTGTAAATATTTTCATTCTAATAAAAGACAATTAAATCTTTCATAATTTAAAAGAATGACCATATCTGATAAGATTCCGAGTGGCTTAAATTTGGTGAATTCTTCCTAGCCATGTCCAAAATATTGCCATGAATTTAGCAGTCCATTGACAAAGTAGGTATAGTAGACTGTCTACCATGTTAGTTTACGCATTTGACAAATGTTTACTTGGACATTTCTGGTGATCCAGCGGTTAAGACTCTTAACGTTCACTGTAGAGGGCACGTGAAACCACCCATGAGGCTTTCTCTCGAGTTTCAATGTGAGACCAGCCTCCTCCTGAGGTGCCACAGGAAGTTCGGGATCCCTTTCCAGACAAAGCAGGGGAATCGACCCTCATGTCGAGATCAGTAGGGGAGAAGGGGCTCAGATTCCCTGTTCAGGGAATTAAGATCCCGAATGCCACCCTGTGCGGCCAAAGAAATAAACAAACACCAATTGTTTATTTATAACACATTCCATGTGCCAAATGCTAAAGATGAACAAATGATGACCAAAACAGATATGGTCCCTCCCTTCATGATACTCCCAGCCTATTGAGGAAGTTAGGCAATAAATGAATTAGCCCAAGGTAACACCTTGTAGGTAGTCCATACCTTGTAGGACATTTTAAGTTATTAGTTTAGTTTAGTTCTTTTTTTTTTTAGTCCCCTTTTTTGCTTATCAGTGTTCAGAGCAATTAATGATAGGAACAAAAAGCTAGAACTAAGCTAACATGCTGTTCTCTTCCTAGGTTTTGTTTCCAAATGCCAAAAGTAATTGAGGAAATTATGCTAGGTATTCTCACAGGGAAGAGGAAAGGACATGTCTCTGGGAAAAGAAGGAGGGAAAGTCTATGTGAATAAAAACAGTAGCAGAAGTTAGAAGGAGAGAAGACTGCAGGCTCCAGGAGGAGTAAAGACAGGAACCTCCTCCTGGCACACCATGGGAAGAAAGCTGGTCCTCAAAGAGAAGAGACCATTGAGTCATCACACCTGTGGAATGGATCTGGAGGAGTCTTGAGCCACAGTGACAGTACCTTCAGAGTATCCTGGATCTTTTCATTAACCTGAGGGGGAAAGGCCCCAAGATTGACTGAGTTTAAATCCACTTTATCCTAGGAAGACAAAACATTGGATTTAAAGTGCATACCCCAGGTATACTTGAGTTCTTTTAACAAAATTAATAATTATTTAATACTATGAATAAAATAGCCTAATGTATGTAAAGTGTCTAAAATACTGATACATGATAAATTCTCAATAAATGTACTAATTAATATTAAAAATGGCACAAGGAGATATTAGTTAAATTTTATACAATATTGTGGCTATATGAAAGATGACTATCAGAATTTTGAAAAGCCCCTAAATGTTGAAGCTGAAACTCCAATACTTTGGCCACTGAATGCGAAGAACTGACTCATTGGAAAAGACCCTGATGCTGGGAAAGATTGAAGGCAGGAGGACAAGGGCATGACAGATGATGAGACGGTTGGATGGCATCACCGACTCAATGGACATGAGTCTGAGTAAACTCCAGGAGTTGGTGATGTACAGGGAGGCCTGGCATGCTACAGTCCATGGGGTTGCAGAGTCAGACACAACTGAGCCAATGAACTGAACTGACTGAAATGCAAAAACACTTTTTGACCAAAAATTTGCCTGCCATCATACCCCATTCACAAATTTTTACAGAGAAAATATCAGTGGATAAAGGGCTACAAATGTAGTCCTGCACATTTATATGATGATTCTATTCCAAGGTTCTAATGGGGTTGAATGCAAAAGTGAATCAAAAATATTTGAAACAGCAGCCCAACTCCCCAGTTCAAATACTGATATAATTTTTTAAAAAGGTTTAGAAATTTAGGAGTTTAACTATTAGTATGAGAACTCAATTTAATTAAAACAGCTGAGACACAAACCAATTCAACCCTATAATGAATCTGAATGATCAACCCCTCATTCTAACCCTAAAACTCTGAAAGTGCTTGCATATCTGGGAAATGAAGAATAACACAAAGGCAATAATTTTATTTGGAATCCACTTTTATACACAATGAATGAATGCAAAATTATGATGAAAATAAAATGAAAATAAGTGAAAAGTTCGTAGTCAAGAGTACACAGAGTGCTACAGAAACAAACTCAGACATATCCAAGTCATGGGAATTGTTAGACAATAATTTTAACCAAATTAAACATATTAAATGCTTTGCAAGAAAGGATTGATAGAATGGATAAAAAGATGAAGTCATTCAGGAGAGAAATATAAAGTCAAAAAAAAGGAAATACAAGTGTTAGAATTGAAAATTCACTGGATGGGGTCGACAGAAGTTCAGACACTGTAGATAAAAGAATTAATGAACTTGAAGTATTGCTAAGAAGAACTCAGAATTAACTTTGCAATATTCCTGCCAAAAGTTCCTTGAATCTAATCAGTAGAAAATACCAGACAATTTCAAATTAAGCAATATTCTACCAATTTTTTTTTCAAGGGTCTGTCTGTTCTCTTCAAAAACATAAGATTATGAAAGACAAAGAAAAACTGAGCACTATTCCAGACTTTTGAAAAACAGAACAAAAAATAATACATGCAATGGACTCTGGATCAGAAAAATGTTTTTCTTTTTCTATAAAATGTGCTTGCAATATTTGAATAATAACACTGTACATACTATTGTTAACTTCTTGTTTATGATAGCTGTACTATAGTTATATGACAATGTCCTTGTTTTTAGAAAATGCACACTGAATTATTTGTGCATCGATTTCCTCTCAAATGGTAAACTTTTACTACATATGCTGCACTAAAATCTAAAGTCGAAATTGCTATGTTCATGCTCATGCATGCTCAGTAGCTTCCTTTGTGTCTGGCTCTTTGTGACCCCATGGACTGTAGCCCACCAGGCTTCTCTGTCCAAGGGATTCTCCAGGCAAAAATACTGGAGTGAGTTGCCATGCCCTCCTCCAGGGGATCTTCCTGACCCAAGGATTGAACCCGCATCTTCTGTGTTGCCAGCATTGCAGGCAGATTCTTTATAGCTGAGCCACCTGGGAAGCCCTAAAAATACTATACTTCTGAATGATACAGCTATTTCAGAATTCTTTAACTCCAGTAATTCCAATTCCATCTTTTTTTTCATTGTTAATCATTATCCCACAAAGTAGAGGCTAACATTGCTCTTTATATAGCCATAATTTTTTAGAATAACCTGTTTGTCTGTTTTTAATTTACTTACCATTATTTCTCACATTTTACATCATGTTTCCTGGATTTTTTTTAATCAACTACCACCTTGAGAATTTCTTTTAATTAATATTTGAATATCTTCATGTCAACCACATTCTGGAATAAAAATTTGCAGGGTTCAGAATTTTGCATTAATAGTAATTGTCTCTTAAATGTTATTCCCCTTTCTTATGGCTTTTATGATAACTGTTGGAAAGTCAGCTCTTAGCACTAATTTTTATTCCTTGTTGGATTATTTCTATTTTTTCCAATGGCTAATTTTAAGATTTTCTAATTGTCTTTGATCTTCTATAGTTTTATTCTAATGTATTTAAATGTGAATCTCTAGATTTCATTTTTGTTTCTTGTAGCTGATCATTCTTATATTTAATCAGTCTGGAATGAGCCCCTATATCTTTGATTATTAATTATCTTGCCACTTTTTTCTCTATTCTTTTCTTTTAGAAGTCTGAATAGATGCATCTCAAAATAATTATTCTTATCTCCATAACTCTTACATCCTTTTCATATTTTGCACCTCTATTTCTGTACTTGACATTTTTATAGATCAGTCTACATTTAAATAATTTGTTTTTCAACTATTTCTAATTGCTGTCAAAAGCACCAATGTCATGTTCAGTTTCTATTATAAATATATATGTGTGTGTGTGTGTGTAGTATTTCTAAGAGTTCCATTTGGTACTTTTCCTGTAAGTACTGTCTAGTCATTTTTATGGTATTTTTAATCTTTACCAATTCTGGGGCCCACATTTTATCTCATTACTAATCTTTAATATAATCACTTTATATTCTTTAATTATTCCAAAATCTGAACTTTGAGGTAGGGGTTAATTCTCTTTTACATGATTTTTCTTGAACTCTTTTTTCTTACCTGGTTACTCCATGTGATTTTAAAATTGGTTTGTATAAATAACCTATTGATATGACTATCCAGAGGAATGTGAATTGAGGTACAAACCAGAGAGGTACAATCAGAGGTACAGTCAGAGAGGATATGTGTTTATTTCTGCCAGGCACTCTAGTCATGACAAACCTAAGTGAAAGTGAAGTCGCTCAGTCGTGTCCGACTCTTTGTGACCCCATGGGTCCATGGGATTTTCCAGGCAATAGTACTGGAGTGGATTGCCATTTCCTTCTCCAGGTGATCTTCCCAACCCAGGGATTGAACCTGGGTCTCCCGCATTGTAGACAGATGCTTTACTGTCTGAGCCACCAGGGAAATCTAAGACCACCTTAAATTATTTTTCCACTTAAGATTTCTTATATCACCCAAGCAGGGTAAATTCAAATGTCATGCCTGCATAAGGATAAGACTATAGGTATAAATTCTCCATTTGCTGGTAAATAAAAATTGGTAATCTTCACTCTCACCAAAGTTGTTGGCATCCAAAAGTTTTGATTTCAAGAGTTCCAACAACATATCTAAGTGGGTCCAAGACCTTGTCTCCTTCTTAAACGGCCATTATATTTTTTTAAACCTCAAAATGCTTGTCAAAGTAGGCCTACAATCAGGTTATACTCATCACACTGGTAGTCATTTCCTTCTTCAGAATTTGCCTGCTTTCCTTTTCTGGCAAACTCATCTAGAATATTTGACTTTTCAATCTAGCATTTTTAGTTGCCCAGTCGCTTCAGTCATGTCCAACTCTTTGCAACCCTATGGAGCCCACCAGGCTTCTCTGTCCTTGGGCTTCTCCAGGCAAGAATGTTGGAGTGGGTCACCATGCCCTCCTCCAGGGGATCTTCCTGGCCCAGGAACTGAACCCCATGTCTCCTGTATATCCTACACTGCAGGCTGATTCTTTATTGCTGAGCCACCAGGGAAGCCCAGCATTTTTAGCTATTTGGGAGTAAAACATTTTTAAAATATCTAGACCACTGTTTTATAAGAAGCATGACATAATTGTTTTAATTGCAGTTATATTCATAGTAGGTATAGAGAATTTACTCTGTTCAATTAGTTCACGATTGTCTTGATCAGTTCAGGATGCAATAACAAATTACCACAGACTAGAGGGCTTAAACAATAAATAGTTTATTTCTCATGGTTTTGGAGGCTGGGCATTTGAGATTAGGGTGCCAGTATGGTTAGTTTCTTGATGAGGACCTTCTTCCTGGCTATGGCTTCATATGGTGGAGAGATCATGTCTCTTCTTCTAAGGGCACTAACCCCACTCATAAGGATTCCAACCTCAAAATGTTATTATATTACAAATTTTTACTTCCAAATACCATTACAGTGGAGATTAGAAGTCCAACATATAAATCTGGGGAGGGGACACAAGCATTCAGTCCATAGCAATGATCCAATACCATGATTTTCCAGCAAAAGACCCTCTTTTGATTTCCTTATTTATTTATTCTTTTTTTATTTGTTTGTTTATTTATCTCCTTTCATTCTCATTCTGCACTTCAATTTTTTTCTCTCCTAATGGTCATTCTTTCTAAAATGTTAAAGTATTTTTTTTTTCATCTTTAGGTGCCCTTGTATAACATGCAATATTATTTTATACACATATCTTTTTAAATGACATTAATGTTATTATATTCAACACTGACTTGATTTTTCACTCTGTTAACTGGAGCTGTTTTTATGGTCTATCATGTTGACATACTTCTATATGTCCGTTTGTCTCCAATTGCTGAATATTTTTTATAAGGCACATCCACTATTAAGAGCAGTTAACCTAGATTGTTTCCAACTTCCTGTTACCACAAGTAATACTGTAGTAAATACTTGTATGGTCAGGCCACCCAAGATGGTTGCTCCCTTGCTGTCTCTATGTAACCTACACATCCAGACCCTGCTTCACCTACACCCAGTTGGTATGACTGACCTTTGTTCTTAATCATAAAGCCTAGTCAGTAAATGCCTATATATTTGCCCCTGGCCCCAGCTAGTGATTGTTCCAATCCTTAGATGAGAACTATCTCTACAATGATAGTTTATCAAAAGAGAAGTGAGGAGTGTGCTGTTCTGTTGGTTTCCCTGGTAACCAATGAGCCAACCCCTGTCAACTCCCTCTATAACTGGTAATCTCATTCTGGCTTTGATAGCAAAGACTACTGCCTGCTGTCTGCCACACACAATAGAGTGTCACTCCAGGACCTTGCTTCAGACCTGTAAGCTCTCCCATCCATTAAGCTATTGCTGTCTCTGTCCCTGACACTGGACCCTTTCTATGATCTTGTGGCTGAGTAAGCACAGGTCTTGTAAGCCTGAGGTTGCAGCCCAACAATACTCTAATGTTCTTTAATGGACATGTGAGTATTTTCCTGAAACTTACACCTAGGAGGAAGTTGCTGTGCGCCATTGTATTTATATTTCCCACGCACTAACTATGACAAACTGTTCTTTGGAATGCTTGTACCAGTCAACACTTCCACAATGTGTATCAGTACACATCTAAAAGATTTGAAGGAAGCATCTTGTCTCATTCTTCTCTTATAATTTGCTCAGCACCTGTCATATAGTCCTAGCTCAATACATTTATAAACTTCAGTCAGAAAACCTGGTCCATAGAAATAAGAAAAAAATTGCTTCTAATACCAAAGAAGCACTTTTCACAAAATAAGAATGCACATTACTAAAGTTACTTTTCTTTTTAAGCTTAATAACTCCATTTTAGTTCACATTCGAATGTAAAAAAATTACTATCACTATTATTTTCTTTCCTCTATTGAATTTCTCTGGCTGAATTATTGACATAACAAAAATCTATTTCATATTATATAGTGTTAAAAAATAGTTTAAAGTCAATGACTCAGCTCAGTTTTCAAATTACCCTTGCCTCCTACTTATCTTTATGTTTCATTATGATGACTTGGTTCTTCAAAGAACTTTGTTTTCTTCACTAGAATCAGGTATATTGAAGATGAAATTGTGTTGTTATGTAAGAAGAAATCTCTTAAATTCAACCTATTAACAGTGTAACCTCTAGTCTTGACAGAAGCTTTCGATATATTGTACTTTGGAAAATTTATAGTTTCTACTAAGAAAGCTAATCTTTTTTTCCCTCTCCCTCTAAATTGGTACCTGTCCCAGAACTAAGGCAATAAACATAATTTTTCCAAAGACCTTGTTGCTATTTCAAATTGATGTTTAATAAGATGTTCTGTATCAAATACCTTATTTTATGAAGTTTGAGACCATAATACTTCCAAACAATACTATGGGACTTTGATATAGATGGAATAATTTGCAGAAACAATAGTTTGCCATTCACTTCTATTTCCTTTAAGATATATATATGCTTTTTCTTTGTTTCTAAATGACTTTTCCTGCATAATTGCTATAGTCATCTTCAGTTTTACAACCTTTGTCACAAAGTAAATGCATTAAGATACATTGTTCTTTTATCTCTGTGACATTTCAGAGTTTTTCATAAACATGAACTAATCTATACCCCTTATGACACAATATAACAACAGTTTGTTCTCATTCAAATTACTTGATTCTCTGTTGAAAAAATAATATTTTTGTTGATAATGACCTTATCCTCAGGTTCATAATAATAAATAATCATTTAAATAAAGTCAAAAGGTCAAACATGTTGCTTAAAATTATTAAAACAATTTTTTCCAATAGAAGAAGGGATCCATCCTTACCTTGTTGATACTGTTTTAAGAATATAAGAATACAAAATGATATCACTGAAAAAGATTTGATGAACCAACTAAATTATAGAGTCAGTTGCTGGACTAAATGAAAGGTAAAAGTTATTTAAATATGACAGAACTTTATTTCTGTCTCGTGTAACAAACTATATTGAAGAATCCCAGGGCTGATAGGAAGGCTCAACAGTGTCAAGGACCAGACTTTTTCTATCTTGTTTCTCTGCCATCCTAACATCTTGATTTCATCCATGTGATCCAAAAGTAATCACCACCATATTCACCTTCCAGTCGGAAAAAGGGGGAAGGAGGAAGAAGGAGACCAGAGACATTCATCTTCTTTTGAAGGTCATGAATCAGAGATGGAAATTCATCATTTCTAATGAAGTCCCCTTGATCAAAGTTTCATGTGGGCCTACATAATTCCAAGAAAGAATTGAAAATATAATATTTATTCTAGGTGGCTTTCTACCCAGCTAAAATTCAGGAGCTCTATTAAAATAGAAAAGGAGAAGAATTGATATTGGAAAATAAGTAGCCATATGCTCCATGCATTGTAGTTTAATTTCAATTTATTTTCCCCATCCAGAATGGATGCCACTTAAAAATGTATGAAAATAATCCTAACATTTTATTCACAGATAAGGAGGTGGCAAGCCTGAATAAACAGTGATATTTTCATTTCTGTAAATATTCTATTTGTCAGCCACAAAGCTCCCAGACTTCCAGAGTAATAGTAAACAGAGACACAAGTGTCCTGTAAGTGGAGGAATGATTCAAATGGATTCAAAACTCTTCACGTTTATCTTCCAATGTTATTTTCACATTGTATCAAAGTGAGTCTCTATATTTAAAGTACAATTGCTGTGCACTTCCTTATTCGTGAGTGAAACAATTCCTACTTTGTGCCTGAAAAGGAAGTCTAGATGTTTCTAGACAAGTTTTGAGCAGGAGTAAAACTCAGAAATGCAACTGACATGATGGGAGAGGTGAGCTATATTCTAACTATATGGCATAATGTAGTCAATAGAATGGATAATTAAAATTCTCCCCACACTTTTTGTATAGCTACTGCTGTTAGTGCTCATCAATTTTCTTTTTAGGGCCCTAAGAAGTTCATCGGAGAAAGCAATGGCACCCCACTCCAGTACTCTTGCCTGGAAAATCCCATGGATGGAGGACCCTGGTAGGCTGCAGTCCACCGGGTCGCTAAGAGTCAGACACGACTGAGCAATTTCACTTTCACTTTTCACTTTCATGCATTGGAGAAGGAAATGGCAACCCACTCCAGTGTTCTTGCTTCGAGAATCCCAGGGATGGGGGAGCCTGGTGGGCTGCCGTCTATGGGGTCGCACAGAGTCGGACACGACTGAAGCGACTTAGCAGCAAGAAGTTCATACCCTAAGTGTTGCAGGCATTGGAAGCCGAAGCTCATATCTGCACCATTTCCAGGGGATAACCTGTAGTTGACAGCAGCTGCCTTGCTTGGATATGCCTACATTTTACCCTAATCCATAGCCAACAACTTCTGCTGCTGCTGCTAAGTCGCTTCAGTTCAGTTCAGTCGCTCAGTGGTGTCCGACTCTTCGCAACCCCATGAATCACAGCACGCCAGGCCTCCCTGTCCATCACCAACTCCCGGAGTTCACTCAGACTCACGTCCATCGAGTCAGTGATGCCATCCAGCCATCTCATCCTCTGTCGTCCCCTTCTCCTCCTGCCCCCAATCCCTCCCAGCATCAGAGTCCTTTCCAATGAGTCAACTCTTTGCATGAGGTGGCCAAAGTACTGCAGTTTCAGCTTTAGCATCATTCCCTCCAAAGAAATCCCAGGGCTGATCTCCTTTAGAATGGACTGGTTGGATCTCCTTGCAGTCCAAGGGACTCTCAAGAGTCTTCTCCAACACCACAGTTCAAAAGCATCAATTCTTTGGCGCTCAGCCTTCTTCACAGTCCAACTCTCACATCCATACATGACCACAGGAAAACCATAGCCTTGACTAGATGGAACTTTGTTGGCAAAGTGATGTCTCTGCTTTTGAATATGCTATCTAGGTTGGACATAACTTTCCTTCCAAAGAGTAAGCGTCTTTTAATTTCATGGCTGCAGTCACCATCTGCAGTGATTTTGGGGCCCCAAAAAAGAAAGTCTGACACTGTTTCCACTGTTTCCCCATCTATTTCCCATGAAGTGATGGGACCAGATGCCATGATCTTCGTTTTCTGAATGTTGAGCTTTAAGCCAACTTTTTCACTCTCCACTTTCACTTTCATCAAGAGGCTTTTTAGTTCCTTTTCACTTTCTGCCATAAGGGTGGTGTCATCTGCATATCTGAGGTTGATATTTCTCCCGGCAATCTTGATTCCAGCTTGTGTTTCTTCCAGTCCAGTGTTTCTCATGATGTACTCTGCATATAAGTTAAATAAGCAGGGTGATAATATACAGCCTTGACATACTCCTTTTCCTATTTGGAACCAGTCTGTTGTTCCATGTCCAGTTCTAAGTGTTGCTTCCTGACCTGCATACAGATTTCTCAAGAGGCAGGTCAGGTGGTCTGGTATTCCCATCTCTTTCAGAATTTTCCACAGTTTATTGTGATCCACACAGTCAAAGGCTTTGGCATAGTCAATAAAGCAGAAATAGATGTTTTTCTGGAACTCTCTTGCTTTTTCCATGATCCAGTGACCCCATAGATGGCAGCCCATCAGGCTCCCCCATCCCTGGGATTCTCCAGGCAAGAACACTGGGATGGGTTGCCATTTCCTTCTCCAATGCATGAAAGTGAAAAGTTTAAGTGAAAGTGAAGTTGCTCAGTCATTTTCCATCCATGGGATTTTCCAGGCAAGAGTACTGGAGTGGTGTTCCAATCCCTTCTCTGAGCCAACAACAACTAGCCAACAACAAAAGCGCACACGGTTGCCTCCAGTTGGATCTAACTCCCCAATACTTCCAGTAAGATCAGATTGCCTGTAGACTCTTCCTAGAGCCACACTTTGTTTACCTTCTTCCCTTCCCTTATCTTCTCTCCTTCAATAAATTCCCTGAGGCTCTGCTTCTAAAGAAATCAAACTAAGATGTTTTCCTTTAAGTAGACTTAGTTTCTGTTAACATGAAGAGTAATGAGACAGGCAGATACCACACTCAATCCCTGTCATCATCAACTATCAATTTTATTAGGAACATCCAAATATTTTCAGTAATGATTCACTTAAGCAGAAAATATTACATGTGGACTTCAGGGCACAAATTAATATTGCGTGTTCAATCTATTCAATACTAAATATTTTGAGCCATAAAAGATATAGAGTTATAGACCTAATGCTAGTGAATAAATAACATTAATGTACAGTATATGTACAAACATGTATAGTAACGTTCTACCATAATGTAATGAGAAAAAATACTAATTACATAAAATGAAGTCTTGTTATTATGAGCTAATGAAATAGTCTAGGTAAGCCTACTGAAAAGAACAGGAGTTAATCTCCAATTATGCTACCATATACCCAAATTTATATTATCATAAGGCTATTATTAGAGGATGTCATCTATATGATTACTTGAACATTCTTAAGATCTACAAAATGTATTTTATCCTGGGACATCTCAATTATGACTCTGCCTTGCATCTAATTCAGTGTTTACAGTTTATGGGAAAAAATATTTTTCAAAGTTACATAAGATGTAAAAAGTTCCCAAAGCTTAATTACATGGCCCCAAATCTCAGGATATTTCTAAATACATATGCATTTATAAAATATTATTTCACACTTTTTATTAGGCATTTTTATTTTTAACCTTATCATTTTCATTTAAAACTGTCATATTGATTGAACATTTACCTGCTAATTCTTTTTGTTTGTTTAGATTTGCAGCTCAGGTCAACCACAAGAATTTAAAATGATTCTGGTCCTTACTACTGTTTCCAGGATAAGGGACTACTTCTAGATTAACATTCCTGATATCTTCCCTCATCTTCTTACTCATTCTTTCTCATGGAGAGAAAGTGAAATAACTGATTGAGGTGTCCACATTTAATGAATGAGTGGAGACAATCTATTAAAAATGACTAAGGAATCATTTTCTTTTCTTCCATCTCCAACCCTGACCAGTGTAACTCAGCAATGAAAATAAATGTGTCAGCTCTTCCAATCCAAACTTCAGTTCAGTTCAGTTCAGTCACTCAGTCATGTCCAACTCTCTGCGACCCCATGAACCACAGCATGCCAGGCCTCCCTGTCCATCACCAACTCCAGGAGTTTATCCAAACTCATGTCCATTGAGTATCCTCCTGCCCTCAATCTTTCCCAGCATCAGAGTCTTTTCAAATGAGTCAGCTCTTCGCATCAGGTGATCAAAGTATTAGAGTTTCAGCTTCAACATCAGTCCTTCCAATGAACACCCAGGACTGATCTCCTTTAGAGTGGACTGGTTGGATCTCCTTTCAGTCCAAGGGACTCTCAAGAGTCTTCTCCAACACCACAGTTCAAAAGCATCAATTCTTCAGCGCTCAGCTTTCTTTGTACTCCAACTCTCACATTCATACATGACTACTGGAAAAACCATAGCCTTGACTAGACGGACCTTTGTTGACAAAGTAATGTCTCTGCTTTTTAATATGCTGTCTAGGTTGGTCATAACTTTCTTTCCAAGAAGTAAGCGTCTTTTAATTTCATGGCTGCAATCACCATCTGCAGTGATGTTGGAGCCAAAAAAAATAGTCTGCCACTGTTTCCCCATCTATTTGCCATGAAGTGATGGGACCGGATGCCATGATCTTTGTTTTCTGAATGTTGAGCTTTAAGCCAACTTTTTCACTCTCCTCTTTCAGTTTCATCAAGAGGCTCTTTCCTTCTTCTTCACTTTCTGCTATAAGGGTGGTGTCATCTGCATATCTGAGGTTATTTTTAGACAATTGTCTAGACTGGAAGTAGGTGAATGTGCCAGCGAGCCCATTTACCTACAATTAGGTCATTACTTTCAATCAAATGTTTACCAATAATTAAGGTGCAATATTTATCTACTTTTAGAGTATCTCTCTCTTTCTCTCTCTCTTTTTTTTCTTTTTTGTAACAAAATTAGGACAGAAAAGAGAAAATGGTTATTCACTGACCATGTAAAACCCAGTCCACTCTTATTCATCAAAATCTATTTGTCCCTGCTGATGGTGACTTATTTCCATGAAATAGTCTGATAACCCCACAAAATGTATAACTGCACTCAGCTCAGGGCACTTCAGCACAAGCAAATGTGCTCTCTGTATTTGCAATTAAGCCAACAGACATATTCACTTAAAGGCTAATGTGAACTTTTACCCTTGAAGAAATCATTAATATTCTTTATTCATATTTTTAAGTTGGTTTATTTTTCAAAGTTGGGTTCTCAGAAATCTATACTTAAAAATAAAAACTTTGCCTGAACAAACAACACAATATAAACAAAAAATATTTATACTAAAACCTTGAACTACCATTTTCTTTTTTCTCCTATTTTTCAAAAGATCACTTGATCATTGTTAAAGTGTTTCTTTAACATTTTTTAAAAAGTCATTTTATTGTATGTAATACAATATTCAATTTACAATTTGAATGTAATACAATTAATTTACAATTTGAATGTAATACAATGTAATGCAAAATGTAATACAATTTATTCAACCTTGACAAGAGAAAAAGAAACAAAAAGAGCACATTTTGTGTTTCTTATATGTTATAAACTGCTGAAATGGGGAAAAGGTTTCACCTCTCTTAAAATCATCTTTTCCTCTCACTACACACTGGGAAATCTTATGCATTAATACCTCATGACTTTGTATTCCATCTCTACATTTTTGACTGTCATTTTTTTGTGTGTCCAACATTAACATATTTACTCATTTCCTCAGTCCCATAATACATAAAAAATAATTTTGGATTTGCTTTATCCATATCACTACCAAAACAAACTTTATAAGAAAAGTTCATAATATTTTTCAGTTTAGAGATGCAGTTTAGAATGCATCTCTCTGAGGATACAGAATATAGCATTTCAAAGTTGCATGGATTAATTTCAATGAGATATTCTTTCATTGAGGTATGACATTAAATTTCTTTGGTTTTGCTTTTCTTCAGTATGAGGTTCCTTTTTGTCTCCATCTTTGTTGATTTATTTAATTTTTTTTTTTTTTAGTAAAACACATGGCTCAAAATCAAAACTTCTAACTAAATACTCAGAAAAATCATAGTCACATCTGTATTCCCACCTAATTCACATGATAATCAACTTCACTACTTTCTCTAGTAAAGGTTCATTTGTTTTAGCAAAATTAAGCAAATATCTATATAGTATAAATTCTTTTTTTATTTTTATTTTTTATTATTATTATTATTATTTTACTTTACAATATTGTATTGGTTTTGCCATACATCAACATGCATCCGCCACAGGTGTACACGTGTTCCCCATCCTGAACCCCCTCCCACATCCCTCCCCATACCATCCCTCTGGGTCATCCCAGTGCAACATCCCCAAGCTTCCTGTATCCTGCATCGAACCTGGACTGGCGATTCACTTCTTATATGATATTATACATGTTTTAATGCCATTCTCCCAAATCATCCCTCCGCCACAGACTGTTCTATATATAGTATAAATTCTTGTTATTTCTTAGAGGAAAGACAGCATATTAAATGTATACATTTGCACTGAGCTTTTTCCATACAGTAGCATATACTAGAAAATTGCTCCATGTTACCTTAAAGATATCTCTATTGTTATTTGTATTTATTTGCTTTTTAGCAATAATACTTCAGAGTGTGAATGTACCTGAGCATATTAAATTTTCTACATGATATTTAAGTTGTTTTTCAGTTTTTTGCTAACGCCACAATGAATAATCTTGACTAACTTCCTGCAGGTGGGATTGCTGGGTCAAAGAGTAAATGAAACAAAACTATAACTGTATAGCACAAGGAATTATAGTCATTACCTGTCATTCCTAATACTGGTGATTTGTTTCTATTGCATTTCATTTTGGTTAGTCTTACTACTTACTAGTTTTCATCTTTTAAAAAACTAGTTTTGGAGTCGTGTCGGACTCTGTGCGACCCCATAAACTGCAGCCCACCATTCCTAAGTATCCCAAGCTTCCTACTGTCAGCCTCGACTGCGCATGCTCTTCGCCTAGTGTGGGCCACAAGTTCAACCCTGCAGGAACCAAGCGGCTGCAACGCCGAGCGCCGAGCGGAGGAGGCAGGAACCCGAAGGCAAGCAGGAGCTGGGTGGGGACCATGGCCGGGACCACCGAGGCAATGAAGTGCAAGATCCAGGTTCTGCAGCAGCAGGCCGATGATGCAGAGGAGAGGGCCAAGCGCCTCCAGCAGAAAGTGGATGGAGAAAGATGGGCCCGAGAACAGGCTGAGGCTGAAGTGGTCTCCTTAAACCGTAGGATCCAGCTGGTTGAAGAGGAGCTGAACCGAGCTCAAGAGCGCCTGGCCACTGCGCTGCAAAAGCTGGAGGAAGCTGAGAAAGCTGCTGATGAGAGCGAGAGAGTTATGAAGGTTATTGAAAACCAAGCCTTAAAAGATGAAGAAAAAATGGAACTCCAGGAAATCCAACTCAAAGAAGCTAAGCACATTGCAGAAGAGGCACACAGGAAGTATGAAGAGGTGGCTCGCAAGTTGGTGATTATTGAGGGAGACTTGGAGCGCACAGAGGAGCGAGCGGAGCTGGCAGAGTCCCGTTGCCGAAAGATGGGTGAGCAAATCAGACTGATGGACCAGCACCTGAAGTGTCTGAGTGCTGCTGAAGAAAAGTACTCTCAAAAGGAAGACAAATATGAGGAAGAGATAAAGATTCTTACCGATAAACTCAAGGAGGCAGAGACTCGTGCTGAGTTTGCTGAGAAATCAGTAGCCAAGCTGGAAAAGACAATTGATGATTTGGAAGATAAACTGAAATGCACCAAAGAGGAGGACCTCTGTACACAAAGGATGCTGAACCAGACTCTGCTTGACCTGAATAAAATGTAGAGCACCCCAGCCCCGCCCTGCCGCTGCTCCTCCCTCTCACCCCGACTCCGACTCCACTGGGGCCAGCCTGCCCGAAGCTGACCTTTAAACGGAGGGCTGATCTTTAACTGGAAGGCTGCTTTCTCCTTTCGCCACCTCTCCCACCCCCCTACTCCTGTGTCCTTTTCGCCAAACAGTCTCTGCCTCTCCCCAGAGATTCCAGTTGGGCTAGAGGCTGAGCACCTTTGGGAACAACGTTTAAGGGAATGTGAGCACAATGCAAAGTGTCTTTAAAAGCATGTTGTGATGTACACATTTTGTAATTACCTTTTTTGTTCTTGATGTTACACCCATTTGTAAAAAAACATTCCAGATAATTCCGTAGAACTGAAGCAGCAGTCTAATCCCTTTCTCACTTTTGGAAAGTAACATTTCAGCTTAATACATATTGCCTTCTCCAGAGAGAAAGGGAAAAGGTTTGGGCCTGCCTTACTGAGAGCCTAGCAGCCCAGAGAAAGGCTCCATTTGGGGAAACCTCATTGCCCTGTAAAAAGTACCTGCCAAAGCAGAAAGATGATTCCAGAAGGAGTTAGCCAAAAAAAAAAAAAAAAAATGCTGTTCAGGTTTTCAGCTTTAGGGTATCTTTGGACAACTTTTTTTTTTTCTTTTTTCATCAGAAGTGACCAAACAATTAAGATGGTAAAACCTCTGAGACCAAATCCTTGTTCCAGCTCTACCCTGTTCCCAACTGCTCACAGAATGGATCATGTGCCCCTTATATTGAAGTGACCACTTATTTGCTCTCCTGCCTCCTTGAAAGAAAGGAAAGAAAATTATGTTTTGCCACTGATTTAGCCATATGAAACTCATCTCATCACCCTTTTCTGGGTCTGAAGCTGCTGTCTCTAAAAGTGCCATCTCACTGTGCTTTGTATCGGTTAGTGCTGGAGAAATCTTGAAAAGCGTATGTACAAAACTTGTAAATTTTTATATTTTGGAACTTTGCTTCTTTGGGGTTGAGGCAAACTGGTCACCCCTCTGCCTGTGAGAGCTCTTTACAGTCTGTGGGCTAGCAGTGTGCTGATCTTTTAAAGTTTCTTTCCCTACCCAATCCCCCTTTTTTGATGAGGTTTCAGTGAGGTCTGTTAGGGGTGCATCCTGCAGCTTAATTGGCTTAAAATGTCCTCTCCTTTGGTGTGGTCTCTTTGGGGACCAATTGGGAGAAAAAAAAACCAATAGTGTAACTGTTTTGATACTGAAAATTGATAAATGTCTTTTTGAAATAACCAGTCCCTCCAAAATAAATAAATCCAATATGACAATCAAAAAAATAAATAAATAAAAAACTAGTTTTGATTTTACTCATTTTACCTATTGTGTGTTTTCATTAAATTCTGTTCTTTATTATTTCCCCTCACTGTACCTTATTTAGGTTTAAACTGCTGCTCTTTTGCTAACTTCTTCAGACTGATACATATACATCATTTATTTTCAGGCTTTTTCTTCACATATATACTTTGAGGGCTATATTTTTTTTTTTCTGAAGATGTATTCAGTCCCATACCATAAATGTTATATATTATCTTTTCATTATACTTAAACTCAAAACATTTTCTATCAACAATATTTTATTAATAATTCTTCTTTTATGTATGGGTTATTTCATTTTCAAACTTTAGGAGATTTTTTACTTACTTTCTTATTTACTGATTTCAAACTCAAATCTATTATAGTCAGAACATACTCTGTATTATTTCAGTTATATGAAGTATTCTGAGACTAGCTTTTTGTATGTGTAGTCCACCATATGAAAATTTGGGGAAATATTCCAAGTACACTCCTGTATATTGATTACTTGGATGCAGTGCTCTATATTGTCAATTACGGTTAAGTTGATTAATCTTTCTTTTCAATTATTCTGTACTTTTACTGATATTTTTCTGCTTTATCCATAGCTTTCTGGAAATTTTGTATTAAAAATCTTTCCCTATGATCATGGATTTATATATTTATTAATTCTTTCAGTGTTTATTCTATAAACTATGTAATTAGGTACATACAAATTTAAAATTATTATATATTCCTGATGAATTGACCCTTTTATCATTATTAAATGCCTCTCTTTACCACCAGTAATGCTTTCTGTCTTAAAATCTATTATATCTAATATGGGTATAGTTACATAAAATTTATGCTAGTTGCTGTTTGAATGTTACATCTTTTTTTCTTTTACTTAACTTTCCACTTTTATGTAGGTCCTTATATTTAAGATTTAAGATTTTATCTCTTGCTGCAGCATATAAGTGTCTTGTCTGGTAATCTTTGACTATTAATTATAGAGTTTAATAATCTTATTATGAATTTAATCAAGTATTGATACATTTGGATTTACTACTATCTTAATATTTTATTCTATTTGCCTCACTTCTTTTAGCTTTCCTTTTCTCTCCCTAACTTCTTTTGGGTTTATCAAGTATTTTTCATTGTATTTTTGTCCTCTGTTACCTTTTACGTTATACATTCACTAACATTTTTAATTTTATTTTATTATACTTGTGTTTTGGGTGGTTCTTCTAAGAATCCTTCAATTCCTCAATCTTATATATATGTGTGTGTGTGTGTATTTATATATATTAGCATTCCTAGATGGTGCAAGGATATTAAAATACTTTAACTTCAATTACCCCTTTGCATTTTTGTGCCATTCTTGTCATGTGTTTTGATAAAATACCACTATGCATTATTATTGATCTTTATAGTCACTATTTATTTGAACATATTCACCACTTCAGATGGTGACTGCAGCCATGAAATTAAAAGACACTTACTCTTTGGAAGGAAAGTTATGATCATGCTGCACTCAATATGCCAGCAAATTTGGAAAACTCCGCAGTGGCCACAAGACTGGAAAAGGTCAGTTTTCATTCCAATCCCAAAGAAAAGCAATGCCAAAGAATGCTCAAACTACTGCACAATTGCACTCATCTCACATGCTAGTAAAGTAATGCTCAAAATTCTCCAAGCCAGGTTTCAGCAATATGTGAACTGTGAACTTCCTGATGTTCAAGCTGGTTTTAGAAAAGGCAGAGGAACCAGAGATCAAATTGCCAACATCCGCTGGATCATGGAAAAAGCAAGAGAGTTCCAGAAAAACATCTATTTCTGCTTTATTGACTATGCCAAAGCCTTTGACTGTGTGGATCACAATAAACTGTGGAAAATTCTTCAAAAGATGGGAATACCAGACCACCTGACCTGCCTCTTGAGAAATCTGTATGCAGGTCAGGAAGCAACAGTTAGAACTGGATATGAAACAACAGACTGGCTCCAAATAGGAAAAGGAGTATGTCAAGGCTGTATATTATCACCCTGCTTAGAGTACATCATGAGAAACGCTGGACTGGAAGAAACACAAGCTGGAATCAAGATTGCCGGGAGAAATCTCAATAACCTCAGATATGCAGATGACACCACCCTTATGGCAGAAAGGGAAGAGGAACTAAAAAGCCTCTTGATGAAAGTGAAAGTGGAGAGTGAAAAAGTTGGCTTAAAGCTCAACATTCAGAAAATGAAGATCATGGCACCCGGTCCCATCACTTCATGGGAAATAGATGGGGAAACAGTGCCAGTCTTTATTTGTCTGGGTTCCAAAATCACTGCAGATGGTGACTGCAGCCATGAAATTAAAAGACGCTTACTCCTTGGAAGGAAAGTTATGACCAACCCAGATAGCATATTCAAAAGCAGAGACATTACTTTGCCAACAAAGGTCCATCTGATCAAGGCTATGGTTTTTCCTGTTGTCATGTATGGATGTGAGAGTTGGACTGTGAAGAAGGCTGAGCGCTGAAGAATTGATGCTTTTGAACTGTGGTGTTGGAGAAGACTCTTGAGAGTCCCTTGGACTGCAAGGAGATCCAACCAGTCCATTCTGAAGGAGATCAGCCCTGGGATTTCTTTGGAGGGAATGATACTGAAGCTGAAACTCCAGTACTTTGGCCACCTCATGCAAAGAGTTGACTCATTGGAAAAGACTCTGATGCTGGGAGGGATTGGGGGCAGGGGGAGAAGGGGATGACAGAGGATGAGATGGCTGGATGGCATCACTGACTCGATGGACGTGAGTCTGAGTGAACTCCGGGAGTTGGTGATGGACAGGGAGGCCTGGCGTACTGTAATTCATGGGGTCGCAAAGAGTAGGACACTACTGAGCGACTAAACTAAACTGAACTGAACTGATTCACAACTTCACCATTTACATTGTTAGTCTTCCCCTCTCTGCTTTCATTCTTCCCTATGAGGTGATGTTCCTTCTGTTTAAACAAATATTTCCTTTTAGGAGTTTTTGTTGGCATCAATATTTCCTGTCTTGCTTTTGTTTATGAGGAAATTTCTTTTGTCTTCATTTTTGATAGATATTTCCAATAAAAGGAGAATTTTAAGATAACCATCTTTTTTTTTTTTTTAAACCATTTATGGTCTTCATATAGGTCTCTTCTGGCTTCCACTTTTTTGTGTAAGAAATAATTAAGAATTGTAGAACTGTTACTTTAATTTTGTCTTTTTTTTTCTCCAAGATTTTTCCCTTTGTCATTACTTTATATTAATTTTACTATAATGTGCCTAGGTGTCATTTTCTTTGTCTCCATCCTGTTTAGTCTTCTAGTGTTTCTTGAATCTGTAGCTTAATATCTTTCATCAATTTTGGATAATTTGGGGCCTTTATTCAGGTCTTTCTTAGTGTCTTAAAAGTCTATGCATCACATATATAAATTCTTTATGTATTAGACACCTGTTATGCTCTTTTCTGTACTCTTAATCTTTTTGAATATTTTTTACTAATTTATCTATCTTATTCACTAATCTTTCTTGTAACTCTATGATAGCCTGTTAGCAAGGAAGCTGATCTCCTTAATGCAGTCAGGGATTAAGCTACTTGTAACTGGTTTTAGGCTTGGTCTTCTAATTCGCTATTATTCCCAGTGTATACTTCTCCAGAAGGCTTAACTAAATACCTAGAAGATTTGATGTAGTCAAATCTTGCTAGACTTTGAACTCAGTTTTTAATCTCCAAACAGCACTGTAATTCTCTGCCTCTTTTCAACTGTCTGCTTTTAGCTTCTGAGCCTTTCCACCCACACTGCATATGCACTAACAAATGACTCAAAGAGAAAAGCTGCCAAGAATAACACACTTAACTAGTTTTCCTCCTCTCTGGAATCCAGGGTCTCCAAGTTTTTGTTGCCTTGATTGCTTTCTGGTGTGTTCCAACAATTTTTAAATCAAATCCAGCTTTATTTTTGCTCTCAGTGGGAGGGTGGTCTGCTACAAACCAGTTCTTCCTAGCTGGAGTATGAAATTTTAGATATTTTTATAAATCTATGTTAATGATAACTCCTCCATGAAACTTTTTTCTTATCATCTTATCAGAAATAATTTCTTCCTCCACTAAATTCATGTGAATATAGAGATTGATAGGATAGAATCTGGAGCCATTTGACTCAGCCACAACTTTGGACAAGTTATCTAATTTTCTTTTTCCTCAGTTTTCTCTTTAATAAGATGGAGATAAAATGTGCACTTATGTCACAGTGCTGTTAGAAAGATTAAATAAGATGATATATGTAAAACACATAGTAAGCATTATGTAAGTGTTAGATATTCTTAGTAATATTATTAGTAATATGATAGCACCTTTCATTAAATATTTTCTTATTTGAGCATATATTAATTTAGACCTGACAATTGTACATTCTCTGAGAGGAAATGTCTTCTTCATCTTTATT
Organism: Bos indicus; assembly: GCF_029378745.1. NCBI lineage: Eukaryota > Metazoa > Chordata > Mammalia > Artiodactyla > Bovidae > Bos > Bos indicus. Next base: position 47,551,440 of record NC_091762.1, on the reverse strand, counting down.
TCCAAGTCTTGAGTGCTGCCACACATGTCTATTCATTGCATTAATAAATGAATATAAAATTAACTGTATATACTAAGATTGGTTAACTTAATGAAATGAAATGGCAATTTGTGTTGAAAGACCCATGGAGAGTGAAAGAAGTTTATTTTTTGCAAATGAGAACTGGATCTGTAGATTTCCCATATCCATTTTAACACAATTTAGCTCCTTAAAAGAAGAAATTGGGTTTTTGTGATGTCTTTATTTCAGCACTTAGCTCAGTTCTTGGTTAATGATAGATGCTCAACTAGTGTTTGCTGAGTGACTGAAGCAACACTCATTCTGTCTTATTTATTACTACGTACTGATGATCTAAAGTGGTTTTATTGAAAGTTCTTATTTATCTAGATTTCAACTTATCAAATCTTCTCCCAAATTAAAAAAAGCTGCAAGTTTTCTTTGAAGAGTCAGTTTTATTTCTCCTTTAGTGAGCTGTATTCCACTGACTATTCTAAAAGCTTCTTTTAAATAATTTGCATCAGGCAGTTATGCTTCTATTATGCTAAACTCTTATCACACAAGTGTGGCCCAGATGTCCATAGACCAAATAACTTAAACATCTTCTCACATGCTACAGAAGACAAAGAAAAATTTTCTATATTTTTCAAGCCAAGATTTCCCTTTTAAATTTTTGATCCTTATCTTTTTTTTTTTTTCCCATAACATTACCCAAAGTCTCATGGATCTTATTTTCTATATGTTGCCCTTCAGAGAGGTCCTTTGATGACAAGAAGAAAATGTTCAAAGATTTGATCTGGACAACAGAGAACCACAGAGCTGTGCTACTTCTTTTTTCTTTGCCTTGACCTTACCCAGAAGAAAGCACTCCTTTAGGCTCAAACTCTTGAAAATGATTGAAGTCTCTCTTAGGATGTGCTTAGGTCATAGGAAAAAAAAAAAAAAATTTAAGTTCCATTCAAGGTACAGCCTCCCTTTACTGTATAGATTAAATTGGAAAGTACCATTGGGAAGGGAAAGAGGATCATGAGTATTTAAAGTTTATCATAAATGAGAAGTTTGTGAACAAAGCCTGCCCATGAGGCTGAGGATTGTGTCACATTACTTCTTAAAAGCAAATCTGCAAAAAGGAGTACTCACCATACAATCACACCAGAGAACAAAAATTCAGTATATGCCTCATTATCACTCTGAGAAACGCCAGTACCAATGGTCTTTCTTTAAGCTCTTGACCACCTTTTGACATTTTTCCTTTAAGTCACATCATCTTTGGCAGCTCACACAGCAACTAAAAAATTTTGTTTCTTGTCAATTATAAGTCCTTTTATGTTTTCTTTCTCACAGATTTTTGAAATGAGGAAAATACATGAGAAAGACATTTCTTAGATGAAGAGAGAAAGGAAATATTTGCCATAAAATGACTCACTGCCAAAGTTACTATTTTACTAGACAAGAGAACCAGCAGTCTTGGAGTAAGTGTTTACAATAACAGTGTTAAGTATTCATTTATCTATTTGACCACGTTAATTAAAAACGCTATTACCAGACACTGCAAAATGGCAAGTGAATTTATACTTGATGCCGATTTGAATTTATACATGATGACAGTTTGATCCAAGTTTTCTATTCTCAGTGTATAGATTGTAAAACAATGCTATTTGGTGAGATTATATAAACCCTATATTATAGCTTTAAAGGTAAATAAAACAACTCCACTCCAAATTATTTCTCACTCCAACTGCTTTTACTACACTGTACTCCATATTGTAGAGTCCACTGGTAAATAAATAACGTGCAATCCATTGTCCTTATTGTCACTGAAAACATGTATTCATTCAGTGATTCTTTTATTCAACAAACATTCTGATTCTATTGTATGCAAGAACAAACTATCCATACCCCAATTCAGCATATTCCATATTGTTGAGATTTTGGGGTCTAAGACAGGGATCAGTACTTTTATCTATAAAAGACCAGGAAATAAATATCTTACAACTGTAAAAAGGAATGAATTTGAATCAGTTGAGATGAGGTGGATGAAGCAGAGCCAGTTACACAGAATGAAATAAGTCAGAAAAAGGAAAACAAATATCATATGTTGATGCATATATGTGGATTCTAGAAAAATGGTACTGATGAACCTATTTACAGGAATAGAGACCCTGACGTAAAGCATGGTCTTGTGGACATGATGGAGGAAGGAGAGGGTGGGAGGAATCGAGAGAATAGCACTGACATGTGTATACTACCATGTGTAAAACAATTAATCGGAAGCTGCTATACAACACAGGGAGCCCTGCGTAATGCTGTATGATACCCAGAGGGGTGGGATGGGGCATGGGAGGGAGGCTCAAGAGGGAGTGGATATATAGATAAATATGGCTGATTCATGTTATTATACGACAGAAACCAACATAACATTGTAAAGCAATTATCCTCCAATTAAAAAAAGAAAGAAAAAGAAAAAAATAACTAAGTATCTTAGACATTGCAGATCGCAGAACACTCTCCTGGAGATGCTGCTGTTGCTTTTTTCTTCTTCTTCTCCTCTTTCTCTGTTCCTGCCTCTTCCTTCTCCTCTTAAACCGTTTAAAGATGTAAAAATCTTTTTTTAGCTTATGGACTGTGCAAAAACAGGCCTTGGGCTGGATTTGGCCAGCAAACCATCGTTTGCCAGCCCTTAGTCTAAGGGCATGTCTTTATCAAAATATGTTGAGTTTAAAACTCACTCTCATCCTCTTTAGAGTTTCCCTGTCACCATAATAGGAATATTGAGCTTCATGATTCTCTTCCCATCATTCAATTTCTGCTTCAGTCTCCAGAGGGTAACTGATTAAACTAGGGAACACATACATTTTATTTAGGAACCACTTTTGCTATGAAACATAATGGTTGTAACTCAACCCAATCTGAAGACCCCTTCAATATTGCTACACAGAATAATTTTTCTCTCAATGATTTAAAATTTCTTGAACAAAACCTAAGATTTTTATTTCCTTCTCAGATACAAAAATCCAACCGGATGATCTTTCATATAAAAGGAACAATGTGTTTTAAAATACAATTCTTAAAGAATAAAAGTACTGCTCTTTTAAATTGTTAATACCTAACCTCTAGAATCTGTCCTCAAGGATTCCAAAATAGTTTTGCCAAGGCTTAGAGAATAGAAATGGTCATACACAAACACACACACACAGATCTGGAAAACACACTGACAGAGAGATCAACACATGTAACAATGAAGAAAGTAGATTGAATTTTGTATTATGGTTCTTGGAATCAGTATCACTTGCTTAGTGTTCTACCTAATATGTGTATATACGGGTTGTTGTTGTTCCGTTGGTAAGTTATATCCAACTCTTTGTGACCCCATGGACTGTAACCTGCCAGGCTCCTCTGTCCATTGCCTGGGATTCTCCAGGCAAGAATACTGGAGTGGGTTGTCATTTCATATTCCAGGGGATCTTCCTGACCCAGAGAGTGAATCAGCATCTCCTGTGTCTCTTGCATTGGCAGGCAGATTCTTTACCACTGAGCCACATGGGAAGTGTGATATAGATCTAGATATAAAAATAGGTTAGATATAAAGATATAGTAAACACCCCCAAATAATGATGGTTTAAACAAGTTAAGTATTTGTCACTTAAAAGTCCTGATGTAGTTAATTCATGGCTTGTATGGCAGCTCCATGGTCTTCTGGGGTCCAGGCAGTATCTGTCCTTCTGCCTTTTTTTTTATCCCCAGGACGAGTCCCTCAACCTCATGGTCTGAGATATGGCTTCAGCTCACAGAGGACAGAGGAAGGATCATATCTGTTTCATCAAAAAGAAATACCAGAAGCAGCACATCACCTTAGCTAGAACTTAGTCTCAAATTACAGTAGGCTGTAGGGTTAAGAAATGCACTCTTCTAAGAGACATGAAAATCATGTGTTCAAGAGAACAGATATTGAGAAGCAAACAACTCTTTCCCTATAGCGATCAGAATGTTTTGAGATCATTCAGTGACATAGAAAACTAATGGAATTATCTGTAAAGGAGAAAGCCTTAGAGGTACTTCTGACACAATAAGTAGAACAAATAAGCATACCATTTAAAGTTACTTGGAAATATTCAGTGAAGGCTTAAGAAACTTAATTAGAAGACATTAGATGACAAAATCAACATAATACATTTTTATATTAGCACTACTTGTGACATTTCTAACTAGCAATAAGAATGAGAGGGAACATTTGTAGTTTGGAGTGTCCCTTACCCAACTTCTTTTTGTTTGGTTAGCTCTGTGCCCAATTTTCTTCGGAAGATTCACCTCTCCTCCTCTGGTACAGTCTTGGTGGAAATATCAACAGATACTCTGCTCAACTGAGGGTCTTGAGAATTAAGGTAAACCAATAAGGATCTCTTTGGATACATTGAAACCAAATCAAAATGACACCAAGTTGCAGTGGTTCAGCCTGTGCCTTTCTGATGAACTGTCAAACACATAACATCCTCAGCTCCCATTCTATTTGAAATATACATCTATATACACATTTGTTTATTTCATTGATACAGCCCAAATTATTCCAATGAATTCTCTTTTGGTTTGTTTTAGGAAACATCATATCTTTTTTTTTTTTTTTTTTAGGAAGCATCATATCTTGCTACTTGCAAACAACAACAAAAATCTGGCCATATCTGGATAGTAAATTGTGTACCAGGGTAAGTATAAGATGTATAAATGTACACACATACACACTAATAGGACTCATGAAAAAGAGATCAGAATTTTACTATATTGTTTTCTCTTTTGTGTATACTTGGTTTTTTTTTTTTTTTTTTTTGCATGTATATGCTGAAAGGTGAAATATCCTACTCTAATTACTTGAGAAACAATGGGAGGAAGCGATAGCTGGAGAGAAAGCACATGATTTGGTAGATGGGGAAAGGTAAAATGAAACATTTTTAGGCCAGATGGAGTATCTACCCAGCAGCCTAATGATCTTAAGAAAGTGATTTTTCTGGGTTATACACAAGTCTAATATTTTTAAAGCCCTTGTTCCAAAGGATAAAATCATGCAGTACAAACGAAAACACAATGTGTGGATTAAATGCCTCTGGTTATATGAATACTGAGGGCTTTTTTAATGTATGTGTGTGTCTTTATTATTGCTCTTCTATTGTCATTTCAAAAAATGAATTTCTAAGACAGCCCTTCTAAAAGGTACTTTAGGCTTAATGGCTACAGCATTTCTGAAAGTGTTCAGAGGGTCAAATTGATTCAATTATTTTCATTTGGATAAAAGGAACAAACATTCTTGAGAGTCTACTATGTTGGTTCTTAACCCCATTTGAATATTAGATTCACGAGAGAGCTCTTTAAAATGCAGATTTCCAGAACATTTAAAGTCCTCCTCCGCATCACTGTGATTTTGATACATCCAGTAAGTGCTAAGGATTGTACCTTATATTCTTTATATATAAGATCATACAGGGTAGTGGAGCAATTAAGAGGTCAGGCGCTGGATCCAGATTTCATTCAAATCCTGCTTGAGCGCAAATTGGCTAGATAACTTTGGGCAATTTACTTAACCTTATTGTATTTTGTGTTCCTCTGCTATAAAATGAGGACAGCGTTAGTGTTTGCTTCATTCTACTGTGATTTCTGGGTGGTTAGCATTCATTATTGTGGATTGCATAATAACTGATTTTAAATCCTTATAAAAATCCATAGAAGTTACTATTATTTTCATTTTAATATAGGGAAACTTAGAGATGAAAAATGATTTTCCCAAGGTCATCTAAGCTAAGGCATGGTACATTAGCAATGATGGAGACTCTATGAAAAGCAATTACTGGAGTGAGTTTTGGCCATGGTGACTTCGAAATTGTTATGGAGTGCCTAAGTAGAGAAGTAATGTCAATTGTGTCATGTGGCTCTATGTCTCAGCAGAGTGGTCCTGGCATAGGGATATTCATTTGGGGTCTTTGACATGTAAATTGTGACTGAACACCTGTGACTGAATATGGGAGTAAGAGTGAGCTCATGCAGGAATCACATGCAGAAGATAGCAGAAGGCCATTACAGGTCTTGAGAATGTCAACATTTTACAGGACACATAGTAAAAATGGAGATTGAAAGAAGACTAAGAAGCCAGAGGCAAAAGTAAGCTCTGAGAAAGTGCTAACTTAGAAAATTAGAGTGTGGAGTTTCACTAGGGAATGTTACTTAAAAGTGTTAAATAAACCCAAAGGTTTGAGGAAAAAGTTGTCACATGGCTTGAGAAAATTAAAGGTGATCTGGGTCCTAAGGCACATCAGTTAACTAGACTAAATATGTGAGCATAGCAAGTATGAACATCACTTCAAGAAGTTTGGTGCTAAAGGGAAAGAAAGGGGATTATAGATAGGAAAAGATAATGGTAGGGGTTAAACAAAATAATGGAAAATGAAGGTAATGGATTTGTGGCTCAGTAACAATTTTCTCTGACCACTTCTTTTCAACTGAACTACTTCTGAATGAGTATATTATATGTGTATCCGTTCAGGCATGAATGTAAATTAGAAGTGTAAACATTTTGAAGACTTTGCACAGTGAGCTTATGAAACTTAACCCCCTTGAGTAGTAAAGTGAACCTACAAGTCAATACTGAGTAGAAAGATTCTCAAGATGTGACAAATGTTACCAAGTAAAAAGAAGGAAGCTTATATTTTATTTTAAAGTTAATTGCATACAGGAGAAAATATAAGTTTTTGTTTTAATTTAATTCCCAATAGTTTAGGATCCAACAAATTTTAGCAAAACATTGCTATCATACTACAATGGTTTCAAGTTCATTTTCTTCATGTTATTGGAGATGGTTTTAAAATTAAATAATTTTATATAATATGAAAAACACTCAAAATTTCTGAATTGAGAATTAATGACATTTTCTAAAATGAATTCATGGACATGAAAGCAAAAGGAATTTGTGTTTGAAAGAAAATTGTGAAGTTTTACAGATCATTCACCATAGCACAAAGAGACGTGAAGGTTCAAGCGTCCTTACTTTTATAGTATCAAAGTATCACATGTAAGCAATTTACTTTACACTTTTCCCTTTTTATTTTAGAAGTATATCTATATGACACATGCCTTAGTGGAAATATAACTCAACATAGAGTTACACTGATGATGAGTTACTTCATTTATTTTATGATGTATTAGAATCATTCTACTTTCTTTCAGTTCTGTGAACAACAATCTTACTCCAAATGTGGTGACACTAGATTTGCTGTTGATTTTGAGCTGTTTCTTCAACTGAACATTTTAACAGGGATCCAGTTATGTTGCTCACTCAATGGACTTCAGTGAAAACCATAACACCCAAAGACAGAGTAAGGAAAATAATATGGGAGTTGAGTATGTGTGTTAGTCACTCAGTCGTGTCCAAATCTCTATGACTCCATGGACTGTAGCCTGCCAGACTCCTCTCTCCGTCATATTCTCCAGGCAAGAATACTGGAGTAGGTTACCATTTCCTAGTCCAAGTGATCTTCCCCACCCAGGCCTATTACTAAATGCTGGGAGACAGTTGGGCAGTGGGATGTAGGATGAGGCCTCTGGAACAACGCCACAGAGCAGAAACTGATCACCTTTCCAAATGAGATTACACTGAAGTTTACAACCATCTACCAAAATGGATGAAACTACATTTTAAAGAATATGTGTGTAAAAGGAAATCTTTTACGTAGGAATATTGGAATGATTGGATCAAGTTAATATTTGTCAGCAGTCTCTTACTCAAGGACAAAGGTTGTGACTCAGTACTTGATAGAGAAATACAAAAGTAAGCTTTTGGCATCTTTTTGTTGAGTTGTATGATTGGTGTGCATATCCTCTAAGGGCAGGAACTGACATATTTTTGTATTCCCTGCTCAGAAAGCCCCTTGCCAGTATTCCATGCTAAAGACACATTTGGTATTTGGGGGAAATATGGGCATTATAAGCATACAAACTTGAGTGCCTACCCTGACCACAGTCAGCACTAGACATATCTATATTTGCAAGTTCCTTAAGCATTCTGATGTTGGTTTCCTTCATTTCTGAATAATAATATATAGGTTGAAGGTTTGTTGCAAGGAGTAAATAATGTGACAATTGTGCAATAATGCTTTAGTATCTCTTAATATAATGTTTAAGATTGATGATATTGAATAACTTTTAGTTCTATTCTTTTCTTCCCTTTATGATTCCTGTTTATACTTAATTCTTGATTTCCTGTGAAAACTCAGTGACTTGCATTAATGTCCCTGATTTTGGCCAGGATAGTCCTCCATTACTGATTCTTGCTTTCTGACTCTAGGCCTCACATACTTGCTCTATAGCCATGATCCCCTCCCCTCCCCACTCCACCCCCAGACTCCCTCATTTCCAGGACATATACTCTAGAAGTTCTTCCACCACTCTATCCTTACTTGCTTCAAGTTCCTCTCCATTTTTGATCCAACCATCTGGGTACTGACACTAAGACAGGTCCTGGCCTTTAACTTCCCATTTCTCACATTGCTTAGTGTCTTTATGACCTGCTCTGGGAATGTCTTCCTTCATCAACTCCATTCCACATTCAAAACTGTCTTTAAAATGCAGTTCAAATATTACCTCTTCCAGAAAGGCAACTCTCATCTTAGAAACAAAGAACAGCTTAATCCTAAATTGACATCTGGAAAGTGATCCATTCCCAAGTCTTAGAAGTGTCACTTTTTCTGATGTGTTTGTTGCCTTGCACTAGGTAGGCAGCATCACCCAGGGAGGACCTCTGCAGACTTTGAAGCTTGGATGATTAGAGATTAAATCCAGAATCACTAATCCAGTGTAACACCGGGCTAGTTACTTCACTTCCTTGTGACTTAATTTCCTTGTAACTGAAATTGAAAGAACGCTTACCTTACAGTGTCTCTGAGGATTAGAGATGATACAGATGAAACATCTAGAGTTCCTGAGATAAAGTAAGTCCTTATTCAATGATTACTGTTGTTAATGGATTTGTGTGTGTGTGTTTTATTACTTCTCATAGTACCTTATATTTGTCCGTAATGTTTAATCAATGTTGAATTTGTTATAATTTCTCAGAGTGAGACTTTTATTTGTATCTTTTTTGTAAATCCAACTCTTGTCTTCCCTGATTAAATACCTAATATATTGTTGCTATGCATATATGAGGCCTGAATAATTTCAAAACGGATAGACGAATGATCCAGTTTATATCTATGAATGAAATCACTATTTTTATTGTCATGTCTAAGTACTAACAATTAGAGCTCATAAAATATAGAACTACTAAAATTAAGCAGCTGAATCTTGAGACAATATGAAGATGGCTTTTGGAATTAAGATTTGTTTACATCTAATATTATTTTATTTTGATATTGTCTGCATTTATTTTACTAATATTTTACTTGTTGATATTTTATACTACTTCATAAAATTTTTAGCAACCAATTTTTTAAATGTATGAGTAGCATTATATGTATGAAACTATATATGTACATAGTATAATATATGTATACACATATATATTTACAACAGTGATATTTAAAATAACTTATTTGGATTTTTTTATTTGTTCATTTGAACCCAGCTTCATCCAAACACCTGATAAAAATGCCAAAGGACATTACCACATACATGTATCATGGAGATAAATAGAAATATCGAAGGTGTGGTAATTCCCTTCATATACTCTAATTCATGTACTGAGGTTATAGTAAGGAAAATTATACATTTCCTGAACAGAAAGTAGAGCTAGTGAGTTTTCTACATAGTACATATCTGTATATTAATGGCGTGTGTATCTTAGCTTTGTGTATCATTCATAGCTCTTGGGTGAGTTGTTAGTAAATAACTATATGCCTCTTATCTATTTTTACTAGATCAATATCTCCTATGTCACACTTTGACCTCCTAGAGGTAACAGCATTGAACCTATATGACAGGTAATAATGGAATACTGTTTCTATTGTAGTGAAAAGAGAAAGAGAAAGAAATACTAAAGGGATTAATACATAGTGCAATTGCTTATTAAGTGACTCAAAATCACGTGATATGTACAGTATATTATGTGTAAGGTATGTATGTACTCAGTCGTGTCTGATTCTTTGAGATCCCATAGACTGTAGCCTGCCAGGCTCTTGTGCCCATGAGATTTCCCAGGCAAGAATACTGGAGGGGGTTGCCATTCTCTTCTCCAGGGATTGAACCCATGTCTCTTATGTTTCTTGCATTGGCATATGGGGTTCTTCATCAATAGCACCACCTGGGAAGCCCTAATAGACTATAGGATAGTGTAAGCATGGGGCTTCCTAGGTGGCGATAGTGGTAAAGAACCCACTTGTCAATGCAGGAGATGTAAGAGATGTGGGTCAATCCCTGGGTTGAGAAGATCCCCTGGAGAAGGGAATGGCAACCTCCTCCAGTGTTCTCGCCTGGGAAATCCCATGGAGAGAGGAGCCTGGTGGGTTACAGTCCATAGGGTTGCAAAGAGTCAGACATGACTGAAGCAACCTGGCATGTACACATGCATAGTCTATTAAGCATATGATAGCATCTGTCTAAAAAAAAAAAAAAATATATATATATATATATAAACCTTAATTTAAAAATGACTCATTGCTAAAACATGAAAACCATCATGAGCCTTCAGCAAGTTGAAAATATTTTTGCCAGAGGATTTGAAATATTGTGAGAATTACCAAAATGTGACAGAGACATGAAGCGAGCAAATGCTTTTGGAAAAACAACACCCATAGACTTGCTAGACACAGGGTTTCACAGACCATTAATATCTAAAAGCTGTAATACAGTGAAACAAGGTGTGTCTATATTCATTCAATGGAATAATACACAGCAATGAGATGAACAAATTGTAAGTACATGTATAAGTTTACGAACATAAAATTGAGTAACAGAAACCAAGAACATATTCTGTATGATTTCATTCGTGTGAAATTCAGAAGACACTTCAAACTATAGTGTTTAAGAATACAAGCTTAAGGAAATGTTTACCATACAAGGCATGATAATGATTACCTTTTCAGGATAGTAATTAAAAGGTAGTACTGCTACCAAACTTGCAAAAATAAAAGTATCACATGGAATTACTGTAAACAATTGTATGCCAACAAATTAGAGAATTTAGAGGAAATGACCAAATTACTAGAAATACAAGTTACCAAAACTGACTCAAGAAAAAAATAGAAAATTTGAGTAGACCTATAACAAAAAGAATGAAATAGTAATTTAAAGACTTCCCACAAAGCAAAGCTCAGAATTAGATAACTTGATAAAATTAGAATTTTATCAAACATTTAAATAGGAATTAATAGCAACCCTTCACAAACTTTTCCAAAAAATAAAGGGAGAAGGAACTCATTCTACTGGGTCAGTGTTACCCAGATACCAAAATCAGTCAAAGATATCAAAAGAAAAGAAAAGTCCCCTGTCCCATATACTTCCCTGATCCACATCAGAAGTGCAGCCAACAGGTCACACAACCAGAATCTAGAGCACAAAGTGCATAAGTCAGAGCATACTTTCTGGCTCTGCCCTGACCCCAAAGACCTCCCCTCATCCTTCTACAGTCTAGGGGCTGAGAACCCTGGCACCTTGTGTACTCTCTACAGCCATGGAGAACCTCTACTACCTTGGGAACCTGTATAAGAAAGCCATATTGAGCAATAACATGCAGAACTGGGAGAGGCAGAGGGCAAATAAAGGCACCTATCAAGCTCACTATGTTGACAGAAACAAGGGCCAGGTGGTAGAAACCAGAGGAGGCTTTTGTGGTTGCAGAGTTTCACTGACAGGCTTATCTGGAGCAGGAAAGACCACAGTGAGCATGGTTTTGGAAGAGTACTTGGCTTGCCAGAATATCATGCTACACTTTGGATGGTGACAACATTCATCAAGGTCTCAATAAAAACCTTGGCTTTAGTCTTGAACAGAGATGAGAATGTTTGATGAGTTGCAGAAGTTACTAAGCTGTTTACAGGTACTGGCTTAGTGTGCATCACATGTTTTATATTACTATATCCTCGAGATCCTGGGCTCCAAAATCACTGCAGATGGTGACTACAGTGACGAAATTAAAAGACACTTGCTCCTTGGAAGGAAAGCTATGACAAACCTAGACAGTATATTAAAAAGTAGAGATATCACTTTGCCAACAAAAATCTGTATTGTCAAAGCTATGGTTTTTCCAGTAGCCATGTACCAATGTGACAGTTGGACCATACAGAAGGCTGAGAGCTGAAGAACTGATGCTTTCCAACCGTAGTGCTAGAGAAGATGCTAGAGTCCCTTGGACAAGAAGAATATCAAGTAAGCCAGTCCTAAAGGAAATCAACCCTGAACATTCACTGGAAGGTCTGATGCTGAAGCTGAAGCTTCAATACTTGGACCACCTGATGCCAAGAGCTGACTTACTGGAAAAGACCCTGATCCTGGGAAAGATTGTAGGCAAAAGGAGAAGGGGGTGGCAGCAGATTAGATGGTTATATAGCATTACCAACTCAATGGCCATGGATTTGGGCAGACTTCAGGAGATAGTGGGACAGGGGAACCTGGTGAGCTACAGTCCATGAGATAGCAAAGAGTCAGACACAACTTAGTAACTGAACAACAGCAACAATACTCAAGATCACCATAAGTGAAGTCGCTCAGTCGTGTCCGACTCTTTGCCACCCCATGGACTGTAGTCTACCAGGCTCTCCAGGCAAGAACACTGGAGTGGGCTGCCATTTCCTTCTCCAGGAGATCTTCCCAACCCAGGGACTGAACCCTGGTCTCCAGCATTGTAGGCAGATGCTTTATTGCCTGAGCCACCAGAGAAGTCAACCTCGGTAGGGACGTTCTGTGTTGGCTTGAGCTGTCAAAGTCAGAATCCAAAGGTGGATTCTTGGCTGGAGGGAGCATCTTGTCCTGGGTCCTGCCCTGGGAAAATCACCAGAGAAGTGAGGACCCTTTCAGCTGCAGGGCTCCTGGACTCCTAAGGCTGCTTGGTGCTGGCTGCTTGGGTTCCCTTCTAACCAGTCAATCTGGGCCACCACAGACTAGCCAGAGGCAGCTGCCACCATTTCCAGCAACAAGAAACAGGTGGGCCATGCCCTGGCTAGAAAGAAAGAAAGTGCAGTTGCTCAGTCGTGTCCAACTGTTTGCAACCCTATGGACTGTACCCTACCAGGCTCCTCTGTCCATGGAATTTTTCAGGCAAGAGTACTGGAGTGGGTTGCCATTTCCTTCTCCAGGGGATCTTCCCGACACAGGGATCGAACCCGGGTCTCCCACATTGTAGGCAGATGCTTTACCATCTGAACTACCAGGGAAGGTGTTCTTTTTCAAGATCACCATATTGCATGGCAAATTCCTAAGGGTGTGCTTGCCTTTTTTTTTTTTTGAAGTACTTGTTGATGCTTCCCTGTATGTTTGTGAACAGAGCTATTAAAGGACTCTAACAAAATGCACAGGCTAGAGAATTAAAGATTTCATTTGAATCAGTTCTGAATATAAAAAACCAAAGGCCCCTGATATGATGCTGAAAATAGACTTGTGATAGAAATGATCGTGTGCAGTAAGAGTTATGGAACTTCTCTGGGAACAGGGTGTTGTACCTGTGACATCCTCTGTGTGCCAGAAAATAAACTTCATTTGGCAAAAACAGATGGAGAAAAATTACAGCATTAAAAATTAATAAAGTGGATATGCAGTGACTACAGGTTTTGGCAGAAGGTTAGCCCAGCCCATTGAATGGTTTTATGAGAGAGAGGCAGAACTTGCAATACCTTCATTTTGATTGTCTTCTGTGTGGGGGTGTTATTTTAATTTGTCAGTGCCTGTAGTTCTGACAGCTACTCAAGAAGATAAATGCTGGACATCTGGACAGCATTTTCTCTGGTGTAGAAGGGTCACTGTGTGGCTCTTCTTTACAATACTGAGCTTTTTTTTTAACACAGGAAGAAAGAGCACTGTGTTAGACAGGAAGGAACAGCATTCAGGACCACCCCTACATCAAGATTGTTTTAGAGAAAGGAGACTGGCTGATAGAAGGAGACCTTCAAGTCTTTGACCAAATTTATTGGAATGAATGATCTTGATCAGTATTCCACTCTTACTGAGCTAAAGCAGATGTTTAAGGACATGAATGCTGATGCTGTCTTTGTATTTAATTACAAAACCTAGTGTAAAATGGACATGCTCTTTTAATGCGGGATACTCAAAAGCAACTTCTAGAGAGGGACTACAGGTTCCCTGTCTTTCTCCTTCACCCTGTTGGTGGCTGGACAAAAGATAGTAATGTTCTTTTGATGTGGCACATGAAGCAGCAAGCTGAACTACTGGAGGAAGAAATCATGAATTCTGAAACAGCAGTGGTGACCATCTTCTATCAAGCATGCTGGACCAAATGTGGTCCAATAGCATTGCAGATTCTATTCTGCAATCTGGAATCAAGATTGCCGGGAGAAATATCAATAACCTCAGATATGCAGATGACTCCACCCTTATAGCAGAAAGTGAAGAGGAACTAAAAAGTTTCTTGATGAAAGTGAAAGAGGAGAGTGAAAAAGTTGGCTTAAAGCTCAACATTCAGAAAACGAAGATCATGGTATCTGGGCCCATAACTTCATGGCCAATAGATGGGGAAACAGTGGAAACAGTGTCAGATATTATTTTGGGGGGCTCCAAAATCACTACAGATGGTGATTTGAAATTAAAAGACATGAAATTAAAAGACACTTACTCCTTGGAAGGAAAGTTATGACCAACCTAGATAGCATATTCAAAAGCAGAGATATTACTTTGCCAACAAAGATCCGTCTAGTCAAGGCTATGGTTTTTCCAGTGGCCATGTATGCATGTGAGAGCTGGATTATGAAGAAAGCTGAGCACTGAAGAATTGATGCTTTTGAACTGTGGTGTTGGAGAAGACTCTTGAGAGTCCCTTGGACTGCAAGGAGATCCAACCTGTCCATCCTAAAGGAGATCAGTCCTGGGTGTTCTTTGGAAGGAATGATGCTAAAGCTGAAAGTCCAGTACTTTGGCCACCTCATGTGAAGAGTTGACTCATTGGAAAAGACTCTGATGCTGGGAGGGATTAGGGGCAGGAGGAAAAGGGGATGGCAGAGGATGAGATGGCTGGATGGCATCACCGACTCGATGGATGTGAGTTTGAGTGAACTCTGGGAGTCGGTGATGGACAGGGAGGCCTGGTGTGCTGCGATTCATGGGGTCGCAAAGAGTTGGACACGACTGAGTGACTGAACTGAACTGAACTGAACTGAGCATTGCAGAACACTGATGGTTTCAAGATTCAATGTTTATAATGTTGAGTGAGACTGCTGGCATATCTCATCCAGAAAACAGGGAAGGGTCTTTAACAGCCAACTCACTGTAACAATTGTAGCAAGAAAAAGAAATGCAAGAAGGCAGAATGGTTGTCTGAGGAGGCCTTACAAAGAGCTGAGAAAAGAAGAGAAGCTAAAGGCAAAGGAGAAAGGGAAAGGTAAACCCAATTGAATGCAAAGTTCCAAAGAATGGCAAGGAGAGATAAGAAAGCCTTCCTAAGTGAACAGTGCAAAGAAATAGAAGAAAATAGAATGGGAAAGACTAGAGATCTCTTCAAGAAAATTAGAGATACCAAGGAAATAGTTTCATGCAAAGATGGGCACAATAATGGACAGAAATAGCAAGGACCTAACAAGCAAAAGAGTGTGAGAAAAGGTGGCAAGAATACACAGAAGAACTCTACAGAAAAGGTCTTAATGACCCAGATAACCATGATAGTATGGTCACTCACCTAGAGCCAGACATGCTGGAGTGTGAAGCTAAGTGGGCTTTAGGAAGCATTACTCAAACAAAACTACTAGGGGAGGTGATGGAATTCCAGCTGAGCTATTTCAAATTCTAAACGATGATGCTGTGAAAGTGCTGCACTCAATATGCCAGCAAATTTGGAAAACTCAGCAGTGGCCACAGGACTGGAAAAGGTCAGTTTTCACCCCAATCCTAAAGAAGGGCAACAATGCCAAAGAATGTTCAAACTGCTGCACAGTTGCACTCATTTCGCAAGCTAGCAAAGCAATACTCAAAATCCTTCAAGCTAGGCTTCAACAATACATGAACTGAAAACTTCCAAATGACAAGTTGGATTTAAAAAGGCAACGGAACCAAAGATCAAATTGCCAGCTTTCTCTGGATCATGGAAAAAGCAAGGGAATTCCTGAAAAACATCTACTTCTGCTTCATTGACTACACTAAAGACTTTATGTGGATCACAACAAACTGGAAATTTGAACAACAGAATGGGTCAAAACTGGGCAAGGAGTACAGCAAGGCTATATATTGTCACCCTGCTTATTTAACTTCTATGCAGGGTACATCATGAAAAATGCTGAGCTGGATGAAGCTCGAGCTGGAATCAAGATTGATAGGAGAAGTATCAATAACTTCAGATATACAGATGCAGATGCCACCACCCTAATGGCAGAAAGTGAAGAGGAACCAAAGAGCCTCTATATGAAGGAGAAAGGAAAATAAGAAAGCTGGCTTAAAATTTAAACTAAGATCATAGTATCTTGATCCATCTATTTATGGCAAATAGATGGGAGAAAATGGAAATAGGGGCACCCTTTGTTTTCTTGGGCTCCAAAATCACTGGACTACAGACACAAAATTAAAAGATGCTTGCTCCTTGGAAGAAAGGCTATGACAAACCTAGACAGCATATTAAAAAACAGAGACATCATTTTGCCAACAAAGGTCTGTATAGTCAAAGCCATGGTTTTTCCAGTAGCCATGTACGGATGTAAGAGTTGGACCATAAAGAAGGCTGAAGACTGAAGAACAGATGATTTTGAGCTGTGGTGCTGGAGAAGACGCTTGAGAGTCCCTTGTACTGCAAAGAGATCAGACCAATCAATCCTAAATGAAGTTAATCCTGAATGTTCATTGGAAGGACTGATGCTGAAGTTGAAGCTCCTATACTTTGGCAACCTGATGAGAAGAGCTGACTCACTGGAAAAGACCCTGATGTTGGGAAAGACTGAGGGCAGGAGAAGGGGACAACAGAGGATGAGATGTTTGGATGGCATCATAACCTCAATGGACATGAGTTTGAGCAAACTTCAGGAGATAGTAAAGGACAGGGAAGCCTGGCATGTTGCAGTCCATGGAATTGCAGAGTTGGATATGACTGACTGACTGAAGAACAACAACAATGTGGAAAATGGATTGGAGAGTACAAAGAGAGGAAATTAGAGTGGAAAGGAAGCAATTGCAACAGATAAGACTCAAGATGATAAGAGTTGGACTGAAGTATGTGTAGTAATGACATAGAAACAAATTAATTTGACAATTATTTTGGAGGCAGGAATCATAGGGCTTCATAATGTATTGAATGTCAGTTACTTAAAGATAAGGGAAAGGTGAGAAAAATGACTTTATGTTTTCTGATTAGTAAACAAGACGTATAGTTGATCCAACAACAAGAAAGAGAACACTGGAGAAGAAGCTGTTTGTAGAGGAGGGTTTGGAGAAAGATGGGTCACAGTATACAACTAAATCTATTGAATTTAAGTATTAAATATGAAATAGACCTGTCCAGAGTTTATGTGCAAGCAAGAAACAGAGACTCACAGAAACTGGAGGTCCTATTGAGTAAGGTGAAAAGGTTTTGTTTTTTTCCTAGTACTTTGGTTCCATTTCTACAGATCTGTCTGATAATTCTCATTCTGCAATTGTATCTTTCTGTTCCTTGAAATCAAAGAATCTTTGAATAATAGTCAAGATATTTTTCCCTCTTCAGTCTCTCAGATCAAAATATCTATGCAGTATTTGAGGTAGAAATGTTTCAGTAACAGGTGAAAAAAAAAAAATAAAAGCCTCTAAACTCAAAATTATTTAAACAACAAAGAGGATTACTGACTTAAGTAACTGAAAAGTCAGAATAAGTCTCGATCTCACACCTTAAATGAACTCTCCAAGGATCTTCTTTCTCATATCCTCTCTACTCTGGTCCTCTGATGGCTGTATCCCCGTTCTGCCCTGGTAGCCCTCTGGGAGTTCGAGGTTCTTCTGATAGTTTCAGCAGAATGTTTGGAACAGTTCTTCATCCTCAGGGAAGCAAGAATCCTCTTATAGTAGGTGTTGTACATCAGTTTCCTTTCACTGGCATGAACAAAAAACCTGCCTGACAATGTTGGAGATGTGGGTTCAATCCCTAGGTCAGAAAGATCTTCTGGAGAAGGAAATAGCAACCAACTCCAGTATTCTTGCCTGGTTAATTAGCAGGCTTTAGTGATTGGGGTCACAAAAGAGTTAAACACAACTTACTAAAGAACAACTACTCCAATCATTGTGACAAGATTAACAAATATTCCTTATTTTGTAATGGGATTACATCTCATGCATCATACATTGACAATATCAAAGTTGAAATGCATTTAATACACCTACTATAAGAAAATTCATCTTAGCTTCAGTTCAGTTCAGTGCAGTTTCTCAGTCGTGTCCAACTCTTTGCAACCTGATGAATTGCAGCACGCCATGCCTCCCTATTCATCACCAACTCCCGGAGTTCACTCAAACTCATGTCCATTGAGTCGGTGATGCCATCCAGCCATCTCATCCTCTGTTGTCCCCTTCTCCTCCTGTTCCCAATCCGTCCCAGCATCAGAGACTTTTCCATTAAGTCAACTCTTTGCATGAGGTGGCCAAAGTATTGGAGTTTCAGCTTTAGCATTAGTCCTTCCAATGAACACCCATTGTTGATCTCCTCTAGAATGGACAGGTTGGATCTCTTTGCAGTCCAAGGGACTCTCAAGAGTCTTCTCCAACACCTCAGTTCAAAAGCATCAATTCTTCAACGCTCAGCTTTCTTCATAATCCAACTCTCACATCCATACATGGCCACTGTAAAAACCATAGCCTTGACTAGATGACATTTGTTGGCAAAGTAATGTCTGTGATTTTTAATATGCTGTCTAGGTTGGTCATAACTTTCCTTCCAAGGAGTAAGTGTCTTTTAATTTCATGGCTGCAATCACCATCTGCAGTGATTTTGGAGCCCAGAAAAATGAAGTCTGACACTGTTTCCACTGTTTCCCCATCTATCTCCCATGAAGTGATGGGACCAGATGCCATGATCTTCGTTTTCTGAATGTTGAGCTTTAAGCCAACTTTTTCACTCTCCTATTTCACCTTCATCAAAAGGCTTTTTAGTTCCTCTTCACTTTCTGCCATAAGGGTGATGTCATCTGTATATCTGAGGTTATTGATATTTCTCCCAGCAATCTTGATACTAGCTTGTGCTTCTTCCAGCCCAGTGTTTCCCATGATGTACTTTGCATATAAGTTAAATAAGCAAGGTGACAACATACAGCCTTGACGTACTCCTTTTCCTATTTGGAACCAGTCTGTTGTTCCATGTCCAGTTCTAACTGTTGCTTCCTGACCAGCATATAGGTTTCTCAAGAGGCAGGTCAGGTGGTCTGGTATTCCCATGTCTTTCAGAATTTTCCACAGTTTATTGTGATCCATACAGTCAAAGGCTTTGGCATAGTCAATTAAGCAGAAATAGCTGTTTTTCTGGAACTCACTTGCTTTTTCGATGATCCAGCAGATGTTGGCAATTTGATCTCTGGTTCCTCTGCCTTTTCTAAAACCAGCTTGAACATCTGGAAGTTCACAGTTCATGTACTGCTGAAGCCTGGCTTGGAGAATTTTGAGCATTACTTCACAAGCTTGTGAGATGAGTGCAATTGTGCAGTAGTTTGAGCATTCTTTGGCATTGCCTTTCTTTGGGATTGGAATGAAAACTGACCTTTTCCAGTCCTGTGGCCACTGCTGAGTTTTCCAAATTTGCTGGCATATTGAGTGCAGCACTTTCACAGCATCATCTTTCAGGATTTGAAATAGCTCAACTGGAATTCCATCGCCTCCTCTAGCTTTGTTCGTAGTGACGCTTTCTGAGGCCCACTTGACCTCACATTCCAGGATGTCTGGCTCCAGATGAGTGACCACACCATCATGATTATCTTGGTCATGAAGATCTTTTTTGTTCAGTTCTTCTGTGTGTTCTTAGCTTAGCTTAGCATAATTTAAACAAGGTCAAAAATCATATATAAAAAACTAATAAAGAGAAACTTCAATTAAATAGAGTTGGGAGACCAGAAAAGTGATCTCTTGACTTTAGATCTTAGCCAGGTACAAAAAGTAGACTTCTCCTACTTCTTGGAAAGGACTCAGCCACTAAAAAAACCAAAGACTCTTTGTTTACTATAGCCCTCCCAACTTCCTCCTGTGAAATTGTAAAGGTAGTGTCTTACAGTTCCTCCATATATTTTAAACTGTTGCTATCATCGTATTTAGATCTTTAATCCACACAAAATTAATTATGGTCTTTCATTAGAGAGCTTTTCTTTTTGCTATATTAATAATAAAATCTCTGAATACTATTTAATCAATAGCTTATCCTCCACTGGTAGGCATTGGTTCCTCTGTCATATATAAGCTTTCCATTCAAACACTGATCTATTTCAAGTCTCTGTTCAATTCCATTGGTGTATTTATCTTTCCCAGAACAATGCATGCTGCCATTATTGTTTATAGGTTTATAGCTTACATTAAGTATTTTTATATGTAAGGAGATCTCCTTGTATTGTACTTCTTCAAAATTATTGTGGATATTTCATCTTTGGGATTTCCATATACATGTTTTATAATCATCTTGTCAAGTTCCATGTAGATTAAAAAAAAAAAAAGATTTTGATTGGAATTTTTAATTTCACTGGCTCAGATATCCAGTTTTGGTATCAGTGGAGATGGTGAGGCTTAGATATTAATTATTGATTCATTTCTTTTGATCACTGAGGATTAGTCAGGATTTTAGTTCTTCTGAATCACTATTGGCTAGTTACATTTCTCTAGAAAATTGAACATTTTGTCTTAAGTTTTCAAACGTAATGACATAAGATCTTTTAAAAAATATCTTCTCTTTCTGTTTACATGGTTAGGACTTTTTCTCTGTTCATGTGCTTATTTGATGGATTTTCTCTTTCTTGCTTGCTCAATCTTGCCAGAAGGTGTCTATTTTATTAGATTTTTCAAAAATGAGTGTTTGGCTCTGTGGATCCTCTCTATTTTATCTTTTTTCTATTCAATTAATTTCTCCTCTTATTATTTAATTCTTTCAACTTCCTTTCATTTTATTCTGCTGTTCTTTTTCTAACTGCTTTGAGTTGAATAATTAGGTCATCAATTTTCAAACTTTATAAGTAACAAGTGTTGAAGGCAGGAGGAGAAAGGAGCAGCAGAGGATGAGATGATTGAATGGCATTACTGATTCAATGGACATGAGTCTGAGCAAATTCCAGGAGGTGGTGAAGGACAGGGAAGCCTGGTGTGCTTCAGTTCATGGGGTCACAAAGAGTTGGACACAACTTACAACTGAACAACAACAAATAATGTTAAAATTATTTTAAGTAATGCTTTTCCTACATCTCCTTACTTTTAGATATTTCATCAATTTTCAATCCTAAATATTTCCTAATGTTCATCATTATTCC
The DNA here is from genome assembly GCF_029378745.1 of Bos indicus. Lineage (NCBI taxonomy): Eukaryota > Metazoa > Chordata > Mammalia > Artiodactyla > Bovidae > Bos > Bos indicus. The sequence continues at coordinate 47,529,868 of NC_091762.1, read as the reverse complement.
TGTTTAGAACCAAAAATTATTTGAAAGCGTCTTTTATTATAATTTCCAAGTTCAGTTCTGTTCAGTCACTCAGTCGTGTCTGACTCTTTGGGTCTCCATGAACCACAGCATGCTAGCCCTCCCTGTCCATCGCCAATTCCTGGAGTCCACCCAAATCCATGTCCATTGAGTTGGTGATGCCATCCAACCATCTCATCCTCTGTCATCCCCTTCTCCTCCTGCCCTCAATCTTTTCCAATATCAGGGTCTTTTCAAACGAGTCAGCGCTTCACATCAGGCGGCCAAAGTATTGGAGTTTCAGCTTCAGCATCAGTCCTACCAATGAACACCCAGGACTGGTCTCCTTTAGGATGGACTGGTTGGACCTCCTTGCAGTCCAAGGGACTCTCAAGAGTCTTCTCCAACACCACAGTTCAAAAGCATCAATTTTTCGGCACTCAGCTTTCTTTATACTCCAACTCTCACATCCATACATGACCACTGGAAAAATTATAGCCTTGACAAGACAGACCTTTGTTAACAAAGTAATGTCTCTGCTTTTTAATATGCTATCTAGGTTGGTCATAACTTTCCTTCCAAGGAGTAAACATCTTTTAATTTCATGGCTTCAGTCACCATCTGCAGTGATTTTGGAGCCCAGAAAAATAAAGTCAGCCACTGTTTCCACTGTTTCCCCATCTATTTCCCATGAAGTGATGGGACCAGATGCCTTGATCTTAGTTTTCTGAATGTTGAGCTTTAAGCCAACTTTTTCGCTCTCCTCTTTCACTTTCATCAAGAGGCTCTTTAGTTTTTCTTCCTTTCTGCCATAATGGTGGTATCATCTGCATATCTGAGGTTATTGATATTTCTCCCGGCAATCTTGATTCCAGCTTGTGCTTCCTCCAGCCCAGTGTTTCTCATGATGTACTCTGCATAGAAGTTAAATAAGCAGGGTGACAATATACAGCCTTGACGTACTCCTTTTCCTATTTGCAACCAGTCTGTTGTTCCATGTCCAGTTCTAACTGTTGCTTCCTGACCTGCATACAGGTTTCTCAAGAGGCAGGTCAGGTGGTCTGGTATTCCCATCTCTTTCAGAATTTTCCACAGCTTATTGTGATCCATACAGTCAAAGGCTTTGGCATAGTCAATAAAGCAGAAATAGATGTTTTTCTGGAACTCTCTTGCTTTTTCCATGATCCAGCGGATGTTGGCAATTTGGTCTCTGGTTCCTCTGCCTTTTCTAAAACCAGCTTGAACACCTGGAAGTTCACAGTTCACATATTGCTGAAGCCTGGCTTGGAGAATTTTAAGCATTATTTTACAAGCGTGTGAGATAAGTGCATTTGTGTGGTAGTTTGAGCATTCTTTGGCATTGCCTTTCTTTGGGATTGGAATGAAAACTGACCTTTTCCAGTCTTGTGGCCACTGCTGAGTTTTCCAGATTTGCTGGCATATTGAGTGCAGCACTTTCACAGCATCTTTCAGGATTTGAAATAGCTCAACTGGAATTCCATCACCTCTTATAGCTTTGTTCGTAGTGATGCTTTCTAAGGCCCACTTGACTTCACATTCCAGGATGTCTAGCTCTAGGTGAGTGATCACACCATCGTGATTGTCTTTTTTGTAAAGATAAAAAGGTCATGAAGCTCTTTTTTGTACAGTTCTTCTGTGTATTCTTGCCACCTCTTCTTAATATCTTCAGCTTCTGTTAGGTCCTTACTATTTCTGTCCTTTATTGAGCCTACCTTTGCATGAAATGTTCCCTTGGTATCTCTAATTTTCTTGAAGAGAACCCTAGTCTTTCCCATTCTATTGTTTTCCTCTATTTCTTTGCACTGATCGCTGAGGAAAGCTTTCTTATCTCTCCTTGCTATTCTTTGGAACTCTGCATTCAAATGGATATATCTTTCCTTTTCTCCTTTGCTTTTCACTTCCCTTCTTGTCACAGCTGTTTGTAATGCCTCCTCAGACCGCCATTTTGCTTTTTCTCATTTCTTTTTCTTGGGGATGGTCTTGATTCCTGTCTCCTATACAATGTCATGAACCTCTTATCAAATTAGCATTTTAATGATTTCTAAAGTAAATATATTTTATACAGAAAAGATCACCTGTCTGACAACAATTCTTTGTGGGGTTTTTTTTGCAAGAACCTACTTAATTATGTAGAATGCAGAAATTTCTTATATATGTTCCGTGCATATTTGTGAAGAATGTACACTCTCTAATTGTTGGATACTCAGTCCAAGTTTGTACTGCTCGCCAAACAACAGGTCAATAAATGGAGAGAGGAGTTGTCGAGTGAAGAAATAACAACCTTAATCAGAAACCCAGGAAACCAAGAAGATGGTAGACTGGTGTCCCAAAGAACTATCTTGCTGAAGTTTGTATGCTAGTTTCTTTCATAGAACAAAGAGTAGGGAGATGAGGATGTAAAGTAAAAAAGGCAATAAGTTATTGCAAACATTTCCTGGTTTTGCCCAGACACTGGAAGAGATATGTAATTGCTTCTTTCCTACAGCCATTCATAGACGGGCCTGGTCAGGATGTTTCCTGTGATCTGAACAGAGGTATTTTAGTTCAGGCATGGGAGGCAGGGTTCCTAGAGATGGGCTTGTATGTATACTTTGTTATAAGCAACATCCCTTTAGTGATTAATTTGTAGCAAAGCAATAGAATACAAAAGTTAAGGTAAAAGAAACAAATTTAATATGGAGTCAGATTTGTCCCTCCCTATTACAGAGTTGTAGATATTCTCATTATGTCAGACTTGCTAATTATGTTGTTCAAATCCTCAATGGTTCTGTCTGCTGTCTCTATCAAGCATTATGAATGAGTTTAAAACTTCCTATTATGAATGTCCATGTATGAATTTCTCTTTAAAATTCTGTCAGTTTTGCTATATATGCATTAAAATATATATAAAGATTATAGAATTGGGTGCTTATAAATTTAGATTTTTCTTTCTATAAGAATCTTACCTATTATTAAACATTTATATTCTTTATCTCCCAAACATATTTTTACTTTGAAGTCAATTTTGTCTAATAAAGAGAGAGAGAGGTGGATATATTTACATATCTACGCCAGATTACTTTGTTCAGTATTTGCCTAATATTTATCCTTTAACTTTTCATTATTATATGTCTAAAATGCTTAAGGTTGTGTTTTGAAAGAAGTATATATATAGAGAGATTTTATTATTTATCCTAATTTGAAAACATTCTTATTCTGACTGGCATGTTTACTCTACTGACATTTATTGTGATCACTAGTATATTTTGAATTAGTTCTTCTACTTCGTATTTATTCTGCTTTTTCTTTGCTTCATTTTATTTTTTACTTTCCTGTTTGGTTTTGAATCCATCAGGAATTTTTACATACTCTTTTCCTCCACCAATGGTGAGAAAGTTGTAAGCATTTAGGTAAGATAAAACTGTCTTTCCTAACTAGTCCTCATGTATAATATTAGTGGCTTTATACTACACTGCTTATGGGCTTCCCAGGTGGTGCTAGTGGAAGAATCTGCCTGCCTTGCAGGAAATAAAGAGATGCAGATTCAATCCCGGCATGGGGAAGATTCCTTGGAAGAGCACATGGCAACCCACTCCATTATTCTTGCCTGGAGAATCCCATGGACAAAGGAGCATGGAGGGTTACAGTCCACAGGGTCGCAAAGATTCAGGCATGACTAAAGTGAATTAACATGCATGCATGCAAAACTTACCAGGAGCTGGAGCCAGTAATTGGTAGGAACAATCGATCAGTTGCTGAAGGCTGAGTGTGGACTAGCTTGAGGCTTAAAACTCCTAAAGGGCCCATCATAGGGAGGCCCCTGTACTTTCACGAGTTCCAGTTCCAAGAGCTCATATCGGAGGAAAAATTCCCTCTTGTTCTGGAAAGGAGGAAAGAAAAGCAGCGATGTTGAAATACACTCAGAGCCTTCTGTTCTGCATAACAAAACCCGGTCCTCAAGGGAAACTACCATACCAGGAATAAACAGGGATCTATTTTCAAAGAAGACATAACAATCAGTAACGTGGGCGTGTGTGTATTGCGAAGGTGTGCACCTTCTAATATGTGTGTGTACATATGTATGTATGTATACATAATGCATTGATATTTATTTATCAATTTTGACATATGTAACATACTATTGCAAGATGTTAGTAGTAAAGGAAACTGGAATGAAAGAGGAGAAGAGTAGTGTACATGGGACCTGTGTACTCTCTGCTCAATGTTTCTGTAAACCTAAAATGGTTATAAATATAAATCTATTTTAAGAAAGAAAAAAAAAAATGGGGCTTGCCTGACTTCTCAGTGGTAAAGAATCCATCTGCCAATGCAGAAGACATGGGTCCAATCCCTGATTCAGGAAGATCCCACATGCCATGTAGCAACTAGGCCTGTGCTCATGCTCACCACGATACTGAGCCCATGCTCTAGGGCCCAGGAGCAGAAACAACTGATCCCATGTGCCGTGACTACTGAAGCCCGAGCACCCTAGAGCCAGTGCTCCATAAGAGAAGCCACTGCAGTGAAAGGCCAAGAACTGCAACTAGAGAGTAGTCCCTACTCACCACAGCTGGAAAAAAGCCTGAACGTTAACAGAGATGCAGCCCAGCGAAAAATAGATGAATAAATAAATAAAATTATTTTTTAAACTGTTTTCAAAAAAAAAAATTCTTAGCTCTCAGAACTTATAAAATCAGGTTACAGGCTGTATTTAGATGGCAGCCCTTAATTCTTAATCTTTGGTTTAAAAAACCTTCATTCTGGGGTCTATTTCCATCTTCTTGGAGTCTTTTAGAAATGTCTTTGGTGAAGTACACCAACTCTGTTGGTGATAAACTCATTTTTGTTCATCTGAAAACATCCTGATTTTTTTTTTAATAATAGTTCAGCTGATAATTCAATTTTAGGCCACCAGCAAGTTCTCCAAGCATTTCAAAAACAGTATACTTCTGTCCTTTTTGGCTCTTCAGAAATCTACTCTAGTTTTTTCCTCTCTCTGACTACCTGTAACTGGTGCTACTGGTAAAGAACCCACCTGCCAATGCAGGAGACATAAAAGGCGTGAGTTCAATCCTTTGGTGGGGAAGATCTCCTGGAGGAGGATATGGCAACCCACTCTAGTATTCTTGCCTGGAAAATTCCATTGACAGAGAAGCCTGGCAGGCTACATTCCTTGGACTGTGGGATCCAGTGCTCTTTTCTCTCTCTAGCTGGTGACTCTATTCTCCAACCTAGGACCTTCAGTCTGAACTTTGGAACCACCCCAGTCCTGCTCTAGCCCAACCTAGGTCCTATGTCCCAGGTCAAGAAACCAGGCTCCTTTCTTGCTCCCATATCTTAACCTCCACCTTAGCCTCTTATTCAAGGAAACTGGTATCTGTTATCATCCCTTCAGATCAATTTCCTGCCTTAATAACCAGGATTCCACCTGAGATCCTTCATATTGGGGCTGTTTTCCTCTTGCTAGGTCCCTTGAGGATTCCTACAGTGTAGTCATTAAGAGTTCTAGGTTCTGAAGCTTGAACACCTTGAGTTTCAGTCTCAGTCTGGCCAAATACTGGGATTAGGTAAAAAAAAAAAGTAATTTGTCTGTCTCTGTCCATAAAAGAGCAATAGTTATAGTGGCTACAGTGGAACGCTAATGTGATAATGAACGTCCATGTTCTATAACACCTGGAACACAGTAAACTCATTTCATTACTGATTATATTATTATTATTTAGCATCCCTTGCAGAAATTTGATTTCTTCTGCTACATCACCTAAGTCAGGGTAACTTTCAGTCCAGTCATTGTCTAATGCCTGATTCAAGACACTCCAACACTATCCTCCCCTTGCCTTCATCTGGGATCAGTGGGTACTCCCTGACTTAGATAGCTCTTTCATTTATTTGCTCTATATTTATTGAGCACCTAATATATGCTGGGGCTTCCTTGGTGGCTCAGATGGTAAAGAATCTGCCTGCAATGCAGGAGATCCAGATTTGATCCCTGGGTCAGGAAGATCTGCTGTAGAAGGAAATAGCAACCCACTCCAGTATTATTGCCTGGAGAATTTCATGGACAAAGAAACCTAGCTAGGACCTTTGCTGAAGCTGGGAATACTCCGAGAAGCAGAAACTGTCATAGCCTGGAATGTTAAGCCCCACATTTCACTGTATGTTCCGCAAAAAAGACAGAAATACATGAATTTTGAAAATGTCCTCCAGCTACTGCTGAGTCATGCTTGCTAACTTCATCCCTCATCACACACACACACACACACACACTCATACACATATCTTTTCCTAGCTGAATATTCGTGTCCATTTTCTTTGCTAACTTAGCTCCCAAATGCTGGTTTAGCTGTACCGAATAAGTCTTTCTTTACCATCCTCACCAGACCCTTTTAAGATCTTCTAAGATTCTAGGCATATAATGGACATAATACAAACATGTTAAAATATGCTCACTTCACAATAAATGTGTGATATAGTAACTCCAGGTAAGCTGGGCTGAGCTGAAGTTAGAACCAAAATTATTTTTTCATGTCTCAAACTATACAATAGTTCTTGCATTTCTATACACCCAAAACCCTGAGCCTACATGCCATAATCTTTGCCCCATTCATTTCACCATCCTCCCATTTCACCTCTGTTCTGACCTGGTTCTCTGGATGACAGAGGAAAGAAGAATCAAGTGGATAAGGTTTTCATATAGAAACTAGGAAGATGCAAATTTTGCCTTCTTTGCAATTTTGTCCAAGACCCTGATAGCTGCTGCTGCTGCTGCTGCTAAGTCGCTTCAGTCGTGTCCGACTCTGTGTGACCCCATAGACGGCAGCCCACCAGGCTCCCCCATCCCTGGGATTCTCCAGGCAAGAACACTGGAGTGGGTTGCCATTTCCTTCTCCAATGCATGAAAGTGAAAAGTGAAAGTGAAGTCACTCAGTCGTGTCCGACTCTCAGCAACCCCATGGACTGCAGCCTACCAGGCTCCTCCATCCATGGGATTTTCCAGGCAAGAGTACTGGAGTGTGTTGCCATTGCCTTCTCTGACCCTGATAGCAACTGATATGAAATGCCTGTGAGACTATCCATGTATATTTTGAAGGGGGAAACTGTTCCTTTTAATAACTTCAACATTGTAGGTGCAATTTGGGGCATTTATATAGTGCTTGATATTGACAAAACATTCATTCAACCCCCCTAATCTTATAAACTAAATATAATTATAATTCCATATCATAAATGGCAAATTAAAAGCCAGAATAACCAGAATAACATGCCCAGAATAACACAGACAGTAAGGGGAAGAGGCAAGACCTGGATGCACACATGATGTCTTGATATCTTAATTTTTTTTCTTCCAGGTTTATTGAGATATAATTGACATATACCATTGTACCGTCTGAGCTGCAAGGCTTTCCTTGTGGCTCAGATGGTAAAGAATCTGCCTGCAATGTGGGAGATCTGGGTTCAATCTCTGGGTCAGGAAGATCCCCTGGAGAAGGGCATGGCTACCCGTTCCAGTATTCTTATCTGGAGAATCCCATGGACAGAAGAGCCTGGTGGGCTACAGTCCAAAGGGTCCCAACAGAGTCAGACATGACTGAGGTGACTTAGCACACAATAATTTTGCAGGTTAAAGGTGTGCAGCATAATGATTTGACTCACATACATCATGAAATGACTATCAGAATAAGATTATCATTTCATACAGATACCAAATTAAAGAAACAGAAAAATATCCCTTGTGATAACACTCAGGTTTACTCTCTTAACAACTTTCATATGTAACATGCAGCAGGGTTGATTTTATCATGTACATTACATCCCTAGTACTTATTTATCTTATAACTGGAAGTTTGTACCTTTTGACTCCTTCATCCAACTCTCCCTCCCACCCATACTCCCCCTCCTCTAACTACAAATCTGATCTCTTCCTGTGAAATTGTTTCTGAAGTATAACTGACCTACAAAACTATGTTAGTTCCTGCTACACAATATAATGATTCAATATATTTATACACTTCAAGGGCTTCCCTGGTGGCTCAGACGGTAAAGAATACGTCTGCAATGCAGGAGACGTGGGTTCGATCCCTGGGTTGGGAAGATCCCCTGGAGGAGGGCATGGCATCCCACTCCAATATTTTTGCCTGGAGAATCCCCATGGACAGAGGAGCCTGGCGGGCTACAACCACAGGGTCACAAAAAGTCAGACATGACTGAACGACTAAGCACGGCACAGCACATACACTTCAAAATGATTACCATAATAAGTCTAATAAGATATGTCACCATAGTTACTGACTGTACTCCCTACATTGTACATTTCATACCCGCAGCATTTATTTTGCAACTGAAAGTTGTTACCTCTTAATCTCACTCATTTATTTCTCACCTCCACCCATCCCCTCCCTTCTGGCAACCAGCTGTTTATTCTCTGTATCCATAACTGCTTCTGTTTTGTTATGCTTGCTCATTTTTTTTTGTTTTTTTAGATTCCATACATAAGCAAATATTTGTCTTTCTATATGCAAAAGACATACATTATTTGTCTTTCTCTAATTTATTTCACTTAGCATAAAACCCTCTGGGTCTATCCAGGTTCTTTATTCTACAACCAGATTCCTGTATAATGCAAGGTTTCCCATATGGAAGAGGTCACCTCCCTCAGTGAGACCAGGAACATATGTATATATTCTCTCAGAGTGCCATTTCTTTTTAGAGCTTTTCAAATATAGCCCTAAAATGTGAGCGTCTGCTGATTCTAAGCCTTGAGTGGATGGAACTGCACACACATATGCCTATTTAGTGCCAAGACATTCTTTTACTGTTGCTCCCCTGTCTTTAGCAACAATCCAAGAACAAGGACCTCTAATCCCATTTCAAATTTTCACTGCATCAGGGTCAGCCTCTCTCTCTTTCTCTCTCACTCTTTTTTTTTAAACCAAAGTCATAAATGCATTCTGCACAGTCTTAAACCAAATAATATCCATCTCATACAGACTGGGTCTGACTTCACCATTATTGCTTTTTTTTTTAGGCCCATAACTGTCTTAAATTACTGTTCCCTCCAGCATCAGCAATGCTGTAAGATTTTCAGGGACAAGACTTTACTGCCTACCACTGCTTCCTGCTTTATTGTCAGTGGCAATTTCAATTCATTTCATTTCTGTGTCACTGTCACTCCAACTTCTATCTTCAGCTCTTTGTGGTGTCCTGAAGTTCAGAGTTAATATATAAACCTTTGCTTTAATAGAAAAATAATGTTTTTTGACTTTTTCTCTAACATGAATAGAGAGCCAGGCAAGGCCAATCTCAAAATTTAGCAAAAATAAGGCTCTTCAACTCTTTGTGTGAGTTATATGGAGGGAAGGATTATCATCTACCTACCACATAATAAGAAAACAATAGTTAGGAAATAAGTGGATTAGGTTTTTTTGTTTTGTTTTGTTTTGTTTTTGAGGGCAGACTTCAGTTTCTTGTCTTTTTATTGATTGGATGGACTTATGACTTCAGGTAAAGGTCTTACTCTTCTCTAAGTTCATTCCGCCCCTCTCCCTCCATGCCCATGTAAAATCTGAGATACAGCTATTGCCATTTATTTTCCACTCAGGGATGCTTTAAGTTTGAGCCCAATGGAAAAGAACATAGTACAAATTGTTACTGCTGACAATGGATCTGATCTTGTATTGAGCTAAGATGAACAAAACGGTCTCTAGGGAAGAGAAAGGTTCACCTATGTGAAGTAAATGAATTTCTCTGTGGCTCTAGGGAATGGTGAGATTGTTGTATGGTATACTGATGCCCTCAAAAGTTTATTATCTTCAGTCCATTTGTGGATAACTTGCCTGACTTGATATAGAACCCAGTCAATAATGATGTCTTTTTGGATTTACACAGGAACATTGGATAATATGTGTAATCCTTTGTTTTTGCTTTAGTATCAGTAACAATCTTATACCAGAGTCATAGTAGAAAAGGTGGCTATTTCTTAGAGTCAACGTACTTTGCTCTCCTCCCTGGTCTAGGTTTGTGGGAGGACAGAACCTGAGTTGACACCTAAAAGTGAAAATAAGGGGTGAAAAGGAGGGAAACAGAAGGCAGCAAAAACATAAATGTTTTCGATAGCAGAACTTCCCTATCTCTCAGTATCTGTTTCAAGCTTTCTCTCTTCAGGGAAAATGCACTGAAGGAAAAGAAGGAAATCAATCATAAAGAACTTTGGGGAGAGTAAGAGATTTAAAGCTGTAGTTCTTTCTGGGCAACTGATAGAGTTTCTGGAAATAAACCATGGAAAGGATGAGTCATATGACTTATGGTTTTTATACTCTGTAATACTTGAGTCACTGACATAGAACTGAATGAATCAACCCATGTTAGAAATAGGATCTTTCCTGGAAAACCCAACCGTATGACTTTATTATGTCTGCCTGTATCTGAGAATGAAAATTTATCACTTGTAGCTTTTACCTCTCTTTTCATGTAGAAAATATATTAAACAAATATTTATACCATGATAATAATGAGCCTGGAATTTTCTCAAGCACTTGGAAAATTACAAGTTAGTCATTGGTAGAATGACTTTTATTACAGGTTACCTGAGTTTTCAAAATTGTCCATTCTTTATTTAACTTATAAAGAAATAGCTTTTCCTTTTCAGGCTATAGAATTTGCACAGTAAAATTGAAAATTTATGAAAGCATAATGGCATTTTTTCCTTTAATCTTACAGATGCTACTTTACTGTTTGTTCTCAATATATGTTAAAATTTAAATTTTCCCACTTCCTACCCCTTTCATTTCAAAAGTGTGCCATTCCCAGATGATACAGAACTTTATATTGCTAGACATATTTATCTTATACCGATTTGTTTTCTTTTATTATTTGGTCTTAACTTTACAGTAAATGAAATGCAAAAAATAGCAGCTACTGAACACTTGGGATAATTATTTTTCTATCAACAAGATTTTTTTCACTAATGGTAAACAAGTGTGCACACTGATAGGGACTAATAAATCAAGACTTTTTGGGCTATTAGTAACATAAGACTCCAACTGAAGTTACTTAAATTATAAAAAATAAGTTGCATCAGAGATCAAGTGTTTGGCAATAGGCTGTTCTGGACTTAATTCAGAAACTCAATGATGTCAGTTTTTTCTGCAGTTCTCTTGGATTTTGCTCATGGTCACTATATGGCTGCAATGGAACCAAGTATTAATAGCATAGCCTTACACAACAATATTAAAAGATAAAAATGCTGAATTTTTATCAGGCATCCCTTTGGAAGGTCAAGAAAAACTTTCCAAGGTGATCTCAGAAGACTTCATCTTCTATTTCATTGACTGGAGTATTATCACATATTCATGTCTTTTGCTAACATGGGGATGAAATTATCACAATTGACTTCAACATTCCTCTAAGTTTAGAAAACAAGCCATGAAGCACTTGAGAACCTAAGGATCAAAAAAATCAGGATTCTATCAGGAAGAATGAAGGTGGGAGCTATTTACCAACAGTGTGGATCTGATTGAGGAAATGCATAAAAAGATAGGGGCAGTAAGGCTTGGAAGAGTGGAAGCTGTTACCATGCCTACCGTGAACAGTCGAGGGCAGAGAGTAAAGGCTCTGTAGCCTGGGCTACCTGTTAGGAGCAGTTCCCTTTCATACAGCAAGGCAGCCAGTCCACTACAATTCTGTGGGGAGGAGCCAGGGAAATAAATCCCTCAGCCTAACTCCCCTTCTTCTCTCTAGTCTCCTTTATTGACAGACCACCCAGGAGACAGAGCATGGAACACAATAACTCATTCAATGCATCTGCCTCCAGAGACACAGAGTAGGAGTGTAGAGTTTGAGGAAGACAGAAGTCATCTATCAAAACTTTTTTTTTTAAATATTAATTTATTTATTTTAATTGGAGGCTAATTACTTTACAATATTGTAATGGTTTTGCCTTACATTGACATGAATCCGCCATGTGTGTACATGTGTTCCCCATCCTGAACCCCCTTCCCACCTCCCTCCTCATCCCATCCCTCTGGGTCATCCCAGGGCACCAGACACGAGCACCCTGTCTCATACATCGAATCTGGATTGGCAATCTGTTTCAAATATGATAATATACATGTTTCAATGCCATTCTCCCAAATCATCCCTCCCTCACCCTCTCACACAGAGTCCAAAAGAATGTTCTATACATCTGTGTCTCTTTTGCTGTCTCACATATAGGGTTATTGTTACCATCTTTCTAAATTCCATATATATGTGTTAGTATACTGTATTGCTGTTTTTCTTTCTGGCTTACTTAACTCTATGTAATAGGCTCCAGTTTCATCCACCTCATTAGAACTGATTCAAATGTATTCTTTTTAATGGCTGAGTAATATTCCATTGTGTATATGTACCACGGTTTTCTTATGCATTCGGCTACTGATGGACATCTAGGTTGCTTTCATGTCCTGGCTATTATAAACAGTGTTGCAATGAACACTGGGGTACATGTGTCTCTTTCAATTCTGGTTTCCCAGCAGTGGGATTGCTGGGTCATATGGCAGTTCTATTTCCAGTTTTTAACGGAATCTCCACACTGTTCTCCATAGTGGCTGTACTAGTTTGCATTCTCACCAACAGTGTAAGAGGGTTCACTTTTCTCCACACCCTCTCCAGCATTTATTGCTTATAGACTTTTGGATCGCAGCCTTTCTGACTGGCATAAAATGGTACCTCATTGTGGTTTTGATTTGCATTTCTCTGATAATGAGTGATGTTGAGCATCTTTTCATGTGTTTGTTAACCATCCGTATGTCTTCTTTGGAGAAATGTCTGTTTAGTTCTTTGGCCCATTTTTTGATTGGGTCACTTATTTTTCTGGAATTGAGCTGCAGGAGTTACTTGTATATTTTTGAGATTAGTTGTTTGTCTGTTGCTTCATTTGCTATTATTTTCTCCCATTCTGAAGGCTGTCTTTTCATCTTGCTTATAGTTTCCTTTGTTGTACAGAAGCTTTTAAGTTTAATTAGGTCCCATTTGTTTATTTTTGCTTTTATTTCCAATACTCTGGGAGGTGGGTCATAGAGGATCCTGCTGTGATTTATGTCAGAGTGTCTTGCCTATGTTCTCCTCTAGGAGTTTTATAGTTTCTGGTCTTACATTTAGATCTTTAACCTATTTTGAGTTTATTTTTGTGTATGGTGTTAAAAAAGTGTTCTAGTTTCATTCTTTTACAAGTGGTTGACCAGTTTTCCCAGCACCACTTGTTAAAGAGATTGTCTTTAATCCATTGTATATTCTTGCCTCCTTTGTCAAAGATAAGGTGTCCATATGTGCGTGGATTTATCTCTGGGCTTTCTATTTTGTTCCATTGATCTATATTTCTGTCTTTGTGCCAGTACCATACTGTCTTGATGACTGTAGCTTTGTAGTAGAGCCTGAAGTCAGGCAGGTTGATTCCTCCAGTTCCATTCTTCTTCCTCAAGATTGCTTTGGCTATTCGAGGTTTTTTGTATTTCCATACAAATTGTGAAGTTATTGGTTCTAGTTACGTGAAAAATACCGTTGATAGCTTGATAGGGATTGCATTGAATCTATAGATTGCTTTGGGTAGTATACTCATTTTCACTATATTGATTCTTCTGATCCATGAACATGGTATATTTCTCCATCTATTTGTGTCCTCTTTGATTTCTTTCATCAGTGTTTTATAGTTTTCTGTATACAGGTCTTTTGTTTCTTTAGGTAGATATATTCCTAAGTATTTTATTCTTTTCATTGCAATGGTGAATTGGATTGTTTCCTTAATTTCTCTTTCTGTTTTCTCATTGTTAGTGTATAGGAATGCAAGGGATTTCTTTATGTTAATTTTATATCCTGTAACTTTACTATATTCATTGATTAGCTCTAGTAATTTTCTGGTGGAGTCTTTAGGGTTTTCTATGTAGAGAATCATGTCATCTGCAAACAGTGAGAGTTTTACTTCTTCTTTTCCAATCTGGATTCCTTTTATTTTATTTTTTCTGCTCTGATTGATATAGCCAAAACTTCCAAAACTATGTTGAATAGTAGTGGTGAGGGTGGGTACCCTTGTCTTGTTCCTGACTTTAGAGGAAATGCTTTCAATTTTTCACCATTGAGGATAATGTTTGCTGTGGGTTTGTCATATATAGCTTTTATTATGTTGAGGTATGTTCCTTCTATTCCTGATTTCTGGAGGGTTTTTATCATAAATGGATGTTGAATTTTGTCAAAGGCTTTCTCTGTATCTATTGAAATAATCACATGGTTTTTATCTTTCAATTTGTTAATGTAGTATATTATGTTGATTGATTTATGGATATTGAAGAATCCTTACATCCCTAGGATAAAGCCCACTTGATCATGATGTATGATCTTTTTAATATATTGTTTGATTCTGTTTGCTAGAATTTTGTTAAGGATTTTTGCATCTATGTTCATCAGTGATATTGGCCTGTAGTTTTCTTTTTTTGTGACATCTCTGTATGGTTTTGGTGTTAGGGTGATGGTGGCCTCATAGAATGAGTTTGGAAATTTACCTTCCTCTGCAATTTTGTGGAAGAGTTTGAGTAGGATAGGTGTTAGCTCTTCTCTAAATTTTTGGTAGAATTCTGCTGTGAAGCCATCTGGTCCTGGGCTTTTGTTTGCTGGGAGATTTCTGTTCACAGTTTCAATTTCTGTGTTTGTGATGGGTCTGTTAAGATTTTCTATCTCTTCCTGGTTAAGTTTTGGAAAGTTGTACTTTTCTAAGAATTTGTCCATTTCTTCCAAGTTGTCCATTTTATTGGCATATAGTTGCTGTTAGTAGTGTCTTATAATCCTTTGTATTTCTGTTGTGATTTCTCCATTTTCATTTCTAATTTTGCTGATTTGATTCTTCTCCCTTTGTTTCTTGATGAGTCTGGCTAATGGTTTGTCAATTTTATTTAACTTCTTAAAGAACCAGCTTTTGGCTTTGTTGATTTTTGCTATGGTCTCTTTTGTTTCTTTTGTGTTTATTTCTGCCCTGATTTTTAAGATTTCTTTCCTTCTACTAACCCTGGGGTTCTTCATTTCTTTCTTTTCTAGTTGCTTTAGGTGTAGAGTTAGGTTATTTATTTGACTTTTTTCTTGTTTCTTGAGGTAAGCCTGTATTGCTATGAACCTTCCCCTTAGCACTGCTTTTACAGTGTCCCATAGGTTTTGGGTTGTTGTGTTTTCAACCCAAGAAGAAGATATAACAATTATTAATATATATGCACCCAACATGGGAGCACCACAATATGTAAGGCAAATGCTAACAAGTATGAAAGGGGAAATTAACAATAACACAATAATAGTGGGAGACTTTAATACCCCACTCACACTTATAGATAGATAAACTAAACAAAAAATTAACAAGGAGACACAAACTTTAAATGATACAATAGACCAGTTAGACCTAATTGATATCTATAGATCATTTCACCCCAAAATAATGAATGTCACCTTTTTCTCAAGTGCACATGGAACCTTCTCCAGGATAGATCACATCCTGGGCCATAAATCTAGCCTTGGTAAATTCAAAAAAGTTGAAATCATTCCAAGCATCTTTTCTGACCATGATGCAGTAAGATTTGATGTCAATTACAGGAGAAAAACTATTAAAAATTCAAACATATGGAGGCTGAACAACACAGTGCTGAATTTCACAACTCTTGTTAACTGAGCACCTATCCTGTTCCAAGCAGTATGATAAGCAATTGGCATGAATCAAACAGGGACTCAGTATGGCAACAATGGAATGAACATATTTTCCATTACACGCCCAGAAAGAGATAGCAGCACTGTTTGTAAATATGCTGTGAGGTAAACTGATATGGGAAATCCCCAAGATTGAGTGGAGGAAGCATGGAATGATAGTGGTCAAATACCGTGAATTCGAGGAAAGGGGAGATTCCCCACACCTGTGAAGGGGTGTGGTTTCATTTGTTTTTGTAAATTATAAAAATCCACACCCAACCCAGTTTTAACTCTGTCAGGAAATGTATTACACATTTATTAGCTCTGTCTCAGGATGGAGGAGGGGAACGTTGCATGCTGTATCTTGGGTTGCTAATGCTTAAGCTCCCAGCCATGGCAAAGACCCCTACACCCAAGCTTGACACAGAAATAGCAGAGCTGCTCATGTTTGAATGGATCATGTGGACTTAAACATTGAGCATCTAAATAACACTACAGTGTGTTTGGGAGTTAAGGTTTTTCTTCTTTCCAGCCATGAAATTAGACTCAGACTCTTGGGGAACAGTTATCTATGACCAGAGGCAGAGAAGAACAAATATGAAGGAAAATGACTGCCTCAGTATTCTAGAGGATGACTGTTAGTAGACTGAGATTAATTTTTATTTAGAAAAATAATATGACATTTCTTATACCCAAGTGTGAGGGAGTAAATCAATATCCTCAATACTTAGATCATTTGCTTTATCATATCAACTTTGTGAAGGAAGAATTGCTATCTCTCTTTTTATCAATAATGAAAGTATGTTTAAAGAGTTCCCACAATTTGGCTATGATCATGGGACTTGTACTTGGGACAATGTGCTCCAGGGTCTCTGCTCTCAATCACTTTCTTATTTTACTCAGAATTGACTTGGATAGGGGTGTGGGTTCTTCTCCAGGCAACACAGAGCACTCTGCATAACACACCTCATAATTCCATTGGATGGTATTTGCTGCTACTGTGCTTTAAATAAATAGCAACATAACAGTTTATAGCCGCCATCCCAGGATCAACCCAGCTGATACTTGTATTTGATTTCTGCAACATAGCCAAAATGTTACTGCCACCACCACTCCCCATTACCATTTTCTAGACAAGAAAACCAAATTTTAAAGAAAGACAGAAAGAAGGAAGGTAAAAAGAAAAGTTACCTAACTTAAGGAACCAAGACAAGAGCCAAAAAACTCTTCAACTCCTAGTTCGGTATTCCAACCACTCTTTGCTTTACACACAATAATTTTAAAAATCACTAACCAAAACATTGGTTTCTTCTTTCTAGAGCACAGACAGTGATTCAGTGTTTGTGTAATGAGACTGAAAAGGCAAAGAGCTCTGTATGTATCAGTGTGGGAATGCCAACACATTCCTAATGGACTCTAGAGAATGGGCAAATGTCAGACAAGGATCAGTGACTTTGAGGATCACTTACTTTTTCAATATGGATCCAAATCCTTAGTACAAACTTCTATTATGCCATGTCTGTCATAACACCCTTCAATTCCATCAACAAAGTGAAGGAATGGCAAGATTTCTAGTTCCTACTAGAACCATAATTTCCACCTTAAATGCTACATCTATAACATAAGACTTTTCTTCTGGGCTATATTATTACAGCCTGAAGACCCTTCTCTTTTCACCTTCTCTGGTCTGCCTCTTCTTGGATTACTCATCTGGACTGATACCATTGTCAATCCCTCAGTTTCCCAAGAACAAAATTTGAGTAGTCACCCTTGAAACTTATTTTCCATGACCCCTCAGAGCCATTGTCAGCTCTAGTCTATTTTTGAAATGACTATTAAATCAGACCCTTCTATCCTTTTCCCACCATCATTATTATAGGTGGCACTAATGATAAAGAACCTGCCTGCCCAATGCAGGAGCTGAAGGAGATGTGGGTTCAGTCTCTGGATTGGGAAGATCCCCTGGAGGAGGGCATGGCAACCCACTCCAGTATTCTTGCCTGGAGAATCCTATGGACCGAGGAGCCTGGTAGGCTACTGTTCATAGCATCGCAGAGTCTGACATGACTAAAGCTACTTAGCATGCATGCACAATCCAATATTAGATCTTCTCTCGCTTGACCTTGGCTGACTCTACTTGTTCTCTTTACCTAAGTCCCACTCTAATTTATTATATATGCTCCTAACAGAGTTACTTTCATAAAAGAAAATTTTGATGATATCAACTTCCTTGCTTAAAAATGTGTTCAGTGATATTCACCTATTTGTTAAAACCTAGGTTCCTGGGAATATCCCACAAGCCCTTCACAATCTGATGCCAACTTCCCTTACCAGCCCTATCTCTTCCCATCCTCTGTCGTCTGCTTATATTCTCATAGTAATAACTACCCTTAAGTCCCTGATTGCATAATTCTGTGCTTTTGCACATGCCATTCACTCTGCCTTCACTTTTTTCTCTGCCTAAATTCTCCAAAATTTTCTTTGAAACAAGTTGCAGTATCATCTCCCTGGTGAAATTTTCTGACTCTGTAAGCATGTTAGTCAGTCCTGTGTCAGGATTATAGCAGTACTTTGGCATGCAACTAGGGGTAACAGCTGGAACTTAACCCATGTTTATGGTGGGATCCAGCTATATCTTGGCAAGCCTGGCAGCCTGGAGAGGAAAATCTATGGAAGCTGTTTGCATGTAAGGCCAGGTGCCTTACAAGTGTCAAACCCAGACTCTGACCAGATCCAATTTGAGGGTTGTGGGTGGGCAGTGATGTGAACACAGCATTGTTGTGTTTCTCAGGCTCCCCCTGGTTCATCACTACCTTAAACTGCTATCTAAATCTTTGGGAATTAAGGTTGCATAGAAAAATACAAAGTTATCTCATTGACAGTTCTGTGGGCCACCAAAATCATGACTCACAGATGGTTTGATCTTAACCACCAAAAGCAAAGTCATTTTCCTTAGAATTGTATGGAAGCAGCTGTATGGTTCACTGATTTGACTCTAGAAGCTAGAAGCAGCTTTAGAAGTTGCAGTGCTAAGTGTCCATTTCCTGTCTCTCTGGTAGCGATGGGGAGCAGAGGAAGAGAAAGATAGGCCTCGAAAACCCATCCCATGGGGCTGTAGGACAAGAAGAGGTTTCAGCTGAAATTACCCCTGAAGGGTACTGAAGCAAGAAAAAAGTGAGGACTGCCAGAGGATAGTTCCAAAAGACTATCGAGAAACCTAAATAAGATACACCTTAGGCAATTTCATCCCTTACTTTAACACTTGTTCATGTGTCTGCCCTGGGCATTCACCATTCCAGATGCCAAGGACATGGCAGAGAACAAAAGGTGAAGACAGGTAATAACTCCACAAGGACAGAAAAAGTCCATTTCTGGTGTCAGTGGGTGCAATGAAAAAACAAAGGGGCTGCTGTAATAGAGGACAGGAACAGAATGCGTCTTGTTGAGGAGAGATCATTTGAGCTCAAACCTGAAAAAATTTAAAAAATCAACCATGTGACTAACTTGGGAGAAGAACATTCCAAGTATAGAGAACAGTAAGTTCAAAGACCTTAAGATAATAATAAGCTTGACATTTCATAGACTAGAAAGAAGGTCATTGTAGAAACTAGTGGTCAAGTGAGAGTGGTATGGGATGATTCATGGAGATAAACAGATGTTGAGTCATGTAGGAACTTCCAGAGCATGTTCAGGACCTTGGACTTCATCCTGGGTATAATGGGAAGCTACTGGAGGTTTTAGCTGGGAATGGATATGATCTGAATTTTGTTTTAAAGATTCACTATAACATTTCAGCGGAGAATGGAATGTGGAGGAAAGAGGTCGCAGAAGGGGAAGCAGAGAGACTAGTGTAGAGGCTACTGCAGTATTTCAGGCAAACAATGGTGTGTGTTCAGACAGAGACAGCAGTGGGAAAGGGAGAAAAACATGGTGGACTTGAAACATATTTTGCACATATAATAGACAGGATTGGCAGGTACACTGGATGTCAGGGTGGAAAGGTTGCAGAATAATAAAACATAGCATGGTTTATGGCTAGAGCAACTCTGAGAGAAATGACTGTTAGAAAGGAAAGAACTGGGAACAACAGTGGAAGAGGAGGAAAATTGGGCTGCTAATTTTGTGACCTGTTAGACTTTTCAGGTAATTGGATTTAAAAAAAAAAATTCTGAAGAAACAGGATAAACTTTCATGGGTACAAAGTTTAGGAGCCATCAGACGATCATGGGTATTTAGTGAGAATAGTTCCAGAACTAAGTAAGGGAGAATTGGGGAAGCAAACAGGTTCCACAACCACATATGAGGGTTATTTGTCAGATAACATTAATGGTTCTTGAAGTCAAAGTCGCTCAGTTGTGTCCTTCTCTTTGCCACCCCATGAACTGTAGTCCATGGAATTCTCTAGGCCAGAATACTAGAATGGGTAGCCTTTCCCTTATCCAGGGGATCTTCCCAACCCAGGGATCAAACCCAGGTCTTCCACATTGCAGGCAGCTTCTTTACCAGGTGAGCCACAAGAGAAGCCCCAATGTTTCCCAGAGACTTAACAGGGAATGCTCATAAGAATAGAAGGAGATGTATGTGGCACCAAGCCACAAAGAACAGAGGACCAAAGCCAGAATATGTTATCAAATCTGTTTCTTTTTGCTTTCCTAACTTGTGACTTTATAGCTCCCAAATATTCCACTTGCTTTTCCTTGAGGATGCAACATTTTGTTTAGTCTTTGAACTTCTATGGTATCTCCTTTTGTGATTACAGTAACACTATCTAGGCAGAATTGGAAAAAATTCAGCAGTTATTTAATGAGCAACACTTGTGATTCAAGAAGGATACATATAGAACAATAAAATTTCTTGTTAAAGTATTAATTTCTAAAGCCCAAAAGGCAAAATTTCAATAACCAAAAATTATTCTTGAAAATCTCCTAAATTGCCCATATGAAACAAAATAGATGGTTTTAGATACCAACACTGTACGGATTCCCATAAAGTCCAAAGTGGAATACTTTTTCCCTAACACTAACAGACTGATATGGTTATACCAGATGAAGCTATACAGTGTACCCCAAAATAGCAGAGGTAGAATTAAACTCATAAATGTTCAAAGGATGTATGAAATGACTCCACGTTATCTAGTCCTGGTTTAAGAGTCTTTGTGGTCAGATATTCAGACAATAAAGGAGATTTTTCCAGTAATGATGGAGAGGAGCTTTATATAGTAAGTTTTCAAGAACCATAAGACACAGAAATGAAGCTGCTGAGAATATGTGTCTGATTCAGGACCAAATATTGAATTTGCATATTCTTGAACTTGCTCCATGCTCAGTCTCTCAGTCATGTCTGACCCTTTGAGACCCAATGGACTGTAGCCCACCAGACTCCTCTGTCCTTGGGATTTTTCCAGGTAAGAATATCTCTTAGAGTGGGTTACCATACCATACTCCAGGGTATCTTTCTGACCCAGGGATCAAACCCATGTTTCTTGGGGCTCCTGCATTGGCAGGCAGATTCTTTACCACTGTGCCACCGGGGAAGTTGTAAATTTGGTGAATAACAGAATGCTTTCTAATCTGCAAGCAGTCTGATAAGAGAGACAGATTTGCAGCTAGCACAGTTAGTGAGCTGCTGCATATTTTATCTGTCTGCAAATCTGTCTGCCCTACCAGACTACTACTTCCTGTCCACTTACACTAAAAGCTCAGCATACAGAGAACATTCAGTAAGTAAATTATACTCCCATGGCTGGGGAAGGACTTTCCCACTTCAGCTTATTTGTCATGACTCCCTCTATAACTTGAGGCCCTTGCTTATTTCTTATACTCTGATTCATTTGCTTCCTGGTTAGATGGACCAATATCCGTGGAGCTCTCCATGACAAAGTCAGCCAGGCCTCAGCCCCTTGGCCTTTCTCCCTGCAGGGCTAGTCCAGAAGCTACAGAGGGTGCTTTTTTATCTTAAGCCCACTGTTGCTCTTGGATTGACTCTGGTTTAAGAATATTCCTATAATCCCTTTGGATCAGCTTTTCTCCCACTATTCCTTATTACTAATCACTGTTAGATGGAAAATGAGAAATCTCATCATTTTGGTTAACTGGGTCACTATGAACCAAAGTATTCCTATGTTCCTACCCTGAAAGCATAATTAAAGCCTTGACTAATTACTGTTAAAGTAACCTTAATTAACTAACCTAACTTACCACTAATCAAGGGAATGGGTCTTCTGAGGGACTGTGAATCATTTTCTAGTCAGTATATAACATAAGGTAATATACATCTATATCCCTAGGGATGTACTCATTAAAAATAAATAAAAACTCTTCATTATTAGGAGATAAAATTGGAGATTACTTGTTTATTTATTTACACAAAGGATTGGACTCAGGACCTTGTCTTGCATTTTTACTACAGAGCTTTTGCCATGTTTATGAGACAAGTAGGGACTTGGCATCTCCCTTACTTACTCTGGGTTATTAGTCAACCCATGATAATTATTTCAGCAGTATGCAGAGGCTGCTATATCTGATTGCCACATTATGTGGTATGTTTGTGGGCATGCACACTCAGTCATGTCTGATTCTTCATGACGCCATGGATGGTAGCCCACGAGGCTCCTCTGTCCATGGCATTTTCCAGGCAAGAATACTGAAGTGGGTTTCCATTTCCTCCTTCAGGGGATCTTCCTGACCCACAGTTCAAACTAGTATCTCTTGTGTCTTCAGCATTGGCCGGCAGATTCTTTACCTCTGTGTCACCTGGGAACACCCTGTCACATTATAGTCAATTGTCATCTGTGTGACTTACGATATGTCAGTTCACCTCCCTGGACTCCAGCCTCTGCCTATAAAATGAGGCCAGTATATCAAAGCCCCTTCCAACTTTATTTTTTTTTTTTAATTTTTTTTTCCTAATTTTATTTTATTTTTAAACTTTACATAATTGTATTAGTTTTGCCAAATATCAAAATGAATCCGTTCCAACTTTAATATGCTCTATTCTATGGCATAAAGTTACTCTTGATGTCTAGGTACTCTGTCTTGAAAGTCAAATTGATATGATGTTATTCTGTAACACTAAGAGTTATTTTCTATGACTACTCACAATATTAACCCTTCTCTTTGAAAGTTTTAATTATACAATTTCCAAAACTGCCTGATGAGAAGACAAATTAATAAACTGCCTCAATGCAATAATTTCAACACAAGAGAGGTTCCACCAAAATATCTATCTTAGCTCTAATTATCTGGAGTTCCCCATTTTATTTCTGCAGTGTAAGGCACCATGCATTTATCAATGATTTGGCATCAATATGAATGAGTTTATATAAGACCATTTCCTTGGCACAGGCTTTGAGTTAGACAGAAGTGGAAACAAAAACAAAAACCCAAAAAGCAAACATTACGATACTGATGTGAAGATACAAACGAAAGACATCAGAGTAAACACAATGGGAACTATCATCATTAGTTTCTTAATATTTCTCCAGTGGGTACCATGGCCCCAGGCCATCCCTGCTTTTCCTGTGATAAGAATTCGTGTCTATTGTTGACACTCAGGAGCCTGTAGTGGAAAAAAGTGGTGCTGAACACTAGAACTAATGC
The DNA here is from genome assembly GCF_029378745.1 of Bos indicus. Taxonomy (NCBI): domain Eukaryota; kingdom Metazoa; phylum Chordata; class Mammalia; order Artiodactyla; family Bovidae; genus Bos; species Bos indicus. The sequence continues at coordinate 47,506,580 of NC_091762.1, read as the reverse complement.
ATGAAGGAGGCTTTATGCAAAATCCCCTTTCCTGAACAGGCTTAAAACTAAGTTAGCTTTCTTTTAGTTTTGGATTGTTTAAAGACATCTGCAAAAAGCCTGGGGTTGGAGATGCCTGTAGGCTTCCCTTCCATCACAGCGTTGCTCTGTTTGCCAACTGCTGGGAGCATCCGCAGCCAATTTATCACCTGAAAGCCACAAATACCTGGAGAACATATTCTGTCTGTAAAAATAGATTTCACAGATTCTTCAAGTTGTGTCATTATGTTTTAGTCTTCACTGCCTATTTATAGGGAGAAGGCAATGGCACCCCACTCCAGTACTTTTGCCTAGAAAATCCCATGGACAGAAGAGCCTGGTAGGCTGCAGTCCATGGGGTCGCTAGAGTCAGACACGACTGAGAGACTTCCCTTTCACTTTTCACTTTCTTGTATTGGAGACGGAAATGGCAACCCACTCCAGTGTTCTTGCCTGGAGAATCCCAGGGACAGGAAGCCTGGTGGGCTGCTGTCTATGGGGTCGCACAGAGTCGGACACGACTGAAGCGACTTAGCAGCAGCAGCCTATTTATAGTAAATGAATGAGTGAATGAGAAAGCGAGTGAATAAATGAATAACCAGGTAAGTTAAAGTGTTTTCTTCCTTTCTACCTAAATAATTAAATCAGTTTCAATCATGTGTGAAAAAATAGACTGGAAAGGGTTTTTTTTTTTTTCAGGGATTGTTGTCTCAGTGATTATCAAACTTTAGTGTCAATAAGAATCACAGAAAACATACTAAATATTCAGATTTTGGGCCTTTGCACCTAGAGATTCTGAGTCAGTAGATCAGGCACAAGCACAGAAATGTAAGCATTAATAGCACAAGTGCACACACACACATGCAAATACACATGCTTCAAAGCTGATTCTAATGTGGGTGGTTCACAGGCCACATTCAGTGAAAAACTACTATATAATGACTATTGATCTTCTGGTCTGTCACTCTGATATCAGAACCTTCAAAATATTATGGGTTGTACCCATCTCATCTTTGGACCAGGGTGTTGAATGAAAGCAAGCAACACCCAAATAAGAGAATTCCAAAGAGAATGCCAAAGTACAAAGGGAACTTAGAATATCTAAGCTGAATGTTTACTATAAAAATAATTAAGACAAGATGATAATGACACAAAAATGGATAGATTAATAGATCAATGGAAAAGAATGAAGAGTCAAGAAATAAAAAACATTATATGTGAGAAATTAATTTTCAACAAAGGTGAAATGAATTCATTGCTGAATAAATAGTCTGTTCAATGCTTGAACAATTGGATATCCACATAAAGAAAAAAAGGGCTTTTCTTTACCAAATTCAAAAAGCAAATAAAAATGGGTAATACAACCAAATGTTAAGCTAAAAGCTTTACAATTTATAGAAGAAAAGACAGAGGAAATTTTTTGTGATCTTGCTTTAGGATAAGAATTTTTAGATTTAATAGCAAAACCACAATCCAAAAACAGTAAAAATTGGTACAGTGGAGTTTTCCAAAATTAAGAACTCTTCAGAGTGAAAACACAAGCCACTGACTGAAAAATTATACTTGTAAATCACAAATAAAATGGTATTTGCAAATCACTTATCTGATAAAGAACCTGTATCCACATTTTACGAATAGCTCCTAAAACTCTATAATAAAAAGTGGAAGCGAAACTCACTCAGTCATGTCCGACTCTGCAACCCCATGGACTATATACTCCATGGAATCCTCCAGGCCAGAATACTGGAGTGGGTAGCCATCCCTTTCTCCACAGGATCTTCCCAACCCAGGTCTCCTGCATTAGAGGTAAATTCTTTATAAGCTGAGCCACCGGGGAAGCCCAAGAATACTGGAGTGGGTAGCCTATTCCTTCTCCAGTGGATCATCCCAACCCAGGAACTGAACTGGGGTCTGCTGCATTGCAGGTAGATTCTTTACCAGCTGAGTTACCAGGGAAGCCCATAATAAAAAATGTTAATGGGTAAAGAATTTAATATAGATAGTTCACCAGCAAACATGTATGGATAACAAATAAGCACATGAAAAGATGCTCAAACTCATTAATCATTAAGAAAATGCAGATCAGAGATACCACTACAAATCTGTTAGAACAATTATAGTTTAAAAGACTGATGAAAATATTTAGGACATTGAGGAACTGAAACACTACTCCACAACAAAAGGAATGAACTATTAACACATGCAACATGAATGAGTCACAACTATTTACGCTGAGTGACAAAAAGCAGACAGAAGAACTATAGTCCTAAGATTCTATTTGTGTGAATCCTAGAAAATAAAATCTGATTCAATTTGACAGAAAGTAGATTAGTGGTCTCCTGAGAAAGGGGAAAGGCAAAAATGGGAGGAAGAAAGGGATTAAAAGGAGACTCAAGCAGTCCTTGTGGTAGATGTATTATAATGTTCATTGTCTTTACTGTGGCCAAAGTTTCATAGGCTTATGTCAAATATATACATCAAAGTATATCAAATTATATACATCACATGCAAATTATTGTATGCCATTTGTATCTTAAGAAGACTACTTAAAAATTGATATGGGCCTCACTGAGTTCCCTTGTGGGGAACTGAGGTATGGATAACCATCTCCATGGATAATATTCTTTGTATTCAAATCTCTGGATGAAAGAATACCCATACACACACAGAGAGAGAAATATATGCATACATATGTGAATATGTATACATATTCATGAATGAAGCTATGATAAGAAAGTTTCTTAGCTTAAAAGTATAACAATTATATCCTTTAGGAATTAATAACATGAAAGTATTATTTCTAAAGAGTAACTAGAACAATTTTAATTTAAACATTACCTGTTAGGGAAATTTTTAAAAAAATAAAAAGCCAGAAAACAGCAGTAATAATGTGAGAACACTAGAATTCTCATTTCTCTCATTTTCTTCTGGTTGGAATACACACTTATAATTACTTTCATTATTTTTTAAAAGTCATCTTGAGTGTGTGTGCCTGTATGCTAAAGTTGCTTCAGTCATGTCTGACTCTGCGATCCTATGGACTATAGCCTGCCAGGCTTGTCTGTCCATGGATTCTCCAGGCAAGAATAATGGAGTGCATTGTCATGCCCTCCTCCAGGGGATCTTCCCAACCCAGGGATTGAAACCACATCTCCTGTGTTGGCAGGCAGGTTCTTTACCACTAGTGCCACCTGGAAAGCCCCAAAAGTCATCTTATAAAATTTAAAATGTATATAACCTGTGTATTAGTTTTCTATTGCTGTGTAATGTATTAACACAAATTTACCACCTTTAAATAACAAAAATGTATCATGTCTTACTTTCTATGGATCAGAAATCTAGGTATGGATTAGCTGGGTATTCTGCTCAAGGTCTCACCAAGCTAAGATCAAGACATCACTAGGGCTACAGTCTTGATCTGAGGTTCAAGATCTTCAAGATCACTGTTATTGGCAGCACTGAATATCTTGTGCTGTGTGTCTGAAGACCCATATTCTCAATGATTATTGGTCAGAAACTGCCATCACTTTTTAGGGGTTGTTCCCAATTTCTTCCTACATGACTTCCTCCATGAGCACTTCACAATGGAGAATTTGCTTCTTTAAGACTAGTAAGAGAATCTTTCTCATGCTTCAAATATCTTTTTTGCAGAAGGGGCCCAGCCCCTTTGAAGGATTCACCTGATTGAATTAAATCCACCCAGGATAACCTCTTCTGATTCATTCAATTTCAACTGATTTTGGATATTGAAAACCATCTCATCTTTGTCATGTAATGTATCCTAATTGTGGGAATAAAATTCATCATATTCATGACCTTGTCTATACTCAAAAGGATAGACTTATTTATGCTGCCTACATTAGGGAACAAAGAATTTAGGAGTCATCTTAAAATTTGGTGTACAGCATTTGGTTCAGTTCAGTCGCTCAGTCGTGTCCGACTCTTTGCGACCCCATGAATCGCAGCATGCCAGGCCTCCCTGTACATCACCAACTCCCAGAGTTCACTCAGACTCACATCCATCGAGTCGGTGATGCCATCCAGCCATCTCATCCTCTGTCATCCCCTTCTCTTCCTGCCTCCAATCCCTCCCAGCATCAGAGTCTTTTCCAATGAGTCAACTCTTCGCATGAGGTGGCCAAAGTACTGGAGTTTCAGCTTTAGCATCATTCCTTCCAAAGAAATCCCAGGGCTGATCTCCTTCAGAATGGACTGGTTGGATCTCCTTGCAGTCCAAGGGACTCTCAAGAGTCTTCTCCAACACCACAGTTCAAAAGCATCAATTCTTCGGCACACAGCTTTCTTCACAGTCCAACTCTCACATCCATACATGACCACTGGAAAAACCATGGCCTTGACTAGATGGACTTTTGTTGGCAAAGTAATGTCTCTGCTTTTGAATATGCTATTTAGGTTGGTCATAACTTTCCTTCCAAGGAGTAAGCGTCTTTTAATTTCATGGCTGCAGTCACCATCTGCAGTGATTTTGGAGCCCCCCAAAATAAAGTCAGCCACTGTTTCCCCATCTATTTCCCATGAAGTGATGGGACCGGATGCCATGATCTTCGTTTTCTGAATGTTGAGCTTTAAGCCAAGTTTTTCACTCTCCACTTTCACTGTCATCAAGAGGCTTTTGAGTTCCTCTTCACTTTCTGCCATACATTAGGACCCAGAATATCTAAACACAGGTACCCAAGGAGGCAAGTGTAAGGATGCACATCCCAGCATAGCTGATAACATGAGAACATTTTACCTTCCATTCAAAAGTGCAAAATAGGAAATGTATAAATAAAATGAGTAATGTTCTTAAGTTGGAATATAAAACAAAATTTGGGCAGTAAAAAAGTGAGTAACTAGGTAAAATATATGGGGTCTTTTGGGACAGACCCCTCCACTTATTCTCTGCAGCGGTTCTTCTCTGAAGTATCTAGATAATAGTATCTGATGCACATTTCCTGAGTTGTCTTACAGATGCTAACCCCATCAACAAATGAAAGAAATTAACTTCTTGATGACCATGTGCAGTAGCCCCCAGACCTATCTGCTCCTAAGGATCGATAATGTTAACCCCTGTGACACCACCCTGTTACTTCATCATCAACTAACCAGAGAACTGTGCATGACTTGATCACATACCCTCAGACGCCCCTCCCTTGCCTTGTCTTTTTTTTTTATTTTTTTAAGTCTTTATTGAATTTGTTACAGTATTACTTCTGTTTTATGTTTTGTGTTTTTGGCTGTGAGGTATATGGAATCTTAGCTCCCTGACCAGAGATCCAACCTGTACCTCTTGCATTGAAAGGCAGTGCCTTAACCACTGGACCACCAGGGAAGCCCCTCAACTTGCCTTTAGAAAATGCTTTGCTAGGACTTCCCTGGTGATATAGTGGATCAGAGTCTGCCTGCCAGTGCAGGGAACACAGGTCAGATACCTAGTCTTGGAAGGTCCCAAATGCTGTGGAGCAACTAAGTCTTCATGCCACAACTACTGAAGACAGAGCACCTGGAGCCCGTGCTCCACAAGAGAAGACATCACAATGAGGAGGCCGTGCACTGCAGCAAAGAGTAGCCCCTGCTTGCCGCAACTAGAGAAAGCCCTCACAAAGCAATGAAGACTCAACACAACCAAAAAAACAGATAGTTCTTTTAAAAATCTATATATTTCCACATGAAAGGTTACAACTTAAAAATTGCCCAGTGTTCACCAGTTTCGGAAATCTGACCTTTGCTGATGCTGCAATAAAATGTTGCAATTGAAAAAAAAAATCTATATTAAAAAAAGAAATATTTTAAAAAATACTTTCCTAAAACTCGTCGTTGAGTCCAGACTTTTTGAGTGCCAGCTGTCCCAGATTCCTTGTCTGACGCCTTACAGTAAGTGCTGCACTCTCAGTCACCACAGCCTGATGTCAGTAGATTCGCTTTACTGTGTGAGGGCTAGCAGACCCAACTTTGGTTCAGTAACAGGGCTGTTTATTTCAGCATTTGCTTTACCTACATGAGAAACATAAACCCCTCTTGTTTATATCTACACAATCAGGTTTCTGTCACATGCAGCCAAATGCAAATCTAAATAATATGTGGGTTCTAAGAATCTCTGTGTAAAGAAATCTATCTTTCTTAAACTTATTTGTACCCAAGCATTTCTAAACTATTTATTTTTTACTTCATTTGATATAAAATTCCACAAAACAATGTTCCATTGGATATCTGTTTGGGTAATGAAGTTTTATTTCCTGTTATAAAAAACTTGTATAATTGCCAGTCTGTTTTGCTGGCTAAAGTACTGAATTAATGAGATCAAGGCATGAAAACTGGTCTTCATATGAACATCTTGATTTCACCTTATAAGATAAGCTATCTTAGAAAAGACATTATGGATTTACCCATGAGTCCATTGATCCTAAAAATATCTATTTGCCACCCAATCAACACAAGCTCTCTGCCAAATTCTGGGGATACAAAGATAATTTAATCATGTGTGCAAGTCTCAGTTATCTTAAATGGATACAAAGATAATTTAATCATGTGTTCAAGTCTCAGTTATCTTAAACTAAGTGTGACAAAACAATTCATTATAATGTAATATATCTAACATTCCATTATGACAATTTAAGGACAATTCCAAACATTCAGGACAGTCATAATTTTCCTGAATCAAGAATATTGACCTCCACACCATCAGGCTCTTAGGAAAAACTGGGTTCCTTAACAAGAAAGAGAGCTAAGTTAACCAGCTAGCATTGGCATCTCAACTTTGACTTTCTTTCATTATCCTTGTACACACAGTGACATATGTCAAAGAACACAGATATCAATTCTTTGTGAAAACTGTAAATTAACAGTCAACACTGCTGATAGAATGAACAGATCTGATGTGGAAAGAAGAGGGGAAATATTTAATTACAACTAAAGGGAAAGAGGCTTCAGGTTAAGAAGACAGACATCTTCAACAGGATGAAAGGCATCAGCATGTTTGCAGACAGCAGGGGAGTTTTCAGTGGAAATGCAGAAGATGAATGTGTTGAAAAGAAGAGTTAGTTGATGGAGCAAAGTCTCAAAAGAGAAAGGAGGAGTTGGAATAAAGTACATCATATTAAACTGAACAGAAATAAAGCCTTATCCTCCGATTCAAAAGGAGGGGAATAATATGCAGGTGGATGTAGAAGGGATTGATATGAATTGACTTGTGTCACAAAAATATATGTAGAAGTCCTTACCCCACTACTTAAGAGTGTGACCTTATTTAGAAATAGAACCAATGCAGATGTAATCAGCTAACAAGAGATCACACTGGAGTAGAATAGACCCCTAATCCAGTAGAGATGAAGTCCTATAAAAACTGCGACATTTAGAGACAGACACTCAGAGAAGGAAGACAACGTTAAGACACATGAGGAATGATAACCATATGACAATCAAAACAAAAACTTGAGTGACCCATCTACAAGTCACGGAATACCAAGGATTGCTGCAAACTCCCAGAAGCTAGGAAGGGGCAAAGAAGAATGCTCTTCTACAGATTTCACAGGGAACATAGTCCTGCTTCTGTTCTGATTTCACACTTCTAGTTTCCAGGACTGAGATAATAAATTTTTGTTGTCATAAGCCACTAAGTTTCTGGTACTTTGTTACGGCAGCCTTAAAAACCTAATGGAGGGATGTTGTGGAAAACCACCCTGGTAGCCTTATCTTATAGATGAAGAGGGGGTTCAGGAAGTAGCAGGATGGTTTAGAAGGGAGTGTTGAGCTGTAGTGAAGTTCAAAACTAATCCCCTAAGGGAATGGAAATGGTAGCCAAGCATGAAGATGGAAGATATAAAAATGAGTAATGAGAACCTGACTGAAGTCAGTGACTATGAATTTACAACAACAGTAATATGATAAAAATCCTAGACACAAATAGGAATTTAGTACATGATAAAGGTGGTATTTCAAGTTAATGGATAAATGACAAATCCAATACAATACACCTGACAATTTGTAGGAAATAAATAAGGTTAAATATCTATGGACAGAATAATCTGTCCCCTTAAATCTATTGTTTATAATAATGGCAAAAGTTTTAAAACCTAAATATTAAATAATTGTAAATAGCATATGATGTTTGGTTGCTAACACATTTTACATAGTGAGAATATATCATTTTTAAATTTAAAACAATGTCAATATATATTATTTTTGACTGTTATTATAGTCTTCTTGTGAAATATATATATATATATATATAGATAGAGAGAGAGAGAGAGAGAAACCAAATGATGAAATTCTATAAAAAAATCAGTGGTCGTTTGAAGTAAGTCAGAAAGAGAAAAATTGTATATTACTGCATATATGTGGAATCTATAAAAATGGTACTGATTAACCTATTGGCAGGGCAGAATAGAGACACAGATGTAGAGGACATGTGGACACAGAGGGGGTTGGAAAGGAAAGGGTGGGACAAATTGGGAGATTAGGATTGGCATATATACACTGCAACAGGTGTATAAAACAGGTAGCTAGTGGGAAACTACTCTACAGCACAGGGAGCTCTGCTCAGTGCTCTGTGGTGACCTGGAGGGGTGGCAGGGGGAAGGTTCCAGAGGGGATATATGTATACAAATAGCTGGTTCACTTTGTTATTCAGCAGAAACTAATACAACATTGCAAAGCAACTGTACTCCAATAAAAAAAAAAAAGAAGGAAAGAAAGAAATACAAGTGGAACCCCTTCCCCAAAATGATAGAACTAGAATACAATATATACAATAAGTCAGCATCCTGCTTTAAGTGTTAAAGAGCCATGGTCAAGAGCATTTCTGGAGGAGGGGAAAAAAACAAAAACAAAAAACTGCCCACCAGCTGGGATCAGGAGTGGGTTACAGGATTCCTGGAAAGATGATGTCCAAAACCAGTGCCATGATCTTTGTGGGACTAACTATTAATACAAAGATTCCATGTGGATGGGCCTGAGTTGGAGGGGACAGTGCAATGTTCTGCTGAGATGCCATTTTGGAGAGAAGTGGGACTATAAACAATCCCAGAAACACTTGGATTCTTACAGGTTTATTAGGGATACAGGGATACAAGGGTTTACTTGAGCGTTTGTCTGTGGCAGCCACTCCTTAATCATTTATAAATTTGTTTAGAAAACAAAGTGCTATAATTATTGTGACTCCAGAATTTCAGTCTTATACAGAACTGTGTACCTATTTGTATTCATGAGACCTCATAGCTTCCTTAAAAAATGGTGGCTTCCACTTCCTCTGCATAACATGGAATCCTTGAGAAAGGAATGTGGGGTTCCCAGATGGCACTAGTAGTAAAGAACCCGCCTGCCAACACAGGAGAGGTAAGAGATGCAGGTTCAGTCCCTGGCTTGGGAAGATCCCCTGGAGAAGGGCATGGCAATCCACTCCAGTATTCTTGCCTGGAGAATCCCATGGCCAGTGGAGCCTGGTGGGCTACAGTCCATAGGGTCGCAAAGAGTCAGACACAACTGAAGCAACTTAGCATGCATGCAGAAGGAATGTATGTATGTCTCTATATATGTACACCTATGCATACATTTTCAAGGGCAATATCTATTGTATTAGAATTTTTTTTAATCTTTACATCTATGCTATTTGCACATTCCCAGATTTAATGAAAACAGGAGTTCTGCTGAAAATAAAATGGTCTGAAAAAGAAGAAGCAGGTCAGCTTAGGAACAATTAGGCTCAAAAAAAGTTTGAGTACTATCTTCCTGGTGGGCTTAGTTGTGTAATATAATCCAGAAAAAGCACAAGTTTGTAGAATGTTCTCCAAGATGAGGTTCTGAGATGTTTTATTTTAGTGCTTTCATTTTCTATAATGAAATGAGATAATAAATCTCTATTTGTGTCTGAATATCCCAAAATAGCTTGTAAGAATAGAAAAATCTGACAGTTGCTGAGGAAAAAGGAAAAAAAAAAAGTGAAAATAGCTGAATCTGTCCAATCTTGTACTTATCCATTCAGGCTAAAAATGGTGTTATTGTTGAAAAGAAGTTAAGAAATTTTCTTCAGGAAAAAAAAAAAAAAAAACTTTTGTGGATAAAAAATGTCATTTGTTGCTCTCTAAATGCAAACGTGCAAAATTAATTTAATTCTTTTATTGTAACTAAGTAAAAACATAATAGAGAATTGTCTTTCTTTCATTCTGCAAACAGATAGAAGTCCCAGCCTGGGCATTCACTGACAGAGATAGACTCCAGCAGGAATAAGAGGTAGTCTTTGCCCTCAAAAAATCTTATAATCTTCATGAATTAAAATCATGATGAAGGGCACAAATAGGCAGTTCACAAAGAGGAGAAAAGCTAATTGTCTAGAAACATACATAAAATATTCATCTTCAATGGTAACCAAGCAGTGCAACTTTGAAATAGCAAAATGATATTGTTTTTCATCAACAACTTAGAAAAGAATGTCTAAGAATAATACATGACTGACACATAAAATTAGGACCTCTAATTAATTATTGTTGATGTTGCTTAGTCTCTAAGTTGTGTCTGACTCTTATGTGACCCCATGGAGCCCCTCTATCCATGGGATATTCCAGAAAAAAATACTAGAGTGGGTTACCATTTTCTTTAATCTGGAGATTAAACCTATATCTCTTGCATTGGCAGGTGGAGTCTTTACCACTGAGTCATCAAGGAAGCCAATTAATTATTGTTGAACATAAATTAGAAAATCTTTCTGGAATATAATCTCACAGCATGTATCAAAAGAATTAAAATTATTCACATAGTATGGTACAAATCCACATCCAAGAATTTCAACTGAGAAAATAAATGATTGACGTTCTCATAAATGGAGCAATGAGAATGTTCATCACACAGTTTTTAGTAGTTTTAATAGCTCAAAATAAATTTTAACAACCAATGTACCATGAAATGGAAGATTTGTCAAAAATATGGCACATTTTTATAAAATGATGTTGCTAGTAAGACTTAAACAATAAAATAATACTGAATAATATCAAGAATTTTATGATATAATTAGTGAAAGATAAAATTAAAAAATTGGGTTCAGCAGGATGCCATTGTAAATAAGTCATGTGTATATATTGTAAAAAGCTATATACACAAATAGTAAATACAAGCAAAAGAGTTAGACTTGTTTTCATAGAAAAATAAGATTAGAGGGAATTTTCTTCTTTTTATTTCTTTCTATTACTTAGATTTTTAAATGCTGAGCATGTGGCATTTCTTCTATTAAAAATTAACTTTTAATTATTGCCAGGAGAAATATCAATAACCTCAGATATGCAGATGACACCACCCTTATGGCAGAAAGTGAAGAGGAACTCAAAAGCCTCTTGATGAAAGTGAAAGTGGAGAGTGAAAACGTTGGCTTAAAGCTCAACATTCAGAAAACGAAGATCATGGCATCCGGTCCCACCTCTTCATGGGAAATAGATGGGGAAACAGTGGAAACAGTGTCAGACTTTATTTTTCTGGGCTCCAAAATCACTACAGATGGTGACTGCAGCCATGAAATTAAAAGACGCTAACTCCTTGGTAGGAAAGTTATGACCAACCTAGATAGCATATTCAAAAGCAGAGACATTACTTTGCCAACAAAGGTTCGTCTAGTCAAGGCTATGGTTTTTCCTGTGGTCATGTATGGATGTGAGAGTTGGACTGTGAAGAAGGCTGAGAGCAGAAGAATTGATGCTTTTGAACTGTGATGTTGGAGAAGACTCTTGAGAGTCCCTTGGACTGCAAGGAGATCCAACCAGTCCACTCTGAAGGAGATCAGCCCTGGGATTTCTTTGGAAGGAATGATGCTAAAGCTGAAACTCCAGTACTTTGGCCACCTCATGCGAAGAGTTGACTCATTGGAAAAGACTCTGATGCTGGGAAGGACTGGGGGCAGAGGAGAAGGGGACGACAGAGAATGAGATGGCTGGATGGCATCACCGACTCAATGGACATGGGTTTGGGTGGACTCTGGGAGTTGGTGATGGACAGGGAGGCCTGGTGTGCTGCAGTTCATGGGGTCGCAAAGAGTCGGACACGACTGAGTGACTGATCTGATCTGATCTGATCTGAATGCTTAGACACAGTCCTTGCTTGCTTTCTCAGATTCCATTGACTGACTCCTTTCTCTCTCAGTTGACTACCTGCCTTCTTCAAATACCCCTCTACTCTTATACTGCGATGCAGCACCATGCATGGGAGTGTGGGATTTGGCTTCCTCAGAAGCTCCTGTGGAGCCAGATGAAAAATTAATTTCCCATAAGGTAGACTTTGCCCACTAAGAAACAGGAGATGAGAGAAAGTCAGACAGGTTAATTTTCCCTTCTCTCTCTCACTCATATATTACTGAGATGTGAATCTTCTTTGTAATCTAGTGAAGTCTCATGCACTGAGTACACATGTGAGCTGAGAAATATCAGTGTCCCAAGGGCATTGGTTCCAGGACCCCACCACAAATGGAGATGCCAGGGGCTTCCCCAGTGGCTCAGATGGTAAAACAAACAAACAAACAAACCTGCCTTCAATGCAGGTGACCCCAATTCGATCCCTGGGTCTGGAAATCCCCTGGAGAAGGGAATGGCAACCAACTCCAGTATTCTTGCCTGGAGAAATCCATGGACAGAGGTGCCTGGCAGGCTACAGTCCTGGGGTAGCAAAGAGTCAGACATGACTGAGCGACTACAATTTCTTTTCTTTCTTTCAAGTCCCTTACATAAAATGCTGTCATATTTGCATGTAACCTACACAGATTCTCCCTTACAATTTAAATTATCTGCAGATTATTTATATCTAGTATAATGTAAATATAACGCAAACAGCTACAAATACAGTGTAAATACTATGCAAATAGTTGCTGGTGTGAGGTAAATTCAAGGTATTTTTGGAATTTTCTGGAGTTTTTAAAAATATTTTTGATTCAAGATTGGTTGACTATACAGATGTGAAAGCTTGGATACAAATGTAAAGCAAAGTAAAGTGAAAGTCACTCTCATGTCCAACTCTTTGCAACCCCATGAACTATACAGTCCAAGGAATTCTCTAGGCCTGAGTACTGGAGTGGGTAGCCATTCCCTTCCCCATGGGATCTTCTGAACCTAGAGATCGAACCCAAGTTTCCTGCGTTGCAGGCAGATTCTTTACCAGCTGAGCCACAAGGGAAGCCCTGGACAACTATAATAGATTTGCTTTTTCTCCTTTATTGCTTTAGGCTTGCACCACCCAGATAAAATGTCAATACCTTAAATTTTCCTCCAGATTCTCTAAGGCTAAAATTGGAAAAGGAGATCTGCACAAATATCCATATGGCAAATATGTTACAAATTCCAAGTGAGAGATACAAATTGAGTACTAGAGAGAATACAGAAAGAGGTCACTTTCCATAAGATTTTGGGGAAATTCTCTTTAGAAAGGTCACCTAAGTTGGACCTTACAGTCTGAATATGATTTTTGACAATGGAAATGTAAGGTTAATTCCATCGACCTGAAGGCTCATTAAAATTAGAAATTTGTATTCAGCGACATAAGAAAAGCAAAATGGCATCTCTTAACTACAAAGCAATATATAACTCTCATTAACTTTGCTTCCCCGATGGCTCAGCAGGTAAAGAATCAACCTGCAATGTAGGAGACACAGGAAATGCAAGTTTGATCCCTGCATCAGGAAGATACCCCAGAGAAACAAATGGCAACCCAATCCATTATTCTTGCCTGGAAAATCCCATGGACAAAAGAGCCTACAGGGCTACAGTCCAAAACATCGCAAAGACTCGGACATTTCTGAGCAACTAACCACATGCACATGGCATCTAATAAGGCTCAAGTTTCTTTTGGTGCCTTTGAAGCATGGGCCTTTGTATGTGGTAAAGATGTTTGCAAGTAGACAGTTTCTGGAATTGTTTGAGTAGTTCAAGAATGAAGGGTCATGATATCTGTAATTCTTCTGGCCTTTTCTTCAGAGTGAAAAGATGGTACCTATCAGTTCAGTTCAGTTCAGTGGCTCAGTCATGTCCGACTCTTTGCGATCCCGTGAACTGCAGCACACCAGGCCTCCCTGTCCATCACCAACTCCCAGAGTCCACCCAAACCCATGTCCATTGAGTCGGTGATGCTATCCAACCATCTCATCCTCTGTCATCCCCTTCTCCTCCTGCCCTCAATCTGTCCCAGCATCAGGGTCTTTTCAAACAAGTCAGCTCTTCACATCAGGTGGCCAAAGTATTAGAGTTTCAGTTTCAACATGAGTCCTTCCAATGAACACCCAGGACTGATCTCCTTTAGGATGGACTGGTTGGATCTCCTTGCAGTCCAAGGGACTCTCAAGAGTCTTCTCCAACACCACAGTTCAAAAGCATTAATTGTTCAACACTCAGCCTTCTTCACAGTCCAACTCTCACATCCATACATGACCACAGGGAAAACCATAGCCTTGACTAAATGGACCTTTGTTGGCAAAGTAATGTCTCTGCTTTATAATATGCTGTCTAGGTTGGTCATAACTTTCCTACCAAGGAGTAAGTGTCTTTTAATTTTACGGCTACAATCACCATCTGCAGTGATTTTGGAGCCCAGAAAAATAAAGTCAGCCACTGTTTCCACAGTTTCCCCATCTATTTCCCATGAAGTGATGGGACCAGATGCCATGATCTTCATTTTCTGAATGTTGAGCTTTAAGCCAACTTTTTCACTCTCCTCTTTCACTTTCATCAAGAGGCTCTTTAGTTCTTCATCACTTTCTGCCATAAGGGTGGTGTCATCTGCATATCTGAGGTTATTGATATTTCTTCCGGCAATCTTGATTCCAGCTTGTGCTTCCTCCAGCCCAGCATTTCTCATGATGTACTCTGCATATAAGTTAAATAAGCAGGGTGACAATATACAGCCTTGACGGACTCCTTTTCCTATTTGGAACCAGTCTATTGTTCCATGTCCAGTTCTAACTGTTGCTTCCTGACCTGCATACAGGTTTCTCAAGAGGCAGATCAGGTGGTCTGGTATTCCCATCTCTTTCAGAATTTTCCACAGTTTATTGTGATCCACACAGTCAAAGGATTTGGCATAGTCAATAAAGCAGAAATAGATGTTTTTCTGGAACTCTCTTGCTTTTTCTGTGATCCAGTGGATGTTGGCAATTTGATCTCTGGTTCCTCTGCCTTTTCTAAAACCAGCTTGAACATCTAGCTGTAGCTATTAATCATATTACAGGAAAGTGAGAGCATGACAAAATGGCTCATCTCAACCAAAATGTTCACATTTTAAAAACCTCATTTTTACTCAAAGATCCACCTAACAACATTAGATTTATTTCTAATTAATCAGGAATGTGACATATGGCCACCCATTTATGGAAATGAAACTAAGGAATGAAATTTTCAGCTATGCACCTTGAAACCAATAATCAAGTCAAGGGAAGAAGGAGAAAATGCATACTTGGTAATCAATTAGTACTATCCAACACATTATATAAAGCCTTTAGAATGGAAAGCAGTTAGCCAAAGGAAGACTCATAGCATGTGAAGGCTTACTTGTTATAGAGTGCCAAAGAAAGGGAGAAGTCAAAGATGACTGAAGTTTCCTGACTGTGAGGATGATTATCCAAAAGCACTGGTTTGCCATTTGACCCGGAGTTAGTTATTTTACTTTGACAAGTCTGTTTCCTCAACTTAAGATACTATATAAGAGTGTTTTGAAGTCCATATAGATAGATATAGATATGTAGATATATCCAAGTAAATAAGAAATCTATCTCCACATACAAAAACCTGTATATGAATGTTTATAGAGGCATTATTCATAACAGTCAAAAAGGAGAAACAACTCACAAGTTCACCAATTAATGAATAGATAAACAAAATATGGTAAACCATACAATGGATTATTCAGTTCAGTTCAGTCGCTCAGTCGTGAATGTCTCTTTGCGACCCCATGAATCACAGCACGCCACGCCTCCCTGTCCATCACCAACTCCCAGAGTTCACTCAAACTCAAGTCCATGGAATCGGTAATGCCATCCAGCAATCTCATCCTCTGTCGTCCCCTTCTCCTCCTGCCCTCAATCCCTCCCAGCATCAGAGCCTTTTCCAATGAGTCAACTCTTCGCATGAGGTGGCCAAAGTATTAGAGTTTCAGCTTTAGCATCATTCCTTCCAAAGAAATCCCAGAGCTGATCTTCAGAATGGACTGGTTGGATCTCCTTGCAGTCCAAGGGACTCTCAAGAGTCTTCTCCAACACCACAGTTCAAAAGCATCAATTCTTCAGCACTCAGCTTTCTTCACAGTCCAACTCTCACATCCATACATGACCACTGGAAAAATCATAGCCTTGACTAGATAGACCTTTGTTAGCAAGGTAATGTCTCTGCTTTTGAATATGCTTTCTAGGTTGGTCATAACTTTCCTTCCAAGGAGTAAGCGTCTTTTAATTTCATGGCTACAGTCACCATCTGCAGTGATTTTGGAACCCACAAAAAGAAAGTCTGACATTTTTTCCACTGTTTCCCCATCTATTTCCCATGAAGCGATGGGACCAGATGCCATGATCTTAGTTTTCTGAATGTTGAGCTTTAAGCCAACTTTTTCACTCTCCTCTTTCACCTTCATCAAGAGGCTTTTGAGTTCCTCTTCACTTTCTGCCATAAGGGTGGTGTCATCTGCATATCTGAGGTTATTGATATTTCTCTCGGCAATCTTGATTCCAGCTTGTGTTTCTTCCAGTCCAGCGTTTCTCATGATGTACTCTGCACATAAGTTAAATAAGCATTATTACTTGACCATAAAAAGGAAGGAAGTACCAGTACATATCAAAACAATGATACATCTTTAAAACATTATGCTAAGTGAATGAAGCAAGTCATAAAAGATGGTGTATTATATGATTCCATTTACATGGAAATGGAAAGAATTGGAAAATCCATAGGAATAAGATTAGGAATTGCCAGGGGTCAGGAGAAGGAGAGACTATGGAGTGACTACTAATAGATGCAAGGTTTCTTTTGGGGGTAGTGAAAATATTCAGAAATTACATGGTAGTGATGGCTCTATAACTCTGTAAATATACTAAGTAAAAATCCACTGCCTTCTGTACTTTAAAGGGTAAATTTTGTGATATGTAAATTATTTCTCCATAAAGGTTTAAAAATATTTCATAGAGGTCAAACATGATCAGTTGTCAGTCAATAATAAATATTAGCTATTACTATTTCAGATTAGTTGAATTTATGAAGCTCTGGGTGCTGATAAAGTCACTGAGAAAAAAATGGATGAGTGTTAGACTGAAACTCTGCAGGATTACAAGGCCTATACTTGCCCAGTTTTAGGACTCAAGAAAGAGCCCAGAGTCAGCAACAAAGACATCAATGGTTTAATGAATGTGGGGGCTTATACATCTGAAACAGGTTCTGGAGGGACAAAACCCTATCGTGTGCAGCAGTGATGGGCAGAATGTAATAGCAGTCTTCACTCTTGAGGTGGGGAGATTGCCAGTTTATAGGAGGAATTACTAGGGAAATCAGCAGAGGGGTACATCCCTCACCATGCTTTATGATAAGAACAATCACTAACTGGGGCCTGAACAAATATGTAGGAAGGTCAATCATGTGTGTAGAGTGTGGGTGAAGCAGGCACTTGTCAGGCAGGGGATGTACAGAGAGCAACCATCTTGAGCGGCCTGATGATACAATGAGAAAGTAATCACAAATCATGGCATGGGGTCCTTGGCTCTATTGTGACACCCCTTTCTCCTGAGGCCAGCTGAGAGGGGCGCTGTCTTGGTGACAGAAGACAACACAGGGTCAGTACACACACCTGGAACATTCCTGACATTTGTCAGATAGGGACAGAACTTCCCATTGCCCTAAGGCTGGAACAGAAAAATGTAGTGACAATCATCAGAGACAATCTTGATTATTATAAACTACCAATAAGAGGGAAATTTCCCATAGAATTTCAGATGTTTTAACCAATGTCATGAACACAATTTCTGCTACCAAGAGAGGAAGGTGGAATACGAGCAGAGAAGAACTACTTTCAAGCTGAGCTTTTCACACAGTCTGGATCTGTGTAATCCAATAAAAGGGCTTAATGCTTTTGCAGTATGTTCTGAAGGAGCCACTTTACCGTGACAAGATGGTCTATTACATACATAGGGCCCTGAAGGGGCATAGAACTGGGATTAGTTAGTCATTAGATGTGTTCTCTTACCTACTTTTCCTGTTAAAAAAGGGGAGAATACATCAACAAAGACTTGTAAGAGATAGAGAAAATTACCAAAAGTGTATTTTTTCCTGAGAAACTCCAAGTTACTCTTTCAAATGCCCTGTTGCATTCTAACATTTAAAAATCCAATTTTAAATACTTAACCAGCACATTCTGGAAGCATTTTTGTTGTTTAGTTACTAAGTCATGTCAGAGTCTTTCACGACCCTACGGACTGTAGCCTGCCAATGTCCTCTGTCCATAGCATTTCCTAGGCAAGAATATTAGAATGGGTTGCCATTTATGCCATTTACTTCTCCAAGGGATCTTCTCTACCCAGGGATTGAATCTGCGTCTCCTGCCCTGTAAGTGGATTCTTTACTGTTGAGCCACTGGGGAAGTCCAACCAGCACAATAGGGACTAAATATTTACCTAGAATTGCCAATGCTCTTTTACCAATGAAAATCCTTAAAAATATGGACCAATTAATTCTTAAAAGTATTTTTTAAAAATCAGTTCTATTACTTGACTATAAAAAGAAATGAAGTACCAGTACATATCAAAACAATGAAACACCTTAAAAACATTATGCTAAGTGAATGAAGCAAGTCACAAAAGATGGTGTATTATATGATTCCATTTACATGAAATGGAAAGAATTGGAAAATCCATACGAATAAGATTAGGGATTGTCAGCGGTCAGGAGAAGGAAAGACTCTGGAGTGACCACTAACAGATTTTTCTCAACCTGAATCTCTCTTTACTTGGTTGAAACAATGATAAGCATTATGCTAAAATACGTTATAAAGAGCAGACAATAAATGTCAAAAGGCTCTAATGGTAAGGATTATTAGCATGATAATAACAAAAAGCAGTTCTATCTTTTCACTCTTTGTGTTTTGATAAGTAACCGTGAGGCCCATCAAGGTAACATAGCACTTGAGTTCTAAATAGAGATCATTGAACTCACACTGGTCACACACATACATATTACCTATGAATTGAACACTAGCATGTACTTTCAATTGTTAACACCCTTTGTTCTATTCAGCCAACCTTTACAGAAGCCTGCTCTATACTTGTTACCATGCTAGGGAACCACAGGTAACTGAGCATATGGTGCCAGCTGTCAAGAGCTCACAATCTCTTAGAGAAGTAACAAAAAGAGCACTAACCTTCCCATTCTGAGGCCCAATGCCAGAACCCATAATAAAAGGAAAAGCTATAAGATCACTGACAAAGACTGGTGGTTGGAGGGGAGGTAAGTCAAGAGTTCACAGGTAAAAGGGCACTTGGGATAGCTCTGTTGTAGTAGAAAGGACAGTGAACTGGGAGAGCAAAAATAGTTCCAGTTCTGACACTGTGCTTTGTATGTTCTTAAAAGTGTCACTGACCCTCCCTGAGTTTCCCCACTTATAAACTAAGAGAGGTGAACTAGGTAACACTGAGGGCACATCAAACTTTAACATACACCTCTATCAGTAATACATGTGGTCGTGCCTTCAATAGGAAAATTTTTATTTTAGTTATTTGAAGCTCTAACCAGCATAATAAGATGAAGAAGTCCACTTAATATTCATGTGGGAATATCTTTGCTAAAACTTTCTAGACTTAACATCATGTGGGATGTGGTGAGGGTGACCTGTAGGGGTGTTGTTCTCAAAGGAAGACCAGCAAGAAAGTTTTCCTAAGAAAGTCAAGCATGAATGAAATTTTGAAGGCTAAGTAGAAGCTGTCCAATGAAAAGAAAGATAAAAGGAAAATTTTGCAGATTAAATTGCTATAGCCACTATAGAGAATAGTATGAAGTTTCCTTTAAGAATGAAAAATAAAGTTATCATATGATCCACCTCCACTTTTGAATATATATCCAGAAAAAAACTATAATTTGAAAATGAACCCCAAAGTTCATAGCAGCACTATTCACAATAGGCAAATATGGAAGCAACCTAAATGTCCATTGACAGATGAATGGATAGGCAAGTTGTAATTTATATACACAATGGAGTATTACTCAGCCATACTGACCCATGTTACTGTCAGCACTTTTCACAACAGTTATACTTATCTGCTATCCTTGGCTCCAGACTTACCCACTTCAAATTCATCTATATACAAAACTAAAATCATTATACTACAGTTTGAATCAGTTAACATCTCCCTTCCTTAAGAGCCTCAATGAGTTCTCTTACTGGCCTCAGGATGAAATCTTATGCCTTCCTGGTATATAAAGCCCATCATGATGTCACTGATGCTTAGCTGTCCAGCTTCATCTCTTGTCATTTACTTTCCCTGATCTCGTTTCTGCCTTTGGAAATTTCTCTTGTTGGGCACTGATATAATATATTCTTCCCTCTTTTTTCACTCTACCTTCTGCTTATCCTCCAGTTGTCAGTTTGGACATTTCTTCCTGTGAGACTATCTGTTGATTCTATAAGATTTATCTGTATTCTTTCAGTTCAGTTATGTCTCTCAGTCATGTCTGACTCTTTGCAACCCCGTGGACTGCAGCACACCAGGCTTTCCTGTCCCTCGCTACCTCCCAGAGCTTGCTCAAACTCATGTCCATCAAGTTGGTAATGTCATCCAACCATCTCATCCTCTGTTATCCCCTTCTCCTCCTGCCTTCAATCTTTCCCAGAATCAGGGTCTTTTCCAGTGAATCAGTTCTTTGCAACAGGTGGCCAAAGTATTGGAGTTTCAGCTTCAGCATCGATCCTTCCAATGAATATTCAGGACTGATTTCCTTTAGGATTGACTGGTTGGATCTCCTTGCATTCCCAGGTACTCTCAAGAGTCTTTTCCAACACCACAATTCAAAAGCATCAATTCTTTTGCACTATGCTTTCTTTATAATCCAACTCTCACATCCATACATGACTCCTGGAAAAACCATAGCTTTGATTCGATGGACCATTGTCGACAAAATAATGTCTCTGCTTTTTAATATGCTGTCTAGTTTTGTCATAGCTTTTCTTCCAAGGTCCCATCACTTCATAGCAAATAGATAGGGAAACAATGGAAATAGTGACAGACTTTATTTTCTTGGGCTCCAAAATCACTGCAGATGATGCTTGCAGCCATGAAATTAAAAGACGCTTGCTCTTTGGAAGAAAAGCTATGACCAACCTAGACAGCATATTAAAAAGCAGAGACATTACTTTGCCAACAAAGGTTCAGCTAGTCAAAGCTATGGTTTTTCCAGGAGTCATGTATGGATGTGAGAGTTGGACAATAAAAAAAGCTGAGTGCCAAAAAATTGATACTTTTGAACTGTGGTGTTGGAGAAGACTCTTGAGAGTCCCTTGGACTGCAAGGAGATCCAACCAGTCAATCCTAAAGGAAATCAGTCCTGAACATTCATTGGAAGGACTGATGCTGAAGTTGAAATTCCAGTACTTTGGCCATCACATGCGAAGAACTGATTCACTGGAAAAGACCCTGATGCTGGGAAAGATTGAAGGCAGGAGGAGAAGGGGATAACAGAGGATGAGATGGTTGGATGACATCATCAACTTGATGGGTATGAGTTTGAGCAAGCTCCGGGAGTTGGTGATGGACAGGGAAGCCTGGTGTGCTGCAGTCCATGGGGTTACAAAGAGTAGGACACGACTGAGCAACTGAACTGACTGATTCTTCCAAGGAACAAGAGTCTTTTAATTTCCTGTCTGCATTTACCATCTGCAAAGATTTTGGAGCCCAAGAAAATAAAGTCCGTCACTGTTTCCATTGTTTCCCCATCTATTTGCCTTGAAGTGATAGGACCAGATGCCATGATCTTCATTTCTTGAATGTTGAATTTTAAGCCAGTGTTTTCACTCACTTGTTTTACTTTCATCAAGAGACTCTTTAGTTCCTCTTCACTTTCTGCCATAAGGGTGGTGTCATCTGCATATCTGAGGTTATTGGTATTTCTCCTGGCAATCTTGATTCCAGCTTGTGCTTCATCCAGCCTGGCATTTCACATGATTTGCTCTGAATATAAGTTAAATAATCAGGGTGACAATATACAGCCTTGATGTACTACTTCCCCAATTTGTAACCAGCCCATTGTTCCATGTCTGGTTCTAACTGTTGCTATTCTGTACTATACTGTAAGTGGTTCAATTTTAAGCAAGGTAACTCATTCGCCATCCTGTTCTCAATAATTACTATAGTGCATGGCACCATTTTTAAGTGAATAAATGGATGGATGAATGAATGCAACTTTGCACTGCAAGTTAACATAACTTTGTAGTATATGAAGCCAGTTGGAATACAGGAAATTATGTCCAAGAAAAGGCCAACAATGAAGCCAGATTAATCTATCTAAAAGTGAGCTGTCAACCCAAGTATCAAGTCAGTGTGAGGGTCAAGCAAGGAGCTGAGTTTTCAGAAAATCCAAAAAGGCAGGTGCAAGGAGATACTGAACAAGGATTCACAAGGTAGAATAGAACAACTCAGAGTGACTTTTCATGGAATCCCTGAGCTAGCTTGACTGGCATATGGGATTTCATTTAAAAGGACAGTATATAGTGAACAATAAGCAGTGGGGAGATACTGAAGGATTTTAAAAAGAAAAATGACATAATCAGCTTTGTTTTGGATGGCATTTTCAACATTATAAAAGGTGGTTTGAAGGGGCAAGACTATGGGTAGAGAAACTAGTTAAGAGGTCTGTCAAAAACCCAGTAAAAATTAGTAACATTCTTAACCAAGGCAATAAGGAGAGGATAAAAGAAAACAGACTAAAGCAAATATAATCTAACACACATTTGAATGGTGTCACTGATTCCACAGACGTGAACGTGGGCCAACTCTGGGAGGTAGTGAGGGACAGGGAGGCCTGGCGTGCTGCAGTCCATGGGGTTGCAAAGAGTCGGAGAAAGATGGCATTAGCGACTGAACAATGACTTAGCGACTGAATAACAACAACAATATTGAGGTTTCATTTGCAGAGGAAATTACAGAAACTCCTTTTAGAAAAGTAAAGCAAATGTAAGTATTAGTCTTGAATTTAGACTTGAAACAAGAGAAGCTAACCATCACCTCTTAAGGCTTGTGGAACTACAATGACAATATGTTTATATAAAAATAAATAAATAAAAGAATTGACTGTAGATGAATTCACAAATAAGGTTTTTCAAGACTTGGATCAGGCATAGGACACTGGGTACATATATTTAGTTTGAGACTCTCTCCCCTAAGCTTTCCTTCCAGCCCTCTCCAATAGTCAGTTTCTGATGATTACGGGCTCCTGTTTGAAGTGCAGCAGCTCTGTCACCCACATGAAGTGTCACCCAGGACAGCCTGAAAGCTGCCAGCTGCCCATTTCACCTGAAGTCAGCATGCTTTTCATCCTTCCTGACAATAGCGCTGCCATTACGCCTTGGGTGAGGAGACACCTTTCCCTGGAAAGTGATCAGTACAAGAAAAATGTGTTTCAGTTCTCTCTAAAGAACAAGGAGCTAATTCCACTTGCTTTCATGGCACTTCCCTTGTCTAATGTTTAAACAAATGGTTTTTGACGGAAACATCAGTTAAGGTTTCACAGTTAAGATTCTTCCCCAAATTATCTAACACTTGTTGGGGAAATTATCTCAGAAGGTTACATGGTGAGACTTGAATATAAAATATCATAGGACAGCTCACATGTCCAGTTTTCTACCTCATCCTCTGTCCTTCTGTCCTCTCCTTGAAAAATAAAAAAATGTCTTGAGGCTAGAACAGGGTAATTACAGTTTCCACACCAGGAAAAGAGGGTGCTGAGAAGGGGGAGCATGCTAGGTAGCCTGAGCCCCCCAGGATGTCACAGGGCTTCTGTGAGGTGAGAAGCTGAGTGGTGAGAGCTTGTGCTAACCTGCCTGACAGCCAAGGTCTTGTTCCTTTCAGAGTAATCTCCCCTGAGCGCTCCATGACAGGCTGGCTTAGGCGGGTTCAATCCAATTTAATGGATGATTTGACAATGGAAAATTGAGGAAAGAGGGAAATGATACATGCCAGATATCAGCCCAGGCAAAGCTGAGAGGGTGTAATGCTTGTCATTCATTCACCAAGTGGGAAATGCCTGAATGAATAAGTGCTCAGTACCAGGGGCAAATTCTAGCAGAGTCTCCAGGGAGAAGGAATGTCCATCTATGCTCTAATCCTCCCGCATAGTAACCAGACTTGGGGGTGGGGGGCGGGCCTTGGACAGTCTGTCTCTGCCCAATTTGGCACATTTCTTTGAGGATCTGCCTTTCCCCAAGTAGCTTTGAGAGTATCAGTATGCATGGCCTCAGCTCTTACCTGTTCTCATTGCCAGAGGTCTCTGTTGTTAACACTCCTCCTACTTGCACATCTCAGCTTATGCTTATCATCACCCAGCTCTAATTCACAGGTTCTATCAGTAATAAATGACCCCTAATTTGGGTGCCTTGAAACCTCTATTTTCATGAAGCACTCTCATAGGTCTCTCTTCTGGGCATCACACGACCCAGAGGGTACAAGCCCCTCTTGAGATCCAGAGGACTCAAGCCAATCCCTTCCCTAAAGCACGTTCCTTCCTATCCACATATCAGCAGGCATTTCAGTCTGCAAAAACATATTAACATGAATAGAGGAGGAAATGCTTTAACTCGTTGTAGCTTCAGCTGTTCTTTATCACTTTTATGTGATTGCTTACTGTCATTCTACAAGGGTAGAACAGATGTTGGTGTTTGCTCTTAAGAACTAGATCTCCCAGAGAAGGTCAGCATAGTGCCCTGGGAAGCCTCCAGATTCATTTTAGAGGTCCTAATGACTCTTTTTTGTCATGCTTTAAAATTACTCACCTCAAACCTATCATTATATACGTCTTGTTTTCATTGGTGGCATTGGAGACCCTCTTGGCATTATTTATTGGGCTTCAGTGGTATCAGCAGGGGGAGGATCCAATTTCTCTTCAGAAAGGCCATCATTCATCTTTTTCTGCCCTAAGGCTTGTGTTTGAGCAACTATATTCTCTATCTACAGTTGGAATGCTGGTTAGAAAAAGATCCTGTTATAGTCTAGCCGAGAATATACTCAAAAGAACAATTCCCCTGCTCCCCTTTATAGGATGCAATTTATAGAATTGTTAATAACAGTATATAAGATTAATGAACACCTACTATACACTAGATTGGCTGGATGGTTTACATGGATTATCCCATTTAATCCTCACAATTATATTACTAAGTAGATATTATCATTATCCCTCACTCATACTTAAAGAAACAAACAGCTAAATAATTTCCCCAAGATCGGACAGCAAGAAAGTGAGGGAATCAGGACCAAACATAAGTTGTTATCTGTTCTTATAGTCTCGGTTATACTTCCCACAAAGTATCCTTTTCTGTCTAGGAGACAAAAAGATGCTTTCCACACAGTCTTTGCCCCTTTGAAGCCTCAGCCACCATCCCTGGGGCTTGCATTCCTGGTCCCTGACTCCAGTAAGTTCGCCTATTCCTACTACTACTACCAAACTTATCTCAGAAACTGTAGTTGCCTGTTTCCCAAGAAGTTTCTGTGGAACTGGAAAAATCAGACTTTTAAATAAGGTTGCCAGCTTTCCAAAAGCAATGAATCAGACCTCGAAATCATGTAAAAAGTGGCACTTCTATTTGGCAATCGCTATTAGACAGTTTTCTATTTTTACACCATGTCTCACTCAGTTCCCAGCAGTATCATGGATTGTGACCTCAAAGCATGAAAAACTTCTTCCAATATTTCTTTTGTTGTTGTTACCTGGAAGCATGCGGTAAGACATAAATAAAAAATGATTTTTAGTGTCTAATTTAGCATGGTTCAACTGAGCCTCTGTTTTTTCTCTGTGTCTGTGAGATGCAAGATCCAGTGTTTGATGCTGGGCCAAATCCACAGAGGACAAGAACACACACTGCTTTGGCTCGTAGCAGCTGAGGCTATATTAGGAAAAATGTATATTCACATATATGATTAGAAGTTATCTTTGGCAGGTTGCTCCACAATAAGATATCAATTTACCTATGAGATAATTATGGTAAAAGTGTGCAAGTGACACAGTCTCCACTTTTAATAATTCTTATTTTCCTACATCAAGATAGACTGTGAATAGAAAAAATTCTCAAGGAGGAGAAGCTATCCAAGTTCAACATGGTTGTTTATATTTGTCTTCTCAAGTAAATAATACCCATCTCTAATGCAAACTCCTTGATCACATTAAGCAAACACAAAGACTTTATTAATAAACTACAGAGCAATCTATTTAATTATGTTATCTCACTTGTGATTTCTTGCTAATGACCAATTCTAAATGTTTTGTAAACCATGTTATTCACGGTCATGGCAATTTGAGTCCTGAACATCTCTTTGCAAGAGTCACTGTAATTCATTAGTCTTTACATTATAGTTTAACCACTAAAATTCTCATATTTGAATGTTTTGGTGTTTTAGAAAACATGTCTTCTTGAACATTATCAGGCTGACTTGAAGATGCACTCCACTTAACTGCAAGAATAATAATTTTCTTGCAGAGATCAAATCTAGTACATGATGTAACTTTTTATATAATAGTAATGATAATGTTTATAAATACATTATGTAAACCAAGGATTTTTTTTATAAAGGGAGATATGGAACAACCCTAAGACTTAACATTAAGTGATTCAGTGGTGTAGGTAACTGTGTACAGGTTTCCCTTGCTATCCAAAGAGACAGCATTTCTATGAAACCTTTTGTAAACTGAAGAAGCAATTACCCAAGGGCACATCTTGCTAACTGTACAGAAAATAAATGGAGATAAAGCACTGATAGATGCTTACAGACACAGTTCAGAGCCATGGGTCTTGATGCTAAGATGCTGAGTGCAGTTCCCGGGAAAGGAGCCTGGCGATGGCACTCTTGCTGCTCCAGGTGAGCTCTGCCTCTGAAGTGGCTGGCTGCAACACTAGTGCTCAAGGCTACTGTGTCTTTTGTTTTTTCCATAAAAGTGAAAAATCCTCTCTGGATTCTTTTCATTAGCAAAAATAGGTACAGTCTGCCCTTCGTATCTGCAAGACCACATCTACATAGCCAACTATGATCAAAAATATTTTTTTAAAAATAATCCAGAAAATTTCAAAAGCAAAATGTGAATTTGATGCATACCAGCAGCTATGTACATAGCATTTACATTGTATTTACAACTATTTATGTAGCATTTATTTTTCATTAGGTATTAGAAGTTATCTAGAGATGACTTAAAGAATGTATGAAGTTGTGCATAGAATATAAGCTAATAATACACCACTTTACTTAAGGGTCTTGAGCATCCATAGGTTTCGATATCCTTAGGGGTCCCGGAATCAATCCTCTTCCAATACCAAGGAACAGTTATACTAATTAGGTCTTTCTTAAAAGTAAAGTGGTGTAAAGTGAACTTTCAAAACATGGGGTAATCCCTGTATAGTGGGCAACCATTTACTTAAATAAAAGAATATAGATACATTTAATGTGTGCTACATACATAATTTTTTCAGTAGCAGCTAGTAAAATTTCTGTAATCACATTCTGAGGATTTTTTTTTAACTTAAGAATTTTGCTAGACAGTTTCTCCTGCTTCAATTAGCACCTGCCCTTTGTTTCGATAGCTTTGGGTGAATTTTCAAGCCTTTGCTTAGTGGTTTTCATCAGAAGAGATCTGCTAAGCCTTAGCTGCAGGGAATGAAATACTTTGGCATATTGAGAAGTGTCCCTTCCAACAGCTCAGTGGCCAGAGTCAATGCAGGAGGGCCCTCTCACATCACTCTTCAAAACCTGAAGAAATACTTCAGGGCAATAACACAGACATCAGTAGGTGTTGACGGATGTTTGGCAGTTTACCCTCAAAATTGTGATCTCCACTCAACTTACTCATTATCATGGGTCCTGGAGAAGGTGAGCTGAGAGGTGAGGGCTATACTGCCTTATGTATCTGAAGGACAAAGATATGCTATCACCTGCTTCTGCTGAAAATGTAAAGGATTACATTATCTTCTCCTGGCCTGAATCCTATGGGGCTGGTTTTTCACTCTGACAATTGTCTAGTTACAAGGAAAGGCATGGGAAATGTGGCTGCGGTAAAGCCACAGAGTGAGGCAGTCAAGTGAAGGGGAAGAGGCAGTTGAAAGCACAGAGATCTTGAAAAGGGCATGAAGTCAAGGTAAGACATACTCATGCCACTCACTCTGTTTGTTCCTAGAGCTGAAGCAGCTCCAAAATCTCTAATTAGGAAGGCTGTGGTGGCAGCAATTTGATAGAAAGTGGATGGAGAGGAGAACTTGGGCTGACACTGCAGTGTAGAGTAAGGCTGATGTTTTTATTTAATCTTTATTTTGTGCTTATGTCAAATGACTTGAAGATGTGTTATCCTAGCAAGCTCACAGTTGTTACTAAGATTACTAAGATCCCATGCTTGTTTAGGGGTGATAAGGCAGTTGCTAGAGTTTTTAGGAAGGACCAAACTTCTGCTCAGTCACACTGGCATATCCACTGGGCAGTAAAGTTTGCATAAATAAGCAGGAACATATTAGAGCAGAGGTGGAAGTGTGGTGCCATTTGTGGGGCAGCTGCCCGGTCATTGCACCTGCCAGGTGCAGGTAACTTGAACCGGGTGCAGGTAATTTTGAATGGAAATTTTCAACCCCAACTACAGAGTGCCATAATGTCCTTCTGGTATTAGTAGCATATCGGAAAGACTGCAATTGAACCCTTAAAAAAGAATGAGAATAGAGGAGAGAGATGGACTCACCATATTTTCTGGAAGTTTGCTTCAACTGGATAAAATGCATCAGTGATTACAGTTTTGCAGTGTTCTAATACTCCAAAAAAATTATTTTATGATTGGCAAATTTAGCTGGCTTTAATGCAATTAAAAGTTGTTTGAGGAAAAAATGTTATTTGACATCTGCTACTTAGCAAAGTATAATTCACTACATCAGGGGTCAGCCACTACTACTGATTTCAGTTCAGTTCAGTCGCTCAGTCGTGTCTAACTCTTTGTGACTCCATGGAGTGTAGCAAGCCAGGCTTCCCTGTCCTTCACCAACTCCTGGAGCTTGCTCAAACTCATGTCCATTGAGTTGGTGATGCCATCCAACCATCTTAACCTCTGTTGCCCCCTTCTCCTCCTGCCTTTCAATCTTTCCCAGCATCAGGGATTAAAGCTGAAAGTTCTAACTGATTGCACCACAGAGACACCACATTATTGATTTACTGATTCTCAAAAACAGCTGACATAAGCATCTGCAAAATGATGCATGGTATTGTCTAGAAACGAGTTGAATGCAAATGGTTAATTTGAGTGTTAATCCTAGGAAACCATTTTAAGAGGATGGGGATGTAAAGAGACAGAAAACCATGAAGTGTGCATTATAGCTGAGTGGCAACTGGAATATGGTCCCAGCAAGGAAATGTAGGAGATAATGTAGGGAATACCACAGAGTTGTCACCTTGTTGAGGGTGGGAGGCAAGATGCTGGGTTATTTATGCCTTGAGTACCATCTCTCACAGTCTGAAGTCTGCCCCTGAAGGCACTTCAGACCTGCTAAGATGAAAGTCTCGCAAGGAGAGCAACAGAAGCTTAGACTAGACACCACTGACCAGTACCAGGAATGGTGAGAGCTGAAGGAGAGTGGATGGGGCCACCAAAACCTCCACCATAGTTGGGGTCTCAGAGTGGTCCAACTATTGTCATCCCAGTGTCTCCAGAAGCGGAGCCCAGAGGACAGAAGCTTAAACAGCACTTAAACTTCTGGGCCACAATCTCTGCTTCCCCTCAGTCTGGCCAGACAGGTAGCTTGGGACAAGTTATCTTCTGAAAATTCCTATATAAAATCTTTTTAAAAATATTTATTTATTTGGCTGTGCCAGTTCTTAGCTGCAGCATGCGGGATTTTCAATCTTTGTTGAAGCATGCACGATTTTTTTTTTAGTTGCAGTATGCTGGATCTTCAGTTGCAGCATGTGAACTCCTAGTTGCGGCATGTGGGGTCTAGTTCTCCTAGCCTCTGGACCAACTTTATGCTGAAGATGGGAAAAGTTGAAAATAACATGTCAGTTGGCTTTATGTGTGTCTGATCTCATTTCTTCTCTGGAAAGCTAGCTGGAAGGTCAGTTGCATGTTAGACCTGGTTGGCCAGTGAGGATAGGGAAAGGTACAAGAGAAAGCCAGTGACACGTATTTATCCATCTAGGCCTGGGGTTTAGTGCTTGCAAGTTCAAGGTGGAAGGGTAGTTTCTTTAAAGCCCAATTATACACAAAATCAAAAGCTAAGGAGATCAGTTAAGAAGTAAGGTCACTAAAACTAATAGGCCAAATGGCAGCCATAAAACTATCTGCCTCCATCAAAGTGAAGCTAGATGCTGTCCCCAGCAAACCCCCAATTCCCAGTGGCTTCAAACAAATGAGAACCATTTCTCCTTGTAAAATGTAAAATCCACTGTTCTTTTCAAGCATGACTCTTTTTGCTCCTTTCTGTGGCTCCACCCTTTATAATGACCTTTGATCTGCTGCATCCTCTGACTCTTGCTCACAGATCAAGAAAACAGAGAGTGGAAGACTGAGTGGGAGAGTATTATGGGATAAGCCTGAGAATGACCTGCATTGATTTGGCTCAGAAACAATTGTCAAGA
Organism: Bos indicus; assembly: GCF_029378745.1. Classification (NCBI taxonomy): domain Eukaryota; kingdom Metazoa; phylum Chordata; class Mammalia; order Artiodactyla; family Bovidae; genus Bos; species Bos indicus. Next base: position 47,475,778 of record NC_091762.1, on the reverse strand, counting down.
ACTTGGTCACATTTCCCCCTCCCCAGCAGGGGAACTGGGAAAAAAATAATTCCTGATTTAAAGAGAATTTCCTAGCAAGTTGTCTACCTTATAGAAGGGGAGCATGACTCTTCTTAGAGAGTTAGTCAACCTTGCCAGATAAGCCAAACTGAAACAGCTCGATAAGATAAAGCATCACTGAAAGTGGAATTCAATGAACTTGGGCAAAATGAACCATGTGCCAGTCCTGAAACCCGCCAGAAACCAGATGCCTCTGGTATAAATATCCCTGCCAATAAGGGTATGACCCAGTTGATAAAATAAGTACCAGGGTAGAATGAACAATGTGAAAAAACCAATCAGAGAACAAACTCCCGCATGAAACTCAGTATTTCTTTTTCCTTCCTTCCTCTCATCCAAAGATGGGCTGCCTAAGCACAAAATTCAATCCAAAAGTGAATTCTACTTAATATCACCAATACAATTTTTCACTGGGCTTGTTCTGCATTCGGTGATAAAAGCAGCACACAATTATTTTCGATTGGACCAATGAGATTGTACCAAGAAGTCTCTGAAGATTGTCTGCTGAGTGCCAGTTGTTAATGAATCCCATTTGTCTTTCTTGATTAAGTCTGCTATTACCCCCGTTTAGTCCTGTCACCAACCCTTTAGCAAGAATTTTCATATCACTGTTTAGATGAGAAATTAGCCTATGAGAGCAGCACTCATCAATCAGAAGGCAGTTTATTTAATACAGTTTACAGTTTATGAGTTCAAAAACTCTAGCCTCAGACATTAGAAATGGATCACTGTCCCAGGCAGAGACAATCAGAAGGTTCAATTCACTTGACAAGAATGGAGAAATGACTTTGAATTTAACAGACACACTCAGGGCAGGCCTGCCGTATCTCAAGCCTGCAGCTGATATCAGGAGGCTTTTTCTTCTGATTAGGAAATCCCCCTTGGTTTAAGCAAGTGCTCCATTCTGGGTACTTAACCACACCTTTCTACAACACTGCAACCAGAAAAATTCAAAATGAAATTTTAAAATAGCATCACTTCTTGTGACCAAATCTTTTTCCTTCTGTGCAATATTTTGAATAAAGCTCCTATAGAATATTTATTTGTTCTTTGAAATTATAAAGAACAAGATGCCCATGAAAATCTTAATTTTGCAAAAGGTAGCACTATTCAGTGGCCATGTGTAAACAGCACAAAAGAAAATGAAGCTTTGGCACTTCTAGAACAGAGCTGGATAGCTATGTGACTATACACACTTAGATGATTCTGGGCCCCAAGAGGATCTTAGGAAACCCAGGTTGGCAGAATGTATTGGTTATTTAATGGTATCAGAGATTTTAGTTATTTTAAGAATTCTATTTCACATCACCATGTAACAAGCCAGACTCAGAGAACTGCTTCTTATATTATTTCATTTAGAGCTATAGTTCCAAATTTATTTTACCCAAGACTCCCCTTTATGTGTTTTCTAAATCAATGCTTTAACAAAAAAGACTGTCATTTGTATACTTGGTTAAGTTTAGAGAAGGAAAAACTGGCAAATCTGTTCTAAGAATCCTCAATTTTTATCTTCCACTTGTTCTGTTGGCCTCAAATCTTAGAAAGAGAAAATTCTTAGAAGAACTTTAGGCAGAGAACACTAGCTACTCTCAGAGCATGTGAACTTTGCCTTCACTGACACACCCTGGTGACCCTTTGGAGACAAAACTCCAACTTCTGTGACCTCTCTCGAATTCTTAATGACCTTATCTCATACTGTTTTCTTTTTTAAAGAATAGTCTAGTCTTCTCCTTAGAATAATGTCTTTTATATTTAGATTGGGTATGTATGTCAAAGAGTATTTCACTGTAGTTATCCATCAAGTATTTATTTCAGTCTCTATTATAATTGTTTTAGCTGTTATTTGCTGTCTCAGGCAAAGAATATATATGTTCATTGTAAAATAGAAATGAGACAACAGAATTATTTGAAGTGAAAAAAAAGAGAAAAAATCAGTCTCCTTATCAAGTCTTCATTTCCTCTTGCCAAGTATAACCACTTTTAAGGTTGATGTGTATGTTTTAAACCATTTTTATTCATGCATGCCAAAACACTATAATTTTAACAGAAAAACAAGATTATACTATATATGTTGTCCTACAACTTGTTTGCTTTATTCATAAAACATTGTGTTAATTAGGATTCTCCAGAAGAAAATAATATATTTATAATGAGATTTATTATAAGAAATTGGCTCATGCAATTATGGAAGTTGAGAAGTCCCCACAATCTGCACAAGTTGGAAACTCAGGAAAATCAGTGATATAAATTCAAGCCCAAGTTCAAAGGTCTATGAACCAGGAATATCAACGTTGTAAGTCCTAGTTTAAGGACAGGAAAAGACTGATATTTCCACTCAGCAGTAGGCAGAGAGAAGGAATTCAACCTTCCTCCACCCTTTTGTTCTATTCATGCCCCCAGCAAATCAAATGCCCACCCAACCGGAACAGGCAAGATGGTTTACTGAGTCCACCAATTCAAATGAGAACCTCGTCTGGAAACAGCCTCAAGACACACCCCAAAACAATGTTAATCTGACCATTCCGTGTCCCACTCAAGTTGACACAAAAATGACCATTACATATACCATGAGCAACCTTCCATTTCAGTACATTCATCTAAATCATGTTCTTGCTATGCTATGCTAAGTCACTTCGGTCGTGTCCGACTCTGTGCGACCCCATAGATGGCAGCCCACCAGGCTCCCCCATCCCTGGGATTCTCCAGGCAAGAACACTGGAGTGGGTTGCCATTTCCTTCTCCAATGCGTGAAAGTGAAAAGTGAAAGTGAAGTCGCTCAGTCGTGTCCGACTCTTAGCGACCCCATGGATTGCAGCCTAACAGGCTCCTCCATCCATGGGATTTTCCAGGCAAGAGTACTGGAGTGGGGTGCCATTGCCTTCTCCAATCATGCTCTTATTGGCTGCTAAACAGATGTACAAATGTAACTAAAACATTCCTCTAACAAAAGACATTTAAGTATTCTCCAATATTTTGACTAGAACAAAACAAAAATTGGACATCTTTAAACTTTTCCCCCTGACCATTTATGTGCAATTCAGACTAGTTGAGTTAAAATCTATGTATTTTTTCAACTTTATGTACTATTGGAAAATCTCTGCAAGATAAATTAAGATTCATCACCTTTTAAGTTCTCACACACTGTAAAATTCAAACTTTTATAAGCTGATGTTCTTGAACTAGATTCATCTAACTCACAGTTGACAAAGATTTGAATACAGCACAAAACAAAAAACATGAGTAAAAATACGTGCCGTAATTCAACATATTATGGCACATATTGTTACATATTCTGTGGCTGTCTGAATCTCAGAATAATTTATATCAATGTTTCATGAGATAGGACAATGTTCACAGTATTTTGGAAAATGCACAGAAGTAAATCAGAGTGTATTTGGTTTTAAAACTACCTGTCAGTATAGGTTAAGTTATGCCACAATAACAAATTAACCTAAAATCTCATTGATTTAATACAACGATTTGTTTCTTATTTATGCTATATGTATATTATATGCTCATAGCACTGCTCAGGTCAGTAGGGGTCTCTGTTCTCCATAGTCTCTTGGGGACTCAAACTGATGGAGGTTCCTCTTCTAATTGTATTTCCTGGAGCACAGGACTGAAGAACTGTGCAGGGACGTATCTGGTTCCATAGAATCACTACAAAGTAATAGCCTAATTTGTTTTAATACAAGAATCACAGTTCTGAAAGCTCCCAGTCAGTGGCCATTTTCTCAAGTACTGCTTCCTCCATGCCAGTGATGGATCATCAGTGTCTGATAACATTGCTGAAACTCAGCAGTGTGCAAAAATGGGATCTGACTGGGCCACTCCCAGTCCTTTTATTGTCTTCTCTTGCCATCATCTCTGCTGACCTCAAGCCACTGACCAAGGTCCCATTTGTTCCTCTAGATATAAGAAAGTACCATTCCTCTCTCAGAATCACTTAGAAAGGGCTCTGCCTACCTCCACACCACATTATCCAAAGACCAAATGTCACAGCCTTTCCCCAACTAAATATGTTAAATGTATTGCTGTTAATATCAAAATAGCTCTCTTCCATCCTTTATTCTCATTAACTTTGGCTCCTGCACAGCCACAGAAGTCAACCACTGAGATCACAATAAACTGTGGAAAATTCTGAAAGAGATGGGAATACCAGACCACCTGACCTGCCTCTTGAGAAACCTGTATGCAGGTAAGGAAGTAACAGTTAGAAGTGGACATGGAACAATAGACTGGTTCCAAACAGGAAAAGGAGTACGTCAAGGCTATATATTGTCACCCTGCTTATTTAACTTCTATGCAGAGTACATCATGAGAAACGCTGGACTGGAAGAAGCACAAGTTGGAATCAAGATTGCCGGGAGAAATATCAATAACCTCAGATATGCAGATGACACCACCCTTATGGCAGAAAGTGAAGAGGAACTAAAAAACCTCTTGATGAACGTGAAAGAGGAGAGTGAAAGAGCTGGCTTAAAGCTCAACATTCAGAAAACGAAGATCATGGCATCTGGTCCCATCACTTCATGGGAAATAGATGGGGAAACAGTGTCAGACTTTCCTTTTTTGGGCTCCAAAATCACTACAGATGGTGACTGCAGCCATGAAATTAAAAGACGCTTACTCCTTGAAAGGAAAGTTATGACCAACCTAGATAGCATACTCAAAAGCAGAGACATTACTTTGCCAACAAATGTCCATCTAGTCAAGGCTATGGTTTTTCCGGTGGTCACGTATGGATGTGAGAGTTGGACTGTGAAGAAAGCTGAGCGCCGAAGAATTGATGCCTTTGAACTGTGGTGTTGGAGAAGACTCTTGAGAGACCCTTGGACTGCAAGGAGATCCAACCAGTCCATTCTAAAAGAGATCAGTCCTGGGTGTTCATTGGAAGGACTGATGGTAAAGCTGAAACTCCAGTACTTTGGCCACCTCATGCGAAGAGTTGACTCATTGGAAAAGACTCTGATGCTGGGAGGGATTGAGGGCAGGAGAAGAAGGGGACGAAAGAGGATGAGATGGCTGGATGGCATCACTGACTTTATGGACATGAGTTTTAGTGAACTCCGGGAGTTGGTGATGGACAGGGAGGCCTGGCGTGCTGCGAATTATGGGGTCACAAAGAGTCGGACATGACTGAGAAACTGAACTGAACTGAACTGAACGCTATGAAGCAAATCCTTAGACAGTGTTTGTTAGGGTCATAATTGCGTGCAGATAGATATATCATAAAGAAGTGTTATTTTTTTTCTGTCTTCATATTAGAAATACCTTAGTATTTCAGATCAAGAAATTGGAAATTGATAATTCTACATGATTTATTCAAATAATCATAAGGAGTACTTTCATTTTGAATATTACTCCAACTTTACATTTAAAAATTGTACTCCAGGCTGATCTCAGCTTCTGTAGTTCATCATGTATCTTATTATAATATGTTGTATAATTTAAAAAAAAAAAACCTTTTATAAACCATTTGATACATTTCCAAGTCAGAGGCAGGTGTGACATTCATGATAAGATTTATTCAAAAAATTTACGATTGTGTTTCTCTTGTTTTTGTTGTTCAGTCACTAAGTCCTGACTATTTGCAACCCCATGGACTATAGCATGGCAGGCTCCTCTGTTCTGCACTGTCTCCCAGAGTTTGTTCAAATTCATCTCCATTAGGTCAGCGATGGTATCTAGTCATCTTATCCTCTACAGTCCCCTTCTCCTTTTGCCTTCAATCTTTCCCAGCATCAGAATTTTTCCCAATGAGTTGGCTCTTTGCATCAGGTAGCCAAAGTATCGGAGCTTCGGCTTTAGCATCAGTCCTTCCAATGAACATTCTGAGCTGATTTCCTTTAGGATTGACTGGTTGGATCTTCTTGCAGTCCAAGGGACTCTCAAGAATCTTCTCCAACACCACAGTTCAAAAGCATTAATTATTCAGCACTCAGCCTTCTTTATGATACAACTCGCACATCCATACATGACTACCGGAAAAACCATAGTTTTGACTATATGAACCTTTGTCAGAAAAGTGATGTCTCTGCTTTTTAATACACTGTTTGGGTTTGTCAGCTCAATGAAACTATGAGCCATGTAGTACAGGTCCACCCAAGATGGTCATGGTGGAGAGTTCTGATAAAACGTGGTCCACTGGAGAAAGGAACAGCAAACTACTTCAGCCTTCTTGCCTTGAGAACCCCACGAGCAGTATGAAAAGGAAAAGATTTGACACTGAAAGATGAACTCCCCAGGTTGGTAGAAGAGTGGAGAAATCGTTCTAGAAGGAATAAAGAGGCTGAGCCAAAGCAGAAACAAGGCCCATTTGTGGACGTGTCTGGCTGTGAAAGTAAAGTCCAATGCTGTAAGAATGATACCGCATAGCAACCTGGAATGTTAGGTCCATGAATCAAGGTAAATTGGAAGTGATCAAACCGGAGATGGCAAGAGTGAGCATTGACATTTTAAGAATCAGTGAACTAAAATGGAATGGAATAGGTGAATTTAATAATTCAGATGACCATTATTATCACTAATGTAGGCAAGAATCCCTCAGAGGAGATGGAGTAGTCCTCATAGTTAACAAAAGAGTCCAAAATGTAGTAAGTACTTGGATGCAGTCTCAAAAATGACAGAATGATCTCTGTTCGTTTCCAAGGCAAACCATTCAATATCACAGTAATCCAAGTCTATGTCCCAACTACTTCTTCAGCCAAAGAAGCTGAAATTGAACAGTTCTATGAAGACCTACAAGACCTTCTAGAACTAACACCAGAAGAAGATGTCCTTTTTATCAAAGGGGACTGGGATGCAAAAATAGGAAGTCAAGAAATACCTGGTGTAACAAGTAAGTTTGGCCTTGTACTACAAAATGAAGCAGGGCAAAGGCTAACAGAGTTTTGCCAAGAGAATGCACTGATCATAGCAAATATCCTCTTCCAACAACACAAGAGATGACTCTACACATGGACATCACCAGATGGTCAACACCAAAATCAGACTGATTATATTCTTTGCCGCCAAAGATGGAGAAGCTTTATACAGCCAGCAAAAACAAGACCGGGAGCTGACTGTGGCTCAGATCATGAACTCCTTATTGTAAAATTCAGACTTAAATTGAAGAAAGTAGGGAAAAACCCTAGATCATTCATGTGTGACCTAAATCAAATCCCTTATGATTATACAGTGGAAGTGAGAAATAGATTTAAGGGCCTAGATCTGATAGATAGAGTGCCTGATAAACTATGGACGGAGGTTCATAACATTTATAGGAGGCAGTGATCAAAATCATCCCCAAGAAAAAAAAATGCAAAAAGGCAAAATGACTGTCTGAGGAGGCCCTACAAATATCTGAGAAAAGAAGAGAAGTGAAAGGCAAAGGAGAAAAGGAAAGATACACCTGTTTGAATGCAGAGTTCCAAAGAATAGCAAGGAGAAATAAGAAAGCCTTTGTAAGTGAACAATGAGAAGAAATAGAGGAAAACAATAGAATGGGAAAGACTAGAGATCTCTTCAAAAAAATTAGAGACACCAAGGGAACATTTCATGCAAAGATGGGCACAATAAAGGACAGAATCAGTATGGACCTAACAGAAGCAGAAGGTATTAAGAAGAGGTGGCAAGAATACACAGAACTATACAAAAAAATCTTAATGACCTGCATAACTATGATGGTGTGATCATTCACCTAGAGCCAGACATTCTGGAGTGTGAAGTCAAGAGGGCTTTAGAAACAAAGCTAGTGGAAGTGATGGAATTCCAGCTGAGCTATTTCAAATCCTAAAAGGTGATGCTGTGAGAGTGCTGAACTCAGTATGCCAGCAAATTTGGAAATCTCAGCAGTGGCCACAGGACTGGAAAAGGTCAGTTTTCACTCTAATTCCAAAGAAAGGCAGTGCCAAAGAATGTGCACACTACTGCACAGTTGCATTCATTTCACACGCTAGCAAAGTAATGCTCAAAATTCTCCAAGCCAGGCTTCAACAGTATGTGAATGGAGAACTTCCAGATGTTCAAGCTGGATTTAGGAAAGGCAAAGGAAAGTGAAAGTGAAGTGAAAGTGAAAGTCCTGTCTGACTCTTTGCAACCCCATGCACTATATAGTCCATGGAATTCCCCATGCCAGAATACTGGAGTGGGTAGCCTTTCCCTTCTCCAGGGGATCTTCACAACCATGGATCAAACCCAGGTCTCCCACATTGCAGATGGATTTTTTACCGGCTGAGCCACAGGGGAAGCCCAAGAATACTGGAGTGGGTAACTTGTCCCTTCTCCAGTGGATCTTCTTGACCCAGGAATCAAACTGGGGTCTCCTGCATTGCAAAGATCAATATGAGATCAAATTGCCAACATCCCATTGGATCATAGAAAAAGCAAGAAAATTCCAGAAAAATATCTACTTCTTCATTGAGTATGCTAAGGCCTTTGATTGCATGGATCCCAATGAACTGTGGGAAATGCTTAAAGAGATGGGAATACCAGATAACCTTACCTACCTCCTGAGAAAGTTGTATGCAGGAAAAGAAGCAACAGTTAGAGCTGGCATGGAACAATGGACTGGTTCAAAATTGGGAAAGTATACATCAAGGCTGTATATTGTTACCCTGCTTATTTAACGTACATGCAGAGTACATCAGGTAAAATGTCAGGCTAGATGAATTACTATCTGGAATCAAGATTGCTGAAAGAAATATCAACAGCCTCAGATATACAGATGATACCACTTTAATGGCAAAAAGTGAAGAGGAACTAAAGAGTCTCTTGATGAAAGTGAAAGGGGAGAGTGAAAAAGCTGACTTAAAATTCAACATTCAAAAAACTAAGATCATGGCATCTGGTCCTATCACTTCATGGGAAGTAGATGGGGAAAATGTGGAAAGTGTCAAATTTAATTTTCTTGGGCTCCAAAATCAATGTGGATGGTGACCACAGCCATGAAATTTAAAGATACTTGCTCCTTGGAAGAATATCTATGTCAGACCTAGACAATGTTTTAAAAAACAGAGACATTACTTTGCTGACAAAGGTCCACATAGTCAAAGCTATGGTTTTTCCAGTAGTCATGTATGGATGTGAGAGCTGGACCATAAAGAAAACTGAGCACCAAAGAATTGATGCTTTTACACTGTGGTGTTGGAAAAGACTCTTAAGAGTCCATTGGATTGCAAGGGGATCAAACCAGTTAATCCTAAAGGAAATCAATCCTGAATATCATTGGAAGGATTGATGCTGAAGCTGAAGCTCTAATACTTTGGCCACCTGATGTGTAGAGCTGATTCATTGGAAAAAACCCTGATGCTGGGAAAGATTGAAGGCCGGAGAAGAAGGGAACAGCAGAGACCGAGATGGTTGGAGGGCATCACCAACCAATGGACATGAATTTGATCAAGCTCCGGGAGATGGTGGAGGACAGCGTTGCCTGGCATGCTGCAGTCCATGGTGTTGCAGAGTCAGATATGTCTGAGCAACTGAACAGCAACAACAAGGTTTGTCATAGGTTTCCTTCCAAGGAACAAGCATCTCAATTTTACGGCTGCAGTCATGGTCTGCAGTGATTTTGGAGCCCAAATAATTAAAATCTGTCACTGATTCCACATTTTCCCCCTTCTATTTGCCATGAAGTGATGGCCCCAGAGAGACTTATTGCTACCTAAACAAAAAGAAACAAATTTTGAAATTTTAAATAGCAAACAGTAGGTTGAAACAGGTATAGGTTTCCGCTCCAGTAAGAAATTCCTGTTGCTGGTCAGGCTCTGCTACAGATGTTCAGACTTACCACAAAGGCTCTTGCAATAGGGTGCCAAAAATCTGATGGGAAAGAGAAAGTGAAATTTATGCTCGAAATTCCCAAAGATGCCTCATCATCCAGGATTCTGTACAATTGCATCATTTCATTACTCACATCTCCTTAATATTTGTTAATAAATAATTTTGCATGATATTAGCTATCGCATTCAGTGTTTGGCAATAGAATCTCAAAATACCACTAACTGTGAATCCTGTCTATAGGAAGCTCACACTTGCTTCAAAACAACTAGAGTCAACTATTTTTTAAAAAATAAATGAAAGCTAAAAAGTAAAAGGAATCGATCTCTCAAGATTAACTCTTGACCTTTCCGATGCTACTTCTATGGCAGATGTGCCTTCACGCTGAGAAGGTCGCTGTTGTTCATTATGAGAACACGACGGTGCATATGGGCCAGCGGCAGAATTTGTTGATGCATCAGGAGATGAATGACTTGCTGAACAGGACTCTATTGAGGTAGAAAGGACTGTGAAAAGTCTCATGCTGGGATGCTCAAGAGGGAAGCCAAAGAGCAGATAACACTAGACAGGCGAGGAGACAGGGCAAAAAGTCAGGGATTTCTGAGGGAACAGCATGGGTGGGGCAGGCATGCAGTGCAGGTTTTCATTAGGGTTGCTGGTGGAGTTTAGTGGCCTGGTGAACTTTTGTGCTGGCTTATTTATTGAGAGGAAACATGTGAGTTTAAGGGGTGACTCTGAGACTTCAAATTTTTTGAGAAACTAGTCATGGAATATTCAGAATATGGATGTTTAACCAAGGTACAGCATTTATTTATTGAGACAGCCACTTTTATATCATAGTTATTTCCCTCTTTCCCTGTAGAACCTTCCAGTTGCTTCCTAAATTCAAAACTAACAAGATCTGACCATCAGTCTATTTGAGCTAATGCAGCTCAGTACAGGACAAAGAGCAGCAGACAGAAAGTCAGAAGTCATGGATGCTGACTTTTGGATCTGTTTGTAATTAGCAGTGTACCCTAATCCACAGCACTTAACATCTTTGGGCCACAGAGTTCTCATAAGGGTTTCCATGACCCTTCCCGGTTCTACTATTTCTGCTAGTTTCTGTGGTTCTATTTTACCAATTTCATCTGTCAACAAAGTAAAAAGCAAAATTTACCTGCTGGTATTGTTCTACTCTGCTAGTTACATTTTCTGAATATTTGATTGTTAATGTACTGGAAGAAAGAAAATTGTAGAAGATTTCTTATTTAAAGTCATTTGAATATCATTACTAAATCTACAGTTGTTATCAAAGCAAACCATGACCCTAGGCCTTCCTTTTGGAGTCATTCACAAATGAACATGTTTTATTTTAATAGAAAACAAGAACATTTTAATTGCTTAGGCTAGGTACTTTTATTTTGTTTTATGTGTGCAGTCAGAACCAGACCCTTGTGGATAATGTTAAAAGATGGATATTCTTTTCCCTTTGCTTTTTTCTTTTTGTGTGTAAATTACAGCAATTGCTTGGGGGATTGGGCATTTGGACAAGCCATAAAATAATCAAAAATTTAACACTGTTTGGTAGCAGCCTAGGACTCTTTGAATTAGTGGTTAGATTAACCATTCACAGGTATAAGCACTTCACTCCTACCTGGATTTAATAGTTCTGTTCATTGGGGGAATAAATTCTCTTGGTTGGTTTGAGGGCTTAAAAAATAATTTCTTGAATGTAAGGAAGTGACCTCAGCATTCATAACTAGGTTTCATTTGGTCTAATGCTATTTCTACACTCTGACAAAATAACAATCTGAAAGTGAATTACTTATCATTCATTACCTCAAAAGAACCAAGTCAAGAACCAGTCCAACCTCAAATCATTTAGCTACATTTGCCAAATTGTGTGTGTTTGTGTACATTTCTAGGCAGCCTTAAGTCTGTTTATACAGTAAGGTCTTCCAGACAGCTGTTAAAAACCACAGTCTCAAAAAACTACCTTTAGAAATATCTACAAATACTAGAGCTCATTCAAAAATATACATCTTAGATTTTCTCTTGGTCACTGTTGGGGAGTTTCAAAGGAAATCTCAGATAGGACAGTCTCAGTTCAGTTTTGAGTATAATTAGTTTCTCTCTCTCTCTTGTCTTAATTACTTTCAATCTATTCTGTCACTTGAAGATTTCAAACTCAACTGTTTTATGACTGTGAAATATTGTCACAATTTATGCTAATCAACCTAATTAATTCCCAGGGCAACCTTCCTGTGGATTGTGGTAGAGTATATGATAAAGTCACTAGTTCTCAATGGTGAGTAGATTGTTTCTTCCAATTTGATGTTTACAACCATTGCTGTATGATTCATTTTCCTGTATCAGAAAGCTAGTGAGCATATTTCAATGGCTCCAATGTATCTATATTCTTCATCATGCTGCTGTTTACCAAAGTGCAAGTTATCACCTACTTAACAACCAGGCAAGTATGAGAAACTCAGTAATTAATTCTTATAACTGTCCATCTGTCCAGACTTCCAACTGCCAGGAAAGAAACAACTATTGAGAGTAAGAAAATCCATACCCTGCCTACTCAGATTTCCCAACTTAAGGTGCTCAACACAGAGAAATTTGGAAAGAAATGGAAGAGTGAAGGAACCTAATATTCAACTTGAAACTCTTTATAATAAACACTTCTTTTTCCCCAAAAGTGGAATGCAAAGTGTGATTCTGAGCTTTGCCAATTCCTACCATCCTCTAATAAAGGTATCAGATAGACTATGTTCTGTAGGGCTGTGCTTAGTCACTCAGTCATGTCCAACTCTTTGCAACCCCATGGACTATAGCCCGCCAGGCTTCTCTGTCCATGGGAATTCTCCAGGCAAGAATACTGGAGTGGGATGCCATGCCCTTCTTAAAGGCAACTTCTCAATCCAAGGATCAAACCTAGGTCTCCCACATTGCAAGCAGGTTCTTTACTGTCTGAACCACTTTGGATGTAAGAAGCTTGAGCAAATGGGTAGGTTAAATTGCCCCAAGAATATAGTAAGCTCTAGGATGTCTACAGAATGCCACATGGTGTGACCAAAATGTCACTGGACTGGGTGCCAGGAGACTTGCCTCTGAATCCTGGCTCTGGCATTTAATGAGTAAAGACTCTTTAATCTAGTTTCCTGTAGTTTTCTAAACTGGATATAATATTTACCTCTAACAAACAAAAGCTTAAAAATTTATGGCATAAAGTAGACACTTCCTATTATTTTCATCTTCTCCAAAAAGCCTTTCTGCCCCTCCACATCACAGGGTCTTTCCCTTCTTTGTGCTTAGTAGAATGTCTTATTTGCACATCACGTCTGGGCACAGCATCAGGCACTGCCTGATAGCAATAGCCCTTCATTTTACATGACTGTATATCTTCTCTTTCTGAAAATATGTTAATTTCTTTGAGGTCAGGAAATCCATCTTCTCCTTTTTCTGCTCTGTCTACCACCTACCCCCACAACAATATCAAGTACAATGTACTGGTAAATACTTATTGAATTGAATTTTTTTTTTTTTGTCATCCTGTACTCCCCTTCTCCTACTGTTTTTTTGAGTATGAGTTTATACATGCATTTATAAACAAGATTAAGTTTTAAAATATATGGCATAGCTTTGTCTAATTATAAGTTGAAGATTTATATCTACAACTGTATATGTTATATATGTTACAGACAATTGAGCATCACTAAATTAAGGCACCAATAATATATTTGCAATAAAACACATCAAGTACTTTGAGCAGCAATAATAGCCTATAGGACATTCAATACCAGCAGCACAATTATCACCTTTTCAATAGACTTTTTACTTTGCTCTTCGCTAAAAAGGCTACAGTATTCAATTTTTCTGGATAGGTTAACAGAAGTACCTAAAAAGATGAGTGTGTATATGTGGCACCAATGACCACCTCCAACTACTTCATTTAAATAAAAAATCAACCACAAAAATTAGTTTTGCATCACTCATCTTATATTGCTGATACATTTACTTCGGCATTCTGATATTGAACAGGAATACTGAAACCAGGCTCTGCAATTTGGGTTCAGTTCAGTTCAGTTGCTTAGTTGTGTCCAACTCTTTGCGACCCCATGAATTGCAGCACGCCAGGCCTCCCTGTCCATCACCAACTCCCAGAGTTCACTCAGACTCACGTCCATCGAGTCAGTGATGCCATCCATCCATCTCATCCTTTGTCGTCCCCTTCTCCTCTTGCCCGCAATCCCTCCCAGCATCAGAGTCTTTTCCAATGAGTCAACTCTTCGCATGAGGTGCCCAAAGTACTGGAGTTTCAGCTTCACCATCATTCCCTCCAAAGAAATCGCAGGGCTGATCTCCTTCAGAATGGACTTGTTGGATCTCCTTGCAGTCCAAGGGACTCTCAAGAGTCTTCTCCAACACCACAGTTCAAAAGCATCAATTCTTTGGCACTCAGCCTTCTTCACAGAAAACTCTCACTTCCATACATGACCACAGGAAAAACCATAGCCTTGACTAGACGAACCTTTGTTGGCAAAGCAATGTCTCTGCTTTTGAATATGCTTTCTAGGTTGGTCATAACTTTCCTACCAAGGAGTAAGCGTCTTTTAATTTCATGGCTGCAGTCACCATCTGCAGTGATTTTGGAGCCCAAAAAAGTAAAGTCTGACACTGTTTCCACTGTTTCCCCATCTATTTCCCATGAAGTGGTGGGACCGGATGCCATGATCTTCGTTTTCTGAATGTTGAGCTTTAAGCCAACTTTTTCACTCTCCACTTTCACCTTCATCAAGAGGCTTTTGAGTTCCTCTTCACTTTCTGCCATAAGGGTGGTGTCATCTGCATATCTGAGGTGATTGATATCTCTCCCGGCAATCTTGATTCCAGTTTGTGTTTCTTCCAGTCCAGCATTTCTCATGATGTACTCTGCATAGAAGTTAAATAAGCAGGGTGACAATATACAGCCTTGACGAACTCCTTTTCCTATTTGGAACCAGTCTGTTGTTCCATGTCCAGTTCTAACTGTTGCTTCCTGACCTGCATACAGATTTCTCAAGAGGCAGGTCAGGTGGTCTGGTCTTCCCATCTCTTTCAGAATTTTCCACAGTTGATTGTGATCCACACAGTCAAAGGCTTTGGCATAGTCAATAAAGCAGAAATAGATGTTTTTTTGGAACTCTCTTGCTTTTTCCATGATCCAGCGGATGTTGGCAATTTGGTCTCTGGTTCTTCTGCCTTTTCTAAACCAGCTTGAACATCAGAAAGTTCATGGTTCACGTATTGCTGAAGCCTGGCTTGGATAATTTTGAGCATTACTTTACTAGCATGTGAGATGAGTGCAATTGTGAGGTAGTTTGAGCATTCTTTGGCATTGCCTTTCTTTGGGATTGAAATGAAAACTGACCTTTTCCAGTCCTGTGGCCAATGCTGAGTTTTCCAAATTTGCTGGCATATTGAGTGCAGCACTTTCACAGCATCATCTTTCAGGATTTGGAATAGCTCAACTGGAATTCCATCACCTCCACTAGCTTTGTTCATAGTGATGCTTTCTAAGGCCCACTTGACTTCACATTCCAGGATGTCTGGCTCTAAGTCAGTGATCACACCATCGTGATTATCTGGGTCATGAAGATCTTTTTTGTACAGTTCTTCTGTGTATTCTTGCCATCTCTTCTTAATATCCTCTGCTTCTGTTAGGTCCATACCATTTCTGTCCTTTATTGAGTCCATCTTTGCATGAAATGTTCCCTTGATATCTCTAATTTTCTTGAAGAGATCTCTAGTCTTTCCCATTCTGTTGTTTTCCTCTATTTGTTTGCATTGATCGCTGAAGAAGTCTTTCTTATCTCTTCTTTGGAACTCTGCATTCAGATGCTTATATCTTTCCTTTTCTCCTTTGCTTTTCACTTCTCTTCTTTTTACAGCTATTTGTAAGGCCTCCTCAGACAGCCATTTTGCTTTTTTGCATTTCTTTTCCATGGGGATGGTCTTGATCCCTGTCTCCTGTACAATGTCACGAATCTCGTTCCATACTTTATCAGGCACTCTATCTATCAGATCTATGCTCTTAAATCTATTTCTCACTTCCACTGTATAATCATAAGGGATTTGATTTAGGTCATACCTGAATGGTACAGTGGTTTTCCCTACTTTCTTCAATTTAAGTCTGAATTTGGCAATAAGGAGTTCATGGTCTGAGCCACAGTCAGCTCCTGGTCTTGTTTTTGCTGACTGTATAGAGCTTCTCCATCTTTGGCTGCAAAGAATATAATCAGTCTGATTTCGGTGTTGACCATCTGGTGATGTCCATGTGTAGAGTCTTCTCTTCTGTTGTTGGAAGAGGGTGTTTGCTATGACCAGTGCATTTTCTTGGCAAAACTCTATTAGTCTTTGCCCTGCTTCATTCCGTATTCCAAGGCCAAATTTGCCTGTTACTCCAGGTGTTTCTTGACTTCCTACTTTTGCATTCCAGTCCCCTATAATGAAAAGGACATCTTTTGGGGGTGTTAGTTCTAAAAGGTCTTGTAGGTCTTCATAGAACCCTTCAACTTCAGCTTCTTCAGCATTACTGGTTGCGGCATAGACTTGGATTACTGTGATATTGAATGGTTTGCCTTGGAAACGAACAGAGATCATTCTGTCTTTTTTGAGATTGCATCCAAGTACTGCATTTCAGACTCTTTTGTTGACCATGATGGCTACTCTATTTCTTCTGAGGGATTCCTGCCCGCAGTAGTAGATATAATGGTCATCTGAGTTAAATTCACCCATTCCAGTCCATTTCAGTTCACTGATTACTAGAATGTCAACATTCACTCTTGCCATCTCTTGTTTGACCACTTCCAATTTACCATGATTCATGGACCTGACCTTCCAGGTTCCTATGCAATATTGCTCTTTACAGCATCGGACCTTGCTTCTATCACCAGTCACATCCACAGCTGGGTATTGTTTTTGCTTTGGCTCCATCCCTTCATTCTTTCTGAAGTTATTTCTCCACTGATCTCCAGTAGCATATTGGGCACCTACTGACCTGGGGAGTTCCTCTTTCAGTATCCTATCATTTTGCCTTTTCATACTGTTCATGGTGTTCTCAAGGCAAGAATACCGAAGTGGTTTGCCATTCCCTTCTACAGTGGACCACATTCTGTCAGATCTCTCCACCATGACCCGCCGGTCTTGGGTTGCCCCATGGGCATGGCTTAGTTTCACTGAGTTAGACAAGGCTGTGGTCCTAGTGTGATTAGATTGACTAGTTTTCTGTGTGTATGGTTTCAGTGTGTCTGCCCTCTGACGCCCTCTTGCAACACCTACCATCTTACTTGGGTTTCTCTTACCTTGGTCGTGGGGTATCTCTTCAGGGCTGCTCCAGCAAAGCACAGCCGCTGTTCCTTACCTTCGATGAGGGGTATCTCCTCACCGCCGCCCTTTCTGACCTTCAATGTGGGATAGCTTCTCCAGGCCCTCTTGTGCCCGCACAGAGGTGCCCGCACCTCTCCTTGGATGTGGGGTTGGTCTTCCCGGCCGCCGCCCCTGACCTCGGACTTGGGTACCTCTTCTCCGCCGTTCCTGCACCATTGCAGCCTGGCACTCTCAGCCGCTGCCCCTGACCTCGGACGTGGGGTAACTCCTCTTGGCTGCCGCCCTTTGGGCATCGGGTCCTCCCGGCTTCTGCCCCTGACCTTGGACGTGGGGTTTGGGTTACTGAATCTAATTTGGGAACCTATATTATGTGAAGCATGTAGCTTAGCTGGGACAACAAACTGGGCCCACATATGGCAGACTGAAGCAAAGGCCAGTTAGGGATTATTTTAAAAATAGATCTACCTATAGAAGAAGTTCCCATTCTCATCACTAGTTTGGGACCACCAATAACCTTCACATTTCCCATTTGAATAGACACTGCAAGTAAGTTTGAATCTTACTCTAGTAAAGATGACTGTCCATTGAAAAGTGTGTTCCCTCTCTTCCAGAGTTTAGAGTGCTTTGGGAGAAGTCAAGAACTACAGAGATCAGCCTCCCTTGTATCTAAGTGAACCCATACGATTAGCTCTTGTCTGTGCAATTTGAGCGGAAATGATGCATGATGTATCTGGGCAAATGTAGTTAAGAAACAAGTGTATATCATCTTCTTTTGGCTACATGTTAGATAGATACCAAGGACTTCAAGATGCTAGGGAATGGCCATGCCATATAAAGGATCAAGTTTGCATTTCTGAATCACCAAGTGGAAGAAAGTTGCCTGATAACTAGGATTATCCAATATGAATGAATAGGTATTAACTTATTGTGTTAGGTTATTAAAGTTTGAGTATTTATTTGTTATGGCACTATATGTTACCCTAACTTATTAAATCAACCACATTTTACATGGACGATGGTGTATCTCTTGATATTTGCTACTGTAGTAATTCCATCCTCTCCTGGATCATCCAACAATCCTGAATCCTTTTTCTCTATCTGTACCTTTTAAAGTTGGCCTTCTAAGCCCACTGCTTGCATTTGCCCCACCCCTGCCCCAGGCAATGTTATTATACCTTTAGGGCATGTTGTTGATTTCTAAATTTTACCTCTAGCCTAACTTTTAGCCTGGTATGGTCAAATACCTATGAAACTTCTCTTCCTGGGTGTTCCACTGACATGTCAAACTTAATTTGTCTGAAACTGGGATCAACATCTTCCTCCCTTCCTTCTCCTATCCCTAGAGCACCTCCCCTACTACATTTTCTATCTCAGTAAATGGCACCAGCCTTATCTCAGAAAAGAGCACTGCAAATTATCCCAGACTCTTCTTTTCTCCTCATTTTCCATATTTGGCACTTTACGAAGTCCCGCAAATTTTACCAACTAAGTACTTAAGGAATCCATCCTGTCATACCCACCCTAAATAACACTGTCCTGGCTCAAGGTCCCATTATTTTTCATGTAGGCCATGCCAGAACACAGTGGCCAAGCACATGGAATTTGGAATCAGGCAGATCTTTGCTAAAGTCTCAACTCTGCAACTATTTCTCAGCTGTCTGATCTGGGGAAATTAACTATTGATTTAAACCCATTTCTTCCCATCTGTGAAGTAAGAGATACTAATAGTACTTTCCAAATGGGGCTGCCATAATCAATGAAGGAAATTAAGTACAGAGGGACCTTAAAACAGCCTGGCATGGAGTAGGGCACCATAATGTTAGCTGTTGTGGTTGAATACTCTGCTTCCATACTCACCTCCATGAATTTGCTGTCCTTAATGAAGTAACTTCTCTAACATAGAAATTCTGTCATCTTTGACTCCGGTGTTGTAGATGGAAAGGAAAAGATCAGGAATGAGAAATATTCAGAGATAGAACTGGTAGGAATTGGAAACTGATTAGGATAATTGATAGACATCTTACTAGAAATGTCTATTACAAATTATATAAATTGGATAAATTTGCTTTTGTGAGTAAATTAAATGTAAATTTAAGATCCTCTGTTTCCTTTTTTTTTTTCCAGATTGAATCTGCATTTTAAAAACTCAACAACTAAATTAGTGATTATCCAAGTTTAGCATCAACCATACTCACGAATAATGGCCAACTCATTTGTTTACTTACAGAACATGCATGAGAGCTAGAAAACAGGAAATTCAAATTAACCAAAAGTTCTATCTGAGAAAACAAAATACAAGGAAAGCTCTAAGAATAGTATATTTTAATTCTCATTACTATTCTTTTCACACATCTCTTTCCAGTAATACTTTTCTCTCCTTTTTAAAAAATCTCATCCCCAACGTATTCTGAACAGACAATGACAGGATTTGGAAGACAAGAGTGGAAATAAGTGAGGTCCTCTTATAAAACCAAGAATCACTATATATCTACTAAGTGCCAAACAACAAGGATGTTCTTCACATATGTCATCTCAGTTCTCAAAGTAAAACAAAACAAAACAAAAAATAATTAATTAATTGAAATAAACCCCATGACTTATATATGTAGCTTCCCTGGTGGCTCAGATGATAAAGAATCTGCCCGCAATGCAAGAGACCCAGGTTGGATCCCCAGGTCAGGAAGATCTCCTGAAGAAGTACATGGTAACCCACCCCGTATTCTTGCCTGGAGAATCCCATGGACAGAGGTGCCTGGCGGACTGCAATCCAAAGGGTCACAAAGAGTCAAACACGACTGAGTCACTAACACTTTCACTTTTCATGTTCCATGAGCAACATATAATTTCTATTTTACAGAAAAAGGTCTCAGTGAAGTTAAGCTACCTGCCTGAAAAGGTATTTGCCAGGATTTGAATGTATTTTCATCTGACATAAAGGTCACTAGCTTTATTTTATATGACAATATCCTAGATATCCAAACAATGAAGAGTCTACAACTATGTATTTGACTATTCTGTACCTCTTTAGTGCGTATGTGAACCACAACAACAAAATATAGATTGTGGGTAAGAACTTCTCACATTGTCACACTGTTTGTATCCACATGGGAACTGAGTCTGTGAAACACAGAAACCTCCCTGAGGAAGAAACCAGTCACAAAAACCACCATGAGCACCAGTAATACACAAGTCCTGGTGGGATCATCCTCCATTCCTCATGCCCTTCCCACTTGATGAAATAAACATCCCCTAGTTTCCTGTAATTTGGGCTTCAGACTCCTTGGAGAGTAAATTCACATACTTTTCTGTGTTGTAGTGGGACGGAGTCCTATAAAATAGCAGAAAACAAATGATTGGTGAACAACTTTTTTAAAATCAGATTCTTTCTGAGAACCTGATTTCATTATTTGTTCACTAGACAAGCTCCCCCTAAATCTATTCACAATTAAAAAAAAAAAAAAATTACCCAGCTAGTAGTATTGAACTGTGCCTTAATTAGAGCAGCCAAGAATGTCTTGTATAATTAACTGGGCTTTGTTTATAATTATTTCCTTGTGGTTAGGACTGCTTTCTGCTTGTAACTGGGGCAATGCTAATAGTAACACTAACCTTTGATTTTCATGTGAGAGTAACTGAAGGACAGGCAGAAGAAACACGCCAGACCTAGCAAAGTAAAACCAAAGGACATGAAACACTGGGATTCCTTTTGACCTTCTGTTTTGCCTCAGGATGAACACAATCTCCCTAACCTCTGCCCCAGTCTAAAGTCTAGATGCTGACCTATGGGTTTCTTTATCATCCTGTCAAGTAAAAGAAATTATTCCTTTACTTTTGGAAAATGGAGTGAAGTCTTTTCTCTTTGAGGTCCGTGTGCTAGTTTTTCGCCTCCAGATCCACTCTCATCTTCTGGACCCAGCTCTGTGCCCTGTTGGATGACATCAACATCCTTTGACTTTCCATTAGGTTTGGCCAACAGGAAACCCTAGGAGACATGTAGAAGGAGAAAGGATGGGAGGGATGCAGGAGGGAAGGATAGGTGGATAGGAGAGCAGGAGAAGAATGATGTCTCAATACTTATTCCCCTGGCTCCTTCCCTGCAGTTATCTCAGGCAGACTGTATCCTATCTCTAAGTCAAAAGTCTATGAACAGACCTATAAATAGTCTTCAAATAGCCATCTGTCTGTGGACACCTGTAATCACTCTTTCCTCTTAATACTTATCTCCAACTTTGGAAACAGTTATAAAAGTAGAACACTGTTATACTTGCCCTGGTGGCTCAGATGGTAAAAGCATCTGCCTACAATGCAGGAGACCCCGGTTCGATCCCTGGGTTGGGAAGATCCCCTGGAGAAGGAAATGGCAGCCCACTCCAGTATTCTTGCCTGGAAAACCTCATGGACAGAGGAGCCTGGCAGGCTATAGTCCAAGGGGTCACAAAGAGTCGGACATGACTGAGCGACTTCATTTTCACATTCTTTAAAAACTGTATTATCTACTGTGGTTACCCTACACCCTAACAAAACTTTGTTAATAGTCCCAATCAAACCCCCCTAAATCTGCATCCAATGCGAGACACTTGGGTTCAATCCCTGGGTCAGGAAGATCCCATGGAAGAGGGCATGGCAATCTACTCCGGTGTTCTTGCCTGGAGAATTCCATGGACAGTGGAGTCTGGTGGGCTCCAGTCCATGGGGTCCCAAACAGTGGAATATAACTGAGCGACTACTACTCCCTACTCCTCTGTTTTTGGCTAGTAAAATGGACACAGCTTGGATTTACAAGACCATGTATCCCCACTCATGCACATCCCTTACCTTCTAGAAGACTACAGCAATAATAGAATTCTTAGTTGTAAGGAATGTGGAAATTCCCCAAATGAGTAATTAATCAACAGTATTCGAGGTACTAGAATGTGGCTGGGTGGACTCAGACGCCCTTGGCCAAATAAGACTGTCCAGGTCCTGCTGAATAACAATAGGAATTTAGATACTGACAAAGTAGGAATTATTTTTATTTCTCCTATAAACCTTGTTAATTGTGGTTAGTGTGGTAGCATACCCACCTAAAAATTCTATAAATTCTTATCACATTCCTTCTGCTTGATGTTTAAGGTACACTTTCTTAGAAAGAGAGGTAAAGGAAAAAGATGTATAATAGAAGCTCTTTAAAATATATCATTTTTTTTTTTTTATCTCTATGGGGTATGGGGCAATGTATTAGGTACCTCAGTTTCTTCCTTCAGGTATCTTGCAGCCCAATAAGACAGACAGATTGCTATAGGGTATAAAAGAGAGAGAGAGAAAAAAAAAAAGATTAAGTAGTAAAAGTTGTTTTAAATAGCCTCACAGAAAGGGAAACAATTAAGGGAAATCTAGAGGGATCCCACCAGGTAGAAGAATGGAAATTATAGACAGAAAAAGAGCAGGGCCAAAGGCAATGAGGCATAATAAAATAATTGAAATGTACAAGAATTGTGAGTAGTGTGTTACACAAAAATGATAGGAGTTTCAGCAGTGAAAATTTAATAGTGCATAAGGTCCAAGAAGGGCTTCCCTGGTGGCTCAGTGGTGCAGAATCTGCCTGCAGTGTGGGAGACAGGTTTGATCCCGGATTGGGAAGATCCCCCAGAGAAGGGAAAAGCAACGCACTCCAGTATTCTTGTCTGGAGAATTCCATGGACAGAGAAGCCTGGCAGGCTACAGTCCACGGGGTCACAAAGAGTCAGACACAACTTAGCAGCTAAGCAGCAGCAGCAGCAAGGTTCAAGAGGGAAAATATCTAGGAATGAGACCAGAAAGCTCAGAGATGATGAAACAATAAAGTTCCTACCAAACCCTCACAGCTTAAGAAAGCCTTCAAATGGATTTGGAGTTTATTCTATAGATAATGATGAGCCTATGAGGTTATTTTTAACAGAAGAGTTAAAATCTTCTGCTAAGAGTTAAAATCTTGTGACTAAATCTGTTTTTAAGAAATATAATTTCAGGGAGGAGTATATGAGAACCAAGGAAACAATTGGAAATCTAATTAAAGTCTTCTAGCCTATACCAAATCAAAATCAAAGTAAGTTGTGTGTGTTTGTTTGTTTTCCCCTGGCTGTGCGAGGTCTTGCTCGCTGCATGTGGGCTTTCTCTAATTGCAGTGAGCGGGGCTACCCTTCATGCGGTGCACAGGCTTCTCACTGTGGTGGCTTCTCTTGTCTGGAGCACAGGTTTTAGATGAAGGGGCTTGAGTAGTTGCAACACGTGGGCTCAGTAGTGTGGCAAGCAGGCTCTAGAGCTCGGGTTCAGGAGTTGTAGCACACAGGCTTAGTTGCTTCACAGCACGTTTGGCTGACAGTCAGGCAGACTGGCAGGCAGATTCCTACCCACTGTGCCACCAAGGAAGTCCTAAGTAAGTTATTTGAAAGGACTAAATAAGTTGGTAAGCATCTGGAAAATGAACCAATAGAAAAAAGAGATTAAACAATAAAACAAATTATCAATTTCAGCAATGAAAAAGGAGACAAACCTAAAATTTCTCCGTAGATATTAAAAAGATCAAAAAAGATATTATTAAAATCTTTATCCAATAAATTTGATGATTTGTATGAAGGAAACAAAGTACTTGATAAACACAATTTACAAAAATGCTACAAGAAGAAATAGAAAATTTCAATAGCCTCATTCTAAGAAATTGATTTCATATTTGAAGATTTTCCCACAGGGAAATCTTCAAGTCAAGATAGCTTTTACTGGTGAATATTTCCAGAGAGTAAATTAATGAAAAGATAATTCAAATTTCATATATTACATATATGATTTTTGACTGGGGAATAGCTGCCGCCAAGTGTACTTCTTCTGAAAGATTACTTCTAGTCACAAAGAATATATATCACAAGTTAATGATTTTATTGCTTTTCAATGTATTGGAAGATGCAAGAATTTGTTTTCATTCAAATTCTTCCTGAGATAAACATCTAACTATCTAAGGGGGCCTGTTTGTCCAAAGCACCGAGAGCTTCATTCTGTAATTATCTAATTTCCTTTCAGAGTACACTGTCAGGCAGTGACTGTAGTGGCTTATGATTGAATCCTTATAGAAATGGGTGAGCAATCCTCTTTGTTCTTCTTTGTTTACAGGTGGATAAATAAATTGTGACATATTCTTACAATGGAACAGTAGAAAGCAATGAAAATAAATGAAATATTCCCTCATCTACCAAAAATTTCACAGACATAAAACTGATCGAAAAAGCTAGACAGCAAAGAGAACATTGCATTATTCCACTATCAGATCAGATCAGATCAGTCGCTCAGTGGTGTCCGACTCTTTGTGACCCCATGAATTGCAGCACGCCAGGCCTCCCTGTCCATCACCAACTCCTGGAGTTCACTGAGACTCACATCCATCGAGTCAGTGATGCCATCCAGCCATCTCATCCTCTGTCGTCCCCTTCTCCTCCTGCCCCCAATCCCTCCCAGCATCAGAGTCTTTTCCAATGAGTCAACTCTTCGCATGAGGTGGCCAAAGTACTGGAGTTTCAGCTTCACCATCATTCCCTCCAAAGAAATCCCAGGGCTGATCTCCTTCAGAATGGACTGGTTGGATCTCCTTGCAGTCCAAGGGACTTTCAAGACTCTTCTCCAACACCACAGATCAAAAGCATCAATTCTTCGGCACTCAGCCTTCTTCACAGTCCAACTCTCACATCCATACATGACCACAGGAAAAACCATAGCCTTGACTAGACGAACCTTTGTTGGCAAAGTAATGTCTCTGCTTTTGAATATGCTTTCTAGGTTGGTCATAACTTTCCTTCCAAGGAGTAAGCGTCTTTTAATTTCATGGCTGCAGTCACCATCTGCAGTGATTTTGGAGCCCCCAAAAATAA
Source organism: Bos indicus (assembly GCF_029378745.1). Lineage (NCBI taxonomy): Eukaryota > Metazoa > Chordata > Mammalia > Artiodactyla > Bovidae > Bos > Bos indicus. Next base: position 47,450,732 of record NC_091762.1, on the reverse strand, counting down.
AGTCTGACACTGTTTCCACTGTTTCCCCATCTATTTCCCATGAAGTGGTGGGACCGGATGCCATGATCTTCGTTTTCTGAATGTTGAGCTTTAAGTCAAATTTTTCACTCTCCACTTTCACCTTCATCAAGAGGCTTTTGAGTTCCTCTTCACTTTCTGCCATAAGGGTGGTGTCATCTGCATATCTGAGGTTATTGGTATTTCTCCCGGCAATCTTGATTCCAGTTTGCGTTTCTTCCAGTCCAGCATTTCTCATGATGTACTCTGCATAGAAGTTAAATAAACAGGGTGACAATATACAGCCTTGACAAGCTCCTTTTCCCTTTTGGAACCAGTCTGTTGTTCCATGTCCAGTTCTAACTGTTGCTTCCTGACCTGCATACAGATATCTCAAGAGGCAGATCAGGTGGTCTGGTAGTCCCATCTCTTTCAGAATTTTCCACAGTTGATTGTGATCCACACAGTCAAAGGCTTTGGCATAGTCAATAAAGCAGAAATAGATGTTTTTCTGGAACTCTCTTGCTTTTTCCATGATCCAGCGGATGTTGGCAATTTGATCTCTGGTTCCTCTGCCTTTTCTAAAACCAGCTTGAACATCTGGAAGTTCACGGTTCACATATTGCTGAAGCCTGGCTTGGATAATTTTGAGCATTACTTTACTAGCGTGTGAGATGAGTGCAATTGTGCGGTAGTTTGAGCATTCTTTGGCATTGCCTTTCTTTGGGATTGGAATGAAAACTGACCTTTTCCAGTCCTGTGGCCAATGCTGAGTTTTCCAAATTTGCTGGCATATTGAGTGCAGCACTTTCACAGCATCATCTTTCAAGATTTGGAATAGCTCAACTGGAATTCCATCACCTCCACTAGCTTTGTTCATAGTGATGCTTTCTAAGGCCCACTTGACTTCACATTCCAGGATGTCTGGCTCTAGGTCAGTGATCACACCCTTGTGATTATCTGGGTCATGAAGATCTTTTTTGTACAGTTCTTCTGTGTATTCTTGCCATCTCTTCTTACTATCTTCTGCTTCTGTTAGGTCCATACCATTTCTGTCCTTTATTGAGTCCATCTTTGCATGAAATGTTCCTTTGGTATCTCTGATTTTCATGAAGAGATCTCTAGTCTTTCCCATTCTGTTGTTTTCCTCTATTTCTTTCCATTGATCACTGAAGAAGGCTTTCTTATCTCTTCTTGCTATTCTTTGGAACTCTGCATTCAGATGTTTATATCTTTCCTCTTCTCCTTTGCTTTTCGCTTCTCTTCTTTTCACAGCTATTTGTAAGGCCTCCTCAGACAGCCATTTTGCTTTTTTGCATTTCTTTTCTATGATAATGGTCTTGATCTCTGTCTCCCGTACAATGTCACGAACCTCATTCCATAGTTCATCAGGGACTCTATCTATCAGATCTAGTCCCTTAAATCTATTTCTCACTTCCACTGTATAATCATAAGGGATTTGATTTAGGTCATACCTGAATGGTACAGTGGTTTTCCCTACTTTCTTCAATTTAAGTCTGAATTTGGCAATAAGGAGTTCATGGTCTGAGCCACAGTCAGCTCCTGGTCTTGTTTTTGCTGACTGTATAGAGCTTCTCCATCTTTGGCTGCAAAGAATATAATCAATCTGATTTCGGTGTTGACCATCTGGTGATGTCCATGTATAGAGTCTTCTCTTGTGTTCTTGGGAGAGGGTGTTTGTTATGACCAGTGCATTTTCTTGGCAAAACTCTATTAGTCTTTGCCCTGCTTCATTCCGTATTCCAAGACCAAATTTGCCTGTTACTCTAGGTGTTTCTTGACTTCCTACTTTTGCATTCCAGTCCCCTATAATGAAAAGGACATCTTTTGGGGGTGTTAGTTCTAAAAGGTCTTGTAGGTCTTCATAGAACCCTTCAACTTCAGCTTCTTCAGCATTACTGGTTGCGGCATAGACTTGGATTACTGTGATATTGAATGGTTTGCCTTGGAAACGAACAGAGATCATTCTGTCTTTTTTGAGATTGCATCCAAGTACTGCATTTCAGACTCTTTTGTTGACCATTCTGGCCACACCATTTCTTCTGAGGGATTCCTGCCCCCAGTAGTAGATATAATGGTCATCTGATACAAAGTTCAAACAATAGGCAAAGCTAATCTATAAGTGATAAAAGTCAGGATAGTAGTTCCTTTTGGAGCAGTATTTAGAAAAGGATGCAAGGAGTCCTTCGTTTCTGAGTTCAGTTCAGTTCAGTTGCTCAGTCGTGTCCAACTCTTTGCGACCTCATGAACCACAGCATGCCAGGCCTCCCTGTCCATCACCAACTCCCAGAATTCACCCAAACTCATGTCCATTGAGTCGGTGATGCCATCCAACCACCTCATCCTCTGTTGTCCCCTTCTCCTCCTGCCCTCAATCTTTCCCAGCATCAGGGTCTTTTCAAATGGTCAGCTCTTTGCATCAGGTGGCCAAATATTGGAGTTTCAGCTTCAGCATCAGTCCTTGCAATGAACACCCAAGACTGATTTCCTTTAGGATGGTCTCGTTGGATCTCCTTGCAGTCCAAGGGACTCTCAAGAGTCTTCTCCAACACCACAGTTCAAAAGCATCAATTCTTCTGCACTCAGCTTTCTTTATAGTCCAAATCTCACATCCATCCATGACCACTGGAAAAACCATAGCCCTGACTAGATGGACCTTTGTTGGCAAAGTAATGTCTCTGCTTTTTGTTTTTTGTTTTGTTTTGTTTTTTTTTTTAATTTTATTTTATTTTTAAACTTTACATAATTTTATTAGTTTTGCCAAATATCAAAATGAATCCATCACAGGTATACATGTGCTCCCCATCCTGAACCCTCCTCCCTCCTCCCTCCCCACACCATCCCTCTGGGTCGTCCCAGTGCACTAGCCCCAAGCATCCAGTATCGTGCATCAAACCTGGACTGGCATCTCGTTTCATACATGATATTTTACATGTTTCAATGCCATTCTCCCAAATCTTCCCACCCTCTCCCTCTCCCACAGAGTCCATAAGACTGTTCTATACATCACTGTCTCTTTTGCTGTCTCGTACACAGGGTTATTGTTACCATCTTTCTAAATTCCATATATATGCATTAGTATACTGTATTGGTGTTTTTCTTTCTGGCTTACTTCACTCTGTATAATAGGCTCCAGTTTCATCCACCTCATTAGAACTGATTCAAATGAATTCTTTTTAATGGCTGAGTAATACTCCATTGTGTATATGTACCACTGCTTTCTTATCCATTCATCTGCTGATGGGCATCTAGGTTGCTTCCATGTCCTGGCTATTATAAACAGTGCTGCGATGAACATTGGGGTACATGTGTCTCTTTCCCTTCTGGTTTCCTCAGTGTGTATGCCCAGCAGTGGGATTGCTGGATCATAAGGCAGTTCTATTTCCAGTTTTTAAAGGAATCTCCACACTGTTCTCCATAGTGGCTGTACTAGTTTGCATTCCCACCAACAGTGTAAGAGGGTTCCCTTTTCTCCACACCCTCTCCAACATTTATTATTTGTAGACTTTTGGATCGCAGCCATTCTGACTGGTGTGAAATGGTACCTCATAGTGGTCTTGATTTGCATTTCTCTGATAATGAGTGATGTTGAGCATCTTTTCCTGTGTTTGTTAGCCATCTGTATGTCTTCTTTTGAGAAATGTCTATTTAGTTCTTTGGCCCATTTTTTGATTGGGTCATTTATTTTTCTGGAGTTGAGCTGTAGGAGTTGCTTGTATATTTTTGAGATTAGTTGTTTGTCAGTTGCTTCATTTGCTATTATTTTCTCCCATTCTGAAGGCTGTCTTTTCACCTTGCTGATAGTTTCCTTTGATGTGCAGAAGCTTTTAAGGTTAATTAGGTCCCATTTGTTTATTTTTGCTTTTATTTCCAATATTCTGGGAGGTGGGTCATAGAGGATCCTGCTGTGATGTATGTCAGAGAGTGTTTTTCCTATGTTCTCCTCTAGGAGTTTTATAGTTTCTGGTCTTATGTTTAGATCTTTAATCCATTTTGAGTTTATTTTTGTGTATGGTGTTAGAAAGGGTTCTAGTTTCATTCTTTTACAAGTGGTTGACCAGTTTTCCCAGCACCACTTGTTAAAGAGATTGTCTTTAATCCATTGTATATTCTTGCCTCCTTTGTCAAAGATAAGGTGTCCATATGTGCGTGGATTTATCTCTGGGCTTTCTATTTTGTTCCATTGATCTATATTTCTGTCTTTGTGCCAGTACCATACTGTCTTGATAACTGTGGCTTTGTAGTAGAGCCTGAAGTCAGGTAGGTTGATTCCTCCAGTTCCATTCTTCTTTCTCAAGATCGCTTTGGCTATTCGAGGTTTTTTGTATTTCCATACAAATTGTGAAATTATTTGTTCTAGCTCTGTGAAGCATACTGTTGGTAGCTTGATAGGGATTGCATTGAATCTATAAATTGCTTTGGGTAGTACACTCATTTTCACTATATTGATTCTTCTGATCCATGAACATGGTATATTTCTCCATCTATTAGTGTCCTCTTTGATTTCTTTCACCAGTGTTTTATAGTTTTCTATATATAGGTCTTTAGTTTCTTTAGGTAGATGTATTCCTAAGTATTTTATTCTTTCCATTGCAATGGTGAATGGAATTGTTTCCTTAATTTCTCTTTCTGTTTTCTCATTATTAGTGTATAGGAATGCAAGGGATTTCTGTGTGTTGATTTTATATCCTGCAACTTTACTATTGTCATTGATTAGTTCTAGTAATTTTCTGGTGGAGTCTTTAGGGTTTTCTGTGTAGAGGATCATGTCATCTGCAAATAGTGAGAGTTTTACTTCTTCTTTTCCAATTTGGATTCCTTTTATTTCTTTTTCTGCTCTGATTGCTGTGGCCAAAACTTCCAAAACTATGTTGAATAGTAATGGTGAAAGTGGGCACCCTTGTCTTGTTCCTGACTTTAGAGGAAATGCTTTCAATTTTTCACCATTTAGGATAATGTTTGCTGTGGGTTTGTCATATATAGCTTTTATTATGTTGAGGTATGTTCTTTCTATTCCTGCTTTCTGGAGAGTTTTTATCATAAATGGGTGTTGAATTTTGTCAAAGGCTTTCTCTGCATCTATTGAGATAATCATATGGTTTTTATTTTTCAATTTGTTAATGTGGTGTATTACATTGATTGATTTGCAGATATTGAAGAATCCTTGCATCCCTGGGATAAAGCCCACTTGGTCCTCGTGTATGATCTTTTTAATGTGTTGTTGGATTCTGATTGCTAGAATTTTGTTAAGGATTTTTGCATCTATGTTCATCAGTGATATTGGCCTGTAGTTTTCTTTTTTTGTGGCATCTTTGTCAGGTTTTGGTATTAGGGTGATGGTGGCCTCATAGAATGAGTTTGGAAGTTTACCTTCCTCTGCAATTTTCTGGAAGAGTTTGAGCAGGATAGGTGTTAGCTCTTCTCTAAATTTTTGGTAGAATTCAGCTGTGAAGCCATCTGGACCTGGGCTTTTGTTTGCTGGAAGATTTTTGATTACAGTTTCAATTTCCATGCTTGTGATGGGTCTGTTAAGATTTTCTATTTCTTCCTGGTCGAGTTTTGGAAAGTTGTACTTTTCTAAGAATTTGTCCATTTCTTCCACATTGTCCATTTTATTGGCATATAATTGTTGATAGTAGTCTCTTATGATCCTTTGTATTTCTGTGTTGTCTGTTGTGATCTCTCCATTTTCATTTCTAATTTTATTGATTTGATTTTTCTCCCTTTGTTTCTTGATGAGTCTGGCTAATGGTTTGTCAATTTTATTTATCCTTTCAAAGAACCAGCTTTTGGTTTTGTTGATTTTTGCTATGGTCTCTTTTGTTTCTTTTGCATTTATTTCTGCTCTAATTTTTAAGATTTCTTTCCTTCTACTCACCCTGGGGTTCTTCATTTCTTCCTTTTCTAGTTGCTTTAGGTGTAGAGTTAGGTTATTTATTTGACTTTTTTCTTGTTTCTTGAGGTGTGCCTGTATCGCTATGAACTTTCCCCTTAGGACTGCTTTTACCGTGTCCCACAGGTTTTGAGTTGTTGTGTTTTCATTTTCATTCGTTTCTATGCAAATTTTGATTTCCTTTTTGATTTCTTCTGTGATTTGTTGGTTATTCAGCAGCGTGTTGTTCAGCCTCCATATGTTGGAATTTTTAATCGTTTTTCTCCTGTAATTGAGATCTAATCTTACTGCATTGTGGTCAGAAAAGATGCTTGGAATGATTTCTATTTTTTTTAATTTACCAAGGCTAGCTTTATGGCCCAGGATGTGATCTATCCTGGAGAAGGTTCCATGTGTGCTTGAGAAAAAGGTGAAATTCATTGTTTTGGGATGAAATGTCCTATAGATATCAATTAGGTCTAACTGGTCTATTGTATCATTTAAAGTTTGTGTTTCCTTGTTAATTTTCTGTTTAGTTGATCTATCCACAGGTGTGAGTGGGGTATTAAAGTCTCCCACTATTATTGTGTTATTGTTAATTTCTCCTTTCATGCTTGTTAGCATTTGTCTTACATACTGCGGTGCTCCCGTGTTGGGTGCATATATATTTATAATTGTTATATCTTCTTCTTGGATTGATCCTTTGATCATTATGTAGTGACCTTCTTTGTCTCTTTTCACAACCTTTGTTTTAAAGTCTATTTTATCTGATATGAGTATTGCTACTCCTGCTTTCTTTTGGTCCCTATTTGCATGGAAAATCTTTTTCCAGCCCTTCACTTTCAGTCTGTATGTGTCCCCTGTTTTGAGGTGGGTCTCTTGTAGACAACATATGTAGGGGTCTTGTTTTTGTATCCATTCAGCCAGTCTTTGTCTTTTGGTTGGGGCATTCAACCCATTTATGTTTAAGGTAATTACTAATAAGTATGATCCCGTTGCCATTTACTTTATTGTTTTGGGTTCGAACTTATACACCGTTTTTGTGTTTCCTGTCTAGAGAATATCCTTTAGTATTTGTTGGAGAGCTGGTTTGGTGGTGCAGAATTCTCTCAGCTTTTGCTTGTCTGAAAAGCTTTTGATTTCTCCTTCATACTTGAATGAGATCCTTGCTGGGTACAATAATCTGGGCTGTAGGTTATTTTCTTTCATCATTTTAAGTATGTCTTGCCATTCCCTCCTGGCTTGAAGAGTTTCTATTGAAGGATCAGCTGTTATCCTTATGGGAATTCCCTTGTGTGTTATTTGTTGTTTTCCCCTTGCTGCTTCTAATATTTGTTCTTTGTGTTTGATCTTTGTTAATTTGATTAATATGTGTCTTGGGGTGTTTTGCCTTGGGTTTATCCTGTTTGGGACTCTCTGGGTTTCTTGGACTTGGGTGATTATTTCCTTCCCCATTTTAGGGAAGTTTTCAACTATTATCTCCTCAAGTATTTTCTCATGGTCTTTCTTTTTGTCTTCTTCTTCTGGAACCCCTATGATTCGAATGTTGTAGTGTTTAGTATTGTCCTGGAGGTCTCTGAGATTGTCCTCATTTCTTTTAATTCGTTTTTCTTTTATCCTCTCTGATTCATTTATTTCTACCATTCTATCTTTTAATTCACTAATCCCATCTTCTGCCTCTGTTATTCTACTATTTGTTGCCTCCAGGGTGTTTTTAATTTCATTTATTGCATTATTCATTATATATTGATTCTTTTTTATTTCTTCTAGGTCCTTGTTAAACCTTTCTTGCATCTTCTCACTCCTTGTCTCCAGGCTATTTATCTGTGATTCCATTTTAATTTCAAGATTTTGGATCAATTTCACTATGATTATTCGGAATTCTTTATCAGGTAGATTCCCTATCTCTTCCTCTTTTGTTTGGTTTGGTGGGCATTTATCCTGTTCCTTTATCTGCTGGGTATTCCTCTGTCTCTTCATCTTGTTTAAATTGCTGATTTTGGGGTGTCCTTTCTATATTCTGGCAGTTTGTGGAGTTCTCTTTATTGTGGCTTTTCCTCGCTGTGTGTGGGTTTGTACAGGTGGCTTGTCAAGGTTTCCTGGTTAGGGAAGCTTATGTCGGTGTTCTGGTGGGTGGAGCTGTATTTCTTCTCTCTGGAGTGCAATGAAATGTCAGTAATGAGTTATGAGATATCTATGGTTTTGGGGTAACTTTGGGCAGCTTGTATCTTGAAGCTCAGGGCTGTGCTCCTTTGTTGCTGGAGAATTTGCTTGGTATGTCTTGCCCTGGAACTCGTTGGCCCTTGTGTGGTGCTTGGTTTCAGTGTCGGTATGGAGGTGTTTGATGAGCTCCTGTCAATTAATGTTCCTTGGAGTCAGGAGTTCCCTGGAGTCAGGGTTTGGACTTAAGCCTCCTGCTTCCAGTTATCGGTCTTATTTTTACAGTAGTTTCAAAACTTCTCCTTCTATACAGCACCACTGATAAAACATCTATGTTAAAGATGAAAAGTGTCTCTACTGTGAGGGTCACTCAGAGAGGTTCACAGCGTTACATGGAGAAGAGAAGAGGGAGGAGGGAGTTAGAGGTGACCCAAATGAGATGAGGTGGAATCAATAGTGGAGAGAGTGGGGTAGCCAGTAGTCACTTCCTTATGTGCACTCCACAACTGGACCACTCAGAGATGTTCACGGAGTTATACAGAGAAGAGAAGACGGAGGAAGGAGACAGAGGTGGCCAGAGGGATAAAAGGGGGGAATGAAAAGGAGGGAGACAGATCCAGCCAGTAATCAGTTCCCTAAGTGTTCTCCACCATCTGGAACACACATAAACTCACAGAGTTGGGTAGAGTAGAGAGGGGTTAGGGAGGAGACACAGGCGACCTGGTGGAGAAAAAGGAGAGTCCAAAGGTAGAGAGAGCAGTCAAGCCAGTAATCTTGCTCCCTAGTGAAAAATGGGTCCTGAAGATTGGGTTCTTAAAGGTACAAAATTGGTAACAAATACATAAAAGCAAAAATTAAAAATCTAGAGTAGAGTTTGGAATTTCAAAAATACGATGTTAAAGAAAAGAAGAAGGAAAAGAAAGAGAGAAAAAACAAACAAAGAAAAACAAACAAGGTCGTGAAAATTATAAAGAAAATACAGGTACAAAATTGATAATACCAAAAAGCAAAAATTAAAAATCTAGAGTAGAGTTTGGAATTTCAAAAATACAATGTTAAAAAAAAAAAAGAAGAAGAAACATAAAGAGAGAAAACAAACAAACAAAAACAATGTCGCAAAAATTATAAAGAAAATACAGGTATAAATTTGATATCAAATACAAAAAAGCATAAATTAAAAATCTAGAGTAGAGTTTGGAATTTCAGATATACAGTGTTATATAAAAGAAGAAGAGAACGAAACAGAAAAAAAAAGTCACAGAAATTATTAAAAAAAAAACTGTAGGTACAAAATTGATAGCATATACCAAAAAGCTAAAATTAAAAAACTAGAGTAGAGTTTGGAATTTCAAAAATACAATGTTAAAGAAAAGAAGAAAAAAAAAAAAGAACAAGGTCAAAAAAATTATAAAATATATATATATGAAGTTTGCTGAAGAAGAAAAAAATAGGGTCTTTTTTTTTTTTGCAAAGTAATAGGTTATAAAAGTGAAAATTAAAGAAACAATAGAGGACTTAAAAAAATTTTTTTTTTATTTAAAAAAAAAAAAGAAAGAAAGAATGATCGTAAAAATAGTAAAAATATATGTAGGACTTTCTCTGGTTTTGTTGTATTGTGGGTTCAGTTCATTTTTGGCTAGTTCCTTGGTCCGACTTATATTTCTCAAGATCTATAGGCCCCTTCCTATGTAGTCCGTAGTAACCACGGGGTTTTAATCTATTGCCCGTAGCTTCCAAGGCGTTTCCCTCTGTTATAACTTCTTCTGTTTGCTGGTCTCTTCAGTGTCTGGCTTCCGCCCTGACACAAAGGGGACGGTGGGGGAAACTTTTTTTTTTTTTTTTTTTTAGGCTCACTTGTTCAGTCGCGCTGTGGGGAGGGAGGGAAGGATGCTGCAAACAAATAACACTGGCGTGCGCTCGCACTGCCTCAGCCACACTGGGTCTGCCCCCACTCACGGCACGTGTAGCCTCCCTGCTCACAATGCTCGGGCTCTAGGTGGTTCCGCCGAGAACAATCCGAGGCCGGCCCTGGGCTGCATGTACCTCCCAGGTCCAAGCCGCTCAGGTTCAGGCACTCGGGTAGTCCTCAGAGGCTCAGACTCAGTTGGGCCTACATTTTGTGCTCTTCCCAGGTCCGAGCAGCTCAGGTGATGAGGTGTTTGGCGAACGCCAATGCTGCGACTTATCGCCTCCCCGCCACTCGGTTATCTGGGTGTAAAACCAGCACACCTTCTCAGGCAGATGTTGACCGTCCAGACCCCTAAGAAGTTTTAGTTAGCAAAGAAGCCTGCTTACAGTTTTATAGATAATATCTCTCTGGGGCTGCGATTGCCCCCTTCCGGCTCTGGCTGCCTGTCACTGGAGGGGGATAGTCTGCAGCCGGCTATCTCTGTTTAGTCCTTTGTTCCGTGCGTGGGCTGGCGGTGTCTTAGGTTAGGGCTGGCTTTTTGCGTGGTAGATATCCCACAGTCTGGTTTGCTAGCCCAAATTATTTTGCTCAGATAGCACTCAGGGTATTCAGGCCAGATTCTTACTCTAAGTGATGCAGCCGGCGCCGCGCCTCCCTGCCCAGCCCCCGCTTGCTAATGGCGTGTGCAAGCGTCTGCGCTGCTTCTCCACTGGGGGAGTTACCGTAGGGCTTGCAACCTGCGAGTTTTAATTGTTTATTTATTTTTTCTCCCTGTTATGTTGCCCTCTGTGCTTCCAAAGCTCGGCACAGATTCGGCAGTGAGAAGGTTTCCTGGTGTTTGGAAACTTCTCTCTTTTTAAGACTCCCTTCCTGGGACGGAACTCCGTCCCTCCCTCTTTTGTCTTTTTTTTTTGTCTTTTATATTTTTTCCTACCTCCTTTCGAAGAGTTGGGTCGCTTTTCTGGGTGCCTGATGTCCTCTGCCGGCATTCAGAAGTTGTTTTGTGGAATTTACTCGACAATTTAAATGCTCTTTTGATGAATTTGTGGGGGAGAAAGTGTTCTCCCCGTCCTACTCCTCCGCCATCTTGGCTCCTCTCCCCAATGTCTCTGCTTTTTAACATGCTGTCTAGGTTGGTCATAACTTTCCTTCCAAGGAGTAAGCGTCTTTTAATTTCATGCCTGCAATCACCTTTGTGAGTAGTCATGGATTATTTCCTGATATTGATAGTTTTATGAATTTGTTCACTTTATAAAAAGCCATTAATCTGTGAACTCAAGATTCACTCACTTTACTGTATGTGTGTAATACTTCTGTAAAACCATTTATTAAATAGATGCATGAATTGACCGATCACCATGTAGATAAAATTAGCTTAAAAAAAGGAGAACCTATAGTAATTGGTAACAGTGTCAGACTTTATTTTGGGGGACTCCAAAATCACTGCAGATGGTGATTGCAGCCATCAATTCCTTAGACAGGAAGATCCGCTGGAGAAGGAGTAGACTACCCAGTCCAGTATTCTGGCCTAGATAATTCCACAGACATACCTATGGGGTCACAAAGAGTCGCACCAACTCAGCAACTTTCACTTTCACTTTTTACTTTTGTGCAAACTACTCAGTATCTCAAAGACTCAATGTTTTATATGCTAAATGGGAATAACAACTACTTTAAAAGTTGTTATGAGAAATTCACAATATTAGGTGTAAAAAGCTTTTAGCAAAGTATCCAAAACGTAATATGAAATACATGGAAGCTATTCATGAGAGATACTTGAAATGTTAATAAATATTTCTTTCCTCAGACTAACCATGTATAAATTAATTCTATATAAGGAGTCAAGACCAAGCTCAAGGATCCTCTTCCAAAACACAAGTAACTAACAAAAATTTGAATATCCAGAAAACAACATTAAAGTACAGCTTACTAGACAACATCTATGAGTAACCCAAGACCAGATGAAAAAAAAGATTTTCTTGATAGTGCTCACAATTTATGAAAAAGAAATGCAGATATGTTTCAGCTGTTTTTCATCTTTATTCCCTTCCATGGTTTTGAAAGCTCATGTGAGTTCTAATTATTTGTTGACAATTTTTCATGGAGGCAAAAAGAGACAGAATGAAAGAACAAAGTAAGAGCTTTCAGGCTTAAACCAACCTGCCTCTATGTGACATTAGCATCTCATCATTTCACAAGGTTATAACTCTACTTTGTGTCCACATCTATTGATATCTAAACAGAGTCCCATGTCCAAGAAATGCCAGTTTCATGAGCCCATAGGTGGTATAACCTCACTATATTTAGAACAAAGATTGGGTGAGATGAAAGAGGAAGTATCCTGGAGGAGATGTAGAGGTAAAATGCTCATTTGATTTATTCTGTGTTATCTCATTCACTTCTTGCATCAATTTACTTAATTTTACTTTACAATGATATTCACAGAAAGACTATTACAGCTATTGTTCCTTTAGATTCATATCCAAATTACTTATAAGTGTTCATTTTAGATTTTACTGATGTTCTGTAGAAAAGAAATAGTCAGGGGATGCTTTCTGTATTTAAAAGAAATTGATTCACATACAAAGGAATAAATTTTCCCCACGAATATGCAACATTTGAAAAAAATAGCTAAGAAAATTAAATGAAATCTACTTCGGTGCCACTAAGGATTTGAGGTAAAACTGAATCAAATGACTTGCAGTTGAAAAACATGCCAAACTTAAATAGATATTACTTTCAGAAACTCACATTATTGTTTGGAGTCAGCAGAATTGATAGAAAATTAAAAGAAGGAGCCCTACATATATTTGTAGGCACTGACCACTATCCACATATCACAGCTCATGAGAACCCATTGCTTTTCATGTTAAATCTCTGTTTTTTGTTTTTGGTAACTGCTGTTTATTCTTTGATATATTCATTTAATGTTGCAACAAAAAATTGAAATAGAGCAGCTTATTAAATAATCTATTATATTACAAAAAATAGTTTGAGTGTTTCTCTAATGTGACTGATCTGATGGATGTTTTGTCATTAGGCAAACATAACCCACATAGGTAGATTGTAATAGCTGATTGTCAACTTCTTCATCATTTAATAAGGTATTCTTATGGGATCTAGACTAGTTTTTTAAACAAACTATCCTGATGACTAGGGCCAAATCATTCACCATTTATTTATTCAACAAATATTAAGTGCCTAGGTATACCAGGCCTTGTGGCAATTTGGTATGAAAGTTCCTTGAGAGAAGAAACTGTTTTTTCCACCTTGATATTCCTGGTATTCTGTTCATAACATTATCCTGGCAATGGTTAAAGATTTACCATGGGCTTCCTAGGTGGAGCTTGTAAAGAACCTGCCTGCCAATACAGGAGATAAGAGACGCTCGTCCAGTCTCTCTGTTGGGAAGATCCCCTGGAGGAGGAAATGGCAACCCACTCCAGTATTTTTGTCTGGAGAATCCCATGGACAAAGGAGCCTAGCGTACTACAGTCCATAGGGTCACAAAGAGTCGGACATGACCGAAGTGACTTAGTTAGCATGTGCACAAAGATTTAATGTTATTGCTCTCATATTGCTTTTTATTACTATTAATCATTGTAAAATAGGAAAGTAGCACAACAATGGAATTCATCAAATCTCTATATATTTATGTAATTTGGGAGAATCTGTCTCTAAATGGAGTTCCTTGTCCCAGTGGCAGAGGAAAATACAAATTAAAAAAGTCCTTCAGTTAGCAATGTTTCACTAGGAAGAGGCTACATCATTTTCTAAGTTAAAGAAAAATTATTAGCCCACATTCTGGAAATACTGACTAGCTCATTATATCAAACAATGTATGGTCCTTTTAATCACTGCTAAAATACTGAGTGCTCTCTTTAATGCCTAGTCAATAAGCAGATTAAAACATAAATGCCACTAAATATGCTTTAAATATCAGCTCCATTGAAATATTTCTAAGTTCTGTATCCTCTTAAAATAATCCCCATTTGAAATTGAGAGGAAATGTCACCCATATGAGTTTCTTCAGTATTTAAGCTCTGATTATACAAGGAATTATGTACTATACAGCTTTGGAAATCGGATAATTAAAGAAGTACCAGACTCTTTGTTGATGACATTTTTAAGCTTAGAAAGTTTTTATCAATGCTACAGTCAAATTTCATTTTTCAAATAGTGTTTTACACACTGAGTACATTTCTAACTCCAATTAAAGCTAGCTACCTTAAGGAGAAACTGTGAAGAAAGCCAAAGATGCACAATCACACCAGACAAGTGAAGCCTTTCACTACTAGAACCTACAGAACTGCAAAAAGGCCATCTGCTTTGATCAGGTCTCAGTAGGGAAAGGAAGGTAAGTACAAAATTATAAAGGAGTAACTCGAACTTTCAAGAAAATAATGGTCTGCTAAAGAAACTGAGCTAGTTCAAATGTGACTTGATTGACATTCTTCAAATTTTATTATTTTAGTCTCCATTTTCAAATGACGTACAAATAGGAAGTCTTTCATAAGACAAATCTGATTCTTCCTTGGGTGAATGTAAAGTGACCAAAATATATGTTCACATCTGATTCAGGGTAAGGGAGATTTTGTCATCATTTTCCCTTTATCAGAGGACTTGGGAATACTTTCTAAGTATTCGACTAAAAGGATCCCTCTTTGTCCTCTTACCAGTCTAATCATGGTATTTAATTCCAATAACCGGGGACTATATTAAATGTTCTTGAAATATACATTTTGCCTAGGTCTTTCAAATGTTGCATATTTGACTTCAGCTTAATAATCGATCTATGTGTAATGTGTATAATACATCTACATTTTTCTTTGTAACTTCCTTTGTTAAGGAAACATAATATACACATAATCCAATTAAAAGCCTAGAATCTAAACCCTAATATTTAAATCACCCACATTACTTTCCTTCTGGGATTATGTCTTTTTTTTTCTCTTATACTATCCTCTCTTGCCAATCAAATGCATGAAAATGGTAAGATTTCTCATTATTCAGTCACAGACTATAGTTGGAGTTGAAGATCATCAGAGATCATCTATTCTTTCATTTTGCAAAAGAAGAACCTGAGCCACAGACATGTTAAGACACACAGTTAGTGTCAGAACTTGGATTGCTTATTGTATAACTTCAGATCACCATTTAAATAAAAACTTTCCCATTCAGAAGTGTTCTCAAAAGAGAAGGTGAAAACATCATTGGAATTGCAATCCGGAAGAACCACTACATGAGCAAGAGAAAGAAATCCAACCCAGTATCACTTGCCATACCATTTCCTGAGAGGTTGTATTGTTCCAAACAGGCACTTTTGCTAACTTGCACCAAAAAGTACCATACAGTTGGGCTTCCCTAGTGGCTCAGATAGTAAAGAGTCTGCCTCCAGTGCAAGAGACCTGGGTTTGATCATCCCTGAGTTGGGAAGATCCCCTGGAGAAGGGAAGAGCTACTCACTCCAGTATTCTTGCCTGGAGAATTCCATGGACAGAGAAGCCTTGCGGATTCCAGTCCATGGAGTTGCAAAGAGTCAGACATGACAGAGTGACTAACACTTTTCACTTTTCACTATACAGTTGGGCGGTGGCCCTGATCATAATTAAGGCACCTTTTGGAGTTATTTGATGGAAAGGGTAAGAGGGGGCTTCAGAAATCTCCTGAGAGTGCTGACATCTGGGATTTCTGAAACTGAATTAGTTGAACCTAATAGCAACTCAAGAGGAAAGGTCACACAGGTTTGGGTGAGAAATTCATGATTTGTAAATGTCAGCTAAGATTTGGATAAGCATCTGGCTTTTGGTTATACATCTGAAAATGAATAAACACTGAAATCTGGAGGATTCATACTCACTGGACCTAATCCACCCAGGATTTAACAGCCAGAAAAGAAATGCTGGTTATGGCAAGGATTCCACCAACTTTTAAATCAATTTACACACAAAAACAAAGAAGCACATATGTAGATGTCTGTATACATATGTAAACATGTCTATACATAACCCACACACACAAATATGTGTATATTTCTATGCATTTCATGTATATATGCATGTAGGCTTGCGTGTGTGTGTGTGTGAGTGTGTGTGTGTGTTTAAATATTCCAAAACATTGGGCCAGTTGGCCATGCATCTAGTTTCTCTTGGAAAAGATTTACTTCATATCTAATAGAAATATACAATCTGGTTAAATGTTGCTGGTAAAATGTCTAACACATGGGTGGATTGAGATTGTGAACAAGTAGAGAATACTAAAGCAGCCTGTTGGAGATAGACCCTTTGAAAGGAGGCCAGAAAACATTTCATTCCAAAGAGAGAGGATACGCATCTATTGTTTCTCCAGCTGGCTAAGCAAAGGCAGGGATGTTTCCTACTAAACAGCCTCATTAACATAAGCATAACTACAGGGTAAGTTTTCAAGCTCATTCCAAGTGAATTCAAAGGGGTGGGGGAAGAAAGATGCCATTAATATGCACAACTCATGCAGACAATGATATGAAGCTAATTCATTTCATCATATTATCACCATAGCATATTAACTTAAAAGAAATAATAAGACAACATGGAAATGTTTGCATATTAGAGAGAATTCTCGTTGTACCCTATTAGCACCATATCCTATTAGTATTGCATTAGGCTACCATGCTGCAATGCTAAAATGATGAAATCCCACTGTGAAAACTGATATTGAATTCTTGTAATGTTTCAGAATCATTTTTAGCACTGCATATAAATAATTCATGTGAGCAGATCTAATGAATTGATGGAAGAAAAAAAAACATCCCTTGGCATTGTGAGCATATTTATGAATGTAAAGTCACGAGCAAGTCGCTTTCTCATAGAAGGTGGGCAGGGGCTGAAATGTGACATCTACTCCAGAGCTGGTTATTAATATAACTAGGAATTCTAGGTCAAGTCCTGTTGAAATGTTCCTGAAAGTGTATTTTCTTCCAGGAAAGGTGGTACAATATTGATTGACACTCTCCTGTTCTTTTTGAATCTAGACTGTGGATCAACTGAGGCAGGCACCCTCACTTAGAGACAATTGCTGTTGCTACTGCTGCTAAGTTGCTTCAGTTGTGACCGACTCTGTGCGACCCCATAGACGGCAGCCCACCAGGCTCCCCCGTCCCTGGGATTCTCCAGGCAAGAACACTGGAGTGGGTTGCCATTTCCTTCTCCAATGCATGAAAGTGAAAAGTGAAAGTGAAGTCGCTTAGTCCTGTCCAACTCTTCGCAACCCCGTGGACTGCAGCCTACCAGGCTCCTCCGTCCATGGGATTTTCCAGGCAAGAGTACTGGAGTGGGATGCCAGTGCCTTCTCCGAGAGACAATTGCTATACAGAAACCAAATTTAATTAACTGAGAACCCAAGTGAACTAGTGTCTTTTTACTCTCAAAGTCTTCGTCCAAGCCTTACCCAACTGTCATCATTATCTGATTCTTCATCTCTCCGGAACACTAGCCTGTATGCTCCTTGAAGTCAGGGATCATTATTTATATCTATTACCCTAATCCCTAGCACAATGCCTGGCCCTGACTAGGTGCTCAATAAACATTTGACTGAGTGGATGGATGAATGAATTAATGAATTTATTCAATTCCAAAGACTCCAATTAAAAATTTGGAATAAAAGCGGAGGAGTGGGTCGTTTACATTTAACTCTGAGTGTTTTACTAAACTAAATCTTTATTTGTAATGTTGAATTTAGTCAAAACAGTTTCAGTTCAGAAAGGCATTTTAATTTAATGGAATTCTTCCAGAGTTAGACACAGTTGTTTAAATTCCTGCCTTAGATTAATGGTTTTTTGGTTTCTCATACCACATATTGCATATTGGTGTCAGTGCGCTTGCAGAGAAGTAATCCTAATGCAATTTCAACTCCCCAGGATGGAGATTTCCTGCAAGGAGAGCTGTCGTGCAAAGCGCGTTCCCCTATGTAGAAATATTGCTGGCAGTTACTGTGAATTGCAGGGCAGAAGCCAATGACCTGTTTTTGGTTCTCTGTGTAGCTTACTTGTGGGCACTGCGGTTCTTTGCTACTACTCTCTGGAGTTCACTACACTTAAGCTCCAGTTCCCTCGTGGCCTATTTCCCGCATTCTGCTCAGTGGACAGATTACACAACACCCCTAGTTGCAGGTCTTCTTTCTACAGTGACTTGTTTCAAAGCTAAAGAGAGTGGAAAAGAATAACTAATAGATTTTTCTGGAAGAAGACACTGGATTTTTTTCTCTTTTTCATAACCCAGAGAATATTCTAATGTGGAATTGAAAGAGATCTCTTCACCTTTCTGTTGGGCAAGGGGGTTAGAGAAGACAAGGTTCCGAAAGAATGAGACTGGCATTTTACAGGAACAGATAACCTTTAATGAGGCGAGAAGGAGCAGCAGTCAGATTAGTGAGTGGCGGCACTAACCCAAGAAGAATAAGTGTATATAGGCATATATGTCGAAAGCTACTGTCTTAAGAGGGCCTGTTCTTCTCCAAGGTTGTTCAGGGTAATCTCTTAAAAGGCTGGGGCAAGGAATTCTGGAGATCGGCCAGAGGCTGGACCAGCTGGGAGCTGGGCGTAATCAACCTTAATGTCCATTTTGTTTTTAATGTCCATTTTTTTTTTCCTTAGGGTGAGAGAGTTCTTTGTTTTGCATAGAATGATGGGGAGGATCT
The DNA here is from genome assembly GCF_029378745.1 of Bos indicus. NCBI lineage: Eukaryota > Metazoa > Chordata > Mammalia > Artiodactyla > Bovidae > Bos > Bos indicus. The sequence goes on along the minus strand of NC_091762.1, from coordinate 47,432,100 downwards.
GGAGGGGAGTTTTAACTCCAGGCTATATTGAGCCATGTAACTTTCCTTCACTTTCAATACCTGCCCTCCTGTATTCACGTGCATACACACACACAGACGCACACATTGGCTCTTTAACTATGGTTGAGTGTTCATCCAAGTCTCAGAATCATTTACCCAGAAAAGTAGCTTTTTCTTTAGGCCAAAAGGCCAGAGTGAGAAATGTGGGCCTCCTAAGCCATGTCTCTGTGGAGAAAAATGAAAGGTCATTTATTGTATGGTAAAGTATACTAGCGGAGAAGGCAATGGCACCCCTCTCTAGTACTTTTGCCTGGAAAATCCCATGGATGGAGGAGCCTGGTAGGCTGCAGTCCATGGGGTCGCTAGGAGTCGGACACAACTGAGCGACTTCACTTTCACTTTTCATTTTCATGCGTTGGAGAAGGAAATGGCAACCCACTCCAGTGTTCTTGACTGAAGAATCCCAGGGACAGGGCAGCCTGGTGGGCTGCTGTCTATGGGGTTGCACAGAGCCGGACACAACTGAAGCAACTTAGCAGCAAAGTATACTAGGGGCTTCCCGGGTGGCTCAGACAGTAAAGAATCTGCCTGAAATGCAGGAGATCTGGGTTCAATCCCTGGATCTGGAAGATCCCTTGGAGATGGGAATAGCAACCCATTTCAGTATTCTTGCCTGGAGAATTCCCTGGAGAGAGGAGCCTGGCTGGTCTACAGTTCATGGGGCCATAAACAGTTGGACACAGCTAAGCCACTAACACTTTCACCTTCAACAACACAAGCAATTCACTCCAACAAAGCTAGGTGAGCCAGTCACTAAAGAGGAGCTCCCATAGGTGCTTTCTCATGCTTCTCTTGCCTTTGACTTCCCAAGAGTTTCCTAGGGTAGACTGAGTAGTCAACTCTGAGGGAAGTAAAGGGTCCTTTATGTGGGGTGACTGTCATGGTTGGAAACAGAGGTCTGAATGGAGAACAAGTGTACCCATCTCTTTAGATGGGTTAACAAAACAAATATGTTTTCACTCTCTTCCCTGTGCACTGAGGAGTCACACGTAGGTTGACAGGTCAAGTTTGACCATACAGTAGTATATGAGTAGTAGTGATATTTGTTTATAAGGCGTTAAGACACAAAATGAAAACTCACAATCTTTTTTTTTTTACCAGTTAAAAGGCAATTTTAACTAACTATGCACCTCAAAATGCAACTGGAAATGGAATGGAAAATGTGAAATGTTGTTGAATTTGAACCAGTTTGGATTAAGGAAATGATAAATGAGGTGATATCCATATGCAGCAATTTGCTCTGTTTTGCTGGTGAATTGATTTGAATTACTCTGCTGTCCTTTTGTGGCTCCCAAATTACTGCAGGTAATCTGCTAAAGTTGTTTCTAGGCTAATAAAACACTGGTCAAAAAATCTAATTGTGATTTTTAAAAGGCTCATATTTTGTCTTTTTTGTTTGGACAAACAATGTTGTAAAGGCATTTTCTCCTATTTTTCATTTCTAAGCATTTGTTGAGCACTTGCCATGTATACTTTGCATTCATTATTTTATTTTATTTCCATTTTACAGCTTATGAAACTGAGACTCAGAGAGATTAAATAACTTCCTCAGGGTAACAGAGCTCTGTGAGTAGAGAATAGATACTAATCAAGGTTTATCTGATTCCAGAACCCAGGTTCTTAACTCTTTTCTCAGAATACTAACAAACAAGGCCTAAGCAAGAACCAGCAGATTTGAAGTCTAAAACATATCTAACATTGATAAAATAAATACCAGTTCCTCACTGGGTTGCTACAAATGAATAGTCTGAGCCTAAACTGTTTCCATCATACTGTGACTATTAAATATATATAATAGGTCTGAGGCCTTTCTAGGTGTTAAGAAATTCAGGTGGATCCCAGTAAATCTACTTCCTAGTGGTCTGCTAAGGATGAAAGAGCAGATTTACTGACTCAGATAAAAACTGCTCTATGTATCAACTTTGGTGATTACTAATTGTATGGTTTTCAACAGGTGTCTTAGTTTCTTTAAATTCTTTATCTAAAACAAAGACAATACCTAATTTGTGGAACTGTGAGAAGTAAATGAGATCATCTCAGTGACTGAACATAATGGTACGCAGCAATTGTTACTTCTCTTTTATCACTCTCCTAGAAGCTGACCTAGGTCCAAGCACAGGAGATGCATTTTTATCTGAGTCAGTAAATCTATGCTTTCTTCCATAGTAGGCCACTTCCTAAGAAGTAAAAATGTGAAAGTGTTAGTCACTTCAGTCAAGTCCAACTCTTTGTGACCCCATGGACAATAGTCCACCAGGCTTCTCTGTCCATGGAATTCTCCAAGCAAGAATACTGGAGTGGGTAGCCATTCCCTTCTCCAGGGGATCATCCCAACCCAAGGATCATACCCAGGTCTCCTTCATTGCAGGCCGATTCTTTACTGTCTGATCCACCAGGGAAGCCCCTTAAATTCTTAATCTCTAAAACAAAGATAGTATGTAATTTTTAGATCTGTGAAAAGTAAATGAGATCATCCTAGTGGCTGGCACATAATGGTATGAGCAAGAGTGACTTCTCTTTCTCACTTTGCTGTTAATAGAAGCTGACCTGGGTCTAAGCACAGGACTACTTTGCACTCTTCACAGTCGTGCCCACAAACTTTCAAATAGCCACAGGTCTCAAATTCATTTTTTTCAATCCAATATTAGTCTCCAAACATGGTGTTAGGATTCCTATAGGATTCAGAACCAGGTTCAAAATGTAGACTTTCACTGTCAAGTGGTATCATGTGCCCAGCCAAAGGGCCTCACTTATGTGATTCTTAACAGTAAGATATTCGTGTAAAAAATACCTCACCAGGAGATATAAATCCCAATGGTATTTTTCTCAATGTACCTGTTCCATTTTAGCTGATTTCAGTTTTTCCAATGTAGAAATAAACCTCATGCTGAACAAAACCCATAAATCCTGAACCCTTATCACCTCAGCAAGATTTCCTAGCTGTCTGAAAGGCTAGTTTTATTATAGATCAGTCAATGCCATGCATTTCAGGTCATTATGGCCCTAGTCAGCACAGAAATGATTTCAAAAGTCCAGGAGAGTATGAGCCAATGTGGAAGTTCAAGCAGGAACCAACAGGGTCTCAAAACTCACCAGGAATTCCAACCTAGTCTCAGTCTTGAAAGGAGTCCTGGTGGATGTTCAGTATGCCTTGCCTTCACTGCACAAGGCAGGTCTCACCAAGCACTGAGTGTGTATTTCAGTGGAGGGCTGATCTGCGCCGTATCACTGAAATTCAAAAATGTACTAAGGAAACTTCACAAAGTCTGCAAGGCAGTCAACAGTGCAAGCCTCCCTCCTGGATTTTTAGCTTCCCAAAAATGTAATCTAAATATCACACACTACCCTTAAACAAGGACTATCTGAGAGTTATGCATGACATAATTCCATACCATCATGGCAACCACAAAGTTTTAAAATGCCTTTCTTAAAGGCTTATTAAATCTCTCTTCTTAATTAAGCCTTTTGTCAAAGAAAACTAGTAGCCTCCTTTGTTTCTCTGTGCTAATAAAATATTCAGGACACTTTTCTTGTAAATTCAAGACATAGAAAGGTGACCCCACACATCATCACAATTTCACCTTTCAATTAACCAAGACAGATCTAGGTTCATCACAGCAAGAAATTCTGCTTTTAATTGGCTACAAGAGTAATATAGTAGTTAAATGCGGAATTATTGCTCTAGGTTGTTTATGTTTGCAATAAGTTTCAACTAAACATCCTCATCAAAATGTCAAATTTATTCCTGATGTAACAAAATACATTCAATGGCTGATCATGTATTCATTAATATCTTGTGTTGCCATCATGCCATTATTGGTTCTAATAATACCTAATTGCAATAATAAATACCTAATTTGGGGGATTTGTTTATTTTCTAATTAGACATTTTTCACATTTATATTCTGTAATTGTTCATGAATAATTATCGTTAGTCACAAAATAGAATTATCGTTAAGCCTGTATAAACTGAAGCCAGCTTCTTTTTGAAAAAAGGAATTAAACTTTTCCTGCTTTATGTTCTAATTAACTTTTTCCCTCTATTTTGTGGAACTTCTTGAAACAATGTTGAGGGAAACCAAAGTGGATGCTGATAACTGAAGACATTTTTATAATTATAAATTCACTGAAGGGAGGTTTAAAGAATCATATTGCTATAATTGGTGTTTTCTTCCCATACCCGTGCTTGGAACCAAGTAAGCTTTCTTTAAGAGACTTTTTGTCAGGAGCTTACTGCTGGATGACCCAAGGCCTGGTTCTCCTGTGTTAAAAGTGTGTGTGAAATCACTCAGTTGTGTCCGACTCTTTGTGACCCCATGGACTGTCCATGGAATTCTCCAGGCCAGAATACTGGAGTGGGTAGCTGTTCCCTCCTGTGCTAAGGTACTAAGCAAATAGCAACAGCACAAAAGCCTTTCTGCATCTGCATTTCAGTCTCACCCTTTCACCATGTCTTCATGGACCATAAAAGCATAATACTCACTTGTACAAAATGTCTAGCTCTATCCAATAAGCCATTCTACTTTCTTGTCTGAGTATATGTTTGTCTTTATTCTTGGAATGACTTTTTTTTTCCCCAGTCTCTTAAGAGACTCATGCTCATCAATTCAATAACCAATTTCTCCATGAAGCTTTCCCCATGTCCTTATGCAAACTTTCTTATATTTTCTTTACATTACAAGCTTATCTCTAGCATTACCACTTACCACCCTAGATTTTAATTATGGAATTTCTTGACTATGTCTCCCACTAAATTCTGTCCCCCAGCGGAGTCTACAAATGTATTTTTTTAAATCCTTCTCTTGAAAGTGAGACAGAATGGGATCTGGGACCCTTTACTGCTTGCACCTGGACAAATGTCTTCTCAAGCAACAGAAGACAAGGAAGTAGTAAGGGACTGAAAGTAACTGCAGGCATGCACAACTGGAACAAACTACAAACGAGATAGAAAAAGACTGAAATGCAACTGACACTTCTGAGGTACTGGCAGCAAAAGTAGGGTCTGCACATGATATCTGCACAGAGCACCATGAAGGGTGTAGGTAGACCACCTAATACACCCCTCGGGCCCAAGTCATGAATCTGCTCCTACCCTCATCCCATTTAAGGGACCAGCGTAGCCCACCCCAGGAAGAAAGCAAGGGGATGACTACCTTGTTTTCACTCTCTCATGCTATGGCACCAGTCCCCATAAAACCCTACCTGAATTTCTTATCTGGCTTCTTATCAATTCCTATTGATTAACAGTCCAAGAACCCAAGTCAGTAGAAACTACAAGGAAGTTAATACTGCCTTCAAGGCTTAACCAGTGAGGTTGGAAGCTGGTGGATAATTGCTTTTTATTCTATGTCTTGGGCAGACTTAGCATTGTGGGTGACTCCTCAGAGGGTCCCAACTGGGTCTGAGTCCCACATGCCCACAGTGGTAACCAGTTTAATAATATGCCTTACTTTTCTTTCTTGTTTTATTCTTCCCAATCACCAGTTCCTTTTCCATTCCTTTTTTGATTGCTGCTGTAACAAGCTGCCACAAATTTAACAGTTTAAAACAACACTAATTTATTTTCTTATCACTCTAGAGATCAGAAATTGTAAATCCATTTCACTGAACTAGAGCCAAGGTGTCAGCAGGCTTGGTTTCTTCAGGAGACACTAAAGGGAGAATGTATTTTCCAGTTTCTGGAGACCACCTGCATTCCTTGACTCATGACCCTTCTTCACATGACTCCAAATTCTTGCTTCTGCTATCACATCTCCATGTGTGTTTGTGTGTGTGTGTGTATGTGTGCATGCTCAGTCATGTCCAACTCTTTGCAACTCCATGGACTATAGCCTGCCAGGTCCTCTGTCCATGGAATTCTCCAGGCAAGAATACTAGAGTGAGTATCCATTCCTTTCAGGGGATCTTCCCAACCCAGGGATTGAACCCAGATCTCCTGCCTTACACGTGGATTCTTTATCATCTGAGCCACCAGCAAAGTCCAGGAGACACTAAGGGCAAATGTATTTTCTAGCTTCTGGAGGCCACCTGCGTTCCTTGACTCATGACTCTTCCTTACATCACTTCAATTTCTTGCTTCCACTATCATATCTCCTACTTCTTCCTTTGACCTTCTTGCCTCCCTCATAAATAACCCTGTGATTTTGTGATGGTGTTCAAGGCCCACCCAAATAATGTAGGATAATCTACCCATCTCAAGATTTTTAATTGATTCATACCTGCAATGTTCTTTTGTCATATAAGATAACAGATTCTGGGGATTAGGACCTTTGGTGAGAAGGTAGGAGGACATTTTACTCAGTCTACCACACTTCCAAAACTGACCACACCCCACAAGCATGCTGATATTTCAAGCTCTCCATCTGAGGAAACTTCAAGCTAAGACAGAATCCAAAAGAAATTAGAACGTCAGGATGGGAATAGCCTTAACTATTAAACACTACAGATCAACAAGTAAATTGTGACTTAGAAAGACAGTAGACCTCCTTTGCAATAAGGAGGTCATTGGTAGACTTGGTGAGAACAGTTTCAGAGGGTAATTGCTAAATTGCACGTGGATTAAGTCTCAAAGTTGTCTGAAAATATAAATGCAGAGAGGGCTCAATCAGCCTGTTCTCTTCCATAAATCATCAGTATTTATAAATATGAAAACAGTCCAATATTTTCACAAGAGGCACTGTGGTTATAAAGCTTAAACTTAATTTTTCAGGAAGGTCTTCTTGGCCTAACCAATCTCATTGCTCACTACTGGGTGTTTTCATAATTTCCAATATTTTCTCTATTCTCACATACAACACTTTGCATCATAACTTACTTAGGCTCTGGCGTCCCCCAGTGATTGAAGTTCTGTGATAGTAGACACCATCTCTTTCCTGCTTGCTTTCCATTCTCAGCCTCTCACATGGTTCCTGCCACAAAGTAGATACTCACAAAATAATTATTAAACAAAGTGCCAGCAAAACCTATACATATGATTTAAATGAAATCACAATCCATATATTATGGGGCAGAGCTGAAAGGGAGTGTGGAGACCTCTCTTTCAGGCTTGAATTTGTGGACAAGAAAATGCTTTTCTTTTAGTCATCAAATTCCTATACAGATCACTTGGAAATGCTGCTAAAATGCAGGTTCAGCTATGTGTATGAGGCCCTAGATTTTGCATTTCAATTCAAGTTCCCAGGTGATGTCAACACAGCTGGTCCTCAGGCACATCTTTAGTGAGGATCCAAATTGAGTGGTTCTAAATCTACCTGCATGTTACAAAGCGTCTTGAAAGATTTAACAATGCATCCCATGGATAGAACAGTCTTATGGACTCTGTGGTAGAGGGAGAGGGTGGGAAGATTTGGGAGAATGGCATTGAAACATGTAAAATATCATGTATGAAACAAGATGCCAGTCCAGGTTCGATGCACGATACTGGATGCTTGGGGCTAGTGCACTGGGATGACCCAGAGGGATGGTATAGGGAGGGAGGAGGGAGGAGGGTTCAGGATGGGGAACACATGTATACCTGTGGTGGATTCATTTTGATATTTGGCAAAACTAATACAATTATGTAAAGTTTAAAAATAAAATAAAATTAAAAAAAATGCATCCCAGTATCATTTTTCTAGAGATTATATACATGCATTAGTATATTATTTTTGTTTCTCTTTTTCTGACTTACTTCACAATGTATAATGGCTCTAGGTTCATCCACCTCACTAGAAGTGACTCAAATTTGTTCTTTTTTATGGCTGAGTACTATTCCTGTGTGTGTGTGTGTGTGTGTGTATAATGACAAAACCCAGTACAAACAACATTGCAAAACAATTTTTTAATTAAAAAAAAAAGTGATGGAGGGGATATATGTATACCCCTGGCTGATTCATGTTGATGGCAGAAACCAACACAATATTGTAAAGCAATTATCCTTCAATTAAAAATAAAAATAAAAAAAACCCTATTATCCTAGGTCTACAGAGACTAACATATGGAGATTGTTAGTTACCCAGAAAATGTAATGTCTAGTCATTTATTTACATGTATTTTTTATATTTATATGTCAAGCAGAAATAATGATATGTTTAAAGTGACTAGAATATGTGAATAAAATTTTTGTTTAAATTAAAAAATAAAAAAATGCATCCCAGTGCTAGAACCCTGGGCACAGATTTTGATTTATTTCTGGGGGTGGAATCCCAGCATTCATTGTTTGTTGCATTTTTTTTTTTTTTTTTTTAAGATTCCCAGATTATTCTCACAGGCAGCCATGGCTAAGAACCACTGGTTTCCAGCCAAGGTCTCCTTTAACAGATAAAGAAACTGAGGTAGGGAAAGAGTAAATTAAAGGTCAAAACCAAAAGGGATGGACTTGTCAAAGGGAGGGGAGTGACTACCTGCCTTCTGAGTCCCATGGCCAGGCTCTCCTGAAAATGAATTCAAGGAAAACGGAGAGATGCTTTTGCATTTAGATACAGCCCCGTTGATCCCTGGGAGTGAAGCAGGTGAGAGATGACTCAGACGTGAATTCCCTGCTGGCTTCCATTTTCATCCCCTTGGGCAGTGTGTAGGAGAAGTATAAACTGCATGAAGAGAGCATTGTCAAAGAAAATATCCCGGCTGATCTATTTTAGTTAAAACAGCTTTTTTCCCCCCAGGTACTGTGAGATTGCTTGTCTGTCAGGGTGTTGGCCTTGAGCAGGAGCTGGGCACCAGGGAAGGTGAATTTAGTGAAGGGAGAAAATAGAAATAAAAAGGAGGGCTGAGCTACGGGGTGCAGCGAGCGGAGGGAGCTAGCGCTGTCTGCTCAGTGACTTGCTCTTCATTGCAAATATCTCTGGGCTAAAGCCGAGCCTCGTCTTTCACAGCATAGCTGCAATTAGCATTTCTCGCGTCCCAGGATGTGTCTACCAACCTCCATAGCATCGCAATAAACGCATCCAGTTCTTCCTAATTCTGTCATACATTTATGCTCTTTGGAAACTTCAGGCTGCTAGATGCAGTGGCTGGATCTGAATAACAAATAGTGTATGCAGAGTCCAGATGTCAAGACCAGGCCGTGTCCCTAATGAGCAAAGACTAATGTGGAAAGCAAGGGCCTCCGCAGAGTCTGAGGGCAGCAAACGTCTAAGAATTCTGGGTGTCAAGGTGGCAGGGTGTGGAGAAAGGTCTAACGAGGGGCCTCGGGGACCAGAAAGGGAAAATTGTCGGTTATCTTTGACAAGGATGCTGAAGTTTTCAAAATGGTTCAAAATTCTTAACCTGAGGAAGATGGCTTGTTTCTCAAGTTAATAACTCTTGGCTCATGCCACCTTGGGTATGGACATACCACTGATTTCTTTGTTTTTCTCTCCTAATGCTAGGTGTCACAGCCAGCTGGGAAGCCCCAACGATTTTCTCAGGAGATGCTAATACTGAACTCAAAGCAGCTAGGTGCCATTTTGCCTCAGCGCTTCCAGCCTTCCTCCTTTCTAAGTCCCATGCAGTATTGGGTATGGGGTGGAGAGGTGGGAATAACTTAGGCAGACCGGGGGAGGGCACCATGGAGTCTGCCCCCAGGGACTGGGCTTTGCCACACTTTGCACTAAGGGACACATCACTTCTGCTTTTGGTCACACTCTCTCCCAACACACAGGGACTTACTGAAATCAAACCTCAGAAAGGAAGAGAGCCTCTGTTGTCCACAGCTTCCTCCTCCCGCTCTTAAAAACACACCTGATCCCAGGGACACAGTGTCCCTCAGGGCGACTAAACTTTAGACAGGCTTCTAGATTCTAGGCCTTGATGTCTCTTTCTTTAGAACATTTGCTCTAGGAAATTTGTCCTTGGAAATTCTTTCTCTACCCCTTGGAGACATAAATCTTTTAAAAATACTCTTCCCAATCTTACAAAACAAGAATGTGTTTCTTAAGGACCTGGGAGCCATCTCTTTGAAAAGTATCAAGGAAAACAGCTCCCTTCTTTCCCAGTTTCTATGGTAGGGAAGGAGCCTAACTTTTGGGGGTGTCTTTCTCCAGGTTGTGAAATTACCTCCTGTCATAAAGATACAAGAAAGTTTATTATTTCATTTGATAAAGCCAATAAGCAAACAGAAGGCCTATTATGACCCTCACCCTAACTCATAAATCTCTCCCACCTTTTTGTTTCAGCAGAGCTGAGTTCAGATTACATTCTGGTCTCTTTCTCTTACCGCTGCAGCCCTGAACAAAAAGTCTTCCTTGACCGTTAAACTTCTTAGGGATTTGGTGGTAGATTTTCCATTATATATTATTTTCTCCTTGGTTTGGTTGTTCCCAAGACCTGGGGATAAAGTAGCCTGATTACTGTCTCTACTATTCAGTGATGAAGACTTAGTGTAAAAGAGTGTAACTCTTAATATATACTCCAAGGATTTTATATTAAAATATGAACAATATATACAGCAAAATATGAACAATATATACAGCATAAGACTCATATTTAAATTGAGAGACAGTGAAACTGCCATCACCATTCTCAATCCTCTTTTCACCAGTTACTGTTTAATGCACATTTGTATGCATTTGCTTTTTTCCTGTGTCCCTAATAATCCTTTGTATGGAGGAACCTGTTAGTTTGTCTAAAGAGAACTCAGAAAATGATTCTTAGAAGGGTACCTGAGGAGGGTGAACACTGGGGAAGACATAACCAGTTGTACAAGGAAACCTTGGAGTTCATGGTTGGTGTGTTGGACAAATGAGAGGAGAAAAAAAAAGATGTTGACTTAACAGAGGAATATTTAAGAATAAATATCCATATACTGATTAGAAGGTTTAGTTATATTTTATGTGACTGAAAATAGAATCTAGATATGACTGGGTGAAAGAGATCAAAATAACCACAACAAGTGAACTTTGGAGGAAACAGGCATATTAATAGAGGCAGATGTATTTGTACATGCGACAACCTGTTGGAATGTGCACGATGGCTTGTGTGTCTAGCATATGGATGGATGATCACTGCCCACATGGAGAGAGCTTCAAAACTAGCAATTGAAATGCCAGCACACTTTCAAAACTATTTTAATGATGCAAATTCAAATTGCCCCCAACTTCCTCTAAGCAGAATAAATAAAGCAATAAACCCATTAGAAGGCACTTATGAGACATTTTGGTTTTAAGAGTCTTGCTCTGATGACCAGGAAAACAGAACTAGTTCCCACTTAGAGTTTTTGTTATTGGATTTGGCTTAAGGCATAGCTCACAGTCCTACTGGCTTTGAAACAATCACAATCATTCCCTGTTTTCCAGTAGGACCCAAGCTTTTCCGAATAAGGATGTTTAAGGGTTGATCTGCAAATGGGAAGATATATTTATGAAAGGTAATGTGTGTCACTTCAGTGTACATGCTCATGTGTAACTTTGCTATTTGGTTTGCTCTTCTCATTCAAACTATCAGAATTCAGACAGCAAGCCTACCATCTCCTCCATCCAAGCTCCTTATCAAGTCTGTTGATATTTCCCGTGAATGTTGATTGTACTCTCAAGAGTTCAGAAAACAAAAGTTTGGAATTCCCCATCATCTTCAACTTGAAAGCCCACACAGTTGCCGTCCCCTGTAGTCCCAAAGTGTAATGTGTGTGTGTGAAGTGGAAGTGTTAGTCCCTGTTAGTCCCCATGGACTGTACTCTCCAGGCACCTTTGTCCATAGAATTCTCCAGGCAAGAATACTGAAGCAGGTTGCCATTCCCTTTTCCAGGGAATTTTCCCAAACCAGGGGTTGAACCTAGGTCTCCTGCATTGCAGGTAGATTCTCTACCATCTGAGCCACCAGGGACATCCTACACACACACACACACATAATCAAAACAAGTTTAAGAAATCATTTTCTGCTTTCTGAGCTGTGTCACAGTCTATGACCATTGTTTTGTCAGTAGATGACTCAACCTTCCATGGCAAAGAGATGTTGAATTAATATATTGATATTAAGTGCTTTGGAAAACTGAAAGTGCAAGGTAATGACATTGCTAGGATGCCTCAGTTTCTCTGTTTGTATCTGTAGGAGGTTGATATCCACCTCAATGAATCACTGTGGGAATAGAATGAGATACAAAGTCTACGGAGTTCTTAACACGCTGCCTTGCACATGGCTAAGCGCTCAATAAGTATAAGTTGCAAATAAAAAGCAGAATTTCCACCACAGCATTTAATGGGCCAGTGTCAATCTGTGGCGTTGCCTCAACACACTTAAATTAAGTGTAAACTATGCTGTCCTTTGGCTTTCTGGTTTTACAACACTCCTTGGATAGGCTTTAACACAACAGCGAGATTCCAGGGTGAAAACCTTCTAGAAGCTATGCACCCTTGAGGGCGACAAGTCAGTTACAGTAATCATCCTTGTCAGCACAGCAGGATCCCTTTCTCACACATCTGCCTGAGCGCAACACCCAGGACAGCATTAGACAAGTATCATTTTGTCAATTAACCTTTCTCCATTCTTAGTTTGTTAGGGCCTAAGCAAATGCATTGACTAAATTGAGAGGGGCTTTTATTTTCTTGACGTGGTACTTGCTGCTTTAAACATAGCCTACCTGCACTTTCCCCTTATAAAACAGTCTCAGTTGCACCTCTCTGGCAAACTGGATAACCCTGTGTCATGCTGCATGAGAAATTCATTTTAATTTATGGGAGGCCTTGGTTTATTTAACATAAAGAGCCATAGATGTCACAGTGTTTAACACTGCTTTTCATATCCACAGGTCTAAGAAAACAGAAGATGTAGATGTTGCCTGTGATCAGTGACTGCTGTCTTCCTGTATCCCCTTCAACCCTCTTTATTGGGTACCTGAGACAGGTCCATGACATGCAAATGTATATGATGCTACTTGACACAAAAAGTAAAATGAATCCTAATCTCCTACCTGCATTTTTCTATATAAACATGAAACCCAGGAAATCAATCCTGAATATTCATTGGAAGGACTGATGCTGAAGCTCAAGTTCCAATACTTTGGCTGCCTGATGTGAAGATCAGACTCATTGGAAAAGATCCTGATGCTGGGAAAGATTGAAGGCAGAAGGAGAAGAGAACAACAGAGGATGAGACGGTTGGATGGCATCACTGATGCAATGGACGTGAACTTGGCCAAACTCTGGGAGATGGTGAGGGACAGAGAAGCCTGGAATGCTGCAATCCACTGGGGTCTTGAAGAGTCAGACAGGATTTGGTGACTGAACAACAACACAGTCTTCTAAGGAATATATAATAACAATAGCAGTTTGCTAGCCATTTAAAAGGTGCTAAGTTGTATTAAGTGCTTTTCATTCACTATTGCATTTTAATCCCCAAAGTAACCCTATAAGGCAGGTATTATTACTTTCATTGTTCAAACGAGGGAACTGTTGAAAGTACTATAACTAACCAGTGATCAAGGCAATGTGGGAACCATGCTGTCCTAACTGCCTGTAACTCATGTAGTGGCTTGAATCATAACTCCCAGGTTATACAAGTGTAAATAAGAAGTGTGTTCCTTCCACTCAATAACTGACTCAATTGAATGTGATACCAACTAAGAGGTGAAGCCATAGCTAATATAAATAATTAAGAATAAGTTTTATTTTACAATACTACTTGGCAGCGCATGGCAGCATTGAGCCTAATGCTAGACTGTGAGAAATTTCTTAAAGCACAACATATTTACTTAGGTAAGGAAATAGAAATTATTTTATATATATGATTAATGCAAGAGGAAAAAATTGAATTAAAACAAGTAAATATTTGCTAATTCAATGCTCCAGTTATGAAAGATGATGTCAGCTTAAAATTCCTCTCTAGACTGGCAAGGCTAGAAAGCCTCCTTGCTCCTCTTTCTCTTTTCTTTCCTCCCTACATGTAATTCCCCTTCACATTACCAGAGCCCATTCTTGTCCACTTCTATTCTCTACCTTCTCCCTGGGTTAGACTTGAATCATCTCCCTATTACTGTGGCTACTTTGGAATCTGCCTCCTTCTGTCTTCTGCTTCCCGTGACTCTCTCTCACTTTATCACCATGGTTTCTCCTCCCTCTCCTGCTCTCACATTCATCTTTGGGCACCCCTGCCCTCCAGCTGGTAGGTAGTTACTTCTCTCAGCCTCACTTATATTTACATCACTGTAGAGTTAGAGCCTCAATTTGAAATTACAAAATTTGATAGAGTCTGGTAAGAAAGCACACACTGATTTAAAAAAAAAAAAACTTTTGGAGTTTGCTTCTATTTTTTAATTTTAAAATTAAACTTGTCACTGAGAATTTGGGAAAATTAAGGTGAAGTGTGCTGTTGTTATGGAAACATACATATGTACACAAATATGTCTATAAAGTGATAGTCTACATGAGTCTGTGCTCTCTCCATGGCTTCTGAAGCAATAGTTAACAATTGAACCTCCCCGCCCCAGCTATGTTGACCTCATCGGTGATTCTGATAAGATGAACAAGCAGATAAATGCCAAGGCATTTAGTTTGGGGGTCCATGAGGGAAAAAAAACCACACAGAAACATTAACGTTTGCCAAATAGACTCAATTAGAAGGGGAGTAGGGAGTGTATTTTCAAGATTGGAAGAAGTATAAACCATGGGGAGTAAAAACAGAAGCTAAAGAAAAAGAGTACTTATAATCCTAGCCTTGGATGTGACTGCAAAAAATTCTAATCATTGTTATCATTATTAGTGTTATTATTGTTATTACCGATAATAAACATATGCTGGCTGCCAACAGGATGCCAGGCATTGCACAAGAGAGAATTTTACTCTGTCCCTGCAGTGCTGGCTTACAACAGATTATAATTGCAAGAGAAAATCATATTAATAGACATTCAATATCTTATTAGAAAAATAACATTGTATTTCTCCTCTCTCTGGGTTTTCTACCACCAAGTAGAATACTGACTCTAAGAGTGATGGTTCTTGGACCATAAAGCTAATAAATCTCCCACTAAGAATTTATCCTGTGAAATTTCTCAACATCAAACACTTCTTTGCTTCTGCTTTCATACAATCCAGTGAAGTCATCCTACTTCTGTTTAGTTTTCTACCTTCTAGATCGATGGATTCTCTGATTTAAGTCGAGTTTACTGATTTTACAGTAGTCATCTTAAGCAGTGATTTTCAAACTGCTAGTGGCAGCCTGTTAGTGGGTCTTGGAATCTGTTTAGAGACTCACACCAGGATCCTAACAAAAATGATAGAATGATAGATAAAAAAGCATAGAATAAAAAAGAATCCAAATATATTACATTTTATAAGAGTAGTTTTTTCCTGAAATTTTGTTTCACTTTTTACATGTATATGTGTGTGTGTGTTTAGTGAGTGGTTAAAATTAAAAGTATTTAGTGCTATTGTTCACAATCAGAAAAAGTTGAAAATGTACTAAAGGTATGAAGTTAAACTTTCCACTTAATTTAAAGTTCACAGTCCATGGGGTCGCAGAGTCGGTCATGACTGAGTGACTCACCCATACTACCACTCAAACAGTAAGCATGCCAGACAGTGAATTCAATTTCCAGTTAGTCATTGTACTTCAAAAATCTACTAATATTTACTATGGTTACAATCATCTTCTGTCCCAGAATTAGTTATAATTTCAAACATCCCTTTCCATTGCCACCATAAATACACCCAGGCATGTTAGACCCCAGGTCCTGACTGTTGGTATATTAAAAACTCTCACCTTATGATATCATTTATAAAGCTGTTCATTCATTATATATTTTCTGTGGGTGTCATAGGCCTGTTTCTTCACACACCTTTTTGATGACATTCACTGAAAATAGCCCATCCCTTCTAACGTATACCTTGTTAAACCTGCAATGGAGCTCGCTTCCCACCCACCCATCCCATCTACCAACAAAGAGACAACTTACCAATCTTAGGGCATCCCAGGTAGCACTAGTGATAAAGAACCCAGAGCCAATGCAGCAGACGTAGGAGACACGCGTTCTATCCCTGGGTTGGGACGATCCCCTGCAGGAGGACATGGCAGCCCACTCCAGTATCCTTGCCTGGAGAATCCCAAGGACAGAGGCGCCTGGAGGGCTACAGGCCATGGCGTGGAAAAGAGACATGACTGAAGCGACTTGGCACACAGACATGTCGCATCTTAACTGCAGAATTCAGCCATATGACTAATATATTACAAGAAAGTTCCCATGTGCCTCCAGCAGATAAGACACACATTTATCCCATCGTGGTAAGATAGATTTCCTTTTGCCTTCGTTCTAGCTAGAATCCCTATGCTTTTCCTATACTTGTATTGTTAGATCTTTTAAAGTTTGTATAATTTAAAGACTAGATTTATATGCTTTCACACACTTTCCTCTGATTTTTTAATTGAATCCAAGTAAAAATATTTGAACTGGAGGTGAAGAGAAGGAAGCATGACTGAATTATCAAGGTAATCTTTAAGTAAAGGCTCTGCGGGAGACTACAGAAGCTGGGATAACAAAATATGTAGCAAGTGCCATTAGTATGAAGAGGCTTGCCTGGTGGCGTTTCAAACAAAGGCAAACACAGCGCTGAGAGAGCTTTTCCGTCCAAAGTTCCAAGGATGTTTCCAATTCTTTATCCTAAAAAGGCATTTTCTGCTGCTCGTGGAAAAGGCCCCTGAAATTTTTATATTCCAAGTTTACAAAAAATCTCATAATGATTCCAACATTGATCATTGATAGGAATTACAGAGTTGTATCCCTGCTTAGAAGGAAACTAATTGTTGATAAATCTGTTTATATGTATACATTCTCACCAGTAGCCAAAAGGACATAAAGGCAGACATGAGGGCAGTTTAAAAGTAATACAAGATAAGGTATTCAGGGATAAAACAGCCCTCCTCCTCCTCCTTCCTCCTTCTGTGAGAAAGCTCTATGAGAAGAAGGAAGAAGAGGGGCTTTAAATCATTTGAGTTGAGCAAATTATAATACTTGAATACTTCAGTTTGGATGTACAGTTTCTGGCAGCATAGGTAAAGTGGAAAGATAAAAATTATCTGAACAGACATAATCTTTCCTGGAATTGAACCCAAAATTGTCCTTGATTAAGGAGCATTGAATGCAATGGCCTAGGTGTTGTCTGGTTCTAGTCACAGCCCTGCTTCAAACTCACTATTTTGTCTTTTAGTTATTTACCTACCTGATGGGACAGTGAGGAGAAAGGGACTGCTTAGAACTACAGAACTGCTGAAGTCTGTTTAAGCATTAAAGTTCTGATTTTATGACATGATAGATTTGAAGAAATAGGAATATTTTAAGTCAAGAGCTGTATTAACCACTGAAAGTGCAAAAGTTGAAAAATAGCATGTGTTTGAAATTATGCAGTTATTTTTCCGCAGGGCAGTAGCAGGGTCATTCTTTCATGCACAATTCCAAAATCCATTTTTTCATTTCAGAATGCAGTGTAGTCACTTCCAGCATCTCATCAGGCATAGATCCTATTTGCTCTGTCTCTTGCATGAATCCACTTGTTTCTCTCCCTGTTGCAACCATTCATTATCCATCCATTGCCTTGTCTCCCTGCTTCCAGCTTTAACCCCCTATTTACCTACCATACAGCTACAAGAGTGATTTCTAAAAAATTAATATCTTTCATTCTTTTGATTCCTGGGTCGGGAAGATCCCCTAGAGTAGGAAATGGCAACCCACTTCAGTATTCTTGCCTGGAAAATCCCATGGGCAGAGGATCCTGGTGGGCTACAGTCCATGGGGTCGCAAAGAGTTGGACATGACTGAGCACTTAGCACTGCTGTAGTATTCTTTGTGACTACTCAGTACCAGGAGAATAGAGTCCAAACTTCTTACCTCCCCATGTGAAACCCCTATGACCTTGCTTACTTCTGTAGGCTTACATTTCTGCACGGGCCCCTTGAATCCTAAAACTTCTTCCAACCATTCAAAAAACTACCCACAGATTCCCCCAAGGACTCATGTCTTTACGATCTCACATGTCTTGTTTCTTCACCTAAATATTTTTCTCTCCCCCCTCTCACTATCCCAGTTTACTTGGCAAAATTTTCTTTATCTTTCAAGATTCTATTAAATTGTTTCCTCTTTTATGAAACTTCAATTCACATTCTCTTCTCTAGAATTTTAACTATTCTTTCCTCTTGGCTACACTGTGTCTTACACAACTTCTATCAGAATGCTCATGACATTTTATTGCTTATAGGTCTGTTTTCCTTCCTCAATCTTTAGCACCAGGAGGCATGAAACATTTACTAATTTTATCCCTGGCACTCAAGTAATGTTTATGAGACAAGTGAATGCTGGAATGTTGGGTCCTCTCCCTAATTTCTAACTCTTAAAATGCTGAAAAAAATCCATCCTTGTCTCTTTCCTGTTATTCATCATTTCAATCTAACCCCATATCCACTCCTGTATAATGATATCTTTTATTTTTCTTGGCTTACTCAGTGGGTTTGTTAGCCAGGACAGTCTGTGTGATTCAATAACTTACTTTACTTCACCTTCTTTAGACTTCTTTCTTTATCTGATTTGCCCATATTCTGACGTCTCCTTGCCAGATTCCTCTTAGCAATTTTTATGTATCTGTTAAATACTTTGCCTGTTTCTGCTGCTGCTGCTAAGTCACTTCAGTCATGTCTGACTCTGTGGGACCCCATGGACGGCAGCCCACCAGGCTCCCCCGTCCCTGGAATTCTCCAGGCAAGAACACTGGAGTGGGTTGCCATTGCCTTCTCCACTGCCCATTTCTAGCATGTCATAAATGCTAAGTGTGCTTGTTAAAAAGTAATAATGTTTGAATGGATTGTTGCTGTTAGGCCATATCTAGGAGTATTGCCTTTAAAAACAAAACCAGTGCAGTATAACATTGTGGTTAACAAAGGCAGCCCAGTAGAGCAGAGTTGTCTTGGTTCTGTAGTCAGACAGTCCTGGGTTTGAGCCCTGCCTGGACTGCAAGGAGATCAAACCAGTCAATCCTAAAGGAATCCATTCCTGAATATTCACTGGAAGGACTGATGCAGAAGCTGAAGCTCCAATACTTTGGCCAATGACTTTGTCTTTGGATGCAAAGAATTGACTCATTGGAAAAGACCCTGATGCTGAGAAAATTTGAAGGCAAGAGGAGAAGAGGATGGCCGAGGATGAAATGGGTGGATGGCATCACCAGCTCGATGAACATGAGTTTGAGCAAGCACTGGGAGTTCGTGATGGACAGGGAAGCCTGTTGTGTTGCAGTCCATGGGGTCTCAAAGAGTCAGACACAACTGAGCAACTTAATTGAACTGAACTGCAGTGGGTTAGTTGGGTGACCTTGGCCAAGTCTACCTTCTGAATCAGTTTGTTTCTCCATGAAAAAGAATAAGCGTATCTCCGTGTTTGCAGCATTGTGAGGACTAAATAATATAATTCAGCAGAATGTATAGCTAACAGCAGTTAATGAATAAAGGAGAGTCTACTACAATAATAATTATTGATTATTAATGATGATGGTGGTAACTGATTCGGTGCAACACTGAAGAACATCTAGATTATTTCCCCTTTGGGTTTGGGGGTGTGACCTAAAGTATATTTATAAACTGGTTTTTATTTTTTGGTATTAAGAAATTTTGCTGCCTGTTTGTTTTTTAACCAGGGCTTATGCTAATAGATAATTGTTCCCATCTGGAGTTGATATTGAGTGCAAATCCAGAACCAGCAGCTCTAGTGCAAACCTTGGTCTCCAAAGCCATGCTCCAGAGAGAATGTGACACCCTGAAAGGCCCGATCGGCTTTTCTGCCTGCCTTTTCTGTGATTGTTCTGTTGTTGTTATGGTTGTTATTTTTATTATTAATCTCCAACTCTTTTTTCCAGTGAAGAGCTGAGAACTGCTAAAAAAAAAAAAAATAGAAAGAAAGAAAAATTCAGTAGCCTCACTGATGTGATGAAGTGTCATTGGCAGCAGGAATTTGCACGATCTCACTGCCGACCCAGGTAACAGCTGGTGACTTCGTCTTGCACAAAGGAAATCACTCTCTTTGATGAATACTTCGGGATGATTTTCAGCTCTGATCTTCACTTGCTTTTAGACAGCTACTGTAACAAAAGCCTGTAGGGAGAGCTAAAGCTTTGCCTATTTACAATAACCACATGCTGACTCTCTATTTAATTTTAAAAACAAACTCAGAGCTCCAAATCACTCTCATATTTAATATTTTGTCCTAAAATAACTCTCTATTTTATTTTGCTTTTTTAAAATTAAAACGTAGCTTTATATAAAGGGCAGCAAGAAAAAAAGAAAGAGAAAGGAAGAGAAAGAAACAAATTGTGACAACAGGAGTGGCTTTAACAACAGAAACTCATTTCTTCCTCTTTTGAGGCAACGAAGAAGGCAACACGTTGTTATTTCTTGCATGCCAGCTAGAGCCCAGAATGACTACATGCCATCATTTTCAATAATGCCTGTGTGTTTTTGAGGAATTACACACACATATGCACACATAGAGCCTCGCTTTAAATAAATTCTACAATGAGCCACCTGTCCATTAAATATGATTACACAAATGTGATTTAAGATGTCTTCTGAGCTTTCCTTTCAATTCCCTTCTTATAGACAAATTGGAAGCCACCTATGGATTCCAGACCATGCTTTGACACCCTTCCTTGCTTCTTTCCAAACTCAAAATCAGTAACATAATTGCCAATCTGGGTTTAAGCCTTTGCCACCTCCTGAATAAATTACCAACCAGTGAAAGGGTACACAAAAACACCTGCAAATCATATAACTTGGTCAATCACTTCACAACCTCTCTCTGGCTATCACAGGCTGGGCTTCACAATGCCTGATACAGCATATTATGCAATGATGTTCCATGTTGCCAGTAAACCATGGCTTTATGCCACCGTTCCATACAGCAGCTCTATTTAGCTTTATTTATTGGATTTTTAAATCCTCTTGTACAGTAGGCATTGATCTCTCCTGAGGTTGTGATTATAGCTTTAACTATTGACACTTCTATCAGAGCCAACCTCAATTCTTTGCCTTCTGCTGACAAGAAATGGTAATCATTCCAACACCGCAATCTCTGAATCTTGAACCCCCGTCCCACATACTTTGCCCTGCATAAAGAGTACACAGATGTTGGTTAGCTGGTTTCCTCAGCAAAATGTAGTCTTCAAAGAGTAAAGGTAAATCTGTAAGGGTAAGTCTGACTGGAAGCACTGAAAATGCTCTGAGACACATATGCATTTAAAAAGCTGCCTTCTTCCCACTCAAAAATTTCATGTTTGTCATTATCCACCTGGAGCACTGTCTGTCAAGTTATTGAAGTAATTGACAGTGAGAACTTTCTTAGAAGAGATTCTACCTTTCTGTTTGCTGATGAATCTCAGAAATAAAGTAAATTCCATCATTACAGGTATAATTAGCAAGAAGCTACATTGGAAATCAAAACATAGAATATAAAATATCAGTTCAGCCATTAATTAGTTGTGTGACTGAGTAAGTAGCTCAACCTCTCCTAGCCTCATCTAGAAAATGAGAATACCTCAGCCTTCCTCCTAGTGTAAGTGAGAGACTTGTGAAAAAGTGTGCATGAATATCTGGCATATGGTGGATTGCCAGTAAGTTTTCATTTAACATCCCATTTTGCCCTTTCCTCTACCGGCTTCTCAAGACGAATTGTTGCTTGTGAAAGACTAGTCAATCATTCTGTTATAGTTCTTCACCCTAGTATAGGTTAGATTAAGGAATTTGATTTTATCATTTGAGCTAGTCCAACTTGTATTATCTCTATGGTTTTGCCTTGGTGCCTGGAATTTTTCTTGTGTTTACCCCTTTTGGTGGAAGCAGTGATACAATAATATGGTGATGCAATGAGCCTTGATGGGTTTTGAACCTCTTACTTAGTTGATCAGGAAACTTCCAGTTATAACATTTGTTTACATTGGTTTTAAAATAGATTGTTTCAAGTAGGTCCAGGATCTTCTTAGAATACTCCTTCTAAATTCTTACTGTAGAAATATGTAATCCTTGCATACAAATTTCCTATGCCTTTGGCAAAGGAAGTCCTATTCAGTGTACCGTAATTTCAAGAAGAAAATACCTAGAAGACTAAAGGGAGATGCTGTAGTTTTATTTTCCTTTAAGAGTTCAAGAGGTTCAACTTAGTGGAAGACAGTTTGTACACTGGTTATAGAAAGACCTAAATTTACTGTCCTTTTCTTCTTGCTTTCAAAATGTGGGAAAGAAGGACAAGGAACTATTTAGAAAGAAAGAAAGAATGTACAGGAATTTAGCTACATAACAGATTGTCAAAGTCAATTGCTGTAACTTTCCTAAACACCAAAAGTGTTGGGAGTTTCTAAAATTCTGATGAAGACTAACTGCCTCTTCAGTGATAGTGTTCATAAAACCAGGTATGTTAGATTTGGAAGTCACCTCAGAAACCATCGCTTGTATGAATCTCTTTTGCTGTCCCAGAAAAATGAACATCAGTCATCACAGTGTGGAGAACCCACTCTCTGGCAAGAAATTCCATTCCACTTTGAGCAGATCTGACTCTAAGGAAATTAGATCTGTTCCTTATTTTGAATCAGATCTCTATCACTTCTATGCATATGTTCTTATTTTACCATCTGGAGTCACAAAGATAAATCTGAATCTTCTAATGGCAGTTAAAGGCAGTTATCTCCCACAGGTGTGTTCTTCTCTAGCCTGACTATTCCTAGTTTCTCTAACCATTCTTCTAGTAATGGAGTTCTGTTCTCCTCAACACTCTGATCACTCTTTTTTAATATATTATGGTTTTCCAATGTTTATATAAATTATGATACCTTGGGGAAGGAAATGGAAACCCACTCCAGTATTCTTGCCTGGAAAATCCCGTGGACGGAGGAGCTTGGCAGGTATAGTCCATGGAGCCACAAAGTCAGACACAACTGAGCAACTTCATTTCATTTCACTTCAAAACTGAACACAATATTTGGCATGTGTTTTCTGTGACCATTTAAAAGACAGAAGTAAATGCCATACCATTTTTCTCAACACTCCATATATATGAAGACGTATTTAGCATTTGCTCTGTGTTAGACACTGTTCAACATGCTGTACATAGATTAGCACATTTACTCTCACAACAAACCTATGAGATAGGTACTTTGATTATTCTCATTTTTTTTTTAAATGAGGAGACTGCAGTATAGTCTATGTCAGTGCTTCTCAAGCTTTATTATGCATAAAAATCATATAGGGTTTTTATTAAAATTCAGATTCTAATTTAGTAGGATTTCTGTGGATCCTGAAATTCTACGTGTCTAACAAGCCCCTGAGTGATATTAGTACTGCTAGTCCAGGGAACATAATTAAAATAGGAAGGGTCTATATAACATGATAAAATGATAAAACAGAAAAACCTTAAGCTGCAGTAGCTAGAAGTATCTTTAACAGCATTATAGGAAGTTCCAGAGAATTTATGTTCATTTAATTGGAGAACTGCTTTCATCTCACTCCCTAATTTGTAAGATGTTCTTCCTATCAGCAAGAACTGGCTTGTAAAACCCTTTCTACCATTTAAATATGGAATCACAACAATAACATTTAGGAAACACTTGCCATAAGTCAGATCCTATTCTATGAAACCTACACATCCTATTATTTAGTGTTTCCAACAGTCCTATAAGGAAAATCCAATCATACTGTTTTGAAGATGAGAAAACACAAGCACACATGAGGGCAAAACTAACATCTTTAAGTTCCTGGTCAATGGCAGGATCTACCACAAAGATCTGGTAGATCACTGAGATCACTCAATTAGGAAGAGGCAGAGCTGCGATGTAACCCTACCTGACATCACAATATGCATGTCTAACTATGAAGCTACACATCTGCTTGTGCTCATCTCATAGACAGCGAAGCCAGTGGTCCAAGAGACTGAGGGGCAGAGAAATTTCAGAGGCCAACGAGTGAACGTGCTCCCTTCCCAGGTAAGGTAGCAACTGTGGAGAAAAGGCAGTTCTCTAATATTGAAGTAACTCAATGTGCTAAATTCTATGATAAAAACTGTTATAAGAGTGAACGTTGATCAGGTTCATAAACAGAGACCACAGATTTTCTATAACTAATAACGAGGATATTAGGATTCATTTATTGATTGATGAAGTCTTTTTTTTAATTTTAATTTTTAACTGGAGGATAATTGCTTTAGAATGTTGTGTTGGTTTCTACCATACAGCAGTGCAAATCAGCCATAAGTGTGTGTGTATAAATATATATATATATATATATGTGTGTGTGTATATATATATATATATAGATAGATAGATATCCCCTTCCTTTCGAGCCTCCCTCCCAACCACCCGCACCATTCTACCCCTCTAAGTCATCACAGAACAGTCAAGCTGGGCTCCCTGTGTTATACAGCAAATTCCCACTAGCCATCTATTTTACACATGATACTTTATAAATACACGACAATGCTATCATCTCAATTCATCCCACCCTCTTTTCCCCTCACTGTGTCCAAAAATCCTTTCTCTATGTCTGCATCTGTATTTCTGCCCTGCAAATAGGTTCATCAGTACCATTTTTTCTAAAATACCAGATCTAGCTCAGATCCTGTGCTAGGTGCAAATGTACTCATGTGAGTACTGTCCACCGTGAGCTCATAGTCTAGCTGGGGAATCATTTATAAAAATACAACTCTAATAGAATGTAAAAGCCACTGTGGTTATAAAGGAATAGGATGAAGTGATGAAGAAAAGACAACAGTCAGAACATTCATGGGGAGGGATTGGTGCTAAAGAGCAGCCTGGCAGAGAAAACCAGAAGAGCCAAGATAGACACAACCTAATCTTAATTTTTCTCAGGATGTAGTATGGTATATCAAATTTTTTGATATTTAAGTGTTTGCACCAAAAGGGTGGTTAATTTTCATAGTTCTCAAAGGATGCTCCCAAAGAAGACAGCTCTTAGGTAAAAATGAAAGAATCTCTCTATTATAAATTTGATTTTTCTTATATTTTTTTCTTCAACTTTTTGGTAACTGCTTTTGTCAGCTACTTAGAAATATCTAGCAGATATTAAAGAAATCATTAAAAGCGGATGTTTGTGCCTGGTTTGAGTCATAAATTTGAATAGTAAAACTATCCCTGCTGCTGCTGCTAAGTCACGTCAGTCGTGTCCGACTCTGTGCGACCCCATAGACGGCAGCCCACAGGCTCCTCCGTCCATGGGATTTTCCAGGCAAGAGTACTGGAGTGGGGTGCCATTGCCTTCTCCCAAAACTATCCCTAGATTTTTTCTATTAAAGAATTAATATAAATCAATTTCCATGTTATTACCAAATATATTTTTCAAGGGCTCTGCTGGGTGAACAAGTGTACTTTGCCTGTTAAGAATGATCAAATTCACCCATTCTGATCAGATTTATATTTTGTGTTTCAAAACTTTGCTATGTGCCTTAGACCAGCATACATGACACAACAAAGGTGAACTTATTGCACATATCAGTAATGCTAGCAAGTTCAAGTCCTCTGACTTTTTATGGGATGCATGACAGCATAAATAATGCACACACACAAAATCATTTAAGAAACTTTATTCTTGAAAGTATACAAGAGAAATGATTAAGAAACCCCATGTGGTTTGCAGGCATAGCATATGGCTTATGGTTTTGACACTGTGACCAAGACATTTACCACCAGCTGGTACCAGTGTAACTAGTTGCAAGAAAACATCCAGGAGTAGCAGAACCACTTCCACTGCTGAAAGTTCTACAATACTTATTTGGCTAAGATATAGCAAATGTCGGGCTTCCCAGGTGGCACTAGTAGCAAAGAACCTGTCTGCCAAAGCAGGAGATATAAGAGATGTGGGTTCCATCCCTGGGTTGGGAATATCCCCTGGAGGAAGGCATGGCAACCCACTCCAGTATTCTTGCCTAGAGAATCCCAAAGACAGAGGATCCTGGTGGGCTACAGTCCATGGGGTCACAAAGAGTCAGACAAGACTGAAGCAACTTAGCACGCATGCATGACAAATGTTATTTGGATAGAAATGTTATATCTATTTGGGGAGGAAGGAGAGCAATATAATGGAAAAGAATAAGCAAAAAATTTAGCCCATCTAACCACTTTCCAGGAACAGAACCCTACAAACTTTTTTAAGGGCACTACTTCAGGGATATACTACAGGTGAGCATGAAATTTGAAGATGTCTATTTATTCATCCAATAGGATTCCCTGAGTTCATAGATTGTCACTCTACTAGGGGCTCGAGAAATACATGCCTCAGGCCTACTATCAGAGCACAAACAGTGTAGGAGAGAGACAGGCCCGCAGGGAAAGATGACTAGTAGGACGTTAGTTGCTGCACTGGGTACAGAGGGGACAAAGGAGAGAAGCCATTTCTACCTAAACCAGGTGAAGACACAAAGGAGAATGTGAGAAGGAGGACAAACGTTCATTTGGCAGAGAAAGGATGTCTGATCAGAGTGTGAAAAACAAGGAATTTTAAGAACATTAAAAGGAAAGAGCTTTATGGAAAGAGAAAGCAGGATAAGCAAAGCCATGTAGATCTGAAGAAATGGGACCCGTAGTAAACTGCAACTAACTTGATATGGCTGGAGATTTGGGTGAACTCCTTATTACACACCTATTTTCTGTGGTGGATCTTAGAGTGTGGACTCTAATGTAATCATTGAAACAGAAGATGAAAGTTTGAATGGAATGGAGAGATGGCAGTACGTTTAAATGACTAATGACCAGAACTGAGCCAATGTTCATCACTGATGGTACTGGGGGAAGGGAAAAAGACACAGTGACAGTGAGTCCTGGATCCAGTTTTGGGGTGTGTATTGAAAAATCTTAGGTTTCTCCTCTTGAACACTTCACTTCTGACATTTCTACCAAATGCATGGGAGATTTTCCACCACCAAACCTTTCTCTGATGTGGCTGGATATCCTACAATTTAACTCAGTTATGACACTAACTACCTGCAGATAGCATCAGATCCCACAAGTGAAGTCTCACAAGGCTGTCCCCCACTTCAGATGCCAATCACAAGTATTAGACCCATGGGTTACACACAACTTTTGTCCAACTTGGCTACAAATTGGAGTTTCCCATGACCTCCTCCTCTTAGATTCAATTATTTGCTAGAGTGGCTCACAGAACTCAAGAAAACACTTGCTTATGTTCAGCAGATACTAGTGGAGGTGATGCAATTCCAGTTGAGCTATTTCAAATCTTGAAAGATGATGCTGTGAAAGTGATGCACTCAATATGCCAGCAAATTTGGAAAACTCAGCAGTGGCCACAGGACTGGAAAAGGTCAGTTTTCATTCCAATCCCAAAGAAAGGAAATGCCAAAGAATGCTCAAACTACTGCACAATTGCACTCATCTCACATGCTAGTAAAGTAATGCTCAAAATTCTCCAAGCCAGGCTTCAGCAATATGTGAACCATGAACTTCCAGATGTTCAAGCTGGTTTTAGAAAAGGCAGAGGAACCAGAGATCAAATTGCCAACACCCACTGGATCATCGAAAAAGCAAGAGAGTTCCAGAAAAACATCTATTTCTGCTTTATTGACTATGCCAAAGCCTTTGACTGTGCAGATCACAATAAACTGTGGAAAATTCTGAAAGAGATGGGACTACCAGACCACCTGACCTGCCTCTTGAGAAACCTATACACAGGTCAGGAAGCAACAGTTAGAACTGGACATGGAACAACAGACTTGTTCCAAATAGGAAAAGGAGTACATCAAGGCTGTATATTGTCACCCTGCTTATTTAACTTCTATGCAGAGTACATCATGAGAAACGCTGGGCTGGAAGAAGCACAAGCTGGAATCAAGATTGCTGGGAGAAATATCAATAACCTCAGATATGCAGACAACACCACTCTTATGGCAGAAAGTGAAGAGGAACTCAAAAGCCTCTTGATGAAGGTGAAAGAGGAGAGTGAAAAAGTTGGCTTAAAGCTCAACATTCAGAAAATGAAGATCATGGCATCTGGTCCCATCACTTCATGGGAAATAGATGGGGAAACAATGGAAACAGGGTCAGACTTTATTTTGGGGGCTCCAAAATCACTGCAGATAGTGATTGCAGCCATGAAATTAAAAGACGGTTAGTCCTTGGAAGGAAAGTTATGACCAACCTAGATAGCATATTCAAAAGCAGAGACATTACTTTGCCAACAAAGGTCCGTCTTGGCAAGGCTATGGTTTTTCCAGTGGTCATGTATGGAGGTGAGAGTTGGACTGTGAAGAAGGCTGAGTGCCGAAGAATTGATGCTTTTGAACTGTGGTGTTGGAGAAGACTCTTGAGAGTCCCTTGGACTGCAAGGAGATCCAACCAGTCCATTCTGAAGGAGATCAGCCCTGGGATTTCTTTGGAAGGAATGATGCTAAAGCTGAAACTCCAGTACTTTGGCCACCTCATGCGAAGAGTTGACTCATTGGAATAGACTCTGATGGTGGGAGGGATTGGGGGCAGGAGGAGAAGGGGACAACAGAGGATGAGATGGCTGGATGGCATCACCGATTCGATGGACATGAGTTTGAGTGAACTCCGGGAGTTGGGGATAGACAGGGAGGCCTGGCATGCTGCGATTCATGGGGTTGCAAAGAGTCGGACACAACTGAGCAACTGAACTGAACTGAACTGAACTGAAAGGATATGATAAAGGACAAAGGTGAGCAGCCAAATATTGCAAGGTCTGGGATGGGGATTGAACACAAGAACTTCTGTCCCTGGTGAATTGGGATGAGTCACCTTCCTGGTTCGTGTGTGTATTCACCTACCTGGAATCTCCCCAAGCCCTATATTATTGGGATTTTATGCTGATTTCTTCATGTGCACATAATTATTAACCCCATTTCCAGCCCCTCTCTAGAGTATGGGGTGGGTAGAAGAAGCTGTAAATTCCAAGCTTCCAATCACGGCATGGCCTTTGTGGTGACAGCCCCCATCCAGGAGTATACCCAGAATCATTTCATTAGAACAAAAAGTGCTTCTAGTGCTCTCTTATCACTTAAGAATTTACAAGAGTTTTAGGTGCTAGAGACAAAGAGCAATGTATGTATTTTCTATCATCTCAGTAGTTGCATGAATGGTGATTCCATTTGATACATATGAAGGGTATATATCAAATTTTAGAAATTTCTATTATAGATCTTTTAAGTCCTTCAAACTAAAGAAAGAGCACCGATTAGGAAAGAATTCATTGCATCGTTTTATCTAAGTCCTATGCCTACGTAGTATAACAATCCCACATGGTCTTTGGGCTAAAATGAGACACTATATGCTTTTTGCACCACATTATTCTAATATTCCTTTTCATCTGGGACATAGCAATCCCTCCAGAAACAGCCTGGAAAAATGAATCACAAGCAGTTAAAAATGTAAGTGAGAAGCATCAAGTTATTAGGCAAGGTTGAAAAGATAAACGGTTTGTGCAAGAAAATGTAATTAACAGGTTACACTGTATATGTTTGCAAAATGCCAGCGATGCATGAAAATGTTTTTGTCTACTTAATTTTCCTAAGATTGTGTGTTTATATTTAAATTAATTAAAGGCAAACAGTCTTGTGTTCTTAAATAACTTTGTGGTGACTGATACGTGCAGCAGCCAAATTGATAGCATGTAATGAAAACTAGCTAACCCAATGCTTGCAGTCTGAGAAGCCACGGAGTAAGCTACTGTCCTTAAGGGGAAAGACTCTGAAAGCCTAGTGTGCAGCAGACAGTCTCCCCATCCAAAGGTAGATTTTTCCACTCATGGAGGGAAAGCTGAGAGCATAAGCGCCTTGAGAGCAGACATCTTTGTTCATTGTGTTCAGTGACATATCCCAAATGTTTAGAACAGACTACGTGTTCAATAAATATTTTCTTAATTAATGAGTTACTGAAAACTTAATTAATGAATTTCCACAGCAACTTGGCAGCATGATGTGGGAGCAAAGATTTGGCATCAGAAGTCCTAGGTATTAACCCTCATCAGTCGTATGATCCTGAGCAATTCATTTACTATTGAGTTTCAGTTTTCTCCTCAGTAAAATGGACACAATATTTATGAAAATGAGGTCATAAGAGATAGTTTATACGAAATCACATTATAAGCTTTAAAGGACTGATGTGTTCATTTATTTCCTTGAAGGCAGAAATTCTACTTCTGCACTACTCGGTAATTTCTGATCCTCACTGTTTCTGTATTACTAATTTTTTTTAAACTCCTGACACACAGTCTAGTGGACTTCCCCGGTGGCTCAGATAAAGAATCCGCCTGCCGGTGCAGAAGACGTAGGAGATGCAAGTTCGATCCCTGGATCAGGAAGATCCCCTGGAGGAGGAAATGGCAACCCACTCCAGAATTCTTGGCTTGAGAATCCCATGGACAGAGGAGTCTGGCAGGCTGTAGTCCATAGGCTTGCGAAGAGTCGGACAGGACTGAGTAACTGAGCACCCATGACACACAGTCTAAAATAACTTTATTAAAATGAATTGAAGTCACTGTGGCTGGTACATTTTGCATTGGGAATTGGAGGAGGAAGTGGTTGAAAAATGACAAGAACTCATTGCAAAAAAAATCAACATTTGGTTTATTGGACTATGTAAGATCTGCATTTCTTAGCAAATCTGAAGACTCTCTCAGCCTGATTTCTAGGATTACTTTGAACAAGACAGTTACTCCCCCACATCCATACAGAATTATTACCTTATATGATAAAGCAAGCTATATCTATTGGCTCTTTACAGTACAGATCTATTTCTGACTAAAGGCACTTCATTTGAAATTGTCCAGATCTACAAATACCATATGTGGCTATGTCAATACGTATGGTCTATGCCCAGGAAAACTTTCTCAGAGTATATGTATATTTAAATAAGTTCTTATCTCATGGACAGATTTGTTTTCAAAATTTCACTTGTAACAACCTTATTCAAGGATTTCTTCAACAAACATTATATCCTTATTGTTCTGAGCTCAGTGTTAAGCACTGGGAAACAAAGATGCCTGATGCCATCCTTTGGCCACCTGATGCAAAAAACAGATTCATCTGAAAAGACCCTGATGCTGGGAAAGATTGAAGGCAGGAGGAGAAGTGGCTGACAGAGTATGAGATGGTTGGATGGCATCACCAACTCAATGGACATGAGTTTGAGTGAACTCCGGGAGTTGGTGATGGACAGGGAGGCCTGGCGTGCTGCAGTCCATGGGGTCACAAAGAGTTGGACATGACTGAGTGACTGAACTGAACTGAATGCCATTCTTACCATGTCTGGCTACTTCTCGTTCTCTAAAGGCATGGAGACCAGGAACAAAGCTGCAAGATAATATGAGAAAATATGAAAATTGGTGCAGTAGGTATACTCTAAGATGGATCTTTGGATTTACGACTTCAGTGAATGGGTGAATGGTTCTACTACTGTTTTCCTACTACTGAGAGACACCCAAAGAATAAGCAGTTTTAAGGCAGAAAATATTTATCCTAATTATGCATAGTACTTAGCATGACTCTGAAATACAACCGATAGTGCCTCACCAGTGTCTGGCACACATGAGGCCCTCAGTAAGCATTATTTGAATCGATCAATGAAACCCTGTGCTGACATTTACTAGTTGTGTGACTTTGGGCAAGTCATTTACCTCTCTAAGTCTCCTTTTTTTCAACTGTGCAAATAGCAGAAGCTACTTAATAAAGTAAATAATTATTTTTTAAAAATAGAATGAAACTAAAGTAACACAATACCGGGTACCTAACAAGCTTTCAATAAATGGTAACCATTTGTATTCATCTTTGTGGCTCAGGGATTATGTCTTTCAGATAGGTCAGAAAAAGAAAATAGATGTGAATAATCATTAATTTTACTAATGTTATTTCACACATTTTTTTTACAGGTGTTGATTGAGCCTTTCTCTGATGCCAAATACATAGTGTCCTGTGATTTTGTGAGAACATGGTGCCCTCATCACCTGGGTCCAGTGCTCTCCCACCTAGGGTCTGGTTGAAACCCCTATCAGCACTTAGCCCTCAGCCACTCAGTCACTATGCACCTCAGCTGTCTTCTCCCACGAGATGGCTAGATCAATGACAGAGGATGCATAAGAAGAAAGAGAGCAATAAAAAGTAAGAACTGATTCCCTCCAGCCTACTACAAGTTTAATATCATGTGTAAGGGCAGATCTTACAGTCAACATAATTATATGCATAATGTGTGTGGAAAAGCAAAAACATGTAAATCATACAACTTTAAATGCAAATATATACATGGTCTTTTTTATTATCTATGCCACTTGGATTTGAACCTCAGAATAACCTTAGTGGAAACTACTGCCCTAGGTACCTTTTTTTTTTTTTAACTGAAATCAGTCATCAGTTTTTTTAACTGAAATCAGGTTTTTAAAAAGGAATTCAGGAATGAAAAAGAAATATGTTTTACAGTTCACATCTGCGTGGGCTAAACCACCTGCTGTGATTCTGTGGATTATATTCCTTTTACCGCCTTGGAGTATTAGTTAATATTATGTGTACATGTTTTCTCTTCCACCACCCCCAATCCCAGATTGCCAGTTCCTTGAAAGAAAAGCACTGTCTATTATAATTTATCATGTCCCTTTGTAACCCTGGCAAATCAGGTCTTTAAAAATGGAGGGAGTGCTCTCTCATATGAGATAACACCATCTTATCTGTTCTTCACTCCTCATTCCATTCTCTTTATCCTCTAGCTTTCATATTTTTGCCCCTTTCTCGCCTTGCCAGTCCTTCTTGTTTTCCTACTCTCTCTTCTCTCTGGACTGTAATTTTGTCTTTGTTCTTTATATCAGTATAATTTGCCATTATAGCAATTCTCCCACTTTACCTGGATCCCCCAAAGTTCCCTTTTGGGAACCTGTTCCCTCCTCTCTAAAGAAAATTTCCACCACTCTTCTCCCCTCTCGTGTTGGAACATACTTATCCATGGTTTTTAATCCTGTTTTTCAGATGTTCCATGAAGAATCTTTATATCTGGTTTGAAACCATCCAGAGCATTTGAGGTTGTTAAAAAACAAAATTCAACTGAGTACATTTTAAAAGCATTTCTGGCTTTATTCAAAGAGTCATGAATTGGGCAGCATCCAATTTAACAAATAGAAAGGAGTTCTGAGGAGCTGTACAAAATGAAAGACTTTTATAGACAGAAGGGAGCTGGAACAAGGAAGTTATTCTAGACCAAAAAAAAAGTGAGTTATTACAAGGTCATTTTCCTTTAGGGGATGACAAGGATCTCAAGTAGATTACCTAACTATTGCTTATTACATGATTCCAGATTGATGATTGACTGTTTTAAGGTTCCATTTTGGGGAGAGCTGAAACTGTAGTTACGTCTCAGTCTGGTGATCTTGTGCTTAATGTAAGTGACATCATTTTGGCCTGTTGTTATTGTATTTACAGATGTGAATAATATTGTGTCCCTGTTTAGATATTACTGTTTTCTCTTATAGTGAGACAAAATGCTATTTGCTCATTCCTCAGGTGGGGCTTCCAAGGTGGCGCTAATGTTAAAGAACCCACCTGACAATGCAGGAGATTTAAGAGACATGAGTTCAGTCCCTGAGTCAGGGAGATCCCCTGAAGAAGGGGATGGCAACCCACTCCAGTATTCTTGCTTGGAGAGTGCCCTGGACAGAGGATCCTGGAAGGCTACAGTCCATAGGGTCCCAAAGAGTGGGCACAACTGAAGCAACTTAGCGCATAGCACTCCTCAAGGATATTCTAAAAAAAAGGCTTTCACAACTTTTTCCAACAGTCATATCTCACATTGTTGAAGGATGGGGTATAAGCCTATAAGTAACAAAAACTTGATAAGTGTAATGCCCCATTCAGGAGCTTCTTAAGCTGCTTCTGGTGCAGACATCTTTATTTCCCCATTCATTTAGTGTTTGGAAGTTCGCAATTCATTCCCGGATTCTCCAGAACCAAGTTCCTGTCTGTTGACCACTGCTTTCATCATTCCTACGTACCTACCCAAGTCCCAAATCTGTCTGCTCTAGACTTGTCAATGGTTTTCACTGGGTTTAGGCATGTATTACCTGCTTAAATAGCTTCTAAGGTCCACTGGTACATGAACAATTCATGGTTACTCAGCACCACCCCATAGAAGATAGCTCACGATTATGTCTTTGCTTTTTAAGAAAATAGCTTTTAGCATTGGAATATATACACTACCATCCATAAAATAGATAGCCAGTGGGAATTTGCTATATGACATGGAGTTCAAACCCAGTGCTCTGTGACAACCTAGAGGGGTGTGAATGTGTTGGGAGGTCTGCTGCTGCTGCTAAGTCACTTCACTCGTCTCTGACTCTGTGCGACCCCATAGATGGCAGCCCACCAGGCTCCCCCATCCCTGGGATTCTCCAGGCAAGGCAAGAATACTGGAGTGGGAAAGGGAGATTCAAAAGAGAGGAGATGTAGTTATACCTATGGCTGATTCATGGTGATGTATGGCAGAAACCAATATTATAAAGCAATTGTCCTCCAATTAAAGATATGATCAAACAACAACAACAAAAAATAACACTTCTGTTATGTAAGCCAGAGAGATCCAATGTCTTTGAAATTTTTATTTCCTCAAAAAATAAAAATCAAGGTGACTTGAAGCAATTAAAAAGTCTTTCAGAAAGTCTGCTCATTTCTACTTTGGTAATCCTTTCCTCTACAGTTGGCATCAGCAAACTTTATCCATAAAAGTCAGTTTGCCAATATTTTGGACTATGCTGGTTAACTCAGTTCAGTTCAGTTCAGTTGCTCAGTCGTGTCTGACTCTGCGACCCCATGAATCACACCACGCCAGGCTTCCCTGTCCATCACCAACTCCTGGAGTTCACTCAAACTCACGTCCATCAAGTTGGTGATATCATCCAGCCATCTCATCCTCTGTTGTCCCCTTCTCCTCCTGCCCCCAATCCCTCCCAGCATCAGAGTCTTTTCCAATGAGTCAGCTCTTCACATGAGGTGGCCAAAGTACTGGACTTTCAGCTTTAGCATCAGTCCTTCCAAAGAACACCCAGGGCTGATCTCCTTTAGAATGGACTGGTCGGATCTCTTTGCAGTCCAAGGGACTCGCAAGAGTCTTCTCCAACACCACAGTTCAAAAGCATCAATTCTTTGGCGCTCAGCTTTCTTCACACAGTCCAACTCTCACATCCATACATGACTACTGGAAAAACCATAGACTTGACTAGACGGACCTTTGTTGGCAAAGTAATGTCTCTGCTTTTGAATATGCTATCTAGGTTGGTCATAACTTTCCTTCCAAGGAGTAAGCGTTTTTTAATTTCATGGCTGCAATCACCATCTGGCTAATTGGGCTCACCCAAAAAAGATGGCTAACACCCAAAAAAGATGTCTTTTACATCACACGGGACTGGAATGCAAAAGCAGGAAGTCAAGAGATACCTGAAGTAACAGGCAAATTTGGCCTTGGAATGCAAAATGAAGCAGGGCAAAGGCTAACAGAGTTTTGCCAAGAGAGCACACTGGTCATAGCAAACACCCTCTTTCAACAACACAAGAGAAGACCCTACACATGGGCATCACCAGATGGTCAATACCAAAATCAGACTGATTATATTCTTTGCAGCCAAAGATGGAGAAGTGATAGCTTACAGTGAATAGTGTCAGATTTGTGATCTCAGAAGATTTAGCTTTAGGACCAGGGGCCAGGCTTGATCACTCAAGAGCTTATGTGTATCAGAGTTTTATTGAAGTATGAAAAGGGACAGAGAGAGCTTCTGACACAGACATCAGAAGGGGGACAGAGAGTGCCCCCCTCGATAGTTTTAGCAAAGGAGCTATATACTTTTTAAATTGGTTATTACAATAAATCAAAAGAATGTCTCAAGGTTGTAAAGATCTTACTAGATCCACTCCCACAATTTACTTTTTAAGATGACAGGATTATAACTAACAATAGAAAGATCTTACCAGACCCACTCTCATAATATACATTTTAAGATAACAGGATTCGTCAGAATGTTTTCAAGGAGAAATAGTCCTCAGCAGGATACATTGTTGTTATATAATCCTTGAAAGAAAGTGAAGTCGCTCAGTCGTGTCCAACTCTTTGCAACCCCATGGACTGGGATCTGTAGACTGTAATCAGGCTCCTCCATCCATAGGATTTTCCAGGCAAGAATACTAGAGTGGGTTGCCATTTCCTTCTTCAGGAGATCTTCCCAACCAAGGGATTGAACCCAGGTCTCCAGCATTATAGGTAGATGTTTTACCATCTGAGTCGCCAGGGAATCCTTAGTACAGAGTTTAAGCTGAGCTGTTTTGTTGTGTAATCATCAGCTCTGGGCTTAAAGAAAAAAATGTATTATCTGACTAAGACTAAGAAATATAGAATAAAAAGTTTGTCCTTTTCTCCTCCTTGAGAACTCCAGACCCCTATCTACTCTTGAAAAGCCCCAGACCCCAGTCTCCTCCTCGGGGACCCCAGACTTCTTATCAACCTACCTAGAAATTGACTCTCTCAGAAGCTCTAGAAAGTCAGCAAAAACAAAACTGGGAGCTGACTGTGGCTCAGATCATGAACTCCTTATTGCCAAATTCAGGCTTAAATTGAAGAAAGTAGGGAAAACCACTAAACCATTCAGGTATGACCTAATCAAATCCCTTACAAATATACAGTGGAAGTGACAAACAGATTCAAGGGATTAGATCTCATCTGAGTGCCTGAAGAACTATGGATGGAAGTTCCTGACATTGTACAGGAGGCAGTGATCAAGACCATCCTCAAGAGAAAGAAATGCAAAGAAGCAAAATGGTTGTCTGAGGAGGCCTTACAAATAGCTGAGAAAAGAAGAGAGGCTAAAGGAAAAGGAGAAAAGGAAAGATATACCCATTTGAATGCAGAGTTCCAAAGAACAGCAAAGAGAGATAAGAAAGCCTTTTCTCAGTAATAAATGCAAAGAAGTAGAGGAAAACAATAGAATTAGAAAGACTAGAGATCTCTTCAAGAAAATTAGAAATACTGTCGGGGGAGTTTGTAATTTCCTCGGTTCTGTCTCATCACAACAAAAATTTGAAGCGAGGGATAAACCAACGTTACAGCCCTTGGACGACCAGTGTTATAGCTCTCGGATGGACCAGTGCCGCAGCTCCGTGTTTCAACTCAATTTTATTTAGAAAGTAAAGGAAAATACATCCTCGAGGCATGGTGGCATGCCATCTCAAAAGACGCAGAGAAGAAAGGCCCCTAGCCCAATTTTGGCTCCTCTTTTTATATGTTTTTCCTCCTCCCCCTGGGCCTGCCCTCTGTAAATTGGGTTGGTCAGGAGCGCTGTTTGTTTTACCTGAGGTCCTCACTCTGGTCCTCAGACCTTACTTTGTTCTATTTCTGTGGACTTTTCCCTTCTTTTTCTTTTAGCTACTGCCATTTTGGACTCCTTTTTCCTACTCCCTCAAAAGATGGGAAGCCCAATCTTTGGGAATAGGGACACTGAGGTCTCTCTGACTTCTTCCTGCTGAACTGGGATGGCAAGGGGCTTTGGGCCTCCTCCTCTTGCTAGTCTCAAACCTCAGAGTCCTTGTAGCAGTGTCCATCTAAGGGTAAGTGATATTTTTTCTGTGGTCGGCTATAGTTTTATATATCCTTGTTCAACTGTAGCTTGTTGACCTGGGCAGAGACAAAATGTATTAGACAATTGATACTACATGGAGCAATCACAAGCAGCATCAATATGGTGATGACAAGGACTAGTAGGGGCATTAGCCAACTCCAAATTTCCCATCACCAAGAGGATCTCCCAAAGAGAGATTGTAGCCACCCGAAGAACTCTCTAGCTTGTTCTTTGAGAGCCTGTGGGGTCTGAATGTTTTTCTTGAGGACTGTGAGACTTTCTTTAACTTAGCTAGAGGTATTTACCCAGAAACCACAGGTTTCACTCAAGATGGCTCAAGTCCCTCCTTGTTCAGGGATCAGGAGATCTATCTCTTGTCTGTTTTGGAGTACAAACCCTGCCAAGCTGTGTTGGCTCTTTAGAGCTGTCCTGAAAAATCTTATCCCCAGAAACTTATTTTTGGGGGTGTTCATTAGAATGGCACCCATTTGTAGTCTTGAATAGGTATCTGAGATCTCCCAGGGGCTCACAGGTGTATTGAGTGTCCTTTTCTGTTTTCTTCCACGGCTTGACTCATGAGTAGTGAATCCAGGAGTCATGTCCTGGTATCTTGACTCCTGTGAGAGTAGAAAGTATTACAGGGTAGGGGCCCTTCTGTGTGGGCTGGAGTTAAGCCTTTGGGGACCCATCTTTCCAGACTTTAATTAGGACTTGTGTTCCTGGAGCAAATAGTGATGACTTTAGAATCTTTTGGATCCTGGTTGACACCCCACAAGCATATATCCTGTTGGAATTGCCCAGTGGCCATTGTATAAGACTGGAAGGTCTGAGCCTCTGGCTCTAGGAAGAGGTCATCAGCATTAAAAAAAAAAAAAAAAAAAAGGTCTCCCATAGCATCTCATAAGGACTAAGACCAACCTGTTCCTTAGGGGCAATATGGGTGCAGAAGAGAGATATTGGTAAAGTCTCCTTCCATCCCAGGGAGATCTCCTGGGTTATCTTTTGTATTGTTGATTTTAAGAATTGGTTGGCACTTTCTACTTTTCCTGAAGACTAAGACCTCCAGGCACAATGGAGATAATAAGTAATGACCAATGCTTTAGAGACCCCTTGGGTGACCTTAGAAGTAAATGATGTTCCATTGTCACTTTGTAATGACCTGGGCAGACCAAATCTTGGAATGATTTCATGGAACAGTTTTGTTGTTGTTTGTTTGTTTGTTTGTTTGTTTGTTTACCACTTCCTCAGCCTTCTTAGTCCAGGTGGGAAAACCTTCAATCCATCCTGTGAATGTATCTATTATGACTAATAGGTATTTATACCCTTGAGAAACTGGCATCTGGATGAAGTTCATCTTCCAGTCCTCTCCTGGGTAGGTCCCACATCATTGGACAGGCTGGGCCAGCTCAGGTTTTTGAGCTGCTTGGGGGTTGTTTAATTGGCAAGTGGGGCAAGAGGTGACCACTTGCCTTATAGTCATTTGGAGGCCTGTTCCTCTGAAGGATCTTTCTAGTAATCTTTGGAGGCCCTTTCCCCCTAAATGAGTGGAGGCACGTAAGGAGTTAACCAACTTCCATTGGAAATTCCCAGGCAGAAAAAGGAGTCCCTCCCATGGAACCACCCCATATGATCTTGAAAGCCCTCACGCTTAGGTTTAAGAGTCTCACCTCCGGTATATGAAGGAGTTTCTGGCAAATTAGTCTGTGGAACTAAGGTGGCAATCCCTATTAAGTCATTGTTCCATAATGCTGCTCTATTAGCTGCCTGATCGGCTGCTTGTTTCCCTCGTGCCACTTCTGTGCTCCCTTTTTGGTGTCCTTTACGGTGGGAGACTGAAACCTCGGCAGGCAGATGGACTGCCTCCAAGAGTCTAAGAATTTGATCACCATATTTGACTGGGGACCCTCGGGTGGTCAAGTGACCTCTTTCTTTCTAAATAGCAATATGTGCATGTAGCACCAGAAAGGCATACTTGGAGTCAGTGTAAATGGCTACTCTTTTCCTTTTCCCAGCTCTAAAGCTCAAGTCAGGGCTGTGAGCTCAGCTAATTGGGCTGAAGTACCTGGGAGCAAAGGCTTAGCCTCTATGGTCTCAAAATTGGAGACTACTGCATATCCAGCTCTTCTTTTTCCATCCAAGACAAAGCTGCTTCCATCAGTGTACCAGATTTCTTCAGGATTGGTCAGAGGATCTTCTGACAATCCCTCTTGGGGTTTTGTCCAGTGGTCCAAAGTTTCTAGGCAAGAGTGAAAGGGGAGAGAGCCCTTGGGGGTAGGCAGGAGGGTGGCTGGGTTAAGAACCTCACAAGGGGATATACTGAGGCCTGGATTTTCCATCAGCACTACTTGATATCTGAGGATTCTTTGATCAGACATCCATAAATGGCTTCTCTCATTTAGGAGTTGTTTCACTTGGTGGCTGGTAAAAATGGTTAGTTTGCTCCCAGAAGAGAGTTTTAAAGCATCTTCTATCAGGATCCCAATAGCTGCAAGATTTCGAAGGCAGGCAGGCCAACCTCAGGTGGTTGGGCCGAGCCTCTTGGATAAGTAAGCTACAGGTTGGGGCTCAGATCCCAACCTTTGAGTTAACATTCTCAAGGCTTTTCCTTCTTTTTCATGGACATAAAGTTGGAATACTTTTTCTGGGTCTCGCAACCTGAAGGCAGTTGCTTGAGTTAAGGGGGTTAATTTTGTTCTCCCATGGTTTTTGGTCCCTCTCTATTGGAGAAGGTATAATGGGTATCTCAGTAGTAACCAGAAACTGTAGGGCTCTAGGGGCTGAAAAGCTTCCCATCACAAGGGTGGTCCACAGTTTAGTGAGTATATCTCTTCCCAATAAGGGAGTAGGACACTCAGGGACCACCAGAAACTGGTGGGAAAATATTTGTCCATCTCAGCAACAAAGAAGTGCTCAGGTGAATCTTTAGTAATTATTTTTCCTGCAGCACCCAAAATGGTACAGGTTTGGGAGGAGAAGGCTCCAGAGTAGGAGGTCAGGACAGAGTAGGTAGCCCCTGTGTCAACCAAGAAATTCTCGGACCTACCTACCACATCCAGTTGCACCCTTGGCTCCAGCCCCGTGATGGTTATCTGTGACAGGCGGGTTGGCTGGAGCGGGCTGCTTCAGTCCTGTTGAACCATTGTGAGGGAAGGGTTGGCACTTGACCTTGAGGCTCTTGGGTCCCGAGGCCCTTGAGGCCCAATGTCCCAACTGATGACACTTGTAGCAAGCTGTTTTAGGAGACTTGTCATGGTTTGGACACTCTTTGGCCCAATGCCTCGCCTGTCTACAGATTAGGCATTTGCTCCTGCCTTGTCCTTTAAAGACTCGGGGTTTGCCTTTCTGGAAGGATGCCAGCATCTGTGTATATCTTGTCTCTTTCCTATTCTCCTTTTCCTGGGCCTTGGTCTCCCTTTCTTGTTCTCTGTTATAAAAGGTATTGGTGGCTGTCTGGACCATCTCATCTAAAGAGGCAGCAGGGTCCTGCTGCTGTAGCTGTTGTAACTTTATCCTGATGTCTGATGCACACTGGGACAGGAATTTGTCCTTTAAAATCACCTGTCTCTGGTGATAGTCTAAGTCCAGATTGGTAAACTTTTAGAGGGCCTTTTTTAGCCTTTCCAGAAGGGCAATGAGGTTCTCATTGGGCTCCTGAGTTATTGCTGAGACTGGGCACAGTCCCACAAGTAATAGGCTTCCTTTAATTTCCATAGGTGGACTTCGTTAGGGGTGAGACTTTCTGAAGCTTAGCCTACCCAGTACTGTTGCAACCTGAGAGCCAGGCATCCCCGGGTAAGCTGAGGTGTGACAGCCTCCTGGAGATCAAATCCCTGGGCAGGTCAAGGCAGGTTGGCCTCCCCAAAATTGGGTCCCTGGGCATGTCAAGGCATGTCGACCTCCTGGGATCCCCCGGACTGGCAGATCCCTGAGCAGTTTGAGGTGTGAAAACCTCCCTGTGACCAGCACCCTAGGCAGGTCAAGGCAGGTTGACTTTCTGGCATCCTGGACTGATGGATCCCTGAGCAGGCTGAGGCATGACAACCTCCCAGGGATCGGATCCCTAGGCAGGTCAAGGCAAGTCAACCTCCTGGGACCCTGGGGCTGGAGTTGGGCTTCCCCAAAGTCTCCAAAGTGACAAGTGCTGGGTAGGATTAAGGGGTTGTAATTTTAATTTATTGCCAATTTGTTCACCACAAGTGGAAATAGATATCATGATGTAAAACAATCCAAGCCATGCTCTGAGACTGGGAACCTGTTGAAACAGCCATAAGCCTTATCCTCTTATTGCTCTGAGAGAATGTAAGTCACTGATTTCCTCCCCTAGTCCTCCATAAGAGCAGGTTAGGGTGTCTCCAATGGTAAACATTTCATTGTCATAGACCCCCATTAGGTAATAACAGAAGTAATGAGAAAGGAGTGGGTTATCTGGCCCTATTAGCATTAAAGTATCTTAATAATAAACAGGGTGGAACAATGTTGCCTACAAGGGGGCAGGGTCCTGGTTGTAGGAGTTAGTAAGTGGCTTAAGAACAAATTCATAAGAAGCAACAGACCAGATGTTCCATAAAAGTGGAGTGGAAATTTGATCCAGGGGTAAGTTTGTAACTTTTAGGAGAAGGGTGGTAAGGGTTTGGGCCCAAACAGCCTGCAGGGCTAACTCCCAAAGTAGCAAACATTATCCCTGGAAGCCCAACTGCCTTTGAAGGGATGCCAACAGATGGACTTCTAGCAGACATTGTGTGCCTGTCACCCGCACTAGCGGGTCCACTGAGAGATGCTGCTGTTGCACATGTGGTAGAATGGTAGATGAAGGCCTGAATATCTAGATGGATTGGATATTAAACAGTATTTCCCTCCCAAGGGTCAGCTATTTTCTGGTTGTCCTTCCAGAAGATTATAGAGGCAACATTGTGGGCCTGGACAGGGCTCAGGAGAAGAGAAAGAAACAGGAAGGAAGAGAGCAGGGCACAACTTTTGAAAGAATGACATAGCTAGCCCAAGGGCATAACATAAACCAATTAAAACCAAATGGATCCAAGGTGACAAGTTAAATTCAACTAAACCTTGATCCCCAATCTGCAAGCTAAATGACACATCCAAAGGAGGCAGGACAGCTCCAAGTCACCATCTAAAGAAGGAGGAGTGGGTGGTTTCCCAGTGGTTGGGATGATCCCCCTACTCATTTGCATATGAATTCACCCACACCACATTCCATGGCCGAAGCACTTGCCCTCTGTGACGGCCCACACCCTGTGGAGTGTGGTTCTCTCTGAATCTGAAAAAATCCACCTCTTACCTATGGCAATGTCTCTAACTGAATTTTTGCAGTGAGACATCAGAGACTAAGTTTCATTAGGTTCTGAAGCCAGGCACCATGGGTTTTGGCCAGGCTCAAGTTCCAGGAGAGAGGAGCTGAGAACAGGAGGAAAAAGTGGTGAGAAAAACATGCTGGGGAATCCCCTTCATAGCCTGCCAGAAAATCTGCTAAATACCTGACCTGTGCTCACTGTTTTCAGTGGCCTGTTCCTTGGTACAAAGAAGATTAAGGACAGAAGAACTGCCACGGCTTGGGTAACAGCTACTGGGGCCCAGGAGATAATGGAGCCTTTGGGGCATACTGAGGAGAAGCCCTTGCCAAAGTCCCTCAATTGCACCCACTGCTGCTCGCCTGTTCACGGGGGTTTAAGGAAACAAGAAACAATAGATTGTAAAGGAATGAAGATTTTGTTAGGCATAGGTCCTTCCAACCATAGGAGCGAGGATCTCCTACCTTAATCAGAGGTCTTCTGGAATCTGAGACTGAGCCCCGTGAGCTTTCTGCTGAATTCGTTTTTCACTGTCCACATTTCCAGCACGT
This sequence comes from Bos indicus, assembly GCF_029378745.1. NCBI lineage: Eukaryota > Metazoa > Chordata > Mammalia > Artiodactyla > Bovidae > Bos > Bos indicus. The sequence continues at coordinate 47,388,659 of NC_091762.1, read as the reverse complement.
TGGGCTTCTTGTTACTTCCTCTCCACTGGGTTTTCTTTGCGTTCAGCTTCCAATGCAGGAGCTTTCGCCCACTTGGGCTCCTGCTGTGCTTGGCTTCCTCTTTGCAGGGAGCCAAGCTGAGGTTGCTTCAGCCAGGTTAAATCCAAGAAACAGCACGATAGATGTAAGGGGAGTATGTAATTTCCTCAGTTCTGTCTTGTAGCAACAAAAATTTGAAGCAAGGGACTGATCAGCGTTACAGCCCTCAGACGGACCAGTGTTACAGCTCCACGTTACAGCTAAGTTTTACTTAGAAAGTAAAGGAAAATACATCTTAGAGGTATGACGGCATGCCGAACCAAAAGACCCAAAGAGAAGAGTGGTCCCCGGCCCAATTTTCGCTCCTCTTTTTATATGTTATTTCTCCTCCCCATGGGCCTGCCCTATGTAAATTGGGCTAGCCAGGAGAGCTGTATGTTTTACCTGAGGTCCTTACTCTTGTCCTCGAGCCCTCCTTTGTTCTATTTTCAAGGACTTTTCCCTTCTTTGTCTTTTAACCGCTGCCATTTTCGACTCCTTTTTCCTATTCTAACTACCTAACATTAATGTTCCCTTGGTATTTCAGATTTTCTTGAAGAGATCTCTACCCTTTCCCATTCTGTTGTTTTCCTCTGTTTCTTTGCATTAATCACTGAGAAAAGGCTTCTTATCTCTCCTTGCTGTTCTTTGGAACTCTACATTCAAATGGGTATATATTTCCTTTTCTCCTTTTCCTTTAGCTTCTCTTCTTTTCTCAGCTATTTGTAAGGCCTCCTCAGACAACCATTTTGCTTTTTTGCATTTCTTTCTCTTGGGGATGGTTTTGATCACTGCCTCCTATACAATGTCAGGAACTTCCACAATAAGTGGTAAGATTCAAATGCCCACTTCTTATATTGTTATCAACTTCAATTAATGATCTGGCCCCTCAAAAAATGGAAAGCTGAATGTTTTGTGACCTAAACAATAGGAATAATAGTAACCTCATTGTTGCTGTTTAGTCAATAAGTCATGTCAGACTCTTGCGATCCTATGGACTATAGCTCTCTAAGCTCCTCTGTCCTTGGGATTTCCCAGACAAGAATACTTGGGTGGTTAGCCATTTCCTTCTCCAGGGCATTGAAAATGTGAAAGTGTTAGTCACTCAGTCATGTCCCATTATTTGGGACCCCATGCACTGAAGCCCACCAGGCTCCTCTGTCCATGAAATTCTCCAGGCAAGAATACTGGAGTGGGTTGCCATTTTCTTCTCCAAGAGATCTTCCTGACCCAGGGATCAAACACAGGTCTCCTGCATTGCAGGCAGATTCTTTACTGTCTGAGCCACCAGGGAAGTCTATATGGGTTACTGGTGTTTAATTAAACAAAGAAACCATGAGACTGAGTTGGCTGTAATGCTAGGATGACCTACTTAAGCAGACCAAAATCTAATCCTGTTACAAAATCATTTGTAACAGGTTACAAGGTTACCAAATCAAAACCTAAAGACAACTGATCACAGATAGGTAACTAGGCTTTAACCTATTAAATGGCTGTGTAGCACTGGAGCAGCCAAGAGCAGATAGCTCATGTCCTAGGTCAGGAGCTGCGGCCATGTCCTGGGTGTTCATTCGAAGGACTGATGTTGAAGCTGAAGCTCCAATACTTTGACCATGATGTGAAGAGCTGACTCATTTGAAAAGACCCTGATGCTGGGAAAGATTGAAGGCAGGAGAAGGGGATGACAGAGGATGAAATGTTTGGATGGCATCACCAACCCAATGCTATATGAGTTTGAGCAAGCTCCAGGAGATGGTGATGGACAGAGAAGCCTGCTGTGCTGCAGTCCATGGAGTGAAAAAGAGTCAGACACGACCGAGTGACTGAACTGAACCTATTAAATAATTAAATAAATGATTTCATGCATTTGTTTCTGCACTTTTCCTCTTTAGGTCTTCTAGTTTCCAAGGACAGGTGTGTTCCTTAGCACTTCCGGTTTAGCACCACCAGATCTGAATCAATTCATACTCCAATAATTTCTTAAAATATTTTATATGCTTCACTATAAACTGAGTCATGTCTCACTCGGACATGACTGAGTGACTGAACCGAAACTGAAAATAGATTAACAGGAGAAAATATTTAATTGGGTACTAACAGAGGCTCCGCACAGACAATGAGACCTAACGAAGAGCAGGGTGATAGAGCTTTAAATGCCATCATGGGCTAAGGAATGGGGTGGGGCCCCTGGGCTTCAAAGGGATGCAGGGTGATTCATAGAACAATAAGAAAAGCTGATGTTTGGTAATTAGATGTTTGTCCTGCCAAACAGTAGATCATTTAGCTAGAAAGTCTCTCTTAGTAATAGAGCTCTCTCTGGGCCACACCCCTTATCTAAATTCTTTTAGATAGTTAACGGAGAAGTGAAAGTTTTTCTTGAGCCTGCTGGGTCATCAGCTCAACACAGTCCACATGCCAAAGTGGCATATCTTGGGGAGCTCATTCTGAACCCCTTTGTAGTCTAATTAGAAAGTTTCAAATGTGAACTTTCTCACTATTATCATTCAGATACTTAAAATCTCCAATAAAATAATCAGCCTTATGAAAGCATCATCTTTTATGGCAAAGATACCATTTGGCCCATCACTGAAATTTAAGGAACTTGATTGGTGACATATTTACTGAGGGAAATATTCACATTTACTATGAATCACATGGTACATGTGCTTGTAATGTATTTTTATTTGACATTTTCTTTTTAACTTTACTTCTATAAACTAACATATTAACAGTTTATTTTTATACATTTTGTATAATCAAATCAGTCACTGTCTTTATAGTTTCTATCTTTATTTTTATGCTTAAGTATATCTTTCTCTTTAGATTTCTGTTTTATCCAACTTGAATTTATCGCAGCATGGGCTGTGACATAAGAATTTAACTTTTTAGCTGCAAAATAGCTAAATTTCCCCAAACTATTGATATATTACCTTTAATCATACTTATGCATGCACAAACAAGAGCACAGATATCTAGGGTTGTATACCAGGGCTTTCCCATAGTTAGCATATCCTTGTACTATAGTCACTTTGTTTTAATTACTGTGGTTTTGGATACAGACTCCAAGAGATGGTGAAGGACAGGGAAGCCTAGACTGCTGCAGTTCCTGGGATTGCAAAGAGTCAGACATGACTGGACTGAACAACAAAGCTTATCTAATAGTACAAGTTCCTCCTTGTTAATCTTCTGCAAAAATTTTGTGGTTGTTCTTATGCAACTATAAGTAGTGCATCATTTTGGAGTTAGTTACAGTCAAAAACCATTATCACCCTTAGGTCTGAGGGTTCAGAGAGAGCTGTGTCAAGATCTCCTTGACATATCCTCATCTGATTCACAGTGATCTGGAGCAAAGAGGCATGGGTCAAAATAAACACTACTCTCCACCAATAACCCACCTCCTGCCCTTGATCTATTGCCAGACGAACTCAACTTGAAACCAGAAGGTAAGAGAAGCCTGTATTGCAGCCTTTTTAAGTCATACCTGCAGGATACAGAGCAGTAGGAAAAGAGTAAGGGAGTTAAAAATGAAGGCATCCAGCACCTAATCGCCACATTTAGTCATAAAAGCAATATCCAAAAAATTCTTATTGGAATTGAATGACATTTATGGCTATTTTCTGAAAATTGACATAGCTATAATTCTGAACTTTCAAATCTGAGAATATGGCATGCATTTTCTTTTAGTAACATCCTTCTTTTAGTCCTTCAAAAAACATCCTATTGTATATTAAGCTTACTAGCTCCTTTTCTTCCTTTCTTTCCTTCCTCTTTTTAATTTTTTTACACTGCTGTGCAAGAATCTATTTATTTATTCCTTTTGACCTCTATTCCCCCCACTCCCATTTCTTACCTTGCCTTAAAAAAAAAACCATTCTTACCTCAAATGTAACAATTTTCAGTTGTTTTTATATCTTTTCAAGTCCTCTGTGTGTTTCTGTAAAATGTGTATTTGTGTACATGAATTGCTAATTTACGCAAATGTTAATGTGTGTTGTAGATTTTATTGTTTCTTGCCTTTTTCCACCTAAGGTTTTTAAATTTTAGCCATGTTCCTCTAAGTATACATCTAAATGTTCCTCATTAGTCTTCACCAGTATGGATTTCCATAGCATGCATTCACAATATTTATATATTCATTCCACCAGCAAAGAATAGCTGGATTGCCTCCAACTTTCTGCCAACACAAACAATGCTTCAAGAAACATTCTCATTCACTTCCATTTATGGTTTATAAGGAGAGGAATCACTTGTCATATGGCATACCTTTATTTAATTTGGTTAGGTATTGCCAGTTTGCTGCTGCTGCTAAGTTGCTTCAGTTGTGTCCGACTCTGTGCAACCCCATAGAGGGCACCCCTTCAGGCTCCCCCGTCCCTGGGATTCCCCAGGCAAGAACACCGGAGTCGGTTGCCATTTCCTTCTCCAATGAATGAAAGTGAAAAATGAAAGCGAAGTCACAGTCGTGTCTGACTCTTAGCGACCCCATGGACTGCAGCCTACCAGGCTCCTCCACCCATGGGATTTTCCAGGCAAGGGTACTGGAGTGAGGTGCCATTGCCTTCTCCGTGCCAGTTTGCTACAGGTTGTCTATTTTATTCTATATTCCAACCAGCAGTACCTGATATTCCTACATTCCCTCCACCTACCAATACTTAACAGTATCAGCTAATATTTTATCTATCTGACAGATCTTCAGGGATATTCATTGTTATTTTAATTTGCATTCATCTAATTACTAATGATTTTGAGTATCACTTTGTAAGGTTATCAGTCCCTTAGGTGTTCTCTTTGATGAACTGCCTCTGCATATACTCTGGGATCATTTTTCTATTGGGGTTCATATCTGCTTCATATATTTGTTCATATTTGTTCATATAAGGCTCATGTATAGTCTAGATATTGGTCCTAATGGTGTCCAACATTGAATAAAAATCTTTAGTATGGTGTAATCAAGTTGAGCAATTTTCTACTTCATGATCCTGAAATGTTGTACTTTTCCACAATTAGGGTACCAAGATATTCTTCTGTGTTATTTTTTTATTAGCTTTATGGTTTTACCTTCAAATTTAGATACCTTATCCATCTGGAATCTTTCTCTATGCTTCATATCTTATTTTTTTATATAGTAAGACATTTTTCTCAACACCATCTACTAAACAATCTGTCTCCTTTCTATTAATACCTTCAGCTCAGTTCAGTCACTCAGTCGTGTCCGACTCTTTGAGACCCCGTGAATTGCAGCACACCAGGCCTCCCTGTCCATCACCAACTCCCAGAGTTCACTCAAACTCATGTCCATCGAGTCGGTGATGCCATCCAGCCATCTCATCCTCTGTCGTCCCCTTCTCCTCCTGCCCCCAATCCCTCCCAGCATCAGAGTCTTTTCCAATGAGTCAACTCTTCACATGAGGTGGCCAAAGTACTGGAGTTTCAGCTTTAACATCATTCCTTCCAAAGAACACCCAGGACTGATCTCCTTTAGAATGGACTGGTTGGATCTCCTTGTAGTCCAAGGGACTCTCAAGAGTCTTCTCCAATACCACAGTTCAAAAGCATCAATTTTTCAGCGCTCAGCTTTCTTCACAGTCCAACTCTCACATCCATACATGACCACTGGAAAAACCATAGCCTTGACTAGACGAACCTTTGTTGGCAGAGTAATGTCTCTGCTTTTGAATATGCTATCTAGGTTGGTCATAACTTTCCTTCCAAGGAGTAAGCGTCTTTTAATTTCATGGCTGCAATCACCATCTGCAGTGATTTGGGAGCCCAGAAAAATAGTCAGCCACTGTTTCCACTGTTTCCCCATCTATTTCCCATGAAATGATGGGACCAGATGCCATGATCTTCGTTTTCTGAATGTTGAGCTTTAAGCCAACTTTTTCACTCTCCTCTTTCACTTTCATCAAGAGGCTTTTTAGTTCCTCTTCACTTTCTGCCATAAGGGTGGTATCATCTGTGTATCTGAAGTTATTGATATTTCTCCTGGCAATCTTGATTCCAGCTTGTGCTTCTTCCAGCCCAGCATTTCTCATGATGTATTCTGCATATAAGTTAAATAAGCAAGGTGACGATATACAGCCTTGATGTACTCCTTTTCCTATTTGGAACCAGTCTGTTGTCCCATGTCCAGTTCTAACTGTTGCTTCCTGACCTGCATATAGGTTTCTCAAGCTCCCTCTATTGTATGTTCATTTTCCACATAAACATGAGTCTGCTTTTGAGATCTCTAGACTATTCTGTTTGTCTAACTTTTTAGTGACAGAATTTATAACTATAGCTTTATAATGATTCTTTCATAAAAAATTAAAAACAAGTTTAATGAGTTTCTTTCTTTTTAAGTTTATTCAAGAACTTATTTAAATTTTGTATTTCTAAAGTGACTAGTGCTTCATTTATATTTCATTCTGATTATTGATAATATACAGATGTATTATTAATTTTTCTATACTTTATTTGCATTTCACCTTTTTATTGAATTATATTTTATTCATTTTTTGTTGATTTTGTGGGATTTCCCATATGGAAAATTCACATCATATAAATCTCTTATAATATTTATTTATCTGAATTCTTTTTCTTTAAATGTTGCATTGGCTAGAAACTCTTCAAGAATGTTGAATAATAGCAATAATATCAGACATCTTTGCTGTATTTAATGGGAATGAGTCATAAATTTTCCCTTAAGTTTTATAGCTATGCTGTAACACATTAAAATACATTTCTTACATAAATCATTAAAGTATATTGATTTTGCCTGTGATTACAGTTTTGACTGGATCCTTCATGTTTTGGTATGTGCTGTTCTCAGTTTCCCTATTTTCTTATCTTTGAATCCTGCCTTAATCCAATAATTATTTAGGGAAATTGTGGTGATTGTTTAATTCCTGAACAGCTGGAGTAAGAGAGTTTTAAGATATATTTTTTTGTACTGTGTTCAAACAATGAGTCCTGCATACTTTTTGGTATTTTGCATTTATACATTTAAAGAGTTTTTTTAATGTAATATATTTTGAGGTTTTAAAAAATATTTATTACATGCCTGAATAAAATATATTATCTCTGATTTAAGAAAAAGAATATTAGTTAAATGTGTTAAATCTGTTTTAAAACCATCTAAATCTGTTAGATCCTTATTTGTTTCTTGCTATTAATCTTTGAAGTATAGAGGGATATTTCTATTTCCCACAGTGATTGTATATTGCTCAGCTTTAAGACACTGATAACTTTTTTGATTTGAAATTAGCCTCTTTATTCATTTAAAAATCTTTTTCATTAAAATCTATTTTATTAACAGTGTTTCTCTATTTAAATTTTCTTTTCATTTGTTTTAAATACCTTTGCATATCCTGTTGCTTTCAAATGTTCTAAGTTACTTGAGGCAGGAGGAAAGCATAGAAGCATAGAATTTATAGACAGCATAGAATTGTGTTTAATTTTTGGTTATATTTAGTTTACTCAATGTGAGTCATTTTTTAATAGGGGAATTTAACTTAATTGTATTTATTATCATAATTAATCTGGCTAGTCTTAATTAAGCCACCATCTTATATTTTGTACCTTTTATGATTCATGGTACTGTATTTTGTATTCTATTATTATTTTTAAATTTTCTATTTTTTTAGGCATATTAAAAATGTGCTGTGTGCTAAGTCACTTCAGTCTTGTCTAACTCTTTGCAATTCTATGGACCATAGCCTGCCAGGCTCCTCTGTCCATTGGATCCTCCAACCAAGAATACTAGAGTGAGTTGTCATGCCCTCCCTCCAGGAGATCTTCCCAACCAGGGATCAAACCCACATCACTTACATCTCCTACATTGGCAGGTTGGCTCTTTAACACTAGTACCACCTAAGAAGCCCATATTAAACATATTATTCTACAAAATGAAGAGATTATAAACACTTAAGCCTTAAACTAATTGTGAGGTTTTAATTACCTATCTTGTAAAAGCATATAGAATAATACCTGATGCATTAAAATGCTCAGGAAGTCTGTTATCAGGGACCCCTTGACTTTTATTCTTTTTTAAGTATCTGTCAAGATGATTATGAAAATTATTGTGAATCTGTGAAATTCATAAATGTCCCTATAATGTGTCTAGCTTTTCTCTCCTATTAGTTTTGCTGGGCACATGGTAAGGTCTTTGAATCCACTAATTTCTTTCTGAGATCTCAAATAGGTATTTCTATTCTGCAATCAAGAAATAACTTGATTGATTCTTCTTTTTGCTTTGTTTCTCTCTTTTTCAGAAACATATAATGTCTGTGTATTGGATTTCCTCACTGAGTTTCACAAGTGTCCTAAATTTTTCCCTTTCTTCTTAATTTTGTAAACTCTCTTTAATTTCCTTCTGTATCTGACTTTATTCAGTTTTTATTTACATATCTGATTTTATTTGGTTCTGATCTTGCCTGCTTCTAATACGTATTTTGCCTCTTCTATTACAGAACTATTACATTATTTCCTCATCTTTCTGTTTGTGCATATACTACAGTTCATATCTCTCTCTCTCTTGTCTCTCATTTCACCTTTCATCTCATCCTAAAGTCCATGTATTCTAAAATTTGATGGGGTGCACAAAGTAGATAGTGTAAATTTACTTCTGCTTCATTTCAAAAAGCTTGTTTTTAAATGATGTCTTTCTACTCTAAATTACCCTGTTTTCCTTGTTCCTTTAGGTTGAAAAATCTTTTTTGTCACTCCGTGTTATTATTTATCTTTGAGTGAAAATTTGGATCTCCTGGCCTCACATTTGCTTAGAAGCACAAGAGTACATTACTCCCAACCTCCATTTTACCTTCCTGGTGAGAAACCATTTTCCAGACCTCATTTAGAAGGGCAGATAGATGCACTGTGGTCTTGTAAGGTCTTGTAAGACCCAACGAACTTGAGGGATGGGGCAAAAGAGCCCAAGCCCTGGGAAGGCCATGTCATGGTCTCCAAGCAGATGTTGAAGGGAGTGGCCACGGTTATCCCCAGCTTTCTAGTGTCCTCTTCTCCACACTATTTACCTTGTTTGCCTGTCCAGGCCTCCTTTCTGGTGCTGCCCCCCCCCACCCCCCCCCCATCAGGGAAAATAACCACTTGTATTCAGCTAGAATTCTATTTACTATTCTAGTACAATATTTTACTACTGCATTTTCTATAGTATGCCTGTTTGCATAAACTTCACAACCTCCCAGTGAAGCCACAACTCAGTGTATCAGTCTTCAAAGAAAAAGAAATTCTAAGGAGAATGCTTCTGTCTGTCCTATGGCCCATTGCATTTGTTGCTCAGTCACCCAGTCATGTCCAACTCTTTGTGACCCCATGGACTGCAGCACGCCAGGCCTCCCTGTCCCTCACCATCTCGTGGAGTTTGCCCAAGTTCATGTTCATTGCATCGGTGATGCAATCCGGCCATCTCATCCTCTGACGCTGTCTTCTCCTTCTGCCCTCAATCTTTCCCAGCGTCAGGGACTTTTCCAATGAGTCGTTTGTGCTCATCAGATGATCAGCTTCAGCATCAGTCCTTCCAGTGAATATTCAGGATTGATCTCCCTTAAGATTGACTGGTTCGATCTCCATGGTGTCCAAGGGACTTTCAGGAGTCTTCTCCAGCACCACAGTTTGAAGGCAATCAATTCTTTGATACAACTCCCACAGCCATACATGACCACTGGGAAGACCATTCAGTTCAGTTCAGTTCAGTCGCTCAGTCATGTTCGACTCTTTGCAACCCCATGAGTCGCAGCACGCCAGGCCTCCCTGTCCATCACCAATTCCTGGAGTTCACTCAAATTTATGTCCATAGAGTCAGTGATGCCATCCAGCCATCTCATCCTCTGTCGTCCCCTTCTCCTCCTGCCCCCAATCCCTCCCAGCATCAGAGTCTTTTCCAATGAGTCAACTCTTCACATGAGGTGGCCAAAGTATTGGAGTTTCAGCTTCAGCATCAGTCCTTCCAATGAACACCCAGGACTGATTTCCTTTATAGCCTTGACTACATAGACCTTTGTCGGCAGAGTAATGTCTCTGCTTTTCAACCTACTGTCTAGATTTGTCATCGCTTTCCTGCCAAGAAGCAATCATCTTCTGACTTCATGGCTACAGTCCCTGTCTGCAGTGATTTTGGAGCCCAAGAAGAGGAAAGCTGTCACTAGTTCCACCTTTCCCCTTCTAGTTGCCATGCAATAATGGGCCAGATGCCATGATCTTAGGTTTTTTTAATACTTAGTCTTAAGCCATTGCATTTAGTAGGTGTCAGTTGGGTTCTTGTCTGGAAAATCCCAGGGACGGTGCAGCCTGATGGGCTGCCGTCTATTGGGTCGCACAGAGTCGGACACGACTGAAGCGACTTAACAGCAGTAGCAGTAGCAGTTGAGTTCTACCAGCTACTTTGCTCTTTTCCTGCTGTTTTTACTACTGTGTTAGGGAAAGAGTGTATACCAAGCTGCAGTGATTTCTTTCAATTTTACTCCATCTGTTTTATAGTTAATTCAGTCAAAATGGCAGTCAGGAAAATGGTAATGCTCCCGAATTTCCTGTTTTGGTACAGATTTTCCCTGCTTTTTGTTCATTGTATTTTATTTTTTGATCATTTCAACTTCTTAGGTTGAATTGTGAGAGCGATTAGAGAAGAAGGTTTCATGCATGTACTCAAGTTGTTATTGAAACTGAAAATACAGAGAAGCAAATATATTTCTGTCCATATTGCAAAAGTCTATGAATCCTACTATTACCAGAATGCATGCTTTTGAACCTACACTTACATTCATAATATCACTAATGTTTAGAGTATAAAAGGTAGCACTATCATAAAAGAATATTTAGAAAACTTCAAAATAAATTTTACTAAAGGGCATAGCAATCGCATCATTTGGTTTTGGAGAATTTACGTCACTGTCATGACAAAGTCTGAGAATTCATGGGAAGTTTCAGGGGGTTCATGGGAAGATATTTGAGGATACTGCAGCATTTTTCACAGAATTAGAAAATGGCCCAAGAGGGCCAGATGGCAGTCAATACCAGCTCGTCTGTGTCAGAAGGTAAAGATATCAACATGAGGCTTTTTGCCAGGATGTGGAGGCCACCATGCATTTCTCAAGATTGTAATCATTACACAGATGGTATTCCCAGAAGCTCCAGGCTGAATATGCTGCATAGCTCCTTGAGAGAGAAATCTTACATCAACTCTGAAAGAGGCTTTAGAACCCTCTCTGTTGAGGAGCTAAGCTCTACCACGAGAAGCTGCGTCTAAAGCCTTTGCCACCACTAGAACAGCCTGGCTGCAAGGATTTGTCAACACTGAGATACTCTCCATGGGCCCATCCTAAAATCATTCACTAAGATTCTTTTTTGTCCTAGGGAAATATTTTTTAATATTTAAGTATGTAGTCCAAAAAGAGGTTCTTGAAACAATTACAAATAGACTCTTGAAAGGAACATAGATACTTTTGACTACATTAAGCAAAGAAATGAGTTAACAGATTCAAAACTTTGAAAGATTAGCACCCCTTCCCAATTGTGCTTAATTCACACCAAGGAAGCAATTTTCTCATCTGAGAGAAGTTGACCTAAGTATTTTGGACAGGTACGGCAGCTGGTCAAAATGCTGAATTGTTGCTGCCCAACAATTCTTTGGCTTCATTCTCTGTAAAAGGCTTTAGCATTGAGAAGGGAACAAACTAAATGATATATGACAATCTTATAAATAGATCCATAACTCTAAAATATATCCAAGGCTGAATATTTCAAATGGCCTAGCTCCCATTAGTCAATTGCCTTAGCACCTCAAGTGTATGACAGCCTCACATTTCTTTCAGCATCATCTATTATTTCACTTCTCATTGACACGAAATTACCTTTGCAGAATTCAACCCATGAACATTCTAGTTTATTTTCAAATGGAATGTGTTTGCTGGATGTAGTGTTAAATATGACTCATACTTTAAACTCTTTCACAATTTGTTGTATTCAACAAGTTGAATAAGTGCTAAAATAGTATATGTAGACCTTGATCAACTATGCTGCTTGGGAGTCCAAAAAAAAAATCAAAATCATGCAACCTCAAAGGATTAGCTGGGCTGTTGGCTCCCTCATGGGGAAGGGAGTGATTTTTTTGCACCCTGCCATGAAATGGACTGCCACATATACCCCCTCCAAGCTAAGGATAGAATGCAAACAGAAGGCTCCTCCTGTTACAGTCCTCATTAGTGTGGTTTGTTGTTTGCTTTTTTTTTTTTTTTAATGTTTAGTTGACATATAGTATTATTTTGTTTCAGGTATACTACCTAATCATATTTGTATACACTGCAAAATGATCACCACAGTCAGTCTGGTTCCCATCTGTCACCATACCTAGTTATTAACCCCATTGGTTATTATTGCTCTCTCTTTAGTTATGTGCAGAACATCCAGAGGTGACTGAAAGCAAGGAAACACACTCTCCTTTCTTATGTTAACAGAGACCTTTAATATCAATAAGAACATTATCTCATTTAATCTTCATAGGAACTTAGAGAAGTAGATTCTATTATTGTTGCTGTTACACAGATGAAGAAACTGAGGTATGCAGAGATTAAACAACTTGTTCAAGCTTACATAGCCCATAAGTGGTAGAGCCAGAGTTTAAACCAAAGCCTTGAGCCTAAAGCCCACTGGTGACCCCTCTGCTCAGCTCTGCTGCCATCTGATATAATACACATTTATCTGATGAAGGGACCTCCTGCAGGAGGGACTTCTGAGACACAAATCAGTAGATATCAAGGATCAGTTACATTTAAGGGGTTCCTTTTCTTGGCTCCTCTGGCATGAGTTTGAATTCAACAGTCTGTCCCTGGTGTGTGTTCTTACTGCTCCTCCTAAGACCTAGTCTTGGGTTTCTTTTAGCTCTTCCCTGGTATCTCTGCCAGGCACTTGTCAAGGCCCCTCCTTGATCTACGAATGGAGACATCTTTTCCTGTCTGGGCCCAGACCTTTTGATTTTGGGAGAGCCTGGGTGAGGATGGTTGCTTCGTGTACTTAACTGGAGACCTTCCTGGTTCAGCCCACTGAATGTTTCTTTTAACTCTGAAGTTTCATGTGTTACTCACTCTCCTTAAACTGAATTCCAATATAATCAGCTCTTCTTGCCATTGTTGTCTCTCTTCCCATCCTACACCCCACCCTCCTGCCCTCCCTGTCATCACCTAATCTTACTTCTTTTCTATTTATCTCTCCTTTCCTTCATCCTAATCCTTTTCAAATTGCTGTTTTTCAGGCCCTTAACCTCCATTCATCTCTGCTCTTTTAAGCTTCTTTCTCACTTCTGTCAACACACAGGTTCCCTGAAAGTGCACTTGCCCTTCTGCCTCTGTTTCAGCAACCCCCTGACACCTGACCAACCAGGTATTCCATTCTCTCCCCTCTCCCCCGAGCAGGAGCATTCACATCTCCATTTCAAGGTTTCCTGTCACTTAATAAATATCCCTTGGCATGTTGAAAGACAGCTATCACCTGGCTCTGGTATAAAGGCCATCAGCACACATCCTTGGAAATATTAAAATTATTTATATTTAATATTGTTTACCCCCCATTTCCAGAACTTTAATCCACACTCACTTTTTTAGATACAGATGCTATTTCATTTGTTCAGGGCCATCATCTCACAAGCTTGAGCTTTTTATACAAATATTCTCAGTGTTGCAATGTTTCATAAGCAATATATTCCATAGCCAGGGCTTGGTAGAGAAAAAGACAAATTAAATATCTATCTTGGTTTTGAATGTTTTGCATATTCATTGGTAGCAAACTATGTTCTAAGCATAGTTTCAGACAGGGCAGGACACAACCCCAGCAGCAGGAAATAGACAGGAGAAAGTCTAGGCAGATGGCGAATGTGCATCAGGGGAACATCAGGAGTGAGCAACAGGTGTGCTGGCAAGGAAGGTAAATGCAGCATCAGGAGCCGGGTTGGCAGCAGGCAGTCAATATTGGGGAAATCTGGCAACAGGTAAGAGAAGCCAACCACAAACACTAAAAGTTCAGGTTCATAAAAAGTTCATTAAATGACTCAGGTGGCAGGACAGGATCATAGCAGTGGAGGATATAGGATTCTAAGCAGAGGCAGAAACATGGGGGTACCAAGGATTTATCCCAGTTATTGGAATTGAGATTCAAAATAGAATTTTCTTCACAAAGAAGGTGATGGTTGGATGGAAAGTCAACAAGCCTGACCTAGGGATGAAACCACTGAATTACTGCCTTCCTCTCAATTCCACCTGTCCAAAGATTGAAAATGGAATCCAACTTCCAGGTGGAAGCCAAGTAGCTTAGCTCTCCAGTTCAAGGCAAATGAGCCCACCAGACAGTTACCTAGTGAAGCGAGTGGCTGGCAGGTTACAAGGAGGGTGATATTAGGAGCACAGGCAGCTTCTGGGACTGCTGGATTGCCCCAAATCCTAATCTCTTATAAGAGTTTTTCTGGCCCAGACTCCAGCCTTCCAGTGGAGATCGCCTACCTGTCTTTAGGATGTGTCCCAGAGCCACCTGCTCAACAAATCCATACATCCAAGGCTTAAGATAACTACTTCTGATTGGCACTAGAAGAGCTTCCCAGGTGGCACTCTTGACAAAGAACCCACCTCCCAATGCAGGAGATATAAGAGACACGGATTCAATCCCTGGGTCAGGAAGATCCCCTGGAGGAGGGCATGGCAACCCAATCCAGTATTCTTGCCCAGAGAATCTCATGGACAGAGGAGCCTGGCAGGCTACAGTCCTTTGGCTCTCACAGAATCGGACACAACTGAACCAACTTATCACGCATGCACACATAGGCACTGGAAAGAAAATTTGCCCTGGCAGGATCATCTTACATGCCTTTGACAGATAAGTTACAGTTATGGAACCCATCAGACATACAGTTCATAGATAGTAACAAGACTTCCAATATACCTTGTGGTTAGAGTGGATGCTTGGTAAATATTGATTGATCTTGTCATTATCTTTAGGTTTCCAGAGAAGAAGAAGCTTGATTCTAACCAGGTCCCTGGCTACTGTCATTTATCCAATAGAAATATAAAGTAATCTTGACCTCAGTCTATTCCTTATTAATATTCAAGCATTGAGTATTATTATATAAAGGAATAATTCCCTGAAAGCAGGGAGACCTGCCATAAAGGTTTGCTGACTGTAATGTCTACAACTCAAAATGCAAAATATCTACTGTCTGGGAAGTTGTCCAGCTTTTCAGTGCTGGCAAGTTGCTGAGTTATCCAGGTAAATACTGTTATTTAAATACAAAGAACGGTGTGTCTGTGCACCAGCTATTTGAATGTTAATTGTTTCAGAATTAAATGAACTTTTAATGACTCTTATTTGTATGTTTCTCTGTAAAGTCATTTCTGCCAAATAAATCATGCCCAATTGAGCATGGCAGAAACTTGCACTTTTTGCCGTCGTGAGCAGCCTGGAGACCCTCATTTCCACTGCCACAGAGCAAATACTGGTGCCTCTCTGCCATTCAGGCATACCCAAGGTGACCAATAAATGCTTGAAATGCCTCTACTTTATCCAAGCAGGAGGTAGAAAGAAGCAATCCATTTCATTTAGAGTTGTGAGCATCACTTTGGCATCAAAATGACAGATGATCCTTCTCCATGTGTGAAGCATGCTGGAGTTAGCGGGCTATGTACCAGGGCTATAAAAACTTGGAAATGTCAACGGCATTTCCAAGCATCTGCTCGCTCTAGCCCCACATTTCTGGGCAACAGCAAAAATTCTCCAGGATGATACATTCAAGCCCCAGTCTTCCAGCATAAACTGTCAGGAGAAATTTTAAATTTACATCAAAGAAATTAGGTGAATCATCCTCCTCTCTCCTGTTACTGCTCCACGGGGGTCTCCAGGATGAAATGAAATTGTGGTTACATTTCCAAATGGGTTATAAACCCAATACAACTCTCCTAGGAGACTCACAACTTATGCTTCCTGGTTCCCTGATACACTGCTGCATCTCTAAAGTTACTCTGTATACATTCAGTGTAGCAGGGAGCCTTGGGGAAAAAAGCAAAAATAAAGGAGGAGAATGTTGTTGATGGATGGTTGAGAGTTTAGTGGACCTTATTAAACACATATGCGTGCACACACACCCACACACACACATACAAACACACACAGACTCTCCAACCCAGCGTCACCATTTCCTGAATCATTCTGTCCCTTTATATGCTGATATAATGGCATAGTAGTATATAGCTAAATAACAGCTCTCCACCTCTGACAGTAAATTTACACCCTGTGAAGCCTTCTTTATTTTTGTGACTACTGAGTTTTCAATGGGTCTTCCCTTCACAGCTTTCAAAGATGGGAGTTTATTGGTAGTGATAATCCTAAATCTAACTAGACTTTGTAACCAAAGTTTTTGAGTAGATACTTATGTTAGCCAGAGGAGAATTTCCAACTGGAGTCAGAATCACTTCCTTTTGATAAGACCTACTCCTTGCCTCGTGCCAGAAACAATGGCAGGAACCCCCCAAATGGCTCCCAAGTGACGGCCTCTGTCATGTCCTGGTTCAGCGTCCAGGGAATTACCTAGATACACATAGCTGTCTCTAGCTATTTTTAGAAAACAGACAATAACCACAACATAAACTACACTAAGCATGGCATGTCACTGAGATGATTGCTAATTTAGAAACACACATTTAAATAGACATTCATTTTCTCCTACTGTTTCCAGGCAGAGGACCAGGAAGAAATTAATTGCCTAGGAGAAGAAAGAGCGTAAGTAAAATAAAATCATAAAATCAAGCTTCTCTTTTAGAAAATAACCACATATGAATTTTGAAAAACACTTTTAGGTTGCCCAGTTAACTGACTACTCAGTTTCCTCTGCAGTTGTCTGAAACTGCAGTCAAGACACAAAACTCACTTTTCCAGTCATGATGGTACACTTCCCTGGCCGTTCCTGTGATGTATGCACTCCTCTACTCATCATGAAGTTTTTGATTAATGTGCAGTTAATCTTTCTTCTTGCTAATAGACTAAAATATTTCTCATCAAGGAAAAAATGATCAGACTACTGATACAAGTGGTTTTTGAGAAGTCCATTTATAATGCAACACCTTCAGCAAAAATTCTCTATTTCAAAAAAGAAGAAAAACTAAAATTGATATCTTTAGTCTTTAACAACTCTTTCCCACTCCTTCTCTTGGAGCAGGGGCCTCTGGTTGGCAAAAGTGGAGAGAGGAGGGTGGGAAAGAAAGCAAAGTAGAGTTTATAGGGGACGCCAAAGGGGCCATACTCCATATTTTTTGTTGTTTAATCACTAAGTCATGCCCGACTCTTCTGTGACCCCATGGGCTGTAGCCAGGCTCTTCTGTCGATGGGATGTCCCAGGCAAGAATACTGGATGGCAAGAATACCATTTCCTTCTCCAGGGGAATCTTCCTGACCCAAGGATCAAATCTGCATCTCCTGCATTGGCTGACAGATTCTTTACCACTGAGCTACCAGGGAAACCATGCTCCATATTAGGCCCTGGATTAACTCATGTATCACTTAATTCCCATAGCAGCCTTTCAGAACAGGTATCATAATCCTGATTCTACTATTGAGAAAACTGAGCTTCATTTACTCATGTTGAGTACCCCGAGGTCATGCAGCTAGCACATGGTGAGAGTTGGCGTCAAAGCGGTATTCCTCTAATGGTAAACGCCACGCTATTGCCATCCCATACATGGTATTGTGCATTCACAGCTTGAGCATTTAAAAAAAGCATGTCATTAAAGATGTTAATGTGAGACTAACTCCTATAAAAATGTACAATGTTTTCTGGTTAGCTGAATTAAGGGTGTAAGATATTCATACAGATATTAAAACAGAAAATAATGTTCAGGGCTAATCTTTCCATGAGATCTTTAAAGCCCCAAAGACATAGAGGTCATCAGTCAGAAGATCAGAAGTGTTTTACTCACAGGACCAATGCTGACACTTAAATAGATACCTTGAAAACCCATTGTTTATGTCCACTTCAATCCACGGTAAGGAGTAATCACTAATTCTGGGTCAGATAATACAAGCAGCAATAATTCTTGATGTGAATGCCAAAATTGGGGGCCAAGTCTATGAGGGATGTAGGCTGACAGTGGCCAATCTATCCTTGAGGAGAGCATGAAACCCTGAGAGGACGACAGATGTACGGAAATGACACAGCACTGACAATCAGGCGGTATGAATTCTAATCCTTATTTGCCATAAGACTCTAGACAATTCATTTAACCTCTCTTGGCTTTGTTTCCTCATCTCTTAAATAAGGGTCTTATATCAACTATCTTTAAGGTTTCCTGCAGATGGTTTTATGCTTTGAAGTCTGTGTTTGACAAAGTGGAACTAGGAAAGAGTTCAGAGTTGGGGCACAGAGAAGGCTGTGCTGAAGTTCAGATTTGCAGCACAGCAAACAGCAGAGACAGAACTTCAAAGTCTCATTGTTCCAGGCCAAGAGATCAAAGCAAAGAAGCCCCAAGGCAAAAGCTAGCATTACAGTGACAGGATACCAGCAGTAAGAAGGATATAAGGAACAATTTGCTAAAGTTTTATCCCAAGCTTTCTTTCCTCACAAACTTAAAAATTAATCCTTAATGAGGGCTAATGTTAGGATGGCAGGTGGAAGTAACAGGCATATCTAGTTAGAATGAGAAGTGGTCTCAAAGAAACGTTTCTAATTCCTTCATATTGACACACTACTTTTATTGTCTCTAAATACAATTATGAGGGTGATTTCCAAGCATTTGGTATCAGCCTCAGCTCTGCAATCCCCATTTTCTTAAAGGAACAGAACTAAGGAAATCAATAAACCACAGAGACATTTTAATAAATCCTTCTAATAAAGGAATTTGGGTCCTTAGGTTTTTCCTTGAGGGAGATTGGTTTAACTGACTTAGAGTAGTAGCAGCTTGATTTATGAAGAATTTTTTTTTAATCTACACTGCATTTTAAATCACTTTTGTTAAGAACCACCATCTCACTTACCCAGCTTTAAACAACAGAGCCCAGCCAAGTGGTATAGAATGTGGATTTATTCATTTTACAATTGCATGATTTGTTGAGGAAGAAGAGTAGATAATTTGGGAATTTCTTTGGGTTTGCTAACTACCTTCAAAGTTACAGGACAGAGTTCTTTGACTATGAGAAGAAATTTGTGCACACATACATAAAATATGTATTAATATATATTAACAATAAATATATTTAATATTTTAAAATATAACTATATAACTAATTTATTATTAAATTCTATATACTATAATATGAATTATGTTAATATAATACATTATGTATGTGTGTGTGTGCTTTGACTTTTATGTCCAAAAGCAAAACAAGGAATTCTAGGTTAATAAGCATAGTTCACAAATAAATATATACAAAAATGAACTTTGTAGCACTCATTTTGATAGAGAGTAGTAGTTAATAACCCAAATATTAATTAAGTATAAATTGGTAATGAATAAAACACTGTTCAATCTTACAGCAAATACTATTTAGCTGTTGAAAATATAGACATGAATTTGGATGTCTGGACTTGCACAAACAACCAAACTACAAGATTAAGTGACTGAAATATTGCAACACATGCATGTGTTCCCATGTTGGTATATACATAAGAAATTTAGAACGGTATGTATCATCATGTTAATAGTTCTTTCTGGAGATGCCTGTTCAGTTGCTTCAGTCGTGTCCAACTCTTTGTGACCCTATGGACTGTAGCCCTCCAGGTTCCTCTGTCCATGGAATTCTCCAGGCAAGAATACTGGAGTGGGTTGCCATGCCCTCTTCCAGGGAATCTTCCTGACCCAGGGATTGAACCCATGCCTCTTAAGTCTCCTGCATCAGGAGGTGGGTTCTTTACCACTAGAGCCATCTGGGAAGCTCTATGAGGATGGAGCTTTATTTTCTATATGATACATTTTCTGTTACATGCAAATTAATTACAACTTCATATTACTATTCTAATCAGAAAAAAAAATTGAAAGGAAAAAAAAGGTGCAAAAAGGCTACCCATACACTTGAACTTCCCAGGTGGCAGAGTGGTAAAGAAGCCACCTGCCAAGGCAAGAGACACCAGAGATGCTGGTTCTACCCATGGGTTGGGAAGGTCCTTTGGAGAAATAAACAACAACCCATTCCAGTATTCTTGCCTGAAAAATTTCAGGGACAGAGGAACCTGGTGAGTTACAGTCCATGGGGTCATAAAGAGTTAGACGTGACTGAGCATGAACACACTACTCTTCACTACTATAGTGGCTACTCATAGAGGTATATGCTTCTTGACGTCTTAGTCTAAGTTAAGTACTAGAGAAGAGTTTGGCAGCATGCTATTTGTCTCATTTCAGAGGACTGATTATTTTTTAAATTTTTATATAAGGTATCTAACATATAGAACAGTCTTATGGACTCTGTGGGAGAGGGAGAGGGTAGGAAGATTTGGGAGAATGGCATTGAAACATGTAAAATATCATGTATGAAACGAGATGCCAGTCCAGGTTCGATGCACGATACTGGATGCTTGGGGCTAGTGCACTGGGAAGACCCAGAGGGATGGTATGGGGAGGGAGGAGGGAGGAGGGTTCAGGATGGGGAACACATGTATACCTGTGGTGGATTCATTTTGATATTTGGCAAAACTAATACAATTATGTAAAGTTTAAAAATAAAATAAAATTTTTTAAAAAGGCATTAAAAACTATAAAAAAAAAAAAAAAAAAAAAAACCTATTTGAACACATTCCCTTAGAGGGGAGTTAAGCTAGAGAACTATGATTGATAAAATCTTACAGGTGATTAAACTTCAGCAGTACCAAATATTTCAGGACCTATAACTCAAACCAAACCCCAATTTTTCAATCCATTAATGAATACAAACAGAGGGATGGAGGAGATGTTAGAAACATATACGCCCATTCAAAATGAGGTTGAACTTGAACAACTATTTGACATAGAGTTTCCAGATCAATTGATATAGTTACCTAGAACTGTGCAAGCTGTTTCACCTCATAAGCTATTGCCAGTTTTATTGCTTTAAACATATTCCACAAATGATCAAGAGGAACAGTGCATTAAGAGTCTGGCCTGAAAGCCAGGAGACCTGAACTCTAGACCCAACTCCACCAGGGATAAGCCAGCTGTGTGATGATGACCAATCCACTTTCCCTTCCCTCTCTGGTCTCAGTTTCCTTGTAAGTATTACACTGCCTTTTGTCTACATTATCTTCCACTGAGTCTATTTCACATCACAATGAGTCTGAACTGCCTACCTTGCTGATTGCTGTATCTTGAGCATTGAAAATGTTGTTTGCTATATGGAAGATGCTTAACAAATACGTGTTTCAAAGGCAAATTCTTTAGTTGTGCACTATAAGGCTTTTTATGAATGACTTTTCTTTCAGCATAACTCGGAGTAAAAGGGAGGAACAGTGAATCAAGACCAGGCTCTATTTCTTGGACTAGAGAACTTCTTTACCTAAAAACCAAAACCAAACAAACTAAACCAAAAACCTATGGCAAAGCCAACATGCAGTCTCATTCTGCACCAGAAACCTCACTGCAAGCCCTGCAAAGTGTCTGATGAGAAGGTTATACAAACAAAGCCAAGCCTACTCGGAGTCTCACTCAGAGCTCCAATAATTGGACTCCCTCCTCTTTGCATTTCTTTTCTCATTTTTTTCCCGCTGTCGCTGAAACCTGCCCTATAAATCAGATTTAATTATCTATAAAATTTGGTGTAGAAAAGGATTTACTCATTAAAAATGTTCATCAACTTGCTACCCACGTTCCAGACTAATAGAAGCGGAAAAGGAACACCATGGAAACACCAGACGGGCTGGGGAGATAAGCGAGCTTTGAAATACCTGAACCTCAATTAAATAGCAAGTGCCAGTTTCTGTATTTGCCTTTTCAAATATCATATCAGGAATAAGTAAATGTCACCAAATCATCAGCCTGTTTTCCTCTCTTTTCTTTTTAGGTTACTTGCTGCAACAGGTTTTTTTTTTAAATGGGTTTTCTGAGTTAACCTCCTTCGCCTGTGTGTTCCCTAAGATAGCCTCTCTGGATTGTGTGTGTGTGTGTGTGTGTGTGTGTGTGTGTGTGTGTGTGTTTGCAAAATGTCATAATACTCACTACAGTCAAACACAAGGACTCATGTCTAGTCAAAGAGTGAAGAGCAGTTAATTAATGAGAGCTGAGGGAGGCAGTGAGGAAACATTGGAGAAAAACATTGCCAGTAGAAGATCAAAGGGGAAATGTCTCAGATCAGTTCATGATAAATCAACAGTCCTTAGAGGTAGTAGCCCTGGGACAGATGGTGCTGACTGCCAACTAACTTAGATTTCCGTGTGGGTGGCCGCGGCAGTGGCGGGGGAGGGGAGGGCCGGGGAGGGAGTGGTTTGTTAAGGTAGTTGAAGCAGGGCTTGTGGGAACTTGGAGAGAACGTTAGAGTGACTTTAACAAGGCAAAGCTCCTATCTCAAACTGCACATCGGTTTCCAAGAAACTCTCCATTTGTGAAAAGGCAGAGATCTAAAACTTTTTCTCCTTTTCTCGCACATGACAGGATTTTTGTCGTGACTTTCCTAAATCCTCCCTGAGCCAAGAGAGAAAGTGCCCACAGAAGTGGGAGGGAAAAGACACATGGAGGGCGACGAGGAAGCCTGCCTGCAGCAGCCAGCCTTCCCTTCTGGCCCCTCACTTCCTTCCAGAGAGAATGTCTTTCCTTGACAGGGCCTGCCTCCTGTCATTTCTTCCCAACACTCTGCCCAACCCTAGAAATCTGGATTTTCTTTTTAAAGAAAGATGTCTAGAGAGAAAAATAGACCAGGAACAGCCAACAGAAAATACATCACAGCTTGTTGATACAGTCCTGTCAGATATGTCAAGTGTCAGTGGTGAGGCTCACTTTTTACGTCTAAGGATTGGTTTCCTTTCATTTCACTTTGTATGTTCGTTGTGTTTGTCCCTAGTAGATGTCTTCTTTTGTTACCTGTCCCAACAATCTCTTGCTGAGTCATCCATTCTGTGATTTATCTAATCTCATGAACTCACCCTTGGAGAAGGAAATGGCAACCCACTCCAGTGTTCTTGCCTGGAGAATCTCATGGATGGAGAAGCCTGGTAGGATGCAGTCCATGGGGTCGCACAGATTTGGACACAACTGAAGTGACTTAGCAGCAGCAGCAGCATGAACTCACCCAAACTGGCCCAAAATAAGTTTGGGGATGTTTTAGAAAAGCAGATTTGCTCCAATTGCTGTCTACTCACTAACAGGACAGGTCTATGCTCTCAACTCACATACAGTATTTGAATATTCATTATCTTGACAATAAAACTAGAAGATTCTACAGCCACTCCATCCAAACTGATTGTCTGACTGAGTAAGTGGGCTTGGTGTTGGCTCAGTTTTTGCCCCATGAGAACTGAAGTGAAAAAACAAAGGATGCTATAGCAATGACTTTTCTCTGTACACCACTGTTTTGGGAATACATTGCATACATAGCTCCACAAGATGATGAGAAACACATACACAGGAATCTTATTTTATTTATTTCATATCATTAATGCCTGGGGCTTTCCAGGTGGTGTTAGTGGTGCCAGTGCAGAAGATGTAAGGGACAAGCGTTCGATCCTTGGGTCAGGAAGATTCTCTAGAGGACTGCACAGCAACCCACTCCAGTACTCTTGCCTGGAAAGTCCCATGGACAGAGGAGCTTGGCAGGCTACAGTCCATAGGTTCACAAAGAGTCAGACATGACTGAGGCAACTTAGCATGCATGCATGCATCATTAATGCCTAAGAACCAGAGATCAAATTGCCAGCATCCATTGGATCATAGAAAAAGCAAAAGAGTTCCAGAAAAACATCTACTTCTATTTTATTGACTACGCCAAAGCCTTTGACTATGGATCACAGCAAACTATAGAAAATTCTTAAAGAGATGGGAATACCAGACCACCTGACCTGCCTCTTGAGAAATCTGTATGCAGGTCAAGAAGCAACAGTTAGAACCAGACATGGAACAACAAACTGGTTCCAAATAGGGAAAGGAGTACATCAAGGCTGTATATTGTCACCCTGCTTATTTAACTTACATGCAGAGTGTATCATGTGAAGGGCCAAGCTGGATGAAGCATAAGCTGGAATCAAGTTTGAGAGGAGAAATACCAATAACCTCAGATACACAGATGACACCACCCTAATGGCAGAAGGCAAAGAACTTAAGAGCCTCTTGATGAAAGTGAAAGAGAATAGTGAAAAAGCTGGCTTAAAACTCAACATTCAAGAAGCTAAGATCATGGCATCTGATCCCATCACTTCATGGCAAATAGATGGGGAAACAATGGAAACAGTGAGAGACTTTATTTTGGGGGGCTCCAGAATCACTGCAGATGGTGACAGCAGCCGTGAAATTAAAAGACACTTGCTCCTTGGAAGAAAAGCTATGACCAACCTAGACAGCATATTAAAACGCAGAAACATTACTTTGCCAACAAAGGTCCATCTAGTCAAAGCTATGGTTTTTCCAGTAGTCATGTATGGATGTGAGAGTTGAACTGTAAATAAAGCTGAGCACAGAAGAATTGATGCTTTTGAACTGTGGTGTTGGAGAAGACTTTTCAGAGTCCATTGGACTGCAAGGAGTTCAAACCAGTCAATCCTAAAGGAAATCTGTACTAAGCATTCATTGGAAAGACTGATGCTGAAGCTGAAACTCTAGTACTTTGGCTACCTGATTCAAAGAACTGACTCACTGGAAAAAACCCTGATGCTGGGAAAGATCAAAGGCAGGATAAGGGGATGACAGAGGATGGTTGGATGGCATCACTGACTCAATGGACCTGAGCTTGAACAAGCTCCAGGAGTTGGTGATGGACAGGGAAGCCTGGCATGCTGCAGTCCATGGGGTCGCAAAGAGTCAGACATGACTGAGCAACAGAACTGAACTGAACATTTAGAAAGATTTTAATACTTTGAATAAATGAACAAATCACCTTTATGATGTAAGAGCTGTGGAACCATCTTGCTCAGATGCAAAAACTAAAACTTTAACATCCCCGGCCTTTTGGCCTTCTGGGTGCATCTCATTACTTAAAATGCAAGACACTATATGTGATGACTGCATATTTCATAAGCCCTCTGTTCTCCATTCTTTGCTGTCACTATTTTGTTGTTATCCTTTCTTCTGTTGCAAGTAGCCATAAGAAAGCAACTATTCAATTCACTGTGCTGTCAGTAAAGAGAATCTTTGGGTTTCATTCAGTCATGAGTATCTGCTAAACCTGAAAATTTGTGGCACTCAATTTTTGCTGACACTAAATGTGAGTGCATGCACTGGGAGTAGGGTAGAGTAAAAAGTTGCAAATGAAAGAAAGGAGGAGGGTAAGATGATAAGAATCAACGAGGAAAGCCTTGCTGTTCGTTCAATCACTGTTTATCATTTATTTACTCTAGACCCAAACTGTGCTATTCTCTTGCAATGCAATGGTAAACAGAACACAATCCTTGTTCTCCGAGACTTAAAAATCTAGTGGGGGCCGTTGTTTGTGGAGAAGGGAGTGGCGACCCACACCAGTATTCTTTCCTGGAGAATTCCATGGACAGTGGAGCCTGGTGGGCTACAGACCATGAGGTCACAAAGACTCTGGACACCACTGAGTGACTAAAGCTTTCTCTTTTATTGTATGTAACCCACGTAGCCTTACTGATTCCACTACCCTGCAAATCATACCCTACAAGTCGTTATTAGACCCCAAACTTTCTCCTAGTGTTGAGGATAACTGGTAATAGATGAAATCTCCCAGAACTTGAGCCATGAGCTTGACTTTGTTATGCAGTGTTGAGCTCTAAAATTATTATTCCATGCTAATAGGCTTACTGCTACTGCCCAAGTGAATTCTGAACATGCTCCTTAGGAGTGGCAGAATCTGATGAAATCCAGCACAGGACCAGTTAAAAGCAGTTGGCAGCCATCATTGTCTTTCCAAATTATGCAAATATGACAGTTGGCCTTCATTGGCAGAGAAGACTGACACCTCCATCAAATGACTGAAGGAGTTTCAAAGCCCATCCTTTCCTAAAAATATCCACTTCAAATTATCGGATGTAAAATAAGCTACAAGGTTATATTGTACAGCATGGGGAATATCGTAAATATTTTATAATAACTATAGAGTATAATTTTCAAAAATTGTGAATCACTCCATTGTACACCTGTCACTTACATAATGTTGTACAGCAATGATATTTCAATATATATTCCCTTCAAACCAGCCACAAAATTCTTTTTAAATTTATTTTTCAGGTATAATTGATTTACAGTGTTGTGTTAATTTATGCCGTACAGCAAAGCGATTCAGTTATATGTATATACACACTGTTTTTCATCTTCTTCTCTGGTATGGTTTGTCACAGGATATTTTCTTCCCCAGGTGTCTCAGGGGTAAAGAATCTGCCTGCCAAGCAGGAGATGCGAGTTTGACCCCTGGGTCAGGAAGAGCCACTGGAGAAGGAAATGGCAACACACTCCAGTATTCTTGCCAGAAAACCCTATGGATAGAAGAGCCTGGTAGGCTACAGTATATAGAGTCTCAAAGAACTGGACGTGGCTTAGCGACTAAACAACAATAACAATTCTTTGTTTGGTTACTCTGGGTCTTCATTGTCGCCTGCATGCTTTCTCTAGCTGTGGTTCACGGGCTTCTCATTATGGTGGCTTCTCTTGCTGAGGAGCACAGGCTCTAGGCGCATGGGCTCAGTAGTTGCAATACACTAGCTTAGTTGATCCTCAGCATGTGGAATCTTCCCAGACCAGGCACCAAGCGCATGTCCCCGGCACTGACAGGCAGATTCTTATCCACTATGCCACCAAGGAAGTCCTGTCATAGGATATTAAATATAGTTCCCTATGCTATACAGTAGGATCCCGTTGTTTATCCATCCTATATGTAATAGTCTGCATCTGCTAATCCCAAACTCCCAATTTATCCTTCTCCCACCTACCTTCCCCCTTGCCAGCCACAAAATTCTTGATGCCCCTCCAGGAAAAGCACTTTGTCCATATTAAGTCATCAGATGCCTGGAAAGAAATTTCATGATCAGATTTTACCCATTATCAGGAATTAGCTTATTTAATTAACCCACTACCCTCTCTCCTCCTGACTTCCTACCTTCATCCCCACCCATTCCCACCTCAATTTTGCTCAAGGAGCTCCAAGCCCAAAACTGGGGATCGGAGTCTGGTGGCCATGATTAATCCTTAGTGGAAGAAGGACATCTGTTTATTTTAGAGTGCTTATACGTATCTCAGCGGGGAGTTTTACTTTGGTTCTGGGGATATTTAAAGAAAATGCAAACAAAGAATTGCTGAAAACAAATTTTCCCCATATCACAATTGCGTGAGCTCCCTCCCTGATCTGCATGTGATAGCTCTTCTCCTACTCAAATCTCAAGGCTGGTTCAGAGCTCTCTAGAATGTCTGCTACAGGCACAAAAGCCCCATTAGGATGCTTGACAATCTAACCCATGCAGTTTCTCTCACCAGCAGCTACACTAAGTGGCATCCAAACCTTGGTGATGAAGAGACATCTGCATACACACTGGTTTCGAAACATAAAGCACTGGAGGAGTTATGAGCTGTCAATCATTTCATCTGTTCTCAGTCCTGTGTTTATTCAGAAATAATTTTTGAGGCTGCAGGAAGTGTTGTTTCTAACTGATGAACGAGTTTGAACACTAAGAATGAAGAATGATTGATGTTCTTTGAGGTAGGCTGGGAAACTCTCCATCCACTAGAGGCAGCCACAGCTCAGGATGCTGATAAGGTTCTGACACAGAGAGTGAGTGATGAGTGGTGTGTAATGTCTGCTGAAAATGAGAAGCCATGACAACAGTGTGAGGAGGAATCCTCTAAACACAAATCCTAGGGCTCCACGCAAGCAAGTTAATAGCTCTGATATCTGACTTGATCTATGGCAGAAACCCCTTGTCAGGATCACTTTTCCTCTTCTGTTGAAACAGACTGTAAAGGTAAAGACTCATTAATTGGTAATAAAATCCTCTTTGATTTACTGATTGGTTGGTAATTTGGGGATTTTCCAAATTTGGAATATGTAATTCAGTATATTTTCCAACTGGTTGTATGTTCCAATTTACTAGAGAAAAGGACAAGAACTTGTAGAATACTAAAACTATTAGAGTCTAGGAAATAAGGATCCTATCTTGGGATTCATACTGGGAAGAAAACAACACTGAGATATGGTCCAGCCAGCTTTCCTGAGCCCTGGTCTCAGGATTCAGGATGCTGCTTTATTACAAACCCATCCTTTCTGACAACTACAGAATTCTTTTATTCATTGTCCATTGATAGCCCACTAGCTGGCTATCTCTGGCAATGCCTTATCATTTCTCTCCACAAACTTCCCACCCTATGTGCAGCAGCTGTATGGATGTACACATTCAATAACACTGGGTTGCGGCATCTTCCATACCAGGCATGGTATTGGCTCCAATTATAGACTGGTCGACAAAACAAAAAATGCTCTCTGTCTGTGAGGAGTTTACACTCCAGCAGAAGTCAGAGGCACTGAATGTAAAATATACATTTCAATCTGAAAGACCAGATGCACAGAAGAGATCAATGAGAAGAATCTAAAGGACTCATGAAAGATCTCTCTGTGGAAGTTATATTTTAGTTGAGATGTGAAAATTGAATAGGAGAAGGCCAGGCAAAAGACAGGTGGGTGAGTGGAAACATTCTAGGCAGAGGGCACTGCATGTGGTAAGAACCCGTGGCAGGTTATAGAGGTTACATTGATGTAACCTGTATTCCTTAGACAACTGAGATCATTCAAATTCAATGAATACCATCTTTATAAATAAATAATGAAATTTATTATAGGGACTTATTATAAATCCTGTCCTCCTCTGGAGGAGGAAATGGCAATCCACTCAAGTATTCTTGCCTGGGAAATCCCATGGACAGAGGAGCCTGGTGGGCTACTAAAAGAGTTGCCTAAGGCAATGGCACCCCACTCCAGTACTCTTGCCTGGAAAATCCCATGGACGGAGGAGCCTGGTAGGCTGCAGTCCGTGGGGTCGCTAAGAGTTGGACACGACTGAGCGACTTCCCTTTCACTTTTCACTTTCATGCATTGGAGAAGGAAACGGCAACCCACTCCAGTGTTCTTGCCTGGAGAATCCCAGGGACGGGGGAGCCTGGTGGGCTGCCATCTATGGGGTCACACAGAGTCGGACACGGCTGAAG
This sequence comes from Bos indicus, assembly GCF_029378745.1. NCBI lineage: Eukaryota > Metazoa > Chordata > Mammalia > Artiodactyla > Bovidae > Bos > Bos indicus. The sequence continues at coordinate 47,359,326 of NC_091762.1, read as the reverse complement.
TGACTTAGCAGCAGTAGCAGCAGCAATGAAAGAATCAGGCACAACTGAGCAACTAAACAACAGCTGCCCCCTCACTGACTTTGGATTCTCAGGACTCATTAACCAGCATCTTTGGGTTCCCTCCTCTGGCCTCATCCTCACTCCTTAAAAAATGGATATATCTTTTTTAGTAACAGTGATAATGATACAGGACAATCTGTTGGGGTATGAACATATGACTTGAACTTACTGCTATGGAAAACAAGAGGGATTAGAAAGATGGTGGAGGCAGGGCATGTGGGTACTGGGAGAGAATGTTAGAGTAATTATGACAAGGCAGAGCTTCTAGCTCCCTTTCTCCCCTTCATGGGAAGCACAGCTAGCCTTTATCTTTTAAGGTCTCTCTCTCTTTCTTTTCTATTAGAAGGTAATTAAAACAGCTTACTTTTGTATCAGAGACCCCCTAAAAGTCTGCCGTTGTGCAAAATGTCAGTCAATCAAAATGCCCATCAAGAGGAAAAAAGTATTGTTGGTTAAAGAGAAAGGATGATTTGCCTTGTTGGCACTGATAAAGACATCTTTGGCATTCTCCCATTCAGAAACTTATAACCAGGCACCATGGTCTATAAAACTCAGTCCAAAACGAGTTCGACTCATATCTTCTGCTAAACTGAACCTTCAGTCGCCTCCTTGACCATTCCTCTCGGTGGCCAAATTCATTGCCAACATCAAGCCCTACACCACAAATTCAATCTCTTCCATAATTCAGTTCAAGTCTCTTTCCCCCCATGTTTTCTCCTATATCCACTTTTTTCACTCCACCCTTATTTCAATCTCTCATTTTCCTGACAAGGCATTAGTACTCACTGTCTCTACTACACATGCAGTAATTAATTATATCCTCTTGTGTATAAAACAATTCAAGAACAATGTGTGTACTTTTTTCCTCCTCAACTAATTTGTAGAATCTTTGATTACAGAGATAAAGTCTTACACTCCCTTGAATCTCTTCCAGTGCCTAGTGCAAAGCTGGATCTGTAGCAAGCTCTCAAAAATAAAAAACTTAGATAAAGTCAAATCACTTGGCATCCAATCTATGTATAATGTCATTCTGGATGCTATAAGGATTTGTAAAGGACTTATCAGCCTGGCCAACTCTTTCTCGTCTTTCCAGCCTCAGTTTACATACACTGCTTTTTTCTTGGTAGGTTCCTCAACTCCAAGTACAGATGAGATGCTCCTTCAGTGTGTTGCTAAAGTAACCCATGCTTCCCATAGTACACCACTTAACACAGTGAGCCACTTTATGCAACAGCTCCTTTGCTAGACTTCCTTCCAGGCTGAATGCACCATGAGAATGGGGGCCAGGATTGACTTACACATCATTTCGCCCCAGTGCTTAGCGGTCCCATGGTAGAAGTTCAGTAAATATTTGTTGAATAAATAAATGCAAAATTTACTGACTTCAAGGCACAGATGATCTCGTTATCTAGAAATGCTTAAATACATATATGATGTGCTATATACTAATTATAGGTGTTTGCCTATTCTAATGAATCTGTTGACTCACTTGCCTTTAAGGCTAACTACTGTGGTTAGAATTTACTTTTGGAATGGTAAGTGCTCCTCATAATGACAGTCAATAAACTGTGAGCCTGAAAACAGCAGTTCTTAACACAATATACACCTTAGTGGATTTTCCACATATAACAGCAGGTCAGAAAGCTTAGCCAGGTACTCGCTTCATGTTCCCACACAAACGCTCATCCTTCATTCCTTTTGTCTTCCTTGACTCTATTCCTCATTAAGGCCACCTTCCAAATGAAATATATTTACTCTTAAAACATACATGAGAATAATTTTCCTCTTAATGTTTCTTCAAGTCCAGAGAGTTTTATAAAGACTGAATTAAGATTGGAGGAGCCTTTATGAACTGCCATGACCTTTCCTCTACCTCAAAACCAGATTTCATCAGAATCTGAAATCCAAAAGCAAAATACTGAGTGCAGTTTATAATTTTTGTAGTAACTTTATTTCTAAATAAACTCTTTCCATTACTTGACTTTAATATACTTTCTTATTTATGTTTTGAATATTGTTACTAATCATTATTGAATATGACCTAACACTTCCTAGCTGTCTATCAAAGTAGCTATCATTTGAAATTCACTAATTCCCACCTGGGGGCTGCAAAGGCAGATAACAGATTTCAGTACCATAGCATTTTCTTCATTTATTCTTTCACTGAACAGTATTTAAGGAGCATCAACTAGGTACCAAGCACTATCCTAAGTGCCAAAGATTCAGAAGAAGGCAAAAAAAGTGTATTTATCCCTGAGGTCTCTACTCCAAGGTAGACTTCAGTTTCTCTTTGCTTAGCATCTTTAGCAGGCCCAGCTGCCCAAGTTCCTTGGTGAACATGAGACTTCAGGTACCAAGTTAAATGACATCATTATGTTTGAATTCCTCCAGCTTACTTTCTGTATCACTAACTTGTAATATCTTACATGTTACCTGTACTGTTAGTAGTAACTTACACACGTTCTATCTGCCTAAAGAGATTGTAAACTCCTGGAGGACAGGGACCTTGACTAACACCTCATTGTGTTACAAAGGCAGCGAGGCGCTTCCACACAAGCAAAATGCTACTTCTCTTGCAGATTTTTCATTCTGGACTTCCTTCTAGGAACCAGTCTGAAAACACCTGCTGCAACAGTAATATATCAATAGGATTTCCCCCTAATTGAACGAATAATTTTTTGTGAACCATTAAAAATAAAGATGAAGGAAACTTTTTTCCAACTGATCCTATTGAATCTGACTCCTGGAATTTCAACATATTTCAGCATTAAATGAAAATTTAAAAGCTATCCTTGTCATAGTACCAATGAAGATCATGTAAAAGAAAATAGAAAATGAGGAATAATCATAATCCAATGGAAACATTTCAGTAACATGGATAGGAAAATTCATAAGCCAGAGATCAGACCTCAGAAAATGCTTTTTTTTTTCTTCTTCATTCAACAAGGTACTGTGTTTGGTACCAGGCTGCAAGGAAGATCAAGATGAGATCTCTGCCCTTTCTGAACTAAGTTTAGTGAGTTACTCTTGGGGTTACACTCTTCTAATGGGTGCATATGGGCAATGGCAGCAGTGACACAACTTGATTGGGAAATGAGTGCTGTTGGCAGTAAAGGAAGGATTGAATTAATTATTTATTGTTATCATTAGTGTATCCAGAAGGTCAGTTTTACTGGTTGTTCTCTCTTTTATTGTGGAAAAATTGTTAAAACATTATTTCAACATATGATCATTTTAAATTGTGGTTTTTGAACTCTGCTCCTGAAAGCCTAAGATTCTATGAATGTGCCCCCCACGGACCCTATCTAAGTGATTCTTATGTCTCTCCATTTCCACTTCTACTTGAGAAACTCCATTTCATGTTTTATTTCTTTTAAAAAAATTTTTTTTTAATTTAGTAGGAAGTGATTTCTTGAGGGAAAGAGGGACAGAGGATCCTGTAGCTTTATATGGTATATAAACCAATGATTTAAAAATGAAAAACTACAGTATATACACATGGTTTGTATTTTTTCTGTTCAAGAAGCATATTGAATTTTAGTAAGCACAGCACAGATCAGGATGTAAGGGAAAGTTCTTTGTTTGTTTGCTTTTGGCCTTTATTTATGCAAGTTAGTGTCACGAAGATGACTCCTCTAGTAGGTCAGAGTGCTAAGTGATAGTGTGGAACAAACATTCTGTAAATGCAAAGCTACTTGTCAAAACAACTTAATATCTTACATAGTTTTCTCCAAGAAAATCCCAAAACACTGGGCATCGCTGTCAAATAGTTTCCTAGCACCAGAAACCAAGTCCACATTGAAATAAAACATATACATATACCAACTTTGACAGGAAGCCTAAATATGTAGAATGTTTATGTAAGATAAAGATGTGCTCATTTCCAAAGGTAGTTTAAAATTCCACTGAACTAAAATACCATCCTATTCATTATTTAAATTCTCTCATGCGTTTTCACATCTTCCTAGTGCCCACTATGAACTCCTACTACAGGGAAATCTAGATGCATAATCCCCATTAACAATATGACAGAAACAACATCTGTGTAACTAGTTTCCCACACTGTGTGTCCTCTGCTCACACTCCACTGAACATACTCCTTCATGAGTCTAGAAGGAAGCACACAACACAACACCACTTTGAAGAGTAGAACAAATTCAAAAATTCCTATGACGGCTTTGGGCACAAGAGAGTCCGGTCTTGAACGTGGAGTGTGCTGTGTGCTGGAGCCATTACTTCCATGCATGCATAGAACACTAATGCTAACACCTAATTAGCATCATGAAACTGATTAACTCTCAGTACAAAGCAGAGAAATACTGTCTTGATGCCACCTATTAGGTCATTTATTTAATAAATTTAAATATTTAAGGAAGAAAAGTCAGTCTGGTATTTTCTCCAGCCTATTCTCTCTGGTGGGTGACTGAATGGCAGAGAAAATTCAAAGAGTGGATGCAACACTGCATTAAAAGCTCCATAATCAAAATAGAGAGTATAAAAACACTTGAGCATTGTCTAATGCACAATTTATCATCCAAATAGATGCATTCATTAAGGGAAAAAATTACCTTCAAATATCAGTAAAATAAATTGGGTCTATTCTGATTTCTTATTTCTGCAGCAAGAGTGTTCCAAGCTACAGAAACAAGTATATAAAGGATGCTTCAGTGCACGAGCAGGACATTTTATTGGGTAAAGCTGTTTGAACTGCTTGAAGATGGTAAATCAAGCATATATGGAACATTCCAACTGATAATGTCTTTCTGGGCCAATTATTTCTCTCCTATATTTCAAAGACAGAGACTGTTTTGTTACTGTGTGGCTATTGTTATTATTAATGGGACAACTACTACTAATAAGAAATCATTTTCTGTTTTGCCTTAGCAGTGTGGACCCCAATCACTCACAACAGTTTCCCTTTCTGTGGCAGGAACCACATCTCTCAAGCACAGAGCAGAAGACCAGCCCCCTCAGACCCTCTCTCCTTCTGTGAATTCTGGGTGCTGAGCTCACAGTCAGATGGCAGAGGGAATCATTCTGTACAGCTGGTGGCCTGAGCTGCCTGCTCCATCAGCTTGCTGCATTGCTATGAAATTAACACTTGGAAGCAGCACTATAGTTGCCCTAAGGCCACAATTCAGCCACTAAATGGGATAAAGAACTTTCATAAATAAACAGGCTAAGCAGTAGCTCACTGAGCTGTGGCCTCGGGCATGTGGAAAGCTCTACTTTTCCCTGTAACTGCTCTAGACTAACTGGCAATGCTGGCAATAGTGATAGTGATGGCTGTGGCTTACACAGCACCTACTGTGTGCAAGCTTCTTAATCCTCACAACAGTCCTGCCTGGGGTATTGCTACCGTCTTACAGACGAGGAAACTGAGGTTCAGCATCAGATACCAAAGTCTTTCTACTACATATACTGCCTCTGTGCTTACTGATTCCTGACTACATAAAATGTTTAAATGCTGATAATAGTCTAATGAACATTTGGGTCACATTATTTGTGCATATGAGAAAATAAAGCAGCAGAAGGGAAAAGTGCACACCATTAGTTTGTGTCTAACCAGGCTACATTTGAATAAACCACCTGTCTAGAGCCAGTCTGTCGAGAGACAGAGAGTGGGGCACTGTAGTGACAAGGACGAGGACCTGAGGTTGTCTCTGGTTGTGTGATCTTTGGCAAGATAATTAACTTTTCTGATCTTCATTTCTTCATTTGTGAAATAGTAGTAGTAGTCAAAATGGATTGATCACTTACTATGAGTGAAATGCTTTTCTAAACCCTTTATAATATACAAACTCATTTAATCCTCAGAACAATTGTATTATTAGCTCCAAATGATAAACGTGAATTTCAGAAAGCTGAAATGATTTATCCAGGGAGATAATAGCTAAGAAGTGCAACAACAGATGTTCTAACTCATGTATTCTATCTCCAGATCTTGGGATTGTAGTTAAATTATGCTTCCTTATCTCACATAGCTCTTTTAAGGATCAGAGACTATAAACAGCATATGAACTACATGGTCACATGTAACATGACCTATTAAGATTATGGCTGTATTTTAGAGTATTAAATGCTGATATGTCACACTTAATGGTAGCCACATTATTTTAATTGTTTAGGTCAAACTGACTTTGTAAATGAGGCCCAGTATATGCAATAGAAATTTATTGTTATTAAAGAAACAAGTTCCCCAGAAATCTTTATTTAAAATATATATGTAAATGAGATAAAATGGTAAATTTGGGGAAGAAAAGGCAATGTCTTAGGTATTTTGTTGGCCTAGAAAGTAGTACTTTGCATTTAGAAAAGACTCAGCAAAGTGACACAAGTTATGCAATAGTAAAAAAATAAATGTGACCATTGTGTTTACATTTTAGTCATTCCTTCCCTCAACAATCCAATGAGCCCTCATCAAGACCCTGGGGCTGCAAAAATGCTCTTGACATGACTTCTGCGCCTGAAAATAACAAAGTAAATCTCTAAAATATTTCAAGACTCGAATAGTCTCCAAGTTATACTATGGTAATGACCAACTTCAGAATCTTAGTGATAACAAATAAAAAAAGTTTCCTTCTCACACTCAGCTACATGTCCTCCATGAGTAATCTTTGAAGACTTTTTTCAACAAAGTTTCTGGGACCCAGGCTAATAGCAGCTTTGTAATTTGTAGCTGGAACATCTGGAACATGTGGCCTCCCATCACCAAAATAGAGCAAGAGGATGCATAAGGATATCATCCATCCTTTCCTCTCCCAGCCCCTGCCACCAACTCAGTCAACACAGCCCACTTTCCTGCAAGGGAGCAAGAGGTGTGGTGCTTCCCTGTGCTCCAAACAGGGAAAGAAGAGGAAATGGACAAGCACTTAGAGTTTGCAATATCTGGGCAAGCAGAAGGAGCTCCATCCCGGTATCTGGAAGAACATTCTGTGCTTCTAGCCTTTCTGATGGAGAGATTGCAGGGTGGGTGCATAGTGCTGGCTAGCAAGGGAAAGTGAAGGGAATCTGTTTTTCTTCTCCATATCTTCTTAAGGGAAAAAATCCAAACCATCTGAAATAATCACAGCTCTAATTCTTGGTCTGGATAAGCAGGTTACCAGCCCCATGTTTGGTTTGTTTCAGAGGGTTTGTTCTTTAAAATGAGTGAGTAATTTCCAATGAGTGAGGTGGTTTTTTGTTGTTGTTGTTCAGGTTCTTTACATGTAAAGTCCATTTCTAAACCTGAAGCTTTGACTCAACAAGAGAGCCAAATCACATTTTAGCAATAGCTACCTTGCATAACATGGAAAGCTTTGATTTCTCCCATCTTCATTGAAAAAGTTGCCACAAAACACCAACAAATTCAAAACAGCTCTCAAAATGACTTTTGTTAAAGGCAGATTCCTGAACTATTCATCTGTGTTAAAATGCATTTTGCCTTGAATCACATGTCATGTTGCCAGCAAAGAGTTGTTTCCATGCCAACTCATTTGCAACACAGGGGAAAAAAATCAAAGCTACTAACATCTGGAAGATGTCAGTACCGATGTAAGCTGCTTGCAATGAAAAACACCGGATGGCAAGTGTCTGCCAAAGAGACCCTATATATGGCATAATGATTTACGATATAATTACCTAAGAATGCACTATCATTCCTTTTTTGGCTGTTTTCATGATCTAAATTCTATTTTATAAAAGATTTAAAGAAAAAAGTAATATGGTTTGTATGCAGTGTTTTCGTGTTTTCTTATAAAGCCAGCACATTTTCCTCACATGAGCCTTTTAACAAGCCACTTAATTTCAGGCATAGTCTTAAAAGTGGAACAAGAAACAGTTATCTCACTTTCTACATCTTTTCCTTTCCATTTCTGGTCCTGCAGAGTCCCTTTTCAAATAAAGACCATCAGGATGTGATGATGTGAACTGGTGTCTCAAACCATGAATTTCATGACCAGCAGTTCTATATACTTACTTCTCTTTCTACATACTTCTCTGTTTGTCTGTATCTGTGTGTGTGTGCACAGGCTTGTGTCCATGCACCCACATGTCTCTATCCATCAGTGTCTTTCAATAAAGCAGATATATTTTCCAGGTAATAAAGACTGTCACAATCCAGTCTTTGTTTCACCAAAGTGAAAGTGGCTTCTTGGAAATAGTATTCTACGGTCAAAGAACCTCAGGACACTACATTTTGAGATGATACCTAATGCTGTCAGAACTGCTCAGGTCTTTTCACATGTTAAAAGGATTTACTGACTATGCTTAACTGATAATGGAAAAGCACAGGCAGTTCCTGTTCTGACTTAGAAATGGAACACAAGTTTGTACTAAGCCTTAGCAGATTGTAAGCACACAGGAAAGGGGTCATGTTCATATAAACAGTTTATGTTCTTTACTCAAGCAGGACCTCAGATTCTTCTCTGAGTCCTTCTTATTCCCTGAATATTTCTAGGTGTCTACAGAACATGCTTCAACCATGCACTCAAGAAAACTCCATAAAGCTTTACTGCCACAGTGTCTTCTGATGCTCTGCTTGCCTTCACCGCAAGTACCTGGTGGCAGACACCAGGCACTGCTGCCTAAAGGTTATGATGTAGGAAAGTTTCACCAGTGTCTATCACAAGATGAGAACGAGTTTCCTTGTTAGCATCTTCATCGCTGGGTGCACACACAACAGTGTTATATGTGGCCAGAATATTTGGTGAAACAATTGTTAAGGGTTTTTTTCTAAAATATTTCAGTTTTCTATGGGACTCCTACCTGATTCCAGTGAGATCGGGGCCAGTACTATAATCCTTAAGATAAATTCCCACTCATCATCACTGTATTGTGTCTTCCTCTTTCTGGTGGCATTCAGATTCTCTTACTGAGTCGACCTAGTCTTGTCTGGCTCCTGTCCATCTAGAATGAATTCTTTCTCAAGAAGTTCATTGGTCCCTCTTACAAAAAGATACCTGGCAGGTCCATGCCATCAGTTCCCTAGGTAGGTCTAAGTGCCAGAATAATGCTAGGTGGGAATCCACTGCAAAGTGGCTGGGATGTCTATTGCTTGTCAAAGACACAAGGTCTCTCAAGTCATTTTCAGAAAGGACTCTTCTTCAGTGTCAGCTCTGAGATGGTTACTTCAGGCATCTCCCTAGGACTCTCACAATCACTATAGTGGACTGTGGATACAGTTCCTGATCTTCTCAATGTGAATATGCTCTTCTCTCTCTGGGGGAAAAAAAAAAATCAGTGGCCTCTTGAACCATCCTGCACCATGCTTGACATATTGGCCTTCCTGATTCCTTGTTCACAGCTGAACTTTAGGCAGAGTTCTAGCTAGTTCTAGGGCCTTCCTGAACTTTGAGGTTCATTCCATTTTTAGGCCTTGGAGCTCATACTGCTCTTATTGATGAGTGAATAGAGAGTCTTCAATCAGTGATCCAAGTGGCTCTGCCTCATGCATCCATCTATTCCTCATCTGAAACAAGTCTCCGCCTTGCAGTTCTAGTCCACATCGCTCTTCATTCTCTCAAGCCCCTTTTCCCTCCAGAACCTTACAGTAAGCAAGTGTGATCAGGCCTTGGGGACAGACATCTATTCCCTCCTTCCACTCCAAGGTTCTTCATCCACTGTCTGCTCCTTCACTCTTTCCCATATGTTGGAAACTCCTAACATGCCCTGAATGACTCTGTCTGGAAATTTTGCTCCCCGCACTGAACCTCACTACTCAGATTGCACCAACCCTCAAGACTTTGCTACTTTCTAGTTCTCAACCCCAATATTTAATATGTCCACTGCCCACTGAACTTAGAATACAGATTCTGACAATGGAATCACTCAGATTCCAACCTAGGGATTTGGAGAATCAATCTCAGCTGATGAAGGCAATGGGGCACCTCAGAGAAGCCAGAACTAGAGGAGAGATCACACAAACCACTGGGCCAGTGACCCCCAACCTTTTTGGCACCAGGGCTCAGTTTTGTGGAAGACAATTTTTCCATGGACCGGACCAGAAGGATGGTTTCAGGATGATTCGACCACATTACATTTACTGTGCACTTGATTTCTATTATCATTACATCAGCTCTACCTCAAATCATCAGGCATTAGATCCCAGAAGTGGAGGACCCCTGACTGGGCCACACTCATCTGGAAAACAGACTTGTTTTCATTCATCTTAGTAATATTTGTGTCAATCTTAAAATTTGCTAAATCTCACACAAAACCCTGATTTCCAGTTTTTCTGAGAAATCAGAAGCTCTCAGTATTGGCTCAAATTTCCACATAGTAATAATCAACAGGAATGGTGGGCTGCCCCAGAGGACAGTGCCTGACAGTAATCAGTGTTTCCTGTGACACCAAGGTAGATTCAATATTACCTTGGCACTGATGGTTTTCCAGTAGTCAAGAACAATTTCTTGTATCCCTGCTGCTATCAAGAGTAGAAAATGAACAAAAGAAAGGGAAATCCATATATTTGAAGAAATATACAGGAGAGATCGCTGTGGCTCTGTGTATATATAGGTGCATGTGTAAGAAAAGAACAGTCTTAGCATGTTTAATAAGTAGAATGCATAATTGTTAGTATTTTTTATACACTGTCTGTGTTACCCATTTAGAGTTTTCTTGATTCAGCCCCTGGCCTGAAAGATTAATAGAGCACTTGCCACCCTGTCTAGCTATAGACATAGTTCAAATAAATAACTACCTATATATTATGGCTTAAGAACCAGCGAAAGTTGGCCTTATTCAGCAAGAATCTCTTGAAGATGCATTACCCCCATTCCCTTAGCACCAAAGGCACAGATGCAACGCCCACTATCAGCACTATCGAACTTACTCAACTAACGTGTAGTAAGCTCCTCTATGTGCTTGGCACAGAATCTGCAACTTTACATAATCACATTTACTGTCATTCACAGAGGGCCTACTGTGTCCAGTACCAATCCATTCCCAGGTACTGCATTATTTATAATCCTCCAAAGCAGCAATTATCCCCATGTCATAGTCAGGAAACTACAAAGCAGCTACAAAGCATCCTACAGGCCCACATTAAAAATGGGGTGCCAAAGCCCAACCCAAGTTGGTCCAAGTTTAAATGTCATTATCTTTCAGGAGAATGTGTACATTTGCTTGGACTACTAAGTCTCTCTACATTGCTCAAAGATGAATACTTTACAACTTGTATGGAAGAGATGACTTAGTATGAATCCGAGCACCGTCTCTCCTTATATGATCCAGAAGAGACTCGTCTACAGACATGAGTACATGACTCACCCAGCAGGACTCAGCCTGGTTGTTAAAAAGGTTTTATTTTTAATTTCTAAAATAAACTCAGTATGTGACAATATTGAAAAGAAACTGGGTGTTTTTTGTTTTTTTTTTTTAATTTGACATCCAACTGCATTCTCCACTGCAGGGTGGCACTTAGCCTTCCATGATGTTATGATTGGCATTTTAGGCAAACTTTAACCTCTACATGTTAATAAATAGCAGTAGATTCCCATATGTAGTCACACAATGAAACAAAGTAAGAAAGCTGTTCATTACCCTTAACTCTTCTGCTCCTTTGCCCTTGTTTTCCCTCTGCACGTGGTCAGAAATTGAATTGATATTGAATTTGCTTCACTTGTGTAATACTATTCATACATGGTTTTATAATTCATTCACTTCATTCACATTTCACCTTTTGTCATTTCGATCACTTTAATCTGCTATGGTCTCTTTCACATTTCATCTGCTAAGTTCCTGAGCATGAGTAGATTTATTAATTTTACTTTCTGGGCTTCTAGTTGCAGTATGAATGATCCCATCAGGACATGGGTTTAGATACTGCTAGGCCTGAAGTAAGGCCTAAAGAGTAGATAGATACCAGCATTCACAGCAAGTATTCATCAGGAAGTGGGCCTGCAGGTCATAGAGACAGTATTACGAAGTGGCTAAATGTGCAGGCAGAGTTCACATCCTGGAGTGCTGTTGTTTGCTCTGGGAACTTTTGCAGGTTCCTTAGCCTCTGCATGCCTCAATTTCCACATCTGCACAATGCATCTAACAATATTATTGACCATATAGAATTATTAGGATGAAATGAGAAAATCTCCACCAAGCACTCAGCTCACAACACATACGCAATGAATATGAATCGTTATTGTTGGTGAAGCTACGAAGATGCAGCCTGGAGGAAGAAATGGCAACCCACTCCAGTATTCTTGTTGGGAAGATAACATGGACAAAGGAGCCTGGTAGGCTACAGTCCGTGGGCCTGCAAAGTTAGATATGACTGAGCAACTGAGCCGAGCACAAGAAGATGTATAGTTAATCACTTTTCTTTTGGAATGGGCTGATGAAAACATTAAAAAGATGTAAAAAACACACCACTTCAACAGTGTGATGAACATAAAAATGACATGAAAAATGTCTCATTTAAAACAACTGCTCATTCAACCTGATGTCAAGAGTTGCATCTAGTGAACAAGCCTGGTTGTCCCTCAATATCATTTTCCAGTGTTATAAACACTCTTCTAGTGAGACAATGGATCAATCTTTTCCTAACTGAGTCAAGCTCTTTGGGGGACTCTATATTCCTGGTCTATAAACTCTGGGATAATAATATGTCTTAGACTTGCTGCCTGCTATGAAAGGGGGATAATTTCACTACCCTAGTTCTTAAACTTTAGAAACTTGGTTAATGGATCACAATTTTATAGGCTAATCAATAATTTACTTTTCGTTTCTCTTTGCAAAGAAGAGAGTATTCATTTTTCTGTCTTAAATGTAAAGACATTCAGTGATCAAAGACATCAGTGGACCAAAGCAGATCAAGGCCAAGGCTGTGTCATAGGAAAGACATGGATGACTTCATGACTTCAACATTGACAAGGGTGTGATTGACCCAGGAAATACTTTCAACTGGAATAACAGATGAGGAGACATTGAGTCTAGACATAAGTATATTTCAGAATTAAGTCTGGTTTAGCAGACTGGGTAGAATAAAAGTATCTTAATGGAAAACTTTAAAGTCATCTTGTGTCTCTAACAGAGATGGGAAGCAAAATAGATTCAATTATTTGGAGACAACTTAAGTCTTTTCCATCTTAAGAAACCAGAATCTGTTACCGCAAGCTTCCTACTGAGTCTCTAAAGGCCGAAGTGATTTCCTCATTAATTCAGGGTCACTGATGACTTTATCTGTGGATAAAACCACATGAGACAACCAGACCCAGGGATCCTTTGCCAACCAGACCCAAGGATCTCTCAGGAATCCAGTTTAACAGAGGTCATCTCTTTGGAGTTCTCATGTTCCATTTAACAGAATTTTCTTTCTTTATATCTTATTATAGATGTTTCTTTGGTAGCAAAGGCTTCTAAAGAGCCATGATACTGATCATTTTAATTTGTTTTATTGAAGCTATTCCAGCATTTTTATCAACTCAAAGCTGCCAATCTCTGGCCCCTTTCCCAGTCAGTTATAGCTTTCTGGAAGTGTAGTGACCAGAACATGTTCTTCCTCAAGGGTAATATTATACTTTCTATTTTCATTCTAATACACTTCTTGGTAATGCCAAGAACACTCTGGCCTTTTTTCCTCTGCAGCTACATACAGAGTCTTCAAGACCTGAGACTCCATGGTCCCTTAGAAGCAGTTCAATTCAGCCACTATTTATTGAACTCTTAGGATACAAAAGAAGCAAAAGGCTCAGTTTAGACCTCAAATAGCTACAATCCTTCTAAAGACATAAATTCATGAATATATTATTAAATAATAACCAGTGCAATGCATTACTAAGTATCATAGGTTAGATTGCAAGTATAGAAATTCAAAAGAATCCCAGTACTTTATTTTAAAACAAATATATTGATGGGTTATAGTAATGGTAATGCAATTATTCAGTAAATGTAATTATTGAGTAATAAATTATGGCACTGAAGAGATAAGGCTATCTAATATGTGATCCAGAAGAATTTCTTTTACATTTAAGCTCACACCAGAGATGACAAATACAGAGCATGTGTATTTCTCTGCCTTCTAAAATAAATACTAGATCACAGCCTCTTCTTCCTCACTGAAATTTTCTCAGTTCAGTCCTCCTAATGGCCATCACCATCTACCATGTATTAAAAGGCATTGTATACGTGTTTTTCAGAGAAATGGAGAAAATAGGATGTGTATACACAGAAAGAGAGACATTTATGGAGTTGACTACTGTAATTATGGAAGCCGACAAGTCTGATGTCAGCAGGGTGGGTTAGCATGTTAGAGACCTAGGGGAAAGTCAGTGTTGCATTTCAAGTCTGAAGGCCACCTGCTGGCAGGATTTCTTCTGGCTCAGAGGAAGTCAGTCTTTGTTCTATCAAGGGTTTCAACTGATTGGATGAGCACAATCCATGTTGTGGAGGGGAATCTGCCTTACTCAAAGCCCACTGACTTAAATGTTAATCTTGTCCAAAAAAACCCCTTACATCTAGAATATCTGACCCAATATCTGGCACCATGGCTTAGTCAATTTGACACTTCAAATTAACCATCACAGGCACTTAAGTTTATGTCCAACTAGTAACCTGCAAAATCTGAACTCTCTCAGTAGTAAAGCACCTGCATAGTCACGGTGGGTGACTTGGTAATGAGTCCTCCTCTCTGGCATTTTTTATTTACCAAAGTTTTTCTTTCTGTTAGGTGAGGGCAATCCATACCAAAGAATGTACAAAATTTAAACATACAAATATAACATTAACATTATCTGAAAGTTTACAGCCTATTCTGTGTATCCAAAGACATCCTTTAGTAAATACCATTTTAAAAATCCTATTATCAAAGTAGTGATCTCATGTGGTCTTATTGTCAAATGTGATTAAAAAAAAAAAACAAACTCCAAACAGTATGGATTTTTGGTATACTGACTTTTTTGTAAACTTTATTCTTTCAAGTATTAATAAATAAAAATATTTTAGAATAGGATCTAGATTATAAAATCTCCTCCAAATGAATAAGAGAAAGTAAACTCAACAATAAAAAATGGGTAAAAGACATAAAAAGACAAATTTATAGAAAATGGCTGATAAACTTATCATGAGATAATTTATCAGTGTTCAGGGAAATGGAAATTAAAACAAAAACCAGCTGTAATTTCACATTGAAAATACTGGCAGAATTTTAAAAATTCTCATAACATTGAATTTTGGAAAGAATATAGAATAGCAGGGACTCCCTTTTAGAGTAAATCCTAATTAGAGAACAACTTAACTGTATTGATCAAGATTGAAGCTGTACCCATCTTCTGGTCAAGCAATTCTACTTCTAAAAAATTCTCAAACATATACTTAGAGATATGCTAAAATATTTGTAGCAGCATTTTTTGTAGTAACCAAAATATTCCCTGGATTAGGAGAATAAATTGTGATATACACATAAAATGGAATACTATACAGCAACTCATTAAATGGACTCGATCCATGTGTCAATACATTTTAACCTCAAAAATAATATTTTAATTTTAAAAGGCATTTGCAGAAGAAATATTTTTAATATGCACAACTCTATGCACTGTATAAGCAAAAAGCAAAGGAGAAAAGGAAAGATACACCCATTTGAATGCAGAGTTCCAAAGAATAGCAAGGAGGTATAAGAAAGCCTTCCTCAGTGATCAGTGCAAAGAAATAGAGGAAAACAATAGAGATCTCTTTAGGAAAATTAGAGATACCCAGGGACATTTCATGCAAAGATAGACACAATGAAGGACAGAAATGGTGTATGGACCCAACAGAAACAGAAGATAGTAAGAAGAGGTGGCAAGAATACACAAAAGAACTGTATAAAAAAGATCTTCATCACCTAGATAATCATGAAGTTGTGATCACTCAACTAGAGCCAGACATTCTTGAATGTGAACTGGGCCTTAGGAAGCATCACTATGAACAAAGTTAGTGAAGGTGATAGAATTCCAATTAAGCTATTTCAAATCCTAAAAGATGCTGCTGTTAAAGTGTTGCATGCAATATGCCAGCAAATTTGGAAAACACAGCAGTGGCCAAAAGGACTGGAAAATGTCAGTTTTCATTCCAATCCCAAAAAAAGGCAATGCCAAAGAATGTTCAAACTACTGCACAATTGCACTCATCTCACATGCTAGTAAAGTAATGCTCAAAACCAACCCAGGCTTCAACAATATGTGAACCATGAACTTCCAGATGTTCAAGATGGTTTTAGAAAAGCAAAGGAACCAGAGATCAAATTGCCAACATCCATTGGATCATGGAAAAAGCAAGAGAGTTTCAGAAAAATATCTATTTCTGCTTTATTGACTTTACCAAAGCCTTTGACTGTGTGGATCACCACAAACCAAGGAAAATTCTGAAAGAGATAAGAATACCAGACCACCTGGCTTGCCTCTTGAGAAATCTGTATGCAGGTCAGGAAGCAACAGTTAGAACTAGACATGGAACAACAGACTGGCTCCAAATAGGAAAAGGAGTACGTCAAAGCTGCATATCGTCACCCTGGTTATTTAACTTATATGCAAAGTACATCATGAGAAACGCTGGGCTGGAGGAAGCACAGCTGGATTCAAGATTCCTGGGAGAAATATCAATAGCCTCAGATATGCAGATGATACTACCCTTATGGCAGAAAGTGAAGAAAAACTAAAGAGCCTCTTGATGAAAGTGAAGAGGAGAGTGAAAAAGTTGGCTTAAAGCTCAACATCCAGAAAACTAAGATCATGGCATCTGGTCCCATCACTTCATGGCAAATAGATGGGGAAACAGTGTAAACAGTGAGTGAAGTCATTCAGTTGTCTCTGACTCTTTGCAACCACATGGACTGTAGCCTACCAGGCTCCTCCATCCATGGGATTTTCCAGACAAGAATACTGGAGTGAGTTGCCATATCCTTTTCCAGATCTTCCCAACCCAGGGATTTAACCCAGGTTTCCCATATTATAGGCAGACGCTTTACCATCTGAGCCACCAGGGAAGTCCTAACTGAAAACAGTGGCAGACTTTATTTTGGGGGGCTCCAAAATCCCTGCAAATGGTGACTGCAGCCATAAAATTAAAAGACATTTACTCCTTGGAAGAAAAGTTATGAACAACCTGGACAGCATATTAAAAAGCAGAGACATTACTTTGCTTTTTGCTTTGTTGCTAGATGCAACAAAGGTCCATCTAGTCAAGGCTATGGTTTTTCCAGTAGTCATGTATGGATATGAGAGTTGGACTGTAAAGAAAGCTGAGTGCCAGAGAATTGATGCTTTTGAACTGTGGTGTTGGAGAAGACTCTTGAGAGTCCCTTGGACTGCAAGGAGTTCCAACTAGTCCATCCTAAAGGAAATCAGTACTGACTGTTCATTTGTAGGACTGATGTTGAAGCTGCAACTCCAATATTTGGCCACTGATTTGAAAAACTGACTCATTTGAAAAGACCCTGATGCTGGGAAAGATTGAAGGCAGGAGGAGAAGGGGACAACAGAGAATGAGATGGTTGGATGGCATCATTGACTCAGTGGACATGAGTTTGAGTGAACTCCAGGAGTTGATGATGGACAGGGAGGCCTGGCATGCTGCAGTCCATGGGGTCGAAAAGAGTCAGACTCAATCAAGTGATTAAACTGCACTAAACTGATGCACTGTGTTCATTGTAGGTAGAGAAATAACAAACATTTGATTATCTGAGGAGAGAAAGGGAAATGAGGTTAGGTTAGGATTTCAAGAAGTTTTAACGAAAACTAGGATTTTCTTCTTTATTTTAAAAAGAGAAGTGAAGAAAATGTGGTAAAATGCTAACATATGCCGAACCTGAGTAGTGAGTACACATGTGATTATTCAGATATTCTGTATATTTTTCTAATATCTGAAACATGTAATTTTTATTTTATTTCCCAAATAATTTTTAAGGTATAAAACTTTTCCTCAGGGTTCATCTGTTGGTCTGGTTTTAATTACCAAGGCAACTTTTAGCAAATAAAGGTAAATGCAGAAAAAACTTTCTTTAAGAATTTTGCAAATCAAGCCATAGGTCTAGACAGTTAAGGCCATTTCTGTCCTTCTCGTAGCTGGACAATGATAATTTTCTCTTCTTCAGAACTCCCTTCCCACCAGAACCAAAGACCTCTTTTTGTATTTATTTTAGTTGTTGCAAACGTCTGCCTCTAAATTCATTTGTTCTCTTGTTTTTTCACTGAACCAACAGTGATTATGTTTTCCTGACATCCCTACCACAGTTCCCTGCAGTTCCTTTCAAGTCCATCAGTGTTAGCTGGATACCAAGCCTCAAGGTTTGACTAGATAGGCAGTAATAAAACTTGGATTCCAGTCTTAAGTTTATCAATTTGCATATTATTTATTTAGCTATTCATAGTCTTGGGTTATGTTTAAGTGCCTCAGTTTCAACAAGCATAATGTGGAGATAATGCCGTTTCTAATTGTGTAGGATTGCTGGGGGGCATTAAAACAGTTTTTTAAAAAGAAATTGGTTGTAAAAACACCAAACAAAGCAATCTCCATCTTCTCAATAATCCCTGACTTTGTTCACTCCATCCCATTGATTCATTTAAATCATTCAATAAACAGATATTCACTCTGCATCTGCAAAATGCGGAAAACTGTGAAGAACTCAGGAACTCTCGGACATGCGGTCATTCTTTTCCACACAGCATATAGGCTAAGGGAGAAAAAAATTTCAGTAGAAATAAAAGATGTTTTATCCAAGAGAACATTTCAAACAACAAAGTTGACTCTAAGACCACATGGGGTTATAGATGAGCAAAAACTTTAAAGGTTAATAGCAAGTATGGTCCAAAGAATTAAACAGGTCAAAAATGATACTGTGCAATAACAGAGGACCTTATGTTCCATTCTTTGACACAGTGAGACTTTGTGATTTAATACACCAATGAAATTCCTCTCCCAAATTTTACATGATGGCCAAATTCTCTTTTCCAAATAAAATCATTAAACTTACAGACAAATAAATCCTCCCACAGTCTATTACCAAATTTAATTAGAAGTACATAATTTATGTCTTAGTTCATATGGACTGCTGTAACAAAATACCATAGACTGGGTTGCTTAGAAACAACAGAACTTCCTCACAGTCTGGAGGCTGGATGTCTGAGATCAGAGTACCCACATGGTCAAATACAGATCTTCCAGGACGCAGATTTCTCTTTGCATCCTCACTTCATGGAACTGATGATTAATTTAGTTTAAAATACAAAATTTGTTTTTCACATTGAATCACAAAATTTTCTTCTAAAAATAAATGCAGATCTTCAATGAAGCAAACAAACCTGCTCCATGTTTGTAAAATACAAAGGATTTACTAAAAAGGAAAAGAAGTTTTATTTCAAAATGAGGCGAAAATTTAAAGCTGAAGATACTGAACTACATTCAATTGACTGAACATAAAAATTGAAGTTTGTTTTTATAATTAAAATCTGGATTGTTTTCACTCCTTTTATATTTAACATGCATATTTCTAGCTGAGCAGTTTTAATGACTCAGTTATTACTGGTATCTCTATTGAATTGGGATAGGTCAATTTCTGAGGTACCTCTGAACAAAATATATTTTTTCATAATTATTATTATTTCATATTTTAGTCAAATTGGATTGTTTTTGTCACTTCTCTAAATTAATATTATCTGACTGTCTTCATACTGATTTTATTTTTACAAGCAATATTGAGTCAACTTATACCTTGACTAAAAATTATTGTTAAGATGTCAAAAATACATCTAGATATTTAGCAACCCTTGAGTTCTCACCTTACAATTGCCATCAAGAAAGATTTTTTCCATCTATGCTTTATTTAAAGGAGATATCTCTATCTCTCTAGTGAAATTTTTGATACATTTACTTTAGACTTAAGTCAGACATGACTGAGCGATTTCACGTTCACTTTTCACTTTCATGCATTGGAGAAGGAAATGGCAACCCACTCCAGCGTTCTTGCCTGGAGAATCCCAGGGACGGGGGAGCCTGGTGGGCTGCCGTCTATGGGGTCACACAGAGTCGGACACGACTGAAGCGACTTAGCTTAGCTTAAGCCAGAGATAAGTATCTAAATGCCTAAGGCAGCCAGAAAGGTGAGAGAAATAAACTGTTCATGAATTTAGTCTATAAGAAAGTAAGAAATTATGAGGGGCTGAATTTATGAGGGGCTACAGTAGAACCAGAATGTGTTCTAAAGGCATTTAAATATGCACCATTTTTCTGTGCATGACCAAGTCAAACATACCTGAAGGTACAGCCTGCAGTTTATTGACTGCTTGCCTAGATTACTATAATTTTCTTGGCATACATTAGCTTGGCACAAATCTTCAGATTCTAATTATTGTTATGAAAGAGGTGGAAAAGAAGTGAAAGTGTTAGTCGCTCTGTCCTGTCTGACTTTTTGGGACCCTATGGACTGTAGTCCACCAGGCTCCTCTGCCCATGGAATTCTCCAGGAAAGAATATTAGAGTAGGTAGCCATTCCCTTTTCCAGGGGATCTTTCTGACCCAGGGATTAAAGCCGGGGCTCCTGCATTGCAGGCAGATTCTTACTATCTGAGCCACCAGGGAAGTGCAAAAATGGTAAATACCACTAAATAACTAATAAAGATATATTTTGCAGATGGTCAAAACCAAAATTGGATTGATTATGTTCTTTGCAGCCGAAGATGGAGAATATCTATACAGTCAGCAAAAACAGGACTGGGAGCTCACTGTGGCTCAGATCATGAACTCCTTATTGCCAAATTCAGACTGAAATTGAAGAAAGTGGAGAAAATCACTAGACCATTCAGGTATGACCTAAGTCAAATCCCTTATGCTTATACAGTGGAAGTGAGAAATAGATTTAAGGGACTAGATATGACAGACAGAGTCCCTGATGAACTATGGATGGAGGTTCATGACATTGTACAGGAGACAGGAATCAAGACCATCCCCAAGAAAAAGAAATGCAAAAAAGCAAAATGGCTGTCTGAGGAGGCCTTACAAATAGCTGTGAAAAAAAGGGAAGTGAAAAGCAAAGGAGAAAAGGAAAGATATACCCATTTGAATGCAGAGTTCCAAAGAATAGCAAGGAGAGATAAGAAAGCCTTCCTTAGATATCAATGCAAAGAAATAGAAGAAAACAATAGAATGGAAAAGACTAGAGATCTCTTCAAGAAAATTAGACACACCAAGGGAACATTTCATGCAAAGATGGGCTCAATAAAGGACAGAAATGGTAGGGACCTAACAGAAGAAGAAAATAGTAAGAAGACGTGGCAAGAATACACAGAAGGACTGTACAAAAAAGACCTTCACAACCCAGATAACCACAATAGTATGATCATTCAGCTAGAGCCAGACACCCTGGAATATGAAGTCAACTGGGCCTTAGGAAGCATCACTACGAACAAAGCTAGTGGAGGTGATGGAATTCCAGTTGAGCTATTCCAAATCCTGGAAGATGATGCTGTGAAAGTGATGCATTTAATATGCCAGCAAATTTGGAAAACGCAGCAGTGGCCAAAAAGACTGGAAAAGGTCAGTTTTCATTCCAATCCCAAAGAAAAGCAATGCAAAAGAATGCTCAAACTACCACACAATTGCATTCATCTCACACACTAGTAAAGTAATGCTCAAAATTCTCCAAGCCAGGCTTCAACAATACGTGAACTGTGAACTTCCAGATGTTCAAGCTGGTTTTAGAAAAGGCAGAGGAACCAGAGACCAAATTGCCAACATCCTCTGGATCACTGAAAAGGCAAGAGAGTTCCAGAAAAACACTGGTTTCTGTTTTATTGACTATGCCAAAGCCTTTGACTGTGTGGATCACAATAAACTGTGAAAAATTCTGAAAGAGATGGGAATACCAGACCACCTGACCTGCCTCTTGAGAAACCTGTATGCAGGTCAGGAAGCAACAATTAGAACTAGACATGGAACAGACTGGTTCCAAATAGGAAAAGGAGTCTGTCAAGGCTGTATATTGTCACCCTGTTTATTTAACTTATATGCAGAGTACATCATGAGAAACGCTGGGCTGGAAGAAGCACAGCTGGAATCAAGATTGCCGGGAGAAATATCAATAACCTCAGACATGCAGATGATACCACCCTTATGGCAGAAAGTGAAGAACTAAAGAGCCTCTTGATGAAAGTGAAGAGGAAAGTGAAAAAGTTGGCTTAAAGCTCAACATTCAGAAAACGAAGATCATGGCATCTGGTCCCATCACTTCATGGCAAATAGATGGGGAAACAGTGGAAACAGTATCAGACTTTGTTTTTCTGGGCTCCAAAATCACTGCAGATGGTGATTGCAGCCATGAAACTAAAAGACACTTACTCCTTGGAGGAAAAGTTATGACTAACCTAGACAGGATATTAAAAAGCAGAGACATTAATAAAGGTCTGTCTAGTCAAGGCTATGGTTTTTCCAGTGGTCATGTATGGGTGTAAGAGTTGGACTATAAAGAAAGCTGAGGGCCAAAGAATTAATGCTTTTGAACTGTTGGTGTTGGAGAAGACTCTTGAGAGTTCCTGGACTGCAAGGAGATCCAACCAGTCCATCCTAAAGGAGATAAGTCCTGAGTGTTCATTTGTAGGACTAATGTTGAAGCTGAAATTCCAATACTTTGGCCACCTCATGCAAAGAGCTGACTTATTGGAAAAGACCCTGGTGCTGGGAAAGATTGAGGGCAGGAGGAGAAGGGGACAACAGAGGATGAGATGATTGGATGGCATCACCGACTCGATAGACATGGGTCTGGGTGGAATCCGGGATTGGTGATGGACAGGGAGGCCTGGCGTGCTGCGGTTCATGGGATCTCAAAGAGTCAGACATGACTGAGCGACTGAACTGAACTGAACTTTCTGGTCTACTATTATGCTAGCTATTATGATTAATCAAAAGAAGTATAAGGTGTGGCTTCTTTTTTTAAGGAATGAGAAAGAAAAGGAGCAATTATTTGGCACCTGCTATGTGCAAAGCATTATGTAGATAAGACAGAAATAGTATATCTTTAACCATCACAACTTCACAATTAACTATTATTCATTTTATTCATTCATTCAACAAACATTTATTAAGAGCATCTACGTATCGGATACTTCCCTAAAGAGGAAAATTTTAGAGATGAAGGAAATGAAAGGCAGAAAGATTAGGAAATTTGCTCAAAGCCCAGGATTCAACCTCATACCTTTCTCAGCCCATGGTCTTTTCACCAAAGGAAAGTGCAGAGGAAGAGGATGAGCACAGGGTGAATCTGACATGACTTTGAATTCTACCCTCGCACTTTGGAGCTACAGTCTTTTGCTTTTTTTCTGTGTTAAACTTCTTACTGTCTCTCTTAGAGTATTGTGGCAACAGGAAGGGCTTTATAACCAGTCCTGGCTTTTTGATGGATAGAGAAAAACTTCCAAGCTGAATTCTACCTGAAATTGTTTTCCCACTGTGCAAACTCATTGATTCTGTGATACTTCCTGTGTAGCCATATCAAAGAACTTCCTGCCTTCAGAGACTAAGGTTTTGCTATTTAACTGTTTCTAGCATATGTGGGGAGAAGGCAATGGCACCCCACTCCAGTACTCTTGCCTGGAAAATCCTATGGATGGAGGAGCCTGGTAGGCTGCAGTCCATGGGGTCACTAGGAGTTGGAATGACTGAGTGACTTCACTTTCACTTTTCACTTTCATGCATTGGAGAAGGAAATGGCAACCCACTCCAGTGTTCTTGCCTGGAGAATCCCAGGGATGGAGGAGCCTGGTGGGCTGCCGTCTATGGGGTCGCACAGAGTCGGACACGACTGAAGTGACTTAGCAGCAGTAGCAGCAGCATATGTGGGGAGAAGGCAATGACACTCCACTCCAGTACTCTTGTCTGGAGAATCTCAGGGGCGGGGGAGCCTGGTGGGCTGCCATCTGTGGGGTCACACAGAGTCGGACATGACTGAAGTGACTTAGCAGCAGCATATGTGGATTGAGCTGATAAAGCTGTAACCTTGCCCTTCCTCCTATATTTACATATATATAGACATACATATCAGAGAAGGCAATGGCACCCCACTCCAGTACTCTTGCCTGGAAAATTCCATGGGTGGAGGAGCCTGGTAGGCTGCAGTCCATGGGGTCGCAAAGAGTCGGACACGACTGAATGACTTCACTTTCACTTTTCACTTTCCTGCATTGGAGAAGGAAATGGCACCCCACTCCAGTGTTCTTGCCTGGAGAATCCCAGGGATGGGGGAGCCTGGTGGGCTGCAGTCCATGGGGTCGCACAGAGTCAGACACGACTGAAGCGACTTAGCAGCAACAGCAGCAGACATACATATATATGTTATTACCAGCAATAAGTTGACCATTGTTCAAAATGAAGAAATAGTTTTGGTTTTGAGGTTGTTATTTCATGACTAACATAATAGATTCAGCTGTTTTTATCTGAGCTGTTGGCATATTTTGGAGTATACTAACTATTAACCATGAGTCGAACGGTTCCTTTCTACCTTGTACTGGCAGGATGTTAACTAAAGACCAAAAGTTCTTTAAGGACAGAGGCTAGAACTCCTTTCATTTATTTACTTATTTTAATCCCTCACAGCACAGGAAGAGCTGCTGATGAATGAGCGAGTGGGGGCGTAGATAAAGAGGCTAGTCCTTCTCCAGATGGTCTCTAAATTTGAACAAGTCATTTTTTAAGGGAAGCCCATATCTCAGGGATTCATTTTCCCTCCTGTTTGACAAATTTCAAATGTTTCAGGACATGATGCAGTGCCCTGGCATTCAATCAAGGTTTGATGGATGGGGAGAGGTGAGTATATGTTTGGAATAGGAACACTTGTAATTGAATGCTGTGTTACTGTTAGTCAAGTTCTGTGGCTTAGGCATAAAAGAAACTAAATAAAAATAAAAATCTTAACACCAAAGTGTCAGTTTAGGAAATTATCTAAAAACTTTTTCCAGGAGAAAGGAGGATACATTACTCTTTCTCCCACCAGGGGAATTTGTTAACACACTTCAATTTCTATTAGTCATTACTTTCTTGATCATACTTATATTTCTTAATGTAGCATCCAGTTTATATCCTCAAGGGTACATTTCATCTGGTTTATATCGAGCTAATTGGCAATTTTACTCTGTGTTGACCTTATTTCTCATCTGTAGCTGTTATTTGCAACTACCTCTTTCAACGCTAAGCTCTTTGGATAGTGACCCTGATTTTGTCTATTAGCCTTTCACATAGAGAAGAATTGACATTATTGCGTTGGGGAAAGCATAACTGCCCTCTGCCTGTTGTTTTTCCTGTGGGCATCATACGATACACTTGACTCATTTTTTGTTCTGGCTTTGCCTCTCCAGAGAGAACCCATAAGAGCTGATTTGCCCTGAGCTAATAGAGCACTAACATTGCTGGAACCTTCACATCTTCTATTCCATTTAGCTTTAGCTTCACAGCAGGCTTTAAGTCTTCTCTTCCTATATGTATACTGCGGCCATACTGATGTACATAGCTTCTTCCAAAACTCAGCAAGCAATTTCCTGAGATAATAACTAACATTATCAAGTGCTTATCCTTTCATCTTCACAACAACCCAAAGGAGTATTATTCCTCTTTTACAGATGAGAAACCATGTTCTTAACCACTACAATGCTTTCAGGGTCACTGTCTCAAACCAATGTACCTTTACACAGTTTTATTCTGTGTTTCAATCAGTCTTGCCTTTATTCCTCTACCTCCATAGCCTTCCAAGCTTCTACTTAACCTTTAAGATCCATTTTGAATGCTTTGTAAACTTTTTGAATCCACTCCAAAGCTTTGATCATTACCGTTTTGTGCTGGAACTATACTACCAACCACAAAAGTTTAGTATTGCTCACCTCACACTTCATGTTTGTTTTGTTTTGTTTTGTTTTTTACATATCGTCTTCTCTTATCAAATTATAGTGACTTTGAGAGCAGGAACTGGGATTGTTTACCTTTAATCCTTGTCTTATTTGGGCAATAACTGGCTCATCTCAGGGTTACTTTCTATGAATTGTAATTGTCTATTTCCTTGTGATTTTTTTTATTGGATATTGGCATCATTGCTTTTACATTGCAGAGACTCTATTCTGTCATATTCTTCTGAAAAGTACTGATTCTTATATCGACAGTTCAATTGCTGGCTGGTCCCTGTGTACTGGAGGGTTTCCCAAGTAGCACTAGTGATAAAGAATCCACCTGCCAATGCAGGAGACATAAGAGATGCAGGTTCAGTCCCTGGGTCAGGAAGATCCCCTGGAGAAGGAATGGCTGCCCATTCCAGTATTCTTGCCTGGAGAATTCCATGGACAGAGGAGCCTGGCAAGCTATGGTCCATAAGGTTATAGACTCGGACATTAACAGCATGCATGCCCTGTGTACTGGAATGACTTGGTTTTCTGTTTTGTTATCAAGATCCATGCACAGTTTAATGCATATTCCAAGTGTTTCAATATCCAAACCCTGTCGTCTGTACAAATCTGTCTAAATGAGCTTTGACTAGCTCCACCCTGAATGCATACAGCCTAATCCTCAGTCACAGATTCATAGGGGACACCACACATAGATTTCTGGAGCCTCCATTCTGCCTAGTTCCCTGACTTCGATACCTCATCCTACCAAATCCAGTCATTTCAGTTGTCTGAAATTAGCATCTCAATCTCCTTAGCTCACTGGCTGCTGCCATGCTATTCTCAGATACCAGCTTCCTGCACCATTATCAGAAATCATCCCCAGGCACTGTTGAGCAATCTCGAGTCTCATGTCTCACTTACCTTGTCCCCAGAATTACAGTGTTATGCCTGTTGATGTCCAGTGCCGGAAAATAGTTGCCTTGTATGTTCTGTCCAGTTTTACAGTTGATTATGGCAAATGACAGTGAAAGAGGAGAGTGAAAAAGTTGGCCTAAAGCTCAACATTCAGAAAACAAAGATCATGGCATCTGGTCCCATCACTTCATGGCAAATAGATGGGGAAACAGGGGAAACAGTGTCAAACTTTATATTTTTGGGCTCAAAAATCACTGCAGATGGTGAATGCAGCCATGAAATTAAAAGAAGCTTACTCCTTGGAAGAAAAGTTATGACCAACCTAGATAGCATATTCAAAAGCAGAGACATTACTTTGCCAACAAAGGTCCGTCTAGTCAAGGCTATGGTTTTTCCAGTAGTCATGTATGGATGCAAGAGTTGGACTATGAAGAAAGCTGAGCTCCAAAGAATTGATGCTTTTGAACTGTGGTATTGGAGAAGACTCTTGAGAATCCCTTGGACTGCAAGGAGATCCAATGGTCCATCCTAAAGGAGATCAGTCCCGGGTGTTCATTGGAAGGACTGATGCTAAAGCTGAAACTCCAGTACTTTGGCCACCTCATGCGAAGAGTTGACTCATTGGAAAAGACTCTGATGCTGGGAGGGATTGGGGGCAGGAGGAGAAGGGGACGACAGAGGATGAGATGGCTGGATGGCATCACTGACTCAATGGACGTGAGTCTGAGTGAACTCCGTGAGTTGGTGATGGACAGGGAGGCCTGGTGTGCTGCGATTCATGGGGTCGCAAAGAGTCAGATACAACTGAGTGACTGAACTGAACTGAACTGATGGCAGAAGAAGCTGTCTGGTATCAGTTGTAACAGTATAGTCAGATGCAGAAATCTACTCTCTTACTGATCTTCATTTCTATATCCCCAAGGATCAAATATCCCTATATTTGATCCTTGAAATACATGGGGTTAGTACTGTGTACTTTGAAAATAATCCTCCTGTAAGTGGACTCACATAGATCAAACTCCTGTTTTTCAATGGCCAACTGCTGGAGACTAGGAAATAATCACTAACAAGCAATAAATCTTTACTTAACAAAAGACTGACAAAATGATACTTTCAATGAGTTATACTAATCTAGATAAGTAATATTTTTATTATTTTGTGATATCACCAAAAAGATTTTATTCTGATGTAAATTAATTTACTAAAATTAATAGGGAAAGGAGAGAATTTTCTCTGGGAGTTTTCATTTGCTTCCCTTTATTTATAATGAATACAATTTTCTAGTCCTATGGTGATAGATAAATACTTAGGCAAATTAAAGTGAAAATCTAGGTTAACAGGAGTGCTTCAGAGAATGTAATTTTCTGTTAATATAATTTTTACACCCAATGAGGGTTAACAGAATATCCTTGTTTTGTTTCTTATTTACTGAGAATGTCTATGGAATAAAGCAAATCACATTCCTTTAGATGACAGAGCCTTTATAACATACAGTAAATTTGAGACAGATCTTCCTTCAATGCCTCTGGATACCAATCCACACTGTTCAGTCCAGACCTGGAACACACTCACAGAAGGAAAAAAATATCCAGGGCACTCCTCTAAATTATGACTTCACCAAATTCTGGTTGTATGCAACATGGGTGCTTTCGGGAAATGAGTCGGCCCCTGCTACCAGGTTCAAGGACTATTCCAGAGACAAATGAATATTCTCTCACAACACTTTTCATAAAGAAGACCCCAGATTTTGAAGAACAAATTGAAGGAACACTCAATTCCTTTCCCTGTTTCTGGCCAACATCAGAGGAAAAGCAAGACTCCAGCTCTCTGAGATCCCTGAACTGTCTCCTGACACAAAGCTGCAACTAAAGGAATCCTGGACCAGTTCCTAAGAAGGTTCCCCTACTGCTGCACTTTGTCTCTTCTTGGTTACAGCCTTCACAAACAAGAGGCCAACAAGTCACTTTGCTGGCTGAGGAGCAAACCTTGCTCCCTTTCCTTTTTATTTACTTATTTTTAAATTTATTTTATTTGACTCCTTGATGTTGTCAATTATAGCTTTCATCACTTCTGAAAAACCTTCAGTCATTATTCTCTTCAAATATAGCCTCTGCTACATTTATCTTATTCTATTTTCCATATTTCTTTATCTTTCTTTTATATTATCCATCTGTTTATATTTCCTGCATGCAGTCTGCATATTTCTTCTGATATACCCTCCAACTTATTAATTCTCTCTTCAGCTCATTTAAACTGTCATCAAATTATCCCCTGGGTGTTCATTACAGTGCTACTCAAAGTGTATCTTTCAGAGAAATGGTACTGGTATCACCTGGGAGCTTGTTAGAAATGACATTTCTTGGGCCTGACTTTAGACCAACTAAGTCAGAAACTACGAAAGTAGGGTCCAAGAAACTGCTTTGACAAAGCCTAACCATCAAATTTTTACGCATGTTAAGTTATAATAAGCAGTCATTCACAATATTATACTTTTTAAATTTTATAAATTCTATTTAATTGTTTTTAAAATATGGTTGGTAATTCCATGTTTTCTGTTTCCTGGAACATTTTTTGAAGTTTGTCTTCTATGTCTTAAACATAATAACCATATTTGTTTTCTCTTTTAATATTCTAATTATTTGGGGACTTATTTCTGCTTTATGTTGTTTGCTCTGGTCTCATGCACAGTATCATGTTTCCTTCTAAACTTAATGTTTTGGGGGTTGTTGTTTTTTTTATTGTTTGTAAAATGCTCATTTTCTTTCACAATTACTTTGAGGCCTGGGATGAAGGTGCATGTCCCCAGAGACAACTTGCATTTTTGTGCCATGTTTGTAAGGGTACTCTAGATTATAGAGTGCTTAGATTTACAGAACCACTTATGTAGGCTGCCAATACATTTGAGAAGTAGCTAGTGGTTAAAACCTCTCAGAGTAATTTTTTTTCTCCTGATCTGATTAGTTGGATGACAAATTTCCATTCAGTCCCCAGAAGCTACAGGAGAAGGTAGAACTACAGTGGATTACACTGAAGATTTTTTAAGAGATGAGAATACCAAACCACCTTACCTGCCTCCTGAGAAACCTGTATGCAGGTCAAGATGCAACAGTTAGAACAGGACATGGAACAATGGAATGGTTCCAAATTGGGAAAGAAGTACATCAAGACTGTATATTGTCACCCTGCTTATTTAACTTTTTTGCAGAGTTCAGTTCCAGAGAAGGCAATGGCACCCCACTCCAGTACTCTTGCCTGGAAAATCCCATGGACGGAGGAGCCTGGTAGGCTGCAGTCCATGGGGTCACTAAGAGTAGGACACGACTGAGTGACTTCACTTTCACTTTTCACTTTCCTGCATTGGAGAAGGAAATGGCAACCCACTCCAGTGTTCTTGCCTGGAGAATCCCAGGGACGGGGGAGCCTGGTGGGCTGCCATCTATGAGGTTGCACAGAGTCGGACACGACTGAAGCGACTTAGCAGTAGCAGCAGCAGAGTTCAGTTCAGTCGCTCAGTTGTGTCCAACTCTTTGTGACCCCATGAACTACAGCACGCCAGGCCTCCCTGCCCATCCCCAAGTCCCGGAGTTTACTCAAACTCATGTCCATTGAGTCGGTGATGCTATCCAACTCATTCTCTGTTGTCCCTTTCTTCTCCTGCCTTCAATCTTTCCTAGCATCAGGGTCTTTTCTAATGAGTCAGTTCTTCACATCAGGTGGCCAAAATATTGGAGTTTCAGCTTCAACATCAGTCCTTCCAATGAATATTCAGAACTTATTTCATTTAGGATAGACTGATTGGATCTCCTTGCTGTCCAAGGGGCTCTCAAGAGTCTTATCCAAAACCACACTTCAAAAGCATCTATTCTTTGGTGCTCAGCTTTCTTTATAGTCCAACTCTTACATCCATACATGACTACTGGAAAAACCATAACTTTGACTAGATGGACTTTTGTTGGCAAAGTAATGTCTCTGCTTTTTAATATGCTGTCTAGGTTGGTCATAACTTTTCTTCCAGGAAGTAAGCATCTTTTAATTTCATGGCTGCAGTCACCATCTGCAGTGATTCTGGAGCCCCCCAAAAAATAAAGTTTGTCACTGTTTCCCCATCTATTTGCCATGAAGTGATGGGACCAGATGCCATGATCTTAGTTTTCTGAATGTTGAGTTTTAAGTCTACTTTTTCATTCTCCTCTTTCACTTTCATCAAGAGGCGCTTTAGTTCTTCTTCACTTTCTGCCATAAGGGTGGTGTCATCTGCATATCTGAGGTTATTGATATTTCTCCTGGAAATCTTGATTCCAGCTTGTACTTCGGCAGGTTGTGCTTCATCCAGTCCAGCATTTCTCATATGCAGAGTACATCATGCCAAATGCTGGGCTGGATGAAGCACAAGCTGGAATCAAGATTGCCAGGAGAAATATCAATAACCTCAGATACATAATTGACACCACCCATATGGCAGAAAGTGAAGAGCAATTAAAGAACATCTTGATAAAAGTGAAAGAGGAGAATGAAAAAGTTGGCTTAAAACTCAACCTTCAAAAAACTAAAATCATGACATCTGTTCCCATCACTTCATGGCAAACAGATGGGGAAACAATGGAAACAGTGACAGACTTTATTTTCTTGGGCTCCAAAATCACTGCAGATGGTTAACTGCAGCCATGAAACTAAAAGACGTTTGCTCCTTGGAAGAAAAGCTATGACAAACCTAGACGGCATATTAAAAAGCAGAAACATTACTTTGCTGACAAAGGTCTATATAGTCAAAGCTATGGTTTTTCCAGTGGTCATGTATGGATGTGAGAGTTGGACCATAAAGAAAGCTGAAGGCCAAAGAATTGATGCTTTTAAACTGTGGTGTTGGAGAAGACTCTTGAGAGTCCTTTAGACTGCAAGGAGATCCAATCAGTCCATCCTAAAGGAAATCAGTCCTCAATATTCATTGGAAGGACTGATGCTGAAACTGAAATTCCAAAATTTCTGCCACCTAATGAGAAGAACTGCCTCATTAGAAAAGACCCTGATGCTGGGAAAAATTGAAAGCAGGAAGAGAAGGAGACGACAAAGGATGAGATGGTTAGATGGCATCACCAACTCAACGGATATGAGTTTGAGCAAGCTCTGGGAGATGGTGAAGGACAGGGAAGACTGGCTGCTGCAGTCCATGGGGTAAGCAAACAGTTGGACACAATTGAGCGACTGAACAACAACAACCCTGAAGATCTCATTCTTAGAGTCCCTTTATAGAGATACTCTCTTCGATTAGACCACCCATCTTTTGTGAGCCTGAGACTTATTCTGCTATTGCTTAAGCTTAGGAGACCACATAGTCCAAAGCTCAAAGTCACCATCTTCAATAAATGATCTCAAAACAGCATCAATGCTTAGTTTTATTTAGACTTTAATCTGATCATTTATACCATTTTATCAGTACTTTCATGTCTTTAAGGTCACACATGTATGATACACACACAGAGAGAGCAGTGTGCTGGAGCTGACTTCTACTGGTTCTCAACACTGAGCTCTTAACATCTCTTCCTAAGTATGCATTGTGATATAATGTTGGCACTTTAAAATCAGCTGTGGTGGGAGTGTTCATACCACGAAATTTGACAAATACAATAAATTGGTGTGCTTTTTTCTAGAAAGCCTACTGTTGAATATTTAGCAGCACATAGCAATATGCTTATATAGTCCCATATTTTTCTCACATTTCTCAGGAGGATTGGTCTATCTAGCAAATGGAATTGTTTTCACTCCTTCCCCTCTGGTACTACAGACCTTGCTTTCACTTAAAACTGACTGTGTGTACCTAAGATATATGCTAGTTTTCTTTTGCTTTTCCTAGTTCCTCAAAAATAAATATTCCAAATAATTTAAATCTAGATAAAGACTCTCCTTTTTTGGTTTCCAATAACTTCCCTTTAGTCTTCAAAAATACCCTCTCAGGTTGTTATTAGTGTTATTTCTCTATTTTGTAGATGAAGAAACTGAGACTAATCAAGATTATATAACATGAGGTTATATAATTTATTTATTACATAAACATAAGGTTTATTACATAAACACAAGTTTTACACACCTAGAAAGAACTAGAGTGTGTTTGTCGCTCAGTCGTGTCTGACTCTTTGTGGCCCCATGGACTATAGCCCACCAGACTCCTCTGTCCTTGGGATTCTTCAGGCCAGAATACTGGAGAGGTTTGCCATTCCCTTCTTCAGGGGATCTTCCCAATCCAGGGAACAAACTCTGTCTCCCACCTTGCAGACAGATTCTTAACTATCTGAGCCACCAGGGAAGCCCAGAAAGGGATAGAACAAAGTTTCAACTCAGGTCTAACTCTAAAGCCATCCTGCCTCAACTGACCCTTTTCTATTCCCTAAAACTGACTAGTTTTTCACAATCCTCCCTTACTAATCTTTTCTTCTTCCATAGTCTTTTTTAATATCTACATTTTTTCCTTCTGTTTAAAAATAATAATTTTCCAAAGTGTTTTCATGAAAAATAAAGTCAGGGCATGTTCTGGAGTTAGTCTTGGAAATGATGAGCATTATAGCCTCCTTTGGCATGCTGCAATTCATGGGGTCACAAAGAGTCGGACACAACTGAGCAACTGAACTGAACTGAACTGAACTGATAGCCTCCTTTTATAGATCCATATGTACAGTGACATATCAAGAACTCTAAACAGGACTTCAATTTTTAAAATCTCTCTAACTATATTGACAGCTTCCTGGTCAACTATCTCTTTAAACTCCAAATTAACTGCATGGAACTTCCTTTTATTTTTATTTTATTTGCCACAATGCATTTCTGGAAATTGAGTCACAAAGAAGCTTAGGAATAATATTATGATTTGGATGCCATATTCTTAATGAAGCATTTGTCATTAAATAAATTATGAATATCACCAATAATCTTTCTATAAAGCTGCCAATTTTTAAAATACTAAAACAGTGCAAATAGACTGTATATTTGATTATTGAATAGACCATTGTACTATAAAGAAAATTCACATCTTATGAAATATGCAATCCTGCTATCTCATAAATTTGATCTGAAACTAGTATTTTGCCATAGTAAACATGATTAAACTTTTAAAGAGCCATTGACTTCTAGGATGTTAGAAGGACTTTGGACATTGGTGGAAACCCTCAAAGGGGGTAAATGTGTTAATATGGCAACTCATAGATGATGAATATTGCCTTTACTTAATATATATTTTAACTATTGGTATTACAAATCTATAATTTCATTTTTACTATAAATGTATAGCATGTCAAGTTTAACCTGGTCTTTTGTGGGCTTGTTATACAAACTATCATCTTTTCATACTGATGCTATTTAAAAACTGTACTCTGAATTTCAAGCAGTCAGCTAAGAGATGAACATTGGAACTTGATACTCTACTTTATCTGGCAAGATAAAGTAGAACAATCTGATGTATGGTCCAAATGCATACTGAAATCAAAACCTATATATAATTATATAATATATATATAGCTCCTATAGGAGCTCATTTGCTTGAAAGTTATTTCCTTCTTTTAAAAGTTGATCAGTGACTTGTTAATCAAACCTATTGTAAGATTCTACTGTACTTTGATATATTGCAAATGAATCTAACTTTTTGAGAAACTGGGCTAAGATTATCCACCTTTCATCTTCTCAGATTCTTTTAGGACATTATTTCCCTACACATGTTTCAACTATTTGGCGTTTTCTGTGTTTAACCTAGGCATCTGAAGATTGAGAAAAACTTTATTGCTCCTTCACTTCTGTAAGATTATTTTACAGAGTACAGAATCCTAGGTTGCTGGCTTCTCTTCTCAACACTTTAAATATTTCACACCACACTCTTTGCTTGCATGGTTTCTGTAGGTAAGTTAAATGTAATTCTTATCTTTTCTCCTCTACAGGTAAGATTCTCCACCCCTCATCTGTCTTCTTTAAGGACTTTACCTTTGATTTTTCTGTCATTTGAAAATGACAAGCCTAAGTGTAGTATTTCCGGTAATTTTCCTGCATGGTATGCTATGAGCTTCCTGGATCTGTAGTTTGGTATCTGTCATTAATCTAGGGAAATTCCCACTTATTATTGTTCCAAGTGTTTCTTCTTGTTTTGGAATTCCCATTACGCATATGTTACACCTTTTGTAGTTGTCCCAGAGTTTGGGGACATTCTTTCTGATTTTTTTCATAGTTGTTTTTGCTTTTCAGCTTTGGAAGTTTTTCCTGAGATAGCTTCAGGCTCAAAGAGTGCTTCTTCAGCAATGTTTGGTCTACTAAGAAACCTATCAAAAGCATTCTTCACTTCTGTTACATTATTTTTTATCTGTTGCATTCATTTTTATTTTTTTCTTAAACTTTCTATCTCTCTGCTTCCATGTTTTTCATTTCTCCTTCTCTTTCCACTTCTTCAGTGAAACAGGATGGCTAAAGTAGTCTGGAGTTGGTATTTTCCATCTTCCATGTCAGTTAGGCAATCATAAAACCCTGTAAAGTTAGGCTCTAGCTAGATAATTTTTCTTAAGGACAGATCTTGTTGAAAACAGAATGCTCAGAATGCTCTGACACATCTCAGTATGATTCCGTTTCCCCTCCCCTTGCCAGAAGCACAAGGAAAGTTTTCTCCACTATTCACTGTGAGAACCAGGTCAAGCTACTAATAAAACTCACAAAAGTGTGGGGACCCCCTTATGAGTGGGTGCTCCTGGAATTTTTAATTCTCAGAAGTTGTCCACACTGAGCCTTCAGCAATTCATCAATTCCATTTTAGGTTTTCCCTCTCTGGTGGTACCAGTTTCCATGAGGCTACTGCTCATGAGTTTCTGTATGAACTTGGTAAGTTATGACTCTCTGCGCTTGCCTGTCAGTCTCTCCAATTTGGGGGGCAGCAGTTTACCCTGTGACTTCACTTCTCTTGTGGATCTAGGAAGAGTTGATTTTTCAATATGTTCAGCTTTTACTTGTTGTTGGAATGAGATGGAAACCTCCAGTCTTCTTATATGCCAGACTGGAAATTGTCTTTTGGGATCTGGGGATTATTGACAGTCTAGACTTGTGTTGACTTGAATACTCTTCAAATCTCTTTTTAGTTTATAACTGTTTTTGCAAAGGAGAAACATTCTGTTGGTACTTTTATTGAAGCTTTCAGCTGTACTCAACAACACTTTTTTCAAAATTTTGTTAAACTTGAATTGTCTCTAGAATTTAGTTTGTTTGTTTTTTTTTTTTATCTCTATCAGTCCACTTGCTTGGTGAGTTTTCTACACTGGAAAAGATAAACTGATAATTTCTCCTATTTTTTTTTTTATTCTAGTTATTTTATTCTAGTTATTTCTGGTCCCTTGTCTTTTCATCTCTTTCATTTGCTCTCAGAGGATACTGTCTTTGTTCTTATCATTAAGGTCAAACAGACTCCTTATCTTTCTGACCTTTTCCCTTTGGGTTTTCTTCATAGACTCCCTTCTCTTTTTTATCTTATCTGATAGCAAACAATATCTCATATCCCCTGATAACTTGGATTTTTTTTTCATGTAATTTAAATTATCAATTGGTTACCTCTATTATATGAAAAAAAATTAATGAAGAATCTAGCTAGGGAAGATCTCTTATTGGCCCAGTTAATCTTTACATATTAGATTCAAACTTTGGATCCCAGTTTTTCTCTGCTTACAGATTTACAATTTGGTGGACACAATTTAACCCAGATAGAGTACAACTCATTCAGAAGTTACACGCTTAAAACATCTGGCGAAAATAGAGTCACAAAATTTAATGATTTATCATTAGTTGCCATCTGGTGTCTTCTCTTGATGGAACTAAAGCTTTCATTGTAGTAGGATGTTTTGCTATTAATTGGCCATCCTTAAATTTAAGAATTAAATATATACAAATAAAGCATCTTTTATTGTTCTAATAGTTTTTTTGTTCTTTGCTTATTTGATTTCTCCTGTTCCATGTTCTTATGTTAGGATTTTTCAATATTATGAGTTGGCACCTTTTAGATATTTGGGTACCTACTGATATTTGTTAATTTTTTAATTTTTGTTTATCACTGATATGCTGATAATGTCAAATATAAATTGATCTCCCCACTTTTCCAGAGATAAAAGCCATCATATCTTCTGTACTCAAACATTATGAAATGTTATAATTCTGTGAGACTAACCACATTTTACTCCTGATCTTTAAATTCTTACTAATTTTCCTTCTCTTTTAAGTGTAATTTTAGATATGGATCATAAATATTTACCTACACTAGTTAGAAAACAATGTGATTTATATTCAGTTTTCAAGTATTTTAAATATTTAGCAAATTGATACCAATGGTTATATTCATTATTTAATACTTAAAATGATGTCCCCTGGACATTTCTAGTTGAAGTCAATGTGTTGTTTAGATACTCTGTCTAAATTATGTTCATGGTAATAATAACTCCTACTGAGTGCCCATTATATGACAGTAACCCTACATATTTTTAATACTTTTACAAAACTATTTTACAGATAAGAAAGCTAAAGCTTATAGAAGTCAATTAATTTGCTCAAATTGTGCTTATATATGGAAAATTCATGATATGAACCCAGATTTTTACAACTCCAAATCCTATGTCGTTTTCTCTACAGCATTACTCTCCATTGTACACGTGAGCCATCTCTTCAGTGACTGTGATGTCTGATTATTATCTTAACTCTCTACCTCATTTTTCCTGTCTAGATTATTAATGTGTGGCAGAACCAATGAACCTGGCACAGTAAATCCATTTATTTACTCTCTAAGTGACTGATATAGATCACTGGATGGCCATTAACACCATGGCTGTTAATATACACTATAAAAGGTGGCTGAAATATTTCAGAATGAATTAGCTCTGGAATGAAGACACCACATATGGTGTTTCCCAGCATTCCTTGATGAAAGTTAGAGCACAAGGTTTGGGGTCACAAGCTTGAATTGAGACTCTGCTCCACTACTTACTGGATGTGTAATATTGCACGATTCACTCAACCTCTCTGAGTTTTTTTCACATCTATTAAACAGAATGGGGATGCTGATCTCATAGTGTTGTCTAGTAGGTTAAATGAGATATATATGTACAAAGGAGCTTCCCAGGTGGCACTAGTGGTAAGGAACCCGCTTGCCAATGCAAGAGACATAAGAGACATCAGTTTGATCCCTGGATCACAAAGATCCCCAGGAGGAGGTCATGGCAACCTACTCCAGTATTCATGCCTGGAGAATCACATGGACAGAAGAGCCTGATGGGCTACAGTCCATAGCGTCACACAGAGTCAGACATGACTGAAGCAATTTAGCATGCACGCAATGTGTATAAAAGTCTATTACCTTCTAACGAGCACTCTATAAATTTAAAGTATGATAATAATTTTATTAGAGCAGCCAGCCATCTGTTGTGTGTCTGACTCTTCTGAGATTCCATGCACTGTAGTCCACCAAGCTCCTCTGTCCATGGGGTTCTCCAGGCAAGAATACTGGGGTGGGTTGCCATTTCCTTCTCCAGGGGATCTTCCCAGCCCAGGTATCAAAAATCCACGTCTTCTGCATTGGCAGGTGGATTCTTTACCAATGAGCCACCAGGGAAGTCCTTTAAGAGTGGCAGTCACTGGTAAATTCTAATGATACTGAGATTACTTGGAAAAGAGAGAAAATGTGTTGCATGCTACTGTTCTATTATTTAAATCTTTTCACACTTGGACTCCTACGTTGCTTTACAGTCTGGATCTTGCTTAACTTTCTGTTTGCAGCTTAACATCCTGCAGATGATTTATCACTTGCTTTACCATCTGTGCTTCTATAAAATCTAGGTTACATTATAGGATTTTTGTGTATTTAGTGTCCTATGAAGGTTTGAATAAATATTTGGGGATCTTCTAATGTGTGTTTAAGTCTTCCTTCTTCCTTCTATAATATTCCTCAATATTTTGGTATGACAGAAAGGGAGCGTATGAATTAATCAATAATAATTAATAAGCTTTTGACTGTGACATATGCTAAATACAATCAAATCCCATAGGGCAACACATACAGCATGTTACAAGTCTGTCACAATATGTATGATTTATGTATGTAAATACTAGATCGCAATCAATCTTCATTTGAAGAAATCACATATTTATAAAACAAAATAAGTCAGCATTTAACATTACTTCTGTCATCAGCAATATTATCTGAAGCCATCTTGTTTTACTATATCATTAGAATAATCAATTATGGTAGTTACAGATAAAAACATTTTATATAGAAATTTCAGAGTAAGATGATATAAATAGGAAGTTGCTTTTTTAATGACATATTTTTTCTTTATTCCAAGTAAAATAAACACTAAGCAATAACTAGGGCAATTTGATGGTCCACTGACAAATTTTAGTGGGTACTTTCCTATGGAAAGTATACATAGTTGACATATCCCCACAAAAAAACTCTGTGTGTTTTAATTAGGGAGATTTGATAATAGTAAATTATTTCAGATTTAATGTTAAAACAAAGATGTAGCACACAAAGCAAAATTGAACAAAGGTCCAAGTGGAATATTATTAAAATGTCAAAGTGAGTAAGCAGATGGAGTTTGTATGGCTCAGTGGATTAGTCACCAGGCCCCATTACCTTGGGGACTCTAGTGCAATCCAGTCTCAGTAGAATGATCAGAAAGTAAAAATAAAGGGTATATGCAGAAGCAAATAAATCATTTCATTTGTGTTCCCAACTGTAACTGGCTTTTTTTAAATATTTATTTTTCTTTCTTTAATCACAAGACTACAGGAAGATTACAATACAGCTACATTTATTTTTATCAGAGTTTCTTTTCCTCTAAGATTGTGGAAATGAAAATAGAAGGAGAGATTGGAAACTATGCAGATTTGTCATGCTCTTCACGTAACAGAACGCGTACCCTGCAGAGACTGGGTGAAAGCACTGCTCTCTCTCTAATGGAGCTTCCTGCACAATACACCAAGGAGCATTCCGGGAGGCGCCACTCTAAGCGGTGACTCTGTAACAATCCCATAAAGAAGAAATTAAGATTTTTTTTTTTAACTGTCTTTCATCCTGGTCATCTCGCTAAAGCAATTACTACTACCTACTCTTTGCAGACACAAATTGAAATGTAGCCATTTACAGCTCCTCCGAATTTTTGACAAATCACTTTGACTTTTATTATGGCTCTACAGTTTAACACACATCAAGACTCACAATCTGTACTGGTAAGTTAAGATTTAGAACACGAACACACATCCTGCAGGAAAAATTAGAATTGGTAGAAAGTCTTTTTCCTAGATCAAATCAAAGTATTGCTTGGATATTTTATGATAAAAAGAAAGTAATTGCGTGTTACACACTAGAGTTTGTGAAGTGTACTTTCTGGATGACTTTTTGGTAAGCGCTCAGAACAGTTTGTGTGGCACTCCACTGCATAAAATAAACACTTGCTGAATGCAGATTTCCAGACCCCATCCCCCTCCCGGCCATAAGTAGCTCTTGAGACAGCAGCTGCGGTGTAATTGTGCACCCATTATTACTCTAGACATGGAAGTCAAAGCAAGCCCAAAGAGTAAGAGGACACAACCGAATCTACTGAGAAAATTGTGTTGATTTGGGGGGGATACCATAGTTAAACACAGGCTTCTATCGAAATGTGGTCTGCTCTTTGAAAATTCAATGCACCCATTTGTACTAAATGGGCTTCCTAGGGGGCACTAGTGGTAAAGCATCCACCTGCCAATACATGAGATGCAAGGGCTGCAGGTTTGATCCCCTGGGTCGGCAAGATCCCCTGGAGTAAGAAACGGCACCTCACTCCAGTATTCTTGCCTGAGAAATCCCATGGGCAGAGGAGCCTGGCAGCCTACAGTTCATGGGGCTGCAAAAAGTCCAATACGACTGAGCACATACATACCTCATACATACATACCATACCTATTGGCACTAAATATGTGTGTGTGTGCATACTGGGTTCTGCAGAGAATCAGAACCAAGAGGATTTTATATACATATATAATTCTAAGTATATGTGGCAATATTTGTCAAGATACTGCAATAAAAGACTAAATTGAAATTAGAATAGGAATCTTATATAGCTACACAGTGCCAATTACATTACCACGTTGTTTCCTCCCTGCAAGACTGATAAAAATCTACAGGCACCCAGAGCCCAAGAGGCCTGAACATGACTGGTGAAAATTGGAAATCAATAGGTGTCTATAATCGCAAACAAATGGCACCTTTTCCATTGGAGTTAAGCAAGACAGGCATCACAGAGTTTAAACAGCACTGCTGCACACAGGGCCAAACGATGTCCTTTCTCCTTGGCCTGCCTGCATGTTCCTAGTTGAACACACCTGTCTGTTCATTTGTATGTTTAACATTGTGCTTAGTGGCTCAGTTGTGTCTGACTCTTTGCGACCCCATGGACTATAGCACGCCAGGCTCCTCCGTCCATGGGGATTCTCCAGGCAAGAATACTGGAGTGGGTTGTCATGCCCTCCTCCAGGGGATCTTACCAACCCAGGAATTGAACCCAGGTCTCCCACATTGCAGGCAGATTCTTTATCAGCTGAGCCACCAGGGAACCCCAAGAATACTTGCTTAGAAAAGCAAATTATTCTTTAATTTTATGCAACAAAGAAACTTTGCATTTACCTCATGCTAATTAAATAATGATATTTTTTCAGAATTTACTAGAAATTGGAGGTAGTTCATCTGAACTTGGCTCCTCTGATTATCTGTACTTCTGGTATCAAGTGAGCAAATGTTTCCAGGCTTTCTGTCAACTCACCACAAATTCATCTCAATTATGGCTTGAGATAAAATCCATTTCCAAAGCTAAGAGGTAATTCAGTCTCCAGGGTCATTTGGTTCTGCCCCTCATTTAAGCAAAATCTACCAATTCAACGCGAAAATGAGCATTACTATCCACTAGGGGCCAAGCTAAACCAAACATTTAATTTAGTTGCAAATGCCTGTTTTTTCTGAGTTGAAATTACAAAAGTCTTTTTGTTGTTGCTGTTCTTGAT
Source organism: Bos indicus (assembly GCF_029378745.1). Classification (NCBI taxonomy): domain Eukaryota; kingdom Metazoa; phylum Chordata; class Mammalia; order Artiodactyla; family Bovidae; genus Bos; species Bos indicus. The sequence continues at coordinate 47,317,507 of NC_091762.1, read as the reverse complement.
TTTTAGTCCATTTCATGATACATTCAATTCAAAGCTGTCCTTGAGCTCTCTAGCTGAGACAGAAACATGCAGTTCAGCAATACGAATGTGCAGTCTTTATGAAAGACATGAATGCCTCCACCCACAGAAAGGCAGGTAGTATACTCAGTGACAGCCTCCCCGAGACAAACACGGAAAGAGATGTCACTGTTCAGACAACAGCTCCTTCAAAAGACTTTCAAATGTAAACCAAAGTTATCCTCACAATATTCATGGCTACCCTGTCCACTTTTTGAGCAAAGGAAGATGTACTGAATTTGATTGGTGCCTAGGTCAGTTCTCAAAAAAATAATGCCAACCAACAATTTTATTTCTAATGGTTTTGAACATATAATATGCCAAGATACTACCTTGTTAGTGGAAAGTGTGTAAAGGTTTTAGGTGTTGCCTGAGTGGGATGATGAATATATGCCTGGATTTAAGGGCATTTTTGAGATTGAGGTGGTTCTATCTTGAAGGTTCAATCAGTTCAGTTCAGTCGCTCAGTTGTGTCCGACTCTTTGCGACCCCATGAATTGCAGCACGCCAGGCCTCCCTGTCCATCACCAACTCCCGGAGTTCACTCAAACTCACGTCCAACGAGTCGGTGATGCCATCCAGCCATCTCATCCTCTGTCGTCCCCTTCTCCTCCTGCCCCCAACCCTCCCAGCATCAGGGTCTTTTCCAATAAGTCAACTCTTCGCATGAGGTGGCCAAAGTATTGGAGTTTCAACTTTAGCATCCTTCCTTCCAAAGAATACCCAGGACTGATCTCATTTAGAATGGACTGGTTGGATCTCCTTGCAGTCCAAGGGACTCTCAAGAGTCTTCTCCAACACAACAGTTCAAAAGCATCAATTCTTCTGCGTTCAGCTTTCTTCACAGTCCAACTCTCACATCCATCACTATTAATAGTTTCCAGAGATATTGGGACTTAACTTGTTGAAAGAGATGTAGATAATAGTTACCAATGTCCTGTAGTGCACAAAATTCAGATTTAAGAGAAAATGATTTTTCCTACAAATTGACTTTTTTGACCCCTTCTACACTGCTTATGTTCAAGTAATTTAGTTTGTAAAAAGGAAATGCTTACTCCAAACAAACAACAAAGAAAAATACCCAGTACAACATTTTACAAAGATGACACATGCGTGCATGCTCGGTTGTGTCCGACTCTTTGTGACCCAATGGACTGTAGCCCACCAGACTCCTCTGTCCATGGGATTCTCCAGGCAAGAGTACTGGACTGGGTTGTCATTTTAGCCTCCAGGGGATCTTCCCAAAAACCCAGGGATTGAATTGGCTTCTTCTGCGACTCCTGCATTGGCAGCAGATTCTTTTACCACTGAGGCACCAAGTAAACAACAAAGAAAAATAACCAGAACCATGTTTTACAAAGATAACACAGTAGACAAGTATTTTTGAAAGGCATATAGGATTTTCCATAGAGTTTAACTATGCCTTATTTTTAGCATCTTGGACTTCTACAAAACGATTTTTTTGTTGTTGTTTTTTAAGAGAAAGCTGCGTCTTCCTGCCATGGATGCAGATATATTTTATAAGGTGTGTACATTCCTTAAGCACAGACTAGTTTAGGGCAGAAGCAAAATGGACATCAGCTTATGGACTCTGATTTGGGAAAAACACAAGTACTTCCCCCTTAAGGCTTTAAGAACAGACTTGAGTTCCTCCTCCTTGGGGCTTATTGTATTCTCTCTCGGGGATTCTTATCTCGATTCCTTCCAAAAGAACTGTCTTTCTCAACACAGCTCTCACCCTGCATGTCTATTACTCATGCTTGCCAGTGGTTCCTTCATTGCATGGATTTTGGAAGAAAGGGCAGAGGAAGTCTGAACATTTTAGGCATTCTAGAATGTCCCTAAGAGGCTTCGTCACATCTTCCTAATTTTATTCCTCCTACAGCCCCAGAGCATCATTTTCATATTCACCTTCCACTTATATCAATCTGAGTGGCTGAGCCACTCATCAACACTTATCTCAGCAAACTTCCACCCTATGACTTAGGCGCTTCACCGGGCTGGCATGTAGTAGATGCACAATAAACTATGTGATTGAAGAAGAGATTACGCGGATGAGATGAGAACTGTCTTCGTGGTACATTTCAGACTGCTGCCCAGTGAGCAACTCCCTGGAAATTAGAACCTTACAAAATTATTTTCCTTCTGGCTCCTGAGAACACTTCCTAAGCAAGTTGACAAAATACATTTATTTCACAACTATGATATTTATAACTTAAAAAAAAAAAAATATTCCCTCTTTCCAGGGGAAAAAATGGATGCATCTTATAAGAAGCAACATCTTATATGTTTTCATATACTATGTTTAAACTTCCATTTTTACCAGATAGATCCTCAAATATCATTGACTTGTGGCTTCCCTGGTGGCTCAGACGGTGAAGTGTGCCTGCAATGCAGGAGACCCAGGTTCGATCCCTGGGTTGAGAAGATCCTCTGGAGAAGGAAATGGCAACCCACTCCACTATTCTTGTCTGGAAAATCCCATGGACGGAGGAGCCTGGCAGTCTACGGTCCATGAGGTCTCAAAGAGTTGAACACGACTCGGTGACTTCACAGATGTTCAGTATGTTTGTGAAAGAGGTTTCTGTAAAGAATCTGTTTTTGACCTAGTAAAAAGGCAAAATATCAACATTTGGATTGTGTAAAATTCAACATTTAAGACCATTTTTTTGATCTAGTTCTATTTCTGCTCTTTTTTTTAATTTATTGTTTTATTGAAGGATAATTGCTTTACAGAATTTTGTTGTTTTCTGTCAAACCTCAACATGAATCAGCCATAGGTATACATATAATCCCCTCCCTTTTGAACCTCCCTCCCATCTCCCTCCCCAGCCCACCCCTTTAGGTTGATCCAGAACCCCTGTTTGAGTTTCCTGAGCCATATAGCAAATTCCCTTTGGCTATCTATTTTACATATGATAATGTAAGTTTCCATGTTACTCTTTCCATACATCTCAATCTCTCCTCCCCTCTCCCCATGTCCGTAAGTCTATTCTCTATATCTGTTTCTCTGTTGCTGCCCTGTAAATAAATTCTTCAGTACCAGTTTTCTAGATTCCATATATGTGCATTAGAATATGATATTTATCTTTCTCTTTCTGACTCACTTCACTCTGTATAATAGGTTCTAGGTTCATCCACCTCATTAGAACTGACTCAAATGCATTCCTTTTTATGGCTGGGTAATATTCCATTGTGTATATGTACCACAACTTCTTTATCCATTCATCTGTCAATGGACATCTAGGTTGCTTCCATGTTCTAGCTATTGTAAATAGTGCTGTAATGAACAATGGGATACATGTGTCTTTTTCAAATTTGGTTTCCTCAGGGTATATGCCTAGGAGTGGAATTGCTGGGCCATATGGTGGTTCTATTCCTATTTTTTTAGGAATCTCCATACCATCTTCCAGAGTGGCCATATGAGTTTGAATCCCCACCAACAGTTTAAGAGCATTCCCTTTTCTCCACACCCTCTCCAGCATTTATTGTTTGTAGACATTTTGGTGATGGCCATTCTGATGGGTGTGAGGTGATATCTCATTGCAGTTATGATTTGCATTTCTCTAATGATGAGTGATGTTAAGCATTTTCCCAAGTGTTTGTTAGCCATCTGTATGTCTTGTTTGGAGAAATGTCTGTTTAGGTCTTTTCCCACTTTTTAATTGGGTTGTTTGTTTTTCTGGCTTTGAGTTGTATGAGCTCCTTGTATATTTTGGAAATTAATCCTTTGTCAGTTGTTTCATTTGCTATTATTTTCTCCTATTCTGAAGGTTTTCTTTTCACCTTGCTTATAGTTTCCTCTGCTGTGCAAAAGCTTTTAAGTTTAATCAGGTCCCACTTTTTACTTTTGTTTTTATTTCTGTTACTCTAGGAGGTGGGTCATAAACGATTTTGCTTTATGTCATTGAATGTTCTGCCTATGTTTTCCTCTAAGAGTTTTATAGTTTTTGGTCTTACATTTAGGTCCTTAATCCATTTTGAGTTTCTTTTTGTGTATGGTGTTATGAAGTGTTCTAATTTCATTCTTTTACATGTAGCTGTCCAGTTTTCCCAGCACCATTTATTGAAGAGGCTGTCTTTGCCCCATTGTATATTCTCGCCTCCTTTGTCAAAAATAAGGTACCCATAGGTGCATGGGTTTATATCTGGGCTTACTATCATTCCATTTATCTATATTTTTGTTTTTTATGCCAGTACTATACTGTCTTGATGACTGGAGCTTTGTAGTATAATCTGAAGTCAGGAAGGTTGATTCCTCCAGCTCCATTCTTCTTTGTTAAGACTGCTTTGGCTCTTCAGGGTCTTTTGTGTTTCCATATGAATTGTGAAATTTTTTGTTCTAGTTTTGTGAAAAATACCATTGGTAATTTTATAGGGGTTGCACTGAATCGGTAGATTGCATTTGGTAGTATAGTCATTTTCACAGTATTGATTCTTCCTACCCAGGAACATGGAATATTTCTCCATCTATTTATGTTGTCTTTGATTTTTTTCATCAGTGTCTTATAATATTCTGTGTACAGTGCTTTTGCCTCCTTAGGTAAGTTTATTTCTAGATATTTAATTCTTTTTGTTGCAGTGGTGAATGGGATTGATTCCTTAATTTCTCTTTCTTATTTTTCATTGTTAGTATATAGAAATGCAAGTGATTTCTGTGTGTTGATTTTGTATCCTGCAACTTTGCTAAATTCACTGATTAGCTCTAGTAATTTTCTGATACTATCTTTAGGGTTTTCTATGTCTTCTTTAGGGTATCATGTTATCTGCAGTCAGAGCTTTACTTCTTTTTTTTTCTGATCTGGATTCCTTTTATTTCTTTTTCTTCTCTGATTGCTGGAGCTAGGACTTCCAGAACTATGTTGAATAATAGTGGCAAAAGTGGATACCCTTGTTCCTGATCTTAAGAGGAATGCTTTCAGTTTTTCACCTTTGAGAATAATGTTTGCTGTAGGCTTATCATATATGGTCTTTTCTATGCTGAGGTAGATTCCTTCTGTGCCTATTTTTTTTTTTTTTTTGGAAGAACTTTAATCATAAATGGGTGCTGAATTTTGTCGAAGGCTTTTTCTGCTTCTATTGAGGTTATCATATGGTTTTTATCTTTCAATTTGTTAATGTGGTGTATCACATCGATTGATTTGCATTTATTGAAGGATCCTTGCATTCTTGAAATAAACCCAACTTGACCATGGTGTATGAGCTTTTTGATGTATTGCTGAATTCTGTTTGCAAAATTTTCTTGAGGACTTTTGCATCTATGTTCATCAGTGATATTGGTTGTAGTTTTCTTTTTTTGTGTTGTCTTTGTCTGGTTTTGGTATCAGGGTGATGGTGGCCTCTTAGAATGAGTTTGGAAGTGTTCCTTCCTCTGCAATTTTTTGAAAGAGTTTTAGAAGGCTAGGCATTAGCTCTTCTCTAAATTTGATAGAATTCTTCTGTGAAGCCATCTGGTCTTGGGCTTTTGTTTTTAGGGGTTTTGAAATCACAATTTCAATGTCAGTGCTAGTAGTTGGACTGTTCATAATTTCTATTTCTTCTTGGTTCAGTCTTGGAAGATTGAACTTTCCTAAGAATCTGTCTATTTCTTCCAAGTTATCCATTTTATTGCCATATAGTTGTTAATAATAGTTTCATAATCCTTTGTATTTCTGCATTGTCTGCTGTAACCTCTCCTTTTTCATTTCTAATTTTGTTGATTTGATTCTTCTCTCTTTTTTTTTTTTTTTGATGAATCTTGCCAAAGGTTTGTCAATTTTTTTTATCTTCTCAAAGAACCAGCTTTTAGTTTTATTAATCTTTACTACTGTTTCTTTCATTTCTTTTTCATTTATTTATACTCAGATCTTTATGATTTCTTTCCTTCTACTAATTTTGGGGTTCTTTTTCCAGTTGTTTTAGGTGTAAAGTTATGTTGTCTATTCGATGTCTTTCTTGTTTCTTGAGTTAGGATTATATTGCTATACATTTCCCTCTTAGAACTGCTTTTGCTGCATCCTGTAGGTTTTGAGTTGTCATGTTTTTATTGTCATTTGTTTCTAGAAATTTTTTGATTTCCCTTTTTATTTCTTCAGTAACCTGTTGATTATTTAGAAATGTGTTGTTTAATCTCCATGTGTTTGTGTTTCTTTCAGTTTTCTTTTTCTTGTAATTGATATCTAGTCTCTTAAGGTTGTGGTTGGAAAAGATGCTTGATATAATTTCAATTTTCTTAAATTTACTCAGGTTTGATTTGTGACCCAAGATGTGATCTATCCTGGAGAATGTTCCATGTGCACTTGAGAAGAAGGTTTATTCTGCATTTGGATGGAATGTCCTGAAGATATCAATGAGATCCATCTCATCTAATGTATCATTTAAGACATGTGTTTCCTTATTAATTTTCTGTTTTGATAATCTGTCCATTGGTGTGAGTGGGGTGTTAAAGTGGAAGTGAAAGTGAAGTCACTCAGTCGTGTCCAACTCTTTGCGACCCCATGGACTGTACCTTACCAGGCTCCTCAGTCCATGGAATTTTCCAGTCAAAATTACAGGAGTGGGTTGCCATTTCCTTCTCCAGGGGATCTTCCTGACCCAGAGATAGAACCTGGGTCTCCCACATTGCAGTCAGATGCTTTACCTTCTGAGCCACCAGGGGTGCTAAAGCCTCCTACAATTGTGTTATTGTCAGTTTCTCCTTTTATGTCTGTTAGTGTTTGTCTTATGTATTGAGATGCTCCTATGTTGGATGTATATGTATTTACAATTGTTAGGTCTTCATCTTGGATTGACCCCTTGGTCATTATGTAGTGTCCTTCCTTATCTCTTGTAATCTTTATTTTAAGGTCTATGTTGTCTGATATGAGGATTGCTACTTCAGCTTTATTTTGCTTCCCATTTACATGGAATAAATTTGTCTATACTCTCGCTTTCAATCTATGTGTGTCTTTAGGTCTGAAGTGGGTTTCTTATAGACAGCATATATATGGGTCTTATTTTTGTATCCATTCAGCCAGCCTGTGTCTTTTGGTTGGAGCATTTAATCCATTTATATTTAAAATAATTATTGATATATATGTTCCTGTTGCCATTTTCTTAATTGTTTGGAGTTTATTTTGTAGATATTTTTCTTCTATGTATTTCTTTACTATATAAGTCCATTTAACATTTTTTGTAAAGCTGATTTGGTGGTACTGAATTCTCTTAACTTTGGCTTGTCTGAAAAGCTTTTTATTTCTCCATCAATTTTGAATGAGATCTTTGCCAGGTACAGTAATCTTGGTTGTAGATTTTTCCCTTTCAGTACTTTAAATATATCCTCCCATTCCCTTCTGGCCAGCAGAGTTTCTGCTGAAAGATCAGCTGTTAAGGATATGGGGTTTCCCTTGTATGTTACTAGTTGCTTCTCCCTTGCTGCTTTTAATATTCTTTCTTTGTGTTTAGTCTTTGTTAGTTTCATTAGTATGTGTCTTGGTGGGTTTCTCATTAGGTTTATACTGTATGGGACTCTTTGTGCCTCTTGGACTTCATTGACTATTTCCTTTTCCATGTTGGGGAAATTTTATAATCTCTTCAAAAATTTTCTCATTCCTTTTCTTTTTCTCTTCTTCTGGGACCCCTATAATTCAAATGTTGGTGCATTTGATATTGTCCCAGAGGTATCTGAGGCTATCCTCAGTTCTTTTCATTCTTTTTACTTTATTCTGCTCTTCAGAAGTTATTTCCACCATTTTATATTCCAGCTCATTGATTCATTCTTCTGCTTCAAATATTCTGTTATTGATTCTTTCTAGAGTAGTTTTAATTTCAGTAATTGTGTTCTTTGTCTATGTTTATTCTTTAATTCTTCTAGGTCTTTGTTAATTGATTCTTGCATTTTCTCCATTTTGTTTTCAAGGTTTTTTATCATCTTTACTATCATTATTCTGAATTCTTTTTCAGGTAGTCTGCCTATTTCCTCTTCATTTATTTGGACTTCTGTGTTTCTAGTTTGTTCCTTCATTTGTGTATTATTTCTCTGCCTTTTCAATATTTTTTTTTACTTATTGTGTTTGAGGTCTTCTTTCCCCAGGCTTCAAGGTTAAATTCTTTTTTCCTTTTTGTTTCTGCCCTCCTAAGGTTGGTCCGGTGGTTTGTGTAAGCTTCATAAAGGGTGAGATTTGTGCTGAGTTTTTGCTTGTTTGTTTGTTTGTCCTCTGATGGGCAAGGGTGAGTGAGGTGCCTATCCTGTCTGCTGATGATTGGGTTTATATTTTTGTTTTGTTTGTTGTTTAGATGAGGCATCCTTCACAGGGTGCTACTGGTGGTTGGGTGATGCTGGGTCTTGTATTCCAATGGTTTCCTTTGTGTGAGTTCTCACCATTTGAAACCCCTTAGGGTTAGTTCTCTGGTAGTCTAGGGTCTTAGAGTCAGTGCTCCCACTCCAAAGGTTCAAGGCTTGATCCCTGGTCAAGAAAAAGATTCCACAAGTGGTTTTCCTACCAAGTTTGCATGGGTTTTTTTTTTTTATATATTCTTTTCCACTGGTCAGGTACTCCTGACAGCTCTCAGCTGGTGTTCTGCATGCACTTCTGTGTTTGAAGGTATTCTTGTTGTATCCATGGAGAGAGATGTACTCCATGTCCACCTACTCCTCTGCCAACTTATTCTCTCTCCATTTCTGCTCTTTATTGAATACAAACATTTACACACACACTAAAAAATGTTTTGAGAGAAGCTAATTTTCTTTGAGAAGGTACTAGTTAATATTTCATCTTTTAAAGTTTCCTTAGTTAGAACTAGGATCCCCTATACCAGTTGTTCAATTATACATATTACTATACATATACAGTGTATCAAACTAATTCCAAAAATTCTTCATTAAAATAAACTTGTCATTGGTGACTGATATTCTTCATAAAGTTCTGTGTTTGGCATCTTCACATTTTCCAAAATATATGTGTATATCAAAAAAAGTCATTATTCTAAATGTCTTTTTAGTGTAGAGTCCTTTTAATGCTGTACATACATTGCATCTTTGTTTCATGGTAATAAGCAGTTTTTAAAATAGACTTCAAAAAAATTTAAAGAGTTGGACACAACTGAGCAACTGAACTGAACTGAGAATGCCCTAATGGAAAGGCAAGAATGTAGGGAAAGAGGCTGTCTCATCTTTTAGTTCACTAATCTTTGGGAGAGCCTAATCAAGACCAAATCCACCAAGGATGACTAAGAGCTGTAGGCATCTCCACAGGTTCAAGTAAGCAAATCCAAAGGAACATGTTGTACTAAATATTTAAGAATTTTAACATTGCAAGAGGTGTTTATTTTATAGGCACTGCTACAAACTGAGGATTTACCTTAAAATATATCAAATGGAAAACAACAATTTAATTTCATTTTACTTGATGTTTGTAACCAATCATGACTTCTTGAACTTGCTTATAAAACTCTGTAAAGCAAAGGTTTACTATAATGAGACATAAACTGTCTCTAACCAACTGTACATACAAATTCTTCCCACAGGCAACAGTGCTTCCAAGTAGGCTTTAAACCTTCATAAAGCTGCACAATATTTGGCTTTCTATTAAAACTTTTACAGTCTCTTAGGAAGCTTAACCATAAAAATGTTATGTGTATAGCCAAACTTTAAACACTGCTGGTTTGGTTATGAGCATTAAATTTTTTTTTTTTTTAATTTTATTTTATTTTTAAACTTTACATAATTGTATTAGTTTTGCCAAATATCAAAATGAATCCGCCACAGGCATACATGTGTTCCCCATCCTGAACCCTCCTCCCTCCTCCCTCCCCACACCATCCCTCTGGGTCGTCCCAGTGCTCCAGCCCCAAGCATCCAGTATCCCGCATCGAACCTGGACTGGCAACTCGTTTCTTGCATGATATTCTACATGTTTCAATGTCACTCTCCCAAATCTTCCCACCCTCTCCCTCTCCCACAGAGTCCATAAGACTGTTCTATACATCAGTGTCTCTTTTGCTGTCTCGTACACCAGGTTATTGTTACCATCTTTCTAAATTCCATATATATGCGTTAGTATAATGTATTTCTGTTTTTCCTTCTGGCTTACTTCACTCTGTATAATAGGCTCCAGTTTCATCCACCTCATTAGAACTAATTCAAATGTATTCTTTTTAATGGCTGAGTAATACTCCATTGTGTATATGTACCACAGCTTTCTTATCCATTCATCTGCTGATGGACATCTAGGTTGCTTCCATGTCCTGGCTATTATAAACAGTGCTGCGATGAACATTGGGGTACACGTGTCTCTTTCCCTTCTGGTTTCCTCAGTGTGTATGCCCAGCAGTGGGATTGCTGGATCATAAGGCAGTTCTATTTCCAGTTTTTTAAGGAATCTCCACACTGTTCTCCATAGTGGCTGTACTAGTTTGCATTCCCACCAACAGTGTAAGAGGGTTCCCTTTTCTCCACACCCTCTCCAGCACTTATTATTTGTAGACTTTTGGATCGCAGCCATTCTGACTGGTGTGAAATGGTATCTCATAGTAGTTTTGATTTGCATTTCTCTGATAATGAGTGATGTTGAGCATCTTTTCATGTGTTTGTTAGCCATCTGTATGTCTTCTTTGGAGAAATGTCTATTTAGTTCTTTGGCCCATTTTTTAATTGGGTCATTTATTTTTCTGGAGTTGAGCTGTAGGAGTTGCTTGTATATTTTTGAGATTAGTTGTTTGTCAGTTGCTTCATTTGCTATTATTTTCTCCCATTCTGAAGGCTGTCTTTTCACCTTGCTAATAGTTTCCTTTGATGTGCAGAAGCTTTTAAGGTTAATTAGGTCCCATTTGTTTATTTTTGCTTTTATTTCCAATATTCTGGGAGGTGGGTCATAGAGGATCCTGCTGTGATGTATGTCAGAGAGTGTTTTGCCTATGTTCTCCTCTAGGAGTTTTATAGTTTCTGGTCTTACATTTAGATCTTTAATCCATTTTGAGTTTATTTTTGTGTATGGTGTTAGAAAGTGGTCTAGTTTCATTCTTTTACACGTGGTTGACCAGATTTCCCAGCACCACTTGTTAAAGAGATTGTCTTTAATCCATTGTATATTCTTGCCTCCTTTGTCAAAGATAAGGTGTCCATATGTGCGTGGATTTATCTCTGGGCTTTCTATTTTATTCCATTGATCTATATATCTGTCTTTATGCCAGTACCATACTGTCTTGATAACTGTGGCTTTGTAGTAGAGCCTGAAGTCAGGTAGGTTGATTCCTCCAGTTCCATTCTTCTTTCTCAAGATCGCTTTGGCTATTCGAGGTTTTTTGTTTTTCCATACAAATTGTGAAATTATTTGTTCCAGCTCTGTGAAGAATACTGTTGGTAACTTGATAGGGATTGCGTTGAATCTATAAATTGCTTTGGGTAGTATACTCATTTTCACTATATTGATTCTTCCAATCCATGAACATGGTATATTTCTCCATCTATTAGTGTCCTCTTTGATTTCTTTCACCAGTGTTTTATAGTTTTTTATATATAGGTCTTTAGTTTCTTTAGGTAGATATATTCCTAAGTATTTTATTCTTTCCTTTGCAATGGTGAATGGAATTGTTTCCTTAATTTCTCTCTCTGTTTTCTCATTATTAGTGTATAGGAATGCAAGGGATTTCTGTGTGTTGATTTTATATCCTGCAACTTTACTATAGTCATTGATTATTTCTAGTAATTTTCTGGTGGAATCTTTAGGGTTTTCTATGTAGAGGATCATGTCATCTGCAAATAGTGAGAGTTTTACTTCTTCTTTTCCAATTTGGATTCCTTTTATTTCTTTTTCTGCTTTCTATGAGGCCACCATCACCCTAATACCAAAACCTGACAAAGATGAGCATTAAATTTTTGACCAAAAGGTTTGGTGGTTTGGGGATGACATCTTTACCTAAATGATATATTGTGATCACATATATAAAACACGTTCAGTTTGCTAACATTATAAAATAGGGTTCCGTTAAAAATATATATTGGGGGCTTCCCCGGGGGCTCAGTGGTAAAGATCCTGCCTGCCAACGCAGGAGACACAGTTTCAATCCCTAGTCTGGGATGATCCCACATGTCGTGGAGCAACTAAGTCTGAGTGCCAAAACTACTGAGCCTGTGCTCTACAGCTCAGAAGCCACAACTACTCAGCCCAAGCACTGCAACTACTGAAGCCCGCAGGCTCTGGAGCCGGATCTCTGCAACAAGAGAAGCCCCCACAGTGACAAGCCTATGCATCACAACTAGAGAATAGCCCAGGCAGCAATGAAGAACCAGCAAAGCCAAAAATAAATAAATAAATATTGTGCCTGCATGCCTAGTCCCTTCAGTCATGTCCAACTCTTTGTGACCTCACAGACTGTAGCCCACAGTCTCCTTTGTTCATGGGATTCTCCAAGCAAGAATACTGAAGTGTGTTGCCATGCCCTCCTCCAGCTTAGAAATTTTACATATATATATATATACACACACATATATATATAACTGAACTGGTAATATAAAATTATATATATATATAATTTTATATTACCAGTTCAGTTCAGTTGCTCAGTCGTGTCTGACTCTTTACGACTTCATGAACCCAGCACGCCAGGCCTCCCTGTCCATCACCAACTCCCGAAGTTTACCCAAGCTCATGTCCATCCAGTCAGTGATGCCATCAAGCCATCTCATCTTCTGTCTTCCCCTTCTCCTCCTGCCCCCAAACCCTCCCAACATCATGGTGTTTTCCAATGAGTCAACTCTTCGCATGAGGTAGCCAAAATACTGGAGTTTCAGCTTCAGCCTCAGTCCTTCCAATGAACTCCCAGGACTGATCTCCTTCAGGTTGGACTGGTTGGATTTCCTTGCAGTCCAAGGGACTCTCAAGAGTCTTCTCCAACACCACAGTTCAAAAGCATTAATTCTTTGGTGCTCAGCTTTCTTCACAGTCCAACTCTCACATCCATACATGACCACTGGAAAAACCATAGCCTTGACTAGATGGACCTTTGTTGGCAAAGTAATGTCTCTGCTTTTGAATATGCTATCTAGGTTGGTCATAACTTTCCTTTCAAAAAGTAAGCGTCTTTTAATTTCAGGGCTGCAGTCACCATCTGCAGTGATTTTGGAGCTCAAAAAAATAAAGTCTGACACTGTTTCCACTGTTTCCCCATCTATTTGCCATGAAGTGATGGGACCAGATGTCATGATCTTAGTTTTCTGAATGTTGAGTTTTAAACCAACTTTTTTGCTCTCCTCTTTCACCCTCATCAAGAGACTTTTTTACTTCCTCTTCACTTTCAGCCATAAGGGTGATATCATCTGCATATCTGGGGTTATTGATATTTCATCTGGCAATCTTGATTCCAGCTTGGGCTTCTTCCAGCCCAGCGTTTCTCATGGTGTACTCTGCTGATGCTGCTGCTGCTGCTAAGTTGCTTCAGTCGTCCGACTCTGTGCAGCCCCATAGACGGCAGCCCATCAGGCTCCGTCATCCCTGGGATTCTCCAGGCAAGAACACTGGAGTGGGTTGCCATTTCTGCATATAAGTTAAATAAGCAGGGTGACAATATACAGCCTTGACATACTCCTTTTCCTATTTGGAACCAGTCTGTTGTTCCATGTCCAGTTCTAACTGTTGCTTCCCGACCTGCATATAGTTTCTCAAGAAGCTGGTCAGGTGGTCTGGTATTCCCATCTCTTTCAGAATTTCCCACAGATTATTGGGATCCACACAGTGAAAGGCTTTGGCATAGTCAATAAAGCAGAAACAGATGTTTTTCTGAAACTCTCTTGCTTTTTCGATGATCCAGCGGATGTTGGCAGTTTGATCTCTGGTTCCCCTGCTTTTTCTAAAACCAGCTTGAACATCTGGAAGTCCACGTATTTCTAAAGCCTGGCTTGGAGAATTTTGAGCATTACTTTACTAGTGTGTGAGATGAGTGCAATTGTGTGGTAGTTTGAGCATTCTTTAGCATTGCCTTTCTTTGAAATTGAAATGAAAATTGACCTTTTCCAGTCCTGTGGCCACTGCTGAGTTTTCCCAATTTGCTGGCATATTGAGTGCATCACTTTCACAGCATCATCTTTCAGGATTTGAAATAGCTCAACTGGAATTCCGTCACCTCCACTAGCTTTGTTCGTAGTGATGCTATATATATTATTAAATATATAATATATATTATAAATGTATATAATATATTATATTATAATAAAGTATATATTAATATGCAGATGGTGACTGCAGCCATGAAATTAAAAGACGCTTACTCCTTGGAAGGAAAGTTATGACCAACCTAGATAGCATATTCAAAAGCAGAGACATTACTTTGCCAACAAAGGTCCATCTTGGCAAGGCTATGGTTTTTCCAGTGGTCATGTATGGATGTGAGAGTTGGACTGTGAAGAAATCTGAGCACTGAAGAATTGATGCTTTTGAACTGTGGTGTTGGAGAAGACTCTTGAGAGTCCCTTGGACTGCAAGGAAATCCAACCAGTCCATTCTAAAGGAGATAAGCCCTAGGTTTTCCTTGGAAGGAATGATGCTAAAGCTGAAACTCCAGTACTTTGGCCACCTCATGTGAAGAGCTGACTCATTGGAAAATACTCTGATGTACGGAGGGATTAGGGGCAGGAAGAAAAGGGGACGACAGAGGATGAGATGGCTGGATGGCATCACTGACTCAATGGAAATGAATTTGAGTGAACTCCGGGAGTTGGTGATGGACAGGGAGGCCTGGCATATTGCAATTCATGGGGTCGCAAAGAGTCGGACATGACTGAGTGACTGAATTGAACTGAAATGATTTATTAATATAGCATGTAAATATTATTAATAATATATATGTATGTATGTATGTATATATATATATATATATCTCAAGAGAGAGAGAGAGAGTTTTCCCTAATGGCTCAGATGGTAAAGCATCTACCTGCAATGCAAGAGACACGAGTTCTATCCCTGAGTTAGGAAGATCTCCAGGAGAAGGGAATAGCAACCCACTTCAGTATTCTTGCCTGGAGAATTCCATGGACAGAGTGTCCCAGCTGGCTACAGTCCTTGGAGTGCAGAGTTGGACTTGACTGAGCAAGTAACATACATACATACATATATATATATGTATGTGTATATATATATATATATATATATATATATATATATATATAGGCAGTTATATCTGTATTTTAGGTAGAACAAAAGGCATGTTAAAAGGAGCATGTCAAGGCTATATATTGTCACCCTGCTTATTTAACTTATATCCAGAGTACATCATGAGAAATGCTGAGCTGGATGAAGCACACAGTGGAATCAAGATTGCCAGGAGAAATATCAATCACCTCAGATATGCAGATGACACCACCCTTATGGCAGAAAGTGAAGAAGAACTAAAGAGCCTCTTGATGAAAGTGAAAGTGGAGAGTGAAAGAGTTGGCTTAAAGCTCAACATTCAGAAAACTAAGATCATGACATCTGGTCCTATCACTTCATGGCAAATAGATGGGGAAACAGTAGCAGACTTTATTTTTCCTGGCTCCAAAATCACTGCAGATGGTGACTGCAGCCATGAAATTAAAAGATGCTTACTCCTTGGAAGGAAAGTTATGCCCAACCTAGATAGCATATTCAAAAGCAGAGACATTACTTTGCCAACAAAGGTCCATCTAGTCAAGGCTTTGTTTTTTCCAGTGGTCATGTATGGATGTGAGAGTTGAACTATAAAGAGAGCGGAGCGCTGGAGAATTGATGCTTTTGAACTGTGGTGTTGGAGAAGACTCCTGAGAGTCCCTTGGACTGCAAGGAGATCCAATCAGTCCATCGTAAAGGAAATCAGTCTTGAATATTCATTGGAAGGACTGGTGCTCAAGCTGAAACTCCAATACTGATGCAAAGAGCTGACTCATTTGAAAAGACCCTGATGCTGGGAAAGATTGATGGTGGGAGGAGAAAGGGACGATAGAGGATGAGATGGTTGGATGGCATCACTGACTAAATGGACGTGAGTTTGAGCAAGCTCCGGGAGTTAGTGATGGACAGGGAGGCCTGGCATACCGCAGTCCATGGGGTTTCAAAGAGTCAGACATGACTGAGTGACTGAACAGAACGTAACATTTTATATGCATTTAGCTTAAGCAAATTATTCTATAAATTATCTTAATAAAACATTTTGATTAAACACCTTATAAAAAGTAACCAAGAAAAGGTAGTTAACTTTTGCCACTGTTTGAAAAATATTGTTGGCTAGTATTGCCTTTCAAATTATAAGGGTGATTTTCTTCAGTTAACACAGAGGTATGACACCAGAGGTGTGATGTCACAAATTTGACTATAAACATGATGGCTACATTTATTTTATATACAAAAACTTGCTGCACTGAACAATGCAGGATTTTCTACTTCAGTGGTAGTGAGTGTTCTTTTTTCTGTACATAAGCAAAAATGAAAATGATGTAGGAGTCACGGATAAAAATAAATTGGACACTCCAGAGTCTTGGCAATTTATGTGAGTTCTTAGATTGTCATTGAACTATCATCCTTTTGTGGCTCAGTTTCATGATCTCCATCTCCTTGTCACCAGCCCCTTGCTGCTCTTTCAGGCATTCTGACCCGCTCTGTGTCACAAACTTGTACGTCTGTCTCAGCTCCCTGCCTTTACCTGGTGCCCCTTCCTCTCCTTTGCACTGGTACCACCATGTCTCTATCTCATTGTTGGCATGAAAAGGCAGCAGGCCCTGCTGGGCCCTGAGTGAAGAGGCTGGGTCAGGGTCGGACCGAGCTGCCCTAGGAGGGTGGGAGCTCCCCAGCGGCTGCACAGCTATTCTTCCCACTGCAGCCCTGCTTCCCCGACCCCCAGTCAAGTGCCCTGCTACCGACCATGTGCAATCCCTTCTCTGAGGTTTTGCCACTCCCTACAACTCCTGCTTTCTCTAGGGGGGAAAAGTTGGGCAGCCCAGATGGACCATGAACAGGCCTCAAGGAATCTGGGATGAAGGAAGGCAAGCAAGGCAGCCAGTGAACTACCTGGACAGTGGCCTTTATGCTGGGCCAGTGCAGAGGACAGGAAACTCAGCATGTGCTTAAATCCCATGCATGACCAGGCCAGAGCTAGGGCTGTTTTCCTGGGGACTAGGTAAGGCTGTTTGCTACATGTCACCACTGAGGAAAAAGATGGGCATGGGAGTTCCAAGAGACTGTGTGTGTGTGTGTGTGTGTGAGTGTGCACCTTTCTGAGTCTGAGGTTTTGGAACACTGGTTGTGAAGTACTGTTCTCCAGCAGTTACCTCCCCTACCCTCTGCCCCACAGCCAGCCAGCTGCTTCCCTCCCTCAGCCTGCCCTGTGGTCTCTGAGTCTCAGAGGACCCAGTCAGTGAGAGAACAGGGCTCCCAGGGGCTCTCGCCCACTTCTGTCTCCTGGATGCCCTCCTCCTGCACCCTACTCTTGCCCTGCCTCGGAGCTGGACTCCTCAGAAAGTGTTCTCAGGATGTCCCTGCCCCCACTCCTTTGCCCTTCACCTATTTATAAGACTCAAGGACTAGTGCACTCCAATCTTCACAAATACTGACCTCAGAGGTCCTATATTGGTGCCCCCAACATTGCACGCTCAACCTAGTCACACCCTTATAGCCTTTCAATGTACCCCTCGACCACTCACTGCTGAGGTTGCCTTCTTGCCCTCTTTCTTATCCTGGTAACTTGTTGCCAACCAAATGGTGGCAGGAGCTTGACTCACGCACTTCCATGATTGCGCCCTCCCCGTCCTCCCCTGCACTAGCTGCTATGGGGGCTCAGTTCTACAGAGAAAGCTCTGCATCCCAGGGATTGTGGGGGCCCAGCCTAGGCTCCTGTCTGTGTATAAACTGTATAGACCATTAAAAAATTCACTTAGATTAAATTTTCCACTAGGCCAGCAACATAGAGGCTTGAATTTGAAATTAAATGGATTTTTAAAAAACTTACTATTCAGCCATAAAAAAAAGAATGAAATTTTGCCATTTGCAGCAACATGGATGGCCTTGGAGGGCGTTATGCTGAGAAAAGTAAGTCAGAATAGAAAGGCAAACACTGTGTGAGATCACTTATATGTAGAACCTAAAAAAATACAACTAACTAGTGAATACAATAAAAAAGAAACAGACTCACAGATATAGAGAACAAACTAGTTACTAGTGGAGAGAGAGAAGTAAGGAGGAGAAATATAGGGGTGGAGGATTAAGAAGTATAAACTATGATGTATAAAATAAGCTATGATATATATTGTACAACAGAGAGAACATAGCAAATATTTAATAATAACTCCAAATGGAATATAACTTCTGTGAATCACTTCATTGTACACCTGTCATGTATATAATATTATGCATTAGCTATACTTCAATAATAAAAAGAAAGGAGCATTAAAATACAAAAACAATTAATATAATACTCCTTTGCCATTTGAAGACGGAGTTTCAAGCTGACTGTATATGGAAGCCAGGAAGGATTTCTCTCGTCTAAGTAGATAAGTACCAGGAGGGAAGGACCATGTTTGCCTCATGCGTTTTCCACAATGTTATAAAGTAGGCAGTCAATTAATGGTGATTAAATAAATGAGTGACTGGATCAACACATTAGCACAAATGTCATTGTTAAATTAGCCAGTTATCCAGCAGAAGGCTCAGAGTAAGAACAAATAAGCTTTTAGGCCAGAAATGAAAATTTCATGAGCCTTGGAGGACAGGAAATAAATGGACAACATATCACAACCCTAGGCTACAAATGTGCTCCATTACACAGAGGGCTGATGGGCAGGCAGGCACGGGTTTGCCCTTGGCGTTGAATACAGAGATGGCAGCAGTGGTAGGCACTGGGTAGGATTGCCAAAGACAAATTTGTTCTGACTCTTATCAAAGCCATGCAAGGGAAGTTTGGAAACATAGTGCTACAAAAGGAGACCTTTGAATTTTAGCCTTCAAAAAAAGAACTTGGAAACTTTTGCAGATATGCAACAGTCTAACTCTACCACTGCCAACAGTGCTCTCTCAGCCCCTTCTTTCCATCTTCCATTTTCCTGGTCTTCTTCTGAAAAAATGCGAGCTCAAAAGCTGTCCATCAAACATAGAGGCTGTCATACAGAGTGAAATAAGTCAGAAAGAGAAAAACAAATATCTCATATTAACAGATGTGTATGGACTCTAAAATGGTACTCATGAACCTTTTTTCAGGGCAGGAGTAGGGACCCAGATGTAGAGAACAGACTTGCGGACACAGGAGGGAGGGAGAGGGGGACAAACTGACAGAGTAGCATTAACATATTTACATTACCATGTGTAAAATAGAGAGCTCGTGGGAAGCTGCTGTACAGCACAGAGAGCTCAGGTCGGTGCTCTGTGATGAGATACAGAGGTGAGGTGTGGGGGGGCAGTGGGAGGGAGGTTCGCGAGGCAGGGGGCATTTGTATACATATAGCTGATTCACGCTGTTATAGAGAAACTAACACAACATTGTAAAGCGATTGTATTTCAATTTTTTTTTTTTTTAAGTGAGGAAAAATTAGCTCTCCATCATGCACCTGTAATCCAGCTGGGTAGCTTGTTGTGTTACTGTCATTTAGTCACTGAGTCATGTCTGATTCTTTTGCAACACCATGAACTATAGCCCGCCAGGCTCCTTTGTCCATGGGATTTCCCAGGCAAGAATACTAGAGTGGCAAGAATACTAGATTCTACAGTAGTTGCCATGTCCTTCTCCAGGGGATCTTCCTGACCCAGGGATCAAACCCACGTCTCCTGCATCATTTGCACTGGCAAGTGAATTCTTTACCACTGAACCCCCATAACTGGACAGATAGTAGCCCAGAAAGAAGGTGAAGAGAAAAGGCTTTTCAGTCTTTCCTACCTCCCAGGCCTGACTGGACCAGCTACAAAAAACCTGTTTCCTCAGCTACTATCAGCGTTCTTTTTCTTTTCTTTAATTTTTATTGGGGTATATTTGTTTTATTGACCCCAGTGGCTCGGTGGTAAAGAATGTGCTTGCCTTTGCAGGAGACTCAAGAGACTCGAGTTCAATCCCTGGGGTGAGAAGATCTCCTGGAGTAGGAAATGGCAACCTGCTCCAGTATTCTTGCCTGGGAAATACAGAGGAGCCTGGTGGGCTATAGCTCATGGGACCACAATGAACTGGACACAACGGAGCCCACACATATAATTGACTTTACAGGTTGTGTTAGTTTCAGGTAAAGTGAATCAGCTATATGTGCACACATACCGACTCTTTTTCAGATTCTTTTCCCACATAGTCCATTACAGAGTGTTGAGTAGAGTTCCCTGTGCCATACAATGGGTCTTTATTGGTTATTTATTTTATACATAATGGTGTGCTCTGCCAACCGAGACAACAAACTTTACAGAGTTTATGCTAGAAGGTCATCTGCAGGCCCTAAAATAATCTCTTAAAGCCCCTAGTACAGCATTGCTTTTCCTCCATTCCATACACCCAGTCACTCCTCTGTTCTTACCCCCACCCCTTTCCTAGGGAGACTCACCTATTGCTTCTCTTTCATGAGAGAGCAACAAATGATCAAATAATTCACAAGATAAGCTACAGCTTACAACAAGGTATAATTAAAAGGTGTCACATATTTACCAACTGGCTCACCTGTAGCTCAGCATATGGGACTAGAAAAATCCTTCACTCTGCTACAAGAATCCAACCGCCTGCTGAGAAAACCATGTCAGCCTGACAGCGCTTGGCTTAATTACTTCAAACTTAAAATAATTAATAAGTTCCTCATTTTTCAACAGGAAAGCACTTAACACTGTTCAGTAAAATAATTCATAGCCTACATAGCTTGCTGCTAAGAAAGAGGGAGTTGGGTTTGAGGCGTTTTTTCTTCCTGTAACTTTGCTTGAAATGATGTTTTGGTTGTTTTTTTGTTTTTGTTTGTTTGTTTTTGCCAAGCCTCCCACAGATACGTGAATTCTGATCATTACATTTCATCTAGCAAACCCGGTCTTTCTCAAACTCACCAGGGAGAGCCTTGCTGTCCTCTCCTCCTCCCCCTTACTAATCCTTCTGGGTCATGGGCTTCACTGTAAATTGTCTGGGGAGATTTTCAGCTCCTAAACCTAAATATTTGCTTACAATAAATATAGAAAGAGAGTGTGAGAAGGTGATTGAACCAAAGAAGAAAATGGTGCTGGGAAAGGCAACGTTTTCCATTTTCAAAAGGGAAGCATAGTAATGAGAGAGCATGAAGGGAGGGTAAAATGGACCCCAGTTTCACTTTCCTCTGGTGGCTTTTTGAGGTGTCTGCACAGATGCCTGCAGGAGGTAATGTGGAGGCATAAGGCAATGAATCTCATCTTTTAAATTTTTAAAGGGAACTTTTTTAGTGTGAACATGAAATTTCTTTCAAGGAGTGAAATTTCATTTGAAAATGCATAATACATAACAATTGGAGAAGGAAATGGCAACCCACTCCAGTATTCTTGCCTGGGAAATCCCATGGACAGAGGAGCCTGGCGGGCTACAGTCCATGAGGTCACAGAAGAGTCAAACACGACTCAGCGACTAAACAACAGCAATGCAGAACAATAGAGGAAGCTGTGGTTTCTCGAAAGTTGTATTTTTGTAATCTGCCCTATAAAGAAAGCAGTAATTTCATCCTGAGTGGGTCATCTATAATAGAGAAGTTATTGCTGGGAGTTCCATAAGGCTATTAAAAATGATGTGTGTGTTGGGTCAGGGGGAGAAATGAGACAGGAATAAAAGCCTAAATGTCAGCAAGACCTGCACTCAGGGCCAGTTGAGAGGAAGCTGTGGCCTCCAGCCCACTGTTGTCCAGCCTTGGTGGGCATGTGACAATCCATTGGATGCTTGTTGAAGTGCTCAGAGCTCCATTCCACCTCCAAGCTTTGAATTCAGTGAGTCAGCAGTGGGATTCACAAACCACCTCAGTAATAATGACTTGAGGTGTTTCTAATGCATGTGATCAATGACCCACACTTTGAGAAATCAGTTCTCAGCTTCTCGGGTGTCCTGGATACCAGAGGGAGGCCTGACCACCCCTGATGTTGCTCCTCAGGGGAACCAAATGAGATAAACAGGTCTCAGGATCAAGTGTTCTTAAGCAAGAAGCCAAAGTTCCCTTGCCTATTCCAACAAGATAAGCTCTCTGTCAGCAGTGAGGCAGAAGCAGTGACCTCACAAATCCATACTTAAACTTGGTGTGTTTCAAAATCCTGCTAGCTCCTTTGGGAAGCCAAAACCATAAATAAATTGGAGGAGAGCTCTCCCTTTCATCCCAAATAATATATTTTTAAAGTTGTGGTTAGTTGCCGCCATGAGTCCACAGATGTTCCCCAGGAGAGGGGATTTGGACTCCCCCTTCCTTCGTTGGCAGTATTGCCCAGTTGGCCTCACAGGGGCCTGGCTGGACTGTGAGCAGCACCCTTTGTATCCACACACGTCCCAGCACCAGCTGCACCAGCAGAGGGTTCTGAGGCTGTCCACTCAGATGAGGACTCTTGCCTTTAGCAGAGGAATAAGAGCACGGAGGGCAACATCAGAACCTGCCCAGGCATTTTTCAGACAGCCAGTGAGGGGAGTGGAATTCTGACTGCTTCAGTCTCTTGACACTCTTTTCATTATGATCAAAACATCAAAGAACAAACTCGTATCCAAAGAGGGGAGAAATCTCTACTTCTAACAGATCTATGTATTAATAACAATAATGACATATATTATTATAATATAACAATATATTAATATAAGAACATAACATTATATATTATATTAATAATACAATATAATAATAAAAATGATATATATTATTATATAATAATAATATGTAGCCTCTCCAGAGAAGCAAAAGTTATCCAGTGTTTCATCACCAAGGCTTTGGCAATGAGCAGCTCAAGGTTGAAGCCCCGCTCGGGCCTTCACTGTCTGATTTGGCCCCTATCATTGACCTCTCTGAAGCTCCATTTCTTTATCCATAAATTAGGGGTAGTAATAGAACCTGCTTTTGGTGTGGATGTGAGAATTAAATGAGATAGTTTGGTAGAGTGCCTGGTACAGGTAAAAGGAATAAAAAAATTGTTAGTCATTCTCACTCCCCTCTAATTCCACAGGGCAGAATCTATGCCTCAACTGTTTATCATCACAATTCTTGGCAAATAGTTCATGGTCCATAAATAGTTTTAGAATGAAGAAAAGAAAGAAAAGTAGAGAGGAAAGAGGGGAGGAAGATCAGAAGATTGAAAAAAAAAATTGCTCCAAGGCAAAAAATGAGAAGTGTTCAGAAGCCATATGTTGGCCCACAGTAAGCTATAATGACAAATAAAATGCATAACCTTATTTCTTGCCCACAAAATTCCCTTTCAGGTCCAAGCAGTGAGTGAGTCAGGATCTATTCAGATGCCATCTGGTAGCACTGGCCTCTCAGCATGTGTCTCCCAGGATGACCATGGCAGAGAAAAGAGACGGGGAGCCAAGCCTCAGCCTGTTGAGTGACAAACATCACTTCTCTTCAGGTCCAGGGGCTAGAACCAATCACATGAGCCACCCAACTGCAAAGGGGTGGAAATGGAATGAGCAGGAGCCACAGGAAGGGAGGAGAACAGGGCAGCATGTTGATGTCCTCCACTTCATGTGTCCTGGCACAAAAGTCCAAGAAAGGCAGTTAGCAAAGGACTTGTAGAAAAGAGTATCCTGAAATGAATCTACCACAAAAAACATTCAATGATCTTGGGTTTTGATTTTTTTTTCTTTGCCTTCTTAATATAATGGGATTTTCACTTAATATGTGGTACATGCAGGTACATAGGTGAAACCTTTAGTTAAACCTTTAGTTTTCTCTCACTCTTTCTCTCTCTCGCTCTTTTTCTCTCTCTCTCTCTTGCTCATCCTTGCATTCTTGCTCTCATGCAAACACACCCTTCTCTTACTGTAGATTAGACAAGAATTCTCTCCATTCACGTTAACCTTGACCCTAGGAGGAGAAAAATAATTATTAATACAAGTGTTTGTTGATCTCTAACACATACTGAAAGGCAATAGCATATCAGCGATGGATAACCTTGACATGTTAACTGCCCTGAACAGGTCTTTATTCTCACCCTATTAGATAAGTAGCTTCCCTAGTAGCTCAGATGGTAAAGCATCCACTTGCAATGCAGGAGACCCAGGTTCAATCCCTGGTTTGGGAAGATCCCCTGGAGAAGGATATGGCAACCCACTCTAGTATTCTTGCCTGGAGAATTCCATGGACAGAAGGGTCTGGTGGGCTACAGTCCATGAGGTTGCAAACAGTTGGACATGACTGAGTGACTAACACACACACGCTAGATAAGTAAAATATGAAAGCTTTGACCTTAAACTACCGATTGACTTGGCCCAGGTGACTACATCTAGGACAAATAAACAATGACTGAGTTAGCTCTTTCGGTGACCTACACTCAATGAGGGAAGCTGAACAGCTAATGTGCTAATATTTAACAGTAGGCATACTTGGCCAGAGTAACCCAGATGGAGTCTGCTCATAGCCCATCCAAGGCTGTTACAAACAGCTATAGTTTGCAGGATTCTTAGATGAGAATTAGTCTCCTTTTTTTGGTCCTAGGTCACTAAACAGACAGTGAGAAATTTTAATGTCTTAGAACTAATGTACTGTAGTTTAATTCCAGGCAAAGTGTTTCAGCTAGCTTCACTGTGAGTCAACAACTTCCGAAATCCCAGTGATTTACAACAATGAACATGGTACATGCTGGCAGCTGCAGGTCAGTTGGTGTGAGCTTTTATCAATCTTCTTATTCCAGGATTCAGATTACGGTTAGGGTTATGTTTCAAGTTAGGAAAATCTCTTTGTTGAGACTTGCCATTCTTCCAGCAAAAAGAAGGTGACGATAGAATCATATAATGCTGCTTAGATCATCTTCTCAGGTGTAGTGTGCATGGTGTCCACTCACACACCATTGTCTAAAGTCAGTCACACAGCCAGGGAGATAGAGAAGTATATCCCCCTCTCACAGGACACACTGCAAGGTACATACATCCCCACCTAGGGAGGTCTAATCCTTTTACAGGAAGGGGAGTGAATATTTAAGAACAACAATGCAATCTACCGTGGTAAGTAACCAAAACTGAAGCTTTCTCATCTTAATATCTCTAGGGCCCAGCACAGGTGTCCAATGAATATTTATTAAATCACATTGAATATTCATTGTATTGAATGAATGTATCATTTCCATGTAAGTCAGTCATCTGAAAGAAAGAGTATTTTACCATTATATCTAACACCTCTATTATCATTAACTGATATTTTTTAATTAGCATGTATACCTAGTACTTATCTGAGCATTCTAAGGTACAAACAATAGATTTTATTGATTACCTTTAGCAGTTTAACCATCTGAAAGATGAAAATGATAGAAAATAATTCTAAAATAGACATTAGCATACATACTTATGTGTTAACATGCAAACTCACAATTCCCTTTTGAAAATACTATTAATAATGCCAATCAAACCCTGAAAAAAAGGAGAATTTGTTTTTCTGAGGATTGTCTCTGAAATTTAAAATTGTCTTTTTTCTAATAGAAATATTTTGGGGGAAACATCAGAAACAATAGGGAAAATATGAATGATTCCCTTGTCATAATGAATTCAGGAATTAGATATTGTCTTGAATCTGTTGATTTTGAAGGGAGTCACTGAAATAATTACAAGGTTGAAGTACAACATAAAGATTGCATGTTCAGCCTGAATTCCCTCAAAATATAATAAAAGTTTGGGATACATTTGGAGAAGGGTTGGTTACACTGCTTTTGGATAAAAGTTCAGGCAAAATGAAATTCTGAGCCTCTGCCAGTCCCTCTTAGGGATCTGGGTATAGAAGCTACGCTACAGCACACTTTGCTATCACAGAAATCACTCATTTTCATTTGCATCCATTTCAGGAGTTGGTCACGGGCAAATTCACACATCCAGAACCTGGCTTTTCCTCAAAGATACCAGTATGCTACACATTACATTACAAGAATCAAAACTAATACCTTTATCCCGTAAAACAATGCAATCCCCTCCTAATTGTAACTAGAAATTGTACCGAAGTTATCATTTGTGCTCAGTGAGTTTGTGAATTAATTCATTACCCTGTTAAAATCCCAACGTCTCTTATCACCCGCCGCTTTGAAGACTCGGTTGCATTAGTAGTGCTGCCCTGTCAGCTGCCAACTGCCTGAGCTGGAGGCAGCTAAGAGGCAGCTAAGAAGTGAATCCCTGAGCTGAGAAATTCCACCTAGGGGAGGAGACGCAGCTTTGACTTGCAAACATGGCCCAGGAACCCAGCAGAGCTATCTGGAGAACCACCTGAATCATCGATCCATAAAACCATCATGAAAGTCAATGTCTCCTCCAGCACAGATCACAGTCAGGCTTAGAGAAAATGCTGTCCATAATGATAACCCTGTTCTCTGAGTGTGGACAAGACTCAGGGATCAGCTGCACTTACTTGGAGGAAACCCTGTGCAAACAGTAACCTGAAAACAGTATTCTGAAAAGCCAAGCAAACCCTTTGTTTCGGAATCCTATCTTAAAAATATGTGACTTCATGCGTTTAAAGTTTGATGTTACCTTTGAGGAAATAAGCCAGCATTGCTGATTAAAAGAATATTTATTTTCAGCAATGCCACCATAAACTGCATACATTTGCCTGACTGCCAAGGAATAATTAATTTCCTAGTGTGCACTGCCTGTCTTGAGACTTCCACGGAGCCACCCTAGTTTTTCTCATTAAAATGAATCCTGAAGGCACTTTGGTATTGTTTAGTCTCAGAAAAATATTGACAGGGGTTTTCTTTCTCCCTCCATCAACATCATTGTTTTATAAATGTTAAGTGTAAAAGATTTTTTTGTGCACCTTTGAAGTATTCCTTATCAATAATTCATTCAAAATCACAAAGGATGTAAAAGCACTAGGTGGTCAAAACCATAGCAATGTTAGGAAAATCACATCTGCTTTAAATCATCATGTGACTGAGATAAAGCTTTACTGAAAGCACAGTTACATCCACAAGTCCACGGGTTTCTCTTTGTGTTTAATTCAGCTGTGCTTTTTAACTAAGCTTTGCTGGGGGAGAGGGAGTAGGTTACCAGCATTCTAGACGACAGCACCAGGCGTGTGCAGTCTCCTACCCATTTCTGTTTGTTAAGAAAAAGCAGAGCACTTGTTTAGTAGTCCACCTTTACTCTTGTCAATATTACCTATTATTGAGTTTACCTTCTTTTTATACTATGCCCACCAGAATGGGATGATTCCTACTCTGTGATATTCAATGCAAAGACAAGTCTATTGCCAGAGCTACACAAATGTTAAATAATAAGAGTCATATCATTCCTGCCATGAAGAAAGACTATTTAAGAAAAGAGTAAGATCGACATGTATTACCCATTTGCCAAACAGATACTTTACAGAATTCAGATATAAAAAGGCAGACTCTCCATTTTACTTATAGTGTCCCAAGAAAAGGCCATATTGTTCAATTAACCCAACCACAGGTTAAAGAAAACAGCCGTTAGCTCTTTTGTTATAACATTCTTCTACTCTCTTCATTGATTTGAAAGTTAATAATGCCAGTGGTTTTCTATGTCAGGGCATTAAGTTTTAAAATTACTGAACCTTATTCCTGAAATCTGAAATGTCTAAAATGAGACCTAGAGTACACAGAACAAGCTGGGATATATTTTCTTGAGGTTACTAGATATCTTAGAGATAAGGTTATTTCAAAACTACAAAAAAGAAATTAAAATGTTGGTCAAGGATTCCTCGACTGACTTACCAGTAAACTTACTTTGGAAAGTTCTCTCTTGGTGCTCTCAGAAACCCATTCAGCTTCCTCTGGGGATCTCATGAACATCCTTTACATATCTACTTTTTAGTCAAAAGCATCAAAATCTTACTTAATATAAAATAAATCTTTAAAATCACTCTATCCTGTCATCCACAATGAAACATAACTGTGTAAAATTAGTTATTGGATAAAAGTATCAAATCATAGCTGATAAGTAACTTTCTTACCTACCACAAAATCTTTCAGTTTATTCCTTTTGACTTTGTGCTGCTAAGTCGCTTCAGTCGTGTCCGACTCTGTGCGACCCCATAGACGGCAGCCCACCAGGCTCCCCCGTCCCTGGGATTCTCCAGGCAAGAACACCGGAGTGGGTTGCCATTTCCTTCTCCAATGCAGGAAAGTGAAAAGTGAAAGTGAAGTCGCTCAGTCGTGTCCGACTCTTAGCGACCCTGTGGACTGCAGCCTTCCAGGCTCCTCCATCCATGGGATTTTCCAGGCAAAGAGTACTAGAGTGGGGTGCCATTAAAATTTTCCAGGTCATTTTATTTAACTCAATGGAAAAACAAACTTGGAGAAGTTTTAGAAAGTGGTGGCTAAAGATAACTAAAGACAGTTGACGTTTCATACATAAAGGCATGAATGAAAATTCATCTCCTCAACTATTTATTTAGTTCTGGGTGCTCAGCAAGAGAAAGCAGTTTTTTGGGTGTACCTAACACTAGCATTAAGAAAAGCAAGCTTTCATTTGATTTCATTGTATATGGAAACATTAGAAACTCAAACGATTTACAAACTGAGAAACATGGAGATATAAATGTTAATAGGTCATCAAAATTCACCAAGTAAACTAAGCCAAATAAACCTCATTATTTTTTTTATGAGATCTTTGTCTGGTATAGAACGACATATATATTGATCAAATTCTCTAAATTCTCATGATAATATCAATAATAATAACTATCTTTTGTTGAATAACTACTATATGTCAGGTACTCTTCTAGGGGAGAGATTTTTATGTATGTTTTAATATCTTCTGATATTAATATTATTAACCTCACTTTTCAGTGCAGAAGGCAAAGTTTTAAAAATATTGTATAACTTGTCCATAGCCAAAACAATGGACCAGGATTTGAACCTGTGTCTGTCTGATTCAAACCCTGTGTGCTTAAACATTATTAGGTAATAGAATGTCAGAAATTTTAGTAGTTTATTGAACAACCACATCCATATTCTAGATGTTACTAGACAGTATTCTCCCAGAGAGAGGGCTCTTGTTCACAAATTTTCAAATTTTCACATTTGTCCTACATTGTTCAATTTTTTTAATCACCAGCTTATTAAGACCTACCTTTCAAATTTACATATGACACAAATGGAAGAATAGTTAGTATATTGATTACCAAGTCTGTATTAAAAAGCACTCAACACAGAAATAATGAACTCAAAAGAGATACATTTAATAGAGAAGTAGAAAGGAAAAGACCTATCTTATCTTAGCCACAGCAAGAAAAAAAATCCTACAGACCACATATAGCACGATAATACTGTCCACAAATTAAACGTAAGGTCATTTATCCAGATAGAGGAAAACAGTTCCATCATTGTCCCTTGCAATCATCAGCTTATATCTAAAATATGAAAAATTTTTAAAGAAAGACATGACACAGCTTGTGTAGGCATGGAGAGTGAACCTCTTGAAGTATTCAACCAAATGAGAGATGATATCATGATGTGTTATGGAACCTTTCTATAATTACATGGGCCAAGGCTTCCTCCTACTGAAAAACACCACCCCATCCCACTCTGATATAGTAGATGTATTCAGAGCCTTCAGCTGATATGGCATTTTGAAAATGTTTCTCCAGTGATTCTAATACAATTCTACACACCTTGCATCTTATACTCCTCCATCCATGCAAAATGTTGTTCAATCACTCTGTTGCTGCTGCTGCTGCTTAGTCGCTTCAGTCGTGTCCAACTCTGTGCAACCCCAGAGACGGCAGCCCACCAGGCTCCCCCATCCCTGGGATTCTCCAGGCAAGAACACTGGAGTGGGTTGCCATTTCCTTCTCCAATGCATGAAAGTGAAAAGTGAAAGTGAAGTCGCTCAGTTGTGTCCAATTCTTGGCGACCCCATGGACTGCAGCCTACCAGGCTCCTCCATCCATGGGATTTTCCAGGCAAGAGTACTGGAGTGGCTTGCCATTGCCTTCTCCGGTTCAATCACTCAGGCATGTACAACTCTGCAATCCCATGGATTGCAGCTCGTCAGGCCTCCCTGTCCTTCACCATCTCCCAGAGCTTGCTCAAACTCATGTCCATTGAGTCGGTGAAGCCATCCAACCATCTCATCCTCTGTGGTTCCTTTCTCCTCCTGCCTTTAATCTTTCCCATCATCAGGGTCTTTTCTAATGAGTCAGTTCTTCACATCAGGTGGCCAAAGTATTGGAACCTCAGCTTCAGCATCATTCTTTCCAATGAATATTTAGGATTGACTTCCTTTAGGATTGACTGATTTGATCTCCTTGCAGTCCAAGGGACTCTCAAGAGCCTTCTCCAACATGACAGTTCAAAGCATCAATTACTCAGTGCTCAGCCTTCTTTATGGTTCAACTCTCACATCCATACATGACTACTGGAAAAATCATAGGACCTTTGTTGGCAAAGTAATGTCTCTGCTTTTTAATATGCTGTCTAGGTTTGTCATAGCTTTTCTTCCAAGGAGCAAGCGTCTTTTATTTTCATGGCTGCAGTCACCATCTGTAGTGATTTTGGAGCCCAAGAAAATAAAGTCTGTCACTGTTTCCATTGTTTCCCCATCTATTTGCCATAAAGTGATGGGACCAGATGCCATGATCTTCATTTTTTGAATCTTGAGTTTTAAGCCAGTTTTTTCACTCTCTTCTTTCACTTTCATCAAGAGGTTCTTTAGTTCCTCTTCACTTCCTGCCATAAGGGTGATGTCATATCTGAGGCTATTGATATTTTTCCCAACAATCTTGATTCTGACTTGTGCTTCATTCAGCTGGCATTTTGTATGATGTACTCTGCATATAAGTTAAATAAGCAGGGTGACAATATACAGCCTTGACATACTCCTTTCCCAATTTGGAACCATGCAAGATATCTTAATTAAAAACCATTTATCTGTACATATTAAGGCTGCAAAATAAAAAAGGACATTGGGGGATGGAGGGAGGGTCGAGAAGGAGGGAATATATGTATACATATGGCTGATTCCATTTTTCTATGGCAGAAGCCAATACAACATTTTAAAGCAATTATCTTCCAATTAAAAACAAACTTTAAAAAATAAATAAAATAAAATGGACCTTAAATCATGTATTTGGAGAAAGAAGCCAATACATCTTTTGTAAATAGTGGCCAGGACTAAGGAACTCATTAGCTTAAATGTTCTGGTATCAAACTAAAAAGTGAGAAACCAGAGTTTAAAGTAAATATTGTAAAAAAGTGGTTAAAAGCTAAGACTCGAAAGCCAAACAGACCTTGTTTGAACTTCTGCACATCATTTACCAGGTGTTTTAGTTTGGGGAACTTTTTTTAGCCTTTCTAAAACTCAAATTTCTCATCTGTAAAATAGGGTAGTTATCATTCCTCAACTTGAATCCT
The DNA here is from genome assembly GCF_029378745.1 of Bos indicus. Lineage (NCBI taxonomy): Eukaryota > Metazoa > Chordata > Mammalia > Artiodactyla > Bovidae > Bos > Bos indicus. The sequence goes on along the minus strand of NC_091762.1, from coordinate 47,286,041 downwards.
AGCTCCACCACTGCTAGCTATACAATCTCAGGAAAGATGCTGCTCTCTTAGGTATTCATTTCTTTACCTGCAAAATGACACAGGAGTATCTATTTCATAAGGCATTAAAGAGGAATAAATGAGTTAATATGTGCAAAATGTTTAAACAATGTGTGGCTTATAGCTGATCTTCAATAAGTCTGTTATTTTTACCCTCTTTTTACAATAAAGATTATGTAACCTGCCCTATTTCGTAGGATTCTTCTAAGTATTATGTCATGTGATGAATGAAGAACCCTTCTACAAATTAACACTCCAATTCAGCAGTCACTGACATTTTTATTTTTATCATCCAGGAGTCTATGAAGCATTCGTATGAATTTTAATTTTAATTATATTTCTAATTGTGTGTTGAGCTTCCCAGGAAGTGCGAGTGATAAAGAACCCACCTGCCAATGCAGGAGATGTAAAAGATGTGAGTTTATCCCTGGGTTGGGAAGATCCCCTGGAGGAGAGCAGGGCAACCCACTCCAGTATGCTTGCCTAGAGAATTCCATGGACAGAGGAGCCTGGCAGGCTACAGTCCATAGGATCGCAAACAGCCGGACATGACTGAAGTGACTTAGCACAGCATAGCACAGATCAGACCTGTTTGGGCATTTACAATGGATCTCAAAATATGTTGCCCAGAATTTTGCATACACATTACAAATATACACTTAGACATTCACATTTGCAGGAGACTTTCAGAAGAATCCCAAAGTTGTGACTCTCAAAACAACTTTTTAAATTAATTTCATTTTCAGACTTCCAGTGGAAAAAGTAAAAAGTTGTTTTTTATTTTGGTTTTGTTTTTCCTCAGTCAGACCCAAGCTTGTTTTTAACTGACTTGATTTGCTAACCTGAGAAGAAAGAAATCACCAGTTAACTCTGAATGAGATCCCCAACCACCCACACAGAGATGGATCACTAGCTGAAGTATCTTCTAAAACATGGCTTCAAGTTGCACTTTTAAAGTCAACCTATTTTTTAAACTTCTAAAATGAATTTCTCTGTATCTTCTGCTTATTAAATAGCATTTTGAATTCGTGTTGGAATTCCCTTTAGCCTTTCAATAACAAATCAACTGCATTCATTTGCTGTTTGGCTCACTCTCATGCTAGTTCACATACAAAGTTCAAAAGCTGAAATTATACTGAGACAACTGCACATAATACTTCGAGGCTAATAGTATCAAATTATAGTATGTGCTGAATAGGTTTTCTAAACTTAGCAAAAGAAAGTCTTGTACCAAAGCATCTTTAAAAAGATTCTGGTTTTCATATTATATTATAGTACCCAACCAATGAAAAATCATGCTACCTCAAAATTTATTGGATTTACTGAACTGTGTCTTCAAAGAAAAGGTTGTTTTATGAAGGAAAGGAACCAACTTGCTTTTTTTTTTTTTTTTTTTGATCAGAAGATTATCTAGTTTGAAGTGAACTGTTATCTCAAAATAAATGAGAAACAGCAAAAGAAGCTAAGTGAAAACCCAAGAGACAATGCTTGCTTTGAACTGAAAGTGGAGGAGTATCACACTGTGTGTAAATGTCTAGCAGGACCATCAGACACCCGTGTCCTTCGGCTCCATGAAGCATGGTAAATCCACAGCCTGTCTGAAAGCCATCAAAGCCTCCAAAAAGGAAATTTGTTTTCAAATGCCCCAGAGTGTTGATGATGCCCTTAATTTCAGTGACCAAAAACAGGGATCAAATAAGATTTCTTTTTCGTTTCCCAGTTGTACAAACATAGTTACGTTTCTCACAATCTTCTCCTAGTAGATGATTTTTGTCAAATCTGCTGTTCATGGGGAAAGGAAGTAAGTATAGAAAGAATACCTGCCACCCCACAAAAAAAAAATTCTCAAATAGGCAATTCTAAACAAACAGCCATAATGAACCAAAGGCTCATAAAGACTTTTGTCAACCATAAGAAGTTAGATATTTAGGATGTTTAGTCTGTTTTTTAAACAGTATTCACATTAAGTACTCTGGGATAATCTATCTGTAAGAAAATGAAGTTTTAGACCATCTTAGATTGAAGATAGATTGCACCATTTAGATTTGCTAACCCTATCTTACCACAGGAACAAGACCAGTTGTTCCTGAAAAGAAGGGAAAAAAGACAAAAAGCCATAGCTACTCCAAATAGGTATATCCCACTCCTCCCTAATGACCAGTCATTACTTTCTACACTTTCTACACTGTCAAAGTTATAGATCACGGTGCTTTATGACAAAACAAAGTCTTTAAATTGTTTTTTCTTTTTATAAAAGCAAAAATGTCCCTTAAAGAAAGAACCCTATGACTCCACTCCCCACAGAAAGAGATAGCATCCTGAATGCAGGAAATACCCACTGCAAAGCTTAAAAGAAATTTGAAATTTTCCCCAAATAACTTTGGAAAAAAGAAAGAACACTAGGGTTGCCATATCACCATCCCTCCCAGTAAAGAAGAGAATAATCTTTCCACTAAAGGTAAAAATTCTCTGTGATTGGGCCCAATTCAAACTCAGACTCCCAACAACATTTTTGTTCCAAGAAATAATATGTAAAAGAATGGAAAGGGTGCCAATTTAAGGCATCAACATTTAGTTCTCATTACCAAAAATATAATCAGAGAAGGGAGAGCTTCTAAAATTAGAATCCAAAGTAACTATTGAGTTGACCTCACCTTCAAAGGTGGTACTAAACATTTAATTAGGCTATTTCTGCAAGGAAAGAGCTGGTAAATCAATATAATCTAATAAGCTTTTGTCCAGGGCAAGGAAGAGTGATCACAATTGCTTGCCATGTGTTTATTCTTCAGGCCTTTTGCTGGGTAACTTATACTAAAGAACGAAACAATCAAATGGAAGAAATTGAAAGAATTTTTTTAATGGAAAAAATCTAGCTTCAGGATACTATTTTATATATTAAAGGTATATAAACCTTCTTTGGAAATTCTCTCTAACTATATAGCTTGAGGTTCATAAGTTTGAAAAATGGCCATTTTTTTTTTCCCCTCTAACCTGCTAGAGAGGACAGAATGACCAGAACATTCATGGGTTTAAAGTACAGGACATGGATCTGTGAAAGTTAGCAGCTTTTCTGATTTGATTCACTATAGTACAAAAAGAAATTGGCTTACATTGCAAGAAGAGGACTTTAGATAATTCACTTAGCTTTTTTGAGTCTCATTTTTATTGTTTGTAAAACAACAGTATTAGGTTAAATGTTTCCTAACTTATTTTATAAGAATGTATCTATTATTAAAGAAAAAAAATATTCTGAGACTTTGTAAAAATGGTAAGTAAGAGAATGGTAACTAGATTTATCATGGTGATCATTTTGAAATGTATAGAAATATGAAACACTACGTTGTATAACAGGAACTAGCATAGCGTTATAGATCAATTGTATTTCAAAAACAAACAAGATCATAGAAAACGAGATCAGATTTGTAGTAACCAGAGTTAGAGGATGGGATAAGATAGAATGGGATAAAGGCAATCAAAAGATACAAACTTCCAGTTATAAGATAAATAATTACTAGAGATATAATGCATAATATGATCAATATAATTAACACTGTTGTATGTTACATATAAAAGTTGTTAATACAGTAAATCCTAAGAGTGCTCATCACAAGGAAAAAATAGTTTTTCCTACTTCTTTAATATGACATCTATGTGAGATGATGGATATTCACTAAGTTATATCTCAGTATAAAACTGGAAGCAAAAATGGTAAGGATGACTTTATCTAGGGCTGTTAAAATAGGTGTCACAACTATCACAAGGGAGAGACATGAGCTCAGTTCCACTCCAAATATAACAGAGGTAACTGGGGATTCATAGCCAACAAGCAGAATGATGGGGATGGAAAGGAAAGGAAAATTACAAGAAGAAGGAAAATTACAAGAGAAGACATCAAGGATAGAGGAGATTCTTGTTGAAGAGACTTAGTAGGCTTCTTGCTGAAGGCAGACAAGGGTGACCAGATCCTAGGAGTAAGGAAGTTGCTCAGGTATGGAGGGCGGGGCCTTGGGTCTAAAGTGACTTAGCAGGATCCTTACCACATCTTGGCTATGCAAGTCTAGCAATGATGGAACCAAGGACAAGGCCTAATGGAGAAGAAGGGTCCCAGGAGCCTGACTAAACTTTGTTCAAGGAGAGTCTTTGTCAATATGTGGGCTAAAACAGACAACATAGTTAGAAATAGATTATGATGGCCCCAAAAGAGGCGTTGTCTATAAACAGAGCATTTTTTTCAGGTACCTCAACAGGGGACAAAAATGTGGGCTAGTTCAAGAGTCAAATCAAAGGAGGCAGAAATGAATCCATTCAAGTCACTGCACAGCACACACAGCAGAACCAGGGAAAAGAAAAGTATTCCTGGATCCTGGTTTCTGGTACTGGTTTATGGGTTCTAGAAGAGGTTTGAGAGGGATTGAAGAAACTTTTGCTATCTTTTCTATGTTCTGTGAAAACAAATAACCAAAAGCTCTCAAAATTATCTCCGGACAGAGGCTCCAGATGGAGAGAGGAGACTAAACTTCACCTCTGTGCCCTGGCCTTTAGACATTCCTCTCTTCCCAGTCATGTTCATTGTACTAATACCCCATCCCTACCGAGTCTGGCCCATGAGCCACTGTCACTGAGAAATAGTTCAGTCCTGCATTTCTACTATTACTTCATTGGAGTTACTGTTGTGTGTGTGATTGGTTGTGTCCCACTCTTTGCAGGTCTCTGTAGCCTTCCAGGCTCCTCTGTCCGTGGGATTTTTCAAGGCAAGAATACTGGAGTGGGGCGCCATGCTCTACTCCAGGGGATCTTCCCAACCCAGGGATCAAACCCACATCTGTTCTGTCTCCTGCATTGGCAGGCAGATTCTTTACCACTAGCACCACCTGTGAGTTACTGTTACATGAGGATAAAGAGAGGACAAAACCTCAGTTATAAAGGCTACATCTTGAACCAGACTCACCTTGAATGACTCAATCCCCAACTTCATCTCACACTCAATTTGAAACATAAATTCCAGCTTTAGCAATCTTGAAATTGTGCTCATCATGGACCTTCAGAGACTGTTCAGCTCAGAGATTCTCAAAGTATTTTAAACATAAGAATGACTGTGCTTTTGTTAAATGCATATTCATGGGCCACCTGCCCTCAAAACTTCTGATTGATTAGGTCAGTCTTGATCGGGACTCAGGAATAGGCATGTTTAATAAGGTTTTCAGGAATACACATTAAAAAAAAAAATCAATGTATTTAAACTAAAAAATTCATCCATTTCTCCCATCCCTGCAATCCTCCACCTCTGGCACCTACCAATTGGTTCTCTGTACCCAGGAGCTTGGTTATTTATATACGAAGTGAAGTGATGTGAAGTCACTTAGTCATGTCCGACTCTTTGCGACCCTATGGACTGTAGCCTACCAGGCTCCTCCATTCATGGGATTCTCCAGGCAAGAATACTGGAGTGGGCTGCCATTTCCTCCTCCTATTTATATATATTTACATCCCTTATATAATACCCTTGGGGCCCATCCATGTTCTTGAAAATGGTAAGATTTCATTCTTTTTTATGGCTAAATTAGATATAGATAGATAAATACATAGAGATAAAAATTACATTTTCTTTATTCATTCATCCATCAATGGATCCTTAGGTTGTTTCTATATCTTGGTCGTGGTAAGTAATACTGAAGTGAATGTGGGTATGCATATATCTTTTCAAATTAGTGTTTTTGTTTTCTTCAGATAAATACCCAGAGGTAGAACTGCTGAATTATATGGTAGTTCTACTTTTAATTTTTTGAGGAATTTCCATATTGTTTTCCATAGTGACTGTACTAGTGTATGTTCCCACCAACAGTGTACCAGGGTTTCTTTTCCTCCACATGTTCATCAACACTTGTCATCTCTTGCCTTTTTGATGATAGCCATTCTAACAGGTGTGAGATAACATTTTATTATAGCTTTAATTTGTATTCCCTTGATGATTAATAATGTATAGCATCTTTTTATGTTCATGTTATCCATCTGTATGTCTTCTTCAGGAAAATGTCTGTTCATATCTTCTGCCCATTTTTAAAATCAGATTCTTTTTTTGCTATTGGGCTGTATAAGTTCTTTATATATTTTGGATATTAGCCTCTTATCAAATGCATGATTTGCAAATATTTTCTCCTAGTCTACTTCGGATTTTGTTAATAGTTTCTTTTGCTGTAGTTTGATGCAAACTACAGAAGAAGCTTGTAGTTTGATGCAACCCCATTTGCTTATTTTTGCTTTTGGTGTCAGATTCAAAAAAAATCATCACCAAGATCCACATCAAGGAGGTTACTGTTTGGATTTTCTTCTAGTAGTTTTATGCTTTCCAGTCTTATTTTCAAGTCTTTAATCCATTTTGAGTTAATTTTGGGGTGTGGTATAACATAGTCATCCAGTTTCCTTCTTTTGCATGTGGCTGTCCAATTTCCCCAGCACCACTTATTGAAGAGACTTTCTTTTCCACATTGTGTATTCTTGTTTCTTTTGTGAAATGGATTTTATATGCATTAGTTTATTTCTAGACTTTCTATTCTGTTCTTTTGATTGGTATGTCTGTTATGCCAATACCATGCTGTTTTAATTATTATAGCTTTGTAATATAGTTTGAAATTGGGGCACATGATATCTGCAACTTTGTTCTTCTTTCTCAATATTTCTTTGACCATTTGGGATTGTTTATGTTTCCATACAAATTTTAGAACAACTTGTTCTATTTCTGTGAAAAATGCCATTGGAATTTTGGTAAGGGTTGCATTGAATGTGTATATTGTTTTCTGTGGTATGACCATTTTGACAATATTAAGGCCTTCAGTTCATGATGTGGAATATCTTTTCATTCATTTGTGTCTTCCTCAATTTCTTTCATTATGTTTTGTAGTTACCAATATATAGGCCTTTCATCTCCTTGGTTAAATTTATTACTAAGTAACTTATCAGGAATATTTGTTTTTAAGATGGCTTCCAGGAGATTTTGATACATTTCTTTGAGAAATCTTACCTTGTCAAAATCACAAGTGTCAAAACTCCTCTGAATTCCAATAATCTGTTATCTAGGTCAAATTGAAATGATTAGATCTATTATAGACAGCACAGCATTAAGGAGTGAATAATCATATAAGAACAAATCAAGCTTAGGTATCTCTATACCATGAACATGTGAAAACATGGTTTACTTATAAATCTCTTTTTATATAATTTAAGTTTTGAGAGCTTTTGTTAAACTACAACTTCTCTGAAGGGAAGGAATGTTGTTGTAAAGTCAAAAATTGCATCCTTTGTTAAGTACCACTATAGTGAGGTCCCTGATTCACCACAGATAAATGTATTTTTCAACTCCCCAAATTAAGACAATCTATAAAGAAATGCTCATTTATTAGCAACTTGTGTTTGACAGTTTATTTCATGTCAGCCTCCAGCTTTCCTTTGCAAGCTTATTTGCATAATGTGTTATTATGTCTAAATGGAAAACTAAATGCCTCCATGTGGTCTTTAAATGACAAGTGCTTGTCAGCTTCATGCAATATTCAGAAGTAATAGATCCAAATCACAACAGCACTCACTGAGATGTTAAAAAAAACTTGTTGTGTATCCTTCCTTGACAAATTTACACTTTGGTACAGAATTGTCAATTAGACATTCCATGTGTTAAACAGTTTAGTTCAACTGTGAAGGAATTTACTGTAGCTTTATTCTATAGTGTTCTAAGTAATTACAATTCACATTACAATTTTGTTTTTATTTCAAACAAAGCAGCTCAGGGAATAATCTCCAAATGACCTTGGCACGATATCGCCAAGAATTTCTGTTTTAATTGTTTTAGAATATATACAAATTTAATGATCATGTTTTTAAGAACTCTGAAAAATCCATTGTTGGAACCTAAAATTTTGGGGTTCCTTGACTTGATGTTTAGTACCAGCAAAATGATGGTAACTTTTGGCATTCAATAATAAACACACTATTTTAAGAACATTTTTACTGCATCAAATCCTGCCCCCACCCCCAGCTCAGATATTTAGAACAGTTTTTTTTTCTCAATGTACTGATTCTACATTAGCATATGATTTAATATTACCACCAGCCACTGAATTCATGAACATAACCCATTAAAAGGGAGTCATTGTGTCTCAAAGGCCTTTTCAGTTGAGAGACAACAAAGAGAATGTAGCTACAAAAATCTCCATTCATACCACTTCTCCCACTCCACGCTGTCCTTCTCCCCTCCCACTTAATATGCTGCTCCAAACAAAGCTCAAGCCTAAAGCTCCAGGCAACCCCCAGAGGACCTGGCCCAGAAAAACCTCCCCTAAGAGAGAAACGTAAAAAGGTAATGGTGACTTGAGATCCCTGGTTTAGGGATCCTGGGACACTTGGAGCAAAACAAGGCAGCACTAAAGTTCCCATAGGGAGACACGACGAACACTGAAGAGGCCTCTAAGTAAAGGGAAGAGCAGGAGGCCTGGTTTAATCTATACACACCATACAGACTCACTCCATAAAGTGAACTGGGCAGGAATGGAGCAAGATAACTGACAATGTGACTGATTTCCCATGTGGATCCCCCAGGACTAAGTTGATTTGAATGATGAGAGTCAGCACACTAAGTTCTAGTTGGTGGGAAATGTGCTTTTAGGGATGTTTGACCCTTATCCTGACCCTAGAAAATGATGATGTGTTCAATAGGTTTTGTTGGGAGGTCTGGAGACTGGTGATGGATGGCAGATGAGTGGATGGAAGCTGACCTCAGAATAACAAGGACCCAGTGAACCCAGATAATGGCCTATTGAAGTCAGTTCCTAAGAGACCTCAAAATGTATCCACAGAGAAAGAATTCAAAACAATGTGAGGAGAGTAAGTGGTTAGAGAGGCCAATTTATAAAAGAGGAATATAATTGATCCAGAACTGTGGGAATCATGGAATGCTAAATATAGAGGATATCTGGAAGACAAGTTCATCTGGTCCTTGTACTTTACAGAAAACAAAAGAGAAGCCCAGGAAAGTGAGTTACACAAAGATTCACCCAGCTGCTTTGTGGTACATTTGGATCTGGATCTGGACATCCAGCTCTTAATCATAGTTGCTTTCATCTTGTTGTTTTAGAGAAAATATTAGTTTACCCAGGTCCTCTCCAACTCTTCAGTCATAAAGTAAAATAGAGTTCATGGACAGATAATATATCTAATCCTCTCTTTCATTTACTGTCCAAGATGTCCCTGGCAGTTCAAATTTTTGTTACTTATACTAATATTAACATTATTGCCTATTTTAATTACAGGACAAAGAAGAAAAATTTATAGATCAAACAATGAGTAAAATTGCTCTTTTTTGGAATCTTATTTAACTATTCTGATTACAATACAGATTTGCTCAAATCTCCTCTTAGTAGAACAAGAACATAGCATTCATATATTAAAAATCCAGCCAGTAAACTGATATGTATTTTTCAGTACCTACTCTATCATTCAATTCAGTTCAGTTCAGTCACTCAGTCATTTCCAACTCTTTGCGACTCCATGAATCGCAGCACACCAGGCCTCCCTGTCCATCACCAACTCCCAGAGTTTACCCAAACTCATGTCCATTGAGTCAGTGATTCCATCCAGCCATCTCATCCTCTGTCGTCCCCTTCTCCTCCTGCTCCCAATCCCTCCCAGCATCAGGGTCTTTTCCAATAAGTTAACTCTTCACATGAGGTGGCCAAAGTACTGGAGTTTCAGCTTAAGCATCAGTCCTTCCAATAAACACCCAGGACTGATCTCCTTTAGGATGGACTGGTTGGATCTCCTTGCAGTCCAAGGGACTCTCAAGAATCTTCTCCAACACCACAGTTCAAAAGCATCAGTTCTTCGGCACTCAACTTTCTTCACAGTATAACTCTCACATCCATACGTGACTACTGAAAAAACCATAGCCTTGACTAGACGGACCTTTGTTGGCAAAGTCATGTCTCTGCTTTTTAATACGCTATCTAGGTTGGTCATAACTTTCCTTCCAAGGAGTAAGCGTCTTTTAATTTCATGGCTTCAATCACCATCTGCAGTGAATTTGGAGCCCCAAAAAATAAAGTCTGACACTGTTTCCACTGTTTCCCCATCTATTTGCCATGAAGTGATGGGACCAGATGCCATGACCTTTGTTTTCTGAATGTTGAGCTTTAAGCCAACTTTTCACTCTCCTCTTTCACTTTCATCAAGAGGCTTTTTAGTTCCTTTTCACTTTCTGCCATAAGGGTGGTGTCATCTGCATATCTGAGGTTATTGACTCTATCATTAATTCTACAAAAAATACATTAATCACCTATTAAGTCCCAAGATGTTTTACAAACTTGAGATATAGCAGTGAACAAAATAGAAGTGCCTACATTCATAGTGCTTATCTCTAGAGTAAGAAAGAGATGGTACTGCACAAAGTGGCCAAAAATGAAAGAAGAGGCAGTGATACATAAAACAATTTATAATATAATCTCAGAAGTGGTAAGTAAGCACTATGTAGAAAAATGAAGCCAACTCAGTGTATGGAGGCACAAGTCTACTCCATGATCACTGCTCAGGAAATTACTTGGCCATAATGGCAGGGCTAACTCACTGAAGAGCTTTAAAGACTAAAACTACATGACACAATATGTGACCCATATAATACCAGCTGTGTCAGATAATAATACACGTTTTGTGCAAAAATAAAACAAAGGAAACTCTGTAGCCAAATAGCTTTAAGAAATCTCGGATTAAATAAACTAAATAGAGTAAATAATTAATTTAAATCAAGTAGCTGTATTTCTGTAGCAGCTCTTCAGGGAGTAGGGAACTCTAATATGCACTGGGCACTAAAATACAAGAATATTAGAATATTACATTAAGTAATATTACATTGGGATGCTAATCTTACATTTTACTAGTTCAGATCGGATCAGTCGCTCAGTCGTGTCCGACTCTTTGTGACCCATGAATCGCAGCACGCCAGGCCTCCCTGTCCATCACCAACTCCCAGAGTTCACTCAGACTCACGTCCATCAAGTCAGTGATGCCATCCAGCCATCTCATCCTCTGTCGTCCCCTTCTCCTCCTGCCCCCAATCCCTCCCAGCATCAGAGTCTTTTCCAATGAGTCAACTCTTCACATGAGGTGGCCAAGTACTGGAGTTTCAGCTTTAGCATCATTCCTTACAAAGAAATCCCAGGGCTGATCTCCTTCAGAATGGACTGGTTGGATCTCCTTACAGTCCAAGGGACTCTCAAGAGTCTTCTCCAACACCACAGTTCAAAAGCATCAATTCTTCGACACTCAGCCTTCTTCACAGTCCAACTCTCACATCCATACATGACCATAGGAAAAACCATAGCCTTGACTAGACGGAGCTTTGTTGGCAAAGTAATGTCTCTGCTTTTGAATATGCTATCTAGGTTGGTCATAACTTTCCTTCCAAGGAGTAAGCGTCTTTTAATTTCATGGCTGCAGTCACCATCTATAGTGATTTTGGAGCCCAGAAAAATAAAGTCTGACACTGTTTCCACTGTTTCCCCATCTATTTCCATGAAGTGGTGGGACCGGATGCAATGCTGTGCTATTAGTATTTAGACTCACCCTTAGTGTGGAGAAGGCAATGGCACCCCACTCCAGTACTTTTGCCTAGAAAATCCCATGTTCGGAGGAGCCTGGTAGGCTGCAGTCCATGGGGTCGCTAGAGTCGGACACGACTGAGCGACTTCACTTTCACTTTTCACTTTCATGAATTGGAGAAGGAAATGGCAACCCACTCCAGTGTTCTTGCCTGGAGAATCCCAGGGACAGGAAGCCTGGTTGGCTGCCGTCTATGGGGTCACACAGAGTCGGACACAACTAAACTGATGCAGCAGCAGCAGCAGCATCCTTAGTGACCCAAATATCTATTTTGTTTACTGCAATGGTTGGTTCAATGCTGAATTTTAAGAAATGATTGAGGCATCCAGCTTTGAAAGTAGGTGGATGAGGAAACATCTGTTGCAGATTTCCACAAAAGAAAAAAAATATAATTTTTAATTAACACTGCAAGGAGATCAAACCAGTCGATCCTAAAGGAAGTCAACCCTGAATATTCACTGGAAGGACTGTTGCTGAAACTTAAGCTCCAGTACTCTGGCCACTGATGTGAAGAGCCGACTCATTGGAAAAGACCCTGATTCTGGGGAAGACTGAAGGCAAAAGAAAGGAAGCAGCAGAGGATCACTGGTTAGATAGCATCACTGACTCAATGGACATGAATCTGAGCAAATTCTGGGAGACAGTGGAGGACAAGGGAGCCTGGTGTGCTGCAGTCCATAGGGTCCCAAAGCTGAACAGCAACAATATAGTTAACTACGAAAATGCAAGATAGGCATCCCAAGGAGGAAAGCTTCTATGGCACATGTAAAATACTTGCATTTGTCTAAATCCCATCTAGACAATGTGCTAAAGATACCAACTAAGTTTTTCCTGATCACACATAGTTCAGTGCTTGGCAAGTGGTATACAACCAGTGAATATGTGTTTAAAAAAATGAATCAAAAAATGAAATTCTATACAGTACCAAATAGCATTCCATATTATCAAAACTTATCCTGTAGTTGACATGTTGCAATACCGTTTTTTATTACTGAGGTAAAAGTAACATAACGTAAAATTAATCATTAACTTTAAAAAAGTGAACAGTTCAGTGACATGTAGTACATTCACAATGTTTTGCAACCACTAGCTCATCTAACTTCAAAATAATTTTATGCCCCAAAAGGAAGCCCATACCCATCAAGCAGTTATTTCCCATTTTTCCTCCCCTCTCAGCCTCTGACAATGATCAATCTGTTTCCTATTTCTATAGATTTCTCTATTGTGGACATTTCATAAATGGAAACATATAACATGACCTTCTGTGTCTGGCCTCTTTCACTTAGCATATTTTTGAGGCTTATTCACATTGTAGCACGTTATCAAAATTCATTGCATTGTTATTCAGTCACTAAGTCATGTCCTACTCTTTGCAGTCAGTATTCATAGATGAATAATATTCCATTTTCTGTATGTACCACAGTTTAATTATCCATTCATCCACTGGTGGAAGCTTATGCTATTCCTTTCTTTTGGATATTTTGAATAAAGTTGTTATGAATGTACATGTACATGTGTTTGAGTATTTGTTTTCAGTTACTTCAGGTAGATAACTAGTTGTGAATTTTCTGGGTCATATAATTTTGCTTTTGTTCAGTCACTCAGACATGTCTGACTCTGCAACTCCATGGACTGCAGCACACCAGGTTTCCCTATCCTTCACCATCTCCTGGAGCTTGCTCAAACTCATGTCCATTGAGTCAGTGATGCCATCCAATGATCTCTCTCTCTCTACTATATAATTCCATGTTTAACTTTTGAGTTAAACTGTCAGCAATACTCTTGAAAAAAATTTTTTTTTAATTTAGTTAAAAAAAAAAGGATCCTGAAGCCTACCTAAAATTCTGCTATTGTATTTTGCTATTGCCCAATTGTAAAGACGAAAAATAGGTTGAGTTTGAGATAAACTTTTTAAGTAGAAGATTGTCTTGGAAATCACTTTGCATGGACATATTTTCCTTCTATCTTTCCATAACTCACTGATTCCAACTTTAGTGTCCAGTGTGCTCCCCCTCTTCTCTGGCTATCAAATTTTGCTCTCATTTATATGTTATTATGAACTTTAGCTACTATGTTACTTCTTTGTATTGTTTCTACCCTTACTAGTTTATAAGATCCTTGACAGCAAGGACTTTTCCTGCTCTTTGCTGTTGTCCCAGAACTTTAGACAGTGACTGGCAGATAGTAAGTGCTCAATAAATATTTAAGGCCTGATTTCTCTATTAAACACAAATAGCTTGTGCTTGCTTAAAGAACTTTAGGCATCAACAAACTGGTGTGCATGCATATTTGTGGGTAGATGAGCTGGTAAAGAATCCGCTGCAGTGCAGGAGACCTGGGTTCATCCCTGGATCAGATACCTTGGAGGAAGGAATAGAACCTACTCCAGTATTGTTGCCAGGAAAATCCCATGGACAGAGGAGGCTGGCTGGCTACAGTCCATGGGGTCACAAAGAGTTGGATATGACTGGGTGACTGAGCACACACACGAGAGACATTTAAAAGTGACGAAAACACTGAAATCCTGCAACCTAGCCAGTCACTGACTATGCACAAAGCAGTCACCCAGTGGACACCACAATCCTCCCAGGCCACACAGATGGCCAGTTCACTCTAACAACAGCAAGTTGCAAAGTTTGGAATCGTCCCAGTTTGGTTTAGAAAAAGAAATTATGGGGGCAGCTATTATCTAAAGTGATGGTTATTTATATGTGTAGCTCCCCAGGTATTAAAGAGAAAATAAACCCTACAGTGTCTGAAGCTAACAGAAATAAAAAGTTTTCTAATGCATCTATACATAAGCTACCAACTAAATTTAATTTAATTACCTAGATAGCAATCAGATTGTGTCTCCAGGTAAGAAAAAAATTAAACGCAATAGAAAATTGTATAAACATTGCTATTTATCTTTTAATCTATTGTCAGACTGAGAAGAGATCAAATACAATCCTTCACTCTACTTGGAAAAACTTTTGGGGTATAGTTATTCATGTAGAGATTGGTTGCAACCTTCAAAGCAACTGTGGTAGATTTCAGTGGTTGATAAGGTCCAGTGATAATAAAATGAAGCAGGAGTGGGGGGGACCCTCAAGACAACGTGGTGGGGGGCAATTATGACCCATTACTGTTTGAATCACACACTGTGATTAAACTCCTAGGAGGCACTCAACATCCACATTTGTTGTGAAAAGGGCCCTGATTAGCATTTGTACTATGCATTTTGGTAATCAGAAATCATTATAGAGAATGCAACATTAAATGAAGGAATATGGCAATCTCCCATGCATTAAATAGGCTAATTTTTTTAAAGAAATGACTTTATATCTAAAGGAAATAACATCATTTCTTTTCCTGCAAAGCAATAACACTTGGTCAGATGCTCTCTACTACCATCTATAAGTATTGCCACAGTGAACATTTGATTAGCAAATAGCCACTCTGCATGATATGGAGGCTGCTTTCATTTAAATGTTGATATGTAAGAGCTATTTTTGCTATGTGTCTTTACTCTTGGAGAGAGCTAAATGATGAATTAAACTAGTCAGAGATACAACAGCAAGTTTTAAATTCTTAAAACATTCCAACAAATTAGGTCAAGATTCAAGAAGTCTTCTGACAAAAGCATCAGAAATATTTTTCTGTTCTATAAAATATTAACAGGGATGAAAGCTGTTAATATAATGTTTTTGGCATATTTTGACACAATCTCTTGTTACTTCAAGTGACTTGCATCTACTCATGTATTAAAATCTTAAACAATTGAATCAAGACCATTTTGTGTATGAATTTGTCTTTTTCACAGTTTTATATCTGTAAGTAAACACATTTTGAGAAATCCTTTCTGTATCAAATCTTGCAAGATGATATTGTCCCTACTTACAAGTATTCAATTCCATTTGTTTTAATTATATAGATTCCTTGGTAAAATATTGAGGAAAAGAGGCATTGTTAAGAATTGAACAAGACAGTCAAACTGTGCATTTACTCAAAAGAAATTTTAAACATTTTATTGTTGGCAGGTAAAATTGAAATCAATTGTTAAATGACCATTTACTCATTATTTTATGCCATATGATTAAAGGAACTTTTAACTTTGACAGTTGTGTCACCAAATTAACTTACCTAAAATTTCACTGCTGTATTTTTAAATACCTTCTCTCCAGCAAGCTATTTGGGTTGATTAACCAAAGAGCTAAGACTCTTTGAGAATATCAAAGTAATTATCACTTATTTCAAAGTGCATTAGACAATAGCTAAATAAGGAACTTCATTGAAATCTATTATAGAAAGATAAAAAACATGATTATTCAACATTTTCCTTTGCATTCTATTAACCAATATTACTTTAAAATTATTCTGTGGGTAATGCTAATGTTCAGAAAACTAAGATCATGACATCTGGTCCCATCACTTCATGGCAAATAGATGGGGAAACAGTGGAAACAGTGACTGACTTTATTTTGGGGGGCTCCAAAATCACTGCAGATGGTGATTGCAGCCATGAAATTAAAAGACGCTTACTCCTTGGAAGGAAAGTTATGACCAACCAAGACAGCATATTGAAAAGCAGAGACATTACTTTGCCAACAAAGGTCCATCTAGTCAAGGCTATGATTTTTCCGGTAGTCTTGTATGGATGTGAGAGTTGGACTATAAAGAATGCTGAGCACCGAAGAACTGATGCTTTTGAACTGTGTTCTTGGAGAAGACTCTTGAGAGTCCCTTGGACTGCAAGGAGATCCAACCAATCCATCCTAAAGGAGAACAGTCCTGGGTGTTCATTGGAAGGACTGATGTTGAAGCTGAAACTCCAATATTTTGGCCACCTGATGCAATAGGCTGAGTCATTTGAGAAGACCCTGATGCTGGGAAAGATTGAGGGCAGGAGGAGAAGGGGACGAGAGAGGATGAGATGGTTGGATGGCATCACCGACTCAATGGACATGGGTGTGGGTAGACTCCGGCAGTTGTTGATGGATAGGGAGGTCTGGTGTGCTGCAGTTCATGGGGTTGCAAAGAGTTGGACACAACTGAGCGACTGAACTGAACTGAACTGAATGCTAATGTTCATGAAAACAAATTTAGTAGTAGCAAATTGCTTAAACTATAATAATTTATAATTTTTTAGAGAGATGTTTACACTGACCATTAAGCCTTAGAGTACTGCAATTCATTTTCCTGTGTTCTGTGCATACCCTATATCTCTGTCCCACTTTGGGACCAGAAGTGTATTTTTGCAAAGCTGTCTAGCGTTAAGAACTACTGTCATTCATGTAAAACAGAAAGCTTGTGACTTAGTCCTACTTTGAGATATGACCGTTTTGGAAAAGAATGGAAGGAGAGAAAAGGAGAACTAAGAATAGTCCCACTATGTACCATGCATACATTCTTTGTACAGTTTAAAAGTAACTTGAGCTGCTCATATGTATTAAAATCTGAAATGAGCCCAATATAAGAGAGTGTAACATAACATGAAAAACTAATCAAATCACCAAGTACAGTAGAAGTCATCCCCCTTGATTCTCTAATTCAGCTCATTTGAAAATTCCATCTGTCTCATAGTCAATGTGAATCCAATCAGAGACATCATTTGGGTTCATAGAATGACAATACTAAGTTGAAAAGTATGTTGTGAGATGAAAGAGCCACATGTTTACTCAGTGGAAAAAAACACTGACCTTTTTTTCTAACTTGAAAAGGTCTTGACATAATATTATATAATAGAGGTTTCACTGATATGGAATCTAGGTTGAAATGCTTTGCTGAGGTTAAAAGGAGAAACATATAAGAACATTATACTGTTTCTCTGTGGGAAGAAGGAATTGTACTTTGTGTTCCTAAGGTCGGAATAAACAGGAAAACCTGGAGACAAACTTTAGCAAAACCATTGGATTGAGTTCAACTATAAGAGATCTTCCAATGCTTTTTATATTTGAGATCATTTGGGATGCTCATATTACCAGATAATAGAGATCTGAACTGCCTATGAAGACAGATTAAAATTAGTATTTACTAGTTGAATATTGTAGTGTGAGATGTTGTCCTATACACAATACATTTACCAAAAAAATAAGTAAAATCTTACCTTCAAAAAGCTTGCAGTCTAGGAAACCAAATGCAACAGGATGATGCAAAAATATATCATATCACTTGATCAAGCCCATCATTCTGCCCACTCCACAGAAGCCTCATGCTGACCCTAGCCTCTGCTGAGCCACAGGCCTGTTCAGCACTTCTATGCCTTGTCACTGGGGCCTGTCAGAGCCTTTGGGTCCTCTGCTTACCTTGTACCAGCCACGTAGAGGCAAGTGATGGGAATATGGAGCTTACTTCAAGCTTATCTACCTGGCTACTTCCCACTAATGTCACATCATTGCTCTAATTCATGCTGGAAGCGGGTGGGGCAGGGAGTGCAGGAAGACAGAAGAGTGTGGTGTATGTGTGTGTGTGTGTGTGTGTGTGTGTATTCACACACTTCTCTAAGCTAGATACTTGTAGTCTCCCCTTTGTGAGCCTGGGAAACATGCCATGTTTCATTCTCCCCATGGAAAACAAATTTCTATTAATACCTAAGACAGACTGCTCCAGCACCTAGGTTCCAGTCTCAGCTCTGTGATTTACCAGCTGTACAACCTTGAGCAAGTCATTTAACATCTCTGTGCCCCAATTTCTTCATCTGTAAAATGGATTCAATAAGAGTCCCTCCCCCTTCAGAGTTATTATAAGGATCAAATAAGTTTAAAAAGGTACAGTGCTCAAAGCAGTACCTGACACATGGTGAGAAACAAAAGAGTTTGTCAATTTTTCCACCTCCTCTATCTTCTTCTATCCATTTCTCACCAGGACCAGAAGGGCATGCTTTTTAATTCCTCTACATCATATCTTTCTTCTCCAGAAGGCAGAAATTTTTTTATCCCTCCCAGGTGAAAGAAGGTTCATCTTTACATTATGAAGGAATGAATCTCCATCATTTGAGAACTATGTGCTTGGTCCCTTGATGTTTCTGTTGATATAGCCTGACTCTTAAAATCAAGGCTTCTGACAAAGACCAATTTGGGTATTATAGTGGAGTACTAACCATTTCAGTCCTGTTTGCAATCCTGTTCTGACACCACTATTTTCAAAGTAGGTAGAAACCTTGACTGATTAGATTAGTCAATAAAAATGCTACCAAAATACAAATATTATTATATTTCAAATATCATTCCTATTACACATACAATATGCTATTTAAGACCCTTTATGGCAATGAGTGTTTCTCAATCTTAGAAGCACATAAGAATCACCAGTAAAACTTTAAAGAATCATTTCCAGTACCTATCCAATTCTACTAAATTAGAATCCCCAAAGACCACCTGTAACTTAAAAATAAAATTCTGATCTGCAATTAAGATTAAAAGCCACTGTTGTTGAATAACAGGAGAATGCATAAAAATATATATGATTTGTAAAAAGTTACCTGAAGTCTAATTATCATCTCACTTATTAGCTAAGTGAGCTTGGTGAAACTTCTGTAAATCTCACTTTTTTCATCTACAAAGCAGAGGAAAAATAGTAAATAATTTACAAGGTTACTCTGGTAATACAAATATTAATACAATGCCTGGCATCTGGCAAACACTCAATAAATATTAACTGTAATTAGTATCCCCAAGTCATGGATGAAAAAATAAATTCTTAGGGAAGTTACAAAACTTCCCCATTATCCACAGCTAATATCCAACATACTCAGTATGTGAATCACAGTATATCTGATTATAAAAATCATGAATGAATGAATATATAGTAACATGGGAATCAGACTCAATGGTATCTAATTTCAGAACTCATATGCTTTTTAGTCCCCTACACTGTTTATCAAAAGCAGGTGGGAAAATATCATGGAAGGTAGATAGAAGCAGAATGAAAGAAGAAATAATTGGCTCAAGTGAAGCTTGCAGTCCTGGTGGAAGTGATGGGAGGTGGGAGGCATATGACTGAGGTCCAATATAAACAACTGACTATGTGCACACAGTTTCTGAGTAGAATTTGGCAAAGAGTGACAGGGAACCCAAGGGCTCCATAATGTCCCTTGATGTTGTTGACATCTAATCATTTAATCTTCACTAGAAAACATTGCTTCAATCTCAAATAACAACAGCCAACTATTTTCTCAAAAGAATTAATTTTCAAACCATCATGTGACATTTACATTTTGCACCTTCCATCTTAAATCTTCCTACGTGTCAGATGTTTTGTTGTTCTTTTATGAAATGGTCAGTCAGGCGTGGCCACAAGAGGAGACAGAGGAGATGCTCGGGAAGATGATCTGTTCTGTGCACACGTGCACACAGGAGCCACGCCACACAGGGTCACATGGAAATACACAGGCTGGTCAAGAGGCAGAAGACATGAGAAAGGGCAAAGTTTCGACCACAGCCTTTGCTGGGTTTCTGTGGGAAAGGCAAGACAGGGCAGGGTAAACAGTTTAAGACTGGTTAGCTTGAATCATTCCAGTGAACTCTAAATTCAGGAGGTGACCCCTAGTTGTCCGGATCCTGGCCCTGGGATGCTTAAGGCAGAGGAGTATTGCCCCCTGCAGTGGACAAAATGGATTGCGGAGGGACAGCTCTGGATGGAGCAGTTTGTATACCAAAGGCATGTTCCTCACGGAGCACTTTGCCATCGCTAAGAATTGGCTAGCCCCAGGAGAGGCAGACTCCCCAGCCAGAAAGATTTGTTTTTTTCAATGTTAAAACATTAACATACAGAAATTATGTATTTATAAAAATGTTATGCCTATACAATAGTTAACTTTTTAGCTGCATATGCAGACATCAAACTATTTTTTCAAATATGATCTGAAAGATATCTTAAAGTCATCTATAAATGAGACTGATTTACCCAACTACCCATACAACAGGTCTGAAATTATGTACTAAATCAGCTAATTTCTGAAATTCCCTGGTGATCCAATGGTTAAGGGTCTGCCTGTCAATGCGGGGGACCTGGGTTGGATCCCTGATCCGGGAAGATCCCACATGCTGCAGGGCAACTAACTCCATGTGCCACAACTGTTGAGCCCCAGCTCCAGAGCCTGTGCTCCAAAACAAGGGAAGCTACCACAGTGAGAAGCCTGGGCACTGCAACTAGAGAAAGCCCACTCACAGCAGTGCAGCCAAAAATCAGGAAATAACTTAAAAGTAAAAATAAACCAGCTAATTTCCAAAACCAAAAAGCTGGATAATTCAAGTTTTTTTCCTTTTGACAAAAAAGTTATGAAAACTTTTCTAATTGGGACTCCTTTTATGTGTGCCTTGTTTTATAAACATTGCTATATCCTTTATTCTTGGTATTATTTCTCTATTAATATTATGCTGAGTTGTCAGGACTTGCTTGCGAAGGGCTCAGGGAAATGAGAGCATCATTTCTTCCTGTGGAAAGGGGGTGATCAGGACCCCAAACCTCAGGATCGAGCAGATGATCAAATCTCACTGACTGCTCAAACTCTTCCTTATTGAGACAGGTTCTGTCAAAGCTGCTGCTCTTTCAGGGTGACAGAATGTGACCTCCACCGAACGCAGGAGAATCCAAGACAAATTGAAATTTCAGGTAATTTCTTTCAAGTTAGAAGTGTAACAAAAGACTTGTACTGATAAAGAGACTCTCATGCAGGATCAGAGCCATTAATCTCTAAACCCCAACTGAGCAAAATGTATTATTCTTCTAAAATGCAATATCCTATTAGTGATGGAGCAAATATTCACATTTGTGAAGATTGTAGAGACTGATATCATTTGAACCTCAATTATTAAAAATGTACCCATTTATTGAGTAACTTTTAGATCTAATTCCCTGGATACATATGCAAAGGGATAGGAAGATGCTTCCCAAATGGCACAGTGGTGAAGAATCCACCTGTCTTTGTAGGAGACACAGGAGACCCGGATTCCATCCCTGGGTCGAGATGATCCCTTGGAATAGGAAATGGCAACCTGCCCCAGTATTATTGCCTGGAAAATTCCATGAACAGAGGAGCCTGCTTGGTGCTTTTCTACTAGTTAGTGTTTACTCTTTACAAGGCACATCATCTATCCTAAAAGATAATGCTGTGATCCTGTGAAAATGCTGCAGTCAATATGCCAGCAAATTTGGAAAACTCAGCAGTGGCCACAAGACTGGAAAAGGTCAGTTTTCATTCCAGTCCCAAAGAAAGGCAGTGCTAAAAGTGCTCAAACTACCGCACAATTGCACTCATCTCACACACTAGTAAAGCAATGCTCAAAATTATCCAAGCCAGGTTTCAACAGTATGTGAATTGTGAATTTCCAGATGTTCAAGCTGGATTTAGAAAAGGCAGAGGAACTACAGATCAAATTGCCAACATTCATTGGATCATCGAAAAAGCAAGCGATTTCCAGAAAAACATCTATTTCTGCTTTATTGACTATGCCAAAGCCTTTGACCATGTGGACCACAACAAACTGGAAAATTCTTAAAAAGATGGGAGTACCAGACCACCTGACCTGCCTCTTGAGAAACCTGTATGCAGGTTAGGAAGCAACAGTTAGAACTGGATATGGAACAACAGACTGGTTCCAAATAGGGAAAAGGAGTATGTCAAGGCTGTATATTGTCACCCTGCTTATTTAATTTATATGCAGAATACATCAAGAGAAATGCTGGGCTGGATGAAGCACAAGCTGGAATCAAGATTGCCAGGAGAAATATCAATAACCTCAAATACGCAGATGACACCACCCTTATGGCAGAAAGTGAAGAAGAACTAAAGAGCCTCTTGATGAAAGTGAAAGAGGAGAGTGAAAAAGTTGGCTTAAAACTCACCATTCCGAACACTAAGATCATAGCATCTGGTCCCATCACTTCATGGGAAATAGATGGGGAAACAGTGGAAACAGTGACAGACTTTATTTTTGGGGGCTCCAAAATCACTGCAGATGGTGACTGCAGCCAAAAATTAAAAGATGCTTTCTCCTTGGAAGAAAAATTATGACCAATCTAGACAGCATATTAAAAAGCAGAGGCATTATTTTGCCAACAAAGATCTGTCTAGCCAAAGCTATGGTTTTTCCAGTAGTCATGTATGGATGTGAGAGTTGGACTATAAAGAAAACTGAGCACCAAAGAATTGATGCTTTGAGCTGTGGTGTTGAAGAAGACTCTTGAGAGTCCCTTGGACTGCAAGGAGATCCAACCAGTCCATCCTAAAGGAAATAAATCCTGAATATTCTTTGGAAGGACTGATGCTGAAGCTGAAACTCCAATACTTTGGCCACCTGATGTGAAGAGCTGACTCATTTGAAAAGACCCTGATGCTGGGAAAGATTGAAGGTGGGAGGAGAAGGGAACAGCAGAAGATGAGATGGTTGGATGGCATCACTGGCTCAATGGACGTGAGTTTGAGTAAACTCCAGGAGTTGGTCATGGACAGGGAAGCCTGGCGTATTGCAGTCCATGGGGTCTCAAAGAGTCGGGCATGACTGAGTGATTCAACTGAACTGAACTGAACTTCCCAAAGCTCTCATGTTCTGTCTTAGTGTTTGTCTTCCTTTCTACTCTTCCCCAGATAGAATGTGAGCTCTTCCTGTCACATTCACCCTGTGACTAATGCTTGCTCCACTGCAACCCCATAGACAACCTACAGCACACATTCTGCTATAGAGCTCGTAATAACTGTTGAATAACTGAATGTAGAGATCACTGAATGCATTGGAGGCACACAAAACTACACAAGTACAGATTATTCTACTCAGTGGGGTGGCTCTCAATCTTACATGTCTGTTTATATCTCCATGACATTTTCCTTCTGCCTCAGTATTCCCAATTTCCAAGCACTACAAATTGTCCCTGGCTGGATTGCCTTAGCTGAACAAATGAAGAAAGGCATGCTAACTGCCCTCTGAAATTGTATTCAAGACCAGAGTTGAAGCAATACCAGTTTTACAGAACCAGAAACCTGGTATTATACTAGATGGGACAAGTTTTGATACTTCAGTTTTTTTAAATGATTCACATTGGCTAGAATAGTCCTGCAAACAGAGGACTCCACCAAGGTACTTGTGCTGATGGCTTGGATTTCAAGCTAAGAGAATTAAACTGTTCACATTTCAACCTTGGTTGGGTTAACATCCTGTCTACCTAAATGTTTTGGCTCTTCATTGAACAGCTTGCATAGCCCGTATGGTTGCCATGGAACTGGTGTTAGACTGAATGCCATTTAAATCTTCTAAATCCCTCTGTTAAAGGATTTCATCCCAGTCTCTGTTTCCTCCAACAAAATAAAATTTGAACGATGGCAATCAGTAGGTAACTCAGAAAAAGCTATTGATTTTTCAATTTCTCAATTTGTAAAACAGAAATGTGATTTATTTTTACATAACATTTTGCTAAGAATCTTGCCAGTAATCAGGTTTTGATGGCTATAAAATACACTAAATTCCTTAGAAGTAAAGCTATCTGGCATTTCTCTCTAATTTGATTTTTTTAAGTTTAATTAATTTAAGATATCTATAATGGAACATGCCAATAATTCCTGCTAGTTCTGCTAAGCGAGTACATTTTTTAGCCTCTTCAATTTAAAAAGAAAATAAATTAGAAGACGAAATCTTGATGCTTTTCCCCCCTCTGGATTAGAAAGGACAGTTTTCTGTTGTTATTGCAGTTCTTTCTTTGGCCTTAATCATTGATTCATCTTTAATTTATCAGATGGCATTTTCCCAAGGGATCTAAGCAACTGCTTTTATGGGTGTGAGAGATTTGTAATTTTTCCTCTCTATTTTCAAAACTATGCAATTATTCACCCA
The DNA here is from genome assembly GCF_029378745.1 of Bos indicus. Classification (NCBI taxonomy): domain Eukaryota; kingdom Metazoa; phylum Chordata; class Mammalia; order Artiodactyla; family Bovidae; genus Bos; species Bos indicus. The sequence continues at coordinate 47,261,562 of NC_091762.1, read as the reverse complement.
GAAACTAATAAACAATGTTGTATTGGTGCACATCTCAGCTTTACTGGTTGGAAAAGTCTGCCCTAAAAACAGTATAAACACATGGTTTGTGGGAGGACATGTTTGGCCTCCACTGTGTTAACAGTAGCATGCCAAGACATTTCCCTCGAGATCGAGTAAGGAATCTATCACCCATGCATGCATCTGAATCTTTTTAAATACATTCTTATTTCAACCTATTACTGAATCGTAAAGTAATATATTTCCATAATTTCAATATCCATTATGTAAAGTTCTAGTACCACTTACTTGTTTTACATTTTTCTTCTTTTAAATCCCAAAAGATGCCTCCCATCTAGTTCTACAGGAGTCAGTGAACAATCCATGTAAGTTACCCTTTTCAGATCTTTCATATTATAAATTTTGATGAAAGCCCTCTCTTACCTTTGAACTAAAATGTTCTACTTATTTAATATATCTCATATTCACTGTCACTGATGAATGACCTGCTATCTACCAACACATTAGCCCTTTTCAGTAATTATTCCTTTTATTTCTCTGCCACATATGACATTGCTAATCATATTCTGTTTCTTTAAATTCTTTCCTACCTTGACTCCTCTGACACATGCCATTACCTAAATGTTTGTACTGTTCTTCATTCCTCATGCTGTAAATATTATTTTTCTCTTCTTGGCTTCAGCTCTTGCTCTGTGGAATCTAAATTTAGACTCTCACCACAAATCTTCTCAGCCACTTTTATTCCTCTAATATGTTTCTAAGTTCAGGGCACAATCTAGAATGCCTTTTTTGCCAATAACTCAAAAAATCCAGAATCAGAAATGAAATACTTCAGATTTTAAATAATGTAAGTACATTATTTTATTATGTCCTCTCGTGTCTCTATTGACACATGAAACACTTTACATTCCAAATGGCCTCAATAATCCAAAGTTTATAGGCAAGTTTATCTTTCCATATTTGGTTGAGTGCTTACTGCAGAATATTACCTTCTTTTTCTGGGTCATTTACAAATGTGTTAAAATAAATTTCAGCCCCAGTCTTTAGGAAACTTCACAGCTTGTGTGTTTTCAAGTTACAGTTGCTTTCTAAAAAGCAGAAATGTAAAACTCAGCTAGCTTCATTTGTCATTTAATTGACTTCCTTGATCGTGTAACCACTAAAATACAGACCTCACCTAAGGTGGTCCATGCTCTCTCTGGTGGTGGTGGTTTAGTCACTAAGTCTGGTCTGACTCTTGCAATCCCATGGACTGTATGTAGCCCGCCACGCTCCTCTGTCCATTGTATTTTTCAGGCAAGAATACTGGAGTGGTTTGCCATTTCCTTCTCCAGGGAATCTTCCCAACCCAGGGATCAAACCTGGGTGTCCTGCACTACAAGCAGATTCTTTACCAACTGAACTACCAGGGCCCAATTTCCTGCAATGTTCCTATTCTACTTTATCATTACACTATAGATACTTTATACAGAAAGGTTTTTTTTAAAATACAACCTTTTGTTTATTTCTCGTATGTATTCTTAAAGTCTATTATCAAAGAAAATACAGCAACAACATGCAAAAGCAATATAAAACTTCTAAAGAATTTTAATGGCTACAATAATATCATTATGCATAACAATGAATTAAATTTTATTTATTTATATTAAACTTTAATTATATTAAAATGGAAATATGAAATGCAGATTGCTATATTAACTAATCAAGCCAGCCTTAGTGAGACAGAATGAGAGGCCACGGGGTTTGGGCAGAGGTTTGAACATCATGAATTTCAAAGAATATGAAACCTCGCTCCAAAAATATCTAAATAAATTTCAGTCCTTTCTATAAAATAAAGACTGTTTCAAAATGCATTTGATGTGATTGTCATCATCATATCTGGAGAAATAGTTTCATATTTGTGTCTTCTTTGTCCCCTATTCCAAATCATAACTACAACTTAAGTTGCACAAGAGTTTACCAAGAAATAAATGATTTTTACTTAGTTTTTCCTTTGTGACCGTTAAGTAATAATTGTGCATTTTACATAAAAACTCTAGTAGTTGTGTGTGCATATATGTGGTGTGTATTAACAACCTGATTCTAAATTTTAACTTGAAATACATTCAATAGCAATAATAATCAAGGAAAAAGAATAAAGTTAATTGACCTACATTACTAGATATGAAGATTTATTATAAGGTTATGTAATTGACACATTATTTATATGTATAAAGGTTCCACTACAATTAACTGAGGAAAGGGTAATCATTTCAATATGATGCTGGGTTAATTTGTATTTATATGGGTAAAAATGAACCTTGACCTCTATCTCATACTGTACATAAAAGTCAATTTCAGATGGGTCATATACTTAAATGTGAAGAATAAGATTTAAAACTGCATAGAAGAATACCTAAAAGAATATCCTTGTGGCTTCAAGGCAGACAATGACTTTTGAGAAATCACAAATGTGTAAAAAAAAAAAAAAATCGCAAAATATAGAAAGCATTAACCATAAAAAATAGAATGTGTTTATGGTGGTATTATTAAGAAATTAGAAAGGCAAGACACAGAGTGAGAAAAGTTATTTTTAATACATACATCTGACAAAGAACTCATATCCAGAATAAAGAATTTCTACATGATTTTGCTGTTCACTTTCTACATGGCTTGTCATTAAGTCATGTCTGACTCTTTTGTGACCCTATGAACTGTAGCCCTCCAGGCTCCTCTGTCCATGAGATTTCCTAAGCAAGAATACTGGAGTGGGTTGGCATTTCCATCTTCAGAGATTAAAAAAAAAAAGATGCAAAAAAGTTTTTTAAAAATCCAATTTTAAAACATGGGCAATACATTTCAACAGGTATTTTACCAAACAGCATATACAAATGGCCAATAAGTGTATGACTATGTCATTAGTCATGAAAGAAATACAAATTGGAGACATAAAAGATACCATTTCACCTACCAAAATAGCTAAAATTTAAAAGACTGGCAATTCTAAGTATTGATGTGAATCTAGAGCAATCAGAACTCTGAGACTGTTGATGGGACTGTCAATCAATACCACCACTTTGTAAAATCTAGCAATATTTGCTAGAGTTAAGCATACCTACTGGTGACCCAGCAACTCAATTCCCAGTCATATACCCAGTATAAAATGAGTGTATATGTTCACCAAAAGGTATATCAAAAATATTCATATCAGTTTTATTCTTAATGGCCAAACTAGAAAAAAATCCAATGTCCCTCAACAATTGACTGGACAAATAAATTGTAATATATTCATATAATGAAACACTATGTATTCATAAAAAGCTCGACATTCAGAAAACTAAGATCATGGCATCTGGTCCCATCACTTCATGGCAAATAGATGGGGAAACAGTGGAAACAGTGACAGACTTTATTTTTGGGAGCTCCAAAATCACTGCAGATGGTGATTGCAGCCATGAAATTAAAGGACGCTTACTCATTGGAAGGAAAGTTACGACCAACCTATATAGCATATTCAAAAGCAGAGACATTACTTTGCCAACAAAGGTCCATCTAGTCAAGGCTATGGTTTTTTCGGTAGTCATGTATGGATGTGAGAGTTGGACTGTGAAGAAAGCTGAGTGCCGAAGAATTGATGCTTTTGAACTGTGGTGTTGGAGAAGACTCTTGAGAGTCCCTTGGACTGCAAGGAGATCCAACCAGTCCATTCTGAAGGAGATCAGCCCTTGGTGTTCTTTGGAAGGAATGATGCTAAAGCTGAAACTCCAGTACTTTGGCCACCTCATGCGAAGAGCTGACTCATTGGAAAAGACTCTGATGCTGGGAGGGATTGGGGGCAGGAGGAAAAGGGGATGTCAGAGGATGAGATGACTTGATGGCATCACCGACTCGATGGACGTGAGTTTGAGTGAACTTCAGGAGTCGGTGATGGACAGGGAGGCCTGGTGTGCTGCAATTTATGTAGTCACAAAGAGTTGGACATGACTGAGTGACTGAACTGAACTGAATGTGCAAAAACATGGATTAATTTTGTAGACATAATGTTGTACTAAAGCCAAACAAAAAGAATTCCAAACAAAAAGAAGTTCAAGAGCAGAACTATTCTACTCTCCAGAGATTGGACTTGAATCCTGAAAACTTTCTGGTAGGAGGATAATGACTGGAAGAGAATACAAAGGAATCTTCTAGGGTGGTGGAAAAGGTCTTCCCTTTGATCTGGGTGATAGTTACCTGAGTGTACATATATTTTAAAAATTCGTTGAACTATACACTTAAGATTTGACTACTTTACTGCATTTGCATTAAACTCAAAAATAAAGAAGGAAGGTTAAGAGAGAGAACAGAGGAAGAGGGAGGAGAAATAAAGGAGGAAGAGAAGCAGGAGCAGAAATAATAATGTGAACATGAATTCAACCCGCTACAAGATAACTATATTTTTGAGACTATAGATATTTGTTTCATAGAATCATCTTTAATGGCTTTATTAGTTTGGTTTTAATAACAAAAAAGAAAATTTAGCACAGGAAACCAATCCTTTTACTTCTTTGATTAGAAAACAAGGTAAAGTTACAGACTATACCCTAATGTTTTGTAATGATTTAATTTACCATTATCTGTTTTTATATTGAAAGTTATTTTATAGTTTTTCTTATTGTTTAATTCTCACCTCATGTATCTAGCTGTTTAATTCTTCTTATAGTTACCAATTTAAAAAAAAACCCTCATAGCTCAAAGGTATATTACACAGAGATAAAGCACATTATTAGAGAAAACAACAAGCAAATTTTAAATGACTAGTGTTTTTATTTATTAAATTATACTATTTTCTAGAAGTGAACATTTCTCAGCATTTTTATTCAGGCTTATTTGTAATATCAAAGTAATAATAAATAAGTTACAGATAAACTAATGCCTTTATGTGATATTAGTTATAAAATTAAAACAGTATACTGTTAATGATTATGCATTGGATAATTTATAATCCGAATGGCATTGCTTAATATGATAACCTAATTTGACACATGATTTTAATGTTTTTTTCTTTTTAATTTATTTTTTTATTGAAGGATAATTGCTTTACAGAATTTTGCTGTTTTCTGTCAAACCTCGACATGAATCAGCCATAGGAATACATATAATTCCCTCCCTTTTGAACCTCCCTCCCACCTCCCTCCCCTTTCCACCCCTCTAGGTTGATACAGAGCCCCTGTTTGAGCTTCCTGAGCCATACAGCTGATTCTTGTTGGCTATCTATTTTACATATTCAAAAGCAGAGACATTACTTTGCCAACAAAGATCTGTCTAGTCAAGGCTACGGTTTTTCCAATGGTCATGTATGAATGTGAGAGTTGGACTGTGAAGAAAGCTGAGTGCCGAAGAATTGATGCTTTTGAACTGTCGTGTTGGAGAAGACTCTTGAGAGTCCCTTGGACTGCAAGGAGATCCAACCAGTCCATTATAAAAGAGATCGGTCCTGCGTGTTCTTTGGAAGGAATGATGCTAAAGCTGAAACTCCAGTACTTTGGCCACCTCATGCGAAGAGTTGACTCCTTGGAAAAGACTCTGATGCTGGGAGGGATTGAGGGCAGGAGAAGGGGACGACAGAGGATGAGATGGCTGGATGACATCACCAATTCGATGGACATGAGTTTGAGTGAACTCCGGGAGTTGGTGATGGACAGGGAGGCCTGGCGTGCTGCAATTCATGGGGTCGCAAAGAGTCGGACACGACTGAGCCACTGAACTGAACTGAACTGAATGTAAGTTTCCATGTTACTCTTTCCATACATCTCACCCTCTCCTCCCCCTCCCCATGTCCATAAATCTATTCTCTACATCTGTTTCTCCATTGCTGTCCTGTAAATAAATTCTTCAGTACCGTTTTTCTAGATTCCATATATGTGCGTTAGAATATGATATTTATCTTTTTCTTTCTGACTCACTTCACTCTGTATAATAGGTTCTAGGTTCATCCACCTCATCAGAACTGACTCAAATGCATTCCTTTTTAATGCATTATTTAGACTCATTTGCTGGCAGTTACATTAAATCTTTGCACTTGGATATTTGAAAATAAACAGTAAAGATTTCTTTACAAGGAATGAGTATCATATACTAGTTTTAAATAAGTAGTGTGAACCTAAAGTGGTGAGAATAGTCAATTATTAATTATACTGGTCCCTATCTTTAAAAAATTGTTTCTCAATTTCTTATGTAGAACATGGCCACTGAGCACAATAGGATATACACTGACTGCCTTTGTTTTAGAGTATCTCTTTTGAGCACATTTGTATGGAGAACAGCCTTAAAAAAGAGTCTCCCTACATGGAAGCTACTGCTGCTGCTAAGTCGCTTCAGTCATTTCTGACTGTGCGACCACATAGACAGCAGCCCACTCTGTGCGACCCCATAGATGGATTCTCCAATGCATGCATGCCTGCTAAGTCGCTTCAGTCGTGTCTGACTTTGTGAGACCTTATGGACAGCAGCCCACCAGGTTTCCCTGTCCACAGGATTCTCCAGGCAAGAATACTGGAGTGGGTTGCCATTTCCTTCTTCCCCTACAGGGCAGAGGGCAGGTTTATTTATTGTCCAGTATAAAGTGAAAGTGAATTCGCTCAGTCGTGTCCGACCCTCAGCGACCCCATGGACTGCAGCCTTCCAGGCTCCTCCATCCATGGGATTTTCCAGGCAAGAGTACTGGAGTGGGGTGCCATTGCCTTCTCCGGTCCAGTATAAAGACAGTATAAATAAAGATAATGCCTCCCTCAAGGTGATAATGTCTCCCTCCAGAGTTCCTTGGACAGCAAGGAGACCAAACTAGTCAATCCTAAAGGAAATTAACCCTGAATATTCATTGGAATGACTAATGTTGAAGCTGAAGCTCCAATACTTTGATCATCTGATGCGAAGTGCTGACTCACAGGAAAAGACTCTAACGCTGAGGAAAATTTAGGGCAAAAGAAGAGGGCAGTTAGAGGATGAACTGGTTGGATCATCAATTCAATGGACATGAGTCTGAGCAAACTCCAGAAGATAGTGAAGTGTAGTCCATGGGGTCACAAAGAGTCAGACACTACTGAGCAACTGAACAATAACAACCAGTGTGAAATTCTGTCACGTTTGCTTTTATCTTATTATAAAAGATTCAGGTCCCTTCAATTCAGAGCTGTTCATCTGGGGGCCATAAGCCCATTGATTACATAGCATCTACCTGGGTCTTTACAGCACATGGCAAACCAAGGCAAAAATAAATCTCATGTTAATTTCCATACTGTGAATAACAAAGTCCCTTATCTCTGACCCAGGCATCTTGAAGGCTTCCTTGGTAGCTCAGATGGTAAAGCATTTGCCTGCAATACAAGAGATCTGGGTTCTATCCCTGGGTCAGGAAAATCCCCTGGAGAAGGAAATGGGTACCCATTCTAGTATTCTTGCCTGGAGAATTCCATGAACAGAGGAGCCTGGTGGGCTACAGTCCATGGGGTCCCAAAGAGTCAGACATGACTGAGTGACTAACACACACACAGGAGTCTTGAGTCTGTTTTATTTCTCTGTCTAGAAACTGAGGTAGACTGTAGGGTTCTTGACTATCAACAGTTTGTTACTTAAGCAGGTATTACATAATCAAGGGTAAGCTCTTGCTTCATTAAATTTTTCACTATTCCATGGATGTCACCCATCTTTTAACTACTAGAAGCTTCTGTATATGTATTTCTTTCCCCTAGAACACCCTGCTCCATGCAGTTGGCCAGAAATACATATTGAGAGATTGTCACGGGCCACTTGGTGTGCTAAATGTTAACAACACCATTCTTACTCTCATGGAGAATTTAATCTGGAACATCCTCTGGTTTAGTAAACTCTGCTTTGCTCTTTAAGACTGAAGTCAAGGGGCTTCCCTGGTGGTCCAGTGGTTGGGAGTCCGTCTTCCAATGCAAGGGACAATAGTTCAATTCCTGGTCTGGGAAGATCCCATATGCCCCAGCACAGCTAGGCCCATACACCACAACTACGGAGCCCACAGCCCTAGAGCCCACACTGTAACGGGAAGCCCATGCACTGCAGCCTCTGCTCAGCTCAACTAGAGAAAGCCTGCACAGTGACGAAGACCCAGAGCACCCAATAAATAAATAAATAAATAATTTTTTTTTTTAAAGACAACTCAAATCTTATGTTGTCTGAGGAACCTTTCAGTCATTTCTACTCAGTTCTTCTCTCCTCTATATTTCCACGTGGTATTTGACCCTCATCATGGCTTAACTCCCGATCTCAAGGAAGTGACTATCTCTTATATATTTTTATCCTCATTACCTGTCTCTATCTCTGACACACACTTGGCACTTCATAAATGTTTAAGGTAGAAAGAAAGGGATGAACAAAAAAAAAGGAGCATATAGACTCTACACACTGTTTATAGACTGTTCTCATGCTAAAGAGAAGATTAGGTTGAGGCTTTGACTCATATTTTATTTCATTGGTTTATACTCTCTGTCCTAAATGACTTAGGCATGATTCAAAGCCCAGAGGAAAGGTGCCATGTTGGTACAAGTCCTTACTTTTTACCCAGAGAGTTAGACATAACCTTTGATTAGGAGATACAAGCCTTGTATACTGGAAAGGGCATGTGTGTTAACAAAAGTTGATTAAAGGTTGGGCCCTGGGACTCCAGAATAAGGGACACTTATTTTGTCTGAAAACAAAAGTGTAAAGAGCTGGATAAAATTGTTTTTTCCTGGATTTCTCTCTGGAAAAATACTATAAATAGATGGGGGGAAAGTCTTTAATACATTAAGGGGATGAGGGAATAACAAAGTAGCCGATAACAATTACTAGCTTTCTCAAAAAATGGAACATACACTGTGCAGAGCTCTGGTTTCCACGAGGGGTTATCAGATTTGAAGCAAGCCAAAAGCAGAAAAGTTACTGCTATTAAGAGCATTTCTTCTCCATCTCCTTCCCCCCAATTTCTCAGCATCTCTGCTAAATAAATGTAGCATAAACAGCTTAAATTTTTCAATTTGGAGGTGTAGTTGAAGAGGATTGAAGTGGATGTTTTATTCTGGTCTTACTATTTGGAGAGACGTAGAAGTGGCTTCAAATCTTAATTTGGGGAAAGAAGCTTAACCTCTCCAGATAGAACAAACTATATGATTTGTGGAGTCCAATACAAGAATAAAATGTGGAGTCGCTTGTTTAAAAATATTAAGATTTTCAAAATGGCAAGACCAAGCATTAAGTCAAGCATGGGAGCCTTTTTAAGTGGGGAATCAGTCAACTGCAAAGTTCACCTGCCCTGTCTCTGGGCTTCAGATGCCTTGTGTGAAAAGTATTGATAAAAACGACTTCCTTACAGAGTTCTTACAAGGATTACTTGAGCTATTAGATGAAAAGTGTCTAGTCTATTGTAAACATTCAGCAATTACTGCTTTCCCTTCTTTCCCCTCTCCTTCTTTCTCCTTCTCACTCTTTCCCCCACACCCTTCATTGTAATAAGGATAATATATTTAATTTTGTTGTTGTTTAGTCAGGGAGCTGCCCTGGTGGCTCAGACAATAAAGAATCTGCCTGCAGTGCAGGACCTCAGTTCTACTCAGTCACTCAATTGTGTCTGACTCTTTGCGATCTCACAGACTGCAGCATGTCAGGCCTCCCTGTCCATCACCAACTCCCGGAGTTTACTCAAACTCATGTCCATTGAGTCGGTGATGCCATCCAACCATCTCATCCTCTGTCGACCCCTTCTCCTCCCACTTTCAATCTTGCCCAGCATCAGGGTCTTTTTAAATGAGTCAGTTCTTCACATCACGTGGTGGTCAAAGTATTGGGCTTTCAGCTTCAGCATCAGTCCTTCCAATGAATATTCAGGACTGATTTCCTTTAGGATGGACTGGTTGGCTCTCCTTGCAGTCCAAGGAACCCTTAAGAGTCTTCTCCAACACCACAGTTTAAAACCATCAATTCTTCAGTGCTCAGCTGTCTCACATCCATACATGACTACTGGAAAAACCATAGCTTTGACTAGAGAGACATTTGCTGGCAAAGTAATTTCTCTGCTTTTTAATATGACCAATAGGTTGGTCATAATTTTTCTTCTGGAGAAGGAAATGGCAACCCACTCCAGTACTCTTATCTGGAAAATCCCATGGATGGAGGATCCTGGTAGGCTATGGTCCATGGGGTTGCAAAGTGTCGAATGTCTTTTAATTTCATGGCTGCAATCACCATCTGCAGTGATTTTGGAGCCCCCCAAAATAAAGTCTGTCACTGTTTCCACTGTTTCCCCATCTATTTGCCATGAAGTGATGGGACTGGATGCCATGATCTTAGTGTTCGGAATGTTGAGTTTTAAGCCAACTTTTTGATTCTCCTCTTTTACTTTCATCAAGAGGCTCCTTAGTTCTTCACTTTCTGCCATAAGCGTAGTGTCATCTGCATGTCTGAGGTTATTGATATTTCTCCTGGCAATCTAGATTCCAGCTTGTGCTTCATCCAGCCCAGCATTTCTCATGATGTATTCTGCATATGGGGTTGGGAGATTCCTTGGAGAATAGCTAACTGGAATAGCTAACATTCCAGTATTCTTGCTCAGAGAATTCCATGGACAGAGGAGCCTGGCAGGCTACAGTCCGCAGGGTCTCAAGGAGTCAGACAGGACTGAGCAATTACGACTTTCGCTTAGTCGCTAAGTTGAGTCTGACTCTTTGCGACCTGTGGACTGTAGCCCAGGCTTCCCAGGTGACACTAGTGGTAAAGAACCCACCTGTCAATGCAGGAAACATAAAAGACGTGGGTTCGATTTCTGGGTCAGGAAGATCCCTTGGAAGAGGATACAGCAATCCATTCCAGCATTCTTGCCTGAAGAATCCCATGGATAGAGGAACCTGTTGGCTATGGTCCATAGAGTGGCAAAGAATCAGACACAACTGAAGTGACTTAGCATGCACGCAGGGACTGTAGCCCAACAGGCTCCCTGTCCATGGGATTTCCCAGGCAAAAATACTGGAGTAGGTTGCCATTTTCTTCTCTAGGGGAATATTTTAAATATACCTATGCTGTTGGTTAAATCAACTGTTAAAGAAACATACATAATGTCCATATGGATAATTTTAGAGATAATTTTCTATAATAACAAAGATAGTACAGGAAGATTGAAATCCATGAATTATCTCAAATCACTTCCTAAGTCATAACATAAAATTTTTCCCCATCAATTCCCTTTAATGAGAATTAATAGGAATCAATTTTTCTAATACCATATTTTACAATCACAAAATATAGTTCTGGAAATAGAATAAAGATCTTTTCTTAGTTCAATTCCATATACATTACAGCACTCTGCTTCTCTGCTTTAATTGTCTTAGAATTCACTGCACATTGACAAAGGAAAGGTATTTCCTGTGGTGTATTTTTAACAAAGTATAAATCAAAATAATTTGTTTTATTTTGTTTATTTTTGTATAGTCAGTCTGGACAGTAGCAGAGATACCCTGCATATGAAGTGTCCTGAATATGAAACTTAAGGATTTTATATGAAATTCCTCTTGAAAATATTGAAAAATGCCAAAGTATCTGTTATGTAAATTAAATATCAGCCTTGGGCAGCTATGAGTTATGGGTCATTCACATTATACAGTAAAATGTTTTAGTTTCTCTTAACTAGCACAAATTCCCTCTAGACCTAAAGGAAGAGTCACTCACAATCACATATTTAAGTAGAAAAAAATGCAAATAACAATGCTTCTGAAACTCAGCCATAATACCAAAGAATGCATATTTTACAATCACTGAAAACTTTATTTTCAAGTAAATTTGCTAATATTTCTGTTTTAATTTTCAAAAGTGTTGATGCTTTCTTTTAAAGTGCTCTGCCTAAAAAAAAATGTGATATAAAACTGAATTAAATTTTAACTAAATTAAAAAATATCCAATCTTTATTTCAGTTTATAACCTAGTTCTTAGGGTAAGAATGGACTAGGAGTTTGGGGTTAGTAGATACAAACTATTACAGATAGAATGGATGGATAACATGGCTCAACCACATAGCACAAGGAACTGTATTCAGTGTTCTGGGATAAATCATGGTGGGAAAGAATGCAGAAAAAGAAGGTATATAGATACATACACTTCCAATGTTAAATATTGTAATAAGTGCTTTAAATACTTAGCTGTTGCTACTGAATTGTTTTACACCTGATTTGTTTTATTACTTAAAATAGTAAAAAAAAAAATCACATTTTAGAACGTTTTCAATTTTCTTCTCAATCAGATGGAGTGTTTTGGCATATATGTGACCAAGGTCTAAATGTAAAGGAAAACTACAATCATTTTCTTGCTAACTCTGCTTTTTATCTTTTGCCTAGCACTTTTCCATATAAATTTATATTTATCAGGAAGCATATTGTCAAAAAAGTTCACTCCAATAACTAATTAGAATGTATAGATTATTTACAATGATATTCACTCTTATATAATCCTATATACATAGATAATTATTTCTAAGTTTGGAAAATTCTGAAAGAGATGGGAATACCAGACCACCTGACCTGCCTCTTGAGAAACCTATATGCAGGTCAGGAAGCAACAGTTAGAACTGGACATGGAACAACAGACTGGTACCAAATAGGAAAAGGAGTACGTCAAGGCTGTATATTGTCACCCTGCTTATTTAACTTATATGCAGAGTACATCATGAGAAACGCTGGGCTGGAAGAAGCACAGCTGGACTATCAAGATTGCCGGGAGAAATATCAATCACCTCAGATATGCAGATGACACCACCCTTATGGCAGAAAGTGAAGAGGAACTAAAAAGCCTCTTGATGAAAGAGGACAGTGAAAAAGTTGGCTTAAAGCTCAACATTCAGAAAATGAAGATCATAGCATCTGATCCCATCACTTCATGGGAAATAGATGGGAAAACAGTGGAAACAGTGACAGACTTTATTTTTGGGAGCTCCAAAATCACTGCAGATGGTGATTGCAGCCATAAAATTAAAAGACACTTACTCCTTGGAAGAAAAGTTATGACCAACCTAGATAGCATATTCAAAAGCAGAGACATTACTTTGCCAACAAAGGTCCATCTAGTCAAGGCTATGGTTTTTTCGGTAGTCATGTATGGATGTGAGAGTTGGACTGTGAAGAAAGCTGAGTGCCGAAGAATTGATGCTTTTGAACTGTGGTGTTGGAGAAGACTCTTGAGAGTCCCTTGGACTGCAAGGAGATCCAACCAGTCCATTCTGAAGGAGATCAGCCCTTGGTGTTCTTTGGAAGGAATGATGCTAAAGCTGAAACTCCAGTACTTTGGCCACCTCATGCGAAGAGTTGACTCATTGGAAAAGACTCTGATGCTGGGAGGGATTGGGGGCAGGAGGAAAAGGGGACGACAGAGGATGAGATGGCTGGACGGCATCACCGACTCGATGGACGTGAGTTTGAATGAACTCCAGGAGATGGTGATGGACAGGGAGGCCTGGCGTGCTGTGATTCATGGGGTCGCAAAGAGTCGGACACGACTGAACTACTGAACTGAACTGAACTGAACACTTAAACATGGATATTTAGGAAAATAAAAGTACATTCTGAAGTTAATGTATCTGAAAAAGCAGAAAAGAAAAAAATACACTGAGAAAATTACAAACTTTGTCCCCCCCGAGTCTCACTTTCTCCTTTAGAATGAGTGGATTGCTGAAATGTTCCAGTCTTGACATCCCCTAATGAGATGATTCTACTTGGGCTTTGCCAGTGAATTTTGACAATTTTCAGTAAAAGTTGTTGGAACAATTGGACATATATAAGAAAAACAAAATAAAAGAACTTTGACCTAAACCTCACCTTTTATAAACTATCCAGTCAAAATGTATCATAATCTAAATGCAAAATGAAAAACTATAAAACTTTTAGAAGAAAACATACAAGAAAATATTTATGACTTGCAGTTAGACCAAGAGTTCTGAGCTATGACACCAAAAACAAAGGAAAAAATCAATAACCTAGACTTCATAAAAATTTTAAACTTTTGCTCTATGAAAGACTCTAATCACAAGAAAGACAAACCACCGACTGGGCAAAAACTTGTTTGCAAATCACATCTCTAACAAAGGACATGTAAGCCAAATATATGAAGAATTCAATAAAGTCTACAGTAGGAAAACAAACAATCCACCTAGGAAATGAATAAAAGCCTTCAACAGATAACTCACCAGAGAGGATATGCAAATAGAAAATAAGTGCATGAAATGACTAGCTATTAGGGAAATGCAAATTAAAGACATGATGAGCTACCATCACACACCTATCAGAATGACTCAGATGAAATATACTAACAATATCACGTGCTAATAAAAATGTGGCTCTACTAGAGCTCTCATACACTTGTAAGGGAAATATACAATGGCAGAACTAGCCTGGAAAACTAGTTTTCTTATAAAGTTAAATATTTCTTATAAAGTTAAATATTTCTTATAAAGTTAAATATTCTTATAAAGTTAAATATTCACTTACCCATGTGCCTGTATGCTAAGTCGCTTCTGCTGCTGCTGCTAAGTCACTTCAGTTGTGTCCAAATCTTTGTGACCCCATGGACTGTAGGCCACCAGGCTCCCTTGTCCATGGGATTCTCCAGGCAAGAATACTAGAATGGGTTGCTGCGCCCTCCTCCAGGGTATCTTCCCAATCCAAGGCCTGAAGCCAAGTCTCTTAAGTCTCTTGTACTGGCAGGCGGGTTCTTACCACTATCTCTACCTGGGAAGCCCTCACTTACCCATCAGTTCAGTTCAGTTCAGTTACTCAGTCATATCCAACTCTTTGCGACCCCAGGACTACAGCACACCAGTCTTCCCTGTCCATCACCACCTCCCGGAGCTTGTTCAAACTCATGTCCATCAAGTTGGTGATGCCCTCCAACTATCTCATTCTCTGTCATCCCCTTCTCCTCCTGCCTTCAATCTTTCCCAGCATCAGGGTCTTTTCTAATGAGTCAGTTCTTCACATCAGGTGGCCAGGGTATTGGAGTTTCAGCTTCAGCATCAGTCCTTCCAATGAATATTCAGGACTAATTTACCTTAGAATCGACTGCTTAGATCTCCTTGCAGTCCAAGGGACTCTCAAGAGTCTTCTCCAACACCACAGTTCAAAAGCATTAATTATTTGATGCTCAACTTTCATGATAATCCAACTCTCACATCCATTACATGACTACTGGGAAAACCATAGCTTTGACTAGACGGACCTTTGTCAGCAAAGTAATGTCTCTGCTTTTTAATATGACCAATAGGTTGGTCATAACTTTTCTTCCAAAAAGCAAGCATCTTTTCATTTCATGGCTAAAGTCACCATCTATAGTGATTTTGGAGCCCAAGAAAATAAAGTCTGTCACTTTTTCCATTATTTCCCCATCTACTTGCCATGAAGTGATGGGACTGGACGCCATGATCTTCATTTTTGAATGCTGAGTTTTAAGCCAACTTTTTCACTCTCCTCTTTCACTTTCATCAAGAGGCTCTTTAGTTCCTCTTCACTTTCTGCCATAAGGGTGGTGTCATCTGCATATCTGAGGTTATTGATATTTCTCCCAGCAATCTTGATTTCAGCCTGTGCTTCATCCAGCCCAACATTTCACATGATGTACTCTGCATATAAGTTAAACAAGCAGGGTGACAATATACAGCCTTGACATACTCCTTTTCCAATTTGGAACCAGTGTGTTGTCCCATGTTTGGTTTAACTGTTGCTTCTTGACCTGCATACAGATTTCTCAGGAGGCAGACAAGGTCTGGTATTCCCATCTCTCTAAGAATTTTCCACATTTTGTTGTGATCCACACAGTCAAAGGCTTTGACATAATCAATAAAGCAGAAGTAGATGTTTTTCTGGAACTCTCTTGCTTTTTCAATGATCCAACAGATGTTGGCAGTTTGATCTCTGATTCTTCTGCGTTTCTAACTCCAGTCTGAACATCTGGACATTCACAGTTTACAAACTGTTGATACCTGGCTTGGAGAATTTTCAGCATTACTTTGCTAATGAGTACACTTACCCATACAACTCAGCAATTGCACTTTTGAATATTTATCATAGAAAAATGAAAACTTATGTTCACACAAGAACCTATATGTAAATATTCAAATGTCCTTCTAGGAATAATGAAACTGCCCATGCTAAAAAGTAATAAAGTAACAAATTATTGATAATTCAACAACATAGGGGCTTCCCAGGTGGCTCAGTGGTAAAGAATCATAAGATATAGGAGATACAGGTTTGACCCCTGGGTCAGCAAGATTCCCTGAGGGAGGAAATGGCAACACACTCCAGTATTCTTGCCTGCAAAATTCCATGGACTGAGGGACGTGGTGGGCTGCAGTCCATGGAGTTACAGAGTTAAGACACGACTGAGCATGCACACATGCACATTTCAACATAGATGGAACTCAAGGGCATTGTGCTAAGTGAATAAAGCCAGATGCAAAACCTTAATACTGTAAAATTCCACTTATATAACAATGACAAAGTGAGAGTCATGAAGGACAGATGAATGTTGGCCACTTTTTAGGACTGTGAAAAGGGTGTGACAGTAAAGGGTAGGGTGAGGGACTTTTTTATGGCAATGGAAAAGTATCCTTATTGTAAAAGTTGTCACAATACAAACCTGTACATGTGATATAATTTAAAGCATAAAAACATAAAGAAAAGAGTGTATATAAAAGCTAGTGCAATTTGAATAAGTTCTGTACTTTATTTAATGCTATTATACCAATGACAATTACTTGGTTTGATGGTTTAATATGGTTACTTGAGATGTTATTAGAGAAAGCCAAGTGAAGGATGCACAGGAAATTTTTGTACTTTTTGCAACCTCTTGTGAGTCTTAAATTATTTCAAAATTTAAAAGTTTTTAAAAAGCAATGTATGATGTGATCAGAATATAAATTTACTTCCACCTGCAACTTCAAGTCTATATGTATATCTATACTGGTTTAAAAAAAAAAAAGCTACATACATATCTAAGACATTCAAATCCATACTACAATAGATATAGAAAGAACTAAGATTTTGGAGTGATTTCTCTAGTGAGCAAGTTTTTTAAAATATGTTAAAAAAAAAAAGTAAGAAAAAAAAAAAGAAAAATTCATTGGCCTGGCGAGAACTGTGGAAGTGAAAGAAGTGAGGAGATTTGAAGCTAATACCTGAGTTTACCATTGGAATAAATTTAGGGAAAACAGACCAAGATAATTACAGTTATCAGGAAAGGTGCAGTGATGAGCTAGATTAGGCAATGAGTTTCATTTAGTGAGATTAAAGCCAAAAGACTACAATTTTTACTTCAAATTGCTGTTTCTATTATTTGCTGTCTTTTTAAGTTTAATGACTGAGCTATTTTGAATTTAAAGTTCTAGCCTTTTTTTTTTTTTATTCTTTCTTCTTTTTTTCTTTCTTATTTTTTAAAAACATGGAAAGTCTTATTTCATCAGGTGACAAAATTTATGATAAACCATCATTCTTCTCTAAAAATTTCTCTCAAAATTCAAGGAGTCCCTTTGCAATTGGAAGTATGTATCCTGTGATTCTTACAGTATTCATTCATGTGAAGTTGTTTACAAATTGTCATAGCATCTTGGAAATATATTTGGCCTTGGCTCATGATTTCAAATGATTCTCCTATCTGTAGAGAGTAAACTTCTCCAAAGTTACTATAGGAAAGAAACCTACAGTCTCCCTAGATAAATTTTTTCTGAAGAGGATTTGCTAACATTCCATATTCTCCCTCTAAATTAAAGATTATAAGGCAATGACATCAGAAAATTGGATATTTGTGACATGGAAGACAAGGATCACTTCTTGGGTGGATATTCAATGCACAGATTATAGACACTGATTCAGCAACCGTTGCAGCAAATGGACTGCAACTACATATTTTGAATTATTGAAGCACTGGCTTGAAACTATTCAGTAGATCAGATGCATTGCCTTCCTTCAGGAGACTGATGAGAATTCAGCTCTGCTCTCCACACTCCAGTGCAGAGGACTGGAGGGCATTTGGCATGCTGAGAAAGGTCAAAGTAAGCCTATATCAGTTTCTGAACCTAAAAATTCCAAACTCCTTGCAACGCGTGAAAATGAATGAAGAAAAGCTATGTTTTTGTAGCATCCTAAAGACTTGCTAGAGGCAAAAAAGGAAGGACATTTCTGTGGCCCAGACCAGAAAATGCTTATTTGCCACCTTCCAGAGCACATAAAGGAGCACACTGCTGTGCACTCTCTCCTAAAACATTTTTGGATCAAAAATTATATGCAGCTTAAATAATGGAAATCCCAATATAGAAAATCCGTTACTGTATTTGGCCCTTCTTTCTGGCAGATAATATGGAAACAAAACAGCAAAGTAATTTTGGTATTCTAATTGATTGTGAAACGGATTTTTCATACAAAAGGCTAGAGTCAGATTTCACTGTAGACAAAAGTCAAAAAATTCAGGAAAGGTACTAATTCTGCAGAATACTTGGTTTCTGAGAAAACATCTCCCACTAGTAATGAAATATACTTAACTCTCAAGTTGAGCTTCACTCCAGTCAAACCACCACAGTTCCAAATTGTACAACAAGGGTTAGTATATGAGGAATACCCTTGATCAAACATGATGAATGGCTGTTCTTCAAGCTGAAAGAGTGGGAATTTGCTAAGATGGAGATTTTTGTTTTCCTTGCTTATGTGCTTCTCATTAAAATATCAGGTTGATAAGGACTGGAATTCTACTGCTGTCTTTCTTACATTTTTTTTCTTCTCCTTCTTCTGACTTTCTCGAGCATTAGAGATCATAAAGAGCTTGGCATAATTATTAAATAATTTGACTTCTAGAAGAAGGAAATATGACAGGCAAAGTGCTTGTAGGGGCTTCTCTGGCAGCGTAGATGGTTAAGAATCTGCCTGCAATGCAGGAGACCTGCATTCGATCCTTGGCTCGGGAACTATAAACACACACACGCATAAACACAATTTCTTTCCTTTTTAAAAAAATTGCTTTCCTTTGAGTTTATATCTGAAATTCTGTTTTGGTATCCTCAGCCAAATTAAATAATAAGGATCAAAATAAAATCTTCCTTTGAGACCCCATAATTGGCAATCTCCTGGAGAAAGGACGAGTAATATTTATTATCAATAATTTAGAATGCCCATGGTAACAAAAAGAGCTAATTATTTAATCAGGTTTCTATTGCATCCTTTTTATTGATTAATATTTGACACATATGTAAGAATATATGTAACAAGTTATTTATGAGACTCAGTGAATTGAACAGTTACTAACCTAGTCCCAATCTAAGGACATTGCCAGTGATGTGACATCTCCCTGTGTGTCCCTTCTGTGTACCATGCCTTTGCCTCTATTACCCAAAGGGCACCACTATTCTGAAAACTGTGTTTATTCTTCCCTTGCCACCCCCTAATGGTTTTATCACAAAGGCATTCAGATCTAAACAATATACTGTTTGATTTCTTAGTTGGGAGACTATAAAAATTATAAAGTACACATTCTTCTATGATTTCCTTTATTTAAGTAACATTTTGTTTCAAGGATCCATTGATGTTGTTGCATATAATTGTAGATTATTAATTTTCATTACTGCATAAAATCACATTGCCTAAATTTACAATTTAATGACCCTTGATCCTGTTGACAGACATTTGGGACATTCTGTCTCCCAGTTATCCAGACCCTTATCATCATCCACTTAAGTTTGGGTAATCCTGACCTCCAATAGGCTAAAAAGTTTCTTCAGTTAGAACAGGATTAGCACCATGTTAAATTACATCCCTTTGTAAGAATAACCCAAGAAAGCACCTTAGAGCCTTCTGATCATGGGATGCTTAGTCTTTGAGTAAGTATACTGGTTCTAATATTTATTCCTTCCCTTTTTTGTACACAGGTTTTGTAACACTATACTGTGCTTCACATGTACCTTGAATGAACATGATCCAAGTTTTGACCTTGAATGGAGAAATATTTTCTATCCTTGACAGCCATAAAAAACAAAATTTTGCCATGGGCAGCAATATGGATAGACTCAGAGGGAATTATGCTGTGTGAAATAAGTCAGACAAAGAAAGACAAATACAGTGTGATATCACTTATATGTGGAATCTTAAAAATAAAACAAGTTAGTAAATACTATAAGAAAGAAGCAGACTCACGAAGAACAAACTTGTGGTTACCAGTGGGGAGGGGAGGGGCAATTCAGGAGTGGGAGAGTGGGAGGTACAATATTGGGTGCAAGATAGGCTCAAGGATGTATTATACAACATGCAGAATATAGCCAATATTTCGTAATATTTAAGTGGAACATAACCTTTAAAATTGTGCAACTAAAAAGAATTAATAAATAGAATCAAAAATTGTTTTAAAGAGAACCAACAAAAACAAATACATAAATTTTTTTTTCAAAAAGAAATGATCACTAAGAGCTGCTTGAGGAGGCACCTTGTCTCCAATGCACAGAAGGTAAGACTTGGGAGAATAACGTGAGTGGAAAAGCACGGGACCAGCTTTGGGTACAGTGAGATTGATCAGGACAAGGTCTCCTGGAAATGCTCATTCTATAGGTCTTTCTGGCAAGGACTTTTCAGAAATTCTTGGGCAAGTGTGACAGGTGTCCCTGACTGAGGGATGCTGGCCTGGTATCAAGACCTGTGGGGCCTCCGGACCCAGAGTTACCTGGACTCTGAGCGCTCATACCCTGAGGACCGTGAGACAAACAGTCACTCTGGAAGGAAGGCCAGAGGATCAGGCCAAGGTTGACAAACACTGCAACATAAAAATATGGTTTGGAAGGATTCACTGATCAAATTCTAAGATAAGTAAATAAAAAGAAATGAAAGAGGAGAGAAAACTAGATTAAATATGATGACAGTAGTAGTTAGCAACCATCTTGAGTGCTTGTTTCTCAAAATCAGAGTCAACTGGCACTCAATCTCATCCTCCAGGAATGTTGATGAAGATGCTGCAGAAGGGAAAAAATCCAGACGTTCAACCTCCACAAGAACACATACATAATACTTTTCAAATATGAAAAAAAATTGACATTATTATGCTATATAAGAATATTACTCCAGTTCAGTCACTCAGTTGTGTCCAACTCACCGCAACCCCATGGACTGCAGCACACCAAGCCTCCCTGTCCATCACCAACTCCCGGAGTTTACCCAAACTTGTGTCCATTGAGTCGGTGATGCCATCCAACCATCTCATCCTCTGTCATACCCTTCTCCTCCCGCCTCTCCAAGCATCAGAGTCTTTCCAAGTGAGTCAGCTCTTCACATCAGGTGGCCAAGATATTGGAGTTTCAGTTTCAACTACAGTCCTTCCAATGAATATTCAGGACTAATCTCCTTTAGGATGGACTCGTTGGATCACCCTGCAGTCCAAGGGACTCTCAAGAGTCTTCTCCAACACCACAGTTCAAAAGCATCAATTCTTCTGCACTCAGCTTTCTTTATAGTCCAACTCTCACATCCATACATGACTACTGGAAAAACCATAGCCTTGACTAGATGGAACTTTGCCATCAAAGTAATGTCTCTGCTTTTTAATATGTTGTCTAGGTTGCTCATAACTTTCCTTCCAAAGAGTAAGTGTCTTTTAATTTCATGGCTACAGTCACCATTTGCAGTGATGTTGGAGCCAAAAAAAAAATAAAGTCTGTCACTGTTTCCACTGTTTCCCCATCTATTTGCCATGAAGTGATGGGACCAGATGCCATGATCTTAGTTTTCTGAATGTCGAGTTTTAAGCCAACTTTTCACTCTCCTCTTTCACTTTCATCAATAGGCTCATTAGTTCTTCTTCACTTTTTGCCATAAGGGTGGTGTCATCTGCATATCTGAGGTGATTGATATTTCTCCCGGCAATCTTGATTCCAGCTTGTGCTTCATCCAGCCCAGCATTTCTCATGATGTACTCTGCATAGAAGTTAAATAAGCAGGGTGACAATATACAGCCTTGATGTGCTCCTTTTCCTATTTTGAACCAGTTTGTTGTTCCATGTCCAGTTCTAACTGTTGCTTCCTGACTTGTATATGCATACAGATTTCTCAATAGGCAGGTCAGGTGGTCTGGTATTCCCATCTCTTACAGAATTTTCCACAGTTTATTGTGATCCACACAGTCAAAGGCTTAGTCAATTGGCATAGTCAATTAAAGCAGAAATAGATGATTTTCTGGAACTTTCATGCTTTTTTGATGATCTAGCAGATGTTGGCAATTTGATCTTTGGTTCCTCTGCCTTTTCTAAATCCAGCTTGGACATCTGGAAGTTCACGGTTCACATATTGTTGAAGCCTGGCTTGGAGAATTTTGAGCATTACTTTACTAGCGTGTGAGATGAGTGCAATTGTGCAGTAGTTTGAGCATTCTTTGCATTACCTTTCTTTGGGATTGGAATGAAAACTGACCTTTTCCAGTCCTGTGGCCAGTGCTGAGTTTTCCAAATTTGCTGGCATATTGAGTGCAGCACTTTCACAGCATCTTCTTTCAGAATTTGAAATAGCTCAACTGGAATTCCATCACCTCCACTAGCTTTGTTCGTAGTGATGCTTCCTAAGGCCTACTTGACTTCACATTCCAGGATGTCTGGCTCTAGGTGAGTGATCACACCATTGTAATTATCTGGATCATGAAGATCTTTTTTGTATAGTTCTTCTGTGTATTGTTTTTTTTTTAATTTATTTATTTTAATTGGAGGCTAATTACTTTATAGTATTGTAGTGGTTTTTGCCATACATTGACATGAATCAGCCATAAGTGTACACATATTCCCCATCCTGAATCCCCCTCCCACCTCCCTCTCCATCCCATCCCTCAGGGCCATCAGTGCACCAGCCCTGAACACCCTGTCTCATGCATTGAACCTGGACTGGAGATCTGTTTCACATATGATAATATACATGTTTCAATGCTATTCTCTCAAATCATCCCACCCTCACCTTCTTCACAGAATCCAAAAGACTGTTCTTTACATTGTCTCTTTTGCTGTCTCACATATAGGGTCATCATTTCCATCTTCCTATATTCTATATATATGTGTTAGTGTACTGTATTGGTGTTTTTCTTTCTGACTTACTTCACTCTGTATAATAGGCTCCAGTTTCATCCACCTCATTAGAACTGATTCAAAACATTCTTCTTAGTGGCTGAGTAATATTCCATTGTGTTGTGCACATGTACCACAGCTTTCTAATCCATTTGTCTGCCAGTGGACATCTAGGTTGCTTTCATGTCCTGGCTGTTGTAAACAGTGCTGCGATGAACATTGGGGTACATGTATCTCTTTGAATTCTGGTTTCCTCAGTGTGTATGCCCAGAAGTGGGATTGCTATGGCAGTTCTATTTCCAGTTTTTTAAGGAATCTCCACACTGTTCTCCATAGTGGCTGTACTAGTTTGCATTCCCACCTACACTGTAAGAGTGTTCCCTTTTCTCCACACACTCTCCAGCATTTATTGTTTGTAGACTTTTTGATAGTAGCCATTCTGACAGGCATGAGATGGTACCTCATTGTGGTTTTGATTTGCATTTCTCAGATAATGAGTGATGTTGAGCATCTTTTCATGTATTTGTTAGCCATCTATATGTCTTCTTTGGAGAAATGTCTGTTTAGTTTTTTGGTTCATTTTTTTATTGGGTCATTTATTTTTCTAGAATTGAGCTGCAGGCACTGCTTGTTTATTTTTGAGATTAATTCTTTTTCAGTTGCTTCATTTTCTATTATTTTCTCCCATTCTGAAGGTTGTCTTTTCACCTTGCTTATAGTTTCCTCCGTTGTGCAAAAGCTTTTAAGTTTAATTAGGTCCCATTTGTTTATTTTTGCTTTTATTTCCATTACTCTGGGAGGTGGGTCATAGGGGATCCTGCTGTGATTTATGTCAGAGAGTGTTTTGCCTATGTTTTCCTCTAGGAGTTTTATAGTTTCTGATCTTACATTTACATCTTTAATCCATTTTGAGTTTATATTTGTGTATGGTGTTCAGTTCAGTTCAGTTCAGTCTCTCAGTCATGTCCGACTCTTTGTGACCCCATGAATTGCAGCACTCCAGGCCTCCCTGTCCATCAACAACTCCCAGAGTTCACTCAAACTCACATCCATAGAGTCGGTGATGCCATCCAGCCATCTCATCCTCTGTCATCCCCTTCTCCTCCTGCCCCCAATCCCTCCCAGCATCAGAGTCTATTCCAATGAGTCAGCTCTTCGCATGAGGTGGCCAAAGTACTGGAGTTTCAGCTTCAGCATCATTCCTTCCAAAGAACACCCAGGACCGATCTTTAGAATGGACCCGTTGGATCTCCTTGTAGTCCAAAGGACTCTCAAGAGTCTTCTCCAACACTACAGTTCAAAAGCATCAATTCTTTGGTGCTCAGATTTCTTCACAGTCCAACTCTCACATACATACATGACTACTGGAAAAACCATAGCCTTGACTAGATGGACCTTTGTTGGCAAAGTAATGTCTCTGCTTTTGAATATGCTATCTAGGTTGGTTGTAACTTTCCTTCCAAGAAGTAAGTGTCTTTTAATTTTATGGCTGCAATCACCATCTGCAGTGATTTTGGAGTTCCCAAAAATAAAGTCTGACACTGTTTCCACTGTTTCCCCATCTATTTCCCATGAAGTGATGGGACCAGTTGCCATGATCTTCGTTTTCTGAATGTTGAGCTTTAAGCCAACTTTTTCACTCTCCTCTTTCACCTTCATCAAGAGGCTTTTTAGTTCCTCTTCACTTTCTGCCATAAGGGTGGTGTCATCTGCATGGTATGGTGTTAGAAAGTGTTTTAGTTTCATTCTTTTACAAGTGGTTGAACAGTTTTCCCGGCCCCACTTGTTAAAGAGATTGTCTTTTCTCCATTGTATATTCTTGCCTCCTTTATCAAAGATAAGGTGTCCATAGGTGTGTGGATTTATCTCTAGGCTCTCTATTTTTTTCCATGGATCTATATTTCTGTCTTTGTGCCAATACCATATTGTCTTGATGACTGTAGCTTTGTAGCATAATCTGAAGTCAGGCAGGTTGATTCCTCCAGTTCCATTCTTCTTTCTCAAAATTGCTTTGGCTATTCGAGGTTTTTTGTATTTCCATACAAATTGTGAAATTATTTGCTCCAGTTCTCTGAAAAATACTGTTGGTAGCTTGATAGGGATTGCATGAAATCTATAGATTGCTTTGGGTAGTATACTCACTTTCAATATATTGATTCTTCCAATCCATGAACATGGTATATTTATCCATTTGTGTCCTTTTTGATTTCTTTCATCAGTGTTTTATAGTTTTCTATATATAGGTCTTTTGTTTCTTCAGGTAGATTTATTCCTAAGGATTTTATTCTTTTTGTTGCAATGGTGAATGGAATTGTTTCCTTAATTTCTCTTTCTGTTTTCTCATTGTTAGTGTATAGGAATGCAAGGGATTTCTGTGTGTTATTTTATATCCTGCAACTTTACGATATTCATTGATTAGCTCTAGTAATTTTCTGGTGGAGTCTTTAGGGTTTTCTATGTAGAGGATCATGTCATCTGCAAACAGTGAGAGTTTTACTTCTTCTTTTCCAATCTGGATTCCTTTTATTTCTTTTTCTTCTCTGATTGCTGTGGCTAAAACTTCCAAAACTATGTTGAATAGTAGTGGTGAGAGTTGGCACCCTTGTTTTGTTCTTGACTTTAGGGGAAATGCTTTCAATTTTTCACTATTGAGGATAATGTTTGCTCTGGGTTTATCATATATGGCTTTTATTATGTTGAAGTATGTTCCTTCTATTCCTGCTTTATGGATGGTTTTTATCATAAATGGATGTTGAATTTTGTCAAGGACTTTCTCAGCATCTATTGAGAAAATCATGTGGTTTTTATTTTTCAATTTGTTAATGTGATATATTATGTTGATTGATTTGTGGATATTGAAGAATCCTTGCATCCCTGTGATAAAGCCCACTTGGTCATGATGTATCATCTTTTTAATATGTTGTTTGATTCTGTTTGCTAGAATTTTGTTAAGGATTTTTGCATCTATGTTCATCAGTGATATCAGCCTGTAGTTTTCTTTTTGTGTGGCATCTTTGTCTGGTTTTGGTATTAGGGTGATGGTGGTCTCATAGAATGAGTTTGTAATTTACCAAGAGTTTGAGTAGGATAGCTGTTAGCGCTTCTCTAAATTTTTGGTAGAATTCATCTGTGAAGCCATCTGGTCCTGGGATTTTGTTTGCTGGAAGATTTCTGATCACAGTTTCGATTTCTGTGCTTGTAATGGGTCTGCTAAGATTTTCTATTTCTTCCTGGTTTCAGAAAGCTGTACTTTTCTAAGAATTTGTCCATTTCTTCCAAGTTGTCCATTTTATTGGCATATAGTTGCTGATAGTAGTCTCTTATGATCCTCTGTATTTCTGTGTTGTCTGTTGTGATTTATCCATTTTCATTTCTAATTTTGTTGATTTGATTCTTCTTCCTTTTTTCTAGATGAGTCTGGCTAATGTTTTGTCTATTTTATTTATCTTCCCAAAGAACCATCTTTTAGCTTTGTTGATTTTTGCTATGGTCTCCTTTGTTACTTTTTCATTTATTTCTGCCCCAATTTTTATGATTTCTTTCCTTCTACTAACCCTGAGGTTCTTCATTTCTTCTTTTTCTAGTTGCTTTAGTTGTAGAGTTAGGTTATTTATTTCATTTTTCTCTTGTTTCTTGAGGTAAGCTTGTATTGCTATGAACCTTCTCCTTAGAACTGCTTTCACTGAATCCCATAGGTTTTGGGTTGTTTTCATTTTCATTTGTTTCTATGCATATTTTGATTTCTTTTTTTATTTCTTCTGTGATTTGTTGGTTATTCAGAAGCATGTTGTTTAGCCTCCATATGTTTGTATTTTTAATAGTTTTTTTCCTCTGGTTGACATCTAATCTTACTGCATTGTGATCCAAGAAAAGATGTTTATAATGATTTCAATTTTTTTGAATTTATCAAAGCCAAAGAGTCGGACATGACTGAGCAACTGATCTGATCTGATCTAATGATCCTATTGCCATTTACTTTGTTGTTTGGAGTTTGAGTTTATACACCTTTTCTGTGTTTCCTGTCTAGAGAAGATCCTCTAGCATTTGTTGAAGAGCTGGTTTGGTGGTGCTGAATTCTCTCAGCTTTTGCTTGTCTGAAAAGCTTTTGATTTCTCCTTCATATTTGAATGAGATTCTTGCTGGGTACAGTAATCTGGGTTGTAGGTTTTTGTCTTTCATCACTTTAAGTATGTCCTGCCATTCCCTTCTGGCCTGAAGAGTATCTATTGAAAGATCAGCTGTTATCCTTACGGGAATCCCCTTGTGTGTTATTTGTTGTTTTTCCCTTGCTGCTTTTAATATTTGCTCTTTGTGTTTGATCTTAGTTAATTTGGTTAATATGTGTCTTGGGGTGTTTCGCCTTGGGTTCATCCTGTTTGGGACTCTATAGGGTTCTTGGACTTGGGTGGCTATTTCCTTCCCCATTTTAGGGAAGTTTTCAACTATTATCTCCTCAAGTATTTTCTCAGGGCCTTTCTTTTTGTCTTCTTCTTCTGGGACTCCTATGATTCAAATGTTGGGGCATTTGACATTGTCTCAGAGGTCTCTGAGGTTGTCCTCATTTCTTTTAATTCTTTTTTCCTCTCTGCTTCATTTATTTCCACCATTCTATCTTCCACCTCACTTATCCTATCTTCTGCCTAAATTATTCTACTGTTGGTTCGCTCCAGAATGTTTTTGATCTCAGTCGTTGCATTATTCATTATTGATTGACTCTTTTTTATTTCTTCTAGGTCCTTGTTAAATATCTCTTGCATCTTCTGAATTCTTGTCTCCAGACTATTTATCTGTAACTCCAT
Source organism: Bos indicus (assembly GCF_029378745.1). Classification (NCBI taxonomy): domain Eukaryota; kingdom Metazoa; phylum Chordata; class Mammalia; order Artiodactyla; family Bovidae; genus Bos; species Bos indicus. The sequence continues at coordinate 47,233,704 of NC_091762.1, read as the reverse complement.
TTTGTTTTCAAGATTTTGGATCATTTTTACTATGATTATTCTGAATTCTTTTTCAGGTAGACTCCCTATCTCCTCTTCTTTTGTTTGGTTTGGTGGGCATTTATCATGTTCCTTTACCTGCTGAATATTTCTCTGCCTTTTCATCTTGTTTAGATTACTGTGTTTGGGGTGGCTTTTCTGAATGCTGGAAGTTTGTGGTTCCTCTTTATTGTGGAGGTTCCTCCCTGTGGGTGGGGTTGGACAAGTGGTTTGTCAAGGTTTCCTGGTTAGGGAAGCTTGTGTTGGAGTTCCGGTGGGAGGAGCTGGATCTCTTCTCTCTGGAGTGCAATGCAGTGTTCAGTAGTGAGTTTTGAGGTGTCTATAGGTTTGGTGTGATTTTTGGCCACCTATATTTTAATGCTTAGGGTTATGTTCCTGCGTTGTTGGAGAATTAGCTTGGTATGTCTTGCTGTTGAACTTGTTGGCTCTTGGGTGGAGCTTGTTTTCAGTGTAGGTATGAAAGCTTTTGGATGAACTCTTGTTGATTAATGTTCCCTGGAGTCAGGAGTTTTCTGGTGTTCTCAAGTTTTGGATTTAAGCCTCCTGCCTCTAGTTTTCAGTCTTATTCTTACAGTAGCCTCAAGACCTCTCCATCCATACTGCACCAATGATAAAACATCCAGGTTAATGGAGAAAAGATTCTCCACAGTCTGGAACACCCAGAGAGGTTTACAGAGAAGAGAAGAGGGAGGAAGGAGACAGAGGTGACCAGGAGAAGAAGAGGTGGAATCAAAAGGATAGAGACAGATCTAGCCAGTAATCAGTTCCCTACGTGTTCTTCACAGCCCGGAATACCCAAAAAGATTCACAGGGTTGGGTAGAGAAGAGAAGGGGAAGGAGGACATAAAGTGACCTGAGGGAGAAAAAGGAGAGTCAAAAGAGGGAGAGGGCAATCAAGCCAGTAATCACACTCCTAAGTAAAAATGGGTACTGAAGATTGGATTCTTAAAAGTATAAAATTAATAACAAATACCAAAAAGCAAAGATTTAAAAATCTAGAGTAGAGGTTAGACTCTCAAAAATACAATATTAAAAAAAAAAATCACAAAAATTATTAAAAATATATGAAATTTGCTTTAAAAATAGGGTCTTTTTTGGCAAGGTAATAGGTTATAAAAATAAAAATTAAAGAAGTAATAAAGAACTTTAAAATTTTTTTAAATGATAACAGTAAAATATATCTAAGAATTTCTTTGGATCTGTCAAGGGCAGTGTGGAGTCAGTTCAGTTTCAGATAGTTCCTTGCTCCAGCTTATACTTCTTCTCAAGGTCTATAGGCCCCTTCCAGTGTAGTTGGTGCTAGCTACAGGGTTTTAATCTGTTGCACCTGTCACTGCCAAAGCAGTTCCCTCTTTGTTTATCTTGGCTTTCTCTGTTTGCAAGTCTCTTCAGTGTCTAATTTCCACCCTGACACAAGGGGGCAAAAGTGGTCACTTATTTAGGCTCACTTGTTCAGTTGTGCTGTCAGGAGGGAGGAACACTGCAAACAAATATCACTGGCACGTGTTGGAAGTGCTCATAGTGTCTGGGTCACACTGGGTTTTCCCCTACTCCTGGAATGTGTGCTTTCCTGGTCTACACTTCTCAGGCTCCAGGTTGCTCTGCAGGAGAACTGTCTAAAGCAGGCCCTGGGTTAAGCCGCTCAAGTTCAGGTTCTCAGGTACTCCACAAAAGCACAGACTCGGTTGGGCCTGAGTTTTGTGCCCTTAGGTCCAAGCAGCTCAGGCAACCAGGTGCTTGGTGAGCACACTCTCCCCAGGTGGGTGGTGCATCTTATCACCTCACCAGTCCCAGCCAGTTGGTTTCCTGGGTGCACAGTGGAAGCACCATCTCAGGTGTTCCGTGTGTCTCCTCTGGGGAGCTCATCTCTGGCTGCAGTCCTCCTGGCAGATGTCAACTGTCCAGGATCCCAGTAAAACTTGGTTAGCAATTGGGAGCTTGCTCAGACAGAGGATGTTGTCTTTGGGGCCGAGATTGCCCCTCGCCTTCTGGCTCTGGCTGTTGCTTGCCTGCCTCTCTGCTGCCAGCAGGGGATGCGTTGGTCCCCAGCTGGCTAGCTCTCCTCTGGTATTTGCTCAGTCCTTTGTTATGTGAGCAGGCCCAGCAGTGCCTTAGGTTAGAGCTTTTCATGGGAAAGTTCTCTCTCTCTCTTTCTTTTTTTTTTTCCTTTCTCTCTCTCTGGCTATCCCACGGTTTGGGTTGCTATCTCACATTAGCTCCCTCAGATTGTCCTCAGGGCATTCAGGCCTGGTCCTTACCCTAAGCAATGCAGCCCACACCTCCCTGTTCAGCTCCCTCTTGCTGGTGAGCGTCTGGGCTACTTATCTGCTTGAAGTTGCAGTTGGGCGCTTAATCTGTGGGGTTTTTTTTTTTTTTTTTTCTGCCAGTTATGTTTCCCTCTGAGACCAAAACTCCCCACAGACCTGCCGGTGAGAGGGTTTCCTGGTGTTTGGAAACTTCTCCTCCTTCACGACTCCCTCCCTGGGATGGGTCTCATTCCTAACTCTTTTGTCTCTCTTTTTATCTTTTATATTTTGTCCTGCCTCCTTTTGAAGACAATGTATTGCCTTTCTGGGTGCCTGGTGTCCTCCACAAGTGTTCAGAAGTTGTTTTGTGGAATTTGCTCAGCGTTCAAATGATCTTTCAATGAATTTGTGGGGGAGAAAGTGGTCTCCCCATCCTATTCCTCTCCCATCTTAAGACCACCCCTCTGTGTATTCTTCTTAATATCTTCTGCTTCTGTTAAGTCCATAACATTTCTGTCCTTTATTGAGCCCATCTTTGCATGAAATGTTCCCTTGGTATCTCTAATTTTCTTGAAGAGATCTCTAGTCTTTCCCATTCTATTGTTTTCATCTATTTCTTTGCATTGATCCCTGAGGAAGGCTTCTTATCTCTCCTTGCTATTCTTTGCAATTCTGCATTCAAATGGGTATATCTTTCCTTTTCGCCTTTACATTTTGCTTCTCTTCTTTTCACAGCTATTTGTAAGGCCTCTTCAAACAGCCATTTTGCTTTTTTGCATTTCTTTTTCTTGGGGATGGTCTTGATCCCTGTCTCCTGTACAATGTCATGAACCCTTTCCATAGTTCAGGTACAGCCTAAAAAAATGTTTTTTCTATCTGAGGTATTCAAAACAATTAATAAACATTAAAAATGTGCTCAGAACAAATTTACTAACAACATACTATTTATGGAAATTACAGTGAATTAGGGATCCTTTGCCCATTCATTCTTTCCCTGTTTTTCTCTTCATCTTTTTTTTTTTGTATTTTCTCTTTCCTTCCCTCTTCTTTCCCCTAAACATGCATACATAAACATACACACAAAGTAATCCAAGTAATATTATATTTCTCTATAGTATTTTAATAAAACACATTTTCATAAATTTAATAAAGCACATTTTAATAAATATGTATTTGTCTCTAAAATAAAGTATTAGAATATTAGAGCATAAGATTTAATCTGTAAGGGAACAAATGTTTTCAAATTATCCTCTTTCATTCTTACTTTTTTTTTTTTAATGAGGCAAGATGGCAAAATACATTGTATTATCTGGGCTTCCCTGATAGTTCAGCTGGTAAAGAATCCACCTGCAATGCAGGAGACCCTGGTTTGATTCCTGGGTTGGGAAGATCCCCTGGAGAAGGGACAAGTTACCTACTCCAGTATTTTGGGGCATCCCTTGTGGCTCAGCTGATAAGGAATTCACCTGCAATGTGGGAGACCTAGGTTTGATCACTGGGAGGATCACAGGGAGGATCCCCTGGAGAAGGAAACAGCTACCCACTCCGGTATTCTGGCCTGGAGAATTCCATGAACTATACAGTCCATGGGATATCAAAGAGTCAGACAAGACTGAGTGACTTTCACTAAAAGTTCAGTTCTGTTTTCTGGTCCATTCCTTAGTCATTGTGAATCTAAACCTTTCTTTCCAAACAAGTAATTCTTTTTCTTACAGCAGAATTTCAGACTTGAATGGTTGTTGCATTTGTTTTCCAGCCATTTACACATATGCCAAACTGCCTGAGGCGTTACTTGAGTTAATTCTTGAAGCATCTCCCTTGCTTCCCTCAGTCACCATTACCTGAAGTCAGTTCACTGGCTACAGTCTTGGATATCTTCTCAGAGGCATTCTATTGTGAAAATCAAGCACTTTTAAATCACTGAATTACCCAAAAGACTGCTCAACCACAATTATCCTCTCCACAAAGGGTAAAACTTTCATGAACATCCTCTTCTGGCTTATTTTCTCCCAAAATATAAATACCACTGATGAGGGTAACATTAAATTTCAATAATTTTAAAATAAAGAAGTTCATCAGATTGCTTTCCTCTCTGAGACAAAATATTCACGGCATGTTGTGACTACCAGGAGGTTCCACATTTTTCTCAGGAATTCTAGATCCATCTTGTATATTTAGCAGTAAACCATAATATTTTATGTAAAGTGTTTTGTAAGGTTAATGGTCATATAAAATGAGGTTAGTGAATGTTTTATTTCCATGCAAAAAAAAAAAATTTTATGTGAAAACACATTCACTGGATTATTAAGGTTACAATTGTGACATATTGAGACTGTGAGTTTCTTCTGCATATAATATACTTTATTAATGTCTTTGTGAATCATTTCAGAGAAGTATCATAAAGTAAAACATTTAAAACAGATTAGAGTGTCTAGCTGTCTATTTGGAACGAACTGGCAACCCACCATGAATTAGGGCCTAATTTTATGCCTAATTATGAAGCCAATACAGTATGAATTATCTCTCATTAAAAACCATTCCAGGTCAATGAACTTCTAAATAGTTGCTGAAGCTATCTGCTCCCTCACACAGTTCATAGGAACCCGTAGTTTTAAACATCTACAAATGTTCAAGGGCTTCCCTGGTTGCTCAGTGATAAAGAATCCACCTGCAATGTAGGAGACAAAGGAGTCGGCAGATCCCTGAAAAAGGAAATGGCAACCCACTCCAGTATTCTTGCCTGGGGAATCCCATGGACAGCGGAACCTGGAAGGCTACAGTCCATGGGGTCACTAGATTTGGTCTCAACTTAACGACTAAATCCCACCACTACACCACCAAAATTATTCTTGGAAGTTGTGAATTCCAATCCTGTTTTACCACCAAACTGCTTACTTTTGTATAACTTTCCCCCCTCAAGTTTTCTTACCTCTATAAAAATGACTTTTAACCTAATACTTTTCTCATGAGGACATTGTGAGATTTAACTAATATATGTATGTATGTAGAACATCCTGGGAAACCCAGAGGTAATATATTGTGTAAGTATAGAGTCTCATACTAAAGTTTCTAAACTGGCTTAACTATACAATAATATACATTTTAAATATGAATGTTTTGGCACTACATTCTCTGTGCCAATATTATAATCTAAAATAATTATAGTAGCTTTACTTTTCAAAAAAAGACACCTCATTCTTAGAATACCAAATGCCTCTAGCCTTTTAGCTGTGGTTAAAATGATACCCTTATTTTCTATTAGGAACCAAAAGTCATATGTAAAAAATTCAAAGAAAGTAAGCAGAATGACTGCCATAGTTGGTCAGAGCTGCAGATGTTTATCATGACACCATTAGTGATCATAAGGATGGGCTCACCGTGATTCTATGCAGAGAGCCAAATTTGAATTCGAAGCAAAACTTCATGAAACAGTGTCTGTGTGCCAAGAGGAAACAATTTTAAAGGGTGGGGAAAACTCTGAATGTCACAATGACAACCCTAAATTTTCTTTTGTTCCACCGAATTGAAAGCAATAACATCCCATCCCATCATCCATCTATTATGTATTAAGTCCCACAACTTGTCAGCGGCTAAAATAATTGTTCAACCACTTAAATATTTTCAATATATGCCAGCAAGTGATGGCAGTGTCAAATTCCCGCAAAGTATAGAATTTATGATCTTAGAATCCATTTTCTTTTCTGACTCCCTCATGCATATATATTTAACACCCTACTTCTAATAGTAGAATTATTTGAACTTATAGTGCCTGTCGTCTGTTATTCTCAAAGTACTTCACTAATAATAAATAATGTGAAATTTATCTCTGCTCTGGCTATTATTACTTCTGTTTCAACAGCAAGTCACTGACATTGGCCCCGAGTATCTGATTAGACGAATGAGGAGTGTAACTAGAGACCAGGTCCAAACTGCAAGGTGGGTGACTGGTGGTTCTGCAGCTTTTTGTGCTGTCAAAAAAATAAACTTCTAACTATAGTTCCACACAAGGAACAATTTCAAAGTCTGACTTTCTTAGCAAAACAACAGTGCAGTGAAGCCCAACACAATAATGGCAGGTCCCGGACAAAAATACTGCCCTAATTCACATGTGTTCATCATTCCTTTAACCTTCACTTGACTCACTGCTCCTAGCTTCAGTGTTTCAGTTCCTCTCACCCAGGAAGCCAACTGAAGACCAGAATGACAACTCCTTTTTCTGAGATGAACAAGTGGGAATCATAATAATCTTAGAACCCTGGCAATATGAATAGTATGTCTTACTTATTTGTTTTTCCACTTTGGGGATAGTAACAGAATGGAAAAATAAAATTTCATATATAATAAATATATATGGGACAGCATAAGATGATCAGATGATCTCCATACAACTTAATAAAGATTTGCCATTTCAAACATTACATAATACATGTCCTCTTGAATTTTTGTTGTTGCTCCTGAGCACCTCAAAATTGTAAGTTTATTATTACTGTCTATTCAATACTATTTGTGGATGATGCCTGAGTAACACTAGCAGCATTACATTTTTTAAATTAATTTTTCAGCTGCTTAGCTATTTCTTGCAAACTTCCCTTAATCACTTAAGCAGATAATGACATGTGATACTTATATGAAGGTGGAAATTCTTCAGTTTCATGAAGATATCGAGTGTGTCATAAGGATATTCAGAGTCTCCAAAATTAATATTAGTCCTTGAGTGCAGTATTTATTTTTTAATCAAAATGTGAAAGATCTCAGAAGAAAGTTATACTGTTCAGTTATATAGTGAAGTGTCTGAACTCACATTTTTACATCCTTTCTTTCTCAAATTCCACATGGTAAACATTTAAAGTAAAAAGATTCAAACCAGCACTCAAAGTGGTTAAGAATACTGATTGCAGACTGGACATTTTACTAAACTTCGGGAGAAAATGTGGGTAAGGTCATATTCAAAGTGCTGACATAGCACCTTTGTGAAATCTAGGACAGAACATCTTTTGAGGAGATAGAGCACTGACAGTACATTCATATCGCTCTTAATGTTGAAAAGCCCTAAGATTCCATTCTTGATTTCTCCTCTGTCTTACCCTACTCGTTAGAAAGTTCTCGTGTCTTTAAGTATCATCTTAACCCTTAGAGCCAAATTTGTATTTTCAGCCTTATCTGCCTTCCCTTGTTCTTGATTCATGTATCTATTGTCTACTCGTCATTAACAACCTCGATAGGTAACCTATCTAAGTTAATAGGGCCCCTCAAAAAACCAAAAACAAACAAAAAACAACAACAAGAACTCTTAATTCCCCTACCTCACCCAAACTTAGTCTTTCTCTTTCCCTTTTCAATGAATGACACTACCCTTCACACATGTATTTAGCCCTCATTCTAAATGTTATCTTTAATTCTTTCCCCATCTCCTACTGCAACCCTAAAGGGTGTTCTGTTGGCTGTGTATTTATCATAAATCTTCATTCAAACCATTCTCACATTCTCTATTGTGACTAGCTAGTACAAGCCAATATCACTCTCATCATGACTTCTGCAGTAGCCTCCTAACACTTGTCTTGGCCTCTATTCTTGCTCCCTGTACATACAGTCCATTCTTCACATGGTAGATTGATCTTTTCAGATTATAAGTTAGACCACAGCATTGCATAGTTGAGACCCCCCCCTCCCCACAACAGCTCCCCATCACAGAATAAAATTCAAACTTATCATGGTGAACAAGGTTCTGGTTACTCTCTGGTAACATATCTGGTTACTCTCTAGTTCTCAGACCTCATTTAAAATACTCTGATCTCTTATCTGCCCTCCTAACATTAATGTTTTGGGTCTTTGTCAAAAACACCAAGCTTGGGGTTTCCCTGGTGATCCAGTGGTTAAGACTCAGCACTCCTAATGCACGGGGCCTGGGTGTCAAATAAATAAAAATAAATATTTTTTAAAAAACACCAGGCTTGTTTATGACTTAGGGCCATTAAACTGCTCTGGTCATCCATGCCCTCACGCTACACATGTTTACTGAGCATCTATCATATGTTAGGCTGTTTTATGCAAAGTAGAAAACAACAGTGACTAAAGCACCTGCTCTCAAGTAGTTTACATTTTAGTGCCTAAAGGAATTCAGTTCTAATGAGGTGGATGAAACTGGAAGAGCCTCTTAACTGTCTGCTTCTAGTATTAATCCCTTTAAATCTCATGCTTCATCTAACACTTCATCCCACACTCATCCAATCTCCAAAAAGACAGGCTTTTTCTGAAGATTCTATATAGAACAGTGCTCATCTCTCCATCCCAAGTCCCTATCACTTTCTATTCTTTATTTTATTCATGCCCTTTCAGCAATCTAAAATGAACTTATTTGCTTACTTTTAAGCTTCATAATAGTGGGAATTTTGGTGTTTTTTTTTAATCCTTGTGATCCCAACTTCTTAAACTGCACCTGAAACATCCTATAGATTTAATAAATACTTGTGTAGTGAATACATGAAGAAGGATGTCACAATATACAACTTGCACAGGAAAGAGCTTAAACTGAGTGGAGGTCATTTCTTTGGGGAGTGTATATGAAACGGTTCCAAGCTTGGAATTATCCAGTACATGAAGAGGAAGGAGCCTTGGAAGTAAGCATAGCTACTTATTAAGGGACTGCCTATAAAAAAACCAGGGACACTGGATGAGTGCATGCTAAATCCTTTCAGTCATGTCCGACTCTTTGTGACCCTATGGAGTGTAGCCTGCCAGGCTCCTCTGTCCATGGAATTTTCCAAGCAAGAATACTGGAGTGGGTTGCCATGCCCTTCTCCAGGGGATCTTCCTGACCCAGGGATGGAATCCACATCTCGTATGTCTCCTACAATGGCAGATGGGTTCTTTACCACTACTGCCATGTGGGAAGTCCAGGACAGTGGACCCCCACTCTTTAATTACTCCATACTGAATAATTTGCATATGCCTGTCCCAAAATCACAGTTATCCTCTGAAGAAATGCAAACTCTTCTTGAAAGTATCAGTTCAGTTCAGTTCGGTTCACTCAGTCGTGTCCAATTCTTTGCAACCCCATGAACCACAGCACACCAGGCCTCGCTGTTCATCACCAAATCCCGGAGCCTACCCAAACTCATGTCCATTGAGTCAGTGATGCCATCCAATCATCTCATCCTCTGTCATCCTCTTCTGCTCCTGCCCTCATTCTTTCCCAGAATCAGTGTTTTTTCAAGTGAGTCATCTCTTCACATCAGGTGGCCAAAGTATTGGAGTTTCAGCTTCAACATCAGTCCTTCCAACGAACATCCAGGACTGATCTCCCCTTGGATGGACTGGTTGGATCTCCTTGCAGTCCAAGGGACTCTCAAGAGTCTTCTCCAACACCACAGTTCAAAAGCATCAATTCTTCAGCACTCAGCTTTCTGTATAGTCCAACTCTCACATCCATACATCACTACTGAAAAAGCCATAGCCTTGACTAGATGGACCTTTGTTGGCAAAGTAATGTCTCTGCTTTTGAATATGCTGTCTAGTTTGGTCATAACTTTCCTTCCAAGAAGTAAGCGTCTTTTAATTTCATGGCTGCAATCACCATCTGCAGTGATTTTAGAGCCCCAAAAAATAAAGTCAAGAACTCTAAACATACCTGGTGATAGAGTAGACAGAAAGTGAAGACAGGAGTCAATGTGGACCTATAGAACAAAGGGGTAAAAGAGACAGGGAAGTCAACTCAGCTTGGGGATAATACCCTAAGTGAAGCATGCCTGTTCATTCCTGCACACACAGCTCCAGCCTGCCTGCTCCTCTGTTCTCCTAAACACAGGTTTGTTCATCTGCAAGGCATAATTATTGAGACAGAGCTAGAAATCAGCAATCCCATTCAGGGAAGAAAATGTTTACATGTAGAACTGCACAGTTATAATCAGAGTTAACATTTGGAATAGCACTTGTCATGTGTAGGCACTGTTATACATGCTTTAGATATATTAACTTGTTTAATTCTTATTCTCCAAGAGGTAGGTACAATTCTTCCCATCATACAGATGATGTACAGAAATGGTGCAGTGACAGCCCAAGCCCTCATAGCTCTTGAGTGGCTCAGTAGGAACTCTATGCCAGGAAGTCTTATTCCATGGTCAAAACAGTTAACCTCTACTGTCTACGTAAAATAAACTCATGACATTGACCTGTTAACCAGCTTTATTATCCATTCATTAGTAGAAATGGAAATTAAGGGAAAAAAAGACACTTGAGATAACTATAACACACCGAAAAGAATCAAGGGAACAAACAGGACAATTAACACTATAGGAAACAAAATTAGTTCAAGATGCTAGTAAAATTCTAATAATATCCTTAAAAACTTTTTGAGAGGCTCTTGTGTCCATTAGGAAGCAACAGTTAGAACTGGACATGGAACAACAGACTGGTTCCAAATAGGAAAAGGAGTACATCAAGGCTGTATATTGTCACCCTGCTTATTTAACTTGTATGTAGAGTACATCATGAGAAACACTGGACTGGAAGAAGCACAAGCTGGAATTAAAATTGCTGGGAGAAATATCAATCACCTCAGATATGCAGATGACACCACCCTTATGGCAGAAAGTGAAGAGGAACTAAAAAGCCTCTTGATGAAAGTGAAAGAGGAGAGTGAAAGAGCTGGCTTAAAGCTCAACAATCAGAAAACGAAGATCATGGCATCTGGTCCCATCACTTCATGGGAAATAGATGGGGAAACAGTGGAAACAGTGTCAGAGTTTATTTTGACAAAATCACTGCAGATGGCGATTGCAGCCATGAAATTAAAAGACGCTTACTCCTTGGAAGGAAATTTATGACCAACCTAGATAGCATATTCAAAAGCAGAGACATTACTTTGCCAACAAAGGGTCATCTAATCAAGGCTATGGTTTTTCCAGTAGTCATGTATGGATGTGAGAGTTGGACTATGAAGAAAGCTGAGCGCTGAAGAATTGATGCTTTTGAACTGTGGTGTTGGAGAAGACTCTTGAGAGTCCCTTGGACTGCAAGGAAATACAACCAGTCCATTCTAAAGGAGATCAGTCTTGGGTGTTCTTTGGAAGGATTGATGCTAAAGCTGAAACTCCAATACTTTGGCTACCTCATGCGAAGAGTTGACTCATTGGAAAAGACTCTGATGCTGGGAGGGATTGGGGGCAGGAGGAGAAGGGGACGACAGAAGATGAGATGGCTGGATGGCATTACTGACTCGATGGACGTGAGTCTCAGTGAACTCCGGAGGTTGGTGAGACAGGGAGGCCTGGCGTGCTGCAATTCATGGGGTCACAAAGAGTCGGACACGACTGAGTGACTGAACTGTACTGAACTGTGTCCATTAAATACTATCAGAATGTCCTGAGAAAACAGCAACCGAGAAAAAATTGTTCCTGGAAATTTGCAAAATTATTGCTCAAAAAAATTTGAATAGTATATCTAAAGACTAAAATGAATATCATGTAAGACCAAACAATGGTATAGAAGATAAAGGTAAAGAAATTTCAAGGAATATAATGCGAAAAGGTAAGTAGACTTCAAATATGATAAAAATAGCTAATAAACATGAAAAAATGATTCAGGACATGCAATATCTAACAATTAAGAAAGAAAGAAAGTTAGCAAGAGTAAAAGTGAGAGTAAGAAATAAAAATCAAGAAGGAGAGGGAGCAAGAAAAGGAAGAAGGAGAGGGAGGAGAAAGAATGAATAAAATAATGAAGGAAAATAGAAGTGAGAACATAACATGAATAGAAGACAATGAAAGAAATGGCATAATTAAGCAATAATAGAAAAAATAGAGGCACAAACCTGTATTGAAATGTTATGAATATTAGTGGGGGAAATTTTTTTAGATATATGTGGAAGAAAACTCATGATATATAAAAACTACAAAGATTAAAGGAAAATTCTAAAATCTTAAAGGCAGAAACAGTAAGTGCTCTACAAAGAAGTAGGAATCAGAATTGTTTCAGTAACTCTGGATATTAGAAAACAATAGGAGAGGGCTTGACCAAATCTAAAACTGGAAACTAGAATTCAACATCTAAAAAGGGACTGGATGCATGTAAGAACTCATAAAAAATGTGTTCCATAAAACAAAAAAGAAATCTTTGAAGGGTTAAAAATGTGCTTTGAGGAGTTAGGGACTTAATACAAAATATAAAAGTAAGAAAATTGCAGGATGGCATCTATACACTAAGACTACAAACTACTAGTCTAAATTAATGCAGAAGTGAAGAAGGCTCTGTGAAGCATCATGTCAGAAAGATAGTAGATTCTTTTAAGAAAAATATGAATATGAAGTGTGAATTTCTTCTGTCAATAAAGAAAAGAAAAAGCAATCAGAAATTTAGAAAAACACAAAAAGTTACACAAGAAAAGTTATTCTAGAAGAAGACAAAAAATGTGGTATGCTTTTCAGTAATTAATTTATGTTTTGTCAGAACAACACTCATTTAACTTCATCTTAAAACATTCAATTTTGAGCAACAGTTTGAACTGGACATGGAACAACAGACTGGTTCCAAATAGGAAAAGGAGTACGTCAAGGCTGTATATTGTCACCCTGCTTATTTAACTTATATGCAGAGTACATCATGAGAAACGCTGGACTGGAAGAAGCACAAGCTGGAATCAAGATTGCCGGGAGAAATATCAATCACCTCAGATATGCAGATGACACCACCCTTATGGCAGAAAGTGAAGAGGAACTAAAAAGCCTCTTGATGAAAGTGAAAGAGGAGAGTGAAAAAGTTGGCTTAAAGCTCAACATTCAGAAAACGAAGATCATGGCATCTGGTCCCATCACTTCATGGGAAATAGATGGGGAAACAGTGGAAACAGTGTCAGACTTTATTTTTTTGGGCTCCAAAATCACTGCAGATGGTGATTGCAGCCATGAAATTAAAAGACGCTTACTCCTTGGAAGGAAAGTTATGACCAACCTAGATAGCATTTTGAAAAGCAGAGACATTACTTTGCCAACAAAGGTCCGTCTAGTCAAGGCTATGGTTTTTCCTGTAGTGATGTATGGATGTGAGAGTTGGACTATACAGAAAGCTGAGTGCTGAAGAACTGATGCTTTTGAATTGATGCTTTTGGTGATAGACAGGGAGGCCTGGCATGCTGTGATTCATGGGGTCACAAAGAGTCGGAGACGACTGAGCGACTGAAATGAACTGAACTGAACTGTACTGAACTGTGGTTAAATTGTTTTCCTCTGCAGTAAATTATACAATTTGAATATCAGTGGGTATATTTTATAAATATTACAAGTGCTGTTTTTAGTTTGTAAATTTTAGATTTAAGTTATTATCAAAGGTCACAAAATTTGCTTATAGTCATAGAGTGATTTAAGTTAAATAGCCCCTTGTTGTTGTTCAGTCACTCAGTCATGTCCGACTCTTTGTGTCGCTGGGACTGCAGCACGCAAGGCTTCCCTGTCCATTACCAAGTCCCAGAGCTTGCTCAAACGCATGTCCATTGAGTCAGTGATATCATCCAACTATCTCATCTTCAGTCATCGCCTTCCCCTCCTGCCTTCAATCTTTCCCAGTCTTTCAGGGTCTTTTCAAATGAGTCAGTTCTTCCCATCAGGTGGCCAAAGTATTGGAGTTTCAGCTTCAGCATCAGTCCTTCCAATGAATATTCAGGACTCATTTCCTTTAAGATTGACTGGTTGGATCTCCTTGCAGTCCAAGAACTCTCAAGAGTCCTCCAACACCAGAGTTCAAAAGCATCAATTCTTCACAATCAGCTTTCTTTATAGTCCAACTCTCACATCCATATATGATTACTGGAAAAATCATAGCTTTGACTAGATGGACCACTGTTGGCAAAGTAACGTCTCTGCTTTTTAATATGCTGTCTAGGTTGGTCATAGCTTTTCTTCCAAGGAACAAGCATCTTTTAACTTCATGGCTGCAATCACCAACTGCAGTGATTTTGGAGACCCCAAAATAAAATCTCTCACTGTTTCCACTGTTTCCCCTTCTATTTGCCATGAAGTTATGGGACTCAGTGTCATGATCTTAGTTTTCTGAATGTTGAGTTTTAAGCCAACTTTTTCACTCTCCTCTTTCACTTTCATCAAGAGGCTTTTTAGTTTTTCACTTTCTGCCATAAGGGTGGTGTCATCTGCATATCTGAGGTTATTGATATTTCTCCTTGCAACCTTGACTCCAGCTTGTGCTTCATCCAATTCAGCATTTCACATGATGTACTCTGCATGTAAGTTAAATAAGTGGGTGACAATATACAGCCCCTTAGAATGTGAAATTATAAAAATGACTGCAACTGGACGATGGCATGAGGAGATATGGAGGGATATGTACGGGAGATCACTTCTCATATGATATAAAGGGAATTCAGTAGATTATGCCTAAATTTTATGAATTAAGATATAGAACTGTAAATGTTTAAAATCACAATACTAACCACAAGAGTAATTAGAACCATAAACTGAGTGGTTCAGTTCAGTTCAGTTGCTCAGTCGTGTCCGACTCTGTGACCCCATGAATTGCAGCACGCCAGGCCTCCTGTCCATCACCAACTCCCAGAGTTAACTCAAACTCACGTCCATAGAGTTGGTGATGCCATCCAACCATCTCATCCTCTGTCGTCCCCTTCTCCTCCTGCCCTCAATCCCTCCCAGCATCAGAGTCTTTTCCAATGAGTCAACTCTTTGCATGAGGTGGCCAAAGTATTGGAGTTTCAGCTTTAGCATCAATCCTTCCAAAGAAATCCCAGGGCTGATCTCCTTCAGAATGAACTGATTGGATCTCCTTGCAGTCCAAGGGACTCTCAAGAGTCTTCTCCAACACCACAGTTCAAAAGCATCAATTCTTCTGCGTTCAGCTTTCTTCACAGTCCAACTCTCACATCCATACATCACTACAGGAAAAACCATAGCCTTGACTAGACGAACCTTTGTTGGCAAAGTAATGTCTCTGCTTTTGAATATGCTATCTAGGTTGGTCATAACTCTTCTTCCAAGGAATAAGTGTCCTTTAATTTCATGGCTGCAATCACCATCTGCAGTGATTTTGGAGCCCAGAAAAATAAAGTCTGACACTGTTCCACTGTTTGCCCATCTATTTCCCATGAAGTAATGGGACCAGATGCCATGATCTTCGTTTTCTGAATGTTGAACTTTAAGCCAACTTTTTCACTCTCCTCTTTCACTTTCATCAAGAGGCCTTTTAGTTCCTCTTCACTTTCTGCCGTAAGGGTGCTGTCATCTGCCTTTCTGAGGTTATTGATATTTCTCCCGCCAATCTTGATTCCAGCTTGTGCTTCTTCCAGCCCAGTGTTTCTCATGATGTACTGAGTAGTAGAGGAAGGGAAAGGGAGAAGTAGAAAACAGTGTAACTGTGGCCACTTTCTACTTGAAACATTGATACAGCCAGTACTGCCTACATCATAAAGGACTCCTTCATGTATATCACTTAGGGATATAATAGTAACCTCCAGAAGAACCAATTTTTATCATTTTTATAATAAGTAAATAGTCAAATGAAAATTGTAAAATTCTTTATATCAAGGTGACACGTTGGCTGAAACCAAGTTAATTAGTCCTCAAGTCATCTGGCTGAAAAATGATAAAATTCTATTATAAAGTGATTATCAGATCTGATCAGTTGCTCAGTTGTGTCCGACTCTTTGTGACCCCATGAATCACAGCACGCCAGGCCTCCCTGTCCATCACCAACTCCCGGAGTTCACTCAGACTCATGTCCATCGAGTCAGTGATGCCATCCAGCCATCTCATCCTCTGTCGTCCCCTTTTCCTCCTGCCCCCAATCCCTCCCAGCATCAGAGTCTTTTCCAGTGAGTCAACACTTCGCATGAGGTGGCCAAAGTACTGGAGTTTCAGCTTTAGCATCATTCCTTCCAAAGAAATCCCAGGGCTGATCTCCTTCAGTGCAAGAAATTTAAGATAAGCAAAAATGAATAAATAAAATGCAAAATGTGCTTAAACAAACATATTAGTTTTTGCTACCTAACAATATCTCACTGGAATCCAGTAACAAGCTTTTATTATTATTATTACTACTACTGTTGTTACTATTGTTACTATTATTGTTGTTGTTATTGTTGCTGTTGTTACGATTATTGTTGTTATTTTCCTTACAGGACTGCAGGCTGGCTAGGACATCTTCAGCTTTTGGGTCCACTGCATACTTTTGGGAGTGGCTCAGATCCATTCTCCTATTAAGTAGTCCAGGCTGATTTGGGACAGCATTCATCTGCAAAATGCTTTTCTCATGGTAAAACCTGGAAGTTCCTGTAGGGATGAGTAAAAACATACTGCCTCTTAGGGCCTCCAATCAAAATTCACACATTCATTTCTACCTTCAGTCCCCTGGGCAAGTATTTCTCATGCCCAATCTCAGAATCAAAGGAGGCAGAGAATATAATTCCTGTGGAAGCAGAGAGGGGAATAAACCCTTGCTCAACAATAATCTAAGCCATCATAGACTATACATGAAGTTATTTCTTTGAATACTGTTGAATTTACTCAGAAATACATTTTAGAAAATTATTATTCCAATCATGACTTTACCTATATTTGTTTCCCCAAAAGTAAAAAGGCCAGTAAAAGCCTTGCAAGTCAATTTACCAGTAACACCAAGCTAATAGAGTAAGATACAACCAAACCTTTATTTATCATCCCACTAAAACCAACAGTAAAGCAAATCACATGGTAAATTATTCTCAAAAAGGTGAAGTATCATTTTTTCATTGTCTCAGCACACACAATTATGTGTACATGATATTAATTCTAGAAACATAACATTTGCCATTTGTGTGAATGAGTATATATATACAGCATTTGGCAGGAATTGCTCACTTTGTTCTGTTGAATAGCAATATCACTTAGAATATTAAAAATAAATTAGCACACTGGACACAACAAAGTCTGGTGAAGGTTGACTAAGAAGAGCAGCATTTCTCAAAACAAACAAACAAAATTCTTAGTATATATTTGAAAGCTCTTTAAACATATAAAATGTTGCTTTTAACCAAATATATATGTATTTATATATATATATTATACAGTAACCTAACTTTTTTTCTTACATCTCTGCAAAAGAAGAAATATTAACAGCTTTTAGGTAAACATTGATTTGAATTTCACAAATCAAGTATGGCTAGTCATTACTCTTTGTGACCCTATGGACTATAGCCCACCAGATTCCTCTGTCCGTGGGATTTTCCAGGTAAGAATACTGGAGTGGGTTGCCATTTCCTTCTCCAGGGGATCTTCCCAACACAGGGACTGAACCTGGGTCTCCTCATTTCAGGCAGAAGCTTTACTCCCTAAGCCACCAGGGAAGCCCTTACATTATTTAAACATTGCTAAAAGATTGCTGGAAGAAATATCAATAACCTCAGATATGCAGATGACACCACCCTTATGGCAGAAAGTGAAGAGGAACTAAAAAGCCTCTTGATGAAAGTGAAAGAGGAGAGTGAAAAAGTTGGCTTAAAGTTCAACATTCAGAAAACGAAGATCATGGCATCCGGTCCCATCACTTCATGGGAAATAGATGGGGAAACAGTGGAACAATGTCAGACTTTATTTTTTTGGGCTCCAAAATCACTGCAGATGGTGACTGCAGCCATGAAATTAAAAGACACTTATTCCTTGGAAGAAAAGTTATGACCAACCTAGATAGCATATTCAAAAGCAGAGACATTACTTTGCCAACAAAAGTCTGGCTAGTCAAGGCTATGGTTTTTCCTGTGATCATGTATGGATGTGAGAGTTGGACTGTGAAGAAGGCTGAGCGCCGAAGAACTGATGCTTTTGAACTGTGGTGTTGGAGAAGACTCTTGAGAGTCCCTTGGACTGCAAGGAGATCCAACCAGTCCATTCTGAAGGAGATCAGCCCTGGGATTTCTTTGGAAGGACTGATGCTAAAGCTGAAAGTCCAGTACTTTGGCCACCTCATGGGAAGAGTTGACTCATTGGAAAAGACTCTGATGCTGGGAGGGATTGGGGGCAGGAGGAGAAGGGGACGACAGAGGATGAGATGGCTGGATGGCATCACTGACTCGATGGACGTGAGTCTGAGTGAACTCCAGGAGTTGGTGATGGACAGGGAGGCCTGGCGTGCTACGATTCATGGGGTCGCAAAGAGTCAGACATGACTGAGCAACTGAACTGAACTGAACTGAACTGAAAAAGAGCATTAAACGTAAACTTAGAGACATAGAGTAGTATCACTTGGATCTGGTTGATTGGCCAACATGCTCAACAATACGAGTTCACTTTAGACTCAATTTATACAGGTTAGCTGATAATAGTCCAAGCAGGGACAAAGGCTGATTGAGAAGCAGGTCATCTTTCTCTTCATGTATCTCTGTTTCTCTTTTTCATCTTCTTTCTTCATTTCCAGTTCAGGAAATACAGTCCTCCAGCAAACCTAGTTAAAAATCTATTGCCGTCTTGTCCTGCTTCCTTGGACCTCTAATATTCCCTTCCGTAAATTTCTGAACTGTTGAGATCTACACATATTTTAATGATTAAAATAAATATACATATCTGTAGTGAATAGAATAAAAGCCCTACAAAACTTTATATTATCCTCAGACTCTAGAGAACCTATTAAACAAAGAAAAAAATCAATAAAATTTCAACTGAATTTAATAATTTAACAAAGCCTTTTGCTGGAAAAAACATATGTATATATACCAATATCTATCTATCTATAGACAGAGAGGAAGACATGTATACACATATATAAGTATCTTTGTATACATATGTATACATACATGTACATGTGTATATATGTATGTATATATATGCGTGTGTGTGTGTACAGATATATATCCCAATAAACTTATGCAAATTTAATATACACTATTTTCATGATTTTCCTGAATAAAAAACATCTAAATAAACCTACCTTAAATGTTTTCCTGACTTATACTTTAGTAACAAATCAATAATTTAGAGCAGTAGTGTCAGTGGAGCATACAGATTGTCCAAGAAATATATCTCAGGGTAACTTCATAAATTTTGTTTAATTTTTTTGTAAGACATATGCATATATTCTTATCTTTTGGTAAGTGATTTGTCCAGTGTTTTTGAGTTGAACTTTTGTCCTTAATGATCTTTCAGGTCTCTACCAATCAAATATCTCGCTCTTATAATTGCAGACTTTTAAATAAGTAAATAAATTGAACTTTTCACTAATTGAAATTAATTCATGTCTTCCTAAACCAGGAAAATTTGTGATACTTCCTGGTACATAAATAGAGAAAGTGGAATGCTTAGTTAACAAAGATGACCCACTTCATAGGTACTCACTAAATATTTGTTGAATGATTCAATGTATGAATTCTATAAAATCAGAACTGAAAGACTAACTTGGTTCATTTTTCTTTATTTCACAAAACTTTAACCCCCAAACATGGGGAAAGTCACTTAGTGAAAGAGAATGTGGGTATCTATATTAATTCCTTCTGAATGCTTCAAAGATTTAAATACAGATTTACAAGATGAATTTGTCCTGGATATATTTCTTAAATGATCTTTTTTTTTTTTTTCCACCATCAGACTGCTTTAAATTATTGATTAGTCACTAGAATATAAGTCAAGAGTACATTTAAAGAATGTTTAGTGACAGTCATTTATGCAGGAGCACCATGAAATGGACATGAGTTTGAGTAAACTCTGGGAGTTGGTTGACGACAGGGAAGCCTGGCATGTTGCAGTCCATGGGGTTGCAAAGAGTTGTACAAGACTGAGCAACTGAACCTACCTGAACCATGAAATAGGGTTCTTTTTAAGTTTTAGGGTATGAGGTTCCCTGAAGACTCAGTGGGTAAACAATTTACCTGCAATTCAAGAGACACAGATGTGCGTTTGAGGGAAGATCCCGTGGAGGAGAAAAATGGCAACCCACTTCAGTATTCTTACCTGAAAAATCCCATGGACAGAGGAGCCTAGTGGGCTATAGTCCAAAGGGTCCCAAAGAGTCAGACACAACTGAGCAACTACATACACATGTAAATATTCCATTAAGGGGTTTGGTGATGTGGTCATGATGATGTGCTGCTTATACCTCTCGTGGGGAGCAAAATTCATTGAAGGCCTCAGCAGCCAACGCTCCTTTAGATCCACCCCATTTGGGGACTGATTACATCAGGGTTGTGGGCTTCCAGATACAAACTGAACATGGTGAAGGGGAAAAGATTAGTCTTACAAGACATGGTACTCTTAATGAGTGGCTTTGGCTCAAAGACTCTCTGTTAGACTGATCAGAAGTTTCTCAGAACTGAGCTTCAGTTTAGGACTCTTCACATTGGTCTATCCTTCCTCTTCCCCTCTTCACAAGTGTCAAACCCACCTGGAAGTCTGAATGTTCTTCCCATTTTTTTTTGGCACTGATCCCTTTATCTTTTATACCCAATAAATCTCATGCACTTCTAATCTTCAGTTGGTTTCTCAGACTACACAGACAAACAGAACTGAACAACTGAGTTGAAATTATTTTTTTCTCTTTAAAATCTTCTCCAGGTTGGAGAATCATGTAGGCTTTTATAGAATTTTTACTCTATCCAGTACAGATAGTGAATTAGTATTAATCATTAAAATATGAATAGATTCCAACAGTTTGAAACTTTGATTTACAGTAGAAATGGCAGAAGGGCAAGGCAAACCCAAAATAGCTTTCAGCTAAGTCTGCATGGGTATATTACACCCCTGGGTTGGAAATGGACATAGGAGATGAAACAGAGAATCATGGCCTACTTCTCACTAGTCCAGAGTGTCTCTGCTTAGAGTTTCACTGGCTAATTCATTCAAAATGCTTCCAAAGTGAAGTCAGGTAGCTAAAAACAATGGTTGTTGAACACAATCAAATCCAAGAGCTATTGCTGCTTTGTTTCTGACCCCAAGAATTAGTATTTTTTAGCACAGTTTGAAAGTGAAAAATTATGAGCTCAAAAATTAGTATTTTTAGCACAGTTAAAATGTTATTAAAAAATTTTTTTTGATGGGTAGCCAAGCTTCATTTGTGAAATTCAAAGCAAAGTTTATCTTAAAAGATCTGATCAAACTATTCTGTTTTAGTACAGGTAAAAAAAAAATCAGGATTTTTTTTTTTTTTGGCCAAAAAAGTCTGTCTAAGGAGCCCTCAAATACATACTTACATGTAATCTAATTTTTAAAACAGCAGTTTATTCCAATTTAACTTCCCTAGGTTGGCAGCAATGCTTTGGATGTACTTTACCTATTCAATGTAGCAATTCTTTTTTTTTTTTCCCATTAATTTTACTTCGTTTGTTTTATTGGATTTTAATATTATTTTCTTATTATAAATATGAAGATAATTTTGAAACAATGCCTGGAAGAAGTGATAAATTGCATAAGCTGTAGAAATATTAAAATATAACATTAAAACTATAATATATAAATACTTGCATTGGTTGACAAAACAGAGGAAACATTACCTGAAGTCATTACAACTGTATACCTACACAACTATCAAAGAAAAATTATCTTAGTATGAACTATTTAACAGACACTACTGGGACACCTTAAGGACATCTAGAAAAAGAATAAAATGGTGTTGAAAATATTGAATGTAAATGAGAATAAATGGAGAGGCTAGATAGTGTTGCTTAAAATGGGTGTGGGACTCACTGGCCTATAGAGGAAATCATTACAAAGACCCACTAAGGTAACAAGTTCCTTGGTCCCAAACATATTACAGTTTCAACTTCATAGGTACAAAGTTAGTTTTCCTTGCCCCAACAAATATGCCTTTGGGGGCTTCCCTGGTGGCTCAAAGGTAAAAAATCCACCTGCCAAAGCAGGAGACATGGGTTCAATCCCTGATCTTGGAAGATCCCACATGCTGCGGAGCACCTAAGTCTGAGTGCTACAACTATTGAGTCTGTACTCTGGAGCCTGGTGGCCACAACTGAGCCCATGCAGTCTGGAGACTGTGCTCTGCAACGAGAGAAGCCATCTCAATGAGAAGCCTGCAAGTAGAACAGCCCCCTCTTGCTGAAACTAGAGAAAAGCCCACACAGCAAGAAAGACCCAGCACAGCCAAAAATAAATAAATAATTTTTAAAGTGTCCTTTGGAGGATATGTAATCATAATTATATCATTATTTGCCCACTCAGTGTCTCTGCTTGACCATGTATGAGTGGAGATGAGTTATAATACAACCACTTCAAGTGAGGGGAAATTATGACACAGGCCAGCCATACCTGCCTCCAAAAACCGCTGACAAAGACAAATCTTGGGTTTAAATCAGAAGATTCATCATTTACTCAAATATTTCCCTGATTGTAAATCGGCTGTCTTCCCCAAAACCACTCCTAAGAGAATATAAACTCCTTCGGGGCAGGTGTCTTTGTAGATGTGTTCTACTGTTGCATCCCAAGCACCAAGAGTAGTGGCTAGCATAGAGTACATACTCAAACAATAACTGTGTACTGAATGAATAGGTCTCCCTCCCCTAGGAGACTGTAAGACACTTGGGAACAAGAACCATATTGAATTGGGTTTTGTACATGCAGCATCCAGTTCACTGTCTGAGACCTCTTTGCATCATTGAATATTTGTTGAATTAATTATTTGGAAGTAGAACCAGTAGAAAAAAAAAAATTTCTTTCCAATCCAGAGATAGTGCATTGGAATCTACCTTTGGGCCAAACATATATGTCTTTTGTTTATCAGGTGTCCTGCAAGCTTTTCTAGTCAGCTGTAGGGTTCAAAGACAAGTAAGACAATTCATTTTTCTATGAAATTCACATAGAAGCTGATTCAATTCTCAGGAGAGAGCATGAACTAAGGTGGCATTTACTGGACCTCAAGCATTTAAATATCACTTTTAAAGTTGCTTCTTCCCCTACATCACAACTGCAGATATATTTTTCAATTATTTATTATAAAACAATTTTTGATTTAAAGAAGAGTTGTAAAGATAGTACATAGAGTTCCCATATACCCTTCACCCAGTTTCCCCTAATGCTAACATCTTATACAACCATGAAACACTTGTCAACACATGGAAATTAACATTGATACGGCACTACTAATTGTATTGTACTTGTATTTTACCAGTTTTTCTACTAGCATCATTTTTTGTTCCAGAATGTAACCCAGAATACCATGTTGCATTTATAATGATTCCTTAGTTCCCTTCTAAACTGTTATAATTTCTTGGTCTTTCCTTGTTTCTTCATGATCTTGACTAACAGACACTTATGAAGATTTGTTGTCAATAATTCTATAGACTGTCTCTTGATTTGAGTATGTCTACTGTGTCATGATTAGACTAAGTTTATAGATTTGGAGGAAGAATCTCACAGAGGTGAAGTATACTAGTCCATTAATTTTTGTATTCCAAATGATGTTGCTATTTTACAAAACAAAGTGAACATTTTGTATCACATGCAACACCTGTCAAAACTGGTGCCAGTATTGGGTTGTGCTAAGCCTAGAAATCCTGGTACGTAGTTCTTTTGTTTACTAAAGCAGTGGAATACATGCACTAGAGATACAAAGATAAGCTGCATGCCTAGTCTGGAGTGGACGTCAAGGCCTAAATTAATTGTGAGGATGAAAACACCTGCCCCTGTTTTGGTCCTTCTAGTGACTAATCTCAGAAGCTTCTAGAGAAAAGAAAATGAGAGAGACTATTTGGTGGGCAAATATCCAAGTTTCTTATATTGCTATCATGAGTAATGACAGTATAATAAGTGGTATACTGTAAATGCAATAAGTATTTGTTGATGAATAACCAAATAAATGGCCAGACAACAAAACCATGTCATCTGTATGACTAACAAAATACTGAGCTCTCTGGGCAATGGATCTGACCCAAGATGTCTGGCAGGTTTCCTCTTCAGATGTCATAGTAACCTGCAAAATTAGCTTTACAATAGGTAGTTAAAGAGAAACTGATGGTAAGATCACATCAAAGGTTACATTAAGTATAAAAGTTAGAAATTAAGTCTAACCACACATAATAAGCTTCTTGCTCCCTTTTTGAGCCAAAAGGAAGATCCTAGGGAAAATCTTTTTGTTTCCCTTATTTTAATTAAATCAATATATCTAACAATCTCAAGGCACTTACATTTTTAATAACATTAAAATGAAGTATATTACATACATTGCTGACAAGAACTTACTTTCTCTTGCCAAACTTAATGCAGAATATATTATTGGTCATATTTTATTTTCATTATTTTTAAGGGCTTCACCTGGAGGAATCTAAAAATGCACATATCACTGAAAAGGCAGTTTTGCTATTTCAGAAATAATTCCTCCTTAAAGAATGTCCCTGGCTTAAAGAAAATTTGGAAAAGGTTTTCTCTTTGAAAAAACTCATATGATTGAAGAGATTTCACCTTCAAAGAGTTTTACTCCAGAGGGAGCCCCCTTTGAGAATTTTAAGCATTGCATGGGAAATGTATTAGAAGATTTTCATGTTAAAAAACAGTTGCATGACTTGGGTATCCTCTTTGAAGTTTTTTTAAAACAATATTTAAAGGAGTTACCCCTTTGAATGTTTTCATGTTATTGAGTACTGCTTTTCTGAAAAATGTTATTCTGTGTTCAAGTGGTTTGCTTTTCTTTTCATTTTTCCCTATTATTAACATACCTTTAATTATTTTGTTCTAATAAGAGAGATTGAAGATATTAATATACCAGCACTCCTCCTAACTGCTATAAAACTAGGATTGGATTTCTCAGCCTCACCCCGCATCAGATCAGATTCAGAAGTACTGTAAAAATTACTACCCCATTTAAGGAACCAACATAGAAATATGACCTAGCATAGGAAGCTCTGTAAGAATTGGCAGTGTCTGGATGAATTACTCAAGAGCAGCATTAAGTGATTACAGATAATAGAGAATACCTTAATGAATTTTATCATCATGTCCCTAAAGCAGATACAGCTCAAGAAAAAACAAATCTTTTAGAGTAGATTAGATGAGGCATATAAAGACTAATATCTGATTTCTTTCTTTTGACTAACTTCCTATGAGACTCTACAATATTGTATCAAATAGGACACAAATAAGATATCAGCCTTACTCTTGAGAAGTTTACAATCTTACAAGAAGTCATAAAATGGACACAAATAGCTATAATGTCAGATTTTGTGTTAATTAAGTGCATCAGTAGTAAAAGCCCTTATCAGCGTAGAGAGAGAAGAAAGGCTGTTTCTGATTAGAGGGATAAACATCTTCATATAGGAGGGGACATTTTAGATAAGCATTAAGGCAGTGTTTCCAACTGGAGAATATAACAGTATCCCATAATTGGGTCAAGAAATCAATCTAGTGGGATGAGATTAGCATTTTCTTTTAGTGATATGGAATGGTAGAGAACAAAACACAATACAATCAAAAAGAAGTTTTCTATGACTCAAAGTAAGGGAAAATATACTTTAAGGAGAATTTTGCTTCTATTTTTTAATGTACATATATATGTGCATTAGGTTGCAAGTAAAATACATTTCTTTCAGTAGGTCTCAGTAAAACAAAGCAAACAAAGCAAAAACCATTTGAAATTCACGATGTTAAAAACAGAAAGGATTCAAGGAAGAAAATGAGCTAGGAAAATAGACATAGCTTTGGCAAAGGTCAAATATAGAAACACACTGGAGAATAAAATAACTCCGTGTCTTAAAGATAGAGTTCACTAGAGGAGTGAGAAAAGAATGGAAAAGTAAAACGAGGTGAGGAAAGGAATGAATTTTGGAGAAATTTGAAATCCAAGCCAAAGACTTCACGTATTATCCTAATATAGAGAGGAACCACTGAAAATCGGGGGGAGGAAGTAACAATAACAGAGTTTGTAACAGGAAGATTAATCCATCAGGGATCGGTTGCAGGAAGTAGAAATTATACATGGGAGAGAGGTTAGTGGTATATTGCAATACTGGCTGAACACCAGTGGAGTCTGTCATTTTTTAGCTAAATATATATATAACATCATAAATACAGACTTTAAAATTCTAAAATAGGGTTAAGAAGCATAACTTATTGTGTGTTTCTTATAAAGAAATAAGCTTAAAAAAACCTTTTCCTTTTAATTGTATTCTTTAAATAAGAACGAAAAAAATTACACAAGATTGTGACAATGCTACAAGTAAACACTGCAAAAACTGGGAATGAATTCATAGGTCTTTTCTTGCTTTTTTATTATTATTAGCTTTCTTTTTCCTAATCACTTAAAAATTAAAACTTGAAGAATTTTTGAAGATATGTCACTGTTGTATTAATAACATTTATATAAAGGTATAATTCATATGCTAATATGGCTAAGCATCACCATAACTTAAGAAAACTACTCAAACGCCAGAATTCTATCTCATACCCCACATATTTCAGCTTCTAGCATAATATCTGATAAATAGTAAGTTCATGGATATCACCCGATGGTCAATATCAAAATCAGATTGATTATATTCAATATCAAAATCAGATTGATTATATTCTTTGTATCCAAAGCTGGAGAAGCTCTTTACAGTCAACAAAAACAAGACCAGGAGCTGACTGTGGCTCATATTATGAACTGCTTATTGCAAAATTCAGACTTAAATTGAAGAAAGTAGGAAAAATGACTAGACCATTCAGGTATGACCTAAATCAAATTCCTTATGATTATACAGTAGAAGTGACAAATAGTGTCAAGGGATTAGGTCTGATAGACAGAGTGCCTGAAGAACTATAGACAGAGGTTCATAGCATTGTACAGAAGGCAGTGATCAAAACCATACCCAAAAGGAAGACATGCAAGAAGGCAAAATGGTTGAATGAGGAGGACTTACAAATAGCTGAGAAAAGAAGAAAATCAAAAGGCAAGGAAGAAAAGGAAAAATATATCCATCTGAATGCAGAGTTCCAAAGAATAGCAAGGAGAGATAAGAAAGTCTTCCTAAGTGATCAATGCAAAGAAATAGAGGAAAACATCTGGAGTGTGAAGTCAAGTGGACCTTAGGAAGCATCACTAGAAACAAAGCTAGTGAAAGTGATGGAATTCCAGCTGAGCTATTTAAAATCCCAAAAGATAATGCTGTGAAAGTGCTTCACTCAATATGCCAGCAAATTTGGAAAACCCAGGAGTGGTCACAGGACTGGAAAATGTCAGTCTTCATTCCAATCCCAAAGAAAGACATAGCCCAAGAATGTTCAAACTACTGCACAATTGTATTCATCTCACACACTAGAAAAGTAATGCTCAGAATTCTCCAAGATAGGCTTCAGCAGTACAGCAACTGAGAACTTTCAGATATTCAAGCTAGATTTAGAAAAGGCAGAGGAACCAAAGATCAAATTGCCAACATCCGTTGGATCATAGAAAAAGCAAAAGAATTCCAGAAGAACATCTACTTCTGCTTCATTGACTATGCTAAAGCCTTTGACTGTGTGAAAGTCACTCAGTTGTGTCCAACTCTTTGCTACTCCATAGACTATACAGTCCATGGAACTTCCCAGGCCAGAATACTAGAGTGGGTAGCCTTTCCCTTCTCCTAGGGATCTTACCAACCCAGGGATCAAACCCAGGTCTCCCACATTGCAGGTGGATTCTTTACCAGCTGAGCTGCCAGGGACTGTATAGATCACAACAAACCATGGAAAAGTCTTAAAGAGATGGAAATATCAGACTACCTTACTTGACTCCTGGGAAATCCGTATGCAAGTCAAGAAGAAGCAGTTAGAATTGGACATGGAAGAACAGACTGGTTCCATATTGAGAAAGGAATATGTCAAGGCTGTATATTGTCACCTTGCTTATTTAACTTATATGCAGAATACATCATGAGAAATGCCAGGCTGGATGAAGCACAAGCTGGAATCAAAGTTTCAAGGAGAAATATCAATAACCTTAGATATGCAGATGACACCACCCTTATGGCAGAAAGTGAAGAGGACCTAAAGAGCCTCTTGATGAAAGTGAGAGAGGAGAGTGAAAAAGCTGGTTTAACACTAAACATTCAAAAAATGAAGATCATGGCATCTGGTCCCATTACTTCATGGCAAATAGAAGGGGAAACATTGGAAACAGTGATAGACTTGATTTTCTTGGGCTCCAAAATCACTGCAGACAGTGACTGAAGCCATGAAATTAAAAGATGCTTGCTCTTTGGAAGAAAAGCTATGACCAACTTAAACAGCATATTAAAAAGCAGAGACATTATTTTACCCACAAAGGTCCATATAGTCAAAGCCATGGTGTTTCCAGTAGTCATGTATAGATGTGACAGTTGGGCCATAAGGAAAGCTGAGCATTAAATAATTGATGCTTTTGAACTGTAGTGTTGGAGAAGACTCTTGCAAGTCTTGGACTGCAAGGAGATCCAACCAGTCCATCCTAAAGGAAATCAGTCCTGAATATTCATTGGAAGGACTGATGTTGAACCTGAAGTTCCAATACCTGATGTGAAGAACTGACTCATTTGAAAAGACCCTGATGCTGGGAAAGATTGAAGGCAGGAGGAGAAGGGGATGACAGAGTGTGAATTGATATCAGAGGATGAGTTCACAGTATGGATGACATCACCAACTTCATGGACATGAGTTTAAGGAAGCTCTGGGAGTTGGTGATGGACAGGGAAGCCTGGTGCTCTGCAGTCCATGGGGTCACAAAGAGTTGGACATGACTGTTTGACTGAACTGAACTGAATTTTCCTATGCTTAGCATGTAGAACTACAGGATTCCCAATGAAATTTGAATTTCATATAAAGAATGATATTTTTGGTATAAATATGCTCCATTTCAGAAAACAAATACTTTTTTTACTATAAGTAAGTCCCAAATATTCAAGTTACACATTTACACTAAAAAAAAATTTGTTTTTCTGACATTCAAATTTCAGTCTCATATTTTTATTGGCTGACTCTAATATTCATTAATATTAAATTAAAAAATGAATGCTTATATGTTTTTTTTTTTTTACCGTGGCAAAATAGACATAATATAAAACGTATCATTTTAACCACTTTAAGCGCACAATTCAGGGGCATTTAGTACATTCATGTTGTTGTGCTACCATCACCATGATCAGCCTCCAGATTTTTCACCATCCCAGACTGAAACTCTGTACCCATGCACACACTATTCTACCTTTTGTCTCTATGAATTTGTCTATTTAAAGTCTCTCATATAACAGGAGTGGGCTTCCCGGGTGGCTCAGTGTATAGAATCCGCCTACAATATAGGAGACACGGATTCAATCCCTGGGTCAGGAAGATCCCCTAGAGAACTAAATGGCAACCCACAGCATTATTCTTGCCTGGGAAATTCCCTGGACAGAGGAGCCTAGAGGGCTACAGTCCATGGGGTCGCAAAGGAGTTCAACATTACTTAGTGACTTAACAACAGCAACAGCATAACTGGAACCCTGAACCCCTGACACATTGTCTGACCATGGATCCCTAACAAAGCCTTCTTCCCAACTGCTACTCTGTACTGGCACAATAACCTGTAACAATATGTTCAGTTAGCAACCATAACAAATATTTGTTAGTGTAAGTTGTATTCTTTGTTATTATTTTGAAAAATTTGCAATCACTAATACATCACTGGCCATTTTGAAATGATGTGTGGTGACTATAAATTTAATTTTTAAACATCTTTGAGATATGTTTATATACTAATATTTTGATATAGCTGAGATTTGTTTAATTTTCAGCTCTATTAAAGCAGTTTTGTACCGTTCTCCATATATATGAGATGGTTGCTAAGGAGCTATTCAATGTAAATATCAAATAATTCATGTTTGAGCTTTAAAGGGCAAAGGGCTAAATTTTAGAGATCATTGGAAGATAATAGTGGTTTTCTTTTTTTTTTTTTTTTGCCCCCACCTTGAAAATGCAGAGAGATATTCTGAAGTCTCCTTTTGTTTCTGTGCTAGGTGGATCAACCACGACGCCGGTGCTTGTCTATCATGACCCTCATCCCATCTTAAGGTGATTAACACCCTCCTTTGAACTAAGAATTATGCTGTGTGAAAACTGTCTTGGGTACCCTCCTCAGTTCCCTGGGTCTAATAAATTGCATTTATTTTTGCTTTAAGAAATCAATTATGTAAAATGAAAAAAAAAAAACTTCAAATATACCACATATTCACCTTTTCCAGCATTTTCATTCCTTCATTAGGATTCAATTCCCTCTCTAGTATAATTTTCCTTTTATCTGAGGAAACTATAGTACCAATATGCTGATAATTTTCTCAACTTTGTCTGTGTAGAATAGGATTTCATTTTCCTTAACTTCAGAAAGATATTTCCTCTGAATATAGAATTCTAGTTTGAAAGGAAAATTTTTCAACACTTTAAAGATGTCATTGCACATCATCTGTATTGCAATTTTTTCTGGAAAGAGATCTGCAATCATATTTTATTTCTTCTGTCTGGTTTTAAGACTTTCTCTTCGTCACTGATTTTCAACAATTTGATTATGATGTGGCATATTTAGGAGTTTTTTGTGTGCTTATCATGCTTGGTTTTTCTTGAATTCTTGAATCTGTGAGTTAATAGTTTTATCAAATTTGGAAATTTTTCATTCATTAATTTTTCAAGTATTTCCAGTCTTCCCTTCCCTATTCAGAACTTCAATTATCCATGTTTTAGGCTATTTACTATTGTACCATGGGACACTGAAATTCTGTTCATTTTTTTCAGTCTTTTCTTCCTTCTTATATATCAGTTTGGATATATATAGATATTGATTTTTATGTCTTCAAGTTCATTGATCTTTTCTTCAGCAGTGTTTAAGAGCTCCATTAAACTTATCCACAAAATATTTTATTTCAACTGTTAACTTTTTCAGCTATAGAAGTTCCATGTGATTTTTAAATTTCTTAGTTATATATGTTATATAAAAATGATTTTATATAAAATAATCTTTTTATATCTTTTATTTCTGTCATATTTATATTTGTCATTATATTTATAAGCATATGTATAATCACTTTTAAAACTTCTGCTAAAACCCATCATCCCTATAATTTCAAGGTATATTTCTATTAATTGACATTTTTCTTGCATGAGTCTCTTTTTCTGCTGGCACCCCACTCCAGTACTCCTGCCTGGAAAATCCCATGGACAGAGGAGCCTGGAAGGCTGCAGTCCATGGAGTCGCTAAGAGTTGGACACGACTGAGCAACTTCACTTTCACTTATATGTCTTTTAAACTTGTATTGAGTTCTGGACATAGCAAAGTTTACTTTGTTCTGTGTCGTGTTTCGCTGTCTTTTAAAGAGAGTTGAATTATTTTGGTAGACATTTAAGTTAGTTTTGGGCTTCCCTGACAACTCGGATGGTGATAGAGAATCTGACCGCAATGCAGGAGACCCTGGTTCGAGCCCTGGATCAGGAAAATCCCCTGGACAAAGAAATGACAACCCACTTCAGTTCTTGCCTGGAGAATTCCATGGACAGAGGAGCCCAGTGGGGTACAATCCATGGGGTTGCAAAGAGTTGGACAAGACTGAGTGACTAATACTGACTTTCAGATCAATTTAGCTACTTTCAGATCAATTTAACTCAATTTTTTTTGAGGGGGAGGTGCTTGGTCAGGGAAGGTGGAGAGTAATCTTAACACTGCTAAGGGTTGTTTAGCTCCACTATTAAAGGATGACATTTCTGGGGTCTCCATTGAATACACGGACATTCAGTGAAGACTCTCTACCATGGTTTGTGTGTGTGTTTAGTCGCTCAGTTGTGTCTGATTCTGTGTGACTCCATGGATGGTAGCTCTCCAGGCTACTCTGTCCATGGGATTCTCCAGGCAGAAATACCGGAATGGGGTGCCATTTCCTTCGCTGGGGAATTTTCCCAACCCAGGGATCGAACCTGGTTCTCTTGCATTGCAGGCAGATTCTTTACCATCTGAGCCACCAAGGCTATACCCAGACAAAGATACTGGAGCTCAAGTATCTCCCGGCCCTGTGAGAACAATGATCATTACTCAGCTTACAGATCATCAGTCATTCTTTGACCAGCTTTACAGAGGGTTTATTCTATGCATGTGTAGCTCAGTATTCGCCAATAGACTCTAGGGTAACTCTTACAGATTTCTGGAGCAATTCCTCTGCTTTCCTTCTGTTTCAGTTTCTCATCAGTTCAGATTTCAAGTGATTTAGCCTCTTCTAAATCTGATATCTGTCACCTCAACTTAGTGAGACTGTCATATTGTGCTTTGTTTAATTCTCTCCTCACCGTATTTCAGAAAGTGCCTTCAGGGACAAGTTGGAGAGATCATAGGGCTCACTTCATTTTTTTCCTTTTCTCAGTTTTGCACTGTTTGTTGTCCAGTGTATGAAAACATTTGTTTACATTTTTCAAGTTTTATAGTGTTTCTTATCATTTTAATGGTAGGAGGGCATGTCAGGTCCCAATTACTTTTTATGGCCAAGGATACTAATGAGCCTAGCCCAGATTCTTATCTGTGATTGACTTGTCTTGGCTATTTACAAGCGAAGTTTCCATTTTTCCCTGCTGTAATAGCCAAGAACTCTGATCTCACTATATAGAAATATGTTCAGGTTGATTACTCCTGAGAGCTAGAGATAGAACATAGCAATCTTAAAAGAAAAAG
Source organism: Bos indicus (assembly GCF_029378745.1). NCBI lineage: Eukaryota > Metazoa > Chordata > Mammalia > Artiodactyla > Bovidae > Bos > Bos indicus. The sequence goes on along the minus strand of NC_091762.1, from coordinate 47,200,831 downwards.
TATATAGAGTGGCCTACTCCCTGTGGACATAATTTCTGCTTTAGGGCAAGGACCTTTTCCACATAGCAGCTGGGCCAGATGCCCAGATTGGTGAACTTTATTACTACCAGGGATTCACTCAAGTCTTGGCCACTATTTCTTAACCCAGGTGGTATTAATTCCATTAGTATTCTTTGTTTATGAGCACTTGTGTCTGGTATGGATGAAATATTTCACAGTAAAAATTCAGAGTTTCACATTGCAATACAATAAAGGATTTGGTAGATCAAGGTTGAAAAATAATCTAGTTTCTACCCTCAAGAACCAAAAGGTATGTGTGGCTCAGACTTAAAGAGGGAATTAGAAAATAACAGATAAAAATAGGTGATGGAGAGCCACGGGATATTATCAGAGCAAAAAAAGAAAAAGTTTTAGTGTGACATATTAAATGACTTCAGTAAAGTAAGCAGAAATTAATTAGGCAAAGGAAATGTGTTATTCAGTGTAGCGTACTGTGCGAAAGTTGGCAAGGTCATAAACAGGTGTAAACAAGGGCATTGAGACAAGAATGACATGCTAGGTGCAGGAACTATTGGTGTCCTATCTGTCTGGGGCATAAAGTGGGAGACTGGGAGTGTCCAAAAGTGAGATTCAACACCATGAAGAGTTTGCATACCATGTAAATAAGCTTGGACTTTATCTACAGTGAAAGGGAGTCATTAAACATTTTTGAGAAGGATGATTCCATATTCAGATCTGGTTTTACAGAGATCCTGTGGAGTGTAGAGTTAATATGAATAAGAATAGTGGTTAGAAGAGTCAGAAGTTATTATAGTAATTGAGTTAAGAGAAGATGCTTGTCCCGAACAAAATTAAGTGACGGTGGGAGTCATTGAAAGATTAAAGACCTGGATGGTATAATATCCAGGAACTACAAGAGGTACCCTTCATCCTCAAAATTAGAGAAAAAGAGCAAGTGTGAATGGTTTATCTAAATTACCTCATAGATGAGAGATGGACGTCCAGTTAAGAGAAATTATATATCATGGCCTCAGTTTTCTCAGTGGAAGTGGCCTGAAACTGAATGGAGAGTTTGATAAGATTTGTGCCGATTTGGATTCGTAGTTGAGGGAGAGGAGGCTGAGTACAACTCAAGGGATTAATAGGAGAAGCTGAGGATCCAATTGAGTTTTGAAAATGTGATTTTATGGAGGCAACATCTGTAAGATTGGGAGATGTTTCACAAGTGGCACTTAACTGTTCAGGTGAAGGAAAGAGAAGGTGATAAATTAGAGGCTTGATTGGAATGCTATTAGGAGGAGTTGGGAGTATAGCACTTGGGAGTTTTGTTTTTGTTTTTTGAGCAGTAGTTAAAAGCTTTCTCTAAATAATCAAATCTAAATTTTAAATCCTTTTAAAATTTCTAAATTTTAAATCCTTTTAAGATTTCTCTCTCATACTCCTATAATGGAGGGGAGAGAAATGTAGTCATCAGAATTCCTCTAGGGAAGAACAGTATTACAAGGAAGAATTATTTCCTGATGTTTTGAATGAGACTCTCAAAGACAAGTTGAAGCAATAGATGATGGTCACTAAAACTGTACCCATGAGAGAGGAAGGACATTTTGTTTTGCTTCAACGGAGAGGAGAGTACAAAATCAGGAAGAGAGAAGAAAAAGAAAGTTGTTGTAGAAGTCTAACCTCAGCACAATATAACTTTCATTTTCACCTCCAAATATTCAGGATGAATCTCATGGACACTTGGTGGAAGCTGATTTATTATGTAAACTAAACAAGGGATTGAATTTCACATATATGTTAGTGCAAGGTGTAAGGATGTAGGAAATATAGACACAGGAGCTGGAGGCAAAGTAGATCATGAGAATCAAAGCTCCCAGGAGTGGACAATGGTGATTCACACCAACTTTATCTTTAGTGGCAGGAAAGCCTCCACAATAGCTTCTCAGGGGGCTGAATTCAAACCAGTCCCTCCATATCTCCTGACTGCCTGGCATATGCCTTACATATGGGGAGCATTCAATTGATAAACTCCATTCTGAGTCATCTGTCTCAAGGATGCATGCTACCTTTAATAAGAGGAACAGGAAAGGAAAGAGTGACTGGATCTGTAACCTTTCACTGCCTTCAAATAAACAACTCAAAGCACAGTTCAGCACTGTCATTTTCATATAACAAGGGCACAACATGTTCAAACACTGAAGTACTAGGAAAGCACAGGTAAGTTTTCTAAGAGAGACTGGATTAACAGAAACATTCAGTATCTACTGTAAATTTATGTGGCTGGGCTGTAGGTAAAGCCACCCTTATAGCAATCTATACCCAAAGCCATAGGTATCTGTTTCTAAAGTTTAAATGCTGGCTCTCTCTTCTCCTCTGGCTGGTTCAGGACATTATCTGCCAAAAACTTATCATGTTGGCCGCTAAAGTGCCTAATACCAGTTTAACCGATAATCAAGCTAAATTCATGCTTAGGATTCTAGCAAGATAGGAGCACCACGTGTTTTGTTTTGTTTTGTTTTCAGTGAAAAGCTTCCAAATAGTCACTAGAGGAAAATGTATTGGGCAAGGTTTAGGGATTTTTCTCTGCCCTAAATTTTGGATTAAATTGTGAGCTGGAGAGATTTGGGGGAAGGGGGAGTGTTCTTAGGCCTCTTTAGAGTCCCTGGATGGGTCTGATAGTCATATTGACAAAGATTAACAAGAGAAAAGCATACAAATTTTATTGAATTTTTACATGTACGGGGAGCCTTCACAAGAGAACAAAAACCTGAAGAAGTGACTAGAACAGGAAGCTGTTATTTTACTCCTCTTAGAAAAAGAAGTAGTAAGTTTGTGAAGAATTGACCAAAGCAGTTTGAGGTATGGGTGGTGAAGAAATAACTAGGAAGGTAAGGGTGTGTTTAACAAGGTTTGTTTGTGCAGATTTCCCCAGCTCTGGTAATAAGAATGTTGTCTTTCGTTCTGGTACAGGGAGTGAATCTTTCACATATTTTTCTTCTTCTTCAGAGAACAAGGGTGTGGGGGGTGATGGGAGGTCAGAGTGACCTTCCTGCTTCTGCCCTTTTCGAAAAATAAGATATTAACTGTACTAAGGTTACCTATTTTAGTGAGTCCAGACCCTATATGATGGAAACTTTAATTTTGTACCTAATTATGTCTTCAAAAAACCACTCTGGCTGATAAAATATCTGGTGGGTATTTTCAGCAGACATATCCAACTTGGTGGCTCAGATGGTAAAGAATCCACCTGGAATACAGGAGACCCGGTTTTGATTCCTAAGTCAGGAAGATCCCCTGTAGAAGGGAGTGGATACCCACTCCAGTATTCTTGCCTGGAGAATTCTGTGAACAGAGGAGCCTGGAGGGCTACAGTCCTTGGGGTTGCAAGAGTCAGTCACGACTGAGTGACAAACACTTTCACATTTCAACAGACATAATGGCATTGGGTCCTAAGCAAAAAAGTACCAAACAAGATGAGATAGTCACTGAGAAAAGGGGAAATAAATGTCCAAGTTCACTTGACAAAGATGAAAGGCAGCAACTATTTCACCATTTCATCTTATTCATTTGCTGTCAAGTCTGAAGTAACAAAAACTCTTCCAGCTAACAATGTGCTGACTAATAAAAATCCTAGGGGACTGATTGAACAAATAGATAAGAATTATTCATAAATTAACCAAAGTTATCATATCAATTGTATGTAAATTAATTAGTTCTGAAGTACTTGAGGGTGTTGAAGGTGCTTAGAAATAGTTTATAGTTAATGTTATTTTAACATTCATTCTGCTTACACTCAGACAATTAAGTCGTGTTGTTTGTAAGTAAGGAATTCTTTTGGGGAAGATGAACTTTATATAAATCTGATTCAATCTTTGAAGTTATAAAAGCCACAAAAATCTGAATATTGTGGAGTTTTCTTTTAAAGTTTTTATTGTAGTGTCTAAATCTTCTCTTTTTTCTTTTTTTTAAAGAGATTTTGGGAAGGAGATCCAGAAGATATGCCTACACTTGACAAGTATTAAAAAAGGTCCAAAGATATATTTCATAAATTATTAAAACCTTGGCTTAAAATATACCCTAATTGGTCACTTTGCATTCCAAAGCACATATAACATCAGAGTAGCCAGGCTGCCATCTTCTATTCTACTATATTCATGTGTCCGATGGAATGTAGGGAGGGAATAATCTCTTCCTCTGCTTATTTTAGGTTCTCCAACTTGGGCCTGTAAATTAGACTGACAAAAGACAGATTGACAAGAGAAAAGCAAACAGAAGTTTATTAACATGTATATCCAATGTATGAAAGGAGAGACTCAGGGATTAGTAACTCAAAGGGATGGCTAGACCTTCTGTTCATACAGTATTTAAACAAAGGAATAAAAAATTTTTAAAGAAGTAGCAAGACAAAGGAAGAGGAGCCTCTAGGTCTCAAATTGTTAGAAGATAAATATCTGCATATCCAATGGTTAGTAAAGGCTAGTTAGTAAACTTTATTATGCTGATTCCTCTGGTGCTGTCTCCAAGCTGATAAGGATCTAAATTTCTAAATTTGTCTCCACTGGGGGACATCTTTGTAAATGTTTGTCCTCCTTTTAAACAAATTAGGAGGAGAACAGAGGACTTTTCTTTCATCTGCTTCTTCTCAATTGCCTTCAGCTCGAAATCATTCTTATGCCACAGCGGCATATTTGGGGTGGCAAATTCTACTCTCAGGGACAAGATTTGTTTGCTGCTGTTAAAACTCAGAAAATCCCTATATTGGTAGACAATATGAAAAAGGGATAGCTTTTGATGAGATATAAACAAGCTACACTGCATGTTAATAACAAAAGAAAATATTTGTCCACTGCATTCAGTTCAGTTTAGTTCAGTCGCTCAGTCATGTCCCACTCTTTGCGACCCCATGAATTGAGCACGCAAGGACTCCATGTCCATCACCAACTCCCAGAGGTCACTCAAACTCATGTCCATCGAGTCGGTGATGCCATCCAGCCATCTCATCTTCTGTCGTCCCCTTCTCCTTCTGCCCCCAATCCCTCCCAGCAACAGGATCTTTTCTAAGGAGTCAATTCTTCGCATGAGGTGGCCAAAGTATTTGAGTTTCAGCTTTAGCATCAGGCCTTCCAATGAACACCCAGGACTGATCTCCTTTAGGATGGACTGGTTAGATCTCCTTGCAGTCCAAAGGACTCTCAAGAGTCATCTCCAACACATCAAAAGCATCAATTCTTCAGCGCTCAGCTTTTTTAACAGTCCAACTCTCACATCCATTCACAACCACCGGAAAAACAACAGCCTTGACTAGACGGACCTTTATTGGCAAAGTAATGTCTCTGCTTTTGAATATGCTATCTAGGTTGGTCATAACTTTCCTTCCAAGGAGTAAGTGTTTTTTAATTTCATGGCTGCAGTCACCATCTGCAGTGATTTTGGAGTCCCCCAAAAATATGTCTGACACTCTTTCCACTGTTTCCCCATCTATTTCCCATAAAGTGATGGGACCAGATGCCATGATCTTCATTTTCTTAATGTTGAGCTTTAAGCCAACTTTTTTCACTCTCCTCTTTCACTTTCATCAAGAGGCTTTTTAGTTCCTCTTCATTTTCTGCCATAAGGGTGGTGTCCTCTGCATATCTGAGGTGATTGATATTTCTCCCGCCAATCTTGATTCCAGCTTGTGCTTCCTCCAGCCCAGCATTTTTCATGATGTACTCTGCATATAAATTAAATAAGCAGGGTGACAATATACAGCCTTGAAGTACTCCTTTTCCTATTTGGAACCAGTCTGTTGTTCCATGTCCAGTTCTAACTGTTGCTTCCTGACCTGCATACAGATTTCTCAAGAGGCAGGTCAGATGGTCTGGTATTCCCATCTCTTTCAGAATTTTCCACAGTTTATTGTGATCCACACAGTCATATGCTTTGGCATAGTCAATTAAGCAGAAATAGATGTTTTTCTGGAACTCTCTTGCTTTTTCGATGATCCAGCAGATGTTGGCAATTTGGCCTCTGGTTCCTCTGCCTTTTCTAAAACCAGCTTGAACATCTGGAAGTTCATGGTTCACGTATTGCTGAAGCCTGGCTTGGAGAATTTTGAGCATTACTTTACTAGCATGTGAGATGAGTGCAATTGTGCTGTAGTTTGAGCATTCTTTGGCATTGCCTTTCTTTGGGACTGAAATGAAAACTGATCTTTTCCAGTCCTGTGGCCACTGCTGAGCTTTCCAAATTTGCTGGCATATTCAGTGCAGCACTTTCACAGCATCATCTTCCAGGATTTGAAATAGCTCAACTGGAATTCCATCACCTCCACTAGCTTTGTTCGTAGTGATGCTTTCTAAGGCCCACTTGACTTCGCATTCCAGGATGTCTGGCTCTAGGTGAATGATCACACCATTGTGATTATCTGGATCATGAAGCTCTTTTTTGTACAGTTCGTCTGTGTATTCTTGCCACCTCTTCTTAATATCTTCTGCTTCTAATAGGTCAATCCCATTTTTGTCCTTTATTGTGCCCATCTTTGCATGAAATGATCCCTTGGTATACCTAATTTTCTTGAAGAGATCTCTAGTCTTTCCCATTCTGTTATTTTCCTCTATTTCTTTGCATTGATCACTGAAGAAGGCTTTCTTATCTCTCCTTGCTATTCTTTGGAACTCTGCATTCAAATGAGTGTATCTTTCCTTTTCTCCTTTGCTTTTCACTTCTCTTCTTTTCACAGCTATTTGTAAGGCCTCCTCAGACAGCCATTTTGCTTTTTGCATTTCTTTTCCATGGGGATGGTCTTGATCCCTGTCTCTTGTACAATGTCACGAACCTCCATCCATAGTTCATCAGACACTCTATCTATCAGATCTAGTCCCTTAAATCTATTTGTCACTTCCACTGGATAATCATAAGGGATTTGATTTAGGTCATACCTGAATGGTCTAGTGGTTTTCCCTACTTTCTTCAATTTATGTCTGAATTTGGCAATAAGGAGTTCATGATCTAAGCCACAGTCAGCTCCCGGTCTTGTTTTTGCTGACTGTGTAGAGCTTCTCCATCTTTGGCTGCAAAGAATATAATCAGTTTTCAGTGTTGACCATCTGGTGATGTCCATGAGTAGAGTCTTCTCTTGTATTGTTGGAAGAGGGTGTTTGGTATGACCAGTGCGTTCTCTTGGCAAAACTCTATTAGCCTTTGCCCTGCTTCATTCCATACTCCAAGGCCAAATTTGCCTGTTACTCCAGGTGTTTCTTGACTTCCTACTTTTGCATTCCAGTCCCCTATAATGAAAAGGACATCTTTTTTGGGTGTTAGTTCTAAAAGGTCTTGTAGGTCTTCATAGAACCGTTCGACTTCAGCTTCTTCAGCATTATTGGCTGGGGCATAGGCTTGGCTTACCATGATATTGAATGGTTTGCCTTGGAAATGAACAGAGATCTTTCTGTCGTTTTTGAGATTGCATCCAAGTACTGCATTTTGGACTCTTTTTTTTGACTATGATGGCTACTCCATTTCTTCTAAGGGATTCCTGCCCACAGTAGTAGATATAATGGTCATCTGAGTTAAATTCACCCATTCCAGTCCATTTTAGTTCGCTGATTCCTAGAATGTCGACATTCAGTCTTGTCATCTCCTGTTTGACCACTTCCAATTTTCCTTGATTCATGGACCTAACATTCCAGGTTCCTATGCAATATTGCTCTTTACAGCATTGGACCTTGCTTCTATCACCAGTCACATCCACAACTGGGTATTGTTTTTGCTTTGGTTCCATCCCTTCATTCTTTCTGGAGTTATTTCTCCACTGATCTCCAGGAGCATTTTGGGCACCTACTAACCTGGGGAGTTCCTCTTTCAGTATCCTATCATTTTGCCTTTTCATACTGTTCATGGGGTTCTTAAGGCAAGAATATTAAAGTGGTTTGCCATTCCCTTCTCCAGTGGACCACATTCTGTCAGACCTCTCCATCACGACCCATTCTTCTTAGGTGGCCCCAGAGGGCATGGCTTAGTTTCATTGAGTTAGACAAGGCTGTGGTCCATGTGATCAGATTGGCTAGTTTTCTGTGATTATGGTTTCAGTGTGCCTGCCCTCTGATGCCCTCTCGCAACACCTACCGTCTTACTTGGGTTTCTCTTACCTTGGACATGAGGTATCTCTTCATGGCTGCTCCAGCAAAGTGCAGCCGCTGTTCCTTACCTTGGACGAGGGGTATCTCCTCATGGCCGCCCCTCCTGACCTTAATCAAGGTAAAATCTAAATAATATCATCAGATTACTAGCATTAACATTGTTACTGATCTCAAGTTCAGCTTTCAGTACTCAAAAGCCAATAATTTGAGACACAAGTGTCAGTAGAAAGGAAAGGTGCTTTATTCAGAAAGGCAGGCAATCTGGGGAGATGGTGGATGTGTGCCCAGAGACCAACTCCAAAGATTCTGCTGAGTCATGACAGTTTTTAAAGTTTTAAAAGGGAGAAGAATATCAGTAAGTCATCAGGTCAGGAGGATGGGTTCTAGTCACTCTCCATTGAGTGCTGACTGGCTGACTCTCTCTTCAGATGTTATTTCCAGAGTGATCTGCCTGGGGGAATCCTCTGGGAACTGTTAGGAGTAGAGAGCAAATTATTCTTTACTTAATTCTTCATTCTTCTTTATAGATAGGAAAAAAATCAACAAGTTAGACAAGGCTGGTGTGCATTCAGGAGGGCATAAGTCAGGTGTTAGTTTTGACAGCTTAGTGATCTCTTTCCTATAATTAGATTCTGTTAAGGTTAGAGGAGAATAGAAATTGGCAAACAGGAAAGGGGCAAAAAAGCTGCTTTCAATATCAGTGGGAAAATATCCAATTCTCCTTTTATAGAAGCTTCAAATCAAAGACAATCTCCAGGCTATACTAAGTGTCATGAAAAAGTTAGTGACATAAATATCTTGGTGCTTTATGTATTTCAGTATTATAGAGAAACTATGAACTCTTTATCTGGCCTTTCCCCCTCTTCTGAGATATCAAGAGTCTCCAATGGGTAACAGTTTTACGAAACAGTCTTGTAACTTCCAAAAATTTTAAAGTGGAAATATCTACCCTGAGTTCCTACCAAAACATCTTATAGGAACCTCACATATTCTGCTGCTTAAAATCTTCCAACAGCTTCTTGTTGCATTGCCTTTAGGATAATGTTCAAACCCTTACTTTTTGTTGTTCAGTTGCTAAGTTATGTCTGACTCTTTGTGACTCCATGAACTGCAGCATGCCAGGATTCCCTGTTCTTCACTATTTCCCAGAGTTAGCTCAAACTTATGTCCATTGAGTCGGTGATGCCATCCAACCATATCATCCTCTGTCGCTCCACTTCTCCTCCAGCCCTCAATCGTTCCCAGCATCAGGGTCTTTTCCAAAGAGTCGGCTATTTGCATCAGGTGACCAAAGTATTGAAGGTTCAGCTTCAGCATCAGTCCTTCCAGTGAAAATTCAGGGTAGATTTCCCTTAGGATTGACTGGTTTGATCTCCTTGCTGCACAAGGGACTCAAGAGTCAAACTCCATAGGTAGGCATATACAGACATTTCATTACCAGGTTCTCTCTTCTCACTCCATTCCTTGCAACAAAATCTTCAACACCATTATTACCTCTCTGTACATCTTCCATGGAAAAGGAAATGGCAACCCACTCCAGTATTCTTGCCAGGAGAATCCCATGGACAGAGGAGCCTGGCAGGCTACAGTCCATGTGATCTCAAGAGTCAGACATGACTTAGTGACTAAACCACCACCAACACAGGTTCTAAGCACTTCATTCTTTCTCCTGATGCCCTTTTTTGCACGTGCTGTTTCCTCTTACCTGAAATGCTCTTGCCTGTCTCATTTATTGGCAACCTGAGACCTGAAGCTTCAACCATCCAGAAAACTCTCTCCAATTCACATATTCCCCAATACAGCGGGCCCTTCTTTATGCTTCTGGTTTTACTAGAGCTGTATTGAATTTTTTTTTTTTTAACTGAATTTTAATAATTGATTTTCCTAGCTCCTTCTTAACAGTGCAGTTCAGGTCAGTCACTCAGTCATGTCCGACTCTTTGTGATCCCATGGACTACAGCATGCCAAGCCTCCCTTTCCATCACCAACTCCAGGAGTTTACTCAAACTCATGTCCATTGAGTTGGTGATGCCATCCACCATCTCATCCTCTGTTGTCCCCTTCTCCTCCCACCTTCAATTGTTCCCAGCATCAGGGTCTTTTCCAAAGAAGCAGCTCTTTGCATCAGGGGCCCAAAGTACTGGAGTTTCAGCTTCAGCATTAGTCCTTCCAATGAATACTCAGGACTGATTTCTTTTAGGATGGACTGGTTGGATCTCCTTACATCTCTCAAGAGTCTTCTCCAACACCACAGTTTAAAGCATTAATTCTTCGGCACTCACCTTTCTTTATAGTCCAACTCTCACATCCATACATGACTACTGGAAAACCATAGCTTTGACTAGAAGGACCTTTGTTGGCAAAGTAATGTCTCTCTGCTTTTCAATATGCTGTCTAGGTTGGTCATAACATTTCTTCAAAGGAGCAAGCATCTTTTGATTTCATGGTTGTAGTAACCATCTGCAGTGATTTTGGAGCCCCCCAAAAATAAAGTCTGACACTGTTTCCATTGTTTCCCCATCTGTTTACCATGAAGTGATGGGACCAGATGCCATGATCTTAGTTCTCTAAATGTTGAATTTTACACCAACTTTTTCACTCTCCTCTTTCATTTTCATCAAGAGGCTTTTTAGTTGTTCTTCACTTTCTGCCATAAGGGTGATTTCATCTGTGCATCTGAGATTATTGATATTTCTCCTGGCAAACTTAATTCCACCTTGTGCTTCATCCAGCCCAATGAAATACATTTCGCCTAATGTACTCTGCATATAAGTTAAATAAGCAGGGTGACAATACACAGCTTTGATGTACTCCTTTCCCATTTGGAACCAGTCTGTTGTTCCATGTCCTGTTCTAATTGTTGCTTCCTGACCTGCATACAGATTTCTCAGGAGGCAGATCAGGTAGTCTGGTATTACCATCTCTTCAAGAATTTTCCAGTTTGTTGTGATCCACTCACTCAAAGGCTTTGGCATAGTCAATAAAGCAGATGTAGATGTTTTTCTGGAACTCTCTTGCTTTTTTGATGATCCAATGGATATTGGCAGTTGAATCTCTGGTTCCTCTGCCTTTTCTAAATCTGGCTTGAACATTTGGAAATTCTTGGTTTACATACTGTTGAAGCCTGGCTTGGAGAATTTTGAGCATTACTTTGCTAGCATGTGAGATGAGTGCAATTGTGCGGTAGTTTGAGCATTCTTTGGCATTGCCTTTCTTTGGGATTGGAATGAAAACTGACCTTTTCCAGTCCTGTGGCCACTGCTGAGTTTTCCAAGTTTGCTGACATATTGAGTGCAACAGCACTTTCATAGCATCATCTTTTAGGATTTAAAATAGCTCTACTGGAATTCCATCACCTCCACTAGCTTTGTTCATAGTGATGCTTCCTAAGGCCCACTTGACTTCACATTCCAGGATGTCTGGCTCTAGGTGAGTGATCACACCATCATGATTATCTGGGTCATGAAGATCTTTTTTGTATAGTTCTGTGTATTCTTGCCACCTCTTCTTACTATCTTCTGCTTCTGTTAGGTCCATCCCATTTCTGTCCTTTACTGTGCCCATCTTTGTGTTAAATGATCCATTGGTATCTTTAATTTTCTTGAAGAGATTCCTAGTCTTTCCCATTCTATTGTTTCCTCCATTTCTTTGCACTGATCACTGAGGAAGTCTTTCTTATCTCTCCTTGTTATTCTTTGGAACTCTGCATTCAAATGAGTATATCTTTCCTTTTCTCCTTTATGTTTCATTTGTCTTCTTTTCACAGCTATTTGTAAGGCTTCCTCAGACAAACATTTTGCCTTTTTGCATTTCTTTTTCTTGGGGATGGTCTTGATCCCTGCCTCCTGTACAATGTCACAAACTCTGTCCATAGTTCTTCAGGCTCTCTGTCTATCAGATCTAATCACTCGAATCTATTTGTCACTTCCACTGTATAATCATAAGGGATTTCATTTTCCCTACTTTCTTAAATTTAAGTCTGAATTTGGTAATAAAGTGTTCATGATCTGAGCCACAGTCAGCTCCCGGTCTTGTTTTTGCTGACTGTATAGAGCTTCTCCGTCTTTGGCTACAAAGAATATAATCAATCTGATTTCAGTGTTGACTATCTCATGATGTCCATGTGTAGAGTCTTCTCTTGTGTTGTTGGAAGAGGGTGTTTGCTATGACCAGTGAGTTCTCTTGGCAAAACTCTATTAGCCTTTTTCCTACTTCATTCTGTACTCCAAGGCCAAATTTGCCTGATACTCCAGGTATCTGTTGACTTCCTACTTTTGCCTTATAGTCCCCTATAATGTAAAGGACATCTTTTTTTTTGGTGTTAGTTCTAGAAGCTCTTGTAGGTCTTCATAGAACCATTTAACTTCAGCTTCTTCAGCATTTTTGATTGGGGCATAGACTTGGATTACCATGATATTGAATGCTTTGCCTTGGAAACAAACAGAGATCATTCTGTCATTTTTGAGAATGCATCAGAGTACTGCATTTTGGACTCTTTTGTTGATTATGATGGCTACTCCATTTCTTCTAAGGGATTCCTGCCCACAGTAGTAGATATAATGGTCATCTGAGTTAATTCACCCATCACCATCCATTTTAGTCCACTGATTCCTAAAATTTTGATGTTCACTCTTGCCATCTCCTGTTTGACCACTTCCAATTTGCCTTAATTCATAAACATACCATTCCAAGTTCCTATGCAATATTGCTTTTTATAGCATTGCACTTTACTTCTATTACCCATCACATCCACAGCTGGTTGTTGTTTTTTCTTTTGGCTCCATCTCTTCATTCTTTCTGGAGTAATTTCTCTACTGATCTCCAGGAGCATATTGCGCATCTACTGAGCTGGGGAGTTCATCTTTCAGTGTCCTATCTTTTTTCCTTTTCATACTGTTCATAGTGTTCTCCAGGCAAGATTACTGAAGTGGTTTGCCATTCCCTTCTCCAGTGGACCATGTTTGTGCCTCTTGGAGGGCACAGACAGAACCTTTTGTGCACCAGGACCCAGGAGAAAGGGGCAGTGTCCCCACAAGAGACTGATCCAGAATTGCCCGTGAATGTCCAGGAGTCTCCAGCAGAGGCGTGTGTTGACGATGGCCTGCTGCAGGGTTGGAGGCACTGTGTGTAGCAGTGCATGGGACCTTTTGAAGGAGGTCACCATTATCTTTATAACCTCCACCATAGTTTGGCCCCAGGTAAATAACAGGGAGGGTACACAGCCCCACCCTTCAACAGAAAATTGGATTAAAGTTTTACTGAGCAAAGTCCTGCCCATCAGAACAAAACCCAGTTTCCCCCTCAGTCAGTCTCTCCTGTCAAGAAGCTTCCATAAGCCTTTTATCTGTTTCCATCAGAGGGCAGATGGACTGAAAACCACAATCACAAAAAAACTAATCCTGTCACATGGACCACAGCCTTGTCTAACTCAATGAACCTATGAGCCATGCTGTGTAGGGCCACCCAAGATGGATGGGTCATGGTGGAGAGTTTTGACAAAATGTGGTCCACTGGAGAAGGGAATGGCTCCTCCTTCTAGCAGAAGTCAAATTACATGAGGCTGAGGACTGTTGGACTGTTTTGTTTCTTTGCTTGTTTTCATCCTTATGGCTTCAGTACCTTACACAGAGATTTAAAATATGGTACATTTCCAATAAATTATGTCTTAAATAACTTAATTTTCAAAAATTTTGAACAGCCACAATCAATATATTTCCATACTTACACAGAGAGTGTTAAAGTGCAGTCTCATACTGTTTTACCTTCTTTTAGGTTTCTGCTTAAATATTACTTTATCAGAATTGGTTTCCCTAATCTCCCTATTAAAACACATCACTCAGTTCTCATTTATTGCCTTTTTCTACCCTGCCTTGCTATTTTTCTATCTAGCAGTTATCATTTCCTGACATATATATGGACATATATGTGTGTATGCATACATGAATATATATATATATATACACACACATATAGTGTGATCATATTCCTAGTCCCTAAAATAGAGTCTGAAACATAGAAAGTGTAAATTCTTTCATTTAACAAATATTTATTGTTAATAAGATTAGTATTTTATAGATCCAGGCACTGTTCTAAAGGCTTGGGGTACATTGATGAGCAAAGAGCTTTCCCTTGTGAGTGTCCATGGTGAAAGATTGTTGAAGGAAAGAAAGGAAACAAAAATTAAATTTAATACAAAAGGAAATTGTTTACTATATTGAAAGATGTTATGAAGAAGTGAAAGTAGGGTGAAGAGGATCAGATTTGCTACAGGGACAATTTATACTATTAAATAGGACAGTCAAATAAATATTTATGAATAAATAAACATTTATTGATTATACAAATATATGTATTGTGTGAATATATACTTGTCCAATGAATGAATGAATATCTCTTATTGCATGTGGTCAACTATTTTATACATATTTAAACTTGCATTAGTTAAATAACTTTGGCTCACCAACAACAACATGAATGGTAACTTCTAGAACGGAAACTTATTTTTGTTTGAACTGGATATTTCGGCTCACATAAAAAGGAATTGAAAAATGTATATTCTCAAGTAAAATAACCTGATCATAGACTCTTTGAGTTGGAAGGAAACCTCTAATCATGCCATTTCACAATATTTCTTTTACCAAAAAATCATTTAGTTCCACCCAGTTTAGGCAACTGACACAAGAGCCAGCTCTCCTGAACTACTTATCCTTTGCTCTTTCCATTTCTAATTCAGACAGTCTTTTCTGAATCAAATTACTAGCCTTATATAAATGCAATACACTTTACATCAACAGGTAAAGTCATTTGTTTTTCTGTGTTTCAATCTTCCAAACTATGAAACAGGATAAGGAGGAAAAGATATGCCATCTATTGTCCAGGCAGATCACTAGAAATAATTTCTAAGTAAACTTTCTTCTAACTTTCCACTTTAGCTCATTTGTCTTATATATCTAATCACTTATTCATATATTCAAACATTTTTATTGAGTGTCAATTCTGGTCCAGGCATTGTGCTAAGCACGTACAATAGAGAGATGATTACCACTTGATTTAGCGAAGTCTATTCATTAATTCATTTCATAATGATTTATTGACTATTTGCTTTGTGCCAGGCATTGTTCTAAGTGTTTGAAGAGCAACAAAGGACAAAAAATGCAAATTTATTACTCTCCTGTAGTTTGCATTTTGGGCGATGAGACAAATAATAATCAATTAAACATTTAGACATACAGTATACTCTTAGGCTGTTAATTCTTAAGGAGAAAAAAGAAGTAAGGCAGAGAATAATGGAAGAGTTGTTATTTTAAGCAGAACTGTTTGGGAAGGCCTCTCTGAGGTGGGGTCACTTCTGAACAAGACTAGAAGGAAGGCAGAAAAACATGCAAAGGGAGAAAGGCATTCAAGACAGAAGAGCCCAGCCTGAGGCTGACGTCCTTGGAAGTAGATTCTGGATTCAGTAAGGTGGCCTGTTTCAGTGGTATGCTGGAACTGGCTTGTACACAGGCTTGAGAACCAACTAGGCTCACATCTTCCCAAATTCATGTTTGTGGCTTGAAATCAACCATGGAGGAAGTATTTGAAAGTGAAAGTGAAAGAAAGTGAAGTTGCTCAGTTGTGTCCGACTCTTTGCGACCCCATGGACTGTAGCCCACCAGGCTCCTCCGTCCATGGAATTTTCCAGGCATGAAGACTGGAGTGGGTTGGCATTTCCCTCTCCAGGAGATCTTCTTGACCCAGGGATTGAACCCGGGTCTCCCGCATTGTAGGCAGATGCTTTACCATCTGAACCGCATGCAAATCAGCAAACATGATCAAACAGAGCTTTTCTCCCAGTTGTGAAACATTTTCCAGTGTTCTGCCTCTGTTCCCGTGCACTGAGGGAGAGGATAGTAGCGGTGGTGAGATTATCTCAGGGGGCAGATCTGACTTCCATGAGATAGGTTCACATGGTGGAGATCTGGCCAAGAGCTTATGCTTGTTTTCTTATGTATCCCTACAATTTCCCCACACTACATTTACTTTTTTCAATTGGCAGAGCAATGGCACCCCACTCTAGTACTCTTGCCTGGAAAATCCCATGGACGGAGGAGCCTGTTAGGCTGCGGTCCATGGGGTCACTGAGGGTTGGACACTACTTGAGCGACTTCACTTTCACTTTTCACTTTCATGCATTGGAGAAGGAAATGGCAACCCGCTCCAGTGTTCTTGCCTGGAGAATCCCAGGGATGGGGGAGCCTGGTGGGCTGCCGTCTATGGGGTCACACAGAGTCGGACACGACTGAAGTGACTTAGCAGCAGCATCCCAATTAATGTGTAGAGAGAATATTATCTTTACCCTTTATATATAAATGATAGATTTCATTTATTAATCCAGAACCTAAAAATGCAGATAACCAGGGGTTAAAAGTGAAATAAAATATTTATTAAATGCAAGTAATACAAAGAAATTGACTAGCTTACTAGCTTAAGGGGACAAATAGAGCAAGAACGAAAATGAGAAACAGAGACTCAAGAACAGGAAAACCATTGGGCCGTAGGAAGGACTGAAATAGGAACTGGAAAGCCTGACAGTCAAACAGCATAAACATTCATTCAGTTTTATTTCTTTGCATCAGCTACATTCTTTTAATCCTTCTACAGACCACTTATCTTCACTCATTAGCTCATATGGTAGAATTCATGTGCTAGAATACGATTGTTTATTACTTCTGGATTCAGATGTTACCTTTCTAATCATATAAGAAGACGAACTGAAAGATTTTTCTCCTATCTCTAAATTTCTAAGTGGAAGAATCTGACTGATTCAGTTTCCTAAGATGCCCATCCCTAGTCTAATTACCTATGTCCAAAGGAGCTGGGCTCTCACAATACAAATCTGACTGCTGGAAGCCCATCCAAGTAAAAAGAGTCAAGGAATGAAGAAGGGGGTAGATGTTTTTATGCGTAAAGCAAATATCTTATAAGTGCTCACATCAAAATACTTCAGATCTGATTCTAGAGTAGCAAATGACTCTAAAAATCAGAGTTCAATCTACTGCCAAATGCAGTGACCTCTGCTATCCTCTCTCTGACCCATGGATGTATTCAGTATCTGCTTGGATAGCAGAAAGCTGGCTAAAGCCTGAGGCAGCTCATTCCAGAGTGAGGCAGTTTCATTGTTAGAAGGTCCATTTGTACACAGAGCTGAGATCTCTATAACTTCAATCCATTCTGCTTTGTGGGACAATATATGCCTAAATTCTTCCTGGCAGCCCTTTATTTATTAGAAGATAACTAACACGTTCTTCACTGATGTTCCCCAGGGTAAAAACATCTCCAAGTCCTTCATGTTTTTCTCTGGTATGAATCTCCTATCCTTCAGTACTTTAATAATTAGTTTGCTTTCAGTTGCCTAAAAAAGATATTTTTGTTTCAAGTGTATAAAGCCCTGAAGGACTCACCTTGGCTCACATCATTGGCAAGTCCAGAGTCAGTTTTCTGCAAGTGGGTGATCCAGTAGCTAGGTTGCTCATTCATCCTTTAACAAAGGATTGAGGAGCACCTACTGTGTGCCAGTCATTTGTACTAGGCGCTCGAGGTATGTCAGGCCCCAAATAAACCACTATTCTAGAGCTTATATTCTAGTGGAGAAAGACTGATGGTAAACAATAAATGTAAGAATATAAACAAGTTGAATAGTAAGTTAGAATGTGGCAGGTGCTTTTAGTAAAATGAAAAGTAGAACAAGGAAAGGGGGCTGAGATTGTTGAGAGTGGGGTACAAAGGCTATATCAGGGTAATTTTCTTTGAGATTTGAATGAAGACTTAAAGATGAAGACTTTATTGGGGGTGTACATAGGAGGTGGGCAGGGGATATTTGAAGGAAGAGCAGAGAAACAGATTTAGAGAAGATATTAAGGTGAGACAGTGCCTGGAATATTCTAACAGCAAAGGCCAGTACATCTGTAAGGAATGAGTATAAAAAAGGAGAGTCACTACAGATGAGGACAGAGAGAGGACGGGGGACCAGATCATGTCAGATTTATAAACCTTTGTAAGGACCTTGCCTTTTACTCAAAGTGAAATCAAGCTCCATTTCCAGCTTCTGGGCAGAGTAGTGACAAGATTTTGCTTACAAAAGAAACTCCCTGGCTCCTATTGAAAATAGATTATTGGAAGGCAAGAGTTTCTTTCTGTCTTTCTGTAAGGTTTATGTTTAGGCAGTCTCCCGTTGTGATTCTAGTGTGGTTACCAGCACTGATCAGAACTACATGCTTCCATGTTGGTGTCTATGAGATTTCATGTTGACTGACCCATCCTTGACCCAACCTCTGTTTTCAATAGAATGCCATGCTCTGATTAGCCTTAGGTCTGGATGACCTGAAATTATCACTATGGAAGGAGGGGGATGATTACTTTGATTGGTTTCAGTTCAGTTCAGTTCAGTCCCTCTGTCGTGTTCGACTCTTTGAGACCCCATGAATTGCAGCACGCCAGGCCTCCCTGTCCATCACCAACTCCCAGAGTTCACTCAGACTCACGTCCATTAAGTTGGTGATGCCATCCAGCCATCTCATCCTCTGTCGTCCCCTTCTCCTCCTGCCACCAATCCCTCCCAGCATCAGAGTCTTTTCCAATGAGTCAACTCTTCACATGAGGTGGCCAAAGTACTGGAGTTTAAGTTTAGCATCATTCCTTCCAAAGAAATCCCAGGGCTGATCTCCTTTAGGATGGACTGGTTGGATCTCCTTGCAGTCCAAGGGACTCTCAAGAGTCTTCTCCAACACCACAGTTCAAAAGCATCAATTCTTCGACACTCAGCCTTCTTCACAGTCCAACTCTCACATCCATACATGACCACTGGAAAAACCATAGCCTTGACTAGACGGACCTTTGTTGGCAAAGTAATGTCTCTGCTTTTCAATTGGCTTACCCCTCACCAAATTGCACGGCTATCCATAAAGAGAATAGGGCTGCCAACAATATTGTTCTCTACAATTATCCTGGTACAACTATTATTTTTTTTTAAACACATTCCAACTAAACAAAGTTCATGGGAAAAATTTGAGTCGAATATAATGGAACTATTACCTTCTTAATTGAATACTTTTATTTTATTAAGAATCCTAATTGTTTTGGGTCAATGCTTCATATTTTCTGTATAGAATGTATCATCAAACCACATACCCCTTAATATGCAGAACCTTTTACAGTTGATTTTTTAAAACCTAAATAGGAGAATTTACATTTATATTCCTATTGAATTCCTTCCAATATCATTTTGAATACTGATTCTATCTTCCTAATATAAAGTACCTGTCACTTGCAAATTTGGAAAAAATACTTCACCATAAATATTAAATATATTAAATAAGGACAAAATCATATTCGTTTCTTCTTCCCTTAAAACATACCTTATTTTCTCTAATAGAAAATGGGTGTAGAGGGTAAGAGATCAGACTTGAAGTAACAATGCTCCAACAGAAATATCTGTTGCAAGATAATTAAGAGATTTAACCAAATCTGAACAATTTTAAGCTCTCATTTCTCAGCTTTTCATCGCCGGTGTTAAGGAGCAAATGTATTTAAATTACTTTGAACACTCTAGACTATTAAAATAGATTTTGAAAAGGCCGAAGGTTTCCATTTGTTATTTGGTTCCTTTCTGTGTGAAGTTAACAAAGAAAGTTAGTTTGGAAGAGTTACTCATTCCAGGAATGAGCTTCAAAGCTGTAGTTTTATTTGCAGACCACTTGTCACTCATCATTTGTGTGGTTATTGCATAAAAGAAAGTAAATTATAATGTGGATTTTATAATAAATTTATACTATTTCATAGTTATAATATTATAAAGCAAAAATGATGTTGTTTCTTTTGTATTTAGCATATTTTTCATCTTTTACTTTTCTGCGCATTTTTCTTTATTTTTCACATTCGCTCCCCTAGTTTAGTTCTTTATGCATGAACATTCTAAAAACTGCTGATCCGCTTAAACTATTGTGTTCTCTTCCAAGAATAATCTTTATTATATGCACAATATAGGAAGGACAGCCAGCTATGCTGAGCTTTTTTCAGTGAACATGTAGATAAGCAGTCACTTTTGCAGAATACAAAAGAGGTAATGGTTGTGCTAAGACAGTCCTTTGCTCGCTGCCATCTAATCCTTTCTTTTTTTAATGTAAAATTTATTTTTACCAAAGTAACACATGCACAAAACATAAAAAGTAAATAGTTTTGGAAGAGTTATCATGAAATAAACAAAATCCAAACTATACTCTTTTGTCTCACCCTTTTCTTATCCCCAAGTATTATACCCCAGAAACAACTGCATTCAACTCTTCTTCCTGATTTTCCTGGTATTTACCTCTATGCTTCTGAACAGTATGTTCATCTGCCATTTTCTCACCTATCAAGGCTAGACATTATCTATTGGCTTCCTACTTTGGAATATGAGAATTTGCATTCCCATCACATATACATATGCATACATCTATGCTTCTCTTCCATCCTTCCATGAAATTGCTTCACACTCTTAATTTTATTAATATTCAATGCTTACATTTTTATGGAGATGTAACTATTTTTATAACTGATTCACAGTGTATGTGATCATATCTCCTTACAACTTTTTGTTTATCCTGAAGCTAACTTTTAAAAAATTTCCAGGTATCTTTTATTAATTTTACCCCTAAGCTTGCCAACAGTGCTAGAAAACTCTGCTCAATATATTCAGACATTTTCAGTCTGTAAGTTCCATGTTTTTCCTTGGAGACATGTTTTCTGGAGCTCTCTGGTCTCATACTGTATTGGAATCTTACGACTGCTATATGACTGTATAGCTATTGGCCTAGGCCTTCTTTCACTGATACCTAATTTTCTTCTCTTACTTGTTGGCTCTCTGGTTTCCTGGGTACCAAGTCTTCTTTACTGATACATTGCTTTATTGGGAAATATATCTTCCAGAAAACTGCCAAATAAAAAATGTGTAGGGAATAGACATTTTGACATTTAGTATATCCAGAGGTGGGTTTCCCTGGTGGCTCAGCTGGTAAAGAATCCACCTGCAATTTTGGAGACCTGGGTTTGACCCCTGGGTTGGGAAGATCCCCTGGAGAAGGGAAAGGCTGCAGGTCAAGAAGAAAGAGTTAGAATCGGACATGGAACACCAGACTGGTTCCAAATTGGGAAAGGAGTACGTCAAGGCTGTATATTGTCACGCTGCCTTTTAACCTACATGCAGAGTACATCATGAGAAATGCCAGGCTGGATGAAGCATAAGCTGGAATAAAGATTGCCAGAAAAAATATCAATAACCTCAGATACAAAGATGACACCACCCTTATGGCAGAAAATGAAGAACTAAAAAGGCTCTTGATGAAAGTGAAAGAGGAGAGTGAAAAGCTGGCTTAAAACTCAACATTCAAAAAATGAAGATCATGGTATCCAGTCTCATCATTTCATGGCAAACAGAAGGGGAAACAATGGAAACAGTGTCAGACTTTATTTTCTTGAGCTCCAAAATCACTGCAGATGGTGACTGTAGCCATGAAATTAAAAGATGCTTGCTCCTTGAAAAAGAAGCTATGACCAACCTAGAAAGCATATTAAAAAGCAAAGACATTACTTTGCCAACAGAGGTGCATCTAGTCAAAGCTATGGTTTTTCCAGTAGTCATGTATGGATGTGAGAGTTGGACTATAAAGAAAGCTGAGCCCTTAAGAATTGATGCTTTTGAACTGTGGTGTTGGAGAAGACTCTTGAGAGTCCCTTGGACTGAAAGGAGATCCAACCAATCAATCCTAAAGGAAATCAGTCCTGAGCATTTATTGGAAGGACTGATGCTGAAGCTGAAACTCCAATACTTTGGCCACCTGATGCAAAGAAATGACTCATTGGAAAGACCCTGATGCTGGGAAAGATTGAAGGCAGGAAGAAAAGGGGACAACAGAGGATGAGATGGTTGGATGGCATCAGTGACTTGACGGACATGAGTTTGAGCAAGCTCTGGGAGTTGGTGATGAACAGGGAAGCCTGACATGCTGTAGTCCATGGGTTTCAGAGTTGGACTGAGCGACTGAACTGAACTGATATCTAGAGGTATCTTTATTCTACTTTCACAATTGATACTTTGGAAAGGAATCCTTTCAGTACTGAGCTTTGTGTGATATTTGCCTGAGGTGGAGGAGGGAGGTGGGCATTGACAGGTGAAATTAGTACATTAATACAGTTTTACTTTGGATGTTTCTTATTATAAGTGAGGGTAAGGATTTATAATTTTTGCTTTTACTTTCCTAAGATGTTTGTTAATATTTCATTCATATGCTTTCCCATTTTTAAAATTTGGTTGTTGGACTTTGATTTTTTTATTTTTAGGAACTCCTTATATATTAGAGATATCAGCCCTTTTTAATGATGAGAATTGGTAATATTTTCCTGCAAGGACTCAAGCACCTGAAAGGTAATTTGATAGCATCTTTTAAAATAAAAAGTGAATTCTATGCAGAAATTTGTAATATCTATCCAGAAGATATATTCATACATGTGAAAAATGACCTAGAAATAGGAATATTCATCACAAAATTGTTTGTAAATAGCAAGATTGGAGGCAATATAAATATTATCTATGAGTTCTAGTTAAATAAATCATGATTCTTATTTGATGGAATATTATGCAGCTATATATAAAGAATGGGGGCTTTCCTGGTGGCTCAGTGGTAAAGAAAAACTGCCTGCCAAGGCAGGAGACATGTGTTTGATCCCTGGGTTGGGAAGGTTCCCTGGAGAAGGAAATGGCAACCTACCCCAGTATTCTTGCCTGGGAAATCCCATGGCCAGAGGAACCTGGTGGGCTATAGTCCATAGGGTTGCAAAGAATCAGACACCACTGAGTGACTGAGCCTGCACATTGACATATATAAAGAAAAAGATAGTTCTTAATGTGGTTACTGACAGGGACAGATCTCTAAGATATATTTTTAAATTAAAAAATAAGTTACAGGACAATGTGTACTGTGGTTACTACTTTGTAATAAAACCTATGTAACTCTGTATGTAATCAATTTATACATTATATATGTGGAGAATATACCAGTAAACTGGTAGGATGGGTTTCCTCAGTAGCTAAAGATATGTGCTTTTTCTGGTTGACAGATTTATTGATATACAATTTACATATTATGAAAATCATCAGTATTAAGTGTATAATTCAATGAATTTTTTTATATTTAGTATATTGTATCGGAGAAGGCAATGGCACCCCACTCCAGTACTCTTGCCTGGAAAATCCCATGGATGGAGAAGCCTGGTAGGCTGTAGTTCATGGGGTCGCTAAGAGTCGGACACGACTGAGTGACTTCACTTTCACTTTTCACTTTCATGCATTGGAGAAGGAAATGGCAACCCACTCCAGTGTTCTTGCCTGGAGAATCCTAGGGGCTGGGGAGCCTCGTGGGCTGCCACCTATGGGGTCTCACAGAGTCGGACACGACTGAAGTGACTTAGCAGTAGCAGTAGCAGTATATTGTATAGCTATCACCACAATTTACTTTTAGAATATTTCCATTAGTATAAAAATACATACTCCCCTGGAATTATCTAATTGATCCTATGATTATTTCCTCTTTTCATAAGAAGAAAAGCAGCATAAAAAAGTTAAAGGAAGTCTTTAGTAATATAGGCAGGAAAGATGTAAAGCTAGGAATAAAATCAGAATATTATGAAAAGATCCTATCTCCTATTTTTATTGCATCAATATTAGACGTCATTTTGACTTAACATACACTGAAATTTAGATTTAATCATTGTTCACATAAGTGTAAATCTCTGTAAAAGGTCAAAACATTTACCACTCAGAGGAGAAAGAACAAATCATTATACTGAAAAAAGATATTGAAATGAAAATAATACTGTACAGGCACTTTAATTTTTATTGCCTTATTTTGTTAGGAAGTCATAAATACTAATATAGTCTTGTCATATATTACAAAGGTTGATCATCTGCTAATGTTGAGATTAATAATCTCCACCATGGTTAACTCATAAAATCACACAAATCTTGATTTGGATGAGGTTTTAGAAATTTATCTATGACATTTCCCCAGATTTATTCCACTAGATATCAGCCAATCTAATTATGTTAGTGATGTGTTTAACCTTTGTGAAAGTCTCTATATAGGTTTATTTATATGAATATTATTGGTGCTAAAAAATCCAAGGGCCAAAAAATTGCAACCTGTTCCTTCTCAAGTGACTAATAATACTTAGGAACAACAACAACAAAAAAATAGGATGATGATAGCACCCTTTATTCCTTTATTGAGCATTTACTGTATCCCATCAGTGACTTAGAGTTCTGCTTTACATACGTTAGGACTTTTAAGGTCAGTCATCTGGGATGAAGGTCTTATTTTTAATCCCATTTTTACTTACAGTAGAGGAAATCCCATTAACATCAGTTAATGAAACTTTTTCCTGGAGAGGTTAATGAACATGTCTAGTGTCACACATCTACTAAATGAAAAGAGCTCTGATTTGAATCCAATCTTTAATCACCATGCTTTTGTGATATAGTTGTTGCATTAGTCTCACTTCTGGTTCTATGTTGTATCACCCTTTTATTTCTTTATTTCACTTTATATATTTTACCTACTACTTTTTGTGTCTTGACTTATAAAGAAACTTAAATGTTTTCTAGAAAGTGATGGGTCTAAATAAGCAAGCACACTGACTATTGTCTGTCCGTAGTCTTGTATTTTATTAGGAGAAAAAAAAAGAAAAACACGTTTTTGTGAATATTATAGTTTGGTCTTGGTTAACAGGATAAATTTTGTTTGTTTGTTTTGACACCTAAGGACAGGTTTCCTTTGGTGGAGCAGTTTGTCTTTGCCAAGATAAAACAAGAGCTAATGAATCAACATTGATTGAGTCACTGTGGGGGAATACAGAGAATTATGATAGAGTTCCTGGCCTTTGGAGCTTACATATTTAACTGTTGAGTGAAAATACCTGTTCAAAACCACAAACGTTTGAAGAGTGATTATTAATGGCACTGATAATGGGTCCTCTATGTATCACAAGTTAATGTTAACGGCAAAGGGAAGACAATGTAGGAAGTAATGTGTGTTTTTTTGTTTTTGTTTGTTTTTTAAGAAATTCTAATCCCTGAAGCAAATCAAGAATTCTTAACACTTGAGTGCTCTGAAGAGTTCTATTTGGACCAGATGTTCTGTAAGTTTTGTTCAAGTTAAAAACAATGTAATTTTATGAATCATAAAGTATATTTAGTACAGTGAAATTCCAAATAGTAAATGGATAAGAGATTTGTATGAAGGAGATATCAGAAAACCCAGAGTGGTCATTGAGAGTAATTGGAGAGACAAAGAGAATATTTTTCATTTCCAGGATTAGAGGTGTGCGTATGTGTGTGTTGTGGCTGCGGGGGAAGGACGGAGGATAGAGAAAAGTCGCCCACTGAGCAAATTTTTCAAAAACGGATGCCTTTTCAAACGTTGAGCCTTTGATAAAAACACTTTAAAGGAATTGTCCAATATGCTTTTAAAATTGAAAAGGAAACCAGTGAGAGATACAGAAAAGGGAGTCGATTTGAGTAGCCCATCGTAGTGTTTCCTCCATCTTTAACCAACGGTAAAGATGGAGCTAGTACTTCCATCCCCACTTGCTCTTTCAAGCCTCCAAATGGTAGATCTTACTGTTGGTAGCAGATTTCTTACCAACTTTTTAATACATCTCTCAACCTGTGTTCTTTTCCATCCAGGTATTGTGAGTATTTCCTACAGGTGCAGACTAATCAGCTGAGTGAGGTGAGAATCGTTATCTTCTTCCACTTGGAACTTCAAGCGTCGGGAAGCAAAAGCCGTATGTTTCAATCTGATGTCTACTTGCTTCAGAAGCACAGTTTTCACTAAGCAGTGGTCTTGGTTAATGGGATAAAGTTTCTTTTGGTTTTTGGTTTTGAGAGGACGGAGGGGTCTGTTAATAAAAGATGGCATAGTAAAAAAAGAAAAAAGCTATGAAATAGTTTTTTTCTTGGCCCATCTAAGTCGACGGTAGCCAAGTTGGGACCTGCTTTGGAGGGAAAAGTGGAGGAGGTCTTTGGGCAGTCCTGCGGTCCAGGGGACACCCTCCCGAGGTCCAGGGCAGTGGGTGTGGAGGGCTGGGTGCTAGTCCACCCACACCGCCCTGAGAGGGCAACAGGGACTTCGAGGAGGAACGTACAATAGAAACCAAGCAAGCCACTCTGCTCAGCAACAGGCCGAGGCCCAGAGCGCAAAGGGCGGAGGGCCCCAGGCGCGCGGCGCCGCGTAGGAGGCCACTGCGGCGGCGCCCCCTCCCCGCCGTCCCCGCGCCCCGCCGCTCGCCGCCCGCAGCCGGGCGCCGGCGCGCTCGGCTCTTTCCGCCGCCGCCGCTGCCACGCGCTGCCCCGTGCGCTCCGGCACCTTCGGCAATTTCCGTCGGGCTCTAGCCGCCATTTTCTCTCCGCTTGTGTGTCTCGCCGGCTGCGTGGCTCGGTTCTTGTGAGCGAAGCTTTGTTCGGTTCGGCAATGGACGGGTAGGTAACGGGTTTGGCGAGGTGGTGTGTGAGAGGGGAGTGGGGCCCGCCTGTGGCCCCGTCCGGGGTCGGGCAGAAACCCTCTGGCGGCCCCTCCCAGGGCTGGGCTGCCGTTACCCAACCCCCGCCCCATCGCACACACCCCTCCCTGGGCTTCCCCCGGCGGGCTCTGGTCGAGAAAACGGGAAGAAAGCGGACTCGTAGGCTTGGCCGGCATTGGGGCGACGACCCCGGAGAAGCAGCGGGTCTTGGAGGGGCGGCGAGGGATGCGGTGGGGGCCCCAGAATGTCTCGCCCGGCCCTTCCCCCCTCTAGGAGCCATTTCGATCCGTAACCGGGGACCCGGACCCCGGACGAGCGGTTCCGGTGGGAGCGAGTGTAGCGGCCGGAGAGCGAGGCCTACGTTGGGGGGAGGGGGGCGGCTCCCCGCTGAGAGAACAGAGGCCCCCCTCCCCGGACCCCCTCCCTAGAAGTCCCAGGCCTTCTTGGCCCCGCCTGGCCCGCCCTGGCTGGGGGAGATGCCGGTGGCGGGAGCTCCGGGGAAAGCTAAGTGGGAGCCGCGGGGGAAGGGGGGCGGGGAGGCGTGCGGCGGCGGGAGGAAGGGGGAGGGCAGATGTCACACTCCTTTGTTTTCACTGGAGTCTGCTAGTGGGGGCGGGAGGCTGAAAAATGCCTTTCTTTGCGGCCTAAGAACGTTGAAGGCTTGGCAGAAGGGCCCAGAAATTAAATCATCTCAAAAAACGAAGTGTTTGTGGTGGACATCAGTCACATGGGCAAAGGCTAAGAGCTGTGGCAGAAAGAAGAGCAGATAGTCAACACAGGGCCATCTTTTCAGCTACTTTGACCAGTTTCGGGAAAAACAAAAACAACTCTTAAAAAGCCAGAACCATCTACACCTTTGAGGCTGGCGATAGAATGCTAAGTGAGGTGAGGCAAAGGCTTCGGGAAATGATACGGGACCAGGGTTTCCCTGCACTTAACGCTCCACACCTGAAAAGACTCTAATAATTTAACTCATTGTTAAAGGAGGCACCCTTTAGGGCGAAATGTAGCCGTATTCAGCCCGTTTGGGAGCATAGGAAAACAGTATCTTTTATTGGAATCAGTGACTGTATTTGAAGGGTCAGAAGTAAAATACGAGGTTTTTTTAAGCATCTGGATTTCGATGTTTTTTAAGGGTATCAAGTGCAGATCTAGTAAAAGTTAACAGACTAACGAAATTTGACTCATCCTAGGTGTTCTCTAAAGATTATTTTCTAGATGAAACAAGTCCAGATTTCACTGTTTTCCCCAGATCAGCATGGAAATAGATGGCAAAATTTGTATTGAATTTCATGTTTCCTCATCCTATTAAGATTACTAAAGAGTTGAATTAAGTCTTAAATTATTAACCTAAGTGTAGCGGGACATTATGTAGGCTTTGGGGTTTTGTTCTTTTTGCTATTTGAAATTAAAAAAAAAACACCGAAACTGTGAGTTTCCTCACATGTTTGAAAGTCATTTCTAGAAAGCCAAGTTGATAATGTTCCACCGACCATCTTTGTGTGTGTTTTCCATCTGCATTTTGAGTGGAAGATTTATGATTGATGAACTACCCTAAAAAGTTTCTAACAGTGACCATTTGAATAACTAGAGGTTGAAGCTTTTTGTTTGTTTGTTTTACAGAATTGTCACTGATGTTGCAGTTGGCGTAAAGGTAGGAAAACAGTGTTTAAAACTAAGGAAAGCTGGGTTCCTCGATCTACTGAGTGTATTATCATTAAAGGAAACTTTCTGTTGACTTCTGAAAACTATAATATAGCTTACAAAAATTCCAGTGGAAAGTACTTGTTGAATTTTTAACATTGGTTTATATAAATAGTTTTAACCTAAATAGACAACCATAAATTTTTCTAGAAAAGCAGTCTCTGAGAATAATATTTTAAAGTATGAATGGTGTTCAAGGAATTGAAAAAGCTTATATTCTTGTAAATATAAAACGATAACCCAATTTTCTGAGGGGAACTTATGGTTCTAAATGGACAGATAAAGTGATTTGACCTAAATGATATAATTATAGTAATATAAGATTTTTTTCACTCTGCTTTTCTGTTATGAAGTCTGAGATATTTTCACTAGTAATAAGCTTCATTAGAAATCAGTTTACCCTGATTTTTAAAGAGAATAAAGAAACTTGTTCAGGCAGTTAGCTTCAAATTTGAGTCAGAAGTTATAGAGTTGGTTTGTGCGTCTACTAAAGAAAGTTAGTCCTTACATAGAGATTGTTTAGAATCTTTCGTCACTCTCTTTGGCCAGAAAAACTATTCATACTTTAAACCTTAGATCTAGTGCTTAGGCCTTTCATTTCCTTGAATCCTTGTACATTTTAACATTGGGATGTATTACAAATTTCTGTTTGTAAACCTTTCTGCCCTGTTAGGGCACGATTCTTAAATCTTTAGTTTTCCAAGCCTGGCAAAATGTCTTTCAAGCCTAGATCTCAAATACTTGTTGGAGGCAAGACATTTACCTCCTTCAAGTATGAGTGGTCACGAGAGGCAGTTTGCTCTTGAGAGTCCAGTTATTCCTGACCATTCTAAATAATTTTTGGAATTCTTAAAATTTCATCAATAACAATGTGATATTCTTTAGAACACTTGGAGATATTTTGTGTTTTCTTGCTTATTTTCTGTCCTCTCTTTCTAGTAAATTAAGCACTTGTCCACACTGTACTATTTTGCCTTACCTGTTAAGTTCATATTATGTAGATTGAGGGAGAAGTAATGAGCTTTTTGTGGGAAGGTGTATTTATTTTTATTCAGCAATGGTATTTTCTAAGAGGGTCAGATGTAGTTAACCATCCAAGCATATCTTCTGGAAGTGAATTTTTAAAAATATAAATGATGCAAGTCTGAGTTGTCAATTACTGGATAAGGAGAAAAGGAATTCACAAAACCTAGAACAAGCAGAAAGAAATGAAGATGCTTGGAAGAGGGTGTTCAGATGTGGTTTATTGGCAGTTTTCTACATTAGTAGTTTGAAGAGGGAATGTTGTTAGAAAATTATGTTAAAGTGGTTGCTAGCCTTTTTTTTTTGTCTGTTGTTTAATATAAAAGTTTTGATAACTGAAGTTGTATTTTTATAATCTGCTGCTGCTGCTAAGTCGCTTCAGTCGTGTCCGACTCTGTGCAACCCTGTAAACGTCAGTCCACCAGGCTCCCCCGTCCCTGGGATTCTCCAGGCAAGAACACTGGAGTGGGCTGCCATTTCCTTCTCCAATGCATAAAAGTAAAAAGTGAAAGTGAAGTCACTCAGTCGTGTCCAACTCTTCTTGACCCCCATGGACTACAGCCTACCAGGCTCCTCTGTCCATGGGATTTTCCAGGCAAGAGTACTGGAGTGGGGTGCCTATAATTTGCTAGGATAATGGTTAAGAATTTTTCCTTTGGCGTTGGATTTATGTGCCAAGTAATTAAGCTTTCATGAAATTTAAAAAAGTAATACATGTGTGTAGTTAAAAAAAATTCAAGTGAAAAATATTTCTCCTTGATTTCCAGTCCTTTTTCTTAGGTGTAGGTGATTATGTTAAAATTTTTTTTGTGCATTTTTTTTCCTGAAATTACTAGTTTACATATTACCACACATATAAACATCCTTGTTTAGTTACACAAATGTATTCATGCCATGTGTACTGGCCCATATTGTGCCTTAAAAAGAAGCTTTATTGAGATATAATTTGAGATCAACCACCTATATTTAAGGTATACAGTGTTTTTACATATATACACCTATGAACCACTACTATCAGGGTAATGAACCCCAGGAGTATCATTTTGCTCCTTTGTAATTACTCCCTTCTGCCTTTCTTTCCCCAGCCAACCACTGATCTGTTTTGTGTCACTGTAGATTAGTTTGCAGTTTTTAGAATTTTAAGCAAAGAGTCATACAGTATGTATCCTCTTTTTCCCTGGATCATTCCACTCAGCATTATTGGAATTTCAGCCATGTTGTATATCAGTAGTTCATTCCTTTTTATTGCTTAGTAGTACTACATTGTACAGACATACAGCAGTTTGTTTATCCACACAACTCTTGATGGACATTTGGATTGTTTCCAATTTGGGTCTATTATAAATAAAGTTTCTGTGCAGGTCTTTTTGTAAACAAATGCTTTCATTTCCAGTTTACTGCCCGTGGCATCCCCCATCTACATCCTCTCTAGTGCTTGTTACTGTTTTTTCTTAATTATAGACAGTCTGATGGATGTGAACTGGTAATCTCTTTGTGGTTTTATTTTTCATTTTTCTAGTGTCTTTGGTGTTGAACATCTTTTCATGGACTTTTTTGCAAGCTATATGTCATTGGTTAAGTCTATTTGAATGTCTGCTTTTCAAATTGATTTATTTCTTTAAGTTTTGAGAAGTCTACATTCTGGTTACAGGTTCTTTATCAGATATATGGTTTGCAGTATTTTCTGCCTTTTTTGTTTTGATTCTCTCAATGGTGTTTTGAAAAATAGCATTTTTTAATTCTGATGAATTTAAGTTTACCAGGTGTTTGCTAGTGTGGCTCATGCTTTTGGTCATATCTAAGTCATCTTTAGGATCTTCCCTGGTGGCTCAGACGGTAAAGCATCTGCCTACAGTACCTACCATGTGGGAGACCCGGGTTCAATCCCTCGGTCGGGAAGATCTCCTGGAGAAGGAAATGGCAACCCACTCCAGTATTCTTGCCTGGAAAATCCCATGGATGGTGGCACCTGGTAGGCTACAGTCCATGAGGTCGCAAAGAGTCGGACACGACTGAGCGACTTCACTCACTCACTCATTGTCTTTACGGCTTCCCTGGTGGCTCAGTGAGGGCTTCTCAGTGGATCAGGGGTAAAGAAACCACCTGCAATGCAGAAGATACAGGTTTGATCCCTGGGTTAGGAAGATTCCCTGGAGAAGGAAATGGCAACCCACTCTAGTATTTTTCCTTGGTAAATACCATGGACAGAGGAGCCTGGTGGGTTGCAGTCCATGGAGTCACAAGAGAGTCTGAAGTGACTTAGTGACTAAGTAATAAAAACAGGTCATTGTGAAACCCAGGGTCACAAAGATTTCTCCTTTGTTTTCTGATAGATTTTATAGTTTTTAGTTTTACATTTAAGTTCTTTTTAACTTTTTTTAATATGATGCAATGTATGAATCAAGATTTTTTGGATTTGAATATGGAAATTCACTTTTTTTAGCATGATTTGTTGAAAAGACTTTTTTTTTCTAATTGAATTGGCTGTGCATCTTGGTCAGAAACAATTACTATCTACATATGATTCTTTGTACTGTATTCTTTTTCATTGACCCGTTTTTGTCTATTTAGTAGCCAAAAATGTACTATCCTACTTAGTTTTATATCAAATCTTGAAATAAAGTGGAACTGTGTTTGTTTTCAAAGTTGTTTTGGCTCTTCTGGGTCCTTTACATTTTCCTATGAGTCAGTTTCTACAGAAAGGCCTGCTGGAATTTAATTGAAATTAACTTGAATCAATAGAGCAATTTGGGGAAAATTAACATCTTAATGTTGAGTTTTTCCACCCATGAACACAAATTATCTTAACATTTAATTCAATCTTTTACTTTTTGGAGCAGTTATATTTTCACTATACAGATTTTTTGTCTTTTTACTCAGATTTATCCTTATTTTGGGTTTTTTTTTTTGGTGCTATTCTAAGTAATATTTAAAACAAATGTCCATTTGTTATTAATATATAGAAATAAAGATTATTTTTGCCCATTGCTTTTGTATTTAGCACATTTGCCAGACATTTTTATTACAGTATACAGCTTTTTGGTAGATGCCATCAGATTTTCTGTGTACACTGTTTATTATATTTTCTATCTGAATGTCTTTTCTTTTTCTTACCTATGGCATTTAGTTGTTCAGTCACTAAGTATGAAAAAGCATCTAGTGCAGTGTTTAAATAGGGAGAGCAAGCATTCTTTGTTCCTGAATTAAATACCTTAAATGACGTTATTTTTTTCCTAAATGTTTGGTACAGTTCACCAGTGAAGCTGTATGGGTTTGCTGTTTTTGTGGGAAGGTTTTAAACTACACATTCAATTTATTGAATAGATACAGGATTATTCAGATTATCCTTTTGAGTGAGCTTTGGCAATTTTGTTTTCATAGAATTAGTCTGTTTCATCAAAGTTGCTAAACTCTTCATCAAAGTTGCTAAGCTTTTTCATCACAGTTGCTAAACTTATTTGTAGGGTTGTTTGTTGTATTGGATTTTTATATTTTTAATAACTAGAATCTATAGTGATGTCATCTCTCTCATTTCTGATATTGATAATTAGTGTCTTTTCCTTTATCAGTCTGTCTAGAAATACATTGATTTTATTAATTTAAATAATCAGCTTTTGGCTTCATTGAATTTTCTATGTTCTCCATTTCCCATCTTATTGATTTCTGCTGTTTGAATGTTCTGCTTTGTATTTAGTTTGCTTTTTTCCTATTTAATATTAAAGTTGATGTAGTTGACACGGTATCTTTTCTAATACAGAGGATTAATGTTATGTATTTTCATACAAATATTGCTTTCATGGCATCCCTCAAGTTTTGACATGTAAGCTTCTTTTCATTCAGTTCAGAGTACATCTACCATGTTTATTTCTTTGACCCATGGATTATTGAGAGGTATGTTATTTAATTTCCAGGTATTTGGAATTTTCCATATACTTTTTGTTTGTTTCTAATTTAATTCATTGTGCCTGGAGAACATATTTTGGAAGACTTGAATCTTTGTAATTTTTTCTTATTTTATGGTTTAGATATTATATATCCTGTTAGTTTTAAGTGCTTTATAGAGAGGTGTATTCTGTTGTTGGGCGATGTGTTCTGTATATGTTAATTAGGTCGTGCTTATTGGTAATGTTGTTCAAGTGATGTCTTTCTATTGCTGTCACTTACTGAAAAAATGACATTGAAATCTATATTGTGCGTTCGTTTGTTTTGCCTTGTGTTTCTATCATTTTCACTTTATATTTTTGAAATTACAATTAGTACATAAATGTTTAAGATTACTATGTCCTCTTGATATATTCACCTCTTTATTATTATACAGTGACCATTTTTATTCATGGTAATCTTCTTTGCTTTAAGGTATACTTTTTCTAATTATACTCATCTTGGCTTTGTTTTGAGTAGAGTTCACATGGTATATCTTTTTCCATTGTGTTACTTTCAGACTATTTGTATCCTTCAGTTTAAAGTGTAGTTCTTGTAGACTACAGGTGGTCAGAGTATTGGAGCTTCAGCTTCAGCATCAGTCCTTCCAATGAATATTCAGGGTTCATTTTCTTTAGGATTGACTGGTTTGATCTCCTTGCTGTTCAGGGAACTCTGAACAGTTTTCTCCAGCACCACAGTTCAAAAATACCATTTTTTGAGTGCTCAGCCTTCTTCACAGTCCAACTCTCACATCTGTCCATGATTACTGGAAAAACCATAGCTTTGACTATATGAACCTTTGTTGACCAAGTGATGTCTCTGCTTTTTAATGTGCTGTCTAGTTTTGTCATAGCTTTTCTTCCAAGGAGCTAGTGTCTTTTAATTTCATGGCTGCAGTCTTTGTCTGCAGTTATTTTGGAGCCCAGGAAAATAAAATCTGTCACTTGTTTGCACTTTTTCGCCTCTATTTGCCATTAAGTGATGGGACTGGATGATATGATCTTAGTTTTTTTGATTTTGAGTTTCAAGCCAACTTTTTCACTCTCCATTTTTTACCCTCATCAGGAGAAGGCAATGGCACTCCACTCCACTACTCTTGCCTGGAAAATCCCATGGACGGAGGAGCCTGGTAGGCTGCAGCCCATGGGGTCTCTAGAGTCGGACACAACTGAGCGACTTCACTTTCACTTTTCACTTTCATGCATTGGAGAAGGAAATGGCAACCCACTCCAGTGTTTTTGCCTGGAGAATCCCAGGGTCGGCGGAGTCTGGTGGGCTGCCGTCTATGGGGTCGCACAGAGTCCGACAGGACTGAAGTGACTTAGCAGTAGCAGTAGCAGTGGCTCTTTGCCATTAAAGTATTAGAATACTTCTCCCCTTTTGGCCTGTGTACTATTGTTATTATAACATTGTACTTCTACATGTTATAAATTCTATAGCGCATTCTTTAAGTAGCCATTTATCTTTTTAAAAGACTTAAACAACAAGAGAAATAACCTTCTACTTTACATAGTTATGCACGTGCATTGAATACTCAGGGAGGATTCTCTGCTGACCTTCCAGAGTTCTCTTTGTGCAGCTCTCTGTTGAACTCTGCCAAACAAACTTGAGCTGCTTTGATCTTGGATTTTTGACTTTTAACTGTCAGGGAATTTCTGAAGTTCAACCCAGTTTCCTTATTGGAGCTGGGCCTTGACCTGGACTTTCTCAAGCTAGTAAGCTGGGACAGTCATGGCTTATCCCATGGTGCATCGTTGTCAAGTGTCCAGTGGTCTTGAAAAACAGTGTTGTATAAATTATGTATGACTTTTTTGTTTTCCTAAGTAGGGCAGATTGGTCCATTGTTACACCTTCTTGGCCTGAAGTAGAAGTTCACTTAAAAATTTTACTTAATATGGTCTCTGCAATTATAGTTTTGTCTTGTTACATTGGTGCCTCACACTGTAGTTGCTTTACACATCACAGTTGAGTTCCACATCGACTAATATTTTGATTTAATTATTTTTGCAGTTAACAAGTGAGAATATTAAAAATAAAAGTAAAAATACTGTGTCAAATTAAATTACAGCTAAAGAGTTTATTAAAGCCACAATGCCAAGAGGATTCTTACTCATTTGTTTTCTACAATTGTGTATGGGAGTGCTTGTTTTTCTGTACCCTTAGCAATTCTGAGTTTTAATGAAAATTTAGAATATTAGCTAATTTTAGGGTAAAAAAAGCTTTGTAATTTATATTTTGAAATAGGTGAGATTTTAAAACTTTGGCTTTCTGTTTCTGTGAACTGCCTCTTTGAATATGGGATCTATTTTAATGATTATCATGTTTGTCCAACTCTATATATAAAGATAATTGATTCATATGCATTATAGGTACTTTTTCCTACAGTTTTATTACTTTTTTGATACAGTTTTGGGCATTTAGATGTTGTTGCCCACCAGGCTCGCTGGTCCATGGGGTTCTCCAGGCAAGAATACTGGAGTGGGTAGTCATTCTCTTCTCTGGGGGATTCTCCCAACCCAGGAATCGAACCTGTGTCTCCTGCATTGCAGGAAGATTCTTTACCATCTGAGCCACCAGGGAAGCCCATTTGAATTATTAAGTAGTATAATTCAGCTTTTTTTCCTGTTTGATACTTAAACATTTTAAAACATTTTAAACTTAAGTTTCTTTAGAATTGAGATGACAAACTTTGAATATTAAGTGTGATTGTACATAAAAAGTATTTTCCATGAACTAAGTCCTTTATTAATGTTAACCAATTTATACTACATATAGAATATCCAGTTTTTGTAGCTCTGGGCTATGTTGAAATCTCATTTTTCATTATCCATATGAATGTTTTCATTAATTTCAGTTCAGTTAGTTCAGTACCTCAGTTGTGTTCAACTCTTTGTGACCCCCACGGACTGCAGCACATCAGGCCTCCCTGTCCATCACCAACTCCTGGAGTTTACTCAAACTCATGTCCATTGAGTCGGTGATGCCATCCAACCATCTCATCTTCTGCCGAGCCCTTCTCCTCCCACCTTCAATCTTTCCCAGCATCAGGGTCTTTTCAAATGAGTCAGCTCTTCTCATCAGGTGGCCAAAGTATTGGGAGTTTCACCTTCAGCATCAGTCCTTCCAATGAGTATTCAGGCCTGATTTCCTTTAGGATGGACTGGTTGAATCTCCTTGCAGTCCAAGGGACTCTCAAGAGTCTTCTCCAACACCACAGTTCAAAAGTATAAATTCTTTGGCACTTAGCCTTCTTTATAGACCCCTTTTTATTTGGTTAGGTCAGTGAGACTGTGAAACAGAAAGGAAATTGGTAGATTTTAATACAAAGTTTGTTGCATTTCTTAAAAAAAAAATTTTTTAATTCTTTGTAATTTGTTTCAGAGGTTTATTTCTATACTTTTAACCATTTTGCCTCTGAAATTCTTGCAGAATAATGGGCCCAAATAGTTAGCTTTTTTTGGGTTAAATTTCACTAGAATTTTGAAAGCACCCGTTGTAAACTGTTGAATGCAAAGACAGTTTAAGTTGTAATATGGGTACTTTATTCAGCATCATTGGCTTTCCTAGGTAATTGCAATAAAATAGTACTAAACATAACCTTTTTAATAGTAGTTGAATATAACTGATTGATGACCAGTATTTTAACCAAAAACTGTGTTATTCGGGTTTTTAGGTTTTGAGTTTTCTTAAAATGTTACATAATTCTTGCTAGGGTATTTATGTTAGAATTTCAAATTAAAGACATTTGTACTCTTGCCTGGAGAATCCCATGGACAGGGGAGCCTGGTAGGCTGCAGTCCATGGGGTCACTAAGAATTGGACACGACTGAGGGACTTCACTTTTCACTTTTTACTTTTATGCATTGGCGAAGGAAATGGCAACCCACTCTAGTGTTCTTGCTTGGAGAATCTGAGGGACGGGGGAGCCTGGTGGGCTGCCTTCTATTGGGGTCACACGGAGTCGGACACGACTGAAGTGACTTAGCAGCAGCAGCACAGTGTGTCTACTAAATGACAGCACTATGTTAAAAACTGGTGATTCAAAGACACTAAGAATATATGTGTCTTGAGAGCAGAGACCTTACTTATTTTGTTGATTTTCCATCATTGGTAGTACATATTACATAGTACATAGTATACTTAATGACTCTTGGAAGGTCTCTGGCTTCAATATGCTCATAATCTCATGAGCTACTTATCAGTAAAAAGGTCAATGCCAATTTTATTGCTTAACCTTCTTCCTTTTCCCTGGAGATCCAAAAGAGCTATATCTTCTAGGACCTCATCTAGTTAAAGACATAAATATACTAATTCAAGGTTTACAAAAATGCCCTAAAGCTACAGTAGGGAACATTAATTGGTAGAATCAGAGTAGATTTCATGAAATTAGTGGATTGTGACCAGTACATGTAAATGTTTGGGTGCAGAACTGAGCAATATATGTTGAGGGAAAGACATATCTAAAGTTGTGTCAATAGGCTGGCACAGATTCATAACCATTGAACAATCAGCTGAATCGTTTGAATTTTACTGCAGAGTTTGTATGTGGGAGGGAGAGAAAATATAGGATGTCAGATAGGTAGGCAGAAAGATTGTACTTCATGTGGTAGGCAGTATTCCATATACCTGTTGAGTTCAGTTCGGTTGCTCAGTTGTGTCTGGCTCTTTGCAACCCCATGGACTGCAGCACACCAGGCTTCCCTGTCCATCGCCAACTCCTAGAGTTTACTCAAACTCATGTCCGTTGAGTCGGTGATGCTGTCCAACCATCTCATCCTCTGTTGTCCCCTTCTCCTCCTACCTTCAATCTTTCCCAGCATCAGGGTCTTTTCAAATGAGTCAGCTCTTCTCATCAGGTGGCCAAAGTATTGGAGTTACAGCTTCAGCATCAGTCCTTCCAATGAACATTCTGGACTGATTTCCTTTAGGATGGACTGGTTGAATCTCCTTGCAGTCCAAGGGACTCTCAAGAGTCTTCTCCAACACCACAGTTCAAAAGCATCAATTCTTCTGTGCTCATCTTTGTTTGTAGTCCAACTCTTCACATCCATACATGACTACTGGAAAACCATATACCTGTAAGCTTCCATATATGAAAGTAGCTCATTATTCTATTTTTAGAATGTCTCAACTGAGCTGCAAAGTCCTTAGCTTTGGTATTATATGGAGCACTATGATTTAGAATCATGAGCCTCTGTAGTTAACTGTTTAGATATCTTATTTGGTTCATTTGTGTTGCTAAATTGAAAGTTAAATAAGTTTCCTAATTTAGTTTTAGCTATTCATGAAGGACTAAGGTGGTTAGGTAAATTTTTTTACTTGAAAAGTAATAAAATATAATCAAAAAGTTATGGAAGAAATGTGTTTTTGAGAAATGATTCTTGTTATAGCTATTGTGAATTTTGAACTTAGAAAAAAGACATAGTAGTATTATAAACTGTTATTTGTCACTCAGCCCAAACAATCATCAACAAACAACCCATTGCTAAAATTTAGGCTATCCACACTCTACTTTTCTCCTCCTCTGTTATTTTGAGAAAAATTCCGGGTATTTGTATTCGTTCGAAAGTACTTTATTGTGTCTCTTTTAAAGATAGAGTCAGTTCTCTCTGTCTACCCTCCTCCCTCTCTGATTTAAAGAAATACAACCACAGTGCACTCCCTCCAAAAGAAAAAAGCAGCAATTGCTTAATGTTCTCAAGTGCCAAATTTGTGTTAAGATTTCTATTTGTCTTGTAAAAGTTGTAGTACGTTTACTGTCTTTATTTTTAGTGGTATGGAAGGTTCAGGATCAAAGATCAACACATTCAGTAAATAAATTTCTTTTGATCTGCAAATTATCCTTTTATCCTTGTGAGGCTTTTATAATTACATTTTATTTTTGAAGAAAACTGATTGTTGGTGGTACAGAGTTATCCGTAGTCTGCATCTACTGATTGTATTCTGATGTTACAATTATTATGTTCTCCATATGTGTCAGTTGGTGGATGGATCTAAGGCCATCACGTTCTCTTGATTTTTAGTAATATTCTGTAAGTGGTGGAATGTTTTTCTGTTAAAAGATACATGATAGCTGATTTTTTTTTTTGCATACGTCTGTGTTTTTTCAAGAACATTCGTTTAAATAACTTTGTTAAACCTGTTTATGCTCAGCATAGTCTTCTCGATAAGTATCTGTTCATCAGTATTCTTAAAGGATATATGCAAAGATGGAAAGTCCAAATAAAATTTTTATAATAA
This sequence comes from Bos indicus, assembly GCF_029378745.1. NCBI lineage: Eukaryota > Metazoa > Chordata > Mammalia > Artiodactyla > Bovidae > Bos > Bos indicus. Next base: position 47,161,232 of record NC_091762.1, on the reverse strand, counting down.
AGCAGAGTCGGACACGACTGAAGCGACTTAGCAGAAGCAGCAGCAGCAGTATTAAAATGTAATATAGATTGGAGTTATTGATGATGAAAAAGAAATGTTTTGTCAGTGTAGGTCTTGTCAAATTAAAAACACATGATTTAGAATTAACAGACGAGTTAACATTGAATAAGGTAGCCTCTGAGTTTCAGTTTTACAGCTTTTAAAATGGGTTTAACGGGACCTATTTCAAAAGTTGTCTTGATTGAACAATATGTAAAAGAATTAGCACAACATGGTACATAACTACTCAAATGATGGTGATGCTTTTTATTATAGTTCTTTAATCTGTAAGTGAGCGAGTAAGTGAAGTCGCTCAGTCGTGTCCGACTCTTTGTGATCCCATGGACTGTAGCCTACCAGGCTCCTCCTTCCATGGAATTTTCCAGGCAAGAATACTGGAGTGGTTGCCATTTCTTTCTCCAAAAGATCTTCCCGACCCAGGGATCGAACCGAGGTCTCCTGCATTGTAGGCAGACGCTTTACCGTCTGAGCCACCAGGGAAGTCCTGTAAATCTGTAAATCCTAAGAAGGAGCACTTTATTAGAAGTCAGCTTCAAAGTTTTCATTTATTTTCTTGGAGTTTTTATATATTGATTTATGGAACTTTTCCTTTTATTGATTCTTAGGAGTTTTTATGAATTGTGGGTACTAAAGCTTTGTTGTACAAGGTACAGATAAACTTCCTGTCTGTGGCTATTTTTTTTTTAATTGATGGTTAGATTTGGAAATACTAACATTAAATTTGTTTTAGCTTTAGGAAATTTGTATTAAATTGATCTTTTATATAGTCTTCCAGATTTTATTTTGAACATTTAAAAATTTTGATTTTCACATTTAGGGCCTCAGTCTACTTGAAATTTAATTTTAGTGTGTTATAAAGGTTACATGGTTTTTTTCCCCTTATGGCTAACAAATTTGCTACAAACTTGATTGATTTCATGTTTTTCCTACTGATCTGCAGTATTAGTTGTCGTGTTGCCATATATGTGAGAAACTTCCCTGGGCTATCTCTTCTGTTTCATTGTTTGTGACTATCGCTATCAATACATGTCTTAATTTAATGTAGCATCATGATAAATCCTGGCTGGAATTTTGGTGAGTAAATTTCACAACTTTTCTTAAAAACTGTCCTTGGCATTTTTTTTCATTTATTTATATATACAAATATATATATATGTTTGTGTGTATATACAAGATAAGGTGGCTGGGTTCCATGAAGACTTTTGATTTTTGATTGTAGTTGTACTACATTTATAAATTAATTGGAGAGCATATTTCTTCTCCATGATATTTTCTTTATTTGTAAAAGACATGCTCAATGCAGAAACTTGATGCTTTAGGCAAAAAGGAAAATAAGTCACTGGCAGTTTTACCAAAGCTAATGCATTGTACTTCCCATCATTTGTCCTACATGTTGCAAGGATTTTAAACAGCTTGTGTGTAAGGCATGAGGAAAGAGAGAGCCTTTTTTTTGACAAATAGTTTGATTTCTTCCAAAGTTATTTTTCAGATTTATTTCTTTTTAATTGGAGGATAATTGTCTCTCAATATAGTATTGGCTTCTGCAATACAACAACATGAATCAGCCATAGGTATACATGTCCCCTCCCTCTTGATCCATGCTCCCACCTCTCTTCAAAGTTTACTGATTTATTCGGTTATTCAGTACTTTGCTATTTTCAGAATTTTATAGCATTTTTTAATTCTCCCCTTTTTTATTTTTGCTAAAAGCACATATTCATATTTTATCCTTTAATTTTTCTTGTCAGAGGCCTTATTTTACTGGTTTTTTCAAAGTACCACCTTCTGTAATTTTTTTCATATTTCACTAATTTCTGTTTTTATCTCTTTCTACCCAGCTAGATTTGTTTTATTATTTTTTGTCACTTTACATGCTGAACATGTTTATTTTCTTATTTAAAAATGCATTTAAGATTAAGAAAAATCAGTTGATACGTTTGGCAGTAAGCTTTGATTTGTAGAGTTCTCTTTTTCCTTTTTTTTTTTGAGATTGTGATATAATTGACATATAACATTATATTATTTTCAGGTATACAGCATGATTTGATGTACGTATAAAAATTGTGAAACAATTACCAGAATAAGTATAGTAAACATCCATTGCCACACATAGTTAAATTTTTTTCCTTGTGCTGAGAACTTTTAAGATTTACTTTAGGAAACTTTTGGAGAAGGCAATGGCACCCCTCTCCAGTACTCTTCTTGCCTGGAAAATCCCATGGACGGAGGAGCCTGGTAGGCTACAGTCCATGGGGTCGCTGAGAGTCTGACACGACTGAGCGACTTCACTTTCACTTTTCACTTTCATGCATTGGAGAAGGAAATGGCAACCCACTCCAGTGTTCTTGCCTGGAGAATCCCAGGGACGGGGGAGCCTGGTAGGCTACCGTCTATGGGGTCACACACAGTCGGACACGACTGAAGTGACTTAGCGTAGCGTAGTGTAGCATAGCGTAGCGTTAGGCAACTTTCAAATATTGTTAACTATATCAGCGTGTGTTACATGGTCAGGGCTAATTTATGGGCTTCCTTGGTAGCTCAGCTGGTAAACAATCCGCCTGCAGTGTGGGAGATCTGAGTTTGTTCCCTCGGTTGGCAAGATCCCCCAGATGAGGGAACGGCTACCCACTGCAGTATTCTGGCCTGGGAAATGGACAGAGGGGTCTGGCAGGCTACAGTCCATGGGGTCGCAAAGAGTTGGACACGACTGAGCGACTTCCACTTTCACTTTTTCACTTTATGTCAGAATTCCAAGTTTGTACCTTTTGGCCACCATCTTTATTTACTGCCCCAGACTGTGCTTCGGAATTCAGTGTTTTGCGTTTTTTAAGAGTTTACAGGTAAATGAGATCATACAGTGTTTGTCTCTCTCTCTCTCTGACTTATTTCACTTAGCCCTATGACCTCATTTGCATGTTGTTGCAAATGGTAAATTCTTCTGTTTATAGCTGTTATGAATGTGTAGATTAACCACATTTTCTTCATCCATTGATGGAGACCTAAGTTGTTTCCCTGGTGCTACAGTGAACATGGGGGTGCAAATGTCTAGATAGTGATTTTATTTCCTTTAGATAAATATCCAGAAATGGCATTACTGGATCATGCAGTTTTACTTTGTAAAATTTTTTGAGAAACTTGCATAGTGTTTTCCTTAGTGGGTACATCAGTTTACATTTCCATCGTCATTGCGCAAGTGTTCCCATTTCTTCAAATCCCTGCCAGTGCTTGTTATTTCTTTTTGATAGCATCCATCCACCTAACAGGTGTGAGGTGATACTTCATTGTGATTTTGATTGGCATTTCACTGATTCATGATTGAGTACCTTTTCGTGTACCTATTGGTCATTTGTATGTCAATTTATGTCCTCTGCCCATTCTTTAATCTTTAATGTTTATTTTTAATCTTTAATGTTTATTTTTTCTGAGTTCTATGAGTTTCTTGTATATTTTTGATATTGACATTTCACGTATGATGTGCAGATTTTTCCTTCCATCCATCTTGTTGATGGTTTCCTTCACCCTACAGAAGCTAAAGTTTGACATAGTCCTAATTACTGTTGCTTTTGTTGCCTTTGCTTTTGGTGTCAAATCCAAAAAGTCACTGCGAAGATTGATTTCAAGGAGCTTACTACTTACGTTTTTTCTGGGAGTTTTATAGTTTCAGCCCTTATGTTCAAATTTTTAATATATTTTGAGTTAATTTTTATGTGTGATGAAAGATGGTGGTCCAGTTTCTTTCTTCTGCATGAGACTGTCCAGGTTTCTCAGCATCATTTTGAAGAGACTGTTTTTTCTCCACGGTGTATGTTGGCTCCTTCTGTGTAAACTGATTGACCATGGATTATTTCTGAACTCAGTACAATTAATCTATAATAGTCTGCTTTTATGCCCATATTGTACTGTTTTGAGTTACTCTTTATATTACAGTTTAAGACCAAGAGGTGTGCTGCCTCCACTTTTGTTCTTTCTCAAGATTGCTTTGGTTCTTAAGGATTTTTTGTTGTTTCGTATAGACTTTAGGATTTTTTTTTCTATTTTATGAAAAATGTGATTGGAATTTTGATGATTGCATTGAATCTGTAGATTGCTCTGAGTTGTATGGGCATTTTAACAGTATACTTCCAATCCATGAGCATAAATGGAAAGAATATCTTTCCATTTGCATCTTCTTCAATTTCTTCCATCAGTGTCTTTTACCTTTTTCACTTTTTTAAGCTTTGTGAAAGCTTCAAAATGTACAAAAGTGGAGTGAATGGTATAATAGTACACTTCTTTGCCTTCCTTTGGAAGAATATTAAAGCAAATCTTAGCGATGATTTTATATCATTCCTAAATATTTCAATGTGTATCTCTAACAGATACAGTCTCTTGAAGATATTTTTATACATAATAAAATTTTAAAGAATTTTTTGTTGTTGTTGTTTAAGTGTAGTTGACATACTGTATTATGATTTAGGAGTACAACATAATGATTCAACATTTATACATATTACAAATTGGTCACTGTAAATCTAGTAGTCATTTGTGACCATATAAAATTATTACAATATTATTATTACATTCCCCATGCTGTGCATTACATCCCAGTAACTTACTTATAACTGGAAGTTTGTATCACTTAATTACTTTCACTTACTTTGCCCATCCCACCCCACCACTAAAATAATTTTTTCAAGTTACTTCTTTCTGGTTACTCCGGGTTTTCGTTGCTGTCTTAGGCTTTCTCTAGTTGCGGTGTGTGGGCTTCTCATTGTGGTGGCCTCTCTTGTTGTGGAGCAGGGACTCTATAATGGGCTCATTTGTTCTGGCGCATACACTCAGTTCCTCTTCTGCATGTGGAATCTTCCCGGACCAGGGATCAAACCCGTGTGCCCTACATTAGCAGGTGGGGTCTTATCCACTGTTAGAACTATGGAAGTCCCTAAAATAATTTCCCAATGCCATGTAATCTCCAACAGTAGTAATCAATTTCCTGATCACTTTAAAGAAATCTTGTGTATTTTCTTTTTAAATCAGGGATCAAGGAAAGTCAGCTTACTGATTTGGTACTTTAAGGTCTGTATCCCTGCTGGAGGGGCATGACAACCCACTCCAGTATTCTTGCTTGGAGAATCCTCATGGACAGAGGAGCCTGGCGGGCTACAGTTCATAGGGTGGAAAAGAGTCAGACACAACTGAAGCGACATAGCATGCATACAAGCAAGTCTATTAATAGGACAGTTTTGTTTTTTTTTTTTTTTCTCTCCCCCTTTATTGATTTTCTGTTAGAGAAACTGGGTCATCTATTCTGTACAATTTTTTGAAAATTATGCTTTTGCTGATTTTACCTCTATGTTGTCATTTTTTTCTATTCCTCATATCCTTTATCTCTTGTGTACTTGTAGTTAGGTAATAAGACTTGATCAGATTCAAGTTTAATTTTCAGCAAGAATACTTTGTAAATGTACGGTGTAATTTCTAATGTATCACCCTAGAAGGAACATGCCTAGTTATCTTTTTGTGATGTTGACATTTATTAGTAGGTTCAGGTGTTCTCTGCTTGATGCATCCAGTATAGAGTGCTCCATCATCTGTCTGTACTAGTGGGTTTTAGTAGCTAATAATTGCATAATTCCACTGGGTATTGCAAAAATGGTGATACTCTTCTCCTGCATATGTTACTTAGTATTTTTCTATTCAGAAGAACTTTTCCTCTCAAATATTTGGTTTTACCAAAACACCCTTATTAAAAGAAAAACAGGAGAGATTTTTGCTAAAAATTTTCCTTATGAGCTGCTAACTCTAGCCTAAACTCCAGTACAACGTGAATTCTTTATTGTTGATGAAAGTGTTATTTTGAAGGCAAAGATTTTTACATTTAGTCTTATTGCAGTGATCATTTCTTTAAAAATGTTTGAATTTTCTCATCTTGCGCCATCAGCAGCTCATAATATCACTAGTTTTGCTCTTTACCTAAAGTATTATTTTTTTCTCCAAAATTTTAGTTAGCTGGAAATCATGGGTCCTTTAGTGGGACCTGGTCTTTAGAGACAATAATAATGTGGGTGCAAAGGTGCCAATGTCTTTTAGGTTTGTTATTGTTTCCAAATTTTTTCACTTGAGAAAGCTAATAAAATAAGACATATATATCTGTGTTCATTTCCAATTCGTACATAATTTTACTGTTTCCTTTTCCAATTTTTTTGTTGGTATCTCTTGTAGGTTGAAAATTCTTGCTAATGTTAACATAATTGCATATATATTTCTTTAAAAAGCAACATCAGTGGTAACATTGTAGTATATTTTTTGTAATATAATTTTAAGATTTGTTTTGCAATTATTTTTGTCCTCAAAGTGTATTTCATGAAAAATGTATAGTATTGGGTTTGCCAACAGGTTCATTTGTTTTTTTCCATAAGATGACTCTAGTATTGCTTAGTTATCTTTGTATTAACTTCAGTTGAAACAATTTTGGTAGTTGTTTTTTTTTAACTTTGTTCACTTGAAACAATTTTGTTAGATTGTATTGTGACAGCTGTCATATCAGCATGCATTTTAAAGAAAACTTATTAAAATTGGTGAATTTTTGTGCAGCCATTTTACAGTTGAGGATGGAAGGGAAAGCAACATTTTCGGCATATTATGCTTTATTATTTCAAGGAAGGTAAAATGCAACTGAAACACAAAAAAGGACTTGTGTAGTATATGGAGAAGGTGCTGTGCCTGGTCAAATGTGTCAAAAGTGGTTAATCGAAGTTTTCATGCTGGGGATTTTTTGCTGGATGAGTAGGTTGGGTAGACCAGTTGAAGTCCATAGTGATCAAATTGAGACATTCATTGAGAACAGTTGATATTACACCATGTGGGAGATAGCTGACATACTCAAAATAGTCAGATCAAGCCTTGAAAATGGGTGGCACCAGCTTGGTTATGTTAATTGTTTTGATGTCTGGGTTCTACATAAATGAAAAAAACCTTCTTGATGCTGTTCTCTACTTGGACATAGTGAAAACGTTCTGTTTTTAAAACAAACTGTGACAAGCAGTGAAAAGTGGATACTGTACAATCAGGTGGAATGGAAGAGATTGTGGGACAAGAGAGTTGAAGTACCACCAGCCAAACACCAGTCTTCATCCAAAGAAAGTGATGTTGTATATATGGTGGGATTGGAAAGCAGTTATCTAATAAGAGCTCCCTCTGGGGAACCAAATGATTAATTTCAATAAATATTGCTACCAATTAGACCAACTGAAAGGAGCACCCAATAAAAAGTGTGTGGATTTATTCAACAGAAAATGCATAATCTTCTATCAGGATAATGCAATACCGCATGTTTATTTGATGACCAGGCCCCCCCCCCCCCCAAAAAAAAAAAACAAAACTATTACAACTTATCTGGAAAGTTCTGATTGATCAGCTGTATTCACCAGATATTGCACCTTTGGATTTCCATTTATTTTGGTCTTTACAAAATTCACCTAATGGAAAAGATTTCAATTCCCTAGAAGACTGTAAAAAGCACCTGGAACAGTTCTTTACTCAAAACAAGTTTTTAGTTATAGAATTATGAAGTTATGCCTGAAAAATGGCAGAAAATAGTGGAACAAAACAGTGAATGTGTTCAGTAAAGTTCTTGGTAAAAATGAAAAATGTGTCTTTTATTTTTACTTAAAAACGAATTTTTTGGTTAGACCAATACAATTACAGGGTTTTTTTTAAAGTTTATTGAAATAATTTTGTGTGTGGTTCTGCCATCACCCTAATAGTTAGATTTGTTTGTTACATTTTGATTTTCATTTTTAGGGAATAGTTTTTCACTTTGAATAAATTTTCCAGAGTTGCAAAACAAGCCACATTCATAGATGTCTTCTACTCCTGTTCATTCTACTTTGCTTATTGTATTCCCCTTACAAAGGGTTTCTACTTTCATTAATTTTTTGTTTATTCTTTTATTTAATAGAAGCAAATGTGAGTTTTTTCTGCATGCTCCCTCCTAGCATCTTAGAGAAAATATAGCACAGAATACACAGGGTTTAATATCTTGACTTTTTAACATAATGTTAAACATATCCTAGAAGGTAAATATACCCTGGAAATCACTTCATTGCTATATATGGAAAATCTTCTCATTTCTTTATACTGCTGGTTAGAATGCAGATTCCTCAGTTCCCCATAGCCTGCCCAGCATATTGAAATGCTTGGAATTTTGCTAGTCTGAGAAGTGAGATGGCATATATGTCTAGTATTAATTTTTTTTCTTTTCTTTTTTTTTTTAAACTGTGATCAAGATTAAGGGTAATTTTCATTTCATGTGCTGAAAACTAATCTCTTGCTGCTTATTTTATAAGTAACTTGTCTTTTAAAGTTTGTTATTACTCTGTGAGGTGTAGAGTCATTTTTTGGCTCAAATTTTTAAAAACTGTTCCAAAATCTTATCTGAATAAATAACAATTAGATTTTGTTCTGTTTTTCTCTTCTCTTACTTTCATTAAAATATCATGTTTGATCAAATATTACGATCTGTACAATTTCTTATTTTTGAAACTTATGGAGGTATTCATTACATAGTATGTGATCCACTTTTGTGACTTACACTCATAGATAAAAAGATATTTTCTGCTGAAAAATTTTAAAGTCTTATCTATTCTGTTTCTAATTCATCAAAAAATATTTTAGTTACTACACTGTTTAGGTGGGGATCCAATTTTATTTCTTTTTGCTTATATAGAGCTAGTCAGTTGAAATATGCAGTGTCTTTTTTTTCTATTACCCGTATTACAGGGGTATGTATCAGTTCAGTTCAGTTTAGTCGCTCAGTCGTGTCCGAATCTTTGCGACCCCATGAATTGCAGCACGCCAGGCCTCCCTGTCCATCACCAACTCCCGGAGTTCACTCAGACTCAAGTCTTTCGAGTCCGTGATGCCATCCAGCCATCTCATCCTCTGTCGTCCCCTTCTCCTCCTGCCACCAATCCCTCCCAGCATCAGAGTCTTTTCAGTGAGTCAGCTCTTCGCATGAGGTGGCCAAAGTACTGGAGTTCCAGCTTTAGCATCATTCCTTCCAAAGAACACCCAGGGCTGATCTCCTTCAGAATGGACTGGTTGGATCTCCTTGCAGTCCATGGGACTCTCAAGAGTCTTCTCCAACACCACAGTTCAAAAGCATCAGTTCTTCGGCACTCAGCTTTCTTCACAGTCCAACTCTCACATCCATACACGACCACAGGAAAAACCATAGCCTTGACTAGACGGACCTTTGTTGGCAAAGTAATGTCTCTGCTTTTCAATATGCTATCTAGGTTGGTCATAACTTTTCTTCCAAGGAGTAAGCGTTTTTTAATTTCAGGGCTGCAGTCACCATCTGCAGTGATTTTGGAGCCCCCAAAAATAAAGTCTGACACTGTTTCCAGTGTTTCCCCATCTATTTCCCATGAAGTGATGGGACCAGATCTTCATTTTTTGAAAGTTGAGTTTTCAGCCAACTTTTTCACTCTCCTCTTTAACCTTCATCAAGAGGCTTTTTAGTTCTTCTTCACTTTATGCCATAAGGGTGGTGTCATCTGCATATCTGAGGTTATTGATATTTCTCCCTGCAATCTTGATTCCAGCTTGTGCTTCTTCCAGCCCAGTGTTTCTCATGATGTACTCTGCATAGAAGTTAAAGAAGCAGGGTGACAGTATACAGCCTTGATGTACTCCTTTTCCTATTTGGAACCAGTCTGTTGTTCCATGTCCAGTTCTAACTGTTGCTTCCTGACCTGCATATAGGTTTCTCAAGAGGCAGGTCAGGTGGTCTGGTATTCCCATCCCTTTCAGAACTTTCCACAGTTTCTTGTGATCCACACAGTCAAAGGTTTTGGCATAGTCAATAAAGCAGAAATAGATGTTTTTCTGGAACTCTCTTGCTTTTTCCATGATCCAGCGGATGTTGGCAATTTGGTCTCTTGTTCCTCTGCCTTTTCTAAAACCAGCTTGAACATCTGGAAGTTCATGGTTCACGTATTGCTGAAGCCTGGCTTAGAGAATTTTGAGCATTACTTTACTAGCGTGTGAGATGAGTGCAATTGTGCGGTAGGGATATGTATATGTTAGTGTAAAGTCTAAGCCACTGTAACAAAATGCAAATGAAGAACATAGTGGCATAAATAGCCTAGAAGTTTATTTTTCATAAAAGTCCTGCAACTGTAAGAAAATGGTATCATTATGCTCCATGAGATTACTCACTGAGCTAAGTTTTTTTCATCTGGTTGCTTTCAGTTTTTTCCCTGAGCTTTTATTCTAATGTGCATGGATTAATGAGGTATAAGTAGCTATCTTTTTTTGTTTTGTCTCTTTTGTTGTCTTTTTGAAAAATCAAAAGCTTGATTTTATTGATCCTCTTTTGTGTGTCATTGTTAAATTTATTTTGTATTTTTATTGGTTGTGTGAGTTTGTGCTCTCATGGTGTTCAGCAGGTAGATTCCTCTCTTCGTGGAATCTTCAAAGTGAGAAATACTGGAGTGGGTTGCCATTTCCTTCTCCAGGGGATCTTCCCAATCCAGGGATTGAACCTGCATCTCTTACATCTCCTGTATTGGCAGGTGGATTCTTTACCACTTGCATCACCTGGGAAGTCCATATTCATGTATAGAAATACTCAATATTGTCAGGTGTCACTTCTTCCCAAAATGATCTATAGAGTCAGTGCAATCCCAGTCAAAATTCCAGCAAGTTATTATATGGGTATCAACATATTGATTGTGAAGTTTATATGGAGAAGCAAAAACTCCAGAATAGCCAACACAGTATTGAAGGAGAATAACAAAGTTGGAGGACTGATACTACTCAACTTCAAGATTTAATATGAAGCTACAGTAATCAAGGCAGCCTGGTTTTCGTGAAACAGAATAGAGAGCCCAGCATAGAGCCCCCTATAAATATAGTCAAACCTATTTTTGACAAAGAGGCAAAGGCAAAACAGTGGAGCAAAGATAGTCTTTCTGACAGGTGCTAGTGGAACAACTGAAATCCATGTGCAAAAGAATGAATTGAGACAGACGTTAAACTTTTCACAAAAATTAACTCAAGGTGGATCATAGACCTAAATATAAAATGCTAAACTATAAAATTTTTAGAAAATAATGTGGGAGAAAAATCTCGATAATTAGGTACAAAGGTATCTTTTCAGGTACAACACCAAAGACATAATCCAAGAAAGAAATAATTGATTAGCTGGACTTGATTAAAATCAGTAATTTTTTTGTCTGTGAAATATATCTAGAAGACAAGCCACAGACTTGGAGAAAATACTTGCAAATAATACACGGAGCAAAGGGCTATTATCTAAAATACCCAGAACTTTCAAACTCAGCAGTAAGAAAGCAACCTGATTAGAAAGTGGACCAAAAAATTTGACACCTCACCAAAGAAGATATACAGATGGCAGATACACATATGAAAAGATGCTCCACATCATATGTCATAAAGTAAATGCAAACGGAAACAACAGTGAAATACTGCTACACTATCAGAATAGCCAAAATACTGTTTCAGAATAGTTAAAACACTGGCACCCGTAAAGGCCGGGGAGGATATTGAGTGTCAGGAAATCTCACAGATTCCTGGTGGGAATGCAGAATTATATAGCCACTTTGGAAAACAAATTAGCTGTTTTTACAAAGCTGAACATACTTGTACTATATGATCCCATAACCTCTTGATATTTATTCAAAGGTGTTGAAAACTTACGTATACACAGAAACCTGCACATGTATCTTAAGAGCAGCTTTATTCATAATTGCCAAAACATGAAATCAATCAAGATGTCCTACTTCAGTAGGTGAATGGATTAGTAAACTGTGGTACATAACAATGTGGTATTTATCAGCAGTAAAACAAAATGAATTTTCAAGCGATGAAAAGGCATGGGGGTACCTGGTAGCATAAATGCAGATTACTAAATGGAAGAAGCCAATTGAGAATGCTGCATACTGTAAGATTCCACCTGTATTCTGAAAAAGGCAAAACTATGGAGACAACAAAATTCAGGAGGTTGGAAGGAGTTTGGATGAAAATAGCCAGAGCACAGAGGATTTTGGGGGTAGTAAAAATAATGTTAAAAAAAAAAATGTTAAAAGATGGATATATGTTACTACACATTTGTCCAGACCCACTGAATGTACAGTATTAAACCTTAATTAAAGTATTAAACTGGACTTTGGGTGATTATGATACATTAATAATCTTTGGTAATAAATGTACCAGTCTGGTGGAGGATGCTGATAATGGAGGAGGCTGTGCATGTGTGGTGGCAGGGAGTATATGAGAAATCTGTTCCTTCTCAATTTTATTTTAAATTTAACAAGTGTTCTAAAAAAATTAAAAAGAAAACAAACTAGGAAACATTTTTGTTGTTGATAGTTAACCAGTAATGTTTATCAGCAGTTCTTAAACTTTAGCATTCATTAGAAGCACCTGGAGGGCTTGTTAAGGAACTTAGGTTGTTGGATCCTGTCTCCATTGTTTTCTTCAGTAGGTCTAGGATGGATCTGAGAACATATTTCGCTAAGGAAATTTCCAGGTTTTTTATATTGCTCTAGGGACCACAATTTAAGGATCTCTTAAGTATCTAATTCTGTATGTCATGTCCTTATAAAACAGTGCCATGCTGTATCTTCCATATCTTGATTAAAAAATTAAAGATGATGTAAATGTGACTTGATACTGTGTTTTTATTTTTCTTCTTGTATGTCTCTGAGCTTGATGTTAATAAATAGTTCGATTTTAAAACAATGAGGACAATGACATACGAATATTTATCATTTTTATATTGTAATACAGCTTATTAAAGAATGAGTTTAACACTGATTAGCATGAAGTTTATGGTTAATTAGAATTGTTTTGGACTTTCTGAAATGCTCTGATATATTATCTCCTTTGTATATTTTTTTTTCCATTTTGGTAGTTGTATTCAACTTCGTACTGTTTGTCTAAATCAGCTAGTATTGATTTAGTTATTTTAAATATTGCTTACCAATGTATGTAAGTATACACATACTTCAAATAGGCAAAACAGTTGATTTAGCTGTTTTAAATATTAGTGTGCTCATATGTACTTTTGTAAGTACGCACATTACGTACGTACACTTAAAAACAGCTGAAACAACATTGCTTGGTTTGAACAAATTGTGTAGTTCTAAGAACATATGAACATATGATTCATGTGATTTTTCTTTAAAGGATTTGAAAACATGATTGTCTCTTCTTATATTGGCAGAAAGAAATTTCTCATTCCATAGATTTTGCCTTTGCTTACAGTGTTCTAGCCATTGAAACATACACCTGTTTAATTTCAATGATTATGAAGATGAGTTGTCCAGATCATTAGTGTGAAGTTCTCATTTTCTGAAGACCTGAGTTATCTGGATGAGTAAAGGATATGAGGTTGAAGGATTCGGAGTGTCTGTGAGAAAGTTCAACTGCTTTGGTATTTGCTTATTAAAAAATTGATGTAGTTTTCCAAAGCCTTTAATTATGAAACCTGGTCATTTTTCCTATTTATTGCCTTTTGGACTTGGGTTAATGGAAGGAAGGACCTACTGTTGGCTTTGTGAGAAAGGAAGTTACGGATAGGAGAGTGGAGTTAACTTATTGTTTCAGGAATTAAATTTTTTTTTATTCCCAGTAGTGTAACACCTGACATTTTTCAGTGACACTATTTGAAAAGTTACAGAGAAGTGACTTTCAGATTAACATTTTTAAATTTAAAGGGGTCTTACACTAATTTGTTCTTGTTTTTATAGAGAGGATCTGACGAACTACTCTCAGGCAGTGTTCTCAGTAGTCCAAACTCTAACATGACCAGCATGGTGGTTACAGGTAAGTGTTACTCTCCTAACAGTCTCATTATTTGCCATTTTGCAGGGCAGAATGTTACAAGTTTGGTGTGCTTTACCAGAGTAGCCTTTGTTTTTAAATGCTTTGTGTTGAAACATTTTAGAGGAAATTTTGCTGTAGTAGATATGTATCAAGTGGAAAAAAAAACTGAAGTGGGTGTCTTGTGGTCAAGTAATTAAATCTTACAGCTTTTTTTTTTTAATGACAAATGTAACCTTTTTTTTCTTTCATTTACAAGTTTCCTCACTCTCACTTTTTGTACTTGCGTGTTTAGCTTTCATGTTTCTTTGTCATAAAATATTTTTACTGTAAGTGTTTCTTCTCAGTCCCACAAATCCTACAGCCCCAAGTACAAGATTCAGTTGCATAGTTGTCTTTTTTATGTGGTTTCAATATGTTTCTTTGCTGTAACAGTATTTTAATTCTTTGAATTGACTTCCTTTATTTACTTGAAAATGTAAGATTTGTTTAATCTTCACGGGGTATTTAAACTTTATATGTTTGAAATAATTGGTTGGTTGTATTGTCTGTCTGTAAATATGTGGACCAATATTTAGATCTTAGATTTTTGGCCACTGGACCAAATTTGAATCCGATGATGAATGAATTAGTTTGCTTTATAACTGTACATTTTATGTTATTTACCTTAACCAAGGTTTCTTTTTACTAAACCCTTTCCTAAATTACTTGTTTGAGGAATCAAATTGGGCAATGTAAAGATTGTAAAGGAATGAAAGCATTTTGATTTTCTTTAGATAACCACACCCATGTATATGTACACCTCAGTGCACACACACAGACCCTGCAAGTTAAATACAAATTACAATGAAGTATTCTCCAAATATAGTTATAATAATGATACGATGAATTTTTCTTCACATTGTCATTACTGAGTTTTCCATGTCACAATTACAAAACAAAATTACTAGGCCATGATTTTGAAAGTCAGGGTACCATGTGCAAATAATTGAACAAACAAGCTCAGATGTCTGTATCTCTGCCAGTTTCATTTTTTTGAAACTACGTTTAATGATGGATAATGGAAATGTTTTAAAAACTGATTCGTAGGGCTGTGACAGACTACTGGTAGCAGCCTTTCCTTCTTTCCATCTTCCCTCAAAATGGAAAACTATAAAATAGAGTAAAATATGTAGGACAGCTGTTGTCTGGAATTGATGAGTAAATAGTATAGGATGGTGATCCTTGAGATAAAGGAAACATGTGAAATGAACCTCATAGTTTGGCTTTTCTCCTTTGAGGTACCCTACTGTTGTAGCACATGGAGGTAGAACCCAAGCAGAGCATGAAGGTTTCACTGTGCTGAAGAGAATAAGATTGGTATTCAGAGCTTCTGAGCTATTTGGAATTTATGGAGGAGGATCCTGAAAAAGGAATTCGTCCAAGGGTTTGGGCATAGGTCAGAGGGCAGAATTCAGTGTAGGGATTCAAAATCAGAATTTTGAATAATGACTGGACTGCATATGTGCAGGTTAACACTCATGGTCTGTCAGGAATGACCTACTGTGGGGCTGAGAGTTAGAATGGTGATTCCATAGATTGTACAGTGCTCTGAGACATTGGAGTTCTGGGAAGTTAGAATGTATACATCTTGTGGATTACCTCAAACATTCTGTTTAGGCTGCAGAATGCTCAGGCTTTCAGAGAAAGGATCATACACTAATACTAATAGTAAGTGACAATCATAAGACTAAGGGACTGTGATAGTCCAGTCTGACAAGACGTGAAGAATTCACCAGTAATTTAATTGCCTGCCTAAATAAAACAGTATCCCCTAAGGGAGACAACATGATTCAGTCTTCCCACAATTATCCACAATATCCTACCTACATCAAATGTTAAAATCATGTAAAGAACCATTCAATAAGAATAGACCTCAAAATGACCTAAATACTGGAATTTGCAGACAGAGACTATAAGTATTTTTAAAGCTGTAAAAGAAAATATTGAAAGAATAAACATGGAAGAATGTGTTGAGAAAGCTATAAAGAAAGTATATAGAAATGCTGTAACTGAAAAATACAATATTCACACCATATTTGGAATGGAAAATTCACTGATTGAGACTAACAGAAGTTTGGAGACAACTGAAGAAAGGTTAGTGAACTTGAGTACAGATTGACAGAAAGTATTCAGTTTCCAGAGAGAATAAAAGTATGTCTTTGGATGATCAGGCAGTCTAACGTATGTGTCCTTGGAGTTTTCAGAGAGGGAATGAAGAGAATGTTGCCAAATATGTCTATAATTGAAGCATTAATAACTGAAAATGTCTAAAATCTGAAGAAAAATGCCAGGTAGGATAAGAAAAAAGAAACATTTTGTTGTTCAGTCACTAAGTCATGTCAGCCTCTTTGTGACCCCGTGGACTGCATTACTCCAGGCATCCCTGTCCTTCACCAGCTCCCAGAGTTTGCTCAAACTCATGTCCATTGAGTCAGTGATGCCATCCAACTGTCTCATCCTCTTGTCGCCCCCTTCTTCTGCCCTCAGTCCTTGCCAGCATCAGAATCTTTTCTAATCAGTAGGTTCTAGACATCAGGTGACCAGCGTATTGAAGCTTCAACAAAGATGCATAGTTAAAAGCTAGTACAAATTTGGAGGACTGACTCCTGTTTTGAAGTTATTGTAAACCCTAAAGTAATCAAAACAATATTATATTAACGTAAAGGTACATAGATGAGTAGAACAGAATAGAGAGTCCAAGAAAAAAGCCACACAATTATGGACAACCGGTTTTTGACAAAGGTACAAAGGCAGTTCAGTAGAGGGGAAAAAATAGATTTTTCAGCAGAGTTGTATAACAGTAGGATATCCATATGCTGCCAACAGCAACAGCAGCAGCAAACTTGTTGGATCTATGTTTTGTTTAGTTGTTAATTTGACCCCAAAAGCATGGTCTGTGAGAGAACAAATGGGATTTGATCAGTTTTAAAAACTTAACATTATTCAAAATACAGTTAAGAGAATAAAAAGACAAGCCATAGAGTGGCAGACATCTTTATAAAGCATGCAGTTGATAAAGGATTTTTATCCAGAATAAAAATTAAAGTGAGACAACATTGCCTATCTCTACAACAGCTAATATTTTAAAGAATGACCATACTAAGTGTTGAAAAAGATGTGAGGGTACTGTAACACTCATATACTGTTGATGGGAATGTAAAATTTAGAACTATTTTGGAAAACAGGTTGGCAGTTTCTTAAAAACGTTAAACATTTACAGTATGATCCAACTTTGTTTCCTAGGTACTTAACCCAAGAAAAATGGTAGCATATACTCATCACACATGTAAATGTTTATAGTAGTTTTATTTGTAATATCTAAAGCCTAGAACAACCCAAGGGTCCATCAGTGATGAATGGATAAATGAATGACTCTTTTGGCATTGAATTTCATGAATACAGTGAAATGCTGCTCAGCCATATAGAGTGACCTATTGTTCTATGAGCTTCGCTAGTGGCTCAGTGGTAAAGAACCCGCCTGCCAATACAGGAGGTGTGGGTTCCATTCCTGGGTTGAGAAGATCCCCTGGAGAATGAAGTGGCAACCTACTCCAGTATTCTTGCTTGGGAAATCCCATGGACAGAGGAGTCTGATGGGCTACGGTCTGTGGTGTTGCAACAGAGTCAGACCCAACTTAGCAACTAAACAACAACAAAGCAAAGGGCATGGGGCGGGGGGAGCGGGGAAGGGGAGGAGGGGATTGTAAAGGACATAAGGAATTTGGAGATGATGGATATGTATATTCTTTTATGCTGAAGGTTTCATAGATGTAAGCATATGTCAAAACTTGTCAGACGATTGTAGCTTTATATGAAGCTTATTTTACGTGAATCATACCTCAGAGACACTGTTTAAAATGAAAAACCCGTAGAGGAATTAAAATGGAATACTGTCAAATATTGCAAGAGCAGAACAACAAAACACTGGACAGTTAGAAAATTAATGGGTAGATGTTAAACCCAGTCATAAATCTCTAAATGTAAATTGGCTAAACTAACATAGTCTCATAGTAACCATTGGTTATATAAGGCTGTAGAGCATGCAAAATGTGACTACTCTTAATTGATAAGTGAATGGGTGTGTGCTTCAAAGACGTAGTACTGAAAAAATAAGGATGTAAAACATCTCAAAAATTTTTAAAACTACTGATTATATGTTGATGTGGTGGCTCAGATTGTAAAGAATCTGCCTGCAATGCAAGAGACCCAGGTTCGATCCCTGGGTCGGCAAGATCCCCTGGAGAAGGAAATGGCAAATCAATCCAGTGTTCTTGCCTGGAGAATTCCATGGACAGAGGAGAGAAGCCTGGTGGGCTATAGTCCATGGGGTTGCAAAGAGTCAAACATGACTGAGTGACTAACACTTCACTTTCACAGGAATATTTCAGATATATTGAGTTAAAATATATATCAAAGTTAATTTCACTTTCTTTAACTTCTCCGTACGGTTACTAGAAACTTAAAAGTATGTGACTTATATATATTTTTTGGATATTAGTGGTCTAAGAAGTTCAATTAAAAGACAAAGTCATAGTGGATTAAAAAGTACTACCTAACTACACTCTCTACTGCTGAAGTCAGGTTAAAGTACAGAGATACAGATTGGAAAATATTTCATGCAGATAGTAAGCACAGGAAAGTTTGTGTAATTGTATTGACATCAGGTGAATTGGAATTCAAGACAAGGAGTATCAGTTGTATTGGTATAAAAAGACATATTTCTTAGTGTCAAAAGGGTCAATATATTGGAAAACAACGTTCCTTAATCTGTATATTAGTAATAACAGTTCAAGAACATTTTAAAAATGACAAAAAGAGAAATCTACAATTTTAAATTTAAAACTGGACATTTTAATATTGTTCATAGTAATCAAGAAGACAAATCAATCTTAAAATATACATAGAAGATTTGAACAGTGCTGTTGGCTCGGCTTAACTTATATTTATAAAACATGCAGTAACTGAAGAATAACTTTTTAAGCCAATATAGGATATTCAACATGATTTTAAAATAACTTACAGTAAATTTCAAATGATAGAAAGCTGCGTCTCATTATCCTAGGAGTTAACTAGAAATAAAAAACAGTAAGAAATCTAGGAAATTACCAAATATTTAGAAATTTCCATAATTCTGTACAGCACATGATTCATAGGATATTTCTGACTGAGTGAAAATGAAAACATAACAAAATTGTATTTCCTTGGAATATAGAAGAAAATATAGAAATATTCCCCACATCACCTCCAAGAAGTGCGTGGGGGGAAATAGTTTTGTACCTATATTAGATACTTATCTCTTATCTACCTTTGTTGGCTCTATGAGCTTAAAAATATTAAAAAAAATAATGGTTTGAAATTCCTTTCGAGAAAGAAAAGTGAGAGTGAAGTCACTCAGTCATGTCCGACCCTTAGCGACCCCATGGACTGCAGCCTACCAGGCTCCTGTGTCCATGGGATTCTCCAGGCAAGAGTAATGGAGTGGGGTGCCATTTCCTTCTCCAGTGCATGAAAGTGAAAAGTGAAAGTGAAGTCGCTCAGTCATGTCTGACCCTTAGTGACACCATGGACTGCAGCCTACCAGCCTCCTACGTCCATGGGATTCTCCAGGCAAGAGTACTGGAGTGGGGTGCCATTTAAGAAAAAACATAAATTACTGGTAGCAGTAGTGGAAGTGGCGGTATTACTATAGATCCTATACCGTGATCTATAGATCCTTGTTATAGGAAAATAAGACAGTATTACAGGCATCAGTAATGCCAATAAATTCAACAAATGAAATAGAGAGTTTCCTTTATAAATCTAGTTTAAAAAACCAATATTTTAGATTACCTCTCTATATGTCAATAGATAGTATTGTAGGCATCAGTAATGCCAATAAATTCAACAAGTGAACTAGACAAATTCCCTTACAAATCTAGTTTAAAAAACTGATAATAGTAGATTCCCTCTTATATGTTATTATAGATATAGGTTATCTTTATATCTATTATCAAAATTGAATTTTTAATTAAAGTGTTAGTCTCTCAGTTGTCTCTGAGTCTTTGCTTTGTGACCCTGTGGACTATAGCCTGCCAGGCCCCACTGTCCATGGAATTCTACAGGCAGGAATACTGGAGTGGGTAGCTGTTCCCTTCTCCGTGGGATCTTCCCAGCCCAGGGATCAAACCTGGGTTTCCTGCATTGAAGGCAGATTCTTTACTGTCTGAGCCACCAGGAAAGCCCTAAGTTATTTTTCCACAAAGATTACTCAAGCATAGGTGATTTCACTGGTCAGTGGTTTTCTCTTGAAGGTGGTTTTACTCGGGTATAGGTGGTTTCACTGTTGAATTGTATGAAATGTCAAAGAAATAATAGCCATCTTTTAACCTTTTAGACAAAGAGAAGAATGCTCTTTAATTCACTTTATGAAGCTACTGAAATAATCTAACAAAGATAATATAAGAAATACAGATTTCACACTAATACTTTTCATTTACATAAATGTGGACATTCTTCACAAGATATTAGCAAATCACATTCAGCAGTATGTAAAAGATAATTCATGATGACTAATTGAGATTTACCCCTTGATTGTAGGGTTTATCAGTGGCAAATGAACTCTACATAATCACAGTAATAGAATAACAGAGGGGAAAAAATCATCCAGTTAATAGAAGCAGAAAAAGCATTTGACAAAAAATACAGCATCTACTCATGGTAAAAAGTTCTCAGAAAGCTAACAAGAAAAGGGACCTTCTGCAGGATACACAGAGGGATCTACTAAGAGCCTACAACAAATTTCATTCGTGATAATGGAACACTGAATATTTTCTTCTTAAAATTAGGAATGAAGTAAGGATGTGTCTTCCCTGAATATTTCTAGCTTTTACTTTCTTTAAGGCAAGTAAAATAAATAAAAAGCATAAAGTTTAGAAAGGAAGAAGTAAAACTGTCTTATTCATAGTCAACATGATTTTTAAAATAGAAAACTCAAAGGAATCCAGGTGATTTTTTAGAACAGATACAGGATACAGTTCAACATACAAAGATAGTTTTTTCTGATAGTCTTAGCAAATTTTTGGACAATGAACTTTTTAAAAATCCATTTATGGAAACTTTAGAAAGAAAAAATATCAAGAAATTTAACAAAAAGTTGCATGTGTTATACTAAGGAGACTGAACTTTTTTAGAAAAGATTTACACTTTAGAAAGGATTTTTGTTCTGTTTGGTGTTTTTTTTTTTTTTTTTTTTTTAGAAGGCAGAGGCAAATTGGAGATATCAGGGTCCTTAATTTTAGAGTCTGAGAAGTAGAATATGGAGAAAATGATGTTATCAAGAAATTAGAAGAATTTCTGAGTTGGGAAGTAGACTTTGATAGAAGTATTAAGAGTTTTAGCCTGGAATCACTGGGTAATGGATAGTACAGTAGTTCCATTAACAAAAGGAACAAAGTAGAGAAAGTGATTTGATTTTGTTGAAAAGAAAGAACAATCTGTTAATTGTCTTCCTTTTTTTAAAGTATGTTTAGAATAACAATACTTTATGACTAAAGAATGAATCAAGTCTTTTTGTCATGATGGAATAAAGTTTCTTAAAGCCTGTTTTTAACATAAGAAATTTATATGCATGCAGTTTATTTTACCTTTTCTGAACAGAGGAAACGTTGAGTTTTAAAATTTCTGTGTTTTTTCTAACATAGATGAGGGTAGGGTCTGTGTATATGCAGACAGATGCCAATTTGAATCATTAAGACCTTTGAAAACCAGTAGCTGTACTTAGCTAGAAAAATATACAGTTGTCATCCAAATGTCTCAAAAACAGACTTTACAGACAAATATTACTAGGACATTTTTATGATTGTCAGATGCAAAATAGTATTTCATTTTTATGTTCCAGCTTTTTCCATGTCTGTTGTAATTGACTTTACTATATAGAATTCTTGTTTCCAATAGCATGTCTCAGCAGCCTTTCCCTGTCTAGACTGTCTTCCTCTACAGCTGTATTTCTGTCAAAGAAAAAAAGAATTTTGTAAGTGGGGGAAGTTAATGTTATTAGAAACTTAGTCTTGGGGAAATAATCTTACTCAAAACTATTTTGTATTAAACTAGTTTCTTTAGAAGTTAAACATTTCAAAGACACAGCTCTAATGGATTGGAATTGGATTTTATTGGAAGGAATGTGTAATTATTTGAAAGTGGGGAGGAGGCTTGACAGTGGTAAGATAGGGTCTTTCTTGAGTCCATTTTATATAGGTACAGAAATGAGATACCTCTTTAAGTTAGGTATATTTCTGCCAGTGCTGCTGTTAATCTGTAGCATAAGGATTTTGCTGAAAGTATGACTTTTTATTTCATTATGTGAATCATTTTACAGATTCTGTTACATGTTACTCAGAACTGTTTGAGATATGTCTGTTTTAACTTTTATATACAGACGTTTTTGATACGATGTCATTTTATTTTATTGTAACGTTTTGAAAATATTCCAGCACGTTGTTTCAGTTTGAATCTCTATAAGGGTCCTAACAACATGTCCTCCTGCATAGAGGTGATGAGAGCCTTCCTCTAATATAGTCTGCATGCTTAGTCGGTCAGTCGTCAGTCATGTCTGACTATTTGTGACCCTATGGAATGTAGCCTGCCAGGCTCTTCTGTCCTTGGAATTCTACAGGCAAGAATACTGGAGTGGGTTGCTATTTGCTCCTCCAGGGTATCTTCCCGACCCAGGGTTGAACCCACATTTTCTCCTGTATTGGCAGGTGGATTCTTTACAACTGAGCCACCTGGGAATCCCCTTTGTTGGCCAGTCACTCAGTCACGTCCAACTGTTGGCAGCACGCCAGGTTTCCCTGTCCTTCACCGACTTGCAGAGTTTGCTCAAACTCATGCCCGTTGAGTTGGTGATATCATCCAAGCATCTCATCCTCTGTCATCCCTTTCTCCTCCTTTCCCAGCATTAGGGTCTTTTCTAATAAGTTGGCTCCTTGCATCAGGAATATTCATTGGAAGGACTGATTCTGAAGCCACAGTACTGGAGCTTCCAAATCAGTCCTTCCAGTGAATATTCAGAATTGATTTCCTTTAGCATTGACTGGTTTTATCTCCTTGCAGTCCAAGGGACTCTCAGGAGCCTTTCCAACATCACAATTCAAAAGCATGAATTCTTTGGTGCTCAGCCTTCTTTATGGTCCAACTCTCTTATCCGTACATGACTCCTGGAAAAACATGCACAGCCTTAACGATACCGACCTTTGTCAGCAAAGTAACGTCTCTACTTTTTAATACACTAAGCTTGTCATTGCTTTTCTTCGAAGGAGCAAGCATCTTTTAATTTCATTGCTCCAGGCACCATCTGCATTGATGTTGGAGCCCAAAAAGATAAAGTCTGTCACTGTTTTCATTGTTTCCCCATTTATTTGCCATGAAGTGATAGGACCGGATGCCATGATCTTTGATTTTGAATGTTGAGTTTTAAGCCAGCTTTTTCACTCTCCATCAAGAGGCTCTTTTGTTCCTCCTCATTTTCTACCATATGGTTGGTGTCATCTGCATATCTGAGGTTATTGGTATTTCTTCCTGCAGTCTTGATTCCAGCTTGTGCTCCATCCAGTCCAGCATTTCTCATGATGTATTCTGCATATAAGTTAAATAAACAGGGTGACAGTATACAGCATTGACATACTCCTTGGCTCAATTTTGAACCAGTCCGTTGTTCCATGTCTGGTTCTAACTGTTGCTTCTTGACCTGCATACAGGGTTTGCAGAGGCAGGTAAGGTAGTCTGGTATTCCATTCTCTTTAAGAATTTTCCACAGTTTGTTGTGATCCACATAGCCAAAGCCTTTAGTGTAGTCAGTGAAGCAGATGTTCTTCTAGAATTCTCTTGCCTTTTCCGTGATCCAAAGAATGTTGGCGGTTTGATCCCTGGTTCCTCTTGTGTTTTCTAAATCCAACTTGAACATTCAACGTACTATTGAAGCCTAGCTCGGAGAATTTTGAGCATTACTTAGCTTGCATGTGAAATGAGTGCAATTGTGCAGTAGTTTGAACATTGTTTGGCATTACCTTTCTTTGGGATTGGAATGAAAACTGACCTTTTCTAGTCTTGTGGCCACTGCTGAGTTTTCTAAATTTGTTGGCACATTGAGTGCAGCACTTGAACAGCATCATCTTTTAGGATGTGAAATAGCTCAGCTGGAATTCCATCACCTCCACTAGCTTTGTTCGTAGTAATGCTTCCTAAGGCCCACTTGACTTCGCACTCCAGGATGTCTGGCCCTAGGTGAGTGATCCCACCATCGTGGTTATCTGGGTCATGAAAATCTTTTTTGTATAGTTCTTCTGTGTATTCTTGCCATCTCCTCTTAATGTCTTCTGCCTTTGTTAGGTCCTTTATTGTGCCCGTCTTTCCATGAAATGTTCCCTTGGTATCTCTAATTTTCTTGCAGAGATCTCTAGTCTTTCTCCTTCTGTTTTCCTCTATTTCTTTGCATTGTTCACTTAAAAAGGCTTTCTTATTTCTCCTTGCTATTCTTTGGTACTTTGCATTTACATAGGTAAATCTTCCCTTTTCTCTTTTGCCTTTCACTTCTCTTCTTTTCTCAGCTATTTGTAAGGCCTCCTCAGATAAACATTTTGCCTTTTTGCATTTCTTTTTCTTGGGGAAGCCCCTAGCCTTCTATTATTTTCCAAGTCATGCATAAGTTACATTTGGCAGCTAGGCTGTGCAGCTACTCAGAAATAGAGTTACAGGCAGGTTTTACAGTAAACCTAGTAAGATTTTTTTTTGTTTGACATCTGTTGGAATTAACTAACAGCTAAAAAGTATTCTCTATCAGTATATACCTACATTTCTGGTTAACTGTTCTTTGAAATTTATTTTCCCATGTAGGGATGGAAAGATAAGAAAGATAAGTATGATCATTCATTTTCCTTAGCTCAGATTCTTTGTTTTTTTTTTTTTAAAGCTAGCAGCTTGTGTAACACTATGCTTTGCCTTGAAGTCTAACTAAAACTTTTAGTCATACAGCTCAATACCAGAGAAACAAACAACTCAATGAAAGTGGGAAAAAGACCTAAACAGACATTTCTCCAAAGAAGACATACAGATAGCTAATAAACACTTGAAAAGATGCTCAACATCGCTCATTATTAGAGAAATGCAGATCAAAACTACAGTGAGATATCACCTCACACCAGTAAGAATGGCCATAATCAAAAAATCTACAAAAAAATAAATGCTGGAGAGGGTGTGGAGAAAAGGGAATGCTCCTGCACTGTTTGTGGGAATGTAAATTGATACAGCCACTATGGAATATGGTATGGAGATTCCTTAGAACACTAGGAATAAAAGCACCATATGACCCAGCAATCCCACTCCTAGGCATATATCATGAGGAAACCAAAATTGAAAGAGACACATGTATCCCATTGTTGATTGCAGCACTATTTACAATAGCTAGAACATGGAAGCAACCTAGATGTTCATCAACAGAGGGATGGATAAAGAAGTTATGGTACGTGTATACGATGGAATATTACTCGGCCATGAAAAGGAACACATTTGAGTCAGTTCTAATGAGGTGGGATGAACCTAGAAACTATTATACAGCACAAAGTAAGTCAGAGAGAGATAAATATCTTATTCTAACGCATATATACGGAATCTAGAAAAGTGATATTGAAGAATTTATGTACAGGGCAAAAGTGGAGAAGTAGACATAGAGAATAAACCTACACACATGGGGAGAGGGGAGTGGAGGGTGAGATGTATGGAAAGAGTTAACATGGAAACTTACACTACCAATTGTAAAATAGATAGCCAATGGGAATTTGCTGTATGGCTTAGGAAACTCAAATGGGCTCTGCACCAACCTTGAAGGGTGGGATGCAGAGGGAGATGGAAGGAGGTTACAAAGGGAGGGGATATATATGTATACACCTATAGCTGATTCATGTTGAGATTTGACAGGAAACAGCAAAATTCTGTAAAGCAATTATCCTTCAATAAAAATTAAATTAATTTAAAAAATAAAACTATTTGGGAAAATAAATTTCAAACATTTTTAGGATTAAAACTGCATTGCCTTTGAGTTACCATATTTGATAAATGAAGTTACTAGTGCTTTTTTATAAGTGCTTGTATCTGAAAGACTTGGAAAACGAAAATAAGGAGAGTATACTTAAGTTTTGTTAAATAATTTTCACTGAATAGATGGAAGTAGTTTTTGAGATTTTGCACTTCAAGTTGGTATATACAGTTGGAAGTATACAATTAGAATATTGGTAAATGAGTGAGATTAAAATAATGGGCATATAAAAAACCTTTTTCTGGAGTGTTTATATGAGCAAATAAGGATAGGAAGGACATGGAGACCAGAACAACTTGGGGCACTCTAACCATTTTGAGAGGTAAATGAGTTAGCAGGTGGAGGTATGTGGGGGGGTGTGTGTGGGCGGGTGTCACTGTAACCATTTTGAGACGTAAATGAGTTAGCAGAGGGGTCAGTGTGTGTGTGTATGCCTGCTTGTTGTGTGCACTCAGTCATGTCCAACTTTTGTGACCCCATGGGCTGTAGCCCGCCAAGCTCCTCTATCCACAGAATTTTCCAGGCAAGAATACTGGAATGCGTT
Organism: Bos indicus; assembly: GCF_029378745.1. Lineage (NCBI taxonomy): Eukaryota > Metazoa > Chordata > Mammalia > Artiodactyla > Bovidae > Bos > Bos indicus. The sequence goes on along the minus strand of NC_091762.1, from coordinate 47,134,686 downwards.
GCCATTTCCTACTCGAGGGGATCATCCTGACCCTGGGATCAAACCCGGTCTCTTGCACCTCCTGTATTGGCAGGCAAATTCTTTACCACTGCACCACCTGGGAAGTAGCAGAGGGTCCAAACAGGTATCAAATGAATTAGGAATTAAAGAAACTGGAAATGAGTATTGGGGTGCTGTAAGAAAAGAGGTTTGGTAAGATGAGAGGGCCCATGGCTCTTTGACCCATATGGATTTAACAAATAACCCAGAATCTTGGTGAGACTTTTTTGTGTTAAAACTACAATATAAGCCACTAGAAAATAAACTGTGGAAAATTCTGAGAGAGTTGGGAATACCAGACCACCTGACCTGCCTCTTGAGAAATCTGTATGCAGGTCAAGAAGCAACAGTTAGAACTGGACATGGAACAACAGACTGGTTCCAAATAGGAAAAGGAGTACGTCAAGGCTGTATATTGTCATCCTGCTTATTTAATTTATATGCAGAGTACATCATGAGAAATGCTGGGCTGGATGAAGCACAAGCTGGAATAAAGATTGCTGGGAGAAATATCAATAACCTCAGATATGCAGATGACACCACGCTTATGGCAGAAAGCGAAAAAGAACTAAAGAGCCTCTTGATGAAAGTGAAAGAGGAGAGTGAAAAAGTTAAATCTCAACATTCAGAAAACTAAGATCATGTCATCCAGTCCCATCACTTCATGGGAAATAGATGGGCAAACAGTGGCTGACTTTATTTTTCTGAGCTCCAAAATCACTGCAGATGGTGACTGCAGCCATGAAATTAAAAGATGATGGCCCCTTGGAAGACAAGTTATGACCAACCTAGACAACATATTAAAAAGCGGAGACATTACTTTGCCAGCAAAGGTCTGTCTAGTCAAAGATTTGGTTTTTCCATTAGTCACGTATGGATGTGAGAGTTGGACCATAAAGAAAGCTGAGCACAGAAGAATTGAATCTTTTGAACTGTGGTGTTGGAGAAGACTCTTTAAGAGTCCCTTGGACTGCAAGGAGATCCAACCAGTCCATCCTGAAGGAAATCAGTCCTGAATATTCATTGGAAGGACTGATGTTAAGGCTGAAACTCTAATACTTTGGCCACATGACGGGAAGAACTGACTCATTGGAAAAGACCCTGATGCTGGCAAAGAGTGAAGGCAGGACGAGAAGGGGATGACAGAGGATGAGATGGTTGGATGGCATCACCAAGTCAAGGGACATGAGTTTGAGTGAATTTTATTGACTATGCCAAGGCCTTTGACTGTGTGGATCACAATAAACTGGAAAATTCTGAAAGAGATGGGAATACCAGACCATCTGACCTGCCTCTTGAGAAACCTATATGAAGGTCAGGAAGCAACAGTTAGAACTGGACATGGAACAACAGACTGATTCCAAATAGGAAAAGGAATACATCAAGGCTGTATATTGTCACCCTGCTTATATAACTTATATGCAGAGTACATCATGAGAAACACTGGGCTGTAGGAAGCACAAGCTGGAATCAAGATTGCCGGGAGAAATATCAATAACCTCAGATATGCAGATGACACCACCGCTATGGCAGAAAGTGAAGAGGAACTATAAAAAGCCTCTTGATGAAAGTGAGAGAGGAGAGTGAAAAAGTTCTCAACATTAAGAAAACGAAGATCATGGCATCTGGTCCCATCACTTCGTGGGAAATAGATGGGGAAAACAGTGGAAATAGTGTCAGACTTTATTTTCTTGGGCTCCAAAAACACTGCAGATGGTGATTGCAGCCATGAAATTAAAAGACGCTTACTCCTTGGAAGAAGGGTTATGACCAACCTAGATAGCATATTCAAAAGCAGAGACATTACTTTGCCAAGAAAGGTCTGTCTAGTCAAGGCTATGGTTTTTCCAGTAGTCACGTATGTATGTTAGAGTTGGACTGTGAAGAAAGCTGAATGCTGAAGAATTGATGCTTTTGAACTGTGGTGTTGGAGAAGACTCTTGAGAGTCCCTTGGACTGCAAGGAGATCAGTCCTGGGTGTTCTTTGGAAGGAATGATGCTAAAGCTGAAACTCCAGTACTTTGGCCACCTCGTGTGAAGAGTTGACTCATTGGAAAAGACCCTGATGCTGGGAGGGATTGGGGGCAGGAGGAGGAGGGAACGACAGAGGATGAGATGGCTGGATGGCATCACTGACTCAATGGACATGAATTTGAGTGAACTCCAGGAGTTGTTGATGGACAGGGAGGCCTGGCGTGCTGCGATTCATGGGGTCGCAAAGAGTCGGACACGACTGAGCGACTGAACTGAACTGACTGAAGTAGAACTTACTAGTTTTATGTTGAAAGTCAACCTACGCAATTTTTAAATGCGTTGTCTGTATAAACTTGAATGCAACTCTTAAACTGTGACTTAATTGACACTTCCAAGTTGTATGATTTATCAGATGAGATCACATATCTCTGATCATCCAGTAAAATCACTACAATATCACCCTCTTCCAGTCCTCTGTTATGTTACTTTTAATCTCATTACTGTGCTTTACTTTCTCCATAGCACTACTACTTCTAGAAGTTATCTGGTTCATGTACTAGGTAGGCCATCTGTCTCAGTAGACAACGAGAGAACATCAGGGCTCTTATTGCTTGCTGTCATTGATGTACTCCAGAATCTAAAAGGCCAGACATTTTCTTGATACTCAAGAAAGTAACTGCTTAAAGAGTTGATGTTTGAATAAATTTTAAGGACACTTTTAGAAGATCAAGATGGTCTTAGTTTTATTGTATTGAGTGTTTGGGGGTATGTACTGTGAAGTACCAAAATTTGTATACAAAAATGGAGTATACATGTATATTTCTCTGTGTGTAAGAGTTTTTCATTTTAATAGATTCTTAGAACTATCCTTGAGTCTTAGATGATATTCTGTTTATTGCATCTTTCATAAGTTTTGTTTTTGTTTTTTGTGTTTTGGTATAGTTTTGGATAAAGGTAGGCAATTAATTTGTTGTTCAGAATATATCACTCTAAAGCGCAGAGTAACAGAAAAGATAATCAAGTCCATGAGTGATAATATAATAGGTAGATGTTGATAGTGATAAAATATTTAGGTAGAGGAATATAAGCCATACTGTGGATTGACTGCATAATAATTTTTAAAGCATTATCTGATTCCATTTTTTTAGTACATTTTCCAATTTGAGCAATTTAGAATTTTTCAGGTAAAATATAGTGTCCCTAATTTTTGCTAAGTCAAAATTTTCACTGATTTTGTATATTCCTTAGTCTGTTCAGATGATTGAATTGTAAGATAATTGTTTTGTATAGCCACTGACCATTTCTTTATGAAATTTCATTTTAATGTTTTTGATTGTCAGTTGTTACTCTACATATGCTATCCAGAGATGTCTCTACCCAATAATAATCTTAATTGATGAGATCATTTAGTAGTAATTGGTGGATAAGAGTTTTTTCCATTACTCTGAAAACCGTGTTTGTAAATTTTTAGTATCACAGGTATGCTTAGCTATGTTTTTAAGTTCTCTGTTGAAGTTTGTTTTGTGATTTTTTTTTTTTTTTACGCACATAAGATAAACACAACTGTTTCTTTACTTTCTTTCAGCCAATGGTAATGATAGTAAAAAATTCAAAGGAGAAGATAAAATGGATGGTGCTCCTTCTCGTGTACTTCATATTCGAAAATTGCCTGGTGAAGTGACAGAAACTGAAGTTATTGCTTTAGGCTTACCTTTTGGTAAGGTGACCAACATCCTTATGCTGAAAGGAAAAAATCAGGTATACTTATTTCTGGACTTATACCATGTTAAGCTCCAAACTATCCAGCAAGTGGATTTAGCTGTGGCCTGATGAAATGATAGTTTATATAATTATACATAAGGTTACTTTTCTTAAGGAAGATGACAGAAGTTTTACTCTGACTTTTCCTGGTAGCTGTGTATAAGAAATTAATGCTAGGGAATTAAAATGAGTAAGTCACCATAGTTTTCAAATTTTGCTTCGTAAATTCACTTTAGGACTGTAGTTGAACTATTGTTCAAGGAGATTGTGGGAAATACAGATGAAATATTTTTTTTTGTTGTGGCGTTGCTCTTTGTAATATCAGAAATCAGTAGGGACGTTAGTATCATCTTACCTTTTAAGCTTATCCCAGGGAAATATTTATCTGATAGCATTAGAAAAAATTAGTGTTAGTCCCAGATATTCTATACTGAATAGATATATCTGTAGCAGTAGGGTCCAGGTGTATTAAAAATCAAATTTTGTTTTAAAGTTCCTAATAGCATTTAGAAGAATTTAGAGAAATTTAATGCTCTCTTAAATATAGTTAATATCACTAATAAGATGGCATTTAATTTTTTTTTCTAGTAGATTATAAATGCTTTAAAAATGACTTGGAGATCTCATGTTTTCTAGGTTAGGCATGGTAAAATTCTGTTTCTAGAAAATGTTTGGATTTTATTTTCTCTAGCCTTTTTTTGAGGAGTTACATTTGTAATGTATGGAAATCAGAGATGGAAGGCAGAAATACTGTGTACGCTAAGAGCTTTCTACTAAGGTTAGCTTTAATTGTATTTCTAAGCTTCAATAAGGATTTCTGATTCTACCTATTAGGGCAATTCTCGATAGTGATTTTTTAATGAGCCAAATAGATTACACAGATATGGAAGTTTATTTGAATTTAATTCATAGTATTATAATTTTTGCTATTTAAATTTTCAGGCATTTTTGGAACTAGCAACAGAGGAAGCAGCTATTACCATGGTTAATTACTATTCTGCTGTGACACCTCACCTTCGTAACCAACCGATTTATATCCAGTACTCCAATCACAAGGAACTAAAAACAGATAATACATTAAACCAAGTGAGTATGTGTAGGTTCATAAACAAAATGTCCTGGAGCGTATTAAGACTCATATTAGGAGAAAATTTTTAACCATTGAGAAGATTTTTGTATGATCTTTTAAATTTTTTGTTGTTGTTGCTATATTTTCTTACAGTATGTCGCTAAGTATTAAATATTATATTACTTTACAGAACATATGTGCAGTCTTTTATTTTCATATTTTAAATTAGTACTGGATAAATTAAATAGTATCTTTTCAGTTTTTTTAAGGTTCTGGTCAAAGTTCTTTTTCTTTGTACAAATTAAAACTTGTACAGAAACTGTCTGAGGTAGGACTTAACTATAAACTGTTTATACAACTTTGATTAGATTTACTGTGTGAAATTCAGTACCTTTGGTTATTTGACTTTTTATAGGTTTTAATTTCTTATGGATAAATTCCTATTAAAGATGAATTAATGATTTTCTTGGAGGGAAATAAAAGAATTGAGAATATATGAATGTGTTATCTTTTAAAAATGCAAGGTAGAAGTTTCTAGTTATTTAAAATTAATGTTTCTTTAGAAAAGTATCATAGAAGAGTGGTTTTAGATATAAACACTTAGGATTGCAGTAAACAGTGATATAGAAACTTTAGCTCTTTTAATGTAGCTTTTAGCTAATTTTATCTGTTTTAGTAAAATATAAAGCTGTGTCTGGCTTCTGCCTTAGCAAATGGAAAATAATCCTCACAAAATTTAACCTTTGTAAAAAATAACTTAAGATCATTTTGATAGTATATGAACAATAAGCTTGTAAAACTTTTTGCCTAAAAGATAAGGCTAACATTTCAGTTTTTTGTTTTTTTTTTTAAGTTTGGTAATTTTCGTTACTTTTGAACCAGAAGTTGTACTTCTTAAAATTTTATCAAAGGAAAATGCCTATTCTCTATTCTTTTTACTTAAAGTGGCATTTAATATCCCAGTTGGGTTTAACATATTAATATTTTCAGTAAAGTAATTAGTGAATTCATTCTCATTTTAAAAGATTGAAATTAAAAGGATGTTGAAAGGACAAAGATAAAACATCTGTAGATAGATGTCTGTGGTGGGGTGTGGAGGGGGCCTTGTAATTTCAAATAGGATAACCAGTGGAAGCCTGATTGACAAGTGACATTTGAGTAACAAACCTCAGAAATTAAAGAGTAAAACACTTATTACAGTTTTGGTTATTTTTGACATAGGGAATAATCAGTGCAACGTTCCTTCTGTTGAAAAAAAGGTTACAGCCATATTTTTGACTTAAAAAAATTCTTCTTTGATAGCCTTTTTATATTACACCTGGTCATTGTTTATGGATACTAATTAATGGTATTTTTAAACACTCTGCTATCTTTTACTTTCCTTAGTATTAGCTGTTTATCTTGCTCTCCTCCTTCATCCCACCCGCTCTCATTGCTTGTTTTATATTTCAGAATGGGCAGTTAGGTTTTATTGGACTTTACATGCTTTCCTCTAGAGTAAAGTAATGAGTTGGATACTAAGCTGGGATCCCCCCCAAATGCCAAAGAGGTCTTTACTTAGGCCTTTAAAACCCTCTTTAGAGTTTCTGTTCTTTTAAGGGGGTGTTTAGTTGTTGATTTTGTTTTTATTAAGTTGGTTGATGGTGAGGAGGAAGAAGAGTTTAGCTGTTTGTTAGCCAGGCTTTCTGTTAATCCTTTTATTTTCACATTCCATTTCACCTCCTCCTGTGTACCTGCCAGTTTCTAATTTGATTCCTATGGCTGCTACCAATGCAAATGCTGTTTGCTATGTGTTCACTGTGTCTTCAGTCCATGCAATTTCTGTGTTCCAGGAATCTGATAAAATTATTCTTGGCCAGTGATGACCTCTCTTCAGTGTCTGCATTTATTCCATTTTTTATTTATTTATAGGCATTTTAATAGTGTTTTATAACAAAAGAGAGACGAATATGTACATCAACCATGAATTCTTCCACAACCTTTTATCAAGTCACAAGTCGTATGAATTCACTCTTCTCAATATCTGCCCAGTTTTCATTTCTTTTTTTCTACTTCAGTTGCTCAGACATAGCCATGTCTTAGCTATATAATAATCTTACCTAATAACTCTCTTGAAGTGAAGCCACTCAGTCGTGTCTGACTCTTTGGCAACCCATGGATTTTAACCTACCAGGCTCCTCCGTCCATGGGATTTTCCAAGCAAGATTACTGGAGTGGTTGCCATTTCCTTCTCCAGGGGATCTTCCCAACCCAGGGATCAAACCCAGGTCTCCTGCATTGTAGGCAGACGCTTTACCGTCTGAGCCACTAGGAAAGTTAGTAACTCTCTTACTGACGTTTAATTTTTGTCTTGAATACTTTCTCCCTAGTACAAATGTGTGTGTATCTCTTTCTAAAATGCACAGATCTAACTTGCTCCCCTGCAGCAGTTTGTTTTCATGCTCAGGATAAAGGTCCTTTCTGAGATGACTACTGTTTCTGTCTGTGGCTGCTCCCCCCTCCATTTTCCTGTGCTTCTATCTCAGTAGTAATGATAGATCCTATAACTTGGCATACCTTCTCTTATTTTGTCTTTGGAGGCCACTGTTTCTGTGATGTAACTTTTGCCTGAAATATTGTGACCTGCCTATGTTTGTGCCAAGTTTCCATCCCACACTTCATATGACCAGTTGTTAGACATCTTCAAGTTTCCATAAGCCAGTTTCCTTGAAAGCCATCCTCTGATCTACAAAGTGGATTAGGTTTGGATTAAGAACCTTTAATGCAATTTAAAATCACGTGAGATACTGCCATGTGCTACCATATTGGATACATTGAGGTAATTCCAAGTGTTGGAACAATGTAGAAAAGCTTGAACTCTTATAAATAAGTGATGGGAATGTAAGTTGGTAGAATAGTTTTTTAAATCTTCATTTATCAGCTAAAGCTGAGCATATTCCTGTTCTTTGACACAGTAATTTTACTAGTCATATATCTGAGAAAATTTATATATATGTGCATCAAAAGATATGTATGGGCAAGTTCATCGCACACTATATGTAATTACCCAAGGCTGGAAATGATCTAAATGTTGAGCAGCAGTAGAATGTGTTGTGGTATATTTATTTGTTGGAATACTCCCTGGAAAAAAGAATGAACAAGCTACTGGTGCATCCAAAACTTGAATGGACATCATAAAAATTATGTTTATTGGAAGAAGCCAGACCAGAGTAGTACATTCCATTTACATAACTGGGAGAAAACGTGTGTGGCTTTTGGAGTGTTGGTAATGTTCTTTTTTTTATCTCGATAGTGCTTTCATGATATGGTTTATTTGATATTTTATTGAGCTGTGTATACTCATGATTTGTGTCCTTTTATGTGTATGATTGTTTCAATACAAAGTTTAATTAAAATCTAGATTGGCAGGTCACCTCTGCTCCATGAATATTTTTAAAACATGTATGAAACATGAATGAAGTTCTTTGTTAATAGAGAACATAATTGTTAAGGTAAAAAAAGGAAGATGTAGAGAGTGAGTATAGTATTGGAAAGAAAGATATGCAGTAGATAAGTGCTTATATGCTTGTATGGAGTATATATGTACATACATGCTTGAATATGTAGGTGATGTCTCTGGAAGAATACCCAAGATTATTGTGAGGGTTCGTAGGGGAAAGCATACAGGTGAGTGAGTTGCAGAGGAAAGTTAACTTTTTATACTGTTTGGATAGTATGCCATGATCATGTGATTCCTGTTTAGAAAGGTATTTGATTCAGTTATTTGAAATAGTAGCAGAAGGGTTGTTCTAAGTTGTGATATTTCCATGCTTATTATAATAAATGTATGTAGACATGTTCACTAATGAAGAAAGTGATATTGCAATGAGCTACTTAAAATACTTTATTTAAATTTGTATTGGACTAAATATGTTCAAATATTTAAAAAACATTGTTCTAGAAATACTTTCATCCCTCTTTTATAATATCTATAAGTCGTGTAAATGTGTCCATTGTATTAAATATTTATCATATATTTCAAAATGTTGGATTTTAGTCACTTTAGCTAACATAAATTTATAGGTCGTGTTTTATTTAATTATCATGTAGATGACGAAGTTTGACTAGATGAGTGTGTGGTCTCTTTGAGATTATGCTCTGTGATTTCCTAGTTATCAGATCTGATCAGATCAGTCGCTCAGTCGTGTCCGACTCTTTGCGACCCCATGAATCGCAACACGCCAGGCCTCCCTGTCCATAACCAACTCCCGGAGTTCACCCAGACTCACGTCCATCGAGTTAGTGATGCCATCCAGCCATCTCATCCTCTGTCGTCCCCTTCTCCTCCTGCCCCCAATCCCTCCCAGCATCAGGGTCTTTTCCAATGAATCAACTCTTTGCATGAGGTGGCCAAAGTACTGGAGTTTCAGCTTTAGCATCATTCCTTCCAAAGAAATCCCAAGGCTGATCTCAGTGAAATGAGCATCCCCTCACCTTTGTTGAGATAATAGACATATACATTGTGTAAATTTTAAGATATACAACTTATTTATTTGATTTATTTATGTTTTGCAAAATGATTTATTTATGTTTTGCAAAATGATTACCAACACCACTTTAGCTAACAGGTCCAGAAAAAAATGTGACACTTCATGAATTTGGGGGTCATATTTGCATAGGACCATGTTAAACTCTGTATTGTTTCAATATTGGTATGTGTGCTGCTAAAGGGAGCACGGATCCTTCCTTATACATAGTGTTCTTATTCTTTTGTGTTTGTCTTCCTTTTCATTTATCGCTGTGCTTTGTTTATATATACGCCTGTTCGTCTGCCAGTACAACTTCTTCAAACTGTAAAGCAGCATAGAGGTGTTAGTTACTATTATATTTAACAGTTATTTGCCTTTATATAGGTTTTTTGACCCCCAAATAAGGTAGAAAACAATTATTTCCTTATCAGTGAATCTGTCAGAGAAATAATAGAAAAGACATAATGGTAATAAAGGCAGTGTTTCTGGAGCATTTAACATAGATTTAGTTGACATTTCCTAAAAATACTGTATTTTCTCAATTCTGTATATATTTTTTTCACTTTTTAAAATCTCAGAAATCAAGATATGTCTTATAAGTTGATCTGTCATGGTTCAATTAGCAATATCTTATTAGTCCTACATAAAAGGATAGTGCATTTTACCATTAATGATATATTAGAAACAATAACATGGATGGGAAAGATTCTTTATATTTTATCTTGAAGTTTTCCTGAAAATTTTATGGCTGTGTACTGTGGTATACATCAGTTTCTGTTGTAAAAATTTTGGTTTCAAAAGTTACACTAGTATCAAAAAAAAATTTGTATCTGAATGTTTCTCTTTTAGGATTTATTAGAAATAATAAGCTTTATAGGTGTTCTTTTGGATAATCTAGTAATTTCCTCTTAAGGTTTGCCATTTGCCTTTTTTATGGAATGAATAATGTTAAAGTTTCATTGTTCTCTAAAAGTTTCTGTTTAAAACATTTTCTGAATCTGTCAGACTACATCATGCTGTTTTGAGAATAAATTACATGACTTATCTATCTTGTTCAGCATTGGTCCCAAACCCTCAATAACTGTTTTGAGGTAAATACTAGTATGATACTTGAATTGTAAACAGGCAATATGTGGCTTATGGCAGGTGCTTAAAAGTGTATTTACTGAGTGAGTGTTAAATTTTATTTAATCCGTATGTGTTCTAGAAAAGAATTTAATACTGTAGCATGTAGCAAAGTATAAGTGAATATACCAGGAATGTTTCTAAAGTGCTTATGTTTTGATTTTTAGCGTGCTCAAGCAGTTCTTCAAGCTGTGACTGCTGTCCAGACAGCAAATACTCCTCTTAGTGGCACCACAGTTAGTGAGAGTGCAGTGACTCCAGCCCAGAGTCCAGTGCTTAGAATAATTATTGACAATATGTATTATCCTGTAACACTTGATGTTCTTCACCAAGTAAGTTGAATTTCATTTGCATTTTATCTATAAAATGAAGAAATAATAATACAGTAGATATAATTTGTTTTGATTTTTAATATTTTAACAGATATTTTCTAAGTTTGGTGCTGTATTGAAGATAATCACATTTACAAAAAATAACCAGTTTCAAGCTCTTCTCCAGTATGGCGATCCAGTAAACGCTCAGCAAGCAAAACTAGTAAGTCTAGGTTTTTTTGAGAGCAATAATTTTTAGTGGCAGATATATATACACACACATATATATGTAACTAATATCGTTAATATTATTATTTTACATATTAATATTAATATTATGTCAGTAACTAATATTGACATAACTTAGCAGTACCATATAGCATTTTAGATGACACAGATTAATGTCATAGAGATAGTATTAGAAAGCTTAGTATTTGTGATAAAAAGAAATGTTTATTTTTAACAATTGTCATATTTGTAGTTATCTATAATATAGGCTTATATTCTGCATTTTTGTTTTATCTAGGTCCAAATATTTTGTGCTCTTGAGGATATAGCAGTATTATATTATGCATGCATACCTGTTTAAGATTTTACATTTTCCAGTGGGAGTTTCAAAGTACTTAATTAGCTGTAAGGTACTTTGGCTGAAATATATCAGTACTCATGTGGCTCAAATGCTGTAATAAGCTCTCAGTTGATTTCCGATATTCTTTTTAAGTATTTTTTAAAAATAGGTTTTTTCGATACGCTCTTGGTCTCCTTTTTATTACAATCACTTACCTTTTTGTTGTTGTATATGGAGGGTAAGAAACTATTCAAAGCCGCAAAATTTGCTCATGTTACAGCTAGCATTGAAAACTGCATACCAGTCTTTGTCTTATTTAAATCTTCCTTTGTCTCTTTAACTTCTTGTGCTGTAGTATAATATTGTTATTTTTATTCCACTATTAAAAAATTAAATATTTATTAAGTGTGTGTAAAGTGTTAGTCACTTAGTCGTGTCTGACTGTTTGCAACCCCGTGGACTATAATAGCCTGCCCCAGGCTTCTCTGTCCATGGAATTCTCCCGGCAAGAATATTGGAGTGGTTAAACCATTAAATCAGCCATCTTCCACTTAAAATGATCTTACCTCTTTTTTCTCTCTTTCACTCTTTTACTTTCAGACTGATTATGGTATATTACTTCAGTGCTACCTCCAGATTAAAATAACTTGTTTGAAACCAGGCCATTTTTAACTACTGTTTCATTTCCATTCTTAGAATCTCATTTGGGGAGCAGAAGTAGCTTCAGGTAGCAGAAAGACTTTACTAGTAATAATAGCATAATTGAAATGATTTACCAAGTGCTATTATCTCATTCTTTTTCTGACTACTCTGTATTGTAAACTGAACAGGAATTTTTCCTGTTAGCAGATACTAAGATTCAAAGAGGTAAATGATTTATAATGTACACATCTGTAAAGTAGACATTTTTTCAGTCTACTCTTCTCCAGTATGTTTCTACTCAGTGGTTCCCAATTGCATGATCTAATCATACTTCCCTTTTCAGGAATAAATTAGCAATTATAAAGTTGTTTTTTCAAAAATAATCAACTTTCCTAACATGCTTCAGCCCTTCAACTTTGGAGATAAAAATAGATACCAAAATAATTGTGGTATGAGGTTTGATCAATAGCAGACAATCTAGAAGCCATGTTCTTGATGGCATTTTTCACAACTTCAAACAAATTTAAATATAGTGCACATTTTTCTTAATGTGGAATATTTTCTTTTTGTCATTCCCTTCTGATCCAGAGGAACACACTTTAGTAAAGGACCAGTGAAATGGAATTTGTTTCAGAATTGTACCTCATTTGGGCTATGTGATTCAATGGGGAAAGTAGTTTATATATATTTTTCAGTATTTAATAGGTTTTCATTTAACCGATCTTCTGCACAGAAAATAAGCATTAAACTACTGGTGTTGGTGAATGTTTACATACACTCAGGTCTTGTCTACAAAAATCTACAGAGATAATTACTTTATTAAGCTTTTATTCTGGTATCTGAGCTTACTGTATTGCACTTATTGGTGAAGGAAAAAAGGAATCTATTTTCTAATCTTGCTTGTCCCATTATCTTGTAATCCAGACTCCTTTTAAAACCTATACTTTGGATGACTCCAGTATTTTTTCTTCATACCTTATCTGGACTATTGAGTGTAGCCAGAGAATATCACATAATCTAACCAGTTGATAGCAGTTTAAACTCATCAGCATTAACTACAAATAGGCCCTCTACTCTGCCTGCAAAATCTTACCACGTTTCTTCAGTCAGCATGTTCTCCCATTTTCCACAATTGTCTGTATCAGATGGAAATTTGTCTTTCTACCAAGTCGCTTTTCACTCTTATGACCTTGCCTACTGCTTCTCAGAAAAAAAAAGAAACTATCAGATGGAAACTCTTATCAGCCTTTCTCACAAAATATACTTATACCCACACATTTCTTTCTTCTAGATATAAGGCATAGATATTTCTAAGACCAGTAAACACCAGACACCACCCTCTTCTGCCTCTTAGGAGTCTTTGTACTTTTATCTCCCCTTTCTCTTGTATTTTTCTCCATGTTAGTTACTTCTCACCAGTTTTTCAAGTGTGCCTAAATGTCTCTCTCTTTTTTTTTTTTAATGAATTTATTACCCTTAACTCCATAATTCGTATATTTATCCATCTAACACCTCATCTCCCTTTCTTTTCATTTATAACTACACTTCTTAAATAAGTTGTCTTTGCTTATTATACTTATTCCCTTCTTATTTCTCTACTTATTGTAATTTGGTTTCAGCACCCATTTACTCAACAAGAGATCACTGGAGTAGCTAAATCTCATCAGAATTGTTCAGTCCTTATCTTACCTAACCTCTAGGTAACCTTTGACACTGAATCTGTCTTTCCCTTTCTTAAAATCCTTTTTTCTCCTGGTCTTTAACACTTCTCACCTAGATACATCCCACCTCTCTGTTCATTATTTGTTGTATCCCTCCCCTTCTTTTAGGGTGACCTCACCTGTTATACACAGCTTAGTTACACTTTGTGATTCTGACAGTACTCATATAACTTTATTTCTAGGTCACACATCTTCTGAGAGACCCAGGCTAGGACGGTGGAGCACCTTCAGACTTAGTGTGTTCAATTAAACTCCTGTCACCCCCCGCCCCACCACCACCAAAAATACTAAAATCTGTATTTCATATACCATTCTCTAGGTATTGATCAGGACAAAGTACCATCAATCTAAGAAACAAGACAGAAAACATTGAATCTTTCTTTCTTCTTCCTCCTTTCAGCCTATCACCAAATCTTACTGATTTTAGATCCTAAGTTTTTGTTCAGTCTATCCTTTTGCCTCCAACTCTTAATTGTCGTCACTGCAGCCTAAGCTAGTGTTTTTCAAAGTGCTAGTCTCCAATGCTATAAGAAGCTTGTGCCAACATTCAAATTAGCTTACTTTAAGCTATAGTTTGTTTAGTGTCAATATTGATCATAAATTCTGATACAAACTTCTTTTCATGCAAGGTGAACTGGGCTGCTAGTCCATGAACCACAGTTTGAGTAGCACTAATCTAAACCATCAAGCTGTCTCTTAAATCTGTGCCTCATTGGCCTTCTAGTCTAAATCCACCACTGTGAGTTTTAAGAATGATCTCAACTTAAAGTCATATTTCTTCCTTTCTCTGTACCCTTCAATGACTGATTTGTGTCCTTGGTATAAAAATGCTCTTTCTTTAACATACTTATATAAAACTCTTAAATCTTGCCTCTCCAGTCTCATCTTACACCTCTGTAACCATATTGGGCTTTTTTTTTTTTTTATGATTTTTATTGTGGTAAAAGTCACGTAAAAAATACTATTTTAACCATATTTAACTGCACAGTTCAGTGGCACTAAGCACATTCATATTGTTGTGCAACTTTCACCATCATCCATGTCTGAATTTTCCACCTTCCTAAACTGAAACTCTGTCTCTATTAAACACTAACTCCCCAGTTCCCCTCCCCAACTTCCACTCCCAGTCCCCTGGCATCTACCAGTGTACTTTCTGACTATGAATTGGAGTATTCTAGGTATCTCATAAATGGAATCAAACAGTATTTGTCTGCATCTAATGTGTATTGAACTTCTTTAAATTCTTGTGTATGCTGTGTATTCTCTGATCTCATGGGCTTACAACTTGCTATATTCTATGTGCTAAAATACTTTTCTCAAGACTATACTTTCAGGGATCATTTCTATAGTTCATTACTGGAGAAGTTTCTCTGAACGTGTAGAGCACCCAAAACCACGAGGAGGAGATAAAGCGTTCTCTTCTGAGTGTGAAGTCGGCTTTTGGTGTTGCTTCTGCAGCTGCCATTAGCCATTGATGATCGTTCTTCTTTTCCTTTTAGGAGATGAAGAGGGAAAGAACGTAATCTGAGTGGAAAAAAAAAAATAAATAAAATACTTTTCTCTTCATCTCTTTATGACCAACTCATTTCTGTCTTTCAGGTTTCAGTTTAGAAATCTCTTCTCCAGAGAGGTCTTCTATAACCTTTCAACTAGATTTGATCCCTTCTTTTCTTAGTTCTCACCACCATGGATCAAATTTATGATTACTTATTAAGTGTCTGAATTCTGGAGGAAGAAATGGCAGCCCACTCCAGTATTCTTGCCTGGGAAATCCCACGGACAGAAGACCTGCTGGGCTGTAGTCCATAGGGTTGCAAAAGAGTTGGGCATGACTGAGCAACTAAACAAAAAAGTGTCTGTGTTATCTGTTGGACTATAAGCTGTATAAGAGTGGTTGTCATGTCTGCTTTGTTCTCTGCTGTGTTCTTAGAACCTAACACATTATAGATATGAGGGCATTTTTTTCAACATGACACAACTTAGCCGACAGCTGGTGTGCTGTAGATCTCTTCCTACCTTTCAACCATCCATGTACATCTCAGTGTGTAATAAAATGAGTTAGATCTAAACTTTGTAATTCAGGTGCTACATTTTTATGCTTGTTAAAACAGTAGAAATCATGTAAAATTTACAGGTAAGGAATAATAGTTTGGGAAGAGAATTTCAAGCCTGCTTCTCTACTTCTATAGTGATAGTTGATCAGATGATTGAGAGAATGAAAAAATATCACCTATGCCTTGGGAATTCATTTAGCAGGCATAGTGTATCTTTAGGTTTGGAGGGGAAGAGAACTTAGAGTGTTCTTTTAAAGTATGGTTCAGAACCTTCTTTTCATATAGATTGCTTATAAAAAATGGGACTCTTAGGCTCCTCTGAGCTAACAGTTATAATCTTTGGGATTGGGAGCCCACTGCTCTGTTTAGTTTTTCAAGCCCTGGGAATCACTGCCATGTAAAGGCAGCTTGAGTGACATTGCCAACCAGACTCTTGCCATGTATTAGTTACGATCTTTGGCAATTACTTTCAGTTAATTGGAATTATTTCCCCCTAGCATTTTATTTTATAAGAGAATAGTAACTCAGGAAAAAAAATCTTAAAAATGGAGTTGTATTAGTGAGGGTTGGAGGGGAAAAATTTAACCATCACCTGAATTTGTTCTGAGGTTCGTGTATATTGCAGTCCAGTCTCTCTTAAAACCTCTGAAGTCAGGGGACACATGTACACCCATGGCTAATTCATGTCTATGTATGGCAAAAAACATTACAATATTGTCAAGTCATGATCTTTTAATTAGTTAATTAAAAATAAAAACCCTCTTAAGTCAACCAACAAGGTAATGTTACGTATATTGAGGTTGGCATTTAGGGTGGTAGTCACCACCAGTAATCACCAATCATTGTAAAAATAATGATTATCAAATAAAAAGTAAATTATTTTAAATGATCCTCACATTTATTAATGAAAAGGCCCTAATGCCTTTTTCAGAAATCTTTTTCAGTGTATTGGCAAACAAAAATATCATTCACTTACTGTGGCTTTCTAGTTCAGTTTCTGTATTTTCAAGGTATAGAAAGTGAAGTCGCTTAGTCATGTCCGACTCTTTGTGACCCCGTGGACTGTAGCCTACCAGGCTCCTCCGTCCATGGGATTCTCCAGGCAAGAATACTGGAGTGAGTTACCATTTCCTCCTCCAGGGGATCTTCCGGACCCAGGGATCGAACCCAGGTCTACCGCATTTCAGGCAGATGCTTTAACCTCTGAATCACCAGGGAAGCCCTCAAGGTATAGAAGTAGACTCCTTTTCACCCAGGATCTTTTAAAATTATTTAATTTATACAACCCTGAAATTGTAACACACTTGGTAGAAAATTGTAACACAGCTTTTAGGGGTATTATCCACTTTTATTAGGAATATGTGCAGTTGACACTGCACAGTGACACACTGTCTTTTGGAAATCCTATCATTAATGATTTCCTTCCAGGAGAATATATTTCATTAAGTTTCATTAGTGGCTTTTCCTATTTTTTATCCATATGCAGTGTTTCATTGTGGTGTTAATTATTCATTCTATATTTAACATCTTTACTGAGTTTATCATGTTTTTGACATAAATCTTATATTTACTATGAAGATATTTTTTCCTGATTGTTTTCATGTACTCTCCAAACTTTCCCTTTGCATAGATACATTTGAGAGGTTTTTTTGCAAATTAACTTGGGCTTTTACTGTCAGAAATCTTTGCTCCAGCAAGATCACTACAATCTTGATTGCTGAACACTGACTGACTTGTGTGCTACTGTTATTTCCTGGAAGTTGGCAAATAACAATGAACTTAAAGTGAGCTTGCATATATAGTTTACTTTAATTTTTCTTCTTACTTCACTTGTCATTTTACCTCAGCCAGCTGTTGAAAATGCCTGGATTTCTGTTATCATGTATCCTTAGCTCTTTTTCCTCTCCCCTGTTGCTTATATACATATTGTTTCCTGATTTCTCTAGCTCTTGTATCTAAGGTACAGTTTTGTGTGTGCCTTGTGTGTATACCTTGTGTGTATCTTAGGTATACCTGTGTATAATACCTACATAAAGGTGGTTTTTTTTTTTTTTTGGTTAAAGGTTTCTAGACAGCTTTCAAGCAGTTAGCATAATCATTAAGATATTTGGCAGTCAACCTCTTTGATAGAACCTGGCCCCAAAGAAACTGCTTGTTTTGAAGTTAGTCATTTTGTATCAGTACATTACTTCTTGCATTAATCGAGGTACTATGATCCAAAGTCAGGTCTTTTCTTATATCAGATTTTTTATATATTATTGAAATAGTCACCTAAGAGTGAATTTTGACATTCATGTATAAGGTAGAGACATAGATTCTATTACATGACTCGCCATTTCCCCTATAGGAATGAGTAAATGAAGACCTATTTTCGGTGCTTTGTTTGCTTTTACAGCAGAGTATTGAATTAATTACTTATTAGGTATTGAATAAGAATTAATTACTTATGAAGTATTGAATTAATATTTATATTACTCTGCCTGAGAGAGTTGATACTTCCCATTCTCATGTGATGATAGGTGCTTTCCCTAATTCAAATAGAATTCAAATCCTGATGTGCATGTAGTCTCTTTATGTGAATATAGAAATGGGGAAACTTGTGTTGAATTGTGTTTTTAAGTTAGCTTTTAGCTTGGTAAATATATTCACTTAAATCTTAATTTTGTATGTTAAAGGAAAGGGTTTTCCTCTTTTCACAGAGTGGGAGTATTTTAAATATAATATTTTAACTATAAACTTTATATACAAAGCAGCTATTGAGGTTTCCTTTTTCCATAACAGAACACTCTTGACTATTTTTAAGTGTTTCAGTTACGTTCCTTCTCCAATAATACAGCCATTAAAATAGTCATACTGAAGTAATATAAAAATTCTCTTTCAAACATCAAGTGTGAAAAATACGTTTGTCTACTATTAATATAGTTCTATATTTACACACCTAGTAGATCTTGGTCTACATAGATATCAGGCTTGATCTATTTATGTATTGTTACCAGAAGAATTGTTGTTTTATTTTTGAAGTGAATTAGAGCTAAACATGTTCTTCATTTCTGAACTGTTACTTTATAAAGAAAATGTTTGTTCTTCTAATAAAAAATCAACAATATATTCTCCTGTTGTCTAGTTTGTTCCAAGCTTCTGTCTAGCTGGAGTATAAATGGCGATTATATAGGAAGAGAAAAAAACATAACAGCAGCATATTTTTTTATATGCTTTATATGCCTTTTTCTGTGCTTTATAATTCATGATACTTGCACACATGTGGTCTTTTATCTAATCCTTAAAATAATCCTGCAAGGAAGCATGGCAGCCATTGTCATCTGTCTTCCAGATTCTGAGATTAGAAAATATTAAATAACTTGTTCAAGGTGACCTAATTGAGTGGTCTTTCAACTCTAGAGCATAAGTATTACCATCCAGCAAAAAATATATGTGTAATAAAATTAACTTTTAACTATTGTGCAAACTGTTGATATTACAGTACTATTTTGGCAGGATGAACTATATTTGTGGCCTTTGTTTTTTTTAATTAAAATATTTGCAGGTTTTTGAAATTGAAAGTATATTAGCACATATATTTAACTGGTTATATTTTATATTTAAGTAGCACTTTCTATTTAAAGACAGTAGTATTTGTGGAAAACAATATACATACAGCTAGTGTAGCAAAGAAAAAAGTATGGAATTTGATCCCTTTCCGGGCAACTTTTATTATGTACAGCTTTTCATTGTTGAGTTTTTTGTCAGAGTCGTACTTTTTCTAATTTTTATCTCTTAAAATTGCTGATATACTTTATTCACTTTTACAGGCCCTAGATGGTCAGAATATTTATAATGCTTGCTGTACCCTAAGGATTGATTTTTCCAAGCTTGTGAATTTGAATGTAAAATACAACAATGATAAAAGTAGGGATTATACTCGACCTGATCTTCCATCTGGGGATGGACAACCTGCATTGGACCCAGCTATAGCTGCAGCATTTGCCAAGGAAACATCTCTCTTAGGTATGATTTTTATTGTCTGTACCACTTCTGCCAAATGGGCAAGTGCCTGTTAAACTCCAGTAAGTATAATGAATCTCCCATTTTGAATTTTAGGAAATTATGTTAGATCCCCCCACCCCCTCAGGTAAGAATGTATATGAATACTGTTGGAAGAAAAACCTAAATTCATAAGTATAATTAAAGTTGTGTCACATTGCTTTTACCTATCTCATCTTCTCTCCCAAAATAGAAGAGGAAAAGCTCTAATGAAAAAATACTGTTGAGTTCTTAATAAAACATTTACACTTTAAAGTCATGCTATCTAGAAGCCATTGTGCATATTCAGTCTTAATTGTTTCAGTTAGATTGGAAAACCAATCTGATTGTTTCAGTTTAGCCCTGCACAAAAAAAACCCAGAAAGTTAACAGAGGCAGCATATAATGGGAGTAGGTATATGGATTTTTCAAAACATATCGTAGTCTTAAAACACAGGTTTAACTAGGAAGAATTTTATATAAAATTTTTTTTGGTATTTATTTGCATTTTGTCTTAGTTATTATATTTCACCTCATTCAGCAATGGGTTTGACCCACCTAATAAAAAAACCACAAATATTTGCAACTAATAGTTGACAGAGTCAAGATGAAGAAAAAATAACAGAAAATGTTATTTTGTAAGTAAAATAAGTGATTTATAACTTCAGATGACATTTTAGTTTCCTTTTGATGAATTCAGGAAATTCTTGGTTTCTGAAGTTTGTAAGATTATCATTAAATGAATGTTTCTGGACGTATGGAACCCAAGATTGATGAATCGCAAACTTGTTCTTAGAGTTTAGCTTATTGCTATTATTCAGTTGCTAAGTATTATCCAACTCTTTGTGTCCCCATGGACTGTAGCATGCCAGGCTCCTCTATCCACTGTCTCCCGGAGTTTGATGAACATAAGTTGAGCTTACATTCATCAATGTAAAAAGAAAAAGCATCACTTATTTAGTGTGGATATGTAACATGTGTTATCCATTTATAAATATGTTATATAAGTGATACATCATCTATGAACAGAGAGACACTAATGCACAAGAGAAGCATTTGATATTTGAAATTAATTCTGATAATTTTAGACAAAACTTAACCTTATTCTGATTGTCTAATAACAACTTACAGAAATTATAGCAGTTTGTCATAATAAATTTATCATGATAAATTTATCATAATGAATTCTTTAGGTTGATAACATTCTTTCCTGAGAGAATCTCCATCACTCTGTGGGCTTAGTTTAAAGCTTTATTTCCTCAACTTGGCTTGTAAGTAAATAATATTAACAATTTTATGGTGTACCATTTTTTTAAAGTCAAGAATGAGACAGTAATGAATGAATCATGGCCTTTGCTTGTAATTGTTACTATGAATTCTTAATTTTTTACTGATAGAACTTATAGAAAAGACAAAAATCAACATTTATTGAATAGCTTCTAGATCCTAGGGGTTCTGCAAGGTACTTGGCAGATACATTATTTAATTCTTAAAGTAACCAAAGTAGAAGATGATACGAAGATTTTATAGTCATTTCTAAGGAGTTTAAAATTTTACTTTGAACTCATTAAAGAAACAATGGTAAAAGACCGAGAAATTTCAGCTAGTTTCAAACATAGTACTTCCTTAGACCCGTAATCACTTCCTGGGACCCTAAGAGCTATGTGTATTTGCCTATTGGGGGGGGTAGTTGATGAATTTATGTATGTTTTTTGGATTCTGGTTGGAGTCATGGATTTGTCTATGGAGTTTATCATTTTTCTTGTAATGGCCTTGTTGGAATTCTTTTTTAGAGTAATAATAAATAAGAAATCTTTCTCATAAAAGATTATACAATCCTGGCATAACTTAACTTTTGTCTTATTCAGTGCTTTTATCATTTCTCAAGTGTTCTACATTTTTGCATTAAAAGAATGTGAGTAAAGTTGCTCAGTTTTTAGTAAATTAATTTGGTGTCACTGTTCTCTCTTGAAGATTTCAGTATAATATTCTGGCGTACCTTGTTTCAATGTGCTTCACAGATAACTGTGTTCTTTTACAGATTGAAGGTTTGTGGCAGCCCAGCATTGTCATGATAGTTAGCATTTTTTAGCAATAAAGTATTTTGTAATAACAGTATATACTTTTTTAAAACATAATACTATTTGCACACTTAAACTACCATATAGTGTCAACGTAGAAAAATATTTTGGGGTGAAAATATGTGAATTCATCTTCCTTTACTAAATGACTTCATTGTTTACATGTTTTAACGGGGATTTTTAAATTTTTAAATATCCTCAAATAGTTTTTTAAAGGTGAGTTATAAATTTTAAAAATCAAATAAAGGAATATATTTATAATTCATAAGATAACTACCTATATTTTGATATATTTTTTCTTATTTTCTATGTAAATACATATTTGTAAAAAATTAAAATCACACTGTTTGCAGTTTTGTGTTTGTCATTTTATTGAGGGTTTTTTTTTTTCCCCCGAAAAATGGTAATTGTAATAGCAAGATAGACTGCTAATGGATATATAATACTTTTGTATTTATGTTGAACGTTTAGTTTCCCTTCATACTTTTCATTAATATAAATGGCATTGTGACCACCAGTACCTGTATGTAACGTTTTTGTCCTTTATTTACTTAGACTATAGAACTAGAATCATTGTGTCAGAGAAATGTTAAAGCCTTGTGATTCTTGTTTGAAATTTCTTTCCAGAATGGTGATAATTAATTTAACATACATGGTATGTGAGGCTGGCTATTCTACTTTTTCCTGTTCAGCATTGAGTATTAGTATTTTTATTTGCTAGGGTATTAATAAGGATGTCAGATTATTTTAATTTTTATCATTTTATGAACTAGTTTATAATTTCTAAATGCTCATCAGATATTTACAAATCTGAATTGGTTGTGTGGATTCTTTCTTTTGGAGTATACAAGACATGTTAAATGTATATTAAGGATATTTTGCTCCTATTTTATGAGCTGAGCATTCAGCTTTATACTGTTACTGTAGATTGGCCAGTTATGGAAAAAAATGTTTTAAAATAATTCATCATAATCCAAACATTTCCATTTATAGGACATTAAGGTAACTTTGCACCCTCGCCCGCTTCACTCGCCTTTGGTGGATAGTATAATCTTTATGAAGAATCACTTACTATTTTACTTTTTTAAAGTAGTGATCAGACGCTGTTTGTAGTGACTAGTGACATGCAGTATTGTTTTAGTAAGGTCATACCTTCTGGAATGGTGACTAAATTTTTTTCTCTGTTTATTTGCTTCCATTGATATCTAATCAGGTGACTTCAGATTACAACAAACTAATATTGATAAGATCCATTTTCAGCTTGAGTCTTTCTTAAGCTGTACTTGTTCAAAGTGAAATAATTTATAGGTATCCCTGTGTTTCAAAAATTCTGTAAGAACACAGATAGAAAAGAAAGTAAGTGAAGTCGCTCAGTAGTATCCAACTCTTTGCGACCCCATGGACTGTAGCCCACCAGGCTCCTCTATCCGTTGGATTTTCCAGGCTAGAGTACTGTAGTGGGTTGCCATTTCCTTTTCCAGGGGAATCTTCCCGATCCAGGGATCGAACCCGGGTCTCCCACATTGTAGGCAGCCACTTCACCATCTGAGCCACCAGGGAAACAGATAACTAGGTGATAATTCTTTTCTGCCAAATATTTAGGGGGATTCACTTTATTTTGTATCATTTTTGTATCTAAGCAGTTGACTGAGTTTAGTCATTTTGGAATCAATATTATAAATTTTAATTGGTTTATTTTACACAGTAAGTTTTTATGTGGCTTCTCTGCTTCTTTCTTTCAGAGTTAGGAATCACTGTGTCTTCAAAAATGCAGTTTATTTAAGAATGGAGATGAGTGCTTTGTAATTAGTTAGAAATCTGATGTTTAAATACATAATCACAAACCTGGCAGACTATTAGTTATTCATATTCTACATCAAAGAACAAGGTGATCAAAAATCCTTGAGATTATAAATTGAGATGTCGTTATAATGATCATTTTATCATGTTTAAGAAGTATAGTTAATTTATTAAGGGGTGGATCACTTTTAGAAAATTGCTAAAAGTAATTTTTCATGATCACGCTATCTACATTTTTTAAATTAATGCAATTAATACATTCCAAGAATAGAGCCTTCTGTGTGGCAGCCTTTCTCATCATATAGTTTAAAAAGAAAAGCAAACTTTGTATAAGATATTTTGATGTTAAAATAATTGATGATTGAGAATAGATGTAACAACCATCTAGATAAATCTGTAATCCTTATATATCTGTGCTTCTCAGTTTTCCTGCACATCAAAGTCACCAGGCCCTACCCTAGACTGAAAATCACTGCAAGTGGGGTTCCGTGCATTTGTAATTGTTTAAGTTTCCAAGATGGTTTTACTGTGTAGTGGGAGTTGAGCATTACTGCTATAGAGAAAGTATGTAATATTTTAGATGCTTTATTTTAGCTTTTTAGCACAGTTATTAGTGTTCTCATAAAAATATTCTTCATACCTGTTGACCCAGTATTTTAATACTTTTCTTTTATTCATGCCTTGTAACTCTGCCTTGATACAGTTCCACTGATAGATGTTCAGTTTAACTGTTATATTGACTTTACTTTGGTTTTCTTTTTATGTGTTTATGATGTATAAAATTAACAAGCAAACTTGTTTTTTAAATATTTTTAAAAACAATATTTTAAAACTTTAAATGACTTGTGAACTCTTTTTTTTTTGAATGGGTTATTTACATGGTGATTTTTTAAAAGCTTTTATTAAAGTTTTTTTTTTTAATCATATACTGATGTAATAAACCCTATATATTCATCATCTCCATTCACTAGTTTCCACACTTGTTATATCTGTTCATTTTTTCTGTTATATTTTAAAGCAAATCCTCAACATTATGTCATCTCAAACATTTTCATAATTTCTCTAAAATAATGACATTTTCTTAGCAACCATACCTGATGGAAGTTGATTAAAACCTGATCATAAAACTTACCAAAATTGAGAATGGTCTCTTAATGTTGAATACCCAGTTCATCTTGAATTTCCCCAATTGTCTCAAAAAATGTTTTTTAAGGGTTGATTTGTTCAGAATAGGATCTTTTCAAGAGCCACATACTGCGTTTGGTAACTGTGTCTCCTGAGTGTCTATTATTCTGAAGATTAGTGATATAGAGGTTATTTTTATATAGAGATTATTAAAGTCATCTTCTTCCACCCAACCCTCAGTTTCATTGACTTATTTATTATAGAAACCTAGTTATATCCTTTTAGAAAATGCCACAGTCTGGATTGGTCTGGCTATAGTAGCATTAACTTGTTCTTCAATCCACTGCATCTTTTATATAAATAAGAAATTAGCTCCAAAAGCTAGATTAGATTCAGATTCTGTTATTTACATTTTTAAAGCAAGAATATGGAATATGATGTTCCTTGTGATCTCAGTTGGAAGCGTAAAATATATGGTTGGGTCACTTTTAGTGATTTTAGTGATACTTTAAGATTGTGGTTTCAGGTGGTGACATTCTGATCCCTCCATTTTATTTTTCTATTAATGGTTTTAGTATCAACTAATGGCTGCTGCCTTTATTTCATTTGGAGGTTGCAAATTTTGGATTTTTCTTCTGATTTAAACATTTCTTCTACAATAATTGGTTGAAAGTGTTTAGTGTTCCTTTGTCAACTAGGGCTATTTACAGTTTGTGCAGGACAGTTAGTTAAGTTCTTGAATTTATTTGCTGATTTTTAGTGGAAGAAGTTATGTCCAGATTTTGCTTTTAGTTTATTATGTGTGAGTGGGTACAGACTAGATTCTTCCCTACTTCTGCTTTAAACTTGAAACTCTTAGTTACTTCCAGGTTTTGATAGCCCTAGAGGGGTTTGAGATGGTGACCTTACCCTAGAAGTGAGTGTTTTTTAATTTATTTATGTTGTTATTATTATTTGATCTTCAGTTCAGTTCAGTCGCTCAGTCGTGTCCAACTCTTGGCCACCCCATGAGTCACAGCACGCCAGGCCTCCCTGTCCATCACCATCTCCCAGAGTTCACTCAAACTCACGTCCATCGAGTCAGTGATGCCATCCAGCCATCTCATCCTCTGTCGTCCCCTTCTCCTCCTGCCCCCAATCCCTCCCAGCATCAGAGTCGTTTCCAATGAGTCAGCTCTTTGCATGAGGTGGCCAAAGTACTGGAGTTTCAGTTTTAGCATCATTCCTTCCAAAGAACACCCAGTCTTAATGATCCCAAAAAGGAAGAGGGGAGTGGTTAAAGGACTAAAGAGAACTAATCAAATTTAGGTATATTTATCTCAAACAAGAATTCATCCCATGAAATAACCAGGAAGCATAAAAACTTTTTTCGTAAAACCTAGTGGACTAAAATCACTTCTCTATTAAAACTAACTGTGGCGGGGGTGGGGGGCCCCCTCCACCAGTGTGTTATTAATTCAGTCAAAAAGTTAGCATCTTTTTCCTTGTATCCATATGTATGTTTGTTCTGTGTCTTTTTATTTTTTTAATATGATTCCGTAGGTGTGCAGTAAAAAACATCTTCTGTGAAACATGTCTCATGTATCCCATTACAATAGAGCAATGGGGGCAGGGAACTACAAAGTTGAAAATTAGTATTGAGCTAATAGAGCAGTAATCGAATATTGTCTTAACAAATATATTTAAGTGCTGCCTGTGATTTTCCTTTTGTATATGTTTTAGAAAATAAAATATATTTAGTGTTGTTTGTAGATACTTTGTAATAAATTTAAGCTATTCATGGTTTCTGTATCCTCCAAAGATGAATGTTATTTGGAAATTCTTGTTTCAGTGTTTTTGCTGAACCATTCAGTAGCACCAGAGCTTAGAAAGAATAAAATTGCCACTTGGTATATTGTAAGGCCACTTAAAGTTCATCTTTATGATATAGGTAAATAAATACTTTTGAGAAGGAAATGGCATTCCACTCCAGTATTCTTGCCTGGAGAATTCCATGGACAGAGAAGCCTGGCGGGCTACAGTCTACAGGATTGCAAAGAGTCTGACACAACTGAAGGACTCACACTTTCTAGAAAGAAATGGTGGTGAAAAAGGAGTCTTAAAAATACACATAGACCAGTTTCTAAGGAGTGAGATTTTTTGGATAATTGGTATTGATAGAAGGGGGTTAGCTTTTTTTCTACCACTGTTTTCTCTCCCTATAAAAGTTTGGCTCCACTATCAAAGTGCCTTAGGGAGATCCTTTTTGGGATAGTTCCTACCACAGGAATATCTTTTCAGAAAAGTAGTTTAAAAGTAATTATTTAGATTCCACCTTTGTTGCTTACAGTTCTTCATTTCATACATTTTGAGGCAAAAACATTTAAAATATTGTGCTTTAGAATGGAATTGTCCCAATCCCAGAAACCAAAAGGTAGATGCATATGGGTATTGATAATAGTCTATCATTTATTGAGTATATGCCAATGCATCATTCTTAACCCTCTTGTGAGTTAATCCTCACCATTCTTAAATGAATTTATCCTTATTGCCCCCATTTTACAGATTTAAAGCCTGGAACACAAATTGATTAGCAGTTTGCTCAAATTCCCATCATTAGTGAGGGCCTGAGCCAGCCAGGCAGTATGGCTCCAACAATCTGTCCTTCTAATAAACATTAAAATGAAATGTGCTACAGATTAGCTAAGGCTTTTAGCCTACCTTTTTTCCCCCTATGGAGTTCATGTAGAATAATGTCATGCATATAGTAAATTGGTAAGCCTGTAGTTTTAATTTCCTTCTTTTTTATATAGTGGGATGTTTTCTGTTGCTATGACAGATTTTTTTGTTGCCAAGTCCATCCAGTGTTTAACCTGGTTATTTCATGATTACAAAACCAAATATGAGTATACCTACTCTATAATTGGATCCAGAATAGGAGCTGTGTGCCTGTGTATTTATATATATATGATCATTCATATATATATGATATATGTAAACCAATTATATATGGTCATTCATATACATGTGTATATTATATGATAGTAAACTGAATTTATATTTTTATTTTTTCACAAAATATACATTAAAACTTACATACCAAAGTCTTAAACTTAGCAAAATCCTAATCTATAATATTCTAAGACTAATTATAGCAAAGACAGTTATGGCCAGAAAATCACACCAAATAATTCATGTATTGCAGTCACATTTGAAAGCTCCAAGAGACCAAAATAATTACTCACAAATATGAAAACATCCTAGAAATATTTCCTGGAAGTACTGAACCACACCCATTTTAAAGTATATCACTGAGTCTCAAAACTAACAAAAGTTTTTAAAAACTACATAATTTAAAAGCCAGTATTTTATCATTTTCAACATAAATCAGAATTTTTTTCATCCAAAGTTCATGAAAATACCTGTCCAATAAATTTGATTTTCTCATTTTGTTTCTGTTTTAACATCTAAGAGTTTAGAAACTGTAGTTGAGCTTGCCTACTTTTCCATGTGTGCATTTTTAGAAAACGTTGAGTTCTTTGGATTATTAAAGTATCCTCTGTTTTTCTATGGCTGAATTTTAAAAATACTGGGTTTTTCCAGTTTTTAAAATATCTCTTCTAAAAAGGAAGTTGCAAGAGCTGAAGTTGAATTGTTCATTTTTAAATTTGGATAAAATTTTCACTTGTGAATCACAAATTAACTTGAAGCAGTGACCTTTTAAAGAGTTTATTTAATTCTGTTAGTATATTTTAAATAATATTTGAATTAACATTTTAAACCTGGAAAATTTTTTTTTGTCTTCTGAGCAAATGAAATGGTAATAGCATACTTTGAAGATACAATGGGCGAAAACATTGGGAGAAAAACATTAATGCATCAGTTTGCATTTACTCATGCACCAGCATTCTCAAATGGAATAAACTTGTAACTGTAGTACTAAAATGTAAATTCATAGGCCGCTTTTTAACTATCTTGGATGCAAATTTTCATTCCCAAGTTCCTAATGGGTGATAATATAGTCTTTGCTTAACTGATTTTGTTATGGTCATTGATTATATTGTTCTCAGCTGTAGCTTTAAGGAATTTCTTTTACTAATCCCGTATTTACCTTCTCCTTTTCCATGATAGCCTGTCACATATTTGAAAACATTTTTCCTATTTATTCTGGCTTCGTATTTTTAAAGCTAAACAGCCTGAGTTCAGTGGTAATCAACTTCCGCCTTTGGATATAGAAGATAATTCTAAATCAAATCAGATGGTAAATTTAATCTTAAAAAAATTTTGCTTTTAAGAGTTGACACTTATGTATATGTGGTGCAACTAAAACAAAGAAAAGCCTTCTAAAGTATATTACTACTGTCTCTGCAATTAGTAGAATAAAAAGTATGTATTTGTGACCAAATATGAAATGCTCCTCTTATCTGAAGGAGGTAAATATTATACAGAAGGTTTTGAGTCTCTAAAGATGCACCAAGAAAGCAATAGATACATATAGGAAATTTCATATAGATTTTTTTTGTGTGAGTTCTTCCTAGCTTCATATTTCTCTCTCCATTTGTCAATATTTCTTTTTCCTGTTAATCTTACTTTTAAAATGGTATTTTATCTCTGAGTCTTCCTTTCCTTTTTTGCACCCTTGTGAATTTTTCTTACCCTTAAGTAATTGCACTGAGCTTTTCACATTCCTTGAAGGATTCTGCCTCAACTCAGTGGCATCCTGCTTTATTCATTCATTGCATTTTTTGATGGTTTTAGCACTGTGCTGGGTACTGTAGGGTCTCAGAGAAATTACACAATTTCTGTGCTTATAATCTGGCAGCAAGCATCTGAATATATATCTATTATGAGGCAAACTGAAATATGTAATAGTTATTATAGTATTAGAGCATAATTAAACGGGCACTTTGTCATCCAAAAGAGAAAGTTGAAGGGCATTGTAGGCCAAAAGCCATTTGATTGGGATAAAAAGACAGGACTTATTTATTTTTACTTACTTTTTGTTTTGTTTTTAGCTATGTCGAGTCTTCATTGCTGTGTGAGGGCTTTCTCCAGTTTGCAGTGAGCGAGGGCTACTCTTCATCGGAGTGTGCGACTTCTCCTTGTGGTGGCTTCTCTTGTTGTGGAGCATGGGCTCTAGAGTTCAGGCTCAATAGTTGGGGTTCACGGACTTAGTTGCTCTGCACCGTGTGGGATCTTCCTGGACCAGAGATTGAACCCATGTCCCCTGTATTGACAGGCAGATTTGTAACCACTGGACCACCAGGGAAGTCCAGAAGAAAGGATTTTGAAAACATTGCATGAGCAGATGTGAAGGAAAATATATCTTGCATATTTAGGAAGTTGACAAGTATTCAGTTGTGAATGAGGCATAGGGGCATAGGAAAACATGAAAGGCAGTGAGGAGAAAAAGAATTAAGTTTGGGTCAGGATCTTAGAATGGATGCTATCCTAAGGAGTATACTGGAGACTATTAGTCTAAGTAAGATAAAATTGTGAATCTACACTAGGGATAGAAATGAGAGTGGAAAGAAAGAAACATGAGGAAAATTAAACATAAAAGTAGTAAGACTTGGAATTGATGATATGATGACTCATGAGGAATTAAACTTGAGAAGTCGACCTAGACAGTAGGATATTCATTCCTAGGACTTAGGAAAGAGTTCTTTGGGGTTGAGAATTTGAAAGACCAGAGGATTGATACCTAAAACTTTGGTTTAAAGAGATCAGATCAGACAGAGGGCTTGTGGATGGGGAGAAATGGGATAAAGGTGGACAAAAAAATACAAACGTCCGGTTATAGAATAAATAGTACTAGGGTTATAAAGTATTACATGATAAATATGATTTATACTGCTGTATGTTATATATGAAAGAGTAAATCCTAAGAGTTCTCATTACAGGAGAAAAATTTTTTTCCTGTTTCTTCTTGTTATCTGTGAGGTGATGGATGTTCACTATACTTAACTGTGGTGATCATCTCATGGTGTATGAGTCAAATCATTATGCTGTCTGTACACCTTAAATTTATACAGTGCTGTATGTACATTATCTCTCAATAAAACTGAAAGAAAAAAAACTTTTTAAGATTCCCAACTGTAAAAGGGCAGGAGGGCTAAAGTCTTGAAACTTTAAGCAGTGTACATTTATGTTGTGGGAAAAGAAGCAAGAGATCAAGGGATAAAATAAGATTAAAATTAGAAGTGCTTTTTCAGTTTAGTAGTGACCATAAAGTTTATTCTTATTCATAAGAATGGGTATAAATCAAATTATAAAGAATTAGGAATATAAATATGATAAAATATTTACTCCTCTTTGAAGTAATGCACTCTTGGAAGGAAGGAAAAATGGGATGGTAGTTGAAAAGCAAGGAAGTATGCATAATCATTTTGAGTGTAGGCTCAAAATCCAGACATCCTCAATTCAAAATCTGGCTCAGCTTTGCTGTCTTAGATTTCACATTTGTCATGGATATGATAGTAATCCCCATGTTCTAAAGCTAGTGTTGTGAGGATTGAATTATGTTAATGCATACAGAGAACTTTTCACAATGCCTGACATATAATGAGTGGAAATTTCATATTAGCTAGTATTTGTTTTGAAGGCTAGCTTAAATCCTAGAATTGATTGTAGTGAATTGGATTGAGAATAATGGAAGTGTTGAGGCAAAATATATAGAAAATTTTTAGGACCATTGTGAGAACTAAAAGGAACTTCTGTCAAGCTCACATAGAAATTTAGGAGCAGAGTTGGAGCCAGAACTGAAGTTGTCAGTTTTTTACAGTCTGTATTCTTTCTTCTCACCATTTGTATCTTCATAAAGAAAGGGGAACAGATGAAAGAAGGGAGAACTTTTGAAGTTGGTTGAACATTTTAAGGGAATTCTCATCTCAGTCTTCCAAGATATTTGCTGAACATAAGAATGAGGGTCGGTATAGGAGTCTAGTGGATTTTTAGGGAATTCTTGAAAACAGACTAGGAAATCAGCTAATGTTGAATAACAAAATGTGGACTCATATGCTTTTTGAGTGTGTGTGTGTGTTTTCACTTTAATATTTTACAAACCCAGATGAAGACATGTCCACAATATAAGATTTAATTTATCCAAGCCTGGCACAGTAGAGCATTAACAGATGAGTAGCGAGCAAGCCAAAATGCTCCAGCTACATAGTAAAGTCTAATCAAGGGAGAATAGAAAGGGAAGTGGATTTGTCATATAGTCTAAAAATGGCTTAAGTGGTTGGTATAGAAGTAGAATCAAGAAGATGGAAGAATGGAGTCAGGAAAGAGGATTTAAATGTTAGCAATGAATGGTGAAAGAAGAAAGTCAAAGATGTAGCAGAAGAAGTTGATAAAATAGATTGATATAGTAAAATCAAGGTAGAAGTTAAGGAATCATGAGACCAGCATGTCGGACAGATTGCAGGATGACAAGAGCTGAGCAAGGAAAAGGAAATAAGGTGTGAAAGTCTTTATGTTGTGAGAGACAAGTCCCAGTGACTGACTGTTTTGATGAGAGATGTTTACATGATATTAACCTCAAAAGCATTCTAATTGGTGATAGAAGAATAGCAGTTGGAAAGTAACATTGGATGGTGGGATAGTAGGATGAATAATACATCCCTTATTTCCCTTTGGGGAAGAGTTTAGGGAGATAAAAATGAGGGTTATAAGAGAAGTTTCATTAGGATCAAGCAAGCTTTTAGTTAAACGTTTTCTCTAAGGAACACATTGACTAAAAGTGAAATTGTTAATGACAAAAGAAAAATGGGTTCTAGAGGCTAAAATAGAAATTGAAGGGAAAGTTGGTGGGAGAGGAGGAATGGGTTGTTTCAGGAAAGAATAGCAGTTGTCATTCTTGTCAAAAGTAAAATTTTTATTTTCAAATCAGGAAATATATTGTAAAAACTGCCCTCCCCACCCAGGACCCTATACTACATGAATTAGGATAAACCTCAAAAGTCCCACCACCAAATCCTCTGTTGAGTCATATGTGAGAATAACAATCAATAGATGTCTTGAACAGGGAAAAGAAGTATAAGATGAAAAGATAATGGTATAATTGACATTGGATGGAAGTTTTAGAATAGGAAATGAAAGGATAAAACAAGTTATGCATCTTTAAAAAGCATAGACAAAACTGCCATAGTCAAGAGGAGCCTTAAGGAGACATGACTAAATTTAATAATAGCATCCTGAAATAAAAAACATGAATGCATTCTGTGCTCAGTCATGTCCGACTCTTTGCAACCCCATGGACTGTAGCCCACCAGGCTCCTCTCTCCATGGAATTTTCCAGGCAAGAATACTGGAGAGGGTTTGCCATTTCCTTCTCCAGGGGATCTTCCCAACCCAGAGATCGAACCCGTGTCTCCTGCTTTGGCAGGCAGATTCTTTACCACTGCGCTACCTGGGAAGCCAAGAAAAGAGGACATTAGATGCAAATTAAGGAAGTCTGAATACTTTATGGACTTTAATAATAACATATTAATACTGGCTGATGAATTATAGCAAGTATATCATACTACTGCAAGATGTTAATAATGGGGGGACAGGGGTGCCCAGGTTATGGGAACTTTGGAGAATGTTTAATTTTTCTACAAATCTAAAACTGTTCTAAAATAAGCTTATTAAAAATTACAGATAAAATTGGCAAGTGGTTTAAGAGAAGTTATCAAAAACAGTTTAATTCTTTGTTCTGTTGTGATGGACAAGGAATGTCTGTGTGCCTCAGCAGAATGTGACCTGAGGGGATAGAGGGATAGATGTATAACTTAAAATCACTTTATCCCCATGGACTTTGAGTCTCTATCAGATAGATATGTGGCAGTGTTGCCATCATTTTCAGTGGGGGAGTGGCTAGTAATGTGTCAGAACTATTACAGGAAATTTATAAAATGGCTGAATCACTCAAAATGCTGGGTGGCCCAGCTAATGAAGATCATTTCACATAGAAAGGATCCCTGTCACATCTTCCTTTTCTTTAGCATCTGGTAGTATATGAAGCTCTTTGATGTTACTTGATTCTTACAACAATAGCGGTTCTAGAAGTAAAACAGGTGTTTTTATCCCCCATCATCAGTATGCATAGACAGTGTTTTTTACAGCATATTTGCTACCTTAAAGATGTTAATCATTCAAATTGTTTTCACAGCTAAAAGTAATTCATTAGAGGCAATGTGTATACCATGTTCTATATGTTTTTTTACAAAGAGAAGATAGTGAATGTATTGTTTTCTCTCATGGCTAAAAGTTAACATTACTATGAAAAATACAATACAGAATTTCTTTCCAGAGTTTATTATTACAGTATAAATAGTGCATCATGAAATACTTTGTAGGTTTTTGTTTTTATGTAGCAGACGTTGAGATTTACCTGGTTGACAGAATTTTTAGAGAAGAATATACTGAAAGAAATTGTGGGATCTATCTTCAGAGGCTTTTAAAGGTCCAGTAAAAACTGCAAGACTATTCTAGTGACTTAGAACTGCAAAAGATGACTGAAATAGTTTTTCTAAGTTACCAGCTTGGGAGAAGGAATAGTGAAGGAGAAGTACACGCTAGTGGCACTAAGGACAGTGACTCCATCTCTGACAGTATTTTTCACCATGCTCTGGACTGCCTAAAATGAAGGAAGATCATTTGGCAAGATGATAGATCATCTGTCTTAGTACCAAGTGATCCAGCATGGTAAGAATAAATGGAGAAATATGGAGACTGTGAAGTAGCATTTGGGCAGTAGCAACAACATTGGGGACGTCACAGCTTACATTCCACTTTTTGCTAAGCTTTCCATTGCTGCTTTACTAGGAGGAGGTAAATTGTATTTGCTTTGAGTCACAAAATTTCATGAGAAAATTATTAGTCTCATTTTTACTAAAGTGTAATGTTTATTAAAACCTGGCCTTAAGTCAGGTTTTTTCACACTTAAAAGGGGGCTTTAGCCTAGACTTTAATTCTTAATTACTATTTTAAATTAATTTTACTTATTCTTTTAATTCTCTGATTATTTTTCCATGATAAGGCTTGATGATTTAAGTAATATTGTACTACCAAGGTATCTCCATTATAAATCCTAGACTTAAAGTTTCTTTGAACAAAATTTCCATCATCTTTGAATATTTTGGTGAAGTTTTATGATTGTTTAATTGTGTATTGGCATGGTAGAGATGTATTTTAGAAGAAACCATTTTCTATAGAAATGAAGCATTTGTTTACCTAGGCTGTTGTGTGTAGACTGATATAGCAAATGTATTGATGTTTTATACATGTTTCATGAATTACTAGTTTTTCTTGAATTAGCAACAAAGAAAAATGATAAACTACTTAGAACTATAATTTGGGAACCTACGTATCTCAGAATATGCAGGAACAAAATGACTGTGAGTACATACCTAGGAATTAGGAATGTATCTTTACATTGGCAGCATTTTAAGATAGCCATTGAATGTTAAATGGAAACAACCTATGAAGTATAACGGGATCTATGGTATTTAACATGGGGAAGTTAGTAATACCATAGAATAAAGTGGTAGATCCTAAAAGGTGCTAAAGATTACTTAGTATGTATAATAATGATTAGACATGAGGAGTTTCTGTGTTAAAATTAGATCCTTATTTCTGCATTTACTTTAAAAATGAAATTGATGAATAGATGAAACAAGATTGGCCTTGAGTTAGTAATTGTTAAACAGTTATGATGGATACATGGGGCTCATTATTCTAGTCTCTGTACTTGTGTATATGTTGGAAATTTTCCAAAACAAAGAGTGAAAAATCTAAAAAATAAAATTGAAGAAATAATAAAAAGGGGGGACTCCCAAAATATTGTATTGGGGGAGAAAAACCTGTAAACTCACCCAGAGCTTGAACATATATGAGAAACACCATTCCACTGATGAAAGGTACTCAGTAAAGATCAAAGGAAATCTGAGGGAAAATTTTTACAAGTCAAAAACTAAAGAGGTTAAGAATTGTCAATCCTGAAGAAGCTTCAGCCTGCCAATAAAAGGTCATAGTAGTTTCTGTAAAGTAAAAACATAAACGTGGCTAAAAGAGTAAGATCTGACACCAGAGTTAACAGTACATCCTTATAACATGTACAAGAAAGCTGAAAAGAAGAAATAAAACATGAATTTATGGGACAACAGTACTAAGGGCCAGTTCTACCCAGGTATGTCATGAATTAATTTTATGTAGGTTGAATGTTTATCTCCTTTATCATGGAAAGAAAAAAAAACATGTAATTTGTTTTTTTTTTAGTGAACTAATATTTATTAAGAAATAAGTTAGTATGTAAGAATATAAGGAATGAAAGGAATCAAAGTTTATTAATTGTTGAAAAGTAGATTAAAGATGCTGAGACAAAGGGAATTCTGTGGAATAAATGAAGAATCCTGAAGATGACAGAGCAATAGTAAGACTGGAAAGTAGAACAGTAGAAATAAGAAGGAAATGTTCAAACTGGTAGGTAAAGGATAGGAAAATACTGGTGTGCTATATTGACTTTCTCTTATTCTTTCTGTGGGGCAAATGTTGTGTTTGAAAGACTTATATTACACCTACCTGAGTATGGAATTAAGGAAAACAAATTTTGGTAAGATTTTCTTTAGGTCAGTTGAATACATTATATAATGTATGTTCAAGGTGATTTGTTTCTAAGAATGAAGAATTTGCTATATATGTTTTGTGAGCTATAATTGTCTGATTTCAAGTAAGTTTATGAAGAAGATAGCACTTGTTATTTTTTTTAGATTTGACTCCTCACTATGTGAACCATGGAAGTGAATTTTATAAGTCTCTGACTTGGAAGTACATTCTTTTTGCTTTGTTTGCTTTTCCATAGGAAATGGAATGTTATATATTTAATTTGTGACATAATACAGGTATGTACCTTGGTTCTAATACTTAATGATTTCATTGAAACCAGTGAATTTTCTCTGCTACTTAAACAATTTTTCTAAATGTTACAAAAATTAACTTTCAGGAACCATTTGGAACGGTCAGCCCCAAGCCATCAGCCATCGTGCTTAAATTGGTTTTGTAAACGACTTGTGTGTGTTTCGTAAAATATGCTTTATTTTAAAATTAGGGCTTCCTGTTGCAGCTGTTCCAGGAGCTCTGAGTCCTTTGGCTATTCCAAACGCTGCTGCAGCAGCTGCTGCAGCTGCTGCTGGCCGAGTGGGTATGCCTGGAGTCTCAGCTGGTGGCAATACAGTCCTGTTGGTTAGCAATTTAAATGAAGAGGTTAGTAAAATAATTTTCTAATGTCTATTTTTTAACTCCATTTCATTTGTGAAAGTTTTTCATGTTTATTTCATTTTGCACTTGCCTTTCTTTTTATGTACATTCATTAGTCAAAGTATTTTCTGTGTGTTTCTACTTCCAAATAAAATCTATGTACTTGTTTAGGTAATACTTTATTTCTGTAGCTAGTCATATCTCTTTTAATATATATATATATATATTTTTAACCTAACTACCTATTTTTCCTAAGAAAAATATGGTGAAGTACTATAGTTTGGCTTTTTTATCTTTTTGTTGTTCTCAAAGGCAAATATCTAATTTGCAGATGTAACTGTAAAACAATTTTGCTCTTTGCCTTTTCTAATTATTTGCTTGTTCATTTCATGCTTATGTGTCATTGCATTTTTTTAAATCTTATTTTATGTGAACTACTCTAATACATTTTTCTTTGAAGGTTCTTCCAAAGATCTTGACGAGGCACTCTTCCAGTCTTTCTTAGTAATTTTTTCTTTGCAGTTATTAGTCATTGTCTTCTAAAAATATTTTTCAACTTTACCTCTCCCCAAACCCCTCCCACCCTGTTAAATAAAATTTATTGCTGAGTTATTTTCTTTAGTTGTACATTTTATGTCTGGTATATTTTATTTTGATTGCTATGGAAGCTGGTATGAAATGTGGGAAGCTCAATGTATCAGTTTATGATGTCTAATTTGAATATTTCATTTTTAATTGGCCTCTGTTAATACGAACATTAAGCTATTTTATCATTTAATACTATAGTCATTCACAGTTGTGCATGCTAAAATGTTTGAATCAGAGTGCCTTTGTTTTTCTTTTAAGAATTTTGCCTGCATTTCATAACCAGCCATGCTTATGCAGTTAAAAGTTCAAAGTTTAAAATTCCTATGCATGCTTTCCTTCCCTATGTTGAGATGAAATGCTGTAATTTACTCTTTGATATAGATGTACTTTACCCATATTTGTCTTGGATGACTACATTTTACTCAGTTTTTCTTGTACAGTACATAAACCAACCATTTTCTGACCAAATCCTGCATTTCCTATGTACTGACCTATATTTTATTTTTTTTTTTGTTCCCCGATTCCTTATTTTTTTCTTCTGCATTGCTGTTTCCCTTCCCCATTTCATCCTTTTCCCTGTGTGTTCACCTTCCCTTTCCTTGTCTTTTCCCAAATGCCCATTCCCTTCCCTGTCTTATCCTTTATTTTCCTTGTCCTTGTCTTCATTCCCTGTCTCCATTCCCTATGTTCATGCTTCTGTGCTTGAACAAATGTTCCTCGGACCAACTTGCCCCAATTAACCGCCTTGAACCATGATCCATGACCACCTCACCATTCTGCGGGAACCACCCTTCGTTATGGATGATCTGTTCATCTCCGCTCTTCCTCGACTCTTCTCTCTTCTTGTCTTACGCTGCTTGCTCTTCTCTCCTTCTAAAGATGGTTACGCCCCAAAGTCTGTTTACCCTCTTCGGTATGTTATTGTTAGCACTATACTTTTATTATTGATTTGATTTTTGTTTCACCTTAATTCTTATTTGTAGCTAGCACTTTGGCTTAAAGTTGAATAGTAAATCTTTTGCTATTTTTCTTTGCTATTTAAAACTTTCCATAGACACAAAATTTGTTTTAATGCATGCTGATTTATTTTGCATGGTCTTTAATTTAATATCATTCACATAGCTTTGAGGGTTTATCAGAAATTATTCTTTTCAAAATTCACTGTTCAAAATCTTGATCTTCTTTATTCATTTGTGAGAATGATGAGTTTGAATGAGTGATCATGTTGATGTCTGAATGTTTCATTAATATGTCAGAAAGATAATCTTTAGCTGACTTGCACATAAAAATTAATTCCATTTTTGGATTACCTCTCTGTGGCTCCAAAAAAGGTGTTTATGGAGATGTGCAGCGTGTGAAGATTTTGTACAATAAGAAAGACAGTGCTCTAATACAGATGGCTGATGGAAACCAGTCACAACTGGGTAAGAATAAACTATGTGTCATCTATACGGCTTCAATCTGATTTCAAATGTATAATGTAAACCTGTGAATAAAAACAAACTCCTTTATATCAGTAAGAACCTGTTTATTAATAGCCAGGGTTCACAGTGTCTTGTTAGTTTTCATATTTTAATATGTATAGTTGTACATGAACATATTTGTATTTTTGTGCTATTCTCTTACCATTTCTTGCTCGGAGTTTAATGGAAAAAGGTTTTGGCTTCAAGATTGAAATAACAGTTTCACCTAAGAATTATGATATATATATTAAAAGATTCTTAGCATTTTTCATTTCTGGTTACTCCCTATAATTGAAGTTAACTGTTCATATAGTCCATGGGATCCTGATTAACGCCATGTTAATTTAATTCTTCTAAAGTCATTTGAAAGTATTTGAACTTAGTAAAGAGTTACATGAGTGTATTTTAGAGATAGCAGGTTACTATAAAATGAAAAACTTAAACTAAATGCCCCACTTTAATCCTTTTTGGAACCTTAAAATGTACTTCAACAAGTTTCACTTACATTATTAGATAAATAAGTGATCACTTAATTAGCATCTCATTCAACTTCATGCATAAAGTCAAATCACATAAATCCAGAAGGTAGTTAGTGTGATTGACTGTAAATGTCAGTATGATGTTAGCTTATAATTCTGTTCATTAAGATTTGGGGATGATGGTACCTCAGACTGTGTGTACTCACATCATTAATTTTGAAATTTGCCATTTTGTGCTGTTATATCCAGTGAGATTCACAGACTAACAATATGATAAACCAGACCTTTTAGCCTTTGGCATCAGATAGAAGTTTGAAATTCAGTTTCTTACCAGCTATTAGGGTAGCCCAGGCAATGAATTGTCGGCAACCCACACCAGTACTCTTGCCTGGGAAATCCCATGGAAGGAGGAACCTGGTAGGCTCTGGTCCATGGTGTTGCTAAGAGTCAGACACGACTGAGCGACTTCCCTTTCACTTTTCACTTTCATGCATTGTAGAAGGAAATGGCAACCTACTCCAGTGTTCTTGCCTGGAGAAACCCAGGGACGGAGGAGCCTGGTGGGCTGCCGTCTGTGGGGTCGCACAGAGTCAGACACAACTGAAGGGACTTAGCAGCATCAGGCAATGTATAAAATTTTATATATCTGGCTTTCCATTTTAAAAAATGGAGATGTCTATCTTTAGTGGAAGTTCTATAAAAGTGCTGATTGTGTCATTGTGTGTGTGTGTGTGTGTTAGTCATTCAGTCCTATATGACTCTTTGCAACTCCATGGACTATAGCCTACCAGGCTCCTCTGTCCCTGAAATGTTCCAGGCAAGAATACTAGAGTGGGTTGCCGTTCCCTTCTCCAGGGATATTTCTGACCCGGGGATCAAAGGCAGGTCTCCTCCTGCATTGCAGGCAGATTTTTTACCATCTGAGCCACCAGGGAAGCTCCTTGATTATGTCATAGATGCTCATTATTCTTTTCTTCTTTTTCTGCTTATATACACTTCTGTACTCTGGTTAGGGATAGTCATTGTCATTATTTTTATGTACTTTATAAGAAGCCTTTTACAGTGTTTCATAGTTGACAAAGCATTCTCAAATGTTTGATTTCTTTTTTCTCATTGTGTGAACTGTGGGTGGTGTCTGTTGTTCAGTCGCTAAGTCGTGTTCAATTCTCTGCATGCCAGGCTCCTCTGTCTTCCACTATCTACCAGAGTTTGCTCAAATTCACGTCCTTTAAATCAGTGATGCTAATGATCTCGTCCTCTGTCACCCCCTTCTCCTTTTGCTTTCAGTCTTTCCACATTACCCTTATAAATAAGGGATACACAGTCATTATGGTTGAAAAGTACCTGTTCAATCAAATTCTTCTGGATGCTCTTTGGTTTCTTATATATGGACTGTTTAAATAAATGATGCTTTAATTTTTACTATACTTGTTTTAGTCTGCTTGGGCTGCCATAGCAAAATACAACAAACTGAGTGACTAAAACAACAGAAATTTATTTTCTTAAGTTCTGGAGACTAGTAATTAGGTGACAACAGATTTGGTTTCTAGAGAGGACTTTCTTTCTAGCTTGCAGACCAGCTCCCTTCTCCATATGTCCTCACACTGCCTTTCCTGGGAGCCTTCCTCAGCCTCTAAGGTGCTGATATCTTTTCGTGTACTTACAAGGACATCAGTCTTACTGGATTAGGGCCTCACCCTTATGACCTCTTTTAACCTATATTCCGTCCGTAAAGGCCCTGCCTCCAAATAGTCACATTGAGGGGTTAAAGCTTCAGTATATGAAGTTTGGGATAATGCAATTCACTGCCTAACAGTATTTATTTACATTTTAAAATGTTTTATCCCTAATTTTTATAAATTAAAAAGATAAAATTTTTATCTTTTCACTAAAGCTTTGCTTACGTACCATGATGTAGTTTTTGGACTATATGTAGTGGCAAATTTCTCATTGCTGATAGGTTAGATTTTGCTTTCTTGAAGTATATTTCCATTAAATATGGACTCACACCATTAATGCCTTTAAAACACACACAAATCCTATGCAAAACTAGGATGTGCTATTGAAAAAAATAAGTGAAACTTTTTTTAATATACTTTGTTTATGGACTCTGTTCTTTTTGGTTTTCATGGGACTCTATTTGGGAAATACTCAGTTGTTTTATAAGCAAATATTTTTATGTTCAGAAAGTAGTATGGGAGAAATAAATGGCAAGGTATAGTCAGTAATAGTCAAGTGTGAATGGAATTATTGCAAATCTTAGAGGCCATGTTAAATCATTTTAGACCAGAATTTTTAAATTTGCAGACATTAAAGATGTTTCCATTTCTACTATAGCCTATTTAATTAATATACTAGAATTTTCTTAAATTAGGTAGTTTAGGAATAACAGAATTTGTAAATTATGTTTGAAATAGTGTACTGATCTTCAGCGATTAAATGAATTCTCAAGAAGTACCAAAAAGTAGTTCTTTGTTAAAGTAATTATCTTATTTCTCCAATTCGTATTTTCAAGAACTACTTACAAAAGAGCCTCAACTGTTTTTAGTTCATATGTAGCTGCCATCTTAAAAGTATAGTTTTTCATAATAGATCTTTACCTACTCTCTAGCAAAATGTGCTGTAGAGGGAGTATTTATAAAATGCAGCAGTGTTAAATATATTTGTCATGTTGTACATTACATCCTTAGTACCTCTTTATCTTATAACTGGAAGAGTAAATTTGATTTTACAAATTAGGGAAGCTATAAATGAAAAAGATTTTTCAGAATGGTACCTTATACTTTTATAGCATTTTCCTTTTCAGACCTGTTTTATATTTAACTGGTTTGTTCTATACAAGTAAGTATGACAAGATGCATGGATTTAACAAGTTCTGGGTATCTCCTGTGTCAGACTGTGTACTGTAGTGTACTAATCAAATTAAAAACATTTGAGAGTAGGGATTTTGTTCTCAGTTCCCTGCTCTTCCATATTGTCTTTACCTCTCTGTTGTTAATACTCTAATACTTTGATTTGAGTAGTCAAATAGACGTTCAGTTTAGCTAAACTATATGACTTATGACATGGTTTTCTTCAGTTGTGACTACTTGAATAAAACATAAAACGTATAACTGTTCTCTAATCTCAGACCAGTTCATTTAGTTCAAAAGTAACCCAACTGCTGCCTCAAGAAGTAGGCATGTGATGTTCTGTGTTTAGGCACTGTGCTGTGTGCTGGGGTAGAGACACTGGTTCCTGCTTTCATGTATTTTACAGTCTGAAGGAGGATGATAATTAAAATGTGATGAATTTATAAAAAGAAATAGAACTGTATGGGGACTATCTACTAAGGTTCTGAACCTTTTCTGAAGAGTGCAGAAAGGGTCCTCTTTAGGAAATAACACTGACAAATAGCTTAGGAAAGATTGTGAAGGAGATAGGAAATTATTATAAGTAGAAAAGCATGCACCAGGCTAAAGGTTAAATACTAGCATTTGTTTAAAAAAAAAATGTTTTGTACACCTGAAAACTTAAGTACAAGGAGGATAGTACTAAGGTACTGTAAGTTCCATGAGGGTCAGGATAGTTTTTATATTACCATTTGATTCTCAACACTAACAAAGTTACTAGTATTATAAATCATCAATAAAATATTTATTCAGGGAGGCTTGAGAAAGATGTTAGGGTCAGACTGAGAAATATAGAAGACATGTTGAATAAGTTGAGGCTTCATCCTTAAGGATTTTAAGCAGGTAGTGACATAGATTTGTATAGAACGGAGGAACATAGAGAAAAATCTAGCAAGATGAATTGGGAAACTGATTTGAGTTATACAGATAAAAAGTAATGGCAGTGAAAAGTGTAGAAATAGATGAATTTGAGGGATAATTAGAAAGGGTTACATAGGACTTGGTAATTAGGATATGGAGCAGAAGGGAGAAAAAGTTAAAGTTTCTAAAGTTTCTTGGGCATTATCAGCAGGACTGTCAAGAAACTCATTCTGGGTTTTCATTCTATGAAAGAAGCTGGCTTCTTTGCCTCAGTGCCTTGTTGAGTGCAAATGAATTTGTTTTGTCACCAGTGGCTATTGTAAATTTGTGATTTATTTTAAAACCATAGCAAAATTAGGTATTTCAACTATTCTAAGAATTATTGTAATATTTTTGCTTTGGATGTTGATATTGTTTATTAATAGGCATTCTTCCTCTTTATAGCCATGAATCATCTTAATGGACAGAAGATGTATGGAAAAATTATTCGTGTTACTCTGTCTAAACATCAGACTGTACAACTACCTCGAGAGGGACTTGATGATCAAGGGCTAACAAAAGATTTTGGTAATTCCCCATTGCATCGTTTTAAGAAACCTGGATCCAAAAATTTTCAGAATATTTTCCCTCCTTCTGCAACCCTTCACCTATCCAATATCCCGTAAGTATTAAAGATGGAGTAGTTTATTAAGGATATACATTTTAGGAATAAAATAAAAAAATTTTTAATAATGTTATTACTCTTTTTTTTCCATCTAATTTCCCAGTCCTTCAGTAGCAGAAGAAGATCTCCGAACACTGTTTGCTAACACTGGGGGCACTGTGAAAGCATTTAAGTTTTTTCAGTAAGCAAGCTTTCTTGTCTTTAAATTAGTGACTTGATAGAAGTAAAAGTTTTCTCCAAGTAGTTGTTTTCATTTCTAGATATCTTTTGATCCTGAAATGAGCAAAAGTATTTAAGCCATTCTGATTTTTATGAAGTATCTAATTTCATAATTTTGTTTCAGAAGAGATCACAAAATGGCCCTTCTTCAGATGGCGACAGTGGAAGAAGCTATTCAGGCCTTGATTGATCTTCATAATTATAACCTTGGTGAAAACCATCATCTGAGAGTGTCTTTCTCCAAGTCAACAATTTAAAAAAGGGGGGAGATGAAGATTG
Source organism: Bos indicus (assembly GCF_029378745.1). Classification (NCBI taxonomy): domain Eukaryota; kingdom Metazoa; phylum Chordata; class Mammalia; order Artiodactyla; family Bovidae; genus Bos; species Bos indicus. Next base: position 47,090,225 of record NC_091762.1, on the reverse strand, counting down.
AGGGTGAATCACATTGTTTGGTGTCATCACCTATTGACTGTTCAGAAAAGTGGGGACCAGAGTTTGATTTTTTGTTTTTGTTTTTGTTTTTTCCATGCTGTTATCATTCCTTGGTTATAAAATGAAATGGCGTATGTAAAGGCAGAGTTATTAACTGCTCTCTTTCATCTGTTCTGTAGGGAAGCCATTTTTGTCTGTTTGAAATTTTAGTTGAATTTTACTTTCCTTTTTCAACTTAGTTGACATACGTGCCTTAAAAAGGAAACTAGTGTTGCTATTGTGCATTTACTAGAAAAAAGGAATTGGTTGTCTAGGGCACATTGTTAAATGGGAATTAACAATATGTTTAGGCAGGGGTGTGTAAAAAGGTTAAGTTTTTTTTTCCTCCTGCTTGGAACTTATTTTGAATTATCGGCTTGTCATATTTTTTTATTTAATCAAATAAGATACATGATACGGAAAGAATAAAGCAGCTTTTTTTTTTTTTTTTTTTTTTTTCAGTTTCTACTACCTTAGGCTTTATTGCTTTAAAAAAAACATTGGCCTTTTGTATCTCACAATTCTGGTCTAGATTCAGTTATGAATGTAGGCATTAGTTAAAATTAACAAGATGCAGAGTATTACTTTCTTAAGACAACAAAGTGATTTCTGTAAGTTTGAGCCCTATGTGGAAAAGCATTGTGGAATCTTAACCTTTTTGTACACACTCTTGTGGGACGTATCATATAAATGTCAGCACTAAGTAATGTCTTGTTTGTGGCTGAATATTTTTCGTAGATGTTTTGAAGTTGACATGACTTATGTGCATTTAAATATATATTGCCATCCTTAGTTTGTAATTAAGATTTGGAATATGGTTGTGGATTTCTGAGCATGTGCAGACCGGTTTAGCTAGTTCAGGAACTGGTGCATGTATTTTTCAAAGATAAAAGAAAGTGTACTGCGAAAATTTGCAGGAAGATTAATTTTGTGGCAGTTTTCTAAAACTGACAACCAGGTGGGACCAAAGTTTATGTGCCTTTAGTCTTAATTTACCTTGCATTGTAATATTCAGTTTTAATAAATCTTCAAAATATTTTGTATTTAGGAATAGATCTGACTTTAATAAAAACATGGCTCAGAATCTACAGGTCAAATTAATTTGAACAGTTCTTGTCAATCTGAATTGTTGATTCTGTTTAAATGACCAATACTTTTTTGAAATTGATGTACTTAGTTTCAAGATTCATAGATTCTGTTATCTATGTAGACAGAATGGTCATGTATATTTTCTATTAGTTGAGTTTTTACATCTTTAGAAATGTAAAATTCAGTATAGTTTGAAAGCGGCACAATTAAAAATTAATTTTCTAACAAAGTTGGGAGGTTTGATGGTTGTTTAATTTCCTTTTGTGTGTACTCTGCTTACCTCTGTAGCATGCTCAATAAACACTTCTGTAGCTCTGTATTCACCTTTTCTGTCTTTCTCTGCTGCCTTTTCTCTCTCTCCTTTGTTTTCACTCCACTGTGCTTCTGAATTCATGTTTATTCTCTGCCAGGGTGGGAAAGGAATAATAATAATACAATTCTATGACTTTATACCATAAATAAATCTAGATGCTGTGAAAATACACCAGCTGTTTTTTTTTTGTTTTTTTTTTTTTTTAATTTGAAAGATGGTAACTGCTTTTCAGGAGGACACATATTAAACATTTCCCACCCTGTTACAATCTACTGCTTTAAAGACATAACTTTTATTGTATCTTGTTAATTCTTTCTATCTCTTTTGTTGTTGTTGTTTTTTTTCCAGTAGACTTCTGCACTAATAGATCTTTTGGATTTGCCATGCTCTCTTGCTGCAGTTTCATCTTTCATCTTTTGTGTCTGCTAAAGGTTTCCTACTTTGTGAGTTTTAACAAAGAGTACTTGATGTTACTGGGAAGAAACAGAATCACACCATCTGCTTTTGCTTTGGGTGGGAGGGCAGATGCACATTAGGGTATTTAAAAACTTAAGGGTGATTACAGTTTTCACTTTTTAAATGGTTTCAGTTCGAGTACTGTTTGTATTAAAACATTTTTTTGGAGGGGGTTCACTTTTGTCAGCAGTTAGGCGTATTGGTGTCAGATAACTTTGCAGTTACTTATGTTCCTGAAGTTCTGTTATAACTGACAAGTCTGCAGAACTCACACATTAGGGAAATTAAAAACAAATGAAGGAGTATGCAGTACCTTTCAGTGTGCTGTATTAATGCAATAATTAGTAATCTCCAGAAAAGAAAGAGTCTAGTAAATAAAAATAATTTTGTACGTTTGAGTTAACATGAGGGTGATTTTAAAGGTAAGTAATCTCAATTTTTTTTTTCAAGTATCACTGTAGTACAGAAGAACTCCAGCAACAGCAGATGTGCCTAATATCTGTAAAAAAAAAAAAAAAAAAACTGTACCATGAATGACGAGTAATTGAGCAGTTTCTTCAAGTGAAGTTTTTCTCAGGATGATTGGGGGGTAGTTGAAATATCTGAAGTGAAGCGAAAGTCGATCTGTTGTGTCCGACTCTTTGCAACCCCCTGGACTGTACCCCTCCAGACTCCTCTGTCCATGGAATTTTCTAGGCAAAAATACTGGAGTGGGCTGCCATTCCCTTCTCTAGGGAATCCTCCCAACCTAGGGATCGAACCCTGGTCTCTTGCATTGCAGACAGATTCTTTAGCATCTGAACCACCAGGAATCAAGTAGGTGCTATCCCTTTTCAGATAGTCCCTTACAGCGGGGATTGGCTTGTAAGAAGAAAACAGAGGTCCTGAAATATGTGTGGGAACTGAGGTTGCTTCGTTACTGAGCTGGGAAGAGTTCCCAGTGTCTCTGTTGGGGGAGTGACCAGAAACCCAAGTTTTTCCTGCCTAGGAGTAACAGATTCTTCACTTTTCTACAGTGCACTCCAGTGCAACCTTCCTTCCAAAGTTCAAGCCCATGAAGTGGGAGTTTTGACATTCTAGAATATTTTCATACATTTACTCAGTCCTTCAGCATATAGTAAATTGTTTTAAGTGTTAATGTGAAAACAGCTTTGTCCTTGTCATTATTACCACTTAGATGCCTCTGTCTTATCTCTTAGATATCTTTAAGATAAGAGGAGTGAACTAGCTAACAGTGACGTGTTAAGACACAGTTGCTTGTTTGTAGAGGCCTTACCTTGAATATTAAGAGATAACTTGATTTTTTTTTCTTCAACAGAGAAAAACTGATTTTTTTGACATCAAGATTTTTTAAAATACCTACTTAAGAAATGGATTCATGTATACTTAATGTTAGAAATCTAATTCAGTATTTGAAAGCAGCTAAGAACACCCTAGCTTAACAAGGGATAATAAGGAATCACTATATTTAGTTAACATTAGAGATATGTTAATACTTTAGAGGTATTTTAACTTCAAAATATAATTTTAATATTAACCTTACTTTATTAATTATGTGGTGGTTAATTGGTTCATTAGTTCTGTTTTGGTTCACCATACAGTTTGAAGGGAAAGGACATGTTAACTTTTCTAAGCCTCAGTATCCCTTATGTATGTATACAAAATGTAAGCAATAAATTCTGCTCTTCCACCTCACAAGGTACTGTGGAGCTCAAATAGTACGAATGAAGAAATGCTATGCAATTGATAAATTGCTGTGTAGGAGGAAAAGTTGCAATGCCAGTTTCATGTCTGCCAGATCTTAGTTATCAGCAATAAATAACACCCTCATGTCTTTTTGCTACAGAGGAATATTTTCTTTTCATGTTTTTAAAAAGTGTTGCATCTGGTAAAGCAAAAAGATGTAGAAAGCAAGTCTATAATGCATCCCAAAGCCAAATGAAAGACTGGATTTAGCCTTAGATTTTCTGTTTGAATTATTTGATAGCCCAGTAATAAAACATAGATACATAATTATGAACTTCATTAAAAATTAATTTTATATGTACATACCTTTAAAGGTTGCTGTGCAACTTGGAGATAATTCTAACACTTAAAGTCCTGGAATGCTATGAAAAGAAAAGATTGTCTCATGAACAGCCTGGGACAAGATTTCCTCACTGCCTTAATATTTTTAAATAGCATTAATCTGAAAACATGTTTTTCATTCAGGAGAAAAGGATATGGAACTGTTAGGGAAATTGAACATACATGGGTTTCTGTTTTGGCTAAATATCTGTTTCAAGACATATTCAGGAGAAAAATTTCAATTTTAAGCCACAGGATTAGAGTATGTGTACCAGTTATCAAAACCTTTAATTTTGGAGTTATTATTTTCCTAAATACACTTATTCCCTTCATCTTTTTTTTTTATTTTACAAATGAAGTATAAATGTTAAAGACAAAAAGAGATTGCCCCACATTAAAGACAAAATGAAGTATTCAAATATGCAGAAAAATTTGAAGAGCATATAAACACCTGTACACATTTACTCTCACTGCCTAATACTTTCCATACTTTGTGTAATTTTAATGTATGACTTAAAACAGATTGAACTGACATTTTTGTACTTGCCCTGATCTGAACCCCTGTATACCCCTTCTACAGGTAATCATTGCCTTGAATTTAGTATGTTTTAAACTCAGTGGTTTTTCAAAGGGAATTTGTGCTATAGTCTATGGCTTTAAAAAAATACTGCAAAATTTATGTTTAAATGGTAGAATATTTTGTTCAACACACTTTATAATTGTTTGAAGATTAGGGTGTCTGAACATTAATGGCTTCTTACTAAATCTCATGACATTTAACCAGTTTTAAGGTTTTTAAATCAATTCCTTTTCAGTGAACATTGTTTTTTGAGTCTCAAGTTTCTTCTAAGGCAAAGTTGTGAAAAATTTGTAAATGAGAAATTTTTATGTGTGAGATCCTCAAATACAGACATAACCCTTTCTAGCTTTAGATTATAGCCACCCTTGGTGCAACTTAATGCCTCCCTCTCATTTCAATGAACAGAAAGAATATTCCCCTTAATTGGTGTTAGTGCTTAGTTAGTGCTCCATCATTCAGCTTCGGTTACCAACTTAATCTTTCTTGTTCTTCTGTCTACTTACTGCCCATATTAGCACAAATCCCAGACATATTATATCATCAGACTTTCTGGGATATTTTCCATGTCATGTTTTACTCCTGCTCATAGTTGCAATTGTATAAGAATATCAGGGCTGGCCAAGCTTGTCCGCATTACAATTTCTTCAGATCTTAGAACTTTGCTACTCAAAATGTTGTCCCTGTACTGAGGGCAATTAGTATCACCTGGGAGCTTATTAGAACCTCAAATGCTCCAGCCTTGTCTGTGACTTACTGAATCTTCATTTTTACAAGATTGGCAGGTGTGACCCATCTGGACATTAAAGTTCTATGCTAGTAGAACATTCTTTTCAGTTCAGTGAAAACCAGCTTTTTTCCTTCTTGTGAAAAAATTACCAAGAAAATGTAACAAGTTATTTGAAAGATCTGTACTGTTAATAACACTAAGGAATAACTAGAGCTGAAAAGGACCCTAGGTATATGGTTTTAACCTGTAGTTGAGGTAGGTCAAAGGAATAGTTTAGCAACACGTTTGTATTGACTTATCTGTAATTAGAATACAGGTCCCTGGGTTTCCAGTTCAGACCTATAATGTGTAAAGCAAATAGAGACCTGCTGTTATTCATAAATTAAAACTACTGGAATTCAGTGTGCAAGTTAATAGGTAAATAGCTAATAATAGTAATCAATTTTATTTAGTAATAAATACCAAGTTCATGAAAGATCTTCCACATGAATTGATTTTGTTGAATGATTTGAAATTAACACTCTTCAGCCCTGTCTGTATTACATCATGCTTGCATATGTGTGTGCTCCCTCAGTCGTGTCCGACTCTGTGTGACCCCGTGGACTGCAGCCTGCCAGGCTTCTCTATCCATGGGATTTCCCAGGCAAAAATACTGGAGTTGGTTGCCATTTCCTTCTCCAGGGGATCTTCCTGACCCAGGGATCGAAGCTGAGTCTACTCTCTCTCCTGCATGGGCCAGTGGATTCTTTACCACTGAGCCACATTGAAAGCCCCTATTACATCATTCAGTTCAGTTCAGTCACTCAGTCATGTCCAACTTTTTGCGACCCCATGAATTGCAGCACGCCAGGCCTCCCTGTCCATCACCAACTGCTGGAGTCTGTCTAAACCCATGTCCATTGAGTCAGTGATGCCATCCAACCATCTCATTCTCTGTTGTCCCCTTCTCCTGCCATCAATCTTTCCCAGCATCAGGGTCTTTTCAAATGAGTCAGTTCTTCGCAGCAGGTAACCAAAGTATTGGAGTTTCAACTTCAACATCAGTCCTTCCAATGAACACCCAGGACTGATCTCCTTTGGGATGGACTGGTTGGATCTCATTGGAGTCCAAGGGACTCAAGAGTCTTCTCCAATACCACAAGTTCAAAAGCATCAATTCTTCAAAAGCATGTATCTCACATCCATACATGACCACTGGAAAAACCATAGCCTTGACTAGACGGACCTTTGTTGGCAAAGTAATGTCTCTGCTTTTGAATATGCTGTCTAGGTCCTAAGTTTCCTTTGAACGAGTAAGCGTCTTTTAATTTCATGGCTGCAGTCTCCATCTGCAGTGATTTTGGAGCCCAGAAAAATAAAGTCAGCCATGGTTTCCCCATCTTTGACATGAAGTGATGGGACTGGATGCCATGATCTTAATTTTCTGAATGTTGAGCTTTAAGCCAACTTTTTTACTCACTCATCAAGAGACTCTTTAGTTCTTTACTTTCTGCCATAAGGGTGGTGTCATCTGCAGATCTGAGGTCATTGATAATTCTCCCAGCTATCTTGATTCCATCTGTTACATCATATGGTATAATAAAATGACTCGAGTCATTTTGGTAAATTGACAGCTTGCCTATTCATTGGGCTTCCCTGGATTCATTGAGTACTGCTTCAGTTCCTTTCTCCACTCCAATGAATAGCACAGTTCTATAGTTGAAATACCTAAGCTTTATTGAGTGATGCTGCTGATAACTCTGAGTTAGAGCTGTGATATATAGATTCAGCTGTGCCATACTATGCCTTCAGGGGCTATTACCCGCACCCTTAACATAATTTTTCATGTTCTTGTGACGAACAGTTTTCTCTATTGTCTTGCTGAGTATTTCCTGCTTAACCACTCCCATTGCTCTCTAAACCTTGCTACCACTTTAGCTGTCACTTATATTTATCTTTCTCTTCAACTTTCATCTGTTTCTTCCTTCCTTGCAGCTAATTTCTTGCTCCTGTGACTTATATTTTTATAACCATAACCAATTAAAGTCTTTTCAACTGGTTAATGAACTGATAAATGATAATGCATTGTATGTAATATTCAAATGTTCTGTTTTTGTCTAGTTCAGCTTAAAATCCTTTTTAAAAATTTTGTTTTTTAACTTGTGGTATTATAACAATTCCAGGTGGTAGAAACCACCAAAATATCTGGAAATCTCAAGTATTAATGTATTTATCACTAGTGTGTTCAGTTCTAGTGGAGGAGAATTTGTCAAAGAATTGGGGTTAAAGAGCTCCCTATAAGTACACTTGTAAAGTTCTAAATGGTGGTTCCAATTCATTCAATCACAATTCATAGAAGTTAAAACTGCATATATTCAAAGGAATAATTACTGTTGTTTCTCAAAGATAGGAGTAAAACGGCCCCATGAAGAGCATAGTTACATTGCAGTAGTTGTCTCTTGCCTAAGTTTGGCGTTTTATAATTATAAACGCATTAAATTACAACTTTTTTTTTTTCTGGAAAAAGCATAGGCGTTGACATTAGACTATTCAAAGACCTTTCTTTGCTACCCAGTAGTTATGAGACCTTTCGAAGCCTTGATTTTCTCATCTGTAAAATAGAGATAATATCTACCTCATTATAGAAAGATCCCCTGGAAAAGGAAATGGCAACCCACTCCAGTATTCTTATCTGGGAAATCCCAGGGGCAGTAGAGCCTTGGCAGACTACCGTCCATGGAGTTTCAAAGGAATCATGCTTAAAAAGATAATGCCCAATAGTTTATTTTATAGTTTTTGTTAATCTTACTCTTTTGAGCATTAGTTTCGAATTTTGGCATGGTATTTATCTTTCTTGAAATAATAGCAGCATTAATTTCAACCAGTCATGAATACTAAAAATATTACACTCTATGTAACAGTGGTGTATTTATTGCTAAATCAATATATAGATTAACAGCACCAGCAATAAAACATGGCCAATGTTAAAATATTTTCAAAATAAAAAGGATTATTTTTAGTTTTAAACAATAATTCATACAAGCACATTTTAAAATATCAACTTCTGTAGAAACACAGCTTTGGAAATACCTAGTAATATTTTTAAAAATCACCTTTTGAATCAATTTTAGGGTGAGATGGTTGTAATATTTTTCTGAACAAATGGAGGTTTTTTTTACCTCAAAGTCCATGGCTGTTTCCTCTGTCCACCACAGTGATATAGATTATTTATTGCTAGTTTTTTCCTTTTCTTTTTTTGTTAGATAGTAATTGAGTTTAATTATTTGTCCACATTTATAAAATTACAGGAGAGCACCTGAAGAAGTAGATTTCAGTTTTAAAAGATTGTCAGTATAAAACATCCAGTATTATGGATGAACCACTAACTTCTAAACCTGAATTTCTAACCAGAAACATAAAGCATACTGACCCGTTAACATCTGCTTGAACAAATACTATTAATATTACATGCTAACTAGATGCTGTGAATAAGCATGAAACACAGTTCCTTCTTATCAAGGGGCTTTCAGTCTGGTGTGAAATAATAGCAGTTGTACAGTTGAATAAGTTTTATGGAGAAATGACTGGGTGCTATTGGCTTCCCAGGTGGCTCTGTGATCAAGAATCTGACAGCCACTGCAGGAGACCTGGGTTCGATCCCTGGGTAGGGAAGATCCCCTGAGAGATGGCAACCTACTCCAGTATTCTTGGCCTGGGACATTGTGGCCAGAGGAGCCTGGTGGGCTACAGTTTATGGGATTGCAAAGGAGTTGGATACAATAGTTAAACAACAGTAGGGTGCTATTAGAATATATGCAACTTTTATCTGTTAGGATTCCCGCAGGTACATTTGAAACTTGAACAACGTGGGAGTCAGGTGCTTATAAAGTTTTATAGTCCTTCCTCTGTACCCTTGGTTCTGCATGTGGGGATTCAACTGAGGATCCTGTAGTACTATAATATGAATTTATTAAAAAACCCATGTTTAAGTGGACCCGTGTAGACCAAACCTGTGTTGTCCAAAGGTAAACTAGTTATAGTTGAAAGCTGGGTTAGAGGGAGGGGTGAGGAAGGGAAGTGTTGAAGACTGAATAGTTTGTTTAAAAAAAAAAAAAAAAATAGTACTGAGTCAAGATTATGGCACCCTGGAGAAACTAAAAGTTCAGCATTGCTAGGTCATACAGAGATGACAAGGAAGCGGCAGAGAAATGTATTTTGGTATGAAAAGTTCAAATTATGGGCCCTGCTAAAGCATCTGGACTCAAGATCAGTGTTTTCAAACAATTATGAGTAAAATGACCCTTTAAAAGAAGGGTATGAGTTGGAGTGACAAAACGATCAACTTATCCTGCTTATTAAAATCTCTCTCTTAAATGTAAAGCTCTTTGTTCCTAGTTGTAAAATATCAAGTATTAAATTTATTTAAACCTGTCGTTACAAGAAACTCAAAACTTGATTTTAAATTATTTTAACAAATATAAAATTAAGACTTCTAAAAATACCCTGTTGGGTGCCATTAAAAGGAAGACCCTTACTCTAAGGCTGCATTATCCTTGGATGATTTAAATGCCATGGCCATCCTATTCTAATTATATGAAAAGGATTAGAGAAATTCATGAAACAAACATGATACATGATTTTGGATTGTCTTTTTATATAGTAATTTAAGAATATTTCCCACTAAAACATAGACATGGGAAGAATGGGAAACAAAGCGATTACAACAAACAATTTAAAATGAAATTTCAGACCCATTTTAGTCACTGTACTTTTAGGACCATTTTGGACTGCCTCAGATTTCCCTAGGAATATTGGTTCACCCTCCTAAGCTGTTCATGGTACTCTTTTGGCTTGAGAATTCTACAATAGAATCACTGTTTTTACATAACACGGAAATTTTAAATCTGAAATAATTATTTTGTTGAGTCAAAAGGATTAATGTAAAAGAGGAAAGACCCCCTCCATAAAAATGTTTTAACCTTTAAAAATAGTTTCAAGTCCCACCATAAGTTTAAATATTACTTGCCAAATAAATATATCAACCATATTTTTAGTTTGATTCAAGCAGAATCACACATGCAATGTATTCTTGAGTTTACAATCACGCTCATAACCAGCTTGACTGAAAATTCAACATAGTTTTCTTCACCATCTGAGATTCTAAATTTGCTCTTTACCTCAGCTTATCATTCTGTACACAAAAGCCAGATATATTTGAGTTTAATGAGAATTACTGACACTTGAAGTCAAATAAGATGGCTTTGGGAATATTGAGTTTTTATAATAAATAGAATTGCCAACAATATTTATGGGCATTTGCTTTCTGTCTGATCACTAAATCACTAGAACTCTTGAAATTCCTTACCAATATATTGTCTCCCTCTATATTTTCTGTGTCTCGTATTTGTTTTTAGGTCAAAACCCACTTTAAAAATTCTAAAGGCTGTCAATTTTTTGACAAGTTTTAATTAGTTCAATAGTGTTTGGCCTAAGGAGATCAAAGGATTCATTGGTCTATATTTAATATATTTATTTCATAAATTCCATACCATCTTGGTCTAACTCATAGTGTAATAAATGCAAAATACTTGGCAAAGTTAATCCAAATTTTGTTTTCATTTGCTGTCTATTTTTAATGAATTCTTAATCTGAACATGTATACACAGGTACTGGTATACCAGTAAAAAAGAGTTTTTTTCTGTTAGGGAAGGAGAGCTTAAGTATGTGGTTCTTTGTAGATTTGTTGAAGCAAGAGATAAGAGACAATTCAGATGATTTGAACAAGACACAGAAAGCAGCAGTCATACAATATTGTAACAGGATTTTTGAAAGAACGCGAGGTTAGATGCGTCCTTTTCTTCTTTGTATTTATACTCTACACCATTTTTGAATATAGAAGTCTGGAGTCACAGTGTACCCTTTCTTTCCCTGTCTGAGCAGGGGGAAAGTATTATGTGTTCTTTAGAACCTAAATTTATAGTTTTATTTGCTATAATAAATGTTGAGGTCCTTTAATGGACCAGAACCTGGTGGTCCGGAGTGGACAATAAGAAAGTAAAGAAGAGAGAAAGAGGCTGATATTCCTTGGTTTACGCAGAAAACCAATAAACTCCTTGACACGGAGCTTGCTCTGTTCATGAAGGCCTCAGGTGCCTTCTCAATGGGGTGAAGGCATAGAGCACCTTCTCAAGAGGGTCTTAGAAGCCCAGGCAGGAAAGTGAACCCAGGCCTCTGCACTCCAAAGAAATAGCCTGAGAGAGAGAGAGAAAAAGAGTGGGAGAGACAAGACACGGGGACCAAAGCTCTGATGGAGCAAAGGTGTTTTAATCAACATGCTATGGGCATATATACTGTCTTCAGGTCAGTTCAGTCGCTCAGTCGTGTCCAACTCTGTGACCCCATGAATTGCAACACGCCAGGCCTCCCTGTCCATCACCAACTCCCGGAGTTCACTCAAATTCACATCCATCGAGTTGGGGATGCCATCCAGCCATCTCATCCTCTGTTGTCCCCTTCTCCTCCTGTCCCCAATCCCTCCCAGCATCAGAGTCTTTTCCAATGAGTCAACTCTTTGCATGAGGTGGCCAAAGTATTGGAATTTCAGCTTTAGCATCAGTCCTTCTAAAGAACACCCAGGGCTGATTTCCTTTAGGATGGACTGGTTGGATGTCCTTGCAGTCCAAGGGACTCTCAAGAGTCTTTTCCAACACCACAGTTCAAAAGCATCAATTCTTCAAAAGCGTGTATCTCACATCCATACATGACCACTGGAAAAACCACAGCCTTGACTAGATGGACCTTTGTTGGCAAAGTAATGTCTCTGCTTTTGAATATGCTATCTAGGTTGGTCATAACTTTGTTTCCAAGGAGTAAGTGTCTTTTAATTTCATGGCTGCAGTCACCATCTGCAGTGATTTTGGAGCCCCCAAAAATAAAGTCTGACACTGTTTCCACTGTTTCCCCATCTATTTCCCATGTTGACCATTACAAGGTAGTTATTCTCAGCAAAAATAAAGATTAAAATTCCAGACTTAAAAAACATAGGTGAGCCATATTAAAGAGAGAGAGAGTTGTAAACAATCACTTTTACTGTATGGTTCACAAGAAGGAAGAGGGTACTTATGGTATTGAAAAACTAAGGAAGGAAATGCCTGGATTCCTCAGCCCTGGGAGAGGCTTGCCTCTCCTCTTAATTCCTGAATATTCAGGAATTAGTAAGGAACAGAGGATTCCTGACAGATCCAAAACAGCACACAGGAAGCCTCCTGTTAAATGCTTTTTGACAGATAAAGACATGATCAAAATCAATCATGGACCTAATCTAGCTTTGTTAGATTTGTAGTGCTTGAAGGAGACACTTTAATTTGTCTATGCAACCAGTACTAAAAGCAAACTATCCATGCCCTTCAGTCAAAGGAAGATGAATAAAATTCTTTTTTTTATTCTTGGTCCTGGTTGCTTCTCTATATACCTTTTATCCCTGAAAATTTTACATATGTAACATTTCTTCTGTCCTTTCGATGTAAATCTTGTACATTTTGATCATATCTTTTTAGTGCATTTCTGCACAGGAAAGCCAGAGCTTTCTGCTGTATTCCATCTTTCTCCTAAAGGAAGGATGATCATGAAAACATCTTGTCTCCTTTTTCATATAGTGGGGGTGGGGTGGGGGTGTGTGGGTTTAATAAAGCTTTAGGAAATGACACATGTTGGAGCAGTGACAACAGGAAACACAAATCTCATGTCCTATGGGTCTGGATTTACAGTTGTGGTCCTGTATTATGTATTATAATAGCTAGAACTTGAAGAGCATTTGATAGTAACACAATGCTGAATCTTGTATACAGTTACATACTTAATTCCTGTGGCAACAGAGTATGTGCAGACTCGGTCACTTCAGTTGTGTCCAACTCTTTGTGACCTTATGGACCACAGCCTGCCAGGCTCCTCTGTCCATGGAATTCTCCAGGCAAGAATACTGGAGTAGATTGCCATGCTCTCCTCCAGGGGACCTTCCTGAACCAGGGATCAAACCGTGTCTTTTATGTCTCCTGAATTGGTAGGCGGGTTGTTCATCACTAGCACTGCCCGGGAAGCCTAGCAACAAAATGTGCTAGGCATTTTATTTGTGAGGCACACATTATTTCCATACTAGAGAACGAGGCTCAGGAGGTGTTACTACCAAAGTTGCATGGTACACAGCAAAGCCTGAGTCCATGCTTTAAAAACTAATCCCACTATCATTTCAGCCCACAGACCTTTAGAGATAACATTTTATCAGATACCTCCATAAAAATGCATAGTTTTCTTTTGACTGGAATGTTCTTTATCCGTTCTTCCTGCCTACCCCAACCTCTAGGCTTTAGAGCCAAGTGATGAGACAAACAAAACCAGCCTCACTTTCTGGTGGGGGTGTGTTATCAGACAGCAGGTGAGGGTATTCTTTGCTATTGAGTCTTTTAAGTTGGGCATTTCTGTTTTTATTGACATTAATGCACTGAGACCTCAATCTACTCTGACTTTCTCAGTACACTGGCCTCCATTTCCACCAGGGACCTACTCTTGCCCTGGCTTCAATATCCACAGATTAGACCTCCCAGGATATCAGCCTATAATTGGTAACTGGCTCCATTCAACTTGGCAGCACTCCCCTGGACTTTCAGTTCAGTTCAGTCACTCAGTCATGTCCAACCCTTTGCGACCGCATGAACCGCAGCACGCCAGGCCTCTCTGTCCATCACCAACTCCCGGAGTCCACCCAAACCCATGTCCATTGAGTTGGTGATGCCATCCAACCATCTCATCCTCTGTCATCCCTTCTCCTCCTGCCCTCAATCTTCCCCAGCATCAGGGTCTTTTCAAATGAGTCAGCTCCACATCAGGTGGCCAAAGTATTGGAGTTTCAGCTTCAGCATCAGTCTTTCCAAGAATATTCAGGACTGAGTTCCTTTAGGATGGACTGGTTTGATCTCCTTGCAGTCCAAGGGACTCTCAGCTTATAACTAAGAACTGGTACGTGCAAGCTCTACATGAAGTAATTTATATAAATTCCAAAGTCGTAGAGCCTCTAACTTAGGAGTCCTCTCTAGAATCTGGACTCAACATGATGCACCTATACTTTTTTGTAACATTCGAGTCAGCCAACTCCATTTCTTGATTGCTGCCCAAAATGTAATTTCCTCAAATCATTTATCATCTACCATATATTCATCCTCATAATTTTCTGTGCTTTTTCTTTTCTGAACCAACTTCCAACTGATAATCTTTCTGTTTGCCCTTTTTACCAGGATTGTGGAACACTCACTCCATGATAAACACAGTCCTTAATGCGTTCATATAACACCTTTCCCACTACCTTAACTAAAACCTAATGCTTCTCATTTTATGTATATACCACTGGGGTAGAAGGCAGGGCATGCTTTTTTTTCCCCTCTCAGCTACAGCTTCTCTCCACCTCCTTTTAAGTTAAACATTCCTACTCTAGTGAAACGTTTGCATCTGACCCCACCTTCCTTTGCCCATTTTCATCTCTACAACATAGCAACCTCCTGTTTACTCCTTCACATTGATTGAAGACTTGCACCTGGCTTTTTGTCTTACCACCCAAGCACTAACAAATGCCTTGACTAATTGCCTACCCATGTTTATGACTTGAGGAATACATTCTCCTTACAGTTTCACGTTATCCTAAACTCCCATACCTTCACAATACTTTAGTCACCCATACCCATGGCAACATATGCGCTTTCTTTTACCTCTGAAAATTTGAACTTCAACAAACATCATGGGGATTTTTTGTCTTTTTTTTTTTCTTTTTCTGCTGTATCCTGAGTGCTTAAGACAGTATCTGGCACATAGCAAGTGCTTAATGAAGAGAAGTTCCCAAAGAAGAGAAGTTAAAGGCAAAGGAGAAAAGGAAAGATATACCCATCTGAATGCAGAGCTCCAAAGAATAACAAGGAGAGATAAGAAAGGCTTCATTAGTGATCAATACAAAGAAATAGAGGAAAACAATAGAATAGAAAAGACTAGAGATCTCGTCAAGAAAATTAGAGATACCAAGGGAACATTTCATGCAAAGATGGGCACAATAAAGGACACAAATGGTATGGATCTAACAGAAGCAGAAGATATTAAGAGGTGCCAAGAATACACAGAAGAACCATACAAAAAAGATCTTCAAGACCCAGATAACCACGATGGTGTGATCACTCACCTAGAGCCAGACATCCTGGAATGTGAAGTCAAGTGGGCCTTACGAAGCCTCACCACGAACAAAGCTAGTGGAGGTGATGGAATTTCAGTTGAGCTATTTCAAATCCTAAAAGATGATGCTGTTGAAGTGCTGCACTCAATAGCCAGCAAATATGGAAAACTTGGCAGTGGCCACAGGACTGGAAAAGGTCAGTTTTCATTCCAATCCCAAAGAGAGGCAATGCCAAAGAATGTTCAAACTACTGTACAACTGTACTCATTTCACATGCAAGCAAAGTAGTGTTCAAAATTCTCCAGGCTAGGCTTCAACAGTACCTGAACCGTGAACTTCCAGATGTTCAAGCTGGATTTAGAAAAGGCAGAGGAACCACAGATCAAATTGCCAACATCTGTTGGATCATACAAAAAGCAAGAGAATTCCAGAAGAACATCTACTTCTGCTTTATTGACTACCTTAAAGCCTTTGACTGTGTGGATCACAGCAAACTGTGGAAAATTCTTAGACATGGGAATACCAGACCATCTTACCTCCTCCTGAGAAATCTGTATGCAGGTCAAGAAGCAACAGTTAGAACTGGACATGGAAAAACAGACTGGTTCCAAATTGGGAAAGGAGTATGTCAAGGCTGTATCTTGTCACCCTGCTTATCTAACTTATATGTAGAGTACATCATGCAAAATGCTGGGCTGGATGAAGCACAAGCTGGAATCAAGAATGCAGGGAGAATATCAATAACCTCAGATATGCAGATGACACCACCCTTATGGCAGAAAGCAAAGAGCAAAGAGCCTTTTGTGAAAGTGAAAGAAGAGAGTGAAAAAGCTGGCTTAAAACTCAACATTCAAAAATCTAAGATCATGGCTTCTGGTCCCATCACTTCATGGCAAGTAGAGTGAAAACAGTGACAGACTTTATTTTTCTGGGCTCCAAAATCACTGCAGATGGTGATTGCAGCCATGAAATTAAAAGATGCTTGCTCCTTGGAAGAAAAGCTATGACCAACCTAGACAGCATATGAAAAAGCAGAGACATTACTTTGCTGTCAAAGGTCCAACTAGTCAAAGCTATGGTTTTTCCAGTTGTCGTGTATGGATGTGAGACTTGGACCATAAAGAAAGCTGAACACGGAAGAATTGATGCTTTGAAAACTGTGGTGTTGGAGAAGACTCTTGAGAGTCCCTTGGACTGCAAGGAGATCAAATCAGTCCATTCTGAAGGAAATCATTCCTGAATATTCATTGGAAAGGCTGATGCTGAAGCTGAAGCTCCATTACTTTGGCCACCTGATGTGAAGAACTGATTCATTGGGGGAAAAACCCTGATGCTTGGAGGGATTGGGGGAAGGAGGAGAAGGGGACAACAGAGGATGAGATGGTTGGATAACATCACCAATTCAATGGACATGAGTTTAAGTAAGCTCTGAGAGTTGGTGATGGACAGGTGGGGAAGCCTGGAGTGCTGCAGTCCATGGGGCTGCAAAGAGTCGGATACAACTGAGTGAGTGAACAAAATTGAAGTGCTTAATGAAGATTAGTCATTCCACAAATTACTACTTTCAATTTTTCAATCTCAGTTTATGTGGTTTTCTGAAAACAGAGCCTATGATCCTTGATTCTTGCTAGTTCTTCTACATAGTCTGGAACTAAGAACTGTCATCTGAACCACTCTCACTCAGATTCATCTCCCTTTTACCTGTCTACTTATGCCATATCTGACCAGCAAATTCCAACTCAGATCAGTATTTTTTTTGCTATAATTACTAAGCACAGTTGAACAAAATCTTAATACATCCTCACAGATAGCTCAGCTCATCCAAGTACTTTGCAACATTTTAAAATAATTTTTTTTAATCCCTTTTTGTATTTTTTAAAAAATCCTTTTTTGTATTTCCCTTAGCCTATATGTACATATTTCCAACTTTACCACTAGCAAATAGTACTTAGGGATCAATGTACATAACATTGCTTTTTGTGCATGTTTGTCCTTCTGCCTATAATGTTCTTACTTCTCTTTCCTGGCCTGCTGGTTTTTACTTATTCTTGAGACTGAACTGTGTTACTGGAATCCTTCCCTGATTTCTCAGCCTAGACTTGGTAAATTGTCTCCTAACAAACTGTTTATCTGAGTCACTGCATTTGCCAAATCTGTTCAACTCAAACAAAAATTGCAAATAGGACCCACAGTCTAGCAAAGAAAACATAGACCAACCATATTGCCATGGTTCTAATTGAGATGTATCTATAACTGTGCTGTGAGAGCATGTGGGAAAGATAAACTTAATGCTACAAAGGAAGTGACATTTGACTAGAGTACTAAAAGTAAGTAAGCATTTGCCAGAAGGAATAATGGGATAAGGAAGGCATCTTAATGCAATAAAAGATATGTGTGCAGAGGCACAGAGTAATGGAAAAGACTTTCCTTTATTTTCCACTCATATGAATAGTTCAATATTGATGGAATATAGTATGGGAGTAGGGAGAGGTAAGACTAGACAAGGTAAGTCTTGTCTGTTATGCTGAGGAGTTTAGTCTTTATAGATAGAAATTGTGAGTATTTAAATAAGGGCTCTATATAATCAGATTTATATTAGATAACTAGTAGGAAAGATGAGGATGGATTGTGTGAAGAGACCCTGAAATAACTCTTGGAAACGGTGCAAGACAAAAATAATGATATGAACTCAGGCAATAGAAAGAAAGAGAATTTAATGACTTTTTCAGAGACAGACTGGGGAATTAATTCAATGAGAGGATGTGAAGGAAAAGGAAGAATTAATGACCAGAAGGTTACACTATTATTTCAATTTTTTAATTGGTGGAAAATTGCTTTACAATGTTGTATTGGTTTCTGCCATACAACAATGTGAATCAGTCATAGTTATGTGTATGTACACTGCTGCTGCTGCTGCTAAGTCGCTTCAGTCATGTCTGACTCTGTGCGACCCCATAGACGGCAGCCCACCAGGCTCCCCCGTCCCTGGGATTCTCCAGGCAAGAACACTGGAGTGGGTTGCCATTTCCTTCTCCAATGCATGAAACTGAAAAGTGAAAGTGAAGTCACTCAGTAGTGTCCAACTCTTAGTGGCCCCATGGACTACAGCCTTCCAGGCTCCTCCATCCATGGGATTTTCCAGGCAAGAGTACTGGAGTGGGGTGCCATTGCCTTCTCCGATGTGTAAATATACATACATACATATATATATATATATATATATATATATATATATATATATATCTCCTCCCTTGTGAGCTTCCCTCCCCTCCCTGCTGTTTTTTACTTATTCCCATCCCACCCCTCTAGGTCATCACAGCACCAGGCTGGGCTTCCTATGTTATATAGCAACTTTCCACTAACTATTTTGTACAGGATTGAGTATTTATATTAATGTTACTTCCTCAGTTCATCCCATCCTCACCTTCCCTCGCTGTGTCCACAAGTCCATTCATTCTCTACTAGGTTCATCAGTACTATTTTTCTAGATTCCATATATATGCATTAATATATAATACTTGTCTTTCTCTTTCTGATTTATTTTACTCTGTATCTAGGTGCATCCACCTCACTACAACTGACTCATTCGTTCCTTTTATGGCTGTGTAATATTCTACTGTATGTATGCACCACATCTTCTTTATCTAAAGTTCATCCATTGAAGGACATCTAGGTTGCTTCCATGTCCTGGCTATTGTAAATATTGCTGCAATAAACACTGGGGTATGTGTCTTTTAGAATTGTGTTTTTCTCAGTATATATGCCCAATAATGGGCTTACTGGGTCATATGGTAGCTTTATTCCTAGTTGTTATTTTTATTTTTTTTTATTCCTAGTTTTTAAAGGAATCTCCATACTGTTTTCCATAATGGCTCTATCAGTTTACATTCTCACCAACAGTTCAGGAGGGTTCCCTTTTCTCCACATCCTCTCCAGCGTTTATTGTTTGTAGATTTTTTTGATGATGGCCATTCTGACTGATGTGAAGTAGTACCTCATTGTAGTTTTGATTTGCATTTCTCTGATAATTAGTGATGTTGAGCATCTTTTCATGTGTTTATTGGCCATCTGTATGTCTTTGGAGAAATGACTGTTTAGCTCTTCTGCCCATTTTTTGATTGGGCTGTTTGTTTTTCTGATATTGAGTTGTATGAACTTCTTAAGGTAGGAAAAAAAAAAGTAGTTCTTGCAATTTAGTTTTTAGAGCATCAGTTTAAAGGACTGTCAGAGCACTTGATCAGGTTGTAAGAGAGATGGGAGTGGAGATAATATCTAGGGAGTATTTTGGCCATAACATATAGATCATAGTTTAAGCAGTAGGAGTGGGTCAGATCATCTATAGAGAGTGGGTAGAGATATCTGTGATGCAGGAGACCAAGTTCTACCCATCGGTTGGGAAGATCCCCTGGAAAAGGAAATGGCAACCCATTCCAGTATTCTTGCCTGGGAAATCCCATGGACAGAGCAGCTTGGCAGGCTACAGACTTGGGGTCACAAGAGTCAGACTCGACTTAGTGACTAAACCACTACCGAAGATTATTTTTATCTATTTCATATTCTATCAATCCACTTTGCCCACATAAATTGTGTGCTCTTTGAGGGCTAGGATTGATTCAAATTTCAGATACTTCTAAGAACCCAGCACAAGAAAATGATACTTTCCAAGAGGAATGAGTATTTGCTAAAAGAACATTTTTCCCCCTCCTTGCTTTTTTATCTCTAAAACACTTAGCTTTGCTTATGCTCTCTGTATAATTCAGCACAGAGAGTAATTTGGAAAGTAATTTATGGCAAGGAAGATAAAATTATGAAATACCACTATAGGGAAAAATTTCAATGTTCTTATTCAATGGTAGAACTTACCATATATCTCTAGACACACTTTCACTTTAGAGACTTTTCAAAAATATATAAAAGTTATTATTTTTTTGGAAAGTAATGCTAATGATGTATTGTTACTTCTATTGTTCTCCTCTGAAGTTTAAATATATGCTAATCAGAAAGGATATAACATACAAATAGGCCTATGCACTGTACCAGTCAGTCAGTCAGCTCAGTCACTCAGTCATGTCCCACTCTTTGTGACTCCACGGACTGCAGCACTCAAGGCTTCCCTGTCCATCACTAACTCCTGGAGCTTGCTCAAACTCATGTCCATCAAGTTGGTGATACCATCCAACCATCTCATCCTCTGTCTTCCCCTTCTCCTCCTGCCTTCAATCTTTCCAAGCATAGGGTCTTTTCCAATGAGTCAGCTCTTCACAGCAGGTAGCCAAAGTACTGGACTTTCAACTTCAGCATCAGTCCTTCCAATGAATGTTCAGGACTGATTTCCTTTAGGATTGACTGGTTTGATCTCCTTGCAGACCAAGGGACTCTCAAGAGTCTTCTCCAACATCACTTTTTTCAAAGCATCAATTCTTCAGTGTTCAGCTTTCTTTCCCTGGTGGTTCAGACGGTAAAGCATCTGTCTACAATGCGGGAGACCCGGGTTCGATCCCTGGGTCAAGAAGATCCCCTGGAGAAGGGAAGTGGCAATCCACTCCATTACTATTGCCTGGAAAATCCCATGGACAGAGGAGCCTGGTAGGCTACATTCCATGGGGTTGCCAAGAGTCGGACACAACTGAGCCACTTCACTTCACTTCACTTCAGCTTTCTTTATGGTCCAACTCTCACATCCATACACGACAACTGGAAAAACCATAGCTTTGACTAGTTGGACCTTTGTCAGCAAAGTAATGTCTCTGCTTTTTCATATGCTGTCTAGGTTGGTCATAGCTTTTCTACCAAGGAGCAAGCATCTTTTAATTTCATGGCTGCAATCACCATCTGCAGTGATTTTGGAGCCCAGAAAAATAAAGTCTGTCACTGTTTTCACTCTACTTGCCATGAAGTGATGGGACCAGAAGCCATGATCTTAGATTTTTGAATGTTGAGTTTTAAGCCAGCTTTTTCACTCTCTTCTTTCACTTTCACAAGAGGCTCTTTGCTCTTTGCTTTCTGCCATAAGGGTGATGTTGTCTGCATATCTGAGGTTATTGATATTTCTCCCTGCATTCTTGATTCCAGCTTGTGCTTCATCCAGCCCAGCATTTTGCATGATGTACTCTACATATAAATTAAATAAGCAGGGTGACAAGATACAGCCTTGACATACTCCTTTCCCAATTTGGAACTAGTCTGTTTTTCCATGTCCAGTTCTAACTGTTGCTTCTTGACCTGCATACAGATTTCTCAGGAGGAGGTAAGATGGTCTGGTATTCCCATGTCTAAGAATTTTCCACAGTTTGCTGTGATCCACACAGTCAAAGGCTTTAAGGTAGTCAATAAAGCAGAAGTAGATGTTCTTCTGGAATTCTCTTGCTTTTTATATGATCCAACAGATGTTGGCAATTTGATCTCTGGTTCCTCTGCCTTTTCTAAATCCAGCTTGAACATCTGGAAGTTCACGGTTCAGGTACTGTTGAAGCCTAGCCTGGAGAATTTTGAACATTACTTTGCTTGCATGTGAAATGAGTACAGTTGTACAGTAGTTTGAACATTCTTTGGCATGGCCTCTCTTTGGGATTGGAATGAAAACTGACCTTTTCCAGTCCTGTGGCCACTGCCAAGTTTTCCATATTTGCTGGCTATTGAGTGCAGCACTTCAACAGCATCATCTTTTAGGATTTGAAATAGCTCAACTGAAATTCCATCACCTCCACTAGCTTTGTTCGTGGTGAGGCTTCGTAAGGCCCACTTGACTTCACATTCCAGGATGTCTGGCTCTAGGTGAGTGATCACACCATCGTGGTTATCTGGGTCTTGAAGATCTTTTTTGTATGGTTCTTCTGTGTATTCTTGGCACCTCTTAATATCTTCTGCTTCTGTTAGATCCATACCATTTGTGTCCTTTATTGTGCCCATCTTTGCATGAAATGTTCCCTTGGTATCTCTAATTTTCTTGACGAGATCTCTAGTCTTTCCCATTCTACTGTTTTCCTGTAATAAATGCAAAGAAATAGAGGAAAGCAATAGAATGGGAAAGACTAGAGATCTCTTCAAGAATATCAGAGATACCAAGGGAACATTTCATGGAAAGATGAGTACAATAAAGGGCAGAAAGCCTTCTTCAGTGATCAATGTACTGTATGATTTTTCACCAAGCATATGAAAAAGGGCTTAGAATATCAATGACTATTCTGTAATAATACAAATTAGTTATAAATATACTATCATAGAAGAGTTACACAATTCTCCATTGACACATGCATTGTATGTAAATAGGCTGAATTATATTTGTTGATGTTTGTTAAAATTGTATTCCATAAATTTTCATCTATCTGGTTTAACGTTTTTGTTTTTTTTTTCTGCCCTCTCCTCCTTTATTCCATCCCCTCTTCCCCCACCTTTCTTGTTGCAATAGATTCTCAGAGTTAAATAAGCAATTTTCTAAGATGTCCTTGTCAGGTGACATTATGGAAATTATTTGAATATCATTGCTAAGCCAGGTGAGCCATTTAAAAATGTAAATAATTTGCAATACCATGAATCTGGCTGATGAAGAGCAACCTTAATGCTGATTGATTTATTAGAATCTTTTCCTGATTAGTAATTGCTTCAAAATCTCTTTTCTATGGTTCAGTTTATCATTTTTGTGCCAGTTCTTAATATAAATCTGTATAGCTATCAAGTCTGTAATAAGCACTTCACATCATTAGTTATTCTATACTTTTCAAGCAAGTACTAGGGGGCCAATAACTGTATTTCTTACAGCTATTGATACAGTATAAGTTGATATTATTAATGATCTGATTTATAAAATATTTGAAAACTTTACATTGGTCCTACTCAATGCTATATTTTAAAATATACAATATGGCACCAAAACAAGACTGTCAGGTTTTTATCCATTCTTTAAAAGTATTTTAAAGGAAAAGATGTAGTCATGACCTTGAGGCATTTCAAACTTGAGCTTTGTTTGAAATTCACAATCATAATTATAATTTCAAGAAGCACTGTCTTAAAGTTGTCTTATTGCTGTAATGAAGCTGCTAGAAATTTCATTTATTCTCAAGTTAAATCTCAGGAAACCTATTTTATCATAGGAAATAAGCCAGTGCAAAAATACTGCCTTGACTCTAGGGCTCAAATTTATTCATGTAACTCTTGAGGAATGCCTATGAGTCAATCACATAAATTTTATTGCATATTTATTTTTTAATATAAATTTCAATTTAGCATTCTCTGAGGATAAGTACTCTGTGTATTTCTACTTTCATCACATGTGTATCTTCATTTATTTAACTATAGATACATAAGGAAGCTTACCATACCCTACATATAACAGATTTTAGATGGATAGTGATAGGAAAAGAATTTGCATACAATACGTATTAACTCAAAAATATGATTATGGCTGATTTTTTAGCCATCTATTTAACAGAGTTACTATGTGGTATATGAGAATATTTCCCACTTTGAAGTTAACTTGACTGTGAAGTTATTTTGGCTGCTGTGATTTTCATAAAACAGTGATTTACTGATGCAAGTCTAATAATTGATATATCCATGAAAAAGTTAGGACAAATCACTTACTAAAAAAAAGAAAAATATGTACCTTCTAAAACTGTTCACAGGTAGCTCAAATTCTTATACACTGTTTTGTTTAAAAAAATATCCTTTTGTGGAAACAAAGACTCCTCATTTCTTTCTATTTCTCAAACTGTAACTACATTTGTTTTTTTTTTTTTTAAGAAAAAGCATAACTATACAGTTTGTGCACTGGTATCTATTATGTTTGGGCTTCCCTGGTGGCTCAGATGGTAAAGAATCTGCCTGCAGTGCAGGAGACCTGGGTTCAATCCCTGGGTTGGGAAGATCCCCTGGAGAAGGGCATAGCAACCCACTCCAGTATTCTTGCCTTGAGAATCCCCATGAACAGAGGAGTCGAGAGCTACAATTCATGGGGTCACAAAGAGTCAGACATGACTGAGCACCTAAGCGCAGCACATCTATTATGTTTAAAATATTTTATTCTTAAAAAAAAACTATTTATTTTTTAATTGAAGGATAATTGTTTACAGAATTTTGTTTTTCTGTGAAACCTTAACATGAATCAGCCTTAGGTATACATATATCCCCTCCCTCTTAAAATATCTTATTCTTAAATGGAGGCATCTAACATATTCAAAAGTCCAGAAGATATAACTAATATGTTGCAAATAAAATAAGATTTCTTTTTGCATATTCATCTAAATATTAAGTTGTATTTCTATTTGTACTGAGAGGCATGTCTAAGTTTTTTTGTTAAATTCTAAACCTTTCCTTATTAGTACAGGTTAGTTCTATTCCATTTATATTTGATCTAGCAAGATTTTGTTAGGCCTGAAAAGTCTACTTGTTTAGCATAATAAAGTATTACAGTTTAAAATGAACCATTTCATTTCTAAATTCAGTGTGGAAGAAAATGCAAACTGGCAGGATCCTACCTAGAATAAAAACTTAGGGCATTTTTTTCGCCAGAGATAATTGTATTAAACTAAGCCTTTCTTCAATTGATAAGATAAGATATAGTTCAAAAATGATTAATTGAGCTTATAAGTAAATAAATACTTCATAAATAAAAATAAGAATTTATTTATTTGTTTATACTGGTCTATTTATACAACCTGAATACTTTGTAATCCCCAATTTGCTATTGATTAGCCAAAAAGTTCATTCAGGTTTTCCCATAACATCTTACAGAAAAACCCAAGTGAACTTTTTTTGAGGGCCAACTCAATACATTTATTTAGTTTAATTGTATTTTTTAATCTAGAAAATGTTTATCATGAAAAATTCTTAGATTTCAAACTGAAGCTTAATATATAAGGGAAACCATGTGAAAGTCCAGGCGAATGTGCCAATAGTGCCACTGACTTAAATCTGACTTTGAATAAATCAATTAATCATTTAGGAAATGAAATTTTCTCATGAATAGAAGTACTATAACTAATTGATGCAATTCAGAAAAACTAAAATATTATTGCACCTTGGAAAAACAGGAAATGCTACACATTTTAAAAAACATGCTGACAACAAATAATGGTTTTAGTGATAAATTAATTGCAGATTTGATCTCTAGGAAGAAAAAGCATTAAAAAAATTCAGTAAATAGAAGAAAAAGTTACAATATTGTAGGAAAAATACTTATCTGAATTAGAAGAACAGCGTTCCCAAGCAGGCTCTATCCTAACTAGCTTAAGTACACTGAGCACCAGTGCTTTTACCTTGAAAAGTATGATTGGTGTAAAAGATCTCTACATGGCTTTTGAAATGTAACCTCTGTGATTTAGGAACAGCATAGGTTTCAGTTCAGTTCAGTTCAGTTCAGTCCCTCAGTCGTGTCCTATTCTTTGTGACCCCATGAATCGCAGCACGCCAGGCCTCCCTGTCCATCACCAACTCCCGGAGTTCACTCAGACTCATGTCCATTGAGTCAGTGATGCCATCCAGCCATCTCATCCTCTGTTGTCCCCTTCTCCTCCTGCCCCCAATCCCTCCCAGCATCAATCTTTTCCAATGAGTCAACTCATCGCGTATGGCAGCCAAAGTACTGGAGTTTCAGCTTTAGCATCATTCCTTCCAAAGAAATCCCAGGGCTGATCTCCAAAGCCATGCCCGTGGGGCAATCCAAGATGGGCGGGTCATGGTGGAGAGGTCTGACAGAATGTGGTCCACTGGAGAAGGGAATGGCAAACCACTTCAGTATTCTTGCCTTGAGAACCCCATGAACAGTATGAAAAGGCACAATGATAGGATACTGAAAGAGGAACTCCCCAGGTCAGTAGGTGCCCAATATGCTACTGGAGATCAGCATAGGTTTAGGGTATATTAAACATAAAATAATGATGCAGAGATCCTTGGGATATTACTACAGTTAGACAGGATCCAAATGGCAGTCTGTCCAAAATGTACTACCAGTATCAACTTTTCATAGTGTGTTTTGCCTATGCTGTTAATGAAGTTGTAAAATCAGATGTCTCCATTCACACACCTGGTTTAGGATCCCAAGAGGAAGATAGGTTCACAACTATCAGGTTGAGGCCCTCACAAGTTTAGCCTTTCTAATCTCACTTACCATGGGGTCCAAAGAGTTGGATATGTCTTAGCGACTGAGCAACAAAAACAAATCTCACTCAGTCCCCATTGCTCCCTATCAGTCATTTTAGTTGACCTTGATGAACTCCTGACTACTTTCTCCTCAGCATATGTTACTCATCCCCTACCTAACAAATATATGCACACACACACAGCCCTAAAACATACATGCATGTATTATTTTAGTCTGTAAATTATCATGTGATAACACCCTTATGCCAATTTTATAATCAAAATAGAAATCATTGTGAAAACTCTCAACTCCTTGCCTGAATAACCATCACATATGCCCTTCTCTGCAGCCCAGAGAACAAGCCATCCTATTCAAGGATAATTCTTCTCAATTCCCCTCTTACTGCCCTTTTAGAAACTTCTCTATGAAGTACCTCCTTGTCCTCTATCTCTGATTGTCCCTTTAGATTTCAAACTCTTCCAAAAAAAAGATGGGAGAACACTTCCAAACTCATTTTACAAGACCAACATTACCCTAATATAAACACCAGACAAGGACACTACAAGAAAAGAAATTACAGGCCAATATCCATGATGAACACAGATGTAGAAATCCTTAACAAAATACTAACCAAATTCAACAATACATTAAAAGGATCATACACCATGGTCAAATGGAATTTATTCCAAGGATGAAAGGATGGTTCAAAATCTATAAATCAATGTGAGAAGTCACATTAAGAGAATGAAGAGTAAAAATCATGGATCATCTCAATAGATGCAGAAAAAGCACATGACAATATTCAATACCTAATAATGATAAAAAACTCTCAACAAATAGGGTATAGAAAAAACAAAACAACATAAAAAAAACTACATATAATAAGCCCACAGCTAACATTATATTCAATAGTAAAAAGCTGAAAGTTTTCCTGCAAGATCAGGAACAAGATAAAGATGCCCACCCACTACTTTCATTCAATACTGTATTGGAAATCCTTGCCAGTTAGGCAAGAAAAAGAGATGAAAGACATACAAATTAGAAGTAAAACTATTTGTAGATAACTAGACCATTCAGGTATGACCTAAATCAAATCTCTTATGATTATACAGTAGAACTGAGAAATAGATTTAAAGGACTAGATATGATAGATAGAGTACCTGATGAACTATGGAATGAGGTTCGTGACATTATACAGGAGACAGGGATCAAGACCATCCCCAAGAAAAAGAAATGCAAAAAAGCAAAATGGCTGTCTGGGGAGGCCTTACAGAGAGCTGTGAAAAGATGAGAAGCAAAAAGCAAAGGAGAAAAGGAAAGATAGACCCATTTGAATGCTGAGTTCCAAAGAATAGCAAGGAGAGATAAGAAAGCCTTCCTCAGGGATCAGTGCAAAGAAATAGAGGAAAACAACAGAATGGTCAAGACTAGAGATCTCTTCAAGATAATTAGAGATACCATGGGAACATTTCATACAAAGATGGTCCCAATAAAGGACACAAATGGTATGGATCTAATAGAAGCAGAAGATATTAAGAAGAGGTGGCAAGAATACACAGAAGAACTGTACAAAAAAGTTCTTCATGACCCAGATAATCACGATGGTGTGATCACTGACCGAGAGCCAGACATCCTGGAATGTGAAGTCAAGTGGGCCTTAGAAAGCATCACTACAAACACAGCTAGTGGAGGTGATGGAATTCCAGTTGAGCTATTCCAAATCCTGAAAGATGATGCTGTGAAAGTGCTTCACTCAGTATGTCAGCAAATTTGGAAAACTCAGCAGTGGCCACAGGACTGGAAAAGGTCAGTTTTCATTCCAGTTCCAAAGAAAGGCAATGCCAAAGCATGCTCAAACTACCACACAATTGCACTAATCTCACACGCTAGTAAAGTAATGCTCAAAAGTCTCCAAGCAAGCCTTCAGCAATACGTGAACCATGAACTTCCAGATACTCAAGCTGGATTTAGAAAAGACAGAGGAACCAGAGAGCAAATTGCCAACATCTGCTGGATCATCGAAAAAGCAAGAGAGTTCCTGAAAAAAAACATCTACTTCTGCTTTATTGACTATAAAGCAACAGTTCAAACTGGACATGGAACAAAAGACTGGTTGGTTCCAAATAGGAAAAGGAGTGTGTCAAGGTTGTATATTGTCCCCTGCTTATTTAACTTATATGCAGAGTACAACATGAGAAACGCTGGGCTAGAAGAAGCACAAGCTGGAATGAAGATTGCTGGGAGTAATATCAATAACCTCAGATATGCAGATGACACCACCCTTGTGGCAGAAAGTGAAGAAGAACTAGAGCCTCTTGATGAAAGTGAAAGAGGAGAGTGAAAAACTTGGCTTAAAGCTCAACATTCAGAAAACTAAGATCATGGCATCCGGTCCAGTCACTTTATGGGAAATAGATGGGGAAACAGTGGAAACAGTGGCTGACTTTATTTTTGGGGCTCCAAAATCACTGCAGATGTTGACTGCAGCCACGAAATTAAAAGACGCTTACTCCTTGGAAGGAAAGTTGTGACCAACCTAGATAGCATATTCAAAAGCAGAGACATTACTTTGTCAACAAAGGTTCATCTAGTCAAGGCTATGGTTTTTCCAGTAGTCATTATGGATGTGAGAGTAGGACTACAAAGATAGTGTTATCTATCTGCTGTTGGAGAAGACTCTTGAGAGTCCCTTGGACTGCAAGGAGATCCAACCAGTCCATCCTAAAGGAGATCAGTCCTGGGTGTTCATTGGAAGGACTGATGTTGAAGCTGAAACTCCAATACTTTGGCCACCTGATGTGAAGAGACAACTCATTAAAAAAGACCCTGATGCTGGGAAAGATTGAGGGCAGGAGGAGAGGATGAGATGGTTGGATGGCATCACCGACTCAATGGATATGAGTCTGGGTAAACTCTGGAAGTTTGTGATGGACAGCGAGGCCTGGTGTGCTGTGTGGTTCATGGGGTCACAAAGAGGTGGACATGGCTGAGTGACTGAACTGAACTGAACATGATGTTATATCTAGAAAACCCTAAAGGCTCTATCAAAACAGTGAGAATAAAGAAATTCAGTAAAGGATACAAAATCATTGTAAAAAAAAAAAAATCACTTGCATTCCTATATTCTAACAAAAATAACTGGAAATAGAAATTAAGAAAAACAATCTCATTTACAATTGTATTAACAAGAATAAAGTACCTAGGAATAAATTTAGCCAAGGAGGTGAAAGATCAATACACGGAAGATGGTAAGACAAGGATAAATGAAATTGAAGAAGGCACAAATGAACAAAAATATCTTTTCTGATCATGGGTTAGAAGAATATTATTAAAATATCCACACTACCCAAAACAATTTATAGATTCAATTGCAATTTCTTTCAAAATTCAAATGGCATTATTTTTTAGATAAATAGGAGAAACAATATTAAAATTTGTGTGATACCACTAGGGACCCCAAATAGCCAAAGCAATTTTGAGAAAGAATAATAAAACTGGAAGCATCACATTCCCTGACTTCAAACTATGTTGTTCAGTCGCTAAGTCGTGTCCGACCCTTTGCGACCCCATGGAGTACAGCACGTCAGGCTTCCCTGTCCTTCACTCTCTCCTGGAGTTTGCTCAGATTCATGTTCATTGACTCAATGACTCTATCTAACTGTCGCATCCTGTTGCCATCTTCTCCTCCTGCCTTCAGTCTTTCCCAGCAGCAGGGTCTTTTTCAGTGAGTTGGCTCTTCACATCAGGTGTCTGAAGTACTGGAGCTTCAGCATCAGCTTTTCCAATGAATATTCAGGGTTGATTTCCTTTAGGATTGACTGGTTTTACCTCCTTGCAGTCCAAGGGACTCTCAAGAGTCTTCTCCAGCACCACAACTCAAAAACATCAATTCTTTAGCCTTCAAAAACCATAGCTTTGACAAGGCAGACCTTTGTCAGAAAAAGGATGTCTCTACTTTTTAACATACTGTCTAGGTTTATCATAGCTTTTCTTCTAAGGACCAAGCATCTTTTAATTTCATGGCTGCAGTTACCATCCACAGTGATTTTGGAGCCCAGGAAAGGAAAATCTGTTACTGCTTTTTCTTTTTCCCCTTCTATTTGCCATGACAAGATGGGACTGGATGCCAAGATCTTGTTTTTTTTTTTCATGTTGAGTTTCAAACCAGATTTTTCACTCTCCTGTTTCACCCTCATCAAGAGACTTTTTACCTCCTCTCCACTTTCTGTCATCAGGGTGATATCATCTGTATATCTGAGGTTGTTGATATTTCTCCCTGAAGTCTTGATTCCAGCTTGTGATTCATCCAGCCTGGTGTTTTTCATGGTGTGTTCTGCATATAAGTTAAATAAGCAGAGTGACAATATACAGCCTTATTATACTCCTTTCCCAGTTCTGAACCAGAACAATTCTGTTGTTCCATGTCCAGTTCTAACTGTTGCTTCTTGACCTGCATACAGATTTCTCAGGAGGCATGTCAAGTGGTCTAGTATTCCCATGTCTTTAAGAATTTTTCACAGTCAGTTGCGATCCACATAGTCAAAGGCTTTAGTGTAGTCATTGAAGAAGAAGTAGATACTTTTCTGGAATTCCCTTGCTTTTCCCATGATCCAACAGATATTGGCAATCTGATCTCTGTTTCCTCTGCCTTTTCTAAATCTAGCTTGCACATCGGAAAGTTCTCAGTTCATGTATTATTGAAGCCTTGCTTGAAGGATTTTGAGCATTACTTTGCTAGCATGTGAAATGAGTGCAACTGTATGGTAGTTTGAACATTTTTTGGCATTGCTTTTCTTTGGGTTTGAAACTGAAACTGTATCACAAAGCTATAGTAAGCAAAACAGTATGGTACTGGCATAGAAAACACATAGGTTGATGGGCAGAATATAGAAATGAATCTACGCAAAAACAGTCAATTTATGTATGACAAAGGAATCAGGAATATACAATGGGGAAAGAGAGTCTCTTCAATAAATGCTCGGAAAATAGGTTGGCCAGGAAAAAGAATGAAACTAGACCCTTCTCTTACACCATACACAAAAATCAGTTCAAAGTAGATTAAAGACATGAATGTATTAATAAGATCTTCAGAGATTTTAAGATTCTTGATGTTGGTTTTATCAATGGCTTTTTGTATTTGACTTCAAAGCAAAAGACAATGAAAGCAAAAATAAGCAAGTAAAACTACTACTGAAACTAAAAATCTTCTGCATAGCAAAGAAAAAACCAACAAAATGAAAAGACAAATTAGGGGGTAAGGAAAAACATTTTAAAAACATATATCTTGAAAGAGGTAAATGTCCAAAATACAGAAAGAACTCATAATTCAATAGCAAAAAATAATTAAAACATGGACAGGGGGATCAAAAAGACATTTTCCCAAAGGAGACACAAATGACCAACAGGTACATGAAAGGGTGCTCAAAATTACTAATCATCAAGGTAATGCAAATCAAAATTACAATGAGATATCACCTTACACTTGTGAGAATGGCTATATTCAAAAAGCTGCTGCTGCTGGTGGTTCTAAGTCACTTCTGTCATGTCCGACTCTGCGTGACCCCATAGATGGCAGCCCACCAGGCTCCCCCATCCCTGGGATTCTCCAGGCGAGAACACTGGAGTGGGTTGCCATTTCCTTCTCCAATGCATGAAAGTGAAAAGTGAAAGTGAAGTCGCTCAGTCGTGTCTGACTCTTGGTGACCCCATGGACCCCAGCCTACCAGGCTCCTCCGTCCATGGGATTTTCCAGGCAAGAGTACTGGAGTGGGGTGCCATTGCCTTCTCCAATCTTCAAAAAGCTAAAAGGTAACAAATGTTGGTGAACATGTAGAGAAAAGGGAACCCTTGTGCACTGTTTGTAGGAATGTAAAATGGTATAACCACTATGGAAAACAATATGGATGTTCCTCAAAAAATTAAAAACAGAACTACCATGTGATACAGCAGTCCCACTCCTGGTTATAAATCCAAAGCAAATAAAACGAGCTATCCAAGAGATCTTGGCACTCCTATGTTCACTGTGGCATTATTCACAATAAGCAAGATATAGAAACAACCTAAATATCTGTCAATAGATGAATGGATAAAACAGATTATATATAACAAATGTATTATATAATATATTTATATAATAAAGTAGAATATTATTCAGTCATAAGAATGAAATTCTGCCATTTGTAACAACATGGATGGAGCTTGAGGGCACATGCTAAGTGAAGTAAGCTAGAGAGAGAAAGAAAAATACTACATGATAACAATTATAAATGAAATCTAAAAACAATAGCAACAAACACATTCAAACTCATAGAAACAGTAGATAGTCGTTTCCAGGTTGCCAGGCACTTGAGAGTGGAGGAAATAGAGATTGGTAAAAGAATATAAAATTTCAGCTGTAAGATGGATAAAGTCTGAGGAGCTAATGTAAAAAATGGTGACTATAGTTGGTAATTCTGTGTTGTATAACTGAAATTTGCTGAGAGTAGAACTTAAATATTCTTACCAAAAAAAAAAAAAAGATAAAAATATAGGGGATGAACGTGCTAATTAACTGGATGGGAGGAATCCTATCACAATGTATAGTCAACCATCCTTAACTTCAGTTTCCATATGCACAGAATCAACCAACTGTGTTTTGAAAATATCCAGGAAAAAAAAAACATTCAGAAAGTTCTAAAAAGCAAAACTTGAATTTGCCATATGCAGGCAACAATTTACATTGTAAGTAATATAACTATTTACATAGCATTTACATTGTGTTATATATTATACAAAAGAAGATACTATACAAAAAAGATATTAATGACCCAGATAACCACGATGGTGTGATTACTTACCTAGAGCCAGACATCCTGGAGTGCAAAGTCAACTAGGCTTTAGAAAACATCACTATGAACAAAGCTAGTGGAGGTGATGGAATTCCAGTTGAGCTAATTCAAATCCTAAAAGATGATGCTGTGAAAGCACTGCACTCAATATGCCAGCAAATTTGGAAAACTCAGCAGTGGCCACAGGACTGGAAAAGGTCAGTTTTCATTCCAATCCCAAAGAAGGGCAATGCCAAACAATGTTTAAACTACTGTACAATGCCCTCATTTCACACGCTAGCAAAGTAATGCTCAAAATTCTCCAAGCTAGACTTCAGTAGTACGTGAACCATGAACTTCCAGATGTTCAAGCTGGATTTAGAAAAGGCAGAGGAAACAGAGATCAAATTGCCAACATCCACTGGATCATAGAAAAAGCAAGAAGAGTTTCAGAAAAATACCTACTTCTGCTTCATTGACTATGCTAAAGCCTTTGACTGTGTGGATTACAACAAACTGTGAAAAATTCTTAAAGACATGGGAATACCAGACCACCTGAAGACCTGCCTCCTGAGAAATCTGTATGCAGGTCAAGAAGCAACAGTTAGAACTCGACATGGAAGAACAGACTGGTTCCAAATTGGGAAAGGAGTAAGTACATCAAGACTGTATATTGTCATCTGGCTTATTTAACTTATATGCAGAGTACATCATGCAAAATGCTGGGCTGGATGAATCACAAGCTGGAATCAAGATTACCAGGAGAAATATCAATAACCTCAGATATGCAGATGATACCACCCTTATGGCAGAAAGCCAAAAGGAAGTAAAGAATCTCTTGATGAGGGTGAACAAGGAGAGTGAAAAAGCTGGCTTAAAATTCAACATTCAAAAAATTAAGATCATGGCATCCAGTCCCATCACTTTATGGCAAATAGATGGGGAAACAATGGAAACAGTGACAGACTTTATCTTTTTGGGCTCCAAAATCACTGTAGATGGTTACTGCCGCCATGAAATTAAAAGGTGCTTGCTCCTTGGAAGAAAAGCTATGACCAACCTTGACAGCATATTAAAAAGCAGAGACATTACTTTGCCAACAAAGTTCTGTATAGTCAAAGCTATGGTTTTTCCAGTAGTCATGTATAAATGTGAGAGTTGGACCATATGGAAAGCTGAATGCCAAAGAATTGATGCTCTGGAAACTGTAGTGTTGGAGAAGACTCTTGAGAGTCCCTTGGACTGCAAGGAGATCAAACCAGTCCATCCTAAAGGAAATCAGTCCTGAATATTCATTGGAAGGGCTGACGCTGAAGCTCCAATACTTTGGCCACCTGATTTGAAAAACTGACTCATTGGAAAAGACCCTGATGCTGGGAAAGATTGAAGGCAGGAGGAAAAGGGGACAACAGAGGATGAGATGGTTGAATGGCATCAGCAACTCGATGGACATGAGTTTGAGCAAGCTTGGGAGTTGGTGATGGATAGGGAAGCCTGGCATGCTGCATTCCATGGGATTGCAAAGAGTTGGATACGACTGGGTGACAGAACTGACTGAAAGCCTTGTAAGTAATCTAGAGTTGATTTAAAGTATATGTTGGAATATGTGTAGATTGTATATAAATACTACATCATTTTATATAAAGGACTTCAGAATCTTCAGATTTTTCTATCTGTAGGGGTTCTGGAATCAGTCTTCCACAGATATGGAGGGACACTTGTATAAATAAATCAAATCACCACAATGTGCACTTTAAATATATTATAATTTCATTGGTCAATTATATCTCAATAAAGCCGAAATTTTTTAAAAATTAAATTTACATTAAATTGGAGGAAAAAAAGTTTTCCTGTGATACCCCTCCCCATTTCTAACCCAAATTTATAATTGAAAAAGAAATCATCAAGTGAAAACTCTCAACCTCTCCCTGTCAGCATAACAATCACAAATGCCTTTTTCTCGATTCTCAGAGAATGAGCCCATCTCAAAGAATAATACCTTACTATGCAAGAATAATTCATCTTAGTGCCCCTCTTCCTTCCCTTTTTGAATCCCCTTTGGGAACTTCTCTACACTGAAATTTTTCCTTTGGATTCTGTCTCAGTCTACAAACATGTCCACATAGCATAAAACACACTCACGAAAACACACTCACTCACCTCTGATCACATGTCTCCTATGATTCAGTCTCACTTCCTCTGCATATTCACACGTTTACAGGGGTAGTCTATAACCCACTATTTCACATTGACTTAATCCTCTCCAGTCAACTGCAGTCTGACATTCCACAGAAATTTCTCTCATCAAATTGGTAACGTCCATCATTAATGACCTTCTAACTGCCAAATTAACTATGTAAACACTTTCCTACTTTCACAGTATTATTTATAATAATCTGCTAACATCCTATCAAATGTATATTTTTATCCCAGTGTTGCAGAAGAAGAACTTCACTTCTTATAATTCCTCATGTCTCAAAAGTTAGCCTGCTAGGATTAGCTTGACTTACATGCCAACTAATGAGATCACCATCACAGAATTTCTCTAACTAGATAAGTTGGAGTTGTGTGCCTACCTCTGAACCAATCATGGTAACCAGCGGAATTTGATGCTTTGATTGGCCAAGAGTGACTCACTTGCTCCATGCCTGAAGTCCTAAATGCATAAAGTAAGAAAACTATGCTTTCCTAAAGGAAATTCTAGCACCTTTATACATGCCATGTTTTTTTTTTTTTCTCTCTTTACCATAAATGTGTTATGGTTACTTTCTGCTATGCATTTTTTTTTCCTACCAAAAAGGTGTGTTCTGACTTTTAAAAACAACATAGTTATATGTGTGTGTGTGTGTGTGTATAGTGAAAGTGAAAGTGAAGTTGCTCAGTCATGTCCGACTCTTTGCGACCCCATGGACTGTAGCCTACCAGGCTCCTCCGTCCGTGGGATTCTCCAGGCAAGAGTACTGGAGTGGGTTGCCATTTCCTTCTCCAGGAGATCTTCCCAACCCAGGAATCGAACCTGGGTCTCCCGCATTGCAGGCAGACACTTTACCATCTGAGCCGCCAGGGAATCTGTATATATTAGCAGAATCTCTATGAAAATAATCCCTTTAAATTCAAAAACTTAAGAAATGTATACCATGTCTTAGGCATTTCCTTAGATCCTAGGGGTATATATGCAAATAAGGTATGCATAGCCCTTACTATAAAAGAGCTTATAATATGTAACAGTGGTCTTTAGTATTTTTTGTTAATGTATCTCTTAAAACAATTTTTAAAGGTGTGCACCCCTTCATAAAACATAAACTGACATAAATAATTTTGTAATAAATTTAAATAAATCATTTAATTTCCAGAATATTACAATTTTTTAAAGAATAAAACTGAATGTTTCTTCAAAATAAAGCTAATGATATTTAAAATCCATAATCATTTGATACCCACCATCTTCCATCTATAATCTATTTGTAACAGCTTTTCTTTGACATTCAAAAATTTAAAATTTTCCTTTTACTCCCTCAATTTGAGTTTTTGTTCCTTTCCCCCAAAATTTCTGTCTTTTTTATTGATTACCCTTGCATCATCATATGTAACCAAAATATTTATAAAAATGAAAATATCAACTGTATTCATTTTTATTGCTGTGTGAAAAAATTACCACAAGATTAGTAATTAAAACAAACCTATTAATTATCTTAACATCTGTGAGCCAAGAATCCAGGCCTAGCCTAGATGGGTTTTCTGCTTAGGTTCTCACATGGATATTATCAAGGTTGAGACATGCTTTTATCTGAAGATTCAGCAAAGGAAGAATCTGCTTGCAAGCTCGTCTAGAATGTTGGCAAATCTCATTTCCTTGCAGCTTTATGACTAAAGGGCCTACTTTTCTGCTGGTTGTGGACTGGAGTCCTCTGGAAGGTCCTAGAGGCTGTCTATAGTTTCTAGAGGCTATGTGTACTTCTTTACCATTTGGGTTTCCTCAACATGTCTGCTTGCTTTATCAAGTCTCCAACAGTCTACTAAGGAGGAGTGAGTAGTTATGGAAGTGACATCCCATCACAATTGCCATAATCTATTGGTTTGAAGTCATCCCAAGTGGTGCCTACCCTCAAAGAACAGGTCACCAAGAGGAATCAAACCATTTGGGTTCACCTTAGGGTCTGTCTGCCACATCCATGTTTCACTACGTCTTACCAATGCTCCCTTGAGACCTTCTCCATTTCTATGAAAATAATTGGAGGATAGAAGAAACATATATTTGGGTTCAGGATAGCCCAATATGGACCAAAATTCCACACTTCTAACACAAGCTTTATTCCCAAGTAGAATAAATAATGATAGTGAAATATAAGAATTTTTATGAATCCATGGCATCTTGATTAAATATTGAAACATATGTCTCCCCTTTTTTTGGTGACAGATTTTCAAACCCCAAACAACAAATTATAGTAATATTTAATGTGTGGGAGAGGTATGCATTTTTTTGGTAAACAGAAGAAGGTCTTTTATGAAGACAGACAGGTTCTTAGGCAAACCAGCTTTTTTTTTTTTAAGTTATTCTTTTTTATTGGAGTATAATTGCTTTAAAATGTTGTGTTAGTTTCTGCTGTATGACAGCGTAAATCAACTATATGTGTACACGAATCCCCTTCCTCTTAAGTCTCCCTCCCACCCCTACTCCATCCCACCCCTCTAGGTTCTCAGAGAACCGGGCTGAACTCCCTGTGTTATAGAGCAGCTTCCCACGAGTTATTTTAGACATGGTGATGTATATATGCCAATGCTACTCACTCAATTTATACCACGCTCTCCTTTGTCACCTCCCATCCCACCTCTAGCCCCGTTCCACATTCACATGTCCCTTCTCTATGTCTGCATCTCTATTCCTGCTTTGCAAATAGGTTCACCAGTACTGTTTTTCTAGATTCCATATATATGAGTTAATATATGCTTGTTTTTCTCTTACTGACTTGACTCTGTATAACAGACTTTAGGTTCATCCACATCACTACAAATGACTGGATTTCATTCCTTTTTATGACTGAGTAATATTCCATTGTATATATGCACCACATCTTCTTTATCCATTCACTTGTTGATGGAAAAGAATATTATGGAAACTGAGGGCAGGGAGACTGATTTCCTTAGGGTCATTCATACTCATTTCCTGCTGAAAGTCAGCACATCAGGAATGTTTATACCCACCTTCAATTCCACTTGTTTAGTTAAAGATCTTATACTCATGTGATCCCAATAAAACTGATGCTTTTGCAACTCTCTTTATCTCCTGAGTCCAACATACACAAAAGAGAGTCAGATCAGATCAGATCAGTTTCTCAGTCGTGTCCGACTCCCTGCGACCCCATGAATAGCAGCACGCCAGGCCTCCCTGTCCATCACCAACTCCCGGAGTTCATTCAGACTCACGTCCATCAAGTCAGTGATGCCATACAGCCATCTCATCCTCTGTCATCCCCTTCTCCTCTTGCCCCCAATCCCTCCCAGCATCAGAGTCTTTTCCAATGAGTCAACTCTTCGCATGAGGTGGCCAAAGTACTGGACTTTCAGCTTTAGCATCATTCCTTCCAAAGAAATCCCAGTGCTGATCTTCAGAATAGACTGGTTGGATCTCCTTGCAGTCCAAGGGACTCTCAAGAGTCTTCTCCAACACCACAGTTCAAAAGCATCAATTCTTTGGCACTCAGCCTTCTTCACAGTCCAACTCTCACATCCATACATGACCACAGGAAAAACCATAGCCTTGACTAGACGAATCTTTGTTGGCAAAGTAATGTCTCTGCTCTTGAATATGCTATCTAGGTTAGTCATTACTTTCCTTCCAAGGAGTAAGCGTCTTTTAATTTCATGGGTGCAGTCACCATCTGCAGTGATTTTGGAGCCCCCCAAAATAAAGTCTGACACTGTTTCCACTGTTTCCCCATCTATTTCCCATGAAGTGATGGGACCCGATGCCATGATCTTCGTTTTCTGAATGTTGAGCTTTAAGCCAACTTTTTCACTCTCCATTTTCACTTTCATCAAGAGGCTTTTTAGTTCCTCTTCACTTCCTGCCATAAGGGTGGTGTCATCTGTTTATCTGAGGTGACTGATATTTCTCCCGGCAATCTTGATTCCAGCTTGTGTTTCTTCCAGTCCAGCGTTTCACTCTGCATATAAGTTAAACAAGCAGGGTGACACTATACAGCCTTGATGAACTCCTTTTCCTGTTTGGAACCAGTCTGTTGTTCCATGTCCAGTTCTAACTGTTGCTTCCTGACCTGCATACAGATTTCTCAAGAGGCAGATCAAGTGGTCTGGTATTCCTATCTCTTTCAGAATTTTCTACAGTTTATTGTGATCCACACAGTCGAAGGCTTTGGCATAGTCAATAAAGCAGAAATAGATGCTTTTCTGGAACTCTCTTGCTTTTTCAATGATCCAGTGGATGTTGACAATTTGATCTCTGGTTCCTCTGCTTTTTCTAAAACCAGCTTGAACATCAGGAAGTTCATGGTTCACATATTGCTGAAGCCTGGCTTGGAGAATTTTGAGCATTACTTTACTCGTGTGTGAGATGAGTGGAACTGTGCAGTAGTTTGAGCATTCTTTGGCATTGCCTTTCTTTGGGATTGGAATGAAAACTGACCTTTTCCAGTCCTGTGGCCACTGCTGAGTTTTCCAAATTTGCTGACATACTTAGTGCAGCACTTTCACAGCACCATCTTTCAAGATTTGGAATAGCTCCACTGGAATTCCATCACCTCCACTAGCTTTGTTTGTAGTGATGCTTTCTAAGGCCCACTTGACTTCACATTCCAGGATGTCTGGCTCTAGGTGAGTGATCACACCATCGTGATTATCTGGGTCGTGAAGATCTTTTTTGTACAGTTCTTCTGTGTATTCTTGCCATCTCTTCTTAATATCTTCTGCTTCTGTTAGATCCATACCATTTCTGTCTTTTATCGAGCCCATCTTTGCATGAAATGTTCATTTGGTATCTCTGATTTTCTTGAAGAGATCCCTAGTCTTTCCCATTCTGTTGTTTTCCTCTATTTCTTTGCATTCATCGCTGAAGAAGGCTTTTTTATATCTTCTTGCTATTCTTTGGAACTCTGCATTCAGATGTTTATATCTTTCCTTTTCTCCTTTGCTTTTTGCTTCTCTTCTTTTCACAGCTATTTGTAAGGCCTCCTCACAAAAGAGAGTACCCACCTGCTAAATTAAAATTCTAAAATTCTTTTCTATAGAAATGTCTAGTGGGGCCTTTATTATACTATCTATTTCAATAGGTATTTCTCTGACTATCCATAAAAGGAGGGGGGTGGGGGGAACCTATTCCAACAGGGCTATCCATTTCTATAACCTTTCTCAAGTCTTTGGGTTTGAGGTCATTTCACTGTGTCAAAAATCAATCATGATTTTATGGAAATTATTACTCTTGGTACCTTTTGATTGAGAGAGTACACAGTAGTGGAAAACTATGATTTTAAATGGATCTGCTACTTTTCATTTATTTATTTTTGGCTATGAAGGGTCTTTGTTGCTTTGCATGGGCTTTGTCTAGTTGCAGAGAGCAGGGGCTTCTCTTGCTGCGGAACATGGGCTCTAGGGCCCACAGGCTTCAGTAGTTCCTGCACACAGGCTTAGTAGTTGCACTCATGGGCTCTAGAGGACAGGCTCTGTAGTTGTGGCACATGGGCTTTGTTGCTTCATGACATGTGGGATCTTCCAGGACCAGGGATATAACCCATGTCCCCTGCACTGGCAGGCTGACTCTTATTCACTGCACCAGCAGGGAAATCTGATCTCTACTTTTTAAACTATATGTAATAAAAAATATTTCAGTACTATCTCAGCCAGTGTTTGTATACTTTCAAAGTTTGCAGACCTTTTATAATAACCACTAGGACTCTGTGGGACTCAGGGTGGGAAGCAATGAGTTATGTTACACGTGCTAGGTCACCAGAGTTGTGTCTAACTCTTTGCAATCCTTTGGACTGTAGCCCACCAAGCTCCTCTGACCATGGGATTTTCCAGGCAAGAATACTGGAGTGGGTTGCCATGCCCTCCTCCAGGGGATCTTCCTTACCCAGGGATCAAAACCACGTCTCTTATGTCTCCTGCTTTGGCAGGCAGGTTATTTACCACTAGTGCCACTGGGAAGCATATTATGTTATACCTATTTCCAAAAGGACTCAAAGCAAAGGAGGTAATGAGTGTTGGTTATTACCAGAACAGGGGACTTGGTTTTTATTTTACTTTATAAAGATTTTTTTGACGTGAACCATTTTTAAAGTCTTTATTGAATTTGTTAACGTATTGTTTCTGTTTTATGTTTTGGTTTTTTGGCCTGAGGCATGTGGAATATTAGCTCCTCAACCAGGGATCATGCTGCACAATTGGTAGGTGAAGTCTTAACTACTGGACTGCCAGGGAAGTCCATGTTATTTATTGTTTTTTCTACTACATCTTGTCCCAGAAAGTTTTAAAGGCAATGTAGAAGGTTATGTATCATAACAGAGAGCATAAGGAAAAGTGAAGAAAAATAAAACCAAAGATGAGGACAAAATAGAAGTAGGATAAAAAGCCACATTGTCCATTTTATATGTCACTATCTAGTATTTCTCACACATAAAAATGCCCCATGTCTAGATCCTCTGGGATTTGGATTTAGTCTATGATCTAAAATTATATTCATTTTCTCCTCTAATTGTTCCACTCTCATAGCTATTCCACTGATGATGGGCTACTGAGGCTTCTTCTCTTTTCCTTCCCCTTTCTCTGTAGGAACCATGTATAATAAAAGCCTAATGGTATTTTGAAACATCAGTTGATATTTCCTTTTGGAATACCCTATTATATTTTTACTTTTTCCCAACCCAACAAATAATGCATCACTTACTCAAGAAAAACAGGTAAGAGAATCACATTCCTGGCATTTCTTCAAGCTGAGGTACAAAAATAAAGCAACAGATTTGGAAGAAAAAGTCTTTTGTCAAAACCAGCTTTTCTTGTCCTCCAATCTTTGTTTTGGGAGAAGAAAATGATTAATGGAAAAGTAAAGAACTTAGAATGCTGGAAGGGATGAGTAGAAATTATATATCCTGCCCCCCCAAAAGTGGACTGAGACTTTGGGGTAAGTGATCAAGCCTGGGTGAATTTGTGGATCCAAGAATAGGGAAGGTCTGTCTTCTATTCCCTAGGTAAGGCAAGGACAGGGCTAACAAACTCTGTCTCAAGGGCCAGCTGCCTGTTTTTGTAAATACATAGCCAT
This sequence comes from Bos indicus, assembly GCF_029378745.1. Lineage (NCBI taxonomy): Eukaryota > Metazoa > Chordata > Mammalia > Artiodactyla > Bovidae > Bos > Bos indicus. The sequence goes on along the minus strand of NC_091762.1, from coordinate 47,047,614 downwards.
TCATTTATGTATTACCTATGGCTACTTTGATGTTGAAATGGCAGCATTGAATCACTGCAACAGAGACCTTCTGGATCACATAGCCTAAAATATTTACTAGCTAGTCCTTCACAGGAAACATTTGCTAACCCTTGGCCTCTGGCATTGGCAAATTCCAGTTCCCCAAGTAGAAGTGTGGGATGTTGTCTGGGAGTAGAATGAATGGTCAACACACTTAGGTGGATGGGCTTAAAACAACCAACCAGCATGAAACATAACAGTCAAATTCATTTGACAGTTTCCCATGCACTCAAAGTGCAAAAAAATGGAGAAAAGGCTGAGATGGTTCTAATGAGTTTTTTGCAGCTTGTGTGTGTCATAGAAGCAGCAGAATAGTGACTATGCAGCACTAACCAAGAATGTCCTCAGGGCTTGCAGGGGCCAGAACAGACAAGAACAAAGGAATGACCCATGAGCATCCTATAGGATTCAATGGCCAAGGACCCTAAGGGATGACTGGTGTCATAACAGATGCCAGTCTGGACTGTGAATCTGCACTGCAGACCAGGTGCCAATGCATAATTGCCTTCAACAAACTCTAGGAACCATAGGGTGGAGACCCTATACCCATTCCTTTGTTCATTCTTCCATTCCACAAATTCTCACAGAGCACTTATTATTTTTCTGTTAATAATTGAGGCCTGGGAAATACTGAAATAAACAATACAGTGTTGATTTCCCCCCAGATATCACCAGACAACCTGTTAATGGAGCGAAGGTAAATTTATTAAAACTTGCTGAAGTAAGGGAGAACACCACCATGATGGAGTTTTGAGTGTCTCAGAAGGAAGTCTGAAGGTAAAATGGTATAGGACTTTGGGATCTGAGCTCATGTGGTTTAAGGAGGGTCTTTCAAATGGAGGTGGACAGAGATTATGACACAGCTTGTCAGGACTGGCCAACACAGACAAGTGAGAATCTTGAAATTAGTCTAGCTAAGTAACTGTTTTTCTAAGTGAGCCAAGTGTTTTTTTCAAGTGAGCAGGTCATTGTCTTTGATAAATTGTTCCGAGGGAATTTACTGAAATAAATAGTGAAGTTATTTATTGGCTTACAGCAGTGCCTTTTCTGGGGAAAGGTTTTCTGTTACAAACTACTAAGTTAGGTTGATGTAGGTGGTCTACATTCATCAAAGTCAAATGGCCACAGGTGTTTTCCCATTCTCAACCAAGTCCTCATGGGGCTTCTATTCTAGCAGGGGAAGACAGACAATGAACAAATTCCATATACATCAAATGTGACAAGTGCAATGGAGAAAAAAATAAAATCAAACGTGGTAGAGAGAGATCAGAATAGGGTTGTGAGTGCTATTCTACCATCTGTGATCAGGAGAGGCACCCTTAATAAGGGAGCATTTGAGCAGCCCCTGTAGTGTGTATATGAGAGTCTCAAAGACTTGGATGGGGATGGCCTGAGGGCATCTCTACCACGTTAGAAACAGGGGCTTAATAATTAGCTCAGTAAGAGAAAAATACAGTTGCATTTCTTCCTCACCTGAGTTGACCAACTGAAATTTATATTTTGTTGTTGTTTAGTAACTAAGTCGTGTCCAACTCTCTTTCGACCCCATGGACTATATAGCCCACCAGGCTCCTCTGTCCATGGGATTTTCCAGGCAAGAATACTGGCGTGGGTTGCCATGCCATGCTCCTGGGGATCTTCCTGACTGAGGGACTGAATCCACATCTCCTGCATTGCAGGAATATTCTTTACAGCTGTGCCACCGGGGAAGCCCCTGAGATTTATATTGGGTTGGCCAAAATGTTGAGATTTCTCCATAAGATGTTTTGGAAACACCTGAGTGAACTTTATGGCTCGCCCAATACCTGTTCTAACTATACAAAAGACAACCTGCCATCTCTCTCTCCTCTTCCTACATGGGAGTCCCTTCTCTGCCTTACCTGTTGATGTTTGTTCTGGGTATATCGTACCTGCTGCAGGTCTCCTTTTGGAAAATCAGCTCTGGGCTTGAAGACCCTGTGTTTATATTTCATATATTTCACCATGCCTGACTCTCCTCCTCCCCTTCCTGAACTCCCTGCAGGCTTTCTACATAGGAAAAATTCTTCTCTCCCAGGGTACAAGTAGCCTTCTTGCCTATGCAGATCAGTGGACAAGGCAGTACCTGTGAAGCAAGGCACTCTGCAGAGAAGAGGAGATCCAAGCAAAAACTGGTGAAAAAATTGCCCAGCATACATCAAGGCTGCAATGAGCAGCTGAGTTTCCTGACCGCTAGCTCTGAAGCCTCCCAAGCTGTGCGCAACCTTTCTGTGAGAGCTGTCCACTATGACTTGGACATTGCTGGAATACCTCAGATTCTCAGGTCTGGGCTTTTTATTTAAAATGATTATAACATAGATTCACGTAGTTCTTTATAGTTTGCAATGAATTTCTTTACTCATTTGTACTTTACACAGGCACAAGGGAGTCTGAAGGAGGAGGCTGCCGGTGATGATCAGAGCAGCTAACATTTAATGGACCACTAACTACGGGTCCCTGTCAGTTCTGAGTGATTTATATCTATTGTCATTTCAACCTCACAGAATCCCCTAAGATGATTACATTCCTCTTTACTGGTTAGGAAACACAGAGAGTAAAGCTCAGACCTCATCTCAGCTCTGTTATTTGTATGGGAATTCACCCCAGAAGATCTAAAGCCTGCACATTCCTCACTCTGCTATGAGCCTCTATAGGGTTCCTGTTTCATGAGTATGTAAACAGAGGTTCCACCACAACTACTTAGGGATGGAGCTAGATAGAAATATAATTCCTAGTTTAGTGGTCCTCCCACCTCCTACAATTTTTGCTTTAAAACCTAGCACTTTTTGGCTAAATTTAAAATGGAAGTCATTAGGAAACTGTTTAACCTGGAAGATAGGATGAAAATGCACTTTGAATGACATTTTTCACTAAAAGCCAGAGTGGGAAGTTCCAGAATTCATTTTCCACCTCCTCTCATCTTCCCACAGCTTTTGGTCGTGGGTCCTTGTCCATGTAAACTACTTTATCACACAAGCTCCGAGTAAGGGTGAGCTTTCCCTGAGGATGCTGTGCAGTCCCATCAAAACATTAAAGCTCTCTTTTCATAAGCTGATGTGAATGATAAGATTTCTCCTTGAGGACTGACTGCTCTGTGACACTTAAAACACTTATTTCTGCAGCTTCTCTTTTCCTGACTTATAGACGGGAATTCCAGAAAAACATCTACGTCTGCTTCTTTGACTCGATTAAAACCTTTGACTATGTGGATCAAAATGAACTGTGTAAAATTCAGAGATAGGAACACCAGACCCCCTTACCTGTCTCCTGAAAAATCTGTATGCAGGTCAAGAAGCAACAATTAGAATCAGACATGGAACAATGGACTGTTCAAAATTGGGAAAGGAGTATATCAAGCCTGTACAATGTGACCCTGGTTATTTAACTTATAAGCAGAGTACATTATGTAAAATGCCAGGCTGAATGAATCACAAGCTGGAATCAAGATTGCTGAGAGAAATATCAACAACCTCAGATACACAGATGACACCACTCTTCTGGCAGAAAGCAAAGAGGAACTAAAGATTCTCTTGATGAGGATGAAAGAGGAGAGTGAAAACCTGGCTTGAAACTCAACATGAAAAAACTATAATCCTGGTATCCACTACCATCTCTTCATGGCAAATAGAAGGGGAAGAAGAAGCAGTGACAGATTTTCTTTTCTTGGATTCCAAATCACTGTGGACAGTAACTACAGCCACAAAATGAAGACATTTGTTCCTTGGAAAGAAAGCTATGACCAAACTAGAGAGCATAATAAAAAGCAGAGACATCACTTTGCCAACGAAGTTTCGTATAGTCAAAGCAGTAGTTTTTCCAGTAGTCATGTCCAAATGTGAGAGTTGGACCATAAAGAAGGCTGAGCACTGAAGAATTGGTGCTTCCGAATTGTGGTGTTGGGGAAGACTCTTGAGAGTCCATTGGACCACAAGGAGATCATACCAGTCAATCCTAAGGAAATCAACCCTGAATATTCATTGGAAGAAATGATGCTGAAGCACAAATACTTTGGCTATCTGATAAGAAGAGCTGACTCACTGGAAAAGATCATGATGCTGGGAAAGATTGAGGGCAGGAGGAGAAGAGGGAGACAGGGGATGAGATAGATATAGCATCAGTGACTCAAGAGACATGGATTTGAACAAACTCTAGGAGGTAGTGGAGGACAGGGAAGCCTGGTGTGCCACAGTCCTGGGGTGGCAAAGAGTCAGACACAACTTGGAGATTAAACAACAAAGATGGGTTGAATCTAGAAGTTCAAGCAAAACCAACTGGGGTATGCTGTGGTTTGAAATCAACAGCTTCTCAGTGAACAACTTTAATTTTAGAGTTAGTAAAGAATTTGCCTACAATCACAGTAGATGGAGGATTGATCCCTGGGTCAGGAAGATCCCCTGGAGGAGGAAATGGCAACCCACTCCAGTATTCTTGTCTGGAAAATCCCATGGACAGAGGAACCTGGCAGGCTACATAGGGTTGCAAAGAGTCAGATATGACTGAGCAACTAAACACTCACACAGCTTATTCTCTTGAATATTCTCTTGCTCACCATGGCCTATGAGAGCCTATCCCTGACTCATGGCTTCCTGAGCAATTAAAACAGAGTGAACGCAAAGAATCATTTCCGAGTGTGATTCCAGGTCTCCACGTACTCTCTCTGCCAAGCCCTCTCGCTCTCAAGTGGAAATGCAACACCTGCCCATTTTTACCTTCAAAGAATTTTCCTGTATAGTTGATGATCATTCTTTATAAACCCCTTTTAGAAGTGTTTGCCTTCTGTCTATAGTAGGGGTGAAAAAAACAAGACAAAAAAGTTAGGAGATTGAGACATTTGCCAAAAGCTGGAAAGGATGTTTGATGAGGGCTGAGATTAAGATGAGGCCAGATCTTTGCCTCAAGTTCCCTACTCACAGCTCTCCTGCTCCATGAAAAATACATGCCATTTAAATATTTACATTTTGCTAACAGTAGCAGAAATAATGCCAACAAATGTTAATTAAACAGCCACGAGATGATTAAAACGCTGGTCTGGGCTTCCCCAGCGAGAGTAAATCTATTAACATTTCCTTATTGACTCTCAGAAGCCTCACTGTGATCTGTCTACATGAGCTGAAATAAAACAAAATTTCTGATCAAAGGGATTTTTCCCAGGGGGGATCAACTTTGCCCAGTGATACTCATCGCCGGGCTGGTGGGGAGTGGATGCTTATCTGATGGCAGCCAGGCACGGCAGTGTGACTCTGAGGAAAGGATTTGTAGTTAAGAAGAATAATCCTCTGGGGGCCAGGGACAGTCTCCCAGCACCTGCTTGCATGGCTTCTCCAAAGAGGGCCACCTCTGCTCACTGTTTCATAGATGTCTCTACAGCTGCTGGCAGTCTTGCCTTCCTTACCTGTATCCTCAAGATGCCAGTTGAGTGTGAGTGTGTCTGTATATGTGCATGTGTGTGTAAGGGGTCAGCTTTGTCTTTCTCCTTTCATTGAATTCTTTCTCTGCCAAGTCTGAGACTTGGCTGTATTACCTCTGTTAAGTGCAAAAAGGTGGTCGGTATATTCCATTTCACGTCCAATAATTGTTTCCCCAGCCCTCTATATTGCATCCCCACAGGTTAACACTGATATCTTTCCTTTCCTGCTCCTTCCTGTTCTCCCTGGCAAAAGTGACACGGGGACTCTTCCTTTCCTCTTTTAGGCAACTCTTTTGAGCACTGCTGGAAGAGGGTTCCCTTTATGGCCTGCAATTTTCCTCAGTTCTGGGCACTCTCTCCCCTTTCTACCACTATAGAGAGTCTCTTCTTTGTGGCCTTGAGGCTGCCACTGACAATGCAGGTGTGTGCATGGTACACAGGCTGCCCCCAGTTTGCATGCCAGGAGTTGACTCACAGACTGGCTTTCCAGAGTCCCATAAGGCCAAAGACTTGTCATTAATGGAAGGGGAGGTTTTCAAAGAGAAAAGTTTTCAGTTGCTAGCAAAAATATATAGGAATGAGAATCTCAAAACAAGAAACACCTCATTTATTTAGTCTAAAATATTTTCATAGATGTTAAGACTAGAAAGCCACCATGCAGGACTTCCCTGGTGGTCAAGTGATTAAGAATCCACCTTATAATGCAGGGGACTTGGGTTTGATCCCTGGCCAGATCCCAGGGATCTGATCCCACATGCCTAGGGACAGCTAAGATGGTGTGCCATAACCAGAGATCCCATGTGTCACAACTAAGACCCAATGCAGCCAAGTAAATAAATAAATGTTTAAAAAATCATAAATAGGAACTTTCCTGGCGGTCCAGTGGCTAAGACCCCATGCTCTTAATGCAGGGGGCCTAGCTCTGATCCCTGGTCAGGGAACTGGGTTCCACATGCTGCATCTAAGAGCTGCATACCACACTTAAAGAACACACAAGCCACAACAAGATCAAAGATCCCTTGTGCTTCAACTAAGACCCAGTGCAGCCAAAATAATTTAATTCAATTAAAAAAAACAATAAATAAAAAGCCACCATGCTCATACTAAAGGAAATCAGGAGGTGATGGTGGAGACATAGATTGCCAGCACTCACAACACAGAAGTAAAGGACCCTGAAAGATATATCCACAAAGGGCGCCAAAGTCAGACTGCTGAGTTCAGGAAGTCCACCTGGAGGAAGTGATACTCGAGCTGTGTTTTGGAGGATACAGGGAACTGCAGCTAAGGCTGTCCTTAGGATGCTGTCACAGCTATTCGGGGAGAGAGTCACTCAAGTGGACAGATTACAGCAATTAAGTAGAAAGGATATACAGGACCTGATGACTCTTGGAGAGGAAGCGGGGTTGACCCTTGGAGAGGAAGTGGAGTTGGCAGTGAGAGAGAGGGAAACATTCGAAATAACTGTCAGATTTCCCTTTTGAGTGTCTTGGTGGATGAAGGTTCCAGGCACCAAAATGGGGATGCAGGAGAGAGACTGGGCTTGTTTGGAGGAAATGAGTATGGTTTTGGACATCTTGACTTAGAGGTGCTTGTAAATCACCAAGTGGAGATGATATCCCCCATGCCTGGTATGTTCACCAGACCTGGCTGCAGACAAAGCAATGCACATATTGCCAGACTCTAGCAAGGGCATTTTCAAAGTAGACTCTTAGCATTTCCTGAGCAGCAGAAAACTTTTTCAAGTTCCTTATGGATGCATAGACTTTCAGGAATGGAAGCACCTTTGAAGAACAACCTCTAATTTTGCAGATTTATCTAATCTTAGCAACAAGCTTTGTGCAACCTTGGAAGAAACGATGACTGCTATCAGTTCAGTTCAGTTCAGTCGCTCAGTCATGTCAGACTCTCTGCGACCGTATGAATTGCAGCACGACAGGCCTCCCTGTCCATCACCATCTCCCGGAGTTCACTCAAACTCATGTCCATCGAGCTGGTGATGCCATCAAGCCATCTCATCCTCTGTCGTCCCCTTTTCCTCCTGCCCCCAATCCCTCCCAGCATCGGAGTCCTTTCCAATGAGTCAACTCTTCGCATGAAGTGGCCAAAGTATTGGAGTTTCAGCTTTAGCATCAGTCCTTCCAAAGAACACCCAGGGCTGATCTCCTTTAGAATGGACTGGTTGGATCTCCTTGCAGTCCAAGGGACTCTCAAGAGTCTTCTCCAACACCACAGTTCAAAAGCAGCAATTCTTCGGCACTCAGCTTTCTTCACAGTCCAACTCGCACATCCATACATGACCACTGGAAAAACCATAGCCTTGACTAGACAGACCTTTGTTGGCAAAGGAATGTCTCTGCTTTTCAATATGCTATCTAGGTTGGTCATTACTTTCCTTCCAAGGAGTAAGCATCTTTTAATTTCATGGCTTCTATTACCATCCACAGTGATTTTGGAGCCCCCCCAAAATAAAGTCTGACACTGTTTCCACTGTTTCCCCATCTATCTGCCATGAAGTGATGGGACCGGATGCCATGGTCTTAGTTTTCTGAATGTTGAGCTTTAAGCCAACTTTTTCACTCTCCACTTTCACTTTCATCAAGAGGCTTTTGAGTTCCTCTTCACTTTCTGCCATAAGGGTGGTGTCATCTGCATATCTGAGGTGATTGAGATTTCTCCTGGCAATCTTGATTCCAGCCTGTGCTTCTTCCAGCCCAGCATTTCTCATGATGTACTCTGCATAGAAGTTAAATAAGCAGGGTGACAATATAGAGCCTTGGTGTACTCCTTGTCCTATTTGGAACCAGTTTGTTGTTCCATGTCCAGTTCTAACTGTTGCTTCCTGACCTGCATATAGGTTTCTCAAGAGGCAGGTCAGGTGGTCTGGTATTCCCACCTCTTTCAGAATTTTCCACAGTTTCTTGTGATCCACACAGTCAAAGGCTTTGGCATAGTCAATATAGCAGACATAGATGTTTTTCTGGAACTCTCTTGCTTTTTCTATGATCCAGCTATAGGAAGAATGAAAATGGTCAAACAAGGATTTCTTCCTCCCCTAATACAGAGTGGTAGGGGTTATGAGGTCCTTCTCTGCACTAATTCTGAGCCTACTTTATTCATATGTGAATAAGAATCAAGAAAACACATTCTTACTGAACCATGTCATGAATAGACGACTTTATCTGGGAAAATGAGACTCTTCTTCCCCTCAGTGCTCTGAGCCAGAAATCCTCAGTAGCCTACAACCTCCTTGACTCTCCTGGAAAAGGTCAGGGAGAAACTAGAATCAGAGTCTGAATAACTAGGACGATCTCCCTTGACATTTCCCACTCACATTCAACTCTATAAAATAGAGCAATTCAACATTTATTGAGAATCTGTTCTGTACCAGGAACTGTGCTAGGTACCATGGGTTTTAGACTCAGGAAGGGAAATTGCAATGTACAGTCTAAACCTTTAGGTTGCTTCTGGCCTAGAAGAAATACATATTGGAAGAAAATATAATGACACAAATCCCTGACTTGTTCTATTGTTCATTTTCTCTCTCATAAGGTTGTGAAGGCAAAGAGAGGAACCAGTGAGAGAAATACAGGAGAGAATCATTAAACAGTTTACTTTCCTCTCAAAGAAAATTATCTTTAGCAGCAAATATTAAATGAAGACATATGTAAGAGGGAATTAAGACCTGAGAGGAGGAAAAGCTGAGGTGTCTTGGTGTGGAGGAACTTCATCTCAGATTATTCTCAGAACATATGGGTACAACCCTCAAATGCTACTTAGTGATATTTGAGGAAATGAGGTGTCCTGGAGAGGCACCCTAAACTGAAGCAATAGGCTTGGTTTTAAAAAAAAAAATGTGTGGGGAGAAGGGTTAAGTTTTTCAGACTACAAACAGATGAACTTAATGGCAATGGAAAACAATGTTCTGGACTGAAATCCCTTTTTAAATACGCTTACCGCTACTTAGAAAAGAAAGCACAATGAACAGGAATCCACCTTGTTAATGAAGAGGAAATCATGCCAAGCTCGCCCCACTTTCCTTTCTGATACAGCCACCACACTGACGCATCAGGAAAACACAGGGGACATTGTGTATCCAATTTATTTAGGAACACCATATGTGGTTTCAGAACTATAATTCCAAAGAGTTTACAAGAACATTAAAAATTCTCAGAACAGAGCCCTTTAGAGCCTGTCCTTCAGGTGTAATTAAGTTCCAATGCATTTGCAGTGTCCTAGGGCCCCGTCAACTGAGAGCCATCGGACAGCCCAGGAGGCTATTAGAGAGAGCCTGGCGGGCACTTTAGTTATTTATTCACTTTATCTCACGCTACACTCTCTCTCAATTCTTCAGCCTTTCCATTAATCTGTTAGCCTGTCTTCAGGTTCTGTTTGCTTTAAGTTGCTTTTCTCAGACCCTGGAACTTGATTAAGGAAAATATCTATGCAATTCATCAAAGCCAGAGGAAAGGGCAAGCAGTCTTTCGTGTTTTAAGTATAATACCACCTTCTGCTTTGTCTTTACATATATTAAGTAGGTCAAGAAGGGGACATGGCCCCTGAGGGTCTCCACTGGACTGCAATTTGGGTCTGACTGCCTGGAGAAAGACAACCTGGACTCTGAGTACAGACTGCTTTTGATTTGGGCTCCCCAATTTTTTCTACCATGTCTCAAATCACAGATGACCTTTCTAATGCACCACCCTCTCATAGTTATACCCGAATTATAGGGTCTGCCAAGGATCAGATTGGATGCCATTAACATGAAATTCTTGGCAACCACGTTCTAAGTCCACATTTTCCATTTTCACTCAAGAGAACACATTGAGTTATAGGGAAATTCATGTTATTACATTGGTATAATCTTGAATCTGCTCTAATGTTTTTGAAAAATCCAATTATCCCTATATCTTGGTATTTATTAAAGGTAACAAGTTACTTAGAACAGCTCATAACTGATCGTATCACACAGGTGAGTTGTAATTTTACAACTAAGAACTGGATTAGAGATAGTGATACAGCCAATGGTTAAAACATCAACAGAAATGATTTATTCTATTCGGGGTAAATATAATTCCTGAAGACCTTTGTGCTTCTAATGACTGACATATTCCCAGCAGAGTGGTGAAAAATGCAAGCTTTGTCTTCCATGTTTCAGCAAATTGTTTTTGAGATTTAAACAAATGACAAAACCCCTTCGTCTATGGACTTGCCTTTAAGTACCCCCATAGCTTTGCTCCCCTTTCCTCCCTATAAAGATCTATACTCATCAGAAGGTCAGACATCATTCATTAACAATGTAGTATCATTCATTAACACTGAAGTATAAATGTCAATGTACTTTGTGTTTCCAAGAAAGGAATATGCTTTGCATTTTCTATATTTTTCAGCTGTAGAATTAAAACTGTTTCTATCCTACAGTGGTCATTGTAAGTCCCTGCCTTAAATCAGAGAGTTTGCAGCTTCAGCCTGGAATTACCTCTTTTTGAAATCATTCAAAACAGGCAGCTGCCAAGAGAGGTAGCACTGACTCCCAGCCCCCTCTCCAGGCACTGTCAGAGTTTGCTGGTCTCCTTTCCACTGCTGCAGCAGTCTCCTAATAAGGTCCATTTCACGGAAACTTAAAAATTGCCCTTCTTTACAGGAAGAACAATTTGATTCAGCCCATTTTAATAGACTAATTCTTTCAGATAAGAGTATTATAAATTGGATAATAAAACCAAATCTTAAAGAGAAAGAAAATCAAGGTTTTATATCAACTAAAACCCATACATAGACTTTGGATCCCTCCTTAGCAATTCCTTTGTAATTCTATCTACACCCTCTCTGAATTAGTAGACTACATGCGGTAAGCAACTAATCAGGGTTTTGTTTCTTAATTAAAAATTAGGGCACAATACCAGAGAAAAAAATCTCCCATTGACTAATCCAAGTGCTTAGGCACTCAAATTCAGCTTAAACAAACCATACTCTGATTAGGTATTTGCTACATTTCAATTTCTTTAATTTAAAAAGTCAAATTTGGGATAATAACCATCATTTAAAATAAAAGACTCTTAAACTACCACAGGTATTTGGGAGGAAGATAAACACAGCATGGAATTCAAAGGCGTAGAATCAAAGTTTCCCTTCTCGTGTGCTGCTCTCAGGCCCACAGGCCTGTGTTACAATCCGGTTAACATAAACATCAGGATTGTTTCCTAGCAGCATTTCTAATCTGGAAAGTCTACTCTTTCTCGAATTTGTGTAGTTATGAGCCACCTTCTCTGTACTTCAGCCTTGAGCCTGTGGGGAATCCTGAAGAGGTTGAGGTCTGGTTTCTGTTCTAATGGTGCCAGGATGAGCTACCTAAACACAGATTTATTCATTACCTCTGTCTTAGCTCAGGATGCTATAGTGAAATATCACAGACCAGATGGGTTAAGCAACAATTCTGGGGGCTGGAAGTCTCAGATCATGCAGTCTTTGGGGCTAGCATGGTTGGGTTCTGGTAAGAACTCTCTTTTTGGCCTGCAGACAGCTGCTTTCTTGCCACATTCTTACCTGGCAGAGAGAGGAAGCTCTGTTCTCTTTCTACAAGGGCATTAATATCTTTGTGGGTATTCTACCCTCATGACATCACCTAAATCTAATTAGTTCCCAAAGGCCCCACCTCTAAACACCATCATATTAGGGGTAAAGGCTTCAAGATAAGAATTTTAGGGAGATACAAACATTCAGTCTATAACAACTTCTTCACTTAAAACTCCTCTGTAGTTAGGGAGTTTGGGATGGACATGTACTGCTGCTGCTGCTGCTAAGTCGCGTCAGTCATGTCCACATTGATAATATTTAAGTTGGGTAACCAACAAGGACCTACTATATAGTCCATGGAACTCTACTCAATGTTATGTGGCAGCCTGGATGGCAGGAGAGTCTGGGGGACAATGGATGCATGTTTATGTATGGCTGAGTTCCTTTGCTGTCCACCTGAAACTATCACATTGTTATGTAGATATACTCCAATATAAAATAAAAAGTTTTTCTTTGTAAAGCCCTCTGCAGTATCTCCCATCTTGAATTAGAAACATTGTCACACTGCTCCCTGACTTCTCCTCATCTATTCCAAAGGACCTGCCATGTGTTTTTCCAATGGCATTTTTTTATACATTTATGTTCCATCAGCCTGGAATTCCTTCCTTGTCTACCTGAATAATTCCTGCTCTTTTAAAATAGCAAGTATAGCCTCTCTTCTCTCCTCCTTTTTACCCTGTGACTTTTCCTTATTCAGTCACCTGGGGCATTTATTCTCAGCAATAAGTTGTCTCAGGCACTATTTTTCTCAGGTAAAGCAGAAAACAAAAGACAAAAGGAAAGTTCATCCTTGCCTTTTGATTTTTAAAAGTCTTAGGCCCTCAGGGAAAGAGAGGCCATAGGTTTGAGAAAATAATAAAGCATAAAAGCAGTTTTCCTCTGTCATAGATGAAGCCACCAGAGATGAATTCTCTACCGTTTGGGGAGGAAAGAGTCTGAGCAGAAATGAGGAATGAGTAGGCATCAGGGGAGATAAACAGGAGAGGCAGATCTCTCAGAGAAGTGTGTGGCTGAGAGCACAGGGGGCCATATCTACCTGGGAGGAACCATGGAGAGAGGGAGTGGTGTGTGTTGTCAGGCTCTGCTGATGGCCCTGGAGCCCCAGGCAGCAGCCCGGCCCAGGGAACTCTGGCATCTCCGAATGATATGGTGAACATGCCACGTGAACATGCCACATACCATTGTAGTTTCCCAAAGTACAGCAGCAGCAGCAGGAAGAAGGTTGCTGGAGGGATTTGCTAGATTGGAAGTGGTCTTTTATTGCACGTGAATGGTGAGCTGGGTGTGGCCTGCAGGGACGAGTCCTTTGAAGCAGACAAGAGAATGGATGTCCCTATAGATGCCAGCACTCCCACCCCACCGTAACACCTAGGCACTAGAAACATTCCTAAAAGGTGGCTGCAACCCTGAACTGACTGAGATGAAGATACCACCATCTAGATGAATGGGCATGTAATATAAAAATTAAGTTGAATGAAAAAAATGCAATCAAATGTATTCCACATCAGAATTTTACAGAGATTCCAACCCTATACACATCTTTAACTCAGCTTTACACCATTCTTATGAAGCTTATAATAGCTCTCCTTGGGAAATGGAGGAGCTCTTTCTTTTTAGAAAATAACAAAACTAATTTTTGTATAAAGTTATTATAAGGACTGACAATATCATGTTTATAATATGTTCAGCATAGCACCTGATTCATTGACAGCTCTCAATAATTGATGGATTATATTCCAATTTGTCTGGTTCACCTTTGTTTGCCTGGTGCCTGGCACAAAACAGACATCCTTATGTGTGCAGTGAATCACACCCTGCTCTACAGTCTGGTTGGTAGAAAATATTGGTATGTACCCAATGTGTCTATTATAGATTATGTACCACTCTCTCTATATTTGTAGAGTGGTACATAACCTATACAATCAGCAATAGTACAGAATGAAAGGAGAGATCACATTTGTTCATTGTCAAGCTTCCTCAATTCTGAATAGCAGGGAACAAGTTTTCTTGGCAAAAGAAATCAGATACCATTATCGGGAATATGAGGTCAATTATCTGTCTCTTGGACCATTGCAGATTTTGGCCCTGATTACAGCTTAGGGAATGCACAATTCCTCTCAGCACTACTTTGTCCCCACAGGGATCTAAGTGAAGTGAAGTGGCTCAGTCATCTCTGACTCTTTGTGACCCCATGGACTGTAGCATACCAGGCTGCTCCATCCATGGAATTTTCCAGGCAAGAATACTGGAGTGGGTTGCCGTTTCCTTCTCCAGGGGATCGTCCCAACTCAGGGATTGAACCTGGGTCTCCCACATTGCAGGCAGATGCTTTACTGTCTGAGCCAGATACCATCAAAATTCTCTATCGCGGCATTTGGTAAAATTTGAAAATAATATTTAAAGAGGCCACTGAGAAACGTGGGGCTATATTGCAGGAGAAGATGTCAGGGGCTATTACAAGATGATAAAAAGCAAGTTTTCTTTCTGCAGAAGAAAAAAGGGAAAGGCTGTGGTTCATATGAGGAGGGAGCAGCCACCCTTCTGGCTCTGAGTCCCAGGTTGCCCTACCTACAGGGCAAGCCACTGGGATGACAGTCAGCATTGCATGATGCTGGTCTCCTTGGAGAGGTTGGTGGCTGTGGCTGCTTGGCAGCATTAAGGAAAGTGACACCAGCATTTCTAATCAGAAACCTGGTAAGTGTCTATCCCCATGAGGTAGAAAATTAATTGGGGAACAGACCTACCACAGTGTGAGACAACCAACAGGGTGACTTGATGCACACTGCACTTGGCTAGAAAAAAAATGAAATTCTGTAAATTAATTGCCTGATAAGAAGGAAATGAGGTGTTCTGTCTGACCCAGCAGTCCTTTTTCCTTTCTCCCTGCCCTCTTCCATCATTCTCTTCCTCCCCTCTCTTTTCTAGCCAACCAGCCCCCTCAATGCCCTTATTAGATATTCATTAATTGAACAGCAGTCACAGGTTATAGAACTTTTGTCTGAGGAGGACATAAAACCCCAAACTTTCCATAGAAGCCAGAAGGGAGAGAGGGAAAGAACTGATTTTTCGTAGGAGGTCCTATACTGAGAGAAATGGACATGAAGGGACTCTTTGTGAGGCTGCAGTGCTAAGAAAGGATTGTGATTCTGTAGAGTGGTGGCATCTATTTTTTTCCACTGGGGTCAAAAGTGAGATTTATAGACAAATCAGAATCAGATGGAGAGGGAAGCATGTACCAGGAAAATACCTCAGGTTTACTGCAAGGCACTGAGACCCCGGGAGCTGAGATGTGTAGGGTCACTTACCTGTCTTCTGGCTGCTTTCTTTTTTTTGGAGTAGTGTGATGTCGTAAAGATACTAGACCAGGGTTTCTCCTCCCTGACATTAGTTGACATTTTGAGTATGGGCTTGTCCTGTGTGTGGTAAGATGTTGAGCAGCATTGCTGTTCTCTGCCAACTAGCTACGATGCACTCTCCGAAGCTGTGACAATCAAAAAACCTCCTGATTTTGCCACACGTTCCCTGGAATGCAAAATCCCCTGTGGTTGGGAACCATGACTTCAGAGGGTAGACTGATGTTAGCCCTATGATTTCTGGAGTCTAAAATGAAGCAGAAAACTTTTTGATAGTGAACTGACACTGATTCCCAGTTGTTCCAGGTTCCAGAGTCGATATAATTGAAATTTTATGCCACCTGTTGATAAATTCTTTGACTTCTCTGAGTATAACAGGTACACTGATAGCTCTCACTTAGGGGTGCATTTCTGTCTAAAACAATCTTGAAAACATCTAAAGAAAAAGAGTGTTTGTGGAGATGCCAGAAAGTAAGATGTTAAAGGGGGAATAAAGATGAAATAAGAACCATTTCATTTCTTTTGTCACAAATTACAGATTAACACTATTAAAATCCACAGAAATTAAAATACTGCAAAATGCTAAAAGTACTAAAAGATCAGAAAAGAAAAAAAATACAATTAAAACTGAGTTAACAAACTTGATAGGGACAGAGTAAAGGGACAAAGTAGGTAATTAAATAGTTAATCCCACTAGGAGATTGTAAGTAAAAGAAATTTGGAAGACCCCTATAAGTTAATGATCACTCAAAAAGCAGGTTTGTGTTGCCACAAAACCAATCAGGTCTGCTTAGCAACAAAACGGTGCAATAGAAGTACCTGACATGGTCCCAAACAATAAGACAATGGTGGTATGAGACACAATTCTGCCCAGTGAGCTCAGGAAGTTCAGTTCAGTTCAGTTCAACCGCTCAGTTGTGTCAGACTCTTTGTGACCCCATGAATTGCAGCACGCCGGGCCTCCCTG
Organism: Bos indicus; assembly: GCF_029378745.1. Taxonomy (NCBI): domain Eukaryota; kingdom Metazoa; phylum Chordata; class Mammalia; order Artiodactyla; family Bovidae; genus Bos; species Bos indicus. The sequence goes on along the minus strand of NC_091762.1, from coordinate 47,031,239 downwards.
TCCATCACCAACTCCCGGAGTTTACCCAAACTCATGTCCATCGAGTTGGTGATGCCATCCAGCCATCTCATCCTCTGTCGTCCCCTTCTCCTCCTGCCCCCAATCCCTCCCAACATCAGAGTCTTTTCCAATGAGTCAACTCTTTTCATGAGGTGGCCAAAGTATTGGAGTTTCAGCGTTAGCATCAGTCCTTACAATGAATACCCAGGACTGCTCTCCTTTAGAATGGACTGGTTGGATCTCCTTGCAGTCCAAGGGACTCTCAAGAGTCTTCTCCAACACCACAGTTCAAAAGCATCAATTCTTTGGTGCTCAGCTTTCTTCACAGTCTAACTCTCACATTCATACATGACCACTGGAAAAACCATAGCCTTGACTAGACAGACCTTTGTTGGCAAAGGAATGTCTTTGCTTTTGAATATGCTATCTAGGTTGGTCATAACTTTCCTTCCAAGGAGTAAGCATCTTTAAATTTCATGGCTGCAGTCACCATCTGCAGTGATTTTGGAGCCCCCTCCAAAAAGTCTGACACTGTTTCCACTGTTTCTCCATCTATTTCCCATGAAGTGATGGGACCAGATGCCATGATCTTAGCCATCTGAATGTTGAGCTTTAAGCCAACTTTTTCCATTCTCTTCTTTCACTTGCATCAAGAGGCTTTATAGTTCTTCTTCACTTTCTGCCATAAGGGTGGTGTCATCTGCATATCTGAGGTTATTGATATTTCTCCAGGCAATCTTCATTCCAGCTTGTGCTTCTTCCAGTCCAGCGTTTCTCATGATGTAGTCTACATAGAAGTTAAATAAGGAGGGTGACAATATACAGCCTTGATGTACTCCTTTTCCTATTTGGAATCAGTCTGTTGTTCCATGTCCAGTTCTAAGTGTTGCTTCCTGAACTGCATACAGGTTTTTTAGAGACAGGTCAGGTGGTCTGGTATTTCCATCTCTTTCAGAATTTTCTGCAGTTTATTGTGATCCACATAGTCAAAGTCTTTGGCATAATCAATAAAGCAGAAATAGATGTTTTTCTGGAACTCTCTTGCTTTTTCAATGATCCAGCAGATGTTGGCAATTTGATCTCTGCTTCCTCTACCTTTTCTAAAACCAGCTTGAACATCAGGAAGTTCACGGTTCACATATTGCTGAAGCCTGGCTTGGAGATTTTGAGCATTACTTTACTAGCGTGTGAGATGAGTGCAATTGTGTGGTAGTTTGAGCATTCTTTAGCATTGCCTTTCTTTGGGATTGGAATGAAAACTGACCTTTTCCAGTCTTGTGGCCACTGCTGAGTTTTCCAGATTTGCTGGCATATTGAGTGCAGCACTTTCACAGCATCATCTTTCAGGATTTGGAATAGCTCCAATGGAATTCCATCACCTCCACTAGCTTTGTCAGTAGTGATGCTTTCTAAGGCCCACTTGACTTCACATTCCAGGATGTCTGGCTCTAGGTCAGTGATCACACCATCATGATTCTTTTTTATACAGTTCTTCTGTGTATTCTTGCTACTTCTTAATATCTTACACTTCTGTTAGGTCCATACCATTTCTGTCCTTTATCAAGCCCATCTTTGCATGAAATGTTCCCTTGGTATCTCTGATTTTCTTGAAGAGATCTCTAAGTCTTTCCCATTCTGTTGTTTTCCCCTATTTCTTTGCATTGATCACTGAGGAAGGCTTTCTTATCTCTCTTTGCTATTCTTTGGAACTCTGCATTCAGATGCTTATATCTTTCCTTTTCTCCTTTGCTTTTCGCTTCTCTTCTTTTCACAGCTATTTGTAAGGCCTCCTCAGACAGCCATTTTGCTTTTTTGCATTTCTTTTCCATGGGGATGGTCTTCATCCCTGTCTTCTGTACAATGTCATGAACCTCTATCCATAGTTCATCAGGCACTCTATCTATCAGATCTAGTCCCTTAAATCTATTTCTAACTTCCACTGTATAATCATAAGGGATTTGATTTAGGTCATACCTGAATGGTCTAGTGGTTTTCCCTACTTTCTTTAATTACGGTCTGAATTTGGCAATAAGGAGTTCATGATCTGAGCCACAGTCAGCTCCTGGTCTTGTTTTTGCTGACTGTGTAGAACTTCTCCATCTTTGGCTGCAAAGAATATAATCAATCTGATTTCAGTGTTGACCATCTGATGATGTCCATGTGTAGAGTCTTCTCTTGTGTTGTTGGAAGAGTGTGTTTGCTATGACCATTGCATTCTCTTGGCAAAATTCAATTAGACTTTGCCCTGCTTCATTCCATATTCCAAGGCCAAATTTGCCTGTTACTCCAGGTGTTTCTTGACTTCCTACTTTTGCATTCCAGTCCCCTATAATGAAAAGGACATCTTTTTCAGGTGTTAGTTCTAAAAGGTCTTGTAGGTCTTCATAGAACCGTTCAACTTCAGCTTCTTCAGCATTATTGGCTGGGGCATAGGCTTGGCTTACCATGATATTGAATGGTTTGCCTTGGAAACGAACAGAGATCTTTCCGTCGTTTTTGAGATTGCATCCAAGTACTGCATTTTGGACTCTTTTTTTTGACTATGATGGCTACTCCATTTCTTCTAAGGGATTCCTGCCCACAGTAGTAGATATAATGGTCATCTGAGTTAAATTCATCCATTCCAGTCCATTTGAGTTCACTGATTCTTAGAATGTGGACATTCACTCTTGCCATCTCCTGTTTGACCACTTCCAATTTGCCTTGATTCATGAACCTGACATTCCAGGTTCCTATGCAATATTGCTCTTTACAGCATCGGACCTTGCTTCTATCACCAGTCACATCCACAATTGGGTATTGTTTTTGCTTTGGTTCCATCCCTTCATTCTTTCTGGAGTGATTTCTCCACTGATCTCCAGTAGCATATTGGGCACTTACTGACCTGGGGAGTTCCTCTTTCAGCATCCTATCATTTTGCCTTTTCATACTGTTTATGGGGTTCTCAAGGCAAGAATACTGAAGTGGTTTGCCATTCTCTTCTCCAGTGGACCACATTCTGTCAGTGACCCCTAGGTCATGCTCTCTGCACACATAAAAATCAATAATTTGTGGAAAGGTGGCATTTCAAAGTGAAAGACCCTGATTGTACTGAGACCTGAAATAAATTTTCCATAGTATGTAGGTTGACCATGTAGAACCAAGAAAACTCCCCTGCCCAACCTGGAGGAGGAGTTGATGAAAGAAGCACGACTGACATTTACTCAAGAATGAGGAAGTAGGTGGTCTTTTCCCCCTTCCCACTCTTCCTTTGATTATAGACCTGTAGCCCACTAAATTCTCCAGGCAGGGCACCTTCTTGCTGACCCACCTGTAAGCCTTATGAGCATCCTATTCTAATAAATCACTTCTTTTAATAAATCACTCCTTTTATCTATCACTTTGCCTCTCACTGAATTCTTTCTGTGCTGAGACATAAAGAACTAGAGCTCCTTGGAGCCCCCTACTGAAATGCCACTTAACAGTTTCAAACTGATAGTCATTCTTCCAAAGAAGATATTCAAATAGCTAACATTATGTGAAAATGAGCTCAACATTGGTAATCATCCGGGAAATGCAAGTCAAAGTCACAATGAGGTATCACCTTCACACCTGTTAGAATGGCTACTATCAAAAAAGACAAGAGATTAACCAGTGCTGGCCAGGATGTAGAGAAAAGGGAACCTTGTGCTACAAACCCTGTGGAATTGTAAATTGGTGTACCCAATATAGAAAACAGTAAGGATGCTGCACAGAAAATTAAAAATAAAATGGCCTATTCTCCTTTTGTGTATATTCCAAAGGAAATGAAACCACGCTGTTGAAGAGATATTTGAACCTTTCATATTCAGTGCAGTATTATTCACAGTAGCCAAGGTATGGAAACAATCTAAGCACTTATCAACAGATAAATGCATAAACAAAATGTCACACACACACACACACACCATGGGATACTATTTAGCCATAAAAAGGAGGAAATCTTGCCATTTGGGACAACATAATAGACCCTAAGGGCATTATGCTGAGTGAAATAAGTCAGACAGAGAAAGACAAATACAGTAGGATTTCATTTACATGTGAAATCTAAAACAAAATCCTTCCCTCTTCTGGCAAAAAAAAAAAAAAATCAAACCCATAGACAGGTCAGATTTGTAGTTACCAGAGATAGAAGGTGGGAGGTGAGGGAACTGGATGAAGGTGGTGAAGTAAGACTTTCAGTTATGAGACAATTAAGTACTGAGAATGTAATGAACAACAGAATGACCCTGGTTAATACTGCTGCATGGAATATTTGAAAGCTGCTAAGAGAGTAAAGCCTAAAAATTCTCACCATAAGAAAAAACATTTTTGTACCTATATTTAAGTCAAATTATTCATTTTACTGTACATCTTAAATTTATACAGTGCTGTATGTCACTTATATCTTAATATACTCAAAAGGAAAAATTATAATTACAATTTAAAAATACTACAAATCCACCTTAATGATAGATCACACCAAGTGTCCCAAGGCAGGGGAGAAGTAAAAAGAAAGATGAATCGAGGCCACAGTGGTACCTAATCACAGCCCATTGTCTTTAGCCCCGTAGGCCACTGATCCCAGACCAGAGCTCTGCTTCCCATTCACAGAATTCCAAATTACATGTTAGCAGCTGCTCTCCAAAAACACAGGAGTCCAAACACAACAGGCAAGGGGCACATTAGTGGGCTTTGAAAATTTAGTAAACTGTTTGCAATAACCTTGATGTAAAGTGGTGACCACAGGTAAACACATTTGGAAATGACACATAAATAGTATTCAGCTTCAAGTAAGTCCTATGAGGGACTATAAGAAAAGCAAGCACAAATGTTGGGTTAAAAAGCAGATGAGTAGGGTTAAAACATCCTACACATGGAAGAGTGGCTAAGGCAGCCTTTGGCTCTTAACTAAATGATGTTCATCCTTACAATATCTGTGTTTGAGAGATTAAGAAAAAGTTTGGACATTGTATTCCACGTTGCCCTTTCCACCTTGGTGCTTACAATAGTCCCGATGCTTTTGTCTTTTTCCCAGGACACTTGACTCTCGATCACACACAACTCACTGAGAGATTAGATAAGTGTTGTCTGGCGAACAATGAGACTTAGTGGATAAACAGGGATGGCTTACAAAGAGCATAAAAAGGGTGGTTATCATCAGGGTAGCACAGGATTGGGATGTGGGTCCTGTGTGTGGCATCAGGGTGTGAACTCGGGCCCATCATTACCATCCAATCCTTTTTACAATTGACCTTGAAAAGAAGGTCAGTGCGATATTGACCAAATTTGCAAATCACACAAAGCTTGCAGGTAGGGGAGATAAAGATGATGACATATTACAAACCCAGCAGGAAAATAGATAATTCAGGGCACTAGTTGAAAAAAAAGTGAGATGAGGTTTAATACAGAGACATGCAAGATAATATATGCACCTGAGAGAAAATAACTCTCAGCACAGATTCAAATTATGGGGGTATTAGTCAGGAAGCTGTCATGCTGAGTGAGATTTGGGGAGGATGGCGGATAACAAATTGAATAGGAGTTCACAGTGCAATGCCACAGCAAAGAAGGACAGTGCTATTTTGAGATGTGTAGACAATATAAAGAGATCTTTGAAAATACAAGAGGGGACAGAGTGTTGCTTTATACTATGTGGGTAAAAACTCACCTTGAACTCCCTGGTGCCCTGACTCTAACAAAGACAGCAATAAGATGGAAGATTTAGCAAAGATAGTTATTTGAATGCTATTCAAAATGATGCACAGGTCTCCCTAGGAGAAGCTGAATTGACTTCCCTTGCAAAGATGCATTTATAAAAAGTTTTTTTCATGGCAAGGTCCTCCTCTTATTATATTTCCTTTAATGTCTTGTTGACTTTCAGAAGGGGAAAATAACTATTTAGACAGAAAAGAACAAATAACCAAATGTATTCTTTTAGGGAGCAGAAAAACAAGTGCTGAATTTTCATATGGTTAGCAATATTTACTGGGTATAAATTCCTGCCTGCTAAAATTTTTGACTCTCATAGGGAAAGAGATGACAAAATTATCATATAAGAACAAATTAACCTTTGTATTAGACTCATAAATTAATATTAATAATTAATATTAGAATAACATTCAAAGGAGTTTGAATGCTGAAATCAATTAGAGAAGTTTTCAAATTGCCGTCTCCTCCACTCATAGTACTGAAAAGTCAGTAACAGTAGGGGTGGGCAGATGATCGAATGGGGAGAAACTGGAGCTTGTGAGGTTGGTAAGAGGGAAATGACTGGCACCTGAGGCAACTGGTAGGGGTCTCAGGAACAGAAAGATAGAAAAACAAAAATCATTAATACTTGGGGAGATCAAGGCTTTGCAATCAGACATACTAGATTCCAAGCTACACTCTAGAATTTAGTAGATTTATAAGCATGCAGTTTATTTACTCTCTCTGAGGCTAAGATGTTTTATTAAGTTATAAAAGTTACTTCACAAGATTATAATGACAATTCAAAATACTATGTATATGTGAAGCACTTAGATGTCAAAGCCTTTAGTAGGTCCATGATAAAGGTTTACAATTTTAGTGATTAGTTGTTGAAACCACAGAAGGGAAAAAATAAAGTCCTGGGTGTTCTTTTTAAGGAATGATGCTAAAGCTGAAACTCCAGTACTTTGGCCACCTCATGCGAAGAGTTGACTCATTGGAAAAGACTCTGATGCTGGGAGGGATTGGGGGCAGGAGGAGAAGGGGACGACAGAGGATGAGATGGCTGGATGGCATCACGGACTCAATGGACGTGAATTTGAGTGAACTCTGGGAGTTGGTGGTGGACAGGGAGGCCTGGCGTGCTGCAATTCATGGGGTCGCAGAGTCAGACACGACTGAGCAACTGAACTGAACTGAACTGAAGAGATTTTAATCCTGGAGAGGATTTTAGTACATTTTTTTTTCAGAAATGCAGTAGATAGGAGGATAATTTATTAACTTTGCAAGGTGCTCAGATTTCCACTCACATCGAGTTTGAAGAGAAGGTAGAACATTTCAAAAACCTAGAATACCCAGGCTTTTGAATTTGCCAGAATTTGCCTCTTGAGGTATTTCATGCACTACTGAATATAGGGAGGACAGAGTCACTAAAACTATACAGTTGTATAACAATTCTGAATCCATTTTTCAAAACTTATAGGAATACCAATGTATTAACATTTCTGCAGAACAGATTTTGAACATTTTGATGGGCCTAGGTCAAACTGAAAAAGAGCTCAGGACTAAAATTTCTCAGCTCATTGGATGACACGTATTCTTTTTTTAACATGTTAAGTACCCATCAAAAGTAATAGGAATTACTCATGCTCAGTTCCTAATTCACATTTAATTTCACACAAATATTGACAATATTTCTATGCACACCATGAGTGTATGTAGTGGGAAAATAAGTAAGCAATAGAATAAGCTAACTAAGATCCAAATAAAAGATGTACACATCTGTCTTAGGTTCATGGTACTTTGTATTAAGATTTATCTCATGGTTACTTTTTGTGTCTATAGAACATTTGTTATCAGTTATCATTGCATGGACCATAGTCACAGGAGCAAAATATGAACATATGGTTAAACCAGTCACTATTTGACACTTCTTTGCACATGTTTATTCCTATTTTGTCATCATTCAAAAGACATTTTTATTTCCACCATTCAAACAATAATCACTTCCAAAACTTAAAATGATGTATTAAAAATTAAAATATAATTAGCAACATCATAGCTGAAATATACCTAATTTTACTGACAACAATTTTATAATAAATGAGAGAAAGGTTAATGTTAATGGTGACAATCATCTTTCCAATCACCCAAATTTATTTTTACACTTTAACATTCTAGAGCAGAGGTCAGAAAACTTTCTCTGTAAAGCAGGAGATGGTGAATATTTTAGGTTTCATGGGCCAGGAGGCAAAATCTAGGATATTATGGATGTATTTATATAAATGAGAGAAAACAACTGTCTGCAAATTTTAAAAATAATAATTAAACTTTATTCAGTGGCTCAGAACATAAAGAATCTGCTTGCAATGCAGGAGACCTGGGTTCAAACCCAGGTCAGAAAGATCCCCTGGAGAAGGAAATGGCAACCCACTCCAGTATTCTTGCCTGGAGAATCCCATGAACAGAGGAGCTTGGTGGGCTGTCCATGAGGTCACAAAGAGTTGAATATAACTGATCAACTTTCACTTCATTTCATCAATATAACAGTTAATATAATAATAAATCAATGTATTTTAAATAATATTGGCCTATTAATGAGAAGAATGAAATTCTTTGAGGTGGGTGGCGTTAGCATTTTACGTAATTGAAGTTCAAAGATAGTGGTCCATGCAGTCCTGGCCTTACTCTCCTACAAAGCCTTCCCTTTCTCCCCTGAACACAGTGATCTCTTCCCAGGGAATCCTCCAGAACATGCTGCTAGCACCTCTCTTTTGGTACATAATATACTAACCTCATAACACTGGACTCTTTTTAAAATGGGGTGGCAGTTTTGGAGCATAGGTTCTGGGGTAAGACACACTGAGCATGAGTTCCAGGAGAATTGAAACATTATTAGTTGTGTAACCTTTGATTAGTTACTGAAGTTTGCTCACCTATAAAAGAAAAAGTAGTACATACTTCATAGGGTTGTTGTAAAGATTAAAGAAATTTTAAAAAGCAAAGGTTAGTACCATGCCCTGGTGACTCAGACAGTAAAGAATCTGCTTTCAATGGCAACCCCCTCCAGTATTTTTGCCTGGAGAATTCCATGGACAGAGAAGCCTGATGGGCTACAGTCCATGGGGTCACAAAGAGTGGGCATGATTGAGTGAATTATACTTTCACTTAGAAGAAAAAGATGACATATAAAGCACTGATATAAATATTATCCTTGATTAAAAAAAAATTTAAAAATGTAAAACCATTCTTAGTTCATGAGTTGCGTAAAAACAAGCAGTGAGTTGAGTTTGGGTCATGAACCATATTTGGCTAAAATTTTTTGTTTTAAATTATCATTATATGTGTATTAGAGCCAAAATGAACTTTAAGCTGTTGTCAAAATTACCTCACTCACTGTACAGGTAAAGAAACTGAGACTAATAGTTGACTGACCTACCATGATCATCTAGCTCATTAGTGACAGGTCCCAGAACAGAACCTTTATCCTTGGGTCCTCCTACAACTGCAAGTCCCAAAGTCAGGCTGAGTTGGGTGCTAAGAGCAAGGCAGAAGTTGGTTAGAATTAATGAATTAAAAAAAAAAAAAATTCTCTTCTTTTGTTTTGCTGAAAATGTCTTTATTTTGCTTTCATTTTTGAATAATACTTTCACAGCATTAAAAAAAAAACACGTATTGTCACCCATGAAATTGGCAAAAATTTACAAAATATACATATCCATATCAGTGAAGATACAAGGAAACTAAGACTCTTGTACATAGCTAACAGGCAAGTGAACTGACATTATCTTCCTGGATGGAAATTTTGCAATATATATTCAAAAGGCAAAAACTCATTCAATCCAAAATTCTACTTCTATGAGTTCATTTTAAGTTCACAATCAGAGACATCCCTTATTTATAATAATGAAAATGAGAAAGTAATTTAAATGTCCTAAATGAGAGGGATAAATAATATAATGCATATATATATATGAGACAGATTACCAAACTGCCATTAGCAAGCATATTGGTAGTATTCAAATACATGAAAAATACTATGCAATAATACTAAGAAAGAAAATCTGCTTCAAACCAAAAAATAAATGATGCCAAACTTCTTAAACAAAAACATATGTGTGAGGACTTCCTTGGTGGTCCAGTGGCTAAGACATCCCAATGCAGGGACCTGTGTTTGATTTAAAAAAAAAAAAAAAAGAATTAATGAGTTCAGACTTTTAAGTCTTACTCAGTTCCAAGAAGAGAACCCTACATACTAGCCTCCTGCCTGAATCCTAGTAGTTTAGAAGGATTTAGGAACTACTTGTTCATACTATAAGCATCCAAAGAGAAGGCAGGATCTGCAACACATAAGCTTTTCTGCTTTAGGACCCAAAATACTCCCGTAGATGTATATCAGTGTGCTAGCACAGCCAACAGTTAGAACTGGTCATGGAACAATGGACTAGTTCAAAATTGGGAAAGGAGTACATCAAGGCTGTATATTGTCACCCTGCTTGTTTAACTTATATGCAGAATACATCATGAGAAACTCTGGGCTGGAGGAAGCACAAGCTGGAATCAAGATTGCCAGGAGAAATATCAATCACCTCAGATATGCAGATGACACCACCCTTATGGCAAAAAGTGAAGAAGAACTATAAAGCCTCTTGATGAAAGTGAAAGAGGAGAGTGATAAAGCTGGCTTAAAACTCAACATTCAAAAGACGAAGATCATGGCATCCGTTCCCATCATTTCATGGCAAATAGAAGGGTAAACAATGGAAACAGTGGCAGACTCTATTTCCTTGGGCTCCAAAATCACCGTAGATGGTGATTGTAGCCATGAAATTAAAAGACGCTTGCTCTTGGAAGAAAAGATATGACACATTTAGTGTATTAAAAAAAGAGATTACTTTGCGAAAAAGGTCTGTATACTCAAAGCTATGGTTTTTCCAGTACTCATGTATAGGTGTGAGACTTGGACCATAAAGAAAGCTGTGTCAAAGAATTGAAGCTTTGAAAACTGTGGTGTTGGAGAAGACTTTTGAGAATCCCTTGGACTGCAAGGAGATCAAAGTCAATTCTAAAGGAAATCAGTCCTGAATATTCATTGGAAGGACTGATGCTGAAGCTGAGGCTCCAATACTTTGGTCACCTGATGCGAAGAGCTGACTCACTGGAAAAGACCCTGATGCTGGGAAAGATTGAAGGCAGGAGGAAAAGGGGACGACAGAGGATGAGATGGTTGGATGGCATCACGGACTCAATGGACATGAGTTTGAGCAAGCTCCGGGAGATGGTAAAGGACAGGGAAGCCTGGTGTGCTGCAGTCCATGCAAGGAGTTGGACATGACTGAGCAACTGAACAACAGCAAAGAGAAGTCAAAGAACCACAGATTGGTGGTTTAGACAGCAGACATTTATTTCCTCACAGTTCTGGGGGTTGGAAGTCTGAGATCAAATGGTGGGCAGGGTTGGTTTCTCTCACAGGCCTCTATCCTTAGCTTCTAGATGGCTATCTTTTTTCTATATTTTTACACGGTCTTCTTCTTACAAGGACACCAGTCATACTGGGTTACAGCCTATCCCAGTTACCTACAAAGTGAAGATAAAAATTAAATTACCTTCAAATAGACTCGTGTCCTAAAGTACTGAGAGTTAGGACTTTAATGTTGAATTTTAGGAGTACACAACTTAGCTCATAACAGACTCCCAAGTCTGAGATACTGAGATACTTTAGAATGGTATCTTTTTGTATCTGTGTAATTCTGTAATATTTGCACTGAGCACAGGATGGTAGACTGATAAGAAAGGGATGTAAGTAACCTTATAAAATTGCCTGCTTTTCAACATTGGGAGCAGATGGACTCCAAATTCAGACTTAAATTGAAGAAAGTAGGGAAAACCACTAGACCATTCAGGTATGACCTAAATCAAATCCCTTATGATTATACAGTAGAAGTGAGAAATAGATTTAAGGGCCTAGATCTGATAGATAGAGTGCCTGATGAACTATGGATGGAGGTTCGTGACATTGTACAGGAGACAGGGATCAAGACCATTCCCAGGAAAAAAAAATGCAAAAAAGCAAAATGGCTGTCTGGGGAGGGCTTACAAATAGCTGTGAAAAGAAGACAAGTGAAAAGCAAAGGAGAAAAGGAAGGATATAAACATCTGAATGCAGAGTTCCAAAGAATAGCAAGAAGAGATAAGAAAGCCTTCTTCAGTGGTCAATGCAAAGAAATAGAGGAAAACAACAGAATGGGAAAGACTAGGGATCTCTTCAAGAAAATCAGAGATACCAAAAGAACATTTTATGCAAATATGGGCTCGATAAGGGACAGAAATGGTATGGACCTAACAGAAGCAGAAGATATTAGGAAGAGATGGCAAGAATACAGAAGAACTGTACTAAAAGGATCTTCACAACCCAGATAATCATGATGGTGTAATCACTGACCTAGAGCCAGACATCCTGGAAAGTGAAGTCAAGTGGGCCTTAGAAAGCATCACTACAAACAAAGCTAGTGGAGGTGATGGAATTCCAGTTGAGCTATTCCAAATCTTGAAAGATGATGCTGTGAAAGTGCTGCACTCAATATGCCAGCAAATTTGGAAAACTCAGCAGTGGCCACAGGACTGGAAAAGGTCAGTTTTCATTCCAATCCCAAAGAAAGGCAATGCCAAAGAATGCTCAAACTACCGCACAATTGCACTCATCTCACACACGAGTAAAGTGATGCTCAAAATTCTCCAAGCCAGGCTTCAGCAATATGTGAACCGTGAACTTCCTGATGTTCAAGCTGGTTTTAGAAAAGGCAGAGGAACCAGAGATCAAATTGCCAACATCTGCTGGATCATTGAAAAAGCAAGAGAGTTCCAGAAAAGCATCTATTTCTGCTTTATTGACTATGCCAAAGCCTTTGACTGTGTGGATCACAATAAACTGTGGAAAATTCTGAAAGAGATGGGAATACCAGACCACCTGATCTGCTTCTTGAGAAATCTGTATGCAGGTCAGGAAGCAACAGTTAGAACTGGACGTGGAACAACAGACTGGTTCCAAATAGGAAAAGGAGTTCGTCAAGGCTGTTCGTCACCCTGTTTATTTAACTTATATGCAGAGTACATCATGAGAAACGCTGGACTGGAAGAAACACAAGCTGGAATCAAGATTGCCGGGAGAAATATCAATCACCTCAGATATGCAGATGACACCACCCTTATAGCAGAAAGTGAAGAGGAACTAAAAAGCCTCTTGATGAAAGTGAAAGTGGAAAGTGAAAAAGTTGGCTTAAAGCTCAACTTTCAGAAAACGAAGATCATGGCATCGGGTCCCATCACTTCATGGGAAATAGATGGGGAAACAGTGGAAACAGTGTCAGACTTTATTTTTGGGGTGCTCCAAAATCACTGCAGATGGTGACTGCAGCCATGAAATTAAAAGATGCTTACTCCTTGGAAGGAAAGTTATGACCAAACTAGATAGCCTATTCAAAGCAGAGACATTCCTTTGCCAACAAAGGTTCGTCTAGTCAAGGCTATGGTTTTTCCTGTGGTCATGTATGGATGTGAGAGTTGGACTGTGAAGAAGGCTGAGCGCCAAAGAATTGATGCTTTTGAACTGTGGTGTTGGAGAAGACTCTTGAGAGTCCCTTGGACTGCAAGGAGATCCAACCAGTCTATTCTGAAGGAGATCAGCCCTGGGATTTCTTTGGAAGGAATAATGCTAAAGCTGAAACTCCAGTACTTTGGCCACCTCATGGGAAGAGTTGACTCATTGGAAAAGACTCTGATGCTGGGAGGGATTGGGGGCGGGAGGAGAAGGGGATGACAGAGGATGAGATGGCTGGATGGCATCACTGACTTGATGGACATGAGTCTCAGTGAACTCCAGGAGTTGGTGATGGACAGGGAGGCCTGGCGTGCTGTGATTCATGGGTTGCAAAGAGTCAGACACGACTGAGCGACTGATCTGATCTGGACTGTCATAACCAAGTCTCCCAAATACTCATGGGTCTTAGTTTTCCCAAGCCCGAGACAGAAGAGATTGGTCACATTCAGGGTGGTATAGCTGTAGATGGAGGCAGGTGCCACAGGCACCCTCAGATTCCTAAAGCAAAATCCCTGACCTGACTTACAGAGGCAAAACAGAAGTAAATAAATGTTTGCCACAAACCTTGAGGATGTAGAGTAAAGTAATTCCATCTGCCCAAAGCATTCAGGTTATGCATTACAGTTTCAGAATTATATTTTAAACCAAGTAATATTTCACAGGGATAACATAATCACCTAATGAAGTCTCCTTGATATTAATTATAGAGATGTATTTAAATCCAGCAACAAGATTTATTTTGTCTGAAATATCCTTTACTTTTTCATAAGGCATAATTTAGAGAGTATTGTGTCTATTGCATTCCATTCAAAGTCACCTTGCCCTTCCACAAAATCCTGTCCTGCTAGGAATATATTTAAATTAATGCATGGTGTACAAATTCTTACCTTATATAAGTTTCTGGGCATTTCTGACTGAAATATGGGTAGAAATAAAGGTTTCAAGGAAAGGCATTAAAAAGTAAAATTTGTTTACATTGTTCTGTGTGTGTACATGCTCAGCTACTCACTTGTATCTGACTCTTTGAGACCCTATGGACTGTAGCCCACCAGGTTCCTCTGTCCATGGAATTTTCCAGGCAAGAATACTGGAGTGGGTTGCCATTTCCTCCTGTAGGGTATCTTCCTGACCCAAGGATTGAACCCACGTCTCCTGCATCTCCTGCATTGGCAGATGGATTCTTTACCACTGAGCCACCTGGAAAGCTGTACACAGCTTTGCACTTCTTCCATAAGAATCCCTTACTTTTAGTTAATCAGAGGTGTTTAGTAATTTGCCCAAGGTCACAGAATTTATAATGGGTGGAGTCAAAGCTAACAGCCAATTTTGTTTGACTCTATTCTGAAACTTTTATCATGGCTTTGCTTTCTCTTTCAGAATACCTTTAATCATAAAACACCTAATAACCTGAAATACAATTTTCTATAACATACTTTCTCAGGAGGGGGGTTCAGGATGGGGAACACATGTACACTCGTGGTGGATTCATGTCAATGTATGGCAAAACCACTACAATTTTGTAAAGTAATTAGCCTCCAATTAAAATAAATAAATTTATTAAAAAAAATACTTTTTCTGTTGGCCCACTTTCATCTGTAAGTAATATAAAATGAACTCAAATTGATTTAGCTCCTTCTCAATATGGCAGTGGGATATCTGCCACCAACAAGGGAACCAAATTGGGTGGAAGAGAGAGATGGCTCTCTACAGAGTAAAAGAAAACTGTCTCTGATGATTCCAGCAAACCTTTGTTTGGTCTTATTGATTGGTATTAGTACACATGCCCTGAACCAATCAAAGGAATGGGATTAAATTTGAACCCATCAGGTCCAGCCTTTGACCTGAGGTTAATTCCCTAATCTACAGACAGGCTGTTCTGTGAAGAAGTTGTGAAATGAAGACTGGGGAGTAAACTACAGTTTTGCTCCCTCCCAAGGGCCATAAAACACCAGGCTTTTAATTTTTTAATTTTCCCTTTCAGTGTGTTTGAATGTACTATAACTGCAATGCATTTGCTTCCTCAGGATCCTATGCCTTTAAAAAAGAGTGAGTTTTAATTCATTACATGTCAGGCTAAACCCTTGTCAAAGCAACACCTTTTTAGTAAAGAGAATGCTTTAGAATGCTAAAGCTTGGGTGACAAACGCCAGAGCAAACTTGTTGAAAGGTAGCTGTCATTGAGAAATTCTCTTCAAGCATACTACCTCTGTGAAGTTATTCTTTTCAATTAAGGAAAGAAAGGGAGAAAAAGACCTTCATTTTTATTATAATACATCAAAGAATAATTTTTTAGTTTTAAGGCAAATATTTGCTTTTCTGGCAAATATTGTAAGCAAATGTTTATTTTTTTTTTAAGTTTTTAACACAAATATTTGCAATTTCCTTGGGTTCTGTTTTTTTCTGTATGGTGTGTTTAAAAAGAAATTTGTATCTCTGGATTTTTAAGACTACAAAAGAGTGAACTGTGTCTATTAGTGTTTTAGTAGTTTATAACTAAACATGAAAATTATCCTTACAATTTTAATAAAACATAACATTTAAAAGAATATTAGGTGTCTCTTAGAAGTATTATTAGCAAAATTAATTTTATAATCATGCATCTTATTCATAAATTATCATTTCTCTTTTAACAATGAAGCTTCAGAGAAAGATAAGGATTATTTTCAAAATTATGATAAATAATATTTCATATATCATCAAATACCAAAGTTATTTTAAAATAATTTCAGGTATATTAATTCATTGAACCTTCATTATAGCTCTCTAAGTTTCTTCATTTTACAAATAAGAAAAGTGAGGCTCAGGGAGTTAACACTGATAATAAGTAGTGGATTTGAGATCCAAACCCAGATAATCTGGTTCAAAGCATTGCTCTTATCGACAATGTTATACCATTTTTTTTCAGTACCCAGTGCCTTTCCAGAAGTATCCCAAAGATTTTTTCCACTCAACAGTCTTTACCTCAATAATTAATACTCTTGATCATATCCTCAAATTTTTCCTTTTCATTTTCCTATTTATTAATAAGAGCCAACATTTGAATGGCATTGGTGGTTTACCAAGCATTCTCACACAGTATTTTAATTACAAAGTATATTTCGTTCACATTCCCATTTTGCAGGAAAGAAACTGAAGTTCAGTGAGGTAAAGTTCTTAGGCCAGGAGTGACATAGGTCATTTCTGACTTGGTTCCCCCTCACAAGGCAAATAATTAACCACTAGTAATAGGTAAGACACCACTGAGAGAACCCTAGAACATGGGGGAGAGGCTGAGGCTCCACTTTGCACTACTGAGACCAAGACAGCCCGCATTAGAATAACAGGAGTGGCAACTGTGCCACTGCATTGGCACAGTCGTGCCAATGCAGGAGCAACTGCATTGCTCCTCTCCCAGGTTGGAGGAGTACCATGCCAAGAGGCTTCCCCTGAGCCTATAGTTCCTCCAGTAAGAAATGAGAGCCCAGGGTGGACATTTAGCTCACTGAGCATTCTGGATCACTTTTTGGGAACCTCCACTTGAGTCGTGTCTCACAGAGATTGCAGAATTTCTGTGGCGCTCAACTACTGGGAATCTGATTGTGACAGAAGAGGGAAGAAGAGGCTTGCACTAATCAGTACTTGGGTCTTGGCAGAATGAGTTTCTACCTGTAGCACCCAGGTACAGTCTCAACCAGTGCCTTTGCTCATTGGCAGAGCCAAGACATGGAATAGTTTGATCAGGGAACTTGGCAGAGTACAGATCTGTCTGATTTAGGACCTCAAACAAACAGCTTTGCTGGCCCTGCAACTAGACTTACCCCCACATGGGCAGGGAAGCCAGATCACATCCCAGCCCACTTCTGAGTATCTCCTAGCCCTGCCTGATCAAAAGGACTGGCCAGAACACCTGGAAGTTACATAGCCTAACAGTGCTCACACAGGAGTATGGCAGACAGAGTTCATCATCTGAAGAGTGAAGCCAGTTGTCTTGTTTGGCTGGAGAGCTTTTACTGTCAGTTGGCTTGAGTCAAGACAACAAATGAAAAGCCTTGACAGTCTTGGAGTCAATTCTCATGCTCTCCTGGGCAGGGAAACTAATTTATAGCCTTGCTCATTGCTGAATACAGCTTTCAGCTCATCCAACTAGGAAACCTAAACAAAACACATGGGAAGCTGTGTAGTTCATCCAACAGCCCCACTTACAGTGGCACTTGAATAGAGATCACAGCCTGTGGCTTTCCCCTTCTGCAGAGTAAACTAGTGGCCTCATGTGGCCTGGGAATTCTGTGCACAGTCTCGCTCAATTCAGATTCCCATAAAACAAGCTGTGTAGGCTCTGGGGCCCACCCTGTTGCCTTGCCAGGGCAGAGAAATTAATTCATATTCCCCATATACTGCTGAGTGTAGTATCTAGTTCTGACTGCTTAGTAAGCCTGACCAGAAAAACCAGGTAACTGTGCAGCTCATACTAAATCTTCAGTTGGGTTAGGGAGCCAAATCAGAAGTCCTATCCAACTGTTAACCAGAAGCAGCTCCCCCAATCTCCTCCCCTCACCACAGAGCTCAGAAGGTGGCTTTGCACAAAAACAGATCCTGATTACAAGACATATCTGCCTAGGACATTACGTTATACCCAGACACTCAGACTGAGCTGACTGCTGAAGAACTGTCTGCCAGAGTGAACCTATAGAATCTGAAAAAAGAAACTGCTTCCTTAAATGCAGAGACACCAGTGTAAGGTATCAAGGATCATAAAAATCAGGTAAATATGACATCAGCAAAGAAAACTAATGAAGCTCCAATAGCTAACTCTAAAGAAATGGAGAACTATGAACTCTTAAAAAAGCTTAATGAACTAAAAGAACACCAAGATGAGTAAACAAAATGGTGAAAACAATGCATAAACAAAATGAGACGTTTAACAAAGAAATAGAAACATTCCAAACAAAAACAAAAACAAAAAACCAAAAAGAAATCCTAGAACTGAAAAATATTAGGCCTGATCTGAAGACTTCAACAGAGAGCTTCAAAGGAAGACGAAAGAATCACTGGAAGACAGGACATTTGAAATTATCCAGTCAGAGGAGTAAAAGGGAAAAAAATAACAAAAAAGAGTTAAAAAAAAAAAAAAAAAACAACACAGGATTTATGGGACAGAATCAAAAGAAACAAAATCTTCATTATGGAAATTCAAGAAAGAGAAGAGAAAGGGATGCAAAGAGTATTTAAAACGATAAATGCTGAAAACTTCCTAAATCTTAGAAGAGAAATGGATATCCAGATCTATGACGCCCAAAAGACCCCAAATAGGTTGAATATGAGTAGGGCTACATCACAACAGATTCTAATTAAATTGTCAAATTCAAAGACAAGGAAAGAATTTTGAAAGCAGCAAGAGAAAAAAGAGAAATCATACACAATGAAAACCCATGAGGTTGTCAGTGGATTTCTCAACAGAAACTTTTCAGACCAGGAGAGAATGTGATGACACATTCAAAATATTATAAGAAAAACTGTCAACCAAGAATCCTATACCCAGCAAAGATGTGCCTCAAAAATGAAGGAGAAAGAAAGACTTTTCCAAACAAATGAAAGCAGAGGGAGTTCATCACCACCAGACTTGTCTTACAAGAAGTTATAAAGGGAGTTCTTTAAGTGGAAGTAAAAAAAGGCACTATTTAACATCATAAAACCAAAAGAAGGTAGTGTAAAACTCACTGGAAATAATAAATATATAGTCAGATTGTAATGTGGCACTAGCAGCATACAGTGCATTTACAACTCTAGTTTAAAAGTTAGAAAACAAAATGTGGTAGAAATAACTACAATTATCTGCTATTGGTTCTCCAATATAAAAAGTATGTAAACTAGCATCAATAAACTTATGAGGGAGAGGAGGAGTAAAATTGTGTAGTTTAGGAATGCCTTGAAGTTAAGTTGTTACCAGCTTAAAATAGGGTGTTACAATTTTACAATACTTTATGTAAGTTTTATGGTAACCACGGAGAAGGCAATGGCACCCCACTCCAGTACTCTTGCCTGAAAAATGCCATGGACAGAGGAAAACCTGCAGTAATCACATGAAAGAACATGGTAAAGAAATCAAAGCATAATGACCAAAGATATCAAAACGCAAAAAGACAGCAAGAAAAACAAAGAACAATGGCCCTACAGAACAGCCTGAAAGCAATTAACAAAATGATAATAGTAAGTTTTTAACCTATCAATAATTACCTTAAATGTAAGTGGATTAAAGTCTCTAGTCAAAAGACACAGAATGGAGAGTTGGGGGAAAATGTCAGAGTATGAAAACCCTGAACTCACCTCCTCTCACAGCCATACCAAAACCACGACTATTTATAAAGGATCTATTGATGAGAAAGACCAGAATCTAGCAGAAAGATCTACAACTAAGGATATAAAGAAAGAATCACGATAGAGGTAGGAGGGGTTGATTCATTGTATAATCAAGACTCATGCCCCTGGCTAGGCAATCCACAAATGAGAGGTTAACTACAATTGCAGAAGTGTTCCCCAAGAAGCAACAGGTCTGAGCTCTGCATGGGGCTTCACACCAAGGAAGATAAGCCCTCAGAACATTTGGCTTTGAAGGCCAGGGCAGGACTTACTTTCAGGAGATTCAGAGAGCTATGGGAAATAGAGACTTTACTCTAAAGGGTACACAAAAAATTTCACATGCTCTGGGACAAGGGCAAAAGTAGTAATTTGAAATGAGCCTGGGTCAGACCTGCTTGCTGATCTTAGAGAGTCTCCCAGAGCAGCAGGAGGCAACTGGAAACTCATCCTGGGGATGTAGACACTAGTGGTAGGTAGCTATTTCGGGGAGTTTGTTCTACCATGAGGACACTGGTGCTGGCAAGTACCATTTTGGAATCCTCCCTCTAGTTTATCAGCACTGCAATTCTGGCCCACTCACCAGACTGCTGACACTAGTACACCTCAGATCACGCAACTAAATGGATGAAGACAAGTCCCATGCACTAGCTGGCAGGCTGCATTGAGAACTCACCTCCCCTGCCTCCCACCCCTGAGCCCAAAGCTTCCCCAGGACACACTGTGCTGTGGAAGACCCAGGATCCTGTCTCCACACACCAGTGTGCACATACTAGTCCAGGCATCCCCAGGCACTGCAGCCAGAGACCCCAGACCCCAGCTCTGTCTACCAGTGGGCCAACATTAGCTCCAGGACAACTGCAGCTCTACAGCCCGGAGTAGCAGGACTCAGACCACCAGCAGGGTGGCATCAGCTCTGAGACACCTTAGGCCCCTCAGCCAGCAGCCCCAGGATCTGGTTCAACACAACAGTGGCCTTACACTAGCTTCAGGACACCCAGAACCTGAAGCTAATAGTGTCAGGTGTTGACCCCACACACAAGTGTACCAGGCCCTGAAGCCAGAGATTCTGGAACCCAGGTACACCCACCAGTGGGATGACACTAGCCCTGGGACCACTTGAGTTTGGCTCCATCCACCAGAAGAGTCATATTAGCCCCGGGACACCCCCATAAAACCCTTGCCCCTGCCACCAGAAGGCTGACATTAAATCTAGGACCCCTGATCCTGCAACCACACACCTTAGCACCTGGCCCAGCCTACCAGTGAGCCAGCACTAGGCCCAGGATTCATGAGGTTCTGCAGCCAGCTTCCTCATGACCCAGCTTCACCAACCAGTGGGAGCAGCCTCTGCAAAGGCAGGCCTAACCCACTGGGTCAGGGGTGCCATGCCTACCAGACCTCCAACTGTAGTCAGCCCACCAAAACTAAAGGACCACGCAACATGCCTAAGGGGTACCCTTAGAGGACATAGCTCTGGTGATCAAAGGAGAGCATGCTGTTGGAATGCATAGGATATCTCCTGCAAAGGGGGACTTCAAGGTCAGGAACCATAACCAAACTACCAGATGCATAAGAATAAAACAGAAAAGTAAGCAAAAATGAGGTGACAGAGAAACATGTTCTGAATGAAGGAACAAAATAAAACCCCAGAAGAGCCAAGTGAAGTAGAAACAACATATACAATAAAGAGTTAAAGGTAATGATTGTAAAGACAAACAAAAAATTCAGGAGAAGAATGGATGAACAAAATTGGAATTCAGAAGCTTTAAACAAAGAGAAGATATAAAGAATAACTAAACAGAGATGAAGAATACAATAACTGAATTAAAAAATATACTAGAAGGAACCAGTAGTAGATTATATGATACTGGATTAGCAAGCTGGAAGACAAAAGCAGTGGAAATCACTGAAGATGAACAGAAGAAAGAAGAGAAAATAAAAATAATTTAAGAGAATTTAATAAAATAAAAATTTTATTAAATAAAATTTAATAAAAAGAATTTAATCTCATTTAAGAGACTGCTGGAACAATATCATTCATACTAACATCCACAGTATAAGGGTCCCAGAAGGAAAAGAGAGAGAGAAAGGGGCAGAGAGCATAGTTAAAGGTATAATAGCTGAAAATTTCCCTACCCTGGAAAAGGAAACAGACTTCCACATTCAGAAAGCAGAGTCTCAAACAGAATCAGTCCAAAGAGGACCATACTAAGACATACTGTAATTAAAATGGTAAATATTAAAGAGAGAATGTTAAAATCAAAAGAAAATAAGTGGGAATACAAAAAACTAAAAATCTTCTGCACAGCAAAAAAAATAAATAAATAAATCAGTAAAATGAAGAGACAACCTATGGAATGCGAAAAATACTGTAAACCAAATATCTGATAAAAAGTTAATATCTAAAATATATAGGAAACTTAAACAAAACCACACATAATCTAAATTAAAAAGGCAAAACATAAATAGACATTTTTCCAAAAATGAATTCAAATGATCAATGGATGCATGGAAGGATGCTAAGCATCAATAATCATTAAGGAAAAGCAAATCAAAACCACAATAAAATACCTGGTAGAATGGCTAGCATCAAAGAGACAAGATACAACAAATGCTGACCAACATATGGAGAAAAGGAAACCATTATATACTAGTGATGGAATTATAAACTGGTATACCATTTATAGAAAATAGTATGTGTGTATGCTTAGTTGCTCAGTCATATCTGACTCTTGCAACCCCATAGACTGTTGCCTGCCAGGCTCCTCCGTCTGTGGGATTCTCTAGGCAACAATACTAGAGCAGGTTGCCATTTCCTTCTCCAGGGTTTCTTCCTGACCCAGGAATCGAACCCGGGTCCCTGGCACTGCAGGCAGATTCTTTACCAATTGAGCCAGGAGGGAAGCAGAAAATAGTATGGAGCTTCCTTAAACATTAAATCTAGAACTATACATAGGATTGAGGCCTTCCCTGGTGGCTCAGAGGTTAAAGCGTCTGCCTGCAATGTGGGAGACCTGGGTTCTATCTCTGGGTTGGGAAGATTCCCTGGAGAAGGAAATGGCAACCCACTCCAGTATTCTTGTCTGGAGAATTCCATGGATGGAGTAGCCTGGTAGGCTGAAATCCATGGGGTGGCAAAGAGTTGGACATGACTGAACGATTTCACTTTCTTTCTTTCTTATATATAGGATTGAGCAATTCCACTCCTGGAAATACATCACTGGGAAATGAAATCAATACGTCAAAGAGATATTTGCATCCTATGTTCACAGCAGCATTTACAACAGCCAAGATATGGGAACAATCAAAGTGTCCACTGACGTATAATTGGAAAAGGTTGTGGTCTGTATATAAAATGGAATATTATTCAGCCATAAAAATTGAAAAAATCCTGCCATCTGTTACAACATGGATGGATCTTGAAGGCATTATATTAAATGAGATGGGTCAGACAGAAAAATACTAATACTCTATGATTTTACTTATATCTGAAATCTAAAACAAACAAAACAAACTAATAGAAAAACCATGATCAGATTCATGGTTATCAAGGACAGGGAGTGGTGGGAGGGGAAACTGGACAAAAGTGGTCAAAAGTTACAAACTTCATTTGTAAGAGAATACTGGGGATATAACATACAACATAATTACTATTCTCAACACTGCTGTATGATACATATTAAAGATGTTAAGAGAAAAGCCTATGAGTTCTCATCACAAGAAAAATATTTTTCCTTTTTCTTTTGTGTCTACATAACTAAACTTGCAATAATCATTTTATGATATATGTAGAGCAAATTATTATGCTGTGCATCTTAAGCTTATACAGTGCTATGTGTCAATTCAGTTCAGTTCAGTTCAGTCGCTCAGTCGTGTCCGATTCTTTGCGACCCCATGAATCGCAGCACGCCAGGCCTCCCTGTCCATCACCAACTCCCGGAGTTCACTCAGACTCACGTCCATCGAGTCAGTGATGCCATCCAGCCATCTCATCCTCTGTTGTTACCTTCTCCTTCTGCCCCCAATCCCTTCTAGCATCATAGTCTTTTCCAATGAGTCAACTCTTCACATGAGGTGGCCAAAGTACTGGAGTTTCAGCTTTAGCATCATTTCTTCCAAAGAAATCCCAGGGCTGATCTCCTTCAGAATGGACTGGTTGGATCTCCTTGCAGTCCAAGGGACTCTCAAGAGTCTTCTCCAACACCACAGTTCAAAAGCATCAATTCTTTGGCGCTCAGCCTTCTTCACAGTCCAACTCTCACATCCATACATGGCCACAGGAAAAACCATAGCCTTGACTAGATGGACCTTTGCTGGCAAAGTAATGTCTCTGCTTTTGAATATGCTGTCTAGGTTGGTCATAACTTTCCTTCCAAGGAGTGAGCGTCTTTTAATTTCATGGCTGCAGTCACCATCTGCAGTGATTTTGGAGCACCCCAAAAATAAAGTCTGACACTGTTTCCACTGTGTCCCCATCTATTTCCCATGAAGTGATGGGACCGGATGCCATGATCTTCATTTTCTGGATGTTGAGCTTTAAGCCAACTTTTTCACTCTTCTCTTTCACTTTCATCAAGAGGCTTTTTAGTTCCTCTTCACTTTCTGCCATAAGGGTGGTGTCATCTGCATATCTGAGGTGATTGATATTTCTCCCAACAATCTTGATTCCAGCTTGTGTTTCTTCCAGTCCAGCGTTTCTCATGATGTACTCTGCATATAAGTTAAATAAGCAGGGTGACAATATACAGCCTTGACGTACTCCTTTTCCTATTTGGAACCAATCTGTTGTTCCATGTCCAGTTCTAACTGTTGCTTCCTCATCTGCATACAGATTTCTCAAGAGGCAGGTCAGGTGGTCTGGTATTCCCATCTCTTTCAGAATTTTCCACAGTTTATTGTGATCCACACAGTCAAAGGCTTTGGCATAGTCAATAAAGCAGAAACAGATGTTTTTCTGGAACTCTCTTGCTTTTTCCATGATCCAGCGGATGTTGGCAATTTGATCTCTGGTTCCTCTGCCTTTTCTGAAACCAGCTTGAACATCAGGAAGTTCATGGTTCACGTAAGCCTGGCTTGGAGAATTTTGAGCATTACCTTACTAGCGTGTGAGATGAGTGCAATTGTGCGGTAGTTTGATCATTATTTAGCAATGCCTTTCTTTGGGACTGGAATGAAAACTGACCTTTTCCAGTCCTGCGGCCACTGCTGAGTTTTCCAAATTTGCTGGGATATTGAGTGCAGCACTTTCACAGCATCATCTTTCAGGATTTGAAATAGTTCAACTGGAAATGCATCACCTCCACTAGCTTTGTTTGTAGTGATGCTTTCTAAGGTCCACTTGACTTCACATTCCAGGATGTCTGGCTCTAGGTCAGTGATCACACCATAGTGATTATCTGGGTCATGAAGATCTTTTTTGTACAGTTCTTCTGTGTATTCTTGCCACCTCTTAATATCTTCTGCTTCTGTTAGGTCCATACCATTTCTGTCCTTTATTGAGCCCATCTTTGCATGAAATGTTCCCTTGGTAGCTCTAATTTTATTCAAGAGATCTCTAGTCTTTCCCATTCTGTTGTTTTCCTCTATTTCTTTGCATTGATCGCTGAGGAAGGCTTTCTTATCTCTTCTTGCTATTCTTTGGAACTCTGCATTCAGATGTTTATATCTTTCCTTTTCTCCTTTGCTTTTCACTTGTCTTCTTTTCTCAGCTATTTGTAAGCCCTCCCCAGACAGCCATTTTGCTTTTTTGCATTTCTTTTCCATGGGGATGGTCTTGACCCTGTCTCCTGTACAATGTCATGAACCTCATTCCATAGTTCATCAGGCACTCTATCTATCAGATATGGGCCCTTAAATCTATTTCTCAATTCCACTGTATAGTCATAAGGGATTTGATTTAGGTCATACCTGAATGGTCTAGTGGTTTTCCCTACTTTCTTCAATTTCAGTCTGAATTTGGCAATAAGGAGTTCATGGTCTGAGCCACAGTCAGCTCCTGGTCTTGTTTTTGTTGACTGTATAGAGCTTCTCCATCTTTGGCTGCAAAGAATATAATCAATCTGATTTCGGTGTTGACCATCTGGTGATGTCCATGTGTAGAGTATTCTCTTGTGTTGTTGCAAGAGGGTGTTTGTTATGACCAGTGCATTTTCTTGGCAAAACTCTATTAGTCTTTGCCCTGCTTCATTCCGTATTCCAAGGCCAGATTTGCCTGTTACTCCAGGTGTTTCTTGACTTCCTACTTTTGCATTCCAGCCCCTATAATGAAAAGGACATCTTTTTTGGGTGTTAGTTCTAAAAGGTCTTGTAGGTCTTCATAGAACTATTCAACTTCAGCTTCTTCAACGTTACTGGTTGGGGCATAGCCTTGGATTACTGTGATACTGAATGGTTTGCCTTGGAAATGAACAGAGATCATTCTGTCGTTTTTGAGACTGCATCCAAGTACTGCATTTTGGACTCTTTTGTTGACCATGTGTCAATTATATTTCAATAAAACTGGAAAAAATAAAAGGAAAAAAGATATTATCCAGGATCCTTCAGCTAGAGGTAAGACTTTATTCAGCTGTTTTTGGTTTTTTTTGTTTTTTTTTTTTTTCCCTACATATGATTATGCCAGTTTTAGAGGAATAGATTTCCCTCTGGGCCATCATGGTTGAATTGTATGGAGTGGAGTAAATGTCACAGAATTTTTCACACTCTTCCCCTGGGAGCCCTGTACTTTCCTTTAGGAACCTACAGGGGCCAGTGGGAGAGCATGAGCTGGAGAGCCTTCAAGTGTTCCCATTGGTCAGGGAAGATCTACTTTTATCTCTTTTGCACATGAATTTCTATGAAATAATATTTTAGATACAATATTCTTCAGCTTAAAAACCACTGTCAAAACAAGAAAAGAAATCCAGAATAAAAAAAACTTCCTATTCCAAACCTCAGATAAGGTAAATAATTTCCCACAAATCACATAGCTCACAGACACACAGAACCAGCAAGGCCATAACCCAGTTCTCCCAAGTCATATCCCAGAGCTCTTTCTACCATCATGATAAATGCTACTTTCCTGAAGAAAAAAGTCATTTAAAAGCTCATTACAGAAATGATAAACTGGGAGCCAGAAACAAAATCTTAAGAAAAAAAGTAGGCCAAGTGCTGTATTGAGGTCTGAGAAGGCCATCTTTGCCTACTCAGGCACTGATTCAATTGTTCATTTTGGCATGATTTGAGCTTTCTTCTTTCTTATGTCCAGGTACAACTCTTTTTCAGGAAAATTCACTACGGGCAATTATCTACTTGGGGAAATAAATGAGACTCTTTTTAATGGTGTTCCTTGCCCTGCTTTGAAGAAGGATAAATCAGAACTTGTTCTCAAAAGACCTTACCAAAAATAAAAATATATTTCAATATTCACAGGCAGCCCTGCGTAAGTGAAAAATATACATGATAAGCATGGAAAATGCAAACAATCAAAATGTTATTAATGATATAATGTAATAATTTACCAGAATACTCAGGTAATAGAATGGGCACACAAACACAGTTTTCTAGTGAACTGAAACAAGCAAAAGAAAAAAAAAACTGTTTTGGCCCTCACAGATTTTTTTAATGCAATCTTATTCATTCTTAAAAAATAGTTATAATACTCAAGGTAGGTTGGTTGATAATTTACAATATTACAGTGCTTCTGGACCATAATTCTGAAAATGAGTTCTCACTGAGTTCTACACAACAAAGGAAACTGGGTTTAAGGAAACTTACTCCCAAAGGCTTTTTTATTTTAAAAATTCATAAAATTTTCTCTCTAAAAATTTCAACTGCTTCTGTTTCTAGCTATAACAAAATAACTAGTATTTACAATGCTTGCTCACTGCAAACAGCTGGAACACTGGACAAAATGTACTGAACGAGTTTTCAGACACTGGATAACAGCAGAGCAGGACTGTTTTAAAAGAAAAGGAAAATAGATGAGATTACCCCTACCACTGTCCTAGCTTTCTGCCTAGTTATTCCTTCCATACGGTGACAAAAGGAAGGTGAACTCAGAACACAGAGATATCACTGAGTCGTGGAGTCAGAAATCAGAGTGCAGGAAGGCTGAAAGCAGTTGGAATTTGTGGGGAAGCATACAGGAGCGAGGGGTTCCCAGGTGGTTCAGTGGTAAAGAATTCAACTGCTAATGAGGGAGACACAAGAGATGGAGGCTCGGGTTCAATCCCTGGGTGGGGAAGATCTCCCGGATTAAGAAATGACAACCCATTCTAGTACTCTTGCCTGGAAAATCCCATGGACCGGGGAGCCTGGTGGGCTGCAGTCCAAGGGGTCGCTAAGAGTCGGACACGACTGAGCGACTTCACTTTCACTTTTCACTTTCATGCATTGGAGAAGGAAATGGCAAGCCACTCCAGTGTTCTTGCCTGGAGAATCCCAGGGACGGGGGAGCCTGGTGGGCTGCTGTCTATGGGGTCGCACAGAGTTGGATATGACTGAAGTGACTTAGCAGCAGCAGCAGGCTCAAGATGGCAGAAAAGTATGACTTCCAGTGGACCTCAGGCCCCATTATGTGCTCATTATATAACACACGAGCTGCATGACATACTCACAGGTGCCAGGACATTTCCCAGGCCGACCATAAAAGGCCCCAAAGTGGGCGGTGCTCCAGTTTCTGGAAGTCCCCATCTCTTTCCCAACATAGAATATTCCTCACACTCGTTAGCCTCCGAAAAAATTGAAAAAAAATTGAACAGAGTCTAGTAACCTCTCAGACAACAAGGTATCTAACATATATGAAGTGAAATCCCAGAAAGGGATGGGAATATGCAGAAAAAATTAAATACTGATCCCAACTATAAATGTACAGATCCAGGAAGCTCCAATGAATTCCAAGCAAGATAATTATAAGAAATACACACCAGGATATGATAAAATAACTAAAAAACAATAGTCAAATTTTTTTTTAAAGACAAATATTCCCTGGAACAGATTTTCAGGTTCTAATAATGACTAATGGGTTCTTATTAGAAATAACGCAGACTGGAAGACACTGAAAGGAAAGGAAAAACTGAAAGGAAAAACTCTGAGAACCTAGAATACTACTTACAGTAAAAAAATATCCATTAGAGACAAAGGTGAGATAAAAATATTTCAGGTAAACAAAACCTGAGAGAATTTAATTGCCAGCTGTTCTAAACTATGAAAATTACATCAAGTTTTCAAGTGGAGGAAAAGATGATATAAAATGGGAACTTGGATCTAAAAAAAAGAAGAGCCTTGGAAATGATGAACATTTGAGACAGCAAAAATGGCATTTTCTTGTTTTTTAATTAAAATATATTGACTATTTAGAGCAAGACTAATAATGTTTTGTGGGGTATTATAGCATATATAAATGTAAAGTGTGTGACAATAGCACAAAGAATTGGACTACATTGTGAGGGTGAATAAAATAGTGCTACAATGATACCCGATATTCTTAAATAGACTCAAGAATTGTGTTCTTCATTATTTTCCCAAGAGAAATGAAACATGTTAAAGTCACAATGACTTTAACACAAATGTTCATAGATGCTGTCTTCATTTACGATAAATATTTATAGTGGCCAAACACTGGGAATGGAACCAAAGATATATGAACTTGTGAATGATGAACAAACTGTGTTTTCTTCATCCAATGGAATACTACTCGGGGCTAAAGGAATGAACTGCTGATGTATGCAACAACGTGGGTAATCTACAAAATACTATGCAGAGTAAAATAAGTCAGACAGAAAAAATACACATTCTAAATTTTACTTGTATGAAATGTAGGAACAGACAAAATTAAAATATTAACAAGAAAATAGATCAAATGTTGCTTGAGGTCAGAGTTTGTGGAATACTACCTGCAAATGGAACATAAGAACTTTTGAGATGAAAATACTGTATATCTTGATTACTGTATAATTTGTCAAAACTCATTAAATTGTGTAGTTAAGCTGAGTTCCTTTTATAGCATGGAGATTATAATCAATATTTAAAAATACAACTAATAAATAATAGAAGACTAATGTTTCTATTAATGAACAATCTTTTTTTAAAACAAGTTGATATAAAATAATGGATATAGGAGTTTATATTTAGATTAAATGAGAAACTCTGTGTTCCTTCAGTATTCTTACCTTTTTCATTAATGAATTTAATGTCTAAAATAAAATATTTGACCTGGTTGTATGTATTCCTCTGATTTTCTCATTTGATGGATGATTTTCTGATTTAAAAAGTCATATTTAAATCAAAGCAAAACATAAATTTCTTCATTCTATTTTCCCTCCTTGAATGACACTGATTTTATTCATTTATTCATTCACTCACTTTTTGAATATTTTGAATAAGAGCACAATATAGACTACAGAATCAATACACTTGGTCTCTAATCCTGGCTAATTGTTAGTTGTATAGTTTTGGGCACCTCAGTCTTACTATTTTCTTGTTATTGTTGCAGACTATGTAGTCAGTAAGTAGCACTATTCCTACACCATTAAGAAAAAGCATAGTCACTATCTTTAAGAAATTTACACTTGATGAAGAGACAGGTAAACAAATATTTGTAACATATTTAGTTCACTGGCATGATAAAAGAATATATGTCTGCACCGGAGGTCCACTGAAGGGCCACTTCAGTGTGCTGAAATGTTTGGAGAAAGTGTTAGAAAAGGAGTTCATATTTGGACTCACAGTTGAAGAATTACTAGAAATTTACCTGGTTGACAAACAGTCAGGAGCCACTTTAGGTAAAGTAAATCCAAGTGCAAATGTAACAAGACTTAAGAAGCATAATACCTTTGAAAAGAAATGCAGTGGTATAACATGTAAAGGTTGTGGGTGAGAGCCATGAAATGAAGCAGCCAGTAGCTCATGGATCCATACTGCATCGTATCTGTTGGGATAAGAATGCTATGAGATTAGGTGCTAAATAATGGAAGTTTTGGCTTGTTTATCTGGATGGAGAGATTTGGAAATTGCAAAGCTTACCAGCACCAGGATGTGTTTCCTTTTTATAAACATAACAGTGTTATTAATAGTAAAGAGTTTCTGCTACCCTATTTAAAGTCATAGTTGAGTTTTGCGATTTATTTTAAATGATGTTAATAGTTTATCAACATAACTCCTAAGGACTCGACTGTGAGGGTGGAGTGGGGAGGGGGCTGGGCTCACCTCAAGGGGGCAAGAGCATGGCCAAGGAGGTGTGAAACGCCCAGCGAGACCAGACCTTTGTCCCAGCCCTTGCCTTAAGGAAACCTGCCTGCTAGGGTCAGGTTGAATGCCCACGCCTGACCTGTGGACAGGCGTTCCCCACGCAGGCGGGAGAGAGAGAGAGGCCCCTCGACTGAAACTGAAAAGTTTTAGATTCGTGGTTTTATACTGTGCACCAGAAGCAAGGAGAGGGTTGAAGAAATACCTTCACTTGTACACACCTCATTTTTATGACTTGAAAGAACTGTGTTTTTATTCACAATTACAGTTCACAGCAAGGCTGTCCAAACTGTTAGGGAGATGTACCTACAAAGGGCCCTGACTGAAGAGGCAGTCAGAGATAAGGAGACATTTATTAATAGAGAAGCCAAAGGAAAACGGTGTCTCAAGGAGGGAGTGACCAACTGATTTGAGTGCTGCTAAGAGGTCTCTTGGCAGAATGGAAGACTTTACGGAAATTAAACTTTTGGACACTGGATCTTTCTATTTTTTTGAAAGAGATAAAATCAAAAAGGAAAATGTGGGAAAATAGATAATGTGAAAACTACTTCTCCCTTTTGGAATGCACTGAAGGAGCTTCTAAAGGAGGGAACACAGCCCTAACAATCAACAGAAAATTGGATTAAAGATTTACTGAGCATGGCCTGGCCCATCAGAACAAGACTCAGATTCCCCCATAGTCAGTCTTTCCCATCAGGAAGCTTCCATAAGGCTC
Source organism: Bos indicus (assembly GCF_029378745.1). NCBI lineage: Eukaryota > Metazoa > Chordata > Mammalia > Artiodactyla > Bovidae > Bos > Bos indicus. The sequence continues at coordinate 46,999,680 of NC_091762.1, read as the reverse complement.
TTATCCTTACCCATCAGAGGGCAGACAGACTGAAAACCACCATCACAGAAAACTAACCAATCTGATCACATGGATCACAGCCTTCTCTAACTCAGTGAAACTATGAGCCATGCCATGTAGGGCCACCCAATATGAAAGGGTCATGGTGGAGAGTTCTTATAAAACATGGTCCCCTGGAGAATGGAATGCCAAACACTTCACTATTCTTGCCTTGAGAATCCCATGAACAGTATGAAATAGCAAAAAGATAGGACACTAAAATATGAATTCCCTAGGTCAGTAGGTATCCAAAATGCTACTAGAGAAAAGTAGAGAAATAACTCCAAAAAGAATGAAGAGATGGAGCCAAAGCAAAAACAGCACCCAGTTGTGGATGTGACTGGTGATGGAAGTAAAGTCTGATTCTGTAAAGAACAATAATGCACAGGAACTTGGAATGTTAAGTCCAGGAATCAAGGTAAATTGGAAGCGGTCAAACAGGAGATGGTAAGAGTGAACATTGACATTTTAGGAATCAGTGAACAAAAATGGAACCGAATGGGTGAATTTAATTTACCTGAATTAAATTATACTGGGCTTCCCAGATAGCTCAGTTGGTAAAGAATCTGCCTGCAATGCAGGAGACCCTGGTTTGATTCCTGGGTCAGGAAGATCTGCTGGAGAAGGGATAGGCTACCCACTCCAGTATTCTTGGGCTTCCCTTGTGGCCCAGCTGGTAGAGAATCTGCCTGCGGTGCAGGAGACCTGGGTTCAATCCCTGGGTTGGGAATATCCCCTGGAGAAGGGAAAGACTACCCACTCTAGTATTCTGGTCTAGAGAATTACATGGACTGTATAGGCCACAGGGTTACAAAGAGTCAGACAAACCAAGCAACTTTCATTTCACTTTCACTTTCACTTTCATAAATTATATAGACCATTATATCTACTAGTGTAGGCAAGAATCTCTTAGAAGAAATGGAGTAGCCCTTATAGTCAACAAAAGAGTCCAAAATGCAGTACTTGGCTGCAATCTTAAAAATGACAGAATGATCTCTGTTTGTTTCAAAGGCAAACCATTCAATATCACAATAATCAAAGTCTATGTCCCAACCACTAATGCTGAAGGAGCTGAAGTTGAATGGTTTTATGATGACCTATAAGACCTTCTGACTTCCCTGGTCACTCAGACGGTAAAGAGTCTGCCTACAATACGGGAGACCCAGGTTTGATCCCTGGGTAGGGAAGATCCTCTGGAGAAGGAAATGGCAACCCACTCCAGTACTCTTGCCTGGAAAATTCCATGGATGGAGGAGCCTGGTAGGCTACAGTCCATGGAGTTGCAAAGAGTTGGACATGACTGAGCAAATTCACACACATAAGATCTTCTAGAACTAAGACACAAAAAAAGATGTCCTTTTCATCATAGGGGACTGGAATGCAAAAGAAGGAAGTCAAGAGATACCTGGAATAACAGGCAAGTCTGGTCTTGGAGTACAAAATGAAGCAGGTCAAAGGCTAACAGAGTTTTGCCAAGAGAATGCATTGGTCATAGCAAATACCCTCTTCCAACAACACAAGAGATGACTCTACACATGGACATCACCAGATGGTCAATACCAAAAGCATACTGATTGCATTCTTGGCAGCCAAAAATGGAGAAGCTCTATATAGTCAGCAAAAACAAGACCAGGAGCTGACTGTGGCTCAAATTATGAGCTCCTTATTGCAAAATTCAGAGTTAAATTGAAGAAAGTAAGGTAAACCACTAGATCATTCAGGTATGACCTAAATCAAATCCCTTATGATTATACAGTGGAAGTGACAAATAGATTCAAGGCATTAGATCTGATAGACAGAATGCCTGAAGAACTAAGAACAGAGCTTCATGACATTGTACAGGAGGCAGTGATCAAGACCATCCCAAAGAAAAAGACAAGCAAAAAGGCAAAATGGCTGTCTGAGGAGCCCTTACGAATAGCTGAGAAAAGAAGAGAAGCTAACGGCAAAGGAGAAAAGGAAAGATATACCCATTTGAATGCAGAATTGCAAAGAATAGCAAGGAGAGATAAGAAATCCTTCCTCAGTAATCAATGCAAAGAAATAGAGGGAAAAAATAGACTGGGAAAAACTAGAGATCTCTTCAAGAAAATTAAGAGATTCCAAGGAAACATTTCATGCAAAGATAGACACAAAGAAGGACAGAAAGGTATGGACCTAACAGAAGCAGAAGATATCAAGAGGTGGTAAGAATACACAGAAGAACTATATGAAAAAGATCTTCATGACCCAGATAACCATGATGGTGTGATCACTCACCTAGAGCCAGACATCCGGGAATGTGAAGTCAAGTGGACCTTAGGTAGCATCACTACAAACAAAGCCAGTGGAGGTGATGGAATTCCAGCTGAGCTATTTCAAATCCTAAAAGATGATGCTGTGAAAGTGCTACACTCAATACACCAGCAAATTTGGAAAACTCAGCAGTGACCACATGAATGGAAAGGTCAGTTTTCATTCCAATCCCAAAGAAAGGCAATGCCAAAGAATGCTCAAACTACTGCACAATTGCACTCATGTCACACACTAACAAAGTAATGCTCAATATTGTCCAAGCCAGGCTTTAACAGTACACGAACAGAGCACTTCCAGATGTTCAAGCTGGATTTAGAAAAGGCAGAGGAATCAGAGAGCAAATTGTTGGCGATTTGCCAACAATGTTTGGCTAACATCAATGGATCACAGGAAAAGCAAGAGATTTCCAGAAACCATTTACTTATGCCTTATTGACTACGCCAAAGCCTTTGACTATGTGGATTACAGAAACTGTGGAAAATTCTTCAAGAGATGGGAATACCAGACCATCTGACCTGCCTCCTGAAAAATCTGCATGCTGGTCAAGAAGCAACAGTTAGAACCGTACATGGAACAATGGACAGTTTCCAAATTGGGAATGGAGTATGTCAAGGCTGTGTATTGTCACCTTGCTTATTTAATTTATATGCAGAGTACATCATGTGAATTGCCTGGCTGCATGAAGCACAAGCTGGAAGCAAGACTGCTGGGAGAAATCACAAGAACCTCAGATATGCAGATGACACCACCCCTATGGCAGAAAATGAAGAGGAACTAAAGGGCCTCTTGATGAAGGTGAAGGAGGAGAGTGAAAAAGTTGGCTTAAAATTCAACATTCAGAAAATGAAGATAATGGCATCTGGTCCCATCACTTCATGGCAAAGAGAAGCAGAAACAATGGAAACAGTGACAGACTTTATTTTCTTGGGCTTCAAAATCACTGCAGATGGTGACTGCAGCTATGAAATTAAAAGATGCTTGCTCCTTGACAATCTAGATAGCATATGAAAAAGCAGAGACATTACTTTGCCAACAAAGGTCCATCTAGTCAAAGCTATGGTTTTTCCAGTAGTCATGTATGGATGTGAGAGTTGGACCATAAAGAAAGCTGAGTGCTGAAGAATTGATGCTTTTGAACTATGGTGTTGGAAAAGACTCTTGAGAATCCCTTCGAGTACAAGGAGATCAAACCAGTCCATCCTAAAGGAAATCAGTCCTGAATATTCACTGGAAGGACTGATACTGAAGCTGAAGTTCCATTACTTTGGCCACCTCATGGGAAGAGCTGACTCATTTGAAAAGACCCTGATGCTGGGAAAGATTGAAGGTAGGAGGAGAAGGGGACCACAGAGGATTAGATGATTGGATGGCATCACCAACTCAATGGACATGCGTTTGAGCAAGCTCTGAGAGTTGGTGATGAACAGAGAAGCCTGGTATGGTGCAGTCCACGGGGTTGCAAAGAGTAGGACACAACTGAGTGACTGAACTAACTAACTTTTCCTTTAAATGTGTGATTTTAAAAAATTTCTATATCAGCTGATTCTGTTTTCCTTTCCATAGAAAGTATAGTTTACCATTTTGAAATATTGGTTAATGGAAAACAAAGTAATTTCACAAACTGAAAAATAATTTATAAGTCACATTTATATTTAACATAATAAACTTCATATTTAAAATGATTTTAAAGCATTACCTATCTCCAACTATTTTTCCCAAACATTTCTGGAGCTCAGTGGACAAGGCAAACAGATTGAATTAAGCCATTTAATCTGAAGTCCCAAATAAAAAAATTAGGCTTCAACATTTTTTTAAGTAGAACCTAGGACCTAAAAATTTACTGATCAGGACTATATCTGGAGACAAATAATGTGTATCAAATAAAGTTTAGTTCATAAGATAGAACACTATTATATTTCAAATGGTAAGGGATATAATATAGGGTATGAGAAAATTACAAAATTGTTGGCAAAGTTGGAAGGGTGTGAATCAGAGATTAATGATTAACTCAACTGTAGAGTTTAACGATGTACCACCATAACTGCAATTCAGGAGTCAGGCATTTGCTGCTGTCCCCACTGAACTGCTACAACAACTGTCACTCGACCATGAAGGTAAAACCAATGACCAGACATGAGGAAGCTGAGTCCAGCCGCCTCAACTGCTACTGTCCCCATGACCAAGATTGCCAGCACTAGTTGACTACAACTGCTCCCCAACTCTCTTCACCTTCCATATCTCATGAGAGTACATCTAAGTGACAGAAATTAACATGCATTTATAGGTCCAGCTATAAGAATGAGGAATGGGAATTGTAGTCTTCTTTCCCTTGGGGGAAAGCTCATGAAAAGGAAAGGATAGAAATGGATGCCAAGTATAATACCTATTTGACTGTTGCCAACACTTCCTTTAATCTTAGAATTGGGTCTCACTCAAACTTTGCCTCATGAGAAAATATGACAATTTAAGATTACGACAGAACATATAAAAAAGCATGGTGTTGGAGGTGGATATTCCACAGAGAGAATTAGAAAACAAGCAACTTGAGGGCAGAATTAATATTTTATTAATTTTTAAAATTTTTAGTCGAGCATAGTACCTGATGTAAGATGGACACTAACTCAGTTTACTAAATAAGTGAATTGAATGAAATATATTATTCCAACACAACTGACCAGGGCTGCTCATTTATCCATTAACATTAGTATTTCAATGGCTCTTGTTCAAGTTAATACATTTTTGCCATTTTCCTTCCAATATATACAAAAGCATAAGGTTGCAATTACTTTCCAGCAATATCCAGAGGTAAAGGAAGAATTTTCCTCTGCAATTGTATTTTCTAGGGAGCTGTCACACAGAAATTGCACTAATATAGCTATTATAAACTCAATAGTTAGGAAATTGAGCAAAGCAGAAAACATTACTGGATCTGAGTCTAAACTTCTTGGCGATGCAAAGGAAATTATTGCTGCAAACAGGCTTTCATGTAGAGGTGGGCCTTCCTGGCAGCTTGCTTCTTGCCTTTGGATCCTGCTATTTAACTTGAACTGATGACCGGCACAGAGCTTCTAGACTCTGGCCGGGAAATGCTAAGATCTGTGGCACTTTCTACTCATGGAGCTTTTCTCTAGCTACTGCTGCTGCTGCTGCTAAGTAGGATCACCTTTATCCAGAACTTAGCTTGCATTACTATTTTTTTTTTTCTTTTTTTCTTTCTTAGGAAGCTCTCTTCAATAGTAGGGAAAACTATTGCTTGAGATTAATAATCAGACATGTAACAGAGAATTAGAAACATTTGTGAACACTGCTACTATCACAACAGGAAATTTCACTTTGAAGAGAAGGATACAAATTCTGTTTTGCAGAAATAGTACAGATTTTCCTGACTGTTTGCGGAATCGTTTTTGTTAAAAACACAGCTTGTAAGACCAGCAGACTACATAGCAATTTCTGGCTCTCCATCTTCTACTTCCAAGCTTGAACTTCCTCGTCTATAAAATAAAGGGTAATACATACTTTTCTCATGGATTATCAGGATTAATTAGATAACGTCCTTAAAATGTGAAGAACACTTCTAACTATATCAGTGGCAGGCATGTGGATACTAAGAGTGGGTTTTGTTATCATAATCACCTTCAATTTCGATAATATTTTATATGAACATGATGTGGGCATATCCAAACTTTAATAACTCAAGCTTCTCCTATATGAAGATGTTATTAGTGATGATAAACATGATAAAATCCCATGATTTTAGGGGATCAGTGTGACTGTTCAGGGGAAAGAGTGGGTTTGGAGTCTGATGATTTTAGGTACAACCTAAACTAAGACATGCTTGGGCATATTATTTAACACTCAGCCTCAGTTTATTAATCTCTATAATTTACAGAGTTGCTCTGAAGATTTGAACTACTTCATTGGGAGGTAAAAAGGAAAGGCAACTGCTGGCCTCTGGACTTTCTTATCCATGGAGAAATAGAACTTCAGACCCTTGTATCTCCTAAACATTCCTGATCCTTCAGACCATCAAGTCTCCTGACCGTGGATTAGACAGGCTGCTCACAGTTTCCCTCTCACAGCCAACCCATGATGGAAACAACATGACTAAATAGGATAGCACCCAAAAATTTCTTTATGTCCCAACTGATCTATGAAATTATTGTTTTCCCTCATAACATTTCAATTGATGGAATAAAGTATGCTAAAAGTATATTGCCTTTCCCAGTGGATAAAGATTAATTCAAGTAGTACTTATAAGAAGTAGTCAAGAGGAAAATAAGATTTAAAGCTTATTTCTCTAATTTTATGGCTGTGGTCAGCTCCTAGTGGTTCAGTGATCTGATTGTGTGTATGTGTATACATATATGTATACAAACACACACATGTATATATATATATATATATATATATATATATATATATATAGGTTCCATTTGTTATAGTTTTGTGAATGTTAATATTTAATAAAACTCTTAAACATTTGGGAATTTTTATATACAGAGAATTATAAAAGAAGTTCCCTAATAAAGTCTCTTTTTGGACTTTAAAGATGACTTTGATAGAAATATACCATCTAAATATTTTTGAGCATTCATGCATTGAAAAGGAATATTCTAGATACTAAGCAGTAAGAAGGGATATGTGACATGGCCTATCTCCTCAAAGAGCTTATAACCTAACTTAAAGACAAAGCAAACATAGGTGAATAGAATGATAACTGAAAATCCCAAGAACTAAAACTTAAAAGATGAAACAAATAGACCAGACCATATTGCTTAAGGGCTACCTTGGTGGCTCAGACAGTAAAGAATCTGCCTGCAATGTGGGAGACCAGGATTGGAAAGATCCCTTGGAGGAGGGCATAGTAACCCATTCCAGTATTCCTGCCTGAAGAATGCCCATGGACAGAGGTGCCTGGCAGGCTACAGTCCATGGGGTAACAAAGAGTCAGATACGACTGAGTGACTAAGCACAGCACACACAGCACATGTTGCTTAAAGGACTTGCCAGATGGTGCTAGTGGTAAAGAATCCACCTGCCAGTACAGGAGACTCAAGAGACGTGGGTTCCAAGCTTGGGTTGGAAAGATCCCTTGGAGTTGAAAAGGGCAACCACTCCAGTATTCTTACCTGGAAAACTCCATGGGCAGAGGAGCCTGGCAGGCTACAGTCCATGGGGCCACAAAGAGTCAGACATCACTGAGTAACTGAGCATATAGGCACACACATATTGCTTAAAAGAACAAAAAAGGGAAATAACTTTCAAATAGAATGATTAAAAAGTCTTGGTGATTAGTAAGAGCTAACATTTATTGTGGAGAAGGCAATGGCACCCCACTCCAGTACTCTTGCCTGGAGAATCCTATGGACAGAGGAGCCTGGTGGGCTGTAGTCCATGGGGTCCCTGAGAGTTGGACACGACTGAGCGACTTCCCTTTCACTTTTCACTTTCATGCATTGGAGAAGGAAATGGCAACCCACTCCAGTGTTCTTGCCTGGAGAATCCCAGGGACGGGCGAGCCTGGTGGGCTGCTGTCTATGGGGTCACACAGAGTTGGACACGACTGAAGTGACTTAGCAGCAACATTTATTGAAAGCACTAAGTGTTTTACACATTTTATTTCATATGAGCCTTCAGTTCACTTCAGTTCAGTCACTCAATCGTGTCTGACTCTTTGTGACCCCATGAATCACAGCACGCCAGGCCTCCCTGTCCATCACCAACTCCTGGAGTTCACTCAAACTCATGTCCTTCGAGTTGGTGATACCATCCAGCCATCTTATCCTCTGTCGTCCCCTTTTCCTCCTGCCCCAAATCCCTCCCAGTATCAGTCTTTTCCAATGAGTCAATTCTTTGTATGAGGTGGCCAAAGTACTGGAGTTTCAGCTTTAGCATCATTCCTTCCAAAGAACACCCAGGGCTGATCTCCTTTAGAATAGACTGGTTGGATCTCCTTGCAGTCCAAGGGACTCTCAAGAGTCTTCTCCAACACCACAGTTCAAAAGCATCAATTCTTCGGTGCTCAGCCTTCTTCACAGTCCAACTCTCACATCCATACATGACCACTGGAAAAACCATAGCCTTGACTAGACAGACCTTAGTTGGCAAAGGGATGTCTCTGCTTTTCAATATGCTATCAAGGTTGGTCATAACTTTCCTTCCAAGGAGTAAGCGTCTTTTAATTTCATGGCTGCAGTAACCATCTGCAGTGATTTTGGAGCTTCCAAAAATAAAGTCTGACATTGTGTCCACTGTTTCCCCATCTATTTCCCATGAAGTGATGGGACCAGATGCCATGATCTTCGTTTTCTGGATGTTGAGCTTTAAGCCAACTTTTTCACTCTTCTCTTTCACGTTCATCAAGAGGCTTTTTAGTTCCTCTTCACTTTCTGCTATAAGGGTGGTGTCATCTGCATATCTGAGGTTATTGATATTTCTTCCGGTAATCTTGATTCCAGCTTGTGCTTCTTCCAGCCCAGTGTTCCTCATGAGCCTTACAATAATCCTAAAAAGAAGATGCTGTTATTTCCATCTTACAGATGAAGAAACTGAAGCACAAGTGAAGCATTTTGATCAAGGTTACGTATTTAGTAAGCAGCATAACCAAGATGGAAGGTAGTCAGACTATGCAGCCCATTGTGTTCTTAGTTTTTATGCAAAATACCTCTTGAAGGGGGTTGAATTAAGGCCAGACCTTCATGGATAAGTGGAGTTGAAATAGAAGACCTTGTAGATAGGTCAGCGAGCTCACAGGGGTAGGAAAGTACAAGTCACTTTTCAATAAAGTGAGTAGTTGCTTTTGGATGTAGTCAAGAGTTTCTGTAAAAGTGAAAATGTAAAGATTGAGAGGGAGAAATTGGGATACCTTGTAAAGGGCCTTAAAGATCAGGTTTAAGACAAGGCACTTCAATTCTATGATTATCAGGGAGCCATGAAATATTTTTGACATGAATTAAAATTATAGCCTGTATTTAGCCATATTGGAGAAGGCAATGGCACCCCACTCCAGTACTCTTGCCTGGAAAATCCCATGGATGGAGGAGCCTGGTAGGCTGCAGTTGGACACTAAGAGTTGGACACGATCAGTGACTTCACTTTCACTTTTCACTTTCATGCATTGGAGAAGGAAATGGCAACCCACTCCAGTGTTCTTGCCTGGACAATCCCAGGGATGGCAGAGCCTGGTGGGCTGCCATCTATGGGGTCACACAGAGTCGGACACGACTGAAGCGACTTAGCAGCAGCAGCAGCAGCAGTCATACTCCTCAAGGAGCTTAGAAAACTGTGTCTCTCTGTGCAAGATCTGTGGTTTTGCACAGAATTGGAACCTTACTCCACCCATTCTTCCTCTTATTGACTTTCTTCTTGTGCCAGAAACAGAAAGGGTCATGCCTGTGACCTTCATCTTGACCATTCCTGCTCCTTGTTTCCCTGTCTTCTTTTACTTTTCTATAACAGTCTTGGATGCCTAACCATAAGGATACATATGTTTCTGCATTCTCATAGCTGTTCAGTTCTTGGGAGCACAGATATTCATCACACTTTGTCCTGGTGTTAGCCCGGGTGACCCTCCTGGTCAGTTTGAATCAAACACAAGCCACTACTTTCTAAGCTTGGGATTTTTCCTGATGTTTAAACTCTCTTAAAACCTCCCCATTCACTTTAGAAACTCCAATTAATTTGCTAAAAGCCAATTCGAGGGATAGATGCTTCTCTAGCCATCCACCCCAAACTCTATTTACCCAGCTAACTTGATTGTTTACTTAGAGGATCAAGCCCACTTGCGCTGGATTAATTTCAGCTATTTGGGACATATCCATCCACACTGCAGTTGTTCTGTGCTTAATAACCCTTGTCTCAGGGCAGGGATGAAGAAAAATGGATTGGAAAGAAGCAGATGGGACTTTTTCTTGCCTTATTTGCCTTTGTCATATCACCAATTACAGCACTGGAAATTCCAATTCTAGGGACAGAATAAGGTGGTAGAAGATTATTGCCTATCTGCATTCCCCACCCCGCCCCAGAGGCAAGGCACATTGGGTAGAAGGGGGGAGGGAAGATATGTTTAATTTGGGTGTTTGAATTTGAGCCAATAAGCTAATTTCCAAGAGGAAATGTTTTGAAAGTAGTCTGAAATAAGAAATCATAATAGAGGTAAGTGATCTGAACTGCAGATGTAGCTTTGGAATCTAATTTCAATAGTATTATAGTTGAAATCTGAAATATACTTAAGCTCAGTGAGGAAGTAAACCAGTGGAGAGAAACTGTTGGAAAATCAAATAAGCCAAGCAAACAGGTATATATTGTGGAGAAAGAAATGGCAATCCACTCCTGTATTCTTGTCTGGGAAATCCCATGGACAGAGGAGCCTGGTGGGCTACAGTCTTTGGGGTTGCAAAGACTCAGGCACAACTGAGTGATGGAGCACACATGTATACACTAAAATGTCATAAAATTTGGTTTTTATTTTTATAATTATCATAATAACACTATCTATTGAAATGAGGAAGAAGATACAGAGTTGGATTGATTATAGGATTGGAGGAGGATAATGAAAGTTAAAATGTCAAGAGAGGAGAATGTTTCTAGTAAGTTTCCAGTGTCAAGCATGCTCCAGAAAGATCAATGATACTGACTGATGGAAAATCATGGGAGGTAGCAAACAGAAGAAGTCATTGGCAATGATGGTAGGGGCAAGAGACCAATTGTGGGAAATTATGATGAAAATGAAGGTCAAGAATTGGGAATACTGGTTTGGACCGTTGGCATAAAAAGGAAAGGATGCTACTGATTGGTAAGTAGAAAGGGCAATAAAAGGAAGTAGAAAAGGATTGTTAACCAGGGGAAATAAAATATTCCAAGTTTGAAGGGAAGGGAATAGATGGAATACAGCTTCTAGTGAGAAAGAGATTGAACTATTAGAAGCTGATGAGGGTGGGGGTGAACTTACAAAGAAAATAGAAAGGAGTGTGAGAGTTTTTTCAAGGATATTTTTTGCTAAACTCAGCCAAAGGTGATGTGGAGCCCCCACACTACAGGAGATCTTGCCCTCTTTCAGCTTTCACTAGCTAATAGACATTCTCTATCCCTCCATTCATAGATTCTGTCTTCTTCCAAACATCACCTGAAACTTTCCACCTTGCCTGGCATTCTATTTACATTCTGCTTCCCTATACACCTAACAACATGGTCTACCACCACACAGGACTGTGTCATATGTACGTGAATAAAATGAAGCAACTGTGAGCCTCATGTCCAGTAGCGCAAATGTTTCAGGAATGGAATGATCACTTTAATTTGATACCTAAGTAGATATAAGAACAATTTTTTCATAGCTATCTATAAAGTCTTCCCTGGTGGCTCAGATGTTAAAGAATCTGCTGGTAATGTGGGAGGCCTGGGTTTGATCCCTGTGTCAGGAAGATCCCCTGGATAAGGGAATGGCAACCCACTCCGGTACTCTTGCCTGGATAATTCCGTGGATAGAGGAGCTTGGCGGGCTACAATCCAATGGGCCACAAAGAGTCGGACACGACTGAGAGACTAACACAACACATAAAGTCTTATGGTGAATTACATCAGGGATACAAGTGGATAAAAAGAAAAATAATGTTTTATTCTTTCTAAGGTAAAGGTGTTAAAAATAAGACTATTTTTCTGAATTGTATTATCATGTGAAGTATGTTTTTATTTTTTGACTCACCTTTCATAGACTTTACAAAATCAACTTCAAATTCAATTATTGTCATCTCTCTCCATTCCCCCCCATCGACTCCCTGCCAGTTTAAAAAGATGTGACAAGAACTTAGATGTTGGCTTAAATACACAGAATGTGTGATTAAAGCATCTATAGAGATTATCAGAGGAGACTCTATTTTAATAAACTTCTAGATTTTTGTGCATACATAAAGTGTGGACACTGAAGATTTATAGTCAGTGAAAATACCTTTTTAGTAATAATTAGAATTGAACAAAAACACTGATCAATAGATTTTTTTCCTCCTTGGGGTTATGAGAAGTCAGCAACAGGAATTATATTTGGGGATAGGGGTGCAAAGAAGTTATTTGAAAAAAAAGAATTAATCATAGCTACCATAATGATTTGATCTGGGCAAAAGATGGTCTTTTAAATAAGCTTTCTACTTAATCCACTTGAATCCAGCCTTCTTTTGTGCAGTCCCCACAGGGATGTTTTGTGTGGTTTATGTATTTTCTTGTGTTTTTTATTTCAGGACTTTGTGATATTTACATCAGTGCTGATGACCAGCAAGAAGAATTTGTTTGCTCTATTCTTTCTCACACTCCAGATTGATTCATACAAATTGAGGCAGCATGTAGGAAAGATTTCATTAATTTCAGGCAGGTCATGGGACTGAAGAAACATATAGAGTGTTAATTGAAAATATCAGGTGGTGTGCTATCTCCTTAATTTCTCAGGGTAAAAGCTTGTTGGATTTTTCTCTTTTGTCACATAATGCATGTCTAGTGTATTTTTAAAATCAGCTTTGGGTTGCTGAGTAGTTGAAACACCATACTGAAACTTAGTCTTAAGCCAGATTATTATAGAGCATTCAACTGTGTGAATGTTTCATTTCTCTGTACACCTTTTATCTAGATTAGTTAGTTTGATAAGATTAATTCAGTTTCACCTGGATGTTAGATAATTCTGGGGTACAAGAGCTTACAAAATGTCATAGTTCATTTCACAAATCTCTTGTACAATTTCATGATAAAGATGTCTGTGATGTCTATGTCCTATATTCCTTAAATATAAGATTGGGAAAGATAACACTTCTAGACCAAGTGGCTGCCATATGCACAGAACTCAGATCTGATGAACCATTCCTGAAAAGATGAGAGTGTGGAGGGCAACTTTCAGAATATGTTAACAGAAGCAGAATATACAATTTTGTCAAGTGCACGTGAAACATTTTTCATATAAATCATATGTTAGGTAACAAAATAAATATTAGCAAATTTAAGAATGTTTAAATCATACCAAGAATCTTTCTGGACCATGATAAAATGAAACTAAAAATCTATATCAGAAGGAAAACTTGAAAATCCAAAAATAGGTGGAAGTCGAACAACATACTACTCTGCAACCAATGAGTCAAAGAAGACATCAAAAGGGAAATTAGAAAATATATTGAGACAGATGAAATAAAAACACCATGTACCAAAACTTATGGGATACAGCAAATCAGGGACAAGTTTATACTGTAGGGGGGAGGAGCCAAGATGGCAGAGGAGTAGGACAGGGAGAACACTTTCTCCCCGACAAATTCATCAAAAGAGCATTTAAACGTCGAGTAAATTCCACAAAACAACTTCTGAATGCCGGCAGAGGACATCAGGCACCCAGAAAAGCAACCCAACTCTTCGAAAGGAGGTAGGAAAAAATATAAAAGACAAAAAAAGAAACAAAAGAGGGAGGGATGGAGTTCCGTCCCAGGAAGGGAGTCTTAAAAAGAGCGAAGTTTCCAAACACCAGGAAACCTTCTCCCTGCTGAATCTGTGCCGAGCTTTGGAAGCACAGAGGGCAACATAACAGGGAGAAAAAATAAATAAACAGTTAAAACTCGCAGATAGCAAGCCCTACGGTAACTCCCCCAGCGGAGAAGCAGCGCAGACGCCTGCACACGCCATTAGTAAGCGGGGGCTGGGCAGGGAGGCACGGTGCGGGCTGCATCGCTGAGAGTAAGAATCTGGCCTGAATACCCTGAGCGCTATCTGAGCGACATAATTTGGGCTAGCAAACTAGACTGTGGGATATCTACCAAGCAAAAAGCCAGCCCTAACCTAAGACACCGCCAGGCCCGTGCACGGAACAAAGGACTGAACAGAGAGAGCCAGCTGCAGACCTTCCCCCTCTGGTGACAGGCAGCCAGAGCCGGAAGGGGGCAATCACAGCCCCAGAGAGACATTATCTATAAAACTGTAAGCAGGCTTTTTTGCTAACTAAAACTTCTTGGGGGTCTGGACGGTCAACATCTGCCTGAGAAGGTGCGCCGGTTTTACACCCAGATAACCGAGTGGCGGGGAGGCGATAAATCGCAGCATTGGCGCTCGCCAAACACCTCATCACCTGAGCTGCTTGGACCTGGGAAGAGCACAAAACGCAGGCCCAACTGAGTCTGCGCCTCTGAGGACTACCCGAGTGCCTGAACCTGAGCGGCTTGGACCTGGGAGGTACATGTAGCCCAGGGCCGGCCTCGGATTGTTCCCGGTGGAACAACCTAGAGCCCGAGCGGTGTGGGCAGGGAGGCTACACGCGCTGTGAGCGGGGGCAGACCCAGTGTGGCTGAGGCATTGCGAGCGCACGCCAGTGTTATTTGTTTGCAGCATCCCTCCCTTCCTCCCCACAGCACGACTGAACAAGTGAGCCTAAAAAAAAAAAAAAAAAAAGGTTCCTCCACTGTCCCCTTTGTGTCAGGGCTGAAACCAGACACTGAAGAGACCAGCAAACAGAAGAAGTTATAACAGAGGGAAACGCCTTGGAAGCTACAGGCAATAGATGAAAACCCTGTGGTTACTACAGACTACATGGGAAGGGGCCTATAAATCTTGAGAAATATAAGTCGGACCAAGGAACTAGCCAAAAATGAACTGAACCCACAATACTCACAACGAAACGAGAAAAAGTCCTAGATATATTTTTACTATTTTTACGATTATTCTTTCTTTCTTTCTTTTTTTTTAATTAAAAAAAATTTTTATAAGTCCTCTATTGTTCCTTTAATTTTCACTTTTATAACCTATTACTTTGCAAAAAAAAAAAAAAGACCCTATTTTTTTCTTCTTCAGCAATCTTCATATATATATATATTTTATAATTTTTTGACCTTTTTTTTTTTTTTCTTCTTTTCTTTAACATTGTATTTTTGAAATTCCAAACTCTAGTTTTTTAATTTTAGCTTTTTGGTATATGTTATCAATTTTGTACCTATAGTTTTTTAAAATAATTTCTGTGATTTTTTTTTTCTGTTTCTTTCTCTTCTTCTTTTATATAACATTGTATATCTGAAATTCCAAACTCTACTCTAGATTTTTAATTTATGCTTTTTGGTATTTGATATCAATTTTGTACCTGTATTTTCTTTATAATTTTTGTGACATTGTTTGTTTTCATTTGTTTGTTTTCTCTCTTTATGTTTCTTCTTCCTTTTTTCTAACATTGTATTTTTGAAATTCCAAAATCTACTCTAGATTTTTAATTTTTGCTTTTTGGTAATAGTTATCAATTTTGTACCTATATTCTCTTTATAATTTTCACGACCTTGTTTGTTTTTCTTTGTTCGTTTTTTCTCTCTTTCTTTTCCTTCTTCTTTTCTTTAACATCGTATTTTTGAAATTCCAAACTCTACTCTAGATTTTTAATTTTTGCTTTTATGTATTTGTTACCAATTTTGTACCTTTAAGAACCCAATCTTCAGGACCCATTTTTCACTAGGGAGCGAGATTACTGGCTTGACTGCTTTCTCTCCCTTTGGATTCTCCTTTTTCTCCACCAGGTCACCTGTGTCTCCTCCCTAACCCCTCTCTACTCTACCCAACTCTGTGAATTTCTGTATGTTCCAGACGGTGGAGAACACTTAGGGAACTGATTACTGGCTGGATCTGTCTCCCTCCTTTTCATTCCCCTCTTTTATCCTTCTGGCCACCTCAGTCTCCTTCCTCCTTCTTCTCTTCTCTGTATAACCCCGTGAACATCTCTGAGTGGTCCAGTTGTGGAGTGCACATAAGGAAGTGACTACTGGCTACTCTACTCTCTCCACTATTGATTCCACCTCATCTCATTTGGGTCACCTCTAACTCCCTCCTCCCTCTTCTCTTCTCCATGTAATGCTGTGAACCTCTCTGAGTGACCCTCACAGTAGAGAAACTTTTCATCTTTAACGTAGATGTTTTATCAATGGTGCTGTATAGAAGGAGAAGTTTTGAAACTTCTGTAAAAATAAGACCGATAACTGGAAGCAGGAGGCTTAAGTCCAAACCCTGACTCCAGGGAACTCCTGACTCCAAGGAACATTAATTGACAGGAGCTCATCAAATGCCTCCATACCGACACTGAAACCAAGCACCACACAAGGGCCAACGAGTTCCAGGGCAAGACATACCAAGCAAATTCTCCAGCAACAAAGGAACACAGCCCTGAGCTTCAAGATACAAGCTGCCCAAAGTCACCCCCAAACCACAGACATCTCATAACTCATTACTGGACATTTCATTGCACTCCAAAGAGAAGAAATACAGCTCCACCTACCAGAACACCGACACAAGCTTCCCTAACCAGCAAACCTTGACAAGCCACCTGTACAAACCCACACACAGCAAGGAAAAGCCACAATAAAGAGAACTCCACAAAGTGCCAGAATACAGAAAGGACACCCCAAACTCAGCAATTTAAACAAGATGAAGAGACAGAGGAATACCCAGCAGATAAAGGAACAGGATAAATGCCCACCAAACCAAACAAAAGAGGAGGAGATAGGGAATCTACCTGATAAAGAATTCTGAATAATGATAGTGAAATTGATCCAAAATCTTGAAATTAAAATGGAATCACAGATAAATAGCCTGGAGACAAGGATTGAGAAGATGCAAGAAAGGTTTAACAAGGACCTAGAAGAAATAAAAAAGAGTCAATATATAATGAATAATGCAATAAATGAAATTAAAAACACTCTGGAGGCAACAAATAGTAGAATAACAGAGGCAGAAGATAGGATTAGTGAATTAGAAGATAGAATGATAGAAATAAATGAATCAGAGAGGATAAAAGAAAAACGAATTAAAAGAAATGAGGACAATCTCAGAGACCTCCAGGACAATATTAAATGCTACAACATTTGAATCATAGGGGTTCCAGAAGAAGAAGACAAAAAGAAAGACCATGAGAAAATACTTGAGGAGATAATAGTTGAAAACTTCCCTAAAATGGGGAAGGAAATAATCACCCAAGTCCAAGAAACCCAGAGAGTCCCAAACAGGATAAACCCAAGGCGAAACACCCCAAGACACATATTAATCAAATTAACAAAGATCAAACACAAAGAACAAATATTAAAAGCAGCAAGGGAAAAACAACAAATAACACACAAGGGAATTCTGATAAGGTTAACAGCTGATCTTTCAATAGAAACTCTTCAAGCCAGGAAGGAATGGCAAGACATACTTAAAATGATGAAAGAAAATAACCTACAGCCCAGATTATTGTACCCAGCAAGGATTTCATTCAAGTATGAAGGAGAAATCAAAAGCTTTTCAGACAAGCAAAAGCTGAGAGAATTCAGCACCACCAAACCAGCTCTCCAACAAATACTAAAGGATATTCTCTAGACAGGAAACACAAAAATGGTGTATAAATTCAAACTGAAAACAATAAAGTAAATGGCAACGGGATCATACTTATCAGTAATTACCTTAAACGTAAATAGGTTGAATGCCCCAACCAAAAGACAAAGACTGGCTGAATGGATACAAAAACAAGACCCCTACATATGTTGTCTACAGGAGACCCACCTCAAAACAGGGGACACATACAGACTGAAAGTGAAGGGCTGGAAAAAGATTTTCCATGCAAATAGGGACCAAAAGAAAGCAGGAGTAGCAATACTCATATCATATAAAATAGACTTTAAAACAAAGGCTGTGAAAAGAGACAAAGAAGGTCACTACATAATGATCAAAGGATCAATCCAAGAAGAAGATATAACAATTATAAATATATATGCACCAAACACAGGAGCACTGCAGTATGTAAGACAAATGCTAACAAGTATGAAAGGAGAAATTAACAATAACACAATAATAGTGGGAGACTTTAATACCCCACTCACACCTATGGATAGATCAACTAAACAGAAAATTAACAAGGAAACACAATCTTTAAATGATACAATAGACCAGTTAGACCTAATTGATATCTATAGGACATTTCATCCCAAAACAATGAATTTCACCTTTTTCTCAAGCACACATGGAACCTTCTCCAGGATAGATCACATCCTGGGCCATAAAGCTAGTCTTGGTAAATTCAAAAAAATAGAAATCATTCCAAGCATCTTTTCTGACCACAATGCAGTAAGATTAGATCTCAATTACAGGAGAAAAAACTATTAAAAATTCCAACATATGGAGGCTGAACAACACGCTGCTGAATAACCAACAAATCACGGAAGAAATCAAAAAAGAAATCAAAATTTGCATAGAAACGAATGAAAATGAAAACACAACAACCCAAAACCTGTGGGACACGGTAAAAGCAGTCCTAAGGGGAAAGTTCATAGCAATACGGGCACACCTCAAGAAATAAGAAAAAAGTCAAATAAATAACCTAACTCTACACCTAAAGCAACTAGAAAAGAAAGAAATGAAGAACCCCAGGGTTAGTAGAAGGAAAGAAATCTTAAAAATTAGAGCAGAAATAAATGCAAAAGAAACAAAAGAGACCATAGCAAAAATCAACAAAACCAAAAGCTGGTTCTTTGAAAGGATAAATAAAATTGACAAACCATTAGCCAGACTCATCAAGAAACAAAGGGAGAAAAATCAAATCAATAAAATTAGAAACGAAAATGGAGAGATCACAACAGACAACACAGAAATACAAAGGATCATAAGAGACTACTATCAACAATTATATGCCAATAAAATGGACAACGTGGAAGAAATGGACAAATTCTTAGAAAAGTACAACTTTCCAAAACTCGACCAGGAAGAAATAGAAAATCTTAACAGACCCATCACAAGCACAGTAATTGAAACTGTAATCAAAAATCTTCCAGCAAACAAAAGCCCAGGTCCAGACGGCTTCACAGCTGAATTCTACCAAAAATTTAGAGAAGAGCTAACACCTATCCTGCTCAAACTCTTCCAGAAAATTGCAGAGGAAGGTAAACTTCCAAACTCATTCTATGAGGCCACCATCACCCTAATACCAAAACTTGACAAAGATCCCACAAAAAAAGAAAACTACAGGCCAATATCACTGATGAACATAGATGCAAAAATCCTTAACAAAATTCTAGCAATCAGAATCCAACAACACATTAAAAAGATCATACACCATGACCAAGTGGGCTTTATCCCAGGGATGCAAAGATTCTTCAATATTTGCAAATCAATCAATGTAATATACCACATTAACAAATTGAAAAATAAAAACCATATGATTATCTCAATAGATGCAGAGAAAGCCTTTGACAAAATTCAACACCCATTTATGATAAAAACTCTCCAGAAAGCAGGAATAGAAGGAACATACCTCAACATAATAAAAGCTATATATGACAAACCCACAGCAAACATTATCCTAAATGGTGAAAAATTGAAAGCATTTCCTCTAAAGTCAGGAACAAGACAAGGGTGCCCACTTTCACCATTACTATTCAACATAGTTTTGGAAGTTTTGGCCACAGCAATCAGAGCAGAAAAAGAAATAAAAGGAATCCAAATTGGAAAAGAAGAAGTAAAACTCTCACTGTTTGCAGATGACATGATCCTCTACATAGAAAACCCCAAAGACTCCACCAGAAAATTACTAGAGCTAATCAATGACTATAGTAAAGTTGCAGGATATAAAATCAACACACAGAAATCCCTTGCATTCCTATACACTAATAATGAGAAAACGGAAAGAGAAATTAAGGAAACAATTCCATTCACCATTGCAACGGAAATAATAAAATACTTAGGAATATATCTACCTAAAGAAACTAAAGACCTATATATAGAAAACTATAAAACACTGGTGAAAGAAATCAAAGAGGACACTAATAGATGGAGAAATATACCATGTTCATGGATTGGAAGAATCAATATAGTGAAAATGAGTATACTACCCAAAGCAATTTATAGATTCAATGCAATCCCTATCAAGCTACCAACAGTATTCTTCACAGAGCTAGAACAAATAATTTCACAGTTTGTATGGAAATACAAAAAACCTCGAATAGCCAAAGCGATCTTGAGAAAGAAGAATGGAACTGGAGGAATCAACCTACCTGACTTCAGGCTCTACTACAAAGCCACAGTTATCAAGACAGTATGGTACTGGCACAAAGACAGAAATATAGATCAATGGAACAAAATAGAAAGCCCAGAGATAAATCCACGCACATATGGACACCTTATCTTTGACAAAGGAGGCAAGAATATACAATGGATTAAAGACAATCTCTTTAACAAGTGGTGCTGAGAAATCTGGTCAACCACTTGTAAAAGAATGAAACTAGAACACTTTCTAACACCATACACAAAAATAAACTCAAAATGGATTAAAGATCTAAACTTAAGACCAGAAACTATAAAACTCCTAGAGGAGAACATAGGCAAAACACTCTCTGACATACATCACAGCAGGATCCTCTATGACCCACCTCCCAGAATACTGGAAATAAAAGCAAAAATAAACAAATGGGACCTAATTAACCTTAAAAGCTTCTGCACATCAAAGGAAACTATTAGCAAGGTGAAAAGACAGCCTTCAGAATGGGAGAAAATAATAGCAAATGAAGCATCTGACAAACAACTAATCTCAAAAATATACAAGCAACTCCTACAGCTCAACTCCAGAAAAATAAATGACCCAATCAAAAAATGGGCCAAAGAACTAAATAGACATTTCTCCAAAGAAGACATACAGATGGCTAACAAACACATGAAAAGATCCTCAACATCACTCATTATCAGAGAAATGCAAATCAAAACCACTATGAGGTACCATTTCACACCAGTCAGATGGCTGCGATCCAAAAGTCTACAAATAATAAATGCTGGAGAGGGTGTGGAGAAAAGGGAACCCTCTTACACTGTTGGTGGGAATGCAAACTAGTACAGCCACTATGGAGAACAGTGTGGAGATTCCTTAAAAAACTGGAAATAGAACTGCCTTATGATCCAGCAATCCCACTGCTGGGCATACACACTGAGGAAACCAGAAGGGAAAGAGACACGTGTACCCCAATGTTCATCGCAGCACTGTTTATAATAGGCAGGACATGGAAGCAACCTAGATGTCCATCAGCAGATGAATGGATAAGAAAGCTGTGGTACATGTACACAATGGAGTATTACTCAGCCATTAAAAAGAATACATTTGAATCAGTTCTAATGAGGTGGATGAAACTGGAGCCTATTATACAGAGTGAAGTAAGCAGAAGGAAAAACACCAATACAGTATACTAACACATATATATGGAATTTAGAAAGATGGTAATAATAACCCTGTGTTCGAGACAGCAAAATAGACAGTGATGTATAGGACAGTCTTATGGACTCTGTGGGAGAGGGAGAGGGTGGGAAGATTTGGGAGAATGGCATTGAAACATGTAAAATATCATGTATGAAACGAGATGCCAGTCCAGGTTCAATGCACAATACTGGATGCTTGGGGCTAGTGCACTGGGACGACCCAGAAGGATGATATGGGGAGGGAGGAGGGAGGAGGGTTCAGGATGGGGAACACATGTATACCTGTGGCGGATTCATTTTGATATTTGGCAAAACTAATACAATTATGTAAAGTTTTTTAAAAAAAAAAGTTTATACTGTAAATGCCTATTTAAAAAAACAAACAAAAAACCCTCAATCTAACTTTACAACTTGAACCTACAAAAGAACAAACTAAATTCAAAGTTAGAAAAAGGAGAAAAATCAATAAATCCAAAAGTAGAAATAAGTAAAATAGAAGATAGAAAAAGAACAGAAAAAAACTAACAGTTTATTTATTTTTTTTTAAGATTAACAGATTTGACAAACTCAGCTAGATGAAGGGAAAAAGAGAGAGAAGATTCATATAAAATAACAAAGCTAGAAAGAACAGATAAAAAGATGAAATATTTCAATTGATGCCACAGAAATAAAAAAGGATTGTGAGAGACTACTATGAACAATTATATGACAATAAATTGGATAACCTAGAAGAAATAGATAAATTCATAGAAATATATAAACTACTAAACTAAATCATGAATAAATAGAAAATCTGAATAGCTCAAAACTAGTAAGGAGACCGAGTCAGTTATCAAAAACCTCCCAACAAAAGCCCAGTATCAGATGGATTCACTGGAAAATTCTTCCCACATTTAAAAAAGAATTAAAACCAACCCTTCTCAAACTCTTCGAAAAGTTGAGGAAAAGCTTCTAAACTTGATTTATGAGGCCAGGATTACTCTGATACAAAAGCCATACAGAGAAATGAGAAGGAAAACTATAGTCCAATATCTCTGGTGAATATAGATATTAAAATCCTCAGCAAAATAATAGCAAACTGAATGCAACAGCACATTTAATAGACTATACATTATGAACAACTGGAATTTATCCCTGGAATGCAAGGGTGTTTCAACATTAAAAAAAAAATCAATGTGATATACCACTTTGACAGCACGAATGGTAAAAAAAAATTACATGATAATCTCAAAAGATTCGGTAGAAGAATTTGTGAAAATTAAACACCCTTTCATGTTAAACAAAAACACTCAGCAAACTAGGAATAGAAGGAATGTTAAAGTATCTCAACATAATATAAACCATATATGAAAAACCCACAGCTAACATAATGCTCAATGGTAAAAAACTGAAAGCTTTTCCTCTAAGATTAGGAAGAAGACAAAGATGCCTAGTCTTGCCACTTCTGTTCAACATAGTACCAGAAGGCCTAGAGAGAGAGAAAGCAGATAAGAAATCCAAATCATTCAAATAAAAAATTAAGTAAGATTATCTCTGTTTGCAAATGATATGATCTTGTATGTAGAAGATTCTAAAGATTCCACAAAAAAACTGTTAGAACTAATTGAGTTCAGCAAAACTGCAGGATACAAAATCAGCATACAAATATCATCACATTTTAAACAGCAAAAATGAACAATTCAAAAAAAATTTAGAAAACAATTCCATTTATAATAGTAGCAAAAAGAATAAAGTACTTAGGAGTAAATAAAATCAAGGAGGTAGAAGACTTGTACATTGCAAACTACAAATCATTGCTGAAAGAAATTAACACAAAAAAATGGAAAGACATCCTACGTTCATGAATTGGAAGACCTTAATGTTGTAAAAATGTTCATACTACCTAAAGCTATCTACAAATTCAGTGCAATTCCTATCAAAATCCCACTGGTAGTTTTTGTAGAAATAGAAAAAACAACACTAAAATTTGTATGTAACCACAAAGAACTCTAAATAGCCAAAATAATCTTGAGAAAGAACAAAAGTGGAAACCTCACACTTTTTGACTTCAAAACATGTACAAAGCTATAGCAATCAAAATAGTATGGTTCTGGCACACAGGCATATAGAAATGGAACAGAAAAGGGAGCCCAGAAATAAATCCATATATATATATATATATATATATATATACCCATGATCCTTTACAAGGCTATGAAGATCACACGCACTGGAGAAGGGATATACTCTTTAGAAAATGGTAGTGAGGAAACTGAATATGTGTATGAAATGGAATACAAGATCATGTCATTGACAATGGAATGTAAATGGACATTCATCCTACACACAAAAGTCAACTCAAAATGAATTAGATGCTTAAACATAAAACTTGAAACTATAAAACTTCTAGAAAAAGTAAAGGAAAAGCTTCATGACATTAGACATAGAAATGATTTCTAGATATGATACAAAAAGCACAGGCACTAAAAGCAAAAATAAACACGTAGGACTACATAAAATTAAATTCTTTTGCACAGCAACAGAAACTATCAAGAAGACAAAAAAGCAGTCTACTAAATAGGAGAAGATATCTGCAAATTATATATCCCATAAGGGACTAATATTCAAAATATACAAAGAACTTATACAACTCAACATAAGGAAGAAAACAACCTCATTAAAAATGGGCAGAGGACCTAAAAATACATTTTTTTTCCCCCAAAGAAGACATATAGATGGCCAACAGATACATGAAAAGATGCTGAACATCTCTAATCACCAGGGAAATGAAAATCAGTCATGATGGGCTATCACCTCTCATTTGTTAGAATGAGTATAGTCAAAAAGACAAGGGTTAAATGTTGGCAAGGAAGTGGAGAAAAGAGAACCTTTGTTCACTGTTTGTGGGAATATAAATTGGTGAAATCACTATGAAAAGAGAGTGATGCTCCTAAAAACTATTAAAAATAGAACTGTCATGTGATCCAGCAACTCTTTATCTGGATATTCATCCAAAAAAGCTGAAAATAGGACTCAAAGAGATATTTGGACTCCCATGTTTACTGCATCACTATTCACAACAGCCAAAAGGTAAAAACAATCTGAACATCCACTGATGCACAAAGGAAAAACAAAGGGTAATATAAACACAGAATGGAATACTGTTCAGTCTTAAAGAAGGAAACTCTCTCATGTACTACAATATGGATGAATCTTGAGAACATTATGCTAAGTGAAATAAGCCAGTTACAGAAGGACAAATATTGCATGACTTCGTTTATATGAGGTATTTAATGCAGTCAAACTCATAGCATGGAAAGAAGATTAGTAATGGCTAGGGACTGGGGAAAAAGGAAAATGGCAATTTCCTAGGCAATGAGTATAGAATTTTAGTCATGCAAGACAAAAATGTTCTAGATATCTGTACAACAAGGCGCATACAGTGAACAATACTATACCACACACTTAAAACTTGTTATCAGGTAGATTTCATAGTATGTGTTTCAACCACAATTTATTAAATTCTATTATTCAATCTTGAGTTTTTCCATAGTTTAGTGTGTATTCAGTGTTATATACAAATGTTTTATGAATGTTTGGAAAAAGTGTTCTTGTTATTTTTCATTAATAAATCTTATTACTTAATAAATCCTATTGATTACATTGTTTGAACCATCTATGTTACAATTTGGGCAACCAAATCTTCTACAGACTGATAGTGGCTTGTGTTCTTCTATCTATAATTGTATTTCTCTCAATTTCTTCCTCCTCAATGTTTCAAACAACTTTTCTTCATACTTGTGTTTTTATATATATGTTCAACTTAATGCTCTGTCTTAACACACCTTTAATCATTTTTTCTTTTTAATTTTATTATATAGACTACTTTCCTTTTATTGTCAAATTTAATATTTTCCCTTTCCAGCTTGTTTTGTGCTTTCTAGTTTCTATTTTTTTTTTTTCGTCTTTTGATAAATATGTTTTTCTTATTTTTATTTCGGAGAAGGCAATGGCACCCCACTCCAGTACTCTTGCCTGGAAAATCCCATGGATGGAGGAGCCTGGAAGGCTACAGTCCATGGGGTCACTGAGGGTCAGACACGACTGAGCGACTTCCCTTTCACTTTTCACTTTCATGCATTGGAGAAGGAAATGACAATCCACTCCAGTGTTCTTGCCTGGAGAATCCCAGGGACGGGGGAGCTTGGTGGGCTGCAGTCTATGGGGTTGCACAGAGTCGGACACGACTGAAGTGACTTAGCTTAGCTTATTTTTATTTTCTTTAATGATGGCAAGTTATTTTAAATTCTACCTCTAATTTACTTATTAAATACATATGTAATCTTCATTTATCCATTTATTAAAATCAAGAACCAAGAAAAGATGACATCCTCTTATGTGCTGAGGAATTTATCCACCATTCTACTTCTTCTCCACAGAGTGATCTTTGAAGACCATAAAATTTAGAAGTATTGTTTGTGTGTGTATAATATATGTCCATAAAAATCTTGTAAATGTATTTGGAGAAGTTGCATCGATTGATTTTAATACAATGTTCCCATTCTTGATTTCTTGATTTTGATTATCTTTTAGTAAGCAAGAACATCTTTAATTTTTTCTAGAGACATTTTTAAGTGGCATAATTTGAGCACATCATTCTGTTTTCATTGTCTTTTGGTGTTTAATGATTTAGGAAAAGTTGGAGGTTAGCCTGATTTTTGTTCTGAGTCAGAAGCTTTGGTACTTGTAGAATTTTTAGTTGTTATCTTACAATTAGCTTTAATAGCCTGGCTACAGCCAGGTGTGCTTTTTTTTTTTTTTTAATTACCCATGTCTAGGACATAGTGATCTCTGGGTCAGGAAGATCCCTAGGTCAGGAGAAGGAAATGGTAACCTGCTCCAGTATTCTTGCCTGGGAAATCCCATGGACAGAGGAGCCTGGTGGACTACAGTCCATGGGTTGCAAAAGAGTCAGGTACGACAGCGACTGCTGCTGCTGCTGCTAAGTCGCTTCAGTCGTGTCCGACTCTGTGCGACCCCATAGACGGCAGCCCACAAGGCTCCCCTGTCCCTGGGATTCTCCAGGCAAGAACACTGGAGTGGGTTGCCATTTCCTTCTCCAATGCAGGAAAGTGGAAAGTGAAAGTGAAGTCGCTCGGTTGTGTCCAACTCTTAGCGACCCCATGGACTGCAGCCTACCAGGCTCCTCTGTCCATGGGATTTTCCAGGCAAGAGTACTGGAGTGGGGTGCCAGCGACTAAAGAACAACAAAAACAAGGACATAGTAAGCTCTTCCAGTTTACACACTGTATGTTTTCTTTCAACCTAAGGAAAAATTTCATTGAACATGAATTTGACTGTTGCAGTTAATGACTGATGATGGTATTGATAAGAATTATTCACTGAGTGCTTGAAATGCCTATTTTGAGGCCTTTCCCCAGGCTTCAAGGTTGAATTCTTTCTTCCTTTTGGTTTCTGCCCTCCTAAGTTTGATCCAGTGGTTTGTGTAAGCTTCCTATAGGGTAAGATTTGTGCTGAGTGTTTGTTTGCTTTTCCTTTGATTGGCAAGGCTGAGTGAGGTGGTAATTCTGTCTGCCGATGATTTGGCTTGTATTTTTGTTTTGTTTGTGGTTTAGATGAGGTGTTCTGCACAGGGTGCTACTGGTAGTTGGGAGATGCCAACACTTGTATTCAAGTGGTTTCCTTTGTGTGAGTTCTCATTACTTGATACTTCCTAGGCTTTCATTTCAGTTCATTCCCTCAGTAGTGTCTGACTCTTTCTGATACCATGGAATGTAGCATGCCAAGCTTCCCTGTCCATCACCTACTCCCACAGCTTACTCAAACTCATGTTCATAGAGTCAGTGATTCCATCCAATCATTTCGTTCTTTGTCATCCCTTCTCCTCTTGCCATCAATCTTTCCCAGCATCAAGGTCTTTTCCAAAGAGTTGATTCTTTGCATCAGGTGGCCAAAGAACTGGAGTTTCATCTTTAACATCAGTCCTTCCAGTGAACACCCGGGACTGATCTCCTTTAGAATGGACTGGTTGGAACTCCTTGCAGTCCAAGGGACTCTCAAGAGTCTTCTCCAACACCACAGTTCAAAAGCATCAATTCTTCAGCGCTCAGCTTTCTTTATAATACAACTCTTACATCCATACATGACTACAGGAAAAACCATGGCTTTCACTAGATGGACCTTTGTGGGCAAAGTAATGTCTCTGCTTTTTAATGTGCTGTCTAGGATGGTCATAGCTTTTCTTCCAAGGAGCAAGCCTATTTTAATTTCACGGCTGCAATCACCATCTGCAAGTAATTTTGTAGCCCCCAAAATAAAGTCTCTCACTGTTTCCACTGTTTCCCCATCTATTTGCCATGAAGTGATGGGACTGGATGCCATGATCTTAGTTTTCTGAATGTTCAGTTTTAAGCCAATTTTTTCACTCTCCTCTTTCACTTTCATCAAGAGGCTCTTTAGTTCTTCTTCACTTTCTGTCATAACGGTGGCATCATCTGCATATCTGAGGTTATTGTTATTTCTCCCAGCAATCTTGATTCCAGCTTGTGTTTCATCCAGCTTAGCATTACTCATGATGTTCTCTGCATATGTTATATAATCAGGGTGACAATATACACCCTTGATGTATTCCTTTCCTGATTTGGAACCCAGTCTGTTGTTCCATGTCCAGTTCTAATTGTTGCTTCCTGACTTGCATACAGATTTTTCAGGAGGCAGGTCATGTGGTCTGGTATTCCCATCTATCTCAGAATTTTTCAGTTTGTTGTGATCCACACAGTCAAAGGCTCTGGTGTAGTCAATAAAGCAGAAATAGATGTTTTCCTGGAACTATCTTGCTTTTTTGACAATCCAGCAGATGTTGGCAATTTGATCTCTGGTTCCTCTGCCTTTTCTAAATCCAGCTTGAACATCTGGAAGTTCATGGTTCACATACTGTTGAAGCCTGGCTTGCAGAATTTTGAGCATTACTCTACTAGCGTGTGACATGAGTGCAATTATGCAGTAGCTTGAACAATCTTTGGCATTATCTTTCTTTGGGATTGGAATGAAGATTGACCTTTTCCAGTCCTGTGGCCACTGCTGAGTTTTCCAAATTTGCTGGCATATTGAGTGCAGTACTTTTGTACCATCATCTTTTAAGATTTGAAATAGCTCAACTGGAATTCCATCACCTCCACTAGCTTTGTTCATAGTGATGCTTCTTAAGGCCCACTTCACTTTTCATTACAGGATGTCTGGTTCTAGATGAGTGATCATACCATTATGATTATCTGGGTTGTGAAAATCTTTTCTGTATGATTCTTCTGTGTATTCTTGCCACCTCTTCTTAATATCTTCTGCTTCTGTTAGGTCTATACCATTTCTATCCTTTATTGTGCCCATCTTTACATGAAATGATCCCTTGGTATCTCTAATTTTCTTGAAGAAATCTTTAGTCTTTCCCATTCTATTGTTTTCCTGTATTTCTTTGCATTGATCCCTGAGGAAAGCTTTCTTATCTTGCTATTCTTTGGAACTCTGGGTATATTCAAATGGGTATAACTTTCCTTTTCTCCTTTGCCTTCTGCGTCTTTCCTTTTCTCAGCTATTTGTAAGTCCTCCTCAGGCAACCATTTTGCCTTTTTGCATTTCTTTTTCCTGGGGATAGTCTTGATCCCTGCCTCCTGTACAATGTCATGAACCTCTGCTCATAGTTCTTCAGGCATTCTATCTATCAGATCTAATTCCTTGAATCTATTTGTCACTTCCACTGTATAATCTTAAGGGATTTGATTTAGGTCATACCTGAATGGTCTAGTGGTTTTCCCTACTTTTTTCAATTTAAGTCTGAATTTGGCAATAAGGAGTTCATGATCTGAGCCACAGTCAGCTCCCGGTCTTGTTTTTGATGACTGGATAGAACTTCTCCGTCTTTGGCTGCAAAGAATATAATCAATCTGATTTCAGTTTTGACCATCTGGTGACATCCATGTGTAGAGTCTTCTCTTGTGTTGTTGGAAGAGGGTGTTTGCTATGACCAGTGCATTCTCTTGGCAAAATCTGTTAGCTTTTTCCCTGCTTCATTTTGTACTCCAAGCCCAAATTTGCCTATTACTCCAGGTATTTCTTGACTTCCTACTTTTGCATTCTAGTCCCCTATAGTGAAAAGGACATCTTTTTTGGGTGTTAGTTCTAGAAGGTCTTGTAGGTCTTCATAGAAATGAAGAACTTCAGCTTCTTCAGCATTACTGGTTGGGGCATAGACTTTGATTATGGTGATACTGAATGGTTTGCTTTGGAAACAGAGGTCATTCTGTCATTTTTGAGATTGCATTTCTGACTCTGTTGGCTATCATGGCTACTCCATTTCTTCTAAGGGAGTCCTGCCCACAGTAGTAGATATAATGGTCATCTGAGTTAAATTCACCCATTCCAGTCCATCTTAGTTTGCTGATTCTTAAAATGTCTATGTTCACTCTTGCCATCTCCTGTTTTACCACTTCCAATTTGCCTTTTTTCATGGACCTAACATTCCAGGTTCCCATGCAATATTGTTCTTTACAGCATTGGACTTTACTTCTATCACCAGTCACATCCACAACCGGGTGTTGTTTTGCTTTGGCTCCGTCTCTTCATTCTTTCTGGAGTTATTTCTGCACTGATCTCCAGTATCTTCTCACTGTTTGATACTCCTTAGGGTTAGTTCTGTGGTAACTTAGGGTCTTGGAGTCAGTGCTCCCTCCAAAGGCTCAGTGCTTGATCTCTGTGGTTCCCTCACCCTGACTAGCTTGAGAAACTCACTTCAGCTCTCTGAACACCCTGCCAGTCTTGGGTCCTTCCAACTTTATGGAGTTTTTTCAGGCTTGTGGGGGTCCAAATTCCAGGGCCCAGGTCCTCAAACTTCAGCCAGCACCACCACTGTGGGGAGAGCTGATAACTCACAGAGCTCCCAGGCCAGCTCCATCCTCCTTAGCTTGGCATTTCTTACTTGGGGCTTTCAAAGAAACTTTCTTTGTTTAAACTTCAATCACAGATCTTTAGGAACCGCAGCATACATTTTTTATTTGCTTATTAAGTCAATGACTTTCCTTGTGAATACTTCCAAGTCAGTTCTCAAGAACAGTCCTTCTTCTGCTCTGTGTCCTTGGAGCTGATTGAACAGGACTGAGTTTACTACAGATGTAAAGGAAAGCTTCGTTCTCTGACAGAAGAGTGAAGAGGCACTAGCTGACTTTCTAGAGCATGTGCTCTTTAGGGCTTGAAATGCCTATTTTAAGCCACTATGGAGAACAGTGTGGAGATTCCTTAAAAAACTGAAATAGAACTGCCTTATGATCCAGCAATCCCACTGCTGGGCATACACACTGAGGAAACCAGAAGGGAAAGAGACACGTGTACCCCAATGTTCATCGCAGCACTGTTTATAATAGCCAGGACATGGAAGCAACCTAGATGTCTATCAGCAGATGAATGGATAAGAAAGCAGTGGTACATATACACAATGGAGTATTACTCAGCCATTAAAAAGAATACATTTGAATCAGTTCTAATGAGGTGGATGAAACTGGAGCCTATTATACAGAGTGAAGTAAGCAGAAGGAAAAACACCAATACAGTATACTAATGCATATATATGGAATTTAGAAAGATGGTAACAATAACCCTGTGTACAAGACAGCAAAAGAGACACTGATGTATAGAACAGTCTTATGGATTCTATGGGAGAGGGAGAGGGTGGGAAGATTTGGGAGAATGGCATTGAAACATGTAAAATATCATGTATGAAACGAGATGCCAGTCCAGGTTCAATGCACGATACTGGATGCTTGGGGCTAGTGCACTGGGACGACCCAGAAGGATGATATGGGGAGGGAGGAGGGAGGAGGGTTCAGGATGGGGAACACATGTATACCTGTGGCGGATTCATTTTGATATTTGGCAAAACTAATACAATTATGTAAAGTTTAAAAATAAAATAAAATTTAAAAAAATTAAAAAAAATAATTCATATGCTATCTAATTTAATCATAATAGTGACTATTAGTATCCTCATCTTAAAAATAAGCAAATTGAAGCTCAGGGATGTTAATTAACTTTTCAAAGCCATCACAACTGGAAAATAGGAGGGAATTTGAACCCCAAAGGCCTCACTCAAATAGGTGAGATGAAGACATACAAACTTCAGTTATAAATGTGTCACCAATATGAAATGAATAGTGTGGGGGGTATAGTCAATTGTAATGTAATATTTTTGTATGGTTACAGATGGTAACTAGACATACTCTGGTGATCATTTTGAAATGTACAGAAATATTGAACCACTATGTCACATACCAGGAACTAACAACTAACTAATTGGAAGTACAACTAATTGGTTGTAGGCCAATTATACTTCAAAAACAAACAAAAAAATTAATTAAAAAAAATATCAGATTTGTGGCTACCAGAGGCAGGACGTGAGAGAGGGGGAACTGGATGTAAGTGGTCAAAAGGTACAAACTTCCAGTAATAAGATAAATTCTAGGGATGTAACATACAACTAATATAATTAACACTGTTGCACATTAAATATGAAAATCCAAAGGCAATGCCAAAGAATACTCAAACTACCACACAATTGCACTCATCTCACATGTTAGTAAAGTAATACTGAAAATTCTCCAAGCCAGGCTTCAGCAATACGTGAACTGTGAACTTCCTGATATTCAAGCTGGTTTTAGAAAAGGCAGAGGAACCAGAGATCAAGTTGCCAACATCTGCTGGATCATTGAAAAAGCAAGAGAGCTCCAGAAAAGCATCTTTTTCTGCTTTATTGACTATGCCAAAGCCTTTGACTGTGTGAATCACAATAAACTGTGGAAAATTTTGAAAGAGATGGGAATACCAGACCACCTGACCTGCCTCTTGAGAAACCTATATGCAGGTCAGGAAGCAACAGTTAGAACTGGACATGGAACAACAGACTGGTTCCAAATAGGAAAAGGAGTACATCAAGGCTGTATATTGTCACCCTGTTTATTTAACTTCTATGCAGAGTACATCATGAGAAACGCTGGGCTGGAGGAAGCACAAGCTGGAATCAAGATTGCCGGGAGAAATATCAATCACCTCAGATATGCAGATGACACCACCCTTATGGCAGAAAGTGAAGAGGAACTCAAAAGCCTCTTGATGAAAGTGGAAGAAGAGAGTGAAAAAGTTGGCTTTTTCAGCTCAACATTCAGAAAACGAAGATCATGGCATCTGGTCCCATCACTTCATGGGAAATAGATGGGGAAACAGTGGAAACAGTGTCAGACTTTATTTTGGGGGGCTCGCAAACCACTGAAGATGGTGACTGCAGCCATGAAATTAAAAGATGCTTACTCCTTGGAAAGAAAGTTATGACCAATCTAGATAGCATATTCAAAAGCAGAGACATTACTTTGCCAACAAAGGTCCATCTAGTCAAGGCTATGGTTTTTCTAGTGGTCAAGTATGGATGTGAGAGCTGGACTGTGAAGAAAGCTGAGCGCTGAAGAATTGATGCTTTTGAACTGTGGTGTTGGAGAAGACTCTTGAGAGTCCCTTAGACTGCAAGAAGATCCAACCAGTCCATTCTAAAGGAGATCAGCCCTGGGTGTTCTTTGGAAGGACTGATGCTAAAGCTGAAACTCCAATACTTTGGCTACCTCATGTGAAGAGTTGACTCATTGGAAAAGACTCTGATGCTGGGAGGGATTCGGGGCAGGAGGAAAAGGGGATGACAGAGGATGAGATGGCTGGATGGCATCACCGACTTGACGGACGTGAGTTTGAGTGAACTCCGGGAAGTGGTGATGGACAGGGAGGCCTGGCGTGCTGTAATTCATGGGGACGCAAAGAGTCAGACACGACTGAGTGACTGAACTGAACTGAACTGAACTGAAGAGTTCTCAAGAAAAAAAAACAAACAAACTTCTTTTTCTTTTATTTTTTATCTATATGAGACAGTGGATGTTCACTGAACTTATGGTAGTCATTTCATGCTGCATGCAAGTCAAATCATTATGCTGTACACCTTATACAGTACTGTTTGCAGTTACATCTCAAGAAACCTGGAAGAAGAAAAATTAAAAAACTGTAACCACTAATTGACACTGTTTCCTCAAGGGTTCTAAGTTTTAGATTCTTTGATACCATGTGGGCATCAGAGATGATATTCTAAAGTGGTCTTATGTTTCCTGTATGGATTTTTCTGAGTTTTCTACATGCTCCTCCTTGTTCTCAGGTGTTGCTTTTTGCTCTTCCTTAAGTAGAGAGAAAGCTCTCTATATTTCATGTTTGTTTATTTACATGAGGAGTATGTCTCCAGGAACTCTTCCTTTTTACTAGTTGATGGGAAATTCTTCCTGTCAGATTTAGGTCCTAAGGACAGAGTAATGTGTACAGTTCCTACATTCAGTTTCTAGTAATTCTTGTCATTCAGAGTGGGTCTGATATGAATATTTTTCTGTGGTCAGGCTCTCTGCCTGTGGTTGCAAGACAGAGGAATCTACAGCAATTCTTAACACAAATTTAGAATAGTCTGAAGACTACTTTCTGCCAGCATTCATGTCTCCTATCAGACTTCATGTCCCCTCATAGAAAGCATTCTTCTCAGGGACCTAGGCATCCTAAGATGCTGTACACTATTGAGTGACCCCGTCTATTTCTGACGATGCTTTTTGCTGTCTCCGTGTAGAAAGCAACAGGTGCATGGGAAGTAGGGAGAGATGCATTATTGAGTCATAGGTTTTGGTAAGACCACCATGAACTCCATAACAAAGGGCAAGTATTGGAGGTGAATCAAGGGTTTTTTTCTTTTCCATGTTTTTGGCATTCTCTATTATTTTTCGTTGACCTGCAGAATATATGAAATCTAAGTATTTATTAACACGTAAGTATCAGTGATAGATTTAATGGAAAAATATCCCCAAACTTTAACATATGTTCTTTTAGAAGTTTTGTTTTATACTCCCATTGCTAGTTTTTGACTTCTTCCAACCATTGTTATTCTTGAGTCACTAAGTTGTGTCTGACTCTTTTGTGACTCCGGGGACTGTAGCCTCCCAGGTTTTTCTGTCCATGGGATTTCCCAGGGAAGAATACTGGAGTGGGTTGCCATTTCCTCTTCTAGGGAATCTTCCTGACCCAGGGATTGAACTCACATCTCCTGCATTGGCAGGCAGATTCTTTACCACTGTGCCACCTGGGAAGCCCTGGAGAGGGGGGTAGGAGGGGCCTGTTAGGGACATACCAGTAAAGGTTTGAAAAAACATCAGATTCTCTAATCTAGTATAGAGCATAGTGTTGTACAGGAACAAAATTTGCTGCCGTGGAGTGGCAGCTGCGTGGTGCTGGAGCGACTTCAAGGAGATACCCCACAT
This sequence comes from Bos indicus, assembly GCF_029378745.1. Taxonomy (NCBI): domain Eukaryota; kingdom Metazoa; phylum Chordata; class Mammalia; order Artiodactyla; family Bovidae; genus Bos; species Bos indicus. The sequence continues at coordinate 46,964,782 of NC_091762.1, read as the reverse complement.
CCAAGGGCAGAGAAGCCCCAGCAAGATGGCAGGAGGGGTAAAAATCATATTAAGTACCAAATCCCATACCTGCCAGAGCCACTCAGAGGGCTCAAGCAAACCTTATGCGCACCAGGACCCAGACCCCAAGGAGACTGAGACAGAACTGTGTTTGAGTATCTCCTGTGGAGGTACAGGTCAGCAGTGGCCTGCTGCAGGGGCAGGTGCTCTGGGTGCAGCAGACTTGGGTATGGCATAAGCCCCCCTGGAGGAGGTCGCCATTAACCCCAACATAGAGCTGCCAGAACTTACACAGAACTGAGAAACAGACACTTGGAGGGCTCAAACAGAACCTTATGTGCACCAGGACCCAGGAGAAAGGAACAGTGACCCCACAAGACACTGACCCAGACTTGCCCGTGAGTGTCCAGGAGTCTCTGGCAGAGGCGTGGGTAGGCAGAGTGGCCTGTGCTGCAGGGTTGGGGGCACTGAGTGCAGCAGTGTGTGCATGGGTCCTTATGAAGGAGGTTTCCATTATCTTCATTACCTCCACCACAGTTTACTGAAACTGAAACTGAAGTCGCTCAGTCGTGTCCGGCTCTTTGGGATCCCATGGACTGTAGCCTACCAGGCTCCTCAGTCCATGGAATTTTCCAGGCAAGAGTACTGGAGTGGGTTGCCATTTCCTTCTCCAGGGGATCTTCCCAACCCAGGGATCAAACCTGGGTCTTCTGCACTGCAGGCAGACGCTTTACCATCTGAGCCACCAAGGAATCCTCTATCATAGTTTGGCCCTAGGTAAATAACAAGGAGGGAACACAGCCCCACCCATCAACAGAAAACTGGATTAAATTTTTACTGAGCATGGCCCTGCCCATTAGAACAAGACTCAGTTTCCCCCTCAGTCAGTCTCTTCCATCAGGAAGCTTCCATAAGCCTCTTATACTTCTCCATCAGAAGGCAGACAGACTGAAAACCACAATCACAGAAAACTAACCAATTTGATCACATGGACCACAACCTTGTCTAACTCAATGAAACTATGAGCCATGCTGTATAGGGCCACCTAAGATGGATGGGTCATTGGAGAGAGTTCTAACAAAGTGTAGTCCACTGGAGAAGGGAATCCCGAACCACTTCAATATTCTTGTGTTGAGAACCCCATGAACAGTACAAAAAGGCAAAAAGATAGGACACTGAAAGATGAACTCCCCAGGTCAGTAGATGCCCAATATACTCCTGGAGATCAGTAGATAAACAACTCCAAAAAGAATGAAGAGACAGAGCCAAAGCAAAAACAATCCCCAGTTGTGGATGTGACTGGTGATGGAAGTAAAGTCAGATGCTATAAAGAACAATATTGCATAGGAACCTGGAATGTTAGGTCCATGAATCAAGGCAAATTGGAAGTGGTCAAACAGGAGATGGCTAGAGTGAATATAGACATTTTAGTTATAAGCAAACTAAGATGGACTGGAATGGGTGAATTTAACTCAGATGACCATTATATCTATTATGGTGGGCAAGAATCCCTTGGAAGAAATAGAGTAGCCATCATAGTCAACAAAAGAGTCCAAATGCAGTACTTGGATGCAATCTCAAAGATGACAGAATGATCTCTGTTTGTTTCCAAGGCAAACCATTCAGTATCACGGTAATCCAAGACTATGCTCTGGCCAGTAATGCTGAAGAAGCTGAAGTTGAACATTTCTATGAAGACCTACAAGACCTTCTAGAACTAACACTCCTCCAAAATGTCCTTTTCATTATAGGGGACTAGAATGCAAAAGTAGGAAGTCAAGAAATACCTGGCTGCTGCTGCTGCTAAGTCGTTTCAGTCGTGTCCGACTCTGTGCGACCCCGTAGACGGCAGCCCACCAGGCTCCTTTGTCCCTGGGATTCTCCAGGCAAGAACACTGGAGTGGGTTGCCATTTCCTTCTCCAGTGCAGGAAAGTAAAAAGTGAAGGTGAAGTCGCTCAGTTGTGTCCTACTCTTCGCGACCTCATGGACTCCTCCATCCATGGGATTTTCCAGGCAAGAGTACTGGATTGGGTTGCCATTGCCTTCTCCTAGAAATACCTAGAGTAACAGGCAAATTTGGCCTTGGAGTACAGAATGAAACAGGGCAAAGGCTAATAGAGTTTTGCCAAGAGAATGCACTGGTAATAGCAAACACCCTCTTCCAACAACATAAGAGAAGACTCTACACAGGGACATCACCAGAAATACAAAGACCAAATTGATTGTATTCTTTGCAGCCAAAGATGTATAGCTCTAAACAGTCTTAAAAAAAAAAAGGACTGGGAACTGACTGTGGCTCAGATCATCAACTCCTTATTGCCAAATTCAGACTTAAATTGAAGAAAGTAGGGAAAACCACTAGACCATTCAGGCATGACCTAAATCAAATCCCTTATGATTATACAGTGGAAGTGAGTAATAGATTCAAGGGATTAGATCTGATAGAGTGACTGAAGAACTGTGGACAGAGGTTTATGACATTGTACAGGAGGCAGGGATTAAGACCATTCCCAAGAAAAAGAAATGCAAAAAGGCAAAATGGCTGTCTTAGGAGGCCTTATGAATAGCTAAGAAAAGAAGAGAAGCGGAAGTCAAAGGAGAAAAGGAAAGATATATCCATTTGAATGCAGAGTTCCAAAGAATAGCAATGAAACATGTAAAATATCATGTAGGAAACGAGTTGCCAGTCCAGGTTCGATGCACGATGCTGGATGCTTGGGGCTGGTGCACTGGGACGGCCCAGAGGGATGGTATGGGAAGGGAGGAGGGAGGAGGGTTCGGGATGGGGAACACATGTATACCTGTGGTGGATTCATTTTGATATTTGGCAAAACTAATACAATTATGTAAAGTTTAAAAATAAAATAAAATTAGAAAAAAAAAAAAAAAGAAAGACTTCCTTAGTGATAAGTGCAAAGAAAACAATACAGTCCCTGAAGAACTCTAGAGGAAAACAACAGAATGGGAAAGACTAGAGATCTCTTCAACAAAATTAGAGATACCAAGGGAACATTTCATGCAAAGATGGGCTCAATAAAGGACAGAAATGGTATGGACCTAACAGAAGCAGAAGATATTGAGAAGAGGTGGCAAGAATATACAGAACTATATAGAAAAGATCTTCATGATTCATATAATCACAATGGTATGATGTCTCATCTAGAACCAGACATCCTGGAATGCGAAGTGAAGTGGGCCTTAGGAAGCATCACTATGAACAAAGCTAAAGGAGGTGATGGAATTCCAGTTGAGATATTTCAAATCTTGGTTGATGATGCTGTGAAAGTGCTGCAATATGCTAGCAAATTTGGAAAACTCAGCAGTGGCCACAGGACTGGAAAATGTCAATCGTCATTCCAATCCCAAAGAAAGGCAATGCCAAAGAATGCTCAAGTACTGCACAATTGCACTCATGTCACACGCTAGTAGAGTAATGCTCAAAATTCTGCAAGCCAGGCTTCAACTGTATGTGAACCGTGAACTTCCAGATGTTCAAGCTGGATTTAGAAAAGGCAGAGGAACCAGAGATCAAATTACCAACATCCGCTGGATCATCAAAAAAGCAAGAGAGTTCCAGGAAAACATCTATGTCTGCTTTATTGACTATACCAAAGGCTTTGACTGTGTGGATCACAATAAACTGTGGAAAATTCTGAAAGAGATGGGAATACCAGACCATCTGACCTGCCTTTTGATAAATCTATATGCAGGTCAGGAAGCAACACATAAAACTGGCCATGGAACAACAGACTGGTTCCAAATAGGAAAAGGAGTACGTCAAGGCTGTATGTTGTCACCCTGCTTATTTAACTTACATGCAGAGAACATCATAAGGAACGCCAGACTGGATGAAGCACAAGCTAGAATCAAGATTGCTGGGAGAAATATCAATAACCTCCGACATGCAGATGACACCACCCTTATGGCAGCAAGCAAAGAGGAACTAAAGACCCACTTGATGAAAGTGAAAGAGGAGAGTGAAAAAGTTGGCTTAAAACTGAACATTCAGAAAACTAAGATCATGGCATCTGGTCCCATCACTTCATGGCAAATAGGTGGGGAAACAACAGAAAAAGTGAGAGGCTTTATTTTTTTAGGTTCCAAAATCACTGCAGATGGTGACTGCAGCCATGAAATTCAAAGACACCTTGGAAGAAAAGCTATCACCAACCTAGACAGCATATTAAAAAGCAGAGACATTACTTTGCCAACAAAGGTCTGTCTAGTCAAAGCTATGGTTTGCCAGTAGTCATGTATGAATGTGAGAGTTGGATTACAAAGAAAGCTGAGCACCGAAGAATTGATGCTTTTGAACTGTGGTGTTGTAGGACTCTTAAGAGTCCTTTGGACTGCAAGGAGTTCCAAGAGTCTATCCTAAAGGAAATCAGTTCTGAATATTTATTGGAAGAACCCATGCTGAAGCTTAAACTCCAATACTTTGGCCACCTGATGCAAAGAACTGACTCATTTGAAAAGACCCTGATGCTGGGAAAGATTGAAGGCAGGAGGAGAAGGGGACAACAGAGGATGAGATGGTTGGATGGCATCCCCGACTCTATGGACATACGTTTTAGTAAACTCTAGGAGTTGGTGATGGACAGGTAGGCCTGGTGTACTGCAGTCCATGGGGTTGCAAAGTGTCAGACACGACTGAGCAACTGAACTGACTGACTGACTAACATCTCTTTGGCATACGAATTGTTTTGACATGAAAATCATCAAGGCCCAGGAAATAGGAAGAATCTTTGGCTTTCCCCCTAACTACCTAAACAATGTAGATAGAACACCTGTTCCAGGAAGGGAATCATCACCTTAGATAACTATGTGTGTGTTCTAAGTCACTTCAGTAATGTCTGACTCTTTGAGACCCTATGGACTGCAGCCCTCTTGGCTCCTCTGTCCATGGAATTCTCCAGACAAAAATATTGGAGTTGGTTGCCATTCCCTCCTCCAGCAGTGTTTCTTGCACCTCCTGCATTGGCAGGCAGGTCCTTTACTGCTAGCATCACCTGGGAAGCCTCATAGGTAACTGTAGTATGAACTAGGTGTGTAGACAGGGATGGACCTAGCAAAGTCGACTTGTTTAAATTCCACTCTGTGTTCCATTGTCTCTGCATGATCCAGAAACACTTATTTAATAAACCTTTATTCTTCCATCTCTGTGTCAATTGCCTTCCTCCTTGGAAATCCTAAACTACTACCCTCAGTCTCCTCATTTGTCTTTAGCTAAAGACGGTATTTAAGGTAAGGATTTTAGCTATTATGGGGAATTCCTCAGTTCTCTTGGGTCTCTCCTATGTATCAGTTCAGTTCAGTTCAGTTGCTCAGTCATGTCCGACTCTTTGCGACCCCATGAATCGCAGCATGCCAGGCCTCCCTGTCCATCACCAACTCCCGGAGTTCACCCAGACTCACGTCCATTGAGTTGGTGATGCCATCTAGCCATCTCATCCTCTGTCATCCCCTTCTCCTCCAGCCCCCAATCCCTCCCAGCATCAGAGTCTTTTCCAATGAGTCAACTCTTCACATGAGGTGGCCAAAGTACTGGAGTTTCAGCTTTAGCATCAGTCCTTCCAAAGAACACCCAGGACTGATCTCCTCTAGAATGGACTGGCTGGATCTCCCTGCAGTCCAAGGGACTCTCAAGAGTCTTCTCCAACACCACAGTTCAAAAGCATTAGTTCTTCGGTGCTCAGCTTTCTTCACAGTCCAACTCTCACATCCATACACGACTACTGGAAAAACGTATACACGTTATCAAAATGTTGTGTGATTTTTCTGTTAATTTGTTTCACATCAATTTAATTCTTAGACCAACCAGAAAAAAGAATCTATAAGTTTTTCCAGGTAGGAAAAAAAAAGTTATTTTCAATTAGATTTAGCATTACCCTAGATTCTAATAAAATTAAAATAGCTAATATTGCTCAGAAGTTTATTGATGTTCTAAGATTTTTTTAATGTCCTGATATTGTGTTGTGAGCATTAGAAAATCAGCACCATATCCTACTAAATTCCCCTAGTATGAGCCCATACACCCTACAACCTCTTCTACAACTATGATGGGAGGCCCTCATCTTACTTTCTCTGTGAAATACTTCTGTCTTCATGAAGTCCATTAAATAGACACTGGTAACACAGAAAATCTATGCAAGGGAATTAAAGTATAACTCAAGCATAAGGCTGGAGTGTGAGAAGTGGGGACATGGCTCTTAGAAAAGAGGAACAGGAAGACTAGAGGTCCCTGGAGGTTCATTTCAGATCTTTTCACCACCCTGCTGCCTGCCTTTTCATGGTAATATGTTAATCCCAAAGATATGAGAGCTGTTTCAAACCTGGCATCAGAGTTATGTAAGGAGCAAACTGGTTGGTGCAAGGAGCTCCTGAAATATTTGTATACTGTTTGCTGCTTAACTGGGCTTCCCTGGTGGCTCAGATGGTAAAGAATCTGTCGGCAAAGAGGGATACCTGGCTTTGATCCCTGGGTTGGAAAGATACCCTGGAGAAGGAAACAGCTCTCCACTCCAGTAGAATTGCCTAGAGAATTCCATGGACAGAGGAGCATGGTAGGCTATAGTCCATAGGGTTGCAGAGTCAGATATGACTGAATAACTTCAACTTTTTCTGCTTAACTATCAACATTCAGCTATTCTCACTGGCAGTGATACCTGATATGTCATTATGGCCCAGATATAATTTTATGGCTGTCACTATTGTGCTAAATGAACAACAGTATGCTAAGTAGACCAAAGGACTGGTAAGATTTTGCACTCCTGTAAATCCACACTCATATATGTGTTATTAAAATTATTATTAAAGAAACATACTTTGAATTTATTTTAGATTTATGGAAAACTTGCAGAGATGGTACACAGAGTATCAGTATATCACTGACCCCTCTTCCCTAATGTTAACACTTCAAATAACCATCCTTTGATTGTCAAAGCCAGGAAATAGCCATGGTTTAGCACTATTAACTAAACTCCATGCCTTATTTAATATTTCATACCTGATTTTAATTTCACCCATTTTCCCAATAATGTCATTCTGTTCCAGGATCCCACACTGCATTTAGTTTACTCCTCAATCTCCTCCATGTGATATTTCTTTTTCCTTTCTTTGTCTTTCATGACTTTAACACTTTTGAAGTCTACTGATCAGTTATTTTGTAGAATGTCTTTCAAGTTTGTATTTGTATGTTGTCTTCTCATGCATAGAATAAACATGCTTTTTGGATCAGAAAACTAAAGAAATTACATTGTGTCCTTTTGAGTGCACAGAGGTGATTTTTAAATATTCTCTGTTTAGATACAATCTATAAAGCTGAGTTCCTGTTCATCAGTTCAGTAGCTCAGTCGTGTCAGACTCTTTGCGACCCCACAGACTGCAGCACACCAGGCCTCCCTGTCCATCCCAACTCCCGGAGTTTACTCAAACCCATGTCCATTGAGTCAGTGATGCCATCCAACCATCTCATCCTCTGTTGTCCCATTCTCTTCCTGCCTTCAATCTTTCCCAGCATCAGGGTCTTTTCAAATTAGTCAGCTTTTTGCATCAGGTGGCCAAAGTACTTCCTGTTCATAGAAGTACTCAAACAAGGTGTAGATGTAGGATTTTTGGCTTTGGATATAAAATTGAGGTAGTTGACTTCTAAGATCCTTTTCTGTTTATCAGATTCTATGATTCCACTTCATCTATTTAGCCAGTAAATATACTGAGAATCCACTATGTGCCAGGCATTGAAACATAAATATTTGTATTTAAACAAGTAATATTTTAGGAATATACATAAACAGATACATATATAGCAAAATAAATCTATTCATAGAGGAATGTATAAATTTCTTGGGGAGCTCAGGAAAGCTGAGGGTTAAGAAAATCAAATCGGGGAATTATGTCTTTTTTTCCACACCACCAAGAAATTCTCCTGTACCCGCTGCCGCTGTTAGGTCACTTCAGTCGTCTCCGACTCTGTGCGACACCATAGACGGCAGCCCACCAGGCTCCGCCATCCCCGGGATTCTCCTGGTAAGAACACTGGAGTGGGTTGCCATTTCCTTCTCCAATGTATGAAAGTGAAAAGTGAAAGTGAAGTCGCTCAGTTGTGTCTGACTCTTAGTGAACCCATGGACTGCAGCCTACCAGGATCCTCCATCCACAGGATTTTCCAGGCAAGAGTACTGGAGTGGGATGCCATTGCCTTCTCCCCCGTACCTGCTGGGTATCCTACAATTCAACTCATTTCTGATACTCACTGGAGTTCATGTCAGAGTCCACAGGTTAAGGGTTCAATCCTACAAGAACGCCCTCCCCAACATCCTTTAGATGCCAATTTCAAGTCCAGGTTGTTTTCTGTGCTTCAGACCCACCAATTGCTACCCATAACCCCCTCCTCAGTTTGATCAGCTTGTTAGAAAGGTTTACAGAACTTAGAGAAATATTTACTTATATATACTAGGTTATAAAAGTATATAACTCAGAAACAACCAGGTGGAAGAGCTGCATCAGGCAAGGTACCTACGAAGAGAGAGCCACTCTCCCTGAACATTCACCAACCCAGAAGATCTTTGAAATTTTGGGGGTTTTGGAGGCTTCATGACATAGGCATGATTGATTAAATCATTGGCCATTGGTGACAGAATTGAAACCTTGGCCCCTCTCCCCTTCCTAGAGGTCAAGGTTGGGACTGAAAGTTCCAATCCTTTAATTACAAGGTTGGTTCCCAGAAACCAGCCCTCAGTCCCTAGGTTACCCAGGGGTTTTCCAAGAATCATTTCCTTAACATAAAAGACACCTTTTCAACTCTGCTTCAAGAAATTCCAGTGGTTTTAGGAACTCTGAACCAAGAATGGAGACAGGATCAAATAATATATTTGTTGTTATAAACCATGATATCACAGGAATATGAGAAAACTCTTCTCTCCCTAATCCCCATCTTTATCTATATAGGAAGGAATGTCCTCTAACATTGAACTTGAAGTGGTGGGGAGGTAGCTTCTTACTTCTTCACTCCCTTACTCAGCTAACTAACTGGTGAAATGTAAGACCCTGACCTTCAGTGGGTCTTGTTTTTTATTGGACGTTAATAAATGTGCTTTTCTTTATGTGTGATCCAGAGGCTTGATTTCTAGGACTGTTGTCTTTGAAAACAATAAGCTTTGTTTACAATTTTTGTAAGGTTAATCCCTCAGTGGAGGGGGTGGGCAAGGGTGAGGGAGCTATTTTCTCACTGGTGGCTGGTGTGATGCTTGAGTGTGTTTGTGTCGGGGGTGGCTGTATGAGGCTCTGCTGAATTCTCCAATCCAGTTTTCCCATTAATCACATGGCTACTTCAATCCCTGTTTTGACTCATGTGTCTATTATTCATTGATTTGAATCCAAAGGAAGAAAGATCTGTAATCAGCACTCCTAAAACTCAAATACCTTTGATTGTCAGGACAGGCTTTGTAGAGGCAGAGCTATTGGGACTAGATTTTGAAGATAAGACAGAGAATGTCAAGGGTAGAAGACAGGTATATATTTTGGACACAAGAGTTTTGGAGTGTTTGGGAAAGTAGCTAATCATAGCATCTCTCTTCTCTACCTTGGGTTTAGAACAAATTGTCAAATAAGATAATGGAGTAGCAGATGGAGAACCAAATATAATTTTTATTACTGATATATGCCAACCTGGTGAATATACCTTAGGGTAGGTCTGTAACAGAGGGCAGTGAGTGCAGCCCTTGTTGTGTGTCATTATTCTACACCCTGTTACCAGGCTCGGGTCCTGCTCAGCCATTGGTTAGCACCTCAGTGGGCCCTGCCCTCAAGCAACCAACTGTCAGTGGGTGACCATTAGTAGTCCTGCTTAGCTATTGGTCAGCACTGCAGTGGGCCCTGTCCACAAGCAACAAACTGTCAGTGAGGGATCATTAGGGAAGCTGAATGTGAAAGAATTTCAGTCTAACCTGGAACTGGAGAATATGAATGGAGAATCTCACACAACTATCCTCAAAAGAACAGAACTTCAAAACTGAGAAACTGATTTCCTATAAGTGCCTGATTTACAGAAGATGGGGACTTATCTCCTGACCAAAGAACATCTGTCAAAATTCTCTTTCCATTCCCAAGCAGTGAGCTTACTACTTAGCCTCTGATTGCACCCTCTCCCCTTTTCACTTTGTGTGCATAAATACAGTTCACTTCAGACCCTCAGGGGACTCACCTGTAGCTTGCAGCAGCATGTGTTTCTGAATTGCAATTCCTCAGCTACTCCCAAATAAACTCATTCTGGTAAATCAAGCTTGCCTCAGTTTACTTTTTTATTTAGGTTGATACGCGTAATCCTCAGAATTACCCTGAATTACCCTCATGGTCAGTGATGAACTGGGGCAAGTATCCCAACATGGAGTGTATGCATGTGAACAGTATGGGGTGTGTGTGTGTGCGTGTGTGTGTGTGTATATTGAGATGCTGGAAAATAATAGAATATGAGACTAGAAAGAAACGTTGGAATAGACTTAGTTCTTTGGAAAAGCTATATAGCTTGTATCCTATATTAGCTCATTCTCATTGTCATATGAAGGACGCATTGGCAGGAGGGGAGACCAATGGCAGGCAGTTAAGCTCAGCTCTCCATTTGTTGAACTAATTCAGGAGTGAAGTGACTAGCTTATGAACCAAGACAATGGAAGTGAGGGTAGAGTGGACAGGACAGATTTAAGACAAACCAGTACAGCAGAACAGACCGACTTGGTGAACAGTTACATGTGGAAATGAGGGAGAGGAAGAAGATTAGGAAGCCAGTTGAGTCTCCTGCTTGAGGATCTGAATTAGGGAATGTGGGCAGCAGCAGGTACTTATGGAAAAAGGTGCTTATGACAATTTTTGAGCTCCTGGTGTGTGATAGAATGTGCTGGGCATTTTCCATTGGGGTTTAGGAGGTCAAGAAATAATATTTCTCCCAGGAAGCATTTCATCCAAAAGCAAAAGCAAGTCACAACCATCTTCACCAGCTACTGTCACTGTCACTGGGGCTGGACATTTCTGCCTCAGAGCCTCCAGTCCTCACAGCAAAGGAACCAGGAGGCAGCCCACCCAGCTCGCCCCTGCCCTCATCCAGGAAACCCCCCTAATCGGCCAGCAAGGCACTGGTGGACAGTAACACTTTCCCCCAACCCCACCTAGGGCCAAGGAGCGCCCGTGACACTCAGCAAAGACACTGTCCCTGACACTTGCCCTTTTTAGGAGGAAAGGCTGTACTCACCAGGGTGTCTGGGGAGCAGAATGTTCACCTGTGCCTAGTCGGATCTGCCAGCACCTGTCAGGCACACAGGGGAGTGGGAGCCATGCCCTCAGCTTCTCACCCTTGCCACTGCCCCACTAAGGTTTCACAGGTAGGATCTGAGCCCCACCCCTGGTCCAGTGCAGACCTGCCACAAGAGCTCTGCCCTCCAACAAGGCTACTGTCCACCCGAACCCAGTGGTCTGCCTCCAAGAACTCATCAGAAGCTCATTGAGGGTAAAACGTAAACCCTGTGAGAACAGAAGGATTTTGAGCAGTAAAGTTGGATCTGACCAAACCAAGGTATTTCTGCCAATCTGTCTGAGGTTCTCTCCATCATTCCAAAACTCTGGGAACAGAGCAGAGGATGGAGGCAGCAAGGAATCCTGGGAGCCACAGGCCAGGGCGAGGGTGTGTGGCCATCCTCCCAGCAAGGGTGCTAGGGGCCCCACCTGAGTTCACTCCCTCACAGATGCTCTCTGCCTGTGCTAAGTCAGACTCTTTCCAAGGACACCCAACCCCAGCCTGGTACTCAGGGCCCTGGGGAGTGGCGATGGGAGGGAGCCACTCCACTGACTACATTTCGAGGCTTAGTGCTTTCAACTCGATGAACAGTACTGTCCCTTTTGAAAACTAAGGAAAACCCCCAAGCACGAGAAGCATCAGGACAGGGGACTTGGTCTGCTGTTCACTGCTGTGAGGCCAGGACATGTGCCTCCCCAACATCAGGGGTAACATGGCAACCAATCCCCAAACATAGGCGCCCCACAAGCACCAGGCCAGCACTCCTCATACATGTCCCAAGCCCAGAGACATGGGAGCAAGTGTGCAGACCAGAGGCAGATACCTCACCAGGGATCCTGATGGGACCCCGGCCCAGTTTGTGTATGAGTTAATGGTTCTGTGCTGACGTTAACTTCCTGCACCTAGCAGATGCAAGATGCTCACATTTTGAGAGGGATACAGGAAGGTATATGGGAATTCTGTATACTAGTTTTTCACTTTTTTTCCAGTAAAACTAAAAGGTTTAGTTTGTTTTTTAAGTTAAATTCTGGAAAAAAAAAAGAAATAATATTCTTATTTCTCTCTCCAAATTGGAAACCATTTATGAATAGGACACAGGAGTTAGTCACATGCAGATCAAAGTCTCTGGCCACGTGGACTTGCCCATATTTTTCACCTGAATCAAACAGATTTAGCAACTAGTGAAACTAGACAACTGTAGGCATTTATCACAGGACTGGAAACAAATTAAAAAGAACTAATCCTTTCTAAAGGCAGGCACTTCTGAAAGAAAGAACTTGGAAGACACTAACCTGAGCAGCTTCAAGTCCTTCTGAACTCACCAGAGAACTTCTCCTTTTGCAGGGAGAAATGAATCAAGGGTGCAGAGTTGGAGGAAGTGGTCCTTGGTTTTCTTTCTCATTCTTGGAAGGGGCATTGGGATTATTCACATCTATGGAAATAAGAGGAATAGAAATTAAACATTAGCTCTAGTTCTAACAGGCTTAATTGAATCACTTGCAACAGTACTGAGAGATGGGTATTTTTAATCTCCATTTTACAGACCACAAAACTGAGGCCAGAGAGGTTAAATTACTTGTTACCTTCACATGGCTATTGAGTGGTAGGGACAAGATTTATATACAGCTTTGCTTGAAATGAAATACTACATCTTTTGCCATTGAAATACCACATTGCTTTAGGAGCTGAGTTCGGAAATTTTGAATTTTAGATGCTGACAAGGACATCCAGGTGGAGAGGGAAAGTGGAAATACAAATCTGCAGTCCAGAAGGAATTTTAGACTAGAGTTATAAATGTAGGAGGCAGAGGAAAATACATGGATGTTGAGACTTTTGAGGAAGATAAAATTCCACCCAAACTGTTATTTGATAAGGAGGAATATGTAGATGACAGCTTTAGGAAAAGAGGATTTTGGGGATAATCAACAGAACTATGGGTTGACGGCAAGTTATATACATACTTTGTTATTACGTTATTTAGTCTCGATCGTGTCTGACTCTTTGCGACCCCATGGACTGTAGCCCACCAGGCTCTTCTGTCCATGAGATTCTCCAGGCAAGAATATTGGAGTGGGTTGCCATTTCTTTCTCCATATATACATACATAAATTTTACTTAAAGTTCTTCCTTGTAATCTGTGACATATTTCCAAAGATAGATCATTCCTTTCAAAACTATGTTTATGAGTCTCCCAGCATAGGAGGTAATTATGTTCTATAATTGCCATTTCTCTCTGCTTTACAGAAGCACTGATCATGGGTTTGGATTGACAGACTAGGAAGAAACAGTTGACTTCACCCATGATTGTTTAGCTTCAGGAAAAGCTATAGGACATAATAATAGCGTGAGTGGACCAGCAGAGCAAACGTCCCAAGACTTCCAGGCACCCATTCTGACTTCCCTCCCACTCCGCACCTGGAATGCAATGAAAGTGAGTCGATGTAGACAGCCTCAGTTTAGGGGCCCCTCTGGGTCCTTTTAGCTTTCATGACTAGCTACTCACTTAGATCCTCTCAGAATTATAATTCTTTTATTCTGTAGTGCAACTTTCTCACCAATGAAAGTTGCTCATTATTTCCTGAATAATCTTGACAGTAAGGTATAGGTTCTTAGTCTACTATATAGTCCTTGGCTGGATTCTCATTTATTTTGGATCAAGAACAGGCATATTCCTAAAATTTCTTCTGTTAGTGTTATGGGAGGATTTATAGGATCATGTTCCCAGGTATCTCCAAGACTAGAGTAAAGGCCACAGAACCATTTCATCCCAGTAATGAAGAGAGAAAATCAAGGGAAATCGACAAATATTATATCAACAATGTAACCCATTTATCAAATAATTATTAGTGCATTCAGTTCAGTTCAGTTGCTCAGTTGTGTCCAACTCTTTGCGACCCCATGAATCGCAGCACGCCAGGCCTCCCTGTCCATCACCAACCCCCAGAGTCCACTCAGACTCACATCCATCAAGTCAGTGATGCCATCCAGCCATTTCATCCTCTGTCGTCCCCTTCTCCTCCTGCCCCCAATCCCTCCCAGCATCAGAGTTTTTTCCAATGAGTCAACTCTTCACATGAGGTGGCCAAAGAACTGGAGTTTCAGCTTTAGCATCATTCCTTCCAAAGAACACCCAGGGCTGATCTCCTTCAGAATGGACTGGTTGGATTTCCTTGCTGTCCAAGTGACTATTAGTGCATTAGAATGATCAATTACAAGTAGTCAAAATTAAAAACAAAACTTCAAGCTGATTTAACTAAAAAAGAAAAATAATTGATTAAAAACCTAAGAGCAGCTATAGCTTCTGATACAGGTTGTTCTAGGGTCTCAGGATTGCAAATGATACATGAATATTTACTCTCTCTTTTCATTTCTCCACTCTGCTTTCTGATCTACTGGCTTCACAGCTAGGCCTAGCATAGTAATCCCTATAAACTTAATGCTTGGTTTCTCCAATGTTCAAATCTAGTGGAAAAGAGACTTTATCCTTCCAAAATCCTGCCTCACTGGCTCTGTTTGGAGTACATTCCCATTCTTGAACAAGTCACTGTGGTTCAAGGGAATCTGATGCTCCAGTTGGCCAAGCCTGTAGCTGCAGCTGGAGGCCCACATGAAGCACCAGGACTAAGAACTGGAACAGGATGCCCCAGGGAAACTTGAGCTTATTGGAAAAAATGATGCATGGATGCTTAATGACTGAAAAAAGTCATCTCTGTTTAGGATTCCCTCTCTCAACTTACAGGAATCCAGCTCAAAGTAACTTAGGCACGAAAAAATCTTCATGAATTCACATCCATGAAAAGTCCAGAGATGCAGCCAATCTCATTCAAAGCAGCAACCAGGAGCTCAAACGCTCTTTCGTGACTCTTTCACTTGCATTCCTTCACTTTGCTTTGGTGTTTAGCATTTAGGCTTCTGCACAAGGTGGGCAAAATGGCAGCTGGGAATCTCATAGCTGTTATTTAGCTGGAAACACTTGACTACTTTAGCATTTCTCATGGGTAATAGGTGTCTTTCCCATTAGCTCTAGAACCCTTGGAGAAGACTTTCTGCTCTGCTTGGGTCAGGTTTCTATCCCTTCATTAATGTCGAGGCCCCAAGATGCCTAGCTATTTTGGCAAGGTTTGGATTCACCATTGACCTAGTGAGGGCAGGACACTGGGACTAACAACTCTGAGTGGGACCAGGAAGCAGCGGTTCACAAAGGAAACTATATTTCAGAAGAAGCAGACAAACCACAGCTAACGCAGTCTATTCCAAATCACTAAGTCGTGTCTGACTCTTTTGCGACCCCAGGGCCTATAGCCACTGCAGGCTCCTCTGTCCATGGGATTTCCCAGGCAAGAATACTGGAGTGGGTTGCCATTTCCTCCTCTAGGGTATTTTCTCGACCCAGGGATCAAACCCACGTCTTCTGCATTAGCAGGAGGATTCTTTAACATTGAGTCACCAGGGAAGCCCCTCTAACCGGTTAGAGGTGTCCAAAGGATTTAATATTGTGTCCATACATTTTCTCACTCCTCTGAAAGCAAATCACCAAGCACAAGAGTTTTAAACATGAAAAAGAGAAAGATTACTGTGAGTTCCACTTTAGTAGAACATAAGACCTCATATTTATTCACTGGCAGTTCATATTCTTTGGAAGAAATTTGGGAGGAATCATGCAATTCCTTGTAGTAGGCCTGGTATTTTCCTCTGCAATGCTACACTCACCAGATCAGAGGAAATAAAGCTACTAAAATCAATGAGATGAGTTTGATAGATGGAGCTTTGTTAGGTATGATTATTGCTAGTGTTGTTTCCTTTATTAAATTTTTAATTGGAGGATATTTGCTTTACAATGTTGTGTTGGTTTCTGCCATACAACAACATGAATCAGCCATAAGTATACATATATCCCCTCCCTCTTGAACCTCTCTCCCACCCTCTACCCCATTCCACCCCTCTAGGTTGTCATACAGCACTGGTTTGAGCTCCCTGTGTTATATAGCAACTTCCCACTAAATATTTGTTTTACATATGGTAATGTATGGATGTGAGAGTTGAACTGTGAAGAAAGCTGAGCGCCGAAGAATTGATGCTTTTGAACTGTGGTGTTGGAGAAGACTCTTGAGAGTCCCTTGGACTGCAAGGAGATCCAACCACTCCATTCTAAAGGAGATCAGCCCTGGGTGTTCTTTGGAAGGAATGATGCTAAAGCTGAAACTCCAGTACTTTGGCCACCTCATGCGAAGAGTTGACTCATTGGAAAAGACTCTGATGCTGGGAGGGATTGGGGGCAGGAGGAGAAGTGGACGACAGAGGATAAGATAGCTGGATGGCATCACTGACTCGATGGACGTGAGTCTGAGTGAACTCTGGGAGTTGGTGATGGACAGGGAGGCCTGGTGTGCTGTGATTCATGGGATCACAAAGAGTCGGACACAACTGAGCAACTGAACTGAACTGAACTGAACTGAATGCATGATGTTTCAATGCTACTTTCTTAATTTGTCTCACCCTCTCCTTCCCTCTAGTGTTGTTTCTTATTAAGTCTCTGCTTTACACTTTGAGAGTAACTTTGGCAACATTTTTATTTAGTTGTAATTATTTTATATTAAAGTCCTTTGGAGACGAGCTTTTCAGAAGGGGCGACTCCATCAGCGAGTCCCTTCTAAATTCATACAACTTTATGAGCAGGACCGGAAGTGAGTAAGATGTCTTTAGTGAGACGTGTTAGAGATGATTCACTTTGTTTTTCACTGTGTACCACACATTTCTCTACACGTGAGCCAAGATTTCTTCACTTCCATCACTAGGAATGAGGCCACCCAAGCTGATTAACTCACACCAAGGGTTTAAATGGAATGGAATAAAGATGGCTTATTTAAATCACACGCATTTTGAGGATCATTAGAGCTCTGTGTCCTATGAATAAGGACGATTAAAATTCAGTAGAGTTTTGAGTATTCTTAATGTGCATTTAGTTTACACCACAACGCTGTCTTTAACATACCATTATGATGTGTGCTGTGACTGCTATTCATAATGACACACACTCAGTAATATGCATGATGATACAGAATAAGTTCAAGTGTCTTTACATTATTCTTAATATAATAATGGTTCCGAGGGCTGCATGCAGCTGTGAGTGCATATTAACAGGGGTATCCCACTGTGAATTATGAATCTATAACACAAAATTTTCAGAAAAAGTACTTACTGTGTATGTAAAATAGCTGCCTTTTAAAGCTTGAAACTTGGTCTGGTTAAAATTGCTCCTAGTAATATTTTTAAAAGAAAATATTCCAGAGGTAATAAGTGGACTGAATGGATTTGTGAATGATTGCCGTAAAGTCTTAGGTAATAACTCATAAAACTGCAAAAGGAATAGAAAATTATCTTTTTATGCATGTGTAATATGAAATCAATTCAAATGAATTTCAGTAACAAATGTTCTTGATGTTTTTGCCATCTAAATAGGGATCTCCTTATTTATCTTTCATTCTTGTTGATTGAGTGATACCAAGACATAAAGGATCCTATTTCTTTGCTAATCTGAACTCAGTGCTTATCGGTTCAGTTCAGTCAGTTGTGTCTGACTCTTTGTGACCCCATGGACTGCACATGCTAAGCTTCTCTGTCCATCACCAGCTCCCAGAGCTTGCTCAAACTCATGTCCATTGAGTCAGTGATACCATCCAACCATCTCATCTTCTTTCGTCACATTCAGTGATGACAATATAGGCACTACATTCAGTGCCTAAAAATGTAGACAAATTCATGGATTATTTTTTTAAGTTGCCATTTTGACCTTATTTTGGTAATATCCAGACCCACATCCACTCCTCCCCAAAATCTCTCTCAAATTCTAATTATCCCAGTGAACCAGTCCAAACACTTTCACCTTACACAGGAAGCTTCTTGTTAATTATTCACTACACTCTTTCCAAACTTATCTTCCTTGACCTCCCACCTCCTCAGAAGATGGACACCAGCATCTTGGAAACATTCATTACCTCTTTGCTCTGTACCTCTTTTCCCTCACCCTGGAATGTTTGCTATGTGCCTGTGGACACTTTTCAGTTTCAAGGCATAGTTACAGCCTTGTCTTCTCAGTAACACAATGCTTGATGCAGCCCACCCCAATCACACGCTTAGTTACCCTCTTTACAATGCTGTTTCTGGACTGTGTACACTGCCCTCTGATGTACTTACTGGGTGGCGCACTACTAAAACACTACTGATCCCATGGGACTGACATAACCCTGAAATATGTGTAATTCACAGCATCTAGTGCAAAGCATGTACAGTATGCATTAGCTATTCTTATGCTTACTGAAATGAACTGTAATTATTTTTAATTATGAGTGTCTCTTATTAGACCGTTCACCCCCTGAGGTCAGGGACTATGTCTTATACTCAGGACCAAGAATGATATTTAGAAAAAAAAAAAAGTGACTAAATGAATGCTTGTTACAAAAATGGGTTGAATATTTCACTAAAGCACTTTGTAAATGATAGAACGATTTTACACACAAGTTACCATTATGGTATTTCATTGATTCTAAGATTCCCTTTTTTGTACAGTTTAACTCCTTGGAAATTGGGACAGGTTGTCATAACTTGATTGACAGCATTCGTTCTTTCTCAATGGAACATAATGATGTTCCATAATGTGTCTTAAATTCAAAGAAACATGGCATTACTATCTTCCAAATAGAGTTAATAAGGTTATTTAAAAATATCTGTTAAGAGTTTTTGTTGATCAGAGTAGGCTGAGTATCATAACGCAAAAAAAAGGGGAAGTCACTCAGTCATGTCTGACTATATGCGACCCCATGGACTACACAGTCCATGGAATTCTCCTGGCCAGAATACTGGAGTGGATAGCCTTTCCCTTCTCCAGGGGATCTTCCCAACCCAGGAATCAAACCCAGGTCTCCCACATTGCAGATGGGTTCTTTACCAGCTGAGCCACAAGGGAAGTCCAAGAATACTGGAGTGGGCAGCCTATCTCTTCTCCAGTAGATCTTCCTGATCCAGGAATCGAACTGGTGTCTCCAGAATTGCAGGCAGATTCTCTACCAACTGAGCTATCAGGGAAGCCCGAGTATCATAATAAATAGTCATAAATCTCAGTAGCCTACCAAAGGTTAAGTCTTCGCTCGTGTTCCTGTGAAACGTGGGTCAGGGAAGAGATGAGGGGAGTTAGTCTTTCAGAGCCTGTGCTTGTTCTGTCTGGAGGCTTCTACTCCACTGGGGTAGTGGCACTTTCTCATGGACCGTCTAAATGAATGGAAGAGTGACAGCAAGAGGACCTTCTTGGAGCCTAAATGTGGCACATATCACTTGCATTCCCATCTACCAGCAAATGCAGTAACATTCCCCCACCCAACTGCAAGAAAGACTAGACTTCTAGTCTAGATGTGTGCCAGGAGGGAGAAGAAAAGGGGTCTGGGAAGCACACAAAAAATTTCTGCCTCAAGCAGCATGAGACATGTGGCAATATTGAGAGCACACACAAATATTTCCACAACTTCAGTCTGCAACAAGCTTATAATTCAATCTCTATTTAGTCAATAAGTATTTATTTAATATCTGGAATAAGCCATGCCGTGTGCTACAGGACATGAAGTATACAGAAACAATGGGATGTGGATCCTCATGTTACGGATTTATTATTATATCTGAGAGAAGAGGTGAGATAAGCACATAAAGAGCTGTAAGATAGAAAGCGAGAAGTGCCACTAAACAGGAGCTTGTATCTTGCTGGAGGAGTCAAGGAAGGGTTTTGGAAGAGACGTGTAGACACAGACTAAAACAAGGAAGACTTTGAATATGGATATGAACAGAAAGAATGCCAGGAAGAACGGACAGACTTGAACTCAAACAGGAAGAAGAAGATACAGGCTTGATCTGAGTGTTCCAGAAATTTGCCTGTGTGTGGCTATTAGCACAACTGATGCTACTTGGCATCGGTTCCTCCTGTTCTTCTATTGACCCTACCCAGCACTGCCTTATGCAGTGAATCACTTCTGTCATCAAGGACTTTGTAGTTAACATTGTTTAATAATCATGAGGACCAGGTAGCCCCTACGCTCTGTTAGTCCCCAGTCAATGATGAAAATCTTCCCTGACATATTCCCAGGGCACATGATAATAGTTACACATTCATGAAACTTGACTTAGAAGTGCACATCTTGTTTCCAAGCCCCTACCTCCATACCCTCAGGTTAAGTATAAGATTGTCCCAGTGGCCGCTCACCAGTGTTGAGTGCAGCTATGAATGCCTTTGGATTGTTGTCTGCCCCATCAAGTATGTTACCCTCTAATAAGCTAGTTCATTGATTATATGGAACTGCCTATCTTCTTTTTTGGCCTAAAGATACCTTCCCAGTGAAGTGGATATTTTTTGTTCCTATGTCCTTCAACAGCCTGGACAAACACATGGTTGCAAAAAGTCAAAGAAAATTTTAGTGAACAGAAGCAGCCTAGAAAGGGATTTGAGTAATGTTTTTACCTAGGATTTTGCTAGGTAAAGCCAAAGGGGGAGAGAGTGCACAACGGAAGTGCCAGAGGCAAGGTCTCCATGTTGCCTGCTTTGGTTCCATCATGTCAGTAGCTGGGGGAGCATGTATCGCCATCTGCCCCCCTCCCTCCCATCTTATCAACATACGATGTGGTAAGTCATGTGCCATGGGTGGAGTCTTCAGAGCACTCACAGTGCTTTCCATCTGGACATGTATACAATATGTCCTCAGTGCAGAAGGATTTATTCCTGACACCCTGTCACCCAACCAAAAGGGCACTGTAGCAATGCCTTTTGTGCCCAGGGCCACACTCCCTTAGTTTACCTCTGATTTCAGCCATGGCTGTGATGGAAGTGGCATGGAAGCCCAGATCTGCCTTGTGCTGGCAGCTTCCCTTCCATTGCAATGGGCCTCTGAAGAACCTGTCAGCCTTGAAGTGGCAGAGGAGTTAGCAGCCTTTGGGGCAGCCCTCAACTAATAATGGAGGGTGTCCAGTGGATAAATGCTCATATTTATTTCAATTCATGTGTTACAAAAATCTTTGAGAAAATCATGTTTTCCTTGTTGGTTGCTGACAAAGGAAGAGAGCTTCTGAAAGTGTTCCAGGAACTAAGAAATATCCAGGACCGTGGCTTAAAAACCTGTTGCTATAGAACTTATGTCCTTTTGGAGCTCTGGAAAGGTCATATATCTTCCAGGGAGTGTCGCGTTTGGTTTTTCATGCAGTTACTGTTCTTTGCCTTAATAAATGCTGCCTCTGTAAGCCTCCTTTAAAATATAAGAGATACCCCTCTTTGTCTAACAGCTATAAAAGCTTATCAGCACCTTAGTAACATTTACAGGTTTATTTCTGTTTAAATCACTTAATCTGATTTACATTAGTCTTTTTAAAAGAAGCAATATTTTCTTGCTGTATACACCCTTTGAAATTGATATGGTTTAAATCTTCCCATACAGGCATCTCTAAACAGTGACTTTTTCCCCTTAGTTGCCAACAGACTGTGGAGATACCAATAATAACAAAAGAAAACACAGGCTTCCCTGTGTCGACGTCACCTTAAAATCCCATAACTCTGTGTGGCTAAAATAAAAAAAAATATGAAAGGAATACCATGTATGCTCCTAGTATAAAAGTTAACTGCAGAAAAAAAAATCCTTAGATATCTACACTGCTACATTGAGACTTGTATTTAGAGGTTCCTTACAGCTTTCATGCTGGTTGATGGAATTCAGCTCACCATGCCTTTGTATTTCTTGAGTTATTTAAATTACTTTTTAATACAGATAACAGGAATGATGAGGATTTCAAGAAGTGAAATGGTATCTCCTGAATGTTTACTATCTACTGTGAAGTATGATACACACTTTACATGCAACTCACTTCTTCCTCAAATCAACCTAATGAGATTGGTATTATCTCAACCTTATCCCAATCTTTTAAATGATAAATCAAGACTCAGGGAGGTTAAGTAATGTTCCTCAAAGTTACATACTAGTAAATACATATCCATTCAAGGCAAATCTGTTCGACTGCCTTGAAAGGACAAACTAGGTCCCTTCTTCTGCTTCCTCATTTCTCACCCTCTCCTGTCTGTTCATCCGTATTACTCCACTTATTCTTTGTACAGACCCATCTTGAATACCTCTTCTGCACTAGATTCTGGCTTACAGGCTTTCAGTAGACTCAAAATGCAACCACTGGTTAAAGCCACAGAGTTACAATAAATCTAAAAGGTTATCTAAGTAGCTTAAAATTAAAATTTGAAATTAAAAACAATTGCTCCTTGGAAGAATAGCTATGACAAACCTAGATAGTGTATTAAAAAGCAGAGACATCACATTGCTGACAAATGTCCTTATTGTCAAGTCTATATGGTTTTTCCAGTAGTCATGGACTGATGTGAGAGTTGGACCATAAAGAAGGCTGAGCACAGAAGAGTTGATGCTTTCAAATTGTGGTGCTGGAGATCTTCAGAGTCCCTTGGACAACAAGGAGATCAAACCAGTCAATCCTAAAGGAAATTAACCCTGAACAGTCATTGGAAGGACTCACACTGAATGCGCCAATACTTTGACTACCTGATAGGAAGAGCCAACTCATTAGAAAAGACCCTGATGCTGGCAAAGATTGGGGGAAAGAGGGGAAGGAGGTGTTAGAGGATAAGATGGTTAGATGGCATCACTGACTCAATAGACATGAGTTTGAGCAAACTCTGGGAGATATGGAAGGACAGGAAAGCCTGGCATACTACGGTTCAGGGGTCACAAAGAGTCAAACATGACTTAGCCGCTGAACAACAAAAAAGTAGTTTAAACTTCCTCTAGATACAAGAGTCAGAAGCTAGGTGGAGATGGGAGGCATGCCCCTACAACGTTCTGAACACTTTTAGCTCCACTTGAAAACCTTCTATGATCAGAATTTAGGTTCTTTCAAGGTAGTCTATTCTTCAAATCTTAGTTTTAATCTTTTTTTTAAGTGTTTGTTGTAACTAGATTTCATCACACATTCTCTCTCCACTAGAGCAGCCTGCAGGGAGAAAGTTAAACTTTCTCCAGGAGAACAAGTGGCCAGACAGCTTTGGCTCCTACTTCGCTGGATAGAACAGACTGGGAAGGGTCAAATCTGGGTATCTTGATCAATTTCCAAATCAGTGTCAGTCTCTTCTGTCAAATTGAGAACTGATGTTTAGAAAGTCTCATCTTTCAGCAGATTTCCCAAATCAGTTGGGAGGATATCTCTCCCTCCACCCCTCCCTCCTCTTCTTTACCTCCTCTTTTTTCTCTTTGTTATCATCAAAAAATGGTATAAATTTCCTATCCAACTATTTGGCTCCCTATTTGTTTCTTTTAGGGATTTTTAAATGTGAAGAGTTCTTTGCTCTTGGAGCCTCTACTGCAGCACCAACTCCACTGAAGGTAACTCTATGCATTCTGATTTATTAAAATTCAATCAGTGAGAGTTAATGAATTCCTAAGGGCAGGAGATCAATCATGTTCTATTTATATTTAATTAATTTCATGTTGCCTCACTTGTCTTTTATAACTACTTTAAAGCATTTGATAAAAGTATACTTGTGAATACATTCTTATCTTAAAATAACTTTTAATTTTTAAATGAATTTTACTATACCTAATTCATAAAAATCTTCATTTTCTAGAACTTTTAGGACATATTCAGTAAATCTCTTATTGATAAAAATCTCATGAAATCACAGATTTCATGCCTCACAAATTTCTTCATTTCATTCAAGGGAGAATTGATTCCATATTTTTTCTTTTTCTTGGTCATGAATGAAACTCAATTGTAACAATTTATTGCATGTGCTTGTTTATCTGTTTGTCTGTCTTTCCAGACCATATGCTCCTTGTGCTTAGCAGAATCCATGGTACACACAGTAGGTGTTGTAAGAATGTGTTGTTTTGTTTGAAAGACTGGCTGAGTGAGTGAATCTAAGAGGCTGTGAAACTAGAAGAGTACAGAATGTACAAGACATATCAGAGGGAGACTGGCTGGTTACACATGGAGCAAAGGGATATGGCAGATGAAAGAGGTGATGACACATGATTAAATATTGAGTAAAATGAAAGGATGATATAATGTATGCAACTGGGCATTAAGATATTGATAGAGAAGGAAAGTGGGGCTAGGTTGGAAGAAGAAAAAATGTTTTCAGGGAAGTAGGTGGATAGAGAGGGAAAATTGGGAGACCAGAATTAGGGCAGGGGAAACTCATCTCTTTCAGAGGCTGGTATAATAACATGGACATAAGTTCTTCTATTATGGAAGACTCAGATCTCCTTTTGGTGGCCAGGCCAGTTATTAATTTTTCCTTCAAAAAAAAAGTAGGGAGAGGGATTCCCTGGTGGCTTAGTGGTAAAGAATTGGCCTGCCAATGCAAAAGACACAAGTTGAATCCGTAATCTGGGAAGATTGCACACACCGCAGAGCAGCTAAACCCATGCACCGCAGCTGTTGAGCCTGTGCTCTAGAGCCCGGGAACTGCAACCACTGAGCCCATGTGCTGCAGCTACTGAAGCCTGCACAACCCATAGGCCATGCCCTGCAACAAGAGAAGCCACTTCTCTGAGAAGCCCATGCACTGCAACTTGAGAAAAGCCTGCACAGCAACAAAGACCGGCACAGCCAAATAATTAATTAACTATTATTATTTTAAAAAGGAGGGAGACCATTTAGGGAAGAGGTCAACAAATTTTTTCTATTGAGTAATTATTTTCAGCTTTGCAGGCTATACAGTCTCTATAGAGAATTCTTAACTCTGGAGAAAATTCTCAATTCTGCTCCTGTGAAAACAGCCAGAGACTATATGTAAGTGGTCCAATTTAATTTTATCTAGAGAATCAGATATTGGCTGGGTTTTGCTTGGAGGCATAATTTTCTAACTCCTGACTTGGAGCTCACAGATTATAGTCAGTGTTGGTCGGTCCTCTGTTTACTCTGTTGTGTTTTCATGGCTTGTGCAATAAATTGGCTTAATGTGAAATTAAGGCCTCTCTGCTCAGAACAAACGAACAACTTAGCTTGCTTACTAATAAACTCCTTAATAGTAAACAGTCTAACTGAAAGGAAAAAAAACACAATGTGAGGGTTGTGAGTTAGGTTTATTTGGGGCAAAATGAAGACTATAGCCTGGGAGACAGCATTTCAGAAAGTTGTGAGAAACTGTTCCAAAGAGGTAGGGGAGTTATATATGTGATTTTGGTGAAGAGTGAGTAGTACACGCAATTAAGGGTACATTTTTGCAGAAGGTTGCTGCCAGTCTGGTGACTGTGATTCACAAGAAGTAGACATCACTAGAAAATATTTTATTTATGAGAAGATGCAAGAGTTGGGCTCCTAAAATCTTCTCCTGAAAGTATCTATCTGGAGACCTGTTCTGCCAGTTTTTCCCAGAGCAGAGAAGGGCCTCATTTCTGATCTCCACTCTGAACTCCTTTCAGGGGGTGTTGAAGCTACAGTGGCACATAATTTAATCCTTGTAGAGGTATTTTGACAAGTGCCAATTTGTAAGAAACAAAATAAAATCTTTTATTTCCTATTAGCTACAAATCATTTCACTATTCGAAAGTTAATACAATATTTGGAATGCACTCTTAAAATATACCTATCAAGCAGTTGAGAATTTCAAATGATCTATTTTAATCCTTTTGTTGTCCAAAGGGGAAGAGACAAAGAGGAAATGATTGCTTCAGACATGTGAACTGGGGGAAGTGCTGGACATGAGGTGATAGGTGAACAGGCTAGCTGGAGAAGAAAATTAAGTTTGTTCTCCTCATCGTTTGACTTAAAATCAGTACAGTTTGTCTCAAATTAATCATAAATTATTTCTTACAGGGGCATTTTTGTTAGCAATGACTATTAATGTTCCATGGCTTTGTTTTGCAAGATTTCTGAAAAAACATTTTTTTTTTTTGTTTAAATATGATTGATCACATAAAAAAAGGAGTCTCAGTGGATTCTAACTGTGGTGCTCTTCATTCCTTAGGATAAAAATTCATATTACTAGAGAGGTAGTATTCTGATCACAATGGCACTGTAAGTTTATATATAAAACTGTCTCTTCCCAACTATAAATGTATGGCAATAGCATCTATAAATAATACATATAGGATCACTGTTATTCTGGAAAAGAAGATAAACATCTTACTGACAAAAAATTTAAAAGACAGAAATTGCAATTAGGGAGACTGAAGCTGGAGATATGCTACTTTACAGGATGAAAACACAAAGAGGCAGCTGAGAGCTCCACCTCAGGAGCTGAGGAAATAAAATGAGTCAGCATCATTCTCAGGGGCTATAGCCTATAATGTACTGCTTGGTAGCATGGCAAGAGGAAGCAGAGACAGCTCGATAGGGCTCAAGTCATATACTGACTTTGATACTAGATCAGTTTTAACTCCCAGAATGGTAGTTCTGAGCTGTCAGTACAAATCCTGTTTTTTGACTGGGGACCTGAGTAACCCTAATACAGTCAACTATAGAGAGACTAGACATGGTATAGTGAGTGCAAAGAGGAGTAGAAAGGAAAAATGATAACATACAATTGTGAATTTGATCTTGCAACTAAAATTTCATGAATGAAAACTCACAATAGTCAACAGATTTACTAAATGATGAAATTGTTTATTTACTAAGTCATGTTTGACTCTTTTGCAACCCCATAGACTGTAGTTTGCCATGCTCCTCTGTTCATGGAATATTCCAGGCAAGAATACTGGAGT
Organism: Bos indicus; assembly: GCF_029378745.1. Classification (NCBI taxonomy): domain Eukaryota; kingdom Metazoa; phylum Chordata; class Mammalia; order Artiodactyla; family Bovidae; genus Bos; species Bos indicus. The sequence continues at coordinate 46,937,748 of NC_091762.1, read as the reverse complement.
GGTTGCCATTTCCTTCTCCAGGGGATCCTCCCAACCCCGGGATGGAACCCATGTCTCCTGCATTGGCAGGTGGATTCTTTACCACTGAGCTACCTGGGAAATCCAAATGATAAGATTACTAAGATTATAATCTTTTGAACATGGCATTATATGGTAGATGGTCAAAATCCTCAAAGAAACAAAGTAAAAATATATGCATAGAGAAACCAGGTATTATAAACAAAAATAGATGAGGATGAGTCATGGGTAAGAGATGATGTTTTTTAAAATATAGCAATTTAGGAAGTAAAAATGTAATCATTGAAAGAAACTCAGTAGATTGAACACAACCAAGGAAGAATGAGTGAACTAGTGGAAAGATCTGAGAACTTGACTTAGAATTCAGGAGATGTAGATAAAGTATAAAAGGAAAGGTAAGAGACAGAGAGTACAGTGAGAAGCCCAACCCACATGTAATAGGAGTTCCAGAATTAGAAAAAAAGAGTAGCAGAAAGGTAATATTTTAAGAGTTAATGAAGGACTTAGTGTTTTTCTGAACTGAAAAATTTATCATCAGAAAAGGGCCACAAGCTGAAATTCAAAAATAAAAATAAATCCATATCCAGAGTAACAAAATGTAGAAAATAAGAGTAGGAGTTCTTAAATGCTAATGGGGGAAAAAGACATTACCTACATAGTGGTGAAAATTAAGCTGAGAGCAGACTTCACAGAAGTAACAATAGATGTTATGAGTTGACAGAGAGGGAAAATAATTTTCAAAATATTAGCTCTGTAACTAGCTAAACTATTGTTCAAAGTAAAGGCAAAATACCATTTTGAGGTACTAGGATTAGGTGAATTCATCCCCCATGTATAATAGCTGAGTGAAGATCTAATCAAGTAGTAAACCAGTAAATTAGGGAAGACATCATCAAAATAGGGATATAAATTAACTACTGATGCTAATATTAGTATTGTGTATGTGCTTAGTCACTCAGTCATGTCCAACTCTTTGTGACCCCATGGACTGTAGCCCACCAGGCTCCACTGTTCATGGGGATTCTCTAGGCAAGAATACTGGAGTGAACTACCATGCCCTCCTGCAGGGGATCTTCCCAGCCCAGGGATTGAACCCATGTCTCCCACATCACAGGTGGATTCTTTACTGACTGAGCCACCAGGGAAGCCAGTAACCACCAATTATCTTAAAACTAATGAAAAGTACAAGATCCAAGACAAACAGAGGGCTAGTGTTTAGAGGGTAAAATAGACTTTGTTAGAAAAATATGAAATAAAATAGGATTGTTAAAAATTTTAATATTGACACTAAAAGAATAGAAATACAAGTATAATTCTAAATTGGCAGAGAGAAAAAAAGAGGGAGTGAGAATAAATGTTATCAAATAATAGGCTGGAAGTGAAAGGGACAAAGGAAGAAATATGGAGAAAAGAAAACACAAAAGACTGTAACATAAATGAGCCTAAATAATTCAGTAATCACAGTAAGTTAGTTGATTAAACACACCAAGTATCAATAAAAATAGGGTGATCAAATTGCATATTAAAAACATTTTCAGGGCTTCCCTGGTGGTCTAGCGGTTAACAATCTGCCTGCCATTGCAGGGAACACAGGTTCAATCCCTGGTCCAGGAAGATCCCTGCCCAGGGCAACTAAGTACATACTCTCAACTACTGAAGACCGCACACCCTGGACCCTGTGTTCCTCAACAAGAGAAGCCACCACAGTAAGAAGCCCACTCACTGAAACAAAGACCCAGTGCAGCCAAAAAGAAACACATCTTTAAAAAAAAAAAAAAAGCTCCAACTTAAAAAAAATACGTGCAACATCTAGATTTACCAGTGTATCATTAGAAAGGGTGGTTTGGAGGAAGGTAAAGTAAAGCAGGTGTGTGATTTTGGTATCGCTTTTGTTATTTAGCATTTAGATAACTTCAATGTGACTTGCTTACACAGGAAAACCAAGAATAATAAAAGCAGCTGATACCACTGCATTTGTCTGCGCATTACTATGCAACTATGCTTTTCAGGGGATTTCAAATGAGAAGCACTTCAGCTTAAATCCTGATTGTGTCATTCGATTTTGTGACACAGAACAAGTAAGGTTTCTGAGATTGTTTTCTCATCTGTAACATTTTATAAAATCCTACTTCACAGGATTAAAGTGGATGTAAGTTTAAAGTGTTTATTAAGGTTCAATATACGTTAGACCCCTTTTTCTGTTTTCCCGTTACTCTTTAATGTGTTCTATTTGGGGCTAAGATAAAGCTAAACATTTGACTTGATTTAAAGCTTCAATAAAGAAGTAAACCTAGAGGCAGCAAAGGCTCATTAAATATCAGTCTACATATGTAGATGGTGTTTGCTTGGAAGCACTACAGGAAACTCAATGATATCTAAGAAAGGGGGGTTTCCAGCTTGCACGTGCTGTAAATCATAAATTGTGCACAGGAAATGAAACACAGGATTAGTGTGTTGAAATTACATAGAACAATGTCTCCCATTGTTCTATGAATATGGAAGTAGTGAAGTGAAAGTCATCCAGTCGTGTCTGACTCTTTGCGACCCCATGGACTATACAGTCCATGGAATTCTCCAGGCCAGAATCCTGGAGTGGGTAGCCCTTCCCTTCTCCAGGGGATCTTCCCAACCCAGGGATAGAATCTAGGTCTCCAGCTTTGGAGGTGGATTCTTCACCAGCTGAGCTACAAGAGAAGCCCTAATGAATACCTGGGGAGCTTGTTAAAATGCAGATTCTGATTCAGTAGACCTGGGTGGAACCTGAGATTTTTCACATGGTTTCAATACTGATCCACTGTAGACCACAATTGGAGTTCTAAGGACATACATGTTGAGAGAAGGACAAACTTTATAATCTGAATCTTCACTAAAGACACAATGTGCTTTCTTCCACATTTCAGGTAGCTTTCTAGGAAAGCAAACAAGAGATTGTTTCTGTTGGGTTTATAGAGCAGGAATAAACATAGTAAGTAAGTGAAGTCGCTCCTTCGTGTCTGACTCTTTGCGACCCCACGGACTGTAGCCTATCAGGCTCCTCTGTCCATGGGATTTTATAGGCAAGAATACTGGAGTGGGTTGCCATTTCCTTCTCCAGAGATAAACACAATTTGTATTGATATATATTCTTCTTAGTTTGATATTGGAAGTGAGATAGTAACTATATAAATAGAAATTGATCAAAAAAAGTTGTTAGTGAAGAGAGAATTCTGAATGCAGCCACCTCAAAGTTCTCCCTTTGTGCCAACTTCACTGTCAAATTTCCAAGTCTAAGTGTTTCACTTGAAAAATAAATGGATTTCAAAGCACTTTTGTGCCATGACTCTCAGTGGGGTTTTAGGACACATATAAGGGAACCAAAATCCAAAGTAAAACCCTTTGGAACAAGATATAGTACATTCAATTGTTAGGGTTGGATTCAGATAATTTAGTCATGTTTACTTAGGCAACATTCTTTTCCCAAATACTTCTTGCTTCTGGGATCTGAATAAGCCTCTTAGACCCTTGGGCTCAATTTCCCTGTCTGTTATCACACTAATTATTTTTTTTTAAGAAACACTTAAAACTGTTCAATGCTAAGTTCTTAGATTTATGGATTCAATAAAAAACAGTGCGTCTTCAATTTTTCAGGGCTTGTGCTGATTTATATGGGCTTTGCTGACACAAAAATTAGATTAAAATTTTTTATTGAATCTTGTCTGAAATGCTTAGACTTGAAGGGAGACTTGAAGAGAGAAAATTCACTTTACTGGATTTGGCTTTGGGAAAACTGAATATAAGCACCAATAAGGTTACTGGTTTATGTCTGGATGTATCTTAGTCCACCCCGCCTATCAGGGGAAGAGATTTCTTCTCTCATTCATAATTTCACCAGAATTAAGTATTCTACTTCATATTTCAAAGTGTGGCAGCCTGATTACCATCTGTGTAGTCAGGGGTTTGAAATTTTCCCAGCAGGTGAACAGATCTCTTTCTGACCAACTCAATGAAAGAATTATCAGGAGATTTCTTTAGTGCCTTTGAAAGAACTTGTTTGTCAGAGCTCAACATTCAAATTTCTGGGTGGCAGCTTCCTGCAGCTCTAATCATAGACTTTTTCTCCTTAGTCACGATTTTCTTCATTTGAGCTCAGTTTGGTCTCTAGAAGTCCAGTAGTGTTTTATGCACTCGGATGAACATTGAATCAGGAGGACAATTAAATGGCTGAGAACAATGAACTCAGGGAACTCTGCCTTTCTTCTTTGTTTAAATCCAGGAATTCTTCTAGCCCCTGCTCTCAGAATGATCAAAACCCTTTGGTTTTCACCCCCCAGTTACAGGCTACCAGCAAAGTGTGGAATTGGTTTCATTACCTTGTGAGATTGCTGGTGACAGTGACTCATGCAGGGATGGTTATTTGTTTCCTGTGATTTTCCTGCCATGCAGGTGGTTGGTTACATAAAAAAAATTTTTTTAAGACGTTATTTTCAGATATGTCCTGAAATAATATCACCTCTGTTGGGTTGCTTAAGGTAATAGGAAACTGAAGGATGAGGGATAGGGGACTTGGTCTTGCATCAGTGGTAGCAGAAAGGTGCTGAAATGACAATGTTAGAATAGCTACAAACAGAATGCAATGCTATCATTGCTAATGCCCACAAAAATTAAACACTGCAATAAAATAATTATATATCGGGTGAACTGGTAGACTGTGGTAGTTTTATTAGTATGATTTTGAAAATTTTAATAAAGAATTTATTATGAAAATAATGAAGCAGAAATTTTGATACCTACATTTTTGCTTTTGCCATGATGCTCCCTATCCCATCCCCCACTCCGGGAGGAAATGCCCCTGGTGTTTCAATTCTCTCATCCAGAAGAGTGAAGACTAGATCTGGGAAAATTTATTTTTGACAGGTAAATTATATGTAGTATTTTTGAGGTGGGCTTCCTGGTGGCTCAGTGATAAAGAATCTGCCTGCCAATGCAAGAGATGTGGGATCAACCTTTGGGTTGGGAAGATCCCCTGGAGAAGGATATGGCAACCCAGTCTAGTATTCTTGCTGGGAAATTCCATGGACAGAGGATCCTGGTGGGCTAAAGTCCATGGGGTCACAAAAGAGACATGACTTAGCAACTAAACAACAACCAATTTTTGAGGTGTAGGTTACAAATGAATCTTAACTACTAAAAGATTGCCAGAACATTTGCATATCCATACTACCAGGGAGTTTGAAATATTAAAAAATAAATATCCATTCCCACCTGTCAAATACAAAAGCTTTTCATCTTGACACAAGTTAAAAGCCTCATTGTTATTTTCCAAACTTATTTAGTAAACACATGTTGAGCTCAGTTGTCCCTATGAATTTAATCAATCAATAAATTCTCCTTTTGAATTGTGATTTCTCAGAACTTAACCAGTGAGGCACTGTAGGAAGGCAAACTTCTGGATCAAGCTCTTCAGATCCTATTATGCTACGATCTCTCTCTCTCCACTCAGACTGCAAGCCTAGGCAACCACCCAGGGTTCTATGTGAGGGGCTGGGAGGCTGTTAGGAGTCAGGGAACAGCTTTCTCCTGGTCATGGTGCTGCACTCTTCTGAAAACAACAGGGCACTGACCCTGGTGGCTGCTGATAGCCTGTCTGCTGTTTTTCAAAGCTAATCTTTCTTTCAGTTCATTTTTACACTTACATTTTATTACCATGTAAAGCTACAAATATCAGAAGAGGTAAAGATTTACTCAGAGAGGATATTACTGAGTTAATCTCATGAGATATCACAACACCCATACTTTCATTTTTCAGCCGTTATCAACTGGGTTATTTCATATTAATCAAGGAAGATATGATTTTGCTGGTGTTGCTATTAGTTTTTCCTGTGTGTGGTTCTGTCATCTTTTCTTCTATGGTAGGAGAATTTCTTCAGACTCAGAATAAGATCTAGAAAAAGGTGACATGATCTATATCCTTAATTTAGAACTTGTTTCTAATGATTGATTATCTGCATCAAAGGTGAAGTTTTTAATGTTTTCACTTTAAATACAGCTCAGGCAGCATTTCTAATGCATATCTTTTCCATTAAGCATTTAACGTTACACTTTTTATTTATCTCTTGAGACAAAAAACCCATTAGTTTATAAAAGAAAATGGATAATTTTTTTGACTGAGTTTGAATGTTGCTGGAATGGGACTAAATTTGGATACGTCCATGGATTTTAGGTGAGGGACAAGGTAGTTGTGCTCATTTAAATAATCATTGGGTCAGATTTCCAGAGAACATCTTACCTGTACAAGAAAATCATTTCACTTATAGTAAGAGCATAGGGGATGTGAGCTTTACACTCAGAGAAAGTTTCAAATCTACACTGATGAGCAACAAATAAATTATTCTGTAGACCAGGTTAAGACAAATACTTTGTTTTCACTTTGTCTTTATGATTTTTAAACCAGATTGTGGCATATCATACAAGTTGTACTTAAGAGAACAGGAAAGAAGACACCTTTATTGATTTAATCCCTCAATTGATATTAACTAAGTCTTTGCTACATCCCAGGAACTGTGCTAAGCCAATTGGTTTCAGCTCATCTTGGTTACTGCCTGACAACAATCTAACATCATCCTGACCTTCCTCCTCACTGCTATTCTACAACTACCAGGTCCCAGGCCCTGAAAAATGTCTCTGGGACTAGTTTATTTGTCCTAGTTGTGATCATCTGTGAGATTTTTGCTCCACTAGTCCTGCGTCATCCCGCTTCTCTTTCTAGAGAACCATCCCTCTGATCCACCCAGGAACCCAAGTGTTACATGTGGAAATGGTGCTCTGGCGATGGCTGTGCTCATTCCTCTTGGGAAGAGGATTGTACATTTCTGGTGTAGTTGCTCTGCTTCCACAGGACATAATGGGACCTGTGATTCATCTGAACCCTCACCACAATGAACTAACAATGGAGTCCTTCTAAAACTTTTTTTCTGACACAAGTACTTTACAATTGTTGAATGACATTTCACTGTTACAAAATGGTCTAAATGAAATGGGACTAGAGATGAAGGATTACTTTAAGGCACTTAGGGGAAGAAAGAAGATGTTTTCTCTGAAACAATTTGCTTTTCAAGGCTACCAGAGACCATCTTCACCTTGAAATGCCTTGAGTAAAAGTGGGCACTAAGCAGGAAAGGATTCCAAGATTTTTCTCTAAATTCCTAAATTTTTTTGACCAGTTGGTTGGCAGGGCTCAGAGCAGTGTGAGCTATCTAAGTTGCCAAAATGGATACTTTTTTCTAGAAAACAGCAAATATTTGAGAATTCTTAGAAATTCTTACAGTATTTATTAGATTGAAAAACAAGATTATAACTCGAATTTTTAAAATTTTCAGTCTGGTCTATGAAAACTGGGGAGAATTTGAAATTAGACTGTAAGATCTCAATTATTTGTAGCTGATAATAGTCTAAGATAAGAAAAAACAAATTGAAGACAAATTTTACTCTCTAGCAGGCTAAAGTCTTGTGTGTTGGAGAAAATTTAAACAAAATTTAAAATTTTGTTTTAAAATTAAAACAAAATGATTTCTCATCCCAGAAAAATGCTCTACAATGGTTAGTAGAAAACTTATTTGAATAAGCATGAAACTGTAATATGATCCACGTCCCAGGCAATCTGTTAAGAGATAAGAAAGACAGGAGGGATCAAGATGGCAGAAGGGGAGGATGTGGGGCTCACCTCCCCAACACAAACACATCCAAAGCACACCTACATATGAAACAATTCTCAAGGGAAGCTGGAAACTGGCAGAAGAACTCGTAGACAACCAAAGCTTCAAGAAAGATTTCCACATAACTGGAGAGGATGGAGAAAAGTCATGGGTTTGGGAGGGCTTTGAAAGGAAGGAAAGGCCCATACGGGTCACCTTCACCCTGGGGAGCAAGCAGGTTGAGCTGGGTGTCCCGGTCCTGGAGGCCTCCATGGAGAAGACCAGTCCCTCTGGCTGCTGGGAGACCTGCTGGGACAGGGAGAAGGGCTGGAGAATCTAGTCCCCACTTGTGAATGGTACACGGTGCTGGTCTGCCAACCACAGGACAGAGAGCTCTGCACTGACAGCAGCTAGCTCACCGTGCTCCCCAGCCTGAGTGCAGCAAACACCCTGGACCTGCTTATTCCACACCGGAGCTTGGCATGAGATCTAGGAGAGCTGCGTCTGGGGAAAAAACTCCGTCTAGGCACACAGGCAGGTTGGGGGTCTGGGATGTGGTCCAGGTGAAACAGTGGCTGCCAGGGCTAGCACTAGCTCAAACCAACACCACAGGGGAAGCCCAGACTGATGATGGCAGCAGAGCTGCTTGAATTCCTGTGGCCACAAAGCCCCAGCCTGGATAACACACCGGTCTCACTCACTCCATGTCACAGCTGTGCACTGGATCTGGGAGGACCACAACAGGGGAAGAGACACAGCCTTGTGCTACATCTGAGCTGAGCCATGAATTCCTACACAGGTGGCACATCAGACCAGTGTGAGTACATGAGCCTTACTTCAGCGCTCCCTTCCTTTGGGGCAAAGCACGCACTCAAGGGAAACAGAGCCTGCTCAAGCTCAACCCTCAGGCTTCTGCTCCAGCAACTGGAGAGCAGACCCTGCCTCTGATAGGGTGGTGACAGCCCCTGAGCAGAAAGGAAGTCCCGCCTCTCACTCTGCACAGGCTTTAGATCCCCTAACACCAGCCACCCTAACAAGGTGATGGCATTCAGCATACCCTGAGGAAAGATGTGGCTGGTGTCCATATCAAAACAAGCCTTAAAAAAAAAAGCCCTCACACCAAAGGCACAGTCTACATAGAGACACTGCCACATGAAAACACTCCCTCAAGACCACAATAGATAAGGGTTTCTCCTATATTCACAGAACAGAGAAAGTTAAGTGAAGAGGCAGAGAAACTATTCCCAATTAAGACAGCCGGGGAAGACCCCCTGAAAGACAAAACAGATCAGTCTATACTAGACAATGAGATCAAAATGGAGTTTATAAAAATGCTAACTGAATTAAGATTATCAATATAAACGCAGATCAACGTTAACAAGAAACTAGAAAGTATTAAAGATGACCCAATCAAAAATAATTCAATTTCTGAGATAAAAAAGAAATCTGGAAGCAATGAATAGCTGCCTAAATGATGCAGAAGAGTGTACAAGTGATTTGAAAGATAGAATAATGGAGATCACCAAATTAGAATAGCACTCAGAAAAAAAAGAAGAAAGCAACATATGAGACCTATGGGAATAAAACATGCCAACTTATATATAATAGGGTTTCCAGAAGGAGAACAGAGAGAGAGAGAAGAGAATCAAAACAATTTTTATTTTGTTTAAAGAAATTGTGGGATGCCCCTGGTGTTACAGTGGATAAGAATCCACCTGCCAATGCAGAGGACATGGGTTCAATCCCTGGTCTGGGAAGATTCCACATGCTGCAGAGCAACTAAGCCAGTTTACCACAACTACTGAGTCTGCAATCTAGAGCCGGTGAGTCATAACTACTGAAGCCCAAATGCCTAGAACCCATGCATCACAACAAATAGCAGCCCAGTAGAACTGCTCTATGGAACTAGAGAAAGCCTGTGCACAGCAATGAAGACCCAACACAAACCAAAAAAACAAATAATTAAAAAAAATGATTTAAAACAGATATTATGGGTGAGAACTTCCCAAACCTAATAAGGAAACAGATGCAACCCCATGGACTGTAGCCTGCCAGGCTCCTCTGTCAAGGGGGTACTCTAGGCAACAATACTGGAATGGGTTGCCATGCCCTCTTCCAGAGGATCTTTCTGACCCAGGGATGGAACCCACAGCCTTTTGCATTGTAATCAGATGCCTCACTGTCTGAGCCACCTCAGAAAGCACAGGGGTGCCCAAACAAAATGAGCTCAGAGCCAAACCAAGACATATCACAGTTAAAATGGCAAAATTTAAAGATAAAGACAGGATTCTTAAGGCAGCAAGAGAAAACAAGATTTAGTTACAAGGAAACACCCCATAAGGCTGTTAGCTGATTTCTCTGCAGAGTTTGAATATATCATGCAACTCCCTTCTGACTTTTAAAGTTCTGAAAGGGAAAAACCAGGAACCTGAGATAGTCTACGTAGCAAGACCATCATTTGGAATAGAAGGAGAAAGAATTTCTCAAGATAAGCAAAAACTAAAAGAATTAAAAACGTTGAAATGTATTCTTATGTATAATGGCATGTATGTAGTTATAGTTGCTTTAACAATTTCGGTTTTTAATCTACATAGTGGCTTGCTTAAGTGATATTTCAGTTCAGTTCAGTTCAGTCACTCAGTTGTGTCCGACTCTTTGTGAACCCATGAATCACAGCAAGCCAGGCCTCCCTGTCCATCACCAACTCCCAGAGTTCACTCAGACTCATATCCATCGAGTCAGTGATGCCACCCAGCCATCTCATCCTCTGTCATCCCCTTCTCCTCCTGCCCAGCATCAGAGTCTTTTCCAATGAGTCAACTCTTCGCATGAGGTGGCCAAAGTACTGGAGTTTCAGCTTCAGCATCATTCCTTCCAAAGAAATCCCAGGGCTGATCTCCTTCAGAATGGACTGGTTGGATCTCCCTGCAGTCCAAGGGACTCTCAGGAGTCTTCTCCAACACCACAGTTCAAAAGCATCAGTTCTTCGGTGCTCAGCCTTCTTCACAGTCCAACTCTCACATCCACACATGACCACAAGAAAAACCATAGCCTTGACTGGACGGACTTTTGTTGGCAAAGTAGTGTCTCTGCTTTTGAATATGCTATCTAGTTTGGACATAACTTTCCTTCCAAGGAGTAAGCGTCTTTTGATTTCATGGCTGCAGTCACCATCTGCAGTGATTTGGAGCCCCCCAAAATAGTCTGACACTGTTTCCACTGTTTCCCCATCTATTTCCCATGAAGTGATGGGACCGGATGCCATGATCTTCTTTTTCTGAATGTTGAGCTTTAAGCCAACTTTTTCACTCTCGACTTTCATCTTCATCAAGAGGCTTTTTAGTTCCTCTTCAATTTCTGACATGAGGGTGGTGTCATCTGCATATCTGAGGTTATTGATATTTCTCCCGACAATCTTGATTCCAGCTTGTGTTTCTTCCAGTCCAGCATTTCTCATGATGTACTCTGCATATAAGTTAAATAAGCAGGGTGACAATATATAGCCTTGATGTACTCCTTTTCCTATTTGGAACCAGTCTGTTGTTCCATGTACAATTCTAACTGTTGCTTCCTCACCTGCATACTAATCCTTCCTATATATTTACCTTTCATATTGGGATTTTTCCCTTTTCTGTAAATTCTTGCTTCTTTTCAATTTAGGAAAAAAAAAAAAAAAAAACCCTTCAACCTTTCTTTTAAACAGTTTACATGTTTAAACCCTTCAACATTATAATGTATAATGGCAATAAGTACAAACGTATCAATTATTTAAAAGTTAATGTTGAAGGGTTTAAAAATTTTAAATGTTCAAAAGAAATGTTGAAGGTTTTTTTTTTCTAAATTGAAAACAAAAATTTACAGAAAAGGGAAAAATCCCAATATGAAAGGTAAATATATAGGAAGGATTAAAGATCACTTAAGCAAGCCAGTATGTAGATTAAAACCAAAATTGTTAAAGCAACTATAACTACAATACGTATTAAAAGGATAGGCAACAAAGATGAAAAATTGGACATCAAAGAACACAAAATGTGGGGGAGGGCAGTAAAAACGATGTGTGTTAGTTGCTCAGTCATGTCTGACTCTTTGTGACCCCATGGACTGTAGCTTGCCAGGCTCCTCTAACCATTGGATTTCCCAGGCAAGAAAACTGGAGTGGATTGCTATTTCCTTTTCCAGAGGATCTTCCCAACTTAGGGATCAAACCCAGGTCTCCTGCATTGCAGGCAGATTCTTTACCATCTGAACCACCAGGGAAGCCCCATATAGATCTTCTAGAATGTGTTTGAACTTAAATGATTATCGGTTTAAAGCAAGTTGAAGTAGTTATGGCTCAGCATACATGAATACCAGGGTAACCACAAATAAAAAGCCTATAGTCGATTCATAAAAACCCAAAATGAAAGGAACTCAAGCATACTACAGAAGAAAATCAAACTATAGCATAAAAACAAAAACAAAGATCTACAAAACTAGAAAACAAAAAGTAAAATGGCAATAAGCACAAACCTATCAACAATTATTTTAAATGTTAATAGATTAAATGCTCTGATCAAAGGCAGAGTGGTTAATAATTAAAAAAAAAAAGAACCATCAATATGATGCCTACAGGAGATTCACTTCAGGGTGAAAGATGCAGAGACTGAAAGTGAGGAGATGGAAAAGATCTCAGGCAAATGGAAATGACAATAAAGCGGAGGGTAGCAATACTCACACCAGACAAAACAGACTTCGAAGCAAATGCTATAACAAAAGACAAAGAAGGTGTTATATGATGAAGGGATCAATATAAGAAGAGGATATTATACTCATTAACATACATGCCAAACAAGAATATACAGTGGAAATAAAACAGTCTTTTCACCAAGAGGTGCTGGGAAAGTTGGACATGCGCATGTAAATCAATGAACTTAGAATACATCCTCACACCAAACACAAAAATAAACTCCAAATGGCTTAAGATGTAAACAGAAGACATGGCACCATAAAATTCCTAGAAGATATCATAGGCAAAACAATCTCTAATATAAATCATACCAATGTTTCTTGGGTCAGTCCCCCAAGGCAATAGAAATAAAAACAAAAATAAAATAACAGGACCTAATCAAACTTACGAGCTTTTGCACAGGAAAGAAAATCATAAATGAAAAGACAACCTACAGAATAGGAGAAAACAAGTGCAAACAGCCAAGCTGTGACTGACAAGGACAATTTCCAAAATATATGAACAGCTCACACAACTCAATAACAATCATAAAAAAAGAAGAATCAAAATACACAAAAGATCTAAATAGAAATTTCTTCAAAGAAGACATACAGATGGCCATGAGGCACATTAAAAGATCAAAACCACAATGAGGTATCACTTCACAACTGTCAGGATGGCTATCATCAAAAAGTCTACAACTGGAGAGGGTGTGAATAAAAGGACATTTTTGTACACTGTTGGTGGGAATTTAAATTGGTGTAGCCACTATGGAAAGTTGGTGGGAATGTACATAATGGTACAGCATGGATTTTCCTTAAAAAATAAAAAACAAACTGAAAATAGAACTACTATAAGATCCAGCAATTCCACTTCTGGGTACATATCCAGAAAAAATAAGAACACTAAATCAAAAAGATACATGCACTCCAGTGTTCATAACAGCACTATTTACAATAGCCAAGACATGGAAGCAACCCAGGTGCCTGAAAACAGATGACTTGCTTAAGAAGATGTGGTATATACAGACAATGGAATATTAGTCAAGCTACTTAGTGTTAGTCACTCAGTTATGTCTGACTTTTTGCAATTCCACAGACTGTAGCCCACCAGGCTCCTCTGTCCGTGGATTTCTTCAGGCAAGAATACTGGAGTCGGTAGCCATTCCCTTTTCCAGGAGTTTTCCCTGACCTAGGGATCAAACCCAGGTCTCTTGCATTGCAGGCAGATTCTTTACTGTCTGAGCAACCAGGGAAGCCCCACAATGTAATATTATTCAACCATAAAAAAGAATGACATATTGCTATTTGCATCATCATGGATAAGCTTAGAGAATATCATACTTAGTGAAATAAGTCAGACAGAGAAAGACAAATACCGTATAATATCACTCATATGTGAAATCTTTAAAAACAACGTGAATGTATACACAGAACAGAAACAGACTCACAGACACACAAAATAAATTTGTGGTTTCCAAACAGGAAGGGGGTGGGGTGACAATGAATTACGAGTACGGATTAACAGATACAAAATACTATTCATAAGACAGATAAGCAATAAGGATTTGCTGTATAGCAGAGAGAATGATACCCAGTATTTGTAACAACCTAAAACAGAACATGGGCTTCCCAGGTGGTGCTAGTGGTAAAGAACCTACCTGCAATGCAGGAGACATTAGAGATGGGGTTTCAATCCCTGGGTCAGAAGACTCCCCTGGAGGAGGACACAGCAAACGGTATTCTTGCCTGGAGAATCCCATGGACAGAGGAGCCTGGCATGCTGCAGTCCATAGGGTCACAGAGTAGGACACAACTGAAGCGGCTTAGCATGCATGCACAAAACAATATAATCTGCAAAAAAAAAAAGAAAAAGTGATTTGCTATGCTGTACACATGAAAGTAACACAATATTGTAAATTAACTATGTGTGAAAATTGCTCAGTCATATCTGATTGTTTGCGACCCCATGGACGATACAGTCCATGGAATTCTCTAGGCCAGCATACTGGAGTGGGTAGACTTTCCCTTCTCCAGGGGATCTTCCAAATGCAGAGATCGAACCCAGGTCTCCTTCATCACAGGCAGATTCTTTGCCATCTGAGCCACAAGGGAAGCCCATACTTCAATTAAAAAAAAGATTTCAAAGGAGAAAGAAATCTCATCCCTTTACACAGCCAAGCAGATTAACTCATTATGTACATGTTTCAAGATGAATAACAAGTAAGTAAGTAAAGGACTCATTTGTCACAAACAGTTCATCCTAACTTTACCTGGTAACTGGGGAGACAGTATGTATAAGCTAATTGGATTTATCTAGAGAAAAAGCAAACCTCATCTGTTTATAACAGGAGGCAATTTTGCAACTTAGAGAAAAGTGTCCACTGAATTTAGGCTCCTATCTTGCCACAGATTCTGGAAGCTAGGGCTACTATCTCTCCTGATGTTTGTACTTCAAAGAGATGGTTCTCTAGTTTCTTCAGAAAGACATGCCTAGGTCAGAAAACTGACAAGAGGCCAGTTGACAAAAGATCTATCTAGTCTTAAAAATGATTTATATGTATTTCAAAGAGATAAGAAAGCGAATGCTCTGTGTAAAGGGAGGAGAGAGAAGTCTCCCCGTTTTCAACAGGGAGAATTAAGCTTCTTATTTTTAATTTATATTTGTTCTTACATGTGCAACTCTGTGGGAAAAAAAATCATTATTTGGTTTCACAATTGTCTGCTAATAAGATCTGTAATGTAAATGTTTACCTCTGGGTATTGAGACCGTGTGCAATATTTATAACTTTAACTCTGATAAATGTATCCTATGAGCTGAGTTCCTGAGAAATTTGAGATCGCTTCTGCAGCTGTCCTCCTCCCCCATGCTCTTTAAGAGATCAGGAATCTGGCTTATGTAATTTTGCATGTGCCATGACCCGTGGCTGCAATTCAGTGGCACGTCCAACTTTTGAGCTTCTTAGTTAATTTATATAGAGTTAATAATTCCTCCCCGGCCTTCCTCTTAATTCAGTTCCTATTGATACAGATATTCTTACTATGTCCACACAATTCCCTTCTTACTCCTATTTACAACAATGGCTTTTAACACTGAATAGATATTACACTCATCAATGGACCATTTATAAAATAACAATGTCCAAGAACTCATGTCTTTCAGAGATTTCAATTCAGTTGACTTGTTATAGGGCCCAGGCATCAAAATTTTAGATATGTGCTGTGCAGTTTGAGTTTAGAACCACTGATCCAGAACAAATGCTTGGTCCAATAAGCCATTCACCAAAAATACTAATTACCCTCTCTCTGTAAGATGGTCCCTTGCTCATCCATTTAGAATGGTGGAGACTTCCACTTCACTGGCTCTTTTTATAATGGAGGAACATCTTTTGCAGGAAACCACATTATCACGACCACCATCATTTCCACCACCAATAACTGTAAGCTACCTATGTGAATTGTTAGTACCATGCACATTCTGGCATGTAACAACATCTAATAAATCTTTATCCAATGGATGAGGAATGCCTAGTGTCTTGCTGTATCTCACTGCTCGCTGAACCCAGGGTAGGCAAGGTGTGAGCTGAGAAACTGGAAGATAACTGAAGGAATTGTAGGAACTAGACATGTTTATTCTCTACCTGCGGGTGTGGCGGCTGTAGCAGCAGCAGACACGCTGTATTCTCTTATGGTTAACCCGATATAACACACCCTCAGCGGCTTTTCAGGTGAAGCTTACATACCTTTCTACAACAAAAGTGGCCCAAGGCCAAGCGGGTACATCCTGAGGCGCATGCACAGTGCTATCAGTGATCTCACCTGTTATATAACCATGTATTTACAAAACATGGGGCAAGAGCGAGAGGCTGTGGGGTGAGAGAGCCTGACCACCGCCATCTTGGCTAATTTGCTCTTTCCCTACATCTACTAATTAATTAGTATGTGAGGCTTAAAGAGACAGAACTTGGAGCTCTTGTATGTAAAGAAGGTCTCTTCTAAAATTCCAATTCCAACTCCAGGGGTGTAGGATCATAGTAAAATTCAAGTATATGATTATTTTCTGATAAGAATAATTAAGGTGTGATCATGGTAAGATGTTATGCTTTAAAATGGGGGTGAGGACTCAAAGCCAGAGACATTTGAACAGTAATTAATTCCTGGATTTTTAAACACTTCAGTTGTAAGATATCTATAAAGTATTCTGCTATAGACTATCTCTCCATTGAGAAAAAATAACACCCAGAAGCTTTGAAGAAATATCACTATTTCTCTTCTTGGGTAGGACGGTAGTAGAGAGGAAAATAAATAAAGGAGGAAAACTGGGCAAAAATAATGTTTTTAGGGTTGAAGAGAAGAAGGGGAAAGTGTCAGACAACAGGAGGAAATTGACTGAGTGGGCCTTTCCCGATCAAGACAAGGAAGTTAGAAAAGGAGTAGTCTCTTTACACACAAGCATAATATTTTACTAGCCTAATAGACAACTAACAATAATTTTGGAAAGCTTCCTATCCTCTTTAACATATATCTTGTATCTTTGGTAAATGTGCTTCCTGGTGTTTTCCTCACCCTCTGTAGTCCTGCATGGTCTTCAGTGGACAAGAATATGTATAAAATATAATACACACACACGCACACACATTTAGAGGGCAACTATTTAACCAGGAGTTCACCTAAGTTTAGCAAACCTTCCCCCAAATGTTCTACATTCAGAAAACAGCTCCTAGCCAGGAGCTGTTTCTGAACCTGAAAAGCTGTGTGCTAAAACCTCTTGCATATTAACATATGAAAGGCTCGAGAAACCTGAAATCATGAAATCTGTTGAACTTTAACTCAGCGTTCTCCAAAGTTAGGAAAGCAAGGAACTCTTTACAATAACTTCCCTGCAGAACTGCTTGCTGCTGCTGCTGCTAAATCACTTCAGTCGTGTCTGACTCTGTGCGACCCCATAGACGGCAGCCCACCAGGCTCCCCCGTCCCTGGGATTCTCCAGGTAAGAACACTGGAGTGGGTTGCCATTTCCTTCTCCAATGCATGAAAGTGAAAAGTGAAAGTGAAGTCCCCGAAGAGCGAGACATATGTATTACATCCTTTGAAGGATACTGTGTTAAGTCATTTTACCTGTGTTGCATTTTCTATCTTGTTACTTTAGTTCTATTACTGTGGGCCTTTATTCATCTGTATTACCAAAGACCTAAGAAAATTTTGGAAAATAGGTGATAAAAAGAGGAAAGTGAAGCTACTAGAAGGCGAGAGAGATTCAAAACCAAGATGGTGTTAGATCAGGAACTGAATCAAGCTGGTCAAAGGCTTTTCATATGAATACGCAATTTAGGGAAAAGAATAAGGGAATAGGCTGTCTGGATTCCTGTGTGTGATTTTAGGATTTCTACTAGATGCAGTCTTGGAGAAGAAAATGTCACCCCACTCCAGTACTTTTGCCTGGAAAATTCCATGGATGGAGGAGCCTGGTGGGCTGCAGTCTATGGGGTTGCGAAGAGTCGGACATGAATGAGCAACTCACACACACATACTAGATGCAGTCTAGTCTTTAGACAATACAGTCTATTCAAAAGAACTGGGATGAAAGTGAGCTGAGCTTGAGATTAAAAAAAAAAAGTTAAAATAGAGAAAGAAAAGAATCCTTCTTTATGACGATTTCAGAAAAATTGTTCTTATTCCTCTCTTGAACATGGTTATGATCCACATTTCATTAAAAAAGAAATCCTGTTCACTAATACTGTTGTTCAATCTCTCTGCTACCTCATTACCAGCTATAAAATTTATCATAACCCAAATTCAGCTAACTAGATTCCTCTGGCTACAACTAAAGAGCCTTTCTTCATTATTCCATGCTTAGAAAAATAAATGTCAACAAAAGAAGCTAATAGGAAGGATTTATGAGATGTGCAATAATTCCAGCAGCATGACTTTGATTTCCAAAATGCTCTCACATTGAGCATCTAATTTGGTACAGACTAGGCAACTATAATTATCTTAGTTTCCAGATGATGACAGTTAAATGATTTGCCCAAGATCACACTGCTAGGAGAGCCTGAACTTTGGCTCATTTCTTCTGACTCTGAATCTATTTTCATCCCAATACATTTAACAGCTTACTGGCCCTTTGATTTCACAAATAACCCACACTTAAAGTTCACAGAAAAATGATTAGTTAACAGCTAACAATTTTTAAGAAGTTACTATGTTGTGGGCTCCGTTTTGAGTCTTTACACAAACTATCTTATTTCATGTTCACAAAATTCCTACAGAGAAAACGGTATTGCTATCTTCTTTTTACCAGTGAGGAACCAAGGTTTGGAGAGGTTAATGGGCCTGGAATATAGACTCAGGTCTTTTACACACTGGAGCTCACTCATGTGCTAAAGCTGTTTGTTTTAGTTTTCTATTGCTATTGGAACAAAATATCACAGACTCAGTAGTTTAAAGCAACACAAAGTTTTATCTTACCGTTGTTCTAGAAGTAAGAAGTTCAACAGGAGCCTCACTGGGCTAAAATGAAGGTGTCGGTGGGGTCGCATTCCTGCTGGAAGTTCTTGGGGAGAAGTGACTTCTTTGCCTTCTCCAGCTCTGAGAATCTGGTCAGGTCACATTTGTTGGCTCCAAGCGTCTTCCCCTGGAGAAGGCAATGGCACCCCACTCCAGTACTCTTGCCTGGAAAATCCCTTGGACGGAGAAGCCCGGTAGGCTGCAGTCCATGGGGTCGTTAAGAGTCGGATACGACTGAGCGACTTCACTTTCACTTTTCACTTTCATGCATCAGAGAAGGAAATGGCAACCCACTCCAGTGTTCTTCCCTGGAGAATCCCAGGGACGGGGGAGCCTGATGGGCTGCCATCTATGGGGTCGCCCAGAGTCGGACACGACTGAAGCGACTTAGCAGCAACAGCAGCAGCGTCTTCCCCATTTTGAAAGCCTGCAGTGTTCTCTAAGGCGCCTTGCCAGCTTTCACTAAGAACGCTTGTAATTACTTTGAGTATACCTGGGTAACTGAGAAGACTCTCTCTAAAGGTCTGCTGAGTAACAAAATTAATTCCACGTGCAACTTTCCCTTCGCTCTGTAACTTAACATTTTCAAGACTCGGACATCTTTGGAGAACGTTACTCTGCCAACCACCCTGTTCTGTTTTCACAGAAGGGAAGATTCAGTGAGGTTTGGAATGCAGTAATACATTTAATCAGGTAGAAAATGCCACCAGAAGGTGTTTAAAAGACTTCAAAAACTTAATATGTAAACAAAAATAACGATAAATAATGAAGAACTTTGAAAACATGAATTTTTAATGAAACAACTGGATTTGCATAATACTGTGTACTTTGCTGCATGCTTCCACACACATCTGATGTCTATAGATCACCTACGAGGTAAATAGGTAAGACGACAGTTAATTAACCCTCTTTCCTTCCTACTTTTTTGCTTTTTCTTTTTATCCTGTCTTGTTTAACAATTTTTCCCCCCAAAATAAATTATACTGTGTAGGCCTAGCCTAGTAAAAATGATAACTATATCCTAAAATAAATGCATTAAAAATGTCCACAGCTTTCTATTATTTTTTAGCTTAGTCTTCAAGGAACGCTGTGGGAGGACTCTGAATATTATTTGCAGATGGCAGGCCTTGAAACTGGTTTATCTCATCAATAAAAGGAAAAACAATCAAGGAGACATTGTTAGGAGAAGTAAGAGTGAAGTTGGTAAAAGGCAGGCATTTATTCATTGAGAAATCATATGGAACACTTACTGTATGCCAGGCACCGTTCTAGGCTCTAGGCAAACAGTAATGAATCAAATAGCCAAGAAGCCCTGTCTAGGGGGCATAGACATCAATTTCTAGGAGATAGATGGTGAACAACTAAACAAGTCTGTATATAATATTTAGCAGTGGAAAATGCTGAGAAATCTGAGAAGAGTCACTCAGGGTGGTAGTTGCTGTTTTCTACAGGGTGGCCAAAGAAGACCTCCCTGAAAAGTTACTATTAAGAACAGAGACTGAAAGGAAGTATTAATAAGAGACAGAACCATGTCAATATATGACTACTAGTGTTTCTGAAAGAGGGAACAGCAAGTCCAAAGGCCTTGAGGTAGGAATATTCTTGACATATTGAAAGGAGCAATTTTTTTTTTTCCTCAGCATTATTAAGGTACCATATGAAAAGGCAAAAAGATAGGACACTGAAAGATGAACTCCTAGGTCAGTAGGTGCCCAATATGCTACTGGAGATCAGTGGAGAAATAATTCCAGAAAGAATGAAGAGATGGAGGCAAAGCAAAACAACACCCAGTTGTGGATGGAACTGGTGATATAAGCAAGGTCTGATGCTGTAAAGAGCAATATTGCATAGGAACCTGGAATGTTAGGTCCATGAATCAAGACAAATTGGAAGTGGTCAAACAGGAGATGACAAGAGTGAATGTCGACATTCTAGGAATCAGCGAACTAAAATGGACTGGAATGGATGAATTTAACTCAGATGACCATTATATCTACTACTGCGGGCAGGAATCCCTTAGAAGAAATGAAGTAGCCATTATAGTCAACAAAAGAGTCCAAAATGCAGTATTTGGATGCAATCTCAAAAACGACAGAATGATCTCTGTTCATTTCCAAGGCAAACCATTCAGTATCACGGTAATCCAAGACTATGCTCTGACCAGAAATGCTGAAGAAGCTGAAGTTAAACAGTTCTATGAAGACCTACAAGACATTCTAGAACTAACACCCCAAAGAAGTGTCCTTTTCATTATAGGGGACTGGAATGCAAAAGTAGGAAGTCAAAAAACACCTGGAGTAACAGGCAAATTTAGCCTTGGAATATGAAATGAAGCAGGGCAAAGGCTAATAGAGTTCTGCCAAGAGAATGCTCTGGTCATAGCAAACACCCTCTTCCAACAACACAAGAGAAGACTCTACATGGACATCAACAGATGGTTGACACCAAAATCAGATTGATTATATTCTTTGCAGCCAAAGGTAGAGAAGCTCTGTAGAGTCAGCAAAAACAAGACCTGGAGCTGACTGTGGCTCAGATAATGAACTCCTTATTGCCAAATTCAGACTGAAATTGAAGAAAGTGGAGAAAACCACTAGACCATTCAGGTATGACCTAAATCAAATCCTTTATGACTATACAGTGGAAGTGAGAAATAGATTTAAGGGACTAGATCTGACAGACAGAGTGCTTGATGAACTATGGACGGAGGTTCATGACATTGTACAGGAGACAGGGATCAAGACCATCCCCAAGAAAAAGAAGTGCAAAAAACAAAATGGTTGTCTGAGGGGGCCTTAAAATAGCTGTGAAAAGGAGGAAAGTGAAAAGCAAAGGAGAAAAGGAAAGATATACCCACTTGCATGCAGAATTCCAAAGAATAGCAAGGAGAGATAAGAAAGCCTTCCTTAGCGATCAATGCAAAGAAATAGAGGAAAACAACAGAATGGGAAAGACTAGAGATCTCTTCAACAAAGTTAGAGATACCAAGGGAACATTTCATGCAAAGATGGGCTCAATAAAGGACAGAAATGGTAGGGGTCTAACAGAAGCAGAAGATATTAAGAAGAGGTGGCAAGAATACACAGAAGAACTGTACAAAAAAGATCTTCATGACCCAGATAATCACGATGGTATGATCACTGACCTAGAGCCAGATATCCTGGAATGTGAAGTCAAGTGGGCCTTAGGAAGCATCACTACGAACAAAGCTAGTGGAGGTGATGGAATTCCAGTTGAGCTATTTCAAATCCTGAAAGATGATGCTGTGAAAGTGCTGCACTCAATATGCCAGCAAATTTGGAAAACTCAGCAGTGGCCACAGGACTGGAAAAGGTCAGTTTTCATTCCAATCCCAAAGAAAGGCGATGCCAAAGAATGCTCAAACTATGGCACAATTGCACTCATCTCACACGCTAGTAATGCTTGAAATTCTCCAAGCCAGACTTCAGCAATATATGAACCATGAACTTCCAGATGTTCAAGCTGGTTTTAGAAAATACAGAGGAACCAGAGATCAAATTGCCAACTGGATCACTGAAAAAGCAAGAGAGTTCCAGAAAAACATCTATTTCTGCTTTATTGACTATGCCAAAGCCTTTGACTGTGTGGATCACAATAAACTGTGGAAAATTCTGAAAGAGATGGGAATACCAGACCACCTGACCTGCCTCTTGAGAAATTTGTATGCAGGTCAAGAAGCAACAGTTAGAACTGGACATGGAACAACAGACTGGGTCCAAATATGAAAAGGAGTACATCAAGGCTGTATATCGTCACCATGCTTATTTAACTTATATGTAGAGTACATCATGAGAAATGGTGGGCTGGATGAAGCACAAGCTGGAATCAAGATTTCCAGGAGAAATATCAATAACCTCAGATATGCAGATGACACCACCATTACGGCAGAAAGTGAAGAAGAACTAAAGAGCCTCTTAATGAAAGTGAAAGAGGAGAGTGAAAAAGTTGGCTTAAAACTCAACATTCTCAACACTAAGATCATGGCATCTGGTCCCATTACTTCATGGCAAATAGATGGGGAAACAGTGGAAACAGTGTCCGACTTTATTTTTCTGGGCTCCAAAATCACTGCAGATGGTGATTGCAGCCATGAAATTAAAAGACACTCCTTGGAAGCAAAGTTATGAGCAATCTAGACAGCATATTAAAAAGCAGAGACTTTACTTTGCCAACAAAGGTCCATCTAGTCAAGGCTATAGGTTTTCCAGTGATCATGTATGGATGTGAGTGTTGGACTATAAAGAAAGCTGAGTGCAGAAGAACAGATGCTTTGAAACTGTGGTTGGAGAAGACTCTTGAGAGTCTCTTGGACTGCAAGGAGATCCAATCAGTCCATCCTAAAGGAGATCAGTCCTGAGTATTCATTGGAAGGACTGATGTTGAAGCTGAAGCTCCAATACTTTGGCCACCTGATGCAAAGACCTGACTCATTTGAAAAGACCCTGATGCTGGGAAAGTTTGAGGGCAGGAGGAGAAGGTGACGACAGAGGATGAGATGGTTGGATGGCAACACTGATTCAATGGACTTGGGTTTGGGTGGACTCCGGGACTTGGTGATGGACAGGGAGGCCTGGTGTGCCACAGTTCATGGGGTCACCAAGAGTCGAACACGACTGAGCAACTGAACTGAACTGAATTGGTAAGGTAGAACTGACGTACATTGTTGTGTAAGTTTATGGTTTCTGATGTGTTGATTTAATAAACATATGTAGCAAAATGTTTACCACCATAACATTAACTAATACCTACATCCATCACACCATTACAATTCTTATGTCTTTTGGTGAGAACATCTTTTTGGTGAGAACATTCACTCTTAGCACTTTCAAAATTAAAAGACGTCTTAACCATAATCATCATGCTGTACATTAGATCTCAAGAGCTTGTTCATTTTCTAACTGGATGTTTGTACCTTTAACCAGCATCTCCCCATTTTGCCTAGATTCCAACCCCTGGTAATCACCACTCTACTCTGTTTTTATGAGTTTGTTTTTGGATTCCATATGTAAGTGATATCATACAATACTTGCCTTTTTTTAAGTGATGCTGGGCATTGCAGCAGCCCCCCGTGCTTTTTATTTTTTTAACTAGTATTTGTCTTTATTGTCTGATATTTCATTTAGCATAATGCCATCATGATCTATCCATGTTGTCACAAATGGCAGGATGTCCTTATTTCTCCTGGTTGCATAATATTCCATTTTATGAATTGTGTGTGTGTATATATATATACACACTTTATATAATGGATATATCACATCTTTATCCATTCCTCCACTGATGGACCCTTTGGTTGTTTCTGTGTCTTGTTTATTATGAATAATGCCACAATAAATATGAGAATATAGATATCTCTTTTATTTCCTGTGTTCATTTCCTATGTTTATACACTCAGAAGTAGAATTGCTGGGGAAAATTAGTCTAAGTGAGGCAGAAGGATAAAACTAGACAGAAATAGGAAGTGAGTTTAAAGAAGTAGTAGGGACAAGACTATAGCTAATATTTGAGAAATTTGGTTTCATTCTGAGTGAGATGAAAACCCACTGGGTTTTTGGAACAGAGAGGTGAGATCTGATATTAGTTCTGAAAAGGTTACTCTGGCTGCTGAGGGTGAGGAAAAGAATAAGGGAAAGAGAGACCAGTCAGGAGGCCATGAAAATCACCCTATTGAGGGAAGATGGTAGTACCTAAGATGAAGAAGGGGCCAGATTGTGAATTTATTTTGATGGCAAATCTATAAAGATTGCTGATGAAGGGAAAGTGTGGTATGAGGGGAAAGGAGGAGGCGAAGATAAAACCAAGGAGTTTAACTGAGCAACCGAAAGACTAGAGTTGATATTTAGCGCTGGGATGAATGAATCCAGGGACAGAACAAGTTTGGAGAAGAAAATGAGGATTGTGGCTTTGGACATATTAAGATTAAATTTCCCATTGGATAATCAAGTAGCAATGTCAAATAGGCAGTTGGATATGTAAGTCTGGACTTTAAAACTGGATATAAAAGTTATGAGTCATCTTAAGTCTTTCCTAGTGTGTCTCAATATTTAGCAGTTGGAGAAAAGAGGTGGAAATTAGCAAAATAAGCTGAGAAAGAGCCAGTGAGATAGGTAGAGAATCAAAATAGAGTAACAACCTTAGAGTAAAGTGAAGAAAGTGTTTCCAGAGGGGAGTAAAAATGCAACTGTGTGCTCAGTTGCTTCAATTGTGCCTGACTCTTTGAGAAACCATAGACCAAACGTACTCCACTAGGCTCCTCTGTCCATGGGATTCTCCAAGCAAGAATACTGGAGTCGGCTGCCAAGCCTTCCTCCAAGGGATCTTCCCATCCAGGGATTGAACTCACATCTCCTGTGTCTCCTGCATTGCAGGCAGATTCTTTACCACTGAGCCAGCAGGGAAGCCCCCCAAATGTATCTAATATGGGGAAAAACATAAAATTGAAGACTGCCTGCTGGATGTAACAATGCAGAGGGGACTTTGATAACCTTGGCAGGAGTTTTTACAGTGACATAGTAAAGATGAAACTGATTGGAGTGAGCTCCAGAATGGCAGGGTGAAAAGAAAGAAGAGACAGCAAGTATAGACACCCTTTAAGAATGGCATCTGTGAAGAGGAGCAGTAAAATTGAATAGTAGTGGAGGCAATCATGAGTCAAGGTTTTTTAAAAATATTTTTCTATTTTTGAAATGTTATTTTTATTGATATATATTTGATATATAACATGTAAATTTAAGGTGTACAAGGGAAGATTTATAAAAAAAAATGGTAGAAATTATAGTATATTTGTAGGCTGATGGGAATGAATTAGGGTTTCCCAGGTGGCTCAGCTGGTAAAGAATCCTCCTGCCAGGCAGGAGACCCTGCGTTCCTGTATTGATAAGTTCTCCTGGAGAAGGGATAGGCTACCCACTCCAATATTCTTGCCTGAAGAATCCCCATGGACAGAGGAGACTCGTGGGCTACTGGTAGTCCATGGGATCACAAAGATCAGACACGACTGAGAGATTAAGCACAGCACAGCATAGTACAGGAATGAAGGAATAGGAGAAACTGACGATGCAGGAGTCAGGACAATTGCCAGAGTAAGTGGGTAAGTGCTTCCCTTGTGGCTCAGCTGGTAAAGAATCTGCCTGCAATGTGGAGCCCTGGGTTTGATCCCTAGGTTGGGAAGATCCCCTGCAGAAGGGAAAGGCTACCAACTCCAATATTCTGGCCTGGAGAATCCCATGGATTGTACAGACCATGGGGTCAAAAAGAGTTGGACATGACTGAGCGACTTTTACTTTCACTTTCAAGAGGATGAAGGAATGAAGCTTAGGGAAGCGCTGTCCTCACAGAGAATTAAGAAAAATGACAAGAGGGAAGGTGGAGGATGCAGGACCAGATACAGATAGATGGGCAGGTTGGTAGATGTTCTCATTACTTCTGAGAACTTCTAGCGTCTCAGTGAAGTAAAATGCAAGGTCATCAGAAGATAGTGAAAAGAGGGGAGAAAATTTGAAGAGTTTGAGGAAAGAGAAGAAGCAATCACCTAGGAGAGTAAGGGTGTAAGTATTCCAGGGAGACATGGCAGAATGCTGGTGGTGAATTTCAGCATGGTTCTGTGTTTTTCTCTAGCTCCCCCAGGGATAGGAGACTGAACCTTAATTACAATCCTTGGAGCTGTAGTATTTTTAAAATTTGTAAAGATATTATTTCTTTCTGGATTATAATAAAGTATTATGGGCCTCCCAGGTGGCTCAGTGGTAAAGAATTTGCCTGCCAATACAGGAGATGAGGGTTCAATCCCTGGGTCGGGAAGATCCCCTGGAGAAGGAAATGGAAACCCACTCCAGTATTTTTGCCTGGAAAAATTCCATGAACAGAAGATCCTGGTAGGCTACAGTCCATGGGATTGCAAAAAAGGGACATGACAGGATGCTGGTGGTGAATTTCAGCATGGTTCTGTATTTTCCTCTAGTTTTCCAGGGACATGAGCTGCTACTGCTAAGTCACTTCAGTCATGTCCGACTCTGTGCGACCCCGCAGACGGCAGCCCACCAGGCTCCCCCGTCCCTGGGATTCTCCAGGCAAGAACACTGGAGTGGGTTGCCATTTCTTTCTCCAGTGCATGAAAGTGAAGTCACTCAGTTGTGTCCGACTCCTTGCAACCCCATGGACTGTAGCCCACCAGGCTCAGGCTCCTCCACCCATGGGATTTTCCAGGCAAGAGTATTGGAGTGGGTTGCCATTTCCTTCTCCAGGGACACGAGATTGAACCTCTATTATAATAGTTGGAGGTAGTTTTATTTTTTAATTTGTAAATATATTATCTGGATCATAATAAAGTATTATGGATGAAGCCTTTAATGTGGTCCACCTCTGGGAACATTTGCACTTTCCATAGTAGGAGAAACCATTACCCAATACCTGATGACTGAACAGTGGAATTTCTGTAATAAGGTTGGTGAGGAAATGTTACTGAAGAATGAGTGCGATTGCTGTTCCTCAAATAACAGTATATTGTTATCAATGGATGCATAAGTCTGGACCTTTATAAATAAGCAGTTGTGATTTTAGATATTTATTTTTGACAGATGCTATTCCCTAATGTCAGGGTGAGTGTGCCACTTAGCTCCAGAACAACAACCAAAAAGAATAGAAACAAGGAAGGATTTAAGGGGATAGCAGGGTTGTAAATCTTCTTTGTTTTGCTGTCCTGTGGTTGTCTTTTAAAGCTGTGATTCATTTCCAGGGTTTTTCATCAAAGTGAATAAAAAGTACCACAAAGATTCACAGTATTTTCTTTTTATAGCCCTTTGGCCCATTATTACAATGCTAAACTCAGACATCTTTGGGAAATGAGCACACAGTGGGGTCCTCATACCACAAGATGCTAACTCTAGTCACCCCTTCTATTTAATAAAGACAAAGGAGATGTCTCTTTCTCTTAAGTGGCAGAGCTAACCTTATAATCTGTCATAGCTCTGCCAAAGCAAGAAAATTCTGAGAAAACTTCTGACACATTTTTCTAGACTCCTGGAAAAACAGTATATAAAGAACCAAGAGAGCCTGACATGAAATGAAGACAGCTTACTGTTCTGTCTTTTTCCTTAATTGGAAATGCTGTTTTATAAGAAGCTCTGTTTTATTTTCATGTACTTTAGAGAAGATCAGGAGAGTCTGATTAAACTGGAAAGATCTTCACTGGTTCTCTAACACTGCTGCTTTATTTTTGGGCTCATGGTGTGATTGAAAGAGAGATGGATGCAATTTATTAGTTTTTCATATCTAAGGGTCATTATCTAGCCTATTACTAATTCATCCATATACTCCATTAAACATTTATAAGTATATGATATACATGATACTTACAATACTTCATACTAGGTTCTGAGAATATTGAGATTAGTCGGTGATGGTCCTCGATCTCCTGTAGCACATAATCTAATCTTCCAACATAACCAACAGTGTTGGATTGAATTGTGTTCCACTAAAATTCATGTCCACCTCAGGATGTGGTTTGCCAAATCTCAGAGTGTGATTATATTTGGAAATATGGTGTTTGAAAATGTAGTTATGTTAAGATTAAGATCACACGTGGCATCCTTATAGGAGGAAGGTTATTTGAACACAGACACATATGGAGAAGTAAGCCATGTGAAGAAGAAGGCATAGGTTGGAGTTTTGGTTCCCCAAGAAAGGCCAAGAATGGCTGTCATCAGAAGCTAGAAGGAGGCAAGGGAGGACAATATTCTAGAGCCTTCAAAGAGAGGATGGCCCTGCCCACACCTTGATTTAAGAGTTCTAACCTCATGAACTCTGAGACAATCAATTTCTGATGTTTTAAACTGCATAGTTCGTAGTTTGTTAATGTCAGTCCTTGCAAACTGATACAGATACTCACCCATTTTTATGTATATTCACTGCCTTCAAAGAATTCTCTTCTCTCATTTTTTCTTTTGTAAAATCATTCTCTTTAAATGGAGAAAACTTTCAAACAAGTGGTCTAATACAGTTGATTTGTGATATCCTGTGTCAACCCATATTCTTTTTTTATACCCATCAAGTATTTTTGTCTTCATGTAGGGTAGATGTTTTCTTTTAAAAGTACATCTGTCAGAGGGTTTGCTTTCATAGTGCAAGTGTTTTGTGGTGCAAATAAAAGCTAGTCATTGATGACTTATTAGAAACTGAAGGCCTTTTTTTTTTTTTTTTTAAACCAAACTGCAGGTGAATGGCTTATAATTCTTCCCTGAACTTCAAATGCTTTTTGTGAGAAGCAAATATGGAAGGAATATGATACCAGGGTTTCTTAAAGTTAAATGAAATTTCTACTTGGCCATGTCTTAATAAACAGAAACCAAATAAATGATATTTTTTTATCTGCACAAAATAAATGGCATTTCAACCAATAGATTCAACAGCAAAGAAAAAGCCATGATAGTACAGCTGCCAATGTCAAATATAGTAAGTACTCAAGGAGGCATTGGCAGGGACAAGTTTTGTGCAAATGTTGTTTCATGAAAAGAAGATTCTCATGGTAATTGTTGGTGACTATGGAGATCATGTTCTAAATGAACATTGTACGATTATTGATTTGGAGATGGGAAATGCATTTATCCCAAAATCTCATTACCTAGCAATCACTGAGGCAGAGTCACCCAATCAGAAATAGCCTCTCTCATAAAACTATGGAGGTCAAATTATGTGTATGGTTTGTGTGTGTGGTAGGGAGGGGATGTGTATTAAAAAATAGGTTTACATAGAACAGAATATTCATAGCCTTTACTTTTCAAACCTGCTAAAACTAGATTCTCTTATAAAGAATAGGAGAGAGCATAAAAAGATCTCTTAGGATGCTTGGGAAGTAGAAAAATGGTAAATTACTTGCATTGGTTAGATAACATTTATTTTTTTCTTCAGGGGAGAGCTTTCTTCCTCCTCATTCTCTCTCACTCTCTCTCTTTCCTCCCCTCCCCTCTTTCTCCTCTTAGACAACTAACCACATATGAAATCTTAGAATGTATATATCCAGAGCTATCTAACCAACACAACCTACTTCCATGTGGCATTTCTTTTAAAATATTTCTTTCTGAAATATTTTCCTGAGAAAATGATGCTCAAGATTAATCAGAAAATCCCAACTTGATATGAAATAAAATGTAACTGGAATCTTCTGGGGGCGATGATCCCATGAAAGACAGCTGTTGTGAGCAAGTTGACAGCAAGTTTACTCATTCAGTTTATGGGCTTAACTAGTAATTTACAGGGAAATAATGCTCCTTGATGACAATAAATGTTTGTTCATCTATGTTAAGAGTCTACCAATTTCCTCTCATATTCAATATGTTGGGAGATAATTTCATGTTACTGTATAAAAGTGGAGGTGTTTTGGAAGTGATGGTAACACATACATTTCAGAATCGGTTATAATAGCCTATTACATACAAACCCTGCTTATTTTAAAAAACTTGTGCTTTTTTATTGGAGTATAATTTCTTTACAACATTTTGTTAGTTTCTGCTGCACAACCAAATGACAGCTACATGTGTGTATGTGTGTGTACACCCCTCATCCCCCATCCCCCTCCTCTAGGCCATCACAGAGCGCCCAGCTGAGCTCCCTGTGCTATACTCCAGGTTCCCTCTACTGTCTGCTTTACACATGGCAGTGTGTGTATCAGTGCTACTGTCCCAGTTTGTCCCATCCTCCCTTTATCCTCTGTGTGCACATGGCTGAACACTTGCTAAAACAAGAATAAATTAAACGTTCACATTAAAACTAGGAGGGTAAAATAGTCAAAGATCTTGATCTTCCTTACTTAGTATCCCTATGATTCTCAATGATTTTTGACTAGTTCTGATCACGTTTCAAAGAAGAAATGTTTACCCAATGGAAAAATGGAATTCTACCCTAATTCTTTGCAGGGAGATAATTATGTGAACCATGTATGTGACTATATCCTGAAGCCTTAAATTAGTCATAAATCTCCCCCCCGCCCCAAATTTAATTTTTTGATCTGTGTAGACTTCCTTTCATCATGCTAAATGTTAAAATCTAACATTGTAACTAATGTTAAACTAGTTATCTGTTGAGTGCTTGCATGAAAGATGAAATGCTTGGAGCATTTGGCATGAGAATTACAGGCATTAGTTATTAGACCAGTAAAGTTAAATTTATGACCAAGTGGCCAATGAATGAATGCTTTACTCCCTAATTCCTATTTATCAGTGAGGTGTAATACTCTAAGAAGCTCTACAGAGTTGGATAATAAATAATGTATCTCTGTATATAAATAACTAGAAACACAATGACTTGTATAACTGAAGTTAAGATCCTTAGCTGGCATTAGTAATCTGTCCCATGACTCACTCCCTAAAAAATATTTATTGAATGCCTACTAAGGGCAGGGGATTGGGGATTTAGCAGTAAATAAACCACACAACTTCAGCTTCTTCAGCGTTACTGGTTGGGGCATAGACTTGGATTACTGTGATATTGAATGGTTTGCCTTGGAAACGAAGAGAGATCATTCTGTCGTTTTTGAGATTGCATCCAAGTACTGCATTTCAGACTCTTTTGTTGACCATGATGGCCACTCCATTTCTTCTGAGGGATTCCTGCCCATAGTAGTAATTACAATGGTCATCTGAGTTAAATTCACCCATTCCAGTCCATTTCAGTTCGCTGATTCCTAAAATGTCGACATTCACTCTTGCCCTCTCTTGTTTGACCATTTCCAATTTGCCTTGATTCATGGACCTGACATTCCAGGTTCTTATACAATATGCTCTTTACAGCATTGGGCCTTGCTTCTATCACCAGTCACATTCACAGCTGGGTATTGTTTTTGCTTTGGCTCCATCCCTTCATTCTTTCTGGAGTTATTTCTCCACTGATCTTCAGTAGCATATTGGGCACCTACTTACCTGGGAAGTTTCTCTTTCAGTATCTTATCATTTTGCCTTTTCATACTCTTCTTGGGGTTCTCAAGGCATGAATACTGAAGTGGTTTGCCATTCCCTTCTCCAGTGGACCACATTCTGTCAGATCTCTCCACCATGACCCGCCCATCTTGGGTTGCCCCATGGGCATGGCTTAGTTTCATTGAGTTAGACAAAGCTGTGGTCCTAGTGTGATTAGATTGACTAGTTTTCTGTGAGTATGGTTTCAGTGTGTTTGCCCTCTGATGCCCTCTTGCAACACCTACCATCTTACTTGGGTTTCTCTTACCTTGGACGTGGGGTATCTCTTCACGGCTGCTCCAGCAAAGCAGCCATTGCTCCTTACCTTGGACAAGGGGTATCTCCTCACTGCCGCCCTTCCTGACCTTCAGCGATCAATGCAAAGAAATAGAGGAAAGCAACAGAATGGGAAAGACTAGGGATCTCTTCAAGAAAATCAGAGATACCAAAGGAACATTTCATGCAAAGATTGGCTCAATAAAGGACAGAAATAGTATGGACCTAACAGAAGCAGAAGATATTAAGAAGAGATGGCAAGAATACACAGAAGAACTGTACAAAAAGATCTTCACAACTCAGATAATCACGATGGTGTGATCACTGACCTAGAGCCAGACATCCTGGAATGTGAAGTCAAGTGGGCCTTAGGAAGCATCACTACGAACAAAGCTAGTGATGGAATTCCAGTTGAGCTATCCCAAATCCTGAAAGATGACGCTGTGAAAGTGCTGCACTCAATATGCCAGCAAATTTGGAAAACTCAGCAGTGGCCACAGGACTGGAAAAGGTCAGTTTTCATTCCAATCCCAAAGAAAGGGAATGCCAAAGAATGCTCAAAATACTGCACAATTGCACTCATCTCACACGCTAGTGAAGTAATGCTCAAAATTCTCCAAGCCAGGCTTCAGCAGTATGTGAACTGTGAACTTTCTGATGTTCAAGCTGGTTTTAGAAAATACAGAGGAACCAGAGATCAAATTGCCAACATCTGCTGGATCATGGAAAAAGCAAGAGAGTTCCAGAAAAATATCTATTTCTGCTTTATTGACTATGCCAAAGCCTTTGTGTGGATCACAATAAACTGTGGAAAATTCTGAAAGAGATGGGAATACCAGACCACCTGATCTGCCTCTTGAGAAATTTGTATGCAGGTCAGGAAGCAACAGTTAGAACTGGACATGGAACAACAGACTGGTTCCAAATAGGAAAAGAGGTTCGTCATGGCTGTATATTGTCACCCTGTTTATTTAACTTATATGCAGAGTACATCATGAGAAATGCTGGACTGAAAGAAACACAAGCTGGAATCAAGATTCCCGGGAGAAATATCAATCACCTCAGATATGCAGATGACACCACCGTTATGGCAGAAAGTGAAGAGGAACTAAAAAGCCTCTTGATGAAAGTGAAAGTGGAGAGTGAAAAAGTTGGCTTAAAGCTCATCATTCAGAACACTAAGATCATGGCATCTGGTCCCATCACTTCATGGGAAATAGATGGGGAAACAGTGGAAACAGTGTCAGACTTTATTTTGGGGGGCTCGCAAACCACTGAAGATGGTGACTGCAGCCATGAAATTAAAAGACGCTTACTCCTTGGAAGGAAAGTTATGACCAACCTATATAGCATATTCAAAAGCAGAGACATTACTTTGCAAACAAAGGTCCATCTAGTCAAGGCTATGGTTTTTCCTGTGGTCACGTATGGATGTGAGAGTTGGACTGTGAAGAAGGCTGAGTGCCGAAGATTCGATGCTTTTGAACTGTGGTGCTGGAGAAGACTCTTGAGAGTCCCTTGGACTGCAAGGAGATCCAACCAGTCCATTCTGAAGAAGATCAGCCCTGGAATTTCTTTGGAAGGAATGATGCTAAAGCTGAAACTCCAGTACTTTGGCCACCTCATGCGATGAGTTGACTCATTGGAAAAGACTCTGATGCTGGGAGGGACTGGGGGCAGGAGGAGAAGGGGACGACAGAGGATGAGATGGCTGGATGGCATCACTGACTCGATGGACGTGAGTCTCAGTGAACTCCGGGAGTTGGTGATGCACAGAGAGGCCTGGCGTGCTGCGATTCATGGGGTCGCAAAGAGTCGGACATGACTGACTGACTGATATGATATGATATATGAAACCAAACAAAAGTCCCTGCCTTTGTGGAACACTAATTCCATGATGACTTTAATTACAACTTTAAAACTAAATATTTTTTTAATATAAATTTTTTAAAAACAGGAAAAAAACAAAAGAAATGAAGCAAAACAGAAAAAAAAAATAAAACTAAATATTTAAGGAGAGTTGTATATAAGATTGAGCAATGTAACTGGCTTTTTTACAGAAGTAAAATTTATATAGAGTGTAATACTGTATAGGTAGGACAAATTCTTATAAACATATACACCTGGGCAATTATAACTACAAAGAATAGGACATTTCTATCTCTCCAGAAAGTTCCCTCATGCTCTTTCCCAAGGAACTCATATACCACATCAGGAATCACTGTTTTGATCTGGAAAACCCAAAATTACTTCTTCTTTTTCTTAGATTTTGTATAAAAACAATTATAGCATATGCACTATTTTGTCTTAGTTTTTTCACTCTATGTAAGGTTTTTGGGATTCATTCATGCTGTTGTATTGGCATTACATTCCTTTTTATTGCTGAGTATGATTTCATTGTATGGATATACACAATTTGTATATTCATTCAAATGTTGATGGACGTTTGGGTGGTTTCTAATTTTAGATTCTTATGAATAGAGTCTGTAATAAACAGCTCGGGGATAACCCTTTTTCATATAAGTCTGTTGTCAGGTGTATATACTGCAAATATTTTCTTCCAATTTGTAGCTTGTATTTTCATTTTTAACCATGTCTTGTTGATAAACAATATTTTTAAAATTTAATAAAGTCAATTTGACACACTGTTTTCTTTTATGGTCAGTACTTTTTGCCTCATCTTTACAAAAACTTTTCCTCTTCAGGAATTGCAGATATTCTACTTTTTCCTTTAGAAGCTTTTACATTTTAGCTTTTGTGGTCAGGTTTATGACCTATTTCAAGTTAATTTCTCTGTGAGGTAGAAGTTGAAATTTATTTTTTATTCATGTATTTATCCTATAATTTTGCATCACTTTTTGAAAAGAGTTTTTTCCCTATTGAATTGCCTTGGGACATTTTCCAAAAATCAGTCAGTCATATGTTTCTGGACTATTATTGAACTCTGTTCTGTTTCATTGATCTATTTTCTAATCGTTACTTAATACAGTACTATTTATAACAAATTTTGAAATTAGCCATTGTGAGCCCCAATTTTTTCTTTCTTATTGTAGGCTCTTTCCACATAAGTGTAAGAATTAATTTTGTGATTTGTATTTAAAAAGCTTTGTTGGGAGTTCTTGAAATCATGCTGCATTAGTTTAACATAATTGAATTGTGTTGATCAGTGCATGAAGAATTGATATCTTAACAATATTTAGTCTTAGAATTCATAAACATGGTATATTTCTCCATTTGTTTGTCTTCTATTTCTTTCAGAAGTGGTATATAGTCTTATACAGCTTTTGTTAAATTTATTCCTAAGTATTTTATCTTTTCTGAAGCTATTTAAAATGGTATCACTTTAAATTTTATTTTCAAATTATTTGTTACTGATATATGACAATTTAATTGAATTTTATACATTGACTTTGTAACCTTAAAATTTGCTAAATTTACTTATTAACCTAATTATTAAATTATTAATTATTAAATTACTTATTAATTGTTTTATAAATTTCTTATGATGTTCTATATAAATAGGTATTATATTATCTGCAAATAAAAACAATTTGTAACCAGAGTTTTAAAGTCTTGTTAGAAAATAAAATATTACTGAGGTTCAAAATTACTAATAATGTCAGTATAAAAATAAGGGCAAGCCTTCACCATTTTAAAGTTATATGTTGAATCTGAGACAGTTTTTCTGTATCCTTATTAACATACACCAGTGCTGTCCATTAGAAATAAATCTGAAAACTTTTCTAGTAGCCACATTTTAAAAAATAAATAGAAATGGATATAATTAATTTAATACTATATTTCATTTTACTCAGTATATCCAAAAGTATTATTTCAACATATAATCAATATAAAAATTATATGATATTTTATAGTCTTGTCTTTAGTTCTCATCCTTTGAAATCCAGTCTGTATTTTACACTTACAGCACATCTCAGTTTGGATTAGCCACATTTCAAGTGTCCCATGGCAACATGTATCTGATAGCTTTCATATTGAACAGTAGAGATCTAGAGGATAAAAGGCAAGCATATAAACAAATAACTTGTAATTTAACAACTGAATATTTTCTCCTTCTACAGATACATGGAAGCTAGTGAGATAACTTGAAAATTTACTTTCTCAAGGCACATATTGCATTATTTAACACACTTATCAGTCTAAGCACTGTTTGAGGAAGGCAATGGTTAAGAAGCCAAGCTCTGAGCTAGATAGGCTGTTTTCCTGTCTTGCCTCCATAATCTAATGTGTGACCTTGGACAAGGCTCTTTTTCTCTTATTCTCTTTGTCTTAGGTGAGTTAAATAAGATTAAACAGAGCAAGGTGCATAGCAAGCTTTTAAGAATGTTAGCTCTGAGTATTTCACTGTGTGTGTGTGTGTGTGTGTGTGTATTTGGAAGCACCATGTATACATGACCTGGAGGAAAAATGGATCCAGTGGCAAGTCATGTTCACTTATATCCCTTTTGGTTGGTACTGTGTTTAAACTGAGTCACATATATCAGATTTGATAAATTAAATTGGAATAATCAAAAGTATTACACTTAACGAAGAAAAATCATGAGGAAAATATCTGTGGAGTTCACTAAAGCCGTATACCCTGGCCAGCCAAGAGAGGTTCTATCTAGGGATCTCAAAACTGCTCTGTATTTAGAGCTGAATGGACTTTTCAGACATTTTTTTATAGATATATTTGCTCTAATTTCTATTTCTGGTCCCAGGCTGCCAGTAACCTCTGCTGGCTCAGTTGACATCTGGCAGCTCTCTGGCTCAGTAACTTAAGTCAAATTACCTTCTCCTCTTTGTTTTAATAACTATCCTTTTCTATTCTCCATGGAAGCCAGAGAGAAAGGACAGGAGGAAAAAAAGAAGTCCCTCTGAGGCAAAGTCTTAGATTTTTGAAAGAATCTATTTTAGACTTGCTTTAAAATCCATTCATTTTGATGAATATAATCTAGTATGTGTCTGGAGCCAGCCCAGTAAATTTGTGAAGATTCTCGGCTTCATCTCAGTACTCTCAGAGAGACAATAAATTTGCACTTCTGCAGCATAATGAGATTTATTTGCACAACTTCCCTGAGTGTATCTATAGAATGTGCTTGTGGGGGAGAAGGGTTATTCAAGTGCTACCATCTGACTTTGTGCTTTCAGTAAATGTTTGCTATTTGAGATATTTTTCTATGTATGTGTCTCAGAGTTTCTTTGCTTTGTGATGTGTTCTTCTCATGGGAGGCTGGCAGTATAAGTGGTTGACAAAAAAAGCTAATAAATCCAGGGTTAATAGGGCTCTAGACAGCAAAGTACATAGTATAAGGAGTCTCACTAGCTGCAGAGTGTGGTTGAAGATGGAACTGTCAACAGAAGTCTGATTATTGCTGAGGCCAGGACAAAGCTCGAGAAAATTCCAGATGAGTTTTCAGTTCACTGAAGTCATGTCTCACATCAACATATATCTCTGCCATGGGATTTGAAGTCATCAAGGAAAGATACAACTCTCTGTGGGTTTCAGCTTTGCATGGATTTGGAGTTGGTTCAGGTGAAATACTTTGAGTGGCAAAGTACACAGGAATGGAGAGTGTCCATACTCAAGTACATCATGAACTTTAAATGTTTGTGTAAAGAGCTGCATGGTGGAATCTCGTGCTTTTTTGTGACAACATGCCTTTCACACTGCTTTTGAAGCTCCATGATACAGGCAATGGCAACCCACTTCAATACTCTTGCCTGGAAAATCCCATGGACGGAGGAGCCTGGTAGGCTGCAGTCCATGGGGTCGCTAAGAGTCGGGCACGACTGAGCGACTTCACTTTCACTTTTCACATTCATACATTGGAGAAGGAAATGGCAACCCACTCCAGTATTCTTGCCTGGAGAATCCCAGGGAGAGAGGAGCCAGTGGGCTGCTGTCCATGGGGTCTCACAGAGTCAGACACGACTGAAGCGACTTAGCAGCGGCAGCAGCAGCAGCAAGGGGAAATCAGGTACATTTAAATATTAGCTTCGGTGGTTACACAGTGGAGGTGAGGTGGGGTTGTGGGCAACGATTCAGTTCAGGCAGATGCTTAGGCAGGATCTTGGCTAAATGTGGGTTCAGTGACCACGGACATCTGACTGTCATGGCAGCCACCACTCTATTTCCTCAGAGAATTTCTTAGATAGGCTGAGGAGGTGTCTCACTGCGGTTGTGAAGGGGACTGGTTGATGGGGCGGGGCCGATTTTCCGAGATTTGAGCACCGAAACTGTGAGAAAGGTGGATAAAGATGACTCATAACCTCTAACGTGTAAAAAGAGTAAGAGGCTGAAACATTGTACACTTGAGGATTAGGAAAAGGAAAGGCAGCTTAAGTGTACCTCTGACATAGGGACACAATTATCAGAAAAACCCAGGCCGTCTCTGATCTGTAACACTAGCATTGGTTTCTCTCAAAGGCAAGTCAACCACCTCTTGAAACATGCACAGCTCTCACATTGAAGACAGGAAAAAAATCTCACTTAAAAATAATTGTGTCATTTATAGAGACATGGATGGACCTAGAGTCTGTCTTACAAAGTGAAGTAAATCAGAAAGAGAGAAAAAAACTATCATATATTAATGCATATATGTGGAATCTGAAAGATGGTACAAATGAAGCTATTTGCAGGGCAGGAATAGAGACATAGAGAATGGACAGGTAGACCTGTAGAAGGGTGGGATGAATTGGGAGACTGGGATTGACATGGGTGTAATTGCCATGTGTAAAATAGATAGCTAATGGGAAGCTGTTATATAGCACAGGGAGCTCAGCTCAGTGTTCTGTGATGACCTGGAGGGATGGGATGGGGCTGTGAAGATCCAAGAGGGACAGGATATAGCCTGGCAGAATTTCTTGTCCTTGAATTCATTGGAATACAACTGTTTTATTACATAGATACATAGCTGATTCTTTTCAGTGTACAGCAGAAACTAGCACAACATTGTAAAGCAACTATACCCCAATTAAAAAAAAATACATCAAGAATGAGGATAAACAAGCTCCCATATAAATTGTAAGTTTCTCAACATGTACAGAACAAGCAATTTGTGCCAAGTCTATTTCTAGGTCCAGCAAGGAGGTCTAAACAAGTAGGGATCTCATCCAGCAACAACTGTTTAACTCTTCCCAGAGGTCAAGCTTTGTGTGAGGCACTGCAGGTTGGAGAGAGCAGAGGGAAAAATGTTCTAGAGCCCTTGGGAGTCTGCCAAGTACATGTTCACCTCTTCTGAAGACTGCCATGAAGTCTTGGGAAAGAGAATGGGCAGGGGGTGAAGGAAATATCACTGAGAGCATAAACCCTCCAGCTCCTGATAGCTCTCATCTTCTCACATAGCCTAGCAGGACTTCTTGCCCTTGAATTCATTGAAATACAACTGTTTTCTCAGAATCAGTTCCATTTTCTGGCTTTTGCTAGTTTGAAGGGATATCTGTTATTTTTTGAGGGAGACCAGATGACTGAAGCGACTTAGCAGCAGCAGCAGCAGCAGCAGCAGCAGCAGCAGCAGCAGCAGCAGCAGCATGTCGCTTCAGTCATGTTCGACTCTGTGTGACCCCAGAGACGGCAGCCCACCAGGCTCCCCAGTCCCTGGGATTCTCCAGGCAAGAACACTGGAGTGGGTTGCCATTTCCTTCTCCAATGCATGAAGTGAAAAGTGAAAGTGAAGTCGCTCAGTTGTTTCCGACTCTTAGCGACCCCATGGACTGCAGCCTACCAGGCTCCTCTGTCCATGGATTTTGCAGGCAAGAGTACTGGGGTAGGGTGCCATTGCCTTCTCTGCAGCAGACATACTTACAGTTAAACAAAGGAATATGAACATGTATTATTGAAGTAGAAATAATCCTTTCTATTCTAATTTCTATCTTCCTGCCTTGTATGTTTTTCTTGATTCTTATATTTTTGGAGCTGCTCAATGGACCCATATCTTTTCTCTACCCTCTTTCCATCTGTAATTTTATCTGATTTGCTGTAATAATGAGGTCAATGTGAATGAATCCCAATCTTGTCTCTCATTTCTGCCTTTTATAGACATTATGTTGTGATAAAATTGGACTATCCACAATATGACAGTAAACTATTCCCCAAATGGTTAGCATGTTAGTTACTACTGAACTAATACAGTGTTTTCCCATGTAAACCACAGACTTTTATATTTTAATCTCTATATGTCCAAGGCTTACTAATTTGACTCGGTTTAAATGTTGCATGCTTCTGATTGCTCTTGCTTATCTCATTCCTCTTATCCCCTTCCCTTTCAAACTTACCCACCATGGAAAATAATGCTCTCTTCTTGAACTTCCCACACTGTTCTATGTACTTTGCATGTGCTAACTCATTCAATACTAAGCATAACCCTATGATGTATAATATATAACCTTAAAATCACCACTATTTTGCAGATGAGGAAATTAAGGCATAGCAATCATGTTCTTGATTTCATGTTCTTGTCCTGTGCTCAGTTGCTCAATCATATCCAACTTTTTGTGATCCTGTGGACCATAGCCCACCCGATTCCTTTGTCCATGGAATTTTTCCAAGCAAGAATACTGGAGCAGGTTGCCATTTCCTACTCCAGGGGATTTTCTCAACCCAGGGACTGAACCGTGTCTCTTGCATCTCCTACATTGGCAGGCAAGTTCTCTACCATTAGCTCCTGCTCTTAGTAAATATCTGATCCAGGATACAAACCTAGACAGTCTGGTTCTAGGGTCCATGTTTTTAACCCTTATTCTATAATGTCTAAATATGGTCCGTGCTCTATATCTAGTGTTAAAGATGTTGATGGCAACTTCTTTTCCTACACTTATCTTCTTGAGCATACAGCTGCTGTTTGATTTTCTTTGGTTCTTCTACATTGCCTAGCGGGGTGCCTTACACATTTAGAAACTCAATACATATTGGGTGAAGGATTGATTCTCTTATTTTGTTACTGTGTCACTTTCTGTGGCTTGGTTGTCTCTAAATTTAACCAAACAACATATTAGTTGAAGGTCAATATGTTGATTTATCATAAACCTTATTAAGATCAGAGTAAGCCGTCTCCTTCACATCGTTCATGCCACCTCTCACCTCCTCCTGGCTGAAGAAGAAAGAGGAATTGGTTTGACATGACAAATTTT
Organism: Bos indicus; assembly: GCF_029378745.1. NCBI lineage: Eukaryota > Metazoa > Chordata > Mammalia > Artiodactyla > Bovidae > Bos > Bos indicus. The sequence goes on along the minus strand of NC_091762.1, from coordinate 46,896,473 downwards.
GTGGGCTGCTTTTAAACAACTTAATAACCTCCAGGATTTTACAAATTGATCTTTTTCTTAATGAATTGCCCAAGAAACTTTCAGGTTTGAGAGTCAGACCAACTGCTCCATAATTCATGAGTTAGTCCTTGTGTTCTTCTTGTAATGCAGGATGAACTGATTAATTTTTTGGACATTTGGCAAATCTGATCTGGGTGACTAAGTCCCTGGCCTGTTTTAAATCCTATTTCTTAAGTCCTCTGATAGGAATTATATTATGTCTCTGACAACAGTGGCCTTTGTAATGAGAACTGAAACAAAACAGGCATTAAACATACTCATGTTAGCCAACCATTATTCAATTGTCTTCTTAGTGCAAAGACTATCTACCCTTTCTTTTTGACTATATTTGAAATCTATTTCGTGGTTGCTAAATGTTACATCTTTCCTGCTAAGCCGGTTTTATGTATTAGAAGCATATGCATAGTTAGAGGCATTGGATGATAGAATTTGGATTCATCTATTTTTGAAGGTTAAAGTTTGGGGATTATTTATTACAGCAACCCAAACCATACAGGCATGATCTTTACCTTGCTCATAAAGAAGGGCTTGTCACACAGACAATAATCTACTTCAGTTCAGTTCAGTTTAGTCACTCAGTCGTGTCTGACTCTTTGCAACCCCATGAATCACAGCACGCCAGGCCTCCCTGTCCATCACCAACTCCCAGAGTTCACTCAGACTCACATCCATTGAGTCAGTGATGCCATCCAGCCATCTCATCCTCTGTCGTCCCCTTTTCCTCTTGCCCCCAATCCCTCCCAGCATCAGAGTCTTTTCCAATGAGTCAACTCTTCGCATGAGGTGGCCAAAGTATTGGAGTTTCAGCTTTAGCATCATTCCTTCCAAAAAAATCCCAGGGCTGATCTCCTTCACAATGGACTGGTTGGATCTCCTTGCAGTCCAAGGGACTCTCAAGAGTCTTCTCCAGCACCACAGTTCAAAAGCATCGAATCTTCGGCGCTCAGCCTTCTTCACAGTCCAACTCTCACATCCATACATGACCACAGGAAAAACCATAGCCTTGACTAGACGGACCTTTGTTGGCAAAGTAATGTCTCTGCTTTTGAATATGTTATATAGGTTGATCATAACTTTCCTTTCAAGGAGTAAGAGTCTTTTAGTTTCCTGGCTGCAGTCACCATCTGCAGTGATTTTGGAGCCCCCAAAAATAAAGTTTAACACTGTTTCCACTGTTTCCCCATCTATTTCCCATGAAGTGATGGGACCAGATGCCATGATCTTCGTTTTCTGAATGTTGAACTTTAAGCCAACTTTTTCACTCTCCACTTTCACTTTCAAGAGGCTTTTTAGTTCCTCTTCACTTTCTGCCATAAGGGTGGTGTCATCTGCATATCTGAGGTTATTGATATTTCTCCCAGCAATCTTGATTCCAGCTTGTGCTTCTTCCAGTGCAGCGTTTCTCATGATGTACTCTGCATATAAGTTAAATAAGCAGGGTGACAATATACAGCCTTGACGTACTCCTTTTCCTATTTGGAACCAGTCTGTTGTTCCATGTCCAGTTCTAACTGTTGCTTCCTGACCTGCATACAGATTTCTCTTAGCCTTACTTTATTATGTCATGCAAATGCCTGGGGAAAATTCGGAAGCTAATGATGTCATCAAAATAAACTAATCTGTGATAGTTGAAGACATTTCCTTCTTGCCTGAAGGCTGTAGCTCCAACAAATTTAAAGAGATGCATTTATTTCTTCATCCATCCATTTTTTTCAACAAATATTTATTGATGTTCTAGCATGTGCCTGCGCAGGTGCTAACTCCGGAGGAGCATGTAAAGATAAATAAGAATTGACCCTTACAGGACTTCCCTGGTAGTCCAGTGGCTAAGACTCTGAGCTCCCAATGCAAGGGGCCCAGGATTGATCCCTGGTAAGATAACTAGATCCCACATGGTGCAACTAAGCAATCGTATGCTGCAACTAAGATAGAAGATCCTGCATGTTACAACGAAGTCCCAGCACAGCCAAATAAATAAATATTTTAAAGGAGTAATTGACCCTTCCCCTTGAGGAGTTAGTTCAGTCTGGTGGGAAGACACTGCCAAGTTATGTATCAACAAAAATACTGAGTATTTACAAAAGGAAGAATGATTCACTTACAAGGGCACTGAGAGAATGTGACTTTTAAGCCAGGTCTTCATGACTAGAAAGAAGTGTGCAAGATAGAGAAGAGGCAGATGAAAAAGAAACTGGAGATGGTAGAGGACTAGAGGGATGGGGATGAAAAGGAGAGCTGGGCTCTCATGGGGAAGGGCTTAGTGTCATTTTTTTCAAGGGGCCATATTATATTCTGAAGGTAATAGAGTCTGAAGGTTTTGAAAGATGAGAGTGACATGCTTGTATTTCTTTTTGGTAGGAAGATCATTTCGGTGTCGGGTGGGGTACAATTTAGAGAGAAGATAATTGGGAATTGCCTATAAAATACTGAGTGACATTTCTCGGAATTTGATTTTCTAAAGATGAGCATATAAAAACTCATCCCTAGTAGAGAGAAGGATTTTATTGATAACAATCATATATTGATAATCGTTAATGATTTATTTGCCCTATAGCAAAAAAATCAGCTCTGGAATGACTTTACTGTGCTCAGAGTACAAAATCACTGTTATTTTCCCAACCCAGTGTACATATCTGAAATTCAACCAAACCCTTGGCATTCAAGCAAGTTCATGTTCATTTGTAAGCTGTGGTGCAGCAGGATTTGGACCAACCTCTTATGTACATTTGGTGGAAAATAACCTCAAAAGTAATTGTGGATCACAAACTTCCTCTCTTGATTAAAGCAGAATTAAATTTTAAGAGGTCATGATTATGGATACTGTAGAGCTGATGGCAATGGTATCTGCAGGTCTATTATAGAGCCCCATGCCTAGTCAATGGCCAAAATATTAATCAAGGGTGATGATGATAACTGTGATGCTGTTATTCAAGTCACTCTTAGGACAATTAATTGTTTTGTCCCTGTCCCCGGAAAGGAATGTTTTCTCTAATCATAGAGAACTATACTTTTTACATAAGAAGACTCAGATCCCATATTCATAACAGAAGAATCTTCCTGTTCAGGAGGTGTATTTGAATAGCCTGCTGGATTCATGAGAGAATTGGGGTGTATGTATGTATGTATATCACGGGGGGAGAAAAGTAATTAAGCACACACAATAGAGTCCGTCTTTAAAGTCTTATACACTAGTAAGTCTTTTAAAATGTTAAAAATATATTCAACATATGCAGTAGGAACCCACATGTATCTACAATGAATTAACACTTGAGAAAAATATCATGATGTCATGACGTTTGGCTTAATCAGACTCAGCCCAAGAAGAAGTGGAAGGAATTTTGCAGGAAGAAACAATGATGATTTGATGTCTGAACTGGTGGTAAGTAGCAATGACAAGTCAAGGCCAGAATTACTACCCGTGTGATAGAGTAGAAGTCCATCTTCTGAGTCACGTCCAAAGATATACGTTCAAGACCAGACTCTGCCACATGTTGGCTCTGGAATGGTGGGAAAATCATTCAAGCAATGTATGCCTTAGTTTTCTTATCTGTAAGATGAGTAGATTCAGTTGCGTGCCCCCTGAGAAGCCTCCTAGCTCTAATGTTATATGAATTCATGCCATTGCCTGAAGGCCCATGATTTCAGGGGTTAGGTGAATCTGACAAAGTGGTTGGTTTACCAGACTCTGCTGATGGGCTGTCAGGGCCATGGTGCTAAGCAGCAATGTAGATGAGGCAGTGAGGGGATGACTTTCTCTATTTCCTTCAGGGTTGGAGCTGATCTCTATTTACCTTAGTTTCCATAAACCAATTATAAATGTGAAGTCGCTACCTGAAGGTTATAACTCTTGAAGGATTGGATCCACCAAAAATACAGAAGTCTGCAAGGTTAGGATGCCCTGGTCCTCTCTATGGTGTCCATGCAGTCCTGTGTGTGTGTGTGCCCACCACACACAGCCCAGTTACTCAGTGGTGTTCAACTCTTTTCAGCCCCATGGACTGTAGTTCCCCAGGCTACTTTGTGTTTGGAATTTTCCAGGCAAGAATGCTGGCGTGGGTTGCCAATTTCTTCTCCAGGGGATCTTCCTGACTCAGGGATCACACCTACATCTCCTTCATTGGCAGGCAGATTCTTTATCACTGAGCCACCTGGGCAGCCGCCATGCAGTGCCATGGTTACAGCACTGACTGTCTTGGTGACTTCAGTAAGTGCTTAATCTCTCCAAGCCACATGTTCCTCACTAGAAAATTGGGCTAAAGATAGCATCTATCTCATTAAGTAGGCTGGAAGATTCAGATAAGTAATTTTAAAAATAGTATTTATTGAGTGGTAAAAGTCCAGCGTTTTGTATGAGTTTTAAACTCTTAACGTCACTTATTTCTCAAAAGGATTAGAGGGGATGTTGAGTGGAAAGACTGAGATGGTAGAGGGAGGAAACAGGGACACCAGAAACAACATTTTTAGAGCTTTGTAGCTTTGCCCACCATTTGCCTCGGTTTTCTTATAGTTCATAGGCTTACTGCTGTTGTAGGAGTGACCTTTGACTTTCCAGAGGAGAATAATGAAGCAAGAGAAACTTAGTGAAAGTGGATTCGTGGCAAAACATAAATGTGGCTTCTGTATTTTATGTTCACACCAGTGTCTTCTACTTTAAATTTCTCTATTTTGTCCCCACTTTTCCACTTGGTAAAAATCATTTACTGTTCTAATGTTCAGTTAGTGGATTTCTTTCGTAGGAAAAAAGGCTTTTTAAAAATCTACTGTAATGACCGCAGTACAAGTGAATGCTTTCTATAAATTCACTTGGATTTTTACCTTGACAGTTGTGAATGAAATGTATTTAACATACTTGAGAGAAGGAATGGTTTCCTTTTCTATTAATTTTAGATTCACACCTAATATTAATTTGTTTTTGGTTTCCATTGGGGGCTGACTAAGATAAATTGCATTCAAAGGGAAACAGGAATGATTTTGAAGACAGAGGGTAGAACTGGCTCAGATGAAAATTTCTAAAACACTGTGGTGTATTTTCTGGAATGACTGTGAAAATATCTTCCCTTGAGAAATTTTTTAACAGACTGGCTTCCTCTCTGTTTATATTATAGTCAGTGCAGTGGTAGCTGAAGTGTGGGGGTGGGGGAGGGGTGGGAGCAGTGTATCCAAAGCCCCTTCCAGTCCAATCCTTCAGAGTCTAATACCAAAGGGAAGGAAACTTCACAAACAGCCTTTATCATTAGAGCCAACTTAATGACAGAGAGCAATTAAGCATTTCTATGGCGGGTAGTATTCTGTGTCTGTTAGCTATTATTAAACTTATTGAGTTTTTGAGGGGATTTATCTCTTGTTGCCTCTCTTTGCCTTTGGCTCAATAGGGCAATGAAATCAGAATTGCATGCCTGTGACAACATGGGGGCGTTGCCACAGGATGAAAGATGTTACCAATTTAGCCTGCCGACCACTTCAAACTCGAGAGGAGGAGCAGATGGGCTGGTGCTGGAAAATTCTCTTACTTGCTAGATGAAAACAACTCATAAAATGCTAAAGATGGTAAAGTGATTTTAAAAATTAAACAAATACAAATCAATTTTTTGTGTCTCTTGGTATGTTTCCTAAACAATAAAGTCATGTTTGGCCTAGAATCAATCAAAGAGCATTTGCTGAGGGCCTGCTAAATATCTGTCATGAATTACGGAGTACAAAATTAGTGAGTTTTAAAGATATGGACTGCTTCTAGGGAGAGTACATATGATTATCGGGACAACCTGCACACACATTTGTGTATGTCTGTCTCTATCTGTTTGTCTATCTCTGTATGTATCCATTTATGCATCTATCATCTATATATCACCTATCTGTAGAATTCTATTAGCATCAGGTCTTGACAATATTATATATATATATTACATATGGACAAGACTAAATGTTTAATTGCAAGGTACTGGCATATAAGACTGTCAGTTATGTAATATGCAATACAGATATTGTAAAGGAGAATATTTAAGAAAAAATGATATGAATAGAGATATCAAAGATAATTTGACCTGGACATTCAAGTACATAGATGGGAGGAGCAAAACAATTGAGTGTGACAAACAACTTGAGCCAAGATAGAGGCTAGGGTCAAGGTGACCGTGAAAAGACATGCTTAATGGAACTAGGTTTTGGTTGATTTGAAATTACAGAAGATAAAGCAAAGTAGGCAAATAAGCCAGGAGAATTAGGCAGAGTTGGAATTAATATTGTACCCTTTATAGGGTTCTAAATTAGAGATGGCACACAGTTTAGTGGATGGATGAATTTAGATGTGGAAGTAAGCTCTATTTCTACCACTATCTTGTAAGGTTGGAGACTTGCTTAATGGAATTATTTGGGATAATGAGAACTGAACAGTTGTAAAAATACCATAGTAGAGGCAAACATTTTAAAGGTGGGGAGGAATATAATTTAGAAAATGAATTGCTGCAAACTTGGTGATATCATTCATTTAAAAAACATTTGTCAATACCAACACTGTGCTAGATACACCCAGTAGACAGGCTCCCTATTCTTCCAGGGTTTATAGCTGTGTTAAAAAGCAAAATTTAACTTAGTAAATTTTAAAGATCCTATTGGCTCTATCCCAGGTGTTACTATTGTTAAAGAACCTGCCTGCCAATGCAGGAGACATAAGAGACATGGGTTCAATCTCTGGGTTGGGAAGATCCCCTGGAGGAGGGTGTGGCAACCCACCCTAGTATTTTTGCCTGGAGAATCCCATGGACAGAGGAGCCTGATGGGCTACTATCCATGGGTCGCAAAGAGTCAGACGTGACTGAAATGACTTAGCTCGCACACAAGGATTCAGGAGCAGAGCAGCATCTAGCAGATAGAAAGGAGCTGTACAAAATGGAAAGCTTTTATAAGCAGAAAGTAGAGAGGGACAAGGAGAGAGCAGCTTATTTAAGACAAGAGAAAAAGCATGCAACTGACTCTCCTCCCTTTCATGTGGCATCACTGGGCTTTCTCAGACTTACCTACATGTTTCTAAAACTCCCGACATCCTGAAGACTTTAACCCTGTTTCAGTCCAAATTATTGCCCTCACCCAAATTCATATGTTGAAGCCCCAACCCCCAGTTCCTCAGAATGTAAATATATTCAGAGATAAGGCTATTAGTTAGAGTTAAATGAGGTCATATAGGTGGCATGCGTGCTCAATCACTCAGTCGTATCAGACTCTTTGAGACCCCATGGACTATAGCCCACCAGGCTCCTCTATCCATGATTTCTCCAGACAAGGATACTGGAATGGGTTGCCATTTCTTCCTCCAGAGGATCTTCCCATCCCAGGGATCAAACCCGTGTATCCTGCACTGGCAGGCAGATTCTTTACCACTGAGCATCTGGGAAGCCCCATATAGGTGGACCCTAACCCAAACTGATGGTGTCTTTATAAGACAAGGAAAGGTGGACACACACAGAGAGACACCAGGATTATGCACACAAAGGAAAGGCCATGTGAATACACAGCCAGAAGTTGGCCATCTGCGAGCCGGGGAGAGAGGCCTCAGAAGAAACTAAAGCTACCAACATTTGACCTTGGACTACTAGCCTACAGAATGGTGAGAAGATAGATTTCTGTTTAAGGCACTCAGACTACATTATCTTGTTATGGCAGCCCAAGCCAGCTAACACAACTCCCAAAGCAGAAAGTTGAGGACTTTTCTGTATGATTTCTTAGCTCTTTCCTCTCTTTCCTTTCTATGATTTACTGGAGCAGGAAAGTTGGACTTCCTGTGCATAAACTTGCCTATCTAAGTCTATCTTGCCCCCAGTTATCAAGGCTCATAATATACCCATGATGAAAGAAGTGCTATATTTTCCTACACTAATAAAAATAAATAAACAAATCCACGATTTGAGTCTTTCAGGCATGACTGTTCTTATGGTAGCTATGGAATAATTTGTAACAATGAAACTAGCATGAAAATGCAGTAGTTTAATATCCTTTAAGTATTATTCCTGCTACATGGCCAAGTGGAGGAGACAAGGCTTTGACACACACTCACACAAGCAAATAAGTAATTATGAAGAGGAGTAAGTATGATGAAAACAAATATAGGATCTACTGAGATGGGGATGTGCAGAGGTAGGGAATTTCTCTCTAGGAAAGTATTGGGTTGGCATTTCAACTAGGACTTGAAGAAAGAGTAGTATTTAACTTGGGACAGGGGGAGGCTATATCAGGAGTGCAATAGCAAAAAGGAAGAAGAAAGCTCCTTTGAGGAACCAAATGGAAGCTGGTGGGGATAGGTGGGGCAGCCAAATAAGGATGAACACATAATGTGGCGTGGGATAGAATAGCGCACCGCACTATTATAGAGACCTGGCTGTGGAAGGCTGGTGGCTGCGTTAGAGGTCTGAGATTTTAACCCCTGTACAAGGGCAGCCACCAAAGGATTTCAGCCTGTGATTGCCAATTTGTGATGATGCAAACGCCAGGGAGCAAAAATATGTAATGATAATAGCCACAGTAGCATTTATGAAATGCTTCCTTGATGTCAAGAGGTATCTGTGTTATTTAATCCTTATAACACCTAGAGAGGTAATAATTGCTACTCTTTATTGGATACTGACAGTATTCCAAGCACCATGTTAAATACTTTACAAATATATCTCTAGTCTCACAACAAACCTGTCAGGAGGTATTATTATCTCCTTATTTTAAGTAATATAATGCAGGCTCTGAGTGATTAAGTGATGATTAAGGTAAGTGGCAGAACTGATGTGAAAACCAGAGCTATATAATACTACCTTCCATAGTCCTAGGCATGTGGTATGTTTAAAAACAACTGAAAAGGGTGAACAGTAGACAAAGCAAGATAAACAAGAAAGATGTGATTTGAGAAAGGCCTTTCAATATCCCTGAATTGCGACCCCATGGACTGTAGCCTACCAGGCTTCTCTGTCCATGGGATTCTCCAGGCAAGAATACTGGAGTGGGTTACCATTTCCTTCTCCAGGGGATCTTCCTGACCCAGGGATCGAACCTGGGTGTCCTGCATTGCAGGCAGATACTTTTAACCTCTGAACCACCAGGGAAGCCCAAATTAAGGGCAAATCCATAAAATTTATTTGCTATTGTGCCTGTATACTTCACCAGCAACCCATTAAATCATCTTGTGTTTGTGTAATGGGTATTAGTTTCCTAGGGTTTTCTTTTTTTTTTTTTTTAATTTTATTTTATTTTTAAACTTTACATAATTGTATTAGTTTTGCCAAATATCAAAATGAATCCGCCACAGGTATACATGTGTTCCCCATCCTGAACCCTCCTCCCTCCTCCCTCCCCATACCATCCCTCTGGGTCGTCCCAGTGCACTAGCCCCATCCTAGGGTTTTCATAACAAATAATCACAAACTCAGAACTCCCCTGGTTGTCCAGTGCTTACGATTTAGCCCTCCAATTCAGGGGGTGGGAGTTTGATCCCTGGTTGGGGAGCTAAGGTCCCACATGTGTCAGGCCCAAAAAACACAATACATAGAAGCAATATTGTAACAAATTCAATAAAAATTTAAAAAATGTTCCACATCAAAAAATCTTTTAAAAAAAGAATCACAAACTCCACAATAGAAGTTTATTCTAGATTCTGGAGGTCACAAGAAATCAGGATGTCGGCAGGTGCATGTTCCCTCTGAAGGCCCTCGAGGAGAATCCTTTGCTTCTTCCACTGGTGGCTCCAAGTATTCCTTGGCTCGTGGCTGCATAACTCCATTCTCTGCCTCCATCTTCACATGGACTTCTTTTTTCTCAGTGTGTCTTTTCTCAGTGTTTCTTTTCTAGGACACTTGTCCAAAATGGCACCCCACTCCAGTACTCTTGCCTGGAAAATCCAATGGGCGGAGGAGCCTGGTGGGCTGCAGTCCGTGGGGTCGCGAAGAGTCGGACACGACCGAGCAACTTGATTTTCACTTTTCACTTTCACACATTGGAGGAGGAAATGGCAACCCACTCCAGCGTTCTTGCCTGGAGAATCCCAGGGACGGGGGAGCCTGGTGGGCTGCCGTCTATGGGGTCGCACAGAGTCGGACACGACTGAAGTGACTTAGCAGCTTAGCAGATGATCCAGGATGATCTGTTTCACATATAGAACCTCAATTTAACAGCAAAGATCATTTTTTCAGTAAGGTCAGATTCACAGGTTCAAGAGCATGGACACATCTTTTCCCCACTTTCCCGCATGTTTCATTTTAGGAAGCTCCTGCTGTGTTCTGGATGAACATACAGAGAAAACCCAAGGTGTTACCAATCTCTGATCTCTTTGTTCCCCAAGGCAGAAGATCTCCTTGCTTAGGGATTACCTTTCGCTGTGGGTTCAATCTTCTGAGCAAATATAGACAAGTTAAAATTCTACAGAAGTTTGCGATTTTTTTTTCATTTTATAATTGGGAGTTTTGTGATATTTCACAACTGACCAGAATCAGAATTTTCCCTTCCTTCCTTGATACACAACTCTCTTTTCTATGTGTCAGTTTGTACACAGGGCATTAGGATGTGTGTTGTTATTGTATCAAAGAATAAAAAAGTCTGTCTGGAGTATAAATAATAATTATGACTTGATCATTGCTTTTTTTCATTATGAAGTCATCAGTGTTAGTCTGACAAACAAAAGTGAAAAGATCTTCACACAGCCCCAAGTTAACAAATTCTTTTCTACTCACTCATACATCCAGGCATAAATGATAAGGCGTCATCGTATGTGTTTGGAATGGAGCCCTGCAATCTGACCTGCAGATCAAAAAAGTGCTAATAAGTGGCAATCAATCCATCAGCCAACAAATGGTTTTATTTTCACTCAGTGAGGGTTTCACGCTTAAAGGGGAGATGGATAATTAAGACTTCATGTTTCAAAATATTAAATATTGATTTGTAGACATTTAGCAGCAGGCATAAAGCTCTCCTGAGGGATGACAACAACTGTCTCAAAGATTATAAAAGATTTTATTTCTCTGGGTAGAATTTAGCATTTATTTCTTATTTAAAAGATGTGAAATGAGAGTTAGTAAAATATTATATCAAGGAGATAGCTCAGAGCTCCTCAAATTGCTGTCATGTCTGTGGTGTGTGGCTGGCCAGAGTTAAAATAAAACCATTTTGCTAGTTGCGTATCGGCTTTTGGTTTATTGAAGTGTCAGAAGGTTTATAAGCTCTTCAACTCAAGTTTTGATTGTTTTATCCAACTACTGTCACTTCTTATCAGCATTAAAGGCAGAAATCAAAGCAAAGGCCCAGGGGAGGAGGACTTCCAAACGTTGCTTTTTGCTGTTGCTGTTGTAATGCTGACACTTTCCTGACAGGCCCTTTTTCTTGACACCATGGAGTAATTAGGGGCATTTTTATAATAAGCTTAACCAATTAGTTAATACATTTTCTGATTAAACACTCCTTTGTCTCAGCTGTACAGAAACTGCCTAAATGAGTAGGAGCTGGAGATGGGACCTACAGCTGGGGCTACATGGAAACACCACGGTGAGTCCAAATGTCACCTGAGCTTTGACTTTCTTAAGACCTTGAATCAGGAATCCTTGTCAGTGCAGGCAATTGGGACAATATTAGGGCCAGACATAATATTCAGACCTCACAAAGTAATTTTCCAATCAATAGACTCCATGTAATGTGTGGATTTTTAGCACCTTGATGAAATTCAGTGTCTTTTCAAAGGTTTGCCCCATAATAATCTCTTTTGTTGAGGGACTGTGCAAGACAAAGTGGAACATTGACTGGACATGGTGTGTGTGTGTTAATCGCTCAGTCATATGCAAATTTTTGTGACCCTGTGGACTGTGGCCCACCAGGCTCCTCTGTCCATGGAATTCTCCAGGCAAGAATACTGGAGTGGGTTTCCATTTCCTTCTCCAGGGGATCTTCTTGATTCAGGGATCGAACCTGTGTCTCCTGCATTGACAGGTGTATTCTTTACCATCTGAGCTGAATGGATGTGAGGGGACCTACAAAACAGTCTAAAGGTTCTGCAAATATCTTATAGAAGATGAATAAAAACTGTAAATTCCCCAGCGTTGCCACAGCATTCTCACAGATACAATGCAAGTTTCGTCTTTATTTACACTACTTGATATGCTTCAATACAAACAAGCATACTATCAAAAATTATGCCATTTGGTTTGTTGCATCAAGCTCTTAGCTGTTAAAAGTAAAAACTGCGATTTCAAGGCAGAATTATTTTGGCTACAGAGGGCTTGGTATTGTTGGGTGAAGTAAAAGTGCAGTGCTCTTGGGTCTGCTCTTCTGAGCCCTAGCGTTCCCCACGTGGAGGACACTTGGGCAGTCTCTGCTGCCTTTCTCCCATCTTGTTCTGAGTCTCTTCCTATCTCTCAGCAGCTTCTCAAAATTTCTTCTACTATAGTATTCACTCAGGGATATTTTATTTCTCATTTTAATATGATGGAAAAGTGACAGCAGTTGGATTTTAAAAATTGGAATTTGGATTGAAGTTCTTATAAATCTTCTTTCCAGTGGAGATCATATAATATTTGTTCATGTAGCTATTGGTAGCTCAGGCTCCTTTCTAAGACCTCAGTCTTAGAGGTACCTAACAGAAGCAGAAGATATTAAGAGGAGGTGGCAAGAATACACAGAAGAACTGTACAAAAAAGAGCTTCACGACCCAGATAATCATGATGGTGTGATCACTCACCTAGAGCCAGACATCCTGGAATGTGAAGTCAAATGGGCCTTAGAAAGCTTCATTATGAACAAAGACAGTGGAGGTGATGGAATTCCAGTTGAGCTATTCCAAATCCTGAAAGATGATGCTGTGAAAGTGCTGCACTCAATATGCCAGCAAATTTGGAAAACTCAGCAGTGGCCACAGGACTGGAAAAGGTCAGTTTTCATTCCAATCCCAAAGAAAGGCAATGCCAAAGAATGCTCAAACTACCGCCCAATTGCACTCATCTCACATGCTAGTAAGGTAATGCTCAAAATCTCCAAGCCAGGCTTCAGCAATATGTGAACCGTGAACTTCCTGATGTTCAAGCTGGTTTTAGAAAAGGCAGAGGAACCAGAGATCAAATTGCCAACATCCGCTGGATCATGGAAAAAGCAAGAGAGTTCCAGAAAAACATCTATTTCTGCTTTATTGACTATGCCAAAGCCTTTGACTGTGTGGATCACAATAAACTGTGGAAAATTCTGAAAGAGATGGGAATACCAGACCACCTGACCTGCCTCTTGAGAAATCTGTATGCAGGTCAGGAAGCAACAGTTAGAAATGGATATGGAACAACAGACTGGTTCCAAATAGGAAAAGGAGTACGTCAAGGCTGTATATTGTTACCCTGTTTATTTAACTTCTATGCAGAGTACATCATTAGAAATGCTGGGCTGGAAGAAGCACAAGCTGGAATCAAGATTGCCGGGAGAAATATCAATAACCTCAGATATGCAGATGGCACCACCCTTATGGCAGTAAGTGAAGAGGAACTAAAAAGCCTCTTGATGAAAGTGAAAGAGGAGAGTGAAAAAGTTGGCTTAAAGCTCAACATTCAGAAAACTAAGATCATGGCATCTGGTCCCATCACTTCATGGGAAAAAGATGGGGAAACAGTGGAAACACTGTCAGACTTTATTTTTTGGGGCTCCAAAATCACTGCAGATGGTGATTGCAGCCATGATATTAAAAGATGTTTACTTCTTGGAAGGAAAGTTATGACCAACATATATAGCATATTGAAAAGCAGAGACATTACTTTGCCAACAAAGGTCCGTCTAGTCAAGGCTATGGTTTTTCCTGTGGTCATGTATGGATGTGAGAGTTGGACTGTGAAGAAAGCTGAGTGCTGAAGAATTGATGCTTTTGAACTGTGGTGTTGGAGAAGACTCTTGAGAGTCCCTTGGACTGCAAGGAGATCCAACCAGTCCATCTTAAAGGAGATCAGTCCTGGGTGTTCATTGGAAGGACTGATGCTGAAGCTGAAACTCCAATACTTTGGCCACCTCATGTGAAGAGTTGACTTATTGTAAAAGACTCTGATGCTGGGAGGGATTGGGGGCACGAGGAGAAGGGGACGACAGAGGATGAGTTGGCTGGATGGCATCACCGACTCAATGGACGTGAGTTTGAGTGAACTCCGGGAGTTGGTGATGGACAGGGAGGCCTGGTGTGCTGTGATTCATGGGGTTGCAAAGAGTCAGACACGACTGAGAGACTGAACTGAACTGAACTGAACATCATATAGGCATAAATTGTGAAGAGAAATAAGCCAGAGTCTCAAGTTCCCAAACTTCAGCCATGATTCTCCCCTCGATGAACCTTGAATCTCCATGCCCTGTGGTCGGCTTTCTACTGATTTTTGTTTTCTAGATCAATTGCACCATAGGGCTTTAGAATTGCTTGTTAAGGAGTTTGAAAAAGCAGCAAATTTGGTTCAATTTTTGTGTGGAAAATTTGCATTCTCTAACTCTGAAAGTCCCAGCACTAGAGCTCTGCAGCCCTTACCTCATGCTTTGAAGGTTCCATTGCGTATACCCCATGGCAAAGTGGAAAAGATTTAATGAATAGCCTTGTGGTATATGAAATTGATTTCTTTAGTAAATATTAGTTTGGGAGCTTCATGTGTGAAACTGGCATGCAGTGTCACAGTTCATTTTATTTTCTTTTTTGCACTGATATATTCAATCCTAGAATAAAAGATTTTTGTATTTCCCATTGTAGTTTATGTGATGCTGTTTAAAGCTATCTTTTGCTTATAATGAAACACTTAGAATTAAAAATGCATTCTTTTAAAGGCACATCATTTTTTATTAGACATTTGAATGCATCACACTGTTTTATCAGCAGTAGTAAGTAGAGGATAGAATAGGGAAGTGACAGAAAATCTATTTGGCAGAGAAAATAGGCTCTCTTCATATGTGTATGTGATTGCATGTGTGAGTAACATTACAGTAACCGTA
Organism: Bos indicus; assembly: GCF_029378745.1. Lineage (NCBI taxonomy): Eukaryota > Metazoa > Chordata > Mammalia > Artiodactyla > Bovidae > Bos > Bos indicus. The sequence goes on along the minus strand of NC_091762.1, from coordinate 46,881,461 downwards.
ATACGAGGATAGACATCTTTTGGCATCATAATGGCAAATCAGAAGATAAAATACAGTTTTTAAAATGTGGTCTGTTTTGGTCACTTGATTATTTCACACCAGCAGCAAACAGAAAATAGACTAAGACAAGAGAATCTATTACATTAGATTCTAGATTAAGTCCTACATTATATCTCTTTTATAAGTGAAAAGGAATTTAAAAGGTAAGTCATCTATTTGGAAAAGAGAAGGAGATAGTATAGTTGGAAATAAACAGTCATATTTGTTTTAAACATATATTTTGTAAAACAAAGAAGCAGCTGTGGTTTCCATAAGAGAACCTTTGAGAATGCATTAAATGGAATATTTAAAGCTGTAAAGTTGAAGTGGGAATTCATACCAATTATCATTGCCTCTAATAATTTAGATAGTATTTCCTAGTATGCAAGAAAATCTCTAAAGTATATGATCATGTTCAGATTTATACATAGGTTTCAAAGAAAAAAAATCTCTCTCTTTCTGAGAGCTTCCGGGAAATTCTTATTCAATATACAAATCCCTTCTGATTATCAGGTGATCAAGGAAGTATTTGTCATTTCTAAAACACTAAACATTAGATTCTAAAGATAATTCACCCCAAAGAGGGGAAAACCTGGCTCGTTTAATAATGTATACTTCATTTACAGTTCCGAGGAACTTCGTTCTTCTGGCTATGACATTTCCCCCAGTCATGGTTCTGATGTATGCAGATCTCTAAGTACATTTTAAATAGAACAACAACTGAACGATACACTCAACAGGATTCATGAAGAGGAAATAGACATATTTCGGCGTGGGAGAATATTTATGCATTATTTAACAGCAATAATGTTTGAATTCATACATTATGCAAATGCAGTTATAATCAGGAAAATGAAAGAACTTGGACTGCTGCAACGTCCTTAAACCAACCATTAGGTACCTATTTGTGCATAACATTTAATACTGCACAATGCCTTACGATACTACAGTGTATCACTCAAAGAGAAAAGTTATCAGAGATTAACTGGGTATAAAATGAAAAGTTGATGAACCCCTGATTGCTACCTTGATACTGACTTCTATAAATTTATCTTTAAACAAGTGCAAGGATGTTAATGATAATTAACATGATATTGGAATAAAATGCACTTGACTCAAAGGCTGCCCCCAATTAAACCTTTCTGCTATTTAGTTGGATATGAACAACTTCTTTATCCAGAGAGCCACTGCACTTAAATGCAGGCACTATTCTAAGAATTTTACATGACTTATCTCATTTAATCTCATAACAATTAGCTCATAACAATGTTATGAGGTAGATGCTATTATTATTCCTATCTTACAGATGAGAAAACTGAAACACAGAGAGGATGGGTGTCCTGCCTGAAGCCAATGAAGTATTAAGTGGTAGATCCTTGACTTTGAATGCAGGAAATCTGAATCCAGAGTCTACACTCTTAGTCTCAATGCCATGTTGTTTATATTACTATGATAGTTATTTATGTTCTACTTCTTTCTTTTAAACTGTAAGTTCTCTGCATTAGAAATGATAATAGTTGAGTATTTATTATATCCCAGGCAGCGTGCCAGGCCAGGTGAATGTAAGATGAGCACACATGGCCCCTGCTCTCCAGGGGCTCACAGTCCAGCAGGTAGATAAACATGAAACTAGACTGCATCGTGGGAAGCAAGAGACAGGCATGTAGAGAGAGAATTAGGGAAGTGATTGGAAGGGCATCTAACCCATCTGGAACTTTAGGAGTAGGAACTATTCAGGAATAGGAATCTAAGAAAAGCTAAAGGAAGAGATACTCCTAATTGGGACTGCATCCTAGTTACTGAGGCCTTTCCTTATCCTCTAGTTCCTGGCACGGAATTCTTCACAGAGAAATTGATTACGTAGATCAGACTAATGTTTAATTGGTTGAATTAAGCCATTGTTTCCCAACACCAGGGACTTCCATATTGGCAGTCTTGGGTCCAACAGGGTCTAGGGAGAGTTTGGAGACTACATGTGCCCTGATTTTAACTGAAGAAACATGTGCCCTGGTTTCTGTTGATTTGTAGAGAATTTTATAATATCCCTGACCTCGCCCCATGGGGGAAAAATGTACATCTCTGTGGAATTCTGTGAAATTTCAAGGTGTTTGTGAACTCTCTAAAATCCACTCGGGACCCAGTTAGGGACCCCTGGTCTAATGGAGTGCAACTTGGATGAATAGTAAGCCTACCAATATACAACGGCTGTTAGGGAGTGCAGATCAGTGGTTCTTAAACTTTCTAGTCCTGAGGGACTTCTTTACACCTGTAAAAACTAAGGACCACCCCCACCCAAAATTTTTTGTTTATCTGGGTTATATTAATCTACACCTATGTTAGAAATGAGAACTGAGAAATTTAAACATTTATCTATTAATTCAAAAATTACAATAACAACTTCCATTATGTGCTTGCATAAATGTTGTTATGCATGCATATGTGCTCAATCGCTTCAGTCGTGTCCAGCTCTTTGCGACCCCATGGACTGTAGCCCACCAGGCTCCTCTGTCCATGAGATTTCCCTGGCAAGAATACAGGAATAAGTTGCCATTTCCTTCTCCAGGGGGTCTTCCCGATCCAGGGATCGAACTCACATCTCCTGCATTGCAAGCGAATTCTTTACCTGCTGAGTCACCTGGAAAGCCCTAATGTTGTTATAGGATATAACTATGTTTTCCAAATAAAAAAATTAGCAACATGAGTGGTATTAGTTTACATTTTTATAAATCCCTTTAATGTCTGGCTCAGTAAAAGATAGTGGGATTCTCAAGTCTACTTCTGCTTTTAATCTGTTGGGATATGTTATTTTGGTTGAGCTTACAAAGGAAAATTATTCTCACATAGATATGTAGTAGGAAAGGAAGGTATACTTTAATAGTCTCATAAGGTCATTGTGGACATCCTTCTTTGATAGTACACCAAAACTTGGCAAATAGTTGTTTCTTAAAAGTTATTTGAAATGTCAAACCTGAAACAATATTAATGAACTTTTTTTCTGCTCTGCTACTTGAACATCCACTAGTTTTCTTTGCATTTTGAGTGGATCTTTCACTCTTGTATGATGCTTATAAAATTTTGTAATGTTTATTTGGAAATGCATGTTCACTGAGATATGAAGACCTTCCAAATGTTGATGCATTCCATCACACAGCATTTAAAAATTGCATTCAGTAATATCACCACCAATCTCACCCCAAAATCTTTAAATATTGGGAAGTTGTGAAACTAATCAATATGGATACAAGATTTCCAAACTTTCAATTGAGTGAAATTTAATTTTATCAAAGCAAAGATTGTCAGTTGCTTTTCTTGAAGTGATAGGTTCATTTGTTTTTGAGAAAATGTCTTCCAAATACACATTGAAAAAATCATGATTTGTCAATTGTTCTTTCAAGTAAAAATGCTTTCCACAAAGTGGCTTGTTCAGCTTACAACACAAATGAGCCCACAAATACTTCTCCCTAAGACAAAGCTTGTACGTCTATGTATAACCAAAGTGCTTCATATCTACTTCCCATTTCATCTTATTAAATACTGTATTCAAGAGTAGCTTTAATAAAATTAATTTTTACTGTTTCATAAAAGACATTCTTAAATGAAAGTAGCATTTGTTTAAAGTGTAATTGCATAGCAGTTGAAAAATACAACTACATTGCACAGTTGGATGTTGCTTCCTTGATTTCACAAAGGCACCAGAAGCCCTACCCACCATTACTTTAGCACCATTAATGCAAACCATCAAGACAATGAAAAAGGCAAATCACGTGTTAGTAACATTATGAGAATAATTTTGACCCTGCAGATGCCCTGAAAGATCTCAGGAATCCCTGAAATTCTGCATTCTACACTTTGAGAACTGTCTGTGCAGAAGGTACAAAGAGAAATTAGCTTCCTCTATGGAGGAAGTTTGAAATAAATACGGAGGCAAGTTTACAGGTTTGGAAAAAATAACTTTTCATGGAAAGGAGCTAACTCATAAAAGTATTTGTGTGTACCTAAGTATGTTTCAAGTGCAAGGAAATACTGTTTTATACTGTAAACTTCCTGGATGCCCAAAACACCAATTTTAACATTGGATTGTTCAGGATAAGAATGTGAGACTCCTGAGGTAGTCATTTCCTGGCTGCAATTTTTGACCTTAGTGTTTCAAGCACACCAATATCCATTTCTCTGGGCAGAATTTACAGGAGTCAATGGGAAACGGTAGGAGGGAATTACACTCACCCAAGTGGAAATAGAGATTTTTAAAAACCTTACAAAACGAAGACTTTCAGGAGTGAACTTATACTGCAAACACATTAGCTTCGGCGAGTCCAGGTTTAGTGTGGAGTGTTGACAGACACAAGACTGGAAAAGCAGGAGGAGGCTGTTCTGCGGTAATTAAAACTAAACTGGAGAAGTCGAAGGATGCTTGTTATTCTGTGTTTTCATAGCAGTGTGTTCAGCTGCCATGGAGGAGACTCTATTAGCATTTACTTTACAAATCTCATTTCTTCAGAGGTCAGAGCTCAAGCTGAAAATTCACTTCTGGTGGAAATTCCTTAACTTTCTGTTGGCCCATGTCACAAATGGAATGCTTCTTAGGTTTATTTTAGTTGTCTAAATATTGTAGGGTTGCTTGGTAATAAATCAACTTTATGCAATATTTTTCTTCTCTTTATCTCTGGTCATCTTGAAACACTAAGGGTTTCTTGCATTAAAGTAGAATCCTGTATAATACATAGATCACTGATAAAAAGATAATTTGGTGTTGTGAAACAGGTTAATAAGAAAGAATATTACTAGCCATTCATCTTTCTGCCTCCAAGGCAAAGAATATCTTCCAGAAAGATAGCAGTTGAATGTCTTTTTAAAAACGAAGTGGTAATTTTCCCACCAAGATTACTGGCATGTGGATGGAAATTTGCAGTAGAAAGTTATCCTAAGCTTCAGATTTCATTATACTTTGTGATTTCCTTGGTATCACCATTTCTTCAAGCACAGTTAAGGTATATTGTGTGGGATCTTTCATGTATACAGATCCTGGGATCCTGGGACAGATTCATATATGTCCGATATGCAGTTATTTCTGGGACTAGGTTAGCATTTGGTGGTATTTCCTGCCAAAGAATTTTGCAAAGGAAATTGCTATGCTTGGGTAATGCATGAAGAATATTTTCTGCTGAGACTCTGAGTACCTACCACATGAATAAAAATATGTGCTCTCAGCAGAGAAAAAAAAAGCTTAGACTAGAAAAACTTACCCTGCTCTTCTGACCTCTGTGGGTCATTGTCACAACAAAGAGAGGACAAGTAAGTCCACAGCTTTGGAGATAAGGATAAAGGAGATTAGGTAGTCGTCTCTTGTTTCTATCCATTTGGAAGCAACTATTTCTGTGATATGGAATGCTTTAGACATTCACACTTGACTTTGTAACTAATATAGTAATTAAGCACATTTATGTAATTCTGGACTGGGTATCAGTGTTAGATTAATGGAAGACCTTTCTGGTAGTACAATTTGCTGAGCTACTCAGAAGGCCTTCTCAGAGGACTCTTTGGAGATGTCTTTTGGGGAAGTTTACATAAAAATACTCAGAGAATTAAAAATCATTGCAATAAAGGAAGACTTGGAGATAGTTTATTACAAACCATTCATTTCTTAAGTGAAATATTTTCAGCTTTTCAGGATCATATCAGATGAGAGCGAACCTCTAGATGGGTGACAGGACAGAACTCCTTGAATTCCTTTCAAGGCCTAAGTTTTCATGATTTAATAAGAACAAATGTAAAAATACTTGCATTGAAATAAAAGCCCTCCATACATCCTAGCTACCATTTTTATTATTAACTGTTGGTTAGATGCTAAAGAGTGAAGAAATAATAATAAAAAACCGGTCTGGGAAAAAGGCTGAGAAAAAGACTCTCTATAGAGATTTTCAAGGCAAGTAAAACAGCGTTAGCCTGCTGACAGGTTGTGATGGGGAACAGTTGAAAAGAGCTTAGAATTTCTGAATCGACACAAAAGCAGTACAGGTGTCACTTCAATCTCATATAATCTTAAACGAAGCCCCAAATCCTTGTTCCTTTTGTGAGTCAGAATCAATATAGGCAAGAACGAGGCCACAGGAAGGAAGCATGGTATTTGCTTATTCACAATGAATACTTTTCCTGCAATATGTTTATAATATTGGTGCTTTTGTTTTAGAGGTATAATACACCCTCCCACCACCACATACACACATTCCAAGCTGAAACATGGTACCAAGAGCATAGCATCATCCCACACAGTTTCATTATTAATAGTGTTATCATGAATGCAAATGTTGACACATTATCTGCACAACTATTTTCTAGTAAGGAAGTCCACAAATAACACTTGACATCTTGTTTGCATAGCAGCTACCATGTGTATTTTTCACTGTTCTTTGTATCTTCACTGCATATTGGAGCTCCGCATCATTTTGGCCTAGTTCAACATCTTTAAATATGCAAACCTGATTCAACATCAAAGGACAAATCAGCTTCAAACTGATTTTCCGCACTAACAGTCTTGTGCATCACCACCAAATATTATCACATTGATTACCACACAGTTTTAAGATTCAATGGTTTTGTGTTGATTTTTTTCTCCATTAATTTATGTGGCCTTTCATAATATGCTTTTGAGGGCATAATTTTTTAGTTCTCATTTTCTTAAATCTATTCTTCATTAAATGTGTAATTTTCAGTACAACTCAGGGTTTTCTAGCATCATGCCGTTAATGATACTTCAATTCTTTTACTCTATTGTTTGCAATGCAATTAAGCAAGACACTGAATCTTTAACATTAACAATTCTTCCGTATGACTACAACCATTAAATAACTACTGCAAACTTGCTATCAATTCTGTAGGGTTTACATCAGAAACAATCTTAGAAGAGCTATGTTTCACCATAAGATGCAAACATCTTGGTTCCTAAGAAAGGCATCGAGGAGAGGGTTTGCTAATTGATTTTTCTTTAAGAACAATCTGTTTCTCTTCCAGTTTATTATAGGAAACACTGGTATTTGTCATTTTTCCAATATTTGGAGGCTGCTGCCTTAATAAATGCACATATCAGATGATGCTCACTCCCTGTCTGATGGGCGAATGGTGTTGGGCAGAAGAAGGTCACACTGATGTTAAATTTGCTGCTGAGCAAAGGATCAAAGTGTAAATGGAATTCTGAAAGCTGGGAAATGTGAGTGTGCCAGTGTAAATAATCTATTAATTATTGACAGCTAAGAGGCTAAAAATTCCTATTTGGTCATGACATCTTAATTTTTACACTGAGCCATTTCTGGCAATTTTTAAATTAAACTTTTCTTTTACTATAGATATGAAATATTTCCATTATACTAAATCTCTGCTGGTGCTTCTTCTTTTGACATTTTGTCTGATTTCTGCATATTAAAGCAATATCAGATATGACAAAAGACAAGGACTGATTTGAGCACAAGAAAGAGAACAATGATATTAGAAGTGCTTACACACTACACATTTAAAAATTTTTGTTCCTATGTAGAGGGGAAATAAATCCCCGGGAATAATGTGAGTGATGTCTGAGAAGCTTCAGGTGTGTTCACTATTTATAGAAGGCAAACAAGACTGAAGGTGATGACAATTATGAGGCCATTTAGCAGATATCACAGAACTGTAGGTCATTTTTCAAACATTTTAAAGTGTATCCAGGAAAAGGACAAGGCGAAAGTAAAATATTTTAGTGTCCTTGCTGTAAATTTTCAAAGTTATTATTATAAATCGTTTAATAACACGATACTTTTCATATATTCAGTTTCTTCATCTCTACTACACATCACCAGGCTTTCTTTATTTCTGGCACGAGCTATTTGTTTAACTGAAGTAACTGGCACTCTGCTTATCAGAGTTTAACTGGAGAGAGTATAAATGGAGCCTGACGAATAGGTTGGGCCGTACAAGAACATTCGGGAACTTCTGAGGCACAGTGGGTTGGTACCCCTGACATCTAGGGGAATGGCTTTTATTAACAGCGCACTTCCATTGGCGAGGTAATGTTCAGGACTTTGATCACTATAAAGACCCTCTCTTCTGGGTTTCTTAACAAACTAAAAGGTTGAATCAGGTTCCCTGAAGTTTGCGAACCCCTTTTTGTCCATTTGGGTCAAGTTTGAAGCCCAAATGGGCCAATTTATGTTTGCAGGTTAGTGTTGCTTTGAGTTGAGGAAATATGTTTGAACTTTCTATTCAGCAGTCCAACTCAGGGGGTGTGAATACGGTGAACTGTTCACACGAGCCCCAGCACACCTCCATGCTGGGTTTCCTACTGCTGGACTGCTGGTCCAAACTGGCCTTAAAGGATTGGACACCAGAGGAGGTCTTTCATGTTTCTCTGACTTTGATTTTCCCACTCTCTGCTACTGATCATTTATGATAAACTGGAGCCTTTTGAGGTGAGCAATGTCATGGCTACTGTCTACTTTTGAAATGACACTATATTAATGCATTTTACAACTAAAACGAATATGAAATACTTGATTTTTAAAAGAAATATTTTAGGTAATAAGTCTAAGATAGAAAGGGGGAAAATGAGAGGGAGGGGTCACCATGGAATAAATGTGTGAAGAATTTAATTACATCGTTTATTTAAGAGCAGAAAGAAAGCAGGAAAGATCAGTAAAGAAGGAATTCATCAGAGACTAAGCTAATAGCAAACCATTATCCCTAACAGAATCACATAGTAAGGATGAGTCTTTGTATTTTCAGTTTGGAAAGATATTTTCTTTTGGGGGTGATGCTGTGCATTGTGTGTTCTACAACAGCAGTATCTGAAATGGAGCATCTTTAACTAGCTCAGCCATATTCCCTCGTGGTGCTTGAAATGCTCATTCGGTCCAGCAGAGGGCACTAGTAACTAGTGCACACCAGTACACATTGTGGTGTTTCCCATGATGAATAACCATATTTTCAATACATCGCAAGCCGCAGTAATGAGAAGAACTAGTTATTATTTTTGTTCTTGTTATCATGACATATCTTTTATTTATCCCATTAGACATTTCCAGCTTCTATAGCTTCAATTAAAATATCAATACCTGGTTCAGAATACTCTCTCAGTGTCAAGAACTGGGCTATTAAAAGAAATACACACAGATGTTTTCACGCTTCTAAATAAAAGGGACTTTCTTGACTTTTTCTCAAACTAACAATTCTATTCATTTAAGCAGGATTCCAAAGAAAAAGGGCAACAATTCTAAACACTGCAAATCTTTGAGTGGAGAGCAATGGTACTTTTAGAACTTTTAAGAATCATGGCTCTGCTTTCCCAGTAGGAACTTTTCAGTGAGGGAACACAGTCAAGGTTTGACAAATCTTGTTTTCACAGACAGACTCTAGAAATTTTAATTAGTCCTCTCCTTACATGTTTAGACATTAATGTTGTTTATGTAACTACCGTATTATATATTTAAACATTGCATTAATTTGGCAGCCTGCTGAGTGTTACTGAAGAATTCCCTGAAGAGTGACAGATATTTCCAACATTTTACCAAAACATAATTTGCGAAGTTTAACTAAAGCAATTTGGCCCTTTTCATCATCCTGGACCAGATGTGTAAAAGGAAGAAGCAATAGAGCTTTATTTACCTATTAAAAAAAAAAAAAAAAACAAATATCTTCAAACACCTGGCAAGAAAGAGTTCCTTACACTGTTTCTGTGCTTTAGCAACCTAAACACATTATTACTGAATGATAGTTATCTAAAGTCTATGTATTGTGGTCGTTTAGTCCCTAAATAGTGTCTGACTCTTTTGCAACCCCACGGACTGTAGCCTGTCAGAATTCTCCAGGCAAGAACACTGGAGTGGGTTGCCATTGCCTTCTCCAATGCATGAAAGTGAAAAGTGAAAGTGAAGTTGCTCAGTCGTGTCTGACTCTTAGCGACCCCATGGACTGCAGCCTACCAGGCTCCTCCATCCATGGGATTTTCCAGGCAAGAGTACTGGAGTGGGGTGCCATTGCCTTCTCCAGGGGATCTTGCTGACCGAGGGATTGAACCCATGTCTCCTGCATTGGCAGGTGGTTTCTTTACGACTGAGCCAAAGTCTATGTTGCTCAGTCATGTCCAACTCTTTGCTACCCCATGACTCTAGCCCGCCAGGCTTCTCTGTCCATGGGGATTCTCCAGGCAAGAATACTGGAGTGGGCTACCATTACCTTCTCCAGAGGATATTCCCAACCCAGGGTTTGAACTCAGGTATCCCTCATTGCAGATAGGTTCTGTACCATATGAGCCACCAGGGAAGCCCAAGTCTATGTGTATTCTTCTTGAAAAGAAATTTTATAAGACATTTTAAGTGAAATCAATGTATTTTTATATCCCTGTATATACCTATATGTTTAACTTTGGATCATTGTGATTCTCTCTCTCTCTCTCTTTTTTTTTTTTGTTGGTGGGAAGACCTTATGAATATGTGCAATAATTTTAAAAAATGTGATATACACTGCACATAATTGAAATGACACATTTTGCTATAAAATTATACCTTTTATGGCCTTCACTTAAAACACAGAATGTACAACTAGTTGATCAATTAGAGTTTTGAATTTTGATATTCATATTTTCTTATCATCAGTTTATAGGTAGTGTCCATTTTGTTTTCCATCACTGTTGTGCCTGGTTGAGTGTCTAAAAAGTTCCATTCTACAGGACTTCCTTGGCAGTCTAGTGGTTAAGCCTTTGCATTCCAATGCAGGGATGTGGTTTTTATCCCTGGTCAAGGAACTAAGATCCCACATGCCTTGTAGACAAAAAAAGAAAATATAAAACAATGCTGTAACAAACTCAATAAAGACTTTTAAAATGATCCGCATCAACAAAACACAAGTTACATTCTAGAATATGGTAAAACTTTAGAGGGAGATTTATGCCATTTTGAATGAATTGTTTCAGGTTGCCTGCATTTTTAATACCTCTTTCTTTTCACAGAGAAGAGAAGAGAAGTTTGTTATTTTTGGCTTTCATTAGCGTTCTCACTTCAGAGTTTGTATAGGATTCTGCTTTCAAAGCCAGCATCTCTCTTCTTTTTAGCATCTGTTACATAAACAGGGTGAACAGCTACAGGATTCCAAATTGGTGAAGGAAGCAGCTAACCCGCTTATTCCTCACTAGCCAGTGTAACTGACAGCACTTAGCTCTCTCCACCCCTGCCACCTCAGTTTTGAAGGGAAGCACTGTTTTGCTCCTTTCCCAACACTGAGGTTCTGACAACAGGCAGATCTGAGGCAACGAGTGTTCCTGGGAAAAGAGCAGAGGAGGGAAGCATGGTAGTAGGAGAATGAAGGTAATAAGGGAAATGATTAATACTTCTATAGTATTTTTTTGCATATTTCTTTCACTGATTCTTATACCATCCCTTTGAGAATATATAATTGTGTGTGTGTATGTGCTCAGTCATGTCTGACTCTTTGCAACCCCATGGACTATAGCTTGCCTGGATCCTCTGTCTATGGAATTCTCCAGGCAAGAATGCTGGAGTGGGTTGCCATTTCTTTCTCCAGGGTATCTTCCTAACCCAGCAATTGAACCCTCATCTCCTGTGTTGGTAGGCAAATTCTTCACCACTGCACCACCTGGGAAGCCCTCCCACTAAAAATTCTATATATATATTTGTATATATGTATATTTTAGGTAAAGAAGAGGGGAAATTCTCTAGACAGGAGAATTTTTTCCCCTCTGTTTTCTGAGCTAACATTCAGGCAGGAATTGGTCAAATCAAAATATCTTAAACACAAAGGAAAATACTGGGTTGGCCAAAAAGTTCATTTGTGTTTTTCCATAACATCTTACGGAAGAACCAGAATGAACTTTTTGGCCAACCCAGTATTATCTTCCATAACAAAAGCTTCAGTGTAGAGTGACTCCAGGGCAGAATGATGTCCTCAAGGATTGAATGTTTGCCTTGGTCTTTCTGCTCTGCTGTTCTCAGAGCACACTGGACTTGTGCTTAGCTTGTATCTTCATAGTCATAAAGTGGCTGCCACAGCTCCAGCAGTCACAGTTCATGTTGTCAAACAACACATAGTCCAAACACAGTTTCTTAAAGATAGCCAAGTCTGCTGCATTGAATTGTACTGTTTTACCTCTGAGCTCAGTGGTAGCTTAATTCCCAAGTTCCATAGGGAAGTAGAATGGCTGCATTTGCTCCTGCCTCTCAGGTTCAAAGACATCATAAAACAAAAACAGAAATAAAAACCTTGCACTCAGAGAGTTAAATAATTTATTCCAGGATCTAGGAGCCTACGTGGAACATAGTGCCCGTTGTTCTAAGTCTGCTCTGGAAGGGCTTTGGTTTAAGAGAAGACAGCCCTCTCAGATTTCTGTTTATTTGTGTAACTTCTTTGTACACAGTAGGCACTCAGCATCAGTTGATTTGATTTTAGGTTTAAAAATGAAATTAAAACCAAGTTCCCTTGGGCTATTTGGCTTTGCTCTCACTCTCTGGCATTTCTCTGTGATAAGTTTAATTGAATTTGAACCAGACTCAACTGTGAGAAATGTCCAGGACCCAGATATCTTTTCTCATGTGTTTAATTTGTGCTAATATTAACATAGATGGAGATAATCAGACTCAGTGAACTCATTCTGCAGCTCTAGGATGGTAGGCCCAATCTCTGTAATTAATCAGCCAATCAATCTACAATACCTTTTGAGTACCCCCACTAGGACTCCATCCTACCTGCTCTAAAATTTGTAAAAGGTGCTTTTTGTCAAGGAGCTTACAGTATATTTGCAGAAATGTGAAGTACATGTAAAGTGTTGGCTAATGGTTTTAAGGTGTTATATATGAATCAAATAATTAAGCTCCTTGGGAGGCTCGGTACATAAACAGACATAAGATGTGAGCTGGCCTGTGACAGGTGAACCGGCCACAGGGGAGTAAGAGTAATATCTCTGATGGAGAAGCTCTACTCAAATTTTATGAACATGAGTTTTCTCAGATATCTGTAGTTGCACCACCTGGAGGGATTGGAACTGAATAGACCTTAGAGGCAAACCTCAGGGCTAGAAAACTGGGCCAATTGCTTAGGGCTGTGAACTCTGTGCAGTGGGACAAGGATTCAGAGAGTCAGCCTGAGGCCCAAAGGAGGATGCTTTTATTTAGGAAGATTTAACTAAGAGGCAAAGGTTGCAGGTCCATTGAGTTGGTGATGCTATCTCACTACGTCATCCTCTGTCACCCACTACTCCCCTTGACCTCCATCTTTCCCAGCATCAGTGTCTTTTTCCTCTCTGTTGACTTTCTACAACCAAAACTTTATAGCTCCATATTATGTGATCCAGCAATTCCACTCTTGGGTGTATATCTGAGAAAAATGAAAGTACTAAATCGAAAAGATACATGCACTCCAGTGTACATAAAACACTATTTACAATAGCCAAGGCGTGGAAGTGACCCAAGTGCCTATAAACAGACAATTGAATTAAGAAGATGTGGTATTGATATACAATGGAATATTACTCAATGAAATGAAATACTGCCACTGCAGCAATGTGGATGGACCTAGAGAATACTATGCTAAGTGCAATAAGCCAGAGAAAGACAGATATTTCATCACTTATATGTGGAATCTAAAAAATTACACAAAACAGAGACAGACTTACAGATGTAGGAAGCGAACTAGTTACCATGAGCCAAGGGAGGTGGGGAGGGACAAATTAGGGGTATGGGATTAACAGGTACAAGCTACTATACGTAAGATAAACACCAGGAATATACTGTGTAGCACAGGGAATTATAGCCATCACCTTATAACAACCTACAATGGAGTTTAATCAGCAAAAGTATTGAAGATCATGGCATCCGGTCCCATCACTTCATGGGAAATAGATGGGGAAACAGTGGAAACAGTGGCAGACTTTTATTTTTCTGGGCTCCAAAATCACTGCAGATGGTGACTGTAGCCATGAAATTAAAAGACACTTACTCCTTGGAAGGAAAGTTATGACCAACCTAGACAGCATATTCAAAAGCAGAGACATGACTTTGCCAACAAAGGTTCGTCTAGTCAAGGCTATGGTTTTTCCTGTGGTCATGTATGGATGTGAGAGTTGGACTGTGAAGAAGGCTGAGCGCTGAAGAATTGATGTTTTTGAACTGTGGTGTTGGAGAAGACTCTTGAGAGTCCCTTGGACTACAAGGAGATCCAACCAGTCCATTGTGAAGGAGATCAGCCCTGGGATTTCTTTGGAAGGAATGATGCTGAAGCCGAAACTCCAGTATGTTGGCCACCTCATGCGAAGAGTTGACTCACTGGAAAAGACTCTGATGCTGGGAGGGATTGGGGGCAGGAGGAGAAGGGGACGACAGAGGATGAGATGGCTGGATGGCATCACTGACTCGATGGACGTGAGTTCGGGTGAACTCCGGGAGTTGGTGATGGACAGGGAGGCCTGGCGTGCTGAGATTCATGAGGTCACAAAGAGTCGGCCACGACTGAGCGACTGTTCTGATCTGATTGAATCACTATGCTGTACACCTGGAACTGACACAATATTGCAGGTTAACCACACTTGAATTGAAAGAAACTAAACAGTTCTGTTTTAAATCCCACTAATTCTGACATGGGTGTTTGTATTATTAACAGGCAATGTCTTAATGTCTAAAGAATGTCTCTATTGCTTAGTTAAGAGACATCAACAGTGGTTTCTTGATTCAGGGTTCTCTTGGGTATCCTCCTCAAAATATACTTATAAGCAGTCACCTACTCATGTGATACCTTGAAAGCAATAGAGGAGAAAACGAAATAAATGGTGAAGAAGTATAACATGATGCTATCAGACTATTTTCACAGAAACCAAAAACTGATTAAAAGAAGCAAACAAATTTGTGGTCATTTAAAACCTAAAGACACATTTAATAACATTTCTTAATTTCTTTAAATTTCTATCTCTTCCCTCCTATGGAGGAAATCTACCCAGTATAACATTAAACTGCTAATACTGTGGTCTAGGCAGAACATGGTTCTCTGAGCCAATGCAGGCGAGTTTCAGGGAACCTAACAACATTATTGATTTTAGGCAAGCTTATTAGAATCAGTGTTACATGCCGTCTTCCTCTACCAGATTGTATTTGGACTTCATTATGAAATCTCATTACATTAAAAGGAGGCTGCAATGAGTTCAGTAAATAAAAAATTGTCAAAGATGGATTTGTTAAAGTTAGTACATCTATGAAACCTGCTTTGGGTATCAATCTGTCAAGAAACGGGATCATGTACTTCATTCTTTCGTGCATCCCCCTTGCCCTTTTCTTTTCTGGATTGAGAATATTCACCAAATCTAGTAGCATACAGAAAATCTTTGCCTGTTTTCCTGTGGGCAACTTTGTACAACATACAACTGGGTGAGACACCACTTCACATAATGGCTACAGGCAGCTTGAGGGGTGAATACTGGTTTGTTCCTCTTTCCATACAGCTTAGTAACACAATAAACTCGTGAATCCCAAGCAAGAGCTATGACAATGGAGTTAAGTCCACAGCCCTCAGGCCCCACCTATTAGTGCAGGAATATGAAGGACTAGTAGAGATTTGAAGTCACTCCCATTTCTGCTTCAGTAGTACATGGGAAATCATCTGGATGAGGTGGCTTAAATGAATGAATGAAATTGATGGAAATGAACTGATAGTGGAAATTATTTTTCCAAAACAAAGAGTTATAATACATGCTTTTCTCTTAGACTCAGTCCAGTGGCTATTTAATCAGTACCAACACACACAGTCTTGTAAATACTGGAAAGAATGATGAAAACTGTCTAGCCAGAAATCTGAGTACCCTCTCCTTCAAAATTGCGGGCACAAACTTAACACCAAACTATGAGTGTGTCTTCAGAAGCATTTCAGAAGCATTTCTGAAAGCCACATTTGAGGATCAGGTAAGGGTGGAGAAGTGTGGCTTCAGAAGCATTTCAGAAGCATTTCTGAAAGCCACATTTGAGGATCAGGTAAGAGTGGAGAAGTGCAAAGCGTTACTGGAGGCACACAGCCGCAAAGCCCCGCTGGCTTCACAGAAGGCTCCCCAGCTTCAGTTTGTACTGCCCTGTCCCAGAATGCTTCTTCCTCACCCGTCCAGTTGACATTTGGGATCTCGGCAGATCTGGGCATTGATCTGACCTGTTGGATTAATACTGTCACAGGGACAAAGACCTCAGCACCAAGATGCCGAGTAGCACACTACAGTTTAGGGAGAACTCCCAGGACTCTAGTCTCCAAGTAAAACGTGACAGTTGAAGTGACTGGCTGATTTCTCCCTCCTCTGACACGATTTTCCGATCCACCATACCTTACATAGATTAATAGTGGGGTCACACATTTACTCAAGCCATACACAACCGCGCTGGGAAAATGTAGTGTCTTTATACTCTGTGATTGATCTGAGTCTTCTTTATGAGTCCCCTCTCTCTTGGATGCTTTGAGTTGCCAATTAACAAGATATCAGTCTCCTCTGCTTTAAACAGTCTCATTTCAGCCTCTAGTTCATCTGTCTGGCCTCTTCCCAGGACTGTTGCTCCTGCACTATGGGGACTTGGCTTGGTCCCAAAGTCTAGTAATGTCCTAGAGATCTGGAGCCTGTCAAAATGGGCAAGCACTAGTAGCAGGGTTTCTAAGTTCCCCTGTAACTAAGTTTTTAATTATCATCCCCTCTTGGGCTGTGGCCCCAGGATGGGTGGGACAGGGGAGGAGGATTATACGGATGTGGAAGTACACACGTCTCTTCTTGTGTTTTGCTTCTTCCTACCAGTTTTCAGAGTTGGCAAGATTAGGCTTTTATTTTACTTTCTTTTTCTCTGATCTGAACTTCTTATTAATACATCCCACATTTCTCTTGCAGAGCTCATTCCCACTAGTCCTTGAAGTTTAAAGAGAGAATTCAACTCACCAATAAAGGATTACAACTCAGAAGGCATTTTGAAAGCTTTGTACTCATTGCCTACTGCTATATTTATAGAGGTAAAACTTGAGTGGAATTATAAAATATTGTCACTTTCTCCTTCCCATATAAGCTTTCCTCACAATGTCCATTTCAGAGACTGACTTGAGATGTCAATTGCCTTAGCTCCCATGTTGTTTAGTAGCTAGATATCTGGACATTAGAATCTCCTAAAATTCTTTAAAACAGAGGGCTGTTTATTTTTAGTAACCACAGTATACTTGGAAAAGTTTGCATGATACTTGTAACATAAATGATGAAGGGTTTCGTATCAGTCTGGTTGTTATCAGTCTGTATGCTTATGTACAAAACTCTCTTGCTACGATTTTCTTAGAGCACTTCAGAGCAAAGAAGTCTCTCACTTCTAGTTTGTAGAGTTGTATATACAGAGGCATTAGGTTATGAAATTAGTTTTTGAAGCTTCTGCAATCGGAGAAATGAGCTCATCGTACTCAACACCAGTCAACCTCCCCTGCGCTACATTATACAGTTCTGGATACAAACAGTACATCTCTCGGAGAGCAACTGGGATTTAATTATTCAATGTATTTATTCAACAAATATTTATTGCACTCTTCAGGCCATCTTTTTTTTTTTTCTTAGTGCTGGGTACAAAATGGAGAATTGTTAAATAAGGTAGATAAAGTCTCTATCCTAAGGAAGCTTGTATTCTGGAAAGTAAAATAAGAAAAAGGAAACAGATGTGGATGAAAAATGTCACCTGCAATTTATCAGTCAAAAAAGATGGGGCCATCAAGTCATCAGCCACTGCAGCCACCCCCAACTGTGCTCCCTGAGGGGATTCAGGATGGAGAAAAGCAGGATACTGGTCCTAGACAGCTAAGGTGAATATCAAAGGAGTGATTTTAATGACTGCAGACTCTTGCATCTTCCCATACATCAGATCAGATCAGATCAGTCATTCAGTCATGTCCGACTCTTTGCGACCCCATGAACTGCAGCACACCAGGCCTCCCTGTCCATCACCAACTCCCAGAGTTCACTCAGACTCATGTCCATCGAGTCAGTGATGCCATACAGCTATCTCATCCTCTGTCGTCCCCTTCTCCTCCTGCCCCCAATCCCTCCCAGCATCAGAGTCTTTTCCAATGAGTCAACTCTTCGCATGAGGTGGCCAAAGTACTGGAGTTTCAGCTTTAGCATCATTCCTTCCAAAGAAATCCCAGGGCTGATCTCCTTCAGAATGGACTGGTTGGATCTCCTTGCAGTCCAAGGGACTCTCAAGAGTCTTCTCCAACACCACAGTTCAAAAGCATCAATTCTTCGGCACTCAGCCTTCTTCACAGTCCAACTCTCACATCCATACACGACCACAGGAAAAACCATAGCCTTGACTAGACGAACCTTTGTTGGCAAAGTAATGTCTCTGCTTTTGATATGCTATCTAGGTTGGTCATAACTTTCCTTCCAAGGAGTAAGTGTCTTTTAATTTCATGGCTGCAGTCACCATCTGCAGTGATTTTGGAGCCCAGAAAAATAAAGTCTGACAGTGTTTCCACTGTTTCCCCATCTATTTGCCATGAAGTGATGGGACCCGATGCCATGATCTTCTTTTTTTGAATGTTGAGCTTTAAGCCAACTTTTTCACTCTCCTCTTTCACTTTCATCAAGAGGCTTTTTAGTTCCTCTTCACTTACTGCCATAAGGGTGGTGTCATCTGCATATCTGAGGTGATTGATATTTCTCCCGGCAATCTTGATTCCAGCTTGTGTTTCTTCCAGTCCAGCATTTCTCATGATGTACTCTGCATATAAGTTAAATAAACAGGGTGACAACATACAGCCTTGACGTACTCCTTTTCCTATCTGGAACCAGTCTGTTGTTCCATGTCCAGTTCTAACTGTTGCTTCTTGACCTGCATAAAAACTTCTCAAGAGGCAGATCAGGTGGTCTGGTATTCCCATCTCTTTCAGAATTTTCCACAGTTTATTGTGATCCACACAGTCAAAGGCTTTGGCATGTCAATAAAGCAGAAATAGATGTTTTTCTGGAACTCTATCGCTTTTTTCATGATCCAGGGGATGTTGGCAATTTGATCTGGTTCCTCTGCCTTTTCTAAAACCAGCTTGAATTCAGGAAGTTCACGGTTCACATATTGCTGAAGCCTGGCTTGGAGAATTTTAAGCATTACTTTACTAGCGTGTGAGATAGGAAGTGAGAAAAGCTCTAAATCCATTAACCTGCAATGTCTGGTTTTCTTTAATTGACAGTGCTATTTTAATGCTCCGACTACCTGATTATTTGTTGTAAAAACTCCTTACACATCCTGGCCCCTCCTTTACCTCTTCAGAGCTGTCCCTCAGAGCTGTCTGAGAGGCTGCCTTCTGGGCTTAAGCCCATTTCTCTGATTGCAGAAGCTTCAAAAGTTACTTTCATAACCTAATGCCTCTGTATATACAACTCTATACTTCCTCAGCTAAGTACCCTGAAAAAACAAAAATAATTCTCAACTTTTAGGTTGTGCTTTTTTTTTAGTTGATATGGGTATATGAAGAGTATTTAGGGACCTTCAAGAATTTATCCATAAGAAGAAGAGAAACCTCCGGGAAAGGAAAGTGAGATTTGATAACTATGCATAGTAGAGGGACTGAGTTTTAGAAGAGAGAGGAGCTCATATTCCTACTTGGTGTTGCTGTGTAGAGCATGACTGGGACCAAAGGGGAGGATCAGAGAGGCAGATCTTACTCAATAGAAGGAAGAACTTTCTAGCAATTAGAGTTTTACTTCACCTGTCTTTGTAGAACCTTACTATACTGCTGGAAGGAATATGAATTGTTTAGTTGTTTTGGAAAACAGTTCGGCAGTTACTCAAATGACTAAACATACATTTATCATATGACCCAACAATTCCACTTAGGTATATACACAAGAGAAATGAAAATATATATGCATACAAGAAGTCGTATATGAATATTTACAGTAACATTATTCATAATAGAGAAAAGAGGGAAACAATCCAAATGTCCATCAGCTGACGATCAGATAGTCAATGGAATATTATTGGCCATAAAAAGGATGAAGTACAGATACATGTTACAACATGAACAAACCTTGAAAAGATTATGCTAAGTGAAATGAGCCAATCACAAAAAAACACATATTGTATGATTCTGTTCATATGAAAGTACAGGATAGGAAAATCTATAGAGGAAACAATACATTAGTGATGGTCTAGAGCTGGTGAAGAGGTTAGGGGTCTAGGGGAATGAAAGTTAAAGGGTATGCAGTTTCTTTCTAAGGTGATGAAAGGGCTCTAAAATTGATGGCAATGACATCTGCACATATCTGTGAATATGCTAAAATTGTATACTTTAAATGATTAAATTGTAATTGAACATGAATTATAGTTCAATAAAGTTGTTAAAAAAAGAAGTAATATTTGAATCTGTGCTTTCAACTTTTCCAACCAGATTATGGGACACACCAAATTATGGCTTTGGTTCAAGGGAAAAGAGAGGGTCCATTTCAAACTCCTTTTGAGCCTTTTAATTCCCTTTTAGCATGTATGGAAATCAGACATTCTTTGATGATTGGGGAAACTGGGTTTTCTGAAAGATAGCGCCTGCCTTTTTTTTTTTTTTTTTTTTCTTTAGTGTTTTCTGTGTCCTTTGTCCTAGGTTCTCACTCCTAAACATGCAGCAGTAAGATGCAGAAGAAGGAAAGATCTGAGAGAAATTCACCAATCAGTTGCTACTCTTCATCTCTCAATGAACTTTTTTCAAAAAGGACAAATTTTAAAAGAAACATACAATAAAAGAAGGGTATCACTCATCAATATATTCTTGAAATTTATAATAAGGAAAAATATTTAAAATTTCAAAAAAATTTTAGCATGTTTTTAAAATTTTTTAATCTGTTTTTTAATTGGAAGATAATTGCTTTACAATGTTGTGTTGGTTTCTGCGATACAATAATGCTAACCCTAAAAATTTCAAAATTTTATTAAAATTTGTTATGAAAGAAAATGAAAATGTTAGCCACTCAGTCATGTCCAACTCTTTGCAACCCCATGGCCTGTAGTGCGCCAGCCTCCTCTGTCCATGGTATTCTCCAGGCAAGAATACTGGAGTGGGTTGCCATACCCTCCTCCAGGGGATCTTCCTGACCCAGGAACTGAACCCATGTCTCCTCCATTGCAGGTGAATTCTTTACCATCTGAGCCACCAGGTCATTTGTTATGTGACATAATAAAAATTTTACTTATTGGTACTTACTGAGTACCTGTTGTGCCCTAGTCCCATTTATATACCTTAATCATAATTCTCTTTTGAATTAAAGAAACAGTTTAGAGAGATTGTAATTTGCTTCAAATCACTATTTTTGGTTCAGTGGCAGAGCCAGGTTTAAATCTGTGTCTTTCACATACCAGTATGTTGTTACAAGTTGCCCCTGAAGAAAGTAGACCAAAGCTGCAGCTTGAACATCCTTACTGCTAAGATGTACAAAACAACCTAAGAGGTAAGAAAGAAGCCTGGTTACATAGAAGGTCCCTCCATAAAGTTATCAAAAGTGAAACCACATCCTAAGTGAGTGCTGCCAATTATTTCTTAAAAGGTCAGTACCATTGCTTAGTCCTGAAAATTCAAAATTTCTTATTCCATGATTACTGGATTCAAATAGCAGCACTTTCTCTCTCTTGTCTTTTTCTCTTGCTTTCACCCTATACAAATTGCTAGTTGTTGAGCTGCCAACAAACCAGAGCTCCCCTGGTGCTTCTCACACATCTCCAGAAGCGATGTCAGACTCATGTTCATATTCTCCTTGGCTGATGAAATATTTAAACCGTGCTGATAGCCTCAGATGGCATTTTAGATGCTGAATACACCACCCTGTGGGTCTCTTTCCAGAGGAACAGTAGGCTGCAGTGCCCTGCCTCCATCTCTCTCCCATGTTTATGCTAAAAATGACACTTTCTCCTAATGCTTTTTAATCAAAAGCAGCTCATCACCAACACTAAAAAAAAAAAAAAAAAAAAACAAACAGTCATTGCTAGTAGGCTTGACTGGCCAAGTGCACACAATTAGTAAGACCTTTTGGAGGAAGAATGTACAGAAAATGCTCCATTCGTTGACTTTCAATTAAAATGATAACAGCAACAGATCAAGTGATAGGAAACCTGTTGCCTTTCTGTCAACCCTGAGGCTGCTGCCTGGTGGGAGAGCGAGGCTATCTTTGCAAGCACAGGTGAGCGGGTCATGCCAGGTGCAGTTCTGACACCCAAGCTAATTGAGGAAGATATTTTCATTTTGACCTGATCCCATAGAAAACAGACAAACAAACGCAAAACACTTGTCAAAGAGCTGTGCTGACACAGGTAAGGTTAATAGGTGTGAGGGACTAGACTTTCCTTAATATTAATCAAAAATAATTTGAGCCTTAACACAATGCCCTTGCTCCTTAATTTTGATGGTAAAAATCAGACCATTTCCCCTCAATGCCATTAATGGGGTCAGTCTCTGAGTTTGAGCCGGTTGCCATGCCGTCAGTCCTGCGGAATCCTAAAAACCATCATCATTTGTTTCTAAACAGATCAAGAGCTATTTACCATCTCAGTGTTTTGTGTACAGCTGGGTGTCTGGCAAATGTCCAATATCCATTAACATTTAAAAATTAGTCCCATAATGCATCTTTTCTAGGGCTTGAGAAGTATACACAGTGACACATGTTGAGAACCAATTACACTTGCACTACCATTAGTCTGGCTGCATTCAACTTCCCAGTAAATGCAGGCTAATTTAGTTTCCAGAATGGTGTGTCTAAATTCATACAATGACCTTAGAGAAGGCTGAGTATCTAAAGATTTAAAGTGGAACAAACTGCTTAGCAAGAATATTACTTTTCATAGTGAAACATGAGAACACATTATGTGATGATCCGCTGAATTTCTGCATGTTCCCTTTTAATCCCTTTTTTCTAAAACTTGCAGTTAGGATGAGTCAGGAGGGCATGGACAGATTTCAGCAACCATTTTTATTCCCTTGGTCTGTAAAGCTCCCATCACTTTGTATGTTAGCAAATAATTTGCAATGTGTCTATTTTTTTTTCACGTTTGTGGTTATAACTGAGTTACCTGATTCCATTTGTTTAACAAATGAACAAATTCTGTCTTCGGAGTACAGCACTTCAAACTCTATTTGGGAATCACATTATCATGTTGCCCAAGATAAGCAAAGCAAACTATAATGGGTGGTTTGGTAAAATGCTGAAAATAGAGGTGTTCAGAAAGAAATGGGCTTTCAGGGTGACACTAATGGTGAAGACTCTGCCTGCCAATGCAGGAGACATGGGTTCCATCTCGGGGTGGGGACGATCCCCTGGAGAAGGAAATGGCAACCCACTGCAGTATTCGTGCCTGGAGATCCCATCGACAGAGGAGTCTGGCACGCTACAGTCTGTACAGTCTCAAAGAGTTGGGCAGAACTGAGCATCTGAGCACGCACACACATAGAAATACTTTCTGGAAAATGTTCTTCAAATTTGCACTGTCTAGAAAAATTCCTCTAATCATATCCAAGGTGAAAGAGGGATTGAGTCTTTCTGGGGAGCAGCCCCCCTTCTTCCCAGCTGTCCTTTCAGTTTTCAGTAATCAGGACGGAAACTGACGGGCTTTCCTGGCTGATGATTCTGGAGCACGTAGTGTACCAAGCTTATCTTAGCTCACTTAGTCTATGTCATGCTGTTTAATAAAGCTAAATTGCTCACATAAACAGAATACTGTGCCATGGGCTTTTAGGATTCAGAGGTAGTTTAAAAATATAATTTTTCACTAACATTCAACAGAACAATTTAGCAATAGCTTACAGAAAATTGCAGGAAAGCAGTAATTTTCCAAATGTGCACAAACTGATTCAGTGATTTACCAATTAGAGACTTTGGGGGTGGTTGGGGATGTGCACTGAGCTAAAAAAGTTGTCCTCTCCTAAGGAAGATTTCCCATGACTCAGGCCACACTTGGGAACCTTACTGCATTTTTCTCAAGCATCCTGAAATATTTCATGATAAAGCTCCTTTTGGAGGTTATAATTGTTAGGTTAAAATTGCATTGATTTAAATCAGAGTTGACTCTAGGAGATGTTGGGCTTCCCTGGTGACTCAGATTGTGAAGAAACTGCCTACCGTTCAGGAGACCCAGGTTTGATCCCTGGGTCAGGAAGATCCCCGGGAGAAAGGAATGGTAACCCACTCCAGTATTCTTGCCTGGAAAATCCCACGGACAGAGGAGCCTGGCAGGCTATAGTCTATGGGTTCGTAAAGAGTTGGACGCAACTGAGCATAAAGCTAGGAAATGTCAGGGCTTCTGTAATTTAAGAGTAATTTTTAGTGCATTTAGAGACGTTTATTAGCATCTCCTCTTATTTTGAGAAGACTATATATTTATAATATTTTGGGTTGAAATGCTTCTAAACATCACAGGAAACACAACTGCCTCACTAGGGCTGTTGATCTGTGTTCTTACTGAATTGGGAGTTTGGGGTTTACACTCTTTTTTATCATTTGGGGAGTACAAATCATAGTTACTGCTGACAATTTGTAGGAGAGGAAGATAGACACAGTAGATTAAAATGATAAAGGAAAAATGTGCCAATGGGGGAAAACATCCAAACCTATGCTTTTTCAGAGCTATCTGTATTGTATATTTCCAGGTCATTTTGTGTGTGTGTGTGTAGGAATTAACCCAATTGGCATAGAAGAACTTGATTTATTGGGTGAGTAGAGGTTCAGTTAGGCTGAGAATATTTCATTTCAGTAACTTGAAAGGTAAAGATTTTTACCTATAATAGTAAATGTGTGTCCTGCTTCAATAACTAGTTCAAAACAGGCTTGAGAAAAGGGTGTGTTAATCTTTGTGTAAAATGCATGCAGGGTTGTGATCTCATCACACATACAAAAATTCCTTTACAATTGCAAAAGTGAACAAGAAATGTATTTCCTCCAACTTATTTAGTTTCCTATGAAGAAGTTGATCTGCAGAGGTCAATTATCCTTCAGGGATATCCTGGAAGAAATGAACAATTAGCTTGATTTTCTGTTGAAGTTGGAGCTTGAGACTCAGTATGTGATCTATTAAAAAAAGGAGATAATTCCTCTTAAACCATGTCTTAATATACAATGGAGTCTTACACTGCAGGTAAGAAATTAGCAAAATAATCCAATCCACCACCATGCTGCCAAGACAGAGCATCTCGATATGCAACAATCATGGCTTCAAAACATTAAAAGAAAAGTCTCTCATGGGGAGCAGTGAAGGATAACAGAATTCACTCCTCTTATGAAGTGTGAAACCTTATGAAAGGGAAATGCCATTTGATTTTTTTTTTTAACGAAAGAGAATTGCTCAAATCTGATTAAAGGGAGTAGCAGCAAACATTGTAATTTGGGGTAATCAGGAGAGTGTACAGTTTTACGGAGAGATGAAAGCCTAGAGCAAGACTTTCATAAGCTTCAGACTATCTGGGAGGCTGACTATTACCTGTCTCTGCTCTAAAAAAAAGCTGTTTTTGCCCCAAGAAACAGAATTTAAAGTGGGGACTAAATTGAGCTAAAAGCATCCTACACAGAGCTTTTCAGAAAAGCACTGAATTTTCCTACATGATGAATCTATAAAAAAATTATTTCCTCTCTGGAAACATCTTTCTCTTTTTTGAGTTAACATGGGAGTTGTAGATACAACATTCTCCCTCTGTCTCTCTCTTTCTCTTAATTTTAGGATCTTAGTTTCAGCTGGCTCTATTACCTTGGAAGCCAGGACTATGCTTTAAGCTAAATAATATTGGATGTCTCAGAAGACCAGAACCTTCATGTCACTGACAGCATTTCCCCTGAGGATGCATTCATTTGCTTTGTCTTGGTCCTAGGAGTCTGGCTTTTAAACACACACACACACACACACACACACACACACACACATACTTGGGAGAGAGATGAGAATATCCAGAGTGTTTAAAGATGAAGAAGTCAGAAATATATTATGGATTGGGAACTTGCTGGAGTTGTGTCATTTCAAATGTAATCCCAAGAAAATAATTTTATAGACAGTTGCTGGTTTTCTTTACAAGAGGAAGAACAGTTTTATCAAAAACCACTGCGTGGGTGGTAAAAATAAGTTTCTGCATGGAGAGGGGGGAGAGCTCTCTTGAATGGCTGCTACTTATGATACCAAAGATAATTTGTAATAATACATAAAGAGAGCACCCTGAATCCATTTAACCAATTTCAATGAGATTTAAACCCTTTTCATGCATTTTCATTGACTTCTACAGCATTCTGGTGAGGCAGAGTGGGCAGATATTATTTCTGCCTCCGCAGTTGAGAGATGGCTGTGATGAAGACTAGAGCTGAGGGTGTGTGGAACAGTGTCTGCTGATACAAGATTAGGTGCTTCTTGTTGAATCTCTTTTCAAGTTATTTTTCTTTTCTGATAGATTTCCTTTTCAATATTTTTCTCTGCTCAGTTGCACACTGCTTCAAGTCTTGCCAGGAGGAAGTGGAGAGGAAAGGGTCCCAAGACTTTGAATTAATCTGAAGGACATATTCTTTAATCCTCCTTTTCCTTTCTCAACTTGTCTAAACTTCTGCTGACAGCCTCAGGGTGACCTAGTAAGCTTGAGCCTGGCATCAGATGTGGCCAGAAGATAGTTTATGAGGAAAGGTGTGGTCCTTTCACTCAGTCTGGACTTGCATCTCCAAAAGCAAAGCCCAGCCTACTGGCTGCTTAACAGGTCCTGAAGGATTGAATAGAAGTGGCAATTATAGCTTCTGGTGTTAAGACATAACTAGATTTAATCCCTGGCCTGACACTTATGGTCTGAGTCTTCCTCATCTGTAAAATGGCCATAATATTGATAACCACTTCATAGGATTATTTATCTAGTATTGGTAAGGATTAGTGAGACAATGTGAGAAACATGTCTATTATGCTGTCACTGCAGACCCATGCTGAACCAAACAACTCGTGTCTCTGTGATGCATAGTAGCTGTGGACTCAGACTTGAGCTTAGTCTTTTTTGTAGTATGCTTTCTTGGTCAAAGCAAGAAAGAAAACATCCTCTGTCGTCCCCTTCTCCTCTTGCCCCCAATCCCTCCCAGCATCAGAGTCTTTTCCAATGAGTCAACTCTTCGCATGAGGTGGCCAAAGTACTGGAGTTTCAGCTTTAGCATCATTCCCTCCAAAGAAATCCCAGGGCTGATCTCCTTCAGAATGGAATGGTTGGATCTCCTTGCAGTCCAAGGGACTCGCAAGAGTCTTCTCCAACACCACAGTTCAAAAGCGTCAATTCTTCGGCGCTCAGCCTTCTTCACAGTCCAACTCTCACATCCATACATGACCAGAGGAAAAACCATAGCCTTGACTAGACGAATCTTTGTTGGCAAAGTAATGTCTCTGCTTTTAAATGTTGTACATCTGAAACGTATAATACTATTTGTCAATTATCTCAATTTAAAAAGTAAATGGAAAATAAAGATGTCTGAGAATCCTTTAACTAATCTTTGTTCTATTGAATAGTAAATTTTCTCCTGAGAAGGCCTTACATCTCATAAAACTGTCTCTGAAGGTGCAAAATATATGTGGTGGCAGTTTTCAAAAGCATTTCTGTGCTTTGCAACCAGAATCAAACATCAGAGAACGTTAGGTCCAGCAGCACCTTGGAGAGCACCAAACTCGCTGCTCAGGCCATTTCAGATGAAGAAACCGAAACATATAAAGGTCGCACTGCTCTTCAGTTGCTAAGTAGGTTAAGAGCCTTGGACTCCTAACTCTTAGTAACGTGCCTTTTCTTTCTCATAGGATAAAATATGATTTTACCAAATATTTCTGGATACAAGTCTAAAGGCAAAGACTATTTGTTCATGAAACAATTGATCCATGCAGGCAATCTACTTATTCAGTCAATTCATTCCTTGGCAGGGGAGGGAAGGGCATGTCACTGATGGAGAAGGGACTCGTAAAACGGCTGTTTGGCTAATTGTTTGGTGAAATAATTCTCACTTCGAGCCAGTGGTCATTTCAATATCTTTGAGCTCAGAAAAAAAGCGCTCCAGTGATGTCCCTTCCATGCTGTTCTGGATGAATAGAAGGCAGTGGTTATGGCCACGGGGCAGTCAATGGGACAGGAAGAGATGTTTGTCATGCCTTGGGATTTACAAGATGCATAACTGTGGCTAGTGGTCAGCTCTTTCTTATTCCACAGGATGATCCAAGGTGAAACATCACAGTTTTTTTTTTTCTTTTCTTTTCTTTCCACAATGATTTATTTCCTCTACTTTTTTTTCCCTTCAGTGGTGCATTTATACAAGGCCTAACAAAATGTGGACACCAAACTCAAGTGCACAGTTCAATAGTTCAAAAGCATCTCTGGGAATTAAGGGAATGTTTGAGCAACCACCAGAATGACAGGTGAAGTCAATACAAGACAGCTTCAATGTTTTTCTTTTCAATTTGCTCTTAGAATGATGCAGTTTTGCCTAGTGAGGAATTGGTGAAGCTTCTTCTCTAATAGTAAGTTTTAAAACACCCAAAAGCATTTACTACTCCATCTCTACATTCTTTTTCTCTGGTAGAAACATTTTGTTCTCATAGGTCTCTAAAAGTTAGAGAGTATTTCAACATCTGTTCCATACATATTAGTTGTTCCCAAAAGAGCTTTGTGGAATCACCTTCACTAATTCAGAGCCAGCACTGAGCTCTGTTACATCTCCTTCTGTACCCTATATCAGGATGCCTAACTACTTGTGTAATCTGACGACCGTGATCTTATAAATGATGGCTCATAAACATTACTACCTGAACTTTACCAGCTCAGAGCCCCTAGTTGCTCGTTTGAGAATCCCAGCCCATCTCCCACTTGATTCACTAATCATGTGTGTAAGCTCACCCTGGGATACATTCACTTAGGATTCAGTCTCTCAAGTTCTTTGCAAGGTGTTTCACCAGTGTTGCAGTGCTGTTAGACAGAAGACTTTTTGGCACAGTCTTGGAATGGCCCTAAGAGCCTTTTGGGAGACTGAGCTGTACCATCGTGGGGAGTATCGTGGGGCTGGAAGCCCGTGAGAGGGGCTAAGAAAAGCCTTCTCCCCCTCTCTGTGCTGTACTTTGTCATCTGGATTCCAGGGTAGAATAACTTGGGTCCAGAACCTTATAACATCTGTGACTTTAGCTCCATACATCCTAACTTCTTCCTTTTGGTCCAAGAACTGCTGCCTTTCAATCTGGTGGTGGGGAAGAAACACGTTGAGGGAACAGAAGAATACCATGCTACCCTCTCCATCTTTCCTTCCACCCATCTATACCCCCACAGCAACACTCCTAACCCACACAGTGCTTCCTTCAGCTGAGAGGCCAGCCTCTGAAAATTCACTCATGGAAATGGACATTCACATGTGTGGTGGGGTAGGATGGAGAGGAAGTTGAATAGGAATGTTCTCATCCTGAAATCCTTGACCAGTGTAGGAATTCAGGGAGGAAGTACTGGAGCCAGTCAGGTGGTGAGGCCCTTCCTCTCACACTGTGAGGGAGTCTGGCTCCTTCTGGCCAACCATTGTTTCCTCTGTTGTGTGGCTGTCAGAAGTAGATCCTCTTCTCTGTGTAGCAGATGGAGTGTCTGCCTCAGAAGGTTTCCAGGAGAATAGAGTATGCTGGTGACTATTATCAGCAGTTCTTCACTGAAGAGCGCACATGCTTGCTCTGAAACCATACAGTAAAGGGATGAAGGTGGGGAGATTGCAGCTTCTCACCATGTGCAGGAGAAAGGCCTCTCAACCTTGGCCTTGAGTTCCAAGCAGATGCTTTCTTGCTCACTAATTCTCCCTGTTCTCTCCTCTCACCCCTTTAAAGCCTCTTCTCATGGTGGTGCTTTTAGTCACACCATTCCTGTTCCCTTCCTACTTCGACAAATACTCCCAGAAATTCTATAGCCTCACCAGAATGATGAAGCCATTGTATGCCTCCTTTCTCAGAAAATTCCACAGTGTGGACCTCGGGTCTCCATTAGGTACCATGGCTTTCTTCCTTTTTTTCTTCTTTCAGCTGGTCCTCCAGATGTGCTCTCACCTAGAGCCTGCTGGAGCTGTGGAAGTCCTGCTCCCCTTCTACCTCTTCCCAGGACACTGTCTCTGGAAGACTGTGTGTTTAACCTTTGGCACGGGTTTTCATTTCTCATTGTTAACAGACCATTGACTTTGCATCTTGAGAATGATCCTGGCCTTGTATGTTCCCCGTCATTACTTTCCTTACATTCATTGGCATTGTGTTGCATGCATGCTCATGCCTCTTCGAAAATTAAGTCATGGAAATGGGTGTACAAGTTGACCTTTGAACAATATGGCAGTCAGGGGCACTGACCCTCCTGCTCCATTAAAAATGCATGCATTACTTGTAGTCTGCCCTCCACAATTGTGGTTCCACATCTGGGGATTCAACCAACCTCAGATGATATACTATTATAGTATTTACTATTGGGGAAAAAAATGGCTAAGTGGAACTGTGCAGTTCAACCTGAATTGTTAAGGATCAACTGGCCATGTGTGTATTGGGACAAGACAACTCCCCAGATAGCTCCTTGACCACAGAGTTGGGGTGTGGAGGTGGGAAGACTTGCAGGCAGTTTTCTACCTGCACCAGCACAGACTGTGTTGCTGGGGGTGGGGGCCATGCCCTGTACACACTCAGTATGTTTTCACACACAAGTCCTTTAGTCTTTGTCTTAGGTTGGGTCCCCAAGAAACAGACCCTGAGACCAAGATTTAAGTGTAGGAAGACTTTTACATGTGAACTTTCAACTTGCAAACTTTCAAAGATGCATATGTGGGTGCCAGCCCTCGTATGCAGCTGTTGTACTGTGTGACTGTACTTTTCAAGGTATTGTACTATGAGATTAAAAATGTTTTCTTTATTTTTTGTGCTAAACGCTGGGCTGGAAAAAGCACAAGCTGGAATCAAGATTGCTGGAAGAAAAATCAATAACCTCAGATATGCAGATGATACCACCCTATGGCAGAAAGTGAAGGGGAACTAAAAAGCTTCTTGATGAAAGTGAAAGAGGAGAGTAAAAAAGTTGGCTTAAAACTCAACATTCAGATCACTAAGATCATGGCATCTGGTCCCATAACTTCATGGGAAATAGATGGAGAAACAGTGGAAAAAGTGTCAGACTTTATTTTTCTGGGCTCCAAAATCACTGCAGATGGTGGCTGCAGCCAAGAAATTAAAAGACACTTACTCCTTGGAAGGAAAGTTATGACCAACCTAGATAGCATATCAAAAAGCAGAGACATTACTTTGCAAACAAAGGTCTGTCTAGTCAAGGCTATGGTTTTTCCTGTGGTCATGTATGGATGTGAGAGTTGGACTGTGAAGAAAGCTGAGCACCGAAGAATTGATGCTTTTGAACTATGGTGTTGGAGAAGACTCTTGAGAGTCCCTTGGACTGCAAGGAGATCCAACCAGTCCATTCTGAAGGAGATCAGCCCTGGGATTTCTTTGGAAGGAATGATGCTAAAGCTGAAACTCCAGTACTTTGGCCACCTCATGCGAAGAGTTGACTCATTGGAAAAGACTCTGATGCTGGGAGGGATTGGAGGCAGGAGGAGAAGGGGATGACAGAGGATGAGATGGCTGGATGGCATCACTGACTCGATGGATGTGAGTCTGAGTGAACTCCAGGAGTTGGTGATGGACAGGGAGGCCTGGCGTGCTGCGATTCATGGGGTGGCAAAGAGTCAGACACGACTGAGTGACTGAACTGAACTAAACTGAATATGTATTATTTGTGTGAAAAACCTATTGTGGTATAGTACTATATAACCAATTGTGTTGGGTACCTAGGCTGACTGTGTTTGACTTAGGAACAAGTTGGACTTATGAACTTGCTCTTGTAACAGAACTCATTTGAATGTATGGGACTTAATGTATATCAGTTTGTAGGGGAGATGATCTCAGGAAATGCCAGTAGTGTAATGCAGATATGAGCCAGGAAAGAGAAGGGAGGGAGCTAGTGTGTGTGCAGTGGACTTCTGGGTTGCCAAGCACTGGGAGACTGTAAGGAACTTACCTCAGCAATGTCCCACCTAAGGGTGGGATTCCCCTCTATTACTAAAGAATGGGCCTTCCCAGGTGGCTCAGTGGGTAAAGAATTTGCCTGCGATGCAGGAGACGCAGGAGACACAGGTTTGATCCCTGGGTCAGGAAGATCTTTTAGAGTAGGAAATGGCAACCCACTCCAATATTCTTGCCTGGAGAATCCCATGACCAGAGAAGCCTGGCAGGCTACAGTTCATTGGGTCACAAAGAGTCAGACACGACTGAAGTAACTGAGCATACACACACGCCTTACTAAAGAATGCTACTCTGAAAGGGAGTAGCAGGCCCTGCCCTCTGTTAGAAACCAGAGAAAGCCCTCGTGCAGAGTCATAGGTGCTTGCAGTCAGCAGCCCATAATAGCTTGCACTGGGACAGTCAGAGCCAAAGGGAATGGGCAGGCCACTCACTGCCCCGTCCACTACTGCTCTATTCAAAGATATCAGGAGAAACATTTTTATACTTCACTGCTCTGTGACCCAGAAATGGAGACCCCTCCTTCCCTTTGGTCAGAACCTGCTCCATGCTGGTGTGTGTGTGTTTTTTTTAAATGAAAGTCCTCCCTACCCCCACTCCACAGAGAAGGATTTAACAAAGGAGGGCTGGCTGGGATACTGGGCCATTTACAATCATCAGCCTTTGTTTTGATAGCTCCTGAGAAAGTGGCTAGTACCTGTTTAATGAAAGTAAGTATTTGTTAAATGGAATAATAAATATAAAAATTGGAATTTGAATCAAGGACACCTGATCTCAAGAATTATGCTCTTTTCCTATAATTCCATCAGTAAATAAACTGCCTGCAATGCAGGAGACCTGGGTTTGATCCCTGGGTTAGGAATATGCCCTGGAGAAGTAAGTGGCAACCCACTCCAGCATTCTTGCCTGGAGAATTCCATGGACAGAGGAGCCTGGTGGGCTACAGTCCATGGGGTTGCAAAGAGTTGGACATGACTGAGCAACTAATAGTTCCACTTTCTTTTCCTCATTAGGGAGACTGGAAACAGTAGTTGCCACCAGAATGGTTCTCCTCACTGGGAATTCTCCACCCTGACTGATAATGGCTTTTGAGTATCTAGAACTTGGATCTGTAAATTGGCCTGCCAACCTAGCCCGAATGCTAAACCTTACTTTGTTAAAGGCCATTCAAATCAACTGAAACGTCAACATTCTTAAAAACAGATCTATTAATAATTCAAAAGCTTTAGTAACAGTACAAGCATTTTCTTACACTATATTAGAAAATTTGACGATGTCTGCCATATTTATAATTGTACTGGCTTTATTTTTCAGAAATAGTATGATTGCTAAGTACTGACACGTCTGGTTTGATGACAGTTTTCCAAAGCCCAAAGCTCTTATTTCAGTAAAGGAAATTTGTCTAGGAAAAATGTGAATTCATCACAAGAAAAAAGAAGCTAATTTTAGTATGGGCTTAGTGGTGATTAGGTGTTTTTGTTTTTTCTATTTCTTTATAATTTGTTATGGGCAATAACTTTCTAATCAGGATTCATTCTATTCCACTGATACAAAACAAATACTAAAGTTTCAATAGCATGAATTTTCACACACATTATGTACACATGCATGTGAATTCACACACAATGTATTCATTCATTCATTCATCCATTGAACAAATACTTACTTGCTGATCCATAAATGAGTCACTAAATGTATAAACTCATTTGAAGGCCTACAATGAGGTAACTGGTTTGCTAAAAAGGAGAGCACAGACCTCTTGTTAGGAAAGACCTTAATTCAAATTCTATTAGCTGCCTAATACTGAATAAGTGAGTTCTACTCTCCAAGTTTCAGTTTCTGAATCTGTGAGATCATGATAAATAATACTTATTTCGTGATTGATGAGGGTTAAATTAGATAAGACATGTGAGTAAATTAATACTTAATTCTATGGATGACTCTATGAGTCATTGCCATTACTTTGCACATTTTTGAAGAGGAGGCAATCAAGCTGCTCCCAGATAGGATTCTCCCAAGTTGCGCAGAATGACATCTCGGTAGCTAACACAGTAGGCCACATTCTGATTTATATACCTGATGTCTTGCTCTAAAGTTTTCAGGCTTATATAGAAGTAATAGGAAGCTTCCCCTTATTTCAAGTGACACTACAATTGTTCTTATCAGGTAAGAGACATAGAATCTCTCTCTCTCTCTCTTTTTTTAAAATCAATTAGATACTCATTAAGGTCAGCAAACTTCTATTGATTGGTAAAGAAGTATGTGGCTAGTTAAAGCGGCAGTAACAAGTTAACTGCCAAGCAGAGGACACCCAGCAACTCTCCAGAAAGTTATTTTCATATATTTCCATTGAGTGTTATTAAACTCCCAGCATCACAGCCTAGGAATGCTGTTTAAATATTTGAGTGGGAATTGATTATGTGTTTTGACTTAGTTGTGCTTTTGCAGGAGTATCAATGATCACATAGATTGTTTGTTCACTTGATGAACTTCTTGCATGAGTGGTGTTGACACTCAGACTATTCCTTCAAGAATGTGTTTGGTGTCACCAGCATCCTTCTGTAATATAGTAGGGTAAATATTTTCCTTTGTATGTGTGGGAACAACTTTCTAAAATCACAGAGGAAGGCAGTGGGAATGTATGATTTTCATATACAAATATTTATTTTATAGACAACTTTTCAGGAGCATTTAGTTCATAAAGCTAAGTAGATCTATATATTGATTAGACTGGCTGGTTCCCACGGCAGGAGAACTTAATTCATATCCTATAAATTCACTATTCTCCTTAGAGTTTCAGGTTCTTCACTGGCAGCATTTCTTCCAGGGTTATAAGGCCTCTGCCACCTATGTGGGTATGGGTTAAAAAAGAAAAGAAACAATAAAGGAAGAACTAAGAATGTACAAAGTGTTTTGAAGATGGAATTACAAAGCATAAATATGTTTACCTTTGATATATTTTATATAAGAAACCTAGGAAAAATAATCTTTGTATTTTTCTTCATATTTTTACCTACTTTTGACAAAGGGAGAAGGATAAGGCAATAATGAGATTGGGTTTGTAACCTGGCCCACCTGAACGCTCCTCTACCCCTCAGTTTGGCTAGAAGAATGTTCCCTACCCATCCTGAGTCTTAGGCTCAGCCCCTAAAGAATGAATACAATTATAAATGCCATGTAGAGTTGTGAAGATTAAAGAAAATGTATACAAGGTACTCAGAAGACAGTAAGTAATGAATAATTGTCAACTATTTTTATTTCTTGAAAATGTTATTATAGCTCCTGAGAAGACAAAACATCTAGTAGTTAGACTACAGTATTAGAAGTGGGCAAGGCACAAAATTCTGTTTGTAGCTCTACTATTGACTTGTTGCATGTTTGACAGGAGTAATGTACTTTTTCATTTGTGCCATTTAATTTTAAGTTATCTGGAAAATACAATGCTGGCATTTGGTGATAATAACAGTGCCATGAAACTTTTTCAGGAAGGAATCTGGAAATAATGGGGGAGGGAACAGGTCACACAGAACCTTAGGGATCATTGTGAAGATGGTGGCTTTGACTTTGCCACATCAGGATTTTAAGTAGAGGATTTACTTGAATTAGTTTGGGAGTGTTCTGTTTTGTTTTGTTTTATTGGAGTATGCCGCTGCCGCTGCTAAGTCGCTTCAGTCGTGTCCGACTCTGTGAGACCCCATAGACGGCAGCCCACCAGGCTCTCCTGTCCCTGGGATTCTCCAGGCAAGAATACTGGAGCGGGTTGTTATTTCCTTCTCCAATGCATGCATGCATGCTAAGTCACTTCAGTTGTGTCTGACTCTGTGAGACCCCATGGACAGCTGCCCACCAAGGCTCCTCTGTCCACAGGATTCTCCAGGCAAGAACACTGGAGTGGGTTGCCATTTCCCTCTCTGTATTGGAGAATAGTTGCTTTATAATGTTGTGTTAGTTTCTGCTGTACAGCAAAGTGAATCAGCTATATGTATACAAATATCCCCTCTTTGGATTTCCTTCCCATTTAGGTCACCACAGAGCACTGAGTGGAGTTCCCAGTGCTATACAGTCAGTTCTCATTAGTTATCTATTTTATACATAATGTGCTGTGTGCTCAGTTGTGCCCATCTCTTTGCAGTCCCATGGACTGTAGCCCGCCAGGCCCTTCTGTCAATTCCAGGCAAGAATATTAGAGTGGGTTGCCATTTCCTTCTCCAGGGGATCATCCCAACCCAGGGATCGAATCTATGTCTCTTATGTTTCCTGTACTGGTAGGCGGATTCTTTACCACTAGCACCACCTGGGAACATAGGAGTGTATATATGTCAATCCCAGTCTCCCAATTGAATTAAGTTTTGAATTGACTCTTGGGATTGGTCTGTTGACAGAAGCCTGTGGGGATGGGGTTTGGGGAGAAAGATAAGGCAGGAGGTAGAAATCTTCTTCAAGTGGACATTACAGTAATCCAGATGAGAGTCAATGGTGCTTAGATCAGGATGGTTGCAGAGGAACTCTTGAGAAGTAATTAAATTCTTTATGTATATTCAAAGTAGGGACAATATCATTATAGATGAGTTGGATGTAGGGTGCAAGAGAAAGAGTTAAGAATCACTTGAAAAGTTTGACCCGAGTAAGTGGAAGCATAAAGTGTTATCAACTGGGAGGGAGAGAACTGAAGTGGAGCAACTTTCGGGTGGCAGATCAGGAGTCCAGCTTGTGACATGCTGAATTTTAAAATGTGTATTGACTTCTAGACAGAGATACTGACTAGAGAGTCAGAGGTATGTATCTAGGGTCAGAGATATGAATCTAGAGGTCAGACTGGAGATATAAATTTGGAAATCATTTGCATGGAGGTGGTATTTAAAGACATAGACTGGATGAAATCATAAAGCCAATTAATGTGATGGAGTAAAGGGGACCAGGTGTCAGGTCTTTGGACAGTTTACTTCATTAAAGGATGTCTTCCAAAAATTAAAGGCAGAGCAATCTTATTCAAAAGAGCTCAAATCTACATCTGATCACTTTTGTGCCTTCAAACTGTGAAAAGTGTAAGTCTTCTTGCACTTGCTGAGTTTCTGGTGAAAGAAAAGTTATAGTACACAGCAGGTGAAATTTGATCTTTTGGAATGTCTCTTAACTGCCATGGACTTGTATCTTGAGTGTATAAAGAATGGTCAAAATCCAATAATAAGAATATCAAGCTTTGATTAAAATATAGGCAAAATATTTGAACTAACACTTTACCAGAGAAGATATAAAAATGGTGAATAAGCACACGAAAAGATACAGAGTATAATTAGCCTTTATAAAAATGAAAATTAGAATCACAATATGAGATATCATAGCACACTAACTAAAATCACTAAAGAGCAAATACAAAAGAAGCAAATAAAAAACATGGTACCAAATGCTAAGGAGGATACAGAACAACTAAGACTGATGGTTAGGAATATAAAATGATAAAAAGCCACTTTGGAAAACAAAGTTATATGCACTCAACATAGATTTAGCACGCATATTTACCCCAGAGAAAAAAAACTTGTAAACAAAAACCTGTACACGAATGGCTTTATTCATAACTGTCCCAAACTGGAAACAATCCAAATGTCCTTTAACTGGTGAATGGATAAACTGTGGTATGTTCTTACTATGGAGTTAGTTCAGTTCAGTTGCTCAGTCATGTCCGACTCTTTGCAACCTTATGGACTATAGCACGCCAAGCCTTCCTGTCCATCACCAACTCCTGGACTCTACTCAAACTCATGTCCATTGAGTCAGTGATGCCATCCAACCATCTCATCCTCTGTCATCCTCTTTTCCTCCTGCCCTCAATCTTTGCCAGCATCAGGCTCATTTCCAATGAGTCAGCTCTTCGCACCAGGTGGCCAAAGTATTGGAGCTTCAGATTCAGCATCAGTCCTTCCAAAGAATATTGAGGGCTGATTTCCTTTAGGATTGACTGGTTTGATCACCTTGCAGTCCAAGAGACTCTCAAGAGTCTTCTCCAATACCACAGTTCAAAAGCATCAATTTTTCGGCACTCAGCTTTCTTTATAGTCCAACTCTCACATCCATACATGACCAATGGAAAAACCATAGCTTTCACTAGATGGACCTTTGTTGGTAAAGTAAAGTCTTTGTTTTTCAATACGCTATCTAGGTTAGTCATAACTTTTCTTCCAGGGATCAAGTGTCTTTTAATTTCATGGCTGCAGTCACCATCTGCAGTGATTTTGTACAATGGAGTACTACTTAGCAATAAAAAAGAACAAGCTATGGATATACAGAGCAACATGGATGAATTTCAAATGCATCATGGTAAGTTTAAAGAGCCAGATTCAAAGTCCAAATACGGACTGATTCTACAAAGACGGAACAGATCAGCTGTGTGACTAACTGGAGCTGTGGAAAGGAGTTGACCACAAAGGACACAAATGTGTATTTTGGAGCTCTTTTGTGTCTGGGTTTTGGTGGTGGTTACATGACTGTACACATTTGTCAAAACTCATAGAACTGCTCACCCAAAGAGGTGGATTTCACTGTATAAATGGTTATATCTCAATCATCCCTGATTAAAAATGTAGGATTTCTTTACACTAATGAGAAACAACTAGAAAAGAAATCAGAACAAACAAATAGCCATATGGCTTCACAGTGTTGAACTCCTGGGAAACCACCTCCGAAAGTCAAGGAAAAACCAAATCCCACGCTGGAGCCTCCCCACAGGGCTGGGCAGGGGGGAGTGAGTTGATGAGGCCCTCTTTCATTCGCTGCCTCCAGAGGACTTTGAACAAAGCCAGGGATGGCCTTGCTGTGGACTGTTGGACAGCACATCGTCTCAGTGATATATGATCCAGCCTCATGTACTACAAAGTACCAGCATACAACAAGCTTGTTGTATTTTTAGATCCCAAACTCAGAAAC
Source organism: Bos indicus (assembly GCF_029378745.1). NCBI lineage: Eukaryota > Metazoa > Chordata > Mammalia > Artiodactyla > Bovidae > Bos > Bos indicus. Next base: position 46,842,459 of record NC_091762.1, on the reverse strand, counting down.
ACCATGTATGGTATTTTCACCTGGGGTGAGGCTGACCTGAAACACCACAGGCAGACTCTGGAGTAAAAGATTTTTAACTGTGTGTCAGCAATGATTAGTTACAAAGGGAAAGAGAACTTGCCCCGTTTGACACTAAATGACAGAACAATGTGACAAAAGCTAAAAACAGCAAAAAACAGTCTTTAAGACAAGAGGCTGATCCCCAGTAGTGTTAAGAACAAGCCTTTTGATTACATCCTTTGTCCCAAGAATAATAAATCCCTACCCTCAAAAGGCTTTCTAGGCTAGTCTCCTAGATTTTGGCCTGGTGACCTCCAAAGTACAATATGCAGAGCTGAAAGAATCTGACCTGCATTTAATATTTCATTTCTATCTATCTCTGCAAAGTGTATTCTGGAGAGGAAGTCACAGAATCACTTCATATCCCTATAAATCAGGCATAACACAAACCACATGTTCTCTAGCTTTTTAGAGACCTGAGTAATGGGTTAAAAACCTGATTAGTAAAAATGCTCTTTTAAACCTCTTGACTTAGTCTTCTTGCCAGGCTGTTAATTGTAATATTGGCTTTCTGTGAAACCTCAGCCTCAGTAATAAAGTATCCTGTACGGCTTTGTGAGAACTAAGCATGCAGAGACACCAGACACGGTCCCTGCCATAAGGGCTGGCATTAGGGGAGGAAGAAGCAAGAGTTAATAATATAATAATAGTGATGATGATGATGGCTATGGTAATTCAAAATAGCATATGCTAAATCCCAAATGTGTACACAAAATAGTAATCACAATAGAGAACTAGAACACTGTAAATAGAGGTTTGAGACCCAAATAGTTCTTCCCTTAAGTTCAAGTTCCATTCCTTTGTGACTATGAAACACTGAATGACTCATGGACCCTCTGTCTCAGTTTCTTTATCCAGAAAAAAAGATAACTGTAGATTCTACTGCTTAGACCTGTGAGAATTAAAGGAGATCATGGGCATACTTGTTTGAGGACAGGATGTGGCATAGACGTGCTCTATTGGTACCAGAAGTGAAGATAATAGAAGTCCTGGTAGGATTGAAAAGAGGTGGCTACCTCTGCAATGGTATGTCAAGTGTGCTCTCAGAGAGAGGTCCTGGATGGAAATATACATTTGGGAGTGTGAATAATTCTTAAAATGATTGGAGTGGAGTAAAATTAGGGAAAGAACATAGATTAAAAAGAAGATAAGGGGACTTCCCTGGCCATCCAACAGTTAAGACTCTGTGCTTCCAGTGCAGGGGGTGTGGGTTCAGTCCATGGTCAAGGAACCAAGGTCATGTCCCAGGGCCAAAAAAGAAAATTAATTAATTGAAAAATAAAAGAGGGTAAGGCCTAGCATGGAGCCCTTTAGCATGCTGAAGTCTAGAGATTGGGCTGAGAAGGGGCTACTAAAGTTAGTTTTTTGGTTTTTTTTTTCTTTCTATTTTTATGGGCTTCCCTGGTGGCTCAGTAGATAAAGAATCTGCTTGTCATGTGGGGGACCTGGGTTCAATCCCTGGGTCAGGAAGATCCCCTGGAGAAGGAAATGGCAACCCACTCCAGTATTCTTGCCTGGAGAATCCCATGGATCAAGGAGCCTGGTAGGTTATAGTCCATGGGGTCACAAAGAGACGGACACACCTAAGTGACTACAACTTTCACTGTACTTTCCTTCTATTTATTTCAGAATTTACCTCTATAAGACTTCACAAATTCCCCAAAAACAGCACAGTCATGGAATTCAGCTTCAACCTAAATCATGATGAGTAGCTCCACTCACTTGCTTTTCTCTCATTATTCAGGGAATGTGAAAAAATAAGTTAAATAAACCTTTGTTGGCCTGTGTAATTGTAGTCCAAGTCTCCATTGTCAATGTAAAGGGTTGAAGTAATTATCTAGATAATTCAGGCAGAACCTACCAGGCCCCTGGGACCCCTCTCTCCTTCTGCCGCTTTTGCCTGAGTAACCAGGGAATCACTTCAATCCTTTCCCTGCTCACGTACTTCTGGTCTTGCTACATCTTTGACCATTGGACCCTGTCACTTAAATAAATATATCATATTGGACACAAATACCAGGGAGGGAAGACACTCTCATTTCACATGTGGATGTATTTTATTTCCATATGGACTATGCTAGAAACCAGTGAGGAAGGAAGATCTAAAGTGCAAAGGATAAATGAAGGCAGACTGTCAAAAACTGAGTCCTTGTCAGTTTGAAAGGAATTCAAACCCACTAAAGGTGCAGGAGTTGAATTTTCTCAACAAGATCCTGTATATAGCTCTTAGGGAGAACAGCAGGAATACGAGGAAAAAAAAAAACGAGAACACGTTGACCCATGTCACAAAACACTGTATGAATTTATAACCTCTTCATTAGAGATATTTTTCTAATCAAGAAGTAGCTCTTTAGCCTCATGAAAAGAAATGTGAAGGGGATGAGATGTTGTTGATAAGAGACTAGAAAATTGTACTTGCTTACATGCCCAGGATGGGATAAATAACAGCAAGGTAAATGAAAATCTCCCCAGCAAAAGACACCCTCCCTTTTGTGTGACTGAATATAAGTTCATGGAACTTGCAGTTGTGGCCAAATAAAGAGAAGCCACCAGCTCTGACAGAGGCTGTCAGATCTTATCTTAATGAGGCACAGATCCTAGGACAGGAGAAGAACAAAACGAAGCTGTGTGATAAGGTACACAGCGCAGTAATTGGATCAAGCTGAGGCAGTGGTGGTCCTTAACAGCAGCTCTGGGTACAAATGAAAGGGCTGTCACTTGCAAATAATTTGCTGTGTTTCAGTGTTCACTTTTGTCCATAGAGTTGTGTGTCAGGAGAAGAGTCTTAGACTTGCCTTCTCCATTTGCCTTCCAGAATATTTGTTTCTCACTGCACTTCGGCCAATTTAACAAGGAAATCTTGAGATGTTAGAAATCCTTTATTCACATGAATATACTTTCTCAGTTCTTATTCTGCATCCAGTAAATTCCCCATGTTGCTAGCATAGTGTTGCAATTTGCATTGCATTGTCCATGACTTGCCAAGTGAAAGTGAAAGTTGCTCAGTAGTGTCTGACTCTTTGTGACCCCATGGACTGTACGGTCCATAGAATTCTCCAGACCAGAATACTGGAGTGGGTAGCCGTTCCCTTCTCCAGGGGATCTTCCCCAACCCAGGGGTCAAACCCAGGTCTCCCACACAGAAGGTAGATTCTTGACCAGCTGAGCCACCAGGGAAACCCAAGAATACTGGAGTGGGTAACTTATCCCTTCTTCAGTGGATCTTCCCATCCCAGGAATCAAACTGGGGTCTCCTGCATTACAGGTGGATTCTTTACCAGCTGAGCTACGAGGGAAGCCCTTATGACTTTCCAGGGTTCCCCTAAAATGCTAGGTAAATATTGACATCCTGTGCGGTGAAATGAACTCTCCAGAATAAACTGAGGTCTTATTACAATTAAAGAGGCATTTAGCCCCTGAGAATCACAGCACTCTTATAACAGTTCCACGGACATTGTTTCTGTAATATATTGCTTTGCAGCAGACTGCTCTAAAACGTTTTGGTTTTAAACAATAGTTGACCATTTCTCATTATTCTCCAATGTGGATTGGGCTCACTGATGGGGTTCTTCTGTTTCATCTGGTGTCTGTTGTGGACTGAACATAAGAAGATGGTTCCTTTACTCACATGTCTGGGCCTCCCCTGGGTTTTCTTGAACAGCTGGGGGCTGGTTGGGGATCTCTGTCCATGCAGCCTCTTCATGTGGCGAGGCTGGGCCTCCTGGTGACACCATGGTCTCAGAGAACTCTCTCCACCTTTGTGGAGACCAGAATGGGAATGTAAACTAAACAAAATTAACAGCTCACATTAGATCACTGCTTGCTCTTCAGCTGTTACAGCGGTGAGTGAGTGATAGAGTTTTAGCTTCGGAATCAGGACACCTGCATTCGAGTTCTGCCTCTGCCCAGCAAGTCCTCCAGGCCCATCAGTCCTCAGCATCATCTGTAAAATGAGTAGATAGGATCAGACTGGTGTTTTTCAAATCACAAAGGTGCAAACGAGGGATTTTTTAAAGCATTTTCTCTCTCATTACTCTACAACTGAACCATGCTTAGTGTATTTATTCAAGCACAAGCGTTAACTCAAGCACTTTCAAGCAAGTACGGAAAGCACAACCTATTCTCTGCTTTCAGGACAGGTTTTAGGTAGTTTACCTTCTTCACAACTCTAGAGTATTTCAAAGAAATAAAGTCGTAACTGCTTACTAGTGCAAAGAGAGAGCATTTCTGACTTCAGTGATATGAAGAACCAGAGCAGTTTCCTGAGAGAGGTGGTGGAAATGTTCACAGGAGATTTTGAGGAATAGGGCTGTCTTCTGGGAAGAGTTTTAGTGTGTTTCTGCCTGGAATCATAGATTGACTCGAAGACCTCTGGATCCACTCACCTCAGTGTAGTGGTGTGACGGGGCTGCATTAACTGATGGCCCAATTAGCTTTTCAACAGTAAAACCGCTTATTAAGAAAACCAAACTGTCTCTAAACACGGGCCTGCAGTTGACCGTGCAGAGCTGTGTAGATGTTACTTTCGTTCTTCCTGTAGCTTAATGTTCTACTGCTGTACCATTCAATAGAAATATGATGTGAGCAACATAGGCGGTGCTTGGAAATTTATTAGAAGCCATGTTGAAAGAAACAGAACTAATTTTAAAACTTTATATTTTGAAGTAAATTTAGACATAAAACCATTACAAAAATAGTGCAACTTTCCCAGACATCTTTCATGATCCCAAACTTTCTTAATGTTAGTATCCTGCATAACCATGGTAAGGTTATCAAAACTAAAAAATCAATATTGATGCAGTATAATTAAGTACAGACCTTATTTGGATTGGTGAAATTAATTAACCCCATACATCCAAAATGAAATCAATAGAAAAATTATTGATATGATATTTTATGTTCTTTGTTTTGTAGTAAACCTTCAAAATCTGGTGTGTATGTCTCAGTTTGGACCAGCCATATTTCAAGCATGCAATTGCTCAGCGTGGCTGGGGCTCTTTCATGGAGCTGTGTGTGCTGTGCTCAGTCACTCAGCTATGTCTGACTCTTTGTTACTCCATGGATTGTAGCTATCAAGGCTACTCTATCCATGGAATTTTCCAAGCAAGATTACTGGAGTGGGTTGTCATTTCCTACTCCAGGGTATCTTCTCGATCCAGGGATTGAACCCATGTCTCTTGAGTGTCTTACACTGGCGTGCAGATTGTTTACCACTGTACCACCTGGAAAGCCCCGAAGTCCTACTATAACAAATTAGAGAAGAGCTGCCATCAACAGTCGACTTATTCTTGTGTGAATCCTACTGGAGGCACTTGCATCCATGCAGCACTAATGGTAGAGACAAAACAGCCTCTTGTTGAGAGCTCTGACTTAGGGGACAAGCAGAGGGGAATTCCAACTTTGTAACTTAGTGTTATCTATATGACTTTGATATATAACTCAAATTTTCTGGGCCTCCTTTTCTTCATCTATTAAAAAATGAAGAAAATAGCAACAACTCATGGGGTTACCAGATTGATAAAATGAGATCATGCAGTTAAATGCTAGGACAGTGCCCTACCTGGAGTGGCTACATGGCAAATGTTAGCTTGAGTGGTCATCTATATCACAGCCAAAAGGCCAAATAAATGTCCATCTTCCTATGAGTGATTGGAAAAGTTGTTTAAGGTTCTGGTTAATATTTCAGAAAAGCTTAAGAAGTGGTTATTGAGTATCGACTATTTTTCATAAGCTTATGGAAGCTTCCATAAGCCTATTATCCTTATCCATCAGAGGGGCAAACAGAATGAAAACCACTATCTTGGAAAACTAACCAAACTGATCACATGGACCACAGCCTTGTCTAGTTCAGTGAAACTATGAGCCATGCCATGGAGGGTCACCCAAGACAGACAGGTCATAGTGGAGAGTTCTGACAAGACGTGGTCCACTGGAGAAGGGAATGGAAAACCACTTCAGTAGTCTTGCCTTGAGAACCCCATGAACAGTATGAAAAGGCAAAAAGGTATGACACTGAAAGATGAATTCCCCAGATTGGTAGGTGTCCAATATGCTACTGGAGAAGAGTGGAGAAATAAATCCAGAAAGAATTAAGAGATGGAGCCAAAGAAAAAACAACACCCAATTGTGGATGTGACTGGTGACGAGAGTAAAGTCTGATTCTGTAAAGAACAGTATTGCATAGGAACCTGGAATAGTAGGTCCATGAATCAAGGCAAATTGGAAGTGGTCAAACAGGAGATGGCAAGAGTCAACATAAACATTTTAGGAATCAGTGAACTAAAATGGACTGGAATGGGTGAATTTAACTCAGATGACCATTATATCGACTACTGTGGGCAGGAATTCCTTAGAAGAAATGGAGTAGTCATCATGGTCAACAAAAAGAATCCAAAATGCAGTACTTGGATACAATCTCAAAAATGACAGAATGATCTCTGTTCGTTTCCAAGGCAAACCATTCAATATCACAGTAATCCAAGTCTATGCCCCAACCAGTAATGCTGAAGAAACTGAAATTGAATGGTTCTATGAAGACCTTCTAGAACTAACACCCCCAAAAGTTGTCTTCTTCATTATAGGGGACTGGAATGCAAAAATAGGAAGTCAAGAGTTACCTGGAGTAACAGGTAAATTTGGCCTTGGAGTACAAAATGAAGCAGGGCAAAGGCTAATAGAGTTTTGCCAAGAGAACACACTGATTATAGCAAACACCCTCTTCCAACAACACAAGAGAAGACTCTATGCATGAACATTACCAGAAATATCAAAACCAGATTGATTATATTCTTTGCAGCCAAAGATGGAGAAGCTCTAAACAGTCATCAAAAACAAGACTGGGAGCTGACTGAGGCTCAGATCATGAACTCCTTATTGCCAAATTCAGACTTAAATCGAAGAAAGTCAGGAAAACCACTAGACCATTCAGGTATGACCTAAATTAAATCCCTTACAATTATACAGTGGACGTGACAAATAGATTCAAAGGATTAGTTCTGAGAGACAAGAGTTCCTGAAGAACTATGGATGGAGGTTCATGACATTGTACAGGAAGCAGGGATCAAGACCATTTCCAAGAAAAAGGAATGCAAAAGGCAAAATGTTTGCCTGAGGAGGACTTACAAATAGCTGAGAAAATAAGAGAAGCTAAAGGCAAAGGAGAAAAGGAAAGATATACCCATTTGAATCCAGAGTTCCAAAGAAAAGCAAGGAGAGATAAGAAAGTCTTCCTCAGTGATCAGTGCAAAGAAATAGAGGAAAACAACAGAATGGGAAAGACTAGAGATCTCTTCAAGAAAATCAGAGATATCAAGGGAACATTTCATGCAAAGATGAACACAATAAAGGAAAGAAATGGTATGAACCTAACAGAAGCAGAAGATCCTAAGAAGAGGTGGCAAGAATACACAGAAGAACTATACAAAAAGATCTTCATGACCCAGATAACCATGATGGTGTGACCACTCACCTAGAGCCAGACATCCTGGAATGTGAAGTCAAGTGGGCCTTAGAAAGCATCACTACAAGCTGGAATCAAGATTGCCAGGAGAAATATCAATAACCTCAGGTATTAAGATAACATCATTCTTATGGCAGAAAGAGAAGAACTAAAGAGCCTCTTGATGAAAGTGAAAGAGGAGAGTGAAAAAGTTGGCTTAAGACTCAACATTCAGAAAACTAAGACCATGGCATTCAGTCCCATCACTTCATGGAAAATAGATGGGGAAACAGTGGAAACAGTGACAGACTTTATTTTTTTGGGCTCCAAAATCGCTGCAGATGGTGACTGCAGCCATGAAATTAAAACACCTTTGCTCCTTGAAAGAAAAGCTATGACCAACCTAGACAGCATGTTAAAAAGTAGAGACATTACTTTACCAAGGAAGGTCCATCTAGTCAAAGCTATGGTTTTTCCAGTAGTCATGTATGGACTATATACATGACTATGAGACTATATAGTCATGTATGGACTATATACATGAGTGAGAGTTGGACTATAAAGAAAGTTAAGTGCCGGAAAATTGATGTTTTTGAACTGTGGTGTTGGAGAAGACTCTTGAGAGTCCCTTGGACTGCAAGGAGATCAAACCAATCCATCCTAAAGGAAATCAGTCCTGAATATTCATTGGAAGGTCTGATGCTGAAGCTGAAACTCCAATTCTTTGTCTACCTGATGTGAAGAACCGACTCATTGGAAACGACCCTGATGCTGGGAAAGATTGAGGGCAGGAGGAGAAGGGGATGACAGAGGATGAGATTGTTGGATGGGATTACCAACGCAATGGACATGAATTTGAGTAGGCTGTGGGAGTTGGTGATGGACAGGAAGGCCTGGCGTGTTACAGTCCATGGGGTCGCAAAGAGTTGGACATGACTGAATGACTAAACTGAACTGAACTGTTTTCCACAGTACACTGTGATGAGTACTAGAGGCAAAAGGTGAATAAAAGCCCTTACGAAGCTATTGCTACAGAGTTTGAAGGACTATTATATAAAAGCAATAGTTACCTAAGATATTTTTCAAATCAACTGGTCAGACTGCATTAATTAGTTGGATGAAAATTTACTCATTTCCTTGTTACAGAAAGAGGTGGCAAGCTCATGGAGATGGTTAGAAGTATCAAGAAAAATTATCGTTGGTAATAACAGTAACAAGAGCCAACATTTCTTCTGCACCAAATCACCCAGCAATGTGACTCTAGACTATGTCTTACCTTATACTTTCTTTATTAAAGTTTTTGTTATTTAAATCTCTGAGTGTAATGTATGTCAATTTTTACATTCCTGGCACATACAATCAGGAATCCACAGGAGTGAATCTTTCAAACTTGTAATTGTCTTTGGGAGGTTGTCCTATGCATTAACCATCCCTTCCTCCCTCCCTCCCTCTCTCCTTCCTTCCTTCTCCTCTCTTACTTTCCTATATTTCTTGCATTTACTTTATATCATTTGATCATTTGTTCAGACTTCCTAATTTTTTATGTTATAAATGCAATTTGAGGAATGAGCTAACTTGACTTTTAATAATAAAGACTAATAACTCACTATGCTATGCTAAGTCACTTCAGTCGTGTTCGACTCTGTGTGACCCCATAGATGGCAGCCACCAGGCTCCCCCGTCCCTGGGATTCTCCAGGCAAGAACACTGGAGTGGGTTGCCATTTCCTTCTCCAATGCCTGAAAGTGAAAAGTGAAAGGGAAGTCGCTCAGTTGTGTCCGATTCTTAGCGACCCCATGGACTGCAGCCTACCAGGCTCTTCCGTTCATGGGATTTTCCAGGCAAGAGTACTGGAGTGGGGTGCCATTGCCTTCTCCGAATAACTGGTACCTTTTAAAAGACTCTATGGTGCAGCGATCACAAGACAGACTGAATTCTGCCTCTTATACATAGATACATTCCTTTTGCACAACTGAAACAATTTGAGTCTCAGTTTCCTTATTTGTAAAATGAGAGTAAGAAAAATGCTTTTTGTTTAGAATTGTTTTGAGGATTTAAAAAGATGATGTATGCAAAACTTGTATTACAACATATGCTTTATACCCATCAACCACAAAAAGTGTGTTCAGTAATGGTTGTTTAACAGTCAGTCCAAGATGTCAACCTAATTGTAATTGGGAAGCACTGAGGAATAAACACTAGTGTAGCAGGAATGTGAAAAGAGTTCTTTAGCTTTTAATTAGCTAAATGACATTTTTGTGCTGTGATGATCATTTTGAAATCTAGATTTCTTAAATTAGAAAAAAAAAAACTTTTTGCCCCAATATATTACCTACAATTTAACTTTTAAAGAACCAAATATAGAGGATTTTAAGCACAACTTTTTTTTTTTTTTTGCAGAATGCCCTTCTACCTCTGGCAGCAAGGCAATGACACTCATTGCCCTGGCATGAAAGGAGGCTGGGGGAAAAGGAAATGGGAAGCCAGAAATTGATTTCCTGTGTTCCAGGAAGGGATGAATGAATAATTCTTCCAGCCCCCTGATTGGGTCCACTTCTCATTGGCACAAGGAAATTTAAGAATAATCCAAATAACTTTATGATCCTGAGTCGTGAGTGCTGATGGCATTGTGTGGGGAAAGGCAACAGACTCTCTTAACAATCCGAGCTGTACAACGGATCTCTGTCCTACTTGGTTTAGAAACGATGATTCCATCACTCTTAGGGATGAGCCTGAGGGAGCATCACTGGCTGCCCTTGGCCTTTGTAAGGCTTAGCAAAATTGGCCTGGGGTGGGGATGGAGAGGCCTCCAGTGGCCGGAGGACTGCTGGAAGTTGTGATGAGGAGGGCATGGAGCAGAAGATGCTGAGGCATGGAGCAGGAGATGCTGAGCTGGGAAGGAGGGGACTGGGTTTAAATGGTGGAGACTGTGGTCTCTAGCAAGCAACATAAGACTCTCACCCTCCAAAAAGATTTAAAAAAAAAAAAGTGAGAGAAGCACTCTACCTCTGCAGCCCAAGTTTATGGATCAGAACAGACCATATCAGACCATTTTTAATGGAATACTCTAGATTATTTGTAGATTCTACCTTCCCAGCATGAACACTAGATCATATTAGCTGCATTCTTCTACAGACTCTGGCAACATTTTTACAAGGAGCAGGGGAAGGATAAGATAGTTTGAAATACTGAAGAGAGACTGTTATATCAGAAGAGACTGAACTATTTTAATGGAATAATTAAACTGTTGGATCTAAAAGTTTACCATATTAGATTAGCATTTATTTTTTCTTCTATTAACAGGTAGTACAGGTGTGTATGTTTGTATGTGTAGAAAAAAATCTAATGATGAGAACACAGGGAATATAGCCAATATTTTATAATAACTATTTATGGAGTGTAACTTTTATTTTTTAAAATATATTTTTTCATGTATTTATTTGATTGTGGCATGTGGGATCTTCCCTTGTGGCAGGCAGGTCAGTAGTTGTGACTCACGGGCTTAGTGGCTCTGCAGCATATGGGATCTTCCTGGGTCAGGGATCTAACCTGTGTCCCCTGCATTGGTAGGCAGATTCTTAACCACCGAACCACCAGGGAAGCCCTTGGAGTATAACTTTTAAAAGTTGTGAATCACTGTATTGTACATCTGTAGCTTATATAATATTGTACATCAACTATACTTCATATAATATTTTTAATTAAAAACTGGGAGTTTATTTTTGAGAAAATGGATATGATTGTGAGGAAAGCATATTTTTGGAAGGAGAAATCAAATTTCCATTTGTAAGTGTTAAATTTGAGATATCTATTAGATATCTAAATGGAAAGGATGGGTAGGCATTTAGGCATTCAGAAAAGAGGATTGTGCTAAAGATAAAATGTAGCCATTATCAGCAAATAGATGGTGTTTTTGTGCCAGGGCATGGCTTGTTGTTGTTGTTCAGTCACTAAGTCTTGTCGACTTTTTTTTTTTTTAATTAATTTATTTTAATTGGAGGTTAATTACTTTACAATATTGTGGTAGTTCTTACCATACATTGTCATGAATCAGCCACGGGTATACACGTGTTCTCCATCCTGAACCCCCCTCCTAACTCCGTCCCCATCCCATCCCTCTGGGTTGTCCCAGTGCACTGGCTTTGAGTGCCCTATTTCATGCATCAAATTTGGACTGGTCATCAACTTCATAGATGGTAATATACATGTTTCAATGCTATTATCTCAAATCATCCCACCCTTGCCTTCTCCCACAGAGTCCAAAAGTCTGTGTCTCTTCTGCAGTCTTGTGTATAAGGTCATCATTACCATCTTTTAAATTCCATATATACATGTTAATATACTGTGTTGGTGTTTTTCTTTCAGACTTATTTCACTCTGTATAGTAGGCTCCAGTTTGATACACCTCATTAGAACCAACTCAAATGCATTCTTTTTAATAGCTGAGTAATATTCCCTTGTTTATATGTACAAAACTTTCTTATCCATTTGTCTGCTGATGGACATCTAGGTGGCTTTCATATCCTAGCTATAAACAGTGCTGCGATGAACATTGGGGTACACATGTCTCTTTCAACTCTAGTTTCCTCAGTGTGTATGCCAAGTAGTGGGATTGCTGGGCCGTATGGCAGTTCTATTTCCAGTTTTTTCAGGAATCTCCACACTGTTCTCCATAGTGACTGTACTAGTTTGCATTCCCACCAACAGTGTAAGAGGGTTCCCTTTTCTCCACACCCTCTTCAGCATTTATTGTTTGTAGACTTTTTGATAGCAGCCACTCTGACTGGCGTGAGATGGTACCTCATTGTGGTTTTGATTTGCATTTCTCTGATAATGAATGATGTTGAGCATCTTTTCATGTGTTAATTAGCCATCTGTGTGTCTTTTCTGGAGAAATGTCTGTTTAGTTCTTTGGCCCATTTTTTCATTGGGTCGTTCATTTTTCTGGAATTTAGCTGAAGGAGCTGCTTGTATGTTTTTTATATTAATTCTTTGTCAGTTGCTTTGTATGCTATTATTTTCTCCCATTCTGAAGGCTGTCTTTTCACCTTGCTTATAATTTCCTTCGTTGTGCAAAAGCTTCTAAGTTTAATTAGGTCTCATTTGTTTATTTTTGCTTTTATTTCCATTACTCTGGGAGGTGGGTCATAGAGGATCTTGTTGTGATTTATGTCAGAGACTGTTTTGTCTATGTTTTCCTCTAGGAGTTTTATAGTTTCTGGTCTTACATTTAGATCTTTAATCCATTTTGAGTTTATTTTTGTGTATGGTGTTAGAAAGTGTTCTAGTTTCATTCTTTCACAGGTGGTTGACCGGTTTTCCCAGCACCACTTGTTAAAGAGATTGTCTTTTTTCCATTGCATATTTTTGCCTCCTTTGTCAAAGATAAGATGTCCATAGGTGTGTGGATTTATCTATGGGCTTTCTATTTTGCTCCATTGATATATATTTCTGTCTTTGTGCCAGTACCATATTGTCTTGATGACTGTAGCTTTATAGTATAGTCTAAAGTCAGGTAGGTTGATTCCTTCAGTTCTATTCTTCTTTCTCAAGATTGTTTTGGCTATTCAAGGTTTTTTTTGTATTTTGTATTTCCATACAAATTGTGAAATTATTTGTTCTAGTTCTCTGAAAAACACCATTGGTAGCTTGATAGGGATTGCAAGCAATCTGTAGATTGCTATGGGTAGTATACTCATTTTCACTATATTGATTCTTCAAATCCATGAACATGGTATATTTCTCCACCTATTTGTGTCATCTTTGATTTCTTTCATCAGTGCTTTACAGTTTTCTATATATAGGTCTTTCGTTTCTTTAGGTAGATTTATTCCTAAGTATTTTTTTCTTTTTGTCACAATGGTGAATGGGATTGTTTCCTTAATTTCTCCTTCTGTTTTCTCATTGTTAGTGTATAGGAATGCAAGGGATTTCTGTGTGTTAATTTTATATTCTGAAACTTTACTATATTCATTGATTAGCTCTAGAATTTTCTGGTGGTGTCTTTAGGGTTTCCTATGTAGAGGATCATGTCATCTGCAAACAGTGAGAGTTTTACTTCTTCTTTGCCAATCTGGATTCTTTCTATTTCTTTTTCTTTTCTGATTGCTGTGGCTAAAACTTCCAACTATGTTGAATAGTAGTGGTGATAGTGGGCACCCTTGTCTTGTTCCTGACTTTAGGGAAAATGCTTTCAATTTTTCTCCATTGAGGATAATGTTTCCTATGGGTTAATCATATATGGTTTTTATTATATTGAGGTATGTTCCTTGTATGCCTGCTTCTGGAGAGTTTTTATCATAAATGGGTATTGAATTTTGTCAAATGCTTTCTCTGCATCTATTGAGATAATTATATGGTTTTAATCTTTCAATTTGTTCATGTGGTTCATCACATTGATTGATTTGTGAATATTGAAGAATCCTTGCATCCCTGGGATAAAGCCTACTTGGTCATGATGTATGATCTTTTTAATATATTGATGGATTCGGTTTGCTAGAATTTTGTGGAGGATTTTTGCATCTATGTTCATTAGTGATATTGGTCTGTAGTTTTCTTTTTTGTGGCATCTTTGTCAGGTTTTGGTTTTAGGGTGATGGTGGCCTCATAGAATGAGCTTGGGAGTTTACTTTCCTCTACAATTTTCTGAAAGAGTTTGAGTAGGATAGGTGTTAGCTCATCTCTAAATTTTTGATAGAATTCACCTGTGAAGACATCTGGTCCTGGGATTTTGTTTGTTAGAAGATTTTTGATTATAGTTTCAATTTCTGTGCTTGGGATGGGTCTATTAAGATTTTCTATTTCTTCCTGGTTCAGTTTTGGAAGGTTATACTTTTCTAAGAATTCATCCATTTCTTCCAAGTTGTCCATTTTATTGGCATATAGTTGCTGATAGTAGTCTCATATGATCCTTTGTATTTCTGTGTTGTAATTTCTCTATTTTCACTTCTAATTTTGTTGATTTGATTCTTCTCACTTTTTCTTGATGAGTCTGGCTAAAAGTTTGTCTATTTTATTTATCTTCTCGAAGAACCAGCTTTTAGTTTTGTTGATTTTTTTCTAGAGTCCCCTTTTTTCTTTTTCATTTATCTCTGCTCTAATTTTTATGATTTCTTTCCTTCTAATCCTGCTGCTGCTGCTGCTAAGTTGCTTCAGTGGTGTCCGACTCTGTGCGACCCCATAGACGGCAGCCCACCAGTGTCCCCCATCCCTGGGATTCTCCAGGCAAGAACACTGGAGTGGGTTGCCATTTCCTTCTCCAATGCATGAAAGTGAAAAGTGAAAGTGAAGTCGCTCAGTTGTGTCCGACTCTTTGTGACCCCATGGACTGCAGCCTACCAGGCTCCTCCGTCCATGGGATTTTCCAGGCAAAAGTACTGGAGTAGGGTGTCATTGCCTTCTCTGCCTTCTAATCCTGGGGTTCTTCAATTCTTCTTTTTCTAGATGCTTCAGGTGGAAAGTCAAGTTATTTGATTTTTCTCTTGTTTCTTGAGGTAAGCTTGCACTGCTATGAACCTTCCCCTTAGCACTGCTTTTACTGAATCCCATAGGTTTTGGGTTTTTGTATTTTCATTTTCATTTGTTTCTATACATATTTTTATTTCCTTTTTGATTTCTTCTGTGATTTGTTGGTTATTCAGAAGCATGTTTTTTAGCCTCCATGTGTTGGGATTTTTAGTAGTTTTTTTCCTATAGTTGACATCTAATCTTATAGCATTGTGACCAGAAAAGATGCTTGAAATGATTTCAATTTTTTAAAATTTACCAAGGCTAGATTTATGGCCCAGGATGTGATCTATCCTGGGGAATGTTCCATGTGCACATGAGAAAAAGGTGAAATTCATTGTTTTGGGGTGAAATGTCCTATAGATATCAATTAGGTCTACCTGGTCTATTGGATCATTAAAGCTCATGTTTCCTTGCTCATTTTCTGTTTGGTTGATCTATCCATAGGTGTGAGTGGGGTATTAGAGTCTCCCACTATTATTGTGTTACTGTTAATTTCCCCTTTCATACTTGTTAGCATTTGCCTTACGTATTAAGGTGCTCCTATGTTGAGTGCTTATATATTTTTAATTGTTAGATCTTCTTCTTGGATTGATCCTTTGATCATTATGTAGTGTCCTTCTTTGTCTCTTTTCATGGTCTTTATTTCAAAGTCTATTTTATCTGATAAGAGTATTACTACTCCTGCTTTCTTTTGGTCTCTATTTGTATGAAATATCTTTTTCCAGCCCTTCACTTTGAATCTGTATGTGGCCCTTGGTTTGAGGTGGGTCTCTTGTGGACAGCATATATAGAGATCTTGTTTTTGTATTCATTCAGTGAGTCTTTGTTCTTTTGGTTGGGACATTCAACCCATTTACATTTAAGATAATTATCTCTAAGTATGATCCCATTGCCATTTACTTTGTTGTTTTGGGTTTGAGTTTATAAACCTTTTCTGTGTTTCCTGTCTAGAGAAGATCCTTTAGCATTTGTTGAAGAGCTGGTTTGGTGGTGCCGTATTCTCTCAGCTTTTGCTTGTCTGTAAAGCTTTTGGTTTCTCCTTCATATTTGAATGAGATCCTTGCTGGGTAATCTGGGTTGTAGGTTTTTCTCTTTCATCACTTTATGTATGTTCTGCTATTTTGGCCTTAAGAGTTCCTATTGAAAGATCAGCTGTTATCCTTATGGGGATCCCCTTGTGTGTTATTTGTTGCTTTTCCCTTGCTGCTTTTAATATTTGTTCTTTGTGTTTGATCTTTGTTAGTTTTATTAATATGTGTCTTGAGTGTTTCATCTTGGGTTTATCCTGTTTGGGACTCTCTGGGTTACTCAGACTTGGGTGACTATTTCCTTCCCCATTTTAAGGAAGTTTTCAACTGTTATCTCCTCAAGTATTTTCTCATGCCCTTTCTTTTTGTCTTCTTCTTCTGGGACTCCTATGATTCGAATGTTGGGGCATTTAACATTGTCCCAGAGGTCTCTGAGGTTGTCCTCATTTCCTTTAATTCTTTTTTCTTTTATCCTCTCTGCTTCATTTATTTCCACCATTCTATCTTCTGCCTTACTTATCCTATCTTCTGCCTCAGTTATTCTACTGTTGGTTCTCTCCAGAATGCTTTTGATCTCATTTATTGCATTATTCATTACTGATTGACTCTTCTGTATTTCTTCTAGGTCCTCGTTAAACATTTCTTGCATCTTCTCAATCCTTGTCTCTAGTCTATTTATCTGTAACTCCATTTTGTTTTCAAGATTTTGGATCATCTGTACTATCATTCTGATTTCTTTTTCAGGTAAACTCCCTATCTCCTCCTCTTTTGTTTGGTTCAGGGGGCATTTATCATGTTCCTTTACCTGCTGAATATTTCTCTGCCTTTTCATTTTGTTTAGGTTGCTGTGTTTGGGGTACCCTTTCTGTAGGCTGGAATTTCATGGTTCCTCTTTATTGTGGAGCCTGCTCCTTGTGGGTGGGGTTGGATTATTGGCTTGACAAGGTTTCTTGTTTAGGGGAGCTGGCATCAGTGTTCTATGTGGATGGGGCTGGATCTCTTCTCTCTCAAGTGCAATGAAGTGTCCAGTAGTGAGTTTTGGGGTGTCTATGGGTTTGGCATGGCTTTGGGAAGCCTATCTTTTAATGCTCAGGGCTGTGTTCCAGCTTTGCTGGAGAATTAGCTTGGAAGTCTTGCTCTGGAACTTGTTGGCTCTGGGGTGGAACTTGGTTTCAGTGTAGGTATGGAGGCTTTTGCGTGAGCTCTTGTCTATTAATGTTCCCTGGAATCAGGAGTTCTCTGATGTTCTCAAGTTTTTGAGTTAAGTCTCCTGCCTCTGGCTTTCAGTCTTATTCTTACAGTAGCCTCAAGACTTCTCCATCCATACAGCACATTGATAAAACATTTAGGTTAATGGTGAAACAGTTCTCCACAGTGAGGGACACCCAGAGAGGTTCACAGAGTTACATGGAAAAGAGAACAGGGAGGAAAGAGATAGAGGTGACCAAGAGAAGAATAGGGGGAGTCAAAGGGGGAGAGACCAATCTAGCCTGTGATCAGTTCCCTAAGTGTTCTCCAGAGCCTGGAACACCCAGAGAGATTCACAGAGTTAAGTAGAGAAGCAAAGGGGGAAGGAGGAGATAGTGGTGACCTGGGGGAGAAAAGGGAGAGTCAAAAGGGGAGAGAGCAATCAAACCAGTAATCACATCCCTAAGTGAAAATGGATGTTGAAGATTAGATTTTTAAAGGTACAAAATTGACAACAAATACCAAAAAGCAGAGATTAAAAATCTAGAGTTTAGACTGTCAAAAAACAATATTAAAAATACAAAACAAAATCAATCACAAAAATTATAAAAAATATGTATATGAAATTTGCTTTAAAAAATAGGGGCTTTTTTCTAGTGATAGAAGGTTATAAAAATGAAAATTAAAGGAGTAATAAAGAACTTAAATTTTAAAAAAAGTAAAAAGTGATAATAGTAAAAATATACCTAGAAATTTCTCTGGAGCTGTTGTGGGCAGTGTGGGGTCAGTTCAGTTTCCGATAGTTCCTTGTTCCAGCTTGTACTTGTTCTCAAGATCTATAGGCCCCCTCCAGTGCTTAGTCAATGTTAACTCCAGGGTTTTAATCTGTTGTACCTGTCACTTTCAGAGCGGTTCCCTCTTTGTTTATTTTGGCTTCCTCTGTTTCCAAGTCTCTTCAGTGTCTAATTTCCACTCTGACACAAGGGGGTGAAATTTAGGCTCACTTGTGTAGTTGTGTTGTGGGGATGGAGGGACACTGCAAACAAATATCGCTGGCGTGTGTGGGGAGTGCTTGCAGAGTATGGACCACACTGGGTTTGCCCCAGCTCAAGGTGGTGTGTGCTTTCTGGGTCTACACTGCTCAGGCTGCAGGGTGCTCTGCAGGGGAACTGTCCAAAGTGGACCCTGCCTTTCGTGCACTTCTTAGGTCTAAGCTGCTCAAGTTCTTGGGTACTCTGCAAGGGCACAGATTCAGCTGGGCATGCATTTTGTGCCCTTCCCAGGTCCGAACAGCTCAGGCGACCGGGTGTTTGGCCAGCGCACTGTCCCAGGTGGACCGTGTGTCTTAATCACCGCCCGGGTCCCAGCTGCTCGGTTTCCCGGGTGTGCCCCGAGAGAACTGTCTCAGGTGTGCCGTGTGTCTCCTCTGGGGAGTTGATCTCAGGCTGCAACCCTCCTGGCAGATATCAACCATCCAGGATCCCAGGAAGACGTGGTTAATAACCAGGAGCATGCACACAGTTCGGTGGAGGATGCCGGTCTCTGGGGCCGAGATTGGAGCAGACCCTTGCCTTCTGACTCGCTGTCGCAGGGCTGCCGCTGTGCCTTCGGTGGTGGGGAGGGGCCTGCACACAGCCAGTTAGCTCTCCTTTGATATTCCCTCAACCCTTTGCTCTGTGAGCAGGCCAGGCTGCCAGTTAGAGCCTTTCATGGGAAAGTTCTCTCTCTTTTTTTCCTCTCTGGCCACCCCACAGTTTGGATTGCTAGCTCACTTAGCTACCTCAGATTGTCCTCAGGGCATTCAGGCCTGGTCCTTCCCCTAAGCACCAATTATCCAGCCCCACCTCCCTGTCCAGCCCCTGCTCGCTGGTGGCGGACTCGAGCATCTGGGCTACTTCTCTGCTGGCAGTTGCAATTAGGTACGTATTCTGTGTGTTTTTTGTTTTTGTTTTTCTCCTGGTTATGTTGCCCTCTGAGGTTCTAAAACTCCCCACAGACCCTCCTGTGACAGGGTTTCCTACTGTTTGTAAACTTCTCCTCCTTCACAGCTTCCTTCCCAGGATGGAGCGTCTCTGTCCCTAACTCTTTGTCTCTCTTTTTGTCTTTTATATTTTGTCCTACCTCCTTTTGAAGAGAATGGGCTTCCTTTCTGGGTGCCTGGTGTCCTCCACCAGCGTTCAGAAGTTGTTTTGTGGAAGTTGCTCAGCATTCAAATTATCTTTTGTTGAATTTGTGGGGGAGTAAGTGGTCTCCCTGTCACATTCCTCCACCATCTTCCATGTTGACTCTTTGTGACCCCATGGACTGTAGCACAGCAGATTCCTCTGTCCTCCACTAACTCCTGGAGTTTGCTCAGATTCATGTCCATTAAGTCAGTGATGCTATTTAACCATCTTATCCTCTGCTGCCCCCTTCTCCTTTGCCTTCAATCTTTCTCAGCATCAGGATCTTTTCTAATGAGTTGGCTCTTCACATCAGGTGGCCAAAGTATTGAAATTTCTGCCTTAGCATCAGTCCTTCCAATGAATATTCAGAGTTGATTTCCTTTAAGATTGACTAGTTTGATCTTGCAGTCCAAGGGACTTTCAAGAATCTTCTCCAGCACCACAGTTCAAAAGCATCAATTCTTCAGTGCTCCAGCCTTCTTCATGGTCCAACTCTCACATCCGTACATGACTAATGGAAAAAACATAGCTTTGACTATACAAAAAAAAAAAAAAAAACATATATACTTTGTGGGAAGTGATCTCTGTTGTTTTAAATACACTGTCTAAGTTTGTCACAGCTTTTCTTCCAAGGAGTAAGCATCTTTTAATTTCAAGACTACAGTTGCCATTCACAGTGATTTTTGGTCCTTGGCAACTCAAGTGTTTGAAGAACGTTTGCCTTTCACTGATTATCTTTTGGCAGCACTGTATGCACACCTGGGATGGGGAGATGGAGGACTGACCTTTGCCCTTTCCTTTGCCCTTGACCATAAGCCTAAGAAAAAAGAAAAAGTAGGATTAGATCTGTATGACCTAGAGAGTATGTACTGATGCTGAGAACAAAATTCTTAGACATCTGCTTGGCTGTTGATGAGGAAGGAAGGTGAACCTGTCTACACTCCATTCAAGTCTCATGGGAGGAATAGTGGGGACACAATTTGCACGTCACCCAGGGCAGTATTTTGAGAAGGAAAGTCCTATCCTTTTGTAGCTTCCTGGTTTAACAAAGGCATGAGAAGGGAAGACATGAAAGAGACGTCTCCAATTGAATACTGACAAAAGCCACTTGCCTCCTGCTGTTTCCATTGCTTTACCTTCTAAAAATAACAGCTTTGAGAGCTGGGTCTGCATGTACATCTGTCTGTTGGGGTTTGTACTCTTCTTGTATCATATTCATGCCTCACAATGAGGAGATATTTAAGGCTTGTAGCTCTCACTCCCCTCCTTTCATTTATACTCTCCACGTTTACCTCTTCTTTCACACATCCATCTTCCCGAAGCGTGCTCAGACATGATGGTGGAAGCAAGTGCTCTATTTCATGTCACTGGGGATGGATGATATTGTTCCTGGTAGATGCACATAGACCGATCTCCTCTGCATCACGGACATAATATAAAATGCCCCCCTCAGTTGAGGTGTCCACAGGTCCAGTGTTATACCTGATGGGTTTTCAGTTGCTGATTCTTCAGAGTCTATCTTGTTCTTGAAATACACAGAGTCTCCTTTTCTGAGAGGCTTGAGCAAAGTATAGGAGAAAGGTTAATACTAATAATGGCAATGATGATATTAGGTTTGCTAATATTGACAGTTACCATTCATTAAATATCTTCTTATATTCAAGTTCACTATGTTCGGTTCTTTGCCTGTCTTACCTCAGATACATGTGAAATGGGGTTTGGGAGGCCACAACCTTGGTGGTTAGAGCCATATCTCTGGAGCGAAACAGTTGGGATTAGAATTTTGGTAGCATCACTCATTGCAGTGTGATCTGGGTCCCCTCTTGGCTTGGATTTCTTCCTCTGAGTAATATGGGCAGTAGTAGTGTGTATAATAAAAGTACCAACTGCAGAAATTGGCTTCCTGGACTAAATGTAATAATATACATAAACAATTTGACATATTAAGAAATTGGAAAAACACTAGGCCCGTAGTAAGTGATAAATATCAGCTTTATAAATATCAGTATTATATTTGTCCTCCTGTCAAAAAGGAGAAAAACAAATCAAACATAAGTGATCCCAAACTGCACCATGGTAGGTGGTATGTCTGGACTTATAGTCAGGTTTGTTTAAGGCTATGCATTTTCCAGTGATGCAGAGGCCAAAATGGCCCCATAACAGATTTCTGACATTTGTATAGAGCTAATGAATGTTTCATTCTAACATAAGAATTAGTGCTAAGCATATTGTGTGCTGTATCACATGGGTACGTGTTATACCACTGTTAAGAGAGGACCACAGTGTTCCCACTTCACTGGACTCTTGCATTGGTTCAGGTGGCCTTGATCTACATGCAAACTGAAACAACAACAATAATAACAAAACCCCTGCAGCTGTGTGAGAAGTTCAGTGCTCCTGACCGCTACCACCTCTGATCACAGGCTGCAGAGTCATGACTTTATAGTAGAGCCTATGCATGTACTGATACTTTGTAAACTTTAAAACTTTTACAATTATCATCCTTGAATGCCTATTGTGTGGGTACCAATACCTAGGAATGTTTGTGCCATCTGGGTAGAAATAAAAACCCCTGAAAGTTGATGTTATAACTCTTAATGCATTTTCCTCTCTATTTTTCTTGTTTCTAATGTTGACAACCGCCCACATGGTATTCACTGGTTCTCAGTATAGCCCACAGAAACGCCAGCTGGCTGCATGCCGGTGTCAAGAGGATGAGATTGTTGAGAGCTTCTTCATAGCAATACCTTGTCAACCACCAGCATTGTTTCTAAATCTGAAATATTTTTCTTCTTCTGTGCCTTTGGTTTCTCTTTCCACTTGGGAATGAGACCCAGGATAGGTTACTAATTATATTGTGGTAGCTGTGATTCCTAAGAACTCCAGCTCTCATCTTTATGCAGCATCACTCACTTAACTATTCCAGCTAATGTGTGGAGATCGGAGAGGGCTGTCAGCATGCACATGCAACATCACAGGAAGTCTGCTGTGCCTTCAAGTAGTTCCATGCTGGCTTTAAAAATATGATTTGTTGTCTCCAAACCTGCCCAGTGCACAACATCCAGAGAGAAACATGATAAAACCACAAAATCTGCCTCCTGCCTAGTTTTGACAATTAAAATCATCTTTGTCTTCAATTACTAGAAATGCTAAATCTATCTTTTTGAGAATCAATAACTACTGAAATTCAAACAGAAGCATTTCAAAAAGCATGATGTTTCTCCTACACTAATAACAATTATTCAGGTAGCAGCACAGATTCTAAGGAATATTTTTGAGCTTAGAATCTGGCCTTGTGTACACTAGATTGTTGATTAGAGCATTAATAAATGAAGAAATCTTGCAGAGTGCACAGCACTTCCCAGGCTGTACAAAAATATATTATCTTCTACTTGACAGATAAAATGCTTTAAAAATGGAACCTCACTGGCTCCAGGACCTATTTTGGCTTCCAAAATCTCCCAGCCAAAAAACCTAAGGGCTTCTGACTGTGTGCATTTTGCACATAATGAAAATACATGGTTTGCCTTCAACCTGTGTGTGATGTGTGTGTATCAATATAGTAACTATATGTGTTATGGTGTTTGAATTTAATCTGCCAGGAATGAGATCAGTTTACTGACTTAAATGTCCTTAGAGAATGACAGAGTCAGGAATCATAGGCTTGTCATTAGAGTTATGTTTGCTTTATACTCAGTGCTGTGGTGGTTTAGGACTCTGTATTGCTGCGTGTGGAGTGGTGGTCACCATACTGAATTCCAAGTGGCTCTGGATTTGGGAGCAACAACAGAAGAGAGGGATTGATTGTTGCCCCTGTTCTACCACAGACTTGAGGTTTCTTTCTGCCTACCACAGACTTGAGATTTCTTTCTATGTGCAGCTCTTGACCCAGGGTAGTCCAGGAACTTATTTAAAATGCAGCTAAGGTTTGAAATATTCAAGTTGTTCTTATTCTGGGTATATTGTACATTTCTTTGGTAGAACAACAGATGAGCTAGTATATACTGAGTAATGTAAGTACTATGTAAGCAGTTTCTAGGGGCTTTACATGTGTTAGTCCACTTTAACCAGCATAGCAGTCCCATCAAGTAGCATTATTATTTTCCCAATTTCTAGATGAGGCCACTAAAACATAGCAAGGTTAAGTGATTTTTTCCTAGAGCCACACAGTAAGTGGTGGAAGGGAAACCGGTCCAGTGTTTTTAACCACCATGGCTAAGACAGATTTTATGTAGAAGTGGTATGGTAGTAAGGAACTTTTCTAATGGCAGGTCAATCCAGAGGAGAAGCCAGAAATCTTTGATTTATGATACTGAAACTTCTTGGCTTTTCAGGTTATGTTAGCAACGGCATCTAAGATTCCTTAATTTGGGGGGAAATCCTAAGTCTATGATAGCTATACTTTTTCTTCTTTTGCAACAAAAATATTCTAAATATGTAAAATACATGAAAAACTGCAACTAGTAAGAGGTATGATGAAAAGATAGGACAAACTTAGTGTATTAAAAAGCAGAGAGATCACATGTTTTGAAAAACAGAGACATCACCTTGCTGACAAATGTCAAAGCTATGTTTTTTCCAGTAGTCCTGTATGGATGTGAGAGTTGGACCATAAAGAAGGCTGAGCTTGGAAGAACTGATGCTTTCAAACTGTGGTGTTGGAGAAGACTCTTGAAAGTCCTTGGACAGGAAGGAGATCAAACCAGTCAATCCTAAAGGAAGTGAACCCTGAATATTAATTGGAAGGACTGATGCTACAGCTGAAGCTCCAATACTTTGGCCACCTGATGTGAAGAGTCAACTCACTGAAAAAGACCCTGATGTTGGAAAGATTGAAGGCAGGAAGAGAAGGGGGTAACAGAGGATGAGATGATTAGATGGCATCATCAACTCAATGGACATGAGTCTAAGCAAACTCTAGGAGATAGTGAAGGACAGGGAAGCCTGGAGTGCTGCAGTCCATGGGGCAGCAAAGAGTTAGACATTACTGAGCAACTGAACACCAGCAAGAGGCATGAATATAAAGATTCTCTTACCCCATGTGATGGTAATAGAGTAGCTGTTTCCAGAACTGGTGTCATCCATAGTTCTAAGTCTTACCTAAGAAGGAGGTAAGGTTCCACTTCAAAGGAATGCAGTGTTCACTATAGTTGAATCATTTGGTTGACAACGTACCTAGAGTAAGGAGCCCTTCTGTACCCTCCAATCATTAGTTAGCTTCACACAAAGTTATAGGACATTTTCTGTAAGTGCATTTTCCATAGATGGTGCATATTAGCAAGGACTAGACATTTCTTTTTTTTTTTTTTTTATGATGGAGTTTTTTTTTTTTTAATTTTATTTTATTTTTAAACTTTACATAATTGTATTAGTTTTGCCAAATATCAAAATGAATCCGCCACAGGCATACATGTGTTCCCCATCCTGAACCCTCCTCCCTCCTCCCTCCCCACACCATCCCTCCGGGTCGTCCCAGTGCTCCAGCCCCAAGCATCCAGTATCGCGCATTGAACCTGGACTGGCAACTCGTTTCTTGCATGATCAAGGGATGTCCTTGAGTAGAATGTTTTGATTTGCTCCTATGAGTTCTGACCTTCCAATAAGTCTTGTGTTCCCCTGATTTCCAAAATATTGTAAGCATTTGAGGTAGTCTTGAGTAGAGATTCCCAAGGAACCTAATGAAATAAAGAAAACTTGAAACCCTACCCTTGAAGACGCACATGTAGACCTTACCTTGGTGTGTGGCCAAGGACACAGGAGAGGATGAGCCATTGGTTCATTTGTTTCAATTCATTCCATATCATTTCACACCACCAATCCATTTCATTCTGGAGTAGCACCAACAGTATCCTCTTTTTGGCCTTAACCAGTGAGTCATTTTTTAAATTTATTTACTTTGACTTCTCCACATGGCTTCTAAGATCTTGGTTCCCCAACCAGGGATTGAACCTGGATGCTTGGCAGTGAAAGCTTGGAGTCCTAACCACTGGACAGCCAGGAAATTGCCAGCCACTGAGTTCTTTACATGTCCTGTGCTATCTCATTATTTTCACTCTTGCTCCCTGCCCTCTTCCCACAAAAAATTCATTAGCAGCACTATGAATGATTTGGTTGATTCACCTGCCAATTTTGTTACACTTAGAATTCTAGAACAGTTTTACAAATGAAAGGGTGTCTAAGTAAAGACTCTACATGTTAGGATAATTCACTAACTAATGGTTATATTGCTAATTTGATTTTGCTGCTGATCAGAGATAGGAAGAGAATTGTAATTGAAATGCATTGCCACCAATTTGTAAATGTTGGTACACATTATCCATCATTGTTATGCTATTATGCTATTAACATAAATTATCACATAGAGGTAATTTAAAACTGTTAACTGACACAGGTATATCTTCTTCCTGGTGATAATTACACATAAAGGAAAGAGGTCAGGCTAAATGTTGCATGGTATTATTGCATGGACTATTGATGGACAGTAGTGATTAAGTGATGTTAGCATTGAAAAATTATTTTGTTCCTAGTATCTCTATGAATTTTCTGTTATACATGGATTTAAACTCTCATATTCAAATAAGCAATAGATTCTTCTTAAAGCACACAGTTTGGGGGCTAACTTTTCTAAAGTCACTATTCTGCTTCACACTAATATTGATTTTAATGAGTTTTTGTTTCATGTTCTTTTAGTTGCATACTTAGTTATAGGACTTTTTCTTTAAAAAATTAGAAGACATTAACTCACTACTAGTGAATTCTTGGTTGAGTACATAATTCCCAATTCGTTTGTATATCAATTTGTATATCAATGTATATTCTTAAGCAAATTAGAATTTGCCTCAGAAGGTGAGTATTCATGTTGAATGGGGATATGTGGGCATATTCTGTGTTGATGCTATGATTGTGTGAAGAGAGATTTTCTGTGGAGTCTATCCGATTATGTACCATATGTAGCTTCGGGGATATAACTAATGAAAGGGAAACTAAGATCGATTATAGGATGAGAGACAAAGCCAGACGATGAGCATTGGATTTTTCAGGCTTAAGCTTTGAAAATCTTAAGTACTTGAAGCTTCTCAGCCAGAGGATAGGTTGTCAATGAAATACTAGAAAAGTCATTCCTGGAAATGTTCAATGAGATCTTACTACACTTGGATTTCAAATGTTAAATAACCAACAGACCTCTAACAGAATAATGTGCTATAATTTCATCTCATCCCAGAGGGTTTCATCAATTCTAGGACCGCAGAGTCTAGGAGAGGCACGTGTTGCAAGTATTTATGAGATGGAAATGAAACAATGTGGGTGATATTCTGAAGTTGTGAAATGGGGAAACTAGACTGATTTCTCAGTGCTCAGGTCAGAAAACAATCACATAAACTTACAGAGAACATGCTACAATAATTCTTTGTTGTTCTCAAATGTGGCATGCTAAATGCCAAGTCAGGACATAGTGGGATGTTTCTAAGTTCTAACATAATCATGAAGGATGAAAGACATATACCATCAGAATTACTCTTGAAAACCTTAGGAAGTTACCCTATCAAAGACCGAGACACTCTCTCAGTTAATCCAGAACCACCAGTTTTCTTCCAGGTTGGGTACATCAGTACTTCTGTGTACACCAGAGGCAGTAGGTGCCATTTATTTAGGGCCATAATACACAATGATATATATATAAAACCAGAATCTGAGTTGACAAGAGTGGGGACAGTCACATGATGAGAGGCGTGCAAGGACCAGGCAGGTTGAAGGAACAGATGTCTATCTTCTCACATGCCATCTACAACCTCTCTGGGATTTCCAGGCACTAAGTGAAATAGCTGGCCTAACTGCATTATAACAGTTATCTTTCCTTTCTTCTTCTCTTTGCTCCCTCTCTTTTCTCTTTCTCTTTTCTCCCCTCCTCCCCCCTCCTCTCCACTACTCTCAACAGAGCATGATTTAGTATCACCATGATAGTCTCTTCAAGGTAGAATAAAAACACTAAGACTTTTAAAAAACATGTGTAGTCTATTCTCAGCTCTAAGATCTCTAATTTTTCAAACCCCTATGTCTTATTTTACGTTGATAGAGATTCTTAATGTTTTTGTGGGTCAGACTTTTTGAGTAGGTTCTGAAAGCTAGGGACTCTTTCCCAGAAAAAAATGTACTATAGACATTCAATCTCAATATAAACAAAAATAAAGATCCATGCATGACCCTATAATTTTTAACTAAGATTCTCTAGACCACCACAGATTTCTCCTTCAACCAGCAGGTGATCCACATTTTGTAATCTAATATCCTCTCTATATCATCACTTTTGAGGGGACCTATAAGGATGATAAGGACAAGAACACTAAGATTGAATAGCTAACATTCATTAAGTTCTTAAACATGTACAGGCACTAGTCTAACTCATTTGCCATTTATCACAACCTGATGACAAATGGATTATCACAGTAATCCAAGTCTATGCTCCAATGAGTAATGCTGAAGTAGCTGAAGTTGAACAGTTCTATGAAGACCTACAAGACCTTTTAGAACTAAGACCCCAAAAAGATGTCCTTTTCATCACAGGGGACTGGAATGCAAAAGTAGGAAGTCAAGAAACACCTGGAGTAACAGGCATATTTGGCCTTGGAACACAGAATGAGTCAGGGCAAAGACTAATAGAGTTTTGCCAAGAAAATGCACTGGTCATAGCAAACACCCTCTTCCAACAACACAAGAGAAGACTCTGTACATGGACATCACCAGATGGTCAACACTGAAATCAGATAGATTATGTTCTTTGCAGCCAAAGATGGAGAAGCTCTATACAGTCAGCAAAAACAAGACCAGGAGCTGACTGTGGCTCAGACCATGAACTCCTTATTGCCAAATTCAGACTTATATTGAAGAAAGTAGGGAAAACCACTAGACCATTCAAGTATGACCTAAATCAAATCCCTTATGATTATACAGTGGAAGTGAGAAATAGATTTAAGGGCCTAGATCTGATAGATAGAGTGCCTGATGAACTATGAAATGAAGTTCGTGACATTGTACAGGAGACAGGGATCAAGACCATCCCCATGGAAAAGAAATGCAAAAAAGCAAAATGGCTGTCTGGGGAGGCTTTACAAATAGCTGTGAAAAGAAGAGAAGCGAAAAGCAAAGGAGAAAAGGAAAGATCTAAATATGTGAATGCAGAGTTCCAAAGAATAGCAAGAAGAGATAAGAAAGCCTTCTTCAGAGATCAATGCAAAGAAATAGAGGAAAACAACAGAATGGGAAAGACTAGAGATCTCTTCAAGAAAATCAGAGATACCAAAGGAACATTTCATGCAAAGATGGGCTCGATAAAGGAGAGAAATGGGATGGACCTAACAGAAGCAGAGGATATTAAGAAGAGATGGCAAGAATACACAGAAGAACTGTACAAAAAGGATCTTCACAACCCGGATGGTCACGATGTGTGATCACTGACCTAGAGCCAGACATCCTGGAATGTGAAGTCAAGTGGGCCTTAGAAAGCATCACTGCAAACAAAGCTAGTTTAGGTGATGGAATTCCAGTTGAGCTATTCCAAAATCCTGAAAGATGATGCTGTGAAAGTGCTGCACTCAATATCCCAGCAAATTTGGAAAACTCAGTAGTGGCCACAGGACTGGAAAAGGTCAGTTTTCATTCCAATCCCAAAGAAAGGCAATGCCAAAGAATGCTCAAACTATGGCACAATTGCACTCATCTCACACAGTAGTAAAGTAATGCTCAAAATCCTCCAAGTCAGGCTTCAGCAATACGTGAACCGTGAACTTCCTGATGTTCAAGCTGGTTTTAGAAAAGGCAGAGGAACCAGAGATCAAATTGCCAACATCTGCTGGATCATGGAAAAGGCAAGAGAGTTCCAGAAAAACATCTATTTCTGCTTTATTGACTATGCCAAAGCCTTTGACTGTGTGGATCACAATCAACTGTGGAAAATTCTGAAAGAGATGGGAATACGAGACCACCTGATCTGCCTCTTGAGGAGTTTGTATGCAGGTCAGGAAGCAACAGTTAGAACTGGACATGGAACAACAGACTGGTTCCAAATAGGAAAAGGAGTACGTCAAGGCTGTATATTGTCACCCTGCTTATTTAACATATATGCAGAGTACATCATGAGAAACGCTGGACTGGAAGAAGCACAAGCTGGAATCAAGATTGCCGGGAGAAATATCAATAACCTCAGATATGCAGATGACACTATCCTTATGGCAGAAAGTGAAGAGGAACTAAAAGCCTCTTGATGAAAGTGAAAGAGGAGAGTGAAAAAGTTGACTTAAAGCTCAACATTCAGAAAACTAAGATCATGGCATTTGGTCCCATCACTTCATGGGAAATAGATGG
The DNA here is from genome assembly GCF_029378745.1 of Bos indicus. Taxonomy (NCBI): domain Eukaryota; kingdom Metazoa; phylum Chordata; class Mammalia; order Artiodactyla; family Bovidae; genus Bos; species Bos indicus. Next base: position 46,812,712 of record NC_091762.1, on the reverse strand, counting down.
GGAAACAGTAGAAACAGTGTCAGACTTTATTTTTCTGGGCTCCAAAATCACTGCAGATGGTGACTGCAGCCATGAAATTAAAAGACGCTTACTCCTTGGAAGGAAAGTTATGACCAACCTAGATAGCATATTCAAAAGCAGAGACATGACTTTGCCAACAAAGGTTCGTCTAGTCAAGGCTATGGTTTTTCCTGTGTTCATGTGTGGACGTGAGAGTTGGACTGTGAAGAAGGCTGAGCACCGAAGAATTGAGGCTTTTGAACTGTGGTGTTGGAGAAGACTCTTGAGAGTCCCTTGGACTGCAAGGAGATCCAACCAGTCCATTGTGAAGGAGATCAGCCCTGGGATTTCTTTGGAAGGATGATGCTAAAGCTGAAACTCCAATACTTTGGCCACCTCATGTGAAGAGTTGACTCATTGGAAAAGTCTCTGATGCTGGGAGGGATTGGGGGCAGGAGAAGAAGGGGACGACAGAGGACGAGATGGCTGGTTGGCATCACTGACTCGATGGAGGTGAGTCTGAGTGAACTCCGGGAGTTGGTGATGGACAGGGAGGCCTGGCATGCTGGGATTCATGGGGTCGCAAAGAGTCGTACATGACTGAGCAACTGATCTGATCTGATGACAAATGTGCTTTTTATCCTCACTTTACTGTTACAGAAACTGAGATGTGGGGAAGTTAGGGAATTTGCCTAAGATCACACAACTATTAAGCAATTGAATCATGACTGGAAGCCAGAAAGTCTGGATTGAGAGTCCAGGCTCTTAACCACTATGCTGTACTATCTTGTGGTATAAAATTAACTGGGTGTCTTTTCTGCTCAGTTTGGTCAAAAGAGAATAGAAGATGATCATGGCTACACTCTCCCATTAAATTGTGACTCTGTGACAGTGGTGGTTTCTACTAGTGCTTCCCTTCTTAGAAGAGGATGCACCTCCTCTTAGTATTTGAAGATGGCTGTTCACCTACAACTACATCCAGCTAGTCTTGCAATCAATCCTCTTGGAAGCAGTTGAATTGATTTCTAGCAGCCTTTAGTCTGATTCTGGATTCCTAAAAGGACTATACCTACTTTCCAGTTTAATTACACATCACTATTTGTTTTACAATCAGAATATAATTTCAAAGACTAAAAGATAAATGATATTATTTAGAACATATGGTTGCAAGAATCAGAAATTTAACTTGAAAAGAAAAACATATTGGATTGTCAAAGATCTACAGAACAGTGACATCATGGAAAAACACAGAGGAAACTAATAGTAATGGATAGGTTTGCTTCTCATCTGCTTTTCCTTTCATTTATTTCCCCTTATTGCTAACTGGCTTTTTCCAAGTGGCAGGAAACATGAGCCACCATAGATTACACATTTTATATTTTAGATCTTATAGAAACGGAGACAGTTTTATCATTTTCTTCATGCCCAGTTCAAGAATCTAAGACAATACATTTTATGGACACAACTTGGGTTAATTTCCCAAGGGTCTGTTCAGTGGAACAAATCCAATGGGACTTGAGATAGAAGGGTTGGAGCATTTGAAAACATATCAGTCCCACAGAAATATGTGGGTAGAATAGTAAAGGAAAGTTCCCAGGAAAAGTGACAGAGTGATATACAGACAGCACTTATTGGATGGCTCCAAAAGAAAACTCAGCTAAATTCATTTGTTTGCAGTTAGCAATAAATTATAGAGGACTATTAGAAGACTTGGAAATGTATTTCTTGCTTTGCACAGTCAGAGGAATACCTTGGGGAAAATGGTGTAGCCAATCTAATTTGTGTCAATTCAGCAAATAAGTGACTATTGGAAATTTTTTATTATTTCATCCTTAATTTGGACTTTTATATCAGTTTAAGGTGAGATAAAAGTGTAAGGAAAAGCTGGTGGGAATAAGAAACACCTTTTTTTAGAAGAATAGCTGTGACTGCCTGCTGAATGACTTCTGGAAGAGTCTGGGATTGTGACAAAGATAACTAAGCTGAGAAGGAAAGTGAACATGCAAAGCTTAGAACCTGACTTGTCAGAGGTTTTTTGATAGAGTAATTGCCATCTGGTGCTTTCTAATGAAATAAGCAAAATAGCGTTAATACACATAACACTTTAAGTAACATGATTCTGGGATATGGGATGGATCAACTCCTAGAGGAATCTGCAGTTTTTGAGAAGGGTCTGTCACTGGTCTGGCTACACCTGCCTTACATTGCTGTCATTCTGCTGAGTAAAAGATAGTTTTACACAAGAGTGTTCTTACAAATTATGTTAGTGATAAAGACTTGTACTTTATGGAGGTCACATTTTCAGCACTGAACAAGAATCAGGATGTGAAAGGACAAGTTTCTTTCTCATTCTTTCTCATTCCCACTACGTGAGAGAAAGAAATTTACAGATGGGACTTCATGTATTTAAAAACACCTGGGCATCAGATTGGCGCTTTTCTCCTTGACCAGCTTGAGTGAGTGTGAGAAATAGTGTGTGGTAGATGGGCACATGCAGCTCCAACTCCATCATTTAGGAAGATGAATAATAGAGTTTTAGATTGAATGCTTTTTTAAAAGGTGCTATATGTTTAGATCTATATTTAAAAATCTTTTTCATCTACCATTAACTCTTGGAACATGATGATGGAATACTAATATCAATTTACAGCAATATTTTTTGAGGAATGGAGGTGCATTTGCATAGGAAGTTCAAAGGACAATGTAAGATTAAACAAATGTAACCTCTAATTTCTGGTGATAGTAGGCTGTCTCCATAGCTTGAAAGGACAAGGTGGTATATATGGTGAGAGAAGGAACATAAGGATGAGATATAGTGGGGAAAATGCAAGAAGAGTGCAAAATTGGTAAGAAACAAAGTGTACTTAAAGAGACTGTGGCTGTACCTAAATCACAGTCACTGATTCCATATAGAAAGAGAAAGAAAATAGGATGTTAGAATATAATTTGTGAGAAAGAAAATCCAACATGCTTCTTGGCTGTTTAATAGAATTATGACTCATTATCCATTATGTCATTGGAAAACATTAGTATATAGTTGGTCAAGAGTATGGGCTATAGAATCGAAGTTCAAAAAATCTTCCCTACTGGTTGTGTGAACTTGGACAAGTTAATCTTCTAAATCTCAGATCTACCATCTTCAGAATGTGGGCAATAATAAAACCTGCTTGAAAAGGTTATTCTGATTAAATGAGCAAATCCATGTAATGTTATTACCTCAGTGCCTGCTATACACTGAGAACAATTTCCTACTATTTATGACTCAATCATTAATTCCTCCTCCTCATTTATGGATAGAAAAATCTGTCCCATCATGTACACACCACATCCTGGTTGTATTCCTGGCTTCAGAACTCTCTAGAATGGCCTTAATGTTGTCTAATCATAGATAACTCTTGACTAGGGAATGGTAATAGACTGCTCAAGACAGAAAGTGGCAAAGTCTTAACTACCATTCCTACTGATGAATAAACTGAGTCCTAGAATGCCTACATATCTTTCATAAGGCTACCCAACTAATTGGTGTTAGACTAACAATTTTTCCATTACAACATTTCTTCTTAAGATTTTATGGGTGCCAGGAACATCTATGAGCATCTGACAGAAGCCATAGACTTTATCCTCAACCAATGTATGTCTGCACATATAAAACATTTTGCATACAATCTCAAGGATTCTCCCAACCACACACTTTCATAGGCACTTGCTTTAGCTGACCAACACCCCCCCAACTTTGCCACCTTGAAAATTAACTTTTGGTTAGATTTATCCTGTTTTTCTTTCCATCTATGTCCTTCATGTAAAGACTTTCAGTCTTTCTTCCCACTGTTCTCAAGACCATAGAGAACTCTCTAGAATGGCCTTAATGTTGTCTAAGGGCATATCTAAGGCCTGGAGCAGGAGATCTAGAAGCAATGACTTAATGTTATATTTTAAAGTTGATTAGAATCTGGAGGTCTTATTCCCTGCATCCTTTGGAAATGTTTCAAGAAAAACACATTTCTACCCAATATCTCAGGAACAGGGCAAAGAATGACTTAGGGAAAACATAAATGTCGGGTTATGTCCTTATATGTGGCTGTTCTAATTTTTATTATACCAAGAACATGTGAAATGGGATGGTGCCTCCAGATTTGCACTCATAATGGAGAGAAAAATTGCCCCAAATCATTGCTTTCTTTACCTGCTGCAAATGATGACTTGTGATTGTGCTGGTAACATATCCAAACTAAAGGTTTCTCATCAGTGGTGGAATGATTTATTTTTTCTTTTGGAAAAATTGCAAGCAATCTCTCTGTATGCAAAAGAGTGAATGGGTGGTAGATATAAAAGAATGGAAAGAGAAGAAGTGATTAGCTTTTAAAGCAACAAATGGTTATTAGAGTATTAGAGGGATAAGAGGGGGAGGTAAAGGGTCAGAGTAGAGGGAGGGGAGAGAGCAGAGGACAGAAAAGCATAGGGAGACCAGATTGCCAATTGTTCATCCAGCCTCTACAATTCTGTTGGTAGCAGACAGAGGACCCCCACTGTCCCTTCCAACCCAGACTAAAGCCTCTAGATAAAACAGCATGTGTATTACTGTGTGAGGGCTATCACAACCAGACTCTACAGACTGGATGGCTTACACAACAGACATTTCTTTTCTCTCAGTTCTGGAGTCTGGAAGTCCAAGATCAGCCTGTCAATCAGGTTGGCTTCTATTGCGCCTTCTTTCCTTGGCTTACAGATGACCGCCTTCTCTCTGTGTCCTCACACGGCATTTCCTCTGCGTTTGCATTTCCCTGGTGTCTCTTTTCAAGTCCAAATTTCCTCTGACACCAGTCAGATTGAATTAGGGCCACCTTACTGGCCTTGTTTGAACTTGATCCCCTCCCTAAAAGACTTATCTCCAAATGTAGTCAAATTCTGGGGTGCTGGGGGTTAGAACTTCAACCTATGAACAGAAGGAGACTCAATTCAGTCCATAACAGCTGAGTAACGTGTTAGCCTGGCAGCTTCATAAGTTGGTCATCCAGGCAGAGGTGAGCAGACATTGCTATGTTTTTCACTGGAGTAATATTTCTGTAAGGTAGAGTGATGTAAGGTAGGCTCACAACTGACATTTTCAGCCAGCAGGATTTGGCAGGTATAAACCAGACAGTGATTATTTTGGCTCTTTGGCCAATGCAAGTCTTGACTCCTGCACCAGCTCTCTCTGCAAAAATATGAAGTGTTTGGGACAAAGGATTTTCTATAACCCTGAGAATGGATTTCCAAGAAGGCTGCCAATCCTGATACAAAGGCTTTGCTCCCGTCCAGCTCTCAATGCTGTGTATACTCACCATGGTGGAACATTTCCAATCCCGTCAGCTTGTCTTTGATTTCACATTTTTTATAGTAACTTTCTAGCCAAATATCAATGCTGCTCACTGTCTTTTAGATGTTCAACATCAAAAGTTTCACAGTGGCTATGTTTTTATTTTATTTAAGGATTATCTCTATTTTTGGCAATCTTTGACAAGTCTTTTCAGCACCGATGCTGCTATAAACCCATTGAAACCCTGGCTTTTATGGAGAGCAAACAAGCCAGAGAATTATTTTACCCAACTAAGATGAGACATAGATTTTTGTTATCCTCCACCTACAAAAATCCTATATATCTCCATTACAGGTTTACCTTAAGAATGGAATTTTGTATCTTGCTTGCATTTTCTAAACTTTGTCTGGAGGATTTCACATAAAATTGAAAAGTACTTTTCATATCTTTTATTTAAAACCAGGACATCTTCTGGGCCAAAGAGGTGTCTTTTAGAAATGGAGCTAGGACATGATCATCTCCCCCAAATGGGAGACAAATCTAAAGTGTGCTGAGCTAAAAAGCCAGGCAGGTTTCAAAAACCTCTTACCATATTTATTTTTATCTGTATACTTCATCTTGTGTCCATTCCCATATGATCTGCCATCAATTACCCAATGTAATGGAAACCTCGAGTTTCTTACAAGGTGGAGATATGATAAAAGTAACTGGAGGCCAGTGAGGTTGCCACTTCAGCTTTTGTCTTGTTGCCTGCCCCTTGCACACCCCTGACTCCTTCCTCTAGCCTTGTTGTTAAGAGCTTCCATTTGTATATCTCTTCTTTTTCATTTTTTAAAGTTCATAGGAAAAATGATACTGTTGTGTTTGAAAGCACTTTGGAATCAGATAGATCAGGAATTGAAATCCTGGCCCGATGCTTGCTGTGCTGACTTGAACAAGTTTCTTTTTTTCTGGCTTTATTTCCTCATCTCTTAATTGGTGCTATGAAAAATAAATGGGATTATAATTATAAAGCACTTAGTCTAGTGTTTGACTATAGAGTGTCAGACTCCACACAAAAGAAAGCTATTTCTATATTTTGTATTCTCTCTCTTTATTGGTCTTTTTAATCTTGGACCCCTCTCCTCCCTTATTCCTTCCTCTCCTTTACCGTCCAGTTTTCTCTCTCTCCTAACAATAACATTGGGTACACATGTCTTTGCTTGCCATCCAATCCAATGTGTCTCAAACAAGGCCTGTATTGGAAATGCTTAAGGGCTTCTAACTATTTCAAAAACCTGAGGGAAACTTTAAACTGATCAGTAATAGCACCTCATTGTTTCTTTTCCTTTGACTCCAATTAGGTCAACTCAGTACAGAGAGACAGTCTAGTTTATGTTTATCAGCAACTCTAATGAGATATAAATGTCTTACATTTGAAAAGAGAGAGAGTGAGAAATAAAGAATGGGGGAAAAAAGAATCAGCTTGGAAATACTCTTTTTCTGGGAAATCCATCTTTCAACATATGGAGTCTATGAGGATTGGGAAAAAGAATAAACAAATCCTTTTCTTTTTCTCTTTTCTTATCTCTAAATTTAAAAGGGCATAGACTAGATGATTTTATCTGTCTTCAACACTCACGTTATAGACTATGTCAACATGACTCTAACTGAAAGATATTTTGATATTTGAGACCTGTAGCCTTTTCCTTGAGGGATACTTTAAGAAACAGGTTTATGAGTCTCACCTTCGTATTAGCTGTTCAGGATTATTATTGAGGACATTGCCTACTACATTGTTCAGTGCGGCTCCTATATGAAACCCGTCTCACTATTTCATGTTGACATCTAGGAAACTTACAAAAACTTCAAATCTCAATTCTAGTCACCGAAAGGGTCTTTACAGCTTACCATCTATATTCTATTTTCCCAGATCTCAGTAGTCAAAAAAACAATGTATTCAGATCTTTCTATTTTATAATATTTACCTTAAGCCTTTACAAAAATTCAGAGTATACATTAATCAATAATTCTGCTCCCTCCTCTGGCTTCTCTAACTTCTTAACCTTCATAGATGCCATTTCTTCCAGATGCCATTTTATTCATACACCTTCTTATGCTCTGTTCATCTCCAGTGTAAAGTCAATGACTAATAGTTCATTCACACTCACAAAAGGAGGGGAGCCTGTTTTTCCTCCTTTCCTGACCTCTAATTTTTGCATGTGGATTTCTGTTTGGCTTGTAGATGTTACTCTATGCTATTTGGTAAGAAGAAATTTACAGCGATAACTGATACCCTATATCATACTCAACTTTCCCTTATGGTCTTAATTTTGCTAGTGAAGACTGTGGTATTTTTCTCTTTTCTATATTTCTCTTTTCTTTTGTTTGAGAATATGCCATATTTTGTTTTGGCATAGTCATATTATATCTTAAGCACATGGACTTGGGAAAAAATTGTTCCTGAATTACTTAGTTTGTTCCCGACTTAAAACAGATTAATTATTGCAAGCCAAATTGCCCACAGAATGTAGCTGGCTCATGCAAATCCTCAATTTAATAATTTACTATAGGTTATTGAAGGGGTTTCACAGTCTAATTATGCAAATTGCTTCAAGAGCCTTTTGGTCATTTTCAACAAAAACTTTAGTGAGCAGAATACACAAATAACATTATTTTTTACAAAAGTAGAGCTAAGACACTGAAAACTAAGATGGCATGTGGGTTAGCACCTGGTGAAAGCCAGGAATCTGGAAAAGGACTTCTCGGGTTTGAACTCTAGTTTCTTCACTTATTTGCCATGTGGTTTTGAACAGGTAACTTAGTCTTTCTGTATTTCTTTTTGTTTTTTAATCTGTAAAATGGGCCCAAAATGACGCTTTTAGCTTAGCTCAGAGCCTGGTGCATGAGCAGTGTTATTGTTTCAATGATTTTAAGTTTTCAGGATAAAATTGTCAAAATTGGCCTGCAATGAATGGGCACATAAATACACTTTATTGCCTTAACTCCACATCTCTTGGCTACTTGTCATCAGGTTTCTGTCATCCAGAGAAAGCTGTTCTATACTTCAGCATTAGACCTGGACACTGGGGAACAAAAAGGAGCTCATGTAAAATGAAGCTGAAAAAGAAGTTGATGATTTAAATAAATGAGAATTGTTTCTTATAAAACCCAGGAAGGATAAAGAGCCCCACGCAGTTCATTAACCAGTTACTAAATGGTGTTTGTGTTATCCCCATGAATACTAAATGAATTCATTATGATATGTGCTATTACAGTGAATAGCAAATGAATTCATAACGATGGGCTTCATAAAAATATTCCTAATGGAGAAGTTATGCATTATCAAGCTGGTTTCTAGAGTAACTGGGGCTTACATTTAAATGGGGGAAATAAATAATACTAGGCACGACATGGGCTAGTTGGAGTTATTTGGATAGGTTCTACAGAACTGAGAACACAGTTCATGTCTTGGTTGTATGTCAGGAGCCTCCGATGACTCTCAGGTTTTGGTTTCTGTCCTTTATTACTGATGCTTGACATCCATTTTGTCTTTGGCTCAAAGAAAAGGATCCAATAATATGTAGCTGGTCAACAGTAAACCTCTGCTTTGTGATTAGAGAGATTAAGTGCGAAAGTCTTAAAATGTTTTCAACCTTTCTTGCCCAGAGGCCATCCGATGCCTATCACACTTGACCAATCTTCAGGTCAGTTGCTGTATGTAAAATGCAGTGAACCCCCTCATCTGTCCACTTCCACACAGCATAAGAATAAAATAAATTTTAGAATGAACGGCTTGAATGGCGTATCCTTGAAGTAATATTTGAATTTTATTGACCGTCATAAATAGATTATGAAATCATGGCAGCAACAAAAGCACAGATGGTATCTTATTATAAACCTGCAAACTACAAGCAATGAGCCCCAAGACCACTCAGAGGGCACTTGTGGGCCATCGGTGGTCCAGAAACCACAATATACTAACCTCTCATCTAAAGGTGGAAGTAATTCCTTAGAAAAAATTGACACAGCTTCTCGGTTTCATAATAAACTTAAAATGCTTCCAAGGCTTAATTTTTAAGAACCAGCAGTTTTATGTGTCACCCTAATTTATGAATTACATTTGAGCCTCTGAGAGTAAAATTCAGCAAGTATAACAAGAAAAAGAAATAGGAAAACGGGACTAGTGCAAGCAGTTTAACAATTTAATTAAATAACGTTACCTGTAGCCTACCAGTGCAAGGCATTGAGGGAGATATATAAATAAGACACTGTGATAGTCTTCAAGAAATTTTCAATAGAATTTGTCATGTACATATTTCACCATGATGTAAATTAGACTGGGATCAGATTTATAACCAATATGCATGTAGTGGAATTGAATAATTATAGCAAAATTATACTATTCAGTTATATAGGATCTTTTTGTGTGCCAGAATCTTTCCTAAGCACTTTACATCAGTTGTTCATTTAGTCCTCTCAACAAGCCTGTGGTGTGGGTACTTTTGTTATTCCCAATTTCTGTGTGAAAAAGTGGAGCCACAGAGGGTAGAGTAACTCAGAAACTAACTCTAATCTTCTCTTGCTTTCCTTCTCTGATAGAGAGTTTTACTGAGAAGAATTTTGTAGTTGTAGAAGAGGGTAGAACCAGAAGATGGAAGAAGTTTGGATTCCTAATATCATGAAAAGGATTGGATTTTCCAAAACAGAAGGTGGTATCAAAAGCAGCAAAGACATAAAATAGGATGACTGGTGAAAAAGACAAAACAAGAAAGATATTTGACAATTAGAACATTGATGGTATTTTTAAGTGAGTGGTTCATGGAAGTATTAGTGCATGGACATGATTTCCAGATTAAACTTAAAGAAAATATGGCATAAAAAAGTGAAGACCGTAGGTGAAGCCTACTCTTCTAAAACAATTTAATGTTGAGGGCCAGGAGAGTAAGGGTGAGATTAGTTATAGACATTTTTTAAAAAGGACAGCTTTTCAAAATTAGCGTGAAGTAGATTTAAGAATGATTGTCAGAGGAGAGGAGAGGAGTTGAAGAAGACAAAGTGATTAAAAATGTGATCATTTCACCCTTTCTTGGGAGAGATATGCAGACTTCCCTGGTGGCTCAGACGAGAGAGCGCCTGTCTACGATGCGGGAGACCCGGGTTCGATCCCTGGGTTGGGAAGATCCCTTGGAGAAGGAAATGGCAATCCACTCCAGTACTATTGCCTGGAAAATCCCATGGACAGAGGAGCCTGGTAGGCTACAGTCCATGTGGTCGCAAAGAGTCGGACACGACTGAGCGACTTCACGTTCACGTTCACAGTTGATGTATAATATTATGTTAGTTTCACGTGTACCACATAGTGATTTAATGTTTGCAAACACTATGAAAGGGTCGCCATGATAAATCTAGTAACCATCCGTCCCCATACAGAGTTATTACAATATTGTTGACCATAGTCTTTAAACTGTATACTACATCTCTGTGACTTATTTATTTTATACTGGAAGTTTATGTTTCTTAACCGCTTTCAGTTCTTTTGCATTGCCCCCACACCCCACCCTTTAGGCAAACACCTTTTTGTTCTCTGTATCTACGAGTCTGTTTTCACTTTGTTTTGTTTCTCTTGTTTTTAAAATTCTACATATGAGTAAGATCACATATTTTTATTTCTCTGACTTTCACTTAGCACAACACACTTAGCTCCATTCATGTTGCTGCAATAGTAAGAGTCCCTTTTGTTATGGCTGAATAATGTTCTATCACATCTCTTTAATCTAATCATTTATCAATGGACACAGATTGTTTCTATATCTTGGCTGTTGTAAATAATGCTGCAATGAATGTTAGTGGTGTATATTTCTTTTTGAATTTGTGGTTTTGTTTTCTTCAGGAAAATATCCAGAATCACATGAAATTTCTATTTGCTTTAAATAATTGTATTTATTTATGTATTTTTGGCTGTTTCGGGTCATCGTTGCTGTGCAGATTTTCTTTCTCTAGTTGTGGTGAGCAAGGGTTGCTGTCTAGCTGTAGTGTGTGGGCTTCTCTTTGCTGTGGCTTCTCTTGCTGCAGGGCACAGGCTCTAGAACACAGGCTTCAGTAGTTGTGGCTCTGTGGCATATGGGATCTTCCCAGGCCAGGGATCGAACTCATATCTTCTGCATTGGCAGGAGGATTCTTTATCACTGAGCTACCAGGGAAGCCCTGGAAGTTCTATTTTTATTATTTTGAAAAACCTCTATATTGTTTCCATAGTGCCTGTACCCAATTTACAACCCCACCAACACTGCAAAAGTGTTTTTATTACTCCACGTCCTCACCAACACTTGCTGTTTGTTGTCTTTTTGATGATAGTCATTCTGAGAAGTGTGAGGTGGCATCTCATTGTGATTTCAATTTGCATTTCCCTGATGATTGGTTATGTTAAGCATCTTTTCATGTGTTTGATGGTCATTTGTATGTTTGCTTTGGAAAAATGTTTAATCAGGGCCTTTGAGCATTTTTTAATCCTAATGTTTTTTTGATATTGAGTTGTATGAGTTATTTGTGTATTTTGGATATTGACCACTTTTGCATATGTATATCATTTGCATACATCTTCTCCCATTTAATAGGCAGCCTATTTTAGCTTGTTCAATTTCTCTTTTGTTTTTTTTAAATTTTTAATTTTGTGTAGGGATATAGCTGATTAATAATGTTGTGATGGTTTCAGGTTAACAGAGAAGGGACTCAGCTACACATATACATGTATCCATTCTCCCCAAACTCCTCTCTCATCCAGGATGCTACATACCATTTAGCAGAGGCAGCTTTTTCATTTTTGTTAATAGTTTCCTTTGCTATGTTAAAATTTTTTAGTTTGATTTGTTTTGTGCTTTTGTTTACTTACCCAAGGAAGCATATCAAAAAAATATAGCTAAGATCAGTGTCAAAGAGCATACTGCCTGTTTTCTTCAAGGAGTTTTATGGTTTCAGGTCTTACATTTAAGTCTTTAATCCATTTTGAGTTAATTTGTGTATATGATGTAAAAAAGTAGTCCAGTTTGAGTCTTTTGCATGAAGCTGTCCAGTTTTTCCAGCATCTTTTATTAAAGAGACTGTCTTTTCCCCATTGTGCTGTTTTAGTCACTTTTGTCAATGCTGTATAGTTTTCTAAGTATATATCTTTTGTTTTCTTAGTTAGATTTATTCTTAAGTATTTAATTCTTTTTAATGCAACTGTAAATAGACTTGCTTTGTTAATTTTTTCATTGTTAGGGCACAGAAACACAACAGATTTCTGTATCTTAATTTTGCATCTCTCAACTTTACCAAATTATTTGATGAGCTCTTATAGTTTTTTGGTGGCATCTTTAGTATTTTCTATATAAAGTGTTACACACCACCTGGGAAACCCCATAGAGTATCACATAATCTGCAAAAAGTGATAATTTGCTTCTTTTACAACTAGGATTCCTTTTATTTCTCTTTCTTGTCTTATTTTCTGTCTTATTTCTGTGGCTAGGACTTCCAATACTACGTTGAATAAAAGTGGCAAGAGGGGTCATCCTTGTCTTGTTTATTATACTAAAGGAAATGATTTTAGCTTTTGCTTGTGAAGTATGATGTTGGCTGTAGGCTTGTAATATATGGCTTTCATTATGTTGACATATGTTTCCCTTTATACCCACTTTGTTGAGAATTTTTACCATAAATGAATTAATTCTGCCCAAAGCTTTTTCTATATTTGTTGAGGTTATACAATTCTGCTTCTTTAATCAGTTAATGTGATGTATCACATTGATTAATGTGCAGATATTGTATCCCTGGGATAAATTCCACTTGATTATGGTGTCAAGGAAAAAAAATATTTAATAGATAATAGAGACTGAACACCATTTTGTGAGGAAACATGGCTTGGTGGTGATTTTCCCAGTTCAAGCTCTTCATTAACCAATGTGCCTGTTTTTTGTGGTTGTAGTCCAAGGAGGGGAGGGAAGGAAAGGAGCCTGTGACCAAGATAGAGAAGAACAGTGAATCCAAGGAGTAATTTCAGGGAAGTCAGGGGAAAATTTTTCTGAGTTTTCAATGTTTGGCCCATTTCAATATCACTTTCATGTTTCTTGAAGAAATTTTTGTCAAATTTTCAGACTCTGGACCTTCATTAAAGCAAGTCATAACACACACAAACACACACACATACCATCTCCAGTTAATCTAACTACTATACACAAAAGCCTTAGTTTTGAGCAATTTCCTATATTACTTAAACTTATATATGATGATTCAGGTAACTTCATCTTAACTTCATTAAGACAATGGCATTAGAGCCTGTCTTATTAATAGCATATTACACATTTCAGAAATGAGAGAACTTTTCTCATCATGCCAAGCAAAATGTCAAATGAATTAGATATGATTAAATATGAGCTTTAGTACATTACCTCATTTAATACTCACAAAAATCCTGTGAAGTAGGTATCATTATCATGTTTTACAGCTGAGGAAACATGTTAAGTGATTTGACTAAGGTTACAATGGGTGGAGAGGGAAAGTATATTCTTGAATGGGTTTCAAATATCCCAGTAGTAATTTCACCTGTATTACATTTGTCTCATTTGTACTTAAAATTGAAAGTATAAACAAGTTTAAACTATAAACTTCACCATGCTATTAAAAATTATAACTTTTTAGTGTAATGACTTCTAAAAACTGTTCACAGTCTTGTACTGTGGTTTACACTTCAGCACAAAAAACTCTCAGCACTTAGTGTGAGCGTTTTATGTAGCCTAAAAATGCTCTCAAGTAAGGCCATTTAGTAGCAACTCCATAGACAACCTCCTGAATATAAAGTACGAACAGAATCTAAATGATAAGATATGTTTAGTGGGGGAGGAACACTGTTATCAGTATCCTTAGAGTCACCCTGCTCTTAGTGTGGTACCTGAAGAAAAACAATGATGTAGATTTATTGATACTGCTCTCTACTACCCTCCTGGAGGTAATTGATAATCAATTACTTAACTGTCCTTAATATCCCTTCTATTTCTACCATAACAACCACAATAAAGCACAAATGGATTAATGTAATCATTTATTCTTTCCCAAACTCCTTCTAAGTAATTATTTGGTGCAAAGCAGTAAGATTAGCATTTTGGGTACAAATATGAACAGAGTTCCTAATCTATTCCCTTGAGGCTCTTGTTCTCTATTATGTGTGTTTTAGGTACTTACCTATATATGTACACATGTATGTCATATTACATGTAGGGACTTTAAAATGTGTTATAAAAGATATATTAATGATAATTTGGTATTACATGTTATGCTAACAGTTGTCCCAGATGACTCAAATTCTAAATTTTTCCAGGAGAGAAGCTGCCTTATATAGTACTTCTTTCCCTCATGTCTCCCTTCCTCACCAGCTGGTACAGTGGTTTAGACTTAGCGAGCAGCCAAAAATACTAATTAATTGATTTTTTAATTGACTTGTGATGATCTTTATTCTTTAAGATATATACTTGGCATTTTCTCCATGGCAATAATATTTTTTAATAATTGGTTAGATTTATTCTTTCATCAAACACTAACAAATGCCTTCCCAGGTGGCTCAGTCGGTAAAGAATTTGCCTGCAATGCGGGAGACCTGGGTTCGATCCCTGTGTTGGGAAGTTCCTCTGGAGGAGGGCATGGCAATCCACTCCAGTATTCTTGCCTGGAGAATCCCCATGGACAGAAGAACCTGGTGGTCTACAGTCCATGGGGTTGCAAAGAGTCAGACACAACTGAACGACTAAGTGCAGCAAATGCCTGCTAGAGGTCCTAGAGAATTTCTGGATAGTTGTCACTGAGTTCAATTCACATTTAAACAAAGTCTTGATGTTCCAGGATTACTAAGGATGATTTAGCATATGTCAGTTTATTTTCTAAGGTCAGTAAATCAGGCAGTGTCTCCAAAATACCACCACTATTAAGTAATCTAACTTTCACATTCACCTGGTGGGTGGCTTTATGTTTGCCCATCCAGGGGAGGAGAAAAAATGAGAAAACCAAAATTTGCTTGGTCATAGAAGGCAAATCACTCAGTCAATTGTCTTGCCTCTCTAGGAAGCTATGGCTCATAAACAAACTGAGCATATCTAAAGCTGATAAAGTGGCTGAAGCTTCAAGAGCAAAACAAACCCAGAACCTGATAAATCCCTTTGCTTAAAAGCAAAACCAAAGAAAGTTAAGTGACGAAGAGAAAAGCTTTTGTTTAGCAGCCAGGGATATGACACATAGTCTTGTGGGAGATGGGATGAGAATTCAGCTCTCATAAATAATCCCATTGTTCTAATGGATGATTATGAAATGACCAGAAAACGCATATTGCTGTCTCATTTTGATCAGGATTTAAGATAATACAGTGGAACAAGTTTGATCATTAAAGAGCTCTGGGAAAGCTGGTGTTTACTTAAAAAAAATTAAAACTAAGCCATTCTTCTCATCGTGTAATTTAGGTGACAATATTTTTTTTTTTTTCTTTCACAAAAACCACTTCAGTCTTTATCAGCTAGGCTCACTCATTTCTGAGAAGTTGAAATTATGTGCCCCCAAAGACAATGATGTACATTACTGCACAACCAAATTGACTTGAAGCATTTAAGGTCATTTCATGATTAGATTTGAACTAGCTCTTCTTTTGGAAGATCTGTTATTGCTTCTTAGTTGCTAAGTCATGTGCAACTCTTTGAGACCCCATAGGCTATATATAGCCAAACAGGCTCCTCTGTCCATGAAATTTCCCCAGCAAGAATACTGGAATTGGTAACCATTTCCTTCTCCAGGGGATCTTTCCCACTCAGAGATCAAGCCCATATCTCCTGTACTGGCAGGCAGATTCCTCACTGCTGAACAACCAGGGAAGCCCTTTTGGAGGATAGTTTGTGGTAAATCCCACAAAGGTATATGAGTGTGTGTGATTTGGGAACACACAGATGACCCTTCCTTACCTCTTGAAATGATCTCTACCTTTGGACTGCACGATAACTCTCTTGATTTTTTCCCTAATCATTTTGTTAGTCACCTTCACAAGGGTTTTCTTGTTCACCCCATCTCTTCAATATGACTTTTTAGTTTTCTACCCCAGTTGTAATATATAGCAAAGGGTGTAAGCTTTGAATCAGACTGATTGTGGCTTCCGAGTAACTATGGGGTTTTGAAAAAATATCTTAGCTTTTTATGTCTCATTTTCCCTCAATGATTTGCCAAGATAATTATACTTGACTGCCTGTTTCTTAGGGCTGCCACAACAAAGTACCAGAGGCTGGGTGGCTGTCTCACAGTTGTAGAAACTAGAAATAAGAAACTTAGTTGTTAGCAGAACCATGCTCCTTCTGAGACCTGCAGTTTTGCCTCTTTCCAGATTCTGGTAGGTTTCTGGCAGTCTTTGGCATTCATTGACTTGCCGTTGGGTAACTTGGATCTCTGTCTTTGTAATCACACGTCTTCTCCCTGTTTCGATGTTTTCACCTGACTATCTTCTTATAAGGACCAGTTACATTTTATTAGAAGCACACCCTAACCAGTATGACCTCACTTTAACTTAACCTCAGCAGTGACATTTGCAATGACATTACTTCCGAATAAATTCATGTGCTGAGATACTGGAGGTTAAGACTTTAACGTAAGTCTCCTTCTGAGACCTGCAGTTTTGCCTCTTTCCAGATTCTGGTAGGTTTCTGGCAGTCTTTGGCATTCATTGACTTGCCGTTGGGTAACTTGGATCTCTGTCTTTGTAATCACACGTCTTCTCCCTGTTTCGATGTTTTCACCTGACTATCTTCTTATAAGGACCAGTTACATTTTATTAGAAGCACACCCTAACCAGTATGACCTCACTTTAACTTAACCTCAGCAGTGACATTTGCAATGACATTACTTCCGAATAAATTCATGTGCTGAGATACTGGAGGTTAAGACTTTAACGTAAGACTTTAACGTAGGAGGGACCATTTCAACCCATAACACTAACCTATGGCATTCTTGCTTGAACTAGAATGATGGATCAAATGCTTGGCATCTAATTATATAGATGCCACGCAATTGCAATTATATCCCCTTCCTTTCTCCTTCATGCTGGGTTTTAATTACAGTGTCTGTCCATGACTGACTTCAGTATGTCCCAATGTCCTTACATCTTGTCCAAAATGTGCATTGAAAGTGGTGAAAGTTGGGTCACCACGTTGACCTCTTTTGATTCTCATCCTCGTGTTGGTTTCTGAAGACATGGCTAATAGATATTATTTGCTATTTTTGTTTAGAGAAGCATTCATTTGCGCTTCACTCAGTGTTTACCCATTTTTGGCTTCTTTCTTTGTCATTTTATTCAGTTTTATTGCAATCCCTTCTATACCACAA
Source organism: Bos indicus (assembly GCF_029378745.1). Taxonomy (NCBI): domain Eukaryota; kingdom Metazoa; phylum Chordata; class Mammalia; order Artiodactyla; family Bovidae; genus Bos; species Bos indicus. The sequence goes on along the minus strand of NC_091762.1, from coordinate 46,795,056 downwards.
TGTGCTTTGATGCAAGGGATCAGATGCTCCAGGAAGAGGGTTAACGTCCACGGGTAGTGGACCCCATGAGTACCAGCTCTGATTTAGGAGTCAAGACGTCTCCGGAAGGCACACTGTCCTAAGTTATAGATATTCAAAGGAGGGTAATTAGTTTTAATTGTAATGCTTTACTTTTGGCTATGCTTACCTCCTGCCAGATTTTTAATTCCCTTAACATTTAAGATTGCCAAATCAGGCCATCTGTAAACATGAAAAGTTGTAAAACTGGGGTCTTTCACCAAAACGATAGTTCTAATATTCTGAACAGAAGAAAGACTGATATTTCTAGTCCTGAAAGTCCCAAATAATTTAATTTGGAGTGGGTATATCTTGTTGCTTCTTCTCTCCCTGCACTTCCTAGGGCTTTCTGGATGTGGGTGGATTTTGGTTCAGTGACCATCTTTTAAAATTTTTCTCTTTTCTTTTCTTTCTGTCCAGAATGTGCCTTGGCAAGACTTGTGGAGAAGCCCAGCACAGCCTTTCATGAGCCAGAAAGGTTAAAACTGTGCTGAAAGGACAGCCCCAGCTCTCTGCTGTTGGTGAGTTATTCTGTTTATTCTACATATGTTTCCTTTTAATTAAAATGTCATTTTTAATTAAAAATGAAATGTCAAGAAGGAAAAAAATTGGCAAAGTCTGGACTATTGCAATGAATACAAGCAGAAAAAGTCAGTAGAGAGGAAAAAAACTTTGAAAGGATGAGAACAGTATCTCATTCACCATTTTGATAGAAAGAAAAAAAAAATCGAGAGGCTTGGAGACGTTTGAATACTCTTTGTTGTTCACAACACACACACACACACACACACACACACACATCTGCTTTATAACATGTTCCCATAATTAAAAAATATATATTTGATATGTGGGCACATGCTTTAAGTTAATGAGTGATGCTGATGGGTGCCACATTTTTCATGAGTGACAGAGCCACTAATGAGATGTAGCATTGGCTACAGAGGGCACCAATAAATTGTGTGAAACACCCCTGCTGGCCATTTATTTAATTTATTTTACAGAAGTGTAATGCCTTACAGTTTAATATGGAGGTTTTATTTTGTTATAAAGATCCAAGCCTACAATAGGCTTTTCAAGAATTATTCATCATTTATGCCTCCCATTTCAGTATTGCTCTGATACGGAATGTTACATGTTACGATTAAATCGTTAAGGGGTGCTTCCATAGACAAATAAATTCCATAAAAACTGCACTAGAGTATCCATCACCTTTCTTAGAGTGCAGGAGCTGACACATGGTTAGGTAGATAGTAAAGGAATAATGAAATGTTCAGTTCAGTTTAGTTACTCAGTTGTGTCCAACTTTGTGACGCCATGGACCGCACCTTGCCAGGCCTCCCTGTCCATCACCAACTCCTGGAGCTTGCCCAAACTCATGTCCATAGAGTTGGTGATGCCATCCAGTTGGAATGCCATCTAATCATCTCATCCTCTGTCGTCCCCTTCTCCTCCTGCCTTCAATCTTTCCCAGCATCAGGATCTTTTCCAATGAGTCGATTCTTTGCATCAGGTAGACAAAGTATTGGAGTTTCAGCTTCAGCATCAGTCCTTCCAATGAATATTCAGGACTGATTTCCTTTAGGATTGACTGGTTGGATCTTCTTGCAGTCCAAGGGACTCTCAAGAGTTTTCTCCAACACCACTGTTCAAAAGCATCAATTCTTTGGCACTCAGCCTTCTTTGTGGTCCAACTCTTACATCGATATAGGGGAAAAACCATAGCTTTGACTATACAGATCTTTGTCTGCAGAGTAATGTCTCTGCTTTTTAATATGCTGTCTAGTTTGGTCATAGCTTTTCTTCCAAGGAGCAATTGTCTTTTAGTTTCATGGCTGCAGTCACCATCTGCAGTGATTTTGGAGCCCAAAAAAATAAAGTCTCTCACTGTTTGCACTGTTTCCTCATCTATTTGCCATGAAGTGATGGGACCGGATGCCATGATCTTCGTTTCTTGAATGTTGAGTCTTAAGCCAACTTTTTCACTCTCCTCTTTCACTTTCATCAAAAGGCTTTTTAGTTCCTCTTTACTTTCTGCCATAAGGGTGGTGTCATGTGTGAATCTGAGGTTCTTGATATTTCTCCTGGCAATCTTGATTCCAGTTTATGCTTCATCCAGCCCGACATTTCACATGATGTACTCTGCATATAAGTTAAATAACCAGGGTGACAATATATAGCCTTGATATACTCATTTCCCAATTTGGAATCAATCCATTGTTCCATGTCCAATTCTAACTGTTGCTTCTTGACCTGCATACAGATTTCTCAGGAGGCAGGTCAGGTGGTCTGGTATTCCCATCTCTTTCAGAATTTTCCACAGTTTGTTGTGATCCACACAGTCAAAAGCTTTAGCATAGTCAATAAAGCAGAAGTAGATGTTTTTCTGGAATTCTCTTGCTTTTTTCCTATGATCTAATGGATGTTAGCAATTTGATCTCTGACAAAATGTAGTTTTGATATTGAGTGTGGGAGAGACCAACGGGAAGTGAACCTCTCCCCAGCAGGTAATACCTTGATTTTGCCTTTCCTCTCTTTCATTTTTGTCTTGTTTGCTCTTTTTGATGAGAACTCCCCATCCCTCTCCATGTCCGTTCATGTTGGCTTTATTTTCCTCCCTCCGTGGTACTGTGCTTTTCCTTGACTTGGGTCTGTGCGTATCCTCTTCCTTACCTTTGAAATATAATTTCATCCCCATACTCTTCCCTAATTCCTTAGCTAGTTACTCTTCTCATCTTTAGATCTCAGTGTATAAAATCAGTTCTCAATAGCAACAAAATCTACTGCTTTTTCTCTACCATCAATAGGTTCTGTGATTACCCGTCCACCACAATCTTCTTTCACAATACCCTGGAGGTCTCGCTTGTAGCACTTATTGCAATTGTTATTAAATTATTAAATGCTTAACTTCCAGCTTAATTTAGCTACCTTTTCTAGAGTGTAAACTTCAGGAGAGGAAATGGTGCTTACTTTGATGGCTATGTCTCTAGCACATGGCTCACTGTCTGCTGCTGCTGAGTCGCTTCAGTCGTGTCCGACTCTTAGCGACCCCATGGACTGCAGCCTCCCAGGCTCCTCCATCCATGGGATTTTCCAGGCAAGAGTACTGGAGTGGGGTGCCATTGCCTTTACCGGCTCACTGTCTAGCACATGGATATGTATTTGTTGTTGAATGAAGTTTACTCTCAGGTGGATTCTTCAAGTGTGTAGTTAGTATGGTTTGTTACAAAGCAGGTTAAAAGTAGTGTAAATTCATACAGATTATGAAAGGGTTTACAAACAAGCCCTGTAGCTTTAGCTCTGTATTTAGTATGGCTGTGATCCATGAAAATGATAATAGTGCTTAGAGTTTTATCCTGGTGTGATCAGAAAAAATGCAATTTATGGAGACATAATTCAGTAAACTGGTGTTAAGATTCTATTGTGACAAGCAGTGTGCTTGGTACCTACTGTACAATTTAGGAACTCTCAATTTAGTAAAATTAGCAGAGCAAGTGAGACTGAAAGAACATTTTTATGTTGGTTATCTTTTTGTTCTCCACCAGTAAATGTTATCTAAAGGAAAATTAAAATTAGGTTTCTTCCCAGTTCTTCACTGGGTCTACAAGAAAACATACTGACATCTATTTACAAAGCTGAATCTGGAGGAGATTGAAATACTGTTCCTTGTTTACCTTAATAACTGATGAACTAATATAACATGACTACTTTTGTTGAAAAATAAAGCAAATGGTAGAAATTTTATTAGGCCTATATTAATTTCCTTGTCTAGTCCTGAGTGTTATAAATATAAGTAATAAAAGTAAAGACATCTCCTATCCATTTCACTGGATATTTTTTGACAGTTATCTTTGAAAAATTATTGAAAAGATTCCCTATTCTTTTATCACCATGATAGTCCAGAAGTCCTGCCTGGTGTCCAATTGAAATCCCTCCTGCTTTATTAAACTGATTTCTGCTTGTTTGCTTCTCTGTGTCCATGGAGAACAACTGATCGACATCCTTCATATAAAACCCTTTATATTCTTGGAGGCAGTAATTTCCTGTGAGATATTTAGTTGAAAGTTTCATAAACTTTAAGAGAAAAAAAGGACTGTGGTTAGTTTTTACTTCATAAAAATATTATCCAAAGTTTTAGACATAAAGATAGTTACATTTACCTTCCTGTGTGACAAATTAACTTTAACCTCTTTTTAAGTAGCACTTTAAGTCCTATCATAACACATTTAAATCATGTATTTCCTGTCAAGCGTGGTTAATCATTTCGAAAGCGTGTGCATTGTTGCAACTCTTTTCGGCTTCTCTTAATTTCTTGGTAATTCTCTTCGACTGTGTTCTATCATTTAAATTTATAATTGTTTCAATATGAATTATCACTCATTTTGAATTGATTTTGGCAATTTGATTTTAAAACCTCGAAATCTGATTATGGGGAACCAATAAAAAAAATCATGTCAGAGACAGACACAAAATATTACCTTTTAAGGTTGAGTGATTCAATTTCAGGAGCAGTTTTTAAAAAATACCTCATCTCTAGCATTCATTTCACATTAGTTGTCCACAGTAGTTTAAGAAATCCAAACATTTATATAGCAATAATGGCAAAATGTCACTGAAACTGCAAACATTTTTATGGTAATCTAGATGTGAAGGTACTTTCTGGGATTGACTACACATGATATTAACTGTCTCAAAGTTTCTTCATTCTTTATAGCAAGAGAGGTCTTCTCTTTGGAAGTTCTATGATTGGAGGGGTCTCTATACAAATTAACACAAAGTTCTGCCCAACTGTTTCCTTGGTTTTGGTGAAAGGCTGCCCTCTTGTGCGGAGATGAGAAGCAACTGTTTAAAAACCTCATTTGCCTTATTAGTGATGCAATTTCTGTTGGATTCTGAAATGGACATTAAAACTTTGCACAACACCCACAAATCATCTTTTAGAAATACCAAGAAGCTGCTCTTAACCTTACTTGGGACTCCTTGTATGTTAGAAATAAATTATGATTTTCATAATTCTTTAATACAACTCAGACGAAAGATAAACTTCACTTCCATATAAGAAAATAGCCCACTGATAGGAAGAATCTACATGGTTCCCCTCTTAAGAAATAAATGATGTGCTCATTTCTAATTACAAAATCTTCTGATCTGATAAGCATATAGCTAAATAAAAAGAAGTCAGAATTAACTCCTTTTAGTCTACTGAGGCTGAGTTTTGACTTTGTCACGAAAGGGAAAGAATAAACATGAAAACTCCTTCCAAAATTAGCACTTACAAGTGAAAAGCAGAGCACACACGCTCTCCCATCTTTTTTGTCTTATTTTTCCAAGTTTATAATTTTATTGCAAAAGCAGTGATTCCAAAATGCATTTTTGATAAGTAGATCAAGTAAATGGATTATTTCTAACTGATAGTTTAATAGTGTTTTATTCTATGCAAATGCTTTCTTGTACTTTTTAAGTTAGGGTTTTAAACAACTTAACAAATAATTATTATTGTCACTTAGAAAAGAATTAGTTGACTATCTGTGAAGTTATGAGTGATGAAGAATTGTGAGCAATGCTATCTGAATTAATCACTCTGTCTCTAACACATAACTCACAGAATGGAGAAGTAAAGCTTTGACGTGGCTTACATGTTAGAATTCTATGAGGTCTTTAGTCATCGGATGATGTTTGAACTCCATCTTTTTAAAAGACAAAAATGACTGAAAGCAGACAGAGCCCCAAGAAATATAAAAACACATGTCCACACAAAAAGTTGCAAACAAATGTTCATAGCAGTATTATTCATAATTACCAGAATAGCCAAAAAATGGAAATAATCTTAATGTCCATCAGTGGAAACCTGTGGTTTATCTATACAATGGAATATTATTCATCCATAAAAAGAAGTGAAGCACTTATATTTATTACAACATGGATGAATCTTGAAAACATTATGTGAAGTGAAATAATCCAGACACAGAAGGCTACATAATGTTTGATTCCATTTTTGTGAAATGTTGAGAATAGGCAGATCTATAAAGATATAGAGTAAATTAATGGTTTCCTAGGACTTGAGGTAACAGGGAAGTTTGGAGACAGTGAGAGGAAAAGGAAAGCTGCTGTTAACAAGTACAAGATTTTCTCAGGCAGTGATAAAATTCTTTTAAAATTGCTTGTGGTGACAGTTGCACAATTTTGGGGATATATTAAAAACCACTGAACTGTACACTTCAGATGAGTTGTACAGTATTGGAATTATATCTCAATAAAGCTGTTATTTAAAAAAACAAGGGTAAAAAAAACAAAAAACACCCACTCTGTTCTGAAAAAAGTCTTTTCCTTTATTGTCAATGTCTGATATTTGGCATTCAAAACTCCTCATATGTGTGCAGTTAGCCTCAGAACCTTCCTTGGTTTTTAAAGATTTTATGTCATTGGTTCAAATCTGCCTTCTTGTTTTATGAGTTTAATTATTATGAATAATATCCCTTCAGAATTTTCCCCCCCTTCCAGGACAAAATGCCTTGGAGGGAATGTAAATATTTTAAATGTTGTTACAATATTTATATGACTGCAAACAAAGAGCCAGGGGCGGCACTTTGCCCTAACAGAGCAGAGCACAGGCTTTGCGGTCTGACTAATGAAGATTCAACCCTGCTTATTAGTTGTGAAATCCTGCACAAGTTCTCTTTTTGAATCTCAGTTTCCTTAGCTGTAAAATGGGGACAGTTTCACACAGCTGTTCTCCTGGGTAATAGATGAAATCTATTTTTTTAACTGTTTAACTAAAGTACATGATGAGAAAACAGAGTTAGCCTCCTCAAGCCATTTTCATGTTCAGGAGGGAGTTTTTGCCTTCGCCTTTAAAAATAGGAATATTTATAGAAAGTTCAATATGAAGAAGCATTTTTTCCCTCTTTAAAAGAAAAGCTAGAAGGAAACGTAAGGATTCATCCTTTGGAGAATGGTTAAAATTATTCTCTTCAGGTATTATTTTGAAAATAATAGATTTTACTTATCTTAGGAATTTTTTTTCCTGCCCTTTCATCACAATTGCAATCAGCACACTACCTTCACTCAGTAACAACAGAAACAGCTGGATCACCTATTTTGATGAGGGATTACTCTTCATTATTTATAGTAACACCCATTTCACCAAGTGGAGGCCAAAAGAAGCAAAAAACAAACAAGTGACTTTCCTTATAACAGGTAACTGTTTTCTTTTGTATTAAATTTCCTTCCCTATTGCTTTCCCCAGCTTCAGATTCTGAAGCCCGTTTTGCCACACAGGGGACACTTTGAAAGCAGCCAAACCAACATAACCAATAGAAATTTAATTCTCAAAATACAAAGGTTTGCCTTAAACATCCTGTAGAAGCATTAAGCAAAATATTAGGGGATAAAAACAAGCACATAACCATGCCAAAGACCTTGAAATCTGAACAGAGACTATGTTCGAAGTCAGACATGCATAAATAAGTGTCTTTGCTCAGTGATATTAATGAAATAGTTAATTCTGTTGTCATGGCAACAAAGAACAGCTGTGATGAAAAACAGCTAAAGGTCTATACATAATGCCCAATGCAAGGTCTCTCTAGTTCTAAAGCTGATTTTCTTAGCTACAATAGAAGTGATGTGTTTTCAATATCATCCTAAGCTTTCATGTCAAATCCTTCCAGTTAATCCAATAAATAGACCAGCAGCATAAAAAAGAATATATGTTTGCACATTATAAACCTTATAAAAGAAGTTTACCTATGCTCAATCTTAAGAGGTGATCTGGAAAGTAAACATATACTCCTGCAAAAATAAAAACCTTTACTGAGTGGAAATTGTAAGAAATAAAATATGTTCCAATGGGATATCAGAGTAATTATCAAACATATTATTATCTAACCAGTCAGAAGGAATGTACTATATTTGAGATAACAACATCACTGGCCACAACAACAGCAATGCAACAGCAAAAATAATTCAGTTTTAAAACCCACCAGAATATAATACGTGAACAAGTTTGTTTTCCAGGCTCATCAATGCTTTTCTGTGAAAATGAATTCATTTCAATTTGCTGAATAATCATACCAGTAAATCTACCTTAGATTTCAGATCAATTTTGGATTCTGACAAAGATCCATGTAATATTTCATCTTTCTTTATAAACTTCTTCTCTCTACCCTCTGGTTCCTGGACGATGTTCTGGCTTTCTTTGTCTTCCTCATCTCTGCTCCTCATGGATCTCTATCAGAACTGTTCTCTTCACTCTCGATCATGATCGTAGTTTGGGTGCTCAGAGTTTTTTTCCCTGCATTACTGTAATAATCAAATGCGCCCCAACTTAATTTCTTCCCAGATGTCAGAGTGATCTTTTTAAAACACAAATCAAATTATGTTACTTGTCTTAAAAATTTTCAGATAGTCTCCCTTTGGTGCATGCTCAGTTGTTTAGTCCTGTCTGACATTTTGTGGCCCCATGGACCGTAGCCAGCCAGGCTCCTCTGTTCATGGGATTTTCCAAGCAAAAATACTGGAGTGGGTTGCCATTTTCTCCTCCAGGGGATCTTCCCTGACCCAGGGATCCAACCTGCGTCTCCTGCTTCTCTTGCATTGGCAGGCGGATTCAGTGGTAACCCTGAGCCACATGGGAATCCCGGTTTCCCTTTATGTTCAGGAAAAAATCCAAACTTCTTTCTTTTTTTAATTCATCTGTGTTTCTTTTTAAAAATAAGAACCACGTATGTTTAAGGTGTTCATGATGATTTGATGTACCTGTACATAGTGAAATGATTACTACAGTCAAACTAATTAACATATCCATCTCCTCACATAGTTACTTTTTAATGAAAGTACCTGAAATCTATTCCCTTAGCAGATTTTGAGAGTATAATACAGTGTTATTCACTACAGTCAGGGTATTCACTAGTCCTCTAGACCTAACACATCCTGCAGAACTGCAGTTTTGTGTCCTATGACCAACATTTCCTCGTTCCCCCATCTCCCTGCCCGTTGTAACCACCATTCTGTTCTCTGCTTCTATATATGTTACTTTAAAAAATTACATGTGTACATAAGAGTCTGAAGTATTTTTCTTTCTGTGTTTGGTCTATTTCACTTAGTCTAATGCCCTCCAGTTTCATTCCTTTTGTTGCAAATGGCAGGGTCTCCTCAGAAGGTTCTTCATGATCTGAACCTTAGTGACTTCACTCTCATCTCCTGTGATGCCCACATCTTCCTTTCTGGCCAAAAATACCTTTCGAAGCTTTCCAAATGGACAGTATGTTCTCAATGTCTGGGTTATTTTACAACTCTTTCTTCCTTTAATTTGAAGGTCTGTCTTTTTGCTTCTCCATTTAATGCTCTCCAATTTGTAATTTTAGATCTAACTCGTATTTTCAAAAGTAAACAACATAGTATTATATGTAATGATAAAAAGTGGTCCAAATTCAAATATCTCATCATCAAATCATTTAGTTAAATTGGGATATAGACACGATATGGAATATTTTGAAGCCATTATAAACTATGCTAGAGATATACATGTACTGATACAGAAAATTTTTTTTTGCTAACTTTTTGGGTTACTAACAGGTGAAGAAAACAGTATGTTCAATGTAATTCAAGTTTTAAAATCAACTTTATCCATGCATAATTTACACACTATAAAAGGCAAAGATTTTAATTGTATAGTTTGATGGATTCTTTTAATACATGGAGAAGGAAATGGCAACCCACTCCAGTGTTCTTGCCTGGAGAATCCCAGGGATGGCGGAGCTTGGTGGGCTGCCGTCTATGGGGTCGCACAGGATTGGACACAACTGAAGCGAGTTAGCAGCAGCAGCCTGTAAACATCATCACAGTCAAGATAAAGAGTATCCCATCACCCAAAATTTTCCTGGCTCCCTTAACTAGTCAATCCCACTGCTACCCCTGGCCCCAAGCAACCACTGATTTGCCTTCTATTATTATAGATTAGGTTTTTTTCCCCCTAGAATTTCAATGAAAACATATAGTATGTGCTTTTTGTGTCTGTTTTTTTTTTCTTCCAGCACAGTGATTTTGAGGTTTCCCCATGTTGTTTTATCGATAATCCTTTTATTTTATTGCTGTGTGGTACCCTCCTTCATTGTTCAATAATTTATCTGTTCATGCCTTAGTGGACACTAGAGTTTTTCCAGTTTTCACCTAAGGTGTAAATGATGTTGCTATGAACCATCAAGTACACTTCTTTGCATGGACATGTATTTTGTTTCTCTTGGGTAAATATCTAGAAATAGAATTGCTCAGTTGATTGGTAAGGATATGTTTAACTTTACAAGAAGCTGCCACATTATTTTCAAAAGTGGTTGAACAATTTTATTTTTCTTCAGTGAATGAGATTCCAGTTTCTCCACCATCTTAGAGTGTGATTCTTATCAATATTGGCCATTCTAGTTGGTGTGTAGCAATATCTCACTGTGGTTTTGATTTGTATTTACCTGGGCTCCAAAATCACTGTAGATGGTGACTGCAGCCATGAAATTAAAAGACGCTTACTCCTTGGAAGGAAAGTTATGACCAACCTATATAGCATATTCAAAAGCAGAGATATTACTTTGCCAACAAAGGTCCGTCTAGTCCAGGCTATGGTTTTTCCAGTGGTCATGTATGGATGTAAGATTTGGACTGTGAAGAAAGCTGAGCGCCAAAGAATTGATGCTGCGGTGTTGGAGAAGACTCTTGAGAGTCCCTTGGACTGCAAGGAGATCCAATCAGTCCATTCTAAAGGAGATCGGTCCTGATTGTTCTTTGGAAGGACTGATGCTAAAGCTGAAACTCCAATACTTTGGCCACCTCATACAAAGAGTTGACTCATTGGAAAAGACTCTGATGCTGGGAGGGATTGGGGGCAGGAGGAGAAGGCGACGACAGAGGATGAGATGGCTGGATGATATCACCGACTCGATGGACGTGAGTTTGAGTGAACTCTGGGAGTTGGTGATGAACAGGGAGGCCTTGCACGCTGCGATTCATGGGGTCGCAAAGAGTCGGACACAACTGAGTGATTGAACTGAATTGATGATTAATGACATTGAGCATCTTTTCATGTGCTTGGTCATCTGTTTATCTTTTTGATGAGAATCTATTAAAATCTTTTGATCATTTTTAAATTTGTCCTTTTTTCTTGAGTAGTGAGAATTTAGAATATTTTTTTCTGGAAACAAGTTTTCTGTTTTATGTATATATTACTAATATTTTCTCCTTGTCTATGGCTTGAGTTTTCATTTTCTTAATGGCTTATTTTAAAGAGGAGAAGTTTTTATGTGATTATGTTCTGGTAAAAATAAAGTGTAAGCACATCTGTTAAACCTGGAAGACAACCTGATTGTGCCTTTGCATTCCTGGAACCTGGCTCAGTATCTGACATAATCAGTGCACGATAAAATTTCACTGAATTCATTCAGCAAATATTATTGAGGACCTGCAATGTACTAGGAACTGCGCCTGGAACTGGAACACAAGTTATTTATAAAATTCAGATCTTGCAAATAAGTAGATTATAGTTCAATAAATGAAAGGTAGAGTACGGTATATGGACAAATCTCTGGATTGTCTGTGCCTAGTACTCTTGCCTGGAAAAATCCCACGGACGGAGGGGCCTGGTGGGCTGCAGTCCACGGGGTTGCTAGGAGTCCAACAAGACTGAGTGACTTCACTTTCACCTTTCACTTTCATGCATTGGAGAAGGAAATGGCAACCCACTCCAGTGTTCTTGCCTGGAGAATCCCAGGGATGGGGAGCCTGGTGGGCTGCTGTCTATCGGGTCTCACAGAGTCGGATACGACTGAAGTGACTTAGCAGCGGCAGCAGAATTCCTAGCACTTACTAGGTACTTGAAAAAAATATGCCAATGAATGAAATGGAGTGATAATATTTTTAGTGCCATTTTGTGCATGCATGCTAAGTCACTTCAGTCATGTCTGCCTCCTTGTGACCCTATGGATTGTAACCTGTCAGGCTCCTCTGTACATGGGGATTCTCCAGGCAAGAATGGAGTAGGTTGCCATGCCCTTCTCCAGGGGATCTTCCTGATCCAGGGATAGAACCCATGTCTCTTGTGTCTCCTGCATTGTCAGGCAAGTTCTTTACCATTATTGCCAGCTGGGAATCCCAGTGCCACTTTAGTGATAGTATTAATATTTTTAGTGGTTCAGATACACTATTTATTTAAGAGTTTTTTGTTTGTTTGTTTTTAATTTAATAGATATGAAGGCAGACAACCCAGATAAATGAGAAATTGATAGAAGACTGAGGAAAGTTTATAGGAGAGTGACTAAACCAAATGAGCTATTACTCTGGGACTTCTGCAAAGCTGATGACTCCTAAAAGGAGAGGGATCAGGCAAATAAATTTTTTTCATTATTTTTTTTCAGGAGAATCATCTTTAAATAAAAACGTAGCTCCAGAAGTCTGCATGGAACTGTCTCCTTTTCTTCTTTATTAGAAGTGGTTAGATCAGATCTCAAGTCAGTTTAAATGTCTTAATTATTAACAAGACTATGATCATTCTTTACATAGATGTTGTCTATGTATTCCTCAGTTGTTAGAATCAGGACAGCAATGTCATTATCTGTATAATCAAATTGGATGATTTCATCCTCAGGCTCTCTAATATGTGTGATACTGGTAACTCATTTCCTGAGAAACATTAACTCCTAGATATTAGATATGTTATTATTGGTTACTATATTTGAACCTTTTCCTAATAAGGGCAAATAGAAATGGTGATTGCAAGAAGTCTCAAAACATATGAATAAAGAAAATGTTCTTTCAGTAGATGATAAATCCTAGTTATGTAGTAATTCATGTGTAAATAGAAAAGGCCTTTGGGAGTGTGGGGAGGGATTTTTTTTTTCTGGAGAAATTGACCATTGACTATTGTTTTAGTTGTGGGATGTATATTTCTTTTATGATAATATTTAATGGGCAGGTTTTTAAGTTATCAAAGTGTATGATAGGAGATTAAGGCTTTTTTGTTTTAATTTTATGGTAGCATTCTACAGGGTGGGGTCTTTTACAAACACTACTTTCCTCTGAGCTTAGCTTTTGTGTTTATTTTGGTGATAAATCACTACCTGTGGGTGGAAATATGCACCTTGATACATTTGATAATAGCTTTGAAGACAGAAAAACACACATTTTTTGGAGTGCAAATAGAGAACATGCACTATTATAATCTTTATCTTTTTCAAACAGGAATGCAGTTCTGGGGAACATAAGGCTGTTGTCTAATTATTGGTGAATTCTGAACTGCTTGTTAACTTGTATTAAATTGAATTTGGATCATCCCTTAATCTGAACAAAGCATTTTGCTATTACATTTGCTAAAGTTTACCAGCTGGTTCATGATCATCTCTTCATCCTTCTACAGGATGACTGGTTATAGAGTTTCTTAAAAAGCAACAAGACTTATTTCAAGCTTTCTCATTTCTTCCAGAAGTTGATAGGCATTACTGTAGAAAGTCTTGGAGACAACAGAGAACTTTGTCTGGCTTATATTTTGTATGAGAAAACTCTGAAAGGGGCACTAATGTTTTTCACATCATCAGAAAATACTGGAAGAAATCAGTTACTTTCTTGAAGGACAAGGTGATTTCTATTGTTCTGTGATAGGAATTCCCAGGTAGCTCAGTGGTAAAGAATCCAACTACCAAGCAGGAAATGTGGGTCCGGTCCCTGGGTTGGGAAGATCCCCTGGAGAAAGAAATGGCTACCCACTCCAGCATTCTTGCCTGGGAAATCCCATGGGCAGAGATGCCCAGTGGGCTACAGTCCTTGGGATCCCAAAAGAGTTGGACATGACTTATAGCAGCAGCAGCAGCACTCTGGCATAACTTAAAAATCTAATGATTGAAGAAGAGGGTTCTTAGAGAAAAGAAAGAACAATATATAATTTTACCCTCAAAAAACCAACAAACTGAGACCCAAAGTCTAACCCAGTCGTAATGTTTTATCTCATCAATCATGATAGGAATTTTAAAAGTTTGTAATTTTATCAATTAATCTATCATTGCCTTAATGTCTTTATCTCAAAAATGAAGATAATTGTACTGCCTTTCTCACTGACTTATTTTGAAGTTAAATCAGATCATATAAACAATCCACTAAGATAATAGATGTCACTTAGTAAGGGCTTAATAAATATTAACACTGCTATTAGATGACTGATGTTCATACTATTATTTCCCAGTTTTATTATTATTATGGATTACCCCTCTCTGGTTTCTGTAATGTTTAGAGTCAAGACTGTAAAATGAAAAGAGCTGAGCATTCATCTTTGGGGATGATCAGGAGCTGACATTACCCTTCTGGAAGAAGCATCCTCAAACATTGAGATCACTGTGTCCTACTTAATGGATAGCGTAAGCCTTTCTGCTTGTGTCTTGAAGGGAAAGAATGTCATGGGAGACTGCCTGAGCCTGAACCAAGGTCCTGAGTTATGATAGCAATTCCCACTGTGCTGAGAGAGCACCAAAGATAAGTCAAGAGTGGGTGGTAATCAATTCACAGATTTATTTGGCAATACAGATCCACAATTCCAACATCTAAAAAAACTCCAAAATCCAAGAGTGTTTGGGGAGGAGGGTATTGTATGGTTGTTGTTTAGTCACTTGTCTTTTGTCACCAAAGTTAACCTGATCTGCACTCACGTGGCAATGAAATCTGAATGGATGTGATGTGAGTCTATTATAGCATCATCATCACCCTTAGAGTGAATACACACAACCAGAAATATTAATGACTTCATATATGAAGAGCTGCCCTGACCTTTCTGGGGATATGATATACAGGGTGGGTTTTTTTGGTGCTAAGTTGCTCAGTTGCTCAGTTGCTCATTCATGTCCGACTCTGTGACCCCATGGACTGTAGCCGGCCAAACTCCTCTGCCCATGGGGTTTTCAAAGCAAGAACACTGGAGTGGGTTACCATTTCCTTCTCCAGAGGATCTTCCCAACCCAGAGATT
This sequence comes from Bos indicus, assembly GCF_029378745.1. NCBI lineage: Eukaryota > Metazoa > Chordata > Mammalia > Artiodactyla > Bovidae > Bos > Bos indicus. The sequence continues at coordinate 46,780,015 of NC_091762.1, read as the reverse complement.
GAATCTGTGTCTCCTGAGTCTTCTGCATTGGCAGACATATTCTTTACCACTGAGCTACCTGGGAAGCCATGATATAAAGGATATGCATATTCATTTTTTTTCCCTAAAATGTGAGAAATTCTGAAATAGAAAACATGTATGGACCATAGCTTTGTGGATAAGAGATTAAGAACTACACCTAGTAAGAGATACATTTTGATCTGGTAAAGCAAGCTGACTCAGTGTGATCTGTTTACTCCTCCGTGGGCGATCACCTCTGAGTGTCTGCTCCTGGAGAGACATCTTTCATCTTCAGGCAGTCCTGGTAGGCTCCCACAGAGAGGGGAGGCCATCAATATGAAGCCACAGCCTGACTGTGGTGATTTCTTACCTTAGAGAAAGCAACTCGTCCCTACTTTTTTGAAGCCAGGAGTCTAAATTTAAAGACTATTTGGGCAATCAGAATTCAATCTGAAGGGTGATCTCCTCAGTGAGGTTAGAATATGGCCTTGTGAGCCTAACATTTCTAGTTCCAATAAGGCCTTCCTTTGCATGTTGGAGACTTGGGTTCCTACTCATCTTTAGTTTTCAGTTTGGTGCTGAGAGCTCTTTTCCTATTGAGTGGTCCACACCTTTCCCCCCTTCAGTACTGCAGAGGACCTGTGGCCACTCTGGGCTGACACCTTCCCTTTTCTTTCCACTTGTCTTGAAAATAAGATGGTATCTCTGAAATTTACAAATATCTAACAGATTATAGCAGACAAAGAACATCATGTTAAAGAAAGACTAGACACGGATGTTAGTGCTGTGCTGTGCTGAGTTGCTTCAGTTGTTTCTGACTCTTTGAGACCCTATGGACCGTAGCCCACCAGGCTCCTTGGTCCACAGGATTCACCAGACAAGAGTGGGCTGAGGTGGTTGCCATATCCTTCTTCAGGGATCTTTCTGACCCAGGGATTGAACGTACATCTGTTACATCTCCTCCAGGTTCTCTACCTCTGGTGCCACCTAGGAAGCCCATGGATGCTAGTTCTGGTACTTAAATGTTCTAGACAAGGAACGTGAATTAGAAGGGTGTTTAGTAATGAAATCCTAGAAATGGTATCAGAGATGGAAATCATTAAAGCAGTGTGGAGGGAAAGGACTCTGGCTAGGGAGGTGCTTTACCAGCCCAGGTGCTCTGGACTACTAGAAACTGATGTCAGTGAACATTCCAACCTTCTACCAACTCCCTTTACTTTATTCCTGTTTTGCCTGCCTAGACGGAAAAAATATGTTGACATAAAGGCTTGCATTCCAGTCCCCTATTATGAAAAGGACATTTTTTTGGGGTGTTAGTTCTAGAAGATCTTGTAGGTCTTCATAGAACCATTCAACTTCAGCTTTATCAGCATTACTGTTTAGGGCAAAGACTTGGATTACAGTGATATTGAATGGTTTGCCTTGGGAATGAATAGAGATCATTCTGTCATTTTTGAGACTGTATTCAAGTACAGCATTTTGGGCTCTTTTGTTGACAATGAGGGCTATTCCATTTCTTCTAAGGGACTCCTGCCCACTGTAGTACGTATAATGGTCATCTGAGTTAAATTCACCCATTCCAGTCCATTGTAGTTTGCTGATTCCTAAAGTGTCTATGGTCACTCTTGCCATCTCCTGTTTGACCACTTCCAATTTGCCTTGATTCATGGACTTAACTTTCCAGGTTCCTATGCAATATTGCTCTTCACAGCATTGTACTTTACTTCCATCACCAGTCACATCCAAAAATGGGTGTTATTTTTTCTTTGGCTCCTTCTCTTCATACTTTCTGGAGTTATTTCTCTACTGTTCTCCAGTAGCATATTGGGCACCTACTGACCTGGGGAGTTCATCTTTTGGTGTCCTATCTTTTTGCCTTTTCATACTGTTCATGGGGTTCTCAAGGCAAGAATACTGAAGAATAAGAAGCCTTTCCCTTCTCTAGTGGACCATGTTTTGTCAGAACTCTCCACCATGACCCATCTGTCTTGGATGGCCCTATATGGCATGGCTCATAGTTTCATTGAGTTAAGACAACCCAGACATACTGGAATGCAAAATCAAATAGGCCTTGGGAAGCATCACTATGAGCAAAGCTAGTGGAGTGATGGAATTCCAGTTGAGCTATTTTAAATCCTAAAGGATGATGCTGTTAAAGTGCTGCACTCAATATACCAGCAAATTTGGAAAACTCATCAGTGGCCACAGGACTGGAAAGGTCAGTTTTCATTCCAATCCCAAAGAAAGGCAATGCCAAAGAATGTTCAAACTACCACACAGTTGCACTCATCTCACATGCTAGCAAAGGAATGCTCAAAATTCTCCAAGCCAGGCTTCAGCAGTATGTGAACCGTGAACTTTCAGATGTTCAAGGTGGATTTAGAAAATGCAGAGGAACCAGAGATCAAATTGCCACCATCCGTTGGATCATAAAAAATCAAGAGAGTTCCAGAAAAAACATCTACTCTTGATTTACTGACTACGCCAAAGCCTTTCACTATGTGGATCACAACAAACTGTGCAAAATTCTGAAAGAGATGGGAATACCAGGCCACCTGACTTGAATCTTGAGAAATCTGTATACAGGTCAAGAAGCAGCAGTTAGAACCAGACATGAAACAACAGACTGGTTCCAAATTGGAAAAGGAGTGCGTCAAGGATGTGTATTGTCACCCTGCTTATTTAACTTATATGCAGAGTACATTATGCAAAATGCCAGGCTGGATGAAGCACCAGCTGGAATCAAGTTTGCTGGGAGAAATATCTATAACCTCAGATACGCAGATGACACCACCCTTATGGCAGAAAGCGAAGAAGAACTAAAGAGCCTCTTGATGATGGGGAAACAATGGAAACAGTGAGAGACTTTATTTTTGGGGGGGCTCCAAAATCACTGCAGATGGTGCAGCAGCCATGAAATTAAAAGATGCTTGTTCTTTGGAAGAAAAGCTATGACCAACCTAGACAGCATAGTAAAAAGCAGAGACATTACTTTACCAACCAAGATCTGTCTAGTCAAAGCTATGGTTTTTCCCCTGTATGGATGTGAGCGTTGGACCACAAAGAAGGCTGAGTACCAATGAATTGATGCTTTCTAATTGTGGAGTTAGAGAAGACTCTTGAAAGTCCCTTAGAGATCAAACCAGTCAATCCTAAAGGAAAACAGTCCTGAATATTCATTGGAAGGACTGATACTGAAGCTAAAAGTCCAACACTTTGGCCACCTGATGTGAAGAACTGACTTATTGGAAAAGATCCTGTTGCTGGGAAAAATTGAACGTGGGGGGAGAAAGGGGCGACAGAGGATGAGATGGTTGGATGGCACCACTGACTCGATGGACATGAGTTTGAGTAAGCTCCGGGAGTTGGTAATAGACAGGGAAGCCTTGCGTGCTGCAGTCCACAGGGTCGCAAAGAGTTGGACACGACTGAGCAACTGAAATGAACTAAACTGAAGGGGCTGAGAGTGCAGGCTCCTTGACTTTTCTGGTTCCTATTGTACAGTCTCTGTGAGTGGAGGTGGTAGGAGTTTGCCCCAAGATGTGGAGCTAGCCCTCTGTGTATGATAATAAGCTCCCAGGACTGAGTTTCCAGCCTGTAGGACTTCTAGCAGGTGGGCGCAGGCTCTCCTGAGACTGCCTGCCTTTGCCTGCAGAGAGCAGATGGGTGATAAGGTTCCGATGACACAGACAGATTCTCGAGTTGTCAAGTAGGAAATGTGCATCTTCCCCTCCAAGTTTTCTTCCTGAAGGAAAACAGCTATTTTTGGTATTCTTTATTCTTTTCTAAGGTTAAGGTACATCAGGTTGACAATAATTAGTCAAAAATATTTACTAAGTGTCTGTTTTCTCCTCACAGTGCCAGGCCTTAGGGGCATGCAAAAGAAGGAGATATGTTTCTGCCCTGGGAGGATGAAACAAACAAACTTAAACAATAAACCATTTCTGCAGCTAAACCAGGGCAGGTAAGTGTGGCTGGTTTGATTGACGGTGGGAAGACTTGGGGACTGACAGTTAAAAGAGGAGGAGAGAGGCGTGAGCAGATTTGGTGAGAGGTTCTAGAAACCTATAAACAGAGAAGACACTTGTAGGTATGCAGGAGGCACGGAGGTGATGGATGGGTGATGGGGCTGGTCTGTCCACATGGAGAGCCCTGCTGGAACAGGCAACTGTTTATAGATTTAGCTCAGGGGTCAGCAAATCTTTTCTGGAAAGTGCCAGATCTCTCTGTCACAACTAGTGACTATGAAACTCTGTTGCCACTCTGCTATGCAACTTGTTAACCATGAAAGCAACTATAGACTGTTCAGTTAATGAATGAATGTGGCTTTGCTCCAATAAAACTTTATTTATAAACGCAATCTGCCTTGGTGTGGCCGCTGAGGTATGACAACCTCTGCTCTAGAACTGATAGTTGTTGGATCTGAGTTTTCAAAATGATACAGAAATCAGGTTCATGATATGAAATATGTTGATTTCAAGAGGTTGACTCAGTAAAACTTTTAATGCCATCTGATATGAGCAAAGTTGTTTCTATGGCTCCATTGTGGCCAATTTGCATGCTTGGTACGATTTGACATAGGCTTGGGGATAAACAGGATTTGATAGCTGAACTGGAGAGAAGAAAAGCTTTCTAATAAAAAAGAATAGCATGAGAAGAATTATCCAAAAACTGAAGGTGCCCATGATGAGTGCCCATGATGAGTATTAGGAGTATAAATGCTAAAGCCATCTACTTGCCGTGAGACCTTGGATGAATGACTTCACCTCCCAGGCTTGGATTTCCAAACTCTGCATAATAAGAATTAAATTAGTTATTATTTGTAAAAGTGCTTTAGACAGTACCTGGCATAGAGGAATCACCAAACACCTATTGAGTTAATAATAATAAAAAGAGATGTTAAGAGAACTTAAAGATTACAAATTAGGTGTTTAGGCCAGCTAACTAGTATGAATAAGTACATAAATTTTCCCTCATTGCCCATTTCCCATTATATGTGTTTTATTATTTGTAGTGGTAGAGATTAGTGAATTCCACACAGGCAGATAACTTCCATTTGGTCAAAAGTCAAACTCCACTCCTGACTGGTCACTCAATCTGCAAACAAAAGGGACCAAGATAGACTATGTATACCAAATAGGAAGAAGAAGAGAGAAGGAACATCGAAGGAAATCTAGTATATGCTAATTGTTCCAACAGGTATCAGAGGTCATACCAAAATCCTATAAAGTATGAGAGTCTTCTCATTCTCTGAGTCCAGTAGCCTGCTGCTGCTAAGTGGCAGTGGCATAAACCCAAATCCAATCTAATGTCGATGCCTGTGTCCTTCTTTTGTAGCTATGGTTTTCAAAAGGTACCTTGTGGAACTCTAGAGTTTAAGAGAGTGACCATAAGTCACTGTGAGCAGAGATTTTGTCTGTCTTTACGCTGAAACCACCAAGGCCTAGAACATGCAGTGTGTGTGTGTGTGTGTGTGTGTGTGTGTGTGTGTGTGTGTGTGCTCAATTGTGTCTCATTGCAACCCTGAGCACCATAGCCCTCAAGGTTCCTCTGTCCGTGGGATTTCCCAGGCAAGAATACTGGAGTGGGTTGCCAATTCCTACTTCAGGGAATTTTGATCTAGGAATCAAACTCGCATCTCTTGAGTCTCCTGCATCAGCAGATGAATTCTTTGCCACTAGTGCCACCTGGGAAGCATAGAACATACACTGTGTGTGTGTGTGTGTGTGTGTGCTAAATTGCTTCAGTCATGTCTGACTCTTTGCAACCCTATGGACTGTAGCCGACTAGGCTCCTCTGTCCATGGGATTCTCCAGGCAAGAATACTGGAGTGGGTTGCCATGCCTCTTACAGGAAATCTTCCTGACCCAGGGATCGAAACTGTGTCTCCTGCAGCTCCTGCATTGGCAGGCAGATTCTTTACCACTGAGCCACTGGGGAAGCCCCAGTACATGCACTAAGTATTTGTTTAAAAAAAATGAATAAATACATAAAGGAAGGGAGGAGGACATGAGCGCTTTTATTCTTGGCCTGTTTCAACCAGAGAAATTCAACTTGCATCTGTTTTATCCATTTGGAAGCCCCTGCAGTGCATGTCACTGCCTCCCCTCAAAAGCACATCATCTTGCCTGTAACACTGGCAACAAAACTCAGCGAATGTTTAAGCATCATTGCTACATTACTGGATAGCGTGTCTCTTCTAAGCCTGAGCTGAGATTAAAATCACCTGGCAAATAGAAGCCCTTGAGACTATGCTTCAGGAGCCCAAAATTACCAATCAGCATTTCTAGGACTGGCCCAGCCCGATTCCCTGGGCCCTCTTTCTAAAGGTGTATCCAATCATGCCATGTGTTCTGTGCAATGTGGGAATGGCTGTTGGGAGGAAGAGAAATTTTTTTCCAGTGACCTGAACATTTGCACTAAAGGATTCGCAGGCATGTGTCTGAGGTCACTGACAGATACAAACAGGGAGAGAGAGTACAGAGAGAAAGACTTAGGCTGGGAAGACAGTTTCCATTTGAACTTTTGCCCCAGGCACCATAAATACCAGGGCAACTCACTGGACCCCTTTAACAGAAGGTAATATAAGGAGTGAGGGCAACTTTTATTCTTTTTACCTGAAAGTAGAGCTGATGTCCCCTGGAGAAGGGCATGGAAACCCACTCTAGTATTCTTTCCCGGAGAATTCCATGGACAGCAGAGCCTGGCGGGCTAAGTCCATGGAGTCACAGAGTTGGACATGACTGAAGCGACTTAGCATGCACACACACAGAGTTGATACCATACTAAGAGGACTGAGAGCTTTGCTAACAAGAGGATGTTATGCAGTGGAAACTCAGATGAGCAGAATCCAGGTTCAGACTGAGGGGACCCTGGTGTCTCCAGGCACATGGCTGGAGTGCAGGAGCATGCAGGAGCACATGGCCCCATGGAGACAGATGCTAATCCTTTTGCTATTGTAGGAAGTTGAGAATGGGGTGTACTCTTAGAAAAGGGCTGTCATAGGTAGGCTTGTGGGCTTCCCCAGTGTCTCAGCAGTAAAGAATCCCCCTGCAGTGCAGGAGACGCGGAGCTGCAGGTTCAACGCCTGAGTTGGGAAGATCTCCTGGAGAAGGAAATGGCAACCCACTCCAGTAATTTTACCTGGGGAATCCCATGGACAGGGGAGGCTGGTGGGTTACAATCCATGGGGTCACGTAAGAGTCAGATATGACTGAGCGACTGAGCAACAATAATAATAGGTAGGTTTGCAAGTGAAGGCTGGCTGTTAACATTTATTTCATAAAGTTAATATGACCTCATTGGTCCACACAGTGACCTGGTGAGGCCTGAAGACATTCAAATCAGGTGAACATTCACACAAGTGCTGTTTGATTAGCCCAGTGCTGACAGTCAGCGTGTGTCCCCATTGGAGACAGCCTCACTAAAATCCAGCCCTTCTTGCAATTGTTCTCTTTAAGTACCCTTTGTAATTCTTTGGTTGAGGGTTTTCTAAAAACCTATTCTATTAGGGAGCCCCAAATCTGTAATTTCCTTCTAATGAGTCCTGTTAATTTTGTGACAGCCTTCTCCAATATCAACACCACACTCCTTCAGTCTGTAGGGGGGCTTCATAATGAGATGGATCCAGGGGGACAGAGAGCTGCCAGATACATTAAAGAAGCCAGTGTCCCTGACTAAGGAAGGACTTATTAATGATTTTAGTCCCAAAGGGAGAAATACATAGAAATTCCTCAGAAAGAAAGAAATGGTGATGGTGAAATCAAAGCAACCCAGATGGCCTATAAACAGGCTAATTATGTGGAAGACCCAGAAGCAACTCTGAAGTTTCTTCCCCAGCTGCCTTTGGCGTCTGCCAGGTAGCCAGATGCTGGCAAGGCAAACACATCTTCCACAGGTCATCAGCAAAGTAGTGCCAAACATTAAAGCAAATGACAACCCCCTAGGATCATTCTTATGTAACAGGGAGTATTTTAGATCTTTATGGATAAAATTCTAGAGGGTTTAGAAACCTCCATATTATTCAATGAATAAAAATTATTATACAGATTGTTTTTGTTAGTAGAAAAGCATAATTATGAAATGCTGCATATATGTATCTGTTCATACCCATGACCACAATGTCAGATTAAGGAAAAATGATACTAGCATATTGTCAGTTTATTATAACTGAGAGATAAATGGCAACATTTTGATAAATAATGTCATTTAATGTCAGAGTTTTCTTTACCATTTTCAAAGTAGAAAGTCCAAAGCTTGGGGCAGACTCTGAAATAAGACACTGGGACTGTAAAGCTCTGCTCAATCTCTTGGCCTTGACCAGACCAACACCCTGACAGATATCCAAAAGCAAGGAGTGCAGGCCTTTCTCCCTAATTGAGTTTGGTGATTTCAGCAATGTCTGCAGAGAAGCCAGGCGCCTGACTCAGGATGAAGAAGGAGACAGAGGGTGGGAAAAGGAAGTGTGCGGGGTTCGTATTTTAAATGAATGGATCGATTTAACCATGGGCATAATGATGTCATTAAAGGCATCTTGGTGATTACAAACTGATGTTCCCATGAGGTGGAAAGATTAGTGCCCCCCATCCCCAAATCCAGATATTATTCAGGTGTCATTTTAAATTATACCTCATAGGAAGAGAGAACCAAGGCTTAGTCTAGAAACTTAGAAGGGATTTCTAGCCGACCTTTACACTTTTCTGGGCTCACATATTGTTACGTAATTTTCTGATATACTTATCAGTTTCCATCATCATACTGTGAGTTCCCTGAAGGGAGGAACCATGTCATTTAATTCAAAATCTTATTCTTGGAGGCGAAAGAATGATATCATCGACATACAAACCTGGGACAAATGAAGAGCCATGTGCAACAGAATGAAGCCGGACTCCTACTAGTTTCTTAGACATTATACCAGGAGTATAAACAGCAAAATAAAGTAGATAAATCAGATATTGTCAAAATTTTAAAAACTTTATGATTCAGAAAACACTATCAAGAAAGTGAAAAGACAACATATGGGATGAAAAGAATTTTTCCAAATTTTATATATGATCAGGGACTTGTATCTAGAATACACAAAAGGCAATCTAAGAGTCCCTTGGACAAAAAAGAGATCAAACCAGTCAATCCTAAAGGAAATCAACCCTGAATATTCATTGGAAGGAATGATACTGAAGCTGAAGCTCCAATACTTTGGCCACCTGATGCGAAGAGCTGACTCATTAGAAAGACCCTGACTTTGGGAAAGATTGAAGACGTGAGGAGATGGGAGCAACAGAGGATAACATGGCTAGATGGTATCACAGACTCAATGGAGTTGGGTTTAAGCAAACTTTGGGAGATAGTGAAGGGCAGGGACGTGGGGTATCTCTTCACGGCTGCTCCAGCAAAGTGCAGCCGCTGCTCCTTACCTTTGACAAGGGATATCTCCTCACCTCTGCCCTTCCTGACCTTCAACGTGGAATAGCGCCTCTAGGCCCTCCTGTGCCCTCGCAGCCACCGCTCCTTGGATGTGGGGTTGGTCCTCCCAGCCGCCGCCCCTGACCTCGGATTTGGGTAGCTCTTCTCTGCTGTTCTTGCGCTGTTGCAGCCTGGCACTCTTGGCCACTGCCCCTGACTCGGATGTGGGGTAACTCCTCTTGGCTGCCGCCTTTCGGGCATGGGGTCCTCCCAGCTTCTGCCCCTGACCTCTGACGTGGGGTAGCTCCTCTCGGCCATGCTTAGTGCGCCCGTCGCAGCCGAGATACCCCACGTCCAAGGTAAGAGAAACCCAAGTAAGATGGTAGGTATTGCAAGAGGGCATCAGAGGGCAGACACACTGAAACCATAATCACAGAAAACTAGTCAATCTAATCACACTAGGACCACAGCCTTGTCTAACTCAATGAAACTAAGCCATGCCTGTGGGGCAACCCAAGATGGGCGGGTCATGGTGGAGAGATCTGACAGAATGTGGTCCACTGGAGAAGGGAATGGCAAACCACTTCAGTATTCTTGCCTTGAGAGCCCCATGAACAGTATGAAAAGGCAAAATGATAGGATACTGAAAAAGGAACTCCCCAGGTCAGTAGGTGCCCAATATGCTACTGGAGATCAGTGTAGAAATAACTCCAGAAAGAATGAAGGGATGGAGCAAAAGCAAAAACAACACCCAGCTGTGGATGGGACTGGTGATAGAAGCAAGGTCCGATGCTGTAAAGAGCAGTATTGCATAGGAACCTGGACTGTCAGGTCCATGCATCAAGGCAAATTGGAAGTGGTCAAACAAAAGATGGCAAGAGTGAATGTCAACATTCTAGGAATCAGCGAACTCAAATGGACTGGAATGGGTGAATTTAACTCAGATGACCATTATATCTACTACTGTAGCCAGGAATCCCTCAGAAGAAATGGAGTAGCCATCATGGTCAACAAAAGAGTCCGAAATGCAGTACTTGGATGTAATCTCAAAAACAACAGAATGATCTCTATTCGTTTCCAAGGCAAACCATTCAATATCACGGTAATCCAAGTCTATGCTCCAACCAGTAACACTGATGAAGCTGAAGTTGAGCGGTTCTATGAAGACCTACAAGACCTTTTAGAACTAACACCCAAAAAAGATGTCCTTTTCATTATAGGGGACTGGAATGCAAAGTAGGAAGTCAAGAAACACCTGGAGTAACAGGCAAATTTGGCCTTGGAATACGGAATGAAGCAGGGCAAAGACTAATAGAGTTTTGCCAAGAAAATGCACTGGTTATAGCAAACACCCTCTTCCAACAACACAAGAGAAGACTCTATACATGGACATCACCAGATGGTCAACACCAAAGTCAGATTGATTATGTTCTTTGCAGCCAAAGATGGAGAAGCTCTATACAGTCAGCAAAAACAAGACCAGGAGCTGACTGTGGCTCAGACCATGAACTCCTTATTGCCAAATTCAGACTTAAATTGAAGAAAGTAGGGAAAACCACTAGACCATTCAGGTATGACCTAAATCAAATCCCTTATGATTATACAGTGGAAGTGAGAAATAGATTTAAGGGCCTAGATCTGATAGATAGAGTGCCTGATGAACTATGGAATGAGGTTCATGACATTGTACAGGAGATAGGGATCAAGACCATCCCCATGGAAAAGAAATGCAGAAAAGCAAAATGGCTGTCTGGGGAGGCCTTACAAATAGCTGTGAAAAGAAGAGAAGTGAAAAGCAAAGGAGAAAAGGAAAAATATAAGCATCTGAATGCAGAGTTGCAAAGAATAGCAAGAAGAGATAAGAAAGCCTTCTTCAGCGATCAATGCAAAGAAATAGAGAAAAACAACAGAATGGTAAAGATTAGAGATCTCTTCAAGAAAATTAGAGATACCAAGGGAACATTTCATGCAAAGATGGACTCGATAAAGGACAGAAATGATATGGACAGAAGCAGAGATATTAAGAAGAGGTGGCAGAATACACCCAAGAACTGTACAAAAAAGATCTTCATGACCCAGATAATTACGATGGTGTGATCACTGACCTAGAGCCAGACATCGTGGAATGTAAAGTCCAGTGGGCCTTAGAAAGCATCACTATGAACAAAGCTAGTGAAGGTGATGAAATTCCAGTTGAGCTATTTCAAATCCTGAAAGATGATGCTGTGAAAGTGCTGCACTCAGTATGTCAGCAAATTTGGAAAACTCAGCAGTGGCCACAGGACTGGAAAAGGTCAGCTTTCATTCCAATCCCAAAGAAAGGCAATGCCAAAGAATGCTCAAACTATGGCACAATTGCACTCATCTCACATGCTAGTAATGTTCAAAATTCTCCAAGCCAGTTCACGTATCTTCAGCAATACGTGAACCGTGAACTTCCTGATGTTCAAGCTGGTTTTAGAAAAGGCAGAGGAACCAGAGATCAAATTGCCAACATCCGCAGGATCATGGAAAAAGCAAGAGAGTTCCAGAAAAACATCTATTTCTGCTTTATTGACTATGCCAAAGCCTTTGACTGTGTGGATCACAATAAACTGTGGAAAATTCTGAAAGAGATGGGAATACCAGACCACCTGACCTGCCTCTTGAGAAATCTATATGCAGGTCAGGAAGCAACAGTTAGAATTGGACATGGAACCACAGACTGGTTCCAAATAGGAAAAGGAGTATGTCAAGGCTGTATATTGTCACCCTGCTTATTTAACTTCTATGCAGAGTACATCATGAGAAACGCTGGACTGGAAGAAACACAAGCTGGAATCAAGATTGCTGGGAGAAATATCAATCACCTCAGATATGCAAATGACACCACCGTTATGGCAGAGAATGAAGAGGAACTAAAAAGCCTCTTGATGAAAGTGAAAGTGGAGAGTGAAAAAGTTGGCTTAAAGCTCAACATTCAGAAAACGAAGATCATGGCATCTGGTCCCATCACTTCATGGGAAATAGATGGGGAAACAGTGGAAACAGTGTCAGACTTTCTTTTTCTGGGCTCCAAAATCACTGCAGATGGTGACTGCAGCCATGAAATTAAAAGATGCTTACTCCTTGGAAGGAAAGTTATGACCAACCTAGATGGCATATTCAGAAGCAGAGACATTACTTTGCCAACAAAGGTCCGTCTAGTCAAGGCTATGGTTTTTCCTGTGGTCATGTATGGATGTGAGAGTTGGACTGTGAAGAAGGCTGAGCACCGAATAATTGATGCTTTTGAACTGTGGTGTTAGAGAAGACTCTTGAGAGTCCCTAGGACTGCACGGAGATCCAACCAGTCCATTTTGAAGGAGATCAGCCCTGGGATTTCTTTGGAGGGAATGATGGTGAAGCTGAAACTCCAGTACTTTGGCCACCTCATGCGAAGAGTTGACTCATTGGAAAAGACTCTGATGCTGGGAGGGATTGGGGGCAGGAGGAGAAGGGGACAACAGAGGATGAAATGGCTGGATGGCATCACTGACTCGATGGACATGAGTCTGAGTGAACTCTGGGAGTTTGTGATGGACAGGGAGGCCTGGCATGCTGTGATTCACGGGGTCACAAAGAGTCAGACATGACTGAGTGACTGAACTGAACTGACTGAAGGGCAGGGAAGCCTGGTGTGCTGCAGTCCATATCAAAAAGAGTCAGATATGACTTAACGACTGAACAACCAAAGCAGAGATAGTAATAAACACATGAAACGATATTTAACATCATCAGCTATCAGGAAAACAAATCAATACACAAGGAGATACCGTTTCACTTTTCTAGGTGACTATAATCAAAAGGACAGATAATAACAAGTGTTGGTGAGAATGTGGAAATATCAGACTTTCATGCATTCTTGGTGTGAATGTGAAATGGCACAGCCATTTTGGAAAGAAACCCAGTAGATTCCTGAAAGCTCAAACATAGTTACCACATGACTCACCAATTCCACTCCTAGGAATTGTTCCTACACATGCACCCAAGATAAATGAAAACATATCTACACTAAAACTTGGACATGAATACTTATAGCAGCTTTATTAATAATAGCCCAAAATGAAAGCAAGGCAAATGTACATCAACTGATAATGGGTAAATAAAACATTGGTGTATCATGGAATATTACGCAGTCACAAAAAGAAATAAACTACATGCTACAAGATGGGTGGGATGAGAAGATTTTGCAAAGTGAAAGAAACCAGTCATAAAGAACCAAATATTATGTGATTACATTTATGAGATGTCTGGAATAGGGAAATCCAGAGACAGAAAGTAGATTGATGTTTGCTTGGGGTCAGGGCAGAGGGGAATTGGGAGTGATTGCTAGTGGGTATGGGATTTCTTTTGGGGGTGATAAAATTCCTAATGGTGACGGTTGCACCACTCTGTGAATATACTAAAAGCTAGTGAATTGTATACTTAAAATGGCTGAATTTTTGTGTTATGTGAATTACATCTCAGTAAAGCTGTTAAACAATCCATTATCTCCCTGGCTTACAATATGCCAGACCCTCAACCTGGTCATGGGAATGCAGATATGCATATGGCAATTGCTAGCAACCTAATGCACTCATGTGTGCATGCATGCTAAGTCGCTTCAGTTGCATCCGACTCTGTGTGACTCTATGGACTAGGAGCCTAGCCCGCCAGGCTCCTCTGTTTATGGGATTCTCCAGGCAAGAATACGGAGTGGGTTGTCATTTCCTTCTCCAGAGGACCTTCCAGACCAGGGATTGAACCTGTGTTTCTTAAGTCTCCTGCATTGGCAGGCAGTTCTTTACCCCAGAGCCATCTGGGAAGCCCAATGCACTCATGCTATGGTATGCTAAGTCACTTCAGTCGTGTCCAACTCTGTGCGACCCCATAGATGGCAGCCCACCAGGCTCCCCCGTCCCTGGGATTCTCCAGGCAAGAACACTGGAGTGGGTTGCCATTTCCTTCTCCAATGCATGAAAGTGAAAAGTGAAAGTGAAGTCGCTCAGTCGTGTCCGACTCTTAGCGACCCCATGGACTGCAACAGGCTCCTGGGTCCATGGGATTTTCCAAGCAAGAGTACTGGAGTGGGGTGCCATTGCCTTCTAGGCACATGCATAATGAGCAAAGATATTACCAGGAGGGAATAATTAACTCTCATCTCTGGGCATGCCCTTGGGAAGAGGGCTTAACTTCTTGAGTTAGTTTTTGAAAAAAAAAAAAAAAATTTTACTCTTAGTATGATCTGATGAAGAACACTATATAAAGAGGAAATAGCACTTGCTAAAGTATTGGGGTTTATATATATATATCTTGGTATAACGTTCATTTTTAAAAATTTTATGCTAAAAAAGGAAAAGATAAATTTTTGAAAGCATTTTATTGGGCAATTGCTCTAGCATTGTTGAGAGGTAGGAGGATGTTGTGTGTTCATTCTCTGTCACATCTGACTCTTTGCAACCCCATGGACTGTCCACAGGATTCTCCAGGCAACAGTACTGGAGTGGGTTGCTATTTCCTCCTCCAGGGATCTTCTTGACCTATAGATTGAACCCAGGTCTCATTGCTATGCAGGCAGCTTCTTTACCATTTGAGCCACCAGGGTACTTAATGATCTCAGCCTGTTTTCCCTTCTGTTTACAACTGAGAAAACAGGCTAAGATCACTGAGTGCCATCCACAAGAAGGCACATCTAGGAGGTGGAGCCAGGATTCAAGCACAAGGAGTTTGATTCCAGAATCTGCATTCTAAATCAGTACACCACATCACCAGTCCACAAGATTCTGTTCACCTGGTATATATTTGCTGTGAAGAAATCTTAGTCTTCCCCAGATTGACTTAAATATGCCTTTATATTATTTCCACAGTAGCATGATCAACATTTTATTAGGAGAAAATTACTGTGTATTTCTAGTTTTTTCCTTTTACACAGTGGCTGATATCTACTGGTTATTAATAAATACATGTTGTTCCCAACTCTATTGCTAAATATATCTTCAATCCATCCCTTCCTCCCTAACCACAATATTGCTGCCTTATCAGTTCAAGGTCTCAAAATTTCTTGAGTGGCTGCAACAGTACTGTAATTAAACGGTGCTGCCATACCCATTATCATACCTCGTGGTTTGAAATACTCCTAGTCAGCCTTTGTCTGTGCAACCAAAAAATACTCCTAGAGTCTCCCTGTTGATAAAACTGATCTGAAAGTTAAACATATATACCTTTGGATCCAATTATTCCATAATTTGGGCAGCCCTGACACTTGAAATTCTTTAATAACAGTTATTTGATAAATGTGGAGGAGCTGTGTCTGCTATTTAATGCATGGTGATGAAGAGTGTTGATTTGTAAACACCTCTTGGCTGAGTGTTGGAGAAGGGCATGGCAAACCACTCCAGTATTCATGCCTGAAGAATCCCATGGACAGAGGAGCCTGGTGGGTTGCAGTCCATGGGATCACACAGCGTTGACATGACTGAAGCGACTCAGCATGCACACGTTTGGCTGAGTGTAAAAATGGTTGACACAATACTAATATGCAAAAGATGGTTTTCTTTACTGTTGTTGTATCAAACAAGCCATCTAAAATTTTCAACCGCCTGACAAATTCCATATGGATCTGTTTATAGTAATGAACATCTTCTCTAAGGAAGGTATTTTCTAAATTCTCTGAAACTGACAGTCATTCATTCATTAAAATGTCACTTAAGATGCAGAAAGTAATAAACTTCTTTTCCTAAATAAACAAATCCTTTACAATGCATAAAGATTAAGAAAACTTTGTTTCTCATTTTGCCTCAACATGAAACTTGTGGGCTAGTTTTTATTAACTCCTCAATTACACAATCTGGTTAGGGGCCTGGCAGCTTCAGAATTTTCTATTTACTACAGTTGTTAGATAGCATCACTGACTCAGTGGTCATGGATCCGAGCAAACTCCGGGAGATAGTGATGTACAGGGAAGCCTAGTGGTCTGCAGTCCATGGTGTCACAGAGTTGGACATTACTTAGTAGCTGAACAACAATTCTTTCAGATTTTTCCTATCTAGTGGAGTTGTACCTTATACTTTAGCTTTCAATACCTTGATGACCAATGGAGTTGAACACATTTTCATGCATTTTGTTAATTGATAGAATACTCTTTTTTTGTGTGGCCTCTATCATGGCTTTTGCCCATTTTCTCTATTGGTAGTCTGTTTTCCTTAATGACTTGTAGGAGTTTTAAGTTTTGTACATGAGTCCTTTGTCAGCTATATGTATTGCAAATACATTTTCTCACTCTCTGACTTACCTGTTCGTTCTCTTAGTGGTCTTCTAATGAAAAGAAATTCCCAATTTTTAAGAATTAAAAGTAAATTTATTTTTGGCCATGCCTCATGGGTTGTGGGACCATGGTTACCCAACCAGGAACTGATCCTAGGCCCTCGGCAGTGAAAGCATGGAGTCCTAACCACTGAACCACTAGGGATTCCCAGAAACTCCTAATTTTAATGTTGTCATTATCAACTTTTTCTTTCATGATTAGCAATTTTGTTTCCTGCTTATTAAACATTTACCACCATATATCCATAAAATGACTAATACCCATGCCCCAATATAAAATGTTAACAAGGGTGAAGAGGAATCTGATTCCTGCTGGTGAAGTGTGAATGGCTATAATCATTTTGGAAACTATTTGAGAAAACAAATAATAGTAAACACACATAATTCCTATGATTAAGCAGTCCCATTCATGGTTATTTCTCAAATGAAATGCATACATATATGGACCAAGATGAATCTTCATGGAAACGTTATTTGTAATAGTTAGAAAGACTACCAATGACATATACTTTCTTCAGTAACAATATAGATATGAAATTATGACTTATGCACTGGAATACTACACAGCAATAAAAATCATCAAATTACCATTACATCCAATAGCATATATGACTCTCCAAAGGCTAATATCATGTGAAAGACATCAGTCATTAAAATATATATTATATATATATAATATATATACATGTATATATAGTGGCAGACTTCTATGGTGGTCCAGTGGTTAAGGTTCCACTATGACGGTATAGGTTTGATTCCTAGTTGGGGAACTAAGATCCTGCTTGTAGCGACATGTGGCAAAAAACAAAACAAATTGTATGGTTCCATTTATATAAAGTTCAAACAAAGGTAAACCAGCATGATGTTAGCGGTCATGGCAATGGTTACTTTGGTGGAAAATAAGAAGGCCCAAGGAGGATTTCAGAGATGTAGGGAGATTTTTGACTTGCATGGGGATTAAATGAATATGGTTCTCTTTGTGCAATAAGCTGAAACTTACAACTTGTGAAATTTTCTGCATGTGTTACATTTTAATAAAAGAAGTTTATAAAAAATAAAATTAGCACATAAGACAAAAATCATATTAAAATCCTTTTTGGAAATATTTGTCTCTACATTTTATTCTCTCATCTTCTACATATATTAGTGTAATTTGCTATTTCTTGGGCACAGATCAATGTTTAGTTTTTAATTCTAAGATCATGTGAGTTTCTACTTTAGATTTTTTTTTTTTTTGTCTTAGGTACTAGATTCTAGAAACACAGAAATAGTATGGACCTTAAAAATCACTTTTAAATCCCTTGATAAAGAGCTAAAGTAGAGCAATGAGAATAGAAGTAGATACAGAAACAATTCTTATTTCAGAAGCAGAATCGATAAAAATTGGCAAAGGATGGGAGGGATAAAGTGGAACAGATTGTAGTTGATTTTTATTTTTTGGTCCAGCCATTCAAGCAAATTTGGTAACAGTAGAGGCATAGAAGACAGAGCCCACAGAAGGCTCCCGATCCTTGCAGAATATATGTCTCTTATTGCTCCTGTAACAAATGACCACAAATTAAGTTACTTAAAGCAACATGAATATTTATTATCTCACAGTTCTGGAGGTCAGAGTCCAAAAAGTATCTCCATAGGTTAAAAACTAGGGATGGGCTGAGCTTCCTGCCTTTCTAGATTCTCTAGAGGCAAGTCCTTTTTATTACCATTTCCAGCCTCTAGAGGTGCTTTCTTTTCCTGCCTTGTGACCCTGCTTCCATCTTCAAAGCCTTAAGTGACCAGTTGAGTATTTCTCCATTGCATCACTCTGACATTCTTTCTCTTCTGCCTCCTTCTTCCACTTATTGAGGATTCTCGCAATTGCATTCAGCTCACCCAGATGGTCTAGGATAATCCTCCTATTTTAAGGTCAGTAGATTAGCAACATTAATTCTATCCAGTACTTATTTTCTCCCCTTGCTGTGTTGCTCAGTTGCTCAGTCATGTCATGTAGCATGTAGCATGATAGTCGCTCACTCACTTGCCATGTAGCATGATAACCTCATGGGATCCAGACATTAGGGCATAAGCTGTTTGGGCAAGGGACATTATTTTGCCTACCACACAACATGATATTATTTGTTGTGATACAACAAAGATGATGTGAACTTTGAGCTCCAAGAGTCATATGTGGAACCTGACAATAAAGCCACATAAGCAGAATGGAGAGATGAAGGGAATCTAAGTTCTGTCAATGCCATTATTTGAAACTCCGCATCCAACAAACACTACCTCTGTGTTTTTAGATGTGTAAGCCAATAACATTCTTTACCTAAAATAGTTTGAATTGGGTGTTCTGTCACTTGAAATTAAGCTTCCTGACTGATATGGGGCAGGAAGGAAAGAAAAAGTTTATTGTTATTTTAATGGGCAATCTTGAGTGACTAGAAGAGGAGAAAATCTTCAAAAACTGCCAGCTGTATATGAGTTTGAATTCATTAATGATAGTGGAATAGAGAAGGCAGGGACCTGGAAGCCTCTTGATGTTTACAGAACACAACATATGGAAAAGCACTACATAAATTCTGTAAATAAATAACTACAGATACATTAATTAAGATAACTCACTACTGTAGAATTTATCAGTGACAAAATGGCTTGGCTTCTTCAATGGCGTGGCAGTTTAAATATGTATTAGAAGAATAGTAAATATGAGGACAATAATAAACAATATCACAGTTAATAAATGCTGTAGATCAGTTAATGAAAGGCAAATATACTTAGAGGGACAACTAGCCGTGCAATTTTCCAAGCTAAATGGGACTACTCACTTCATTTGTAATTTAAAAAATTTAAGCAGAAAATTTGTATTAGTTAATAAAAGAGGGAAAGAGGTACCATATTAATTAATGTTATCATATTAATTAATAAAAGAGTTAGACTACATGAATCTCCCAGGATCAGTAAAGATCTCGTCCAAATTCTTACTCTGCATGCATTTTGCTGAATTCTGTGCATCTGTAGATAAAAGGGGAAGTTACAGCTCTGGGTGGATAATAGTGTGTCTAATGGCTTTCCTGTTAATGAATTAACTTCATAGGACAGAAGTAGACCAGATCCTGCCAGGTAATAAGCTCATTTCTAAGGACTGTATCTTAACCCTTTCAGACTATGGTTATTACACAATTTCTTCAAGTCATTAAAAGGCACCTTAAGACCACAAAAAGTGAATAAAACATCTGCAAATATTCATATTGTAAAAAAATAGATAGTATCCACTTAGCAAAATGATCTGGAAGAGAAAGCATCATCTGAAATTTAAGTCAGCTGAGCTTCATTTCTAAATATGATAATTGGATAATTATATATACATATATATGCCAAAGAATGTTCAACTACCACACAATTGCACTCATCTAACACACTAGTAAAGTAATGCTCAAATTCTCCAAGCCAGGCTTCAAAAGTATGTGAACCATGAACTTCTAGATGTTCAAGCTGGATTTACAAAAGGCAGAGGAACCAGAGATCAAGTTGCCAACATCCGTTGGATCACAGAAAAAGCAATAGAGTTCCAGAAAAAATCTACTTTTGCTTTATTGACTATGCCAAAGCCTTTCACTGTGTGGATCACAACAAACTGTAGAAAATTCTGAAAGAGATGGGAATAGCAAACCACCTGATTTGCCTCCTGAGAAATCTGTATGCAGGTCAAGAAGCAACAGTTAGAACTGGAAGTGGAAAAACAGACTGGTTCCAAATAGGGAAAGGAGTACGTCAAGGCTGTATATTGTCACCCTGCTTATTTAACTTCTATGCAGAGTACATCATGTGAAATGCTCGGCTGGATGAAGCACCAGGTGGAATCAAGATTGCCAGGAAAAATATCAATAACCTCAGATATGCAGATGACACCACCCTTATGGTAGAAATTGAAGAACTAAAGAGCCTCTTGATGAAAGTGAAAGAGGAGAGTGAAAAAGTTGGCTTAAACTTTTTTCAGAATACGAAGATCATGGCATCCGGTCCCATCACTTCATGGGAAATAGATGGGGAAACAATGGAAACAGTGAGACTTATTTACTTGAGCTCCAAAATCACTGCAGATGGTGACAGCAGCCATGAAATTAAAAGACACTTGCTCCTTGGAAGAAATGATCAACCTAGACAGCAGAGACATTACTTTACCAACCAAGGTCTGTCTAGTCAATGCTATAGTTTTCCCAGTAGTCATGTATGGATGTGAGAGTTGGACTATAAATAAAGCTGAGTGCTGAAGAATTGATGCTTTTAAACTGTGATGTTGAAGACTCTTGAGAGTCCCTTGGACTGCAAGGAGATCCAACCAGTCCATCCTAAAGGAAATCAGTCCTGACTATTCATTGGAAGTATTGATGCTGAAACTCCAATACTTTGGCCACCTGATGCAAAGAACTGACTCATTGGAAAGACCCTCATCCTGAGAAAGGTTGAAGGTGGGAGGAGAAGGGGACAACAGAGGACAAGATGGTTGGATGGCACCACTGACTCGATGGACATGAGTTTGAGTAGGCTCTGGAAGTTGGTGATGGACAGGGAAGACTGGCAGGCTGCAGTCCATGGGGTCGCAGAGTCAGAAAATGACTGAGTGAACCGACTGAACTGATATATGTTAAGTTTCATCACTGGGTTCTTTCATTTTTATTATTCATCTTACTGTCTTTTTAAGAGAATCTTGATTTTCCAACTGCTTGGAATGTCGTTTTCCTGATTGCTAAGATGATGAATGAATGCTTAGAAGGTCATTCCACCAGTTAATACTAAGACAGTCTGACTTTGAGTCTAACAAATGTAGATTTTTGCTAGTAGCCTTTTATCTCTTTAAAGTGTATTTGAAATTTGTATGTGCATAAACATAAATTTCTATGTTCAACCCAAATGATATCTAATGTATTAAATGCAAAGCTATCATCTTCCTATTACAGATGAGGAAATTGAGGTTCAGTGGTATAGTTAAAGTATCCAAGTTCATGCATTTGGCATGCAGCAGATATAGGTTCTAATAACGTGTGTGATGGACATGAGTTTGAGTGAACTTCGGGAGTTAGACAAGGAGGCCTGGAGTGCTGTGATTCATGGGGTCACAAAGAGTCAGATATGACTGAGCCACTGAACTGAACTGAATGTGTGTGAGATGAAAAATGTTTTTCATATTCGTAGGAAGGTTTGAGAAGTGCAAATGAAGATGGGGAACAAGGACCATAGGCTGTGTAGTGAGGGAAGCTCAGTATTGGATTTAAATATGGACTTTGCCCTCTTCAGTGTATGGTCTTAGGTAAATTTCATTAACTCTTTGAGCCTTGGTTTTTCATCTATGAAATGGGGCTAATAACCTCTAGTCTGATTAGACTACTATATGCTTAAATGATACATTTTAGTTACATTTCAATTTTGGTTTGTTGCTGTTGTTTGGTTGATATAGTTTTGAAACAATGGTAAAAGAACTTCCTCTGCATTAAATATGTGGCATATAAAAAATTGTTGTTTAGTCTACTTTCTACTTTTTCATTTCAATTTCCTATGATGAAAAGAACATCTTTTTTTGGTGTTAGTTCTAGCAGGTTTTGTAGGACTTCATAGAACTGATCAGCTTCTTTGGCATTAGTGTTTAGGGCATAGACTTGGATTCCTGTGATGTTGAATGTTTTACCTTGGAAACACATTTTGGATTCTTTTGTTGACTAGGAGGGCTACTCCATTTCTTCTAAGGGATTCTTGCCCACAGTAGTAAATATAATGATAATCTGTATTAAATTCACCCATTCTCGTCCATGTCCATTTTAGTTCACTGATTCCTACCATGTCAATGGTTAATCTTGCCATCTCCTGCTTGACTATGTCCAATCTACCTTGATTCATGGACCTAACATCACAGGTTCCTATGCAATACTTTTCTTTACAGCATTGGAATTTAATTTAACCACCAGATACATCCACAACTGAGCATTGCTTCCGATTAGGTCTAGCCACTTCATTCTTTCTGAAGCTATTCGTAATTGCTCTCTGCTCTTCCCTGTAGCATACTGGACACTTTCTGACCTAGGGCGCTCATCTTCCAGTGTCATATCTTTTTGCTTTTTCATACCGTTCTTTGGATTCTCTAGGCAAGAATATTAGCATGAGTTGCCATTTCCTTCTCCATTTCCTCCTCACATTTTGTCAGAATTCTTCACTATGACCCATCCGTTGGGGTGGCTCTACATGGCATGGCTCCCACTCCAGTACTCTTGCCTGGAAAATCCCATGGATGGAGGAGCCTGGTGGGCTGCAGTCCATGGGGTCGCTGAGAGTCGGACATGACTGAGCGACTTCACTTTCACTTTTCACTTTCATGCACTGGAGAAGGAAATGGCAACCCACTCCAGTGTTCTTGCCTGGAGAACCCCAGGGACGGGGGAGCCTGGTGGGCTGCCAGATGTCTATGGGGTTGCACAGAGTCGGATACGACTGAAGCAACTTAGCAGCAGCAGTAGCAGTCACCATGATAAAGCTGTGATCCATGAAGGGGATGTAAACAATATTTACAGGTGACTTTTTTGTTAATGTGCAAGTCAACAAGAATTTTTAAGTTATTTTATTGTAATGCTGCTAAGTCGCTTCAGTCGTGTCCAACTCTGTGCGACCCCATAGACGGCAGCCCACCAGGCTCCCTCCTCCCTGGGGTTCTCCAGGCAAGAACACTGGAGTGGGTTGCCATTTCCTTCTCCAATGCATGAAAGTGAAAAGTGAAAGTGAAGTCGCTCAGTCATGTCCGACTCTTAGCGACCCCATGGACTGCAGCCTACCAGGCTCCTCTGTCCATGGGATTTTCCAGGCAAGAGTACTGGAGTGGGGTGCTATTGATGATAGGCTCTCAAATGAATAATATAAGACAGACCTCTGATGTATCCTCAGATAATATTAAGAAGATCTTAGCAACTGAGTGTTGTTTTATTATTGAAATTATGTATAGATTATAAAATATAACCTGATTATATGAGTTCTAGTATAAACATATTTTTAGGTGAACAGATGTTAAAAATTTGATGAACTCATTATTGACAAGGGAACCAGTAAGATTTACAACTTGTTCTAGTATAAACATTTCAATTTCAAAATAACAACACATAAGAGAAGAGACAAGATGATTTGTATTCAAAACATATCTTTATTTTATAAATTGTTTCATTATAGGATGCTTTTAGGTAAGTAAAAATAATTGCTTATTCAGTGAGTTGTTTAATTAACCTGTATTATTATTATTTTTTATCCTCACAATAACCTTGGGAATTAGAAACTGTTTTAATGCCAGTTTTAAAGATTAGACAGTTGAAGTTGGTTGTCTGAGGTAACAAGCAATTAAGTGACAGGCAGATATCAAACTCCAGAGACTGTAGTTATCTTCCAACTTTGGCTAAAGCTCAGTTATGTAAGGGACATATGTTTGGAATAGTAGTGGAGGGGTCTTAGCAGGAGAGTATTGTATTCCATTTTAATGGAGGTGGTTTAGTCGCCAAGTCATGTCTGACTCTTGCGACCCCATGGACTGTGCCCTGCCAGGCTCCTCTGTCCATGGGGTTCTCGAGGCAAGAACACTGGAGTGGGTTGCCATTTCCTTCTCCAGGGGATCTTCCCAACCTAGGGATCGAACCCAGGTCTCCCGTGTTGCAGGCAGATTCTTTACCAGCTGAGCCACAAGGAAAGCCCAAGAATACTGGAGTGGGTAGCTGATCCCTTCTCCAGTGGATTTTCTTGACCCAGGAATCGAAACTGGATCTCCTGCATTGCAGACAGATTCTATACCAACTAAGCTACAATGAGACTGCATTTAATTTGTTAACACATGAAAGGATCTGGAGGTTTTTATGATGGTGGAGAAATATGATGGGACAATCATGTTGGCCAGTAATGTAGCATAACACCTGAAAAAGTGAGCAGGGATGTCAGCAGGGATGTCAGATGACCTGTTAGGAAGTTATTACAAGAGCTGGACAATACATGTTAGAGGAATGAACTATGGCAGTTTCTACAATTTAAAGCTGGGGAAAGCCTTGGGGAATGTTTTAGGAGTAAAATTGTTGGACATGGTAAAGGACTGGATGAAAACAGGGAAGACAAAAAGTGGAGAAGTAACTATTTTGACTTTTGAAATTGAGTTTGAAATGCTTAAATACAGCAAGTGGTCAGATACATGGATAGAAGTCCAACTTGGAGGTATAGACGTTAGCATCATCTGTACAGAAGGGGTGATCAATCAGCATGGAGGAGAGGGAAGAAGTCTCAAGGACATCTTCATTAGATCTGAACTAGTTGATGATGGACAGGGAGGCCTGGTGTGCTGCAATTCATGGGGTCACAAAGAGTCGGACATGACTGAGTGACTGAACTGAACTGAACTTTATTATATGTATTACTGAATGTGAATGGAATTTACAACAGAGTTAACCCCAAACTACTCTACCTCAGAATCTAAATGGTTGACATGCGATTGTATTTGCAGAAGAGATAGCAAATGACCATGTTGTTTAAAATGCTTTATAAAATTTTATTTAATATTATTTGATCATACAGATTTTGTGGTAAATGTGCATTTCTAAAAGTGCATAATCAAACATTTATTTTTCTCTTGATCTTGCATTTGTCATAGAAAGGTGCTATGGATGATTACATGAAGATTTACTACTTATGGATTCATATTAAAATATGCCACAAAGAAGAGATAAACAAGTTTATAAGATGCTATTTGCTGATTTTAAAAATCGAGGAATATAAAAATATTATTTGGCAGTAACAGAAAATACCATTTCTTTTTTAATCACTTTCGAAATTCAACATGGACACTAAAATAAAGAGTTGGTAAAGTGGTATCACCCATATAATATATATTACCCATACTGGATTTCTCATTCTTGAATAAAGAAGCACATGACCCCACTTCTGTATAATCTGTGCTGTGTTCAAACATTAATTGCTAGGATCACGAAGGTGACTATATTAGAAGCAGATAGAACAGATCTGTGCACAGCAAAAGAGTGGCTTTAACCAGAGTTCCATCCTAATGTCTTACTTTGTTAGGAACATAGTTTAAATATTTAAACAGGAATGTCATGTTGATTCATTGGTAGCATTTGGACACACATCTCAGGCCTGAGCGGTGAATAGCATAGCTTGATACAAATGGTTACTGAACACTCTCGCCTTCAGTATCCAGTTATTTCAGTGAAGAGACCTTAAGGAAAGTTTCCCAAACCCTCATTGGCTTTCTTTTGCTACCACAGTAAATAATTATTTGACTTCATCTGAGCTTTATGGAGCTAATTACTTTTGCTTAGAAACAGAGTTAAAATTAAATGTAATTTTTAATTATAAAATGTTTCCTTGGAAACATTTGTTGTAAGTTAAATTGTACTTTGTTCTAAAATACTTAATTTCCCTTACAATTAGAAATCAAAGACAGAACTCAGCATAGGGCAATTTGAAAAGTGTAGCATTAATTGCTACAAAAAAGTTAATTTTTTCATAATGGACAACTGATGGTGAACATCCAATTAACTGCTCCATAGTTATATTGAACAATTCTGCTCAGAAAAGAATTATTCTATTTTATGACCATTAATTGAATGATCACTGAAAGCAGACATTTTTAAAATTTAGAAATTTCTTTAGAAATAATCTTTTTTTAAATTTAGAAATTATATGTTTGAATTTAGAAAAAGCTGAGCATAATGATCACTATTGAAAAGATCAGCATAAGTAGGTGACCTCGAAGTTCACTGCAACTGTTTCACAAATCACCTTAAGACACAGGATTCACAGCCAAGGGCAAGCCTCTCTTTGGTTCATAAGGTGTTGTCCTGGAAACCATTTTGATGCAGTCGATAATAGGGCAGACGGAGAGACACAGGGTACAGCCTGTACAAGTGTCAGTAACGGTGGGCAGGTGGGTTTCAGGATCAAACTGGATAGCCTGCAAACAGAAATAAAGAGTCTTGCTGTCACTGCCCACAAAGGGCAAGAACGCCCCTATTTTAGCATCAACGTTTTTCTCCACTGCAGGAGAGCTGCACTTGGAGACAGCTACGCCCAGACTGTGGTGCAGCTATAGCAACAGTTGAGCTGCTAGAGAAGAGGGGGGAAAAAAAGACAGGAAAAAAAAAAATCCTTTTAAATTAGAAACACGATGTTTAAAATTCCTTAGAGGTATTTTTCTTTCTTTGTGTGAGGAAAATATTTCATAACATAGTAACTCTCTAGTTTCCTGCATTGTGAGCAGAGTGTGGGTCCTGCCGGTCTGACCATGACCTGGTGGGTCGGCTGCCTGAGGCGGGCAGGGCGCTTCCACACCTTGTCCTTTTCACACTCCTGGTTCTCGACAGTGGAGAAGTGTCACTGTCAGATGAGGCAATGAATGCCCTTGTTTGGGTTTCATATTATGGCTATAGTGCTTACAGAAAGGCAATAGAAAAAAAAAATTTGCTTAAGAGCCAGCTTTCAGGTTTGAGGGTTTCCAAGCTGATTCTAGGCACTGCTCCTCCATCAAGGGGAAAAGCACTGAAAGACGGGAGCCTGGACACCTGGCTTCTGGTCCTGGCCCGGCACTCTTCTGCTTGGAGGACCAGGATAAAGCTTTCAGTTCTCAAACCGCTCAGGATTTTGAGAAACTCAATAATTTATTCCTTCCTCCCTCCTTCTCTCTCATCTTTCCTTCCTTTTAACATGATTTAATTTATAATATGGTGTAGCAATTGAACAACAACAATCTGTAACATGCAATGAAAATACCTGGTGTGAAATTTACAACTGAGATTTTCATTTAAAGTCATGATGACTATTTGCCTGTTAAAGAGATATTTCAACAATGGAAACAACAGACAGGAATTTCCATCTAGGAAAGACTTCAGGGCAGCTACATGGGGGCAGAGAGGGCTTGAGGACTCGTCGAGAAGTCTCTCTCGCAGAACAAGTCAATGTTTTTACTCAGACTGCGTGCTAATTTGGAGGGATGAGTGAGGGGGCTGAGAAAAATTACGAGGGTCAGTAAGCCCCCACCTTGCCCCAGATACTCCTGGAGGTCAGGTCTGCAAATCTTACATTTTCAAATAATTACTGAGTTCTGATTTTTTTTTCCTGTGTCATATAACATGTTATAAAATCCAATTAAAGTATTTGTTATGTTTATGAATTTCCCTCCCTCAAATAAGGTTCCTTGCAACTTAATTTTTTTTCTCTTTTATGAACATAACAAATTAAAATGGTCTCATTAGAGTAAATTATGTCAGAGTGCTTAATATTTTTTAAAAATTCTGAGCTTTAAGGAAACAACCATATATCTGAACAAGTACTGTAGCTATGACAAACCATTAAGAAATTTGGTCTAACCAAATTGCTGCCATGTTTTGTAAAACAACATCTCAGATGACTGTTTAAATGAATAAGAGCTATTCTCTTCCTTATGTACTCTATTATAAACAGAAATACAAGAAACAACTGATGAAAATAAAATAATACTTACGTCTTAGAAATCTTACACTTTGAAATTTTGCAAACATGTAAAACTTCACATTTATTTGAATATTTTGATTTTCTATTTTTTATCTTTGAGAGACAGAAGAGCCAAAGGAAGGCTTTTAAAAATCTTTTTGAATGCGTAACTGCAATCTCCCCCCTCACTAATAAGATTATTTTTGTTGAAGTTTTGCAAGGCTGCAGTTCCAAAGTGGGAGTCATAACCTCTAAGATTTAAGATGTTAGAACCCTAGTGCTGTGATTTTAGTGTTAGAGCTTCCTGACTTCTCTCTGTTTGGTTAATGAGAGGAAAGATGAAATGAAAATGAATATGATATGATTAGTATTTTCAAAATAACTGCTAGAGATGCTTTCCAGGTGTAGAAAAAGATGAGTAAATACAATGGGTAAAAATTGGGTATGGAACAGTGTTAAATTGAGGAGAAAGAGGTTTTTTAAAATTTAAACTTATGTCTGTCATACCTCCATTAGGTGGTCAGAAGAATACATAAAATCATATCACAAGCAAATAGCACCTTTGTCCAAGCTAAATAAGGTAAATGAAATATAGTTTTTTTAAAAATGGGCCATTTTATCTATCTTGAAAATTCATTAGTCATCTTAAAGGGATCTTATTTTTACTTTATTATACTTCTTTAAAGTGTGAAATATTTAATTAAAACAATATTATTTTGTAGTTCTTAACCTGAAGACAGCTGATACCCACTTTTTTCTTTATTGTTCCATGGAAGACTCTCAGCTGAGCACTCAGCGACTGGGAAGAAGCTCTGGCTCACTTTATGCGGTAGGAACACAAATTGCTCAGCTTTTCCAGCTACAGAAGGATAGGTCCCAACCAGCATAGCTATTTGGTGGCAAAATGCTTTTTCTTTCTAACTGTAGTAAAAGCCCAATCAGGACTGAATGGAAGAGCACAGAAGCCAGTTCTTCAAGATCATGGAAATAAGTGCTAGTTCTTTTCCCTTCTTTCTCCTTTAAGGTATGATGCTTCCTTATGGCCATAATTGTGTGAATTTTTGTTTGAATTTTTCCTTCCAATTTTATGAGTGATGAAATGACACTAAAACAATACTGTGCATTGAATGGTGGCATCGTTCATATGAATGATTAGCTTCCTTTAAAAAAAATCACTAGAAAAATGGTATGGATGAACCCGTTGGCACGGCATGAATAGAGATGCAGATGTAGAAAACAGAGGTGTGGACATGGGGTGAGGGGACAGAGGAGGTGGGATGAATTGGGAGACTGGGATTGACATATCTATACTACCCTGTGTCAAACAGAGAGTTAGTGGGAGCCTACTCTATAGCTTAGGGAGTTCAGCTCAGTGTTCTCTCATGATCTAGATGGGTGAGATAGGGGAGGTGTGAGCAAGGTCCATGAGGGAGGGGATATATGTACATATAAACTGATTCACTTTGTTGTAGAACAAAAATTAACCCGACATTGCAAAGCAACTGTTACTCCAATGATAAAGGAAAATCACCACTGTGCTATGAATGTGAGAGGATGGAATGCTATGTCACTGCTGAGAAGTGACATTTGGCATGTCTGGTCTGAATCCCATACTTCACAACAAAAGATGCTTTCTGCTACAAAAGCCAGAAGAAACATGCCTCACAGCACCCTAATTACAGCATGATTCTTACCTGGTAGCCAGAGTCATTACAGGTCATGTAGCATTTGCCACAGTTGATACACATCTCTTCATCGATCACAGCCACAACCTGCTCTGTGTTGTTCAGTTCACCATATGTTCCAAGGTACTGCAGAGCTTTTCCAATCACATCCTAAAAGATAGGCGCCGGATTACTTACGGGGCTCATTTTAAAACATTATCGTGTTATGACTAATATCGGTCCAAATCTCCCTGTTTTTATAGAATGTTGCATTATCTAACTTAGAAGATTTTAGATATTGTAGCTCTCATGGATATACTTTTTATAACTGTAGCTTACATATTTCTGTCTCCTGAAAGATGGACCCTCTCTCGATATCTAGCTTAGAAACACAAGACTTAACTCATTGCATTCAACAGGTTTTCCACAAATGATCTAAATCAATGTTTCTGTGGGCAGGAGAAATGACACATTTTCAATGGTTGTGGCTTTCTTTTCGTCTGTTTTGGACTTTGAATGATCCAAGTAATAAGGAGCAACAAAGGGAAATGCATTGATACTAGAAAACGTTAAGATTGCTAGGAATGAGAATAAAAATGTGAACACTATGCATTTATAGCACTGCATTTGAAGTCTAGATTTTCATTTAAAAAATGCTTTGATAGCATACCCACCTGTCATGTTTTGAAGAGTTATTTCATTATTTAAAAATTCTAATTTATGTTAATTAATTAGGTTAATCTAGTAGCTAAATAAGATGCTCTTTTACTATTAAAGAACTCGGATTTTCTTCATTCACCGTTGAAGATTCTTCATGCCGTTACACATCTTTGTTCTTCATATTAATTGGAAGTGTGCTTAATATGTGAAGCACAGAGGATGTTTCATCAACAATAAGAAACACTTTGTTTCATAAAACAAAACAAGAGAATGTAACAATGTTTGTCAAATTAGTATGCTGTCAAGATTTTCTGCTTCTGTTTTTAAATTTTAACAAGACAATCTTTTGTTTGAATTCAAGGTCCATGTTCAAGGAGGTTTCACTCTTATTAAAGCCATCTTCTGATATTCTCTTTGGTATTTTATTTCCTGCTCTTTTTTTTATGACCTTGGTTTACCCTTTTTAACTTTTATTTTTTTCCTGTTTCCACTCTAAATGACAATATGCTCATGACTTTGGGCTTTCAAACTGAAACAAAGTTTACATTATTATATACTGTTTATTGGTATAGCTCTCAAGGAATAAGATC
This sequence comes from Bos indicus, assembly GCF_029378745.1. Taxonomy (NCBI): domain Eukaryota; kingdom Metazoa; phylum Chordata; class Mammalia; order Artiodactyla; family Bovidae; genus Bos; species Bos indicus. The sequence continues at coordinate 46,748,901 of NC_091762.1, read as the reverse complement.
AGAAACTTACTGTCTTTTACTATTTTCTTTTCAGGGTGTTGAAGATATAATTTCAACAATCTCACTGTCTGTTTGTAGGGGGCTGCCTGGGGTCCAAATCAATATCTCTATCCAGAGTTTCTCTCACAAACTTAAGATCTTCATTAGTGGCATGATGAGCACCATTCCTAGAATTTGGTACAACAAATTCACCACTCACTGAACTTTTCATCAACATCACAAAATTGGATCTTTCTTCCGATTTCTTTAGTCATAGAAATACTGTTAGGATTTCTTCAATCACTGAGGCTTGAAATTTCAGAGTTGTATTTTACTCCTACTTCTCCCTACTCCAATATCTCAATGGTTGCCAAGTCTTTTGAGTTCTGGATTTGCAAAATCTTTTGAATATTCTTTCCATGTCCACTATGGTCTTTCAGTTCAGTTCAGTTCAGTTCAGTTGCTCAGTCATGTCCGACTCTTTGCGACTCCATGAATCGCATCACGCCAGGCCTCCCTGTCCAACACCAACTCCTGGAGTTCACTCAAACTCACGTCCATTGAGTCGGTGATGCCATCCAGCCATCTCATCCTCTGTTGTCCGCTTCTCCTCCTGCCCCCAATCCCTCCCAGCATCAGAGTCTTTTCCAATGAGTCAACTCTTCGCATGAGGTAGCCAAAGTACTGGAGTTTCAGCTTTAGCATCATTCCTTCCAAAGAAATCCCAGGGCTGATCTCCTTCAGAATGGACTGGTTGGATCTCCATGCAGTCCAAGGGACTCTCAAGAGTCTTCTCCAACACCACAGTTCAAAAGCATCAATTCTTCATCTTTAACCACTATTAATTAATTTCCCATTACTTCTAAGGTAGTTACAAGAGCCTACACAGTAAGTCTCATTATTATATTCTTCCTTTCCCATCCTATCTTATGCAGTATTGTCATCTTAATCTGTGCTGTATAGCACAAACTGAATTTCCCACTACCTTACTAAAAAAAAAAAAATCTACTGAATTAAATACAGTTTCACATTTAAGTCTAGCATTTAAGGCTTTCACTGGCATGCCTTTTTTGGTCTGATGCTATACTAGACACATGCCTTGTACTGAACACACTTATCAATCAACTCTTCTGGTACCTAATTCTATCTTGGGTCTTCTGTCCAGAATACTCTTCCTTCCCATTTTGATTTTGAAAAATCTTGTCCATCCTTCAAAGACAGCTGACACACCACTACTCCAAGAAGATTTCCTGAATCTTTCCTTCTTTTCCAACCAAGAAAGGTGTGATCTCTCTTTTCTTCTTTCTCTTCTTTGTCTCCCACCTCTTTCTTTCCTACACACCCACAATGGCTCATAGTATTTTATCTATTATGTGGAACTAATGATTAAAGATTACTTTGAGTTCTTACTATGTATTGGGCCAGCGCCATAATTTTTAAGCATTTTCTCACTTAAATTTCACATATATTATAGAGGATGAAGTGCCTAATATCTAAGGTATAAGAGTAAGTAAATAAAAAAGCAGGCATTCAGACTAGGGCTGCCTAATTTCAAAATCTATGTCTGTAAGCACTCTGTTATGCTGACTCATCTGTTACTTCTCTGTTTAGCAAATTCTGCTTCATCTTATACATATTTCTATATTTGCTTCCTATATGCAGTCTTTTACTAGGCTTTATTCATCTTTGTGTCATATGTGGTATATCTTGCTCCTGAGATCACTGAAATCTAATGGGTACTTGAATATTTGTTAAAATAAGTGCATCTTTCACTTCTTTATATATTCAATATATGGCAAAATATTAGGCTAAAATATTAGTTTTATTACAACTAAAATATTAGTTGTATGGGCCTAATAGCTATTTGTTAATTTACTAAATATTTTTTTAAAAAATATGAGATTCACAAAAAGATTTGAGTACTTTTTAAAAATCATTTTTTATTGGAGGATAATTGCTTCACAATATTGTGTTCAGTTCAGTCACTCAATCGTGTCCAACTCTTTTTTACCCCATGGACTGCAGCAAGCCAGGCTTCCCTGTTCATCACCAACTCCCAGAGTTTACTCAAACTCATGTCCATTGCGTCAGTGATGCCATCCAACCATTTCATCCTCTGTTGTCCCCTTCTCCTCCTACCTTCAACCTTTCCCAGCATCAGGGTCTTTTCCAATGAGTTAGTTCTTCTCATCAGGTGGCCAAAGTATTGGAGTTTCAGCTTCAGCATCAGTCCTTCCAATGAATATTCAGGACGGATTTCCTTTAGGATGGACTGGTTTGATCTCCTTGCTGTCCAATGGACTCTCAAGAGTCTTCTCCAACACCACAGTTCAAAAGCATCAATTCTTCTGCACTCAGCTTTCTTTATAGTCCAACTCTCACATCCATACATGACTACTGGAAAAACCATAGCTTTGACTAGACAGACCTTTGTTTTTTAATATGCTGTCTAGGTTTGTCATAGCTTTTCTTCCAAGGAGCAAGCATTTTTAAAATTTCATGGCTGCTGTCACCATCTGCAGTGATTTTGGAGCTCCCCAAAATAAAGTCTCTCACTGTTTCCATTGTTTCCCTGTCTATTTGCCATGAAGTGATGGGACCAGATGCCATGATCTTAGTTTTCTGAATGTTGAGTTTTAAGCCAACTTTTTCACTCTCCTCTTTCACTGTCATCAAGAGGCACACAGATTTCTCAGGAGGCAGGTTAGGTGGTCTGGTATTCCCGTCTCTTGAAGAATTTTCCGCAGTTTGTTGCAATCCACACAGTCAAAGGCTTTGCCGTAGTCAATAAATTAGAAGTAGATGTTTTTCTGGAACTCTTGCTTTTTTGATGATCCAACGGATGTTGGCTATTTGATTGACAATATTATGTTGGTTTGTGCCAAACATCAGCATGAATCAGCCACAGCTATACATATGTCCCCTCCCTCTTGAAGTACCCCCCCCCCCCATTTCCTACCCTATTCCACCCCTCTAGGTTGTCCCAGAACACTGGGCTGAGTTCACTGTGTCACACAGGAAATTCCCACTTGCTATCTATTTTCCATATGATAATGTATATGTTTCCATGCTATCCTTTCAATTTTCCCCACCATCTCCTTCCCCCACTGTGTCTACAAGTTTGTTCTCTGTTTCTGTGTTTCTACTGCTACCCTGAAAATAGGTTCATCAATATCATCTTGATTCTATACACATGCATTAATATACAACATTTGTATTTTGCTTTCTTACTTCTTCACTCTGTATAATGGGTCTATGTTCATCCACCTCATTAGAACTGACTCAAATGTGTTATTTTTTTTTTATAGCTGAGTAATATTCTATTGTATTGATGTACCACAATTTCTGTAGCCATTCATCTGTCAACGGACATCTAGGTTGCTTCCAGATCCTAGCTATTGTAAAAAATGCTGCAACAAACATTGGGGTACATATGTCTCTTTCAATTATGGTTTTCTCAGGGTAGTTGCCCAGTAGTGGGATTGTTGGGTCATATGGTAGTTTTATTCCTAGCTTCTTAAGGAATCTTGACTACTTCTTTAAATACAAAATAATCATAGTCAAAGAATCTGGATATGCTTAATATTTTCTGATACTATTTTAAATCAGTAAATGGATGAGGTTCTTCTATGGCTGTAAAAGACAATATGTGATAGAAAATAAGTTTTTCAATCTAATAAACAACCCAGTCAAAATGGTTGTTTCATTGGATTAGAGCATGACTTGACTGAAATAATCAGTAAATATTCAAAACATGATTAAATAGGAAACTCCCTAGACAGGAATCCAGCTTATAAGGTTTATTCCAAAGAAACAATGCATATTTCTAAGAAATGTTATTGTAGGAAGCAAATTCACATTCTGCATATATCAAATACCCTTTTTGCACTTTATTGGAGAATTGTTCTCGTCATTTATTAGAACACCATTTTTTTAATGTGAAACTAAATAAAACAAAGTCTTTGGAGCTCTAAAGTTTATTAACACATGGTGTTAAATTGAGTCATTTGCAGTGATGTGATGAACCTCGAGTATATCACAGAGTGAAGCAAGTCAGAAAGAGAAAGAAAAAGAATGTGTATTAATGCGTACATATGGACCCTAGGAAAACAGTAACTGATGAAACTATTTGCAGGGCAGAAGCAGAGATGCAGACATAGAGAACGGACATGTGGGCACAGCGGGGGAAGAGAGGGTGGGATGAATTGAGAGGGCAGCTTTGGCATACATACATTTGTGCTCGTGCACATCCACTCAGTCATGTCCAACTCTTTGTGACCCCCTCAACCATAGTCTGCCAAGATCTTTTGCCCATGGAATTTTCCAGACATTAATACTGGAGCAGATGGCTATGTCTACTCCAGGGCATCTTGTCAAGCTAGGGACTGAACCCACATCTCCTGTGTCTCCTGCATTTGGCAAGTGGATTCTTTGCCACTGAACACCTGGGAAGCCTATATATACAGTACCATGTATAAAATAGATAGCTAGTGGGAAGCTGCTATGTAGCAGAGTGAGCTAAGCTCTGCTCTGTGATGAACTAAGGGGTAGGATCAGGAGGTGGAGAGGAGGCTCAAGAGGGAGGGCATATATATATACTGATAGCTGAGTCACAGTGTTGTACAGCAGAAACCAATACAACATTGTAAAGCAATTATTCCCCAATTAAAAAGAAATCACCTCTCTTTCATCATAGTTCTTAAGAAAATTATATATATCTTTTAATCTGAAAAATGATACAAGAATGACAACTATTTTAAATTATTTTGGAAAGAGTATCAAAGAAAATGAATTATCATTCTATGCGGTGGAAAATGTGGACGTTTGTTTAAAATCAAAGCTTCCATGTAGTACTGTCAGCTTATGAAAACCCTTGAGTCTACATTCTGGAATCTGGAGTTTGCTGAAAGGTTCATATAATAAGTGAGGCACATATGGCTAGTCTAGTCCCTGTTGGACACACATCTGTGGCGATTAGGGAAACTACATTCATTATTACAAGCAAGGTATGGCTGTACAAAGGTCACGTGATGTGCTATAGTCATCCCTGATTAGTGGAAAAGTTTATGTATGAATGTGTATGTGGGAACAAGTGATGCTAAATTCTTTAAAGTATAGATGATACATTTGATTTAAATATCTGTTCCCAAAATTAATGTTGGAAAAGAGTACAGAATTCTAGAATCACATCTTTGTCAATTAATTATTTGTTTGGGATAATCAAAAGAACTTTGTAAAAGAGATCAGTCAATATTTCTGTTTAATACAAACTTTAGGATCAAAGAATGAGGAACTAGAGGACCCCCATCTATCCGAAACAGCCAATATTTAAATCATTTGATGTAGGTGTTTAATTACTTTACCATTTCCTTTTCTGTACTGTTACCAATGTCACAGGTTCATATTTTTTATATCAGGTTCACTGCTTGCTTAATTATCCTATCAAAATAGGAAATGAGATAATTTGGTTTGTTTCTACTGAATTTATGCTGACACTTAATAATTTCTCTTTTAACTAATGTTCTCAAATCAAAAGTTCAATGATCCTTAATGAAGCTTTTCTACTTCTGTCTTTTCCTCACTCTCCTTGCCACATCCACTTTTTTCTTTTCTAAAAAACCTGGCGTGTTCATGCTCAGTCGCTCGTCATGTCCAACTCTTTGCTATCCAGTGGACTGTAGGCCACCAGGCTCCTCTGTCCATAGGATTTTCCAGGCAAGAATACTGGAATGGGTTGCTGTTTTCTTCTCCAGTGGATCTTCCCAACCCAGGGATGGAACCCACATCTTCTGCATTGGCAGGTGGATTCCTGACCACTGGGAAGAACGTGGGAAGCCCAAAAGAACCCAGAGCACCATTTATTTTTCAGCAGTGTGATAGAGCAATATCATACAAAAATACTCTCAAAAATATTGCACACAATTTATTTTTGATATCTTGTATAATGTCCTCTGAGGAAGGAGATAGGGAGGGTGACTGTACAATTAGAAAAAGAAGTCTAAATTCTTTAAATTTAGAGTTTAAATTCAGTTGAACTCTGATAACAGGACTCAGGATGAATAAGGTGAACTGGGAGGGCAGAGACAAAGCTTGATTCAGGAAATAAAGAAGTAGGTTAGTGGAGAAGGTGAGAGAAGCAAGCAAACCAAGAGATGGGATAGAAGCTAATGGAGTGTTAGTCACTCAGTCGTATCCAACTCTTTGTGATCCCATGGACTGTAGCCTGCCAGGATCCTCTGTCCATGGGATTCTCCAGACAAGAATACTGGAGTGGGTTGCCATTCGCTTCTCCAGGTGATCTTACTGACCCAGGAATTGATCCCAGGTCTCCTGCATTGCAGGCACATTCATTACCATCTGAGCCACTAGGGAAGCCCAGAAGCTAATGAAGATCTGGGAAATGAAGTGGGTGAGGTGAGAGGGTGGAGTGGGAGATAGACAAATGGGTGTGATTTGGGTGTGGTGGAGGTTGGTTCAGTACAGATTTGTGGCCCTGATCACTGTATTCTTTTTATGTGGGTTGATTCAGGCTTTAAAGTAGCAAGTTCTTGCCAGACACTTTATATTTAAATGCATTTAATGAGGCTAAACAGAGAAGGCAGTGGTACCCCACTCCAGTACTTTTGCATGGAAAATCCCAAGGATGGAGGAGCCTGGTAGGCTGCAGTCCATGGGGTCGCTAAGAGCTGGACACGACTGAACGACTTCACATTCACTTTTCACTTTCATGCATTGGAGAAGGAAATGGCAACCCACTCCAGTGTTCTTGCCTGGAGAATCCCAGGGACCCTGGCGGGCTGCCGTCTATGGGGTTGCACAGAGTCAGACACGACTGAAGTGACTTAGCAGTAGCAGTAGCAATGAGGCTAAATGTGATGTGTTTTTACTGTATCCTTATGGCACCCCACTCCAGTACTCTTGCCTGGAAAATTCCATGGACTGAGGAGCCTGGTGGGCTGCAGTCCATGGGGTTGCTGACGGCTGGACACAACTGAGAGACTTCACTTTTGCTTTTCACTTTCATGCACTGGAGAAGGAAATGGCAACCCACTCCAGTGTTCTTGCCTGGAGAATCCCAGGGACGGGGGAGCCTGGTGGGCTGCTGTCTATGGGGTCGCACAGAGTCGGACACGACTGAAGTGACGTAGTAGTAGTAGTACCTTATTCAACTCTTGAATATGTTTTCCCTGTTCTTTTCGGTTCTGAGAGCATTCTTTATGGGGATGCTAGACAGGTAATAGGAATTGAACAATTCTAATTGTAAATTAATTATATATCATCTATTCAAAGTAATAGGTGTTTCCTCTTTCCCTTTAAAAAAAAAATTAACAAAGTACATTTCTACTTTTCCTAATATTTTCTCCAAATTCAGATAATTTGAGGCCTTGTTACTTCTGAAACATGTTAAAATCTTAAGGCCACTGTTTTCTGATCATTGTTGGTTATATGATCTCTATTTTCTTATATGACCATTGAAAACAGAATTATCTAAATGCTTAACTCTTTTCCTACTCCTTGTGAAACTCAGAGATTATGTCATCAAATTTCAATTTGGCAGCTTATCATTCTTCTTGATCAATGTTCAAGTTAGAGCTCTGACTACGGGATTGTTTTCTATTGTTGTTTCTGAATTCCCTGAAAGTAGATTCACTTAAGGTGGCATACTTATACATTTTACCTCAGACTTCCTTTCTATGGCCTAATGAACTCTAAGATGATATAGAATGGTTACTTTCCTTCAAGATTCTTTTAGCTGCCATTTTCCACAAACAGATTTTTATAGGGAGCCAGAAATAAGCCAATGCAGTAAGTTCCTCATTGCTTCTTTCTCTTTTGTGAGATTAAATTTCCAACAAGGCAATTCAATAATTTTTCCGATGTTTTGCCTTTAGTGGAGTGGGATTTTCATCTGAAGTCTATAAAGGCTTACATTGCTGCTCTATCTTGCCCGTCCATATTAACCATCTGGTTACGAGGTCTCTGATGTAATCCCAGGATAACACTTCTGTTCTCCTTTCACACTCTCCTGCAGCTGCTTCCTGCATGCTTTACCTTCAGGTATGTGGATTTCCATGCATGTGCACATCTTTTTGACATATACTGCTTCTCCTCTAGCTGTTCGATTAGACCTATTTATTTCAAACAAGATACACCTTTCCATCATCATATTCCAGTCAGGAATCACATTTCAAAATATCCTCGCAAGACTTAAGAGATGATTTTTACCAAAAAATTATTTTCGTGTGTTTTAAAGTTCTGTTTGATGATTTTTCATCTCCTACTTGTCTGTATACAGACAATTGAGAATGTGAGTACCTCCTGCCCATTTCTCTGGTATCTTCTGAAAATTGCTGGGGAAGTCCTGCAGTATTTTTCTTTCTGCGCCATCCCTTTTATGCTTCATAGTATATAATATGGCCTTACAGTTTTCTCTGAGTACTTTTCTCCTTCCCCTCACAACTCAATTGAAATAATAAACCACTCGATCAGGCTGACTGGTCTCCTGCCAACACTGTCTTGCCAGTCTTATGAGATGCAGTCCATCTCCTACTAGAAGCAGCAGGAAGAAGAGATGAAAACATCACTTGTGCCCCTAAACCATTCATTTTCCTACCCAGAAATTCAAAGACGTTAGAGATACATTCCTGACTTCATAAAGAGAATGAGAATTCATTCTCATATATATCAACAGAAGTGGGAAGCATTCGGGGAACTTTATAAGTCCTGGCAGAATCTCAAATCTCTGTTATACGCTGCCTGGGAATAAAGCACGTCTCTTATTTAGCAGGGCCAAATATGCACACTGTCACTTCAGTTTTCTTCAGCCAGGAGACAAAAGTGCCTCCTATTTGGCTTCTTTTCTCTAGCACAGGTGAACCTGTGGAATGTCAGGAGCTTCTTCAGAAGGTCCTGGTTCATCTTTGAGAAGACTTATGTATTGCTGGAGGCCAGCTGTCTTTTGCTTACTTTATCTCATTCTTCCCCTTCAGTCTTCCAATACTGATTTGGATTACCCTCCTTTTCCTCAGAATCCTTTTCTTTCAATTTCTTTCACAAAAGTGAAAGCCCCACAGTATGGCAATATGTACAATAAAGGCTGTGTCACTATGAAGTGGAAGCCAAGATGTAGGGTTGATAAAGAGGAAACTGACTGGATGCCAGGCAGACTCTAGTGAAAGTGAAGTTTCTCAGTCATGTCTGACTCTTTGATAACCCATGGACTGTAGTCTACCAGGCTCCTCTGTCCATGGGATTATCCAGGTAAGAGTGCTGGAGTGGGCTGCTATTTCCTTCTCCAGGGGATCGTCCCAATCCAGGGATTGAACCTGGGTCTCCCACACTGCAGACAGGCACTTTACCATCTGAGCCACCAGGGAAGCCCAGCTGACTCTAGGGCCCTAGATTATTCCTTGCTGTAGGACTGACAGTCTCTGAGACCAGTTTTTAGCTTCCAAGGATGCAAAGAGAACCTGGATACCATGTTGGCTAGCAAAGACTTCTAGTTCTTAGGGACTCTTAGTCACTGTGTAACTCCTGGTACTCCAGCTGAAATTCTTAGATGTGTAATCAGTACATCTCCTTGCCCTTTCACATTATATTAAGACCAATGGAGAAAACTGGATTATTTTCCTCATTATTACCTCTAGTTTGGTCCTTTCTATAAGTTTTATTGAACAAAAGAATGAGTTGTATTGGATTTAAGATCCCATGGCTGCAAATTATTCTAATTATGTATTAATACTATGCTTTGCCAACATACTCATATGCTTAAAATGCCACTTTTCTTTTTTTTTTTCTCCCTTTCATGAGAGACAGTAGAAGATAGTGATTAAGGGCTCAAGTTCTAGAGCCAGATTTTGGAATCAAATCTTGGTTTTGACATCTTTCTAGCTGTGTGACCTTAGATAAGTTATTTAACCTCTCTGTTTATTAATTACTTAATCAGTAAACTAAGGAAAACATGGGTACCTGATAGGGCTATGGTGAGGCTTAAATGAGTTAATTCACAGGCATGCAGAACAGTGACTGAAACCTCATAAGTACTCAATAAATATTAGCTTTTATTATTAATTCTCTGCTTAATTAACACTAATTTATTAAACTCCATGTTAAATATCACCATCTCTGTGAAGCTTTCCACAATTACCCGAGGCAGAACTAATCCCTTTCACTCCTCTCTGTTCCCAGAGCATTTTGTACATATTTGAATGAACTGTAAATAATTTTTAACATGTGTCTTTCTCCCTTGTTAGACTATGAGCTCCATAAAGATAGATATCTTTCTTTTTAAAATTCATGTTGTATTCCCAGTTTCTAGCACAATTCCTGGATTGCAGCGACTGCATAATAAATATATGTTAGTACTACATGTCCTCCGAGATCAGGAAAATTGTGGTGCCTTGGACTGTGTACCTTGTATGTCTCTGGAAATAGACCCAGTCCTTAGCACACTGCCAGTCACATAGCAAATACTCAATAAATATTTACTGAGTGACTGATATTGAAACTGCCTACGTCTGTAGCAGCAGACCATTACTTCTTATCTGAGGTATTTGAAAGAAAAAGAAGAACAAAAGATGAGATCTATTGAGCATGGCTTGCTTAGAAATAATATTGTCACACTCATAACCAGGGAAGATGGGGGTAGATTAGAAACTTGAATGCATGGCTGAAAAACTTGTTCAGACAAGAGGGGCTTAGTTAACTTTGTGGGGCACTGGGGCCCTCTCTATAGCAGATGGGGAATAATATACTGTGCTAGCTGAGAGGATAAACAAAGCATTGTCATGGAGTTTAAACTATTGAACAGAGTAATCTATAAAGAGGCCAGCAGAGGAGAGAACAAACAAGCTAAAATAAACAGATGGGTGGACAGAAAAAATATTAAGCATGAAAATAGATAACCCACAGCCTCAGGAAAAAGGGAAGAAGGAAAAATGGTTATGTCAAGCATAGAAGAAACACTGTAGAGAAAACATGAAGGCAATGATGAAGCAGCAGAGGGAAGAACGAGGTGTGCCGGGGTAAGTGCGGTACAGTGAAACAACAAAAGCACGGGGAAGCAGTGTCTGACTCCCAGGCAGAGATAAAACGACTCTTAAAGGGAATGTGACTATTCATTCAATGTCATCCAGATGGAGTGGGAATTAATGGGGAAGGGGCGGGGGGCTTGCATGAAAGGGACAATAACTGTGTCCCCTTACATTTGAATAGAACTATTGGAGAAGGAAATGGCAACCCACTCCAGTGTTCTTGCCTGGAGAATCCCAGGGATGGGGGGAGCCTGGTGGCTGCTGTCTATGGGGTCACACAGAGTTGGACACGACTGAAGTGACTTAGCAGCAGCAGCCTCCTTAAACGGAGAAGGCAATGGCACCCCACTCCAGTGTTCTTGCCTGGAGAATCCCAGGGACGGGGGAGCCTGGTGGGCTGCTGTCTATGAGGCCGCACAGAGTCGGACACGACTGAGCAACTTAGCAGTAGCAGCATGATTTAGGTGAGGGGGCTTCCCAGGTGGCTCAGTGGTAAAGAATCCGCCTGCCAATACCGGAGACACAAGAGCTGCAGGTTTGATTCTTTGGTCGGGAAGATGCCCGGGAGAAGGAAATGGCAACCTGTTCCAATATTCTTGCCTGGAGAATCCAATGGACAGAGGACCCTCATGGACTACAGCTCATGGGGTCACAAACAGTTGGACACAACTGAGCCGCTGGGCAAACATGCTGAGTACGATACTTGCACACACATCACTTCATTTAGAACAATGGAGTTGCGGCCTTCTGACATCTAGTATTTATTCTCCTTGCTGCCAGTGTCTCCCCTATCTTGTTGCAATAGCCTTCTAACCAGTCTCCCTGCTTTTGTCCTTGCCCATCTAGGATCTCGCTCAACCCTGCAGCCAGATGATCCTTGGAAAAACTGAGTCTGATTACATCATTCTTCCTTTTAAAAAAGCCTCCACAGTTTCCTGCCAAGGACTTTCCTACTTCGGAGTCTTTGCATTTTCTGTTCCTTCTGAATGGAATGTTGTACCCTCGGGTGCTTATCTGCATTTATCACTCTCTCTCTGTGAAGTGTCTACTCATGCCATTTAACCAGGCAGGCAATCCCTGAAAAACCTCTCCAGCGATTCCTTTTCTCCAAACCCTGCTGCATCTTCTCCACAGCACTGTGACCATCTGATAACAGTATGTATCCACTCGCTCATTTGTTTATTGACTGTTCTCACTAAAATGCAGGCACCCTTAGAACTGGGCTTTTGTTTTGTTCACTACTGACTTGCTGGTGACTAGATCATTGCTGGAACATAGTGAGTGGATATTAATAGTCATTGGATGAATGACAAAATGGATGTATGGGTAAATAGGACAATTACTGCCAATTGGCAATTGAAATCTCAGTGGTTACATGTGAAAGACACAATAAAACAGTATTGGATGCCCTTGCTAAGATGAGTAGCACTTTCTGACCTGTGGTCCTCTTCCCCAGACTTCCTCTTCCCTCCCCTCCCCTCCTCCACATCACCATTTCCTTCTGGTTATTCTCTTATTTCTTTGATCACTTGATCCCATTTTCTTCCCCAGAATTTCTATTCCCTCATAGGGTATTAGGTTAAGCAAGAAATAAGAAAATATACGAGAAGCTGCTGTCCTGTGACTGGAAACTAGTAGGCGGTGAGTATGTTAGTTATTTTCTCTTTATATCCTCCAGCACAGGTCCATAATTAGCCTGAGTTCACTAACTTCAATATGTTCAAATCTATATTTTTCATCCACATCAAAAAAACTCATCAAACCTAAAAACACCAAGAAAAAAACCTTGATTCATTATCTTTTATTTTTCTTTTAGTTCGTGGCTCAAAGGTTAAAGCGTCCGCCTCCAATGTGGGAGACCTGGGTTTGATCCCTGGGTCGGGAAGATCCCCTGGAGAAGGAAACGGTAACCCACTCCAGTATTCTTGCCTGGAGAACCCCATGGACAGAGATTCCTGGTAGGCTACAGTCCATGTGTTCTCAAAGAGTCGGACATGACAGAGTGACTTCACTCACTATCAATAATCTAAGCATCTTAATCTCCTTAAATGCAACTCCTTACCATTCCTTATACCCCAGTATATAAAAGAATCACCAAGTTTTAGAAGAATTAACAGGACTTCTTCAATTTCACCTCTGTCTATGTTTCCATTACCCTATCACTGGGAATATCCCCTTTTCCTCTTAATCTTCTAGTAACTACCCAGTCTTGATTTGGTTTCAAGTCTCTCAGTCGTGTCCGACTCTTTGAGACCCCATGAATCACAGCACGCCAGGCCTCCCTGTCCATCATCAACTCCCGGAGTTCACTCAGACTCATGTCCATCAAGTTGGTGATGCCATTCAGCCATCTCATCCTCTGTCGTCCTCTTCTCCTCCTGCCCCCAATTCCTCCCAGCATCAGAGTCTTTTCCAATGAGTCAACTCTTCGCGTGAGGTGGCCAAAGTATTGGAGTTTCACCTTTAGCATCAGTCCTTCCAATGAACACCCAGGACTGATCTCCTTTAGAATGGACTGGTTGGATCTCCTTGCAGTCCTAGGGACTCTCAAGAGTCTTCTCCAACACCACAGTTCAAAAGCATCAATTTTTTGGCGCTCAGCTTTCTTCATAGTCCAACTCTCACATCCATACATGACCACTGGAAAAACCATAGCCTTGACTAGATGGACCTTTGTTGGCAAATTAATGTCTCTGCTTTTCTATATGCTACCTAGGTTGGTCATAACTTTCCTTCCAAGGAGTAAGTGTCTTTTAATTTCATGGCTACAATCACCATCTGCAGTGATTCTGGAGCCCCCAAAAATAAAGTCTGCCACTGTTTCCACTGTTTCCCCATCTATTTGCCATGAAGTGATGGGACCAGATGCCATGATCTTTGTTTTCTGAATGTTGAGCTTTAAGTCAACTTTTTCACTCTCCTCTTTCACTTTCATCAAGAGGCTTTTTAGTTCCTTTTCACTTTCTGCCATAAGGGTGGTGTCATCTGCATATCTGAGGTTATTGATATTTCTCCTGGAAATCTTGATTCCAGCTTGTGCTTCTTCCAGCCCAGCATTTCTCATGATGTACTCTGCATAGAAGTTAAATAAGCAGGGTGACAATATACAGCCTTGACGTACTCCTTTTCCTATTTGGAACCAGTCTGCTGTTCCATGTCCAGTTCTAACTGTTGCTTCCTGACCTGCGTATAGGTTTCTCAAGAGGCAGGTCAGGTGTTCCAATATTCCCATCTCTTTCAGAATTTTCCACAGTTTATTGTGATCCACACAGTCAAAGGCTTTGGCATAGTCAATAAAGCAGAAATAGATGTTTTTCTGGAACTCTCTTGCTTTTTCAATGATCCAGCGGATGCTGGCAATTTGATGTCTGGTTCCCCTGCCTTTTCTAAAACCAGCTTGAACATCTGGAAGTTCACGGTTCACACACTGCTGAAGCCTGGCTTGGAGAATTTTGAGCATTATTTTACTAGCATGTGAGATGAGTGCAATTGTGTGGTAGTTTGAGCATTCTTTGGCCTTTCTTTGAGCATTCTTTGAGCCTTTCTTTGGGATTGGAATGAAAACTGATGCCACTTCCTCAAAGAGGCCTTCCTCATCCCGTTCAATCTAAACTAGGTCATGCTATGAAAAAGACTGCATACATCTTGTATTTTTTATTTACAGTTTGTACTATAAACATAATTTTATGTTTCTTTCTCTGTTCTGTATGTTTCATGAGGATAGAGCCTGTGTCTGTTTTATTTTTTGTACTCAGTACAGTTCAGTAGCTCAGTCATGTCCGACTCTTTGCGACCCCATGAATTGCAGCACGCCAGGCCTCCCTGTCCATCACCAACTCCCGGAGTTTGCTCAAACTCACGTCCATAGAGTAAGTGATGCCATTCAGCCATCTCATCCTCTGTCGTCCCCTTCTCCTCCTGCCCCCAATCCCTCCCAGCATCAGAGTCTTTTCCAATGAGTCAGCTCTTCGCATGAGGTGGCCAAAGTACTGGAGTTTCAGCTTCAGCATCATTCCTTCCTAAGAACACTCAGGACCAATCTCCTTTAGAATGGACTGGTTGGATCTCTTTCCAGTCCAAGGGACTCTCAAGAGTCTCCAATTCCTAGCACATTGCTTGTCTCATAGTAGCTATGCAATAAAGATTTCCTAAAAAATATATGAACTTCTTCAAAACTTCCAGCTTGGTAGACCTCCAGAGCTTTACACTCTTAAGTTTATTTTGTTGGCTATAAGGAAATGGAAAGTCACCCTAACCGGTTACCTCCTTCAAGTTGTCCATTCCTAACATCTTAACTAATAGCAGATAGCATTTATTTAGGATATATTTAGGTGTAGACTAAAAAGCTGGAAAAGGAAATGGCAACCCGCTCCAGTATTCTTGCCTGGAAAATTCCATGGACAGAGGAATCTGGCAGGCTACAGTTCATGGGGTCGCAAAGAGTCGGCCATGACTGAGCACATCAGCACAGACTAAAAAGCACTTCTCACACTACCTAATTTATAACTGCATGAGGCAGACACTTTTATTATGTCCATCTTACAGATTAGTTAGCTGAGGGAAGTTCATATAGCTGCTAAATGGCAGTGCCACGATTTGAACCCCAGCATTGTGACAGAGGGGTTTCCCAGGTGGTACACTGGTGAAAGAGCCCGCCTGCCAATGCAGGAGATGCAAGAGACACAGGTTCAATCCCTGAGTCGGGAAGATTCCCTGAAGGAGGAAATGGCAACCCACTCCAGTATTCTTGGCAAGTAAGGGAGGAATAGAATCCAGATAATACACGAAGTTATCTTGGATAAAACAGTGACGTATCTTAAGATTTTCTACTTACTGCAATGCCATAAACATTTAATGAAATTAAATTTGGGCTTACCAGTGTCATTTTAGGAAGTAGCCCATGTTTGAAGAAAGTCACTGCAAGGAATTATTATGAAGCTGTTTCCTTCTTTGAAATATATAGCAAAGTTTATAAGATTTTAGCAAATTATATTAATGGGAAAATAGTTTTATGAATTAAGCCTAGATAGAACTACTCTGTCACACAGAGTTGTTGTGTGGTCAATTGCTCAGTTGTGTCCAGTGCTTTGCGATCCCATGGACTGTAGCCCACAAGGCTTTTCTGTCCATGGGATTCTCCAGGCAAGAATACTGGAGTGGGTTGCCATTTCTTCCTCAAGGGGATCTCCGTGATTCAGGGGTTGAACCCACGTCTCCTGCATCTCCTGAACTGGCAGGTAGATTCTTTATCACTGACCCACCTGGAAAGCCCATATATATACCTTTATACATAATATATACCTATCCCAGGTATTGTGAAGATTTATTAAATTATTGTTCTCTTTCTGTTTTGCTTCTACATTTCCTGAAGGAATTTGTTGTTGTTTAGTTGCTAAGTTGTGATCCACTCTTTGCAACCCCATGAAGTGCAGCACACTAGGCTTCCCTGTTCTTCACTATCTACCGGAGTTTGCTCAAATTTATGCCCACTGAGTCAGTGATACCATCCAACCATCTTATCCTCTGTCACCCCCTTCTCCTCCTGACCTCAATCTTTCCCAGCATTAGGGTCTTTCCCAATGAGTGGGCTCTTTGCATCAGGTGGCCAAAGTATCAGAGCTTCAGCTTCAGTCCTTCCAATGAATATTCAGGGTTGATTTCCTTCAGGATTGACTGGTTTCATCTCCTCACTGTCCAACAGACTCTCAAGAGTCTTCTCTAGCACCACAATTTGAAAGCATCAGCTCTTCAGTGCTCAGCCTTCTTTATGGTCCAACTCTCGCATCCGTACATAACTACTAGAAAAACCATAGCTTTGAGTATAAAGACCTTTGTCAGCAAAGTGATGTCTCTGCTTATACACTATCTAGGTTTGTCATAGCTTTTCTTCCAAGGAGCAGGTGTCTTTAATTTCATGGCTGTAGTCACCATCCACAGTGATTTTGGAGCCAAAGAAAAGAAAGTCTGTCATTGTTTCCACTTTTCCCCATTTATTTGCCATGAAGTGAGAGGACTGGATGCTATGAAGGAATGGAAGACTGGGAAAAGTTGCAATGCTTTTACATTGCATTTCTTTTATTTCAAATATAAATAATATTTTTCTTTTGATTCTTTTATACATACAGAAAAGATGGAGATCTTATGTTTACTTGAAACTAATTAACTAGAGAAATAGACCCACAATTCCCCCTTAACCCCAAATCATACAGTAGTTATAGTCAAACATGGGGGGGCAGTTGTGAAGAGCTGAAGGATCCAGCTTCTTCTTAACCATCTGTGTCCACATCATCCTTTTAGCAGCACACAAATAATTTAAAGGAAACAGCTCAAGAGACTCTTTGGGGCTATTTTATTGTTGAAAGTCCCAAGTGTTCACTTTATTTGGAATTATGGCATTGAAGTGCTGGTAGAATTTGTGTTCAGCCACTTCCATATTTCGTTTCAGGACTCTGAATCATTTAACCCTCCCAATATCAAGTCAAAATTCCACTCTTTTTTTATAGGGCACATTTTTTCTCTCTCATAGGTACAAGATATTTTTAAGGGTTCCAATTTGACTACAAAAGAGGGGTAACAGAGGAATTCCAGAAAACTCCTAAGACCAAGTTTTTCAACTGATGCTTCAACCAGAAAATGGGGATGTAGGAGTAGACAGTCACTGAACAGAGAAGAATTGGTTTCAGTGAATGCAAAGCGCATTCAGCGATGGTGATTTCAGAGAGAATATGGGCCTGTAATACCACCCTGCCTCCTTTTTTTTTTCATTATGATTGCTTTAAAATAATGCCATCTTGAGGGAGGTGGGCAGGAGTGAAGTAGATGTGGCTATAAAGGGGCAAGCTGAGGGATCTTTATGCTGAGGGAAATCTTGTATCTGACTGTTGTGCACACAGGGCACAGGACCCTACACATGGGGTGAAACTGCATGAACTAAACACACATGTATGCACACACATGCAAATGAAAAGTACAACTGAAGAAATGTGAATAAGATCAGTAGATTGTATCTCTGTCACTTTCCTGGTTGTGATACTGTACTAGTTTTACAACATGCTACATTGCAGACACTATGTAAAGAGTACACGAGACCTCTCTGTATTATTTCTTACACCTGTATGTGAATCTACATCTCTTTCATATGAAAAAGTTGAAGGAAAACAAGAAATATAATGCACACATAATTCCATCTTAATAATAATTTTTGATATTATCCAGAAAATAATTCTAAAACCCAAATTTGAACAGACTTTTCCAGGCTGAACCAGAGAAAGTTTTTCTACAATGTAAGGTATCATATGGATATTGATGGTACATATTGATCACGCGGGGCTTCCCCAGTGGCTCAACAGTAAAGAATCTGCTTGCAATGCAGAAGACACAGATTCCATCGCCAGGATGGGAAGATCCCCTGGAAGAGGAAATGGCAACCCACTCCAGTATACTTGCCTGGGAAATTTCATGGACAGAGGAGCCTGGTGGGCTACAGTCCATGGAATGCAAAAGAGTCAAAAACAACTTAGCAACTGAGCATGCATGCATACAAAAGAGGCTATCCTATCATCACAGACAAAAATTTTTTAAACTTTCAATATATTTTAAAAACAAAACCAGTGATGTATTTAAGCAGGAAATAAACACAAACTAAACAGTAAAATCGGAGAAGGCAATGGCACCCCACTCCAGTACTTTTGCCTGGAAAATTCCATGGATGGAGGAGCCTGGTAGGCTGCAGTTCATGGGGTTGCTAGAGTCGGACACGACTGAGAGACTTCACTTTCACTTTTCACCTTCATGCATTGGAGAAGGAAATGGCAACCCACTCCAGTGTTCTTGCCTGGAGAATCCCAGGGACGGGGAAGCCTGGTGGGCTGCCGTCTATGGGGTCGCACGGAGTTGGACACGACTGAAGTGATTTAGCAAACAGTAAAACAGACATATATATATATATACATATACATATACATATATATATATATACACACGGACAGCTTAATCTTTACCTTAACAGAAGGAATAGGTTTTTTTGGGATAAAATGGTTTCTTTCAAGTGGTAGAACGGTCACATTTTCTTTTTTCAGTCTCAACTTTTCCTCTGCTATGATTTTCTTGCGCTTCTCAAGATAAGGTCCAAAGCTTGGCAGTTTCTAATAGGAAAACACACAAATAAGAAAGCATGTTACTTCACAGAATAGAAAAATGTGAGAATATAAACACATAAATATTATGAACAAACAAAATGTGTGTTTGGAGATTGGTTCAGGTAAACTGCAACAAGGTCTTCATTCTTGGGCCATTAGTCTTCTAGGTATTAGATTTCATTAATTATTAAAAAGAACACAATATCACAATACCTTTACCAAATATGTATGTGTTAGATATACAAATGTTAATTTAAAATACATCTCTAAAAACAGAATAAAATTCACAATGGTAAAATCAGACCACTCACTTAAAACAATAGCTCTTAGTTAGACAATTTGTTTAGTTCATATAGACAGAAGGTGAAACCTATTGATGGTTTTTTTCCTTTTCATCAGGTTTTTAGCACAGTATAGACACAGCCCAGTCTCTGACAAATGCTTTTGTCAATAGCAAAGATACTTTGCCAAAGTTCTAATCTGTATCTCTATTTTATTATGTTCAAATTCTTACTACATCTCTTTAAAGATTGTAACTAACGTTTATTGCAGTCTACTGGAATAGCTGAAAAACAGAATGGTAAAAATATTGATTTCTCTGTACAGAAAATAAACTTTATTTGCATGAAGGTGGCAAAAATAGAAACAAAAAGCAGGAGAAATATCACATTGCTTAAACAAACTCCATCAGTATTCAAAATCACATTATGTAGCTTTAAATCTCAAGGTTATCCAATTGTACTTTACAAAGTTCATTTAGAAAGATACCTGGGTGTCATGGAAAAATGCTAAGTGGTTTCAAGTTAACATGAATATGCCCTCCTATTATTCATTATCCTGTAATTATTTCCTCTTCACTTTGTCCTTCTCTTCTAGAACCTTTGATCTTCACTTTTACTGACATATACTACTGATGATGGGCACCATTGAATTCCAAATGTTACGTGTTTGCTTGTAACCTGGAACTGCTAGGCCTCTTTTCTAAGACTGCAAAAATAACCCCCTCCCACCTCTCCTGCAGAATAAAGCACATTTATCTCGCTGATGAAGGCTTGGAAAACTACAGCACTCCAAGGTCATACTGATCTCTGACCTAGCAAGTACTTTGGTACAAAATCATAGTTGTTTCAAAACACTGGCCTCTACCTGCCAGGTTGCATAATGCCCTAGGAAAGTGAGTTCTCTGGTCCTTTAGAGATGTCAATTGGGTAGGTAAACCAAACTTAAACTATGTTACAATTCAGCCAAACTGCAACTGGAAATTTATATTGGCAGAAAATACTTATGTGTAACTATCTATGATTGTTACTTCCATTATCAATTTACTGTAATTATGTCAAGTCGAGCAAATAGAAACAATGTTATGAATGCCAATTTAATTTACATACAATTAAACCTGAACTATACACTTCATCTCTGCACCTTAATGCTTTCCTAAATTACTATATTTAATGATTACAGTAATATGTGAAATGATATGATGGAGGGAGAGAATATATGAATATATTGTATCTATTTAATCATAAAATAAGTGATGCTGTGCTATTAAAACACATACAGTATAAAACAAATCCTTAATATTATCACATATTTAGGGCCCTTTAATATAGAAAAGACAAGCTTGCTTAGAGTATCCTCTACCGAAATGACTCTTTCCCCTGGCACATGAGGCGTTAGGGATTACACTTGGTGCCAATACCCCTTAGGGTTCTGATAACACCTCAGAAGGCGGTGAATGCATGTCCACTTGATACAAATCTTGTCAGAATATCACTCTCACCACACTTCTACATCAAGGACACTCGCACACTAATCTTACATCCTTGAAGATTATCAAGATTTGTTAGTGTGAAACACATGACCTCTGAGGCTAGCAGATCCCTCATGAGGAAGGCGAGTTTTATGAAAATCTGAACCATTATCCTCTTCCTTGACAGGGTCTTATCTTATTCAACACTGTCTCATTCCACCTAAAAGTTCTATAAAGTTATTCAAAAGAAATCATTCTTGGAACTTGTTAATCTACTTTTAAACATAGACCAGAGGAGATATTTCTTTTCCATTTAAATTATTGCTTATCCAAAGAGAAATAAAGTAGTTACATTTAAACTGTGATGATTTAAATTGTTCCAATAATGGTAATAATAATAATAATAGAAAAATTGTTTGATACAGAATAGAATACAGCTTGCACAGACACCAACCACTTGTTATTTGGTGCATTTTTTTTTTTTTTGCAGTGGCTGACCATATTTGCCATATTTAACTAATGCAGCCTTTTCATGACTAGAAGTGCTATAATTATAATGTGTTAATCTTTTATAATTTATCCTAAGGAGAGGTTCTCAATTTAACATAAAGATTCTTACAGGATTTTCTCTGTGTGTTAGTTGAAGAAAACAGTGGAAAAGAAAGAAAACTCGTGTCAAAGTTTTCTTTAAATTGACAGCACACCCACACAGATCACTGACTGCCCCTTCGATGTTCCGCCATTTATCTCCAAATCAATGAGGGTCTCTTTGCACGTGGTTTCTCACTGCCACATGGAGTCTGAAGTGTTGGAGGAGCAGTTTCCAAAACTTCAAGGTTGCTATAGTCATTTTGCTTTCTGCATTAGTATAAGAAATTTCAGTGCTTTTAAAAAATTATTATTATGTTGCTCATACTTAAATGCCTCTAAGATAGCCGAGAACTGAACATTTGAAAAGTTAAATTTTCTGAAAATAAAAAAGATCAATTGCCCCTTGCATCTGAGCACCATATATTACACTTAGGCATATGTCTGTGTTTAGATCTTGCCAAAGGGACAAACCAGAGCAAAATAAAAATAAGAAAGAGTGAAGGTGAAAGTATAATGGGCCACGGTATATGTGTGCAATCAGTGATGATTAATAAAGCATTTAGCTCAAATCTCTGCCCGAACATACAGTTAATTGATTTCCTATTGCAGGAGGAGAAGCAGCAGGCCCTGACAGAGCCAGCAGCAGGAGGTTTTCCTCTTCATTCATTATTTTCTTGCAGAAAAAGTTGTAGCCTGCGGTAACTCCAAGTGAGAGGTTTGAGCGTCATGCTATATTTCTTAAACAAAAGAAAAAGTTCTTTAGGACTCTCAAAAGCTGCTTTGTAACTGATGAGCTGAACAAAGCTCAGAAATGGTGTGATTTTTGTTTCAATAGTTTCTCCAGGGATTCATCATTGATGAAATTGTCCTCACCAGAAAAGCTAAATCCTACTCATTTAAAGATAACAGTATCTCACACTAAAACTGTCTCTATCCAGATATTAAAAGCATTACATTGCCGATAGAAAAGTGACAACATAATGAATCAACAAGGATACCTTAAGCCAGCAAAGCTTTAAGGTAAAGAAGTCTATTTGGATTATAATTTATTCATGGATCAATCTAAAGGTAATTGAGCATATTATGAAGCAGAAGAGGGTTCTTGTTTCTAATAGAAGCAAGCACTAGTATCTCCCAGTTTAAATTGCATATTTTTTATGAGAATGGCAGCAAGTTGGCTAATAGCACAGGTCTACAGTGCTGTACGGAGAAGACGATGGCACCCTACTCCAGTGCTCTTGCCTGGAAAATCCCATGGAAGAAGGAGCCTGGTGGGCTGCAGTCCATGGGGTTGCGAAGAGTCGGACACAACTAAGCGACTTCACTTTCACTTTTCACTTTTCACTTTCATGTGTTGGAGAAGGAAATGGCAACCCACTCCAGTGTTCTTGCTTGGAGAATCCCAGGGATGGGGGAGCCTGGTGGGCTGCTGTCTATGGGGTCTCACAGAGTCGGACATGACTGAAGCGACTTAGCAGCAGCAGCAGCACGGTGCTGTAAGAGATCAACTCTATTTTTTAATCGTATCCTCTTACCTGATTTGAAACAATGAGGGCAAGAAAGGTAATTTCTTTGATAACCAAAAGGTAATAAGTTAAAAGATAAAATGATTTCAAGTTATACTGAGTGTGACATAAATATATATATTTCATATACTGTTAAAACACACACACACATATATATACACTGAGTGCAATATATATATATGTGTTACAAATTGCATATATATTTTGCACTCAGTAAAAACCTGAAATCCATATGTGTGTGTGTGTGTGTGTGTGTGTGTGTGTGTGTATACTGTGTGTGTGTGTACACACTGACAGATTGAAGAATAAATTAAGTGTAAATGATATAGTAGCTTCACGACTAAGAATTAATTTTTTTACAAATTTTTTACAACTTTTTATAAAAAACATGTTTACATATGACTTAGTTACACTATCTTTTGTAATTTAGTCAACATCAGATCAGATCAGTCACTCAGTCGTGTCCGACTCTTTGCGACCCCATGAATCGCAACATGCCAGGCCTCCTTGTCCATCACCAACTCCCGGGGTTCACTGAGACTCACGTCCATTGAGTCGGTGATGCCATCCAGCCATCTCATCTTCTGTCGTCCCCTTCTCCTCTTGCTCCCGTTCCCTCCCAGGATCAGAGTCTTTACCAATGAGTCAACTCTTCGCATGAGGTGGCCAAAGTACTGGAGTTTCAGCTTCAGCATCATTCTTTCCAAAGAAATCCCAGGGCCGATCTCCTTTAGAATGGACTGGCTGGATCTCCTTGCAGTCCAAGGGACTCTCAAGAGTCTTCTCCAACACAACACTTCAAAAGCATCAATTCTTCGGCGCTCAGCCTTCTTCACAGTCCAACTCTCACATCCATACATGACCACAGGAAAAACCATAGCCTTGACTAGACGAACCTTTGTTGGCAAAGTCATGTCTCTGCTTCTGAATATGCTATCTAGGTTGGTCATAACCTTCCTTCCAAGAAGTAAGCGTCTTTTAATTTCTTTTAATTTCAGGGCTGCAGTCACCATCTGTAGTGATTTTGGAGCCCAGAAAAATAAAGTCTGACACTGTTTCCACTGTTTCCCCATCTATTTCCCATGAAGTGATGGGACTGGATGCCATGATCTTCGTTTTCTGAATGTTGAGCTTTAAGCCAACTTTTTCACTCTCCTCTTTCACTTTCATCAAGAGGCTTTTGAGTTCCTCTTCACTTTCTGCCATAAGGGTGTTGTTATCTGCGTATCTGAGGTTATTGATATTTCTCCCAGCAATCTTGATTCCAGCTTGTGTTTCTTCCAGTCCAGCGTTTCTCATGATGTACTCTGCATAGAAGTTAAATAAGCAGGGTGACAATATACAGCCTTGACGGACTCCTTTTCCTATTTGGAACCAGTCTGTTGTTCCATATCCAGTTCTAACTGTTGTTTCCTGACCTGCATACAGGTTTCTCAAGAGGCAGATAAGGTGGTCTGGTATTCCCATCTCTTTCAGAATTTTCCACGGTTGATTGTGATCCACACAGTCAAAGGCTTTGGCATAGTCAATAAAGCAGAAATAGATGTTTTTCTGGAACTCTCTTGCTTTTTCCATGATCCAGTAGAAGTTGGCAATTTGATCTCTGGTTCCCCTGCCTTTTCTAAAACCAGCTTGCACATCAGGAAGTTCACGCTTCTCATATTGCTGAAGTCTGGCTTGGAGAATTTTGAGCATTACTTTACCTGCGTGTGAGATGAGTGCAATTGTGTGGTGGTTTGAGCATTCTTTGGCATTGCTTTTCTTTGGGATTGAATGAAAACTGACCTTTTCCAGTCCTGTGGCTACTGCTGAGTTTTCCAAATTTGCTGGCATATTGAATGCAGCACTTTCACAGCATCATTTTTCAGGATTTGGAATAGCTCAGCTGGAATTCTATCACCTCCACTAGCCTTGTTCGTAGTGATGCTTTCTAAGGCCCACTTGACTTCACATTCCAGAATGTCTGGCTCTAGATCAGTGATCACACCATCATGATTATCTGGGTCGTGAAGATCTTTTTTGTACAGTTCGTCTGTGTATTCTTGCCATCTCTTCTTAATATCTTCTGCTTCTTTAGGTCCATACCATTTCTGTCCTTTATCGAGTCCATCTTTGCATGAAACGTTCCTTTGGTATCTCTAATTTTCTTGAAGAGATCTCTAGTCTTTCCCATTCTGTTGTTTTCCTCTATTTCTTTGCATTGATCGCTGAAGAAGGCTTTGTTATCTCTTCTTGCTATTCTTTGGAATTCTGCATTCAGATGTTTATATCTTTCCTTTTCTCCTTTGCTTTTCACTTCTCTTCTTTTCACAGCTATTTGTAAGGCCTCCCCAGACAGCCATTTTGCTTTTTTGCATTTCTTTTCCATGGGGATGGTCTTGATCCCTGTCTCCTGTACAATGTCATGAACCTCATTCCATAGTTCATCAGGCACTCTGTCTATCAGATCTAGGCCCTTAAATCTATTTCTCACTTCCACTTTATAATCATAAGGGATTTGATTTAGGTCATACCTGAATGGTCTAGTGGTTTTCCCTACTTTCTTCAATTTAATTCTGAATTTAGCAATAAGGAGTTCATGGTCTGAGCCACAGTCAGCTCCTGGTCTTGTTTTTGCTGACTGTATAGAGCTTCTCCATCTTTGGCCGCAAAGAACATAATCAATCTGATTTCGGTGTTGACCATCTGGTGATGTCCATGTATAGAGTCTTCTCCTGTGTTGTTGGAAGAGGGTGTTTGTGATGACCAGTGCATTTTCTTGGCAAAACTCTGTTAGTTAGTCTTTGCCCTGCTTCATTCCATATTCCAAGGCCAAATTTGCCTGTTACTCCAGGTGTTTCTTGACTTCCTACTTTTGCATTCCAATCCCGTATAATGAAAAGGACATCTTTTTTGGGCATGATACTGGATGCTTGGGGCTAGTGCACTGGGACGACCCAGAGGGATGGTATGGGGAGGGATGATGGAGGAGGGTTCAGGATGGGGAACACATGTATACCTGTGATGGATTCATTTTGTTATTTGGCAAAACTAATACAATTATGTAAAGTTTAAAAATAAAATAAATAAATAAATAAAAGGTCTTGTAGTCTTCATAGAACTGTTCAATTTCAGCTTCTTCAGCGTTACTGGTTGGGGCATAGATTTGGATTACTGTGGTATTGAATGGTTTGCCTTGGAAATGAACAGAGATCATTCTGTCATTTTTGAGATTGCATCCAAGTACTGCATTTCGGACTCTTTTGTTGACCATAATGGCTACTCCATTTCTTCTGAGGGATTCCTGCCCGCAGTAGTAGATATAATGGTCATCTGAGTTAAATTCAACCCCATGCCCGAGGCCAGGGGTGGTGGCCAGGAGGACCAACCCCACGTCCAAGGAGCCGTGGCTGCATGGGTGCAGGAGGGCCTAGAGGAGCTATCCCACGTTGAAGGTCAGGAAGGGTGGCGGTGAGGAGATACCCCTCATCCACGGTAAGGAGTAATGGCTGTGCTTTGCTGGAGCAGCCGTGAAGAGATAACCCACGTCCAAGGTAAGAGAAACCCAAGTAAGATGGTAGGCGTTGCAAGAGGGCATCAGAGGGCAAACACACTGAAACCATACTCACAGAAAACTAGTCAATCTCATTACACTAGGACCACAGCCTTGTCTAACTCAATGAAACTAAGCCATGCCCGTGGGGCAACTCAAATGGGAGGGTCACGGTGGAGAGATCTGACAGAATGTGGTCCACTGGAGAAGGGAATGGCAAACCACTTCAGTATTCTTGACTTGAGAACCCCATGAACAGTATGAAAAGGCAAGATGATAGGATACTGAAAGAGAAACTCCCCAGGTCAGTACGTTCCCAATATGCCACTGGAGATCAGTGGAGAAATAACTCCAGAAAGAATGAAGGGATGGAGCAAAAGCAAAAAGAATACCCAGCTGTGGATGTGACTGGTGATAAAAGCAAGGTCCGATGCTGTAAAGAGCAATATTGCATAGGAACCTGGAATGTCAGGTCCATGAATCAAGGCAAGTTGGAAGTGGTCAAACAAGAGATGGCAAGAGTGAATGTCGACATTCTAGGAATCAGCGAACTGAAATGGACTGGAATGGGTGAATTTAACTCAGATGACCATTAGTCAACATACACAATATCAAATGCCTATTCTGCACAAGGAAGTGTCCCTTGCTACATTAAAGGTTGAGTAATTTCTATATGTAATGTGTATAATTATCATTGCTAGTAATTTTATAAGTATCTCTTGTCATTCATTAGGGCTAGTGTCATACTGAATAATATATCAAGCATATCTAGTTTTGTTGTTATCTAAAGGCATTGTGTACGAAGATCCTTGGAAAACTATTTAATCTCAATCAATGATCAACACAAAGTGAAGAGAATAAACTTTCCAAGATTTAATCTTTAACAAAATTCAGTAAGGCAATGAGTACTTTTGGATACCTAAAATAAAAATGTAGGAGCACAATGGTTGGGAGCCTGGGTTCTCTTAGTGTGTTCCTGCTGCTGCTGCTGAGTCACTTCAGTCGTGTCCGACTCTGTGCAACCCCATAGACGGCAGCCCACCAGGATGCCCCGTCCTTGGGATTCTCCAGGCAAGAACACTGGAGTGTGTTGCCATTTCCTTCTCCAACACATGCAAGTGAAAAGTGAAAGTGAAGTTGTTCAGTCGTGTCCGACCCTCAGCGACCCCATGGACTGCAGCCTTCCAGGCTCCTCCATCCATGGGATTTTCCAGGCAAGAGAACTGGAGTGGGATGCCATTGCCTAACACACCCTAATTAAATCACTACATGCTCAGTGTGATGTAAGAAAGTATGGGAAACAGAAATGAGAGGTCTGTTCTGTTCTGTCTGAATACACTAATTTTTCTTCTTCCCTTCCTTCAATTATGACAGCAATTAATTGCTTATGTTTGATTCTGAATTTTGTTCCATAATCTGCTTTAATGTGGCTTACATTTAGAAACTTGGATTTTCCCCATGAATAGCTTGTAATACTTAATCACTGATATAATACCAAGCAATATTTCATAGTATTATCAAATTTGGACAGTGGAAAACAAGAAGAAACAGAGAGGACCATCTGTACATTACATTATCATAATACTATATGGTGCCCCGTGGTACAAATTGGGACACTGGGGCTGGACATTGCAAAATATATGATATCAATGAAATGTAACTCTTAGTTTAACCTGATAAATTTAAGTGGACAACTTATGATCAAAAATTTGACGTCTATGGCAGTCAAAAGCAATGATAACTCATGCTTCATAGTGAAAGCAGAAAGGCAACATTTGCATAGTGGTTAGGATACTGATTTACAAGTCAAATTTGCATTAAAATCACAGTTTTACACCCATTAGTTATGTGACTATGTGCCAATTACCTAACCATTCTGCTACTAATTTTCCTTATCAATGAAATGAGAATGATAATATCTAACTCACGATGTTGGTATAAGCATTAAATGGAATAACATTTGTAAAGTTCATCCCTGCCAATTTATTCCCACAAGCCTTAACTGCTTACATTGCACTGTGTACCATGCTCTGTATGACCATGTTTGCTCATGTTAGGAATGAGCCCACCCTGTGTTTTTAACCTGGGACATGTCCATTTGGTGTTTTGTCTCAGTTCAGTATTCACAGGATCTTAATAATGTCCTCTACTGACTCCCCACTCTCCCCAGTATTAAGAGCCCCTCGAAGTGTTGCAAAGCACTCTGGACACTTCTATCCTTGCATTTATGCCACTGTCGTATCATTACAGGCCTCTGACTTCATCTTCCCCACTTGAGGTCCTGGTTAGTTTTTGATGTAGCTACTCAATGTATTTTCTTCCCCCTTGTTTTTGGCTTGTTGCTTAGTTGTTTTTTTTTTTTTTTCTCAATAAGTTTTTCAAAACTTGAAAAATTACCGAATGAATGCATGCATGAATATCTTGAATGTAAGTTAAAAATCCTGCTGGTTGTTGGAAATATCAGACAATCCCAAACAATTACTTTCAGAAAGAAATTAACTTACAGAAATAGGTTCTTTTAAAATTAAATATTATATATTACACAACATCTGTGATTCATAAATTAAAAAAAAACAGTGCAAGACACCTACTTTATATATAAAAAAACCAATGTGTCATCTTAAAGAACCTGTAGTTAATAACAACAGCAGTACGCCAAGACAAAGGCTGTGGCAGAGGTGACCTCAGATGTCAGATGAGCAATGACAATGTGGACCTAACCCAGGCTGAGAGGGTGAAACTTTTCTAGAGGAAATGACATTAGAGCTAAGTTCTGAAGGATAGAGTGAAAGTTGATTGGCGAGTAGTGAAGACAGAGATGTGAGGGTTAGGAAAGGGAAAGAAAATCTTCCAAGTAAACGAAATACCAGGGGGAAGAGAGTAACACTTTGGAAGCAGCGCTGGGGGGCCAGGAGGCTGCTGACCCTCTGCCCTGTGTTTAATAAGATATAAGAGAGTGTGGAGCTTCTTCAGTGAAGGGCAAGCAGAGCATGTTTTGTTGTGAAGTGATGACACTGGGATGTATGTTAAGAAGAATGTCAATCAAGAGAAGAAAATCTAACATGAATGGAATGCCAGAAAAGGGTGAAGGAGGAAAGACTTGCTTTTTGCCAAAGACTGTGCAGGTGCTGGAGCCACAAACACAACAAGGAGGTGGTTCTTTCCAAAAGCAGCTTATGGCCTGTGAGGAAGACTGACTCATATTCGATGGAACTCAGGTAAGATCATTACTGTTTTATATTGACATATTATTTAAATGATGTATAGCAGATTCCTCTAAAGAAACAAACTTATTGCTTAAAGTGATAACTTTTAAAGCAATATCTTTAGCTTGGAGTTCAGGAGATTAAGTCCTGATGTAGTGATTGAAAAGAAATAAAACCAAAGAGATGTCCAAACCACTATGCATGAGAAATGCAGAAGACTCTGAAGCAGAGGGGGAAGAAAGGAGAGAAGAGGAAAGATCATTAAGAGAAGGAAAAGAGAGACAGAGAGAGAGGGAGCAGAACCTGGTGGTGTGATGGCTGGAGGACTTTCATAACGAGGAAGAGCTAATATTCAACTTTAAGCTGTTTCTATTGCTGCAGCCCAAATCCTCCTCTATGACCCCTAAAACTTTAATAACATCTCCTACCCACTTACCTTCCCTGGAGAGAAATCTGGAAGAAAGTCAGGAAAACAGGATTGAGTTTCATGGTTGGATTAGAGAATTCTTGAGGTTGGCCTCAAGAATAGACTAATGAGAGGTGAGATGTGAGGGAGATTCAGAAATCAGTGGGAGTAAGAATTTATCGCCAAAAGTGATGTAGAGAGCACAACCTCTAGGAAGTTTGTAGCAATATCCAGAGGATGGGATTGGGTGATCTCAGCTGACATCTGGGTTGTGTAGATAATTATAAGGAGGAGAGATATGCAGAGGAAGAGGTGCACAGTTTGACGTAATCCTGGTCTAATGAGCAATTTATTTCAACTAAGAGCTTCCCAGGCAGTGCAGTGGTAAAGAATCTGCCTGCTGATGCAGGAGACGCAGAAGACATGGGGTCGATCTGTGAGTTAGGAAGATCCCCTGGAGCTAGGAAATGGCAACCCACTCCAGCATTCTCGCCTGGAGAACCCCATGGACAGAGGAGGTCTAAGTCCATGGGGTCACAAAAGAGTCGGAAATAACTGAGAAACTGAGCATGCACGTAGTGGGCACGCAAGAGATTAAAGACTTTCTAGTAAAGGAGGAATTCAAACTGTGAAGAAAGATTATAAAAAGGAGAAATAGCATGTGGTGCTAGAAAAGGGGAAAAAAGAGAAAGGAATCGTTGAGTAAAGGGATGGAAAGTTAAGAAACTACAGGATGAACTCATTCTT
Source organism: Bos indicus (assembly GCF_029378745.1). Classification (NCBI taxonomy): domain Eukaryota; kingdom Metazoa; phylum Chordata; class Mammalia; order Artiodactyla; family Bovidae; genus Bos; species Bos indicus. The sequence continues at coordinate 46,717,993 of NC_091762.1, read as the reverse complement.
AGACAACCTAAACATAGTAAATACCTGAAGAATAGTAGCAAGTGAAGCCGGGAAATCTGTGGAGGGCTCTGAATTTAGGGCAAAGTGGTTTGAATTTTTATTCTTCAGGGTGTAGGGAAACATGTACCCTGATATACTTTTATGTAATCAGGTCTCTGTGGTGGCAGACAGAAGGATGAATTGTTGGGAGAATGCTTGTGGTAGAAAGAGGAGAATGATCCAGAATGTTGGAGATACTGAGTTCAAGAAGTATATTGGATTTCAGAGCACTGTGAAAAAAATTTAAATAGAAAGAAAAAGAAAAAAAACATGAAAGAAAGAAGAGCAGAATGGAGTGAGGGAGTAAAGGAAAGAGGCAAGGACGAAAAAAGGAAATGAAGAGCAAAATCAATCCAAAAAATGAATTTTTATACACAGGAAAATATCTTTTAAATATTGTATACTCTGAAAAATAGAGGCCCAATAATGACTACACAAACCAACCCCAAGAATTCACATAAGTCTTCACGCCCTCACAACTCACCAACTGGTGCGCCCCTACTCTGACAATGGCTGCTGCCTGAAACCACCTCGCTTTCATTCTTTCCGACACAGAACTTCTCTCTGACAAACTTCTGCTTTCACCTCTTTACTGCTCATCTCCCTGCAAATGACCTCTCCTCTCTCACCGTCCCCCGCGCAATCAGAGTCTCAGGTGTTTTCAAAATCGTGTGGGAACTGTGTTAACGGGTGACTGCACAGGTTGTAAGCTACAGAAGAGTTACATCTTCAGGAAAATGAACATAAAACAATGTGGGTAGGGAATCTGGGAGGGACAAAATAGGATTCCGTTTTCTTTCCTTGCACACTGGAGAGCTCCTGCTTGTGCTTTGTACTGGTGATGAACTAGAGGGAGAAGACATGGGAAAATCAGCTTCCTCAACAATAGCTCTAGTGAGAGGTGACTGTAAGTTCTATCCAGGAAGCAATTGTACCATCATCGTTACCTTCCTCAAAATCAACATATGTATCCAGCATCCCTCACAACAAGCCCTTTGCAAAGTGCAGGAGTACATCAACTCTTCTTCACTGAAAACCCATAAGGTGGGTATTGTTCTTGTCCCCACTTACAGTTGAGAAAACTGAGGCTTGGAAAGGCTGAATAACTTGCTCCAGTTCTTACTTATTAATCAAAAACAGATCCAGGATTCACTTCCCAGTCTGCCAGATGCTAGACTCTGCACTGTGCTGTCACTCATACCTCTGTAGTCCTTACAAAGCTTATTAAATGACTATTTACTCCATTTTTGATTGATGTAAGGACGAATACCACACACATATTCCATTCCTTGAAATCTATGCTTCTTATTTTTCTCATTCCACAAACTGTGAAGAGAAAAATGCCTCAAAAGAATGCTGAACACATGCCATGCAAAATATCTGTATTAGTTTAGTCCTGTTTATTACTGGCCTCAAGTTTAATGAGCCCAAGTTAATACAGGTGAAAGGCCAGAGTGTTACATGCAGTAGTTAATGAAATACCATAGAGCTGCTGAGAAAATGATTAGCCAAATATGAATTTAATATGCTTCATTCTCAAGATGCAGCACCCCATGGGAGGCATCTTTTGCGGGGAGACAATGTGATATATTGCAAACAGTACTTTCTTGAGAGTTAGGAGATGTGGCTCCAACAGTAACCTTGCTACCAGCTCTTTTTGTGACCTCTCACAGTGCTGTGACTTTCTCGGTTTTCTCATCTATAAAATGAGGAGGTTGGACCAGATGATATATAATATTCCTTACACTGTCACATTTTGCTTTGTTTTCAAATTCAGTTAGAAATCCTCAGGGTTTATGCCCAGGTAACAACACATAGTCTGTGGAGGAAATGCTGGATTGAGTCATAACTTACATAACTCTTTCCCTCTTACTTAATGATAGAACATTCTGAATCTATTTAAGTAGTAAAAATATGGATAGTGTAGCTAATATTTACCAAACTCCTGAGGCTGGATGAGTTCTTACACTGCTTTAGGCTTCATCGGTACAACCACATATAGCATTGTTATCTATCCATTAAGTAATAAAATCTGTATGGATAATTAGCAGAAATAAAACAGTTTTTACAAAGAAAGCTATAAATAATCTGTATAAATTGGGAAATTCCTACAGATCACAACAAACACTACACTGTAATTACCTTTACAAAGTTTGATGTTTACTTACAAAGTCACCTGAGACACACTGTCTACAAAATCAACCATGCACATTTAGAGGTAGATATAAGTGACTGGCATTATTACTGGGCATGAACCTGCCAAGTAAGTAAGAATAAAATGTAGATACACTTGTGATTGCATTTGTGTATATTGGAAGTTTTAGGCTGTTAAAAGAAAGTAATAGTGTGTGTGTATGTGTGCTCAGTTGTGTCTAACTCTTTGTAACCCCGTGGGCTGTAAGCCTGCCAGGCTTCTCTGCCCACGGAATTTTCCAGGCAAGAACACTGCAGTAGGTTGCCATTTCCTTCTCCAGGAGATCTTCCTGACCTAGGGATTGAACCTGTGTCTCTTGTTTCTCCTGCATTGGCAGGCGGATTCTTTACTGCTACACCACTTGGGAAGCCCCCCCCCAAAATAGACCCTTCTATAACACTAAACAGTGCAATATACAGAATGGTCACTCATCTTGGATGCAGAGACTGAGACACTGAGTCTCTAAGACAAGTCACTTGCCCTCTGTGAGCCTCAGTTGTTATCTATGTAAAAAAAAAATAATAATGATCACTCTTGCCTCCTCACTCTTCACAATTGTTTGAAATAGGAAGGCACTAACAGATTATTAAAATAGAGCTTTTACTGTTTTATAAAGTATAAAGCAGCCTAGAACTCGTGTTATTTTAATATATTGAGTATAAATATGATTTACAGTCAATATAGCAAACAATATAAAGATGAAGTGAGTATGCTGCGTTTTAAAAATGTCACAAAAAACTACATATGAAGAAAGACTTCCTGAACGATAGTTCTTCCAGTGCTTTAGGAGGACTTGGATGCAATAATATGTTTTGAAATCCACCTTCAAAATGCCACTGCTTTCATGGCAAAATATTGCACAGAATGTCAAGGGCAAAAACCAATGAGGGAAAATGGAATAAAAATTATTTCATACAATGGGATAGAAGTAAAGGAAAACATAAAAGTGGAGTGATGAAGAAAATGGGACTGCTATAAACATGAAAAAAGGCACTCAGGTTTCAGGCTATATTTGGAGCCACATTAGAAGATTAATCAATCTTTTTCAGATTTATATACTACAATACCTAATATTTTCCTACATGGAAACACCTGGATGACGGCTTTAAAAACCTTCTTACCTCAAAGTGTGGCACAAGATATAAAGTATTACATGTTGATCCAATCAAAAATCCTATTTGTGGTTACATTTCAGGATATATTGAAAAAAATGATCATTTTGAAAGTCAATTTTTAGGGTTTCTATGTTAAGCAGGAAATTTATATTGGAGAGAAAATGAAAGTAAGTGCAAGTTTTTAGTTGAAAGGAAAAGAATTTTCTAACATAATTAATTACCATGCTGGTAGGAAGTATTTAACAGGGGGAAAGAATCTTTTACATGTGTGGCAAAGGGCTCTATAAACAACAGCTTTTCCATGCAGGTTCGAATACACTAGCTAATGTCCATCTGTAACATCAGACTTGCATCCAGACCTGGGTCACTGCTGAAGGCAGTCATTGTCCCACAGATTTGGATCTTCCCCTGTCTCTTCCACACACATCACCTTCTAAACTATAATACCATTATTTGTGCATTTTCTTTTTTTTCTGTATAGATCATAAACATTTTGAGAATCTGTTGATTCTTCATCATTCCTCTTAATTCTTTGCATCTAGTTGGCAATAATTAAGTATCTGATGAATGAATGAAGGATTAAAATTGACAGAAAACTATACTGACAAGTAATTTCAGCTAACCTTAAGTGGTCACAGCTTAATGATGACAACACATGATCTAGCCTGAACACTTTTGCACAAAATATTCAAAAAGATTCCCTCTATGCATAATGTTTGGCAAGAGTGGGATTGATCTAACACTTAATGACCAGATGATATTTCCATAGTATTGCATAAACCAATCCCTGGTAATAACATTTACTTTGAATTGTGAAAACATCCTATAGCTGAATAAGTAATAAGGTATTGTATGCTTAGAGTTCAATACAAATAATTTCAGTGTATTTTCCAGGTTCTCTGCTTTAAGTTTTTAATAAGAAAATAGTAATGACCCACTATTTCATTCTCTTTGTTAGGTAGTTAAAATAGGGCAAAGGAGTCCAAAATGGCGGTGGCGAATGGACAGGGAGGCCTGGCGTGCTGCGATTCATGGGGTCGCAAAGAGTCAGACACGACTGAGTGACTGAACTGAACTGAAAAGACAAGGAAGAGAAAAGCCCGCGAAAATAGAACAGAGCAAGGTCAGAGGAAGGTCCGAGGACCGAAGTGAGGACTTCAGGTAGAATAGCACTCCTGACTAAGCCCAATTTACATAGGGCAGGCCCGGGGGAAGAAAAAAACATATAAAAAGAAGAGCCAAAGGGCTCTCTCTCTCTCTCTCTGTCTCCCGCATGCTGGGGCACTCTTCTCTCCACGTCTTTGGATCGACATGCTCTCACGCCTTGAAGATGGATTTTCCTGCTATCTTCTAAATAAAATAGAGCTGTAACACTGAGCTGTAACACTGATTTGTCTAAGAGCTATAACACAGTCCGTTGAGACCTGAGAGCTATAACACGGTCCATCCAGGACCTGAGAGCTGTGACACGCCTAGGGGGCTTTAATGTCCGTCACTCCAAATCTTTGTTGTGATGAGGCCAAAACCGAGGAGCATACACTCGCCTGACATATTCTTTATAAAAATATCAAACAACAAAATATTTTATAAATCATAGTTATAAAAAAAATCATTATTTTATTGAAAATTTACTTAAAACAACTGTGAACCTAGGCAATTATCACATTAGGTCAAATATCCCTGAAGGTACAATCCAGTTGATTCTGTGGCCTTCACAAAAGCCAAATGGTTGTGTTGTCCATGCTGTGGTTCTTTTTATCCCCAACCCCAGCCCTTGGGCCTAAAGATGAGCCTAATACTTGGCATTGACTAATACCACAAAATGAAGACAGCAAAGAAATCAGCTATTAGTTACGTAATTATCTGAGCTTCACCAGACATCAACCAGTTGTTGAATATCACATGTCCCAAGAAGAATTAGTACCAAATAACATGGTTATAGATCTTAAAGTTTTAGAAATTGTTTTTGTGTATTATCTCAATTTCTATCATAACATAATTATTATAATACTGATGAAACTTGAAGCCCACTGATGTGGCAAACACTTAACGCCTAAGGCCACATAACAGTAGGCAGCAGAGCAAACTCAGACCTTGGTCTCCCAACACCAAGCTTAACCCCATTGCCTTCTACACTGACTGATCATGTTCTTCCCAAGCTTTTTGGCTGCCATTTCACCTAAAACTACTGCAAGGTTTTTGGCAGTTTTAGTAGTTTGTAGTAGTTTTTCATGTAATAGGATTAAACATAAATAAATAATACTATAAATACATACAACATTTATCACAATTTTATTGATATATATTTATGTAATCATTTGTTTAAGGTCTAATCCTATCAGACAACAACTTCTAACCCTTTGTTGCACTCACCAAGCAAAATCTTTGCCTGTATTTAACCCAAATACTCAGTTATTTTATGTTTACACTTGAAAACTATATATGGATACAGAATATAACTGCTCCTTGTCCCCAGCTGGGCACTCAGTCCTGTCCAATAAGCCTTGGCATGTTACCACTGTCAACCTGGGGCTTTCTCATTACAAAAGAACATTTTTATACCTCCTTCTTTCTTCTCAAATCTAAATTGCCACTCCTAATTGTTAGTTGATAGTCTTAGTTAAAAATCATTATATTATTGGTTAAAATATTTGAAACAATTTTTCTATCTTGAATCTTATAAATCTACCTCATTTGTACTATCATCCTTCATCATTTCTTCTATTAAGATGGGAAGCACACTGGTTCTTTCCAACAATTCATCGAGGGCTCTATCTCTCATATACACCTGATGATCTGAAGGAATTTGCTTCTGTAATTTTCATCTATGCTCATCCGTGATTCAATCTCATTTTTAAAAATATTATTTCTATTAACACACAATATGCTTTATTGATTGCACCAAAGCCTTTGACTGTGTAGATTACACCAAAGTGTGGAAAATTCTTCAAGAGATGGGAATACCAGACCACTTTACCTGCCTCCTGAGAAACCTGTATACAGCTGAAGAAGCAACAATTAGAACCAGACATGGAACAACAGACTGGTTCCAAATACGGAAAGGAGTACATCAAGGCTGTATACTGTCACCCTGCTTATTTAACTTATATACAGAGTTCATCATGAGAATTGCCAGGCTGGATGAAGCCCCCAGCTGGAATCAAGATTGCTGGGAGAAATATCAATAACCTCAGATATGCAGACGACACCACCCTTATGGCAGAAAGCGAAGAGAACTGAAGAGCCTCTTGACGAAAGTGAAAAAGGAGAGTGAAAAAGTTGGCTTAAAGCTCAACACTCAAAACACTAAGATCATGGCATCTAGTCCCATAACTTCATGCAAATAGATGGGGAAACAAAGGAAACAGTGAGAGACTTTCATTTTCTTGGGCTCCAAAACCACTGCAGATGGTGACTGCAGCCATGAAATTAAAAGACCCTTGCTCTTTGGAAGGAAATATACCATGTTCCTTGGAAGAATTGGAAGAATTGGATTGGAAGAATCAATATAGTGAAAATGAGTATACTACCCAAAGCAATTTATAGATTCAATGCAATCCCTATCAAGCTACCAACGGTATTCTTCACAGAGCTAGAACAAATAATTTCATAATTTGTATGGAAATACATAAAACCTCGAATAGCCAAAGCAATCTTGAGAAAGAAGAATGGAACTGGAAGAATCAACCTGCCTGACTTCAGGCTCTACTACAAAGCCACAGTCATCAAGATAGTACAGTACTGGCACAAAGACAGAAATATAGATCAATGGAACAAAATAGAAAGCCCAGAGATAAATCCACGCACCTATGGACACATTATCTTTGACAAAGGTGGCAAGAATATACAATGGATTAAAGAGGTGCTGGGAAAACTGGTCAACCACTTGTCAAAGAATGAAACTAGAACACCTTCTAACACCATACACAAAAATAAACTCAAAATGGATTAAAGATCTAAACTTAAGACCAGAAACTATAAAACTCCTAGAGGAGAACATAGGCAAAACACTCTCCAACATACATCACAGCAGGATCCTCTATGACCCACCTCCCAGAATATTGGAAATAAAAGCAAAAATAAACAAATGGGACCTTATTAAACTTAAAAACTTCTGCACAACAAAGGAAACTATAAGCAAGGTGAAAAGACAGCCTTCAGAATGGGAAAAAATAATAGCAAATGAAGCAGCTGACAAAGAACTAATCTCAAAAATATACAAGCAACTCCTGCAGCTCAATTCCAGAAAAATAAATGACCCAATCAAAAAATGGGCCAAAGAACTAAATAGACATTTCTCCAAAGAAGACATACAGATGGCTAACAAACACATGAAAAGATGCTCAACATCACTCATTATCAGAGAAATGCAAATCAAAACCACTATGAGATACCATTTCATGCCAGTCAGAATGGCTGTGATCTGAAAGTCTACAAGCAATAAATGCTGGAGAGGGTGTGGAGAAAAGGGAACTCTCTTACACTGTTGGTGGGAATGCAAACTAGTACAGCCACTATGGAGAACAGTGTGGAGATTCCTTAAAAAACTGGAAACAGAACTGCCTTATGATCCAGCAATCCCACTGCTGGGCATACATACTGAGGAAACCAGAAGGGAAAGAGACACGTGTACCCCAATGTTCATCGCAGCACTGTTTATAATAGCCAGGACATGGAAGCAACCTAGATGTCCATCAGCAGATGAATGGATAAGAAAGCAGTGGTACATATACACAATGGAGTATTACTCAGCCATTAAAAAGAATACATTTGAATCAGTTCTAATGAGGTGGATGAAACTGGAGCCTATTATACAGAGTGAAGTAAGCCAGAAAGAAAAACACCAGTACAGTATACTAATGCATATATATGGAATTTAGAAAGATGGTAACAATAACCCTGTATACAAGATAGCAAAAGAGACACTGATGTATAGAACAGTCTTTTGGACTCTGTGGGAGAGGGAGAGGGTGGGATGATTTGGGAGAATGGCATTGAAACATGTATAATATCATCAATGAAACGAGTTGCCAGTCCAGGTTCAAAACACGATACTGGATGCTTGGGGCTGGTGCACTGGAATGACCCAGAGGGATGGTATGGGGAGGGAGGAGGGAGGAGGGTTCAGGATGGGGAACACATATATACCTGTGGCGGATTCATTTTGATATATGGCAAAACCAATACAATATTGTAAAGTTAAAAAATAAAATAAAATAAAAATTAAAAAAAAAAAAGCAGAAACATTATTTTACCAACCAAGGTCCAACTAGTCAAAGCTATGGTTTTACCAGTAGTCATGTATGGATGTGAGAGTCGGACTATAAAGAAAGCTGAGTGCTGAAGAATTGATGTTTTTGAACTGTGGTGTTGGATAAGACTCTTGAGAAAGTTCCTTGGACTGCAAGGAGATCCAACCATTCAATCCTAAAGGAGATCAGTCCTGGGTCTTCATTGGAAGGACTGATGTTGAAGCTGAAACTCCAATACTTCGGCCACATGATGCTGACTCATTTGAAAAAGACCCTGATGCCGGGAAAGATTGAAGGTGGGAGGAGAAGGGGACAGCAGAGGATGAGATGGTTGGATGGCATCACTGACACAATGGAGATGAGTCTGAGTAAAGTCCGGAAGTTGGTGATGGACAGGGAGGCCTGACGTGCTGCAGTTCATGGGGTCGCAAAGAGTCGGACACGGACAGACACGATTGAGCTACTGAACTGAACTGATAATCCTTTCAGGAATCTGTCCTCTTTTCCAAACTAAGGAAATGCTTTGGTAATGAGGTCATAAAGCACCTTTATATTGCAAATTACATGGCCATGCTTTTGTGCTCATTTTACTTTGTGTGCTTTGTCACTCAGTAATGTCTGACTCTTTGTGACTTAGAATACTGGAGTAGGTTGCCATTTCCTCCGCTGGGGGATCTTCCCAACCCAGGGATTGAACCCATGTCTCCTTTGTCTACTGCACTGCAGGTGGGCAGATTCTTTACCTTCTGAGTCAATAGGGAAGCCCTTCATTTTACTTTATCTTTCAGTAATATTCACCTAGGAAAAACCCCTCCTTCTTTCTTAAAATACTACCCTTCTTTTCCTCCCACATCACTTCTGTACCCCTTTTGCTGGTTAAACTTTTCTTTATGAAACCTGTAAGTTAGAATATCCAAGACTCAGTCCTAGACACTCTTTCCCCCCCTCTATCAACATACTCTTTCTAAGTGATTTAATCTTGTCTCATGGCCTTAAATATCATTTCAGCTGTGGCTTTCAAATTTATAGCTCCGATACTGTTCTTTATACTGGGCTTCAGACTCGTAAGTCCAGCACCTAAATTAACATACTTAATTAAATGTTGGGAAGCAATCTCAAAATTAACGTATCTTAAGTAGATTCCTTACTATTTCACTCCAAATAGATTTCTTTCTAATCTTCTCCATCTCAGATAATGGAGTGACTGCTCACCCATTTGCTCAAGTGGAAAACCTAGGGTTATTCTAGGTTCTTTCTTTCCCTTACCATCCTGCTTAGATTATTCCTTCAGCAAAATACCTAGGCTCCACCCTCAACAGACATCCCCAAATTCTCCGCTTCTCACTGTCTTCACTGATAAGGCACTAGTCTGGGTTTCACTGTCTCTCACAGGGAACAGAGCAGTAGCCTCCTAACTCATCTGCCTCCTTTCTTTTTTGACTTGCTATAATGTATTCTCCACATAGCAACCAGAGCAATTGTCTCCAACAGAAATGAGAACAGGTCACCCCTCTGCTTAAAATTCTCCAATGATTTCTCAGTGTCCTTAAAATAAAATATAGAAGCTTCACAATAACTGCAGATATATCTGGTCCCTGACTACTTCTTCAGTTCTGTTTTGTTTTCTTAATTCGCTATATTGCTGCCATACTGGTCTTCTTGCTTTTCTCAAGTCTTATAAATTCCTATAGCCTTATACTTAAAGTAGACCCTCCAAATCACACTCTGCATATCTCACTTTTAATAATAATCCTATAATTAATAATTAATTAGTGTTTTTTCTCTATCTTCTCTAGAAGGTATAGACTACCAGGTTAAGCTGTTTATCAATTTTGTTCATTGATGTTTCCCAAGGACCTTGAACTCTGGCTGACTCATTGAATATTCTTAGAGAATGAAGGTATTGGGTAGCAGTATATAGTATATTTAGGATAAACAGTGCAGTCCTTGACTTGAACTTGGCTTCCAATCCTGGTTCCATTATTTACTAGGTTTTTGACCTAGGCAAATTTTGTTTAACCTTCATGTCTCTGTTGCCTAATTCATAATATGGGAGTGATTTTTCATAGGGTGGTAGTAAGGATTATATAATTTATACTTGGTATATAAAACAAAGTCAGAGCTTTGTACATATTAGGCACTTAATAAATACTAGCTCTTATCTTCAACATCATTATTTTTATAGAAATCCCAGCAGGGTGTTACAGTTTTTACTATTACTATCTTACATGTGCTTTAGCATATTTTGCTATGTGCTTATATTACCCTAGAATTAACATTTCCCTCCTTCCAATAAACTTTTTTCCCCAGTGTTTACAAGGGAAGTCAATGGATTAAGCATGTTTTACATTATGGAAGATTATTTCACATTTAGACTGCATACATTCTATAGAGTAAGAATTGCTCACATAGTTATACAACTTTAAGCTCTGCATATTTAAGTAAGTAAAATTAAGGAAATGAAGATTTGATGGTTGAGAAGTAAATATAAACACTAGTGCTTAAAGAATGAAGACAAGCCCATTCTGTAGCCTAAAGTAAATGCTGTCATCTGTGGGGGTAGGGAAGAGCCTCAGATCTGAGCCCATTACCATGCTACTCCATGAACATCTGGCAGTCTGTCACTTCACAGGCAACAACATCTTCTCCAAACAGAAGAGACTTGAATTCATCAGGGATTCTCATAGTACAGTATATGCTTAACTTAAGTACCTGCTTTCCGTGATTTCCATAGATTATCATATTCATGACACTGTGGAGTGAAGGCATTCTCCTCACTCTCTAACCAGAACATGAAAAAGAAATTAAAACACTGGCAGGCACTTTGTCTCCAGTTTGTTGGACAAGTAAGAAAAGGACTTTCTACCCATTTATGTAAATGAAATTCTGTCAACTCAGAGCATTTTAACAAAGATAACAGCCATCTGTCTATTAATAAATACCAGGCAAGATAACAGTTACATTTGGAGTTGACTGTTTTTTCTTTCCATAAATGTAGGTCATTGGATATTTTTAAAGACGATGTTATAAATTTGCAGAAGCCCAATAACTTTCCCCCTTATCTTATTAAGCCAGGAAGAAATTTCAGCATGTACATTTTATGTTTGTTTTCTTAATAGTGGTTTTGGGATGTACCAGTCAAAGTCATTTTAGGAAATCAACCCTGAATATTCATTGGAAGGACTGATGCTGAAGCTGAAGCTCTAATACTTTGGCCACCTGATGTGAAGAGCCAATGCATTGGAAAAGACCCTGGTTCTGGGAAAGATTGAAGGCAAAAGGAGCAGGGGCAGCAGAGGATGAGATGGTTAGATAGCATCACCAACACAATGGACATGAATTTGAGCAAACTTAGATAGTGGAGGACAGGGGAGCCTGGTGTGCTACAACCCATAGGGTCACAAAGAGTCAGACATGACTTAGCCACTGAACAACAAGAACAAAATGTAATTAAATAGGTATGTGCTTACACACACACACACACACACACACACACACACATATATACACACACATATTAGTAAGACATCCATACTCTAATCCAATATTTTGAATTCAACAGAAAGACATAAAGCATAGTAGGCTCCCTGTTGTCCAGGGGTGGTTATCCAGTTAGAAATTATCTGGGTCCTTGTATTTCATTGACTATCAGAAGAGAAGCATAAAGATATGTAACAGAAAAATTAATCTGGTTACCCATCAAGCCTTAGGAATATACTTAGGAATAATATATTAATGAAAAAATTGAGTTTTGGGGGATTATCTATAGACTCAATTAATCCATCCTGGTCCAATGCTCTATTAGTTAGATTTCAGAAAGTGACTTTTTAAACAGGTGATGATGAGATTCTGAATTTCCTTTTGTGGAAGATCATTCCAAGAAAATGTGTTTTTCTCTGTCTAGTGAAGTTTGGGACAGAGACTATGTTGCTGTATTAGAATGCCAGTTAAAAGTACTGGATAATTTTGTTTTTATTTATGACCAATTAAAAGCACAGCATTATATTTAATCACATTTAAGATGTTATCATATTTTATGAGGAAAAATAAGCAGCATAAATTGTTTAAAATGTTAGTAAAACTTTTTTCCCTTCAGAGTCTGCTAATTTAAAGATGCCATCAATTAATTGCAAGGCATCCAGATTCAGAGGTATTAAAATGTGGGAAAAAAAAAAAAGCATGTCTTATAACTGATGGGATATACTATGTTCCCCAAATATTTACTGGCTCAAATATTTCTAAGTTTCTTTTTTATCACTGTTAGTAGCTATAACAATGGTATTTCATTATTCCTAGAGCAATGCTATGTGAAAATTACATCATTCCTAAAATTCCACTCATAAATAAGAGTGCAAATTTTAGAAGTATAAAACAACAAAAAAACCTTATCATCAGAAAAAGGCAGGGAATAAACACTGTTTTATTTCCAGCTTTATCCCCCAAACAATGTGAGTATCTAAAAGAAAGAGAAGGCAGAGAGGAGAACTCACTGGATGCCTCTGATCTGGGTGGAGTCCAGGTCTGCCCACCTCTGAGACAGGTATCTTTGTTTCCTGAATTCTATATCCCCCCATATCTAATCTAGACATAGGTAATGCCATTTAACAAAAGATTATTGTGAGTTTAAGGAGAAATTGTCATAAGCAATAGTGCTCCTTCAAAGAAAATCATATGTGATCATTTTTTTAAGAGCAAAATTCACCTCCTGTATTTCTTATGAATGTCTCTGCATGAGCTAAATACCAGAACAGTTGATGGACTTAGTTATTTCCAGAAGAAATGTCTGTTGATCAGAGTGCAGGGAAAAATTCTAGCACTGCCCCTCGGAGATACTTTTTCTAGGACAGAACGAGCCACAGGAGAAAGCTACACAAGACAGTGTCAAAAGATAGAGCATTGTTATGCCATTTATAATGGCTGGTGTGGGTTACATCAGCCAATAGTCCTGGGAAAGTAGGTTATCCCTGAATAAGAATGAATCAAAACAATAATGTCCTAATTTATAAGAATCAATAAAGTCATAAGCAAATACTATAGACTCCTGTTAGTCATCGCATGATGGAACTGTGTATGTGATGGCACTAATGGATTCCTTAAATGCAAATTACTGCTAAATTCCTAAGTAAACCATCCTTCACTTCAGAGCCATTGTAATCCATCTCTTATGTCAGATGAACTGTGAGACTTATCCCTCTGATCGCACAGGATTTACTGCTTTTCTTCATTCATCTCTCATACTCAGTAATCCTTTTACTTCTCCTTTCCAAGTTTATAATTTAAAAGCAATCTATTCACCATTGAAAAAAGGACCCTAGTGTAAATAGGATGTCTTCGACTTATGGCCAAAGAAGCCATTACTGGTTATACAATGGTCCAGGTTCTATTACACATATGACAATCTGGGGAGCTCCAAGGCTCGCTCGCACTCAGCAATGTTTCCTGTCACACAGAATCAAGGTTGGGTACTGACTTTGGGGGTCTCTTCCTGCTCCTATTTTTTCATATGATCTCACAATTCGTGTTTGAGAGAAAATTCCCAGAGGGCCAGGACTGGCTTCAGTAAGTTCTGTGGTTGGTCATCAAAATGGATTTTGGCTTTTTAAAAGTTCCAGTACAGTAGGTTGGCTAAATTTGCATTCATTCCTCAAAATCCTTGATGGCCATTAAAAAAATCACATACAGGAGGATTATAAGAAGCATAAGGAATGCTTACACAATATATTTTTAAGAGAAATAAAAAGTAGAATTAGATCAGTATATGCAGTATGATACCAATTTAGTTTGAGAAATTATTGCCTATATGTGTATACACACACCTGCACACACAGTTAGGGTATTTGAGCAGTAAGATTAGCAATGATCTTTTTTATACTCAATGTATTTTGCTAATTTTCTGCAGTGAGCACGTATTACTTTCATAATAAGAAAAATGTTATTAAAACAAATACTGTCTTAAAAGATATACTAGTGGAAAATACTATAAAACCTTTGTGGGATTAAATGACAATTATCATTGTGGGAAAAAACTGCTATTCTTTTTTAAAACTATAAGCTTCAAGTATAAATTTGGGATGGTAGCTACCAAGTAAATCTAAGTGGGAGAAACCATATGCAATCAGTTCACTTCAGTCACTCAGTCGTGTCCGACTCTTTGCAACCCCATGAACCACAGCACGCCAGACCTCGGTGTCCATCACCAATTGCTGGAGTCTACCCAAACTCATGTCCATTGAGTTGGTGATACCATCCAACCATCTCATCCTCTATCATTCCCTTCTCCTCCCGCCCTCAATCTTTCCCAGCATCAGGGTCTTTTCCAATGAGTCAGCTCTTCGCATCAGGTGGCCAAAGTATTGGAATTTCAGCTTCAACATCAGTCCTTCCAATGAACACTCAGGACTGATCTCCTTTAAGATGGACTGGTTGGATCTCCTTGTGGTCCAAGGGACTCTCAAGAGTCTTTTCCAACACCACAGTTCAAAGGCATAACTAGACATAAATATGATAAGCAGATCTCAGGCCAGGTTCTAAAAAAATGGTTAAATACACATTAAATCAGAAATGTTCATCCACTCTAACAAGGCACTGAATACAATTTGAGATTACATATGTTTATTTTATAGCTGTGAAAAGAAGAGAAGCGAAAAGCAAAGGAGAAAAAGAAAGATATACTCATTTGAATGCAGAGTTCCAAAGAATAGGAGGAGAGATAAGAAAGCCTTGCTCAGTGATCAGTGAAAAGAAATAGAGGAAAACAATAGAATGGGAAAGACTAGAGATATCTTCAAGAAAATTAGATATACCAAGGGAAAATCTCATGCAAAGATGGGCTCAATAAAGGACAGAAATGGTATGGATCTAACAGAAGCAGAAGATATTAAGAAGAGGTGGCAAGAATACACAGAAAAACTGTACAAAAAAGATCTTCGCAACCTAGATAATCATGATGGTGTGATCACTCACCTAGAGCCAGACATCCTGGAATGCAAAGTCAAGTGGAAGCATCACTTTAGGAAGCATCACTACAAACAAAGCTAGTGGAGGTGATGGAATTCCAGTTGAGCTATTTCAAATCCTAAAAGATGATGCTATGAAAGTGTTGCACTCAATATGCCAGCAAATTTGGATAACTCAGCAGTGGCCACAGGACTAGAAAAGGTCAGTTTTCATTCCAATCCCAAAGAAAGGCAATGCCAAAGAATGCTCAAACTACCGCACAATTGCACTCATCTCACAGGCTAGTAAAATAATGCTCAAAATTCTTCAAGCCAGACTTCAACAGTACATGAACCATGAACTTCCAGGTGTTCAATCTGGTTTTAGAAAAGGCAGAGGAACCAGAGATCAAATTGCCAGGATCTGCTGGATCATTGAAAAAGCAAGAGAGTTCCAGAAAAACATCTATTTCTGTTTTATTGACTATGCCAAAGCCTTTGACTGTGTGGATCACAACAATCTGTGGAAAATTCAAGAGATGGGAATACCAGACCACTGGACCTGCCTCTTGAGAAACCTATATGCAGGTCAGGAAGCAACAGTTAGAACTGGACATGGAACAACGGACTGGTTCCAAATAGGGAAAGGAGTACGTCAAGGCTGTGTATTGTCACCCTGCTTATTTAACTTATATGCAGAGTATATCATGAAAAACCCTGGGTTGGATGAAGCACAAGCTGGAATGAAGATTGCCAGGAGAAATATCAATAACCTGAGATATGCAGATGACACTACCCTTGTGGCAGAAAGTGATGAAGAACTAAAGAGCCTCTTGATGAAAATAAAGAAGAGTGAAAAAGTTGGCTTCAAGCTCAACATTCAGAAAACTAAGATCATGGCATCCTGTCCCATCACTTCATGGAAAACAATGGGGAAACAGTGGCTGACTGTGTCCAAAATCACTGCAGATGGTGACAGCAGCCATGAAATTAAAAGACACTTACTCCTTGGAAGGAAAGTTATGATCAGCCTAGACAGCATTTTAAAAAGCAGAGACATTACTTTACCAACAAAGGTCCGTCTAGTCAAAGCTATGGTTTTTCCAGTAGTCGTGGAGGGATGAGAGAGTTGGACTATAAAGAAAGCTGAGCACCGAAGAATTGTTGCTTTTGAACTGTGGTCTTGAAGAAGACTTTTGAGAGGCCCTTGGACTGCAAGGAGATCTAACCAGTCCATCCTAAAGGAGATCAGTCCTGAGTGTTCATTGGAAGGACTGATGTTGAAGCTGAAACTCCAATACTTTGGCCACCTGATGCAAAGAGCTGACCCATTTGAAAAGACCATGATTCTAGGAATGATTGAAGGCAGGAGGAGAAGGGGACGACAGAGGATGAGATGGTTGGATGGTATCACCGACTCAATGGACATGAGTTTGGGTAAACTCTGGGAGTTGGTGATGGACAGGGAAGCCTGGTGTACTGCGATCCATGGGGTGGCAAAGAGTCGGACATGACTGAGTGACTGAACTGAAACTGAATGTTTATTTCTGAATATATAACTAAATGTCCTATATAGTGTGGTGGAAAATTAATATGCTTCCAAGAATTAAACTGTAATGTAAACTTTAAGAATTAAAAATGTAACTAATACTAGCCTTTATTAGGGTGAGATATTTATTCATTTTATATTTCTGAAAGGAGACATATATTTAGAAAGATGCAATATAAAGCACTTATACTCATACTGGCCTCTCTGATAGCTCAGGTGGTAAAGAATCTGCCTGCAATACAGGAGTTCGATCCCTGGGTTGGGAAGATCCCCTAGAGAAGGGAAAGGCTACCCACTCCAGTATTCTGGCCTGGAGAATTCATGGACTGTATAGTCTATGGGGTCCCAAAGAGTTGGACAGGACTTAGCGATTTTCACTTTCACATTCATACATAATCATATTCAGAATAAAACTTTGTCCCTCCAAAGTTGAGTTTAACAGCTAAACAACTGTAGTTTACTGAATGTCCCCGAGCCTAAAAATACTGCATCTCCAGAAGGATCTTTGGTGGCAAGTATCATCTGCACTGAACAGAGTTGAGAAGAGCTATCAAGCTAAGTAATACCCTCACATTTAGTTTCAATAGGACTGTTTGTGGATGAAAAAGAACACTTTTTACTGGCTAGTGATGTCTTTTGTAGGAAATTCTTTTTGTGTAGAAGTCAGTGAGTATGAGAGAAGTTTCACTAGCATAATGAAAAAATGAAGTCGCTCAGTTGTGTCTGACTCTTTGTGACACTACGGACTGTAACCTGCCAGGCTCCTCCATCCATGGGATTTTTCAGGTAAGAATACTGGGGTGGGTTGCTGTTTCTTTCTCTAGGAGATCTTCCCGACCCAGGGATTGAACCCAGGTTTCCCTCACTGCAAGCAGACTCTTTACCATCTGAGCCACCAGGGAACCCCATGATTAATAAAATCAGTTTTTTAAAATATGAAACAAAGACTATATACATAAATTAGAGGCCATAGCAGCAAATACACTGATGCTGGAAAAATAAGGTATCAGTAGAGAGAGGATTATAAACAACAGTTGGTGAGACACAGTGAAGACTGGTACTTTACAAACATCGAAGACCCATTAAGATAATATCTACTTCACAAACATTTAAAAATTGGTATTTGTATTTCACTCAGGCCTGTGATACACACATATACAGCCTGTATAAACAAAATATATACTATACACACTATACACTATGTATACACACACACAGGTAAGTACACAGGGAGAGAAGCCAACTGTAATTTAAACTCCACCTTCCTCTGGAAGCAAAGGACAGATGCATAAAGGGGAAATTGGGCATGTGAACATGATCTAAAAAAAGGTAAATGAAGGACATTATTGAATCAATAAAACATTAATTTTCCCATTGTATATGATATTGAAGTTCAGAAAAAGTAGCTGTTGAAACTCTGCAAATGCTGAGTCATCTGATGTGATTTGAAAGCTGGATAATCTTCTGTCTGAATAATTCAATTAAGTTACATAAATGTGTATGCAGAGTACATCATGGGAAATGCCAGGCTGGATGAAGCACAAGCTGGAATCAAGATTGCTGGGAGAAATATCAATCACCTGAGATATGCAGATGACACCACCCTTATGGCAGAAAGAGAAGGAGAACTAAAGAGCTTCTTGATGCAGGTGAAAGAGGAGATTGACAAAGTTCACTTAAAACTCAACATTCAAAAAGTAAGATCTTGGTGTATGGTCCCATCACTTCATGACAAATAGATGGGGAAACAGTGAGAGACTTTAATTTCTTGGGCTCCAAAAGCACTGTGGATGGTGACTTCAGCCTTGAAATTAAAAGACCCCATGCTCCATGGAAGAAAAACTGTGAGAAACCTAGACAGCATATGGAAAAGCAGAGACATTATTTTGCCTACAAAGGTCCATCTAGTCAAAGCTATGGTTTTTCCAGCAGTCATGTTTGAATGTGAGAGCTGGACCATAAAGAAGGCTGAACACCTAAGAATTGATGCTTTTGAACTGTGGTGTTGGAGAAGACTGTTGAGAATTCCTTGGACTGCAAGGAGATCAAACTAGTCAATCCTAAAGTAAATCAGTCCTGAATATTCATTGGAAGGACTGATGCTGAAGCTGAAACTCCAGTACTTCCGCCACCTGATACAAAGAGCTGACTCATTAGAAAAGACCACGATGCTGGGAAAGATTGAAGGCAGGAGGAAAAGGGGACATCAGAGGACAAGATGGTTGGATGGCATCACTGACTCAATGGACATGAGTTTGAGCAGGTTCTGGGAGTCAGTGATGGACAGGGAAGCCTGGAGTGCTGCAGTGCATGGAGTCACAAAGAGTTGGACATAACTGAGAGACTGAACAACAGCAACAAATCTTTGGGCTTCCAAGGTGGCACAGTGGTAAAGAATCTGCCTGCCAATGCAGGAGACACAAAAAATGTAGGTTCGATCCCTTGGTCAGGGAGATCCCCTGGAGTAGGAAATGGCAACCCACTTCAGTACTCTTGCCTGGAAAATTCCATGGACAGAAGAGCATGGCAGGCTATAGTCCATGGGGTTGCAAAAAATCAGACACCACTTCGTAGGCACATGTGCACCCCAATGTTTCCTGAGAATCTACAATGTTTTAGGCATTGCCTTTTCTCACTGATTCACTGTCTGCAAGGAGACCCAGGCTAACTGCACCTCTGTGTGCATGTGTGTACCTTCTCAGCTGCATCCAACTCTTTGAGACCTCATGGATTGTAGCCCATCAGGCTCCTTTGTCCATGGGATTTTCCAGACATGAATACTGGAGTGGGTTGCCATTTCCTACTCCAGGGGATATTCCAAACCCAGGGATGGACCCTGAGTTTCTTGCATCTCCTTCACTGGCAGGTGGGTTCTTTACCATTGTGTCACCTGGGAAGCCATGGACACCTTCTAAAGGCGGCTAAGTTGTGTTGCACTGAGACACCAGCTTAGGAGGCCTAGAGACATACAACCGGTATGAAATGACAGTTCTGGATCTGCTATGGATCCAGGGGAGTTCTCACAGAATTCATTTCTGTACATAATCCCTTTCTTGCAACATTTTGTAGTGATGATGAATTTCCAATTTTGGTTATTGTCCTCTAAAATATATCCCAGCAGATGCTTGAAGAAAAAATTCACATCTCCATGGGACAAAAAGCATAATGACAGGTTGAATGTGCTAATACTACAGGTTTCCCAAATAAAACCTTTATTGATTGAATGCCTTATCATTATCAAGAGTCAATCATTTATCTGACCTTTCAAGTATATGTCAATGTATTGATGAACACAGATTTTTTTTCCTGAACAATCTTCACTAAAGATCACTTCAGAATTGTAGCCTGAAGCTTTATTATTACCGTATAATTGCAGAGGACACTTAGAGGCAGTTAGGTCAAGCACCGTTACCATCTTTCTCATATACTGATTCAACCTATATACTGGGGTTTATTCACAGTCTAGAAAGTCATACAAAGATTAGAAGAGAAAGTTAGTCCATTGGAGAGATATGCTGCATAAAATAGTCAGTATCATTAAAACATCAAAGATGAAGTTTTAAATATTATTTGATTTAGAATTTTGCATCATTCTTCATAAGTTAAAAATTGTCTGTTTTTTTTTTTTTTTTACTGTAGTACAATTAGGTCTTAGTAGTAAAGTTCATCAAGTTTCATAAGTTTTGGGGGGGCCTGTATCTTTTTATAAGCATTAATTGGTTAAATAACATAGAAACCCATAAAACTATCAGCTATTCAACTGCAAAACTACTCATGCCTGATATGCTTCTCATGGTAAAATCTAAAGTTTGCATGCCAGTTCTATCGATGATAACTTGTTACATGTTTTCAAAACTTTGGTCATTTATTTTTGATTAGAAATTGGTTATTCTCTCTAGATTTTATTGCCAACAAGTTATACATAACACATTATTATTCCTACTAGTTCTCTGATATCCGAAGTTACTTCTGTTTTCATTCTTACAGAATATATTTTGATTTCCTACTTTTAAATTTTTAATAATTTTTTGTATTTATTGGCTTTTCTTTTCAAATGACATTTTTTGTTTTATACTTTTTTCTTTTCTGTTATTGTTGTCATTTTCCAAACATATCTTGCTGATACCCAGGAGAAGTGGATATTCTTAGATCCAATGTATCTCCCTGGTAGAGGTTCACCTTCCCTTCTTTGAGCATTGTGAGCTCTCTTGATGATCTTCCATCTCTACTGTGAGTACATCTTCTTTCTTTTCCCTTCTACTTTATCCCTGTCCTTAACCTTCTGTGAAGATGCTCTTTCTTTTTAAGATTAGATTTCTCTTTCCCTCAACATTTCAAGCCAGAAACTTTGGCTTTCAAGGATACAGACCATGTGCATATACATGTGTAGAAAGCAATAGATGGTTGGAAAATAGATTCCATGTTCCTTGGCTTCTGCAAAGAAGTAGGGATGGGAAGAGAATAAAAAATTAGGTCCAGGAGTAATGAGTGACATTAGTGAGTTTTCTGTTTGTTTAAGTACCAATAAACAGCAGCATCTGAAACAGTTCTGAAAAGAGTTTTGAGTCTAGAATCAGTTGGGAAAATTAAGACTTTAGGTCTTTGCTTAAATTATTTTTTCTGCCAGATTCAAAAATTAAGGCTTCTCTAAGGGATCTTAGACTCTTTGCAACCCCATGGGCTGTAGCCTGCCAGGCTCCTCTGTCCATGGAATTTTCCAGGTGAGAAAACTGGAGTGGGTTGTCATTTCCTCCTCCAGGGGATCTTCTCGACCCAGGGATCAAACTTGTATCTCCTGAGTTTCCTGCATTGCAGGCAGATTCTTTACCACTGAGCCACCAGGAAAGTCCAAGGGATCTTTTACAAAAATCATTTTATTTACTCAAAAGATTAGAGAAGGATATAAAGTCAAACTGAAAATAAAAACCAAAAAAAATTAATTATAAGTTTTACAGTCCCTTGAATCTGCTTCAAAACTTATAAAAGCTTATTTGCTTATTTTAAATGATTTATTTTACATTTCAGTGGTCTAGACCAGGTCATCTGAGGATTGAAGTTGAGTCAGAAAGTTCCTGTGCTAGTTGCAAATGGAAAAGAAATTTCTAAATTTAGGTGCATAGCTTTGGAGATCTCTGACTCTGGAATGAAGCTATTTGCACGTTGTCCTGGGCAAGGAGCACAGCTCCCACAAGGATGACTCTTCTGTGTGTAAGACAAATTCTCTACATCATTAAAAAAAATGTAATGAGATGAAAAATAATATACTATCATTTAGTAATAAAGGAAAAAAAAAAACCCTCATTGTTTTTCACAGGCTTTGTAGACAAAAGGTTCTTGCCTTCAGGTGCTGGCAATTTTGAACAAAAAGCCTTCAGTATAAAAGCACACTGGATGTGTTATTTATTGTGATTTCTAGTGATGCATTAGAGGCCAGAACAGTATTTGAAAAGAATGCCCAATACCATGCATTCTATAACTGGTTCACAAACATTAGGAAGTCAATTTTATGCCCATTGACAACACATCTCATCCCTTCAGCGTGTCCCCAGAAGTCAGGTAAGAGTCCCGTGTAACAGCTCTGCACGAGAAGACTGCTGAAAGGCAGTGACATGGAAATTAGCACACTGCGTGTCCCGCTTTGCAGCCCAGTCCCTTGATTTCCATGATTTGACAGGAAGATGGTATCAAAGGCTGCGGAAAGGTGTTAAGGATAGGTGAGCAGTTAGGATCGTGTGTCACAGGCTGACAGCAGAGGGAGTGTCAGACTACCTGGGGAGTGAAGCCGAGAACACGGGCCCTATCATAGAAAATATGCTTCTTGTTCAAATTCCCAGTATGGTGAGGGAGGGGCAACCTTTCTGGCATGAATGCTCTACTGCTGTGAGGATCCAGTGAAAGGTCTTCTCAGGGTTTGTTTAAAAAGGTCAGCTCAGGAACTACTGACCCCCATGACTTCATCCTGACAGTTGCAGCCCTCTCACAAAATCACTCTTGTCACTTCTAGCCTCCTGTGCTTTTCTGAAAACAAAACCCTCTACCACCTGCCGTCCATTATTCCGTCAGCGAGCAACACACGCTCTCTTCAGCTGATATTTCAATTTATTTGTGGTTAGATGTGCAATAATCCTCTGACCGAAGCGGAGGGAACAGTTTAAAGATTTAAAACAAAACAAAGCCAGTGCTTCAAACATTTCTTCATGCAAAGCTTACCAGACACAAAAATGTGGCTAATTCTCCTTCGCACAAAAGCAAAACTAAGACACGCAGATGGTCAGTGCCTGCCCTCTGCAGAGGGAGAAGCAGGGTTGGCTCCAAGTAACAAATAATTATCCAGGTCCTTTGTAACTCAAGTTGTACCACTTCTCCTGTGAGCATCCACAAAGACGGCTGCATATATTTGCTATTAGCTCCTCCTTTGTCTGGGGATTTGGTGAAAGCCCTTTCTTCATATAAGTTTGTGCGCCTTGTTCTCACATTTGACACCAACTGAAATAGCCTCGCAGAACCTTTGTTTCTATTTTCTTCAAAATGTGTATTCCTCAATGAGGAATTTCATCCTAATCTCTTCTTTTCAAAAGGATATGAATTGAA
Source organism: Bos indicus (assembly GCF_029378745.1). NCBI lineage: Eukaryota > Metazoa > Chordata > Mammalia > Artiodactyla > Bovidae > Bos > Bos indicus. The sequence continues at coordinate 46,694,318 of NC_091762.1, read as the reverse complement.
CATGCAGAGAAGCAGCCTAACAGGGCCGATTATCAATTTCCATTTCCTTTCAGCATTTGTGCCACCCGTGGGTCCCTAGACAGCATTCCTTGAAGACAAAGGGCGTCTGAAATGGACAACTTTATTTTCTACACTGGTCTCTCTTAGTGGGCGACAGAGACTCATCGCCCATAATAAATCCTTCCTCTGACCCTTTTATATAATGCACAGCTGAGCTAAAAAGGAAATCAATGTGGCAATTTTAATTTAGCACTTTCATTCTGTTAATTTAGCTAAAAAATCCTATGCCATGACTTCCCCTTGTCAAAAGAGCCAATTTCCGTCAATGTAAAAATGTGAAAATGCTTTGAGCTTCTTCCCTTTTTAAAAATAGTATGGCTGTGTAAAACATGGGTCACATACTAAGTCCTCTGTGATTTTCTTGTGAATGCAAAGCTCCTATTGAAATCAATGTGAGCACAGCAAGTTGGAGAAATGAAGGGCTCTAGGGAGAAAAAAAATCTTGGCCTACACTTTGTTAGCTTTGCTAAGGATGCTTGGAAAACGCTGTAAAAACAGGATGCCAAGTGTCTAAAATGTGCACGAGGTTGTGAAGCCCAGTCATTTTTAGTAAACTGGGGCTGTTTAATCATAATTAATCCTTGGGGAGAGTTCTAAGGGAACAACACTGTTTTCTGTCCACCATAAAATGACTCATCAGTTTCACTCCTTCTCTCTGTATTTCATAGCAGGAGAATGACTGGCAGACAGAGACTTACTCATCTCTGGACATGGCATTGTCATAAGGGAAGGACGCCACCTCAAAGCCACATGGCAACCAGTGCCATGGTGGATGAGCAAACCCCATAAGGGAGGTGGTCAACGGGAAGTGAAAGTGAAAGTGTTAGTCACTCAGTCTCAGTGCTGTCTGACTCTGCAATCCCTTGGACTGTAGGCTGCCAGGTTCCTCTGTCCATGGAATTCTCCAGGCGAGCACACTGAAACGGGTTGCCATTTCCTTCTCCAGGGGATCTTCCAGACCCAGGGACTGAACCCAGGTCTCCTACACTTCAGGCAGATTCGTTACCATCTGAGCCACTAGGGAAGCCCTTTCAACAGGAATCTCATGTCAAATGAATCGCTTCTTCAAGTCTTTGCTCAAACCTCACCTTCCCTAAGCATCCTTTTAAACTGAAATTTTCCTGCTTTGTGTCATTCCCCAGCTCCACCTATCTATACAACTTACATGGCTTCTTTTTCTCCTCAACACTTATGACTTTCAACCTCTTTTATAATTTATTTTTATTGTCTATCTCCATTTCAGGTAAAATGTTAAGTGCCTTGATTACTTGTTCACTAAATAATCCTCAGAGCATGGCATAGCATTTGGCACACTGTAGGTACCTCGTAGGAGAAGGCAATGGCAACCCACTCCACTACTCTTGCCTAGAAAATCCCATGGACGGAGTAGCCTGGAAGGCTGCAGTCCATGGGGTCGCTAAGAGTCGGACACGACTGAGCGACTTCACTTTCACTTTTCACTTTCATGCATTGGAGAAGGAAATGGCAACCCACTCCAGTGTTCTTGCCTGGAGAGTCCCAGGGACGGGGGAGCCTAGTGGGCTGCCATCTATGGGGTTGCACAGAGCTGGACATGACTGAAGCGAGTTAGCAGCAGCAGCAGCAGCAGGTACCTGGTAATCCATTTCCCAAAGACATTTTACAAGGCCATATCTTCAGATTTGTTCTCTGTAGGGAGGAATGGCAGCAACGCACCTCTACTGTCATCCTAGACCAAGGCCTGCTGTAGAGGGTTACTGGAGGCTGACACATTATGGCTGTGTCTGTGAAGAAAGTCACCTCTTACTCTGAGAATCCTTAGAACTTCCATAAGAACTGAGACTAGTAGAGGAGAGGAAGCCCAACTCCAAACCAGACCAGTGAACTAGTCTAAGTGTGGGCTTGTGAACAATCAGATCCTGGGACTTGGGAGTTGTACAGACAAAACTAGATGGTTTCAGTTTGACACAAGGCTTTTGCTATTGGGCCATTTAGTGAGGGTCATTATGGTGTAGGTACCATGGGTTGGGAGGATCACCCTGGAGAAGAAAATGGCACCCATTCCAGTATTCTTGCCTGGAGAATTCCAAGAGTGAAGGAGCCTAGTGGGCTGCAGTCTGCTACTACTGCTGCTAAGTCACTTCAGTCGTGTCTGACTCTGTGCGACCCCATAGACGGCAGCCACTAGGCTCCTCTGTCCCTGGGATTCTCCAGGCAAGAATATTGGAGTGGGTTGCCATTTCCTTCTCCAATGCATGAAAGTGAAAAGTGAAAATGAAGTTGCTCAGTCATCCCTACTCTTAGCGACACCAAGGACTGCAGCCTACCAGGCTCCTCCGTCCACGGGATTTTCCAGGCAAGAGTACTGGAGTGGGGTGCCATTGCCTTCTCCGGGGCTGCAGTCTATGGGGCCACAAAAAGTCAGACATGACTGAGAGAATGAGCACATTACATTACACTACCATGTCTGGCACTGCTAAAGAGATGCATCTGGCCTGTGTCTACAAGTAGATTATGATCTACAGTAGTTAGCTTGTATATTTCAAGACTGGAGCAGGACATGGAGTTTTACTACCTTGAATCTTGAAGAATGGCAAAGCTCTCAGCAGCAGAGATGAGTTGAATGGCATTAAAAGCAATGGGAATGGTGTTCCAAAAAGCTGAATGCATTTGAGGAATAGCAATTAGCTTCATGTAGTCCACTTAACTTGCAGACATGTTTACTGGAGGGATGTTGAAAAGGGAGATAAATCTAGAAAGACAGGTGGCTAATTATATCGGAGATTTGGTTTTATATGTTGTATTATTTTACTGGGGAACCAGCAGTATCTTTTAAGGTGAGAACAGACTCCTTCAAAAGTCTGTGCTTTAGGTAGGATATTTTATTTTATTCTGGTTTTGTGGGGGTAATGGGGTGGTGGTAAACATAATTAGCTAAGCAAATAAATATTTATGAGTGTTGAATCATAAAACTTAAAAACTATGAAATTCATCCAATTTCTAATCTTTCATAAAAGAATATTCTAGAATAGAGTCACATTTGTTTTTCAGAGGCTTCCTAGATAGGGACTTTGCAACTTTTCTCACTCATCTTTCCAGTACTCTGAACTGTTAAGAAATTCTTTCTCATTTTCAAACCAAACCTTTTAACCTTCATTATAGCCAATTTTATCTGATTTCATCTTATATGTATACAGAGAATTACCATATGCCATATAAAAGTTAGCCTCCTAAATGCCTGAAGAGAGTAAGGAAGAATATTTTGCTGAAATAATCTACTGTTCTCTAAAACCTTGTTGCTAGAATTTTTCCTAATGTCACTCATTTTATCCCTTTAGCCAAAAAAAAAAAAAAGACAAAAGTCTTAGGTCTCTTTGCTGTCTTTATATTTCCTTCTGAAGAGTAACAATAAAACTGTATCTTGAAGAGTATGCCTATTAAAGAGACTAGTAGATGATCATTTGGTGGCTGTTTAATGTCACTGATTGACTTTTTAGTCCTCAATTGCATTGCTCTGATTAGTCTAATTAAATATAAGATTGCCTATAACCTCAGATTTTCTTCTTTCTATACTTAGACCTAGTTAGGCCAGATCATCCTTCGTTACCTTCAAAGTAAAGGTTAACTATCACGTGACCAAGTAAGAGGGAAATGTAGTTTTGACATATTAATTTAAATTTGGAAGTAGAGCCCTCAGTTTTAAGGTGATTAAATGTAGACTGCAATTTTTAATGCCAACTATAACATTTTAGGTTCTCATTTGACTTCTGAAAACTGGGAATCAGAAACACATTTACCTCGCATACCAGCCAGGACAAAGATAGACACACCAAGAGTTTACCACAGTTCCTGTAGATAAAATTTATTTTTTTAATAAATTCTGCCTCTAATAATAAGGTTGGCGTTTGACCAGTTCATTGAGACTTGGTCCTTTATTACCCTCTGAAATTGGTACTATAAAATGAATTTAAGAAAACCTTGAAATATGGCACCTTCAATAGCCCAGAGGACTCTGCTACTTTCTAAATCTGATAAACAAAGTAAATATATGAAGAAAAATACATGTGCTCCTTGACATCACATTTATATACTAGCTTATTTATGAAATTTTTCTTTATTGGTCCTTTGAATGTAAGAAAATAAGAAACCTAAATGCTTTTAAAATGGATGAGAGCATTTATTCACCAAGAAAATATACATGAATGTATACCAATATTTACTTTTGGTTTTTATTCTTTCATTGTTCCTCAATTTTTCCTTTATTTCCTATCTAATCTTTAACAACTTAAAAAAAATGCTACATTACACCATCCTAAGCATCCTGTTTCCTATTTAGCCACTGCTGGGCTTGGGTGGATACCTTTATTGAGTTGTCAGGACGATGCAGGTTCTGAGCCCTCAGCACACAGAAGTCAATACGCAGTAATGAATCTGGGTCCCTGCCAAATATGGCCTGCCATGGCGAAGTTCCATCCCTGTATTTTAAATCATGCTGGAGTTTCTTGTGTTTCACTTTTCCTTGGATTTTGTTTCATTAAACAACTTTGAGAGAAGTAGTTTACACTTTAAACCTCTGCATGAAAGTCACTGATCAATCAGTGAGTTTACAGTTTAAAATGACACAATGACTAATGTGTAGGAACCAGAAAAAAATTTCAGAATGAACTCCTTTCTTATTTTACTGAAGCAAATGGCTCCCCCTGCCCTGCTCCAAACAGCACATATTTCTGGCATTTTAATATGCCATTAGTTGAACCAGATAGATTTTAATCCCTAATAAAATAATTCTCCTAAACCTGAGTTTATTTATTTCTCTTAATGCTTTGCTATGAGAAAAGGCAAATAGTCATGCTAACTGGGTCACAATGCTTTAATATTATAACTTTTAGTAACTTTTCTCAGTAATTTTAAAATCACAGAGAGGCACAGTTTCCCAGCAGACAGCCAAGGGAAACCAAAGAACTAGATTTATTCCAAGCACAGATTCAATAGGTCAATGACCATATGCAAATTTGTCTTTTGCATTTTATATTATTTTCTTCAACTTGTTTCAGTGTCTCCTAAGAATGGAAAATATATTTTCCATGGTCCAGTTGGAATTTATTTCTCCATATTTGGACAGATACTAGAGGTAAAATATTTGGTTTCCAAGGATAGAGGCCCACTGAGAAAAATTAGATGTTACTAAAATTTGCCTGCATTTTTGGACATCCTGTAAGATCCATCTCTTACTTGCCTCCTGTTCCAAATGTCTGTGCATGCACACAGAAAATAGAGTGGTTTTCATGATCTTTTCTTAGTGAAATGCTGGGCAATCTTTGTCTTATGAATTTAGGAAAGGCATTCTCCTTCTGTCTGTGCACCCTGACTTTTTCTACTTGGTGTGAAAGAAAAACTCTAGTTTCATGGTAAATACCTACATACGCCTGAGATTTAAAAGCCTTGGACACCCCTGGTGGTCTAGTGGTTAAGACTCCATGCTTACAATATAGGGGCTATGGGTTTGATCCCTGTTTAGGGAAAATCTGCATGCCTTGTGGCATGGCCCAAAAGAGACATAAAAAAAAAAAAAATTACTTCCCTGGTGGTCCAGTGTGCAGTGGTTAAGAACCCACCTGTCAGTGCAGGGGGTACAGGTTCAGTCCCTGGTTTGGTAAGATCCCACATGCTTCAGGGGAACTGAGCCCATGCACCGCAACGACTTAAGCCTGCTCATGGCAATGAGTAGCCCATGCGCCGCAACTAGAGGGTAAACTCTAACCTGCTGTGACTAGAGAAAGCTCTACTCTAGCACCAAAGATCCAGTGTAGCCAAAAATAAATATATAACATTTAAAAGAAAATAAAAGCTTTAATTTACTGAATATGCCAGAACAAACCATGATAAGCAATAAACTATTTTTATATAAATGCTTGGGAACAGTTCATTCTGTTTGTTGTTGTTGGTTACTTGTTAAGTTGTGTTCGACTCTTTGTGACCCTATGGACTGTAGCCCGACAGGCTCCTCTGTCCATGGGATTCTCCAGGCAAAAATACTGGAGTGGGTTGCCATTTCCTCCTCCAGGGGATCTTCCCAACCCACAGATTGAGTCCATGTTTCCTGCATTGCAGGCAGATTCTTTACTGCTTAGTGGAGATGTAATTTATATCATTCCTTTCTCTTGATACTATTAATGGCTTATAAATCTATTTGAGATTAATAAAACAAGGATTAACTTTAGCCTTGCTCTTGCCTGATCTGTCATAGATTCTCAATTTGGGGGATAAAAATGAGTGAAATTTACTATATGTGTGAGACTTTTTCCAAAACTGTTCTTTGGCTCTCATTTTAACAGATGTGGTATTAAGTGATGAATAGCTGGAGAAATTGAAAGGCAGTAGCTACTATTTCTCCACTTTTAGTACAAAGTTCCCAAATGATTTAAGTTGGGATATCTTTTCTTTAGATTCTAATATCTAAACATAAATCTGATAAATTTGCTTGAGTACAACTTCTAAATGTGAATATCTGACAAACTTGATTCTATCCTAGTAATTTTTATTATCTGTAGATTATGAAGCATTTGTATATAAATGCCCTGTCGAAAGCTCTGGATCTTAACAAAACAAGCACTTGCTTTGACGTGCCTGCCTGGGTCCTTCTTCCACTCCTCCATACTTAAACTGAAACCAAATTCAATTCCTTTCAATCCCCAAAGGCTCCATTATATCTCGTGCCTCTCCATGTACACATATGTTCTTCTCTGGGCCCTATACATCTTTCTTCTAGGCTTAATCTAGTGAATCCTAGGTCTTTCTTTCTAAGCTGCTTCAGTCATGTCTGACTCTTTGTGACCCCATGGATTGTACCCTGGTGGTCTTCTCTGTCCAAGGGATTCTCCACGCAAGAACACTGGAGTGGGTTACCATATCCTCAGGGATCGAACCTGCATCACCACTAGCACCACGCACTGCTTCCTCTAGAAAGCACTCTGGTCAACACTCATTTATATAACACTTGAGGTTAACCCATTCATAACATTCACTCCACTCCCCTCCCCTGAGTACTTGACATTCTCCCTAGGCTAGTTTCTTGAAGAGCAAGGACTGACTGTAATAGTATTATTAAAAACCATGACTGTCACACAGCTGTGCTCAAATATGTGTGTGGAGTAAATATAGGGAGGACTAGATAGTAAAAGTATCATCTTTTCTTTAATGTGCTTTCTGCACATGACTTCCTCATTTCAGTTCTTTTTAATGCCCTGGAAATAGAAGCTTGAAATTTACTCAAATCCTTTTTTTCTTTGGGACTTTTCTACCTACTCTGCCTGAACAGTTATTTATTTATTCAACAAATATTTTTGAGTTTTATTTGTGTACAAGTCATTTGTCAAGGTTGTGGGAAAAAAACACCAAGGGAAATCATAGTTAAGTGTTGCCCTTCAAAAGTTTACAGTCTAATAGAAAAGGAAAGACTGGCATAAAGAACACTATCATCGAAATAAGAGTGTCATGCAAGAGAAATGATGTATTTAGTTGGAGAGATAAGGCAGGTCTTCCTAAACATGAACAAGGTCGTAAAGCACGTTCAGGGTCTGGACATTATGGCATACAGAGAAAAGACATTGCAAACGATGAGATAATGTGTGCAAAGAAGAAAGAGGAAAATAGAGAGCATGTAAACGCAGACAACACAGCTTCCCAGATGGTGGTTCAGATGGTAAAGAATCCACCTATAATGCAGGAGACCCAGGTTCAATCCCTGAGTCAAGAAGATCCTCTGGAGGAGGGCATAGCAATCCACTCCAGTATTCTTGCCTGGAGAATTCCATGGACAGAGGAGCCTGGCAGGCTACAGTACATGGGGTTGCAAAGAGTTGGACATGACTGAGTGACTAACACTTAAAACACAGACGAAAGCTTATTTGGGGCTCCAGGTTTATGAATGAGAACAATGCTGTAGTATGCTGAGAGGGATCCTGGGTTTAGATAGTGGAGATCCTTTAATGCTAAGCTACAGAGTTAGATTTCTGGTTGACAAAGGGGACAACTGAAGCTTATGAGCAGAGCTATAAATCTCTCATTGTCTGGCTTCATCTTTCTATATAATATTTCTGTATCTTACTTTTTTCCTACAAAGCCACAGAAATACTTATCATTTTGATCCTTTCCTTATTATTTTATGACATAGTCATTGATTCCTCTAAAAGCCCCACTTGAAGTCTGCTGGAAAGGTCATTGTCAAACCATTTTCTCCCATCCCCATTAAGCTTTATTATTCATATCAGGTTAAAAAAATCTCAATAATTAGCATCTTTTGCAGTTTCTTACTGGTATCCATTCAATTCCAATTTACCTGCTACACATTTTCCTGGTCCTTATGAGAACTTTGACTCCAACTTTTCCATTTCTGGAGTCATTTCCTTGTCTTATATACTTCTGTGTTGTCTGTCTTTTGAAACACTAACTTGTGGCCAAGCTCCCTTGAACATCTTGGATTATGGAAAAAGCATATTAAATGAAAGTTGTTAATCTCACCCTCATGATGCTATATATTGTAATGATAAACCTTGTCTGTATAGCTGATTTTGGATGAACCAAGCACATAGTAGTAGGTATTTAATAAGTGCTTAGTGAATAAATGAATGGAATGACTGTTGATTCATGTTGGAATACATGCTTCTTAGGAATAAGAATTAGTTTTTCTATTCTACACCCTCCTACACTCTCACTGGTACAGACAACTCAATAAAAGCTAATTAAATGAATGTAATTAATCCTTTCAGAAAAAGGAAAAATCCCAAGGAGGTGCAAAAGAGAATAAATTTTCTCACCTCCAAATACACAGAGCTTCATATATGGCATTTAAGATAATACAGAAACATACTCTTTAAAAAAATATAGCCATTACTGATTTTTTTTTTAAAGCCCAACTCAAAGGCTTCATATCTTTGAACTAAACAAGAGTTCTGGGTTTTTACGGATTGCACAAACAGAAGCTGGATGTGGTTAGAGTTATCCGTGCCTAATATTTTAATTCCATTGTTCAATAATTCCCATTCCTTTGCATTACTTTTGCTTTATTATACTCTTATAATACTCTCAAATATATCTATAAAACTTTACAACCCTTTTCCAATGGCATATGGTGTGTGTTCTGAAGAGAAACATGTTTATGAGCTGAAAGATGGGAAGAAAATGTAAAGTGCTCTTACGGGACTTGGGGAGGGAATGCTGCCTGCTTGCGTGGCAGGAACATTGCAGTATATCAGACTCTCGCAACCTGAATCAGAGCTCGTCTGTTTCTGCAGTGAACAGAAGTCTGGGAATGTACTATGCTAACTTTAATGCAATTACAGTCTCCTTGTTTTGGTTTTATTGTTGTTGTTGTTTTTCCTGCTGGAGATAGAAGTCAATAGTTCCTGGACGATATTTTAATTTCATAAGCTACAAGAGGAGACATTTAGCATGTGGATAGAGGTGCGAAACCAAATACAATTTCACTGTCCTCTCCCACTGGAGCCCATCCAGATTTTGGCAGGCCACAGGTAGTTCCTTGGAGACCCTGTCGTTCTGTAATCATTCTTGTAAGCCTACAGAAGGTTCTGAAAGAGCCTCTGTGTTCTTAAAACGCTTCACTTGTTGAGCTCTAGATTCAAACTTTTAGCTTCTTCCTATATGATAAATCACTTCAGTTGTGTCCGACCCTGTGCGACTCCATGGACAGGGGTCCTCTCTCCGTGGGATTCTCCAGGCAAGTATACTGGAGTGGGTTGCCACGCCCTTCTCTAGGGTATATTTGCCACCCAGGGATCTAACCCACCTCTCTTACATCTCCCTCCTGCATTGGCAGGCGGGTTCTTTACCACTAGCGCCACCTGGGAAGCGTATACAGAGTTCTTGTCTTCCTCTTCACAATCATGGATCTAATCATGGAGACACAGAGCCTAGAAATCTTAGCACAGTCTCCAACTTCTCATTTTGGTTTCTAGTTGATCAACAAGTATAGCTCATTTATCCTCTCAATTCTCTCCTACCCACTTCTCCCTCTATCTTTGCATTTCCCTAGTTTCAGGCCTTGACCTTATCGTGTGTGTGTGTGTGTGTGTGTGTGTGTTTGTGTGCACGCACGGGCGTGCATGCACACACGTGCACACTCAGTTGCTCAGTCGTGTCCAACTCTTTGCAGTCCCATGGACTGTAGCCTGCCTGGCTCCTCTGTCCATTGGAATTCTCCAGGCAGGAATACTGGAGCAGGTTGCCATTTCCAACTCCAGCAGATCTTCCCATCCCAGGGATTGAAACTGCATCTCTTGTGTCTCTTGCCTTGGCAGGCAGATTCTTTATCACTAACACCATCTGGGAAGCCTTATCTCCCATGGCCTAATTCAATCATATCTTAATCAATGTGACTCAAGGGTTACCCACTCAAATAACCCTTCAACATGCCACCCATAGGATGACTATTCCTTTAAGAAATCCTTATAACAGCAGCACCGGATGCACTCAGGTTCTTCTGCACATTCTGCTCAAACTTAAATCCCCTTGAACTTCTTCATCCTCTGAAATATGGCTCCTCTGTCAAACTGTGGTTTAAAAGATTCTTGTAATATTCCTGGATTTCTCCAATTAGAAATAGTCTCACAGTTAGTTGCTAGACAGTTTAGAGTCTTAGTCTCTATGTTCTTTTATTAGCAAACATAAGGCCACTCATAGACCCTTGCCTAATAACTCCATTCTTTTTCCATTTTATTTTTCTCATTTTAATATCTATCTTCTGAGTTCTCCTTAACATCTATCTATCTATCAATGTTTATCACCTACTTATCCAGTTATTACCTATTGAAATCACTGTAATGAGTTTTAAGATATAAATAGAGTTGAGGAAAATATGCTAGTGAGTTTAAGTTCATACAAGGAACATAAGATGACACTTTATATACAGAAGGTACTCAAAGGTTTTGTGATTAAACCCAGAGAATTTTGAAGCATGAAAAATTCCACAGAAAAAGATTACAAGTAAGATGTAATCGGGTCACTAGAAGGAAGCCAAACACAAGAATATGGTATTCATGCTTATTGGCTTTCATGTGTTTATAGTGAGTCATACTTCATAATTTTTACATAAAAGGGTGAGGCCACATATGCAGTATTTTCTCCCTACTATAATCCTCACAAAGAGGATCTGAAAGAGAATGTCACTCTTCACATATGTAATAATACTCAGGCACCACCATATTCACTAACTCTGTTAAACAGGAGTCATAAAAAACAGTCATCAATATCTCTCTTACCTCCACCTGAGAAAGGTTGGTGTTATGGGATGTGCACAAAAGAGGGGCAAGGAGCATAGATGGTTGGTCCCTGATCTATGTCAGAGCAAGATAACAGAAAGACACTGAGAAGGTCAGGAGCAGTGGAAGCTGAAGAGACAACTATTTGTGTTTGTGTTTGTGTGTGAATGTTCATAGGATCTGAAGAAACTTGAGTTCAAATGCCAGTCGTCATGGCATGACTGTGTATGACTCAATACAGAGGTGAAATCAAGATGTCCATATTGAGAAGTTCAAAGTATTGTCTCCTAAAGAATGAGGCTGCAACAAGTCAAGAGATCCAGTCATAACAGGAAGGAAATCCACCTTTCATATTATGCTCAGTTGGACTAGCAATGAAGAAAGGTCATTAAAAACTAAATTATTATAGTTTCTAGGGTTACCTTAATGTATTTTTTCTTATATTACAAAACTTTTAATTCATTTATTTACCTTGGCTTGGTTGCTAAGGTGTCTATAATTTAAAATACATTTGAAAAGATTTCTGTGACCTTATAATTACCACACTATGAAGAGTGAACACAACTAAAATTGGGAGGAGCATGGAGAAAGAAGCCCGGGCTGGGAAGGAGGGGAACAAAAAAACTGTTTTTAAAGATATTTTTAAAGATACACACAAATAATGTAATTCCTTCATTATCTTCATCAGACTTTCTTACATCTCAGCATTCTTTAGGTCAATCAGTTAAATCTCTGCTAATGCTTTCATCAAAAGGAACATCATGATTGAGGTTAACACTTCAGTGCAAGAGCTGTTACTAATAATAAAAAAATTATAATGCTAAGAACTTTTTCCCTTTAGTGATATAGAAAATGGCCCTACAGATAAACTACTATATCATTTCACTAATATATTAAACATCTATAAACTTGACTATAGAATAGTTTACTAGGATAGAAACTGAATAAGATGCAGGAAATCTTTACAGCATAAGAGATATGCATAAAACATCCTGTTTCTATATTTTTTAATTATAAAGGTAAAATAATACTATAGAAAAAACCGACATGGAGAAAAGTAAAACACACACAATTAATGCTCTAAAAATTCTTATCATTTTCATGGCTCCTCCTTTCATCTTTTTCAAGTGCACGTCATCATGATGCAAAATGACTGAGAATATATTTACTCATTTTGCATTTTATCATGTGGAGTGTGCCAGAACACTGCCTAGAAACTGAAATATTTTATTCAATGATGCACCATGATTTAATCAATTTTCTGTATTGCTTCCAAGTTTTTATAGTTATATTTGATTATTAAATAATGGTGAAGTGAACTTGTGTGCACATTTAAAAAAATGTATTTGGGAATATTTCCTTAGAATTAATTAAAAGGGTTTCTCAGGTGGCGCAATAGTAAAGAATCTGCTTGCCAATGCAGGAGATGCAAGAGATGTGGGTTCAATCCCTGGGTTGGGAAGATCTCCCGAAGTAGGAAATGGCAACCCACTCCAGTGTTCTTGCTTGGAAAATTCCATAGACAGAGGAGCCTGTCAGAGGCTACAGTTCATGGGGTTACAGAAAGTCACACACGACTGTGCATGCATACGCACACACAGATCATAGGATTTCTTTTCCAAAGAGTTAAAACAATGAATATTTCCAAAGTGATCAATATTTATGATATCACCAGTTACATACTGATATACTTGATATTGTCTTAATATACATAAATATAATTTTTATGCTGCTTATTTGTTATGTGATATAAAAATGATACTATTTTCCTTCAATTTTTTTTCAAAAACTAGTGGGTTTAAAAATTTTTTATATGTTCTTTATTAGTTGTACTTTTATTCATGAATTTGATAATGGAGTTATCAAGGTATATTTCTTAAAATTTTAATTTAACCTTAAAAACCTTAAAAACGTTAACTCTGCCATGCTTATTATACTCTCCCTAATTCTATTGCTGAAGTTTGATAAGTATTCAGTTTTAATTTCTACCTATTCATTGGTTTGTTTTTATATCTAATTATTAGTCCTTTTGGAATTTGCTTTGGTGTATGGCATAAGACATTTTAGATTTCTTTCTATGTAACTGCTATACATTACCATATATTTTAATTAAAAATGCTTTGCAATTGTATGAAGCTCTCTGTGATACACAGAATTCACAGAACGTATTATACATTCTAGGTTCCATTTTTAATTTAAAATTATACTCTACATAGGTAGAGACTTGTTTTTAAGGGTTAACTACATCAACAATATAATTATGGGAAGCAATATTATACTGATAATAATTTACTTATCTTCTATTAATAGACAATGACTTTTGACCAAGCCAGAACTTTATAGAATTGGTGCTGGCCTGATCCTAAGTTTTCAAGAAATGAGAAGATTATTGCCTCCAATTTTTAAACTAAGTTATGATTCAATCTCCAAAATGAAAATAACCATTTTCATTAAATTTGAGTATAAATGTTTGTTTTCCTTTGGTAAATGATCTGTTTAAAATAAGACTGCATTTTGTATCACAACATAGCATTGTTAGCATGAATTCTGAAGCCAGACTGGCTGAGTACAGTTCTTTGTGTTGCTACTAACAGGCTGGATAGTTTAGGGCAAATTATTTAACCTCTTTGTGTACTACTTTCCTCTTATATAAAATGACAACAGTAACAGTCATTATCTTCTGGGATTGTTATAGAATTAATATGTATATACACAAAACTATATATATATATATAAAACTTTACATAGTTTTGGAGGAAAAGGGGGAATTATGTTAACAAAGCTTTCCTAGAAAAGGTTATCATTGGGCTAAATCTTAAAATATAAGTAGATGTTCACTACTTAAATTTTTCATTTTGACATTAAGTTTTAGAAGTTGGTGGTTGCTGATTTAGCAGTGAAGTTTTACTACATATTTTTAGAAAGTTCTGCCCAGTTCTGCTGGGACAAGCTGAATGTTTCTTTTTCTAAGAAGTCCTAGGCCTGATGATGAAGTATGTCAGTATTGCCTTTGACATGTATCTTCTCTTAGTAGAACTAGTATTGAAGAGTAACTCAATGTTGAGAGTATAAATGGTAAAAATCTAAAAGAATAATTTACACAAAGGTGAATAGAAGCTAGTGGATTACTTCTTATAGGCAGGATCTCATGTACATTTTTTATTTAAAAAGTGTCTCAAAAATAATTGATATTAAAAAAAAATCTTCCTAAAGGTCAGCTTAACCCACCATTTTTCTAGGTTTCTCTAAGCATTAAGTTTGGCCACCTTGAAGCAATAATCCTAGAGTTTATTAGCTCAGCTCTGCATATAGATACTTTTACTGAGCTGACTTGGCTAGGCTCAGTGGTAAAGAATCTGCCTGCAATGCAGGAGATGCAGGAGATACAGGTTCAATCCCTGGGTCAGGAAGATCCCATAGAGAAAGGAATGGCAATCCATTTCAGTATTCTTGCCTGGAGAATCCCATGGACAGAGGAGCTTGGTGGATACATTCCATGGGGTCTCAAAGAGTTGGATATGACCGAGCAACGAATATTTTCACTTTAGCTTCTACTAAGAATTGAAGTGATATAGTTAATTGAAAGACATTTTTGTGTCTTTCACAAAATAGCAGCTGTAGGCATTGTACATTATTCTTAAATATGGATCCATGTAACAAAATTTCCTAGTATTAAGTGCCTGCCAAGAACAAAATGTTGTCTCTTAAGACAAACCTAGTCATCCTCTTTTATTAGACAACAAGCACTGCAAAGCCAACTGCTACTATTAACTTTAGAGCTAAACTTGGTGTTCTGTTTTAGTCATATAGCTTATCTTTGATTTCTGATACAAGTATTTTTTACTTCTTAAATGATTGCTGATCACTCTTGAATTAAAAAAAAATTGTATTGTCTCAAATAATTTAAACCTGTAAACTGCTTTAAAAACCATGTTGTTGCTGTTGTTGTTTAGTTGCTAAGTCGTGTCCAACTCTTTTGTGACCCTATGGACTACAGCCTGCCTGGCTCCTCTGTCCAAGGGATTTTCCAGGCAACAGTATTGTAGGGGGTTGCTATCTCCTTCTTCAGGGGATCTTTCTGACCCAGGGACCGAACCCGAGTCTCCTTCTTGGTAGGCAGATTCCTTACCACTGAGCCACCAGGTAAGCCCATTTGGGCTTTATTAAATGGAAAAAGAAATTTTTAAAAGACAGTGGTAATTTTTTTCTTTCCAAGTAAATTTCAGGGTCCTACAGCAGGATTTTTTTTGTTTTATACCTTCTATACCATTCACTTTTAGGTAGTCAATAAATAACTTGACTGATTGACAGCTGTCTTTTAAAAGAGGATGTCTAGAGAGGATTTTTACCAATGAATTTTCATTAAAAAATGACAGGTTAGTAGGAGAAATATTAAACTGAGAGAGGCTTTCTGTTATTTTCAAATTCCTCCACAATGGACTATGGTTATTTTCTATATGTAAGGGAGAATATATCCAGGATCACCATTCTTTAAGCTGGAAAGGATTTCGATAGAGTCCAGTTCCTTCATTTCAGAGATTAGGAAACCAAGGCCCAAAGAGCTTACATCATTTGCAAAGGTAGCATGCTAAGTCATTAGAAAGTCAAAACTGGAATTGAGGCGTCTCATTTTCCAATTGAGTCAGCTGAGGCCAATCCATTTATTTACTTTCTGTGTCTACACAGTAAAAATGAATTGCATTAAGGTTTGAAATCAAGCATGACCCTAATTAGAATCTCTATCCATAACCTCTAAGCTTTAAAAGTGCTAGGAATCATGACATAAATAACAAAATCCAGAGTGCCCATTGTGCCAGACCCTGTGTTAAACATGTTTCATTATTTCCTATAATATTCACAGTAACCTCCGATGTAAGCATTGCCATTATTCCCATTTTATGGATGAGAAAATGAGCAGCAGGCCCCATGCTTAGTACAAGATTTAGCTGAGCTCTCATTTACTCCAAGTACTGCCTCACAAATCCATTACAGTAAATCCATCGCTTTCTTTTTTAGATACACAGAGATTTTACGTGGCCAGACTGAGCTACCTTAATATTCCTCTAATAGAATTCCTATTTCCTACCCACTTAGGCCTCTTCCCTGGAAACTTCCCACCATCAAAACGGAAGTTTATACTCAGCACTTGATGACTGGAGTCACAAACCGTGCTGGAACCCAAGCAAACACCAAGTATTTGGACAAGTCAAGCAGGAATAGTCTGAATTCCACCCAAAAGATGTGAAAAGAATGTGCTGCAATTAAGGTAGACCTTGGAAGAATGTAGGAATCAAATTTGTAAAGAGAAGGAAGGAATCTAAGCTGAAAGCAACTGGCTCCTTTCTTTGTTTATGCCATCCTCAACACCAGAAAAGAGTAGTATGCTAGGTTGTCTCAGACTAGAAAGAATAAAATGGACAATAAACACCATAATATTTAAAAGTGATGCAAATCAAAGAAAGTCTCAGTTAACAAATCTCTCCATTCCATAATTACGATATTTGCCAAAGGTGATCTGCTTGTTAATTTTTCTTATGAAGCCTAAGGAATCATATGGCAAATCCCAATGAAACGGTTCACTTTGAAGCATGTTAATTGTTCAGCTGTTGGTACCCCAGTACTGTGTAGTGTTTGGAGGTCTTTTGTAGCTGTGGAATAGTGGGACATTTAAAAATGCTAAGAGTATAGTGTCTTCCCAGAGTTGAGTATGCTGGATGCCAGCCTCAGTGACACATGTCCCACCTAAATACCATGCCACACAACCCCATAATGTTTGCAGCAGATTTAAACATCTGCCTTGGAGAGACAGAACATATTACTATTGATTTAGCTTGGTGTTTAATGTGGTTGTTAAATTTTAAATTGCTGTACAATGACCAATACTTTAGGTAGCAATGTAATTCTTCCAGGTTTATCATCTCTCTTGAAGCTTGACTATTCAGTACTTTGTGTAGCATTAAATTCCAGACAGAGGAAGAGTTTTTCTTTTTATGTACTTATTTTTAAATACACAAACACCTAATAGAACTTTTCAGTAAGCTTTCTCATAATGGTTTTAACAGGAAAAGACAATTGCCCTCATTGTGTGCCTCTGAGGACATTCTGCCAGCTCTGTATCTCTATCAGTTTTTCCATAATGTGCTCTTGGCACACTTACTTTGGTATGGCTGGT
This sequence comes from Bos indicus, assembly GCF_029378745.1. NCBI lineage: Eukaryota > Metazoa > Chordata > Mammalia > Artiodactyla > Bovidae > Bos > Bos indicus. The sequence goes on along the minus strand of NC_091762.1, from coordinate 46,676,831 downwards.
TTGAGAGCACTGCTTTTTTTTTTTTTTTTTAAATTATTCTTGTCACCAAATGTGGTGTTTTCAGCACTCAAGATACACTGCAAGTGGGGATAAATACTGAGACTGATTAATATCGAGACTACAACGGAGAACACGTAGGATCACCTGCCTCTTTATAGAATGAGCCTTTAGGAAATTACTTCATCTTGGGAATATGTCTGGCTATTCTACACAAGTTTTTAAAGGGTTAGTAGTTAATGTGCCGGGCAGCACTGCTTTCATTCCCACTGCCTACGAGCAGAGCGGTCTCGGTGGGTATACACCCTAAAGGAACGTAACACCTACTTTTGCCTTTCCCACAGAGAGACTGATGGCTTCACTGACCACACATGCCTGATCCAAGATGTTAGTGAACACTCTCAGATAGGCGGTGGACTCTCAAAGGACTTTTTCAGTATCCACCACCCACGTTCCAGTCTGGAGGAAGTGATGTTAGCTAGGTATGGGGCTAAGCACAGATACAACCTGGGTATTTAAGCTGACCCTACCGGCGGATGTTGGCTGCACACTGAATGTGGCCTGGCTGAAACGTGTTCCTATGTGAAGTGTGGCATGTGGAAAGTGGGACAGATGGCAGGGGCAGTAATAAGGAACTTGTTTGTTGTTGCCGAGTGGAGGCCATTTCTTCTGCCAGCATGACTCCACAGATTTATCCTGGCATTGGTGACCAAGGGGAGACAAACAACATTGTTCAACAAGCATTCTGAAAGATAGCATATGGCCTGGAATAAATCTCTGGAGTATACCAGGATGTGTTGTGTTGTGTTACACTGTGGTAGTATTGCTCCTAAGCAGTAGGGGGCATGATGAGTTTATCCAGTTAGAAGCATAAATAGAAGTGACTGAAAACAGCAGCAAATATACTCTCATGTGCTTGTGAGCTATGGTGTGGTGTGTTGCTTCTAAGATTAATTGCTTAATAAACTGCATTACTTTCATTCTTTCTCATTTACTACCAGAAAATATACATATGGGTTGGGTTTTAGGGTGACAAAGTGTTGAGAATGTTATATATATATATATGTAAGATATATATATATATATATGTAAGATATATATATATAAAATATGTGTATATATGTGTGTATATATCTATCTATACATGAACTAATAAGAGGGAAGTACTAATGATGTTAGTCTAGAAGCTTAGTTAGTTGGGAGTCTCTAGGGGAGTCACTCAAGTTGGTGTCTGCTAATTAAGGCGATGCATTTTCCAGGGATTTAAGAAAACCGAGAGCCTGTCTGACTTTATGACCACTTGTGGGTTATTATGCAGAAGCAGTGACCAGCTTTCACTGATCCTACTCACATGGCTGACTTAGTTAGACACATTTTACTTTCACCAGAAAACTCATGGACAGTAATACAGTAACATTAGTCATAGAATAAAATACCAAGGTGATTCCACTTCAACTTTTTTTTAAGAAATCTGGAAATTCTGTCATTTAGTTTGATCTTTTGGAAAGAAAGAAAGAAATCTGCCACAACTGCATACTTCTTCTGAAGCTTTGTGGACTCATGAATCTTGTTTAGCCTGAGATAGTTCCTAATTAGGAATCCTGAAATTCCATTGGTCCTGTTCTGATCCATGCCAGCTTTGGTTCATTAATGCTGCGCAAGTCCTGGTGCCTCAGATACTTCTTCCTCATTTCTGATGTTACAGCAATCAATTGATTAAGTAAATGGGATTTTTAGAAGGCTGCAAAGTACTTTTCATTCTACTGGGAGCAAGTCATTAAAATAAAAATAATTATTAGTAAAGTGGTTTCATAAGGTGGACCAAAGAAAAGTCAAAACATTGTGAAAAACTCAATAATACAACTTCCATATATGTAATAGAACAATAAAATAGCACCAAATCCAAAGACTGAGTTTTATTTGTGGATTTGAAAACTCCTGGACTTCCAGTATTTAAAACTTATCTCCCTAGAATTCGGGTTTAACCTTAACATCTGAGAATGAGTGACCTGAAGAACTCTGGGATCTGCCCAGGGTTTTACCCAAAAGCAAAAAGAGAGACAGAATGGGTTCTCACTGGGTTTGAGCGAGAATAGAGTTGTTCCTGGCTTGTCGTGAAAGTGCAGCTCATTCAGTTAACTGTAGTATCAGTTTTTCTAATACTCAAGTAATTTAGTTTTGTGTTATACTACAAATATGAACATGCGGCTTCCCAGGTGGCTAGGGACAAAGAATCTGCCTGCCAGTACAAGAGATGCAAGAGCCATGGATTCAATCTCTGGGTCGTGAAGATCCCTTAGAAGAAATGGCAGCCTGCTCCAGTTGCTGTTGCTGCTGCTAAGTCACTTCAGTAGTCTCTGATCCTGTGCAACCCCATAGACTGCAGCCCATCAGGGTCCTCTGTCCCTGGGATTCTCTAGGCATGAATACTGGAGTGCATTGCCATTTCCTTCTCCAATGCATGAGAGTGAAAAGTGAAAGTGAAGTCGCTCAGTCATGTCTGACTCTTCGCGACCCCATGGACTGTAGCACACCAGGCTCCTCTGTCTATGGGATTTTCCAGGCAAGAGTACTGGAGTAGGGTGCCATTTCCTTCTGCCCTGCTCCAGTATTGCCTGGGAAATCCCATGGACAGAGAAGCCTGGCAGGCTACAGTCCATAGTATCACAAAAGTCAGACGTGACTTAGCAACTACGCATGTGTCCACAAATCTAAACATCAGTGTGAGCCGAGAGTGGGCCTTAAGTCATGTAGGTTTGCAAACAGGTGGAGGGTAAGGGAGGCTCTCTTCTGAGTACACATGACATACGCAAACCTTATCATTATAATCTCAAACAGGGAGGTGCTACTATGGTGACCTGGCTTCATGGAGGAGGTGCTTGCATTTTCTGGCACAGTTCCTGACAGATAATGGAAGCTGGATAAATGCATGTCAAACTGAACTTGGCAGCTTGAGAGACAACAGGGCAGATGGACACAGAAAGTGACCAATAGGTTCATGAGGGGAACTAAGTTAGGGCATAAAGATGGGCACCCTTGCTCTACTCTGCCTTACTTCCCTGACTTTATCTGTCACTTCTCCCAATCATTCTACTCCAGCACACTGCTCCTTGCTGTTTCTTCAGGCTTTTGCACTGCCTGCTCCTTTGGTTTGAAAATCTCTTCACAGGTGTCCACATGGCTTATTCTTCACATCCTTCACAACTGTGCTCAGATGTCACCTTCTCAATGAACTGCAACCACTCTCCTCACTCCCATACTTTTGACTACTTTGTTCTACTCTATTCTGTTTACATAGCCCTGTCTTGTAACATACTTTCACTTGTTATCCCTAATGTTCATTTTTATGTCCCCTTTCTTGAATATAAGTTCTAAAAGGATAGGACTCATTTTTATTGATATGTCCTAATTGTCAAAGATGATGCTGTGAAAACGCTGCACTCAACATGCCAGCAAATTTGGAAAACTCAGCAGTGGCCACAGGACTGGAAAAGGTCAGTTTTCATTCCAATCCCAAAGAAAGGCAATGCCAAAGAATGTTCAAACCACCGAACAATTGCACTCATCTCACACGCTAGCAAAGTAATGCTCAAAATTCTTCAAGCCAGGTTTCAACAGTACGTGAACCGTGAACTTCCAGATGTTCAGGCTGGATTTAGAAAGGGCAGAGGAACCAGGGATCAAATTGCCAACATTCGCTGGATCATTGAAAAAGCAAGAGAGTTTCAGAAACACATGTGAAGTGAAGTGAAGTCACTCAGTCGTGTCCAACTCTTTGTGACCCCGTGGACTATAGCCTACCAGGCTTCTCCGTTCATGGGATTCTCCAGGCAAGAATACTGGAGTGGGTTGCCATTTCCTTCACTAGGGGATCTTCCCCACCCAGGGATTGAACTCGGGTCTCCCACATTGTAGGCAGACGCTTTAACCTCTGAGCCACCAGGGAAGAAACTCATCTACTTCTACTTTATTGACTATGCCAAAGCCTTTGACTATGTGGATCACAACAAACTGTGGAAAACTCTTCAAGAGATGGGAATACCAGACCACCTGACATGCCTCCTGAGAAACCTGCATGCAGGTCAAGAAGCAACAGCTAGAACTGGACATGGAACAACAGACTGGTTCCAAATTGGGAAAAGAGTACATCGAGGCTGTGTATTGTCACCCTGCTTATTTAACTTATATGCAGAGTACATCATGAGAAATGCTGGACTGGATAAAGCACAAGCTGGACTCAAGATTGCCGGGAGAAATATCAGTAACCTCAGATATGCAGATGACACCACCCTTATGGCAGAAAGTGGAGAACTAAAGAGCTTCTTGATGAAAGTGAAAGAGGAGAGTGAAAAAGTTGGCTTAAAGCTCAACATTCAGAAAACTAAGATCATGGCATTTGGTCCCATCACTTCATGGCAAATAGACAGGGAAACAGTAGAAACCGTGAGAGACTTTATTTTGGGGGCTCCAAAATCACTGCAGATGGTAATAGCAGCCATGAAATTAAAGGACGCTTGCTCCTTGGAAGGAAAGCTATGACCAACCTAGACAGCTTATTAAAAAGCAGAGACATTATTTTACCAACAAAGGTCCATCTAGTCAAAGCTATGGTTTTTCCAGTAGTCATCTATGGACGTGAGAGTTGGACTATAAAGAAAGCTGAGCACCAAAGAATTGATGCTTTGAACTGTGGTGTTAAAGACTCTTGAGAGTCCCTTGGACTGCAAGGAGATCCAACCAGTCCATCCTAAAGGAAATCAGTCCTGAATATTCATTGGAAGGACTGATGCTGAAGCCGAAACTGCAATACTTTGGCCACCTGATGCGAAGAACTGACTCACTGGAAAAGATCCTGATGCTGGGAAAGACTGAAGGCAGGAGGAGAAGGGGACGACAGAGAATGAGATGGTTGGATGGCATCACCAACTCAATGGACATGAGTTGGTGTTGGACAGGGAGGCCTGGTGTGCTGTAGTCCAAGGGGTCGCAAAGAGTCGGACATGACTGAGTGACTGAACTGAACTGAACTGAACTGAATTGTCTAGGGCAATGTCTGGAAAATAATAGGGATTCAATAGCTATCCTAAGCTGATGAAGAATGATTATAGGTGGCCTGAGGTTTCTGTGCCATGTTAACCGAATTCCCTTTGAAATACAACAGAATATATCCTGTGGGCGACTAAGCAATTACTGACCTCTAAGACAAGTAACTGCAATGTGTATCCATGACCTCCTGCCAAAAGCCAGTATCCTGGGTATTTGAAAATCACATTCAAATACTACTCAGGGGCTCTTGAAGAGATACCTGCATTCCTATGTTCCCTGCAGAAGTTTTCAAACACACATACACACACACACACAGACACACACAAGAATATTATTCAGCCATGAGAAAGAAGGAAATTCTGATACTTGCAACAAAATGGATGAACCTTGAGGGCATTTGACTAGGTAAAATAAGCAAGACAGACAAAGACAAATACTACACATATCAATTATATGTTAACTCTAGATAAAAAGGAAAAAGAAAAATCAAACTGAGAGAAACAGTAGAAAAGTGCTTGCCAGGGGCTAGGAGGAGGTTGGTGGAGGAAATTGAGGGAAGTTGGTGAAAGGTGCAAACCTAGTGATAAAATGAATAAAGTCTGAGGAACTAATGTATAAGTGATGACTACAGTTGATAGCACTGTATTATATTACTGAAATTTACTAAGAAAGTAAGACTTCAATATCATCACAAAAGTAAAAGAAAAGGTAAATTTGTGAGGTGATAAGTGTATTAATTAATTCTGCAGTGAGGGAGGGATCCTTTAACAATGTATACAAATATCAAATTATCACATTGTACATTTTAAATATCTTACAGTTTTATCTGTCAAATTACATTTAAATAAAACTGGGAAAAAAAGAAGAATTACGCAGGGGCTCTCAAGTCAAATGGCAGGTGGAAGAACTGCTTTGGATGCCTCCTTGGTTGTTTGGAAGCGATTTGGAGGTACTCAAGATTTGAGATCTATCCCTATATCATGCGGAGAGAACAGGATTTAGACTACAAAGTTCTTCGAATCAACTTGCATTCAGAGAACACCAAGTGCACCAAAAGTAATAACATGTTACATTAAGGAAAAATAAATCTATTTTCAGTAGGATTTCACCAAGTATTTCTGGTGTTACCTTGAACAGCTAATGAGAATTCTGGTGAATGCATTTTAAAGAAAACTTCATGTAACATTAGGGAAGGAAAAGAAACTAGCATCCATAACTATATATATATATATATATATATATATATTTCTACAAATTTAGAATTATAGATACGTGGGAATCTCTCTTTTTCTCAAAGACCAAAGAAAAAAATAAAGATAAAAGAAAAAAAATAAAAGGAAGTTTCTAGGGATTGTTTTTTCAGTCCTCTTCAAATAGCTTATTCACATAACTCCTATCAGATTTAGCTTCTTTGTATTGATTTAATTTCCCTTCTTCAGTGGTAGACTTAGAAAACTGAACTCTTAAAAAAAAAAAAACTTTACATAATAATATATATATTTTAAAAAGTAGCAATTTTTCTCCAGCCTTTCTTTTGTGGCTAAACTAAGTTCAATTTATTCTACAAGCTAAATACTGCCAGTTCTTTACACCCTTCCTGATTGTGCTTTCTGCCACTTGAATAGTCTTGATTCTTTTAAATTTGGTTCTTCCAGGACTGTTTTGATGAAATATTTGATCAATATTCTTTAGAGACTCCTACAAAACATTCTAAAGCTACTGCTTTCATTTTTAGACTTTGTCACTATAAAATATATATGTTCACTATGGGAAATTGAGGAAATACAGAAAAGAAAAAGCAGGAAACCAAAATTTCCCAGAATGTCTGCTCTAAGAAATGCCAGTTAATATATGGGTATCATCATAGCTGTTTTTTTTCTGTCCACACATACATGTTTTTTGAACAAAACTGGAATTACATTTAGATATAATTTAGTTTCCTGGTTTTTAACCTAATATGAACATTTCCTAGGTACAGTAAACATTCTTTTTAAATATTGTATTTATTTTAAAAAGGAGTCACTTTCACTCGGCTAAAGTTGTTTATAACAAGATATATTTTTGAAATCCTGCTTGGTAGAACAGTTATATAAGGAGTATCTCAGCATTTGCTTTAAACACACTAAAATAACTAATGGCGAGTATTTGGAACTGAGAATACTTAACCAATTAGAGCAAACTGTTTGAACTGCAAAGGAAATAAACCCAGAAAAGTGACATGATGACCATCACTGATTGAGATATTTGAATTTTTTACCCAAAGAAACCTCAAGGACCTAGACTCTTGAGCAAGACGTTTTAGCATCGTCCAGTGGCTGCAGCAATTAGGTAGACCCTTGAACGTAGTGACTCAGTGTCAACAACTAGAAAAGAGCAAATATATTTTCATCTACATTCTACAAGGATTTTCTTAGAATTTAAGTCTGTCAAGTATTCACAGATTAAAAATTAGTTCTTTTTAATCATAAGAACTTTTTTTTTTAACCATAGCATATTACCAGGAAACAACTATTCATTACCTTATAGATTTATTTTCTGATATGAGCAAAATTATAAACCAAAAAGCATTCTGAAAATAAAATTTATAACCCAACTTTGTAGAGCCTTTTCTTATATGTTAGCTTACAAATTTTTGTTCTACCAGAATCTGGGCAAAGAGACTGCTATTCTTTTTTCTTTTATTAAATTATTTATGTGCTGGGTTTTTGTTGCTACATGGGCTTTTCTCTAGTTCTAACAAGTAGGGGCTCCCCTCTAGTTGCCATGGGCGGGCTCCTCATTTCAGTGGCTTCTCTTATTGCGGAGCACAGGCTCTAGGCTCACGCACTTCAGTAGTTGTGGTCCATGAGCTCAGTAGCTGTAGCTCCCAGGCTCTAGAGCATAACCTCAATAGTTGCGTTACACAGGCTTAGGTGATCCACAACATGCAGGATTTCCTTACACAGGATCAAACCTGTGTCTTCTGCATTGGCAGGTGGATTCTTTACTACTGAGCCACCAGGGAAGCTCGAGTTATTCTTAGTAAGTATGTATTGGCTGCCTTTCTGTGTCATCAAGAAGAGGTATCCCCCAGCCAACAATGACTGACTCCTTTAGTGTATACGGTATTCCTAGTTGCAGACCTTTCCTACATGGTAATCTTTATTCCTGATTTGCTTTTCTGGCCATCAAACCCCAATATGTATAACCATGAATCAAATATCCAATAAACGGTAAACATTAATAATTAAAGTAATTTTTTAAGGCAGAAGGACAAGAAATGCTTGTCATGCATGTTTCCTTCTGCCCGCCAATGCAGGAGACACAAGAGACTCGGGTTTGATCCCTGGGTGGGGAAGATCCCTGGAGGAGGAAATGGCAACCCACTCCAGTATTCTTGCCTGGAAAATCCCAGGATGGAAGAGCCTGGAGGGCCAGAGTCCATGGGGTCACAGAGAGTTGAACACAACTGAGCGCACATGCTGTATCTACATCCTTAAAGTAGATAGATACACAAGTGCTTGACTTTCTGCTTTACACAAATGTAGTAGAAGAATTTTTTGATTCTGGGCAACAAACCAGAACTTAATTAACTAGTAGATGAAGTAAACGATATGTTCCAGATGTAACAGGGAACAAGTGCACTCAATTAATAGAAGGTAAAGTCACAGCCCCCAAATGAAAAAGAACTAAGAGTCATCAGGTCATTCTACATGAAAAGTCCATTTTGACATTTCTGTTGTATTAACAATCTGTTCCTACTTTGGGGGCCTTGGAAGAATAACCAGCTATATTCATAATGTCTACTACCGGTTTTGTTAATTTTTTTGAAGACCACTGGATAGGTAGTAACCTAAAACTTCTCACTACTTAAAGTGTTCTCATTTCTGTAACAAATGGATTAAAATCAACAGAAAAAGTTCCAAAGAGTGACAAAATTATTGGGTTTTCTTGAGATTGTTACGCTTACTTCTTTACATGGAAATTTTCTGAGTCTTGATGAAATACCACCTATTTGGAGTCATGTGCTATGTTGCATGCCTTTGGTAGATCAGAAAGAGAGAGGACTCAGCTCCATCACTGCAATTTGATGCAGCAGAAAAGAGTGACAACTGAAGTAGCCTTAGACAAGTTATCACTTTTCTCTTACAAATTACATTCTTATTCATTTTATAGATATGCCAAAATAGCAGTTGTTCTCTCAGTAAATTTAACAAATAAAATAATATACCTTTCAATGCAGTGGCTAAGATTCAGTCATGTTGAAGGAAGGGTGATGTATAGAGAGATGTTAGCATGGTACAGGGTGCTGGGGTGGGGGCAAGTATGCACCGTTAATAGGAGAAGATGTCAAAAAAAAATGAAGCATAATAATAGTGCAATTTATCCTTGCTAAACGTACTGCAGTGTGCTATAATTAAATATGAAAACCTAAATTTATCTCTATGTTCGGTTGTCATTAATTTAACAGGGAGTGCACATGTTCTAATCTAATGGCTGATTTTTTTTTCTCCATGTGAAGCATATTAAAATGTATATTAGCCTCAAGGTGCATAAACACAAAATAATAGACCAAAGGTTTTGGCCTGTGGAGAAAAAAATCCATGCTCAAAGGCCGTCAAGTAGCTGTGATGCAGGGGAGACACTCACTTAGCCTCATTAAGCCAAAGCTCTCTTTTGCTTGTCTTTTGTTCTGCATGACAGCAGCCTCTTTGTTGTATAATAATTCATTCCAAGTTCGTTCCAAGCTACCGAAACTGGTGAACTGTGGCCATTTTAATGAGAAGTATTGGTGGTATGCATAATCTGGAAGCCACGTGGGCCAGACAATCACAGAGCACTGCAGCCAGCAAAATGAGATATTGTCGAAATCACAAATTTGTCAAGTTGTTTTTGGACAGGGTATTATAATAAGCACTAAAATATGCATCCTATTACTCTGCATCTGCCAGTCAAAGATCACAGTAATGAATGCGTGCTGCAGGGGAAACCAGGCCGCTTTCCTAAGTAAAACAAACCACAGAGTAGAGAAAAGAATTATGTGGTAGTGGTTTTTTTTTGTTGTTGTTGTTTTTTCTTGGCATTGCTCAAATTTTTTTTTTTTTTTTAATCCTTTTCCACCTGGAGTCAGGTTCTCCTGGCATGGTGTCCACTGCTAGTGGTGAATACACAGAGCCTCCTGATGCCAGGGAGTATACGTGAATACATTGCTTTTTAATAGGTGTGCTTACCAATGGAGAATGCAAAACCTCAAATTCAAGGCTTAAATTGAGTCTAATGAAGAATTCCTTGGAGACAAAAGAAAAAAATGAAGGCTAAGAAAATCTCTCCCGATGATATGAAGCTTTATGTTTTATCCTTTCGTACTTCAAATGACTTAACCTTTGGGGCTTGTTTTTTGTTTGCTTGTTTTTTTTTTTTTTTGTCTGTTGGTGTCTTCCTTTTTACAGGGCTTCCCTGGTAGTTCTTTTCCCTGTGTCTTGCTTTCTTGCTTTTTTGTCTGTCCGTTGGTTGGTTTGGTTTTTAGACTAACCTGAGGCTTCCATACTAGCCAGTTTAAGAAAACAAACACAAGGTATAAGGTAAATATTTTCACTTGTCAATAAAAATGGTCCTCAAGGAGAGTGACCGTATAATTTCTCATCTAAACCAGAACTCTCCTGAGAATGAAAGAGAGAGGGGTATCAACAATTGAAGACATAAAAGCCAGGTTTGTCACATGCAAACTGGCTTACATGACCATCCTAACCATAAGTTCTTAGATTGGTAAATGTGAAAGAAACTCAACCATGACCAAAGGCAGTACAATACATTCTCTTATTTTAGACAGTCTGTATTAAACATGTAGGGGTTTTGTTTGTGCCTTCAACCAATAGATACTCCATAAGTTCTGGCTAGAAGTACAAAGATTGGAAGACAGTGGTAGACTAGAATAAAAATCCATTGTTACACTACTTTCTAATCACTCATTGAAACAAATCTTTTTGAACCTTTGTTTAATGATCAGCAGGTACTATGAGAGACAACAATTTATAAAAAGTATGGTCCTTGTGATGTTTATAAACAGGCCTGAGGGTGGAAAGATGGTTAAAGACAGGTGGCACGATGACTCAAACAAATAGGTAGACACAGTAAATGTCAATGTAGGTATAAACCAGATAGTCCCCTAGTTCAGAGGAGAGAACTATCCTAGCTGGTGAGGAAAAATGATCAAAGCTTCCTAAAGTAGGTAATAAAATCAGGATGAGTAGAATTTCTTCTGACACAGACAATCGAGTCTGGGGAATTAATTGCACGTCAAAAGCCGAGATGTGGCGATTGTGATAAGAAGGGGCAGGGAATGTTTTGGGACCACTTGACTCAGAGGTGACGTGCAGATGAATAACTAAAGTAAGGCTGGTATAATAAGCTGCACCAAGATCACAAAGAGCCTTGAATGCCAAAGGAAAGAATCCTTTATGTCTACTGATCATGCAGTATTACTGAGGCTCTGAACAGGAAAATGAGTTTTGGAAAGAGTAAGTTGTCAGTGATATGCAAGAGGACTGGAATGGGAGAAGCTGAGACGAGAAAGCCTCTTAGTTGCAGAGCAGGAGAGTGGTCCTAAAAACCTACACTAGAATATTGATGTTTGAGTTGGATAAATGGGGCGGGCTGATTCAAGTACTTCTACTCTCTTTGAAATACCCCTACTGTGAGACTTATAACATTTCTCAAGTTGCATTGTAACTTCTCGGTGTCTTCTCTGTCCTCAGCCCACCAGCCTCTCTTGCTTCCATGTCCATCTCTTATTGGAGAGCAGGTCTTGAGCTCTACATTGAGAATGCTCAGGACCAAGAGGGCGAGTCTATTTACTCTTTTGCCTTAATATTTAAAAGTGTGAGCACTCTGGGGATATAACTACTTTAATTTATAGGTGCAGCTTCGAAAAAGAAGCTAAATGCAAGGCAAACTAGAGCTCCGAGTTTGTTTTAGGTGGAAGAAGTCAGAAGTTCTGCCCACAGCTGAATCATGGAAGCCTGAAAGTGTAACAAATGTCTTGGGATGTAATGTTTCGAGTCTTAAAGCTGTGATGCATGACAACTTAAGCTCTTCAGTGCCAGAGGTCTCTGTCTCTGGGGCACTAAAACATCCCTTCATTGCCCAAATGTCTTCTGTTTGGTGTGTATCTGTGTAGGGGTGCGTGTGTGTGCGTTTGTGTGTGTGTGTTTTCCTTTGGGACATTTGCTTTGAAGTCTGGTCATCAAACCGGCTGTTCCCTGGGGAGAGCACCATCCTATAGAAAAAACATCTACATCAGCCTGCAGTTTGTGTGACTTGCTAAACTGAAGACAGATAACACTGCATGGCAACTGGAATGCTTTCATTTATCTCTTAATTTCATTAGATTTTTCATCTAATGGTCAAATTTCCAGTTTTCTTTTTTCAACTCTGATGATGAATATTCAGAATTATTTTACTCACAGCTCTATTTCATTCTGTAGGGAATAAGAAGCATTCTGATTTTTTTTCTTTAAAGACCTCAATAATATTTATCTCCTACATAGAATCTTCAAATACACCAGGGCTATCTTACGGCTTGCTACACGCTGGGACATGTCTACTATGAGATCCCTGGAAATAGCTGGTTTTAATTAAAATGAAATGTCACAATAATATCATTGCATATTCTGATGTCATAACAAAAATCATTTGATAAAACTTCTAAAGATTGTTCTACATAAATGGAATCCCCTACAGTGCATTGCTTGTATTTCCTTTATATGCTTCTGGTATATTCTTTCTTGCATTATAGCTATTTAAGTCTTACCTTTCAACTAAATTATAAGTTCTCAATAGATAACATCTGCTTCATTCTAAGTTCACAGCACAGAGCTATTCATGTGCGTTGGGCTCAATAGTTATTAGTGGAATAGAAAGGTAAATCTAAATGTTTCACCCTCCTCAGAGTTCATTTCTATTATAGAAACATAATATGTTGATGTGCTAACATAGGATGACAATAAATAGCAGTCTTTTGGAAACTTTCCCTTCTCCAGGGTATCTTCCCAACTCAGGGATAGAACCCAGGTCTCTCTCATTGCAGGGTTGGGAAGATCCCCTGCAGAAGGGAAAGGCTACCCACTCCACTACTTTGGCCTGAAGAATTCCATGGACTGTATAATCCATGGGTCACAAAGAGGTGGACACGACTGAGTGACTTTCACTTTGAAAACTAGCATTTACTAAATGGATAGGGTATGTTATCTTAAGATAACATTGCACAAATAAAATGCTCCACGTGGACCAAACTGAAAGCTCATATTGGTGGCAATGATATTGGATTCTAACTGTATTTCACCTGCAAAAGACAGATTACCTTGCTCCATCCCCAGTGCCATTATCCTAGTCTATGGCAACAATTGTCTTGCAACTAAATTTCTGTAACAGCCAGTCCCATCTGCCTCGTGCAAAATAAAAATGCAAGCTCAGTTTAAAAAGTATTACAAACTTCAAGATGGAGTTAGTAGGGCAGTAAACGAAGAGCAGAACTCTTTTTTTTTTGTTTGTTTGTTTTTAATTTAATTTTATTTTTAAACTTTACATAATTGTATTAGTTTTGCCAAATATCAAAATGAATCCGCCACAGGTATACATGTGTTCCCCATCCTGAACCCTCCTCCCTCCTCCCTCCCCATACCATCCCTCTGGGTCGTCCCAGTGCACTAGCCCCAAGCATCCAGTATCGTGCATCGAACCTGGACTGGCAACTCATTTCATATATGATATTTTACATGTTTCAATGCCATTCTCCCAAATCTTCCCACCCTCTCCCTCTCCCACAGAGTCCATAAGACTGTTCTATACATCAGTGTCTCTTTTGCTGTCTCGTACACAGGGTTATTGTTACCATCTTTCTAAATTCCATATATATGCATTAGTATACTGTATTGGTGTTTTTCTTTCTGGCTTACTTCATTCTGTATAATAGGCTCCAGTTTCATCCACCTCATTAGAACTGATTCAAATGTATTCTTTTTAATGGCTGAGTAATACTCCATTGTGTATATGTACCACTGCTTTCTTATCCATTCATCTGCTGATGGGCATCTAGGTTGCTTCCATGTCCTGGCTATTATAAACAGTGCTGCGATGAACATTGGGGTACACGTGTCTCTTTCCCTTCTGGTTTCCTCAGTGTGTATGCCCAGCAGTGGGATTGCTGGATCATAAGGCAGTTCTATTTCCAGTTTTTTAAGGAATCTCCACACTGTTCTCCATAGTGGCTGTACTAGTTTGCATTCCCACCAGCAGTGTAAGAGGGTTCCCTTTGCTCCACACCCTCTCCAGCATTTATTGCTTGTAGACTTTTGGATTGCAGCCATTCTGACTGGCGTGAAATGGTACTTCATAGTGGTTTTGCTTTGCATTTCTCTGATAATGAGTGATGTTGAGCATCTTTTCATGTGTTTGTTAGCCATCTGTATGTCTTCTTTGGAGAAATGTCTATTTAGTTCTTTGGCCCATTTTTTGATTGGGTCATTTATTTTTCTGGAGTTGAGCTGTAGGAGTTGCTTGTATATTTTTGAGATTAGTTGTTTGTCAGTTGCTTCATTTGCTATTATTTTCTCCCATTCTGAAGGCTGTCTTTTCACCTTGCTAATAGTTTCCTTTGATGTGCAGAAGCTTTTAAGCTTAATTAGGTCCCATTTGTTTATTTTTGCTTTTATTTCCAGTATTCTGGGAGGTGGGTCATAGAGGATCCTGCTGTGATGTATGTCAGAGAGTGTTTTGCCTATCTTCTCCTCTAGGAGTTTTATAGTTTCTGGTCTTACGTTTAGATCTTTAATCCATTTTGAGTTTATTTTTGTGTATGGTGTTAGAAAGTGTTGTAGTTTCATTCTTTTACAAGTGGTTGACCAGTTTTCCCAGCACCACTTGTTAAAGAGATTGTCCTTAATCCATTGTATATTCTTGCCTCCTTTGTCAAAGATAAGGTGTCCATATGTGCGTAGATTTATCTCTGGGCTTTCTATTTTGTTCCATTGATCTATATTTCTGTCTTTGTGCCAGTACCATACTGTCTTGATAACTGTGGCTTTGTAGTAGAGCCTGAAGTCAGGTAGGTTGATTCCTCCAGTTCCATTCTTCTTTCTCAAGATCGCTTTGGCTATTCGAGGTTTTTTGTATTTCCATACAAATTGTGAAATTATTTGTTCTAGCTCTGTGAAGAATACTGTTGGTAGCTTGATAGGGATTGCATTGAATCTATAAATTGCTTTGGGTAGTATACTCATTTTCATTATAGGGAGAGCTGTGAGACTGCACAGGTCACACACCCATGAAGCTGGGCCTGATAATAGTCTCCTAATGATTTCTCTGATTTGATTTTACATATTTTCTGTTTTCCCATAGCAGAACAATGATGTATTTAAAATGAGATGTAGGTAATATCATTGTTTCTGGGCTAAACCATTTGACAGTTTCCCTTGCACATTTAATATAATCCAAATTCTTTATCATCACCCATAAAGCTCTATACAATGTGGCCACTGCCAGCCTCTCTAATCCTATGCAGTGTGACTTTTACCCTTTTTCTCTAACTTTGGCCATACAAGTCTTCTTTCAGTCTATTAAACTAAATCACAAATGCTTTTCTCTCTCAGGGAATGCTGATCTCTGAGTCTTTCTCATCCTTCAGATCTCCTTTCAAATATCACTCTCTCAGAGAACCATTTCTGATCCCTAAACCAAAGTAGCTAGGCATTCCACACATTCTCCTAAACACGTCTTTCTCTCCTTCATTATAGTATCACAAACTTTAACTTTTAAAAAAATTAAAATTCTCTCCATTATCTGACTATAACCTCCAAGAACCCAGTTGATCTTATTCACTCCAGTATAACAACATTTGGCACAAAGCCTAGCTTACAGCAGGAGCTTAATAAGCATTTGCTGAATGAATGAATGAGTAAAAGAATGAATGCAAGGTTCATTCAAATGCTCAATGACACTTTTCTCATTATTATCATTCTTTTCACGAAGTTAAGATGTAATTCGCTCGGGCACCCAGAAATATAACAAGTTCACTTTGGCATTTGGAGGGGGGCGGGTACTTAGTAGGCTCTTCTGTACTTAGGAAGAAGATATTTTCTCAGAACAATGAGCATTTATCAATATTTATTTCTGTTATACAAAATAAGACCCAAAACTAAGTATCTTCTCACGTCGTCTGCTTTCATGACTCCTGGATGGTCTGAGATATAATGTGTCTTTCTAGGGCTTTCTCTTTCTCACTTTCTATTCTATTTCAGAACAATGGGCTGTTATTTTTCATAAGCCATCTTGTTTTTCTTTGGCTTCAAATAGAATTAGGACCCTTTTTAAGAAACCACACGCAGATAGAGTATACTGCCTCTTCCTGGAACTCTAGTATACTATTATGACAAGTGTTTTTTATAGCAATATTTACTGTATTAGGTTCAACTGTTTTTGTTGTTGGCCTGTAAATACTAGAAGTATAATTACTAGCTTTGACAAAGTAATAAAGTCAATAGAATAAAACTATGCTAGGATTATGGCATCTTGTTATAAGATAAGCAGCAAAATCAGTACACACATGGAAAATTAATATTGATATCAAATCCAGCTATCTTATGTTCAAAATAAAAAATCATTGCATTCTTAAAATATTCTTCTATGAAATTTATTCCATTTATAATGTGAAGGCTAAGAAAAAATTAAAATAGTTAACATATATATATATATATATGGCACCTATTAGGAACTTTTTATTATATATATTTATATATATTATGCTTATATAAAAATATACTAAATGTATAAACATATATATGTATGTGTGTAAAATTTATTTTGATTCTCTATCATACTTCTATGAAATCAGCAGGGGAAGATTTAACTATCTCCATTTTCTAGATGAAAAAACTGAGGCTCAGAAATACTATCTATGACCATGCAGTCAGCCAATAATAAAGTCAGAATTCAGATCTTCAGAGTCCTATTCTTTCTATTTTACCATTCTATGTTTAACAAACAGTAGACATAAAATATATTTTAAATTTAAAGTGTTCTGATGAACATATTCTACTGTTCCATGGAAGAACTTAATAGCAAAAAGTTAATTCATGAAGAAATCTTACAATAATTCATGAAGATTTACAATAGTACATGATCTGAATTTGTCTAGTATTATTTACTAAGCCCTTATCAACCTTTCCCCATCAAAAAAGAAGTGTATTAAATTAACACTACAGTTATTTAAGAAGTAACTTTTTCTAGCCTGATTTCATATTATGAATAAAGTATTCATTATCTTGATGTCTTGGTTTCCCACCAAACTGCATTAGGTATTTCCAGGAAATCTCTTGTGGTAACTTTGTAAAGCACTTACTCCATAGGAAACATTTTCAATACTTTCAATAGAAAAATACACTATGCAATTTTGTCCAAAGTTTCCAGGGATATGAAGGATTTCTTTCTTGGACTAAACCATCTCTAAATGAGATTTAAGAGTTTAAAAACTGGGAGTGAATATATGGCTGGATTACATTAAATTCAGATGAATGAGATTTGCAAGGTCATTGTCAGTATCAAATTTAGGTGTAAAATGCAAAGGTAGGAAGTTTGATATTTCCACTTTGTTATGTGATGTCTGTGCACACTAAGTCGCTTCAGTCGTGTCTGACTCTTTGCAACTGCCAGGCTTCTCTGTCCATGGGATTCTCCAGGCAAGAATACTGGAGTGGGTTGCCATTTCCTCCTCCAGGGGGATCTTGCTGACTCAGAGATTGAACCAGCGTCTCTCTAAGCCTTCTGCATTGGCTGGCCGGATTTTTACCACTAGTGCCACCTGGGAAGCCATTGTTAAGGTGACAGCTGACTCACAAATATGTATAAGTATATATGGACATACACATATGCAGATTCCCATATTTATATCTATTAAATGATAGTGGGATATCACATATACATATATATATGTATACTCATTTAATATTTATGTTATATATAATACATGCTACTATATATATGTAGATAGGCATACATATATTGACATATACAGTAGAAAATAGATATTAACATACAATATTTGTATATATTAATATATGTAATTATCTATCTGATGTTAACATTATCAAGTTTTTTTGTCAAGTTGTTCCTCTCTCAGGTATAGCATGACTAAGAAATGGATACTTTTTTAAGCTTATGTTTGATAATTTTTGTTGTATTTTTCCACTGATAAAGTAGAATTTTAAATATAACTTGTTTTATTTTTATCTGTCCTCAATTTGAGTGCTTCCTAGTTCATTAAATTTAGAAATCCCTTCTCATTGCCCCTCTGCCATGTACTTAATGATCTGTAAAACACTTAAAAACACACGAGGAGATCGATTTTTTTAAAAGAAACCCTACAGAGAAGCCTTCTGAAATGTGAGAAAAATCTTTTGTAATCAGCAATTTATTTATTTGTGTTTTAACTACTGACGTTCATATAACACAGGTACTACTTTGCAGGGCAAACCTAAATATGCTCTGCAGCTTAATCTGATGATAGCTGATAAGAGCCTGTTTTAAAATTTTTTTTTTTTTTTGCATTACTATTGTAACATATTTAATTTAGAGCCTAATGAGCAGAATTACAATCCAGAGGAATAGGATTTAGGTTCAGCTGGGGGGAAACAGGACAACAGCTACCCTACTTCTACACTCCCTTTCCACCACTATCGTGTCTGTGGACTATTTGTTGACATGGTGTGATAGGTGAATTGAAGCCTGGCTGTAGGCTGTAGAACATAGTGAAGACAGAGTTAAGAGCATGTGTCTAGGCAACCTGCACAGTAGGTACCATTGTCCTAGGTAAATTAAGTGCGTTTTTACCTGTGTCATCATGAGAGTGGAACAGGCTAGAACTGTATTAGACTGAACTTTTCTCAAGTGGGGAGTTGGCCTCAACTAGTTATCTTCTGTTTGGGAGAATGCTTACCTGCCTGAATATCTGAGCACACAGACTCGGGCTGGATACTATTAAGTACGTGGGATGTAACATTTGGGACATAGTTTTCTGTTTGATTTCATTACTATACTTCAAATTTCATGCTTCCTAGAATCAAAGGCTTTTCACATTTCATATTTCCATATGCTGTCAGATGTCTGACCTTGGGATCATCATTTAAACTATTAGTAGTTCTTTTCATCTTTAAAACTTTATAACCTGTTGTTCTCTGGATCCTATATGAAGCATGAACCTTTCTGCTTTTGTGGCCAAATATTCTCTTTGAATTTTCACCAGAGTCATTAAAAAACAACCATTATCTGCCTCTTCCATAATTTGTCTCTGGGTAGGAGGCCCCAAATTGCATTAGTTGTTTTTATTATCCTAATACATTGAAAGCTGATTTTACTATAATTTGTTCTTCACTTTCATCCTGGCTCTAGGTCTCCTGATACTACTGTTTTCTAAATTGTGTCTATTAAATGTCTTACTGTGTCTATTAAATGTCTTATTTGGCATTATTATTTCACAGATTCATATCTTACATTTAACCAGGTTTCATTTCATTTCTTCTTCCTTATTTGTAATGTCTTCAGATTCTTTTGTGCAAGTTAGCTTTTTCTAAAAATTAAAAAGTTTTCAGAAAACTACAAGTTTTATAACCATCTACAAGTTTCCTTACTGTTTTTTGGCCTCATTTTCCAGTGAGATCTCTAAATAAGACCTAGAATGTGCTTCTTACTTTGAGATTTTACTTTATTGTATTATCTATACCAGCACTCCTTAAATTTTAATGTACATGTCAAATGCCTGGGATTCTTGTTAAACTACAGGTTGTGATTCAGTAGATCTGAGGTTGGACCTGAAATTCTGCATTTCAGACAAGCTGCAGGTGATGTGATGTTGCTGGTTCAGATACCAGGCTTTGAGTAGCATTCATCTAGATCATTTTAACTCATGCAAATTACATAAATAACCTAACTGATTTCAAATAAAAGTTTAATGAAAATGCTCATGCTTTTTACACTTGGATTTTAATTTGAAATGGTGGCTATTTGAGATGAATTTCTTTGATTTAGGATTAGAGAAAAGTTCTCACTTCAAAATGACCTTAAAAGGTGATGAGCGTTTGGTTTTCCCTTCTTCAGGATCTAGGGTTCTGCTTTGGGGTAAGAAAATGCCTACTTGGTTCTTTCAAGCTCTTCTTGATGGTAAGCTATATTACCTAATGTTTACTCATGTTCAAACACATGTCACCTTTCTGCCCTTTCATTCAATTTTAGAGATCTCTTTTCAATGTCTTACCACCCTCTTGTCTTCTGCTTATTGGGGAGAATTATCTACTTACGTGAGATTTTATTCCTCAAATAATATAGGTTTCGTTACTGACCCCTGAGGAAGACAAATGCCTAGCTATTCCTATTATTAAGGCAGTACTCTGTAGAGGACATCAAAGTTCCTCTCATTACCATGCTGACTGATTGAAAAAGCAATGATTACAAGGAGCAAGCCAAAGCATATGAGACAGAAAAAAAGGAGCCTTGAACTTTCTTAAGACTCAGGAAATGTGTATTCCATGGCACAGAATGGAGTATCACTTCTGAAATATTTTACTTTCTGTGAAAACTGCCCACACATCTTGATGGATATATTTTCAAGTTGTACAAGCATTCCCATACCTGTAATATGTGTATAAGCTCTCCTTTATTTTTGACATTTTTATTCACCCTTAATGGTACATGGAGCTAAAAGTGATATATTTTCTAGACATGGCTTGATTTCAGGTGATGTATATCTGCAGCCAGAGAATAAGATTCTTTACAATGAGCAGTGTTGAATAAGTGCTTCCATAATAATCAGGCATCATGTATTTGGACTTGACTGCTCAGGGTAACCATATATATTCTTATTGAAGTGCTGGGTGCTTACAAATGTTTTACTTCATTCTGCAGTTAACAAAAATGACCCTGAAAAGTACACTGATAGCAAGCAGTATTGCACCAATTATACCCTTCACTGCATTTGATTGTAGGGTTTTCTCATTATTAGCTTAAAAGTGAGCAATACCAAGTCCAATTCCCCAGTGCCTCTTGTGCTTCTACAAATCATGTCAAGTTGCTCACAACCACTGAATTCATTGCTCTGATTTAGAGATAGCCATACATTGGATAAGAATTAAAAAATAACAATAGCAGGAAACATTTTCAAACTGTACAAATCCGCAAACTCAGAGAATTTTATATATAGGTAAATGTTCTTTTTATGAGGATTCTTCATGTTCCTCACTTACTAGGGATGATTTTTGGAGAGTCTACTTCTGCTAATGGCAAAGTACCTTGTGTTGGAGTTCTTCAGCAGGTAACTCACCACAAGCGCGCGCGCACATACACACACACACACACACACACGCATACAATGTCATCCAAAGGCAGTGAATAATGATTAAAAGAAAATGGAAAATGAAGGGAAGTGGGCATTTGGAAGAAGGGGATGACATCATTCTTTCAGCTTGAGGATGGGTTCAGTGGTATTAATCAGAGAGGTTAAAATTCAGAGAGAAATCCACAGTCCAAACTGGGTGAGAAACCAGAATTGAGTGTCCTCAAGGCCCCGAGAAACTGGGTGAATTTCTAGGAAAGGGGAAAGTTACAGAGCAGAAGATTCTGCATACATATTGACCCAAATCTCTGACTGACTTCTGAGACATGCACACACTTCAAAGACTTCAAGCAGCCCAACTAAAGCTCAAATAACTGAGAAACATATTTTGATTTCCACTAAGTGGACAGAAGGACAGGGAAGCCTGGTGTGCTGCAGTCCATGGGGTTGCAAAGAGTTGGACATAGTGACCAAACAACAAAAAAGTGGAGATAAGACAGAGTTTCAGATTTGCATTTACATAAGTTAACGGTCTGCTAAAACAAATAAAAATCAGCACTCTTAGGTAGCAAATAATAGAGTCCAGAGTCTATACGACACATCATTCATACGATCCAGAAACAATAAAAAAAATTGCAGACAGATGATAAAGCATGAAACTGTGTCATTTCTCAATAGAAAGGGCAGTCAATATAGATCAATCTTGAGACAATCCAGATATTAGAATTAGAGGTCAAGACAGCTATTATAACCATATATATATATAGAAACTAACACAGAAAATGAACCAATCTTAAACACATGGACCACAGCCTTGTCTAACTCAATGAAACTAGAAGCCATGCCATGTAGGGCCACCCAAGACGGATGGGTCATGGTAGAGAGTTCTGATAAAACGTGGTCCACTGGAGAAGACAGTGGCAAACCACTTCAGAATTCCTGCCTTGAGAACCCCACGAATAGTATGAAAAGGCAAAAAGATAGGACACTGAAAGATGAACTCCCCAGGTCAGAAGGTGCCCAATACGCTACTGGAGATCAGTGGAGAAATAATTGCAGAAAGAATGAAGATACAGAGCCAAAGCAAAAACAACACCCAGTTGTGGATGTGATTGGTGATAAGTAAAGTCTGATGCTATAAAGAGCAGTATTGCATAGGAACTTGGAATATTAGGTCCATGAATCAAGGCAAATTGGAAGTGGTCAAACAGGATATGGCAAGAGTGAACATCGACATTCTAGGAATCAGCGAACTACAATGGACTGGAATGGGTGAATTTAACTAAGATGACCATTATATCTACTGTGGCCAAGAATCCCTTGGAAGAAATGGCGTAACCATCATAGTCTACAAAAGAGTCTGAAATGCAGTACCTGGATGCAATCTCAGAAAAGACAGAATGATCTCTGTTCAATCCCAAGGCAAATCATTCAGTATCACAGTAATCCAAGTCTATGTCCTGACCACTAATGTTGAAGAAGCTGAAGCTGAATGGTTCTCTGAAGACCTACAAGACCTTCTAGAACTAACACTCAAAAAGATGTCCTTTTCAGTATAGGGACTGGAATGCAAAAGTAGGAAGTCAAGAAATACCTGGAATAACAGGCAAATTTGGCCTTGGAGTACAGAATGAAGAAGGGCAGAGGCTAACAGAGTTTTGCCAAGAGAGCGCACTGGTCATAGCAAACACCCTCTTCCAACAACACAAGAGAAGACTCTACATATGGACATAACTAGATGGTCAATACTGAAATCAGATTAATTATATTTGTTGCAGTCGAAGATGGAGAAGCTCTATACAGTCAGCAAAAACAAGACCAGGAGCTGACTGTGGCTCAGAAAATGAACTCCTTATCGCCAAGTTCAGACTTAAATTGAAGAAAGCAGGGAAAACCACTAGACCATTCAGGTATGACCTAAAGCAAATCCCTTATGATTAACAGTGAAAGTGACAAATAGATTCAAGGGATTAGATCTGATAGAGTACCTGAATAACTATGGAAGGACGTTCGTGATATTGTACAAGAGGCAGTGATCAAGACAATCCCCAAGAAAAAGAAATGCAAAAAGGCAAAATGGTTGTCTGAAGAGGTCTTACAAATAGCTGCTTTGCCAACAAAGGTACATCTAGTTAAGGCTATGGTTTTTTCCAGTTGTCATATATGGATGTGAGAGTTGGACTGTGAAGAAGGCTGAGTGCCGAAGAATTGACGCTTTTGAACTGTTGTGTTGGAGAAGACTCTTGAGAGTCCCTTGGACTGCAAGGAGATCCAACCAGTCCATTCTGAAGGAGATCAGCCCTGGGATTTCTTTGGAAGGAATGATGCTAAAGCTGAAACTCCAGTACTTTGGCCACCTCATGCGAAGAGTTGACTCATTGGAAAAGACTCTGATGCTGGGAGGGATTGGGGGCAGGAGGAGAAGGGGGCGACAGAGGATGAGATGGCTGGATGGCATCACTGACTCGATGGACGTGAGTCTCAGTGAACTCCAGGAGTTGGTGATGGACAGGGAGGCCTGGCGTGCTGTGGTTCATGGGGTCGCAAAGAGTTGGACATGACTGAGCGACTGATCTGATCTGATCTGATCTATATATAAGATGGACACAATAAAGGACAGAAATTGTATGGACCTAACAGAAGGCAATGGCACCCCACTCCAGTACTCTTGCCTGGAAAATCCCACGGACAGAGGAGCCTGGTAGGCTGTGGTCCATGGGGTCACTAAGGGTCGGACATGACTGAGTGACTTCACTTTCACTTTTCACTTTCATGCATCGGAGAAGGAAATGGCAACCCACTCCAGTGTTCTTGCCTGGAGAATCCCAGGGACGGCGGAGCCTGGTGGGCTTCCATCTATGGGGTCGCACAGAGTCAGACATGACTGAAGCAACTTAGCAGCAGTAGCAGTAACAGAAGCAGAAGATATTAAGAAGAGGTGGCAAGAATATACAGAAGAACTGTACAGAAAAGATTTTCATGACCCAGATAATCATGATGGTGTGAACACTCACCCAGAGCCAGACATCCTGGAATGCGAAGTCAAGTGGGCCTTAGGAAGCATCACTACGAACAAAGCTAGTGGAGGGAGGTGATGGAATTCCAGTTGTGCTCTTTCAAATACTAAAAGATGATGCTGTGAAGGTACTCCACTCAATACACCAGAGCAAATTTGGAAAACTCAGCAGTAGCCACAGGACTGGAGAAGGTCAGTTTTCATTCCAATCCCAAAGAAAGGCAATGCCAAAGTGTGCACAAACTACCACACAATTGCCTTCATCTCACACGCTAGTAGGAGAAGGCAATGGCATCCCACTCCAGTACTTTTGCCTGGAAGATCCCATGGATGGAGAAGCCTGGTAGGCTGCAGTCCATGGGGTCGCTAGAGTCGGACACAACTGAGCGACTTCACTTTCACTTTTCACTTTCATGCATTGGAGAAGGAAATGGCAACCCATTCCAGTGTTCTTGCCTGGAGAATCCCAGGGATGGGGAAGCTTGGTGGGCTGCCATCTATGGGGCTGCACAGAGTCGGACACGACTGAAGCGACAGCGACTTAGCAGCAGCAGCAGCAGCACGCGCTAGTAAAGTAATGTTCAAAATTCTTCAAGCCACACTTCAACAGTGTGTGAAATGTGAACTTCCAGATGTTTAAGCTGGATTTAGAAAAGGCAGAGGAACCAGAGATCAAATTGCCAACATTTGCTGGATCATTGAAAAAGCAAGAGAGTTCCAGAAACACATCTAGTTTTGCTTTGTTGACTATGCCAAAGCGTTTGACTCTGTGGATCACAACAAACTGTAGAAAATTCTTCAAGAGATGGGGATACCAGATCACCTGACATGCTTCCTGAGAAACCTGTATGCAGGTCAAGAAGCAATAGTTAGAACTGGACTTGGGACAACAGACTGGTTCCAGATTGGAAAGTAGTACGTAAAGGATGCATATTGTCACCCGGCTTATTTAACTTCTATGCAGAGTACATCATGAGAAAGGCTGGACTAGATGAAGCCCAAGCTGGAATCAAGATTGCCGGGAAAATAGCAATAACCTCAGATATGCAGATGACACCACCCCTTATGGCAGAAAGTGAAGCAGAACTAAAGAGCCTCTTGATGAAAGTGAAAGAGGAGAGTGAAAAAGCTGGCTTAAAGCTCAACATTCAGAGAACTGAATCATGGCATCTGGTCCCATCACTTCATGCAAATAGATGGGGAAACAATGGAAACAGTGAGAGATTTCATTTACCTGGGGTCCAGAATCACTATAGATGATGACTGCAGCCATGGCATTGAAAGATGATTGCTCCTTTGAAGAAAAGTTATGACCAACCTAGACAGCATATTATAAATCAGAGACATTACTTTGCCAACAAAGGTCAGTCTAGTCAAAGCTATGGTTTTTCCAGTAGTCATATATGGTTGTGAGAGTCGGACTATAATGAAAGCTGAGGGCCAAAGAATTGATGCTTTTGAACTGTGGTGTTATAGAAGACTCTTGAGGGTCCCTTGGACAGCAAGGAGATATAACCAGTCCATCCTAAAGGAAATCAGTCCTGAATATTCATTGGAAGGGCTGATGCTGAAGCTGAAACTCCAATACTTTGGCCACCTGATGTGAAGAACCAACTCATTGGAAAAGATCCTGATGCTGGGAAAGATTGAAGGCGAGAGGAGAAGGGGATGACAGAGAATGAGATGGTTGGATGGCATCTTCAATTCAGTGGACATCAGCTTGAGTAAGCTCTGAGAGTTGGTGATGGAAAGGGAGGCCTGGCATGCTGTAGTCCATGGGGTCTCAAAGAGTCATACATGACTGAGCTGAGCTGACCGAACTGATCATAACAATGCTTGTGATATTAAAAAAAAATTAGTGATTAGAAACCTACAAGAAAGAAAAGCTATAAAAATGAAACAAGATCACAGTCTAAAATTGAAAAATACAGTATCAAAGATAAAATTTTCACTATGTTGGCTCAACAGCATAATGGATATGGTATAAGAAAAAATATTCAGTAAGCATGAAGGGAGATCAATAGAAATTATCCAATCTGAAAACGAGAGAAAATAAACAACTGAAAAAATAAGTAAAAGAACTTTAGGGATCCATGGAATAATATCAATGTCTAATAAACATTTAATTGGAGTCCTAGAAAAAAGGAAATACAAAATAGGACACAAAAACTACTTGAAGAAATAATAACTAATAGAACTCAAATTTAGTAAGATGCATACATTTACAGACTTCTCAGGTGGTACAGTGGTAAGGAATCAGCCTGCCAATGCAGGATATGCAAGATACTCAGGTTCGATCCCTGGGTCAAGAAGATTCCCTGGAGTAGGAAATAGCAACCCACTTTTGTATTCTTGTTCGGCGAATCTCATGGACAGAGGAGCCTCGCAGGCTACAGTCGATAGGGTCACAAATGACTCAGACACGACTGAGCACACATGCACAGGCCTATCAGTTCAGTTCAGTCACAGTCCTGTCCAATTCTTTGAGACTGCATGTACTGAAGCACTCCAGGCTTCCCTGTCACAAACTCCCGGAGCTTGCTCAAACTCATGTCCATTGCATCAGTGATGCCATCCAACAGTCTCATCCTCCATCGTCCCCTTCTCCTCCTGCCTTCAATCTTTCCCAGCAATTGGGTCTTTTCATATGAGTCAGTTCTTTGTATCAGGTGGCCAAAATATTGGAGTTTCAGTTTTAGCATCAGTCTGTCCAATGAATGTTCAGGACTGATTTCCCTCAGGACAACTGGCTAGATCTCACAGTCCAAGGGACTCTCAAGTCTTCTCCAAAACACAGTTCAAAAGCATGAATTCTTCAGTGCTCAGTTTTCTTTATGTTCCAATTCTCACATCCATACAAGACTACTGGAAAACCATAGATTTGACTAAACAGACCTTTGTCAGTAAAGTAATGTCTCTGCTTTTCAATACACTGTCTAGGCTGGTCACAGCTTGTCTTCCAAGGAGCAAGCATCTTTTAATTTCATGACAACAGTCACCATCTGCAATGATTTTAGAGCCCAAGAAAATTAAGTCTCTCACTCTTTACATTGTTTCTCTATTTGCCATGGAATGATGGGAAAGGATGCCACAATATTAGTTTTTTCAATGTTGAGTTTTAAGCCAGCTTTTCACTCTCCTCGAAGAAGGCAATTGCACCCCACTCCAGTACTCCTGCCTGGAAAATCCCATGGATGGAGGAGCCTGGAAGGCTGCAGTCCATGGGGTCACTGAGGGTCGGACACGACTGAGCGACTTCACTTTCACTCTCCTCTTTCACTTTCATCAAGAGGCTCTTTAGTTCTTCTTTGCTTTCTGCCATAAGGGTGGTGTCATCTGCATATCTGAGGTTATTGATATTTCTCCCAGCAATCTTGATTCTAGCTTGGGCTTCATCCAGTCCAGCATTTCTCATGATGTACTCTGCATATAAGTTAAATAAGGAGGGTGACAATACACCGCCTTGACACACTCCTTTCCCAATTTGGAACCAGTCTGTTGTTTCATGTCTGGTTCTAACTGTTGCTTCTTGA
The DNA here is from genome assembly GCF_029378745.1 of Bos indicus. NCBI lineage: Eukaryota > Metazoa > Chordata > Mammalia > Artiodactyla > Bovidae > Bos > Bos indicus. The sequence continues at coordinate 46,648,885 of NC_091762.1, read as the reverse complement.
CCTGCATACAGATTTCTCAGGAGGCAGGTCAGGTGGTCTAGTATTCCCATCTCTTTCAGAATTTTCCACAGTTTGTTGTGACCCACACAGGCAAAGGCTTTGGCATAGTCAATAAAGCAAAAAGTAGATGTGTTTCTGGAACTCTCTTGCTTTTTCGATGATCCAGCGGATGTTGGCAAATTGATCTCTGCTTCCTCTGCCTTTTCTAAATCCAGCCTGAACATCTGGAAGTTCACAGTTTACATACTGTTAAAGTGTGGCTTGAAGAATTTTGAGCATTACTTTGGTAGCATGTGAGGTGAATGCAATTGCATGGTAGTTTTAGCATTCTTTGGCATTGCCTTTCTTTGGAACTGGAATGAAAACTGACCTTTTCCAGTCCTGTGGCCACCACTGTGTTTTCTAAATTTGCTGGCATACTGAATGGAGCACTTTCACAGCATCATCTTTTAGGATTTAAAATGGCTCAACTTGAATTCCATTACTTCCAATAGGTTTGATCGTAGTGATGCTTCAAGGTCCACCTGACTTCGGACTCCAGGATGTCTGGCTCTAGGTGAGTGACCATACCATCGTGATTATCTGGTACATGAAGACCTTCTTTTTATAGTTCTGTGTATTCTTGCCACCTCCTCTTGATATCTTCTGCTTCTTTTAGGTCCATACTGTTTCTATCCTTTATTGAGCCCATCTTTGCATGAAATGTTCCTTTGGTATCTCTAATTTTCTTGAAGAGATCTCTAGTCTTTCCCATTCTATTGTTTCCTCTATTTTTTTTTTTTGCATTGTTCACTCAAAAATGCTTTGTTATCTCTCCTTGCTATTCTTTGGAACTCAGTTCTCTTCTTTTCATAACTATTTGTAAGGCCTCCTCTGACAACTATTTCTCCTTTTCACATTTCTTTTTCTTGGGGATGGTCTTGATCAGTGCCTCTTGTACAACGTCATGAACCTCTTTCCATAGTTCTTCAGGCACTCTGTCTACCAGATCTAATCACTTAGATCTATTCCTCACTTCTACTATATAATTGTAAGGAGTTTGATATAGGTCATACCCGAATGGTGTAGTAGTTTTCCCTACTTTCTTCAATTTAAGTCTGAACTTGGCAATAAGGAGTTCATGATCTGAGCCACAGTCAGCTCCTGGTCTTGTTTTTGCTGACTGTATAGAGCTTCTCCATCTTTGGCTGTAAAGAATATAATCAATCTGATTTCAGTATTTCTGGTGATGTCCATGTGTAGAGTCTTCTCTTGTGTTGTTGGAAGAGGGTGTTTGCTATGACCAGTGTGTTCTCTTGGAAAAATTCTGTTAGGCTTTGCTCTGCTTCATTATGTACCTCAAGGCCAAACTTTCCTGTTACTCCAGATATCTCTTTTCCTTATTTCATAAAGTTTGAACATCAGAATTTCAGGGGGAACACAACAGCTTTACACACAGAATCAGTCAGAGTTTGACATGTACCATCCAAATTATTTACTTTGTCTATGATAGACACTACCATTACTGGAATTTAAGAATGTGGTATATGAATAAAAGCCTTACTTTAATTACTTCTTTTTTTTTTTCAAGGCCCAGTTCCTAACAAATTCTGAAAACATAAATTTGGACTCGGTCATTGTTTGTTCTCCAGTTAATTCTTCAAATAGCTTCAGGATAGCTTTAGTTAACTTGGCAAAACGCCCTCAAAAGTGAATTAGCATGTTTAACAACCAGGCCAATGCCTCCCTCATCCCCACCCCAAGCAAAGTCTGTTTCATTTCAAGCAGGGAGTTTAGCATATAGTGGACTAAATTTCGTCCTGTGTTTCTGTCTTGAATTGGCTGATTTGGAGGCAGGCAGACTTCCTGTATCTCATGCAATTTAGAAACAACAGCAGATTAGTGATTAAATTGGCTGAACAACTTCTGGCTTGTATCAATTAATTTCTCCAAGGATTTTCCTTAAATAAAGCATCTTTTCTACACAGCCACAGGGAGTGTCTCAAAGAGCCCAATATATAATACACCACTATCTTTGAATACTTTCATTTTTAATGTTACAAGCTCTATCACAGAAAACAGCCTGGAAATGCTATGGGGGCAATCCATCATTATTCAACATTAATACAAGTATAAGAAACAACAGTATCAAAGTTCCAATAAATTGAGACTCTGTAAAGAACTCTTTTTCTGAAAGCATCAGCAATCATGAGGGATATGAGAGTATTTCCAAGCCAATCAAGAAAGAGTTATATATTTGGTATCTATAGAGATATCCTCCTTCTTAATTTCAAGTTCAACATGAAACCTAAACCATGCATTGCTGTTGTTGTTTAGACAATAAGTCTTGTTCCACTCTTTGCAACCCCATGGACTATAGCCCGTCAAGCTCCTCTGTCCATGCAACTTGCCTGGCAAGAATACTGGAGTGGGCTGCCATTTCCTTCTCAGGGGATCTTCCTGACCCAGGGATCAAACCTGCATCTCCTCCTTGGCAGGTGGATTCTTTACCACTGAGTCACCAGGGAAACCCTAACCATGTGCAGTTAGAGTGATTTTCCAGGAGGAAAGAAAACAACCAACCTCCCAAGACCACATACTGTGAACAGTAGTAGAAGAAGGGATGACCCTCCTTTGGAAACAGGGTGGAAAGGGTAAGGCTGTTCACTTGCTTCTGGTCCCTAGAGTTTGATTCTTGAAAAAAAAAAATGTAGAAGGTAAAAAAAAGCTGTATAGTAAAACAGTCTTTATTCAGATGGGGGAAAAAAAACCAAAACACTTTCCTCTTGGGGTTTTCTTCAAACGCTTGATGCTTTACCTGTACTGTTCCCTCAGCCTTTGGCAGCTGATCAACTCAGCTATCTACTCCTTCCAAACTTCTCTATTCTCCCAATTCCCAGATACTAGGAATTACCTGCCAGGAGTTATATTTTGTGTTGAGAGTTCTCCAAACATAATGAAGAGTGCAGAAATTTGCCAAATGGGTCAGATCTTGTGCTTTAAAGTTAAAAAACAAACAAACAGAATTTAATGCAGAAACAGGAAAATTACCCATGTACCCTACTATCTGAGCATTTTGGAAATTTTCCTTATATTTTATTTTCAGTACCTTTTATTACCACTAGTGTTTTCAACAACTTTAGAGAACATATTAATGGTAAATTAGAAAATAGGAGTGCTTCTGATAGCAAAAGTTTAGATTTATTAAAAAGTGGAAGAAGGGATTTATATATTAAATTCTTTTTTCTTTTCAGAGAATATTCATGAAAATTTTATATTTATCAAAAGTTTTAGTGCTGATCAAAAGTTAAAATTTTCTTGCCATAGGAAAAACATGGTAAATACTTCTGCAGAATATCTTCCTCATATTCATACACTCCTTGGATTTATTTAGTTTTAGACTTAAAAATTAAAACCCATATCACTCCATTTCCTGTAAGTTGCCACTTCTTGACACTGTACAATTCTTGGACATAATTACTCTGAGTCTCTAGAGTAAGATCAGTAAGCAACTAATGAAAGATTCCTGGCAGAAGGAGATAGAATGAGACAACGACTACATAACTGAGATCAAATGATATCCATGGGGAATATGGTGCTCTCTATATTCCATAAAAGTCTACAGTAAAAGCTCACTAATTTGGATGAATTGTGTGAAGAGTTCTTTTGAATTGGTGAAAAGTCTGAATTATAGATTATTGAGAAAGAAATACACATCCACTGGAAAAAATTGCTAACAAATGCTCATTTAAAACAGCACATTCATTGTTGGTTTTCATAAGAATTTTGATAGCATACTTGAAAGCTGTTAATTATCTTAAGTAGGTTAAACAGTTTCTGGAAATGTGTTTATACTGATAATTTATTTAACAAGGCAGTATTTTTTATATCAAATAGCATAAAGGTATACTACAGCTACTAATGAATAAACATCCTGCATTTCAGTTATATCTAAACTTTACAACTGTGGTGTTGAAGACTCTTGAGAGTCCCTTGGACAGAAAGGAGATCCAACCAGTCCATCCTAAAGGAAATCATCCCTGAATATTCATTGGAAGGACTGATGCTAAAGCTGAAACTCCAATACTTTGGCCACCTGATGCGAAGAGCTGACTCATTTGAAAAGACCCTGATGCTGGGAAAGATTGAAGGTGGGAGGAGAAGGGGATGACAGGATGAGATGGTTGGATGGCATCACTGACTCAATGGACAAGAGTCTGAGTAAGCTCCGGGAGTTGGTGATGGACAGGGAAGTCTGGCATGCTGCAGTCCATGGGGTCGCAAAGAGTTGGACACAATTAAGCAACTGAACTGAATTGAACTGAAAATTTACAAGTTTGTAGTTTTCCATTATTAGTTTCTGAAAAAATTTGAGGTCTTTCTTTCAGAAGTCCACTACTCTTATTTAATATTCATAAATACATAACTTTAATTAAATATGATCATATTCTGAGTTTGGTTTTCAAATTTGGATGACAGATTTCCATAATGCATGAGAAGCCTAAACTTTTTCTTTCAAAAGTCACAGATTCTAATTGTAAATCTGAAGAACTCTGAGAATATGAAAACATTGTATAAGTCTGATATTCTCCAGACAGCAAGTTAAGCTTTTCATAGGGAAATAAGAATATTATGAGGCTTAACTAATATCTGTCTTGTTCTGTGATAGTCATCCCCTATAGGGTTCAACAGGCTATCATAGTCGAGCAGCAAATCCATTCTGGGAATCGAAGTACATTTTGCCAGCAGCCATTCTTTTTTGAGAGGGATGTGGAATGGTTTGGGATTTGTGTTCTGATTTCCTGTTAGCTGGGTTCAAATCCCAGCTCAGCTATTTACTAGCCTTGAGTGTCTTCCCATCTGTGAGACAGGGATACCAGCAAGACCTATTTCATAGGCTGTTCTGAGGCTTAAATGAGGCACTCAGTCCAGCACATGGTACTTTGTAGGAGCCAGGAGAATGTTAACAATAGTTATGTTTGCTAGAGAAATATCAAAAAGAAGTTGGGTTCTTTTGGCATGAATTGTTCTTAATAAGTTTTCATTTCTCCCTACCTCTAGGGCCTCCCTAGTGGCTCAGACAGTAAAAATCCTGTCTGCAATGCCAGAGACCTGAGTTTGATGGCTGGGTTGGGAAGATCCCCTAGAGAAGGAAATGGCAACCCACTCAGTAATTTTTCCTGGAGAAATCCATGGACAGAAGACCCTGGCAGGCTACAGTCCTTGGGGTCACAAAGATCCCAACACAACTGGGCAACTAATACAACAAAAACTACCTCTACCCATGAGCATTGTTTTAGACAAATTCTGCTTCCAAAAGAATAGTCTTTCTTTTCACAATTTATATATATATATATATATATATATATATATATATATATATATATATAAACCAATGAAAAAAAAATGAGTTCTAGTATTTTCCAGAAGGCCAAAGTCAACTTTAATATTCAGAAATTTTCAAAATTCACATTTTTCCCCCTTCAGTAAAATGGATATATCTTCCAAGTTATTTGTGTGTGATTTCTTCCCCTGTGTGTTGTAATTTCTCAGAGATGACCAGTACTGTGTTTGATCGGATTTTCAAGCTCACTCAGTTCCTTGGACGCAATTTGTCTGGGGCTGGAAACTTGCATTTAAAGTAGTTCAGTACTACCTGACTACTCTTGTTCATATTGAAACAGGGCTTCAATTTGGATTTAGTGATTTTTGTTCTGCTCTTTCCAGACTGAGATGATCCTTCTTGGTGGAGAAGATAGAAACCAAATAGGAGCTGAGTAGTTCTGTCCATTTTGTATCACCAGTGAACACCTAATTTTATATTTACTTTCCTAAGAAATGATCTGATCACTAGCATTTTCACCTGGTAGCTCTTAAAAAAAAAAAAAAAAAAATATATATATATATATATATATATATATTACTGATGAGATGGATACCTCCACATTATTCTTTTCTTTCCATATCAAAATAGCTCCATATCATCATCCTTCTTACAATTTGTCTTAGATGAAGCATATATTTCTTTCTAAGGAAAAATATTTGGAGGAAATACTCTTAGTATGAATATGTGTTTACAAATACTTGTGGTAATGACCAGATTTTCTTCTTTTTTTTTTTTTTTTGGATGAATTGGGTTAAGTTTTGAAACACTGTCATACTTTGCTTTTTAGATTAACATTCTCAGCTTGTAGCAGTTTATCACTACTGAGTCAAGTTACATTGTTCTAACCTGCATTCTGTACACATTTAGTGTAATAAATAAAAAAAATTAAAAAATACTCTTCAATGCTGACCAGCAGTATAACTCTTGTATGCACAGCTACACCCTGCTTGGGATTATTGCTTGACTTTATATACTCACTACACTGAAATCTTCTCAAATACACCTTTAGAGCTTGCCCCTCCACCCCCAAATCCTGCTGCTGCTTCATCCACCCCAAATCCTGCTGCTGCTTCATCCACCCCAAATCCTGCTGCTGCTTCATCTCACCCCACCCAGCTATGGCATGTTATACCTTGAAACACCAAATAAAAATAAAAAATGGATGCAAAACTTTAATTGTTTTCCTGGAATTTTTCTAGGGTTAAAGAGTATAAGGCCAGGTTTCTCTAGGACTTCCAGAAAGAACCTTACAGAAGTAAATACAGGAGGTATAAAGCATTGCAAGACTAGGGCATATCACCTACATACAGATCTAGGGAATTTTCAAGTACACTTGTAGGTTTAATGTTGCTTTCCTGCAGCCCACAATGCTTGAATAAGGACTACAGGAATGGAAGCTTCATCTGGAATATAATGAAAATGTTTCAAAATTCTTGGAAAGTGTTTGGAGGGGTTTGCATACCAGTAATAAACCTGTATAAACCTGTCACTGCCTGGTACCCTGGACAGTGGCAGGCATTAGAAGCCCATAGGAGACCGTGTACCGTAGGAGAGTCTAAAGTTCATTCAAATGTACAGCTACTGCCTAGATGGCTGATTTTATATGGAATTGAGATGACTTAAGAGAGAAAGACGGCAATGTTCACAGTTTGGCTGGGCATCCAGCCAGACATGCACACAAATCGAGACAGGCACGGCAGCTGCTGGAGAAGAGGCCTGATGCTGGGAGAACAAAGCAGTCCGCTGGAGCCTCAGCAGACTTCAGGGCCTGGCTCCTCCCCGTTGTCTGAAGGCTTTCTCTTCTCCATTACACTCTGGCTCCCTTTATCTTCAACTTGATTGAAGACAAAAATGAGCAGACAAGGACTAGATTCATTAAGGCAGTTGGTGGAGAAAATATATGCTTATAAATACATAAATTCATAACCTAAACTGGATTTGTGGTAGAGGAGCTAAAAGTCAAGAAATCCAAAATAAAGAGACAGAACTGAAGGGAGAGAGGAGTTCACAACCTCTGCCAGTAAACAGAGTACACGGAGGATCGGCCCAGTAAGCAAGATGACAATGTGGCTAATAATCTTAGTGCTAGTGGTTAAGGGCCTAGGGAAGGATGTGATGTGCCTGCAAAAGTAAAGATTTATCCTGAGTCCACTGAATACAGGTGAGCAAGCAGGTGTCAAGTGATTCCCAGTACAATCCACTACCACAGGTCACTGGAAGGGAGGTGGAAAGTTCACCACTTTGCCCACAGATTAATAGAATCCTAGTCTGCTATCTGTCAAACCAGGATCAAATCTAAAGCATTCAAACCAAGGATTGCCTTACACAGGATGATAACTAGAGGCAGTGAAGCACAGAAGGCAAGTGTGCAGGTTTTGTGAGCAAATACACCCAGGCCTAAATGTTGTCTTTGTTTTTATACTAGCATGGGAACTTGTATGACTTTCTTCACCCTCCTGACTCGTACTTTTCTCAGTAGAAAGAGAATAATGGTTGAAACTTTACATGGATTATTACAAGGATTAAAGTAGCTAACATACAGACCCTCAAAACAACACTACATGACACCCAGTTGAAAGTGTTTTTATCATATCATCGTAACTACTGGGCAAACCACCAAGTGTGAAATCATGCACTGACTCTAACAGCTTAGTCTGTGTTATGAGATGAACACATAATCAATGAATGGCAGAAACAGGACTTCGCCAGCTATATGTTCAGTGGGTGCGGCTGAAGGGTCTCACTGGACCCCAGGAATAACAAGACTGATCCCACTGACAAGACAGAGAATGGTGAGACCAGGGAAGAGGAAGTGCATTGGAACAAATGAACTCTTGGAATGTTAATATCTGGAGAAGATACAAGAAAATTTTCAAGCTAAGGAATCACTGGGTTTATGACCATGATACAGGAGTTAAAAAGTCAGGCGAAAGTAGATTTTGTGTCCCATAGAATCCAAAGCACTCCATTGTCACGATCATAGGTGGATGACGCTATTATTATCTTTCTTCATAGGCTTTAGAGACTCTAGAAGTGGGTAGGAGAAGGGGATTCATATTTTATAAACTCCAGAGTTTGTATATTAGTGAGTAAAAACTGCCTTACTCTGGTTAACACTTTTTTGGACAATCTTCAAGTAGTAAATAAAGTACTTAAAACTTATTGGATTAAGCTCTGATGAGCCTAGAAATGCTAAGAAGGAGAAAGATAGGCATGATCTGATACAGAGTTATAGATCTGATTTCTGTGTGTGAAAATTCATATAAATTTGTTTTTGTCACACTGATTTTGATAACCTGCCATAAAACTTTTGTTAATGCTAAGAGGAAAGACACAGCTAACGCTATAAATTCATGTAGATATCTCTGCCTTACATATTTTGGTAGCAAATTAAATTTATCACTTCATTATCCCTTTCTGGCAGTTGGAAGTTGTAGACTTTAATGGAAGGTGCCAGGGTTGCTAATAGAATCTTCTCGTCACAGATGAAGGAAATGTAAAAGCAAAACTCACAAAGATTTGATGGGATTTATGCTAAAAGACAACGGCACCCAAAAGCACAAGCTAAGAATGAAGCCTGTACCCTATCAGGGGATGGAATTAATTATCTAACAGATCTGTAACTCTTTCTCTGCTATAAATAAAGACAGAAATTTTCACGTGATCACTTGGCCACAGCCATTGCCTAGTATAGATTGGAATTAATGAGGACATTTACATAAAGCTTATACTACTGTTTTCATCCCTCAAGACAGTTCATCTGTCCCTTCTCAATTGCTCCTTATTTCCCAGGTTGAGATGGACACATTACTTTCTGCTTCTATAACTCTGATATCATAAAAGCAGTTATGCTGAAAGAAGGTATAATTAAGTGGTTAAAGGCAGTTTTTGCAATAAACAAAACATGGATTTGTATCATGCTTCCACTAGTAACAACTAAACCTCTTTAAGCCTTCAATTCAGTGCAATTCTGTTGCTCAGCCACGTCCAACTCTCTGAGACTTTAAGCTTTAGCTTTCACCTTTATAAAATAAGGATATAAATATATGTGTGTGTGTATATAAGTAAATGCATATATATGCATATGTGTATATAGTTATGTAAAGCATTTAATGAGTTTATTATTATTGCCGTTTTTTTTTTGCAATTGACCGTCCCTTGATGATAAAGTGTTCGTGTTGTTCATCACTCAACCTCAATTATCTACCACAATGCCTGGTATGTAACAGATATTCAATATGTGTTGAATGAACAGATATATATTTAAATGATTAAAAGTCAGACTCAAAGCTTCTGAGCTAGGCAGAGAGACATAAAATAAATTCTAGTTAATACTCAAAATGAAACCTGACAACAAAAGTTATGAGTTCAGAAAAGATATGTGATATTTGTTTCCAGGCATATGTTTTTAGGAGATGAGACTTAGATGACAAGAAGCACAAAAGCAGAACTTGAAAGAAAAAAAAACTACCTGCATCAAAATATAGCTTTGAACCGTTTATACTTTGCCATAGTAACACCCCACAAAATGCAGAAAGTGTACCTGTATGAATGGAAATTCAAACTCAAGAGTTTTGTCTTTATTTTAGTAAATGTTATATATAATTTTATTGTCCATTATTAACAGTGCTATTACAAGACAAAATGTCAATGCATATATTAAAGCATTAGAAAGGCATTTGGCTTAAATTTCCAGACAGATGTCCCACTGGGTTTGTTTGTATAAAGGTGGGTAGGACATTAGGGCAAAAGAGCCCAGCCCTGCATGTAACAGTCTATCTACAATCGATTTAAGGTTCTGTTCTGGGAGCTGTGGCCTCAGGCAAGGCCAGCTTTTACTAACTGAGGCTACAGGCACTGGCTGATCCTACAAAGCAAAGCAAGTTGAAGGTCTACCAAAGGACCTAATCAAATTTTCCATCTTTACGAAACAGCTTCTCATTTGCATTGTGATGCCACATCCCTTACCTGTGTCACTCCTCAAGGAGCCAGATGTTCCCCTTCTTGATTTCTAAGACCTAGCCAGCCTCCCTGATATGCAAGGCCTGAAGTATTCCAATTCCACACCCAGCTGCTGCAGGGGAGTTGGCAGAGGGAAATACATTTGTTTATGCCCCCAGCCATCCATTTTCTTTAAGCTAGTTTCCAGCCAAGATTGTTATCTAGGTACCAGTTATTATTTTCCAATGGTTAAATTCACAAGGTTTTTAGTTCCCAAAGGCTATCTGATTAAAAGGAATTTGGACACAAAAAATGTCTTTAGTATTTCTTGTATGATAGATATATCTTGCTTTGTCCCTAGAAATATTACTGAATGTTTCTTCTCTAGTTTCTTTCCTGGCCAGTTGTTTACTTTTTTAAAAGTAATTTAATGTATTTATGTATATTAACACACAGAAAAATACATAGGAACAGTATACAGTTGGAGGAATTTGAATAAATAAATATATCCATGAAACTATAACCCTAATCAAGGTATAGGACCTTTTTTTTATTTTTAGTTTAATTTAATTTTTTAACTTTACAATATTGTATTGGTTTTGCCATATATCAAAATGAATCCGCCACAGGTATACATGTGTTCCCCATCCTGTCCTCCCACCTCCCTCCCCATGTCCTCCCACCTCCCTCCCCATACCATCCCTCTGGGTCATCCCAGTGCACCAGCCCCAAGCATCCAGTATCGTGCATCGAACCTGGACTGGCGACTCGTTTCATATATGATATTATACATGTTTCAATGCCATTCTCCCAAATCATCCCACCCTCTCCCTCTCCCACAGAGTCCAAAAGACTGTTCTATATATCAGTGTCTCTTATCACTCCAGAAAATTCCCTTATGCCTTACTCCAGTAAATTTCTACTTATCACTGTTGTGATTTTGAGACTGAGCAGGACCCTATGGGGTTCCTGGGAATGGAAGACTTTCTATGTCCCCATTTCTTGTTTGTAGGGAATGGGCTTAGCCTCCATGACCTTCTCTGAGTTCCAAACAGCAGGTTCAAACTGTTGCTAACCAGGGCAGGGAGGGGATACAGAGACAATGGAGGAGCAGTCAAGAAACAGCAGTGAAGCCTTGGGACAGGATCCTGGTTCTGCCTCAAGGGATATACCTAACAATATTTTTGAGCTCTTCTGCATAAATAAACCCCCCAACAAATTGAAGATGTTAACTACTTGGTGAAGCATTCTTCATTCTATAGAGAAGGTTGGTCACAGTTTGGTAACCTCAAGAACCACCGAAGTACATCAGGAGATTGCCTGAGGCCAGATTAAAGGAGTGTAGGCCCTGAACATCCCTGATCCTTATCAGCAGCCTCACTCTTGAACCACTGCTATCAAATTCCTCACCATATCCCCACCAGTTGGGACACAGTTTTGGAGCACCAGCCTGCTGTGCCCCAACTTTCCCTCACAAAGCAATAAAGCTATTCTTTGCTGCTTCACCCAAAACTCTGTCTCTGAGATTTGATTCAGCATTGGCGCACAGTGGCCGAGGTTTTGGTATCAATTTCTAATAACATAGACTTATTTTTCCCATACTTAAATTTCACATAAATGGAATTATTTTCTAAGTATGCTTTTGTGTCTGGCTTCTTTCTCTTAACATAATGTTTTTGAAATTTATCTACCTCAAACTTTAAGGATATATGCTTTTATTTCTCTTGGGTAAATACCCAGGAGAATAGTTTGGTCTTATAAGAAAGTGTTCATCCTTGCATGAAATGTTCCCTTGATATCTCCAATTTTCTGAAGAGATCTCTAGTCTTTCCCATCCTACCATTTCCCTCTATTTCTTTGCATTGTTCACTTAAGAAGACTTTCTTTTCTCTCCTTGCTATTCTCTGGAACTCTGCATTCAGTTGGGTGGTGTCTTTCCCTTTCTCCCTTGCCTTTTCTTCTCTTCCCAGATTTTTGTAAAGCCTGCTCAGACAACCACTTTTCCCCCTTGCATTCTTTTTTCTTTGGGATGGTTTTGGGCACTTCCTCCTGTACAGTGTTACAAACCTCCATCTATATATAGTTCTTCAGGCAGTCTGCCGACCAGATCTACTCCCCCAAATCTATTTGTCACCTCCACTGTATATAGGTCGTACCTGAAAGGCCTAGTGTTTTTCTATATTCTTCAATTTAAGCCTGAATTTTGCAATAAGGAGCTCATGGTCTGAGCCACAGTCAGCTTCAGGTCCTGTTTTTGCTGACTGTATAGAGCTTCTCCATCTTCAGCTGCCAAGACTATAATCAATTTGATTTCAGTATTGACCATTTGGTGATGTGCACATATAGTGTTGTCTCTTGTGTTGCTGGAAGAATGTATTTGCTATGATTAGTGTGTTCTCTTGACAAAAACTCTGTTAGCCTTTGCCCTGCTTCATTTTGTACTCCAAGGCCAAACTTGCTATTACTCCTGGTATCTCGTGACATCCTACTTTTGTATTCCAATCTCCTATGATGAAAAAGACATCTTTTGTGGTGTTCTAGAAGGTCTTGTAAGTCTTCATAGAACCAGTAAACTTTAGCTTCTTCAGCATTAGTGGTTGGGGCGTAGACTTGGATTACTGTGATGCTCAATGATTTGCCTTGGAAACCACCTGATGCGAAGAGCCAACTCATTGGAAAAGCCCCTGATATTGGGAAAGAGTGAGGGCGGGAGGAGAAGGGTGTGGCAGAGGATGAGATAATTGGATAGCATCACGGACTTATTGGCTTCCTTGATAGCTCATTTGGTAAAGAATCTGTCTGCAGTACAGCAGACCCCAGTTCGACTCCTGGGTCAGGAAGATCCCCTGGAGAAGGGACAGGCTACCCACTCCAGTATTCTGGCCTAGAGAATTCCATGAACTATATTGTCCATGGGGTCACAAAGAGTTGGACACAACTGAGCGACTTTCATTTTCACTGACTCAATGCACATGAGTTTGAGCAAACTCCAGGAGATAGCGAAGGACAGGGAATCCTGGCGTGCTGCAATCCATGAGGTTACAAAGAATTGGATATGGCTTAGTGACTAAACAACAACAACATAAGAAAGTGCCAAAGAGTTTTACAAAGTGGTTATAGCATTTTATATATCCACTGGTCTAGTTGTTCCCTATTCTTGCCAACATTTGATGTTATCAGTCTTTTTAATTTTAGCCATTACAGTGGGTGTGAGGAGGGTGTGAAGTGGTATCTCATTATAGTATTTTGCTGCAATTTCCAAAGTCACCTAAACATTTTTCTCTTTTTTCTTACCCGGGTTTGTCTGTTTTTACCTAGTGCTGTCCTTTACTTAGAAGAATATCATTCCTAATCACCAGTCTACCTAAACTATAGTGATGTGAAAGACCACCTGTGTGATGGAACAGAAGTTGGTGATAACAAAAGATACATCTACCAAAACATTTCCTTAACTCATTACTGCTAAGCTTCCTTTGAGTTCCCCAGGAGGGGCAGAATGAACCACCATCAACATAGCATCACAGATAGGCTTTTCAGAATTTTGGCGAACTAATTAAACAGGTGGTCTAGTCGCTAAGTCATGTCCAACTCTTGCGACCCCGTGGACTGTAGCAGGCCAGGCTCCTCTGTCCAAGGGATTCTCCAGGCAAGAATATTGGTGTGCCATTTCCTTCTCCAGGGGATCTTCCCAACCCAGGAATCAAACCCAGGTCTCCTGCATTGAAGGCAGATTCTCTACCATCTGAGCTACAGTGGAAGCCCCTAATTAAATTGAGGTCTGCTCAATCTTGAGGTCAAAAGACTAATGAAAAAATAAAGACAATGGTGTGGGGCTATAGAATATCTGTTATTGAGCTCTCTACCTTGTTTCTTTTATTCAATTGCTTCTTTCTTAGGCCTTGACTTCTACTTAACCAGTTAATGCATTCCTCTTTAGCCCAGGGAAATTATACTTGAAGCTCATTAGAATCAAGTGTATCTCTTATTAATTTATTCAAAGTAGAAAAAGAAAAAAAACTCACCACATTTCATACAATTTAGGCTAAATAAAATTTTTGAATACAGTGCAAATCAATTGAGCTGTCCTTTCATGTTGCATCCTTCAACTGCTGAATATTCTATATGGCATTTCACAGAAATATGATTTGATTTGAGAACATCTGCAGCAGTCTGGAACATATTTTCCCCTGTACTTGACTTTTAGCTCATTATAGCTCTCAGATGTTCTCTCAGCAATCCTGTGACATATTGGAGTGTTACTGAACAAACATCAGTGAAGCCTATGTCTTGAGTAGTGTCAATCTCAGTTGAAAATGTTTCAGCTTTCTTAGCATCAACACTGGAAGAATTTAATTAACCCACTGAAACTTTCAAAATGATAGTTAATGCATGTAAGAAATGAGAAATCTGAAACGGAGGAGGAGAGTGGATAAGTGCTTAACCTCCCACAAGCTGATGCCTGCCACCCTCAGTCTGCACTGAGCCAACCCATGAGAAGCCTTGCTCTCTGTGCAGCCTCCTAAATTTTGCTACGAAACCTCTGGCTTGCTCTATAGCCCCTCCGGAGATGGAGAAGGTGGAGGTGGCAACTACTGCTGTCACACTCCCCTGGTCCCCAAACAAGGTCAGCTTCCAGCCTCTAATCAGCTCCCATCCAGCTGCTCTCATGTTTTCAGTAGGTGGGGTTGGGATACCAAGGTCAGAAAAGCACTGTTGGCAGTGACACGGTTTTTTGCCCACTGCTGCTATTACATTAAGGAAGCAGCTGGTGAGATAATGTATGCCAAAGTGCTTTGTAAATTATAAAGTGCTTATATAATTGTCAAAAATAATCACTTCTGTTATTTCATTCCTAGGTTGCAGGATGAGCACTGAACTGGACCATTGGGTGGCAAAGTCCACCACTAAGCTGGCTAGATGGGTGTGTGGGGTCCAGAGGGCGGGGTCTCTGGTGACAGTACAAATTTGGAAGATAACAGAGGAGGAGGCTCTCAAAGGAGAGCCATGGATAGGCAAATGTTCGTATTTAAGAGCCAGAAAAAGGAAAGGTGTCCTGAAAGATTAACTCCAGGAAGGTTCTCTTCACACACAGAAATGTTATTTGCCTCCAAGCCTCTGCAGACTTTCTGCCTTAGCCTAGGGTATTCTTCCGATGTTTACTAGACCTTCATTTCAGATTACTTTGGGAAACACCCTCAAACTCCTCGATACCTCTGCTATCCTGTGCATTTCTCTATATCACTGTCATCATCATATCATATTATATAAATAACTCTTTAATTGCCTGATTTCCATACTAGTCTGTGAACCTTTTAAGGAAGACAACATTATAATGCTTGGCACATACTAGGCTTGATAAAAGGGAAGGGAGAAACAAGTAGAAAAGCGTGTTCAAAAATCAAAGGAGACATTTCAAATAGGAAGAAGTGGTTGACTATGGAATGTGACAAGATGTGGTGAAGACAAGACTGGGAAATGACTGGATTTGGTGATCACTATATCATGCAACCCTCACAAGAGTAGTTTTAGTGATTTTGGGGGGTGGGGATAGACAGAAATCTAATTTAAATGCATCAGAGACCAAAAAGCAAGTAAAGAATGAGACAGTGAGTATAGGCAATGTTTTCTGGAATCTCAACTCTGAAAGGAAGAAAAAAATTCAGAAAATATTATTTATTTTTCTCAATAATCCTATGGAATGCCTACTGTTATCCCAAGTTTTTCGATGAGGAAATGGTGGCTAAGACCGAGTATGTAAGTTGCCCAAGGCCTTACTACTAACAAGAAAGAAGCTCTGTGAAAGGCACACATTCTGCTCAATTTCCTCAGCTGGATTAGGCCAATGGTTGGATCTCTTCATAGTAATTTATTTATAACCAGGTACAGGGCAGGAATAATTATCATTGCTGTGTGTTTGGGAATAAATGTCTATCTAGTATCTTCAGGCATTTTACTAAGAGGTCAGACCCAGGGTAGGGTGATGTAATGGGAAATTGCATTATGGTACCAGCTGCCAGCATGTGGAAAGAGGTGCAGAAAGAAAAGGGAAGGTCACTAAAGAAAAGCTCTTCCGTTTTATAATTTTTCAAAGGGCTACAGAGCTATCAATCCTCTGGCAACAGCTACAGGTTATTTGCAATTCTGTATTAATCCTCACTGGCTGGTAATAATAAACTCGAAATGTCAGTGACTTAATACAATAAAAGCTGATTTCTCACTCATTAAAAAAAAAGTCTGTTGTATCTCTGGATATCTTCAATGTAGCGACTCAGCAATCTAGGCCATCCATTTTATGCTGCACTTTCTCAACTTGAGTCTTCAGAGTTTGCTGTAGCAAAGGACAGGTAATTTAGAGACCTGAGCGCCCTCTGTGAAACGCTTCCCCTCCGAATCACACGCCACATCTCACTCATGTGGCAGCGACGAAAGCATGTCACCTGGTCATACGGAACATTTAAGAGGCAAAGAGGTTTACTTCTCCTACAGAACCCTGAAATGCTAGTGAGCACCACCAATGCTGACCACAAACTCTGTAGGCATGAACAGAGGAGAAATCAGCTTGCATGCTTCTTATATATCTCAGTGAAGACTGTATACAGTAGTCTTAGAATAATTCTTAGGAGGCCTGGATTACCCCAAGTGCCACATGTTTACTTTCATTACCTTCACTTAAGACCTACATTAAATATAAAGAGATACTTAGCAACACTGGGTAACATTTAGGCTCCAAAAGGTTACCACCTTGATAGCCCTGAGATGATGGGTACCATTTACAGCTCAGTTGGAATGGGCACATGCAGAGAATAACTGCCAGCAGAGGATCTAGAGACGCTTCTCCAGTTTGAGATGAAATAGGATAAAACTGATAAGGCAGGAAAGGCCAGAAAAGTGATTTAAAGAGAAAAGGCAACAGAAGTTCAAGAAGCACAGTCTTGACATGATTATCCAGAAATAATCCACAGCAGATGGGCCAGCAAGGTGTGAGGAGCTGGGAGTGAGGCTTCAGGGTGCTTCCAGGTCTATGAGACTACTTCACAGAGAGAGCCTGAAGCTGTAAATCAAAGGCTCCAAGAATCAAAGGATTCTCTGCGTAGCATGAGTCATGTTCTCTGAGCAGGTTGCAGTCACATCTTCTCAAACACATTTCTAGGGATCACTGGTGGCCATGAAGCACAGACTAGTACAGGGCATGGATTTTAGACACTAATAAGGTTGCTTTCCAATGTCTATACAGCATGAAATGGACAGGAGATTTAGAAATGAAGTGGGTAATTAGATCAACATGGGCAACCAAACAAACTTGTCAGGTTTCTGAAGAGAAGAGGAAAAGAGATAGATACTTCATCTGGATATCTAAATGGATTTAGTTAATTGAGAGATTGAATGCCAGTTTTCAGTACAATTGAAGATATCTTTGCCTATCCTTCCTGAACTTCCAGGGTTTTAGTAACCCTATTCAATACAGTCACAATGCATAAAATTTCACAGGTAAAAAATACAAAACCAAAATGAAAAATAAAATACAAAAGCAAAGTACTATGGTGTGTCTTGTTTGATTTTTCTGGGGAGGAGGTAAATCAGATCCCTCTTTTGAATTTCAAAGAGCAGATATTTAATTCGTTTTCTCAAATCTTAGATTAAAACAACTTGGTATAAAGCTGAATATAACTAGAATTTCTGTTTGCTCTTTGCATTATCAAACTGACTCCTTTGACTCCCTTAATATCAGAAAAATATATCTTTTATCTAATACTCCCTTTATTCAAGTGGACAGAAGAGCTCAAACAGACATATAACAAATACCTGTTTTTTGTTTTTTGTTTTTTCCTCAGGGAGACTCTCAGGAGCACAGCTCAGAGTTACAGAGAGATGTTTTGCTTTATTCCATAAAATCAGGATATTCCATAAAATTAGGAACAAAGCTAACTGGTTTGCAATAAATGTTCACTGATTCTGTAGAGTTCTTAGGAGTGGGTAGAGGGAATGAGTTCAAGGATAGTACTTGAATTCAAATTTTATCTTACATGCTTTTATAGTAATGGTTTCTTTACAAATCCTCAGTCCCCACCCAGAACAAGAGAAATCCTAATCTTTTTTCCTGGCTTAAAAGTACCATAAAAATGAATGTGGCTAACTTGTGTTGAAGATGAAAAGCACTTTTGCACAAGTTCTAAGTATATAATTAATATTAATGAGATGCATTCTGATTAAAGTAGTATATTTGATGAAGTATGAGGAATAACCACTTACTTTCATGAAAGTGACAAAGAGAATAATTTCATTTGTACTTGGCAATTAGATATCAATTTAATGAGTGAGAAAAAATAGGGAATTATACTTTTTAAAAGCATGATGGGGTTCTCGGAGCAGTAAAAATGTTATATGGTTTATATTTTATTTCAGGCCTACAATGGTGGACCACAACAAGGTGGGTGCAATGTTTACAAACACAAGAGCTCATGTTTGCCCAAATTCCTAAACCAAGCTCCACGTTCTGGGAAGTGAAAAGCCATGTCCTGAAACATCTTGTTCTGTGTCAGTGCCCACGTAGGCATTTCCATTCAGTTACATACCTCTGCTGGGCTTAGCTTTGAGTTGGGCTTAGCACTCCTCTACAAAGTGCTCCCAGTAATTTCTACAAAGTGATCAGAGTTCCCTTGTGAAATGAACCCACCCACCCCAGAGATGGGAGAAAACACGGGGAGATTTATAGGGGAAGAGCTATTCTGGTCATAAGCACTGCAATACTATCTTTTCCCATAAAATGAGAAACTTCTACCAGCCCCTTTCTTAATGGTTCACTTCACATTCTGACAGTTACTCTGTCAAAATAGAGGGCAAAAGTGGGCCCCTCCTTTCTACCAATTTTAGGACCAGTGATGAACCATTCAAACCAATTTACTGCCCAAACCCCCAATTAACAAATTTATTGCCATTTTGGGCTTCCCTGGTAGCTTAGATGGTAAATAGTCTGCCTGCAAAGCAGGAGACCTGAGTTTAATTCCTGGGTCGGGAATATCCCCTGGAGAAGGAAATGGAAACCCACTCCAGTATTTATGCCTGGAGAATCCTGTGGACAGGGGAGCCCGGTGGGCTACAGTTCATGGGGTCGCAAAGAATCAGACATGACTGATCAACTAATACTTTCATTCACTTCACGTTCCTTTCCATTTTACCTGGAAAGCAAACACTGATTTGTTCAGGAACTTTTTTACATGGGTATGAAAGGGAGTGCTTCAAAGGACAAAGTTACCAGCTTTTAACCAGTTCAAATGAACCTAGTAAGAGCATGTTATCAACAGAAGGCCAAGAGAATGTATAAAAATAATCTATGAATACCAGCTGGAAAATCTATGCAAGATCTAGGATAAATCAATTCATAAAGCATTGCTCAAATGTTCATATTTACCCTAAGATTATACATATATTTTGGATACAAATATATCATATATCCAAATTACCCCCTATGTAGCTAGCTAGCTATGTTAGAATTAACTATAACAATAACTGCCATTGCTGCACATCAAATGTCTGCTATATGCTATACACATCACACATATGATTTCTAGTCCTCACAAAACACAAAGCACACACAAAATCACTATCATTGTCTAAATATGTCATTCCAGGAAAGGAGAACTGCAGCATTCATGTGGCTGGCATGTTCATCCAGCAGTAAGACACTGAACCAGGATTCAAATTCAGACCTGCCGGACTCCAAACACTGTGCTCCTTTTACTACAGTAGTGCACTGACTTCACTGTGGGATCCTTACACATTCACAAGCTGATGAGACACTCAGGACTACAAGACGATCAAGGACTATCAAAACTTACCCAACAGTTTTTGCTTCTAAGTAGGAATAATCACCATTTATAACAGGTGGTTGCCCTATTCTTCAAGGGTACTTGGCAGTTCAGCATTCTACCTAAGATACTACTCAAACCATCTGATGATATTTAGAGATGTAAACAAGTTGCCACAATAACCATGAGGTAGACTGATTTACTAATTTCGGGAAGTCTGAATTTCTAGGAACCAATTTTTTTTTTTTTTTGCCATGTCCTATGAAGTGAACTAAAACAATAAAAAATATTTAGCCTCATATAATCAGTCATAGAAAGTGACCTCAATAATACTGCTTTCTAATTCCATCATTACCCAAGTAACTGAAAGTAATGTAACATGCTATTTGGAACTTCTCTAACAATATAACATAACTCCCCCCTTCCCATACATGCACACAAATAACTGCAGGGACAAAGCTGAAATGAGAGAAGAAAGCATGGACAAGAAATACAAGGCCATAAGATGAACTTGAAAACAAATGACCTTTATCTTCTTTGTACTCTCTTTTCTTGGTTAGCTTTGCAAGTGATCATTCAAGAAACTAGCAAAAACATGTTATCATGGAGCATGGCCCCGCCCATCAGAACAAGACCCAGTTTCCCCCTCAGTCAGTCTCTCCCAACAGGAAGCTTCCATAAGGCTCTTATCCTTCTCCATCAGAAGGCAAACAGAAAACCACAATCACAGAAAAGTAACCCATCTTAAACATATGGACCACAGCCTTGTCTAACTCAATAAAACTATGAGCCATGCCGTGTAGGGCCATCAAAGACAGAGAGGTCATGGTGGAGAGTTCTGACAAAACATGGTCCACTGGCGAGGGAATCGGAAACTCCTTCAGTATTCTTGCCTTGAGAACCCTACGAACAGTATGGAAAGGCAAAAAGATAGGACACTGAAAGATGAACTCCCCAGGTCAGAAGGTGCCCAATACGCTACTGGAGATCAGTGGAGAAATAACTCCAGACAGAATGAAGAGATGGAGCCAAAGCAAAAACAACACCCAGTTGTGGATGGGACTGGTGATAGAAGCAAGGCTGAATGATGTAATGAGCAATATTGCATAGGAACTTGGAATGTTAGGTCCATGAATCAAGGCAAATTGGAAGTGGTCAAACAGGAGATGGCAAGAGTGAACGTTGACATTCTAGGAATCAGCGAACTGAAATGGACTGGAATGGGTGAATTTAACTCAGACGACCATTATATTTACTACTGTGGGCAAGAACCCCTTTGAAGAAATGGAGTAGCCATCATAGTCAACAAAAGAGTCTGAAGTGCAGTACCTGGAAGCAATCTCAAAAATGACAGAATGATCTCGGTTCATTTCTATGGCAAACCATGCAATATCACAGTAATCCAAGTCTATACCCCAACCAGTAATGCTGAAGAAGCTGAAGCTCAATGGTACTATGAAGACCTACAAGACCTTCTAGAACTAACCTTCAAAAAATATATCCTTTTCATTACAGGGGACTGGAATGCAAAAGTAGGAAGTCAAGAAATACCTGGAGTAATAGGCAAATTTGACCTTGGAGTACAGAATGAAGCAGGGCAAAGGCTAACAGTTTTGCCAAGAGAATGCACTGGAGAACGCAAACACCCTCTTCCAACAACACAAGAGAAGACTCTACACATGGACATCACCAGATGGTCAATACTGAAATCAGATAGATTATATTCTTTGCAGGCAAAGATGGAGAAGCTCTATACAGTCAGCAAAAACAAGAACATGATTTGACTGTGGCTCAGATCATGAACTCCCTGTGGCCAAATTCAGACTTAAATTGAAGAAAGTAGGGAAAATCACTAGACTAACAGGTATGACCTAAAGAAAATCCCTTACAATTATACAGAGGAAGTGATAAATAGATTTAAGGGACTAGATCTGATAGAGTGCCTGAAGAACTACGGATGGAGGTTCGTGATATTGTACAGGACAGAGGGATCAAGACCACTCCCAAGAAAAAGAAATGCAAAAAGGCAAAATGGCTGTCTGAGGAGGGCTTACAAATAGCTGTGAAAAGAAGAGAAGCAAAAAGCAAAAGAGAAAAGGAAAGATATACCCATGTGAATGCAAAGTTACAAAGAATATCAAAGAGAGATAAGAAAGCCTTCCTCAGTAATCAGTGCAAAGAAATAGAGGAAAACAATAGAATGGGAAAGACTAGAGATCTCTTTGAGAAGATTAGAGATACCAAGGGAACATTTCATGCAAAGATGGGCTCAGTAAAGGACAGAAATGGTATAGATCTAACAGAAGCATAAGATATTAAGAAGAGGTGGCAAGAATGCACAGAAGAACTGTATAAAAAAGATCTTCATGACCTAGATAATCATGATGGTGTGATCACTCACCTAGAGTCAGACATCCTGGAATGCGAAGTCAAGTGGGCCTTCAGTTCAGTTCAGTTTACGACCTTACGAATCATAGCACACCAGGCCTCCCTGTCCATCACCAACTCTCAGAGCTCACTCAAATTCATGTCCATAGAGTTGGTGATGCCATCCAGCCATCTCATCCTCTGTCGTCCCCTTCTCCTCCTGCTCCCAATCCCTCCCAGCATTAGGGTCTTTTCCAATGAGTCAACTCTTCACATGAGGTGACCAAAGTATTTAGGAAACATCATTACAAACAAAGCTAGTGGAGGTGATGGAATTCCCGTTGAGCTATTTAAATCCTAACAGTGATGCTGTGAAAGTGCTGTACTCAATATGCCAGCAAATTTGGAAAACTCAGCAGTGGCCACAGGACTGGAAAAGGTCAGTTTTCCTTCCAGTTCCAAAGAAAGGCAATGCCAAAGAATGCTCAAACTACCACACAATTGCGTTCATCCCACACGCTAGTAAAGTTATGCTCAAAATTCTCCAAGGCAGGCTCCAACAATACGTGAACCATGAAGTTCCAGATGTTCAAGCTGGTTTTAGAAAAGGCAGAGGAACCAGAGACCAAATTGCCAACATCCGCTGGATCATTGAAAAAGCAATAGAGTTCCAGAAAACTTCTATTTTTTCTTTATTGACTATGCCAAAGCCTTTGACTGTGTGGATCACAATAAATTGTGGAAAATTCTTCAAGAGATGGGAATACCAGATCACCTGACCTGCCTCTTGAAAAATTTGAATGCAGGTCAGGAGCAATAGTTAGAACTGGACATGGAACAACAGACTGGTTCCACATAGGAAAATGAGTACGTCAAAAATATATTTTCACCCTGCTTATTTAACCTATATGCAGAGTACTTCATGAGAAATGCTGGACTGGATGAAGCCCAAGCTGGAATCAAGATTGCTGGGAGCAATAGCAATAACCTCAGATATGTAGATGACACCACCCTTATGGCAGAAAGTGAAAAGGAACTGAAGTGCCTCTTGATGAAAGTGAAAGTAGAGAGGTAAAAAGTTGACTTAAAGCTCAACATTCAGAAGACTGAGATCATGGCATCAGGTCCCATCACTTCATGGCAAATAGATGGGGAAACAGTGGCAGACTTTATTTTTTTGAACTCCAAAATCACTGCATATGGTAGCTGCAGCCATGAAATTAAAACACGTTTATTCCTTGGAAGGAAAGTTATGACCAACCTAGTTAGAATATTAAAAAGCAGAGACATTACTTTGCCAAAAAAGGTCCGTCTAGTCAAGGCTATGGTTTTTCCCATAGTCATGTACGGATGTGAGAATTGGACTATAAAGAAAGTTGAGCAACAAAGAATTGATGCTTTTGAATTGTGGAGTTGGAGAAGACTCTTGAGAGTCCCTTGGACTGCAAGGAGATCCAACCAGTCCATCCTAAAGGAAATCAGTCCTGAATATTCATTGGAAGGACTGATGCTGAAGCTGAAACTACCTGATACAAAGAGCTGACTCATTTGAAAAGACCCTGATGCTGGAAATAGTAAAGGCAGGAGGAGAAGGGGACTACAGAGGATGAGACTGTTGGATGGTAACACCGATTCAATGGATGTGAGTTTGAGTAAGCTCCAGGAGTTGGTGATGGACAAGGTGGCCTGGTGTGCTGCAGTCCATGGGATCGCAAAGAGTAGGACACTACTGAGCAACTGAAGTGAACTGACTAATGCAACAGCCCACAGGCAGGTCTCTCACCATGGATTTTTATTTTAAGTTTCCATATACTTGTTGATAAGATTAAATTGTTTTAAATAATTCCAGTTTACTTTAATAAAGTATTATATATATATTCTGGCCACAAGTTATTTGTGTGTTACAAGTATTATGGATAGTTTCTCCAATTCTCTAATTTAAATTTTCATTTCCTTAACTTGCCTTTTGATGAGCAGAAGTTAATTTTGATGAAGTGCAACTATTAATTTTTTTCGAGTATGTTTTTGTATCTTAAACAATTTTCTTATCCCAAAGGATATTTACTTACATTTTTTTAATTATATAATATTTTTTTTATTTTTATATCTGTGATATATTTAAAGTTACTTTTGTGTCCTGTGTGAGGTTAATATGAAGGTTCGTTAAATACCTATGTATCTATATCTATATATGGTTATCCATTAATTCCAGCTCATTTATCGAAAAGTCTTTCCTTTCTCCATTGTATTGCTTTGGTGTCTTTGTCAAAAATCAATTGAGGTTATATGTGTGGTTTACTTCTAGACTTTCTATCTGTTCCATTGCTCTATTTGTCTGTCCTGACACTAAAACAGACTTGCTTGACTACTCCAGATTTATAGAAAATCTTGAAGACAGATAGATCAAATCTTCTAAGTATGTTCTTTTTCAAGATTCTTTTGGCTACTGTTGGACCTTTGAAATCCAATGCAAATTTTAGAATCAGTTTGTCAACTTCTACAAATACATGTTCTAGGATTTTGATTGGGATTGTCGTATATCTACAGATCAATTTGAAGAAAATCGAATCTTAGCATATCTCTCTATTGATATTTCTTCATTAATTTTTCTCAGCAATTCTTTATAGTTTTGTAATTTGTAGTTTTCAGTGGGTGGTTACTGCACAAATTTTAATTTGTTCCTAAGTATTTTGTAGATTTTGAATGCTATTGTAAAGGGCATTTTAAAATTTAATTTTTGGGCTGTATATATAAAAATACAATTGACTTTTGTATATTGTCTTTATCTTGTGAAACTCTGCTAAGTTCATTTATTGATTTTTAGTTCCAGAGAATAGAAAGGAGAAATAAGAAGTCCTTCTTAAATGAACAATGCCAAGAAATAGAAGAAAACAATAGAATGGGAAAGACTAGAGATCTCTTCAAAAAAACAAGATACCAGGGTATACTTCATGCAAGGATGGGCATGATAAACAACAAAAAGAGTAAGGACTTTACAGAAACAGAAGGGATTAAGAGGTGGCAAGAACACACAGAAGAACTATACAAAAAATGTTCTCAATGACACGGATAACAATGATGGTGTGATCACTTACCTAGATCCAGACATTCTGGAGTGTGAAGTCAAGTGGGTATTAGGAAGCATTACTATGAACAAAGCAAGTGGAGGTGATGGAATTCTAGCTGAAAGCTATTTAAAATCCTAAACGATGATGCTGTTAAAGTACCACATTCAATATGTCAGCAAATTTGGAAAACTCAGCAGTGGCCATGGGACTGGAAAAGGTTAATTTTTCATTCCAATCTCAAAGAAGGGCAGTGCCAAAAAATGCTCAAGTTACCGTACAGCTGTACATGTTTCACACGCTAGCAAGATTATGCTCAAAATCCTTCAAGCTAGACTTCAGCAGTATGTGAATCGAAAATTCCAGATGTAGAGGCTGGGTTTGGAAAAGGCAGAGGAACCAGAGACCAAATTGCCAAGATTCCTTGGATCATAGAGAAAGCAAGAGAGTTCCAGAAAAACATCTACTTCTTCTTTATTGACTATGCTAAAGCCTTTGACTATGAGGATCAAAACAAAGTGGAAAATTCTTAAAGATATGGGAATACTACCTTACCTGCCTCCTGAGAAACCTGTGTATGTGGTTTCAAGAAGCAACAGTTGGAACTAGACATGGAACAAAGAACTGGTTCTAAATTGGGAAAGGAGTATGTCAAGGCTATTGACTGTCACCCTGCTTATTTAATTTCTATGCAGAGTACATCATGAGAAATGATAGCCTGGATGAATCACAAACTGAAATCAAGATTGCTGGGAGAAATATCAACAATCTCGGATATGCAGATGATATCATTCTAATGGCAGAAAGTGAAGAGGAACTAAAGAACCTTTTGATCAAGGTGAAAGAGGAAAGTGAAAAAGCTGGCTTAAAACTCAACATTCAAAAACTAAGATCTTGGCATCTGGTCTCATCATGGCAAACAGAAGGGGAAAAAGTGGAAGCAGTGATAGATCTTATTTTCTTGGGCTCCAAAATCATTGTGGACAGTGACTGCAGCCATGAAATTAAAAGACTCTTGCTCCTTGGAAAGAAAAGCAATGACAAACCTACACAGCATACTAAACAGAAGAAACACCATTTTGCCAAGAAAGGTCCATATAGTCAAAGATATATTTTTTCCAGTAATCCTGTATGGATGTGAGAGCTGAACCATAAAGAAGGCTACATCAGGAAGAATTCTTTTGAATTGTGCTGCAGGAGAAGACTCTTGAGAGAGTCTCTTAGATAGCGAGGAGTTCCAATAAGTCAATCTAAAGGGAATCTACCCTGAATATTCATTGAAAGGACTGATGCTGAAGTTCCAATACTTTCGCCACCTATTGCAAAGAGCTGACTCTTTGGAAAAGATTCTGATGCTGGGAAAAACTGATGTCAAAAGGAGAAGGGAGCAGTACAGGATAAGATGGTTAGATAGCATCACTGATTCAAGACATGAATTTGAGCAAACTTCGGGAGATAGTGCAGGATAGGAAAGCCTGGTGTGCTGCAGCCCATAGGATCTCAAAGAATTGGACACAACTTATTGATTGAACAAGAACAACAATAGTGTTTTTACAGGTGCTTTACAAGTTTTATGTACACAATATTACTACCTGCAAATTAAGACAGTCTTCATAGTCTTTGTTTCCAATTTAGATACCATTTATTTCTTTTTGTGTCCCTATTGCAGTAGTTAGGACCTCCAGTATAATGTTGGATATAAGTAGTGAGTGTAGACATTTATGCCTAGTTCTTGATCTTAGGGGAAGTTGATTTTTTTTCACCATTACATATAGTATGAACTATAGAATTTTTATAAATGCTTTATCAGGTTGAGGGTTTCCACTAGATTGCTTAGGTTTTTATGATGAGTAGTTGCTAGATTTTGTCAAATGCTTTTTCTGCCTCTAAGGACTTGTATCTAGAACATATATAGAATTTCTAAAATTTAATTAAAAAATCAACCCAATTATTAAGTAGGGGAAAGAACTGAATAGACTCTTCAGAGAAGAAGACATATGGATGTGTAAAAAGAACACAAAGAAGTGGTGAACATCATGAATTTCCAGGGCAATAAAAATTCATATTACAGTATGGTTGTCATGTACATACAATAAAATGTCTAAAATGAAAAGGAAAGAGAATACTAAATGTTGGCTGGAATGTGGAAAAACCAAAACACCCATCTGCAGTTGTAGGAGTGTAAAATGCTGCAATCACTTTGGAAATCTGTTTGTAGGTTTCTTATAAAGCATACACATTACCTTATGATGCAGATATTACACACCTGGATTTTACTCAAGAGAAGTAAAAATTTGTATTCACAAAACCATTTATGCATGAATGCCTATTTCAGATATATTTACAATATTGGGGAAGTGAACCTAGCCCAAATGTTGATTTGAATGAATACTCAAATTGTGGTATATTTATACAATAAAATATTATTTACCAATAAAAATGAATTGCTTTACAGCCCCCCAAACCTGGATGAATCTCTGAAACACTGTATTGAGAATAACCACACAGAAAAAAGCATACATTATGGAATTCTAGTTGTATCATGCTAAAGCATATGAGCAAACTAACCTATGTTGATGGAAATTAGTGTTTGCTTCTGGTGGTAGGAAAGACAGAGAGATAATGACTGGGAAAATGTAGAAGGGAATCCAAGAGGTGTTGGCAATGTTGTGTATCTTGATAGATGCAAGGATTTTATTGGTGTATTGTTGGCCAAAACTCATCAAATGGTTTAAGATCTGTCCATTTTTATGTAAACTAAACTTCAATTTGGAAAAATGAAAAGCACAAAAAAATAAATAGCATGAAGACATAAGACTTTTAAAGTTTTTAGTAAACAGGAGATACCACTGTTATTATGAGGACTTTTGTGATAGTCATGCTTATGACATTATATATTCCTTGTGGATGCTTCGTTGTTCCCTGTATTGAAAAACATACCAGAGACAAGTAAATAGATAGAGATCTACATACAAAGCACCACCACTACATAGCAGTAGTTTTATAAATCATATTCCTTTTGATTTTAAAAACATGAGAAGGATGCATCTGGCCATATAGATGCACACATTTTGGTTTTTATCATCAAAATAAAACCTTGTATTATGAATCACTATACAAGCACCAGACAGTGTTTCTGATTTTATCCCAATGAAAGCTTTTTAATGAGTACACATTATGTTCACTTATTAATATCACTGATAGGTATTTCATCATATTTTAATACCTACTGAAAGTAATTTGGCACGTTTACTGTTTTCTTCTAAAATGCTTGCTATTCTTGAAAGGGCCTGGCTGGAATTTTAATTATAAACTGGCTTCCTTTTTTTCTTCTAAAGAAGGACACCACAGATAGTCTGTGCAACTTAATTCTATAAACATGGAGCATTGTGCGAGGTGCTTGAAAATTCAAATATAAATGAGACATGATCTCTGTTTTCCAGAAGCTCATAATGAGCTCAGTGATGGACAAGAAGTAATATAACTAGAAGATCATCTAATAACTGCAATACTGGTTATATGAACAAAGGGCTGTAGGAGAAAAGTGAAAGTGAAAGTCACTCAGTTGTGTCTCTTTGCAACCCCATGGACTATACAGTCCATGGAATTCTCCAGGCCAGAATACTGGAGTAGGTAGCCTTCCCCTTCTCCAACCCAGGGATCGAACCTAGGCATCCTGCATTGCAGGCAGATTCTTTACCAGCTGAGCCACAAGGGAAGCCCAAGAAAACTGGAGTGGGTACCCTATCCCTTCTCCAGGGAATCTTCCCAACCCAGGAATCGAACCGGGGTCTCTTCCATTGCAGGCAGATTCTTTACCAACTGAGCTATCAAAGAAGCAACTCAATTTTCCTAGAGGGAGAGGAAGACAGTCATAGATGACTTCACAAAGGAAGTGACATTTAAGATAGATAACACATTTAAGATTTAAAAAAATAAAAGAGTGATTAATATATCATTCAGTAATTCAGCTACCATGCTGTTGCTCCTACATGATGAACATTAGGTCAGGCACTGGCACATGGTGTGGTCTAGACCCTCAAGAAGCTTATACTCTAGGTACATTTTGCCAATTCTAGAAGGAATCAAGGTCGCTCAGTTGCATACCTCATTCTTTTCACTCTGGCTTCTTTCCATCTCATTTTACTAGACTCATACACCATAAAAGACTTTTAAGTTCAAAGTTACTATTTTTCTTTTTTCATTTTTGATGTAATGGGGGAAATGATGCATGGTAAATATTGACTGTTAGTTCTACCACTTAGCTGTTTTCTTACAGCATTTATTTATTCATTCATTTACTTATTCAAACATCATTTATTAAGCCCTTACTGAGTATCAGTGGGTACCCAGGAATTGGGATACAAAGGGGAAGACTGTCTGGCAGAAGAATCAGAGATGCAGAGATTCAAATGCTGTGTGATACTGGTTGCAACTCAGATGGAAGAAGAAAAGGAGAAATTAACCCTGGTCAGAGAGGTCAGAGAATAACTCAAAGAGAAGAGGATGCTTTAATTACTCTTTAGTGAACTGGAAAGACTCCAGATGTAAAGAAGAGCAGGTGAAAATGTGCACAGACCCCAAGCAATCAGCTGTGTTGTCCTGTGTTGTTTTCTCTCAAGGGCTCTTGCTTAGGAATTCTGCTTTTATCCTAAGCACAGAAAAGTACAGTCATTTCCTTCCATGCTTTCTGATTGTAAAATTTTGTTTTTTTCTTTTAGCATGCAATTTTTTCCATGTTTCTCAAGCAAATTATCTCAACATAATTCTTATTTTCACACCTTAAAATGCCAAATATTAGCATTTTATTTTCTAATGTCACTAAAATATATACTTTGCCTCCAACTCTAAAGAAGAATTTGTGGATAAAGATATAATCGCAGTTACATTTTCATTTAAGTATTCTTCACAACATTTTATCTAAACTACTTAAGGCGAATCGTATTTCAAAATTCAGAAACTTTTTTGGACTTTAAGAAAGAAAAATGGTACATTTACTACATTATACCTAATACCTCCAGCAAGATGCGGAGTGGCAACCTGGACTCAAACACATTAGTCTCTCTGCAGTAAACATGCAAATGTTCACTCTAAAAGGAATAAATAAAGATTATAAATAGCCTCATATCAGTTCAGGCCAGGTTTGCTGCCAAATGAGTTATGTGAAACATTTGGTTACAGAGTTTTTTGGTTTCAGAATTGTTAATGAGAGAATGCGGACTTGTGGTTATCCTCATTTTATAGTTTGAGACACAGATTTAGAGAGATTAATTAACTCACCGGAGTTGCTTAGTTAATAAGTGACGAAGCCTCATAGAAACCCCACAGGCTTGCTCTGAACTCTGCCAGTAACCACTGTCCCACATACAGCAAGCTCACTTTTATTGAGCTGCCAGGTTTTTGCCAGGTAAAGAGGGAATTAAGGTAACTGAGTATAAAATAAAAGGGTTTGGCTACAGATGCCCCTCCATTTTTGATGATATTGTGAATAGTCTCAACTTCCTAATCCTCACAGACATCCTCATTGCTGACTGTGGAGGAAAATGAGACTTGAGCCATGGAAACAAGGATTTGGCCACATTAGTTATGTTAGCTTTCAAGTAATTAGTATATTTAATATATTCTCCCTAATGCATGCCTCATGTATTAATTGATTAAACTTCCCAAGCAATGTTTCTTCATGTGACTTTGGAAGAGCAAGAAGTCAGGCATGGACTCTGGATGTCATGCCTTTGACAACTGTCTCTGCGTTACAATTCTTCTGGCTTACGTGTCTTTGATCCAACAGCTGAACTAACTCCCTGGTTCCTCAATGGGCATGTTCAACCACTGGTCATTCAGAACCCAGTGTGCTGCTTCTCTGGATTTCCTCTCCCTATTCTCTATGTCATTTCTCTTCCAGCTCAAAATCATTTCTTACCAGCTTTCTCCTACAAAAGAAGCTGTGTTATGTCCATCACTATCTTCTCAGTCTCTGACTGTACTCAGTTGCTATTCACTTCAGTCCTCTTGGCAACATGGATCTTTGTGTTCTTCCATCAGAATCAGGATGTTAAAATGCAGATTCCTGGACGCACCTTTGACCAGTTAAATCGGGATCTCTAGGAGTGGAGCCGGGGAATCTACACTGTCAGATGTATGCCACATGGTATTCAAGCACCATGAGTTTGAGATAACAGCTTTGTGGTGTAGAAGAGCTATGACTGCCCTTCCTATGGAATCTACTCTCATGCTTGCAGGCACAAATTTATACAACTTGCACCATAAGACCAGAGCAAACTATAAATGCCTGACTTCTTGCTCTTCCAAAGTCACATGAAGAAACATTGCTTGGGAAGTTTAATCAATTAATACGTGAGGTATGCATTAGGGAGAATATATTAAATATACTAATTACTTGAAAGATAACATGACTAATTTGGCCAAATCCTTGTTTCCATGGCTCAAGTCTCATTTTCCTCCATCTTCAAACACTGCACTGTAATTGGTTTCTTCTAAATTTCTACTCTAATTTATTCTAGCCTGACCTCTGAGTGAAAGATTAAGTAGAGTAACAATTATACTTTCCAAATAAATTTTTTTCCTGTCTAAAGAAGCCAGCTACTTCTAGCGGGGCTTTTTAAAAGCGTCTGCATCTTCTCTTGTTTCCCTATAGCATGAAAACATGGTAAGAAGCAGCATCCTACTCCTTAGCTAATGAGAATATAATATGAATTACTGTCAAAGATACACACACATACATACACCAGGAAAGAACAGCTAGGAAGCCACCTGTACTGTGGACCCGGAGTGCTTTGATTCACTATTAGGAATATTAACCTAAAGGAGATAGTCACCTATTGTTTGAGTCATGTCAGCCCTCACCGGAGACTCTGGGGCATAGATCTATTTACCAGACCATCTGCTTGTTCCTCAACTTAGTGCTGAGAAATGAATTAGTAATACAATCACATAAGCAAGATCTTCCTTTTTTTTTTTAACAAATGATAATACTGGAAATTACGCTTACAACTTTGATGAAGGCTGGGCTTACCAAAATGAAGTCTAAACCTAGATTCAAACTATCTGAAAATCAGTTTCCACTTATGTTATTGACACAAGTGTCTCCATCATTACCTATTTTTATTTGAATATGTAAGTTTTGAAATGAGTGTGGAAGTCCTTTAGAGACAAAATGACGCAGTGCAATGCAGCCTTTTCCATCTCAGCTCTCACGATGACTGCATATATTTGAGACAATGCTTTTATAGATGGTCATAAACTATCAAAACCATCACGTCAGAAACAATTAACTGGATATGTTTACATTGCATGAGCGTAAAGTTATTTGTAAATTTTTTTTAGTTATGAACAACCTTGGGATATTGATGGTCATTGATAAAGGCATGAGCACTCACTGTCTAAATACTTTCAGATTCAGTTTATAGTAATATGATTAGTTACACTAATAATACTGCTTGGGCACAGTCTTGCTAATTATAATATTATAAATATTAATGTCACCCAGCCTTTCTGTTTGATTGCCATTCATGGAGTCATTCATCACGATATTTTCCTGGAAACCAGCAAGATTTTATTCCCCCCCCCTTTTATTTTTGATCACTGGACTTGCAGTCATTCATACACATTAATCTATAAGAAGCTCTTATTTTTGGCTATCTCAATGTAAATCATTATATGATGTTTCTCTTATTCTTTCTGAGTCCCTAACCATGCCATCGAAAGCACAGAACCCAGGGTTTTTGTTTTCCATTCTTTTTCATGTGACCTGTTTCAAGTTAAGATTCATTTGAATTATTAAATGCTTCCTTAAAGAATCTTTTTATACTTGCCTCTCTTTTTTTAAAGTTAATTATTGATGTAGTGACAAGCTGAAAAGACTAAGAATTATAATTTTTTCCTCCCCTCATTCAGGACTCAAGAAACGTCTTCTGACAATGGTTGTCTATTTAGAATAATACAAATGAAATACAAAGGCAAAATACTGAATGTTGTTTCAGAAAAGATTTGCTAAAATCACTGTATTATACAAAATGTAAATGTAGTGTATATTTCTCTGAAAATAGCAGTTAGAGAGAAAGTTGGGACATAACCTTTTGAGCCCAGATTTAACCACACACATAGCAGAAGCAGTTACAAAAGATACTGATTAGATTTTAATTTTAAAAACTTCATCATATTATTCAGGGCTCCAGTGATTTGATTGTCTGAAAATAGAAAGGTAATGTTATAATTTCCAGAGCTGGTTAAAGAATAAAGAAATCTCCAGCCTCCCACTGGAAAGAATGCCAGTCATCACCACAGTAAGCAAGAATTTGGAGGCATTTTATACTATAAACTTCAATCTTTTTCCTTTATGTGACCTTGTGTTATACAGGTTTCATAAAAATGTAGCTCAGAGACCTGTCATATAGTTGTAATCAAGGCTCCTTCAGAACAATTCTACTATGCAGTCACATCCAACGGGGCATCTGTGTTTCCCCTGTTAGTAGGACAGTGGGAGGGCAAACAAGACCCGAAATGGAAAATGAAAAAGCCAGAGTCCTCAAGGACAACCCAAGAGAGGTGACCACGTACCTTTCCCACAAGTTCAGCAATACAAGGGACTGGTTTCCCTTTCTGGTGACTCTTCGTGGCTGGACTCTGCCCATCCCAGTCCTGTAGTTCTTCAATGCTTTTCAGATAAAGCAAGGCTTTGAGGCCAGTGCAGTAGTCTTGGATGATAGTGAAATCCTGATTTTGAATAGCACTGCATACCTAGAAAAGGTAGAGCAACCAACAGAATGTCAGTTCAGTTGCTCAGTCCTATCAGACTCTTTGTGACCCCATGGACTGCAGCACACCAGGCCTCTCTGTCCATCACTAACTTCCAGAGTTTACTCAAACTCATGTCCGTTGAATTGATGATGCCATCCAACCATCTCATCCTTTGTTGTCCCTTTCTCCTCCCACCTTCAACCTTTCCCAGCATTAGGGTCTTTTCAAATGAGTCAGTTCTTCACAACAGGTGGCCAAAGTATTGGAGTACCAGCTTCAGTCAAACCAAGAGCTAATTCTCCAAACAGACTCACTTTTCAGACAGTCAACACAATTTATTTTACATGCCAGGCACTGGTCTAAGCCTGACATGTCAGTCATTGCCTGCCGGGGATGGGAGTGTTAGGGAAGGAAAAACTGCCAAGGGGCACAGGGAAACTTTCAGGGACTATGGATACTTTCATCAGCTTGATGTGGGGACAGTCTCACAGGTATATACATATTTCAAAACATCAGACTGTATACTTTAAATATGTGTAAAGTGTTAGTTTCTCAGTTGTGTCTGACTTTGCAACCCCATGGACTGTAGCCCTCCAGGCTCCCCTGTCCATGGAATTCTCCAGGCAAGAACACTGGATTGGTTTCCATTCCCTTATCCAGGAGATCTTTCCAATACAGAGATTGCACCCAGGTATCCTGCATTGCAGGCAGATTCTTTACCATCTAAGCCACCAGGGAAACCCTATGTCATGCATAGTCAGTATGGCTGTAAAAAATTAGGTCCAATAGGTAGAATTTCCAAGGAGTTAAATTCAGCACAACCTAAGAATGGACATTTTAATCTCTCATTTGCTTTCTGTTAAGATGTACTGCTTAGAGGTACATGTCCTGGCTGGTCATGTACCTTGTTTGAAGGTGGTCATGCTGGGCTGGAGTGCTCTCATCAGTTAACTCAGCCCGCAGGTACCAATGCCTACCTCTTCAGCCTCATATATTGTTGTTCTTCTTTGTATTCACTATGCTCCAATCATCCAGGTCTTTCCTCTTTTCCTCAGATTTGCCACATTCTTTCTTTGCCTTGAGACCTCGTAAGACCTTGCTGCCTGGAAGGCCTTTGCCTTTTACACATGGCTGACCAACCCCCCAGGCTTCAGTCTCATGGGAAATATTACTTCTTCAAGGAGGCCTCTAGGAGCTCCATAAGGAGGTTAAAGCCTCCTTAACTCATAGAGTTTTGACTTCTAACTTTTGCAAGATTATTTGATTGACAGCTCCCTTCCCGGATAGACTGAAGCTTTAGGAGGGAAGAACCTATATTTATTTTGGACAACATATTATCCCCAGGGACTAGCACAGAGTTTGTCACTTATTCTGCTCTTAATAGAGATATGTTTAATGACTGCATGTGCAGGAGAGATTTTTTTTTTTTTTTGCATGACCATTTGTTAGAAAATAGAGATTTAATGGCTGAATCTGAGAAATTAGGATCCTTCTAAAAACAACATATTTGAGAGTCTGTTAGGATTTGAGTTAGAGCTTGAATTCAGTGGATTTAGAGAAACACTTTCAGATTGATTACTTACAAAGATAATTCTCCAATTTTTATACTACACATAGACTCCAGAAACTCATTTACAACTGCTGGTAGGACCTCTTCATCCATATGGCCCACCATCACTTAAACAGAAAATTTATCACCTAGAATTCAGTGACTCTCCACATCCATATTTCAAATCAATCCAAAGAAACAACCATCCAAACAAAAGTAAGCAAAGCAAAACTCATTTCTAGCCTATCTTTCCAGATGTTAGATTCTTAGCATATATCATAGTGCCTGGGGATAGCAGCCAATAAAGAAGCTCCAATACTTCTGGCCACCTGATGCAAAGAGCTGACTCATTGGAAAAGACCCCGATGATGAGAAATTGAGGCCAAGAGAAGGGGGCGACGAGGGTGAGATGGTTGGACGGTATCACAGACTCAATGGACATGAGTTTGAGCAAACTCAGGGAGATAGTGATGGACAGAGAAGGCTGGCGTGCTGCAGTTCGTGGGGTTGCAAAGAATCGTATATTACTTAGCGACTGAAACAACAACAATGAAAACTCATGTCATATGTGAATGTAGATGAGGAAATACCTGAAAATAGAAGGATAAACCATATTCTACTTCAAGGTCTCTTAAAGCCTTCTGGGTGTTTAATTAATATATTTCATTACAATCCTCGTGCCTAGCACACCACCAAATACTTAGCTGTTGCTAGGCTGGTTGAGAAAATTTACTGAAAACATACTGAGAGCTCTAGAATAGGGAATGGGAAATAGATAGAAACAGAAAAAGGGCAAGAAGAATGTATACCTAGCAGTTCTCAGCAAAGAGTGGTAGTCATTTCACTATGTACATATAAAAAGGCCAAATGTGGGATTCTGGGAATAGAAGCATTTAAAATGAAGGCTTAAGGAAGACAATGAAGGACACTCAGAAGAGACACAAGACAGATGTCAAATGCTGCACGAAGGGTCATTAATATCAGAGGTGAAGAGGTATCATTAAATTTGTCAATCAAAAGACATTAGCATTTATGGTGGATAATTTCTGCAATAGGGCAGAAGCGTGTTATGATGAATTGAGGAGTGGATGAGGATTGAGGAACTGAAGATATGAAGATGGAATGATCTGATGAGAAGTTTGGCTCATGTAAGAAAAAGAGCAGAGCTAGTGGTATAAGTAGGAGAATTTTGTGTACTATTTTTATAAGGATGAAAATGGCTACGTTTTAAGGGAATGTAGCCATTTTATATTTCAGAATAAAACAGAATGGCTTCTGTATATTAAATTTCTGTCAAACTTGGTTGAATGATGATGTGGAGGTAGGCTCTTATGATGGGCCACATACTCTGTTCAACACTTTTTAATGTATTATATCATGAAGTCCTCAAAATAACACTAAGAGGTAGGTTTAATTTTTAGCCCTAATTTACAGATGAGGCAAGTGAGATGCAGAGACATTAACTGACTTGTCCCAGGCAGGCCACATGGTTAGAAAGTGGATTATACTACATAATTCATGACCATGCAGGCTAAGGTGACTTAGGTGGAGACATTCACAGCAGAAAAACTCTTTTCATATAATGAAAATTATTTTTTCCATGAACCAAAACCATGCATATATATTTTAAATGGTCAATTATCTTCAACCCAAATATAACTATTGTTTTGAAAAACTGATACTAGTAGATAAAAATTGTCAATGTCTTCATGTTTTACTTCTTACTTGTATAGTATGAGTAAAAACAACAAGCCAAAACCAAAAACAGAAATAAAAACCTTTCATTTCCTATTGTGAAGGGCTGTATGTTATTACAATGTAGGAAAGAACATTGAATAACTAAATACAGACAAGAATATTTTCTAGGAAGTCCATTTATATCACATAAAAAACCTGTTTCTCAGGAAGAACAATTTAAGCATTAATTAGGCCTGTTATAACTTTCTTAGAGTTGTTTTCTTTTCAGAACAATGATAAAGAACATCATTATAATCTCCTCCACAGGATTTTTTTTAAACTGTAAAAGTCAACTGACACTTTACTTAATCTTCTTTGTTCTGTGAGATTCTATTTTTTTTTTTTTGTAGTATATGCTAATGGATACACTTTTACTATAGTCTTAAAACATTTACCCATATGAACATAAGAGATCAGATTTTGAAAATCACATCATGTCATGTAATTTATAGGATGTTCACGATTGCTGTGAAAACCTGCTGCTGAAAGGACTCTAAAAAGGACTCTAGCCACTTTGCAATGCATGAATAGTCAAGTTTAGTCTTAGTCCTCCCTAACTTTCCTGGTGAGGAGATACAGAAGCCACTACTTCCCTTAATCCACAATTTGTATAGAGTGGACTCAATCAAGTGGTGCCAGAGTGATTGGAGTGACTTGTGTATTTTAACTATGGAAGATCATATGGTGCTAAAGACTAAAAAGACTTCCTCTTTTTCCCACCCTCTTGTATGCTCTTTATTCTACTGTCCTTACATAATTGGGAGCTGCATTGAGCAGGTGAGGAGGACATAGGACTTGAAGAGGGAGGAGAGACTACCAGCTGGTGACTGAACATGGCTGGGATGGGGTGCTATGCTGGAAGCCCTGGACCCCACCATCAGGGTCAGAGGGGACCACTTCAGACACGTTTCATCATAAAGAACTGTCACACTATAATATACTTTCTGAAAATAA
This sequence comes from Bos indicus, assembly GCF_029378745.1. Classification (NCBI taxonomy): domain Eukaryota; kingdom Metazoa; phylum Chordata; class Mammalia; order Artiodactyla; family Bovidae; genus Bos; species Bos indicus. Next base: position 46,610,344 of record NC_091762.1, on the reverse strand, counting down.
TTTAACTTTTTTCCCCATAAGATTAAACATTAATTTTCTGAAAGAATTTCTGATAATAGAAGCTTTTAGATTGCTATCTCTTTGAAAAATAATATATATATACACACACACACACACATATTATCAGAGGGTCTTATTAAACTGTAAATTCTGTTTCTGTAGGTTTGGAGTGAGTTCCAAGTTCCAAGTTTCTGCCTTTGTGACAAGCTTCCAGGTGGTGCTAAGGTTGCCGACTACACTTAGAATAACCAAGATTTAAGCACTGGTGGGGATGAATCTCTTATCTTAGAAATGCCTTCTGCAAAGTAAATTTCTTCCAGACAAATAATTTCCTGCTTTTTATTATCAGACTGCAATATTTTGGCCCTTTAAAGCTCTACTTACAATAATGTTATATGTGAAAACACAAGAGTAGTTTTCTGATGAAGTAGTAAGTCCATGGGATTTGATGCTCAGAAAACGGATTTGCTCAGAAAGGTGCCTTGTTCTTCCCTAACCTGCACTGAGGGTTTTATCTCTATCTCAAAGGTAAATGGTTCCTTTTAAAACTCCAAACATGTAGCTGCTATTCCTAAATGGGTGTATTTTATATGACATCTCTTAATTGTTTGTTTAACAGCTCTGATTAGGACTCTTAATAGCTGTTAACATGTTTGCTCAGTATAATTTGTAAGTTCTTTATGGTGAAGGCTGGTTTATCTTTCTTCGCAGCAGGGCATCAGGTGCCATTATAAGGATCATTGCCACCATTAATTATTTCCATGAGCGTGAATCTCCCTACAGTGAGCTGTTCTAAATAGGGGCCCTTGATTCTCAGCAGGGCCAGCTGTATGCAGAGGCTGAGTTTGTGGTGACCCCCTGTGCAGCATGATTTGAGGTGTGCCATAAAGTTCCCATGGCCACCAAACGGTCCCCTCCAGAGGTCTGACACAGTGCCCTGAATTTTCACTTTAGGTGAAGACACATTTAACAGGAGCCTGTCTATGCAAAGCAACTGTAAAAATACCTGGGAGGTGACAGAGGGTTGCTGGGTGCTACTCCTTTCTCATTATTTTTCATTAAATGAGATTAACTATATTAGTAGTAAATTACCTATTTATGATGGTCTATATCAATAACCTCAGATATGCAGATGACACCACCCTTATGGCAGAAAGTGAAGAGGAACTAAAAAGCCTCTTGATGAAAGTGAAAGTGGAGAGTGAAAAAGTGGGCTTAAAGCTCAACATTCAGAAAACGAAGATCATGGCATCCGGTCCCATCACTTCATGGGAAATAGATGGGGACACAGTGGAAACAGTGTCAGATTTATTTTTCTGGGCTCCAAAATCACTGCAGATGGTGACTGCAGCCATGAAATTAAAAGACACTTACTCCTTGGAAGGAAAGTTATGATCAACCTAGATAGCATATTCAAAAGCAGAGACATTACTTTGCCAACAAATGTTCGTTTAGTCAAGGCTATGGTTTTTCCTGTGGTCATGTATGGATGTGAGAGTTGGACTGTGAAGAAAGCTGAGCACTGAAGAACTGATGCTTTTGAACTGTGGTGTTGGAGAAGACTCTTGAGAGTCCCTTGGACTGCAAGGAGATCCAAGCAGTCCATTCTGAAGGAGATCAGCCCTGGGATTTCTTTGGAAGGAATGATGCTAAAGCTGAAACTCCAGTACTTTGGCCACCTCATGTGAAGAGTTGACTCATTGGAAAAGACTCTGATGCTGGGAGGGATTGGGGGACAACGAGGATGAGATGGCTGGATGGCATCACTGATTCGATGGACATGAGTCTGGGTGAACTCCGGGAGTTGGTGATGGACAGGGAGGCCTGGCGTGCTGCGATTCATGGTGTCACAAAGAGTCGGACACAACTGAGTGACTGATCTGATATTTTTAAAATCTCCTTCACATACATTGAGAGAAATTCTCAATACTCAACGCAAAGCTACAAATTAGGCAGATGAGAGGATAGTATCAATATTTGTGCTTTAACAATGGAAAGAGCTTGAACTTGAAAAACTATTTCTTAAAATCTAATCAAGTGGGTTTTATGCCACATCAAGTAGTATAGCCTAGGGGTTAAGCATATGCCTGTAGAAGTTTGGCAGAATTGGGTTTAAACTACATCTTAGCTGCCTAAGTATGTGCAACTTTCTTCACTTAAAAATGGAGATTAAATACTATGCACATAGGAGAGTAAAAGGTAACATATTTAAGTACATAAACTAGTGAAAATGAAAGTGAAGTCACTCAGTCGTGTCCAACTCTGCGACCCCATGGATGGTAGCCTACCAGGCTCCTCCCTCCATGGGATTCTCCAGGCAAGAGTACTGGAGTGGGGTGCCATTGCCTTCTCCAGGGGATCTTCCTGACCCAGGGATTGAACCTGGGTCTCCCATGTTGCAGGCAGACGCTTTAATCTCTGAGCCAGTAGCCAGCAGTTTGTAAGCTAGATTGGCACCAAAAATAAATTTCATAACATGTATAAATCATCATAGCATGAATTAGGCAGAATATAATTTTTTAAATCTGTGTTTTTGTGGTCTAATGCAGTAAAAGGTCATGGATATTTTTTTTTAATTTGCATTAAGCAATAATTTCAGGAAAAGCTTAGGTCTTGTCAAAAGACATGTCTGAGACCCAGTTAAGTCCTTCAGTAGCTGTGTGACTGAAACTAGTCTTTGAGCTTTTTGAGTCCTCCTCTCCCACCTTCCAATTTGAAAACAGTAGATGATGGTATCTTATTCATCACTGTGAGGATGAAATTACCTCATGAAGGTGGAACTACTGTGGAAATTGTAGTATTATTTAGACAGACTGGTATTAAACTCCACAGTTTTCATCAAGTAATCTAGAAGTTAAAGGGCTTGGTGGAGGTCAAAATGGAAAATTTGCCTGTAAAGAAAAAGCCAAAGTCCTTGAAATGTAAAAGACAATGTACTAGAAAACTAGCAAACAGAATTCAAGCTGGATTAAAAATACTAATCTCAGGCAACTAATTTGGCAAAGAAGAGTTCTAGAGAAGTATGACATGTGAGGCTGGCATGGGTTTTAGTGTAGCTGAGTAGCACAACTTTCAAATGATATTTTGAAATGTGACAAGATTTTTAAAATAGGGATCTTAAAGTATTAGACATAATTCAGATAAACCCATAATCATAACGATTCCTTTTCATTATTACCACACAGATGGACAAACTACACTCCAGGTCTCAGAAATGTGTGCCACCACACTGCAAAATATACGATTACAATTTAAGTCCAAAGTAGTCTCAAAGTTTCTGTAAATTCATTAGTAAGAGGAGTACTGGAGAGTGATTACATTTAAGTAAAAATGGAATTATGCTGCAATGCTTAACACATACCAAAATATACTAATAACAGAGTCTTATGTGGTTGGAGGAAATTCAAGAATATTCCCATTAAACAAACCATCAGTGAAACAGTGAATGAGAAGGATTATCTACTGAATTCTTAAAAGATTTCCCAGAAAAAGAAGGAAAAAAGTGATCCTATGATCTCCCTTTACCAATCCATTTTGATAAAGGGTTAATCTGTTTAAGCAATGTAAAACACCTGCAGTATTTTCATAGTGCTTTATTGTTTTCAAAGACAAAAAGGAATTCAGATATTTCTTTGTGTCACAGGTTAGAAGTCCAGAAAGGTTAAACAGTCCATGGTAACACACAATTGGAGGCATTGTTGGTCTTCCCACCCAGTCTGAAGTTTTCCAGCTAAGGCACTGACTTTTAATACCAGCACTTAGTCCATGTACCAATTCTAAGAGCAAGACAGAGAAGCTGCTATTAAATCTTTAGTTGTGTGAAGAAATGGAAATTAAACACTGAATGCTATGTTCCAACTCAAAAGATTAGTAGGTGATAGAGTCAATGGTCAGATTCAGGTCTTCAGACCTCTGCTTTTATCTTATTCCTATAAATTCCAAAATCTTAATTGTAATGTCTTCCGTAGTTGAATATGCTCATATTTGTGATTTTCATAAGAAGCACATTATTGAAAAATAATTTCAAATTCATTATTTAATGAATAATGTCAGAAATCCACAGATCTGTATAAGGATTTTAATAATTAGATGACTACTGCAGTTTTACTATTGAAACTGGAAAACAGATCTCTATTGTTGTTGGCTGAAAATGCAGTTTCCAACTCCATCTGTCCACACCCACTGATTAAAAACACCAGATTTTCCAAAGGCATGGAATCAAGTAATTCCTCACTGAATTGGGTTCTGACCAGTACTGATAAACATGTATAAAATTACAGTGTACTTTTGAAACTGGTACACAATACATACTATTGAAGTAATAATCCACAATAACAATATCCCCCTATGAGGTTTTGGTACTACATAAACATGGCACTGCTTACTGGAATTCATGAATAAAACACCAAGAATTATAATTTTATAAAGCTATAGGTGAAAAGACAGCCCCTGGAGACACACAGTACATAGGGAGCTAGACAGGGATGTATTTGTATATCCACATAAAACCACAAATCTTAGTTGTTCTATCACATTAGTTTCCATTTGTTGGAGCTGTACGACATCAAAGTTGTGATGTCCCTATATATTGCATTTAGCAGTAATGTAACAGACTATGTGAAGAAATCAAAGTGAGAGTTTCTAAGTAGTTTCCTGGCAATTGAGACAGCAGGCTCTTTCATCTGCTCTGTAACTGTAGCAATGCATTGATTTAAACTCCTTCTGAGATTTCAAATGCTTTTATACTCTTAGGTCTCTCAAGCAGCTTTTTTTTTTTTTTTTTCCAAAGTGATAAAATTCTAGCATTCAACAGAATACCATTTTGTTTCCCCCAAAAGGAGAGGGCTTATTTCAGCTTTGTTACGAACCTGCACAGGATCACTGAGTAAAATAGCTGTCCAAATGCCATCCTATTAAGAAATCTGGCTTTGAGTTCAGTTTTCTACGTTCTGACTGTAGCAAATTGGAGAGGGGGCAAAAAGGACAACAAACAAATAGCCCCACAGAAGTTGTTTTTTTCAAAGTTTCAACTCAGGAAAAGCCTAATGGATAAGAAGCTAAGCTTATTAATTTTTTCAATTAACTGCTACTCATTGATAAATCTTAAAGGTATAGGAGTCACTTTGTTTTGTATATTCATCTATTTCATTGTAGATTACATTATTTATCCTCTTATCTAATCCTTAAAATTATATATTTCCTGAAAAATTCTAAGTGTCCGAATGCCTCCTTTTTCCCAATCAAGAATGAATTTTATGGAGCTTGAAAGGTTATTTTTCAATGTCCATCTGTAGTCATTCTCTTTCTGATGAATTTCGTAACCCACAATTCAGCTGAATACAGACTAAGTGTATGAAGTGTTTCCAAGGTATTTTATTCTGGTATCCAGACCACCTTTGCCAACCAGAATATATTCATCTATTCTTGAAGTATTTTCTCAAAGGCAGCACAGGTGATGGGTCACCCACTTGACTGTTATTTAGAATAGCATATGGAACTGATATTACTCATACTTTGTTGATGACACAACTTGACTGAAGATGGTCTGGGCTAATTAATTCCTCATGTGAGGCCACTTTTTTTTTTTTTTTTAATGCCATGTCATGTGGCATGTGGGATCTTAGTTCCTTGACCAGGGATTGAACCTGTGCCCTTTGCAGTGAAAGTGTGGAGTCTTTACTGGAGCGCCAGGGAAGTCACCAGCCTCAGCTGATTAGTCAAAGGGATATGCCCTGCAGGTGAGATTGCCTCTGTCCCCCTCCTTGTCTCGTCCATTACAAAGTCAGTTCCAGGTGAACTCAGATCTCAATTATGACCTGAACGAAGAAATAATAATAAAAAGAACCATACAGAGACACAGCACCTCTATTTGCCTTTTATGAGGGGCTAGAGAGAAAATGAGTGAACCGGGCACAACATGCAGGGCCAAAGAATGGTGACTTCTGTCCTGCCTCTTCAAAGACACTACTGTGGACGACCCAGCTTCCTTACAGACATAAATACAAGGCTAAAAAGACTGGGGTAAGACCTGGAGTCTTCTGTACATCAGGGTCTTATGCAGCCCATTCTTTGGTTAGGGACTATGGCTGCAGTTTGAGGAAGCTTGGTCACTTTTGCTTCAGAAGCACTAGATTTTTCTACTAAAAAAATTCTCACCATCCTGGGCTATTGCTTTCGTGCAGCATCAGTTACCACAGTAATTTTCAATTACTCCGCGGCAGCACAGGTGGTGGTGCAAGGGTTTCATGCAGCACTGTGCAAGCTCAGCACCTCCCATGATCAAAGTGGGGCAAGAAAAGCAAACTAAATACCTAAACAATAGCTGTCAGATGACTAAAATCCTTAATTTCAGGCAATCTCTCTTTTTCAACAGAGTCAACACAGCTGTGAAAACTTGACTTACGATATCATTTACTAAAATACCACATGAGGTTTGGATGACAGAAAGAGAATAAGTCATAAAGCCAAGAAAGGAAACATCTATTGGGCAAATTATCCCATGGAAATTTTTTTCTGGACCTTGAAGATGAACAAAGGTATGTGGATACTAAACAACATAAGGAGACATTCATCATTCTAAGAAAAATGGACTATTTGCCTGCAACGAGAAAAATGTTAATGTGAAAATTAGCATATTAGATAATACTGTCCCCTTCTGAACTCAAAGCATTCATAATTCAGTAATTGATTTTATGCTTAATCTATTATTGGTAAAAACACAAATTTGTGAGAGTGGTCTGTAACTGTTATCAGTGCGTCAAGAATCTTGACTGAGTTGCCAATGTAGTCTGGGACAGAAAGTTAGACAAAGTTCAGCTGATTAAGAGTAAGTACTTATGAAAGGGAAAGTTTCTCAGTCATGTCCGACTGTGACCCCATGGAATATAGTCCATGGAATTTTCCAGGCCAGAATACTGGAGTGGGTAGCCTTTCACTTTCCCAGGGCATCTTCCCAACCCAGGGATCAAAGACAGGTCTCCTGCATTGCAGGTGGATTCTTTACCAGCTGAGCCACAAAGGAAGCCCAAGAATACTGAAGCCCATCCCTTCTCCAGTGGATCTTTCCGACCCAGGCAGATTCTTTACTAACTGAGTTATCAGGGAAGACCTAAGTACTTACAAAGTGCTATAGAAAAAAATCCTGCCAATATCTAAGTTAATATAGTGAAAGCACTTGTATGTACTGATGGAAGGTTGGAAAAGCAAAGCAAAAAGGTTTATATTTTTTAAAATTGTGTTCTTTTTACACATTAAAGACCTAAAGACAAAGAGCATTAAAGACATTCTTCATTCCTTTACAATACAGCTGGAAAACACGAGGCACACAAAGTTTGTGACTTTGTGGAAAAATCAGGGAAATAAACTGTATGCTTGGTTTTTTTTAGTTATTATTAATTTAATGAAGACAAGAACCTAAAGACAAAATGCCTGGCTTTCAGGTTCCAAAAATGGATCATTGGAATATGGTTACAGATGAATAACTGAAACGATCAAACAAGCAGTTTTATTTCTGCATTTCTCACTAAAATGGCATATATCTTATGATGTGTGGAATATGAGAATTAACCTGAGGGAAAATTACCAACACCACAAGAAATTCTAGGCTGAGGGTTTTAGGATACTCCAAGGTGATCATATGATTTACCATCAAAATTGTGACACTTGAGGGGAAACGGGGAAATTAGTAATGAAAACTCCAGGACAATCAGCATAAATTAAAACTGTCCTGGAGAAATCTAGGTCTATGATTTTCTTACTTATTAGATGGCTTTCTTCCCTGTGTTTAGATTGGATGGAGATTTTCACTTATCCTCTTAGAACACACTCTAAAATGTTTTGTTACTTTTGGCTTGGTTAAACATTCTGGTCCTTCAGGTACTTATGCAGACCTCAGAACAGAACACTGGATTGAAGTCATAGGGCCTTTAATGCTTAGGTAGAATCTTGGATACCTGATCTGATCTAGAGAAGCCGAGGTATAAAGGGGCACTCTTGGCTGCCAAGGGTCTTTTGGCATAAAAAGAACTCAAGAAGTATAGAAACAGTAAGGACTGCCCTAAATCTGAATCTTGTAGGCCAAACAAAACCATCCTTAAGGATGGAAAAATCTGATGTACTTTACATATTTAATAGTCTGCTCTTTTTTACTATCATTTCCTTACACTTTACCCAAATTCTTTTAGGCTTACTGCACTTTGAAATTTCACTTAATAGTTATTACATTTCAAGCACTGTGCTTTAAAAAAGTTCATTTAAATATCACAATAACACCATGAAATAATTTTATTGTCTTCTTCAATAGACAGATGGGAAACAGAGAGTCTGACTGGCTCAAAATTGGGAAAGGAGTATGACAAGGCTGTATGTTGTCATCCTGCTTATTTAACATATATGCAGAGTAAATCATGAGAAGTGCCTGACTGGATAGATCACAAACTGAAAGAGCTGACTCATTGAAAAAGATGCTGATGATGGATAAGATTGAGGGCAGGAGAGGAAGGGGATGGCAGAGAATGAGATGGTTGTATAGCATCACTGACTCAAAAGACATGAATTTGAGCAAGTTCCCAGAGACAGTGGAGCATGGAGGAGCCTGGGGTGCTGCAGTCCTTGGGGGCCACAAAGCACTGGACCACGACTTAGTGACTGAACAAAAGAGAGTCAGAGAGCTAAGGACCTTGACTAAGATCATACAGCTAATAAATAGCAGAACAAAAGTTCAAATCCTGAGTCTATCTCCTTCTAGACCCCTTTCTCAAAATTCCTGTGTACTCTTGCTTTTCTGTTGTAACCACTACAATAACTCATGAAGAAACAGGGATAAATAAATAACTGTGTGTGTGTGCTCAGACGGTAAGGAGTCTGCCTGCAGCGCAGGAGACCCGGGTTTGATCCCTGGGTCAGGAAGATCCCCTGGAGAAGGGAATGGCAACCTACTCCAGTATTCTTGCCTGGAGAATCCCATGGACAGAGGACCCTGGCGGGGCTACAGCCCATGGGATCTCAAAGAGTCAGACATGACTGAACAACTAACACACACATATACATATATTATGAATCTATTTATCTATCTGCCTATTTAAAATAGAACTCTTGTGAGGACTGTATTGAATAAAATGGCATGTATCTAGTTCATGTACCTAAAGTACATGTATAGCAGGTATCATTGCCTGGATCTCACTCTTCAGCTTCCAGAAACACAGTCAAAAGATAGGTGCTATAGCTGTTTTGTTCATCACTGCACATTCACATAGAGATTTGTGGTTGGCATGTGACTTGTTCATTGAATAAATGAATGAAATAAGATGAAGATATGAGAGTAATAGCAATCAATGATGAGCATAGTTCTCTTTCATTTTCTGTCAATAACATATTTTCTCTTCCTCTACTTACACAAATACATCATAATTCAGAATTCACACCAACCCACAGTAAGATATTATTTTAATTCCTACTATATTAGAGTCTGTACTATTCACTGCCCCATTAAACATTAACTTCTTTGCATTATCACTTAACTCTTTTTGGGGATATCAATGCCTTTCTAGTATGCAAAGAAGCAGCTCTGCTTCTTTAACATTCTTCCTGATAATCAACATATTTTGTCACAGCCAAACTTGGCCTGTATATGGATTATTGCTTATTTGGGAGTCCCACTCTAGATACCTGAAACTTGACAGCAGTTGTCATTTGATTTTTCCCTTCTAGTAGTCTCTTACAATAACAACTGGATACATATGTAATTTATTTATCATGTCCAATTTATGTAATGTTCTAAAATACTAATTTTCACATGTATATGTATATATGTTGAAATATTCATATAGAGCAGTCTAGATTTTAGCCATTGGTGAAGAATAGATAAAATAGAGCCAAGAGAAGTTAAGGGAAAAGTTTCTGTGTTTTTCTGTGCCTGGGCTTTTTAATTTAATTTTTTCACTTTTGCAACACACACATCCAGGTCAGGCCAGTGTCTCTTTGGATGAGGACCAATATTTCCATTTTAAAGAATTCTTTCTCTTTGATTATTTCAAATTTATAATTTAAATGTAAAGTTAAGAACTTTATCAACTTCCTCTAAATAGCTCACGGTAAATAAATTTATTTACTATTGAACAGATTTGTGGAAATATTGGTATTTGATACATTTTGCCCTCCTTTAATATGTATCCTGCAAAATTGCTGCATCTTCCCAGTAAAGACCTTTTCTATTTGCTTGGGATGTAGCCAGGAGTGTTTTATAGATCATTCTGAATTTTGATCATAAGAGAGCAATTTTTTGACATCATTTCTTCAAAAAAAAATTTTCCCTATTACTCAAAAATTACCCACTCACTCATGCATTCTTTCATTCAATGATACTAATTTATGAACCAGTCATCTGGTTTCTTTTCAAATTCTATTATCAAACAAAACTTCTGACTGCAGTCTCCTGAGAGTATGCTGTTTGTTTTATATCTATCACAGTGAACCTTCCTCAAAAAGATGTCAGGACCAAATGAGATGAGAATTATGAAGTACTATTTACGAGAAGACTTTTTTGCTGTATGTACGACACAGTGGGTCTCATTAGAGGTAAGAATAACGATTCAAGTTCTTAATTGTATATCTTGATGTGAAACTAGTGCCTTTTGAGTTTTGTTCCCATGATGATTAATTTCTAAGACAAGTTACTACATTGAGCCCCAGGACTAAAATGATCACTTCTATGTTGTAAGTGATTGACGTATCACACACAGATGAATATATAAGATAAAATGTGAGGACCAAGAAACGAATGAATTTCCACTGTTATGCTTTGACAACATAAACTAAAATCTGATTGTTATCCCCTCTCCACATATCAGTACATTGTAAGTTTTAAATCAATGATTGAATATGAACTAGACTATGTATATGAATTAAAGAAAAGATAAGTTAAATGCAGATCAGTGAATTTGATGTGTTTTACATTTCAGTCTTTCCTATGAAAGGTTACACTATAAGTTCACCTATTACTTACATCCTGAAGTTGTTATAAGGAATGTTCCCTAATTATGTAATGCTTTAAAATGCTATAGATCTGGCTTATTTTTTTTAACTCTCTTTAGATTATTCACATTTACTTTGTGTGTTTCAGAGACATCAGGCCCTATAAATATGCAACATTATTCTTTATTTAGTAAAACCAGGCATGTGCAATGTTGTTCATGCTGAATTTACCAGTGATTAAATTGGTCTTTAGCTTGCATCATTGTTTTCAGGCCCAATGATGAGTCATGGAACTTTTCTCTCACCTCATATATATTACTGCATCTGGTATCATTAGGATGGAGTTAACATCCAGGATGTAGTGACTGATTTAGGGAGATGATAATGAGATTATGGCTCATGCCCTTAAAGCGTGACAACTGAAATCCTATCATTTTCCACATGAGGAAATATGCTAAATATTATAATATCTGACATGTCTATCACTGTGGGATTAAGCCAGCTATCTGAAACAGGTTTGATATTTTGATCCTTAGACATATTATTGTCTTTGTCTTACAAACAAAGCATAATTGATTCAGAGATAATGAGGGTTTACATTTGCAGACCCAAATTTCTAATTCCAAGAAGTTTTCAGGTACTCTTGGTTCAAGTCTATCAGCATAAACAAAAAAACAACATCACTATTTTTCTTTCCTCTGATTTCATGGGGTGGAATCAGGGTAAGAGAGGTGTTTAACTAGGAATGTGTATGTTTCAGACCAGGAGAATCTGGTCTGAAAGTTTTCAAAAGATCCATGAGTCATAAAAACATTAAATGTGTGGGAAATTTGACCCCTCAAACACAACAGAGAAGCAATATTTCTTGAATGTTTGAAGAAAATGAACTAAGAAAATGAATGAGAATGTTTTTAAACACTGAAAAATTTAGGCTTTTTTCCCCCTTTGGACATTTTCCCCTTTAGACATTTTATTTATTTTTTAAAAAATATACATTTGCATCAAATTTTATTCTTTAAATTGTTTCCACTAACACAATCTTCTGGATCTCACCTTTGGGATATATATATATATATATATATATATATATGGATAATAAGGAGTAACTGAAACTGCCCTCTGAACTATTCAACACTAGATGCTTATTGTATATTTCTAGACATATACTGATATAGACATCTATAGAATATCACTCAATTCTCAGCATCTATCCACAAGCACTTATCCGTGTATCTACTGTGTGCCTAATACTGCCAAGCATACATCCCAGTTGAGAGAGAAGACAAACATTTATGGGTTATACATGCGTTTGAAGGCTTGGTACATTTCTGGAAAGTAGGATAGAGAAAAGGAGACACACAACTCTCTGACATCTCCACTAAGGTGTCTAGGACATCTGAACTATCGCCAGAAAAGCATTCTTAGTTTTCCAGCTCCTCACAACTTAATTCTCCAATAGTCCAAACTGAGGAGTCATTTCTCATTCCTTTTGATTCCTGCCCACAAAATTCTAATCTCTCAGAAAGTCTTATTGCACTCCTTTAAATATATACTGTGAATCACTTCATTTCTCTCCATATCTATTGATTTTTGTTATTAAATCCATCATAATCTCTCATCTGGACTATTAGAATATTCACTTTTCCCTGTTGACCATTCTCCAGTTATCTACACAACAACTAGAATAATTATCTTACAATATAAACTAGACCATATTTCAACACTGATTAAAACCAGAAGTGTCTTATCTCACTTTGCAAATGGGAACATCTTATATAGCACCTGACCAAGCTCTGTATGGCTTGGTTCCTGCTTACCTCTCTTTCTCACGCCTGCTATAGATGCCTTTTATGTTGTCACTCATGCTTTTATTTTTGCCCTACCTGCCTATAATACTCTTCTCTGTATTTCACATAGCTGGTGGTCTTCTCTTTCAATTCTCCTCTTAAATGTCACCTCTCCAGATCTCCAACCAGTCAAACCAGCCACCCAGTCACTATCACATTTTCTAGTTTAAGAGCACTGTGGAGCACCTATCACTATTTGTGGCATTTTTTTCTTAAATGTTTGCTTCTTATTACTCTATTTGGTACTATCAGATACTAAATAACTATTCAGAGAATGAATGGGCATTATTTATAACCACTACTTAACACTGCTTGGTCACATGACTTTCATGACTAAAGTTCTCAACAGATGTTACTTATTGATACCATCAAAGTTAATCTCTCCCTATCTATTTAACTTTTCCTACATAACATATAGCCTTAAAAATTAAAATACTTGCATCAGACATAAGCATTTATATCAAGTGTGATCATGTTTATTGATAGTCTAATGTTAATAGTTTAACGCATAGAATTATTTGTGAAATAATTCTTTTTGTGAATGTGCTTACTTTTAAATTAGGCAGGGTTCATAAACATTTATTTAATCTGATTACATTTGAGATAATAATAATAGTATAAATATTAATGGATTCCTTTAAAAGGTACCATGTCTTATTTACCAGTAAAATTAAAGAAACAGAACTCTGAAGTGTTCTCAATATCCCTCTTGCTTACCTTCCGGGTTTTTCACTGTGAATCACTATTAATCCAAATTTAAAACCTTTATATTTAATAACTCTGTTACATACAGTATTTAACAATGTTAATCTATCTCTTTGTTGCTGTGTTGTTGTTTAGTCCCTAAGTCATGTCCGATTCTTTGAGACCCCATAGACTGCTGCCCACTCAACTCCTCTCTCCATGGGATTTCCCAAGTAAGAATACTGGAATGGGTTGCCATTTCCTACTCCAGGGGATCTTCCCAACCCAGGGATTGAACCCGCCTCTCCTGCATCGGTGGATGGAATCTTTACCACTGAGCTACCTGAGAAGCCCAATAATACATCTCTAGGTATGTGCATTAAAAAAATAGTATTATTTAGGTATGGATGTGAGAGTTGGACTATAAAGAAAGCTGAGCGCCAAAGAATTAATGCTTTTGAACTGTGGTGTTGGAGAAGACTCTTGAGAGTTCCTTGGACTGCAAGGAGATCCAGCCAGTCCATCCTACAGGAGATCAGTCCTGGGTGTTCATTAGAATGATGTTGAAGCTGAAACTCCAATACTTTGGCCACATGATGCAAAGAGCTGACCCATTTGAAAAGACCCTGATGCTGGGAAAGATTGAGGGCAGGAGGAGAAGGGGACGACAGAGGATGAGATGGTTGGATAGCATCACCGACTCAGTGGGTCTGGGTTTTGGTGGACTCCAGGAGTTGGTGATGAACAGGGAGGCCTGGCATGCTGTGGTTCACGGGGTCGCAAAGAGTCAGACACGACTAAGTGAATGAATTGAACTGAATACCATAAAAATTATCTATACAAGTGTGTAAGTCAATGAGTTCTAGTAAGTTTACAGAGTTGTAGAGCCACCAGCCAGCCCAAATTAAAGATATTTCTACCACCCAAATGTTCCCATGTACCCTTTTACAGTCTTTCTCCCACTTCCTCCCCAAGCTGCCAGCAGCTACTGATCAGTCTTCTATCTTTGTAGATTTACTCCTTTTGATCATTTTCATATAAATAGAATTATATAATACAAATAGAACTGTACTTTCTGTCTGCTGGTCTTCACTTAGTATAATGTTTTACACATGTTAAACAATCTATGTTATGATATCATTCTATTTTATTAGTGAATACTTTGCCATTGGACATACCACATTTTGTTTATCCATTCATCAGCTGATGGGAATTTGAACTTTATCCAATTTGAGGGTATAAGGAACAATGCTGCCATGACCATATATGTATAAGTCTTCTTGTGGATGTATGTTTTTATTTATTTTGGATAGATATGTAGAAGTGAAACTTCTGGATTGTGTGGTAAATTTATGTTTAACTTTCTAAGAGCTTCCAAAATGTTTCTGAAAGTAGTTGCACCATTTGACATTCCCACAAGCAATACACGAGGGCTCCAGTTTTCCCACATCCTCACTAGCACTTATTACTGTCTGCCTTTCGAAAATATAGTTATCCTAGTGGGCAAAATGTCAATAAAGGATAGTGGTTAAAATCAGATATGCTAAGTCAAATCATGTGAGTTTAGATTACAGTTTTGCTACTTATCATCTTATAATTTGATATTTCTGTTTATAGAATGGGAATGATACCAATAACTATCTCACAAGATTATTGGAGGAGTAGAAGAATTAGTATAACTATTAGCTTACAAAAGCATCTGACACTTAGTAAATTCAATGTAAGCACTAGCCATTATAATAGTTTTGTTATTAGATTTGCAGAGTTAAAATGTATATACATTCTTATTGTGGATTATAGTAAGGCTTTGGTAAACTACTTATGTTCTCTTCATTATCACTTCCTTACATGATGTTGGTTAAGATAGTTATCACAATATGCAGTCACTAGCATGTCAACTGTTACACAAATGGAACTAAATATCTTACATATAATTAGAACGGGTAAGACCCCAAATGGCCAGAATGACCTCCCAGACAACTCTGGTCAAAACTGGGACTTCAACTGATTTAAGCATTTATTCATTAACTCATCATTTATTCATAAAATGTATCTATCCATGAAAAAAAATGGAAAGCTACTATAGACAAGTTGTTTTCCTATATAAAGTTGGATTCAGTTCCCAATCAATTGACCACAAAGACCTTATTCCTCCCTTTTCTTTATCTGCATATTTGTTTCTTTGTCCCCCTTTTCCTTTGACTGTTTGGATGATTAATGAATCATTGCTGCCTCACCCAAAAACTGAATGGAGAAAGAAGCAAAGATGAGAGTACCCCTTCTTGAATCACTACAATGCCTATTTTAGATACTGTTCTAGAAAGACACAAGTCTCATGTGCTCTTCAGATACATTTCATTTTTTCAAAAATTTTTTCCCCTTTGGCCGCACTGTGCGGCATGTGTGATCTTAGTCCTCTGACCAGGGATGGAACCTGCATTATTTGCATTGGAAGCAGAGTTTAACCACTGGATCAAGAGGGAAGTCCCTTTAGACTATGTTTTGAATGCAAGTTACTCAGTTTTAAAATATTATTGAGAGCATTTCAGAGCACTTCCCCTGGCATTCCAGCTATTAATAGAAGTGGGATCACTTCTGCATGCTTAGGTCACTGCTGTATTAATTTCCCCAAGTTACAGGGAGTCTTGGGGTACCCATTTAATTCTCTCACAGCAAGCCAGTTTTACTTGAGATCACACAATTTCTTAGCTTTCTGTGTCTCATTCTGAGAGTGAAGTCATCACTTATAATTGATCTTATGCTAAAAATTCACTTACTGACTGACAATACCACTTACATTTATAAGTCAAAGATATGAACAGTATGAATATGATATTTCATTATTACTGTTCACAAGATTTTTCTTTTTTTCTGAAATCTTATGCTTCTTTTCTGTCTGAAAAGAAGTAAGGCCAGTGGATGAAAGATATATGGAAGCAGGTATAAGCCATGGAAATATGAGGCAGAACTTGCTTATAGTTTTAACTGGATAACTTGTAATGCAATAAATTATCTGTCACTGTGAATATAGAGGCTTGATAACCAGATGTGCAGAAGAGATTAGAATCCTGGATGAAGTGCCACCATGGGCCACACTACAGCTCATAGGAGTCTGCTTTTGCAAGGTGATAAAACCCAGAAGGATGGGAAAGTTAACTCTCTGGAAGGATGGACTTTAACCAAAGGGCAACAGAAGGCTGAAGGGAATGGTAGATAAATTTCTTCTTCATTTTCACTGAAATAGATTGTCCCAAGTCCCAGGACATGGATTTTTTTAATTTGTTTCTTTCATTCTTTTTTTTTTTCCTTTTCCTTCTTTGCCACCAGCTTTCAGGATCTCAGTTCTATGCTGAGAGACTGAATCCGGGCCACCTCAGTGAAATAGCTGAGTCCTAACCACTGGACCACCAGGGAATTCCTTCAAGGCAGTGGTTTTTATCTAGAGTGTCTGAAGGCAATCCACATTGCCAGCTGCTCTCTGCTTGTCTTTGCATCTTGTGAAGCAGTGGCCAACTCAGTAATGCATCACTTTGTATTCAAATAGCATCTTCTTTCTCACTTCTATTTTCTTTTACTCTCGCTATCCTAGATTTTACCTTCCAACAAAACATCAGCACTTGATCTTTCCCTTAGACTCTGTTCCAATCAACCTGAACTAAGACTACCTACATGCTAGAATTGTTGTTGCTGTTGTTTAGTTGCTAAGTTGTGTCCAACTCTTTTGTGACCCCATGGACTGTAGCCCACCAGGCTCCTGTGTCCATGGAATTTCCCAGGCAAGAATACTGGAGTAGCTAGTGAACAGCAGAGCTAGGATTTCACTCTGCACAGTGTATGCATTTTCATTAGTGTTGAAACATTTATCAGTGAGGTGCAGTTTCTAAGGTCTCCCATGCCTGGCTGGCAAGTCTGAGGCTGATATCATTGCCTATGTAGCAGATTCTGGACAAGACCCTTAGGTCCCTGACACATGTTTATGGTTAGAATAAGGTTTCTAAACAGCTGAGATCCACTTCCTTTCAATGTGGTTTTTGGGGCATCAGACTCTACCTCCTGGGCTCTGTAGCTCACATTTTCAAAATGAAGCATCGCTAAACACATATTTAGTTGTACCAAAGTTTCTCATATCTTCCTGTGTAGAGGTTTACTACAGGTCTATTTTATTTTATGCTTACTTTGTAGATTCTCCTTGAATCATTTTTGCTCAGCACCATACAGTGCGTATTATATCCATTCTGCACACAGATGCGCCCAGGCGCATCCTTCTCCCTTATGTGACTACTGGGGCTGTACTACAAAGATTCCCACTTTGTGTTGTGTAAGATACGACTGAAAGTGACCTACTTTCACCTACAGAATACTTGCGTTTTGCTCTATTTAAAATAATGACCATAGAATCTCTTTCAACAAAAGGTCATCTGTGTCAATGGACAGAACACAGTGGATCAGATCACCTGCCGTAATTGCAAATTAATGCTCTCCTGGTAATGCATTAACTACACACTATTGATCTATAGTTGAATCATAGAAGAACTACTGAGAAGTGATTTTACTTTCCTATTTTTTGTGCCTTTATTGCTTTTTCCATAATGCATTCTTCTTTCAACTGGAATTTTCTCTAATTGTATCCATTTTTAATTTCCCACAGTGAGATGACTTCTAACTTGTAATTAGAATCTGTAAAAATTCATGTCTCTGTCTCAAAAGCTGTTTAGAAATCTATTGAACTGTAACTTTTATGCCATAAAACACATACATGATGCAAAGATACATATTTTTAGAGAGGCAAGCTTTTGAATGATTTTTTAAAAACTTAGATAAAACCAAAATCCATTTGGTTCTCTATCTGAAATTACAATTCGTTGAACAGTCTACAATAAAATATTCAAAAGTTTCCCCTAAAAGCATTTTACGTGGGAGTATTGATGATGTGATTTCCATTCCTTGAGCAAACTTTTAACATATAAGTAAACAGTTTCTATCAGATACATTTTTTTAAGGAGTGTAAGTGCAAGAGGAAAATGCCAAAATCCAGTAAATATTTATAGATATCTGCACAGAATACTTCTGACAAAATCCAGATTTTTTCATGTTTGTGTCAAATTCAATTGATAAAAATTCTTCTACTTAGTGGAACTGATCATAATCTTGTATCTCAATGCTGAATTTGATCATGCTCCTAGTTTAGACATAGGTCATCTGGCCTTAGCCTGGTTTCTGAATTGTGAATTAGGAGTTGCTTGATCTGGAGAGAGATTCTGAAGTTTCCTTTATAACTTCTCAAACACCTTAAACTTATCATTGATTTTTTGAATTTCTAAATGGGAGACATAGTTGTGATTACTAAGCAGCAGCAGCAATGCTTTCTAACTCTCTATTCAGTCTGAATTCTGAACCCTAACTTAGTACCAAAATGAGTTTCTAAAATATTAAGGTGGATTTTTTAAACAAATACACAATTATGCACATCTAAATTAGGTTGGGTTCTTCAAAATAATCACTTTGGTGGATGTTGGCACTCCTCAGAATAATTTTGTTACACCTTTTTGGACTTGTTTATTAAAGTCAGTTTATGGACTGAAAGAAAAAGAGACTTGTGATTTTGTATATGTAACTCAGTTCAACAACCAACTTTGTTCACTCAACTTGGCTCTCCTTAGCTTTGTTATAGGAAATGAGATCCATTCTCAAAGTATGAAGAGTAGTTACTGATGGAATTGAAAATACCTTAGCTCCCAAGTAACTATTTTTAATAGTCATTTGAGTGGATAAGTTATGAAATGATTACTTAAAAATTAGTTACATTCAATCACAATTCATTTCAAATAATAAACTGATAAACTGGAAAGATTCAGAGAAAACCAACATAGAAAACACAATGTTTGAAAAATAGTATGTGAAAAAGAATATCTAAAATACTGGGATTTTTTTTTTAACTGAAGAATAAAAAGGTAAATAGTAGTTTAAAATTTTTTGTCAAACTTATGAAGATTCTTTCATGAAGAAGTGAAACTAGTAGTTAACCATAGCTCTGCATACAAAGCTAAAAGGAACAAACAATATAAAGGATCTGGACAGAGTCAGGAAAAAATTTAGTCGAAGAATTTCACACAAGATCAGAAATTTCATATGGCTATATCTACAAACATCTTAGCTAATTCATGGTTATTTTCTCACATAAAATAGTCACTGTGTGATATAGTTATTTTTCTTATAGTAAAACTATCATTCAAAAAGATTAGATTTAATTTCAATTAATTTCTTTTGAATGTAGATATTAATCTATCAAGTGGTGAGTGTATAATAATTCAAAAGCCTAGCAGGCTTCCATTTAATTTCCTCTATTTGCTTATAAACAACATTGCTGCCCTGGAATCAAGATGCTTTTCAAAAACTAAAACCTCTTCCATTAAAGAAACCATCTATTAAAGTAATTTAAAAATAATGTAATAATTGACAATAATTTGAGTTTCATTGAATGGATACTAAGAGCATATTTTCCTTATATATTATCCTAAGAATACAGGGTTTCTTTTCAAATAACTACTTGCATATTGTTCTTAACATTGTAAATGAAACACTCATTAAAGCTAGGAAACAAGAAATTGCATAGTGGAAAGAAAACTATTAATATATGTATTTTAACTAGCTATGTGAAATAGTTCTGATGCCATTTAAAATAACTTTGAATGGTATCAACTATTCTACCTTCAGGTATCATAGCCTGACTTCAAAGTGAACGATGATGAAATAAAAAATACAAAATAATTGAAAAAACATATTTTTCACTTACCCAACAAGAATTTAGAATACAGTAGGCAAAATTTTTACTATCCAAAAACCCCAACTTAAATAGTTGAAGCACTGAAGTCTTCCTGTGCATTATGACCAAGAGAGAATGTCAGCTACTCATCTGCATTCACGTGGAAATAGTGTCATCGTGCTGCTTCAATTACTTCTTTTTCTCTAGTTTCAATAAAATAATACATCTCTTGATCACATTAAAAAATTCCATTTAGCTGGAACTAGCTCCATCAGAGTAGCTGATTATTGTTAAAAATTGATTTGGTTATATAACTCTAGTGAGTGTCTGTCATTTGACCATGACTCACAGCAAATGCCCACTACACTCCCTGTTTCTGTTGTATTTCAGGATTTCCTATTAATTTCAGTGACAAACCCACACAAAAGAAATGGATGAAAAAAAAATTCCCATACAATCTCAATGAAGGCACAGGTCATAATTGTACATGAATGAACTGATGGCTTCCTATAATTTCTGATGTCCTGAATAAAAGTCCTTAGAAGATTGAATTGTAATGGCAGTATCATTAAATTAAATTATAGAAAATCAAAGTAATTCAGTGGGGAAAAAGGTAGTATAGTACTTATATTCTCTATATATATACAATAGAGGAGAGTGAACATTTTGTGATGAAACTTATCACTAAAAACAACTGACTTAGTCTGGGTTTCGGTTGTAATAGAAATTCCTAAGTAGCTTTTTATTAATAGAAATTTTAGACTAACACTTAAGTCAGATGAAGGGGATATAGAATTCTGAAGGCTAAGTCTGGGACAAATGATTTAAACTAAAAGTAAAAAAAAATAGCCAGGGTTAATTTATTAACATAGTCATTTCAAACTGGTTTAAAGGGAAATTATTCAAATTGTTTATTTACTATCCCTTTTCTAAATAACTCATGGACATGCAGAAGCAAAGTTCTTTTTTTCAGAATAGCCCTTCAAAAGATTTAAGACTGCAAGAGTTTACGAAGAGTTTGAGAATGTAATTTAGCAAAGGGATATTTATAAATTTCAGCACTCAGTATCTGAAATTTACTAATAATATTCATTTAGAATTTTTATAGATCTAACTTGCGTATTAAAACTAATGATAGCCTATCAAAAAACATGAAAAATAAGATTTCAAGACACTGGGGTTCACAAATGAATTAAGTTAGTTGACTTGACTGACTAATAAGAGCAGTTACCCAAGAATACAGACCCATAATCAGTTTTGAACCTTATTTCTTGGCCAATGTGTTACACCTTGTTCTGTTCTAATAGTCACTTTTACTCCAAAATTGTTTCAGGGAAATGCTCTGGAATATTGAAATTACTCTCTAGCTAACTGCTTAGTTTTTCTATTCAACATTAACTGAAGCATTTTTAAAGTAGGGTTACCCATAGGGTCACAAAAAGTCAGACATGACTTAGCAACTGAACAACAATAAACTGGATATTTTCCCACTAAAATGTTAAAATATTTGTCAAAGCAAGTAGCAAAATAAGATAACAGAAATAAACTGCCAATGAGAAATGGTGAAAGTGAAAGTCGCTCAGTCGTGTCCAACTTTTTGTGACCCCCATGGAGCCCGCAAGGCTCCTCTGTCCATGGAATTCTCCAGGCAAGAATACTGGAGTTGGTTGCCATTCCCTTCTCCAGGGCATCTTCCTGACCCAGGTCTTCTGCATTGCAGGAAGGCTTTTTACCAATGATACATTCCTAAAAATGTAAACAGACTTTGAAAAGCAAAAAATTGCCTATTAAAATGAATTCTGAAACCCTAAAAGAATTTCTATTTATAAACTGCAAGGTGGTCTAAAATATTTTGTGATTTTTTATATTTCAGTTAAACTCTCAATTAGCAAAAATTTAAGCAAGTAATGCTACAACCTAAATTTTTTTTTTAATTTTTTAATTAATTTTATTTTATTTTTAAACTTTTTTTTTTTTCATTGCAACTACTTTATTTTTTTTTTCTTTTCTTTTTTTTTTCTCTCTAATTTTATTTTATTTTTAAACTTTACATAATTGTATTAGTTTTGCCAAATATCAAAATGAATCCGCCACAGGTATACATGTGTTCCCCATCCCGAACCCTCCTCCCTCCTCCCTCCCCATACCATCCCTCTGGGCCGTCCCAGTGCACCAGCCCCAAGCATCCAGCATCATGCATCGAACCTGGACTGGCAACTCGTTTCCTACATGATATTTTACATGTTTCATTGCCATTCTCCCAAATCTTCCCACCCTCTCCCTCTCCCACAGAGTCCATAAGACTGTTCTATACATCAGTGTCTCTTTTGCTGTCTCGTACACCGGGTTATTGTTACCATCTTTCTAAATTCCATATATATGCGTTAGTATACTGTATTTATGTTTTTCCTTCTGGCCTACTTCACTCTGTATAATAGGCTCCAGTTTCATCCACCTCATTAGAACTGATTCAAATGTATTCTTTTTAATGGCTGAGTAATACTCCATTGTGTATATGTACCACTGCTTTCTTATCCATTCATCTGCTGATGGACATCTAGGTTGCTTCCATGTCTTGGCTATTATAAACAGTGCTGCGATGAACATTGGGGTACACGTGTCTCTTTCCCTTCTGGTTTCCTCAGTGTGTATGCCCAACAGTGGGGTTGCTGGATCATAAGGCAGTTCTATTTCCAGTTTTTTCAGGAATCTCCACACTGTTCTCCATAGTGGCTGTACTAGTTTGCATTCCCACCAACAGTGTAAGAGGGTTCCCTTTTCTCCACACCCTCTCCAGCATTTATTATTTGTAGACTTTTGGATCGCAGCCATTCTGACTGGTGTGAAATGGTACCTCATAGTGGTTTTGATTTGCATTTCTCTGATAATGAGTGATGTTGAGCATCTTTTCATGTGTTTGTTAGCCATCTGTATGTCTTTTTTGGAGAAATGTCTATTTAGTTCTTTGGCCCATTTTTTGATTGGGTCGTTTATTTTTCTGGAGTTGAGCTGTAGGAGTTGCTTGTATATTTTTGAGATTAGTTGTTTGTCGGTTGCTTCATTTGCTATTATTTTCTCCCATTCTGAAGGCTGTCTTTTCACCTTGCTAATAGTTTCTTTTGATGTGCAGAAGCTTTTAAGGTTAATTAGGTCCCATTTGTTTATTTTTGCTTTTATTTCCAATATTCTGGGAGGTGGGTCATAGAGGATCCTGCTGTGATGTATAATTGTATTAGTTTTGCCAAACATCAAAATGAATCCACCGCAGGTACACATGTGTTCCCCATCCTGAACCCTCCTCCCTCCTCCCTCCCCACACCATCCCTCTGGGTCATCCCAGTGCACCAGCCCCAAGCATCCAGTATCGTGCATTTTTATTCAATAAAAATTTCCCCTGATTCCCCACCTTCAGTTGTTTATATAAATGTTTCCTTTGCAGTGAAGCCTCTCTTTTTTCACATCAGGTATCATCTTACATACCAGATAATATACTTATGTTCCATATTTATCATATCTTTGTCCTCTCTAGAATGTAAGCCACATGAGGTAATGAACTTTTTCTTGTTCTACTCACAGAAGTATGTATTCCAAATTCCTAGAACAGGAATGTAGGCATGTAGATTCTCAATAAATATTTATTGAATTAATAAATGAATGATTCTCTGTGATGTGTACTGATTAACAAGAAATTCATGTTCTGTCACACTTATCAAACCAAGGAAATAAATTTTAACATTATATTTTTGAAATGTCAGTACTTTTTCTAAAGGCACATAGAAGGTCATGGTTATTGAATGCATTTAAAACTGAATTTGAAATTGCTACTTTGAGTATAATTTTTTATTCCAGCAGTGAATTCACCTATCTATGTAGTTTATATATGTGTATCAAGAATATTAGAATCAAATGTTTAGACATTAAATTTAATTTAATCACAATTCTGTACCTATTACTTCTCTTTCTATACTCCAGTGTATCAGCACCATCATGCTATTTAAATACATGTCATTTGTATGACGGTGTCTTGTAAAAAATGTGTCTTGTCAGTACACACTTTACATTTGAGTAGAAATAGTTAGAAAAATAGATTTCATAGAAGTCCACCTTAAGATATATAAGTACATGAGCTTTTCAAGGGAAATATTACAGAACCAGAGAAGAGGATGAAGTAGGCAGTAAGAGCCAGGGAAGAAATGGCAACAGAAAATGGGAGGGTGATGACGGAGGGATTTAGGGCCTTGAAGTGTACAAAACTTGCCGGAGGGAATTTAATGGGAATTTTTTTTTTAAGATGAATAAAAACTGATGCTTACAATCACCCAAGGCTCTGCTGACATTAAGCATTGTGAATTTGGAGAAAATTCAATTGGCAGAGTTACCTGAATTTCTCTAATAATATTCAGCAGCCCAGAACTATAGCAAATGAAAGGTTAGATTAACCCAGGTCTAAGAAGTAGAACAGGGTAAAATTTAGCTACAATGGAAGAGATATAGAAATATTATACCTTTTCCACCCCACTCAAATGCCAACTCAAAATTGTAAATTCAAGGATTTTCCCACTCATAACTGTCCTAAATATATCTTAATACTGATTTTAGTTCTCACTTTAGGTAAAATTGGTTTAAAAATATTTTCTGGCTGAATAAAAACGTGACTTAAACTAATGACAGATCAGTTCAGTTCAGTCGCTCAGTCATGCCTGACTACTTGTGACCCATGGACTGCAGCACGCCAGGCCTCCCGGTCCATCACCAACTCCTGGAGCTTACTCAAACTCGTGTCCATTGAGTCAGTGATGCCATCTAACTAGCTCATCCTCTGTTGTCCCCTTCGCCCCTCACCTTCAATCTTTCCCAATAACGGAGTCTTTTCAAATGAGTCAGGTCCTTTCATCAGGTGGCCAAAGTATTGGAGTTTCAGCTTCAACATCAGTCCTTCCAATGAATATTCAGGACTGATTTCCTTTAGGATGGACTGGTTGGATCTCCTTGCAGTCCAAGGGTCTCTCGAGAGTCTTCTCCAACACCACAGTTCAAAAGCATCAATTCTTCAGCGCTCAGCTTTCTTTATAGTCCAACTCTCACATCCATATATGATCACAGGAAACACCATAGCCTTGACTAGATGGACCTTATTGGCAAAGTAATGTCTCTGCTTTTTAATATGCTGTCTAGGTTGGTCATAACTTTTCTTCCAAGAAGTAAACATCTTTTAATTTCATGGCTGCAGACACCATCTGCAGTGATTTTGGAACCCTATAAAATAAAGTCTGACACTGTTTCCACTGTTTCCCCATCTATTTGCCATGAAGTGATGTGACAAGATGCCATGATCTTAGTTTTCTGAATGTTGAGCTTTAAGCCAACTTTTTTTGCTCTCCTCTTTCACTTTCATCAAAAGGCTCTTTAGTTCTTCTTCACTTTCTGTAATAAGGGTGGTGTCATCTGCATATCTGAGGTTACTGATATTTCTCCCGGCAATTTGATTCCAGCTTGTGCTTCCTCAAGCCCAGCATTTCTCATGATGTACTCTGCATATAAGTTAAAAAAGCAGGGTGACAATATATAGCCTTGACGTACTCCTTTTCCTATTTGGAACCAGTCTGTTGTTCCATGTCCAGTTTTAACTGTTGCTTCCTGACCTGCATTCAAATTTTTCAAGAGGCAGGTCAGGTGGTCTGGTATTCCCATCTCTTTCAGAATTTTTCACAGTTTATTGTGATCCACACAGTCAAAGGCTTTGGCATAGTCAATAAAGCAGAAATAAATGTTTTTCTGGAACTCTCTTGCTTTTTCCATGATCCAGCGGATGTTGGCAATTTGATCTCTGTTTGCTTTGCTTTTTCTAAAACCAGCTTGAACATCTGGAAGTTCACGGTTCACATATTGCTGAAGACTGGCTTGGGGAATTTTAAGCCTTACTTTACCTGCGTGTGAGTAGTGGGTTTTTATTACACATTACACTAGATAATTCAGATCAAAAGACAGCATTATATCTAGAAGGTATAGCAGCATGCTATATAAGTAATTTCGAGCATTACTTTGCTAACATGTGAGATGAGTGCAATTGTGCAATAGTTTGAGCATTCTTTGGCATTGCCTTTCTTAGGGATTGGAATGAAAACGGACCTTTTCCAGTCCTGTGGCCACTGCTGAGTTTTCCAAATTTGCTGGCATATTGAGTACAGCACTTTCACAGCATCATCTTTTAGGATTTGAAATAGGTCAACGGGAATTCCATCACCTCCACTAGCTTTGTTCGTAGTGATGCTTTTTAAGGCCTACTTGACTTCACATTCCAGGATGTCTGGCTCTAGGTGAGTGATCACACCATCGTGATTATCCGGGTCGTGAAGATCTTTTTTGTACAGTTCTTCTGTGTATTCTTGCCACCTCTAATATCTTCTGCTTCTGTTAGGTCCATACCATTTCTGTCCTTTATTGATCCCACATATGCATGAAATGTTCCTTTGGTATCTCTAATTTTCTTAAAGAGATCTCTAGTCTTTCTTATTCTACTGTTTTCCTCTATTTCTTTAAACTGATCACTGAGGAAGGCTTTCTTATCTCTCCTTGCTATTCTTTGGAACTCTGCATTCAAATGGGTATATCTTTTTTCCTTTGCTTTTTGCTTCTCTTTTCACAGCTATTTGTAAGGTCTTCTCAGACAGCCATTTTGCTTTCATGAATTTCTTTTTTGGGGGATGGTCTTGTTGCCTGTCTCCTGTGTAATGTCATGAACCTCCGTCCATACTTCATCAGGCATTCTGCCTATGAGATCTAGTCCCTTAAATCTATTTCTCACTTCCACTGTATAGTCGTTAGGGATTTGACTTAGGTCATATCTGAATGGTCTAGTGGTTTTCCCTACTTTCCTTAATAATAAGTCTGAATTTGCCAATAAGGAGTTCATGATCTGAGCCACAGTCAGCTCCCAGTCTTGTTTTTGCTGCCTATATAGAGCTTCTCCATCTTTGGCTGCAAAGAATATAATCAATCTGATTTCAGTGCTGACCATCTGGTGATGTCCATAATGACACATAATTGATACATAACCTGCAATTTTACACCAGTAAGAGACTATGTGTGGAAATTTACATTTCTAACAACATCAACTTGGAGTCAATATTTTACATAGCTGGAAAGTCTCTGAGCCTAAGCTGAAGGAACACTTTGGCGGCCACTTTTTAATACCATGTTGACCCTCTCGTCCCCTCTTTACAATCTGGTAAAAAAATTCACAACTCAAGCAGACTCACTTAAAAAATTCATTCAACAAATGTTTAATGTGTTTCTGCTATACACCAGCCAATACATCAGGTGACTAGTGTTTTATGATGATGCTTGGCATGAAAAGATACATTAAGCCAAGCAGATTTCCTCTTGAAAATCTAAGCCAAGAGATAGATACTCAGCTGGTAAAGTATTTCATGTAAAAAGTGGAACTGAAAGACCACTATGTAAAATGGCCCATGATTAGCATGTGCTAGGCAGTTCAGAGGAGGCAGAAATGAGGAATAAGTCTTAAAGAGGAACAGACGGAACTATAGATTCCTTTTGGGAAAAATCACACGGCTCACAAAAGAGAGGTGGAAAAGGTCTCTGCCCTCTCTGGGTAGAGAACTGCCCCACTGGTTCTTGTAGTTCTTGTCTGCATTCATAAATACTATACAATAGGCTTCATTTTCTTCAGGAAGTTTGAATGATTCTTTGCTTTTCAGTCCCAGATGAGCCTAAGCAGAAACTGCAATTTGAGTGATTCTTTCATCACATGTTTTCATGAGGACACACAGCACTTTCTATATTCACGTATGTGCATTGTATTTACACATCTGTATATCTGCTCTGTATTCTTTCTTCCTTTCTGATGCCCCAAAGTACCTTCTTTCATAATTTTTCTTTTTCTTAAGGGACTTCTTCCGTCATTCTTTTAGTTATGCTTTCTGGAAATAAATTCTTGGTATTTCTTGAGTTAAGAATGTTTTATCTTTCTTTCTTGAAAGAAATAGGATTCTGGGTTGATCTTTTCTTTCAACAACTGAAAACTTTTGTCCCACTTTCTGAACTTCATGGTTTCTGATGAGAAATCTATTGTCATTAGAATTTTTTGTTCCTTATAAGTAAAATGTCATGGTTTTCTTGTTTTCAAGGGGTTGCTTGTCTTTAGTTTTCAGAAGTATGATGATGATATGTTTTGGTATAGATTTCTTTATGCCTCTCAAATTTGGGATTCATTCAACTTCTTGAATCTTGTAAGTTTATGTCTCTTGCAAAAATTGATAAGTTTTCAGATGTTATTTCCTTTTCATCCTCTCTTTCCTTGATCTCTCCTCTGGCATTCTGATATGAATATTAGATCTTTTGCTGTACTTCCGCAGTTCCTTGATACTCTGCCCATTTTTTCCCTTTCAGTCTTTTTTCTATTTTTCAGATTGGTTAATTTCTACTTCTCTATATTCCATTTCACTGATTATTTCTCTGTCCTCCCCATTCTTCTGTTGAGCCTGTCAACTGACTTTTGTATATGCTATTGTATTTTTCAGTACTGAAGTTTTCATTTTTTCAGTACTGAAGTACTTTATATCATCTATTTTTTGAGACCTTCCATATTTTCCATTTGTTTCAGGCAAGTTTGTAATCACCATATTAGAGAAATTTTATGATGACTGATTTCAAAATCTTCATCAGATCACTCTAAATCTCTGTTAGCTTGGTACTGGCATCTATTAATTGTCTTTTACCATTCACCTTGAGATCTTCCTGGGTCTTGGTATGGTGAGTGATTTTCAATCAAAACGCTGACATTTTGAGTACTATGTTTAGAGATTCTTCATCTTATTGAAACCAGTTTTAGCTGGCTTTTCTGGATACCATTCTGGCAGGGGAGGGGGAGGTTGCTGCCTCCTTACTGCCCAGGTACCCTACTTGACCTCCATTGACTCTGAAGGACATTCTCCATGTTACTGCCAGGATAGGATAGGAGATCTGGCTCCCCACTGCGGTGGGAGGGACAGAGTGGCCTTGTTACCACTGGGTGGTGATAAGAGTCCTGATTCCTCATTAGACTTCCTCTGACAAAGGGGAGGAGAAGGGATACCTCATCACTGTCAGTGGGATGGAAGACCATATCTCCAACATGTGGGGGATCACTACTGCCCACGGGCAATGCTAGGTGCCTTGCTACAGCCTCTGAGACTAAGTCTAAGACTCATGCTTGTGCTTTGTTTGTGTGGACAGGTTTGGCACTGCAGGTTTTAGTGCTAGTATTTGGCTGGAGTAGAGCAGTCATAGTCTAAAAGTTTTCTGTCTGCTAGGTTGCCCTTTCTTGGTTCTCTAGCTACAAAGGGTGTGTATGTGTATATATATATATATTTTTTTTTTTTTTTTTGGTCCACCCCTGTTGTTGTTTTTCTGTTGCTGGCTTCTTTGGATCCAAGTCTGGATATATGAGGCAAAAAGAAAACCCAGGAAACTGTCCACTCTGTTGTGCCTTGGGTCCTGAGATTCCTAGCCAGACTGCCTTCTCCTCACATTTCAGAGTCTCTTTATGTTAATTTTATATATAAAATTCAGAAGCATAGGAAAAATTACATCTACTCCATCTTCTTAGAAGCAGAAGTCTGCCTCCATTAACATTTTGATATACATTGTTTTCACTTTATATTTCATAATGGGATGTTAATTCCAATTGTCAAATTGGCAGCACATTATTTTACACTTCACATTTTTGCCAGAGAATATAAGTGATGCCAAACACTCTGCTCCCCAATTACCATCGATGCTAGGTAGTAAGAAGCCATATTAAAGGAATATTACCTCAGAAGTCACAGCCTACTTGCCATGTGAAAAATTTTACCTCTGGTTCACATCACATCACTGAAACCTGCATATCTGGCCCCTGAGAGTAATGCTTATACTATAAAATGTGAAGGCACTGTACTGCATCTACACTGAACAAGACTATAATGTAAAAAGCAAGTATATAATTAATAAAAAATAAAGTGGTTTCTAAGTTATTTGTAGAGGGTTAATAAGAGTATGGAGAAGGCAATGGCAACCCACTCCAGTACTCTTGCCTGGAAAATCCCATGGACGGAGGAGCGTTGTGGGCTGAAGTCCATGGAATCGCTAAGAGTCGGACACGACTGAGCGACTTCACTTTCATTTTTCACTTCATGCATTGGAGAAGGAAATGGCAACCCACTCCAGTGTTCTTGCCTGGAGAATCCCAGGGACGGGGGAGCCTGGTGGGCTGCCGTCTATGGGGTCGCACAGAGTTGGACACGACTGAAGTGACTTAGCAGCAGCAGCAATAAGAGTATGATCACTACATCTCAGAGTATCCTTTTATGAAAACAATGAAAAAATCTCCTTCAGCTTTATATCACAAGAAGGTACACAACTAATTTATTTGTATATTTTGAAAAACTGTGATTTCCTTGCTTTGGCTACCAGGAAGTTCAGAGTCACTTTTGTTAATCCTTACAGTACCATACAGCAGAGATTTTGTATTGGCCTTACCTTCAGCTTCTTTTATTTTCCAGTCAAGATTTTGCTTTCACCCAGGTTTCCTCATGTATTTGGTTTTTATCCAGTAGCACAGTATGCATTTTGGTACCTGATCCCATTTATTTTAGAAACATACAGGTGCACAAATATGTTTAAAAAATAGAGGGTTTATAAGTTCTTAAAAGGACAGGAAATGATCCTCAGGGTTGTTTTCAACTCATAATAGAAACTTAATAAGTGCCACCCAGTTTGATTCCACAAGGATTCTTTCTTACAAGACCCTACAAGAACATATTTGTTGTCACATAATTTACCCTTTATTTGTTAGATGGAGCTTTATGAAGGGACAGACAAACACAAGTACTACCTGGAGCACCGAAGCACCACCGTGGAGAAACTGAAGACCACTTTCAGCTGAGTCAATTCCACCAGTGGCCAAAATGGGAAATTCAGGCAAAGCACGAGCAATGGTGGTCACAGCTCTCAAAGCAATAGGTCTGATGGCTGTGCCTATGGAAAATAAGGGTGATCAGTGGTTAGAGTATTGACCACTTGAGCATACCGCCTTATAACACTACTGTGTGATGGCAGTGTTGTACTAGACAAAATTCAATTTCATCTCTACTTAAGATATATGAGTATGCAAAATAGAAACATTGCTATGTTTCAAAGTATGTTAATTTATAAATGGATATATTCTTATTTTAAGGACTTTGATGCTATTATTGCATGCAGGAATGTTATGCAAGTGGGTAGAGCAATGCAAACTCCTGCATAAAATACATACATACTACAGTTTGATATATAGTACTGTGTAAAAGATTGTATGGAACACTCAAGCATCTGTTTGAGAAAGAACAAGGAATGGCAGATTTTGTAAAAGAAAAACAACCACATACAGTGCATAAATAGACATACAGCTCTGTTATGTTTCCACGAAGTATAAAGCAGCTGGTGTGAATCGAGATACTGCAAAACAAGTAAGGTGCTGATGAACTTACAGATTCCATATTGCACTTTACATGTATTTTCCCAAATCTGACGAAACACAGTGAGCCTAATCTAATTTTTCATATGTTAGAAATTTTTAACCAAGTTAAAGAGAATTGACTAGAATTCAGTAATTAGAGATTGTATACTTGATTTTTTATACATTATTTAACCAAACATCACCAATACATTATTTGCTAAGTGTAATAAAAGCTGCAGGGATGGACAGAAGACATCATTTTTTAGGTCATATTTCACATGATTACACTTTATAAGGCTGCTTAGACTCTCAAGGGTTAACACAATCTGGAGTAAATTAATGTTCTCACAATATAGCTATGTAGTTTAATATTTCTGATGTACACTCATAAGTCAATGGTCCCTTAAAGGCATTCTCTGAAGTAAAAGTAGTTTCTTTTGTGCAAGAATGTGGCATTGCCTCAACCAGACCTCCACAAACAACTAAAGTGAAAGGTAAAAACAAGTCTTTGGTGGTGAGTCCTTTGGCATCCTGTCCACCTTCACCAGCATCTTTACCAGTATTCTCAGTATGTATTTATTGGTGTTCCCATTAAGGAAGCACAAAGAGCTTTCATTAAAATCAGTGGTTGGGCTTCCTTGGTCGCTCAGTGGTAAAGAATCTACCAGCCAATGCAGGAGACATGAGTTCTATCCTCGATCCAGGAAGATCCCACATGCCGAGGAGCAACTAAGCTCGTGTGCCATAACTACTGAGCCTGTGCACTAGAGCCTAGGAGCCACAACTACTGAGCCCGTGTGCTGCAATAAGTCTGCACACAACTACAGGGCAGCCCTTAGTCACTGCAACTAGAGACAAGCCCTCACATCAATGAAGACCCAGCATAGCCAAGAGTTAGTAAGTAAACAGAAATAAATAAAAAAAAAATAACAATTAAAAAAATAAAATCGGTGGTTTTCTTTTCATCTTCTTCATTTCAGATGAAACTGGATTTATGTGTAACTAATGCTTTTGCATTCAACACCAAAATGTTTGTGGAAATGACTACTTGGTGCTCCCAAACCTAAAAATATCTTCCTCTGGATATTAGTATTCTTAGGCAAGAACATTCAATGCTAAAACTTCGGAATTCCATAACTGACATTTAAATACAAGGCAGAAAGTTAGGGCCATTTAGAAACTGAACATCAGAACCCTATTTCTATTTTAAAATATTTAGCAGTGACTTCTTCTTAGTCTGAATGTTTTAATCATTGAAAAAGGTGAACACAGTGGACAGGAGGATGCATGGAAAGAATACACACACACATACTTGTAAAAACATATCTTCAGCTATACTAAAAAGAAATTTCGAGAGTAAAGGTTAGAGGAAAGCATTTTTAGGGAATTTGTAACTTGAATCTTTTAGACAGACATATAGCTATCCTGGCATAATATAAATGACATGTTCAATATATATGAAGTTGATGGCTCCTTTACACACATGTTACTTTGAAGCAATAAAGAAATATTGGGATTTTTTTTTTTCTTATTCAGTTGACCCTAGAGAGTAAAGGAAATTTGTGCTAAGCAGATAAATAATTTATTTCTAACTGCACTGTTAGAAGACTATCATTAACACTAAGGGGTAAAGTTTCAAAGTGGTACACAGGGATTTGGCCACATATTTGAATTGATATTAATGGACATCAAATGGCAAAATCCCAGAACACAGCTTTGAAAATTTAACCAGTTCCATTTAAAGGGCAACATTATTACACAGGTGTTAAAGAACATCAGCAAACCCTCAGTGGCATTTTAAAATGTTCTGTTAGGTCAATAAGATGTTTTCTACTTGATGTTTCCCTTCTTTTTCTAAAGCTTTTCTAATTTACCTAATGAACATGAAAACCTTTCAAACTAATAAAGGTATCTTTTTAAAAATTAAGAGTAATTATGTTCTCTAAGGAAATGTGATCCAAAAATGAAGAAATGGATCCTTCTGTTGCTGGGTAATAGTAAATTCAGTTTTAATTTCCATTATAAATTCTATTTGATTGGTTTTCTTAATAACTTGATTTAAATGAAATATAATCTACCTGTTCTCAGCATTTTTTATGGGGAGTAGGTTTTAAAAATGACTTTTATCTGCCATGAAAGGTTTTTGGAAGGAAACTGAAGGTACATAAAAAGATCTTTCAAATTGTCATACAGAAATTTTTTTTAGTTTTAAAATGACAGAAATGAGGAAATAATAGATTCAATATAAAAATAAAACTTCTGGTCATATATATCAATACCACACAAGATTATACATATGTTAATCAAAATGCATAAAGATTTTCAGAATCATGACTATTGAGATAATTTTTTTTTAAATTTTGGCACTGCTATGGTAATTAATGATTTTAGATCAAAAACCAGGGAGGAAGAGGCCAGTTCAAGAAGCTCAAGGAATTAAAAGTAGACTCCATCCTAAAGGAAACAACAAGGTTTAAACTTAAAAAATTGAAATCCTATTAGCTTAAATTAACTAATAGGAAACATGCAATTTAAATTAAGTCTTCATCTACATGGGATAACCAGATGGGCCTGATGGGGAATTCAGTTACATCAAGCGTTTCCATTTCAAATGTGTAGGATATGCCAAGGAAAGTTAGCCATCCTGAATCCCCACATTTTGAAAAAAGCTGCAGGTTCAAACAAAGAAACAAACAAATGTGAACCAGACCTGTGAGTTCCAACACTGATGCCAAGACATGTACCATTAAGAAAACTTTGCATTCATTTAAACATCATATATTTTATAATTACTCCTAGAAAGAAGGGAATTTGAAGATGAACTAGTTACAGTATCAAAGAAACAACAGGCTCAACTGCTTAGGTTAAAATTCTAGCTCCACTATTTACAAGCTGTGTAATCTTATGAAAATTTCTTAATCTTTTAATCTATAAAATAATAAAATTTTAATAACTTCACAGAGCTGTTCTGAGGATTATATATATATATATAAAGGGCTAGCTCATGATAAAGATTATATGTGTGTGCTAAGTCGCTTCAGGTGTGTCTGACTCTTTGCCACCTCATAGACTGTAGCCTGCCAGGCTCCTCTGTCCACAGGATTCTCCAGGCTAGAATACGAAAGTGGGTTGCCATTTCCTCCTCCAGGGGATCTTCCTGACCCAGGTGTTGAACCTGGGTCTCTGGTATTGCAAACTGATTGAGTCACCAGGGAGGTGCCAAATATTATACAAATGTTTGCTATTATAACCTGTACTACCCTAAAAGGACAACTGATTTCAGAGGGAGCATTTCTTTAGCTTACTTTGTGCCTTCTAGGTTGTTGCTGTGTGCTTAGTAATGCAATTTTTTTTTATTGTAGACAAAAGCATGATGCCTAGGATGATGAAACTTTATAACCTCTGCTCCCTTAGAAGAACCATCTTCTGCTTCTTTTCCCCATCTCTATTGAGTGATGTCATGATGCTGGTAGAATTAACTGACTCCAAAGCTAAAAATTTCAAACACAGACATCCATATATTACATTTTTTTTTTTTTTGAGAATCAGAAGGTCCATGCCCTAAATCAATATGCAAAACTTTTAACAACATCAGAACTTGAGCTTATTTGTGAGAAGTAAGCAGAACTTTACTTAGCATGACTAAATCCTTGAAGAGAAAAGACTTTTTTAATGGGCAAGATAGTGTAGAACATATGCTAATTTTGGATAACTGAAATTTTGAATAATTGAGTTTAATTCTGTTTGTTTTTGCCTTAATCATTTGACTTCTAGGACAGCTACTGTTACAGAATTAATTGTTAGAGCTAAGTCCACAATAAACTCCCTGATAATAGCTCTAGCTGGCAATAAAACAGAAATTGGGTTATAATACTCACTCGTGCTCACTGTGTATACAAAAAGAAAATGTAGTTTTAATTTGCTTACATTAATTAAAATATAATGAATTAAGTGGATAACAAATTCATTAGAAATTGAACTTTGACTGCCTAATTGTTAACAGTTTTAACATCACACAGAAGAAAGAAAATAGTAGCAAATCTAAACTTTCAAGGATTTAGGAGTTGAGAGATTGATTTTTATAAAACACATAAATCAAGCACCAAAAATGTATATTTTAAAACAACTTTAAAATGTTAATGAACCTAATATACTGATAAATATGTAAAGTACAACTAATTAAAAATACATCTCTACACACGGATTAAAGTCCCCTGAGAAAATTAGCATAATTCAACCAGAAACTGAAGTACTAGAAGGATCAGGGTTATATCAAGAGATGTGAAATCTAAACAGGAGAAATGGGAGAGAGAAAACCAGTTGTTTTATATTGTTATTTCAGGCTTATTGTAAACCTAAAATTTTTCTTATGAGATGTTTTAATTTTGTTAAGTATTTCAAGAAAATTTCCCCCAGTCTTTATATCTTTATAACTGTTTATCTGCTTTATAACATATTCAATATGTTCATAGTCAATTCATATTCAATAATTTGGTACCTAGAATGTGCTAGACATTTTATTTTAAAGCAATAGAATTAATACTATTTACCAAAGAAGGGGACATTTACCTCTCTGGGTGCTTGCTCATGAAGTGATTTCCAAATTCCCTAATACTAGACAGGGAGACGGGGGCTTCATATACAGCGTGAGTTTTAACCCTTGCAGTGCTGGGCAGGTAGATGCTATCATGTATGTGAAGAAAGGGTAGTTCAACCTGAATAAAACTTGTTTGATGTCGCAGTTTAAAAGTTTAAAGATCAAATCTCTGTGTGGAGCCCTTACTTTTGAACTGAGAGCTGACAGTGCAGCTTATGATGAGCATCACCTTCAGAAAGCCAGTATCAGTTCTGCCTGGGGTCCAATGCTCAGTTTCAAAAGTCCACCCAAGTAGGTGTAAGTCTTGACTCTATTACTTTACACAATTGTGACTTTGAGCAAGCTCCTCAGCTTCCTAGAACATCAGTTTTTGGTATCGGTGAAACAGGAACATCAACAACAACAATATCATAGCAACTTGGGGACTATTACATGATACAGTTTGTGGAAAGCATTCAGTCCAGTGCCTGGTTTGTAGTGTATAAAGGTTGATATTACTACTGAAGTCACAGAAAGTTGACCAGAGAAATAAGCATTCACTAGAAACATGTGTGGTTAAACACTTAATACTTAAGGGGTGTTAGTTAATATTCTAGACAGTAAATTTGGAGATCCTAAGTCATTTCATTTCCAAAAAATATAGTTTAAGTCTATGATTGCAAATGCATTTATTTGTGTGATGAACTTTTATTAGATTTATAATGCAATTGCAATATCTAAAGGTATATGTCTTATCCTGAAACCCCATTTTGAGAAATATAATCCATTAGTGCATAGATAAAAAGTTACATGCACAAAAATGTTCCTTGAAATACTGTTTTATATAACAAAACAGTGAAAAACAACCTAAATAATCACTAGTAGTTATGCTAGAAAATAAATTATAGTTCATTCATGTGATGCTGCAGGAAACCTTTAAAATTGACATGGAAATATGTCTAGGATACATAGTTATGTGTTAAATCACAAGTAACAGAACAATATATAGGGTGTGGTCCCATTTTAGGTAAAGAAAAAATATGATTACACTTAGTATGTGGACATGTAAATGCACAGAATACTGTGTTTTAAACTGCTACATTATCTCTGGGGAAACAGGCTGAAGAACTTTCAAGTTTGATATCTGTACTTCCATATTATTTGATTCTCTTAGGTAAGAAAGTGTCATTCACTTCTGCAATGAAAAATGACCTTTTTTTATAATGTGTCTAAAACAATACAGGAATAGGCATTTTCAGATTCTGTGCTGTGAAACTTTTATGTACAAGATGTGCAGTGCTTCTACTCTCTGTACCTTCAGAAGAGCACTTTTGGTTCTATATCTAATATTTTAAGTAAAATATTAACAGAATATATCCAAAATAGGGTGAACAGGATGACTGTGATCTCTGTCCCTGTCTTTCTTTCACAAACACACACACATAATGAGATAGAACCAGAGCTAGAAAAAGCATATAAATAGTTTTGTTTGGAATCAAAGGGTAAGCAAAATCAGTAAAGTTAAATTTCAGTAAAGCTAATTGTCAGTTTTATGAAGTAGTTTAGGCTACAGTGATTTAGCAGAATACAAGAAAGCAAGAAAATGTATCCCACTTATATCAATTAAGGATACTGAGTTCTATTACTAAAGTATGCAATTTTAATTTTAACAATATCTGTCAAAATAAATTCTATCCCCATAATTTAAGATGTATATACGTATATATATATATATACACACACATACATACATATATTATATGCAAATAGTTTATTATGTAAAGTTAATTCCATTGTTTTGGCTACAATAAAATTAATTTTTAAATAAAAATTTTAAACAATAATATGCATATGTGTGGTGTATAAAATGGCTGAAAGAATTAATAATCTAATGGTTGTCTTCAAGTATTTAAGAGGTAATCATGAAGAAAGATTCCATCTATGTTTTTTCTCAAAAGATAACTAGAACCAATGGTTAAGCACACACTTTTGGTTTTATTATTATTTTTTATCATTAATATCATTAAAATTTGCCAATTGCAAATTCAGCAACAGAAGTAGCTACATTGCTATGCCCCTATCACTTGAAACTAAATGGGTATTTGGCAGGTAGTGGCCATTTGAAAAGACCTCTGTACCATAGAAAATATTGGATTATATGATCTCTTCCAATTAAAAATTCCAGGATACTATGAACCTTGTCATGGTATTTTAAGGAGTAATTTTATATGCTCTGTGGTTTCCCAATAGATACCAGTGATGAAGCTAACATATAAAAGGATTGATTATAAGTGAAAGTCAAATTTTAACATTCAATGCATTCAATATGGGCTTCCCTGGTGGCTCAGATGGTAAAGCGTCCACCTACAAAGTGGGAGACCTGGGTTCGATCCCTGGATTGGGAAGATCCCCTGGAGAAGGATAAGTCAAATATACTTCAATAAATTTTTAAAAAAATAAGACTAAATTTTATAACTAATTTTGTAACTAATAAAGAATTGTTGTCCACATATGATAAAAGCAAGAATACAAGTATAATTGTCGGTTAGGAATTAGATAGAAACAATAGTAATTTATGACCCAGCTTGCCTAGGAAGTCCCAGTTTGTCACACCTATATTTATTTGGAATTACATGATGCAATGATAAATACCATCCCCTTTCACTCAAAAAGCACCTAGTTTGGATTACAAATTATAATGAAATTGTATTTAGGGATTATAGCACAAAGATAATTATGGAAGCAAATGAAATTTGATTTAGAACAAAATCATAATCTATGAAAAATTAGGAACTGACTACACTGTCCAAGACTCAAAGGATGGCATGAAGAGACACATTTCCTTGAATTTATTACTAGAAGGAAAAATATAGGGTATTTATATGTGATATCTGGGCATAATTATTCTATATGTTCTTTCTATTTTCAACCTGTAGGTGGCCACCACAAGCTACACTTATTAAACAACTCATTAGTAGCATTTTCAATACTGTCCTCTTCAGATAATTAGCAATTTATTTAAATAACCAATTTCTGTAGAAATAATTGCCATGAAATGCCCTGAACCTACTTTTTTATAAACTATAATAAAAGTGTTAAGATAATCCCTGACATTTGCAAATGCCATTAGTTCACCTTTCCTTTTGATAGTGCTATGGCATTATGCTTAAACAATTACCCGATAACACAGCGGTTTAATGAAACAGTACAGTAAGCACATTCTTCAATATGGTCAGCAAGGACATTCAGATTTAGAAAGAAATTCAGCATGCAGACATGTTAACATTGAGTAAAGACACACAGACAAAAGAAAAAAGATTACTGAAATAAGTACATTGCTGCTATTTCCAACTTGGTTAGTTTTCATAGTAGATGCTACAACATATGTATTCTCTTTGGAAACAAGAATGGAAAGTTTTGCAAATTGGTTCATGCAATTGGCTGGTGTTAATTAAAATCATGTGAATCTATGAATATGCAAAATATACTCACCATATTATTTGTTCAGTAACCTCTACACAAGAAAAATAAGTAGAGAATTTTTCTTACTCTCATTTTTAAAATATTTAAGTATATTTTTACTTACAAAATGATGCAAATTTTCAAAGCAGAGTTATCAAGAAAAACTATGAACCGCTTTTACATCTCAGCTGGTATTTAGCATTTAAAATGGACCAGGGTTTGGATCTCAGCTTCTTCCTTGTTATTCAGCTCCCTATTCTAAGACCTACTGATAAGGGCTCATGGTGTGTTTCTGAGTCACCAGAGATAAAACTCTCTGAGACTGTCACAATTTTTAAGCTGTAGGCCTTCAATATGATAAAACCGGACTAGAATTCAAAACCAATGGCTGTATCATTTTATAGCAAAAAGAAAATACTCCTAAGGGTCTACTGAATACCAGGTGCTCTACTAAGACTAGAGATTTCTTCAAGAAAATCAGAGATACCAAGCGAACATTTCATGCAAAGATGGGCTCAATAAAGGACAGAAATGGTATGGACCTAACAGAAGCAGAAAAGATTAAGAAGAGGTGACAAGAATGCACAGAAGAACTATACAAAATAGATCTTCATGACTCAGATAACCACAATGGTGTGATCACTCACCTAGACCAGGTGTCTTGGAGTCCAAAGTCAAATGGGCTTTAGGAAACCACTAAGAACAAAGCTAGTAGAGGTGATGGAATTCCAGCTGAGCTATTTCAGATCCTAAAAGATGATGCTGTTAAAGTGCTGCACTCAATATGCCAGCAAATTTGGAAAACTCAGCAGTGGCCACAGGACTCGAAAAGGCCAGTTTTCATTCCAATCCCAAAGAAAGGCAATGCCAAAGAATGCTCAAACTACCACACAATTGCACTCACCCCACACTCTAGCAAAGTAATGCTCAAAATTCTCTTTTGTTGAAGTGAGGCTTCAATAGTATGTGAACTGAGAACTTCCAGATGTTCAAGCTGGATTTAGAAAAGCCAGAGGAACTAGAGATCAAATTGCCAACATCCATTGAATCATAGAAAAAGCAAAAGAATTCCAGAAAAAACATCTACTTTTGCTTTATTGACTATGCCAAAGCCTTTGACTGTGTGGATCACAATAAACTGTGGAAAATTCTGAAAGAGATGGGAATACCAGACCACCTGACCTTCCTCTTGAGAAGTCTGTGTGCAGGTCAGGAAGCAACAGTTAGAACTGGACATGGAACAATAGACTGGTTCCAAATCGGGAAAGGAGTATGTCAAGGCTATATATTGTCACCCTGCTTATTTAACTTATATACAGAGTACATCATGTGAAATGCTGGGCTGGATGAAGCACAAGCTGGAATCAAGACTGCTAGGAGAAATATCAATAACCTCAGATATGTAGATGACACCACCCTTATGTCAGAAAGTGAAGAAGAACTAAAGAGCCTCTTAATGACAGTGAAAGAGGAGAGTGAAAAAGTTGGCTTAAAACTCAACATTCAAAAAACTAAGATCATGGCATCTGGTCCCACCACTTCATGGCAAATAGGGAAACAATGGAAACAGTGACACTTTATTTTCTTGGGCTCCAAAATCACTGCAGATGGTGACTACAACCATGAAATTAGATGATGCTTGCTCCTTGGAAGAAAAGCTATGACCAACCTAGACAGCATATTAGAAAGCAAACATTACTTCGCCATGAAAGGTCTGTCTAGTCAAAGCTATGGTTTTTCCAGTGGTCATGTATGGATATGAGAGTTGGACCATAAAGAAGGCTGAGCGATGAAGAATTGATGCTTTTGAACTGTGGTGTTGGAGAAGACTCTTGAGAGTCCCCTGGACTGCAAGGAGATCCAACCAGTCCATCCTAAAGGAAATAAGTCCTGAATATTCATTGGAAAGACTGATGCTGAAACTGAAGGTCCAATACGTTGGCCACCTAATGCAAAGAACTGAATCACTGAAAAAGACCCTGATGCTGGGAAAGACTGAAGGTAGGAGGAGAAGGGGACAACAGAGGATGAGATGGTTGGATGGCATCACAGACTCGATGGACATGAGTTTGAGCAAGCTCTAGGAGTTGGTGATGGACAGGGAGGCCTGGTGTTGTATAGTCCCTGGTGTCGCAGAGAGTTGGACATGACTGAGCGACTGAACTAAACTGAACTACTAAGTTGGCTCAGATCGTAAAGAATCTGCCTGCAAATCAGGAGACCTGGGATTGGGAAGATTCCAGGTCTTCCCAACTGGGATTGGGATTTGATCCCTGAATTGGAAAGATCCACTCTAGAAGGGAATGGCAACTCACTCCAGTATTCTTGACTGGAGAATTCCATGGACAGAAGAGCCTGGCTACGGTCCATGGGTTCGCAAAGAGTTGTACCTTACTGAGTGACTAACATTTTCACTTTCACTACTAAGTTACTTACACATTATTTCTATCTTCACAACAAGTTGTATATGCATTATTCCCCCTGTACAGATGAAGAAATTCAGAAAAGTTAAATACCAAATGTACATAAGAAAGACAGGGTCATGTAGTGAAGTAACACATTATAGCAATAAAATAATTAGTTCACAATGTGACCATAAAATACATTGATAGGTTTGAATTTGAGGGTTTTTCTTTATTTCCAGATTACCATATCCTCCTGTCTCTTTTGTTTAAGTACTTCTGGCAGTGCTATAAACCTGTAAATACAACAAATTTACCTATATATATAAATATATGACTATTTAAAAATACACATATTTCCTTGGTGAAGAGATTCAGAACCATGAGTTAGCAAATTTGGTGTATAAATATTTCTCATTTGATTTGCTTAAGAATGTTCAGGACAAATGTTATGAAACCACATAAAAATCTCACAGTCTATGTGTGTTCAAAAATGGTTATTTGAAGAAGAGAAAGAGGAAGTTTAAAATGATGGTAATGCTGATAATTAGAAGTAGGCTTTGCTCTTGGAGACCCAGGACATTTAAAAATGAGCCTTTTTCTGAAGACATAAAAAATAACAAAAAGAGTTCTCACATTCGTTAGGATCATATTATCTCTTTCTTTGGAATGTCATATATTTCTTTCCTCTCTGAAATTCTGTACTCAGTTTACACTGTGGGTGTTTCCATGGTCAGGGTGTCCATGGTCGCACCTGCTCTACCGTCAAAATTTTCCTTTTATTCTCGTTCTTTTTATTTGACAATGAATTACCAGTGTAAATTTCTGTGCCCTATGATAAGGCTGTATTTCTCACAGCCTGATGAAACCAAGGTTGTACAGCAAGCACTGAGGTTTTTGTTCTCTTCTCTGGGGTGGACACCTCTCAAAGATAATAATGGACTTAAATTTTTTTTCTTATTGAAGTATAGTTAATTTACAATAATATATTAATTTCAGGTGTACAGCACAATGATTCAGTATTTTCACAGACTATACTCCATTGAATGTTATCACGAGAGCATAGCTTAGTTTCCTGTGCTATACAATACATCCTTGTTGCTTAGCTATTTTATACACAGTAGTTTGTATCTCTTAATCTCATTCTCCTATTTCGTCCCGCCGTTCCCTCTCTTCATCAGAAACCACTAGCTTGTTTTTATATTGTGAGTCTGTTTCTGTTTTGCATATATTCATTTGTAATATATTTTAGATTCCACATAAAAGTGATATACAATATTTGTTTTTCTCTGACTTATTTCAATAAATAAAATGTTCTCTATCTCTATCTACATTGCTGCAAATGGCAGGATTTCATTTTTTATGGCTGAGTAGTAATCCACTGTGTATATACCACCTTTTTATCCATTAGTCTACTGATGGGCATTTGGGCTGCTTCCATATCTTGGCTATTATAAATAGTGCTGCTATAAACACTGGATGCATGTATATTTTTGAATTAGTGTTTTCATTTGCTTCAGATGTGTACCCAGGAGTGGAATTGCTGGATCAATTCCATGGGGTTGCAAAGAGTCGGACACGACTGAGCGACTTCACTTTCACTTTTCACTTTCATGCACTGGAGAAGGAAATGGCAACCCACTCCAGTGTTCTTGCCTGGAGAATCCCAGGGATGGGGGAACCTGGTGGGCTACAGTCTCTGGGGTCGCACAGAGTCGGCCACAACTGAAGTGACTTAGCATAGCATGGTAGTCTTGTTTTTAGCTTTTTGGAGAAACTCCATAATAGCTGTAGCAATTTACTACTCCATAGTAGCTTTACCAATTTACATTCCCACCAACAGGTACAAGGGTTCCATTTTCCCCACATTCTTTCCAACATTTGTTATCCATAGACTTTTTGATGATAGGTGTTCTGACATATGTTTAAAAATAATAATGTGGACAAGGTCATCTCCAGCTGGACTCTATCAGACTCTATCAGAACCCTTTGAGGACCAATGCTCCTGTAAACTGACTAGGCACTAGGCACTAGAAAGTAG
This sequence comes from Bos indicus, assembly GCF_029378745.1. Classification (NCBI taxonomy): domain Eukaryota; kingdom Metazoa; phylum Chordata; class Mammalia; order Artiodactyla; family Bovidae; genus Bos; species Bos indicus. Next base: position 46,566,119 of record NC_091762.1, on the reverse strand, counting down.
GAGCTCTACTCACCAATATTTGCTCTACTGATCAGTAATTGCCCTCTCAACTAACTGACAGTAAAATTTCTTCCTACATTTCAATAGGGTAAAAAATGAGAAATCATTGTTAGTCAAAATTATTTCTTGTACCTAGTATGATGTCAGTTGCTAAAAGGCAGCAATAAAAGTATTTCCTCTCACTGAGCTTATGAGACTAAGTAGCTATAATGAAGACATGGGCAACACATGTTCACATTCTGATTATCTGAACCAGACTGAAGAAGTGCTGAAACTCAGAATAGGATGATCCAGGAAGACTGAAGTGGTTCAGAAAGGCTTTATGAGAGATGCAGGATACCAGCTAGGCTCTTGAGAGACGAGTAGGTAGGTTTGGGGTTCAGAACTAGGATATTTCAAATTCTGGCAAGGGTTGGGGACAAGGTGGGCAAAACTGCAGTTACAGTAATGAATAATTCATGTTTCTGAGACTGTTACATTAATAACAAAACTAAAGTAGCCTCTCAGGTTGGGGAACCATATACAATGAGTTTGGGTTGCATGGGGGTGTTGCCTGGTAAGCAGAGGGCAACACCCCCACTCCCCAGATATTGCTATGAATTTCTATACGATACTTTATTTTAAAACCTGATTTTTAAACTACTGAGTTGGCATGAGAATTTTTGAATTCTTATGAATTTATGAATTCTTATGAATTTTTGAATTCTTATGAATGTCTGAAAAAAAGATATAATAAAATGAAAGAAGCCCAGATTTATCTCATTGCTAATGAAAAATATTTCTCCAAGGAAACTAAACAGAATATATAGTCTATGTAGTAGCTCAGATGGTAAAAGGATCTGCCTGCAATGCAGGAGATCCGGGTTTGATCCCTGGTTTGGGAAGACCCCTGGAAAAGGAAATGGCAACCCACTGCAGTATTCTTGCCTGGAGAATTTCATGGACAGAGGAGCTTGTGGGCTACAATCCATGGGGTCACAAAGAGTCAGACAGGACTGAGTGACAAACACACACACATGTCCCTGGTTGTAGCCTTTATATAGATCATAAGGATCTTTGTAGTCTGATTTTAAAAGTATGTATACCTGTGATGTATTCATTTTGATATTTGGCAAAACTAATACAATTATGTAAAGTTTAAAAATAAAATAAAATTAAAAAAAATAAAAAAATAAAAGTAATAGGATTTTTATCCATCAGAAGTTGCAATTAAAATTAAAATAATGTTTCTTCTTTTTACAACTTAGGAAGCTTGTGTAATGGAAGAGTGTACAAGTTCCACTCCATTCAACAACTGTTACTAGTATCATACATTTTCATTTTCATAAATGCATTTATGGTCTTAAAAAACATCATAAATATTGCAGGAATCTGCAGCAAGCATTAAAACAGAGCACACGGTCAAGCAATTAGGAAAGGGAAAATAATTTAACATTACATTTCTTTACAAGATCTTCCAAACTATTACCTAGAGGCACTCTTACACTATGTTAGATCATGGGTGTATTCTGGAAACTTCTTTTATACCAGAGGGCAACTGGGGGCTTAAACTGGTCATCTAGCCTCAATATGTGCTTATCCATGTGTCCCCTGATATTTTAGTGCTTTGAACTATAAGCAAGGATGCTTCTCGGGCAAGTGAGTAGTTAGAAACCGGCAGCTATTTGGACAAACCATATACTGGGAAGGAACATCTAATGGACATAAACAGAACCATGTAAAAATCAAATAAGATAATCTATGTAAAGCAGGTACCTCTGTGACAAGCACATATGAAGTGCTTAGTAAGCAGTACCATCACAACAGATTTTTAAAACAATATAAATAAAGGACACTGTGAACAACTTTAGGCAAAAAATTAAACAACTACAATGAAATGGACAAATTCCAAGCAAACCATATCTAACCAAAAATAACAACAAAAAACAAAAAATAAAAATAAAAAACCTCATAACTATCACAGAAATTGAACTGGTAATAATAATAGTAATTATTATTATAATAATAAAACAATTGTAACAAGCAAACTGCAAGCCCAAATGGCTTCACTGGTAAATTCTATCAAACTTAAGGGCTTCCCTGGTGGCTCAGAGGTTAAAGTGTCTGCCTGCAATGCAGGAGACCTGGGTTTAATCCCTGGATTGGGAAGATCCCCTGGAGAAGGAAATGGCAACCCACTCCAGGATTCTTGCCTGGATAATCCCATGGAAGGAGGAGGCTGGTGGGTCCACGGGGTCCCAAAGAGTTGGACATGACTGAAAAGAATATCAACCTTATGGAAACAATTGCAGAAGACAGAACAAGAAGGAACAGTTCCCAACTCATTTTATGAGACCAGCATAATTCTGATACCAAAATCCAACAAATATACTAAAAGAAAATAAAATTGTAGGCCAATATTCTTCATTAATATAGACTCAAATGTCTTTAATAAAATTCTAGCAAACTGTCTTTGAAGAAGCTGATAAGTTAATTCTAAAATTTATATAAAAATACAAACTAGAATAACCAAAACAATTATGAAAAATAAAACACAATTCAAGGATGCTATTTCACTTCAGGACTTGCATAATATCCAGTATCATGATAACAGTATAAAAATATAGACCAGGATGGAATCCAAAAATAGTCACCACTATAAAGTCAATTGATTTTTGACCAAGTCACTAAGTTACTTCAGTAGGGGAAAGAAAAATCATTCTAACAAACAGTGCAGAACAACTGGATATTTGTAAGAAAAGGTGATTAAAAAAAAACCTTAGTTGCTCTCTTACTGTATACAAAATTTTTTTAAAGATTCAGAATGAATTAGGAAAACAAACAAACAAAACGTAGGAAAGTATCTCTATAACCTAGAGTTAAGCAAGATATTTTTGGAAAGATATTAAAACAAGTTACTAAATAATAAAAAATACTGATATATTAGATTTTATAAAAAACAGTAAAGAAGCCAAAATCTACAAAAATTATTATATTCACATACATAAATTTAAAAAAGACCTTATATCTAAAGTGTATAAAGAGTTCCTAAAAAACGATAATTACAAGATGAGTAATAACTAAAATGAGCAAAACTTGATCAGACTTTTCTTTTTAAGACATATAAATGGACAATGAGTACAGGAAAGTTACCCCATGTTAGAGAAATACAAATCAAAACCCACATGAGCCTCCACTTCACACTTATTAGAAAATAGGGAGAAAGAAGACTGATAACACCAAACATTGACACAAATGTGGAACAAGTTGAACTCTCATATATAGCTAACTGGAGTACAAAATGGGAAAATCACTTTGGATAATTGTTTGAAATCTGTTTAAAAATTAAACATATATCTATCCTATGACTCAGCAATTTCACTCCTAAACATTTGCCCAGGAGAAATGAAAATAAGACTACAAAAGTGTACGTACAAGAATGTTTATAATAGCCCCAAACTGGAAACCACCCAAATGTCCATTAACAAGAGAATGGATAAACAAATTGTGGTCCATTAATTTAGTGAAAATTATCAGCAATAAAAAGGACTTGCCTACTAGTACCTACAACAATATAGATGGATATGAAAAATATGATAGCTGAGGAAATGAACCCAAAAAATACACACACACACACACACACACAAACACAGAGTAGTAGGGGTGTAAAGAAGAGGGAGACAGAGAGAATGAATAAATTATTTCATTTATATGAAATTTAAGAATAGTTAAATAAATATATATATATATATATATAACTGATTGTCAAGCAGTACCAAGAGAATTTTCAGGTATGAAAGAAATATACTCTATTCTATTTCAAACTGTAGTTACTCCATGCATGCTCGGTCGCTCAGCAGTGTCTGACGCTTTGTGACCCCATGGACTGTATCCAGCCAAACTTCTCTATCCATGGGATTTTCTAAGGAGGAATACTGAAGTGGGTTGCAGTTTCCTCCTCCAGGGGATCTTCCTGACCCAGGGATTGAATATGTGTCTCCTGCACTGGCACATGGATTCTTTATCACTGAACCACCTGAGCCCCTGTAGTTACTAAAAATGTAGACAGTAGTTAGTGGTAATTTAGCTGAACACTTAATATTTGTGCCCTGTATCCTATATAAAATACACTTCATACAAAAAATAAAAAATATGTAAATATATATAAGAGGTAGCAAAAAGTGTCCATCTTAAAAGTAAACATCTCCCAGCTGGATCCACGTCTAAGAAGTTTTAGATGGTTAGATCACTCAAAGACTTCATTTTACAAAATATGAGAGCATCCTTCCCATTAGTGGGCAGAAGCTACATCTGAGAGAAAATGAATCTTACATTTTAAAAGTAAACAGGACTAAAGATCATATCTGCAGTACATTACGGAAGAGAAATATGGAGAACAAGATGACCCATCAGAAGTACTTTTTAAGATGTTCTTGGCCTCTTCAATGTTTGTAATCTTCATAAAATATTCTTGAAAGCAATGCTTTTAAAGATGCCATATACATCCTATGTAAGCATGTACACGAACAAATACACACCATCAGTGATGTTACTGATTGTTAAGAATAAAAATGAATGGAGTACCAAAGTGATGTAAATATAAAGACAGGTTTTATGGCCAGGCTATAGATCTAAAGCACAGCCCCTGAATTTGCCAGGCATGCTAAGCACTGCTTCATGTACAAAGACACAACTCCAGTAAGCTGCAAAGGCTGTTTGGCTTTTTGCTGACTGTTGTACTGAGTAAGACTCCAGAGCCAAATTTCAAAAATGTCATCAACTGATCATAAATATTGTTAACATATAATGAGAGTTTCTGTTTCTGCACTTTATGTCCAAATTGCTATTTAAGTATATCTTTACCTCTCCAAAACAAGACAGCGAGTGGTCGAGGGTGTTATTCCTATTAAAACCTTGTAATCATAAACTATCTTCCCAGCTGAATCTTTAAAGAATATTTGGCTTAGAGCTTATGTCAAGTCTATGATGGGTTTGAAACAAAAAACCCTCTCCCTATTTGCTGCTTTTCCAATCTTTTATGTTTTCTGATGAAATTTCAGGCTCTTGTCAAATTGAGGTCATTCCTTTGTCGATTGGCATGGCTATTTAGGCTGAATTGGCAAGTGTGCAACCCCGAATGATTCAACTCATTGCCAAATGGCATTTAGCTAACTTCTGCATGCATGAAAAGGAGACAGCCTATTATCAGGACCAACATGGTGGAAAAAGGATATATAGTCAGTATCTAATACACATATCTAAGCAGAAATGTGATGCATATGTTTTTCCTCATTCATAGATGCTCATTCAGTTTATATTGTTGCTGTAAGTGTTTCATCGTCCAAATGCTTAAATTGTGCATAATGATTTCAAATAGCATTGGACCACTCAGAATCGGGCATGGGCATCACAGATGTGCTAAATCCAGTTCCAGAGGCATGGTTAGAACACAGTTTCTATGCCTCAAGGGGAGAGACTTTTCTAAAGAGACTTTGCCAAAAGTGCTATATATTGTTTTTCTCAACAGAGCTCAAAGACTCTTTGTGATTGTGTAGTAGCTGACAGAAGTCATCGAGGACTATATCAATCTTTCTAATATTTTCAAGGATATCTGCAATGGGTATAACTAAGGCCAGCAGTCACAATATATTTCTCTTTTCTAACACTAATATTTGTTTTACTCTAGGCAATAAGAATTGTAATTGTCATTGCTGTTTAGTTGCTAAATTATGTGTGACTCTTTTGTGACCCTATGGACTGTAGCCCACCAGGCTCCTCTGTCCATGGGATTTCCTAGGCAAGGACACTGGAGTGGGTTGCTATTTCCTTCTCTAGGGTATATTCCTGACCCAGGGATTGAACCTGCATCTCCTGCATTGCAGGAAGATTCTTGACCACCAGCAAGCCACCAGGGAAGCCCAAAGGCAATAAGAATAAAGTGTGAGAAATAGAATGCTCACAGGCAGTAAGTGGCTTGAAAAAGGTCTCCTGTTTACATTCTAGAAGATCATTTATTTATAAACTCCAAAATACAAATCATAAGATTCCCAGAGTTATTATTTACTAAAAGCTAAATTGTTACAGAACAGCTCTTAAGATTTGAAATTTTAAAATGGCAAACTATTAAAAAGTTTCAAGAAAAAATGATATGTGTCCCATATCTAGCACACACTGAACTAGAGAAACATATTTGAGATTGCCAAAAAAAGGGCTAGCACTCTAAAGACTGTAGGCAAACAAAATGCTAACAAGTTTAATTATTCACAATGGCACATTTATGGAGAGTATAATGCTGCAATCAATAATTACAAGCCCACACAAACAGCATTGTAATAATTCTACAAGGCATGTTCAGAAGTGAAATAATTTAGAATTTGAAATCAATAGCATTCATAGACATTGGAAAATGTCAAATGGAAAATGAATGTCAGTGTTTGTATTCTTTCTGGAACATTCTCACTACTTAGATTTTAGTCATTTCTTAAAAGATTTCCTAGTATCTAAAAGCAAAAGCAAACATTTGCCCAGTCATGTCTCAGTTAACTCTTCCAACAGATTCAGATTTGTCAGGGAGCTGTTTTATACACAGCAAAGTGTCACGTCTTCACGAGAATGCAAGTTAACCCCAGTTTTCCTCCTTTAGTCTTTGTTCCTTTTGGCTTCTTTCCCTTATGACCTTCTCAGCCTCCAGTTTCACTTTGTTAGCTTGTCAGAATAAAGGCTTTGGCATAAATACTTTCTACCATAAGATATTACTTTGGTAAATTTGTAAATTAAAATACTTCTTAAAAATAAAAGAAATTGTGTGATGGGCATATGGAAACTATGTACTATAATGTCAACTTTTCTGTTAATCCAAAATCATTTCAGAAAAAAAAATGAGTTTAAAAGAAATCCCTTATACAGCACTTGGATTCTTCCTGCTCATACAAAAAATATCAGTTTGTCTATACTGTTTGGCAGAAATGAAGACACAAATTTGTGAATACTGGAAACAGTTTTTTTAAAAACATAACATTTATAACACAAGGAACTCTGCTCAATGTCATGTGGTGATCTGGAAAGGAGGGGAGTTTGGGGGAGAATGGCAACATGTTTATGCATGGTTGAGTCCCTTTGCTGTCCATCTGAAACTATCATATGTTGATGGCTATACTCCAATACAAAATAAAAAGTTTTTAAAAATTAAAAAAAATAGCATTTATAGTTGTTTTTATTAATTGCCATTTCCTATTAAGAGATAATAGTAATAATAATAACTGTCTTTTATTAAGCTGTCTAGGCAATGGCACCCCACTCCAGTACTCTTGCCTGGAAAATCCCATGGACGGAGGAGCCTGGTAGGCTGCAGTCCATGGGGTTGCTAAGAATCGGACATGACTGAGCGACTTCACTTTCTCTTTTCACTTTCATGCATTGCAGAAGGAAATGGCAACCCACTCCAGTGTTCTTGCCTGGAGAATCCCAGGAACAGGGAAGCCTGGTGGGCTGCCGTCTATGGGGTCACACAGAGTCGGACACGACTGAAGTGACTTAGCATAGCATAGCATAGTAGCAGCAGTATATATAAAGTTCCATCTAGTCAAGGCTATGGTTTTTCCAGTGGTCATGTATGGATATGAGAGTTGGACTGTGAAGAAAGCTGAGCACCAAAGAACTGATGCTTTTGAACTGTGGTGTTGGAGAAGACTCTTGAGAGTCCCTTGGACAGCAAGGAGATCCAACCAGTCCATCCTAAAGGAGATCAGTCCTGGGTGTTCATTGGAAGGACTGATGTTGAAGCTGAAACTCCAATACTTTGGTCACCTGATGCAAAGAGCTGACTCATTGGAAAAGACCCTGATGCCGGGAAAGATTGAGGGCAGAAGGAGAAGGGGATGACAGAGGATGAGATGGTTGGATGGCATCGCCGACTCAATGGACATGGGTTTGAGTGGACTCTGGGAGCTGGTGATGGACAGGGAGGCCTGGCGTGCTGCTGTTCATGGGGTCACAAAGAGTCAGACATGACTGAGCGACTGAACTAAACTGAGTATATATAAAGCACTCTATTAAGGTTTTTACTTAAACAGTTTCATTTAATTTTCAGCAAACCCTTAGGAGTTTTTACTTTAGATGCTCAAAGAGGTTAAATATCCCTCCCTTGTAATAAGAGAAAGATCTTAGATCCCAATCAAATCTGTTGACTCCTAAATTAGTGCCACTTTCCACATTGCCTCACTTCAAAAAGTTAGCATTCTTGTACTTATGCTCATACTAGTATGATTCCAGGCACCATTCTAGGTTACACATTTGAAAGAGTGCTCAAAAATAACCCTGAAAACAAGCTGCTATTTGTCCTAAAAACAAAAGGAAACACCTGACATTTTCTAGTAAAAGCTGTTCTAGTTATGAAAACATTTCACTATCTATTCTTTGCTGACACTTCTTCAGGTTACTTTAAAAAAGGATGTATTTAGCCTTTGTTCATTAATAGACTGATGTCCAATCACCTTGAGATTCACCAAATTATCTATCAAATGAAAAAGAAAAAGCAGAAAATTTAATTTCAGATTACTCCAGAAACTATGGTAACCAGACTGTTTGGCAGTCAAAGGGTGGAAAAACCAGATTAGATAGATGGATATATTTACATATTCACTTTTACATTAAACAGAGTGGATGACACATCCCTGTATAAAACCTATTATTTAAGCACTTCAAGTGAAAAGTGTTAAAATAAATGGCTCATGACTTATGAAGTGTTAAAATAAACGTTTATTTCAACACTATACATGTCATAAGCCATTTATTTCAACACTTTCTACTTCAGAAGATTCACTCAGACAAAAAGGAAAGATTTCCTTTGCTAAGATATGTCAAGAGGCCAAAACACAGAGGCTAAAATCGGAGTTTCAGTGCTAGAGTCCTTGGTTTGGAAAGGCTAGATCAGAAGATGTGATGGGAGTTTTGATGCTTCATACCTGGGAAAAGCTTTCAGAATGTGGTACACAGCATCACCTACAGTGGCTTCATTTAGACATCACATTTATTTAAACCAATTTTGAGACTTCAAGGCCTGCCTGAGCATCAAATTACAAATGAAACATACTGTTTGGTGGTATTTCTACAAAGAAAACATACGTTCTACTTCATGAATCCACTAATGAGAAGAGTCTGATGTATCCCAAACTCTCCAGGAAATGGAGCTTCCATGAATAAAGGTAGAGTTTCATAATAAAGCTTATATGGCACTTCTTATCTGCTAATCTCCATTCTAAGTGCTGTACAGATATCAAGCAATGTAATCCTCCCAACAGTTAGACAAAATGGGTTCTCTTATTTTAGCCAATTTTTTCCCCACCTGGGAAAATTCTAAGTGGTTGAGTAACCTATCCAAGAGAAACTAAGAAGTGGTGGCACCAGAATTTTACCCGAAGCAGTGAGCACCAGAGTCCTTGCACTTCATCCCCGGTCTAGGCTTCTGCCTTTCGGAAATAGGATAACATTATTTTGTGTCATGGTCTAGAAGTTATGTAAGTTTAAGAAGTTGTCAAGTTCATGACTTCCTCTTTAGGCAGGGCCAGCCTAAATCTGTGAAAATTATCACCTCTGTAAATAAGCTAACAACAGTAAAATCATTAATGATATTTCTATTAATATAAGATACTAATATTGACTTATGACTGATTACAGTTATGTATTCTTTCTGTTTTGCCCATATTAAAATTTCATTTTCCTACATAAGGTTGAACATCTATGGATAAAATGAGAATGTCTGGTAGTGACTGAATTATTTCCCGCTACAATGTTTCTATGGCTTCTAGACAAAAACGCTGGCAATTCCATTTTTAAGCAAAGCCAACAGTAGTAGATTTCATATTCTGAAGCTCTCTCTGGGGTCTCTTTTATAATGTGACTAATCCCATTCACCAGGGTGCCACCCTCATGATTTAATCAGCTCCCAAAGGCCCTATCTCTTAAACACATTGGGGGTTGGGATTTTAGCATATGGATTTTGGGAAGACGCAAACATTCCGTCCATGACACCAATCAATCCCTTTGACAATCTCAAGGCCAAAAATTGGTAAAAAGAAGTCAGGAGACAGAAGGCATTGTTATATATGAAGAAAAACTTTTAACATATCCACAATGAGGGGAAAATTTCTTAAATCATGATAAGGGTCATTTCAAAAGAGAAAACTAAAGTATAGCAAAATTACAAAATGCATTTCTCAAAAAAGATACAGAATTTTTTCCCCAATAATAAGTTGGATAATATTGAAATATATACTAATATGTATATGATCTCTACATTTGACATGCTATTATTAGAATATAAGCTATTTCAATAGTATAATTTTGGTAACAATTTATCATATAGTACATACACTAGATGAATGAGATCCATCTTCTCATAAATGAAAACCTGATATTTAAGCATTATTATTGAGAACAGATTTTTGTTTTTTACTACTGAGACTAAAATAAAGATTATATATACATATATGCAAGGCTTCCCTGATGGCCCAGCTGGTAAAGAATACACCTGTAATGCGGGAGACCTGGTTCAATATCTGGATTGGAAAGATCCCCTGGAGGACAGCATGGCAACCCATTCCAGTATTCTTGCCTGGAGAATCCCCATGGACAGAGGAGCCTGGCGGGCTACAGTCCATGAGGTCACAAAGAATTAGACATGTTTGGGTGACTAAGACCACATACATAGATACATATATATGGTACCTGAGTGTGAATATCTTAACAACTTTTCCTCAATTTAAGAGACATTTCAGACCTTCAACTGGAAAACAGTTTGAATTGAAAAAGAACTTTTACACAAGTTTAAACTATATATAAGACTTCCCTGGTGGCTCAGTGGTAAAGAAAATGCCTGTCAACGCAGGAGACATGGGTTTGATCCCTGGGTGGGGAAGATCCTCTGGAGAAGGAAACAGCAACTCACTCCTCTGTTCTCACCTGGGAAATCCCATGGACAGAGGAGCCTGCCGGGCTACAGTCCATGGGTCACAAAGAGATGGACATGACTTTAAACAACAAAAAAGTATACATAAAGAACTCAAGTGTTTTCAGCTACTAAATCACTAGACATTTCTTAAATGCTAACTATAAAGTAGCTGTTGTGTTTGGAGGTGGTGAAATAACTTATTATAATACATGCTACTGGCTCCAGAAACACCTGAGCAAATGGCCATGACAGCTCAGAGGAAGGTACCATGTACTCTGTCTAGTTGGGTCATCTTCAAGATAATATGAGCTAAGTCTTAAAGGATAAGTGTTGTTTTAAAAGGCAGAGAAGGCAGGTAAAGAAATTACAGATAGAACTGCATGAGCAAAAGATCAAAGATCTGGATATAATTGAAACATGAGGTGTGTCACAGGCCTAGAGTAAGGCTGAATTAGGCGAATTAGAAGGGACAGGAAGGGGAAAAGTCTGGAAGGAGAGTGTGGCAGGTATCTCTGGGACCCACATCTCATCTTCTCAACCACCTCTGATTTCTACTATAGCTGAAGAGTTCCAGGCCAGCTATGACTAACCCAAGAATGCAAAGGCACACTTCACATTCTGCTAAGGCTTCTTTCAACTTTGTGCACCAGGGTTGAGGCTGGCACAGTAAAAGCCTATTACATCTGCACAACTGCACCCACAGAAGTTCCAAGCAGTTAAAATTCCCTGGACAACTTTCAAGTAGGGGGTGATGGGTGCCACTGGATAAACGCTTCAGCTTTCATCCTTCAGGCGGAAAATTCAGCAAGAACCTTTGCCGTCTCTATATTTCTTGGGAGTTTACAGTTACGGTCTCAGAATAATGCTCTTCATTGGCTTTTGCTTCTTCTTTGCCTCATGTTCCCTCTTCCCAAATAAACTAGCTGCATCCGAGTTTTTGTCACAGGTTTGGCATTCAGAAGAACTCAAGCTAAGGCACCGAGAGTTACAATGGGGCCTGTCTCTGAAGGGTCCTATACTCCACTCAGCATTTTGGATTTTTTTCTCACAGGAGCAGGGAAAACCTCTGAGAATTTTGAGCAGAGTGGTCACCAGATCCAATGGTATTGCAGACTTTGTAAATGGTAGTGGTGTTAAGGATTAGAAGGAGATGAAAGTGAAAGTGAAGAGATTATCAAAAGGTCATTAGATGACCTTTTAATAATAATCTGTTGGAGTAAAAGATGTAAGTCCCCAAGGATATACTATACAGTATCATGCCCCTTGTATAAACTGCAAATCCAAGCAAAATCAGATATCATATTGCTTAGGTGTATTACACACACACACACACAAATACATACACAAAATAAAATTAAAGAAAAAACAAGATCTTGGTAAACATAATGATCAAGTTTAGAATGGCGGTTATCTCTGGGTGTGAGACAGGAGGATAGGAGAGGGAGGAACAGATAGGCTTGGTTGTGGGCAACTTTTAGTTCTTAAATTGGGTTACTGGGATCATGGGCTTATATTAATGAAATAATGAATTAATAAGTAAATAAAAGAGTAGCATGCATGGACCGATCATGATAGTAGTGTCTTTTGACTGAATACCCATCTTTGTGAATCTGAGATAACCCAAACAAATGAACCCCAAACTAGTGAGATTAAGAAATAAGTATATTTTTGTAGATTTCTACTTGGCTGTTTGCTGGTGAAAAAAAATATATAGAAGTGATTATTCTCCACCTATTTCACTTAAGCTCTGAAAAACTACACAGGAAGCTCCTAAAAAACCAGTAACAACTGAAATAGTAACTAGAGTGGAATTAAGTGACTTATGTACACTGATACCTGACTGGATAGTATCTAAAACAAACAAGATCAAAGAAAAGAAGTTCATCATGTGTAAGTTTATGGGCTTGGACTAAATCAAGGTTATAAAGACAGAAAATGAGGTAAATGAAATTCTGTCACATTCAGAGATGGATCACATGGGAACCTGTCATTCTTGAGATGCACAGAGTTAAGAGGCTGAGAGGCATTCAGAAGACTCAAGAGATTACCTCTACTAACTAGGATAATTTTTGGTTTGTAGAAGATAATTTGAATTTGCGTGAGTACCTGAGGTTATCTAGATGGAAAACACCTGAGCTACTTAGGAACATGGAATATAGTCCATTATTTATATTTTGGTTTGTCATGCATAGTGTGCACCACATAAAATTAGGATTCTGTAAGTGTCTTCTATATATACAGTAGCCTAAGAAGGTGTGACAGTGTTGACTATTGGAAAGCATTTCCCAAAATGTTGTCCAATTGAAAACTCATCTTTGGATTTTAGGGTCATAAACTCAGTATAAATTCTGCTTTCCTCTCTTGATAGCAACCGTGAACTGGATTTTAATCACTCTAAATATAAAGCTAACAACACCTACCTCATAAGGTTGTTGTGAGAATCAAATGAAATTCTGAAAATGCTTTGAAACAGTAAAAGTGTTACACAAATATCAGTTACCATATCATTTAGAGAGTAGCTTTGAAAATTGATGGATACTTGGCAACATGAAGTCTGTTTCTGGTGAGGATGATAAAAGCTAAAATTTATTACCTTTACTGTATGCTAGCTAGATCTTCAAGTATTTCATGATTATCCCTTAATGATGATGGCAGATGTTAGAGTGATAAAAACGCCAGTCAATCAAGGACCAAAGTGTCCAATCAAGGTGGGACAGTGACTTAAGGACAGTAGGTGAGATCAAGTGACATAACTGAGGCAAGGCCAGTGCAAAAATTCAAGTGGTATAAAAAAGGCAAGAACTTCAAAGGATGGCAATTGAAGGCAATTACAGCAGTAATTTGGAAGTAGTAAAATAATAAAATAATTATATGAACATCATTAATTTTTGTTCACATTAAAACTCAACAAGCTTTAATTCTTGCTTTCTATTCTCATCCCTCCCCCATATCTGTTCAAGGCAGTCTAGCCAGACTAAAATAAGGAAAAGATACGGACAGTGCATGTATGGATAGATAGGAATGTACACACACCTCTACATACATATAAAGTCGCCTTTCACCACTGTCATTCTTGGCAGATAAAACACTATAATCATTTTATAGTTGAATGGCATATAATGCAATGAAAGGTCTTCACAGAAAAAAAAATATTGTGTTTTCACCCTTTACTTTCTTTAGCAGTGATTAGTTCCAGAAATATAAAGTATCATCACTTCTCAAAAAGCGCTGTAGGTTATAAGACTGCTCCTCTGAAGTTGGCAACATGTAATAAATGTGCTTTATTTCTGAACATCAATCAGTTTCAAGAATGGCAGTTGCTTGTAGAATGGTAATAATAGAAATAGTCAGCTAATAAGTACTCTAGGCTTTAAAACACTGGATGACAGATGTGAAGCCTTCTTGTTATAAAAGAACACTCTCTTATATAATTATGGTTTTATAACTAGTTACATCAGTTTCTAAATATTTAGTTTTTAAGATTTCTGTATCTTTTTTGCAACGAAATTTATACGGCACTGTTCCATACTGACATAAGAAATAAGATATAGAAATATATTCTAGAACTACTTGAAAGTATGCTGGAAAGATGCAATGGCATTACATCATTTAATCTGAAGAGTTTTCCATTTTAATAATTACTAAAACATGATTTGAGGGTATTTTAATTTACTGCAAAAGTATGGACTTGAGGTAAGAATGTTTATGATATATCTTACAATTATCTGAAGTTAAAATGTTTAAATAATTTATGAAATAGATACATATACTTTATTGAATGTGCTCTTTGATTAAAAAAATGATGATTTTTTTTTCAAAAGCAAAATTACTTTTTGTGTCAAATACAGAGAAAAAGGTCCCTAACCTAATGTGAGTTATAATTTGCCGGAGAGAGGGTTTGCAAAGTGAACATAATTATATAATGTATCATCTCTGAATGCCAAAGAAATACTGTGGACAGTTCCAAAGGTGATCAGAGAGAAGGTGAATTCCAAGATGTGCTGGGGAAAAGTGATCAGCAAAGTACAAAATGAGATAAATAGACCTTAGGCATTACAAACTTTAGAAACTGTTTTGAAAGAAGGCATGGAAGTGAGAATGTACACAATGATTTCATAGAACAAGATAAGTGTTCAACTTGAGTAGACATTCTGTACAATGTTCACTGAGATGCAAATTGGGAAGCAGATGCTTGCTAGATTGCAGAGGTTTAGTCTAGGATGGCTAAGAAGTTTGACAAGTGAGACACTGGCATAATACACAGTTACTTCTGAGCAGCATTGGTCAGATTTTGAAGGAGATTTTAATTAAAGGTGAAGGCAGAGAAAGGAAAGGTGAACTAATTGGGTGCCTCTATGTGCTGGGCACTGTGACAGACAACTTTGACTTTAAGTATGACATCTTTATAATTTACTTTATCACAAATATAGGTATGTGAAATCATATGAATTCAAAATTATTTTAGAAATCCAATCATACAAATATGGGAAAGTTTAGTACTAAATGACACTTGCTTGTAGGGATTAAATTATGACAACCGTCTTTGAGAAAGAGATAAAAGAACCTATATTTCAAGAAATATCAATAACCTCAGATATGTAGATGACACCACCCTTATGGCAGAAAGTGAAGAGGAACTAAAAAGCCTTTTGAAGAAGGTGACAGAGGAGAATGAAAAAGTTGGCTTAAAACTCAACATTCAAAAAACAAAGATCATGGCGTCCGGTCCTGTCACTTCATGGCAAATAGATGGGGAGAAAATGGAAACAGTGAGAGACTGTCTTTTCTTGGGCTACAAAATCACTGCAGATGGTGACTGCAGCCACAAAATTAAAAGACGCTTGCTCTTTGGAAGAAAGGCTATGACAAACCTAGACAGCATATTAAAAATCAGAGACATTACTTTGTCAACAAAGGTCTGTCTAGTCAAAACTGTAGTTTTTCCAGTAGTAATGTATGTATGTGAGAGTTGGAACATAAAGAAGGCTGAGCACCGAACAATTGATGCTTTTGAATTGTGATGTTAGAGAAGACTCTTGAGAGTTCCTATGAATGCAAGGAGATCAAACAAGTCAATCCTAAAGGAAATCAATCCTGAATACTCACTGGACAGACTGATGCTGAAGCCAAAGGTCCAATACTTTGGCCACCTGATGCAAAGAGCTGACTCATTAGAAAAGACCTTGATGCTGGGAAAGACTGAAGGCAGGAGGAGAAGGGGGTGACAGAGGATGAGATGGTTGGATGGCATCACCAATTCGATGGACATGAGTTTGAGAAAGATCCAGGAGTTGGTGAAGGACAGGGAAGCCTGGCATGCTGCAATCCACGGGGTCTCCAAAAGTTGGACATGACTGAGTGACTGAACAACAACAACAATATATCAAAAAAGACCCAATTCACATCTCTTTCCTATAGAGGTGGCTTCCCTGGTAGCTCAGAATCTGCCTGCAATGTAGGAGACCCCAGTTCAATTCCAGGATCGGGAAGATCCTCTGGATAAGGGACAGGCTACCCACTCCAGTATTCTTGGGCTTCCCTGGTGGCTTAGCTGGTAAAGAATCTGCCTGTAATGCAAAGAGACCTGGGTTCAATCCCTGGGTTGGGAAAATCCCCTGGAGAAGGGAATAGCCACTCACTCCAATATTCTGGCCCAGAGAATTCCATGGACTGTATAGTACATGGGGTAGCAAAGAGTCAGACATGGCTGAGCAACTTTTACTTTCTTATAGGAGGTAGGAATATTGTGCCAAATAGCTATTTTATTTTAAAAAATTAATTTCAGAAGTTAGTTCAAAAATTATTTCTGAAGGTTGAGACGAGTGTGATTTTAACTTGAGAAAATGAAACCGTAATCTTAGAATTGAGAAGTAAGACTAAGCCAGGCATTCAGCATGCATTATCTCATTCATCTCTCATAATAGCGCTGGGAGGTCTGATTTGGGTTATTATCTTCAATTCACAGTGACGATACAGAGGTCATCAGCTGGTAAGTACACCTTTAATGTTTAAACTCATTCAGTTCTTTGCATCATTTATGTGGCCTCCACCCAGTAACTCCTGAAACACTGAACTATCAGCAATTTCTTGAAGCGATAGTGTTTATTCCCACCTCTGTGTCAATTCTCTTGTTATTTCCACTGTCTGAAATGTTCTTCATCTTCTTTGCTTATTCTTCCCTTACAGTCCCTACAGAATGTGATGTCCTTTTGGGGGCCCTCTTGGGTCATCCCCAGTCACCATGTTCCTTCCCTTTGTTTCCTCTAGCACTAGCAGTCATCACCTTGAATGACAGCAGTACAGGCATGCATGCCTCTTCCTTTGTGGTATGCATTCTGTAAGGGCAGGAGAAAAGTCTAGTTACTACCTTGACTGTGAGCATGTTCATGGAAAAGAAAATAAGAGTGCCAGAATATTGTAAAGTAATTAGCCTCCAATTAACATAAATTAATTAATTAAGAAAAAAAAGAGTAGGCTTTAGGAAACACTGAGCATGACCAGATAAGTTTCTGAAGCTCTTTTCAGTCTGTTTCTTCAAGGGTTAAACAGGGCCAATGAAAATAACCACCCTATAGAGTTAAATGGGAAAATGCATGTAAAGTGCTCCATACTGAATCTGTCACATGGTAAGCTGTTAATGAGTGTTAGTTCTTCCCACCACTACCACTACATCCTTATTCCTAGCTATTAATAAAATTCAATACTTAACTCCTGAAAGATTGTAAAGGGTTATGTTTTCCTCTAAAACTTGAAGACAGTTTTAAGTTTTACAAAAATAATCATCATTGGGATATTGCCATTTGAGTTTGAAGAGTCATGATGAAAAATAAATTAACTTTTATTTCTTTTATAATTTATATTTTAATTTTTGATCAAAGCCTTGAAAGAATTAGCAATTTGGGATAGATTAACTTTTACCTGGAAGATACATAAAGGACAATATTATCCTTCTTTTTTCTCTTTCTCTTTTTTAAGAGGTGGAAATTATAAGACATTTTCTAATAGAAAAGATATCAGACTTAGGCATATAGTTTTATTCTGGATCCATGCTGGGAGAGAAAACAATGAATGTTCCATTTCATTTATAATTTCCACTGTGAACATGATAAGGACTAGTATATTCTCAAATCAAATTAATCCACATTGTAGCGTTTAAGATACAGTGAAAATCCCTAATTCAAGTGTACAGTATCACCTATAAAGCCAAAATAAATGGGGTGAGATAAGAGTTCTCAGTCTTGGGTTATAGTGTCAATGCAAGACTTGAGCTGTGTTAATTCAACAAGCTTGATCTTGATTGCCAAAGCATGCTTGTCAATATTTAGCTCCCAGGGGGCATGTCAGGGGCCTTTACAGAAACTAGCTTAAATACAAAATACTATACCAGGATTTGTGATCCTTTTTCTAAGACTCAGATTAAACTGCTGATTTTTTTTCTTTTAGCTTTTTAAACCAGGAACGTGTTTTCCATATTTCTATAGTAACAAGAAGAGGAAAAATTGCAAAGAAGAATTGTAAATGCTATTATTAGGATTTCTTGAAACCCAGATAAAATTCTGTCACATAGAATCACTATAAGGCTTTTATCTGAGGTTTGAAATAGCATTTCACCACCATGATTATAATACAGAAAAAAGTTTGGAAAAAATGTTAATCCATACTGAGAAATAAGTGTAAAACAGATGAGATTATGGGTAGTGATTCCTACAAACTTAAAAACAAATAGTTTGCAATTTTAATAACTCTATACTTAGAACCTTCTTCAATGATACTATGAAATTTCTAAGCCTCTGTAGCCATTATCCTTTACATTTAAGAAAATATAGTGAGGATCAGTCTTATAATGAAGAAAACCTATACCCACTCTGGTGATTAAGATTAAATCATGATAAGAAAATTAGTATTTTGTGATAGACTAATACATTTCTATTTCCCATCTGACTTTTCTGGTTTAATAGATATAGGTTAGCAATCTACATATCCCTTTTATTGAGCCTGACAAAGCATTTATGAAATTCAGTATGATGAAGATTATAGCAAAAATAATAACAAAATGATAAACGTATTTCACATAATTGAAAAATTACTCCTTTCATTTTGTGAAAAAATTTCATGTATGTCAGGTTCCTTACATAATAGAACTGAAAATGGCCCTGATATCACTTATCTTAGTGTTTTATCCAAAATAATGACTAAAGATGAAATCAGATCAATGCTGCACTAGTAAGAATCAAGCTGAAACCACCAGAGGAACCAGACCATGATCCAGCTATTTTTGGTTAGCTACAGACAGCTATGATGCACAGTTATTTCATTTAATACATAAATGGCAAATTTTTCTTCTCAGTCTACAAATTTCTGAATTGAAAACTCTTAATGATTTACTGAAATAATACAGTTTTGATTTATCATATTTGTTTTCCTAAGGGAAGACAAATACCTGAGATACATTCTTAAATTCTACTTGAACTTTTATGAAATGATATACCCTCCCACCATTGTCCCTAACTAGCTTCCCCAATGTCAGTTGACCCTCATAATTATTCTCATATTTTATAGATGAGAAACTAGGCTCGGATGGCTCAAGTGAGCATAAGATAGCACCAAGTACTTAAAGCATGACTTGAACCTGGGTCTGTTGATTACAACCCTGGGGCTCTGTCTTTAGCAACGTATCAGAGATTTCTCTATCAAAGGAAAGCTTGGATACAAACAATGATGAGCTTCTGGATCTCTCTCTATATATACATGTGTGTATTTTAAGAGAGACATGACTCTCCAGCATGTGTTGAAGATTTAGTTAGGGAAACGTAAAGCCTAACCATTTCAGTTATACTGTGTGCAGTCTTAGAAAACCACTTCAATTTCCCCCTGATGGATAACAGCAGCAAATCAGTTTTTCTTCACTATCCCTTTTAACCTTGGACACTGCCTTATTAGATGCTGGGAATCCTAGATACAAATTACACCACATTACTTTGCTCTGGCTCACCACATTTCTGCCTCACTAGTATTTACTTTTTCTTAAATTCCTAAACTCATGTAGTATGTCCTTTGCATGTCCTCTTCCCTCTGCTCTAAGTATCCATATGATTGCATGATTGGCACCTTTTACTCACACAAGTCTCAGCTCAAATCTATTTCTCAAAGATACCTACTCCGAACCCCAATCTAAAGCCCCTCTCCTTTCTTTCTTTAACAAAATCTTACTACCTAGTGTTTCTATATTCATAACAGTTAGAAGTAACTCAGATTATCCTCCTGTGTGTACCTGGTTGCTGAGTTGTCTCCAACTCTCTGCAATCCCATGGAGTGTTGCTCACCAGGCTCCTCTGTCCATGGGATTTTCAAGGCAAGAATTCTGGAGTCGGTTGCCATTCCTTACTCCAGGGGATCTTCCCAACCCAGGGACAGAATCTGCACTCCTGCTTCTCCTGCATCCACAGGCGGATTCTTTACCACTGAGCCACCCTGAGATTATCCTTCCTAATTGTTTATTTCTCTTCTCCCTACCCTCTCCTCCTGGAGAGGAGTGCTCACCATTGTTTGCTCAGAGTCTAGAACAGTACCTAGCATATGGTAAGCTCTCTTACAAATATGTTGAAGGATAAAGAATTGAATCAGTCTCTTTAATATCCAGATACAATATATCCCACGAAAATATTTTTAAGAAATAACATTTGTCATTATCGGCCCCATCTCTGGGAAGCTGTGTCACTATGATGTATAAACAACCTCATTGCCTATTTTCTATTATGTAATTTATTTTTTAATATAAATACTGACTATATGATGAATCTGGTATTTTAATCTTTCCATTACGCTTTTAAACACAGTATTTCTTTAATAATTTCAGGTCTCCTATTAACTAGCTCAATTTCAAACATGTCACCTATCTATTCATAAATCAGAATATTTTAGTATTCTCCACTTAGATGACCAATTTCTAAGAAAATCCAATTCCTTTATTGTAGTATAAGTTTGATTCTTTCACTCAGAATTTTATAAATTATACGTTCTTCATCAGATATATTCTACAACATTTTTATGGAGAAAAGTAACATTTTGTGCTTTGAGTAAAAGTGAAAATTACTTTTAAGTCATATGAATTTAGACAAATAGTAGTATTGAATAAAGTTATTACCAATTACCAGATTTTTTTAGATAAAAAGATGGAGCTATCTGAAATAAAGAACTGTAAGTTTCCCCAAAATTAACTCATAACAATTTTAATGGAATATGCATTTCAGAGAAATACTGTGCTATAAAATCTGTATGATTCGTCCCTCTGAGTTTGGAAGGTATTCATAAATGTCCCTAGACAGCTTAGTATGTCAAGGGAGAATACCAGCCAGGGAATAAAAAATAGTGCAGTTGAGCCCAGAATACTCAATTGTCAGGAGAAGAAAGCTCTGCACCATGGACAGAGAGTGTGCAGGAAGCATCAAGACAGACTCTAGGAAGGCAAATCAATACCTGATTAAATAACATTGCTGTGGCCTACCATTCAGGGTCCTGGAGCTTTGGCCTTCCCATGCAATTCAGTTGAATTAATGAAGGTATACTTCATTATATCTTGTCAAGTGACCTCTGCTGGATTTGCAATTTTCTTCATCTTTTATGTGAATATTTCAAATGAAACCTATATCATCATGCTCTGCCCTTCCCTTTAGAAGACTAGTTAGAAAGAAAACTTTTATTTAGGTCAGAGTAACTTATCTGACCCTCAGAAGAAAGTTCCTGAAGAGTTCAGCATCTTAACTCAAATGGTGATTTAAAAAGAGAGATGGAGCTGGGAACCTATCTTTTTTTCCCTCTCTTAGCTGGGATAAGCCTTCAAGGCAGCCTGAAGTTGTAGGTTGCATAAGATTATATTCCAGATCATTCTTCAGCTTTAGTGAGGATAAGAAGGATTAAGACCTGATTTCATGACTGTTGGTTTTGAAGAAGTGTGGAGTTAGAACACAACTTCACAAACTCCAGAATCAGGTGTTTGGTTTATTTTTTTCAGCAGTGTGCTCTCTGCTAAGCCACTGAGAAGTTTTATTGTCAATGCAAGAACACAGTAAGTAATAACAAAGTCCTTTAATTCTGATCTCATCATTTAGCATACATGGACAGCCAAATTCCCCTTTCAAAATTTTGGTACTCTTGAAGTGTTCGCTAAGATTCTTCAGAGGCTTAAGTGAGGAAAAGCATGGGATCTCTGAGTGTCACACAGAGGCACGTTATTTGGCTCTTCTGTCAACTTTGTTAGCTCAGCAAGGTTCCCCACTAGCTGTTGGGGGAGCTCAAAGTTTGTACTCTGCACAAGAATCACACCAAGCAGAACCCTGACTGAGCACCCAGCTTTACTTTGGGAATTGTCACCATTAATCCCTCATGAAGAATACACTTGTCAACAGCTTTGGCTGGAACACCACTTGCTCCAAAGACTAGATCTTTGAACTAATAATCACTTTTCAATGTGCTTGTTATTTTTTCTTATATCCTAGACAAGCTAAGAATATTATGCAACTATTTTTTAAAATTTTATTTTATTTTTAAACTTTACAAATTGTATTAGTTTTGCCAAATATCAAAATGAATCCGCCACAGGTATACATGAGTTCCCCATCCTGAACCCTCCTCCCTCTAAGATCAAGTGTAGTATCTGTTCTTATCAGATTATGCAACTATTAAAAATGATAATCATGATAATTTCTAATTACATGACAAAACATGATGATATAATTTTAAGTGGAAAAGAATGAAAATAAAATTGAATATACAGTAGTTTTCAGTGATGATAAAATATAAATTTCTTGTGTGTATAGACATACATGTGTACAAAACAATGTATTCATGCACACACATGCATTAGAAGTGAAGACAGCATAGAATTACTGAATTTTATATTTTTAATATCTATTTTTCTTTTATCCAGATAAAATTTTTTAACAATAATGTCTTTGTTTTGATAATCATTTGAAGGTGTCAAATTTATTGGATTTAAGATTGCTATAATTTGAAATCATTTGGTATAAGAGTATTTGTTATATTACTGGTAGCCTTGTCACTCACTGTTCAAGTCTCTTCCCTTTCCAAGTGTCAACTGGGACCAATGCAGGGATGCAATTTTGGCCATCCAAGAATACTATACTTAGGCATAAAGAGGAGGAATGTTTTATATCTTTTATCCCAGAGCTGTTCCATGACAGCTTGCCTTTTACTATTAATACTTGCCTTCTGTAACTGTACTTAACCAGCTTGATTTGGCTGCCATACCAAAATACCATGGACTTAGTAGCTTAAACAGTAGAAATTTATGTCTCTCAGTTCTGGAGTCTGGGAAGTTCAAGATCAAGGTGCCAACTCACTGAGTTCCTTAGGAGGGGAGGGCTCTCTTCTTGGCTTTCAGTCAGGAGTCTTCTAGCTATGTCCTCATTCAGAAGAAAGAGAGCTCTGGGGTCTTTCCCTCTTCTTATAAGGGCACCACCACCCTTGTGACTTTATTTAGCTTTATTACCTTTTCACATGTCCTATCTTCAAATCCATCAGGAACTAGGGCTTCCTAATGAGTATGAATTTTGAGGGGACATAATTCAGTCCATTGCTAAATAATTCACTTAAACTGAGCAAAAGTACTCATATTTTCATAAATATTCAAATGGAGGATAAACTGTAATGCCTCAAATTAATCCCACTGAAAATAAAGTCATCTATATTCAAGCCCTTAAAGTCTTTCAATCATGTTGTACTTTCCCAACAAACTCATTCTGTGAAAGAAACAATATGATATTTTGGAGATTTCAGTATTTATCTGCTAGGGTTATTTTAAATAGTGAAAGTCGTTCAGTCCTGTCCAGCTCTTTGAGGCCCCATTGACTGTCCAGTCAATGGAATTCTCCAGGCCAGAATACTGAAGTGGGTAGCCTTTCCCTTCTCCAGAGGATCTTCCCAGCCCAGGGATCAAACCCAGGTCTCCTGCATTGCAGGTGGATTCTTTACCAGCTGAGCCACAAGGAAAGCCCTATTTTAAATAAGCAGGCAAATATTTTTATCATTAATTGTTATTCTCATAACTGAAAAGGCTGGATATTAGAGTAAAATTCAATATAAAATTAAAAGTTGTCAAGATCATGAATGCATCCTTATAGGATAAAGGAGGAAAAAGACCAAAATTTAGGTGAACTGGCATTTGTAGTCTGACATAAAATTTTCACTGATAAAATATATATGATTTCAAAAATATTTTATTGGAAATTTATTAGATATAAGTAAAAATGTCTTTGGGAAAACTGAACTGGTAACTAAAATGTAGCTTCTTGATGATAAATCACTATTATTGATGATGTGCTTAAGTCTGAATAAGATTGTTTATGAAATGAACATGAGAAAGAGTACTTCCAAATTAACATTATTTACATACAATGTACTTTTATGTACATATGAGTAATGAAAGTAAAATATTAAATAATATCATTAAGCATTTAAAAATTTTATTCACATTCATACAATTTATTTATACAAATTGGCTGAAAGCTTTTTTCTCAATCATCTCATTGGAAAAATGGAGGATTGCATTTTAATCCTAGGCACCATGTATTTGGACAAAAACTGCCTTTATCCAACACTTAATCTGCAAAACTTATAGTGTGTTAACTATATACAAAATAGTTTTTAACACTAACTCTGTGGATACTGGGTGGCTCAAATAGTAAGGAATTTGCCTTCAATGGAGGAGACCTGGGTTCAATCCCTGGGTTGGTAAGACCCACTGGAGGAGGAAATGTCAACCCACTCCAGCATTCTTGCTGGGAGAATTCCATGGACAGAGGAGCCTGGCAGGTTGTTACAGTCCAAATGAGTCAGCCACAACTCAGTGACTGAGCACACGCACACACTGTGGATATTACTTTGAAACCCTGAAGATAGATGCTCGTCTAGTTGGTAGTTTTCTTCACACCACTTAGCACAATGGCAATTATCTTCTAAATGTTCAAGAGTTATTCCCTTACTAGAGTGATTACAAACACCTTGAAGGCCTGAGGCCATACATGTTTCCCTCACTTCATTCCAGCAGACTGCCTGGAATATATATTTATTAAAGGAAGGAAAGAGGGTAGAGAAGAAGGCAAGAAGGCAATGGGATCACTAAACACCTAATAATATCCCATTAGGAGCCTGAATTATTAAACAGTGGGAAAATGAGTTTTGCTTTTCCAAGGATCTATGCTATTGTGACGCTGAAAGGTAGTTTGGTACTGCAGAAGGATGTCTACAGACGCTAAATCTTCATCCTTCTCCTTCCGCAACTGCCTCCTTGCCCTTCTGAACCAAGTGCTATCACTCCCCATATATGAGCTACTCCTTTGGATTACATCACAGATATCCAGAAGAATCTAATTAAAACAGACATACATTATGTGTGGAAGTTAATTAGCTAAGGCACTTATGCCATTTCTCATTCACATGGACAGCTATGACGTCTGAGTGGGACAACACACAGAAGAGGTAAAGTCTGCTGTGAGTGTGTAGGGGGCCAGAAAATATTTGGAATATAAACAATCACTATCCCAAGGTGGGGCTTGGGAGGCAAAAAACTGGGCTCCAACAAGGAAGGGTAATATGGGCACTGGGAAGTTGTCTGCTAAAAGGGGAATAAAAGGGGAAGTAAAAGTAAGAGAGGCAAAAACTTTGTTTAGTTAGGTTCTCCAAGAGCCAGCCCTGGAACTAGCTCTATACTTTCTATCACAAACGCTTTTATGTATTTTGAGTAATTTTAGTAAGGATGACTTCTGTTACTAATATCCATCTCTTGTATTGTTCCCCAAGCAGTTATTGAAGATCCACTACTACTACCACATACCAGCAACTTTACTAACAGAAGAGTTTCCTTTAAATGACCAATATAGCCTTTCTGTGCTAAAAGATCCTTCAGACTACTGAGAGAGAGACAGAAACAAATAATAACCACACAGAATGATTGATTTCTTTGATAGAAGCACATCAAGAGTACATGGAAGTCACTGAAGGGAGCATTTAATTTAGCAAGAGAGTTTGCCGGAAAGATTTGTTTGCACAGTGAAGAAAAACTGGGATTTCCCCAGACAGGGGATAAACAAGAGAAAAGCAAGAAGCATGGGAACCAGGGAACATTATAAGACCAGAGGTTGACAGCTGAGTCTAGGGAGGTAGACAGGTAGGAAAACAACAACAACAGAAGAAACTACGGCTAGAATGATGGTTAAGGATAAGTCTGTGCACATTAATAAAGTAGGGTATGGTGTAAAAGAATAGACAGAAGATGGGAGAGAAATCATGGTAGTAAAATGAGTTAGGAGTTTAATATTCCCAATCAGAGATAATCTTGGAGGTTAGAAGAAAAAGACAAACTCAGAAAATCAATGAAGTAGACTTTTTAGGCTTTGGAGACCAATCAGATATGGTAATACTTATCATAGGCTCTTATTTTAGAAGGGGTAATGTGCATTGAGTGAGCTTCCCAGGTTGCACTAGTGGTAGATTTCGCCTGCTGGAATTCCTCAAGCTGGAATCAAGATTGCAGGGAGAAATATTAATAACCTCAGATATTCACTTCATATTTCACCACCCTGATGGCAGAAAGTAAAGAGGAAGTAAAGAGCCTCTTGATGAAGGTGAAAGAGGAGAGTGAAAAAGTTGGCTTAAAACTCAACATTCAAAACAGTAAAAATATGGCATCCTGACCCATTCAGATCAGATCAGATCAGTCGCTCAGTCGTGTCCGACTCTTTGCGACCCCATGAATCGCAGCACGCCAGGCCTCCCTGTCCATCACAAACTCCCGGTTACTTCATGGCAAGTAGATGGGGAAACAATGGAAACAGCGATAGACTTCATTTTCTTGGGCTCCAAAATCACTGCGGATGCCTAAAGCCATGAAATCAAAAGATGCTTGCTCCTTTGAAGAAAAACAATGACAACCTAGACAGTGTATTAAAAACCAGATACATCAATGTTGAGAAAAGTCTATATGTAGTCAAAGCTATGGTTTTTCCAATAGTTATGTACAGATGTGAGAGTTGGACCATAAAGAAGGCTGAACACTGTAGAACTGATGCTTTTGAACTGTGGTGTTGGAGAAGCTCTTGAGAGTCCCTTGATGGCAAGGAGATCAAATCAGTCAATCCTAAAGGAAATCAACCCTGAAGATTCATTGGAAAGACTGATACTGAAACAGAAGCTCCAATAGTTTAGCCACCTGATGTGAAGAGCCAACTCATTGGAAAAGACCCTGATGCTGGGAAAGACTGAGGGCAGGAGGAGAAGGGGGCAACAGAGGATGAAATGGTTGTATGGCATCATAGATTCAATAGGCATGAGTTTGAGCAATCCCCAGGAGACAGAGAAGGACAGGGAAGCCTGGTGTGCTACAGTCCATGGGGTCACAAGAGTCAGACACGACTGAGTGACTGAACAACAATAACACAGATTGGGCTTCCCTGTTAGCTCAGTTGGTAAAGAATCTGCCTGCAATGCAAGAAACCTGGGTTCAATCCCTGTGTCAGAAAGATCCCCTGGAGAAGGGAATGGCTACCCACTCTAGTATTCTTGCCTTGGAAATCCCATGGACAGAGGAGCCTGGTGGGCTACAGTTCATGGGGTCACAGAGAGTCAGACATGACTTAGTGAATAATACACACACACAAATATACAGTTCATTTGTTCAATTTATTGCCCACTCACCACTGTTTTCTACTTTAATTGTCTGGATTCCTGTTTCCCACTTGGTGAACCATTGAATCACAGTGTTCAAATGGAATCACTTGCACACTTGGAATAATAATAACTGATCTCAAGCATGCTCCCTTGAAAGTGAAAGTGTTAGCTGCTCAGTCATGTCCCACTCTTTGAAACCCCATGGACTGCCAGGGGCTTCTGTCCATGGGATTTTCCAGGCAAGACTACTGCAGTGGGTTGTCATTTCCTTCTCCAGGGGATCTTCCAGACCCAGGGATTGAACCAGTGTCTCCTGTGTCTCCTGCATTGCAGGCAAATTCTTTACCTGTACCATTAATTATATTCTTCTTTCTTATCAGTAATTGCAGTTTCCTTTGGCTTTATATCACAGTATTCCATTTTAAGAGCAAGAGATAATTGTGAGCTTTTTGAAAGATGTCTTGTTTTCTGCAGTTTGAACTTGGGACAACAGATTTTGTCAAAGGCAAACAAGCACGTTTTCACCTTTTAAAAACTCAAGTTTTGAACACATCTGTGAAAGGTCTTGATTCCATTTGGTACTCCGTGAAGTCCTAGGAAAACCCAACTCACATTCATATTTATTTCATCTCTACTTTTTCTCCAACTTCCACTACATTTTAAAATTACTTCCTAAATTAGTAAAAGCAAATAAAAAGACAGACGGCAGAGAGCACTGGCATATAAGCTTATTTTATTTGAGCATGCTACATTTAGCTAGAAGCACATTCTGATGCTTCTATTGGAACCTTTATTTACACAATAATTAATCACCTATATATGTCTTTTATCTGAGTAAATGATCAACAACCCTTTCTAAATATGTTAAGGAGTTCATTTCCATCTGAATTCTCCTGACAAATACTAAAATAGATAACCTTAATAAGGCATTAATGAGATCATTATAACTAGTTTTGTCTGTATTTAAAGCACAGATTTAAGATCTTCATTAATGATTAACTACTGGAAAACTTTGTCCAATCCCTTGAGTTATTTTTAAATCTTCATATACTATAATTACATATACTCAATCATAAAACTTTCCATGGTGCTGAGCACAATTGAACTTTGAATAAGAACAAGTATGTTACAAATCTTGGCTGTTTAAAAGGTTAATCTTTAAATAGATTAATGACGTAGTGATCTTTACTTATTTCAAGCCAATTTTTTTTTTTGACTGAGGAAAAGATACTTTATTACAAGCTATCTCTCTGACCAGACTTATGGGAATAATTTCTCTAGACTATTTACCAACAAATATCTTGAACTTTTTGATTATAAGGATTCTCTGCTGCTGCTGCTGCTAAGTCGCTTCAGTCGTGTCCAACTCTGTGACCCCATAGACGGCAGCCCACCATGCTCCTCCGTCCCTGGGATTCTCCAGGCAAGAGTGGGTTGCCATTTCCTTGAGATCAGATAAATCATATGTAGTTGATCTTAAATCTTTATTTTCAGTTGTATTAAATTTTTACAAAAGTGCACATTTTCTCATTGGTTTTTAAAGGAGTGACAATTAGTTTTAAAATTATATTTGAGCCAAAATCAAACTGCAAAATTTTAACACTAAAGTTACCTGGCAGAAATGAAAACAAGGGTGTTTAACATATGATACCACAAAATTAGAAACATAAGAATATTTGAGATTTCCTTTCATTAAATACAAAATAGTTATTTCAAAAATAACTCATAGGTGACTATATTTTAAATTCATAATGTACAATTTCAGACTTACATTCAGTTTCAAGGCAAATTAACGTGTGTGTGTGTGTGTGTGTGTGTGTGTGTGTGTGTGTTTGATCTCTGATTCATATCTGATTCTTTCAACCCCACGGGCTGTAGCTCACCAGGCTCCTATGTCCATAGGATTTCCCAGGCAGGAATACCTGAGTGGGTTGCCATTTCCTTCTCCAGGGAATCTTCCTGGATCAGGGATCAAACCTGTGTCTCCTGCATTGGCAGGTGGATTCTTTATCATTGGGCCACGAGGGAAGCCCCAAATTAGCTAACAGTCTCCAGCAAAGAGGTAAACTTAAGAAATGTAATTTTCTAACATAATCAAGCCTTTCAAAAGATGGTTCGCCATAAGCACAATAGGGTTAAGGGTAAAACTCAGTATTTTATGACCCCTGAAATCTTTACAAAAAAATGAATGCAGAAAATCAACACAGAAATTTATAAACTATGCTAATATGCTAATAGGATGACATAGATATTCATCTATACTCTAAACTATTTGGTCTTACAAGATATCATTTTTTAATATAGTCTAATTACCTCCACAGAAACTGCAAAATGGAAGTTAAGGCTTAAAAGTGTAAATCTGTGCTTCTGTGTGCTTACTAGCCAGAGTTTTAAAGTGTTGGAGAGGACTAAGGAAGGTGATAAGCTATTTATAAATTGGAAGGCGTTTTGTATTTGCCTAGAAATATATATTGTCAATATGTGATTAAATTATTGCACCACTTTTCCTGGAGGATTTCTGTACTTATTGTTTTTTTTGGCAAAACATTTATCCCACTCCTTAATCTTGTCTTCTTTCTTGCATGAATTCACACGTATTAAAATGCAGGTGTCTTGTTTGTCTGATATATGTCATTTGCATTATTTGAAATCCTGAAGCCCCCAAATTTCTTGCAGTCTGTACAATTCAGGAACAAAATTATTTAGTAATATGATTCAAAGGATAAGATAATATCTAATGAAACATACATATACAAATAAGCCATTTTTTTAACTTTCCCATTGAACTCAGGGGTAAAGTTCGAGAAAATATCTCTTTTGAAGGAAGCACAGACTCTAAATTATCATCATAGTCTGTGAATTATTATTTGATGCCTATTTTGCTCAGAGGAGACTTTATACACCATAAAGTTATGGCAATCTTTACTTCAGAAGGATATACTTCAAAGAATAAAGTGAAATAAAATAAACTTTACTTTAAAGGAGGTAAAATAAACCTTAGTTCAGATAATACGTCGAAGCACAAGATGTACTTATACAATATGGATCTGGAACACTATGAACAAAGTACATATACTCATTAACAATGATCATCATCATAATAAAATGTCCAGTGAGTATTTACTAAGTATTGCTATACTTGAAGCTCCATGGGGATAAGATGTGATCAGTGTGAGTGACCACTATACCTTGGTACGTGGGACTAGCATCAGTTACATGCTTGACAAGTCCTTCTCTCCTGAAGTTCACAGTTTAAGGAAGACAGATAAGAATTTGGAAGTAGAATACCATGGAACCTTGACTGAGAGATGCACAGTATGCATGGACTTAGGAGGAGGGGCTTCTAAATTGTTCGGAGGAAGTGTAAAGAAAACACTGGACTTTGTCTGGAAGAATACATGGAAGAGTGGCTCTTATAGTAGGAATGCCTCTACATATAAGGGAGCAGTGTGACTGTAGGTACATCAGCAAGAGAGAGGTTGACATGATGTACACGTGTGGGTGGCTCAGCATGGTCAGTCGTGGCCTCCCGCAGCTGTAAGTAATGAAAACAGATGAAGATGGCTGGGCTGGACGGAATCATGCATGAACCTGGAATACCAAGGTAAGGCAACTTTTATCCTGGAATTCTGTCCATTTTATAAATTCTAGTCAAAAATGGTACCTCTCCCACAAACCTCTGATCTTTCCAGAAAGAAGTAGGTTTTCCATGGAGCTCCTCCAGAACGCTTTTTGAGTTGATCTTCTGGCATTCCCTTCATTTTATGTTGCAATAGGTGGTGGAGTAAAAAGAAGAGGGATGTAGGATTCAGAAGGGAAGGGATCTACCCTCAATTGTGTCACAAAGCTGTAGTCTATCTGCCTTTGGACAAGTCTGTTAACCTTATTACTTCTGGGTAACAATACATACATTTACCACACAGGATCATTGTGAGTACATGAAAGTACTCTAGAAATGTTACTTGAGTTATTTGAGTATATATCATGTTATTTCCTATAAGAATGCACACTCCTTTAAAGGGGACTAGATTTAGACTCTAGGATGGATGGACAGTAGCTTGCCAATTATTTATAAGCCTAAAACCTTGAAGATCTATCTCAATCATTACTTCTTCCAGGAAACTTTTGCTTTGTCCCTCTCCCTGAATGGTTTTAAAAGACGCTTACTCCTTGGAAGAAAAGTTATGACCAACCTAGATAGCATATTGAAAAGCCAGACATTACTTTGCCAACAAAGGTCCATCCAGTCAAGGCTATGGTTTTTCCAGTGGTCATGTATCGATGTGAGAGTTGGACTGTGAAGAAAGCTGAGCGCTGAAGAATTGATGCTTTTGAACTGTGGTGTTGGAGAAGACTCTTGAGAGTCCCTTGGACTGCAAGGAGATCCAACCAGTCCATTCTGAAGGAGATCAGCCCTGGGATTTCTTTGGAAGGAATGATGCTAAAGCTGAAACTCCAGTACTTCAGCCACCTCATGTGAAGAGTTGACTCATTGGAAAAGACTCTGATGCTGGGAGGGATTGGGGGCAGGAGGAGAAGGGGACAACAAAGGATGAGATGGCTGGATGGCATCACTGACTCAATGGACGTGAGTCTGAGTGAACTCTGGGAGTTGGTGATGGACAGGGAGGCCTGGCGTGCTGCGATTCATGGGGTCGCAAAGAGTTGGACACGACTGAGCGACTGAACTGAATGGTTACTTCCCCTCTCCTCGATTTATAGATATGTGCACAGTTATTACATGGTGCTTGCTGTATTTTGCTTTCTAATCTTTCTTCTCTCATGTTCCTTTGCTAGATCCTCCTACTCTTTTTGAACACAGAAGTTGAGACAGTCTTTGGATCTCTTCTCTTTATTAGTATGCATATCTAGTCTAACTCATCAGGTCCCATGATTTTTAAATACTGCACATCCTTCATAGTTGGAATGCTGTATGTACTTCTCAAGTTCTTCCTTTCCCCTGAGCTTCATAATCAAATATCCAATCAGTGACTAATCATCACTCGCATTTCTAATAGACATTGTAAATCCAACACATCTGAAATAAACTACTGATCTTCCTCCCCACTCCCATACCATAAAATTGGTCTTCTCCAGGGTCCTCCATCACTTTAAGTGGTGCCATTGTTCATTTAGATCCTTGATCCAAACTACTTAGAGTCATCTGTAACGTCCCATCTTCTCACTTCCAAAACCCAATCCATCGCCTTGATTTACTTATAAAGCCTACCCTGAATGCAATATTCCCACTCTCCATTGTTACCTCACTAGTCTAAATGACCATCATCTTTTGCCTGGATTCCTGCATTAGCCATCAAAATGATCTCCCCATCTCCATTCTCTCTACCACAGAATAGCTATTGTGACACTGGACTTAAAAATGGAAATCAGGTCATACACCCATCCTGAAAATTAGGATAAAATCCAAAATACACAGAAGGCCTCCCTGACCTCTGTTTATAGCTCTAATTGCATCCTCAACCACTTTCCTCCTCATTCACTTGACTTCACACCACACATCCTCCCTGATGCTCCTGAGCATTCCACCATTTCAGGGCCTGTGTGCTGTACTTCCCTCTGCAGATGGAAATACGGCTTGTCCCCACATTTACTTCAAGTCTTTTTTTTTTTACCATTACCCTTTATAAAATTGTGATCACATATTTCCTTTGCCCCTTCTCCTGTCTTTTCTTTACAGAACTTGTGACCACATTGCATTGGGAATCTATTTACCTATTTATTTATTCCATGTCTCCCCTATTAGGATGTTAACCTTTGTGATAGCAACAGAGCTCATCTATCTTAATCAGTCTTATATTCTTGAGCAATTGAAAATAGCAAGATGATATGTATTGAATAAATATTCAATTAATAAATGTTTAATAAAACATATCATAAATAGGTTTGAATAACTGATTTCAAGTAATGGACCAGTTTAGCATTTGGATGCATTCTGATCAAGATCATGCTCAGTTGTCTCCTGACACACCAATCTCTTCTTCATAGCTTAACTGAACATTCATGAGTGATAGCTTACCTTTTCTGTTTCCCCTATAAGGCACTTTCTTCAAAATGTTTTCTTCGGTGGTACTGATCCATGTATTTAGTTTGCAATTTTGCAGTTCACTTTATGTAACTAACTCTGATTAATATGCCATATAACTATTTACTGTCATTCATCTCATGATGCAGCCTGTTCCAGGAAATGCAAAGATCAAAAAATATTAATTTCTCTTTGATTGTGGCTTAATATTTTTTCATCTTCAGAGATGTATTCCCTTCTAACTTGAACAATTTCTAATATCAATGAAAGTCTGCCTACTCAGGGACTTGAAAGCCAAAAGTTAGTGTAATAGTCTATAACAGAGCAATGTGCTTTGAGGTTCCAATTTTCAAAAGTTGCATTTACTACTTGACTGCCTCTTTACCACATTATAATTCAGGGAAGGACAACCAAAACCTCCAGAAAGTGAGTGGATAGGGAAAAAGATATACAGTTGTTGTTGATAATATAAGAGCACATGACTAAGCTGAGTTAGTTCAATGTTCCTCAATTTTCTTAACTCAATGCCTGAATATAGAAAGTGACAGACCAGTGCTCCACTTATGCTGAATTACCGGATGATATTACCAACCCCCAAGCAGACTTCCTACCATTGCTCTCCTCTAAAAGTTTGAAAACTGTGTAGACGAAAATAGGACAACCAAATCAGGCTAATTTGATGTACATAATTGGAAAGAAGACATCATTTAAGAAAAAAAAAATAATTTCCTGTCATTTGGTTATGCTACAAAAAGCTAGAGAAATCTAAAATCCTGATCCTTCAGAATGGGAGAAAATAATAGCAAAAGAAACAACTGACAAACAACTAATCTCAAAAATATACAAGCAACTCCTACAGCTCAACTCCAGAAAAATAAATGACCCAATCAAAAAATGGGCCAAAGAACTAAATAGACATTTCTCCAAAGAAGACATACAGATGGCTAACAAACACATGAAAAGATGCTCAACATCACTCATTATCAGAGAAATGCAAAGCAAAACCACTATGAGGTACCATTTCACACCAGTCAGAATGGCTGCGATCCAAAAGTCTACATGCAATAAATGCTGGAGAGGGTGTGGAGAAAAGGGAACCCTCTTACACTGTTGGTGGGAATGAAAACTAGTACAGCCACTATGGAGAACAGTGTGGAGATTCCTTAAAAAACTGGAAATAGAACTGCCTTATGATCCAGCAATCCCACTGCTGGGCATACACACTGAGGAAACCAGAAAGGAAAGAGACACGTGTACCCCAATGTTCATCGCAGCACTGTTTATAATAGCCAGGATATGGAAGCAACCTAGATGCCCATCAGCAGATGAATGGATAAGAAAGCTTGGTACATATACACAATGCAGTATTACTCAGCCATTAAAAAGAATACATTTGAATCAGTTCTAATGAGATGGATGAAACTAGAACCTATTATACAGAGTGAAGTAAGCCAGAAAGAAAAACACCAATACAGTATACTAATGCATATATATGGAATTTAGAAAGATGGTAACAATAACCCTGTGTATGAGACAGCAAAAGAGACACTGATGTATAGATCAGTCTTATAGTATAGATCAGGACTCTGTGGGAGAGGGAGGGATGGGGAGATTTGGGAGAATGGCATTGAAACATGTATAATATCATGTATGAAATGAGTTGCCAGTCCAGGTTCGATGCACGATACTGGATGCTTGGGGCTGGTGCTCTGGGACGACCCAGAGGGAGGGTATGGGGAGAGAGGAGGGAGGAGGGTTCAGGATGGGGAACACAGATATAACTGTGGTGGATTCATTTCGATATTTGGCAAAACTAATACAATATTGTAAAGTTTAAAAATGAAATAAAATTAAAAAATAAAATAAAATCCTGAGTTCTGTGCTGAGAATATTTTCCTTGCACACGGAAATTTACTAGTTCCCACATCAACTTTAATTATGTGTGCATGTGTATACACAAAATACAATGCAACCACACACATACATATAGATTACACTGAATAAGACAGGGGTATTTCACATAAAATTTTTCCATAGCTCTTGTTAGACACTGAACTTGAGCTTAGGAATGGCAAGAATTTACTTTTAATATAATGTGATGTGTTAGATTTCTAAGTATCAAGGTTCTTACTCTGAGATTTTTCAAATAATTTTTTCTTTATTATTCTGAAATGTAACACACATTTGAATGAATTGCAGATTCACCACATCTACTCAGTCCTTCCTGAAAACACCACCTGGGTGACAGAAAGTAAGTATTAAAAGAAAATAAGCACAGATGTATGAAGACAGGGAGAGTAAGGAAGGTACTTCTGCAGATGAAAAATTCTGGAACTTGGAAAGTGAACTGAAAAGTAGTAACTGACTTAGCAGAAACCTATGAACATTCATAGTGTGGAAATCCCAGGAAGGCTCAGAAAAGTGGGATATAGGGCTCACAGGGGATTGAAAATGGGACTATTGTTTGAAGATTGATACGTAAAATCAATCCCTAGGACCCTAGGTCCCCTCTCCCACTCTTTGCAGTCAGGCTGGTCCCTAGAGACCAGAGATGTATTTTTATGGAGAAAGTGTACTAGAGATACATCAGATATCAAACTAGTAGAAGGCTGTGATTGAGATGATTATGAAAAGTAGGGATATGAAATGAAAGTCTGTGTATTAAACACTGAAACTATTGTTTACCCTTCTTTCTATTTATATTAGGAAGACACGTGCTTTCGCCGTAGGACACTTGAGGATTCTTCTCCTAAGAAACTACTTATTTATAGAGAAAAGACCTCAAGATACTCACAAGTGTGAGCCCCAACAAAAAGGAGAGCTTATTTTCCCATCATTTAACATTTAAATTCTATAACTGATCAAGTTCATACACAAACTCAGAGCTTCCAATCAGCTTTTAATGTCTCATGCTCAAAACTGAATCAAGAAAAAGAGCCCTGGATCCTCACACAATTCAGAAAGTCTCCTACATGAACTAGAAAAATAAAAAAACAAACCATCAAAATAATAAATACATGAATAATGAGGAGGAAATAGTAAGTATATAAGAACTGAAGGAAAAAAAATGGAAAGAAAAAAACAGAAACCATTAATATCCTTAGAAAGAGCAAGATAAAACATTGCATTCAAAAGATAAGGATGCAATAAAAAAAACTACCAGAAAACAAAGAATTTTAAGAAAATTAAGCTATAACTACCAATAAAATAATGTTAGGAAATTAGAAATTATATAAAAATATTTCCCAAAATACAGAATAATTAATCTCCCAAAAGAGAGAACAGTAAGATTCAAATGGAAGAAAAATATATTTTTTTAATTAGACAGGAGAATTACTAAAAGAAATACAGGAAAAAATGAAAACAAATTATAACAAAATAATACCAGAAAAATTTTTAGATCAAAAAGGTATAAATTTTCAGATACCAAAGCCCTGAAAGTTCAACAGAAAATTTAAAGGAAAATCTTCACTGAGAAAATCAGATCACAAAGGGTAAAGAGATCTGAAAGGAGGAATATATGTATCTTAAAAGGGGACTTCCCAGGTGGCAGATTTGTCAAAAATCCGCCTGCCAATGCAGGAAATACTAGATGCCAATGCAGGGATGGATTTGATCCCTGGGTTGGTAAGATCCCCTGGAGAAGGAAATGGCAACCCACTTCAGTATCTTGCCTGGAAAATTCCATGGACAGAGGAGCCTGGTGGGCTACAGTCCATGGGGTCTCAAAAGATCAGACTGCATGTGCATGCATGCACAGTTTTGAAAGAGCAGGCATTAACTTCAATCAGATTCCTCAATAACTGGCAGAATAAATTGGAATAATGTCTTAAATGTTAAGTTAAAAATTACTTTAATGAAGGAATTTATGCTCAAATAATTAAATATGAAGATAGAATAAACATTTTTTCAAATATGCATGAACTTAAAATTTATGAGAATGCTTAGACTATCTCAGGAAGTTCTCAAGCTAAGTTTCAGAAAAAAAATATAAATAAATACACTAAGCATGAGGAACAGGAGGACACAGAAATAGAGAATCCAACACAAGTACTAAGTTAAGGGACATTCCTAAATGATACCAGATGGACACATAGAGAATAGTTTTCTTTTTTTTTTTTTCTTAATATACATCAAATTCTCTTTAATTCTTCCAATAGGGTGTCAAATTCTCTACTTCACTACCATCTTTTGAATTAAATATTCTCTTTAAAATATTTTAGCAATTTGATTCTTATAAATAGCTCACTGCTGCTTTACTTTGCATGTTTCTGTAAACTGAGTCAAAAGAGCTTTTTTTATTATTTATTTTACACTTTTGCTCAAACAACTTTAAAACTGTACCTCTAGTTTAAGCCAGACCAGCAAAGAACTGCTTCTATTGAATTAGACCTGGATATCATGCTAAAAACCAACTGATGTTATTAGAAAGACAACTCATTGGTGATAGCATGTTGGCTCTTAAGCCTTTTGTTGACGATAGAGTTACTATATCCCACGGTATTCACTCAGTGAGAAGGCATGCACCTTAGTTCTGAAACAACTTCAGTATCATCTTACAAACACTTTTTACATCCACATTTTAATTTTGTTCATTTATTTTAAAAAATAAATATAAAATTCCATGCAAATACATTCAGTGTCTTCACTGTGATAATTTTTCATTTCTTTCATCTTTAGAAAGCTATTCTTTCCCATTTTCCAATACAGTAAATATCCATCTTTTTTTTCTTTTTTCAGTAATTTAATCTAGTACAGGACTTCTTTAAGTATTTAATATAAAACTTATTTTGATATATAGTATAAAGAAAGAATATACTTAGATTTTTTTCCCAAAGGGCCAATTTATCCATTCATTATATGTTTAATAAAATATCTTTTTCCAATTGACTTGAGAGTCTTCTTTTATAATATGTTATGTTGTTTGGAATACAGAGTTTCAGAATTTTCTGTTATGTTCCTTGGTTTGTCACTGATTGTTATGGTAGCAAACATTTAAAAATCATCATAATTTTGCAATTGGCTTATATAATCAATTGCGTATGTCCTTTTTCACCTTTCTTTCTGGTTAAAAATACTACTCAGTAACTTCTTTTTTCCTATTTGGTCTTGGTTCTGAACTTTAAAATAATGCACATTTTAGTAAAAAACTTATTGTAATTCTATAATTGCATTAAACATAAAACATTATTTGAAATATCATATTTACAATAATGAGTTTTTTACTACAAGAATATACTATATTTTGTTGTTGTTTAAGTTGTTAAGTCATAACTGCCTCTTTTGCAACCCTATGGACTGCAGCCCACTAGACTCCTCTGGCCATGGCATTTCCCAGGCAAGAATGCTGAGTGGATTGTCATTTCCTTCTCCAGGGGGATCGTCCCAACCCGGGGATTGAATCCATGTCTCCTGAATTGGCAGCTGGGTTCTCTACCACTGAACCACCAGGGAATACCTTCAAATCTGCTTTTCCATGCTCTGCAGTTATATTGTTTCTTCCTTTCAATTCCATACATTATCTGCTAAGGTTGAAAATTTTATGCTTTTTTCCCCTTACTAGTGTGAATGCTAGTGTATAGGAAAGCAATTCATGCTTGTATACCTGCTGTATGGTGTAGGCACTGCTACCCTAAAAGCATAGGCTTGTGAATCAGTCAGACTTGGCTTCAAATAACAATGACCTGAGTCTATGACACAATTCTCCTCATTTATTAAATGATTCTTTGCAAAAGCTGCTAAGCTCACTTCCTGGTACTCACTCAGGGTCCCTTTAATAAGAGGTAGCTGCTATAATATCTTGGTGCCACCGTTGTCATTACAATGTCCTAAACTAAGATTTAATATTTCATTTTGCATTTCCTAGGTATAGAAGCAAAGCACCTACAGATAAGTGACAATATTTTCTAAAAATTTATATCCCTTTTTTCATGTTATGCATAATTTCCAGCAAAATATTAGGTAACCATCTGATGATAATACATAGTTAATATTCATGAAATCAAGCCACCCTTGCATTCCTGGAACATCATTCTTTGGTTAAGATGGATTATTTTAATATAGTATTGAAATTCAACTTCTTAGTAATTAATGTACATTTAGAT
Organism: Bos indicus; assembly: GCF_029378745.1. NCBI lineage: Eukaryota > Metazoa > Chordata > Mammalia > Artiodactyla > Bovidae > Bos > Bos indicus. The sequence continues at coordinate 46,526,362 of NC_091762.1, read as the reverse complement.
TCATAACTGAAACTGATCAAAAATCTTTATTTGGTGCTTTTAAAAAAATCAACTTTTTAGTATGCTGAGTTTCATAATGACTTTTCCATTACAGAAATATTCTGGTACTATTTCTGTAGTATTGGCAAAGAGGAAGCACCTTATAAATGCAACCATTAATTTTATACATATAATTTTGCTTAACCATCACAAAACTGCTTCTGAAATAAGCATTATTCTTATTCCTACTATGCAGATGAGAATATTCAGGAGATAAATATTTCCCAAGGTCTCAAAATGTATTAATTCAAAAATCTGTGCTTTTGAGCACTACACTGCTTAACATGACTTTCAAAAATATTATTTTCTAATTATATTACCACACCACCATTCTTTATATCAGATCGTTATTTTGAAGATACACTCATTCAGCAGTGTTTATTGAGCACCTCCTATGTGCCAGCCACCACTGTAGCAACAGAAGATATATCATTAAGTAACACAGTAAAATATCTCTGCTCTTGGGAAGTTAACATTTTACTGAGTAGTGTGTGCATGCATGCTCAGTCACGTCTGACTCTGTGACCCAATGGATTGCTAGGCACCTTCATCCATGGAATTTTCCAGACAGGAATACAAGGGTGGGTTCAGTTCAATTCAGTCGCTCAGTCGTGTCCGACTCTTTGCGACCCCATGACCTGCAGCACACCAGGCCTCCCTGTGCATCACCAACTCCCAGAGTCCACCCAAACCCATGTCCACTGAGTCGGTGACGTCATCCAACCATCTCATCCCCTGTCGTCCCCTTCTCCTCCTGCCCTCACTCTTTCCCAGCATCAGGGTCTTTTCAAATGAGTCAGCTCTTCATATCAGGTGGTCAAAGTATTGGAGTTTCAGGTTCAGCATCAGTACTTCCAATGAATATTCAGGACTGATCTCCTTTAGAATGGACTGGTTGGACCTCCTTGCAGTTCAAGGGATTCTCAAGAGTCTTCTCCAACACCACAGTTCAAAAGTATCAATTCTGCGCTCAGCTTTCTATATAGTCCAACTCTCACATCCATATATGACCACTGGAAAAACCATAGTCTTGACTAGATGGACCTTTGTTGACAAAGTAATGTCTCTGCTTTTCAATATGCTGTCTAGTTTGGTCATAACTTTCCTTCCAAGGAATAAGCATCTTTTAATTTTATGGCTGCAATCACCATCTGCAGTGATTTTGGAGCCCAGAAAAATAAAGTCAGTCACTGTTTCCCCTGTTTCCCCATCTATTTGTGATGAAGTGATGGAACTGGATGCCATGATCTTAGTTTTCTGAATGTTGAGCTTTAAGCCAACTTTTTCATTCTCCTCTTTCACTTTCATCAAGAGGCTCTTTAGTTCTTCACTTCTGCTATAAGGGTGGTGTCATCTGCATATCTGAGGTTATTGATATTTCTCCCAGCAATCTTGATTCCAGCTTGTGCTTCTTCCAGCCCAGTGTTTCTCATGATGTACTCTGAATATAAGTTAAATAAGCAAGGTGACATTATACAGCCTGGCATACTCCTTTTCCTATTTGGAACCAGTCTGCTCCATATCCAGTTCTAACTGTTGCTTCCTGACCTGCATACAGGTTTCTCAAGAGGCAGGTCAGGTGGTCTGGTATGCCCATCTCTTTTAGAATTTTCCACAGTTTATTGTGATCCACACAGTCAAAGGCTTTGGCATAGTCAATAAAGCAGAAATAGATGTTTTCCTGGAACTCTCTTGCTTTTTCCATGATCCAGCAGATGTTGGCAATTTGATCTCTGGTTCCTCTGCCTTTTCTAAAACCAGCTTGAACATTTGGAAGTTCACAGTTCACATATTGCTGAAGCCTGCCTTGGAGAATTTTGAGCATTTCTTTGTTAGTGTGTGAGATGAGTGCAATTGTGTGGTAGTTTGAGCATTCTTTGGCATTGCCTATCTTTGGGATTGGAATGAAAACTGCCTTTTCCAGTCCTATGGCCACTGCTGAGTTTTCCAAATTTGCTGGCATATTGAGTGCAGCACTTTCACAGCATCATCTTTCAGGATTTGAAATAGTTCAACTGGAATTCCATCACCTCCACTAGCTTTGTTCATAGTGATGTGCCCTAAGGCCCATTTGACTTCACATTCCAGGATGTCTGGCTCTAGGGTGGGTTGCCATTTCCTAATTCAGGTGATCTTCCCAATACAGGGATCAAAACTGTGTCTCTTGCATCTCTTTCACTGGTAGTTGTATTCTTTAATATTGGGCCACCTGAAAAGCACTCACTGAGTAGTAGCAGATCATAAACATAATATGCCAGTAAATACTTTTGTGGAATGTGTCTAAATGCCCTTGGTATTTTGATAGTGGCTACACTGAATCTGCAGATTAGTATGGCCATCTTAACAGTATTAATTCTTCTAATCCATGAGCATGGTATATCCTTCCATTTTTGTGTTGTCTTCAGTTTCATTTGTGTCTTATAGTTTTCTGAGTACAGATCTTTTACCTACTTAGATTTATTCCTAGGCATTTTATAGTATATGTCCTTTTTAAATTTCACTATTTCATAATAATTACCCTTAAGTTTTTCAAAGACTTGTTTAACCTTTATAAAATTATCAAAGTGAAGCAAAAAAAAAAAAAAAAAACACCCCAAATCTCCAATTTAGGATAAGAAGTTTGAATACTGGAATTTTCACCAACAGCTTTATTTATCATAAATTATTCTTTGTTAAAATAATCTTGAATTTAGATCTAATTTATTTCCTTTTAAAATTTTGCTGATATTTGTGGCTTAATTTTCAGGATTAAGTTTTGACATAGGTATTTAATTTTAAAACTCAATTTGCAATAGCTATTTAGGCCTACATATTTGGTTAATATTTTAAGAGCTTAACATTTATGCAACACCCTTCTAATTCTTAGATTCATAATTTAATTTAATGGTTCTCATACTTTAGTGTGCATCAGAATCACCTGGAGGGCTTGTTAAAACAGACTGCTGGGTGCTACACTTCAGAATTTCTGATTTAGTAAGTCTTGGGGTTTACCCTGAAAAGTCTGTGCTTCTAATAAGTTCCCAGGTGATGCTTGCTGCTGGTCCAGAAACCATAATTTGAAAGCCACTTTTGTAATTGATCACTCAGTTATTTAGTACATATGTCTTCAATAATATTTTTAAAGAATGATATATTTTCTGAGCCCTTGAATATATGAGAATCTTTGCCTATTAATATCAACTTGGATATTTGATTACCCTTTCTTCTAATATGTGCCACTCCATTTTCTTCTGCTATTTCGCGTTGCTGAGACCATATCCAGTGTTAGCCTAATTCTATCCATCTACTCTTATAATTCAAAATATTTTGTAGAATGTGCTAGGTAAGTCTCTTTACAGATTTTTCTGGTAATCGGTGAATTCTTTTATAGTTAAATTATTTTTCAATTTAGGAAAGGCTATTAACAGTTTAAAAATATATGCCTTTCATTACGAAATAACAAATGGAAAGTGCCTATTAAAGAAACTAAAATATAGAAAGTAAGCTTATAGTAGTGATTGGTGTCTTTTCTCTAATTTCCTACTGCCCCACACCCATCTTGCTACCTCAGCAAGAATTCTGTTTTCAGTTGTCTGTATGTCCATCACCTTCTCTTTCATGATTTTGACTTCTTTTTCTAGTCTGTCTACATGTGGGAGAGATTCCTAAGGTTACCCTTCACAACACTGATTCGAATTTCCATGGTGTCTATTTTTCTCTGTCATAAAAGCAGTGTGTATTTTGTTTGTGCTATTATATTTTCGCTTTTTTACTATTTTTCCATTTCTTAATTATTTTCCTATCCATTCTGCATCTTCTCATCTCAATCCAACATAAATAAATTGTCCCTGTTTTTTCTGTCTGCTTGTTTGGGCAAATCCCCTCTTCAGGACTAAAGGTACATGCATCACTGATGTTCATATTTCAAAGGTAAATTGGTAGGCTCTAGCAGACCATGGGAGTCTGTGAGACTAAAGTAGGAAAGTTTTATCTTTTCTTCCTTGCCTTGATCTCTGACACTCTTTACAGATGGAATATATGTAAAACTACATAATTCCCAGTGAACAGATACTAGGAGTCTTGGAGTTTCTAATTCTACTTGAAGATCTTAGCTTATGAGGATTAGAGCTCTTAAGCATTAGGCACTGCCTCCAGCTACTCCTTGCCACCCCTCACAGAGAGAGAGAGAGATGAAGTTTTCATTCATTCTAGAATCCATCTTATGGCACTGACACAACAGCAATTCTGCTTGCCTTAAAGTAGGTATAAAAGTTCTAAGTACTTCTTGGCTCTGTTTTTATCTATTCCTGGTTTAGAAAAATCTCAGAAAAATTATCAAAAATATTCTCATAAAAACAGCTCTTTTGATACATTCAATCATATTGATACATTCAATCATTTTGATACATTCAATCATATTGATACATTCAATCATTTTGATACATTCAATCAAAAGCTGCATATCCTCAGAAATACCTGGTCAGGAGTCCTATAGGAGTGACAAAGAAGAGCCACTAAAGATGTATCCCATCCCCCAGATTTAATACTTTTATGTAAAGTTCAACAAACAGAAAATTAGCAAAAATTGTTTGACATGTGTGACATCTGGCTAAGTTAACTCAATGTTATGTTGCTCCTTTGAATTTTTGTCAGTCTTTATTTTTTCATTCCTGTTTCAGTGAGAATTTTGGAGAATCTATCTGTAGGTCTACTCATTTAAAATATAAATTATTATTAGAAATATCAATGACTAAACTGAACCATCAAAGATATATTGGTTCACTTCATTTTCCTTAAAACAAACATCTCAAATTTTTATATGAATTATGATAACTTGTGATGGTGACAGTTCCCACATTAAAATCCCCTCCCAACCCTGCCAAATGAGGACTGAAGATCACAGGTGCTGAATCTCCCAAGATTCTTGTTGAGAAAAGTAAGTATTCCTGACCTCACCTCAGATCTACTGAATGAGATGGAAATGACAGTTAACAAAGCCCTTAGGTGACAACATCACATAAAACCTGTTGGTGATCCCTGTTATAAACCTATATAAAAATGGTAAAACTAAACAAAATTCTTTTGGAAATGATTTAGAATAATGGACAAGGAATACACATGCAAGTACACACACAAACACACACACTATTTCTACAAAAAAGTTATCATACCCCCATCAAGTATAAACTTGCTGTTAAAACGAAGATTTAGGAAGCTAGAAAAGCTAAGGCAAAAAGACAGTTCAACTACACAAACTACTATTGTTAGCCCAATTCATTTCTACTATGTTTTATTTTACACTATTTAAGACAGAAATTTATAATTCCATTTTGACATTGGACTAAACACTAAAGTAAGAGAAAAAATGTTTGGAACTAGTGAATAAAAACCCAGCACAGAAATAATTTGATCCATTAAACCTTTGGCATCTGCCTTGAAAAGTACATATGTTTCTTTGTGTTATTTCTCAGTATATTAATATGAGAAATGCATGAAGCACAGAGGTTAATAGGAATACTGAGAGGTTTACTAGACCACTTACAGTATAATTGTGACCTGTCATTACTGTGGATTTTTTTTAAAACAGTGATTAATCTTAGTGGTATATTTATAGGTTAGTTTCAGCCTAATTTTTTTTTTATTGTTAAAGAAATACAAAAGTGGTTCTCTGTGTATTTTCGGCCTACAATATGTTAAGAACATTACAAAAGCATAATAATGTAAATTAATACAGGATGAACTGGAATAGGAAATCCGCTATAACACAGAACAATTTATGGTTAAATTCATAATATCAAGAGTAGGACAACATAAATCCCAGTATACCTAGGTATCAGCTGTGTGACATTACAGAATTTACTTGGCCTTTCTGTGCCTCAGTTTCCTTTTCAGTAAAACAGGTCACTACCTGTGACCACTTGAGCAGGCTGTAGTGATTAAATGGTATCACATATGAAAAGCTTTTAGTATCTGGTGCATAGTAAAATGGCCTATTGTCTATTAGAATTTCTTAGGTACCAAAAGCTCACCAGCAAGTCAAGATGGATGGCAGAGATTAAGAGGCAGTCTAATTCCAAAACTTTCTGCATTAAACACAGCTGAAAATTAGGACTCAAAAGGCGTTTCTTAAAAAAAAAAAAAAAAAAAAGTGTTTCTTGCAGGTCAAAAGCGAAATGTGTTAGTCACTCAGTTGTGTCCTACTCTTTGTGACCCTGTGGACTGTAGACTGCCAGGCTCCTCTGTTCACGGAATTTCCCAGGCAAGAATATTGGAATGGATTGCCATTTCTTTCTCCAGGGGATCTTCCTGACCCAGGGATCAAACTCGCATCTCCTACATTGCAGGCAGATTCTTTTGCAGGTCTAAAAGCTGCCTCTAACTTTCCTATGTTTGGGTGGAGATGACAAAGAAACAGCAAATGCCCCTGCTTTTACGAAGTTTATAATCCAATTAGGTCAATCATTAAAGAGCTTTGCTAAATGAACAAAATGTTCAAGACACATTCCTTGGGACTCTTGATTTATGTCTATATACTTCTTTAAAATTAATGAACAGGGATTAAAATTTCTTACATCATATCATGCCCAATGTATACTAAGAATGTCTCACCCTATTATTTTATGTTTATCTTCTTTTGTTTTAAACCAGGGAAAGTGAGAAATTATGTAGCTTACATTTTCCCTTTCAGAAAGGGCTTAGCATTGATTTTTTGGCCCAATTTCTTCCCCACCTCATAATTTTCAAAATGTCCTTTTCTCTCTCTCCATTTAATGAAAAACAAACATCTCTGAATTACTTAATAGTGCTTTTTGCAAGCTCAGTTGAAATTATGGAGGAGATGGTACTGCTCCTGTAGAAAAAGATGGATCTGTCCAAAATGAAGGTGAGACAGTTGTAGGAATACATGGTCATTTGTAACTGACTGAAGATTACAAAGAAGGAATTAGGAAGGACACCCAAAGTTTGTTCTTAGCATCATAGCTGAATGAAGCCCTCATACAGTTTATCTAAGTCAGTAACAAATAAGGTTATTTGTAGCTATATTGATGACAGTTTCATTTCAAGCAAATGCTGTGTGATTATACTTTAAGAAAATGCCTGAATGCTTCCTGTCTTTTTTGGTGTTGTCTGTTCAATTCAAGATTTTTTCCTAATTCACCTATTAGACTCAATTTTCCAATATGGAGATGAAGTGATACAGATAATAAGGGACACGGGTTTCACAAAGTTCACAGGCTTTCAAATCCAGATAGAATAAATTTTAGATTACTAAGTGACATTTGTACCTTATTAGAATTTAATAAGTATACCATATTTATACCATTCAGATTTATTGTGGCAGATTTTGGATGAAAACATTGATAAAAATGCCTAGTAGTTCATCTTTGGAGACAGATCTTACTTTGAATCTGACATGTCCTGGCTAAGTAAACTTTGGCAAGTCACTTAACTATCTGAAGTTTGAGCTTCTAAGACTGTAAAATGGGCCTAGTAACAGCCACCTCATAGGGTTATTTAAATAAGAATGCACTTAGAAGTGTTTAATACAGTGTTGGGCACATAAAGATCATATTATTAAAAAGCCTTGATATTCCACACAGCTGTTACTAATTTTTTGAATAGCCAGGGCTGAGGAGCAGAGAAGGCGATGGCACCCCACTCCAGTACTCTTGCCTGGAAAATCCCATGGATGGAAGAGCCTGGTAGGCTGAAGTCCATGGGGTCACGAAGAGTCAGAAACAACTGAGCAACTTCACTTTCACTTTTCACTTTCATGAATTGGAGAAGTAAATGGCAACCCACTCCAGTGTTCTTGCCTGGAGAATCCCAGGGACGGGGGAGCCTGGTGGGCTGCCGTCTATGGGGTCACACAGAGTCGACACGACTGACGCGACTTAGCAGCAGCAGCAGCAGGGCTGAGGAATGCAGAAATACTGATCAAAATGCTAGTTCAAACTGCTGGACTTTTGGTAAAAGCACAGCAAAGGAAATTAAGCCACCAGACCAGATTCCTTTGCCTCCTCCATTTCAGCCTTAACTCTTCCCATACCATCACTCCTGTGTCATCCTGGCAGTCTGCACCTTTAATGCATCAGATACTGCCTAGGCCTCATCAAGGAGTTCACAATGCCCTATACTTAAGGACCTCTGGGAACTTATCAGGTATTCACATGATACACAATTGTCTAGGTTGCACACCAGGACACTCCTTCACCCAAGAAGATTGCAGGTAGCTTCCAAGGTTGATAAGCATTATGGCAAACAGGCTATAAACATGACTGGGAGACTCAGCGCACAGTGTAATCCTGAGAACAGCAGAGATACTGTGCACTGGAACAGACTATCTCCACAGCATTGGTGCCCCCTGCCTTTCACTGATACGAGGATACCATTGTATGGGGACGGCAGGAAAGAACTAAGTGAAGAGAGAACAGGAGGCTACCAAAACTGTTGTCTTCTATATTTTAAGAGTCTGAGAAAATAACTAGGTTCATTGATATTTAAGAGCCTGTCCTGGGAGAAAACTGTTATTATTCAGTATGTTAGTATCTATACAAAGTCTAAAAGGAAAACATAGTATTTCACAGTCGTGAGCTTAATTTTACCCTTGTCTGCCTCTGACACCTGTTTCCTCTTGAAAGGATTACTAATATCCATAAATGGTCTTTAGTGGCACTCAGAATGGATTCTCTTTGCATAAACAGTGGTTTGCATTCAACATTTAATCTGGAATGGGGTGATATTTTTCCTATAGTGAAACCTCAAATACTGTGTTCTACAAGTTTTCTAGGAACTATTTCTGACCCTATTAACTACAATTTGTTTCAGATACTTAACTGTGGGTAGAGATTCTGCATTTATTTATAGGATACCATGAGTCTCTAATTTTATCATGGATTAAAGACTTTTAGGTTATTTTAGAAATAAGTTATTCAAACCAAATGCTCAGTGACACTAACTGTATGTCATCTACTGTTCAATGCATATTCTCTAGCTCAGGATTCATGTATCAGAAATTCAAGAGGAAGCCTCCAGTAATCTGTACTCTAATATGTCCTCCAGGTGCTGGCACACATTGAAGTTTGAGAAGCACTGATCTCCTGGAGTCTTACCTCACCAACATGACTCCATAAGTAAAAATTAGCTACAGTTTAGAAGCTAAATAGAAATATTTCCTTTATCGCCATACATGAGTGCTGGTACGTAAAAGAATCACACATACAAATCTTAAGTCCAACAATTAAGAGTTAATCTATATATTTTCTACTATGTGATCAGGTATTTGCTTCTAGAGGCTTTCAAGATCTTTTACTGAGAACCATTTTGATAGGTCTCTAGATGAAAGGAATAAATGCATTAGCTGTATAGTCAGAGTTTACTGGAGAGTTCAGACCAATGCTTATGGATTTCAGCCAACGCGTGGATAAAGATGGCGAAGAATCTCATTCTAGTCATGCCCTCCTTTCCTAATTTCCCTTTTCACTGTTTGGTCTTCCACTTTTCCTTAGGGAGCCGGGTGATTGATAGCCTAATCCAATGACTGTATTACAGCTGCCTCAACTAGGACTCTTTTCCTTATCATTAGCAGTTAGCCTATGGTTAAATTCACAGCTCACTGCTTGGTACAGCCCCTGAGATTTAAGGGTCTGGCCTTTAGAAAATATTTAACATAAAACTGAAATCTTGACATACTGAGAACTCAGTTCTCTGCAAGGCTTCTTTAATTAATCCAATGTACTGTTCCATTGTTCTGTATGAGACTGTGACATGGTGAACTGTTTCTGAAGCTTACAGAGATGTGTAGCTCTAAATTAAATAGTCGCTGACGTGTACCTACACCGATTTTTTAGTACAGTAGATATGCATGAATCTGTGAATATTTAAATTCAAGCTCAAACAGTGACACAATACTCTCTAGTTTTACTTTCATAATAGAACATTTTTATTAATTTCAAGCTTGAAATCATTATGAAAACACACACAGAGGAAAGAAATTTAATAATTCATTACCACCACTGCAAAGGTAAGTTTTCTTAATATGCTTGTAAGGGTCCTTTAGTTTACAAAGTCTATCAAATATTTTCTTAGGATCTGGTAACAGATATTATTTTCCTAATTTTGAACAAAGAAAACAAATATAATATCCAGATACCCAAGAATTTGTTGGCTCTTAAACAGTATTCATTTTTATCATTTCTCTGCAGTTATTTTAAAATACCTAAGGAAATAACGTAGACCTTGATCTATGCTTTAAACCTCTGCCCTAGCTCCAGTCCGTCCATGAGCTGTAAGCATCTATGAATATGGCAGCTGAGTCCCAGATGAAAAATTATGCATCTCATAAACTGCTATTCTGCTGAAATGTCAAGCCAAGCCAAGGCTGTACCTCAAACTCAGCACTTGGCATTTTCCTTCTGTCTGCTTTGTTGCCATGAAGCAAACATGAGCAGTGCGGATTTGTGTAGGGCAGGTAGCAGGCGAGCTCACTGTCAAAAATCTATTATTAGGGCTCTGATCTCCTGCATAGACCAACGAGGGCCAAACAGTGAGAAACTCTGGCTTCAGAAAAAGCAATATAATGCAAAAGGAGATTCTTTGTCAACCTGTACATGAATATATTCAAATAAGCATGATTTAAATGAGAAGAGTTCTAATGGTGAGCTTCTCTCAACTAAGCTGATAATTTATAAAGAAAATTATAATTCAGCATCTTTATTTGATATGCCTACTTTTGACTATCCTGTAAATATACTACATATATTTTTATAACAAATGCTTTAAGAATTTGATCAAACTTGTGATAGTCTAAGAATGTTTTTAAATATGTGAATAACAGACTAGACTATTTTGCATTATGTTGGTACATACTAAAAAAAGAAAAGAAATAAATGAGTATAAAGTGACAGGTTCTTTTAATTATTCTTTTTGGTATGATTTATCACTACGTTTTTATTCATTTAAATATTATTTTTATCAGGCTATTTTAGACATTTCAGTATTAACAGCTAAGTTCTTATTGATAAAGATGGTTACAATAGACAGCTGAGATTTTATGACATAGTAGGCGTGTTTTTCTGAAAGGATTTTATGCATCAGTAATCATGTGATTGACACAAAATAATCCAGCCCATTAAAAACTACTTCTTATAAAAAAATACCAGTACTGTATTTTAAGATATAATCCTAACGTATAGTGTAAGAACGTCAAGAAATCTTACCAAAATTTTCAGTTGCTTGCACGTATAAAAATAGTTATTCAAAAGAAAATGAAACTGAAACTTTGGAGTTTCCAATCTAGTGTAAGTTTTGTTGTCTTCCCCATTTTACACATAAATTAGTGTAATTTAGTTACTAATAAATACAAGAAAATAAGTTTACGTTTATGACTGGAGCAGGTTACACTGGACTGTATTTATGTAGTGCCTGGTAGTAGTACATACTGCTAGGCTATTGCACAGTCCCAACAACCTTTCAGTAACTATTCTAAAGACAAACATAAAATATGCAGTGTGGAGCCAATGCTTAAGATTCTTTTTTAAGCTACTACATCGATCCCAGCAAGTTTGCTGAACTATACACTTTGTACTCGTTTCTAGCACTACATTGGCACAGAGTTATAAGTTGATGGCACATTTCTAACCTGCACCTTCTTTTATTGGTAATTCCTATGCCATGTTGGTTTTACAACACACACACACACACGTTTAGGCTTGTAAATATAAGCCTTCAATGTCCAATAGCCCACACTGCAAGATTTCAAATCACACATCATTTATTTGTAGAATGTGAGAGTATTTATGGAGTACACCATTATCATTTGCTAAGAAATACAAAATTATTTAACCTCTGTAGTAATCCTTCATGTGACTAGAAAAATCTAGGTTCCTAGAAATAAATCAAATCTTGAAAGCCATCTTTGATGAATTATTCAGAAATCAGTATAAAGATTGAAAGTATTAGTAGTGAATAATAATAGTGTTCTATTGTTTTAACTGAGTAACTTGATACAGACTCAATAATTTCAAACATCTAAAATTTGAAATTAAGAAGAAGAATTTCCCTTTTTTGACAAATAAAGTTAGCAAGCAAATAAAAGTACAGGTTTATTTTTCAGCCTGTAGAAAGTAAATTTTATCGAGCCTTCTGCAGATAACTTTCAGAACTTTTCCCTATATGTGGGTATGTATGTGCATGTGATTACATGTGAAAGAAAGGAAACATGTACTGGGCAACAGAATAACAATAAACCTAAGGAGTATGCCCATTCCCCACTGATAAAAAAGAACCTTTTAAACCACAATAAGGATCAATAACAAGACTCCTTTAAATGAGTTTACCCCATTCCTTGATTACTGTTTCTCCTGATGCAGTTATAAATGAATAAAGGTTATCCTCCTGAAGTCAGTTGCAAGAAAGACATAACTTTAGTTATGCCATATAGGACTCATTTTTAACCATCTCTAAAAGTGTGGTCTTATCCACAGAGATGATTTCATGTGAAAACATCATACCACAGACGTGTAATACCATTTATATAGGTGATAGTAATCACTGAGTTAGGAGTGGGCTTAAGTATCTTTATTATTTGGGGATAAGATCAAGAAAAAGGTCAAAGTTTGAAACTAAATAAAAAAAAATAAACAAACTAAAAGTAAGAAAAATAATGAATAATTAACTTGAGGACAGAGCTAATAAATAATAATCCTGAAGAGATTAGTGTTTCTTCTGACCAAATAGGAGCAAAGATTTTTCTCCCCTCCCTTCGAAAAAAGGAAAATCCAGTAATTTACTCAACTCTGTAGTGATACAAGTGTTTCACACGGATTCTAGAATGAAGAAAATTGGGTGGTAACAACAGGGTATGAGGTCTCTACTGTTCAAAGAAAGGTAGAGAATATTGATCCTTTAGAGTCAGTGATTTGGACAGAAGTACTTGTATGGTGGAAAACTTAATTAGTCATCCTAGTTTCATGAAAATATTCCTTATGAATACTGAACAAGATTTCTTTTGATACTATTCTCATTATGAAATCACCATTAATAGACTCATACTGTTATCATGAATCTTACCAGGTATTTCTCCTACAAGTAAAATATAGGTTTATACATCATTCTTACTATGAATTGGTTCATATGTCTGACCATCCTCCCTACTCCAATTACCTACAGATGACTTGGCAAATGCATTTTCTAAAATAACAAAGCTGAGGACGACACCTTGGGATGAAGTCCTTACTCTCCCTCTTGATATAAATTTTAAACTTCAACAGGTAGAAGTTACCTCACTTAATGACTTCTATAGGCAAAATGACATTTCTATTTAACAAAAAAACCTCCCTCTAAAACAGCAGCTTTCCAAAATTTTTGAATTAACCACAGTAAAAAAATTCATTTTATATCATGACCTGGTACTGAAATATACCTATGTATGCATTACATGGATAACTAAAAAAGATGTTTAACCACTGCTTATCCCACCCATGAGCAAAGCATTTGGACATTTTTCCTATCCAATTTCATTAAAAAACAAATGATTACAGTTCATTAAGCTTGATTCCATAATACACTCATAAGCTGGGAACCAAAGTTTGAGAAACATTGCTTTAGAATACTCTAGAATCCAGACTAATCATATTTAAAACAATGAAACTGACATTCCTTAGCTGAGGTTCTATTTCTGAAGCTAGCCCCCTATCAGCTAACGTGTCTTAAAGGAAGGACATTACTGAAATGTGAATATTGTGCTATAGCATGTACATTACTCCAAGCTCCTCAGCATTTCCCTGCTGAAACAAAACCAAAAGCCCCATTTCAAATAACAGGAATCTTATTCTGAGGAAAAACAAAAACACAAAACAAAAACTGATCAAGAGCTAGAAGGTATAGAAAGAGAAAAATATCCTTTCCCGGCAATAAAAAGTATGTTTTGTATTTCAGGTGGCTATCCAAAACTGAACTTTTCAGCTTTCCCTTAAAAAAAAAAAAAAAAATCAACAACAACAACAATGACAAAAAAACCCCTATGATTCCAGCAATTTTTCTAAAAGTAGATATTCCAGTGTTCTGAGACAAGACTTGAGTAAGTATTAGCACTGGAAATAAGCTGTGGGAATTTTTTTTTTAATTTTGTAAAAATACCTGGCATATTTTGTGTGGTTTTCTATACCGAAACAGAGTAATTGATAAAACTAGGAATGGTATTTAGCCATTTTGATATTTTCATCATTCCTAAACTTTGAAGCCATTATTATTCAACACATTTTGCTAGGCTAGGTTTCACTACAACTCATTCTGAAGGTACTTTGTTATAGAACTGACTTCTATCCTAAAATATATTATCATTGCCAGTTTAAACTGTTTTTCAGATTATATTACCTTTGAATTAAAGCAAACATTGCCTTAAAGGAGAAAAAACTATTAATTCCGTCAATATGGAGAGAGTCTATTTTCAAAACAAATTGTTTAATGTTAAAGGACTGAATATAGACCCTATTAGAAATGAGGTACAAAACCTTAAAAATATTAGGGACACTTTGTTATTTAAAATTGAAGTTCCACACAGGCTTGGCTGAGTTTATAGCTGAAGTGAATATTTATACATGAGTTTATAAATCTTAGAAAGAGAGTTTTATGGAAATGTTAACAGGCTGTGAGGTATAGCTGAACTTGTTTGCAGGTACCACTATAATTCCTAGTGTATGTATGCTTAAAAGACTGCAACACAAAAGACTTTTTCTAATGCTGTAATTCCATCATTTTGTTAGACTAAGTTATACTATGGGAGAATATTCAGAAACTGCAGCTCAAATGAGAAAACGTGAATGGTGTTACTTATATAAAATACTACCGCAATAGTTCTTTTATTAATTTTTAATGTTCAGTACCCTCTGTGACCTCCTTTATTCTCTTGCTGTCAACATGGCAGGCTGGAAAAATTGAAATGGGCTGACAGAAAACACAGGGCACGTTACAGCCCAACTCTAGAATCTCGCAACTCTCTGAGACACAAGCTAACTCGATCCACCTTACTCTGCATTACAATAATATTTAAGGCCCTGTTTGATAGCTCCTGATAAAAGGGAGTTCTGTCTGGACCCTGAACAGGTGCTCCTCGTCAGCCTTCTTCTTTCTGACATTGTGGGAATGGCATTCAATTAAAAGCAGAATATACTCTTAAAAAAAAAAAAAAAAAAGCATGGCTTATAGCCACACTTCACTCTCTCAAAACATAATACCTCAGCATGGAGAGAGCTTTATTTGTGTCTATGCAGCCTCTTCCAAAAGCACATTTTGGTCTGATTCAGCAAAGCTTTTCTTGAACAGTGGGACACTGCTATGTTATGTATATTTACCACTGTCTCTATCACCAAGGAGACTAATCCCCATACCAGTACAGTCAAGAACCTCACAGCACCGTCTTTGCATGACCAAGTTCATGTTGTCACAGCAACAGACTGCACAGAGCAAAGACACTGAACGGGACTTTGGGATTAAAACTTCTCTTTCTGTTTCAAATGCAAGTGTTTTATAATGAGAAAATGTGCGCGAAGGTATGAGGTCTGCAATATCTTGAAATGGAATGTTTTAATGGTTTATTTCACAGTTGTGAAAGTAAGATTTTTGAAGAATGAAGATTTCAAACTTCTAGGAAGAGTGGAAACTAACCCAGACTATGGAAAAAGGTATTAAAATCACTGTGTTTATATTCTTCTTATAAGGCCTTTGTATTAGTTTTTACTAATTAGTAATGAGATAACTGTGACAATGAGAAATCCTGAGTAATGCACAGACCACAAGAGAACAGAATTTGTGTGAAGCCCTATCTTGGTATTCTCTCTTCTTGTGCCATCACTCACTTGATGGATCTGTTCCATTTGTCATAACTATTAGGAATTTTGACAAGCAGTGAGTTATAAAAATTTGGAATCAAAAAAGACACAGCATTCTTGCTGGTAACATGGTCTCTTGAGTTTTCACCAATCCTCAAGGAAGCAGAAATGCAAGAAGAGGGTAACACCTACCGGACACTCCGCCGTATGTAGTCCGCTTCTCACGGCCCACTGCTGGCCAGGGTGTGCCATCAGCTTTTAATCCCATGAGACCTGAGACAGTGTTGGTAGCTGTAACACCATTTGCCCCACCTATGAAAAACACAGCATTCATCTGCAGCTCTTAAAGGAACAATTGTTAAAACCCATTCAAACCCACACAATCCAGGAAAATGCACACACTACTTTCTCTTGACAGCTTTTCCTCTCCTCAAATGTATCCACTAATTTCATTCCCATAATTATGCTTAAAATGCTAGACATAAGAATTTTTAATTATCACCACTTTATTTTTCCAATTATTATACAGAGTTGTGTTTTGTACTCAGTGTTATTTTCCAGGTAATTTACAATATCTTTACAAATCAGGATGCAAATTCCATTGGATAGCATGCAAGCATATATGATTTGTAAAACCATGCACTGATTGTACAATTGATGTATTCAAGATATTTATTGAGCATATGTTTAAGGCAGTGTACTAGCGTCCATCAAATACAAAGGGAGATCATAAGAAATTTCACCTGTGGAAGCAGCTATCTTATAAAAAAATTTCATTAAAAGTTCAAATGCTGTTGCTGGACTGTTACATTATGAGGTCATTTATTTTGCAGTGGTCTGCTGTGACTGTGGCTTTGTTTTCTAATTCTTTGTGTGTAAAGCAGGTACTTATTAGGAAAAATGATAGATATACTTGTATTCCTGGGCCAAAGTTGGAAGTCCACCCACTAGGTTGAGTATAGGTATGGATCTATTACATTTGTGAGATCAAGTGCTCAATTTAATAACTTTCTTAAAGTTTAAACAGAGATGTACACATAAAGTGATAGATGAGATACATTTCATTATGCCTACGAAATTTAGGCCCAGAATACATAAGGAGGCAAACTGATGTGAGTTGGGTTCTTACCTTCCTTTGCAGCTCTGGCTATGCTTACAATATCAGTGACATTTGGGGTCAACTTGGCAAAAAAAGGAATCCGAACAGCTTGCCTAACCCAGCGACAGATGTTCCGCACCAGCTCTGGATCCTGTTCAAATAGGTCAGTTAAATATAGAAAATAATTAAAGAATTGTGATCAAAATGTGTACTGAAACAACAGCAAAGCTGGAGATGTGCAAGACAAATCCAACCTGACAATGAGCTACATGATAAATTTCTCAAATTCTTCCTCAGTATTACACCTAGGCTCATTAGGGAACGAAGGTTAACACACTTCAAGTGAACTGCAAATTCATCACATAAAGGTTAAATTCCTCAAGGGAGCCTTTGGAAAATAAAATTACAAAGAACCAAATGGAAAGTGTTTCCCACTCGCAGTTAAATAATATTAGAAATAAAGCATAGACTTCTGGGGAGGTAAGTTTGAGAAACATCACAGAATTTCTAACGACCTCATTGGTTTAAGCCTATAAAAATATTTGAAGAGCTGACTCCCAGGTGAATGATATGAAATCTGAAGCTTATTGTTTTCATTATTAAAAGACTTAGTTTTGTTGAAGTATATTCAAAAGAAAATATGTGACTTCCTAGTCGATCTAATTATGATATATAGTATATGCTAATATGGGATAATTCAGCCTTAGGTTATACACGAGCTGATCAGTAACTTTAGCTTACTTCTGTAAATGTTACTAAGATCTTTGCAGTACTTTTCAACATTCATCTACTTGAAAGAATTGATCAAAATGACAAAAATGAAACAAAATATCAAACGCTCATTTTTAAAAGCAAGGCATAGACATTTTCCTGAGCCTGTTTCTTGTGATTTTTCAGGCTTCTTGTTTCTCATGGGACAAGTATCATTTAGAGGGCAATCACCTTCCTTTCCATTGAAAATAACTTAGCAGTAGTAATATTCTTTGATTTCAACACATACAATAGTCCTTTTTTTCATTACTTTTAGTGCAAAATTTATTCTGACAGGTAATGATAATGTGCTTTGATAAATTACATTAAAATATGCAATAGCAATTCATTATTGAACTTGGTAATATTTTCCTAGGAAGTTAAAATGCTTTATTTTTTTTTTAATTAAAGATCCACCCAGAAAAATACAGACATATATTTACTCCATGGAACATGAGGCAAGTATTTCATTTGTAATTAATATTTTTATATGTAAGAAAGTTGCTCTTTGCATTTTAACCTTTCAAATTCTTTTAAGACTAGATTTCTAATGTTTTAACCTTTAGAAAAGAACCTTTTCACTTAGGTTTAATGTATCTTGATCAGTCATCTTGTATTACTCTAAAAGTTACGTATGTGCTAAGACATTGCAATGAGGTAATTTCTGTAGATTGTTATTGTCTCTATTCAACAAACTAATAATTTTAACAAGAAATCTTTGACTTGGCTTGTTCTCTTTTCAGAACAGTAATTTCTTCATTAAACATAAATATTAAAAAAGCACTATATAGAATGCTCTACAGGGCATACTGTGCATTATGAATAGTAAAATCTAGAGACTTAACCATACAAATTCTAACTCATGAAAATGGAGATCTGCCCCTGCCCATGCAATGTTCATGAAATATTTATAACCACTGCATTGGCATTATGAAGGCAGTTGCATCTTTGTGACTTTCATTTTTAAGTTATGAATTTCCATGGGACTTAGCCTAGAAATGACAGTAACTCTAGATGATACAAATTGCATGTCCTTTGTGAAAGCTCTCTTTAAGGCAGAATTTACCAATAATTTAAAGATCATCGAATCTTTAAATTGCATAATACATGGCAGGTAGCCTGAGAAGAATTAGTGAAACAAATTTAAAATATTGTCTGGTTCAGATACAGTAGACACTAATAATCTGATATATGTTTCTAAGTAGCTTTCAATACTATTGACCACCATGCCTGTATAGTTTACTTTGAACATTTGTTACACTTTCTTCTTTGTTGATTCTCACTAGTTGAATACTTTGGATGAATGCCTTTTATTAATTTCAATTTGAAATTTGTTCAAAATTTTTCAGTTTTTTTTTTTTTTAAACTATGGTCCATTGGCTACCTTTATTTACTTGAATTATCTGCCACTATACTTCTAATACAGAGAAGGCAATGGCACCCAACTCCAGTACTCTTGCCTGGAAAATCTCATGGATGGAGGAGCCTGGTAGGCTGCAGTCCATGGGGTCGCTGGGAGTCGGACACGACTGAGCGACTTCACTTTCACTTTTCACTTTTCACTTTTATGCATTGGAGAAGGAAATGGCAACCCACTCCAGTGTTCTTGCCTGGAGAATCCCAGGGACAGCGGAGCCTGGTGGGCTGCCGTCCATGGGGTCACACAGAGTCAGACACGACTGAAGCGACTTAGCAGCAGCAGCAGCAGCAGCATACTTCTAATAGGACTTCCCTCATAGCTCAGTCGGTAAAGAATTTGCCTTCAGTGAAGGAGACCCAGGTTCAACTCTTGGATCGGGAAGACTCCTGAATCTTGGGTCTGGAAGAATCCTGGAAAGAATTCCTGGGTCGGAAAGATCCCCTGGAGAAGGAAATGGCAACCCATTCCAGTACTCTTGCCTGGAGAACTCCATGGACAGAGGAGCCTGGCAGGCAAAGTTCATGGGGTAGCAAGGGTTGGACATGACTTAGCAACTAAACCACCATATTTCTATTGGTAAGGTTTATGCTGTTAACCTTAAGTTTATAGTGAGTAAGACATATGTTACCTGTTTCTATACACAGTTGAGCTAGCTGTTTACTAATCCTCATACAAAGCTGAAACATAATTTGATTGTCAGAATTTTAAAAACAACTTCTAGCCTACATTATTATAAAACTTAATGACTGTTCTGTAAATTGCAAAGTTTTGTTTGACAGGCATAATGGGAAATATTCTAATACTACTAAAAATGTGGTGAGGCTAATAAATACAAACAATGAATCTGTATATTTTGGGGAAACTATTCACATACTTCTAAAATCCTCACACTTTTGCTATGAAAATATTTAAGATTTAAAAGCAATGAATAGTGCTCTGCATCTTCTCATTTGCTACAGATAGCATCAGGTGGTGATGCCCTTCCTCACAGGCCAATATTCTTTTTTTTTTAATTTTTATTATTACTATTTTTTTTACTTTGCAATATTGTATTGGTTTTGCCATACATCAACATGCATCTGCCATGGGTGTACACATGTTCCCAATATTCTGAATCTTATTGAGATGAATAAACTTTAGACAATTTCTAATTCTCCCCTCTGAAAATTCTTTAGGATAAGAAATATACAAAGGTACTATAGTCTCTCAGACAAATCGAGACTTTAACATTATCCACACCAACAAAAAGTCAATAAAAGAAGACAGTTTTGGACTTCTTTTCCAATTCTAAGCATATAACACTGTAGGCACTCAAAAAATTCTGTTGTGTCAATGGAAGAAGAATAAATGATAATTTCATAGATTTTCAATTGATTTCTTTATATATACATAAATTTATAGATTATGTCTGGGTTTAAGAAAAACAAATACATTTTATGACAGAGACTATCTAAAAGGATGAAATTCATGAAGGCCTTTTTACAAATCAAGAAAGATTCTGAAGAAAAATGGTTGATAATCATGGAAAAAGAACAGCCTAACAAGTGAAAAAGCTGGCTTAAATCTCAGCATTCAAAAAATGAAGATTATGGCTTTCAGTCCCATCACTTCATGGCAAATAGATGGGCAAGCAATGGAAACAGTAGCAAACTTTATTTTCTTGGGCTCTGAAATCACTGCAAATGGGGACTGCAGCTGTGAAATTAAAAGACCCTTGCTCCTTGGAAGAAAAGATATGACCAACCTAGACAGCATATGAAAAAGCAGAGACATTACTTTGCCAACAAAGGTCCATCTAGTCAAAGCTATGGTTTTTCCAGTAGTCATGTAAGGATGGATGTGAGAGTTGGACTATAAAGAAAGCTGAGTGCTGAAGAATTGATGCTTTTGAACTGTGGTGTTGGAGAAGACTCTTGAGTCCCTTGGACTGCAAGGAGATCCAACCTGTCAGTCCTAAAGGAAATCAGTCCTGAATATTCATTGGAAGGACTGATGCTGAAGCTGAAACTCCAATACTTTGACCACCTGATGTGAAGAACTGACTCATTGGGAAAGACCCTGATGTTGGGCAAGATTGAAGGCAGGAGGAGAAGGGGACAACAGAGGATGAGATGGTTGGATGGCATCACCAACTCAATGGACATGAGTTTGAGCAAGCTCTGGAAGTTAGAGATGGACAGGGAAGCCTGGCATGCTGCAGTCCATGGGGTCACAAAGAGTTGGACACAACTGAGCAACTAAACTGAACAAATCTTTTAAAGTGTCTAGTCCACACAAAGTTCACCTGTATCACCAAGTTTTTATTGGCTTTTCCTACAGATATGCACAATGCCCATCCCTGATTGTGATTTGTAATCTCTCCCCCAGCAACTGCTTGTATATGTGTGTGCTACTTTAATATCTATTAACCCCTTTGTCATTTATGTGATCACCAAAGAAAATTGTGAGGCAGCAGAATGGGTTGTCCTGTGATGGAGGTGTGTCTTATCACAAGCAGGAAAGCAATGAAACCCTTAAGGATTGAATGACAGACCAGGAAAGCACCTGGTGGTCTTGAGGGTACTATGTGACATAAAAGCACCAGATTAAGCTTGTGATATGCTAAGAAGAGGATAAAAGCAAACTAGAGCTAAATGTGACCTCTGTGACAATTTTAATGAGGAGCAGATCTATGTCTGTCTGTAATTAATACACTCTGGAATAGCTTCCTATGAAATAAGAAACAACAACCATAGTAACAAAAAGCAAAAAATGTAGTTCTGAGAAGACTGTTGCAGAAATCTCCATTGTCCCAAACTGGCTGTTTTTAAAAGCTTAATTTTCTATCTGGGCCACAAGATAATAATTTTTAATTCCAGTAACTAGTATGTCTCTAGTTACACATGAAGGAGGCTCTACAAATGATGCACCCTGTTGCTTTTGAGGACCCTTAGATGACCTCTCCATTGTAGGACAGGTATTTCCACCAATTACCTAGGACATCAAATCTCATTGATTTCGTGCCCTGGTACAAAGGACTAAGCACTAGAGAATGAGACTGTGAGAATTTCTTGATAAGCTAAATTACAAGTGAAATTTTTGACTTTAAGAAACATTTTTCTCCAATTTCCCTGGTAATTTTCACTCTGTACAATTCTTTTCAAAATGGCTTTCTTAGAAGGTGGCATTTCAATGAATCCACTGAAAAATTTTACCAGTTATGAAATGTTTTCCACTAAGGAACTCCTAAGTCTTAATTCACATGACATGCTAGAATTTTCATTATGTCCACTTTTCTGACAGAGAACTGGGGCCCAGAAGATCAATCTCAGTACCCATTTCACCTTTTTAATTTTCTTTCCCATTATCATGTCCTAAACCATCATCTTCTTTAGCAAAATTGCCCCCTAAAGTAAAATGCAGCCATCAATTGTAAACGAGAACTATAAAAGGCTTCTACTTCATTTATACCTGTCAGACTAGATGCAGGTTCAGAATAACAGGCAGAAGTGATGTATTTATCCTTCTATGTTAATAAAGCAAGACAGGTAGAGTTAATTACTCCAGCTAAGCATAGGAATGTAGATGTTTTAAGTTAACTTGTATTTTAGCATATGTCCTTCTTATACCAGTTTTCCTGACATAAGAGTTCCAATGATGGTACAGTCACTTTGGAAAATCACTTGGTACTTTCCTATAAAGGTAAATATACACTTACCAATCTAAAAAGCAATTCCATTCTAAGATATATTCAAGAGACATGAAAACATATATGTACACAAAGTCTTGCACACAAAAGTTCATAGCAACTTTTTCAACATAGCTCCAAATTGAAAACAACTCAAATATCCATTAGTAGAATGAACTGGCATGTCTACACAATGGAATACTAGTCAGAAATTAAAAAAAAAAAAAAACAACTAAGAAATCATGCAACAGCTTGGACAGAATTAAGAAAACATTATTCTCAGTAAAAAGTGAAAGTGATAGTCGCTCAGTTGTGTTCAATTCTTTGCAACCCCATGGAGCCTGCCAGGCTCCTCTGTCCAAGGAATTCTCTAGGCCAGAATCCTGGAGTGGGTTGTCATTCCTTTCTCCAGGGGGTCTTCCTGAGCCAGGGATCAAACCTCATCTCCTGCATTGCAGGATCAAACCCCATCTCCTGCATTGCAGATTCTTTACTGTCTGAGCCACCAGGAGTATTTGCTATATGATTACATTTGTATGAAATTCCACAAAGAAAAACTATGCTGATAGAAAGCACAGAATTGGTTGCTGTGACTGAGGTTTGCGGATGGGAGACAGATTAAATCGGAAAAGGTGTAAGGAAATTTTGTAACTTTTGTAAATTAAAAAATGCTCTGTATCTTGATTGTGATGGTACTTACATGAGTATAGACATTTGTCAACATGTATCAATGTTTTGATTTGAATGTGTTTTTTCTGTTTTAAGTAAATTATACCACTACAAATTTCATTTAAAATACGAATGGACTGTACAATCCACGGAATTCTCCAGGCCAGAATATTGGAATGGGTAGCCATTTTCTTCTTCAGGGGATCTTCCCAACCCAGGGATTGAACTCAGGTCTCCCACATTGCAAGCAGATTCTTTACCAACTGAGCCACCAGGGAAGCCCAAGATAATTTCAAGGGTATTTAAACATAAATAGGGTTTCCCTGGTGGCTCAGATGGTAAAGCATCCATCTGCAGTGCAAAAGACCCAGGTTTGATCCCTGGGTTGGGACAATCCCCTGGAAAAGAAAACGACAAGCCACTCCAGTACTCTTGCCTGGAAAATCCCATGGATGGAGGAGCTTAGTACACTACAGCCCATGGGGTCGCAAAGAGTCGGACACGACTTCACAATTTCACTTTCGCTTTCTAAACATAAATAGAAAATTAAAGCCAGGGTCATTCTAGGCAATATGGGTTCTATCATTTTAACAAATATTTACTGACCACAAGCCACTCCAACTGGCCTCTGCTGGAGACAAAGATGAGTCAGATGAGGAAGGCAGAGTCTCCTAGGAATTACAGTCCACACACACACAAAAAAATGTATGGCTAAAGTGGTAAAGAATCCACCTGCAGTGCAGGAGACACAGGAGACAGGAGTTCAATCTTTGAGTCGAGAAGAACCCCTGGAGGAGGAAATAGCAACCCACTCCAGTATTCATTCTTGCCTGGAAAATTCCATGGACAGAGAAGTCTGGCAGGCTACAGTCCATGGAGTTCCAAACAGTCAGACATGACTGAGCATACATGCAATGGATGTTAAGTATGAAAAAGGAGATCCTGATATGCTCTCATTTCAGAACACTTCAAAGCACGTAGTAGCACAGCGTTTGGCACAGAGTAGGCACTTAAATACTGTTGAATTGATAGAGCTCACATTGCATAAATTAACATTGACTTTCTCATTTGTACTTACTTAGAAGAAAATTGGGAGTATAAAATTATTGGTCCAAGGTAACCTAATAACCATATCAGGCACTATGAATTATGTTAGACAATGGTGTTAAAAATGTATATACACTATCTCCATTCTTGAAAACAAAACAAAATAAAACACTTCATAATTGATGGGAGGATATAACAAACATGTAATATGAACATACAATAAGTGTATATACATGTCATGTATATACGTATAAAATATTTTATAGGTATACTTTTCTTCCTTCATGTCCCCTGTGCCTTAAGTTGAAGACAGCACAGAACTAACTGCTTGTGTGTTCTCTCCTCCCCAGGCACACACAGCCTTCTCCATTCTGAGTCTAGCTTTGGGCCTTTCTCTCCTGCCTGGAATGTCCTTTATCTCTTGTCCCTTGGATAATAACCCTTTCCCTCCTACCTCAACACAGGATGGATTACTAAATAATGACTCCTTTTTAAATACTCCCCAAATATGTCTTTATTACTTCATTTATTACGGTGTTTTATAATCTTTTTTTTTTTTTTTCATCTCTACTAGACTATCAGTCTGTTACGGGATATATCGTACTCCTTTATCCTGATCACTTTCTATAAAGTCTGAGATACTAAAGATAATAAATACTATGTTGAACAAAAGAATGAAGAATTCCTAAATGTGGACCAGTTTTCCACAGTGAGAAAGGAAACAATTGCCCCTTCCCTTCAAAGGAGCCAAAATAAGCTGGAGATATCCATAGCTCTTGCTCCACAAGCCAGTGGAATTTGGAAGCAGTCTTTTGTTGTCCTCTACCAGGTAGTGAACTGCTTTCAAGACAGCAGTGCCCTCCTGGGCCCCGCAATACATTAGAATCTCCCTGAGGTCCCAGGCTGCCCATGGCCCTTTCTGTCTGAATCTTTAGGATATTGAAGGTTTTCCAGAGTGTGTACCCCTAACCTTGCCTCAAGACCCAGTTAGTGGTCTCTGGGGTTTGCTGGGGAAGTCTACACACAGTTTTGTCAGTTATAGGGAACTTGTATTACTTTAAATACCATTCCCTGTGACTAGGGCTTAATGCTATTTTTTCTTCCATTCATACAGCATTTCTCTAGCATATGATTCCTCTGATATCTCTAGTGTCATTTTTCCCCATCCCCACACACAGTTTCAGAACCTTAAACTTTTAACAGATGGATGAAAATTGCCATGGACTATTTATATGTAATTCTTAAGAAATAAGTGTTCTTTGAGTCATTATTTTTATCTCATCTGAGGACCCTCTGGTCTACCAACTCACTTCATTGTTCCAAATGGCAATTGTTCATGTGGAGGTCAGCTCTGAAAACTGTTCAAATTTTCTCCTCCATAATTTGCTCCTATGGAAGCAGATTCAGACTTCTTTGATTTATCTTGATCCTATCTTAATCCAACTATAAATCCATTGCTTCTACTGACTAAGGCAATAAAGCTGGAGAAGACATATCTGATCACTAATCAGGCCAATGGACATCTCCTGCTCACAGTGCTATGCTAGCCAATGAATGTCTTGTGGAAACTCTTCCTTATAGCACTATTGCTGTCTTATTATACAAATACCTTGAGCCTCTATTCTAGGAACCCCAAATTATACCAAAACAAACAAGCTGAACTCAGATTCTGTAAGTGGATCAACTTTTTGAACTGTTGAAAAATTGTCTAATCTTTCGCAAGAACAGATGAATAGATACACAAGGTGACTTAACTGGGTTCTGAAATGTTCTTATGAAGACACACAGAAGCTGGCAACTCTGATAGACTGAGTCAGGCACCACCCAGACCTTCCTTCAGGAAAAGACTTATGTTCAGTTGCAGCAGTGTGGTGAGCCAACTGCTCACCTTTCCAAGTTACCTTCAGCTTATAAACTGGGGTCAGAGTCCTCTTGGGGAGGCCTCAGGCAATGGACAGCAAAATCTTGGTATAAGGACCCAGCCATTCCATCCAATGCAGGATTCCTCTAGTCGGCCATCTCTGCCCTACAGTTCTCTGTTGGGCTGGTGAAGACTCTTCTCATATCTGTTTCCGGGTCTGACTGCTCCCCTTCTTCAATCCTGAGTCCTGCCTATTTTTTCCACAGGTGTTACTCCTCCAGAACTCTTTTGCACTTTTAATTCCATCTATCTGCCTGATTCCCAGAGGCTTCAATTCCTTACTTGGATTTAAATTCTCTCTGTGATAGGATTAGGGTAAATTCTAAGAAAGTTAAAGAAGGAAAAGAAACTCACCCAAATGACCCCAGAGTGTCTAACTGAGAGAAACTCAGGCAAACTAAATGGAATCCCAACAAATCTCAACCTCAGCTTTCCTGGAAGCTCCTGGAAAAAAATCAAGCCACTTTACTCAACAATGGACAATATATATACTCCTGAGTAAGAAAAGGCCCAATACCAAGAACCAGGACTAATTTTCTCCTGAAAAAGACTGTTTTAAGGGAATAGTAGCAGACAATGGTTGGGTGTCCTCCATTCAGACAGTTCAGAGTCATCATTGGAGAGTGTAGGTAGCTACTTCATCTTTGATTCAGAATCTGCTGGAAGAGTCATTGCTGTGATGTGGGACACTGGAAATGACTGTGCAGAAATCTATGGATAAAGTAGATGGTACTTTTTTGTCTGAAAGGCCAAGTCTACCCATCAGGGGAGTGCAGCCAGGGGAATCGGAGTATATGCCAGTCCTTACCTCACTGCCATGTCTCTTGTTGATAAAAGAAAGTAATGGTAATTAATAATGTCATGAAGAGACCTTTGTAAACTTCCTACAGGTGCATTGGGTCTCTAATATTCTATCCTAAAGTCTGCTTTTGCTTTCATATCCATTCTGCTTGCCTGAACTCTTGCATTTCTGGACTTTATCCTTTGCCCACTTCTTTCTGGATAAGATCTCCTTGAGTCTTGCCTGAGTTGACCTGCAGTTGCCCTGTTTGCACCCATACTTGATCCGTGACCTGTCGGTCAGTTACAGCCAGTCATTCCCTTCTGCTTCACAATGATTTTCCTTTGCCTATGCTGGGTATTTCCATCACTACTTCCTTTGTTTTAGTTTTTATCATCCCTCTCCCCACCCAAATCAAGAATGACACAGGCTCCATGTCTATCTTCATAGGCAAACAAATGCACGTTGAGAATCATATTCTGGCGATAGTTCATAGAAATAGAGATGCTTCAAAATCCTCTATATTAAAACATTTGTGAAAATGGCGTATTCTTTTCAGCATTATTTATGCTGAGGCCCTGCAAAGACCTTGATCTTTCCTTATATGTGGGGTGTCATTTATTTGTGAATTCAAAGGTTAGTATTGTCCATCATGCAAAAAGAGTGTTGTCCATAGTTTCTTAATGAGGTTACTCAGAGTAACTTGAAAAATCTTACTCTATGGAAAAATAGGCTATGCACATGTTTTGCTGATACCACCAGTAGGGGTTCAAAACTGTGGGCGAGCTGAGCCAAACTGAAACTCAGCAGGCTTCCCAATCACTGTTCAGAACACACTCAAAAGGCTTCAGTAGGTAATGAAATGCCAGCAGTCACTTGCACTACTGTGTGTGGATTCATTTTAGATAAGGGCAAGTGAGTATTTAAGTGTATAACAAGGAGTTTTTATTCTTTGCAGACTTCAGGCAGGTTGACATTTGTTTTCTTAATGCAAAACATTAGTGTAAACAGTGTAACAATTGATATTTTATACATCTGTTGGTCTATTCACTTAGTCCACATTTCTGAATGCTAGAGTTAAAAACAACCAGAAGCACAAAACCTCAGTATCTTTATAACCCCGTATTGGTGTGAATGATTAACCGACACAGGGAGGAGGCTAGTATAAAACCGCCTTCTGCCCTGGAGCACCCATAATGCTGATACATTTAGGCTGAAGGGAGTCTAGGGAAGTCATGCTTCTGTTCTGGGAACTTTATGAAATCCAAGCAAGAAGGAATTATTGCCGAGGGAATTTTAAATAACATAGCAGAGAAAACTGCAATCCCTTGGCAATGAATGGTTTCAGCTAAGGGAATGCATCCATAACAAGTTGGTACAGTTCCTTAAGGGATTTCTTCCTACTGCTGCTATGAGAGCTAGGAAGAGGTACCTAGCTAGGTCTTTGTCTTGCCAGTACAGTAGACTGATTTCACTCTACGACCTGAAAAAGATTTTGAGATAACTAAAAGAAGGGTGACTTTATTCAAAAGTTTTTGTGTAAAAATATGGGATGGGGAAGATTTAGAACGTGACCCATAGGAAGTGTGGTTTTTCACAAACTCTTGAAAGGAAATTCATGGATTTTATATTTTCTCCCAAATTTTGAGCAATCTGAATGCAATTTAATTTTTATATACTTATCTATTCATACTCATGGTTTATAAGAGTATACATCACAAGGGCTGTGTGTGTGTGTGTATGTATGAACTTATGTGTGTAAAAAGAAGATTCTCTATTCTAAAGTCTTTCAAGTGTAAAGGAAAGGAACCATAGTGAGCCTACCCCCTCCCACCCCATTATGGAGGCTTCTTACAAGTATATATGGGGAAGTAAGAAGGTAAAGGAAATATTTTTGACAAAGGAAGAGCCAGGCCTCTGGGGTCTGGGATGTCTTTCATATCTGTAGGACACACAGCAGCTCTGGTGACACTTTGGTGAAATCAGTGACAAAAAGCAGCTCTTACTCTCTTGTTTTCCTTTAAGAGTTGGTGTCTATGGTTTTTAGGATTAGAAATTCTGTGATATTAATGAATTTGCTCTTACTTTTCAGTATCTATTTTTTCATTTCTACTTCTACTCCCTTTCTATTTTTTCCTATATTGCCTTTTTGGTTCTCCAATTCAATTTTGCTATGATCTGCCGCAGAATCTATATATTTCAAAACCAAACCCACACAGAAGATTCTCAGATACAAGCAGAATACTTCTTTTTTTTGGCCATTCCTCCTACTTCGCACCCTTCCCATTTATTTTGTTAAATCCTCATTGCATGAAGTTTTGGTGGGACACAGAAAGTATCACCAATATGGAACCCACTGAAGAGAGAATTTTTCTGTCCCTGTTCTCTGTCAACTAATAAACAATAATATGGTTTTACGCATGGCCAACTGCTGTTCTGTTCCAGCCCAAATTTCCAATCTCATAATCAGAAAACTGGCTGACGTGTCTTTGTGTAGTGTGTGGTGCAGCATCTCCTGACAGTGCCCAACAAAGGCACCGGTGGCTGACATCAGCCCTGGTAGAGGCTGCATTATGGGGAAAACCCTTGCTGCCCATTTTCTGGATCCGTTGGTTTCTGTCCCTCTTCTAAGCCTGGCGTTCCTGCCTTCTCTGGTTCTCTTAGACATCTTGTATACTTCCAATAAATTTCCTTTTCACTTCTGAGACCAGAATCGGTTTCTGTTTCTTACAATTAAGAGTTCTAAATGATAGTTAGCCAGCACCAAATATAGAGTGCCTTATTGCCTTTGACACCAGACTCCCTGATAGCCTGCTATTCTCTTTCTTTAGTCTGTAGGTGGTCACTTTTTTGCTCAGGATACAAAATCTATTCCAATGAATCGTGGTCAAGATATCTAGCACACATACTTTTCTGACAGCAAGATATTGTCTTTGATAATTTTACTTTAGAAAGGAGCTTTGGGTGGGGCAGGTCCTTAGCTTCATGGATTATATAGTATAAATAAATAATATTTTTATTTAATCCCCAATAATTAACCTAAAACTTTCCATGAATTGTGAAATTATTTTAAAAAATAAGGTATTAATTTGTCCTCAAGTACAATCAGAATCACTTAGGGCACTAAAAATTGGTCAAAGACAAGAGAATATATAAATGCCCTTTGGGATTATTATATGTCATTATGTGTCTATAAATGATTTAGCATTTGAATATGTCATAATAAGCAAGATATCATATTATTAAAGAGGCCCTTGCAGAAAGAAGTAATACATATTACCTAGGTATAGGGAAGCTTGATTTGAAATGTATTAAGAGTAGCTATGATTTCTTAAAAGATAGATATGTAAACAGAGACTGGTAATACAGCCCATAAGAAAAAATATCTTGAAGTACTGAAATTAAATTAAAATAGGATCTCCCTTTCACTCTGAATACCTGCATGATTACCAATTCGACAAGGATCTTTCATTTATCCCAACTCAACTTTACTAAGGTGCCTGCAGCCTACACAGTTGATAAAACAGCTGATGAACCTTGCATGAGGGAAAAATCTTCAAGTTGCTTGATGCACAAAATCATATTAGTATTAAAAAGAGATAAGTATTTACTTTTGTAATATTCAACAAATGTAAAGTACCCAAAGGACTGCTAAATTTAGATAGTTTCTACTTTGCATTTTTTCACTTAAAAATAAGTGTGGTAAACCTTACTGGATCATACAATTAACATTCACATGCTGCAGCAAATAATTAGCTTTCTAGAATATTGGGCAAGGACAGAATTCAGCATTACAAAAAGACTTTACTTATGCATTTCCAGTTGCTAATATTCCTAGATTTTAACATGGGGCAGTTGGAATCACAAATGCAATAGTCTTATTCTTACGTTTTCCTTTCCCTGCTCAATACAGTGTTTGTGGGAATTAAAAAACTATAGAATATAAACCTTTCTGAACATTTGCAATCACCCTGCAGCTAACCATGAAGACTTTATGAATGGTCTCATTTTGGAATAAGAAACAGACATAAAAAGAACTCCAAACAATTTTCCTTCCTTTTGAAGTGTGTACAAAAAAGGTGGGACATTAGTGGCAGAGTGATTACTTTTATTTACTTCTAAAGTGTATGCCTTTGGGGTTGAGGGGAAAGACTGGAGTCTTGAAGGATTCACAATGTGGCAACAACTAGAGTAGGGCCTCTGGAGAAACACATGGATAACGAATACCTAGGAAGCCTCTAAAGCATAGGAATGCATGGTGTGATGGGAAATAGAAAAAATTCATCTAAATTATTGCTTTTGAAGGGAACAGAGAGGAGATATGACTAAACTGTTCAATGAGAGTTTAGAGTCAGCTTCCTAAAGTGTCTGTGCCTTATCCTTTAAGCAATCAGAAAATATGAAAAGCCATACAGTTAAATCCATGTTTTTGAAATATAATTCCATATACGTCTATGGGTTGGGTAGGATAAGACACAGTGCAAGCAGGGAGATCAATCTGAAAGAGAAGAGACACCTCTGGTATAGGAGTGCTAGTGAAAATCCAGAACATCAAAGTGGGCGGTAATATCATATTAAGGATGAATATTAAAAACTTGCAAGGTGAGAACAAACTGTTGAATGAAAATCAACAACAATTCTGTGGTTTGTCATTGTAGGGGGATAGCAATTTCATCAACCAATCTTTTCCAATGAGTCAACTCTTCACATGAAGTGAACAAAGTATTGGAGTTTCAGCTTTAGCATCATTCTTTCCAAAGAACACCCAGGGCTGATCTCCTTCAGAATGGACTGGGTGGATCTCCTTGCAGTCCAAGGGACTCTCAAGAGTCTTCTCCAACACCACAGTTCAAAGCATGAATTCTTCGGCACTCAGCCTTCTTCACAGTCCAACTCTCACATCCATACGTGACTACCGGAAAAACCATAGCCTTGACTAGATGGACATTTGTTGGCAAAGTAATGTCTCTGCTTTTGAATATGCTATCTAGATTGGTCATAACTTTCCTTCCAAGGAGTAAGCATCTTTTAATTTCATGGCTGCAGTCACCATCTGCAGTGATTTGGGGTTGTACATTTCCAAAGAGGTATTAGTTAGAAAAGAGAAAAACTACATACTACTAAGTTAAAAAAAGGTCAGTTCTTTATGTCT
The DNA here is from genome assembly GCF_029378745.1 of Bos indicus. Classification (NCBI taxonomy): domain Eukaryota; kingdom Metazoa; phylum Chordata; class Mammalia; order Artiodactyla; family Bovidae; genus Bos; species Bos indicus. The sequence continues at coordinate 46,494,008 of NC_091762.1, read as the reverse complement.
AAGGGGAGAAAGGAGAGGGTTTGAAGTATGGAGAGAGTAAAATGGAAATTAACAATACCATATGTAAAATGGGAATTTGCTGTATGACCCAGGGAACTCAAACAGGGGCTCTGTGACAATCTACAAGGGTGGGATAGGGAGAGAGACGGAAACGAGGCTTGGAAGGGTGGGGATATGGGTGTACCTATGGCTGATTCTTGGTGATGTGTGATAGAAAACCACAAAATTCTGTAAAGCAATTAACTTTCAATTAAAAAATAGTCACAAAAAAGTCAAATTACATTAAATATAGCATGCTTTCATAAAGCATCTTTATATAATCTTTTGCTAATTATCTGAGAGTCATATATTTACTCTCCATCAATTAAATTTCTTTAAACTTTGCCAAAATTTTCTTCTGATTATGTTCGAATCAATCTTTATAGAAAAGAGGTATAATTTATAAATGCTTAGGTTAATTTTATTATATCAGTTCTTCATACCCAAGATGCTTTTTAATTTATGCCTTTGTTTTATTTAACATTTAATTAAAGCTAACAATTTGTTTAAGTGTGATAAATTAAAGAAAATGTTTCCCAAGTTGAGTAACAGACAACTTTTAAATGTTACTTCTGAGACTTCAGAGCACTATGGCAGGATGAAATTAATAGCCTAAAACAGCTATTAGAGAATAAGGGAAACGAAGAAAAGTAGTTATATATCTGAATTTTGCTAAAATTGCATAAATAGGAATGAGCATTAACAAAAATATGTTTTAGGATATGGAATTGCTACCAAATTGGATACTACATACATTCAGTTTTATGGTTAAGACATTAACTCTAATTACCCATATTGGACTTATAAGAGCTATTTATATTATAAGCAAATTTAAAATCCAGTAAATTTCCCTTTGCCTTGTAATCAGGGAAAATGCACATTTTAAACTATATTTCCAGTTCAGTTCAGTCACTCAAGTTATGTCCAACTGTTTGCAACCCCATGAACCGCAGCATGCCAGGCCTCCTTGTCCATCACCAACTGCCGGAGTCCACCCAATCTTGTGTCCATTGAGTCGGTGATGCCATCCAACCGTCTCTTCCTCTGTCGTCCCCTTCTCCTCCTGCCCTCAATCGTTCCCAGCATCAGGGTCTTCTCAAATGAGTCAGCTCTTCGCATCAGGTGGCCAAAGTTTTGGAGTTTCAGCTTCAACATCAGTCATTCTAATGAACACCCAGGACAGATCTCCTTTAGGATGGACTGGCTGGATCTCCTTGCAGTCCAAGGGACTCTCAAGAGTCTTCTCCAACACCACAGTTCAAAAGCATCAATTCTTCGTCGCTCAGCTTTCTTTACAGTCCAACTCTCACATCCATACAAGACCACTGGAAAAACTATAGCCTTGACTAGACAGACCTTTGTTAACAAAGTGATGTCTCTGCTTTTTAATATGCTGTCTAGGTTGATCACAACTTTCCTTCCAAGGAGTAAGCGTCTTTTGATTTCATGGCTGAAATCACCATCTGCAGTGACTTTGGAGCCCAGAAAAATGAAGTCTGACACTGTTTCCCTATCTATTTCCCATGAAGTGATGGGACCGGATGTCATGATCTTAGTTTTCTGAATGTTGATCTTTAAGCCAACTTTTTCACTCTCCTCTTTCACTTTCATCAACAGGCTCTTTAGTTCCTCTTCACTTTCTGCCGTAAGGGTGGTGTCATCTGCATATCTGAGGTTATTGATATTTCTCCCAGCAATCTTGATTCCAGCTTGTACTTCCTCCAGCCCAGCGTTTCTCATGATGTATTCTGCATATAAGTTAAATAAGCAGGGTGACAATATATAGCCTTAACGTACTCCTTTTCCTATTTGGAAACAGTCTGTTGTTACATGTCCAGTATTTATTATTTCCAGTATTTAATTGTGAATTAAAGTGACACTTGAGAAGCATTCTTCTGGTTACTAACAGGTAAGGGTAAGAGATACCTTTGAGTCAGTATACATGAATAGACACTAAATAAATATTTTACTCTATTTTTGAAACATAAATACACTTTCAAATTATCTTATATCATAGTTGTGAGTTTGATAACTACAAGCTTCTATTACGTAGTATTATGTATACCTAGTATTATGTATGACAAATAGATTCAAGGGAGTAGATCTGATAGACAGAGTGCCTGAAAAACTATGGACAGAGGTTCTCGATATTGCACAAGGCAGTGATCAAACCATGCCCAAGAAAAGGAAATGCAAAAAGGCAAATTGGTTGTCTGAGGAGGCCTTACAAATAGCTGAGAAAACAAGAGAAGTGAAAGTCAAAGGAGAAAAGGAAAGATATACCCATTTGAATGCAGAGTTCCACAGAATAGCAAGGAGAGATAAGAAAGTCTTCCTCAGTGATCAATGCAAAGAAGTAGGGGGAAAAAATAGACTGGGAAAGACTAGAGATGTCTTCAAGAAAATTAGAGATATGAAGGGAACATTTCATGCAAAGATGGACTCAGTAAAGGACAGAAATTGAATGGACCTAATAGAAGCAGAAGGTATTAAGAAGAGGTAGCAAGAATATACAGAAGAACTACACAAAAAACATCTTCATGACCCAGATAACCATAATGGTGTAATCACTCACCTAGAGCCAGACATCCTGGGGTCTGAAGTGAAATGGGCCTTAGGCAGTATCACTACAAACAAAGCTAGTGGAGGTGATGGAATTCCAGTTGAGCTATTTGAAATCCTAAAGTATGATGCTATGAAAATTCTGCACTCTATATGCCAGCAAATCTGAAAACCTTAGCAGTGGCCATGAGACTGGAAAGGGTCAGTTTTCATTCAAATCCCAAAGAAAGGCAATGCCAAACAATGTTCAAACTACCACACAATCGCACTCATCTCACATGCTAGCAAAGTAATGCTCAAAATTCTCCAAGCCAGGCTTCAATAGTATGTAAACCGAGAAGTTCCAGATGTTTAAGCCAGATTTAGAAAAGACAGAGGAACTAGAGATCAAATTGCCAACATCCACTGGATCATCAAAAAAGCAAGAGAGTTTCAGAAAAACATCTACTTTTGCTTTATTGACTATGCCAAAGTCTTTGACTGTGTGGATCACAACAAACTGTGGAAAATTCTGAAAGAGATGGGAATACCAGACCACCTGACATGCCTCCTGAGAAATCTGTATGCAGGTCAAGAAGCAACAGTTAGAACTGCACATGGAACAATGGACTGGTTTCAAATTGGGAAAGGAGTACATCAAGGCTGTATATTGTCACCTGCTTATTTAACTTATATGCAGAGTACATAAGTACTATGATTTGCTGTATTGATTGGCTGGATCTCCTTGTAGTCCAAGGGACTCTCAAGAGTCTTCTCCAACACCACAGTTCAAAAGCATCAATTCTTTTTCACTCAGCTTTCTTTATAGTTCAAGTCTCACATCTGTACATCACTTCTGGAAAACCCATATCTTTGACTAGACATACCTTAGTCAGCAAAGTAATGTATCTGCTTTGAAATGCTGGGCTGGATAAAGCAGAAGCTGGAATCAATATTGCCAGAAGAAATATCAGTAACCTCAGACATGCAGATAACACCACCCTTATGGCAGAAAGCAGAGAGGAACTAAAGAGCCTCTTGATGAAAGTGAAAGAGGAGAGTGAGTGAAAAAGCTGGCTTAAAACTCAACATTCAAAAAACGAAGATGGCATCCAGTCTCATCACTTCATGGCAATTAGATGGGAAAACAAAGGAAACAGTGAGAGATTTGTTTTCTTGGGCTCTAACATCACTGCAGATAGTGACTGAAGCCATGAAATTAAAAGACAGTTGCTCCTTGGAAGAAAAGCTATGACCAACCTAGACAGCATATTAAAAAGCGGAGACATTACTTTGCTGACTAAGGTATGTCTAGTCAAAGATATGGGTTTTCCAGTAGCCATGTACAGATATGAGAGTTGGACTATAAAGAAAGCTGAGTGCCAAAGAACTGATGCTTTTGAACTGTGGTGTTGGAGAAGACTCTTGAGAGTCCCTTGGACTGCAAGGAGATTCAGCCAATCAATCCTAAAGAAAATCAGTCCTGAATATTCTTTGGAAGAACTGATGCTGAAACTGAACATCCAATCCTTTGACCACCTGATGCAAAGAACTGACTCACTGTAAAAGTGCCTGATGCTGAGAAAGACTGAAGGCAGGAGGAAAAGGGGAGGACAACGGATGAGATTGTTGGATGGCACCAACTTGATGGACAGGAGTTTGAGAAAGCTCCAGGAGTTGGGGATGGACAGGGAAGCCTGGCATGCTGCAGTCCATGGGGTCGCAAAGAGTTGGACACAACTGAGCAACTGAACTGATGTATAACAGGATAACAGGTAACTGAGATGCAGATGTTAGCTAGTAAAAAGCTTCTAAAAGTTAGACTAATTCTTAGCCAAGTGATTCACTTACACTAACCTTATTGTATGACTCAATTTTTTTAGAAAACTATATACTGCTGTATTTTATATGAGATCAGTCATCAGTAGCTAAAACTGCAAATGTTCACACTCATGTTCAAATGGATTATGTTTAGGTATTCTTGCCTGGAGAATCCCCTTGGACATAGGAGCCTGGTGGGCTATAGTCTATGGGGTAGCAAAGAGTTGGACATGACTGAGTGAGTAAGCACACACATTGAGATTTAAGGAGAGAAGGAATAAAGGAAGCAATAGGAAGGTAGGTAGGCAGGTAGGATAACGAAGACGAGACCCAAAAACTGAATTAACTCTCCCAAAGCATCATGACATTTTATTTTTGTTACAAATTAAGTGATAGTGCCATCTGTGTTTTCAGACATAGATACAGAATGGTATAGCATTAGCTGAATATCTACCTTTATTAAGAAAATAACTTTGGGGAGGAGAACAAGATGGGGGAGGAGTAGGTGGATGTGGAGTACATCTCTCCCCACGGATACATCAGATATACACCTTCAGACACAGAAGTGCATGCTGAACACCAGCTGAGAGCAGACAGGAGGACCTGATCAGTGGAAAAGAATATATAGAACCACGCAAAACTTGGTATGCCGAAGGAACTAGGGGGAAAAAACATGAGTATTGGTAGGACTGGACCTACCCTCGGCAGGTGGGGGAAATGAAGCAGGAGTCAGATCCTCACAGCTGGGCGATTGTCTGAGTCAGAGTAGAAACATTTAAGGCTGCGAGTGAAACAGCTGATATGTGGCAGCCTAAATGGAATAAGAATCAGACAGTCCTTGACGCAGCCATACATATACTGGGCAGGAACACAGGTCTCCTGGAAGCGCCAGCGGCTGGGAGCTGGTGTTTAGGGATTGTGGAGCAAACACAGGGCAAGAGCTGCAATTGACTGCAGAGTGACAGATTGAGAGGATGTGAGAGAGGAGATCGTGGTGAGAAATGCCTTTTGGGGAAAGCCAGGCAGCCATGGAAGTAAGGCAATACTGTAGAGTCACGGGGTGTAGAGGGTGGAGCCATCACCTCTCTCTCTTGCCACAAGCTAGCATCGCAGCTGAACAATAGAGAGGCTGGCCCATCAAATGCCTGACGCACTGAACTACAGAGTAGGACCCCACCCAGAGTGCCCCTTTAAGTGCCTGATGCTCTGATCTACAGAGAAGGACCCCAGGCAAGGGATCCCTCTAAGTCCCTGAACGGGCAGAACTACTGAGAAAGACTGGCCAAAGAGGCCTTCTGATTGCCAGCTACAAGAGGCTCTAAAAAAGACTCTGATAGGGCCGTAACTCCTGCCGCAGAGGCAGTTTGTGTCCCTGAACACTTGGCACCGCCAGGGTCCCTGCAATCCAAGCAATTGCACTACCTTCATGTTCAACTGTCACCTGGGCAGAGCTGCCACAGGCAAAAAAAACAAAACAAAAACTGTTATGTTTATGGGCACAGGGTCACTTCAGTCCTGACAGACTCTTTGTGACCCTGTAGACTGTGGCCTGCCAGGCTTCTCTGTCAGAGAGGGGGTTCTCCAGGCAAGAATACTGGATGAAGCGTATTGGCCAATACTGGTTGCCATCCCCTTCTAGAGCACTATATTTCCTGCTGCCCTAGCCGTCAACCCCCCTTGAGTACCTGGTCCTGCCAGAAGCCCTGAGACCCAAGCAGCTGCACCACCTCCATACCTGGAACTCAAGCCCTTCAAGGGCAGCCTCAGGAGCTAAACCCCAGTGGATGACCCACATGTAGAGGTGGATATAAAATCACAATTGAAACCCAGTGGCAGTGTAGCTAAGGAAGAAGACCCAAAACCTTCCCACCAGCTGTACACGCTGTAGATTAAATTCACACGATCAACTAAACAGACTCTGTATCTATGGAACATATAAAAGGCCACTGAGAGCTCCCATAAAAGAAAGCACACTAGCTGTGATAGCTGTGGACGTTGGAGGCAAGAAAACACAGGACTAGAACCAGATTAGAATCTGAGTAGCCCCCACAGCTGGAGAAGGCAATGGCAACCCATTCCAGTACTCTTGCCTGGAATATCCCCATGGATGGAGGAGCCTGGTAGGCTGCAGTCCCTGGGGTCGCTGTGAGTCGGACATGACTGAGCGGCTTTGCTTTCGCTTTTCACTTTCATGCATTGGAGAAGGAAATGGCAACCCACTCCAGTGTTCTTGCCTGGAGAATCCCAGGGACAGGGGAGCCTGGTGGGCTGCCGTCTATGGGTTGCACAGAGTTGGACACGACTAAAGTGACTTAGCAGCAGTAGCCCCCACAGCAGGTCCAGAGGTCAGTACAGTGTTCGAGGGCATCCTAGGTGGACTGTGATTCCCAGCGTGGCAAAGGACTCTGACAGCAGCGACTCAAGAATAACACTTATTACTCTTATTTTTTGACTTGTTCTGTAGATTCTTTTGGATTTTTTTTTTTCTTTTTCCCCCTTTTTCTTTCCTCTGTTGTAGATGTCAATTTTATTGGCACTAAGAAATCCAATTAACCTTTTGAACTTTTGTTGTTTTTTTTTTTTTATTCCTCAGTCATATTTTTTACTGTTGTCAGAAACCTCTGCCTCTATGTTGGACTTTTGCAGTTCTGTGGAGTTTTCCTCTTTTTCCAGTTTCAATTTTTTAAACCTATTATTTTTTTTCTACATTTATTCCCTTGTTTGCTTTTCCTACTATTCTTTTCCCCTTGCAGTTAATCTTTAACATATATAAATCTTCTTTATCTACCACTATTTAACTCTGAATATCTATTCTATCTTTCTTTCCTTTCTCTCCTTTCCTCTCAACATATGTGTTAGTTTTGTTTTCATTGATTTATTCCCCACTTTGCACGTTGCTTTAGTTTTGTTTTCCAGTTTATGTTTTATTATTTTTGTTCTGGTAGATACCATTTTTGGTTTCCTTTGTTCACTGGGTCAATCTATTGTACTTATTTTTGTTGGACTATTTTGTTTTTGCTTATGGGTATATATGTATATTCAGTTACACTTTCTATTGTTGTTATAAACCTCTGCCTATTTTTCCCCTTTTTTCTTTCTTCTTCTGTTTTTTTCTCTTTTCTCTTTTTTATAATTTTACTTTTTTAACCTATTTTATTTTTTCTACATTTATTCCTTCATTTGCCTTTCCTACTGTTTTTTTCGCCTTGCAATTAATCTTTAACGTATATAAATCTTCTTCATCTAGCTCTATTTGCATATCTATTCTTTCTTTATTTTCTTTCTTTCCTTTCCTCTCAACACATTTGTTTGTTTTGTTTTCACTGCTTTATTCCACTTTTGGCACCTTGCTTTAGTTTTGTTTTCCAGTTTGTGCTTAAGTTAGTTTTGTTCTTAATTTGTAAATATAATTTTTGATTTCCTTTGTTTGCCAGATTAATCTACTGTACTTTATTTTTGTTGGACTGTTTTCATTTTGCTCATGGGTATATATGTATATTCCATTATTTTAATTATTATTTGCCTGATTTTGTAACTGTCATTTGTCTGGGGTTCATTTTTGGTTTCTTAATTTTGGATATTTGTTTTATTCTCCCTTAATGCCATAACAAAACACTTGTGGAATCTTTGTTCCTAACCAGAGATCAAACCCTGAGCCTTTGGAGTGGGAGCACTGACTCCAAGACCCTAAACTAGGAGAGAACTAACCCTAGGGAGTATCAAATGGTGAGCACTCACAAAAAGGAAACCACCTGAATATAAGACCGGGCATCACTTCACCCCCGGTCGCACCCAGTGCAGGATGCCTCACCTAAATAACAAACAAAACAAAAATACAAACCCAATCATCAGCAGACAGGAGTGCCACCTCACTCACCCTTGCCCATCAGAGGAAAAACAAACTAACAAACAAAGAACAATGCAGCACAAATCTCACCTATGTGAAGCTCACACAGACCAAGGACCAACCTTAGGAGGCCAGAAACCGAAAGGAAGAAAGAATTCAACCTTCTTCGAGGAAAGAATTCAACTTTCTTTGAAGCCTGGGAAAAAGAGACCTCAAACACAATAACTTAAAATAAAAAATGAAAAGGCAAAGAAATACTGCACAAATGAAGAAACAAACTAGAAACACAGAAGTCCAAACAACACACAAAAAGAAAACTACAGGCCAATAACACTGATGAACATAGATGCAAAAATCCTCAACAGAATTTTAGCAAACAGAATTTAGCAACAAATCAAAAAGCTCATACACCATAATCAAGTTGGGTTTATTCCAGGGATGTAAGGATTCTTCAATATATGGAAATCAATCAATGTGATACACCATATTAACAAACTGAAAGATAAAAACCATATGATCATCTCAATAGATGCAGAAAAAGCCTTTGACAAAATTCAGTAATATTTATGATTAAAACTCTTCAAAAAATAGGCATAAAAGGAACCTGCCTCAACGATGTAAAGGCCATATATGAAAGGCCTACAGCAAACATTATTCTCAATGGTGAAAAACTGAAAGCATTCCCCCTAAGATCAGGAACAAGACAAAAGGTGTCCACTTTCACCACAATTATTTAACATAGTTCTGGAAGTCCTAGCTACAGTGATCAGAGAAGAAAAAGAAATAAAAGGAATCTAGATCAGAAAAGAAGAAGTAAAGCTCTCACTGTTTACAGATGACATGATACTGTACACAGAAAACCCTAAAGATAGTATCAAAAAATTACTAGAGCTAGTCAGTGAATTTAGCAAAGTTGCAGGATACAAAATCAATACACAGAAATCACTTGCATTTCTGTTAACAATGAAAAATCAGAAGGAGAAATTAAGGAATCAATCCCATTCACCATTGCAACAAAAAGAATTAAATATCTAGGAATAAATTTACCTAAGGAGACAAAAGAACTGTACACAGGAAATTATAAGACACTAATGAAAGAAATCAAAGATGACATAAACAGATGGAGAGATAGTCCATGTTCCTGGGTAGGAAGAATCAAAATTGTGAAAATGATTATACTACCAAATGTAATTTACAGATTCATTGTAATCCCTATCAAATTACCAATGACATTTTTCACAGAACTGGAACAAAAAATTTCACAATTCATATGGAAACATAAAAGACCCTGAATAGGCAAAATAGTATTGAGAAAGAAGAATGGAGCTGGAGGAATCAAGCTTCCTGACTTCAGGCTATATTATAAATACAGTCATCAAGACAGTATGGTACTGGCACAAAAACAGAAATATAGACCAATGGAACAAGATAGAAAGCCCAGAAATAAACCCATTCACCTATGGGTACTTTATTTTTGACAAAGTATGTAAGAATATACAATGGGGCAAAGACAGCCTCTTCAATAAATGGTGCTGGGAAAACTGGACAGCTAAATGTAAAAGAATGAAATTAGAACACTTCCTAACACCATACACAAAGATAAACTCAAAATAGATTAAAGACCTAAATGTAAGACCAGAAACTATAAAACTCTTAGAGGAAAACACAGGCAGAAAACTCGATGATATAAATCAAAGCAAGATCCTCTATGACCCACCTCTTAGAGTAATGGAAATAAAAACAAAAGTAAACAAGTGGGACCTGATTAAACGTAAAAGCTTTTGCACAGCAAAGGAAACTATAAGCAAAGTGAAAAGACAATCCTCAGAATGGGAGAATATAATAGCAAATGAAACAACTGACAAAGGATTAATTTCCAAAATATATAAGCAGCTCATACAACTCAACACCAGAAAAACAAACAACCTAATCAAAAAGTGGGAAAAAGACCTAAACAGACATTTCTCCAAAGAAGACATACAAATGGCTAACAAACACATGAAAAGATGCTCAACATCGCTCATTATTAGAGAAATGCAAATCAAAACCACAAAGATATACCACCTCAAACTGGTCAGAATGGCCCTCATCAAAAAGTCTACAAACAACAAACGCTGGAAAGGGTATGGAGAAAAGGGAACACTCTTGCACTGTTGGTGGGAATGTAAATTGATACAGCCACTATGGAATACGGTATGAAGATTCCTTAAAACACTAGGAATAAAACCACCATATGACCCAGCAATCCCACTCCTAGGCATATACCATGAGGAAACCAAAACTGAAAGACACATGTATCCCATTGTTCACTGCAGCACTATTTACAATAGCTAGAACATGGAAGCAACCTAGATGTCCATCAACAGATGAATGGATAAAGAAGTTGTGGTACATATACACAATGGAATATTACTCAGCTATAAAAAGGAACACATTTTAGTCAGTTCTAATGAAGTGGATGAACCTAGAACCTATTATACAGAGTGTAGTGAGTCAGAAAGAGAAAGATAAATACTGTATTCTAACACATATATATGGAATCTAGAGAAATGGTACTGAAGAATTTATTTACAGGGCAACAATAGAGAAACATACATAGAGACTTATGGGCATGTGGAGAGGGGAGGGGAGGGTGAGATATATGGAGAGAGTAACATGGAAACTCACACTACCATAGGTAAAATAGATAGCCAATGGGAATTTGCTGTATGGCTCAGGAAACTCAAACAGGGTCTCTGTATCAACCTAGAGGGGTAGAAAGGGGAGGGAGATGGGAGGGAGATTCAAAAGGGAGGGGATATATATACCTATGGCTGATTCATGTTGAGGTTTGACAGAAAACAGCAAAATTGTGTAAAGCAATTATCCATCAATAAAAAATAAATTAATTTAAAAAAAGAAAATAACTGATTAAATTACACTTAAAGCTATATAACTTATGCTGGAGCAGGCGTTCAGAGAAATAGAACTTCACAATACTAAGGGAATTTTCTTCATACCATTTATTTATTACCTAGGAATCTTTACATTAGAAGGAAGAATGCCTTATTTCTCTCAATTTCAGGTTTTATATTTCGAGGTCCTTTTTATTCCATCTGAAATGTTACTGAGATAATCACTGTTAATTATTTCTGATTGTGAACACTGAGAACAGTCTTGGTGTTTCCAGGCCTTGATACACCCCTCTTACCTTGCTGTGCTATCTTTCTCTCTGTGCTGTTCTGTGCTTAGTTGCTGACTCTTTGCGACCCCACAGACTGTAGTCCACCAGGCTCCTCTGCCCATGGAGATCCTCCAGGCAAGAATACTGGAGTGGACTGCCAAGCTCTCCTTTGGGTATCTTCCCAACCCAGGGATCAAATCTAGGTCTCCTGCATTGCAGGCAAATTCTTTACCATATCAGTCACCAGGGAAGCCCATTTGGCACTCTGAGGTCTGAGTTGTTTGCTTAAAATGATGACATATCCTATCTGCATATGGGGTCTTTGAGCCAGTTTTCATGTTTCTGTTTTATAACACACACATACACACACACACACACACACGGCTTCCCAGGGGGTGCTAGTGGTAAAGAATCTGCCTGTTAATGCAGGAGATGCAGGTTTGATCCCTGGGTTGGGAAGATCTCCTGGAGGAGGACACAGTAACCCACTCCAGTAGTCTTTCCTGGAGAATCCCATCAACAGAAGAGCCTGGTGGGCTATAGTTCACAGCATCACAGTTGATCAGGACTGAAGAGACTTAGCACACATGCATATTATATATTTAGTAAATATATTAACGGTGGCAGTAATATGAACGTAGGACTAGGACTAGCTCTCCATAGGCAAATTGTTGGCAGTTTGTTTGCAGTAAGAAATCTCTGTCTGAAGACCTGATCATTTTGTTTGGTTCTCTGTCTTAAAGGCATCTTCATCTGCTCCAAGCTGAGTACCCCGTCTTCAGGCTTTAGCGTGACTACAAATAACAGTGCTGCTGCATCATGTGACGGAGACTAAATATTTACCACTTATTGGATCCTGGCATACCATAAGCAAACACATAAATCACAAACTCTGGGGAAATAAATTATAAGTGAAGAGTCATTAAATGAATAAATTCCATATTATTACTGGTAGACAGTGAGAAACACAAAAGAGGCAAGAATTAAAACTACTCCTTCATACAGTAAGTCTCTTATATTCATAGACTAAATATTTGAAATCTCAAGTGTTTGTGAATGATCCCATAGAACATATATTCATTTATAGTTTTTAAAGAAACTTGGATCATGTCATGAGGTTGGTGTGAATGAGGCACTTGGCTAGGAATAAGCCTAATTTTTAAGAGCTTTTATAGTTAGCACCTACATTGCAGTGCAGCTTAACTGTTTTTTTACTTAGAAGTACAAAATAATTTTTGAATATATTAAAAAACTCTTGTGTAGAGTGACCCCAAAAGAAGCCCACTAGCTAATTATTATGATGGAAATGAGAAAAAAAGTGCAACAGTTTTATAAAGCTGATGCATCTCAGGAAATAGAAATTCTGAGTAAATTTGATGATGACTCAGGCAAAAATGAGTACACCATACGCTCTATATGGGAAACAAGAAAAAGTGATGCTTGAAAATGTTTCAGCTGGTGCTCAATTCAGAATTGATGTTAATAGCATTATAAGTGAATTTAGTTCTGTTTCTATAGAATCATTAGGGTCTACAGGGATCAATGAAATATTTCAGTTACACTTAACTGCTTACTGCTTTTTATGAGGAAAATTATATATCACAGTGATATTAGGGATTTGAGACCATCTTGGGACCTGTCCCTCATTAATATTGAAGTCTCAGCACTTGTAGATTTACTTTTCTTCTATAATTTCTTCTTAATTCCTCAGTAATTGCTAAAATATGGCTTATTCAGCTTACGATGAAACTCTTTTTGAAGGTGCAGAGTTTTCTTGAAAGTTATTTTTAAACTTGACACTACAATGGATAGACACTGAGGACTTAAGATATCTTAAGAACTTCAGTTTCTCCAAATGCCCAGGTGTTAGCATAAGCCATGGTTAAAGTTATACGCCCAACTGCTCCTGCTTGGTCATTTTTTGACTCATTTTTGAAAACTATGGCAGGCTTTATGGGATTTTTAACAAGTATATACATGGTCTGTGGCCACAAATAGTTTATATTCTAAGAGGGAAGCAAAGCTAGGCTGCTTTGGGGTGCTGGAAGCAGCATGATGACAGAATGAAAAAAAAAAAAATGTGGGATTGGAATGAATTAAGCCTTTGTTTCCCTGGCTCTGTCACTTAGCAGCTACGTGACATGTTCCAAGCACACACTAGAAGCTCAACAGACAAGATAACCAACAGAAATTCTGTTGAGTTTAGAGAAGGAAAAAGTCATTTTGGGACAGTGATTGGTAGATATTTTGACTCTATCCTTGCAGAACAAACAAGCTTGACTGGGCAGACGTTGGAAGGAAATCTGTGCTGTGACCTAAACACAAACGAAGGTGTTGTAGGGAACAGGAAAGCCAGGTTCATAGTGGGAAAAGCAGAGTAAACGCTGTACCATGGAGATTCTGCGGATGGGTGAGGGGAAATCAGCTCAAAACTGAAGATTCCAAAAGAAAGACAGGTTGCTTCTCTCTCTGATAAGCTTCCAGAGAGGGAACTTCCTTTGTTTTTCATCATGCTTTCCTTTGCAACATGCACAGGAAGCTCTGCTGTCAGCTTTTTGTAGAGGCTGCTTCCTAAATTTAATTAGAAGATGCTTCCTAATGCGGAAGCAGAGCCTCCCCTCTTCTTTCCTTTATTGCAGTTTATCTAATCAAACTCAGCTCATCAAATTTCCAGCTTAGTTGTTTTCAACACTGTGCATCAGAATCACTTGCGCATTTAAACACAGACACACACAGACACAGACACACACACACACACACACACACACAGGCCTTTGACTCAGCCTTTTGGGAGAATCTAGGGAAGAAAGGCCCATGCATCTTTTGGAAAGAGTTTCACCGGTGATTCTAATCTTCAGAAATGATTGGGAAGGAACTTTTAGGTCATATCTTTTTTTCTTAGCAATTCTTTAAAATGCAGGTCAAAGATAGTTACCTGTTCAGATATAATAGCATCCTTGTTTCTCCTTGGGATAACTGTGTATTTTCTCCTTAAAATAATGGAATATGTCACCTTGTGAAATTAACTGCAGAGATATCAATACCTGAAAGCTAACTTCATTTACCAGAGCTCTCTCTCTGACCCACTGGGTACCCCCAGTCTTCTGCCTTACCTCCCATTTGGCCAATTCAACAGATAGAAACAAAGTTAACTCTAAATTTCTTACATTTTAAAACAGCATGTTGGAAAGTACAACAGTGAAGTTGCTTCTCTCCTAAAAACAATCCACATACTTTTTTGAGGCAAAGACACAATGGAGTGCACTCTTTCTAATTTCCTTTAGTCTTCTACTCCTCTACCTTCTTCCTAGTGACATGAAGCCATTCAGACCTCCTTCTCACTTTACTCCCAAGGGCTGTTTTCTTGATTAATTTCCTTATGTTCTAACATCTCATTCTCTTTCTTCAGGGTAACTGGTTCCATAAATTTAAGTCATGAAGTTACCACTAGCTTAATGATTTTACCTTATAAAGGAGAGTCACATTTTAAAAGGTAACTCCAGAAAACAACAATAAAATAATGTCCCCACCTCACAGAATGACTTAGTAATAGTGGATAGTTTAGACACCATGGCACAAGAGTAGAAAAGATTCATCTGACCAAGAAGACTTTACAAAGAGCCTCCTCAATTACACCTTGTAGACTATTCAATGCCTGACTAGTAGGTGCTCAATAACTGTTTAGAATGAAGGACTGTGCCAATATATTTAAATGCCAAGGAAAGAGAACTGACCCAGAAACCAGGAAACCTGAGTTCTAGCTTAGGAACAAGATGAAAATGGACGTGAAAAGGAGGAAAACATGTGCTTAAAGGCATGGAAATGAGCCATAAAAATACAATTTTTAAAAGAAAGGAAATCTCAAGAAGGAATTCTAAATCAGGTCAAATTCTGTGCAGGAGATAAGGAAATAGATGATTGTGAAAATACCACTGGCGTTATTTCTAATAGTATTTTGGCTAGAGAGAGAGGAAAGTCAGGCAAAAGAAGTTTGGGGGAGTGTAAGCTGTGAAGAAGTGAAGGCAGTTTTCCAGATGACTGGAAATGAAGAGATGAAAATACAAGGACAGATATATTGAGATGGTGGTGGGATTGGAACAGGTTTATCTCAGGAGTTTGATCACACATGTTGGAGATGGGGAAGGGCCAGGGCAAGGGAGAAATTGAAAATATAAGGAAGAAAGTGAGACATTAAAGAAGTAGACAAGGTTAGGATTAAGCACTTGAGAAGAAGGGTTTGTCTTGTAAAGGAGGAGGGACTCATCTGATATTCAGCCTACAGGGGAATGCCAACTAGAAAGAAATATTCCCAGGAGAGTCAGAGCAATGAGGGGGCAGAATTCCTCAGGACTCTACAAAATACTTCCCACTATAGTCTCTGTCTCAGGAAAAGTATTGTACCTTGTTCAGACCACCACACATGGGCTCAACTCTCCAGTATAATGTACTTAGTAAGGTCTCCCAGGACACATACCTACCATCTCCCACTGCTTTAAGGCAAAAGACCTTCAAAAGGCATATTAGCAGATGGGTTCAACTTTTTGGTTTTTGCTCAGAAACTACTAAGGGAGGTCTAAATTGCAGAATTTTGACTCAATACATTTTTTGGAAATTGGAGTCCAGCTAAGAAAGTGCCTCAAATGAAATCAGTATGGGGTTGAGTAGGATTTTGAAGGACTATGTCATCAGGAATCTCTAAGTCTGGCAGAATGGCAAGAGACAGCTTAATGGCTGAACACCACTTAACTATATTAACAGGCGTGGCTGAGTTAATACTGGGCAAGAGCTATCTCCCAGCAACAGAACCTGAATCCATGGCAGCCCGACTGGCTAAGTGAAGAACTTGGTTTACTTCATAGGAAGGGAGTTACCACTAAACCAGCAAGCAGAAGGTGATCCCTGCTTAGCTCCATTGACAACTATATCTTGACTCCCTTCTTTTTCTTTTCTAGATGAGTGGCTCCTCCATGTCAATTTATTAAATGTGGCAATTACTCTGTTACAGAATTTTGTAGATGAAGTAGCAAGATATCATGATCCTGTTATTTTGCCCTGCCATTTTAATCTCAAAACTATTTTGACTGAAATTAGGCTTAGTAGGAAAAAAAAACCAAAAACAAAATAAAGGTGAAAGTGAAAAATCGTGTACATTAAGCCTTCACACTTGATGCCAATATTTAAAACTGTGGAAACAGATTCTGGGAATATAGAAAGTTGCCAGAATAACTCAACACCTAAAGAAGCTCTGAGTTCCCCAAAGACAGCAAGTGTGAGGCTTCATTAACCTTGGGAAGGGGAAAGAAGCAGAAGTCCCAGTAGATCTGAAATTAATACAGCAGATTTTTGTTGCCACTAGAGAGGGCTCAGCCAACATATGCCAGTGATGCTCCTATCTTGCACATCTGTCCTCCGGGAAGGTACCTGATCTGGTAGGGCAGACAGACCTGGAAGGGCTGCAGGCTGGGGAGCAGAAGGAATAAATTTCTCCAAGCATTCACCTTTTAGGAAGAACTGACTTTCTTCCACTTGCACCTGTAAAGTTTTAGGACCTGATCCTATACCCTTCTCAGAGAAGGGGTTCAGGGGTCTGTGTGACTACTAGCTCCTGAAACAAAACCTGTGCATCAGCCACAACCTTCCACTTGCTCCAGAGAACCTCAAGTCCTGGCCTGTTCTTGAGTGACAAAACCTATGACATGGGGAAGTCAAAGAAGAATTAATACCTATTCCATAGACTCTGTAAGTTGTGGGAAGGAGGTCAAGCTGAACAGGTAGCTATTATTAAGGAAGAGCTAATGAATTAGAGAAGAATGTTAATTTACATGTAATGAGTGCTCTCAAGGAGATGCAATTAGAAAATAAAAATCACTTGAACTGACAATAATGATTTTCAGAATTCTAAAAACTAACAGAGAAAATGAAAGAGACAGTAGCCACTGCTGAGAACTGAATTAGTTGCCTGGATGATCAAATGAAAGGGAGGGGGAGAAGAAAATTAGCAATAAAATAAGAGACTTAGAGGAAGATCTAGGTGATAGAATATGCAAAGAAGTAGAGTTCCAGATGGGGAAAAATTGAGCATAGAATAGAAGTGATAATCAAAGAAATAATAGAATAAAAATTCCTTGGGTTGAAGAAAGACTTGTGCCTTTTGAATGAATGGGCTCACTAAGACTCAGACAGGATTAATTTTACAAAAAGCCACACACCTAGATATAATCAGGGGAAATGTCTGACCTCTGATGCTAATGAAAAAAAAAAAATTCTTTCTTCTACCCAGAACAAAAAATAGTTATTTTACAAAGGAAAGATTATCTGACTATGCTATTAAAAGAAAAGGACTGTGATCCAAGAATCTTTCAACCAGCCAATATAATACTCAAATGTTAAGGAAAAAGCACAATGGTTTTCAACATTCGAGGATTCATAAAATATGCCACCCATGTACTGATATCTTATCTGTAGAAAATACTTGAGGAAGTACTCCCAACCTCATAAAAAATTCAACCAGAAGCAAATCGTTTCATTCTGAGGAAAGAAGAATACAACAATGAAAAATGTTAAGCAATTTGTTTTAATTATATGATAATAACTCCATAACTAAGATTTAGAATAGAAGTTATAATACAGGATTCTTAAAATATATATATATATATATATATATAAAATTTCCCCCAGCTATTTAGGAAACCCAGGAATTGTGGAGGGAAGAAAGTGGAAGAAGGCAGGCAGAAGTCTGAAAGTCTCTAAAAAACACAGGATAAGAGCTTCAGGGGTAAAATAAGCAAGTAGGTTGTTCTAGTAGAGTCATCATAATTATTGAAGTTGATACACTAATTGAGAAATAGTGCTTTACATATCATTATGAACAGAAGTTCATATTGGAGTAAAAAATAAAAAGGAAAACAAGGGGGGTGAAATTCAACAAAGAAAGTAAATAGTAAACACTAAATAACGTGAAATATTATATCAATTAGATCAGTTACCACTATATATGTGAGTAGGTTGAATTCATTATCAAAATTTTAAAAAGATCCAGATTGGGCTTAAAAAAATCAAATCAAATAGCTAAAATAGAAAAAAAAAAAAAAGAGAGAGAGAGAGAGAGAGAGAAAGTAGAAATAGTAATTTAATTTTCAGAGTTAAAATAAAAAAAAAAAGAGTTAAAATCTAGATCAAAAACTTTAGCAAGGATAAGGAGTGATATTATAGAGGGATAACTAACATATTTCCAAAACTATATTCATAAACTATACACCAAGCAAGATAATACATTTAATATAACTTTAAGGCATAAGGTTTATTTAGCATAAGGCTCAGTTGGTAAAAAACCTGCCTGCAATGCAAGAGACCCAGGTTCAATCCCTGGGTCTGGGTCAGAAAGATTCCCTAGAGAAGGAAATGCAACCCATTTTCAATACTCTTGCCTGGAGAATTCCATGGACAGAAGAGTGGGGCAGGCTACAGTCCATCGGATCCCAAAGAGTCGGACACGACTGTGTGACTAACTTTCACTTAGATGCTCCCTAGTGGTCTAGAGGTTATGATTCTGCACTCTCACCACTACAGCCTGGGTTTGATTCCCAGTCAGGTCAGGGGAGCTTTTTTTCTCGGGCATCCTTGGTGGCTCAGATGGTAAATAATCTGCCTGCAATGCAGGAGACCTGGGTTTGATCCCTGGGTTGGGAAGATACACTGGAGAAGGGAATGGCTACCCATTCAAGTATTCTGGCCTGGAGAATTCATGGACAGAGGAGCCTGGCAGGTTACAGTCCATGGGGTTGCAAAAAGTCAGACACAACTGGGTAACTTTTACTACAATTCTAGGAAGCAAATAGGAAAATACTTAAAAAACGATGATTGGAGATTTGAATAAATCTTTTAGATGTTGACTGAAAACTAAGTAAGGATATAGATCATTTGAATGATACAATTAACAAGCTTGATATAATTATTGTGGAATTATTTAACATATGAAGCACATGTATTTTTCTCAGTTAGCAATGTGAATACCCTGGACATACAATTGGCCACAAGAGAAATATCTCAGCAGTTTCCCCTGCAATAGTGATCTTATTTCCTGAGTTCTTTGACTAGAAACCACAGAATTTTAGGCATTAACCACCAGTTGATGACCTACCACAGTCCTTAATCCACTGATGTTATTGTAGGAGAGTGACAACAGAGCTGAGTTAGAGAGAGAAACTGATTCAATAGATAGAGAAGGTACTGAGGCATCAAATTCTTGTCTCCACTTTTCCCAAGTCAGCTGTATTGTCATTCCTGTGGTTTGGCTCTAACCAACGTTTCCCTCATTTGGCTTAAGCTTTTATATTTTCATCCAAAAAAGGGCCAACTAACTTAAGGTTCTCTTTCTCTTTTTTCTCTCCACACATAAAATGCAAACATGTATACCAAATTTATATAAACACTTTCATTCACGTCAGTAGAATTGCAACAACCCCAAATTAATGCAGAGAGCCTCAGATTTAGGGGCTTCCCTTGTAACTCAGTTGGTAAAGAATCTGCCTGCAATGCTGGAGACCCAGGTTCGATTTCTGGTTTGGGAAGACCCCCTGGAGAAGGAATTGGCAACCCACTCCAGTATTCTTGCCTGGAGAATCCCATGGACAGAGGATACTGGCAGACTACAGTCCATGGGGTCACAAAAGTCAGACATGACTTTGCGACTAAACCACCATGATCCTCAGATTTATATCCCTATGCATAAGGCTTGACAACTTAGATTTCTCTTATGAACCTTTCTTTTCTTCCCCAGAATAGCATAATTTAAGAAAAAAAATTTTTTTGTTGAGTATAGAATATATTTGGGAACCCATGGAATTTTCAAATTTCTAAATTCTTTCACTGAACAAAGACTACATCACTAAAAATGAACATTTTGAGTTATCTGGCTTAGCATTTTAAAAGGTGAAATTTACCTTAAAGACTTTTTCATTTTACCTACAAAGTTAAGTGTTCTCATTTTCTTTACCTCAAAGCAGCTAAGCATGATGATCTGATAAGGACAGTTGGTTTCTTGGTCAGCCGTTTTATCACTCCATGTTTCTCACCTTGATAACAATTGGCATATCTTTTCCTGTTGTCAGTGCTAATAGCAGCTGCAGAACTAAGTCTTTCATAGATGAAGCCTAACTACTCCATGGGCTGGAGCCAACTCTATATTCAGTGACATCAGCTGTTGCTTGAAATTGGCCATAGTGGAAGCATTTATATGACAGAAAGCACAAATATTACAGATCAGGGGTTTATTTTCCATAGAGCTAGTCAACAGCAACTACTGATTTTGTTCCAGGTAGTTGATTAGACAAAGTTTGGAATCTCATGCTCTAGTAGGAAAAAATAAAAAGTGGAAAAGGCCTATATAAAGACTGATTATGTTCCACTTGAGTAAATGAATTTATTTCTGAGAAGTATAACTTTTTTAAAAAGTCATGGACTCCTTAAACTAATAATTTTAGGAAATGTTAAGTCTGAAAAATCATCATAAAATTACAAGCTAGAAAAGAATTGTACTTTTGCTTAAGGCAAGTTAAAAACATGATCTTTTCTACTTCCCTTTTTAATCTCTTATATTCTTGTAGTAGTGAATCTTTTTAGTTTCTACTTCCAAGAACAACTAATTTAATTTTTCAAAGGACAGTTAGAAAGGCATTTCAGCAAGTAAGAATTTTTCATATTATGCCTTAATAAAACTTGGAGACCTGTTATTACGCTATGGAGAGAAAAAATTACCAAAGCTTTTTCTTTCTGATAAAGCACTGAAACATTCTTATTACTTCATACAAGTTAACAATGCTAAGCAGAAGTGGACTTATGTTCTTAATAGAATTAATCAACGTCCAGCCGATTATAACCAGTATTAGGTTCAGGCTTGGCAAAAATGCAAATCACAGTCATGTATGGGAACATGAACTGAAATCCCTTAATTTTCATCCACAAAATGTCCAGAAAAGTAAGAAAGGTAAATACAAGGTCAAAATCGAGCACTGAAAGTTTAACACTGATGAATGTGCAGAAGTCTAAAAGATGGATTTGTGTTGGGAGTTGAAGTCATGATAAGGGGGTTGTCAGGAGGAGGCAGAGTCCTGGCTCTAAGGGGTTTGAGTTGTTTTTATTTAGCAGCCTTTGCAATTTCTGTCCTTGCCAGCACATGAAGGGGTTTATCATCAGCACCCCCACCACTCACCATCATCACCACTTGAAGAAGGACAATTCAATTTATTTTTATGACAGAGACCAGTTTGAGGTCTGGATTAAGTCAGCTACTTCCTGTATCTGACTTACAGTTTCAGGTATTTTTAAAACACTGTTAAAACAAAGAAGTGGAACTCTCCCCCACCCCACCAACACACACACATTAAAAAAAACACAGATAACACCAAACAACATTAAAAAAAAAAAAAAACACTTATAAAAATACTGAAAATCAGTGCAGTTCTTTAACGTTATAAAGGTCTTCTGAGATGTGTGTGTATGTGTGTGTGTGTGTGTGTTTAATTGTCTCAGCTATCTTCTACGAATCGAGAAAGACCTTCTTTTGTTTGAACGTGACAGATCAGTTAGAACTGTGGCAACTACCATTTACAGCTATTGATTTCAATGTGACATTAAAGGCCCCAAATTCAACCATTATTCTCTTCAATTGTCACAAACAAAGGTTAATAATAGTTGAGTTTGGACTGAAGGAATCAAGTAAAGATTGCCAACTGAAATTAGCACGTTGTTCCTCTCCGAGTCACAAGTCAGTATTAGGGTCTGCGTTCCACAGATTACATATATATTAACACGATTTTAAAATGTGTCTTTCTCCCCAAAGTAATATTTGAAATCCAGAGAAAGAAAATGTAGTTTCATAAGAAATCAAGCCATTTAAAATAATAAATAATTTACAAATATATTTCTCTTCGCACAGAGCAAAAACATTTTGTTTTGCTGCTTCTATTGCAGCAAAATAATGTTTCTCATAACTGTAAAAAGTGGTATGTAGCATGATTAAACAATATTTCAACCCTTTAGTTCATGCAGAGGTTACCAGCTAGAGGGGAGAAAGGTTTGATTAGGTTTATTTCTTCCATGAGAAATTTTAAAGGAAAGCATACAACTTCTTTAATATATGAGTGCTGAAGCTACAAATGGCTTTCTCTTATGGGCAGGTATGAAAGAATAAGTCCCTTTTCTATAATAAATAGGCGAAAAATAGCTGGTAAGATATTATAAATCTTCACAAAAGCAATGGCAAATTTAAAATGTCGATAAGTACAATTTCAACTTGTTTATATTTGTATCATAACTTACTACCTGTTTTGCCTATTTGTAAATGGTAAATAAAGCTTTATGTGCTGTTTCCACTATGAATTTTTCTTTAAACAGTATCTTGGTTTTTAAAATTACTCCAATAATTTTAATTATTTTTGACTGATACATTATCATTAAATAGTTATAGAGCACTATCAAATTACAATTCTCATTAGATGGAAACTAGTCATTTTTGGACTATTTCATAGGCAAGAATTCTAGATCAAGTAATGAGTTTAGCATAATTTATTGTAGATCGTATTTTCAATAAGAAAATAATGAAACTCTTCCCAAAAGTTAACCTGCAATTATCAGTCCCAAAGTCTAAGGAATTTTGAAAGTGAAGCAATATATTTCCAAATAAACCTGGTGTGTTCTTTGAACAGGCAGACCAAAACTGGGCTTGATTTAATGCCATGCAAAATATTTCATAGCTTAATAACAATAGTGGTAGTGGAATTATTTTAACTACAGGGTCACATCTTGTGCACTCAAACATAATAATATCCTTTTAAAATCTGACATATTTTGAAACACACAAGAATTAACAATTGTTCCTATATAATTGTATAAAAAATGTTTCTTCCTTCCTAATCCCACAGTTTCTAAACACTATGAGCATTAGTGTGTATTCTTTTCACTTTTTATCCTATATTTATATAGGCAGATATGGGCTTCCCGGTGGCTCAGAATGTAAGAATCTGCTTGCAATGAAGGAGATCCAGGTTCGATCCCTGGGTCAGGAAGATGCCCTGGAGAAGGGAATGGCTACCCACTCCAGTATTCTTCCCTAGAAAACCGCCACGGACAGAGGAGCCTGGAGACTATAGTCCACAGGGTCGCAAAGAGTCCGACATGACTGAAGCGATTTAGCATGCATATGCTATACTAAGTCACTTCAGTCATGTCCGACTCTGTGCGACCCCATAGACGGCAGCTCACTAGGCTCCCCATCCCTGGGATTCTCCAGGCAAGAACGCTGGAGTGGGTTGCCATTTCCTTCTCCAATGCATGAAAGTGAAAAGGGAAAGTGAAGTCACTCAGTTGTGTCCAACTCTTAGCAACCTCAGGGACTGCAGCCCACCAGGCTCCTCCATCTCTGGGATTTTCCAAGCAAGAATACTGGAGTGGGGTGCC
Organism: Bos indicus; assembly: GCF_029378745.1. Lineage (NCBI taxonomy): Eukaryota > Metazoa > Chordata > Mammalia > Artiodactyla > Bovidae > Bos > Bos indicus. The sequence goes on along the minus strand of NC_091762.1, from coordinate 46,470,141 downwards.
ATCACCTTCTCCATTTAGCATGCATGCATCTATGTATATACTGTGTAGTATGTGTGTGCTCCTAACAGAAGCAGAAGATATTAAGAAGAGATGGCAAGAATACACAGAAGAACTGTACAAAAAAGATCTTCATGACCCAGATAATCACGATGGTGTGATCACTGACCTAGAGCCAGACATCCTGGAATGTGAAGTCAAGTGGGCCTTAGAAAGCATCACTACGAACAAAGCTAGTGGAGCTGATGGAATTCCAGTTGAGCTATTCCAAATCCTGAAAGATGATGCTGTGAAAGTGCTGTACTCAATATGCCAGCAAATTTGGAAAACTCAGCAGTGGCCACAGGACTGGAAAAGGTCAGTTTTCATTCCAATCCCAAAGAAAGGCAACGCCAAAGAATGCTCAAACTACTGCACAATTGCACTCATCTCACACGCTAGTAAAGTAATGCTCAAAATTCTCCAAGCCAGGCTTCAGCAATATGTGAACCGTGAACTTCCTGATGTTCAAGCTGGTTTTAGAAAAGGCAGAGGAACCAGAGATCAAATTGCCAACATCTGCTGGATCGTGGAAAAAGCACAAGAGTTCCAGAAAAACATCTATTTCTGCTTTAGTGACTATGCCAAAGCCTTTGACTGTGTGGATCACAATAAACTGTGGAAAAGTCTGAGAGAGATGGGAATACCAGACCACCTGATCTGCCTCTTGAGAAACCTGTATGCAGGTCAGGAAGCAACAGTTAGAACTGGACATGGAACAACAGACTGGTTCCAAATAGGAAAAGGAGTTCGTCAAGGCTGTATATTGTCACCCTGTTTATTTAACTTATATGCAGAGTACATCATGAGAAACGCTGGACTGGAAGAAGCACAAGCTGGAATCAAGATTGCCGGGAGAGATATCAATAACCTCAGATATGCAGATGACACCACCCTTATGGCAGAAAGTGAAGAAGAACTAAAGAGCCTCTTGATGAAAGTGAAAGAGGAGAGTGAAAAAGTTGGCTTAAAGCTCAACATTCAGAAAACGAAGATCATGGCATCTGGTCCCATCACTTCATGGGAAATAGATAGGGAAACAGTGGAAACAGTGTCAGACTTTCTTTTTCTTTTTTTTTTTTTTTCAGACTTTATTTTTCTGGGCTCCAAAATCACTGCAGATGGTGACTGCAGCCATGAAATTAAAAGACGCTTACTCCTTGGAAGGAAAGTTATGACCAACCTAGATAGCATATTCCAAAGCAGAGACATTACTTTGCCAACAAATATTCGTCTAGTCAAGGCTATGGTTTTTCCTGTGATCATGTATGGATGTGAGAGTTGGACTGTGAAAAAGGTTGAGTGCTGAAGAATTGATGCTTTTGAACTGTGGTGTTGGAGAAGACTCTTGAGAGTCCCTTGGACTGCAAGGAGATCCAACCAGTCCATTCTGAAGGAGATCAGCCCTGGGATTTCTTTGGAAGGAATGATGCTAAAGCTGAAAACTCCAGTACTTTGGCCACCTCATGTGAAGAGTTGACTCATTGGAAAATACTCTGATGCTGAGAGGGATTGGGGGCAGGAGGAGAAGGGGATGACAGAGGATGAGATGGCTGGATGGCATCACCGACTCGATGGACGTGAGTCTGAGTGAACTCCGGGAGTTGGTGATGGACAGGGAGGCCTTGCCGTGGTCCAGCCCCGGCTGATCCAGGGTATTCGAAGGAGAGACGGCATCGGCGAGGATCAGGAAACAACTGCTTAATTAAACGTTAATTAAGGATATAAAGAGTAATAGAATGAGGATAGCTCAGTGAGGAAATTCAGTGGAGAAAAGAGGCTGAATAATTCAGCCAGAAGGTGACAGAAAGAACGACATGGGGAGACCAAGTTTCGGTGAACAAGGCCCGCACTTCATTTTCCAAAGCAGTCTTCATACCTTAAGTTATACATAGAGGACAATGGGGGGAGGGGTAGAGTCATGCAGCAAGCCAGGCTTTCTTCCTGCAAACTTATCATATGCAAAAGCCCAGGTGATTCGCATCATCCTCTGGCCGGGAGGCCTGCCAACATTCCAAGACCCTTTCTTCAGAAAACTTATTTTTCTGTAAAGGTGATTGGTCAGGAGCCACCCTCCAAAAGCATTAGATAAAGCTGCATTCCTACAGAGCAAAGGTGTGGCGGGCTATAACAAGAAAAAGAATTAACTCAAGGGTCCCAGGCCACAAACATTAAAGCTACTACTCACACCAATTATATTAATCAATACACTGCCAGGGACACAGCAGGCAAGGGACATGGAAACCTAGCAGCAAACATTGGCCCAACAAGTGAAAATCCCCTCACCAATATAATTTCCAGTCAATCCTTCAACCACTCAAAAGAATCTGTGCTTAGACAGTCCAGAACATCTCCTGCCTCACAGTTGGGAGGCTCTGAACAATCACATGTGGCCAGAAAAACCCATTCAGGCAGGCCAGAGGACCTCCAAAGGAGTTTGGAGGTTGAAACACTGTCACACCCAGGAATTATCAACTGGAGCTGTAAGCCAACTCCCCTTCCAGAGAGGTAGTGGGGGACAGCCCCCCGCAAAGTCAGAGGTGTAGGTGAAAGCACAAAGCAGAAAGTAGGCAGACCCCGGCCCTGGGGATAAATGCTCGAGAATCTCCAGGGGGACTCCCGAGGCTCGATCCCGCCTCTGCGCACGCCGAGCCTCCTTCCCCATGACCCCCGTCACGGGCGGAGCTCCCCACGCTGGCTCCCGGCAGCGACAGAATTCCAGTTGAGCCACTCCAGATCCCGAAAAACAATGCCATGGAAAGCGCTGCACTCAACATGCAATACGCAACATGCACTCAACATGCAACATGCCGGCTCCCGGCAAGGCCTGGCATGCTGCGATTCATGGGGTCACAAAGAGTCAAACACAACTGAGCGACTGATCTGATCTGATGTGTGTCCTCGGACTTCCCTGGTGGCTCAGACTGTAAAGCGTCTGTCTACAATGTGGGAGACCTGGGTTTGATCCCTAGGTCAGGAAGATTCCCTGGAGAAGGCAATGGCACCCCACTCTAGTACTCTTGCCTAGAAAGTCCCATGGATGGAGGAGCTTGGTGCAGGCTACTGTCCATGGGGTCGCAGAGTCGGCACGACTGAGTGACTTCACTTTCTTCTTTCTTTCATTTGTGTGCTCAGTTGTGTCCAACTCTTTGTGATCTTATGGATTGCAGCCCACCAGGCTCCTCTGTCCATGCAATTTTCCAGACAAGAATATTGGAGTGGGTTGCTATGCCCTCCTCCAGGGCATCTTCCCAACCCAGGGATAGAAGAACCTGTATCTCTTATGTCTCCTGCATTGGCAGACACGTTCTTTACCACTAGCACCACCAGGGAAACCATATAAATACATATACATATGTTTACATATATGGAAATATATATATACACACATACCACATACATACATATATATACACACACACCACATACATTGATATACATGAAATATTCACTTCTTCCCTCTGATTAAGACATACAGACCTACCTCATTGTTTTTGATAATGGCAGAGTATCCTGTTGTATGGATCTACCATTCCCTTAAAGATGAATTTTTAAATTGGTTCTAGTTTTTGTCTTTTTACAAATAGTGCTGCACTGAACTATATTAAACATGTTTATGTATGTTCTAAAATTTTTATAGGATAGCTTCCTAGAATTGGATTACTGGGCCTAAAAGTTCATGCCCTGAAATTTAGTTAGATTCAGCAAAGTACTTCTCAAAGAGTGGTACGATTTACTTCCTCACTAACAAAATAGGAACATGCCTGCTTCCCCCACACTCTCAATAGCACAGAAGGCTAGGCTCGTTGCCAATTTAACTGATGAAAAATTTGATATCTGTGTTGGCTTAATTTGCATTTCCATGCTGACCAATGAGTTGAATATCTTTTCATGTTTACTGGCCATTTGCAATTCTGCTTCTTTGAATTCACTACCCATTCTTTATAGGGTCGTTTGTCTTTTTCTTATTAATTGGCTAGAAATCTTTTCTTCTATGTCTTTTTTTCCTCCGACTTATATGGATAATGCATGTTCACTTTAGAAAATTCATATAGGCAAAACAAGATTAAAACTGTCCATATTTCTACCCACACAAAGATAAAAATTTTTTTTTTGGCTTATGTCTTGTTAGTAGCATCAATGATGAGATAAAATAATTGTATTTGTTCTGTTTTATCACCTCTCCAATTCACTCAGCAACATAGTCTTGGCATTTTTCTATACTTTTACTATTCATCCACAACTCAAAATAAATGTTGAATCAAAGCAGAGCTGCTCAATCAGCTTCCTCTCATAGATTTCATATCTTATACTGGATCATGATGACTGTGGAGATACAAGAACATGCCTTTTTGTTGATAAGTGGAAAACTGCAGGAAGAACATTGACAGGAACCTCAACTGCAATTACATATGCAAACAGGCTCTGTTCTTCTAAATATTTACATGTATTATAATCTTCACTGAAATTCCATAGAATGAGTACTATTATTAATCCATTTAATAGAAGAGGAAATGAATGCAGCAATCTAGTCCTAGGATCTTAGTATCTGTTCAGTCTGCCTAATGGAAGTACAAAAGCACCAATGAAATTATTTGCACTTGGTTTGGTGTTTTTGAATTATTTTTCTCAAGACAATTTCCACCCAACACATTGCAGGGATTTTAAATAGAGACTTTCTTCATTATTTAAACAGAATAAATACAAAAGAATATTTTTGATGAGATGGTTGATTGGCATCACTGACTCAATGGACATGAGTTTAAGCAAGCTCCAAGAGATGGTGAGGAACAGGGAAGCCTGGCCTGCTGCAGTCGATTGGGGTGAAAAGAGTTGGACACGACTGAGCAACTGGATAACAACAGCAACAACTAACAATTGTCTCAGTACCATTTAGTTATTCATTCGATATTTTCACATTGCTTTGCAATTATAGCACACTTAAATCAAGTTTCCACATGATTTGGGTTTTTTTTTTTTTTTACATGAATTTTCTATTCTGTAACTTTTTTCACCTATCTAAGCCAGTACCAAAGTCACTATCTTAAGAGCTATCGCTTTATAACAATTGTTGATAGTGGTTAAGGCCCACTCAATATATATTAAGTTCTTAGAACAATGTTTAAAAGTGAATAAATGTTATATGAATCTCTACAGTTATTACTGAAAGTCTTGGCTATTTTTGTGGGTTTATTTATTTTTTGTCATCCAAATAAACTTTAGATTCAGTTGGTCAATATCAATAAAATAATTTTGCTGGGATTTTGACTGGATGTTCAATAAACATTGAAACCAATCTGGAAAAAAAGTGAAAATATTTATGTGAAAGTCAAAGTGTTAGTTGCTCAGTCATGTCCAACTCTTTGCAACCCCATGGACCGGAGCCACCTGGGTCCTTTGTCCATGGAATTCTCCAGGTGAGAATAGTGGAGTGGGTAGCCATTTCCTTCTCTAGGGGAACTTCCTCACTCAAGGATCAAACTCGGGTTTGCAGGGAAGCCAGAGGGAAGAAGATGATAATTTTCTTTTTTTTACATCTTTTTAAAATGTTTTCAATCAAAAGTTTTAAATTTTCTACAAAATGATTGTATACATCTTTTGTTAGATTAAATCTATTTATTTATAATTTTAAAACTATAATACTGTATAGTTTAAAAAAATACATTCCTAACATTGTGTAGCTAGTGTATAAAGACAAATTGATATTTGTATATAGAATTTTTTCCCTAGAAACTTTATAAAATCCTTTTATTTCTAATAATTTGCAGTGGATTAATATAGTTTCATTGATCAGAGTAAAAATATTAATAAGTTTTTAAATTCTTTTCATGTAGATGCTCAACATCACTCATTATCAGAGAAATGCAAAGCAAAACCACTATAAGGTACCATTTCACACCAGTCAGAATGGCTGCGATCCAAAAGTCTACAAGCAATAAATGCTGGAGAGGGTGTGGAGAAAAAGGAACCCTCTTACACTGTTGGTGGGAATGCAAACTAGTACAGCCACTATGGAGAACAGTGTGGAGATTCCTTAAAAAAACTGGAAATAGAACTGCCTTATGATCCAGCAATCCCACTGCTGGGCATACACACTGAGGAAACCAGAAGGGAAAGAGACACATGTACCCCAATGTTCATCGCAGCACTGTTTATAATAGCCAGGATATGGAAGCAACCTAGATGCCCATCAGCAGATGAATGGATAAGAAAGCAGTGGTACATATACACAATGGAGTATTACTCAGCCATTAAAAAGAATACATTTGAATCAGTTCTAATGAGGTGGATGAAACTGGAGCCTATGATACAGAGTGAAGTAAGCCAGAAGGAAAAACACCAATACAGTATACTAACGCATATATATGGAATTTAGAAAGATGGTAACAATAACCCTGTGTACGAGACAGCAAAAGAGACACTGATGTATAGATCAGTCTTATGGACTCTGTGGGAGAGGGAGAGGGTGGGAAGATTTGGGAGAATGACGTTGAAACATGTAAAATATCATGTAAGAAACGAGTTGCCAGTCCAGGTTCGATGCACGATACTGGATGCTTGGGGCTAGTGCACTGGGACGACCCAGAGGGATGGTATGGGGAGGGAGGAGGGAGGAGGGTTCAGGATGGGGAACACATGTATATCTGTGGCGGATTCATTTTGATATTTGGCAAAACTAATACAATTATGTAAAGTTTAAAAATAAAATAAAATTAAAAATAAATAAAATTGACAACTAAGCTTTGTCAATGAGATTAAATGGCAAAAAAAAAAAATAAATTTTTAAATTCTTATATTTAAACATTTTTACATTTTAGTTTCTTAAAATTCTTAAAAATTCCTAAAGAGATGGGAATACCAGACTACCTTACCTGCCTCCTAAGAAATCTCATGTGAATACCAGACTAGCTGACCTGCCTCCTGAGAAATCTAACAGTTGGAACCAGACATGGAAAAACAGACTGGTTCCAACTTAGGAAAGGAGTACATCAAGGCTGTATATTGTCACCCTGCTTATTTAACTTATATGCAGAGTACATCATGCCAAATTCCAGGCTGGAATCAACATTGTCAGCAAAATATCAATAACCTCAGATACGCAGATGACACCACCCTTATGGGAGAAAATGAAGAGGAGCTAAACAGCCTCTTGATGAAAGTGAAAGAGGAAAGTGAAATGGTTGGCTTAAAACTCAACATTCAAAAACCGAAGATAATGGTATCTGGTCCCATCACTTCATGGCAAATAGATGGGGAGAAAATGGAAACAGTGAGAGACTTTATTTTCTTGGGCTCCAAAATCACTGCAGATGGTGATACCAGCCATAAAATAAAAGATGATTGCTCCTTGAAAGAAAAGCTATAACAAACTTAGACAGCATACTAAAAAGCAGAGACATTACTTTGCCAACAAAGGTTCATCTAGTCAAAAAGCTTTGTTTTTTTTTCCAGTAGTCATGTATGGGTGTAAGAGTTGGACTATAAAGAAAGATGATGGCTGAACAAGAATTGATGCTTTTTAACTGCAGTGTTGGAGAAGACTCTTGAGACTCCCTTGGATTGCAAGGAGATACAACCAGTCCATCCTAAAGGAAATCAGTCCTGAATATTTATTGAACAGACTGATGCTGAAGCTAAAACTAAAAAACTTTGGCTACCTGACGCAATGAGTGACTCACTGGAAAAGACCCTGATGCTGGGAAAGACTGAAGGCAGGAGGAGAAGGGGACAACAGAGGATGAGATGGTTTGATGGCATCACTGACTCAATGGACCTGAGTTTGAGCAAGCTCTGGGATTTGGTGATGGACAGGGAAGCTTGGCATGCTGCAGTCCATGGGTCACAAAGCTTCAGTGGGTCAGGGAGCTTCCATAAGACTTCTATCCTTCACCATCAGAGGGCAGACAAACTGAAAACCACAGTCACAGAAAACTAACCAATCCAGCTGCATGGCACTGGAGTGGTCAGTGGCGGCTGCGCAGTTCTGGTAGGCCGAGAAGAGATACCCCACTTCCAAGGTCAGGAGCAGTGGCCTAGAGGAGATACCCTATGTCCAAGGTCAGGAGCAGCAGCTGTGGTTTGCTGGAGCAGCCGTGAAGAGATATCCCACATCCAAGGTAAGAGAAACCCCACTAAGAGAGTAGGTACTGAGAAAGGGCATCAGAGGCCAGACAGACTGAAACCACAATCACAGAAAACTAGCTAATCTGATCACATGGACCATGGCCTTGTCTGACTCAATAAAACTAAGCCATGCCCTGTAGGGCCACCCAATACAGACGGGTCATGGTGGAGAGTTCTGACAAAATATGGTCCACTGGAGAAGGGAATGGCAAACCACTTCAGTATTCTTGCCTTGAGAACCCCAAGAACAGTATGAAAAGGCAAAAAGATAGGACACTGAAAGATGAACTCCCTAGGTGGTTAGGTGCCCAACATGCTACTGGAGATCTGTGGAAAAATAACTCCAGAAAGAATGAAGGGATGGAGCCAAGCAAAAACAACACCCAGATGTGGATGTGACTGATGACAGAAGCAAGGTCTGATGCTGTAAAGAGCAATACTGCATAGAAACTGGAATGTTAGGTCCATGAATCAAGGCAAATTGGAAGTGGTCAAACAGGATATGGCAAGAGTGAACATAGACAGTCTAGGAATCAGCGAACTACAATGGACTGGAATGGGTGAATTTAATTCAGATGACCATTATATCTACTACTGTGGGCAAAAATCCCTTAGAAGAAATGGAATAGCCATCATAGTCAACAAAAGAGTCCGAAATGCAGTACTTGGATGCAATCTCAAAAACGACAGAATGATCTCTGTTCATTTCCAAGGCAAACCATTCAATATCATGGTAATCCAAGTCTATGCCCCAACCAGTAACACTGAAGAAGCTTAAGTTGAAGGTTCTATGAAGACCTACAAGACCTTCTAGAACTAACACCCAAAAAAGATGTTCTTTGCTTTATAGGGAACTGGAATACAAACAGGCAAATTCAGAATACAGAATGGAATACAGAATGAAGCAGGGCAAAGGCTAATAGAGTTTTGCCAAGGAACACACTGGTCATAGCAAACACCCTCTTCCAACAACACAAGAGAAGACTCTACACATGGACATCACCAGATGGTCAACACCAAAATCAGATTGATTATGTTCTTTGCAGTCAAAGATGGAGAAGCTCTATACAGTCAGCAAAAACAAGACCAGGAGCTGACTGTGGCTCAGATCATGAACTCCTCATTGCCAAATTCAAGCTTTGAATTGAAGAAAGTTGGGAAAAGCACTAGACCATTCAGGTATGACCTAAATCAAATCCCTTATGATTATACAGTGGAAGTGACAGATTTAAGGGATTAGATCTGATAGACAGAGTGCCTGATGAACTGTGGACAGAGGTTCATGACATTGTACAGGAGACAGGGAGCAAGATCATCCCCAAGAAAAAGAAATGCAAAAAAGCAAAATGGCTTTAAGAGGAGGCCTTACAAATAGCTATGAAAAGAAGAGAAGCGAAAAGTAAAGGAGAAAATGAAAGATATACCTATTTGAATGCAGAGTTCCTAAGAATAGTAAGGAGATAAGAAAGTCTTCCTCAGTGATCTGTCCAAAGAAATATAGGAAAATAATAGAATGGGAAAGACCAGATATATCTTCAAGAAAATTAGAGATACCAAGGGAACATTTCATGCAAAGATGGGCTCAGTAAAGGACAGAAATGGTATGGACCTGACAGAAGCAGAAGATATTAAGAGGTGGCAAGAATACACAGAACTGTACAAAAAAGATCTTCACAACCCAGATAATCATGATGGTGTGTTAACTCACCTAGAGCCAGACATCCTGGGGTCCCAAGTCAAGTGGGCCTTAGGCAGTTTCACTACAAATAAAGCTAGAGGAGGTGATGGAATTCCAGTTGGGCTATTTCAAATCCTAAAAGATAATGCTGTGAAAGTGCTGCACTCAATATGCCAGCAAATTTGGGAAACTCAGCTGTGGCCACAGAACTGGAAAAGGTCAGTTTTCATTCCAATCCCAAAGAAAGGCAATGCCAAAAAATGCTCAAACTACTGCACAATTGCACTCATCTCACATGCTAGTAAAGTAATGCTCATACGTGAACTGTGAACTTCCAGATGTTCAAGCTTGTTTTAGAAAAGGCAGAGGAATCAGAGATCAAATTGTCAACATCCACTGGATCATGGAAAAAGCAAGAGAGTTCCAGAAAAACATCTATTTTTGCTTTATTGACCATGCCAAAGCCTTTGACTTGGATCACAATAAACTGTGAAAAATTCTGAAAGAGATGGGAATACCAGACCACCTGACTTGCCTCTTGAGAAATCTGTATGCAGGTCAGGAAGCAACAGTTAGAACTGGACATGGAACAACAGACTGGTTCCAAATCGGGAAAGGAGTATGTCAAGGCTGTATAATGTCACCCTGCTTATTTAACTTATATGCAGAGTACATCATGACAAATGCTGCGCTGGATGAAGAACAAGCTGGAATCAAGATTCCTTGGAGAAATATCAATAACCTCAGATATGCAGATGACACCACCCTTATGGCAGAAAGTAAAGAAGAACTAAAGAGTCTCTTGATGAAAGTGAAAGAGGAGAGTGAAAAAGCTGGCTTAAAGCTCAACATTCAGAAAATGAAGATCATGGCATCTGGCCCCATCACTTCATGGCATATAGATGGGGAAACAGTGGAAATAGTGGCAGACTTTATTTTTGGGGGGCTCCAAAATCACTGCAGTTGTTGACTGTAGCCATGAAATTAAAAGACGCTTACTCCTTGGAAGGAAAGTTATGACCAATCTAGACAGCATATTAAAAAGCAGAGACATTACTTTGCCAACAAAGTCCATCTGGTCAAGGCTATGGTTTTCCCAGTGGTCATGTATGGATGTGAGAGTTGGACTATAAAGAAAACTGAGCACCGAAGAATTGATGCTTTTGAGCTGTTGTGTTGGAGAAGACTCTTGAGAGTCCCTTGGACTGCAAGGAGATCCAACCAGTCCATCCTAAAGGAGATCAGTCCTGGGTGTTCATTGGAAGGACTGATGCTGAAGCTGAAACTCCAATTGGCCACCTCATGCGAAGAGCTGACTCATTTGAAAAGACTGTGATGCTGGGAACGATGGAGGGCAGGAGGAGAAGGGGACGACAGAGGATGAGATGGTTGGATGGCATCACTGACTCAGTGGACATGAGTTTGGGTGAACTCCGGGAGTTGGTGATGGACAGGGAGTTCTTGGGTGTTGTTGTCCATGGGGTCCTAAAGAGTCAGCCACAACTGACCGACTGAAATGAACTGATATTTTAGTTTACTTAAAATTATTTTTCTCACTGAATTGACATTTTATATCTAGTACAATGTAGAACAGGTATTTTAACCAGCAGCCATCTTTGTTTCACAATGACCTGAAAGAAATGCTTACCATTAAGTTTGATATATATTGCAATTATTCTGCAAACATGTTTGATTACTTTTAAGGAAATTCATTCCTGTTCATAGTTGTCTAGGATGGTTTTAAAATTATAAGTAGATTTGAGTTTTATCACATATTTTTTCTGTAGCTATTGAGATGATCATGTGAATTCCTTCCCTTTTAACTGTTTATATGATAATTTATATTAATTTATATACTTCTGGTTATAAACTTGCTTCATTGAGATAAGCCCCAAGTGTCATTCCATGTTCACCTTTCTTAGGCCTAGTGGGATTCAACACGTTAATATTTTGTTTGGTGCTTTGTATCAGTGCTCATGAATAAGATTAGCCTGTAATTCCTCACACTGGCCTTTTAATATCGAGGTTATGCCTGTCTCATAAAATGAGTTGAGAGGGTGTTCCTTTTTTTGCTATGATCTATTATATTTTAAAATCTTTCCTCCAAACACTTCCCATTTTTTAAAAGCCACTTTTGGAAGGTCTGCTTTTTTCCTATGTGCTGAAGACCAATCTGAATGTAATGTTGGTTAGCAATTCTATAGTTAAAATGGAAATTAGGAGTCTTTTTGACTAATTAGGTTTCAAACAGCTTTGGTTGCACAGTATATTCATGGATGTTAGGATGGCATTGTCACAATTAAGGTTTTTGAAAAAATCCTTTCCAAGAGGTTGTTTCCCATCAACAAACAGAAGTAAAATTAAATGCCCGATTAACAAACATAATGTCCTCTTTAATAATTCTCAGCACTCTGGTAATTCTGCTAATATTACTGTGCTATCTGCAATTCTTTCCTTTTGTTTCATGTTTTGAATAATTCAATTAAAAGTCTGACAAAGCAATAACAAGGGATTAAATGTTGTCAAATTGTAACTCGAAATAAAAACATAAGCTCTTTGGGAGTATTTATTAAAAATCTACAATGCCTTTTCAAGTGTACGAGGTTCTTGGATCCTATAAAGTTAACTGCTTAGCCGAGTTATCCCGTTTCCTCTTTTGTGCCCAATTCCAATAAATGAAGAAAATAAAAATGTGTAAAACTGAATTACTTTCTAGCAAATAGACCACTTGGGAAAGACTCTGAAATGTCTCTATCTGGCCTATACTGAATGAAGGATGATGCCTTGCCTCCTTTTCCCCTGTATGTGAAAAGATGGATCAGTTATACGATGAGTACTGGACAGTAGGTTCTATAATTTTGACCCTTTATCTGGAAACTATTAAGGTACAAGACAAGGTAGAGGATATAAAAAGGAATGTGATATAGATCTACTCTTTACTAAAGTAAAGTAATATTTCCTTTAGTAATGGAGGTAGGATAAGAGTCATTTTCATGCATAAACTAATCTCATCTGGCTGATGGGCAGAAGGCAGCCAGGAGAATACGCCAAGGAGCGTATGGATCAAGATGTCAGCACCACAGGATTCATACCTCCCATACAGATACAATTCTGCTCTCATCAGGGTCTTCCCCCGTGGCTAAGCAGTAAAGATCCACCTTCAATGCAGGAGCTGCAGGAGATGTAGGTTTGATCCCTGGGTTGGGAAGATCCCCTGGAGAGGGCATGGCAACCCACCCCAGTATTCTTTTCTGGAGAATCCCATGGACAAAGGAGCCTGGCAGGCAACAGTCCATAGAGTCACAAAGAGTCAGACACTACTGAAGCGACTTAGCACACACACATGCTGCTCTCATCAGATTTAATGATGAAGAAGGATACAGTGAGGAAATCACTTATTTTTACATCAGGATTAAAAATAAATGAATACAACGGGCATCATTTAAAAACAGGAGCTATGGAGTAGTGGTAAAACGGGCAGGCCTGCAGACAGACACTATGACTCTGAGGCCTAGCTTGGCTAGTTCTTAGCTGCTGGATTTTGCACATTTTGTTTAACCTTTCTATGCTTCTGTTTCTTTATCTGCAAAAATCAGGAACATGGTAATGATAGCTCAGAGGGCTGTTTGAAAATTAAATAACATAATCTATGTAAAATGTTAATACATGTCTTGGTACATAACGAAATCTCATTAAAAAACAAGATCTATTTGTTACTACCAATGTATAGCAAACTATAAATTCTTATAAAAAAATGGTGATGATTTGGATTTCCCTGAGAGTGCAGTGGCTCAGACTGCACTTCCAATACAGGGGGTATAGGTTCAGTCCTGGTCAGGGAACTAAGATTTTATATGCTACGTGCTGCAGCCAAAAAAAAAAAAGTGATGATTCTATGAAAATAAGAAACCATGAGACACATTCAAACAAGAAAAATGCTAAGTAATCAAAAAAAAGAAGAAAAATGTAATTAAAGAAGTAGAAAGTAAATGAACTTGGGCAAACTCTGGGAGATAGTGAGGAACAAGGAGGCCTGGCATCCTGCAGTCTACAGGGTCAGGAAGAATCAGACGCAATTTAGCAACTCAGCCACAACAACAAATCATGAGACCTTTTTTTTTAAATTCTTGTGACATAAAAGTAATCTCAGACCTGGGACTGCCCCTCTTGAGAGCTGGAGAGGAAGGTAAGAATGACAGGAAAAGGTGACTGAAAAAGAAAGGAAGTCCTAAGGAAATTGAAACTTCCTTTTTAACTAAGGAAATTAAACTTTGTTATAATACTGACTGGGGCATTGGTGGTGAGAAGGAAGAAATTAAATATTCAAATAAAGATTTAGCCCAAAATATGTTACTTAAACAGCTTACTAATATGAAACGTACCACTGTATAATATTTATAAAATTATTTAAAAAATAATACTATAGCCCTCTATATTTACCAACTTTCTCTATTTTTATGTTCACAACTTATACCAGAATGTGGGTTGCCCATGCCAATTTTATATTTACTCATCTACATATAAGTAGATAATTTTTGTAGGCAACTATTCCACCTGACAAATTCAAAGGTGATCTGAAAGTTTGGGTTCAGGAGTCAGCAAAATAAACTAACTGATAAAATAATAGCTTATTTTTGATGATTTTTTTTTAAGACTACAAGCTTTGTAGTAAGACTGGCACCAGTCAATAAAGGCACAGGAAGAACTAAGCTTCAATTATTAGTGATGTTATAAGTCACAAAATAAGGAGAAAATATGACAATTTTTTTTGTTTGTTTTATATACTGATTTTAAAAATGTTAGCATTTAGTCAACTGTTTATATCATGAGTGGAATCTGGTTGGTATAAATGTAATAGGAGATTCAAAACAGATTGATACTGTCAATTTTTAAAAACTGGGGAATCATGCTACAGGCACAGAAAACAGAAGCAATGCCCAGCCAAGGCAGAACCATTTAGCAATGAGATCACTAAAACTCTAGAGGGTGAAATGGGTTCACCGAATAAAAAAGTCAGTTTTGTTTGATGAATCAGTTATAAAAGCCCCGCTTTTTAGGAACAAATCTGTGGGAGGTTTCCTGAAGTTCTCTTCTATTTTGTCACCAAAAATATTTTCCCGTGGCATCTGTTAAGGATGCAAGTGTCCTAGTTACTATATTTCCTTATTTACTTTCGGTCTATTATCTCATTTTCACTTTCACAACATCTTCATAGCTCTTTATATATGTTCCTCCCTCCTCTTCTCCCAACTTAGAAGGACAATATTAAAAATGTAAGGGTGAAATACGTGAGAAAATAACATGAGCATTTTAATGCATCTGGAAGCTGACAGGACAACTGACTTGTTTTTGTGGGTACATTGTTGTTCAGTCGCTAAGTTGTGTCCTACTTTTTCAGACCCGTGGACTATGTGCTACACTATATTACAAGTTTGAGAGTTTACACTGAAAACCCAATTAGTAAAAATAAGATAAGTTGTTCCAATGGAATTTGTAAAATGATATTAATAGGACCAGTGTTTCTTGAAATGAATTATACAGAAAAGTTAAGGGACAGAATTCTGAGTAGCACAAAAAGAAAAAGAAAATAGAATAAAGGAAATATAAATTTGGAGACATGAGGAAGAGTAGGGAGATTAAAATATAAGGGAAATGAATATAGAGATAGAAAAAAATAATTTAAGTGGCAAAAAGCAATATACTTATTTTTGAGCTACTTTTACAATTCTTATTTTAAATAAGAAGTACAATTCAAAAATAGCAATGACCCTGGAATACAATGAAATAAATAGATAATGGAAATATAAAAACATAATAGGGATAGAAACATAAAATCAAAGGTGATTTAGGAGAAACCAAATTTAGAAGATCGTTTACAAAAAAATAAGTAAGTGAAAACAGAGGGAAAACTTTTAAAAGAAACCAGGAAAAGTTTAATTGTAGATTTTGATTTAATTCATTACTATTTAATAAATATACATATTAATACATTAAATTCAGCTATAGCAAATATTAAGAAAATCATGATCACAGCAGAGGTGAGGGTATTGTTTATATTTGTCTTTAAATGCAACTCAAAACTGAGATTGGAGAATCTGGTATATTCCTGAGTGCTCACTGCCAAGGAAATTTGAGCCTCCTAATCCAATTTAGTAAGAAAATCAGAAGTTCTTTGTAAATAAGTCTAAATAAAAACAGAAGTGCTAGATCCAAAATGATCAAGGAACAGAAAATGGAGAAGGTAGAATGACAAATAGCAATATGTGACCACTGAAAGAGGAAAGAAATTGGGAATACGGGACATAACTAAATTAAAGAATGCAAAATGCAGAAGAAAGCTGGTAGCGTCCAGTATCTTCAACACCATCCTCACTCCTGCCATGTAATAGTTGCTCAGTTAATAACTACGAATTCATTAAACCAATGGGTGTTTCAACTACCAAACAATCATTTCAGGCTGTGTTCATCAGTGGAAAAAGGATGAAGGAAAAGCAAATCAGTAGATTTGCCAGGAATAGTGTCAAAATGACTGCCACTTTGGAATAATAGACCTATTCTTGGAGAAAGATGAAAACACTGAATAATCTGAAATTAGGAACAAAAACATAGAGATTCTTTGTGAATTGATCTCCAGGGAAGAAATAGGTCTTCACTGTTCTCAGAGAACTATTCTACTGATTGCTTCGATTGCTTTTTTACTGTCACCAACCTTGGCACTCCTCTGGCCATATGTGTGGGATTCTTGGAACCAAAATGAATATTACATACAGTAAAGTACACCTATCCTGAAGGGAAAATGACAACCACATAACATCACGCAAAAGAATGCCAACAAAAAAGAGAATTTGTTTTTGCATTTTATGAGACAATAAGGCAGAAAGAAAAAGAAAAGTAAGGAGAACGACTGCGTGACAGAAAAGAGCGGGGCTCACAACACACAAGACCAAGAAAAGGGGGTGGGGGAGCCCGCTAAGGCAGAAACAAGGTAACAAAAAGGACAAAACCAGCAGTAGAAAAGAACTGTCAGACACAAAACCCTCAAAACAATAGATACGAAAGAAAGGAACAAGATGACAGGAATAGAGCAGCATGGAATCTAGTAAGAAAAAGAAACAAAAATTTCAAATAATGGATTTTCTAACACCCCTGCTGTTCTGCCAGTGCATTGTGTCACAGCCTCACAGAACAGTGCATAATTTATTATGGTCACTCGCTGCCAGGCTGCTATAAAGGGCAACAGCTATATGAAAATACTCCCCACCGTTGGATGGCTTAATGATCTACCCTTTGTAGAGGGTAGGGCTGCGGAATGGCCGGCGAGGACAGAACCACATACAGGCAGGATGGTGTTATGCATATTTAGTGCTCTCCACCATGTGAAAGAAGGGTGAATTAACTCTGGGGGCACCTCTGTGGTGGGGAGTGTTTCACCCCTCTCCAGCGTCTCCTGGATAATCGCCATCTATCAGGGACAGTTTCTGAATGCCTGGTACCACACACTGCTTCCTATAGGGGAGGGATGATGTAAAAATTGGAACGATGAAAAAACAGATTTTTAGAAGAAAAACAGTCCTTGAAAATTAGCATTCATGACTGTAATACTGCATTATATTTTAATCACGTCTGGAGATTTAACAAAGAACCTAACCCTGTTAGGGTTCCTCTTTATAATGAATTTGGATACAGGAAAAATAAATAGGACATAAAAATAAACATCATTAAAATCATTTTTACCATTCATTTTCAGGAACACAGCCTTTTCAGTAGTATTTATATAGAAGAGCTTTCATTACTTTCACAAATAGCACTGTCTTCAAAGACAGATACATCAGTAAGATAGGTATTCATTTCTATGGTCAGTAAAGCCAGGGATTACTTCTTTCAAATTCTTTTTTGAAAGGCATTCGTGCCCGAAGTTGGGAGCAGAGGTTCATGAATTAGATGCCCAGGATTTCAATCCTGATGCTACCCTTTATGTGCTGTGTGGCCCTGCCACATTACTTACACTGAGTTCTCCCCTTTGTAAAACAGGAATTAATAATAGTCCATACACCATAGAGTTGCCGTGTGGATTGCCTGAGTTAGACCTTGAATCAGAACCTGGCAAACAGCAAGGCAGGTTTCATTGATTGTGTGAAAGTGAAAGTGCAGTTGCTCAGTTGTCTGACTCTTTTTTATCCCACAGACTATAGCCCACTGGGCTGCTCGGTCCATGGGATTCTCCAGGCAAGAATACTGAAGTGGGTTGCCATTCCCTTCTCCATGGGATCTTCCTGACCCAGGGATGAAACCCAGGTCCCCTGCATTGCAGGCAGATTCTTTACGGTCTGAGCCACCAGGGAAGCCCAATCAGTGATTTTTACTTATTCTCAAATAACGTGGGAGACATTCAGGAAGCATATGTAATCCAGAACTTTCTGTCATTAGGTGATGGGCATGGAGACAGGAGATAATAATCTTCTTAATTCCACTGGAGGCCAAGCTGATGTGGTATACTTTTTTTTCCCTTCTCTCATTCCTGGGTACATACCTTGTTTATACAGGGTAGCAAATGTGCAAAAGGAAGTCATAGTCAGACATTTTGACATTTTTCATCTTCCAAACACCTACAGTAACATGTGGAAAGGCTTATTCTTACAAAATGATTAGTGAGCTCCAAAAATGCAATATTTTAAATAGGAGGTAGATTCCTGCCCAGGGCACAGGGAATTAGGAATAATATGTATATGTGCGTAGTATGTACTTCTAGACAAACATGTTTAGAATGGATTTGAGACATATTGAAGAAATCATGGCATCTGGCCCCATCACTTCATGGCAAATAGATGGGGAAAGAGTGGCTGACTTTATTTTGGGGGGCTCCAAAATCACTACAGATGGTAACTGCAGCCATGAAATTAAAAGACACTTACTCCTTGGAAGGAAAGTTATGACCAACCTAGACAGCATATTAAAAAGCAGAGACATTACTTTATCAATAGAGGTCCATCTAGTCAAGGCTATGGTTTTTCCAGTAGTTGTGTATGGATGTGAGAGTTGGACTATAAAGAAAGCTGAGCACAGAAGAATTGATGCTTTGGAGCTGTGGTGTTGGAGAAGACTCCTGAGAGTCCCTTGGACTGCAAGGAGATCCAACCAGTCCATCCTAAAGGAGATCAGTCCTGGGTGTTCATTGGAAGGACTGATGCTAAAGCTGAAACTCCAATACTTTGGTCACCTGATACGAAGAGCTGACTCATTTAAAAGACCCTGATGCTGGGAAAGGTGGAGGGCAGGAGGAGAAGGGGACGACAGAGGATGAGATGGTTGGATGGCATCACTGACTCAATGGACATGAGTTTGGGTAAAGTCCGGCAGTTGGTGATGGACAAGGAGGCCTGCGGTGCTGCGGTTCATGGGGTTGCAAAGAGTCGGACACAACTGAGTGAGTGAACTGTACTGAACTGAACTGAAGAAATCAGGCACATGAAACCTAAAACATTTGTGGTGCAAAGACAACAAAATCTCAGAATGAGGAACTGTGATTGGTTTTACAGGCAAGTAAAATGACCTAAAATGTAAATTCTTAAGTTACAAAAAATCAAGAACTGCTTTACTGAGTCATATTCATAAATCACTCTGCTCCAGACCTTCTCAATCTGAATAGCACAAAAATCCATTTTGCATGAAGGCTTAATTCATCAAATTACTCATTCATTCACTCATTCATTCATATCTTTATTAACCTGTCCAAAATATTTACTGAACCTATAATGTGTCAGAATGACATTAAACCTGGGTGTTCAATGTAGAGTAAGCCACTCTAGCCATAGTTCCTTTGTCTGTAATGTAGATGTTTATCTTCCCCCTCAAAGCTGATTGAAGAGTGGATGCAATTCCATGCATAGAAAGACCTAGCACATTGCCTAGAATAATATTGGCACTAAGTAAAATAAACTCAATTTCTAATGTTCATTAAAAAAACTCTTTATGAATTGATTATCTTGTTATACATACACACACACACATACATAATACATACATACATACATATTAGTGGTAAAGAATTTGCCTACCAATGCAGGATAGGTGGGCTTGAACCCTGGGTCAGGAGGATCCCCTGGAATACGAAATAGTAATCTACTCCAGTATTCTTTCCTGGAAAATTCTATGGACAGAGTAACCTGGCAGGCTACAATCCATAGTGTTGCAAAAAGTCAGACATGACTGAGCATGCACACACACACATATATCTATATATCTATATATATCATGGTAACTTTATAGCCACCTCAAAAATGTAATTCCTTATTTACCATTAGGAAAAGTGTACACTTCACTTTACCATGTCTATCATTTCTATTGAGAGAATAAATATCTAATGCATTTTATACATGTTTAAGTTTTTAATTGTTTAAAATAAGCATGGCTCCCTTTGGAGGAAAACTTTTAATAAGAGTTTAATAATAAGAAATGGAGAAAATATCAGAATCACAGATATGAGTGGACGGACCAGGACTGGAAAGGTAAAGATCTCCTGAGAGCTAGAATTGTGTGTGCTTGTGTGCAGTGTTAAGTTGCTTCAGTCATGTCAGACTCTTTGTGACCCCATGGATTGTAGCCCACCAGGCTCCTCTGTCCATGGGATTCTCCAGGCAAGAATACAGGGGTGGGATTATAAACCATTTATTTGTCTGAGGCGAGGTCATCAGATGAATAAAGAATGTTTATCTGTTCTGTATAAGAATGCATCATTCACTACATCATGGAGCAAAGGAGAGAGAGGCATAAAGAGTGAGAATGCTGAAAATATCTGTTTTCCTGGATCCAATCACGAAGTCAACTTTAACCTTGTATCATCAATTACATAGGGAATATACCTGTCTTAGTTTACAACACCAGAATTTTGGCAAAAGCTAGAAAGCTAAGAACTATCTTTCCACTTGTTTCTTCCTTAGAACCTCCATACAACTTATCTTCAGATGCTGCTCAGTGTGATCCTTATCTTTGGCATATGCATTTGTCTATCTCTACCATCATTTTCCTAATCTAAGATACAAAGCACTGATATTTCTTACTTGAACTATTTATTGTAGGAGATTTTAGCCTGTCTTCTCAAGTCTATTCTCATGCTCCTCTATTCTGTTCTCTCAAAATGAAAATATAGTCTTATCATATCCACCACTATCACCATTCAACTCACCACTTATTATTTGTGAGGTTATTTATCCAATATATCTCTACTTTACTAAATGGAAAGCTACTTGAGGACAGATAACATGTCTATTTTTATCACTGTATTCTCAGCATTTCACACAATTCTTGGTACATTGTGCTATGCTCAGTCGTGTCTGACTTTCCCCAACCCCATGGACTGTAACCTGCCAGGACCCTCTGTCCATGGAATTTTCTGGCAAGAATACTGGAGCAGGTGGCCATTCCCTACTTCAGGAGATATTCCCAACCCAGGGATGGAACCCACGTCTTTTGTGCCTCCTGCATTGGCAGACAAATTCTTTACCACTGCACCACCTAGGAAGCCCTTGGACATGGTAGATACTCTAAAAATTTATTGAATGAATGAAAGTAGAGAACTATTTGGTGATTCAGGGAGTGCCAAATAGGCTGTCTAAAATCTATTTCTCCTAAATAAAAAGGCTATTCTCTAAAAGTTTGAGACAGGTGTAGGATATAGAAGAATCAACAGTGAACAAGGAAAGAGGAATAGAGAACAGACACTAGAACTGAAGAGAACTCACTGCTCCTGCATACACTGAAGCATAACTATAGGAAAGACAGGAATGGAATGCATACTATGGTGTTGTCATACAATTTCTGGTATATTCAAGAAGAGAAAAATCTTGGCAATTGAAAACTGGTAACAGAAATTACAGCTGATAGAGGACTAGAAATTTTACAAAAAAGACAAAAACATCTGCATGTTCCTTTTTGATGAGTGGTTAACATCCAGGAAATGTAACCAGATTTGCAACTTGATCTATCAAGACTTTTAAAGCTGTATACACCCAGGAACAACAGATAGAGAAGAATAAACACTCAAACCATTAACTCTAGAAAAAGTAAAATAGCAAATATTTTAAGAAAAGAACTAAAGATATTCAAGGCATCTAAAAGTGGTTAAAATTGACAGTAATCTTAAAGTTGATATCCCTTTAAACAAAACTTTTTTTTCAGAGTATATATTAATTAATCACATTGTTACTTGATAAATTGATTTTTTTGATGATAGAACAAAACCATCATTAGCTCCAAACATGAGTGTCATTAAGATTTCTGCAACGTAATTGACAACAAAACAGACTTCATGTTTGTGTAACATCCGTGATTCCCAACAAGAACCACCTCATGTGTTTGAGGGTGGGGGAGCCTAACAGTTCTCTGGGAAAGTAGCTGCCAAATGATGGTAACAAAAGCCATAAAAGTTTCAATTTTGAATCAGTACTCCTAGGCTGTAAATGCTATGAGTTTGTTAAATCTATTTTCTTTGACTTACTTTTGTGGGGAGAGGGCAATATTTCCACCTCTAGTCAGACAAACCGATATACCACCTTCCTAATGTTGCTCCTCTATTCCCAGCTGGAAGACTTAAACTGATTGTACTTTAAAGATTACTTCTACCCCAGTGATAAATGTGTAAAAACTGTCTCTGAAGTAGAAGTTGCCTTAATTTTACAGTCTTCTTAGAAGTGGTGCCTCTTATACCTTCCCTTGATTCCCCTTATTTATTATTCTCTCTCTTACCTTATCTTGAACTCTGCTGCCTCTGAGTCTCTTAGTTCCTGAGTTCTTATTAGATTTCTGTCCAATCTTGCTTTTTAACCCCAAATTCAGCATCCTTTATTCTTGGGTCTTTCGTCCATTTTAACATCAAATTCAAGCCCTGTTTGCTAGTTCTTCCAAATGGAGGAGCCTGGTAGGCTGAAGTCCATGGGGTCACTAAGAGTCGGACATGACTGAGCGACCTCACTTTCACTTCTCACTTTCATGCATTGGAGAAGGAAATGGCAACCCACTCCAGTATTCTTGCCTGGAGAATCCCAGGGACAGCGGAGCCTGGTGGGCTGCCATCTATGGGGTTTCACAGAGTCGGACACGACTGAAGCGACTTAGCAGCAGCAGTTGGATCCTATGACTAGACTCTCCATTTCTTTGCCAATATTTCTATTTTAATAATTACGGTTCCCAACTTTGTTTCCATTTCACACTGCTGATACCTATTTACTCTTCAACGACATATGCTTTACAAATTGTATGACATCACAGACTAAATTCACAGTCTCTCCCTCACCTTACTCTCACATCCCTCTCTATAGGTCAAAGATATTTTTAGTTCATCTTTGTGCCCAAGTCAACAGACATATAGAAAACTCTCAAATTTACTGTGATGTGACCATCTGAAAGTGATTCATAAAAAAACTTAGAAATGCTATTGCTGCTTTATTTCAGCATGATAAGTATAATAAAAACCATGTTAAGTTTAAAACCACATATTTCAATGTTCTTCCTGCAACTATTCACCAAGTGGTCCACCTATTTGTACAACATAATTATTTTATAAATGACATATACATGATTGTTATTATAGATAGCAACAATGATATTTCCTGATCTAGAACTAACATCTCAGTTAGTTAGATTAGATTTAAGGATGTTGCTTTCTCCTAAACATTTATAATTTTTAATAGAAAGCAATCATTTTTATATCATTAGCCAGCATTAATAACTAAAATTGAAAAACTCATAGAGAACCAGCTTAAGGCAAAATATTGGCAGTTGTAGAAATGCCTCTTACAGATCTCCTATAGTTATCTACTTATCCAAGCACCCATGTCTATGCAAATGGCTGAGAATTAAAATCAAATACAAAGTTAGGCAACATAATATAGTGTAAAGCAAATATTTCTTTTTAATCAGAGATACTTTTTCTCATAAACAAGTTGATAATCTATTTTAAAGCACTTCCAAAATTGTATCACCAAAAGGAAAATAAAAGAAGGCAGGCTAAGTAAAATGTATTTGGGTAATATTGGATTTTAGTCGCTTTTGGCAGGAACTTATATCATGCAGCCATTTCTTGTCTTTCTTCCAGGAATGAGGTTATTTTATAGTGCAGTGATTTCCAAACCTATGATGTCTCAGGGATCAATCCACAGAGGCAAACCTAGTTGGGCCCATATTTAACCAATCAGCTCACAGACCTCAGGTACAATTTCCAGCCTAAACTTACATTCATCCATGCTGATTAAAGCAAAATTACACATCATGTTCAGGAACAAAGCAGCACTTTGCCACCCATGTTTCTTAGAGGAGCTAGAGTCAGAAAGGGTGAGAGGAATCAAGAACCTGAAATACTGGAGGCCTCATGTGCACACATCTAACAAGTATCAAAAAGGAAATTTAACTCAGCAGTGATCCTCACCTTAGATCCCCCAAGACATACCAGAGACAGCACTGTGGCTTCAGTTTGCTGTATTTTTACCATTGCTGGAGCTTCTATGTCTGTTTCTCCGTTAAGATTTCTCATATTCCCAAGTGCCTTCATTTCACTCTCTGGGGTATATAGGAAGTGCCATGACTAGTCAGCTATTTTGGCTTTAAAAGTAGTATCTTTATACTGTCCTCTCCACAGACATGCCGTGGGAACCAGATGGAGGCAGAGCTTTGGTCATTGTTCCCTAGACCTTGTACGGCAAATGAGATAGAAGGTCTGTTAGCCCAGCTGCTGGAAAAGGTTTTATTTCCCAAGGGAAAGGATAGCACATCTGGGGCAATGCGGTCCTCATACTCAGTTTTGGATTCTCTTCCTGGTGACAGACATCTGCTCTCTGGCAAGGGAAAGAGCAATAATCTGTGTTTTATGAAAAATGTTGGCATGTTGTAACAGAAACAAATCTTTTTTTTTTTTCTTTTTTAAAAAGAAAAATACAGAGTTTATGCAAATTAAATTTGGACACAGAACAGATCATGAGGGAAATATCAAAATCTTGCTCTAGATGATATTAATATAAATCAGTACATTTAAGATCACTGAACATATAAGATTTAGCAATTTTAAATCTGTTTGTTTTGCCTAGATAAATCATCATAAAAGCAAGACTGTATATGTATTTCCTGATGGTAACTGTTAAGATTGAGTTGAATATTCCAGTGTTTACAAATTCTATGTAGAGAATATATGTAAACAAATGGATGGGGTTGTGAGAAAGCAAGACATAGCAAGTGATGAGACGGTGCACCATCTGTATTCAGGATTCTGCTCTGTCTGTAAAGTTAGAGCAGTTTTCCCTCCAGTTATATACTATCATGGAATTTTCCATTCAAAGGAATTGTTATTGAACTAGTTGTGCACTATTTAGCAATCACACCTATGATGAAGGCCAAATCATGGCTTGCAAACATTCAACAATGAGAATCCTCCAAGGGCCAGATAAACAACATCTTCGTAACTTCTTAGAATTTTCAGGTAAAGAAATCCAAACTCATTGACAGTGAGATTGAAATGAGAGTATGTATCTAGTTTCTATCTTTAACCTGTTCATTTATAACATATTATTTTTTCTTTATCATGGACAATTTAATTGATAATATATACCCAATTAATGAATTAGAGGTCATCCACCATAGAATTAGACAGGTGAATTTTATTTGAATAATTTCAGTTGAAAAGATATGAATTCCAGGTGGAGAGAATAATAGTATTTAAAAAGGTACAGAGTAGGAAGTTTCCAGGGCAACTGACTGACTCATTCAGTTGACTGGAGATCTGAGTACATCCAGATGACATAGTAGAAAATACTGGTCAGAACACTAGACGGGGGTCAATGACAAGGGCATTACAGGCGCTGGGCTCTGCTAGTTGGTTAGCTCAGACTAAGGCTATTTAGATCACTTCCCAGTCCCAAATTCCTGTCCTCTAAATAAGGAGGTTGAACTGGGAAATCTTCAAGGTTCCTTTCAATTCTGAGAGTCTGTGCCACATCATTGACTCAAGGCAAAGAAGAAAACAGCTGGTATGAAAAATAAGAAAAAGCTTTAAAAATACATGCTTTCTGATGGCAAGCACAAAAAATCATCTTAAGGAGTTATGTAACTAGTATTACAAAGTCCTGTGGAACATGTTGCCTCCTGCTCTTCTTTTTTGCTATGTGGAAGATAAAATAGGAAGGTAGGAAGACAAGGCAACTTATCCCATACGCCACACTCTACTCCCTACTATTTTTCTTTTGGTAGCTGATGGAGGGTCTAAGAATTAAAAGTACTGCTGGCTGAAGAAGGCAATCTAGAGAATCTTCAATGTCAAGAACCCAGAAAATTAGCAAAATCCTGGGAAGGCTTGGTTTCAATATTTTAAGGTTGAATCAGAGAGGTACATACTGATAAAATCCATATTGAGTGAACACTTATCCTTGGTCAAATGTCTGCTGCTGTTTATGTGTACCTCATAGAGGGTTAAAGGAGCCTAACGAAGTTCTAGTTATAGGTCAAGTGTGGCCATACCTTCTTTATTTCAAGAGATGAAAGAAGTAGATTTTTTTTTTTTTGTCAGCCACCTGTTTTTAAAATGTTGGTAATAATTTAAAACAAACACAATAACAATAGAAAGCTATTCAAGGCCTTTTCAGCTCCTGTGTGAATCTAGGTTAGGAGGTTCTATGAAGTTGAAGTAAAAATATTCAGCATAATTCTAAAAGGACAGAAGAAGAATTATTTACTTAATGTCCTATGGACACTTAGCATTTTAGAAAAGAAGACTTCAAAGAGGTGTCATTTCATCTTCACTTTATAGAATTTATTACAGTTCAAGTACCTTTATAAAGTAATATGTTGTCACAGAAAGTTTACATAGATTGCATGTAGACGACTTTAAATTTTATTGTCAAGACATCACAGCTCCCTCATTCCCGAGAGACAGAACACTTACATAGAATGTTCAGGTTTGTTTGGGATTTTAGAGCTTAATCCTGCTCTTAATTTTAAGTTAATAATGATAATATTTATATTAACATTCGAATACTGATTTCTTGGGAACTGTTCTCTGTGCCTTCCCTATATTCAGGCTTGCATGCTAACTAAAGCTCAGGCCTGGTAGCCACTGACAGATTTGTGACCTGGGAAACATGGAAGGTCAGGTTTTTTTGTTTCTTCTTTTTTAATTTGTTAAATGGAATGGAAACTCATCCTACTTCAGAGGATTGCAATGAACTGAAGAAAAGATGGGAAAAAAAATTCATGTTGTAATATAACTCTGACTCTTTGGACTATATGCCACCCAAACTAGAAGGTCTTTTTACCTTTGCTTGAGTATCAAGTTTATTGGGTGAAACCACTAACTAAAGTGGAAAAAATGTGATAGAAGAGCAGGCTGACATACTAAAAGCACAAGGGTTCTATTTTAACTATGTAAAGTACAAAATGTCTATTAAACCAAGGTTTTTTAAACAACTGCTAATTAGATATTCATCAAATAAATAAAATATACCAAAGAGTGAGCAGAATTGATTTGTGTAAAAAAGAAAAAAGAAATTAAATAAATAAAACATTGACTTTCATGCAAGCCAGGTAAATGTTAATGCTTTTAAAAAGAATAACGTAATATGCAATTTTTATTTCTTTAGTTGTTCTTATTTTACCAATGGTCTTTATGAATAGTTTAAAAATGACATATTAGCTTGCTGCCTATAATGTTAGCATTTAAAGAATATTACAGCTGGAAGGGGATTTAGAGACCATCTAATTCAAATGCCATATTATAGAGATGGAAACTGATGCTTCAGGAGAGTAAGTGGCTTGATCAAGGTGACAAAGATGGTTGATGGAAAGAATAAAGAATGAGATTGCCTTTAAACACTTAGCAAGTGTCCTGCTAAGTGTTTAAGATTTTATATGAAGTTTCACCATGCAGGGGATACACAATTCAAATTCCCAGGTCAGCTTGAGATTTTATTTATTTCTATAAATTCCATAAATATATATGATGTCTCTATGTCATAAAGGTTATAGCCTTTTCTATTCCTATATTTCACAACTTTTAGTCACTATGGAAACATATATAAAGAGTTTAAATTTACATGTATATGTTTAAATATATACAGCTAATTAAACTCAGGTATAAAAGCAGTGTATTTCACTTAGTTGATTTGCAAGAAAATATTTGAGATAAAGAAGAAAAAAAATGTTTAGAGAGGAAAATGTACTGTATTACTATACTCTGCTTATACACATCTTATGGAGCTAAAATCATTATGATTTCTAGAAACACCAGAAACGGTGACAGTACAAGAGACTGTTTCTAATGGAAAAATATTCTAGCCATGGGACTAATGTCAGTTTGAGTCACTGATGAAGCAAATGTTTCTCAGGCTCTGGCGATACACATAGCTCTTTACTTGGCACAAAGGGAGCTTTTAGCAAACAGGATGCAGATCATACTATGATGAGGAAGACAAATTGGAATGGCTCCTCAGTCTCCCAACACTGGGTACAAATTCCCCATCCCACCAACTTGTGAGTGTTTAAGACTATAAACCTTAGGGAGGGAGGAAGAAGCAATGGAACAGGAGGCAGAGAAAAGGAAATACGAAGTAAAGGAGAAAATGAATAAGCCCCAGATGTCTTCGTGCCCACTCTAAAAATTCAGAGGTATAGTCAGGTTTTTTTTCCAGTGTGCTAATATTCTTCCTTCCCGATATCTAAAATATTGAACATGCATGCGTCCCAAGGCACAGAAATCATTTAAATTATGTTGGAGCAAACTAATTAAATTAGCTTTATTTTTCAATTAGACAATGTACAAGAGAATATAATTCAAAAGAAAAATTCCAAAGCTGGCTAGTAGAATTGGTTATAGTTTTAGAGATTTTAACTAATAAAAGAAATGGAAATGCTTCTAAGTTTCCTTCAGTCTAAGACATGATAGTTTTTGGAACATACGTTTTCCATGAGTTTTAGAAATCTTAATGATAACTGACTGAAAAATGTTAGCACTTGCATCCTCATTCAGCCAAAGGCTGTTTTATCCAGCTAAATAACTCTGGGGAGGATCCACCTAAGACATTCAACAGCTGGGTAAGTTTTGAGGTGTTCACAGAGCAAAAGTCCACTCTAAAAAATAAAGCTGGGTGACATTTTCAAAATAATTGTCATATTTGTGGGAAGAAATACATATGAAAATACATCTTTCTTTTAAAACTTAGTCAACAGATTCAAATTTTCCATAGCTGTTTTAATCCATGTAACTAAAAGATATTTGGGAAAGATGTAAAGAGAGAAACTCAACTCCCTCGGACTTTGCTCCAGATATCCTTTTAAGAGTGTTCCTTGTTTTAACCAAGTTACCTATCATGACACACAGACTGCTGCCTAATCACATGACTTATAAAAATTATGATGTAACATAATGATGTTTTCCCTCTACCGGTAATTCTGAGGCTTGTTCTGTTACCACACTGAATGATCTTCTGGATAATCTGCTGTGAGTGGAGTAGAGAGTATACTTGAACAACATTTGACTAGGCCACCTTCTCCTGCTGCTACAAAAGAATGGTTTCTTCCCAGTCACAAATCTATCCTGAATGTTAATTAAATATTTACAAGGTACTTTAAAATTCTCCCTGAATGCTAATCTGAAAATAGCAAACTACGTTCATTTGAATAAGCAGAAATTTCTGCCTGTCCAAATTAAGCATCTCTGGCCTCAGAGTTTAATTCAGATAATTCTATGACTTGGGGGAGAAAAAAAAAAAGAACTGACTACCTACTATGTATAAGGCTCCATGTCAAATGCGGAAATTAAACTTTCTAGGACTAGGAAATTTGTCATAAACTACAACAATTTGTATTATTTAACTCACATGATTTCCCTCTGGGCTTAAAAGCTAAATTAGTTGCAAAATCCTCACCTTTTTAGCATTAAGCTTTTACATTGTTCCTTAACATATAACACTGTATCTAGTTACATAAAGATGCAGTATTTTCTACATATTAACACAGATTTCCACATTTTATTCATTAAGTTTCTGAAAGAGTTTTAGCATGAAGGTTCCATTTATTGTATCAAAAAATAAAAATATCATCAAAGTCTTTTTGCAACTCCCAAAACACAGTTAGAGAATAATGATCATATGCTAAAAAATGTAAAATGCAATTTGTGCTGTGCCCCATTTACTACAAAATCACTACGAACAATGCATTTTGTACAGTATATTGCTCCAGGGAAAGTGGATCAGCATCAGGAATGAATAAAGAACATTGCATTTGAAATCAGCTAATTCTGCCTCAGCGCTTTAAAAAACTATTTGTTATGATATTACCTCCTGTCAAGCACATAATGTGATATTTTCCTCAATAAAAACTAAACAGTTGCTGTAATTTCAGCTTCTCTAATTTTCTACTTTTTAAGCACTAAATATTTAAACAATACAGACCTGGAAGTCTCAAGCCAGTCATCTGATCTTCGCATCTTCCTGCCTAAAGTAGAGTAACTATCTGTACAGGGGCCTGCTCTGTCACAGACATACATAACGGCAGCTGTTGAGGTCCTTACCTGCCCACAAGCCAGACCCATTCCTCTTTCTCCCATGCCATGCGGACACGATAAATTTAACTCCAGGGCGTCTGCTCCAGAAGCCTTTAAGATGAGGAAGGAAAATGAAAAAAAACACAAAGCTTTAACTGTATACTAATAGGCTTTCACCACTGATAATACAACATAGGTCACATTTGACAAATTTTAACTACTCTGTTTTCTGAACCACGGCTATTGTATGAGGTGTATTCTGACTCTCTCAAATGAGGGTATCTATACAAGGATTATTCAGTTCAGTCGCTCAGTTGTGTCAGACGCTTTGCAACCCAATAGACTGAAGCTCGCCAGGCTTCGCTGTCCATCACCAACTCCCAGAGCCTACTCAAACTCATGTCCATCGCATCAGCGATGCCATCCAACCATCTCATCCTCTGTTGCCCCCTTCTCCTCTTGCCTTCAATCTTTCCCAGCATCAGGTTCTTTTCCGGTGAGTTGGTTCTTCGCATCAGGTGGCCAAAGTATTGGAGCTTCAGCTTTAGCATCAGGCCTTCCAGTGAATATTCAGGACTGATTTTCTTTAGGATTTACAGGTTGGATCTCCCTGCAGTCCAAGCAACTCTCAGCAGTCTTCTCCAACACCACAGTTCAAAAGCATCAATTTTGGGAACTCAGCTTTCTTTATAGTCCAACTCTCACATTCATACATGACTACTGGAAAAACCATAGCTTTGACTAGACAGACCTTTGTTGGCAAAGTAATGTCTCTGCTTTTTAATATGCTATCTAGGTTGGTCGTAGCTTTTCTTCCAAGGAACAAGCGTCTTTTAATTTCATGGCTAGAATCACCATCTTCAGTGATTTTGGAGCCACCCAAAATAAAGACTGCCACTGTTTCCATTGTTTCCCCATCTCTTTGCCATGAACTGATGGGACCGGATGCCATGATCTTAGTTTTCTGAATGTTGAGCTTTAAGTCAACTTTTTTACTCTCCTCTTTCACTTTCATCAAGAGGCTCTAGTTCTTTGCTTTCTGCCATAACAGTGGTGTCATCTGCGTATCTGAGTTTATTGATATTTCTCCTGGCAATCTTGATTCCAGCTTTGTGCTTCATCCAGCCCAGCATTTCTCATGATGTACTCTTCATATAAATTAAATAAGCAAGGTGATAATATACAGCCTTGATATACTCCTTTCCCGATTTGGAACCAGTCTGTTGTCCCATGTCCAGTTCTAACTGTTGCTTCTTGACCTGCATAGAGGTTTCTCAAGAGGTAGGTCAGGTGGTCTGGTATTCCCATCTCTTTCAGAATTTTCCACAGTTTATTATGATCCACACAAAGGCTTTGGCATAGCCAATAAAACAAAAGTAGATGTTTTTCTGAAACTCTCTTGCTTTTTCCATGATCCAGCAGATGTTGGCAATTTGATCTCTGATTCCTCTGCCTTTTCTAAAACCAGCTTGAACATCTGGCAGTTCACGGTTCACATACTGTTGAAGCCTGGCTTGGAGAATTTTGAGCATTACTTTGCTAGCGTGTGAGATGAGTGCAATTGTGTTGTAGTTTGAGCATTCTTTGGCATTCCCTTTCTTTGGAACTGGAAGGAAAACTGACCCTTTCTAGTCCTGTAGCCACAGCTGAGTTTTCCAAATTTGCTGGCATATTGAGTGCAGCACTTTCACAGCATCATCTTTCAGGATTTGAAATAGCTCAACTGGAATTCCATCACCTCCACCAGCTTTGTTCGTAGTGATGTTTCCTAAGGCCCATTTGACTTAGCATTCCAGGATGTCTGGCTCTAGGTGAGTGACCAGACCATAGTGGTTATCTGGGTCATAAAGATCTTTTTTGTAAGCTCGTCTGTGTACTCTTGCCACCTCTTCTTAATATTTTCTGCTTCTATTAGGTCCATACCATTTCTGTCCTTTATTGAGCCTGTCTTTGAAATGTTCCCTTGGTATCTCTAATTTTCTTGAAGACATCATTAGTCTTTCCCATTCTATTGTTTTCCTCGATTTCTTTGCACTGATCACTGAGGAAGGCTTTTTTATCTCTCCTTGCTATTCTTTGGAACTCTGCATTCAAATGGGTATATCTTTTTTCTCCTTTGCCTTTAGCTTCTCTTCTTTTCTCAGCTATTTGTAAGGCCTCCTCAGACAGCCATTTTGCTTTTTTGCATTTCTTTTTTTGGGGGATGGTCTTGAGCACCACCTACTGTACAATGTCACAAACCTCCGTCCATAGTTCTTCATGCATTCTGTCTATCAAATATAATCCCTTGAATCTATTTGTCACTTCCACTGTAATATCATAAGGGATTTCATTTAGGTCATACCTGAATGGTCTAGTGCTTTTCCCAACTTTCTTCAATTTAAGCCTGAATTTGGCAATAAGGAGTTCATGATCTGAGCCACGATCAGCTCCCAGTCTTATTTTTGCTGACAGTATAGAGCTTCTCCACCTTTGACTGCAAAGACTATAATCAATCTGATTTCAGTATTGACCATCTAGTGATGTCCACATGTAGAGTCTTCTCTTGTGTTGTTGGAAGAGGGTGTTTGCTATGACCAGTGCATTCTCTTGGCAAAACTCTATTAGCCTTTGCCCTGCTTCATTTTGTACTTCAAGGCCAAATTTGCCTGTTACTCCAGGTAGCTCTTGACTTCCTACTTTTGCATTCCAGTCCCCTATAATGAAGACGACATCTTTTTTGGGTCTTAGTCCTAGAAGGTCTTGTAGGTCTTCATAGAACCATTCAACTTCAGCTTCTTCAGCATTACTGGTCAGGGCATGAAAGTAAAGTCACTCAGTCGTGTCAGACTCTTTGGGACCTCATGGACTGTAGCCACTAGGCTCCTTCCATCCATGAAATTTTTTAGGCAAGAGTACTGGAGTGGGTTGCCATTTCCTTCTCCAGGGGAATCTTCCCGACCCAGGGATCAAACACGGGTCTCCCGCATTGCAGGCAGACGCTTTACTGTCCGAGCCACCAGGGGCATAGAACTCGATTACTGTGATATTGAATGGTTTGCCTTAACAAACAGAGATCTTTCTGTCGTTTTGAGATTGCATCCAAGTGCTGCATTTCAGACTCTTTTGTTGACTATGATGGCTACTCCGTTTCTTCTAAGGGATTCTTGCCCACAGCCGTAGATATAACAGTCATCTGAGTTAAATTCAGCTATTCCAGTCCATTTTAGTTCACTGATTCCTGAAATGCTGATGTTCACTCTTGCCATCTCCTGTTTGACCACTTCTGATTTGCCTTGATTCATGGACCTAACATTCCAGGTTCCTATATGTATTGCTCTTTACAGTATCAGACTTTACTTTGATCACCTGTCACATCCACAACTGGGTGTTGTTTTTGCTTTGGCTTCATCTCTTCATTCTTTCTGGAGTTGTTTCATCATTCTTTTCCAGTAGCATATTGGGCACCTACTGCCCTGGGGAGTTCATCTCTCGTTGTCATACCTTTTTGCCTTTTCACAGTGTTCACAGGGTTCTCAACGCAAGAATCCTGATGTAGTTTGCCATGCCATTCTCCAGTGGGTCACGTTTTGTCCGAACTCTCCACAATTACCTGTCCATCTTGGGAGGCCCTACACGGCACGGCTCATAGTTTCATTGAGCTAGACAGGGCTGTGCTCCATGTGATCAGTTTGGTTAGTTTTCTGTGATTGTGGTTTTCATTCTCTCTGCCTTCTGATGGATAGGGAAAAGATCCTTATGGAAGTTTACTGATGGAAGAGACTGAGGGCAAAACTGGGTCCCATGGGCTGGGCCACGTTCAGTTCAGTTCAGTCAGTTCAGTCACTCAGTTGTGTCTGACTCTGCGACCCCATGAATCGCAGCACGCCAGGCCTCCCTGTCCATCATCATCTCCCGGAGTTCACTCAAACTCACATCCATCGAGTTGGTGATGCCATCCAGCCATCTCATCTTCTGTCGTCCCCTTCTTCTCCTGCCTCCAATCCCTCCCAGCATCAGAGTCTTTTCCAATGAGTCAACTCTTCGCATGAGGTGGCCAAAGTACTGGAGTTTCAGCTTTAGCATCATTCTTTCCGAAGAACACCCAGGGCTGATCTCCTTTAGAATGGACTGGGTGGATCTCCTTGCAGTCCAAGGGACTCTCAAGAGTCTTCTCCAACACCACAGTTCAAAAGCATCAATTCTTCAGCCCTCAGCCTTCTTCACAGTCCAACTCTCACATCCATACATGACCACTGGAAAAACCATAGCCTTGACTTGACAGACCTTTGTTGGCAAAGTAATGTCTCTGCTTTTGATTATGCTATCTAGGTTGGTCATAACTTTTCTTCCAAGGAGTAAGCGTCCTTTAATTTCATGGCTGCAGTCACCATCTGCAGTGATTTTGGAGCCCCAAAAAATAAAGTCTGACACTGTTTCCACTGTTTCTCCATCTATTTCCCATGAAGTGATGGGACCAGATGCCATGATCTTCGTTTTCTGAATGTTGAGCTTTAAGCCAACTTTTTCACTCTCCTCTTTCACTTATATTTTTCTATAAGTTTGTTTATTTTTGAAGTATAATTGACATCTAATACTATGTTAATTCCTGGTGCACAACACAGTGATTCAATACTTTTATACATTTCTATACATTACAAATAATCATCATTATAAGCCTAGTCACCGTCTGTTATCATACAAAGATATTACACTACTATTGACTATATCATGCATTTCATACCCATGGCTCATTTTTTTTTTGTAATTGAAAGTTTGTACCTCTTAATTTTCTTCACCTATTTCTCTCATCTTTTTAAACTGAATCAATTTTATTATATTTTTAAAAAATCCATCCTAAGAAACATGAAGCACAGATAATTTTGTTTTAATTTAATAATTAAGTAGGAATCTTTCTTATTTAACTCATTAATTTATACAAATGGATCCTATAGAAATGAACAAAATATTTCACACTAAGCATTTTTAAAATAACTGGAGAACCATAGAATTCTTTAGAAGTCTTTTGTAAAAACTCTAAGAACAATTAAAACACTTTTTTTTTTTTAATTTGAGAAATGGAAGATAAACTAAATGATTCTTTTACCTAACTTCTAGAATTCCTTCAATGCCACCATTTCTTTTTGAGTAAGGTAAGCATGGCTCAGTTTCCATAATATTATAACATGTCTATCACATCGTGGAAAGACTTTTTAAAAAGTTCATTATTTTCTAAGCATATCAGACCTTTCTTTAGTCCAACAGTTTTTCTTTAAATCTTTCTTTTCTTCCTAATCGTTCAAGATTTTTTCCTATTTTATTAATTTTAAATAAGACCTCAACAAACAAGTATTCTATCGATAGTTATATCTTTCTTGGTTGACTTTCTTACTCACTTTTACTCATTAGTGAGTCTGCTTTTCCTTCTGCACATTTGTGAAAGTTCATTGAATCATTCAGCCTATTTTCTAACATGGTTTTATTATGGTTTTTGTAAATGCTTCATGTTATTTGAAAATTATTTGAATCACAGTTTGGTGGTAAGCTTAGACAAAACACAACTCTGAGTTCTAATTCTAGATCTGCTAAGGAACTTGGGCAAGTAAGTTAACCTTCTTTGTTCCCATCTGTTCAAGTGTAAGAGCTTCCCAGATGGCTCAGCACTAAAGAATGCATCTGCCTGAAATGCAGGAGACTCAGGAGACATGGATTCCATTCCTGGATCAGGAAGAGCCTCTGGAGGAAGAAATGGCAATCCACTCCAGTATTCTTGCCTGGAAAATCCCATGGACAGAGGAGCCTGGTGGGCTACAGTCCATGGGGCCTCAAAGAGTTGGGCACAATTAAGCACTAAGCACACATACATTCAAGTGTAAACTGGAGACAATAGGACCTATCTCAAAACCATGTCATGTGAGAATCTGCAGTTTAATTAAAAGATTGTACACTGCAAGTATATATTTTTTCTTATTATGTCTTAGTTATTTCAAATATTTCTTTTAGACTTATTTGCTTTAGACTGCTAGTTGAAATGCAGCAATTAATAGCAAATCAATTCAACAACATTTTGGAATAAGCTTTAGGTGTCATTTGTATAGATATTTATACACATTTTCTAAAATGTAAGTGCAAGCTTACAATTAGATTCATAGTAGACAATAATAACTAACATTTATTGAACACTTACAATATGTCAGATACTTTACTAGGATTCTTATAATGGATATATCATTATTCCCATTTTGTAACTGATAAAATCAAGCTGCAAAGAGTTCAAGTGACTAATTTATTATTCTAAAGCTTGTAAATGAGAATAGGATCTTTAAATCAAGCATTTTAAGTATAGAACCTGTATTCTTGGTCACTATCCTAACTTATTAGAAATCAGGTAATCCATGGCTAGAATTGTTTTAACGTGATAACAAAACATTACAACTTGACATCTTTCAAGTTTCTAAATATTAAATAGATATTAAAATCTTGTAAGACCACTTATTAAATTTAGTCTTTTCAGTGACTGTCAAAAATTTTCCCACCACTATACACATATACAAATGCTAACCCACTAAACATACCCATAAAGATTTTTGAAATGAGGATCTAGGCCTCAAAAACTGATAATC
This sequence comes from Bos indicus, assembly GCF_029378745.1. NCBI lineage: Eukaryota > Metazoa > Chordata > Mammalia > Artiodactyla > Bovidae > Bos > Bos indicus. The sequence continues at coordinate 46,433,186 of NC_091762.1, read as the reverse complement.
CTGCTCAAAATAACACCAAGAGCTGGGGAATACTCATTTGGCCTCTGCTTCAATATTCTTGTCATACGATGTACACCACCTTAAAAGGCAGTTAATTCTATTTCTAAGCAACCAGATGCATTCAAAAAGGCTTAATTGCTGAATTACCATGAAATGTTAAATTAACTGAAACTGGGCATGCATTCTGACTCCTGTTAGTCACAAGCTTTTTAGTTTAGTCACTTAGCCCAGAGTTTATTCTGCCTCACCTAAATGATTATACAATAAAATAATCTAGTGAAGGCAGTGACATAGAAAATTTGCTGCTCCTAATTTCATACATTATCTATTTATCATCTGTTTATTGGCATGAAGTAGAATGATGTGTTAATAGTGTGGACTATAGAGCCAGATTTCATGGGTTTGAATCCCACTTTTACCACATACTAGCTGTGTGAACTTGGGCATATTATTTAACAACTTTTGACCTCAGTCTCCTCATTTCCAAAACATGGAAAACAGAAAAGTACCTCACAAGATTGCTTTTCTAAGGTACAAATAAATTTAACAAAAGTGAATGACTTAGAACAGTGCCTGGACTGCAGTAAATATTACGTAGTATAAGCAGTTAATCTAGTCTAACTACCTGTCTCACTGTCTATCCATCTATCTATCCATCCATCTATCCATTCAGTTACAATCTCCAACTTGCTGTTCCTCAGCTTTGATCTGAAAAAGAATATAAAGTAGCTATACACACTTCGGGGGCTTTACAGGTGGCTCAGTGGTAAAGAATCTGCCTGCCAATGCAGGAGATGCAGGAGACGAGGGTTCAATCACTGGGTTGAGAAGATCCCCTTGAGTAGAAAATGACAAACCACTCTGGTATTCTTGCTAGTATCCTCTGTCCATGGAGAATTCCACGACTGAGTGACCGAACAACAAAACAACAAAAATCCATACTTGGGATTGGGGGAAGGGGTGGCAGAAAACTATTCTAAGAAATTCTCAGAGTAGTGGTAGTAACGTGATTTCTAAAATTCTCTGATTCATTTTGTAAAACCTCTCAGAGAAATTAGGGAAGCAAAACCACAAACCCTTGGACAATATATCCAACAAAATGGGGTACACGGTTCTTTTCCTTCTCCTTTCCTTACCTCTCTCTTCCTTATCGATCTGTGTAGTTCTAAAGTCACTGGCTGGGGACGAGCAAGGTAGGTGACTAGGAAGTTCTGAGGAAGAGCCATGAGGGCCCAGTGAGGGTATCAGAGCCTGAGCACAGAGAGAATGACAGACGTGTGGAGGGTGGCTTGGGGTAGTAAATCAGAGCCCTAGTGGGAAGAGAAGTCTTCCATGGGTCAAGGGGAACAAGTAAAAGATATAAGAGACCAAGCAGGGTAGAAAGACATGAAGCTACATTTTTTGGTGCCTGCTCAGTCAGTCACTCAATCATGTTCAACTCTTTGTGACCCCATGGGCCGTAGCCTGCCAGGCTCCTCTGTCCATGGAATTTTTCAGGCAAGAATACTGGAGTGGGCTGCCATTGCCTACTCCAAGGACACTTCTTGGATTCTCCCTAATTTTCTTCTGTTAGAAGAATACATGAGGCCCACTGCCAACTTTCTACATAGCAACACTGTCAATCAGTCTCAACTATCCAAAACCGGGGACTCAAGTTCTCTGGGATCTTAGACCACTTTGAAGTGGACCTGGGACAGGTCAACACTGGATTGGCTTGGGCCCCACTGGGTACTAAGTCTGTGACTATCTCTTATCTCCAACTAGGCATCTATCTTTCCTGATTCTATTCTGTCCTGCTGACTGTTAGTATTCAGGAATTTATATCCAACTGGTCCTACGTATTCCTATCATGTACCTCTGTCTGCTTTGTATCTCAGCCTATTTGAGATTTCCTAACTTCAACATCTATTTAATTTTATGAAATACCACTAGTCCAGATCCTAGTTTATAAAAAAAAAAAAAAAAAAACAAACCGAAAACATGAAAAGAACCTGGCTTCAAAGTGGTTTATTTGGACTCTCTGCTAGGAATAGTATGGTCACCTGGTTTTGACACCTATGCCTCTCAGCTGGACCTTCCTTGTCTTGGCCTACCAGTTACAGTCAGACCCTTGGCAATCGCCCATCAAATCCCTGACCTGAAACCTTCAGCTTTGGATTTTAATCACCTCAAGTTCATTGTGCCAAATCAAATTCATTCTTCCCATTTACTCTGTAATTGCTTCCTTTTGTTTATCACATGCCTGTATATCAGCTCTGTGCCTTTATTTTGCTTCATTCAACAAATATCTGAGGACTATCCACTGACCAGCAAAGCCCTGTGTTTGGAATTGGGGTTAAATAGTGAACCAGGTGAGGTCTCCACTCAGACAGGTTGCTTTGTCATAAGGAAGACAGGTGAAAGAGCTGATGACATCACTGTTAATCACCAGTTTTATTAAATTCTGTGGAGAAAAGGCACAAGCAGAGGTAGACCCAGATTTGGGGGAGGAGCCTGAAGTTCATACAATTTGCAGATACTTCTTTAAAAATAAAAATGATTTAAAAATTAAAAAGAGAAAATCAGGTATGGGCCTTGGAAGTAGCTTGTACAAGTAAGGGCTCTGAAACTTAAGCTTCATCAACTTTAAGATAAACTAGCTTCTGAGCATAGGATTTCAGAAGGAGTAGGACAGGAGGTTAACCTACTAGTCAGGGAGCTCCAAGAGGAGGAAGAGAGAACATTTCAGCCCAGGATAATGGCAAAGGCTCTGAGGTGCACGTGTGTTGGAGGAGTAAAAGAAGGCCATTGGGGTCTGGAATGTAAAGAACAAACCCAAGGGGACACCAGGGAATGGCCAGGTACCAGACCATACAGGTCAAGTTAAGAGTTTTACATGGTCAGAAAGCTAGCGGGAAGACTGTGGTTGATTGGAAGCAAAGAGATTAATGGGGCTTTCAGATTAGGATGGTAGCAACTCATATTGAGGGCTTCCCAGGTGGCACTAGTGGTAAAGAACCTGCCTGCCCATGCAGGTTAGATAGAAGAGCAGGTTTGATCCTTGGGTTGGGAAGATCCCCTGGAGGAGGACAAGGCCCCCCACTCCACTATTCTTGTGTGGAAAATCCCATGGACAGAGGAGCCTGGCAGCCTGCAGTTCATAGGGTCACACAGAGTCAGACATCACTGAAATGACTTAGCATACACAAACGCAATGCATATTGAGCCACACCTAATTTATATGTCTCCTCAAATTTGGTGGCCTTACTTGCCACCCAAGCTTTTGCCACTAGCTTAAAAAAGAACCTTGGTCCCTGTTGCTGTCCTCAGCTTTCCTGTCATTGCCAGCTCTCATAGCTCCCTCAGGATGAGAGCAGGACTCGCCACTGAATGTGTCAGAGTGGGAGCTCCAGGAGGGCCAGTGCTCTCAACACGCTGTGGGATTTGGCTTCTGAAGCAGTTGCTTAAGGAGGGAGGGACATGCAGCCCAAATGTGCAGAGAAAGTAAACCTTTGGGGTGTAAAGTGTGACGAGTGAGAGAGAAGAAACAGAAGGAACCAGTAGATGTGTCCTTCACTCGTCTTCTTCTCTAAACTGTTGTGAGGCAGGATGATCCCACACAGCCCTCCCATCCCACATGGCTGAGCAATTGGCTCCATCTCCTTGTGAAGTGGCAGCTAGCTCTGGAACACACCACGCTCCATCTGCTTTCCCTTCTTCCCATTGCCTTCACTCCCCTCACACCCCCCTTAATCTTATTGCTTTGGAATTGAATCCTTCAGTGAAGCATCTTCACATTAATTTTGACTCAGGCTCTGTTTTCTAAGCTAACACACATTAAGAAAGAAATGGATTCCAAATCTATTCAAATGAGTTCAAGATCTATTTAAGATCTACTATGGGGTATGGTTCAATTTGGTATACACATTTAAAGTGTGAACATGTCTACCTAGCTGAGGCTATACCTTATTCACCTTTGTTTTGGATGGCCAGGGACTCTGCAAATAGTAAGTGCTTCAGAGATCTTCCCTCCATGGAATTGGAATAGTTTATCAATGTCCCAGAAAATTAGGATAGCATGTGATCAGATACCTGAACCAAAGAAATTGAGCAGAGCCTAACAATGCTACTAATTTGACACCAAGCTATAAAAACTTTTCTGGAGGCTGCTTCTGTTTTATGGTGCTCAAAACACAAGACAAATTAAAACCAGGTTGAGAAATAAGACATTAAAAGTATGTGTATTCTAGAGAGTTAGAGTGAAAAAGAAAGTTTGGTTCAACATGGTTCTATTTCCAAGAATATGCATGTGAAAAAAATGATATATTGCATGCACACTGACTTTTAAAAACAGCATCTGGTAGATTTTACCATAGTTTAAGAATGTACTAGGTTCCTGGTTTTTTAACCACCCCCCAACATGGCCTTAAATGTTTATTCAAAATAATACAATAAAATGTTAGTCTCCAATGAAGTAAATAATAATGGTCCCTTCTTGTCCAAATTTTAATTCTGATATAGAGTTTCTCTCTCAATCTCTATTTTTTCATATTTTTGTACAAATGGATCTACTCTGCTATTACACACATTCATTTCTGTTTTCAGATATAACAGTAAAGAGCTGATAGCAAGATTTTCTGAATTCCCTGTTGTGCAATTCAAGAATTAATCTACTCTGTGGAGAGGAACTTCATGAATTTAAAGTATATCCATCATCATATTAAGTGATTTGCTGAACTTAAAAGCAATGGCTTGTAGAACAGCTGGTATGTTCTCTCAGATTCCTACCCTTCATTATCACCACCCCCAAACAAATGTACATTGTAAGTAGTATAGTAACTTTGGCTTGAACACTTTTGTTTTTGTTGATTTGTTTTAATGTGGGCTCTTCCATTGTAAGAAAATCTGTTTTAATCTGTTGTGAAGCATGTGTTCACAGAAACAAAACCAAATACTGACTCTACAAAGCTTTATTGGGTGCCTACCATATGAGCTATGGTGGAACCATCCTGCCTATTGCTTCCCTCCAGGGAAATATGAAGACCTGGGGATAGTTCCTTCCTGTGTTATGCCCTGAGCTGGTCCATATTTCAAAGATTAGAGGGAACTTTTTTTAATCGACACACTTCAAGATTGAACTCCTTGATATACAAATTGCTCTTCTGTTGAGAGATCTAACAGACTATTTTGACTGAATGGAAGGCATATCTTTTTCCTTTTCTTTCTTTCAAACATATTTTCCTTTTTTTCTTCCTTCCCCTTTTACTTTGATTGATTGCTAATGAGAAGCTACAAAATAATATTGAATAAAACCTCAGTTAAAGAATTAGATATAGAGTGTGAGAAATATGGAATGTATCTTTAAGCTGTATCTTTATACATATATAAAAGCTTTTGACTTTTTAAAAGTAAAATTGGCTTATTTAAAAATTAAGGCTTATTATTGACAAAAATACTTTCAGTATTTTATTCTACAGAAGGCAGAAGAGCAAGTAGTGTGATAAAGCCATTCATCATAGTCAGCTTTAAATTGGCAAAACTCATGCCAAACCTGGGCTCTGTGGAAAATTTCACGGTCAATTAGGTAAATACATGTGTAAAATGGACCCAGCAACAAAGATCACGAAGCCAATTACTGATCATATTTAATTTCATCTAAGTCCCAGAAACAATTTTTGCCCTCACAGATCTAAGATATCCAAATAAACTGTACAATCACAATTTTTAAATGCTATAGAAAGCTTTATAACATTTCATAAGGCAGAGCTGTTAGTTCATAATTATTATTAGGTTTAGTCTTCACTTCTTAGAGGTTTTCAAGAAACCCCAGCTACAGTGTTTTTCGTGATAGAACAATGGACATAAGTACACAATTTTAAGTATGTATTTTTCTATTTGAAATAGAAATTTGAGGCACATGGTTAGTTGTTTGCATTTGTGCAAGATTCAATTTATATTATAGAAAACTCGCTGACTAGTGTTCCATTCAGGAGCATTCTGTCCTACCATTTTATGCATGTCTGTATTCAAACTAGTATAGTATTAAATGAACCTTTTATATTTTAAATATTCAAGAGCTTTATATTCAAAATTTCTTTTCTTGCTGTCAAACTAGCTTGCCTAAAGGCAAGGTAAGATCAAGTTAGACTCTCAAAGGTAGAATTAAATTTTATCATGGCATCCATCATAATATACAGTTTGCTTAATATGCAAATAAAGAGTATATGGAGTCAAAGAATAAAGGATTTTTAGGCAGTGTGTGAAATCCAAGGGACTACTTTTATAGAATAGATTCCTTTTAAATTTACATTTCCATCATTTTAATGAAAACACAGGGTAAACAAATTGTAATAGAAATGTTTTAAGTTACCATTTTTCACTCAATTTTTCTTCTACAGGGTTATTTTTCATGACAGCTCTTTATTTAAAACTAATAAAAATAGAAGAGAAGAAATAAAATAAATATAAAGAAATCATTACCTCAGCCTTTCTGGAGAGTTCCATCCAGTCATTTCTGTTGTAACTGCACATGATGCTAGCAATCACAATCTTTAAAAAGAGAAAGGAAAGAAAATTAGTTCAAATAGTTATGTCTTTATACACAGGGGTCTATGATATTTACATATATATGTTTATAGTGGTAAATTATATCATAAAAATTAGTTTTCCATCTGCTGAAAGAAATCAGTAAAGTACAGCATGGAATTATAGTGAAGCAAAGGATAAGATCTGGGGCTTCAGACTTAGGTTAGAGACTTTCTCATTTACTATCTTTGAATGCTTGAGCAAGTTACTTAACTTCCCAATCCTCAGCATTCTCTTTTCAAATGGAGATAATAATACTGACTTAGCCAACATCAAAAAGTGATAGTGATTACATGAATTTGCGTATGCAAAAAGAGTTGTTTAAGTTATCTAATGATGTAGTGCATGTGTACTCAGTCATGTCCAACTCTTTGTGACCCCATGGACTGCAGCCCAGCAGGCTCCTTTGTCCATGGGATTTTTCAGGCAGGAATACTGGAGCAGGTTGCCATTTCCCACTCCAGGAGATCTTCCTGACCCAGGGAATGAACCCTGGTCTTCTGCATCTCCTGAAATGGTAGGCAGATTCTTTATCACTGAGCCACCTGGGAAGCCCATAATGACGTAGAAATATTTATTAACGTAATTACTGGTATAGCTAAAAGGTTTCAAGATATGGAAAGGAAATAAATTAGTGTCTTCTTCAATCACATCTTATTATAGTATGGATAATTACACCTTACATATTCAGAGTGAATTACAGTTTTAAAGTTTGCTAAACGTTGATTATTTAACTACAGTATTACAGTATAATGGAGGCTTCATAGAGTAGTAGTTACTAGTATCTGCTCTGAAGCCAGAATGTCTAGATTAGAGTTCAGACTCTATCACTAACTGTGTGGTGCTGGACAAGACATTTAATTTCCTCATTGGTTAAACATGGATAACACTACAATCTACTTGCTGCTGTTGTGTCTGACTCTTTTGCAACCCCATGAACTATAGCCCACCAGGCTCCTCTGTTCGTGGAATTTCCTGGACCAGAATACTCGAGTGGTTGTCATTTCTTTCTCCAGAGGATTTTCCTGACCTAAGGATAGAACCCATGTCTCCTGCATTGGCAGGTCCTTTACCACTGAGTCACCAGGGAAACCCACTATCTACTTAGAAAAGTAACAATCAAATTGCTAAGAGTTTATGACTCTAATAATGTACTAGGTAATGCTTTAATGGATTTTATCCTATTAACTTACTTAATTGTTCTCAAATGATTCTCCCCATTTTACAGATGAAGAAGCTGAGGTACTGAGACATAAAGGTTACAGAGCTAATGAAGAGCAGAGCCAGGACTCAGACCCAAAAATTTAACTAAGAATCTGTGCTTTTAACCATTAGTTTTTGCAGGCCTAATGTAAATATTCAGTATATGTCAGTAATTACTTTCTATTATTACCATTTAAAGACTATGAGTCAGGACATAAAGTCTGTGCCAAATCTGAAGCCACAGAGTCTAGTAGAAGAGTCCGCTAAAAGCCACTGGGCTCTCACCACATACAGCTTTTTTTTTTTTTTTTTAATATGTCTAAAAAAACAAAACAAAGATGTGACAAACAAGTCAGATGAATGCTTTTATCAAGAAAAGAAAGAAAATAAGCTATAATCATACGGGAGAGAGTTCTGAATACCAGAGCTCTAAATACTGAATAAGCCTGTCCTTAACGTTGTGTCAATTTTTTCCTGATAGACTATAATCCTCCATGGGTACCTGGACTGCTCTGCACCATTCATCATTTTATCTACAATAACCAGCATGATGTTTGGCACATAGTAGAACTGATTGAATAAATGTACGAGGTCACTAAAGGTTTAAGAACAGAGAGTTGCATTTTCAGTTTATCCTTTTAAGATTAAGCAGAAATGAACACCATGAGTTAGAGAAGGGAAAAAATAAACAATTGGTGAAAACTTTTGGCAAATTATTATTGTATGATTCAGAGAGAAGAGTGAGCAGAACAGTTGTGAATGCTGGTCTTGGTGACAGAGAAAGGGTCAGATGTCAAAATACACAGAAACTGTGTGTATTAAGATTGAAAAAGAAGAATCAGGAGATCTGAGAAGCTGACTGTGAGTGACTGAGAAAATCTTACAACTTTAGTCAGACAAAAGTAAGACGATGCTGAGAAAAAAGGAAGCCAGAAGAAACAGTGTATTCAAACAGATTCCTATTAGAGAGAGGAACAAACAGAGAAAAGTAAAAGTAGATGATGACTAGAGGAGGAAAAGTAAGAATGCATGATTGTTTTTTACTGAGTTTAGGATTCAACTTTTGTGTAGCTTTTAAGAACTGGGGAGGAAAAAAAAAATGTAAGAATGACCCTTGGCCTTTTCTATAGGGGCTGAAAAAAAGTGAAAGGTCAACTTCTAAACTTGCCCATCTACAAGCAAGAAAGGGTCACCAGAATAATTATGCATCTTCAATACACTCTGCCATTTTCACATGCTATAAAATCTTGACGTTATTCTGCCCCACCCTCCAGTTAGAAAACAGAGCAGGGAGGAATTCCCCAGAGAGGCAACCAGACCTTCAAGGACTACACTATTACCTCCTCTTGAGTACTCCTTGCACGGGGGACTTCATTTGAAATGAAAACCAATTGGGATGAAGGCTGGGGGCAAGTGGACAGATTCTACTGTCCTCAGTGGCCTCGAGTTCAAGTCAACAAATACACCTTTCTTTTATTTTTTAAAACTTATTTTAATGGGAGGCTAATTACTTTACAATATTGTAGTGGTTTTTGCCATACATTGACAGGAATCAGCCATGGGTGTACATGTATATCCTGAACCCCACTCCCACCTCCCTCCCCATCCCATCTCTCTGGGTCATCCCAGTGCACCAGCTCTGAGCTCCCTGTCTCATACATCGAACCTGGACTGGCGATCTGTTTCACATATGATAATATATATGTTTCAAGGCTATTCTCTCAGATCATCCCACCCTCACCTTCTCCCACAGAGTCCAAAAGACCGTTCTATAAAGAAAGGTTAATCTAAGGATTTAGGGAAGGAGCAGACTCCCCAAGCTTGCTGGTAAAATGTCAAGAGCAAGGTTAGATCCAAAGATTCAGACTGAAAAAATGACTTTCTTATTAGATACTGATTCTGTGGTGAAAGAGACAAACAGTAGACCTAGGTTTTTAGGGAGTTCTGTTAGCCAAAACCAAGAAAAGACAGGCAAACACAAAAACCAAACTTGCTTCCAGTTGTGGCAAAGTAACCTTCAAGTTTATACTCCCATATAAATATGAAGTGACTGCTATATCAGGATGGCATCCTCCTCCCGTGTCCCTTTCAGGTGCCACAGAGGACAAGAGGGAAGATCCTTCTAGTGGGGAGGATCCAGGTAGGCAGAGGGGCTGACCAAGAAAGCCACTTCCAAGAAATCAAGGTTTACTGGCCCTGACAACTGGATATGATAGATGTTCTCAAGTAGGGACTAACATAGTTCCTCTTTACTAAATGGTGATTTGACAAAGCTGTTTTTTCTTCAAATATATATTGATTGTGCCTGGATTGGTTAGAATCATCATTCACCTTTTAAGTCCCCAGGATTATGAGGAGCTATATTTGAGCTTGATGGAGAGAAGTAAATAACACCCAGAGAACTGTCCTGAACATTGAGAACACTGGTGCCATCAAATGCCTAGGAACGCAGTGACTGGGTATGATTTGGGGCACACTGTCATTGGGGAGGGGTGGCCACAGGTGGGAGAGATAGATAATGCTTAGGACAGAAAGAAGTTTTGTGTGCTCTGAACAGCTAAGCACTACCCGGTTCTTCATTCCTCATCTTCAAAAAACAGGCTCTACCTTCTTACCCAAAAAGCTGGGAAAATATCTCCAACAGGGTTAATCATAGTAATCAGCTACTCTACTCTCATTAAAGTCCTTCAGCTGAACTGAGGAGATAAAGACTTCTTTCCTCTTTGGTCCCTAAACTGGAATGGAGTGTGTTCATAGCAGCTAGTAATCACTGACTGATTTCTTACTTAGCCAAGCCAACCCTCCCACTCCCACTCAAAGCTAGCTGCACTGGGATGAAAAAAGCAGAGACAGAGGAAAGTAGAGACGCAAGATGGAGACACGGTTCTGTCACTTTTAAGTCTGGTGTACCACTAGCATGCCTGTCCAAGTGAACCAATAAACAGCACTTTTGACTTAAGGAAACTCAAGTTATATTCTGGTTTCTATCACTGACAGTCTTGACAATTACTACATGCAAAACTAAAATTGTCACTTTTAAAATAACTTCCTAAGCATTTTTTTCTGTCAAGTAAATTTAAGGGGAAAATAACTTTATACCTTATTTTTAAATGCTAAATTATCTAAGAAGTCTAAATATCTTTATCTAAAATCAAGGGATGGTTCATGAAAATATATATTGACATTCTATTTCAGAGGAATAAAGATGACCCAAAATCATTTTATTCTTGATTAAAAGATATAAGCATTTTTCAAAAGGCCAGGCTAAAACACATCAACAGTAAAAGAACACTGAATAGAATTTAATCTTTCCTCGAGGATTGGAAAGCCCTTCCGTGTTTTGCAGTGCCTGGTTTTTAATCAAACAAAGGAAGACAGGTTACTTTTTTCCTATGGAAAAAAAGAGTTAATGTATATTTCATATTGTGAAACATCATGAAAAGTTACTAGAAATGAATATCCAATGAAACATTTTTTTAAAAGAACAACATTTCCCTATATTTCATTTAATTTATGCCATTTCTAATGCTCCATTTTTATGGCTCATATTTTAAAACATTATTGGATGAGTTTATACATAAAAGCCAAATGCTATATAATGTTTTAACTAATCTTACATTTTATGAACATTTTAAGAGTCAAGTGAGAGATTCAAACCATATTAGTTAATCACTTAATATGGAAACTGAGTATCTACTGTAGTAGGCACTAAATGACATATAGAGGAGTTGAAGACACTGATTCAGAGTCTTTGATTATTCAACAATCAGTATTTCTTTGAGACCTATGTGCCAGTAACTGTAACTCTGAAGTGATGAAGGAAATATAGGGAAAATCCCTATATTTTTAAGAGGGGAAAAAAAGGCATTAAAGAATACATTATTTGAACTATTTTTGGGTCAAGATTTAAAAACAATACAGGCGAGCAAGATGGAGAATCACAGGGATGCATAAAGCCACATCAGATGATTTGGGTAAAAGCTGGCATTCCAGGTAGAGGAAACTGTAAGCAGGAACTCCGGAGGAGGAGTGATCATGATACACTTAAAAAATAGAAGGCCTTTGTCATTGGTGCTTCATGACAGGGCAAGAAGAGTGCAAAAGGAAATGAGAGGAGAAGGAAGCAGTCATTTCTCTGGGAGCTGAAACCTGTGGGAGTTTTTTTTTTTTTTTTTTTAATAGGGGTAATGGGGCTTCCCTGGCAGCTCAGCGGTAAAGAATTCACCTGCCATGCAGGAGACACAGGAGATGCCAGTTCCATCCCTGGGTGGGGAAGATCCCTTGGAAAAGGGCATGGCTACCCACTCCAGTATTCTTGCCCAGAGAATCCCATGTAGCCTGGTGGGCTACAGTCCATGGGGTCGCAGAGTAGACGCAACTGAAATGACTGAGCACACAGGTATGCATGCATATGGGAGGTACCAGGAGACCACTGAAAGGTTTAAAAGAGGGTAATAAAATGATCTGATTTATGTTTTTAAAAGATGCTGGCTACTTTATAGGGAACAGAATGAGGGGGCTGTAGGGTAAAAGTGAAGAGTCCAGTTTAGTTGAAATAAGGTGACTTGTGTAATATTCATGGAAATGGCCAGACGTGGAAATCTGAGCTAGATAAGTCAATGGTTATTCTCAGGAGGTGAGAAAAAATAAGAAATTAAGGATGATCCCTAGATTATTGGCTTGAGCCACTGAATGGAACATAGATGCTTCACTGAGATGGGACAAAGCCTAGTCCAATTATAAGTCAGGAACTGTTAAGATGTTCAACTTTAATATATTACATATAAAGTATTTAGCAAACTATTGGGGCTTCCCTAGTGGCTCAGAGGATAAAGCATCTGCCTGCAATGCAGGAGACCGGGGTTCAATCCCTGGGTTGGGAAGATCCCCTGGAGAAGGAAATGGCAACCCATTCCAGTATTCTCGCCTAGAGAATCCCATGATGACATTAATTGTGACACTGGATACATGAGTATAGAAGTCACTAAAGAAGTTAGTCAAGGTTATGGTTTTTCCAATGGTCATGTATGGATGTAAGAGTTGGACTACAAAGAAAGCTGAGTGCCTAAGAATTTATGCTTTTGAACTGTGGTGTTGGAGAAAACTCTTGAGAGTCCCTTGGACTGCAAGGAGATCCAACCAGTCCATCCTAAAGGAGATCAGTCCTGGGTGTTCATTGGTAGGACTGATTTTGAAGCTGAGATTCCAATACTTTGGCCACGTGATGCAAACAGCTGACTCATTTGAAAAGACCCTGATGCTGGGAAAGATTGAGAGCAGGAGGAGAAGGGGACGACAGAGGATGAGATGGTTGGATGGCATCACCGACTCAATGGACATGGGTTTGGGTGAACTCCAGCAGTTGGTGATGGACAGGGAGGCCTGGTGTGCTGTGGTTCATGGGGTCACGAAGAGTCGGACACAACTGAGTGACTGAACTGAACTGAACTGAAAGAAGTTAGGGTTGAAAGTGAATATTACAGAGACTCCAACATTAATGGTATTTAAAAGCCACCTGGCTTAGTGACTTTACAAACAGAATACAATAAAACAAGACAAAATGAAAGAGATGAGGATTGACCTAGAGTCACATTAAAATGTGGTGTCACAAATGCCAAGAGAGGGAAATGTCCCATAAAGAAAGGAGAAATTTATGAGGATGGATGCTTCTGAGAGCTGATGTAAGAAAACAGAGACCTGTCCACAGGATTTGGCAATACAGATGCCACTGGTAACCTTTACAAGAGAAATGTCAGGGAAGCAGGGAGGGCAGATAGTCAGACTAGACTGAATAAAGAGAACATGAAGGAGTTAGGGAAGTGATACACAAGCCTTCTAATAGTTTTGGTGGGCTTGCTGAAAGAGAAATGAGGCAGTAAATGAAGGGCTGTGGGAGGGCAAGTGAGAGTTTGTTCTTTTTTTTAATGGGCTATATATTACATATGTTTTTATACTGGTGGAAGTGACATGGAAAAGAGGAGGAAACTATTGAAAAGCCAAGAGGTGATGATGAATCTATCACATAAGTAGAGAATGTAAACTGTGCAAGGAGCACAGGCATTGTTTCCAGTCTAACCATATGGAAAGGTAGAGTAGACAGAAAACAGGAATGCATATAGTTCAGTTTACAGATTTGGTGTGGAAAAAGTGAAATTATTTTCCATAGTGTTTAGATTTTCTTTATCATATAACAGATGAGGTCTCCTACTGACAGTTAAGAGAAGTAGAGACAGGTTTAGAAGGATGAGAGGGAGATGAAAGTATTGACCTAGACATCTAAGAAAATGGGAACAAAAATTTACCAAGGGGTTATGATAAGAACACTAGGCTGGAAAGGCAAAAATATTTAATCAGGACGTGTTTTTATAAAATGAAATTAGTAAAAGGACAGTATAATTTAGAAAATTAGAACAAAGAAAGCTCCCTTTACACAGCTGACCATAAAACAGGTTTTATAGATTACTTCAAAGTTGAAACTCATATTATCAAGATGTTTTTTGTTGCTTTGGTCACAAAAATTTGGTGCATTCCATAAAAGGGCATTCTTATATCTAATTCTGTTGTTGAGAGAATACTTTTAAATTGCAGTTTTACATAGTTTTGACATTCATTTTGACTAATGCATGTAGCTTAAAATTACAATGTGTAAACATTCAATTTCTATTAAACATTAATGTTCTAAAGCATATAAAATGCCAACTATAATAATTTATGAATCAGATTTTGTGTTGTTTCTGCCTGAAAAATACTTCATAGGTTAAAAAAAAACAGGAAACTTACTCCACAGAAAGAAAAAATAGTGCTAAATGGCTTCAACTGTCATCCTTCAAAGCTTTTAAATTAAAGAATCACAATTTCTGGTCAAATTATTTTTATATAATTCATTTCTTTATGGAATAAAGAAAATGATTTTATTAAGCATTTTTTTTCAAGCTGAATGACAATGAAGTCTGCGTGTCAGAAATTATGGTGAAGAACAATATAAAACTTCCAAGTTTTATCTTTGGCTGTCTTGTCAAATTTCCAAACATTTGCAGTCTATGCTTACAACACAGGTTGGAAATACTGTTTTGGTATCCTGTAATCATACTGTGAACTACAATGGAAATTTAGTCAATAGTTCAGCTGCAAGACAACCTAAAATTTTTAGTAGGGAAAAACAGGCAAAGTGCAAAGTGACAAAGGGGAACAGTGTAAATTACAAGCAGTCAACTTAGGTTTTCTCAAACAATTTAACAAAATCTTTCCTAACACTACGGGGATTATACTACATTGAAGAGGAAAAAATAACATGGGACATGTGATTTTCAGGCATTTAAACTAAAAAAAAAAGTTCATTAAATATTAAATAATTGTACAACATTCAAAGTGTAAATGTTATTTATGCCATTATATGAATATAGTGAAAATGAGATAGGTACAATTTTCCTGGAATGTACACATTGAGAGAAGAACATTAAAAGTAAAACTCACAAGCTCTTCAAATTTTATATGGTTATTGTTAACTTAATGGTTGCAAATGAGAATAGTACTCTTAAAGTTCTCCTTTATATTATTTTAATATTTAGTGTTTTCTTTCTTTGCTTATTTTGGGACATACATATATCTCGCTTATACAACTATTTCTAATACGAAAAAGCCATGTTCAAAGTTACAAAATGTGCACATAGTTTTCATAGAGACACGTGTACCCCAATGTTCATTGCAGCACTGTTTATAATAGCCAGGACATGAAAGCAACCTAATGTCCATCAGCAGATGAATGGATAAGAAAGCTGGGGTACATATACACAATGGAGTATTACTCAGCCATTAAAAAGAATACATTTGAATCAGTGCTAATGAGGTGGATAAAACTGGAGCCTATTATACAGAGTGAAGTAAGCCAGAAAGAAAAACACCAATACAGTGCTTATGGATATATATGGAATGCATATATATGGAATTTAGAAAGATGGTAACGATAACCCTAGCAAGACAGCAAAAGAGACACAGATGTATAGAACAGTCTTTTGGACTCTGTGGGATAAGGTGAGGGTGGGATGATCTGAGAGAATAGCACTGAAACATGTATATTATCATATGTGAAACAGATAGCCAGTCCAGGTTCGATGCATGAGACAAGGTGCTCAGCGCTGGTGCACTGGGATGACCCAGAGGGATGGGATGGGGAGGGAAGATGGAGGGGTGTTCAGGATGGGGAACACATGTAAACCCATGGCTGATTCATGTCAATGTATGGCAAAAACCACTACATATTATAATTAGCCTCCAATTAAAATAAATTTAAAATAAAGCAATATGAGCCAAAAAAAGATAGGGGAAAAAAAAAGAAAATCAGAGACGTTTTCCACTAGTACAAGAAATAAACAACCACTGTAGACTACTCAGGAACTACAGTAACTGCTGTTTTTTCTTCTTCTTTTGATCACTTATTACTAGTTTTTGGGCTTCCCTTGTGGCTCAGCTGGTAAAGAATCCACCTGCAATGCGGGAGACCTGGGTTCGATCCCTGGGTTGGGAAGATCCCCTGGAGAAGGGAAAGGCTACCCGCTCCAGTATTCTGGCCTGGAGAATTGCATGGACTGTACAATACAAGGGGTCGCAAAGAGTCGGACACGTCTGACTGACTTTCACTTTCACTTTATTAGTTTTTTATCTAATTTCCATCCCCTTTGTATCTAGAAACTGATCTACCATTGGTCACCAGTTACAAAAATATCAGATACTTTTCAGCCCAAACCTTTACCAGAACTCTTTCCAGCACTGAGATGGTTAACCACCTCCAGCTTCCTGACTGAAACCCTCCTCATGTGGGCTCTTGAGATACATCCTTTTATCCTTCTTGTTCCTATTTTTGCTATTCCTTCTCAGGCTCTTCTGCCCTGAGCGTCTTTTACATGTTAACGTCCCCAGGTTGTACTCATGGTCCTCTTTTAGCATTGTTTCATGCACATCCCTTAGACATCATATTCACAATGATTTCAGATAATACCTATACGTAGAAACTTCAGAAATGCCTCCAATCTGTGTCTTTCTCCTGGGTATAAGAACAGCATATCCAACTGCCTTAAAGAACCTACATTCAACTTGCCCCAAATCAAACTTAAACTTCTCTACCTGGAATTTGCCTTCTCTCTCCATTAAATATGCTTATACTCTATGCTTTTGTTCCAAGTTAGAAAACTAGATTTTCTTTCTACATGTCTCTCACTGCCTACATCCAACTATTTCCAAATACTCTCTAGTCCACAGGTTTTGAAATTTGCCTGAGCACTGAAATCATCTGGAGAGTTAAAAACATAACTCCTACATTTGTATGTAGTTAGGCCCAGACATCAGTGTTCTCTCAAGGACCTCCAGGTAATTCTAACCTGCAGGAAAGTTTGAGAAGTATTGCTCTAATTTACTCCTCAAATATCTCTTCTAGGTGTCTCTGACTCTTTCATCATATCTGTTTTAGTTAAGATGTTCATGCTTGCTCCCCTGGATTACTGAAATAGATTCCTATTAGTCTTCCCATCTCTGATACCAGGCTAAGCCATCTGCCAGATCTATCTAAAGAGACAAACCTGATCATATCACACTTCTGCTTCAAATCTGACTTCAAGATAAAAATCCAACTCTTTAATATGCTATACAAGACCATAATGCAACATTTTCTCTAACCACAAAGAATTAAATACTTTGTTTCCTGAATATAACATGTATTCTGCATTCTCTTGACCATATGTCTATTCTTTTTGTCTGAATGAATAAGGAATGGTCCCTGTGCTCTAGGAGCATATGGTATAATAAAGCAGACATACGTAAATTGATACAAAAATAATTATAGTGTATGAAACAGCATACAGTGAGAGCAGAAAGGAAAGAGTGATTATTTGTACCTGTGTGAATCAGGGAAGGTCTCATAGAACAGTAACTCTTAATTGATTCTGAAATCATACATGAGTATTTATTGGAAACCGATTAGAATAAAACAGCCAAGAGTACTCCAGTTGTACTAAGCAGCAGAAACAAAGGCAAAGGGTGTTGCCTTTAAGGAATATGCTCTGTTTAAGGAATCTCAAGGAGTTCAGTTAGCTTTGGGGGAAATGAATGGCTTCACTTCATGGGCAATGGAGCTGTTTTCATAGGTAGAAACCAGGTTTATTCAAGCAAGGGGCTAAAACAATGGTTTCTAACCAGGTGATTATTTGGCTTTGAATTTTAGATTATTCAGCCTAGCAAATCCCTGCTCTTCTTTTGGACATTACCTCTCCTAGGAAGGCTTACTTGTTCACCCTTCCATCTCTTTGTCAGGCACCCCTCTTCTGACATCCCACAGCATCCTTTGCATTTCTTTATCATAACATTTCTTATATTGTATTAAATTGGTGTTTCTATGTTTTTAAAAGATGACCAAAGTTTAGTGGATTAGAGCCCATATTTTTCATCACTGTATTGCTAGCATCTCGTTGTTGTTTTTCAGTCACTAAGCCATGTCCAACTCTTTGCGAACCCATGGACTGCAGTACACTGGATTCCTCTGTCCTTCACTATCTCCTGGAGCTTGCTCAAATTTATCTCCACCAAGTTGGTGATGCTGTCTAATAATCTCATCCTCTGCCACCCCCATCTCCTTTGGCCTTCAACCTTTCCCAGCATCAGGGTCTTTTCCAATGAAAATACTAGCATCTAGTATTGTACCTTATATTTAATTGGGATTCAAAAAATATTTGCCTCAAAGGAATACTGAAATAGGTAACTGAGAAAAGAGATTGAAAGGAACACACTTTGCAAGTAATCCAAGTAGTTAAATAATGCATTGCATTACATTTACAATATCTAAATGTAAGTAAATTTTTATAGTCTACAGAGACAATAAGAACAGATAGATGGTTCAAGGTAAGAATATTCAAGAACCTCTCATACTTAATAAAATATACTTTATATCAAAGAATAAAAATCATTTATTTATATTTTACACTTAACACACATTTTCACATCTATTATCTAATTTATTTAACATAATAATTTTGAATGTAGAAAACCTAATATTGAGAATAATGAGCACAGATAATTTATTTTACCAGGGTCAAATAAATCAATAGGAGAGGCAGGGATTAAGCTCTGGTCTTTTGACTCGAAGTTCCTCTTGACTACATCAAGACAATACCATATTGATTTCCCATCCTTTCAATTTACATTAGAGATTCTAGTTGATTTTGTGTTCTCAGTCCTTTTGTGGTAAATCATTTGAACAAAGGTGTCCCTTCTTTGCATTCATACCTCTATGCAACGTAGTCTGTTAGTTGCTCAGTCATGTCTGACTCTTTGGGACCCATGGACTGTAGCCAGCCAGGCTCCTCTGTCCATGGAATTCCCCAGGCAAGCATACTAGCGTGGGTTGCCGTTCCCTTCTCCAGGGGATCTTCCCAACCCAGGGATGGAGCCCAGTTCTCCCACATTGCAGGCAGATTCTTTACCAGCTGAGCCACCAGGGAAGCCACTGCAATGCAGATGTGCAGCTACTCTTTAAGTGGGGGATTTATTTACCTGCCTTTTGAAACTTGGCTTTGTAACTTGTTTCAATCAACAGAATGTGACAGAAGTGATGTTGTGCCAGTATCAAGCCACAACTTTAAAGAGGCCTGTCCTTTTCTGTTTACTCTCTTGAAATCTTGAAGTCATGTGATCAAGTTAGCATGGCCTGCTGAAGGATCAGACATCACATGGAACAGGGATGAGCCGTACAGCTGAGGCTACTTGGGACCAGTCAGCCCACAGCCCACCTGGAAGTTGACTATAGATGGAGTAAGACAAGCTGGGACCAGAAGAACCACAGTTTAGCTCAACCTAAATCACTCACATGCATGCAGAATTGTGAATTAAAGTAACAGTTGTTTCAAGCAACTAAGTCTGGGGTGTTTTGTTATGTAGCCAAACTTAACTGATACCACTTTTATTAAGTGTAACAATAACAACAATAAGAAATAGCACTTGCTGTGTACTTGCATGTGCCAAGCACATGCATTACCTCTAACCATGATAAGGTGAAACTTATCAGTCCTGATTGGCATATAGGAAAGAAAAAATGTATTTAAAGAAGTTAAGTAATGCTCATGATTGTATAGCTAACAAGAGTAACTATAAATCTTGAACTCTCTACCTACAATATTTTTTTCTCTGAATCATTTTTTGCATTCCTTAAATACACATTTATAGGAAACCTTGTGGGTTTATTTTTATACCCAGTAGATTTTATTCAATGTGTGTCAATTTTTATTACTTTCATTCTCAGAGACTAACATTATTACTGTGTTCTTGCTGTATGTATTATTTCACTGTGACTCTATAAATACCATCTAAGCTAGGATAGGCAGGTAGAACTCCCTAGGAAATCATGAAGTCAAAGGAAGATCAAGTGAGAAAGGCCCAGTGAGATGATTCGCTGTTTCCTAACCACCTAAAAACATTAAAGAATGAAAATAGGGTAGTACTGGCCCCTTATAATCTGTCTCCAAATCATCTTACTGTCCCTTATCTTGACCAACCAAACTGAATTCACTATATATACTGGCCACCAGATTGTTTTTAGGCTTCCATTCTCTTCTGTGTGCAGATTCTTCTTTTTATAGTCTTCTCCATTCCTCTGACCATATATCTTCTATCCACTCTTCAAGTTTCTAACACAGAGCACTTCTATTCTATTGCACTCAATGAGCTCAGAGACAGAACTACTGTCTTTACTGATATCTGAGTGATGAATTTACTTCTCTACTCCAGTTCCTGTCACACTATATCACAAATGTGTGCTTATTTATATCAGTGTCTTCCCTTACTCCACTCAATGGAAAAACATGTTACTTTTTATTCACCTTTATTTTCTTATCTTTTGGTTCGCATTGCATAGCATCTAATGAATTTAACAAATATCTATGGAAGGAAGGATGTCCTTTTGTTACTTATTATTAATTAAAAAATCTAGTTTATCCCTATAAAGATTATAGTACTTGCTGCAATAATGGAGAAAAAGTACATATATAAAACTACCAAGACTACTATATATTTTTATACCTATAAGCCATTTACTGCCTTCATAGCATGATTTTGACACTGGCTTTAATCTACGATGTCCAACTGGATTTAGGTTATTTTATCACTGTTGACCCTTTACTGAAGTTGCAGTGAGTCAATTGAAGGCATAAAATTTGAATTCCATGTACACAAAAATGTTACCTACAGAAAACCTGTGTATGAGATTTTATTTTTCTTCTATTTAAAAGGTCATGATATGTTGCTGTATTGATGTAGTTCACTCAAGGACTTAGCCTTTCAAAGGCACATAAAAGAGTTGATTTGAAATATAAAGTTTCTATATTTCAGTTTAAAACTCTTTCTATTTAGAGGAAATAAATATTCACTTAATTAAATACCTTCATAAATTAATAAGGTTAATTAATACAGTGTTAAAATGTGACAGGAATTTGAAGGTAAAAAGAAATTAAAAATAAAATAGTAATAAAGAAACTCTCAAGAAAATTACATGGAATGATGCACTACATGAGAGTTTGGGCACTTCTTCCAATACTAAACATGTAGCACTTGGGTGTTACAAAGATTATTTTGTGTTAAAGACTTTAAATCCCAAATGAAAATTTTATGTAAATACTAAACATTATTGTAATTATTTTATGAGATGTAGCTCTTTTGCTCTCATTAACTATGATTGCATGTTTAATGCAAGTTCAATTAGATAATCCTGTTGTGTAAGATAGTGGTATTGTGTCTTAAGCATGGGATGGTAAGCTTCTGGAGGATGTAGGTTGTGTCTTCCATCTCAGCATATGTGCCTTGTGGGCTGGGACTGCTTGTTCTGTTTACTAATGTACCTGACACATATTAGGAACTTAAAAGTATTTGTTGAATACAGAGATAAATAGAATAGTTGAAATGTAGTAAGTGAATACTTTTAGGAAGTCAGGGACTTCTAAAAACACACAAGTTACTCTTTCCCAACTATGTGCTATTACCTCAGAGAAATGTTGTCACTTCAGTTCAGTTCAGTCGCTCAGTCGTGTCCGACTCTTTGCAACCCCATGGACTGTAGGACGCCAGGCTTTCCTGTCCATCTCCCAGAGCTTACTCAAACTCACGTCCATCAAGTTGATGATGCCATCCAACTGTCTCATCCTCTGTCCCTTCTCTTCCTGCCTTCAATCTTTCCCAACATCAGGGTCTTTTCAAATTAGTCACTTCTTCACATCAGGTAGCCAAAGTATTGGAGTTTCAGCTTTACCATCAGGCCTTGCAAAGAATATTCAGGATTGATTTCTTTTAGGATGGACTGGTTGGATCTCCTTGCAGTCCAAGGAACTCTCAAGAATCTTCTTCAACACCACAGTTCAAAAGCATCAATTCTTTGGCGCTCAGCTATAGGAATGCTTAAATCCCACTTATTATGGGATAAGCTGCCCACCCTTGGAGGACTCTGACTCTGCCTCAACCTTTCATATTCTTCTCCAGACACCCACAGGCACTCTCCCATACTTCCTTCCTGTCTTTATTCAAATGTCATTGCCTCAGTGACACTTTAAGAATGCAAACCATCCCCTCCCAGCTCTATTTTCTTTCCCATGGCACTATTATATCATTTTATTTAAAATAGTTAATGTTTTTCTCACCTCAGTGGGAATGCACGCTCCACTGGAGGAAGAGTTTGGATACAGAACAGTAAGGGCATAGAGTGAGTCTATTTACTTGTTAAATGAATAATCAAATACTAATATATCATTTAAATATCTTTTTGCATCTGCTAACTGATCTATAAAATGGGAATAACTTGATTTACCATACTTATTTCATAGGGATTATTCCAAGAATAACATAGTATTATATATTTGACATTAAATACTTTTCAATGAAATTCAATTATTTTTTATGACTAAGAGAATAATGTCATATTCAGATTTGCCATTTTCTAAAATTTAGTTAGAGTGCAAACAATGACATTTTGAAATAGCACACCACTTTGATTTTAAAGATCCACAGATAAGACTTAAAAACATGCCATTGGAAAGGGTAGAAAGCATCATCTTATGCACTCCTTGGATCTTTCGGTAGTATCATATTGTGGGCATATTGGTAAATTAATGTAGTTTAAAAAAAGGGTGGGGCAGATCCACAGAATCAAATTGTATAGATCAAGTCACATTTTGTAGATACTTAAATATTATTTAGATTTCACTAAAATACTAGGAAATCGACTAATAGCTAGGATACCATTTATTAAATTTTATATTTTTTGGCTTAAATTGCTTTATCAGAATTGAGATTACAATCTTTTTCCTATTCACTCAGAAACAATTCTAAGGACTTTGAGCCTCAGACATGTATGTTTTCTTATTTGGAATACCCAAAGAGGATCAATACTGTAAACAAATTCCATGTTAAAGATAGAGTAGCACGCTGCAATCAGTTGTGATGTTAGATGAAGAAAGTCTGAAGAGTGGGAGAGGACTTCGGAACCATGCCCTTTCCCTGAGAGGTCTAAGGAACATGCACTCTAGACCACAATGCTGGAAGCATTTCTTCTGACCCATGCTCTGCAGAAGAAACATGCATCTCCATTGCTCCGGTCTTTCCCCTATGCACTTCTGTAAGTACTCATTCATTCCCTTTCTCCCCATGAGACCACCTGCTTCAGCGCCTGCTTTGAAACAGGCACAGAAAAGGAGCTGAGTGAAAACCAGATGACTAAATAAATGAAGGATCCCATGCACCCTCCTTTCACACAAATGATTCCATCTTTGCTTTTGTTCTGCTTTCCTTCCTCCTCTTCATCAGACCCCAACCCCACCAGTTTCCCTCACCTTCTCTGACCTTTCTTTACAAGAAGCTTTTCCCATGTTTGGACCCATATGCTTCCTCTTCCTCCACTTGGAGCTGCCACATCTGCCAACAGTGGGCACCTTGGTTAACAGCAGTAGAACAAAACCCTCTAACGTGCTTCACTTTTCAGGATAATGATGAATAACTAAGAAACATCCATTGTATCATTGAATAAATGATTCCCTTGCCTTCATATGCTGTTGATACTTGGGAATCAAATCAAAGATATTTCCACATTTTGTAAACATCTTAAGATTTCATCTACATTCCAAATTTCAGTTTGAAATGTTCCTTCTCAGAAGCTTGGCATAGGGATTTACAACAGAAATAATGACAGGATCTTTTACAAAGTGATTGGAACCTTTACGGTATAAACTTTATACAGCATAATGAATGTGTTGGCATTTTGAACTTATTTGCATACTATAAAAATACAACAGAGAGCACAGCAAAGTCCCTGTTAAATTCACATTACCTGTGAAATGAAGATACCAAAAGGCAGTGTAGCCTAATTAGAATCATGAAATGATATTCAAGCCATACTTCTAAGAAAACACATATGCAGTAATAGTTACAATGAATGAATGGGTTTACCTCTCATTAAGCAAATGAGAAAATCCTCAAATTTCTTTGCTTCAGTCATTTCATAAGATATTTCTAATAGCAGTAGTATCTATTTCAACTGCTGAGCTAAAGTCACATTTGTCAATAATTAGTGTACTAGGACTTCCAATGCAAAGCAAACTCTGAAGGGCCTTTTCAGAGTTTAAAATTTGATGTTTTTAACAATAAAGTTTAAAAATTAGACATTTTCTTTCAAATATTATTTTTCCTGATTGTTCACACTTTCCAGCTTCCTCATGATTGCACAGATGTGATAACAATGCTGTTTTTAAGTAACAACAAGGTTTTCGTTTTATAATCTTTACTCTCCTCTATTCCACATATAATTATGTGATCTCTGAAACTTTCCAAACAAATAAGAGAACAGTAGCCCTTCAAAATAAACTGATTGTAAGGCTGGAGTTTGCAGTCCTCTAAATTAAGGGCAGATTATATATCTTCCCTACTATGTAAGATTTGCCAACTTGAAAGTTTGTTTAAAAAATGAATTTATAAGCATAACATGTCATGGGAATTATTGTATAAAAGCATACACGATTAAGAGTTGGGAAAAGGCATAAGATTAAAATTTGGTCATTGAGCATTTTCTGTTTTGATAATTACCACTGTATTTCAAAAACATTATAAAACTATAGCACTGATTATTTTAATTACTTGAATATTGCAAAGAACAGAATGATTTGATTTAAAAAACAAATTCCTGTTAAGATTTTTTAAATTATTTACAACTCCAGTTTTTCTATCATTTGAGGAAGGAATGGATAGTTGTCCTTACCTCCCCCATCAAACAAGTTATCATAGTACATAACATAAAAGCGTGTGATCAGGATTTTAGTCTCGGATGCAGCCCATGTCCCCATATGTCTCATAAATTCTTCTAATGCATTTTCACATGCATGATCGTGAATACCTATTAAGTGAAAAGGTTTACCATATGCTACATTTTTCAACTACCAAAAACAGAGGGTGAATGGTTCCTGGACTTGTATATGGAACAAAAAAGCATAAAAGCAAAACAAAAACCTCTTACATTTTTACTAAATAAAGGAAGGAATGAAGAATTGTAAAGACTGAGTGGAATCCTCCTTGGGCACCATGCTGTTCTTTTCTTGAGACAAAAGTGTTCAATGAGGGACAGATAGGGAGGAAAGGAGAAACAAATGTAGACCTCTTGTGTGTATCAGCCAATCCATCTTCTCCTTAGTAAGGAACTGTTTGCTACAGTATAGTATTAAATGCTTCCTTCAGCATACTTTCAGTAACATGAATTTTTATTATTTCTTTAGGAACAATTCACAATAGGAAGTTACTGTCAAGAGTTTGTGTGTGTGTGTGTGTGTGTGTGTGTGTGTGTGTGTTTTTCTTTCCCTTTTCAAGATAGACTTGGGTACACCACCTCTTGAATCGGGTTAAGCAATCCCTTTCCTCTTTTAATATATTTTAATGACTTGGAGTATTATTTCTCAGTAGATATTATTCAGTCAAGCTAGAGATATTTACTGCATTGGTTAAATGTATAATATATTCCCTGAATTATTTATGTAAGTAACACATATTATGATGCATAGAGGGTTTCCCAGGTGGCGTTAGAGGCAAAGAACCCCCCAGCCAATGCAGGAGACATAAGAGACTGGGGTTCAATCCCTAGGTTGGGAAGATCCCCTGGAGGAGGGCATGGCAACTCACTCCAGTATTTATGCCTGGAGAATCCCATGGACAGAGGAGCCTGGCGGGCTATGATCCACAGGGTTGTGTAGAGTTGGACACAAAAGTTAATGCACACACATGATGCACAGAAATCATATAGAGATTATATGCATACATATAGACATATACTACCCCAATTACACTACAGTGAATCAGCCACTTATGAGACTTTATTACTCAAACACAGACACACACACCATTCTCAGAACTGAAAGGAAAAAATCCTTATATACAAATTAACCTTAAGTTTTTGTCCTATCTAGGCAAAGTCCTTCTTTTTGAATTGTAATTTATTACAATAAGTCTTTTTATCAATTTAAGGTTACCATTCTTGATTGAATGCACAAGCAATTTCTGGTAAAGTACTCATGGTATCAAAATACCATAACCAATAAGCTAGGTGCTGTGAAGCTCATCATATGGGGTATCATCTCTGTCTTACACACATGGTCTTAGAACTGCCAGAATAAATTCACTCAAAGCAAATTAGTGGCTACATTTCATGTATTAAAGGACATGTGTAGTTTTGCTCTGGTGTCAGTTTCATGGTGTCATTTTGCAATGTGCATCAGAAGGGACTCATAGTGGAAAATTAACTTGGGCTTTTTAACTGTCAGAGCAAGACGCTCATCTTCTCAAAATACTTATGCCTTAATGGCGGGTTTTTTCTCATGTAGAATTACTCTGCCCCACTCCTTTTCTTACTGCCTTCTTATTTATTTGCAGTAGAGCTATCACTCTCCACTGAATATGCTGTAGCTATAAAATTGCAGAGAGTCAAGTCTCTGTAGGTGCAAAGTATTTTAGTTCACAACCTGTATCTCTGCGCATGCTAACAGCAAGCTATATTGAAGCATTTCTCTTGCCTGACTTGGCCTCTGGTCTGGTTTAAAGTGTCAGCTTCTTCCTCTGTTCATTTTATCTTAAATAACTTTGTTGATGAAAATTTTTTAGGCCACTCTAAAAAATCTTTATTAACTTAGGTATGTCTTGTTAAATAAACTCATCAACATTCCTTACTTTTCATTCAATTTTCCTTTATCAGACTAAAATTTCTTTGCCAGTAGCATGGCTGTTTTTACTTCATATGAAGCCACCCTCCCTAAATCTATAAAGAAGAAAAAAAAAAACATTTAAGGAAAAGAAAATAAAAAACTCTAGGAGACCTTTAGAATGAAAATATGGGGAAATAACTATCAATCTATGTATTTTTAAAGGACTTCGTTTTTAAGCTAGTGTTGTAGCAGTCATCAATCCTAATAAACTAACCAAATAACCTTTTCCATAGTCTTCATCTTTGATGAAACAAAACTTCATTTACAATAATAAAAACCACTATGCTTCCTGAGTTGTCCATATTTCAATGAGATACTAATCAGCAATATGGCATCTTCATGACTTATTACTGATAAAGTTTTTCCTGAAACCTCTATGGCATCAGCCCTTTTCTGTGATAGAGTTACCCTAGTAGGGTGTTTGTGTATGTGTGTGCATGTTTGTGTGTGTGCATGTGTGTGTGTGTGTGTTTACTCTTGTAGCATTTATAGCTTATAAAGATATGAATTTTATAAAATAGTATCTTTAAAATAAATTATTTTGAATGCGTTTGACCTGTCTTCCCAAGTGTATACTCTTTTGAGGCAGGGATTCTTACATATGTATTTTCCCACGTATAGTGTCTTACATACATTAACTATTCCCCTGATTAGTAGATATAAAAACTATTCAATGTCGTCTAGCTTACTATAACAGAGAAGGCAATGGTACCCGACTCCAGTACTATTGCCTGGAAAATCCCATGGACGGAGGAGCCTGGTAGGCTGCAGTCCATGGGGTCGCTAAGAGTTGGACACGACTGAGCGACTTCACTTTCACTTTCCACTTTCATGTGTTGGAGAAGGAAATGGCAACCCACTCCAGTGTTCTTTCCTGGAGAATCCCAGGGACGGGGGAGCCTGGTGGGCTGCCATCTCTGGGGTCGCACAGAGTCGGACACAACTGAAGCGATTTAGCAGCAGCTGCTTACTATAAAAAGATGAAGGAAATGATTAGTATAGCAAGAGAATTTCAGTTAAGGACTGTTAATGTTTTCAGTTCTCATTTTGTCAGAATTGGCTATTAAATTACTTTTTGTTGAGAACTTGAAAAACATGGCAGGATATAGGCTTCTTTATTGCTCCTCTCCAGGTTTGGATATATATACTGTAATTAGAACCATTGGCAGGATGAAATTTAATTTGTGTCAAAATATTAAAAATGCCCTTTTTGGAAGGACTAAAGAAAGCACCTTATTTGCACTTAAACCACATTATAGATGTAAAAGTATATGACACGTATTTTGTATTTAAAACTAGAAGAAGGCAATCAAATTTCTTATGGTTTTGAAAAGATTTCAAAGTGTGTCATCCCATCCATCTGCAAGGACTAAATTCACATGAATCAGCCTCTCATGCAATGTGGTGCAGAAACTGATTGTCTTGTCAGTGGCTCATGTAGAGCTGTAATTTGGAATAGGCAAAGGAAATGCATCCAGTCTCTGTGCACGGTGCTAGATTTTTCCAGAATCATTGAGCAAAAGCTTTACTCTCTGATTTGCCTTATCCATAAGCATCCAAATTTGGACCTACTTCATTTTTAACTTTGAAGATGCTATTTTATTTTAGCTTCTAGGTATATAGCCACATTTTTTTCCATCAGAAATGGATTCTAGAATAACTGGCATAACACTTCTCTCACAGTACTTTTTGTGGTAATTAGCAGTTGCCAAAATGTCACATTATTCTTGGCGAAATTGAAAAACACTCTATCTGGAAATCATTAGAGGTCCGTGCCCTATAAAACTTTGCAAACTCAACACAGTTTTAAACAAATGTGGACAAACGCGAAAGTGCTGCTCCATTCATCACTGGGATGACAGAAGTAATCCAAACGCTCTGGGATCTCTTTAACTGAGAGGTGCTCCCTGAATTCCCTTTTAATTAGGTCCTGGTTTCGTCTCCAACCCAAAGGATTTCTTACTGACTCATATCTTCCTACCATTCGTTCTCAACATTTACCCTCTACTGTTGTCACAAAAGGTTAATTAATTTAATATTTTCTAGATGAGATGGCTGGATGGCATCACTGACTTGATGGACATGAGTCTGAGTAAACTCCGGGAGTTGGTGATGCACAGGGAGGCCTGGCGTGCTGCGATTCATGGGGTCGCAAAGAGTCAGGCACGACTAAGCGACTGAATTGAACTGAACTGAAGATGTGAGAGATCTTGGACTACAGGCTCCATTGCTTGCTGTTTGAACACTGACAGGAAACATTCTTCCCTAAAGTCTACAAAGGAGGTCACATGACATAGTGAAAAGAGCTTGGGTTTCCACTTTTATTAGCTGTGGAGTTTAGATAAATTTCACAGTTCCTTGGT
Source organism: Bos indicus (assembly GCF_029378745.1). Classification (NCBI taxonomy): domain Eukaryota; kingdom Metazoa; phylum Chordata; class Mammalia; order Artiodactyla; family Bovidae; genus Bos; species Bos indicus. Next base: position 46,403,797 of record NC_091762.1, on the reverse strand, counting down.
TACTAATCTCTGTGAGCCTCAGTTTCCTTATCTGTAACATGGGATTAATAATAACTGCCTTGGTGAATTCTTGAGCTGTTTTTTACAAAGCATTTATATTTATTTGTCTATTTCTGTATCTATTTGCTATCTCTAATCCTATCTCCATTTCCGGTTTCTATACATGTATTGCTAAATGATAAACATAAAACACCCCAAAATTATTAGCTAGCTCCTTTGCCTCTGTAATTAGGTAAAATTAGCATATATTTCTTATATATAAATATTAAATCAAATACGTAAATTTCAGTGTCAACAAATATCCCATTATAACACATGCCTTTAAGCAGGAGAATGGCATTAGCAGAATGATTGAAGGCGATATTAAAAATGCATTTCTTTTAAACAAAGCTACATATAGTATGAAGAATATTCTTTAAATATACATTCTATTACCTGATATATCTGATTTTTATTTTATTTTACTGTATTGTTTTGACTTCAATTTTTTCAATATTGAAATACAAATATGCTTCTTATTAAAAACTACCTAGAATATCAAATCCCATGCAATAAGAGTGTTAACCATTGTAAACCCTCTCATGTCTCTGAGAAGCAAAGGAATTATCTTGTTATCAATTTAATAATAGAACATTGAAGTAAATGACGCCATCCACCGACACCAGTAACACTGCCTCTCTGGGGAAATTCATGTCTGTGAGAACTGTCAATCTAGATGGATACGGACATATTAAACATACTCCCTTCAATCCATAATTCTACTCTTTCTGGGATGCCTTAATAAAAAGATTCCTTATTTTGATAAAGACAAGCTATGCTGAATATCTTGACATTACTGATCTATAATCCTTTTATTTGAAAAAATATTTTGTGGAAGGGTTAGTAAATAATTTACCAAATTATCTCCTCTTTCCTTTGTTTCCTTTAGCATCATCTGCATGTAAAATATGTTTCTGAGGTTTTAGATGGCTGAAGTACTACAATTACATAAGAGATGTAAAAAGCAGATGTAGGGTTATTGATTCAGTTATTTGCTTTAGCAAGCTTTCTGCAAAACACAGTTTACCTTTGTTGTTTTGCATTAACATTGCCTCTAGTTCTAATTCAGAGGGATATAAGATGAAATAACATGTCATACATTTTTCTATGAGAATATATGACCAGAAAAGTAAAAATCATAAGTATAAATATATCAATCAAATACACAGTCCTAGAAAAGACTGAAAATCTTCTTGGTGTAAAAATACATTGCAAGAAGACATAGAAAGCAAGAAATCAGTTCAGTTGTACTGTAAATTTACCAAGATGTTTTGGTATCTTAGATTGCTGATGCAGGTTAAATTGCATTAATGGACACAGACAGGTTTTGGCTGAAACCTAGAAGTAATGATATTATCAATGCCTAAGGACTGCAAAAGGAAGATCACATACTATAAGGGGTAAAAAAGTTCAAGGTGGAAGTAGGGATTCTGGAAAAGTTTCTTGAGATTTCCAATTGGTTTTGAACTCTTACTCCCACTGTCCCGACCCCAGATGATGATACACCAGGATGAAGAGAGGGTCAACTTGCCATGATATCATTCTACATGCTCTTGTTCAAATGCCTTTGTAGGTAACCCAACTACATATCCTACAGGCACCGGAAACACTCTGTACCCAAAGCCAAACTTACCATCTCTCTCCCCAAGTCTGTATCTCTTACTGTATTCTATCTTCAGTGAATAGAGCCATCAAATATAGTTAAGAAAACTCAGAATCATTCTATTATACTTTATTTTCTTTATGCAATAAACTCTACACCAGTTGAGTAGTACTTGAATAGTCACTATCTCTGGCAATTCTAATTCTTACACTTTCTAAAATTTATCACCTCTTCCATGTCCACTACTGTTGTCCAGTATTCCCATTTATTACATACGTGAGGTCCTTCTATAGATCTGGTACCTAATAGCTACTTAAGATATATTATGGTGTTAATCTCACAACAATGTTATGACATAGGTAAAAATATTCCCATTTTAAAGGTTTTTTTGTTAAATTAAAATTCATGTGTATTAAGGTTTGGATAATGAAAAGTTTAGAAAAATGCAATATGAAAAATAAAAACTTACCTCTAACTCTATTCTCTGCCTCTAGAACCTTTTCCCACAAATATGAATATTATTATTATTAAAAACATGTATTTTTATACCAAAGAGATCATATCATGAAGATGGTTCTGCAACTTGAACTTCAATCCCCAAATTTATCTTTGATATTTATTAAGTCAGTCTCTGTCTATATCTTTTTTCTTAGTTTTTAAAAAAACCATTAAATAATACCAAAAAATATTTTTGTACACATATGTTGGAGATTATATCCATTGAGTAAAACCTTAATGAAGAGATTTCTGGGTCAAAGGGCCCATGCATTCAAAATTTATTGCTATGGTCAAACTGCTCTGTAGAAATAGTGTATAAAAAATACATACACTATTCATACACTATCAGTATGAAAATATCCACTTTCTTATAATCTATTTTATTAATCATAATCCTGGAAGAAACAGATGGTATACTCAATTTGGGTAATTTGAGTAAAGATTCATAAAAGGGCCGTTTACAAAGGTATAGACTTGTGTAGAAAAACCACAAGGGACCATGGAGCATACTAGAGAAGCCAGTAGGGAGCTATTGGCATCCCAAGACCTGAAAGCTGGTTAAGAGGGCCATCAGAGGAGCTGAGATTTAGTGGCATTCACAGTGAGCCTTTAGGGAAAGATCTTCCCAACCTTTCCACAATCTCTCTGGTCCCACTGACTGAGCCCAATTGGAGGCCAAGGGGCAAGGGGACCCACTGACATGGGTCAACCTTCCAAATACAGATACTATGTGAGAGGGGAGAGCAGATCTGAGCAGCACACCGAAGATGTCGACCATATCTTGTCATTTCCCAGAGCTGAAGATTAAAAAGAGTTTGTGCATAATGCCGAGGCATGAGAGTATTTCTGTTCTGCCATGTTGCATTCTGAACCACTAAATACTCCTTTGCTAACTGGTTTTGTGTCTCTGCTCTTGCTCTTTTGCCATTAAGTTTCTGCAGAGCTACTTAGGGATTGTTCCAAAATGCAAGTGGGGTTGTGCAATTTCTCTGGCATAAAATCTCTCAGTAGTTCTCATTTTCCTGCATAAAGTTGAAATTCCTAGGCAAGAATAAATGGCTTTCATAATTGGGCCCCTGTGGTCTGGAGCCACCTCTCTAGCCTTCATGCCTGCTGCCAAAAAAATGCCCATTTGTACTCAGCTCTCATGCAGTAAATGGGCTTGCCAGGTAAAGTGGTAAAGAATCTGCCTGCCAATGCAGTATTTGCAAGAGACGTGGGTTTGATCCCTGGGTCAGGATAATCACTTGGAGAAGGAAATGGCAACCCACTCCATTATTCTTGCCTGAGAAATCCCATGGACAGAGGAAACTGGCAGGCTACAGTCCACGGGGTTGCAAAACATTGAACACAACTCAGCGACTGAGCATATACACACTCAAGCAGGATTGAGCCATTTGCAGTTCTCAGTTGTGAACCATTTTCTCACACTTGTATGTGACTGCATTATTTGGTCAGCAAAACCAGTTTCTCCTTTGCACACATGGCCAACTCCTATTCATTTTTCAAGATGCCACTCCAGAGGCTCTGCCTCTGGAAGGGTCATCCCAACCAACTCTCTTTTGGCAAAGATAGACACTCAGTACTCTCAACCTCTATGTGACACTGTAGATTTCTGCTCATAGCTTTCTGAACCTGTTTACTTGTTTATCTTCCCCTATACGCTGTGAACAACTTGAGAGAAGGGCTTCTTGCTTGCTCACTTTATTCATCTCCCTGTTTGGTATGCAGCAGAGATTCTGATGTCTGATGAGCTTGAATCCTGAAGCCTTTGCTAATTTGCTGTGTGTACATGGTAAAGTTCCTTCTTTTCTCCAAGTTCCTTAGCTGCAAAATGGGTGTAATATAGTGCTTTGCTCTTACTATTGTTGTGAGAGTTAAGAGTTTTAACTGTGCCAAACCTTTACCACTATATCTGGTATAGAAGCACTCAGTAAATTGTTAGTCATTAATCTTGTCTATGGACTTACCAGGTGGCACTAGGGGTAAAGAACCTGCTAATGCAGGAGATATAAGAGACAATAAGACAAGATACATAAGACATAAGATTCAATCCCCAGGGACTGAATCCCTCCTCCCTCCCTGAAGGAGGAAATGGCAACCCCTCCAATATTTTTGGCTGGAAAAACCTATGGACAGAGGAGTCTGGTGGGCTACAGTCCATAGAGTTGGACACGACTGAAGTGACTTAGCACACACACAATCTTGCTTGCTCCAAATGTTTATGTATCATATCAAATGACCAAGGATTCCATTTCCAAGAGTTTTGGAGTGACTATTTGCATGAAAAACCATTAGATTTCCCTGGAGTAATGTGAAAAGGTTTGGGGCCTGACATTAAAACTCCTGAAGGCATCAAGTCGGGAACAGACAAAAGAAACAGGTGGCTGCCTAAATCTCTGGGTTCCTGGAGAACTATTAGGGTAGACTTTTTTTTGGTCAGTTACTGTTCATTGTGTAATCCATAGCATGCAAGTGTGTCTAGCATATAACAGGGGATAATAATATCTGGTGGAAGAATGTATATGCCTTAATTGGGACACAAATTGCGTATCACATAAAGTGACACTCATGCCCTTTGTCTGAGTGACTGGGAAATTACTGCAACTCCTCAGGAGGGTGGACACACTATTCAAAAAGCATGGCAACAATGTAGGGTCTTAAAAACTTATCTCTGATGGGAAGTCCTCCTTAGCTTTGAAGACCTGAAGGCAGAATCAATAGGAGGAGTGCTTCCAAGAGCAGAAGCAGGAACAAGTTCTGTAAGAGATGAGGATCTGAAAGGTAATGTATTTGCCTCTGAGGACAGAGGCAAGGAGATACATAACACAGGAACAACAGCGATTGAAGTTCTCTGTTCACACTGAGTGCTGCTACTGAGTTAAATGTTCCTGAATTCTGATTCATTCCTACTCCTTGTTTTATCTTTGTGAAAAGGCAGCGATATAGAAGAATTATCTTCACCATTAAGTCTAAGTGGTATTCTGAAAAAAATGGAATTTAGAGAGATGGTAACAATAACCCTGTATATAAGACAGCAAAAGAGACACTGATGTACAGAACAGTCTTTTGGACTCTGTGGGAGAGGGAGAGGGTGGGATGATTTGGGAGAATGGCATTGAAATATATATAATATCATATATGAAATGAGTCGCCAGGGCCAGGTTCGATGCACGATACTGGATGCTTGGGGCTGGTGCACTGGGATGACCCAGAGGGATGGTATGGGGAGGGAGGTGGGAGGAGGGTTCAGGATGGGGAACACATGTATACCTGTGGCAGATTCATTTTGATATATGGCAAAACCAATACAATATTGTAAAGTTAAATAAAATAAAATTAAAAAAAAATCCAAGTTTCAAATTATAATATTACAATATTGAAGAAAAGTACCACTGTTTGGATAAAGAATTGTTTGCAGTTTAGAAAATGCACATCTTTTTAAAAAATAATATATTCATTAGGGAGGGTTTTACAATTAAAGAAGACTATCACAAGTTGTTTAGTCCTTATCAATGTCCCATGAAAATGAGTAGATAGAGCTTCAAAGGGCAAATGACAGTAAGTGAATAGACTGAGGTCACATTTGCAGACTTCCTCTGATAACATGTCCACTGCTGAGCAGGGACTGTGGTACGCAGGCTGACCTGGGAGAAGACCATGAAGTCAGCAAACCAAGGAGGAATAAAACACAATAAACTTTACTTTTCTCATTAGGGTCTACAACATCTCACTTCCTACTTCCTTGGTGTTGTTAGGTCAGTGGCATTGTCTCAAATCTTACAGGTCAGACTAGACTCTGAGCACAAGACAGGGTGGTGGGCTCTGGTGCTTCATTCACTGAGTACCTACTATCTGCCAGGAGTTGTGCTAGGTTCTAGGTATAGAGTAGTCATGAAAATATGTGATACCAGCATACACACTCAAGATTACAGTCCAGTAAGGAAAAGAAACACTCACATTCCTACAAACGGTGATGAATACAAGTAGGTTGTTACGGTATCCAAACAAACATATACAACAAAGAATAATGGGAACTTAATATGGTCTAACCAGTCTATCCTAAAGGAGATCAGTCCTGGGTGTTCTTTGGAAGGATTGATGCTAAAGCTGAAACTCCAGTACTTTGGCCACCTCATGCGAAGAGTTGACTCATTGGAAAAGACCCTGATGCTGAGAGGGATTGGGGGCAGGAGGAGAAGGGGGCAACAGAGGATGAGATGGCTGGATGGCATCACTGATTCGATGGACATGAGTTTGAGTGAATTCTGGGAGTTGGTGATGGACAGGGAGGCCTGGTGTGCTGTGATTCATGGGATCGCAAAGAGTCGGACGCGACTGAGAGACTGAACTGAACTGAATATAGATAATCCTTTCAGGTAATGTCTACCCACAGAAGTGACTTGCAAGTGAAAGATCTGTCAGATAAGTCAAATTTGGGGGGGTGAAAAATGGCCGAATTCAACTAAACGGACTATCATATATCAAGACCCAGATGCAGTGAGAAGACTAGTGTTATTGGATGGTACTCACAGGAGGAAATGGTATTAGATGCTGTCATGCAAGCAAATAGGAACCATAGTAAAATGTTGGTTTCAGCAAATGAAACCACATCATGATGATTTTACTAGGAATGAGCTAGAAAACTATCGTGCTCTCCCATGCTGCTCATATGCCTATTTTTTTCAACTCGAGGGTGGAGTTGAACATCACTGAATTCTTGATTTCATTCAACTCTGTAGGTAACCACACATTCACACTGTAAGCTCTTTTTCTTGTCTAGTTCATCATCTGGCCTAGTGGGAGGAGGGGTATGATTATGGCTAAGTGGGGTGGGTGAAAAGAAAGAAGCAACTTCTTTTGTTCCTTTCCTTTCAGACCTGATATTATCCTGAAGAAGAGAGTACAAAATGACATTGCAGCCCTCCTGCTGGGGAGAGTGCAGAATTGGTCATGGGCAATTGTGAGCCCTGAGCTGACATAGTACCCTGGTGACCCGAGTGAGTTAATGTATTGTCCAGAAGCTCTAATTTACAACCAGGAAGAATTTGGGGTATTGAGAGGCAGATTGAATAGGTCCATTTTGACCCATTGTGATTTCAGTGACAGGTCCAGTTTGCTCTAGTCTAAACCGACTCACCAAATCATGCATTCAGACAATTAAATCACCAGCCCTTTGACATACTGTAGGATTTCTGCAATGTGACACAGCCCTGTCACTTTGGGTTCCAGCTTAATGTACCCTTTACTTTCCAGTCCTTTTCTCTTTCCAGGCATTTTGCACTGAAAATCTTCTTTGACACTGATTTTAAAACAAGATATACATAGTGTTGCTTATCATTCTATTAGCCTATGAATACAAAATCTTGTCTATAAGTCTGTAATAAAATCAGATACACAACCAGAAATACAGCTGCTCATCTTGATTCTAAGATTTGTGCCTTTTTAATTAATGAACACTATATCATATCTGTTTGGTCTTTTCCTGTGAAATTTTCTTAGTACATAATAAATATCACATTTAATTTTATCTACTGATGATAAGAGATAATTCCAAAAAAATATATAGTCAAAAAGAATTAAAAAAATACTTCCAAAGTGGTTCATAAAACTAATAAGAATCACATCTGGAAAACATTTAATATTTTTTTTTAATCAAAATACCTATGGAAAAGTAGTCCCTATAATAAAGGGTATTCCATGGTTACATGGGAACACTTCAGAACTTTTGCTAGGGTGGTTTATTCAGAAGCAGCCATCACATTGCTGGAAGGAGGCAGGATGGAAATATGTCTTTCATCACATGGGTAGAAAAAACAACTGAGAGTGTTAGAATACTATTGGCAAAGAAAACACAGACATGTGGCTCAGAGAAGAAAGAAAACTGTCATGTGGAAATAAGACCGGCTAGATTTGTGAAAGCAAGATCCTTTGGCCCTACTGGTTAAACTGTATCACCAGAACTACAGTAAGGGGGAAATGAACATTGATTATGAAACTATTTATCAATTATTATTTGTTATGCAAATACTTATAGTGAAGTTCTTCACAACAAGCATTACCGAATTTAGGCTCAGTAATGCTTCCAAGATCCTTCTGTCACTTTCGTAAGATCAATTTGAAAAGAGTCTTCCTCTTCTCCAGACACTGATATTAGTATATGATCTAGTGTGCCCTTGAGTATTATATATCTCATGCCACAGTGAATAAAACACTTTTCCACATGCTGTTTTAATTAAGGTTAAACTTTTCTTAGAGTTTTCTAAAATATACAAACCAAGCAAGTAAGAGTTCTTAGTTGGCCAGTCCCAGTTTCCCAATTCTTTATTCTAATATGTTCCAAAGGCATTGACTAACTGATTCAGTTTTTCAGATTTAAAATTTTTCTTGTATTAAAAATGTATAAAGTTATAAAAATAGAATCACATTTATTGAATATAGATTCAGATTTAAGGCAGATGAGTCTGCCTTAAAAATTTTAGGGCATATCATGACCATGCTTAGAGTAGTGCATTATAAAAAAAAAATGGTAAAATTAATTGAAATCCCTAGATGATAAATACATGTACATTTGGCATACATAATTAATTCTTTTATTAAGTGTCTATTAAAAGCAGCAGGATAACTAGATGTTACCAAAATATTTCAGTTCAAGAAAAACAAACTGTCTCCTTCCTCTTTATAACAATACAATAGATCATTAAGCTGATATTTTAATAAACTGATGATCTGCCTGTTTAGTACATTTTGGTAGAACACAATTAGGCAAATCAAGACACTCCAGTATGGCAACAAGTTATCAAAGTAAATAGTGTAATTATCATATTGTCTTATTAGTTAAATATTAGTTGGGAATATCCTGTTACTAAAAACAGAACTCTAAAGATATTAGAAGAAAACAAAAAATCAGAAAACTCTATTCTTTTATGACTACAACTTTTTGAAAACCCTAATCTCCTATACTGATTCAGTTCTTCATTACTCCAGAGGAAAGTTTAGAAGGGACATTTTATAGAAACATATGTCCATGATTAGTAAGGTTTCATACATGATTATGCTCCTAGATTACAGACAAACTTCAAATATACAAAAGTATATTTGACATTTTATAAAAGCAGCCTTCATCCAGACATGCTATGGCTTCACCCTTATCCCCCAACTCTGATCAAATCCTCCTACATTTGATTCTAAAAACATTCTTACTTGAATCTTTGACAGTATTCTTTTAATGATTCCCATTTTCACAACTTCCATTCCGTGCATGCATTTTAACTGTATACTTTCATACATATTATATCTATTGGCTTCAGCTTACTGAAAAACAAACCTGTCTTCTTTACAGCTTTAATAAAAAACTCTAGTAAAACAAGTACGAAAAAATCTTAGCATTGTTAGTCATGAGTAGTGCATACAAAGATGTTTGTTACATTATTTTATATAATTTTCATTTTTAAAAAATACTAAGATAAAAGCATGAATTGAAATGTGCTTATTGAATACACTATAGAAAAGGAGAGCTATAGAACCAAGAGTGGGATGACAGTTGAAGAGAATAGAATGGAATTAAGAGGCAAGAAGTCATGGAGATATCCTTTCACACATGGAGGGGGTTATAGAAGGAAAGGGCTTTTGTTCAGAAACAGGATCTAAGCCTTCAAGATGGTAGAGGCCACATAGTTCTTTGGGAAACAAAATCAGGTGCTGTCCATGGAAAAAAGCTAGTGAGACATGATGGCACAATTATCCAGAGGATAAAAAGTGAAGACAAAGTAACAATGCTGATAAAGTTGCCTAGGATGATAGCAGATGACAGTTAAAAGCCATACACTAAAGGTCTCATGAATATTTGAAGATGAGGGAGAAGAAAAGGGAATACAGAGCAAGGGTCCACAAGGCTATAGGATAGGAAGAGTGTGGCTTAATTTCATGGAATATGGTTCATTGATAAGGTACAGTTGACTAGAAAACTAGAAAGGGCAGTGGGAAGCTAGAAGAATGCTGAATGCAACTACCGGCCTGAGTAGAGATGTGAATGTGTAGTGGGTAGGGCAAAGAGTAGGCAGGAAGAATGGGGAAAGGTGACCTTTATTTGAGAGAGACTTAAAGAATGCTCCACTTTCTGAGGGGACAGAGATATTTTTGTTAAGGCAAAGTGGTAGATATAAGACTCTAGGAAAATATTAATGTTATCAGAAGATAATAGAACATGGGTTCTCAGGGCAGAGTAAATTAGAAGGAAGGTACTCTAAGAAAGAATAAAGTTAAGTCTTACAGAATAATAACTAATCGGAGAGATTTCACCTTCAGCAATAATGCAGAACTCAGGATAAAATAAGAGGAGGAGTTCAATCACTATTAGTGACACTAATAGATGTCACTATTCAGGCCATTTTGACTACTTAGGATTTTGTTTAATATGATGTTCATGTTCCTGCAATTCCTATGGCACGAGAGAGTTCAGATTCAGAGTTGGCAGTAGAACTTCATCATTTATGCAGCATTTAATATATGAATTAAGTTGTTTTAATTCTGCACTATTTCATATTTAATCCTCAAATACATTCTTTGAGAAAATTTCTATCAATACCCACTGACTTGGAATACTCTGAGGCAAAAGGAAAGGCATATAGCCAAGGCATTGTCCTTTGTTTTTTGAAGTAATTATCTATTTGTTCATAAGTCCATTCAAAATATAAGCTTTCTGATATGGGAAATCTTGAGAATTAGACAAAAATGACCTCCTTTATTTTTATTTTTTCTTTTACTGGCTATTATCTCAAGAGCCAATATAAACCTATTTCTATTTGGGCTTGGTCAAATGATTGACATTTTTGAGTTCCCAAAGACCTGTACCTTCATCACATACAAGCTGTAATACAAAACTCCTGTTTGTCTATTCTAGGAAATTACTAAGAAAACATAACCCCAATCCTTCACTCTACACTAGGTACCAAAATAATTTCACAGCTGATTTAAAACTCTTACCCTCATCTTCATGCCCCAAGTGCAATGTGACCTGTCTAGCCAGGAAACTAACAGAGCATTTTCTCCTTTCCTCTTTCTGCAATGTGTTCCCCAGCTCCCAGCAGTGGTCTGTTCCCATAGTTAACCTCACAGACAAGATAAAGCTTTCTTGCCCAATGAAGCAAGAAGAAAAAAAAATCTCTCTCTGAAAATGTACCTCCATATCAAATTTTTTCCAGAAATAGATGTTAATCCTGCCCCTTTGCCTACTCAGCCAATAGTCAAAAAACCTCTGAATATAAAAATTCTCAGTAATTTTCTATGTTGCTCCCATCAAACTATTTCATTACACATGGCTAAAATGGAGTAGGAAATAGAAAAGAGCATGTATTCACCTCTGGAATGATCTCATATATTTTCTGAGCATGAGATCCCATTGGCTTCTCTTATGTGCAACTCAAAGATGCCTAAAAAATGACTAAGTGTTTATGGTTCAGTTAAAATTTAAAGTGCTTTATTCCACTATTCAATACCCACTGCAACAAATACTACTGCAATCTATGCTACATGATACAATAAGACTTCTCAGCCTCAGTGAGAGATCTTTTTAATCAAATCAATGTCAGAAGTGCAGTATTTAGGGTGGTGATAACATCGCTCAAGCTCTTTGTTTATGGATGAGACTGTGACTTGCCCAAGTTCATATGGTTGCCAACAGAGCTGCAAAAGACTGTAGTTCCCAGCTCATTTATTTCCTAAACTCCATACTGTCCCCCAAACTCATCCTTCTCCCCTCCCCATCCCCCTCACAAAGCTGCAGACTCCCTAATCTCAGTTTAAATCAGTTGCTTGAAATTATTTTAGAAAGACAAGTACTTCTTCAAATGTGAAACCTGAAAAGAACACAAATTCAAAAAGTTAACAGCCAATAAATATTTGAGTGTTACCATATGCCAGATACTGTCGAACAAAATTAATGAGGTGGAATCTTAGAGGTAGAAAGGGAGTCAGCTTTGTTCGCAGAGGAAGTTTTACAGTTTGAGCTCATTACTTAAAATAAGTAGATCATGTGCCAGGAGGCAGCTAAGACAGACATCCTATCAACCAACCAAGGAATTAGAACTAAAAGCAAATCAACCCACAGTCCTGAAAAAAATACTTGACATCACTTACACTAATAAGTGATTCATATAATTTGAAATTTAACATGTTCAAAATCCATCAAGCCTTTAAGTATTTTTGAGTGTTTGGATGTTTTTAAGTTTGTTCACATGAGTACCAGTAAGAAAAGTTTCTTTTTAAAGTGTGCACATGGTTATGTGCAGTAACCATGCAGTATTAGTTTGCAGTACAAACTGCAGTATTAATTTCAATTGAGAAAATGGCTTATTTTGTTAAACAGAATATTGGGTATCTAGAGTATCAACATTGTAAAGCATTTAGAAAATTTTACAAGGATGCAAATGACATCACAATATCAGTTCAGGAAAATTTAGGAGCTTAAGTACTAAAACAGCATGGGTCTTTAAAAGTGGACATTAGACATAACTTGGATTTTGGTAGAATTAATACAAACCATTATGCATCCTTTGTAACTATATAGAGAAATCTGTTAAACATTTAGTTCAAACTGTTAATAGTATAAAATGATATACATCTTTGTAAATTTGAGTTAATGAGGACTGTACATTTTGTACTATGTGTATGATGATAAGGGCTTCCCTGGTGGCTCAGAGGTTAAAGCATCTGCCTGCAATGCAGGAGACCTGGGTTCGATCCCTGGGTTGGGAAGATCCCCTGGAGAGGAAAATGGCAACCCACTCCAGTATTCTTGCCTGGAAAATCCCATGGACAGAGGAGCCTTGTGGGCTATAGTCCACAGGGTAGTAAAGAGTCGGACACGACTGAGCGACTTCACTTTCTTATGATTGTAAAGATTGGTATGTTTTATAGCTTACTTTATTTCACATAATTTGATTTTACATGCTACTTAATTAACTTGTATGCTTTTTATATTTCAGTAAATCAATAATAACATTGGTGAAAATATTTTATGTAAGAAATAAATTCAGCATATTTTGTTTAAGTGTGAAAGTGTTAGTCACTCATTTGTATCCAACTCTTTGTGACCCCATATTTTGTTTGCCTTAAACCTAAATATGCAAAAATATCTATCATTGTGGTTTCAATTTCTTCCTTTATATTTTCTTTCCTTTCCTTTTTCTTCTTTTAGTATTGTTTTGCCTTGTTTTTGGATGAAGAATGACTAGATAGATGTTGTTACAGGTAACTGCTGTATATTGGAGAGACTGAAAACTTTGAAGTTCAATTCCTGGCTTTGCTATGTTCTATCACTTTTGTCTTAGGTATTAATAATTTACTTTTCATTTTTTAGGATTAGTTTCCACATTTGCAAAGTGAGAAAAATAATACTTTCTCTTTAAAACTATGATGGGCACTAGTGATCAAGTAGGTCTACTACTCAGCATAGCAACTGGCACAAACATAGGTAGTTATTATTAATATTAATAAATGTACTTATCATTAATTATGATACTCTTACTAATAGATCCTGGCAAAAAGTAAGTCTAAAGGACATGCACCTGAGCTTTAATACTATTCTCTTCAGTGTAGTTCAGTTCAGTCGCTCACTCATGTCTGACTCTTTGTGACCCTATGAACCCCAGCACCCCAGGTATCCCTGTCCATCATCAACTGCCAGAGTCCACGCAAATCCATGTCCATTGAGTCGTTGATGCCATCCAACCATCTCATCCACTGTCATCCCCTTCTCCTCCTCCCCTCAATCTTTCCCAGCATCAATTCAGTTTAGTGACTCAGTCGACTCATTGCAACCCCATGAACCGCAGCACAGCAGGCCTCCCTGTCCATCACCAACTCCCGGAGTCCACACAGAACCACGTCCATTGAGTTGGTGATGCCAACCAACCATCTCATCCTCTGTCGTCCCCTTCTTCTGCTGCCCTCAATCTTTCCCAACATCAGGGTCTTTTCAAATGAGTCGGCTCTTCGCATCAGGTGGCCAAAGTACTGGAGTTTCAGCCTCAACATCAGTCCTTCCAATGAACATCTAGGACTGATCTCCTTTAAGATGGACTGGCTGGATCTCCTTGCAGTCCAAGGGACTCTCAAGAGTCTTCTCCAATACCATAGTTCAAAAGCATCAATTCTTCAGCGCTCAGCTTTCTTTATAGTCCAACTCTCACTTCCATATATGACCACTGGAAAAACCATTGGCTTGACTAGATGGACCTTTGTTGACAAAGTAATGTCTCTGCTTTTTAATAAGCTGTATAGGTTGGTCATAATTTTCCTTCCAAGGAGTAAGTGCCTTTTAATTTCATGGCTGCAATCACCATCTGCAGTGATTTTGAAAATGAAATTGCTCAGTCGTGTCTGACTCTTTGTGACTGTACCCAACCAGGCTCCTCCATCCATGGGATTCTCCAGGCAAGAATACTGGAGTGGGTTGCCATTTCCTTCTCCAAGGGATCTTCCCGACCCAGGGATCGAACCCAGGTCTCCTGCATTGCAGGCAGATGCTTTAACCTCTGAGCCACGAGGGAAGCCCAGAAATGATTTTGGAGCCCAGAAATATAAAGTCAGCCACTGTTTCCCCATTTATTTGCCATGAAGTGATGGGACTGGATGCCATGATCTTAGTTTTCTGAATGTTGAGCTTTAAGCCAACTTTTCACTCTCCTCTTTCACTTTCATCAAGAAGCTCTTTAGTTCCTCTTCACTTTCTGCCATAAAGGTGGTGTCATCTGCATATCTGAGGTGATTGATATTTCTCCCGGCAATCTTGATTCCAGCTTGTGCTTCCTCCAGCCCAGCGTTTCTCATGATGTACTCTGCATACAAGTTAAATAAGCAGGTGACAATACAGAGCCTTGACATAGCCCTCTTTCTATTTGGAACTAGTCTGTTGTTCCATGTCCAGTTCTAACTGTTGCTTCCTGACATGCATATAGGTTTCTCAAGAGGCAGGTCAGGTGGTCTGTTATTCCCATCTCTTTCAGAATTTTCCAGTTTATTGTGATCCACACAATCAAAGGCTTTGGCATAGTCAATAAAGCAGAAATAGATGTTTTTCTGGAACTCTCTTCCTTTTTCCATGATCCAGCAGATGCTGGCAATTTGATCTCTGGTTCCTGTGCCTTTTCTAAAACCAGCTTGAACATCTGGAAATTCATGGTTCATGTATTGCTGAAGTCTGGCTTGGAGAATTTAAAGCATCACTTTACTGGCATGTGAGATGAGTGCAAATGTGCAGTAGTTTGAGCATTCTTTGGCATTGCCTTTCTTTGGGATTGGAATGAAAACTGACCATTTCCAGTCTTTTTGGCCACTGCTGAGTTTTCCAAATTTGCTGGGATATTGAGTGCAGCGTTTTCACAGCATCTTTCAGGATTTGAAAGAGCTCAACTGGAATTCCATCACCTCCACTAGCTTTGTTCGTAGTGATGCTTCCTATGGCCCACTTGACTTCACATTCCAGGATGTCTGGCCCTAGGTGAGTGATCACGCCATCATGATTATCTGGGTTGTGAAGATCTTTTTTGCACAGTTCTTCTTGGGCATGTCTTATTTTTGCCGGGGAAATGAGGGGTGGGAAGGGAACGTTAGTAATAACCAAAAACATGTATTTAGGAAAAGAGGCATGAGGTACTTAATAAAGGTGGACAAACTGAACACTAGTTTATATGACATTGGGATCAGTCTCCAACCTGCATTTTTCTCCTTAGTAAACAGACTGAGCCAGATGATGCTTGAAAATTAAGGATACAAAGATTATCTGGCATTCAAGGACTCTATGGCTAACAATTCAATTACATTCATTCAGAATGCTAAAGAATGGCAACTCCAATTTTTTCTACCATCATCAGCTTTCCCTCTAAGATCAGAAGGCCACTTCAGTTTTAATTGGAAGCAAATGTTAACAGAAATCAGAAAGTCACAGGAGATGGACAAAAGTTCCTGGAAAAGTCAAATATATGATTTGATATATGCTATATATCCATCGGGCTTCCCAGGTGATAGTAGTGGTAAAGAACTCACCTGTCAATGCAGGAGATGTAAGAGCTGCTGCTTCAATCCCTGGGTCAGGAAGACCCCCTGGGGGAGGGCATGGCAACCCACTCCAGTATTCTTGCCTGGAGATTCCCATGGATAGAGGATCCTGGTGAGCTACAGACCATGGGGTCTCAAAGACTCAGACACGACTGAAGCAACTTGGTGCACACTCATGTAATCAATTACTAATAGATTTTGACAGATTTAATCATCTGTTTTGTTAGACTCAGTCAACATGGCTTGGGGACATAGATTCTTAAATAAATAAAAATTTAAACTAAGTATTTGACAGTTGTTTTTTCTTTAAAACAACACAAACAAAACAAACCCAAAAAAAAGCTTTCATGGCATGTGTCACTTAATTATGTGGTTGATTTTTACAAATTATTGAAAATATTAAAAAATATTCACTTTTACATGAAAATAACATAGTATGATGTATATGACAGGAAAACAATTAAACTGGGCTGGGCATGTGGTGTGGCCCTAGAAATATTGAGGGAGCATTATCTAGAGGGAACAGAGACATATATGCAAATAATTACAAGGAAGAGTGATACATGCACAGACAGAAGTATGATTATCCTTCTCCCATAACTAGTTCCTCTTGTAAAAATTCTAGTTTACATTGATTTACTTTTTATATCTAAAAAGTGGCTATGTGTGAATCAATCCTTTTGAGAATGTAAAAGTAGAGCCTGGAGGTTAGAAAGAACAAAGAAAGAGAAATGAAACATAGGAGAACAAGCTGAAGCATTTTTGTCAGTCTCTGGCCAGACAGTATAAAACAGGGCCTTAGAAATGACCCTTAGAAAAATTCATTTATTCATTTTTCTTGAGACATGTTAAATGAGCTCCTCCTGTACACAAGCTACTGTTCTAGAAGACTGAGATTCAAGAGCAACTGAGAAAAAATAAAAAAGGTCCTAACCTTATGAAATTTACACTCCAGAGAAGAAATAAGTTTTATGAGAAAAGGGACTAGTTGAATACCATGTTCTAAAACAGTTTCTGGCACGCAGTATCTATTCAATAGCACTGGTAAGATTTTGTTTCTGTGGGTCTTTTTCTTCTCTTGTGTTTCTCATCTAGAGAAGTTCCTTTAGCTGGTTTGGTGGTGCTGAATTCTCTTAGCTTTTACTTTTCCGTAAAGATTTTGTGTGGTGTAGTACAGGGAGCTCAGTTTAGTGCTCTGTGATGACTTAGAGAGGCGGGACAGGGGTAGGGGTAGAAGGGAGGCTCAAGAAGAAGGGGACACATGTCTACATATGTCGACTTACTTCACTGTACAGCAGAAACAACTCAACATTGTAAAGTAATTATACTCCAGTTAAAAAAAATACCGGTAGAATAAAAAAAAAGAAAAACTGTCTTTTCACCTGGCTTATATTTTCCTTTGTTGTGCAGAAGCTTTTAAGTTTAATTAGGTCCCATTTGTTTATTCTGTGGGAGAGGGAGAGGGTGAGATGATTTGGGAGAATGGCATTGAAATATGTATAATATCATATATGAAATGAGTCGCCAGTCCAGGTACGATGCACGATACTGGATGCTTGGGGCTGGTGCACTGGGACGACCCAGAGGGATGGTATGGGGAGGGAGGAGGGAGCAGGGTTCAGGATGGGGAACACCTGTATGCCTGTGGCGGATTCATTTCCATATATGGCAGAACCAATACAATATTGTAAAGTTTAAAAATAAAATAAAAGTAATTAAAAAATAAAAACAAACAAACAAAAAGAAACAATTTTGACAGTAATGAGTGCTGCTGGAGTTTGCGATGGGGAATGCTCTCTACAGGATGGTCAAGGAAAACTATTATAAAATGGTATGATTCAAATTAATAACTTGTGCTTGAATCTCTCATTTCTTGATAAGATGCAATTACATGAATGTTAAGAGATGTGATATTGTCCTACAGATCTCAAACCCTGTGACATATTTTTGTTTTTTAGTTTGAGTAATTTCTACTACCCTGTCTTCAACTTCACTGATTCTTTTCTCTGCTATATCCAGTCTCCCTCAAGTCTATATCATGAATTATTGATTTCTGAAATAGTATTCTTCATATATTTCCATTTGGATCTTTTTAATATTTTATAACCATCTGATAAAATTCTAGTTATCTTTCCATGACTATATTTCCCCTACCGCCCCCCTCCCCTACTGCCTTTCACACTTATTATGGTAATTCTAGAGTCTCTGGGAGAAGGCAATGGCACCCCACTCCAGTACTCTTGCCTGGAAAATCCCATGGACGGAAGAGCCTGGTAGGCTGCAGTCCATGGGGTCACTAAGAGTCAGAACGACTGAGCGACTTCACTTTCACTTTCCACTTTCATGCATTGGAGAAGGAAATGGCAACCCACTCCAGTGTTCTTGCCTGGAGAATCCCATGGAGGGAGAAGCCTGGTAGGCTGCAGTCCATGGGGTTGCACAGAGTCGGACATGACTGAAGTGACACAGCAACAGCAAGAGTCTCTATTGGAGAAGGCAATGGCAACCCACTCCAGTACTCTTGCCTGGAAAATCTCATGGGCAGAGGAGCCTGGTGGGCTGCAGTCCATGGGGTCGTGAAGAGTCGGACACGACTGAGTGACTTCACTTTCACTTTTCACTTTCATGCATTGGAGAAGGAAATGGCAACCCACTCCAGTGTTCTTGCCTGGAGAATCCCAGGGACGGTGAAGCCTGGTGGGCTGCCGTCTATGGGATTGCATAGAGTTGGACATGACTGAAGCGACTGAGCAGCAGAGTCTCTATGTGATCATTACAATTCTATTTCCGGATTTGCTTCTACAGACAACTCACAAGAAAACTCTCTTGACCTGGGTCACATTTTTTAACCTTATACTTTTAAATTTTATGCCAGATAGTTTATATAAAAGAACATTAGAGACAAATAAAAATGATCTCAGAAAAGGGTGCATCCCCTTCTATTACCAGACTGCTAATGTAGGAGCATGAGTCTGCGCAAACTCCAGGAGATGGTGAAGGACAGGGAAGTCTGGCATGCTGAAGTCCATGGGTTCTCAAAGAGTCAAACACGACTGAGTAACTGAACAATGACAACATAGGAGACTGAATTGATCAAATCTGTAGTTGAGCTATGCACTCCAATATATTTGCCCAGAGAATTCAACGGACAGAGGAAGTGGTGGGCTAGAGTCCACGGGGTTACAAAGAGTTGGACATGACAGTGACTAACACTTTCACTTTCAATTTTTGTGTTGGTTTTACCAGATTTAGTTCACTAGCTTCAAATGTTGTGAGGGTTGGATCAAAGCTTTCTGTTCAGTACAACCTGGGAACTGGGCCACAGAAAGACTCTGGTGTCTCTTTACTATGATTAGTCTAGCCTCCAACATTGCAAACCATGGGATAGCTCTTGCTGCTTGTAGGCCAGCTGGGGAGCCTTTTGTGTTGCTGGGGAGCTCTCTTTGCTCTCTAGTTCTACAATGGCTTCCTGTGCTTCAGAGTATCTTTCTGCTAAGCCTGCCTTCCTCAAACCTTCAAAGAGCTACTGCAGTATAATCAGTGAAGGCCTAGAAAGCCTTGGGGAATTCCTCACAGGACTTCCCTACCCTAGAATTCAGCAGGCCTCCGCTTTGTAACTGGAAAAGGTCCTGCTTCCCTTTGGGATGATGTCTCTGGGATCTCCTACCTTGGCTCTACATCTGGTAAGCAGCTCAGTGAAGTTGATAGAGATAGAATCAGATCGCTATACAAGTAGAAATCCCAGTAGAGGACTATATATAGAGAAAGAAACCTAGGAAATTCTGGGAGACAACTTTAAGTTAATGATCATTCAAGAAAGTTATTGGAATGTTGTGGAATGAAGCAGCCTTGCTTCATTCTATAAAACCATAAATAAAAGCACAAGATATGCCCCAGGCCATCAGGTGAAAGAAAAATGTCACCACCATTCTACGGTTTTTAATAAGTGCTATGATAATCCTGGGCTTCCCTGGTGGCTCAGAGGTTAAAGCAGCTGCCTGCCTTTGCCTGCAATGACAGAGAGCTGGGTTCAATCCCTGGGTCGGGAAGATCCCCTGGAGAAGGAAATGGCAACCCACTCCAGTACTCTTGCCTGGAAAATCCCATTGACAGAGGAGCCTGGTGGGCTACAGTCCACGGGGTCGCAATGAGTCGGATACAACTGAGTGACTTCACTTTCACTTCACTTATGATAATCCTAGTTCTGCATCACAGGGTCAGACACCCTCCTGCCCAATAAGAAGGGAAGAGCTAATGATGTAAGCCTGTTGTTCAGTCACTAAGTCATGTCCAACTCTTTGTGACCCTATGTACTGAAGAAAGCTAGGCTCCCCTGTTCTCTGTCTCCTAGAGTTTGCTCAGATTCATATTCATTGAGTTGGTGATGCTATTTAACCATCTCATCCTCTGCCACCCCCTTCTCCTTTTGCCTTCAGTCCTTCCCAGCATCAGGATCTTTTCCAAAGAGTTGGCTCTTCCCATCAAGTGGCCAAAGTACTGGAGCTTCAGCTTCAGCATCAGTCCTTCCAGTTCAGGGTTGATTTCCTTTAGGATTGACTGGTTTGAAATCCTTGCAGTCCAAAGGACTCTCAAGAGTCTTCTCCAGCACCACAATTTGAAAGCATCAATTCTTCAGTACTCAGCCTTCTTTATAGTCCTATTCTCACATCAGTACATGACCACGAGGAAAACCATAGTTTTGACAATATGGACCTTTGTCAGCAAAGTGATGTCTCTGCTTTTTAATACGCTGTCTAGGTTTGTCATAGCTTACCTTCCAAGACACAGGATCTTTTAATTTCAGGTTGCAGTCACCATCCCCGGTTATTTTGGAACCCAAGAATATCAAGTAGGTCATTGCTTCCACTTTTCTCCCTTCAATTTGCCATGAAGTGATGGGACCAGATGCCATGATCTTAGTTTTTGAATGTTGAGTTTTAAGCCAGCTTTTTTACTCTCCTCTTTCACTTTCATCAAGAGACTCTTTAGTTCCTCTTCACTTTCTGCCATTAGAGTGGTATCACCTGCATATGTGAGGTTATTGATATTTCTCTTAACAGTCTTGATTCCAGCTTGTGATTCATCTAGCCCAGCATTTTGCATGATGTACTCTTCATACATGTTAAATAATCAAGGTGACAATATACAGCCTTGTCACTTTGCCTGTCACTGAATTCCTTCTGCATTGAGACACAAAGAACCTGAGCTTCATTAAGTCCTAAAACCAGGTGTGTTATCTTAGACCATGAGTTTGGAGCAGGTTTGAGTTTGGTGCTGCTGCTGCTGCTAAGTCGCTTCAGTCGTGTCTGACTCTGTGCGACCCCATAGACGGTAGCCCACCAGGCTCCCGCGTCCCTGGGATTCTCCAGGCAAGAACACTGGAGTGGGTTGCCATTTCCTTCTCCAATGCAGCAAAGTGAAAAGTGAAAGTGAAAGTGAAGTTGCTCAGTCATGTCTGACTCTTCGAAACCCCATGGACTGCAGCCCACCAGGCTCCTCCGTCCATGGGATTTTCCAGGCGAGAGTACTGGAGTGGGATCTGAGGTGAATGGTATCAAAATGACATGGCAAAGATTTGGTTGCTAATAGCTGACAAGTTCTCTGCCTGGGCTCTTTGAGGTTCTCAAACATCATACCACTCCAGACACATCCACTAAATATTCTTTAAATCTTTATTGGTTTCTCTATTGTGATTTCCTCCCCCTCCCACCATTCCTCTAAGAAGAAAAGCAGTCAAGAGTCTCTTCTCTCCCCAAAAGAGTTTATTGCTTTCTGGAATTTAGTTCATTGGGGTTAATCTGGATGGGTTTTAAACAAATCCAATATTGCTGATTATCTGATTTGTTCTGGTTTTAGGGTGGGAGTATAATCTCTCCTGGCTTTCTGTCTCCTAACTAGAAGCAGAAGCCCTGCCTGAAATTCAAAGTCACAATCTAACCATATTGTATTTATCCTGGCTGAGTTTGAATTGGGAAGGTCTTGGAAGGTGTTAAGCAGAGATAAGGCAACAATTTTGAGTCATAAAACATGATACAAAACCCTGCAGTTGAACAGTACAAAAGTATATTAAATTTAAAGTATTTGAGGTATGATTATAGTAACAATGACAATTATTAAATTAATATACCATTTTATGTTGATTTCTAAGCTGTTTAATAATTCATCTAAACACTTATTGCACACATAGTTTTTTCAATATATAAATGTGTTCATTTCTTATATTAAGACACTTTCCCCCAATCTTAGAATCCAAGAGCCATAACTAAATATACAATTTTAACTAAATCAACCACAAAACAGTTACTGATCATTTTAATGTTGGAGATTTTAAAGGACATATTATGAAAAAATTAAAATGCAAAAAGCAGCACAAAGTTAAATTAAATTATTTATTATGGAAAGATTAGTCAATCTAGTTACTTCTTTAAATTTTTCATGAATAAAATATTATACAAAATTTCCTTTTGAGTGATCAGTACATAGATCAGAAACTCCCAAAAGAAGCTGTATTAATAGTTAACTCATTCCTTATTAATATTCTAGGCATTATAACAACATGCGAAGTGAAGTATCTATCTTAAAAATGACTTTAATGATAAGTTATTTCTTTACTTCAAGTATATAATGGATAATTAGTTTAGGAAAAATCTCAAAGGGAGAAAAATACCCAACTGTGAAATCTGCAAATACTTTCCTTGGATTGGGTGAAAATGCTATTCAGGCCAATACCAGGGATGCATAAATTCTTTCTATCCTATTTACAATCCCATCTTGATTAGTTAGGAGCTCATTTTCCAGTTTGCAAATTATCTAGGTCTTTGATTCTTCTCTTCCCTCTGGCTGATTACCTTTCCCATTTCTCTGCTCATTAGCACCTCCACAAGAAGGGGAAGAAAATCCAGGTGAAAAAAAAAAAAAGTAACTCAGACACAGGACAATTTTAGGTACTGTGAAGCTTGACTTTAAAAAATATATGCAGATATATTTTTTCTATTGTGAGTGTATGTATATCAGACTTCTGTTATCAATTTGAAATATACCTCTCACAGTCTGAGAAGTATCCTTGGGAAATTATCTTCATCTGGGTATCAGACTCTAACATGGATTGGGGATGATATTTTCATGCATTCCCTACAAGGTTATTATGATATCAACTCAGAGAAATAGAAATTTGTTTATTGTAAATGGCTATACAAAATTAATAAGTTGTTAGGTTTTGAATTCATAAAACCTCTTTGTCAGTTCTTGCTTCCTTTTCTTCTATTAAGATTCAAGGCTTGCCTTGGGAAAAGCTTCCTTGACAAAAAAATGTGTTTTTGTTTTCTTCCTGCTTTGTTTTTTTGAGATCTTTTTTCTCTTAACATGGTTATGAATTGTACTCTTGGTAGAAAAGCAGAAGTGACTGGTAAAAATACCATATCTTTATTAATGTATTTCATTCACCAATTCTTCTCTATCTTCTATTAAAATGGAAAGTCTCAAGTTGCCTGTATTAATATAGTCTTACCAAAACAGACCTCATTTTAAAGTATATTTTCATGACTTTGATTGTTAAAATGAAGACACAAATTTTATGTAAATTAGAGGGTTCAATATCTGTATGTTTATTCTATTCAGTTTGCTTCATTTGTGATAAAGAATTCCTCTGCCAATGAAGGAGACAAAAGGTGCAAGAGATACGGGTTCAATCCCTGGGTCAGGAAGATCCCCTGGAGAAGGAAATGGCAACCTACTCCAGTATTCTTGCCTGGAAAATTCCATGGACAGAGGAGCCTGGTGGGCTACAGTCCATGGGATAACAAAGAGTCAGACAAGACTGATTACGCACACACACAAGGATGAAGTATCAAATTTTACTGGTGATTAAATTAGTCCAGTACCTCTGTGACCATTTCCCTTTAGATTATTTATGATTAATTAGATCATATTTGCTCATCACAGATATAGTTTCAAATTCTAATCAAATTGAATCAATTATTCAACCATAAATAATGGTTGAAATAAAAGACAGTTATTAAAGTACAGTATATTAATCTTTAAAATAGTACTAAGTATTTAGTTTTTAGAAAACTGTCTTAAAGAATAAAGAGAATACTTTTAAGTAAATACCTCAGAAGACCTAAGGGGAAAAATATGAAATTTGTTCCTTGTGAAAAATAAATCTCCGGAATATTCCCTCTAGGAATGTTCCCTGTAAGGTACAGCATAAAAGAATAAAATAACTAGTGGCAAAAAAAAAAAAAGGAAAGTAAAATAGAAAAAGTAGTTTGTAACAAAGTTAATGCAACACATATAACTGTAGTGTAAGCCTCTGAGTCACTTCAGTCGTGTCCAGCTCTTCAGGAGCCCATGGACTGTAGCCCACCAGGCTCCTCTGTTCATGGAATTCTCCAGGCAAGAATACTGCAGTGGGTTGCCATTTCCTTCTCCAGGGGATATTCCCAACCCAGGGATCGAACCTGGTCTCTTGCATTGCAGATGAATTCTTTACCATCTGAATTACCAGGGAAGCCTCTGTCTATACCTTATGTTAAATAACAACCTTTATTTGACAACTTCTTACTTCTAGCCTCTCATAAAATCTTGGTTCTTTTTAAAGAATTAATAGATTAAATGCGCCATTTGAGATTGAAAAAAAAAAGGAAAGAAAATGCATTTGGGGGACTTATAGGTTCAGGGACAGTAAGAGGTTTTATTTTATTCTTTCTCCTAGTTTCCCTAATATTTTTAAGAGAAGAATGCATTAGAGTTGACTTCTCCACAAAAAGAGGACACTGACTGATGTGAAATATTACCAAAATGATATTAATTAAATTGAGTCCACTGAACAAACCTCTGCAGTTATTTGAGTATGGACTTTGTATTTTATGACGTGACCTCATTAGTAGTAAACACATAGAATTTACAAACAGTCTCCACTACCCCTCTCATAAGCTAAAGCTTATACCAACAGAATCTAAACTCAATGGAACATCGCCATCCCCAGGGTCTCTTTCCACAGAGCTAACTGTGTTGGACGCTGTACTTCCAAACCGAGGAGGCAATGTGCGTGTGGGTGCCTGCTCAGTAGTGTCCAACTCTCTGCCACCCCATGGGCAGATATTGTTACCCAAAAGGCAGCCTGACAAATTACAAAGTAGCGGAGAATTTGAGAAAAAGTATGTTGTAGGCAGTTAATGCTTGTATACACAAAGTGATAGAAAAGCTTTGATGGATTTTCTTAAGATTTTTCCTTTACTGAATGAGACAAAGCACTAGCATTTTAATCTCCTACAAAGCAGAAACTTAAAAATCCACACGTTTCTTTTCTTTCTTAACACCGCATAAGGTCATCTTTAACCTTATGTTAATTCCAGTATCCCCATATCAAAGTGAATACGATCAAAACACTAGAAAATTTCATGAAAGTAATAATTGACTGGTGGCTTGGGCTGTGGGTAGGTATTGAACAGTTGGGTGATAGAGGTTTGGCCATTTAATCCAACATGGGATTAATTGCCAGTACACATCCCATGAAAAGCACTTTTGAAATTTTAAATTTAACCTACTGAGTCTGTTAAAATAGATTTACTGAAATACAATTGTATATGTTACATGAAGTATAACATACAATATTATGCACATATTTAGAACTTATACTTTTATGAGTTTTGACATGTGTATATACTTTGAAACGATTATCAGAATCAAGATAATGGATGTGTCTATCATGCCCCTGAATTTCCTTCTGACTCTTTATAATTCCTCCCTCCAACTCCTCGCCTGTCTTTCAGGTAACCTTTAACTTATTTTGTGTCCTTATAGATTAGTTAACTGTTCCTACAATTTTATTATAAAATGTATACTTTTTTGAAGGGAGGGAGGCTGGCTTTTTTCCCTCAGCATAATTTTTGAGATTAATTCAAGTGGTATGTATTAAGAGCTCATTCTTCTTACTGCTGAGTAGTATTTTATTGTATACATACCTACCCAGCTGGACATTTGAATCATTCAGAGTATTATGCTATTACATTTACAGTAGCTGTGAACAGTCCTGTACAAGTCTTTGTATAGACACATGTTTTGGTACAATAATTTGTAGGACGTATACAGAATGGAATATTATTTAGCCATAAAAAAGAACAAATTTGAGTCAGCTGACTTGAGATGGATGAATCTAGAGCCTGTTACATGGAGTGAAGTAAACCAGAAAGAGAGAAACAAAAATTGTATATTAATGCATATATATGGAATCTAGAAAAATGGTACTGATGAATCTATTTGCAGGGCAAGAATAGAGACATTGGAGAAGGAAATGGCAACCCACTCCAGTATTCTTGCCTGGAGAATTCCATGGACAGAGGAGCCTGGTGGGCTATAGTCCATGGGATCACAAAGAGTCGAACACAACTTTGTAACTGAGAGAATAGAGACACAGATGTAAAGAATGGACTTGTGGACACAGTGGGGGGAAGTATAAGGTAGGATGAATTGAGAGAGTAACACTGAATTATATACTCTACCATATGTAAAATACCTACCTGGGGGTAGTAAAAATTTTGAGGTAATTTTTATGTATTGTGTAGGATATGAGTCATTTATTTTTTTTGCATGCGTGCATGCTCAGTCCCTTCAGTCTTGTCTGACTCTTTGTGACCCCATGGACTATAGCCAACCACGTTCCTCTGTCCCCAGGATTCTCCAGGCAAGAATTTTACCAGCATTTTATGTTGAAAAGACTATATGTTGTCCACTGGATTTCCTTCAAGTATCTCTGTCAAAAATTCTTTGTTCATAAAACTAATTTGTATGTTGCTTTCTAGACTTGTTATTTTGCTCCAATAATCTAACTTTACACCAATACAATACTATTCTAATTACTGTAAGTCCTGAAGTCAGAAAGTTTTAAATTTCCAACTTGGTTCTTTTTGAATTATTCTGGCTATGGTAAGCCCTTATGAATTTCAGAATCAATTTGTCAAATAATGCAAACAATCATGCTAATATTTTCATTGTAATTTCATTTTACCTTTAAATCAATATGAAGTTGCTTGACACCTTAACAGTAGTGACTCTTCTGATCAGTGAACACGATATGTGCTCAGTTTCTAAGTTATGTCTGACTCTTTTGCGAACCCATGCACCCCAGGATCCTCTGTCCATGGGATTTGCCAAGCACGAATACTGGAGTGGGTTGCTATTTCCTTCTCCAGGAGATCTTCCCAACCTAGACATCAAACCTGCATCTCCTGCAATGCAGGAAGATTTTTTACCACTGAGCCAAGAGGGAAGTCCCCCCATGTATTTAGTTCTTCTTTAATTTCTACCAGTAACATATGGTAGTTTTCAGTGTTCATATATTTCATATTTTATGTCAAATTTATCCCTGTTTCATTTTTTTGCTATATAGATGTGATATACTTATTTCAGTTTCTAATTGTTAATTACTAGTATATAAAAAGTAAGAATGATGTTTAAAAGTTGATCTTGTATCTTGCAGTCTTGATAAACTCATTTATTATTTAAAGTTGCATTTTGGAGAAGGCAATGGCACCCCACTCCAGTACTATTGCCTGGAGAATCCCAGGGACAGGGTAGCCTGGTGGGCTACCGTCTATGGGGTCGCACAGAGTCGGACACGACTGAAGTGACTTAGCAGTTTGGCAGGGCAAGGCCAGATTGAGGCAAGGTAGGCATTTGCCTGGAGTGCAGAATTTAACAGAGTACAAGAAAAGTCAGTAATGAAAATAAACAGTATTTCAATGTCATTTTTTAAAAAGGCAAATGTGAAAACAGGAGCTTGTAAGCTAGCTACCTACTTTTGTAAATAAAATGGTTTTTATTGGTATATTTAGTCAGATTTTCTATATAAGCAATTATGTCATCTGTGAATAAAGGCAGTTTTACTTTTTCGTTTGCAATCTGGATATCTTATTTCTTTATCTTCCCTTATTAAACAGTGTAGGAGCTCTAGTACAGTGTGTCCTAGAAATGGCAAAAGCAAATATTGTTTCATTTTTTTAGGAAGAAAATATTCAGTTTTCTACCATTAACTTAGATGTTAGGTGTAGCGATTTTTTAAAATATAATTTATAATTTTATAATGCATCAATTAATGTATTTAAGAAATTATTTTTCTATTCTTTATTTGCTGAAATTTCTTAAAACATTAGGAATACATTTTTGGATTTCTTGAAATGTTTTTTTCTATTTGTGTTTTTGGTGTTATTAGTTTGCAATTTTTGTGAACAGCATTATTTTCAAATGTTAAACTTACTAGAATTCCTGGAATAAACCTCATTTGCTCACAATCTATTATATTCCTTCTATATTATTGGTTAATACTTGTAAATTTGTTTAGAATTTTTGCATCTGTGCTGATGAGCGACATCGGTCTATAGTATTCTTGTTCTGCCTTTGTCTAGTTATGATATCAAAGTGTTGGTGTTTTAAGTTTAGTTAGGAAGTACTTCCTCTGCTTTTCTGAAAAAGTATGTGTAGAATTAGCATTATTCTTTCTTAAATGGTTAGTAGAATTAAATCATGAAGCCATCTGGGTCAGTAGTTTTAATCATGCAAGTATTCTGACAGAAATTCAACTTCCCTAATGTTATCCATTGCTTCCTGACTTCATTTTGAAAGCCTGCATCTTTAAAGGAATTTGTGCATTTCACCTATGTGGACAGGTTTATTTCTATAAAATTGTTCATAGTGTCCTGTCATTTTCCTTTTAATATCTGTAAAGTCTGCAGCGGTGGTCCCTCTCTAATTCCTTATATTGTTTTGTGTTTCTTCTCTCTTTTTTCCTCAGTCTGGTTAAAGTTTATCAATTTTATGTCTTCTTAACAAATCAGCTCTATCTTCCTTGATATATTCTATTATATTTCTGTTCTTTATTTCATCAGTTTCTTTCTCTGATCTTGATCGTGTCCATTATGGTATTTATTTTGGGCTTAATGTTCTCTTGCCATAGTTTTTGAAGGTGGAAGTTATGGTCATTTATTTGAGGCCTTTCTTAATTTCTGATACATGAATTTGATGCTATAGACTTTCCCTCAAGTAATGTTTTTATGATATACCATGAATTTTGATATTTCATGTTTTAAATTTCATTCAGTTGAAAATACTTTTAAATTTTCCTTATGATTTCCTATTTCATCCAAGTGTTTTTGAGGTATATTATTTACTTTTTAAATATTTGAGGATTTTCCAAATACTTTCCTATTTTTGGATATAAATTTAATTCTACTTTGAGCAGAGTATATATCTTGCTTGACTTAAGTTTTTTAAAATTACTGAGACATCTTTTATGATCCAGAATATGGCCTATCTTAGTAAACGTTATGCATGTATTTGAAATGACTGTGTATTCTGCCTCCTTTGGATGGCTAGTCCTACAAATGTCAACTAAATAAGGCAATTGCATTGTTCAAATCCTCAATAGCCTTATTCTATTGTTTAATTAATTACTGACAAGCAGGTATGAAAATCTCCATTTATAATTTCTTTCCACTGCTCTTTGCAGTTGTCTCTTTTTTGTATTCAGGTATCCTGAAGTTCTGCTATTAAGTGAATGAAACAATTAGGACTGCTATCAACTCTACATGAATTGATTTTTTAATCATTATAAAATGATCATTTTTACCCCTGATAATATTCTTTGCTTTTGTAACTACTTTATCTGCTATAAATATTACAAGATTTTATTTGAATAGAATTAGCATGACATATCTCCTTCCATTGCTTCAGTATTCTCTTGTGTACTCATATTTAAAATCTTTTTTTTTTCCTTGTTGGCAGCATACAGTTGAATCCCACTTTTTATCAAATATGGACATCTCTGCCTTTTAATTCAGTTGTTTAGACCATTTACATTTAATGCAATTATTGATATCAGTTCAATTCAGTTCAGTTCAGTCACTCAGTCGTGTCTGACTCGTGGTGACCTGATGGACTGCAGCACTCCAGGCTTCTCTCTCCATCACCAACTCCTGGAGGGTGCTCAAACTCATGTCCATTGAGTCGGTGATGCCATCCAACCATCTCATTTTCTGTCATCCCCTTCTCCTCCTGCCTTCGATCTTTCCCAGCATCAGGGTCTTTTCTAATGAGTCAGCTCTTTGCATCAGGTGGCCAAAGTACTAGAGCTTCAGCTTCAGCATCAGTCATACCAATGAATATTAAGGACTGATTTCTTTTAGCATGGACCAGTTTGATCTCCCTGCAGTCCAAGGGAATCTCAAGAGTTTTCTCCAGCACCAGGGTTCAAAAGTATCAGTTCTTTGGCTCAGCTTTCTTTATGGTCCAACTCTCACTTCCATACATGACCAATGGAAAAACAATAGTTTGGACTAGATTGATATGGTTAGGTTTAACTTTACTTTCTTTTGGTTTGAGTGATTTGACTCTATTTCATACTTTATTATTTATGATTTATCTGTAACTCAGTCACATAATTTCAATTATTTTTAGAGCTTAGTGTATATATCTTTAAGTTATCATAGTCTGTCTTCAAAGGATATAAAACTTTATATATGGTTTTAGACACTTATAGTAGTATACTTCCATTTCTTCCTCACAACTTCTGCATTATTGTTGTCATGCATTTTACTTCCAGGTATGTTATATACCCCATGCTATCTTATGTTTTTGTTTAAACAACAAATTCTTTTCTAAAGTAAGTTAAATTATTTAAAAAAACACCTATATTATCCATGTAGTTACAAATCCTAGTGCTCTTTACTCCTTTGTATAGATCAATATTTCAACCTGGCATCCTTTTCCTTAACAAAAAATATTTTTAACATTTCCTGTAGTGCAGATTTTCTGGTGATGAATTCTTTCACTCTTTTTATGTTTGAAAAGTACTTACTTCACCTGCACTTTGAAAGGCATGTTACTGAATTTTGAAATCTGTTAACAGCTTTTGTTTGCTTGTTTTTTTAAACTTTCAGCACTTTAAAGATGACATTAGTTTGCATTGCTTCTGGTGATAAATTACAGCAGAATATTATGTTTTTCTTATGTTATGTTTCTCTGTATGGAACATGCTTTCTGTCCCTAGCTGCTGTGAAGGTTTTTTTTTCCCTTTATCACTGGTTTAATTAATCTGATTATGATGCACTACCTTGTTGTAATTTTCTTCATGTTTCTTATACTTGGAGTTCATCAAGCTTCTTGTTTATTATTTTTGTTTGTTTTAGCATTGTTTGTGGAGTGGGGAAGGCTTGTTGTTTTAAGAAAAATTAAGAAAGTTTGGTCCATTATTTCTTCAGATTTCAGGAATTCCAGTATATATAAGTTGTCCCCAGCTGACAAGGTATGTGTGTGTGCTTCATTTAGGGTAGTTTTCATTGCTCCATCTTCAAGTTATTAACTGTTTCTTCTGCGTGTGTGTGTGTGTGCTTCATTTAGGGTAGTTTTCATTGCTCCATCTTCAAGTTATTAACTGTTTCTTCTGCAGTGCCTAACATGCTCCTAACAAATTTTATTGTGTTCTTTACCCTTTGAAATGTAGTTTTCAAGCCTGTAATTTTGATATAGGTCTTTTATCTATCTTCCATAGTTTAACTTGGATTTTTGAAAGTATGGAATATAGTTGTAAAAACAGCTTTAATGTATTTGTCTGCTAATTTTAACATAACACAGTTTAAACTGATTCTTTTTTCTTATTTTGGGTTTACGTTCTGATTTCTTTACAGGGTAGGTAATTTTTTAATTAGATGTCAAAAATTGAATTTTACAGTGTTTGGTAATAGTTTGTATTCCTATAAATATTCTCGAGAATTCTTTCTCAGTTGCAGTTATACTGAGTTCAGTTCAGTTTCTCATTCACGTCCAACTCTTTGCAACCAACCACTGGACTGTAGCACCCCAGGCTTCCCTATCTATCGCCATCTCCCGGAGCTTGATCAAACTCACGTCCATCAAGTTGATGATGCCATCCAACCATATCATATGCTGCCATCCCCTTTTCCTCCTACCTTCAATCTTTCCTGGCATCAGGGTCTTTTCTAATGAGTTAGCTCTTTGCATCAGGTGGCCAAAGTATTGGAGCTTCAGCATCAGTCCTACCAAGGTATATTGAGGACTGATTTCCTTTAGGATAGACTGGTTGGATCTCCTTGCAGTATAAGAGTCTTCTCCAACACCACAATTCAAAAGCACCAGTTCTTCAGTGTTCACCTTTCTTTATGGTCTGACTCTCACATCCATTCATGACTGCTGGAAAAACCATAGCATTGACTAGATGGATTTTTGTTAGCAAAAAAAATGTCTCTGATGTTTAATATGCTGTCTGCTGCTAAGTCACTTCAGTCGAGTCCAACTCTGTGCGACCCCATAGATGGCAGCCCACCAGGCTCCCCTGTCCCTGGGATTCTCCAGTCAAGAACACTGGAGTGGGTTGCCATTTCCTTCTCCAATGCATGGAAGTGAAAAGTGAAAGTGAAGTCGCTCAGTTGTGTCTGACTCTTAGCAACCCCATGGACTGCAGCCTACCAGGCTCCTCCATCCATGGGATTTTCCGGGCAAGAGTACTGGAGTAGGGTGCCATTGCCTTCTCTGGGTTTGTCATAACCTTTCTTCCAAGGAGCAAGAATCTTTTAATTCTATGGCTGTAGTCACCATCTGCAGTGATTTTGGAGCCCAAGATAATAAAGTCTGCCACTGTTTCCATTGTTTCCCCACCTATTTGCCATGAAGCAATGGGACTGGATGTCATGATCTTTAGTTTTTGAATGTTGAGTTTTAAGCCAGCTTTTTCACTCTCCTCTTTATCTTTTACCAAGATCCTCTTCAGTTCCTCTTTGATTTCTGCTGTAAGTGTGGCATCATCTGCATATCTGAGGTTATTGATATTTCTCCCAGGGATTTTGATTCCAGCTTGTGCTTCATTTAGCCAGGTATTTCGCATGATGTACTCTGCATATAAATTGAATAAGCAGGGTGACAATATAAAGCATTGAGCCACTCCTTTCCCAATTTTGAACCAGTCTGTTGCTCCATGTCTGGTTCTAACTGTTGTTTCTTGATCTGCACACAGATTTCTCAGGAGGCAGGTAAGGTGGTCTGGTATTCCCATCTCTTTCAGAATTTCCCACAGTTTGTTGTGATCTACACAGTCAAAGGCAATAGTCAAAAGGCACAGTCAAAAGGTCAATAAAGTGGAAGTAGACATTTTTCTGGAATTCTCTTGTTTTTTCTATGATTCAATGGATGTTGGCAATTTGATCTCTGGTTCCTCTGCCTTTTCTAAATCCAGCTTGTACATCTGGAAGTTCCCAGTTCATGTACTATTGAAGCCTAGCTTGATGAATTTTGAGCATTACTTTGCTAGCATTTGAGATGAATGCAATTGTGCCATAGTTTGAACATTCTTTGACATTGCCTTTCTTTGGGATTGGAATGAAAACTGACCTTTTTCAGTCCTATGGCCACTACTGAGTTTTCCAAATTTGCTGGCATATTGAGTGCAGCACTTTCACTGCATCATCTTTTAGGACTTGAAATAACTCAGCTGGAATACCATCACCTCCACTAGCTTTGTTCGTAGTGATGCTTTTAAAGCCCACTTGACTTTGCTTTCCAGGATGTCTGGCTCTAGGTGAGTGATCACAACATTGTGGATATCTGGGTAATTAAATCTTTTTTTGTATAGTTCTTCCGTGCATTCTTGTCACCTCTTCTTAATATCTTCTGCTTCTGTTAGGTCCATACCATTTCTGTCCTTTATTATACCCATCCTTGCATGAAATATTCCCTTGGGATCTCTCATTTTGTTGAAGAGATCTCTAGTCATTTTCATTCTATTGTTTTCCTCTATTTCTTTGCGCTGATCACTTTGGGAGGCTTTCTTATCTCTCCTTGCTATTCTTTGGAACTCTGTATTCAGATGGGTATATCTTTCCTTTTTGTTTCACTTCTCTTCTTTTCTCAGCTATTTGTAAGGCCTCCTCAGACAACCATTTTGCGTTTTTTCATTTCTTTTTCTTGGGGATTGTTTTGATCACCACCTCCTGTACAATGCCATGAACCTCTCTCCATAGTTCTTTAGGCACTCTCTATCAGACCTAATCCCTTGAATCTATTTGTCACTCCCACTGTATAATCGTAAGGTAATACCTGAGGATCTAGTGGTTTCCCTACTTTCTTCAATTTAATCTTATTTTGCAATAAGGAGTTCATGATCTGAGCCACAGTCAGCTCCTGGTCTTGTTTTTGCCTGCTGTATAGAGCTTCTCCATCTTTGGCTGCAAAGAATATGATCAATCTGATTTTGGTATTGACCATCTGGTAATGTCCATGTGTAGAGTCCTCTCTTGTGTTTCTTGAACAGGGTATTTGCTATGACCAGTGCGTTCTGTTGGCAAAACTCTGTTAGTCTTTGCCCTGCTTCATTTTGTACTCCAAGGCTAAACTTGCCTGTTACTCCAGGTATCTCTTGACTTTCTACTTTTGCATTCCAGTACCCTATGATGAAAATGATATCTTTTTTTGTGTTGGTTCCTGAAGGTCTTGTAGGGCTTCATAGAACCACTCAACTTCAGCTTCTTCAGCATTGGTGTTTGGGGCATAGACTTGGATCACTGTGATATTGAATGGTTTGCCTTGGAAACGAACTGAGTTCATTCTGTCATTTTTGAGACTGTACCCAAGAACTGCATTTAGGACTCTTTTGTTGACTATGAGAGCTACTCCATTTCTTCTAAGGGATTCTTAGAAGTAGTAGTAGTAGATACAATAGTAATCTGAATTAAATTCTCCCATTCTGGTCCATTTTGGTTCACAGATTCCTAAAAAGTTGATGTTCACTCTTTCCATCTCCTGTTTGACCACTTCAAAATCAGTTTGATTCATGGACCTAACATTCCAGGTTCCTATGCAATATTGTTCTTACAGCATTGGACTTTATTTCCATCACCTGGGCACATCCACAACTGGGTGTTGTTTTTGCTTCAGCACCATCTCTTCATTCTTTGTGGAGTTATTTCTCCACTGTTCTCCAGTAGCATATTGGGCACCTACTGACCTGGGGAGTTCATCTTTAGTGTCATATCTTTTCACCTTTTCATACTGTTCATGGGGATCTCAAGGCAAGAATACTGAAGTGGTCTGCCATTCCCTTCTCCAGCAGACCACGTTTTGTCAGAACTCTCCACCATGACCCATCTGTCCTGGGTAGCCCTACATGG
The DNA here is from genome assembly GCF_029378745.1 of Bos indicus. NCBI lineage: Eukaryota > Metazoa > Chordata > Mammalia > Artiodactyla > Bovidae > Bos > Bos indicus. The sequence continues at coordinate 46,368,427 of NC_091762.1, read as the reverse complement.
CATCGCTCATAGTTTCATTGAGTTAGACAAGGCTGTGATCCATGTAATCAGTTTGGCTGGTTTTATGTGACTATGGTTTTCAAATTGTCTGCCCTCTGATAGATAAGGATAAGAGGCTTGTGGAAACTTCCTGATGGGAGGGACTGGCTGTGGAGGAATCTGGGTCTTGTTTTGATGGGTGGCTCTATGTTCAGTAAATATTTAATCCAATTTCTTTGATGGGCTGTGTTCCTTTCCTTTGTTCTCTCTCTTCAAAAGGACTTATGCCAGCACTACTGTAGTCAGTGCCGCTGACCCCCTGGAAGGCCACTGTTGACTCACGCTTCTGCCAGAGACTCCTGGACACTCAAAGGCAAGTCTGGCTCAGTCTGTGGGGTCACTGCTCCTTTCTTCTGGGTCTTGGTGTGTACAAGGTTTTGTTTGTGCTCTCCAAGAGTCTGTTTTCCAGTCCTGTGGAAGTTCTGTAATCAAATCCCACCGGCCTCCAAATCAAACTCCCTGGGGGTTCTCAGTCTCTTTGTCAGATCCCCAGGTTTGGGAAATTTGTTGTGGGTCCTAGAACTTGCATAACAGTGTGAGAACTTCTTTGGTATAACTGGTCTCCAGTTTGTGGGTTATCTGCTTGGTGGGTCCATGTAGGTCTTATGGCGACCTCCTCTAAGAGGACTTAAGCCACACACCTTGCCTCCCAGATCTGCTGCAGCCAGAGCCCCTGTCCCCATGGCTGGCCACTGCTGACCTGTGCATCTGCAGGAGATGCTCAAACACAAGGCAGGTCTGGCTCAGTCTCTGCGGGGTCTCTGGGTCCTGGTACACACCAGGTATTTGAGCCCTCGAGTGTATCTGGCGGGCACAGAGTTTGATTCTAAATGAGATTTAGCTCCTCCTACTGTCATGTTGGGGCTTTTCCTTCACCCTTGGATGTGGGGTATCTTTTTTTGGTAGGATCCAACATTCTGTCGATGGTTGTTCAGCAGCGAATCGCAATTTTGGAATTCTCACAGGAGAAAATGAACACATGTCCTTCTACTTCACATTCTTAGCAGTTACATTACTTAGACATATTTTTATCCTTTCAGGTCTGGCTTTTAAGGTTTGTTGGGCATACCCAAACAAGTGCTTGGCCTATAACTAATTGTGATTCATAAGGTTTTTCACTCTGGCTGTCAAGAAGAGTCATAATTTCCAGATATATGTGAAAATTGAATAATAGCCCCTCAAATCCATTCTGAAAGTTCTTTCTGTAGTCTAATTTACTAACAGGCATGAGCTGATCTGTACTCTGTTAAGTACTCAAGGGATCTTTTGCAAATCTCCAAAGGTGTTTCTGTATGCAGCTCTCTACTTTCTGATGCTTTATCTTGTGAATGCTAGTCACCCTTGTTCTCTCTGGACTCTCAGTTCTACTTTTCTGATTTCTGACTGGTTTTTGCTGCCTGCCCTATAGCCTGGAAATTTTCTTGGGCAATGGCAGAGTTCATTTCCTTTGCTTTCCATCTCTCAGTGACCACTGTCCTTACTGACTGATGTTCTACCTCTTAAAAATTGTTGTTTCATATATAAGTTTTTGGATGCTACTATTTCAATTGAGAGAGTAAATTCAGTCCCATTACTCCATCTAGGATGCTACTAATTTTTTTTTTTTTAAGGAACTAGAAATGCCTTATCTTAAGAAACTGCTTGGCTACATGAAGCCAGAAATAAATCATGTAACTACGAGCTATATTATGTTTTCTTATTAATTTTGGCTACTCTTGTTTTGTGGAATTAAATATAGTTTAATTTTTCTTTGCTTCTATGCTGAAACCAAGAAAATAACTGTCATTATTCTAGCTTTATTTTAATCAGAAGCTAAGTCAAATGAATGAATGATATTAAGGCAAAGAAGTACAATGAATGAAACACTGAGGAAAGAATCAGAAGACCTTACATTCTACATAACATATAATTAACTCAAATTCAGAATAATCACTAAAAATATATTTATTAACTTAGTATTTAATTTTTAATTGGTAATTATTTCTGAAATAGTGTCTTTTATATGAACTGTTTAAAATGTTTTGAAAATCAATTGGGCAACATGATTCAAGAGCTATAAAAATGATGTTTCCTTCTATTTGCTAAATCTACCCCTCAGAATATTTCATGAAAAAAATTATTATTTTTAGTAGAAATAAAATCTAAATGCATAAAGTTATTCTATGAAGTGTTTTCCAGGTGGCTCAGTGGTAAAGAATCTGTCTGCCAATGCAGGAGATGTGAGAGATATGGGTTTGATCCCTGGGTTGGGAAGATCCCTTGGAGAAGGAAATGGCAACCCACTCCAATATACTTGCTAGGAGAATCCCAGGGACAAAGGAGCCTGGCCAGCTATAGTCCATGAGCTCTCAGAGAGACACAACTGAGTGACTAAGGACACATTCTCTGCAGTATAATTTAAAGTCACAAATACTTGCAATATGTCAAGCCCATTACCTATAATATCTCATTTAATTTTTACAACAAACTCTGAGAGATGGTATTATCATCATACTGATGAGAATGAGGCTAAGTATCAATAAAGCAACAAGTCAGAGGAGCTGCTGAGATTTAAATCCATTCTGATTCTAAACCCTATGCCTGTCATCCCTGGACTCCATATACTCTAGAAAAGTGAAAATAGATACTTATTAAGATAACTGGACATGGACTGCTTTGCCCCATCCACTTTAATATTTTAAATTTCCATTTTATGATTTATTTTTTAGACTATGATATATTTAAATATGATTTATTTTTATTTATATACACTAAATAGATCTTTTTAAAAAAAAATAATGTCACTGGATAATTGAGATTTTAGCAAAAAAAGGAAGTTGGGAAATATCTGTCTTCTGGAATTCACAGTATTACAAAATCACTACTTAAGCATTGGTGTGAAAAAGGGAAGGGCTTCCTAGAGGATTCACTAGACTTCCCTTCAATGCCTGATCCAGTACTTTTCTTAAAAAAAAAAAAAACACAAACCAGTTGAGAACATGTAGAAATTTACAGAAACATGAACTTAATAAGCTCAAATAATTCTGGATAGAGCAAATGAATGAATGATATTAAGGAAAAGAACTACAATGAATAAAACATTGAAGAAGAAGTCAGAAGACCTTATAGTCTACATAAAGTATAAGTAACTCAAATTCAGAAGAATCACTAAAAATATGACATTCTTACATCTCTGTTGGTGAAACCCTTTTCTTGGGATATGAGAAGAGAAGAGCTAGGGTGCTATTTATACTTTATAAGTTCTGTGATAGGAAAGCAAAAGTAATGAACGTGTACTGATCACTGCTGGCTGATAATACATTTACTGTAGTTTTATTTGGTACTAAATTTTATTTCTCTGACCGGATTGCATGAGTAACAGCACCCGCCCCCCTTTTCTAATTAGTTAGACTTAGTTACACATATCCCAAAGAAAAGAAAGCCTACTTCTGCTGAGTCAGCCTCCAGGACACCTGTAAGAAGACTGTACAGGAATGATGGGGTGATGAATGTCTGCTGAATAAACAGAGAGCATCCTCCTGTTTGGAAGATATCTAGATCTGACTCTCAACTTCCTATTTTCAAATATAGAACTTAAAAGGAGGCTGGGTAACAGTTCAAATCAGTCCACACCAAGTTGCTGGTATTGTTTTCTATAGATACACCTCCATCTCTGCAAAGCCAAAAGAGCTGAGCCATAAAATATTCTTCACTGGAACTAATGACAGAACTTTCTCTGTCAAGTGAAAAGATTTTTAATGGTTTTTGAGAGTCTGCAGTTGAGAAAGCTCAATCTATTTGCCCCATATCAGCAAGGGAGGATTGTAATACATATGTTCTTAATTCCTCAGGTTCTTTATAGTCAAATGGAACCTGCTTCATGGTATAATGGGATGATTTCCAGTTCCAATGCATTAACTTACTAACTCTGTGATCTGGACAGTTAAAGCAATATCTCTAATGTCAGTTCCCTCATCTGTAAAATGGGGAAAATCTTTGTTTCACAGATACATAAAGCCCTTAGTACAGTTCCTAGCAAAAATAAACAGCTCCCAGTAAATAGTTCTGGTTTAGGAGTTTTATAAATATTTAATGATATATGCAAAGTTCATGAGTGATATTGATTATATATGTAGTACAATCAATTGATGAACTTTAAACACACACAAATATGTATCTATACACATACTTACATATACATACACATAAATATATATTCACTTTATCCATGTCAGAATTACTGAAATGATTGAACTAGTATAGGGCCTAACTCTCCCAGAGATTCTTTAAAAAAAAAAAAAAAAAACACTGAATCGTTTTTATTTCATCTCCTTCATACAGACTTAGTTACTTTTCAACATGGATCATCTGCAAAGCACATAAATATTTTCAAAATTAACAAGTTAATGTTTTATACAGTAACAGATGTATTAAAATACATCTGAAAAAGATACAAACTTTGACATGGTGTTGAAACCTTGTCTTTGGTCCTAGAGCAGGTCATAAAGAGTTAAGTAAGTCTGAGAGAGAGAAACAATGTCATATATTAATGCTGAGGCTAGTCTTAAGGACTGAACTCATGACTTAAGATGATAAAACGATGTGACCATTTTATTAATATATAGATATAATTTCCTAGAAGTCCAACACATCAGGTGTGTGCTAAGAGCCAGAATAACACCTGACTTAGTAGTCCTCCTTTGATGGGAGGCAGACATTGATAAACAGCACAAATGGCAACGGACCACCGTGATCAGTGTCATGAGGACTCAAGAACTTCTGACCACAGCAGGGGACCTGGCCAAACCCCAGAGGAAACAGGGAGGGTTCTCTTGACCTGGGATCTGAGAAGGGGAGGCAGAGAGCATGCAAGTGAGGGAGGCATGGGGAACTGCATACCCATTGAACACCTGACACGATCTATCAACAGAAAGGGTACAGCTCAAACCCTTCATTCTTCCCAGACATGTGGAAGGGGCTCTGGAGGTAGGGACAGGCGCATTTCCATGGCTCAGTGGTGGGAGGCTCTCCAAAACTCTCTCTGCAAACACCAGGCCAGAGCGTCTTCTGTTTGAAACCTATAGCATCTTTCTGAGTTGAGGCTGAACACTGTCTAGGCGGGCAGCAAGCATCTCTTCTAACAACTTGCTAAAGTGGTCTAAAACAAGGCAGTGTGGTGGGGCTTTACTTTTAAGTCTTTAATGCTAATATTTATTCAGTGACTTTCTTTTTGCTATGAGGCTGGACTTAATTTCTTGGTGAAGTTAAGTTCACCCACAATGAAAGTGGTAACTGAGTCATCATTTGGTCACATCATCATTTTGGTCACATCATCTCAGTCAAGCTAAGATTTGGTGCTGAACTTTTCTTTCTTTTTTTTATTTAATATATGGAGTATTTTTAATATTAAGAATTTTTATCACTGTCTTTCCCCTTTGAGAGTATCTTGTTGCCTGGATGCCTAAAGAATTCTTTAATTTTTCCTTACAAGTGTATCAGCTTAACTAGGACACATTTCAGATTCATGTTCCGGTTATAAATTTCCTAGAACATACTGTGCTTTTTAACTTATTTTTTAATTGGAGGATAACTGCTTTACAATATTGTGTTGATTTCCTGTACAAAACCACAAATCAGCCATAATTATGTATTTATACACACACACACACACACACACACACACACACACTCCTATTCCCACCCATGTTCCCAACCCAACTCACTCCAATATTCTTGCCTGGAGAATCCCTGTGGACAGATGAGCCTAGCTGGCTAGAGTCCAAAGGGTTGCAAAGAGTTGAGCATGACTGAGCGACTAAGCACAGCACAGCACAGTGTATATATGTGAATGTTACTTTCTAAGTTCATCCTTCCCTCTCCTTTCCCCACTGTGTCCACAAGTCCATTCTCTGTGTCTACATTTCCATTTCTTTCCTGCAAATAGGTTCATCACTGCTAATTTTCTAGTTTACATAAATATGCATTAATATATAATAATAATGCATATTGATTTATGCATTAATCATAATGCATAATGCATAATCTGACTGACTTCACTCTGCATAACAAGCTCTAGATTCATCCACCTCACTACAACTGACTCAAACTAACTCTTTTTTTTAGGGCTGAGTAATATTCCATTGTATATATGTACTATATTGTCTTTATCCATTCATCTGTAGATGGACACTTAGGTTGCTTCCATGGTCTGGTTATTGTAAACAGTGCTGCAATGAACACTGTCCCCTGGAGATCCTAATAGGCAACTAGAATTAGGAAATGCAAGAGATACATTCTTAATCTGAAGTCCTTAGAACTCTTGAGAGAAAAATAGTAAATTCATGAACTTGGATGGAAAAAAATTTAGATCTTTATTTTCCCTAGACTCTCATTCAAATGTATCATTTCCTGTATTATGAAGCAACAAACCAGTGTAACACTATCAATACCTGTGACTTTGCACCAAAGGAAACCACACAGAATCATGTTGAGTTGTAGAGTTGCTGCAGATAGCTCAAGGTGGCATTTGAAGTCACCATTACATCGAGACTGCAGTAAGTATTAATCTGCCATTAGACTGTATTTTTAGTCTCTTACTAGAGTAATATATATTACTAATATTTTTTAAAATAATTCAAGAATTTCATTTTAATATAATGGGAATATTTTATTACCTTGCAAATTTCGTTTTATGCACTCAAAATTGTATTCTGAAACGGGCTTTTAGGTTTCACCAGGGTGCCTACAGAGGTCATAGCACTCACACAAAGTTAAGAACTCTGTATTTAGAGGCTAGTAATCAGGAATGCATCTTCAGAATGCTGATGAAGAGCAACTTGAGTCATTTTGAACATAATGTGTGCAGTGCTGCTTTTTCAGTAATAAACTGAGAAAGGGCTTCAGTAGAAATTACATATCTTATAATGGAAGTATTACATACCATTGTTCTTCCTTCATTAATTTCTCTAACAAAGCCATCATTCCCTTTTCTACCTTCACCAGCCGAGTCACTGATAAATCCTTACCTTTTGCCTAAATCTCACTCTAACTGCCATAAACGATAGAAAATGTCAGTCTTTGCTTCCTAATTCAGTGCCTTCAGACAAAATGCAGCAGGAATTTGTTGGTAAAATTTTTTGTAAGCCTAAAATACATGATTTCTAAGGTTTTTGTAGTGAGAATGAAAGGATTCACTTAAAATTGATTTCTGTAAGCCTTAATTATACATTTCATAATAAGCATTGCAAAAATCTCAGCTTAGGGGGGAAAAAAAACCCTTAGCAATAGATTGATTGATACAATTATCAGTGTGCCAAGTTTAACTCACAGATAAATAAAAGGAAACCTTGAAAGCCAAGAAGAAATCTAGTATGTGTGTGTGTATGTGTATGTGTGGGTGTGTGGCTGCTCATTCGCTCAGTCATGTCTAATTCTTTGTGACCTCATGGACTATAGCCCGCCAGGCTCCCCTGTCCATGGAATCTTCCAGGAAAGAATACTGGAGTGGGTTGCCATTTCCTACTACAGGGGATCTTTCTGACCCAGGGATCAAACCCATGTCTCTTGTGTCTCCTGCATTGGCAGGTGGGTTCTTTACCACTGTGCCACCAGGGAAGCCATATGAGTGTAGGCTTTGGTATAATTTTGTGACAGTCAAGAAACAAGCCCCTTACAAGACATTTCATCTTTATATTCAAGACGTTCTTCCTGCTGTCTCCTCTACTCCATGGTCAACTGGTGCCTACTGTCTCTGGAAATAGAGATACTGGTTATGGGTGTTAGCTGACCTATAAGCCCCCCAACACAATTTCTTTTTCAAAAAAGTTAACCCTTGGTTAGAAGCTGCCACAATGGGTTGAATTATCCAATCCCTGTCATTAAAGGTGGCAGCCAGGCACTTGAGAATGATGTGGGAAAACTCCAGTGAGAGTGATAATTAAACTTGGAAAATGAAGGGTCACCTTCTTTCATTCAGCTCATTGGGTTTGGCATCAGAGTAATTCTAAAACAGTGGGGGATATTCTACTCTCAGCATGGCAATATCTAGGTGCACACACATTATTTCTATGGGTTCAAATGGGAATGCCATTTTAATTGTATTTAAAATGTTAACTTTAATATGGGGAGTAAAAATGTTAGAAATTATTCTAAGAATACAGAAAAAGAATAATGAGTGAAATCTAAATGGTGAAAGAATTAGAAACAAGAAAAGCATGTATTGTTTTCTCAGAAGAAGAAGCATTATAAGAGAAGAAAATTGTTTCCAGGGAAATTGAAAAGAACATTTAAATGCGTTCAAGTCTTTCTACTTGACTGTAGAATCACAAAGCAAGGGTTTTGTCTTAACTTTCTTATCTACTTACTGTCATTTCTTAGAGGCCATTATTATATTATCTTATTCCTGCTCAAAAGAGGGTAGAAAGTATCAGGTGAGCTTTAAGACAAGTTATTAATAAGAGTTATTGTCCAGAAAAAGGGTTTTTTAATTACATTGGTTCATCTAAATACTATTGAAGGAATATTTCATAATATTCTTATTTTGCATTAAATAAGTAATACTGAGCTTTTAAGAGGACCTGAAATGATATTGCAATATAAGCAAGTATACTCTTGAACACTATTACTACAAAGGGCATAGATGCTAAAATCAAATTTCAAGTTCAAATTTTGGCATCACCATATAACAGCTGCGAGCCTTAGGCATGCTACCTAATGCCACATGCCTCAGTTTCCTCATCTATGAAATGGGGGAAATAGTACTACCTATCTTATAAAGCTATTAGAAAATTAAATGAGTATTAAAATATATAAAGCATTTATAACCATATCTAGTACAGAGTGATTACTATGTAAGTGCTTATTCTTACATAGGGTCATAGTGTCACAAAGAGTCAAACATGACTGAACCAACTAAGCATGCACTGCTGCTAAGTCGCTTCAGTCGTGTCCGACTCTGTGCGATCCCATAGGCGGCAGCCCATCAGGCTCCACTGTCCCTGGGATTCTCCAGGCAAGAACACTGGAGCGGGTTGCCATTTCCTTCTCCAATGCATGAAAGTGAAAAGTCAAAGTGAAGTCGCTTAGTCATGTCTGACTCTTAGCGACCCCATGGACTGTAGCCCACCAGGCTCCTCCATCCATGGGATTTTCCAGGCAAGAGCGCTGGAGTGGGGTGCCATTGCACACACACTTACTTATTACCATTATTATTTTATTTCATAAAACTGTAGATTATGTTTTAAAATATATTATTAATTATTTTTATGGTTGAACACTTTTGTCCTTGGCATTATGAGAAGAGATTTCCAAAAGATGTGGATTCTTTAAAATGCAAATAGTCCAACAAAATTGTTACTAGAGTTGATTGTATAATGCTCATACTGATAATTGCAACATCAAGCTCCAAAATTAAAAAATTCCTAATAAGCAGAAGCTATTGATTTCAGATGGCCTTTATATAGTTTCTTTCACATCTGAAGGGTTGAACTGAGGAAGATAAATTGTATCTTATGTGATTATATTTTGTTTTAAGATAAGAGAGATTTTGGAAACAATTAGAGCTTTCTAAAACAGAAAAATAAACCTGATGAGCTAGGCCAATGTGTGATAGCTTAAGTCCCTTTGTAAAATTTTCTGATTTATCAGTTTGTGGGCAAATATCCACAGATTTCAATTAAATTATTTATTATTATTATTAGAATATTTGAAGTGTTCTCAAGGCAGTGGCACCACACTCCAGTACTCTTGCCTGGAAAATCCCATGGACGGAAGAGCCTGGTAGGCTCCAGTCCATGGGGTCGCTAAGAGTCGGAAATGACTGGGTGACTTCACTTTCACTTTTCACTTTCATACATTGGAGAAGGAAATGGCAACCCACTCCAGTATTCTTGCCTGGAGAATCCCAGGGACAGAGGAACCTGGTGGGCTGCCGTCCATGGGGATGCACAGAGTTGGACACGACTGAAGCGACTTAGCAGCAGCATTTATCTTTAAAAGATCATCACAGAAAAATCTTTTTACAATGCAAACATTGCCCCAGACCTCAACATCAATTCACCACCGGCTCATTGAGAGAAAGAGAAAGAGAGAGAAATGTGTGTGTGGGTGCATGTGTGTGCACAGTGTAAGGGGCCAGGGGACAAGGAGGAGAATGAATGAATGACATTAAGGACAATCCTAACCAATATTGAAGAGAAAAATACTGTGGACTAAAAAATACCACAGGCAATATATAAAAATCCACCAAGAAACGAAATACTGTCTGTAAGCCTGATTTTACTATAATTTTTGTATATAGTACTTTAGAAAGAAAAAAAGGTTTTATAAAAACTAGTTTGCTCATTCAGAATAAAGGTGTTAAAATATTTGGTAAGTTATTTCCCACTGAAAAATATAAACTACATAAGAAATTCTGCATCTGCTTCAGCTTTATATTTAAAATGATTTACAGTCTGCAATTTCTTCCTAAGGTCATCACCTTCATAAATACTAGCCACATACAGTGAAAACCAACTCAATAAAGTGAGTATTTCATTTCTCTTCCTCCTGCTTATATAGATACTTCTTCCATCTACATGGCACCCATTTATAACAAAGCCTTACATTGTGTGGATTTTTATGAGTTCTTTAGCATTTCTTTCTTTTTTATCTTTCTATGCATCAGCAAAGCAACTGGCAGATTCTTTAATAAAATATATTATACACATTAATATTTATAAGCCTACGAATTGGATGTTTAAATAAACATTCACCAACTTATGCCAATTCTTTTGTTTTAGGCGTTAAATCACACTTACATTGTCTGGAAAGTCGGCTTTTAGTTCAGTGACACTTTGACACCAATATGCAGCCGTTTTTTCACTGATGAGCTCAATATTCAGGAAAGAGCTTTGTCCAGGGCCATACATGGGGCCAGAGGTGGTCCCCCGGATGATTCTGGGTGAAACATTTGTCACTATATCCTGTTGAAAGAGTAAAGATATTAGGTCTCCTTTCTACAAAGAAAAACTGTTATCTTCATTCTATGCTCATTTCCATATGACAGCATTCTACCAAGTCCTGTCTCACATTTTTAATATATTTTAAATTACAGCTGAACATAAACTACTTAATGAAAAAGTAAAATATAATATTTGTTAGCTTTATTTAAATTACTTCCTATAATTGAAAGGTTAGGATGGTGGAAAAAATATATAAATTCATTTATATTGGTTTGTGGCATATACATTTTAATTTGTTTGCAATTAAATAATAAATAAAAACACATCAAGTAAAATGTCAAAATATTATTTCAGTCTATTTAATCTAAGTATCATTAGTGAGATTTTAACTCAAATAAGAGTTAATGTTTGCAAAGAAAATTTTTTTTTCCAGAAAGTAATTTCAATATAAATCAGCTAGAGTATATATTAGCACCACTGACTCACCAAACTTGAAAACACATTCTAACAAACTAGGTTGACTTACCTATATGATTCTAACTATAAATTTACATTCAGTAAGAACCAGTTTTTCCCAAAACTGAAATGAGGATATCAATAACTTCCTGATAACTATAAACAGTAAACAGTCAAATTAACTTGCTTGTTAAGTGTAATTAACAATCCATAACTGCTTCTAAAGCTGTATTAACAAAGAAGAGGAACATTCTTACATTACAAAAAACTAAAATGAAACAAAGAAGAAAAATGTTTCTTTAGCCAACTTCCAATTAAAATTAATTTTGAGTAAAGGTCATTTAGTTAAGGATTTATCAGAATTAGTCATTTAAGTACCCCTCCTCACCATCTTGTCACTTTTAGTGAGATAACATGAACCCCCATTAGTATATAGCAATTAAGGTCAATTTACATATTTTAATTAAGAACCACCCCATATAAAACAATTAGCGTAATAGGCATACTAACTGGATTTCATAACATTTGGACGTTTTTCCAACTAGATAGACAGGAAACCTTAATTAGCATTAATTAGTGCTGATCTGCATATGTTTGATAAGGCATACCCTTGCCACAAAAGATTATTTATTCCTGAATCTGCCAAATGCTACAGTTGCAGAGGATAAAAGGACTTTTCTACACATTGCATGTTAATTTCTGGCAATTTACATTCACTTTTACATTTGAATTAGTATATTATAAAATAAATGGTATAAATGTTACAATAAGCCGCCTTAAATATGTACGTTTTTACTTATAGGAATCCTGCCAGTTAATGTTTTACTAATTAAGCTATTTCACTTCTATTGTAACTGTAGGAACGTCAGCAGCCTTACTTTGATTTGCTGTTGTGAAACCATGTTACACAATCTTAACGGGTAAAATGACATGTAGAGTCACTCCAGGAAGCTCATGCCTAGTGAGTCCAATTTCTTTCTTGGCAAATGCTTAAATGTGTGGAGTGTATCTCTGCAGGTACCTTCTGTGCAGCTCATCCAGGTAGGGACTCTCAGGCTGTCGTGGTCTGAGAGGACAATTCTAGAAATGTTTCATTCAAATCAGGCTGTCGTGGTCTGAGAGGACAATTCTAGAAACGTTTCATTCAAATCAGGCTGATTTTCTCTCATATTTCAATTTTCAAGAGCCATCATTTTAAGCTTTGAGCTCCTCCTTTCCTCTGCTGTCTCCTCTACTCTAATTTTTCGTAACCTTGATAAGGCCAATCTAGGTCACAGGCTGTGCTCAGCACAGGAGAATTCAACCAAGGAGGCAAATATATTCAGGACAAGAGTTCATATTCAGTTTATCAAGTCATGTTCCCTAGCCCTGGGTAGTTCCACAAATGAAAGACCACATGTTTTAAATGACTGTCATAATTTATTGGTTTGCGTTAAGGAGGAAAAATCTTTCCTCTATGCTTCTAGATTTTTCAGACTAGTCTAAGAATTAAATTGACATGAGATAGACTAACAGGAGAAAATGAAATTCACTTCATATATGCAGGAATTCCACATACGTGAGAGCGTCAGAGTCGCCACATACATGAGAGGTTCAGAGACAGAAAAGTTAAATGAAATATACACGCCATTCAGAGTTAAGGAAAGGAATGGGGGTACAGGGCTTCCAAGAACAGAAGGGTCATTATAGGTCAATAAGAAGAGTAAATATTTGGTAAGCAGATGCTTGCTTTGTTGTATAGACAGGGTCACTTTAGGTAAGTAACTCCTTTCTGGGAAAAATTCCCAATTTAAATTATTCTATGTAGTTAAGGGAGGGCAATGATTTCTCTTGAAGCTGAAGCATCTTGACTTCTTTTAGCTCAAAATAACGTTCATGTAAAAGTGACACATTTTGGGGAGGTTAATTCTGAACCCCTGCATCTGGAAGTGGCACTTTCTGCTTATTCAACAAAACTGACTCATGCTTTAGACTTGCTGCCCCTGTCCATTCTTTAGGACTTAGCTTAGACTTCAGTCTATTTAGGAATCCTTTCTGATCTCTCCAACACCATCACTTAATCTGATCTTATTCACACCATCGTCACAGTACATAACTTTCCCAATTGGTACTCTTAATACTCTATATTTGTATTGTCTATATTTTTGTCAGTACATTCCAGTAGAGTGTAAACTTGAAAGGAAGGAACTTTATCCTGTTTACTATTATATAACCAGCTTCTAGCCTAGCTTTTAATGTGTTCAAATAATTTTTTTCCATTGAAGTACAGCTGATTTATAATGCTGGGTTAGCTCTAAGTGTAGGGCAAAATGATTCTTTCGTGTGTGTGAGACCTTCCCAGGTGGTGCAATGGTAAAGAATCCTCCTGCCAATGCAGAAGTCACAGGAAACATGGGTTTTATCCCTGGGTCATGAAGAGTCCCCTCAAGTAGGAAAAGGCAACCTACTCCAGTATTATTGTTTGGAAAATTCCGTGGACAACATAGCCTGGGATGGTCCATGGGGTTGTAAAGAGTTGGACACAACCGAGTATGCATGCACAGTGTGTCTATTTTTTTCAGATTTTTTTACATTATAGATTATTACAAAATGGTTTCTATGCAGTAGATTCTTGTTGTTTCAAATAATGTTTTAAGAAGGAACCCAGACTAAAACCCTAGGCCCTAGAATAGGGCTTGTCCTGAGGCATGGGAACTATAAGGTATTCATTGTTGGCCTTATTCTGTTGGTGAACAAATGGGCTTGGACTTACATTCAGGAACTCATTCATTTGTGGCTTAAATAGGAAGATTCCCTGGAGGAGGGAATGGTAATCCACTCTAATATTCTTGCTTGGAGAATCCCATAGACAGAAGAGCCTGGGGGGCTACAGTCCACAATATCGCAGAGTCAGACACTACTGAAGCGACTTAGCCTGCACACACACACTCTAGTCCATTTACTTGCTTACCCTGATCCCTCAGAGACACTTTCTCTGAAAAGAGTCCCCTACCCGACACTATGGCTACATCTTCATACCTGCAGGCAGTGATGTAGTTTGCTTAATACTCCACTTCTCCCCATCCTAGCCTACCGCAGAGCTTCAATGACACAAAGCATACTTGAACTTGACCACCCTGTAACTTCTAAGACCTTCTTGACCATTGAGCTTAAATTGCTGGATTTATCAGATCTCTAAGATCCAAATAGAATAAGCTCATTCATATATAAACTAACTCTTATGCTTTTCCAGTTCAAGTGGATAAGAATTCCTAAGAGATTTCTTTGGGTAAGGTCCTGATAAGAAGATGATTTCTTCCTATCAAGACCTAAACCAGCTATAGTTGCCTCTTGTATTTATTTGTGCCTAGGCTGTGCTCACATCTTCACAGACTGTGCAGAGATTTTTTTATATAATAAAATAAAAAGACATGAATAGAAGAATAACAGCTGTACTGAGAACGGAAAAACTCAATAGCCCAGAAATTTTAAGCCATATGCTATTTTACAGGATTCTTCCTAATGACAATTTTGCCAGAAACTCAAAACAGCCAAAAGGATCAATAAACTGTGACATTTAATGACAGTTAAGCAAATGCTTTTTTCTTCAAATATCCTGCCTCAGTGATACCTTAAAACCTCAAATTCTTCATTAGAGAATTTGTGTACTATGGGTTGAATTTATTGTTAATATTGGAGTCGTTTCATTTTCCTCTTCTATAAACCAATGTTAAACTGTAATATACCATTTGAGGATTATCAATGATTTCCTTAACCAAGAATCAACAGGAAGTACAAGGCAAATCAAAGGGAAATTTTCTCTACTTCATGACACGTGTTGTTTATTCCTTTATGTTGATTTATGACTTAGCAGCTTGCCTAGGTGGCGCTAGAAGTAAAGAACTCGCCTGCCAATGCAGGAGATACAACAGACATGGGTTCAATACCCGGGTTGGGAAAATTTCCCTGGAGAATGGAATGGCAACCCACTCCAATATTCTTGCCTGGAGAATGCTATGGACAGAGGAGCCCAGATGGCTACAGTCCATAGGGTTGCAAAGAGTCAGACATGACTGAAGCAAGTTAGCACACACATAAGAATAACTTATGACTGAACAACGATAGTGCTCCTCTAAATCGATCAGTTTTCTCTTTCCTTAACTCAAGCACAGAAGATCCTTAATAACTGCCCCAATTACAGCCATCTATTGTGTAGAACTCAACTATCCATGAATCAATTGTTACCATCACAGCAATTTAAAAATTCAGTATATGAATATTTCAAATTCATCTAAAGTGCCAAAATTCCAATATGGAAACCCAATGATAAATCAGTAACATAAACTTTATTTTAGATTTTGTTTTGCAAATGCAGTCATATATGCCATTGCTTTGTCGAAAACCTTCTCCACTGACTGGAGATTCAGACTTTTTGAATTAAATGAAAGATGAATGAAAACTTGGATACAATCAATAATCCGTAGTTATCTGATTAGAGTTAGAGCTTCAATAATTGGGCAATAACTAACTAAAGCATTTGACCTGGGAATACTAGAATGTATTATTTAATAAGATAATATTTTGCTTTAATATTTAATAGATAAATCATATTAGCATTGCAATGGAGTTAACAAAACAAAATAAACATATTAAAAAATCAGTTCAGTTCAGTTTAGTTGCTCAGTTGTGTCCAACTCTTTGCAATCCCATGGACTGCAGCACGCCAGACCTCTCTGTCCATCACCAACACCCACAGATTACTCAAACTCATGTCCATTGAGTCGGTGATGCCATCCAACCATCTCATCCTCTGTTGTCCCCTTCTCCTCTCATCTTCAATCTTTCCTGACATCAGGGTCTTTTCAAATGAGTCAGCTCTTCACATTAGGTGGCCAAAGTATTGGAGTTTTAGCTTCAACATCAGTCCTTCCAATGAAGATTCAGGACTGATTTCTTTTAGGATGGACTGGTTGGATCTCCTTGCAGTCCAAGGGACTCTCACTCTTCTTCAACATCACAGTTCAAAAGCATCAATTCCTTGGCGCTCAGCTTTCTTTACAGTCCAACTCTTACATCCATACATGACTATTGGAAAAACCATAGCCTTGACTAGACACACCTTTGTTGGCAAAGTAATGTCTCTGCTTTTGAATATGCTATCTAGGTTGGTCATAACTTTCCTT
Organism: Bos indicus; assembly: GCF_029378745.1. Lineage (NCBI taxonomy): Eukaryota > Metazoa > Chordata > Mammalia > Artiodactyla > Bovidae > Bos > Bos indicus. Next base: position 46,351,851 of record NC_091762.1, on the reverse strand, counting down.
CCAAGGAGTAAGCGTCTTTTAATTTCAGGGCTCCAGTCACCATCTGCAGTGATTTTGGAGCCCCCAAAAATAAAGTCTGACACTGTTTCCACTGTTTCCCCATCTATTTGCCATGAAGTGATGGGTCTGGATGCCATGATCTTTGTTTTTTGGATGTTGAGCTTTAAGCCAACTTTTTCACTCTCCTCTTTCACTTTTATCAAGAGCCTCTTTCGTTCTTCTTCAATTTCTGCCATAAGGGTGGAGTCATCTGCATATCTGAGGTTACTGATATTTCTCCCGGAAATCTTGATTCCAGCTTCTGCTTCATCCAGCCCAGCGTTTCTCATGATGAACTCTGCATATAAATTAAATAAGCAGGGGGACAATACACAGCCTTGACATACTCCTTTTCCTATTTGGAACGAGTCTGTTGTTCCATGTCCAGTCTTAACTGTTGCTTCCTGATCTGCATACAGATTTCTCAAGAGGCAGGTCAGGTGGTTTGGTATTCCCATCTCTTTCAGAATTTTCCACAATTTATTGTGATCCACACAATCAAAGGTTTTGGTATAGTCAATAAAGCAGAAATAGATATTTTTCTGGAACTCCCTTGCTTTTTTGATGATCCAATGGATGTTGGAAATTTGATTTCTGGTTCCTCTCCCTTTTCGAAATCCAGCTTGACCATCTGGAATTTCACAGTTCCCATACTGTTGAAGCCTGGCTTGGAGAATTTTGAGCATTACTTTGCTAGTGTGTGAGATGAGTGCAATTGTGCAGTAGTTTGAGCCTTCTTTGGCATTGCCTTTCTTTGGGATTGGAATGAAAACTGACCTTTTCCAGATCTGTGACCACTGCTGAGTTTTCCAAATTTGCTGGCATATTGACAGCACTTTCACAGCATCATCTTTTAGAATCTGAAATAGCTCAACGGGAATTCCATCACCTCCACTAGCTTTGTTGGTAGTGATGCTTCCTAAGGCCCACTTGACTTCACATTCCAGGATGTCTGGCTCTAGGTCAGTGAGCACACCATCGTGATTATCTGGGTCATGAAGATCTTTTTTGTACAGTTCTGTGTATTCTTTTTTTTTTTTTTAATTTTTCTTTATTTTTTAACTTCACAATATTGTATTGGTTTTGTATATTTTTAACACCTCTTTTTTAATATCTTCTGCTTCTCTTAGGTCCATACCATTTCTGTCCTTTATTGAGCCTGTCTTTGCATGAAATGTTCCCTTGGTATCTCTAATTTTGTTGAAGAGATCATTAGTCTTTCCCGTTCTATTGTTTTCCTCTATTTCTTTGCACTGATCATTGAGGAAGGCTTTCTTATCTCTCCTTGCTATTCTTTGGAACTCTGGATTCAAATGGGTATATCTTTCCTTTTCTCCTTTGTTTCTGGCTTCTCTTCTTTTCATAGTTATTTTTAAGGCCTCCTCAGACAGCCATTTTGCTTTTTTGCATTTATTTTTCTTGTGGATGGTGTTGCTCCCTGTCTCCTGTACAATGTCACGAACCTCCGTCCATACTTCCTCAGGCACTCTGTCTATAAGATCTAGTCCCTTCAATCTATTTCTCATTTCCACTGTATAATCATTAGGGATTTGATTTAGGTCATACCTGAATGGTCTAGTGGTTTTGCCTACTTTCTTCAACTTAAGTTTGAATTTGGCAATAAGGAGTTCATGATCTGAGCCACAGTCAGCTCCCGGTCTTGTTTTTGCTGACTGTATAGAGCTTCTCCATCTTTGTCTGCAAAGAATATCATCAATCCGATTTCAGTGTTGGCCATCTGGTGATGTCCATGTGTAGAGTCTTCTCTTGTGTTGTTGGAAGAGGGTGTTTGCTATGACCAGTGCATTTTCTTGGCAGAACTCTATTGGCTTTTCCCCTGCTTCATTCTGTACTCCAAGGTCAAATTTGCCTGTTACTCCAGGCAGCTCTTGACTTCTTACCTTTGCATTCCTGACCCCTATAATGAAGAGAACATCTTTTTTGGGTGTTAGTTCTAGAAGGTCTTGTAGGTCTTCATAGAACCGTTCAACCTCAGCTTCTTCAGCATTACTGGTCAGGGCATAGGCTTGGATTACTGTGATATTGAATGGTTTGCTTTGGAAACAAACAGAGATCATTCTGTTGTTTTTGAGACTGCACCCAAGTACTGCATTTTGGACTCTTTTGTTGACTATGATGGCTATTCCATTTCTTCTAAGGGATTCTTGCCCACAATAGTAGATATAATGGTCATCTGAGTTAAATTCACCCATTCCAGTCCATTTTAGTTCGCTGATTCCTAAAATGTCTATGTTCACTCTTGCCATCTCCTTTTGACCACCTCCAATTTGCCTTGATTCATGGACCTAACATTCCAGTTCCCTTGCAATATTGCTCTTTACAGCATCAGACCTTATTTCTATTACCAGACACATGCACAACTGGATGATGTTTTTGCTTTGGCTCCGTCTCTTCATTCTTTCTGGAGTTGTTCCTCCACTGATCTCCAGTAGCATATTGGGCACCTAACAACCTGGGGAGTTCATCTTTCAGTGTCCTATCTTTTTGCCTTTTCATACTGTTCATGGGGTTCTCAAGGCAGGAATACTGAAGTGGTTTGCCATTCCCTTCTCCAGTGGACCACATTTTGTCAGAACTCTCCACCATGAACCATCTGCCTTGGGTGGCCCTACATGGCATGGGTCATAGTTTCAGTGAGTTAGACAAGGTTGTGGTCCATGTGATTATATTGGTTGGTTTTCTGTGATTGTGGCTTTCAGTCTGTCTGCCCCCTGATGGAGAAGGATAAGAGGCTTATGAAAGCTTCCTGATGGGATAGACTGACTGAGGGGCATTCTGGTTCTTGTTTTGATGAGCAGGGCCGTTGATGGGTGGAGCTGTGTTCCCTCTGTGCTATTGACCTGGGGCCAAACTATGGTGGAGGTACTGAAGATAATGGTGACCTTCCTCAAAGGATCCCACGCATGTACTGCTACAGTCCTTGCCCCCAACCCTGCAGCAGGCCACCACTGACCCACGCCTTCCCCAGAGACTCCTGAACACCCACAGGCAAGTCTCCTGTGGGGTCACTGTCCCTTTCTCCTGGGTCCTGGTACACAAGGTTCTGTTGTGCCCTCCAAGAATCCTTTCCCCAGTCCTATGTAAGTTCTGGTACCTCTATGATGGGGTTAATGGCGACCTCCTCCAAGAGGACTTATGCCATACCCACAGTCTGAGCCCCTATCCCTGTGGCAGACCACTGCTGACCTGTACCTCCACAGGAGATGCTCAAACACAGTTCTGTCTCGGTCTCCGTGGGGTCCCTAGGTCCTGGTGTGCACAAGGTTTGTTTGAGCCCTCTGAGCATCTCTGGTGGGAATGGGGTTTGATTCTAAACGTGAATTCGCCCCTCCTGTCATCCTGTTGGGGCTTCTCCTTTGCCCTTGGACATGAGGTATCTCCTCACAGCTGCTCCAGTGCCTACCATCTTACTGGGGTTTCTCTGACCTTGGACATGGGGTATCTCCATACGACCAGCGAAGCACTTATGATTTCCCTGGTGGCTCAGTCAGTTAAACGTCTGCTTACAACATGGGAGACCCAGGTTCAATCCCTGGGTTGGGAAGATCCCCTGGAGAAGGAAATGGCAACCCTCTCCAGTACTCTTGCCTGGAGAATCTCATGGATGGAGGAGCCTGGTGGGCTATAGTCCTTGGGGTTGCAAAGAGTCAGACACGACTGAGCAACTTCACTTTCTTTTCACTTTATTCAAAAATAAAACAGATAAAAGTTTATTTTCTATAAAAAAGAAAAAAAAAGATGAATTACCATAGTTCTTGTGTTTGGCCTATTAGAAATATTCAATTTTTTTTAAAAATTGATATTTATTGATAAGATAGCATTAGGTGATATCTCTGCTTCATGTGATACTGTAATTACCATTATAAAATGGAGTGCTAGTGACCTCTTAATATTCAGAGTGATGATAGTGATTTTTCAGTACTAGTAAGGAGATTTAAATGGTAAACAGGCTGATTATATTTGTTTGCTTAATATCATTTACTTGACCTTTCTTATGCTTAAAAAAAAAAACTATGCTGTTTCCATGGTTACTGCTGGAGTAAGATAATCACAATGGACTCAATGAAATTGAAAAGGAAACTTTTCAGAGATGATTTGGTAAAAACTAAAAGAATTGGCATCCAAAAATGGTAGATTAAAATGAAAAACAAAATTTGCAGAGTGAACTGCAGCTATCATACTACAACAAATGAATTTTTAAAAATATGTTAAGTGAAAAAAGCAAGATATAAAATATATATATATACTATGATACCTAAAACATGCTTCTGTGATGAAATATAAAAAGTAACTCAGAGAATAACTTAAAACAATTACCACTATTACTTTTTGGAGTAAGTTGGGGGGGAAATTAGGGGGTGGAGGAGCAACAGAGGCTTTCTACAAACATTCATAATATGTAATTTTAAAGAAGATTTATTCCTGAACTGCAGAAACACATGGTAGAATAAGAAGTTTGCTTAATGAATTTTTTGATAGCATAGTGAATATTGTTATAAGCTATTGATAAAACTTTATTGGTTTACCTAGAAACCTGTAACATAAATCTTAGGTATATTTATTCTTTTTTAATTTCCAAGAGTCTGCTGTGAATTGGTTGTTTTTTAATCCAAAAAAGTTTTATTTGGTTGTAATAGTTAGAATTTCAAAAATGTCATGCACTACAGGAAAAAAATGTCCTTTAAAGTATATCTATCACTTTCTATACCAGTGGGATTTAACTATACATTATTCCATAAAGCATAGACTCACTTTATAGATAAATCTAATGACAAACATCCTGTTACATAATATGATTCCATCATTATAAATCTGGCATACTGCTACCCTGGGAATAGCAAAACATAAAATAAAATTCAACAGTGGCCCAGTTTCCAGTGCAACTCCACTATTATGAAAGAATTCTCTAACATTTTATTTTCTTCATGAACTTAGTTTATTAATATTTGATTAGTCCCTGAAATAAACTTTATAATGGTCAGAATAATTTCCATTTTGTTGTTTTGGATGAGTGACATGAATAGGATGAGAATTTGTTTTTAATACGTCAATTTTCCATCCTAGTATCTTGTACAAAGCACTCAAAACCTGAATTAGTGACATATACCCATTTGTCATCAGGAACTTTGAATCTGTCTATCCACATGGTTAAACACAGTAAACAAGATCAACAATGTTTTCCTAAAAACACAAAACAATTTATCAGAGAAATAGTGGTGTTGAAAATGCAGAAACAATAATAGTTTAGACTTTTATAGCACAGATATTTCACATAGGTCATTTATTTGATCTTTGCAACTCTATCACCATGCAGTTAATGCTACAGTCAGGGCTTAGAGAAATTAAAGTGACTTGCCCACTGTTACACAGTTCTAGTGAGCATTAGAAATGAGACTAGAATCTAGCTGTATTTATGTTATATGAGTAATAAAATTATTAGTGATTTAATGTTTATGTATATGATAATAATTAGGACTGACTTTGCTGCTGCTAAGTCACTTCAGTCATGTCCGACTCTGTGCGACCCCATAGATGGCAGCCCACAAGGCTCCCCCATCCCTGGGATTCTCCAGTCAAGAACACTGGAGTGGGTTGCCATTTCCTTCTCCAATGCATGAAAGTGAAAAGTGAAAGTGAAGTCGCTCAGTCGTGTCCGACTCCCAGCGACCCCATGGACTGCAGCCCAAAAGGCTCCTCCATCCATGGGATTTTCCAGGCAAGAGTACTGGAGTGGGGTGCCATTGCCTTCTCCGAAGTACTGACTTTAGTTGCAAGAAATATAAATTGACTTAACTTATATTTTAAAAGTGGGATGTGGCATGTGTGCTTTAAAGAAAAGGAATATATCACATAATGCCAGAAAGGATATTCAGTTAGGAATTGACTCTCTGTCTCTTCTCTGCTTCAATTTGTATATCTGTTCATTCTTTTTCTTTCCTACAGATGGCTTCTTCTATCTCAGTTCTAATGACAGAACACAAGTCTGTGACAGGACTTAGGTTATAAGTTGTACGTATAGTCTCTCCCCCAAACTGGTAAACTCTCAGGTCGACCAACCATGGTGGCAGAGACTCTGATGTGTTTCACTTGGGTCTGAGAGTCCCTGTTTGTATAGTTAACTTTATCCAGTAAGATGGAGGGCTCCTCAGGTGGCGCTAGTGGTAAAGAAACCACCTACCAATGCAGGAGACATAAGAGACTCAGGTTTGATCCCTGGGTCAGGAAGACTCCCTGGATGAGGGCATGGCAACCCACTTCAGTATTCTTGCCTGGACGATCCCACAGACAAAGGAGCCTGGCAGACTACAGTAAACACAGTCACGAAGAGTTGGACGCAACTGAAGCGACTTACACACATGGCACAGTAGAATTGATTAAGATTCACATACATGCTCAGGGCTTCTCTTGTAGCTCAGTCAGTAAAGAATCTGCCCACAGTGCGGGACACTGAGGTTCAATCCCTGGGTTGGGAGGATCCCCTGGAGAAGGAAATGGTGACCCACTCCAGTATCCTTGCCTGTAAAATCTTATGGACAGAGGAGCCTACTGGGCTAGAATCCATGGAGTCGCAAAAAGTCGGGCATGACTAAGTGACTAACACTTACTTCAGTTCAGTTCAGTTCACTGGCTCAGTCGTGTCCGACTCTTTGCGAACCCATGGACTGCAGCATGCCAGGCCTCCCTGTCTATCAACAACTCCCAGAGTTTACTCAAACTCACGGTCATTGAGCTAGTGATGCCATCCAGCCACTTCATCCTTTGTCATCCCCTTCTCCTCCTGCCTTCAATCTTTCCCAGCATCAGCGTCCTTTCAAATGAGTCAGCGCTTTGCATCAGGTGGCCAAAGTATTTGAGTTTAAGCTTCAACATCACTCTTTCCAATGAATATTCAGGACTGATTTCCTTTAGGATGGACTGGTTGGATCTCCTTGCAGTTTAAGGGACTCTCAAAAGTCTTCTCATTCATACATGACTACTGGAAAAATTATAGCCTTGACTAAATGGAACTTTGTTGGCAAAGTAATGTCTCTGCTTTTTAATATGCTATCTAGGTTGGTCATAACTTTCCTTCCAAGAAGTAAGCTTCTTTTAATTTCATGGCTGCAATCACCATCTGCAGTGATTTTGGAGCCCCCAAAAATAAAGTCTGCCACTGTTTCCAATGTTTCTCCATCTATCTGCCATGAAGTGATGGATCCGGATGCCATGATCTTTGTTTTCTGAATGTTGAGCTTTAAGCCAGCTTTTTCACTCTCCTCTTTCACTTTCATCAAGAGGCTCTTTAGTTCCTCTTCAATTTCTGCCATAAGGGAGGAGTCATCTGCGTTATCTGAGGTTATTGATATTTCTCCCAGAAATCTTGATTCCAGCTTATGCTTCATGCAGCCCAGTGTTTCTCATGATGTACTCTGCATAGAAGTTAAATAAGCAGGGTTTCAATACACAGCCTTGACATACTCCTTTTCGTATTTGGAACCAGCCTGTTGTTCCATGTTCAGTTCTAACTGTTGCTTCTTGACCTGCATACAGATTTCTCAGGAGGCAGGTCAGGTGGTCTGGTACTCCCATCTCTTTCAGAATTTTCCACAGTTTATTGTGATCCACACAGTCAAAGGCTTTGACACAGTCAATAAAGGAGAAATAGATGTTTTTCTGGAACTCTCTTGCTTTTGTGATGATCCAGCAGATGTTGGCAATTTGATCTCTGGTTCCTCTGCCTTTTCTAAAATCAGCTTGAATATCTGGAAGTTCATGGTTCCCGTACTGTTGAAGCCTGGCTTGGAGAATTTTAAGCATCACTTTACTAGCGTGTGAGATGAGTGCAATTGTGTGGTAGTCTGATCACAGTCCATGGGGTCGCTAAGAGTCGGACATGACTGAGCGACTTCACTTTCACTTTTCACTTTCATGCACTGGAGAAGGAAATGGCAACCCACTTCAGTATTCTTGCCTGGAGAATCCCAGGGACGCCGGAGCCTGGTGGGCTGCCCGGTCACACAGAGTCAGGCACGACTGAAGTGACTTAGCAGCAGCAGCAGCCGCAGTGCACAAGCTGAAGCTGGGTATGAAACAGGAAATGAGGATATAGGAAGACTGCATAGAGTTGGGTCAGCTTAAAGAGTCGTGAATGACTGTTTTAAAGAGTCTAAAATTGTTCATGCAGGCTTTGAGAATCTTTTGTGTTTTGTCTCCTATTCAAGTTAGTAATACCAATAGCTCACAGCAGCTGTGCATTCACAGAGGTAAGTTTTACAAAAAATAGATGAAGAGCTTTTTCAATGCTGATATCAGATGGATTAGAACGTGATTAATCAACACACAGACTGATTAAATTATTGGGTTCACTGTTCAGATAAGAGGTTTTGGATACACTCTGCCAAACTGTAATTAACTTAGAAATTTCTGCTGGCCTGCTCATAAGATGATCATGTGATATGCTTTGAAGAAATCTTTTAGAGCCCAAAACAGCAGCTGTGAAGGTGTAAGCATGAGTCAGTTCTAATAATTGTTAAACATCTTCAAGTATTAGAGCAGAATTTTCACTAAAACTGATAAACATTAAAAAGGCTTTACTCTGTACAAAACTTGTATAAATAATGTGGTCTTACTCTAGAAGCCACTGTAAATGAAATGACTATTACTTAAAGAAGGGGGCAACCAAAAGAATCAGACAGGAGTTCTCCATTTTTGCATTATAATTAACAAGATATTGAGAGAAAACCCTCACAACACAGGACACTTAAAAAGACTGGACATGGTACCAAAAAAACAAACCCAAGAGATGCACAACCATCCCTGTGTCAAAACAAGGAGGTTTCTCAAAGATCAGAAATGACAACCCAGCAGAGATCCACCAGGCAAACCAGTTGTAGGGTGATATTTGCCCCCAAGGTGTCTGCCAGTCCCAAGTGGCCTAGAGTAAGACTTCTAATGGCTTAGAAACGTCTGAGAGAGCTGGCAAAGTCAGGGCCCAAGTGCGCTAGTTGGGTGACAAGAAACCTCCACAGACAGGTAGGAACAACAAAAAGTGACGCTCTCATCTCATTTTGTGAGCTAAAGAATTACCGCAGGGCAATGATGGGGTGTGTCCGTCTGAGTCCTGATTCTGTGTGAGAAAGAAAATCTCTCTCCTACGAATACAGATTTGGCTGGGCCCCAAAGCACAGGTGGAAAATTTGGTTTAAAAGTAGCTCTTGCTCATAGTGTCTTCAGGTAACTAGTGTCCACATCACTCTGGAGAAATTTTTACCTCAGGGATGTGAGTTCACAATAGAATTCTACTAACCAAATGAGCGCAAAAAGCCTCATAAGTGAAAATCAGTAAGAAGAAAATGCTAAAATGTCAGATCTATCAAAAAAAAAGAACAAATACACAGATATTGAGATTTTCACATATGGAATCTAAAATTTAACATGTTTGAAAAATAAAAGAGAGGCTTAAATGTATAAATCAAAGAATAAGAAATTCAAAGCTTACCATAAAATTTTACGTATCAGAAAAATAATTTTTAGAAATAAAAAGCAGTAATTGGGAAAAAAAGAATCTGAATAGTTTAGGGTAATTAAGAGACTAGACATGGTTGAAGAAAAGTAGTCAGCTTGATGATATATCTGGGAAAATTACCTGAAAGGCATCACAGACATAGGGGATGAAAGTAAAGAGAAATGAAACATGGGGAATTAAATGAGAAATCTGACTGAAGTTCACAAGAAGATAATTGGAAGAATCAGGAAATGAAATATTTCAATATTTATTGTCATAGACTTAATACAATTAAAGAAAGATGTCAATCTTCAGATCTAGGGACCTCAACAAACTCAAGGAAAGTCCATGGGATCAATGGAAAAGAATAGAGAGCCCAGAAATAAACCTATACTTATCTGGTCAATTAATCTACAACAAAGAAGGCAAGAATATACAATGGGGAAAAGGTAGTCCCTTCAATAAAGTTGCGAAAATTTGACAACTACATGCAAAAGACTGAAACTAGACTTACTATATTACACCATATACAAAAATAAACTCAAATTGGATTAAAGACTTAAATATAAGACCTGAGACCATTAAACTCCTAGAAGAAAATATAGGCAGTAAGCTCTTTTACACTGGTATTAGCAATATTTTTGTGACTGTGTCTCCTCAGGGAAGGGCAACTAAAGCAAAACATAAATAGGACTACAGAAAAGTAAAAACCTTTTGCATAGTGAAAGAAACCATCAACAAAATGAAAAGGCAGCCTACTGATTGGGAGAAGGTATTTGCAAAAATATGTCCAATAAAGGATTAATATCCAAAATGTATAAAGAACTCATACAATAGTAACAAAAAACAACTTGAGGGGCTACGCTGGTGGCTCAGTCGTAAAGAACTGGCCTGCCAATTCAGGAGACACTGGTTCAACCTTTGGCCTGGGAAGATCCTGCATGCTGCAGAGCAAATTAAGTCCATACACCACAACTATTGCCCATGCTCGAGAGCCTGGGAGCCACAACCACTAAGCACAGGTGTTGTAACCTCTGAAGCCCATGTGCCCTAGAGCCCATGCTCTGCAACAGGAGAAGTCACCACAGTAAGTAGTCCGGGCACTGCAACTAGAGAGTAGCTCCCAATTGCCACAACTAGGGAAAAGCCACCACAGCAACTAAGACTCAGCACAGCCAAATATAAATAAAATTCTATTTTAAAAAACTTTATTAAGAAATTGGCTGAGGACATAAATAGACATGTTTCCACATAAGATGTATGGATGGCCAATAGACACACATGTAAAGATGCTCAAGATCACTAAACATCAGGGAAATGAAAATCAAAATCACTATGAGATATCATCCCATGCCTGTCAGAATGGCTGTTATTAAAAAGACAATAATGACAAGTGTTAGTGAAGACGTGGAGAAAAAGCAACTCTCGTGCAATGTTTGTGGGAATGTAGAATGGCACAACCAAAATGGGAAAAAAATATGTAAGTTTCTCATCAAATTAAAAACAGAAGTATCATATGACCCAGAAATTTCACTTTTAGGTATTAACTAAATAAAAATAAAACATCAATTCAGAAAGCTATATGCACCCACCCAATGTTCACTGCAGCTTTATTTACATTAACAAAGATATGGAAGCAGCCTATGTAGTCACTGATGAAGGAATGGATAAATAAGATATGGCATGTATATACAATGGAATATGTTGTTGTTCAGTAAAGTCGTGTCTGACTCTTTGCAACCCCATGAACTGCAGCATGCCAGGCTCCTCTCTTCTTCACTATCTCCCAGAATTTGCTCAAATTCATGTCCATCAAGTCAGTGATGCTATCTAACCATCTTATCCTCTCACATCCCCTTCTCCTGTTGCCTTCAGTCTTTCCCAAATCAGTATCTTTTCCAGTGAGTTGGCTCTTCACATCAGGTGGCTAAAGGATTGGCGCTTCAGATTCAGCATCAGTCCTTCCAATGAATATTCAGGGTTGCTTTCCTTTAGGATTGACTGGTTTGATCTCCTTGCTGTCCAAGGACTCTCAAGAGTCTTCTCCAGGACCACAATTCGAAAGCATCAATTCTTTGGCACTCAGCCATGTTTATGGTCCAACTCTCACATCCATACATGACTAATGGAAAAAATATACCTTTGACTATATGGACCTTTGTTGGCAAAGTGATGTCTCTGCTTTTTAATACACTGTAAAGGCTTGTCATAGCTTTCATTTCAAAGAGCAACTGTCTGTTAATTTTGTGGCTGCAGTCACTTCTGCAGTGATTTTGAAACTCAATATAATAAAATCTGTCACTGTTTCCAATTTTTCCCCATCTATTTGTGATGCAGTGATAGGATTGGATGCCATATCTTAGTGTGTTGAATGCTGAATTTCAAGCCAGCTTTTTCACTCTCTTCTTTCACCCTCATTAAGAGGCTTACTGTGATGCTGAACAGTTTGGCTTGGAAACAAACCAAGATCATTCTATTATTTTTGAGATTGCACCCAAGTACTGCATTTTAGACTCTTTTGTTGACTATGAGGGCAACTCAATTTCTTCTAAGGAATTCTTGCCCACAGTAGTAGATATAATGGTCGTCTGAATTAAATTCCTCCATCCAGTCCATTTTAATTCACTGATTCCTAAGATGATGATGTTCAATCTTGCCATCTCCTACTTGACTATGTCCAATTTATCTTGATTCGTGGACCTAACATTCCAGGTTCCTATGTAATATTATTATTTATGGCGTTGGACTTTATTTCCACCAAGAGACACATCCACAACTGACTGTAATTTCTGCTTTGGCCCAGTCACTTCATTCTTTCTGGAGCTATTAGTAATTGCCCTGGCTATTTCCCAGAAGCATACTGGATACCTTCTGACCTAGGGGCTCATCTTCTCGTCTCATCTTTCTGCCTTTTCACACTATCCATGGGGTTTTTGCAGCAGGAATACTGAGGTGGTTTGCCATTCCCTCCTCCAGTTGACCACTATTGGTCAGAACTCTCCACTATGACCCATCTGTCTTGGGTGGCATTGCACAGCATTGCTCATAACTTCATTGAGTTATACAAGCCCCTTTGCCATGGCAGGGCTGTGATCCATGAAGGGGAATGGAATACTACCCAGACATAAAAAAGAATGAATTCTGCTGTTTGTGTCAAGATGGTTGCACCTAGAAGGTACTATGCTAAATGAAATAAATCACACAGAGAAAGAGAAGCACCATACAGTTTTATTTATTCATTAAATATAAAAAGCAAGAAACCTAACAAAAAAGAAACAGCCTCATAGATACAGAGAATAAACTGGTGGTTGCCAGAAGTGTGGGGTATGGGGAGATGGGCGAAATAGTGGAGGGGGATTAGGTGGTAAAAAATTTAGTTATAATATAAATAAGACACAGATATGTAACATACAGCATAAGGGATATAGTCAAAAATACTATAGCATCTCTATATGGTGACAGATGGTAACAAGATTTATCAAGATGAACATTCCATAATGTATAAAACTATTGAATCACTATGTAGTACACCTGAAACTAATATAATACTGTACATCAATTTTACTCAAAAATAAATAAGTAAATGTAGTTCCTTGTAGCAAAAATAAAGAGATTTAAAAAGAAACCAAAGATTAAAATGACTACCAACAAGAAAAAGCAGATTGATAGTGAAACTTCTTAGCAGTGCCAGTGGAAGTCAGAAGAGAGTAAACTATTTCCTTTAAAGAAGAAATATTGACTGAGAATAATTGCATACCTTCAAAATTATAACTCAAGAATAAGAGTAAAATAAAGATGTTTTCAAATAAAAAAAATGATGAGCAAATGAATGAACAGGGAAAATGAATGAACTAATGTGACGTCAACTGCAATAAATGTGAAAAACTAAAGATTGAACACTAAGAATTGAAAAGCAAGTTGCATAAAATATAAACTGTCTGATTATGTTTACATAAAATATTAATACAGGCAAAACTAAATAACACACTATTTAGGGAGGCATATGTGGCAAAACATAAACAAAAGCAAGAAAATGATTATCACGGAATTCAATTCAGTTGCACTCAATATGCCAGCAAATTTGGAAAACTCAGCAGTGGCCACAGGACTGGAAAAGGTCAGTTTTCATTCCAATACCAAAGAAAGGCAATGCCAAAGAATGCTCAAACTACTGCACAATTGCACTCATCTCACATGCTAGTAAAGTAATGCTCAAAATTCTCCAAGCCAGGCTTCAGCAATATGTGAACTGTGAACTTCCTGATGTTCAAGCTGGTTTTAGAAAAGGCAGAGGAACCAGAGATCAAATTGCTAACATCCGCTGGATCATGGAAAAAGCAAGAGAGTTCCAGAAAAACATCTATTTCTGCTTTATTGACTATGCCAAAGCCCTTGACTGTGTGGATCACAACAAACTGTGGGAAATTCTTAAAGAGATGGGAATACCAGACCACCTGACCTGCCTCTTGAGAAATCTGTATGCATGTCAGGAAGCAACAGTTAGAACTGGACATGGAACAACAGACTGGTTCCAAATAGGAAAAGGAGTACGTCAAGGCTGTATATTGTAACCCTGCTTATGTAACTTATATGCAGAGTACATCATGAGAAATGCTGGACTGGAAGAAGCACAAGCTGAAATCAAGATTGCCGGGAGACATATCAATCACCTCAGATATGCAGATGACATCACCCTTATGGCAGAAAGTGAAGAAGAACTCAAAAGCCTCTTGATGAAAGTGAAAGTGGAGAGTGAAAAAGTTGGCTTAAAGCTCAACATTCAGAAAATGAAGATCATGGCATCTGGTCCCATCACTTCATGGGAAATGGATGGGGAAACAGTGGAAACAGTGGCAGACTTTATCTTTTTGGGCTTCAAAATCACTGCAGATGGTGACTGCAGCCATGAAATTAAAAGACACTTACTCCTTGGAAGGAAAGTTATGACCAACCTAGATAGCATATTCAAAAGCAGAGACATTACTTTGCCAACAAAGGTCCAACTTGTCAAGGCTATGGTTTTTCCAGTGGTCATGTATGGATGTGAGAGTTGGACTGTGAAGAAGGCTGAGCACTGAAGAATTGATGCTTTTGAACTGTGGTGTTGGAGAAGACTCTTGAGAGTCCCTTGGACTGCAAGGAGATCCAACCAGTCCATTCTGAAGGAGATCAGCCCTGGGATTTCTTTGGAAGGAATGATGCTAAAGCTGAAACTCCAGTACTTTGGCCACCTCATGTGAAGAGTTGACTCATTGGAAAAGACTCTGATGCTGGGAGGGATTGGGGGCAGAAGGAGAAGGGGATGACAGAGGATGAGATGGCTGGATGGCATCACTGACTTGATGGTCGTGAGTCTGGGTGAACTCCGGGGGTTGGTGATGGATAGGGAGGCCTGGCGTGCTGCGATTCATGGGGTCGCAAAGAGCTGGACATGACTGAGCAACTGAACTGAACTGAACTGAACTGAGAGGGAAGGATGGGACTTCCCTGGTGGCTTAGATGGTAAAGAATCTGCCTGCAGTGTAGAAGACCCAGTTCCAAAGTTGGGAAGATCCTCTGGAGAAGGGAACAGTAAGCCACTCCAGTATTCTTGTCTGTAGAACTCCATGGACTGAGGAGCTACAGTCTGCAGGGTCACAGAGACTGGACACAACTGAGTGACTAATACTTTCACTTTCACTTTTCAGAGGGAAGGACACAACTGAGGAGGGCTACATAGACTCAAAGGTACAGAAATGCCCTGCTCTGCATCTTAATTTGTGAAATGAAAGATATTCATTTATTATTTCTTAAACTATATATCTAAATTAGACATACCTTTTGGTATATTTTATGGTTTTAAATGCAACCCACTCCAGTACTCTTGCCTGGAAAATCCCATGGGCAGAGGAGCCTGGTAGGCTGCAGTCCATGGGGTCACTAAGAGTTGGACACGACTGAGAGACTTCACTTTCACTTTTTACTTTCATGCATTGGAGAAGGAAATGGCAACCCACTCCAGTGTTCTCGCCTGGAGAATCCCGGGGATGGCAGAGCCTGGTGGGCTGCCGTCTATGGGGTCGCACAGAGTCAGACATGACTGAAGCGACTTAACAGCAGCAGCAGCATGGTTTTAAAAAGAGTAAACAAAAGAAAGCATAATGTATCCAGTAGGAAACAAAGGATCGGATGCAGACCTGATGGTGGAAGTTGTGGCGGCTTCTTTTATTGTAGAGCTCGGATTTACATTCTAGTGTAAGCCATCTCGGAGAAGGTAATGGCACCCCACTCCAGTACTCTTACCTGGAAAATCCCATGGACAGAGGAGCCTGGTAGGCTACAGTCCATGAGGTCGCTAAGAGTCCGACACGACTGAGCGACTTCACTTTCACTTTTCACTTTCATGCATTGGAGAAGGAAATGGCAACCCACTCCATTGCTCTTGCCTGGAGAATCCCAGGGAAGGGGGAGCCTGGTGGGCTGCCATCTATGGGGTCGCACAGAGTCGGACACGACTGAAGAGACTTAGCAGCAGCAGAAGCAGTAAGCCATCTAAGACTCTGAGATTAGCGTGTTGTCCCTCAACCTTAACCACCTCTGTTGATATGGCCCTGAATGATATTTTAGAGAACACTGATTCTACTGTTCCTCTAACAAAATAGTGACATTGTATGACATGATTCTTCCCATCATTTTCAGTCATCACTGATTAGGATAACAAAAAGCCATTTATCTATAAAACTAAAACATTCAACATGCAAATATTTCTATCTGCACACTTTCAATTCATGATGCAAATTCATGATTTGGGGGTAATGTCAAACTCATATTAAAATCACTTTAGGACTTCCCTGGTAGCTCAGCGGTAAAGAATCCACCTGCCAATGTAGGAGACACTGCTTCAATACCTGGTCCAAGAAGACCCAGCACACTGGGGAGCAAGTAAGCCCGTGTGTCACAACTGTTAATCCTGTGCTCCAGAGCCCAGGAATCACAATGACTGAGGCCAACTGCTGCAGCTACTGAAACCTGCACACCCTAGAGTCCGTGCTCCACAATAAAAGAAGCCGCCACAATGAGAAGCCTGCGCACCGAAGCTAGAAAGTAGACTCTGCTCTCTGCAACTAGAGAAAAGCCTGCACAGCAATGAAGCCCCAGTAAAGTGAAGTGGTTCGGTCATGTCTGACTCTTTGCGACCCCGTGGACTGTAGCCTACCAGCCTCCTCTGTCCATGGGATTCTCCAGGCAAGAATACTGGAGCAGGTTGCCATTTCCTTCTCCAGGGGATCTTTCTGATCCAGGGATCGAACCCAGGTCTCCTGCATTGCAGGCAGACGCTTTAACCTCTGAGCCACCAGGGAAGCCCAATGAAGACCCAGCACAGCCATAAATAAATAAATCGAATTATTAGAAAAAAACACTTTAGGTTACATTCACACATGCTTTGGCTATTTTAGGGAATCCTCCCCACCAATATTCTACTGACTAAAATAAGAAGACATAGTATGAGAGAGAAAAAAGAAGTTTATTACTGCCAAGAATCTGTGAAACGGTCAGCTAACCAAAAATCATTCATCTGAGCAAATATACAAAATCAGACTTCCCTAAATGTAAGTTAAGCAGCCATAAGATTTAATAATTGAAATAATAAAGTTTAAAGTCTATTTCTCATAATTGTAACACCCCTCCTCAATAACATTCCTTCATATATTAGGCCATAAAGATGCTTGTATTATAATTACAAAATGCCATTTAAAAAATGTATTATGTCCTACAGCACTTAGCCTTGACAAACAATTACTGGATATCACATTCAACTGAATACAAAAAGCAATCTTTATCACAGGTTAAAATTAGCCATGGAACAATAAAAGCTTTCAAAGCTATTCTAAACTCTGAACTGCTTTGCAGCAGTCTCATTTGAGGAAATGCAAACAAGAAAACTGAAGGACATTTGAAAAACTTCCTGTCTGTGTCTTCTAGTTTTTCAAGGTTTGTTTTTTTTTTTCAGTTTCATAAGAGATAATCTTGTTGCACTTATACTCTTAGAAGATGATCAATACAGCTTTATAGGGGAAGAAATCAGAATCAAAATAAAAGAAGAAAAACCTAGCAAAGAAACTGAGAATTTTGAACTTCAGAATGTGTTCACTTTTTAGGCATTATTGTAAAAAGGAAAACTGAATGGCAAAATCTTTGCTTTTATCAGGTTCAGGACATGCTAACCCAAAATATGGCGCCTTGGCATATTAAATAACTTAAGCTGAAGAATCTTTTAAAATGGCAGAAGCAGAAAGGTCATATGGACCTCTTTCCCCCTTACTCTCTTCCCCTGAAACATTTTATACAACTCTGGTGTAAAAAGTACCCTTCCTGTACCTGGAGTACACTCTTATCACCAGAGATGGGGAATGGGAGGGCCAAGAAAGCTGTACAAACAGACTTGTTCAACTTATCCTTATCTTCCTAGATATTCCTTCACCACTTACTACCCCTAGCCCAAACCACTTTGTCTTGCCCATTCTTCAAAAATATAGTGTTTCTAAAAAAAAAAAAAAAATACAGTGTTTCTTTGTCTGAAAGGTAGTAATGCTTCCTGCTCTCGTCACTTCTTTGAGTCTTTATTCTCTTTTGAAGAATTCCATGTATACGTAAAAACTCAACAAAAGGTGGATACTTTTCTCCTCTTAATCTGTCTTGTCAGTTTAATTTTCAGAACCCAGCCTGGAACCCTATGAGGTTCCAGGAAAACTTTTTCTTCCCCTACAAATGGATTTGTCAGTTAGTTCAATCACAGTATTCTGAGATAATATACTTTCTTGTTTACTTATCTTTCAGAAGACAGCATGAAATGGAGAATTTCACCACTTAAATTGTTTAATGAATTACTTTAGTTATAACAGTTACTAATTCTGAAATGGTATAACCAAAATCATAATAAAACAGTGATGGGCAGATGAGAATGCTAGAGGTAACCATAAAATAAACATTCTTATATACCGACCTAAAAATCAATTAATTTCTGGTAGAGATGTTATAATCAAAATCTTCTATCACTTTGATTAAAATACTAATTTGAGACTTTACCACTAGCTTAGAGATCATTGGATGGTTAGAAGGAACAATCCAGTGATCAGTTTTTCTTTGGATAGTAATCACAATCTGACTTTAAGTATATTCAAAATTAATTAAATGACAATAATAATGATAATGAATATATTTTAGGTAGCAATGAATTCAGTCACTTAAATGCTTGTCCAGATACCAAGATTGGTAAAAGCCTATTAAAATGATAGCTCATATTTGAATGGTGGTCTACAATATCATCTGTACTTTCACATATACAATAAAATTTAATGTACTTAAACATCCTCTGAAACAGTTTTCCAAAGCTGCTTGCTAGAATATTTGGGTATGATGGAAAGTTCTGTGGCTAGACTGTCTTGGGATAACATCAAGTGATATCTCTTCTTGGTGATTCACAATACACTCTAACCATATAAAAAGTCTTAAGATATCCAGTACTAAACTTATCTGTCAACCTTTCTATAATTTATTATCTCACAAACCCATCAGACTCTGAAACTTTTTCTCATATATTGCCAAATAATATCCTGTATGCCTTTAATATTTTATAGAAAATAGATTATGGCATACAAATAGGGCAGTGGTCTTTAAAATTTTTTATCTCATACCCATCATTATGAGCAATCATTTGACCACCCATCTCCAAATAAATCATTTACAAAAATAAAATATTCTCATGTTTTCTTACTATATCTCAATGCTCTAGAGACCTTTGAACTCACAATGGACAGGAGGGCACTGAAAAAGATCTCTCTGGAGTACAAAAAGAAGAGAAATCTGTCCAGAGAGAAAGCTTAAAATCTTCCAAAGGACAGGAAGATTGTCTAGAGCAGAGGTCAATAAACTTCTATTGTAAAGAGTCAGGTAACACATAGTTTGGGCTTTGCAGGCAATACTATCTGTCACAACAGCTCAATTCTGCCATTGTCACATGAAAGCAGTCATAGACAAAATATAATGACAGAGCAATCTGTGTTCCAATGAAAATATATTTGTGGACACTAAAATTTGAAGTTCATGCTAAGTACTGGCCAACTATTTATTTCTTACTGCTCCTTACATAAATTTCATGTAATTTTCACAAATTACACATGTTATTTTTCCTTTGTTTTCCCCCCAAACATTTAAAAATCATTCTCAGTTTACAGGCTGTATAAAAACAGACTGATCAGATTTAGTCAGTCAGCCACTGTACCCAGACCCCTTGTTCAAAGTGTAAAGGGGCAGATTAAAGAACAAACAAAGGATGACTACAGAGAATGAGGGAAAGCACCATTCTGATTTTCCTGCAAAGCTTTAAAAGGCGAAATGCAAATAATTAGTTAAAGATGATCCTGTTTCTTAAGGTTCAGGAAGGCTTAAGACATATAAGCTGTTTGACAGTAAGGAACAATACAAAGTACAGCTGGTCAGTATAAGACAATCGATTCCAAAACATAAATGTATAGAGAAATGCTGTCCACAATATTTTTTTAAATGATGACAGTTTTGACAAGTTTTCAGGAAAGTCCAAGATCAGTCAGAGCTGGATCCATGGTCCTTATGGCTCTCTGTGGACAGTCAGCACTGATGTTTATTAGCTGGAATTGTCCTTGCAAAAATGATGTAAAGGAATTGCCTTTTAATATATCAACCTCATTAGGAACAAAATGCTGTGCTAACATCTGTAATGTTTCATAGCACTACATATAATTATTTTCACGTTTAGGTGAGGGTTATATAAACATCATAGATCTCCAGAAGCCTTTTATCTGATAAATGTAAATGTAATAAAAACCCATGGTTCTGATTACCAAAGGCTAAAGAATGAGTAATTTATACACTGCAGGCCTACAGATGTACAATTTGTGTGGTAAAATAGCCCAAAGGGGAAGCTCTGATTGCAAAGACAAAGGACACAAATAAAATGCCATTATTTCCTCACAAACTTTTTTAGTTGTGCTTGATTTTTTAAAAAATAGTATTTTTATTGCTGATTTTCTGGTAGCAAAAATAAAACAGTACTTACAGGCACTTAATACTTTACAAAGAAGAGCATGTTGAAATTCATTCATCAGCATATTGATAAGTTTCTGTTTCTATAACAAAATTAAGCTATACTAACGGTTCACAACTCAGATTGTAGATACTAACCATAGCACCATAGAATGATCCTATAATTGGATTGCAATGTCTTGGATCAATTTTGTAATAGGCTAATTTCAAAATAATCTTATTTCTTTTTGAAATGGTTACAAATCTAATATATAGAGAAATATGGAAGATCCCAAGTACCTAAATCACAGCAAGTAAGGTATCTGATTGTTCCCTTAGATAAAATGGAGGAAATGAATTAGGAAAAAAAAAAACAACAACTTAAATTATTGCTATTCACATGAAAAAAGGATTTCTAATATTAAACAAAAGGGCTCCAAGTCATGTTTGTAATTTTTATAAATAAGTGATGGATATATAAAGACCTGATAGAGATAGAGATCATATTTATTAAATGTATTGACTTGATTGAGGGGGACTAGAAGAAAATGCTTCAATAGTGTAAGAGATCAGATTAAGAGACACAGGTCCATACTGATTACATTAATCCTATTGTACCCATTTGTCCTGCATTTTCCAAAACTTTTTTTTTTTAATACCAAGAAACAGTATGCTGTATTGGTTAAGAAAATAAAGTCAAATTACCTGAGTTCACACCCCGATTCTCTCATCATACTAGCTGTGGCACCTAGACAAGTTACAACCTCCTTCCACTTCACTTTCTTCACTGGTAACATGAAGACAGAAATAAAAATTTAAAAAGCTATCTTGGGAAAAAAAAAAAAAAAACAAACCTTACCTTGGATAAGGTAAAACAATGTACATGTAGAGCTTAGAATGTGATACATTATAAATATTTATTATAGTTCAATGGTCTTTTGTGCATTAACATGCTTTACCCTTTCTATAGTTTCAATATATCTGATTTAAAATTGATGTCTATCTTATTTTGGTGAATTGATACTGTGTTTTAGGGATGTTGCGCATGGTTCTAAGTACTACAATTGCACAAAGATACTGGAGAACTCTGGTCTTTAGGAAGGCTTCTGCTAATTTACTGAAGCTGCACGTGTTATTCAACACAACTGGACCCACAAAAGGATTTTAAGATTTCTGAAGGAGTTTCCTGATAACACGCACACTGCTTGTTCTGGTAAAGGGAAAGAATTTGAGCTAGAGACTGTGAGTGCTACAATGCAGAAAAGATCTAGACCATACATATCCTTTTAGGGAAACTTTGTACAAAGCTTGAGGTGCCCTCTTCATCTGTATAGTGAGATCAATAAAGTTTCCTCAAGAGTTACAAATTACACTCTCTCTACTTTCAATATGTTTTAAGGGAGATCACAAAGACTAACATGGATTGTCCCATGACAGGACAAAAAGAAAAGAACACTAGAGGCAGAAAGGGAGACCAGTATGTTGGTCTCCAGCAGCAGCAGCAGCAGCAGCAGCAGCAGCAGTATGTTGGACACAGAATCAAATCCCAAAGAGAAGCTGATGGGCCAGAATGATAGATTTGATTTATTAAAATAGCATGTGATGAGTAATTGTATTTTGGATCTAACACTCCAAATACACAAGTGCAAGATAGAATGGTAACAGGTCATCAACTGAAAATAATAAAATATCATGGTGCTTTTATTTCAGTATGGCTATAAAAAAGGAGGGTACACACAGAAAACAGTGAATATATTAACAGTAAATTTGTATTACAAAAGGGATGTGATTGTCCCCCTCTTGTTATAGCTGTTAGGAGCACTGTTACCAATTTGGGGCAACAGAACACTTTCTTTAAAAAACAATAAAAATGGTTAAGAGACTTAAAATGATATCATATGAGGAATACTTAAAAGAAGTATTTTACAGAAGGTAAAACAAATGATATATAAAAGCATTAATCATTTATATGAAGGGCATTCATACATAGAAAGTTTTGACTATTTTTCAAATCATCATAAGAAGGAATAACTTGTACAATAACTAGGAACTATTCAAATGATTTCAATCATACTTTTAATATCCAAAGCTATTTAAAGAGGCAATACCTTCTCTGTAGAGAGTTCCTTTTAGAAGAGTTCCAATTTTTCCACATTTTCACCAACAGTTGTTTCATGGGTTTTTTTTTTTTAAGGCAACCTAACAAGTGCAGCCATAAAATTAAAAGACGCTTACTCCTTGGAAGGAAAGTTATGACCAACCTAGATAGCATATTCAAAAGCAGAGACATTACTTTGCAACAAAGGTCCGTCTAGTCAAGGCTATGGTTTTTCCTGTGGTCATGTATGGATGTGAGAGTTGGACTGTGAAGAAAGCTCAGCGATGAAAAATTGATGCTTTTGAACTGTGGTGTTGGGGAAGACTCTTGAGAGTCCCTTGGACTGCAAGGAGATCCAACCAGTCCATCCAAAAGGAGATCGGTCCTGAGATTTCTTTGGAGGGAATGATGCTAAAGCTGAAAGTCCAGTACTTTGGCCACCTCATGTGAAGAGTTGACTCATTGGAAAAGACTCTGATGCTGGGAGGGATTCAGGGCAAGAGGAGAAGGAGACGGCAGAGGATGAGATGGCTGGATGGACTCGACGGACGTAAGTCTGAGTGAACTCCGGGAGTTGGTGATGGACAGGGAGGCCTGGCGTGCTGTGAGTCATGGGGTCGCGAAGAGTCGGACACGACTGAGCGACTTCACTTTCTCTTTTCACTTTCATGCATTGGAGAAGGAAATGGCAACCCACTCCAGTGTTCTTGCCTGGAGAATCCCAGGGACAGCGGAGCCTGGCAGGCTGCCGTCATGGGGTCGCACAGAGTTGGACACAACTGAAGCGACTTAGCAGCAGCAACAGAAGCAGAAGAGATTAAGAAGAGGTGACAAGAATACACAGAAGAGCTGTATAAAAAAGATCTTCATGACCAAGATAATAACGATTGTGTGATCACTCACCTACAGCCAGACACCCTGGAATGTGAAGTCAAGTGGGCCTTAGAAAGCATCACTACGAACAAAGCTAGTGGAGGTGATGGAATTCCAGTGGAGCTATTTCAGTCCTAAAAGATGATGCTGTGAAAGTGCTGCACTCAATATGCCAGCAAATTTGGAAAACTCAGCAGTGGCCACAGGACTGGAAAAGGTCAATTTTCATTCCAATCCCAAAGAAAGGCAATGCCAAAGAATGCTCAAACTACCACACAATTGCACTCATCTCACATGCTAGTAAAGTAATGCTCAAAATTCTCCAAGCCAGGCTTCAGCAATACATGATCCGTGAACTTCCAGATGTTCAAGCTGGTTTTAGAAAAGGCAGAGGAACCAGAGACCAAATTGCCAACATCAGCTGGATCATGGAAAAAGCAAGAGAGTTCCAGAAAAACATCTATTTCTGCTTTATTGACTATGTCAAAGCCTTTGACTGTGTGGATCACAATAAACTGTGGAAAATTCTGAAAGAGATGGAAATACCAGACCACCTGACCTGCCTCTTGAGAAATCTGTATGCAGGTCAGGAAGCAACAGTTAGAACTGGGCATGGAACAACAGACTGGTTCCAAATACGAAAAGGAGTTTGTCAAGGCTGTATATTGTCACCCTGTTTATTTAACTTATATGCAGAGTACATCATGAGAAACACTGGACTAGAAGAAGCACAAGCTGGAATCATGATTGCTAGGAGAAATAGCAGTAACCTCAGATATGCAGATGACATCACCCTTATGGCAGAAAGTGAAGAGGAACTAAAGAGGCTCTTGATGAAAGTGAAAGTGGAGAGTGGAAAAGTTGGCTTAAAGCTCAACATTCAGAAAACAAAGATCATGGCATCCGGTCCCATCACTTCATGGGAAATGGATGGGGAAACAGTGGAAACAGTGTCAGACTTTATTTTTGGGGGCTCCAAATCACTGCAGATGGTGACTGCAGCCATGAAATTAAAAGACACTTATTCCTTGGAAGGAAAGTTATGACCAACCTAGATACCATATTCAAAAGCAGAGACATTACTTTGCCAACAAAGGTCCGTCTAGTCAAGGCTATGGTTTTTCCTGTGGTCATGTATGGATGTGAGACTTGGACTGTGAAGAAAGCTGAGTGCTGAAGAATTGATGCTTTTGAACTGTGGTGTTGGAGAAGACTCTTGAGAGTCCCTTGGACTGCAAGAAGATCCAACCAGTCCATTCTAAAGGAGATCAGCCCTGGGATTTCTTTGGAAGGAATGATGCTAAAGCTGAAACTCCAATACTTTGGCCACCTCATGCGAAGAGTTGACTCAGGAAAAGACTCTGATGCTGGGAGGGATTGGGGGCAGGAGGAGAAGGGGATGACAGAGGCTGAGATGGCTGGATGGCATCACTGACTCGATGGACGTGAATCTGAGTGAACTCTGGGAGTCGGTGATGGACAGGGAGGCCTGGCGTGCTGTAATTCATGGGGTTGCAAAGAGTCGGACACGACTGAGTGACTGAACTGAACTGAACTGTTTCTGTGTATTCTAATCACCTTTTCAGGAATACAGAATATAATATTTCATGGCGGTATATAATATAGAAAATACATACCGATATGTAATTTTGTCATTTTGAACATCTTTCTTAAACTTTTATTTATCCTGAATGAAACATATAACAAAAACTGGACATCACTTTTTTTCCTACAGAAATCAATAAATTTTGAATAAAATGCAATTTGATTATAAATTCCTTTGACTTTTGAAATTATACAAAAAAATGATTCCAAATTTTACCTATCAACAATAAAGCAGTGATAATAGCTAAAGAAATGTAAAAAATAAGAAAAGTACAATAATGTATATTAGTAAAATTAACAGAGGAATAAAAATCAGTAATTTTATCAGCATGGTTTTATCACAATAGGAAATTGAACAATGGAGCAAAATAGAAAGCCAGTGTATGTGGGCATGTTTGTGAATATGGTGGATAGTTAGACTATAATGTTCAGTTTAAGGGAAATATTTATGAAATAGTCATCAACTGTACTAGGACAATTGATACATCATTTAGAGAAAAAAAAATTAAAAATGGGCTTGCTTTGTGACTCAGTGGTAAAGAATTCACCTGTCAATACAGGAGACACAGGAGATGCAGGTTCGATCCCTGGGTTGGGAAGATCCCATAGAGGAGGATATGGGAACCCACGCTAGTATTCTTGCCAGGAAAATCCCCTGGACAGAGGTCCTGGTGGGCTACAGTCCATAGGGTCACAAAGAGTCAGACACAACTGATCGTGCATGTAGCTATGCATAAGCTAGACATAATGATGATTGTCTATACACTAGCAAAGATATTACATTTTATAAAGTAAAATAAGTAAACAAATAAGAGGAAATAGAAGAAATATATGTTAACATGAGTCTCAGTTTTACACGTTGGTAAATTTTCTAAGTATAACAACAATGAAAGCAAACAAATAGGACAATCTAGACAATAAAAATTTTAAATATACTTCCATACCATATAATTATAAAAATATAAATGAAAACCTGGGATAATATTTGCAGCATAGCTAACTTGGATTAATACTCTTGCTCAGTTGGAAGGGAAGGATTAACAGCTGAGTTGTGGCCTCTCTTCTAGCTTCAGTATCAGCAAAATTTTTCTGTAAAGAGCTATTTAGTTAGTATTTCAGTCTTTGTGATTCAATCAGTCTCTGCCACAACTATTCTGCAATTGTACCATGAAAGCTACCACAGACAAAATGAACTAATGGGTGTGGCTGTGTTCCGATAAGACTTTATTTACAAAACTAAGCAAGGGGCCGGATTTGGCCCTTGGGCCTGACTTTGCTGACCTTTGTTCTAGCTTCAGAGATGCTCAAAAACTTGATCTTTGACCAAATTCTCCTTACAACAATAATTCAAAGAATGTATATCCCATCTACTTTAAACAAGAGTCCTGCTGAGATTATGCTCTACTCATTGGACAGTTGCACCTTGTTATTGAGTTTGGTCATTAATTAATTAATTGATGAGATGCAGCTACATCAAAGAATGGGAGCCACATACCTACCACTGGAATAACCATAAACTAGCAAGGTTAAGACTAAATGGATCCCAAAGAGGTGATGGTTGCTCTGAACTGGGAGTCTTTACCCAGGTAGCCTCTTTTCTAGTAACCATGTGAATCCATAGTACAGAATGATTTGTGGATGTTGGAAACAGTGCTGGAGATTCGTGTCACTTCCACTCTGCTGTCACTTTGGATGCTGAACAGACCTGTCCCAGGTCTTCTTTAAGCTAAGTAAACCTGATACTGAGCTTCTGAGCTAGACTACTAATCCAAATCCAAAGACAACTGCTGCTGACAAGAATAAATATAAGTGCAATTATAAAAGGTTTTAAATCAGTAAGAAAAAGATGAAACTTCTAAGAGAAAAATGGCAGTAAATATGAATAAGTAGCTGGTAAAATAAAAATTCGTATGAAAAATGAAAAGAGCAACAATAAAAAAGTTTTACCTCATTAGTAATCAAAGAAGTTTAAAAGATACCCCATTATTCATTATGTGCCCATCAATACAGAATTTATTTTAATGATAAAGCTTGGTGAATACTGGTGAAACGTGAGGGAATGGGAAACTTCATGGGCTATTATTAGAGTTTACACTGGAAAACAAAGGAATTTAGCAACAGAGGTGCAATAAAATATACTTTTGGAACAACAGTCTCACTTCTGGGATTTTATTTCAAATGTAAATCATACAAAATATAAATTTATATGCATATATATATAATGCATATATATATTATTTGTAACAGCAAACAAACTAACACAGCTTTAAATGTCAAATAGTAAATTATTAACCTTAAAATTATAGTGAAACCAAATTCATCAGACATTGTTCACTGCCTATCTAGTGTTCACTTCTACTTTTGTTCTTACTCACGGATTCCAGATATCATTTAGGGATCAATGTGCCCAATTTAAGACTTGCCTCCCGATATTCCCTTGCACCTAGGGGAAGCCATTTGATATAGATCTGGCCAGTGAAAAGTAATCTGAGAATTTCTGAAAAAGCTTTGCTTCCTGATATAGACATTGCACGTCCCTGCTTTTCCTTTATTTCTGCCTAAAAAACTTATTTCTCAAGAGCATCATTTAAATTCTAGAAAGCAAGAAGAAAGGCCTCAAATTTTTGAAGAGGCGTAACTTTTAAGCCAGAAATCTTAAATCAGGGAGACTTCTAAAAATGTTCCTGCTATACATCCTTTCTGAGGAGCTTTCTGGAGGACTGGTTTTAGGAAAATAAGAGATCTAACCAAGAAAGGAAGAAATGGGATTCAGGAAACATGCACAGTAGCATAAAGTAATTTGAAGATTCAGAAATAAGAGTCTAGATTAGAACAGAAGTGGGTGGTCTCCATAAGTCAGAACAAGCTGACTGAATCGTTGGAACTTTTTGTGGAAAAATGGCTTATGCATATCTAAGAAATCAGGTAAAATATACAGGAAAAAGAATGAGAGTTATATAAAAAATAAAACATTTTTTAAAGGTGCAATTATTAAATCTATGTTAAACAAATATTTGTAAGTCAAAGGAAACAACCATTGCACACAACTTGAGTCAACAATGAACAATATTTACACAGACAAAGTAAGGTAAACACTAATAATTGAGAATAAAATTCTTAGAAACTGTAATAGGAAGCCAGTAGGAAATGTCTAACTAAAAAATGCAACGTAAGTATATTATTTAGAATCACAGTGTTTTAAAAAGCTCAAATAAAAAAAAAAAAGTAAGAATTGAAAGAATTGCTTTGCAATAGCAAGAAAAGAAAGTGCTAAAATGTGGGGCAGGGTACAGTTGATTTTCATAGAAATATTTTTAGTATTATTTGAGGTTTAACTCTGGGTACATACTTTGCTAACAAACTTTGATTTTAAAATAGTTATAGAAAGTAGGCTTAAACAATCTACTATGTTAAAGATTACTATTCTCTATGTATAAAAATACCCCTCGATTGTTAGAGACAAATGACTCAATAGAAAAGAAGTCAATATTTTTCCTTATTCTTTATTAAAGTTTAGCAGGAGAAAGGAAAAAACAAAAAAGCATAGTTAAAGGATGTGCACAGTCATTTCACAGAGGAAGGAGAGCAAATAAAGATAACAGTATAAAAAGATGCTCAACTTTTCCAGTCCTCAGGAAAACGCACGTGAACCAGGAGACATCATTTTTCAATCATAATATTTTTGCAATACAGTGTGTGAAAACAAATAAAGAAAACCTCTTTTTAAATGAAGTGGACAAGCCCTGAAGTGGGATCTCTCTTGTACCGGCACTCTCAAGATTGTCTCTTTGCCCAGCAAGAGCCCAACCAATGAAAAACAGTGATGCTCAGGCAATAAGAAGCTGCCACTCTGCTGAACTCTTGCTTTCCTCCAATGAATTCTCAAACAGGCCCTCCCAACCCCATACTTTTCAAAAGAATATTCCTCTGCTTTGTTCTTCAGATATACCTGTGGTTCAGTCATAGTTGGCATGTCCTAAATTGCAATTCCTCT
Organism: Bos indicus; assembly: GCF_029378745.1. Classification (NCBI taxonomy): domain Eukaryota; kingdom Metazoa; phylum Chordata; class Mammalia; order Artiodactyla; family Bovidae; genus Bos; species Bos indicus. Next base: position 46,322,697 of record NC_091762.1, on the reverse strand, counting down.
GCTATTCTCAAATAAACATGCCTTTTGGGCTAAACTGCTTTCCTTTATGTTTTAAAGATTGAAAGTAAAAAAAAAAAATGGAAAGACTGATATAACATTCAGTGGTAGAATTCATGGTGAATATGGGTACTCTGGCTGCGTGAACGGCTAGGACATTTTTGAAAATTTAATCTTCAGTGTTTCTCAAAATTAAATAATACAGATGTTTTTGACATTCCCCTTTAGGAATCTAGTTTAGAGAAATAATATTCCAGGACATGAAATGTGAACATTACTAATGACAAAAATTTATAAAATCCAAATGTCCACCAAGAAAAATATAGTTGAATAAATCATGCTACATCCAATCCATACAATGAGAATTGGGATGCCATTTTTTAAAAATGAGTGAATAATACCAATGAGGTACTTGCTTAGTACCTCACTGTACTAGGGCAGACTGCAAAAAGATAAATAAAACCACAGTCATTCATATAACTATCTTGTTAAAACCTTAAAATCTTGATAAAGTTAGTTATTTTTTAAGTAAAAAAGCCATGGTTCCTTTGGCTGTTTCATTTAACTAATTGATACCTGCATTGGCACATATTTTTATCCAACAAATATTTTACAGTACTAGTTCCTCTTAGAAAACTTTGTGAGCTCCACTTTCTCCCTCTCTGTTTGTATATGTATGATCATTTACACACATAGATTCATCTAAAAACACACACACATACACATTCCTAGAGAAAGAGAGTACTAATAGTGGATTATAAATCATTACTGCACTGAAAGTATTTTTTTCCATATTGCTTCTATTAAAGCCAATGCATTACCTTTTCCTATTGGGGGGTGACAGGGGTGAGGGAAGAAGGAAAGGTGTATCACATTGAAAGTTATGAAAGTGATACTAGATGTCAACTTGACAACAATTGAAGAAGATAGCACTGTTGTTGAGATAATGGTCTAGGGATACATATATATATAATCTAAATATAAAGATTTACTGTCATTCAGTGAACTATACAGTTATTTAATATGTGGATGTATCCAGTTCTTCCCATTGCATTAACCTGTCTTATTCCTCCTTTAAAGTGGTATTATCCACCTGGAAACATACTCAATTACATTTTCCACTAAGGATGAACTGTTAAAAATCAATGCATACATCACAGACACCTATATTTTTCCTTCCCCATTAGAGTTTAAGATTGCTACAATTCTATAAGTATTGACTGACATCATTAGGTTATTTATGGTGAAGAACTTGAGGCAAAGACAGTTTCCACATGAGTTCTCTAATAGAAAATATATACTTAAATTCCACTATTTTCCCACCCCACCCCCCACCCCCCGCCTCAGGTGAAGGCTGAACCAGATTCAGGTAAAACTACTGAACCAGATTCAGGTAAATGAAGGATATGTGCAGGCCAGTTTCATTAGTGATAATAAGAAAGAATTTTAAATATTTTATTGGGAATCAAAGGTAGCAAATTTAGTTCTCCTACTAGGAGTAGTTACTAAAAGTCTGTATTTATAGGTACTGAGAATAGACCAGTCATCTTTGCACAAAAAAAGTCCTCCACCTGCCTCTGCTTTCACCTGTAATTTCCCATTATGGAAGCTAAGATTTTAGTTCTTTTTATATTACCTCTCCAGAGAAGGCAATGGCACCCCACTCCAGTACTCTTGCCTGGAAAAGCCCATGGACGAAGGAGCCTGGTAGGCTGCAGTCCATGGGGTCGCTAAGAGCCGGACACGACTGAGCAATTTCACTTGCACTTGTCACTTTCATGCATTGGAGAAGGAAATGGCAACCCACTCCAGTGTTCTTGCCTGGAGAATCCCAGGGACGGGGGAGCGTGGTGGGCTGCCGTCTATGGGGTCGCACAGGGTCAGACACGACTGAAGCGACTTAGCAGCATATTACCTCTTATGTAAATCCATCCTCCTCCAATCTCCCAACATAACACATTTTCAGTTAAATCTTCAATCCGTATTTTTATGTTTGGAGTCAGGTAAAGATTGAGAAAGAGAGAGAATGGGGGAAAGAACACAAATACAAGCTTGACTTCTTTGACTATACCTGCATACATCTGTCTCTGGACCATATTTTGTATAATTGAATACCAGCTAGTAGAATAACCACACAGAGAGGTACTATACAATACAGCTACTTTAAAACACTGTGATTTGTGTATCTCCAGTGGGATAAACATAATGTAAAGCAAAACAAAATAAAATATATGTCAACATTTTTTCAGTATTAAATTTGTTGGGATAATGGCGTTGCTGTGTATAGTACAGAAGAAAAAAGTATAAATGTAACATTGACAATGTTAACTAAAAATCATGCAGTTTTGAATTTGCATTGGAAATAATTTGTATTATTATTTATTTTATTCTAAAACAGTTAATATTCAGATGGCTGCCTTTTTAAAGCCTAGAAGCAATGACCAACCTAGCATCAGTGGGTGGCCCTAAGATCCAGATTATGGTCTCTAAATACTACTTTTTTAATTAAAATTGCTTAGAGAAATGACTAATTCTATTTCAAGGCATAAAGAAAGCAAAGTGAGCCTAAAACGTTTTATCCTATCAAAAAGCAAGGAAGCTGTCAAAAAATACAAGAGCATTACCAGAGTCATGTGAAAACTTATAAATAAGTGGAAAAACTAAAGCATTTATCTTGCTTTTCCTATATGAACTCTAGCTCCAGGTCATCAAATAATTCATGGTAGGAAATTACTCTTTACAGAATTCTAGTTAACATCTGAAGAAGGTAAGATAGAAATAAATTATCATGTTTATGCAATGCCAAATAAATTAATAGACCCATAACCAACAGAGTAATATGAATAACAAAATTTGTTTTCTAAGTCAGGGTACTACTGAGACACTAGAAAAAAACATGTAACCTGGGGCTTTTTGGGGCTTATAACCTCTTGAGATGACCAATAGCTACTTACAAGCATCATCAATACAGAAAAGTGGCTATTTTGTATACCCTGAGAGATGAGTATAGATAACTATTAGATATTCTTGACAAAACAACAACACAAATACTATCAATTCCCTAGATCTAACCATATGTTACATATATTACAATATATCTAAGAATCTAGAGATAATTTAAAAGAAAGATCAAGGAGACAATAAACAAAATTTTTAAAAAACTCTAAAGAACAGATTAATTGGCTTCTCTAACAAAAATTTCAATTAAAAATTTTAAAGAGATGGAAAATTTTAAAGAGATGGAAAATTTAAGAGAAACATCAAACAACTGCTATTTAGGGGTCTTATTTGGATATACTAATTCAAATAAACAAAGAAAATTAAAAACAAACAAAAAACTAGTTATTTTATAATACTAAGGAATTTTTAAATTATTTTTAGTTGTTATTCTAGTATCATTTTCATTTTAAAAGTGTTTTTGGACATATATTGAAATATTTACCAATTCACTCATAAAACAACTGATATTTACTTCAACCCAAAATAGAAAAAGTGGTGAGGTAAAAATGGATAAAAGTTGGCTATAATTATTGCAGCTTGGGGGTGGGCATGTTTTCTACATTTTGAAATTTTCTGTAAGGAAAAGTTTTTAATATGACATGAATACTAAGTTCCATTATCCCTTTTCAGACTTTCAAAACAGGTTCTATAAAAATCTGTATCTAATATTTCAATTTATGTCCCATCTTTTATAATTTATATATATATATATATATTTATATCAAAAGAATGTTTGTGTCTATTGTAAATTTAATCTCTAAATCATAAGCTAACCACAAACTAACATGACTTACAGGTGTAATGTCCGAAAAATGGTGACGATGACAGGATAATACCACTATGTGAGCACATAAAACTTGGTTGAAAAGACAAACCATAGCTTCATGAAACTATTTATACTTGCTGATATCAGGAACCTTATTTTTAGGAGAAATTATTATGATGAAAAATGTATTTTTAAGGAACTAATGAGTTTGGGGCATGTGTCACCCTAAAGGGTTAATATCAAAAATATATAAACAGCTCATACTATTCAGTATCAAAACCCAAACAACCCAATGAAAAAATTCAGGAGAATACCTGAATAGACATTTTTCAAAAAAAAGATAGTCAATAGGTATAGGAAAAAATGCTGAATATTGCTAATCATTAGACAAAAGCAAGTCAAAACCAGATGAGATAGCGTCTCATTCTTATCAGAATGGCTATCATCCAAAAATACCACAAATGACAAATGTTTATAAGGATATGGGGTAAAGGGAACCCTTTTACACTGTTGGTGGTAATTCAGTGTAGCCACTGTGGAAAATAGTATGGAGGTCCCTATAAAATTAAGTATACAACTATGATATGATTCAGCAATTCCACTTCTGGTTTTATCTGAAGTAAAAGAAAGCACTAATTTGAAAAGATACATGCACCCCAATGTTCAAAGCAGCATTATTTACAGTAGCCAAGATATGTAAGCAACTTAAGTGTCCATCAAGAGATAAAGGGATAAAGAAGATGTGGTATATGTATGTATGTACGTGTGTGTGTGAGTGTATACTAGCAGCGAAATACTATCCATCTATGAATAAATAATGAAATTTTGCCATTAGCAACAACATGAATGGACCTGGAAGGTACTATGCCTAGTGAACTAAATCAGACAGAGCAAGACAATATCATAATGTCTGATATCACTAATAAGTAGAATCCAAAATTCAACAAATGAATATAATTAAACAGGAAAAAAAAAAAAAAAAGGTTTGGACCCATGCTCTTACCTTGTCATCAAGGCAAAAGCCTCTAAAAACTGGGTGAATTTAGTACAGTAAAAGGCAAAGAATCCAGACTCAGAAATTTTCAGATTGTCCCTGATGAGTCTTTTCCTACCACAACCACATGTGCTAGAACTACTCGATGATATTATCTCAGACTTGGCCTGAGGTTTCTATCCTGGTTAATCCTTTCCTACTATCACAAAGATGACAAAATGTATCAATAATGATAGCTACCATTTTGAGCACTTGCTATGTCATAAACACTTTATAAGGTTTTGCTTCTATTATTTGCTAGTAGTGTACTTGACACATGGGTGAACTCAGTAACTTGTAGTTGTTATTACTACTTCATTACAACAGGTTTAGAAATAGGAAACTGAAACTTAGAGCTGAAATAACTTGGACAAAGTCCCCTAGCAAATTGGGACATGAAAGGGAAACTTGCTACTGAATACCTGAGATATAACTGTAATAAATCCTGTTGATGTTTAAATCAGCTTAAAAATTCATTCCCAGTGGCAGTGCTAGATGAAAAGTTGCTTGGTGAATCAGAAAAAAGAAGAACAGTACTTTATTCATTAATTCAAAATGCAACAAAATTTTTATTCATGCTCTAAATATGTACCTAGTAATGTTACCTTTAATATTTTGGGGGCAATTACTAGATGTCAAGAAATGTATCAAGTAGTTTCATCACTATGCCAAATCAACCACTGCATGATACTGGTTGGGCAGGTCACTAACCTTTCTATGAGTCCTTTCTATAAAGCATTGATTCCCTTTCTATAAAGTATTCACAATTACAGTATCTTTACTAGTACATTATCATCATCATCACTATCATTAACTCAGTGCCTATTCACAACAATTCTTTATGGTGTATACTCTCATCTGGTCTACCACTTACTAATAGCTTCTCTGAAAGCAAGCATTCTGTCTCATCCTCGTCTGCTGTACAGGACTAATGTTAACACATACTTCATAGGCTTGCTGTGGAGACTTAGTGAGGCAGTTAACCCACAGTTTCTGGAATATAAACAAATAAGAATTGCTTTCAATTGGGTAAACATTTAATGAATTGGAGAATGGAGCAGATATGCATAACCTTACCCCTGAAACCAAAAAGAATTAAACATTATACATACTGCACAATTGTGAGGGCTCACTGCTCTTTTGGGTCATTGTTGTTTTTTTTTTTTTAAGTTTCTTTTGATGCCATTTTTAGAGTAACATGATTAAAGAATAGGGGAAGATATTTTATAGTAGAAAAACAATTGATTTTGGAGTTAAATAAACCTGAGTAAGAATTCTGGTTTCATCATTTAATAGCTATGTGACCCTGAATAGTTTACTTACTTCTCTGGGATTCTGATTCCTTCATTATAGGATTATAAAATAATGTGAGAAGATATTACATTCTCATTTCTAAGATCTATCATGATGATTAAATCAGATGGTCAATGTCATAAATTATTTCAGTCATATTTTCCTCTGTATAAACTTTTTAGAGGAAGGTAGGAGATTTGATCCTAGAATTTTGCACCCTCAGATTAAATATTTTTCTTTCAAAACTGCAACATCAGCAGATTATCCACCCAACTATCATAGTAGCACTGCTATTGAGAATGTATTTTCAAACTGGTTGAAACAACAGGACTTATTATGGATACATGATTATGGATATAGCTCCTGCATTCAGTATTCAGTAGCGGCTTTCCCTTTTATGTCCCAATGCCTCAAAAGGAGCTCTTCTGATGTGGTGTTTTTAATTCATTTCCACTTATCAAGGAGGGAATATCAGGTTTTATTTCAAATTTGTGTCATCCCATTGCTGTGTGATACTTGACATCACAAAATATGATGCAACTCTTCACATATTAAGCTCAATACAGTCATAAATTTGCACTCTAAGCCCTCATTGACTTCAATAGAGCTTCGACTTGTAGAATGATTGCAGATCAAGGCATTTTGATATAATGTAATTTTTAAGTAGCTTTTTTCCATAAGTAGAAGCATGCTGAGAATAGCAAACTACCTGCATAGCATACACACAGCAGTCAGTAATCTCACTCCTTGTCAAAACATTTTCTGTTCATATGGGAGTGTTGACTGTGGTGAGAGACTTAAAAAGATTTTAAGGAGAATCTCTGTAGCCACACTCTACTCCCTATGAGCATAACACATATTTGAGGAGCTTCAGTAAAATCCATCCTTACAGAACCATACCTTGGATGCTTTATTACAATAAGCTAGCTATCATTCAACTGTTGACCTTCTATGCATGCCAATCACAATATGTTTTCCTTCATTTTAAATCAGGTTTTGTTTCCAAATGAAGATTTATTTTTCCAGTTGATCATAGTATGAACATACAGCACAAATCACAAAGAACACAGTCTGCAAAGATATGTTTCAAGTTCAAGCAGCAATGATCTGCTACTTATAATCCTGAAGACAATAAACAGTTTTATCCAATCAACCAGAGTCTAAAGAAATTCAAAGAATGAAAAGTCTTTGAAATACACAGGCTTTTGGATATCAAATTACCTTTGAAAGCCCCCACCCAGAAGTATCTCTAACAAAATCCATTTGAAATACTGCTTCAATATTCTAAAAAATCAATAATTTAAACCACAGGTTGAACATTTTTACTGCTTCTACTGCAGACTGTCATTTTTTGAAATGAAAATGCTAATGATACCGAAGGGGAAAGCACTAAGCAGAAGAGATGCATGAATGAAAACTTGGATTGGCTAGACTTGCTCGTTTGATCTCTTTCTCTCTCACTCATCTGTGACAAAATGTCTTTTAAAATCAACAACTTTCATTTTGCTGTTTCTAAAAAAAATGTACTTTTCTGTTGTACATTATATTCTTCTCTATAGGAAGTTAAGGAATGTGCTATAGCAATACATTTTATAGTAAATATGAATACAGAATGTAATACCGAGTAGGCTCTATTATTTCAGCATAATCTATAATGTCAGGACACCTTTAAAATATTGCACAGAGCACCAGGGAGAAGATAATCCCCTAGTACTAACGGTTTTCATATTCATACCACTGTACTAAAACATCAGCAGTGAAGAAAGCCATGGAAATCCACGGCTCAGGGGAGTTCAATTCGAAAGAAACTTTTTCATTGCCTCTGAAATTATTTGCAGTACTTAAAAACGTTAAGAAATAAAGGCGTGATTCTAGGGTCATCGCCTTCCCTGTGGGGGCACTGGATTTAAATGAGCTCCACTTAACACAAAACCTCACTGGTAATATGGGTGAATGTTGGAGTTGAGTCATTTTTGTCCAAGAACTGGGAATTCATAGCATATAAAACAACTTACTGGAACAAGGGCCAGAGAGATAAAACCAACAAAACAAGGATGACCCATGAATAGTCAAAGGTGATCCCAAGAACAATAGAATTTAAGAGGGAGTAATCTTGTCCCATAAAATAAGATAGCTTAAAAGAAGCCAATAGTAAATCTTTTAATAAATTTCTCACTTCTTTTCTAAAAACTTATAGCAACTTAAATTCAACCTATAGCTAAATCAGGACAAATGTATTATTGACCAGTTTGTATCAAATGATAAATTACATCATGCTGCCACCTGAAAGAATAAAAAAAGTCCTAACTTGAAATAGAAGAGAACAGAGGAGAGGACTCTGGTCTTTGCTGAGTGGTGACTATGTCCGTGGCATTGAAATATGACTGCAGAAGACATAACAAGGGAACTCGGAAACTGGTAAGCTAACATATACACACTACTATATATAAATGATGGAGAAGGAAATAGCAACCCACTCCAGTACTCTTGCCTGGAGAATCCCATGGAGGGACGTCCCTGGTAGGCTACAGTCCATGGGGTCGCAAAGAGTCGGACACGACTGAGCAACTTCACTTCACTTCACTTCATATACAAATGAGATAAAAAACAAGAACCTACTGAATAGCACAGGGATCTATATTCAGTATCTTGTAATAACATATAATGGAAAATAATCTGAAAGAGAATATATATATACATATATAACTGAATCACTTTGCTATATACTTGAAACTAATAATATACAATATTAGTTTCTCAGAGAGACATAAATCTGGTAATCAGGTAACTCTAAAAAGATTTTAAATGTTCTAATTAAACATTCAGCATGGTAGAGGAGAAAAGAGCTGGATAATAGTTCACTCACTTCATTTTACAAGGCTACACAGTGTGTTGAAATTTCATTGCAATTTTTGTCTTTTTTTCCTATTAAAACAGGTCATTCTAGAGTTCCAGTGGTTTATGGGAACACAATATTAAGGGAGTTAAGTTTTAAGGGAATTTTAAGGCTAAATTAAGTTTCTAGTAGGGGATAAAATGGGGAGGGCTCTTCAGACGGGACCTGGCTGCATGAACAAGTGCTGGGGGAACATGAGGGTGCCCTTAGGCAGGTGCGGCTATAGCAGTGAGCAGTCTATAAATCTTGTGCACAAGCACAGTCTGGAGACTGGATAATAAAAAGGACACATGGGGTTTCAGAAATTGTATAATGCTACAAAGGGAACACTACTATTTTAAAAAATCTTAGGCTTTCTGTTACTAAACCTCCTTTTGTGAAATGGTGGAGTGGACATCTTAAGGCAAAGAAAAAGCTGGGTTGAGATGATAGAGGACTTTGCACAATATGCTAAGGAGTATGAACTTTCGTCTACAGGTAGACAGAGTAGTGACATGCCAAAATCTACTTTAGGTGGGTAAATTTGGTTGAAAATAAGTATATTAATTTCTGTTTGGAAACACCATTGAAATTAGACCTTTGAAGGGGTTCATGAAATGATCAAAGTGAAGACAAATGAGCCTTGAACAAGGAAAGCTAGTGCACAGATGTAAGAAACATGTGTATGGAGTATTCTGGATTTGGAAAAGAATTCTATGGGAATAGTCAATACTCCATTTGAGAAAGAAGGAGAGAAAGAAGGAAAGAGAGGGAGAGGAAAAGGGACAGAGAGAGAGAGATTGATCAGTTCCCCCATCTCAATAAACTGTGAAAATGTTTTTCTTGCCTTTCTCTGTGTTCTCTCTCTCCCTCATAGGAACTTAAGAGTCGAAATGTAAATATGGACTTAAATGGATGAAGAGTTCTGTTGGTGGTACTTTATTCACTTGTGAACCCAAAGTTTTAACAAATTTCCCTTCCTAAGCTGCATCCAAGTTATTTGTTCCATTGTTGATTTTATTGACTATACTATTATTACCTTAGTATTTGAATCTGTGAAGTGCTGTAAGACAGTTTGTTAACAATTTGTCATGACACCTCTGCTGGGTAGGAGGATGACACACATCATTATCATTATTATTAAGATTTACTTTTACAGCTGGTACCATGATAAATGATTTACAGATAAACATAGCAATACTCAAGTTATTTATATCAAGTTAATTAATCATATCGATTTAAAATCCTGTTCTGTTATTTAACTTTTCCCTGTACATGTTAGTTTTAGATCTAATTTTGGAATAATTATATTGAGTTCAAACTTTCAAACTCTACATTAATACCTATATTTCATCTGAAAAATTATTAACATTTTCAGTTCAATTTTAATAACTGCAGTTCTTCCAGTAGGGTGACCTTTTCTTTCCAAATATTTGAAGTAATTAAGTTGGAGAATGAAAGTACCCATTGACAATTTTCTTTTGCTACTGAAAAATCCTACTTCAGTGACTGGCACAGAACAGAGAAACCAGGTTTTTCTCTTCACTTCCTTTGTTAATGGCACAAACATAAACAGCTGCAAAGTCAGAGATCCAGGAGTTGTTCTTACCTTGTCCCTCCCCATCGCTGGCTTCATGTGATCAGTCAGCAAGGCTGCTACTGTAGTTTCCTTTATATACACTAAATAAGTTGATATTACTCAGTCTACAGCCATGGGCCAATACCATTTCTTCCCTAATGGAAAGCTCCTATAAATTACATGAAATCTGGAAGCTCCTTGTCATGTTCCTCCCTATTCTAGCTTCAGTGCTCAAGCACAGTGCTTGCAAATAGAGTATTTGTTATAAGTATTTGTGGAGTGAATATATTGACCCTCCCACTCTTGCATGGCTATTTTCTAAAAACTGTCTGCCTGGTACTAGAGAAATCTTTCCCAGAAAACACATCTGATCTTGTCATTTTCACATGAAGTCCATCCGTTACCCTTTAAGAAAAAAAAAAATTATAAGCTCTTCCCCAATGAACAAATAAGGCCCTTTGTTACCTGATTCTAATTTAACTCTGCCTATTCTCACTATCGGAGAAGGCAATGGCATCCCACTCCAGTACTCTTGCCTGGAAAATCCCATGGATGGAGGAGCCTGGTAGGCTGCAGTCCATGGGGTCGCTAAGAGTCAGACATGACTGAGCGACTTCACTTTCACTTTTCACTTTCATGCATTGGAGAAGGAAATGGCAACCCACTCCAGTGTTCTTGCCTGGAGAATCCCAGGGACAGGGGAGCCTGATGGGCTGCCGTCTATGGGGTCGCACAGAGTCAGACACTACTGAAGCGACTTAGCAGCAGCAGCAGCATTCTCAATGTATCATCCCTGTGAGGAAGCTCAACCCTTACGTCTGCTTCTACTGGGCTTTCTCTCTCTACTTGACTTTGTACATGCTACTTATGCACTGCCTGTTCCCTCTTCTTCTGACAGTTACTATTCAGAACCCCTCTTAAATATCATCTCTTTTTCTAATGACATCCCTTTCTCCCAATCTTGGTCTAGTATTTTTCTGGTTCCCTTTTTCTACCTCTCTAAACATGCTTTACAAAGTGTGTGCATTGGATACCAGTGTATCTCACCAGCAGATGTTAAATTCCCTAAGAGCAAGGGTAGTGTCATAGTTCAACAATTTGTAATCCTTAAAAAATGAACAAAGAACTACAGAGATAATATAGTTCTAATAAAAATACAATGCTAAACGGGGAAATCTACTCAATGCTCTGTGGTGACCTAACTGGGAAGGAAATATAAAAAAGAGGGGGTACATGTATACATATAACTAACTCACTTTGCTGTACAGCAGAAATGAACACAACATTGTAAAGCAACTAATGCCAATTAAAATTTTTAAAAATACAGTGTTGAGTACCAAATACATGGTTTGAGATTGCCCTATACCATCTACATGAACTTGAACAAAGCTGATAACTAATTAATTTGTGACTAATTCTCCTCATCTGTAAATGGGAGCTCTTAGACTGGAGTTATAGCTAAGGTAATTTTTTTTTAAACTCTCATGATCTGTGCTATTGTAACTAGACTGAGAAAATTACCAAATAGGGCAGCAAAAGCAGGGGAAAACATTTGATCCAGACTCCTAGAGTAATATTCTTTAATCTTGCTATCAAGAGTGTATTAAATGTTTCTCCTTAGGTGTCTAATTTTAAGTTGGGCTCATAATTTAGCTTGGAATATTTATTCATTCCCTTGAACTATATAAATGACCAAATAATAAGAGACTACTCTTTGAGTATATGACTTCCTGTAACAATATCTCCCACAGGCCAGAGGTCCATATGAACTGGCTATTTTTTACAGGGTGCCTTCCACCTTCCACCCTACACTCTTATTTTCAGACCTGCTCTCACTCTATGCCTCCAATGGAAGTGCATCAACCTTTCCTAATGACCATACTTTGAAGATCAAGAGAGAAGAATGAAAAATGGCAGCTATGTTAACAGCTAGTTATAATAATTAGCTGTCATGACGACATGTTATTAAGAATATTAATGCAATTATAAGGCCTTCATACTTTTACTATTTTAGTTACCAATTATATTGGGAGTCAATATCACAATAGAAAAAACTTCAAATTCATTCTGACGGCTGTAATAAAAAAAGACAATCAACAATGTTGATTAGTGTTGAAGATATTAGAGCCTTCACACACTGCTGGTGGGACTGCAAATTGGTAAAGCTATTTTGGAGAAAAGTTTGGTGATTCAATGAAACTTAAACATAGAGTCACCATATTACTCAGCAATTCTACTCCTAGGTATAGTCACAAGAAAATTGAATACATACATCCACTTAAAAACTTATACATAAGTGTTCAAGAAAACAGTACTTGTAATAGGCAAAAATAGTAGAAAAAATATTCTAAATATTCATGAACCAATGAATGGATAAACAAGATATTAATATATCCACAGAAAAGAACGTAGTTTGGATACATGCTACAACATGAACGATATATTGAAAATATTATGCTAGATAAAAGCAACTGGACACAAAAGGTAACATATGTTTGATTTCATTTGTATAAAATGTTCAAAATAGGCAAATCCATGGAGAAAGAATGCATATTACTGGTCTCCAGGGACTGAGGGGTAGGAGGGGATAGGGAGCAATTGTTAACAGGTATAAAGGTTCTTTTCTGGAGTGATGGAAATGCTCTGAAATTAATTAGACAGTGGTGATAGTTATGCAATTCTGTGAGTACATTAAAAATAATAAAATCCATATTTTTAGAGTAAACTTTATGATGTATAAATTGTAAAAGAAAAATCTATAATGAAGTTGATAGCTAAGATTGCTAAATACTATATTTTTTACACTGATACTTTAATTTCAGAGATAAAACTTTCCAAATAATTAAAAAAGAAACTGTGATTACATAACACACACAAATATCTAGGCATATAAAATATACACAAATATTTTATATACTATATATATCTGTCAAAGTAAATATTATAAGTTCTCAGCAGATAACTACATGATATCAGGATATGTATAATTTATTCCTGTGTTAGCTATATATAAATGGAAACTATCTAGCTTTTGAAATAATAGAAAAAAAATTGAAATTTATATATAAACATAAACGAGGAACTTATTTTGAAGCTTGTGCTTTGTAAAAAGCGTTTTGTAAAACTTTACCTAGAATGATAGACAGATATACTTGATTTCTTTTTATGCAAACTTATCTCACTAACAATAAATAAATTTTTCATATTACTCTCTAAGGAATAAAATGAAAACCTGAGTAAATCAAAAAATAGAATGGTTGGCATTTGAAACACTGACCTCTATATGATTTTTCTCCCTAAAGATATCTAGTTTTAAATAAGCAATTTCAATGTTTAGCCTTGTATTCCTTTGGTAAATTCACTTTTCTTCTATCATGCATAATTTCTTTAAAAAGACTTCATAACCTAAGGTTCCATATGGAATGAATATGATTTTTCTTTATCCTTGAAATAAAGAATATTTTTATATCTTTTTTATATCTGTGACTTAATATTTTAAGGTATCAGTTTAAAACAGCTTGAAAAACATCTTTTTTGTTAAAGGAGTAAAATTATCATTTGTCATGCACTTCAGTTCAATCGTCAGTCGTGTCCGACTCTCTGCAAACCCATGGACTGCAGCATCTCAGGCTTCCCTGTCCATCACCAACACCCGGAGCTTACTCAAACTCATATCCATCAAGTCCGTGATGGTATCCAACCACTTCATCCTCTGTTGTCCCCTTCTCCTCGTACTTTCAGTATTTCCCAGCATCAGGGTCTTTTCCAATGAGTCTGTTCTTTGCATCAGGTGGCCAAAGTATTGGAGTTTCAGCTGCAGCATCAGACCTTCCAGTGAATACTCAGGACTGATTTCCTTTAGGATGGACTGGTTGTATCTCCTTGCAGTCCAAGGGACTCTTAAGAGTCCTCTCCAACACCACAGTCCAAAAGCATCAATTCTTCGGCTCTCAGCTTTCTTCACAGTCCAACTCTCACATCCATACATGACTAATGGAAAACCCATAGCTTTGACTAGACTGACCTTTGTTGGTAAAGTAATGTCTCTGGTTTTTAATATGCTGTCTAGGTTGGTCATAGCTTTTCTTCCAAAGAGCAAGGGTCTTTTAATTTCATGGCTGCAGTCACCATCTGCAGTGATTTTGGAGCCCCCCAAAATAAATAAAGTCTCTCACTGTTTCCATTGTTTCCCCATCTATTTGACCAGATGCCATGATCTTAATTTTCTGAATGTTGGGTTTTAAGCCAACTTTTAAACTCTCTTTTTTCACTTTCATCAAGAGACTCTTTAGTTCTTCTTCACTTTCTACCATAACGGGGTGTCATCTGCATATTTGAGGTTATTGATATTTCTCCCGGCAATCTTGATTCCAGCTTCTGCTTCATCCAGCCTGGCATTTCGTATGACATACTCTTCATATAAGTTAAATAAGCAGGGTGACAATATACGTACATACTCCTTTCCTGATTTGGAACAAGTCTGTTGTTCCATGTCCAATTCTAACTTGCTTCTTGACCTGCATACAGCTTTCTCAGGAGGCAGGTAAGGTGGTCTGGTATGCCCATCTGTTTCCGAATTTTCCACAGTTTGTTGTGATCCACACAGTCAAAGGCTTTGGCATAGACAATAACGTAGAAATAGATGTTTTTCTGGAACTCTCTTACTTTTTTAATGATCCAGCAGATGTTGGCAATTTGACCTCTGGTTCTTCTGCCTTTTCTAAATCCAGCTTGAACATCTGAAAGTTCACGGTTCATGTAATGTTGAAGCCTGGCTTGGAGAATTTTGAGCATTACTTTGCTAGCGTGTGAGATGAATATAATTGTGTGGTAGTCTGATCATTCTTTGGCATTGCTTTTGAGATTGGAATAAAAACTGACCTTTTCCAGTCATGTGGCCACTGCCGAGTTCTCCAAATTTGTTGGCATATTGAGTGCAGCACTTTCACAGCATCATGTTTTAGGATTTGAAATAGGTCAAATGGAATTACATCACCTCCACTAGCTTTGTTTATAGTGATACTTCCTAATGCATTTGTGATGCATGTAACTTCAAAGTTAATTTTAATTCAAAGATTTTTTCAGAGTATATAAGGTATATTTCTTTCTATTTAAACATATAGCATAAACACAACTTCAAATCCTCCATGGAAAACAGCGAGAATAAAAACATACACAGATGCATGAAAGTGAAAGTGAAGTCACTCAGTCGTGTCTGACTCTTTGCGACCCCATGGACTGTAGGCTACCATGCTCCTCCGTCCATTGGATTTTCCAGTCAAGGGTACTGGAGTGGGTTGCCATTTCCTTCTCCAGAGGATTAGGCAGATGCTTTACCATCTGAGCCATCAGAATCAGATGCATACATGTGGTTTGTTTGCTAATAAATCAGGAAAAGAAATGTTGACACTATAATTTAATCAAGGGCTTCTTATCTTTCAAAAATCTAGTTTTGAAACACTTAAATTTTATCTTTCTTTATTAACATAAAAGTATAAATACAAGATTTATTGTGCATCTGTGATCTTTTGCTTCAAATGCAACCTAATGTTCTATTCAAAAATCTTATTTCAAAATCCTTTAAGAAGTTGGAATCTAGAGGCAAATGGCAGAAGCAATCATTTGCTTCAGGTCTCCTTTAAAGGCGAGATATATATATACCTCACTTCATTTATAAAGGGCCTATATTTTTCAAAGCATTAGTTTAATTTACTTACAAGGAGAATTTTCATGTTTATATTTAAACCATAGATAACTTTCTGAAATGAAGTTATATTTCCTCAGCTATAAAGAACAATAGCAACAAAATCCATTTTTAGATCTTTTATTTTTAAAGTACTAAAATTTTTTGTAACTCCTCCAGCACTACTCACATGCATTTAGAAATGAAATACATATAATTTAATATTAGACTATTCTGTTCTTATGTTTTACTAAATTTAAGCAAAATTCATTTGAATGGTAAAATTGCATAAATAGTAAAACTGAAATTCTCCCATTACAAATAATATTTTTCATTTCTTTAAAGCATTATTCAAACTTGTATCTGTAGCATGTCTACTATTTTATGGTTCTTGGTGATGCATAAATGAAATATTAAATAATTCACCCAAGATTCAATTCCAAATCTTCCATCAGTCATATTTGCTATTTTTTATGTTATCATAAAGAGGCAGTTTTTTCCTTAGATACGTGGGATTTTTTTTTGGCACATGATACCAAATAACATATGTTAAAAGGAGGAACTGTAAAAACACAATGTGTACATTAATATAATGTGATAGAGTGTATCAGAGCTGATAACTTCCAGGCAAGCAGCATATTTACATGTTGAAGCACATTTTAAGCCTTCCTTTACTCACATAATTTAGGTTTCAAATATATTTCTCAATTGCTCACTGTAGAATAGCTGCAGAACTGAAACAAAACTTTCATTTAAAAATGAAAGCCCTTTTGTTTCCACAAAATCCTTATTCTGTCATCCACTGGCAGTGAGTTTTCCAGTCGTGTTCTCTGCCAGTCCTTACCAGTTTGCCAATTACACAAGCTGCTTCCCAGACATCAGACACAAATTCCACAAGACTGCTGTGCAAGCGTACCCTAATTAACCATCAGCTTAATTAGACAATTTACTGTGTAATTAGCAGGCAATTAGTCAACACCTCTCAGATCTTATTGACTGCTGTGACAGCCTTTCCGTCTCTCCACATTCCAATACACAACAGCAACCATGTTTCTAGCACTCCTCAACCTACTATGACAGGGTTCTGGATGGAGAAGTGGGTCATATTATGTAACAAAGGAAAAAATCAATACGTAGTCTGTCCAATTATTGAATTGTTTATAAACTTGTCTTTTATTTAATACTGGAAGTTCAATATTAAAGATATTTAAGTACCCACTCCAAAAATGGTTTTAGAGCCAACTTCTTACATCTTATTTCATGTTTTAATGTAAAACTGTAAATCACATGTACTGTGAATTATGCTCCATGATTGACTATGCCTGTAATAATTTGAGTGAATTTTCTGCTCTGTGTGTAAGAGAACTACTCGATTAAATCCCATTAATGTTAATAACAGTCACAGACACAAACCCCACACATATTAACAGAACGTATTCTAGAGTTGGGAAGCATTTCCTAGTTCTCAGTTAATTATGAACGGGTTCAGAAATCAGGAAGTAATCATATCTTGGTGTTTTAACATTTACATTAACACTTACTAAGTTTTACATGAAAAAGCATTTTTAAAAATGTTTTTCTCTGAGCCCATGTGTATGTCACATAACATCCACTGCTCTTTGCAGGGCAATTTCTGACCCTTCTAAAAGACTTTCCCATTTCTGGGGATTTTATGATTAGAAACTAGTGGGATTCCAACAGCCATAAGAAACAACAATTCTTTACCTTTTTTCTTTTCAGAAACATTAAAGATGAAGTTTTGGGGATGATTTAAAAGTCACAAAATCCAGTGAGCCAACTTCATTCTCACCTATGGCTTTTCACTAATTGTTCTTCTTGCCTAGAACTTTTGGGCCCTTACATTCAAAAAAAAAAAAAAGAAAGAAAGAAAGAGAAAACCATTGCTAATGGGAAAATGTAAATAATATAGAAAAAAATTTGACATAATAAGTACATTCGCTTAATTGGTAAAAGTAGAATGAGATGAGGTCTGAGAGACAGGCAGAACCTATATGATAAAGTGATCTGTACAAGAATTTTGGATCTTAGTTAAGAGCTATGAAAGCCATTAGACTGTTTTAAGCAAAAGAGTGGCGTGGTGTGACTTAGGTTGTAAGAAACCAGTTAGACTACAGTACGGAGGAGACCATTTAGCCGATGGTAGGCAGGCTGGCATGCAGGAAAGGCAGGAGCAGAAGCAGACAGGCTCTTGTAGGAAACTGGAATAGTATTTCTGTGAGAACTCATGGTGGCTCAGATGTGGGTAATACTACTGGAGATAACTCCTTCAAGGAGATGGGCAAAATTACAGTGATTTTCTATGCTTTAATAAATGGTTACATAACTATTATAATGTTTTAGTTTGGCTTGCAGATGGTAATAATATTTGCAACTCTTACTGACATGGTGTTTCACATGTTACAAATCATTTTTTATGTCTACTTTTTTTTTTAATTCAAACTGAGCTTCATTAGAAAACCATAAAAAAGGGAAAACAAAGGCTTTGCTGAAAACTGACTAACTGCAAGGTACTCTAGAATGCTCCCACTGACCCTTCCTTCCTCTCCTTCACTTGGGCCCAGACTTACACTGCTGTCTTACAGCTCTCCCAGTCTTCTCTGCCTTCATTCATATTTTCTCTCACAGGTATTTCACCTAATAACTTTCTAACACATTTAATCCCATCTCAGCAACTCTTTTGTGGAAGATCTGGACTAAAACAATTCTGATGGCATGTTAAACAGAAATAATCAATTAAGTGACAACCTCAGCATCTAGAAAAATTTCTGAATATGAAAGAAATTTTGTAAAATTTAAGAAATTTTTGTAATTTATTTTCACATAATTAATATCATAAAATGTCACACATTTTTCACATAATTTACATTTGGCATAGACTTTAGTAATGCAACTGTGTTGAAATACAAATTTTGCTTGAGATCTTAAGGGGAATTGAAATAAATTACAAAACTAAATTCCCGTTGAGTAAATTTCCAAATAGGTGACAAAATTCTGTTTAAGGAATCCTTATGCCCTTCACCTTCAACAGAATACAAAAGCATTCTGGAAATTATAAAATTATTTCTTTGGAGGACATTAATGGTGTGTTTTGAGTCTCATTGCCATACCAAACTCCAAGAGAGTAGTTAAAAAGAGACCCTCATAACACTTGATATGTGTTCCCTGCAATTTTATTTCCCTTTTGAAGGGTGAAAGCACAATGCATGGTGCCCGACTCTGATATGTCTGAAGGGTAAAGCCTGAGTTGCCTGTTACAGAAAGAGGAGCTAGAGGAGATGCAACTGTACCTTGACCAGTCTGTACTCCTAGAATTTGTCAGGGCAAAGGCAATATGGACCAGTTTAGGAACCCTATAAAATAAGGCTTAAGCTCTATTCAATAGGGACACCTAGAGAGGCAAAGAAGTCTCAGCAGAGAAAAGTTAATGAACCCAATGGGCTCCCAGGAGTTGTGCAGGGAGTAAGCAATAACCAAAGACTCAAAGAACCATTGCTGTGCTGTGCTTAGTCACTCAGTCATGTCTGATTCTCTGTGATCCCATGGACTGGGACCTGCCAAGCTCCTCTGTCCATGGGGATTCTCCAGGCAAGAATACTGGAATGGGTTGCCGTGCCCTCCTCCAGGGGATCTTCCTAACCCAGGGATCGAACCCAGGTCTCCCACACTGCAGCAAATTCTTTACCGTCTGAGCCACCCGGGAAGCCCCAAAAGAACCATGGGGGAGAGTATTATTCCCTAATGACTGGAGGAATTTTTGTTGAACCCATGTGAGCCTAAAAAAGTATGAGTCCTAAAGAAGAATAATATAGATGTAAAAATTCTATTTATCCAAGAAAATAAAATTATTCATCATGAAGTGAAAGTGAAAAGTGAAAGTCAAAATCACTCAGCCGTGTCCAACTCTTTGTGACTCCATGGACTGTATAGTCCAGGCCAGAACGCTGGAGTGGGCAGCCTTTCCCTTCTCCAGGGGACCTTTCCAACCCTGGGATCAAACCCACGTCTCCCACATTGCAGGCGGATTCTTTACCAGCTGAGCTACAAGAGAAGCCCATCGTGAAGTAGTGACATTTAAAAATTTATTCTTCACAATAATGCTTAATACTATGTTAAATTCTAAAACATATTAGACTAGGGAAATAGTCAATAAGTAGGTACTTTCCAACCCCTTCAATTGGAGCTGGCTTCCAGAGGCTTACGTTTAAGAAAGGAAAAAAGGAACAAAAAAGAATCCATTCTATCTTATTTAATAAATCAATTTTATCAATTAAGTAAAATTTTATAAATGTTTAAAGAATGTAGAGAAGATAATTGGTCAACACAGTGACAGAGGACTTGCATCATCACTGGCCTTTAAATATTAAAATAGGAGAAGAAGTCTTTGTAAGGAGAAATGGTAAAATTAAAGTGTAGATAATGGAAACATAAATCCCTTGACTAGAATGGATTACTCAGAAAAGAGAGACTTTGTCTGTTTGGGAGGGGAAGTGGAAGTGATCACTGAAATGGTGAATGGAAGTTACATCATGATTAATAGTGACTTCCAAACTGAATTACACAATTCCTCTGCTTTAAAACCCCTTCAGGTCCCTGTTGTCTATACAATCACATTTAAATTCACAGCACAACCGGCCTTTCCCATAGTCACCACAGCTACTTATACCACCTTGCAAAACATGCTGAATCTCACTTAAGATTCAGCTGCTGAAACTTAAATATGCTTGGCACACTCAAGACCATGGATGTCCATGTGCTATTCCTTCTGCCTAAAATAAAGATACAGCTCAAATGTGAAGTCAGTTTTCTTTTTAAAAAAGTAAAATCCTTATTTTGAAGTCACATTTTTAGTCTAATAATCTCTGCTGTCTGGTGTCAACATTTAGTCCTGCATCTTTGGTGCATATTCTGAATGAGTTTAAATTTTCTAGAGCAAAACCATTTACACACACATATACTCAGAGAGGCATACTATATGAATGGCCAGTGCCTAACAAATGTATGCTGAGTGAGTAAGATAAAAAAAAAAAAGTGTATATAAAGACAATTAACAGCAGCTCTCAGAATACATCTAGTCTAGTCCATATACCTAAAAGTGACACTCATGACACTTTTAGATAAATTTTAACTTTAATAGAGGGTGAATTTGGCAGAAACTAATGATAAATTGTTCCAAACATATGGGATATTGTGCGAAAACGTGCAAATGAATAAGCAGAGCAGGATAAAAAGGCCACTGGACTTAGCTGAAATGAAAGAAGCAGATGGGGAAGTTGGGTAAGTAAAGGTAAGTGATATATAAAGAGAAAGTGTTGCTGAATGTTTCTCTAAAAAAGCAGCTACTTCCTTAAGCATGTAGTGACACCTTATTTCAGAAATAGTGGTGACTATGAAGCAGTGAATACTGAATATAAAGCCCATTACAAGTCATCTAAGAAAAAGAAGCATAAATACAACTACAATTTAAAACTGAACAAATTCTTATAAAATAACAAAATAGCCAATGCAGGCATGTTTTTTAAAAAAAATTTGAAAGTGAGGTAACCACTGGGCTTTTATATTTAAAGTTTTGTTTTAAATGAATGATTCTTTACTGGAAAATTACATGGATGGAGGAGCCTGGCTGGCTACAGTCCATGGGTTTGCAAAGAGCTGGACATGACTGAACAACTAACATACTTAAATGAAGGATAAAGAGTATCCATATGTAGTGTGACTAGCCTCTTGCTAAAAATCAAGAAAGAAAATACAAATCCAAGGACGGTATTATGGAATTCAAGTTATCTTAACTTTAACCAAGACTGTATCATTCAAATATATCTAGAATATGGATATTTTTCAGCTAGTTAAATTTAAAATCTGCAATTGAGATTGAGACAGGAGGAACATGAAATCAGTTTCCCAACAGCAGGATTATACTTTGAGACAATTTCCATTAGCCATAATTATGAGAATTTTCCATTAACCTTGATGCCATTTGCTTAAAAAAAAAAGGAACTGAATAAGAGGTATTTTTCCACTACGTTAGGTTCTGCTACTAGCTAACTCAGATCAAAATTGTACACGTCAATTTATATTATTAAAAAACTTATTTGAGTCTCACTTTAACCATTCTACCAAAATGATTAACTAATTAACAAGTGTAAAATCACAGTCTGAAATGGAAAAAAGGTGGAAAAAAGACGTAATTATATTGGAAAATTGATTGGTCTCCATAGTCAGATGGCCCAAATGGTGATATAGAAAGTAAAAACAAAAAATTGAGAACACCTTAAATAACTTTAATAATGCACCAGGTTAAAAATACTACTTAGGTTACAATTGAAAGATTTATGCTTAAAATTAGAAGTATGTGTTTAATCTGTTTAGAAACATCACAGTCTATATATTCTCTTGAA
This sequence comes from Bos indicus, assembly GCF_029378745.1. NCBI lineage: Eukaryota > Metazoa > Chordata > Mammalia > Artiodactyla > Bovidae > Bos > Bos indicus. The sequence continues at coordinate 46,300,055 of NC_091762.1, read as the reverse complement.
TAAACTAAGCCTGGCATACATGACATGCTTGAAAATTATTCATTTAGAACTTTGGTCTAACTTGCAAGATTTAGCTTCATCATTGCAAGTGTAAACAATAATGGGCATGCAATATTCTTTTGTTGTTAGAGAAATCAAGGTTATATCAGAGGAGAGCTTGCTAAATTGTCTTGAAGTGAACACTTGGATGAAAATCTCTCATAGGACTACTACATGTGGACTGCAGCCTTTAAGAAAACGTATTCTTTATAATCCGAGGATGCATAAATTTTACAAATTGTAAATTCAGTCAAATTTATGAATATAATTCATCTAAATAACAAAGGGCTTCCCTCATAGCTCCATCCATCGGATTTTCCAGGCAAGGGTACTGGAGTGGGTGGCCATTTCCTTCTCCAATGGGGTCGCAAAGAGTCAGACAAGACTGTATGACTTCACTTCAATTCCCTCATACCTCAGTTGGTAAAGAAACTGCCTGCAATGCAGGAGACCCTGGTTCGATTCCTGGGTCAGGAAGATCTGCTGGAGAAGGAATAAGCTACCCACTCCAGTGTTTTTGGGCTTCGCTTGTGGCTCAGCTGGTAAAGAATCCGCCTGCAATGAGGGAGACCTGGGTTCGATCCCTGGGTTGACTAACCATGTGAAAATCAAACTGTTACTACACAGAAATCATTGATGGTTTTAGCATGCTAAAAGTTTCCCAGATGAAAAGTTTATATTGAATGTGCTTAAATAATTTTAAGTCCTTATTTAATGTATAGATATATATTAGGAAAGCAATACCATACAGTAAAAACAAATTACTTATGTACTAAATTTAAAGCCAGAACTACAGCAGTGAAAATAATGCAGTGAACTGTTGTTCATTTATTGTTTCACAGATTTTCATGATAAGGAAATTTAGAAATGCAATAATAAAAAAATACTGATTTTGATATAATCTTTTACAAACACAGATCTTCATTGCTCATAAGACTTTCCAAAAGGAGTTATAAGAGTATATTGTGATTTTCTGTATTGTAATCCAAAGAGAATTAGCTAGGCACTAAAATATTATTGTGAAACTTATTTGTAAAATTCCCCTTAACAATGTTAAAGATTATTTTCAGTATTTATAGTCCTGACAGTGTTAGTCCTAATTTTTGTCTGGTTGATAGGTGCTAGCAATTTGTGCAAATGCCAGCAACTTCCTCTCAATTAAGATAATGTGGATTGAAACAAGATTCTGGAAATCCACATGGGAGAACAGACAACCGACATGGTAAAAAGTGTGCAAACCTTATTATGGGAAGGAAAACAGGACTATTTAGAAAGAAAAAAGAAAAGACTTGTGGATAGGACATGAGAGCTGTCTCCAAGTAACTGAAGAGCTGTCATGTGGAATTGTGGTTTAAATCAGAAGCCTATAATTATTCATTCATCTAACAAGTATGCATTGCGTCCTTCTTATCTGCCAGACATGGTTCTTGGCACTGGGCATACAGTAGCGAGCAAGAAAGATAACATCTCTCTTCTTATGAAGCTTACTTCAAATGGCTAAAACAGAAAGTAGACACATAAATAAATGATTAAGAACATGGTATTTTCATATGGTGACAAGCATAGTGAAGAAAGAACAACCAAGGAAATGTGGGACAGACAGAATGAGATTTGAGTGGTCAACAAAGAATTCCCTGAGGAAATTTTTCATGTGAAAACGGAAAGAGAAGCAAGAGCAGTTGTATAAAGACGTGAAGGCAGAGCAAACACAAGGAAAACAGCCCTCAGAAATGGAGGAGCTGACCATGTTAGAGGGCAGGAAGGAAGGACAGTATGGTTGGAGAAGGATGGTGCAGCAAGACTGGCTTTTCATGAAAATGGATTCCCAGAGGTTTTTAATCAATCTGTCTCTCCCCCACCAGGCCCACCTCTCAAGAACCAAAGTAGACATAAACTCCTCAGTGCCACTTTGCTTGAAGCACGGGGTGGGAGACGCTCAGTGCACCTGTTCAAATGAACTCCAAATGCTGGTGGAGACAAACTGCCTTCATTTTTAGACATGAATTTATCCAGAGAGGATATATAGAGAAAAGAGTCTGGATTTGTATCAAATAGATGGGGGTTCAAAACAAGGCATGGCAGATCTAAACCGCTGAGTGAGAGAAGCAACACCTATGCTCCTGGGTCCTGTTTGAGGACCCAAGAACATGAATGAAGCCGTCAGGGACCAGTCAGCCACCAAGAAGGGTGTCAGACAGAACAAGTAACGTATCACATGGGGCAAAAAGAAGCTTACCCAACTGAGCTTTGACCAGATTACCAAACTATAGGATCAAGAGCAGATTATTTGTTGTTTTAAGCCACTAAATTATGGGGCAGTTTGATATATAGCAATAAATAAGTGAGACAGAAATGCTTGCTAGTCTAAAACATGTGGCAATGGATTTCAGATTGAAGGCAGGCAGAAACCTCTCTTGAAAACTCAAGAATAGTCTGCTAGTAAAGTCTGGAAGAATGCTAGTGGAAGCTGGGAATGCAGTGTGAAAACTGTTATTGGCAACTGGGAAAAGAGTGGACTGTATTATGTAGTGACAGAACAATTGGCAAGAATGTCACTGGTGATAATTCAAAAGACAGAAAACGTACATAATGCATTTGTGGATCTGACTAAATATATCTCTAGACAGAATGCTTTAAGTGTTTGTTGAGTGTTTCTTCCCAAGTATAATAAGGTACAGTAATAGAGAAAAAGAGCCAAAAAGGATATATTTGATTGCTAGAGTAAAGCAGATGAGCAAATGAGACTAGCACTTGCTGGGTTGGAAAATAAAGCTATTATTTATACTTTATCTCTCCTGGAAGAAGATCTTCAAACTAAGAAATGACTGCAGGGTAAAGACTGCATCAAGAGCTTTTCTATATGATACTTCGTTAGAACCTTACAAAGATTTTGCAGGAGTCCTAGTGGATTCTTCCAAGTAGACAATATCGATTCTAAGCATCTCTAGGACGCTGTCATAGCAGCAACACATATTCAAAATGGAGAGAAGTCTGTCTCAAATAATTATGGATGTGGCTCTGGGGCATGATTTGAAAGGTTTTTAAGAGAGTTTTTGGTGACATCACTATGATCTAGGATTAAAATGGATAATTCAAAATAAAGGAAAGAATAAGAATTCCTAACTTTCTATGGGCAGAAATATTCTGAAAAGGCTACTCAACTGCCAACATGGGCCATGATTGGTCCTTTCTAAACAAAAGAAAACAAAACAAAACTCAGAAGACAGAATCAACAGTCTAGAAGGTAGGGCCAATAATGGATAGGACAATGGATTAGGGAACCACTACTTGGGAGTAGAATGGGCTTCACCGGTGGTGCTAGTGGTAAAGAATCTGCCTGCAATGCAGGAGACCTGGATTCGATCCCTGGGTCAGGAAGATCCCCTGGAGAAGGCAATGGCAACCCATTCCAGTATTCTTACCTGGAGAATCCCATGGACATGGGATCCTGGCAGGCTACAGTCCATAGTGTTGCAAAGAGTTGGACACAACTGAAGCGACTTAGCATGCATGCATTCAAGAAATAGGTAAATACCATCTGCTCAATGGTGGGAAAAACAGCAAAATCAAATCACAAAGCTGCATACATGCAGCATGGAAGGATTATTGCAACTGTCTTTATAAATACACTACCTACAGCATGTGTATTGCATCTTGTAACTTGTTTTGTCCCAGAGTGTACAGTGGAAGTGACAGTGTGTGACTGGGGTCTCGGTCTCAATGGACCTTGAAGCTTCCACTCTTGCCTTCTTAGAACACCAAGAGGAAAGAGACATTATGAAGAGATGGATGGGGGCCAGCCATCTCAGCAATTACAGCAACTTCAACTAGACACATGAGTGGAGGCATCATGCCAGTCCCCAGGCACCCCTCCAATTGACTGCAAAGGCATGAATGAGCCCAGCAGACACCATGTGATGCAGAAGAACTTCCCATATGAGCTCAGCCAAACTGTGTGTGTATGTGTGTGTGCTCAGTCATGTCTGACCCTTTGCAACTCCAGGGACTGTGGCTCACCAGGCTCCTCTGTCCATCAAATTTCCCAGGCAAGAATACGGGTATGGGTTGCCATTTCCTACTCCAGGGAATATTCTCAATCCAGGGATCAAATCTGTGTCTCCTGCATCCCTTGCACTGGCAGGCAGATTCTTTACCACTGGGCCACCTGGGAAGCTCCTTCAACCAAACTACCAGTGTAGTAGTTTAATTGAGTGAAAAAGCAATTGTTCCAAGGCCTTGGCACGTTATTTAACTTTCTCAGACTATTATAGTTGATCCTTGAACAGTGCAAATTTGAACTACACAGTCCACTTCTTTGCAGATTTTTTTTTTCAGTAATTAAGTACTATATGGGCCCATGGTTGGTCTAATCTGCAGATGTGGAATCACAAATACAGAGAGTTGAACTATAAAGTTATAAGCAGATTTTCAACTTTGTAGGGGGTCAGTGCTCCTATTACCCATGGCGTTCAAATTTACTATCTTATAGAGATATTATGAAGATTCAATGAATAACTTATGAACAATATTTGGCAATGTCCATGTCCATACATTCTAAGTACTCAATAAATGGTAGTTAGTAATATGTATAAAAATAATAATCATAACAATGACCTCCAATTTCAAACAATAAGTTCAAGACAGTGATACAGAAGCAACCTTGAACAGAGACTAGAATTGCCCAGGTCAAATTTCTTTTCCCTAGATGGCACTACATTTCCATACTTATTAGCCTTTCTCTAGGGTATTTATTTACTTGGAAGAAGAAAAAAAAAAAAAAACACCATATTTTAAAATCAACAATTCATTTATGTTAATAAGTTAGATTAATTTATGTCATGATGTCTCCGAGGGCAGAACTATAAAACATGGATGCAACTTGTGAGAAGGCTGATTTGGGGACAATGAATGAAATATATTTCTAAACTAGATCTTTCTATGCCTATAGCTGGCTGCATTGCCTTAAAGATCTAGGATGTTCTATCACTAAAAGTATTCAAGAACAGGCTACATTTTTTTTTCATCAGGGCTCTTCACACATGAACTTAGATAATTCAGCCAGGTAATTTTTATTCCCCTTGCTGATACTGTGTGATACTTACACTGTTTTCTAAAAAATTCTCTGTATTTTTAAAGGCTTAGTCAACAACCTAAAACTTAATATGCAGTCTATGCACTTAGAAATTCCACTGACATTTTCATTTTTAGACATATAAACATAAACTATAAAAGCAACCTAGGATATGAAAATTTTAAATTGGCCTTTTCTCCCTTGATTGAGATCAATACTCAGAACAATCAATTTTTTTGTGTTAACTATCTGTTTATGTGGTTAGAAAAAAAATAAGCTCAATATGCTCTTGCCAAGAAATCTATGTATTCATTTACTAATTCATTTATCCAAAGAATATTTATGAAACATTTATCAAACTCTTCCTATACACTCAGCATTGTGCTGTGTGGTATAAGACTATTTTATGGCAACAGTTACAATCAATACTTTGATGCCAAAGAAATAATGAAGAACCTTAAATATTTCTCAGATTTTAGTTTTCAGTATTTTATGTTGAGAGAAACTCATTATTTGTATATCTATTTACCTAATTATTTGATACTTAAAAAATAAAATATATGCATTCGAGATATTAAAAAATCAATCACAAGTGTACTGTAATATATATATATATATAGGTATGTGTGTGTGTGTGTATATGTGTGTGTGTGTATGTATATATATATATATATATATAGCTTATAAATGAACAGAACTTCTGCTTAGGTTTGAATTTGATTTATTATAGTGGTAAACCCTTCTGAGTTTATCTGTGTAGTAAAGATATATACACCCTGCAGTTAGATATTATATATTTGAAGTATATAATATATTGCTACCTAAGAGAAATAAATAAAATAAAATTAACAAAACCAAAACACGTTTTCTATTTTCTATCAGTATAATGCAAACACAGGTAAGGAGGTTATTTTATATGAAATATTAACAACATCTAATATTGCCAGTTAAAGCATTACATCAGTTTGTCGTGAGAGTTTGGCTTTAATTAAACCTGACCAATTGATTTCTTTCCTACCTTTTTAAACTTGAACTCAGTATATATTTATATTAAAATATTATAATTATATTTTAAATATCATTTTATAGTGATATTTCCAATATTGTCTTTATAAACAGGACTTCAAGAAAAGCAATCTAGGTATTTTAGGAAACTCTAAGCAACTCTGATTTGGGAAGGAAGAATATAGTTAATAAAAGCCAACTTTTATGCTATTTAACACAAAAGCAAACACAGGTCTTTGTTATATTTAACATTAAAAGACTGATCATTTGCCTCTCTAAAGAAAGCACATACAGCCTCTATACAGACTGCACAGTAAAGAATAATAATATTTCTGTTTACTGAGATATCAATTGGCATTTCACTGTAAGTCAATGGTCTATCATTGCTATAGCATATTAGACCTCAATCTGGTATCTACAAATGTCAAGAGTATATATATAAATATATAGGATGAAAATCAAAGCATGTTCCAAATGCTCCAAAAATTTAAAAAAAAAAGGGAAACAAAGTTCACCTAAACACGCTTGCTATAGAAATCAGTGTAATATTCAGCTGTCAATCTAGAAAAACAAAGAGGGACCCACACTGTCAGTAGGACAGGATAATAAAATTTCCAGCAGATGTTCAGACAGGGCTCTAATTTTTACTGAACTCCCTTGGTAAGCATTTAATTTCTTTATCATATGCAAGCTTGGCAAATTGTACTTCATCAAAACTGCATTGTGAAATATTAATATTTCATATGATAACAAAACTCCATAGAATAACCTTTGTCATATTAAAAGCATCCAAATTTCAAATGTCAGGACTCTGAATTTTAATACATTTTAAGTAGATTCTTGAAATTGCATACTAATTATAACAAGGATAATCTAAATTGGTATGCTATAATGTCACACAAATGTGTAGTACATATAATACTTGAATAGATGTCTTTAGTAAGAGGCTGTGAAAAACATGAGTTGTATACTACATTTCACCAATAAGAAAGCACAAAAATCATAGGACAATAATATATTTGAAACATATTTAATCGTTAAATAGAGACAATATGAGAAAACAAAACAAAAAGTAGATCTTCATGATACAAACTGACTATGTTGCAAAATCATGTATGGGAAGTAATCATTTTTAAAATAGACTTACAGAAGCCCAAGGAGGCATCCTTATTTATGTCACTACAATCTGCATGAGTGCATTTAACATAGTTTTTGCACAAATATTTTGTTGTAGCCATCATCAAAGTAAGTAAAACAAAGCTTCCTAAAACCCCATTATGTTTTATGTGCCAAATTTAATTTGCATCTGTCCCTAACTCTCCTTTTGAAACATCATCACAGACTTCTGAATTGATAGATTAAATTCAAATTGGAGGTCTAGAAGGAAGTTAGCTCCCACATTCATTTCTGCTGGTGATCTTAATGAAGGTAACTGCTTTTAGGTTACTGAAAGAGACAGCTTCACAAATCAAATGCATGTCACCAACAGAGTAAAGACAAATGTCTCTGATTAATCAGAATTCAATTTTTGTAAGCAAAGAAACCAGCAAATTCGAAGCAAACATCCTTTTTCCTACCATTCTTCACTTATTCCTGATTAGCTACCCATTTTTGTTTACATACAAAATTTTTTCAATAGCATAACTAGTCATTAAATGGTATCAGAGATTCAGTTTTTCTCAATGGATTAAACATCGGATTAGAGCTTCTGAGTAATTCTTAAAGGAAGAATTGAAATACAAACAAATATAATGTCAATATTCTATAAAGATATAAACAACTGATTAAGGATATTCTGAAGCTAAATTCAGTATGTTGTTTATTTTTACACTTTATTTAACCAAAGAATTTCTGAGAATTCAGCCAATTTATTTTAAAAAATTCCTTTAGCTATTTAATATAAAAATATTTAGGTAATTTTTTTTCATGCAGTAGGTTTCTAACTTTTGAGGATTTCTAGATAATCGTGATCACATTTATACATAGCATCTTGTGAAGCTGTCAGAATGAGACAGCCAAGATGTTTTAGCCATAATAATGCCAGCTATTGATCCTAGTAAGAGGAGAAAGAAGAGAATGTGCTTAATGGGGCATTTTTGTTCTCTATTATTTTCTTTGCCTAAGGATAAGGCTGATTTAAATAATAATAGTCTTTTCTCAGTCACTAGATTCACACATTCTTATACATTAATTATTACTAACTACCAGTAAGTATTAAATATACCAATAGGTGTATCATCTAAAATTTTATCAATAAAAGGTCAAAAAATGCTAAATTTTGCTGATCTTTTCTAATTGAAAGTCATATGAGGATGCAACCCTCTATTGCATAAATTATCCTACTTTTAAAATGTTCACTTATATACTTTCTGTATTTTAAAGACTCAATCTTAACTTTAATATGTAGTTAATTTTCTACTAAGTATGTCCACTTGTAATGTGAGAACACAGTCATAATGTCAAATTAAACTCAGGTCAATGCATTTGGGGAAACATTTCTGTATTTAAAAATTCAAGAAAACTCTTATTCCAGGCACCAATTAAGTTATACTGAGTGATTCATTTTTACATGAATTGGTTTCCAGAATTATGTGCAAGTCAAATTCATTGTCTAACTTTGAGTTGAGGCACATGTTCTCATTCACACACATTCAGAAATCACAAAACAAGTAATAATACCAAAATAAGAGTTAGTCTGTGATTATTAAATGAAATAGACATTCTGTAGTATTTAAAATTTTGTTACTTCCTAGACAAAACACAGTGATTCCCTGGTGGTTCAGGATAAAGAGTCTGCCTGCAATGCAGGAGACTGGGGTTTGATCCCTGGGTCGGGAAGATCCCTTAGAGAAAGGAATGGCTACCTACTCCAGCATCTTGCCTGGAGAATTCCATGGGACAGAGGAGCCTTGCGGGCTACAGTCCATGCATCCTAAAGAGTCAGACATGACTGAGTGACTAACACACATACAGACAAATGAGAAATAGAAATCTATCCCATTCCCCATCCTGAGACAGAAGAAATGTAATGAAATTAGCTCATTTGTAATAATCGGTCTTACCCAATAGTTCAATAACTGTTGTATCTTGGTGAACCTTTGCATTATAATATTTATGCCCTAATTAAAATAAGTGATAGATATTTAAACACAGCTTCAAAAATAATTTCTTACCTTATCAAGAGAGAAAGTTTTGGTCAGAGCAAAGGCCCATCCAGCTTCAAAAGCTCTTCGAATCATTGACGAACTGGTAGTTGGAGTTGCACTGGCAAGACCAAAAGGATTTGTAAACTTCAATCCAGCCATTTCCACACTAATGTCCACCAGATCAATGGGAGTATAAAACAGGGGGAGTTCGGGCTTAGCAGAAACTGAAGCTCCATATTGTGACTGCAAAAAAAGACAAATAGCCAATAATTATTCTTGAATCACATCTGATTTCTCCATATAATCTTTTACAAAAATCACTTCAGCACAGCATTAATATTAATATAGATCACACTGGTCTGTTTGGAATGATAAAGACTGGCCAATAAAGTCAGTTAGCAGAGAATAAAATTCATATATCATCTTTTTCTTATTTCAAAAGCAGTACAGAGAATATTAACAGAAATAATATCAATTAAATAAACAAAAAACTATACTTAAAACATACTGAGATTCAAACACAAAAAACCCTGAACCCATTAACCTAACCTTTTTGTACTTAATTTGTAGAAGTATCTTTAGTGCTCAGAAATATGTTAAAAAAAAAAAAAAAAACAGCAAGTCAGGAGACCTAAATTCAATTTCCAGTAAATTCATTCTATTTATGAGAATTTAGGAAAGCCACCTAACACATCCTTGTTTTTTCTCCTTTACTGTTTTCAGTACAGCAGCATAAATTCTGGCTGCCTAATTTCCCACCTCCTAGAGATACTGGAAAATGCAGGAAATCATAAGCCATAGGGAGACATCTAATTTTGAAAGTGGATAATGTACTCATGTGTACGGGGAGACTTTCTTCAGCAAAAACAGGTACCAAACAGTTAATGTTGAAATCATCCATTGGCTCTCAAACTGTAAAATTATATTTGTTAAATGGGTACAGTATAAAGCTACCTTGAATTATTGGAAAAAATCAATCAAAAAATCCTTTACAAAGTGCATGGCCCACTGCAACATAGTAGGTGCTTGCCAAATGCTGTCTCTCTGATTGCAGAGATTATTAAAGCTTTCATCGGGTTCTTTATAAAATGTCTCTGTTTCTCTCCTTCTCTCCCTCCCTTCCTCTCTTTCTCTCTGTTTATCTTTGAAAGACAAATAATACTGGCAAATATAAAGAAGATGAATTTTCTTAGCCAAAGCAGTTACTGAATGGACCAGTCTAGTTAATTCTAAAGTAAGAACTCTTTTCTCTTGTGAATAATCACTCAAAAGTTGTTTGAGCAGAACTTTAATTTTACAGGAGTGTGTCTTATGTAGATAAAGATTGCCATGACTTGCATAAAAATTATTTCTGGACCTCCACCATTTATAATGCAAAGTAAAGTTCACTTAATATGTAAAAAGGCATCAAACTTGTCAACTGAAAGACTAATGTGTCTCTGGTGCCTGCAAAGTGGTGCCTGATGGCATCTACGCTTTGGCTGTGGCACGCATCTTCTGCCAAGAATGTTCTGGGTTTCAAGGCACATTTCTGAATATTGTGCAGTTCTATATTGTGTGGATAATTCTTCTAGTTCTCACATGGATTGCAATATTATTAAAAGGATTATTAACAAAAACAAAAGTTATAATATATAATATAACAAAATGCGGGATAATCTGAGATGTGTTAATTTGAGGCACATGTGTCTGTGTGAGTGTGTGCAGGAATAGGTGAGGAAATAAACAGCTTCCATGAGATTTTCTCAGCTCTGTGCCTGCGTGCTTAGTCGCTTCAGTTGTATCCAACTCTTTGCAACTCTATGGACTGTAGCCCACCAGGCTCCTCTGTCCATGGCATTCTCCAGGCAAGAACACTGGAGTGCTTTGCCATTTCCTCCTCCAAGGACTCTTTCCAACCCAGGAATTGAACCCGCATCTCCTGCATTGCAGGCAGATTCTTTACCCACTGAGCCACCTGAGAAGCCCTTCCTTAGCTCTAAATAATAATTCAAACTGAATCAAGGAAGTTTGGATCAGATGAAGGAAGAATTTCCTGACACCACAGTTTGGTTAACACCAGAGAAATTTTACAAAAAAATTTCCTTCCAAGTCTGAGGAACCTAGAAACTTTGGGAAACCTTTCATCTGATGATAATGATAGAAATGCTTATAGTTCCATGTTCACTGAAGTGATACAGTCTCTCATCTTTTTGTGGCTTTATACTGAAGTAACTAACCTCTTGAATCTCACAGGTGAATTTTAGTTTTTCAAAAATTATAGTTATACAGCTTTGGACAATAGACCAAGGAAGTAGACATATATGTGTAATTCAACTTGCATTTCTTAATTTATGTAGTTTTAAATACACAAAGCATTGCTTTGAAACTCTTACAAATGTTGCTACCTCAATATTTAGAAAGGAAATAATGTGGGCAAACTTTGCAAGATTTTTCTTGTTTCAAAACAAAAATGAAAAGCAAACAGCAAAACACATAACAAAAAAAGCAATACACACAAAACTTTTTCAAATGAGAGGTATAACTTTTCATAAAATGTATATTTTATTTTATCAACAAAAATACTACTAATGTATAGGCAGATAAGATACAACCTTTAGTTGTAATTTGTTATGGTTAGTTTGGTCACTAAGTTGTGTCCAACTCTTTGCAACCCCATAAACTACAGCACACCAGCCTTCTCTGTCCATCATAATCTCCCTGAGTTAGCTCAAACTCATGTCCATTGAGTCAGTGATGCCATCCATCCATCTCATCCTCTGTCATCCCCTTCTCTTCCCGCCTTCAATTTTTTGCAACATCAGGGTCTTTTCCAAGTGTCAGCTCTTCACATCAGGTGGCCAATGTATTGGAGCTTCAGCTTCAATATCAGTCTATTCAATGAATATTCACATTTGATTTCTTTAGGATTGACTGATTTGATCTCCTTACTGTCCAAGGGACTCTCAGGACTCTTCTCCAATACCACAGTTTGAAAGCATCAATTCTTCAATTCTCAGCCTTCTCTATGATCCAACTCTCACATACATATATGACTACTGGAAAAACCAGAGCTTTGACCACACAGACCTTTGCTGGCAAAGTGATATCTCTGCTTTTTAATACACTTTCCAGGTTTGTCATAGCTATTCTTCCAAGGAGCAAGCATCTTTTCATTTTGTGGCTGCAGTCACTATCCACATTGATTTAGGATGCCAGAAAAATGAAATCTGACACTGTTTCCTCATTATCCTCATCTATTTGCCATGAAGTGATAGAACTGGATGCCACATAATAGGCAGTCCTTTTTCATGTTGTACATACAGGGCAATATTTTTGTTTTGTTTTTGTGACTTTTTACCATAGTGTGGTGTTATAGCAACCCAGTCTGTTTGACCTCATAATATACTCAAGCCTTCATTTTCTGAAATTTGATAGCTTCTTCCCCTCTGCACTATTGCTCAAGGAACTTAAGCATCTTAAATTTCAGCCCTCATCACAAGGTTAATTCCTCCCAAATCCAAATTGCAACCTCCAGATTCAGATTTCCAAGAGACTTCAAGACATTTGGAAGTGGATACTTTGTTGTTAATTCAAACTCAACTCCTTCAAAATGTACCTCATCATATTCCCTTCTAAAGAATATTATTCCAATATTCAATATAATATAATTTCATATAATACTATTTTTCTAGTCATCCAGTGAAGTGAAGTGAAGTCGCTTAGTTGTGTCCGGCTCTTTGCGACCCCATGGACTGTAGCCTACCAGATTCCTCAGTCCATGGAATTTTCGAAGCAAGAGTACTGGAGTGGGTTGCCATTTCCTTCTCCAGGGGATCTTCCCAACCCAGGGATCAAACCCAGGTATCCTTCACTACAAGCAGATGCTTTACTGTCTGAGCCACCTAACAAATATAAGAAAAAACCTAGATGTTGAATGATGAGAATTAGTTCCCCAGTCACACTACTGTACAAAGGATGTTATACTGGCATCAGGCACAACAAAAAGAAAAAGAAAATATTGACATAGAAGAGAGTCTATCCTGTAATAAGTAAAAAATAGTGGTGAATAAAACAGATAAAGTCTCTTAAGATTACATATAGAAAAACATAAAGAAACCTACCAACCAATCAAGTGAACACAAAATTAAAATCACAGATCATTCACCACACTATCCTTTGCCTCATGCATTATCTGATGTATTCCCATTAGCCTGAAATATAATCTAACACATTCTTCACCCATCAAGCTCTTAGTGATTCTTTGAAACTCAACTTATGTAAGCATATGCTTCCTGGGGCATTTCCTTAATAGATTCCATACACTTGTCTAATGTAGCTGATTCTTTTCTTAGATATTTTATCATTTAAAATATGGCTCCACCTCAGTAGTCATCATACTGGGCTGTGCAGGTTGATTTTTCTCTGCAAACAGAACATATGCTCCTTGAAGGCAGTGACTGTAGCATATTCAAATTAATATCTTCATTAGAATCAAAAATATTTGCAAAATATACATTTATATTACATCATATTTTATATAAAATACTTATTCCTAAAGGCAACTCTGCCCTTTGTAGAGAAAAAGATAAATAAAATCACTTTTCCTCAAGGTAATCCTCATTATTTATTTGCTCATTATTATTTTTAACATATGTTTTTCAACATTCTCACTGTCCTTTGTTAGATAGCTCATTTACCTTTTGTGCTCTGAAATGGAGGAACCAGCTAACGTACTTAAAAGGGTTAAATACAGAAACCTGAATTTTAAATTTCCCTCCTCCTTTCCCTTCTCTAATGAAGGAATCATCTTATAATCTGGACATCACCACAATCTCTCTAGCTGTTCAAAATGCACTTTAAACAGATTAAGGACCACGGTCATAATGGATGAATTCATTCATTCATGAGTTCAGTTAAGCATTTGTGCAATGTTTATTATATGCCAGGTACTAGTATAGTCACTGGGGATTTAGCACAGAGTAAGTCCAATGAGGTGCCGACTATCATAGAGTCTGTTTTCTATAGAGAAGCTTAGAGGGTTGATGGGAGTCAGACACCTAGAAACTAAAGGAAAACTACAGAATCAAAGAAAGGTGAAGTAATAAAGAACTGAGATCAGGATGGAGGGCAAGAGTAAACCCAGAGACAAAGGAGAGACTAAATGTTCAGCAGATTTTTTGACAGTAAAGATAAAAGTAACACTTCTTTTATAAAACCATTGTCAGACATGAGACACTGAGAATGAGAGATGTCTAAAGATGACTTTTTTCAGTTTGCTTTTTCTACTTCAGAGTTTTTTAGAGGAGACTGAGAAAAGATTTTAGTTACTTACAATTCAATCTAGATAATAATAATAATAATAATAATAATAATAACTCTCCAGAAAGCAGGAATAGAAGGAACATACCTCAACATAATAAAGCCATCTACAATAAACCCACAGCAAACATTATCCTCAATGGTGAAAAATTGAAAGCATTTCCTCCAAAGTCAGGAACAAGACAAGCGTGCCCAGTCTCACCACTACTATTCAACATAGTTTTGGAAGTTTTAGCCACAGCAATCAGAGAAGAAAAAGAAATAAAAGGAATCCAGATAGTAAAAGAAGTAAAACTCTCAGTGTTTCCAGATGACAGATCCTCTATATAGAAAACCCTAAAGACACCACCAGAAAATTACTAGTTGATGAATATAGTAAAGTTGTAGGATATAAAATTAATACACAGAAATCCCTCACATTCCTATACAGTAACAATGAGAAAACAGAAAGAGAAATTAATGAAACCATCCCATTCACCATTGTGACAAACAGAATAAAATACTTAGGAATAAATTTACCTAAAGAAACAAACGACCTATATATAGAAAACTATAAAACACTGATGAAACAAATCAAAGATGACACAAATAGATGAAGAAATATGCCATGTTCATGGATCAGAAGAATCAATATAGTAAAAACGAGTATACTACCCAAAGCAATCTATAGATTCAATGCAATCCCTATCAAGCTACGAACAGTATTTTTCACAGAACTAGAACAAATAATTTCACAATTTGTATGAAAATATAAAAAGCCTCGAATAGCCAATACAATCTTGAGAAAGAAGAATGGAACTGGAGGAATCAACCTGCCCAATTTCAGGCTATACTAGAAAGCTACAGTTATCAAGACAGTATGGCACTGGCACAAAGACAGAAATATAGATCAATGGAATAAAATAGAAAGCCCAGAGATGAAGCCACACACCTAGGGACACCTTATCTTTGACAAAGGAGGAAAAAATATACAATGGAAGAAAGACAATCTCTTTAACAAGTGGTCCTGGGAAAACTGGTCAATCACCTGTAAAAGAATGAAACTAGAACACTTGCTAACACCATAGACAAAAATAGCCTCAAAATGGATTAAAGATCTAAATATAAGACCAGAAACTATAAAACTCCTAAATAGGAAGAACACTCACTTACATAAATCATAGCAAGATCCTCTGTAACCCACTTCCCAGAGTAATAGAAATAAAAGCAAAAATAAACAAATGGGACCTAATTAAACTTAAAAGCTTCTGCACAACAAAGGAAATTATAAGCAAGTTGAAAAGACAGCCTTCAGAATGGGAGAAAATAATAGCAAAAGAAACAACTGACAAAGAATTAAATCTCCAAAACATACAGGCAGTTCATGCAGCTCAATACCAGAAAAATAAACGATCCAATTAAAAAATGGGCCAAAGAACTCAACAGACATTTCTCCAAAGAAGACATACAGATGGCTAACAAACACATGAAAAAATGTTCAATATCACTCATTATCAGAGAAATGCAAATCAAACCACAATGAGGTACCATCTCACACTGGTCAGAATGGCTGCCATCAAAAAGTCTACAAACAATAAATGCTGGAGAGGGTGTGGAGAAAACACCTCTTACACTGTTGGTGAGAATGCAAACTAGTACAGTCTCTAGGGAGAACAGTGTGGAGATTCCTTAAAAAACTGGAAATAGAACTGCCATACAAACCAGCAATCCCACTGCTGGGCATATACACCAAGGAAACCAGAATTGAAAGAGACACATGTACTCCAATGTTCACTGCAGCACTGTTTACAATAGCTAGGACATGGAAGCAACCGAGATGTCCATCGACAGACAAATGGATAAGAAAGCCGTGGTACATATACACAATGGAATATTACTCAGCTATTAAAAAGAACACATTTGAATAAGTTCTAATGAGGTGGATAAAAGTGGAGCCTATTATACAGAGTGAAGCAAATCAGAAAGGAAAACACCAATACAGTATATTAACACATATATATGGAATTTAGAAAAATGGTAACGACAACCCTATGTTCATGACAGCAAAAGAGACACCGATATAAAGAACAGACTTTTGGACTCTGTGGGAGAAGGTGAGGGTGGGATGATTTGATAGAATAGCATTGAAACATGCATATTACCATATGTGAAATAGATGGCCAGTCCAAATTCAATCCATGAAACAGGGCACTCAAAGCCGGGGCACTGGGATGATCCAGATGGATGGGATGGGGAGGAAGGTGGGAGGGGGGTTTGGAATGGAGGGACAAATGTACACCCATGGCTGATTCATGTCAATGTATGGCAAAAACCACCACAATATTGTAATGTAATTAGCCTCCAATTAAAATAAATTAATAAAGAAAAAAATAACTCCATGACAATCATAGACCATGAGAGGTCCCAAATTTATATACTTAAAGGTTGTACTTAAATTTCATTTCATTTCATTTCCATCTACAAAATCCTCCAAGGAGCTTCAATGCTTGTAGAATACAGAATACAGCATAATCTCTTTATTATTAGATAATCTCAGTTGTGATCTGGGTTTTTCCCTTTGCTTACTTGTTCTAATCACGTTTCAGCCTTTCTAATCTCATCTACTACCATTCCCTCACATCTGATACTTCAGTTTATTGAACCACTTATAATTTCTCATAAAAACCAATATCATTAATGCATCTATGCATTATAATTTTTTATTTTTCCTACAATGTTTTTTCCTGCCTGGTTTTCCTGCTCTGAAAATTCCAACTAGTTTTCTAAGAGTCAGTCTTATCTCCACCAGGGCATTTCCGCAGCTATCCACAAGCACAGTTGTTACCAAATCATACTTTGTTTCTTGGTTGCTTACATGTATTGTGTCCCATCTAATTTACGTTCAGCACCTAGCATAAGACTTAGCAGAAAAATGCTTATAATATTTGTTGAATGCATCATACTAGTGACCTTCATACTAGTACTTACCTTCTTTTTTACATCAGTTTCCATAAGATGATAATGATCAGTTTACATGAAATAATCATTAGCTATATTTCAGATATTTTTTAAATGTCCAATATTCTATTATTCTAATGTAGAGTATATGTATCGATGTGAGAGTTGGATCATAGAATTGATGCACTCAAGAACTGATGCTTTCAAATTGTGATGATGGAGAAGACTCTTGACAGTCCCTTGGACTGCAAGGAGATTAAGTAAGTCAATACCAAAGGAAATCAACCCTGAATATTGACCAGAAGGACTGATGCTGAAGCTGAAGCCTCAATACTTTGGCCACCTCATGCAAAGAACTGACTCATTAGAAAAGACCCTGATGCTGGGAAGATTGAAGGCAGGAGGAGAGGAGATGACAGAAGACAAGATGGTTGGATGCATTACTGACTCAAACTCATGAGTTTGTTCAAACTCATGTTCATCACTTGGTGATGCCATCCATCGGTCGAAGGGGGCAGCAGATGGATGGCATCACCAAGAGTGATGGACATGAGTTTGAGCAAACTCCAGCAGACACCGAAACTCAGCGAAGCCTGGTATGCTGCAGTCTATGAGGTCACAAAGAGTTGGATATAGCTTAGCAACTGAACAATAAGAGCAACATTCAACTCTTACCTCCGGAAGACTATAGAATTTAGCAAAGGCTCTCAAAAGAGCTACCTAGTAGAAACGAAAAATAACTTTCTGGGCAATGTAAATACAGGTATTCTTTAATTCAATCGCAATAACTGACATAAAATTGACCTCACAATTTTGCTAGGATCCAGTTTAAAATAAGGCTTCACTGGTAGCTCAGCTGGTTAAGAATCGAACTTTATGGAGGAGACCCTGGTTTGATTCTTGGGTTGGGAAATTCCCCTAGAGAAGGGATAGGCCACTGACTCCAGTATCCTTGGGATTCCCTGGTGGCTCAAACAGTAAAGAATCTACGTGCAGTGCAGGAGAACTGGGTTTGATCCCTGGGTTGGGAAGATCCCCTGGAGAAGGGAACAGTTACCCACCCCAGGATTTTGGCCTGGAGAATTCATGGACAGAGGAGCCTGGCAGGCTACAGTCCATAGGGGTCACATTTCTGCCCACCATGATTTTGAACTTTCAGATTCAAATGGACTCCTTTGGTTCCAAGTAACAACTAGGTTCAGAAGGTTATTGGGATGGAATAGAAGTATCTCACGTAACTCAGAGGGAATGCATCATGGTGTCCAGGAAAGGCTGGGACTCCACTTGGAAAGCCATATGATTTATCTCTTCCTTTCTCCTCCTCTCTGTTTATCTAGGATTTTTATGTCTCTGCAAATTGACTTCCTTTGCTTCCTTATCCAGAGTTGTTGATATTTTATAGGTCTAGCCCAGACATTTTTAAATCTACATGTTAAAATTTTGGAGAGGTTTTTGCTTTTTTTTTTTAAATTCCAATGTCTTGGCAAGAGAGACTCCATACCAGTTACATCAGAATCACTCTGAGTAGGACTCAAACACTCTAATTTTAAAAAATCTCTATAAGAGATTGCACTGTGAACCCAAGCCTGAAAATCATTTCTTTAGCCATTTTAAAGCTTCTCCTAATTCTTATTCTCAAGTGAGACATTCAAGTTTAGCCACCATCATCTAAAATGCCTACCTTATTTAAATAAGCTGGGCACATACTCTTAAAAAGTGTTCATATGGGGACATTTATCTGCTTAAAAGGCATCAGTTCTGACCACCAACAATACATTTTCAAAATGTGAAAGCCCACTGTAAAAATAGGTCACTTACTTTATAATCAAAATGAATAAGATACTTGAATGAATAAGCAAATAATACTTATTAGGAAACTGACCTAAAAATTATTCATGATGGTTTTATTAAACACACACACATAGCATATGTGCACATGCATGGAAAACGATCATCAAATGTGAGAAGTACATACCATTCAGATATTAATGAGATACTCAATCATAATGTTTTTCATTTGAGAATAGAAATAAAAATAAGTACAATCCTATAACACAATGACCAATTATTTTATTATTATATTATTACTCTTTATCACTAGTATTCTATTAACCTGGCTGGGTCATGAATTCATAGACAGAAAAATATGCATACATAACAGTTATATCTTTGGGAGGAAAGCAAATTACATAATAATTATGTACCCCAATTGCATTTTCCCCTAATTTGCCTTAATAGAATGATTAAAAAAAAAAAAAAAACACTGTTAAAAGCAAGACTATTGCCTGTGTTATGTTGGACTAAAGAAGAGATAATAACTATTACTATGTTTCTTGCAATTTAAAATCATCAAACAGCTTTCACTCACTCATTTCACTTATATTTCATTATGACATATCTACATTGTTCCCTATCTTGGGGTACAACAGCTCTTGAAGCATCCATTCTGAGATTATTTTAAGGCAAAAAAAAATTACATTGTGTAGCTACTTATAGCTAGATTAATTCATAGGTTGGATTAATGCATTAATTGACTCTAGCTCACTTACTTTGCTCTTTGAAGAAATATCTGAGGGGGGAAAAAAACTTGCAAAGCAGAAATTATTTGGATTAGCTGCTTCCATGATGGAAAAACCTAGGTACAGGATTATAATTATAACATAAAATCAGATTTCATTTCTCCATTTTGAGAAATTTTTATTTCTAATGAAAGTTTTAGACAGATATGAGACTATGAAAAAGTTTTGAGAGGAGAACAAGATGGCGGAGGAATAGATGGACGTGGAGTACATCTCTCTCCATGGATACATCAGGAATACACCTTCAGACACAGAAGTGCATACAAGAACACCAACACCAAGAGTGGACAGGAGTACCTGACCAGAGGAAAAGAATATATAGAATCACGCTAAACTCGGTAGGATAAAGGAACTAGGGAGAAAAACAGGAGTGTTAGTAGGACTGGACATGGCCTCAGCAGGTGGGGGAACTGAAGCATGGGTCTGACAACCACATCAGGGCAATTGTCTGAGTCAGAGGAGAAACACTTAAGGCTGAGAGTGAAACAGCTGATCTGTGGCAGCCTAAATGGAATAAGACAGTCCTTGCTGCAGCCATACATACCCTGGACAGGGAAGCAGGTCCCCTGGAAGATGCAGTGGCTGAGACCTGGAGTTTAGGGACTGTGGAGCAATCCCATGGTGAAGGCTGATGTTAACTGAGAGACAGATCAAGGGGATGTGAGGGAGGAGATTGTGGTGGGAAATGCCTGTGGAGGAAAGCCGGGCAGCCATGGAAGCAAGGAGATACTGCTGAGACATGTGTAGAGAGTGGAGCCATCAGGATAGCCTCTCTCTTCCCACACACCAGCATTGGCAGCTGAACAATAAACAGGCTGGCCCATCAGACTCCTGATGCACTGAACTACAGAGTAGGACCCCACCCATGGTGCCGCTTTAAGTGCCCTGCACACGGATCTACAGAGTAGGACCCCAGCCAGAGGGCCCCTTTATGTGCTGGATGCACTGAACAACAGAGAAGGACACCAGGCAAGGGAGCCCTGTAAGTGCCTGAACAGGAGGAGCTACGCAGAAAGACTGGCCAAAGAGGCCCTCTGATCGCCAGCTACAAGAAGCTCAAGAAAAGACTCTGATAGGGCCCTAACTCCTGCAACGGAGGCAGTTTGTGTCCCAAACACTTGGCAACACCAGGGTCCCTGCAAGCCAAGCAACTGCACCAACTTTATGCTCAACTAAGGTAGAGCTGCCACAGGCAAAAAAAAAAGTGTTGTGTCTATGGGCACAGGATCACTTCGGTCCTGACAGACTCTTTGTGACCCTGTAGACTGGTCTGCCAGGCTTCTCTGTCAGGGAGGGGGTCCTCCAGGCAAGAATACTGGAATGTATTGGCCAATACTGGTTGCCATACCCTTCTAGAGCACTATATTTCCTGCTGCCCTAGCCTCCAACCCCTGCTGAGTACCTGTTTCTGCCAGAACCCCTGCGACACAAGCAGCTGCATCACAAGCAGCTGCATCACTTCCACACCTAGTGCTCTTAGGGGCAGACCCAAGCCCTCCAGGGCAGCCCCAGGAGCAAACCCCAGTGGACAACCCACACGCAGAGGTGGAAATAAAACCACAATTGAAACCCAGGGGCAGTGTGGCTAAGGAAGAAGACCCAAAACCTTCCCACCAGCTATATAAGCTGCAGATTACATCCACATGATCAACTAGCCAGACTCTGTGTCTATGGAATATATAAAAGGTCATGGAGAGCTCCTACAAAAGAAAACACACCAGCTCTGATAGCTGTGGACATTGGAGGCAAGAACACACAGGAGTAGGACCAGATTAGAATCTAAGCAGCCCTCACAGCAGGTCCAGAGATCAGCACAGTGTTGGAGGGCATCCTAGGGAGGTGAGGTGGACTGTGACTCCCAGGGAGGGAAAGGACACTGACAGCAGTGACTAAAGAAAAACATTTATTATTCCTATGTTGACTTGCTCTGTAGATTCTCTTGGATTTTTTCTTTTCTTATTTTTTTCTCATGCTGCTTTAGTTGTCGATTTTATTGGCACTATGAAATCTAATTAAGCTTGTGAACTTTTTTCTTTTGCTCAGTCACATTTTTTTATTGTCATTATAAACCTCTGCCTCTACATTGGGCTTTTGCAGTTTTGTGAAGTTTCCCTGGTTTTTTTTTTTTTTCTCTTTTTTTATCTTAATTTTTAATTTTTTAAACTTATTTTTTCTACATTTATTCCTTTGTTTGCTTTTCCTACTGTTCTTTACCCCTTGCAGATAATCTTTATGCATATAAATCTTCTTAATCTACCTTTATCTACCTCTATTTAACTTTGCATATCAACAAACAGTAAAGCTCTAACTGTTTGCAGATGAGAGATACTGTACATAGAAAACCCTAAAGATAGTATCAAAAAATCACTAGAATTAATCAGTGAATTTAGCAAAGTTGAAGGATACAAAGTTAATACACAGAAATCACTTGCATTTATATATACTAACAATCAAAAATCAGAAAAGAAATTAAGGAGTCAATCCTATTCACCATTGCAACAAAAAGAATTAAATATCTAGGAATAAACTTACCTAAGGAGATTAAAGAACTGTACACAGAAAATTATAAGACACTTATGAAAGAAATCAAAGACAACAAAAACAGATGGAGAGATATTCCATGTTCTTAGGTAGGAAGAATCAATATTGTGAAAATGACTATACTACCAAACACAATCTACAGATTCAATGCGATCCCTATCCAATTACCAATGGTATTTTTCATAGAACTAGCACAAAAAATTTCACAATTCATATGGAAACACAAAAGACCCTGAAGAGCCAAAGCAGTCTTGAAAAAGAAGAATGAAGCCAGAGGAATCAACCTTCCTAACTTCAGATTATACTACAAAGCTACGGTCATCAAGACAGTATGGTACTGGCACAAAACAGAAATGTATACCAATGGAACAAGATGGAAAGCCCAGAAATAAACACAAAGGAGGCAAGAATATACAATGGGGCAAAGACAGCCTCTGCAATAAATGGTGCTGGGAAAATTAGACAGCTACTTGTAAAAGAATGAAATTAGAACACTTCCTAACACCATACATAAAGAGAAACTCAAAATGGATTAAAGACTTAAATGTAAGACGAGAAACTATAAAACTCTTATAGGAAAACATAGGCAGAATACTAGATAACATAAAGCAAGGTCATCTATGACCTACCTCCTAGAGTAAAGGAAATAAAAACAGAAGCAAACAAGTCGGACCTGATTAAACTTAAAAGCTTTTGCACAGCAAAGGAAACTATAAGCAAGGTGAAAAGACAACTCTCAGAATGGGAGAAAATAGTAGCAAATTAAACAACTGAAAAATGATTAATTTCCAAAATATACAAACAGCTCATACAACTCAATGCCAGAAAAAGAAACAATTCAATCAAAAAGTGGGAAAAAGATCAAAAGATCTAAACAGACATTTCTCCAAACAAGACATACAGATAGCTAACAAATACATGAAAAGATGCCCCAAATCACTCATCATTCAGTTCAATTCAATTCAGTCGTGTCCGACTCTTTGCGACCCCATGAATCGCAGCATGCCAGGTCTCCCTGTCCATCACCTACTCCCACAGATTACTCAAACTCATGTCCATCGAGTCAGTGATGCCATCCAACCATCTCATCCTCTGTCATCCCCTTTTCATCCTGCCCCCAATCCCTCCCAGCATCAGATTCTTTTCCAATGAGTCAACTCTTTGCATGAGGTGGCCAAAGTATTGGAGTTTCAGCTTTAGCATCAGTCCTTCCAAAGAGCACCCGGGACTGATCTCCTTCAGAATGGACTGGTTGGATCTCCTTGAAGTCCAAGGGACTCTCAAGAGTTTTCTCCAACATCACAATTCAAAAGCATCAATTCTTCGGCGCTCAGCTTTCTTCACAGTCCAACTCTCACATCCATACATGACCACAGGAAAAACCATAGCCTTGACTAGATGGACCTTTGTTGGCAAAGTAATGTCTCTGCTTTTGAATATGCTATCTAGGTTGGTCATAACTTTCCTTCCAAGGAGTAAGCATCTTTTAATTTCATGGCTGCAGTCGCCATCTGCAGTGATTTTGGAGCCCCAAAAAATAAAGTCTGCCACTGTTTCCACTCTTTCCCCATCTATTTGCCGTGAAGTGATGGGACCAGATGCCATGATCTTAGTTTTCTGAATGTTGAGCTTTAAGCCAACTGTTTCACTCTCCTCTTTCAGTTTCATCAAGAGGCTTTTGAGTTCCTCTTCACTTTCTGCCATAAGGGTGGTGTCATCTGCATATCTGTGGTTACTGATATTTCTCTTGGCAGCCTTGATTCCAGCTTGTGCTTCTTCCAGCCCAGCGTTTCTCATGATGTACTCTGCATAGAAGTTAAATAAGCAGGGTGACAATATACAGCCTTGACATACTCCTTTTCCTATTTGGAACCAGTCTGTTGTTCCATGTCCAGTTCTAACTGTTGCTTCCTGACCTGCATATAGGTTTCTCAAGAGGCAGGTCAGGTGGTCTGATATTCCCATCTCTTTCAGAATTTTCCACAGTTTATTGTGATCCACACAGTCAAAGGCTTTGGCATAGTAAATAAAGTAGAAATAGATGTTTTTCTGGAACTCTCTTGCTTTTTTGAACTTATTTACAATACAGAAAGAGACTCACAGATATAGAAACCAAACTTATGGTTTCCAAAGAGGAAGTGGGAGTGACAGTGATAAATCAGGAGTTTCAGATTAGCAGATACAAATTAATATAAAATTGATAAAACAACAATGCCATATTGTATACCACAGGGATCTATATTCAGTATCTTGTAAAAAATTACCATGGAAAAGAATTTTAAAAAAGAATATATGTATATCTCTATCTATCTATATCTATATATATATAAACTAAATCACTTTGCTATACAACAGAAACTAAATAATACTATAAATCAACTATACCTCAAAAAAGTTAATTAATTTTAAAATTAATCAATTAGTTTTTAGAAAAGAAAACAGTATGTGGTATGTAGAACCTGTACTTCATACAACCATAGGGTTGGTTAAAAGAATAAAATAGTACTTTAAGAAAGGGCTTCTAAAGTAGTGAAGGATCCCCTGCCCCCCGCCCTCTGCAAATAATAACTAACATGTTGACAAATTTTCAAAAATGTCAGTCAAGAAGGTAACAATCGCCATATTCACAGGCCTGGGGCAAAGGTGTCAACACTGCTGACAAGATGTCAATGACTAGTAGAAGAAAAGCTTGGCGACCAGCACAGGGTGGTGCCTGACAGCAAATCCATGTAGCACAAAGGAGTCAGTATGATCAAGGCGAGAGGGATGAAGGCAAATAAAAGAAGCTGACATTTAAGAAAGGTGGCAGCAGCAATGTTAAATATTAAGACTTGGAATAAAAAGCTCAATATTGTAAGTCAACAACCTACCAGGCTTTTGTGTTAACCTATTAACTCTTGTACTTCTGAGAGGAGAAGACTCTGATATAAGTTAAGGTGGGGGTAGGATGCAGGGAGAAAACTAGTATGGTTTCTCAGAGGTCACTTTGCCAGTTCAACAGGTCAGTTAGGCCGCTTTGAAACTCATCTGTCTCATCTTTAAACCAGTAGTTGTGAAGCATGGTTGTGGGAATCAAAAGAGAAAAATTATAGCACCCTTCGGTTTCCACATTAACTGTACCCCACCCCCTGTTTTAGCAGCTGAAAGTAGTATTTATCACCAATGATCTGAGTGAATTTGTAAAAATCTATTTCCTAAACCTTACGTGCCCTGTAATCCTCAGCATATTCAATTTTTCAACCACAGTTATCAAGTTCCTACCACATGGTCGGCATTTGTTTGCCAACCACCTACTATGAGATAAGAGCTTTTCTAGGCATTAAGGAATCATAGAGAACAAACTGACAAAAACATATTGAAGGCTACATTCCCATGGGCCATTTTTTTTTTTTTTTTTTTGGCAGATCTTATTGCTATTTTTGTCTCTGATTTTTAAAGTATTTATTGTAAAACCCTTTCAGAAGATAGTTCTAAGATTCAATTGTCCTATTACTTGAATTTACTCTTTCAAAGTCTGTTCCTCACTTCCTGCCCTGCGTGTTAAGGGGTTGAATCAAATGACACCTATATCCCTCTCAACCAACTTCAGCATTCAGTTTAGTTCATTCGCTCAGTCATGTCCGACTCCTAGTAACCCGATGGACTGCAGCACGCCAGGCTTCCCTGTCCATCATCAACTCCCAGAGTCCACTCAAACTCATGTCCATTGAGTCGGTGATGCCATCCAACCATCTCATCTTCTGTCATCCCCTTCTCCTCCTGCCTTCAATCTTTCCCAGCATCAGGGTAATTTTAAATGAGTCAGTTCTTCACATTAGGTAGCCAAAGTATTGGAGTTTCAGCTTCACCACCAGTCTTTTCAGTGAATATTCAGGACTGATCTTTAGGAATGATTGTTTAGATCTCCTTGAAGTCCATAGGACTCTCAAGAGTCTTCTCCAATACCATAGTTCAAAAGCATCAGTTCTTCAGCACTCAGCTTTCTTCATAGTCCAACTCTCACATCCATACATGACTACTGGAAAAACCATTGCTTTGATTAGATGGACCTTTGTTGGTAAAGTAATGTCTCTGCTTTTTAATATGCTGTCTAGGTTGGTCATAACTTTCTTCCAAGGACCACATGTCTTTTAATTTCATGGCTGCAGTCACCATCTGTAGTGATTTTAGAACCCCCAAATAAAGTCTCTCACTGTTTCCACTGTTTTCCCATCTATTTGTCATGAAGTGATGGGACCATATGCCATGATCTTAGTATTCTGAATGTTGAGCTTTAAGCCAACTTTTTCACTCTCTTTCACTTTCATCAAGAGGTTCTTTAGTTCTTCTTTGCTTTCTGCCATAAGGATAGTGTCATCTGCATATTTGTGGTTATTTATATTTCTCCCGGCAATTTTGATTCCAGCTTGTGCTTCCTCCAGCCCAGCGTTTCTCATGATGTACTCTGCATTTAAGTTAAATAAGCAGGGTGACAATATACAGCCTTGAAGTACTCCTTTTCCTATTTGGAACCAGTCTGTTGTTCCACGTCCAGTTCTAACTGTTGCTTCCTGACCTGCATACAGCTTTCTCAAGAGGCAGGTCAGGTGGTCTGGTATTCCATCTCTTGAAAAATTTTCCAGTTTGTTGTGATCCACACAGTCAAAGGCTTTCGCATAGTCAATAAAGCAGAAGTAGATGTTTTTCTGGAACTCTCTTGCTTTTTTTAATGATCCAACGAATGTTGGCAATTTGATCTCTTGTTCCTCTGCCTTTTCTAAATCCAGCTTGAACATCTGGAATTTCACAGTTCACGTACTGTTGAAGCCTGGCTTGGA
This sequence comes from Bos indicus, assembly GCF_029378745.1. Lineage (NCBI taxonomy): Eukaryota > Metazoa > Chordata > Mammalia > Artiodactyla > Bovidae > Bos > Bos indicus. The sequence goes on along the minus strand of NC_091762.1, from coordinate 46,272,619 downwards.
GAATTTTGAGCATTACTTTACTAGCATGTGACATGAGAGCATAGGTTTTCCAATTTGTAAAATGGGGGAAACTGTTTATTCCAGAGGTAATTTTTGAGTATAACATTAATGCTAAGCTTTTATAAAGGTATTCAATAAATTAGATTATTTGAAACATGTATTATTTGGGTTTCCAAACCATAAAGAATTTAATTTTGTCCTTTTTATGGATGAAAATAGTAAGGCCAAGATAACACATTGGTGACTTTATTAAATCAGGAGTTTCACATCTATAAATATTAACATACTGTGCTGCCTCAAAGCCATTAATGAGATGATCAAAAGGCAACATGACACTCCCAAAGGTCTGAAGGCAGAATTCATGAGTAATTAAGTCAGAGCTTGAACCCAGGTATCCTGACTTTTAGCCTTCCATTACATCACTTTATCCAGATTTTTTTCTTAATTTTTATTTTATATAGGAGTACATATGATTAACAATATTGTGTTAGTTTCAGGTGTGCAGCAAACTGATTCAGTTTTATATATGCATGTATCTATTCTTTTTCAAATTCTTTTCCCCTTAGGTTGTTACAGAATATTGAAAAGAGTTCCCTGTGCTATACAGGAGGCCTCTGTTGGTTTTCTATTTTAAATATAGTAGTGTGCACATGTCAATCCCAAACTCTAATTCTTTACAACTTGTGTAAGATTCAACTTTAATAAATCATTGAATGCAGAGAACAAAATTCTAGGTAAAAATGTCAATTGAGTTTTTTGCAGGTGAATTTTTCCCAGGAAGCTAAAGATTTTTTAGAGCTCTGTTCTACTGTGATACTGTCCTTAGTACCATACAGCACCAGGCATCAAGGTGTTAGAGATTTGGTCCGGAATTCTTAACACCTATATAGTGTATTTGAACCAAGTGACACGGAAGGGGCTGAGTTCTTTTATACAACAGAAGCATACACTGAGATCAGGTTCTATATGGCATGGATCAGATTTTTCAGAGTTATTTTTCTAACTCTTCTAGAGTTAGCTGCCTGAAGTAGCAATCTACTGCTAGATTGGTAAGGAAATATTCTGCCTTTATGGAGACAATTTCATTTTAAATTACTTTTCAGGTCAAGTGCTGCCATTTAATAAGGCTTGGAACCTTATACAAAGTCAATAAAAGGCATTAAAATTACTTATTAGTCATGGCATTTTCTTCTATCACCAACTGCATAGTTTTGTTTTGATAGCTCCATTAGATATAGATTCATTCCTCATTTTTTTCTTTGATATATTTTTACGACACACAGATGATTTAAAAAATAAATCCCTCTTCATACACAAAAACTATACATTATTAAAATGAATTTTTAATAAAAAAGTGTCATCTCTGATAATTAATAATTACTTTAAATATTAGCTAGGGTATACACCAAAAATTAACATGACTATACCACCAAAAGGTGTCATTTTTCAATGACAGTAAGCCAATTTAACATTTCTACTTCCCACCGAAAGGGATAAAAATGAGATCACAAAGCACTTCTGATTCTTGTTCAGGCTAAAGGTCCAGTCTCCCAATGAAAACCTGAGCTGAAGTCATCACAATACTGTGATTTTGACCAAGTGGAAAAACTTAGCATGGAAACAGCATTTAGCCATGACATACTTCAATATTATTTTTCGGAGGCTATCACTATCTCAAACTAAATCCATTATGATTTAAAACTGTCTTTTTATTGATATTCATTGTTTTCAAACCTGACAGTGGCCAATGATTTATATCAATTTTCTCTTAACACAGAAATTAAAGAGTCTGAAATATATCTTAAACTAAAAAATGCTTTTTCAATAGGTCTCAAGATTTTAATACAGCTGTCATTTGTAAAGCCTTACCTCCTCTCAATTGGAGAGGGTTTAGAGAAGAAGCCAGCTCCCTTGATAAGATAGTTTTTATCTGAAGCAGTGGAGGATTAAAAAAATTAGTATGACATATTGATGATGCTTTTTTATAAGGCATTTTTATTCTCTAAGTAGAAAGAACATTGCAGTTGGCTGTCAATCATTTAACCACAAATGAAGTCCTTTGCCTGGCTAGGAGATTTGCAACTATACCAATGCTGGTAAACTAACCACCAAATTATAGCCCTTTTTCCTGCCTCACCCAGATTTCACAGGGGCTGCACACCCAAATAAATGCCTCTTGGCTACCCATTCATCTAACAGCTGGAAAGATGACACTTGACATTTGGAAACTTTCCTGTGAAGATTGCTGCAAGGCTTTCCCATTAGCTTCCTGGTGAGACTGTAAGGTCGAATAAGCTGCCTCAAAACCTGCAAAGGGTAACGGAAATACTCTAATATTAAGCCTGTGCAATTTAAATTTCTAATTCTCAAATCATAGTTCTCAGATATTGTAGAAACCACTGGTATATTTCAGGGCAAAATAATTTCTTTGAAGATGTGGAATTAAAGTGATATTTTAAGGAATGATGATGGTAAGTCCCTTTTATTTAAAGTTGGCACTGAAGGTCTTCTCAGAAACAGAGACTTGGACATAGATAAGTTCTTCCAAGTTTGTTTGCTAAAATCCCAGACTGTCATATTTTTGGCAACTGTTCATTTCCGTTCAGAGTAGAAATCTTAAACATAAGGCCCCTGTTGTTACCATTCTTTAGGTTTTATTTTCACATCATAGAATAGCTATTAGCAATAGCTTTAAAATTCTAACAGTCTAACAATACAGGTTTGTTTCCAAAACCATTGACCTAAATATAAAATGAAACTGTAAATACCACAGTATTAAGAAAATGCTGTGATCTTATAAATCTTTCAAGTGTAAAGACAGGACTTTTTTTTCTCTTTAGAAAGGGAACATTTAAAGAGATCCCCAAATCAAAAGTTTTAATAACCTGACTGTTCACTAAAGATATTAGACAGACAAAATCCCTCACATAATCTCAAATCCTAAAAATGGCAGAAGGTGAAAGATTTCATTTATTGATATGAATGTACATAATGCAATTAGCTTTATGACAATGATCCTTCCACGGTGTGCTCAATTTTGAATTCCCCGTCTACAAAATGCCCTTACAATTTTCTACTCTTGCTTGTTAACTCAGTATTTCCCATGTGAAAGACTGACAAGACTGAACAGGCCCCTCTAAATGTTCAGTCATACGTTCAAATGCAGATAAAATTAATAATATGATGAAAGAGGAAGATGAAACATTTAAAAATATATGCAGAAAGACACGGAAGAAACAGGAGACATGAAAGATATTTGAATCTTGAACTAATCACCATCTGAGGCTGAAATCACTTTTTAAAAGTTAATTTAGTGATGCTGAATTTTACCCAATTAGCAACAATCCCCATTGACAGATGGGGATTCCTCAGGATGGACATCTCATGGCCCCAAATCACAAACCAACACAAAGACAAACCTAGCTTTCTCAAAACATTCCATCAACAAATCCACCAAGAAGGGTCTCAGCTCACAGAGAAAATTAAATACTTAGCAATGACTGGGAAGACATCTTTCTCTTCAAGCTAAAATCACAACTAGCATGTTGTACTCACTCACTCTACGGTGGGACTACGACGTGACTCTCTCTTCACTAGGTACTGAAATCACAAATTGGCTTCACATAGAGTACTGAACTGCCAAGAGATGGCAATGACTTTCTGTCACCCTTGACCTGAGGCAGATCTAACTAGTGACCAAGAGGTTAAAGGCTCTGTATGTCATTACCAAGCCCATGAGATATCTAGTTCCTTCAACAACTAGTGATTCCTTTGTGCCTCAATCAAACCAAAACAAAATACACAAAAACCTCAAGTAATAGAGAATCAGGTCATCAGTGAAAGGGATTTACGATAGTTTTGAAGGATGTTATCGATGCATATACTATATACAACTGAGTAAAATCACATTAACTGTGGGAGAACTTCATCAAACCTCCATTAAAATATAAGTGTCACTGAAGGTGCAAAACACTGTAGAAAGTTGAGCTGAAAAACACTGTGGAAAGCTAAAACTTAAAAGATACCTGTGTTCTGTGATCTTACAGGATTAGGAAAGGCATTTTAGATATAATATGATGCCAGAATATTCATGTGTGTATTTTGTACATATGTTCTAAGAAAATTTTGCCAAAAGAATTAGTTTCAGAAGAGATTGACAAATTAGAAAGAATGACATAAGAAATAATCATAAATAAAATAACATAATGGAATTAGGCACCAGGCTCCTCTGTCCACGGGATTCTCCAGGCAAGACTACTGGAGTGGGTTGCCATTTCCTTCTCCAGGGGATCTTCCCAACCCAGGGATTGAACCCAGGTCTCCTGCATTGCAAGCAGACACTTTAACCTCTGGGCCACCAGGGAAGCCATTATAGGAATACAGCATACCTAATTAAGGGTAAAATTTGAGAAAGAGAAAGAATAAAACATATTATTTGCAAACATGTATGTAGACAAACTCATGTATATAGAAGGAACATCAAAACTAAACTAATAATAACATTAACTTTTTGTTGTTGAGAATTGACCTCAAATGCTTATTGCCAATAAACAATATTCTGTTAACTATTCAACTTCAACTATTCTGTAACTTAGTATTTACTGACCCCTAAATCACTTGTGGGAAATAGATGGGGAAACAGTGGAAACAGTGGCAGACTTTATTTTTTTGGGCTCCAAAATCACTGCAGATGGTGACTGCAGCTATGAAATTAAAAGACACTTACTCCTTGGAAGGAAAGTTATGACCAACCTAGATAGCATATTCAAAAGCAGAGACATTACTTTGCCAACAAAGGTCCATCTAGTCAAGGCTATGGTTTTTCCTGTGGTCATGTATGGATGTGAGAGTTGGACTGTGAAGAAGGCTGAGTGCTGAAAAATTGATGCTTTTGAACTGTGGTGTTGGAGAAGACTCTTGAGAGTCCCTTGGACTGCAAGGAGATCCAACCAGTCCATTCTGAAGGAGATCAGCCCTGGGATTTCTTTGGAAGGAATGATGCTAAAGCTGAAACTCCAGTACTTCAGCCACCTCATGTGAAGAGTTGACTCATTGGAAAAGACTCTGATGCTGGGAGGGATTGGGGGCAGGAGGAGAAGGGGACGACAGAGGATGAGATGGCTGGATGGCATCACCAACTCAATGGACGTGAGTCTGAGTGAACTCTGGGAGTTGGTGATGGACAGGAAGGCCTGGCGTGCTGCGATTCATGGGGTCGCAAAGAGTTGGACATGACTGAGCGACTGAACTGAACTGAAATCACTTGTAAACTCAGTAACCAAAACTTTTTTTTTAATAATCTGTAATGACCCATTGCCTCCTTCCTTATCCTTTGTAGTTTCTCAGGAATTCTACCTGGAAGAAACCAGGCATTATCTTTTCCATTCCTTGCCTATAGTTGAAGAAGCTCTACACAAATGCTCTTCCTTATTTGAATATCTATACATTCCATATTTATCTTTCTACTAAGAACTCTTGTCTTCTGTTGTTTGATATTTATCTTTGTACCACTACAACTCCTTTCATAGCAGCAACATATAAATTTAGTGAAACCCTTCCAGTCCAAGTAATAAATATTGTGGTTTTTTAAAATATACATATGAGAGAGTAAGGAGAAGGAAATGGCAACCCACTCCAGTATTCTTGCATGGGAAATCCAATGAACAGGGGAGCCTGGAGGGCTATAGTGCATGGGGTCGCAAAAAGTCGGACACGACTAAGCAGCTAAGCACACACAGACACACATAAGAGACAGTGAATTTAAAATAGAATTCTGAGTCATAGAATGACATGACGAGGGGATGTCATCATTACTCTAATGATGTAATAAAACTGTGAGTTTTGAGATTATAGCTTCCATATGTTTAGACTGCTTTATTTAATGTAATGTCTCATGTCTATAGGGCTTCTCTTATGGTTCAGAGGTAAAGAATCCACCTGCAGACCAGGAGACATGGTTTCAGTCCCTGTGACTGGAAGATCAACTGGAGGAGGAAATGGCTACCAACTCCAATATTCTTGCTGAAAAGTCTCACAGACAGAGGAGTCTGGCGGGCTACAGACCAAGGGGTCACAGAGTCAGACAAGACTAAGCATGCACGCACACAGCTCATGTTTACAAGATCGTTTTCTGAGAACTCCCATGAATACTTTAGGGAAAATGATCTTCTGATCTAGGATTAGATTTAGAAGAATTTAGCTTGTATTCTATGTCCAATTTCTCAGAGAACATCTATCATGATGAGATATCATATAGCCTTTTCCCTCCTCTACTTTTTGTGACTACATTTTTGTTTGTATGTTAATAGTAGAAGAAAGCAAGTGCTGAATCTTCTGAATGACTGCTTTTTTGTAAATAACGTTTGGTATTAACTCTTCTCTTTGGTAAAGCAGAATCTTAAGCACCTTTTACACTCTCTTTATGAAGTTGGTTTTGCCAAACAGATTCATTGAAGTAGTTTCTTCTCTCCTTTTCCTCTCTGAGATATACAAAGGAAGGCCAAGGAGTCCTACATTTTTGTAATGGGAGGGGTACCCCTATGTGCCTATGAACCTTCTACTCTATCCATTGAGTTGTGTGCTTATTAAGAGTGAGTTGTATGTTTCTTATCCCATTTGTGTTGGCTCTAAATATAAATTACATAAATTGATGAGCTGTATGAATGTGAAAAGAAAGCGGGTTTATTCTGTAAAAACTAAGTTGAATATTTTCAAAGGTATGATAAAAAAGTGAGATACGAAAAAACAGTAGCTGTCAAATTAGGTGTGAGAGAAAGAACTGAAATGACTTCAAGGCAATTACAGAGATTCAGAAAATTGCTCTGTATGTTCCTTGAAAATGTTGCTCCATTTAAAAAAAAAAAAAGGAAGTGGTAGACAATATATTATAGATAGAGAAGAAATATGTTAGAACTCCAGAGACTAAATTGAAAAGATCCTGGCCCTGTTTATTTTTTTTTAACAGAAATGAAAATGAGACAATATCTAAATGCTTTAAAATAAAATGATATGCTTAAAGTATGTGTATACTTTTCTTATATATTCCCATTTTAACTTTTTTGGATTAACCAACAAATTGGTGATTATTGTTCCATAGGACAAGACAATATTTTTGTACTCTTCTGTTTTTAAATAAATGTTCTGGATTTAACCAATTTACCATTAATAAATTTTCTAAATTTACCTATATAATTGTCTAATTTTTATCCCAATTAATAATTAAATGGTCTTTAATCATACTAATTAATTGTCCCCTTATTTTCTTTCTCTGGAAAGTTCAAATTCGTAGAATTTTCCATCGACTTAATCATTCCAGTTAAGGTATATTTTTAATAAGAATTAAGTTATACAAAGACTATAGCCTCCAATCACAATCTTCTAATTTCAAACTACTGAGGAACTCTCAGGATAAATTCTTTTGCATTATTTTATTTTTAAATTTTAAGACATACAGTTGGGGAAGATGTTAATATCAAGGACTGCTGCTAATTGGCAAGAAAACTAACATTTCAGCGTTGAAAAGTACCAGGGAAGTAGTTTGGTATAAGGGAACAGGCACTTGTGTGTTCAAATTCTGGCTTCATTTCTAACAGGATACTGACCTTGAAGATTTATCATTTAAGACTTTATTTTTACCAACTATGAAACACAGATAATGATGCCTATTTAACAGAGTCATTTAACCCAAAAATGCACAATTTATGATAGATGCTAAACAGCTGTGTGCTAGGTTGCTCCAATCGTGTCCAACTCTTTGCAACCCTATGGACTGTACAGCCTGCCAGACTCCTCTGTCCATAAGATTTTCCAGGCAATAATTCTGGAATGGGTTGCCATGCCCTCCTATAGGGGATCTTTCTGGCCCGGGGATCAGATCCCCATATCTTATGTCTCCTGCATTAACAGTCAGGTTCTTTACCACTAGCACCACCTGGGAAGCCCAGATACTAAAGAATTAGCTGTCGTTACTTCAACATTTGACAAGTGAATAAAAAAGGTATGTTTCAAAGAAGATAAAAATCAGGGACTACTGCTTTGGGGAGTCTTCTCGCCAAAATCTAGCCAACATTGATTTGACTACATTAGCATTTACTAGTTGTAGTAAATTTAGCTTTCTATTACATCATACATACTTTTCTCTGATTATTTAGCATGGATAAAATAACTAAATTCAAACAACATCATAAGCTCCTTGAGAGAAGAAAGGCTGATGGGTTAATGTGATCAATTTTCTTTTTCCCTAGTATAGAACTTTTATCTATCCATCTGTTAACATACATGCACACATGCATAAAGACACAAACATACACATATACATATTAGTTGAATAAATAAATCCATTAGAAAGATATACATAGAAATACAAATTTTTAATTTCATAGATTTTATTTACCTGCAGTTATTCTTTCAGTTACATACTCTTTCTTTTGGTACATTGTCAAAATTATCTTAGTATTCTTACTTAAGTGTAAGAAGAAAACTTAAATATGCCTGGACTCCACTAACACAGTATTTCAAACAAGTAAGGTGAAGTCATATTGGATCACATTAGTATACAACCAAAAAAGAGTACATTTAATATTTTAAAATAATGACTTACAAGGGGAGGGGAAATGTTGACAAAATGAAAAATATTCCTCTCCTTGTTAATTCTAGATCTGACACGAGCACTTTTTTATTCAAACAATTATTACCACATTTCTGCCCCACTGCATACATCAAATTAAATTCCCAAGCTGGGTATTCTCATCAATTTTTAACCCCAGTATTACAACAGATCCTTTCTCCTATTTTTTCCATATATTCTCCATGTTCAGGGTCTCCACTAGCCCAGAAAGCCTTTTGGTGAAATAAAACAAAGCTGTTGCACAGGTGCAAGGTTTATGGAGCAGGCAGAAAACACCTTTATGACAATTCAAGGAAGACACTTGCTCTGAATAGAAGCAGCACAACAACATTGTTCAGTGAGTGCAGCTCGGTCTGGATTTCAGCCAACTGGTACCCTTGTTTGGGCACCCCTTGCACAGTGAGCATGCTATGCAATCTTATCTAGCAGTGTTCTTTAAGTTCCAACAATTCAAATCACTCAATGTTCTTACAGTTTTTCTTACCTTCCCGCTTTACTCATATCCTGATTTTTATGAAGTCTGCTGACTCCATATCCTGATACCTACAGCCAGACAGAATCAATCATCATCTCTTCTATACTTTCTTGTGCCTTTACACTTAATATTATTGCGTTTGCTAATTTGTATTATATGTATGTTTACATAACTATTCTTAAAGCACCATTTAAAAAAATATTGTTTATTGGATGAATGAATGAATCCATGCAAGAATGACTACATGGAGAGACAGATTGATAAATGGATAAATTGCAAATGGATAAATAAGTGAATCACTAGATAAAATGTTCTTATCATTATCTGAAATAGTCTCTTTCACTCTTCATCTATTAAAATACTATACTTACCTTCACATTCTATTCAAATCTCCAATTTTATAACTTTTCTTGATACCATTTTAATTGTTCTCAGGGAACAATCTCTAATAATTTACAAATAAATATTTATTATTTTACTAAGAGCTTTCCATAAATTCTCTTCTGTATTTTTCCCTGAAATCCAATAGAGTAGCAACTTTATCATTTCTCCTTTATTAATGACCATTAATAACTTATTGATATTAATAATTATCAATATTAATTTATTAATAATTCATTTATTTTCTCCTAAGAACTCCACGTCTTGGAACAATTATGTGATTTTACCAAAGTCATACAGTTTGAAACTGCTAGAATGGGATTTGAAATCTGGTCTGTTCAATCCACAACCCAAAAATGTAATGACTCTTTATACTTCCCCTCATTTATTCACTTTGGTACCCTCCCAAAGTGAAGTGTTAGACCAAGAGCTGGTACTCAATAAGTGGTAATTGACTAAATTAACTAATAAAGTATAAGTAAAGATCACTTCAGATAACTATGAGAATACTGAAATCTCAACATAGGTGTCTTTAATAATCACTTTGTATATTTCTTTTAAAACAAGAGGACAACACAGTTTTTCAAAATTGTATATAGTGCATATGCATGGACAAAGCAAGCGTGGCACGTGTTTGCATAACGTTTAATTACAAAAAATACTTATTCTTTAAAAATCTTCAAGATTATGTCTAAAAAAAAGTATATCTTAATTTAAAAAAGTATATTACAAAGAAAGTCCATCCAACTGCAATGACTGCATGCATGAAATAAGACTATAATGTACACACACAATGTTTTTTTAAAAATCCATTATCCAGTGTTACATTTTTCCCTAAAAAGCATAATATAAGACAAGGTGTTATAAGCTTTCATTCATAAATATATTTCAGGCATTATAGAAAGTTTTCTAAATGAATACTACAGTTCTTACATTCATAAGAAAACACTATTTACAGTGCTAATTATATAACAAATTTTTAGTTCTAATTCTTCTTTAAATTCCTTTAAAATCAATTATCACTATACATTTTTTCTATTTAATAAATGAATACATTTTTTATTTTGAGGATATATTAGTAAATAGCACACCACTGGCTAGTGCAGTATCAGACCGGTAAGCAGACTCTAATCAGGGAAACACAGGATGTTAAAGAACACACCAGGAAGAATGTGTTCCTGGAAGAGGAGGAGAAGGCAAAACCTGAAGGGCAAGAGGGATGCAGACTTGTGAAACGATTGGAGTTGGGAAAGGACCAGATGTAGGAGAAATCTTGATGTGTTAGGGGAAATTCAAATTGGTTTCACGAGCGAAGGAGTACAAAGGGGAGTATGGGTTTCCCAGGTGGCTTAGTGGTAAAGAACCCACTGGCTAATTCAAGAGACACAGAAGACATGAGTTTGATCCCTGGATTGGGAAGATCCCCTGGAGGAGGGGATGGCAACCCACTCCAGTATTCTTCCCTGGGAAATCCCATGGACAAAGGAACCTAGCAGGCTACAGTCCATGGGGTCCACAAAGAATCTGACATTACCGAGTGATTGAACACACAAAGAGGAGTATACTCCACTTGAATATAAAGAGGAGCCTCTGAAGAGTTTTAAATGAAGAGCTTGTATGCTAGAAAGAAAACTCTGGCTTCAGTACAGGGGCCTTGAATTTGACAGAAGGAAACTGGAGACAATTTTAAGAGGTGACAGAGGCCAGAACTAAGATACTGACTGTATAGAAAGAAAAATCCTACTTCATCTGTATATTCCTTTTTATTCTCATAATTGCCTAGCACTTTGTATCTAGCACCCTCACAGAAAGGTGGAAGTGTTAACTTTACCTGACAGAGATTTTACCTACCTTCCATTTTAACTCTGTTTTAAAGTGCCATTCAATACTTTGTTTGACTGATCTGAATCCTGCAGCCAAATCCAAAATGCTTACTGGTCACTAATTTTTAATTTTTATATATTAAAAACTATCATTGCTAGAAATTATATATATATATATATTAAAATCATATGCACTTTTTTCATCATACTTAAGAGTCTATATCTTTTATGAATAAGTGGAAACTAAGTAAAATGACTGTTCATTTCTATCAGTTCACATTTATCAGATTTAGGAAAGTAGAAAGATAATAATGAATTAAAAAACACTCTTAAGAATCCCTTTGAATGATAATTGTGAAGCACCATAAAACTACCACCTCCAAAAGTATAGTAAATATTTTCTATGTCATCTTAAAAGCTATAAATGGATTTAAATATATAGAAAACAATAACACTAACCATTCTCCACTTGCCTGTGTTCAATTTTACCTTTTCAAATCTCTTTAGCATTGCTTCCTTCCTATCATTTTCACTTCTGCAAACTGAATTCACATCTTCAATAGGTTTTTTGCTGGCCTAGCACAGAAGCCTTTTCTCCTGAGTCCACTCTCATTTCTTCAAGGAGCTAACAGACTGGTCAGTGACATGTCTGATCAACTAAAAATTGTATTTCACACAAAAAAAATGAAATTAAAATAAGTTTATGAAAGTCTTTATAGGGATCAAGTTGACCAGGTATATATGAGAGAGGGAAGAAAAGAAATTTAAATAAGTAGCTCATAAAGAAGAGTGTACACAATTGTACTGTTTTACGAGAAAAAATATATGTATCAGCACACTAGTGTAACTCTTTCAACTGTGTTTTCTTAAGAAATAACTCTATTCTGAGACTATGCTGTTACCTACTTTTCTCATGAAGTAGACTGTTAATAAATGAAAGTAAATATAATTTCATGTGTTTGAATCTCTATTTTAATGCTATTACGCAGCAAAATAAGAAGCCATCGACAGTATATTGGTTTCCAAATTGACTTTGAAAGTTTTATTAGCCTGAGGAATCCAGAGTCTCTTTGCTTTCTGCCAAAAAGTGAAAGAAAATGGCAGAAAGCACAGAAGAACTATATAGCCTCTAGATGAAAGTGAAACAGGAGAGTGAAAAATCTGGTTTAAAACTCAACATTCAAAAAACTAAGATCAAGGCATCCGGTCCCATCACTTCATCTGCCAATTCATGGCAAATGTTTTCCCCATGTTTTAATGGAAACAGACTTTATTTTCTTGGGCTCCAAAATCACTATAGATGGTGACTGCAGCCATGAAATTTAAAGATGCCTGCTCCTTGGAAGAAAAGCTATGACAAACCTAGATAGCATATTAAAAAGCAGAGACACTACTTTACTGACAAAGGTCTGTATAGTCAAACATAGTCAAAGCTATGTTTTTTCCAGTAATCATATATTGATATGAGAGTTGAACCATTAAGAAAGCTGAGCATCTAAGAATTGATGCTTTTGAACTGTGGTGTTGGAGAAGACTCTTGAGAGTCCCATGGGCAGCAAGAAAATCCAACCAGTCAAGCCTAAGGGAAATCAGTCCTGAATATGGACTGATGCTGAAGCTGGAACGCCAATATTTTCGCCTCCTGGTGAGAAGAACTGACTCACTGGGAAAGACCCTGATGCTGGGAAAGATTGAAGGCAGGAGGAAAAGGGGACAACAGAGGATAAGATGGTTGGAGAGCATCACTGACTCAATGGATGTGAGTTTGAGCATGCTCTGGGAGTTGGTGATAGACAGGGAAAGCAGGCATGCAGTAGTCTATTGGGTTGCAAAGACATGACTGAGTGACTGGACTGAACTGAATCCAGAGTCTGAGGACCACTGATGTAGAGGATTTGACTCTAGGAATCAGAAATTTTAAATACAGGAAGTAAAACAAGTTTAGGAGGTTGTGTTTGGTTTAAAAGCAGTGAGTTTGAAGTGTAGGTAAAATATATATACAAGTCGAGTACTGAATTTGAAATGTTGTTTAGACAAGTGAAGATGTTTAGCAGCCAGTGAGACCATGGACAGAATTTCCTACTGGAGATACACAGTAGGAAGTTAAGCACATGGGTGCCCTGGGAGAATACTAGGAATATAAGAAGAGAAGAATGAGGAAACACAAAAAAGGGTGATAGGTTTGAGGACAGAAAAAGCAAAAAGAGCCAAAGCAGGAATCCATCCGCAGTGCTTGTCATGAACTGTTCCTGCTATGTGTTTCTGAGGTCATGGGGACACTCCAAAATACAGATGCTGCTGAGCCTGCAGTGGAAACCACCACCGATGCATCTCCCCAAAACACTGAACAGCTTCCCCAGTGGCTCAGTGGTAAAGAATCTGCCAGCCATGCAGGAGACATAAGAAACGCAGGTTCTATCCTTGGGTTGAGAAGATTGCCTGGAGGAGGGCGTGGCAATTCACTCCAGTATTCTTGCCTATAGAATCACATAGACAGAGGAGCTTGGCAGGTTACAGTCCATAAGATCTCAAAGAGTCAGACACGACTGAAGTGACTTAGCATGCATGCATGCAAAAACACTGCTTCCTAAATCACACTTTTGTCTCAGTGCACAGCCAGTAGGGTTTACAACTATACTGCTGCTGCTGCTGCTGCTGCTGCTGCTAAGTCACTTCAGTCGTGTCCAACTCTGTGCGACCCCATAGATGGCAGCCCACCAGGCTTCCCCGTCCCTTGGATTCTCTAGGCAAGAACACTGGAGTGGGTTGCCATTTCCTTCTCCAATACATGAAAGTGGAAAGTGAAAGTGAAGTCGCTCAGTCGTGTCTGACTCTTAGCGACCCCATGGACTGCAGCCTACCAGGCTCCTTCGTCCATGGGATTTTCCAGGCAAGAGTACTGGAGTGGGGTGCCATTGCCTTCTCCATACACCTTATAGAAATGCTCATATGAATAAGTAACAAAGATAAATGAAGTACTAATCCACTGGGAAAAAATTAACTGAATTTGATGGTAAACGCCTACCTGTATATATCTGTGAATGTACCAAGAGGCTTGCTTTCCATCATTCACGGCTTCCACTGTAGTGTTGGCTATACCAACCACATCACCACCTGCAAACACCCATGGCTCACTGGTTTGCATAGTTTCTGGATCTACTTCTGGGAGATCCCATCTGTTAAATTTTATAGGGCTCAAGGCTTCTTTTACTGCAAAAAGTGAAAGAAAGCAAGCAATGACTAATTTGTGCAACACATAACAATAATTTGAAAATTAAGAAAAATTATGGTTTAATTATTATTCAAGGGATTCAAAAAACTGTTTTTAATGAACCATAAAAATGGAAAGTTAATGAAATATCTGAGTTAACAATACATTCAAAGTGTACCGACTTAATCAACTCAAAATAAAACTCACAGTATAGATACAAGCAATATTTCAGATCTGGTATTTTTGTCTAAGAATCTTAGACAAAATGGGAGACTACAGTCCTTTAAATATTATAAATGTTATAAAAAGCATTTCTAAAACTTTGTCCATAACCATTATTTTCACAAATTTATTACTTATATGACCCCAAATTTATTTCTGTGTAACACCGGTGTAAGTTATATTATGAATTTGAGTCAATTGCCAATATCTTCCTTTCACAGAAAGTTTTATAAACAAGAAAAAATCTTATACATTTTCATCAAGTTTTTTACATTTAATGTTAGGTGATTTAATGAATCAAGAATACAGTTAAAATTAGCCAGCAAAAATCAACAAATGCAAACATTAACATTAGTTCTTTGGGGAAATTTCTCTGTAAAAGAGATTTAAATTTTCTGCTAAATATGCTGTGTCCCAATGAATTTAAACATGTCAGAAAAAGGGAGAAATTGAATCCTATTAAGAAAAAATTTCTAAAGAAGTTGACTAGACACATGATCTGGATATTTGGAAGAGATGAAAGAAAGTAAGTTAGATAAGAAGTTGATCTAGAGAAGAAATGAAGAAAGGTAGATCGTACCATATATGATGGAGCAAACTGAGCCAATGTTTAAGATAAAATGTTCTTTTCAGATATTCACGCGATAAATTTTAAGCAGAGCTTCTCGTGTGTCTGTGTATGTACTAAGTCACCTTAGTCATGTCCAACTCTTTGCCAACCTATGGAGTGTAGCCCACCAGGCTTCTCTGTCCATGGGATTCTTCAGGCAAGAATACTGGAGTGGGTTGCCATGCCCTTCTCTAGGTGATCTTCCTGACCCAGGGATTGAACTCACATCTCTTATGTCTTCTGCATTGATAGGTGGGTTCTTTACCACTAGTGCCACCTGGAAAGCCCTACAAGTTCTCATGATATACTAAAGGGAGCTATTCTTTACTGTAATTGAAAAGAAAATATAACTACGTAAACTAAGGGCTTCCCTTGTGGCTCAGACGGTAAGTATCTGCCTACAATGCAGGAGACCCGGGTTCGATCCCTGGGTCGGGAAGTTCCCCTGGAGAAGGAAATGGCAACCCATTCCAGTATTCTTGCCTGGAAAATTCCATGGACAGAGGAGCCCGGTAGGCTACAGTCCATGGGGTCACAAAGAGTCGGACACGACTGAGCAACTTCACTTCACTTCACTTCAAACTAAGGGAGAAGATAATAGAAGTTCTTGGAGCACAAAAGTTAGTTGTTGAATAGACTGACAATTTAAGTTCAAAATTAAATAGCCAAGTGTAAAAACAAAATAAGTTATTCTAATTTTTTTTTCCTGAACAATAAAGAAAAAATATAAAAATAAACTCTGGTACATGTTTGTAGCTTTCTGCTTGAAACAGATTAGAATTCTAGAAAACCATTAAGGGACTATTGTTTTTTTTTTTTGTTGTTGTTGATTGTGCTTTCTCCACAAGACTGTAGGTTCCATGAGAACAAGAATATATCCATGCTGTGGTGCTTACCACTGTGTCACCAAGCCTAGTGTATCACTTAAAACACGGAAGACACTCAATTCAATGGATAGATGAATGGATTGATGGATGGATGGATGAATAAATTAGTAGATGGGTCAATGCCATCATGCTCAGGTTTTTATTTAAAAATCTACTGTTTGTATCTCTGATGCAAATTCACCTTTCATTGAGAGCAAAATTTAATATACATATAATTATTTTCAATGCAGGATGGCATTATGAGAAGATTTTTCTAATGTTTTTAAAGGTCACATGGAAAGAAACCTTAACATTTGTTCCCTATTGCATAAAAGATCATCACTACCATCTGTTGACAGTTACCTGAGTTTCAAAACTTTGATAGTGAGCATGACTCATCTGTTCAACTTATTATAATAAAGGTAACTGTTAACACACCATCATTGAATGGTATAGCCGCAAGGGAAGCCCAAGAATACTGGAGCAGGTAGCCGATCTCTTCTCCAGGGGATTTTCCTGACCCAGGAATCAAACCAGGGTCTCCTGCATTGCAGGCAGATTCTCTACCAACGGAGCTATCAGGGAGTCCCATAGATAAGCATAAACATATGCAAGAGATAAAAAATAATTCTCCTGTATAAGAAATGACCTTATTTGTCCAAGACTTTGATACAACCTTGTCCTGTATAGAATATGAAATAAAGATGATTTTTAAATGAGAAGGAATTCGAAACTATTTCACTAGGAGATCAAAGCCTTTTTATACATTTTTCTCATTTTTTATAGGAATACTCTTGAAGGTTAGCACAGATTTCACTTTAAGCTTGAGCAAGGCAGGGATTATGCCTTAGTTATCTTTGATTTCCCACAGCAGCTATTAGTCAAAGCCATATATACTGTGAAGTTATTGAAGATTAAGCTCCAGGGTCCCTCACTTGCGTGGGCCTCTTTCAAGACCTAAATTTGAATTTGCAATTTTTTTCTTTTTTTATAGAAAAGCCCTCAAATTATATAGGCTTCAGGTCTCACAAAATTTGAATCTATTGAATCTATTCAAGCTCAGTGAATTGTAAATAGTAGGTGCTGAATAAATGCTTGAATTAAAGTGAAATTCATGAGTAATGTGTTTTATACTTTTTTATGATTTAATGCACATGGTATGATTCACTTTAATATTAGAGTGCCATTACTAATTCAGTCAATAAATAGTCAGGAGATGTTACTAGAAGTTTAATAAGTAATTATTGCATTTCTTAAAATATTTAGCACCAACACTATAAATCAACCTAGGAATATGTATTTGTGAATTCAAAAGCACTAATTCTATTCACAGGTCTTTCCATTAGATACACATTGTATTATTTTATGTCTCTAGACATTCATATATACTCATGTTTACTTTTTAAATTATGCTCTCTTTCCTCAATATTTGATTCAATTATAACTTAAAGTCTTAGATCTGACTACAAACTGTTTTAATTATATTCTATCATTTGTAACATCCAACTAACCTCATAAATAATCAAATAATTTCCTGATACTCTATTCCAAAAGAGAATTTATGTCTCATATTAAAATTATCTCAGCTCTCTTTTAAAAATCATCTATTTAACTCCCCCCTACTCTTTTTTAGAGGCCTTCAAGTTTAAAATGTCCATAGGTTCATTTAATAAATAAATAGAACGCAATGAGGGACCAAGCATTTGGTTATGCTGTTATGAAATAGTATAGCAAAGCTTACATCAATCAAAATAAAAATCGTTTCTTTGCATTTTAATATCTAATAGTTCAACTTGTCCTTTATCATTTGGACAAACTTTATCATTGAAAAAGTAGAATATGGACAGCTTATAAGAATATAAGTGACCCTTAAGTGAGTCAGAAATGTTTTCTATCAGTGGCACTAAGCAGCTAACACAAGAATGACTGTTCATTACAACTAGAGCAGCAGATAATTAGGATCATTTCCCTATAAGCACAATAGACTCAATATTTAAGCATGAGAGGTAGAGAGAGAGAAAGAAAGAGACAGAGAGAAAGAGGGGGGATCATTAATTTTCTGAAATTTTGTTGATTCTGACTGGATCCAAGTAACACTTGGATACTGTGGATCCAAGTAACACTTTTTCACAATTTCAATGACTCTTTTGAAAGACAGCAGTTATTTCCATCATTTAATCATACTTTTAAAGCTCCAAAGTATTTAAGTTAGAATGCAAATTAAAGATTCAGTGAAAAAAACTACATGTGCTTTTATTCATAATTTGTCAGAAAGGAGTTCATTTATTTAGCTGCTTCTTACGAGGGAGACTTTCATCGTCATTGTAACCATCCTTCTATGAACTCCTCACAGCTCTCTTACATCTCTGCTGATACGTCTAACTTGGGATACAATAAAAATAAGTCTCAGAAGGATATCTTCTGTTCTGCCTTTATCTGGCTTGGAAAGAGTGAAAGCATAAGTGGATGAAAAATGTATATTTACATTTGCAAACCAAATAACTGCTTGTCATTTCCTGTGAAGTGTTAAATGAATATTAATAGAAGGATTGTATTATTTTCTTTCTTGTTTATAAAATAATGGGGGTGGGTAGAGTGGGATTTTCTGTTACAATCATACACAGTTTCCCCACAGATTTTTGTGAGATTGCATCTTGCTGGAGACTGCAGCATATGCCCTGGTAGCTCCGTAGATGAACAGAAAAAGAACTTGAAAAAGAATCCCAAAATGTGCTTATTCACAGCCTATATTATTCTGCAAATGGGAGAGAAATGTGTTAAATGATATGGTGCCTGGAATTTTATGCAGTCTTTAAAAGGAACAAAAACATCCTTTATTCATACCAAACATTCAAGATTTATGTTAATTTTCGGCTTTAATTACTACTATGTTCCAATGAGCTGATTTAAAAAACAAAGACACTCTGAGGTAGCTTTAAAACAAGAAACGGTTTTGAAATAGGAACTTTTAGTCAACTTAATGTTATGCATGAAATGATTTTTTTATATAGACTTAATTGTATTGTGACACACAAGTTCTTCAATAAGCCACAGCTTAAAATTGCAGAAACCCTCCCTGAGGGACACATCACTAGCAGATGCAGATTGCCAAGGTCAATTAAACTGATGTAGCTGTGCTGTCATATATGTAGAAGAGAAACCCGTGAGCATATGACAAGTATATTTCTCAGTGTTTATAAAAAGATGTCAAAGATGTTATATTTTAGTACATAAATATAAATTAATTCTCCATAAACAATAAAACAATACAACAGAAATTATAATGAAGAAGGATTATTAGTATTTTTCAGTGAATTTGAGATGCTATAAAACAATGGGGGGAATAAAAAAAATTCCAACATTTATAAGAAAATGATATCTTGAAAACAGATGAATTCATCTATGTGCTTGTTGTTTAATTTTACATAACCTCTTAGCCAATAGGACCAAAGCACAATGAAACAAAACGACAAGCTGAGGCAATAACCTCAGTAAATCAGAGCTGAAAACAAAATATCAGCAAGAGCAAATAAATTCTAATTACAGGGCCAGGATATCAGAACTGTTTAAATAGAATAAGCTGGGGTGAGGAGGGGACAGAACCACAGAATGCCTAAGAATATCAAGTCCCGAAGGCATGAGCTCTGTCCTCACATCTCCCTCTTCCTCTAAGTATTCGAATCAATATGCAGTCCATTCCCAAACACAAGGGAGAGAACAATCAAGGTTCATCAACTTCTTTCTGTAAACCCATTAAAAGTCAACCTTGATGCTTTACCTTCCTCCCCGTCTTGGACCTCAAGTAACTCTGGTTCTTTTTAGAATATCATCTTTCTCTTATTCTCCTCTGTCACCTCCTACGTTGAATGAAAGTGAAAGCTGCTCAGTAGTGTCCGACCCTTTGCAACCCCATGAACCATTACAATCCATGAAATTCTCCAGGCCAGGGTACTGGCATGGGTAGCTTTTCCCTTCTCCAGGAGCTCTTCCCAACCCAGGGATTGAACCCAGGTCTCCGGCATTGCAAGCGGACTCTTACCAGCTGAGCCACAGGGGAAGCCCAAGAATACTGGAGAGGGTAGCCTATCCCTTCTCCAGTGGATCTTTCCAACCTTGGAATCGAACTGGGGTCTCCTGCATTGCAGGTGGATTCTTTACCAACTGAGCTATCAGGGAAGCCCTAGGTTGAATAACCTGGGTCTCTCTTCTCACTGCAATTCTCACATCTTCTTCTATCTAATTTCTTAATTTACACTGACTTCCTACCTTTTTCACCACCCAATTATTCCTTTCAGTTTATCCCTCTTATGAAAATATGGTGTTTATTGTCACCAAATTCCATGACCTCAGTCCTCCTCGCTTTTCCCTTTCTATAGCACCCATTAGCTGAATCATGTTAATTTTGATCTCTTTCTCTGATTTGCAGAATGCTACTCTATCTGGGCTCTCATTCTTTTTAAACTGTCCATGGGCTCCATCTGGCTACGCCTCATCTCATCCTCCTCCTCTTTGTAGCTCTCAAACATCATCTGCTACACTTCACTGCATCAGAAATTATAGTCATGCAGTCCATGGGGTCGCAAAAAGTCGGACACGACTGAGTGACTTCACTTCACTTCACTTCTGTCTTTAAACTTCATCTCTCTGGAAGTGACTTCAAATGCTACCTTCCACTTTTTTATTCTGACACTCCCATCTGCCTGGTTAGAGATTCCAATGTGGATGTTCTACTGTCCCTCCTAAATCATCACATCTAAAACCCAGTTCAACAGCTTCCTCTGGGCCTTTCACATTTTACAAGTGATTATCAGTAAGCTTGGTTTTTCATGTCTCCTTCTCATTGTGACCACCAAAGCTTCACTGAAACTCTCTTCACTATGATGATCCAGAGGGCCATATCCAGCGACTCTTCCAGTGATCGGCCCAGTTCAGGACCAGGACTAGGGTGAGGTGGGGTGAGGCATCCAAATAGTAAGATTTAAGAAGGTCTTTAGGCACAAGATCATGCAAAGGCAGTTCACTGCCTCAACTGTCTCAACCTAAGCATGGGACTGCCTTCCTTGACTTCTCAGGAGCTCTCAATAGATAACCACTTCCTCCTCATAAAAGTCCCTTATCTAGGCTTCAATGACACCACACTTCCTGCTTTTCCATGTGCCTCCATGATCACACTTTAACCTTTACTGCTGTTTTTTTCTATTCTCCTTTACCAAAAAACAAAAACCTGGAAATAGGCCTTAATTTTGGTATAATTTTTCAATTTTTTCTCTCCAATCATCTTATTATGTGGCCAATTACCATATACTAACAACTGAACAGAAGGAAACGCTCTCCTAGTTACTTCCTACATCTCATTCACGTCATCCTCACCTAATGAAGAACAAGAAAAGCAATTAGCATTTATTGATCCCTTGTGTATGGCAGACATATCCGATTCTGGATGTTTCCATACAGTAATCTCATTTAGATCACAACACAATTCTTTAAGTTAGGTATTATTAGTAGCATCCTAAATACAGCTAAGAGATGGAAAAGTCAGTATATCAGTTTAGCCACTCAGTCGTGTCCGACTCTTTGTGACCCCATGGACTGCAGCATGCCAGGCTTCTCTGTCCAAGACCAGCTCCTATGAAACCAGTTATTTCTCACTTCCAAGCTCTTCTTGCCACTGACCCTTGGTGTGAGGGCAAGAAAAAGCCAGGGATAGACCAAAAACCGTCTCTCTACTGGGAACAATGCTGCTAAGTCGCTTCAGTCATATCTGACTCTGTGCGACCCCATAGACGGCAGCCCACCAGGCTACTCCGTCCCTGGGATTCTCCAGGCAAGAACACTGGAGTGGGTTGCCATTTCCTTCTCCAATGCATGAAAGTGAAAAGTGAAAGTGAAGTCGCTTAGTTTTGTCCGACTCTTCACGACCCCATGGACTGCAGCCTACCAGGCTCCTCCACCCATAGGATTTTCCAGGCAAGAGTACTGGAGTGGGGTGCCATTGCCTTCTCCAAACAATGGGAGAAGGCAATGGCACCTTCTTCTTCTTCTTCTGGGAACAATGGGAATAACTAAAATGAAGCAGATTGGAGTTGAAGAGACAGTGATTATTTTTCTTGTAGGTCTTATTTCCACAATTTGAGAGTCAGTTCATTATAGAGAAGAAGCCCAAATATTTCCCTTTAAAAATAAAGCTTCTAAAGAAGGTCTCTGGGCTTCTCAAGTGGCTCAGTGGTAAAGAATCTGCCTGCTAAGCAGGAGATACATGTTCGATCTCTGGGTTGGGAAGATCCTCTGCACAAGGAAATGGCAACCCACTACAGTATTCTTGCCTGGAAAATCCCATATCCAGAGGAGCCTGGCAGGTTACAGTTCATGGGGGTTTCAAAGAGTTGGACAGGACTTAGCAATTAAACAGCAACAAAGAAAGACTCTATATGACAATTACGCTGACAAGTAGAATAGGCACTTGCCTAATACCTTTTGATTGATTTAACTATTTGAATTATCCACTGCTATATTTAAAAAAAAAAAATGTTCATTTGGATATGCTTGTAGAACTCAGACAATGTAAAAGTACAGATTTAATTTTCTTTCCTTCCTTGCCCAGGATAAGCTTAGGCTCCCCAAATTAAATACAAAAGATAGATGTCAATAATAGCCTGTAGCAACTCCTTTTGTTTTACTTGTATTCTACAGGGAGTCTCCTTCTCATTTCCTAAACTGACCAACTAATCAATTCAGAATTAAAATTGCCTAAGCACTTCACCTTGATTTGCTTATTCCTCTGCAATAATTCCATCTATTTAAAACACTAAACTCCTTGAAGATTTGATTTCATTTTCTCTGGAAGAGATCTCTCAAGGAGGTCAGTGTCCTTGAAGAAAATATATGGGGATTGTTTTCAAATTCTCTGTTGGATTCCCAAATGCTGCACTTTGATTTGCTTATTTATATTCAATGATACCGTCTACTTAAGACTACAAACTCCTTGAAGGAATAGACCATCCTTTAATCTGATTTGGACTATAATCATCATAATTCTATGCACATTTGGGTGCTTAATACCTCTTGATAATTAGGAGACAGTGAAAAAAAAGTGGAAAGGCTACTGAAATATTTTATATAACTTCTCAGTGAAAGAACTTTTTAAAATGTTGAATGATATCATCAAGTGTTAGAAATAATTACAGAAAGGGGTTAAAAAATGTTTAATATAAAATCCTCATTTGCTGCATTTAAAGCATAAATAAAAACAAATAGAAAGCCAGAAGTAAATTACACTACTTGTGAAAACAATATTATTAAAATATAAGTGAATACTGAAAAATATTTTAATTAACAAAATAAATCAAATGGAAAAGATTCCCTAAATAGAGCTTTAAAAGTAAGTCTATGTGTGTTTGACTGCCATGACTAATTATGTATCCATGTAATGTGTGTTCAATTTGGGCTTATTTAAATAGCAGAAATGCTCATTAGCTGCAGTATATCTGTGAAGCTTCAGTAAACAGTTTAATGGTTTTTATGTTTAACCAATTTCATAAGTTCCTGTAATTTTAGCTTTAGCAGCTCATTAATGTTATTTTTTGATATCCATCTTATGACTTTTTTTCCTTGTCAATCGGTGGCAGGCAGATTTCAGTGCAAATTTAAAACATACAATAGAATTTATTTTAAACAATTTTAGCACATAAGTAAATGCAAAAGTCAAAAATATAGGTTCTCTATAGAGTATTGATTGTATTACTATGTAGTCAATAAATATCTTTGGTACTGACAAAGGCTACATATTAAATAGAATTTGTGATGATAATAATGACAAATAATTATTGAGTGCCCCCATGAACATGTAGCTGGTTCTGGACGAGTCAACTCATGTTATCTCTTTGTATTTTCACAGAAGAGGTATTACTTTAATTGTATAGTTAGGAAACTGAGACTGAGCTAAGTTACACAGATTACTATCTCATAATTTGAACCTAACTACAAGCCACTATCGCTGTTCTAAGTGGGAATACCTGGAGTTCTTTATGGGCATTTGGAGATAAATACCTAAACCTTAGGAGAGGGCCCTACAACTTAAGATTAGATATAGTCATAGGATGGAAGAAGTTCTTAGAGAAAGAGCACAAGTCTGGGTAAAAATAGAATGAACCATTTATTTTTAAAGTGGTAGCAATCACTACCTGAGCTAAAGCCAGAAGAGGAATCATCAGAGTTTCATGAAGATCAAGGTATTTCTTTGTCACACAAGCCAAGAAGTGGTAATTTTAAGAAATGCCAAATACAAGAGAAATGTAAGGTAGATAACTAGATTTGAGGATCTGGAGGTCAATGAGCAGTAAAAAGAGGACTTTCGTAGATAAATGATGAAGGCAAAAATCAGAATAAAAGGGGTTAAGGAGAAAAGATCTGGCAAAGACAGCAAGGCAGTGCATACAGGATAGTCTTCTGGGAGTTTAATAACGATTGCATAGGGAAAAAAATTAAGGCAGTAGCTTGCATTCATTCATTCTATTAGCAAATATTCATTTATTATCTACTGTGTAGTAAATCCAGCTGTAGGCACTGTAGTAAAGCACAGATAAGGGACCTGTCCTTGTATAATGTACATTTCAGTTGGCAGAAGATAAAATAAATAAAAGTAAATAAGTGAACCAAATGATGGTGAAAATGGCTATGAAGAGAATGACATGAATGAGAGTGTTACGTGGGGAGGGGACTGAGAAGTAGAAGAGGTGCTGTAGTGGGGATGCGGGGGCACAGACGATTCTTAGATGAGATGACATCTGAGCTAATACATAAAGGATAAGACAGGGATAGCAGGTGAGGACCTTGAGGCAGATCATTCCAGGCAGAGGGAACCATTACAGAGGAGTTAGAATGAGCGGAAGTTGATGCATTTGGAGAGCTGAAGGGAGACTTTATGTGGGTAGAAGGAAGCAAGCGAGAAGAGAGGAGGCCAAGAGATAGGCAGAGGCTGATCGAGGAGGGCTTCAGAAGCTGGGAAGGATTTTATTCTAAATAAAGTAGGACAAAGTAGAATTGATTTGTTTTATGTATTTCATTCTAAATAAAGTAGGAAACCACTGGAGGGTTTGGAACAGGGGGATGAAATGATGTAATTTCTGTTTATAAAGCTGATTCTGATAGGATTACAAGGAAGAAAGAGTAAATGCAGGGTGACCAGTGAGAAGGTTACTAGTTTCTATGCAAGTGACAGTGGCCAGCATCTAACCATTGCCTCAACAGAAGGAGGACTGCCGGTCTTCATGTGACACTTAACATAAACATCACTTTCAAATGTTCTTGTCTTTACCTTGAATTTTCTGTAGGGGCATTTAGAATAAAGCAATCATTTCATTCTGTTCATCCCAACATTTATCCATCTCTTCATTCATCCATCTATCCATTCATTCAGTGACCCCTTGAGACTGCTGGGTACTTTGGATTAAAATATGAATAAATTATCCTGCAGTCCTACTGTCAACATAATTAGAATACATAAAGTGTATGGATTGAAACAGGAGAAGACCAGGAGCCGATTAACTATATGTTTTACTCTGTGGTGAGGGGAACGTATTTCATCGACATGGCCCTTTAGATTTCAGGTACCCACCAACTTTAGAATAAAATTCAAACACTTTAGTCTTACACTAAAACATTTTGTGAATTAGCAATGGTATATTTCAATGATATATATTATATGACTTTTTCTTGTTGGATGCCTTATGATCTAGCCAAAGGAATTACCCCTTGTATTATCCATCCTGTTCACTCTGACAAAATGTGCTTTTCCCTTGTCTCTAGTCTCTTAATTCCAACCCACTTCCCATCTCTATTACAAATACCCCTGCCTCCGTAAAACCTTCTTTGATGATTACAGCTGCAAGTCATCTCTCCATCCTGT
The DNA here is from genome assembly GCF_029378745.1 of Bos indicus. Lineage (NCBI taxonomy): Eukaryota > Metazoa > Chordata > Mammalia > Artiodactyla > Bovidae > Bos > Bos indicus. The sequence goes on along the minus strand of NC_091762.1, from coordinate 46,246,501 downwards.
GTGTTATGCTAACAGTGTATCTATTTCTCCTTGAGTCTACCTAATGGCATTTTTATGTGCATTTTCCCTCTCCTTTAGACTGCAAGCTCCTGTAGACAGAGTCAATGCATTCATTTTTTGTGAACTCAGGAGAACTTAACACAGAATCTAATAAACCGAGAATGAAAGCACAGGAAGTAAAGTCCCACAAGTATGTAGGAGGGCAGATTAGAAGGGTGTCAGAATTAAATAGAAGCATTTGGTTTCAATCCCACCATCAGGGGAGAATAACTTTAGATTCTAAAGCATGAGAGTAATGCAATGATACTGATGATCTAGTAGCTCATTTGGCATCAGTGTTCAAATACAGGGAAAACACTGGGCCATATTAAACCAAGTGAATCATCACTATACTTTTCAGAGGACTTGGAAAATCACTGGATGTTTGCTGAATACAATATGCTTGGTACTCTTTCATGCACTTGTATGGAAAAAGTGGTTGTGTAATTGAAAGTCCCTTGAAAACATTTTAAAGAGCTTCATAATCACAAAATACTATAAGAATGGTTAGAATGGAAACAAGGTGGGCATGAGACAGCATTGGAACATACAAAGCTTGAGTGAGACCTCTGAATACATGTTCAAATAAGAGCTGGCTTTCTCCTCCAGCAATGCCAGCATGTTGGGGAAATCTAATAAATTATATGAACATATTATATTTACATTAGGTATCTTCCATATTTGGGGGCTATATATTAAATATGCTTCCCAGCAGCTATTTGGTAAAGAATCCACCTGCATTTCATGAGACACAGGAGACACGGGTTCAATCCCTGGGTCAGGAAGATCACCTGGAACCCACTCCAGTATTCCTGCCCACTCCCATTCCAGTATTCTTGCCTGGAGAAACCCATGGAGAGAGGAGCCTGGCTGGCTACAGTCCACTGGGCTGCAAAGAGTTGGACACAATTGAAGTGACTTAGCACATATTAAATATGATTCAATGTAATTTCCTAATTCATAAAATTACAACTTATATGCATGTAGGTCAATATCTAATTTATCTGTCTGCTGCTGCTGCTGCTGCTAAGTTGCTTCGCTTAGGTCTGACTCTGTGCGACCCCATAGATGGCAGCCCACCAGGCTCCCCCGTCCCTGGGATTCTCCAGGCAAGAACACTGGAGTGGGTTGCCATTTCCTTCTCCAATGCGTGAAAGTGAAAAGTGAAAGTGAAGTTGCTCAGTCGTGTCCAACTCTTAGCGATCCCTTGGAGTGCAGCCCACCAGGCTCCTCCGTCCATGGGACTCTCCAGGCAAGAGTACTGGAATGGGGTGCCATTGCCTTCTCCGAATTTATCTGTCTAAAATAGGTATATTGTTATTTTTATTTTGTGCTTTCAGCCAAGAACACAAATGCAAAGTAATTAACAATAATCTGTAATATGAAATATATATTACTAAGATAATTAGCATAAAATCTACATCATTCCTAAATTTTTAATTTGACTAAATTTTGTATCTTGATTTTACATCATAGCAGCTTACTATATTTTAACACTTCACAAGAATATCAGGTTTAAGAATAAACTTGTAGTGTACCATGAACTAACTAGTATTTAAAAGGCAAATATAATAGGCTATATCAATAAAGCTCTTGACATGTATTACAGTCACTATATGCTGAATACCATTTTCCTACATTTGAAGATTTCTGTTCTCTGAAACAATTTTGTTATTTTTCCATTTTCTCCCTTCTTTTCCCAGCAAAACTTGTTACATGCCGCTGCTCTACTTCTTGTGTGTAATCTTTGATTTGATGGAAAAGTACTGATTTATCCACCGTCTCCCTGTAAGAATGCATATGATATCAACCACTAGTGAAACCTGGAAAATAAAGATAAGGGAAGGCTCTGAACAGAGCTGTTCACTGGGGAAACAAACCTATTCCTATGCAGTTATTAGAGGGAAGTAAAATAATTACAGAAATATCTTGTTATGCTTCCAATGGATGTCCAAGGCAGTTGTAAGTGATGTGATGTTGATTCCAAATCACTTTCAACACTGTTATCAGTTTGACCTCCTTCCTCATCACCTCCACCCCTTTACAGTAATTCCAAAGAAAAACTATGCAAAGACTCCATTATTTTGGATGGTTATTATGCAGAAATGCCAGTACGTGCTTTAAATTCTACCACTTTATTCTCACTCTTCACAGTATATGCTATCATAAAAAGATAATAAATGTTTCAGTGAGAAAAAAAAATCTGATAATTAGGGCAATTTTTAAGACAGTATGTACAGTTTTACTATTGGTTTTCTGAGAATGCTACTTTTCTAAAACAGGGTTAAAAGCAAGACAATGTACAGGGACTGAAAAGGGATTTATTCTCATCACTGGGCCAACAATACAAAGGATATATCAATGTTTTATTTCTCAGGATAATGGAAAGGTAGTATCAGGAACTACATGCATTAGTAAAACTGGGGGAGGTGCAGAATCACAGACTAAAACTGTCTTGATGCCCATGTCCTCCTAAAATATTTACCATCTAAAGATAAGCATAAGAAAGGCTGACTTTTTTTCCTGTTCATAATATGACAGATTCTTCTTGATTTCCAGAAGAAATGCCACATGTCCTCTTTATTCATACTTTTAAGAAACTGTCATCTAAGCTATAAGTTATAATAGTCTTTATTCATTAATCCAACCAATGAATAACCACTATTCTAGACACTAGGTTATGAAAGTGAAAAGACAAATGATATATAATGATACCTACTGTCTCTTTTCAATCTGAAACGTCTTAGTTCTAGTCCTATTTCCAGCTGTTGAATGGATTAGCAAATCCAAATGAAACACATCACCATTTCCCTCGGATCTATTTGCTCTACCTGCTGCATTCATGAGTTCTTCAGGCATTATATGGACATATCTGATTATATCCAGTTAGATCCCATGCTAGATTTTCCATATTCCACCTCTTTATCAAACAGATGACCAAATCATTAATGTCTGTGTAAAAAATACATCTGGATTCTGGATGTTCTTCAGTAGTGCTATGTCCTTTAACTTAACTTAAGCCTTAAGCAGTAACCATGCAAATTGACAGTCTTTTAACTGGTTTCATCAACACTATTCTGTCTTAATCCAAAGCCATCTTTATTACTATCACTGCCACCTTGGAGAAGCATGTTTATTTCACACTCCTGATGCTTCTTTTCATGTGGGGGAACAAATATTGGTATAATACTTGTGGTGTCACTCTGTATCTCACCTATCTTTAAAAAGCTGCAATCGGTAATTATAATTAGCAGATATGAAAGAAGAAATTAGGCTTGTGTGGCATCACCAATGCAACGAACCTGAACTTGGGCAAACTCCAGGAGATGGTGAGGAACAGGGAGGCGTGGCACACTCCAATCCATGGGGCCGCAAAGAGCGACTGGGCGACTGAACAACAACAGCACACCCTTGCCAAGAGTATAGCTTGACAGCTGCCCAGTTGAGGGTGCCTCCCTTCCTTTAAACTAAAAATCTTCCTGCTTCAGCTTCCCAACAGGGAACCTGCATTGTTGGATCACACCTGTGACTGGTGAGTAACTTACCTACTTCAGGCATCTAATAGCAGGAAACACATTTGTCTTCTGATATGAAGCACCTCAAGGGTGACTTCATGGTTTCCCAACTATTTGAAGAATATTATAAATGGTTCAAACCCAAGTAGAGAGAAGGAAGATCCAGCACCTACCAGAATTGCTACATTAACATAAAGATCTCTCCAATATTTGAGCCTCCTCATTTATCAGTTGGGTGTGTATAGGACAAAATTCACAACCCCTGGGTTAGCATGTAAGTCTCCTAATTTCACCTAAATTTGTAGACAAATTTCCTCCAATCTTACCGCTATCCACTTCCCACCTTATCTTAACATGCAGCATGTGCTCCAGCTAAACAGAATTTCTCACTGCTGTCTGGTCACCTGAGGCCGTTTATCAGCTTGCACCTTGTGTATGATATTCCCTCTAACAGAGAAAATCCTTGTTGTTGTTCAGTCACTAAGTCGTGTCCAACTCTTTGCAACCCCATGGACTGAAGCACACCAGGCTATCCTGTCCTTCACCATCTCCTGGAGCTTGCTCAAACTCATGTCCATTGAGTCGGTGATGCTATCTAACCACCTCGTCCTCTGTTGTCCCCTTCTCCTGCGTTCAATCTTTCCCAGCATCAGGGTCTTTTCTAATGAGTCAGCTCTTTGCATCAGGTGGCCAAAGTATTAGAGCTCCAGCTTCACCATCAGTCCTTCCAATGAATATTCAGGGTTTATTTCCTTTAAGATTGACTAGTTTGATATCCTTGCTGTCTAAGGAACTCTCAAGAGTCTCCTCCAACACCACAGTTCAAAAAGCATCAATTCTTCGACAATCAACCTTCTTTATGGTCCAAAGTTCACATTCATACGTGACTACTGGAAAAAACATAGCTCTGACTAAAAGGACCTCTGTTGGTAAAGTAATCTCTCTACTTTCTAATACACTGTCTAGGTTTGTCATGGCTTTTCTTCCAAGGAGCAAGCATCTTTTAATTTCATGGCTGCAGTTATCATGTGCAGTGATTTTGGAGCCCCCGAAAATAAAGTCTGTCACTCTTTCCATTGTCTGCCCATCTATTTGCCATGAAGTGATGGGACCAGGTGCCATGATCTTTGTTTTTTGAATGCTGAGTTTCAAGGCAGCTTTTTCACTCTCCTCTTTCACTTTCATCAAGAGGCTCTTTAGTTCCTCTTCGCTTTCTGCCATAAGGATGGTGTCATCTGCATATCTGAGGTTATTGATATTTCTCCCAGCAATCTTGATTCCAGTTTGTGCTTCATCCAGCCTGGCATTTCACATGATGTACTCTGCATATAAGTTAAATAAGCAGGGTGACAATATACAGCCTTGACATACTCCTTTCTCAATTTGGAACCAGTCTGTTGTTCCATGTCCGATTCTAACCTGTGCTTCTTGACCTGCATACAGGTTTCTCAGGAGGCAGATAAGGTAGTCTGGTATTCCATCTCTTGAAGAATTTTCCACCATTTGTTTTGATTCACAGAGTCAAAGGCTTTAGTATACTCAATGAAGCACACAATGAAGTAGAAGTCAATAGTCAATGAAGCAGAAGTAGAAATTTTTCTGGAATTCTCTTGCTTTTTCTATAATCTAACAGATGTTGGCAATTTGATTTGGTTCCTCTGCCTTTTCTAAATCCAGCTTGAACATCTGCAAGTTCTTGGTTACATGTTGAAGCCTATCTTGGAGAATTTTGAGCACTGCTTTGCTAGCATATGAGATGAGTGGAATTGTGCGGTAGTTTGAACATTCTTTGGTGTTGTCTTTCTTTGGGATTGAAATGAAAGCTGACCTTTTCCAGTCCTGAGGCCATTGCTGAGTTTTCCAAATTTGCTGACATATTGAGTGCAGAGCTTTCATAGCATCATCTTTTCAGGCTTGAGCAGGAGAAACTCCTACTCAAGCCCTACAATCCAAACCAAATATCACTTCAGATTAGCACATTATGCTACAGTGCATGTATTATTTACATGCCTGTTTCTCTCATTAGCCTATGTGAATCCCTGAAAGGCCAAGACTCCCTTTTACTCATATTTGTATTCTTAGTGCCTGGACAGTCCCTATAACATATTTGGGTATTAAAAAGTTATTCATTGAATGAAAAATAATGAGAGAATAAATAATAGAAATCATAAAATAAAAAGTTAAATTTTGGACATAAAAGTGAAATATTCAGACTTTCATGTATAATGATGAGAAAGAACATGCATGAAATAAGTAGGATGACAACTTTCTAAAGACATGGTATTTTTTTAATATAGCTTTTAAAAATGACTGTAAAATGACGACTTAATCTAACAATGTGGTGTTGAGCAAGTTGCATAATCTCCCCCTGGCTCTCTCCCTTCCACCCCCATTCCACCTGGAAACTCCTACACATCACTCAGCCTTCAATTTACAACCCACTTCCTCCAGGAGGCTTCTCTGAACCTTCAGATTGTTCTCTCTCTGCTTCCTGAGGACTCTAAACTTCTCCCAGCACAATTTATTATGAATGTGAGTCTTGCCTGGTTAAACTGCATTCCTGGATGTCAAGTTTGCATGTGCCTGTTCTCCACTTTATCCTGAGAACACACTCAGTGTCTGGAACAGCAGGCCATCAGAAACTATTAGCTAAACAAATAAACTTGTGAAATTAGGAGTCTAGAGTATGTTATCTCTTAAGTCCCTTCTAGCAGTCTTCCTGGTGGCTCAGTGGAAAAGAATCTGCCTGCAATGCAGATATGGGTTCCATCTCTGGGTTGAGAAGACCCACTAGAAAAGGAAAGGGCAACTCACTCCAGCATTCTTGCCTGGAAAATCCCATGGACAGAGGAGCTCCGTGGGGTTGCAAAAGAGTCAGACAAGACTTAGACACTAAACAAAAACAGTAAGTCCCTTCCACAACATTTGCAAATATAAGTAAGGAAAACATCAGTGCTAGTGGCTATATTGTGATGTATGCCTGCTACTTTATTTTTCAATTCTATCTATCCATCCCTAGTCATATTAATCATCAGCGAGGCCCTTCCTCTAACATTTCTGCCATCAGTCAAAAAGTTCTCCTAGCTGGCATTAAAGTACAATATTCCTTAATCTGTAATTTGAAACTATATTGTAAACATTTCTGTTTATAAAAACGTATACAATAGGGAAAATCTGATCAATTATGACATATTCTCAACTTGGTATTCCATTCCATCCCTCTCCTGTTTATTTTTGGTAAGGCAGAAAAGGAATTCTGAAAGTTAAAAGCCACAAAAAGTAGACAATTATTCAAAGCAAAGTTTGTTGAATTTCTAAGTGCCATCAGTGGCTTCTGAAGGAGCTGTTTTATTGTTTGAAAGATGAAACATGCTTGTTAAAAAGGGCGGGTTATTAAAATGCCCTAGTGTTCCACTTCCATTAGCAAAGTAGCATATAAATAACATTTTAATAAGAAAAAAAGCAAATTAAACATACTGATGCCATTTCTTTTCAAGCGCAGATAAGTATGACTATTGGGCACTTGACTCATGTACTGCTCAATTTAAAATATTTTTCTAGGTTTTTCTCAACACCTAAAATAATGGAGGAAAAATGGGCCCTTTTGAAAAATTCCTGAATATCTGCATTGTCATGGATTCATGCACTCTATTTCTTACATACCTAGCCTTTTCAAGCTCTGGCTTAGGCCAGAATAAGGCAAATTAACCTATGGACTGCTCCTTTTTTCAGGATGACAGCAAGTGAATCAAACTATACTTGAAGCTAGTATTGGCAGAATCTTTTATTTACTTTTCATGAGGTTTTGAAAACACTTTCTGAGGGCCTTCTAATAAGAGGAGCTGGTAAGTCACTTTATAGCCTCCCCACCATCCTGCCAGTCCCTCCCCGCACCCTACCCACCCACCCCACCCCCACAAAAAAATAAATAACACTTCCTTATGGAACTAATTGCTATTAATGCTATGAAGGCAGCTGTTTTCTGAGGGGTCCATTAAAGGTTCAGAAAGCGCTGGGCTTTGTATTTCCTTGTTGTCTCTAGTGAAATGAGCAGGAAGAAAACGTAGCCTCTGGGTGAAGTACGCAAACTCCTTTCCTAGAAGCACCACACTCATGCTATGCCCGGAGAGCTCAGTCACCTCGGCACTTGCTAGCCTGAGCAGGCTGTGCAGCGTTCTCCTGAATGGGTATTACTGCCGCCATTCCTCCTATCTTCTTCCGAAAACAAAGGTTTTTAATCTTAGTTATCTAATCCCATAATTTTCAAGTGCTTAAAGGCTCCAATTTAGCAACATCAACAGTGCTTCTCTCTTTCCTTTTTCACATAAACATGAGCAATCATACAAAACAAAAATTTGGCCCAGATTTTACCTCGGATGTTCAAGAGGAGAAAACAAAGATATTAAACATATCCTCTGTTCTTTAAATATCTGATTTATGGAAAACCCAAAATGCAGATTTCTACCTACTAAAATTAGTTGAAAGAAAATCCCTCTCAATGGTATAAAAATCATCAGAATTGATAATAAAACATTTTGAAAACATATGATACAGTTACAAACTGTGTACTTTTTTCTGCAAAGTAAAAATAACGAAATAAAACATTTTCTCCTTTAAAAATTCATAATTTGTAAGGGCATCTGTTTTACTCATTTACAAAAGACATGTGGACAGAGCCTGAAAGGCCCCAGATGAACTCCTAATTCTCAATGCTTTTATCCCTAGATAAGATTCATACCATCATAAGGGTGTACTATAACTCAACTGTAACTCAATTTAATTATCAAAGTGTGATTTTGTTACACAAGGATGGTAACATCTGCAATGTAAGAGATGCTCACTATTGAACTGAACTGAACTGAACTATGTGCTAGACATATATCTAAGTGCCTTACATATATTATTAATTTATTTATTCTTAAAATAACACTAGAAGGTAGATACTGTAATTTTCCTTCTTAAAAGATCAAGACCATGAAGTACAAAGAGACTAAGGGAGCCAGATTTCCAGCTGGGCAGCCTGGCTCTCAAGCCCCCGCTCTAAGCTGCTACACCAGACGGACTCTAATTAGTGTCATATTTATTGGATTATAAAGAATTCAACAATTTATGCCAAAACAAGGGAAAAATCAATAGCAAAGAAAAAACAGAATAACTTTTCTAACATTTATGTTTTCTAAGAAAAATAAATCAAATAAACCCCACAGCAGGAAAAATATAACAACTAGGTATAATAAAACTGGAAAAGACTCTGAGGCTGGGAAAGATTGAAGGCAAAAGGAGAAGAGCGTGGCAGCGAATGAAGTGGTTAGATAGCATCACCAACTCAATGGACATGAAATTGAGCAAACTCTAGGAGACAATGAAGGACAGAGGAGCTTGGCATGCGGCAGCCCGTGAGATCACAAAGAGTTGGACTCAACAAAGTGTCACAAGAGACTGAGCGACAACAACAAACAAAGAAATTAAAATTTTAACAAGAATCAAGTCAAATGAAATGCACAAATATAAACGAAGCATCTACCATGGCTATTATTGGGACTACAATGTACTGTAAAGATACATTCTCTGTCCTTTGGGGGTTTACAATCTAACTAGAAGATACATTATAACAGGTTCAGAAACATCAAAGCATATGGGTCTTTTCAAAGTAGACATTTCAAAGGAATGAGAGGATGACTTGGTGCAGTGTGTGAGAGAGGCACCGAGGTCATGGCATAGTTGAAAGTGCCTTCCTTCAGTTGTCAAAAAGCAGACAAAACTGTATCATCTACACCTCCTAGGAAAGTGCAAACAAGGACATATGTTATCACCTCCCCTGAAAAAATGAAGCTGTGAGGTCAGTAAAAATGGTAACAGATTCTCCTTATCAATTCCAAACTAACAGTAGAGATATGCACATTCTTTTCATAACTGGTAGTTTGGTTCCAAGCAGAAAGAAAAGGGAATAAAATAAGGAAAAAAGTCTCTTAAACTTGACACTGCTCTAACAAAAAGAGGGAAAATTCAACTCCAAACACTGATGTTGGTGTTTAACAGAAGAAAAGACTTCTTATATTATGAAACATATGCTTTTACAATAAATAAATACATGTTTTAAAATTTCCAGTGAAGGGCAATATTTGTGGAGTAGAAATGCTAGTTAGAGGTGAAAGTGAAGTCGCTCAGTCGTGTCTGACTCTTTGGGATCCCATGGACTGTAGTCTACCAGGCTTCTCTGTCCATGGTATTTTCCAGGCAAGAGTACTGGAGTGGGTTGCCAGTTAGAGGTAGCCTGTGCTTAATTTACCGAGAGCCTTTAAAATCAGATTTGAATACTAAAATCCAAATTAAATATGATTTGGGATCTTACATTCTTAGAGGAAATGGATGAGAATTTTGAAAAGGTGGAACCACCTTGAGTTTTTCATAGGAAAGATATTAAATAAGGCTAAGAATTTATCATCCCAATCAAATTAGAAATTGGACACCATACTACCTTTAGAATTTGTAACAGTAGTTAATGAAGGATTCAATTAAATTGTGCTTATAATAAGCACACATAAATTTCATGCACAGGGATGTGGAATATGTAGTCTTTTGTTCTTATTTTCTACTCACTGCTATAATCCAAAAAAAAAAAAAAAAGAGAGAGAAATAAAACAGAATTAAGTAAAATAATGATGATTACTTATAATTGTGATAAGCCTTGGAAAGAATGAAATAATTAGCAACTGTAATCTAAGGATATTACACAAATTTGTTTTATAAATTTGACACATTTTTCTTTTCTATAAGCTATTGAGGCAGTTACTATTTTTATGACATGAAATAAGTATTAGAGATACATTGGGTGCTTAATACTAAAGCTATTTTATATTCTCCATTGTGAAATGCATAAATTAAGGGACTTACAAAACAATGTAGTATATACGAAAAAATTAGACAAATAATTTCCTTCAAATTTCCCAATTTAGTTTACCTTTACCAACACCTATTATTGATATAATTGAGACACTACAATTTCATTTCACTATTTTCACTTAAAATATTATTGTAATCAGATAATGTGGAGAGAATAAATTATCACTGTACTGTCAAGTTTATTTCATTCCTTTAATTCTTCAGCATATATTTACATAATATATTCACCAAGGACTTTCCAAATTAACCACTACGTAATCCACCCTGTACTAGATACTAGGAGAAACAGTTCAATAGGGAACACTGGAAAGTAAAGCTAGGCACATAGTACATAAAATCATTTGTTGAAGTTCTCAGCCAGTCAGGAGGAGTTTCATCCTCTTGTATAGGGCAACACTGGTGACTTTAATGAAAAGCAAAATTGGAATTAGATATCTGAATCTGGGATATCATTTTTGAACTTTAGTGAGAAGAGAACTATTGTACCATTTCCAATAACAGCAAACTTGAGAGGCAATCAGTCTTAGGGCAACCTGATGAGGTGCTCCTTATTTTGTGCATATCTCTCTAAATGTATTCTAAACTTGATAAAACAAACTTTTTTGTTTGAAGGTCTGCCTCCGGCTCCAGTCTGTGAAGTTTTTAAGTTCAAGAAATGCCTCATTCATCTTTGTACCCTGCAGAATACATTTTGGTACCTGGCATTCACTAGAAACTCACTAAATGCTTGTTACATGCATGAGCATAAACAGAGGATGAAATACCTTCTGAGAAATGAAAAGTAGAGAAAGAGATTTTAGAGCCATTTTATACACAAGTGCAATAGTGCTTATTGTAAGCCTGGCTACCCCTTGCCACATAGAAGTTGTCCGTTAAATATTCTTAAAAGGAATTAATGTATGTATGGATAAATGAATGAATGAGTTCAGTAAAGAAATAAATATATTAAGAAAAGAGAAAATGGTCAAAGTCTGAACTTTTTAGAGGAAAAAAACAGTCAGTGACAGTGGAAAAGGAACAGTTAAAAGAAAAACAAAAAAAATGGAGTGTCATAAACAATAATAATGTGTTACAGTTTCAATTCCAAAGCACTTTCACATTATTTTATTTTAATTCTGATAACCGTCCTGAGAGGTAGAAAGAGTATGTATTATTATCCATGTTTTGTTACAGAGGAAGAAGCTGAGGCTCAGAAAGGTTAAGTGACGCGGAAGAGTTTTTCAAACACAACTGTCAGATGCAGAAAATAGAATAAGGAGTGAAAAGATTACCCCGAGTTTTGTGTGCAGTTCGCTGGAGTCTGTACAAAGAGAGCTTGGGAAGGAGCGAAGAAGAAGGGTAGAAAAGCAGATTGATGATTTAAGAAAGAGGTTATAAGTAAATATATTGAAGTATATCATACCACATATGCAATAATCACAAAAATATCACACATAAATCACATCACAGGAGTATTGAGCTAGTATTCAGGGCAGAAGAGACACAAACAGCTTCTCTTCTTACCCAAACTGACAACTTGCTTTCTACAATCTGATTTTCACTCTATCTGGTAACATGTGCACGTGAAAGTTTTCTTTGAAAGTATTGTTTCAAGATTTTAAATACTGCTTGGGTAAGATCTTCTTGATCAACTTTTCACAAATGATGTTTCTCTCTACCATTTTTAAATGTTTTCCATTCAAAAAACAGTATTGAATATATTTAGAAAGCAGCAGAGATGTGAATGCTATTTAACACTGCAGCTCTTCCAGCTCCCCTCTAACTGGAAAGTAGCTCTCATTAATGTCAACGTTGAAGGTCCACGTAAAGCAACTAGTTCTATTTGAGGAAAATTTTCTCAAGCAGTTTGTTTTTCAAGTCAGGAGGAGGGGGAAAAAAAGGGAAAGGGAAGGTCTGATCATTTTCCCTTGATTTCTCTAATGTATACAGGGTGAAACATATAGAGCCCTGGAAGAAACATACACAAGTAAATTTTGGAACAAAATTCACAAATAAATTTTATAATGATTTAGTCAAATAAACACGAGTAAATCAGGTTTTCTTTTCTTCTACTCAATATTTTAAATATTAAGATAAATCTTTCACTCTTTACACACATACCAACATAAGCTTTGGAAAGCTGTATTCTATGATTTTCTGAGTCACATCTACTTAAGTTTGCTAGGGAAAAGATATATTTTCCTTGATATTAGAGTTGTCAGTTGTGGAACATAAATTTAAATGGTAAGATAAATTGTTTTTTGATAGACAAAAAATCAACAAAATTGCAAGTTAAGTGATTCACATTTTTACTCAGTTTTCAGTCATATACAGAGCGGTAAGAACATTATGATCTTTTTGTAGATAACAGAATACAGTTTATATGTTGCTCTCTTTTTCCTTCCTGAACTCATCAATGAATAACAAAGCACACTGTGACTATGTCTGCATATCACATAAATGTCTAGATGAAAAGTGACAAATTCAGGCCATCATCCAACTATTTGAAAACATTTATCTTGATGACATTAAACATCTGGATGTTTCCAAATACCAAGATGTTTGATGTCCTGCAGATAAAATATCCTGATGAGTGCTTAAACGTTTTACTTATCTATTGGATAAAAATGCACATTTGCAAGCATTATCTTTTTCTGTTTCAGACACAAAATGTAATTTTAGCATGCATATAGTAGGAAGCTCTAGGAATCATCAGGTTTAGAAATTTTACTTACTCTTTTTCCTAATGAATCTTGAAATTAGAGAAACATCTTTATTTTCTTTTTAGTTAATAAAATAGATGTCATTTTGACAGTGTGCAGTAAAAAGTAAAAGATTTGCAAAATGAAGGGTACGGAGGAACCTAAGCCTTTATGTAAAGTGGCCCACAAAAACACTGTGCGTGAGGAAAACAACACAAACTAGTCTTAGTTGATTGGCTTATTATTCAGTTGGGATGTTATCTGTTTCTTCTTCTCACATCTTGTTCAAAGCATTTTGTTCTTAGCATGTCCATTTATGCCAGTTAGATGAAATGACAGACGTTCAGACTTCCTAATTTGACAATTTTGATGTTTCTAGTGATAATTTGGTATGCGAATAATAGTAAACATGAATTCTATTTTTGACTATTCATTAGATCTTAACTTGCTTGAATCACTGAAGATTGGCTATTACAAGTTCTCTGTCACATTTTCTAACTCTAGGTCTAATTGAACAAAAGGCTGATTTTTATAGGGGAAACAAGACAAACATTGTTACAAAGCAGGATATGTATTTTGACTATAAGCTTAAAAGAAAGATTAATGTTGTTTTCAATTCCCAGTACTTTAAATATAATTCTGTATAAGTATTAAATACCATTTCTAAGTCTTACAAATCAAGATTTCTTGCATTCCATACTAGAAGAAGGAAATGAATGTTCAAGTGAAAAACAATTCCCTGAAAGCTGGAAACCATTACGGCAGTAAAATAACAGACAATTGCATAACACACTTCAGCTCCCAAGCACTCTACCTTTAGGATCACTCAGAACTGAGCCAAAGGCACTGATGACCACATCGGCTTTCAGACAGACTATCTGATCTTCATCTTCATTCCATTTTCCAGTTTCATCTTGCTCTGTCCGAACAAATTGCATGGCAACAATTCTCCCACCTTTTACTATAACCTTCCGTGGAGACAAGAAAGGCAAAAATTCACATTTTTCTTCTCTAGCAAGCTCCACCTAAAATGAAACAGAACACAGAAAAACTTGAAAATGTTTCTTCTTGATTTAATATTGATTTTTAATTCAATTATTCATACTAAAGCTTATAATGTTTAAATCAACATGAAGGTTTTTCTTTCACCAAAGCTGAGATTCAGTTATCAGCTGTTCACATTTTGTAAATCACTGACACAGGAAGTCTTGCATTGAAGCTGTCATGTGGAATTTTATAGATCATGGCGAGCGTGCGTGCATGCTAAGTCGCTTCAGTCATGTCTGACTCTGTGCTACCCTATGGACTTTTGCTCTCCAGGTTCCTCTGTCCATGAGATTCTCTAGGCAAGAATACTGGAGTGGGTTGCCATGCCCTCCTCCAGGAGATCTTCCAGACCCAGAGACTGAACCTGTGTCTCTTGTCTCCTGAACTGGCAGGTGAGTTCTTTACCACTAGTGCCATCTGGTAAGTCCAGATCATGACATCACAAGCTATTTCTGAAGTTTTAGGTAGTGCGTGCCCTATGGCTGGTAGTGTGTGAGGTTTCTCACTATAATAGCGTGGTCTCCTTATGCTTTTATTTCTGTAGGTTAAGTTCTCTTTTTAATCATCCCTTTTATGAAAATAAATTCTGATTATTACCAGGCTGCATATATCTAAACTAGAAAAAAAATCCATAAAGTGGGTGAGCAAGTCTCTGGAAGTAACTGATTACAATGGTAGGAAAGCGAAAAGATTAGAGAAATTCTGTGGAACCAAGAAACAAGTAACATTTATTTTTACTTTCGGAAAAAAAAATGAAAATTTCAAGAAAGAGAAACAAACATGTTCCTCTTGACAAATTCCCAGTTATTCCACTTATCTGACATAATTTATTCTGCCATAAAATTGGACACTCTCGTTTTTGCTTTCCTGCCCATAATGGGATGTCTATTAAAATAGAATGTTAAGATTTATTTATTCACTTCTTTTTCCACTTACTGTTTTGGGTGCCAGGCCTTTGTTAATGTGATCCTAACCCGTATGTTGACTAGTCTTTTGCAGGAAATGTAAAAACATCCCACAGAAGAGGTTGTGAGTGTGTCTAGTCTCATTCTTTCCCTCCCCGATGGAAGAAAGATAGATTCTCAGTTGACGAGTGAGGTTGAGAAAGTTGAATGTGTAAGGCTTCTAACCAGGAATTATCTGGGCTACAACAAAATGAAAAAACTGAGACAAAAAGTAGCTTGCTCAATGTTTCGATGAAGCCATGGACCCATCTCTCAGCACTCCATCCACGAGTGGTGGTTCCATCTTTGCAGTACATCAGAATCACCTTAGAGGACCTGATAAAACCCTGCACAGGCTTACCCCCAGTTCTGTAGCACTGAATGAGGCCTGAGATTTGCATTTCTAACAAATTGCTAGGTGATGCTTTGCTGCTATTCCAGAAGTGACACTTTGTGAACCACGTCAGTTTAGACTATAGCTGCCTATCTCTGCACGTCGATTGATCTATACCATCAATTGTCAGTGAGATTAGTATCACCCATAAGGGAGTGAAATTTATTTTCCTCAGAGAAGAAAAATTCTTACATAACATAATAGCATAGAGTCACAGCATATAAACAGATACACAGAATATATATGGTATGAACATTACAATGTCATAAAAATCTAAAAATATCTAAACTCCTTCAAGGGATGATGATTTTTTTTTAATTTGAAAAACACATTATTACATATTGGAATGAAGCTATTTCAGTCTATGTCTTAATTAAGATGTTTTTTGAAAACTGGTTTTGAAGGCTTGAAAAGAGCTCCATAAACTACTGTCACATAACTTTTTCCTTTTCATTATAAAATTAAGAGATTAGCAATAGCAAAAACAATAAATAAGTGGGTATTGTGGGTGGTAAATATACAAGCCAGTGGCTCTCAAACTGCTCGTGGTTTATAAGGGAGAGAGAAATAAGTGGGATTGAATCAGTTTGAAACCTACTTCCACTGCTTATTTGGGATAGTTGCTAAATCGCTTTGACCTTACATTTAAAAAGGGGATAACAATACCTAGCTACATTAATTGGTATGTGGTGTTGCTTAAGGCAATTCAGAAATGTAAAACACCTGAAGCAAGCTTAACTTGTACAGGTGAAATAAATGCAATTTATTTGAAGTTGTCTTTTTCTGAATTCACTTTTCCTCCAAATCATTCTTCAACCTACTCAGTAACACTTAGCAGTAAGATTACGACTCCGACATCAAGGTAACTCAACAGCAAAGGTAAGGAATAAAAAAAAAAAGGAAAAGCCAAAAAAACTTATACTCCTCTTTAACATTCTACAAAACAAAAATGTGTGACGTCTGGAAAGCAAAATATTCCGTAAATACTTCAAATTAAAAGATAAATATAGTTGCATATAATGCTACGCTTTCTGTATCACTTTAGTCTCCTTTGCATAAGGGAGTGTCTTATAGCTCACCAACATAAACCAGTTTATTGTGTTTCAAAAATGTCAAGTGATGCTAATTTTAATGATAATGGCAAACTTGACTGGAGAGCAGTGCCAAATCATTATGGTTTGAGTAAATCAATATATGGTGTGTATTTATAATAGTACTCTTTTCTGTGGAGGGCAAAAACAAATTCCCAAACTAAGGGTGCACATACTGGGAGCACGTCTCAGACTCTAGGGTGTGTTTCACGCCTTTCTACTCTTCTCTATGAATACTTAAATAGTATATGTTATTATATGTAGATAACCTTATATACTTTTTACCAAATTTGGCCTTTAACTTAGAATGAGTTATTGAACACTGCAAACAAATCAAAACTTTTAAGAATTTACAATAAGATTAAGGTTGAATAAGATTTAGTGGTACTCTTGCATGGCTTTTGAGTAAAACTTATAGCCTAAAAACTATGTACTATTATGAACAGGAAGAAACTTCATTTTAATATGTCCTCAACTCACATAATAACTTTTCATATGCACCAGGGTTCATAACTTGTATTCAAATATTCAGTATTTGTGCCAGCTATCTGACTGTGCACAGAAGTCAGAAGGTATACACACTGGCCCACAAGCAGACTATTCCAAAATTCTGCTTTTGAAACTTACAATGTTATTTAGTCTCTCAAACATTTAAGATTTGAGCAGTAGACATAAATCACACTCTGTCCTGCTATCTTGCTATTCAGTTCAGTCGCTCAGTCGTGTCTGTCTTTGCGACCCCATAAACCACAGCACGCCAGGCCTGCCTATGCATCACCAACTCCTGGAGTCCACCCAAACCCACGTCCATTGATTCGGCTATGCCATCCAACCATCTCATCCTCTGTCATCCCCTTTTCCTCCTGTCCTCAATCTTTCCCAGCATCAGGGTCTTTTCCAATGAGTCCGCTCTTCACATCAGGTGGCCAAAGTACTGGAGTTTCAGCTTCAACATCAGTCCTTCCAATGAACACCCAGGACTGATCTCCTTTAGGATGGACTGGTTGTATATCCTTACAGTCCAAGGGACTCTCAAGAGTCTTCTCCAACACCACAGTTCAAAAGCATCATTTCGTCTGCGCTCAGCTTTCTTTATAGTCCAACTCTCACATCCATACATGACCAGTGGAAAAACCATAGCCTTGACTAAACGGACCTATTAGATACCTAGATTTTCCATTTTACATAAAAGAGAATAACTTTTAAAGAAAAGATAGAAAGACATGACTTGAATATATATAATTATTTGCAAAGTATTGATATTATATTGAAAAAAGAACTGAGATAATAAGATTTACTGTAGTCAATAGGGAAATATTAGGAAAATGAGAAATTCAAAGTAAGCAAAGCCATACGTTAAGTGAAATACCCTATAACTTATTTGTGGAAAACAAAGGAATTTATTTCCATTACTATGAAATCTATCTGAAAATACAAAAGTAATAATAATAAATACTCATATATTTATTTTTAAGTTCTTAAGACATAATTCATTTTAATTTTCACAAAGGAGATATAACATTTGTATATTAGTTGCTTATTTTAAGTATTTAGTTTCAAAATTTTCTCTCTGTTGCAGCTCTAAAAGCCAAAAACACAGTGGATACCATCATGATTTACAGACTAATCACACAGCCTCCTGCTTGCTGTCCCCATAAACAAACAATTGTGGGAATAAGTATTATTTCCTTCCTACAGAAGAGAAACTGATGCTCAGAGAAACCAAAGGAATATTAAGAAATGACAAAGTTTAGCTAAAAATTATGCTATGGCTAAATCAAAGCCCTGTGGTATTCAATTTTATTCAAAGACAGAAATTCTAGTATATTTGAAAGAATGAGACTTTGTATAGCTACATTTGTTGAATTTCAAAACAAGGCTAATTGGAACAGGAAAGAAAGGATCTGCTGCTGCTGCTGCTGCTAAGTCGCTTCAGTCATGTCCGACTCTGCGACCCCATAGACGGCAGCCCACCAGGCTCCCCCGTCCCTGGGATTCTCCAGGCAAGAACGCTAGAGTGGGCTGCCATTTCCTTCTCCAATGCATGAAAGTGAAAAGTGAAAGTGAAGTCGCTCAGTCGTGTCCGACTCAGCGATTCCACGGATTGCAGCCCACCAGGCTCCTCTGCCCATGGGATTTTCCAGGCAAGAGTACTGGAGTGGGTTGCCATTGCCTTCTCCAGAAAGGATCTAGCCAAAGGCAAATTAAAGGTAAGGGTTTGGCTGGATAAAGGCTGTCCTCAGTGGAAAGAGGAAATCCAAGCTTCCTGGTCTCAGTAAGTTTAGAGGTATAATCACAAAATACAGGAACCAGGTGATGGACTTAGGAACTCAATATTGTAGATTAGTTAATGGAGACTCCTTGAATACAAAGGAAGGGTAAGTTTAGAACAAAGAAGTACTACTTCATAAAGCAAACAGTAGAGACATAGAATACATTATCTAAAGATATAAAGATAGAAAATTAAAATAGAATTCAAATTTATTTATTTGTTAGACAATAAACTGGTACAAAGACAATATCTTACTTAACTTTCTATCCTCAATATCCAGCTGTGACATTCGAATATTTAAGAAATGATGAGCATAAGAAAATGAACATTTGGACAGATGCCTGGCAAATCAGGATATATTCTAGCCAATATGCCACATGAAAGGTTATCCGGTGGATTTCAGCCATATAAGTATCTAATAAAATGACTGGCACACAGTTGACACCGAATAACATTTTGTTTACCACAATGAATGATTAATATGAAAACCCCGAAGATATTCAAGCTAACAAAATGACAACTGACTCGTAGTAAATGGAGTCGACAATACTAAATATTCATCTTATAGCAAGGAACACAACATTTAGAAGACATGCTACCTGACCAGAGCATCCTATACTGTGAGTTTGAAATGAAAAAGCAAATGGTACTCCTTCTCAGTTGTCAGTTTCAGTGCCATATGTTTATGATGGACCAGAGTGACCAATGATCTAACTTTATGAAGTAGGTCTTAACATTTTGTTGTTCAAATGAATCAGGCTCCTGTGCTAATAACTGGTTCACAGATGTCAGTGTTAGTGCCTTTTAATACCTAATGTTTGCTTATGATCATTGTGTGTGTGCTCCATCACTCAGTCACGTCCGACTCTTCACAACCCCATGGACTGTAGCCCACCAGGCTCCTCATCCACGGAATTTTTCAGACAAGCATACTGGAGTGGGTTGCCATTTCCTTCTCTAGGGGATCTTCCTGACCCAGGGATTGAAACTGTATCTCTTTCATCTCTTGCATTGCAGGTGGATTCTTGATCACTGAGCCATCAGGGAAACCCCAATGATCATTAATAATCAACAATTCAGTGAATTGAGTATATGGACATTTCTGTTCGTGACACATATATTTATTTATTTACTTGTTTGATAAGCCTATTCTCATGAGGAACAACTGGTACACCAAGCAAATATACATGTCTCCTGTCTTTTTCCCCACCAATAAATATTCAAGGAAATTAGATACAAAAGCATCCATAAGTTTCCATTTTTGAAGTTCAATAAATCGCTACTTTATTTTCATACTGTCTGAGGGGAAAAAAAAAAAAAACGCTTCTTAGCTTTGATTTTTACCTCCATATTCGGGGAAAATATGTGGTTGATGCAGAGTGAAATAAAAATAGAGTGCTATAGCATGCAATAAAGATCATCATTTTAATGATTAACTTTATGTAATGTGATGATTTGGTCTGATTAATATTACAGGCATCGTACTGTGGAAATTATGAAACAACATAATTTACTATAATTAAAAGCATGATGTCAACTCATTTTTAGATTGCATATAGACAAAGTAAGCATAGGTTATAAGCCATAATGAGCAGAACTCAAAACCAGCATACATTAAATTCTAATTGCCAAAGTTGGAGAAATGATGTGAAGAAACAATATTCTTTGTACAGATTATCGTCTAACAGCCAGACATTCAACAAGTGATCAGTTCTATCAATATATGAACATGAGGACCTCAGAGATGTTATTTCAAATCAAAATTGTTTGATAGTCTGTATTGGCCAGTGATAATCTTGGAAAATATTATCTTTTACTTCATCACTATTAAATTATTCATACTACATAATAAGAACACTATTGATGTATTAACTTGCCAACATTTATTAAGTCCTTATTATATACAAAAATGGTGCTACATGCTGTAGTTAATAAAATAATTCCTACTTTCAAAAATCTCAGAAAAAGAAACAAATATGCAATTATATTTTGTGATAACATATAAACACATTCTGTTTTAATGGCACATAAAAGGGTTATTTTAAACAGCAGTTGTGCAGGTCACAAAAGGGCTGCCTGAAAAATGTAAAATATAAACTAATCTTGAAAGATGAGTAGGAATTAGTTAGAAATTCTGGTATGAAACAGATTATCTTCCTTCGGTGAGAGAAGATGTAGGATGGCAAAAGAGTTTATCTCAAGAAAGAAAGCGACCTGGTCAAATCCCCTTGTAAACATGCTAATGGAAACAAGCTATCAATCAGCATTTGCAACTGGGAGAGCAGTTATCCTTGTGATGCTTTTGCCAAGGTATACCTGCTAGTCTAGGACTGCTAAGGTAAACAAAACCTGGGATTTATGCAGCATAGCTCTCTCTAAACAGTCATGTTAACTATGTGACTATCTGCGTATAAACTGGAGATATTTTATAGTTAAAACAACTTCGTTTTGTGTAAGTGAT
Organism: Bos indicus; assembly: GCF_029378745.1. Lineage (NCBI taxonomy): Eukaryota > Metazoa > Chordata > Mammalia > Artiodactyla > Bovidae > Bos > Bos indicus. The sequence continues at coordinate 46,225,154 of NC_091762.1, read as the reverse complement.
AGAGCTACTAATGTTACTTAGAGACTACGTTATTCTGGATCAAAGCATACCCTGATGCAACAAGATGGCAGTCTTGTACCTTTTCTTGTTTACCGCACACTTCATGTTTACTTGTATCCTTGAAATTATTAATAAAGCTGGATACAAGTTATAACTCTAATTCATGTGAGTTTGACTTCACAATCCAATCTTCTGGTTGTTTTGGTTACCAGGGAGACAAAGGAAGATAAAAGAGACAGTAAACTCTGAAAATCTACTCCTGATCACATCTCCTTTAATTTATTAAAAACAGCTTAATATATTTTGTACTTTTTGACTTATACAGACTCACAGTCTGTGGTGGAATGCAGAGCAATTGATGTGCTTACCAGTCTCTGGAATATACAAGCTAACTCTGCAATTATTCTTTTCTAGGCAAAAGTTTGCTGAAACCACAAGTTGAGGTTACTTTTTTTACTGTTTCCTATGGTGTTACAAGTATTTGGCATCTTTTAACTGTAAGGTTTTAAAATGGAAGAATCTTGAACAGAAAGAAACATTTCTCCAATGAGAGTTCTACTACACACTGGATATAGTTGCCCCTTAACTATGCTGTGTCATGATGAAGCTACAAAAACCAGAGATGCAATGTGTGGCATAATTTAGAGGCTTAAAATGCCTTTGCACGGGTATTATGAAATACATCATTTTTAAAAGAAGAGAGTATTTTTGAACATTACTCATTTATGACTGACAAAATGTTCTTAAATCTGATGAGCTTTTATTAATCCTCATCTTAGATTTTGCTACAATCAAGCTGTTAGTGGGATATCTCACAAGATATTTGTTAGAATATTTGTTGGAATACAGTTAAGCTATTGTTGGAATGTCTCACTAGATTATCTTCTGTATTAGGTTGGTGCCTTTGTAATACCTTCTTCAATCTTGAAATGCCTCTTCGTACAAATTCTGTACAAATTAGGATCTTATGTCTTGTGCAACTTGCTAATCCTCTCTGATTCTATATTTTTTACTGATTTTTAATTTTGATTTCATATATTGCTTGGTTGAATTTCTTTTTTTTTCTTTCTTTTTTTCTAAATTCATAGCTATCTTTTCAGAGTTTGAAGGCCAAGGAAAATTGACATTTTCAATCTACTTGCAATGCTAGGTTGATATTGTAATAAAATAAACTTTAAAAATTTAGATTAATATATATTGATAAATAATTGAATGAACTATTTATTCAAAAGCTATCAGAAGTAATTTTGAAGTATATATATATGCATAAAATATAAATTACATATTTTAATAACTTTATATTCATTTAAAGTCTTCCTATAAGGTTTTCAATGCCCCTAAAGTACTTTATGGAGAAGGAAATGGCAACCCACTCCAGTGTTCTTGCCTGGAGAATCCCAGGGATGGGAGCCTGGCGAGCCCCCGTCTATGGGGTCGCACAGAGTTGGACACGACTGACGTGACTTAGCAGCAGCAGCAAAGTACTTTATTCAACATGCTTCACTGATCTGTTGACTTGGACCAAGCACTATTCTACATTTTCAGTCAAACTCAAGTTGAATGAGCCAAACCATTTGAAGGAGATCGCACTTTGTGTGATGAGTATAAAGTAATAACTACTCTATAAGTGTCATAATATAGGAAGCATAAAGAACTGTAAGATCTCACAGGAGGGAGAGGCTAATTAGGATGGAGCTAAGGAAGCCTTCAAAGAGAAAATGACATTTAGAACAGACCTTGAAGGATGAGTTTATCTTTTTTAAGAGAAAAAAAAAAATCACTTTTAAAAAGAATGACAATGTTTCTTTTTGGTTTTGTATTAACTCATATGTGCTTTTCATTTATATCTTTTAAACTGCATGCATGACAAATATGTTTTTTAAAATTACACAAATTAGTTTTTAATATTTTCAACTTATAAAAAAGGAAAGAAGATATTGGGAAGCTGAGATGAACATTATTAATGGAAGAGGATCTTCTAAATTTCACATAAAAGTTAATAGAGTAATGACAACATAAAGTTTAATAGAGTAATACCAAAATGCCATTGTTTAATGAATTGACACCAGTTTAAAATGTGCACTATTAATGAATCTGTGTGTATGTATGTGTATATAATATATATTATATATAAAACTCCAGGAGATAGTGATGGACAGGGAAGCCTGGCATGCTTTAGTCCATGGGATCACAAACAGTTGGACATGACTTACTAACTGAACAACCATGGCATCAATACATACATGGGAAAGCTGGTAAACTTTTTTAAAAGGTACGTTGTTTTTAGCTCTACAGATATTCCTAAATAAACATGATGTAGCCATCCCTTGGGATTTTTGAAAATAAGTAAACATTTAGAATATATATAATCTTGAATGGGCACAAGCATTTTTTATCTTCTGGCCTGTTTACAGTCCTTGTTTTTCACTTACTATCTAAATTATCACATGTAGTGTAGAATTCTGACAGTCTCACCTGTCAGCTTCTTCAATATCCATGTCTTGATTGCAGCAGATTTTACCTCACCAACTGACTGGGGACACATTAATTGCAACTTGTTTCAAGTGTAGTATTTATAGATATTGCCAAAATTTTCAATACAGACTTCCTGTCATTTCATGAAGAGATAAAGCCTTCCTGTCCACATTCTGTATCATTCGCATATTTTTCCTAAATGTTCAAAATACACAACTTGGGGAATAGAAGAAATTTTAGAAGCATATAGTTATAACACTGATTTTATAGATGGGCATATCAGACTAAAATACATAACCTAGACCCAAGTACTTCAACTTTGGGTTAATTCCTTTTGTGACTATTCCATTCTCTGAAATTTCAGTCTTTTCAAAAAGGTAAACACATACAGATCCTTGGAATGTCATTCCAACATCATCATAAATGATTAAAGATGTATTTAATATCTCAGTACCAGGAAAGCCCCTAACTACCATTAATAACTTTGTGTGCCTGGGGACAACTGTGCATTTGTTTGTTTGCAGGTATCTTCATATCACTAACCTAGCTAATGGGTCTCTGATTACTTTCCATGGAGACCACCAGCTCAAATGATGTGCAGGTGGTAACTACTGAAGAGCTGCTATAAGCATCACCCTTAACTAAGCAAAATTAATTTTGCCAGCTTATAAAGGTTATTTTCTAAAAACAGTCCCAGAGTCATATTTCTTAAAACTAAATAAAAACTAGAAACCATTAGCTACTGGTAAGAAAAGGCATATTTAGCTAGTAATATTTAGATGATGAAAGAAAATACGGCTGTAGCTTCAACATGATCATTTGACCTTAAAAATACTTCAGAGGAGACCTGCAGATCATACCACATTAATGATCTAAAATGGGGAATGCTCTGTGGTACCAGAAGGATTCAATTAAAAGATACATATTTTTCACATAAAATGCATTTTTTTTCAGAGTCGTGGTAACAGATGAAGACATTTTTGACTAGCAGACCAGTCAATCTGCTTCTGTTATTTTATTATTAAAAATAATAAAGCAGTATTATCAAAATAGCTGACCTTCTGTACAGCTAAAATACATGAAAACAGGCACTGTCAAAGTTAAATCAGTTATTATTCTGGCAAATGAACAGGTAGAATAAAATAGTGAGCCCAAATAAAACAACAGAGGTAATGCATATTGGGAATCTGCTGCATGACGCAGGGAACCCAAAGCTGGTGCTCTGTGACAACCTAAAGGGGTGGGAGGTGGATGTAGGTGGGAGGGAGGTTTAAGAGCAAGTGGGCATGGGTATGCCTATGGATGATTCATATTGATATTGGCAGAAACCATCACAATACTGCAAAATTATACTCCAATTAAAAATAATATACAAAAAATCACAGAGGACTTCACTGGGGGACCACTCGTAAAGAATCCGCCTGCCAAAAAAAAAAAAAAGAATCTGCCTGCCAATGCATGGGACACAAGTTCAATCCCTGGTCCAGAAAGACCCCACATGCGCAGGATACTGAACCCACACTCCCTAGAGTCCATGCTTCACAACAAGAGAAGCCATCACAATGGAAGCTCACGCACCACAGCAAGAGAGTTGGCCCAGCTTGCCAGGACTAGAGAAAGCCCACATACAGCATCAAAAACTCAGTGCAGCCAAAAATTAAAACAACAGAATTAAAGATCTATCGTGTTTTGCTGCTATTGGGAAACCGAATATGTTTCTTGGTATGTTCTCTGTGTGTGGGACTGTGCTATTAAAATAATTTTGTATTGCATTCTTCTCAGTAATAATTAATAAGAACTACAAAGTCCTTCCCCAACCTTATCCATTAAATTTATCAACTCAAGTGGGTCTGTTGAGTCCTGACCTTCATGCCTCCTTTTAGGGATTCCCAACAGCCTAAAGCATTTCTGCAGTTCTATCTGATCTGTCAACAGCTTTTAATACCAGCATTTTGGGGGATTCTGTTATCCTCTGAAATTTAATCTCACCTATTTAAGCTTGCAGAAAGTTCTGGAGGGAATTATTAACAGATTTTCCCTCATCTTCTTAGAGGATAGTGCTGAATGATTGGCTGGTTTCCCTAAGGACCCTTGGCTGCGAAGTGCTAGTTTTTCAGTAGCATCCTATTTAGCATGTGTGTGAGGCCACAGGGGAGACTGAAAGACATTTGGAATCAGAATTACATCAATATGCTGATGATGCCTCCACATCTTCGTTTCATCAAACCTTATATTCTGTAGCATTAATGCTTCCTTAACTAAGATGGAAAATGCCCCAAAACAGCACACTGCTTATAGCTCTAATTAGACAGTGGGAAACTAGATCGATGATACATTAGAGCAGTGGATCAGCAGCTTCAGCATCACCAGGGAACTTGTTAAAAATGCAAATTCTCAGGCCCACCCCACACCTACCAAATCAGAAACTGGGATGGGGCCCCAGTAAGCTGTGTTGAATAAGCCCCTCAAGGTTATTTTGATGCACACTAAAGTATGAAAACCTCTGATTAGTTAAGTGGGATGTGCTTGTCACTGCAGCATCTATTGGGTAGTGATTCTTCACTTAGTAGATTAAAACATTTATGGATCGAATTATATGGTTCTTTGTTATTAACCATGTAAAAATTCTTGTTAAATCTAACTGGCCTAGGTAGTAATTTATATTTGCCATTAAATGGTGAGAAAACTTTATATTGTTCTCTAGTTCCCTCCTCTTTCAAAAATTACTTGAGGATTAGACCACAGCTTTGGATATATACATGCTGACATGCCTGACAGTGAGGCCTTTTACCAATAGACAAATTATGTTATTTTCAAATTCCACCCAAGAGTCAAAGCCCAATAAACAATATACATATTTGAGAAAAGCTCTAAATGTCAATCTTCATTGACTTCATAGAAACCAAGTGTGATTGCAGTTTGTGTATATTTGGGGTAGAAAGCATATGAGAAATAGAAAAAATACAAAGAAATTAAATTTGGTATTAAATTCTTCATATACATTAAAAATTTGTCTCAGGATATTCTCAAAATCTGTTATCTTAAAGTAGATACATGATATTGACTTAGCAGTTTCATAAGCATTAGCACTACCATGTCCTAGGCCTCTTTGATGTATGCAAAATTAAATAATGGTCAAGAGGTATTAACTTGCCATCTTTACAAATACTGGAAGTCCTCAGTCTGAAAAATGCATATTCACAGGCCAGTGATCCAACCCTAAAATCCATGCACCTTCTGTTGCTGTATTATTCCTTCTTTAACACTGAAAACTTTTGCCTAGAATTCGCAAAAGAAACTTCAAATGACTTCTGCTGTTAACAACTAAGCTAATTTGGTAAGTGTTAGCCTTTTCAATGCTAGAAGCCCTGGATGCTTATTTTCTCCAGAAAACATTCATTCCACAATTATTTATTAAACATTTTTCATGTGACATTCATTGGGCTAGGCAGGGGAAGAAAAAAAAGGATGACATAGCATCATTCTCATAGAGCTCACAGCCCAGGGGTTTTAAGACAATGTAAATGTTTTCATTTCTTGTAAACTAATAATAAACATCCAAACATTTGTTCTTCTAGTTTTAATTAAGCCCCAGTTCTGGTTGAGTCTACTAAGTTCTACTGCAGGCAATAAAAGAAGTTATCCCACCAACCCATTGCTTCCTCCCAATACTTTGATGACCATAGTTCATCCCACCAAGGCTTGACCTTCTGACTGAGCAATGCCTGGAGTTTGATCCTTTCCTTCCTATAAACCAGTCACATCAACTAATAGCCTTGTTGTTGTTTAGTTACTAAATTGTGCCTGACTCTTTTGTGACTTCATGGACTGTTCCCACCAGGCTCCTCTGTCCATGGCATTTCCGAGGCAAGAATATGGAGTGGGTTGCCATTCCCTTCTTCAGGGAATCTTCCTGACCCTGGAATCATACTTGCATATCCTGCATTGCAGGCAGATTCTTTGCCACGGAGCCACCTGGGAAGCATCTAACAGCCTACTCTCACAATTAGCCCCTGAATAGCTTCCCTGCATCTAACCCAATACCCCCTTAGTCAATTATCAACAGAGCCATTCTTTTAAAATTTAACTCAGATCCTGGTGTTTGTCTGCTCAAACCAGTTCAAGGATTTCCTCTTTCCTCAGTAAATACTGGCCTTTGGAACACTTACAAGACCTCATCACATATAGGCACATATTATCCTCTCATACTCGGTTCCAGTCATACTGACTTTTTTTTTCTATTTCTAAAAGTCCAAGAAACTTCCTCAATCAAGGGTGAATGCATTTGCCTTGATCTGTAACATTTTTCTCCCAGATGTCTACATTTCCTCAATGTCTTCATTTTTATGCCCAAAAGAAAGAAAGTGAAGTCACTCAGTTATGTCCGACTCTTTGCAACCCCATGGACTGTAGCCTACCAGGCTCCTCTGTCCATGGGATTCTCCAGGAAAGAATACTGGAGTGGGTTGCCATTTCCTTCTCCAGGGGGTCTTCCCGACCCAGGGATTGAACCCAGGTCTCCTGAATTGGAGGCAGACACTTTAACCTCTGAGCCACCAGGGAAGCCTATGCCCAAAAGTCATAGTAATAGAAAGGCTTTCCTGGGTCACCCTGTTTAAAATGGAAATCTCACCTTCTCTTTCACCATGCTGCTAAGTCGCTTCAGTCATGTCCGACTCTGTGTGACCCCAGAGATGACAGCCCACCAGGCTCCCCCGTCCCTGGGATTCTCCAGGCAAGAACACTGGAGTGGGTTGCCATTTCCTTCTCCAATGCATGAAAGTGAAAAGTGAAAGTGAAGTTGTTCAGTTGTGTCCGACTCTTAGCGACCCCATGGACTACAGCCTACCAGGCTCCTCCGTCCATGGGATTTTCTAGGCAAGAGTACTGGAGTGGGGTGCCACTCTTTCACCATAACCTCTCCCCAAATTCACACTTCTTATAGTCCTATTTAAATTTTTGTTCTGCATTGCATTAACCACTGTTCAACATACACTTATGTGACAATCTACTTGCTTGATCGAGTATCTTTCCTTACCAGGTATGAGCTCCATGAGCACAAGATTTTCTATCTGATGTGTTCACTGCTGTATTCCAATTGCCTAAAACAGGCTTGATACACAAAGGATGCTCAATAAACTTTAAGCTGATTAAACAAACAAGCAAACAAAACTTCTACCCTCTCAAGTAATTAATTATCTGGTCTCATTGTGTTTGTGTGTGTGAGTGTTTTCTACTTATGTAGAAATAGCCACCACTCATTTCTAGTGACCCTTGCCAATGGAAGATGACTATAATATAAAGTATGAAGTAAACTGACATTGCCATTCCTGTGTGTCTTCCCTTCCAAATTTCAAGGTGCTTTAGATTTAGAAAAATAAGATGTAAAGTACTTAGTTCAAAATTGTTCAAGTACTTATTATTTGCTGAGGTCCTATGCTATACATGAGGATATAAAGATGAATAACATTAGCTCCTGTCTTCTCTCATCTTAAGCAAGTCACTTTACTCCAGGATGACTATTTTCCCTGTATTTGTATCAGTGTAAGATTGCACTTTTTTTTTTTCTTTTTTGCTCAGTCGTGTCCGACTCTCTGCGACCCCATGGACTATACAGTCCATGGAATTCTCCAGGCCAGAATACTAGAGTGGGTAGCCTTTCCCTTCATCAGGGGATCTTCCCAACACAGGGATCGAACCCAGGTCTCCCTCATTGCACTAATTCATGCCTAAAATAGTGCTCCAGAAAAAACTCCTAGGATTATAAGACTATCTCCACCTTAGATTTGAAAGTCTGAAAAAGAGTGGATGGAGAAAAGCCCTGGAGAATAAAATTGACATTTTAAACTCAGTCATGAACCAATGGTGACTCTGATATTTCAGTGAGATTAATCTGCAATGTAGTTAGCCTACATGTGACAAATTACCTATTGACTACAGTTATAATTCTTGCCCAGTATAAAGACTCCAAATATGTTCAGGAATTCTAAAGCAAATCAAATTCATAATACTGATTTGTATAAAATAAGTAATTTATCTCTCTATAAATACATTTGGTTCCTGTTCTCAGAATTAATATCCTTTATAAGGTATTATCTTTCTTAACATTAAAATTTGAGAACTCTATGGTACATGTACCCAGCTGATGTCTCAATCAAGATTGGTCACCAGTCTCCTGTAAGAATGATATGATTTAAAATCTGTCATTTTTAGTAGTTAACTAATTAATTCTAAATAATGCTTACATTAGAGCTCAAAAAATAAACGATAATCCCCTTGTTCTATTGGCTTCATAGAATAATGAATTGACTATGACATATATATGTGTGTATATATATATATTTAAATGTAGCTTGTAAATTTGGTTTACAGAAAATTTTGAATGTCTCTAATTACCACATTCTCCTAATATCCATGCATCATTTTGGGAAGAGTATCTATCGTTAGGATATGGAAGACTTAGCACATTCCACTGTTACTAGTTAAATACAACATCTTTCAATGATATTAACACAGAGTAAGAAGCACTTGTGAAATGACAAAGATAAATTCATTTTATCCAAATCAGTGTTATAAAATAATTTTCTTTTCCTTTGAATGTCTGTACTAAAAAATAGCAACTATGGGTAACCCAGAAATTTTAAAATTTGCACTTCACAATCTGAAGAACATTCTAGTGATTTAAACTAAGAGCCTGCACATTAACAGTTGTATCTTCTAAAATCTGTTGCATTACAACTCCATATTTTCTGACGGTTTTTTTTTTTTTTTTTTTTTTTACCTCCTCAGGGACAGCTCTTATATTAACAAAGCCTTTTCTGAAGACGATGAACACTCGGCGGGCTCCACAACGTAAAGCGGATGTTGCACAGTCGAAAGCTGTGTCTCCAGCTCCGAGTACAATCACGGTTCCCCGTATCGACAGCAATGGAGAGTGACAGGCGCACATTCCTGAATGATGAAAGGAAAACCCCATTTTCAAGTAGAGAAACCATTTCTGCATGACAGCTCAAAAGATACTTGTACTCAAAGCAGTGTAAAATTGCATCTTGCAGTTTTCCAGGATGGAGTGTCACTATCAAATTATTCTGCTTCATTGAAAGACAGTTTTATTCCCACTTTAAAAATATGCTCATATATGTAATTTCATAGTCAATACCTTTAACTTCTTTTTTTTTTTTCTTTCTAGAAGGATATCTATAACATATTTTGAAGAGTTTGAGTCTTAAGAAGCTGGAATTAACCAATTAAAACTCTCTTTGTCAAAGTTGTGATGTGTATTTTTAACTTACTGTCATTAAGTTTTTTTTTAGAAGGAAAAGAGTGATCCTTGTGATCTGGGTTAATAATCTGCAGTATTTCATTACAACATTTTATTTAGATATCATAAGAAATCTAATGTGTAGATTTCTAATGTGTAGCCCTGCTGTATATTATATTTGGTAAATTTTGAAAATTAACATGCTGAGTCTGTTCCCTTTATGTAACTGAAGAATTTCTAAGAATTATTTTCTTCAAATAGTTAAAACTTTTTCCCTTTTTTTTTTTGCTTTTTCCTGTAAAATTGAACAATAAAAAATATTAATCTCCAAGTGAGCATTTTTCAACAGCATTTATATAAAGATTTAATGTCCACATGAAGATTCTTTTAAAAAGTGAAAGGCAGGTGTTTGCTATATATTAGGTAGCATTGTATTATTGGATTAAATAAAATTGGTGACAAGATAAATTACTATAATTTTTGAAATGGTACAAAGATAACTTAGTGTTATCATTTTGCTTGAAAGTTTCTGTTTGGGGTTACATAATTAGCCTCTGTAACTCTCAAATACATACTATGTGTACTAAGATATTCTTGCTTTCCTAGCAAGCATCATGTTCTCTTGGAAGAAAAAGATAAAGATAGTACACAACTTTAGCTGTAAAATTCTGCAGATTGATCTAAGAGAGGCAGTTTCTTGTATTTTTCAATTTAGGAGAATAAATGTAAGTTCTTATGTTTTCAGTAGGTAATTATATGTTAGAACAGCTTAAGTTCAGAATTCTTTAAAAGTATGTATTTAAGGAGTTTGGCTATTGGTTTTTAGGGAATACCCTGTAGTTTCCTTCTCACTAAGATGATGACCCTAGCCTAGTCACAGCAGAAGACAAGCAGAGCTTCCGGTTCATCTTCCTGTTATGTGAAGTGATAGCACACAGAGACTAGGTATTAGGGTAGTCATCAAAATGTTTTACTTTAATTTCATAAAACTGTGGTTCAAGAAGGGACTGAATCTTTCTGCTTGTGTGGATAGAAATAAAGAAGACAGGTCACTTGCCCCATTTTAAAACAAACAAACAAAAATAGTTCCCAAAGTGAAATTGCTGCAGTTTCTTATAAGAACACCTTCTGATGTTTGTTAAGGCACTCTTATTTTGAAGCAAGTTTTCATAATGCAATTTAGACCTGTATATAATACAGTGAAAAGTCCTTATGATGATGTTCTATTAGGAGGATGGACAGTTATGTGATTCTGGCTAACAATCATATCAGATTTTTTTTTTTTTACCTTGCTATTATGAAGGATGAACAGGAGATCTGGAAATTTTCCTACTGATCCTGGATTTAACATAATTGTATAATACATATAACAACATAGGCAGTATTAGGAACAGAAGACAATTGGTGATACCTGCTTTACTGCTTTTGGCTACAAGAGGCAGAAAGTCTTTGGAAGTGTAAAACCCCTGGTCCTGTGTCAGGCCTTGGAAGATGTGATCCTTCTTGGGTTCTGGCAAACCTAAGTAATACAAATTTATAAAATATTATTAGCAAGAAGAGTGACTTTTCTTACCGACCATTAGAAAGAAAGTAGAAAGCTACACTCACTAAAATGATGTGGTTCTAAAAGAAAAAAAAATATAACCAAATTAATATAAAAGGGTACAGAAAACAATGTAACAGACATCAGAGTGTACTTTTGATATAAAATTTTTGTACTTGATAAACTGTACTTTTGATGTATATGTAAAGCATACATCATAAATCACACATTTATGTACACATAATTAAAAACATGAATACACACATATAGTGTTAAGAGGGAAATCCGCTTATACTCTTTCCTCATAACAAAAATAATATTTCTGAGTACTAAAGTGCTAAGTATAAAAAATTATCAAGAAAACTAAATGAAAATGTGAATTTGTATTTATCTAGTTCCTAAATATGGAAGCTAATTATAAGGGGGAAAAAAGACTAAAAGACTTCAAAGGAAAAGAGTTTTACCACAAAAATTCAACTACTTCTACATTTCAAAATATACACAAATTAAATAGTAAATGATTAGCTAGAAGACTATTTTGACAAATAAAATGTCTTTTCTATATAAAGACATTTCTCAATTTTAATAAGAAACATTAATTCTCAATAGAAGAATAAACAAAGATAATAAAAACGGGATAAAAAAAAATACAGCTTATAAGCACCAGAAAACTTAAACCCTTTAGTAATATAAGAACTGCCAGTTAAAACAATGAGATATGATTTTTCTTCTATTAAAAAGTAAAGGATTTAAGAAAACTACACCATATGGCAAGGTTAAAAATGGGATTTGTTATGCTCCTTTGGTAGAAATTTAGTAGAAACTGGTGCTCAACTTCTAAAAAAAGTTTTGAATCTATCATAAGAAAACACTAAGACATGCAAATAAAGGTTTAATGTACAAAAATGGTAATTGAAAAAAAAAATGAAAGAGAGAGACAAAGAAAGGATAGTGGAATACAAAAATGCCAACAGAATGAATAATACAATTTTATTTTAAGAAAAGAAAAAGATAATAGAATAAAATGCAGTTATTAAAACAAACATTTGAAAAATGTGGTAACAGATTGCAATAAAAAAACAATTTTAAATAAACCAGCAGGACACAAAGCATTGTATATTCAAGTTTTGTAAAAAAAAATATATATACATATATATATATATATAAGCAATATAATCTGAATAGTGATCATTTCTGGGAGTGGGATTAAGGATATTCCATTGTGTTTGTTTTTTTTTTTTTCCTTATTTGCCAAATGGTCTGTAATATTCATGTATCAACTAATTAGGAAATAATTGCCAACAGTTTGAAAAGAATATGAATAGGCAACTAAAATGTTTTCAAACTACAATTGAAACAAATCTGATAGCTTTCACTTCACTACAGGAAAACTTTTCATCTCAATTCCATAAGGAGGAAATTTAAATTTAATGTTATTTACTATCTAAAATTCAGTCGACCAATAGGCCATTCCAGAGAAGTAGGAGTTTATTTCAGAGTTAAATGAAGAGCAATGGTAGTTGGTGGATACAAAGAGCAAAAAGCATGGTGCAAGGGATGAGTTTTGTTGTGTGAGATAAGGTAGATACGATATTTGACCTGAAAACTGAATGGGGCTTGTGGATTGAGTTTGTAGCCAGCAATAAACCACTCCTGTCCCTTCAAATTAAATCAAACGTTTTTCTTCCTTGTCCATCACCTCCTCCATTTACTCCCCGAAAACATTTGCCTTTTGTATTTAGATTATTCTAAAAGCATTATTTTAAGTTATTTTAATTATTTAAGAAAGTTAAACAAATCATTTGACTTGCCTTTGTCTTACTTCTCTATAACTGAAAGGAGGATAAGTTTATTTCTTCATTTGCTGACATTGATGAATATACTTTAGTCTATTTGTAACATGGCAACATATTATATTACATTACACTACACTTATTCCTATAATTACATTACATTTATTACATAAATGTGTGGTTATTAATGTAATTATTTTAGAAAGACTGAGATGGGGGTGGATACACTTACATAAATAAGAGGTGACTAAGTACTTGAATATCCTAATGACAAAATAATTTTTCTCAAAAGTTATTAAGATGATTGTAGTTTAAGCTACATTTGATTAGTCAAAGGAATATAAATCATTTTATATCCATATATATAAATAGACATATATTTAAATAACGACGTGTCACCCCTCTTATATTACTATACCACAGAGATTGTGTATGTTCTATGATACTCATTTTCTCATTTTCCTGTTAAAAAACAATAAACAACAAGGAAAATAATGTGAAGTGTTTTGCAATTTCAAGGTGATATGATAAGGAAAAATGTTTAAGGCAGATCAAAAACAAAGCACAGAGAATGCAAGTGGGGGATAAGAATTTCAGTTTCTGGTAACAAAGTCTAAGATCATTCCTTTACTAATTCCTAATCTGATCTTTTTCACTATTTGCTAAGGACTAAGGCAAAATGGAGATTTACATCTGTGCTTAATTTCTATAGACCCACTGCTAAAATAACTGTTATATAAAGAAATGCAAGGCATTCTTATTAAGTGCACTAGCTGACCCACAGAGATGATGACTTTTTTTCTCTCCACGAGAACTATTTCATGAGAAAAAAGCTTTGGTAAAATTTAAATTTCCCTTTTTCACTTGAATCAGACACTGACAAAGATGACTGTGTTTCCTGTTTTCACCCCACTCTGCATTTATCACTGTAATGAATTTAACATTTACTAGCTCAGATTCTCCCTGTAAATGTTCCAGAGGGCACAAGTTACATATCCTGACCTATAGATATTGGCTTGAGGAGAGGAAAAATGAGCCAGTAACTAGACAGGGTCATTATGACTGGGTTATCTCTGCAGCCTATTTAGCCACATCCCAGTTCATGCACACTTTGAGATTCCCAAGGTCCATGGAGCCCTTCTCTCCCACTTGGGTGGCCGGTCATCCAATAGGACCATGTATCTGAACCTCTTCTCACAGACTCTCAGGTACTCCAGCCCAGCTGTCAGAAGTACCCTAATCCTCTGCTAACCATGACGGCTCTTGGGTGATTAGGAATAGGGTTTTGTCATCAGATTTTGGCATGAGTTCGTCCTCTCTCATATTTCTGACTGTGGTTTTCTATAAGTTTCTATGCTAGTTTTATGTATACCTAGCTAAGTATGCCTGTCAAATTATCAACCAAACACTAATCTAGGTATAACTGTGAAGGCATTATATAGATGTAGTAATATCTATAATCACTTGATTTTAAGTAAAGGAAATTACTTCAATAACCTGGGTAGGCCTCATCCAATAAGTTCAAAGGTCTTAAGAAATAAAATGTTTCCTTAAGGAAGAAGAAGTTCTGTCTGTCTGCTGCCCTGACCTATACCTTTCAGATTCGTCAACTTCCACAACTGCATAAGCCAAATTTTCAAATATATTATACCACTCTTTCTATCTTATATTTCCTAAAGTTTTTATCATTTGAGAGAGCCCTGAAATAATTCATTACTCTCTCTGATCTTCTACCTCTGCATTTCTAAAACAGGAATAATAATTATATTCTTGCATAGATGTGAGATTTAAAGGAATACAAAGCATTGGGACCTAGAACATAGTAAATGCTCAATAAATATTAGCTATTAAGATAGGGTTAGCTGTGAAAATAGGGGAAGTGAAAAGCAAAGGAGAAAAGGAAAGATATACCCATTTGAATGCAGAGTTCCAAAGAATAGCAAGGAGAGATAAGAAAGCCTTCCTCAGTGATCAATGCAAAGAAATAGAGGAAAATAATAGAATTGGAAAGACTAGAGATCTCTTCAAGAAAAATTAGAGATATCAAAGGAACATTTCATGCAAAGACGGGCTCAGTAAAGGACAGAAATGGTATAGACCCAACAGAAGCAGAGTTGGACTATAAAGGAAGCTGAGCTCAGACGAATTGATGCTTTTGAACTGTGGTGTTGGAGAAGACTCTTGAGAGTCTCTTGGACTGCAAGGAGATCCAACCAGCCCATCGTAAAGGAGATCAGTCCTGGGTGTTGAGGCTGAAACTCCAATACTTTGGCCACCTGATGCGAAGAGCTGATTCATTGGAAAAGACCCTGATGCTGGGAAAGATTGAGGGCAGGAGGAGAAGGGGATGACAGAGGATGAGATGGTTGGATGGCATCACCAACTCGATGGACATGGGTTTGGGTGAACTCCAGGAGTTGGTGATGGACAGGGAGGCCTGGCGTGCTGCGGTTCATGGGGTCGCAAGGAGTCAGGCACGACTGAGAGACTGAACTGATTATTTGGTACTTTCTATTTTTTTTTTTTTTTCAAATTCCACATCTTGTGGCAAGGAAAGAATAAAGCTTAAATCAAAGTAAAGTATTAAACTTTAGCAAATTTAAACAAAGTGCTACAAAAGAAGAAAAATGAAGCAACCTTAAGTGAAATATGAAAGATAATGAAACTTGCAAATACCCATCTATCAAAGGAAGGTTTCCCTGAGAGTAGGTGGCATATTAATAAATAAGGTACGTGTCTATACTAAGATGATTTCAAAATGGCACTGAAATGACTTTTTAATTCATCTTTCAGTGGGAAGAAGGAGGTTTATGAATAAAGAGAAATTGACAAAGATTTGACAAACAAAACAGCTCAGTATAATATATGTATAGTGTTCTTTGTCTTCAATAAGGCCAGATAGTTTCTTTGTTCCCCTAGAATAGTTACTGAAGTTTTTGGTTTTCCATCATGTATTTATACAAAGGAACACCTTCTTAAGAAGCACTGAAAGATTATTATTTTCAATTCTCCAAAAAAAAGAAAAGACAAAATTTTGCTTACATTACAGAAAATCTGACTTAACATGTATTGATTATTTACAGGCACTGTTTTAAGTGTCTGACTTATAGGCAGGTGATTTTTATATACCAACTCATTTAATTCTCCAAACAACTCTGTAAGACAACTCTTTATTATCTGCATTGCAGATAAGAGAATTCTGATGAACATAAAGATTAAGTAACTCTGTGGAAGGTCATAGAAGAAGGAAGTAGCAATGCCAGTTTCTAACCTGGACAATCTGACTATAGAGTGTGTATGCTTTAACTTGAAAATGCTGCCTTTGCCATATACAAGGTTATAATTAGGCCATGTTATAATGTGTTGCTACATAACAAGTGATACCTAAATTAATCATTCAATCTTAAGCTGTGTTAGCTGTGTTAAGATTCACTGTAAAGCTCTGGATACATATACAACACAGAATGTTCCTCTCTAGTGGGAGAGAAAAGACTGGCTGCTTCTCTAGACTGTGTCTTTGTTTTGTGATTACTTTCTCTAGCATAATTCCTTTCAAAAATGTTTTCCTCCTTTAGTGTATTCCTCTTGGCTGTCTACTGGTTATTTTTCAATGATTTGATATTCTTTGAAATCTGTATCTCTGCTTTGTTTCTGAAGCAGCTCCCTCTGGAGCAACTACAGGATAAACAACAGCAGGGTATACAGTAAATTATTTTTGCTCCATATTAAGTTCTACACAACTTCAATGAACATTAACATGATATTAAATATTCTGTTTCATGTTACCATCTAGTAAGTAATAGAGGAGGAATAAGTTTCAAAGGATGAGTCTTCATAGCCATTATAGGATGGGCATGTTTGTGAATTTCTCAGATTTTATATGTAATACCTGCGGTTGTTACTTCACTGGGTCCCTTATTCCGTGTTAATTGATTTGAGCAAGCATTAGTGTGATGCCTCTCATTCGAATGACAGCTAAGCTATCACGGGAAAGATGGGGACCAGATAGACCTGTCACTGGAGACAGCCTCACACACCCCACAGAAGTGGAGAAGACAGCACACAACACTGTGAGACTGCCTCAGGGACCCGGCAAAAGAGTGGTTTATGAGAAAAGGCAGTACTCTAGGATGCTGAACTGTCTCGGCAGGTTCTTCAAGTCTTGTTATTTCACAGAAGTGCTTTTTTAATAAGATTTTAATAGACATAAAATCCCACTGACTATGTCCTACTCTCAAGTCTACTGGCTGCACACAGCAAAATGTAGCTGATGGTAAATGTCCTAAGTGTTTTACTTTACTCAGTACTTCTGTATCTGAGACCTTGTTTTCTTCTCAAAGAAGCAAGCATGTTGTGTGATCTCAGTCCTCACTGCTAAGCCTGGTTCGGGGAATGGTGCTACATTAGGAAGAACAATAACGTGACGATTAAACATGGATTCATTAAACAAACTCCAAGGGACACTAAGCTATCTACCACAGCTATGCACCTGTGCCTCTGTAAGAAATGTCCCTGTGTAACCATTGGTTTTATTTTTGTTTATTAAATCTTTTTAAGTATCTTAACATCAACTTACTTATTTCTAGCATTTGTAAACACAGCATACTGAATAAGAGTGAAACATCTAAGTCATTTCTGCATTAAAATTCTAATTTTAGCACTTACTGGCAATTATGACCTTGGGCAAGCAAATTATTCTTTCTGGGCAGCTGCAGCCTTATCTTAGGTTTGTTAGGAGAATAAAATGAAAACAATACATGTAAAGCTCTTTGCATAGATGTGAAATTCATGTTTCCTTCTATTTATATTCTTTCCCTGAAAGCCTTTGTTTAATATAATCAAATGATACATTTGGCTAGATATAAATTAAATGCTCATCTCATCCATGATATACACAATTAACACTCCTGAGCATTTAAACTGTCAGTACTGGACAGACTGGTTAGAATTTTTAGGTAAGAAAATAGGCATGAGCAACGAGGGGTGGCCTAGCCCAAAAAGGTGGAAATTGATCTCTTAATCCCAACCCAGACAGGCCTAGGAGAGCTCAGAGATATGCTACAAAATAACCACAGAGACTTTTCTCATTCCTGAACATGCTCTAGGCACACAATGGATACAAACTAACACAGGGGCTTCCTTAAGTAACCTTCAGTTCAGTTCAGTTCAGTTCATTGGCTCAGTCCTGTCCAACTCTTTGTGACCCCATGAATCACAGCACGCCAGGCCTCCCCGTCCATCACCAACTCCCAGAGTTTACCCAAACTCATGTCCATCGAGTTGGTGATGCCATCCAGCCATCTCATCCTCTGTTGTCCCCTTCTCTTCCCGCCTCCAATCCCTCCCAGAACCTTAGGCAGCTAGAAGATCATTCAGTTGAGTTTTCAGTTTAGTCATTCAGTCCTGTCTAACTCTTTGAGACCCCATAGACTGCAACATGCCAAGCTTCCCTGTCCATCACCAACTCCTGGAGCTTACTCAAACTCACGTCAATTGAGTGGGTGATGCCATTTAACCATCTCATCCTCTGTCATCCCCTTCTACTGCCTTCAATCCTTCCAAACATCAGGTCTTTTCCAATGAGTCAGTTCTTCGCATCAGGTGACCAAAGCATTGGAGCTTCAACTTCAGCATCAGTCCTTCCAATGAATATTCAGGACTGATTTCCTTTAGGATTAACTGATTTGACCTCCTTGCAGTCCAAGGGACTCTCAAGACTCTTCTCCAACACCAGAGTTAAAAAGCATCAATACTTTGGCACTCAGCTTTCTTTATGGTCCAACAATCTTACATACATGACTACTGGAAAAACCATAGCTTTGACTATATAGACCTTTGTTGCCAAAGTAATGTCTCATCTTTAATATACTGTCTAGGTTGGTCATAGCTTTTCTTCCAAGGAGCAAGCATCTTTTAATTTCATGGCTAAAGTCACCATCTGAAGTGATTTTGGAGCCCAAGAAAATAAAGTCTGTCACTGTTTCCATTGTTTTCCCATCTATTTGACGTGAAGTAATGAGACCAGATGCTATGATCTTAAGTTTTTTGAATGTTGAGTTTTAAGCCAGGTTTTCACTCTCCTCTTTCACTTTTATCAAGAGGCTCTTTAGTTCTCTTTGCTTCCTGCCATAAGGGTAGTGTCATCTGCATATCTGAGGTTATTGATATTTCTCCTGCAATCTTGATTCCATCTTGTGTTTCATCCAGCCTGGCATTTCATATAATATAGTCTCCATATAAGTTAAATGAGCAGAATGACAATATACAGTCTATATGGCTCTCAAACTAATTTCTTTAATGTATATATGTTTTATTAAGCCATAATTGAAATATATTAGTTTTAGGTGTACAACATGATTCAATATTTGTATATACTGCAAAATGATTACCACGGTAAGTCAAGTTAACTGCCTTGCTTTTAGAATGAAGATATTCCTGACTTACGTATGAGATTGTTCTGAAAATGAGGTATAAAATTATGCATAAAAGCACTTTGGAAGGTTTTTTAAAAAGCACTCTGACTAAATCTAAAATAACATTCAAATGTAAGTTATTATTACTGTCTGGTAAAATTCAAAAGGACTTCCCTGATAGCTCAGCTGGTAAACACCTGCCTACAATGCGTGAGATCTGGGTCCGATCCCTGGGTTGGGCAGATCCCCTGGAGATGGGTAAGGCTACCCACTCCAGTATTCTGGCCTGGAGAATTTCATGGACTGTATAGTCCATAGGTCACAAAGAGTCAGACATGACTGACTTTCACTTCAAAATACAAAAACTGTGGATAAGAAAGACTCGTTTATAAAAGATTCATAGTACACACTTTCACAAACAGAAAATATTGTAGTTAATTATAAGAAGATACTTAAATGGCTGTATATAGATATGTAAATGTAGGAATGAGTCATAAATTTGCATATTTGTGGATATACATGTTTATATACTTAGAAAAAGTAAACTATTTCCATATCAAGCCTGAACAGTTGAGATTACAATATGGAAGTAAAGTATTCTTTTCAAGGGCCTAAGCATTTTACAATTCCACAATGGATTATAAAGTTCTTCATCTCACTTAAAAATCATTTATACGGCTCAAAGGATTTATATCTTATTTCCAAGGGAAAACAGTGCCATAAGGGTTATCATTCTAGGATCTATATATTGACTGGAAAGAGAACAGATCAATGATGCCCTATTGTGATTATTTTCTCAATAAAACTCCCCTCCTTTTTTCTGATACCCCACTGTAAATATGTTTAGCTCTGAGTGTTCAGACTGAATTCAGAAAGAATAGAGTGATTCTATATAATACATATGAAATCAGATCACCATGCATCACAATAGTATTCATTTCACTGATTTTTAAATCCCCATTAAACATCTGTTGTGTATAACCACAGTCTAGTCCTTCTCTATGTGACTGACCACAAGCATTAATTGTATGGATCACATAATTCATTAGAGCATAGCAAGATGAAGACTTTCAAAAAATGTTATGAATGAAATCATCTCATATTTTTTCCCATTTCATAAGGTCTTCTTCTATACAAAGACATATAACAATAATGACATCCAGAACTAAGAGAAGTAATGAACGTTCATATAATTTTGGATAGAGGCTGAACTAAGATCTTTTTACTTTTTTTGTATTTCATTATAAAAATAAGAAAATTTTAAAAGTACTGGGGGAAAAAAGCATTGGAGAAGAGAATAAAGTAAACAAACATAATAATTCCTACAACATAACAAATGCATTTCACTTTGGTTTTATGATTTCATGTAGAAAATATCTACAAGTTCTATTATACCAATGCTGCTGCTGCTGCTAAGTCACTTCAGTCCTATCCGACTCTGTGTGACCCCATAGACAGCAGCCCACCAGGCTCCCCTGTCCCTGGGATTCTCCAGGGAAGAACACTAGAGTGGGTTGCCATTTCCTTCCCCAATGCATGAAAGTGAAAAGTGAAAGTGAAGTCGCTCAGTCGTGTCCGACTCTTCGTGACCCCATGGACTGCAGCCCACCAGGCCCCTCCATCCATGGGATTTTCCAGGCAAGAGTACTGGAGTGGGGTGCCATTGCCTTCTCCAATAGCAGTACATAAAACTTCATATTAAAACTTAGTATCAGGCTCCAATGTAGAGTTTGTATGGGTGACAAACAATACATGAAATAAAGCATTGTATTCACAAGATCAACGCATATGAAGTAAACTACTTGAATCCAAGGAGTTAAAATTCTTCTAGAAGATTTTTTTACCTGTTATAAAATATCTAGCAATTTCATACAACACAATGAGAATACTGCTCACTATGCATTTCATTTGTACTCTCATAATTTTTACTTCTTTTATACACCTGGATAAAATGGAGAGAGAGAGGAAGACTTTATTTTCATTAAGACAATAATGTCCAAGAATTCAAAGATGGATAAAATATCCTTGAGTGTATTTTACTTTCCTGATAAATAATGCTTATACTTAGGATTGTTAGGTAGTTAGAATAGGAAAAAGGACCCAGAATGGCAGTGGCTAAAAGACAAAGAAGGGGAAAGCCCACAAAAATAGAACAAAGGAAGGTCCGACGACCAGAGTGAGGACCTCAGGTGAAGCAAACAGCCTCCTTGTTAGCCCAGTTTACATACTGCAGGCTCAAGGGGAGGGGACAGAACCATAAAAAGAGGAGCCAAAATTGAGCCTCTGGCTCTCTTCTCTTCTCATCTTTTGGGTCAGCCCGCCCTCACGCCTCAAGGATTTTCCTTTGCTTTCCAAATAAAACCAAGCTGTAACACTGGGTCTGTCTATCGCTTCAAATTTTTGGTGTGGTGAGACAGAACCAAGGAAGTTACACACTCCCCAGACATCTGTGGTGCCGTTTCTCATATTTAACCTGGCTGAAACAACCTTGGCTTGACCCCCGTGAGGCAGAGGCCAAGCACAGCAGAAGTCCAACTCAGCAAAAGCTCCTGCAGTGGAAGCTGAGCATGAAGAAAACCCAGCACAGAGGAAGTGACAAGAAGCCCAGCATGCTGGAAACTGGGGTAGCGAAAACCAATTCGGCAGAAAGCTCATGCAGCTCAGTCTCAGATGCCAGAAGACCTCCGGTTGGGGTAGGAAGTCCTCGCCCCTGTGTCTGGAAGGAAATATGGCTAACAAAATCTTAATTCCTTTACAATCTTGCATTTCTTGTTTCCTTGAACCACCCTCACATGGGCAAGCAGCAGTGGGTTCAATTGAGGGACTCTGGAGAGGCTACTCCCCAGTGTGTCCTAAAGGCTCCACTATCCTCTGCACTCTAGTAGTCTTACCCAAGGGGGTGGGGATTCTTCTGTCTTTAATCTTTGTGCCAAGAATCGGGCCAATGAAAACTGTGAGTATAGTTCAGGTATTTAGCAGATTTTCCAGCAAGTTATGAAGAAGATTCCTCGGCACGTTTTCCCCCCTGCTTTTTCCTCCCATCCTTCAGTTCTTCTTTCCCAGGACTTGAGCCCAGCCAAAACCCAAGGTGCCTGGTTTTAGAACCTAATGAGGCTCCAGCTCTTGATGTCTCGTTGCAAAAAAAATTCAGTGAGAGACACAGTGATAGGTGAGAGGTGGATTTGTCCAGATTTAGAGAGAAGCACACTCCACAGGTTGTGGGCCACTGCAGAGAGCCAGTGTGGCAGCCATGGAATGTGGTGCAGAGTCCAGAATGTCAGTGGCTAAAAGACAAAGAAGGGAAAAGCCCACAAAAATAAAAGGAAGGAAGGTCTGAGGACCAGAGTGAAGACCTCAGGTGAAGCAAACAGCCTCCTGGTTAGCCTAATTTACATAGGGTAGGCTCGGGGGAGGAGGAAAAAAACATAAAAAGAGGAGCCAAAATTGAGCCTCTGGCTCTCTTTGCATCTTTTGGGACAGGCTGCCCTCAAGCCTTGAGGATGTGTTTTCCTTTGCTTCCCAAATAAAACTGAACTGTAACACTGGGTCCATCCATCACTTCAAATTTTTGCTGCGGCGAGACAGAACCAAGGAAATCACACACTCTCCTGACAGGATCTACCTTATCTACTGTTCTCTATATAAAAGGACACATGAAGGAACCAAAAAAAAAAAAAACCAAAATCTTGGACCAAAAAAAAAAAGATGAAATATTTTTCTTTATATTTTTGTAATCTTTCTTATAATTAGAAAAAATTATTTAACTAATTAAAATTTAATTTTAATATGAACATAAGATCTCATTAAAAGCTCTCTTCCAGAAAAGATATATTAATGTAATTTTCTATTTCTGTCACAAAATTATACCTAGCCCTTTGATTCTTGGTATTATTTATTAAAGTGTGCTTTATCTCTTGGGCCTTTTCTATTTATTTTCCTCTCTTCTCTCTTCTCTGTTTCTCATTTTCATTTGGCTTTTGCTCTAAAACAATTTCCTTAAATTTTAATCCTCACATCATGAAGTAAGGGTAAGCAAAAAAATTCAAAGAACATGCCTCAGGCAAAGGTTTTTTCCTTAATGACTGGAATTCTTAGATGGTGTTAGAAAATTACTATTTAGGACTATGTAGTATACTATATTCCAAAGTAAAGAAATCATTAATAATAAAATACTAAAAGGAACAGTTATATTACAAAATAAATCTACCAGGCTTACAAAGAAAACAAATTTGCAACAGCCACCTGCTGTGGAGATGAGGCAGTAATCTCAACAGCAGGAAATAAAAGAGAAGAGAGGAGAAAAATACAAAAGCACAGACATTAAAAAAGTAATTAAAACACTTATCTCCATCGACATACATAACGAAAAAAACCCTCAACCAGCCACCTAAAAACATACTCTATTGAACTGCACAGCAGGAAATAGCATTAAAGCTGCCACCATAAACATACATTCTGTAGAAGGGAGAAGACCCCTTTAAAAACGTAATCTCAAAAGTATTACTAATGTGTTAATCACCAGTAAATGTACCTCACATTCATTGTATCGTATTAGTTACCTTCTCAAAGGTATTTTTAATTTCATTTCTATGCTTTTTATTCAAATAAATTCTTAAGTATAGGTACTGGTAACCTTTTTATTTGTAATCTTTCTAATGAATTTTACAACTATATTGTGAGGCTAAAGTATTCTGTACTATCAAAAACTTTATGCAAAACATTTTAATATAACATGCATTTAGATAATGCAGTAAAACTTGTCCTTTAAAGCCAAAATCATCTTTGCTATAGTACTGAAATAAAGAGTGAAACACAATGCAAGAGTTGAGGTCATGGATTATGGATTAAAACTGAAATGAAAGCCAAAAATCACTCTGAATTACTCACGTATGCCCTGGCCTTCAAAGCTCTGCAAACTGAAACAACACAAGTTTAAGCAAGCAAGTGGCAGACTTTAAAATAAAGACCATGCACCCAATGTGCTTGGTGACTCTCTCAGCTGCTGAAAGTTGTTTCTTCATCTATATAATTCTCCTCAGGCATGTCTGTGAAACAATAGAGAGCTGCCTGATTCAGACTCAAAAGACTTCTAATGGACTTCTGACCTTTACTTTTAAGCTATTAGCTATATGCTTGTGCCCAAGTCATTAAATTTTAAACCTCGGTTTTCTCATCTTTGAAATTAGAAGAATCACAAAAGTGCATTTCCTTACAGAAATTTCCTGTTACATGGACAAGTAAGCATAATGCAGCTCTATACTGATGAAACAACTGAATTTTACACGCAGAAAAGCAATTCATAATTATAAATATTGGTTTTACTATCATATAATTAATCTTTAATTATGCATTTTGTTCTTTACTCAAATGATATATTTCTGAGGAAATTTATTTATCTTCCTCTAAATCACTACTGTGGTTTTATAAATCTTACAAAAAACACTTACCTCAGATTTTTTTTTTCTAGAAATGTGTATGATATAAGAAAAACATTAAATTATTTCCAAGATTAAATACACTTGGAATGTGTTTAGTACTACTGGTATATTGCTAAGCTAAGAGTCTTGAAATTAGAATACCTTTCTAGGAATTCAGAAAATTCCACAAAGTAATAATTTTCCAAGGACATTCTTTATGGATAGACATGGTCAACCATTTCAGAAACACATGGTTGACTTTGAACCTCAATTTGTTCATCTACAAAATAGGCAGATTATCTAGAAACCAAGTTTTGAAACTTGCTTGTGTTTCTCAAAGAATCCAAGACTATGAAAAGTATCTTTGTACATATGTGTATTTTACCATATATGTGTGCAGAGGCTTCATACCTTTCATTACATACCCAAAGGAGCCTGCAACTCAAAAATGCTTAAAGAATAATATTCACCAAGATTAATTCAACTATGTCATATCATTTGGGACTGTGTGGATCACAAAAACTGTGGAAAATTCTTTAAGAGATGGAATACCTGATCACCTGATCTGCCTCTTGAGAAATTTGTATGCAGGTCAGGAAGCAACAGTTAGAACTGGACATGGAACAACAGACTGGTTCCAAATAGGAAAAGGAGTTCGTCAAGGCTGTATATTGTCACCCTGTTTATTTAACTTCTATGCAGAGTACATCATGAGAAACGCTGGACTGAAAAAAACACAAGCTGGAATCAAGATTGCCGGGAGAAATATCAATAACCTCAGATATGCAGATGACACCACCCTTATGGCAGAAAGTGAAGAGGAACTCAAAAGCCTCTTGATGAAAGTGAAAGAGGAGAGTGAAAAAGTTGCCTTAAAGCTCAACGTTCAGAAAACGAAGAATATGGCATCCGGTCCCATCACTTCATGGGAAATAGATGGGGAAACAGTGGAAACAGTGTCAGACTTTATTTTTCTGGGCTCCAAAATCACTGTAGATGACTACTGCAGCCATGAAATTAAAAGATGCTTACTCCGTGGAAGGAAAGTTATGACCAACCTAGATAGCATATTCAAAAGCAGAGACATTACTTTGCCAACAACGTTTCATCTAGTCAAGGCTATGGTTTTTCCAGTAGTCATGTATGGATGTGAGAGTTGGACTGTGAAGAAGGCTGAGCACCGAAGAATTGATGCTTTTGAACTGTGGTGTTGGAGAAGACTCTTGAGAGTCCCTTGGACTGCCAGGAGATCCAACCAGTCCATTCGGAAGGAGATCAGCCCTGGGATTTCTTTGGAAGGAATGATGCTGAGGCTGAAACTCCAGTACTTTGGCCACCTCATGCGAAGAGTTGACTCATTGGAAAAGATTCTGATGCTGGGAGGGATTGGGGGCAGAAGGAGAAGGGGACGACAGAGGATGAGATGGCTGGATGGCATCACTGACTTGATGGGCGTGAGTCTGAGTGAACTCCGGGAGTTGGTGATGGACAGGGAGGCCTGGCGTGTGCGATTCATGGGGTTGCAAAGAGTTGGACACGACTGAGCGACTGATCTGATCTGATCTGGTGGTTCAGATGGTAAAGAATCTATCTGCAATGCAGAAGACCCGGGTTTGACTCCTGGGTTGGGAAGATCCCCTGGAGAAGGGAATGGCAACCCATTCAGTATTTTGGCCTGGAAAATCCCGTGGATAGAGGAGCCTGGTGGGCTACCTGGTGGGATCACAAAGAGTCAGACACAACTGATAGACTAAACACACATACAGTATCATTTATCCAACTGCCATTCCAAGTGCATGGAGTGTGGCCTCAAATGCCAAAATGTAATGTAATTATCCACACCTAACAACTGCTACACACCATGAATGAATACCAATTCCTCTAAGAATTTGTAAATATACTAAGGCCTGATAGAATTAAGTAACAGTTTTGACATCAGACATAACTTTGTTCATATTACTACTCCACTATATATCGACTATATCTTATATATTAACGGCAACTTAAATTTCAATTCTCAGTTTCCTTATCTATGAAATCAGGTAGATTAACTGAGATAATATATCTTGATAATATGATAAATGCTTACAATAGTGACTGGCATGTGATAATGCTAATCAAAGAATTGGCTTTTATATATTTTACCTTTCAAAATCCTATTACTTGCAATAGCTGAATAATATTCCATTGTATCATATAAATCAGCCACTAAAAGGAACAAAATAGGGTCATTTGTAGAGACATGGATGGACCTAGAGACTGTCACATAGAGTGAAGTAAGTCAGAAAAACAAATATAATATATCAATGCATATACATGGAATCTAGAACATGGCACAGGTGAACCTATTTCTCAGGCAGGAAGAGAGGCACAGGCATAAGAAACAGACACGTGGACATGGGGGGAAGGGGAGGGAGGGGCAAGCTGGGAGATTAAGATTGACACATATATACTACCATGTGTAAAAGAGAGAGCTAATGGGAACCTGTTATAAAACACAGGAACCTTAGTTAGCTTAGTGCTCTGTGATGACCTAGACAGGTGGGATGGAGTAGGATGGTGGGAGGGAGATCCAAGAGGAAGGGGATATATATATATACATACAGCTCACTCAGTTAACTGTACGGCAGAAACTAACACAACATTATAAAGCAATTATATTCCAAATTTAAAAAACCTATTACTTTCAACTTGCACCTTCCTTGATATTTTTCTTTAATATTTAATATAATTTTAATATAAAATACCACAACTACCAAAACTACAGATAATTTTTAACTTAAGTGTCAATCAACATTTCCTTAGGTGTGGTAATTAACCATATAAAACTCAGCACATTAAATGTATATTCACTGTATGCTGCTGCTGCTGCTAAGTTGCTTCAGTCGTGTCCGACTCTGTGCGACCTCACAGACGGCAGCCCTCCAGGCTCCCCTGTCCCTGGGATTCTCCGGGCAAGAATACTGGAGTGGGTTGCCATTTCCTTCTCCAATGCATGAAAGCGAAAAGTCAAAGTGAAGTCGCTGAGTTGTGTCCGACTCTTAGCGACCTCATGGACTGCAGCCTACCAGGCTCTGAATAGCTAGTTCTAAAATATTTCATACATAAAAAAGTCAAGCAAAACTACAGTCTATCACGACCAACATTCAAATTTGGATACTAGTTGTGATTTTCAATTGTATTTAAGATCAGATGGAAATAGAAATCTTAAATGTTTCATTTATCTAAACACTTATTCATTAATATATATTGAGTGCCTACCATGTGCCAGCTGACACATAAGGTACTAGATATACAAAGATAAATAGCTTCCAATCTAGTGAGAAAAGGACATATAATCAAAAACGTCATAAAGCAAGGTAAGTGCTATGACAAAGAGATGCATAGATAAGTGCACAGAAGCCCTTACAAAACACACTTCACCTGACCTGGTGACACTGGTAATTATGTTAAGTATTCAAAGTATTCTGGTAGTCACATATGGATGTGAGAGTTGGATCATAAAGAAGTCTGAGTGCCAAATAATTAATGCTTTCAAACTGTGGTTTTGAAGAAGACTCTTGAAGGTCCCCTGGAATGCAAGGAGATCAAACCAGTCAATCCTAAAGGAAATAAACTCTCACTATTCATTGCAAGGACTGATGCTGAAGCTGACGCTCCAATACTTTGGCCACCAGATGCAACGAGTCAACTCATTAGAAAACCGACCCTGATGCTGGGAAAGATTAAAGGCAAGAGGAGAAGGGGACGACAGAGGATGAGATGTTTGGATGGATCACTGACTCAATGGACATGAGTTTGAGCAAGTTCTGGGAGATGGGGAAAGATAGGGAAGCCTGGTGTGCTGCAGTCCATGGAGTTGACAAGAGTTGGACATGACTGATCAACCGAAAAATTCAAAGATGAATGTTTCCCATGGTAGAAAAAGAAAGAAGAAGAACAAGCAGCATATACAAAGATGTGAGTGGGGCAAGCATTAAATCTGACTGAAATTAGGGTGTGGTAGGGGACCAGATAAGAGGGGAGCTGCTGATGTTGTTTAGTCCCTGGCTTGTCCAACACTTTGCAACCCCATGGACTGCAGCACTCCAGGCTCCTCTGTCCTTCACTATCCCTAGGAGTTTGCTCAGATTCATTTCTACTGAGTCAGTAATGTTATCTAATCATCTCTAATCCTCTGCATCCATTTCTGCTTTTGCTTTCAATCTTTCTAGCATAAGTCTTTTCCAGTGAGTCGGCTCTTTGTATCAGGTGGTCAAAGTATTGAAGCCTCAGCTTTAGCAACAGGGGAGAGGGCAGAGCAAAATTTGAAATTTGACAGATAGGGTCCAAACTATAAAAGGCTATGCAAACCACACTAAGGAGTTTGTATTTCACCCGGAGGAAACACTGCAGGGAAATAATATAGTCAGCTTTGTATATTAACAAGGACAAATTGGTAGCAGTGTGTAGAACTGATTTGCAGGTGGTGAGAATGAAAGATCTAGATAATGTAAGGGGATGCTGCATAAATCCAGATAAGAAAGGAACACTAACCTTGTACTTCTTAACCTGGATTATTAGTCATCTCTACTAACAAGGCATGGCAGGGAGTGTCCACAGCCTCAGTACAAACACAGTCTACCTTCCTGGGGGCAACAATTTCAATCAAAGATAGGTAATGTAAATTATGGTGTTTATATTAAGACAAAAATGGAGATGCTGATGAATGAAATGCAAATTATGAAGAAAAATTTAATACTTCAAAGAAATTCTGTATGTGGAATTTGAAACTGTGCCTCAGGATTCCCTAGAGGTATGTTTTCTCTCTCTTCTCCTATTACAGTAACTTTAATGGAAGAAAAAAAGGGGGGGTGGATTCACATTAAGACACTGACAGTGGGGATACAGGAGAATAAAAACATATCCTAAAAGTCTTTGGGGGTTAATTTCAATGGATTTGGCACCTAGTGGATGAGAGGCGTAGAAGGAATAGTGGGGCCAAAGCTGAGCCTCAGCTTCCTGTTCTGGTGGCTTTCTCAACAGTAGAGTGCCTGACTATAGGCCAGGACAGCAAAGGAGGGGCAGATCCTAGGCAACAATATTATCCCATTTGGAACATATTGAATGGAGTATGGGCAACCAGTAAAGTTATCCTACAGATAAGAGACAAGTAAAAATTCAAGTCTGAATGAAGTCTCATGAAAGAAATCTGGTCTGGACCAAGAGATCTGAAAAGTATCAGCCAACAGACTGTACTGGAAGCCATGAATGCTAATGAGCTAATCCTGAGCTAAAGAAATCCCAGGGTGGAGCCCTACATAACGCATCAATAGGACATTTAAAGGAAGAAAGAGGAAGAGGAGCCCAAATGGAAATTGAAGAGGACTCAGGAGGGGCAAGAGAAAGCAGTATGCTGAAAGCCAAGAGAAGAGAAGTGTGAGTCCATACTTTCTTGTCTGCAGAAGAAAATATACAACAATAACAAAAATACAGATATGTATGTGTGTGTGTGTGTGCATGTGTGTGTGTGTGTGTGTATCCAGTGTATAAAAATGTACCAAGAGACAGGTATTTAAAGAGTACTTTTGATTTTAGAACTCATCCCACTTGAATTTTAAGTATAGTACAAGGTCATTATACTATAAAATGGAACAAATAGTATTATTAATTATTTTGAGAAATAATATAATGAAAGTATATTTTCAAAAAAGAGTTAAAACAGGACAGAAACAACAAAATTGAAACAGATTTACTGTAACTATAAAAATAAATAAAAATGAGGCACATCAGAAGAGGAAGAAGAAACAGGACACACCTTACACTGACACCCACACTACAAGGTATTCTAGTGGTAATGCCCACCAAAGTATGAAAATATTTTGCTAGAAGAGGAATATATCATATGCCTTCCTAGGAATCAGTATCAATTGAGAATATATTTATTCTCACTAAAGTGCTTTCTTAAGAAGAAAGAATTACTTAACAATGGCAACTCTACATTAATGAAATTCTGAACGAATTTCTCAGGTAATGGATATCACAGCTTGTAAAATATTTGCCGATTTAGGATGGTTCATAAAGAATTTCTCTTAAATACTTTTGCCAAAACTGAAGCTTTGAATTAGGGAGCTGTGTTCCACCTCCAGTAGGTTTGGAAATCCAACAAAAGTGGCTATTGATGTGTGGTTTACCCTGCAACAGAGTTTCTGACCTCTGAAAGCAAAAGCAAATAACGCTCCCAGACAGGTGAAATACATGGCCAGCCAAGGCAGTGATGGTTTGCTCTCAGCATCTCCACCCACTTGCGTGTGATATGCAGCATTCTAGCCGATTTCTCTGTACCATGGCCTTTTCTTCTATAAACTGAAGCTTTTAAGCACCCACTTCCCTGAGACTTTCCAAGACCTTGAATCATGAAGCATTATACAAATAAAAGAAATGTAATTAATAATCACTGAAAATACTTTCATTATAATGGACTCTATTACACAGACAGACAAAGAGTCTCATCTTCTTTTACTACTGTGAGATGAACAAACTACAGTAACTGGATGCTGGATTAATCGGGGAGATCAAGTTGAAATTCTGGGTTGCTCTTTAGAAATTATTTAAATTACCTATGAACTATTAACACACATACAATAAAAAATTAAATTATATGCAAAAGCACCTGAACCACTCTAATCATAGTATATAGAGCATATATCTTGACATTGTCAATAAAAAATTACACTTTTTAAAAGTTATATAAAATAATAAATTCTATCCAAATGCCTTTGGTTTAATGAATTGAGCAATCAATGTTTTGATCTTTTCTTTTTTCATCCAGTTTCTGAACAGGTCATTTCTACTCTGAAATATAATTTTAGGGCCATTTCTTATCATGGTAAATATTTTCAGATATTTTTTAAAAGGAGAGGGAAAGGGTGGGGAGATTTGGGAGAATGGCATTGAAACATGTATAATATCATGTATGAAACGAGTCGCCAGTCCAGGTTCGATGCACGATACTGGATGCTTGGGGCTGGTGCACTGGGACGACCCAGAGGGAGGGTATGGGGAGGGAGGAGGGAGGAGGGTTCAGGATGGGGAACACAGGTATACCTGTGGCGGATTCATTTCGATATTTGGTAAAACTAATACAATATTGTAAAGTTTAAAAATAAAATAAAATTTAAAAAAAATATTAAAAAAAATAAATAAATAAAAGGTCATATTCTAATGCTAAGCTGTTTGAGTTGTGCTGCTTAGACCATGGTTCATGTAAAACCAATATTAGCGATTTAATCTAATTCAATAGTTTTACATTCTAGCCACAATTAACTCTAACTTGCTGCCTGTATTCTGTAGATTACAAAAAAGAGCAGATAGGATGTAGTTCAGAAGCTCTCTTCCCCACAACTGTCTTAAATACAGATTCAACTTCATATAAGCTCAGTAGTAATAAATATTTTAAAAGTTTACATTTGTAGCATGTTTTACTACCTAAAAAATATTTCTTGTATATTTGAGCTCCACAACAACTTTATCAGCTAGACATCTTTATGACTATTTAAAAAATGAGCAAACTGAGGTTCAAGGCAGTGAAATAAGCTTTCTAAAATCTCATAGCTAATAAGTGCCAAAGCCAGATTTAATCCAGCAAAAGCTCTTAAATACAGTGTTTCTTCCACCATTACATAAAATATATATTTAGGCTAGTATATAGTCTTTATTATTAGGGGAAAAAAGGAACCATAAGTTAGTCTTTAAAAATTTAGCATTCAGTGATCTGTGGCACCTTTATATTTCCTGAATGCTAATACAGTAGTTTTATTCATAAGAAAGATAAAAACAGGCTTTAAAGATTAGTAGGTGATTATTCATGTATCATCCCACCTACACTACAGTTTTAAAGATTTTAGTAAAACTATGCCTACTTAATTTTAAATGATCTCTTGTAAAAGGATTTTCTAAGCATTATTCATTTGTTTAAAGCTCAGATCTACAATGACAAACCCATCATCAATTCATTTTGATGAAAGAGTAATAATGAAAGCATTATTTTCCTTTTCTCACTGCAAGTCATTTGACCTATGTTAAGTCAACTCTCAAATTTCCATTCATTATTTCTACATGAAGGATTTTGCCAGCTCAAAAAAGTATAAATCTTCATTTGTCAAATTTAAACTCTCCCTGTCCCAGTTGCTATCAGGGCCAATAGCTCTTATCCTTTAAAAACAGCAAAATATTGTCAAGTCATACAACCTCCCAACAGCCTCAGATGACCCCTGGAATCAATAATATTTGTAACTTGTAAGTGCACGGTTAAGGAGAACAGAAGGCAAGCGCTGTCCTCGTTAACCACATTGAGCTGTGATACTACAGCCAACTCCCTTGTGTGGTCTGTGATCAATTTTAATCTCCGGACCAAGAATAAAAGAACGCAGACTCCTGATTCTGGATTCATCTTGAAAGGAGGTTATAGATTTGTACTTGTGCAGTGGGAATGAAAGATTTAATTCAACTGGCATTCCAGGAAAAAATACATCTAAACTATCATTCCTCCTCATTACCCTCACTGCTTCCAAGGGTTCTCTAACGACAGAGCTAAATACTGAAAAATGTATACACAATGGGTTAAAAAAGCAAAGCTGTCTTTGTGGACATGTGACCAACTGACGACAGAAACAAACTTTATAGTGATTTGTTCCACTACTACACCATTTAAAGTGGAATCACTTTTTATATCTCAAATTTCATCATAATTTTGCACCATACTTCTTTGAATGAAAATCTTTATTTTTAAGCAATTAAGACTGCATCATTTACTAAAATCAGCATTTGAAAAAATGATTGTTTCCAAATGCATACATTCAGGTACACTGTTACATTTTTGGGAACTTTAAATTGCAAACTGATATGAATAAGAAAGGTATCACCAGTTTATTAGTTTTATATCTTTATATTCATTTCTCTCTATACATATATTAACATAAATATATATGATAATGCATTTACATACAAATACAGAAACATTCTTATTTCTCTATAAAGATAATAAATAACGTATTTTATTGTTAAACATAGAGCAAATATAAAGTGTTCTAGAAGTTTTGGGGAACAGTCAAGGTAACTATATTTGAAAATTCCCTAGTTAATATAGAATAGAATTTTCACTACATCATATAAAAATTCCTGTTCCACGTCATCACCACCATCATTGCAGCAGTTTGTGAGCATTAACAATGCATCCTATATTGTGCTAGACAAAAAAAAAAAAAAAAAACAGAAAAGTGTTAGAGGCAGAGCCTAAGTTGTAATTTCCAACTGTGCTACCTTCCAGTTGTCTGATATTGAGCATATCAATTTACCATCTTTGCCACAGATCTCTCATCTGTAAAACAAGTATGTGGTCATTAATAGCAATGAATTTAGTAAGGCTTTTATAATGAGAAAATGAGAGAATGTAGGAAAATACGGAAGTATATGTGGTATTTTATGGGCATAAAATAGTTGCTAGATATAATAAAATACATTTTAGTTCACTCATTCTTTCATTAATAAACATCCAGTAAGAGCTCGTTATGTAACAAGGACTGTGTTAGGAAACAAGATGAGCAGAAGACTCAACAATTTGATGTTTGCAAGTTGCTTAACTTTTGGACATCAGCCTACTTATTTACAAAATTAAGATATTAATATTTTTCTTGAAAGACTGATATAGGGATCAAATGAAATTAATTATGCAAAGTGTCAATCATAACACCAGCTACATAGAGGGGATAGTCAATAAATACTTATTGAATGAAGGAATAAAGAACTGGACAAATGGATGGATGGATAGACATATGTTATGCTTTAGGCAGAGAAGAAATAAGAGTGAATCAGTCAGGCATCAGCTCAGAGCACACATTTATAAGTGAATTTAAAATATTTCTAACAAGGTTTTTACATGAAGTCCTGGCAAAAAGCACATTTGTTCTGTTTCCTCCCATAGACAAATCAGCATTCAGTAAAAATCTAAAGGATAGATACAGATTACTTTCACAGGAGCTGCCTTTTCTCTATTTATTGTGTTTGGGTTCACAGTTTAAAAGCCCCAAATTGGCAGTGGTAGGTGGTGCTACTGGTAAAGGACATGCCTGCCAACCCAGGAGACTAAAAGATGTGTGTTTGGAAGATCTTCTGGAGGAGGGCATGGCAACTGCCTCCACTATTCCTTCCTGGAGAATCCCACGGACAGAGGAGCGTGGCGGGCTACAGTCCACAGTGTCACAAAGAGTCGAACACAACTAAGCAACTTAGCACACACGCACACAGTCAACTGATACTCTAAAACCAATAAAGCAGGGTGTGGTGGTTAACAGGGAGGAGCGATTTATTTTATCATTTGATTTTAAAATATTTAATGAAATCCATGACATTTTGAACAGCCAGAAACCTCTGAAAAGAAAACAGATATAGGAATGACTTTGACATTTTTATTTTAAGAAAAATGACTCCACCCCGGCCAACAGAAATGAATTTTCTATGTGAAATTTGGTAACAGAAAGTTATATTTATTCTTCTATTTAAAATAAATATTAATCTTAGTTAAAACATATGTTGATCTGAAAAGGATAGTAACATTTTAACCCATCCAGTGAGGTTATTACTATCAGTCCAGTTCTGTTCCATGTATGCTCAAATCTGATCAGTTTCAATGAGCTGTTCTCTGAAAGAAATATTCTCCCTAGGTAAAGCCATGCTATATTAAAGGTATAAACAGAAAGAATCCAGGTGTGGACCAGCACCTTATATGGTAATGAAGTTGGTGGATAACACACCCAGTCAAGTGGTAAATAGAATGATAAAAGTAACTGCAGTTTGTTCAAATAAAAGACACCCAAATTCGGGTGGAAGGGCATGAGACTCAGAGTCTAGATCTGGGAGTAATTGGCTAAGGGCAGAAAAGAGGGTGAGACACTGATATTCAGTGGAAAATAAAGTACCATTTCTTAAACACTGGTTCAGGAAAGCTTTGTGGAACTAAAAACATTTATTTTAGATATCTTAAGAGTAATGGAATGGATGAATTTAACTCAGGTGACCATTATATCTACTAATGTGGACAGGAATTCCTTAGAAGAAATGGAGTAGCCATCACAGTCAGCAAAAGAGTCCAAAATGCAGTACTTGAATGCAGTCTCAAAAACGACAGAATGATCTCTGTTCGTTTCCAAGGCAAACCATTCTATATCATGGTAATCCAAGTCTATGCCCCGGACAGTAATGCTGAAGAAGCTGAAGTTGAATGGTTCTATGAAGACTTACAAGACCTTTTAGAACTAACACCCAAAAAAGATGTCCTTTTCATTATAGGGGACTGGAATGCAAAAGTAGGAAGTCAAGAAACACCTGGAGTAACAGGCAAATTTGGCCTCGGAGTATAGAATGAAGCAGGGCAATGGCTAATAGACATTTGCTAAGAGAATGCACTGGTCATAGCAAAAACCCTCTTCCAACAACACAAGAGAAGACTCTACACATGGACATCACCAGATGGTCAATACCGAAATCAGACTGATTATATCCTTTGCAGCCAAAGATGGAGAAGCTCAATACAGTCAGCAAAAACAAGACCGGGAGCTGACTGTGGCTTGGATCATGAACTCTTTATTGACAAATTCAGACTTAAATTGAAGAAAGTACGGAAAACCACTAGACCATTCAGGTATGACCTAAATCAAATCAAATACAGTGGAAGTGAGAAATAGATTTAAGGGACTAGATCTGATAGACAGAGCACCTGATGAACTATGGACGGAGGTTCCTGACATTGTACAGGAGACAGGGAGCAAGACCATCCCCAAGAAAAAGAAATGCAAAAAAGCAAAATGGCTGTTTGAGGAGGCCTTGCAAATAGCTGTGAAAAGAAGAGAAGCAAAAAGCAAAGGAGAAAAGGAAAGATATACCCATTTAAATACAGAGTTCCAAAGAATAGCAAGTAGAGATAAGAAAGCCTTCCTCAGCAATCAATGCAAAGAAACAGAGGAAAACAATGGGATACAAAAGACTAGAGATCTCTTCAAGAAAAATTAGAGATAACACGAGAACATTTCATGCAAAGATGGGCTCGATAAAGGACAGAAATGGTATGGACCTAAC
Organism: Bos indicus; assembly: GCF_029378745.1. NCBI lineage: Eukaryota > Metazoa > Chordata > Mammalia > Artiodactyla > Bovidae > Bos > Bos indicus. Next base: position 46,188,141 of record NC_091762.1, on the reverse strand, counting down.
AGAAGCAGAAGATATTAAGAAGAGTTGGCAAGAATACACAGAAGAACTGTACAAAAAAAGATCTTCATGACCCAGATAACCACAATGGTGTGATCACTCACCTAGAGCCAGTCATCCTGGGTTGAGAAGTTAGGTGGGCCTTAGGAAGCATCACTACAAACAACGCTAGTGGAGGTGATGGAATTCCAGTTGAGCTATTTCAAATTCTCAAAGATGATGCTGTGAAATTGCTGCATATGACAACAAATTTGGAAAATTCAGCAGGGCCACAGGACTAGAAAGGTCAGTTTTCATTCCAATCCCAAAGAAAGGCAATGCCAAAGAATGCTCAAACTACTGCGCAATTGCACTCATCTCACACGCTAGTAAAGTAATCATCAAAATTCTCCTAGCCAGGCTTCAGCAATACAGGAATTGTGAACTTCAGGCTGGTTATAGAAAAGGCAGAGGAACCAGAGATTAAATTGTCAACATTCGCTGGATCATTGAAAAAGCAAGAGAGTTCCAGAAAAACATCTATTTCTGCTTTATTGACTATGCCAAAGCCTTTGACTGTATGGATCACAATAAACTGTGGAAAATTCTTCAAGAGATGGGAATACCAGACCACCTGATCTTCCTCTTGAGAAACCTGTATGCAGGTCAGGAACTGGACATGGAAGAACAGACTGGTTCCAAATAGGAAAAGGAGTACGGAAAGGCTGTATATTGTCACCCTGTTTATTTAACTTATATGCAGAGTACATCATGAGAAACGCTGGGCTGGAGGAAGCACAAGCTGGAATCAACATTGCCGGCAAAATATCAATAACCTCAGATATGCAGATGACACCACCCTTATAGCAGAAAGTGAAGAGGAACTCAAAAGCCTCTTGATGAAAGTGAAAGAGGAGCATGAAAAAGTTGGCTTAAAGCTCAACATTCAGAAAACTAAGATCATGGAATCCTGTCCCATAACTTCATGGCAAATAACGGGGAAACAGTGGAAAAGGTGCCTGACTTTATTTTTTTTTGGCTCCAAAATCACTGCAGATGGTGATTGCAGCCTTGAAATTAAAAGACGCTTACTCCTTGGAAGGAAAGTTATGACCAACCTAGATAGCATATTAAAAAACAGAGATATTACTTTGTCAACAAAGGTCTGTCTAGTCAAGGCTATGGTTTTTCCTGTGGTCATGTATGGATGTGAGAGTTGGAGTATAAAGAAATCTGAGCACAGAAGAATTAATGCTTTTAAACTGTGGTGCTGGAGAAGACTCTTGAGAGTCTCTTGGACTACAAGGAGATCCAACCAGCCCATCCTAAAGGAAATCAGTCCTGGATGTTCATTGGAAGGACTGATGTTGAAGCTGAAACTCCAATACTTCGGCCACCTGATGTGAAGAGCTGACTCATTTGAAAAGACCCTAATGTTGGGAAAGATTGAAGGCAGGAGGAGAAGGGGATGACAGAGGATGAGATGGTTGGATGGCATCATCGACTCGATGGACATGAGTTTGGGTGAACTCCAGGAGTTGGTGATGGACAGGGAGGCCTGGCTGCTGCAGTTCATGGGGTCACTAAGAGTCAGACATGACTGAGCAACTGAAATGAACTGAACTGAGCTAAGAGTAATACACCACCTGAAAAAAACTGCTATAAATTGATTACTGTAAATGCCAACTTATGTACAGATTTTTGAGGCCAACTTGCATTAACTGAAGATAGACTTTGCATATGTGTCTAGGAAGTAAAGTGAAGTCACTCAGTCGTGTCTGACTCTTTTTGACCCCATGGACTATAGCCTATCAGGCTCCTCCGTCCATGGGATTTTCTAGGCAAGAGTACTGGAGTGGGTTGCCATTTCCTTCTTCAGGGGATCTTCCCTACCCAGGGATCGAATCCGGGTCTCCTGCATTGTGGGCAGACACTTTATCCTCTAAGCCACCAGGGAATGTATATAAAACATATTAGTATCATATATGTATGCAAACATTCACAATTACAAATACACAGGTAATTCCATATCTACTTATCTAGCTGTATATGTATGTTTTAGACATATTAGTTAATAACAAATATAATATAGCTCTATCAAAAAGTAACACAATTAATTAGCTTACCTGGTCCCCTCTAATGGTTTTGAAAATCATTCACAAGATTAAGCAGGTTTATATGCTTTGGGGAGAATAGCCTCTCTTCTTCCCTACTTTTATCTCTTAACATTTTTATAGGATGGACATTACCAAGAATCCATTGACTCACACTATCCAAGGTGTTTTAAGACACTCAGACCAATCAGGGATAAGATGTCCACCAGACCAGGTTAATTTTTAGCCAAACAACCAAGCCATCCATCACAAAGTCCTTCATAGACTATGCACCTCCTGATTGGTCGTGCCCATGCTCTGCTGGTTAATTAATATAAATAAATGTCACTCCTGGAATCTAGCCAAATTAAAGTAAGCATGAGGCTGAGAGGCCAGGAAATATTTTCTATGCTAACACAACAACAGAGTAGAATGAAATGGGGTAGGGGTTGGACAACAAAGAAATGAAGAGACACAGAAATATTGTCCTTTTCCTCTTTTCAAAATCTTCGAGTACATCTATTTTGCACTGACTTCTTAATCCCTCCTTCTATCAAACAAAAGTAAATATTCCCAGAGATGTATTGTTAACATGACTTTCAAGCATTAATTTACAACTAGAAAAAGCATAATGCCAAATATTTAGAGTATATCCTGTTTCCACAGATCTCTCCTTAAAACCTGCAATAATAATATAGTAAATGACATTAAAAGTAGAAAGTGTTAAGAGACTAACTTAATCCTGTGTTGCATTTTTTAAATTCAGCATATTAATGCAATATGATATTGTCTCTGTGGAGTTCCATTTCACATGATAAAAGAAACAAGAAGCATCTGATCAATAAACAGAAAATCAAGTTACATATTCCCGCTAGGTTGCTCTAACAAGGATTCATCTCAGAAATGTTGGTGCATGCCTAATGTTGTGGCTTTTAATCCTCTCACACCAGTGGGTCTAAAATACTTGCTATTAGCACTAATGTAAAAAGAATGAATACTTTACATATGGCTATCCACTCCACTCAAATGAAGGGGTTAATGGTAAAAAAGAAGCCTTTAAAGATGTAAACGATTCCTCCCATGTGGCTGGAAAATAGCTCAAGTGTTTTTCATTTAAAATTATTAACATATAGAAACATTATTATCTCTGCAGTTAATATGCACCTCACTTAAAATCTCATGGTCTGCAAAAATTAAGGAAGGTAGCATCCTTAATGATGTTATAAAACATATATCATTTATTAAGCAACAAATTATATCTTTAATTTTCACTTTAATGTATCTTTAATTTAAGTTTTAATGATTATATGTAAAATGCCTTCCACAGCCCCAGGACAAATTATGTCCTGGCAACAGGGTTTGTTTCTTCTACCCCCCACCTTCTGCCCACCCCCAGGGCTAAACAAGGTTGTAATTTACCTCAAGCTTCCTTTTTATGAGCAGGCACTTCTCTGAAATACTAAGAAAACCAAGGTCAAGACAACAATATATGAATGTTTTTCCATTAAGAGTCTAATTGTATCTAATTTTGACATTTCCTTACTGATTAACATAGACTATTAAATAACCCAGTGAATGTTATGAATCAAATTATCATTGCTGCCTTAAAATGTGATAAAGGTTAAAGTTGAATTAGGCAGATATTTTTCTTCCCTCTCTCCTTCTCCCCCTACTTTCTTCCTCCCCTTCCCTATATTCCCTCGTTCCTTCAGTAAATATTTATTAAGTGGCCTTGATATGAGAGGCAATGTTCTCTTCTGAGAAGTTATATAAATTTGCTTTAAATTTAGTGTAAAGTCTACTTGCACAATCAAAGCATAATTGCAGCTGTCAATAGTTGATAAAGTTTAAGTTTGCAAACTCTCTTTCAAAGGAAACTATTTTATGTCTTGATAATCCAAGGGGACAAACTCACTGTTCATTGTGCTCACAGAAATCAATCATACTTCTCTGAAAAAAAACCACGAAAGAATAAGCATGTCATTAAAATCTTTAATAAATTCTTTATTATCGTTCATCCTCTAACACAATGCTCATCACCCGTTTCACATAAATGGTGAGGTAGTATCAATCACAAAATGTTAGCATTTTGATACTATATCTAGGAGTTTTGATTTCTCATTGAATAACCTAAAGCAAGTATGTTTTTCACTGTGAAGCACATCAAGGTGAAGGATGAGTCAACTCAAGGAGGAGAGATGATGTGATCCTGAAGGGAGCAGGGCAAAAGGAGAGGGCAGAGGAAAGAGCACACTGATAGGTATTGGTGAAACTTCCAAAACTCCTGCTACCAACACTGACTTGCCAATATGTATCAAAATCTGTTCATTTATTAAATATGCATTCACAAATTAAAATTACAATTTAAAGACGTAGGCTATGAATATAAACATATGCAACAAATAAACTCTAATGTATAAATGTTTAGGCCAAATGACAAAACCTGTGTGTGTGTGTGTGTGTGTGTGTGTGCTCAGTCCTGTCCAACTCTTTGCAGCCCAATGCACCATAGCACATAAGGTTCCTCTGTGCATGGGATTCTCCAGGCAAGAATACTGGAGTGGGTAGCCATTCCTACAACAGGGAATCTTCCTGAATCAGGGATCAAACCTGTATCTTATGTGTCTCCTACACTGGAAGGCAGGTTCTTTATCACTAGCGCCACCAGATACAGCATATGTTATTTACAACACAGCGAGGTGATTTCCTTCATAAGACTGACAGAGTAAAATCAAACATAAAAACTTTTTATAAGACCAGATAAAATTGAGATAAGGGTACTTCAAGGATGATTTTCTCTCAGAAGGGGCTTGATTTGCTCAAAAATGCACAATCAAATAAGTAACCAAGCTGGGGCCTGAAACCAATGACTTAATTCTCAAGTTCATTAACAGTCAAATCATCATGGTTACGCACCAAAATAAATCACGTGTACATCTTTCCCACTCATCAAAACACACACTTTTCAATGAAGTTTCTAAATCATGCTGAAGTGTGAAAATACATGATTACTTAATGTAACAGGTTGCAGACACCCCAGATATCATCAGGTCTCACTGTATCATTTTATAAATCAGTTCAGTTCAGTTCAGTCACTCAGTCGGTCCAACTCTGTGCAACCCATGAACCGCAGAAGCTAAAGTTGAATGGTTCTATGAGACCTACAAGACTTTCTAGAACAAACACCCAAAAAAGATGTCCTTTTCATTATAGGGGACTAGAATGCAAAAGTAGGAAGTCAAGAAACACCTAGAGTAACAGGCAAATTTGGCCTTCAAGTATAGAATGAAGCAGGGCAAATGTTAACAGAGTTCTGCCAGGAATACACTGGTCATAGCAAACACCCTCTTCCAACCACACAAGAGAAGACTCTACACATGGACATCACCAGATGGTCAACACCAAAATCACAATGATTACATCATTTGCAGCCAAAGAGGGAGAAACTCGATACAGTCAGCAAAACAAGACCAGGAGTGGACTATGGCTCAGATCATGAACTCCTTATTGACAAATTCAGACTTAAATTGAAGAAAGGGAAAACCACTCGACCACTCAGGTATGACCTAAATCAAATCCCTTATGACTATACAGTGGAATTGAGAAATACAGTTAAGGGACTAGATCTGATAGACAGAGTGCCTGATGAACTATGGAAGAAGGATCGTGACATTGTACAGGAGACAGAGAGCAAGACCATCCCCAAGAAAAAGAAATGCAAAGAAGCAAAGTGGCTGTCTAAGTAGGCCTTGCAAATAACTGTGAAAAGAAGCTAAAGACAAAAGGGGAAAAGGAAAGATATACCCATTTGAATGCAGAGTTCCAAAGAATAGCAAACAGAAATAAGAGAGCCTTCCTCAGTGATCAATGCAAAGAAATAGAGGAAAACAATAGAATGGGAAAGACTAGAGATCTCCTCAAGAAAATTAGAGATACCAAGGGAACATTTCATGCAAAGATGGGCTCGATAAAGGACAGAAATGGTATGGACCTAACAGAAGCAGAAGATATTAAGAAGAGGTGGCAAGAATACACAGAAGAACTATACAAAAAAGATCTTCAAGGCCCAGATCATCACGAAGGTGTGATCACTTACCCTTAACCTAGAGCCGGACATCCTGGAATGTGAAGTCAGGTGGGTCTTAGGAAGCATCACTAAGAACAAAGCTAGTGGAGGTGATGGAATTCCAGTTGAGCTATTTCAAATCCTGGAAGATGACACTGTGAACGTGCTGCACTCACTATGTCAACAAATTTGGAAACTCAGCAGTGGCCGCAGGACTGGAAAAAATCAGTTTCCATTCCAACCCCAAAGAAAGGTAATGCCAAAGAATGCTCAAACTACCACACAACTGCACTCATCTCACAAGATAGTAAAGAAATGCTTAAAATTCTACAAGCCAGGCTTCAGCAAAATGTGAACCGTGAACTTCCAGATGTTCAAGCTGATTTTAGAAAAGGTCAAGAAACCATAGATCAAATTGCCAACATCCGCTTGATCATCAAAAAATCAAGAGAGTTCTAGAATAACATCTATTTCTGCTTTTTGACTATGCCAAAGCCTTTGACTGTGTAGATCACAATAAACTGTGGAAGGTTTTGAAAGAGATGGGAATACCAGACCACCTGACCTGCCTCTTGAGAAACCTATATGCAGGTCAGGAAGCAACAGTTAGAACTGGACATGGAACTGTTAACAGACTGGTTCCAAATAGGAAAAGGAGTACGTCAAGGCTGTATATTGTCACCCTGCTTATTTAACTTATATGCAGAGTACATTATGAGAAACACAGGGCTGGAGGAAGAACAAGCTGGAATCAGATTGCCGGGAGAAATATCAATAATCTCAGATATGCAGATGACACCACCCTTATAGCAGAAAGTGAAGAGGAACTAAAAAGCCTCTTGATGAAAGTGAAAGAGGAGAGTGAAAAAGTTGCCTTAAAGCTCAACATTCAGAAAACGAAGATCATGGCATCTGGTCCCATCACTTCATGGGAAATAGATCGGGAAACAGTGGAAACAGTGTCAGACTTTATTTTTTAGGGCTCCAAAATCACTGCAGATGGTGACTGCAGCCATGAAATTAAGAGACGCTTACTCCTTGGAAGGAAAGTTATGAGCAACCTAGACAGCATATTCAAAAGCAGAGACATTACTTTGCCAACAAAGGTCCGTCTAGTCAAGGCTATGAAAGCTGAGCATAGAAGTATTGATCATTTTGAACTGGGGTGTTGGAGAAGACTCTTGAGAGTCCCTTGGACTGCGAGGAGATCCAACTAGTCCATCCTAAAGGAGATCAGTCCTGAATGTTCATTGGAAGGACTGATGCTGAAGCTGAGACTCCAATACCCTGACCACCTGATGCCAAGAACTGACTTATCGGAAAAGACCCTGATGCTGGGAAAGATTGAAGGCAAGAGGAGAAGGGGATGATGGAGAATGAGATGGATGGATGGCATCACCAACTCGATGGACATCAGTTTGCGTAAGCCCAGGGAGTCCACCCAAACCCATGTCCATTGAGTCAATGAGGCCATCCAACCATTTTATCCTCTGTCATCCCTTTCTCCTCCTGCCCTCAATCTTTCCCAGCATCAGGGACCTTTCCAATGAGTCAGCTCCTCACATCAGGAGGCCAAATTATTGTAGTCTCAGCTTCAACATCAGTCCTTCCAATGAACACCCAGGACTGATCTCCTTTAGGATGGACTGGTTGGATCTCCTTGTAGTCCAAGGGACTCTCAAGAATCTTCTCCAACACCACAGTTCAAAAGCATCAACTCTTCGGTGCTCAGCTTTCTTTATAGTCCAACTCTCAGATCCATACATGACCACTGGAAAAACCATAGCCTTGACTAGATAGTTCTTTATTGGCAAAGTAATGTTTCCGCTTTTTAATATGCTGTCTAGGTTGGTCATTACTTTCCTTCCAAGGAGTAAGCGTTTTTTAATTCCACGGCTGCAATCACCATCTGCAGTGATTTTGGAATTCCTAAAAATAAACTCAGCCACTGTTTCCACTGTTTCCTCTTCTATTTGCCATGAAGTGATGGGACCAGATGCCATGATCTCAGTTTTCTGAATATTGAGCTTTAAGGCAACTTTTCACTCTCCTCTTTCACTTTCATCAAGAGGCTCTTTAGTTCTTCTTCACTTTCTGCCATAACGGTGGTGTCATCTGCATATCTGAGGTTATTGATATTTCTCCTGGCAATCTTGATTCCAGCATGTGCTTCCTCCCGCCCAGCATTTCTCATGATGTACTCTGCATATAAGTTAAATAAGCAGGGTGACAATATACAGCCTTGACATACTCCTTTTCCTATTTGGAACTAGTCTGTTGTTCCACGTCCAGTTCTAACTGTTGCTTCCTGAACTGCATACAGATTTCAGGCTTCTACAAATCTAAAACCATTTCAGATATTTCATACATACTTAAAAGAACCATTTGGAGGAGGAAATGGCAACCCAATCCAGTATTCTTGCTGGGAAAATCCCATGGACAGATGAGACTGGCAGGCTGCAGCCCATGTGGTCACAAATGGTTGGACATGACTGAGCAACTGAGTTCAAAAAGAATGATTAATAGCTTAGGCTGCTAAACTCTGAAATACTCCTTGAATATTGTTGGCAGTATGATTCAACTTAACACACATTTAAAGAGCTATATAAACAGTGCTCCGGTGAATGAAAAAACATGATTAAGACATGATTCTTGTTTAAAAAAAGCATATATCCATATACCCAACTACTTACTGAACATTTTCCACTGCTTGGCCTAATATCACATCAAATTCATCATGTGCACAATTTGACTCATCATTTTCCTCCTCAAATATAATGTTGGTCCTACCTCTCCTTTTATGAACAATAAGGTTAGCATTCATTCAAAATATATTTATAAGCACCTACTATGAGACAGTGTGCTGAGAAATCACGCTGACCAATGTTGATTTGATGCATGCCTTCATGTAAAAAAAAAAAAAAAATACTGCAAGGTACACACCAACTACCCAGCTCATCAGCTGTGCAAAGAAGTAGGAATCATTCACCTCAACATCTCCTTCTTCATCAAACCTCATTTTACATATTAAATCACAAAATCCTACTTGTTTTGACTTAATTTCTCAAGTTAACCTTCTCAATCTCACTACCATAGTACAGGCCCTGTTTCCTGGCTGACAAAAATAATCTCCCAAACTGATCTTCCTGCTTGTAGCTCATCTTAGTAGAATCATTCCTTACCATACTGGCAGAGAGAAATGGAAAGCTTGTCACTGATCAGGGACTCTCCGCATTTAAGTCCTTAGCATGGAATAGAAAACCCTTATTCAAGTTGTTTGAATTTTAGTCTCACATCTCCCAATCTTTTAATGACTACACTTCACTTTCTATAGACCAATCTAACTTTCATTGTGTAGTATCCTGAACACAATATCCCTTCTCGTTTCTCCACATATTATTTTGATTCTCTCTGATTGAATGTCCTGCCCTCCCTTTTTGTCTAGTTATTTCTTATCTTTTCTTTAAGAAGCAAATGATAAACCAATATCTTTGAGAAGATTTATAGATCAGTGTCACCACCTACCTCAAAGTGAGATATGAAATTCCCCCTCTGTATCCCCCCTCTTCATTATTATTATATAATCAGTGTTTCAGTCTATTTTACCAATTTTTACACTCTAATTATTTCTTTATTTTTGTCTTTGAATTCCTTAAGGAGAAGTCCCTGCTTTGTTATTCTCTGTATACTTTCTGCTTAGTAAACAGTAGGTACTCAATAAATTTTAGTCTAATGAAGGAATGGTAAATTCAGTTATTTCTTCATTTTTCATTTACTTTCACACTTTTTCTCAGCATCATAAAATAAAAGCTCCCTATATATGTGAATGATTCATCCTTTTTTATTTTAATATTCAAGTATCCAAATGTAATTTTAGGATAATGAGATTCAAAATTATTCTAAGAAAAGAATACTTCTTCAAAATATTATCTTTCTGAAACAAAATGGGATTTCTATTCAGAGACCAGAGGGACAATAAAGAGATTCCGGATAGTTACCTATTGTTCACTTAATTATTTATAAAAATAATTTGGATGTTGTGCTAGAACCAAAATTTCCAAACATGGCAATATTATAAAGCTAAGAATAAGAAATATTAATAAATGTCACTACTCACATATCAGCTCAAATTACTTTGTGATGACACAATAAGCAGAAAACTGATTCATACAAACTATATATTTGTATTATATATATACATATATATGTATGTGTATGTGTGTGTGTGTGTGTATATATATATATATATATATATATATATCTCCCAGGGGAATGATTAGCACAATTTTCAACATTTAAATTTTTCATTTCAATTTTAATGCTATTGACAAAAGGAAAGCTCAAAGAATGAATATCCTACTGTTGTATTAAAATTCCTAAGTTAAAGAGACCAGAGATTTGTTCTAAAATAAAGTTATGACTTTTTTTTCTTTTTTCCTCTTTCTCTCTCTCCCATCCTCCTTCCATCTTTTCTCCTTTCCTTCCTCCCTCCCACCACTCCTTCCTGCCTTTCATAATTCATAAATGATCTAAAGACCCAATTCCTACATACTAAGATGAGGCTAAGCTATGAAGAAACAAACACATACACAACGTGCATGTTTACAGCTCCCACACTTTTCTTCACGAAAACCTCAAGCCCACGACTCCACAGAAGTCAGTTTTGAAAAGTGAAAGTGAAGTCTCGCAGTCGTGTCTGACTCTTTGCGACCTCATGGACCGTAGCCTACCAGGCTCCTCCGTCCGTGGGATTCTCCAGGCAAGAATACTGGAGTGGGTTGCTATTTCCTTCTCCAGGAGATCTTCCCAACCCAGGGATTGAACCTGGGTCTCCCTCATTGCAGGCAGACGCTTTACCCTCTGGTGAGCCACCAGGGAAGCTCACCCTGAGATTAAGAGTCTCATGCTCTACCGACTGAGCTAGCCGGGCTGCTTCAGTTTTGAAAACACCTATAAAGGAACACTAAACCAGTCCACAGTAAAATGAAGTTCATTGACAACGGGCTATTGATTTCAGGCACAATTATAAGCCTTTTACCAGGTTTCTAGATCCGTAAGATATGGTGACTAAAACAGACCTATCCTATCCATATCTGTAAGTTGGCATTAAAAAAAAAATTAAGCTTTAATAAAGTCACGTTTACACTAGAATTTCTAGACCCTTAGCTTTGTTGGATCTTTGACTTTTGGTAGTGTACATGTCCAGTGAAAAACACCATTACTGTGGACGACCAGGCTGACTGAGGATGAAACTTGTCTTATGACCTAGGGATGGTTACAGAAAATTTGTAGGAGGTTCTTTCTCTGAGTAGGGTGTCTTCTGACAAACACTTAGGAGGAAAGGCATACCAGAGAAACAACCCTTGCTAAACCCTTGCTTCTCTAAGCAAGGTCTGCAAATCTGAAGTATCTGCATCACATAAGAGCTTGAGAGAAATTCCAACCTCCACCCTAGACCCACAGCTGGAAGCTGATAAGAGGTAACTCATATTTACATTAAGCTTCCCTGGTGGCTCAGTTGGTAAAGAATCTGCCTGCAATGTGGGAGACCTGGGTGCGATCCCTGAGTTGGGAAGATCCCCTGGAGGAGGGCATGGCAACCCACTCCAGTATTCTTGCCTGGAGAATCCCGAATGGAGTCGCAAAGACTTGGACACAACTGAGCGACTAAGCACAGCATTAAAGCATTAGTTGTCACCCTGAAGTAAGAATAAAGTTTTATGAAAAAAAGAAGTCTCAACCTACCTTCTCTTGAAAGACTCTTGGTTTGCCCCTTGTTCCCACCAAAATATAGGTCATACCATGGCCAAATCTGTTGTAGTTCTAATAACTGCATAAGAAACCAAATAGAGAAGTATACAGAGGAAGAATTTTGGGGTGCTACAGTAGACCCTTTTGAATGTGGTCACCTAAATTTTATGAAAGTCATTCCCCCGGTTTGCTTTTGTCCCATTTCACTGATAAGAAAATTAAAGCATCATTAGTGCCATTAGATCAGCATTTCTCTAACTCTCTGTAGTGAGGGGGAAGTCTTTACTTCAAATCCACTTCAAAATATAACTTTGGTAAAATAATATAAAAATAAATTACTAGAAATATGAATTGAAAAAACAGCAAGCATACAAATATATGCCCTGATATTTTATTATTTGATTCATCAGACATGAACATAAACACCAGTTTATTATTGGTCAGTACTCAAACTACTGCACAATTGCACTCATCTCACACACTAGTAAAGTAATGCTCAAAATTCTCCAAGCCAGGCTTCAGCAATATGTGAACCATGAACTTCCTGATGTTCAAGCTGGTTTTAGAAAAGGCAGAGGAACTGGAGATCAAATTGCCAACATCTGCTGGATCATGGAAAAAGCAAAAGAGTTCCAAAAAAAACATCTATTTCTGCTTTATGGACTATGCCAAAGCCTTTGACTGTGTGGATCATAATAAATTGTGTAAAATTCTGAAAGAGATGGGAATACCAGACCACCTGATCTGCCTCTTGAGAAATTTGTATGCAGGTCAGGAAGCAACAGTTAGAACTGGACATGGAACAACAGACTGGTTCCAAATAGAAAAGGAGTTCGTCAAGGCTGTATATTGTCACTCTGTTTATTTAACTTATATGCAGAGTACATCATGAGAAACGCTGGACTGGAAGAAACACAAGCTGGAATCAAGATTGCCGGGAGAAATATCAATAACCTCAGATATGCAGATGACACCACCCTTATGGCAGAAAGTGAAGAGGAACTCAAAAGCCTCTTGATGAAAGTGAAAGTGGAGAGTGAAAAAGTTGGCTTAAAGCTCAACATTCAGAAAACGAAGATCATGGCATCCGGTCTCACCACTTCATGGGAAATAGATGGGGAATCAGTGGAAACAGTGTCAGACTTTATTTTTCTGGGCTCCAAAATCACTGCAGATGGTGACTGCAGCCATGAAATTAAAAGACGCTTACTCCTTGGAAGGAAAGTTATGACCAACCTAGATAGCATATTCAAAAGCAGAGACATTACTTTGCCAACAAAAGTTCGTCTAGTCAAGGCTATGGTTTTTCCTGTGGTCATGTATGGATGTGAGAGTTGGACTGTGAAGAAGGCTGAGCGCCGAAGAATTGATGCTTTTGAACTGTGGTGTTGAAGAAGACTCTTGAGAGTCCCTTGGACTGCAAGGAGATCCAACCAGTCCATTCTGAAGGAGATCAGCCCTGGGATTTCTTTGGAAGGAATGATGCTAAAGCTGAAACTCCAGTACTTAGGCCACCTCATGCGAAGAGTTGACTCATTGGAAAAGACTCTGATGCTGGGAGGGATTGGGGGCAGGAGGAGAAGGGGACGACAGAGGATGAGATGGCTGGACGGCATCACCGACTCGACGGACGTGAGTCTGAGTGAACTCCGGGAGTTGGTGATGGACAGGGAGGCCTGGCGTGCTGCGATTCATGGAGTCACAAAGAGTCGGACACGACTGAGCAACTAATCTGATCTGATCTCTGACCAACTACTTCAGAGTCTGGCACCAGTCAATGGTTACACTGTCAGTGGCACTACTACAGACCACAGAGAACTTGAACCCAGGTGGTCATACACTTCAGAAATAAATAGATTTCAATTCAGATCAGCAGGCTTCAGAAGCACCATTTCAATCTTGGTACTATAATCACTGACTCCCGAAAGGCACAGCTCAGCCTGGAGCACAGGGTTCCTTGCTTATAGTCCAGTACTTAGCTTTTGTCAGTGAACCAAATCAAGTCATAGGCTGTGCAACACGGAAGAAATCATAATGGACCAGAAACATCAGGTGGATTTAGCTGCTAAGTCATGTCCGACTCTTGTGACCCCATGGACTGCAGCCTGCCAGGCTCCTATGTCCATGGGATTCTCCAGGCAAGAATACTGGAGTGGGTTGCCATTTCCTTCTCCAGGGTACCTTCCCAACCCAGGAATTGAACATGGGTCTCCTGCAGTACTCTTGCCTGGAAAATCCCATGGACGGAGGAGCCTAGTGGGCTGCAGTCCATGGGGTCGCTAAGAGTCGGACGCGACTGAGTGACTTCACTTTCACTTTTCACTTTCATGTATTGGAGAAGGAAATGGCAACCCACTCCAGTGTTCTTGCCTGGAGAACCCCAGGGACGGGGGAGCCTCGTGGGCTGCCGTCTATGGGGTTGCACAGAGTTGGACATGACTGAAGCGACTTAGCTTAGCTTAGCTTAGCTCCTGCATTGCAGGCAGATGATTTACTGACTGAGCTATGAGGGAAGCCCAGAAACATCAGAGGCTGTAATTTTATGTCTCAGCTTTACAACTAGTATGTAGTTCAATGAAGATGTTTTTATTCATCTTCATATATACTCCAGTCTATAACAGACTAATATATCACATCACTGGGTTGTTATATGGATTCTTTGACAAAGTGTTAGTACTTTGTTTTATACATATTGTTAATTTACAAAATCTAATCTTATATAGAAACGTAACCAATTAATTGTTTGGTTCCCAATCAAAATTAGGTAGTCAAAACATATTTTCATTTCTCTTAGAATTGCTAGAGATGATTAATAAAATTATTCCTAGACAATTTATAACAAATTATACTCAAGAATCTTATTCATATCAAGCTGACAACTATCAGTTTATAATCAAAATGGATATGCTGGCTGTCATGATAAAATACAGTGTTCTATATTGATTCACTTGCCTATACATTTAGAAATATGTAAAGATAACAAATTAACTACTTTCCATTATATTGGAATTAAGTCTACTTTTGTATTTAATTGTTCAGAATGTCACATGAGAACTCTGAAAAAACAATTTATTTCTCTTTTGAATATATTACATATATTCAATCTATATCCATGTTTTAATCAATGCAAGAGAAACTAATGATAGAGTTAGAGCCCTTGGTTCTACTTTTACAATACTGATGAGCATTAACAACTCAGCAGCTGTGTTTCCTGTTCCTTTAAAAAGTTTTTATTTCCTTCCTTAATGTTGGTATTTTATTCAATTTTTTAAACATATTTGTGTGTGCGTGTACACATGTGTGCTCATTTGTGTCTGACTCTTGTGACTCCATAGCTCCTGGTGTGTCCACTAGGATCCTCTGCCCATGGGATTTTTCAGACTAGAATAACTAGAGTGGGTTCCCATTTCCTTCTCCAGCGGGTCTTCCAGACCAAGGGATTGAATCTGAGTCTCTTGTGTCTCCTATACTGGTAGGCAGATTCTTTACCACTAGCACCACCTAAGAAGCACTTACACGTATACAAAGTCTAATTTCACTTAGTTTCCAGGAAATTTGGAAGCAATTTTTATCCATTAAAAATGGATATTTTAAATATGTCAACATTAATTTCTAGACTTAAAGCATTTTTAAGTTTATACTGTTTGACAGCTTTTTCTCATGTTGAAAAATAGATCTGGTAAGTTAAATCAAAATCAAACATCTGTGATTGCCATGATTGATTCTAAACACCACATAGCTGAACACTATGAGAACTGATTTAGTCATTGTTTTTTATTGAATTTTATAGTTAGGCAAAATTCCCCAGCATAAGTTAAAAAAATATACAGGAACTCTGGAATTATTACTATGAATCAAACTCAGGTTCTAGGGCTATTTGACAACATCACTATTTCAGGGTATCTATAGGACATTAATCTTAAAGTTGTTATGTACTGGTGTTCTCAGATCCGTTTGAATATATTTCAATTTCTCACTAGTAACATCTCATGGTTTACAAGAACATTTCCATATCATCTTCTTAAAAACAGGTAAATAAAATTGGCCAAAACATTTCACTTAAACTTCAAATAGCTTACACTATCACACATCAGACCAGAAATCCATATTTATTTTTTATATGATTCACTATTGTATGACTTTTATTAGCATACACTTTCATTCTTTAGTCTCCAAACACATGGAGATTTAAGCTGTAGGCTTCCTGCATACTTCTGCCTTTGTCTAATCATTTAAATTACACTTTTATGGTTCAATTTTTACTGTAATATTTTAATAAAAAAATCAGCCTCCCACTTGCAAAAGTATTATAGTTTTATATGAATTTGGATAATTAAAAGTTTTCATCCCATTAAGAGACATACCATATTTACTTCAAACTCCATTATCTAATAATTGGCAAATTTGTACATCTACAGTATAAGAGTACCTAAATTCATAATGATGGTCATGCCAGCATTGCAAGAAGCTGAATGTCTTTGGATATCAAAGAATTTTGAGTATTAAAAATATTAACTATTTTCAGCATAAGCATTGAGAACTTACTATACATTTATCACTCTTCTAGGTACTTTGAGTCGGAGAAGGCAATGGCACCCCACTCCAGTACTCTTGCCTGGTAAATCCCATGGACGGAGGAGCCTGGTGGGCTGCTGTCTATGGGGTCACACAGATTCGGACACGACTGAGCAACTTCACTTTCACTTTTCACTTTCATTCATTGGACAAGGAAATGGCAACCCACTCCAGTGTTCTTGCCTGGAGAATCCCAGGGACGGGGGAGCCTCGTGGGCTGCTGTCTATGGGGTCGCACAGAGTCGGACACGACTGAAACGACTTAGCAGCAGCAGCAGCAGGTACTTTGAGTAAGACAGAAATATGATAGGTACCTGGTGCATGCATGTGCATGTGTGTGCTCAGCATGTCTGATTCTTTGCAACCCTACAGACTGTAACCCTCCAGATTCCTCTGTCCACGGGATTTGCCAGCTAAGAATACTGGAGTGGGCCATTTCTTACTCCAGGCAATTTTCACAACTCAGGGATATAACCCGTGTCTTCTGTGGCTCCTACATTAGCAGGTAGGTTCTTTACCACTGAGCCACCTGGGAAATCACATGTACATGGTACCCACATATTATTTTATAGTTAATGAGTTACGATAGGGATATAGTTAATTTGGATACTACTATACTGCATTGGAGAAGGAAATGGCAACCCACTCCAGTGTTCTTGCCTGGAGAATCCCAGGGACAGGGAAGCCTGGTGGGCTGCCGTCTATGGGGTCGCACAGAGTCGGACACGACTGAAGCGACTTAGCAATACTTGATGCTTTTGAACTGTGGTGTTGGAGAAGACTCTTGAGAGTCCCTTGGACTGCAAGGAGATCCAACCAGTCCATTCTGAAAGAGATCAGCCCTGGGATTTCTTTGGAAGGAATGATGCTAAAGCTGAAACTCCAGTACTTTGGCCTCATGCGAAGAGTGACTTATTGGAAAAGACTCTGATGCTGGGAGGGATTGGGGGCAGGTGGAGAAGGGGACGACAGAGGATGAGATGGCTGGATGGCATCACTGACTCAATGGATATGAGTCTGAGTGAACTCCGGGAGTTGGTGATGGACAGGGAGGCCTGGCGTGCTGCGATTCATGGGGTTGCAAAGAGTCGGACACGACTGAGTGACTGAACTGAACTGAACTGATACATGTACACTGGGGTTTGCCAGGTGGTACTAGTGGTAAAGAACCCACCTGCCAGTGAAGGAGATGTAAGAAATAGGGGTTTGATCCTTGGGTCTGGAATGATCCCCTGGAGGATGGCATGTCAATCCGCTCCAGCATTCTTGCCTGGAGAATCCCATGGACAGAGGAGCCTGGTGAGCTACTGTCCATAGAGTCGCAAAGAGTAGGACATGGCTGAAGTGACTTAGCATACATACACATACACTGGAACTGAACAATTAGGTAAATCAATGACAGATGATGGGAGTCAGCTTTCTCACATAGGAGGTGTAGGAAGACACGGGCAAATAAAGGGAAGATGCTAAAATGACTGAGTGGCACTGAATTAGAGAGGGAGACAGTAAAAGCGTTAGTCACTCAGTCATGTTCGACTCTTTGTGACTCCACAGTGGGTAGCCAATCAGGCTCCTCTGTCCATGGAATTCTCCAGGCAAGAATACTGGAGTGGGTAGCCGTTTCCTTCTCCAGGGGATCTTCCCAACTCGGGGATCGAACCCAGGTCTCCCGCGTTGCAGGCAGATTCTTTACCATCTGAGCCACCAGGGAAGTGCTTACAGATACAGATGATTATATATTTATAGGTATATGTATGTACACAGGTAAGAATACACATGTATCTTATTTTGTTCTGTCAGTTAAGAGGTCCTAGAAGCAACAGTACTGCAATAGCAATTTGCATGCTTAGCTCTGAGATCTTGGTTTTAGTAAAAAGGACCTTGGCAAAATGGCTGATTCCAGGACTAGGGTAAGAATCATGCAAGAAATAAATGCCTATAGTCTCTTGCAGTGCTAGAAGTTAAATGATAAAAACACAAATACACACACTCATAACACACTCCCCAGATAATGGGGATATATCAAAGAAACACTGGAACCAACTTAAAGAACTTCTAATGGCCACAGATAGAAAAATTACAAAATAAATGTATTCTATATAATATACTTAATATTAGATTATATCCCAGAGCACAAAATAAGTATCCATGAGTCCACCCTTATATAAATAAATGATTATGTAAATAAATAAAACAGGCAGAATAGATAAATCTTCACACACAATAATTCTAAATAATTTATGCAGATATTCTATTATCAAAAAGGGAAGGGTACCTCAGCTTTTAAGTATGGCCTGCTTACACTGACTTCCTTCCAAAGAGTATGAAAAGAGAGAAAAAGAGTAACTTAATAGTGAGGAAACCTATCATACATTACTTTAGCCAAACAGACCAGAACAAGTTCGAAGGTTGAATATCAGAAAGTGAAAAGAATGACCAATCTAGAGTAGAGACGATGCAGTACAGAATAATCAGAAATAAAATTGTTACCATAGAGTGTTCAGTTGTTACCAAGACCCCAGAAAGTCAGCCCTGGGCAACAGAAGCATTTTAATGAGGGGGTTTTTGATAGGGACACAATATAATTAAAAGAACTATTAAGGAAGATAATTTTAGTTGAACGGACAAAATAAAAGAAGAAATTATGATATAGAGAGGCTGTCATTAAGACAAAATATTAACATGTATAAACATCTGGATTAGAGTAATAGCAGATAAACAGAAGGAAAAAAAGATATAGAATTATGATAGTTTAGTTGTAAATGATATCCAGGATAGTAATGATAATGATCTGAATTTTGTGCTGCAAAAGTCATGTGTTGAAGTCCCAAACTTCAATAGCCAAAATGCCACTGGATTTGGAGACAGGGTTTTCAAAGAGGTAGCTAAGCTAAAATGAAGTTAAGGTCATGAGATAGGTCTTAATCCATTATGCCTGGTATCCTCATTAGGAAAGGAAATTAAGACAATAAAAATGCACAGAGGAAAGAGCATGGGAAGACTGGCACAGGGAGAGGATAGCCATCCACAAGCTATGGAGCTAGGTCTCAGAGGAAGCCAACCATACTGACATAGATCTCAGGCTTCTAGCTCCCAAAACTGTGGGAAAACACACGGTGCTGTTTAGGCCACCCAGTTAGTGGTACTCTGTTATGCTAACCTTGGAAAGTTAATGTAATGATAAAACAATAATTTACACAATAATTTTCAATTCTGAGGTTTTGCAAACTTGTTCAATAACCCTGACATCTCAAAAGTTACTGGGAAAATGGAGGAGGGACCTCATGCCGGCTGTGGCAGATGATAAATCCCTCAACCGATAAATCATTGCCCTCTTGAGGTCATTTAAGAAATCAATGATAAAAAAAAAAAAAACCTATCCTCTTGACTGTGCACCTACTAGCCTGTGGGCAAAGTGAAATCTGAGACCACTTCCTTCTTTTTTTCACTCTCTGTGATCCTGAAATATAGCAAGAAATATATTAATATTGCTGAGTGAGTAAGTTTATATTTCCCACAGTGCCAAGCCCAGAGTCTCCTGCATTTGTCAGTGCTTCATTAATGTTTGTTGAAACAAATCAATAGGAAAAAATGTTTTAACCTCTAGCCAAAGTTGTAATTATTTTTAAATGTCAATGACACCAACATATCTTAAATGAGAAAACAATTATTAAAGTAATGGGAAAAATATCATGCAAATATCCAGCTACTTCAGGCACTTTAGTTTAAGATGATTTTAATCTCGATTTAATTTGGGAGTGAATACTTTCAATGCCTACCACTGGTTACTACTGGACAGAAAAAAAAAAAAAGAATGGCTTCTAAGCCCCTCCAAAAACCCCTAACAGAAAATAGGTTTGTGTTCTCTCTCACATTTCCATTTCAGTCTATAGTTTCTAAATATGATGTCTATATTTCCAACATAAACAAGAGTCTTCTAAAACAATGTTAAATTGGTTATCAGTTGTTAATGTTTGCCTGGTTTGCAGAGGTGAGAGGGATCAAGTCTTATCATGCTTCCTTTCTGTATTAGCTTGACAATTGTCAAAATGAAAAGAGACAGGGGAGAGATTGGAGGAGAAATAAATATAGTTCTTGAGATACTTATTATGTGCCACGTATTTTCTGTGTGCTCAGTTGCTCAGCTGTGTCCAACTCTGCAACATCATAGTCTGAAGCCTGCAAGGCTCTTCTGTCCATGGGATTTCCCAGGCAAGAATACAGGAGCAGGTGGCCATTTCCTACACCAAGGGATATTCCCAACCCAGGGATCAAATCTGCATCCGTTATACTGGTAGGTGGATTCTTTATGACTGTACCACCTGGGAACCTAGGTATTTTCGAGATGACATATATTCAGTTTCCACAGAATCTGTGCTATGTTTAGTCGCTTAGTCATGTCCAACTCTTTGTGACCCCATGAACTTCAGTCCGCCAGGCTGAATCCATGGGGATTCTCCAAGCAGGAATACTGGTGTGGGTTGCCATGCCCTCCTCCAGGGGATCTTCCCAACCCAGGGATCGAACCCAAGTCCCCTGCATTGCAGGCTGATTCTTTACTGTATGAACCACCAGGGAAGCCCATGAATACTGGAGTGGATAGCCTATCCCTTCTCCAGGAGATTTCCTGACCTAGAAATTGAACCAGGATCTCCTGCATTGCAGGCAGATTCTCTTCCAGCTGAGCTACCAGGGAAGCCACATTAGAAGCCATAGCATCTAATGAAATATTAATGTATTATTGTTTCTAGTTTATTTAAGGAAAAATTGGAGCTTAAATTGGCCGAAGTAACTTCCCAAGTTAAAACATTCACTAAGCGGCAGATCCAACCTAGATAGCATATTGAAAAGCAGAGACATCACTTTGCCAACAAAGGTCTGTCTAGTCAAGGCTATGGTTTTTCCAGTGGTCATGTATGGATGTGAGAGTTGGACGGTGAAGAAAGCTGAGCACAGAAGTATTGATGCTCTTGAACTGTGGTGTTGGAGAAGACTCTTGAGAGTCCCTTGGACTGCAAGGAGATCCAACCAGTCCATTCGGAAGGAGATCAGCCCTGGGATTTCTTTGGAAGGAATGATGCTAAAGCTGAAACTCCAGTACTTTGGCCACCTCATGCGAAGAGTTGACTTATTGGAAAAGACTCTGATGCTGGGAGGGATTGGGGGCAGGAGGAGAAGGGGATGACAGAGGATGAGATGGCTGGATGGCATCACCGACTCGATGGACGTGAGTCTGAGTGAACTCCGGGAGTTGGTGATGGACAGGGAGGCCTGGGGTCACAGAGTCGGACACGACTGAGCGACTGAACTGAACTGAACTGAATTGAAGCGGCAGATTCAGGATTTGGATCCAAAGCCTACATCCTTTAATTTACAACACACTGCCTTTCAGGATTAATGAAACTCTATATCTAAATATTAACAACAATAATTTATTAACTATAATCATTTCAATTGTCTCTTCCAGGTTAGTAAGCTGCTGTTACCCACCTAATCACTCCCTGTTGTATTATAAACTGACAGCATGAGAAGCCAGCTGGTAGCAACTCACATTGTTTCAGATATCCTTCCAGATCACCCTCCTGCTTTTCGATTTCTCAGGTTTCCTGGTAGCAATGTTGTTCAGGTGCTCAGACGTGTCCGACTCCTTGTGACCGCATGGACTGCAGCACCCTGATGTCCCTGTCCTTCACCATCTCCCAGAGCTTGCTCAAACTCACGACCTTTTTCTGGCCTGTGGTCACTGATGAGTTCAAACTACCACACAATTGCAGTCATTTCACATGCTAGCAAAGTAATGCTCAAAATCCTCCAAGCTAAGCTTCACCAGGACATGAACTAAGGACTTCCCGATGTATAAGCTGGATTTAGAAAAGGCAGAGGAACTAGAGATCAAATTGTCAACATCTGATGGACCACAGAAAAAGCAAGAGAATTCCAGAAAAGCATCTACTTCTGATTCATTGACTACGCTAAAGCCTTTGACTATGTGGATCTCAACAAACTGTGGAAAATTCTTAGAGATGGGAATACCAGACCACCTTACCTGCCTCCTGAGAAACCTGTATGCAGGTCAAGAAGCAACAGTTAGAACTGGACATGGAACAATGGACTGGTTCCAAATTGGGAAAGCTGGAATCAAGTTTGCTGGGAGAAATGTCAATAACCTCAGTAGGCAGGTGACACCACCGTTATGGCAGAAAGCAAAGAGGAACTACGGTGTGTGTTAGTCACTAAGTCGTGTCCAACTCTTTTTTGACCCCATGGACTGTAGCTGTCCAGGCCCCTCTGTCCATGGGATTTCCCAGACAAGAATACTGGAATGGGTTGTCATTTCCTTCTCCAGGGGAGTCTTCCCAACCCAATGATCGAACTCGGGACTCCTGCATTAAAGGCGGATTCTTTATCATCTGAGTTCAGGAATCTACTTCCATAGCCTGCTAAAGGTCACTGCCAATGTATACTCATTACTCTTCTATGAATCTTGATGCATATTCCATCCCTAGCTATCACCCAGTATGCACAGTGATTCTTCTATTGTGTAAGCCAAAGAGTAAAAAAAAAAAACAAAACAAAACCAAAACTCAGACATTAATGGTTAAATTGTCATTTGAAAATCAGCTAGTAATAAGAAAAAATGCATTTGGCATCCTATGTTTTGCCTGCTGCTCTAGGTCCTGTAATCAAGCACATAGCAATATTCTCAAACAATTGTATCAAATAACAGTTAATTATAGGAAATCTAGTACCACTTAGGAAGCTTGCCAATAATAACAATAATGATAATAAATAATACCTCTTTACAATTTTTAGGAGATGAGAACAGCGATGATTTGGGAGGTGGTAGCCAAACACTACTTAGACTTTTAAAATGACTTATATATGCAAAAATATGGTTAGAAGAAGAAAAATTCTGACTCTCATTTCATTGTATGCAAAGAGAACTAGTAAATACGAATGTGTGACTGTGCTATTTTATGGCCCATATATTACATGCAAAAGAGCATAGTGGTTATGTAGTTAGGCTTTAAAACTAGACACCTGTGTTCAAATCCTAGTCTCTACATACTAAGGAAATAACCTGGGATGGATTTTCAACTAGAAATTGCAATCATGAGGAGATAAGCATAATTCATTTGAATTAACACATATAACAGAAGTAGAAGAGTGCCTAGCAATTAGTAAACTCTCATATATACTAGATATTATTACTGCTTTTTTTAAGTTAATAGCTATCTTTTTTTGTAAAAAAAAAAATGCAAATCACTGACTTATTTGTTTTTCCATTTTCCTACCACTCCATAACTTTTCTAGTAGTAAAAGCTATCAGTCCATCTCTAAGTCACATGCTAGATCTAACATCTTTTTACCACTTAGGTTGCTACCAGTTGGTTCAGGTTTTCCCAGAAACAAAGCCTGAGACAAGAAATCAATTGCAAGTACTTTACTTGGGAGATGATTATATCCTTGGGGGTTGAGGGCAGGAGTTGGGAAAGGGAAGAACAAAAACAAGAGGTGTTTTCCAAAAAGTTAACCCGTGAGTAATGAGCTCAGACCTGCTAGCGATTCTGAGAGCCAATGTTGGATACTTGCCTCAGAGCTATGCTATCCCAGGGGTCTGGTACCTGGAGCATTCAGGGAGCATCCGTCACAGTTTGAAGGCTGCTTGTAGAGGCATTATTTCTTTCAGTGCATCCTGCGCCTCTCCACTGTCGTCTCATCCTAGCTCTTTATTTTAGATTGATACAGCTATATTTTATCAAATGCAATAAGATCAGCATGACTGACATCCTCACATAATTCAATTACACAAATGACTCTCCTCAGAGATGCCATTTCTGATAATTCTATTTTAAAATAGCACCCCACTCCCCTTAAAAGTCAAAAATTTATTTCAAACATTAGCAATCTTTTGTCCAAGATCAATATATACAGCAGATTCTATGAATGGATTTTAAAAACTAGGATCTAGATGACATTATGATTTATATAAATCTTAAATCTTATTATAAGTTTTAAATCTTAATATGTCACCAAGAAAATGGGGATAATGAAATCTATTCCTAGGGTGTGAGAATTGAATGAAATAATATATATATGCTATAAAGCACTATATAAATGTACTACAAAACATTATTCTTATAATTAACATTTCTTAATGCTTTATACTAAATTTTGTGTACAGTTCATTTTATTTCATTTCCATTTGCCTTCCTGAACCACTTACTTCTGTCTATTTTGTTTTGTTTGTTTCTTAAATCCCTTAGAATACTCTGTGTGCCCCAACATCTCTTCCTGTGTCTAATCTGACGCTGCTCTATTTCTCCATGACTTCTCAGTCACTCTATTTCTAGCTCCCTTCACATCCTCCTCCTGGGGGGCTCGTTCCTTCCTCTGAGCATTCTGCCAGTATTGTCTCTCCTGCCGCTTGAAGCTAACAAGACCCTGAACTGCTGCTTCTCTAGGACCTTAGAGCTTAGTGTTTTGTCAGCTTCAAGCTGTTTTGGAGAAAGTGTTGGCTTATTTCTCAGCTGTAGCATTGACTTAGCAAGTCTTTCTTCTAAACCCGTAAATAATTCATTTCAGGTCAAGTTTTTGCTACTAGAAACTTTTCCCAGTAAATAACAAGTTTCTTTATCTCTAGTAAGACAGTATGGTTTGGTGGTAAAAGTAGTAGGCAACTTATTAATGAAAGATAAGTTCTGTAATAGGAAGGGATAAGCCTTCCACTTTGGTACAGCACTACTTGCTACGATTTTTTTTGATGGGGAGCAAAGCAAAGAATCACAGTGGTAACACAGCTTCCTGCTCCTTAGAAAGCCTGTTCAATAGGCAGTATCATCAAAAGCTTCAAGAGTTAAGCCAAACCTCTATGGGACTATAATACTCCTGTTGTCTCAATATGTTTCATTCTAGGTTCCATAATAAATAATGCAAAAATGAAAGTGGTCGAAACAACAACAAAAAGGTAAGTACATAACAGGCTTCTGAGAGCAGCTCACCAATTCTCATTTTGCTGATATCATACCTAGTGTGGCTTACAGGTATCCCAGGCATTGGCTTAGAGGGATCCCAGAAAGACTTCCCATTCCTTCAAACTGTCATTGTCTCAGCTACCCCAATGATGGGACTGGGGTCAAGAGTACTGGGCATTCAGCTAGTCACTCCATACTCAAAGGACCACAAGTCAAAAAAAGGCACAAGCTTCTTCTGATCAGCAAAACCGAAAGCCCAGCCAGCCACTCTCAAGCCAGCTGAGAGCACAGTTATTTTCTCTTGTCAATCTAACAAACCCTGTTTGTTGCCGGCATTTCAACAAGCAAGATTTATTAAGGGTGAAATGTCAATCTTGGGCCTTGCTCCACCTTGTCCCAGGTCAGTAGGCAATGAAAGTGGTCACTCTACCAAGTGGCATTTTGCAATCATAAGCACTTATGTGAAACCAATCTGAGAAATGATTTATGTTGACAAAGAGTAAGAGATCAAATGCATAACACAATAAAGAGATGGACAAAAAAATGGGCTTCTAAGAAATGCATTATTCAGAACTAAGTTGAAGGAATTTCATTTATAAAAGTAGATATGAATTAATAACTTTTCTATGTTTTATTCAGAAAAAGGACACATATGCAAACTACTAAAGCATAAAAATAAATGAAAGTGGAATATTACTGAACATAATTTACAATTTTGGATAAATGTTTGTTCTTTAAAGTTAAGGGAGTAGGAAAAAATTTGTGGAGATCTTTATAATACAGTACAGGAATAAAAGAGTCAGAGAAACCATAACCATTAAAAGATACAAAATAAGAATATTAGATAATTTTATGGATAATACAGCCATAGTTTTTAAAAATGACTTTCAAAGACCCCTTTGAAATTGAGATTTGAATTATACATAAATACAGCCAAGGGATTGGACGTCTAAAATTCCATATCACCACTCAATTGTAACCTACAACTAATGCCAAGGGTACACAAGCACAAGACCATGCAACTTCCTCCACAGTAAAAATAAATAATATAACAGGGAGTGAAGTGAAAAGAGCTGGCAATGCATTTCCCCCCCAGCATATCAAGCAGGTTTTCATAAGGAAGCTGTGGTCATCAATCACTACCTCATTACCAGCCCGTCATCTGGGCTTAGGCTAAATGTATTCTGGCTGGCTGCCATACTAAATGTTCAATGAAACATCCTTAAGGCTCTCTACAAGTTCAGCTGAAGTCGCACATGCTATACATCAAAGAGGAACATTAGCGTTATCATAGCTTAATAAATAGTGCCATCCTGGCAATGTAATCTTGTGTTCTAGAGCTATCTACCATCTCCAGTATTATACTGCTTAAGTAAACAATCTTGCTATCTCCTGTGAGGTTTATTTAATAATGAATGCATATAGAGATAATGAGTCAAATGACTACAGATACATAGATATATTGCCAAACTCACTCAAAAGCTGGACATAAATGAGATTAACAAAATATTTTAATACACACGCATGTAAAAAAAAAACTCTCTTGGAATATAAGTCATATGTGCCCATTGCTTTTCATCATGTTTGACTCTCACCAGAAAAATTTTAAGCCAAATAATGGCCCCAATCTTGCTGGTGACTTCCACAATTTCAACTCATGCAGATTGGGTGGTATGTGCTTTATTGAAATGGTTGCTCGTTATCATTAGTCTTATAATGATACTCCCAGAATTTTTAATATAAATACAGCTATCATTACTTTCACTTGTGTAAACTATATTACTAGGTTTGAGGATGCGTTATTTTCTTTGGGTGGGGGGGGTGAAATGTTCAAAATGGTTTCACAGAAGTCAATATTTTTGCAGTTTCTGGTTATTCTTAGTTTGGTCTTTAAAGCCTAAGGATATAGGCAACATGCACATTACTCAGAAAAAATGCTCCTGGCTTCTTTCCAAGGTTCAAAATGTAAGTAATTCTAACACAAAACTGTAAGGCATGCTTTTTAACACTAACAAATATGCTGAAGCCACACTAAATTCTTTGGTTCTATTGCTAATTATATGCTTTTGATTAAGAGTTTCAAAAAAAAATGATTAAGAGGTCTGAAAGCTACATCTAAAAGGTGAGGTCAAACATATTAATGAGAATTTTGAATCAGGATGCCAACAAGTAAATTTTCAAAAAGAAAACAGTGTCAAATATAAGATGAAAATCATCTTAGACCAGAAAGTGAATAGAAATATAAAACAGCAAGAAAAATTAAGGCCGTAGTAAAGGGTACTGAAAATGAGATGAAGATCTGGATCCAGCTTTCTCCTGAAAGTCTAGGCCTTAGGTTGGGCTAACCTGCCAGGAAAAAGTGGCCAAAACCATTGCCAACCTGCTGACCAGAAGTATGCCATTTAAAAATGTGGACCTAGAGGGGATAGTTGGGCATAGATACAGCCTCTTCACATTGATCAAACCAAGATGCCAACCACTTCAGACATTAGATCACTGGGCAAGAAGTCCCCAAACACCTTACTAAGATGTTAAGAAGGAAAATATTTTGTTTTATCCTCTTAGATTCAGCATCTGGATCTTATGAATTCAGTCAATAAAAGATTAACAGATAAAGGTGTATGATTTTTTACTAATATTTACATGCATTAATAGTTACATTAATATTAACATTCACAGAAAAGAAGCAAGACTCAAAGAGGCAATTAGACTTGGAGGCTTATATACTCTTTTAACAATGGAAAAGAGGTTTGAACTACAAAGGAAGATAAATTATGGGGAAACAATTGAGAAATATATGGGGGAAATAAAGCTAAGGGTTATTTTAGTAAAGTCTGTTTATGCAAACTCATGGTAAGTGTTGCATCCAATCTTTGGTTTGGAGTTCCTCTTCTCTCCTTTCCTGGTGGGCGTGGTGGGGTGGGGTATGACTCGAGTGCACTTCATGAAGAGAAATTTATGTCCTGCCTTTAGGGAGATAAGGGAAGAGGAGAGTACTCTTCCTGTATCTGTGATTCTTAATTGCTTTCAACTGAAAATAATCCTTATGTTTAAGTGGCATATTTGGCGGTGGCATATTCTGATTCTCTTAAAAGATCTGATTCAAGACTAACATTCTAGAGGAACAGGTAAGGAAGCTGCAAAACCACTGGATAGGGAAGAGAGGGTACAGATGAAGAGAAAGAGAAAAGTAAACCCATACAAAAACTTTCAATTCTATTAAAAATAAATCTGCAAAAACAACCTTAAATGTTATGAAGAATTCTAATGCTAAAACAGAAAATGATCTAAGTCAATATGCAAAACAGGAATTACAAAAAATAAACTAATTTTATGGAACAATCTGACAAAAACATTACAATATGTATGTCCAGGATGCTCAGAATAGAATATTACATATTGGTTTTCCTTTAAAAAGTATTAACTTCCCAATACAAAAAGAGGAATATTCAATATGAAACAATGGATTTGAAAAAAAAATTCATATGAAATACTGGAAATAAAACACAATTAATAATATAACAGTAAATGAAAAAGAAAAAACTCTTGCTCTGAAGATGACAAAATAATAATTAGCAGTGATTTTGAAAAATTCATCCACAAAGCAGAAGAGAAAATAATGAATAAGCAGGTAGAAGATATGAAAGATACCAACAGATATCTTTGAAGTTCCAAGAATAAAACAGAAAAACAGAGAAGTGTGATTCAAAAAAATAGTAGGTGAGTATTTCATAGTATTTAACACTGGTGGGCAAAGCAGGCACATATGTTTCCAAAGGGCTTATAGAACAGTGTCAGAACAAAACCTATTCATGTCTAGTGTAGTGCAACTGACAAGAGTAGGATTTTTAGGGACAAAGAAAAGCCCCTCAGGACCAAATCTAATCTCCTCCATCTAGTTGCAATTGCCTGAAATTCCTTTAACTGGAGACAAAGCCATTCAATCTATAGCTAGAGATAAAAGGCTTAAAATGCAAATAACCAGAAAGAACGAATGTGTTCAGTCTATGCTCTGTTTACTTAGATGGAGTGTTAAAGTGAAGAGGCACAAAGCACCATGAGAGATCTGTTGAGAGTGATATGTTTCTGAAGAGAGAGTCTGGAACAGAACTGCCTTCAGGCCTAGGCTATCTGGGCCCCTGACTCTGGATTTCGGAAGGCACTGCTCTAGTCATTTTTGGCTGTATTCCAAGAGATGAGGTGCTCTGTGGAGCTTAAGCTAAGTGCCCACCCATCAGGCTGGAATTTCATTCACCAAAAACCTGGGATTGCTTCCTGGGTCTGCAGGTCTTTTCCGGTTATTGTACCACCCTTAGTCTGCAACCAAGGGCTGCAGGAGCCAGGCAGCTATTGCTCTCCCCATTTATAAGATGAGAATGAGACTGTCTATTCTAGAATTGCCACAATGATTTAAGTCATTATATATGATTGATACATGTAAACATTCAATCAATGTTCATTCCTTACCCTTTATTGATAACACTATTATCATAATATAAATGTATGTGTACTGAATTTAAGAATAATGTTCTATTATCTTCTGTTATCTGCTGTCCCATGACTCAGACACCAAATAAAACTGCTGTAGTTAACATTAGCTGTTATTTTGTGTGTATATATTTGGCTGTTTCTTCACATCCTATCTTTTCTTTTCCTGTTACATACATTTTGGAAATAAGAAACTGCAAGTGCCATGCATTTTAAAAAGTGTAACTAAGAAACAGCTGACTTTTCTGAAGGTTTAAAAAATTTCCTTTCCTGATGATCATTAAAGTGATATGCAATATCAAATAATCAATGGTCTCATTAAAAACAAGACAGTGGTCTTACAAATAGTCTATGAAGCTGAGTCCTTGAGTTTCAGTGGTGTATGTCTGTGTATTTAATTTCATATAATTGGTAGGTAAACAAAGAAATAAGATTTTCAGCTATGACATTGATTCCAATTATCTCATTGTTAATTTAAGGAGCCCCCTGGAGGCTTAAGTTCCATTAACAAAATATAACCAAATTAGATCCTCAAACACATGTACGCATCACAAGATGATGCTTCACATTCCTATGCGAGTTGCTGTGATTTCTGAGTGACACTGATAAGGTCAAGAGTCATGTGAAAGCTGGTTCTTATTCTACTCAACTTAATTGAACTATGGGGACAGAACTGTATTTTTATAGTATCATAAATAAGGAGTTACCTATCAAAACCGAAGAATCCAAGGGCAATCAGTCATCAGAGAATCTTTTTATCTAGACTGCATGTATAACTGACAACTCATCAAAATATTTAAATATATATGAATGAAGTCAGGTTACACAGTGACTTGCAGAATTTCAAGAGTACAAATTCACTGATTTGTTTTTAAAAAGAAATTCCTAAGGAGGAAAAAAAGGCATTTTTCAAGTCCATTGGCACATTTAAGGTTGTTTTTAGTATTGTGTTCGACCTCTGGCAGAGGTATGTTTATTTACATGTTTATTTTGTTAAAAGATTCTGTGTGTCTGTAATGGTACTGGCTGCATAACAACATCAAGGCCTAACCAGTGCAAGTGGTTCCCTGGTATTTGTAGAGAAGTTAGGACAGACTCTCCATCTGCAACAATGGTCACTGCCTTGAGGCTCCTGACCTTTCACGGCAGCCATGTATTGTGGAAATTTTCCCTTGGTGAATAAAATGGTCATTTTTATAGAAAAGGCACAGAGGCCAATAGAGTAATAGCTGAAAAGGGTGACTCATACTTTACTCCGGTGCTCTAGCTCTGAGGTCTGAAAGTGAGTTTAAATATCTTGTTTATTCTTGCCTGTTATGACT
The DNA here is from genome assembly GCF_029378745.1 of Bos indicus. Classification (NCBI taxonomy): domain Eukaryota; kingdom Metazoa; phylum Chordata; class Mammalia; order Artiodactyla; family Bovidae; genus Bos; species Bos indicus. The sequence goes on along the minus strand of NC_091762.1, from coordinate 46,156,895 downwards.
TTGAGAGGTCAAACCCCTTAAAGAGATCGATCCCAGCAGCTGGTCTTCTGGCATAAAATGCTTATTTATGAAGTCAATGCTTCACTTTTCCTCTTCAGTCTGAAAAGTGAGTCTTAGCCTTCCTGTCTTTCTTAGATGAAGATTAAGACTGTCTAGCTGACACATGCATGAAATATAAAAGACCTATGTCACTGCTTAGGGGCTTCCCTGGTGGCTCTGAGGTTAAAGCGTCTGCCTACAATGAGGGAGACCTGGGTTCGATCCCCGGGTAGGGAAGATCCCCTGGAGAAGGAAATGGCAACCCACTCCAGTATTCTTGCCTGGAGAATCTCATGGACGGAGGAGCCTAGTGGGCTACAGTCCACGGGGTCACAAAGAGTTGGACACGACTAAGCGACTTCACTTTCACTTTCATGGCACTACTTAGCCTGTCCCAAGTCTTTCACCTGGAATAAACCAAATGATCCTCCTTTGTTCACAATTGGTTAGATGGGGGATGAATGCTTAATCCAGGTCCTAACCTCTGACCAGTCCATCCAAATACTGTATGCAGTCTGTAGTGGGGAATTTGATTGGTATTTATAATGTACTAATAGAAGGTTAAGGACTTCTTTTGGAGACAAGTACAATAAGCACAGGTAAGAGTTGTATAGAAAAGTAAAAGATGAAGATATCAGAAACAAAAAGAGAGATCAGACACAAGAGTATTTGGCCACCAAGAAATGAAGAGCTTTATTTCTATCCCTGATTCTTTCCATTTCCCATAAAGCCTGGCAATATTTCACATCCTATATTTACTATGAATCACTCTTTACTTGAGCTAGCTGCAGCAGCTTTCTGCAAAGAAGACTACCAGTGAGAATAACAAAAACAAACACACAAACATTTGTTATTATTGATTGCAATGTCTATAAAACTTGAACTACAACTTTCAAGCTCCTCCATCTCTAAGATACAAGAAACAAAACTGTAACTTTGTATAACTACCAAAGAGTAATGTTAAAATATCATCCCACTGCTTTCTATCCCAGTTATCAGGGCTATGCCCATGCCTGTTTAGTTGCTCAGTCATGTTTGACTCTGCTACCCCATGGACTGTAGCCCGCCTTGCTCCTCTATCCATGGGATTCCCCAAGCAAGAATACTAGAGGGATAGCTATTCCCCTCTCTAGGGTATCTTCCCGACCCAGGGATTGAATTCGGGTCTCCTGCAGTGCAGGCAGATTCTTTATTGTCTGAGCCACCAGGGAAGTTCTATCAGGGCTCTACATGTTGCAAATATCTATGTATATATATCAGATGATAATGCACTAGAGAGTGAAACTTATCACATGTTTTTAAAAGAAAATATTTTAAAGTTACATTTTGATATATGTAAGACATTCACTTAGTTCAAAGATAAGATACAAAATGGTACATTGTGAAAAGTTACCTTTCCATGTTGTCTTTTTAAAGTTTACTTTTGGATAGCATTTAATATATGGAATTTTAATCAATACACAAGTAAATATTCTTATTGCTCTATTCTTTTTTTGCACAAATGACAGCATATGTTGTTTACATCAACTTTTCTTCACACTACGGATCCATCTCAGAGATATTTCCCAACTGATATATAAAGCTTTTCTTCATATTTTTAATGCTTCCTAATATTGTATAAATAAACCATAATTTTTTTGTAGATTATTAGCTAGCTTCTCCCAATGGACACTTAGGTTGATTCCATTTCTTCACTACTCTAAAAAATATTGCAGTTAATAAACTAGTAGACACTACATTTCTTATGCATAAAGTAATTTCTCAGAAGTGGAATTGATGGCTTTACATAAGCATTGTATAAGAGTGTCTATTTTCCCACAGCCTCATCAAAAATCTGCCACTCTAAGAGATAAAATAGTAAGTCAGTGGAGTGTTAATTTGCATTTCTTTCATTATGAGTGATGTTCAGTATTTTTTCAAACTGTGTAAGGGTCATTTTTTATTTCTTTTTCTGTGAAATATGCTATTCTTAGTGTAGGATGTGAAACACATATCCAACTTTATTGTAGACAATACCCCACTTATACCAAAACCATATAATGAATAATTTGTTTTTCCACACTAATTTGAAATACTACCTTCTACATATACTAAATTCCTGTGTGCATCTGTGTCTGTCTCTGGATTTTCCTAATCTATTCTATTGATCTATCTTTTCATGCACTAATACCATATTATTTTAATTGACGCAACAGTGATGTTTTAGGTTTATCACAATATACTTTAACTTCTCTTATAATAACATTCTTTCTAGTATATTAATTTTGAACTCCAATTTTATTGAAATTTGTTTGTAGTTTATCCGTTGATTTTTCATTGATACTCATCTAGAATTAAAGTTTTTCTCAACCAATACAATTCTTGTATCTCTATCTCCTTTCTTTACCCTCAGTGTTCTGACAGTTATTCCAATATATGTGAAATAATAATGATAATGGACACCATCACCTTGGTCCTGACTTTACTGAGAATGAGGATACTCTTTAGGCATCAGAGAAATGCTCTGTTAGATTTGCATTAGGATAGATATGTTTGTATTAAGAATATATCCATATCATCCTACTTACAGTGCTCTTCTTTGAAAGTCAATAATGACTGTTGAACTCTGTTAAATGACCTCCTGATTTTGATAGAAATTATCATATTTTCCTTAGACATGTTAACATGTTATATCACTACTTTTCCTAATGTCAAACAAACTCATTCTCTAATACACTTCCCTTTTTTCTAGTGCGTTATTCTTTAAATTTGTTGGTGGAGTCTGCTTGCAAAATTTTATTTAGTATTTTACAATAAAATTTATAAGTGAGACTGGTAAGACTGGTACATAGCTTTTTTGGTTTTTCTTTTTTTCTTTTTGGGAGAATTGGAAAATTTGTCAGGTTTGTTACTGCTTTATTTCATTAAATGTTTTGTTTTCATTTTTGGTATTTTTTTTTTTTGGGTCATCTTTCTTATATGCTGTCAATTCATCTTCTAGCTCCTCCTATTTTTCTGTGTTGGTTCTGGCACTTAGGTTTTATAGCTTTTACTTGTAGAACTAATGCTACAATAAGTTTTCTTCTCTTAAATAAACAGCAAAATATTAGTCATTATTTGGGGGGCTTCCCAGATGGTGCAGTGGTTAAGAAAGACCCAGCAATCCCACTGCTGGGCATACACACCGAGGAAACCAGAACTGAAAGAGACACGTGTACCCCAATGTTCATCGCAGCACTGGATATGATAGCCAGGACATGGAAGCAATCTAGATGTCCATCAGCAGATGAATGGATAAGAAAGCTGTGGTACATATACACAATGGAGCCATTAAAAAGAATACATTTGAATCAGTTCTAATGAGGTGGATGAAACTGGAGCCTACTATACAGAGTGAAGTGAGCCAGAAAGAAAAACACCAATACAGTATACTAACACATATATATGGAATTTAGAAAGATGGTAACAATAACCCTGTATGGGAGACAGCAAAAGAGACACAGATGTATAGAACAGTCTTTTGGACTCTGTGGGAGAGGAAGAGGGTGGGATGATATGGGAGAATGGCATTAAAACATGTATAATATCATATATGAAATGAATTGCCAGTCCAAGTTCGATGCATGATACTGGATGGTTGGGGCTGGTGCACTGGGACAAGCCAGAGGGATGGTACGGGGAGGGAGAAGGGAGGGGGGTTCGGGATGGGGAACACGTGTATACCTGTGGCAGATTCATGTTGATGTATGGCAAAACAAATACAATACTGTAAAGTAATTAACCTGCAATTAAAATAAATAAATTTATATTAAAAAAAAAAAAAAAAAGAATCCACCTGCCAATGCAGGAGACACAGGTTCAATCTCTGGGTCAGGAAGATCTCCTAGAGATGGAAATGGCAACTCACTCCAGTATTCTTGTGTAGGAAATCCCATGGACAGAGGAGTCTGGCAGGCTATAGTCCATGGGATCACAAAAAGTCAGAAACGATTTACCAGTTAAAGAACAAAAACAAAGTTATTATTTTTATTATAGGGCTTCCCCAGTGGCTCAGCGGTAAAGAATCTGCGGCAATGCAGGAGCTACAGGAGATGCGGGTTCAATCCCTGAGTTGGGAAGATCCCCTGGAGAAGGAAATGGCAACCCACTACAGTATTCTTACCTGGAGAATTCCCATGGACAGAGAAGCCTGGCAGGCTACTGTCCACAGGGTCTCAAAGACTTGGACAGGACTGAAGCAACTTAGTACGCTCATTTTTCTTATATGTTTCTGCAGAGTGTGATTCATATATTGGTAAATACATTTGCTTTTTTCCACAATTTCTTATAGTATTTTTGTTTTAATGCCACAATAGTCTTACTAATTACCTAACAATTTATATTCATTTAGACCAATTATTTAGAGGATGATCCTGCAGAGGTTGGAGAAGGCATTGGCAACCCACTGCAGTACTCTTGCCTGGATAATCCATGTATGGAGGAGCCTGGTAGGCTTCAGTCCATTGGGTTGCTGAGAGTTGAACGGGACAGTGACTTCATTTTCACTTTTCACTTTCCTGCATTGGAGGAGGAAATGGCAACCCACTCCAGTGTTCTTGCCTGGAGAATCCCAGGGATGGGGGAGCCTGGTGGACTGCCGTCTCTGGGTTCACACAGAGTCGGACACGACTGAAGCGACCTAGCAGCAGCAGTCTGCAGAGGTGGTTAGGCAGCGAAAAAAAGGAACCTTCCAAGATTATTAACCGTAAAATACTTTGGAGTATACATCATATTTACATTTTGATTTTACTGAAAAAAAAGTGTTTGGATGTTTTTGATATTATTGATGTTGATTTTCAGAAGAAATGTGAATTTACTGGAAAATATAAGTTTAAATATTTTAGTCTCCTTTTCACAAATAAAGAAAAATTAAAGTAATATATATTATTCTTCAATTTTAACATAAGTTTATATATTTTATTCTAAGGAAATCTTATATTGATAGCCCATGCAATGAGAAGTCCAGAGCCCAATTATTTACCTGATTAGAAATGTTAGAGAAATCCCTAGAGGTGAGATATACTATGTACAGAACTATGATAACAAAAGAGTATAATATACAGGTTTTCTGCTAATATATACTTATATAGTATGTGTTTCTTACTAAAAGCAGAAAAATTAAATCCAAGATCAGACATGTTAAAAAGGGAGAAGTTTGCTCATTATAATGTGTAGTAAACCATTGAGCATAACTTTATTCAACAGTGCTACATCTTTATACTTTCTCTGAATAAGCCAAAGAAACTTATCTCTGAATAAGCCAAAGATACTTATCTTAAAGTACCTTTGTATAATTATATAACTTCTGAAAATAAAGATATGTAAATTTACTATATATTTGTTTTCCTAATAAAATATTAAAATTATTACTAATAATTAGTAACAATTACTAATAATTATTCCTAAAATTACTACTAATTATTACTAATTTTAATACTGCTAAGTACTATATCATAACCAAAACCATGTCCAATAGGCTTACTGAAACAAAAGTCTCCTCAGAATCTCCTCTAATTGTTTCCCAATTCATATATTTGATATTTTGCCAATTATTGATGAGTCAACTGTGCCCTTTTTGTTTCATTCTTATTCTTATTTTCATTTCTGCTGCTACTACCAAACCAAATTATCATTATCTTTCACTTTGTGATAGCCTCATAGAAACATGAAAAATTATTGTTAAAAGGAACTTTTCAATCATAACTAAGCTACCAGTTGTCAGGTCTGGATTTAATTACGGGTGTTACTAGGTGATGGCTTGAGAATATTAATAAAGTTTTCGTCTAACAGAAATAGTTGTAAGGCATCATCTAGGTGATGAGATGCATCCTGGATTCAGTCAAGTAGCAGCTGTTATCCAGAAAGCCCAACCTTTCATAGAACTGTGGAGATCAATCTGGTGTTTAAGAGAGAATGTCTAAGGCATTATAGGCAAACTAATCTAAAACCAAGGTAAAAGTGCATCAGGTGCTGTGGACTGTATTAACATAATAGGAAATGGAATTAGGGAGCTGAGCTTTAAAAGCAGTTTAATGTCTGTGGATCATCTCACTAGGTATTATGTCTTATGCTTGTTAGGAAAGCAGACACTTAGGGAATAAACTTTATTTCTGTTATATGATTATGGTTAAAATTAGTATTTTGAGAATAAAGTTTAGAACATAATTACTGAAAGTAGCTATACAAATAAAAAGTAAGAGAAAACAGGTAGAAACATAATTAAAACTAGAGATTCCATTTGTTTATATCATAAGCACATATTTTTATTCACTGTAGAGAACTGACAAGCATTTATTTTATTTCAGATACTATTCTAAACATTTTATCTTTACCAAATAGTTTAATCTTATTATCCTATGTGTCAATTATATTATTTTTCAGATTTAAAAAGACTGAAACAAGGAGACATTGAGTAACTTGTTCAAAAAAAAAAAAAAAACAAATTTTAGATCCAAGCACTACAGTTTTGAAACCTTCTATGATAATCATTTAGAATACATGACTCTTTGAAACTACACATATGCATATGACTCCTACTATCTTATTTCAGTCACACGAGATCCTCCATAGAACATTTTAATGTAGGAAGACTATGCTAAAAGAGAAACCACCTGGAAAAATTTCTACTATTTTTCTTCATATAACATGCTATCTGGATGGTAGACTGTTTGCACTGAAGGCCATAATAACTTTTCCCACCCTGGCACGCATGCCCTATTGCAGATTACTTTGCCATTACTCCCCTTAAAATCTTAGGGGAGTCTATGACCCTGCTCTTACATTTGGATTATACTGTGACAAAGATAGTCTCTGGTCTGCTTTGACTGAAATAATAGAGTAAGAGCAACACTGTGTGTTACTTCAGCTTAATCTTCTCTCTTCAAACCTCAAAATCATTTAGTCCAAATTACTGTGATATGATAACTTTATATGTGTGTATATGTAGGAAGGAATGGAGAGAGACTATTTAAATAGCTATTTAATACAGTTACTTAATATCCACTGCCACAATCACTTTCTGAACTATTGCCCCAAAGCACGTAGGTATCCTTTTGAATATATACATTTCTTTCATACTTTTATTACAAAATAACATAAACTATGCTATTACCTTGAATTCTTTCCTAGAACAAAAACCCTACTGAAAGTGTAAACTCTCAAATTTTTATCCATCATGAAAAATCTCTCAAAATTGACAATTAGCTTTTAGTTGTTTAAATCACCAAGTGCTACCTTCTCCCGTCAAAGTCAGCCTAAAAAAATGTCCCACAGTGTTAAGTTGAAGGTACTGCTGCTGCTGCTAAGTCGCTTCAGTCGTGTCTGACTCTGTGCGACCCCAGAGACGGCAGCCCACCAGGCTCCCCCATCCCTGGGATTCTCCAGGCAAGAACACTGGAGTGGGTTGCCATTTCCTTCTCCAATGCAGAAAAGTGAAAAGTGAAAGGGAAGTCTCTCAGTCGTGTCCGACTCTTAGCAACCCCATGGACTACAGCCTATCAGGCTCCTCCATCCATGGGATTTTCCAGGCAAGAGTACTGGAGTGGGGTGCCATTGCCTTCTCCGAGTTGAAGGTACAAAACTTTGCAAAAAATAATCTTAATGTAGGATTGGTTGCTGTTCAAATTTTCTTATGAAAGACCCATGTAAGGACATAGAGTTTGCTTATGCTATTCATATGAGCCTGAACCTGCGCTAGTTTTATAGGACATGAAAAGTGGGAATCAGTGTCAGCACCAACACTTAAAATTTATAAGGATTATAGACTGATACATAATTATCAAGTTTTCACATGTGTCATTTCATTTCATCATCATATCAACCCTGCATTTGGGACTGGGGAAGGGTGTGACTTGTCCAAGGTTGCAGTTTAAAGAATACAAAGAACCAGAAACCTGTATTTATTCTGAATCCTTATTAGATTCATACTAAGTATGCCCTGGATCTTAATTTTGTTTTACATATGTTATATCTACATAATTAGGAAGAAGAACATATCTCTATATGTTCTTTGATGTTAAGGATGTTAGGCAATATTAATATTTGACATCTTAGCAAGTTCTAAGAAAACCCTTAAATCTAGAAGGTTTATATTTTCACATGTTTGCCTACATATTTCAGTTTAATTGAGGAAGCAATTTTTAGTCTTTAATTAATTGGAACTATAATTATTCAGCCTGGAGAAGTCAATTTAATGAAGATTTTCAGCTACATAAGGAGTTCTCAAGATGATTGTGCCTATTTTCACTTAAAAACTGATTCATAAGAAAAAAAGATGAAAATATTCCTGACAGTGAAGGTTAGCAAATTTTAGAAAACATAAAAGTTACAGAAATTCTTTCTATGAATGTTATTAAATCTTCATATTTCTTATTCTAGTTATAATTTTGTCTGCACATGAATAAGTTACTTAAAATGTTTCTTTTGCAGTTTTGAATGATTTTGTAGTTGTGTATAGCAATGTATTTAAATATGATCACAATGCACTTAATCATGTATTATTACTTTGTAATTAAAAGATGGTATTAAATTTTTTTGACATTTCAGTGGAGTCGATATTTTGAAAATTAGCAAAAAATACAAGAAAATTCTTCTGGGACTGTCTTATTGCCAGACAAGTGCCCCTGTGTTTAATTTAAATGGTAATTAAGATTTCATTAATAATTCTAAGCTAAATATAAGAAGTGGGAGTTCAGTTCAATTAGTTCAGTCGTTCAGTTGTGTCCAACTCTTCATGACCCCATGAATCGCAGCACGCTAGGCCTCCCTGTCCATCACCAATTCCTGGAGTTCACTCAGACTCACGTCCATCGAGTCAGTGATGCCATCCAGCTATCTCATCCTCTGTCGTCCCCTTCTCCTCCTGCCCCCAATCCCTCCCAGCATCAGAGTCTTTTCCAATGAGTCAACACTTTGCATGAGGTGGCCAAAGTACTGGAGTTTCAGCTTTAGCATCATTCCTTCCAAAGAAATCCCAGGGCTGATCTCCTTCAGAATGGACTGGTTGGATCTCCTTGCAGTCCAAGGGACTCTCAAGAGTCTTCTCCAACACCACAGTTCAAAAGCATCAATTCTTCGGCGCTCAGCCTTCTTCACAGTCCAACTCTCACATCCATATATGACCACAGGAAAAACCATAGCCTTGACTAGACGAACCTTTGTTGGCAAAGTAATGTCTCTGCTTTTGAATATGCTATCTAGGTTGGTCATAACATTCCTTCCAAGGAGTAAGCGTCTTTTAATTTCATGGCTGCAATCACCATCTGCAGTGATTTTGGGGCCCCCAAAAATAAAGTCTGACACTGTTTCCCCATCTGTTTCCCATGAAGTGATGAGACCAGATGCCATGATCTTCGTTTTCTGAATGTTGAGCTTTAAGGCAACTTTTTCACTCTCCTCTTTCACTTTCATCAAGAGGCTTTTGAGTTCCTCTTCACTTTCTGCCATAAGGGTGGTGTCATCTGAGGTTATTGCTATTTCTCCCAGCAATCTTGATTCCAGCTTGTATTTCTTCCAGTCCAGCGTTTCTCATGATGTACTCTGCATATAACTTAAATAAGCAGGGTGATAATATACAGCCTTGACGTACTTGTTTTCCAGTTCTAACTGTTGCTTCCTGACCTGCATATAGGTTTCTGTTGGGAGGTACCAAAAAGTAGTGGTGAAAAACCCCTTATTTTCAGGCCATGAGCACTCCCAGAGAACAGAAAATGAGAGAAGAGAGAGGTTGAGAGACATTAATAGGTAAACATCTCTATTCCTGAAAAGAGTAGAATCAGTGTCATCATCTTGTGTTCCTATTACTAAAGCCTCTTAAATGATTTTCCCACTTCCACTCCTCCCACTCCATAGCTGCCAAAGTAATTCCTTTAAAATGGAAATCGAATCCTTTCACTTGCCAACTCAGCTACCTCACCTCTTAGGCCACTAGTCTCCTTTCTTTCCTCCCTCCACACTCAGCTAGCATGATCTTATCTCCCACTCAGTATAGGTGTCCTTGGAATGCAGTCACACAGTCTTGTGTGTGTGTATGTGTGTTCAGTTGTGTCCAATTCTTTGAGACCCCATGGACTGTAGCCCACCAGGTTCCGCTGTCCATGGAATTTCCCTGGTAAGAATACTGGAGTGGGTTGCCATTTTCTACTCTAGAGGATCTTCCTGACTCAGGGATCGAACCCATGTCTCTTGTGTCTCCTGCACTGGCAGGTGGATTCTTTACCACTTGAGCCACCTGGGAAGCCCGCAGAGTTCTTTATGCTTCATTATATCACCTTTCAACTTATTTCACAGTGTGATATGTATTGTATAATATCTGTCTCCCACCAGTCTAAGAGCTCCTTAAGAGCAGGGATTATGTGTGTTCTCTTTATCTTGATGTTTCCAGAACCAGCTCAATGCTTGGCATGAAGCAGTTTCTCCAGTACACTACTAAATGAATACATAAATTTGCAATGAATAATATTTTCTTCACTAAAGACCCTGATGCTGGGAAAGATTGAGGGCAGGAGGAGAAGGGGATGACAGAGGATGAGATGGTTGGATGGCATCACTGACTCAATGGACATGAATTTGGGTAAACTCCAGGAGTTGGTGATGGACAGGGAGGCATGGCATACTGGGGTCCATGGGGTCACAAAGAGTCAGACACGACTGAGTGACTGAACTGAACTGAATCCCTTCATGTATTCAATCATTCAATAAAATATTTAATAAGGATTTAGTTTATGCTCAGTCCAAAAGCTACCATGGGCAAAACAGATGCATAAACCTTGCCCCATTTCAGTTTCTAATTCATTAAGAATAATGCATGTAGTAAGTTTTATAATTCTAAACATTTTTATTTCATAGATTTTAGTTTGCTTATGATGGTGATTACATGTTTTAAAATCCTGTTGATCTGAAAAATATGTTCCTTATAATGACAACACCCAACTTTGCAAAGGTATCTTTTAGTGGTGAGTTAAACAAGCAGACACATTTCACATATTACACAATAAAAAGGATTAATAGTCCTGAAGGTGCAATTCTCGCATTGTTCCAAGTTTATGAAAATAAACTTTATATATAAACTATATAAACATTATTTCTCAGTGGATTTAACCCACTATTACTATTATCAGGTTACTAGTAACTTGGAAGAATTTTAAATTTTATTTTCTGAAATAACGATCTAGTATGAAATATAGGTAATGACATTTATAGAAAAGGCATAATTTTTACCTAAGTAACAGGGAGTAATTCAAGGTGTGTACACAAAACCACACACACACTCACATACACAATACACACACATACACACACATTAGAGCTTTAACAACAGTGCTTAAAATAGTACCATTCCATTCATTGCACTCTATTATTTATCATAAAACATGTCACCTAACTAAAAACTGTTCAATCATAAAATGATAGATTATTCGAATGTCTAGCTATAATAGTTGCAGTGAAATCCTTAACTCTGAGTATCTGATGAGTGTTCAATTAAGACCTCAAGACTTCACATCTTGTTTCTGTTTGGGGACTGTTGTTTTAAGTATCTACAATTTATTCATCTTTATACATAAAACATATGTGCAATTTTAACAGTGGTATATGATGCAAAATTTGAACATTTAAGGGATGTTACACCACATTAAGTTTAACCCTCATTTATGTCTTGGATGATAGATGCAAGAATTCCAACTGAGGCGATTTTATGAACCAGTTAAATGATTTGTATTCAGAACAGCATTAAAAGTCCCCATGACAAAGTGTACTTGAACAAAAATACCCTGCTTGTGACATATCCTTTACAAGTAATGTGTTTTCATTTTTCACATGTTGCATCTCATTTATTTTACTCAGGCACACATACTTAAATCTGCAAGATACTGCAAGCTTCCAATACCTTTGAAATAATAAATCACTTCTCACAGATGTTTTCACCCGCTGTAAGGCTGCCGTTCATTAATCAAACATTATCAGTTTCTATCACTGCCCAGTGTTAAACAGAAAAGGCACTTCATTTTGAGTTCTGACTTTCATTCACTGGTTAGTCCCTGACCCCACAGTACTCACTGCTTGCATTTTAGAAATGTGAAACCTCCTGCGGTGTAATAGATTTTCCAGCTAAAATCCTATGTGGTATTATATATTTGGATTCTATATTGCTTTATCCTGAGTGAAATCACACTACATACTTAAAATGGCAAATAAATGCAGTCATAATGTCCATTCAGAATTAGGTACACAAAAATAATAAATTTATAATGTAAGCTCTGGTTCTATGAATATATCTAACACATCACATTTCTAGAACACAGATGTAGGGATGTACTTTCTTAAAAATTTTTGCTTAAGCTATTTAAATCATTTCAAAAAACAATGAAAGGCAATTTGTCTACCCACAGTAATTTTTAAGCCTACAAAAGAAACTGGAGCAAAGTTAGAGACAACTGTAAAATTTTTCTCAATTTTTTCCTAAGGAAACACATTATGGAAAATGGATCGACTTGTAATACAAGATATTACAGATGATCTTATGGATCATGAGTCACTAGAGACACGCCATAACATCCTTATGACCTAAAGAACAGATAACTGATGCAAACAGCATTTCTTTACTGCCTCAAAAATAGCTCAGCAATACAGATAGTGCAAGGAAAAATTTCAGCAATCACTTTCATTTTATTTTCAAAAACATGGTCTCAAGTTATTTATTCTCTTTGATTAGTAAGTCTTGAACAATAAGAATTCAAAACAAATTCAAAGATCAAAATTGACTTACAATGAATTAATGAACTGGAGACTGCCATGCAATTAAACATAAAGGAAATGTTTTATAAATATTTCATCATTATGAATCGATATCATTACTAAATATTCATAAACTCTCTCTCATTAAGGTATGGTGCAAAAAGTCATACGTTCTTATATGGTCCCTTTTCCAGTAAATTTATAATTAAAATTATGTGAAATTTTGCAAGATCCTTTTTCAGATCAGATCTGAGGGATTCAAAATTAGTAAGAAAAGTGACATGAAAAGCATGTTACCATGATTTCAGTCAAGTCTCAGCTGACCTTATAGAATATTAACTTGAGGGAAGAGCAGAGAGTAACACTACTATGGCATTTGTGCATCTGTGTGTGTGCATGGTGATGCTCCTAAGCATCAGTCAGTTCAGCCCAGTCGCTCAGTCTTGCCCAGCTCTTTGTGACCCCATGGACTGCTGCACTCCAGGCTTTCCTGTCCATCACCAACTCCCAGAGCTTGCTCAAACTCATGTCCATCGAGTCGGTGATGCCATCCAATCATCTCATCCTCTGTCATCCCCTTCTAATCCCCCCTTCAATCTTTGCCAGCATCAGGGTCTTTTCAAATGAGTCAGTTCTTCACGTCAGGTGGGCAAAGTATTGGAGTTTCATTTTAGCTTCAGCATCAGTCCTTTCAATGAATATTCAGGACTGATTTCCTTTAGGATGGACTGGTTGGATCTCCTGGTAGGGACTCTCAAGAGTCTTCTCCAATACCACAGTTCAAAAGCATCAATTCTTCAGCATTCAGCTTTCTTTATAGTCCAACTCTCAAATCCATACATGACTACTGGAAAAACCACAGCTTTGACTAGATGGACCTTTGTCGGCAAAGTAATGTCTCTGCTTTTTAATATGCTGTCTAGGTTGGTGATAACTTTTCTTCCAACAAGCAAGTGTCTTTTAATTTCATGGCTGCAATCACCATCTGCAGTGATTTTGGAGCCCTAAAATATAAAGTCTCTGTTTCCATTGTTTCCCCATGGAGGCTCCAATAATATCAATCTAGAAATCCAGATGCTTCCCACTGCCCCAGGGATAAATCCAAACTCCACAGACTTCTTAACTTCATATATGACCCATGACAATTTATTCATGCCCTACCCTCATGCCCTATCCACTCTACACTTCAGCATGAATCCTGGAATACATCACCCAATACATGTCATGATTTTCACTCAACTCCTTCAAGTCTTGTCTTGTGGGGGACACTATCTTCTCTGCCAATAGTGGAGTTATCTCACCTTCTCTGTCTAAAAAACTCCCACCCTACCAAGTTCAAGTCTCATCCTAGATAGTCATTAAATATCTTGTCTGTTCTTCCTTGTATGGATACTTTAGTACAGTATTTTTTACCCCTTAAAGATTTATGAGTTTAGCTATGAAGAGAGCATGTCTAAATAATCATGGAATTGCTAATGGCTAGTAGAGTACCTGGAACAAAAACACTTGTTAAAAATGACAAATAATTGAATAAAATAATGAGTAAAAGTAGTCTTTAGCAGTAAGAATTTGAATTTCTTATTTATGCCTTGATAATTTTTTTGTCTTTACATTTTTATAAGACCAATCTCCCCCCTCCTTTTCTTTCTTTATCCATTCTATATTCTTTTTTTAATTTCCTACAAGAAAAGCATCTGAAATATTTTAGGTTTAAAATAAGTTATAATGCTAAAATTTTATTCTTCCAAGACATATATTTAACAAGGATAGCCTACAATGTTGTCCTTATGCTAAATAATAAGCCTTTAGTTGTGAAATTGTACATTTTGGTTTAGAAGGGTTTGAGGAAAGAAATCAGAATCAGATCTCTTTTAAAGCTGAACTTAATGTCTAGCAGTGATCATTATTGTGCATGTGCTCTCCATATGTATGTGCAATAACTTATCAAGGAGTCATCTATAGTTTATAACACCTATCTTATCTCAACTAACCCAATAATATCAAAAATTAATGGTGATAAATAGAGATGTCATTCACAAATTTGCATATGGCCAAATAGGTTACAAACATGGTTTCTCCTGGTTTCATAATGTATTTGACATAATATAATATTTGAGATAATTACACTGATTGAATACTCCATTAACTCTGAGCTTCCTGGCAATGGAGTAAAAATGAAATGATTATAAACTACATAGATATCAATATCTAATGCAAGAAAATTTACCAGTGCATCAGGAGAGACTATTTTTATCAAGAAATTTTGTTATACCAGTCAATAGATAAAATTTACTGACCAATATAACAGTATTCAATAGTAACTTTACAAAAGGAATAGAACATATTTGGCTTTTTCATATTCAGAGAAGTGTAGGGAATTGTATAATAAAATGCCTATATACACAGTTCCATATAATTTTCTAAATTTGTGAGATATCTTATTGTAACCTTTATAAGAATATAATATCATATCCTTGTAACATTTCTATATAGAATCACTAATATATAGTATCTGATTAGAGCAGCAAATATGTATCCTAAAAAAAAGGAATTTATTGACTATATTATCCTACTTATCAGAAACATCTTTTATAAAAATTAGCAAAATATTAAATAGCAAACAATAATATACAACTTGAAAACTAATGAATCAAAAAATGGGCTACCATAAAAGGGATATATTTCTATCTGTTGTGTCCTACTTGAGTATATACAAAATGATTAAACACTTGCATTTCCTAAGAAAAATATCTTTACAATTAATTTTGCAATGAGGCATCTTGAAAATAAAATCCTACATGATCCCATAATGAAGTGTCATGGATTTGATTTTTCAAATTACTACATTACTCTCCTACAAATAAGAATGTATCTATTTTTCCTTAGAGGCTAAAACATGGTCAGAGTGAGACACATTTGTAACCGCTGTTTCAGCTCTCAGATGTTTTTTATGAGTTTCTTCCCATGTTGCCTGCTGCAACACATCTAGCCATCCCAGCTCCAAAGTGAAAGTGGTCATCTCTATGGAGTGTCATTGTTTATTTTCATTTAAACAAACTGATTCTTAAAACTCAGCCAGAGTAAGGGAAATAAAACCTTCAGAACTCAATAAGGAAAGTTAAAATATTTTAAAATAGTCTTTTTATAGAAGAAACAATCAAATGACTATAACACACACAAGTACACAAAGCACAGGCATCTTCTGCCACTTAAGGAAACAAAACCTTAAAAACTGTACGTATCTGGGATAAATACAAATGGATTTGTGTTGTAAAACAATTAATAAAAATATTGAGTTTTAAGTGTTTTTTTGAGTCATCTAGCTTTCACTGTTTTAGACGAAATAAGGCTGAAAGTGGGATAACACGCCTAGGAAACTCAAAATAAAGACATTTTCCTCTTTAACTTAATGAAAAATAATTGATTAAGAATATCATTATCTTTTTACAAGAATGGGAGCTTAGAAGATTGAAAGGACTTTTCAAAATAGCAACATCTCCTGAAGCTCTGACTTTATTGTATTCCATTTCTCTTATAACTTTAATGTACCATTTCCATTAGTTATCAATCTCTTTACAAGTCATAACAACACAACTTGCATGACAAACAACCATGCTGGACTGTCCTATTCTACCAACAAAGTGGTTGCTCTGAAAGCCCAATGAGAGAAGTGATAATAAGAATCATAACTTATAGAAAAATTAACTCACTCAAAATGTAGAAATTCACTTAATCCTCCTTTTTTCTCACTAGAGTATACTTCTTAATTTTTCTTGCAGTATAGTTACTTTACACTGTTGTATTAGTTTCTGCTGTACAACAAAGTGAGTCAGTTACAGGTATATATATATATTCCCTCATTTTTGGATTTCCTTTCCATTTAGGTCACCACAGAGCACTGAGTAGAGTTCCCTGTGCTATACAGTATGTCCTCGTTAGTTATCTACTTTATACATAATATCAGTGGTGTATATATGCTTTTCTTCACTAGACTACATTTGTGTCTTGTGTCCTCCAGTCTAGGCACGGAGTTGACAGAACTAAACAGACCAAGTTCTTGAGCTATTCAAGGTGGATGAGGGAATCAAGAGATTTAGCTACTTTTTAACAGACTTTTGGCAAAGTTCCTTCATTCCTACACCTACAGCTACATGGTATTATTAATATTGAAACATTAAGTGGATTCAGTGCTGCACATCATGATACTCCTTGTCTGTCCAGTTCAGGACTCAGTTTCCTAGGGCCTCCTGATTCTGATCTCATATAGCCATCTGATTTTCAGCTTCTAAAATTTTATCATTGCTTCCTCTCCAACTCTTTTTTGGTGGGGTGGGCAGAGCTTATGGCATTTGAAAAATTCTGTAGCTTTTATTTTAGCAGCAATTCAGTGTAGGATAGAAGGATATGCTTGTATTCAGCCTGACATTTTCAAATGCAAGTCTCACTGAACTAATAATAAAAATAAGAACTTCTGTACCATATCTTACTTTGTGTTAATACTTGAAAACTTTTCTATTTTCTTTTAAATAATTTGAATAGAACTAGAAAATTTATTTGTAGGTGTGGCTTTTCTCTCTTTGGTCTATATTCCCAGACTTAACTTGAACTTTCAAGTTCAAATGTAATTTCTAAAATCATTGCATTAACTGTATTCTTTAGCACCTTCACTGTACAATTATCACATAAGTATGAAAGACATAAGGCAAAAAAAATCAGCTATGGCTTTTTATAGATATTTGTTTACTAAAAATTTCAGAAAGTATTAATATTTGTATATTTACATTTCTAAATTCAAAATACAATCTTTCCATACAAATTGTGAAATTATTTGTTCTAGCTCTGTGAAGAATACTGTTGGTAGCTTGATAGGGATTGCATTGAATCTATAAATTGCTTTGGGTAGTATACTCATTTTCACTATATTGATTCTTCCAATCCATGAACATGGTATATTTCTCCATCTATTAGTGTCCTCTTTGATTTCTTTCACCAGTGTTTTATAGTTTTCTATACATAGGTCTTTAGTTTCTTTAGGTAGATATATTCCTAAGTATTTTATTCTTTTCGTTGCAATGGTGAATGGAATTGTTTCCTTAATTTCTCTTTCTGTTTTCTCATTATTAGTGTATAGGAATGCAAGGGATTTCTGTGTGTTGATTTTATATCCTGCAACTTTACTATAATCATTGATTAGTTCTAGTAATTTACTGGTGGAGTCTTTAGGGTTTTCTATGTAGAGGATCATGTCATCTGCAAATAGTGAGAGTTTTACTTCTTCTTTTCCAATTTGGATTCCTTTTATTTCTTTTTCTGCTCTGATTGCTGTGGCCAAAACTTCCAAAACTATGTTGAATAGTAATGGTGAAAGTGGGCACCCTTGTCTTGTTCCTGACTTTAGAGGAAATGCTTTCAATTTTTCACCATTGAGGATAATGTTTGCTCTGGGTTTGTCATATATAGCTTTTATTATGTTGAGGTATGTTCCTTCTATTCCTGCTTTCTGGAGAGTTTTTATCATAAATGGGTGTTGAATTTTGTCAAAGGCTTTCTCTGCATCTATTGAGATAATCATATGGTTTTTGTTTTTCAATTTGTTAATGTGGTGTATTACATTGATTGATTTGCGGATATTGAAGAATCCTTGTATGGAAATACAAAAAACCTCGAATAGCCAAAGCGATCTTGAGAAAGAAAAATGGAACTGGAGGAATCAACCTACCTGACTTCAGGCTCTACTACAAAGCCACAGTTATCAAGACAGTATGGTACTGGCACAAAGACAGAAATATAGATCAATGGAACAAAATAGAAAGCCCAGAGATAAATCCACACACATATGGACACCTTATCTTTGACAAAGGAGGCAAGAATATACAATGGATTAAAGACAATCTCTTTAACAAGTGGTGCTGGGAAATCTGGTCAACCACTTGTAAAAGAATGAAACTAGAACACTTTCTAACACCATATACAAAAATAAACTCAAAATGGATTAAAGATCTCAACGTAAGACCAGAAACTATAAAACTCCTAGAGGAGAACATAGGCAAAACACTCTCTGACATACATCACAGCAGGATCCTCTATGACCCACCTCCCAGAATATTGGAAATAAAAGCAAAAATAAACAAATGGGACCTAATTAAACTTAAAAGCTTCTGCACATCAAAGGAAACTATTAGCAAGGTGAAAAGACAGCCTTCAGAATGGGAGAAAACAATAGCAAATGAAGCAACTGACAAACAACTAATCTCAAAAATATACAAGCAACTCCTACAGCTCAACTCCAGAAAAATAAATGACCCAATCAAAAAATGGGCCAAAGATCTAAATAGACATTTCTCCAAAGAAGACATACATATGGCTAATAAACACATGAAAAGATGCTCAACATCACTCATTATCAGAGAAATGCAAATCAAAACCACTATGAGATACCATTTCACACCAGTCAGAATGGCTGCGATCCAAAAGTCTACAAGCAATAAATGCTGGAGAGGGTGTGGAGAAAAGGGAACCCTCTTACACTGTTGGTGGGAATGCAAACTAGTACAGCCACTATGGAGAACAGTGTGGAGAGTCCTTAAAAAACTGGGAATAAAACTGCCTTATGATCCAGCAATCCCACTGCTGGGCATACACACTGACGAAACCAGAAGGGAAAGAGACACGTGTACCCCAATGTTCATCGCAGCACTGTTTATAATAGCCAGGACATGGAAGCAACCTAGATGTCCATCAGCAGATGAATGGATAAGAAAGCTGTGGTACATATACACAATGGACTATTACTCAGCCATTAAAAAGAATACATTTGAATCAGTTCTAATGAGGTGGATGAAACTGGAGCCTATTATACAGAGTGAAGTAAGCCAGAAGGAAAAACACCAATACAGTATACTAACGCATATATATGGAATTTAGAAAGATGGTAACGATAACCCTGTATACGAGACAGCAAAAGAGACACTGATGTATAGAACAGGCTTATGGACTCTGTGGGAGAGGGAGAGGGTGGGAAGATTTGGGAGAATGGCATTGAAACATGTGAAATGTCATGTATGAAACGAGATGCCAGTCCAGGTTCAATGCACGATGCTGGATGCTTGGGGCTGGTGCACTGGGACGACCCAGAGGGATGGTATGGGGAGGGAGGAGGGAGGAGGGTTCGGGATGGGGAACACATGAGAAATAAAGGAATAAATTAAAAAAAAAAAAATACAATCTTGCCCATGAGTTGCCATGCTTCTGACTTTTAAAGAAAGCTGTCAATATTTTATATGAGTTAATAAAATATAAAATCAAATTTTTTTTGACAGTGCTGGGGCTTTTGTCAATCAACGATATTACATCCTATTGCCATTACAGATTAAGCAGCAGGTTTTATTTTTAATACATTGAATATAAATGAAAAACTATCCATTTTCTTATAGTTACAGGTACATCTGATAAAAGATCATTCCCTAACAAAGGAATATGAGTTGTCCAGAAAATTAAGTTTATACTGCATTTTTCTTCTAACAACAGTATCAGAAAACTAATAAACATTGATAATATATTCCAAATAGAAATATATTTATTATATAACTAATGAGGGATATTGAAGATGATTGTGTACTCAGTTCTTCTCAGAGACCATTCTCTAGATGATATAACTATAAAAATTTCTAATTAGAATTATTCCTGAAGAATTTTAAAACCTGATACTCTTCAAATGATCTTGAATTTCATATGAGAATTTAAAATTTTTAAGGTTAATTAATGGTTCAAATATACCTACAGGACTACACTTAGAGAAATCAACAGTTATTCAGTTGCTTATTTCCATTCAAAATTTCTATTAGCTCTTATTCTACAGATAGCACCTGCAGTTTTCATCAAATAAACCATAGGAACATCAAGAAAATACTTTGTTCAGTTGTACTAGAATTTAATTTTTGTTGATGCTCTATTAAGCATTTCAATTAGTTGCTATGTTTACATTTAGCTTTATAAATTAATTTTCTTGAATATCTAAATATATATTTCCTAATGAGCTTTAATATTCTGAGAGATAAATATGAAAAAGTGTTTTGAAACCAATTATAAGAATAATTTTACATAATCTGAAAATGCTGATCAAATATATCATTTCAATAATGTCAATGCCAGGGTAATATAGCTTCATTTGGTGAAAATAATGATTTTTACTTTTATGATAATGTTAGATTTTATGCTATGTACATAGAGATTAATACAACATTGAAAAGCCAAAGCTACAGGAACTTAAGAGCAAGACTACAGATATAAGTCTAAATAGCTGCTAAGTGGTCATTTGTTTTCCAGACTTCTCATTAAGATTTCTAATTTTAAGTTAAAAAAGACCTAAACCTTTAGACCTAAATATTAATTACTTAACTCATCTTTGGCCCAAGTTCGATTTCTTATCTACATTGTATAACAACTGACCACTTGTCTCCATATGCCCTGTCTTGTTACTCTCAAATGCATATCCTATTTGTATAGACTATGATGCTTAAAACCGTTCAATCATCTTTTGTATTCAACAGAATAACAGTGCAACTTCCTCAGCTTCCTAAGCAGTCTTTCAATATCTGCTTCTTGCCTAACTCTTCAAGCCAAACATTCAACAATGAGAGATTCACACACTTCAACAACACTAAAAGTACTCAGGATTCTCTATGCTAGTTCACTGAAAACTTGCTCTCTTGAGCCTTCTGGCAGAAATAACTTCTCCCTCCATCTTCTCTTTTCCTGCTACCTCTTAATCATTCTTTCAACTCAGTAAAGCTGCCATCTCTCTAGGAAGTATCCATGACTCCCTTCCCCTACCCTAAAAAAACACTCTTACACTTATATTCATCAGGGTCATGGATAACGTCAGGCATCCCCATTGTGCCCCCACAAAACTGGGCACCTTTCAGTCACTACATACAATATCAAGATGTTTTGAAACTGTTACTTTACACACAATGAGTCTTTAGTCTTCCTGAAGTCAAGTACAATGTTTTCTCTGTTACTGAATGCTTAACAAGCAGTACCTACAATTTCTTTTGTTCAATACAACATCAAGATGCAGCCATGTTGTTTCACGTATCACTAATTCATTCTTTGTTCTTGTTGAGGATTATTTCATTCTGGTGAATATGCCAGAATTTGTTTAATCCATTTATTTACTAATAGATATTTGTGAAGAATTTATCCCCATTTTTGGCTAATATAAGTATTCATTTAGCAGTCTTTGTTGTGTTCATATTCTTATTTCTCCTGGTGAAATATCTGGCACTGGCATCACTGGGTAGGTATAAGTTTAACCATATCAAAACTTACTAAACTGCTTTCCAAAGTACATTTTACACTCTAACCAGTAATGTATGAAAGTTCCAGTTGCGTTATACTCTTGGCAATCTTTGGTATTATTAGTCTTTTTACCTTAGTCATGCCAGTGAGTGTGAAGTGGTTTCCCTGTGTAGTTTTCATTTCCGTTTATCTAACGACTAACGATGTTTAGCATCTTTTTCATATACATATTGGCTGCTGCTGCTGCTGCTGCTAAGTCGCTTCAGTCATGTCCGACTCTGTGCGACCCCATAGACGGCAGCCAACCAGGCTCCCCCGTCCCCGGGATTCTGCAGGCAAGAACACTGGAGTGGGTTGCCATCTCCTTCTCCGATGCATCAAAGTGAAAAGTGAAAGTGAAGTCGCTCAGTCGTGTCTGACTCTGTGCAACCCCATGGACTGCAGCCCATCAGGCTCCTCCGCCCATGAGATTTTCCAGGCAAGAGTACTGGAGTGGGGTACTTCTCCGACACATATTGGCTAAGCCCTATGTATTTATTTGTCTGTTCAAAGCTTTTGCTTCTTTTTAAACTGGATTGTTTTTCTTATATATCATAAAGAATTCTTAGCATATTCTGGAAATATACAAACACTATGTTGCTGTTCAATCACTTAGTCATGTCCAACTCTTTGTGACCCCATGAACTGCAGCACACCAAGCTTCCCTGTCCTTCACTATCTCCTGGAGTTTGTTCAAACTCATGTCAATTATGTTGCTGATGTCATCCAACCATCTCATACTCTGTCTCCCCCTTCTCCTCCTGCCCTCAATCTTTCCCAGCATCAGGGTCTTCTCCAGGGAGTTGGGTTTTCATATCAGGTGGCCAAAATTTTGGAGCTTCAGCTTCAGCATGAGTCATTCCAATGAATATTCAGGATTGATTTCCTTTAGGATTGACTGTTTTGATCTCCTTGCTCTCCAAGGGTCTTCTCCAGGACCCACAATTTGAATGCATCAATTCTTCAGCATTCAGCTTTCTTTATGGTCCAACTCTCATATACATACATGCCTACTGTATAAACCATAGCTTTGACTATACGGACCTTTGTCAGCAAAGTCATGTCTTTGCTTTTTAATACACTAGCTAATATATACATATGCTTAAGTCACTTTTTCATGTCTGACTCTTTGCAACGCTGTAGCCTGCTATGTTCTCTGTCCATGAGATTCTCCCAGGCAAGAATACTGGAGCAGGTTGCATGCTCTCCTCCAGGCGAATCTTCCTAACCCAGGGATCAAATCCACACCTCTTGTATCTCCTGCATTGGCAGGTGGGTTATTTACCACTAGCAGGAGATGCAAGAGACACGGGTTTAATCCCTGGGTCAGTAAGCTCCGCAGGAGGGGGAAATGGCAAACTGCTCCAGTATTCTGCCTGGAAAACCCCATGGACAGAGAAGACTGACAGGCTACATTCCATGGGGTTGCAAAGAGTTGGACACAACTGAGTACACACACATATATATTTCATGAAATATATACACATGTATGTATGAAATATTTTCTCTCAATCTGTGATTTGCTATTTCATTTAAAAGGCAGTTTTTAATTCTGATGAAGTACAATTTATTCGTCAAATTTTAATGTTTCATTTTTTTCATTTCTTACTCACAAGTGTTTTTTTACCTATCTTATGATCACAAAGATTTTAAGGGAAATCCATAACTTCAATGAAAATTATACTAACAACCATTGAGCCCTTGGTACTAAGAACTGTGTTAAATTAACATCATCATCAGAGTAAAACACATGAGGCAAATTACTATCTCCACTTAAAAGATGAGGAAACCTAAACAGTGAGAAGTTAAAGAATTTACTCAAGGGGGGGGCTTCTCTGGTAGACCAATGGTTAAGACTCCAAGGTTCTCAATGCAGGGGGCCCAGGTTCGATCCCTGGTCAGGGAACTAGATCCCATGTGTGGCAACTAAGACTCAGCAAAGCCAAATAAATTTTGGGCTTCCTTGGTGGCTCAACTGGTAAAGAATCTGCCTGCAATGTGAGAGACCTGGGTTCTATCCCTGGGTTGGGAATATCCCCTGGAGAATTCCATGCAAAGAGTCTGACATGGTTGAGCAACTTTCACTTCACACAGCTAATATTTAACAGTGAAGTGAAAGTCGCTCAGTCATGTATGACTGTGACCCCATGGACTCCATAGTCCATGGAATTCTCCAGGCCAGAATATTGGAGTGGGTAGCCTTTCCCTTCTCCAGGGGATCTTCCCAACCCAGGGATCGAACCCAGGTCTTCTGCATTGCAGGAGGATTCTTTACCAGTTGAGCCACAAGGGAAGCCCAAGAATACTGGAATGGGTAGCCTATGCCTTCTCCAGCAGATCTTCCTGACCCAGGAATCGAACCAGGAATATTTAACACAATTGGGATTATATTCATGTCTGTTTAACCTTGAATTCCCTGCTCCTATCCTTTACTGCTTTACTGCCTCTATAATTTTAAGTCCAGGTGATAATTTGATTATGTGTTTTAAAAATCTGGAAGGTTTTTATAGCTATAGGAATCATGGGAAATATCTGTAGGATGAATATATAATTTTGATATAATTAGATAAGTCCAAATAGGCCACTTGTAAATTGGCACCGTGGAGATTTGGGAGAAATATTCTAATGATCACTTTTATATCACAGAATACAGCTTGTGCACCAGTACATGGGTAGTATCTGATCCACATATTCAATAAATGGAATTTTTTTGGTTATCTGTAGTGTTCCAAATAGGTATAGTTTAAAAAGATCAATCCATAATGAGACATATTTTCCATACTACATATGTTGAACTATTGTCCTTTAACATATGGCTAATTAAGCCTTTGGCATAACCCACTCTTTTCTTTTGACTAAAGGTTTGGCCTAAAGGCTTAGCTCAAAATGAATTACCTCATTTTTCAAGTCAGCAAATAAGGCTTTTTTAACTTGTTATTTTTTTCACTCACGCTCTATAGTTGACCTAGATTATTTAAAAGTAAAATACATACACAGAGTGTAAGAACTCAAGTTTTTACATTAATCCTCAATTAGATCATTCTTCATTGAATTTCACATGTTTATTTTGCTCTCTCATCTCTCCTCATAGTTTAATTTCTTCCTTTTCCACCTCATACATGAATATTGTACATTCATAGTCATCTGATTTTCACATAAGCCCAGCCTACAAAGCTCCAGTAACACAGCATGATATGCTTAAGGACGAATTTATCTTTAATTTTTAACTTACAAAATGTCCTACATTTTCCTAATAGAAATATTCTCTAATGGCATGGTATATTTCATCACTGTACCCAAGCAAAACACAAATTGTTGCTAAAGGCTAATAATACTGTATTTTTGAGGGCAATATATTTGTCATTATAATTTACTGTTGGGGTTATTCAGTGACCTGATAGAATTAACTCCTTTTCAAAGCAATAAATTACTTATAGCTGAGTATAACTTCTAGACAGACAAACGGGCTCAAATCAACTTTTTGTGCCTTTGGTTCTATATCTGCTTGAAGGGATAATAATTTTGTAGGTCTCTTACAACCCCATTGAAAAAATAATAACTTATTTCACTGTAATAAATTCGAGATATTACTTTTGTTCTAAATACAAATAAAAATGAAACTAATATTCAATAAAGTATCAACACAACATGTTTCCTCTTTTACAATAAATGGCTTTCTTTTCTTTTCTTCCTTTCATCCCATAAAAATAAACTGGTTAAGACTCCCATGAATGTAAAAGTACTTAAGTAACACTTTAATGTTCTATGTCTAGGTATCTCTATTTTGCTGTGCAGTTTCTTTTACCCTCTTCAAATTTTCTGTTTTGTGTGTTTCTGGAGATAAGGTTCTGTCTCTCCTTTCCCCACTACCCCACCCCCTCACTTGGCTATCATGTTCTACTGTAGAATTTTTCCCATCTTCACCAAACTGTCAGTGAGGAAAAACATCCTATGACTTTCAAAAACTAACACATCTGCCTATGCTGTTCTTTCCTAGTCTCTTCTTACTCTTACCCACCTTTTCCTCCTTAAACATCATCATTTCAAACTTTTGTTTTCCATTTTCTTCTTTGCCTTGCCATAAAATGTATTCAGATTTCTCTATTAAAACAGTAACTATAACTTTTTCACCTCTCCTCTTCCCTTAAGCCATTATACACCACTTTTAACTTACTTCCCCATGATTACTCTATGGAATATAGTGGAATGGTAAGAAAACCACAAAGCTTGGATATATGCTTCAGTTCTTGAGAATCTTGGTGATCTTAGGCAAGTAACTTTTCTACCCTAGACATGTTTTTTCAGCATTAAAACTGATGTAACAAACACCTACTCTGTGGAATTATAGTGCAATTTACACGAGATCCAATGAGATCATGTGCACAAAGACTCTAACACATAGTAAGCATTCAAGAAGATGTTAGCAAAGCTCTTAGGCATTGATGATTCATGCCAAATTTGACATTTATGATTTGACAGGTGAGATTTATTTGCATTAGATAAGAAAAACTCAAAAACACCAAATGAACTTTCTAGAATGGTTTTTCTCAAGTTTATCAAGTTACTGATAGAACTTTTAAAAGTTTTTTTTCAAAATACTCAACAAAGACAATTCCCACAACTCAGATTTAGAACCCATCAGAGAAAGCTGCATTTCAAAACAGTCCTCACAAAGTGATCATGAAACATTCTCTAGACTTATTAATAGACATTTAAAACCTTCTAAATGACTTGGCTGAGGATTTTAGTTCATTTTCATTATAACTATTTGAGGAGAGCTGACATCTGTGATCAACAAGCTTGTGTTTAACTGTTCGGTATCCTGTCACTCATCTACACTGGTTGGGATGATCAGGAACATGTTAAGAATTCCCATAGGATCCCAGAATCCTTTCAGCATCCTATTATAAATAAAAGGGAACTGTCCATTGCAAGCAATTTGAGAAGAAAAATATACAACACTTTTCAACTGAATGGTAGGTGATTTTAATAGCATATTTAAGCATTTTTGGAAAATTAGTTCTTTTTGAATAGAAATAAAACCAGTATAATTTTTAAAAATTGAATAAAAATAATGAATGAATAATTTTATATATTGTTATCAGTATTCTAAAAAGTTATAATGTTGAGGAGAAAAGAATTTAACACAACAACAATTACCAATGTTTAAAAGATCTGTTTAGTAAATTTAACAAAAATTATCTGTAGTAATAAGTACTGGGTAGAGTTTAGGGCAACTCATTACTACAAATTCATTTTGTTAAGAAGGTAAACATAAGCTCTGAGATAAAAGACTTGCCTAAGATATTCCTCCTTCCCTCTATTTTCTATACTAATCAACCTGCAGTGGTTTGTGAAGAGCATATGTTCAGTTATTCTGCATTGTGAAAACATATAGAATCTGTGAAGACTGATTTTACATTTCCATAATACATAATGCATATTTTCCAGACATTAGGAGAATACAATACTGAACCCTAATGATGGCAAAAGGTAATTTTAGAGATGTATCTATTTAATAGTTGTGTAATTAAAAGAGAATTTCTAAATGTATTAAGCACATAGTAGTACTGCTGCTGCTGCTGCTGCTGCTGCTGCTAAGTCACTTCAGTTGTGTGCGACCCCATAGACGGTAGCCTACCAGGCTCCCCCGTCCCTGGGATTCTCCAGGCAAGAACACTGGAGTGGGTTACCATCTTCTCCAATGCATGAAAGTGAAAAGTGAAAGGGAAGTCGCTCAGTCGTGTCTGACTCTTAGCGACCCCATGGACTGTAGCCTACCAGGCTCCTCCGTCCATGGGATTTTCCAGGCAAGAGTACTGGAGTGGGGTGCCATTGCCTTCTCCGATAGTAGTACTATATTTAGGTAAACTACAAAATACAGAAAGCCAGTAACAATGCTCTAGGGAAGAAGCAAAGTTAAAAATAAATTATGGAAAACAGGATAGTTTTTTGCAAGATAATTTTATTGGTTATTGAAAATGTGTTGAAAACACACATCTTGATTTATTTGGTAAACATGTCTTTATGGAAAAAATCAATAATTTTTGTAACTATATCTCATGTTAACCCTTGTTAGCCATTTCCTTTGTAAGGACTCCAAGATTATTTTTTAAGTAAAAAATTGCTTTTCCAATTTCTTCTCTAAATACATATGTATTATACAAAATTTTGTTTTAAAAGGTATATTTTCAATATTATTTAGTATCCCAAGCTTACTTTTGACAAATATCTAACATTTCTAACTCCTTAGCAAATAATATCCAGGTTTGGGGATATTGGTTCTGTACATCAACAGCTAATACCAACATCCCACTAAAGAAATTCAGCTTCTTTATGTGAGCTAACATTACTTTTTCTAATCTATGCTAAGGACAAAATAATGTAAAAATAAAAAAAAAAGTAAAAATAACTATGAGTAAGTCATGTTGAAATAATATTCATAGATAGAGAATTAGAATAAAGTAATTGCAGTGTGTCTGAATATCACACTCTTTAAGTGTGGGCAGTTATACAGTTTCACTGGGCCTTAGTTTCTCAGCCATATAGGGCAGCTATAAAAAACAAATACGTAATTCCACTGATGCCAAGGCTTCATATGATACATATAAGCTGATAAGAGTAATGACTGCCATTTTTTAATTCCTTACCATATGCCAGTTTCACTGAAAAGACAACTTGCATTAGTTCTATTACTCCCAATAATTATGAATCGTGGGATACTGACTGAATATAACCAGCTTTAAGGCTTATCTATTTATTCATTTATTTTTGCTAAGGCACGCAGCTAGTAATACCAAATTCACCTTTCCTGCCCACACTTCACATTTGATTTACAGACATAATCAGCTACAGATGAGGGTTTATTGCATCTTTCCACTGGGATATCACAAGGAATCCCAAATGGAAGAGGTCAGATCAGAACTCATAATCTTCTCCTTTCTTATTCCATTGGTAAACTGATACCACCATCCAACTGGTCAAAAGAATTGTTGAAACCATCCTTGATTATAGCTGTTCCTTCAATTCTGCACCTGCCTTGCTGATCCTTGCTCCTTTTCTTCATTGATCATATCTAATCAGGTGTTAAGACCTACTCATTGCACTTCTTCATGCTTGTTCCCTGCTTTCAGCTCTCACAGCCGTACTTCAGACCTTCAATTTTATTTTACCTGAATTATTTAATAGGCGCAATGTAAAAATCTCCCAGTGTCCAATCTTGACCTTCCCCAATCCATTTCCACAGTGCCACCAAATTATCTTTCATATCTCTTACCTCTCACATTACATTCTTTCATCTTCCACAGTACAAAAGAAATACACTAACCAACTAAACTAAACTCATGTGCAAACCATGTAACATCTGCAGATCTGACTCTATCTGTTTGAATCTGTCTTCCAGAACATACTCCTAGCAGTAAAAGCTACAGCAACAATAAGGAGCTGTTACATGTGATATTCCCTATATCTGGGTGTCCTTCTCATCTTGTGCCCCTTACATAATCTCTGATTTGTCTTTTTCCTATAGAGGTTAATAGCCTAGGAGGAATTAAATAGAAGCACATAAAAGTAAGAAAATACCATTTTTAGATGTTGTGCCACCATCTTACATATCATAGGAAAGAAAGAAACAGATACCTGGGGAATAATCAGGAAATATTTGTATGTCTGTATTCCCTCAAAACTGCAAGCTTCTTGATAGCAAGGCCATATTAATCACCTATTAAGAACTCAATATTTACTGGATGAAACAACTAAATGAGGTGATATAAGCAATAATGGGAGTTAAAGATTTAGCATTATAAAAATTGTAGAATGATTGTTGTTTAGTTGCTAAGTCATGTCCTGCTCTTCGCAATTGCATGTACTATAGCATACCAGGCTTCCCTGTGCTTTGCTGTCACCCTGAGTTTGCTCAAACTCTCATCCATTGAGTTGGCTATCCATTCATCTCATCCTCCGTTGCCCCCTTCTCCTTCTGCCCTCATTCTTTCCCAACATCAGGGTCTTTTCCAGTGAATCAGCTCTTCCCATCAGAGCTGACCAAAGTACTGGAGCTTCAGCTTCAGCATCAGTCCTTCCAATGAATATTCAGGGTTCATTTCCTTTAGGATTGACTGGTTTGATCTCCTTGCAGTCCAAGGGACTCTCAAGAGTCTTCTCCAGAACCACGATTCAAAAGCATCAATTCTTCAGTGCTCAGCCTTCTTTTTGGTCCAACTCTCACATCCATACATGACTACTGGAAAAACCACAGCTCTGATTATGCGAACCTTTTTCAGCAAAGGCATGTCTCTGCTTTTTATTATGATGTCTAGATTTGAGAATGAAAGTCATTTATTACTGATAATACTTTAAGTATGTCTGTTGATATTTTTCAGTGATGCCAGAGTTGGACTCGAAGAATAACACAGAAATACTAGATTTTTCAAATAACATTTTCAGACTATATGGACATAGTTAGGTAAAAAATATAGCTACATATATTAAACTATTAAAAACTAATTTTTAATATGATACTGTGTCAAAGCACTTTTAAACTGTACCTTATTTTGTTCTTAGAGGTCCTGATACATAGAAAACTTCTAAACTCTACAAGTGAGGTTTGCTTCTCCTCATTTCCCTAGGCTGCTTTCTGAATCTCATTCAACAGAAAAAAGGTGGTGATAGAATAGAAATAACTTTAAGATTATGTTGCCTTTACAAAATTACTCTTTCTTCACTTTATCCTCCTCAAGCTTCTATTTTTCAGAAAGTTGACTATAAATTGCAAAAATATGATATTTGAGAATTAAAATGAAACAAACAACTCCACTCCAAAACACATGCCCAGAACTGAGGTGTTTTCATAACGAGTGTGTGTGTGTCTATAACATGTGTATACCTGTACACACAAACACATATATGTAGAAGGAAAAAGAACGTATTTAAATATAATGAAAAATAGTCACAAGGAAATCTGAGAGCTTTAGGGTCAAATCTTTACCTTTCTAATAGGAAACTTCACTGTTGAACCAATCATTACAGACTTAGTCTTTTTTATTCCTCATATGATCCATGCTATAATAGCCCAGAATTTTCCCACTAGAAATTTTAGTAAATCACTACCGAAAATTTATTATAAGGGTGAACATAAAATATACATAACAATGATTCAACTGTGTCTAGAGTCCCCCATTAATAAAGCATTTCTACAGTCAATAGCAGAGGAAAACATAGATATGGTCACACAACTTTAATAATTCATTTATTGACTGTGTCAGAGTACTCCTCTTTAGAAAGTAAATTTATATACAAAAAAATTTTAATTTTATAACAACTGATTATACCTTTCAAAAATGACAATAGGATTTTTTCATTATTAATTATAATCAACATTTGGGTTTTAGTTTTTACTTTTCTTAGGGGAGGGTATTTTTCTAAGTACCATAAAGGCAAACCTAAATCCAATTTAAGTCAAGTTTAAGAAAAAAACAAAAATTGAATAAATTAGTCTTGAATTCAATATATTTTTACAGTTGGTCAAACAGATACTGAACTAAAATAAAATGTGTTTTATTCCACTGAGTAGCACAGGAGAATGCATTTCTATTTGATTATTACCTTTAAAGCTAAGAAAAATTACAAATTCAATAGCCACATTTTTCATATTAGTATTTAGTTTAATTTTATCCTTTTCATTTACCAGTTATACTTTTCCTACAATCTTTAATAGACTTTGCTATATAACAAATACCTTATGTGTCTTTTGTAATAAGATGATGGATGCAGTTGCATAAAAATGTGAGGATATGTTCCAAATAATGACCAACTTACTTCCCTGAGTACCAAAAATAAAAGGAATTATGGTCTGAACGCCTCTTTGCTACTTCCAGGTTGAATCAGTAGGGGCTAACTGTTAGAAATTATAATGGAGAGTTGAGAGAGAAAACAAAATAAAATAGAAAGAAGTTTGAGCCACCAGGGAAGCAAGAAGTTACATAGATTTTATAAATCATGTCCTAACCTAAAGCAAAGAAGATTTTTATTTCATATGCTCTTTTTTACCTATCAAAAATCAATGAGAAAAAAACTAACCATGAATCACAATTTATAAGATTACACCTTTATAACAATCAGTCACTTCAAAAAAAATTTTTTTTGAGTGATTTCAATCTCAATCCTGCTGTGATTTTAAATCTTGGCTATGATTTTATTTTTTTCTTTGATTTGAAACAAAGCATATATTTATTTACCAAAGATTACTTTTAAAGGATGAAAATATAAACCTGAGAAAAACAGCAAGTTTACCTATGTTAATAATGCTTTTAAAAAACTAATACAGTCGTGGCATCAGGAAGAAAATTATTTCTGGATACACTTTTCAGATAATCTATTTGCTAAACTAGTAACTAAGAAGTGAGGAAGTCAGGTGCGTTAATGAACATGAAAATGTGGGGACCCACTTACAGTAGCCTATTTCAAAGAACATTCAAAAAATAAACAGGCTTCCCTGGTGGCTCAGTGGTAAAGAATCCACCTGCCAATGCAGGAGATGGAGGTTCAGTCCCTGATCCTGATCCAGGAAGATCCTCTGGAGAAGGAAATGGCAGCCCATTCCAGTATTCTTGCCTAAAGAACCCCATGAAAGACGAGTCTGGCAGGGTACAGGCTATGGGGTTGCAAAGAGTCAGACACAACTGAGCAACTGACCAACAACAACAGCAAACAAAATATACAGTGACAGATACATCTTCTGCTTCAAAGACAGGTTTTATATTGCTGTTCTTAGAAGTATTCTACAAACAGGTACACATTCTCAAAACAGGTGGTATTACACTAAAAAGTTAACTTGATTTTCATTATATGTAGACTTTTATGTAAAAGTTTCTCTTGTCTCAAAACTATGAGAAAATATAAGCAATTAATATTCTTAAGTAATCCCTTATTCTACAGTCTGCTGGCCAAATCTGGTCTTCTATCTACAATACAGTTTTACTGACACACAGCCATCTGTGTTCATGCATTTACATATATTCTATTCTACGCCTGCTTTTTCACTATAAAGGCAGAGAGTTTGGTAGTTGGGACAGACACAATATGGCCTACAAAACCTAAAAGTAAATACTGATTTCTGTTTTTTAGAGAAAAATTTCACTGACTTCTCAATTGACTTTTTTTTTTTTTTACCAGTTAGAATCTCAAATAGACATTAATATTTAAGTTCTGTCTTTTAATATTCCCTGACCCTTTTAAACTGAACTCCTTGCTGAATTTTGCACTCTCTTCCCATCCTGTCAGCTTATAATCCAACTGAGGTCCTCATGAATTCAAAAAAATAATTTTATTTTACTCAGAGAGATTCTTCTAATTCATTCTCTTGATTAATTCTGCATTAACCTATATATCTTTAACATTTATTACATCTAATATTATCACTCCAAGTTTCTGTTGGTGATAATTAGGATGCAAATAAAAGTATTAAAAGTCCTTATATACCACCTCACACCCATTACTTTGGCTCCTACAAAAAATCAGAAAATAGTAAGTGTTGGCAAGAATGTGGAGAAATTGTAATCTTTGTGCATTGCTGGTGGAAATATAAAATGATGCAGTCATTATAGAAAACATTATGGAATTTCCTTGAAAAATTAAACATAGGATCACTGCATGATCCAGCAATTCCACTTCTGGGTATACACAAAAAACAGGTGAAGGCAGAGACTTGAAGAGATTATTTGTATACTCATGTTCATAGCAGTATTATTCACAACAGCCAAGAGATGGAAATAACCCAAGGGTCCACTGACAGATGAAAAGATAAACAAATGTGGTAATACATAAAACAGAAAGTTATTTAGCCTTAAAAATAAAAGGAATTTCTGACACATGCTCAACCACAGATGAACCTTAAAGTGTCTGTATGTGTGTGTGGCCCGTCACTTGGTTGTGCCTGACTGTTTATGACTCCATGGACTACAGCCAGGTTCCTCTGTCCATGGGATTTTCCAGGCAAGAATACTGGAGTTGGTTGAGATTTCCTCCTCCAGAGGATCTTCCCCAACCAGGAATCAAACCTGTGTCTCTTGTGTCTCCTACATTGGCAGGCAGTTTCTTTAGTACTGTGACACCTGGGAAGCTCAAACCTTGAAGACATTATACTAAGTGAAATAAGTCAGCACAAAAGAACAAATACTGTATGATGCCACCTATATGAAGTATCTAGTATAGTAGAATTTATAAATATGGAAAGTAGAAGAGTAGTTACCAGAGAACAGGGGGAAGGGAGAATAAGGCGTTGTTAAATGGGTATACAGCCTCAATTGCATTTTGAAAAGAGTTCTGTAGAGGAATGGTAGTGAGTGATCATAGTGCAACAAGGTGAATGCACATAATGCCACTGAACAGTACACGTAAAAAATAGTTAAAATAATAAATTTCATGTTATGAGTATTTCACCACAATCTGTAAATGAATTTAAAAATTTAAATCATTATATATAACCAATACCATCTCACTGTATTGGTTAACGGTAAAACTTTGGTTTCAGATGGACCTGAATTCAAATCTTCTAGTAAAGACAAATTACTTAATTTCTTTCAGACACAATTTATGTATGCATGAAATGAAAGAATCAGAAATATCTAAAATTACTTCAAGATAATTAAAACAATTCATATTTTATTATTATTATTAATTTCAATTAATTTATTTTAATTGGAGGCTAATTACTTTACAATATTAAAAACAAGTCAGTACTTCAAGAAATTTAGCTGCTATATGTGTTATATGTGTTGCTCAGTCACCCAGTCATATCCAACTCTTTGTGACCCCATGGACTGCAGCACGCCAGGCCTCCCTGTCCCTCACCAACACCCAAAGTTTGCCCAAGTTCATGTCCATTGCATTAGTAGTGCCATCCAGCCATCTCATCCTCTGACACCCTCTTGTCCTCATGCCCTTAATCTTTCCCAGCATCAGGGACTTTTCCAAGGAGTTGGCTGCTTGCATCAAGTGACCAAAATATTGGAGCTTCAGCTTTGGCATTCCAATGATATTGGAAGTCCTTCAATATATTCACATGTACACAATTCTTATTTATGAATATCATTAAAATAAACATTATTTCGGAGAAGGCAATGGCACCCCACTCCAGTACTCTTGCCTGGAAAATCCCATGGACGGAGGAGCCTGGTAGGCTGCAGTTCATGGGGTTGCTCAGGCACGACTGAGCGACTTCACTTTCACTTTTCACTTTCATGCACTGGAGAAGGAAATGGCAACCCACTCCAGTGTTCTTGCCTGGAGAATCCCAGGGACAGGGAAGCCTGGTGGGCTGCCATCTATGGAGTCGCACAGAGTCGGACACGACTGAAGCAACTTAGCAGCAGCAGCAGCAGGCATTATTTTCTAAATCAATCAAAACCCTTAAATTTATTTTGCAATCTATAACCCTTAGCAGCTATGGTAGAAGTTTAATAACATACTTTGAAATATGATTAGCTGATGATAAGATTAAAAGAATAAGAGCAGTGGCAATGCACCTGAATATGATATAGTCTTTATAAAATTAAAAAAAAAAGACTTGTTTTCTTTCAGTAAAAGGAAAACAGTCATAGAAATATCAATTGCAGTAAATTTTAAAATAAATTATTCCAGCACTGACAAATTTATCAATAAAATATAAATATTAAGGTTTAAAAAACAAAACCGTCAGGTACATAAGAATGAAGTACAAAATAGGAATTTAAACAGCCAAGGTAGCAATTTTCCATTTAACATTACTTGTTTCCAGTAAACTGGATGTACTGACATAATCTTTGACTAATTAACTCAATATCAACATCTTCTCCAAATTTAACTTACGAATTAAGAGTTGGATGCACAATTTATCTCCATAACACAAGCAAAGTGAACATCTGTTAATTTCCTGTCATGGAAGTTTGTGTTTGGGGAGGGGGGGTGTGAACAGAGCCTCTGATGTGTAATGTACTTCCCATCTGCACACCAGGTGGCACTGCATGGCTAATCAGAAGATAACACACATCAAGTTTCTCGCAAATTTTGAGATAAAAAAAGTAAATAAATCAAAATTTTGTTTTAAAACTTGTTTCTTCAATGTCTATGGCAAATATGCTTTTAAGTGTACTCTGAAGATTTATGTTGTTTTAATAAAATAAATTAATCATGATCATAGTACTGTTTTCTTCATAATTAACTCCTTATATAACTTAAATAATATTATGAATATGAGTTTAAAAAATTAAGAAAGAGTAATCCAAGGAGATCCAACCAGTCCATTCTAAAGGAGATCAGTCCTGGGTGTTCTTTGGAAGGAATGATGCTAAAGCTGAAACTCCAGTACTTTGGCCACCTCATGCGAAGAGTTGACTCATTGGAAAAGACTCTGATGCTGGGAGGGATTGCGGGCAGGAGGAGAAGGGGACGACAGAGGATGAGATGGCTGGATGGCATCACCGACTCCATGGACATGAGTCTGAGTGAACTCTGAGAGTTGGTGATGGACAGGGAGGCCTGGCATGCTGTAATTCATGGGGTTGCAAAGAGTCGGACATGACTGAGCAACTGAAGTGAATTGAACTGAACTGAACTGAACTGAATGTAACCAATCTAAGTTCTCCCCCACTGACTTCCATTTATTCATTTAAATAAATTTATGTCATACAAAAGAGCCTTGAGGAATTCAGAGAATGATTTTGCTTGAGGCCCCCTAAACCATTCAAAGATAGGATCTGTAGAAAAAACAATTTGATACCAATTTCAATTGAATTGTTTCTAAAATAGATGCATTACTTAAAATACTATGTCAATGAAGTCTCTTCAAAGCACGCCTCCTTCTTCAGAACACATTGCTTTTAAGCATTTATGTCAAAGAAGGTGTTCAAAAGCCCATGGAAAAGCGTATTTGTTCATCTGATCTAGTGCTCCTAGCCAAAGACTGTATAATCTAACCTGTATAAATAGTAAATAAGTGATAAATAAGACACAGATTAGCTTGCAAATTTTCTTATTTCTATTCCTTGGGAAAATTTACTTCTACTGATAGAACACTAAAGCATATGTAGAAATATATCTAGTTTCCTCTAATTTACATCAACTCTGCCATTTCCATATCATTTCTCATGCCTCTCTTAAATCTTTCATTGTGTTTAATGGGTTCCTTTATCAAATTTTAAATACAGTGATTTACAAAAAGGTAAGATATACAGAGTTGTGTAATTTGTAATGTGAATAAAACTATCTTTACCCCAATAGTATGCCTCAACTCTAAATGGAAATCACTGATGTTTTATACATGTGTGTTTGATACAGTCATGAATTTTAGATACAAATTCATTGAACAGGGGGTTTGGAGATGGAGGTTGTGTACTGTGGCATTTCTTAATACTTCTATGATAATATACACTATCTAAGTGATTTCTAATTTTGTTAATTATTTCAAAGTTTATCCTTCAACATCAAAATTCTAGCTGTAGAGGATAACCCATGCCTAAAGGATGATTACTATACTTAAGAAAATCCATCCTAACTTCCATAGTGAAAGTTCAATAATATCCCATTCCAAGTTCAGACAATGATTTTCACTCACCAAAAAAATGTAACCATCAGTCATAAGCCATTGTGTGCATGCGTGCTCAGTGGCTTTGTCATGTCTGACTTTTTGTGACCCTTTGAACTGTATCCCATCATGCTGCCCTGTCCTTGGGGTTTTCCCAGCCAGAATACTGGAGTGGATTTCCATGCCCTTCTCCAGGGCATCTTCCCGAGCCAGGGATGGAACCCATGACTCCTGCACTTCATGCATTGCAGTTGTATTCTTTACCACTGAGCCATCAGGGAAGCCCATAACTCATTGAGAACTGCTAAAAGAAAAAATAAATAAAATAAAGTACAGTGCTTTAAAAATGGGCTCCTGTTACTTCAGCAACTACTGTAAGTGAAATATATTTTCATTCTATAAAAAATATATAGAGAAATATAATGGAAATGCCTCCATGTCTTTATCCAAAGAAATCCAAAGATGCATTCAATATTTTAAAATATAATTACATTCCTTTATAAAATTTTAAATAAAAAGAACATGAACTACAGAATATTTTATAATAATCATCTTGCTAAATAAATTACTTCCTTTTTGACTACTATATGGAAGTAGTAAATATGCTTAAAATCAATGGTTAGTTCAATAGATATTTATTGAGCACCTATAATATTCCAGAAATTCTACCAGCAGAAAAATCTATTTTTTAAAAAATATTTTCTTGTATCATTATCTTTACCATAAAATACTTACTAAACACCCTCAAGCAAATAGCTTTGCCTTTACTAAAAATGCTCAAAAATACCTAATATTCAACAACATTATAATATTTGGTGTAATGATTTGGCATAAATGTAAAAATGTTATTAACTAAACCATTTAGAATTAGAAACTTATTGCCCTGAATAGGTCTTCACAGGTGGCACTAGTGGTAAAGAATCTATCTGCCAATGCAAGACATAAGAATTGGGGTTCAATCCCTGGGTTGGGAAGACACCCTAGAGGAGGGCATAGGAGCCCACTCCAGTGTTCTGGCCTGGAGAATCCCATAGACAGAGGAGCCTGAAGGGCTACAGTTCACAAGGTCACAAAGAGTCAGACACAACTGAAGCAACTTAGCATGCATGCATGCCTCTGAGCAGGTAATGAAAATCACGAACATATCTTTGTATTTTGTCAAAAATAAGGTACCTGAAAACTACATGAATTTTAAAAAGGTTAATTGATCAAGTATAGTTTCCAACTTCTTCAGGATGGGGAACACATGTATACCTGTGGTGGATTCATTTTGATATTTGGCAAAACTAATACAATTATGTAAAGTTTAAAAATAAAATAAAATTAAAAAAAAAAATAAAAAAAAAAAAAAGAAATCATTATGCCATTTTTTCAACTTTTTCCTTTGTTTCTCTTTTCACTTTTTCAATTTATTGTTGTTCAGTCATTCAGTCATGTCCAATTCTTTGTGACCACATATACTGCAGCACACCAGGCTTCCCTGTCCTTCACTATTTCCCAGAGTTTGGTCATACTCAAGTCCACTGAGTCAATGAGGCCATCCCACCATCTCATCCTCTGTCACCTGCTTCTCTTGCCCTCAATTTTTTCCAGCATCAGAGTCTTTTCCAATGAGTTGGCTCTTAGCATCAGGTGGTCAAAGTATTGGAGCTTTAACTTCAGCATCAGTCCTTCCACAAAACATTTAGGGTTCATTTCCTTTAGGATTGACGATTGATCTCCTTGCTGTCCAAGGGACTCTCAAGAGTCTTCTCCAGCACCACAGTTCTAAAGCATCAATTCTTTGGCACTCAGCCTTCTTTATGGTCCAACTCTCACATCCATACATGATTACTGGAAAAACCATAGCTTTGACAATATGGACCTTTGTTGGTAAAGTGATGTCTCTTGTTTTTAATACACTGCCTATGTTTGTCATAGCTTTTCTTTCAAGGAGTAAGCATTTTTAGTTTCATGGTTACAGTCACCGTCCACAGTGATTTTGATCATTAAATTTCAAAAAGTCATATTGACATACTAAATGTCTCAAGAAACATGCTAAAACTGTAGAATACATTTAAAAAACTAATCTCAGCTCTCACAGGTTTTTAATATTGTGTATTTGTGCATGGGGTGTAGGAGTGAATATATGCACATAACCAAAAATAAGAAGAAAAATAAATTCAGCCCTATAAATAACAAATAAAACATTTTGCTATGTGTGAACATAGAGCAAACGTTTATATCAGCAGGATGAGTATAAGAGTCTCATGCAGGAAATATCATTTGAAATTAATAAGTATTCATTTTACCATATGGAGACAGACAAAGTTTTTCTCAGAGTATAAGCCAAGGTATAATGGTGGGAGATTATAGGTTACCTGTGAGGAATGGCTAGAAATGTGATAGTGGGAAGGTTAAAAAGGGGTATATTTTGGACCGCTATGATAGTCAGTTGAAAGTCATACTAAGAAAATATGACTTATTCTGAATGTACTGACAGTCAAAAAAAAGTATCGAGACATATATAACTTATCTTTATGTAGTGTTACCGTAGGTGGAAAGTTCTTCATATCAGAGTATCATATAACAGCAAAGGATGAGATGGTTAGATAGCATCACCAACTCAATGGACATGAATCTGACTGAGCAAACTCTGGAGGGGAGAGAAGGACAAGGGAAGCCTGACATGCTGCAGTCCATAGGGTTGCAAAGAGTCAGATACGACTTAGTGACTGAACAACAAAAAAGATTACTCAGAGAAGCAGTGATATGCATCCTAGGGACCAGATTTACTCTTCCTGACATGATTAGAATAGTCTCCTAATGTAACTGAACTGTTTAGGAATCAGTATCAGCTTGGTAAACTCAGAACAAGGAAATTTAGAGGAGAATGGACTTAATATATATCTTCATGATAGGGGATCAAATAACTCCAGGTTCTTTGACTTAGATGCCTTTAAAAAGACACCGCCAATTTCCTCAGATTCTTCCCCCCAACCCCTGCTGCCTTTTCTATGATTGGAAAGTTGACCAGCCCCTATTAACTGCTTCTGCAGATTAAGATGCACTTTCTATAGATATGTTAATATGATCAAAGACTAATTGCCCTACATCTATTTTATCTCCTTCTGGGGGCTTTGCTTGAACCCATTAAGTGATGATTTAATGAACTCTCAGCTGGAATTCTATTTCCCTCATTTCTGAATTCTTGGGAACCATCTCACAATTATACCAGAGTACTTACAAATGACACTAGAGTAGACATTACTGCAAATTAAAAAATGTGGATTGGCAAAATATCCATGATCTTTCTTTCACTTACAATTAAGTCAGGTTTATTATTTTAAAATAATCTATTCAGAATTTTGCATAATTCTTAAACAACTTCAGGTTTTCAGAAATGGGTGGTCTAAAAACCCCATTTAATTGTCTTCTAAATAAATGGAAGTATATGTGATTGTGTACAATTTAGAAACTCCTGATTAAAAAGCTAATTAAGAATAACTTTTACAGAGAAGAATTCTGGCTCTAAGAAGGCAAGAGAGATTTAACTAAAGGCCACACTAGCAAATTTAATACCAAGGTCTCTCAATGGATTTCCTTAATTGTAATTATCTCTTCTTCAGCTGTTACAATATTTGGGCATCATCACATTTAAAAAATATTCTTTTCTGATAGCAACGGAAGAAACTCAATGGTGGTAACAATAAGAAAAGTAAGGCTAAGAATAAAGCCTAATTCTTTCAGATTATGAAGTTCCATGCTCAAGATCATTAAGTAGAACTCCCCAATATAAACAGCTGTCATCAACTAACATGTTGATTTTCAGTCATTGTGTCTGCAATAATTTTTTTTTCTTTTTTTAAATTTATTTATTTTAATTAGAGGCTAATTACTTTACAATATTGTATTGGTTTTGCCATACATCAACATGAATCTGCCACGGGTGTACATGTGTTCCCAATCCTGAACTCCCCCTCCTATCTCCCTCCCCATATCATCCCTCTGGGTCATCCCAGTGCACCAGCCCCAAGCATCCTGTATCCTGCATCAAACCTGGACTGGTGATTCATTTCATATATGATATTATACATGTTTCAATGCCATTCTCCCAAATCATCCCACCCTCACCCTCTCCCGCTCCCACAGAGTCCAAAAGACTGTTTTATACATCAGTGTCTCTTTTGCTGTCTCACATACGCGGTTATTGTTACCAGCTTTCTAAATTCCATATATATGCGTTAGTATACTGTATTGGTGTTTTTCTTTCTGGCTTACTTCACTCTGTATAATCGGCTCCAGTTTCATCTACCTCATTAGAACTGATTCAAATCTTTTTTAAAATTTTCTTCTTCTTTTTTTTTGTTTTGTTTTGTTTTTGTTTTTTGGCTATGTTGGGTTTTTGTTGCTGTGAAGGCTTTTCTCTAGTCGCAGTGAGCAGGGGGTATGCTCCAGTTGTGGTGCAAGGGCTTCTCATTGTGATGGCTTCTGTTGTTGCAAAGTATGGGATCTAGGGAGCCCAGGCTTCAGTAGTAGCAGTTCTCAGACTCTAGAGACTCAACAGCTGTGGTGCTTGGGCTAGTTTTTCAGTGGCACGTGGGATCTCCTGGACCAGGTATCAAACTGGCATCTCCTGCATTAGCATACCACTGAGCCACTAGGGAAGCCCTGCAACAGCTTTTTATGCCAAAGTATAGGCGTTTGCCAGCTTCCCAGGTGGCGTTAGTGGCAAATAACCTGCCTGCCAATAGAGGAGATGTAAGACACTTGGGTTTGATTCCAGGGTTGGGAAATAAATGCAAACATCTATGCTAAGTCGCCAAAGGGGTCTCGAAGAGTTGAACATGACTGAAGCAACTTCCCACACATAGATGTTTGCATTTATTACATTTTTTCCACATTCTGTATAAAATTATCTTTCCATGTTTTGATTGCCATTTACTAGTTTTCTTTAACATTGCTTAACCTTAATTTTTATCCTTAAAATAGAGTTTATAATATCTACTTCAAAGGTCATAATAAAATTGAATGGCATAAATTATATTAAAGACTGAGAATAGAATATTTTAGCTAATACTGCTACTACTGTCATTATCACTACCACTAATATCACTGTCCCTACTCTTTATTTCATTTATATTGTAACACTACCTTAAAAATAATGTAGTAGCTATTTCCCCTTGTGTTTGATTAATATTGTAATACCCTAAAACTCCAACATATTTTAACATCCTACCAACTTATTTTGGCAAATAGTCAAAACAGCTGCATTAATATCAATAATTTTAAAATACTTATAGAGTTCCTACTACGTGCCAGGAACTATGCTAGACATTGAAGATTTATCAATGTGTAAAGACGCTTACTCCTTGGAAGGAAAGTTATGACCAACCTAGATAGCATATTCAAAAGCAGAGACATTACTTTGCCAACAAAGGTCCATCTAGTCAAGGCTATGGTTTTTCCTGTGGTCATGTATGGATGTGAGAGTTGGACTGTGAAGAAAGCTGAGCGATGAAGAATTGATGCTTTTGAACTGTGGTGTTGGAGAAGACTCTTGAGAGTTCCTTGGACTGCAAGGAGATCCAACCAGTCCATTCTAAAGGAGATCAGTCCTGGGTGTTATTTGGAAGGAATGATGCTAAAGCTGAAACTCCAGTACTTTGGCCACCTCATGCAAAGAGTTGACTCATTGGAAAAGACTCTGATGCTGGGAGGGATTGGGGGCAGGAGGAGAAGGGGATGACAGAGGATAAGATGGCTGGATGGCATCACTGACTCAATGGATATGAGTATGAGTGAACTCCAGGAGTTGGTGATGGACAGGGAGGCCTGGCGGGCTGTGATTCATGGGGTCGCGAAGAGTCGGACATGACTGAGCGACTGAACTGAACTGAACTGAAGGCACACAGACTCTTCAAACTACAAGGGTTTTAACAACTGGTGGTGAAAACAAATACATAACCAGTCTACTATGATACATGGAAATAAATGCTAAAATCTGATCTAGACATCCAGAGAGGGAACAGAAACATGATGGTGTGATGACTGGTGATGGTGAAGTGGCTTTATTTGTCCACGGTAAAGAGTGAAGGTAGG
Source organism: Bos indicus (assembly GCF_029378745.1). Lineage (NCBI taxonomy): Eukaryota > Metazoa > Chordata > Mammalia > Artiodactyla > Bovidae > Bos > Bos indicus. The sequence goes on along the minus strand of NC_091762.1, from coordinate 46,113,127 downwards.
GGATGGATCATTATAAGCAAAGAGAATTACATGAAGTAGAAAAAAGTACATGTAAAAACACAAATATGAAAATAGTGACAGTTCTGGGTTCAGGCAACACCAAGTCCAAAAATTGATTTTAAAAGATTGAGATGAGGTAAAACTGAAAATATTTCAAATGTCTGCAACACCTAATGTAATAAGTCACTAAAGACATAAGTTGTTAATAAATTATGAAAAGCCTTGGCAGTCTATTTTAAGGAATTTTTCCTGTATTTTGAAGAAAATAAGGAGCTATTGAATGGGGAATGGGGGAATCTAAATGAGAGAATGATGTGATGAGATCTAATTTTAAAAAGATCACTATTTCTGTTGTTTGGCTAATAGTGGCCAAGAAAACTGGTTAGGAGGCTAAGGAGTAGCCTAGTAACATGAAAGGAGAATAGTGACGGTCACAAGTAAACTCAAGAGAAATCTTTGGAATCGACACAAGTAAAGCATAGGGTGGTGATATTCAGCTTTTTAATATCCTCCTGCAGTCTCTGCTCCCTTTTTATCTATTGTGACTATAATTATGCATTTTACTCCTATTTACCCCATAATTCTTTCTCTCCCCCAAGTATTAAAAACAAAAATTCAGAAAAAAACTACTTTGTCAAAAGAATATATAAAGCATTACACCTTTTCTGAGAGTGCCTTCGTGGATGTTCCTTCCCTTACATGTTTGTTTAGTTTTTTCAACACTGTCATGCTTTATGAGAATATAAGAAGTAAATTACCATAAAACAGACGATCAGAAATGGGAAGAGAGGGACTTCCCTGGCAGTCCAGTGGTTAAGAATCCACCTTCCAAAGCAGAGGATGCAAGTGCGACCCCTGGTCAGGGAACAAAGATTCTACATGCCTCGGGGCAAGTAAGCCTGTGCTACACAACTAGAGAGTGCCCATACCCCAAAAGACCTACTGAAGCCAAAAAAAAAAAAAAAAATGGGGTGGGGGAGGGAAATAGGCTACTTTGAATTAAACGTTAAGGGTTTGATTCTTCAGTCACCTAGAACAGTGATACTCAGATTGGCTCTAGAATATAATTACCCAAAGAACTAAAACAAAAAGAAACAAATATTTAGAATACTGTAATCATGCAAAACCTATTTAATTCACTCAGCAGCTGCTTATTGAGAGGGTTGTCGTGCTATGGGGAAAAGGCAATTAGTGCTTTAGGGCCTTTACAATGTACAACAGCGGATTTTGAGCATTGACTACCAAACCACATTTTAAAAACACATTTCCCGTATAATGCAATATGCATGGGCAAGCACATACACCAACCAAATACACATATGATGGAAAAACATTTTTCTCAAAATAATACTCACCCTAACAATGTGCAACACACTGATATTTTCTATTATTTTGTGCTCACTTTTAATAACAAAAAATGATGATTGTCATCCATTATATTGATTTTTTTTAATTTTATTTTATTTTTAAACTTTATATAATTGTACCAAAGAAAGCCATCCAATACTTTGAAAAAACCTTGTACAGAAGATGTTCTAACTTTATTTCTAAACACAGTAACATACTGTGCCAGTGCTTTTATTTCAATAAAAATATCAAAAATTTAAAGTCTTTGAAAAAAATACCAATTATCTCAAAGATAACTCAATCCAGTTTGAATAAGGCACAGAGCTTTATCTCACTTATTTTTATTTCACTTAGAAAAAACTAAACCTCTCATGGGTAAAGAGACATACTTTTTCAGTCTCACAATGATGTATGTACAATGAGATAGTTTCCTTAATGGATTCTGTTAGAATTTGGAAAAAAACTAAAAGTGAGCAACTTTTCACCAGCAATAGCACAAACAATATTAAAAACCAGTAATCTTCAGAAGCTGAGATGGACTTACATGCTATGGACTTAGGCACGGACTTACAAAGCTATCCTTCATAAGTCGTATTTAATTAAAACGTAAGTTTTTATTTTTCCTTTAGACTAACACAGAATGAGACATAGTTACAAACATAGGTCTAAAATATGATATTCCCAATGACAGAAAGAGAAAATACTCCATTATCATTATAACCAACAGGTTGAGTGCTAAGTTCTGAGTTTCTTTCTTGGCTATTACCTGCTTACTGATTTCTCTCAATAAGGATTCTATGTGTCAAATACAAATAATGATGCACATCAAAGGCGAGACCTCTCTATATATCTATCATCCTCCTTCTCTATAGGAATAGAAGTTTAATGGAGCACTATGTCCACTCAGCTAGAGGCTATATTTCCCTGCAACCTGTGCTGCCAGGTATGTTTATATTACTAGGGTGTAGACAATAAGATAAAAACAGAAGTAACATGTGCAGTGTCTGGGTCATAAATTTAAGAGGAAAGGAACTCCCTTTCTTATTTCCAATTTTTGTTAGCAGGAATGTGGAAAGACTGGCCACCTAAGAACCAAAGATGGAAGGCATGTGTTGAGGATGGTTCACACTGTTAAACTGAGAGAGGACTAAACATATATCTTGTTTAAGTCTTTATTATTTTCCTTTCTTAAAGTGGCCAAACCTATATCCTGAGTGATATAGAATTCCTATTCCAAAATTTACTTCTCTATCCTAAGTAGGAAAAGGTAGGTAAACAAAGTGAGTGAAGTCGAATTACAATATAGAAGCATGGTGAATGAACAAAAGCATGTAAAGATGTGAGGCTGTCTAAGTAATAGGCTGTCAGATGGTAATAGAAAGGTCATAAATTCCCAACTTGGCAATCAAGAGTGTCAAGTAAGTACTTCCTGGAGAGCAAGGCTACTTGTCTCCTATACACAGAACACCATTCTCCTTTTTTTTTTTTTTCTTTGACAAGATGAAACTTTCTTGTACATATTTCATAGAGAATACTCAAAGAGAACATAACTGCATTCTACACATCACTACACTAAAATGTCAAAAGATTCACTTCTCAGCATGAAAATGCACAGGAACATAAATATGAAAGGACTTCACATTTTAAGTGCTTTATTCACACCTCAATGCAGAGTCAAATGGAGTTTTGTGAATGGGATGTAGCACTATCAAATAACATATGTAAGGGGACTTAATGGAATAAAAGAAAACTCTGAAACATTCCTGATTCTTGCAGATGGAAGATAGCACTTTATAACTGAAACCACTCAGATTTATAAAACTTTCAATTCTTCCCAATTTTGTTATAATTTGCTTCTTGAGCAGTTAATTTGGATATGTTTCAGCGTATCGGCTGTTTATTTGGCCCCTATCTCTTCAGTACAGAGCTTCTTTGTGGACAAAGTTCATAGAGATACATGAAACCGCATTAGCATATACAATTCCATATCTTTTACATACAACTGCTGTAGGAAACTACAATGGCGAATTTCAAATAGCTATTGAAAACTGCCAATGTTTCAGACCTATTGCCTGACTAAATTTTTCATTTATTATTAACTAAACACATTTTCCCTGGAAAAGGAAATGCCAACCCACTTCAGTACTCTTGCCTGGGAAATCCCACGGAGAGAGGAGCCCTAGTGGGGCTACAGTCCACCATGTCACAAAGAGTTGCACACGACTTAACAACTAAAGAACAACAGAACATATTTTAATATGCATTTGATGAGAGTAAAAGCAACTTAATGATTCAATTTTGCTGGTATTGGTAGAATATATGTGAAAAAAATACTTTCCCTATTTCTTTATGTAAGATTCTCAGTACAAATGTAATATTGAAAAATAAAGCCAAAGTCAAGGGTAATTTTCTCTTTCCTGTTTTTATCTCACATAACTATTATACTTAAATAACCTAGAGAAATATTGATGACAATGGCAATCAAGTTTATGAAAGAAAGGAGGTTGAATAAAGACATTTAGGAGCTAGAAGGCAGTGAAAATTTGTTTGCCTCTTCCTAATTTTTCACCTAAGTAAAGGGAGTGACAAGATGGTTTTAAGACTTGCTATCAACTGACCAGTAAGAGAAGACATACCATCTTGATAAAAATTTAGTAGGCAAAAAAGCATTCCTGATGATTTTATTCTAGAAACACATGAAAAATGACAGCCCCAAAATAAATGTTACCTAGCATGTGATTACTTAAAGAGATGGAACAGTTGTTACTCCTGTGTAGGTTTACTAGACATTTATATTCAAAGAAAGTGAACTAGAGAGGAGATGACAAACTAAAAGACCTGAGATGCACTTACTCAGTTTATATGCCAATCACTGTTCATAATATGATCATATAAGAGAATAAATACAAAGTTCACAAGACAAAGAATAAATTATATCAACAGTATGTTCTCTTTGGTCTCAGTACAGAGTAAGGGAAAGGGGAACATGTTAGAAAACTCAATCTCCCTGGGATAGTTAGGCAAAATATGGAACCATAGGGCACATTGATTGACTTAGCAGTTGTACACTATGTGATATTCAGAACTGTGATCAAACATCTTTATAATTCAGCCAAATATGAAAAGTCTTTAGAAAATATCATAAAAAGTAGAAAAAGAAAATGAGCCAATTCTACCTCTTAATATCAATTTAACTAATTTGTTTTATCATAAAGAGAAAGCTACAGCAGCTAGATATTTCTAAGCCTGAATTCTGAGCTTCTGTGGCATGACCTGAAAACACTTTGCATCTTAGATGTTTACTGGTGACGAGAATATGGTGAGAGAATGGGAAGATAAAGACTGTCTTGTCCAAGTCAATCTATAATGAGGTGAGAAAGTGCAACTCATTATAAAACAGAAAATTTTCTTTGGCCATTCATTTCTATCTGCTTTTTTCTGAACAGACACAACTTCTACCAAAAAATGTCTGAAGGTAGTTATTCTTCTGAATACTGTCAGGAAGTAAAAAAAAAATATATAAAGAAAAATATTTGAAAATAAGCTACTTACCTATCCCAATGAAAGCAGCTTTGTACCCTTCTTCTTTCAAAGTACTAAGAGTAATGTCATTCACTGAAAGGCTTTTACCACAAATTATCTGTAAAGAAGGATTTTGGTAATTAGATTTTGGCATTTGAATAATTAAAATCTTAATCTTTAACATCAAAAATAATCTAGCTTAATACACACATATATAATTCCATATATATATATATATGAAAATATTTTGTCTTTTAGTATATAGGCTTACATATATAAAATAGTATACAAATAGAACACTAACATATTCTACTTAATGGCTAAATGCATTTTTGCCTTTTAATTAAGTGGCAGAAGAAAAGTTAGCAATTTAAAATCAAGTCAGTAAATTTTCACAGGTTTCTCAGTATGTTCAAGGCACTATGTGTGGTATTTTAAAGAATAAAATGATAAATGAGAGTTTCAGCCTAATGTACAGTCAAGATCTGTGCAGAAGATATACAGAAATAAGTATAACAAACAACAGAGTGTGATCAGCATTATGTCTACAAGAATTGAGGGGACAGAGAGATTCGTTTTGGCTGGGGTCATACATACAAGAAAAAAGAGAGGTAGTGGGATTTCAATAAAGCCTTTTTTTTTTTTTAATGAAGTATAGTTGATTTAAAATATTTTGTTTCAGGTGTACAGCAAAGTGATTTGTTTAAACATATATGTGTGTATATCTATATTCTTTTAAAAATTATTTTCCATTATATTTTAAGATACTGAATATAGTTCCCAGGCAATAAATCCCTTTTAAAAATCAATAGGATTTTGATAGTGGGCACTGTCCAGGGAAGATGAATAAAGTCAGGAGTCAGAGGTGGACACTCCTATTAAAAGTCACAATACATTGCTCAGTTCCCAGACATGAGCCAATTTTCAGATCTTGAACTTGCTGACTGAGGAGGTGGGCAGGTCGTGTAGAAAGAAACACCCTGCAACATCCTAGCAAGTAAATACTATAAAGATTCCTCTACTTCTTCAAAAGGAATTATGGCCATTTACCCATGTAACTGTATGCACACTGGGGAAGGGGAATAATCACACATTTTCAAGGACACTGGAAAAGGCTCTTCATTGACTTGATATCTGAGGAGCGGGGCCTACAGAGACAGGGTGAAAAATAGGCCTAGATAAAGTTCACAGTTGGCCTAAGTGGAGCATAGCTCCGGGTGTTACAGCAGGTAAATAACCAGGTACAAGCAGAGAAATGGGGGCAAGGGCCTAAACCACCCAACGTATAAGCAGCAGGAGTCCATAGACAGACAAAGTAAAGTAGGAGCCTTCAGACTTATAGGAAACAATATATTTAGGGTGATAAGAATCCAAGTAGCAGGCAAAGAAAGGTAGGGAAAAGGGTGAATCTCCTGAATCCAAATGCAACCTTTTCTCCTTGGGCCCTCATTACCATAAGATTAGTCTAACAGATAAGAAGTAATCATTGTATAAGGACACCATGAAGCCATGACACTTTTAACTCAAGCTATATGGTGACAAAAATCCCTCCTTCCCCAGTGAATAGTCCACCCTTTCATTTGTAGGCCCCTCATAAGTGGCTTCCAAAGAAACCCGGTGGCAGCTCCTGAAGTGCCTGCTCACTCTCCCTCTGAGAGCGTATCCTTGCTTAAATAAACTTTCACTTCACTTTCTTAACCTCTCTGCTTCATCTCTGAATTCTTTCGTGATGAAGAAAGAACCTCAAATTCACTGGCAACCCAGGTAGTGGTTATCCCCAAGCCTCTAGGTGCATAACCAAAATGTTAAATGTGTCAGTAGAAGTAACCCCCACAATGGGTCTCTGGTCTACAAAGTAAGAGCTATTATAGCTACAATAGTTGGGAAGGCCAGAAAACTTCTGAAACCCTGGTCAAGAGACTAAATCAAACACAATATCGTAGTCTGGAGTGGGTGGAATAGTGAGAGATGGTGGTGGTCTATGTTCTACTTCTATTTCATTCCCCAGTCTGGCCCTGCTGAGACAAGATGATTCCTGGAGAATGTAAACTACTGCAGATTTGACCAAAGTGTAGTCCTGACTGCAGTGTCTATGGCAAATGTGGTATTACTGCAGATTAGGTAAGCCTACAGGTACACTGCACATGGCCATTGATTTGGTGAATGCGTACTTTTCATCCTGTTGCTGCGGAAAAGGGATCGGAAACAGTTCACATTCATGGGAGAAACAAGAATATTCATTTACTGGTTTGCCTCAAGAATATGTCAATTATCTTCTACAATAATATACATAATCTGAAACAACCTGGCCATAGCATAGCATATCATTATGATCCCTTGCGTTGAAAACATCATGCAGACTGGACAACATAAGCAAGGAGTAGCTGGTATGCTGGAGACTTTAAGAAGCATAGACTCCAGAGGGCAGAAGATCAACCTCATGAAGATCAGGGATTAGTCACTTCAATGAGGTCTACTTGTCAGGTATCTGTCAGTATATACTTCAAAAATAAAAGAATTTACTGCAATTTTGCACTCATTTACCAATATTAAATAAGGAAGCAAAATGTCTGGTAGGCTGCTTTGAGTTTTGAAGGCAATATGTTTCAAAAAACAAAGTCTCTAAACTGATTCATAGTGGAAGAACAAAGTTTATCCATTAAAAAATAATTGTAGCTAACCTGCATAGAGTACTTAACTAAGTGCAAAACTCTCTTTTAAGTACTGTAAAGAGGACTTTTTTCATCCTCACAATAGTGTTATGAAGTGGGATCATCAGGGAAAATGGATGGGAATGGGTGGATTTAAGATGATCACTGTATCTACTACTGTGGGCAAGAATCCCTTAGAAAAAATGGAGTGGCCCTCATAGTCAACAAAAGAGTGTAAAATGCAGTATTTGGGTGCAATCTCAAAAATGACAGAATGATCTTCATTTTACAAATGATGATACTAAGGGACAAAAAAGCTTTGACAACCTTTACCAAAGTCAAATATGTACTTTAATGGCAGAAGCAGCACATATAACAGCTACGCACTTACGTCTGTTGAGGTTAAAAGGAGAATGAAGCGCAGAGCAAGAACTATCCTCAGAAACACAGAACAACATATTGCATGTGGAGAACTACTGAAAATGTAGTGTTTCTGGAATGTAAAGCACAAAGCAAAGAATAGAAAGAGAAAGTAAGGGGACTTGGAATATAACATAGAGGGCACTTTTTTTTTTTTTTTACTAAAATACTAGTTCTAATTTTAATTTGAAAGTTTGTAAGCAGGGAACAACCAAGGTGAGATTAGTAACTGATAATTCAGAACTCTGGAATACATCAAATACCATGAAATAAACTGGATAATTAAACACATATATTAAAAGTATTTAATACTAAGTATCTAATAGTGGGTATTACTATTACAGTTAGTGGAATGAGATGCTATTGAAAGTATTGAATAATGAATCTTTAGAATTGCAATTTACTTTGCAAAGAGTAGACTTTGTATTAAACTATTTCTGATAAGAAAGAATGATAAAAGTTCTAGTGCTTATTTTTTTAATGATCTCAATCCCAATATATAATGAAGATTAGACATAAAAGAAAACTACAGGTCCAAATATTTTAAATAAAATTTTATTAATCTGAGTAAGTATACAGTTTCTAAAGCTGAGCAGTGTATTGCCCTGTCAATGGGCTTATCAACAGAATTGATGCTCATAATACTTGACGTTAGGTTTGGTTTATTAATTGGTCTCAGCAAAAAAAATTCAAGAAAGACCCCCTCTCTGAGGTGGTATTTGTGTGCCTGTGTGTGTGTTTGTGTGTATGGGTATGTGTAGTTTCGTAGGGGTGTTATGTGATTTATCAAAGGGGAATGAAAATATCCCAAATTTTCCACCCTGATAGAGTGAACATGCCCCTGAATATGTAACATACAAGAAGGATGCACAAACATTTTGCATTTTTCAGTCTGTTTCCACCCTAGAGGAAGCAAACAAGTTGAACTATACTTTTGTGTATAGAAAACTACAAAGATAAATAGTTTAATTCCCAGTGTTAATTTACTGGGACTAGGACCATCCGAGGTCAGGGGCAGCAGCTGAGAGGAGTTACCCCACATCCAACGTCACGGGCAGCGGCCCAGAGGAGCTACCCCACGTCCAAGGTCAGAGGCGGCAGCCGAGAGGAGCTACCCCACCTTTGAGGTCAGGGGCGGCGGCCAAGAAGAGCTACCCTATGTCCAAGGAGAAGTGGCTGTGCAGGCACAGGAGGGCCAAGAGGGAGCAACTGCATGTTCAAGGTCAGGAGGGGCGACCTCCTCCAAGGTAAGGAGCAGCAGCTGCACTTTCCTGAACCAGCCGTGAAGAGATACCCCACGTCCAAGGTAAGAGAAACCCAAGTAAGACGGTAGATGTTGCAAGAGAGCATCAGAGGGCAGACACACGGAAACCATAACCACAGAAAACTAGCCAATCTGATCATACGGACCACAGCCTCATCTAACTCAATGAAATTAAGCCATGCCATGTGGGGCCACCCAAGACGGACAGGTCATGGTGGAGAGGTTGACAGAATGTGGTCCACTGGAGAAGGGAATGGCAAACCACTTCAGTATTCTTGGTTGAGAACCCCATGAACAGTATGAAAAGGCAAAATGCTAGGATACTGAAAGAGGAACTCCCCAGGTTGGTAAGGGCCCAATAGGCTACTGTAGATTAGTGGAGAAATAACTCCAGAAAGAATGAAGGGATGGAGCCAAAGCAAAAACAACACCAAGTTGTGGATGTGACTGGTGATAGAAGCAAGGTCCAATGCTGTAAAGAGCACTATTGCATAGAAACCTGGAATGTTAGGTCCATGAATCAAGGCAAATTGGAAGTGGTCAAACAGGAGACGGCAAGAGTAAACATCGACATTGTAGGAATCAGCAAACTAAAATGGACTGGAATGGGTGAATTTAACTCAGATGACCATTATATCTACTACTGTGGGCAGGAATCCATTAGAAGAAATAGAGGACAATCATGGTCAACAAGAGTCTGAAATGCAGTACTTTGATGCAATCTCAAAAACGATAGAATGATGTCTGTTCATTTCCAAGGCAAACCATTCAATATCACGGTAATCCAAGCCTGTGCCCCAATCAGTAATGCTGAAGAAGCTGAAGCTGAATGGTTCTATGAAGACCTACAAGACATTTTAGAACTAACATCCAAAAAAGATGTCCTTTTCACTGTAGAGGACTTGAATGCAAAAGTAGGAAGTCAAGAAATACCTGGAGTAAAAGGCAAATTTGGCCTTGGAGTACAGAATGAAGCAGGGCAAACTATTCATGATTCTTGCATTTAGAAATACAAATTAAAATAACCAATAAAAAGAAAAGCACTCATAACAGAATTTTGTGTTTTTATACTTATAATTAATTTTATTTGGCAGTGGTTAGGTGATGAAATGTGTATACAATCACCAAAGAAAAACTCTTCTAGCAAATATGAAATACAAATGTGCACACCTTTATGAAAACTGTTCAAAATAATGTTTGACTGTGGCTCAGATCATGAACTCCTTATTGCCAAATTCAGACTTAAATTGAAGAAAGTAGGGAAAACCACTAGGCCATTCAGGTATGACCTAAATCAAATCCCTTATGATTATGAAGTGAGAAATAGATTTAAGGGACCAGATCTGATAGACAGAGTGCCTGATGAACTATGGACAGAGTTTCGTGACATTGTACAGGAGACAGGGATCAAGACCATCCCTGCCGGAGTCCAGCTCCAGGAAATCAGCCTGAAGGGGTGAATGGTGTCGGCGGACAATGATGTAGCCTCTGACTCGAGGTTCGGGACTACTTGTTTATTTCAAGCTTCAGGTTTTCTTTATATGTTGACAAAAGCATTAGGTCAGAGGTTTGACATTTTTAGTTCCCCCACCCAGATTTATTATCTCCAGAAATCATTGTTGCCCTACAAGCAGAGTTCCTGCTTCAGGGATTCTCTCAGAATTGGCTTGACTATCTATTATCTACTTCCTCTTATGTGTCCTATACTTGTGATTACATTGTAACTCATGCTACATTCCTCAGTTTATTTCTTATCTTTCTAAATCCTGTTTGCCCCTAGCATCTTAAGATCACTATCTCCTAAAAAGGCTTCTAAGCTATTCTTAATTATTCCTAAACCCTAAGTTCAGCAAACTTCTTTTGCCATAAATATTCCCCTCACAAACAGGTCTCAGATAACAATCCTTCCCATGGCCTCAAGCTGCAGCCTACATGCTCATCCTGGAATATTCTTTGTAAAGATCCTTGAACCAATGTCAATGGTTACTTTACAGAATATTTTCTGGGCACAACTGCAGAAGACTTTGTGCTTTCTCATGCTTCTCTTAAGAACAATAAGCACCTTAACATTCTTTCCAGCCAACTCAACTGAAGAAAGGAAAGAACAAGTCAGAATCACAAGACCTAACTCCCTCATCCCAGGACCATGGGGTTACAGAGTTGGACACAACTTTACAACTGAACAACAACTTACACTAAGCTTGATGTGAAGTGAATTTTACCTGAATTTAGCTGGGATGTTTTAGAGTAGTCAGGCATATATTGCTAAAGCCATTAGAGGAAGGTATGCTGCTGCTAAGTCACTTCAGTCGTGTCCAACCCTGTGCGACCCCATAAATGGCAGCCCACCAGGCTCCCCCATCCCTGGGATTCTCCAGGCAAGAACACTGGAGTGTGTTGCCATTTCCTTCTCCAATGCATGAAAGTGAAAAGTGAAAGTGAAGTCGCTCAGTCGTGCCCAACTTTCTTCATTAAAATAAAAAAAATTACTACAGGAATGTTACTATTATATTAATAAATCTAGAAAAAGAAAATATTTATTCAGTATGATAAAAATGTTATTTCATAGATCTGAAAAGATGCCATGTATTATCACATTTACGACATACTAGGGATTCCAGACAATGAAACAGTGGAAGAAAAAAGTATATATATATATATGTGTGTGTGTGTATAATATACATACATACATACATACAACGTACAAATAGAGTTTTACTGTGACACAATCTTTGATTGGAAAAATTCAGTTTAAAATAAATAAGAAATAATCTATCAGCTATAGATATGAAATAAGTTGAAATTACTCAATAAGAAATTTAGAAGAACATAGTTGGGAGGGAAGATAATTAATTATGCTAAGCTTAGATATGATGAATGTATGTTATTTGGATGATAAATATGCTCATTAAACTACTAAGAATACAGAACTGGAGTTCAAAAGAAAGATGGTACTAGAAGAATCCTTAGTAATTAACTTGGCCAAAGTAAATTCTTAATAATTTTATCAAATAATTGAAACAAATCTAATAGAGAGAAAAAACAGGTAATATCCAAGATAATGCTAGATCATGAAAGCTAAAAATACATACACATATATATAGATACATGCACACACATGCACAGTTACATACATACATATAAGAATATATCACATGCTGCCCAGAAGCCAAAGAGAATAAATCCAGAGAAAAATCCACTTCATTGCCAGTAAATTATTGTTGACTTTAAAATATACAGTGTTAGCTGAGAAGTAAAAACATGAGGCAGGTTATAAGAAGAATGTGCTGATGAGGAAAAAGTGGTAACGAGAGTAGACCATTTTTTAAAAGATATATCCTTTCATGGGTAAGTTTGATAAGTCATAAAAGATGAAAGTACTTCATCAATGGATGCCAGTCCTCAAAGCTGAAAACAAATCTTGTTACTGTCTCTCTTCAGAATTGTACATAGAATTTTTTGTTTACAAAGCAAGTTTGAATACTTTATTTCCTTCAAATTTTAAAACAACCTGAGTGATGGACAAGATAGCATTAACCTCCTCAATTCAGGTTCTAATAATTTCTCAATAATATAATAAATTCATAGGGTTTAAAATTCAAATGTACAAAATGATGATAAATGACTTCCTGCTGCTGCTGCTGCTAAGTCACTTCAGTCGTGTCTGACTGTGCGACCCCAGAGACGGCAGCCCACCAGGCTCCACCGTCCCTGGGATTCTCCAGGCAAGAACACTGGAGTGGGTTGCCATTTCCTTCTCCAATGCATGAAAGTGAAAAGTGAAAGTGAAGTCGCTCAGTCGTGTTCGACTCTTAGCGACCCCATGGACTGCAGCCCACCAGGCTCCTCCGTCCATGGGATTTTCCAGGCAAGAGTACTGGAGTGGGGTGCCATTGCCTTCTCCAATGACTTCCTACACCTTCCCAAAGGCATTCTACGCTACTGGATTATTACACATGTCCAGAGCACATATATTTTCAGGCATATATAAGCAGATCTGTTTATAAAAGTGGTAATAGCATACTTTTCCCTTTGAACAAATACTGACCAAGGTGAAGGACATTAATTGACTTCATCAAGGTTATCTGACTATAAAATTAGGAAGAGACAAAACTGTAGCTGAAATGTACATTTTCTGGCACTCAGTGCACTGACTACTACTATGTCACTATGTCTTGATGAGTTTCCTAGTAAGAGTAATGGGTATGCCCTACTTTATGCAACATATCCAGTAAGGTAGAAATTGAATGCAATTTTATAATTATTTATAAGATGAATTTAGATGTGTCTTAAATTAATTTTTGATTTATCTTCAATTTCAAGTAACACCTAATATATTACTTTGAGGTCTCAAAATCATTTCCTTACTTAACGAGATTTAGGTAAGAACTTGCATTCAAAATGAAAGACATTTAAAGAACTTTTCAGGATATATTTATTTGAAGCAAGTAATCACCCTTAAATCTATTTTGAACATTATTTTGAACAGTTTTCATAAAGGTGTGCACATTTGTATTTCATATTTGCTAGAAGAGTTTTTCTTTGGTGATTGTATACACATTTCATCACCTAACCACTGCCAAATACAATTAATTATAAGTATAAAAACACAAAATATTGTTATGAGTGTTTTTCTTTTTACTGGTTATTTCATTTTGTATTTCTAAATGCAAGAATCATGAATAGTTTGCTAACCACTTTTCAAAACAGTTTTTATATGTACTTACAACAATGTATTGTGTAATTTATAATATTCCATTAATCTATTATTTTGTATCTGTCATGGAAAGGTAATAAAAGTTTTGAAAAAAAATAGCAATAAATTTAGGTGAAGAGCCAGAATATATCACTAAATATAATACAAAAGAATGGAAATATCTAAAGCTATATCTAAAAGTAAAATGTATTGAGTTTTGATCATCTTTAAAAGAACAACACAATATTTATTTCACAAAACAATTAAAAATACAGAATTGTTGCTTTCTACCTTGCTGAATTGCTGTTTATATTGAAAAACGATTATAACGTTAACACTACTGACATTATGCATATAGTAAATAAAATAAAATTGTAAGAAATTTTGTCCCAAATTGTGTAATACAAATGTTTCAGAGTTCACATAACTTCCACAAAAAGAAAAAAAAATGTGATTAAAGAAACCAAATCCTTCTATTAGCTGCACTGAACCCCTAAAGCAATTTAGGAATTTGTTTCTCACAGACAATTAATCACATGCAGGCGTGCCAGATGAGAACTATTGATTGCCCTTTTCCAGGCTAGTGGCATTCAGACAGTAGACAGACAAATGCCCTAAGCAAGGAGAAGCATCTTTCTGCTTCTGCCTGGTGTAGCTTTTAATTGTTCTTTCCTAAAGTGTGTGACATTTTGCTGTTAATCTTCAATACAGAGCTTACTCCTTTCTTTTAAAGCAATACATAAATGTTATGTTTTTCACTTACCTTTACACCAAGGTCCTTCATAAGCTCAATCTCAAAATTTACTACATCATATGGCAGCCGGAACTGAGGGATTTCAGAAGTACTAAAAAAAAGAGAGAGAAACATTTGTGGAAAAGTCAGCAGTTTAAAAAATGCAACACGTGTTTCTGATCAGTATTAAAGGAATAAGTATTTCTTCTATGGGTATTTTCATAATGTATAAGATGCATGTGAGGAAATACACATTTTTATATGCATGACAAAATATGAATGTGTTATTACAGGAACAGTAGAAATTTATGAAAAAATAAAAACAATGAAAAACAAATACTAGAGAATTCATCAAAAGCAATTCCTATACATTTAAGTATATCACAATATTTAGTTGATCTATTTACTAGCAATTCCATAAATGTCTTAAGAGAAGAATATCTTAAAAAATAAAAAATTATTTGAAAGTATACAGTTTTTGATATGTACATCATACATACATATGTATTCAATAACTATATAGAAAAGTATATATATTTTCTATATAATTACAGAACATGTATGTATGAGTGTGTGATATGCTCACTAAAAACTGTACTTTTATATAGGAAAAAATATATTGCAAAGCAAAAGAGTTCCAGAAAAACATATACTTCTGCTTCACCGATTAAGCTAAAGTCTTTGACTGTGTTGGTCTCATAACAAACTGTGGAAAATTCTTAAAGAGATGGAAATACCAGACCACCTGACGTGCCTCCTGAGAAACCTGCATGCAGGTCAAGATAAGCTATGACAAACCTAATTCAGTTCAGTTCAGTCGCTCATTCGTGTCTGACTCTTTGCGACCCCATGAATCGCAGCACACCAGGCCTCCCTGTCCATTACCAACTCTCAGAGCTCACTCAAACTCATGTCCATTGAGTTGGTGATGCCATCCAGCCATCTCATCCTCTGTCATCTCCTTCTCCTCCTGTCCCCAATCCCTTGTAGCATCAGGATATTTTACAATGAGTCAACTCTTCGCATCAGGTGGCCAAAGTATTGGAGTTTCAGCTTCAGCATCAGTCCTTCCAATGAACACCTAGGACTGATCTCCTTTAGGATGGACTGGTTGGATCTCCTTGCAGTCCAAGGGACTCTCAAGAGTCTTCTCCAACACCACAGTTCAAAAGCATCAATTCTTCGGCACTCAGCTTTCTTCACAGTCCAACTCTCACATCCATACATGACCACTGGAAAAACCATAGCCTTGACTAGATGGATCTTTGTTGCAAAGTAATATCTCTGCTTTTTAATATGCTATCTAGGTTGGTCATAACTTTCCTTCGAAGGAGTAAGCGTCTTTTAATTTCATGGCTGCAGTCACCATCTGCAGCGACTTTGGAGCCCAGAAAAATAAAGTCAGTTTCCACTGTTTCCCCATCTATTTGCCATGAAGTGATGGGACCAGATGCCATGATCTTCGTTTTCTGAACGTTGAGCTTTAAGCCAACTTTTTCACTCTCCTCTTTCACCTTCGTCAAGAGGCTTTTTAGTTCCTCTTCACTTTCTGCCATAAGGGTGGTATCATCTGCATATCTGAGGTTATTGATATTTCTCCTGGCAATCTTGATTCCAGCTTGTTCTTTTCCAGCCCAATGTTTCTCATGATGTACTCTGTGTATAAGTTAAATAAGCAGGGTGATAATATACAGCCTTGACATACTCCTTTTCCTATTTGGAACCAGTCTGTTGTTCCATGTCCAGTTCTAACTGTTGCTTCCTGACCTGCATACAGGTTTCTCAAGAGGCAGGTCAGGTGGTCTGGTATTCCCATCTCTTTCAGACTTTTCCACAGTTTATTGTGATCCACACAGTCAAAGGCTTTGGCATAGTCAATAAAGCAGACATAGATGTTTTTCTGGAACTCTCTTGCTTTTTCCATGATCCAGCGGATGTTGGCAATTTGATCTCTGGTTCCTCTGCCTTTTCTAAAACAGCTTGAACATCTGGAAGTTCACAGTTCACATATTGCTGAAGCCTGGCTTGGAGAATTTTGAGCATTACTTTACTAGCATGTGAGATGAGTACAACTGTGTGGTAGTTTGAGCATTCTTTGGCATTGCCTTTCTTTGGGATTGAAATGAAAACTGACCTTTTCCAGTCCTGTGGCCACTGCTGAGTTTTCCAAATTTGCTGGCATATTGAGTGTAGCACTTTCACAGCATTATCTTTCAGCATTTGAAATAGCTCAACTGGAATTCCATCACCTCCACTAGCTTTGTTCATAGTGATGCTTTCTAAGGCCCACTTGACTTCACATTCCAGGATGTCTGGCTCTAGGTGAGTGATCACACCATCATGATTATCTGGGTTGTGAAGTTGTTTTTTGTATGGTTCTCCTGTGTATTCTTGCCACGTCTTCTTAATATCTTCTGCTTCTTTTAGGTCCATATCATTTCTGTCCTTTATCGAGCCCAGCTTTGCATGAAATGTTCCCTTGGTATCTCCAATTTTCTTGAAGAGATCTCTAGTCTTTCCCATTCTATTGTTTTCCTCTATTTCTTTGCATTGATCGCTGAGGAAAGCTTTCTTATCTGCATTCAGATACTTATATCTTTCCTTTTCTCCTTTGCTTTTTGCTTCTCTTTGTTTCACAGCTATTTTTAAGGCCTCCTTAGACAGCCATTTTCCTTTTTTGAATTTCTTTTCCATGGGGATGATCTTGATCCATGTCTCCTGTACAATGTCACGAACCTCCAACCATAGTTCATCAGACACTCTGTCTATCAGATCTTGTCCCTTAAATCTATTTCTCACTCCCACACTATAATCATAAGGAATTTGATTTAGGTCATACCTGAATGGTCTAGTGGTTTTACCTACTTTCTTCAATTTAAGTCTGAATTGGCAATAAGGAGTTCATGATCTGAGCCACAGTCATCTCCCGGTCTCCTTTTTGCTGACTGTATAGAGCTTCTCCATTTTGGCTGCAAAAAATATAATCAATCTGATTTTGGTGTTGACCATCTGGTGATGTCCATGTGTAGAATCTTCTCTTGTGTTGTTGGAAGAGACAGCATATTAAAAAGCAGAGCCATCACTTTAATGGCAAAGGTCTGTATAGTCAATGCTGGCTTTTCCAGTAATCATGTACGGATCTGAGAATTGGACTGTAAAGAAGGCTGAGCACCAAAGAGTTGATGCTTTTGAACTGTGGTGTTAGAGAAGACTCTTAAGAGTCCCTTGGACAGTAAGGAGATCCAGCCAGTCGACCCTAAAGGAAATCAACCCTAAATATTCATTGAAAGGACTGATGCTGAAGCTGAAGCACCACTTTAGCTGCCTGATAAGAAGATTATACTCACTGGAAAAGACCTTGATTCTGGGAAGGACAGAGAACAGGAGGAGAAGGAGTGACAGAGGATGAGATGGTTGGATGGAATTATTGACTCAATAGACATGAGTTTGAGCAATCTCCAGGAGATAGTGAAGGACAAGGAAGCCTAGCATGCTGAAGTCCATGGGGTCGCAAAGAGCCGGACATGGCTGAGTGACTTAAACAACTCACTACCAGAACATATGCTCCCATGAGAACAGGCACTTTGCTTTATTTACCATTGTAACTCGATGGGCTAAGGTAATGACCAGCACATAGTAGGAGATAAATAAATAAAAAATGAAGGAAGGAAGGAAAGAAGGAAGGAAGGAAAATCGGGAGAGAGGGAGCTTACCCTCAAGACTGCACACTGAGAAAGGTGATATGAGGACAGAAGATGGAATTTAATTAGAATAGTTACATCTCAAGTTTGTTGTGTTTATAAAGACAACCTTTTATTCTATATGTTCTCTTTTAACAAGAAAGTTTCAAAAGAAACTTTCCTTGTGGCCACAAATCTTTTAGTACAGTCAGTCAGTGGAGTGCTCAGATATCCTGAAAAAAAAAATTATTCTTGTATGTTCATGTTTCTTTCATCTAAATGGAATTAATTAAAAACAACCTCCTTCCCTTCTTTTTAAAGCACAATTCTCATACTTTGAAAAAACTTTGCTTTAGTTTATTATGATACAGGTACCACATTTTAAATTTGTGTTACATCACACATGTTCTCAAAATACTTTCTGCGAATAAAACTATTTCACCTAAACCCTATTTCTTTATTGTTAGTCAACATGAAATGCAATAGACATAGTGAAAACATAACATCTAAATTAGCTAAGGCAAAGGACGTTATTATTCTATTTACACTATTTAACAAAAAGTCATAATTCATATATATTAATTTTATAATAGAAAACAATCAGAAAGTATACATATATATATATACATATACATGTATACATTTGTATGTAATACCACATTCATATAACTTTGTTATCATAATATCAAGTCCTTTAAACTTTTAAAACTCACATACTGGTGGGGGAGAAGCCACAATTCAAGGAAAGCAAAACTGATTATTTTACAAATTTGTTGACACTATCGTGACACCATACAATAGGGATTAAGTCCTGGATAATTTTTACCCAACTTAGTGGTGTTTTACAAACTGGTTGTGATACTTGTGCACCAGGTTTAGAAGATTCTGTTTGCATGCAAAGGAAAAGGAAAGATAAAACTTGACATCACCTCTTTAAGCAATTGATTTCAAATACAAAGCTAATTTAATCTTTTTTAGCCACTTTGAAGATACAAGAGAATGAGAGGTATCTTTAAGTGAGAAAATAAATTAGTAGAAAAGTATTGCAGTGTGATTCTGGCTAAATTCCAGTGTCAGTTTTTATAATCTTGCAGCAGTGACACATGCTGCTACCATGGCACGATCCAAAGGAGACTGATTAAACACTTCATATTGTCCCTGGACTGCAAGGAGATCAAACCCATCAACCCTAAAGAAAATCATTTCTGAATATTCATTGGAAGGACTGATGCTGAAGCTGAAGCTCCAATATTTTGGCCACCTGATATGCAGAACTGATTACTGGAAAAGACCTTAACACTCAGAAAGATGGAAGAAAGGAGGAGAAGGGGATAATAGAGGATGAGATGGTTGGATGGCATCCCTGACTTGATAGACATGAGTTTGAGCAAGCTCCAGGAGATGGTGATGGACAGGGAAGACTGGTGTGATGCAGTCCATGGGGTTGCAAAGAGTCGGATACAGTCCACACAACAGTCCAGTTGCAAACAGTGGGACATGACTGAACTGAACTGACCTGATTGTCCCTGGAGACTGGGAAGATTCAAAGGCAAAGGAAACAAAGTAAATCATAAAAGATTTTTCTTTTTAAACATGCTTGGTCATTACCCAGGGGAATCTGTCCCACTGAATATGTTTAGGAAATACATAGAAACACAAGTTTCATGTCAATTTATATGATTTAGAAGTGCATATCCTGCATAAAAAATAGAGATGCTTACTTCACTCTGTATAATAGGCTCCAGTTTCATCCATCTCATTAGAACTGATTCCAATGAATTCTTTTTAATGGCTGAGTAATACTCCATTGTGTATATGTACCACAGCTTTCTTATCCATTCATCTGCTGATGGACATCTAGGTTGCTTCCATGTCCTGGCTATTATAAACAGTGCTGCGATGAACATTGGGGTACACGTATCTCTTTCCCTTCTGGTTTCGTCAGTGTGTATGCCCAGCAGTGGGATTGCTGGATCATAAGGCAGTTCTACTTCCAGTTTTTTAAGGAATCTCCACACTGTTCTCCATAGTGGCTGTACTAGTTTGCATTCCCACCAACAGTGTAAGAGGGTTCCCTTTTCTCCACACCCTCTCCAGCATTTATTGCTTGTGGACTTTTGGATCGCAGAGTGAAGTAAGCCAGAAAGAAAAACACCAATACAGTATACTAACACATATATATGGAATTTAGAAAGGTGGTAACAATAACCCTGTATACGAGACAGCAAAAGAGACACTGATGTATAGAACAGTCTTAATGGACTCTGTGGGAGAGGGAGAGGGTGGGAAGATTTGGGAGAATGGCATTGAAACATGTATACTATCATGTATGAAACGAGTTGCCAGTCCAGGTTCGAGGCACTATACTGGATGCTTGGAGCTGGTGCACTGGGATGACCCAGAGGGATGGTATGGGGAGGGAGGAGGGAGGAGGGTTCAGGATGGGGAACACATGTATACCTGTGGCGGATTCATTTCGATATTTGGCAAAACCAATACAATACTGTAAAGTTTAAAAATAAATTAAAATTAAAAAAAAAAATAGAGATGCTAACTACCACAAAAACCTTCTACCAAAATTGTCAACACAATAATTCACAAACAGGGATTGTTCCTTTTAAAGCTTCTTGTGCAAATGCAATTAAAGTGTAGAAAGATTATTTCTAGTCTATACAGCTACCCAATAATTAAGTTCATATTTTTTAAACTAGCTCACATATTCATTGACGTGTATATTTGAAAAAAAAGTACAGTGTGTATATATGTGTATATATATATATATATATATATATATATATATATATGTTGCTAATAGATTATGTTTTTCCTAATTAATGAAGCTGTGGTAAAATGCCATTAAAAATAAAAGCCTAAATAATTCCAGCAAAATAATATGTTAGGTATTTTACTCTCCAGGAGAAAAATTTACAAAGTATGTGTGATACCTTAAAACTCAACGTAGTAAAACATCAATACAGAAAAATAATTGCTTCTGGGCTATCAGGATATTTATTCTTCAGTTTAAGCTTCATATCCTCTCTAAAGCATCTTCATACTATGTGATATTTTTGCTTGATGATTTAGTCTAATAGTTTTATATTAATAATAGCTTACTTGTAGTTTAGCATATTGTCATTATACCAATGTTGATATTTATATATCTATTAATACATATTTAAAGGTGCCATAAAATGTAAAAACAACATAAATTTTAGTCACAACTTGATTTAATTTTTTCTCTGATTATTAAATATGACAAATCTGTTGCTTAAAAAATAGTTCAGTAGCCTTCAAAATTTAAATGCTAAGTAAAGCAACAGATATGCCAACTGGATATATTTTTATAATCAATGAGTTTCTTTTGCAAAAACAGAATTAGGGAAAAAGAAAAATAAACTGAGTAATACTATCAAATTATCATGCAAATTCTTGCTCATTTTTACATCAAATGTTTTAAGGAATATCCAGTCCCTGCTTAAAATAAATTTAATTTTTTATGATCCTAAATAAAATACATGTTACTATAAAGTTCTATTTATTTTATAATGTTTAGGATTATTTTCCATTATAGGACATTACACAATATTGAAATAAGTTCCCCATGGTACACAGTAAATCATTGTTGCTTATCTATTTTAGGTAGAGTAGTTTGTATCTACTAACCCCAAGCTCCTAATTCATTTCTCTCACCCTCCTTTTCCCCTCTGGTAACCATAAGTTTGTTTTCTATGTGAGTCTTGGTTTGCAAATAAGTTTATTTGAATTATTTTTAGGTTTCCATGTAAGTGATATCATGTAATATTTGTCTCTTTCCGTCTGACTTACTTCACTTAGTGCGATAATCTTTAGGTCCAACCAAGTTACTGTGAATGCCAATATTTCATTCTTTCTATGGCTGAGTAATATTACATTGTATGTATATTTACTGCACCTCCTTTATCCATTCATCTGTCAATGAACACTTAGGTTGCTTCCGTATCTTGGCTACTGTAAAGAGTGCTGCTAGGAACACTAAGATGCATACATTTTTGTCCTATTAGAGTTTTCATATTTTGTGGATATCTGTCCAGGGATGGAACTGAAGGATCATATGGTAGCTCTATTTTTAGTTTTCTAAGAAACCTCTATACTATTTTCCATAGTGGCTCCACCAAATTACATTCCAACCAAGAGTGCAGACCAGTTCTCTTTTCTTTACTACTTCTCCAGCATTTGTTATTTGTAAACTTTTGAAGGATGACCATTCTGACCAGAGTGAGGTTTGTCATTGTCGTTGTCATTGTCGTTTTGATTTGCATTTCTCTAATGATTGTGTGAGGAACCAGAGATCAAATTGCCAACATCTGCTGGATCATCAAAAAAGCAAGAGATTTCCAGAAAAACATCTATTTCTGCTTTATTGACTATGCTGAAGCCTTTGACTGTGTGGATCACAATAAACTGTGGAAAAGTCTGAAAGAGATGGGAAAACCAGACCACCTCTTGAGAAACCTATATGCAGGTCAGGAAGCAACAGTTAGAACTGGACATGGAACAATAGACTGGTTCCAAATAGGAAAAGGAGTACATCAAGGCTGTATATTGTCACCCTGGTTATTTAATTTATATGCAGAGTACATCATGAGAAAGGATGGGCTGGAAGAAGCACAAGCTGGAATCAAGATTGCCGGGAGAAATATCAATAACCTCAGATATGCAGATGACACCACCCTTATGGCAGAAAGTGAAGAGGAACTAAAAAGCCTCTTGATGAAGGCAAAAGCGGAGAGTGAAAAAGTTGCCTTAAAGCTCAACATTCAAAACGAAGATCATGGCATCCGGTCCCATCACTTCATGGCAAATAGATGGGGAAACAGCGGAAACAGTGTCAGACTTCATTTTTTTGGGCTCCAAAATCACTGCAGATGGTGACTGCAGCCATGAAATTAAAAGAGGCTTACTCCTTGGAAGAAAAGTTGTGACCAATCTATATAGCATATTGAAAAGTAGAGACATTACTTTGCCAACAAAGGTCCATCTGGTCAAGGCTATGGTTTTCCAGTGGTCATGTATGGATGTGAGAGTTGGACTGTGAAGAAAGCTGAGCGACAAAGAATTGATGCTTTTGAACTGTGGTGTTGGAGAAGACTCCTGAGAGTCCTTTGGAATGCAAGGAGATCCAACCAGTCCATTCTAAAGGAGGTCAGTCCTGGGTGTTCTTTGGAAGGAATGATGCTGAAGCTCAAACTCCAATACTTTGGCCACCTCATGAGAAGAGATGACTCACTGGAAAAGATTCTGATGCTGGGAGGGATTAGGGGCAGGAGGAAAAGGGGACGACAGAGGATGAGATGGCTGGATGGCATCACCGACTCAATGGACGTGGGTTTGAGTGAACTCCGGGAGTTGGTGATGGACAGGGAGGCCTGGTGTGCTGCGATTCATGGGGTCACAAAGAGTGGGACATGACTGAGCAACTGAACTGAACTGAACTGAATGATTATTAATGTTGAGCATCTTTACATGTGCCTGTTGGCTTTCTGTATGTCTTTCTTAGAGGAATGTTTACTTAGTTCTTCTGCCCATTTTTTGATTGGGTTATTTATTTTATTTTAATTTGACACTGAGTTGTACGAGCTGTTTTGGAAATTAAATTTTGTTGGTCATATTGTTTGCAAACAGTTTCTCCCATTCCACAGATTGTATTTTTGTTTTGTGGAATATTTCCTTTGCTATGCAAATGCTTTCAAGCTTGATTAGGTTATATTTACTTATTTTTGTTGTTATTGTTGTTATTTATTTTACCTTGGGAGATTGATCTAAGAAAATATTCGTAAGATTTATACCAGATAGAGAATGCTTTGCTTATGTTTTCTTGTAGGAGTTTCATGGTGTCATATCTTTTATGTCTTTAAGCACTTTTGAGTTTACTTTTATATATATGGCTTGAGGAAGTGTTCTAAGTTTAATGACTTACATAGAGTTGTCCAACTTGCCCAACATCACTCATTGAAAAGACTGCCTTTTTTCCACTATTTATTCTACAGAATCCATTTATCTTAAATAAAGTAAACTCCATCCATTGTCCAAGACTGATATGAATATCTGAAAATCACTTATACACAGTGAATATTTTCCATACTTGTGTGTGGAACTTCAAGGGAATAAATGTTTATGTGATGAATCCTGGTTTACAACAATGATGTTGTTTAATAGCAAATCATAATATGGTACTTATGAGATAAAACACTGCATAAATGTACATTAAAATGGAACATTCTTAGTAGTCTCTAACTTAATTATAATCAAATGCAAGACTTAAGAGATTGGAGAATGAAAATACATGACCAAGACAACACATCTACATACACACTGAAATGAATCATCCAATATTCTGTGGAGGTAGGTTTCCCCATCTCTAATTTGCAAAACTCACATACATCTCCATTAAAGGAAAGATTGACAGGGATGAAATAAGCTTTCATATGATTGTTTCCTCTATTCATAAAATATTTTGCTGTGATTTTTCTTAAATTCACAGAACTAGACAGAGAAATTTTAAAATAAATATTACTTAAAGCCAACTGCAAATTTAAAGTGAATAATGAAATCAAAATTTGAGCATTTGGAAAAAGAACAGTTAAAATACCATCTGTGAACCTGAAGTTCCTATTTGATTACAAACCAACAATATTCATAATTGTTTTACCCCATTATTTTTAACACTATGAACATGAAATAAATGTAGGAATTACCTTAAACCACCAACGTATTCTTGTTTTTCAAATATAGTGATGTCATTGTAGCCTAATCGAGCCAAGAACGAAGCACAACTTATACTTGCAGGCCCAGCACCCAAAAGAGCAATCTTTGCAGAATAGGCTTCAGGCATTTTTTCTGGGGGAGGCAGAGAAGGATTTCTGATTTGTGGGATATTCATTGCTTTGAATACCTATGGAGAAATCAATTGGCATGGTTAAAATTTTTAAGATAGCTTTTACATCCTCAAATGTATTTTTAATTTTTAAAATTCACTTATGCTTTTAATAGAAATAAACATATTTTAAGTACTAACATAGGATATTTAGAAGTCATATTGGGTCCAGTCGATGACAATTTATGCTTGACTAACTCTTTCTCAATCTTTGAAATTTCTGCCTAAGGTCACACTTCTTCTAGGAAGCATTCCTGACTCACTTTTCCTACTCCACTCTCTGGGCCAACTTAAGCGTTCCTCCTCTGAGCTCCTGAATCACATTTTGCTTGCTACTAAGAAAATCATTTACCATGTGTGTCACGTTTCCATATTAGTCAGCAGAACATTAGTTCTTGAGTCAGAGAATAGGTCAGATATAAAAATGCACACATATAACTTAACTGTTTTAAATATTTTAGACACATGTTACCATGTATAACCAGCAGTGAGCACTATCCTGGCACGTAGATATTCAGTAAATAATTTATGGCATCTGTTTCTGATTGTGACAGACTAGTTTTTGAAGGATAACTTTTCAAAAATATGTTGGAAGCACTGGATAGCCTCTGAAGTAACTCTGACTACAGGAGCCATGATCGCAAGTAAAAAGAGAACATCAGAGAAATGAGATGATAGAATAGGAGTTACTTTTATCCTGAGGGAATCGGTGACTTCTTAGCAAAATGAGGAATCTTGTAGATAGAAGACCAAGGCTCAGAAGAAAGAGCAAGAGAGATCTTAGGTAATCTTCTAGGACTAGAGCAACACAGGGTTTGGGGAATGTAAGAGGCTAGAAACCTGAAGCAGAAGAAAGTATGCTGCTGCTACTGCTGCTAAGTCGCTTCAGTCATGTCTGACTCTGTGCGACCCCATAGACGGCAGCCCACAGGCCCCGCCGTCCTTGAGATTCTCCAGGCAAGAACACTAGAGTGGGTTGCCATTTCCTTCTCCAATGCATGAAAGTGAAAAGTGAAAGTGAAGTCGCTTAGTCGTGTCCGACCCTCAGCAACCCCATGGACTGCAGCCTACCAGGTTCCTCTGTCCATGAGATTCTCCAGGCAAGAGTACTGGAGTGGGGTGCCATTGCCTTCTCCGAGAAGAAAGTATAGAAAAGCTTAATTCTTATACTTCATAAGAAAAAGACTAAGAAAATAAACAACAATTAAAAAGAAAAGTCTCTATAAAGCAGAAGGGGGACTTCCCAGGTGGCTCAGTGGTAAAGAATCCGCCTGCCAGTGCAGAATGCCCTGGAGACATAGGTTCGATCCCTGGGTCGGGAAGATCCCAAGGAGGGCAAGGCAATCCACCCCAGTATCTTTGCCTGGAGAATCCAATGGACAGAGGAACCTGCAGGGCTACAGTCCACAGGGTCACAAAGAGTCAGACACGACTAAAGCAACTTGGCATGCATGCAAAGCAGAAGGGAGCCTTCTGCACTCTGATGCACCAAATGAAACAACTAGAGTACAGGAGTAGCTAAAGAAGAGAAAGTCCTAGACAACATCTTAGCAGACAGCTGAAACTTATGGAGGGTTATACTCTGCAAGTGGAGCAGACCAGAGGTAGACATGCAACCCAGCCTGAGTCAGCTCAGCTCCTGATTTAGATAAGGGTGATATGGTCTCACTTCTGTCTACCTACCAAATGAAATGGTGAACCTTCTGTGGTAAATAAGTCAACCACAATGTCTACAAATTTTCATATACAAGGCCTGGCTTCTGATCAAAAATCCCAGGTCTGTCATTAACTAAGAACTGCCAATAACTCAGAAAATATAGATATGAATACATAATTCAGTACATGTTGTTATCACAAATGGACTTTATACAGAAAAACTACAATGAACATGTTCAAAAAATTTATAAGAATGTGACTTCACCAGGAAACTTAAATTTGGTTAAAAAAGATAAATTTTTAAAAAGAAGAAATTCAAAATTAAAATCAAAACCAAAATAAATGTTCTTAACAGTAATTTGACAGGTGAGCAAAAATGGACTCATAAACGGAAGATGGGTCAGTATTTTTTTATTTTTCCACTTATTATTGCACCTGATTGCTCCCCTTCCCTTAGTTTGATAGCAGTAGTTTTTACCGATGAAGTGAGTATCTAAATAAAACTTTGTAAACTTCCTCTCAGAGGGCAATATATTTAGAGGTCTGGCTTTAAAAGTACACTCTTGAGGTTGACTCTTGACCTCTATCATTCTCATGGTAAAGTACTTGAATAAAGACTTTAATATCTCCATGCATTAGTCTCCTCAAACTGTAAACTGGGATCAGTAATAGCCATCTCTTAAGGCTGCTATACCATTTCTGTCCTTTATCAAGCCCATCTTTGCATGAAATGTTCCCTTGGTATCTCTAATTTTCTTGAAGACATGTCTAGTCTTTCCCATTCTGTTGTTTTCCTCTATTTCTTTGCATTGGTCGCTGAGGAAGGCTTTCTTATCTCTTCTTGCTATTCTCTGGAACTCTGCATTCAGATGCTTATATCTTTCCTTTTCTCCTTTACTATTCTCTTCTCTTCTTTTCACAACTATTTGTAAGGCCTCCCTAGACATCCATTTTGCTTTTTTGCATTTCTTTTCCATAGGGATGGTCTTGATCCCTGTCTCCTATACAATGTAACGAACCTCTGTCCTTAGTTCATCAGGCACTCTATCAGATTTAGTCCCTTAAATCTATTTCTCACTTCCACTATATAATCATAAGGGATTTGATTTAAGTCATACCTGAATGATCTAGTTGTTTTCCCTACTTTCTTCAATTTCAGTCTGAATTTGTCAATAAGGAGCTCATGATCTGAGCCACAGTCAGCTCCTGATCTTGTTTTTGTTGACCGTATAGAGCTTCTCCCTCTTTGGCTGCAAAGAATATAATCAATCTGATTTTGGTGTTGACCATCTGGTGATGTCCATGTGTAGAGTCTTCTCTTGTGTTGTTGGAAGAGGGTGTTTGTTATGACCAGTGCATTTTCTTGGCAAAACTCTAATAGCCTTTGCCTGCTTCATTCTGTATTCCAAGGCCAAATTTGCCTGTTACTCCAGGTGTTTCTTGACTTCCTACTTTTGCATTCCGGTCCCCTATAATGAAAAGGACATCTTTTTTGGGTGCTAGTTCTAAAAGGTCTTGTAGGTCTTCATAGAACCATTCAACTTCAGCTTCTTCAGTGTTGCTGGTTGGGGCACAGACTTGGATTACTGTGATATTGAATGGTTTGCCTTGAAAATGAACAGAGATCATTCTGTCGTTTTTGAGATTGCATCCAAGTACTGCATTTCGGACTCTGCTATTGACCATGATGGCTACTCCATTTCTTCTAAGGGATTCCTGCCCACAGTAGTAGATATAATGGTCATCTAAGTTAAATTAACCCATTCCAGTCCATTTTAGTTCGCTGATTCCTAGAATATCGACATTCACTCTTGCCATCTCCTGTTTGACCACTTCCAATTTGCTTTGATTCATGGACCTGACATTCCAGGTTCCTAGGCAATATTGCTCTTTATAGCATTGGACCTTGGTTCTATTACCAGTCACATCCACAGCTGGGTATTGTTTTTGCTTTGGCTCCATCCCTTCATTCTTTCTGGAGTTATTTCTCCACTGATCTCCAGTAGCACATTGGGCCCCTACTGACCTGGGGAGTTCCTCTTTCACTATCCTATTATTTTGACTGTAGCCATGAAATTAAAAGACACTTACTCCTTGGAAGAAAAGTTATGACCAATCTAGATAGCATATTGAAAACAGAGACATTACTTTGCCAACAATGGTCCGTCTAGTCAAGGCTATGGTTTTTCCTGTGGTCATGTATGGATGTGAGAGTTGGACTGTGAAGAAGGCTGAGTGCTAAAGAATTGATGCTTTTGAACTGTGGTGTTGGAGAAGACTCCTGAGAGTCCTTTGGACTGCAAGGAGATTCAACCAGTCCATTCTGAAGGAGATCAGCCCTGGGATTTCTTTGGAAGGAATGATGCTAAAGCTGAAACTCCAGTACTTTGGCCACCTCATGCGAAGAGTTGACTTATTGGAAAAGACTCTGATGCTGGGAGGGATTGGGGGCAGGAGGAGAAGGGGAAAACATAGGATGAGATAGCTAGATGGCATCACTGACTCGATGGACATGAGTCTGGGTGAACTCCGGGAGTTGGTGATGGACAGGGAGGCCTGGCATGCTGTGATTCATGGGGTCACAAAGAGTCGGACACAACTGAGAGACTGAACTGAACTGAACTGAAGGCTGCTATAACATATTAAAAAGTAGAGACATTACTTTGCCAACAAAGGTCTGTCTAGTCAAGGCTATGGTTTTCCAGTAGTCATGTATGGATTTGAGTGTTGGACTGTGAATCAAGCTGAGCACCAAAGAATTGACGCTTTTGAACTGTGGTGTTGGAGAAGACTCTTGAGAGTCCCATGGACTGCCAGGAGATCCAAACAGTCCATTCTAAAGGAGATCAGTCCTGGGTATTCTTTGGAAGGAATGATGCTAAAGCTGAAACTCCAGTACTTTGGCCACCTCATGCAAAGAGTTGACTCATTGGAAAATGCCAGGGTCCAGTCCCGGTGGATCCAGTGAAATTCAAAGGAGAGACGTCGTCGGTGAATACAATGGCTTTAACTAGATATTAATTAGAGATATAAAGAGTAATAGAATGAGGATAGCTCAGCAGGAAAATTTACTGCAGAAAAGAGGCTGAGTAGCTTGGTTTACGCGGGAAACCAATAAAACTTCAAGACAAGAAGTTTGCATCACTTACGTAGGCCGCAGGCATCCTTCCATTCTCCCGAAGGAGAGGAGACACTGAGGCCTCCCCGGTCAGATCTTAGAGCCCAGGCATAATTAGTAAGCATGGCGGGCTCCGCGCTCCAGATGGAAACTCAGCCAGAGTTTGAGAGAGAGAACGATATGGGGAGACCAATATTTTGAGGAACTGATCCCAATTCTTTATTTTCCAGGGTCTGTTTTTATACACTGAGATGTTATACAAAAGTCACGCAGGGACAGCAGTCCTGACTTTTATTAAAGTCAGGTGCTTCATACAAATGTATACAGAGGTCTTAGGGGTGTTACATCATCTTCTGGCCAGGGGGGCCTGCTGACAATTTATGACCCTCTCCTTGTTAACAGTGGTCGGTCAACCAGAACACTTACTTCTCCCAGGGTGATTATTTTTGAAACAGACACCACCTTCCAAAGGTACCAGATAAAGTTACATTCCTATAGGGTGAGGGTATAATGGGTTTTAATTAAGGAAAGAATTTACTTAGCCTAAGGTCCAATGTGATTAATATCAAAGGTTAATACTTATTTCTTCTATATATTCATTAATGTGTATAAGGGCAGAGGATGTGGAGACTTAGCAGTAAACATTGGCTCAACAAATGAAAAACCCTTCACCAATACAATTTCTAATCAGCCCATTATACTTATAGCTTTCTAACTTCTCTAAAGAACCTGTTTTTAGAAGGTTTAAAGCATCTCGTG
This sequence comes from Bos indicus, assembly GCF_029378745.1. Classification (NCBI taxonomy): domain Eukaryota; kingdom Metazoa; phylum Chordata; class Mammalia; order Artiodactyla; family Bovidae; genus Bos; species Bos indicus. Next base: position 46,082,368 of record NC_091762.1, on the reverse strand, counting down.
CCTCTCATGGTTGGGAGGCTGTGAGCAATCACATGTGGCTGGACAAGCCTGTCAGGCAGGCTAGAGAACCTTCAGAGGAGTTTGTAGGTTGAAACACTCCTATCACGCCCAGGAATTATTATTAACTGGAGCTCTAAGTTGACTCCTTCTCAGAAAGAGGTGGTGGGGGACAGCCCCCCATAAAGTCAGAGGTGTAGGTGAGAGCACAAAGTAGTAAAGTAGGCAGGCTCTGGTTATGGGGGTAGATGCTCGAGAATTTTCCAAGGGGACTCCTGAGGCTCAATCCCGCCTTTTCGTATGTCGAGCCTCCTTCCTCATGACCTTTGCCATGGGTGGAGGTCCTCATGCCGGCCCCCGGCAGGAAAAGACTCTGATGCTGGGAGGGACTGGGGGCAGGAGGAAAAGGGGACGACAGAGGATGAGATGGCTGGATGGCATCACCGACTCAATGGACGTGAGTCTGAGTGAACTCTGGGAGTTGGTGATGGACAGGGAGGCCTGGCATGCTGTGATTCATGGGGTTGCAAAGAGTTGAACACGACTGACTGACTGAACTGAACTGAAGGCTGCTATGAGGACTGAATGAGTTAATAAGTGCAAAGCTAATCTGAGTGTTTTTCCTCCCATCTGTAGTGAATGTCAGGGCACAGTGGAGTTATAACACATAGTAGGCACCCAACAAGATTCTGATTAATTTCAAAATTCCTGTGCTCTGAACTCCAGTGATAGGCTTCAATAAATGAGTACCATACATAGTTCTTTCTCACTGATACATAAGGACGGTTACCTATCTGTTATTTCTAAGTGAATAATCTTCTTGAGGGGTATTTAAAATAGATCTCCTTGCATAATTGTCCTGTGATTTCTAAATTTTCACCATCTGGAAAGGGCATTTCTTTCATCACTCCATATTGACTCTATTATTGTTTCCCCTATAATTTTCACATTTTGAGGCAAGGGAGAAATTATCCTGATTTTAAAGACTGAGACAGAGAGATGCCAGTATTTCACTTGGGGGTGATTTTTTCCCCAAGCCTCCTCACATTAAGGAGACAGAAAGAGTATAAATTTCTAATAATTATATAGTCCTCTCTAAATGGAAAAGAACATAAGACAGTAAATGCAAAGATATTTACCAACTCTAATTTGAGGGTAAGTTTTTCTCATTTTAATCTTTCTTACTTTATGAAATGATACACAATGAAAACAAACGGAAATATTTGGTAGCTATAATTCTTCCCCAATTGCTCTACTTGTTATTACTAACCAAGAAATAGCAAATGTAAACCATAGAGAAATCATGACAAACAAAATATTTTTGGAAATTTCAGAATATCTCCACCAGTTGAAGGATATATGTTAAAAGATTAGCTGTATCCTACACATCCCATAAGAGTGCAAGTATTTTTGCAAGTATTTTAACTTGATTTTATTATAGAATAAAACATAATTTCTGGTCATTTCAAAAGGGATATTATTTCATCAGTGTAGGTCTAAGAGAAATCTTAACACAAATAAAACAGTGGTTTTTCACTTCACTGGTTTCAATTTCTTTGAGTTATTTAATTAGCAATATACCAGTCTGGTTACCTTTTGAATGCCTGAATGGAGAGAGATTGTTATTTGTGCATCCAAAATTACGTTACCTCAAATTACATGGCTTCCAGGAGACGCTTCTATGTAATTTTCCTGATAACGTGCTTCCTTTTGTGAAGGAAGTCAAAAGAAACATTGAGTACATACTATCCCCTGCCCTCATCCCTTGAAAAGAAATATTCTCGGGCTACCTGACAGTTTCTCCACAACAATTAAACAAGGGACGCTAAAAGTGGGAAGTCTATTTCAAACATATCAGAAATAAAGGAAAACTTCATTCAATGGCACATTTTTAGTTAATTATTAATGCACTTAGTGATTTTTTAAAAATGTTGCTGCATTATTTTTCTTATTATTAAAAGTCATTGTTGTAATATATAACTGGCATGGTAAAAATATTATATGATGCGAAATCAGAATGTTCTGTTCTATTCAATTTTCACCTTAATTTAGTAAATATCTTCATGTGCCCCCTATGCACTAGACACAAGTATGAGTAAGACAAACATAGACCTTCCAGTAAGTAGTTCCCTGGGTAACAGAACAATCATACGTCTTAAACACAGAAAAATTATTACAATGCAATCTGCCAATGTGTAGGATTCATTTTTATATACGGTGCTCTTGGAACCAGTGAGAAAGAAAACTTATCCCAGAAGGGAGGAAAAATAACACCTTAACTAAATCTTAAAAAAAAAAAAAATGACATATGTTATTGTGGAGAAGACTTTACCTCTCTAAATGTCAGCTCTAAAATTCAGAGAGTAATAATTATTTCAACAATTTATTGTGAAGATTGAGTAAATCAATGATGATAACCTCCAGGGGTTAACACTTTCTCTTTATAAGGCACTCTCTTGAGTGCTTAACCCTTTATATCTTCAGCTTCCCAAACTCTTCGAAGTTAGCTACAATTGTTCATTTTATACACAGCAGAACTGATTCCTAAATTATTGTTATTACATTATGGTTCATATTTTTATTATGATTAGGCTATGTGTTCTACTCATGCTTTAAGGCTACAATTGAAATAAATGGTTGACAAAACAATTTGAAAGCATAGGTGTGTATACTTTGGTCGTGAGCAACTTTACTGATCCAAAATCATATGCAGGTTCAAACTAATCAGTACAAACACTTATGTGCCTTCAGGGATTTGCTCATGCTGTTCTCTGTGTCTTGAATTCTCACCTATTCCTCACTCTACTGGACATGATGTATACCTTTCAGGACTCAGTTTAAATTTCACTTTCTCAATTCAGCTTACCCTCCCTGATAGGTTAGGAAATCTGTTAGGTTTCCTAGCTACTGGCTCCCACAGTACTGTCTGACTGCTCCCCTCAGCACTTCATTATAATTTGCTTAATAGTCTGTCTTTCTCAGTAAGCAATAAGCTACCTGAGGGTTAGTATCATTCCTATCTTGTTCATCACTGTGTCCTTAGCACCCAGACACTGCAAGCATCTAGTCAGTCACTCAAATATATTTTCATTGCTGGGGTTGGAAAATAACGCTGTCAGGGGCCAGGCAATCCATCTTACAGCTTGCTGGGGATGAAAGGAGAGCAGGCAGGCAACAGAGAGTGACGGAGATATGGTAGACTAGAGAGATCTTCCCCTATTCTATCAGCTCCAATCGCTTGCTACCATGATTTTTCTAGAAAATGATTAACTACTTAAGTATGATTAACTACTCATAAGCAATTCAATAAAATAATAAAAGAACAGTAATTAGAAGGCAGCTGTAACTGAAATATACAGGTTACTATATGATATGGCCAGATAATCATTTACTAATCTATTTTCAAAGAGTCAGGTTTTCTTTGTAGGCCATCATCATTTTTGCTTTCATTTGTATTATTTGCATTATCTGTCTTCATTTTTTTCATAATTTACCACCCCACCACCACTAAAACATCCCTCCCCAACCTGTTTCCTCTCTCTGTAGCATCTTGAAATGAAACCTGCTTATCTTTATCTTTTTTGTTATAAACATGTAAAATCACAAATTTTCAGTGGCTCAGAGGGTAAAAAGCATCTGCCTGCAATGCGGGAGACCCTTGTTTGATCCCTGGATGGAGAAGATCCCCTTGGAGAAGGAAATGACAACCCACTTCAGTATTCTTGCCTGGAAAATCCCATGGACGGATCAGCCTGGTAGGCCACAGTCCATAGGGTCACAAAGAGTCAGACACGACTGAATGACTTAACTCACTTGGCTACATTTTACAGGTTGTCAATGGAAATTGTGTTATTCAGTCTAAGTATTTTATAATTTCTATTGTGACAACCTCTTCAACCCATGCATTATTTATAAATGTGGTTTAAATCTGTTGTTATTGCCTTCATTTTGATAATATTTTGATATTTTCAGTTCAGTTCATGAAAATATCAGTTCAGTCATGTCCGACTCTTTGTGACCGATGGACTGCAGCATGCCAGGCTCCCCTGTCCATCACCAATTCCCGGAGCTTGTTCAAATTCATGTCCATAGAGTTGGTGATGCCATCCAGCCATCTCATCCTCTGTCGTCCCCTTCTCCTCCTGTCTTTGATATTTTATATCTAATTTAGTTGTGTTGTAGAAAAAAAATGTAGTCTGTGTGATTTAACTGAAAACTATATACACACATACACACATATATATATATTTCTGAAAGTACATGGTCAATTTGGATAAATGTTCTTTCCACAGGTGCCTGAAAAGGTCACACTCACTCTACTAGTTGGATACAGAAACTTTTATACATTCATTAAATCATTCTAATAAATTTAATTCAAATAATTCTTAAAAATTTTAAGTCAGGCCATGTTGTAATGTATATGTAATTTTAAGAATGTTTATTCTTCTTTTCATTACTTATTTTTCTCTTTATTTTTATTAATATATTTTCTTTTTATTTTTTTAAATTTTATTTTATTTTTTAACTTTACAATATTGTATTGGTTTTGCCATATATCGAAATGAATCCGCCACAGGTATACATGTGTTCCCCATCCTGAACCCTCCTCCTTCCTCCCTCCCCATACCATAACATATTTTCTCTGAAAGTCCACTTTTGTTACATATAAATACCACTACATTAACTTATTATGGTTAGTATTTACATAGTATTTCTTGCTTCAACCAGATTATTTTCAAGTTTGCTAAAATAATGTATTTCTCTTCTAAACATCTTATAGTTGTTTTAAGTATTTATTTTTAATCCATAATAGAGCCTCTTATGTTTTAATAGGTAAACTTGATAAAAGTTAGTTTTGTGGTTAATAATGTATTTGCATTTATTTCTTCTATCTGCCTTGTTTTTCCTGTTTCCTATGCTTTGTATTTGCTCCTCATGCTCTTGATTTTTATTTTCCCTTTTCTGTCTCTCACTGGATTAAGTTTTCTACCATCTCAGCCATCTTCGTTTCTATGACTGCTTACAAATTACATTTCTAGATTTTATGTGATTACCTTTTAATTTTTAACACAGATATTTCAATGTTTTAAAAAATATATTCCCAAGTTATCAAGTATTTCTCTTCTCTCAATACAAAAAGCCCTTAGCACCCCTGACTACCTGACCCCTGACTCCCACCTCAACCACCTTCCTTGTCAATTTTATGTAACATTTTTATCTCTATCTTTATTTTTCACACCCCAAAATGAGCTGTCTTTCTTATCTATGGTCAATAGTTAATTTTATTTATGACTTTATTTTTCTGGTTTCCTTGCATCATCATTTCTTACATCCCTCTTTCATTCCAAGTTTGTATCAATCATACTGAAGAATAACTTTTTTAAGTATTCTTATAACAAGGTGAATGACAAACCACTTTAGATTTTAAATGCTTACAATATCTTTATTCATGTTTGTATTGTTAAGGGAGAAATACAGTTCTTTATCCTACTCCTTTAAAACACTGTGTTCTTGGCTTCTAACATCTATGGATACTAATGAGATTGTTGATTTTAGAATAATCTTTTTTTTTCCCCTAGAAGCTGATTCTTTCAAGAACCTTGGCATTTCAGAATATTACAATTGTGTTCTAAATGAGGAACTTATATCTTTCCTTTCTTCTGGAAAACCCTCTACTACAACTGCCTTAAGACTGCTTTAAGACTGCTCTACACCAATTTCTAATCCAGTTCTAAATTTAAAGTTTTACTAGTATTTCTATTTCAGTCAATATTTCTAATCAAGTATTTCATATCAAATTCAGTTTTATTAATAATTTTACCTTATTTATGTGGATATTATTTTCTATTTATTTTAAAAGGCCTGAATATGATATTATTTGGTTTCATTAGGATAAAATCATCTGTAGTTTGAGTCTTTTGATTATCACTGGTTAACTAGTTTTTTAAACTGGTTGAACTAGTTTTTCTAATGTTGTTTTGAACTTTAGGTTTTAGACTTACAGTGAGAAAAAATTTTCTGTTTTTGCACTTACCCTCCTGCTTCTTACATGAAGTACACAATACTTTCCACCCCGTATCACTCCTCTCCCTCTCTACCACTGCAGAACCAAGTCTCTTATTGGAGGCCCAGAGCTCCAGTCTCCAGGTAATACTTACAGACAATACAGAAGCAAGTTACTGGGCCACTAGGCACATGCCTAAAACACTGAGACATAGCTCTCTGCAGCTTCATACCAGCCCAAGCCCTGTTCTTTTTTTTTTTTTCAAACTTTCTACCAGGGGTAGTTGAATCCAGTTCTCTACCATGCATAAAGCTTTTGGTACCTACTACCCCACAGCAGTCAAACTCCCCAGCAGCCCCTGATGGTTTGCTTATGTAGAGACTAGCAGACAGTGGTCCAAGTCCCCTATCTACTATTGAATGTTTCTATGCCGGGGCTTTCCTAGTGGCTAAGTGGTAAGAATGGATGCTTTTGAACTGTGGTGTTGAAGACTCTTGAAAGTCCCTTGGACTGCTTCCCTGGTGGCTCAGCAGTAAAGAATCCTCTGCAACATAGAAGAGCCTGGGTTCAACTGGGTGGGTTGGGAAGATCCCTTGGAGAAGAAATGTCAAGCCACTCTAGTATTCTTGCCTGGGAAATCCCATGGGCCAAGGAGCCTGGAGGGCTACAGTCAGTGGTGTCACAAAAGAGGCAGACATGACTACACGACTAACAACAGCAACAAGGTACAGTAACTGAGGTATCTGTGGTTCAGACACCAAGGTGTAACACTGGGAGGTTGCAGCCAGAAAATTCAAGTTTACTTTGACTTTGTAATAATGACCTAATATTAGGTTGGGCAAGTGAGGATTTGTGAAATAAAGGAATCTGAGGCTTTTTACTCTATATCTGCCCTTTATTATATATGAACTTGTATGAGCCTCTTGTTACTCATACATACAATGAAGATGATAACATTTATCTAGAGGGTTATTTTGAGTATGATCAATTTCTAAGTACAGTACCTAACATTGTCCAGGGCTAAAGGAGTTTGTCTAATTAACCATCAGTTTAGAAGCATTTTGATCCTTCATTTCCTTAAGCCCAAAATGGGGAAAATATTAGAACTTTACACGTCTTAATGGTTATCAATATTTTTAAATGAGATATTACAAAAAAGCATTGAGGCGCTATGCAAGTATAGGTATTATGACTCTACATTGCCACCCCATCTGATCCTGTTTTTCGTACTAAGGTCTACTCACCTCCGGAACCAAAAAAGGAATATTAATGGAGATGGATTATTAGTCTAAAGATGCTAATGTAAATGCATACGCCTTATCAAGTCACTAAGGAATTTCAGGACATGTAGTATGTGTAAGCAGCCTACAACAATGCTTAATTCTAATCAATGCTCAATCAGTGTTTGTTTGATTAATTAAATCCTTACCTACTGGGAGTGTAATAATACACTTGGTGTTCATATAAGCCACTTTTCTTGGGATAGTGCAGGTTTGCTCTGCTGAACTGCACTAATTGTTAACAGTATTCTCATTCATTCCTCCAGTCTTTTGCATGATTAACTTATAAAGCAACTGACATAAGACATCAGTTCAGTTTAGTTCAGTCACTCAGTCATGTCCGACTCCTTGCGACACCATGAATTGCAGCACTCCAGGCCTCCCTGTTCATCACCAACTCCCGGAATTCACTCAAACTCACGTCCATTGAGTCGGTGATGCCATCCAGCCATCTCATCCTCTGCCGTCCCCTTCTCCTCCTGCCCACAATCCCTCACAGCATCAGAAGTCTTTTCCGATGAGTCAACTCTTTTCATGAGGTGGCCAAAGTACTGGAGTTTCAGCTTTAGCATCATTCCCTCCAAAGAACACCCAGGGCTGATCTCCTTCAGAATGGACTGGTCGGATCTCCTTGCAGTCCAAGGGACTCTCAGGAGTCTTCTCCAACACCACAGTTCAAAGGCATCAATTCTTTGTCGCTCAGCTTTCTTCACAGTCCAACTCTCACATCCATACATGACCACTGGAAAAACCATAGCCTTGACTAGACGAACCTTTTTTGGCAAAGTAACGTCTCTGCTTTTCAATATGCTATCTAGGTTGATCATAACTTTCCTTCCAAGGAGTGTGTCTTTTAATTTCATGGCTGCAATCACCATATGCAGTGATTTTGGAGCCCCAAAAAATAAAGTCTGACACTGTTTCCACTGTTTCCCCATATATTTGCCATGAAGTGATGGGACCAGATGCCATGATCTTAGTTTTCTGAATGTTGAGCTTTAAGGCAACTTTTCACTCTCCACTTTCACTTTCATCAAGAGGCTCTTTAGTTCTTCTTCACTTTCTGTCAAAAGGGTGGTGTCATTTGCATATCTGAGGTTACTGATATTTCTCCAGGCAATCTTGATTACAGCTTGTGCTTCTTCTAGCCCAGCGTTTCTCATGATGTACTCTGCATAGAAGTTAAATAAGCAGGGTGATAAAATACAGCCTTGACATACTCCTTTTCCTATTTGGAACCAGTCTGTTGTTCCATGTCCAGTTCTAACTGTTGCTTCCTGACCTGCATACAGGTTTCTCAAGAGGCAGATCAGGTGGTCTGATATTCCCATCTCTTTCAGACTTTTCCACAGTCTATTGTGATCCACAGAGTCAAAGGCTTTGGCACAGTCAATAAAGCAGAAATAGATGCTTTTCTGGAACTCTCTTGCTTTTTCCATGATCCAGCGGATGTTGGCAATTTGATCTCTGGTTCCTCTGCCTTTTCGAAAACCAGCTTGAACATGTGGAAGTCCACAGTTCACGTATTGCTGAAGCCTGGCTTGGAGAATTTTGAGCATTCCTTTACTAGCGTGTGAGATGAGTGCAGTTATGTGGTAGTTTCAGCATTCTTTGGCATTGCCTTTCTTTGGGATTGAAATGAAAACTGACCTTTTCCAGTCCTGTGGCCACTGCTGAGTTTTCCAAATTTGCTGGCATATTGAGTGTAGCACTTTCACAGCATCATCTTTCAGGATTTGAAATAGCTCAACTGGAATTCCATCACCTCCACTAGCTTTGTTCGTAGTGATGTTTTCCAAGGCCCACTTGACTTCACATTCCAGGATATCTGGCCCTTTGGTTTAATGATTATACCATCGTGATTATCTTGGTCATGAAGATCTTTTTTGTACAGTTTTTCTGTGTATTCTTACCACCTCTTCTTAATATCTTCTGCTTCTGTTGGGTCCATACCATTTCTGTCCTTTATTGAGCCCATCTTTGCATGAAATGTTCCCTTGGTATCTCTAATTCTTGAAGAGATCTCTAGTCTTTCCCATTCTGTGGTATTCCTCTATTTCTTTGCATTGATCACTAAGGAAGGCTTTCTTATCTCTTCTTGCTATTCTTTGGATCTCTGCATTCAGATGCTTATATCTTTCCTTTTCTACTATGCTTTTTGCTTCTCTTCTTTTCAAAGCTATTGTAAGGCCTACTCAGACAGCCATTTTTCTTTTTTGCATTTCTTTTCCATGGGGATGGTCTTGATCCCTTTCTCCTGTATAATGTCATGAACCTCCATCCATAATTCATCAGGCACTCTATCTATCAGAACTATTCCCTTAAATCTATTTCTCACTTCCAGTGTATAATCATAAGGGGTTTGATTTAGGTCATACCTGAATGGTCTAGTAGTTTTCCTTACTTTTTTCAATTTAAATCTGAATTTGGCAATAAGGAACTCATGATCTGAGCCACAGTCAGCTACCGGTCTTGTTTTTGCTGACTGCATAGAGCTTCTCCATCTTTGGCTGCAAAGAATATAATCAATCTGATTTCGGTGTTGACCATCTGGTGATGTCCATGTGTAGAGTCTTCTCTTGTGTTGTTGGAAGAGGGTTTTTGCTATGACCAGTGTGTTCTCTTGGCAAAACTCTATTAGTCTTTGCCCTGCTTCAGTCGGTATTCCAAGGCCAAATTTGCCTTTTACTCCAGGTGTTTCTTGACTTCCTACTTTTGCATTCCAGTCCCCTATAATGAAAAGGACATCTTTTTTGGGTGTTAATTCTAAAAGGTCTTGTAGGTCTTCATAGAACCATTCAGCTTCCGCTTCTTCAGTGTTACTGTTTGGGGCACAGACTTGGATTACTGTGATAGTGAATGGTTTGCCTTGGAAACGAACAGAGATCATTCTGTCATTTTTTGAGACTGCATCCAAGTACTGCATTTCAGACTCTTTTGTTGACCATGATGGCTACTCCATTTCTTCTAAGGGATTCCTGCCCACAGTAGTAGATATAATGGTTATCTGAGTTAAATTTACCCATTCCAGTCCATTTTAGTTCACTGATTCCTAGAATATCAACGTTCACTCTTGCCTCCTGTTTGACCACTTCCAATTTGCCTTGACTCATGGACCTGACATTCCAGGTTCCTATGCAATATTGCTCTTTGCAGCATAGAGTATACCTAATCTCACATTTCAGTTTATGCACTTTTTTGCAGTAATTGATTTTAATATGAGGACTACACCTAATTTTTTCTTCTTCTATACTTATCTATTTGATAGATGGGAAGATGCATCACAAAAATATATTATTTGAAAAAAGACATAACATTCTATTATTTTTTAGTGTACATGTGTCTCTATATCCTCCGCCAATATAACTGTGGACATCAAAAGTTTAAAGCTTCTAGCAACTCCATGTTCAAGTTGAAGATACCATAGGATTATTTGTCTTATTAAAATAATCACTAACTCAAGTAATCATGTTCCTTCTTCACTCACAATTCTTTAAATTATTGACTGCAGCATTTAACAAAACATGTTGATGTCATTCAAATAATTTTACTAGTTTACTTAATGCAGCCTCATAATACCTGATTGTTTGAACTATATCAGTGTATTTTTTATTATGTTATAAGCACTGGTCAATTTGATTTGAAGTATGTCTATTCAATAAATTATGGAAATAAGTAAAAATAGCAAATGATAGTATATAAATAGCATATGATGATGGGACAAAAATAGGCTATTTCAAATGAGAGCTGATATAAAAGACCTGAAAAATACAGTTAAAGAAAAATCTAAAGAATAATTCAGTTCTGTTCTTAACTAAAAGTATAAAAAGGAAATTCAAAGTACAGTGCAAGGAGTATATGCCATGCAAAACAGTATGTTTAATGGGTATTAATATAATCCCATAGAACATTTACTGTGAAAAACAAGTACTGTTTTCTGATACCAGTTTCATAATCTAATGTATTCCTAAAAATTCATAATTGAGGCAGCAACCTTAAGTACTAATCCTCTGAGCCTCATTCATTTTAAGATTTAGAGTCAAACTTTCAGTTCAGTTCAGTTCAGTCACTCAGTCGTGTCCGTCTCTTTGCAACCCCATGAATCGCAGCGCACCAGGCCTCCCTGTCCATCACCAACTCCCGGAGTTCACTCAGACTCATGTCCATCGAGTCAGTGATGCCATCCAGCCTTTAGAACCTTGGAATTTTAATTTTTCTAAATTGTTCCTAAAACTCTTTAATATCAGTGGAAAGGAAGTGATTTGACATGCAGTTAATTCTCTATTTATAGTTATTTTTCAAACTTTGGGAAATTAGTAGAAAGATGCATTCTTCATTATCCTTTTGCAGCAATTCATTAGTTAAATTTGAGAGGCAATGAGAGTGTAGTTGGTTATTTAAATGTGATAAATATATGATTTCTTAATAAGTCAACTAAATGATCAAAGACATGTCAACATAAAAATTTCAAGTATTAAATCTATATAGAGAAATTTTAAGACACTGATGAAATTGATAAGAAAATCCACAGCAAGCTATTATTTCCAAATTATTTATTTGAAGCACTATTGTTATACTTAACTGAACTAAGAAAAAACTGCCCCCTAGAGAGATCTAGAATCAGTCTGTAGTCTGTCTGTCTCACATGTGCAAAAGTGTATGAGGCAAAGTCACTGCAGATGTGGGGACAGCACAGGATTGACAATACAGGACAAAACAAAAGTAGTTAAAGTAGCTGGTCTCCTGATCCTCCTCATGCTATCCTCTATGTGATTTATTCCTTTTCTACTACATACTACATACATTTCTATTACATGTTCTAAATCATATGCCCATGTTTAAATGGAAAGGTATAATCTAAGTATGGATTTAAATAATAAAGGTAGACTATGGAGTTGATATTTCAAAAATCACATATATATTACAGAAATATATACACATATAAATTATAGGAAAAACATTTTTGAAAAATACCATACTATTTTACTCTGCTCTCCTAACCTTTGCTTAATTTGGTTGAAAAATAGATTTATAATTCTTTAAAAGTCAAAAATCAATCATTATTTTATCAAACAAACATCAAATTATTTATATATCATGTTCAGCTTTTACTTAAGTACTCCTATCAATAGTTTAGTAGTTTGGAAGAGTAATGGTATTTGCATATATTATTTATAACATTATTTAATATTTTTATTTTAGAATTATTTTTAAAGTTGTACTCTTTCTTTACAGCGGCAGTCAATTAATTCATTGCATTATGCTTATTATTTTCATTGAGTTGATTTAGTGTTAGTTTCAGGTTATGTGTGTATGTACCCGCTCAGTCATGTCCAGCTCTTTTGGAACCCACTGACTGTAGCCCTCCAGGCTCCTCTGTCCATGGGATTTCCCAGACAAGAATTCTGGACGGGGTTGCCATTTCCTACTCCAGGGGATCTTCCTGACCCAGGGATCAAACGAGCATCTCTTCCGTCTCCTGCACTGGCAGGCAGATTCTTTACCACTGCGTCATCTAGGAAGCCCTAGTTTCAGGATACACCATAGTGATTCAGTATTTTTGCAGATTATACTCCCTTTAGGTTATTATAAGATAATAATTCCCTGTGCTATCTAGTATATCCTGGTTGCTTCTCTATTTTATACACAGCAGTTTGTATCTGCTAATCCCATATCCCCAGTGTGTTACTCCCATTCCCTCTCCCTTTTGGTAAGCACAAGTCTGTTTCCTATATCTGTGAATCCAGTACTGCTTACCTTCACAACAACTTTGACTGTTGGGTAAATTTAAGTAAACAACCCTTTGACAGAACTCTCTAAAATAAATTGCCTTAAGTAGTCAACTTAAAAAAAAATGAAAGCCTTCCTATGTAGTTCCACTGGGATATTTTTATTTATAATTTGATAGATATATTTGAAGCCACAGTAATAAGAAGCATAAATGGAATGTAATAAGGAGATACATTGCTATCTAAATTCCATGAGTCTCTTAAAATGCATCTAATGCCATCCTAATCTATGCTATGTCTGAAATAAATAGACGTTGCTTTGGAAAGCAGTGGTACAACCTCATTAAAACAGAGTTCTCAGAGGAATGATGTTTCCCTTTCTCCCCACTGTCCCCACCCCCTTCACTGTTTCCTTTCTCTCTTTTCCCCTTCTCCCCTCTCCTTCCTCCCTCCCTCCCTCTCTAGTCCAAACCACAGACAAATAACATTATTTTAACTGATTTTGCTTTGAAATGCAGTGTTAGTTTATATAGATACTGTGTGACCTTTTACTTACTACATCCTTGCAAGCCTGCCCCGTTTTAATGAAGAGACAATGAGTCCCCAAAGAAAAATGTGGAAGAATTCAAGTGAATCTTCTCCATCAACTAGGGATTGTCTCAGGTTGTAAAGATCATACCTTGCACTGGTCAGGTAAACCAATGCAATTTTGAATTTGGTAGGAGAAGAAATTAAATACAAGAATTTATTGCAACAACTCACAACCTCAAATTGTTTCTATTTTCTCACTCCCAGGAGCCCTTCCTTAGAATTAACCTGTCAGAAAGCAGGAAGGGAATAAAAACCTGATTTATTACTAAAAGCAAAGTAAGATTTAAGCTTGAGGGATATTATGAGAAGGGTCCTAAAAAGAAAGAATACGTTGTGTTTGAGTTGACAACATCAGACAGAGAAGTCATTAATTAAAAATCTAGTGCTGACAGGTTATTTAATTTGGTCTTCTAGCCAAACAGACCCCAAGGATTACAAAATTCTACTGTAACCTCCATATAAGCTGATCATTTAAATGATACACAGGAATGGATCTGGTAGTTGACTCCAAAAAGGAGGCCCCAGAGAGAATAAGATGTCCCAGAGCTTCAAAGTCATTAAAAAGGATTCATTAAAAAAGAAAGACATGGCCCAAACTTATAAGAAAATAGGGACAAAATGTTTTCATATTATTTCATTATAAATTTGCATCCAAAAAACACATCTGCTTTCAATCCACAGGTTCACAAAATCTAATGTGAAAAAATATTATTCAGTTTGAGGGTTTTTGATAATTCTATAACCTCTATTACTCAAAAAATATTATAGAAGAATGCCGATGTATTCTTTCAAGCTGTGAAGATTAAAGATGGTTTCAGGAAAAAGAACTAGTTAAGATAGTTTGTTTTTTATTTTCCCATAATGGGACCCCCTAGCCACACTCTAACGTAAAGTTAATGAATAAATTCTATTTTCAGATACTCCAATTTATATAACTTTCAGTGAAAGTATTTTAATAACCTTCTGGGATTACAATTAATTTGACATATGGTTTTAGAAATTTCATTTTTGAAGCCAAGTCGTTGAATAAAAACATCGTTTATGACACAAAATACTTAAACTGTAGCTGTATATCACACTAAAAATGTTGGATATCAACAAAGCTTCAGGATTAAAGTTATTTTAAGATTTTCGTGCTACAGGGATAGAAAAAACAATTGTACATCTTACATACCTCAGTAGCATATTGCTGCAATCCACCAATATTAATTGGTCCCTCTTCAGTGGCATACAAATTACATCCACCTACACAAAGATCAGAGGTGGGGCATACCATTCCACAGGTCAGACCAAGTGGGTTGTCAGAAAATATCATCTTAGCAGCTCCATAATAGTTCTGCAAAATAAAATGTTCTTATGTAACAATGTACCTCTTAACATTCAAATTATGATGGCTTTTTTCTATTAGATCAGTGTATAAGATGCAGAGGTTATAATAGTCTTTAGCATCAGAATCCATCAAGTTAGCATAGTAAAATATACACGTCCAATACATATATATTAATAATGAATAATGAGATTTGGTAAATTGAAATTTAAAATAAACCATCTAATTCTATCCTGCTACAAATATTTCTTTTCAGTTTTAACAAAAGTTAGTTAAGTAGATTGCTTGAACAGGCTTAAAACCTAAACCTTAAAACTAAAGAAAAAAAAATTATGCTCAGGTAATTCAGGATATACTCCATGATGTAACAATATTAAGGGTGGCCAGGGCTCTCTTCCCATTCAATTCATCTGGTTTGTCCATGGATACTATGTATTTTAACACTCTAGTGTTGAGTATCATCCTTCAGTAACAACCTATTAACCAAATATGCAGATGAAACTCATTATACAAGACTAGACTGTTAAGTTCATTCCTCATCACTCCCTTCCACACATTTGACTATTATAGACTAGTTTAGAATCTTTTGCGTTTCATTAAGAATTTTTGGAATCCTACTTGTTCATAAATTATACAAATACATCATTTTTTACTGAATAATGAAAATACGTTGAACATTTCAGAAATATGTTTTCCTTTCATGAAAATTTAAAATTGAATCTGACTAGTATTCTTCAAAGCTGTTAAGTATTTTGTCAAAAATAAGGATTATTTTGAGAAACTGTAACAGTCAAAAGATCCCCAAGGAGATGTGACATCTAAATGCAATCTGTTATTTTAGAGAGGATCCTGGATCAGAAAAAGGACATGAAGTAAAAACGAAGGAAATCTGAAGAAAATATAAACTTTAGTTAATAATAATAACATACTGGGCTTCCCTCATAGCTCAGTCGGTCAAGAATCTGCCTGCAATGCAGGAGACCTGGGTTCGACTCCTGGGTTGGGAAGATCCCCTAGAGAAGGAAATGTCAACCCACTCCAATATTCTTGCCTGAAAAATGCTATGGACAGCGGAGCTTGGCAGGCTACAGACCATGGGATCACAAGAGTAGGACACGACTTAGCGACTAAACCACCACCAACAACACATTAATAAAGTTTCATTAGTTGTAACAAATATGCTATACAATGTTATATGTTAATAGGTGAAACTGGAATAAAATTCTTTGTCCATTTTCCCATATAAAAATACTCTAAAATACATTTTAAAAGAAGATAATGAAGAATGTACTTAACAATATGAAACAGATGCATTTATTTTTTTCAGCTTTTACTTAAAGTACATTTGAAAGTCTTTGAAAACATACATTATTTCCACGACTAATTTCAATCATAAATACAAATTCCTAGATAAAATATTGAGGATAATAAAGAACAGCATTAATCTTTACTATTTATTGACTCTGTACTACATTTCTGACACTTTACCAGGTCTTTATCTAAGTTTTTAACATCAATCATCTTATTTAATATATCTAGCACTCAAGAAAAAATTTCTAGGCATGAGAAAAAAATAGAATTAAATCTTTGATAACTAGATAAAAAGTAAATTAATGAAGCAGACCCACAGGTGATACAGAAAATAATGCTAGCAGATAAAACCTTTAATTTAATTTTAATAAAAATTCAGGCAAAAAGATACACAAAATACATGAAACAATAAAAATACAATCATAATATTATAATTATTTAAAAAATAATCAAACTTATATTGAATAACTGAATGAAACATTTAAAAATAGATCTAAATGCATGGTTTTAACAGCATCCATGGTGGATTAACAATATTTCTCTTATTCAGTGTCTACTTAGCAACCAACAGTCACATCTAACATATGTAAATGACTCTTCAATACACATTTTCTGAATAGCTAGTAGAAATGTGTTATGAGATTCAAGTTATAAATAAGGAAAGTGAAATATAAAGGGTAAATAATTTGCCAAGGGATCATATAGTATATACGTGGCAGAGTCAGAATCCAAAGCCATATTGTGGCTGTATACTCTTAAGTACTAAGGTATAATTTCATATGAAAGTCTACTGTTCATTACTCAATAGATTATAAAATTTAGTTATGATATTATTATTCAGTTATAGCACATACCACACTGTAAAAGAAACACAAAGCTCTTTTCATTATAATTAGGAAGGTAGACAGAAAGCCCATTAGATTATTCTTTATACTTCATCAGATGATTTTTGTTTATATAGTTTCTTTAGTTTTGATCTTTCATCAGTCCATTTTAAAACTATGAGGCATGTCTTTTACTCTTAATTCAAAAGATTAAGATCGGCTTCTTTCTCTAAATTTGGTCACATTTACCAATATCTTTGTGATGGTATGTTAGTATCACTAATAAGGACCAATAATAAAGCACTTAACTGACAAAGTCTAATTTTCAAAAATTAACATTGGACTCTCTTAAACATATAGAAAGAGCATATACAAAAAATAAGCCAAAGATATTATATCATATATTAATAAATAAAAATTCATTAAATAGCAAAGTTGATTAAAAAAGCATTTGAAGATGATTTGGTTTAAATGATGAATTCTATAAAATATTCAAATATGTACATCAATTCTTAATAAATACCTCCAAAGTACACATATCTAATTTAACCCAGAAATGCAAGATTGGTTTATTATGCCAAATACACTGTATCAATAGAATAAAGAATAGAAATCACACAATCATCTCAAAAGATGCAGCAAAGCATTTGACAAACTCCAACAAAACTTATGGTAAAAACTTACAACAAACCACAAACACAAATCAACTTATTCTCTGATAAAGGACCTCTATGTAAATCCAACAGCTAACATCTTATTTTATGCTGAAAACTGAATGCTTCCTCCCAAAGATCACGAACAAAGGATGTGTTTCTAATTAGCACAGTACAGAAAATCTACCAGATAATTTGACAAGGAAGAGAAGTAAGTGCTATTCAGATTGCAAAGGAAGAAGTAAAATTATTTCCAATTATGATGAATGCAAAATGCAAAATGCCAGGCTGGATGAAGCATAAGTTGGGATCAAGATTGCTGGAAGAAATATCAATAACCTCAGATATACAGATGACATCACCCTTATGGCCTCTTGATGAAAGTGAAAGAGGACAGTGAAAAAGCTGCCTTAAAACTCAACATTCAAAAAACAAAGATTATGGCACCTAGTCCCATCACTTCATGGCAATTAGATGGGGAAACAATGGAAACAATGACAGACTTTATTTTCTTGGGATCTAAAATCACTGCAGATGGTGACTGCAGCCATGAAATTAAAACACACTTGCTCCTTGGAAGAAAAGCTATGACTGACCTAGACAATGTATTAAGAAGCAGAGCCATTACTTTGCCAACAAAGGTCTGTCTAGCCAAAGCTATGGTTTTCCCAGTAGCCATATATGGATGTGAGGTTGGACCATAAAGAAGGTTGAACACTGAAGAATTGATGATTTTGAACTGTGATGTTGGAGAAGACTCCTGAGAGTCCCTTGGACTGCAAGGAGATCAAACCAGTCAATCCTAACAGAAATCAATCCTAAATATTCATTAGAAGGATTGATGCTGAAGCTGAAGCTTCAATATTTTCACCACCTAATGCAATGCAAAGAACCGACTCATTGGAAAAGACCCTGATGCTGGGAAAGATTGAAGGCAGGAGGACAAGAGGACGACAGAGGATGAGATGGTTGGGTGGCATCATTGACTCAATGGACACGAGTTTGAACAGGCTCTGGGAGATGGTGAAGGACAGCAAAGCCTGGCATGCCGTAGTCCATACAGTCACAAAGAGTCAGACATGACTGAGCGAATCAACAACAACAAATGATAAAATAATCTTTCACATAGAAAATCACAATAAATTTAATTTAAAATTATTAGCACTGTTATCTTTAATTTTATGAATCAATTGGTGCCTTGGGATGCTTAGATTGAACATTACTTTGAGGTGTGGATATGAAGGTGTTTCTATATGAAATTAGTTTGAATTGGTGGATTCAGATAAGTAGATTGCTCTCCCCAATGTGGGTAGGTAACATACAATCCATTGAGGACCTAAATAGCATAAAAATGGTGCAGAAAGGATAAACTTGTCTCTTGTGGTTGAGCTGGGACATTAATGATATATACACTGATTTTATATATATATCTATTTATCTATATGTGATATATTCTGCTTGTCTGGAGAATACTAACAAGCTTCCTTGGTGCCCCAGATGGTAAAAGGCTGCCTAGAGTAGGGAGACCTGGGTTTGATCTCTGGGTCAGGAAGATCCCCTGGAGAAAGGAACAGCAACCCAGTCCAGTATTCTTGCCTGGAGAATTCCATGAACAGAGGAGTTCGGCGGGCTACAGTCCATGGGGTTGCAAAGAGTTGGACACAACTCAGCAACTAACACTTTCAACACACACACAAGAAACACAGCAACCATAAATATATAACACAAATACATAAAAAATAATTGGTATTTCTATATATTAGCAATGAACAAACCAAAAATAAAATCAAGAAAATGTTTATATTTAGAAGAGCATCAAAAATACTTAGAATTATATTAACTAAAAAAGTGTAAAACATATATTCTGTAGACAACAAAACACTGATGAAAAAAAATAAGACTTAAAAATGGAAAATAGATCCATGATAATAATTGGAAAGTTTCTTGTCAGGATAGTAATACACTCAAAGCAATCCCTCTAAACACCCTAGCTGACTTGTACTTTGCTAAAATGGTCATGCTGACCCTAAAATTCATATGAATATCCAAGGGAATCAGAATAGCCAAAAGAACCTTGAAAAATAAGAACAGATTTGGAAGAATCACATTTTTCTGATTTCATAACTTACCACACAGCTATGGTAATCAAGATAAAGTGGTAATGGAAAAATGATAAAAATATACCTCAATGGAATGAATTGAGAATCCAGTAAGACCTTTGTATTTATGTTCAATTGATTTTTAAAAGGATTCCAAGAATTCCAGAGGTAAAGAACATTCTCTTCAACAAGTGATGCAGTAATAGCCAAATTTCACATACAAAGGAATGAAGCTGAATCTCCACCTCATACCATACATAAAAGTTAATTAAAAATAGATCAAACCAGTCAATCCTAAAGGAAATCAGTCCTGAATTCATTGGAAGGACTGATTGTGAAACTAAAACACCAATACTTTGGCCACCTGATGGGAACTGACTCATTGGAAAAGACCCTGATGCTGGGAAAGATTGAGGCAAGAGGAGAAGGGGATGACAGAAGATGAGATGGTTGGATGGCGTCACTGACTCAATGGACATGAGTTTGAGCAGGCTTCAGGAATTGGTGATGGATAGAGAAGCCTGGTGTGCTGCAGTCAATGGGGTCACAAAGAGTCAGACACAACCGAGCAACTGAACTGAACTGAAAAATAGATGATAGATCTAAATTTTAGAGCTAAACCTATAAAACTCTTAGAAGACAACATAGGAGTAAATCTTCATGACTAGGTTATGCAATGGTTTCTATATAAGACAACAAAACACAAGCAACAGCAAAAAAAGATAAACTGGATTTCATCAAAATTAAAAGAATACCATCAGAAAAGTTAAAAGACAACCCAGGAGGAAACCGGTTAAGAAATCTCCAACTTGAATATATAAAGAATATCTACAACTCACTAATAAAAACAAATTTAAAAACTAATAAAAAGTAAATACCCAATTAAAGTGAGCAAAATATTAGTATAAATAGTCTTTCAAAAATATACAAATGATCAACAAACATAAGAAATGATGCTCAATATTATCAGAGAAATGCAAGTCAAAATGACAAAGACATATTTCTCACATACTTGGATGGCTATAATCAAGAAGACATACAGTAAAAGCTGTTGGCAAGGATGTGAAGAAATTGGAACCCTCATCTACTACTGATGGGATTGGAAAATGATATAGCTGCTTTGAAAATTAGTTTGGCAGCTCTTCAGTTTTAAGAGTGAAGTTACCATGAGATTCAGGAATTTCCCTCTTTGGTGTGCACTCAAGAACATTTACAAAATTTATCTATGCAAAACTTTGTACACTAATGCTCATAGCAGTGTTATTTCTAAGGCTAAAACAAACAAACAAAAAAAAAACAACTCCATTATCCATCAACTGATGTAAGGCTAAAAAACATATATCCATATAATCTATGTTACTATGTTATTTGGCAATAAAAAGTACTGAAGTAATGATAAACCCTACAACATGGCTGAACCTTAAAAATACTATGCTAAGTGAAAGAAGTTACTCACAAAAGACTACATATTCTGTGTTTTTGTTTACAGAAAATATCTAGGATAGGCAAAAATAAAGAGACAGAAGACAGATTGATAATGGTCTATGACTGGGGCTCGGAGAAGAAATGGAAAACAGCTGCTAATAGGTATACGATTTGATTTTGGGATGATAAAAATATGCTCAATTTGATTGCGGTAATGAGTGTAACTGCAAATATATTTGCCATCACTGAACTATGCCCTGTATATTGGCAAATTGTATGGAAAATGAGTTATATCTCAAAAAAGCTGTTATATTTTTAAAAAGTATACATATAGGACTGGAAATTATATAGGCACTGTGGAAGGCAATAAAAATAATTCTTGTAAAAATTAAAAACTTTTAGCAAAGGGTATTTGAATAAGATTGCTAAATTAGATGCAAAACTGGACAATATCCTGTGGTTTAGTCTCTAAGTCATTTCCTACTCTTGCAACTCCATGGACTGTAGCCTGCCAGGCTCCTCTGTCCAAGGAATTTCCAATGCAAGAATACTGGAGGGGGTTGCCTTTTCCTTCTCCAGGGGATTTCCCTGACCCAGGGATCGAACCTGGGTCTCCTATATTGCAGGATGTCTCCTGCATTGCAGGCAGATTCTTTATCAATCGAGCCATCAGTATCCTGGAAGGGAATAAAATTAAATTTTTGGAATTTTTTTTCTACTAAAAAAGGATAAATTGCATCTCTACTGTACACAAATCTAAAAGAAAAGATGTAAATTTACAGTTTAATATTTTAATTAATATGTTCATATTTATTTTCCTAAAAATTAAATAATACCTAGAGATCATCTTGTATTTACTTACAAAATGCTTTACTATAGCAGCAAACAGATACAGACTTATTTCATTGTCTTAGTTATGGTTTTGGATAATTTTACCTAATAATGGCAAACATAAAACTGTTCATACCAAATAGTAACTTAAAATTAATCTTCTATTCCTAAGCAAACTTCCTTAGTTCCTACTTAAACCCACTGATCCTCTAACTCAGCACCTACAATTAAACTAGCAGTTAAATCACTGCTAGAGAAAAATCTCAAAGTCATTTTAAGCATTCTTTCCTCATCTTACTTGTCACCTCAGGAACATTTGACATGATTGATGAACAAATATGTATTGACTGACTCAATGAGTAAAATATCCTATTGCATAATTAGAAGTTTTTATAATATAAAAATAGTGTCATGGCAAAAAATGTCAATTGCAGATAACGTGTCAGGATATTTGATGGAAAAAATGGAGAAAGAACATAACCTAATTAAACAATGAAGGATTTTTCCACAAGGATGCTGATTGTTTTAAGAGTCCCAAATTCATTTTAAACACAAAAAATAATGACAGAAGGAAAGAAAAAAAATATATATGTCATAACAAATAAAATATAATGAAACAAAACATTTTAAATTACACTTATGGCTCACCATTTGCCACAGCTGTCAAACTAGGACCTGATCTATCACAGCCTATCATTGACAATAAAACTGTCCAGTAACTCATCAACAATCTCACAGCTTCAAGTATAACTCTTATATCAAAATAAAATTATAGGATGCTATAATTAATTTTTATTGGAATATAGTTGCCTTACAATATTGTGTTAGTTTCTGCTGTATAGCAAAGTAAATCGGTTATACATATACACATATCCTCTCTTTTTGGGATTTCCTTCCCATTTAGGTCACCATAGAGTACTGAGTAGGGTTTTTTGTGTTATATAGTATGTTCTCATTAGTTATCTATTTTAAACATTATATATATATATATATATATATATATAGATCAACTCAATCTTCCAATCCCACCCCTCTTTCCTTCCATGGTATCCATATGTCAGTTCTCTATTTCTATGTTTCTATGTCTGCTTTGCTAATAAGTTAATCTGTATCATTTTTCTAGATTCCATACATGTGATATTATGTGATCTTTGTTTTTTCATTCTGATTTATTTCAATCTGTACCAGTCTCTATGTCCATCCACACCTCTGCAAATTGCACAATTGTGTTCCTCTTTATGGCTCAGTAATATTCCAGTGTATATAGGTACCACATCTTCTTAATCCGTTCATCTATCAATGGACATCTAGGTTGCTTCCATGTCCTGGCTATTGCAAATGGTGCTGTAATGAATATTGGGGTACATGTATCTTTTGTAATTATGGTTTTATTTAGGAGTTACCCAGGAGGGGGACTGCTGGGGCATATGGTAATTGTATTTTTAGTTTCTTTAAGAAACCTCCATACTGTTCTCCATAGTGGCTGTACCAATTTACATTCCCACCAAAAGTGCAAGACAGTTCCCTTTTATCCACATGCTCTCCAGCATTTGTTATTGGTATATTTTTTGATGATGGTCATTCTGACCTGTGTTAGGTGATACATCATTGTAGTTCTGCTTTGCATTTCTCTAATAATTAGCAATGTTGAAGACTTTGTCATCTGTTGCCCATCTGTCTGTCTTTTTGGAGAATGTCTATTTAGGTATTCCATCCATTTTTTTGATTGGGTTATTTGTTTTTGTTTTTTATATTGAGCTGCATAAGCTGTTTGTATATTTGGGGGATTAATCCCTTGTCAGTTGCTTCATTTGCAAATATATGCTCCCATTCTGAGGGCTGTATTTTCATTTAATTTATGGTTTCCTTTGCTGTGCAAAAGCTTTTAAGTTATATTAGGTCTCATTTGTTTATTTTTGTTTTTATTTTCATTATTCTAGCAGGTAGGTTACAAAAGATCTTGCCTTGATTCATGTCAAAGAGCATTCTGCCTATGGTTTCCTCTAAGAGTTTTATAGTGCCCAGCCTTACATTTAAGTTTTTAGTCAATTTTGAGTTTATTTTTGTGTATGGTATTATAGAGGGTTTTAGTTTCATTCTTTCACATGCAGCTATTCAGTTTTCCCAGCACCACTTATTAAAAAAAAATATTCTTTTCTCCATTATATATTCTTGTCTCCTCCTAGGTGACCATAGGCACATGGATTTCTCTTTGGGCTTTCTGTCCTGACCCATCGATCTATATTTCTATTTTTGTGCCAGTACCATACTGTCTTGTAGTTTTGTAGTTCAGTCTATGGACTTCCCAGGTGGTGCAGCAGTAAAGAATCTGACTGACAATGCAAGAAACACAGAGGCATAGGTTCGATCCCTGACTAGACAAGATCCTCTGAGGAAATGGCAACCCATTCCAGTATTCTCGCCTGGAAATCCCAAGCACAGAGGAGCCTGGCAGGCTACAGTCCATGGAGTGCAGAGAGTCAGACACAGCTGAGCAACTGACACAGTACTTTATACTCTGAAGTCAGGGAGCTTGATTCTTCCAGCTTTGCTTTTCTTTCTTAAGACTGTTTTGGCTACCTGAGGTCTTTTGTATTTCCACACAAATTGTAATTTTTTTTTTTTTTTTGCTCTAATTCTGTGAGAAATCCCCTTTGTAATTTGATAGGGACTGCACTGAATCTATAGATTACTTTGGGTAGTAGAGTCATTTTCACAATATTGATTCTTCCAATCCAAGAACATGGTATATCTCTCCACCTGTTTGTGCAGTCCTTGATTTTTTTGTCAATATCTTACAGTTTCTGAGTTAATGTCTTTTGACTCTTTAGGTAGGCTTATTACTAGATATTTGTTTTGTTGCAGTGGCAAATTGTATTATTTCCTTAATTTCTTTCTGATCTTTTGTGGTTAGTGTATAGAAAAGCAAGAGATTTCTGTATATTAATTTTGTGTATGGCAACATTACTAAATTCATTGATGAGCTTTAGTAGTTTTCTGGTAGCATCTTTAGGATTTAGAGTTTTCTACATATAGTATCATTCTATTATTTACAAACAGTGACAGTTTTACCTATTTTTTACTTTGCATTCTTTTAATTCTTTTTCTTCTATGACTGTCATGGCTAGGACTTCCAAAACTATGTTGAATAAAAGAGGTGAGAGTAGAAATCCTTCCCTTGTTCCTGATCTTACAGGAAATGCTTTCAGTTTTTCACCATTGAGAATGCTGTTTGCTATGGTGTTATCATAGGTGGCTTTTATTTTGTTGAGGTAAGTTCCCTCTATGTGCAATTTCTGGAGAGTTTAAGTTATAACTGGATGTTGACTTTTGTCAAAAGCTTTTTCTGCACTGATTTAGGCAATCATGGTTTTTATTCTTCAGTTTGTTAATACAATGTATCACATTGATTTGTGTAGAATGAAAATTTCTTGAACTTCTGGGATAAATCCTACTTGATTATGGTGTATGATCCTTTAAACATGTTGCTGAATTCTTTTTGTTAGCATTCTGTTGAGGATATTTTGTGTCTATGTTCATCAGTGATATTGGTCTATCTTTTTTTGTGTAATATCTTTGGTTTTGGTATCAGAGTGATAGTAGCCTCACAGAATGAGCTTGGGAGTATTCCTGTAGGAGGCTATAAAATTCTTAAAAAGTAATAAGTATTATTGAACATTTCTTAAATAAAAAATCACCAAGGCAATTTTTTTAAGGCAAATATTCACTCTCTGAAATCAAACTGCTTTGCTATCAGTATAAGAGGTCATTTCAGGCTAAGGTTTAGACTTAGTTTTAAAACTGGTGGCATTCAAATGACTCGAGTTGACAGAACTAAGAGATGAGAGGGAAGGACATACAACTTGTTGTGGACTGAAATGAGTAAATAATCAAAATTTGGTGTGATGACTTGGCAGTTTGGCTAAGAGTTTATTCACTCAGGAAATGATGATTAGGAGATATATTTGGAAAATATGCTTGAACTATATTATGGAGAACCTTCACTGCCAGCGTAAGAATTTGGTATTTAATTGAAGTTTTTTAATATTCACAGAAGGGTGCCAGTACTAAGGGACTAGCTGGGAAGACTTATGTATAGATTATGTGGAAATTCTCAAAAAGGGAGCAGAAATACTGGGAATGTGAAGAAGACACAGTTAAACCTAAAAAAAGAAAGTATTGGCATATATCACAGAACATAGAAACATGGTTTTGAAAATTGGGCTGAAACAACATTAAGCAATAATTGAGAAGTCATCTTTGCAATTCACCTCTTACAAATAACTTTGAAGAAATGGCAGAAAACTCTGTGTATAGAGATCTGCTATTTAGAGTCAAAGACATTCAGGAACGTATTAGAAAGAGAACACTTCCTCAACTCTTCCCATCAAGAACTTCACGATCAATATCAATTATTTCTCTCATAGTAAGTGGGAAGATTTCTTGAGCCCTCCTTCTAAATAAGAGATCTGACTCCTAGTCTGTGAGCTCTTAAACCTTTCTAATAGCAAAGGCTATAAAATTTAAATTTAGAAGGGTACTTTAAAGACACCCCAGCAGTCTCCTTGAAAATACACAACCACTTCACTAGTTTCTTCATGTTATTCAATCAGTCACACGTATATTAGTCTTCTATTGTGTGAAAGAAAAAAAAAAAAACGTACAAGGAAGGCTATATTAGGGGGGATAAAAAATAAATATCTGATCTTTTGTGCACAGATTTATTTTATACATATTGGATGACAGTTTTTACCCTTCTTTAACAAAAATCTAGAGACAAAATGATGCTTGATATATTTGCTGCTTTTATAGCAACACAAAAGAATAGGCCTTGAATGCTGTCCAGTCCATTAGCTTACCCAGGATCTTGCTGGTGCTGAATTTTCTATTACTCATTGAGATTTTTAAAGCAGAATTTAAGGTACCCCATGTGCCATTTATGTGAGTTAATTTTAAGAAAACTTTAAGTTTTATTCTTTTTTATTTTAAAATTATAGCTTGAAACCTCATTAGTGTCATCCCTCTACAATTTAATGATTTTTAAAGTCAGTATCAAGAAACACAAGAAACCCACAAGCTAGCTATTCTCTCATATGGTATAACTATTTTAACAAATAGTTCTATCATATTCAGGCCTTCATGTCACTACACCATTATCAATACAGCTGGTGGATTTATTTTAAAGTGTTCTTCCTTCTTCCAATGAGTGTTTTCACAGATGGAAGCACCCTTCCAAGATAAACTCCAATCTGTTGCATTTAAAAAATACTTGGGCTAAACTTCAGTAAGTTTGCATGTGTGAGAAGGGTGAATTAACATTGCTTGTATTTCTGCATGGAGCTATATAATGGTGAATGTAATGATGTACATTAGTTGAATAGAAAAATATCTAGTAGTACATACAAAAAGAATAGGGAAAAGGACATCTCTGCCAGTCATCATCCCTCAATAAACAATCGATGGATCTTCAAGTATTTGGTAAAGGAGAGGTGGGAATAACTTATGAACAGAATACACGAAACCTCCTGCCCTCATATTACTCACATTCTTGTGAAGACAAATGAGGATGGAAGAATTGATTTGGCTGCTTTTTTTCTGAAAATCCTTCATTGTAACACATACACTAAAATTTATAAGATTTTTACAAGAGTAGACCAGAACTATGAATTTATTTTGGTCTCACTTAAGGAAAAAACTTTTTTTAATTCTTGTAGAAAATAAAGTTTTTATCTGACCTTAAGATGGTAAACTAGAAAACACATACTCAAGTACACACACACACACACACACACACACACACACACACACACAGAGGCTTCAGAGCCATACGCTCCTGAATTTGAATCATATTTAAACCATATGACTGGAGGAAAATGTATTACCTCTTAGCACAGGTTTTATTACTTAAAAAATACAGATCAAAATTCCTTATTAATTAGTCATATTTATGTTAAATATTTTTAAAATGCTTGATACAGATAAGATGCCTAGTACATTATGAAGCACAGGATAGATTTAATAAATTTAAGTCCCCACCCCATCCCCTAGGCTTTTTCTCCTAAGAAGTTTCTTAAAATGTTAATTCTAACAGTTTAAGATTTTAACATTTATTAAAGAAAACTCATGTTAGGAAGTAAATTAAGAAAGACAGCAAATAAGAGTAAAAAGTACAGAAAGAAAAACTACCACAATCTACTAAGTTATGAAGAAGAAATGGCAGAGAAACATGCAAGTAAAGGCATAATAATTTATGTACATTGTAGAAATGCAAAAATCTCATTTCTAGTTCTCCAATTTTCTGCACTGTACCCACCTATCTCTGTTTAATTGACTTGAGAATGTATAATTTTCCCTGAGTTAATTAATATAACTTAGTGTGCATGTGTGCATGTACTCAATTCACCAGTCATCAAGTATTTATGAGCAGCTACTCTGTGAGAGGCCCTTTGGTAAGCACTAGATATGCATGAAGAAGCAGTGCTTTTGCCTGTAGATTGTTCTGGTTAAATGGAATACAATTTTCATCCATACCAATATCCATCCTGTTCATACCATATACCATTGCTCAAATAACATTTCCTTTAAAAAACTCCATTGTTCACCATTTTCCAACTAGAAACATAATGCCACAATATCATCTCTTTGTACTACACTTTTTTGGTCATTGTATTTGTTAATATAAATTTATGATAACTCTATATTTTTCTGATGTGTCTTCTGCTGCTGCTGCTGCTGAGTCGCTTCAGTCGTGTCCGACTCTGTGCGACCCCATAGACTGCAGCCCACCAGGCTGCCCTGTCCCTGGGATTCTCCAGGCAAGAACACTGGAGTGGATTGCCATTTCCTTCTCCAATTAATGAAAGTGAAAAGTGAAAGTGAAGTCGCTCGGTCGTGTCTGATTCTTAGGGACCCCACAGACTGCAGCCTACCAGGCTCTTCCACGCATGGGATTTCCCAGGCAAGAGTCCTGGAGTGGGGTGCCATTGCCTTCTCCATTAGCTCCATCTTCTATTAGCTTTTAATAATTTCTGAAGTTCAGAGACCATATCTAATCTCCAGTAGAATTACTACTAGAAACTTAACTGATCAGCATTTATCTTTTAATATCAAAAGTAAAAATTTATATAAAATTCAAATCATTAGCATCACCAACTCAAAGGGCATGAATTTGAGTGAACTTCAGGAGACAGTGGAAGGCAGAGGAGCCTGGAGTGCTACAGTCCATGGGGTTGCAAAGAGTCCAACACAACTTAGTGAATGAACAATAACAACAACTTCATAATTTTGTATTGCCAATTTAAAGTAAGTAATGTGAATATCTATTGTGAATAATAAAATGCCCATTTTATCCACAGAAAATAATGAAATTTGCAATAGATTTTCTAAGAAATTTACAGAAGTATAATTTTTTATTTTTAGATATGATGAAACACAGAAATAAACAACCGAATACAAGGTTATTTCATTTAGAGTGCTAGAGTTCACATATACCGAAAATGAAATGAAAAGTGATGCTCAGAGAAGATAGGTGATTTTCCTAAGATCACACAGCCGACAGGTGAATTGAAAGTCGCTCAGTCGTGTCCAACTCTTTGCAATCCCATGGACTGTAGCCCACCAGGCTCCACATTCCATGAAATTTTCCAGGCCAGAATATTGGAGTGGTTGCCACTTCCTACTCTAGGGGATCCTCCCAACCCAGAGGTCGAATCCACTTCTCTTGCATCTCCTACACTGGTAGACACATTCTTTACCAGTAGCGCCACCTGGGAAGCCCCCTCTTATAAGTTACCATAATTCATGGTATAATGTCTTCAAGGAGATAGAATGCCTTTCTACATAGAAACTTCTATGCCAATATAGAAACATATATGGTAGAGTCAAGATCATAATGTTAGAGTGATCATTAAAGCTAAGAAAAATACGCAAAAGTAGAAATCTAGAAGTTATCATTTATAAATACTGCATAACTTGCAAGCAAAAAAAAGTTAATTTGAGAAATTATTGAAGGAGAAGTAAAATTAATATTGATAGAATCACCTATTCGTATACTATATAAAATGTTAAAAGATTTTTCTCTAATCTGATATTACAAATTTCATCTTTCACTGAGATTGTTTTTCTTTACAACCCAACTAAACTGTAAATCCTTTTAAAGGTAACCAGAAATATAGATTAAATCTGATTATTCTTACTGGAACAAAAATATAACACAAATTCTATACTTAAAGGGCATTTGTTGCCCAACATCAGAAATAGAAAATTAGTATCTGGATATATTAATGCACTTCATATATCTCCCTCTTCTGAAAGATGTTATACTAAAAACAAAGCTATATCACATGTGCTACTGCCTACTCAGTAAACTATTGAGAATTATTTCATCTTTGATATAACTTAAATATACTGGTAATTAATATTTGGCTACAAGGAGAAAACTGGAAATTCTGTTGTTTCTTTGTTCTTTAAAAATCATTTGTTATTAAGAAGGGCAAAAAAACACAAGTCAATCAAATGATTGGCCAAGTTTTAAAAATAAGTTTATATTTTCAATAACAAGTATAAGTAATGGCAAAATTAAGAAAAAAACCAAAAGGTAAGAAAGAGATCAAACTACCTCACTCCAAATAATCTTACCTTAAACAATATTTAAAAAAAACAAACAGAAATTATTGCTGGACATCATTATATATAAATATACTCATATATATATGAAAGTTATATATATATATATATAATAACTTAAGACAGAATTATTACTTATGATAGTAGAGCTAGACTATAATTTAGCACTCCTATTTTCTTTTATCCAAACAAAATAAAGTAAGACTATTTTATGAAGGTTTGCTCTTCACAGACAGAAATGAGATTTCTTAATCAACTGGGTGTTTTGCTGTCTAATATAGTGTGTTATAATATATTGCTCATAAAACCACCAGTCAGCTATAATCTGCACAGAGGATACAAACACAGATTTCAGAAAGTCTCCATTCAAAGTGCATTAACTTAAGCCCATATGAATTTCAAAATTATAATTAGTTTTGTTTACTATTAGGGCTTCCCTGATAGCTCAGTTGGTAAAGAATCCAGATGCAAAGCAGAAAACACTGGTTCAATTCCCAGGTCAGGAAGATTCGCTAAAGAAGAGATAGCCTACCCACTTCAGTATTCCTGGGCTTCCCTTGTGACTCACTGGTAAAGAATCCGCCTGCAATATGGGTTTGATTTCTGGGTTGGGAAGATCCCCTGGTGAAGGGAAAGATGACCCACTCCAGTATTCTGGCCTGGAGAATTCCATGGGCTGTATAGACCATAGGGTGGCAAAGAGTTGGACACGACTGAGCAACTTTCACTTCTTTACAATTACTTACTTAAAATTCTTCAATTTATCAAATAGTTGTCTAAAGATGAAACTCAAAATTCCTTAAGATAAAGTTTATTGTATTATATATTCTGCAATTATTTAAGATTTAATAGTACTTAGAATGGGAAACAATAGAATAGGAAACAATAGAATGGGAAAGACTAGAGATCTCCTCAAGAAAATTAGAGATACCAAGGGAATATTTCATGCAAAGATGGATTCAATAAAGGACAGAAATGATATGGACCTAACAGAAACACAAGATATTAAGAAGAGCTGGCAAGAATGCACAGAAGAGCTGTACAAAAAAGATCTTCACGACCCAGATAATCATGATGGTGTGATCACTCACCTAGAGCCAGATGTCCTGGAATGTGAAGTCAAGTGGGCCTTAGGAAGCATCACTACGAACAAAGCTAGTAGAAGTGATGGAATTCCAGTGGAGCTATTTCAAATCCTGAAAGATGATGCTGTGAAAGTGCTGCACTCAATATGCCAGCAAATTTGGAAAACTCAGCAGTGGCCACAGGACTGGAAAAGGTCAGTTTTCACTCCAATCCCAAAGAAAGGCAATGCCAAAGAATGCTCAAACTATGGCACAATTGCACTCATCTCACACGCTAGTAAAGGAATGCTCAAAATTTTCCAAGCCAGCTTCAGCAATACATGAACCGTGAACTTCCAGATGTTCAAGCTGGTTTTAGAAAAGGCAGAGGAACCAGAGATCAAATTGCCAATATCCGCTGGATCATGGAAAAAGCAAGAGACTTCCAGAAAAACATTTATCTGCTTTATTGACTATGCCAAAGCCTTTGATTGTGTGGATCACAATAAACTGTGGAAAATTCTGAAAGAGATGGGAACACCAGACCACCTGACCTGCCTCTTGAGAAACCTGTATTCAGGTCAGGAAGCAACAGTTAGAACTTGACATGGAACAACAAACTGGTTCCAAATAGGAAAAGGACTTCGTCAAGGCTGTATATTGTCATCCTGCTTATTTAACTTATATGCAGAGTACATCATGAGAAACGCTGGGCTATAAGAAGCACAAGCTAGAATCAAAACTGCTGGGAGAAATATCAATAACCTCAGATATGTAGATGACACCACCCTTATGGCAGAAAGTGAAGAAGAACTAAAGAGCCTCTTGATGAAAGTGAAAGAGGAGAGTGAAAAAGTTGGCTTAAAGCTCAACATTCAGAAAACGAAGATCATGGCATCCAGTCCCATCACTTCATGGCAAATAGATGGGGAAACAGTGGAAACAGTGGCTGACTTTATTTTCCTGGGCTCCAAAATCACTGCAAGTGGTAATTGCAGCCAAGAAATTAAAAGAGGCTTACTCCTTGGAAGGAAAGTTATGACCTACCTAGATAGCATATTAAAAAGCAGAGACATTACTTTGTCAACAAAGGTCCGTCTAGTCAAGGCTATGGTTTTCCCAGTAGTCATGTATGGATGTGAGATTTGGACTGTGAAGAAAGCTGAATGCAGAAGAATTGATGCTTTTGAACTGTGGTGTTGGAGAAGACTCTTGAGAGTCCCTTGGACTGCAAGGAGATCTGACCAGTCCACCCTAAAGGAGATCAGTCCTGGGTATTCATTGGAAGGACTGATGTTGAAGCTGAAACTCTACTACCTTGGCCACCTGATGTGAAGAGCTGACTCATTTGAAAAAACCCTGATGCTGGAAAAGATGAAAGCAGGAGGAGAAGGGTACTACAGAGGATGAGATGGTTGAATGGCATCACTGACTCAATGGACATGAGTTTGGGTGAACTCCGGGAGTTGGTGATGGACATGGAGGCCTGGTGTGCTGCAGTTCACGGGGTCGCAAAAGTCAGACACAACTGAGCGACTGAACTGAAAGAACTGGGTATTTAGAAAAGTGTTATGATAGAAAATATGTTACTTATTTAGCACTTCATATTTTAATAGTGAGTTTTACATACTTTTTTCATATAAATAGTGCAGTGTGATGAAAAGGAAAGTACACTGGAGAAGATTTCAGGAAAATACTGTTACACTATCAAGTGGTTATGTGATTTGGGATAAACCATTTAACCTTTTTGGATTTCATATTTATTTTCCACATAATGAGATGGTTAGTCAGATTTAAATTCCATTTGGATAGGTCAAGAATGTACCTCCAATGTTGGAGACCTTGGTTCAATCCCTGGGTGGGGAAGATCCCCTGGAGAAGGGAATGGGCAACCCATTCCAGTATTCTTGCCTGGAGAATCCCCATGGACAGAGAAACCTGGCGGGCTACAGTCCATGGGGTCGCAAAGAGTTGGACACAACTGAGCGACTAAGCACAGCATAAACAATGTAATATGCATCTCTCTTTTCCACCAGCACATTAGAAAAGAGGGTACATTTTGAAAATATTACAGCTATTGGTAATTTAGCACTTAGTAAATTTACCGTTTGCTAGTCTCAAAACTGAGAAGTTACATATTAAAATTCAAGGCTGAATTCTAGAAAATTGAGTTAATGTTACCAGCTGATAAGTG
This sequence comes from Bos indicus, assembly GCF_029378745.1. Classification (NCBI taxonomy): domain Eukaryota; kingdom Metazoa; phylum Chordata; class Mammalia; order Artiodactyla; family Bovidae; genus Bos; species Bos indicus. The sequence continues at coordinate 46,048,414 of NC_091762.1, read as the reverse complement.
TATGAGGTAAGATAAGCATAAATTTGCATTACTAAATTTAAATTAATACGTTACCACTGTCTAGACACAGGGTTTCCTAGGTGGAGCTAGTCGTAAAGAACCTGCCTGTTGATGCAGGAAATCACCTGTGGATGCAAGAAACATGGATTCGACCCTTGTGTGGGGAAGATCCCCTGGAGGAGGGCATAGCAACCCACTCCAGTATTCCTACCTGGAGAATTCCATGGACAGAGGAGGCTAGTAGGCTATAGTCCATGGGGTCACAAAGAGCTGGACATAACAGAAGCGACTTAACATGCATGCATACTCCAGACACAGCATTCAATAATTACTCTGTAGAACTTCTTTTCATTTCATGAAGCTAGCTTTACATGTTGAGAAAAGTTAGGATATTCTGAAAATAAATATACTATCAGGGGAATAGCCTTTATCAATGGTAAGATATATTACACAGCATAGTATAAAATATCTTGGTTCTGTCAAAGATATATAGATTGACAGGACAAATAAAGGGTTTGAAATAGACCTAAATACATGTAGAATTAATTATATAATAGATGTGGCACTTCAGAATAGAGGGAAAATATATTTTTCAATAAACAGATTTGGAACTATTAGTCATTTAGGGAAAAAAAAAAGCTGAATATTTTTCTCATTTTTTGTACCAAAATAAAAACTAAGAGTAAGATCTATACATGTTACTCTGTAAACCATTAGCTTTACTTTATTGTACTATAGAATTTTAATCTATTATTTTTATTAAAAATATACATGCTTACTGAGGAAGTAAAATAATATGGCCATTTTTAGCAAAAATGTTAATAACCTCTTTACCCCTCCTCAACCTCAATCAACTGAGGAATCTAAAGTTCAAGTCCTTCTATGCCATGTTTAGTTTATATATAAATCAGAATTTTTTAAAGCTAGTGTTATGCTATTCATACTAGTATGCAACTCACTTTCTTAATTTAATAGGAATATCCTTTTAGCTCAACAAATATAATAATCATGCAGAGCCACATAACATTCCATAATATAAAAATAGGTTAATAAACACTTTTCTTAATGTTGGGCACTATTGTTGTCTCAAGATTTTGCTACTTCAAACAATGCTGTGATTGCTGTAATAAATACTACTGTACATGTACCATTATATGGTCATACTTTTGTTTCTCTAGGAAGAACAGATAGCAAAGCATTGCTAGCACAACTGTATAAATATTTGAAATTTTCAAATATATTACTACTGTATGAGATTTCTTGCTTCCTTTCTGCTAAATAGCAAAGGAGGCTACTTAACTTTTTAACTTTAAAAATATGATGAGAGAAAACTGGTATCACCCTTTTATTTACACATTTCTGGCTAATATGAAAGTAGGACATCTCTAATATGACCATTAATCATTTGCGTGACCTCTTTTTTAATGCTTATGAGAACACTGCCTATGCAAGGTTGGGTTCTTTTTCTTATTTAAATTTTTAGGAACTCTGATTTAATAGAAGTTAACACTTAGCCTAAACATGCAGAACAAAAAAAAAAGTGTTCACTTGGTTTCAAGTTCGGTTTGATTTTATTCTAAAATACATTTTAAAATGTGTGTAGTAAAATTTTTTCTCACATAGCTCACAGATTGAGAATTATCCTTAAACCTTTTCCTTTTTATATTTAAAAATTTAGTACACCTAAAATTTATCTTAGATGGCCTGATGAAGTGTTCTAAAGGTAAAGGCAAAATTATGCCAGGACCACTTTTCAAAGAAGTCATCATTTACCACTGAATTAAAATATCCTCTTCATTATATATTGTGTTCTCTTACTTACTTGGTTTCATTTACAGACCTTCATCTGTTTCAGAGATGTGTATCCCTGTACCAATTCTATACTGACTACAGTAGCTGTACAGTGAGCTTCAATATCTGATATGGCAAATCTTTTTGTCTTATTTTTCAACAGTCTAGTTCTTCAATATGCCTTTTTGATTACCATTCCAGAATTTACCAATAAAAATGTAGGTTTCAATCATTCTAGATTACCCATTGCTAAGTTGCTTCAGTCGTGTCGGACTCTGTGTGACCCCATAGATGTCAGCCCACAGGCTCCTTGTCCCTCGGATTCTCCAGGCAAGAACACTGGAGTGGGTTGCCATTTCCTTCTCCAATGCATGAAAGTGAAAAGTGAAAGTGAAGTTGCTCAGTCATTTCCGACTCTTAGCGACCCCATGGACTGCAGCCTACCAGGCTCCTCCCTCCATGGGATTTACCAGGCAAGAGTACTGGAGTGGGGTGCCATTGCCTTCTCCAGATTACCCATTAGATCTTAAATATTTATAGGCATTTTTCACATGTATTGAGAAGTAGTTACCTACTGTGGCTCTTCTAATTTTTAAAGTTTAAATTATAGGTAAAATATATTTTTTAAGTTATTGTGAATGTATCCATGAACTTTCATGTTCAGGGACAGAAAATGACAAGATTTAAGCAAAGAAATAAGTGGAACAACCTTAAAGCCATTTGCTAAACCAGGTTAAAAAAAGCCTTTAATTTTCAGGGCCTTTGAGAACACAGCAAATATAGATTCCTTTTCTAAATAAACATCTTTATTATAGCATTTATTTTTTAAATTATGGTTGCTCATATTCTTTGAGGCTTTATCTGTGAAAATTTTATAAGGACTGCAATAAAGACAAGCAATGAAATATGTATATTACCATATGTAAAATAGATGACCAGTGTAAGTTCCATGCATGAAGCAGGGCACTCAAAGCTGATGCTCCGGGACAAGCCAGACAGATGGGGTGGGGAGGGAGGTGGGCGGGGGATTCAGAATGGGGGGACACATGTACACCCATGGCTGATTCATGTCAACGTATGCCAAAAACCATCACAATACTATAAAGTAAGTAGCCTCCAAAAGGAAAAAAAAATAATAATAATTTTAAAAATTAAACATAAGTAAACAAAACACTATGTCTGGACCCACTAGACATCATAAGCAATATAATCATGCTCACAAATATTTTGGATAGTGGGATTCTCAAGAATATAAAAATAAGTAATTTCATCTGCTTTAAGAAATTATAGGTAGACTTGAAAAATAAATAAAAAGCTAACAGGGTTTTTAAATGTAAAAAAGAACTCCTAGAAATGAAAGATAAAATTGTAACTCAAAACTCAGCAGACAATTTTAAGAACATATTTGAAACTGGTGAAGAAGGTTTTAGAAAACTTGAAAGTAGAATTTAAGGAAATGATTTAAAATGTAACCTCCAAAAAACAAAGAAATGAAAGTTCAAAAAATAAGTTGAGTCATAGACAATAAAATAAGAATATTTAACATATACTTAATGAGAACTCCATAAAATGAAGTAAAGACAATGAAATAGTCCCCAAAATGATGAAAGATATCAATCCACAGATTTAAGTGTCATAATGAAAACAAAGCAAAATAAATAAAAGAAATCCATATTGATATAAATAACTGTAACACTGTTGAACACTAAAGGTTAAAAGGTCTTTAAATCAGCCACTCTCCAAAGACATTATTCTCAAGTGAGCAATAACTAGAATGCTGGTGACATTCAAATAGCATGCATGACATAAAACACTAAAATAATACTCTCTGAGAGGTGTAAAAAATAACTGCAAATCCTTTACTCTATGCACAAAGTATTTTATGAGAGTTAAGAAATGTATGAACAGTTTCAGAAACAAAAAGAGTTGGTTAACAGCATATCCTTACCAAAAAAGATTTAAAGAACTGACATTTATTCTAAGCACAAATAAACTGCTTTCTCATGGAAATCTCAACAAGGGGGAAAAAAACTGAAGAAAACTGCCAACAATTTGAATAAAACTAATCCAAAACTGGATTAATAAGTATACAGTAATTAGTATACAATAATAAAGCATACCATTTTATTCATCAAGTTTTAAAAAGAAAGCATTATTGTTAATTAGATAAGGAAGAGCTAATTAGAATTGCAGTACCTTAGTCTATGCCACAAGACCCACTCAGATTGGGCTCTGGAATGACACAGACCCATAATATTTAGCTGTTGTAAAATACAGAAAAAATTACATATTTTACATTATTTAAAAATTGGCATCATGACTGTAAGGGGAACTGACACACAAGTTCAGAACTATTTATGTAAACCAAATGGCAGACTGAACTCTGAAGGATAATGACTTGTTAGTTCTAGAGCATCACATAAAGTTTTTATAAGCTGTGTTCCCTTGAACACCATCTTATGGCAGGTAGGTAAGTTTCTGTCAGTCTTCTTAGGATGCACAGAGGTGCTCCAAATACCATCTGACAATAAAAGTGTGAGAACTAGCCTTGTGATTCAAAGGAAACCTGAAATCTCAATTATCACATTTTATTTTATATATCTAAAATATTCACTTTTTAAATTACTGATTAGTAAATTATGGACTTCCTAATACCTTTTTCATTTACTTACTTCTCTGTCATAAAAATGGGGGGTACCTAATTGGCTTTACTTTATAGGCAATGGCGAGCCACTGAAGTTTTTTGAACAAGAGTACAATATAATTAAAGCTATGATTTTAGAAAATTATTCTGAAAATGATCAATATTTTATTTGATAATGGTATAAACCTCGTGGCCATTGAAACTGAAAAGCAAACCCTAAAGTAGAATGGACTAAATCTATTGATTGCACTTCTGCTTTATAATATTTGTGCATGCATGTGCATATATACATACACACATATATCAAGAAAACATTTTTAAATAAAACTACTGTCGTCAATAATATTTATCAATAAATAATGCTGGTTAAATTGTGCTGCTCCTCTGATTTTAGTTACTTTCAATAGGAATCTATGATAAGAGCCTTTTATGTGACACTGTTTTTTTCTAATGTATATTATTAAATGTATTTATCTAGCTATAAAAGCCACTAAATCTACATAGATTCTGTAAAATCTATACAGATTGTATATAAAACGTATACAGATTCTGTAAAATATACAAGTCTGTGGAGAAGCCATTGCTTTACAACTTAATACAAAATTTTGAAAAAGAAAATAAATACTTTTTATTAGAAAATAAAGGATTGTGTAACTAAGGAAAATTTTTTTAAAGTCAGTTTTTCACTACATTTATAGACTGACCTTATGAATTCTTACATAATGTAGTGTTGTTTTTTTTTTTTTCCAAAAGAAAACTATCCAAAAATATAACCCTTATTTGCAGTTTGATGAATCTGAAACGTGTACTTTCCATTGAGAGATAAAATTGCGAAGAATAACCTTCATGAAACAGAGAAAAACTGACCCAGGTACAATAGAATTGAGTGTACCTTTAGAAACTAGAGCTGTAATCCAGTTTGTAAAAAAATAAAGAATGGAAGTATTGGTCTAAAGTCCACTGAATCACAGAAACCTAACACAATACAATCCAAGTGACATGCTTTTCTCAAAAAGGCTCAAGGCTCATTGAGTCTGGTGATCCAATTACCCTCTCAACCTGGAAAGAACCCCCCTCCTGAGTTGAGGTCCACTGGTAGAGCAATGTGGGACAGCCTACATCCTACACAGCTGGTAAATATCTTAAAAGCTGCAGGCTTTAAAGTACAAGAATCTCTTACCTTTTACGATTGCTACAATGATTCTTCAACAAAATACTACTTACAATAGAGTTCCTTAAATGTCTGAAAAGATTACATTTTCAATTAAATATCCTCAAATATCTTCTCTTCGTATGGAAATTTATTTAAATAAATACCAAGGTGCAATGCTTCATCAGGTAGTAAGAAATATGAACAAACTAATGAAACAACATTATCCTAAAATAGAGATGATTCTGATCTTACTTAGACATTTTATAAGTTTTTCAAAGAATATCATTATTCCCATTTTGTCTTTTTTTCATATATAAAATTTTTGTATAGCTTGAATGATTGTGCTATACACTTATTAGAATCACAAAATCACTACTAAATTATAGATTCTCTAGTGAAAATTTCGGAGAAGGCGATGGAACCCCAATCCAGTACTCTTGCCTGGAAAATCCCATGGATGAAGGAGCCTGGTAGGCTGCAGCCCATGGGATCGCAGAGTTAGACATGACTGAGCAACTTCACTTTCACTTTTCACTTTCATGCATTGGAGAAGGAAATGGCAACCCACTCCCGTGTTCTTGCCTGGAGAATCTCAGGGACAGGGAAGCCTAGTGGGCTGCCGTCTATGGGGTCGCACAGAGTCGGACACGACTGAAGAGACTTAGCAGCGGCAGCAGGGAAAATTTAGCTAGCATGGATCACAATTCCATTGCCTCATGCTTAAAGCCAGGAGTGCAACCTTATATAATTTTAGCCAAAACTCTTTCTACTTCAAAATTTTGGACATTTTATTTTATTCTTTTTCTCATGAGATTTCATATACATGCTTCACATAAATTATTTATTTTCATATATGTCAGAGATTCTGTGATGATAAATGTTTACGATATTTCAGTTAATAAATGAGATCTCTTTTCAGATTTTATCTTCTTAATTACAAAACAAATACAGAGCATTAGTGATTTCCTACTATCTATAGAATTGTCTCAAATATTGAGCATAGAATTCAAATATTTTCACAACTTAATATCAGTCTAACTGCTTTGTCTCTTTCCCATCACTCTTCTTTATGTAATCAAGGCTCCATTCTAGCCACACTGAATTTATTATATTTCCCTACACATACCATGTATAGCCCACATTCTTGCTTTTTCATATGCTGAATAATCTTCTTAAACTGAATGGTTTCAGCACTAATCACATTGAATTATCGGTAGGTTTTTGTGTTGTTTTATTTTTTTAATGTATCTGGTTTTGCTCAGAGTCATAATTTCCAGAAGGCAAGGTCATAGCAGGGATCCTTTTTTAGCCAGTATATGTCACTGAGTTTGATAGATAGTAGATGCTCAATAAGTAATACCAGAAACAAAAATAGTAATCACTTGTATAGTATTTACCATATTGAATGAATAGAAAAAATAATAATAATTCCACATCAACAAAATATTTGTTGAATAATTGCCATATCAGAGATTTTCACATGAAAATATTATTCAGTTCACACCACCATCCTGTAAGACAGATGCTATTCTTCTTTCATAAATCAAAGTGTAGAGATAAGTCATTTTCCTTGGGTTCACAGGGGTTCAATGCAAAAATTCAACCTGGACTTCAGATCTGGCCATGTAGATTAATACCATGTCCTATATCTAAGTAATAACCTCTAATTCTTTTGAAATCGTAAAGCTATATAAATTTATAATTTTTCTCCTACAACATTCTTAAATCACTGACATACTGAGAAATAATCTTTCTATGTAAAAAGGTACCAGTTAGTTGAAGGAGTACTTACTGGATTTTAGCAGCATTTTAGCATATAAGTACTAAATCCTGTGAAAGGAAGCAATCTCTACATCCTTACGGGAAGATGCCTTCAGTTTTTGCTCAGTAGTTAAAGGATAGGATCCTTGGCTAAGAGTTCATAATGCTTCTTTCACAAACAAAAGATACTATTCATCATTTAATCAATCAACCATTCTCTTGTTTACTAAAAACTGGGCTTTGCCTTACATTGATTTATTTTTTTTAATTTTATTTTATTTTTAAACTTTACATAATTGTATTAGTTTTGCCAAATATCAAAATGAATCCGCCACAAGTATACATGTGTTCCCCATCCTGAACCCTCCTCCCTCCTCCCTCCCCATACCATCCCTCTGGGTCGTCCCAGTGCACTAGCCCCAAGCATCCAGTATCGTGTATCGAACCTGGACTGGCAACTCGTTTCTTACATGATATTTTACATGTTTCAATGTCATTCTCCCAAATCTTCCCACCCTCTCCCTCTCCCACAGAGTCCATAAGACTGTTCTATACATCAGTGTCTTACATTGATTTAAAAAACAACATGGAGCCTATTATACAGAGTGAAGTAAGCCAGAAGGAAAAACACCAATACAGTATACTAACGCATATATATGGAATTTAGAAAGATGGTAACAATAACCCTGTGTACGAGACAGCAAAAAAGACACTGATGTATAGAACAGTCTTATGGACTCTGTGGGAGAGGGAGAGGGTGGGAAGATTTGGGAGAATGGCATTGAAACATGTGAAATGTCATGTATGAAACGAGATGCCAGTCCAGGTTCAATGCACGATGCTGGATGCTTGGGGCTGGTGCACTGGGACGACCCAGAGGGATGGTATGGGGAGGGAGGAGGGAGGAGGATTCAGGATGGGGAACACATGTATACCTGTGGCGGATTCATTTTGATATTTGGCAAAACTAATACAAAATGTAAAGTTTAAAAATAAAATTAAAAATTAAAAAAAAAATAAAAAACAACATAAAGTTCAAAATTCCTTTTTTTCTACTAATGTCCGTTTTCTATTTTTTAGTTGTTGTGGGGGTTTTGGTTAAAACGCTATCAGTCTCTATGAATTATTCCAAGTCTTAGACAACTTCCTTTGATTTGTTCCAGTGCCCTAGAGTTAATATTAAAGTACATTTTAAAACAAAGATATCAAACTTGAAATGTGTTTTGATAATCAAAGACAGTTCCTATCTGTAAGCATTTAGCCTGCTTAAGCTAGAATCAATCTATTCAGTGAATGGTTTGTATTAAAAAATGATTCAATTCACCACAAACTAATTTTTAAGATAATAAAAAATGAATATGGATTTCACAATAATCATTATCACAACTAGGAAGAGACTAATTAACAAAATGTGCCACATTCTCACATGCCTACAGAAATCATAACTTTAATACTTTAACCTAATTTACTAAGACAAGCTTTACGCTTTAATCATGGTAATAATAGAGAACAAGATCAAAGGCTGTTATTAATTTTCATTTGCAGAGCTAAATCCAAATTTACCTTGTTTGAGATACTTGTGATGAACGATTTGATATCTAGATTTGTTGGACAGCTCTTCTGACAGGGGGCATCTGCACATTTCAGACATCTAGGGAATAAAATAACTGAATTAAAGAAACTGTCAAGTAACAATCTATATATTCTCTACCCTAAACACATTCAGAGTTAGTGTCCAGTAAGAACAAATAAAACTATATTATTTTTAGGAACAAAAATTGTTTAAGCAATAAACAAAGAGTACTTGTGTTTCACTTTTTGCACACTTCCTAAGGTGTATAACATAGCACCATTCAGGTAAACAGCTATCCTTTCTCTTGGTGTTCCTCCTAGAGTTTAAGAAGACCATATTTACTTAAGGTACATGATTCATCCATTTACTAAATCAGTGTTTTTTGGATCTCTCATTGCACTGATAATGCTTAGAGAATAGAGCCTTTTTATTGTTGCTGTTTGTTTGTTTAATTTATTTACGTACTGCAGGATCTGGCACCCCACTCCAGTACACTTGCCTGGAAAATCCCATGGATGGAGGAGCCTGGTGGGCTGCAGTCCATGGGGTCACTGGGAGTCGGACACGACTGAGCGACTTCACTTTCTCTTTTCACTTTCATGCATTGGAGAAGGAAATGGCAACCCACTCCAGTGTTCTTGCCTGGAGAATCCCAGGGACGGGGGAGCCTGGTGTGCTGCTATCTCTGGGGTCACACAGAGTCGGACATGACTGAAGTGGCTTAGCATAGAAGGATCTTAGTTCCCTGATCTGGGGTCTAACCTGTGTCCCCTACTGTGGGAGTGCATTGTCTTGACTGCTGGACCACCAGGGAAGTCCTGAGAATAGAATCTTTTATGATAACAGTTTGTATGTCTTTTAGACAGTAGTTATTACACAAATGCAAAGAAAAAGATTTCCTTTTACCACTTGTAAATTCCTTTCTTCCTCTTTTTATCCCTTCCACTTATCCTCCCACCTCTCTTCCCTGACTCCTTCTTCCTCTCTGATCATCCCTCCTTTCTCCATTTTTTTTTCTTTAACATACACACTATATACACAGTAATTGGGCTTTGTAGTAGATACTGCAATGCATAGACCAGATCCCCTGCCTTCCAGACTGAAACATTTATTCTCCCAGCTGCTGTGCCCTCGGGTAAAGAAAACAGGCTGAACCAAGGTCATGCCGCCTTCCCAGGGGCAGCGAGTTTCCAATAACAGGTCACTGGTAGGAAGTAAAGACCCATTCTCCTTGCCTCTACTTGGGTAACAAGTCTTCAGGGATGCACTGCAGCCTTTACTGTTGCTATGTCTGTCCAATCTTGATTCCATCACTCTAATATAGATGTATATCTTCTAATAAACTTTCCACATACTAATTTCATTTCAGAATTTGTTTCCTGGAGAAACAACCAGAGACACGTTCATACTTTAATGTAACTAAGAACCACTTGGGAAGCCTGATAAATGTCATAGTTTGCACAGAGATGCTCCTCTTGATTTTGAGTTATTGGCTCTTGTTTAGTCGCTCAGTTTTTTCTGACTCTTTGCAACCCCATAGACTGTAGCCTGCCAGGCTCCTATGTCCACAGGGTTCTCTAAACAAGAATACTGGAGTGGGTTGCCATTTCCTTCTCCAGAGGATCTTCCTAGTTCAGAGATTGAACCCACGTCTCCTACATTGGCAGGCAGATTCTAGTTAATGTCCTGGGAATCTGCATTTTGCTGCCACTCCCCCACTCCCAATGACTGTCCTTCATGGTGATTCTGATAAACATGATTGGAGCCACACAGTATCACAATTCTATAATTACTACTTTAGGACTGAAACCACTGGCTAGAATAGTCTTTAATTTCTACATTCTTATACTTTTTGTGAATTCATTTGATAAATATTTAATGAACCCTTGTTACATGTTAGAACCTGGGATATGAGGTTATAAAAATGATGAAAAGGACAACCATGGCCCTGCTGTCGCGGACCGTGCAGTCTGGAGCAAGTTCAAACATATAAAAGGCACTTGCAGTGTCAATGTGGTCAGTGTGAATTTGGGTAGAAACAGCAAGCTAATAGAGCATATAAGAGGAACAGCAGTCCAGGAGGGAGAGGTCAGGCAAAGCTTATTGGGAGAAATAATACATAAAGGGATGCTTGAAGAATGACAGAGCATTAGGCAAGTGAAGGAGGGTGGGACTTAGAGCAGAAGATCACTCAAGAAAATGACCAAAACATAAAAACAGTATGTGCCAAGGACTAGAGAGAAAAGAACATGACAGGGTAGGTAGACTAATGGAATCTGGTCTGGCATAAAGTGAGAGTGAGAATAGAGAGGAATTAGGCTGGTGACCTAAAATTTAAGATATATCATTGTCACATTTGGCAGAAGACGAGAATTCTCTGAGATTTGCCTCAGAATGAGTCCCACGTTGCTCAGTGACAAAGGTGACGAGCGAGCTCATTTTCTATCCACTTCCATGTGTAAAGACGTTGGTTCATTTCCTTTGAGAAAACACCACCAGTCTCCTTGTCATTCTTTTGTCAATCAGAGAGTCCTCTTCATTGTCTGGACCAATTTCTCAGTACCTAATTAATATCTTGTTTTAAAATCTGATCTCTTTTCTCTGGTTTGTGCCCTTAGCCTTCTCTCTAAATTAAATTTTACACAATGAGGACCAAAGGCTTTTCATAATCAATTGTCCTCTCTGAAATGCAGTCATTAAACCTCTCCCCTATCATTTCTCTAAATGCCATTGTTAGATTCACAGCTATCATTTAGTTGAATTCCTATCTTCTAATACTTAAGTTTTTTTTCCCCTAAAACATAGTCACTGAGTTTAAAAAGAATTTCTTGGAAATTCTTGCTATGATCAGTAGCACAACAATCCAAAAAGAAAAAAAAAAAAAGGTCTATTTTGTCCTCGATTCTGAAATATAACATATAGGTGATACCTATATGTGTTAACTTCACGTGGATAAACATGTTGTAGATTAATAGTGTTTGAAAGGATATCCTGTTATGAGGTAAAATAAAGTAGCTAAGCTAAAATAAAAAGCTATAAAATAATATGCAATAATAAATATCTTCTGACTTGTAAAAGTCATTTTGACAGTTTTTTAAACATCTGCAATTCCACAAGACTAAAACAACAAAAATATTTATGATAGATAAAGATATAGACAGACAGACAGATAGATAGAGGATTCTGGCTATCCCTAATAAGGCACAAGTTTTTGGCTTTTCTTTTTTCTAACACCCAACTTAAATATAAGGCAATTAAAAAATAAAGTTATAATGTCAGCAGGTATGAATGAGCCAAATTAATGCAAAGTGTATTTTTCTGTTCTTCCAGAGAAATCTTAAATTCAACATAAACAGATTCACTTAATAGCACTGACAACGTAAGGATTTTTAGTTGTGGTTATTAAGCCTCTTTACCAAATAACTCTCCTTTTATTATTGAGCTAGTTCACAAATAACAGCTGTTGGAAATGTCAGATGTTAATGAGGCAGGGCAACGCAAACCTGAATTGTAGCGTTCTTTTTTTCTTTGGTGCCATGAATATGCCAGAATGGGCAGACTCTGATAATAATACCATCTTGCAATTCTCTAAGCGCTCTGCAGACTAAAGTGCATCAGGCTGCCATTAATCCCACTTATCACTCTGACAGCTCAGTAATTACACTACTGCTATAGCCAGGTAGTCCTAATAAAATATCAACCACTGCAGTGGAATGCATACTGGTGAGATGTTTTATTAAACTTGGGGGGGTTGATCATCAAGTGACATTAGTGTTGACCTATTTTTCTATTTGACAATAAATTATCCTTTGACCAAGCCATAATAGATATTACAGAGTGCATTTACTGTACCAAATCAGAAAGGTACTGCATTGCACTGATGTAGGCAAATGGTGTAAATAAAATAGCAGAAATGCATGTCAGAATGGTATTACCTAAATTGCTTTAAATGATTGATACCATGAAAAACCACAGACATAGTACTTAGGGGAATGTGTCAACAATTATTGTAAACCACAGTTCTACATAAATTTTTCGTTAGAAGTTAACATTTAAATTACGCTTGTTTTTATCTTCAGTCATTTAATTCCCCTTTTATGTTTCAAAGTTATCCTTTTATAGTGCAGTTTATTTTGAAATGCATTGTAAGAGGCAAAAGTTAATTCAGATAAACATTCGTGTAATATTTTTAATCCCCAAATAATTACATTTATAAGGAGTATATTAAGTTATTTTAAAGCAATAAAACATCTTAGATTTTTTCCTAGTGATGAACTTCTTTCATTTTCATATTTAATAGAGAACATGACAATAGATTTCATTAAAAAACAAAATATAGAATCTTTAATAATGTTAATCCTTCATGATTCAACATCACCATAAAAAATGTATGAAAAATTTAGTACCACTATTTAAGGGACAAAAACTATTAAAGATATATTTATCCAGTATCTTTCTCTAGGGAAAGAGAGCTATGATTCCTCTCCCCAAATATCAGTGAGGCTGGAGAGTTTTATTCTATATTATGATACCAAAAACATTATAGTGAGTAACAGAAGCAGCAGCATTTCATCCTTCACACATTTAAGAACAGACACCTGCTTCTTTTATTGTTAAGCATCCATAACAGTTGGAATAGTAACCTAGCCTTGTTAAAGAATTTTCTAATCTCTGAGTCTAAATAATTTCTTTGCCAGTAAAAAAAAAATCTCACAAATATATTTGAAAGACTTTAAACCTCACATTGCACAGTGTTTGGGTTTTATTTGCTATACTTTGGTTCAATCAAGCCAGCATTGTTTCATCAGATTATGTATAATCTATATTAATTGATATATAATCTAACAAGGAAGTTAGCATTTACATTAAAAATTATTTTGATATTGATGTTGATTTTCCTCAGATCTTTGATGTTCAGCAGCTTTATCTGAAAGGTCTAACTAATTCAAATGCAGCAATGGGTATACGATGTAACTTCTCTACCCTGTAATACCAATGTAGGCAAATCTATAGTCTAATATCCTTCCCCAGCTTCACAATAATTTCTACTGAAACCAGGCAGAATGGAGTATCAGACTGAATGGAAGGAGTGTGAATCAAGAAATGAAGGTTAAAACTGTCATACCTATGTCTGAGTTTCACAGCTTATATCACTGGTACCCAGTGACATATCTGGAACCCAGATATGGTCACAATAAAAGGACCCCAAAAAGGATGGTTGGCATCTTTAAAACATGACATCAATCCAATGTTCTGATACATCAAACACTCAAGGGCCATTCTCAGCTCAAAATAATTTTTTCTGCTGTCTCAATATTCCATTAACAGCCATTCTTATACTTCTCTGTTTCTCTAATTACACCACAAGTTCTTATTAACTCATGCATACTTGAAACTGACTTTTAATACCCCTAATATGCTTCCCAGGTGGCGCTAGTGGTAAAGAAGCCACCTGCCAATACAAGAGATGTAAGAGACTCAGGTTCAATTCCTGGGTCAGGAAGATTCCCTGGAGGAGGATATGGCAACCCACTCCAGGATTCTTGCCTGGGAAATCCCATGGACAGAGGAGGCTGGTGGGTTACAGTCCACAGGGTCTCAAAGAGTTAGACAAAAGTGAAGCAACTTAGCAATTAGCAATAGTAATATGCATCTTGGCCAGTTTCTACACTCCACTGGGTGGAAAGCTATGGCAAAATTACTTACAGTAACTGAAATTTTTATCCTGTGCACCATTCTGCATTTTTAACCACATCAATGATATTCATGATTTAAGGCTTTTAATATATATTTGATTGTGTAGGTTAACAACAAAAATATTTTTAAGTAAAGCTATTTATCCACTAGAAATTTCCATTCACATGTTGGTGTTTCAAGACAGTTCAAAAGAAACAAAATTTAAATAGTACACAATTCAAACAATTGATGCTCAAAACATTTTGTTGGATGATCATGAATATAGAAATATAATATAGATATAAACTTTTCTATAAACTTTCTATAGTCTGACACAGAAAATTATTGGTTTTCTAATAGTAATGGCTAAAAACAGTATATTTTACATTTTATGCATAATTTGAATTACATGAAGGAATTTAAAGTAAAAAAAAATTATATTAATTTTTACTCTTCATATGTAACTGATTCTTAAATATTAATAAGACTATTTTTATTTCTGCTTCATTGATGAAAAAACTGAGGTTCCAGAAATCTCCCAGAGGCATAATGATACAGGTGGCTAAGGCATTTGAAGGAAATACTAGAACATATTTACCATCTTATACTCAGGATTAGTCCATTCATATATGAAGGCGGGTTAAAATTTTAAAAGGTGATGTTTTACTGACCTTATACCTTGGCATCATCAGTGCCTCTTTGCCACAGCAATTTGAAGACTGAGAAAAAAGGCAGTTAAGAAGTCTCAGCTAGAGAAAGCTATAGTATCCTCTCTCCTGGAGTCCAATTTTAGTTTAAGGAAAAAAAAAGAAAAAAGCAGAAGGTAGTCTTAATCGCAAGAGACTTCTCAAGTCAAGATGAAAACATTAGAGTTTTATGATATTACACAATTTTGAAGGCTAATTCTATTACAACTTTAAACAGCTTTGATACAGACATATCTACTGGAAAGATAGTTTTCTAAAAATCTTTGTATGCTACAAAAACCTCAGCAGCTAAGAAGCCATTGATTTGCACACATCTTATCCTGCAAGCAAATAAGACACTTCTGTAAGAACTTAGTACACAGTACCACCTTGAAAACTTTAAATATATTGTTGTATTTTACTACACAAAGAGATCATAATCATGAGTATCTTAGAATATTGTTCTTAAACTTAGATTTTTCTCTTTCTTATAAGAGCAAATCAGACTTTAAGTTTCTGTTTTTGCTGTACAGAAGTGGAATAAGAAGAATGTGGTGGAATCAATGTACGTTATAAGCTGCAGGAAAAGTCACTGTAAGAAAATAAACACACATCATGAATATATACATAAGACAACACTAATTAGGTATGAAAAGAGAACTAAGCATGATTAAAGGAAGTGGAGTCAGTCCTTAAAGTTTTCAGAATCTACTGGGGCTTAAAGATACTAGAGACTGAAGTATTAAATAACAAGTCAAGATTTAAATACCAATACCAAAATCTAAGGGTGTGGCAGGAATGGTAAAGAACCTGCCTGCCAAGGCAGGAGGCAAAAGAGATGCAGGTTTGCTCCCTGGATTGGGAAGATCCCCTGGAGGAGGGCATGGCAACCCACTCCAATACTCTCACCTGGAGAATCACATGGACAGAGGAGCCTGGAAGGCTACAGTCCCTAGGCTCACAAAGAGTCAAACACAACTGAACTGACTTAGCACACACACCTGAAAATCTAAAGAAAATATGTATATTTGCCAAATGCAGGTTATAGAAGTGAAGGGACAATGACCCCCTTTCTAATTTCCCTCTGCTACAAAGTTATTCAAAGAATACAAGGTCATAACTTACAAACTGAATTGTTGAAATGGAATAATGAATGCTATTATATGACAACTATTAGAAGTAATATTACTCATTTACAAGTTTTTAAAAATATGTCAGTAACACAAAAGCACTTAAGTCAATGAATACAGAACAAATCAGAGTATTTATTAAATGTTTCTCTGCCCAGTAGATATCTAGGCCCTAAAATCTACAATATAATTTGATCCTTGTCACTTGCAGCTATAATAGAGTTATACTTTGATCAAAAAACCAGAGAATACTATAGATAAAAGTCCTTCTTTATGTCCTGGAGGGATGGTGTCCTTGGCAAAACCCTCTTGGAAACCATTCTTTATTCAACTTAAAGACAGTAGGGATTGAGAGTATTCAAAGTGATTGAAGAAGATGGCCAGATTCAAGAAGATAGAGAGTTCCTCCACCTTGTAGTAATGAGATAATGGCAAGTCATGTACCTGAATAGGGTTCAGTTCAGTTCAGTCACTCAGCCGTGTCCGACTCTTTGTGACCCCATGGACTGCAGCACACCAGGCCTGCCTGTCCATCACCAACACCCAGAGTTTACCCAGACTCATGTCCATTGAGTCGGTGATGCCATCCAACCATCTCATCCTCTGTCATCCCCTTCTCCTCCTGTCCTCAATCTTTCCCAGCATTAGGGTATTTTCAAATGAGTCAGCTCCTCACATCAGGTGGCCAAAGTATTGGAGTTTCAGCTTCAACATCAGTCCTTCCAATGAATACCCAGGAGTGATCTCCTTTAGGATGGACTGATTGGATCTCCTTGCAGTCCAAGGGACTCTCAAGAGTCTTCTCCAACACCACAGTTCAAAAGCATCAATTCTTCAGTACTCAGCTTTCTTCACAGTCCAACTATCACATCCATTCATGACTACTGGAAAAACTATAGACTTGACTAGACAGACCTTCGTTGACAAAATAACGTCTCTGTTTTTCAATATGCTGTCTACGTTGGTCATAACTTTCCTTCCAAGGAGTAAGCGTCTTTTAATTTCATGGCTGCAATCACCATATGCAGTGATTTGGGAGCCCCCCAAAATAAAGTCAGCCACCGTTTCCACTGTTTCCCCATTTATTTGCCATGAAGTGACGGGACTGGATGCCATGCTCTTGGTTTTCTGAATGTTGAGCTTTAAGCCAACTTTTTCGCTCTCCTCTTTCACTTTCATCAAGAGGCTCTTTAGTTCTTCTTCACTTTCTGCCATAAGGGTGGTATCATATGCGTATCCGAGGTTATTGATATTTTGCCCAGCAATCTTGATTCCAGCTTGTGCTTCATCCAGCCCAGCATTTCTCATGATGTACTCTGCACAGAAGTTAAATAAGCAGGGTGACAATATACAGCCTTGACGTACTCCTTTTCCTATTTGGAACCAGTCTGTTGTTCCATGTTCAGTTCTAACTGTTGCTTCCTGACCTGCATATAGGTTTCTCAAGGCAGGTCAGATGGTCTGGGTTACTTTATTTATAGGAAATAGCCAGCACGAACAAGTCAGATAATACAAAGCATATATGTGTGATACATAGTGTGTGTGCACACACCTAGACTTACATGTACCCAAATATTAATTACTAAGTGATTAAATGTGCTTGTTTGTACAAAGCCTTTAAATATATTAACCCAGAAAGCACAGCATAAAGATTAAGAGAACAAGTTCTGGGATTTGATGTCCACATTTAATTCTTGACTTAGCTTTACTGGTGTTAAGATGTTAGGCAAATGACTTAACCTCTCTGAGGATCCGTTTTCTCATATGCAAATGGAGATAATAATTTGTACTTCAGAGGTTTGTTGTAAGAATGTTAAAATATTACACACTTACACCAAATAGTATGTACTCCTTTAGTTATTTAACAGTCATTCTCTATAATTCTCAAAATGCTCTGAAAAGTTATGTATTGCTTTCTCTCCTTTAATGTGAAAGGGGTCAGTGAAAAATCACACTATAGTGTTTTATAGTTATCTAAATATATTAAACATAGTGGATTTCTGACCAACATAAACATATGCTTTAAATCTTCATTTTCTCTTTATGAGATTTCAGAAGAAACAAAGAGTATTTACATTTCAGGAAAATCAGAGAGCCTTCTCAACAGATACTTATACTGGAGACTGCAGAATAAGTAGGATTTTACCATGGACCAAGGAGTCTACCAGAGCTTAATACTGAGACCAAGTTTCAGATGCATATGTGGTTCTCCATATTTCATATCAGTTCAGTAGCAGCTACTATACAATGTGCATTTTACCTGCCCGGTAATATGGCAGGAATGAACGAGAGGAATGAGGGGATGGAATGAGGGGAAAAGAACATCTACTGCCTAATATCATTCTTTAAAAAAAAACAGACTATGGGTTCAACCAGGGCAGAGAGAATGACCCAACACTGGTTCTCCATATCTATGTTTGTAGCTGGCACATGTACAGTTGCTCACAGATGCTTATGGAAAATTCCTGTTATTGCATTTCTTCAGGGATCAAACTGCTAAAATGCATGTCAATCTCATCAGTGATCCAGTGTTATTTATACAGAATCCTTTCCTCTTAAGGCTTCTTGTTGTTTCTTTATGCTAATAATATGAGGCAAACATATTCTCCTCCCCAAAATAAGTTAAATTAAAGATGATAGGTTGGGCAATTCAATATACTGTGAGGTTTGAGCTTTTGAAAAATGGATATATCCTAACTAAAGGTGTAACTGATCTTGTTATGAATGTATACTTGAGAAAGTAATGAAAGAAATGAGTAAATATGAGAATCCTTGTGAAAGAGGCTTTCCTTTCTTGCTGAACCACATATTACCTATATTTTCAATGCCTGTGTAAGGCATATTTCTCCCTTTCGCTTTTCCATTGCTACCACCTGAAGAGATGGTGACAGAGTATTTCTTACCCTCCAGGGTAGAGCAGCACTTTGCCTTAACAAAATATGCTATCTATGAACAAATAAAATATTTCCTTAGATAACTGTTTACAATTAAGAAAATATCTATGATTTATATACCATTTAAATTTGAATAAGGTGATTGACAGGGAAGCCTGGTGTGCTGCAGTCCATGGGGTCACTAAGAGTCAGACACAACTGAGCGACTGAAACTGAACTGAACTGATTGAATGTACATGCGATCACATACACTCGTAATAAAGATCAATCACATGCTTAGTCTGGAGAAGGAAATGGCAACCCACTCCAGTATTCTTGCCTGGAAAATTCCATGGATGGAGGAGTCTGACAGGTCCATAGGTCGCAAAGAGTCGAACATGACTGAGCAACTAACAACAACATGTTCAGTTAAGCATGCAGTCATTTTGAAAAATCCAAGATTTGCAATACATCTACAGTCTAACCTGCTATTTTTAATTTAACTACAACAAGCCATATGTAATTATTTTTCAAACCAGCATATTGTTGCTGAGCACAATTGTGGTTCCCCTCACATTCTAGACAGCTGTTACATGATGCTCAATACACTTTTGATCCTTTACAGACCTTAGAGAGAACTGGGTGACAGTACTGACAGTTTTTATTACAGCTTTCCTACTACTCAATAATCTTATTTCACCTGGACTATTTCCCCAGTAGTGTCATAAACTCTTTGATTTATATTGAGAATCCTTCCAGGCTTCTTAGAAAGAAGACATTCTTCCTCATAACATATCCATATGATGTGCAAATTATATTTTCAAACTTTGAAACACCTGTTATATGTTTACCTTAATGTCAATGATGCTCCCTTAGGAAGGCCAACCAAAAAAAGTAATTTATATTAGTCATAGATGTTTTTAAAGCAAAATTTTCAGCAAATTTCAAAACTGAAAAAGCTTTATAATTTATGAATTTGCAGGTAATTTCAGAAAAAATATAAGACTAATAGTAATGTTGGCAGATTTTTATCTGATTTCTAATAAACATGTAAAAGAGAAACAAAGTCAAACAGTATAATCTACAAATAAAATACAATTCCTAGATATGTGGGATATATTGATCATGAAAAAAGAACATTTGTGTAAAAATGTATGGAAGATATTCATTTAAAAATATACCAGACTTACTCCATGTAAAAGAGAATTCTGTCCAGTATTTTTGTCTTTGTAAGTGCAACAGTTATTGCAATACTTGAGGTGATAAAAGAACAAATATGGAGAGCAATGACCATCCTTGAATTTTCCAACTATTGGTACTAGTGTTCAGTTTCATGTGTGGAGCCCATAAAAATTTGTCTAAAAGCTTCACTTTATAAAAATAATGTCACTCCTCCTTATTTAAAAGTAAAAGCCTTAAAGCATACTTTAAATATTCATTCCTTTTACATAGTTAAATCTATGTTGATTACCCTAAGTAAAAGAAAACTGCATTCAGCACAAAAAAAAATTTAAGTAAAAGAAAACTGCATTCAGCACAAAAAAATTTTAAGTATTATACGCAATCCAGCTGATCTTTTTAAAACCCATAACTGATTATGACATTCTCTTGCTTAAAAGGAGAACTGGCATACAGTACAATGGCCTTTGAACTTGGCCCCTGCCTACTGCATTCCTCCAGCTCCAGCTGCAACAACTGACCGACTCTGGAACTCTGTAGTTTTGTGACCAGGTTATCATTTTTCAACCTCTGTGTATTCCAACATGATCTTCCCTTGCCTGAAGAGCTACAGAATTCATCTCCAATGTCTCTCATGGAGCCCCCTGGTTCTTACCATTTTCATCTTCCAGAGCACCCTGTGGATTCTTTTATGAAAGTAATGATTACACTGGACACTAACAGTTGATTTTCTGTTCTCTGAATCCTTCTCCACTGAGAAAATGTTTGGGTTCCTTGTCTTTGTGGTAGGTCTGCTTGGAAATAAATTAATTTTAAATTGGCTGAAAAAGCCAACCAGAATTTTGGAAATGTACCAGTCACTTCTTTTAATGTTTCAGAAAACAATTTTAATAACTTCCTTTCGAACTTATGTAAATAATATATGCTTACAGTAAAAGATATTTATATTTGTTTTAATTTATTTAGTATATGAGTTGCTATATGCCAGTTGTGTTCTATGTGTTTTATAAATACTAACCCACTTAATTTTCATAACCACTCAGTGAGGAAGACATAAATATTAATTCACTATGGCTTTATGATAATCTGATGTGGTAGAAACTTTTTATTCTCATTTTAAGATAATAAGGCACAAAATTTTCTTCTCTGATTTAAGTGTAAAATATTTTATTGTCCATTTCTGTGATCCTGGTGATCATTAAGCTAACAGACATAAAAGGAATGAAACTGGGTCATTTGTAGAGATGTGGATGGACCAAGAGTCTCTATACAGAGTGAAGTAAATCATACAGAAAAACAAATATCATATATTCATGCATACATATGGAATCTAGAAAAATGGTACAGAGGAACCTATTTGCAGGGCAGGAATAGACACACAGACTTAGAGAATGGACATATGGACACGGGGTGGGGAAGGGGAACTGTGATGAACTGGGGGACTGGGATTGACATATATACCCTCCCAATGTGTAAGACAGACAGCTAGTGGGAACCTGCTATACAGCACAGGGAGCTCAGCTCTGTGCTTTGGGGTGATCTAAAAGGGTGAGATGGGGGAAAGGGAGGTCTGAGAGAGAGGATATATGTATACATATAGCTGATTCACTTCATTGTACAACAGAAACTGTACAATATTGTAAGGAAAATATACCCCAATTTTAAACAAAGTTAACTGACATTTCTCAAAGGCCTGTGATTCCCAGTTTTCTCTTCTAAACTCATAATAGTGTCTGGTGAAGTCAGGGCTTGCCTCCAGGTTGTGGAATGGAAAGCCAGATTGAGGACTCTTATCCATCCAGGTCTGATGTTCTCCAAAGTCAAGACTGTGGGTATCATAATTTCATTTCTGCAGTAGTTTCCATAGTGATAGTCACAGTGAGAATTTGAGAAAGTTTCTGATATAATATAAAGAATAATATATGTTGTAGACCTTCTTATACAATATATGCCACACATGGCTGGTTTCAAATGCAATCTAACAAAACTCCTTATCTGCTTCACAGCATACCCAGCAATAATACTTACAGATCATGTAATCCTTTACAAAGCATTTTTTATACTAAATTACCTACAGAGATCACTAAGATTAATCTTCTCAATAAAAATACCAGATAAACAAAGGAAAACAATTAGAAACAACCTAAAGATATCACAAACATGAGTCAAAAATAGATAAAATGTATTCAGCATCTATAGTCATTACCAGTCTAAAATAATTCTGTCACTATATAGCATTTGCAACATTATATATTAGACAAAGAGACTCCAGGTAAGACCAAAATTGCTCCATTAAAGATGTTGTCCAGTCTACTATTACTTCCCACGAGGTTTAGAATGGAGTGACTTATACACTATTTCAGTCCTTGGGAGTTTAATGTCTAAGAGTCAATGATGACATCTCACATGAAGAATACGGAGATTTTCAGGAAATTAATGAATATGAGAGAAAAACAGATAAGAATATAAATGTTTAATCTTCTTAATTTAATTCATATCTTAAGGTAGACCAGGGTTTCAGACAATAGCACTGCCTGGAAATGAACTAATGTGATGATAGTCTGATCATTATTAGAATATTTTGAAAAAAACTGGCTTAGAAGCCAAAGGATACAATGTTCAGATATAATACCTTGAACACAGTCATGAAAATTAGCTGCCTACAGTATATTACTTAAACTCTAAAAGCAGGAAAATAAAAAACTAAAGATAAATCATATATAATTTTGTAAACACAGAAAATTCCATTGACTACACTTCTAATCAAATTCCTTATGATTATATAGTGAAGGTGACAAATAGATTCAAGGGATTAGCTCTGACAGACAGACTGCGTGAAAAACTATGGACAGAGATTTGTGACATTGTACAGGAGGCAGTGATCAAGACCATCCCCAAGAAAAAGAAATGCAAAAAGTCAAAATGGTTGTCTGAGGAGGACAAATAGATGAGAAAAGAAGAGATGTTAAAGGCAAAGGAGAAAAGGAAAGATATACCCATCTGAATTCAGAGTCCAAATACTAGCAAAGAGAGATAAGGAAGCCTTCCTAAGTGACCAGTGCAAAGAAATAGAGGAAAACAATAGAATGGGAAAGACTAGAGATCTCCCCAAGAAAATCAGAGATACCAAGGGAACATTTCATGCAAACATGGGCACAATAAAGGACAGAAATGGTATGGACCTAACAGAAGCAGAAGATATTATGAAGAGGTGGCAAAATTACACAGAAGAACTACACACACACACACACACACACACACACACACACATAATCTTCATGACCCAGATAACCATGGTGGTGTGAGCACTCACCTAGAACCAGACATCCTGAGGTCTAAAGTCAAGTGGGTCTTAGGAAGCATCCCTAGGAACAAAGCTAGTGGAGGTGATGGAATTCCAGTGGAGCTATTTCAAATCCTAAAACATGATACTGTTAAGGTGCTACACCCAATATGCCAGAAAATTTGGAAAACTCAGCAATGGCCACAAGACAGGAAAAGGTCAGTTTTCATTCCAATCCCAAAGAAAGGCGATGCCAAATAATGTTCAAACTACCACACAATTGCAGTCATCTCACACGCTAGCAAAGTAATGCTCAAAATTCTCCAAGCCAGGCTTCAGCAATGTGTGAACCAAGAACTTCCAGATGCTCAAGCTAGATTTAGAAAATGCAGAGGAACCAGAGATCAAATCGCCAACATCCGCTGGATCATCAAAAAAGGGAGACAGTTCCAGAAAAACATCAATTTCTGCTTTATTGACTATGCCAAACCCTTTGACTGTGTAGATCACAATAAACTGTGGAAAATTCTGAAAGAGATGGGAATACCAGACCACTTGAACTGCCTCCTGAGAAATCTGCATGCAGGTCAAGAAGCAACAGTTAGAACCAGACATGGAACAACAGACTGGTTCCAAATTAGGAAAGGAGTACATCAAGGCTGTATATTGTCACCCTGCTTATTTAACTTCCATGCAGAGTACATCATGAGAAATGCCAGGATGGATGAGGCACAAGCTGGAATCAAGTTTACCAGGAGAAATATCAATAACCTCAGATATGCAGATGACACCACCATATGGAAGAAAGCAAAAAGGAACTGAAGAGTCCCTTGATGAAACTGAAAGAGGACAGTCAAAAAGCTGGCTTAAAACTCAGCATTCAGTGCTCACTTTGGCAGCACATACACTAAAATCGGAACAATACAGAGAAGATTAGCATGGCCCCCGAACAAGGATGACATGCCAATTCATGAAGCGTTCCATATTTTTTGGACATCTTATCTTTGACAAAGGAGGCAAGAATATACAATGGAGAAAAGGCAATTTCTTTAACAAGTGGTGCTGGGAAAACTGGTCAACCACTTGTAAAAGAATGAAACTAGAACACTTTCTAACACGATACACAAAATTAAACTTAAAATAGAATAAAAATCTAAATGTAAGACCAGAAACTATAAAACTCCTAGAGGAAAACATAGGCAAAACACTCTCTGACATAAATCACAGCGGGATCCTCTATCACCTCCCACAGTAATGGAAAAAAAGCAGAAATAAACAAATGAGACCTAATTAAACTTAAAAGCTTTTGCATAATGAAGGAAACTATAAGCAAGGAGAAAAGACAGCCTTCAGAATGGGAGAAAATAATAGCAAATGAAGCAACTGACAAAGAATTAATCTCAAAAATATACAAGCAGCACATGCAGTTCAATTCCAGAAAAATAAATGACCCAATCAAAAAATGGACCAAAGAACTAAACAGACAGTTCTCCAAAGAAGAAATACAGATGGCTAACAAACACATGAAAAGATGTTCAACATCACTCATTATCAGAGAAATGCAAATCAAAACCACAATGAGGTACCATCTCATGCTGGTCAGAATGGCTGCTATCCAAAAATCTACAAGCAATAAATGCTGGACAGGGTGTGGAGAAAAGGGAACTCTTACCCTGGGAGAGTGGGAATGCAAACTAGTAAAGCCATTATGGAGAATAGTGTGGCGATTCCTTTAAAATCTGGAAATAGAACTGCCATATGACCCACCAATTCCACTGCTGGGAATACACACCAAGGAAACCAGAATTGAAAGAGACACGCATACCCCAATATTCATCGCAGCACTGTTTACAATAGCTAGGACATGGAAGCAACCTAGATATCCATCGGCAGATGAATGGATAAGAAAGCTGTTGTACATATACACAATGGAATATTACTCAGCTATTAAAAAGAATGCCCTTGAATCAGTTCTAATGAGGTGGACAGAACTGGAGCCTATTATACAGAATGAAGTAAGTCAGAAAGAAAAACATCAATACAGTATATTAACACATATATATGGAATTTAGAAAGATGGTAACAATGAACAGCAAAAGAGACACAGAAATAAAGAACAGACTTTTGGACTCTGTGGGAGAAGGCAAGGTGGGATGATTTGAGAGAATAGCATTGACACATGTATATTAACATATGTGAAATAGATCTCCAGTCAGGTTTGATGCATGAGACAGGGTGCTCAGGGCTGGTGCACTGGGATGATGCTGAGGGATGAGAAGGGGAGGGAGGAGAGAGGGGGCTTAGGGATGGGGGACACATGTACACCTATGGCTGATTCATATCAATGTATAGCACAAACCACTACAATATTGTTAAGTAATTAGCCTCCAATTAAAATAAATTAATTAATTTAAAAAAAAAACACCTCAGCATTCAAAAACTAAACCATGGCAATACTGCCATCACTTCATGGCAAATAGAAGGGGAAAAAATGGAAACAGGGAGAGACTTTATTTTCTTCAGCTCCAAAATCACTGAAGATGGTGACTGCAGCCATGAAATTAAAAGACGCTTGTTTCTTGGAAGAAAAGCTGTGACAAATCTAGACAGCATATTAAAAAGCAGAGACATTACTTTGCCAACAAAGTCCGGCTAGTCATGTACGGATGTGAGAGTTGGACCATAAAGAAAGCTGAGCACCAAAGAATTGATGTTTTTGAAGTATGGTTTTGGAGAAGACTCTTGAGAGTCATTTGGACTGCAAGGAGATCCAACCAGTCCATCCTAAAAGAAATCAGTCCTGAATATTCATTGAAGGACTGATGCTGAAGCTGAAACTCCAATACTTTGGCTATCTGATGTGAAGAACCGATTCATTGGAAAAGACCCTGATTCTGGGAAAGACTGAAGGCAGGAGGAGAAGGGGAGGACAGAGGATGAGATGGTTGGATGGCATCACCCACTCGATGGACATGAGTTTGAGCAAGTTTTGTGAGTTGGTGATGGACAGGGAGGCCTAGTTTGCTGCAGTCCATGGGGTTACAAACAGTCAGAAATGACTGAGTGACTAAGCTAACAATTCTAATGAAGACTGTTATAACACTGCCAATGCTGTCATACTTTGTCACAAGCACCATTAAATTTAAGAAATTTAAATAAAGAATTTGAATGAAATTAATAGAACTTAATGTTTGTGGTCTATGGAATCGTAACACATTATTTTCCTTGTTTTTTCATTCATTTCCTTCCTTCCCTTTTTTTTCAGTCAATAAATATCTATAGGGCACTTGTTATTTGTTGAGGATTTGCAATTTGCTGTTCGGGAGTAAGCATGATGAGTAAGACTTGGGTTCTGCCCTCAAAAAGGTCACAGTGGAGACTTCAGGCAAATGAGCAGACATTCTCAGATGAGGAGAAGGTGTGATAATGGAGAGGTGAGGGATGTATATAGTTGCCTCACTGTTCACTCCTCTAGCTTCAGTTCCCAGTAGCCTGCTAAGGACACAATGAACAGATTTGTTTCTCTACTATATGTGTGTGTGTGTGTGTGTCTGTGTGTGTGTGTGTGTCTGTGTGTGTGTGTGTGTCTGTGTGCGTGTGTGTGTACTGAATAGTCAAAGCTATGCTTTTTCCAGTAGTCATGTATGGATGGGCAAGTTGAACCATAGAGAAGGCTGAGTGCAGAAGAATTGATGCTGTCAAACTGTGGTGCTGGAGAAGACTCTTGAGAGTCCCTTGGACAGCAAGGAAAACAAATCAGTCAATCCTAAAGGAAATCAACCATGAATATTCATTTGAAGGACTAATGCTGAAGCTGAAACTCCTATGCGTTGGCCACCTAATGAGAAGAGCATTGGAAAAGACCCTGGTGCTTGGAAATATTGATGGCAGGAGGAGAAGGGGGTGACAGGCAATGAGATGGTTGGATGGCATCGTCAACTCAATGGACATGAGTTTGAGCAAACCTCAGGAGAAAGTGAAGGACAGGAAAGCCTGGTGTGCTGTGGTCCATGGCATCACAAATAGTTGGACACAACTTAGCAACTAAATAACAAATATGCCAAGTAATACAGGGCTTACATAAAATAAAGGAATGGAAAGTATTTGCTACTTAGTATCTGGGCTTCCCCAGGAAGATGACAAGAGTGAGCATCAACATTCTAGGAATCAGTGAACTAAGATGGACTGGAATGGGTGAACTTAACTCAGATGACCATTATATCTAATACTGTGGGCAGGAATCCCTTAGAATAAATGGAGTAGCCATCATAGTCAACAAGAGTCTGAAATGTAGTACTTGGATGCAATATCAAAAACAACAGAATGATCTCTGTTCGTTTCCAAGGCAAACCATTCAATATCACAGTAATTCAAGTCTATGCCTCGACCAGTAACACTGAAGAAACTGAAGTTGAAGGGTTCTATGAAGACCTACAAGACCTTCTAGAACTAACACCCAAAAAAGATGTCCTTTTTATTATAGGGGACTGGAATGCAAAAGTAGGAAGTCAAGAAACAACTGGAATAACAGGCAAATACGGCCTTGGAGTAGAGAATTAAGCAGGCAAAGGCTAATAGAGTTCTGCCAAGAGAATGCACTGGTCATAGCAAACACCCTCTTCCAACAACACAAGAAAAGACACATGGACATCACCAGATGGTCGACATCGAAATCAGATTTATTATATTTTTTGCAGCCAAAGATGGAGAAGCTCTACACAGTCAGCAAAAACAAGACCAGGAGTTGTCTGCAGCTTGGATCATGAAATCCTTATTCCCAAATTCAGATTTAAATTGAAAAAAGTAAGGAAAACTACTAGACCATTCAGGTATGACCTAAATCAAATCCCTTATGATTATACAGTGGAAGTAGAAATAGATTTAAGGGAATAGATTTGATAGACAGAGTGCCTGATGAACCATGGATGGAGGTTCGTGACATTGTACAGGAGACAGAAATCAAGACCACCCCCAAGAAAAAGAAATGCAAAAAAGCAAAATGGCTGTCTGAGGAGGCCTGGCAAAGTGCTGTGAAAAGAAAAGAAGTGAAAAGCAAACGAGAAAAGGAAAGATATAAGCATCTGAATGCAGAGCTCCAAAGAATAGCAAGGAGAGTTAAGAAAGCCTTCCTCAGCGATCAGTGCAAAGACATAGAGGAAAACAACAAAATGGGAAAGACCAGAGATCTCTTCAAGAAATTACAGATACCAAGGGAATATTTCATGCAAACATGGGCTCAATAAAGGACAGAAATTGTAGGGACCTACAAGAAGCAGAAAATATTAAGAAGAGGTGGCAAGAATACAGAAGAACTGTACAAAAAAGATCTTCATGACCCAGATAATCACGATGGTATGATCACTCACCTAGAGCCAGACATCCTGGAATGTGAAGTCAAGTGAGCCTTAGGAAGCATCACTACGAACAAAGATAGTGGAGGTGATGGAATTCCAGTTGAGCTATTTCAAATCCTGAAAGATGACGCTGTGAAAGTGCTGAACTCAAGATGCCAGCAAATATGGAAAACTCAGCAGTGGCCACAGGACTGGAAAAGGTCAGTTTTCATTCCAATCCCCAAAAAAGGCAATGACAAAGAATGCTCAAACTACTGCACAATTGTACTCATCTCACATGCTAGTAAAGTAATGCTCAAAATTCTCCAAGCCAGGCTTCAGCAATACATGAACCTTGAAATTCCAGATGTTCAAGTTGGTTTTAGAAAACGCAGAGGAACCAGAGATCAAATTGCCAACGTCTGCTGGATCATAGAAAAAGCAAGAGAGTTCCAGAAAAACATCTATTTCTGCTTTACTGACCATGCCAAAGCCTTTGACTGTGTTGATCACAATAAACTGTGGAAAAGTCTAAAGAGATGGAAATACCAGAGCATCTGACCTGCCTCTTGAGGAACCTATATGCAGGTCAGGAAGCAACAGTTAGAACTGGACATGGAACAACAGACTGGTTCCAAATAGGAAAAGAGTACATCAAGGCTGTATATTGTCACCCTGCTTATTTAACATATATGCAACATACATCAAAAGAAACGCTGGGCTGGAGGAAGCATAAGCTGGAATCAAGATTGCCAGGAGAAATATCAGTAACCTCAGATATGCAGATAACATCGCCTTTATGGCAGAAAATGAAGAAGAACTAAAGAACCTCTTGATGAAAGTGAAATAGGGGAGTGAAAATGTTGGCTTAAAGCTCAATACTCAGAAAACTAAAATCATGGCATCCGGTCCCATAACTTCATGGCAAATACATGGGGAAACAGTGGAAACAGTGGCTGACTTCATTTTTCTGGGCCCCAAAATCACTGCAGATGGCCACTGCAGCAATGAAATTAAAAGACACTTACTCCTTGGAAGGAAAGTTATGACCAACCTAGACAGTATATTTTAAAAAGCAGAGACATTATCTTGCCAACAAAAGTCCGTCTAGTCAAGGCTATGGTTTTTCCTGTGGTCATGTATGGATGTGAGAGTTGGACTATAAAGAAAGCTGAGGAATCGCTTTCTTCACACCATCACCAAAGAATTGATGCTTTTGAACTGTTGGAGAAGATTCTTGATAGTCCCTTGGACTGCAAGGAAATCCAACCAGTCCATCCTAAAGGAGATCAGTCCTGGGTGTTCATTGGAAGGACTAATGTTGAAGCTGAAACTCCAATACTTTGGCCACCTGATGCAAAGAGCTGACTCATTGGAAAAGACCCTGAGGCTGGGAAATATTGAGGGCAGGAGGAGAAGGGGGTGACAGAGGATGAGATGGTTGGATGGCATCACTGACTCAGTGGACATGGGTTGGGTAAACTCCAGCAGTTGGCAATGGACAGGGAGGCCTGGCGGGCTGCGGTTCATGGGGTCGCAAAGAGTTGGACACTACTGAGCAACTGAACTGAACTGACATGGGCTTCCCCAGTGCTCACCGGTAAAGAACCTGTCTGCAGTGCAGGAGATGGGGGCAGGTGATGGCAAAGAGATCCAACCAGTCCCTTCTAAAGGAGATCAGCCCCGGGGGTTCTTTGGAAGGAAGGATGCTAAAGCTGAAACTCCAATACTTTGGCCACCTCATGCAAAGAGTTAACTCATTGGAAAAGACTCTGATGCTGGGAGGGATTGAGGACAGGAGCAGAAGGGGATGACAGAGGATGAGATGGTTGGATGGCATCACTGACTCGATGGATGTGAGATGAGTGAACTCCAGGAGTTGGTGATGGACAGGGAGGCCTGGCGTGCTGTGATTCATGGGGTTGCAAAGAGTCAGACACGACTGAGCGACTGAACTGAACTGAACTGAATAAGTATTTGATCCCTGTGTCAGGAAGATCCCCTGGAGAAACGAAATGGCAACCCACTCCAGTATTCTTGCCTGGAAGATCTCAAATCCCTGTGGTGACAAGAGTCAGACACAACTGGGCAACTAAATAGAAACAACAAATGAAAGTATCATTGAGCCCTCTGCCCAATTACTTTTAGGTTCATCTCAATCACAAACAGATCATCTCTTTCATCTGATATCTCTTCCTTTAACCACACACCAGCCAGTAGGTAGTCATCACAAGACAGTACAATACCATAAAAGACAATATACTTTGATGGATTCTAGACTTAAATCTGGACTCTATCACTCACTAGCTTTGTGATCTTAGAATAATTATTTAAATAGTCTGTGCCCTCAGCTTCCTCATCTAACTTGCTAATTATAGGCTAGACACTATACCATTATAGGGAGGATTGCTTAAATTAATATATGTAAAACATTTAGGGCCTGCCACATAATAAAGGCTCAATGATACAAATCACTGTTGTAAATCATTATTGTCTAGGAACAATAGAGAATGCAATGGAATAAATGAGTACTTCTTTTCCACAGCTACTGAAAAGCACAATGTTATGATGTAACTGTAAGATATAACTGTAAAATAATATCTACTACACAGGTTACTGTGATAACAAAATAAGACAATTAAGAAGAGACCAGCAACAATGTCATGTTCATAAAAGTTGCCTGATAAATGATAATTTGAGAACATTTTTAAAAGTATGAATATCTTCCAAACCAATTCAAGAAGAGTCTGTGGAATACAGAAGTGAACTGATATCACTCTGAATAGAAACAGAATGTGTAACCATAAGATTATATGAAGTCAAATATGTAAGATGTAATTATTATGTGTATCCACAAGTTTGATCATGAAAACAGCAGTCACATAATAAAGCCAAACATAAACTGATCTCTACAGATATGCTATTAGCATGATGGGACAAACTCAGCCATGATTTGGCGTCCGTACCTCATTTGTCCAAATGATCTCTTCTTTAGTTCATTATAAATAGCTTAAGTGAGACAGTTAGTAACCAATTCTCTATTTGTGTAGTTAGTGTAGACAAA
Organism: Bos indicus; assembly: GCF_029378745.1. Lineage (NCBI taxonomy): Eukaryota > Metazoa > Chordata > Mammalia > Artiodactyla > Bovidae > Bos > Bos indicus. The sequence goes on along the minus strand of NC_091762.1, from coordinate 46,016,268 downwards.
TTTATACGTCTACAAAGAAAAAAGGCTTTGGAACCTAGGGTGGTAAGAGTGTGAAGGAAGGCAAATGAATCTTGCTTTGTCAAAGGAAGCACCTCTGATAGAGGTATAACTTTTTGCTTCTATTATTTCCTACATCTAAAATGGATACTTTTTCAACACATGACTGCATTTCATATGATGGGATATCTAAATTTTCTACTTTAAGTAAACAGAAAAACTCATTTTTAAATATTTTTAGAGAATAATTTTTCTTATGTACTACCTTTTTACTCAAGCTGTGAAATGTCCCAACTGCTCCTTTCTTCATATTTTTTAAGGTGAATTTTTCAGAACAATTTCATGAAGAGGAAATTGCTTCACAAGCTAGGAAGATATGAATCTGTTCTTTCAGAATAGTGAGTGTATAAATCCTTTTTATTGAAGAAGTGTTGTTAAAGTTCTATATGTAAGACGACAGTACAGTATTGATTTTGGTAACACTGATACAAAAGCAGTATCTTTAGGTAAACATGTCATATTCTTCCTAATTTTCTGCCTTTGCTGTTATGTTTCCTTCAATATAAAATGCAGGACTCCTCACTCATGTTCCTCTTCTGGCAAATTCTTGGGCATTCTTCAGAATGGAGCTTAGGTATCTCTCCTCTTGAGAAGCCTCCCTCAACTACCTCATTTTCTCCTCTTAAAGGTAATTCATTTACTTCATATACCCACATTTTCATCTTTTACCAGATTTTTTAAACTGTATCCCCAAATAGCTGATATGTCTCAGAAGATAAATTTTATTCATTCAAAAAACACTGAGCATCTGTAAGTCATGAGAAACTGATGGCTAGAAAAACAGACATAGATACTTCCTTAGGGTTAAACATAGATACCTGCATATTAGGGTTAAGCAAACATTTCACTCTAAAGATGAAGATGAATTATAATAGCACAGAGCAATGGGATCGGGAGATCAGGGAATTCTTGCTGCCATCACAGGGATGAGTAGGAGTTACCCCCAAGCAAGGAGACGAAGGGAGGAGGCAAAGGAAACAGATGTACAGATGCTAGGAGATGGCAGGAGGCTCAGAGGTTGAAGGCTTTGAAGGGCGCTGGTGCCTGGAGCAGGAACTGATGGGGAGGGTGGCTGACAAGGGCTGAGAGACTACAGATTTAGCCTGGGACTTCCAGCAGCTAGCCATACCAGGTGCTCAAAAATGTTTGCTGAATAAATAAATGAATAATAATAATAAAGACTATGCACTTGCTTGGTTTTTGAGGGTTTATGTTATTTGTATCTTGGGAAAATTAAACATTTTACAGGGTAATTTACTTCACATTACTATAAACAGGAATATTTTTGCCTTGTTAAGACCTTCCCCTTTTCATATATTTAAAAGTAATTTAGAGAATTATAATTCAGATTTAAATACAGTATATAAAGTATTTATGATGCAGCTAACTTGAAAAACATACATCTTAATGTACATCTGCTTCCAGAGGAAATATTTATAATATTTACCAAGTTTCTCTGTGGATTCCAAGAAGATGTAAATTGTACAGTCTCTTTAGGAGAAAAATGATCCTCATTTTCCACATAGCCTTACCAAATGAATGCCCCAAAAGACAGCTTGGCACTAACCATTTCTTTTGTCGGCACTACTGGATTCCCATAATATATACTGCCCAAGAAAAAGGAACACTTCCCCCTGATTGATGAAATCATTATAGACATTTCCCATCACAAAATGATTCAGTCATGAGGCAAAGACACCTAAAAATAAACTCTCAGGGAAGACAAATTCAAGAATCAAGAAGGAATTTCAATGTTCCTTTGCACTGCAAGAGCACTGGACAAAGAGGCCTTTCCAGTTCCTATCATGTTAGGAACAAATTACATAATCCTGATCCCATCATTTAACTGGATTAAGTCTCTGTTTTCTTATGTTAAAGGCAAGGTTATATGATCAAGTGGTCTCTAAAGTGGGCCATGGTCCAGTGTCCTCCTCACATGTTTCTTAAATATTATGAGATTATCAAAGGAAAATTCTTAAGAAAAATTATAAATACCACATTCAGTTTAAGGAGTTGATAAAGAATCACCAAAATTTTAAACTATAAAGATTTTTTTTTTTAATGAGAAAAGTGCATCTTTCAATAAATTAAACAGAGTCTGAACCCAATAGTGAGACCTCTCCTAAAATTTCATTAGTAACATGGAAACCCTTATTTTAATGTGAAGAACTTGAAAGAAATCCAACTCACAGTCATAAAAATGGTAAAATATTTGACAACCTTCATCTGGTCCAGGATGTCCAGCTACATTAAGTGATGAGGATATAGAATGTTTCCAATTCCTTCACGCTGTATTTCTTGGCAATCTGACTTAATTTTGAACTAAAAAGTCATTAAGAAAGTTATTTAACTCCAATTTTAAATGTTACAAACTGACCTCCTCTACCTACACCTCAGCCAGAAATTCCCATTTAGTTCTATCTTTATCATCTCATTTTAGCCTCCTGCACAGAAAACAGCAAACTCCTTTTTGAAAGTGTACTGGAATAAAACAGGGGCCAGAAAATATGGCCTATATCCTGTCACTGTTACTTGAAGGATGTGGGTTTGGGTAATCCACCTAATCTGTCTATGTCTACCTTCTTCATCCAGAAAATGAGGTAATATTTACCTTAGAATCATGAGAATTGAATAATGTCTATGAAGAGCTGAAGCCCAAATATATATTCAAAAGAAACTTATGCATTCCCTTAGACATTCTGCTTGTTGGTGTTCCTACTCACCACAACACCTCCGTACCTGGTATGTGTCTCTTGGGAATTAAGTCTTTTGGCTTGTATTTTGTTTGTTGCTACCCAAGCTATAAGCCAGAATTACCGAATCGTACAGATATTCACATTTTGCTAAGTTAGTATTCAGAAATATTTCACTAACTTTCCTAAGGCCCTAGAACTCCAAAGATCTACTGACTACTCTTTAGGTCAGATTTTTTATTTCTGTCATCCTGTATCTCTCTGCCTCTAGAGTCTAGATCCCTTCTCTACCAGTATCTTTATCTTCATTCTTTCCTTCGAACACCCGGCATAGAACCTTACTATTACTTACTATCCAGAGTATAATTTTATTTTCAATATGACTGGATATCTCAAATCATACTATTATATTTCAGTCATACTATTTTCCAACAAGAGTCAAATGAAGTGCAGACTCTTGAAAACAATAACAGAAATAATACTATCTTAAAAGTCAAAAAGATCTGGGTTCCAATCCTGCCTCCTCATTTACTAATGTGACAAGTCAGAACTGTTGTGAACCTCACCTCCTGAATCTATACAAGTGGATTTATAACGTTATTAGGAGGACCAGAAGAGATTAAATATCTAGAGTCTGCCTAAGTATTTGTAAAGTAGTAACTGCTTAATAAATGTTACTTCCCCATCTCCTTTAATACTTAACAACAACAGCATTCTCTAACATTCTTTATTAACCAATAAAGAAAAGATCAGTGCCGTTATGGTGACTATCTTTCTCTGTTTTTTTTATTTGGTTAAACTTATTTACACAGCTGTCTACCCCTGTGAGTCTGTAAAACTTTCGGATTAGTGCACACCTTTATTCCTCTCTCAGTTCAGTTCAGTCGCTCAGTCGTGTCCGACTCTTTGCAACCCCAAGAATCGCAGCATGCCAGGCCTTTCTGTCCATCACCAACTCCCAGAGTTCACTCAGACTCACATCTATCGAGTTGGTGATGCCATCCAGCCATCTCATCCTCTGTTTTCCCCTTCTCCTCCTGCCCCCAATCCCTCCCAGCATCAGAGTTTTTTCCAAGGAGTCAACTCTTCGCATCAAGTGGCCAAAGTACTGGAGTTTCAGCTTTAGAATCATTCCTTCAAAAGAACACCCAAGGCTGATCTCCTTTAGAATGGACTGGTTGGATCTCCTTGCAGTCTTTCTGCATCCCTATAATACCTAGCACAATGTCCAGCAAGTAGCAGAGGGTTAATATTAAATGTTAGATAAATAAATTACTGTAGTTACCATCTCATTTATCTCCCACTCATGCCCCAGTGGGCACTCACATGCAACCAATGCTTTTTAAAACTTCACAGTATGAACTTCTTAAAGATAATATCCAATAACATATTCTGTTCCCTAGACTATTTCTCACACATGGTAGGAGCTCAAACTTGTTAATCTGACTTAAGTAATCTTGCCAATGAATTAAGAGTATTTTTCACAGCAGTGACCTGCCATGCTAAGTTGCTTCAATCATGTCCAACTCTTTGCAACCCGATGGACTGCAGACCACCAGGCTCCTCTCTCCATGGAATTCTCCAGGCAAGAATACTGGAGTGGGTTGCCATGCCCTCCTCCAGGGGATCTTTCCAACCAAGGAATCGAACCTGCATCTCTTATGTCTCCTGCATTGGCGGGCATGTTCTTTACCACAAGCACTACCTAGGAAGCCATTTCCCAGCAGTAGAATGCATCATAAAAAGATAATGAATTTTTAAAATTATTATGATTTATTAACTTGATTATTTTGATTTATGCCCGAGAACTTGAAATGATGATTTTAAAATGCATATAGGATATTAAGATTCTCAATATTCATTATTTATTATGAATCTTCTCTCTGAAAGTCAAGCTTCATACAACCTAATTATCACGCACTTATTGTGTGTGAAAACATCCTCAAGTATTTTTTTTCCAATCAGTTCATAATTGCTTGTACTAATAGCTACTACATATTTTATTAATTTAGAATTGACATAATCTATCATTATATTTAAAAACTAAGAAAACATTGCTGACAATCTGTTGAGGTAAGAAGGAAAGCATGAGAGAGAAGGGAGAAAAGGAGAATAGGAAACTGAAAGAAAGAGGTGAAAGTATTGAGAAAAAAGGGGAAAAAGGACAGAATAAAAAGGGGAAAATTGATGAGGGTGAAAAAGGTAACAATGAAATGAGGAGGAGGAGTACAGAAATGAAAACGTGAAAAACAAGAAAACAGAACAAAGAGCATAGAAAGGGAAAAATTCTTAGATGCATATGATATTTATTCTATCCATATGTATAAAATTCTAGGATTATGAAATTAGACTATAGTATAAGATAAAATGACTCAGCTGTCTCAAAATGTCTTTTAACCATTTAGCACATTTCAAGCCCAGAAACTGTTGTGCAATTCCAAAACACTTAAATATGAGATCTGGATTTAGATCACAGTCATCTGTTTTGATTTAGCATAAAGGTGACATTACATATACATTACATATTCACATTAATAACAGTGTATACTTTCCACCACTTGTCATGTAGCTTCAAGCCAAATAATAAGCTTAGTTTTATGTCTTTACACAAAATTATTTATCAGTTTGTATTTTCACATATTAGGCTAAAAGAAATAAACCAGTTTCTATTCATAATTAACCTACACTTTATAATAATTATAAAACTCTAGGAATAAGACTGGTTTCCCTAAGAATAAATATTTATAGTACTTTATTGTCACCTACAATGCTGCCTTCTGAATAGCTTCCCATATTTTGTGTATAAGATTTATTTTATAATTCTCTCCTTCTTGAAAATGATATTAATTCTAATTCATGTTGCAGCTCTCATGCTTTGCACAATGCCCAACAATTTATATACATTCAACAAGTTTTTGTTGACTTAATTAATTAATTAATATACCAATGAAATGTTATGGCTTAGGTATACTTTAATTCCTGTGTGAACTAATCTTTTCATGTTTGACACAATATATCTATCCGCTTCCTTCATTCTCAGTACTCAGTTCAGTCTCTCAGTCATGTCCGACTCTTTGCAACCCCATGAATTGCAGCACGCCAGGCCTCCCTGTCCATCACCAACTCCCGGAGTTCACTCAAACTCACGTCCATTGAGTCGGTGATGCCATCCAGCCATCTCATCCTCTTTCATCCCCTCTTCCTCCTGCCCCCAATCCCTCCCAGCATCACAGTCTTTTCCAGTGAGTCAACTCTTCACATGAGGTGGCCAAAGTACTGGAGTTTCAGCTTTAGTATCATTCCTTCCAAAGAAATCCCAGGGCTGATCTCCTTCAGAATGGACTGGATGGATCTCCTTGCAGTCCAAGGGACTCTCAAGAGTCTTCTCCAACACCACAGTTCAAAAGCATCAATTCTTTGGCACTCAGCTTTCTTCACAGTTCAACTCTCACATCCATACATGACCACAGGAAAAACCATATCCTTGACTAGACAGACCTTTGTTGGCAAAGTAATGTCTTTGCTTTTCAATATGCTATCTAAACTGCCTATTATACCAAGCTAATCTTTTTTTATTTTTTAATATTATTGATTTATTTTATGCCATGCAGCATGCAGGATATTATTTCCCTGACCAGCAATCAAACCTGTGGCCCCTGCAATGGAAGCATGGAGTCCTAACCACTGGACCATCAGGGAATTCCTTAATCTTCTTTAAATATTTATTTCATGATGATATTCTCCTGCCTCAAAACATTAAAAAATCACATCCTTTCTGAGGCTTAAAAGTTTAAATGCCTTGAGCTTTCTGTCATTCAATGATAGATTTAAATGTTAACTTTCACTTTCATGAGATTCTTAGCTTTTTGTTTCAAGTATGTGACACTATCATAAACTTTATGAGGGAGATCTTTATAGACTTTGAGGGAAGGAAATGTTTTGCAGTTTATGTTTCAAATTGAATATTTAACATGTGTCAGCAAAATGTCTGCAGAATTTTTTGTTTAATGCATTTTATGGGCTATGGATACAGATAGGCTATTAGACCATCTCAAGATCACTATACTCACAGTCATTACACGATTAGGAAGGACATCTGAGAAATTCAGGTGCAAGCTCAGAGAACACAGAATCAGCTGTGGAAGACAAGCACCTGTGGCAGGTAATACCACACATCCACTCAAGAATTTCCAAGTTCCATCTCCAGTCAACAGCTCACACATCTCAGACAGGATTAGAACACAAACAGGGGAGTAGCTGGTAGCCTTACTCTTAAGGAGATAGTAACAACTGGTGAAAAAGATGGCAAATCAATCAAACCTACTACAAATCTACAGGACCCTCCACCCAACCCATAGTCTAGTAAGCGATAACATATGCACATTATTCTAAACCAATGAGCTGGGGGTGGCTTTTTATGTGACAATAGCTAATTGATAGGAAAACTGTACCTAGAAGTTCAGTACTAACCATTATAACAGAAACCTAAAATATATGGTACTCAATCTACAATGAGGCGGTAGTCAGAGGCTGTAAGTTCTTACAAAAGATAGAAAAATGCAAGAGAATTATTACTAAAAATTGAAAAAGTGCTGGAATTATCATGGATGCTTAAGAAAAAAAATGGTGATGTGTTTTGTAGCAATAAATGTAATACTTTGGCCTATGGTAAATTTAAAGTGAGATAATAAATACCTAATGAATTTATGGACCTTGGCAAGATGACTTTTCAGGTGATATATTCACAATGTCCATTGGTCTTACTACATATGATAAGGCACTTTAATAAAGAGAGAATCAAGAAAGTACTTGTCTATTTGCAAGCCATATTAGAGTGAATATTGAGAAGCCTAGGGTAACTACGTTGGAAAATAAAATTGTTTCTCATCTCTAGTCTTTCCAGCTGGCAAAACATTTTCAAAGTGAAATGATGCCCAAGGACTACAAGCAAGTCAAGGCTATGATTTCAAGGTCCTTTGTTAAGAACTCTAAAAGAATTATGTGGAGTCTAGTGGGGAGAGAAGCAATGAGGACAGGGGCTTCTGGAAATCTTTAAGTTGTGGTCTCACAGATGCCAAATCAGAAAAAAAAAAAAAAAACGGGAAAATAAAGTGTATAAAGAAAACCATTTCTGGAAAACAACTGTGGTTTGGGTTTTGCAGTGGACAGTAAACTATACCAGACCCAGAGAAAGCTCACAAAAGTTTATAGTAAGTTTCATAGGTAAAAGAGCCACCAGCCAGTAATAAAAGAGATTTAAATTGTTCAAACTGCAAAACATCTCTGGGGCTCCAACTTTCTATGAGCAGGAATAAGTCTCAGGAAACTTCTCTGGTGCCAAAATGAACATGAAAAGTGTTGCTCCAAAAGTAGCCAAGAAAAGCAACAGATTAGGAAGGATATTACCACCAGGCAGAGCAAAAACCCCAGAGCAGGCCATGGGGAGCAATGACCTGGAAAGTTACTGTCAGAGGAAAAGTCAGGACCTAATCAAGGAATATTTCCTCTTGTTTTAGAGTTGAGGGACAGGATAATATTTTTCCAGCATGGTTTCAGAATTACTCTGGACCAGTGACTGTTTGGTTCCTCTCATTTTCCCCCTTTTTGGAGTTACATTTGAGGAAACACATCAGAAATTTATGCAGTTTACAAGACTCTGGAATTAACATGATGCTAAAACTGGATGAGATTTCTGAAGGTGCTGAGTTGGAATGAAGAAATTTTGCTTTGGGGAGAGACATGTGTAACTGAAGCCAGGAACAAGACCAGTGAAAAATTTCTACACCCCTTCCCATATCTATACACTCTGCAACGTGACTTTGTAGCTCCTCTCACCAGAAAGTAGTCTATTTCCATACTCCTTGATTTTAAGCTGATACTGATACCTGATACCTTGGCCAAAAGAATGTGGCAAACAGTGTACCCGTTCTGAACCTAGGCCTCAAGAGATCCTCTTATGTTTAAAAGTTCTAGATTCTGTAATGTCATGAGACATATGATATACAGTTTTTTTTTTAAGTGCTTTATGTCTATCTGTGTGTCAAACATCATTAATTTAAAATTTCAGTATAATGTAGCTATAGGATTGGGAAGCATAAAACATACTTTTACCCTGAGTGTGCCCTTCTAAGCATTTATTTAAATGTTAGCTGATTTTAAATGCTTTTCCTATGTACTTTGGTGGTTCAATCGGGAAAGAATCTGCCTGCAAGGCAGGAGTCCCAGTTCAGTCCCTAGGTAGGAAAGATCCCCTAGAGAAGGGAATGGCAAAACCTTACCAGGAGAACTCCATGGACAGAGGAGCTTGGTGGGCTACAGTCCATGTGGTTGCAAAGAGTCGGATACGACTGAGCAACTAACACTTCATGCAAGCATTGCCAAACGTAATTCTATAGGCAAGAACTTCTCCACAAATCATAGATTAAAAGTAAAAGGAACTCACTCATCCTTTTTATTGTCATTTTAGAAGACACATTAAGATCTGTGATGATAACATAAAAATTTCAACTATCTTTTCACGTTCTAAATTTAGTCATTTCTTTGTAGTTTAGTTGACCAGTTATTTCATAGTCATGTAAAAATGAGAATATTTCAATTACAGAAACTAAATTCCTACTACAAGATGGATAAATGTTCAACATTTTTGGCTGTAAGTAAAACTAACTTTTATGCCTGTAGGATTCCCTAAATCACAAATATTTGTTTTAAAATTCATCTTTTTCTAAAAAGAAAAAGTACGTATTAGTTTACCATTTATCAAAGACTAAATAAGGGTTCTTTCCAAATTTCTTCAAAGAAATTTCACAAAATTGCTAAAATCTATTTTAGCAAGATATATTTATCAAGATACGATAAATATTAATATTTATCATACTAGAGTAATTAAAAGATAAGAAATAAAATACTTATATTAACTATGATATATCACATAATTTTGCTAAATAAAAAATAAAAGCATTAGATCTGAAACAGGAAAACTCTATTCAGTTTTTCATATAAAATTACAAAAAAATAGCATTTACTAGATTGTAACTAACAAGAATTTCTGTAGCCATTCATCTTTTTATAGACAGAATGTCCCAGATTCTTACAAATTAAGTAGAAATTACTGGTCTTGCCTTGATTTCCCTTTATTAGCACTATTCTGCAGGAAGGAAAAGGATTTTTAGGAAAAATGAAGCAGTCTCCATATAATTTTCAAGCTCAAAGAATACAAGAGCTGGATACAATTATACAAATTTTTCTAAAGAAATAGAACATCAAGTTTCAAACAAGTAATCACAGTTTTTTTCAACCTTAAAAAAAAAAAAAAAAAACTCAACTTTCACCAACATTGTACTAAGGATAATCTCTAAAAGGAGTACGTCAAGGCTGTATATTGTCACCCTGCTTATTTAACTTATGTGCAGAGTATATCATGATAAATGTTGGGCTGGAGAAAGCACAAGCTGGAATCAAGACTGTCAGGAGAAATATCAATAACCTCAGCTATGCAAAGACACTGCCCTTATGGCAGAAAGTGAAGAAGAACTAAAGAGCCTCTTGATGAAATTTGAAAGAGGAGAGTGAAAAAGTTGGCTTAAAGCTCAACATTCAGAAAACTAAGATCATGGCATCTGGTCCCATCACTTCATGGCAAACACATGGGGAAACAGTGGCTGACTTTATTTTTCTGGGCTCCAAAATCACTGCAGGTGGTAACTGCAGCCAAGAAATTAAAAACACTTACTCCTTGGAAGGAAAGTTATGACCAACGTAGACAGCATATTAAAAAGCAGAGACATTACTTTGCCAACAAAGGTCCATCTAGTCAAGGCTATGGTTTTTCCAGCGGTCATACATGGATGTGAGAGTTGGACTATAAAGAAATCTGAGTGCCAAAGAATTGATGCTTTTGAACTGTGGTGTTGGCAAAGACTCTTGAGAGTCCCTTGGACTGCAGGGAGATCCAATCAGTCCATCCTAAAGAAGATCAGTCCTGGGTGTTTATTGGAAGGACTGATGTTGAAGCTGAAACAATACTTTGGCCACCTGATGCAAAGAACTGACTCATTTGATAAGACCCTGATGCTGGGAAAGATTGAGAGCAGGAGGAGAAGGGGACAACAGAGGATGAGATGGTTGGATGGCATCACCAACTCAATGGACATAGGTTTGGGTGGACTCTTGGAGTTGGTGATGGACAAGGAGGCCTGGTGTGCTGCAGTTCATGGGATCGCAAAGAGTCGGACATGACTGAGTGACTGCTCTGAACTGAACTGAACTGAAAGGAGACTCACTTGGACAATGAAAGTTCTCCTGAGAAAACAGAAACTCAATCATCTAATTAACTAGCTAAGAATTTAAAACTGGTTTAAATTAACTCTTTAAATTCCAGAAGAAGATACTAAAAGGTTCTTTTCTATCTCTAACAGTAGCTCTGGAAAATGCAGAGTTTTTATCATGTGCCATATACCCTGCTATGCTCTTTACTATAGCATCTTTTGTGTCTTAAACCAATCCTGGAAGGCTAACACCATTATTAACTCAGGTAACATATAGGGCAACAAGCCAGCAAGTGATGGAACTTGAATCCAGAATTTATGACCTTAATCATTAATAGGTATTTCCTCTGAGCTTATTTTTATAAGGCACATTAGGAAATAAACAATATGCACAGAGTACAAAAAGAGTTAGGTCACCAAAATAGTAAAAATAGAGTATAGATTAACAAAAATGATGCCATAATTTTTAATCATATGTTATTACATTGTATGGCTTTACTAAAATTTATTTAAACAATTCCCTATTGTTGGACAAATGAAATATTTATCTTTTTTATTTCATTATTAGGAACAAATAGCTAAGAAATCACTTCATATGCATAACTGCTTATGTTCATATTATGCCATTCCAAGTTTCTTATGAGTTTATAATACATAAAATGGTTTCCCTGGTGGCTCAGCAGTAAAGAATCCTCTTGCCAATACAGGAGACACAGGTTTGATTCTTGCATCAGGAAGATCCCCTGGAGAAGGAAATTGCAGCCCACTCCAATACTCTTGCCTGGGAAATCCCATGGACAGTAAAGCCTGGCAGGCTACAGTCCATGGGGATGCAAAAGAAACCAAACAGGACTTAGCAACTAAAACAAATATTTAATAAACCCCATATCTTTGAGTCTGTTTCATTGAGCTCTCCTTTTAGAGCTCTACTCCTTTCTTTTTAATTTCTAAAACATTTTACTATTTTTAAGGCTAATCTAACTCACAGTTGGTAGCTTTATTTTCCAAATATTTGACTAAAATTAAATTGTATAATTGAGAATTTCTACAAGTTGTTTAACTTCTATGCATCTGATTTATGGACTACCAAAATGGGAGATAATAATGGTATCTACCTCATAGGATTGTTGAGAATATTAAATGAGTTAATATATGTTGAAGACTTACAATAGGATCTGGCAAATAGTGAGCAATGAATTATATATATATTTGTATAGTATATATAGTTACCTGTGTATTTTTATGTATATAGCCTACATTTATCTAGATATATGTTTATAACTATATAACTAGTTATCTATATATGTATATAATAATTTTTATTATTTAGGATTGTTAAAGCTCACCTGTATTTGTGTAGCAACTCTGCTTGCTTTTAGATCTTTTTCCTTTCTGTAAATTTCTATTTTTCCCCTCTTCATTACTCTTCCATTGTTACATGTCTAGTAACACTTTCTAACTTACTAACATCATGTAATCCATGTACATTTTCTAATTCATTAATACTTTCCTGAAACCCTGTTTAAGTGAGGTTTCAAATTTTGAGTAGTCTAGAGCTTATAAAGCAATAACTAGTCATTTTTCTGCATTTATTTATTCTAAATTGATGTTTCATATTACTGATTTTTATCCATTTGGTTTGTTTTATCTAAATAACTGATTTGTATTTTTTAAAACCAGCTCAGATTGCATTATAAGTTTTTTCATTTTTTATTTGATACCTTCATTAATTTTTACTGACTTCCCAACTGCTATCGTGTACCTCCACTACTACTGGGCTTCTATAGAGCACCCTAATTCTAATAGTTTTCTCATTATAAATAGTGCAATATTTTTCTTATCTTTTTTTTTGTCTCCCCAGTGTTTTACAAGGCACATAATGTGCTTTGATTTTCTTTAGTTTTTGTGTTTCATTTAATAGCATAAATGAACCTATTTCTCTCCTGGTCAGTTAAAAGTAAACTGCATATTTTAATTTCTTTCATTTCCCTACTCCATAATTACACAGTCTTCATTATTACTACCTGGGATTTTACATGCAGATTATCATAATTATATTGACATATTTACATTATAATCTATTCTTTCAAGAATATGTGTCTTTTACATTCACTTGTACACAAGATATTTTAAATTCTATTCTTGATTTCTCAGCTTTTTTATTCAGTTGGATAAGTTTTCCAGCAGTTTTTCCTAATAGGTTGTGCTGTGCTTAGTCGCTTAGTTGTGTCCCAGCCTTTGTGACCTCACGGACTATAGCCTGCCAGGTTCCTCTGTCCATGGGGACTCTCCAGGCAAGAATACTGGAGTGGGTTGCCATGCCCTCCTCAAGGGTATCTTCCCAACCCAAGGACTGAACCCAGGTCTCCCCCATTGCAGGCAGTTTCTTTACCATCTGAACCACCAGGGAAGCCTAAGTATACTGAATTGAGTATCCTATCTCTTCTCCCAGGGAACTTCCCAACCCAGGAATCAAACCAGGGTCTCCTGTATTGCAGGCAGATTCTTTATAGCTGAGCTATCCGGGAAGCCCCTAATAGATTAAATAATGCATATTCTGAATATTTCTATAATACTACCATAGATGAATGTCCTGTTTATAAAACTATCACACCACCAATCTATTTTTTCCTTAAAATTCTGTAGATAGAATTTCTCCATTGTCTCTGACATGTGGAATCGAAAATAAGATGGGTGAAGCCAACTGACATTTACCTTTCTATGTAATCTATTTGTTTCTTTGGCCTAGATATTGATAGAACTTTTCTTAATTACTGTAGTATAATAATTTGACAATAACAAAAAGAAATTACTGAAAGCTACATATTTAGGTAAATAAAATTCTTCTATTGTGCCTGCGATTATTGTCTCATTTCCACATTTTGTACTTTCTCTTTGGAACACATTTATTTATGCCCCCCTACTCTTTATTCCATCTCTACTCTGCTCTTTTTCTTCAAAGTGTTTATCATTCCTAATGTATTATATATTTCCTTATTCCCATGTCTATAATCTGTCATCCCTCCATAGGATGTCAGCTCTGTGAGAGCAGGTACAGTATTTACTTTGTTCATTGCTTCATCCCTAGAGAATTGAATGAGATCTAGAATAGCTAGATAATAAAATATGTTTTGAGTGAATCACTGAAATCACATATATTAGGTCATCATTTTAGCTTAAATATAATTGATTTTGTCTCACATTATTTTAAACATTATCATTTTCATCTGCATTATTAAAAGCTGCTCAAATGTCTTCTTTTAATCACAGATTTTATTTTATTTTTATTTCATCCCTAGTTCTACTCATTACAGTCTCCAGAGTGGGATTTATTTGATTTAGATTCTTAGCAGTTCTGTCTTACCTCTTTCCCTTGTCTTATCTCTTCCCTTTTCTACTCTTTTTTTCACAGAAGTCATGCCTTCTTGACTGTGTTGAGGTCCTACAATTCTGCCAAGATATGTGCATTTCAATGTACTTATCTTTAGAAAAAAGGTAATGGGTAACAGTTACAGACATTGTTACTGGGTTCATTGGCTTCATTCAATGAAGTCCTGTGACTATCTTGGGCCTACCTTTCATGGAAGACCCTATGACTTGATTAGATTTTACAGACTTCCTATCCAGTTTCTCTAGTCCTTTCATGATCTTCCTATGTGTAGAAAGAGGAAGGAGGCATGTATGGGACAGGAGCGAGAGTTTCTTTTGTTCCACAGAAGTTCCAGAAGGATACAAAGGAACAGACACCTGTCTTTCTCATTATCACATGTGTAAACTCTCCAGGTCAGAAGTTAGAGCAATGATGCCTCCCTCAGTCTCAGGCATCTTTATGATACACATTTTAAGCACAATAAAAATATCAAAGTTGGCCAAGTTCTCTTAGGGGAATTCCTTTTGATGTATATGTAATATGTAATTCTTTAAGATTATTAGATTGTCCATAAGAGTTAATTGTCAGTGTTTTGTAAAATTTTAGTATATCTCTTTAAGAGTTCATAAAATCTGGAAAAGGCTACATTATGTATATGTTAATTAAAGCAGCACTCCAGTTTGTTGACAGACAGTATATCCTTCTACCAAAATTATCTAAAATACCACATGAAGTGTGGATACTATTTGCCATGATTAAACTACTAACTACAATTAATACTTATTTATTTATATGTCTTTCTTCCCTGGGTACTCATTATTTGCCACCTAAAAGCTGATAGTGAAAATCCATAATGATTAATTTTTAAATCAAATTATTTAAAATATTAACATCTTAAAATTTATATATGCCAGGCTTTCTCATATTATGTATCTCTGATTCTTCACTTGCAATATAGAAAATGATTTAGTAATGAAAATGACTTTCCCTTTGCTTATGAGTAACTATAAATCTGTTCCTTGGAAATAGTGTCAGAGATACTCCAAACACCCAAGCTCACATTAATTTCTCCTCACTTTGAATATCTATTGCACATTCACTCACTAACATGCAATTTAGTGCTTAATTATTTGCAGATTCATAGTATGAAATGTTCTTGAGAAAGAAGTGCCAGAAGGGACCTTACAGATTATCAAGTTCAATTTACAAATGAGAGAACAGAACCACAGAGACATATTCAAGATTGCAAAGCTAGCTAATGGCAGAACTGAGGCTAGAACACAGGTCTTACAATTTCTTTTCCAGTTTTAATTTTCTAGCCAGATGGGAAGGTATTTAAGGACAGAGA
The DNA here is from genome assembly GCF_029378745.1 of Bos indicus. Taxonomy (NCBI): domain Eukaryota; kingdom Metazoa; phylum Chordata; class Mammalia; order Artiodactyla; family Bovidae; genus Bos; species Bos indicus. The sequence continues at coordinate 46,000,536 of NC_091762.1, read as the reverse complement.
TCATGTCCTCTGTGTCCCAGTAACCTCTTTCATACTCACACAATGGGTATGAGTGAAAAATGCTGAAGTGCTCATAAATGATGGATGATAAGCAAGACATGCTTTTGTTCTGTTGTTTCGGCTGGACCGCATGGTTAAGTAGCAATTATGTACCATATCATAAAATGACAACTGAATAGTGACAAACCTCGAACTTTTTCTCAAAGTAAGGTCACATCAGAAAGTACTTAGAAATAAAAAATATTTTCTTTGACTATAATAATTAAAAAAATATCTCAACGTCTAGTAAGCATATCAATAATATCATCTCATTTACTCTTTCGATGGCTTTATTTAGTAAGCATTACTATTATCTCCAAACTACTAATAAGAAGAAAAATCTCAGAGGCAAAGTAACTGGCTCAGTGTCTCAAAGCTAAGGAGTGGAAAGGCAGGAAATTAAACTTAGTCCATTTCATTAAAAAGCTTAAATTCGTTCTATCACTTCTCCACAGACAAATGCTGTTTATTAAACCATGTCCAAAAACTCCTATATTCAATACCACCAAAATGAAAATTATAATTACTACACTCAATATTCAAAATTACTAAAATGTATTTCTTAAAACATGTAAACTTAGTTACCACTTCTAACTAAAATGTAACAATGATATAACAGAATACATTTCTTTTCACTGCTACATCATTGTCTATAGGCAAAGACAGGGTGAAGAGAATACTTAACTAACAATCTTTGGAATTAGCAACAGTAAAACTCAAAAGAGTAGCTATCTTTGATAATTTCCTACATATTCCCTAAGAAATAGCTGCTCAATTTTCCTCAAAGGGAAAAAAAAAGTTACAGTGAATTTTAATGTACAGCACAACAGTGGCTAAGGAACCACTTGGTGGAACAAGCTCTCTTTCTATACTGATGGTTATCATTGAAACATACTGCCACCTTATGACAACTCTTTTTATATCTTAATTTTCAGAACACTGTTTTAAAAATAAATTTTTGCCAGGAGTATGACCATGAAGTACAGAAATTATCTAAAATTTAAAATTAATAAATAAAATAAAATCCCTAGCTCAACTGAAAATAGACCAAGAGAAAAAAGCTATACGTAAGAGACTATTTTTAGATTTTTGAATAACAGTGATTTTGATGACATGATGTAAACATTTTTAAATTCAAGAGACCAAGATATAACTGACTGCATGTTAGCAATGGACTTAAATTTTGAGTCTACTTTCCAATTATAGCTTCAGAAGTTATATACAAAGCATTATTCCCTTACTGTATCTATCATACTGCAAACACACACTCAAAAGTTATAAAAATTGCAATGGTTCTGATTGGAAAATAGGGGAAAGAAACACTAAAATTAGGAAAGATAGTAAAGCTGAATAAAGTCCTTATTGTGTGAAACTGACAATAAGGCAAAATAAGTATTATTACTACTACAAATTAAAGACCTATTTACATAGAATCCTGTTTCCATTGTGAAATTCCTATCATACTGGAAAATGTGGAGCTTTTTCCCAGCATCTGGCTTATTTTTCTCTATGGATCCATGGCTCATGTTTGTATCGGGTTTTGTTTCCTTTTTTCCATTAGCTCTTACGGTACTTATAGACAAATATATGATTCATAGTTATCAAGTATATAAGAAGCCATTGTATGCATTTGGTACTCTACTATTACTCCTGGTTACACCTCATTTTTATGCCTTATTTTTACTTTTGCCTGATGGTGTCATTTACTTTCATTTTTATGTATATACTTGGTACTGTGAAAGGAATATGGATTTTGGAAGCTGAAAACCTAGAACCAGTTCTAACCTTTACTAGCTCTAGGATCCTGATTAATTACTCCATCTCTAGGACAAACTATAGATTTGTCATTTATAACTTAAGGTTAAAATACCTTCTTTGCACAATTATCATAATCATTAGAGACGACGATAAGAGATACCTAATATTTGTTGGGTGCTTAAAATGGAATGGTTACTCATATAACAATGTCTACATTTTTATTTCAATAAAACTTCTGAAACCGTTATATTTTATAATTGCAATTAATACAGTACTGTTCTCTAAAAAAAGATATTTTTAAACCAGCAATGTCCTAGAATTTAGGAAAAGCAGTTATTGCTCTTTATTTTTATAATCACCCTCATACTCTTTTTGAACTAAGCAGAATTATTAACAAGAATATTTCAATCAACTGTTCAGCTGAATTTAAATCATAAATGAAGAATAAATAAATGGATGTACTAAAGACTCTGGCATTATAGTTTTAAGGGAAAAAAGCTGACAATTCACTCAACTTTTACGTTTCTGCTTAAAATTTTAAGCAAAGGATCAAAACTTTAAAAAAGAAATTGTGCACAGTAACACATTGCTTAGGTTAATTACTGATTTGCTGTTTGCCCCAAAGTTTTAATCAAGAGAGTTCTTACATGTGGATAACAGTGGAGACATCTGTAAAAGTTAGTGCCACGTTTAACTCCTCTAGGCACGGCAGCACCTGGTGACGCCACAGGGAAGAAATCATGGATACTTCTTAAACATACTGCAACAGCTGTCAACTCAGAAGGAGGTATATTCTAAGTTCTACCAAGCAAGTAGTATTCCATGAAACCTCATTCTGTCCCTTCTTTTAACTGAAAAGAAGCCAGATGGAAATATGCAACTTGTCAAATTGCAAATAAAGAATTTGTATAAATCGTACTGTGCGTCACTCTTTATGTTCAGCTTTAAATACTTTGTCACTCAATTTCAGAATAATTTCACTGACATTTTAAAATAAAAACAAAGATGTTGGATGCTTTTCCAGATAAAGACCATACCACATCTCTAAGCGAATATGATAAAGGTAAAGACAATGGAAATATGATTGTATCTTTAATATAATAACAGAATGAAGAAATAAAAGACATCATTCTAGATGCTTAATAATGTCCAGAATGACTATGACTGTGAGCCATCTCTCACAACAGTTAATGGTGCAATCTGCTTGGAGCACACAGCCACAGAAAACGAGAAAACAAGCTATATTATTTATAATATAGGCATCCTAGTTGTGTTAGAATGGCTAAACCTCCACTTGCATCTCCAGTACAGTCCATTATACAAAATTATCATGATAATTATAAATATAATGTGGCCAGATTTAATTGTTAATGTATGCAAAGATCAGAAACTAATAATTTTGTGATATATTATTGCCACCAAAAATTACTTATAATTTTAAGATCATGAGATGCTTTTCATAAAACTGGACAATATTTAAAGTTAAAGCTTCACTATTTCTGAAGTGCCACTGGGAATGAGTTAATCTGTCCATCATTCTCATATGCCTGCATAAAAACATTAGTTGAGTACTTACTATAGAACATATACCATGCACTTTTATTTTATTTATATACCATTCCTTCTATATCACTAAACATTTCTTTCATAGCTGGAATCTAGTTTAGGGTGGGAAAAATATTCTACAAAATCTGAAAGAGAATGTATCAAGAATATGAATCACATCATAGTCTCCATTGGGTATGATGTCTTAATGATGGTATGATAGCAATCACTGAATCTCTATAAACACTCATAACATTTCTCACTAAACTCTATAGTATAAGGAATTTGCTAACAGCCTCCTAATGAAACTAATTATTTGCTTCTTTTCCACATAAAGCCTAAGAATTACATAAATGATTTTAGCATGTCAACTCTCATTTTTTATACCAGTAATAACACACCTTTTGTGGGTAATCAACATTAAATTATATTTTATTAACAATATTATCCACTTTTCAAATGCTTATAATTTTACATTATTTGCTACAACCACCACATCATCCATGAGAACAAGGCATCTTTACACCCAACACTACAGATGAGAAAGCTGAGATGTGCAAAGGTTCAGAGAGCTGCCTAAGATCACGCAGACAGAGAGAGTACTGGGGTTCTGAGTAATTGATTCATGTTTGTGTCCAGCCCGTGTTTGTGACACAGCCCATGTGTCCTTCCAGTCCTTTACTCCCTGACAAAGTTTTCAGGTACAAATACTAGACTGTGTTTTTTAATATATGTTGTAAAGTAACTTTAAAGGACAGAAAGATGGCACTCAAATTGTTGAGGCAGGAAACCCAGTCACTATTTTCTGCTTCTTCTCTTCTTCATCCTCTCCCACTAGTAGATGCAAAATTAAACCATTGCAAACAAAGAATCTCTATGTAGGAGGTATAGTTTATAATTCCTGGTTTCTGTGAGTTACATAACTCACTGGACAAGATATACTCATAACCCTACTACTTCTGGAGTCCTCACTTCTTTACAAGTCATTTTACTTCAAGTTTCCTTTCAGTTAACAACACAACGGATGGCAGTCACTGAAGCCTAGCTTGGCACATGTTCTATGGAAGATCCTCTCATGGCAGCTACCTGTTCTCTGAAGAGGGGAAGCCTACCACAGAGACCTCTTGGTTATCTTCAGGTAAAACATCTGCACTGCTCCCGACACTGCCATGCACACTTGCTCTTTTTTCCCACCCTGTGATGGTTTAGTCTCTAAGTCCTGTCCAACTCTTTTGTGACCCCAGGGACTGTAGCCTGCCAGTCTCCTCTGTAGTTGGGATTTCCCAGGCAAGAATACTGGAGTAGGTTACTATTTCTTTCTCCTGGAACAGGGATCAAACCCGCATCTCCTGTACTGCAGGCAGATTCTTTACGGCTGAGCCACCAGGGTGGCCCTCTTCCCACCCTACTAAGCTGCAGTCTGATTTCATTCAGTTGCCTATTTACATTTAAAACTACCAACAAAAACATGGAACATCAAAGTGTTACAAAGGCAAAGGGCAGGTAGGGAAGGCCCTCTCAGAAAAGGATCACAAAAATCATACTACTGTTGTATATACCCACTCTAGCACCCCCTTCCCTTTCAAGCTTCCCTTGTGGCTCAGCTGGTAAAAAATCCGCCTGTAATGTGGGAGACCTGGCTTGGGAAGATCTCCTGGAGAAGGAAAAGGCTACCGACTCCAGTATTCTGGCTTGGAGAATTCCATGGACTGTAATAGTCCATGAGGTTGCAAAGAGCTGGACATGACTAACTGACTTTCACTTCACTCTAGCATTAACAGGTTTCATCAATTGCCTTAAGTCGTTCATAAAAAGTAAACTATTTTCCTTGACTACATTTGGAAAATAGAAAGTGAAAGTGAAGTAGCTCAGTCGTGTCCGACCCCATGGACTGTAGCCTACCAGGCTTCTCTGTCCATGGAATTCTCCAGGCAAGAATACTGGAGAGTGTTACCATTTCCTTCTCCAGGGGACCTTCCCAACTCAGGGATCGAACCTGGGTCTCCCGCATTGGAGGCAGACGCTTTAACCTCTTAGCCACCAGGGACAACTAAATTCCTTTTCTGCGTTTGTCCATATGAATCAAGCCTTAGAATATATTCTCTGAATGTCAGCTGGTAGTATCATAAGGGTGTTGCTATGGTTCTTTGTGACTAAAAAATACAAAATGTGAATCAACATGATGAAGGCACAATCCTAGAGAAATGTGCAATGATGTGACAGGCACTCAAGAATTCTTGAAGAGTAGAAGAGGGCTGGGTTGGAGAGAAGCATATAATGTTACCATTTATAGTTCCTGTGTTACCCACCTCTCAAACATTCCATTCCTAGTTCTTACAGAATCAAGACAATTGAACAACAACAAAAAAAAGAACAAAAAATTTCCATCTTGAGAAAATAATTTTTGAATAATTATGACTAGAAAAGGTTTGCCTCTTCTACAATACAAAGAACTTCATGGCCCAATTTTACAGAGACATATATTGATCATCCTGTTAAAAAATGCAAAAAAAAAAAAATGTTTTTATATAAGTGGATGCAGACCATAGGAAATGAGATGTGCTTTCATACTTGGGTTTAGATCGAAGGGTTGTTACCCCAGGCATGATGTTGATGAACCAGGGAAGAATATACACTATTTTACTTCCAGGCAAGAATAAGAAGGCATCGTTTCTTGGAAATCATAAAGCTAGCGAAAGAGAGAACCAGATGATAACTCCTTCAATGAAAGGCCATACTTCTCTTAAGATCAGTGCTTTGTCCTAAATCCCAAACTTGTCCTCATGTCAGTAATAGAAAGCATCAGCTCTCCTACACAATCCCTCATACTTCTAATAAAATCATGCTACTCATAGCAGCAGATGGTATCTTAGGAGACGCAAGGGTAGAGTAAAAATAAGAAAAATAATGGTGGTTTAAGAAATAGGACTGATACTATACTGACATTATCTTCTTATGTTTTGTTAGTAATATTAGAAATCATTTACACAAATGTGAGTCACATTATAATATGTCCAATCTGATGTGCAATATTTGATCTCATTTGAATTTCTATTCCAAAGATATTAAAAATATTCAAAATAAAAGGAATCATAAATAAAAACAAAATGAAGGACATCTCAATTCCCAGTGATCATTATCTCTCCAAGCAATAATGGTTCCCTAAGTATGAACTATGCTTTTCCTTTAAAAAAAAAAAATTACTCTTACGGTGAAAATAAAAACATTTTTTCAGCTATTCATATCAACATTTGAAAGTACAGATATCTATTTAGTAAGCAAGTCTCCCTGGTAAAAAGCTCCTGGGAATACATGAAAGAGCTCATTAGAGGAAAAGGACATACAGAACAAGAGAATACACTTTAGTCTCTAAGTGTGTTACAGAAAATGTGAAAGTGTTAGTGGCTCAGTCATGTCTGACTGTGCAACGCCATGGACTGTAGCCTGCCAGGCTCCTCTATCCAATGGAAATATACACAATCTTACAAGACTAAACCACTGTCCTCAAGAAATGGAGCACCAGTTTTCTGCGACGGCGGGTGGGGGGGTGGTAGCGGTTCTCATTTACTGCAATAGGCTATGAATCAACCAGATTAAATTACTCATAAGAGCACTGGGGAAGCACTGCCTCTCGCAGATGGCCTATGTTCAAATATATGGTCCCTCTCCAGTCCCAGATCAGAATGTCCTTTCTAACTACTTCTATGAAAAACATGAGTGATTTCATATTACCTGAGTAACTAGGCTAACACATGTTATCCAAAGCGCCAATGTTAAGAGACTGTGATTTTGATGGTTATATATATCAACTTCTTAATGTCTCCATCTTTTACAGTGCTAAGTACATGAGGACAAAGTTATCCAATGCATAAAAATGTATGTCCAGAGGAATTTTAACATCAATAGAAGATGGAAAAGTAGTTCCTGGGTTTGTAACTTTGGCGTTAGGAAATAATATATGACTATCATTTACATGGTTGTCTGACTTTAGTAAACACAACATTTTTGTTGTGTAATGGGAATTAGATTTACATTTTGCTATTTACTAAAACCATTAAATGAGAATATAGCTAACTCAGACTTTGTAGAAGGGAAAAAGCAAAGCAGCATATAAACATATACTGGCCTTTCCAACAAGCTTCAAACACCATGAAGTCAACTAAACATTCAATTTCATTAACATGCCTATATGTAATTGTGAGAAAATTTACCACATTTTAATATGCTTTGGGGGCTTCCCAGGTGGTTCAGTGGTAAAGAATCCTCCTACCAATGCAGGAGATGCATGTATGATCCCTGAGTGGGTAAGATCCCCTGGAGAAGAAACGGCAACCCACTCCAGTATCCTTGCCTGGAAAATCCCATGGGCAGAGGAGTCTGGCGGGCTACAGTAGATTGGATGGCAAAGAGTTGGATAAGATTTAACAGCTAAACAGCAGTGGCAGAAATATGCTTTTACTGAATATAAGACACATCAAAAATGTATCTTTTGGAGTATGTACCAGAAATAGGACCCCCCCCCCCACCATTTCCTCTGCCAGTATCACATAAATCAGTTTGGGCCATCATTTTACACTATGCATATTATTCAATTTGAATATATATTTAGAGTAGCATTTTACAAATAGAAGAAGATAACTACATACACACACACACACACACACACATCTGTGATTCAAAACTTTCATTTACACAATGACACCCACCCAATGACACGCACCCATTAATAGTCCTTCATGCCATGTTTTTATAGCAGTTCTCTAAACACAAAGGGAACCTAAATATTCAGTAGATATCAAACACACCAGACACCTCCTTGTTTATTAACAGATCTTTATATGAGTTGAAAGAGAAAGATGACCTTTCCTTATAGATCACTACCTCCTGACTGAAATAACGTGTGACCAATTTGGCCTTTAAATCTTAGGTCAATGATATGCCTCATCCGAATTAAAAAACAAACAAAATAAAGGCTCAGCATTTCTCCAAAAATTCTCAAGACAATCTTATAGATGAATGACATTTAAATCTTATTACTTTGAAAAGAACAAAGACAATTTTTCTAAAATGCATTCCCTTCTCTCTTCATAACATGTTTATTAGTAACCATTACTTTACCAAGCCTATCAAATACGATGGTTGCTGCCTCAAAAACTTTGATCTTATTTCTAGGAAATCCATGCCCTCTCTTAACATAAAAATGAAAAAAATAGGGTGATACTTAAAAATATTTACATGTGTGACTTATAATTAGCCTCCATTTCTACACAAAAGACATTGACATTGCAAATATTTTTTTTATAAAGCAGAAAGATGAAATGTGCCCAATCCACTCTGGATTATTATAATGTTCTCATTTAAAACCACCATCTGTCAGAGATTATCTTATTTTATACCAAGGGAATATCCGTTAAATATTCCTCCTCCTCATTGTGGAAAAATGCTCATACAAGATTAGGGCCCCACCTGAGGAGGTGTGAGTATTGGTCATTTTAATCTCTCGTCTCTGAATGAAACTTAGAATAGACAACTGAGAAGTTTACACCTACAGAATATCATTCTTTTTAGGCTAAAGAGTGTGATTCCTGAGGGCTGCTATTAATTTACACATTCTGAGGCCAATGAGTTAATTTACACTATCTTGGCAACAAGCAGTTATCACTTATTTTGTTTGGTTTAAAAATAGCAAAAATTTACAAAGGTAAAGTTTGTTAAAATACAGCTTTTACCTGCAAGAATCTGGGTGGAAATGAAAAGCTAATGTTGGCATAACTGCTGAGGGGGAAAATTGGCTAAATCATTCTCTTTGTGCATGGAACTCCCTAACTTCTAGACTACTTAATCACAGCTTCATATTTTATGCTTTATTTCCCTGGCTTTGGGGAAAAAATACACAGGTCACTGTGAACTAAGAGCAGTTCTTAAAATATTCATGCCACCTTCTATTCTTCGTACAATAGTAATGAGAAAATTGAACTTTTTGTTCAATTACAGAAAAGACTACTAAAAATTTCAAGTTATATATGCATACAGGTAATATGTAAATTCATGAAAATAAAGCTCCTTTTCTCATTTCACAGATTTCTCAGTAGGATATTTCATATAGGCAGTAAAAATATTTGAAAGCAAAACTTAATAAGCCATAATTGCATCTATATCTAAAGTAAAATAGAAAAAAGTGAGACTTTCATTCTAAACAGTGAAATAGATCATAATGACACTTTGGAAAGAAAGATTAGTTTCTAGATGCTATATCATAACTGCTGGCTTAAATTGTCAACCTGCAATTCTAGTATCCATTTAGAACAGTGGCAGTCTTCCATGGCAAGGTTCTCCTGGTACTTTGCAATACATGAAGAAGAAGAAAGAGGTCTATTTACATGATTCAACTTACCCTTAGGCAGAGAAGCAGCAAACACTTTAAAGAATGGTTCTTGGAAAAGGTAGAAGTCTGATACAAAATTTATGATGTCCTTTACTTTAAAAATTAAAAAAAAAAAAAAAAAAAGCTAAAGTCTTTTGGGAAATTCCGAACAAACAGCAGTTAAACTGAGTAAAATTATAGTAATAAAAGCACTTTTTAAATTAGAGCTAATGACTCTCAGAATGTTCTTTTCTGAAAAGAGAAGATATTTATATGTTAAGTGCTAAGATGTAAGTGTGCATTAACATTGATATTATCATTATCAATCCATCTGCACAGAGTTCACTTTGCCATTGACTGTTACTGCTCACCTAGTGTACACATTTGAGAGAGAAAGTTTAATAATACATCTTCCCCTAAAAAATTATACCAGGGTAGGGAAATAGGTATGAAATAATCAATGTGATACAATGTAACAACTACTTCATTGGTAATATGTGATAGCTTTTCTTGAGAGGGTACCAACAATCCCTTCCACCTACGTATGTGCATGCCCCTTCTCCCTTTAAGAGATGGAAACTATTCCTCCTTAAAACTAGACCACATTCTATTAGGACTTCCAGGGATCAATAAAATTGCGCCAGAAGTGCCGTTGAACCAGTTCTGAACCAAGGTTTTAAGAGGCCTAGAAGCTTTCACTTTTGCTCTCTTAGAATGCAACTTTAATGCTATATGACGCTTATTTAGCCCACTTGAAGATGAGTACCATGTGGTTCCTCCTGCAAGTGAAAGCATCCTGGCATTCCAGCACGTGCTGAGCACCTACAGGACTGCAACTACACAAGTGAGTCCAGGCAAGACCAGTACAACTACCCAGCTGAGTCCAGCAAAAGGAACTGTAAGAAATAGTAAACTGCTGTTTTAGACCACTAAGTTTTGGGATGGTGTTTCCCTGGTGGCTCAGAGGTTAAAGCATCTGCTCGCAATGTGGGAGACTCAGGTTCAATCCCTGGGTTGGGAAGATCCCCTGGAGAAGGAAATGGCAACCCACTCCAGTATCCTTGCCTGGAGAATCCATGGACGGAGGAGCCTGGTAGGCTATAGTCCACGGGGTCGAAAAAGTCAAACACGACTGAGCGACTTCACTTTCACTTTCACTTATGCAACAATAGATAAATGTCGTTAAATAAGGAATTTTCCTTATAATCTATTAAATCTAATCTAATTTTCCCTAAGAATAATCAGCTAGTAAAGAGAAAAAAGCCAATTCCCCTGAATTCCCACCCAGAATGAAAATATAGTGCAAAGGCAAAAATACAAGCTGTAGTCTCAAGTGGAACACAAAATCTTGTGACCGAATGTGAATCGCAATAACAAGGCCAAGAGATGACCCACATCAGTGAGACACATTAATACCCTCATTCAATGATAAACTCATAGTGATTCAGAATCTGATAACAGTTCATGCACCAGCCCCAATTAAAAATATTACTATTAATTTGCTATTCAGTATTAAAATTTTGAAAGTGATAAAGCCACATTTCAGAAACCAATATAACAGGACCATATAAGCTGAACCTCCCTCAAACATTCTTTATCTGAGGTATGATTTAATGATGGTTTCTGACTGTACTGGGAGCATCAGTCATTGAACAGCAGCATCATTTCGTTTGTAAAACTGAATAACCTATTACTCATATACTTACTGTTGATCACCAGGATACAAAAATCTGTGTGGTAAATTCAAGTAGCTTAATTTCTGGGAAAATAGTTTGTGGAATGAATTTTAGGCTTTTCTTCCCAGAACATAAATCACATTTTTTATTATAGATATTAAGCAAAAACTTAAATAGCCCCATTTCTTTTTCTTTTTTTTTTTTTTCTGCTTTTCTCTCACCTCCCACACTTTTTTCTCAGCCCATGGGATCTCATGCTGGCCTGAGTTCCTTTTGCTATTCCACCATTTTCTCAAGTGCTCAAAAAAGCAATATTTAAACAATAAAATTAAGTATAACATAAATATGTCTTTTTAGATACATTTCCCAAAGGACTCCACGTCCTCAAATCACTCAACTCTTTTCCCCAAGTCAACACATTCAGCCTCTGAGTACAGCTGGTATCTGCTAGTTATTAGCAAAAAGCTTTAACACATTAGTAACAAAAATACCACTTTAACTTTCTGACAGACTTAGAGATGGATGCTTTTGAAAAATCAAGGAGGGAGGTCTTCTATAGGACAAGGGAGCAAATCAAGTCACAGCGTAGAGAAGCACACCGGCAGCACCTGAGGATGCCCGAGAGAGGGAAGGTGCACCTCTGGGGAAGCCACAGGCCACTGAGGAGCCACAGTAACAGGAATTTGGGACAGATGTGTGCTTTAAATCACCTCCTTCAGAAAATCTGCAGTAATTTCTCCACTGCTTACTATAACAATTTCTAAGAACTCTTTCTGATGATGGAAAAAAGTGATCAATTCTGTCTCAAAGTTAGTCTGGGCTCAAAAGAGACACTACTCATAGACCCAACTGACTTCAAGACTATGCTCTTTTTAAGCAGAGAAGGTGATTCTGGAAGAGGCCACTTTTCTTGCATAAGAGGGGAGCAACGATATTAGCATTTTAGTCGCTAAAAGTTCTTTCTTACACATATTAAAAAGGATAGTACAACGCCTGGAGGGATTCCGCATCAGGTCCCAGAAGAGAAAAGAATTTCTACAGCATCTATGCATTTCAAACAAAAGTACCATGTTTCCACAGAGGGCACAGAATATTCTGCAACAATGGAATTTATATGATTATCTTACTTTTTTGACATTTGTTTCAGAGAAGTTGTCTGAATATATTTTTTTTTTGGCAAAATGTGGATAATAACACATGTTGGAAAAGTAAAAAGTAATTTTCTCTGTTATCCTATTATTTGAATACTACTTTTTGTTACTCTCTTTTTATCTCTTTTTTACGCTTCTTTAGAATTTTTGAAAATTTAGGTTTATGTATAATCATTTATATTGGGAAAAGTACAGTTACTACAGAGGACAATCTGCTGAATTCAAACTATTTAATTAGAAAAAAAGTTGATATGTCATTTAATTATATTTATAGGCATGAGTAAAGATTATCTACAATTATCACATGGTAAATAGCCTACTTTGCTTTAGTATAAACTACAGTCAGAAGGTTTCCAATTATCTAGTATCATAAAATATTTTATAAATAGATAAGTTACTCTACTGAGCTTGAAACTTCTTTATTAATATACATTCAGTCAGGAAATAGGTAGTTGGTTCATCCAAAGTGTCTAACTAAGAATTAGACATATATTATAAATCAATTCCCAATATGACAGATCAGTTATACCCACAGTCTCTCAAGAGGCATCATTGACATTTTGTAAGGAACAAGTCTTTATTTTTTTTATACAGAGGATGTCTGAGATCTGTGATGTCCTCCTATTACATGCCAAAGCATCCACTCATCATTGTGACACCAAAAATGCCTCCCCACATTTTCAAATGCCTCCTGAGGGGTACCCACTCTTCCAGTTAAGAATAATTAATAGATTCACTTTAGAATTCAGGAGGGAATAGAAGTTTTTTACAAAATTGAAACCAATGAAACATCTACTTAACTTGGAAACCATAATAATCTGTTTTTGCAACTGTAGCATTAGCAGTACTATAACAAGTTTTATGGTCTAGTGTATATTTATAGTATAGCTGTGCTAAACATTTTTGAAAGAGTGAGAAATTTGCACTTGCAATAATGCAGAAAGCTCACAGGGAAACCATGTTTAAGCCTAGTAACTATATCATGGTCTGATCACGCATCAGTTGGCCCCAGGTACAGTCTTTTTACTTCTTTAAAATTCCCTTTCTTTGAGAAAAGGAACACTTACACAATAAACTAAACTAATTCATTCCAAAAAGTTCGCACATTTGTGGACAAGAGGAAAACAAATGTTTTATTGACTTATCTAAAACTCGGAGAAGGCAATGGCACCCCACTCCAGTACTCTTGCTTGGAAAGTCCCATGGACAGAGGAGCCTGGTAGGCTGCAGTCCATGGGGTAGCGAAGAGTCGGAAACGACTGAGTGACTTCACTTTCACTTTTCATTTTCATGCATTGGAGAAGAAATGGCAACCCACTCCAGTGTTCTTGCCTGGAGAATCCCAGGGACGGCGGAGCCTGGTGGGCTGCTGTCTATGGGGTCGCACAGAGTCGGACACGACTGAAGCGACTTAGCACAGCATAGCATCTAAAACTACTGTGATCACTGAAATTTGTTCAGTTAAATACTGAACATCAATGTTTTATTAGATGCTTAAATTAAACATGTATTAATGTTTTGTTAAATTGTGAATAAATATAATAGGAATATAGAGAAGGAGTTTGTAATGAGAAAGAAAAATCTTTTCAATTCTTAATTGCTCTAGGAAGCCCAGTGTTTACGATATTTTGAATTAAGAAAGTGATTTCAAAAATTTATAAGTATTTTAAAAATGAGGAAATATATTGAAGTTTCTTAATAGCATTCGAAGAGAAGCTTCCTCTGTTAACCCTTTTACGCAGTCATCATGCAATACAGGGTAATGATACTTCAATTAATAATTGTTCATATAATATGATATAAAGGCCCATTAGATACAAAAAAGGATATATTATCAGAAGACCTTAATCAGGAACACTTCCCTGACACCAATTTAGTTATAGGACTTTGCCCATCTCCCAGAGGAAAAAAGGGAAAGATACTGCTACTGACTCTTTAGTCTACAACAGACCTTCCTTGTGCTAAATACTATACATATTTTTAACTAAGTCCCACACCATTTTAGCAGTATTTCCATTTAATCAGTGATGAAACTAAGCCTAAATTATGTCACACCACCCTTAAGTGTCATTGAAATAATATAGGGAAGGGAAGGAAGGGAAAGTCTCTCAGTCATGTCCAACTCTTTGCGACCCATGGACTACAGGCTTCTCAGTCCATGGGATTTTCCAGGCCAGAGTACTGGAGTGCGTTGCCATTTCCTTCTCCAGGGGATCTTCCCAACCCAGGGATCGAAACCTGGGTCTCCCACATTGTAGGCAGACGCTTTACCCACTGAGCCACCTCTAATAATATAACCAGAAACTTCAGTTAAAGTCATGCTCCTTTATGTAAGTTAGTCAGTCTTGGACAACTTCAAAAGGGCTAGCAGAAGAATACAGGAGAGAAAAAAGTTTCTGTTTGTAATTTTTTACCCTATCTTAAAAAAGATTTAGCAAGTGGAGGCCAGTTACCATATACTCACCACCATTCATTCATTCAATAAACATATCTACCTATAACAAATATTATCAAATTATTTTTCCATCATTTATCAATTTTCTAAATGCTAGGGATATGCAAATTTAAATTTTGGAATAATAAATAACTACACAATCAACTATTGAATATTTAGTTAAAAATATTAATTATAAGTCATGCTGGCTCTACTAATAGAATGTATAAAATATATTTAAAAAGTAAACTAAAGTAGAATGAAGAATAGTGTACATTATAACAAATAATAAGAACAAGGATTTCTACATAAATTTGACTATGATTCACATACTTTTAACAATTTCACATTTTGATATATTTATTTGATATAATAAAATTTCACATTCATCATTGTAGTTTTTTAACAATAAACATAGCATACACACTCCTTATGCATAGACATATTTAACTTTAATATATGTACATGTTCAATATAGTATAAAATACAAATTTCATTCTCTGAGGAAGTTACAGTGATGATTACATGTCTCATTTTGCTATTTCCAGACATACTTAAATACTATTTCTTTTTCTTATAAAATGTAATAAAAATTATCTTTCCCTGTGTTACTATTATTATTTTAAAGTCACCCTATAAATCTTCTTCTACCAACAAAAACAGTACTTCATCAAAAGACACCCTCATTAACAACATAGTAATGAAGGTGATATCTTAAAACTTTCAGTGTACTGTATAGTTTAAAATTCATTTTCTCTTTTAATCTACATATCAATTCTGTTAGGGAGATGTTAATCCCTCATTTTATAGACAGAAATATTGAGGCTTAAGGAAGTTATTTTCTTGTGTCAAATTACACACCTAATTAAGGAAGTTAGGTAACATTCATGTTTCTTCAGTGATTTTAATCACATTAAATGGATTCCTCTATTCCACATATGGATTTAATTTTTTTATGAAAAGAAGATTGCACTTTCTCATTCCATACAAACACAAGTTTAAAATATCCTTTCAATGTAACAGAGCACAGTGAGTACATCATTACTCCACACCCTGTTTACCAGACAGCAGGTCCTGCTCAGACACTGGGCAGTGCCTCAGTGGGCCCCACCCAAAAGCAACCAACTGTCACTGAGCTACCATTAGTGGTCCTGCTCAGCCATTGGGTGGTGCCTCAGTTAGCCCCGCCCACAAGCAACCAATGGTCAAGAAAGGACTGTTAGTGAAGGGATTCTGGACAGCAGTGGAGTGGTGGCTGTGAGGTGGAGAGTGAGGTAAGAGGTGGATCCCAGCCCAGCCTTCTCCCTGAGGCCCTCCAGCTCACCTAGCTTGGGCTAGCAGGTGAGTGGGGCCCCAGAGAACAGGCTTGGGGCTGTGTCCTGCAGAGCTCTGAGCCCTCATCAAGGTCACCCACTAGCCTTGGCCCAGGCCTTGAGGCAACAGTGAACCTCTTCCCCCATCCTTGCGTCTGTGACCTAACAGCAGTGGCAGTGTGCCTGGGTTACATTCTGTGGGACCTGGTCTCCCCTCTGAGTGGCCTGAGGAGCCTGAGGGCCAGCTGGGTCGGGCACCTGGCTCCTTCAGTGATGACAGCTGGGCACGGTGTGGGGACCTAGCGCTGAGGGAGCTGCCAACTGAAACCTGCCTCTTCTTAGCTAGGATGAGGACCTTGGAGGGTGAAAGCTGTGCCTTAGGACCTTGCTTTTCTTGTCAGGACAGAGAATAAACATTCATTTGGTAGGGATTTACAGGAACATTGTTACCTGACCATGACCTGACTTCAAGAACAAAGGATTTGACACCAAGAAGTTTGCAACAACTAGCCACCTCCCTCCTCATCTCTTTTCTTTAAAAGGGCTTTGCTGAAAGCTTTCAGTATCTTTGGGGTTCTTAAGGCATGAGCCATCTATCTCCTTGTATGACCCTGTAATATACCTTTCTCTGTTTCAAGCTCCAATGTTTTAATATTGTTTAGCCTCACTGCATCAGACACTCAAACATGCATTTTTAGTAACATTAATACACCAGTAAAATCTGTGTTTTAGTCCTTATATATTTTTGATGCAAGTAAACATAATTATGCACATGACATACATAAATAAGCTTTCACTCCAATTTACTTTAACTCTTTCTTAATGCCAGTATAAAAATTACTGTATATTGTTATTTGTGCAAAAGGTGTCAGGAAAATTCTGAATCAACACCAAGGAGGAAAGTATAGGAAGGGAAGAGGAAAGAGAGATAAGGCAGGAGAGACAGAGAAAGAGAAGAAAGAACAAATATCCAGCAGTAGCAATATGAATTATTTGCTTAGTTACCACAAAAGTAATAATTACCCTGTAACTCCATGGGAACAATGGTAATTTCACAGTAGCTCATGTTACTGTTATCATCCTACATCCTGATAACTGTGAAATTAATTTGTGGCACTACTGTAAAGGTTGTCTATAAGCTGTTCCCTTGGTAACAGTATTATGCTATGATAGAGAAGGAATGGGCAGGAGTAAAATGGGCAGCAGCAAGCTGATTATACAGGGGAATGTGTCTAGCTAAATACACATGGCATAGCAATCACCCTTGGAAAATCTACCTGGCTTTCCAAAAGTGTTCCCTCCCATTCACTGTTCAGTATGTGTTGACTGTAGTTAGTTCAAATGAATAGCAGGTAATAATCAAATTACCAGTTTATAATAAGTAACAGAGTCTTATCTTTAAAAAACTGGAAGAAAGTAAAAGATGTAACACATTTATCTTGCTCTATTTTTCTCTTTCCTCCCCTGAAATTAGTACATGTTATTAGAAGCTATACCAAACTCATACACACACACACATATACACACTTAAGAAAAGCAGGCATACTGCAGATAGCTAGGCAACCCTTAGCTACAAACAGAATACCAAGTATTTTTTTAAAAACAGTTTTGCTTAAAGATATTCATTGAAAAAGGAAGATCCATTACATCTCCCATCTACTATCTTCAAAGTCATAGAAGGAAATTTTGAACATTGGCCAAAAGAATAGTAGCTTACATTTCTCTTTTTTATTTTTCTGCATGAAATATTGAAGAGAGTATACACTCAAGTGGAAAAGCATAACTGTATGATACCAAAGAAATTCTGAATTAGATCTGTGTATTTTAAAATCTATACATCCCAAGCTTTGGATGGCTTAGCAGCCCAGAGGTACAGGCCAGATTCTCCAGCTCACCCTTCTTTCATAACACTAAACAGGCTGAATACCATTCTGGGATGGTAACAAATTGGCTGAGTGCACAGCTGAGATTAGCTAACATCTATGTGCCTGTGCTAAACTAAGTATCATGAGATTGGCACTATTTTGTCATTTTTCAGATAGAAAATTCAGATACGAATTCTTCAGAGTTCAGTAAGTCTATTTTAGAATCTATTTTTGCTTTTAAAATGATCAACCTGTACCTAGAGATATAATTGCATCTTAAAGATTTATGATAAGCTTTTGCTGAGTAATATTTTCCCTGTATATGCAATGCAAGGTCAATAGTTACTAGAAAGTCTTTCATTTGGCATATCATAGATTCCTGTCAGCCTAACTTCAGAGACTACTACATTCTGATAATGTAGAATGTAGTTCTGAAGAAAAGCTAAATCACAGACATAAATGTTCTAATCTTAGTTGGCTCCTACCCACCAAACTTCTTTTTCCCAAAGTACTTGGCACATAATAGGTTTATAATTTTTGCTGAGTAACTGAATAAATATTCTCAAAATCCTTAGTTGGCCATATTCCCAATAATGACCTTGTCCTAACCAACATTTAGAGTCATCTCCTCTGACACATACTTCTCTAGAGTTAGTCTCCTAATTTTTAGGTCTCTGAATATTTTCTCAACAATATCTTAGAAAAGATCAGTGAGAGTGGGAATTATGGTATATTATTTTACTTTATTTTAATACGAACTCACCACAAAGGCTGGCTACAAACTAAAGTAATAAACCACCCCCAATAAATAGAGCAATGGTTTTTACTATTATAAATTTACCACTATTCTGTGTATGACCATAGGAAAGTTTCTTGATCTACTTGAATCTCAGTATCTTCATACTTAAAATGGGCATAATAATAGTACCTACCTCATGGAATTATTATTAGAAAGAAACAAGATAATCCACGTAAAGTGTTTAGCATAGTATTGAAAATTAGAAAGATTATAATAAGCATCTATGTTATAGCTGAAATGTATTAAACATATCTAAAATACTTAAGATATATTCACTTCTAAAATACTTAAGATATATTCACTTCAGTGATTAAATTTTTACCATGTCACACAGCTGAAACATGTTCCAAAAACTTTGCTGAGTAATCTTCTGTGTACCAGGAATGAAAGATGGCACTGAAAACAAACTTTGGTATCAAGCAGACAAGACTATATAGGTTGTAGTTCTGTCACCTAAGAGAGTTCCCATCTGCAAATTACTGAAGCTTTTTGAATCTGAATTATCTATTAAAAAGGGTAGAGATTGTAAGTGTCCACTTGCCTTTTTTTTTTTTTTTTTTGCTTATTAAAATAAAACTCATACTCCTTCCCACAGCTAATGGGTCATATACTGCCCTAGAACTCATCTTTCTCTTCCACATTCCAAGCACACTTTTTATCTTCAGAGTCCTCAAGGATGCCAAGCTTGACATCAAAGTGGGCTGGAAGCCCATGTACCACACCTGCACTCACCCATAGAAAGCAACGTGGAAGCATGGAGGATTTATACCATGATTAGTCAGGCACATTATGTCAACTGAAATAAAGTTTCTATGACGTCTGTACCTTTGAGTAACTCCAGTATTTCTTAGGAATCACCAAAGATTATCCTAGCTTTACAAGAAAATGTGACCCTGACTTGTGTGATTAATAAGTAGATTTTCATGGAAATCACTGACTATATGACAGTGCCTTCTAGAGGCAAACTTATACCTGCGTTAATATGCTCGCATCCTGGAAAAAGAAAAAATACCTTCTGAAAGTCCATACTAGATATCTGAAATAACAAAGGTGAAGTACAAACTATGTGATTCATCATAACGTGAAATAAACATATATTGCTACTCTGTGATTTTAGTCTTTATCTCTGTCTGGCCCATTTCTTGAGATTATTACCTCAAGATGCTCTCCCATGGAGTTTTCACTGAGAATACTTTAATCCAGTTTCTTAAAAATCCATAAAAATTACTAGGGTCTCAATGACTTGCCAACAATCCCATGTTTCAAAAACGATACATAAAAAACATAATCTTCACCAAGTGTGACTAAAGTATTTTACACCTGCAGTGTTGAATAGTTCCATTGGAGGAAAGCAGGAAAAAATATAAGTATGCACACCAAAACTAAACCTTGTTGTCACAGTGTATTCCTGCTGAACTGACTAATTCAAACATCCCACAATTCCAACACTGATCTCTTAGCCTCCCATTTTTACTTAATTTCTCAATTAGTACAGGTCTTTATGTTCTTCAAGGTTTCTGCTATACTCTATGTTGCAAAATGGTTAAAATGAAGACACCCAGAACTTGATTATCAAATGGTTCAAGTCCCTGATTTCCTCTTTATTATCTGTGCAGCCTTAGGCAGGGTTTTCTTAACTGTAAAATTAATGTAAGAATACCTTGAATTTAAGTAATAATAGTATTCACCTCATAGGATTGTCACAAGAATTAAGTGAGTAATCACATATAAATCTTGGCATATATGTAAGCAAAAAATTACACCTTTTATCATTGAGTCCTTCAACTTTCTATATTTATTTTGGTTCATCCCCTTTTTAAATTTGAACTCAATTTTAATGATTTTTAAAAGCCTTCTATAAAGATTGCTATCCCCTTGTAATTCAGTTCTTCCCTTATGCCATTCTTAAAAAATTCATATTCTGAATGAAAACTTTCATGTCCACAGAGAAAATCATACATACATGCAGAAAATCAGCATCATAATACAGCCAATGTCACCAATAAACTGAGCTCTGAAGACTCCACAGAAAGGGCACCTATTTCTTCGGTCAACTTATTGTTCTTCCATTCTCCAACTACTGAAAACTTTCATCTTTTCTCCTGACTTCCAAGCCATTTTTGTTCGATTCCTTTATTTTCATCATGATAATCTCCCTTTGTATTTTTGTGACAAAAGTCTTAATTTGGTGCTCTGAAACAGAGATGCCAACAATTCTCTAAACCTGCTTTATTTTTTTTTTCTGCCCCTTATCACAATGTTGTTTCTGGCCCTCTTTTTATCAAACATGAATTCTTACAAATGTAATTGGATTTCATCTCCTTCTACTGTCTCTAAAGTCACATGCCTTCAAGTTTCATCTCTTCTTCTTTCATCTCCTGGAACCTCCATGTTCACATCTAATTATTTTTAGTTACTCCAATGTGATAACATTCTAGCCGAATTCTACATCTCACTCCTCCCTATTTGTAGCCAAAAAGTCAAAGAAATTTGTTGTCTATATTGACCATCTCCACTTTCTTCCTGCCCACTTATTAATGTTTATTCATTCATTCCATAGTCTATTCCAGTCTAGCTTCTGCTCTTACTTCTCCATGGATGATATTCATGTTACTCAGTATGTCTACGCCACTCATTCCACAGAATACTTTTTCAGATCTCCTTTTATTTGAACTTTTGGAAGGATTCAATAAAGTTGGCTGCTCTTTCCATCTTAAAGCATTATCTTTCTTTCAATTTTAAAAACTCTATGCTTTCCTCCTTTTTTATGATCATTCTCCAGTCTCCTTAGTTTTCATTTGTGTTTTTCCATCTTTTCCTAAATAACTGTTAATATTGGAGTTCTTCAAGATTCTACTGTGCTCTTTTGTCTCATTACACATTCATTTCCATGGCTTCAGTTATATCTCCACACTTATCATCTATATGTCCTTCATTCTCAGATCGCCACCTTACAGCCCATCTCTGTCCTTACCTTTGGGCATGTATGTCAAATATAATTATTGAATCTAGTCATGCACTGAAATTCAACAAATATGTGCTAAGCATTTGATATGCCCCAGGAACAGTTCTAAGTAGTAGGGATATATAGTGAACAAACACAGAAAACTTCTTGCCTTCACAGAACTTCATTCTACTAAGGGAGATACATTAAACATAAACAAGTAATATAGACAGTAAGTTAGACAGCTGTGAGTTCTCAGGAGAAAAATAAATTAGGAAAGATTGATAAGAACTGTTGATACAACTTGGGTAACGTTTATATAGCAGCCAAGGAAGATGTCTCTAAGAAGGTAACATTTCACACTGCAGTAAGATTAGATGTCAATTACAGGAGAAAATCTATTAAAAATTCCAACATCAGGAGGCTGAACAACACGCTGCTGAATAACCAACAAATTACAGAAGAAATCAAAATATACATATAAGTGAATGAAAATGAAAACATAACAACCCAAAATCTATAGGACACTGTAAAAGTAGTGCTAAGGGGAAGGTTCATAGCAATACAGGTTCACCTCAAGAAACAAGCAAAAAGTCAAATAAATAACCTAACTCTACATCTAAAGCAACTAGAAAAGGAAGAAATTAAGAACCCCAGGGTTAGTAGAAGGAAATAAATCACAAAAATTAGGGCAGAAATAAATGCAAAAGAAACAAAAGAGACCATAGCAAAAATCAACAAAGCCAAAAGCTAGATAAATAAAATTGACAAACCATTATCCAGAATCATCAAGAAACAAAGGGAGAAGAACCGAACCAACAAAATTAGAAATGAAAATGGAGAGATCACAACAGACAACTCAGTTCTTCAGAGAAGAGAACTAAAGACTGAGAAGAAGCAAAGGCAGAGAGAATGGAATATGCAAAGGATGATTCTTCTCTCATATCTTCCTTTTTCCCTGTGTTCTGTGAAACTTTTTATGGTTTGCCTCATCTCTTTCTAATAGAATTTTCAGCCATGTATAATAACTATCCAGGGATTTTTTTTAAATTTCTTATGCCTTTGCTGTTTCCTTTTCTTTCCAGTAAGTGATAAATAGTATTATTTTTTGACTAGTTGTGTCTTATCTTCATGCAAACAGATTCTCTTCTAATTTATTTTATAAGTAAGCAGGATATAAATATTAAATAAAATAAATCAAATTAAAGTAATCAGTACGTCAACTGAGCTTTTACTTTGTAAAGAAACAGCATTATGCCTAATAGAAAAGGGATGCAAAGTAGCCAGATTGTCGTGGATAGAGGTATGACTGAGAGGTGAAGACATGGAGTCACACTGTTCAGATTACATATTCCAAAAGGTTGGCAGTGAAACGCCTTCAGAGAAATTTGTCGTTGGATACAGCACAGTTCTGACAGGTGGTACTTAGTGAATTCTTTCAGGTTTTTAAAAATATTTAATTATGAGCATATGAACATAAGCCTTAATTAAGATAACTCTTTCTTCTGCCTTAATAAGAAACTGCTAAAATGTCAGAGGGCAAGACTAAAAGTTTCTGTCTAAACTTATTGTATAGTCTCCACATTTAAAAGCATGCCATGCTAGCAGGAACCACTAAGCACATTCTCACACAGGTTCAAGGCTATCCAGGTTCCAATAAGAATTTTGGACTTGAGGAAATATAGAAGAAACCACTGAGTCATAAGCAATTTCCCCTATCAGAGGATCATTTGTTTTTCTTTAGGTGACCCAGATATATTCCTCAGATATATCTGTTACAAAGACTCCCACCCAGCTTTATCTTTGAAAGACTCGCTCGCTATCTGAGATCCTGTCTTTGGGGATATTATTCGCTTTAGTGCAGGATGTCAGAGCTTGCTTACTTATCCTCTATGCTTTGGCTGATTGTTCTGAAATCTAGAACTTTTACCATTTAAAAGTTGTTTTAAATGTCTACAGTTCTTCAAAATGCACATATTTTCCCCTCTCGGGCTATAGTATAAAGCCTGGCCCTGAAATGGTTTCAGGCTTTGTCTTCGTAAGTTCTACTGGATCCTATATCAGTTTGTTTGTTTGTTTTTTCTTTCATATGGTTGTTTAATTTACACCACCAGTAACATTTTTTTCCTCAGACTAAACTGAACTGGCTCATCAAGATATAGTCAGGTAGAAAGACACCCGCAAAAAACCTGATACAGGCAAAAGCAACATTTAAATGATTCAAAGTTTTGTTCTTACATGTCTTAAACATACTAGTTTATTATTCTTCTCAAATAAACACATTATTTTCTCAAACTGAAGGTATGAAATTATTACAATAAAGCAAATTAAATATACTAAATGCTGTGTAATTATCTCATTTATATGACTCAGGTTATTAGCTTATATATGTCTTTCAAATAATTCCCATTTGCAGTTACATTTCAAACTGCAGATTTGACGCACCAGCCAGGAGGAAAGCCACAATACCTGCTGTGCTAAACTTACTGAAACAAATAGAAGAAAAACACTTTATTGTGTTTTGTTCCTGTTTTACTATTTTGTAATTGGACTACCCTACAGGAAATACTCTTCTTTATAATATATCACTGAGTTAGTATAATAATCTTGTTTCATGCTCTTCCTGTATATACAACATAAGGATTTCTGAATTTTAGGGATAAGAATAATATGACACAAAAATTTAAAGATATTAATCAAAAGTTGTGTTAAGACTATTTGTAATGGCAAATGCTCTTAATAATATGACTGAATGTATTTTTTGACAGTGAAAACACAGGCACACATATGTTTGTATCCAAACAGCTCTAAAATGAGATGACACAGATTGAGAAAGAAGCATTCTGGAAAAAAAAATATGTGTCTTCTTCAAATGTTTTAAATTATTAACAGCATATATTTTATTATTTAAAGATTACAAAGTTGTTTTTTCCTTTTAATTTTCAAATAAAATATGGCTAAAAAGCAAAGTCTCCTTGTATACAAAGTAGTCTTAAAATTTACATCTGGAGATTATGGTTTAGGGTTATATTTAATGAATCTTATTACATATTATACAGTTTTTTCATGGCTAATTTTCTCAAACTAAATAACTTTTATGGAAGTGTTAATATCTTTATAGAAAAATTATAAACAATGCTTAGAAAATGCTTGATAACTCCACTTTATCTCTCCCTGGATTCCTCATATTAAGAACACCTTTAAGGTGAATTTTGTCACTGAAATAAAAAATTCACTGGAAAGATGTTTAAGCTGGAGTAGCTTTGTGAATTGTGCTAATAGATGTAAAATGTTATTTGTAGTGAATAATAAAAAGTCTTATCACATTCCATTTAGGAAAAAAAAACTTGGTAGTATATTAAATGTCTTTTTAACCCTAATTCTCATTTAATGCAGAAATCATTGAGAAGAAATAAAGGAGTTTGTATAACAGGATATAACATCTAATTTGGAGCTTTATATAAATACCACCTGTTCCTTAAGTACTGTCAGCATTTACTGAGGATCAGAATAAAAGGATACCAAAAAACTTTGTTTTACATAAAAGCACACATAGAATTTCTTCAGGAGCAAATACTTGTGAATATAATTTAAATAAAAAATAAAAAAGGAACTAAACATAATTTTGAAAATGACATCGTATGGTATGATGTTCTAAAATTCTGTCCTAAAACTATTTCTGAGGATTTTAACATATTACACAAATTCATTAAGAAAAATAAGTAAATGCATTTATTTCATAAAACTTTAGACACATCCTCCTACAATGTGTCTTTGACATCTATCCCTACAGAATCTCACTGATATTTATCTTCCTATACCAAAGACTAAAACATTTGATTGTGTTCACCCATGTGCAGCATACCAATGATACAGAACTCCCTCCTGAGTAAAGAGGGAATTAAAGAAATTAGACGATAACAGGTTGCATATTATAGTTGTAAAAACAGTCACTTTAGGAAAAGTAAGTGCTTAAGTGGTCATATAAAGAGCCCAATTAAAACTAATTAACCTTTGTCTCTTAGGATTTGTAAATGTACACTATTTAGCACTAAACTCATGACAGGACCAGTTAATAACTTATTCTTATCAAAGCAGTGAGTTACTTCATTTACATGTGGGGTAACCCGAACATATATTACTTTGTTTTTTAAAAAAACAAACACTAACTTGACACTTACTAAAATATTTTGTTAAAGAAGCAATGATCTAGCTCTATTCTGATTCATGTAAATGAAATATAAACGAAAATGTTTTGAAAAATATGGCTCATAGAGGTTAAAGAGCTTACTAAAAATTACAATCATTCCTAGGGACAGAGTCAAAACTAGAACTCTAGAAAGGTAGGAGATCTTGACAGGTAAAGCAAATTAAATTTGGTTTTAAGCAGTTGAGTTTGCATGACAAAAACGCAAATGTCAAATAAATATTTCGAGCTTTGGGTCTGGGGTTCAAGAGGGTGATGCACCAGATAATACACATTTTGTTGTTGTTCAGTTTGTGGCACACCAGGCCTCTCTGTCCCTCACCATCTCCTGAAGTTTGCCCAAGTTCACATCCATTGCATTGGTGATGCCATCCAGCCATTTCATCCTCTGATGCCCTTTTCTCCTTCTGACCTCAATCTTTCCTAGCATCAGAGACTTTCAATGAGTCAGCTGTTCGCATCAGATGACCAAAATACTGGAGTTTCAACTTCAGCATGAGTCCTTCCAGTCAGTATTCAGGGTTGATTTCCCTTAAGATTGACTGGTTTGATGTCCTTGCTGTCCAAGGGATTCTCATGAGTCTTCTCCAGCACCATAGTTCAAGGGCATCAATTTTTCGATGCTCTGTCTTCTTTACAGTTGAGCTCTCAAAGCCATATGTGACCACTGGGAAGGCCTTAGGCTTGACTATACAGACTTTGCCAGCACAGTAATGTCTCTGCTTTTCAGCACACTGTCTAGGTTTGTCATCCCCTTCATGGATCATGGCCGTGTGGTGGCAAAGGAGCTTACACAACTCAATGAAGCTATGAGCCACACTGTGTAAGGACACCCAAGACAGATGGGACAAAGTGGAGAGTTCTGACAAAAAGTGATCCACTGGAGGAGGGAATGGCAAACCACCCCAGCATACTTGCCATGAGAATCTCATAAACTGCATAAAAAGACAAAAGGATATGATGCCAAAAGATGATTCCCCCAGGTTACTCGGGGAGAGTGGAGGAGAACTACTAATAGCCCCAAAGAGAATAAAATGGCTGGGCTAAAGTGGAAACAATGCTCAGCTGTGGATGTGTCTGGTGATGAAAGTAAAATCTGGTGCTGCAAAGAACAGTATTGTACAGGAACCTGGAATGTTAGGTCCATGAATCAAGGTAAATTGGGCATGGTCAAGCAGGAGATGGTAAGAATAAACATTGACATCATAAGAATCAGTGAACTAAAATGGATGGGAATGGGCAAATTTAATTCAGATGACCATTATATATACTACTGTGGGCAAGAAACCTATAGAAGAAATGGCGTAGCCCTCATAATCAACAACAAAGTCTGAAATAAAGTACTTGAGTGCAACCTCAAAAATTACAAAATGATCTTTGTTTGTTTCCAAGTCAAGTCATTCAACATCACAGTAACCCAAGTCTATGCCCCTACTAACAAGGCCGAAGAAGCTAAAGTTGATCAGTTCTATGAAGACCTAAAAGACCTCCTAGAAGTAACACCAAAAAAAAAAAAAAAGATGTTCTATTCATCACTGAGGACTGGAAGTCAAGAGATACCTGGAGTAATAGGCAAGTTTGTCCTTAGAGAACAAAATGAAGCAGGACAAAGGCTAACTGAATTCTGCCAAGAGAATGCATTGGTCATAGCAAATACCTTTTTTCAACAACACAAGAGATGACTTTACACATGGACATCATCAAATGGCAATATTGAAATCAAATTGATTATTTTTTGTAGCCAAAGATAGAAAAGCTGTATACAGTCAGCAAAAACAATACCTGGAGTTGACTGTGGCTCAGATCATTAGCTTCTCATAGCAAAATTCAGGTTTAAACTAAAGAAAGTGGGGAAAACCACTAGGCCAGTCAGGTACAACTTAAATCAGATCCCCTATGAATATACATTGGAGGTAATGAAAAGATTCAAGGGATTAGAACTTGTAAGCAGTGTGCCTGAAGAACTATGGACAAAGGTCTGTAATACTGCAGAGGAAACAATGAACAAAACCATCCCAAAGAAAAAGAAAAGCAAGAAGGCAAAGTGGTTACCTAAGGAAGCCTTACAAATAGATAAAGAAGTGAAAAACAAGGGAGAAAGATAAAGGTCAGTTCAGTTCAGTTCAGTCTCTCAGTTGCGTCCGACTCTTTGCAACCCCATGAATCGCAGCACGCCAGGCCTCCCTGTCCATCACCAACTCCAAGAGTTTACCCAAACTCATGTCCATCGAGTCGGTGATGCCATCCAGCCATCTCACTCTCTGTCGTCCCATTCTCCTCCTGCCCCCAATCCCTCCCAGCATCAGAGTCTTTTCCAATGAGTCAACTCTTCACATGAGGTAGCCAAAGTATTGGAGTTTCAGCTTCAGCATCAGTCCTTCCAAAGAACACCCCAGACTGGTCTCCTTTAGAATGGACTGGTTGGATCTCCTTGCAGTCCAAGGGACTCTCAAGAGTCTTCTCCAACACCACAATTCAAAGCATCAAAGGGAAAGGTATATCCAACTAAATGCATATTTTCTAAAAACAGCATGGAGAGACAAAAAAGCTTTCTTCAATGAACAGTGTATAAAACTAGAAGAAAAAAAAAGAAGAGGAAAGACAAGAGATCTTTTCAGGAAAACTGGAGATATCAAGGGAACATTTTGCCCCAACATGGACACAATAAAGAACAAATGACAGAGACCTGGTAGACAGTGAAGAGATCCAGAAAAGATAGAAATATACACAAAAGAACTGAATAAAAAAAGATCCAGATGAACTGGATGACTATGATTGTGTGGTCAGCCACCCAGAGCCAGACATTTTGGAGAGTGAGGTCAAGCGGGCCCTAGGAAACGCTGCTGTTAATAAAGCTAGTGGATGCAACAGAATTCCAGTAGAATTATTCAAAACCCTAAAGGATGATGCCATCAAGGTGTTGCATTCAATATGCCAGCAAATCTGAAAGACCCAGGCCAGAGGACCACAAAAAGTCAATCCTCATCCCAGTTTCCAAGAAGGGTAAAGAATGTGCTAATCATTGGACAACCACATTCATCTCCCATGCTAGTAAGGTCATGCTTAAAATCTTGCATGCTAGGCTTCAGCATTATGTTAACCAAGAACTTTCAAATGTCCAAGTTGAGTTTAGAAAAGGAAGAGGAACCAGAGATCAAATTGTCAACATTCGCTGGGTCATAGAGAAAGCTTAGATATTGTAAAAATAAAACATCTACCCTCAGTTTCATTGACTGCACTAAAGCCTTTGACTGTGTAGATCATAATAAACTGTGGAAAGGTTTTAAAGAGATGGGAATACCAGACCACCTTACCTGTCTCCTGAGAAATTTGCATGTGGGTCAAGAAGCAACAGTTAGAACCCTGTATGGAACAACTGTTAGTTTAAGATCAAGAAAGGAGTACAACAGGTCTGTCTGCTGTCACCATGTTTGTTTAATCTATATGCTGAGCACATCACAGGAAATACTGGGCTGGATGAGTGACAAGCTGGAATCAAGATAGGTGGGAGAAACATCAACAACCTCACATATGCAGATGGTACTACTCTAATGGCAGAAAGCGAAGAGGAACCAAACAGCCTCTTGATGAGGGTGAAGGAGGAGTGTGAAAGAGCCAGCTTAAAAATAAATATTAAAAAAGAAAAACTAAAATCATGGCATCCAGTCGCATCACTTCATGGCAAATAGATGAGGAAACAAAAGAAACAGTGACAGACTTTATTTACTTGAGCTCCAAAATCACTGCAGGTGTTGACTGCAGCCATAAAATTAAAGATGCTTGCTCCTTGGAAGAAAAGCTATGACCAACGTAGACAGCATATTAAAAAGCAGAGACATTACGTTGCCAACAAAGGTCCAGCTAGTCAAAGCTATGGTTTTTCCAGTAGTCATTTATGGATGTGAGAGTTGGACCGTAAAGAAAGCTGAGTGCCAAAGAATTGATGCTTTTGAACTGTGGTGCTGGAGAAGACTTTTGACAGTCCCTTGACAGCAAGGAGATCCAAGCAGTCTATCCTAAAGGAGATCAGTCCTGAACATTCATTGGAAGGACTGATGCTGAAACTGAAGCTCCAATACTTCAGCCACTTTATGTGAAGAACTGACTCATCTGAAAAGACCCTGATGCTGGGAAAGATTGAATGTAGGAGGAGAAGGGGGCGACAGAGGATGAGATGGTTGGATGGCATCACTGATTTGATGGACGTGAATTCAAGCAAGCTCCAGGAGCTGGCGATAGACAGGGAATCCTGGCATGCTGCAGTCCACTCTCTGGCATGCAAAGAGTCAGACAGGACTGAGCAACTGAACTGAACTGAAGATCATGGTATGTGGCCCCATTACTTCTTGGCAAAAAGAGAAACAGGTGGAAGCACTGACAGATTTCCTCTTCTTGGGCTCTAAAATCACTGAGAATGGTGACTGCAGCCATGAAATCATAAGACGTTTGCTTCTGGGCAAGAAAGCTATGAAAAACTAGACAATACAGATTTAGGAAACAGTAACTAATATACACATTATGAATACAGGCAAAATAAGTAGGTGAGATCACTAAAGGTATAGTAAGAAGATGACCCAAGATGAAAGCTTCTTATATCCCTATTTTTAGAATGGGTGGGGGAGTGGATTAAATATTCTGCTTGAAATGAATAAAACAAGAAAAAGATTTGCTTTCCTCTAAAGTTATAATTACATGTAATTGCTTATATTCCACCAGTACATAAACTTAATAACCAATACAGTGCACTAAGGTAGGCGGAGCAGGACTTCATCTTCTAGACAGAATGTAGTAGGTCACAGTTGGTGCCTATTTAATGCCTGAATTGTTGAAAACTATTAAAAGCTGAATAAACCACAAGTATATTTTCAGAAAGATAAATTAAGGAAACAATCTCATTTACCATCATATCAAAAAATAAAATACCTAGAAATAAACCTCCCTAAGGAGGCAAAATACTTGCACTTCTAAAACTATTAGACACTGATGAAAGAAATCAAAGAAGACAAAAATAGAAAGATATACAATGGAAGAACCATTGTCAAAATGGTAATACTATCCAAGGCAATCTACAAATTCAGTGCAATCCCTGTTAAATTACGAGTGGCATTTTTCACAGAACTAGAACAATTTTTTTTGTTTTTGCATTTGTATGGAAACACAAAAGAAGCTCAAATAGGCAAAGCAATCTTGAGAAGGAAAAACAACGGAGCTAAAGGAATAAGGCTCCCAAACTTCAGACTATACTACAAAGCTACAGTCATCGAAACAGCATGATAGTGGCACAAAACTATATCAATATGATCAATGAAACAGGATAGAAAGCCCAGAAATAAACCACTAATCTATGGTCAATCAATCTTTTTTTTCAAACAAAGCAAAAATGATAAGGGTAGTTTATTTTCAAAATAAACTGTGAAGCTTTCTTTCAGAGTGGCTGTAAGCTTTCCTCTAAATTATTTAATTGCATCTGACATATTTTGATGTTTTATTTCCATTATTATTCAGTTCATTTTTTTTAATTTCACCTGTGATTACTCCTCTGAAACATGGTTGTTTTTAATTTTGCTGTTTAATTTCTAAATAGTTAGTCCACCCTGGCTGGAAATAAGTAAGAGGGAAACTGAGTCACAAAATATCAGGATAGTCAAGAAGGTAGTCCATCTTATGGGAAAAACCCAAACAACCTTTTTGGAGGACCCAATATAAGGTCAGAGAGGCAATTAAGAGAATGTTAAATATAAGGGTTATTGTAGGAATTTTCCCTTTTAATTTAGGTGAGGTAAGAATCCAAAGGGGTTTTGAGCAGAGGAGAAATATGATCTGACAAATTAATAAGGTCATTCTAACTGCTGCATAGAAAACATACTTTATGGAGACCAAATGGAAGTATAGTCCTCAACCTTGGCTGCATTCAGGAATAAACTGAGATGCCTTACAAATACTGAAGCTTACTAAAAGCTCCCCCCACCTCCCTACACACACACACTTTTCTCATTTAATTGGCCTGGAGTTTGGCTTAAGAACTGGAAAATGTTAAACTTTCCATGTCCCCATGGTGATTCCAATCTGCATCCAAGGTTCAGAACTACTGTGTTTGAATACTCTGGATAAATTTTTAAAGTCAATATTTTCTGATGGATTCTAATAGAATGTAGATTTTGAGGAAAAAAAAGAATAAAAAGAGTTCAAGAATGACTCAATTGTTGGACTAGGTTGTTTTCTGTTAAACTACAAAGTGAATTAGTGGTAATGGAGAGTTATAGGTTGGCTGCAGTTCATTCATGCACCATATTCCCAAAGAACTATGTCTCACAAAGATCTTCCGTTTATGTCTTCACCTCTTCTCGTAGCTCAGATGGTAAAGTCTGCCTGCAATGCAGGAGACATGGGTTCAAGCCCTGGATTGGGAAGATTACCCTGGAGAAAGGAATGGCTATCCACTCTAGCATTCTTGCCTGGAGAACTCCATGGATAGAGGATCCTGGTGAGCTACAGACTGTGGTATCACAAAGAGTTGGACACTACTGAGTAACTAATACACACTTTTCTTAGCCTATAGCCTCCCAGCCCTCCTTCAGATCTCAAGTCAATTAACTCCCTTGGGGAAATCTTCCCTGTCAAAAGATCCTATAATTTGTACTCTTACCAATAAAACTCTCCTTTGCAGAATTATCTTAGTTATAATTTAATATATGTTTATGTGGTTATTTGATAAATGCCTACCTCCTTTCTCACTAAATTATAGCTGTAAAGCTCATGAAAATTTGCTTAAGACTGTAACTCTTGTTCCTACTTGCCCTTTGCATGTGTAATAATTTAATAAATATTTAAATCATAACTAAGAGAAGCTATCTCCACAAACTTTCATTGTGTTTTCAGTGGCCTCTATTACACTTAGAGACACCCTTTTAAATAAGTGCTATTAGAGTCCACAAATACAGACATTGCTCAAAAGAATAAAAAAAATTAGTGTAATAATAAAGCCCTCTTCGTTATTCAAATCTTCTAAAACATCATAGATGAGATTTGAGAATTTTGTATGTAAAATATAACTTCATATTTTTAAAAAGTTTTGAATTATGATTTTAAAAATGCCAAATCTATTGAGTGAAGTATATAAAAAATACCCTTTATTTAAAATTAACTTTTTCTGGACTATAGCTATTTTACAATGTTCTGTTACTTTCTACTGTACAGCAAAGTGAATCAGTTATATATATGTGTGTGTGTGTGTGTGTGTGTGTGCACATATATCTACCCTTCTTTAGATTCTGTTTCCATATAGGTTATTAAAGAGAATTAAATACAGTACCATGTTGTTTATAGTAGGTGGAGGACAGAGGATCCTGGCATACTGCAGTCCATGAGGTCACAAAGTGTCACACATGACTTAGTAACTGAATGACAACAACAAGTGTATGTATGTCATTCTCAATCTCCAAAGGTATCCCTCTCCACTTGCCGTCTTGGTAATCATAATTTTGTTTTTGACAACTGTGACTCTATTTCTTTTTTGTAAACAGGTTCATTTGTATCATTTTTAAGATTCCACATATAAACCATAGCATAATATCTTCCTCTGTCTGAATTTCTTCACTCACTATGACAATAACAAGGTCAATCTAAGTCACTGCAAATGGCATTGTTGTGTTGTTGTTTATGGCTGAGCAATATTCCATTATGTATATATGCCACATCGTTTTTATCCTAAAGTCATCCTTAAAATTCAACAAATTATACTATCAATCATTATATTTAATTACACCCCAATATACACAGAGGGGCTTCCCAGATGGTGTTAGTGGTAAAGAACCTGTCTGCCAATGCAGGAGATATGTGAGATGCAAACTAAATCCCTGGATCCAGGAGATCCCTTGGATGATGGCATGGCAATTCAGTATTCTACTAAGGAGAATCCCATGGACATAAACATATCCTAAGTTATAATCTCATATTATAAATAGAAATTCAAAGTTTTAGTTCAGTTTAGTTCAATTGCTCAGAAGTATCTGACTCTTTGTGAACCCATGGACTGCACATGACAAGCTTCCCTGTCCATCACCAACTCTCAGAGTCTACTCAAACTCATGTCCATTGAATACGTGATGCCATCCAACCATCTCATCCTCTGTAATCCTCTTCTCCCCGTGACTTCAATCTTTCCCAGCATCAAGGTCTTTTCAAATGACTCAGTTCTCCACATCAGGTGGCCAAAGTACTGGAATGGCAGCTCCAGCTTCAGTCCTTCCAATGAACACCCAGGACTGATCTCCTTTAGGATGGACTGGTTGGATCTCCTTGCATTCAGGGAACTCTGAGGAATCTTCTCCAACACCACATTTCAAAAGCATCAATTCTTCGGCACTCAGCTTTCTTCATAGTCCAACTCTCACATCCATACAGGACTACTGGAACACCCATAGCTTTGACTAGACAGACCTTTGTTGGCAAAGTAATGTCTCTGCTTTTTAGTATGCAGTCTAGGTTGGTCATGACTTTCCTTCCAAGGAGCAAGTGTCTTTTAAGTTCATGGTTGCAGTCACTATCTGCAGTGATTTTGGAGCCCAAAAATATAAAGTCTCTCACTGTTTCCACTGTTTCCCCATCTATTAGCCATGAAGTAATGGGAGAAAAATGGCTGCCAGAGGAGGCCTTACAAAGAGCTGTGAAAAGAAGAGAAGTGAAAAGCAAAGGAGAAAAAGAAAGATATAAGCATCTGAATGCAGAGTTCCAAAGAATAGCAAGGAGAGATAAGAAAGCCTTCCTCAGTGATCAATGCAAAAAAATAGAGGAAAACAGAATGGGAAAGACTAGAGATCTCTTCAAGAAAATTAGAGATACCAAGGGAATATTTCATGAAAATATGGGCTCGATAAAGGACAGAAATGGTATCGACCTAACAGAACCAGAAGATATTAAGAAGAGGTGGCAAGAATACACAGGAGAACTGTACAAAAAAGATCATCATGACCCAGATAATCACGATGGTGTGATCACCGACCTAGAGCCAGACATCCTGGAATGTGAAGTCAAGTGGGCCTTAGAAAGCATCACTATAAACAAAGATAGTAGAGCTGATGGAATTCCAGTTGAGCTATTTCAAATCCTGAAAGATGATGCTGTGAAAGTGCTGCACTCAATATGCTAGTAAATTTGGAAAACTCAGCAGTGGCCACAGGACTGCAAAAGGTCAGTTTTCATTCAGATCCCAAAGAAAGACAATGCCAAAGAATGCTCAAACTACCGCACAATTGCACTCATCTCACAAGCTAGTAAAGTAATGCTCAAAATTCTCCAAGCCAGGATTCAGCAATATGTGAACCGTGAACTTCCAGATGTTTAAGCTGGTTTTAGAAAAGGCAGAGGAATCAGAGATCAAATTGCCAACATCTCCTAGGTCATCAAAAAGGCAAGAGAGTTCCAGAAAAAACATCTATCTCTGCTTTATTGACTATGCCAAAGCCTTTGACTGTGTGGACCACAACAACTGTGGAAAATTCTGAAAGAGATGGAAATACCAGACCATCTGACCGGCCTCTTGAGAAACCTGTATGCAGGTCAGGAAGCAACAGTTAGAACTGGACATGGAACTACAGACTGGTTCCAAACAGGAAAAGAAGTAGGTCAAGATGGTATATTGTCACCCTGCTTATTTAACTGATATGCAGAGTACATCATGAGAAACGCTGAACTGGAAGAAGCACAAGCTGGAATCAAGACTGCCGGGAGAAATATCAATCACCTCAGATATGTAGATGACACCACCCTTACGGCAGAAAGTGAAGAGGAACTAAAAAGCCTCTTGATAAAAGTGAAAGAGGAGAGTGAAGAAGTTGGTTTAAAGCTCAACATTCAGAAAACTAAGATCATGGCATCTGGTCCCATCAGTTCATAGGAAATAGATGGGGAAACAGTGGCTCACTTTATTTTTTGGAGTTCCAAAATTACAGCAGATGGTGACTGCAGCCATGAAATTAAAAGACGCTTACTCCTTGGAAGGAAAGTTATGACCAACCTAGACAGCATATTAAAAAGCAGAGATATTTGGCAAAACTAATACAATTATGTAAGGTTTAAAAATAAAATAAAATTAATTAAAAAAAAAAAAAAAAGCAGAGATATTACTTTGCCAACAAAGGTCCGTCTAGTCAAGGCTACGGTTTTTCCTGTGGTCATGTATGGATGTGAGAGTTGGACTGTGAAGAAAGCTGAGCGATGAAAAATTGATGCTTTTGAACTGTGGTGTTGGAGAAGACTCTTGAGAGTCCCCTGGACTGCAAGGAGATCCATCCAGTCCATTCTAAAGGAGATCAGTCCTGGGTGATCATTGGAAGGACTGATGCTGAAGCTGAAACTCCAATACTTGGCCACCTCATGTGAAGAGTTGACTCAATGGAAAAGACCCTGATGCTGGGAGGGATTGAAGGCAGGAGGAGAAGGGGACGACAGAGAGTGAGATAGCTGGATGGCATCACCGACTCAATGGACATGAGTTTGAGTGAACTCAGGGAGTTGGTGATAGTAGGGAGGCCTGCATGCTGTGATTCATGGGGTCGCAAACAGTCGGACACGACTGAGCGACTGAACCAAACTGAACTGAATAGGCCCGGATGCCATGATCTCAGTATTCTGAATGTGAGTTTTAAGCCAACTTTTTCACTCTCCTTTTTCACTTTTACCAAGAGACTCTGCAGTTCTTCTTCATTTTCTGCCATAAGGGTTGTGTCATCTGCATATCTGAGGTTATTGATATTTCTCCCAGAAATCTTGATTCCAGCTTGTGCTTTATCCAGTCCAGCATTTCTCATGATGTACTCTGCATATAAGTTAAATAGACACTGTGACAAAATACAGCCTTGACATACTCCTTTCCTGATTTGAAATCAGTCTGTTTTTCCATGTCCAGTTCTAACTGTTGTTTCCTGGCCTGCATACAGGTTTCTCAAGAGGCCGATCAGTGGTCTGGTATTCCTATCTCTTTAAGAATTTTCCACAGTTTGTTGTGATTCACACAGTCAAAGGCTTTGGCATAGTCAATAAAGCAGAAATATGTATTTCTGGAACTCTCTTGCTTTTTCAATGATCCAAGGGATGTTGGCAATTTGATCTCTGTTTCCTCTGCCTTTCCTAAAACCAGCTTGAATATCTGGAAGTTCAAGGTTCATGAACTGTTGAAGCCTGGCTTGGAGAATTTTGACCGTTACTTTGCTAGCGTGTGAGATGAGTTCAATTTTGAGGTAGTTTGAACATTCTTTGGCATTGCCTTTCTTTGGGACTGGAATGAAAACTGACCTTTTCCAGTCCTGTGGCCACTGCTGATGTTTCCAAATTTTCTGGCACAATGAGTGCAGGACTTCCACAGCATCATCTTTTAGGATTTGAAATACCTCAACTGGATATCCATCACCTCCACAACTTTGTTCACAGTGATGCTCCTTAAGGCCCATGTGACTTGATATTACATAGTTCTTCAGGCACTCCGTCTATTAGATCTAATCCCTTGAATCTATTTCTCACTTCCACTGTATAACTGTAAGGGGTTTGATTTAGGTCATACCTGAATAGTCTAGTGGTGTTCCCTGCTTTCTTCAATTTAAGTTTGAATTTGGCAATAAGGAGTTCATGATCTGAGCCACAGTCAACTCCTGGTCTTGTTTTTGCTGACTGTATAGAGCTTCTCCCTCTTTGGTTGCAAAGAATATAATCAATCCGATTTCAATATTGATCATCCGGTGATGTCCATGTGTAGAGTTTTCTCTTGTGTTGTTGGAAGAGGGTGTTTGCTATGACCAGTGTGTTCTCTTGGCAAAACTCTATTAGCCTTTGCCCTGCTTCATTCTGCACTCCAAGGCCAAATTTGCCTGTTACTCCAGGTGTTTCTTGACTTCCTCCTTTTGCATTCCAATCCCCTATAATGAAGAGGACATCTATTTTGGGTGTTTGTTCTAGAAGGTCTTTTAGGTCTTCACAGAACCATTCAACTTCAGCTTCTTCAGCAATCACTGGTCAGAACATAGACTCGGATTACTGTGATATGGAATGGTTTGCCTTGGAAACAAACAGAGATCATTCTGTCATTTTTGAGATTGCATCCAAGTACTACATTTCAGACTCTTTTGTTGACTATGATGGCTACTCCATTTCTTCTAAGGGATTCTTGCCCACAGTAGTAGATATAATGGTCATCTGAGTTAAATTCACCCATTCCAGTCCATTTTACTTTGCTGATTCCTAAACTGTTGATGTTCACTCTTGCCATCTCCTTTTTGACCACTTCCAATTGCCTCATTGGACTTCACTTCCATCACCGGTCACATCCAAAACTGGGTGTTGCTTTTGCTTTGGCTCCGTCTCTTCATTCTTTCTGTAGTTATTTCTCAACTGATCTCCAGTAGCATATTGGGCACCTACTGACCTGGAAAGTTTATCTTTCAGTCCTATCTTTTTGCCTTTTCACACTGTTCATGGGGTTCTCAAGGTAAGAATACTGAAGTGGTTTTCCCTTCCCTTCTCCAGTGGACCACATTTTGTTAAGTTTATGTTAAGGCTCACTATAATTCTAAGTATAGATAGTCCTCATAAATCCTAATACCATTTAATTTCTAATCAAATATAAAGAGCTTGTAGTTACTAACTTAAATATGTTAATTTAAATAACAAATAAAAACACGATACACTATATTTCAAGAATAGTAGTCAAAATCAGAAAATCATTGAGTATATAAACTGAAAGTTCATAAACCAAGGAAATCATCCCTTGCTGATGGTAGCTTGTTTTCTTATCAACAACCTTGTACTGTGACTATTTCTAGGTTTTTAGCTGCATCTCTTGCTCCTCATCTGGAGAAGAAAATGGCAACCCACTCCAGTATTCTTGCCTAAAGAATACTGTGTGGACAGAGAAGCCTGGTGGGCTGCCGTCTATGGGGTCGCACAGAGATGGACACGACTGAAGCAACTTAGCATGCATGCATGTATTGGACATGACACTGAGCTATTTCACTTTCACTTTTCACTTTCATGCATTGGAGAAGGAAATGGCAACCCACTCCAGTGTTCTTGCCTGGAGAATCCCAGGGACCGGGGAGCCTGGTGGGCTGCCATCTCTGGGGTCGCACAGAGTCGGACACAACTGAAGTGGCTTAGCAGCAGCAGTAGCAGCAGCATGCATTGGAGGAGGAAATGGCAACCCACTCCAGTATTCTTGCCTGGAGAATCCCAGGGACGGAGGAGCCTGGCGGGCTGCCATCTATGCGGTCGCACAGTCAGACACAACTGAAGCGACTTAGCAGCAGCAGCATCTTGCTCCTCATCACTTAATCTTCCATTATGATTTTAAAATTAATAAATACATGCTAATAATTTACCAAATTTTTATGTATATTACTGGATTCTACGTAAGCATTTTATAAAAGCCACCTCTTTTACTAGGAGACCTACCCCCAGGCACTGTTCTCTGAAAGCAGAGATTGAGTGTTCTCCCCTCAACTCTGGCACCCAGCCCACACTGGTTATTTGGCAGGCCCCATAATTAAAGTAATTTGAATAGCAAAGAACAGAAAAAGGTTGTCTACTTTTGTTTTTAAACATACATGATAACTACTAGCACTTCTGAGCACAACATAAACCTATAATGTGATAAGACTTTCAAAGATATTCCATTTGAATTATGCTACAAGGAGCAGGTGAGTGTGGCTCTGTGTGTGTGTGTGTGATGTGTATATATACATATATTGTGTGTGTGTTTAACATTTATATGTTTTCAAAATTTGAGGGTTTCTTTGCAAAGTCCATTTAAAAACATGAGTACTCTAACATTAACAGATCATCCTGGATTGAGTAAAATCCAAATAATCTACCATGTTACATACTTATGAAAATATAAAATATAAAACTTAGCTTAAGGAATTTATTCATAGCCTAAATAGACTGTTTAGAAGTGTGTGTAAATATATATTTCTATGCATCATAATTAAAATGCATTTGTTGTTATATATAAGCAGACAAAAAAATAATAAGGCATTTAATAATTTAGCATGTATATATAATCTTAGTTTGCTCATTTAGCTATAAATTAGAAATAGTATGCTTTAGTATTTATATAGTTAAAATATCTTTTGGAATAACTATATGATCTATAGAAATATATTTGATAAAAATACCTATCATAATCCTTAAAAGCAAACAAATATTTTGGTGGAGTACTGAAAGAACAATCAATACTCTAAAATTTTAAATAAGCAGAATAACTCTAAAGAAATATAAATTGCAGAACAAGTTTTGAATTACTACCAAATAAAAATAGACTTTAATTTTAGTAGAATGACCCACTCTAAGGAATGATTCTCAGGTTTCAATTAATGGTTCTAACTGGTTCAAACTTGTTAACCAATCCTTTTTAAATTATTTAATATACTCTGTTCATGTGAAATCATTTCATTATAATCATATGTCAAAACTAGTAATTTATTTCTTTACAATTAAAATTTTTCTTATCCTTGTTTCAATCTCAAAAAGAAATCCAATTCCTCAAAAAGCTTTTTCATCCAAACTGTTTAAATTTCCACACAATTCTTAGCCCTGGGTGAGAAATGTCTGAAGCAATATTTCCTCACAGAATATGAAATTATAAACAACATCTAAGGGAATGAAGGAAGAAATGAAATATAGAGGAAAAATGTGACAATGACAAATATAACACCAGTAAGTAATTTAACCTTATTGTAAATCATTTTTCTTACCCATCTAAAAAAAAAAAAAAGATTATTCTAAACTCTCCTCAAAGATAGAGGGAGATACTGGCAAGATAATTGGTTTGTAAACACAGCACTGATATCGACTTTTATCACCTCTGTGGTCCAGTGATGACACCCATTTCCACTAAAACTTGATGGAAGTTGATAGAGAAGACTTCTAAATAAAATGATTACTAGTATTTTTTCTATTTGCTAGTCAAAGTAATGGCCCTTAAAATGGGAGAGAACTATAGGGCTAAAAGTTAGGACATATACTAAATTAACTAAATTTCCTAGGAGGTTTCTTGAAACATATTAGAAAGATTGAACCTTAAATATCAGGAGCATTTTTTTTTAAAAACTGTTCAGAACATATAGCATCTCACTGAATCTTTGTGCATGAGAAGAAAAATATTCATTCATTATTTATTCATTATTTACTGATTTATTAAATAAATATTGATATTAAATTTTCAAATAAAGGCAGTTCGTCAGAGACTCCCATGGGTAGAAAACTTTATAAAGGAGTTAAATAGACCAAAAACACATCAAAATGAATATTTTCCAATAAATATCAAATATCATGTATGTACTTTAGTAGATGCCACAATTTATAAGAATTTATAAATTCTTAAATCACCCATTTATAAGAATAACTGATAACTAAACTATCACAATGTTGTATTTTCATTGGTACCACGCTGTGGTTAACTAGTATCAAACTGGAGAGTAACATTATACTGTTTTATCATGTACATGGTTCTTCAACCACAAACATAACAAATGATGCTAACTGATTCAGTGGCATTGATACCAACGCCTCCTGTTGACTGCGTATTGGTGATTTTATAATTGCGATTGGCAATTTAATTCTTAATCATGCTTGTTTACTTGCAAGAGTAATCAGGAAATGTAATTTATTCAATTTCAAGGAACAGTTCAGAAATTGGGAAATATGACACCTCAGTAAATGTTCTAAGTAGTGCTTATTAATAAAACTGGAAGACTTTCATAGTGTTTTTAGTAACAGTCTACCAGAGAAAGTCACAAATTCATCACATATATACCAAACAATTCTTTGATATTAATTTAATTGATCTATGTCAAGTTTGCTCTTAACCAGGGTTTGGTAAACTATGAATCATGGGACAGATGCAACTGGCTGCAAATTTCTGTAAATAAAATTTCATTAGACCACAGCCACAACAATGTAGCCACACCCGTCAGCTGACATATTGTCTATGTGGCTGCAAATGCAGTATATCAGCATAACTGAGTGGTTCTGACAGAGACCATTTGACCTAGAAATGCTGAAGGTATTTACTATCTGTACTTCTACATAAACTGTTTGCTTACTTCTGCTTTAGGCTATCAAATATCATGTTAACTGTTAACTGAAGCAACAAATTCAGAAAAGTAAATCTAACTTACTAGCTATCTTCACTAACTGTCAAATGGGATACTTCCTCGCCCCCTGAAAAAATAAAATCAACATAAACACTCCTAACGGATGGAATTTAGTATATATCACAATAATCTAGGGCTTCCCTAGTGGCTCAGATGGTAAAAGAATATGCCTGCAATGCAGGAGATCCAGGTTCAGTCCCTGGGTTTGGAAGTTTCCCTGGAGAAGGGAATGGCAAACCACTCCAGTATTCTTGCCTGGAGAATTTGGACATAGGATCCTGGCGGGCTACAGTCCATGGGATCACAGAGTCAGACACAATAGCGACTAACACACACACATAATAATCTGGAGAAATAATAGATAAGAAAGGCAGAAATTTTCTTTTAAATGTAACGTGCTGATAAATGAGAAATAAGCAGAAAAACTAAATGCAATGTATGTCTTCTAGAAGAGAAGACTGATACAGAAAAAATATAGAATCAGCTACTGTGTTATAAACCCAAATTAATTAGAAATAGCAATAACAAAATAAACCAATGTACTTATAAACAATAATGAATTATCTATAAACCCATTCTATTACTCTTCTTAAGTTGTAGAAAATGCCAACTATAATTACAAAATATGTATTCAAAACATGTAAACCACTAATTTTCCCCTTGTAAAAGCCTGATTCAAAAAGCAATTTACTTTATGGTTTACTTAAGCTTTGCAACTACATTAAAATATGATAGTATATACACAACAGCTTGTTAACAAGATTATCATAACATTAAAATCATAATGTGGCACTTCAATTATGGATACTTAAAATTAAAGCTAATCCTCACAGTACCAATTTTTATCTCCTAAATAATTTTAGCTATTAACTGCTAATTCAAAATCTGGATCTAAAACGGTACACATTCTAGAGTAAGACTTGGCTCTGTACTTTTCTTTGGCAGCAAAACAAAAGCTATATCCTTTCTTTCCAATCTTTAACACACAATCTTCTACTACTAAGGGAAAAATGCAATTTTTTTTACCTTAGTTACGTACTATTTATTTATATTGTTGCTAAAGTTGTTATAAATAGTAACACTGAATATACTAATAATATATATTTTGTTTGGGTCTTATTATTCTAAATGTATCAAGTTGTCATAAAATAACAGTCAAAATACTAGTTTGATTTTTTTCTATAAATATTCCTTTTAACTAACTATTGTCTACTACATCATAGGCACTAGGTTGAAAGAACCAGTGCTCAGACTAACATTATAATGCATTTTATAAATATATAATTGTATTAATCCATGTTTGATTTATTTGTGCTGCTGTTTCACAAAATTCATAATTGATGAGTACATAATCAGTATTTCTCACATTCAAGTTCTAAGTTCAAAGTAGAGAAAAATATTGTAAATCAACATAGTTCCTAATTCATATATCCCAATTGCTACCAAATCCATAAATAATCCACAGTATTAATATTAAGCATATATTTGATTTATTAAACATTAGTGAAAATTAATATAGAACATTCCTTCTATTCCCCATGAATGGTGAAAAAATTAAATTATCTAGCTCATCTAAAAGTGAACGACAAATCTTGCTTTTACTCATCCCTGGAGAGAATGAAAGTAACATTCTTAAGTTATACAGTTAACAGATAATATCCAATGTATGTGTGAGTGTGCATGCACATGTGCACATTTGCACACATATGTGTAAAGTGTGTGTATACATTTATATTCATATTACACAAATTAACTTAATTACATTGAATATATAATAAAATTCAATTAATTACATATTTTTATGCAATTCATCATTTTTCTAATGCCTAACATATTTATTAAGTTGCATTTCAATAATGCTTATCAAAGTAGTTGCATCACCAGTATCTAGAAAAAGTGATGGTGTGCTTTTTGTCTTTATATTTTATAAAATCTACTATGTGCATATTAGAGTGTGTGCCTCTCTCTAACAGAAATGATAATTAGACAAGATATTCTCC
The DNA here is from genome assembly GCF_029378745.1 of Bos indicus. Classification (NCBI taxonomy): domain Eukaryota; kingdom Metazoa; phylum Chordata; class Mammalia; order Artiodactyla; family Bovidae; genus Bos; species Bos indicus. The sequence continues at coordinate 45,956,299 of NC_091762.1, read as the reverse complement.
TCTGCATGGAAGAAAAGAAGATACTCTTGTAACCTGATCATTGAGGGTGGGTGGGAGAGCTTTCCAAATATTACTGCTGATCCATTTAGTGGAAAAACACTTAGACAACTATAACTACCATAGGATCAAGAAATAGGATTAAAATAGAAAGTTTACACACTGCCTCTGCATCCAGTTTCACAAACTTTGCATATAGTTAAAACACACATACATACAAGGGCTTTTATAATTATGTTTAGTTTTGAAAACTTTGAAAACAAAAATACGTTACTGATACTAAATCATATGTAGCCACTGATATCATGATATAATGTACTCAGTATTTTAAACAATTTGTGTTTACTTTTCATGCCATTAAACAATCTGCTGATTGCATGAGAAGTATTTTAATAATTATTTCTCATTTTATTTTATATTTTTCTTCAATGCCACTTCAAATTTTCTCATGCCTTATTTTTGTTTTCCAAACTACTCATTCAATTCACTCTTCATAAGTGTTTAGGCTGCCTGCTCTTCCCTCGCTCCTCTTTTCTTTTTACCATCATAGAAGAATTTCATTGAAACTTGCTATGCATACAACTGTAACTCTAACAGATATATCTGGAAAGCAAAGGGATCTCCAAATTTCAAATGCAATCACACCACAAGGTTTTCTTGACTGAGACAGGAAGATTTGGAAAGAGAACAACTGAAATTAATGGAAATAAGAGTACATATACATGAACATACATATATACAAACAAACACACATTTACACATATACAATATATGTACATACACCCATGCCAACTTATCTGCAAGTGTAAGGTTAAGTTATTGCTGTTATTCAGTCACTAAATCGTGTCCAACTTTTTGTGATCCCATGGACTGCAGCACTCCAGCCTTCCCTGTCCACTATCTCCCAGCGCGGCTTAGTCATTCAGTCCTGTCTGACTCTTTGTGACCCTATGGACTGTAACCCACCAGACTCCTCTTGTCCATGGGAATTTTCCAGGCAAAAATACTGGAGGGGGTTGCCATGCCCTCCTCCAGAGGATCTTCTCAACACAGGGATTGAACCCAGGTCTTCCACACTGCAGGCAGTCCTCACTGTACTATCTCCCAGAGTTTGCTCAAAATAATGTCCTTAGTCTGTGGTGCCATTCAATCATCTCATCCTCCACCGCTCCCCTTCTCCTCTTTCCCTCAATCTTCCCCAGCATCAGGGGCTTTTCCAATGAGTCAGCTCTTTGCATCAGGTAGCCAAAATATTTCAGCTTCAACTTCAACATCAGTCCTTCCAATGAATATTCACAGTTGATTTCCTCTAGGATTGACTGGCTTGGTCTCCTTTTAATATTATCTTCAAATCTTATTCAGATGGACAAAATTACTCTAGTAACCAGATGGTCTTTTACTCCAATTCATTTAGAAATACCAGTTAAAGAAACAGTGTAGCTTGACCATTATGCTTAGCAAGGAGTGTAAAGTTAATGTAAATAAAACAATAAGAAACTAAAACAATATCGAAGTACTAGGAGTAACACAACCCTTAGACCAGATGGCAAACAGCCTCAGTACCACTAAATATTAGCCAGGAAATTAAATTAAAGTTGTTCTTTTAAACTAATACATCTAGAAGGGAAAAAGTGAAAAATACCTCTTTTTAATGTCTTTGAATCTCTCTTCAGACCTCACTCTTCAATGAAAAGTTTAGATTGCTATCTATATTCCTTCTACCTCTCAAAGTCTATGAGTCTAAAGTAAAGCAATAGCTTTAAAGGATTTTTACCTTTTGACTTAAATGATGTTTAGAATGTATCTCTTAAAATTATTCTCCTAATTTATACAGTTATACTTTCAGTTTTAACTCTGGATACATAAGTATACCTACAATTACTATTACAGACACCAGAAAAAAAGGCAAGAACATAAACTGTGCAACTCAACATCACCATCTAGTGACAGAATTCCTAACACGTGACAAAGCTAAGCAAAAAGGAATAGATTTCAGAGATATAATGCCCTGGTAGTTCATCTCTATAATAATGATCCAAACGTAATAGCTCTCACTGAATATGTTTGTCCAGCAAATAAAATACTAACCCCTAATTGGCAATGTCTGTACTCTAAAATGTAATGTATATTCTCACCATAGAGGTATAACCATAGATCTCACCAATCTGTATTTTTGTGCATTAAGTCATTGTCAGAAAACTTCATACACTTTTTAACATTTTTTCTTAATGAGCTATATTCTATTTGTACCTTTTCTTTAAGATTTTGACACTCCATTTTCTCAAGTTATTCAACTTCAAATGCTTTCCAATTTCTTATTTCTACTATGCATGCCCACTACTGCCTCAGGAAGTAAAAAGAGGACAAAGAGATATTGTCTTTAAAAAATTCCCACTTTTTCCCTTCATATTTAGAATTTTTTACAGGAGCTAAGACAGGTGTAAAATATTATAGAAACCAAATCATTTTGGATGATAAGAGAGTTGATTGACCAAGATAAGGGAAAAAATGATGAAAAAATTGAGAATTTCACCTCTAAATCAACTATTATCATACTATAGAGATTTCACTTAGAGATGATACATTTTTTCTATCTTTAAAAAATTTTTATGTCATCATTTTTAAAAATCGTGTACAATATTTCCACACAGCCATGGAACTACAATGGACTCACTAAGTTAGGCAAAAAACATCCCTTCTGGTAGTGTTCTACACTCTACGGGCTTCCCAGGTGGACTGTCTCCTGCACTAACTCTCCCGTCAATGCAGGAGACAGAAGATATGAGGGTTCCATCCCTGGGTTGGGAAGATCCCCTGCAGGAGAGCATGGCAACTCGTCCAGTATTCTTTCTTGGAGAATCCCATGGACAGACGAGCCTGGCAGGCTATGGTTCATAGGGTCACAAAGAGTCGGACACAACTGAAGCAACTTACTTAGCACAGTATTCTACATTATAAAACCACACTGAAGTTTTCCAGTCAATTCCATTATGTACAACATGTACTTTCTTTGAAATAAGCACTATCCACCATTAAATGGAAATGATATATACAAACATTACAGTACTTTGTATCTTCATTTTCTAAATGTTTCATAAATGACAAAGCATTCTCTTCTACATTATTATTTTCTTCATATCACTTCTATTTTAATCCAACCTTACAAAAAAGTAAGATTTAATACATGCCTTTATCTAAAATCAAGTTTTGGAGTCTAAAATCTGATTTTGCCACTTATTGTAGTATTTTCATCTTACTTTATTCTTTTAATTTTTCATCTCTTAATTATTTTTCTAAATCATTCATAATATGCTCTGCTTATAGAAAACTCAGAACAGAAAGCTACACACCTGAAAAAAATGTAAGTCCACCACCCAGACACAGTAGCCATTTTACTACGTTTACTCCTATTTTTTCTCTTCATTTTTTTAATATTCAATAAAGATCATGTGCTACATCCAGTTTTGTTTCCTGGCATTTTTCACAAAACATTATAACATGAAGATTCTTGGGTCACTAAAAATCACTCTCCTAAAGATCATTTTAATATCTTTATATATATTATATATATCTATATATATATAGATATAACTAAATATGCCACAATTTACCACTATGTATATAATTTATGATATATCATATATATGAATATATTCTAGAAACTTCATTTTCTGCATTTTCTTATTTATTTCCTTAATAGTAGACAATTAGGTTTAGCTAATTGTTTAAATTTGTTAGTTATAGTTTGAGGAATAGTTTCAGATTGCCCATAATTTCTTTTTTTTTAATTTTATTTTATTTTTTAACTTTACAATATTTTATTGGTTTTGCCATATATCAACATGAATCCGCCACAGGTATACACAGTTTCTATGTCTTGTGCATAGCATATTTCACAAAGTTAAATTTATGTGAAAGGGGGGATGCTTGTTTCAAGGTTCTTACTGCTTATTGGTATACTCCTTTCCTTCAGTGCACAAGTAATTTCAACTCTTTCTGAGCTCTGAGAATGGGACAATGACTCTTATCACTCCATCTCCAGCACTCAAAATCTCATCTGCACTGAACTGCAGTAATGTCAATAACCAAGAAATTAGTACTTTTAAATGTAATTTATATTTTGCTTGCCATTACAGTTGATTATTTTAAGGGTTTCTTAATCATACTCTGCCAATTAAGCACTGATCTCCTAAATCTTTTTGAATCTCTTACACACTTGGCAATACAGAACACTGATGTCTTTAAATTTTTGTATTTTTCCATCTACAGAAGCTCTTTCAATGTAATCAAAGCTTGGTTATTTCCCAACTTTTTAGATTATTATTTCTTTTCCCATCCAAACCTCTGAGATAGTCTCTCATATAGTTCAGTGGACTTTGGCTATCTCATTTATTTCCTTTAGCTCTTTAATATACATGAAACTTCCTTTAACAGCTAGCTGTGAGGTGAAAATATAAGGTGATTTGTTTTTCTAAACAGCCAAATAACTGCCTCTTGGACCATCTGCTGAGTGATTCCACATGTCCTGGATGATTGGGGTGGTCTAATATAACTACCTCATGCGTTCTTCAAAGAATAGGTAATACACAAAAAAACATCACAAATGTCCATCTTTATCTTAAAACTGACCACCTTACTAAATACTTTTATGAATTTCTAGAGTGTTTTTGTTGTTAATTCTATAGAGATGTCTACATAACATATAAATCATGCCTTCAGAGAGTAATAGTCACCTTGTCTCCTCCTTATCTTATTTGTTAATTTGGGTTTTATATCCATTATTATGTTCTGGATCTACTTTTACTCTTCATTTTTTGAGAGAGAGTGTGTGTGATGTGTAGGTGTGATATGTGTGAACATGGTTTAGCCTTTCCCTAGACTTTCCTTTGTTGATAATTCCGTCAGTGAGAGGAAGATGAATGGCATGTTAGCAACACAAAAACATTCTTCCAGGACAATGCTGTCCAAACCAGAGCCGCTAACCACATGCAACAATTTGCATTTAAAATAATAAAAATTAAATTAAATTGAATTTTCAGTTACACTAGCCACAGTTCAAATGCTCAGTAACCACACAGGGCCAGTGGTGGTCATAATGAACAGTCGAGGGTATTTTTTAACTGAGGCAGTCTTTTACTCCAGTTAGCAGAAAGTTCTACTGAGTGGCACTGCTCTAGATGTATCCATGAGCCACAGAACATGGGGCAAGAATGCCACCATCCTTTGTGTCTCAGGCACATCACACTATAGGAGAAGGTTATTTAAAATTTTTAAATCTGAAAATACATTTCTCTCTGAAACATTTTCCTAAACCAAGTATTTCATTAGGCATCTGGTTAGACTTGCCTCCTTTCTGATTCAGTGCACTACTGTTGGAAATCAGACGCTTTCCTATGGCTACAAATATCAAAATATTTAACAAATCCCAGCCCTCAATCTCTAGTCTTTTTCCTGAGTGGCAGAGTTGTCTATTCTCTTGCCTACTGCACATGTGCACATGGGTTTGCCACAGCTATCTCAAATTCATCTGAAAAACAAAATCATCTTACTTTATCCTTCTTTTCTCTCTCCCTATCTCAATTAATGTATATCCAAATACTCAAACACATTTGAGTTTAAACATATACAGTTCTACATGTAAAGTATAACTCAATAAAACTGGAAGGGAAAAGAAAACAGGTGAATACAAAATCAAAAAACTTTTTTCGACTTGCCCTTGATAAATGTCCTTATTCTTACTTTTAATCTTTATAAAAAAATTCAACAAACAATTTTTAAGTACCTACTATATGCTAATACTATGGTAAGGCTAAGAATAAAAAGGAGGGCAAAATAGCAATTCTCCTACCCTCATGGGCTCTACTATCTAGTAGGATACTCAACTAAATTAGACTTTATTCTGCAAGCATAGGAAAACTTTAAAAGGCTGTAAACAGAGCAACACTGATTAAACCAAGTTTATGGTTTTTGTGGCTATTAAATCACAAAGTTTCATCAGATCTACCTTCTAAATATTTCTAATTTTCTCAAAGACACTCCCCCTCTGTGAACTGCTGCCCCCTTCTAACCTTTATATTAGTGGTGTCACTGATTGCTCTCTCTCCCCCTCTTCACTGTACCCTCTATTTTGCTGCCAAAACAAGCTTTTAAATTATTTTTTTCCATTCTGAGTATGAGTTAAAACCTAATCTAAAACCTAGACTGTAGCCTCTTATGCTTTTTAAACAGTCGGCGATAGGTCCTTGCGCCCAGGATTCGATCCTCACATCTGGAACCAGGAAGTAGTCTAGGAGAGGTCCTCAAAAATTGCTCAGCTGTGACACTGATGAAAGAACAGGTCCAAGACCGCATGGCAAAGACTGGCCACAGAGAGAATTGGATGAGGTGACAGAGTATTGACTGAGGGCAGAGACCTCACTTGTTTGTTCTGAGCTTATAAGTAGCAGAACCTTAAACAAGGGGCTATTCAATAATACCCGAACACAGCATCTACAAGATGTCAAATGTCACATACAGTCCAGTTTTGCTCCAAGATCTCCAGGCTAGACACACTCAGAAGGAGGGTACCATTGTATGTGCTCAAAGCCCACCAAGGGCTGCTGCAGAGGTAAAGTTAGTGAGAAAAAAAGAATGCTCCACAGCCAAGCTATGCCATACCAATGGGCCACGAGGGAAACTGCCATGGAATTTTGGCTACAGGAAAACAACTCAAGTACTGGGGCTCTGAGTCTTCACATCATTTGATTTTTGTATCTGTCTCCCTGACTAGGCCATTAGTTGCTTGGGGCAGAGACTCTCTGATTTATATCTGTAACCCCATTATCTGGTATATTACTAAAACCCAATAAATGTTAATTAAATAATGAATGATTGACTCTATCCCCACATTGTATTTTCTCATCCTATTCAAATTCTGAAAAGCTGTAAAATGATCTTCATACTTTTTATTTATTTATTTTAATTTTATTTTATTTTTAAACTTTACATAATTGTATTAGTTTTGCCAAATATCAAAATGAATCTTCATACTTTTTAATCTTGTCACCACCTTTGTTAAAAACCTCAATCTGCTGCTGCTGTGTCTGTGCTGTCGTGTCTGACTCTTTGCGACCACATGAACTGTAGTGCACCAGGCTCCTCTGTCCATATGATTTCCCAGGCAAGAACACTGGAGTGGGTTACCATTTCCTCCTCTAAGGGATATTCCCAACCCAGGGATCAGACCCATGTCTCCTGAGTCTCCTGCACTGGCAGGCAGATACTTTACCACTGAGCTACCTGCTGCTGCTGCTGCTGCTGCTAAGCTGCTTCAGTCGTGTCCGACTCTATGGGACCCCATAGACGGCAGCCCACCAGGCTCCCCCGTCCCTGGGATTCTCCAGGCAAGAACACTGGAGTGGGTTGCCATTTCCTTCTCCAATGCATGAAAGTGAAAAGTGAAAGGGAAGTCGCTCAGTCATGTCCGACTCTTCATGACCCTATGGACTGCAGCCTACCAGGCTCCTTCATCCATGGGATTTTCCAGGCAAGAGTACAGGAGTGGGTTGCCGTTGCCTTCTGCTCAGTTCAGTTCAGTTCAGTCACTCAGTTGTGTCCAACTCTTTGCAAACCCATGAATCTCAGCACACCAGGCCTCCCTGTCCCTCACCAACTCCCAGAGTTTACCCAAACTCATGTCCATCGAGTCGGTGATACCATCCAGCCATCTCATCTTCTGTCATCCCCTTGTCCTCCTGCCCCCTATCCCTCCCAACATCAGGGTCTTTTCCAACGAGTCAACTCTTCACATGAGGTGGCCAAAGTACCGGAGTTTCAGCTTCAGCATCAGTCCTCCCAATGAACACCCAGGACTGATCTCTTTTAGGATGGACTGGTTGGATCTAGGAAGCCCCCAAACCACAATTTCGTTTAAATTAAGTAATTTAAACCATCTATCCTGGCAAGCTGCGGTCTTGGAGAAGACTCTTGACAGTCCCTTGGACTGCAAAGAGATCCAACCAGTCCATTCTAAAGGATATCAGTCCTGAGTGTTCTTTGGAAGGAATGATGCTAAAGCTGAAGCTCTAGTACTTTGGCCACCTCATGCAAAGAGTTGACTCATTGGAAAAGACTCTGATGCTGGGAGGGATTGTGGGCAGAAGGGGACAACAGAGGATGGCATCACCGACTCGATGGACATGAGTTTGAGTAAACTCTGGGAGTTGGTGATGGACAGGGAGGCCTGGTGTGCTGCTATTCATGGGGTCGTGGAGAGTCAGACACGACTGAACGACTGAACTGAACTGAACTGAACTGATCCTGGCAAGCTAGACTCTATGTTACTGACCGCTAAAGTGAAAGTGAAGTCACTCAGCCCTGTCTGACTCTTTGGGGCCCCATGGACGGTAGCCTACCAGGCTCTTCTGTCCATGGGATTTTCCAGCCAAGAGTACTGGAGTGGGCTGCCATTTCCTTCTCCAGGGGATCTTCCCAACCCAGGGATCGAACCCTGGTCTCCTGCATTGCAGACAGATGCTTTACCGTCTGAGCCACCAGGGAAGCCTGACTTCCAGGATATGGTAACAAACACATTTTCAACCAGAGTCCTGAGGCCAACCCCTGAGGTAACTGAAATTTTTGCCAAATTATTCATACTTGTTTCCCAGAGCCCCCTGCCCCCGACTCATACTCTGAGATTCTAAATCGTTCCCATCAATCCTGCCAAACTTGTAAATGCTTTATTTATATCCAAGGATTCTTGGCATATAAGGAGAGACATTACAGACCAAATACTGCTTCCTATATGAGTTTTGCAGGAAAACATATTCAAAAAAGCTCAAAAAAAATTTGCTTTACATCAGACCACTTTACCATTCTTGAAATACATCTTGCACCTGCAGCTCAGTGCCTCTGCTCAATACTTTTCCCTCTAGCTACAAACTTGGCCATCTTCAAGGCCTAGATCAAGTTTCTTACATTTTCCATGGTTTTGTTTGATTTGACACCCTTCATGTAAGACAAAAAGTGATCACAGATGAGAGAACAATTAATTTTTTGCCCCTGGATGCATTCTCCTCATATTCTATTTGTCATATAACATTATAACTTTTTGTTTAGAGGCTTCCATTTTCTAAAGGCAAAACCCAAAAATTTTTTGAAAATTGCTAGCTCCACAGTATGCTATATTATTGAATGTTTTTGGTAACTAGATTATTTAATTTTGCTTAGCAAATCTAAACATTATGAGTGTGAGTGTATGTGTGTGTAAAATATGCTGCCTATGTAAATAAAGTACATTACACAGCCATATATTAAATACTGATTCACCCAGACTATTGCTTTATCTCATAGCATGGGTGGTTTAGAGGTTACTCCAATCAGGTAATACTTGTTTTTCTCGTTAGTTCATCTCTACTTTTTAAAAAGCAGAATATCCTGGTATTTCCTAAAATGACAAGTATTACAAAATTTGGCAGAATTTAATCATCTCTTCAAATGCAGTTCTCCCATACTTCATTCTGTTTTTTTTTCCTTGATGACAAATTTTCTGTACTAATTACATGTCCTTTCCTTGTTCATCGTATTTCCCTCACTCACATCCATTTTTCATTCACAATGCCCCTTTGCAATTTTTTCTATGTTTTTGGCCTTTTATTCAAAGCTTCAGAATTGGCATTCTCTTTGTCTTCCAGTGGGTCTGTGTGCTTACTTCAAACCGAACAGAAATAAAAACACATAGAGTAACTGTAATGTTCTAAATAAATACTGATGTTATGCTTATATATTCAAAGTTATTATAATAAATATTTATAAAAATGATGCTTTCAATGTATACCTGAGGTAGTTTTATATAGAGGATAAAGAATATATTGAAAAACAGCAGTTCAGTCACAACTCCTGCCTTGGCCTTTTCCACATGTATTTTACTCTTTATTTTTAAATTACTATTTTCAATAACTTTAACTTTCTTAGAATGTCCAACTACATTCTATATACATACAAATTCTCTATTGTGAACTCAGTTTTATTTTTCCCCCTTTTTTATTAGTAAAGACATTAACAATAAAATAGGCTCACTTGCTCCAGCTGGTAATTTCTCAGTACTAGTAATATATTATTCCTCTTTTTGTGACATCATAATCATCTATATAGAAGTACCATGTATCTTTGTGTAGAAGCTACTGTTTCCATTAAATTTAATTACCTCCCCCTGTGGTTTTAAATAGAAGTGGCTTCAAAATGAGGGCAGCTTCTATTAAATTTAATTACTTTCCCCTGCTGCTTGCGTAGTAAAAGGGAGGTCACTAAATGAGAGCAGCTTCTAGACTAAAGTATATGGTAACTGTGTGCCAGCAATAACAAAATTGTACCCAAACTACCATTCTAGGGAGTTTCATAGGTTTTATCCTTTCTGCTATTTAAAATACTTTCTTTTGCCTTGAGTTAAGCCCCTAATATAATGAGCAATGATAGGAGGAGATATATTTTAAAAACCAATTTTAGTTTCACAGACTAATTCAAGGTAAATATACTATTTCTATACAAATATATAGAAATCGTTCAGTGGAAATTATTCCACTCCAAGATTCAAGCTCAGAACTTTTAAGATTAACATCATTTGCTGTCGTTTCTCCAGCTGTAAGGATGCTAAGTTTTATTCTTCACACATTTTCAATGTCTAGTAAAAGCCTTCATTGATTCTGATCAGATGGATTTGATGACTGCTTCCTAAAAGTTATTAAAAAGGTATTAAGTTTGGGGAGATTTCAGAAAAACATTCAGAAATAGGAATGTTAAAAAGAAAAAAAAATCAGGTTCATTACAGACTGTTGTATTTGAAAAAAGTTAATCTGTATGCTTTATAACAGTATAAAATTGTACATTGGTTTAAAAATACTATGGTATAATCCTATAAAATCTAATAGAATATGAAATTTTAAATATCTCTTTTTTAATTAAATATTAATTAGGAGGAAATTCTACTCAGTTAAAACACCATTGTACTATTTATTTTTTATACAAGCAGAATGCAGATGAACAATATTTCAATTCAATCACACAGTTTAGTATAAATATAAAACAAGACACCCCTTAAGCATTTTAAGTAACAAATTAAACATTTACATTTTTTACTGTGCACTGAGGCTTAACATTTATGCTGCTTCAAAACCAAAGTAGAGCCTCAAGGGAAGTCTCTCCACTGACAAATTAATACCTTAGAGAACAGAGCTGAATGGTGGCAATGAACTCATTTGTTCCCCCAATAATGAAGAATGACTTTTTCTTTACCACATCTGTGACTGTTGCTATGGTGACTCAGACTTACCTCATTGCTTCTCGGAGAGCTCCTCGCTCACCAAGAGTCGTGTGCTTGATGTCATCAAAATTATTCTCCAGCTTCTCGCAATTCTGTAACATATTAGAAAAATGCATTAGTCCTCTAACATCCAGAGATAAAATTATATCTATGCAATTATGTAAACATATAATTGATTATATTGATTATGGACTCAAAAAATATGTACACCACTTTAATTGGGTAGGATTCATTAAAATTGACAGTGTGAATTCAACAGTAACAAAATAAAAACGTCTTATGATACAGCTGTCACAGAATTCGTCTTATCAATTTTTGAAAACTGGCTAAATAGGAGAAATGAATATTACATAAAAGTAGTACAACTTCTAGAGTTTTGAAGTTAAAAAATTAGTTCTCTAAAATAATCTAAGTATATCAAAACCAACTGTAATTTAAAAGAAAGCCAATAAAGTTTGAAATCATATTAAACTGGATATGATAAATACTCAGTTCTAAAAATATTAGTATTTACTGAAAACAGAAAGATAAAGCCCAAGCATAATATAATAATAAAGTTCAAACATTTTGAAATCAAAAAATTTTAAATTGATCTTTAAATAACAAAAATACAAACTGTTCACAAATATACATATGTACATATATTTGAAAATAAGTCCAATCATTAAAATCAAGTGACACAGTATCAAGCTCTTAGCAATACTGACTGAATTTTTTAACAGATTTTTAAAAATTTTAATAATATTTTTATATGTAAAAGTAACTTAATCTCACATGATCCTAATAAGCTATGAGAACATAATGTACAAGATTAAATTTTAGCCTAAAAAGTGCATCCATATGAATCTTTGGCACATTATATTTCATATATAATTTAGTAGTACTTAGGTAATAAAATAATTGGACTTAATTAACATTTTAGTTAATTTAAGAAAAAAAAACTAATATAGTTTTAAACATTAGTGTGTTCTATTTAAATTGTAAATAAATATGCTGGATTTTACAAGAACACAGAATTTAGATTAACAATATTCAGTGTGTAAGTATTCATTGATTTAAAACCCATTTATATATATATATATATCAATATGATCGTGCTTTGATTTTTTTAGATTGGCCAAATTAAGGAAAACATTCATTTTAACACAGAGGCATGTTTTATAATGAAAATCTTGAAAAATCACAAAATTGTACCTAAAATAACTTGAACTGTGAATAAAAGTCCTTTTATGGATATGTAAGTTGCAAATATCTCCTGCTCTGTGCCTTCTCTTTTCACTTTTTAATAGTATCTTTTCCTAAAGAGAATTTCTTATTTTTAAAGAGGCCCAATTTCTTCTTAGATACATATGCCATTTAAAAGTAGACATTTAATTTTCAAATACATGGGTTTTTAAAATATCTTTGATATTAATTTCTCATTTAAATGCTTTCTTTTCTGCAATCATGCTCTGTGTTTTTTCAGTCTTCACACTTTATTGAGGCTTTCAATGGCTAAGCCAAAGATCTCTCTTGGTAAATGTCACACTGTACTTGAAAGTATGTGGGTTATTTCCAAATATCTTTTGTATTGATTTCTAACATAATTCCCTGGTGATAAGGGAACAGACTATGTGTGATTTCAATACCTTCATACTATGAAATTTTTGCACCTTGTCCTTCTTTTATGTCCCTGAATATGTTCCAGCATCTATATTTAATCTATGGGAACTTTAATAGAATTTGTATCCTACTGTTGTGTTAAAATTATATAAATCTTAATGATCTCGAATTGGTTCATGGTACTTTTTAAGTCTACTATATCCTTTGATGGAGAAGGAAATGGCAACCCACTCCAGTATTCTTGCCTGGAAAATCCCATGGACAGAGAAGCCTGGCAGGCTATAGGCCATGGGGTCGAAAGAGTCGGACACGACTGAGCAACTAAACCACCACATATCCTTTTACTTTTCTGTATATTGATTCTATTAATTTTTGAGAGTTTTATATTGAAACTCCAATTAAAAATCTTAATTTATCTACTTTAAAAATTAGTTGTCATATATAGTGGAACTATATGTAATTTTGTTCTGTATTTTCCAAGCCTCCTGTAAATGTGTTATCATACATTCATCATTTTAAAAACGCCCAATTTATTATTGCTTAGGTTTATGATTAGTGCTATTTTTGTCCTATTTAAGAAATCTTTGATTTTCCTCAAGGTTATAAATATATTTTCTTATATTTTTTCCACAGAGCTCTATTATTTTCATTTTACATTTAGATGAATAGTTCATCTGGAATTGATACTTATATACAGTACGTAACAAAATCACACCATATAGGTCAGTGATTAGATCAGTGCTATTGATTGAAAAGACCATCATTTCCCCCACTTTAATTCATCTTTCCCATGAAGTAAGATACAGTATACATGGGATCTGTTTCTGGAGTCCATAATGGTCAACTGTTTAATTTGCTCTTCTTGTGCCAGTATCACACTGCTTTAATTACTTATATCTATAATAAATAAAGAATGCCTTCATGTACGTATGAAAAAAACAGATAATTCAATGTAAAATGGGCAAAAGATTTGCATAGACTCTATATACCAGAGACCCTATATATATAGACACTATATCACAAATAACTAATCTTTTTTAAAAATCCTCAACAGTATTAGTTATGAGAAAGATGAAATTTTAAAAATGAGATATCACACACATTTTGGAAGTGTCTAAAATGAAAAAGATAGATGATACAAAAGTGCTTTTATAGTTTAAAAACTAAACTGCAAATTGTTACAACCACTTTATAAAGCTTTTTGGTTGCATTTTCAAAAGCTGAACATTCATGTCTGGGAATACACCCAGAACAAATATATATTATAATATGTTCACCTAAAGTCATATATGAGAATGTTAATTGTAGCACTACCAAATTTCCCAAAACTGTAAAAAAAAAAAAGTCAAACGTACATAAATATGGGACATACAAATCAAATGTGCTATATTAACACAATGGAAAATACACAGCAATGAGAATGAACAAGCTATGACTATGTGGAGTAACATGGATGTATTTCACAAGCATTAAATTAAATGATATACAAAAGAGCATACAGGAAAATTATTCCACTTACATGAAGTTCAAAAATAAACAAAGCTATAGTGAATATTCCAAAAATAAGAAAATAATTCCATTTATAAGAACATAAAAAGAATAAAATATTTCTGAATGTTTAACAACAACAAAAAAGCCTAAGACTTGGGTACTGAGTACAAACATCATGAAAAAATTAAAGGCCAAAATCAATGGAAAGACATCCTATGTTCATGGAGTAGAAGACTTACTATTGTTAAGGTGTACTACCCCCTAAATCACTCTAAAGATTTAACACAATTCCTATCAAAATCCCTGCTGACTTTTTTTTTGCAGACTTTAATAAGCTGATCCTAAAATTCCTATCAGAATATTAAGAACATAGAATAGATAAAATCTTCCTAAAAACAGAAGAGCAAAGTTGAAGGACTAATACTTTCTAATTTCAAAAATCACTATAAATCTACAATAATCAAGACATATATCCATACACACACACACACACACACACACACACACACACACACACAAATGTTCATGCCAGCATTACTCACAACAGAAGACAAAAAGTAAAAAACTGCAAGTCAATAGAATGATAAATGGATAAAAAATACGGTATGCCAATATAATGATATTTCTATTCAGATGTAAAGTTCTGGTACATGATGACCTTTAATAACATTATGCTAAGTGAAAAGGCCAGACATAAAAGGCCACATTGCATCAATTCATTTATATAAAATGTCAGTACAGGAATATCCATAGAGACAGAAAGGAGATTAGTGGTTGCCAGTGGCTGCTGAGAGGGAAGGAATTTCTGCTAATGGTAACGAGGTTTCTTTTTGGCGACGTGAAAGTTCTGATATCAGTGACAATCAGTGAGCAACACTTTGAATATACTAAAAACCACCCATTTATATACACTTGAAGAGTGAACCTTATGGTATGTGCATACA
Source organism: Bos indicus (assembly GCF_029378745.1). Lineage (NCBI taxonomy): Eukaryota > Metazoa > Chordata > Mammalia > Artiodactyla > Bovidae > Bos > Bos indicus. The sequence continues at coordinate 45,940,969 of NC_091762.1, read as the reverse complement.
TCAGTAAAGCTGTTATTTTAAAAATAGGCAAGACTAATCAGTTGGAAAGCAGTGTAGAGTGACTACAAGAGGCAGAAGAGTCTTCTAGGGCACTTCATTTTGTGAAAATTCATGGACCTGAATACCTAGGATCTGTTTACTTTTCCAAATGTGATACTGCAATAAGACACTTTTAAAAGATAGTTTGAATTCTGGTGAAGGAATCACAATGCAACAGTATTATCACTACTGTTTTAAAAAAAAGGCAGATAAGAAGTTCAAAGTATCTGACATAGTAAATGTTAGCTATCAGCTAATAATAGTGAAATAACATTTTATTATTTACTAAAATTCTGTAATAAAGATCAAATTTCTGTAACTTACCCTGATAAACTTTTGATACCTCCCTAACTAAATTACAGACTTTTTCTCTATACAGTGATAGTCTTAAAGAATGACACTTATTTGACTATAATTGCAAAGATAAATAACATAATTATTGAATTAGCTTGGCTTTGAAGAACACTCCCAGTACTTCTGAGATAAAATGTATAGTCTAGGCCTCTAAATTAGAAACCAGACTTTTCCAGTCTTTTGCCTAATACTGGATATCAGGGCAGAAAAGCAAGAGGGCGTGTAGAGTTCAAACTGTACAGATTATAGTGCCATTTCAAATATTCTATGGGAACAATAATATTTTTAAGGAGTTTTACATTTATAGGTGTGGTCAATGCAGGATTTTTATGACAGTGAAATATTGGGGAGGATTCTAAATTTTCAATAATGAAAAAATGGTTAAATAGAGCACTTTAAATTTAAAGGATATTATGCATTAATTATAAATGCTGTTTAGGTGGACATACTCAATGTGTGATATTGAGTACCTTTTTTAAAAAGACACTATTGAATTGAACATGTTGTATGATACAATCACAATTATGGCCAACAAACAAGCAAAGCCAAAAAAGACTAGCAATGCAAGAATAACTCAGATTATCTCAAAATGTTAAATAAAAAAGGACATCTTTTTTACTTATAGTTTTCAATATTTCCCAAGGTTTTTGTTATATGTTTACATTTTTTTTTTACTTCAAGATAAAAAAAATCAAGAGATTTTTTAAAAGTTTTTGAAGTATTTGTATATTCTATATTGAATGTGCTTTGTAAAATAGAATGCAACAAAATAATAGATAGCAACAAAAGAAATTTAAGACAGAAATATACTTTTCCAACATTTGTTTTTTATATTAAATATGACCTTGACAAAATAAGATTTCTGCCTCCTCTATTTGCCAATGAGTTCACGAAAGTTCTACTATTTCAAATTGTCCAAAAAAAAGCTTCCAATAAGTTTTATTTTTTAAATCTTGCACTCACAAAAGAGGTATAAGGATGTACACAAAGCAGTAAAAGAAAATAAAGTCATGTAATAAAATCAGTTACATATATTTTCTATATTTAACCTACTGTGTACAACTGCTACTCAAATAATACCACTTGAATGCTACTTAAGTGAATGCATAAAAAGACCCAAACATAATTACTAGTGATATAATATTTGCAGTGTACTTTTTGAAGTTTCATATATTCAGACTTAATAACAGATAACTAGTATCTATTCACAGAGAAGGCAATGGCACCCCACTCTAGTACTCTTGCCTGGGAAATCCCATGGATGGACGAGCCTGGTAGGCTGCAGTCCATGGGGTTGCTAAGAGCTGGACATGACTGAGCGACTTCACTTTCACTTTTTACTTTCCTGCATTGGAGAAGGAAATGGCAACCCACTCCAGTGTTCTTGCCTGGAGAATCCCAGGGACGGGGGAGCCTGGTGGGCTGCCGTCTCTGGGGCCGCACAGAGTTGGACACAACTGAAGCGACTTAGCAGTAGCAGTATCTATTCATGATTCTAAACAGACTTCATGATACCACTTTTAGAGTTGCATAATACTCCACTGCATCCATGTGCTATTACTTATTTAGCTAATTCCTTTTTGGTTTGATTTGTTTCTTTCTAATGCTATTACAAACATAAAACAGGAATAGATGGATGAAAATGAAATACAAGCTTAAAAGTATTAAGAAAAACATAAATATTCATTAACTTGGATTATTCATTCCAAATAATTTCCCATCCAACTCAAACTGTTTTCATGTTAAATATATTCAAAATGTATGACTATGGTAAAGTTAATACTCAAACTCAGGATGACTGATTCTAAATCTCATTCTTGTTGTTTCCCAGTTCAACCACTGATGGAAAGCAATGTATGTTTTCTTGGTGGTCATATGATTATACTTATTTTTTGCTAGGTTTTCCATAATCCCAACACCATCAATTTAAATGAATCACTGCTAAGAGTCTCACATTTAAATCTTAAATTGAAAAAGGTTTCATAATCTCTTTCAATCAAACTTTACCAATTCAATATGGAAAACTGCATCCGTTGCTTCCCCACAGGTGGCTTATAAATCAGATGTGGAAATAGACACTTCTATTTAATTGTTATGGGCATATTTTTAATAAACCACCTACTTTGGATATATATATACATAAACACACACACATACATACAAATATGTTTGCTAAATGGAGTCATTTAACAGAAATAAATCTGTACTTTGACAAGGTATTTTTGTTTTGCATGGTTGGTTTTCAAGACTATCTTAGAAACTTTGATTTCACCAACAGGGATTAATGAAATCAAATAAAATTATATCTGAATCCTTTTATTTAAAAATAATTGTCTTCAGTTAGGTTACCGTCTTTAAGACATGCTATTTATAGGACATCTGAGATTTACTCATTAAATCTAATGGAAAAGCTAGAAAGTCTCACTACTGTAATTAAGAGAGAATTTTAAGATTTCAATATAGCCGTTTAAAGTAACTCCCTAGACCAGAGCAATAACGTCCAGGGCAAAACAAGTCATAGATAACAAATATTTTAAGGCAGCCTGCTACAACCATGTGACACAGCAGCTTAGAATCAAAAGCAAACACAGACATAGTTCACAAAAATCTCTTGCCACCTCGATATCCATTTCTCAGTCCCTTGGGAAAAACTGTACAATAAAACGTCAAAAATAAAAATAAAAAATAAAGCTCTTATCATTTCTCATAATTTATAAATCATTCCCAAACAGTAAATGTTAATCTGATCAATTTTTGGAAAAGGTCAATTCACAGTAAGATCTATGTATAGACAACTATTCAAAAACAGAATTCTTGCGGAAATTTTACTTTTTCAGATTTATATTTTTAAAAATTATATAGATGGCTTCAGAATCTCCAATGAGTCTAGATGTTAGTACAAAAAAAAGTCTTTGCCTCCTTTCTATGTGGTAAGTTGAGAGCATGAAGAAAAAATACTGTTTTGTCCGTTTTTCTTTTGCACCTGACATCCCTCATCACCTTCCTCCTCTTTGCAACCTTCACTGTAATTTTAAACTTTATTTTGGCCACCACTGCTGCAGAGAAACAAGTTTATGAAGGACATTTAAAAAGAAATTAATAAAATCACTAGATTTTGAGATCTTAAAGGCCTATTCCTAGCATAAACAATACAGTGGAAAAAATACTTGACTGTTTAGTTTTTCCAGCCACAGAGATAGGAGATAACACTCTGCTGAAGACAGAGAGAGAAAATTGGACACAAAAGCCTAAAGTAGCACCACTGAGCTCACTGTGGCTCCAGGAATTGAGGACAGCCAAAGAACTCAGAGTTGACTGAGAGAGAAAGTGTTCCACAGCATCTGAAGGTATTTCTTCACTTTAATGATGAGAAGCCTCAAATTTAATGATTTTATCTGGAAGTGGCTAAAATGACATATTTTGCCATGAAGTGCAATGAGAACCCAAAGTGAGTGACAAATACCAGAAATGCAAAGAATGCACTGTTTCACAGTCCCTGAGTCTGTACAAAGCTTATTGTGCCCAATAGAAAAAAAAAAAAAAAGAGGAAACAAATGAATGCTGTAAACATTTAAACAGTCTAGTTGTTTCTTTCACCAAAAGTACCTCTAAGTCCTGAGGAAATCAAATCCAAGGTTTATTTTTTGTTTTTGTTTTTTTTCAAGAACAACATATGAAAGTACAAAAGAAGAGATACAAGGGTTAAATATAATTTAAACAAATGTCAGTCTTTTTCCAGAATCAAGTTAATATCTCAAGAAACTAACATCTTTATATATTCATCCTCTCCATAAGTAAATTAAGTATTAGAGCCATTAGATGAGGGGTAAAAACATTCACTATCATGTCCACTATCAGTAACATTTTCATAAAATTAGGGATAACTGTAAGTAAAATGGAGCCAACATCCTCCTATCAAAATCTAGTCTCAGCCCAGTGAACACAAGTGTGTACCTGAGAAAAATCACAAACTTATTTTTAAGTAACAAATAATATGTTGTTTACTCCAGGATAAAATCCTGTAACTCAGATCAGGACTTAAACCCCATAGTCTTTTAAATGAGATCACACACTTGGTCTCAAGATTTAATAAAACTCAGGTTCTTAATATCTCATTGCTGAAAGAATTCAGTGAAAGACAATGTGATAGGTAAGAAGCAGATTTATTTAGAGAAAAATACACTCCACAGACAGTGTGGGCAATCTCAGAAGGCGAGAGGCCCCCCAAATATAGCATGGTTAGTTCTTATAGGCTTAATAATTTCATTAGCTAATGAGTGGGAGGATTATTCCAACCACTTTGAAGAAAGGGCAGGGATTTGCCAGAACTCAGCCTCTGCCCACTTTCTGACCTTTTTTGGCTGGTCTCAGAACAGTCATGGCATTGACAGATGTGTCATTTAGCATGCTAATGTATTACAATGAGCATATAATGAGGCTCAAGCTACACTGGAAGCCAAATCTCCACCATCTCGAACCTAGTTGGCTTTAACCAGTTTTTGTCATGTCCTATGGCTATGTCCGGAGAAGGCAATGGCACTCCACTCCAGTACTCTTGCCTGGAAAATCCCATGGACTGAGGAGCCTGCTGGGCTGCAGTCCATGGGGTTGCTAAGAGTCGGACACAACTGAGTGACTTCACTTTCATGCATTGGAGAAGGAAATGGCAACCCACTCCAGTGTTCTTGCCTTGAGAATCCCAGGGACGGGGGAGCCTGATGGGCTGCCGTCTATGTGGTCTCGCAGAGTCGGACACAACTGAAGCGACTTAGCAGGATGGCTATGTCATTCTTTTAAATGTTGTACCCTGCCTGCTTCCGTCCTGTTTCAAGGGAATTTTATATATAAGTGTAGACTCAGACAGTAAAGCATCTGTCTACAATATGGGAGACCCGGGTTCAAGCCCTGGGTTGGGAAGATCCCCTGGAAAAGGAAATGGCAATCCACTCCAGTATTATTGCCTGGAAAATCCCATGGACAGAGGAGCCTGGTAGGCTACAGTCTATGGGGTCACAAAGAGTCAGACACGACTGAGCGACTTCACTTACCCCAGAACACAATTTCAGGCATAAGCAAGGCATAAGGGACTTCCCAGGATGTAAAAACTGAAACAGTACCTTTCCCATGGTTGATGACTGATATTTCCTATTTTTCAAGGGCCTCATAATTTCCTTTGACCAAGACAATTGCATAAGAAAGCTGCAACCATCACAGCAGAGGCAGGATGGACCATCAATTTTGTAGGAAATAAGGAAGGGAAAGGCAAAAGTATATTAAAAGGAAAAGAGGACACACAGAGAAAATGAACAAACTATTCTTCAGATTAGAAAGTACAAGAACAAGAAAAACCAGTGATTAGTAATAAAACATTGGGACAAAAAAACAGGCCTATTAGCCTAAACACCATTGGGCAAGTAAGTGGGAACACACAGGAAAAACGGAAGGACATGAAAGTATTGAATTTAGTGCTGACCAGACATCCCATTTGCTACAGTAGGCAAAGGTTATCTCTACTTAATTAGTAGGAAACTGGAAATCCATACCATCAACCAGGGTAAATGTTACAGTTTTTTGGCATATAAAGATGTATTATAGTAAAGTAGCTAACATGAAGGGCTTGCTCTGTGTTATACACTTTTCTAGGAACTTTACCCTTTTAATCTGCACAAAAATCATTGAGCTGTATACTTTACAAATGAGGGAAAAGGTATAGGGAAATTAAGATAACTTGCCTAAGGTCATATAGCTAGTAAGTGATAAAACAGGGATTTGAACCCAGGGAGTCTATCCTCAAAGCTAGACTCAAATCCCTCAGACTGCTTCAAAAGAGTAAACTGAATAAAGTGAATATAATAAAGTTCTGAATAGGTCCTCCTCTAGTTTTCCATTGTTAAATTTAGATGCTGCACAGGATAGATAACAGTTTACTAGTTAAGTGGGGCATAAGTCCATACACAATACTGACTGACTTCTTTCTAGATGTGCTATACTTTATAATGTAGGAAAAAAAGAGGAATCCAATATACACGTTTAGACCAAATTAATATCCATAAATATTGTGCATGCAACAGTCTGTATTTGGGTCTGTGACACCACTGTGACAAATATAATGAGCAATTAAATTCCCAAGTGCTCAGATTTTGGCAGCAATTAAAGTGGAAACTAGAAACTAAGCATCAAAAAGAACTGGTTCTGGTGGCCTCCTGCCAAATGAATCCCCACGGGTTGAGAGAAGGTCTAAAGTTTCAATTGTGATAAATTTTACAGTGTTTTATATCTCATCTGTTTTAAGGATTGTATAAAATATAACAAAACAAATGAGCAGAATATCAACAGCAACCTTGGGGCAAAGTAATACACAAGAATACCTCTCAATGCTGACAAATTTAAACAAGATCATTGAATTATCTTTACTTAAACTAAACCAAGCAATAATAAATTCAACCAAATATCTACTAAATCACATGCTGGATAGGACAGAAAAGAAGCAAAAAAGTTAGCAAATTACATTATTAAATAAAATAATTGATGGTATTACCATATAATTTAGTTTTTATAAGGACTACATTTCCTTTATGATAATCACAATAACCAGAACTAAATAAATTGGATCTAAAATGTATATATTAACCTAAATTTTTTAATTAGTTAATTAATTTTAATAAATGAGGAAACAGTTGTATATTGTTAAGGTCACAGAGAGTTAATGGCACAGCTACTAGAACTTTAGTGTCATACTTACTAAATAACAAAAGCTGAAATTAATCAATTAAATTTCAATTTAAAAAAAAGAAATTTGAAAATCTACTATTTTTTTAGGCATCATACTAAGCATCAGGGATATAAAGTTGAATAAGAAAAGACCCTCATATTGATCACAATCCAATGATAATGTACCGAAGGGAGAGGAATTAATTCTCCTAGAGTAGAGATGTCTAGGTTCATGACTTCTAAACATATCTCTGATTCAAACTTTTCCGGATTAAGAGGGCTAAGGAGGGGCAAGAGGAAAAGGTAGTAGACTTGGCCCTAGCCGCAGACCTTGGCATCACTGTCTACTGGTTATATGTCCTTAGGCAGGGCACTTAGTTTATCCTGAGCAAAATATACTTGAACCTTCTAGAGCTGTCAGCCTAATTAGATGAGGTAATGTATGTAAATCACTTAGTACACTGAACAAATAGAAGGTTTTCAAAAAACAGAGGAAGCGAAGGAAAAAAATAAAGAGGAGGAAGAGGAACAGTATCTCTGAACCCCACCATAATACTAACGGATCAGATGCTATGGAGTGAGGTAGAAAAGGGTGTACTTCTCATGTTGTGCAAGTGATACTAATAAGTAATAAAGCAAAATAAATACAGTCTTTATGGGAAAACAAGACTTTTAACTTTTTGATCATAAGATCCTTATGAGAATATAATGAAAAATCAAGATCCTTTTCTCCTAAAAAAATGGTTGCTGTTTAGTCACTAAGTCATGTCTGACTCTTTTGCAACCCCATGAGACTGTAGCCTGCCAAGCTCCTCTATCCATGTGATTTCCCAGGCAAGAATACTGGAGCGGGTTGCCATTTCCTTTTCCAGGGGCTCTTTCCTGACCCAGGGATTGAAGCCAAGTCTCCTGCATTGGCAGGCGGACTCTTTACCACTGAGCCACCAGGGAAGTCCCTTAAAAACTTAAATATTCACAAAGCAGTCAATGCAGAAGATGTAAGAGAAATGGGTTCAATCCCTGGGTCAGGAAGTTCCCCTGTAGGGAGATATGGCAACTCACTCCAGTATTCTTGCCTGGAGAACATGGACAGAGGAGCCTGGCAGGCTACTGTTCATAGGGTTGCAAAGAGTCCAACACGACTGAAGCAACTTATAACTTATAGCAACCAGCACAATATGCTATATATACAATTTCAATAACCAATGGATCTCCTGAAGCCCATCTTTGGTCCTATGTCTATGTGCACCAAATTTTAACATCAGGAAGAATGATTTTGCAATGGACTTCAGTTCAGTTCAGTTCAGTCGCTCAGTCGTGTCCGACTCTTTGTGACCCCATGAACTGCAGCACACCATGCCTCCCTGTCCATCACCAACTCCGGAGTCCACCCAAACCCATGTCCATTAAGTCGGTGATGCCATCCAACCATCTCATTCTCTGTCATCCCCTTCTCCTGCCCTCAATCTTTCCCAGCATCAGATCTTTTCAAATGAGTCAGCTCTTTGCTTCAGGTGGCCAAAGTATTGAAGTTTCAGCTTCAACATCAGTCTTTCCAGTGAACACCCAGGACTGATCTCCTTTAGGATGGACTGGTTGGATCTCCTTGCAGTCCAATCTAAGCAATGGACTTAGATGACTTAAAAATGAAAGCTACTATGTTGTCCAAGTAAACTGAGAAGCAAGGGGTCCAATAGCTGGCAAGTTTCTATTGTTTGATAATAATGCTCAGTTCAAGCATTCAAATTATTAATAAAAAATATGATGCAAAAGTCAATCTTGTTCCCAAGCTAATAATAAAAGCAAGTTATTCACTCATTCAAAGTTATTTATATTCTAATACATGCCAGATGTGTAATAGTCACTGGTCACTGAGGATACAAAGGCTTTTTAAAAAACAAAAACAAAAACCTATTCATTTAAAAAAACACAGTATCAATCCAATAAGGAAACTGTTACCAGGCAAGTATGTCCCACATCCAGTGGAAGAATCCTTGCCATACATTAATCACATATTACTACAATCATTACAAATCTCAGATGACTGGAAGCCAGCAGGACACCATATTTTGAAGGACTCACAGGGGATTATTATCAATAAGGCCACAAGTTTTATGCAGGCAATTATAAATTTATATTTCAAAATCTGAACAAGTAAAACAGCATGCTCTAAGTTATACCACTACAACTCTAAGGCAATTTAACATTGATTAATTTAATTATTTTCTTTAGGCAGTAAGGTAAATAGGGAAAAGGTAATACCAATGCCTATGTTTTTCATGTAGTTAGAAATTCCTATGGTCTAAGTTTCTACAAAAAAATGAGTCAATTAGATGAGCTTACTCTTCCAGTAAAATGTTGCTTTAAATCTTGGCACTCATCAAAAAGCCTCAAAACTAACCTCACTGAAGTTCTTTACAGGAGAAGTAAAAAAGTAATAACTATATTCAGATTTTTAAAATTCCAGATGAATATTCTAATACCAATATATGATTTCCAGTTCTAATCAAGAGATTCATATTTCAATAGATAATTGCTTTTCCCTTTGGTACATCTTAACTAGTCTAATCCTTTCAGTGAACATTAAGACATAATCATATTTAGCTAATGTCATTTCACTAACGGTGGCCAGCTTACAATTGGGGCCTGTCGAGGAGAATTTCATATGAGTAACAGTGAAGTGGAATATAATATAGTATGAGATGGAGTAGCTGTGGAAACAGGAAATCTGTTTTTAAGTTTCAGCTTTGCAACTACACTGTTTATATGTTCTTAGAAAAATGTTTAACATCTCAATCTGCAAATATTCCCTCATGAAACAAAGATATTAATGAAAGTGATAAAAGTAATGATAAATAATTAAAAGTGTTGTGAGGATAAATTAAATGAGATTATGTATGTGAAAAGATAAACAAGAAAGTACTGTTCAAATAGTGCTATACATTTTTAAATGGACAAACTAAATCTCATTTCCAGGCTCATACACTTAATCACAATGTGTTTTCGCCACATTTAAGATTTTAACTTTTATCCATGGTAAGAATTAAGTAATATTTTAGTACTTTCCCAAAGAAAGCAAAAGTTAAAAGAAAAACAGTTCTGCAAATCCTACATGCTAAGCATCAATTTCTGTATCTAAAGGAAGTCAACAAAATTCAAGATTGAGTCTTTACTTTTTAATCTTAATTTCTTATTCAAATTACCACACAGTTCTTTACATAACGTATGGTTACATTTTGAATGAATCTCACATGGTTTACAGGATAACCAAATAACAAAGAGCATCATTATTTCAACAAATATTGTGGAGTACCATGTGCCAGGCATTGCCAATCTCAAATTGCTGCTGCTAAGTTGCTAAGTCACTTCAGTCATGTCCAACTCTGTGCAACCCCATAGACAGCAGCCCACCAGGCTCCGCCGTCCCTGGGATTCTCCAGGCAAGAACACTGGAGTGGGTTGCCATTTCCTTCTCCAATGCATGAAAGTGAAAATTGAAAGTGAAGTTGCTCAGTCTCAAATTGCTATACAGACCTTAATATTTGCTTCTGGAAGCCACTGTTATTTACTTATTCACTTAATTGTGATCAGAGGAAGGCTTTCAAACAGCAGTTGAAATTCTGCAATCTGTCATTTCAACCAGGGATGTTTGCTCACCTTCAAGTTCTGTATGATAGGACCCATCTCATTTGCTACCAGGCTATATCATTTGCCAGTCAGTTTGCTCCAGTCAAAGTGCCACCCTGCTGTTCCTTCTAGACAAAAGCACACTGTCTCCTCAGGTCCTTTGCACATGCTGTTCCCTCTGTCTGATATGTCCTGCCAAATATTCACAGAGTTTACACTTTCATCTCATTCAGGTCTCTGTTTAAATGGCACTTCTTTAGAAACATCTTTCCTAACCATTGTCCCTAAAACTGAATCCCTCTCCACTTTCTCTGCCCCTTTCCCTACCTTCTATTCTTCTTCATGGCATTTATTATACCTAATATTATATTACATGTTACAGTATTTTTAAAAGACTGTATTCATAAAGGCAAGTGATTATTTTTTATTTATAAATATTTACTGTAGTTATGAAGGCAAGAGGCATGTTTTATTAATTTATTTACTACTGTATTTCCACATAGTAGTTAACCATTAAAGGCTTGTTGAGTGGATGGTCTAGGAACTTTCACATACATGAATCAGACACTGCTGCTGCTAAGTCGCTTCAGTCGTGTCCGACTCTGTGCAACCCCATAGACAGCAGCCCATCAGGCTCCCCCGTCCCTGGGATTCTCCAGGCAAGAACACTGGAGTGGGTTGCCATTTTCTTCTCCAATGCATGAAAGTGAAAAGTGAAAGTGAAGTTGCTGAGTCGTGTCCAACTCTTAGCGACCCCATGGACTGCAGCCTACCAGGCTCCTCCGTCCATGGGATTTTCCAGGCAAGAGTACTGGAGTGGGGTGCCATTTCCTTCTCTGGAATCAGACACTAGTATAGTGAAAATGAGTATACTACCCAAAGCAATTTATAGATTCAACGCAATGCCTATCAAGCTACCAACGGTATTCTTCACAGAGCTAGAACAAATAATTTCACAATTTGTATGGAAATACAAAAAGCCTCGAATAGCCAAAGCTATCTTGAGAAAGAAGAATGGAACTGAAGGAATCAACCTACCTGACTTCAGACTCTATTACAAAGCCACAGTTATCAAGACAGTATGGTACTGGCACAAAGACAGAAATATTGATCAATGAAACAAAATAGAAAGCCCAGAGATAAATCCACACACATATGGACACCTTATCTTTGACAAAGGAGGCAAGAATATACAATGGAGAAAAGACAATCTCTTTAACAAGTGGTGCTGGGAAAACTGGTCAACCACTAGTAAAAGAATGAAACTAGAACACTTTCTAACATCATACACAAAAATAAACTCAAAACGGATTAAAGATCTCAACATAAGACCAGAAACTATAAAACTCCTAGAGGAGAACACAGGCAAAACACTCTCCGACATACATCACAGCAGGATCCTCTATGACCCACCTCCCAGAATATTGGAAATAAAAGCAAAAATAAACAAATGGGACCTAATTAACCTTAAAAGCTTCTGCACATCAAAGGAAACTATTAGCAAGGTGAAAAGGCAGCCTTCAGAATGGGAGAAAATAATAGTAAATGAAGCAACTGACAAACAACTAATCTCAAAAATATACAAACAACTCCTACAGCTCAACTCCAGAAAAATAAATGACCCAATCAAAAAATGGGCCAAAGAACTAAATAGACATTTCTCCAAAGAAGACATACAGATGGCTAGCAAACACATGAAAAGATGCTCAACATCACTCATTATCAGAGAAATGCAAATCAAAACCACTATGAGGTACCATTTCACGCCAGTCAGAATGGCTGCGATCCATAAGTCTACAAGCAATAAATGCTGGAGAGGGTGTGGAGGAAAGGGAACCCTCTTACACTGTTGGTGGGAATGCAAACTAGTACAGCCACTATGGAGAACAGTGTGGAGATTCCTTAAAAAACTGGAAATAGAACTGCCTTATGATCCAGTAATCCCACTGCTGGGCATACACACTGAGGAAACCAGAAGGGAAAGAGACACGTGTACCCCAATGTTCATCGCAGCACTGTTTATAATAGCCAGGACATGGAAGCAACCTAGATGCCCATCAGCAGATGAATGGATAAGAAAGCTGTGGTACATATACACAATGGAGTATTACTCAGCCATTAAAAAGAATACATTTGAATCAGTTCTAATGAGATAGATGAAACTGGAACCTATTATACAGAGTGAAGTAAGCCAGAAAGAAAAACACAAATACAGTATACTAATGCATATATATGGAATTTAGAAAGATGGTAACAATAACCCTGTGTACGAGACAGCAAAAGAGACACCGATGTATAGATCAGTCTTATGGACTCTGTGGGAGAGGGAGAGGGTGGGGAGATTTGGGAGAATGGCATTGAAACATGTATAATATCATGTATGAAACGAGTCACCAGTCCAGGTTTGATGCACGATACTGGATGCTTGGGGCTGGTGCACTGGGACGACCCAGAGGGAGGGTATGGGGAGGGAGGAGGGAGGAGGGTTCAGGATGGGGAACACAGGTATACCTGTGGCGGATTCATTTCTATATTTGGCAAAACTAATACAATATTGTAAAGTTTAAAAATAAAATTAAATTAAAAAAAAGTGCTAAATGATGTCAGTGAAGGCAGGTAGCTATCTTTCCTCCAAGAGACTTTCCACTGTAGCCTTATCTTGACAAATACATCATGGTCCAAATTTGGTTATTCAGTCTCGGCAAACTAACTGTTAATTTTTTGTCAGTCCTGACAATGAGTTTGCCTTTCTTATTCTATCTCATATTAGCCAAGTTAATAGAAACAGAGATACAAAATTAGAGTGCAAATGCACTCATTTATTACATGAAACTGTTACATGAATGAGACTATTATGATAACATGAGGAGTGAAATTTAACTCTCAGGAAATTCAATATGGAATGGCATATAAAAATCAATGTTCGTTAGTGAGCACAGATTCTAATGAAAAGAAATCAGACTTTAAAAAGTATTATTTATTTCAAAACAGATGGCATAGAGCATTCTTGCATTCCACAAAGAGATCATACCAGTGATGTTATTTGACTTGAATAGACACTGCCCTTGTTGAGCTTTGCAACGTATCTTATCCTATGATTGTACTAACGGACATTTAAGTAGAGTTAACCCAAACAAGTCTGCATCTGCCAGATGAATCTTGGAATTCTGTAAGATAACTTTTTAATATACATGCTCCTAAGTCACAACAAAATGCTCTGTGTGGTACCAAAACATAAATCAAAAAGAAAACTTTTTGCAAGTCACTATAGTAAGAAAACAAGGACTTCTAATTAGGTGCATAATAACTTGCTATAGTATTGCGGGGGGGTGGTGGATGAGAAAGCAAAAAAAAAAAAAAGATGAGGAAAAAAACTGAAAGTACCAGAAACTGATGGTGTTTATAGAATCTGTCTGCTAAGAATAAGATAAATGGGGGGAAAGTTGAATTATAAATTATAATCTACATTTGAATCATTTTCTCAAAACACTACTTCAATCCTAGTTCATTTCCAGCACTCTCAGCCAGTTCAGACTTATGATACTTACTAAATAGCATGGCTATATAATTTTTTTTTTTTTTTGATGAATGGCAAAAACTCCTTGGCCAAACTGACCTTCCTGTCTTCAGTGATACAGTGGAAGACAGAATGCTACAGAGGAGTAGAAGCTATGATTACCATATTTGTCTCCTAAACCTAAGTGTGTGCACTCATATTAAAAAACGTCTTTAGTACTGGAGTGCATGCAGACCATGGCTCACCATGAATTAGCTCCTTTTTGGCAGTTTCTTGCTGTGATCTTTAAATGAATGACAGAACTTTGTATACCTTCAAATACGCTTCTGGAGGATATTTTGAACCCTGATATGCTACATGAAGCCAACAGGAAAAACCTAATTCCAAGAAGATCAGAAATGTCCCAAAGTTCTGTAAGTGTTACATATTTATGAGTTAATTTTAATAAAAAGTATTTCTACCAAATGACAAAAATAAATTCATTTTCTTAATACTAATAAATTCATAGTACCCAGCATTTCATATACTAGTAAGTTCAGAGTACCAAGCACTTCATATACTGACTGATTTGTTATCGAAGAGAAGGATAGCCTAAGGTCTCTGCATTAAAACAACCATCAACCACATGATCGAACAGCTATTTAACCTTTCTCATGTTGAAGCTTGAAAATACACTAATAGTTTTACTAACATTGGTATGCCTCCACTACAGTAAGTACCACCATTAGAAAGGCACGGACACACAGTTGTTCTATGCAGGATACTGTGTGTGCAAGCATGCTCAGTAGTGTCTAACTCTTCTTGATCGTGGACTGTAGCCTACCAGGCTCCTCTGTCCATGGAATTTTCAAAGCAAAAATTCTAGAGTAGGTTGCCATTTCCTACTCCAGGGAATCTTCCCAACACAGGAATCAAACTCTCATCTCTTGTGTCTCCTGCATTGGCAGGCGGATTCTTTACCACTGAGCCAAAGGGAAGCCCATATACAATAATGGTTTATGGTTTAGTCACTAAGCTGTGTCCGACTGCCGCAACACCATGGACTGGAGCCTGCCAGGTTCCTCTGTCCATGGGATTCTCCAGGCAAGAATACTGGAGTGAGTTGTCATTTCCTTTAGGGGTATACAGTAATAATCGGATTCAAAATTAAACATTTGATGTAATCTGGAGGCTTTAAAATTAAATAATCCCTTCTCCTTGTGAAGTTTATCTCTGAAGCAGTGAGTGATCTGTCTATGAACACAATAAAATAGGTGTATCTGGGTAGATGAGGAAAACTCTGAGGTCAGGGTTGATAGCACTGGGGGAGTGGATTAATTCCATTGTTACTACTCTGGCATCAGTGGTGATTTTCTACATCTCAAAGACAATTTTAGATAGTTAAGCTTTTCACATGGAGGATTATTTTTAGAAATAACATCTACTTTAAAGAATTGTAAATAATGTTCTCATTTACTGAAGCTAATATGCTTATTCATGCACTAATTAATTACATAGAAAACACATGATTCTCAGTATTTAGCATTTAGTCTTTAATATGTTTAATTTGGTCAAAATCTATAGACGTCTATAAAAATCTACAGACCATATGGTTGTGTAAGGCAATGCATGATGTATTATAACAGTACCATATGGAGAATTCAAAATGTAAAGTTAGACATCAGGTAAACTCAAGAGATGTAAACATACTTTTTTCTCCAGTGCTGACAAGGACCAGTTACTTTAAAATTCTATTAACAAATAATTAAAATCTGCCTATGTATCATTTTAAACTATCTCAATTCTCTTGTTTGGAATAAAACCCCTGAGGTCAGAGCAAAATAAGTCAATTTAAACAGAAAGGAGAAATTTCAGTAGATGGAAGTGCTAGAACTGAACAATCTTCAGTGCATCAAAAATTTTAAATGAACATTACAAAAAAATATTCAATACAATTCTACATAAGTCTCCATAAACAGTACTTAAATTGATAAACTGAGTTTTGCTTATAAAAATATATAGCTAAGATTTCTCTATGAACACAAAATGCTGGTGCTAGATAGATATCAAACAAACAAAAGACCCTAAGACAGTATTTCTAATCATGTATCCTTAAAAGCACATGTGCATCTTAAATATGTAAGATTAATAGAATCATTTAAGTTCTTGCGTTAAGTTAAAATTCAGAAAAGCAATCATTTTTAAGTCACAAAGATAAAACGTTCTAACGTCCTTTTGGTTTTGAAGAAATAAAGGCTTTTACTTGACAGTTACTTACATAAATTTGTATCAAAAAGAGAAGTTGGCAAAGACTTTTAAATTCAGAACAATTGTCTATTAGTCTGTTTTTAATAATTTTTCGTTGGCATGTAATCCTCTTTAATTAGATTCCACTCTCTGTTGTTTCAAGACTCCATAAACTGGTGTCTTATATACCAGCTGCTAAAGCAGGAGTTACTGTCTAAATGATATTCACAATGAGTATTTAGAAGGTTTACAATTATACCCTTGCTAATAAATTGTGCTATTTTCCCCAACAATTTTAAGTGCTAATCTTCAGAAGGCATTTTAAAATTAGCTAAAATTCTGTCAAGAGATTTACAAAAATTGTTAGCATGAAGATAATTATGTCACAGTCCTTGGACTCCATCTCTGATTGTGTGCATAAATCAGAAAATGTCAGCTGTGTTTTCCCTTAATAATTATCCTTGCAGCAATATATTATAGTCTAAATTCCTATTATAATCTTTGTTTCTGGTTTCTAAAACATCAGACAATTATTTCAAAAGTTTGGAACTGATTAAATAATTTATATTCCCCAGAAAATAAGTGATTACCGGTCCTAAAATTTTAAGTATCAGTAATAAGTAGATCAATATGGAAAGCATAAATTCAGTGCTCATGAACATTCCATCCTCAGGAACTAAGTACTTGAATTTGATAACAGTTTTTTTTTTTTTAAATACCGATTAGTTAAAATTCTAACACAGCAGGTAACAGGCACATAGAGGTATAGAGTGGAATTGAAATTCTAAGACATATATCCTTTTTTATTTCAACACCAGAGACATATGAAAGACAGTAATTGTGTATCTCAAATATGTATCAAGTTTCTATCATCTGTTAATAAATGATTTTTCTATTTTTTTGTAAAAAATATAACCTTCATTTCAGAAGGTATAAAATGAAAAATAAATTCTCTCCTTTTCTTCCAGTAATTATAAATTACATGTGTTTTAATTTTTTTATAAAACAAATGGGACTAAAAGATGAAGTTTTGATATAAGCCTAGCTAGTAACCATAATAGAAACCAAAGTCTTAGATAGTTATCATTACACTTAATTAATAGCTAATACCAGAGAGTAGTTTTAGTGCATTTCTCACCATATCAAGCATTTCAGAATTAGAAACATAAAAATTAAAATTCTCTGAATACGTCAATGCTATAACTTACCAAAATGACTGGATGTAATAGTAGTTAAAGGCATGCGGCTGAAAGTTGTGAGTATTCAAAGACCACTGAAAAAGGGATATCTTTTCCTGGAACATTATATGAATGATATCTTGGGAAAATGTTTGGAAATTCTGCCAGTCACTAGAACCAATAGTGTCACATTTTCCATTTTATTCAATACTATGTCCTTTCCCTGAAATCTCAGAATGCAAAAAAAATGTTAAGTAATTGGTAAATAATGGGGATTGAGTATTATTACTGAATTTAAACTTATAAACCCTGCAGCCACATCAGATTAACAGGACCACTGCTAGCCCAAAGAATGTAGGAGCTTGAACCAGTGATTTCAGCAGATTCACATGATTCAATTTCCTAAAAAGTAAATTTATAACTTTAGATACCAGGCTTTTTTCTTCATCAATAAAACCAACCAACAGACAAAATTACTTCTCACAAAATACATCAACATATTCCTTAAAAATATTTAGTAATACACATTATTGAGATAGAGAAAAGGAGGAGGGCAGGAAGAGAAGGGGGCGACAGACGATGGTTGGGTGTCATCATCAACTCAATGGACATGAGTTTGAGCAAACTCCTGGGAATAATGAGGGACAGGGAAGCCTGGTGTAGGGTAGTCCATGGACTCGGAAAGAGTTCAACACGACTGAGCTAATGAACAACAACAAATATCATGCCTCAGTCCTTTCTCAATATGCTGCTAAGTCCCTTCAGTCGTGTCCGACTCTGTGCGACCCCATAGATGGCAGCATCTATTGTAATTCTCTGTACTAGCCATTTTAAGCACAATTACTATCTTTCTATAGAGTTTTTCATACTCACAGAAACATATACTTGATGCTGTAGTTTGTGTGTGTGTGTGTATGGAGAGTATTTCTCAACGGAGGCCACTTTTTTAAAAAGTCAGCAATTTTTTTTTTTCACATAACATGAATATGTAGATCTCCTACCAGATCAATAAACATGTTTCTAAAATTCCAAAAACTACATCAAATTTTCATAATTTTAATAATTTTATTAATGAGAGAAATGCAGTTTTATCCTAGCATCTTATTGCTACAAATGTATACCACTGTAAAAGAGTGATGATGATAATTATTCTTGTTGTGGGATAAATGTCTTCATAATGGAAATGTTAGGACTTATTTGCATTTTAATATACATAACTAGATTTTTCACCAAAAGTTTGTACCAATTCACAACTCACTGGCAGTATATAAAAGTGTTTAGTTACCTAAAACTTTGTTAATGCTGGATACTATTAATCTCATATATGTTTGCCAACTAAGACTGGAAATCATTTCACATTTACTTGACACTTAATGAGTTTAAGCATCTTTTCATGTGTTTACTTGTTGTTTATATTTTCTTTTGTAGATATTACCTATTCACATCCTTTGATGTTTTTCTTAATTGCTTATGTTATAAACATATACCCAGATAATTGCTTATCTTTGGCTTGTTTAGGATACATTTTTCCACACAATCATTCTCTGTTATTTGTTGCTTGTTTTTAAAGTATATTAAAAATAATGACAAAAAATGACAAAATCTATAAGATTTTAAGCTAAAATGGATTTTTAGGGAAAATTTTATAGCATTAAAGAAATAACATAGGAAACAATCATAAACATTGATAATTGTAAAGTTTTTAGAAAAATTCATAACAGAGAAAAAGAAAAGAGAATCCCTCCCCACTTGTCTGATGAAATGGGTACATTTTTGAAGCCCAACACTGCAATAGGCTTGTTATTTATGTTTAAACCATAACATTTATATATTCAAATAACATCTGAATAACTAGTTGAGAATAGAGATTAACCAAATACTGTATTTTTCTTGAATGAAAGCATGAACATCACTAATTTCCTTATTTTTCCATGTTTACCACTTCACCCTTTTATTTATGATGATGTGTTCATTTTCCAAACATTAAAGATAAAATAGTCAGTTAAGAAAATTTCAGTTGACTATTTGAATTTTCTCCTTTTATTTTTTTATTATTTTAAAATATTGTATTAATTAGAAAAAATAAATGGAGTTGTGTGTACAATGTTGCCAAATCCATGAAAGGTAAAAAGATTCATATGCATCTGGGCTATGCCACTTTGAATGTTCCAGGAGTTATAGCCTCATTCTCAATTTTTACTTCGTCTCCAAAAATTTGCTTTTTTTTCTTAACTGGCTTAAGCATAAAACAGTTATTAATAGCTTTAGTTATTTAAAAGTTTGAAGGAGTAATAGCATATTTTTTTATAAATTTTAATGAAATAGATAAGAGTGTGTATAGCTGGCTTTCTCTGGTGAGACAAGTGTTGGTTCAAGAATTTTTCTTCATGAAGAAAAAATGCTGCCCTATCAGAGGTTAAAAACTGAAATAAGGTAAATCCACTTGAAGTCACTGCTCACTCTAACATGGAGTTGCAAATTTGGCTTATTTAAACATTTTTACAAGTTTGGGCATGATTCATTTAAAAAATTATAAGGAAAACAATATATATTTATGGTACATAACCAAAGTACTGCAATGAAAATGAAATTTGAAAACTGAATGAAGAGTGTTGATTATGTAGATTGCAAGGCTCAGATAATTTACATGTGATGAAAATTACAGTATCAGTTTCCAAATTAATGGCATTATCAATCATCACATTTCCCTGAATCAGTCCTTTTATGAGATTATCACAGAGACAAGAGAAGATGGACCAAAAGATTAGTGACCCTTTTATCCCTTTCATCTCATCACAAGCCACAAGTGGCTTAACTTGTCATCAGAAAATACACTTATCAAAATTTCCATCAGCACAGTCTGAAAATATTGCACTGCAAGGCTCTTTGACTTGATTCTGGATCTCTCTTATTAGTGATTATCTGGATGTACCTAGCAAGAAATGAAGAAAAGAAAGTGATGGCATCTCTCCCCTACATAACTGTGTGAAATTGCCAATGCTGAGAAGGCTAAAAAAGAATAATAACCACACTGCTGAAATTAATGTGTGATATAAGTACTTCTTAATTACACTAACTTCCCAACACTGATAGGATCACTGAAACAGCATTCTACTGGTTACCCAAAAGGAATAGCTGGGAAAAATACATATATATATTGTTCCTTGGAACGAGCAATTCAAATATTTTAATGTCAAAATGAACAAATCTTAGAGCAACCTGACATACTATATATTTTACTTTTTATTTCTTTGCTGTTACTTTTATTAAAACTAGAATGTAATTTCCACAAGAGAAAGAATTTTCCTATATTTTGTTCTCTGCTATGTTCACAGGGCATTAAACAGTACCTCACCATAACAGGCACTCAATGAATGAATAAAAATCACATTATATGTAGAATTTTAGATTTGCATAATATTAAAATTAAACAAAAGAAAGACTTCATAGATATTTTTCCTGGGCTAAAGGGCCAGACCTTCTCTACTATGCAGTAGCTCCTTTGATAAGCACTACATTATTGATACGGTCCTTAAAAACTGGGGAAGATGATAAGCATATCTTAATTTCATTTTTAATGACTATTAGTAATACATAATATAATGTATTATTTAAATTATTATAAAGTAATATTTCTCTTATTGCAGGCTTCCCTGGTGGCTCAGATAGTAAAGAATCTGCCTGCAATGAGGGAGACCTGGGTTTGATCCCTGGGTTGGGAAGATCCCCTGGAGAAGGGCATGGCAATCCACTCCAGTATTCTTGCCTGGGGAATCTCCAGGGACAGAGGAGCCTGGTGGGCTACAGTCCGTGGGGTCACAAAGAGTCAGAAATAACTGAGTAACTAAATATTAGTCTGAGGGACTAATATTTCTTTTAAGCATATTTAATATTTAAACTTGATAAACTGAGTAGCTTGCCAGTAGCTCATGTCATCCTTGTTAGAATAATTAAGTATTGGCTGCTATTAGGCAGCTGCATGGCACAGGAGCAACAGAGAGGAGAGAGGAGATACCCCACTTCCAAGGTCAGGAGCAGCAGCCTAGAGGAAATACCCCACGTCCACGGTCAGGAGCAGCAGCAGCGCTGTGCTGGAGCAGCCGTGAAGAGATACCCAACGTCCAAGGTAAGAGAAACCCTAGTAAGACGGTAGGCGCAGAAAAAGGGCATAAGAGGGCAGCTCAATGGACATGAGTTTGGGTGAACTCTGGGAGTTGGTGATGGACAGGGAGGCCTGGCATGCTGCAGTTCATGTGGTCGCAGAGTCAGACACAACTGAGCTGAACTGAACTAAAATAATAGAATAACAAGTATAATAAAATTGTCAGTGATGATGTTAAAATTGCAAAAAATGAAAAAATTACTTAGAGCTTAATTCTCAAATGGACATTTATTATACTGCAACTCAAATGATTTCCTCTCTCACTATTATTTATTTCTATTAGAAGACATCTATATATTTAAATTGTCAAATTATCTTAATTCTTCACTTAAGCATTATACACATATTACATACACATATATTACATACATACACTTATACATATCCTACAATTCATATAGGAAATTACTTGGTGTAATTCTCCACTAAATGATACCATTAACACCTTTTACTGATTTTACGGAATTATTATTATCATAATTATCATGATGGTGGTTAGTACTGTCTTAAGTAGTTTATATGTTACTAGTTCTACAAAGATCTGCCCAATATTCTGTTAATATTCATTGACAGACTGGTGCTGAAACCACTGAAATGGAGAGGTCTTTGAAAATGCAGTGTTTGATGAATTGAAACTACTATTGGTAGTTATAAAGAAAAAATCTATATTGTTTAAAAGATTTCCCAAAAAAAACAAAACTCACAACCTCTCAAGGAATTAAAATCTTCACTCTTAGGATATTCTTTAGTTCTAATCTGAAGCCCTTATAGTTCCCATCCTCTTGTTCTGTCCTCAATGGAAATGTTCAATAAATATTTGTTAAACTCTATCCTCTTGTTCTGCACTCACTAAGATGGAAAACAGTTAGTCATCTTTCTTTTGTAAGAACCCTTCATGCTCAAAGACTGTTATTAACTCCCTACTCTTACAGCCTCAAGTTTGAACAATCCAATTCCTTAGCCTTGCTTCATCATTCTGATTTGTTTTCAACTCTCAATTTATACACGTGCTTATCTCAGGAATCCACTTCAGTTCCCAACTTTCCTTCTTAGCAGTGGGGCTCAAAACTGGACAACCTGTTCTATGCATTTAACCAATTTTGAACATAATCAACAAAATATTGCTTTAGAGCTTCTTACTATAGCAATAACTCCCTCTCAAACAGGCTGATCTAGATGCTCTTAGGAACTAAAATGATACTTTGACCCACTAGAACTTACAGACTTAGTGGCAGAAGCTGTTTTCCCTCATAGTAAGTAATATGTTTTCCTTCAGTATATTCAGTATATACAATTCTGTAGAGTTGTATCATAATTTTCCTCAGCACAAGCTGATTACATGTAAACTAAATACAATTTTAAGACAACAAAACAAAGTAAAAGGTGACACTCATGTGCCATTACACAGTAGATTTGAATAATTCCATCCTCTTCCCCAAATTCATTACTCATGGAAATTTCTGACAATCCCCAGTGAACAATACATCTGCTGCATGAGAACTTTTATTTCCTCCGCTAAGTGGGAACTGGAAACTTGATTTTTTAAACACTTACAATAGCATATAATCAGGCTTACCTTGCTTAGTTTATTAATTAGATTAAATTATATCCACATTTCTCTCCTTCAAAAGTCAAATGTCCACTACTGAGTGAGCAATACTCTGAAACAGACACTTCATAGCATTTGCATACATACATCATTTATATGTATTTTATTGGGATAGATTTATTAGAAATAAATTGATAATATTTTTAGAGTTTATCCTATATGTTCTAGCTCTCTGGCTTTGTAAAAATTACATTTTAATACAGGGCAAAATTAAATAAATATATACTCAAAATATCTATTTAAAATATGGTAAATTACATACTTCAAATGTCAACACTTAATACTGTTAGCCTCATATACTGTTAAACGCTTTAGGGAAAGACACAATGGTAATGTGATAGCGAGGGAAATGTGGACCTAGAAAAAACAGAATAGCCAGGGACAGCCTAATTTCTAAGGTCATGATACAGGAAAAAGGAATTGCAAAAATTCTGAGATGGCTATGAACTTGACTGCTGCTGCTAAGTCACTTCAGTCGTGTCCGACTCTGTGCGACCCCACAGACGGCAGCCCACCAGGCTCCCCCGTCCCTGGGATTCTCCAGGCAAGAACACTGGAGTGGGTTGCCATTTCCTTCTCCAATGCATGAAAGTGAAAAGGGAAAGGGAAGTCGCTCAGTCGTGTCCGACTCTTTGCGACCCCATGGATTGCAGCCTACCAGGCTCCTCCATCCATGGAATTTTTCCAGGCAAGAGTACTGGAGTGGGTTGCCATTGCCTTCTCCTATGAACTTGACTAACTCCAAGTAAAAGAAAGTGTTCTTTTAAGTTTGATATTGTGCTTAATGGTAGAGGTTACAACAGGGGAGGTGGACAGGGCTCAGATCATAAAGAATCTTGCTAAACTATGGTAAGGAGTTTGTAATTTACTGCAATTACAACATGAACACGGGGAAACACTTAATCCAGCATCACTGTTTAAAAAGCATAAGAAAATCATCATATAATACTTTGTCATCCTTAATTATTTTTGTTTACTAATTTTTTTAACTTCTTAAAATATCAGTTCATCTTGTGCTTCTAGAATATACATATTCATCAGGAAATACAGATTTCTAAAATACTGCACAAGAGATAAATGACCTTTTAGCTTGTAAAATTAAATAAGATGAATAAATAGGGAGGAATCAATGAATATCCTAGTCATCACTTTTAGTTAGTCACTCTCAGATCTAACTTGCACCACTCATATATCACTAAGAATCTTATTAATAGAAATTCAGAACTGGGCTAATTCATACAACCAAAATGGTGGAGTACAAGTAAGTACACTCCTATTCTCCTGTGAGAACACCAAAATCACAACTAGTTGCTGAAGAAACACCTACAGGAGGACCTTGGAACCTATCAAAAAAAGATACTCCACATACAAAAACAAAGAAGCCACAATGAAATGATACAAGGAGCACAATCAAGTTAAAATAAAATCCCATACCCACCAGGGGGACAACCTACAAACTGGAGAACAATAATACCAAAGAATTTCTCTCACTATTGTAAGGTTCTAGGCCCCAAAACAATAGAATGGGAAATACTAGAGATCTCTTCAGGAAAACTAGAGATACCAAGGGAACATTTCATGCAAAGATGGGCACAATAAAGGACAGAAATGGTATGCACCTAACAGAAGCAGAAGATAATAAGAAGAGGTCACAAGGATACACAGAAGAACTATACAAAAAGACCTTAATGACGCAGGTAACTATGATGCTGTGATCACTCAACTAGAGCCAGATGTCCTGGAGTCTGAAGTCAAATGGGCCTTAGGAGGCATCATTATGAGCAAAGCTAGAGGAGGTGATGGAATTCCAGTTGAGCTATTTCAGATCCAAAAAGATGAGGCTGTGAAAGTGCTGTACTCAATATACCTAATTACATATACTCAATAGATTGCTATGAGTGTAATTATATATATCTAATTACATATACTTTAGAATTTTTAAGACAGTCCTTCAGATCCTGTAAATGTGATTTTTGATGTAATAACTGCTAATAAAAGTATATTGAAACAGTAAAAAAAAAAAAGTTGCTCTTGGAGGAGGACGTTGTTGCCGCTGCTCCAAGCTCCCTGAGGCCCACTCCTGCTCCTGACTCACTGCTGTTCGCTCTCGTGGAGGAACAAGCCAGTCAGGAAGCTGCACTGCAGCCACGGCCTTTAAAGACACTGGCAAGACTCCCATGGAGCCAGCGTGGCCATTCACCAGATTAGGATCACCCTCACTCTGCTCCTGACTCACTGCTGTTCGCTCTCGTGGAGGAACAAGCCAGTCAGGAAGCTGCACTGCAGCCACGGCCTTTAAAGACACTGGCAAGACTCCCATGGAGCCAGCGTGGCCATTCACCAGATTAGGATCACCCTCACCGGCCGCAACGTGAAGTCTCTGGAGAAGGTGTGTGCTGACCTGATCAGAGGTGCAAAGGAAATGAATCTCATAGTGAAAGGACAAGTTTGGATGCCTACCAAGACTTTGAGAATAACTACAAGGAAAACTCCTGTGGTGAAGGTTCTAAGACTTGGGCTCCATTCCAAATGAAGATCCACAAGTGATTCATTGACCTGCACAGCCCTTCTGAAACTGTCAAGAAGATCACTTCCTTCAGTACTGACCAGGAGTCAAGGTGGAAGTCACCATTGCCGATGTCTAAATTAAACTTTTTAATAAATTGATAATCAGTTGTTTAAAAAAATTACGTAAAAGCACACTGAATAGGAAATCTGGAAAACTCAGCAGTGGCCATAGGACTGAAAACGGTCAGTTTTCATTCCAATCCCAAAGAAAGGCAATGACAAAGAATGCTCAAACTACCGCTAAATTGCACTCATCTCACACGCTAGTAAAGTGATGCTCAAAATTCTCAAAGCCAGGCTTCAACAGTACGTGAACCAAGAACTTCCAGATGTTCAAGCTGGATTTCGAAAAGGCAGAGGAACAAGGATCAAATTGCTAACATCCATTGGGTCACTGAAAAAGCAAGAGAATTCCAGAAAAACATGTACTTCTGCTTTATTAACTACACCAAATCCTTTAACTGTGTGGATCACAACAAACTGTGGAAAATTCTTCAAGACATGGGAATACCAGACCACCTGATCTGCCTCCTGAGAAATCTGTATGCAGGTCAAGAAGCAACAGTTAGAACTGGACCTGGAACAACAGACTGGTTCCAAATCAGGAAAGGAGTACATCAAAGTTGTACACTGTCACCCTGCTTATTTAACTTATATGCAGAGTACATCATGTGAAATGCCAGGCTGGATGAAGCACAAGCTGAAATCAAGATTGCTGGGAGAAATATCAATAACTTCAGATATGAATATAATACCACGCTTATGGCTAATAGTGAAGAGGAACTAAAGAGCCTATTGATGAAAGTGAAAGAGAAGAATGCAAAAGTTGGCTTCAAATTCACCATTCAAAAAATGAAAATCATGGCATCCAGTCCCATCATTTCATGGCAAATAGATGGAGAGACAATGGAAACAGTGAGAGACTTTATTTTCCTGGGTTCCAAAATCACTGCAGATGGTGACTGCAGCCATGAAGTTAAAAGACACTCGCTCCTTGAAAGAAAAGCTATGACCAACCTAGACAGTATATTAAAAAGCAGAGAAATTGCCTTGATGACAAAGGTCCGCCTCGTCAAAGCTATAGTTTTTCCAGTAGTCATGTATAGATGTGACAGTTGGACTATAAAGAAGGCTGAGCACCTAAGAATTGATGCTTTTGAGCTGCGATGTTAGAGAAAACTCTTAAGAGTCCCTTGGACTACAAGGAGATCAAACCAGTCAGTCCTAAAGTAAATAAGTCCTGAGTATTCATTTGAATGACTGATGCTGAAGCTGAAACTCTAATACTTTGGCCACCTGATGCAAAGAGCCAACCCATTAGAGAAGATCCTGATGCTGCAAAAGATTGAAGGCAGGAGAAGGGGATGACAGAAAACGAGATGGTTGCATGGCATCACTGACTAAATATACATGATTTTGAGCAAGCTCCAGGGGATGGTAAAGGAAGTAAAGTCTGGTGCAGTGTAGCTCATGAGGTCCATGAGGTCACAAAGAGTTGGACATGACTGAGCGACCGAACAACAAATAATCCCATATTTTGTAAAAATCTAGAAGTATACGACTTCACAATAACTAAGACTGAAATAACATACCAAAATATTTGTGAGCTTATTTCTGAGGGGTAGGATTTCAAGTGATCCCATTTTTCTGTGTTCTATGTATTTCCTAAAATTCTCTACATTATCAAAAATTCTTTAATAGCTAACTCTGAGTTTTTTTCAGTGCCAGATATTGTTCTAAGTTCTTTTATGTCTTAATTTTTTAAAACCCTATCATCTCCCTTTAAAAGAGCCATTATTAAATTTATTTTTTTCAGATTGGTGAAGTGTTGTAAAGGAGTTAAATAACTTGCCTAAAGTTTCCTAGGTAGAAACTGACAGCACTCAGATCTGAACCTTACAAGTATGGTATCAGGACCTGAGCTATACACTAAGCATTCCACAAATAAGAACAGAACTATCTTCTATAATTCTCAAAGCATTATAATAGCTATATTAAAAATTAAAAGGAACAAACTTGATGAATATAAAGACTGTCATGCTTGCATTTATCACCAAGCTCAGTTCTATATCCATGCATATTTACAGGGAAAAAAATAGACAAATATTCAGTAGAAATGTTTGAATAAAGCTTTTCTTAAAGAGAGGAGTCTCCTCCAAACTTTTAATTTTGTGACTTTCCTTTAACAACAACAAAAAATCACGTGTTCTCGTTGTCCTCAGGAGCACTAAGAAATTTCCTGCCTGAGAAGTAAATGACTGAGGGGAAAAATTACAGACCATTATGGCATGCTAATAATCCAAATTAGATAAACAAACACAAGCAATGGAAAGGAAGAAAGAGCAAATGCATTCAGCAGAGAATGGTGATAAAGCGTAATGGACAGCTCATTCTCCACAGTTAAAATTGCACAAGCTGAGCTGTCTAAGGGAAATGAGTCATCTGATTTTCAAGTTATAAGGGAATCTTACACAATATTTTGAGTTTGAAAAGCTAACACTGCAGGCAATTGAAGTAGACCTCCAAATATCTGATTAAAGTCACACGTGATTACAACTGATACAGAACATTTTCCTCTCTTACAAATGGTAAAATGCATGGTAAATTTCCAGTTTTCTCTGTTACTTAAATTCCAAAGTAGGTATTAATTAATGAAGTAAGTTAAGGTTAATTAAAATTTTAGTTATGAAAATGAAGTTTAAAACTCTCTATTAGGACATTATTCACTTCTACAGTGCTTCTTCTCCACGCCAGGCTTCAGTAGTACCTGAACCATGAACTTCCAGATGCTCAAGCTGATTTTAAAAAAGGCAGAGGAACCAGAGATCAAATTGCCAACATCCGCTGGATCATCGAAAAGGCAAGAGAGTTCCAGAAAAACATCTATTTCTGCTTTATTGACTATGCCAAACCCTTTGACTGTGTGGGTCACAATAAACTGTGGAAAGTTCTGAAAGAGATGGGAATCCCAGACCACCTGAACTGCCTCTTGAGAAACCTGTATGCAGGTCGGGAAGCAACAGTTAGAACTGGACATATATATATATACATATATTTACACTATTTTACAGAAAGTTTCTGACCCTAAATCAAAATTAGATATTTAACCCTAGTCCACAAAACTCTGCAAATATCAAACCAGACCATACCTACTTTTATAAATTTCACAGTGATTAATGGTGTCAGCAGCAAGGAAAAAAAAATAATAATTGGGGGACAAACACATGAATATGAAAGCTTTCTATAATTTTACCTGTCTGTAGCTAAAAATTGTATGTCTATATGTGTGTGTGTTTGTACTTAATTCAGGTACACTAGAACTGCATACTGGAAAGAAACTGAGTTGTTAAAGTTTGCATATCTGAATCAGTCAGGAAGTATAGTTATAGGACTACTGAAGGAAAATGGAAGAATGGATAAATGAAGAGGAAATTGGGCCAGTTTTAACAAACATTCAAGGATCAAAATTAGGAACTAAACTATCTGCTAGCTTCTTAAAATTAGTAATTCTCGTATTAAAAACTAATGCTCTATTTTCATTTTCTTTCTGTTTTCTCTTACTTATAATAATACTCACTAAGTATTATTATGACTTACATGGTGCTTTCTATGTGCAATAGGGTGTCACATTCGCTAACAATATTATTTTTATATGCTATTAGTATTATCAATATTAGTATAAATTAACATCATCTTCATTTTATAGATGAAGAAACTGAGCACCAGACAGTGGAAATAACCTTCCTAATATCAGGGAGCTAGCAATTTTCTTTTTTTTTTTTTTTACAGAGCTAGTAATTTTCTAAACTCAGTTTTCCCATCTTTAAAATAGAACACAATATACTAAATGCAAAGAATTATAATAATTCTTATTCTTTATTCATGAATATGTTATCAAAATTGTAAAAGTAGAGTTATAGCCAATGAGCACTGAGCATCTGCATTTTCTAAAAGGTAATCTTCATTGAGAAACTGCTACACAGAACGGCAACTTTTTATTCATCTTACTGAAATTCAATGGATCTGATGCTCACACAGCAACCCTCTGATTATTATTTGACTTTCAGCAGAGTTCCTTTCTCAGTGGTGATGACATCTCAAATTAAATCAAGAACATAATTCTGATGATGACTTAATGCCCCATGTAGCTCAAACACAGGCAGAAAATAACATAGGCAGTTACTTTCCTCATTATAACTTAACAAACTGGTACACAGAAAGTTAGCAAGAACCAGTCCCATATATTTCCCTCAGAAATAACTTACCAGCTTATTAGTAAGAACCAAGCGTTCATCAATACCCACATCCCACAGTGCATTCTTTGTATCTTGACATCACCTACAGGCATATGTCTCCCTAAAACCCATTAATCCCATTCTGGATTAATGATTCCATAGAAGCACCTTCTAGCATTTGAGCATCTGTCTATCATGTTATTTCTCTTATATTACAGTTCTTTATTAATGGGTTTCTCTCTCTAACTTGACTAAGCATTCCTCTGTGTTTAAAAGTTCATGTATAACCCAGTGTTTGGTCAATAGTAGGTGCTCAATATCCACTTA
Source organism: Bos indicus (assembly GCF_029378745.1). Classification (NCBI taxonomy): domain Eukaryota; kingdom Metazoa; phylum Chordata; class Mammalia; order Artiodactyla; family Bovidae; genus Bos; species Bos indicus. The sequence goes on along the minus strand of NC_091762.1, from coordinate 45,910,416 downwards.
CTGGATTAATTAATGATTGATTTATATTTAATTCAACTCTTCAGGAACTTCTATGCTATTAGTTCAGTCCTGTGAAGTCTTCACAACTTTAGACTCAATAAAATTCTTGGGTATTGTCATACTTAAGTTTCTGAACTAGGTGAATCACTCTGAAAAGAATAATTAAGATTCTCCTGCCAAATGGGGTACATATGATGAGCAGTAACCTTTATAAAATTTCTGAGTACAATTTCAAGGCTCATTTTTTTCCTATCCAAGTATAAGACACACTATACCACACCTAGCCTAGAATCTAACCTAGAATACTATCTGAGTAAAACTGCTTAATAAATGTACTAAACTGTATAAATAAGTTAACAACCATCATTTATTTAACATTTAATTTTTCTTTCAAAATATATCATACACAGTCTTCAATTATCTTCAGAATACACTTTTATTATAAGGTGGACATAAAGGATGTCATCAGATACTAAGAAAGCATCAGAAAACACGTGAGTCACATGCCTCATCTAAAATTGAGTAATTGGCATGAATAGTCTATTTCCATCTTCCAGCAATGATTTGCTTTATGAAACTGTTTTCAAAATCCAAGTTATAAGAACAAACCAGGCCACATGGAAGCAAACATCTTATCCTCACACACACACACAAAATGTAAGCATAAAAGAATAACAGGAAATAATAAAGCTGGGAAAACATTCTTAATCACAATGTTTGGTTCTGGGAAAATATTCTAGAGGAAAGAACAAATTTATGATAAATTAATCTGATTCAAGAAATTTGGAGGACTAGAATCAACTTTAAGAGAAATCAGATATAAGAACAAATCATTAAAAATATGTACACTTAAAAATCTTTAATAAACAGCCGGAAAGTTCCTTTTAGAAAAGACAGAAGAAAAATCTAAATGTAAAATATGTTAAGCTGGGAGCTGAAGTTCTAAGATAGTTTCAGTCTTTAGAAGACACATCAAAACATAGCCAATTTCATGTAGCTGCAATCAAACAGCCTTCAAAGTACACCAGAAGGATTAAAACTTCAGATAACAGTAAACAGTGCATTAGACAAAAATTTCAATCTTCAGGGAAGCACAAAACTGCTTTCACAAGAAGCCAGAGAATGGAAAGGGAAAGGGAACAAACTTAGTAAACAAACTAAAACATTAGAAAACTCTAACGTGTGTACGAAACAATTTTTAAAATATAAAGAAAGATCAAGTTTTGGGTTGATCTACCTAAAAGTAAGGGTTTGGGTTTCTGCTCTTGGAGAAGATAACATAGATAGGAACTGAATATAAAAAATGCATTAGATCCTAAGTGTCCATGAACAGATGAATGGATAAATAAGATGTGATACACACACACATACAAACACACACACACACAGAGGACTAATACTCAACAATAAAAAGGAAATTTTGCCAATTTTGACAACACGGATGGCCCTGAAGGATATTATGCTTAGTGAAGTAAGTCAGACAGCAGAGGACAAATTATGTGTGTTTTCATTTATATGTGGAGTCTAAAAAATAAAATAAATGAACAAATAAAACTGAAACAAATTCATGGACACAGAGAAAAAACTAGTGGTTTCTGAGCGGATCGGGATTAAGGTATACAGCATAGGAGATATAGTCAATATTTTCAGTAACTTTCTATAGAGTATAACCTATAAAAATATCAAATGACTATGTTGTACATTTGAAAATAACATAAAAATTTCACTCATCTATACTTCAATTAAAATGAATGCATTAGAAAATTGAGCCGTCTTAGAAGATGAATTAAAAGTCATTTTGAAGAAATTAATTGATGCAGCTAGGTTACTTCTCTAACAATTCAATAAAAATAAATAAATGCTAACTAAGCTAACTGATGGAGAAGGAAAATGGCATCCTACTCCAGTATTCTTGCTGGAGAATCCCAGGGACAGAGGAGCCTGGTGGGCTGCTGTCTATGGGGTCGCACAGAGTCGGACACGATCGAAGCGACTTAGCAGCAGCAGCAGCAAGTTAACTGAAGGAGATAAGAAAATGTATGTACTTAAATGTTATATCAAAACTTTCCAAATCGGCAGTTTCATTTCAGTGAGAAACACACACATACACTCACTGAAAAGGAGATGGAAGCTTCAAGTTTTTCCTGAACTGAATTTTTAAAATGCATTTTCACAAAGTATCCAGTTTAGAGTGAATTTATTCCTTAAAGATAGAAGACAATCTTCCCAACAGAAATGGAAAGATCAGCCACACATTTAAAGAGACAGACATCTATAAAATTATTGCCAAAGACTTTTAGAAAAAATATCAAAAAAAATCATTGGCTACTATATAAGGCAACTTATTCTCCATCACAATAACTCAGATAAAAGATCTACTAGCCGAGGAAAAACCCTGATAACATAAGAAAACAAAATCCCTACACATTGGACAAATTATTAAGAAATCAAATATTCTGAAAAGTATACTGTTGTTCAGTTGCTCAGTCATGTCCAGCTCTTTGCAACCACAAGGACTGTACCACACCAGGCTTTCCAGTCTTTCACTATCTCCCAGAGTTTGCACAAACTCATGTCCATTGAGTCGGTTACGCCATCCAACCATCGCATCCTCTGCCACTCCATTCTCCTGCTGTCCTCAATCTTTCCCAGCATCAGGGTCTCTTCCAACAAATAAACTCTTCGTGTGAGATGGCCAAAGTAATGGAGCTTCGGCTTCGGCATCAGTCCTTCCAATGAATATGCAGAGTTGATTTCCTTTAGGATTGACTGGTTGGATCTCCTTATAGACCAAGGGATACTCAAGAATCTTCTCCAGAACCATAATTTCAAAGCACCAATTCTTTGGCACTCAGCCTTCTTTATGGTCCAATTCTCACATCCATACACGCTTACTGGAAAAACCATAGCTTTGACTATACTAACATCCTCAATACTCCAAGTGGGGCACTTAACAGAGACCAAACAGGACTACCTGGAAATGCTCTAGATAAACAGATCTCTGAGGAAGGAGATCAAGTTATGATGTTGTCCAGATGCAGTTTCAACTCCAGAACAGACCAGATACCACCACCCCAGCCCAGGATTAAAGCCACATGAGCAGTCCTTCCATCAAGCCAACTCCCTTCTGACAAAGCAGGTCCTGCACAAGTTAAACTGACTTTTCACTGGTAGATGTTTTGGACCCTCTTTAGGCTCAAATCTCCCATTTGACTTGGAGTTGCTAGTCTAGACTCCAGTGGTCTATTTGCCAAAGGTCAGGTGTTACAGAGGGGTGCTCAGGGACAGGATTAAAAAGAGGAACTCTTGATCTTCCTCCAGTTCTGTAAAGTGCAAATGAACTTCCCGGAGCATCCAATCCCCTGAAGAAATTCCCTCACTCAGTACATCCTCCCCTGACAACAAAAGCGGTCTCTATGCCAAGCACTGAATTTTGTCTACTAATTACATAGCTTGAAAAATAGATGTGAATCAATTTCCTAGTTCATCTGACGTTCCCACGAGCTCTTTCTGAAGATCCAGAAGATAGGAAGATGGTTTTCTTCTCCCTTTACTAAAGGAATTTTGATTTTTTTTCAAATTTTTACAATTAAAAGATATGACTCAAATGAAAGTTTCATAGGATTATGCTGCTGCTGCTGCTGCTAAGTCACTTCAGTCGTGTCCGACTCTGTGCGACCCCATAGACGGCAGCCCACCAGGCTCCCCCGTCCCTGGGATTCTCTAGGCAAGAACACTGGAGTGGGTTGCCATTTCCTTCTCCAATGCATGAAAGTGAAAAGTGAAAATGAAGTCGCTCAGTCGTGTCTGACTCTTAGCAATGCCATGGACTGCAGCCTACCAGGCTCCTTCGTCCATGGAATTTTCCAGGCAAGAGTACTAGGGTGGGGTGCCATTGCCTTCTCCCTCATAGGACTATAATCCATAGGAAAATGTTCTATAACTGTGCATAATTTAAATGTGAATAAGTAAATTGACTTCCTTTTATTCAACTTGTAGGTACTGTAATTTCAGTATTTTTGTTTTTAAATCTACTGAAATAATCCAGAAACACAGCAAGTATTTTTGTCTTTGTTCAATAATAAATGTGATTTGTCCCTTTTTTGTGGCTATTACTTCAGCGATTATGGAAACCTTATAGAATTACAATTCTTAGGATAAGGTTTTATATACAAAGTTTATTGAAAAGTGAACGTCATGGATACATTGCTTGTTTTCTTCTGTTTCTAGATGGTATAAAGGCAGTATTTCTGTTTTGCTGTTTTACAAGTCTTCCCTAACTTAACTGTAGTAAGAGTTTTACCAGGAATCTCCTGTGATAGAAACATTTGAAACTCAAACTTAAATCTATAACCAGCTATTAAATTCAATGTGTTGGTGAAAGTAGCAAGTTTATTAAAATAAACCTGGTTTAAAAAATCTAAACTACCTAAAAATCTAGGCTTTGGGAAAGAAAAATAGACATTACTATCTAGTACTTCAAATAAGAATTATCAAATCTACACTACTGTCAAAACAATTTTAATACTAGTCATAATATATGCTTAATGAATATATACATGAAATCTTTAATGCCAAATGCAGAATGTATGTGACAAATATTATGTGACAGTAGTTCTTAATCTTGAATCAAAATACATGCTGTATGTTCTACAAATGTATAATGATCTATAGTTAGCTTGAAATTATTTCTGTTTTTTAATTTTTATTGGACTTTTTTCGCTTATTTAATATTACCACAGTGTAATTTTTAATCACTGTCCCCCTTTTGGATGATTTACTTCTTTGATTTTGAAAATATCAAACAATTTATTTTTTGTTATCTGTATTTTATTCTTCACCTTGAAATCTGCTTGCTTATTACCCAGATGATCCTAAGCATTACTCTTTCTAAATGAAAAAATTAAAGGTTAAAAGAAAATGCTCTCTGTTGGAATTCTGTATGGTCTAGCAACATTATCCACAGCCCTTTTAAACACAGAGCAGTAACAAGGATTCCTTCTCTTTCTATCTCCTTACTAATCTATGGAAAACCTTTCACTATATATTGACTCACTGGTAAACAGAAAGATAGAAATGACAAAGATTTCTTCTACTATTAATATAAATATTCATAACAATCTTATTTTTTTCAATCTTTCTCTGGTAGATTAAATAAGATATCTTAGATTCTCATAGTTATGAAAGACAATAGAAATACTAAATATTTTTATGAGATCACATTTTAAAATATCTATAGCTAGAAAACAATTACAGGTTCTAGCATACTTGTGTGCTAAGTCACTTCAGTCATGTCTGACTCTTGGCAACCCAGTAGACTGTAGCATGCCAGGTTCTTCTGTCCATGGGCTTCTCCAGGTAAGAATACAAGAGTGGGCTGCCATGCCCTCCTCTGGGAAATTTTCCCCACCCAGGGACTGAACCCGCATCTCCTGCACTGCAGGCAGATTCTTTACCACTGAGCCACTGGGGAAGCCCTCTAGCATTCTTACTACTAGTCAATTATTGACTTTTAAAATTAGAACAGTGTCAGTATAGATATAGTTATAAAAGTACCCTTTTTTTCCAATAAATGTTTTTTTCCTACAAAATTATTACAGAAGACAGAGATAAATATATCTTAGCATATGAACTAAAAGGCAGAAAACAGTTAAAAGATTCTCAAACCACATCAAGAAGGCATTTAACAAATTTATAATCTATAATCATTTGTATTCACCAATAATAGACCAAGTTTTTTGACCTTGAATTATAATTAAATCCAAACATACTATTTAGGAGAAACCAAAACCAAACAAGCCAGAAAAAAAAAAAAAAAAAAAGAAAATTTTTTAAAGATAAAATCATGGACATAAATATCTCAAGTAAGCAAACAAAAATAAAACAGCTACAATAATATACTAACAATTATACTAAGAGTAAAATACAAAGCAAAACTTTTAAATTGAGTTTCAACACATGATAAAATATATGGCTGCCTAATTTAAATGCTACCCCTTCAGTAAAGTAGAGAGTGAAAAAGTTGCTTAAATCTCAACATTCAGAAAACGAAGATCATGGCATCTGGTCCCATCACTTCATGGGAAATGGATGGGGAAACAGTGGAAACAGTGTCAGAGTTTATTTTGGGGGGCTACATAATCACTGCAGATGGTGATTTGCAGCCATGAAATCAAAAGACGCTTACTCCTTGGAAGGAAAGTTATGACCAACCTAGATAGCATATTCAAAAGCCGAGACATTATTTTGCCAACAAAGGTCCATCTACTCAAGGCTATGGTTTTTCCAGTGGCCACGTATGGATGTGAGAGTTGGACTGTGAAGAAAGCTGAGCGCCGAAAAATTGATGCTTTTGAACTGTTGTGTTGGAGAAGACTCTTGAGAGTCCAATGGACTGCAACCAGTCCATTCCAAAGGAGATCAGTCCTGGGATTTCTTTGGAAGGAATGATGCTAAAGCTGAAACTCCAGTACTTTGGCCACCTCATGCGAAGAGTTGACTCATTGGAAAAGGCTCTGATGCTGGGAGGGATTGGGGGCAGGAGGAGAAGGGGACGACAGAGGATGAGATGGCTGGATGGCATCACTGACTCGATGGACGTGAGTCTTAGTGAACTCCGGGAGTTGGTGATGGACAGGGAGGCCTGGCGTGCTGAGATTCATGGGGTCGTGAAGAGTCGGACACAACTGAGCGACTGAACTGACTGAACTGCTTCAGAGGTCATCCAACCTAAATTCCCTGTCATTTTAGTCATTTCCTCTCATTTCCAATGTAATTTTGATAGTTTACAGTGAACAGTGTCGGATTCTTGATCTCTGAAGATGATTCAGCTTCAGGACCAGGGACCAGGCTTGATCACTTAAGAGCTTTTGTGTAGCAGACTTTTATTAAAGTATGAAAAGGGACAGAGAAAGCCTCTGACACAGACAACAGATGGGGGACAGAGAGTGACCCCTCACTAGTCTAACCAAAGGAGTTATATACCTTTTAAGTTATTTATTGCAATCAATCAAAAGAATGTCTCAAAGTTGTAAAAATTTTACCAGACCCACACTCACAATTTACATTTTAAGGTAACAGGATTAGAATTTAATGATAGAAAGATCTTACTAGACCCATTCCCATAATATACATTCTAAAATATCAGGATTAGTCAGAAGGTTTTCAGGAAAGAGGAACAGTCCTCAAGGGGGATACATTGTTGTTATATAATCCCTAGTACAGAGTTTAAACTGAGTTGTCTGTTGTGTAATCATCAGTTTCAGGCTGAAGGTAAAAAACATTTTATGTAACTAAGACTAAAGAACAGGAACTTAGAGGAAAAAGAGATGTTGTACTTTCCTCCACCTTGAGAATTTCAGATCCCTATCTCCTCCTTGGAAAAGGTCAGTTTTCATCCCAGTCCCAAAGAAAGACAATGACAAAGAATGCTCAAACTACCCCACAATTGCACTCATATCACACACTAGTAAAGTAATGCTCAAAATTCTCAAAGCCAGGCTTCAATAATACATGAACCGTGAACCTTCAGATGTTCAAGCTGGTTTTAGAAAAGGCAGAGGAACCAGAGATCAAATTGCCAACATATGCTAGATCATTGAAAAAGCAAGAGAGTTCCAGAAAAACATCTATTTCTGCTTTACTGACTATGCCAGAGCCTTTGACTATGTGGAGCACAATAAAATGTGGAAAAGTCTGAAAGAGATGGGAATACCAGACCACCTGACCTGCCTCCTGAGAAATCAGTATGCAGGTCAGGAAGCAATAGTTAGAACTGGACATGGAACAACAGACTGGTTCCAAATAGGAAAAGGAGTACATCAAGACTGTATATTGTCACTGTGGTTATTTAACTTATATGCAGAGCACATCATGAGAAACACTAGGCTGAAGGAAGCACAGCTGTAATCAAGATTGCCAGGAGAAACATCAATAACCTCAGATATGCAGATGCTGCTGCTGCTGCTAAGTCCCATCAGTCGTGTCGGATTCTGTGTGACCCCATTGAGGGCAGCCACTAGGCTCCCCTGTCCCTGGGATTCCCCAGGCAAGAACACTGGAGTGGGTTGCCATTTCCTTCTCCAATGCATGAAAGTGAAAAGTGAAAGTGAAGTTCACTCAGTCATGTCCAACTCTTAGTGACCCCATGGGCTGCAGCCTACCAGACTCCTCCGTCCATGGGATTTTCCAGGCAACAGTACTGGAGTGGGTTGCCAGTGTCTTCTCCTGATATGCAGATGACACTACCCTTATGGCAGAAAGTGAAGAAGAACTAAAGAGCCTCTTGATGAAAGTGAAAGAGGAGAGTGAAAAAGTTGTCTTAAAGCTCAACATACAGAAAACTAAGATCATGGCATCCGGTCCCATCACTTCATGGCAAATAGATGGAGAAACAGTGGAAATAGTGGCTGACTTTATTTTGGGGGGGCTCCAAAATCACTGCAGATGGTGACTGTAGCCATGAAATTAAAAGACGCTTACTCGTTGGAAGGAAAGTTATGACCAACCTAGATAGCATATTGAAAAGCAGAGACATTACTTTGCTAACAAAGGTCCGTCTAGTCAAAGCTATGTTTTTTTCAGTAGTCACATGTGGATGTGAGAGTTGGACTATAAAGAAAGCTGAGTGCCGAAGAACTGATGCTTTTGAACTGTGCTGTTGGAGAAGACACTTGAGAGTTACTTGGACTGCAAGGAGTTCCAACCAGTCAATCCTAAAGGACATCACTCCTGAGTGTTCATTGGAAGGACTGATGTTGAAGCTGAAACTCCAATACTTTGGCCACCTAATGTGAAGAAGTGACTCATTTGAAAAGACCCTGATGCTGGAAAAGATTGAAGGCAGGAGGAAAAGGGGATGACAGAGGATGAGATGGTTGGATGGCATCACCGACTCAATGGGGATAAATTTGAGTAAACTCCAGGAGTTGGTGATGGACGGGGAGGCCTGGCATGCTGCACTCCATGGGTTCACAAAGAATCGGACACAACTGAGTCACTGAACTGAACTGACCTCCTTGAGAGCCCCAGATCCCTTTCTCCTCCTCTGGGACCCCAAACTTTTTATCAACCTGCCTAGGAATTGACTCTCTCCATTTCCTCTCATTTTTCTATTTATATTCACCACAGTATATCTATAATAGACAAAATTTTAATCTGTTTAATTACTGTTGATCTTTCCTAACTAGATTGTACACGCCATATGATCAGTCCCATTTAAACAGAAACTGATAGTGTTGTTTAAACAACATAACCAACAAGTTTAAATTAATAAACATGTATCAAATTTCACATGATAGCCCATAATAAGGGGACATAATTTACTTTCAATTATTCTCAGGACATTAAAAGTAACCTGCTGCTGCTGCTGCTAAGTCACTTCAGTCATGTCCGACTCTGTGTGACCCCACAGATGGCCGCCCACCAGGCTCCCCCATCCCTGAGATTCTCCAGGAAAGAACACTGGAGTGGGTTGCCATTTCCTTCTCCAATGCATGAAAGTGAAAAGTGAAAGGGAAGTCACTCAGTCGTGTCTGACTCTTCGAGATCCCATGGACTGCAGCCTACCAGGCTCCTCCGTCCATGGGATTTTCCAGGCAAGAGTACTGGAGTGGGTTGCCATTGCCTTCTCCTAAAAGTAACCTAATATTATACAAGTTTAAAAATATATTTTACAGTCAATTCTAAAAACAAATTTTTATATAGGCTTTTTCACTACCATGAAGCATAAAGAGAAAATGATAACATAACAAGAAAACTATGATAATTTGGAAAATGCGGGGCCAGGGAATTAACAAATTCTCAACAGATTAGTTAATTGAATAAAGAAAGGGAGAGAAAGTAAGGCAAAATACAAAGGACAGAGGTTGGGCTACACTGGAGCTAGATTCAGGATACTGGGTAGGATGTAATCAGATAAAGTTTCTGAGAAGATACAAAACCTCAGAGAGACCTAAAAACAAGATTGAATTTAATGAATATATCTGAATTGTGTGATATACAATTGACCAAAGAAATAAAAGACTTCTTAGAAATAAGTGGAACTGATTTCTGTGAAAATATTGTTTTATTTTGCAACTAATGTTCCTGTGGGGTATCCTAGGTTAAGATGTCAAATAGATAGATAGATAGAATTTGATACATATACCAAATTATACAGAGAGCTCTAGTAAGAAAAAAATTATCGGACATATGTTCACTGGACTTAGCCACACACAGGCCACTTGTGACCATGATGAGAGCGATTTCATTATGGGGAGGAAGTGGAAACTCGATTGTGGTGGGTTTAGGAGTAAAAGAGAAATGAGTGTTTAGCTTTTCCAGAGAATGGGTAGTGATTTTGAGGTCTGGATGAGAAAACTAACTTTATCTGATTACATCTGTGAATACCTCTAGTTATAATATATACTTCAACAAATTTTTTTTAAAGTGACAAGCTTAGGCTTTGTGTTTGTATGTGGAAAAGGAAATATTGCTGCAGAGGCAGAGGAAGAAAAACGTGCACTGTACTCAAAAAATTAGCTTCTTCCATAGGCTTTTGGACATTCTGACCAGGAACTTTGAGAATTCAACAGTGTAAGATTATTTATTGACATTGGTTGGTTGGGAGAAAGATTTGCCTATTATTTGAATGTGAAAAGAAAAATAAACAATCTTAATGGGTAGAGTAAGCATGTTGACTGAACTACATGAAATGCATTTAGTTTTTCTCCCCAGGACTGTATTCAAGCTTATATATCTCTGTGCTTTTGGTGTTCTAGGATAGTATTTGTGAAAATACCAAAATACTTCTGCAGATATCTAAAAATGATTTATTGCAAATAATATAAAATAATTGAGACCTAAAATTCATTACTTATTGATTACTGGAAAGTCATTCATTTATATTATGAAAAATTACCATAGAATTTTCATCATCACCATTCTCTCATTCTATTTTTTTCTGTTTCTTTCTTGCCATCCTTGCTCACTCTTTGATTATTTACATTGTTCCATTCTCTCCACAGTTAATTGTCAGGAAATATTTGCTGAAAGTTAATAAGAAATTTTTTGTAGCATATTATAGCATTATGAGGTAGACTTCAAAAGAGCATGAGTCAATAACATTGCATTTACTTTGTTTTACTTAAATTTATGGCAAAAGTAACCCAGAAATTCACCAATATGACACCAATATAAGTACATTGCTTTTACTTTTAAAATCAGTTACAAAATTATAAAATACTTGACCATATTATAATGTAACAATTGGCAATTGGCTTTTTTTTTATATAAGTGACAATATTTGGGAATGTGATTACTGCATTTTAAAATTCTTCATTATTGTGCTATAAGCGGTTACACACAGATAGAAGAACTAAAGACAACTAAGACACAAGACCTGTCACCGAGAGGCTCTAGTCATCTCCAGTGTTATAACAGAAGTCATGAGAATACACACAGTTACATGGCCACAGATAAAACTTCCTTCCTTAAAACTAGGATGAAACTTCAAGAAGTATTTCCAAAAGGATATATAAAATAACCTTATTTTCCACTTACTTTCCAAATCACCTTGCCAACTTTGATTGATTCAATCAAAAGATGCCACAGGAGGGCAAATGTAGAGTAATCACACAGGCTACAGGCACTCAGTATGTCTTCCATAGGGAGATTCTTAACCAGCCTCTGAGAGTGGCTTAGAGGTGTGGCAAGACATTTATGGATGTAAAGTGATAGCATTTTTATATGATAAAAACTGAGTCATCTGTACGCATTCAGAATTTACCACATCTGAAAACATATTTGAACACTATATAGGTCCATCTGTTACCTTTCTGATCTGAATAATTTCAAAAATACCCTATTTGAAAGGTTTTTAATACATTATAAACATTTAATATCTTCTTTCTGTACTTGATTTTTACTACATTCTATTGTTTACATACATATTTTTATAGATAATGACATACTTATATGTTGTATTTACCTATATGTAAAACTTTTATTTATATAAATTAACATATATCCAGAAATGCAATTAACTCCTTTAGCAAGCCCCATTTACACATCTCCAAATACTCCCTGATACTTCAGTGTGGCATGTATATATTTCTGTATGTGCCATGGTGTTCTAAAACAGAATAAAATAAAGAAAAAGGTTGGAAAGTGCTGTACTAAATGATTACTCAATTTGTGATGATAGAAAAAGTGGCCTATCTTTATAGTAGTGGTGCTCTCTTCAGCTAGATTATTCTGTTTGTGAATTTTTAACCTACAAACAATATTACAAAGTATGCCTCAAAGGATCTCACAATTTCGTAAGATGTCCAGGTCTTAAGTGCATCAGAGTGAGAAACATTATTACTGATTTCATTTGGGCACCACAGAAAAAGCATAAAATGCTCCTCCTCAAGTGTTTTATAGAGAATAATTCCAAACAAAAATAAAAACTTCTCATCAAAACAATCCAAAGATATAAGTTATCTGATATTTCTCTTCTTATGACCTAGTTTTTTCAATTAAAAGCCAGGATGATAGCAGTATTATAATAACTTATACAACTTCAGAATCATTTTGCTCACTAAAAATATTGTTAGAGATGGTTAGAAATAATTGGGCATTCTACTACGGACCTTTTTATTGAGTACACTTGGGGCTAAATATTTCTAATTCCGATCCAACAAAACGTATACAAGATGAAAATATTGGTGTCCAAAGGCAAATGAATTTGGGAAACCAAATTTTAAATTTGAACTTCAATTTTGATACATGTGAGACTACTAAGTTTTGTTAATTAGATCTGATATAGTAACATGGTCTAGTTTCTAGAATTTTTGCTTCATTAATTTGTGCATGTACTCTTGCCAAGTATTTGTCTCAGCCCTGAGGATATAGTTGTGAACAAAACCGACTAAACCGCTGCCTTCAAGAAACTTGTATTCTAGAGAAGGAGAAAGTCAACAAACAAATATCAGCAAATATGTAGGTGATAACAAATGCTAGAGAAAAATTAAGTGTATATAGGGATAATAAGAAATAGAAAGATATATAGAACAGAGGAAAAAGAAATGCTGGAATGGGAGACATTGCTATTATGACTTTCAGTCTCAAGAAAGATCTTGCCAGTTAGATAACATCTGAGCAGATACATGAAGGAAGTTAGAGAGTATACTATGCAGATATATGGGAAGGAGTACCTCAGATTAAAAACAAAAAAAGATAGTATAAATGCCACGAAGCAGGAAGCTATATGATGTTTCACAAAAAATTAAGGAGACAGACTTCCAGTTTCTGGTTCTGCAAGTAAAGAGATTGGAAGTCACCACTGCAACTTAACAAAAAGTAAAAAGCTGAACAAGCTGAAAAATCAACAGCTTTTCTTGGACTTGGAAAAGAGGAAAAGAGGGGAGGACCCAGAGCAATGCATTTTCCCAAGATGGGAGAGGCAGGTGTACACAAATTGCCACGGGAAGCAGTACCAGAGTAGGAAAAGATAAATTGATAAATTGTTGGGGACTCAATGTGAACAAGTCTGACAGTGAAAAACTCCAGGCAACCCAATAATAGGGAAGCCTCCAAAATACTGTCAGATTCACCACCCAGAGTAAATATATTAACTTGAGAGAGAGCAGACTTCAAAGCAACAAAAATTATCACAGGAAAACAAGCCACATGCAAAGGAATGAAACTTGACCCCTATCTTACACCATACATAAAAATCAACTTCAAATTGATTAAAAACTTAAACAAAAGGCCTTAAAATACAAAACTCCTAGAAGAAAACAAAGGAGAAAAGCTCTTCAACATTGGTCTTAGAAAAAATTTTTGGACTTGACACCAAAAGCAAAAGCAAAAATAAATAAGCGGGACGACATCAAACTGAAAAGCTTCTGCAAAGCAAACCATCAACAAAATAAAAAGGCAGTCTATGAAATAGGAGAAAAGATTCACAAGCCACATATCTGATAAGGGGTTAATATCTGAAATATACAAAGGACACATACAACTCAATAGCAAAAATAACCCAATTGAAAAATAGGCAAAGGACTTACACATTTTTCCAAAGGCATACAAATGGCCAACATGTACACGAAAAGGTGAACATCACTAATTATCAGGGAAATGCAAATCAAAACCATGATGAAATATCACCTCACACATTAGGACATCTATTATCAAAAAGAAAATATGATAAATGCTGGAGAAGACATGAGAGAAGGGGACTCTTTGCATACTGTTGGTGGAAATGTAAACTGATCGTGCCATATTGAGAACACATGGAGGCTCCTCAAGATGTTAAAACTAGAACAATCAGGTTGTTGTTTAGTCGCTAAGTTGTGTCCAACTCTTTTGCAATCTCATGGACTGTAGTCTGCCAGGCTCCTCTGTCGATGGGATTTCGCAGCTAAAAATACTGGGGTGGGTAGCCATTTCCTTCTCCAGAGGATCTTCCTAACCCAGGGATTGAACACACATCTCCTGGACTGGCAGGCAGATTCTTCGCCACTAAGCCACCAGGTAAGCCCCAGAACTACCATATGACCCAGCAATCCCACAGAGTTAAGCCATGGGCAGAACAACAAAAGTTGGAATAAGAAGGACAGTGTTGCAAGTTTTACAATACTGTATTTTATCTTGAGTGTGATGGGAAGACAGTGAGAAGACATGCTGCATTTTATGTTTCAAGATAAAAATAATATGGGGTTTGGATTTTTTTTTAATGGCTGAGGACAAGGGGAAAACAAGAAGATCATTGAGGAGAATACATTAAGTTCAATGTTGCTTTAGATCAGGGCAAGAGATGGTCACTTTGGTGAACCTCTATATTTCAAACATAAACACCCATAATAAATTTACTAAAGAACAGATGGCTGCTTCTGTCATTCTGAAACTGATATTAGGAGCAGAAACAGGTCTAAACTCTCTCATAATTCTACACATCCATTATCATAATCAACCATTCAGACTCCAGAGAACGTTTTTCTACATCTTCCATCCTATCTCCTTCAAAAAGAGAGGACAATATGAACAAGTTTGAGTTATTCCATTACTGACATATGAGACAAAAGTGCTTTGGAATGAAAGGAGGAAGTGAGTCACAGAAGCCTTTAATTAATAAACAACATAAAATTAATGTCCTTCCCTATAGATAGCATAAATGCAATCCTTCATGTATCATTTGCTAGCAGTACCAAGGAGTGCTGTGTGGTAGAGGGAACTCAGCAGGGCCTGGAGAGGAATGTGTTTCTCCTCCCCACCCCCACCCCTCCCACCCCCGACTACATAATCCTTGCGAAAATCTGCTTGTGGCAGCTAGAGAATAACTTGCAATATTAAACAATCCATATTACTCTTAAATTTGTATGCCTATATAGATCTAGATAGAATATGTGAAACATAATTCTTTATAGTACCATATACATGAAAACTAAGGTTTATATTCAAATTAATTTATTTTTATCAAAATACTAATATTTGATAATATTTACAAAAAAGTTAAATATAAATTCCAACTTCATTTAAATATCTGCATTTTAAATTTGAGACATTAAAAATTATAAAGTATATTACTTCATTGCACAATTTTTTTATTTTATTATGTCATTCTCATAATTTGAATATTTTAGAAAAACAAATTTTAAATATATCCAAATAGTCTGTAAATGTTTAAATAGTTTAAAAACTTTCATTTACATTTTAATGAATTATATTTAAATTTGTACATTTTGACTAAATTCCATTTATAGTTTAATTCTTTAAAACATTATTGTCACTAGAATACAAATTATATGACATCCTCAATTATCACAACAGTTTGTAGAATTCTGCTGAAACAAAGGCAAGAAAAAATAAATTTCATAATATAAATACAATAATTTTTAAATGATACATATGTTTATTACTCATCTAAGCCTCACCGGCCCACCAACAGAACAGACATGTATAAAAGACATATTTTTCAACATTGTCACTATGAATATGTATTTGTTAAAGTTGGATGCTAGAACATAATTTTTTAACACTTTTTGGTCTTGCATTATAGCCTATAAATATTCAGACAGAAGGGATGTGGGCTTCTATTTGTATTCTTGCCTGAGCCAAACAAATGTCCAAGCAAGTGTAACAACTAGAGATCAGATATGATTGTGCAGCTGTACACAAAATTCTAGGAGAAACCGTTCACACGGATCACAATAGAAATGAAGCTCTCGTGAGGTAGAGAAGGTAAGAAGTTGCCTTTTCTGTATGTATTTTGAAGGTAGAGCTAATTTCTTAACAGACTAGAAACCATGTGTAGAGAAAATGAGAAATAAAGAATTCAATATTTTTGGCCAGAGGAATTAAGAGGATAAAGTTATCATTCACCGAGACTTAGTTGGCTTTTAAACAGAAAAAAGTTTAGGTAACTGTTAAAAAAAACTCCTACACTTTCTATGTATTTTCTCTTGAGAGGAATGACAGAACAATAATGCCTACCACAGAAATACTTCACCATGGTAATAAGATAAATGTCAAGTGTTTTGACTTCCTTGGAGCAAAACATTCTAAAAATGCAACCTGGAATTGCTATCTTGATATTACATTCATGATAGATTTTAAATGATTTCTTAAAAGTATATGTTCTGTCTAGATTCTTTCCTGATGCCAACATTGTATTAACAATGCCAAGGTAAGACTCTAATACAATGCAAACCTCAAAACACTTTTTTCTTTCAACAACATCACTATTTTCAGCACTTAAGCACTGTTTTCAACATTACTGAATTTTACTGATCTTTCACATGTAGCTTTCTAGATGTTTATTCCCATTACTAAAATATCTGTTTCTATTTTCTAATTCATAATAAAGTATTTTTATTTCTCTTTCCGTTATTGCCTTTATGACAGTACAATAACATTATTGCTTGGAGACAATTTTCTGTCAGGTATATCAAGCTGCTGAGTAGACTTGGATCACTCTTTTGAAATGAGATTTTTAGTTAAATTTGATTTGAATTTTGGGCAATCCCAGTAAAACTTGCATAATGAAAAACTGGTAACAAAAACAACTTTAAAAGGTGGATAAATGTAACAGCTATTCCTGTGTTTTTTCAGTTTAGTACAAAAATATTCCAGACATTTAATTTTTCCTATAAAAATATATTTTTTTATATATTCTGAAGTGTGCTAGGATTTAAAGGTGTCAACTTCATACCTAGATGCTAAATATTTTACTTACTAGCTACATGACTTGGACAAGGAACTTAACATCTCTAATTCTCTGTTCCTTGTCTTTAAATAGGGATAACTCTAGTATTTAACATCACTGAATTATTGTGAAAATTAAGTGAGTGCTATTTAATTTCTTCTTCTAAAATGGTGGACAGTAACACACAATTAAAGCCCTTCAAAAGCTGGTCCTTATTATCCTGTCTATTCTGGTAATACTATAGTTATCTGTAGTTCATTGAAAATATGCCACTGTTCCATAAATCTGTGAGGCTACACATGACATTTATTTGCTTGTGTTGTTTCCTTTCCCCCTTCTCTTTCCTGCTTGCTTAAAGGCCTGCTACATCTTCAAGATTCAAATGATCCATCATGTTCTCCAACTATTCACTGCACTCCCTCCTGACAAAGGTAAATGTTCTGTAATTATCCAGTTATTTATTTCACAAATATTTATAGAATGCCCAACATTATCCAATGTTCTAGAATCTTTCTATGTTTTAGAATTTATCTATTCAAGATTTATCTTAAAAATATAATTGTTTCTATTTTGACCTTCTCTGTTCATTTCTTTTTTACCATCAGTCCAAACCCAGTTTGTTTAATGAATGAAAAGAAGACTGAAATGCCACCATTTCCATTTATTTCTGTCTTTGAGGGATTAGGGGCTTCCCTGATGGCACAGAGGGTAAAGTGTCTGCCCGCAATGTGGGAGACCTGGGTTCGAGCCCTGGGTCGGGAAGATCCCCTGGAGAAGGGCATGGCAACCCACTACGGTACTCTTGCCTGGAAAAATCCCATGGATGGAGAAGCCTGGTAGGCTACAGTACATAGGGTCGCAAAGAGTCAGACACAACTGAGCGACTTCACTTTCACTTTTACTTTGAGGGATTAAATATTTATTCAATTGAGATACTACCTGCAATGCAGAGGATGTAGATTCAATCCCTGGGTCAGGAAGATCCCCTGGAGAAGGAAATGGCAACCCACTCCAGTATTCCTCCCTGGGAAATCCCTTGGACAGAGGAGCCTGGCAGGCTACAGAGTAAGGGGTTGCAAAGAGTTGGACACAACTCAGTGACTAAATCATATTTATCTTTTTACCATCAGTCCAAACTCAGTTTGTTGAATGAATGAAAAGATTGAAATGCCACCATTTCCATTTATTTCTGTCTTTGAGGGATTAAACATTTATTCAATTGATTCATAATATTTCCCACTCAAAAGATTAAAACCAGATTACTATGATGACATTCATCACAAAGAAAATAATGTTTCAATGCTAGACAAAATGTACTATGAACATTTCCAAGAAGGTATAAGATGAAGTAAAAAGGAATAATGCTTTTTATAGGGAAGATAAGTAAGACTCTTCAAAAGAACACTTTCAGTGAAAAAATTACAAGTATATGATATTCAATGTAATAAAGCTTAGAACATCTGATAAAGCCTAAACTTTGCCTTGCAGATAACCTGTCCAATATATACCCAAAAGTTTGAGGCTTGATAAGTTCTATCAGCCTTTGTCTGGATTGGAGGGAAGTTATCTTCTCTTCCACTTGTGTTTTTTTTTTCATCTCTGCCTAGAGGCAATTGTGGTACAGCCAGAACCACAGAAGGCATAATACCACCAGTAATTAGAAAGAAGTGATTTTACCACTGAATGTCTGTAATAACAATAAGAAGAAAAAATCAGCAGCAATGATATCAAAACCTATCAAGAACAAAGATAACAGCTAGCAGTCATTGAGTTTGCTCACTATACGCCAGGCACTATGCCAGTCAATGGGCCAAGGCAGCTGGTAGTTCTCACCATACATCAGTACTACATTCCACTCCTGTCTGTTTCTCCCTAATAAAAATATGGGCACCTTCTTATACCCCTACTATGAAGAATCTGCCTGAAATGCAGGAGACTCAGGTTCAACTCCTGGGTGGGGAAGATCCCCTGGAAAAGGAAACTGCAACACATTCCAATATTCTAGCCTGGAGAATCCCATGAACAGAGGAGCCTGGCGGGGTACAGTCTATGGGGTTGCACGAGTCAGACATGACTTAGCAACTAAACCACCACCATGGTACTCAGTATATATTTATTGAATGATAAACGACATCTTATTTAACTTTTTCATCTTTTTCCAATGTAGAGAGCTGCTCATTCTTTCTAAATTATCTTCACAATATCTGAAGAATCTTTAATCTCATTCTCCCTATTCCCATAACTCCCACCTTTATTGATGCTCTTAACTAAAAAGTTGCAAATTAATATTCTAAAGATTACTCATTAATTTTAAAACATTACTTTTATGATGGTCATATTGTAGTCAAAATCATGAGCTTATTACCCTAAGGGAAACATCCAAATCCCTAAAGTATACTTAATTGTTTTCACAAGCTCAATACAGTTTCCCTTTCTAGACATCTCCATCTTTACCCTTCCTTCTTCTATTGCTCTCAGACATGAATCCTTTCTCAAGTTTGAATTATCTATTGGATTTTTGTCTCCCAAGTATACTATGCATATTCCACATTCAAACCTCTATTCTCCTTGCTGGACCTCCTGGCTCTCTTCCTTTTATGCACTCTTTTAAATCTTGTCCTACTAAACCAAAAGACGGCAAGAGCCCAGGGATAATAGAAAAGCTATTCCAAATATGTGCAAGAAAAACAACCACACTGTCAAACTACTTTAGGCAGTGCTGTGGGGAAATGATTTGGGTAGATTATTGTTGATTTGTAGTTTACAAAGCTACTAGCTTTAAAGCCAGAAAGTATAACTTTAAAAAAAAGGCATATAGATAGAGATAAAAAGAGATACATTAAAATAGAGGTATAGATACAGATTCCAATTCTCAAAACACATGAGTGGCAATTTAAAAGCATTATGGATAGGATGAACCAATAGATAATAAGAGCAAAGTCATACCATAAATACTACCTGTATTCTTATTGGAAGGAAAAAATGCAAGTAATCCAAAATAACCAACTACAATTACTTCATGTAATATGGAAACAAACTAAAAATACTTCATCTGGGTATGTTTTGTCTTTTACAGAATAAAGAACACTGAGTTTGTGATAAAAGGTCTATTTAGTCATAAAAATCTGGTTATATTAACCTGGATTTGTTAACCAAATATCCAAATGGATGAAGGGGGTCAATTGTATAGTGATGAACGGTAACTAGATCTTTGGTGGTAATCACATTGTGTACAGATGTCGAATTATAATGTTTTATACCTGAAACTTATTTAATGTTACATACCAATTTTACCTCATTTTTTTAAAAAAAGCATGTGACATTTGAAAAAAATGTACTATCACTTTTCTCAATATTTAATATCTATAAATTATGACTGAAGAACTGATGCTTTTGAACTGTGGTGTTGGAGAAGACTCTTCAGAGTCCCTTGGATTGTAAGGCGATCAATCCTGAAGGAAACAAACTCTGAAAATTCATTGGAAGGACTCAAGCTGAAGCTCCAATACTTCAGCCACCTGATTCAAAGTGCCGACTCACTGGAAAAGCCCCCAGTGCTGAGAAAGATTGAGAGCACGAGCAGAAGGTAACAATGCAGGATAAGATGGTTGGATGGCATCATTGACTCAAGGGACATGAGTCTGAGCAAAGCCCAGGAGATAGTGAAGGGCAGAGAAGACTGGCATGCTGTAGTAGATGGGGTCACAAAGAGTCAGACACAACTTAGGGACTGAACAACAACCAAGACTGAAGACATAAAATTCTTCAGAGAAATCCTAGATAAGTGTCTTATCATCTGAGCCCGAGATACTCCCCATATGTACATAAAAATAAAATAATAAAATAACATTGTTTAGTGAGCATTTACCGTGTGCAGCTTTATATTTGGAGAAGGCAATGGCATCCCACTCCAGTACTCTTGCCTGGAAAATCCCATGGATGGAGGAGCCTGGTAGGCTGTAGTCCATGGGTTCGCTAAGAGTCAGACACGACTGAAGTGACTTAGGAGTAGCAGCAGCAGCAAACTTTATATTGGGCTTCCACAGTGGCTCAGTGGTAAAGAATCTGACTGAAATGCTGGAGACACAAAAGACGTGGTTTTGATCCCTGGATCAGGAAGATCCACCTGAGGAGGACACGGCAACCCACTCTAGTATTTTTGCCTAGAGAATCCCATGGACAGAAGAGCCTGGAGGGCTATAGTCGTTGGGGTCACAAAGAGTCAGACATGACTGAAGAGACTTGGTGTGCATGCACGCAAGTTTTTATTATACCATTTTAAATTTATTAGTTCACTTAATTCTCAAAATAATTTAATTAGATTGCTCTAATTATTAGTATTTTCCTTCTTTATTGAAGGAAATTGGAGTTAGCTGATAGAAGTAAAGAATTGTATCCAAGATCAAGTCAGTAAACGCAAAGAAACGATTTTCACCTAAGCAACCTACTCCAATATTCTTGTCTGGAGAATTCCATGCACAGAGGAGCCTGATGGGCTATGGTCCATAGCATTTCAAAGAGTCAGACATGACTGAAGCAACTTAGCACACACGAAGTCTAGTCTGTCTCTAAGCAGGAGTTGATTACATTACACTCTACTGTTTCACTCAATATGTAAAATTTTACTACTACTTACTCTGTTTTTCTTTTCCTACTTTAATTATGTTTAATATATTCCCTAAAAATTAAACATCTTTTTCAAAGTCATTAGAATTTGACATATGAGAAATTGTCATATTGTGCACCTTAGGATTTTTTGGTTGTCTATACCTAAACCTACTTTAGCTTAAGCCAAAATAAGACGACTATATTTGGGTACAAGAATATATCACAAAACACAAAACTGCAAAACTCTCCTGATGAAAAGCCATGAGTAACCCAGGCAGCTTTTTATCTACATCTGCCTCAATCTTCTCTCTCTTCCAGACTGGATTTTTCTTCTTTTAATATAATTGTCAGGTGGAAAATGGCCACCCCACAACACCCAGGTTTCATACTTTTTCTGCCCAAACAGCCTAGAATGAAATACCATCTCTTATCCCAGATTTCTAAGAGAGATTCTGCTTTTCCTGGGTTGGATCAGTTTTCTCAATTAGATTCAGAATTTGACCCTAGAATGAGCTCAGAGTCAGATGGTGCACGAACAAATTCAAGGGCCCACACTATGTGTCTGTAAACTGGGGGGCAGATATCCTCAAAAGTATACACCACAATTGTATTTATTCCAGGACTTATGATACATATTTGTCTCTTGTAGAAAAAGAATCCTATAACTAAGGAACATAAAAAAATACAGCAAGTTCAATCCTAAGAGGCTGCACATGAAGGCAATCAGAGTATGCCACCCCAAAATATGCTACTTCAGCATAAAGATTATTTTGAGCTGAAGGCAATTAAGACAAAGCAAATTCACAAAGAGCTCTCTGCCCTCTGCTATCTGTCTAAAAGCAGGACATAAATTTCCCTTTGTGAAAGTGTTTCTCCCCTGTTCTCCTGTACCAGGAGAACAATCCTTATCACTGAAGCCAGAAAGTTGACACCAAGATGAACAAACAAACCTTACTAAAATAAATCTTCCCATCCATTAGTTTCCCCCATATACTTACCTTCCCACAATTAACCACACCTAGAAGTCAAACCCCTTTTCTTTTGTCTGGTCACTTTTCCACAATACTCCACCCTTTGTTAAAATGCTATATAAGCCCATGAGTCTACCTGTGTCTTTGAGTCTTCACTTCTTTTCTATGAAGGCTTTATGGACATAAAAATAAAGTAGTAACATCAAATAAAATGTTCATGCTTTTTATTCTATTAATGTGTTTTGTCAGTTTAATTCATAGACCTCAAACACTGAACATAAAATGATAGAAAAGTTTTTTCAACATAAATTATAAATATGGATAGATATAGAAATATATAGATATTTAAAGCTACATCTTCAAATATTGGTGTTGAAACGTTAACCACTGATCCAATCTGCAAATTTTGAATAGATATTAATGTTTTCAGGATCAATCATATGTAATGTTCTAGAGAATCAGTTAGTAAAATCTAAATAGATATTAGAAATTCTGAGAGAGTAAAAATAGAAACATTCCATTCTGTCTTATTAAAGACATAACCCTGCATAGAATATAACACAATACTTGTTTTTGTTGTTATTAAAGAAACTCAAGAGAGGTAACAATAAAATACCCTGGTCTACAGAAAAAAAAAAAAAATGCAATGCAGTTAGGATGTTCTGATCTTGACTGAGTTACATAAAAAATCAAAGAAACTTCCATAATGGAGAACTATGATAGCAGAATTCCACATTCGGATTCAATTTTAAGTGTGTGACTAGAGGACGACCTTTTTCAAGCTATGTCTCTATGGTCCTTGACACCCAGAGTACATGCAATATTAATGTTCTAGTTTTGTGAGTATACAGCATACAGCAAATCCTCACTGAAAGAAAAGCTCCTCAATTCCTAATCATTTCAATAGGCTCTAATGTAATATTTCCTACACTGGAAATCATTGCACTTTATTTAAGGAAATCAGTCTGGCCAAGTGAGCTCTGTGGAGTGCAGCCTGCACAGACGCCAGTTCAAAGGATCAGATGTCAAAGTGCTCCCTCTAATGTCCCTTAATCATCACTCCGATTAGTGCTTGAATAGGACTGTGATTAAAAACGCTGCTGCCATTGTCTACCTATTCAGGCGGCTAGCATTCTACGTGGGTTCCACCGATTAGTGTTTGAATAGGGGAGCGATTAGAAAGACAGCTGCCTTTGTATGTCCATTCGGGAAAACAGCAAAACTCGCATATTTATTTGTTATGAGCACCAAATAAATGTTTTGCAAAGGTAAAATATACCATTAAGCTCTAAAGACAATTCAGCTGATTTCTTTTGTTGAGAGCATTCTATTTTCCCATATGCAAAGATATTTCTTATTTGCAAATACAGTAATATGCTTCATTAATATCTTTTAAAATATACATATTCTGTTTTTATAGACATAGTCTTAACACATCTGCTTTATTATATAGTACTTATTGACCTACAATGCATCGTATAATTCCAGTTTAGTATTTATTGACTATGCAAAGAATTTCTGTATAAACAAATCAAATCAGTTTGGTTTCAGATTTTTAGGATTCCCTTTTCAATATTTTTGGATTAATATGTAATCTATATGAACAAATTCTCCAAAGAGAACCTTCCTTGTCAAATGTTTAGAGGAAATGTTTCACTCTCTCGGCCCTCTTAAGGGAGGGAAACATTTCAGGTTAACAGTTAGTACCCTGCAGGGGCTTGCACAACAGAGTGTCCACCAGGGTGAAGTCCCCATGACAACGAAGAGCTATAGACTAATGAAACTGGGCAGGACCAAGATGTCATACTGAAGCTTTTTGGAGAGGCCAAAGCATGGCAAAAAAAAATTATCAGGAAGATAATTCATTTCAACTCCATGCATATATTAGGCAGAGCTCAAAAATTTGGTATCTCAGTTTCCCTGTTTGTCTCTCTCTCTCTCTCTCTCTCTCTCTCTCTCTCTCTCTCTCTCTCTTTCACATACATACACACACAGAGACCACACACATAAAATTTTCTGCTAAGAAATTTCTGAGCAATGCAGGAAATGTCTGTTCTGTTTTCCATTACCGTCCTTAATATCTTCCTGTCTCTTTCCACATTCTTTCCATATTTAGTTACTCTGTTCTGTACCCACTGTCATTATGGACCTACATATGTAGTAACAGAAACAGACCTGTGAGCATCAATCCATCAATGCAAAACGATGACAGTTACAGAGGATTATATACATTTGCGCCAGGAACTGTTTTAAGAATAGTATGCAAATTGATTCATTTAATCCTAACAACAACTATATCAAGTAGATGCTATTATTATCCTTAATTTACAAAAGAGGAAATGGAGGTAGAAAGAGATAAAGGAATTTACTCAAGGTCACACAGTTAGTAAATTACAGTACCAATAACTGAACCCAATTAGTTTATCTCTGTAACTCATTCTTATACCAGCCTTTCTGCTGATATGTCATCCCTTCAGGTTTCAGTCTTCTTTCATAAAAACCCAACCTCAAAGAAAAGAAAGCTAGCTTTAAACAGAAAGATTTCTTTCTTTTGCTCATAAAGCTAGCTGAAACCCACCTGACTTAGAGGAAAGTTTTTTGCAGTTCAATTTAAACCCTGACTAGACAAGTACACTGCATTCTAATCAACAGTAAAGTCAGTTTAAAAAAAAAAAAAAGCAGAACCACCACTTAACCATTATAAAATTTCAGACTAAAGAAGAATAAAATAAAAGCAACAGGGCTGATGGCTGACAATTACAAATGAGTTTAATTTGTATGTCACATGGATGTGGAGAAAGTTGTGATCAGTCTGAAATAAATAATTAAAGCAAAGCTTTCTTGTAACAGCCTCAGGAAATCAAGAGTTAACACTTTTCTTCTTTTTAGTCAATTAACATTTTATTACATATTTTGCCTGGAGAATAAATTTCTGATAATACTATTCTATGAGTGGAATAAAGCACCGAGAAAATACATACTTTCAAAGACAGAACTTAATATATTGCAAAATTCTAAATTATAGCAGGTAGCTCAGTGTGCTTTCTTAATGAGATGGCATGCATGTCTCTTAATGAAAGCATCAAAAAAGAGAACTTTTCAATAAATGTAATTATTACTATTGTCACTGTTATTGTTACTTGTACTACTCCTCTCTGATCTCTTCTATTTCATCACTGGGTACTTCCACCCATATTCTACACTTCAGGCATGCAGCCTAAAGTTGCTAAAATACCTTTAGTTCAATATCCTTCCCCATCTTAAGTGTTTGCAATATATAGTCTGTACTCTGGTGGGATCCTTCTTCATCTTCTTTCCTTCCTTCATCTATATTTTCAACTTAAATTCTGTTTCCTCAGGGAAGTTCAACCTTAAATCCTAAAACTAGGTTACCTACTTCAGCTATAATGCCCCTGCTTGGCTATATGCATAACACTTGGTCGTGAATGAGTTTAATGCTTGTTCCAATGACTGTAAACTGTCAGGGCAAGAAAAGCACCTGTCCCTTTCCCAACTTTTCATATTGGTGGACACATATTAGGCCTTCCATTAATATATGGTAATTAATTAAACTGTACAACTCAGATTTCAAGCACATATACTATAAATATTTAGTAAAATAATTTATCTGTAACAGTGTTTTATAAATATGGGAAAGCATGATGCAATATATTATCTAAGAGAGTTCACTGCCATAGAAATATTTCCAGTCATCGGATTAATGCCCAAAAATGTTCAGGGGATGTTCTTTGGAAATCATATTTCATATGTAGACAACAGAAACCAACCAATGCTTTCCTATTTTAATTATAAATTCAGGGTATATTTTGTATTCTTAAAGAAATTGAGATTTCCCAAAATTTTCCTTTTGAAATTCTTAACTAGACTTCTACCAAAATGCCTTTCCCATAAGCAGTATGCTTCTATAATAAATATTGGTTATGGGTCAGAATTCATATAGCAGAAGACTTCATCCCAATTTCAAAATAACAAGGTCTAAATATGTCCAAATGACCATGCAGCAAGAGTTTGGGCCCAGAATCCCCGTTGTTCTTAAAGTTGTACATCCTGACAATTTTCATATCCTGTATATATGTGTATCCTGACAGAATTTTTAGGTAGTCACATTTCACCATATATTTTAACTGCAAATTTTTGCCTCTGCTGAACTTTTAAACTTGTATTTTCTTTAAATGATCACATACTTTTTTCTAGTTAATAACTATCCTAACACAAACATAAAATCAAGTACTAAACTTATACAGTAATAATTTCTAATCTTTGTTAGACGTATGCAAGACACTGTCCAATAAAGATCAGTTAAAATACATCATTTAAAAACAAATCTATTTTTCTAATTCATTACAATGTTCTCAACACAGTAATTCATCAGGAGAAAAGTTCTTAAAATATATTTATATTATTAATCTGGTATGGTAAAACCATACCAGATTAATAATTTCAAAAAAAAAAAAAAACCCACCAAAATGCATACTATATACAGTAGCATTACTGGGAAATGAATGTAATGACCAGGGAAGCCCCTCAGTGAGCCAGCCAGGAGTTCTGGGTCTACTTGTGCCATTAAATCCATCTGAGTCCCTGCTGCAGGTTGGCAGTTGCTACCCAAGTTTAAACACTCATGAGGACATTCCTGTGTCCCAGGCTGGCTGGTACCTCTAGGACTGTGGAAGCCCTTTGGTTGGCAGCTCCTTTCAGGGCCAGTACTATGGTGATGTAAGTGAGGTGTCTATGTCACAAAATTTAAGGAGACACTCACTCTCACAGTCCTGCAAGTACCGTCTCAGCTTCCCAACACAGGGTTCTGAAAGGCTTTCCCTGGCCTCTTTCTTAGTCACTTAGTCTTAGTTAGACTGACCCACAGTAAGGATCAGGCTAAGAACCCTTATTTCATAGTCTTTCTGACCCAGAGTAGGAACTTAACCTACCTTATCTTCCCATACCAACAGATCTCATTTGAGACTCTGCTGGATGAAGGATGGGAGATAATCATCAATTCTGTTAAATCTAAATTCAAAATCAGACTCTGTGGGATAAGGGATGTTTTAATGTAACTTTGTTTCCTTCCTTCTAAAGTTGATACATGTTAGGCAACTAGGCCACTGATTTTCATTTCTTAAAGGGAAGAAGGCAAGTGCAGAAAGCACTGGCACAAAGAGATTTACTATGAGACTTCAAATTTCAGAAGTCAAGTTTTCAAGGAAACTGGAAGAACTTGGGTGATTCACAGTGTGGGTTTAGGAGGATATGTGTGATTAGTTAAAAGCAAACTTTATCCTCCACGCCTACCTTTGCATCTAAGCTATGTAAGTATTTTAAGAATGGAGAAACAAAATGAGGATCAAAAGAAAGAGATGAGTCCAGAAATATTGTCAGATCCAGAGAAAGAAGATCAGTTCCTCAGGCTGCACAGGGGGAATGACAAACTCTAGCAAGGTACATATAAATCACGAGCTTGAGAACCTGTTACTCACTAGATGAAGCCCTGGGAAGAGGCAACTGAACCGTGAAGGTCTCCAAGCCCCAATGTTGAGAAGAACTTAAGAATGACTGTCATGTGTTCAAGAGTGACTTCAAAGTAGAAGAGAGGTAAGGGACAGGAAGGGACTTGATAAATGGGAGTAAAGGATGGTTCCACATTCCCCATGATCGTTATTAGCAGAAAGATATTATGAAGCATCAGCTGGCCCCAGATCACCTACCACACTTGGCACCAAATACTCAGAAACTCAGGTATTAGCTCAGAGAAATGGGGGAAGAGGGAGGGCTATGCAGACAGAAAAGAGAATTCTAAGAGTGACAGTGACTGAACTTCCACTCTGAGAGAAGCTCAAAACAAAAATGAAAAAAAAAATGAAAAAAAAAAAACAAAAATGAAGTTTAGTTACAGAAAAATAAAGGTTTTATTTCTTGCACACCTGCGTTTCTAGTCTGATATTTCTACTCTCCACATAAACAATGTATTTTTCACCTACTGAAGAAGGCATTAAGTCGCAAAGAATCTTGGTTTCAGTTACTTCTTTATTCCAGAAACTCCTTCAGGCACTGAGTCTATTTGGGGAAGAAAGCTATTGTCAGCAATCAGAAAAGCAAGCTCAAGCTTGAGAAGTTGTTTCAAACTATGGTTTAAGAAGAGGCCAGGACAGAATCAGATTGCTTTCTCACTATGAATCATGAGCTCATTAAATTTTGGAGATTAAAAATAAAAAGTCGTATTGTGAATTTGATATGTACCAATATAGGGACCTAGGGCTTCTCAGGTGACTCAGTGGTAAAGAATCCACCTGCCAGTGCAGGAGACGCAAATTCGATCCCTGGGTCAGGAAGATCCCCTGCAGGAGGAAATGGCAACCCGTTCCGGTATTCTTGCCTGGAGAATCCCACGGAGAGAGGAACCTGGCAGGCAATACAGTCCATGGGGTCACAAAAGAGGAGGGCACGACTCAGTGAGTAAATAAAAACAATTATAACAATATTGGGACCTGCACCCCCTGTCGTTTAACAGAGCTGGGGATTCAAGCTTCCACCTTCACTTTCTGAAAGAGATTAGCTAACAAATAACTTTATTAACTACTTGGATTTCATCTCTTAATAGTCACATAAAATTGAGATGGAAAAATGGACTCAGCAGATAAGATAGAAGGCTAATTTCCAAAGTACAAAAAAATAACCACATTGACTAATCAGGGATTACAGGAAAAGCACATTGACCCCTGCTTCCTGTAAGAACTCTCTCACCATGCTCGGTGTTCCTCACCTCACCCATTACAGTGCTTCTTGGCTAAATTCTCATCTGCCTGCCCTTGTCTGGTTATCAGTGCCAAGCTGAGCCACTCTGGAGACTGAGGCAAAAGGAAAGAAATGTGCTCCCATATGGCTTCTCAGGTGGCACTAGCAGTAAAGAAGCTGCCTGCCAACGCAGGAGATGTAAGAAACGTGGGTTTGATCCCTGGGTCTGGAAGATCCTCTGGAGGAGGGCATGGCAAACCACTCCAGTATTCTTACCTGGAGAGGCCCATGGAGAGAGAAGACTGGCAGGCTATAATCCATAGGGTCGCAAAGAGTTGCACATGACTGAAGCCACTTAGCATGCATGCATGTGCTTCCATGTATGTGTTTTATATATCCTTGCATCATTTATATATTTTGTATGATTTATATGTTTGTATTATTTACCTTGATTACTGAGTCTTTCGGTGCCTCTTTTACATTTTTCACCTGAAGCCAATGCCTAACTCGCCTCTCCCTAATTCCTGGGAGAAGCCCCCAAAGTCTAACCTCCACACTCTTCCCATTCTACATACTCTTCGTGGGTAACTCTACCCCCAGGCTTTTAATTACCCACTTGTATTCTGATTATTGAAAACTCTTCATCTGCATTCCTGACCCCTTTACTTAGCTACAAGCTTTAGACTAAACAGGATGTCCCACAGGTACAAGAAACTCAAAAGATCTCAAACTGAATTCAAGATTTCTCTCAATTTATCCTATACACAACAAAATACACACATAAAGTCAACTCCCAAATCATACTTATGTCCTGTTATGGACCAAATATTGGTGTCCCCTCAAAATTTGCATACTGAAAACCTAAACCTCAGTGTGATGGTGTTAGAAGGTGCAGCCTTTGGGAGGTGTTTAGCTCATGAGGGTGGAACCCTCATAGAGGGGATTAGTGCCTTTACAAAAGAGGCTTCAGAGAGCTCTCTCATCCCTTCTGCCATGAGAATACACAGCAAAAATCCATCTATGAATGAGGAAGCAGGCCCTCAGCAGATATTAAATCTTCTAGTGTCTTGACCTTAAACTTCCCAGAGTCCAGAAATATGAGAAATAAATGTTTATTGTTTAAGCCACCTAGTCTGTGATATTTCTGTTATAGTAGCCCAAACAGACTAGGACACCTCCTAACTATATTCAAGCTAGTCCTCTCTCCTACATACCCACTGTCCCTGGTCCTCATGATTTTGTCTTCCAGGCTTCCACATTAGTCTCAGAGACCCTGCTTCACCCCTTCCACATTGAACCCAACTTCCACACTGAAAGTTATAGACTGATACATCTCAAGGCAAATCTGACCAACTCACACTGGTAATTAAAGTTCCTTCATGGTTCATCCTTTGAAAGAGTACTACATATTAATATTTCTATTTTCTTCCAAAAAAACATGAAACCTTCTTGGAAGGGCCTGTATCACGTTCATCTTCATTCCAGAGTTCTAAGTGGTACCATGCCTGGCCCACTGTAAACAAGCAATAAATGAAGAAACAAAGCAGTAACTAAGACTGTGAAGGGGAAAAAAAAAAGTGGTTATCAAAACTTATATGTTACTTAAGTTACTTCCTAGAAGAAAAAAGGGCAATGATTTATTTTTATCTAATTATTTTTAAAAGTCTGCTTACAGAGTTCTGGTACCATACTGCATAAGTTCAGCCTCTTAGCTGTGGACTCTTAGACAGGTTTCTTAAGCTTCCTTCATCTATGAATGAAGATAAAATATAGTATGGGTGGTTCTGAGGCTTAAATGGGTTACTTCACAAAGAGCACTTTGAACTACAACTACTCAGTAAATTCTTAATATATATTACAGTTTATTCTTATTTTTATTATTTCAATTTGAGCACCTACTACATGCCATGAATTTAAAATAAATTAGCTAAAATTTCCAAAATCATGTCAAATAATTGATTGTCTTTAATTGTCTTTCCTTTTTATTTTCATCCAGGATAAATTTTCTGGTTTGTAACATTTTCTGGTCTTTAAAAATTGCTAATGGAAAAGGAGTACAAAATATTTATGTAATTAGGACAGTTCAACACTTTAAAAAAAAGGCAAAAATAAACAGCAGTTATGGAACACCTGCTTAACAGATACTGGAAATAACTGCTTTGTGCTTCATTAACCAGTAAAAACACATTTGCCAGTTTAAATCCCCTACTGAATTCAGAATTTCTAATTATCACTAGAATCGTATTAACTTGGCAAGGAAAGAAATTCCTGGGTAAAGAATTTCAGAATTTCTATAAAGCCTGCAAACAAATATTTGTTTATTAAAACTAAATGTGATTTAATTTAATAAACAATTTTAGACTAATTGTTTTGCATATTTTATTTACCTTAGAGTGGCATTACTACAGTGCCTCACATATGGTTGTTTCAAGGGCCAAAGTGGAAAGAAAGAAAGAGAAAGAGAGAGAACTCTACTCAAATAAACCCAAACCATGACCCCGATGCAGATTTGCTAAGAATGATAAGGCAGTGATTATCTGAGTCAAATCAAAATAGAAAATTGTAAAGTTAATGCAAAATTATTAGAAAATAAAACAAAATAAACACAAACATGTCAAGCTTTTACATTCGATAGTCAGGGAGTTGGCTCAAAATGACCTCTTTCGCTGCCTTCATAAATGCTATAAGACTCCTTCAATGCGATGGCGACAACCATTACAATTTGCATTTTCCTTAACTTTGAAGTATCTATTTTCTAATAATCTTATTCGTGTTTTCTAAGGAGGTAATGCACTGGAAAAGGCACACAAGATTCAGATGACCAGAATTCCAAATATGGTTACAAAACTAAGTAATTTTAATGAGTTTAAGTAAATAATTTAATATTTTCAGCATAGTCAGTAAAATGAAGAAACAAATCTGGGTTGTTCATTTAGATCATGATTAAAATCAAACACAATATGCAGCAGTAGTCTGGAAACCATATACCAAAAATATATGTGATCCTTACATCCAGCATGTGAAGACTATGTAACATCTTTAGTGAGCACCAAGGGTTCATGATGCTGGGGACACAGCTTATGAAACAAAATATATAATGAACAAAACATAGCAATCCATGCCCACCTGGATTTCATATGCTAGTAGGAAAAAACTGACAATAAACAAATCAGTGAATAATAAAACAGTATATCAGTGATGGGTACCATGAAAAAAAAATTAAGCAAAGTCTAAGGAGAGCTTAGTATGGTGGCAGGCTAGAGTTTTAAACGAGTGGCCGGAGAAAGCCTTGCTGAGGTGTACAAAGGAAACTCTGCAAACTCCCAAGTAAGCTGGGAAAATCACTGAAAGTTTCTGAGTACAGGAATATTAAAAGGATTTCTCAGGTGTATTATTATAAAGATACTCTACCAGGAAAGGGCATAAGCATGGCAACCATTACAAACCAATTAAAATAATCCAGACGAAAAATAATGATGATGGTTTAGAAAGGCAGGAAGTAGTGGAAGTGATGAGAAATAATCAGATTCTAGCTATTAATATAACTGAAGGTATATCCAGACGGATCTTCTAATTAAGTATGGGAGGTGAGACAAATAAAATTTAGGACTCAATATTTTGCTCTCAGAAAGTGGTGGATAGAGATGACTCCAGAAACAATAGATCTTGAATGTAAGATCGTAATTTGGATTTTCAACATGTGAACACTGAAATGCCAGTTAGGGATTTAAGTGAAGGTTTTCACTAGACCCAGGGGCTGGTAAGATCCCCTGGAGAAGGAAATGACAACCCATTCCAGTATTGTTGCCTGGGAAATCCCATGGACAGAGGAGTCTATAGGCTGCAGTCCATGGGATTGCAGCAGAGAGTCAGACATGACTGAGCAACTCAGCGCACACACACATTCATTAGGCACTTGGTTACAGAAGTCTAGAATTAAAGAAAGTAGTCCAGGCAAGAGATATAAATGCAGGAACCATCAGTCTATAAATGGTATTTAAAATGAGGAGAGAGAATGTGATCAACAACTTACTGAGTCTTTAAAGAGAGACAGAATGATCTGAACCCTGGGTGCTCTAATATTTAGTGGTGAGAAGATGAGGAAGAGCCAACAAAGAAGCTGAGAAGAAGACACCAATGAGGAAAGAAGAAAAAAGGAGTTTGAGGTCCTAGAAGGGAAGTATAAAAAAAAAAAAATGCAGGAAGGAGAAAGTGACTGCCTATGTTAAGCGCTGCTGCTACTTAACAGCAAGGTTTGGTTCTTCAGTTAGCAAAGGCTTCCCTTGTAGCTCAGTTGGTAAAGAATCTGCCTGCGATGCAGGAGACCCCGGTTTGATTCCTGGGTGGGGAACCCTTGGAAAAGGGATAGGCTACCCACTCCAGTATTCTTGGGCTTCCCTGGTGGCTCAGCTGGTAAAGAGTCCGCCTGCAGTGTGGGAGACCTGGGTTTGGACCGTGTGTTGGGAAGATCCCCTGGAGAAGGGAAAGGTACCCACTCCAGTATTCTGGCCTGGAGAATTCCATGGACTGTATAGTCCATGGGGTCTCAAAGAGTCTGACATGACTGAGCAACTTTCACTTTTCCCTAAAAGCAGAATTTGAAACATGTGATTTATGGAGTGAGTGCTCTTCAGGAAATAACAATACAGGAGGGATGAAGCAGGATAGAAAAGGAAACACTGATCAAGGACGGGCCAGTGATAGTGTCTAGTCTTAGAGCCACAGGGCAAGGATCTGGAGCACGACTGCCCACAGGAGCAGCCCTTGCCTTAAGGGAAACAAGCTGGCTTCTTTCAAGATACTGTTTTTGTATTTAATTCTCAGAAATTTAATTATGATACGTCTTAATATGGATTCCCCTCGTGTTTCACAGAGGTTTTTGAATCTGTAGGTTTGTGTCTCTTGCTAAATTTAGGGAGTTTTCACCTGTTATATCCCTTTGGGGTATTTTTCAGCCTCATCCTCTTTCTTCTCTTCTTGATAAGGGTAGAAATTCAGTGGTCTGGGATGCAGGCTGCCTTGGTTACCAGTGGCTAGTGAGCATGAAAGTCCTGACTCCCTTCTCTTTCACCAAGCAGAGGGGTTGGAGCATCTCATTATCTCATCACAGGACTAAAGTCCAGGCTCCCAGCTCAGCGTTTATGAATACATTGGGATGAGGTCACATTTTTTTTGTTGTTGCTGTATTCAGCTAGAGTATAGCAGTTACTATCTAAAAGTCTTTCATCTTGTTATGAACAGAAAAGAAACTGTTCATTTCTTCATATTTTGG
This sequence comes from Bos indicus, assembly GCF_029378745.1. NCBI lineage: Eukaryota > Metazoa > Chordata > Mammalia > Artiodactyla > Bovidae > Bos > Bos indicus. The sequence goes on along the minus strand of NC_091762.1, from coordinate 45,875,645 downwards.
CTAGAAAGAGCAGACTTTTGTTGAGGTGTGTATGTGTGTGTGTCTGTATCAGCTAACATTTCTGGTTTTCTAACTTCTTTGGCTCCGAGGCTCCAAGATATATGCAGAAAAAAAAAAAAAAAACCCAGGGAATTCATCACTCTTTCTTGTTTCAGGTTCCATATTCCTAATTAGCCTTCTCTACACCTTAGAGAATCTTCTCATATTTGTTTTATGCATATTTTTTAATTTAGATGTGTAATTATAAAACTCAAGTATGAAAATTTATAAATTAAAAAATAAATCATATCGTGTGGTAATACTTTTATTCAATTCTTCATGGAAAACAAAGAGAATAGTAATGAAAAGGAGAAGAACAACAGTCTTTAACAACACTGAGGGTAACTTTCAACTCTAGTTCCATATTCCCTCTTTGGAAACATATTTTACTGTTCTTTGTTAATACAGTATATACAGTTAATACATAGGGTTTTCAAGTATATATCCACAGCAATAAATCTGATCTTATAATTGAGATAATACTAACATATCTTTAAAACTTTCATTTTTCCTCTAACACTTGCTATTATAGCAAATCTAAAATATACAAAAGTGCTAAGAAAACAAATACAATTAATATTTACATTTCATTTTTTTGTATGAATATGTGTATAGGTGTGGTTCTATACAACTATAACAACCATTCTGAAATATCGTGTTGTTCTGTACCTTGTCCATAAATTAATAATATAAATTATGTCTTTTTCAGATTATTAATTACTTCAAAAGTAATTTTATTTAAAAATAGTAATTTAATGGCTGCACAATTTACTACGGAATAGATCTGCCCTAAGTACTTAGCTATAACCCACATTTTCCCACCCATATTTTTCTCTACAAATAAACAGTATTAGGATAATCTTCTTTCTATTTAATTATTTACCTACATTCCTTACTTGCTCCTTATGATAGTTTACTAAAAGATGAATTACTAGGTTTAAGTGTTTGATAATTTAAAGGTATTCTTATGGACTGAATCCCCTCAGATTCATTTATCGAAGGCTTAAACCCTAGTATCTCAGAATGTAACTGTATTTGGAGTCAGTCTTAAAAGAGGTAAATAAATTAAAATGAGGTCATCAGAATGGCTCTTATCTGATATATTGGTGTCATTATAAGAGGATATCTGGACACGTACAGGGGGAAGACCATGAGAAGAGAGTGAAAAGGCAGCCACCTATCATCAAGAGAGATGCCTCAGAAGAAATCAACCATACTGACACCTTGATCTCAGATTCCTAGCACCCAGAACATGGAGAAAATAAACTTCATCAGGCCACCCAGTCTGAGGTACTTTTTTATAACAGCACGTATTAACAAATATAGTCAAAGATACTGACAAAGACACTGTTAAACTGCTTTCCTAGAAATCTGTGCCAATATGTATTTAATGCGGAAGACCTATTTTATTGTATTCTTGTCAATTACCAAAAAAAAAATATGAAAATATGAGACAATTTATAAGCTAACATTATGGAATGAAAATACTAATTTTTCATAAAATAAGAATAATTAAAACAACAACAATAATAATGGTGAATGTCTCCCCTTCTAAATAAACAGTTTCAGTTCAGTTCAGTCGCTGTCATGTCCTACTCTTTGTATTTGCAACCCTATGAACCGCAGTATGGAAGGCCTCCCTGTCCATCACAAACTCCCAAAGTCCACCCAAACTTATGTCCACTGAGGCGATGATGCCGTCTAACCATCTCACCCTCTATCGTCCCCTTATCCTCCTGCCCTCAATCTTTCCCAGAAACAGGGTCTTTTCAAATGAGTAAGATCTTCGCATGAGGTGGCCAAAGTATTGGAGTTTCAGCTTCAACATCAGTCCTTCCAATGAACACTCAGGACTGATCTCCTTTAGGATGGACTGGTTGTATCCCCTTGCAGGCCAAGGGACTCTCAAGACTCTTCTCCAATATCACAGTTCAAAAGCATCAATTTTTGGGTGCTCAGCTTTCTTTATAGTTCAACTCTCACATTCATACATGACCACAGGAAAAACCATAGCCTTGACAACTTTGTTGGCAAAGTAGAGTCTCTGCTTTTTAATATGCTATCTAGGTTGGTTGGTCATAACTTTCCTTCCAAGGAGTAAGCGTCTTTTAATTTCATGGCTGCAATCACCATCTGCAGTGCTTTTGGAGCCCAGAAAAATAAAGTCAGCCAGTTTCCAATGTTTCCCCATCTATTTCCCATGAAGTGATGGGACCAGATGCCATGATCTTCGTTTTCTGAATGTTGAGCTTTAAGCCAACTTTTTGACTCTCTTCTTTCATCAAGAGGCTCTTCTGTTCTTCTTCACTTTCTACCATAGGGTTGGTATCATCTGCAGTTCTGAGGTTATTGATACTTCCTCCAGCAATCTTGATTCCAGCTTGTGCTTCCTCCAGCCCAGCGTTTCTCATGATGTACTCTGCATATAAGTTAAATAAGCAGGGTGACAATATACAGCCTTGATGTACTCCTTTTCCTATTTGGAACCAGTCTGTTGTTCCATATCCAATTCTAACTGTTGCTTCCTGACCTGCATACAGATTTTTCAGGAGGCAGGTCAGGTGGTCTGGTATTCCCATCTCTTTCAGAATTTTCCACAGTTTATTGTGATCCACACAGTCAAAGACTTTGGCATAGTCAATAAAGCAGAAATAGATGCTTTTCTGGAACTCTCTTGCTTTTTCGATGATCCAGCAGATGTTGGCAATTTGATCTCTGGTTCCTCTGCCTTTTCTAAAACTAGCTTGAACATCTAGAAGTTCACGATTCATATATTGCTGAAGCCTGGCTTGGAGAATTTTGAGCATCACTTTACTAGCGTGTGAGATGAGTGCAATTGTGTGGTAGTTTGAGCATTCTTTGACATTGCCTTTCTTTGGGATTGGAATGAAAACTGACCTTTTCCGGTCCTGTGGCCACTGCTGAGTTTTCCAAATTTGCTGGCATATTGAGTGTAGCACTTTCACAGCATCATCTTTCAGAATTTGAAATAGCTCAACTGGAATTCCATCACCTCCACTAGCTTTGTTTGTAGTGATGCTTACTAAGGCCCACTTGACTTCACATTCCAGGATGTCTGGCTCCAGGTGAGTGATCACACCATCGTGATTATCTGGGTCATGAAGATCCTTTTTGTTCTTCTGTGTATTCTTGCCACCTCTTCTTAATATCTTCTGCTTCCATTAGGTCCCTACCATGCCTGTCCTTTATTGAGCCCATCTTTGCATAAAATGTTCCCTTGGTATCTCTATAATAATCTATTAAGGGGAAACCCTAGAGAGTTTAATTTATCTGGATCATAGTTCTCACACATTTAAAATGAGAGTGACTTGATAATCATTAAAGGATTTCTAAGTTTGAAAATTACATGATTCTTTTTTCAGTGTCCTTCAATTGTTTATATCATTATACAGGATCACAACTGATAGTTGATTCATTCCTTGATCTAATTTGGAGCACACTAGTGTCCTTCCAGAGACCTCTACAAGAAATGTCATGGTAGAACGCAAAGCTCACAGAAGTGGAGCAAGGAAAACTGAATTAGAAATCCAAATCTTCTAGTTAAGTGGCTGTGTTATCATCGCAAATCATGTTGTTTCCCTGTATTTCTCCCTTTTTTAATTCAAAAAACTTTGCTAGTTCGCCATTGACAGAAGAATTAAAAATCAGATAAATACAAATATACATATACAAATACCCTCAATTCCTATCCTAAAAGAGTTTATATGTAGTTAAGAAGTACATAAAAATAAACTAAAATCATTGTATTAAAAAGAACATATACACAAAGTATCAAAAGAGCTAATCTTAAATAAGTTTATACTTATTAATTGGTTCACTAATCACTTGGAGAAAATTAATGTTGGAGAAATTAATTTTTCTCCAACTCTTTGCAACCCCATGGACTGTAGCACACCAGGCTCATTTGTCCATGGAATTCTGCAGGCAAGAATACTGGAGTGGGTTGCCATTTCTTTCTCCAGAGGATCTTCTCAACCCAGGGATTGAACCCAGGTCTCCTGCATTGCAGGTGAACTCTTTTACCATCTGAGCCACCAAAGAAGCCCTTAGAGAAATTAATTTGGGAAATCAAGTGAAAAGGAAGTTGTTTTCCTAACAAATATTTATACCTCATAAAATGGCATATTAAATATTGCCTTCAAAGTTGTACTTACTTAATCCTCATTTATAGCCTAATAATCCCAGCCCTATAATGATTTCATGGACGCAATTATATAATATTCTAGCAGTTAGTAATCACAGATTTTTCCACCTGCACCTCATCTGGAAATACAAGATGCTCATATTGAACACTTAATGTTTATATGTTCTCCAAAAGAATATTTAACAACAGTTTGTGTATACTAGTATACCCTTCTTCAGTTGAATTATATCTGAAATTTGGAAACTCGTCCATATCATTGTGTTATTATAAAATTATTTTAAGAGGTTTTTATTCATTTTCAAAAAATAAAATTTGGCACAAACTAAATTTATATGATTTTAAACTATTTCAAAATATTTTTTAAGAAGCAAAATTAATCACATTTTTTAGAAGATTCAAATATAAAATATTTAAATATGAAAAAACTACTGCTGTATTTTACACATATTTAATTATATTTCTATATATAAAATCATGTCTTACAGTATAGAATGAGATAATTTTCAGCATGAAACCATGCATCAGTCGTACTTACAAAGCAGTTCTTATCAGGATTTCTTTTCCAATGTTTCTTGTCTAATTTCTTGGCCAAAGTGGAACGCAGAGTTGCACGAGACTGTGTTCGAGGATTTAAAGCCAGGATACTCTGAAGATAGCATAGACAAAATATAAGCATAAATATCCTGGGATTATAAAAAATCAAATTTTAAGATTCCACACACATACTCCAAAGATGTATATTAAAAATGTTGTTTTCCCCTTATACTATTGTAATTCCACAACAAACTTATCTAAAGAAATCATTTACTAGGTGATATCCCAGTTCACTTTATACAAATATTTATTTATGATAACGAAGGAGTTCAAAAACATGTAAAATATAACAGTTGACTTTAAGATAAATTTTATAAATAGTATTCTTAAATAAGAATGAAAAGAGGCAGGCACTTCATTACAGATTTGATTTAAACTAGAAATAACAATCTCCACTAAGTTTTCAGAATTTTACCAACTGCTTTCACATGTATTATTTAATGTACAAATAGCTACTGTTATCTCAAAATTTTGGATGTGGAAATAAATTCAGGGTGATTAAGTAACCTGCTCAAGATCTCACAATTAATATGTGGAAGGGATTGAATCAGAATTCAGTTCTTCTGAGTGTTGGGCTTACATGTGAATTTAACCAAAGATGGAGTCTACATTTTATTGTGACTTTTTGAGGTATAAAATAGAATAGAAAACATTTTAAACACATGTGTAAAGCAGCACCTGAATAACTGAAGAAATAATTAATGTAAAAGGCCTGTCTGCTTTGAAACATGACCACTGGGACTCTTCCAGAATGAATGAATGAGGACCTCTGCAGATCAACTACCTAATAGAACAATATAACTGATAAAAATTAATAAAAATAAGAATCCTTTGAAGTCTCCAGAAATTATTATAGTCAAAGAGCAAATGAAAAAATTGTTATTGAAAAAAACCTACTAAAACTTGGTAAGAATGGCAAAGGTCTGTGGCATTTGAAGTGCAGTCTTGTCTCCCTCCTCCAGGCTCCCAGTTCAGCACACAGAAATTCTACCTCGGTGAATACAGCCAAGAACAGAGGGCTGACCCTCCACCCACCCTCTAGGTGACACTGAGGTATCTCCCAAAGAAAGGCAGGATATTAGCATACCTACTCCCCTCTCCCCAGTCTACCAGCTATGCAGCAACTAAAGACCAGAAAGTGCAGCTGAGAAGTCAGGAGCTCCTTGCTTCTCCCATACCCACTCACAGAAGAAAGGCTCTATCTCAGGAGCAACAGGCCCATAAGAGGATCCTGATCACCATTATCTCAGCTTGCCCATGGCTTAGAGTTAGCAAACCAGGAGAAGCAACTGAAATCAGAGGTTACTGCCTATACCAGGGCCCTGCTCAAAAAGCAGGAGTGTGGCTCCCAGAAATGCAGGCCACTGTAACTACCCCTAGATCTGGAGCTGTGGCAGAGGTTTTTTCCCAGAGAAAGAGGTCACACAAACAGAAGAAATGACTTCATTTAAATTAATACATGGGAAGTTCAAGCCTAAGGGTACTCTCAAAAACAATAAAGAGTTCAATGCCAGACAATTAAGAGGAAGGAGGTAGCTTCAGGAGAGCGATAAACTAAATCACAAGACAGTTTACCAGAAAGAATACCTAATGGCTCCTGTATGGCCACAAGAAATCTCAAAGACTCACCTAAAAACTACTCTTGCAAAAGAGCCCAAATTTAACTGAATGACACTGTCAAGTAATTTATTAATATGTCCCAAGGCATTGCCAAAAACAACAGAGCAATCAACTAGTAATCAAAGAGACTAAGAACTGGGTGTGATACCAACAGAGGTGGACCATTTAACAAAGAAATCCAAAGAGAAGGCACAGAGAGTTCCACTAAAAGCACTGTCATACCACAGTTACTGAAGCCCATGGCCTCACCCTATGTGAGTGCTATCAAAGATCAGGAAAACAGACATATCTAAAGCAGTCCACCAAATCACTAAACAAAAGGCTAACAACAACCAGCCCCCCACTCTGGGATGGGGTAGAGGGAAATTAGTATCCAGAATCGCTATATCATCTGAAATGTTCCATTTTCCATTAAAACAAAATAACAAGACATTCAAAGAAACAGGATTATATGGTCCATGAAAGAACAAAAGCAGGTCACAGACATTGCCTTTCAGAGGTTTCAGGTGTAACATTTAATAAAAACTTCAAAGCAGCCACTATAAGAAAGGTATGGTAACAATATCTCACCAGCGAATACTCATAAAGACATAAAAGTTATTCTTTAAATTCTGGAGATAATAAACTATAATAACTGAAATAAAAAATTTACTAGAAGGGCTCAATAGTATATCTTAATTTGCAGAAGAAAGAATCAGCAAACTTTAAGAGAACTCAAGAGATATTATACAGTCCCAAAAGACAAAGACAAAAAATATTTTTCAAAAAATTAACACAGCCTTAAAGATATATGGTACACAATTTGTTGTTGTTGAGTCGCTCAGTCACGTCTGACTCTTTACGACTCTAGACTGCAGCACCCCAGGCTTCCCTGTCCTCCTTTACCATCTCCCGGAGTTTGTTCAAACTCATGTCCATAGAGTCAGTGATGCCATGCACCCATCTCATCCTCTGTCGTCTCCTTTTTCTCCTGCCTTCAATCTTTCCCAGCATCAGAGTCTTTTGTAATAAGTTGGCTCTTTGCATCAGGTGGCCAAAGTATTGGAGCTTCAGCTTCAGCATCAGTCCTTCCAATGAATAGTCAGGACTGATTTCCTTTAGGATTGACTGCTTTGATGTCCTTGCAGTACAAGGGACTCTCAAAAGTCTTCTCCGACAGCACAGCATCAATTCTTCAGCACTCAGCTTTCTTTATAGTCCAACTCCCACATCCATACATGACTACTGGAAAAACCATAGCTTTGACTAGACGGACCTTTGTTGGCAAAGTAATGTCTCTGCTTTTTAATATGCTGTCTAGGTTGGTTATAGCTTTTTTTGCAAGGAGCAAGCATCTTTTAATTTCATGCCTCAAGTGTCCACAAGAAATTCTCTGTGACAAACCAGATGCTAGGCCATAAAACAAACCTTAATAAATTTAAAAAGGTTAAAATCATACAAAGCAGCTATCCAACCATAATGGAATGAATACAGATATCAGTAACAGGAAATTTGGGAAATTTATGAACAAGACACATGCACATAGTAAACATTGTGCTGAGAGGAGTCAGTTACAAAATACCACATCCTGTATTACTCCACTTACATAAAATGTCCAAAATAGAGAAGTCTATAGAGACAGAAAGTAGATGTGGTTGCCAGGGGCTGGAGGATTAGGGGCAAATGCAGCATGAATGCTGAAGGGTATATGATTTCTTTGGGTAGATGAAAATTGATGCGGTCTTAGTAGCAAACTATGAATACAATAAAAGTCTTTGAATTCTACACTCTATATTTGTGAACTGTACAGTATGTGAATTATATCTCAATAAAGCTGTTACTAAATAATAGTATTAATAATACACAGTAAATTCTACATTCAGTGAATTTCACTGAACACTGCATTCATTCTAATAAACATTATTGGGGCATATTTTATTAGCCTAACATAAATGAAGATTACTTTTAGTAATTGCTATATATGTTAGACATGATATTTCTTCAGTCAATCAATTTAGATATCTGTGTTCTGGACAACAAATGTACAATAAATCTATGAGGTTTAAACAATATATTCCTCATGATTAAATAATTCCAAAGCAACCTAGTAATATGAGCCAACAATAGAAAACATAAGTAATCCTATTTATATACAAAAAAAAGAAAACATTTTTTTATCATGAAACAGAAGCAATTTTGTTTGTTTAGTTATCCTATTTGAACCATTAGTCATTTCACACATTAATTCAAGCTGATAAATAAGAAGATGACGTTTTTTAAAGTAGTTATTGTGGCCAACATTTAAAGGGGAAAAAAAAGAACTAGATAATATGCAAGAAAGATGGCTGTATTTCATTTAGTTTTTACTTCCACAATTCATATTGTGATAAATGATTATGTTTATCTATGTTGGCACAGTAATGTAACTTTTAAGAATAAACATTCTGAATGCAATTTATTGGCTGCTTATCACAGTAACTTTTCTTTTGCACAGCATAAGTAGAAAGTATAACACAACATGAAATATTGGGTTAACCTTTTGCAAAAAGGCAGTGAGTTGAATTCAATGGATCTTGGGTAAAAATAAATTGGATTGTGGAGAATGGTTACCAAGGATTTGACTTAATAATATCCCAAATGAAAAGTGATATAAAATAAAAATACAAGACATGAGTGGTTGAGAGCTGTTAAAAACAATTTTCCAAAGCAAGACTTTTTGAAACTAAAAGTCAATATCATCAATAACTAAGCAGCTGGCAGAATAATACAGGAGAGTTCTAAATTGCATTCTTCCTAAGAAATGACCAAAGCCAAGTCCTAACAGGGTCACAGGGTCCCCTCTCTGGATAAATTGAGCAGTTTAAGAGACCCATTAACCCTTTCAGAAATAAGGCATATTACTTATAAAGGAAGATTTTCTCCCATGCAAAGAATTTGGCTTTTGGCTTCCCCAATCATTTTCAGTAACCCAATAAAAATGTACTGGTGATTCTAGAGGGAAAAAAAAAAAAAAAACAGAATTTGAGAGAATTTCACTGCACTAATTTTATTTAGGTTAAGAAATGATAGAATATGATCAGGAGACAGATTCGCACACGACATCAAATCAGAGGCATGTGTTTTCCCTGTGCTGTCTGTCAATTCTTCTCTGGGAAGCAGATAGAAGGCCACAACACACAAACTAGAATCCTGCATCTGAGAAGTGGCCTTCTGTACTACTACCATAGAGAACACAAAAAGGAGCTCTTATTGACTACAATCACAGGCCCTCAGTTCACAAATAAAAGCACTAAGTCTTGGCCCCCAAATACTGGAACTGAGTGCTGAGAGCTTGAATTCCAACTGCAGAAAGTCATTTGGCCAATATATTCTCTTTCTAAAAGCATATGTACAAGACAGCAAAAGAGACACTGATGTATAGAACAGTCTTATGGACTCTGTGGGAGAGGGAGAGGGTGGGAAGATTTGGGAGAATGGCATTGAAACATGTAAAATATCATGTATGAAACGAGTTGCCAGTCCAGGTTCGATGCACGATACTGGATGCTTGGGGCTAGTGCACTGGGACGACCCAGAGGGATGGTATGGGGAGGGAGGAGGGAGGAGGGTTCAGGATGGGGAACACATGTATACCTGTGGCGGATTCATTTTGATATTTGGCAAAACTAATACAATTATGTAAAGTTTAAAAATAAAATAAAATTTAAAAAAAATAAAAAATAAAAGCATAGCTTTGCTTTACATCTCAGTATCAATTATTCAAACCTAATGCACCATTAAGCTCTCTCCAGGCTTCCCTGGTAGCTCAGCTGGTAAAGAATCCACCTGCAATGAAGGACATCTTGGTTCGATTCCTGGATCAGGAAGATCCGCTAGAGAAGAGATAGATTATCCACTCCAGTATTCTTAGGCTTCCATGGTGGCTCAGATGGTCAAGAATAGGCCTGCAATGCAGGAGACCTGGGTTTGAGCCCTGGGTTGGGAATATTCCCTGAAGGAGGGCTAGTAACTCACTTCAGTATTCTTGCCTGGAGATTCTCCATGGACAGAGGAGCCTGGTGGGCTACAGTCCATGGGGTCACAAAGAGTCAGACGCGGCTGAGAGACTAAACACAGCACAGCACAGCACAGCAAGCTCCCTCTATCCTTTGCATTTTAAATTATAAGCAAATATTTCCTCTTCAGTACTGGTCATTATTTACTTTAATTGAGCCATTATACATATATACAACATAATACACATATACCAACATTTTCAATTTACAGGCTGAACTTATTAATTCATTAAATTTTGTCTTATTTAAATTATGCTTAAATTTTGTCTCTGATGATGTATCCTAAGTTCTTTATAAATGTCTCCTACTTTTCCAGGTTAAAAATAAATAATAAGTAAATAAAATTTAAAACTTGTTTCTTTCATTTTTTCATAATTTGCTATAACTATGTTAATTTAAATAAAATGTATTGTGGCAGCATTTTTTTCTTCAATAAATACTCCTGGTTAACAGAAAAATAAATAACTGTTGCTTAATCCTTTTGCTAAGTATCTCTTGCTTCATCCAGGTAACAATCTAACAAATGTTCAGCAGTTGAGAACTGAACTTTTCATTTGCTTAACAGTCTCTTGCTTATAAACCCCAATCTCAGCCAATTACCCCACCCTCTTCCAAGTCTATCACTGATCATAGTGTAAGGAGAGTTTAAGTAAGTAACTTAAGAATTTACAAAGGTGCCTTTGGTTCTTGGATAAGCTCAGAACTCCAGCTGGTTTGGGAGTACAAGAAAGAACACAGCCTCAATTTTGCATCTTACACCCACATTTAAGAGATCAACATAAATAACCTTGAAGTCTGAAAACCTTGAAAAGTCATGGTAATCAGTCCTAATCAAGAACTCTCAGATTTTCCTATATTTAATGCACTTTCATTCTTTGTACGGGCTCAGATTTCTTTTCCTTTAGATTGTACTACCTTTCCAAATAACTTATCTTCCACATTTTTCATTTGATTAACTCTATTCAAAGAATATTTTCTCCTTTATGCACAATGACTAACTCATTATGATTAATACATAATTGATGAAGGATGGAGTCTCTAACAGTCTTGAGTTTTACAACTTTAATTGTGCTAAGTATTTACTAAACAATATGCACAGTGTTAGAGGTTAAATGGGCTTAGATTTTAGCTCTATTGCTTTTCACTGGTTATTTAAACTCTCTATCCCTCTACTTCTTCAACTATAAAGTGTTGATTAGTCATAGTACCTACCCCATAAGATCATTTTGAGGATGACATAAAATTACATATAAAACTTAGAACTGTGCATCCAGAAATTGCTTAACACATGATATCAATTAGTATGTGATGGATCTAGATTTTAGACTCCACTGAACCAATCTGTATTCATATTCTTGTATTGTTCATTTTGAATATATATATAGGAATCATTTTTTAAAGGATAAATATAGAAAAAGATGAAGAAAACAAGCAAAAGTGAAAGTCGCTCAGTCCTCCGACTCTTTGCAAACCCATGGGCCTGCCAGACTCCTCTGTCCATGGAATTCTCCAGGAAAGAATATGGAGTGGGTAGCCTTTCCCTTCTCCAGGAGATCTTCCCAACCCAGGAATCAAACCCAGGTCTCCCACACTGCAGGCAGATTCCTTACCATCTGAGCCACCAGGGAAGCCCAAATTCCAGGAATATAGAATAAAGTCCCAAAGTACAGGAATATAGAAAAAGATGGAGAAAACAGGTGAAAAGGTAACTGTAAAGAGATGGTAAGTAGAGATGTTTCCCAGATGAAACCAAGTCATTGGTTCCTGAAGTTATTCTTGCCCTAAGCCTGAAATTTCAAAGGCACTTTGTCTGAAAATGCAATATGCTCTACACAAATTAAAATGGCAGTGTGGGAGGGTCATGAAATTCAAATACAGATTTTTAAAATCCAGTACATGTATATAGCAAAGTACATATCACTTTATAACACATATAACTATATATAACTTACGGACCTTTGGTCCCAACATGTTTAGGTTAACTCACATTACAATTCCTTCCTAAGAAAGACAAGTAAAAAGTTACAAAATTATAAAAAATGAAAAAAAAAAATCATCAACAAGAAATAAATGAACCCCTTCACACGCTAGTTACATTGCATGGGAAACTTGATTTATTTCTACTGAACCCATAGGTAACACAAATAAAAGTTTATGTACCTTAAAAAAACTTCATCATGGCACTCTCCTACTCAGCAAGCAAAGATCTTCTACATGAAGCTGCTCTCTGTATTTGCAAGGCCCAGTGTGTACTCTCCTTCACTTACAGAACACACATCACATACTAGGTACTTAAGCGCTCCCTAATTGAAAAATGACTTTTAATGTTTTTCAGAAAAGATTAAGAATTCAAACACAGGAACCCTAATTTATACATCTGATATTACTCTCGTAATTCTTAACACAGAACAGACTCTGACTTAAGACTCTGTATTAGTCAACTTGGGCTGCTATTAAGGAATGTCAGAGACATTTCTTTCTCACAGTTCTGAGAAGGCCTCATCTCCAATTACAATCACATTGAGAGTCAGCCCTTCACCACACAAAATTTAAGAGGGACAAACATTCAGTCCATAACAGCCATGGAAAGGATTCTATTGTCTGTGGAACTATGCAAATGCTGTAAATCCAGGGCATTAATTTAAAAGATATTTTTCTCTTTAGATTGCAAATGGTACTATAGTGAGTCTATATTTCTATTTTATCAAGACAAGAAGAAACTTTAAAATAAATAAAAGGGATATTACATGGTACGCTTAAATTTTAAAAAATAAAAATATTAACAAAGAAATTAACCATTAATTATGTATCTTTATTACTTAAACCATTTGTATAGCATATGTACCAACTTACATACTGATATATTTTTATAAGAATTGAAAAAAAAAGTGTCACATGCAAACCCTTATTGAGAGGTATCAAAAATATTAAAAAAGATGAGAACCTGTACTATAGTCATTTTATTAAACAATTTCATTACCTTATAAATTATTTTTCCATTTAATATATTATTGCAAAGCATCTGTGCTTTATGTATTCAAATAACCCATATTTATTTGGAAAAGGAATAATTATGAAAACTCAGGTTAAAATACATCTGATGCTTGCAAGAGCTGAAAAATATATATATGAACATACACAGAAACTGAAGATAAAATTATGGATTAAAAGAATTAAAGAGAATTATTAAATTACCAAAAATATATTCATCAGTTCACTGATAATTAAGAAAATTCATACTCTAGAATTTATACTTTTTTTAGAGTCAAGTAAAATTAGTAACTTTATCTCAAAACTTGCTTTACAGTAATTTTTTGGCCTCAAAGTAAAATCAGCTTTTCAGACTCTTTTGAAGAAATACGAAAACTATTACAATTTACCTTTAATCTATTAACTATTGAGTAAAAGACACATTGTCCCCTAAAAGATCCGTGTTTACAAGACCAAGAGTCATTTTAGCTCAAGAGAGGTTAAGTATCCATCAACGTGCTAAAAATAAAGCCATACTGATGAGCAAATGAAAAAGCTCAAAAACAAGATTTAAAGGGAAAGAAAGGAGGAGAACTTTAGTTAATTGAGCTTAGATTTTTTTTTTAATTAACTAAATTGAGCAAGCAGCATGATTTTCAGGTTCACAATAGCATAATAAATCAAGGATTGACTAGCTGCCCTTCATTTACATGGTTAACAGCTAAAAGAAAACATATGTGGGATAGCAAGTGATTTATATCAGAAATGACCTATTAATTTCCTGATTTTATTAATACCTGTGCAGAGACTAACCTTTTTTCCCAACCACCACAGCTGTAGTTGTTAAATATAAATTAAGGTTAAACCGAAGAACCAGCCTGAACCAGAAAGGGCTAAAATGGCAACACACCGGCCTGAACTGGCTCCAGCCAGACCACGACAGCAGCACCTCTGTAGATGAGACCCAAAGTGTGAGAACGTTGCCTTTGCCTCATGATTACACTAAGATCTCCACCCAAAGAGGGGACCCGCACTTGGCAAGACACAGTGTGCGCAAAAGGACCCAAGGGACTACTCATGCTCTGGTTATTTCTGGAAATTTCCACCCCTTTCTCAAATTGATGACATACTCACCTGTAACCCCTTGACATTTTCTCGCCTGCCTCCCCCAGGAAGAAGGGATGGTTAGAGCATGGAGCTTTCCCTTCCTCTTTCTTTAATCAATAAATAAAATTTCCTGCTTTGCTTGGCAAGAACTTGCTTTTCTTCAACTGGCGGAAGCAACAGCAGGCATGGAAAGGACTCAACTGGAGTCCAACCAACTGGATCTAAGCCAGGTCTGGTAACAACTGAGAAGGATAGTAATGGAGCAAGAATATGGTCAAGTGGGAAGTTGAACTATTTAAAATCAAGAATATGAAACTTTTGAAAACATTTTTTATTATTATGCTATGTTTTAGTTTGCTTCTCAACTCTCTATGGGTTTTCTGCTGTGTTCAGTACTGTTGATTGGCTCGTCTATCCAGAAACACATCCTCTTTGATTTCCCTGACATCAGAGCTTTGAGACCTCCCTTTGTATTGACTACTTTTACTTCTGTGACTTCCATTTCCCTCTTGATCACAAATAAGGGTCCTTGGACCCTTCCTGCATGCCCCTCTACTAATGATTACTTTTCTGCAGCTGAGTCTTACCTACATTCTAAACCCTCAGTTCTGTCTTGATTTACAGTCATCTACTTCAGTGGATGCCAAATAACCCACTTGCATGTTCCATCATTATCTCAGTTTCTTCACATCAAAAAACCATGCATTCTCTTCGCCCCCGCCCCCCAGCAATTTTTAACTCCATTTGACTTCTGTCAAGAATACCACCACTTTTCTAGTAAATTGAACTTCACATGTGGTCAATTTACAACTACTATTTTTTGTTCCTTAAAGTCACACAATGCCAGTCAATGTTACTCACATCTGGCCTGTCCTTTTGTATTTCTTGCATCTATAAACTATTGCAGATCCTATTACAGTTCACTTGGATCATGATATCATAGTGTGTGCATTCAGGCTTAGTCGCTTCAGTCATGTCCGACTCTTTGCTACCCCATGGACCACATCCCACCAGGCTCCTCTTTCCATGAAATTTTCCTGGCAAGAATAATGGAGTAGGTAGCCATGCCCGCTTCCAGGGGAATCTTATCCACCCCAGGTTCCAACCTGTGTCTCCTGCATTGCAGGATTCTTTACTGCTGAGCCACCAGGGAAGCCCGATATAATGGTACTCTCCTAATTAAACTATTCACCTCAATTCTGTTCTTTCTTTCCTATGTAACAAACATCTTCCATACACACATATAAATGCATGTGCACACACACATATACAGACCACAAAGCTTACATGTCTCCCTGTTTTATACTTAATGCCAGTAAAAACTACCACTTTATTGTTCAATGTGTTACAACCTACCACTCCAAACTACTTCCACTCTCACCTTATTTGTTGTTTATAGAGTCCATGTACAATCCTACATCTACACCTCTGCTCACATAACTTTTCTAAGATGGAACCATTTTATGTTAGTGTAAATGCTAGTTTTCGTTTACAATCTAAGATCCATTTCTTCAAAAATTAAGAAAAATTGTCCCTGCCTCTATTTAGCTCATACCCATGAACTTTGAGATATCCTATTGACACTATCATTGGACATATCAGATAAGAAATCAAGTAATTATTAATATCGATGTATTCTATTATCCAATTGCTCTGTAAAACCCTCAAAAGCAATGACATCATTTATATATTTTCCTATCCTCAAAATCAAGCATAATTTTTCATTAGTAAAATTATGCAAAACAAAAAATTGCTAATAAGAAAAGTTCTTTTTATGGCTGAGTAATATTCCATTGTATATATGTACCGAATTGGTTTTATCCATTCATCTGTCAGTGGACACTTAGGTTATTACCATGTCCTGGCTATTGTAAATAGTGCTACAATGAACTCTGGGGTACATGAGTATTTTGAATTATGGTTTTATCAGGGTATAAGCCCAGTAGTAGGATTGCTGGGTCATATGCTGGGTCATATTGCTGGGTCAAGTAGTTTTACTTTCAGATTTTTAAGGAACCTTAATGAAAGTGAAAGAGGAGAGTGAAAAAGTTGGCTTAAAGCTCAACATTCAGAAAACGAAGATCATGGCATCTGGTCCCATCACTTGTTGGGAAATAGATGGGGAAACAGTGTCAGACTTTCTTTTGGGGGGGCTCCAAAATCACTGCAGATGGTGATTGCAGCCATGAAATTAAAAGACACTTACTCTTTGGAAGGAAAGTTATGACCAACCTAGATAACATATTCGGAGAAGGCAATGGCACCCCACTCCAGTACTCTTGCCTGGAGAATCCCATGGACAGAGGAGCCTGGTAGGCTGCAGTCCATAGGGTCACTAAGAGTTGGACACAACTGAGCGACTTCACTTTCACTTTTCACTTTCATGCATTGGAGAAGGAAATGGCAACCCACTCCAGTGTTCTTGCTTGGAGAATCCCAGGGACTGGGGAGCCTCATGGGCTGCCGTCTACAGGGTTGCACAGAGTCGGACATGACTGAAGCAACTTAGCAGCAGTAGCAGCAGCAGCAGCAGATAGCATATTAAAAAGCAGAGATATTACTTTGCCAACAAAGGTCCGTCTAGTCAAGGCTATGGTTTTTCCAGTGGTCATGTATGGATGTGAGAGTTGGATTGTGAAGAAAGCTGAGCACCAAAGAATTGATGCTTGTGAACTGCGGTGCTGGAGAAGACCCTTGCGAGTCCCTTGGACTGCAAGGAGATCCAGCCAGTCCATCTTAAAGATGTTCTGGGTGTTCACTGGAACCATAAAGTCCTGGATGTTCATTGGAAGGACTGATGCTGAAGCTGAAACTCCAATACTATGGCCACCTCATGCAAAGAGTTGACTCATTGGAAAAGACTCTGATGCTGGGAGGGATTGGGGGCAAGAGGAGAAGGGGACAACAGAGGATGAGATGGCTGGATGGCATCACCGACTCGATGCACATGAGTTTAGGTCACTCCAGGAGTTGAGATGGACAGGGAGGCCTGGCATGCTGTGATTCATGGGGTCACAAAGAGTCGGACACAACTGAGTGACTGAACTGAACTGATCTTTTTCTCCACAGTGGCTGTATCAATTTGCATTTCCATCAACAGTGCAAGAGGGTTCCTTTTTTTCCACACCTCTCCAGCATTTACTTTTTGTAGATTTTTTTGATGATGACCATTCTGACTGTTAGAGGTGATACCTCATCGTAGCTTTGATTTGCATTTCTCTAATAATTAGTGATGTTGAGCCATAAAAAAAGATGAAATTAGGTCATTTATAGAAATGTGGATAGACCTAGAGTCTGTCACACAGAGTGAAGTAACTCAGAAAGAGAAAAGCAAGTATTGTATATTAATGCATGTATGTGTATTAGCAGAGATAAACCTAGTTTCAGGGTAAGAACAGAGACTGAGACACAGACATCAGATATGTGGACACGGAGGAAGGGTGGGCGGGAGAAGGAAAGGGTGGGATAAATTGGGAAGTTAGGTTTGACATAAATACACTACCATGTATAAAATTGCAGCCATGAAATTAAAAGACGCTTACTCCTTGGAAGGAAAGTTATGACCAAGCTAGATAGCATATTCAAAAGCAGAGATATTACTTTGCCTACAAAGGTACATCTAGTCAAGGCTATGGTTTTTCCAGTGGTCATGTATGGATGTGAGAATTGGACTGTGAAGAAAGCTGAGCACCGAAGAATTCATGCTTTTGAACTGTGGTGTTGGAGAAGACTCTTGCGAGTCCCTTGGACTGCAAGGAGATCCAACCAGTCCATCCTAAAGGAGATCAGTCCTGGGTGTTCATTGGAAGAACTGATGCTGAGGCTGAAACTCCAATACTTTGGCCATCTCATGGGAAGAATTGACTCATTGGAAAAGACTCTGATGCTGGGAGGGATTGGGGGCAGGAGAAGAAGGGGACGACAGAGGATGAGATGGCTGCATGGCATCACCGACTCGATGCACATGAGTTTGGGTGAACTCCGGGAGTTGGTGAGGGACAGGGAGGCCTGGCGTGCTGTGATTCATGGGGTCGCAAAGAGTTGGACATGACTGACCAACTGAACTGAACTGATGTGTAAAACATTGGAACCTGCTATAAAGTACAGGAAGCTGAGCTCAGTGTTTTGTGACGATCTGGGATGAAGAGATCCAAGAGGGAGGGGATACGTATAGCTGAGTTACGTTGTTGTACAGCAAAATCTAACACTACACTGTAAAGCATTTATCCTCCAATTAGAAAAAAAAAAATAATATATATATATATAGTTCTTTAGCAGAAGAGTCAGAAAAAGCAGCAAGAAATGTCCACTGGAGAATGGACTTTAATACTGGCAAAACAAACAGAATTTTGTTTTCTTCTTAGTGTTCACTCTATTGCAGAAGACAAAGAACGTCATTCAGTACTTGTCAGCACTCAGAAAGATTTTTAAGCCATATAATCATTAACTACTCAGAAATGGGAGGTCAGTGTTTTCAGACTTTCATTGGAAGGATTAATCATGCAACTCACTAGCTGAAGCAGCAGCGAAACACTTTGAACTGAACCTTGCAATCTGTGGTAATATAACACCAGCAACAATTTCTGACAAGAAAACAAATGAATTACTTGTTATCCACTCAAAATGTTCTAGGGTCAAAACTTCAGATTTTATTACACAATACAGACATCTCAAACATACGAAAAACGAAAAACATGGTATCTACTTGACCTAAACTGGTTTTCTTTCAGGAATAAATAAAATGAACTCTCTGCATCTTCTCAAGGTCTCTAGAATTTAGTACATTAGAGTTGGAATGGACTTTAGATATTAATATTTCCCATCCTAATTCAGAAATCCTATTCCAAAAACTTATTGAACTATATCAAATTTATCAAAGAAATATGACAAAGGGTTACTCTGTAACATATATAAAGCTCACACAAATTTAAAATAAAAGAAAATGCCAAAAGATAAAATACAAAATGGGCATTCACATAGGAATGCATATATATTTTCAGTTTAACAGATATATTCAGCCACCCCCTGGGTTTTCATTGCAAATAAGTGTCTGTTCCTATCACTATTAGAAACACTCTTTCAAGTCTCTGATAATGAAGAATTTGCCCATTACTTCTCTTTGTGCTGTTGTCACACATTTTCTTTTTTTCATATTTTGTCCCTTTTTAAAATTTTTCAAGTAATCTTTATAATAGTTTTATTGAGATATAATTCACTTACCACACAATTTACCCATTTAAAGTGTACAATTTGATGCCTTTTAGTATATCACAGAGTTGTACAATCATCATCATAATCAATTTTAGAACACTGCATCAATTTCCTCCCCCCAAAAAATCCATACCCATTAGCAGTCACTTCACATTTCCCCTAAATTCCCAGCGTCAAGCAATGATTAATCTACTTTCTGACTACAGATTTGTCTGTTCTTTTTTTCCAGTTTCATTGCAGCATAACTGACAAATATTATATATATATATATGACTTTATTTAAGGTATACAATGTGATTCTGATATACATACACATCATGAAATGTTACCACAATTAAAATATCTATCACCATACAGTAACCTTTTATTTGTGTGTTGGGGGGGGGACAGATATTTTCAGTCTACTCAGAAAATGTCAAGAAATACAAAATTATATTAACTATGGTCCCCATGCTGTACATATCAGATCTCCAGAACAGGTCCATTCTGCATAACAGCTACTTTGTACCCTTTGACTATCATCTCTCCATTTCCCCCACCTTCCAGCCTCTAGCTTGTCTTTTTATGCCCAGCTTATTTCACTTTTAGCATAATGTCCTCTAAGTTCATCCATGACATTGAAAATGAGACAATTTCCTTCTTTTTTATGGCTGAATATTCCGTTGTGTGTGTGTGTGTGTTTGTGTGTGTGGGTACCACATTTTTGGTATTCATTCTTCTATTGATGGACGTTTGGGCTGTTTCTGTATCTTGCCCATTGTGCATAGCACTGCAATGAACATGGAGGTGCAGATGGCTTCTCTTCAGATACTTATCTCAGTCTTTTTCACCTTAGCTTTTGAATGCTGATTTCACTGGGTATAGAATTCTAGCTTGAAAGTTGTGTGCTTTTTCCCTAGTGCTTTAAATTTGTTGTTCTGTCTTTTCATCTGTATTGTTTCCAAGAAGAAATCTGTTTACCTTATCTTTGTTCTTCTGTACATAATTTGCTTGTTTGGTTTTTTTTTCCTAGCTGCTTTGAAGATTTTCTCCTTATAATTGGTTTTGATCAGTTTGATTATGTGTCTTATTGTGGTTTTCTTTGTATTTTTTCTGCTTGGCTTCATTGGGCTTTTTGGACCTATGAATTTATTTTCACAATTTTTTTTTTCCTGATTTCTCATCCCACCTCCACTCCTCTCTTTAGGGGATTCCATGTACACACATATTAGGTCACTTGAAGCTGTCCCACAACTTGTAACTCATCATTTTTTTTTCTCTCTGTGCTTCATTTTCGATATTTACCATTACTACGTCCTCAATTACACTATCTTTTCTTCTGCATTATCTAATCAGTGTTTCATCCTATCCAGTGTATTTTTCATCTTAGATATAGTAGGCACAATTTCTATAGTTCAATTTACATTTCTATCTTCTGTGCTTCTACTTAACTTGTTGAACACATAGAATATGTTATCACTATTTTAATGTCCTCTGCTAACTCTAACATATGTGTCAGTTCTGAGTTTGTTTCAATTCATTCATTTTTACCTTCATGATGAGTTGTATTTTCATACTTCTTTTAAGAATGCCTGGTAATGTTTAATTGGATGCCAAGCATTGTGGACACACTTTGTTGGGATATTCCTGTATTCCTATATATATTCTTGCTGCTGCTGCTACTGCTAAGTCACGTCAATCGTGTCCGACTCTGTGCGACCCCATAGAGGGCAGCCCAACAGGCTCCCCAGTCTCTGGGATCCTCCAGACAAGAACACTGGAGTGAATTGCTATTTCCTTCTCCAATGCATGAAAGTGAAAAGTGAAAGTGAAGTCGCTCAATCATGTCCGACTCTTCACGACCCCATGGACTGCAGCCTACCAGGCTCCTCCGTCCATGGGATTTTCCAGGCAAGAGTACTGGAGTGGGTCGCCAGTGCCTTCTCCGATATATATTCTTGAGTTTTGTTCTAAGACATAGTTGAGTTATGTGGAAACAGTTTGATCCTCTTGAGTCTTGCTTCTAAGATTTGTGAGGTGGTATCAGAGCAGTATTTAGTCCAGGGTTATTTCTCACTATTGAGGCAAGTACCTAATGCTCTATGACAAAGTGTTCCAGTCCTGCCGGTTGGGAGCAGGCACTCTTTCCAGACCAGAGTAAATGTCAGATACTGCTCCTTCTAGTTCTCTCAGATTGTTCTTTACCCAGCTTTGGGTAATTTTTCTCACATTCATATGCCGATCATTCCTCTGTGAAAGATTCAGGGGGAGGCCCCTGCAGGGCTCTGGTTTTCCTTCTGAGAAGCTCTCTCCTGTTACTCTGTTCTACAAAGCCCAGTGCCTTGGGATCCCCAGAGTCCACTAAGCTCTGGGTGGGTTCCAATTTCCTAAGCTAAAGCTTACAAACTCTTTCAAGAGAGTAAGCTGGGGAAATTTGGAGGGCTCTCCTCCTTTGTTTTCTGTCTCTCAGAGAGCGCATCTTTTGTTGCCTGATAGCTAGTTTCTTTAAAAACATTGTTTCATATGCTTCATTTATTTTTACTGTCAGGTGGGAATATGTGCGGGAATGGGTTCATTCAGTAGGCCTAAATTGCTCAAATCCAGCACAGTCCCAGAAAAGGACTATTTTCAGAAGTGGCCCTTGACCCACTCCTGGGAACCAAGCTGAGAATGCTCTGACCAGAGCATTTCTGTATGCCTAAGGCCTTGGGCCATGCTACACTAAACTGACTAGATAATTTAAGCTCATCATGTGATTAATACTGAACATCTGCTTTTTCTCTGGTGGTCTGGAGCTTGAATAAGTGAAGTCAGCCATGCAGCACCACATGCCCCCATGACTAATGCCCAATAAAAACTCTGGACACTAAGGCTTGGGTCAGCCTCCCTGGCGAGCAACACTACACACGTGTTGCTACACATTGTGATGGGGGGAATTAAGCACGTCTCACAGAGCTCCAGTGAGACAGGACACCTAAAAGCTTCTGCCTGGTTTCCTCTGAATTTGACTTATGTTCCTTTTCTCTTTGTTGATCTTAAGATATCTTTCAAATAATAAACTGTAATCATGAATATAATAACTTCAGAGTTCTGTGAATACTTCTAGTAAATTAATGAGCCAGAGAGTGGTCGTGGGGACCCCTGACACAAAAGGTAAACTCACACCTTTTATTAATACTCCACCTTGAGGAAAAGTGGAAATACAGACAAGACACCATATTTTAATGACCACTCTCTCCCTGATAGCTGAGTTGGTAAAGAATCTGCCTGCAATGCAGGAGACCCTGGTTTGATTCCTGGGTCAGGAAGATCTGCTGGAAAACGGATAGGCTACCCACTCCAGTATTCTTGGGCTTCCCTTGTGGCTCAGCTGGTAAAGAGGAGACCTGGGTTGGATACCTGAGTTCGATCCCTGGGTTGGGAAGATTCCCTGGAGAAGGGAAAGTCTACCCACTCCAGAATTCAGTCCATGGGGTCACAAAGTGTCGGACACAACTGAGCGACTTTCACTTTCACTTCACCCTGTCTCCCATGCAACTTCCTAAATCATCTTGACCAAAAAAAAAAAAGAAAGAAAGAAAGAAAAGAAATAAACAAAGAAAAATTCTCAAAATGGCAATAACGTGATTTCTCCACTTACATATTCAACTAATTGTCAGCCAGTAAGATGTATTTAGAAATGTGACTCTTTTCAGAAGTCTCAATAAAAGGACGGGTGCACCTTTATTTTTCCCTTTCTCCCTCCTTTTGAAACTTGAACTTCCGATCTGAACAATGCGGTGGACTTGAGGATATCAGAGCATAAAGACAGAAACCTGTTGACAAGAAAAAGGCAGTGCATGCTCTGTACAATGTATCTCTGGGCTTCTTCACACAAGGAAGAAATAAAACACTGTCTTGTTTAAGCCACTTTTATTCATTTTTTTCTATAATATGCCTCATAAATTGGTTCTTACAGTGCCCACAGTGATTCTGTTGGCCAACCAGGTATGGGAAGCACTGATAGTCCCATCAACAAGCAAAATATCCATAGTCAGAATATTTATAAACATGGAAATTAAAGCATTTGGCTTATGTACTTAAAAGAAAAATGGGAAATCACATCAGCATAAGTTATTATTTTTCTTGACATCCATCACAGTGTCAAAAATCCTAAACCAAAAATTACTCACTTCAAGAAGTGATCAATGGAAATTTTGTTGCACCAGCACAGAAAAAAAGAAGAAAAAAAAAGGTTCATTTTAATCTCCATTGACTGACTGTTAATAGGTTTCTCCATTTTAACTGACATAAATTTTTTACAGCATGGCACGATGTTGTGAATAAAAATTTACCCCATGTTCCTTTAGAAACTGTTTTCTGGAAACCTTCCACGATCATCATTTGTACACTCTCTGCCTTCAATATACACTCCCAACCAAGATGTGTTAAACCCATCTTACCAGACTCTAGTAGATTACACACTTCAGTGCTCCAAGATACACTATCTCTATCAATACTTCCTGATTTAATTTCAAGATTTATTATCAGCCTAATATATATTTCAAACAACAAGACAGTTTAACTCATTTTTTTCAAAATTTAATAATGTTTCTTACTTGAAGAAATACTTCATTTTCCCAGTGTTCTTGCACTGGATGACTGTTTGTAATAGCTAATTCTAAATGAGAGTTTCCAGTTTGTGAGGCACTTTTCTAAGTGTTTTTAAGGTTGATCATCAAAACAATCCTACATGCCCTTACTAATATTATTGTCAGTTCAAAGGTGAGGAAACAAAGCTGTGAATGGTTGAATAACTCACCCAGAAAGTGACAGATTCTACATGTGTTTTGTCTTTAGACTCTATACTGTTAATCACTAATCTGTACTTCCTCCATGGGCACCAATAATATTAGTTTCATATTTCTTTCATATTTCACAACTCAAAGATTGCTGCATATTCATCATAAATAATAAAATGAATTTTGCCTTAGGACATATAACAATGTAAACAAGACATGAAATAAGTCAGACTTATAGAAAAACCTATCATCTATCTGTTAGCCACAGCATCTACCAAACTAGCTGGTTACCTGTTTGGGGGTTAAATGATGACAAAGAGGCAAGTCTCAGAAATATTGTTAAGGAAGCTCTGGAAGGAGCTGATGACAATGAATGAACACTGTGAAGAGAATGGAAAAATACGTCTATCTCCCTTGTCAACAATTTGTGATTATAAGGGCAAGGATAACCACAGAAAATAAAAGTTAGGATACAGAACTGGCTTAGGAAAAAGTGTTCAATTCATTTTGGCACATCACTTGAGTTTTGGTGTCATCTTACAAATGACATATAAGCTAAAAAAAAAAAAAAATTGACAGTGAAATAAAGCATGTTACCAGTGCCTTTCAATTGTTAAATTTGAATTAAGTCCAGACATCTTATCTGAAAAGCTGCTTCCTTAATTGTGAAGAAATCACAGATGCTCTGGTACCAAAAATATAGTTTACAACTTAGAAATGCCAAATAACACTACTCCCATTATAATAGAAATTATATGCTTAACACTTTCAGTTTATAAAAAAAATTTTACATGTATTATTAGATCATGTGTTCCAATGATCCACACTATAAAATCCACACTGTGAAATCCACACTGTAAAAAATGGTCTACTTATGTGCCTGTCTGCCCATAACGAATATAATGACTGGCTGTGAGTCATCTCAGTGTCTTCAAGACCTTGTGTAGATATAATATAAAGGAGGTTTACGATGAATTGAATTGCACCTCCTTAGAATGTTAGAGCTGTAAGGCTCCTCCATTTACAGATGCACCTAGGAAGGTGAAAGGACACCCCAAGTTAAAGTTGATCAAGATTAGGACCACGTCTCCTGATTCCATTACATTACCATATTCATATAGGAATATTATTACAAAGAAGCTACCAAATATTTTGAGTTATGCACTATTTTATGTTGCCTCTGACCCAGTCACTTCTGTCTGACTAGAAGCCATATAAAAAGGTAGAAATGGAGCAAGAATCAACCGTGTATAAATAATAAGACCAGACAGAGGCATACTAGGTCAGCAGTTCAGTGTTTCATAATTTTTGGATAAAACTAGATTCCTTTTGTTTCCACAGGAAAGATTACACGATCCCTATATTTAAATAATTCTTTAAGCATTAAAAGTTTTCCATTGCCACTGAAATAATAACTCATCTCAGGATGAGTAAATTATCACCATCACTTTCAATACAAAGCTTCTTACACTTCAGCTGTCATATTACAGATTCATACTGAAAATAAATTTTAAGCAGAGTTAGATTGCTGTGTAATGAGTAATAATTTTATCAAATTAGTAGCATTCAGCTTCTAGTGAGATTTATTATTTTATTCATAGAATATTTTGTAAAAAGAGCATACTAAACAGAACCATTTAACTTTTAAGACTTTTCTAAAATGGGGCATACCACTAGGAAACAATCAGCTATTGTTCTCTATTTCAATCTAAATACCTGTAATAACTTCCAGGTATTTGATAAAAGGCACTTCCCGTCACTGTATAGGTCCACATACATTCTACAAGCCTTCTTGGCATTTAAATTCATTCAAAGGTATAAACATTTTCCTCAAAAATGATGGATATTAACTTGTAATTAAGGTTATTATTTTGGCATAGAGAAGAATTGACTTAATGGAAGACTGTGATAGAAATCAACAAGGTTGTTACATAATTAAATGACAGAATTGATTGTGAGCAACAGTCAAGCTATTTACACACTTGTTAAGATTTAAGGAACCAAGGTTAGATGATTAATACATCTCTTGTAGTATTTACTATGAAGTGAAATAAAAACTTAAAAGACTAGGAACAAGTTATTTACCACAGATAATGAGATCTCAGATTCCTTTGCCTTTTTTTTTTTACACTGAACATAACAATTTTTATCAGGAAAGTAAAAATTTTCATTAAAATGAAATTGAACCCTCCTAGTAAATTATGCAGAGAAGGAAATGGCAGCCCACTCCAGTATTGTTGCCTGGAGAATCCTGTGGACAGAGGAGCCTAGTGGGCTGCCATCTATGGGGTTGCACAGAGTCGGACACGACAGAAGCGACTTAGCAGCAGCAGCAGCAGTAAATTATTTGATAACTTTTAAATATATATATATATATATATATATATATATATGGTGTTTCTCACAATTCATGAATCAGTTCTAAAGTAAAGCTTCTGCCATAACCAGAATCTTGAAATAGACAAAACATTCTAGTCTAGCAAATCAATACTTTACATGAACAAGGCTGTAGAAATTTCCTGTGGTTAT
The DNA here is from genome assembly GCF_029378745.1 of Bos indicus. NCBI lineage: Eukaryota > Metazoa > Chordata > Mammalia > Artiodactyla > Bovidae > Bos > Bos indicus. The sequence goes on along the minus strand of NC_091762.1, from coordinate 45,848,616 downwards.
TACATTAATTCTATTATTAACCTAGTAATATGTTTAGGACCAATAATAGCTTTTAAAAATTATTCCTTAGAAAACTTTCCTTGAAACTATCTTACAATTTATTGTTTTCTACCATCTAGCCCATTATTTGGTAGTTTCAACTCTATTAGAGGAACCCAGACACTCAAATATTTAATGTTTTAAAATCTTAATTTAACCGTTAGGTAGCCTTTTAAAATATTGTACTTTTCTGAAACTGCTAGGCAAATAGCCAAAGAAAAAGTGAAAAGTGTCCCAAAATGTGACAGATGAATAGAAACTGGACTCATATTACTGGGTGAATTAAAAACAGAAACAGCTCAAAGTGCTGCCTCTAGAAAAGGAATAGAGAGAAGATGAGAGGACAGCTGAGAAGTCAGTGCTATGCTGGACTGCGCTCCAGTGGGTACTGGAGAGCCTACAATTAACATTTCTTTTTTCCCAACTTCATGTTTTTAGGGTTTAAAGTCTGCCACAGAGAATGTGCCTATGACCTAGTAATCAGCAAATGCTGCAAATCATGGCTTCCCTGCTCCCATCCCCCTCTCCTCACTCCCAGTCAGTTGTTTGCCAATCCGTCACTGGGAGGAACAGTAAAAAGAACCACTGACTTCATTAAAAGCTTTTCTTTATTTTTTATCTTTATATTGTGCATTTGTTACACTAATAAAAAAATTAAATTTAAAGATGCCTTTATTAAAACAATGGGATAATTCAGAGCTTATTCCATAGGATTCACTGGGCAGCAAGGTAATCATAACATTTCAGCAACAATACCTTAATAATAATGGAAAGAATTCAAAGGTCCATTCTAATCCAAAGTAGTTCCCATGGGTATTAAAAGGCACTGGCGAGCTAGAGTAATAGCATGAGAATTTGCATAACTAGTCAATGTAATTTAATATCCCCAGAAAAGTTGACTCAAAGAATAAAGGTTATCAAACCCAAAGGTTATATTTTTAAACCAAAGGTTCTTATGGAGGCATATTATTTTAAAATTGAGAAATGAAATAATTACATAGATTCCTGATTTATTTCATTTTCAGATTAACTGAGAACTAGACAAATTGCCTTGTTTTGAACATTGTAGAGCAAATTATAATTACACAATATGGACCTCTAAGCATTTGCCATTATAGCATAATTAAATCAAAATTGTATTAGTACTAAAGACACAAAAGAGGCAATGGTTAGGCTAATATAAATTAATCACAGCTCGCACCCTTGTAATGCATTTTTTTTCTAATTCTCAAATATGAGGTGATCGTCTTCACAGTGGCATCATTACTGTTATAAAGTAGAACTGCAAAAGAATAATGTCCTTCAGTCAAGGGGTCCGGTGAATCAGTTTTATAACATATGTCTAAATATATAGAAACTAAAGAAAGAAAAAACATATATATCATATATATTTAGAATCCCAAAACCAATTCCAGTTTTCTTGTCCATTTTGCCGATTTTTCTTAATTTCTCCAACAAATAAGGACTGTGTCCTGTCAGAGGTCAAAGAAGCCCAGCAAAGGGCAAAACTGGTCAGTTGACACCATGTTGAGAAGTGATTGATGAAGCCTCATCAGCTCCCTCCACTGCAACCATCTGGTCTGTGGATTAGAAGCCATTCATACTTTGCTTCATTTACACATGTGAAGGACTCCTTGAAGAACTGAATATAAAACATCTTATTGAGAAATTTTGTGAATGCATACAGTGAGAAAAAATGAGGTAACATCTGAAGGACTTCTCACTCCTATACTACTTTGATTCCTCATTTTCATGTCATGTTTTTTAATGTCTAAATACAGAGCAATGTAAAACTGGCTCATCTTCATAGATTTTAGTTTCCAGTTCACCACTGCCTATAGTCACACCATTTAACCTTTCTATGCCTTTGGCCTCATCACTTCTGAAACTAATATATCTTTGAAAGGTTGGAAACATGTTTTTAAGTAAGGTGGGGGGGAAAAAGTGCTCTGAGTACACAGACCCACATTTAACCCTCTTACCACTAACTCTACCAGCTCCTGCAGTAACACCTGTCTTACACTTGACCTGGTTCAGCTAGGACAGTCCTCTATCTATCCCTAGAAACAGACACCTAACTCATTTTTTGGCCCTTGAATTATAAGAGATTGTAGCGAATGTGGGAAAAGATTATATCAGAGCTTACATGAATCTATTATCATTTATTCAATAAAATGAAAATAGCAGTGTGAAACTAAATCAAGCTGCATGAAAGTAGATTTATAATATGCATACTTTAATGCTAACACCATAATTCTGAACCATCATACCCAAGCACTTTTCACCTTCTATCTTGATTTATACTTATTTGTGAATTTGCTTCAAATTACATTCTGATGTCATAAGCTCATTTAGGAAAGACACATTAATCTTTTTAGCCAGCCCCCACATCTTATTAATACTTAATGTAGTGCTTAGGATATAGCAGATACTTAACAATTACTTATAAAACTGAATGAAGATACATACTTTGTTCATAACTTTAGCTTCAAAAAAATATATTTAATTTTCTGTGTAGATTTTAGAATTTATCTATTTGGTTCTTTGTCATATTTAATTATAACATACTTTTCCCTCATACAAGTACTGTACATGTCTGTAAGTCAAATGACTTCATGATAATCCAGCTTACAAATGCATTTGTTCTTAATTCATTTGTTCCAATCAATTATAGTGTGATGTAGACAGGAAAAGGATCATGATCTCCATTTTATGAACAGAAATTAGCTTAATTTGACAAAGCCATACAGTGGCAGGACCAGGACTTTAATAGCATGTTTAGGGCTCTTTAAAATATATTATGATATTTGACCTTAATTACTTCCTTAAGCTATGAATGTGAATTTATAAAGCTCTCCCCTGTTACATACTTTAGCTTATCCCTAGCCTTACTATCTCTATTTCCAAACTTTCACCCCTCCTTCTCTTCCTTCCTTCCACAAATATCCCTGCTTTTCTGCAATTCATATTAAAATCTGTATTCATTTGCTAGGGTAACTGAATGGCATAAAACAACAGGCTCACAGTTCTGAGGCCTGTAAGTCTGACATTAAAGTGTCAACTGCCCTATTTCCTCTGAAACCTGTGTCTTGTAGAGGCTCTGGTGTTTGCAGGCAATCCTCTGCATTACTTGGCATGTAGATGATTCACTCCATCTCAGCCTCCGTACTCATAAGGCAATCTTTTCTCATGTATCTTCACATCATCTTTCCTCTGTATTCTACTCCTTATAACTCTATGTTCCTGTCAGCGTACCAACCCCTTGATTACCACACTGCCCTCTGCCCAAACTCAGTGAAAATCAAACTCAGTGAAAGAAAACATCCGAGTTTTCTTTCCCTCCCCTCCATTCCATATTTTCAAAGGGATAAAAAACCCCTTAGAATAAAAACAATCATTGGTAGCCATTGATATTTTGATAGCTGATAATTGCACAGCTACTATGTGTTCAAAACTATTAAACATGTAGTGTCTCCCTCAACCATACAACAATCTTATGGTATGTTACTATTACTGCCCCCATTCTTCAGTTATGTGTGCTCAGTCACTTCAGTCACGTCCAACTCTTTGAAACCCCATCGACTGTAGCCCACCAGGCTCCTCTGTCCATGGGATTCTCCAGGCAAGAATACTGGAGTGGGTTGCCACACCCTCCTCCAGGGTATCTTCCCGACCCAGGAATCGAACCATTTGATGTTTTCATCATTTTTTTATTTAAAAATTTAATAAAAATTAAAAAACATTATTAACCTTAAAAGGGTATCATTTTATACACATTCAAACACTGGTAAAAGCCATATAAAACTGTACTAGTTTTCAAGTATTTCGAATCCTTACAATAGTTTACCTGCAGTTAGCATCCTTTCATGATAATGTGATCTTAAACTCGTATAAAAATATTTTAAAGTTTTGCTTACTACTATCTAGCTTGGGGATGAAGGGGTGATGGGCAGTAATTTTCATGAACCATCTAAGAATTTTCTATGAATGCTTTATCTCTTTCAAAAAACATAGAGGCTTAAGAATACCAATCTTCAGAGTTCGGGTTGCAAGTAAATTTTAGCTTTAAAAGGAAGCATGAATCAAAAGTTATTTTGGAACTTCCCTGGTGGTACAGTGGTTAAGACTCCATGCTTCCAATGCAGGGGGTGTGGGTTTGATTTCTGGTTGGGAAAATAAGATTCCACATGCTGGGATGCATAGTCAAAAGATTAAAAAATTAAAAAAAGAAAAGAAATTTCTTTAAAAAGTTATTTTGGTTAACACACCTAGGACAAAAGAAAAATGTTTTGCTTTATTAAATTTGTCATTGTGACACAACTGTGTTGAGGCAAAAGTAGTTACACTAATTGCCCCTTTCATCTTCTTAAGTACTATGAGAAAAAGGGAAAAAGTGCAAACATGCATGTGCTTGTATATACACACACACACACACACATTATTCATTCTTTTAATGTAAAGACTTAAGGCGAAAGAATCCTTTGAGAATCTGGACTGCTAGAGTGATTTTGGTAGTTGGACTTCAATATAAGAGTTTCTATCCTTAGTCACAAACTGGGACATCTGCAGTTGGTATTATATTTATTCATTTGAGATGACAATCTGAGATTTATCCATTCAAAATAACAATTTGAGACTCCCCACCCCCTTATCTTGTTATCTCAGGGCAGCAAAAACAAGGAACCATGATTGGGCAATAAAGCCACAAACTAAAAATAAGCATCAGTCAGGACCGAGTCCAAATCAAACCATATTCACATCAAATGAAATGACCACCAAATGCCTAATGTCATTTCATAGCCTTGTATTGGTGGTATGAGGATGAGGAAAATGAATAATTGGTTCCAATTCCATTTTGTCCTTTCTGTCTTTGCACTCAATAATGAGCCCCTTTTCCATTTTAAATATACCTTTTAAAGTTGCTTAATTCAGTTGAATCATTGTAAGTTAGAAAGGTGTAACTGAAATGCACTATAAACCATTAAAGCCTCCCTCTCAAGAATATTTACAGTATTTTAAGAAAAAAAATTTGTTGAAACATTATTTTTAATAACTATGCTAAAAACAAAATAAATGTCTGATAATAAAGTTTCAGCTCACTCAGTCCTGTCTGACTCTTTGCAACCCCATGCACTGCAGCACGCCAGGCTTCCCTGTTATCACCAACTCCCTAAGCTTACTCAAACTCATGTCCATTGAGTCGGTGATGCCATCCAAGCATCCCATTCTCTGTCGTTCCCTTCTCCTCCTGCCTTCAATCTTTCCCAGCATCAGAGTCTTTTCAAACGAGTCAGTTCCTCACATCAGGTGACCAAATATTGGAGCTGCAGCTTCAGCATCAGTCCTTTCAATGAATATTCAGGACTGATTTCCTTTAGGATTGACCGGTTGGATCTCCTTGAACCCCAAGGGACTCTCAAGAATCTTCTCTAACACCACAATTCAAAAGCATGAATGAAAAGATAATGAAGTTTATCTTCAATAAATTTTGTTATCTCCACTCCCAGAGAATCATGCTGCTATTTAAAAATATTTAAAAAGTTAGTAAGAATGTAGGGAAATGCTTCTGACAGAATAAAAAGGCCAATATAATATTGCATTCCTTCTCTTTTTTGTGTGGTATATATTATAGATTTTGGGTCTGAGGTTAATATTGAGTATGAGGTCTATACATAACTATATATGTATGTATATACATACATACATGTATGTGATTCTTAAGTTGCTTATTTAATTTCAAACGCATTTTAGCAATCCTGCAGTTTTATTCCCCATTCCCTCACTACTATTGTTTTTGACATATTTTACATCTTTTTGTGTAGCCCTTAACTTCCTCTTGCAGATATAGATGATTTTACTACTTCCATCTCTTAACCTTCTTACTAGCTTTGTATGAGGTGGATTTACTACCTTTAGTGTGTATCTGCTTTTACCAATGAGCTTTTCCTTTTGTAATTTATATATGTTTCTAGTTCTGGCCTTTTCTTACTTGCTTAGAAAAGCCTCTTTAATATTTCTTGTAAAGCTAGTTTGGTGGTGCTGAACTCTTTTTCTTTTTGCTTGTCTATAAAAGCTTTTTATTTCTCCATCAAATCTGAATGAAAGCCTTGCAGGGTTGAGTATTCTTGGCTGTAGGTTTTCCCTTTCATCACTTTAAGTACACCATGTCTATAGAGTTTCTGCAGAAAAGTTAGTTGACAGCCTTATTGAAGCTCCATTCTATATAACTCATCACTCTTCCCTTTGCTGCTTTTAATATTCTCGCTCTCTCTCTTTAATTTTTCCCATTTCAATTACAATACATCTTGGTATTATCTTTTTTGTGTTGATCCCGTTTGGGCCTCTCTATGACTCCTGGACCTGGATGTCTGTGTTCTTTCTCAGACTGGGAAAGTTTTCACCTATGATACCCTCAACCTTGTTCTCTTACTTTTCTCTCTTCTTCTGTGGCAACTATAATGCAAATGTTACTATGTTTTTATGAGATAGTTTTTACTATGTTTTCCTAGAGATCTCTTAAGTTGTCCTCATTTTTTTCATTCTTTTTTTCTGTTCAGTGTCCGTAATTTCCACTACTCTGTCTTCTAGCTCACTGATCCATTCCTCTGTATCATTTCATTTACTGTTGATTCCTTCTAGTGTGTTTTTCCTTTCAACTACTGTATTCTGCATCTCTAGTTGGTTTCTCTTTATATTTTGTTTGTTATAAACCTCTAACTTCTCACTTTGTTCATCCATTCTTCTCCCACGTTCTTTGATCATCTTCACAATCATTACTTTAAACACTTTATCTGGTAGATTGCCTATCTCTTCTTTATTTAGTTTTCCGTCTGGGGGTTTACCTTAACCTGTTGGAACATGTTTCTTTGTCGCCTCATTGTGTCTGAATTGCTGTTTTTATTTCTCTTTATCTGGTAGGTTGGTTGCATTTCCTGACCTGAGAAATGCAGCCTTCTGTGGGAGATGCCCTATGCATCCCAGCAGTATAGTCCCCTCTGATCACTAGAGCTATATGCCTCAGTGGTGCACCTATGAAGGCTGCATGGGTACGTCTGTTGCAACAGGCTGAGTACAGTGGGTAGTTTGGTAGATGTGGCTGCTCCTTCATCCAGTTGGTTTCCAAGTCTTGCCTTGTACAGAAGCTGCCAGCTACTGGTTAGCAGCACCAGGTCACAAGGCAGCTGGATGGAGAACCCCAGGAGGTCCCAGGACTTGTACTGGCTAACTCTTAGGCAAAGCTAGTTCTGGAGTGGGTTGGCATAGGGTTAAGATTCCTGGATCTAGAGTCTGTCTGCTGGTAGATAATGCCTGTTCCTGCCATGGCAGGCTGTGAGTTTCTGGGTGTCCCAAACTTGGTGCTGATGAGTGAAGCTGGAAGTCAGGGCAACTGGCTGAGGAGTCCATGATATCTCAGAACTGATACTGGCCTGCTGGTGGGTCGGGCCAGGGTTGGTGGAGTCTGAGGCTGGTGCTGGACACTGGTAGGCTCCATGGGACACTGGGGCCAGGGTCCATGGGATCCCAGGGTTAGTGCCAGCTCACTGTTGGGCAGAGCCAGTTCCCAGGGTCTCTGGCTGCATGGCCCCAGGCTTGTGTTAACTCACTGCTGAGTCAGAACCTGTGGCGGCTGGCCAAGGTTTCTCAGAGTGGTGTCAGCCTGCTGATAGGTAAGGTGGACCCTGCCATGGCAGGCCACCAAGCTGTAACTGAACTGGAACTGGTGTCCACTCACTAGCAGATGGGGCTGAAACTCACTGGGTTCTGGGATTACTGCCTGCCCACTTGAGGGAAGACCTGGGTTCTGGAGTCTCTGGTTGAAGGGCCCTAGGGATACGAGTTCTAATGCCTGCTCCCTGGTGTGTGGGATCAAGTCCCAGGCCCACTGGTAGACAGGGCCATATGTAGCAGAGGCTGTGTGTTCAAGGGGTCTTAAGGCAGCCTGCTCGTTGGTGGATGGGGCCGTGTGTGTGTGTGTGTGTGTGTGTGTGTGTGTGTGTGTGTGTCTGTACACACACTGGAATACTACTCAGTCAAAACAGAGAATGAAATTTTGTCATTTGCAACAAAATGGATGGACCTGGAGGGTATTATGCTTAGTGAAATAAGTCAGATGGAGAAAGACAAACACTACATGTTAACACTTATATGTGGAATCAAAAAATAAATTAAACAAATGATGAAAATAACTAAAAGAAACATAATCACAGATACAGAGAACAAACTAGTGGTTACCAGCGGGGAGAAGAAAGGAAAAAAGGGCAAGATATGGGTAGTGGATTAAGATATACAAAGTACTATGTATAAATGAATAAGCTACAAGGTTATATTGTATAGCACAGGGAATATAGTTAATATTTTATAACTTGAAATGGAGTATAATATATAAAAATTTTGAATCATAATATTGTACACCTGAAACTAATACTGTAAATTAACTACACTTCAATAAATATATAAATATTGTATATGATTAACCTATTTAGGGGGAAAAAACCTCATGATAGGATAATACTAAATTACTATTAGCATGACTGTTTTATGTGGTGTGACTGTATGTTTGGGATCTTCTTTTCACCCTTTTTTGTATCTTTTAAATCTTTTATAATGATCACTAAAAATAATTTTAAAATTAAGTTAGAGAAATGAAAAAATGTTTTAATGAAAATTAACCCCTCAAAAAGAGTATTTTTCTGTGAAAGTTGTCATGATTTATTCCCAGGGATCTGTGAAGGGGAACTGAATAACTTTCTCTTTGAATTACTGAGGATATCAAACTTTTACATCAGCATTCCCCAAAATCTGTCATGGAAAAATATTTAGCAGAAGATCCCCAGAATTTTGAGGACACTGTGATGCAGAGTCAGAGAAAAGTAACTTGTATTTCTGTGGGCCTGGGGACCCAGCTATTTGTAATCTAGTTTCCACTGACAGTTATCAATCAAAAAGCACACTGGAGAAACTGATTCCTTTTTGGAATCTCTGTTCCTAATTCCTAGTTAAAGACAGCATCATCCTACAGATATACAAAAATATGAATTTATGAATTCCAGATCACCTTCACAGAACTCCAGCCATATATAGAAAAATCAGACTTCTTCTGCATGCTCAGGGGAGATTTAGACTTATTTATTTGATTAAAAAAGAAAAGGAAGCAGGCAAGCATGAAAAAAGTAAAAATCAGATGTATATCAAATCCACACAGCTGGTATAAATGGTACACTTAATCCTACATAGCGTGTAAAATACACTAGCTCTGACACCACCACCTTGCATTTCCTTAATATGATCACCCAGCAGGTCATGTTTCCAAACAATTTCACCAATCTCATATTTTATTACAAACCATCACTGAAAGACTGATCAATAACAAACTTGTTGAGGAAATCAGCAGACTCTTCCCAGAGGTTGAGTGACTTCCACAAGGTCAGATGCAAAGGATCTGACTTGTGGAGCAAAAATATGCCCAAACTTGGCCCCTATCCCAGGATGCTTATTTTCACTAACATATAGTAAATACACATTATCTTCTATTGTTTTGCTGAAGATCTTCACCTGGCCTTTAATTAAATATACTAAAATTTTTAAAGCTTTAACATGCTACTATGGTCAATTTTTAATATCATTCAAAGGATTTCACAAGGACTAAAGAAGTGGATCTACTTACAGGAGTCAATCTTGAGTAGGTAAAAACAAGGTGAAAACTGGAGGCTGAGGCTTGGGGGGAGAAGTGAAAGTGGGAAGGGGCATGGGGTGGATCAGCAGAGAGTGGGAGGTAATAAAATATTGGGGGAGTGAGAAGTGCAGTCAGGCTCCATCCTTGAGCACCATCTGTATAAATCAGGCCTGGAGTTGACATGTAATTTTGTGTTGGTCCCCTGAGAAGTGGCCCTCAGGGCTTCATTATTGATGAAGAGATTTTTCTTCAAAGTGGCCTAGTCAGGATTGCCTCAAGGGGACATTCATAAGCACTCATAATATCAATTTCCAAGCACCTGGGAGGTAGGAACACAGATTGTCTCTTTAATTATTATGATAGAGGTAGAGGATAGTGAGAATGCTATTACACAACCAAGCTGAAATCCTCAAAGAAATGAAATTATTATAATGTAATGCAAAAAGTTTATGATCTGAGTCATCCTTTAGAAAGGACACACTTTACCTTTTCCTGGTGCAAAATAGGTTGATCTCCAATTCCCTCCTCCCTCGGACTTAAAACAGTTACAGAATGTATAATATTATAACATATATATAATATATATTATATATATATATAGCATAGTATATAATACTGTAATATACAGTATATAATATATATTAAATATATAATGTAAATATATATTATAAAATACTATACAAATATAGTGTGTGGAAGGATGCTTAGAAGCCCAGAAAAAACTTTCTTTGAAGCTAATATGATGGCTTAAAGAAACTGTAAGTTTAGTCCAGTTAAACACAAGAGATATGGAGCTGGACACTTTTTCTTAAAATAATGATACATAAGGATTTCTTTTCACAGAAGAATAACAATAATCCTGTCTGAAAATCATTGAGAATGCCAAGAAGTAAATTTCCCAATGGTTTGACCTGATCTAGTCATAAAAACATGCAGAAAAACACCAACAATTCAATCCACATGTACAAATGCAGTGAAACAGCAAGGGTTAGGAGTAGGAGGACTCCTGCATTTGACTCTCTGCCCCAGTGTGTTAGATGTGGACAATCCTATATAGAAAAGGCCTTCACCACATGCTTCCTCTAAATCTTTTACAGCTTACACTATAGGGCTTGCTATTCAGTGGGTGCTAAAATGATTTTTAAACAGAAATCAAAAGCAAAATGAAGACAGTCCTTTTAATTTGACCTGAATTTCAAAAACTCCCCCATCTCACTGTTAATACTGACAAAAATAATTCAGGAATTTACTCATAAGTCATGTCTGCAACTTTTTTTAATCTGTAATAAGCCCCTCTCATAATTCTTCTAACTTCATGAACTCTCTCTTTCCTCACATATTTTAACAGCTTTTGATACCACTAGTTAATTCTTGGAGTTGGGCAATATTCTAACCAAATGACATTTATATAACATATATGTATAACATACATTCAATCATAATATTTAAAATAACTACTACCATTCAAGAGGTATATATTTCAAGTGACAGATGCTGAGTTATTATATGTACATGACTCCAATTAATCCTTATATCTAGTACATGAAATAAGATTAAATCCAACTGACAAAGAAAGAAATGACAGTTTAGGAAACGACCACAATCATACAAACAAAAATATATATAATATTGGTGGCAGGATGTGAACACAGGCCTATTTTAACACAGTGTGTTTATTTTGTTTTTTAAACTAACCATGAAATGAAGCTTAATTTTTTGAAGTACAAATCAAAAATTTTATATAAATATAATGAGTTCCTAACATCAATATATAGATAAGTATGGTGAAGAGTCTGAAAGAAAAGTTATATGCTGAATTAAATACAGATGTTTCATATCTACTAGTATAACATTTTAATTAAAAGCAATGGAAGCAGTAATAATTATAAACCACAGGAAAGACATAATCCTATTAAGAGTTATCAGTAGTATAACTGGCTCCAGGATATCTGTGAACACCCACATTATTGATGTTTGAGGCCAAAAAACACCTTCTGTCTTAATATGGAGGATTAAGAGGAAATGAAGTCAGAAGGCAAACATGTCACATTTGAAAATCAAAATCCTGATCATAGATAAATTCACAATCTTAGAATGCCTTATTAAGTATTTTTTAATTAAGGCAGGATATAAATGACACAGAATTTTCTTTACAGTTTTAAGGACTATTTATCACTGTGTCCATTTAGCTAAGAAGCAGAAAGGCAAATTGGCCAGTTCTCATTTTCAATCTCTTCAGCACACGGAGGCCTAGACTATATCAAATATCTTATGGCTTCTTTGTCACATTATTTCATGACAAGAAATATTTTTCAGTCTCATTGTCTTTAATTTTAGTATTTCTAATATTGTAACTTAACATTATGCTAATTTTTTGAATTCTCCCCACAAGTGACCACACCTGTTTATCCTATAGGAAGGTCTATTTTTCAGCTGTTGTGTTGCCAGTTCATATACAACGTATGGTAAAATACTGTATTCAAATAGTTAAGGAAAGATATGATTGCTTAATGATCATCCAATTATCTCAGCATTTTGATTAAAGGTCTTCATAGTATTCTTATTAATTCCTCACTGCAAAGGTGGAGCTTTCCAAAACTGGATATTCCTTCTACAATGTAAGAAAGGAGGCTATTGAATTTTAGCACACTTTTACAATTAAGCCATCAGTCAACACTATCTGCTATGATTAAGATTAAGCAGATCCAATCTAAAAATCTCCCTAGTGATGGATTCATCATTAGTCATTAATCTCAGTTTTTAATTAAATCACTGAAAGCAAGTCATCTGAATTCATGTGTAGGAGGCAGAATTTAGAAGAAAAACTATAATGAAATGTATATATATATATGACCATTCTTAACTATAGAAATGTGTATAGTACCTTAAAGCTACAAGAGGCTTCCACTGAAATAACTCCAAATTTGGAGTAACTTTCCAAATACTGTAATCAGGCACGTTTCTACTGCCCTGCTAAATTCCTTAGAAAGGAGAAATACTTTAAAATTAAGTATTGTCCACAGGACAGCTTAAAGTAGGGAGAACAAGTATATTTTTAAAAATGCAAACTCACAAAACAAATTGAAAATGAAATTTTAGTTTTAATGCTTTAAAAGCCTTAGCAAGTCAAGATAGCATTCCCAGAGATTTGTGGCACCCAATCAATAAAAGCAAGGAAACAAAACTGGACTTAAAAAAAAATGTAGGTTTATATAAATAAATAATGCATACCTTCTGCAAAGCTGTGTCTGTATTTTCTTCTTGGGATCTACCTCCTCCCTCCCCAGGGGCAAAAGCAGTTATAATAAAGGGTATTCTTGCAATATCTTTTCTCACCTCTACCAACGAATTAGCCTTTTTGCAAAATTCTCCTAAAAATTTAATTTCTCCAAGTTGTTACCCTTATACTCCCGTTTCCCAAAGCCATCACTTTATTATCTTATTTTCTTAATTAATAAACACAAAATTCTCGACTGTCTTCTCAAATGAATAGAAGTTATAGGATCAGTTATTCAAAAACCATTTCTATTTAACTCTAAAAGTATTATGATTTTGTGGATATTGGACTGAAACCTTTTTTTTTTTATTCACAGTAAATTTGAAATGAGTTTATAAACTACCAAAGAGTCATTAACTGATAATTCTAAGAAAAAATCTTGACTTGGGGTTGTGGAAACAGTAGAGTGGTATATAGCAATTCAGTTCAGTTATAAATACTTACCAGAATTATTAATATCCAAAGAGTTAATTAAAAGTTCACTGTACCTGCAAACATTTTTCTTCAGCTATACTTCTATAGTAAATTCTCAATTATCCATGTCAGTGGAGAGGAACAAAACACTGAACAAAAGTGAACTCTTCCAAAATCCTTCTTACTTGCTTTTAAAAGTACAGATAATGACATTACACCAGTTGTTGATTCAAACTAAGTGAATTATTGTGAAGGTATTGCTGAGGTGAGGGAAAGTGATCAATGTCTGATAGTCACCTTTTTTGAAACCTTCCCCAAAGAATTTGTATTCAAAAGTCATTCTTGATAAAATTCAGTTGTATCCTAAAAGTAAGCCCACAAAGCAAAATATCTTTTAAGTCTATAGCTACATTAATGAACTTTAAAATAACAATTATTTCATAGGCAGTGATTTTCCTTAGTGTTCAAAATTTTTAATTTTATCATATTTTGTTCTTTTCTGGAGAAGATGTGCTATGATATGTTTTCTTGTCTGATTATTCTCCTTACTTAGCAAATCATGCAAATGTGACACAGAGAAGTTAGGTATTTAAACAGTCACCTGTCTGAAAAGGCGTAGAAATAGACCTCAACCACAGGCAATTTGCACCAGATTCCAAAACAATGTGGTCCTGAACCACATTAACATATCTGGAAAAAAGTCTGATTTCTCATACATCTTCTATAACGACAATAATTTTTGAGCATATGAGCTAGGTTCTATTGCCAAGTACCTGTTATCTACTACTGCATCCTTGCTATGCCTATCTTCCTACCCAGGGATATTTTAGTTTTGGAGTCTGGTGACCTTCTGACTGTTTTTTATGCTCTCAGCCCTTCAAACCCAGATGTGATATTGGATTGAGGTTAGAAATATGGAGTGAGCACACAAAATAATTCTGTAAACCTCAATAACTTTTTGCCCCAGAAATAAAATATTTCTTGGCTGCTTCACTGCAACTTGAGGTTCTATAGGTAGCTTAAGGGGGAAATTAAATCACTGTTATAGAGGGTTGTTACTATCACCTTCTGTTCTTTTCTCATTTATCAATTGAACATGTACTCTGTTTTACACTGATAATTTTTTTTAAAGATGGTGTGCTTCATATATTTGAGACTAAGGCAATGGTCACAAGCAGATAAATTTCTAGACAATGGTTTTAATGAATTCATTCAAAAAAACCAAATCCAATGTATGCATTCAAATTTGATAGAAAACTAAAAATTATGAGCTTTCATAATTCATTCAAAAAAATGAACTTTGGTGAGTCAATAGGATCACTTGAGACATCTACACTTGAATGTATTCCTCTAGACTTAATGTATTTTTTCACACTGCATTATATTTTAATGATGAATTTCATGCTCTTTCATGGTACTCTAGCTCAGGAATCGTGGATATTACTTTGAGGGAAAAGAAAATAACTATGTGTGATGAAAGATGTTACTGATTAAAGTGTGTTGCATGTGTGAACTACACAAAAGCTGAAAAAGCTTAAATACCACTATTCTATATTACAAGTAATATCAGGCTGACTAAGGTTAGACTGAGGTGAGTAAATGTAAGGGTCTGACCTTCTTAAATAGTCTTAGTTGAAACAATTCGGGAAATTAAACTGGTCATTAATGTTTCAGTGGCATCTTTTCCTTAGTGTAATGTGGTTAAGAACTGATTTCATGGACAAATGCAAAACAGCTACCGATAAAGAAATTCAAACTCCAAAAGCCGCCAGCCCTCTGACATTCTTAATTCTGATGTCAGTACATCAGTACTACATGAATGTTGTCAGAAGGTTACTATTTGAGTTAGCTTAAAAAGGGGTGGGGGGACGGGGGTTGGTTAAGTCAAAGTAACAAGGACCAAAAAGGCCAACATAAATCAATCATCCTTTACCTTGTGCATGAATGAATATTGGGTTAAATATATCACACTGATCAATATGAAAAAGTAAACTATCCACAAGAGAAATCACAAGTAAAATTAAGTAGACATGTACACACAGCATGTGCGTGTGTGCTCAGTCATACTTTGGCTCTAATTACCACGATGGATTTTTCAAACGAAGTATGGAGTCTGGAGAAAACACTACTACCATCCCCCAAACAGAACACAAAGTTCCTACAATCAATGTTAGAGGCAACGCGGTGGCAAAAGCAGCTCTTTTGCAAACAGGTGGTTTTAAAGTTTTACTTAAGCCACTGACTGAAAGGACGGAGGAAAGAAAAATGTCATTTGTTAAGAAAACACAGGCATGCACAAAAAAGCCCCAAGCAAAACACAACAAAAAACTAAAAAGCAGTTTATTTTAGCTCAGAACTGTGAACACTGGATTAGTATGTCTAAAATCACTGCTTGTAATTATATTTCTCTCGTCGCATGCATAAAGGTCCTAGGGAGAAATCGAAGGAAATGGTCATGTTACTTCAGGTTACTACATGTTACTTCCTGTTTATTCACAGGGAAAAAGATGACATTTTTACAGGAACACGGTGCAAGAGAAAATAAAAAAAACTGTTGAGAAGAGGAATATACAGTTTATTTTGTATTTCTGAAGGCACTGTATTTTTCATGTTCTCAATATCCTATCTCGTTCTTCCCTATGTTACTTTCATAAGCAATACTAAGGCTAGCAGTGGCTGCTGTAGCTTACATATACATCTCCATTATTTCTATCCTCCACCTCTGCAAATATGCAGAATTCAGCGACTGGAAGTGGGGGTAACAGACAGGTATCCCGAAACGCTTACAGGGCAAAAGAGGAAGTGCGGGATAGGCTGCGAAATGAACGCCCTTATGAGAAAGTCCATCTCCCTCGAACTCTTCTAGTGCTTCAGTCACGGCCACCCAGAAACTTCGGACCCCGACTCCGAAGTAAACAGCCAGGTCCCAACGCGAAGGACACCCCTGCAGCCGCGGACTCCCACTCTTCTCCCCGCCAGCCCACACGGGGCGCCGGCTCCTCTGCTGCTCCTGCTCCTCCTCCTCCTCCGCAGAACTCGAGCGGAGGCAAAGTTTCCCGAGTCTCCCACTCTTTTCCCGGCCCGGCGGTGGCCGCAGCGCCCTTTCGGGCACCCACCAGCTGCGCTCCCCGCCCTCCCCTCGCCAGCCCGCGCGCAGTCGGTACCTCGATATCCGCCACGTCCTTGCTTAGCACAGGGGCCATGGCGATGCCCAGAGCCTGGGGTTTCCTTGCCACGAACCCTTCCGCGTCCTCAGGCTTCAGCCAGAGACGAAAGTGACAGCTTGCCCGAGCGCCCCTAGAAATAGAAAACGGAGGGCCAGAGGCGCGGAGGCGGGGCGGGCGCCAGGCGGTGACGCCCCCGGGGCGGGGCTGCGCGCGGGGCCCTGAGGCTCCTCTAGCCCCGCACAGCGGGCAGAGCGGCGGAATGGAGTCCTGCCCCGGCTCCCGCCTCCGCCCCTCCTCCTAGCTGCTTGTTTTCCTGCTACTCTTGGCAGGAAGGGAGGGAGAGAGCGCACTGGCCTCTCGTCTATAAACTGTTCGAGGCAGAGCTAGGTAGGTGGGGGCTAGATGTGACAGAGCCGCAAGATTAAAGGTAAAAACAATCGACGCCCTAAGTAACAAATTATTCATTTTCTTTCCTTCCACAGGAGCCCTGCGAGGTGCAGAAACACTGTCTTTTGGCAACTGCATCTTCAGAATTCCTCAGGGATAAGGTAGTAAATGTTCCTCCGTACATTCAACAAATAGGCGGAAACAGGAAAGGGCAAGGGTTTTCTGAAAATGGACGGTCCCTGGGGGCGGGGGCAAGAGGGAGGCGAGGAGAAGAGGGGCCAGGAATAGAGGTGAGAAAAAATTTCTACAGTCAGAAGCAGCAAGCAGTTAAGTCCTGTAGGTGGTACAGAATCAAGGTTGTATATTTGCAGGACAATCCATTCTTTAAAAAAATAATTCTAAAACGTGAAGCTCTTGTCAGGAGTTGTTCTTTATGTTTTGTTTTAGAGCTTGCTGGGGAGGGAACTATTTCATTTGGAGATGGTCTCAATCCAGAAAATATTCTCCTCACCTCTGAGTATATCTATCTGTACTCCACATGTCTCTCTCCATTTTCCCTCCATCGTCCTCTCTTCTCCTGAAACTCATCCTGCTTACTTCTGTTAAGGATTTTATCACACTTCTTAGTTCTCTTGGCTAGACAGTGAGCATCTGGGTTCTAGTATTTCCTCTTCATCATTATTCTTTCATTAGTTCATCATTTCATTCAATAAATATTTATTGAACATTTTCATTACCAAACACTGTGTTAGGTTATCTGGCTATAGTCTTCAAGAAGAAACATCACTCTCATGGAAAGTTACTCAGAGTAAGGAAATGAGCAAACTAATAGGAGAGATGCCTGCCTGAAAGGTAAAAGAAGGATTAGGGCAGAATTAATGGGGTGTCAGAGAAGGCAATGGCACCCCACTCCAGTACTCTTGCCTGGAAAATCCTATGGACGGAGGAGCCTGGTAGGCTGCAGTCCATGGGGTCGCAAAGAGTCAGACACGACTGAGCGACTTCACTTTCACACATTGGAGAAGGAAATGGCAACCCACTCCAGTGTTCTTGCCTGGAGAATCCCAGGGACAGGGGAGCCTGGTGGGCTGCCATCTGTGGGGTCGCAGAGTCGGACACGACTGAAGTGACTTAGCAGCAGCAATGGGGTGTGAGTGCTCACTATCATGGGTGGGTGGGAAGACTTCTTTAAACAAACCATCAGATTACCTTCCAGAACCTGGAATTTACTAGGAGATGGATACATTTTTCTTAAATAGTGTATTAAGAGAAGGTAGAAAGTTACACAGAAACCTTGAAATATTTCTTGACTCCCCTTTTCTCCCATATTTAATGAGCATCCCCAAGCTCTCAGAATTCAACCTCTTAAATACATCTTGGAACATTTCTTCATTTCTCCATCTTCACTGAACCCACCAAGAGCCAAGCTGATTGTATTGCAACTTCTATTCTTACTCCGTTTCACTGCAGATTAAACTTTAAAACAGAGAAGGCAATGGCACCCCACTCCAGTACTCTTGCCTGGGGAATCCCATGGATGGAGGAGTCTGGTAGGCTGCGGTCCATGGGGTCGCTAAGAGTCGGACACGACTGAGTGACTTCACTTTCACTTTTCACTTTTATGCATTGGAGAAGGAAATGGCAACCCACTCCAGTGTTCTTGCCTGGAGAATCCCAGGGACGGGGGAGCCTGGTGGGCTGACGTCTATGGGGTCACACAGAGTCGGACACAACTGAAGTGACTTAGCAGTAGCAGTAAGCTTTAAAAAGTATTAATTGGCTCATAAAACACACACA
Organism: Bos indicus; assembly: GCF_029378745.1. Taxonomy (NCBI): domain Eukaryota; kingdom Metazoa; phylum Chordata; class Mammalia; order Artiodactyla; family Bovidae; genus Bos; species Bos indicus. The sequence goes on along the minus strand of NC_091762.1, from coordinate 45,829,862 downwards.
CAGAATAAATCTTTCAGTGATTCCCACTGCATTCAGAAGAAAATACAAACTTCATTGTGACCTCTGAATAACCAGCACTTCCTCTCTTCTGCAGCTTCACCCTAGGGCTTCTCTTGCCAAGAGTCACTGTGTTCCAGTTACAAGGTAATATTACGTCTTGTCTTCTACCACTTTTCTCCCTTTGTACATATCCTCCATTCCACTGGCACTTTAGATCTCAAAGAAACTTTCCCTGACCCATGCCCACCACCAACAAAATTAGACCTACCCTGTCTCTGTTATCCTTTCACAGCACCCTATTTTTTTCTCCATAAGTAAGTAGGTATTAGTTGCCCAGTCGTGCCTGACTCTTTATGACCCCATAAAGTCCTGGTGGACTGCAGCCCACCAGGCTCTTCTGTCCATGAGATTTTCCAGGCAAGGATACTGGAGTGGGTTGCCATTTCCTTCTCCAGGGCATCTTCCCGACCCAGGGATCGAACCCAGGTCTCCTGCACTGCAGCAGATTCTTTACTGACTGAGCTACAAAGGAAGCCCCATAGCCCTGTCAGATTTTATTTGCCAATTTATTTGAGTGTTCAGTTCAGTTCAGTTGCTCAGTCGTGTCCGGCTCTTTGCGACCACATGAATCGCAGCATGCCAGGCCTCCCTGTCCATCACCAACTCCCAGAGTTCACTCAGACTCACGGCCATCGAGTCAGTGATGCCATCCAGCCATCTCATCCTCTATCGTCCCCTTCTCCTCCTGCCCCCAATCCCTCCCAGCATCAGAGCCTTTTCCAATGAGTCAGCTCTTCACATGAGGTGGACAAAGTACTGGAGTTTCAGCTTTAGCATCATTCCTTCCAAAGAAATCCCAGGGCTGATCTCCTTCAGAACGGACTGGTTGGATCTCCTTGCAGTCCAAGGGACTCTCAAGAGTCTTCTCCAACACTACAGTTCAAAAGCATCAGTTCTTCAGCGCTCAGCCTTCTTCACAGTCCAACTCTCACATCCATACATGACCACTGGAAAAACCATAGCCTTGACTAGATGGACGTTAGTTGGGAAAGTTAATGTCTCTGCTTTTGAATATGCTATCTAGGTTGGTCATAACTTTTCTTCCAAGAAGTAAGTGTCATTTAATTTCATGGCAGCAATAACCATCTGCAGTGATTTTGGAGCCCAAAACATAAAGTCTGACACTGTTTCAGCTGTTTCCCCGTCTATTTCCCATGAAATGATGGGACCAGATGCCATGATCTTCGTTTTCTGAATGTTGAGCTTTAAGCCAACTTTTTCACTCTCCACTTTCACTTTCATCAAAAGACTTTTTAGTTCCTCTTCACTTTCTGCCATAAGGGTGGTGTGATTTGTGTAATATATGTCACATGTATTTATGAATGTAAGCACCAGGAAACAAGGGTCCATATTTGGCTTGGTCGCTTACTGAATATTCAGTTTCTAGGCAAGGACTGAAACATATGAGAGAAATACTGAGTGACTGAATGAACTCTGTAGATCCTGAAGGAGATTTACACACTAAGCAGTTTGTTTTAGAAACTGTAGTTTCACTTTACCATGTATTCTTCTCAATGTTCTACTTATTCCTGGGAAGTAAAATCATAGTATTTATCAATGACTTTCTAGTTAAAATGTGTCAAACTACTTTCTTTTTCCTGGAGTAATTTTCCAAAGTCAGATTTCTTTCATCTTCCTACAATCATACTTTACTTACCACCAGATCATCTATATCCTCTTTTTTGGAGATTTTTTTAAATGTATACATGCATATGGATAGTAATGGTGCATGTTCAGTCATGTCCAACTCTTTTCAACCCTCCAGACTGTAGCCCACCAGGCTCCTCTGTCCACGGGATTCTCCAGGCAAGAATACTGGAGTGGGTTGCCATTTACTTCCCCAGGGGATCTTCCCAACACAGGGATCGAACCTGCATCACCAGCATCTTCTGCATTGGTGGCAGATTCTTTACCACTGAGCCACCTGAGAAGCCCATACATACATATATTGTACATATATTTAGAAAGAGAGAAAGAGGATTTACACACATGTGCATATATACACATATGACATATATATAATTGTAATACATATGATTCCTTTTCCAGGTTAACCAGAAAGTTTCAATAGTTGATTTCCTGACCACAGAGATATAGATTTAAGTGTTCTATTAGGTTGCACACTAATATACATCTTATCAATTAGCAATCCATACTTCTTTTTTGGTTGTTTTACAGGTGTAAGTGTGCAAGTTATCCTTAAGAGTTAGAAATGTATTTCCATTTTTATTTTATGTGACTATTATTCTCCTAAACCACTATATAGGATAAGCCCCAAATATGCTATCTTTCCAAAGATGAGAGATTCTTCAGTGATACTCAATAATCAAATATAAAATTTAAATGTTATTTTACCATTCCCTCAACCTTACCAAACAGATGTATTCTATTCTGAGAAATTTAATTAAGGCATATAATCACATTGCTCATATGCCACACCTATACTCCACGATCAGTAATTGAATCTAATAATATTTTAAATCCATTGAAATTCCACATTAAACACAGTTGTACCTGTAAATAATCCAAGCTGTTTGAAGCTTACTGAAAATGCATTCACAGTACACTTTTTTAAAGTTGTAAATTATGATGGCATTTGTCAAGCTGTCCCTCCATCTGGAAGCACAGTCAAATATCAGGTGTTCCACATTAATTTTTTTGTAGGCTTTGGTGAGACAGCTCATCTAAAATGGTGCAAACTTACCAAAATGCATCTCAGCCTAATAATTTACATTACATAATTGAATATTATTATTATTACTGTAGTCAGAAGGAAGGCTTATGAGTCATCTTTCATTTCTGGAAAGTTATTCAGTACCACAAACTTAGAAACACAATAAACATGTAGGTTTCCACGTGCTTTTATGTCCCTGCTTTACTCAAAAATTAAGCAATTTTTAAAACATTCTTTGGGGGGGCGGTCCTAAGATGGCAGAGGAATAGGAAAGGGAGACCACTTTCTGCCCCACAAATTCATCAAAAGATCATTTGAACACTGAGCAAATACCACAAAACAACTGAACACTGGTGGAGGACACCACGCACCCAGAAAGGCAGCCCATTGTCTTCAAAAGGAGGTAGGACAAAATATAGAAGATAAAAAGAGAGACAAGAGAGTTAGGGATGGAGACATGTCCCAGGGAGAGAGTCTTAAAAGTTTCCAAACATCAGGAACCCTCTCACCAGTGGGTCTGTGGGGAGTTTTGGAATCTGAGAGGGCAACATAACCAAGAGGAAAAAATAAATAGATAAAACCCACAGATTATGCACCTAACTGCAACTCCCATTGGAGAAGTAGCCCAGACGCTTGTGTCTGCCACCAGCAAGCGGGGGCTGAACAGGGAGGCGGGGGCTTCATTGCTTAGGGTAAGGACCGGGCCTGAATGCCCTGAGGGCAATCTGAGGGAGCTAACATGAGATAGTAACCCAAACTGTGGGATAGCCAGAGAGAAAAAAAAAAAATTAAAAAAGGAGAGAGAGAGAACTTTCCCATGAAAAGCTCTAACCTAAGGTAAGGCACTGCTGGGCCCACTCACAGAACAAAGGACTGAGCCAATACCAGAGGAGAGTCAGCTGGCTGCAGACCAGCCCATCCCCCGCCAGAGGCAGGGAGGCAGGTGGGCGACAGCCAGAGCTGGAAGGAAAGGGCTAACTTGGCCCCAGAGACGGCATCCCCTACCAAACTGTGAGGCTCCCAGTTGCTAACCAAGTCTTCCTGAGATCCTGAATGGTTGACATCCATCAGGAGGGTCGCAGCCAGAGATCAGTGCCCCAGAAGAGACACACAGCACACCTGAGACAGCGCTCCCACTGCACACCCAGGAAACCAAGCAGCTGGGACCACAGAGGTGATAAGACACACCGCCAAGCTGGGAAGAGTGTACTTGACCAGCACCTAGTCGCCTGAGCTGCTCGGACCTGGGAAGGGCACAAAACTCAGGCCCAACTGAGTCTGTGCCTTTGTGGAGTACCCGAGAACCTGAAAATGAGCGGTGTAGATCTAGGAAGTGCACGCAACACAGGGCCCACCTTAGACAGTTCCCCTGCAGAGCAACCTGGAGCCTGAGCAGTATAGACTGGGAAAGCACACACACCATGAGCGGGGGCAAACCCAGTGTGGCCCACACACTGTGAGCACTCCCCACACACACCAGTGATATTTGTTTGCAGTGTTCCTCCCTCCCCGCAGCACAATTGAACAAGTGAGCCTAAATAAATGATCACCTTCACCCCCTTGTGTCAGGGCAGAAGTTAGATACTAAAGTGACTTGCAAACAGAGGAAGCCAAAATAAACAAAGAAGAGGGAGAGGCTTTGGAAGTGACAGGTGCAACAGATTAAAACCCTGTAGTTAGCACTGGCTACATTGAAAGGGACCTATAGACCTTGAGAAGAAGTATAAGGTGGAACAATGAACAATCTGAAACTGAACTGACCACACACTGCCCTCAACAGCGCCAGAGAAATTCCTAGATATATTTGACTATTAGCATTTTTAAATTTTTTAAATTTCTTTTTATTTTTAAGTTCTTTATTACTCCTTTAATTTTCATTTTTAAAACCTACTATTACCTTGAAAAAAAAAGATCCTATTTTTAAAGCAAATTTCATTTTTTATATAACTTTTGCGATTTTGTTTTGTTTTTTTTAATATTGTATTTTTGAGAGTCTAACCTCTACTTTAGATTTTTAATCTCTGCTTTTTGGTATTTGTTATCAATTCTGTACCTTTAACAATCCAATATTCAATACCCATTTTTACTTAGGAGTGTGATTACTGGCTTGATTGCTCTCTCACTTTGTGACTCTCCTTTTTCTCCCCCAGGTCACCTCTATCTCTTCCCTCCCCCTTCTCTTCTCTTCTTAACTCTGTGAATTTCTTTGGAAGTTCTGGACTGTGGAGAAAACTTAGGGAACTGATCACAGGCTAGATTTGTCTCTCTCCTTTTGACTCCCCCTCCTCTCCTCCTGGTCACCTCTATTTCCTTCCTCCCTCTTCTCTTCTCTATGGAACTCCATGGACCTCTCTGAGTGTTCCAGACTGTGGAGAGCAAATAGGGAATTGATTACTGGCTAGACTTCTCTCTCCCCTTTTGATTCCCCCTCTGCTCCTCCTGGTCACCTCTATCTCCTTCCTCCCTCTTCTCTTCTCCATGTAACTCTGTGAACCTCTCTGGGTGTCCCTCACTGTGGAACACCATTAACCTAGATGTTTTATCTAGGTTATCTTTTCACCATTAACCTAGATGTTTTATCATCGGAGCTGTATGGATGGAGAAGTCTTGAGGCTACTATAACAATAAGACTGAAAGTCAGAGGCAGAAGGCCTAAATCCAAAACTTGAGAACACCAGAAAACTCCTGACTCCAGGGACCATTAATCGACAAAAGCTCATCCAAAAGCCTCCATACCTACACTGAAACCAAGCTCCACCCAAGAGCCAACAAGTTTCAGAGCAAGATGTACCAAGCTAATTCTCCAACAACACAGGAACATAACCCTGAGCACAAAAATACAGGTGGCCTAAAATCACACCAAACCCATAGACACCTTAAAACTCACTACTGGACACTTCATTGCACTCCAGAGAGAAGAGATCCAGCTCCACCCACCAGAAACTGACGCAAGCTTTCCTAACCAGGAATCCTTGACAAGCCACTAGTCCAACCCCACCCACAGTGAGGAAACTCCACAATAAGAGGAACCACAAACTTCCAGCATACAGAAAGGCCACCCCAAACACAGCAACCTAAACAAGATGAAAAGGCAGAGAAATATTCAGCAGGTAAAGGAATATGATAAAAGCCCACAAAACCAAACAAAAAAGGAAGAGATAGGGAGTCTAAATGAAAAAGAATTCAGAATAATGATAGTAAAAATGATCCAAAATTTTGAAAGCAAAATGGAGTTACAGATAAATAGTCTGGAGACAAGGATTGAGAAGACTCAAGAAAAGTTTAATAAGGACCTAGAAGAAATAAAAAAGAGTCAGTCAATAATGAATAATGCAAAACATGAGATCAACGGCTCTCTGGAGGGAACCAACAGTAGAATAAATGAGGCAGAAGATAGGATAAATGAGGTGGAAGATAGAATGGTGGAAATGAAGCAGAGAGGAAAAAAGAAAAAAGAAATGAGGACAACCTCAGAGACCTCTGGGACAATGTTAAACACCCCAACATTCGAATCATCAGAGTTCCAGAAGAAGAAGACAAAAAAAAAAAAAAAAGGCCATGAGAAAATACTTGACCAGATAATAGTTGAAAACTTCCCTAAAATGGGGAAGGAAATAGCCAGCCAAGTCCAAGAAACCCAGAGAGTCCCAAACAGGATAAACCCAAGGTGAAACACCCCAAGACACATATTAATAAAATTAATGAAGAGCAAACACAAAGAGCAAATATTAAAAGAAGTAAGGGAAAAGCAACAAATAAAACATAAGGGGATCCCCATAAGGATAACAGCTGACCTTTCAATAGGAACTCTTCAGGCCAAAAGGGAATAGCAGAACACTGAGAGAAAAACCTACAACCCAAATTACTATAGCCAGCAAGGATCTCATTCAAACATGAAAGAGAAATCAAAAGCTTTACAGACAAGCAAAAGCTGAGAGAATTCAGCACCACCAAACCAGCTCTTCAACAAATGCTAAAGGATCTTCTCTAGACAGGAAACACAAAAAGGTTTATAAACTCAAACCCAAAACAACAAAGTACATGGCAATGGGATCATACTTATCAATAATTACCTTAAATGTAAATGGGTTGAATGCCCCAACCAAAAGACAAAGACTAGCTGAATGGATACAAAAACAAGACACCTATATAGTCTGTCTACAAGAGACCCACCTCAAACTTAGGGACACATACAGACTGAAAGTGGAGAACTGGAAAAAGATATTTCATGCAAATGAGACCAAAAGAAAGCAGGGGTAGCAATGCTCCTATCATAAAGGCCATGAAAAGAGACAAAGAAGGACACTACATAATGATCAAAGGATCAATCCAAGAAGAAGATATAACAATTATAAATATGTATGCACCCAACATAGGAGAAACGCAATATGTAAGGCAAATGCTAACAAGTATGAAAGGGAAAATTAACAGTAACACAATAATAGTGGGAGACTTTAATACCCCACTCACACCTATGGATAGATCAACTAAACTGAAAATTAGCAAGAAAACACAAATTTAAACGATACAATGGGCCAATTAGACCTAATTCATCTCTATAGGACATTTCACCCCAAAACAATGAATTTCACCTTGTTCTCAAGTGCACATGGAACCTTCTCCAGGATAGATCACATCCTGGGCCAAAAATCTAGCCTTGCTAAGTTCAAAAAAATTGAAATCATCTCAAGCATCTTTTCTGATCACATTGCGGTAAGGTTAGGTGTTAACTACTTTGGCCACCTCATGCGAAGAGTTGACTCATTGGAAAAGACCCTGATGCTGGGAGGGTTTGGGGGCAGGAGGAGAAGGGGACGACAGAGGATGAGATGGCTGGATGGCATCACCGACTCGATGGACATGAGTTTGAGTGAAATCTGGGAGTTGGTGATGGACAGGGAGGCCTGGCGTGTGGCTATTCATGGGGTCGCAAAGATTAGGACATGACTTAGCAACTGAACTGCTGAATTGAACAGGAAAAAAACTATAAAAATACAAACATATGGAGGTTAAACAACACACTTCTGAATAACCAACAAATCACAGAAGAAACCAAAATATGCATAGAAATGAATGAAAATGAAAATACAACAACGCAAAACCTATTCAGTAAAAGCAGTACTAAGGGGAAGGTTCATAGCAATACAAGCCTACCTCGAGAAACAGGAGAGAAATCAAATAAATAACCTAACTCTACACCTAAAGCAACTAGAAATGAAGAACTCTGGGTTAGTAGAAGGAAAGAAATCATAAAAGTTGGGGCAGAAATAAATGCAAAAGAAACAAAAGAGACCATAGCAAAAATCAACAAAACTAAAAGCTGGTTCTTCGAGAAGATAAATAAAATAGACAAACCATTAGCCAGACTCATCAAGAAACAAAGGAAGAAGAATCAAATCAAAAAAATTAGAAATGAAAATGGAAAAATCACAACAGACAACACAGAAATACAAAGGACCATAAGAGACTACTATCAGCAACTATATGCCAATAAAATGGACAACTTGGAAGAAATGGACAAATTCTTAGAAAAGTATAACTTTCCAAAACTGGACCAGGAAGAAATAGAATATATTAACAGACCCATCACAAGCACAGAAATTGAAACTGTAATCAGAAATCTTCCAACAAGCAAAAGCCCAGGACCTTCATAGCTGAATTCTACCAAAAATTTAGAGAAGAGCTAACACCTATCCTACTCAAACTCTTGCAGAAAATTGCAGAGGAAGGTAAATTTCCAAACTCATTCTATGAGGCCACCATCACCCTAATACCAAAACCAACAAAGATGCCACACAAAAAAAGAAAACTACAGGCAAATATCACTGATGAACATAGATGCAAAAATCCTTAACAAAATTCTAGCAAACAGACTCCAACAGCATATTAAAAAGATCATACATCATGACCAAGTGGGCTTTATCCCAGGGATGCAAGGATTCTTTAATCTGCAAATCAATCAATGTAATACACCACATTAACAAATTGAAAGATAAGAACTAGATGATTGTCTCAATAGATACAGAGAAAGCTGTTGACAAAATTCAACATCCATTTATGATAAAAACTCTCCAGAAAGAAGGCATAGAAGGAACATACCTCAACATAATAAAAGCCATATGTGATAAACCCATAGCAAACATTATCCTCAATGGTGAAAAATTAAAACCATTTCCCCTAAAGTCAGGAACAAGACAAGGATGCCCACTCTCACCACTACTATTCAACATAATTTTGGAAGTTTTGGCCACAGCAATCAGAGCAGAAAAAGAAATAAAAGAAATCCAAATTGGAAAAGAAGAAGTAAAACTCACTGTTTGCTGATGACATGATCCTCTACATAGAAAACCCTAAAGACTCCACCAGAAAATTACTAGAGCTAATCAGTGAATACAGTAAAGTTGCAGGATATAAAGTTATGATCCTCTACATAGAAAACCCTAAAGACTCCACCAGAAAATTACTAGAGCTAATCAGTGAATACAGTAAAGTTGCAGGATATAAAGTTAACACACAGAAATCCCTTGCATTCCTATACACTAACAATGAAAAAACAGAAAGAGAAATTAAGGAAACAATTCCATTCACCATTGCAACAAAAAGAATAAAATACTTAGGAATAAATCTACCTAAGAAACAAAAGACCTATATATAGAAAACTATAAAACACTGATGAAAGAAATCAAAGATGACATAAATAGGTGGAGAAATATACCATGTTCATGGATCGGAAAAATCAATATAGTGAAAATGAGTGTACTACCCAAAGCAATCTATAGATTGAATGCAATCCCTATAAAGCTACCAACGGTATTTTTCAGAGATTTAGAACAAATAATTTCACAATTTGTATGGAATTACAAAAAACCTCGAATAGCCAAAACAATCTTGAGAAAGAAAAAGGGAACTGGAGGAATCAAACTGCCTGACTTTAGGCTATACTACAAAGCAACAGTCACCAAGACAGTATGGTACTGGCACAAAGACAGAAACTTAGATCAGTGGAACAAAATAGAAAGCCCAGAGATAAATTTACGCACCTATGAACACCTTGGAGAAGGCAATGGCACCCCACTCCAGTACTCTTGCCTGGAAATCCCATGGATGAAGGAGCCTGGTAGGCTGCAGTCCATGGAGTCTCGAAGAGTCGGACATGACTGAGCGACTTCAGTTTCACTTTTCACTTTCATGCATTGGAGAAGGAAATGGCAACCCACTCCAGTGTTCTTGCCTGGAGAATCCCAGGGATGGGGGAGCCTGGTGGGCTTCCATCTATGGGGTCGCACAGAGTTGGACATGATTGAAGTGACTTAGCAGCAGCAGCAGCAGCATGGACACCTTATCTTTGACAAAGGAGGCAAGAATATACAATGGAGAAAAGACAGTCTCTTTAAAAAGTGGTGCTGGGAAAACTGGTCAACCACTTGTAAAAGAATGAAACTAGAACACTTTCTATCACCATACACAAAAATAAACTCAAAATGGATTAAAGATTGAAATGTAAGATCAGAAACTATAAAACTCCTAGAGGAAAACATAGGCAAAACACTTTCTGACATGAATCATAGCAGGATTCTCTATGACCCACCTCCCAGAGTAATGGAAATAAAAGCAAAAATAAGCAAATGGGACATAATTAAACTTAAAAGCTTTTGCACAACAAAGAAAACTATAAGCAAGATGAAAAGACAGTCTTCAGAATGGGAGAAAATAATAGCAAATGAAACAACTGACAAAGAATTAATCTCAAAAATATACAAGCAACTCCTAAAGCTCAATTCCAGAAAAATAAATGACCCAATCAAAAACTGGGCCAAAGAGCTAAACAGACATTTCTCCAAAGAAAACATACAAATGGCTAACAAACACTTGAAAAGATGCTCAACATCATTCATTATCACAGAAATGCAAATCAAAACCACAATGAGGTACCATCTCACGCCAGTCAGAATGATTGCTATCAAAAAGTCTACAAACAATAAATGCTGGAACGGTTGTGGAAAAAAGGGAACCCTCTTACACTGTTGGTGGGAATGCAAACTAGTACAGTCACTATGGAGAACAGTGTGGAGATTCCTTAAAAAACTGGAAATAGAGCTGCCAGCAATTGCCAGCAATCCCACTTCTGGGCATACACACAGAGGAAACCAGAATTGAAAGAGACATGTGTACCCCAATGTTCATTGCAACACGGTTTACAATAGCCAGTTGCAACCTAGATGTCCATCAGCAGACAAATGGATAAGAAAGCTGTGGTACATACACACAATGTAATATCACTCAGCTATTTAAAAAAATGCACTTGAATCAGTTCTAATGAGGTGGATGAAACTGGAGGCTTTTATACAGAGTGAAGTAAGTCAGAAAGAAAAGCACCAATACAGTATATTAATGCATATATATGGAATTTAGGAAGATGGTAACAATGACCCTATATGCGAGACAGCAAAAGAGACCCAGATGTAAAGAACAGACTTTTGGACTCTGTGGGAGAAGGCAAGGATGGGATGATTTGAGAGAATAGCATTGAAACATGTATATTATCATATGTCATCATATCATATGAAATAGATTGCCAGTGCAGGTTCAATGCATGAGGAAGGGTGCTCAGGGCTGGTGCACTGGGATGACCCTGAGGGATGGGACGGGGAGGGAAGTGGGAAGAAGAGTCAGGATGGGGAACACATGTACACCCATAGCTGATTCATATGAATGTATCACAAAAAAAAAACCCTCAATATTATAAAGTAATTAGCCTCCAATTAAAAAAAAAAAAAATTCTTTGGAGGGTGATTTTCTCCCAAACATTAGAGACTTTGATTTATCATAAAACTTTTCTTCCCTTTCTGATTTTCTAAGGCCAGATTAACTCTTATACAAATTTACCAAGAGAATCATGACTGAAAATCAAGTGGATTCAAATATTTCTAATATACCTGCTCAGAAAATGTAATTATATATATAAATACATATGTGTGTGTGCTTATTAGTTGCTCAGTCGTGTTTGACTCTTGTGACCCCATAGACTGTAGCCTGCCAGCTTCTCTCCATGGGATTCTCCAGGCAAGGATACTGGAGTGAATATCAGTCCTATTTTATGGAATGAACACGGTATAATTTATTCAACAACGTGTATCATGTATTCTATACAAACCTGCTTGTGCATACACATATACACACGCAGGTGCTACATATATACATATATATCATGTAATGGCATAAAAATCACAGATAACAGAGAAAACATAAATCCCTGTCAGAAATTTATTCAGTGATTACTTATCGAATGCTACTGTTTCAGACACTGAGGTCGGCATTAGTGACACCTCAGTGTATAATAAAGACAATTTTCTTGTCATCACAAAAATTAAGCCACTGGTTCAGAAACTCATACTGTCACATAATGATTTTGAGTAAGTGTTTTAAATGAATGGGGTTATTATGAGAGTTAAATGACAATGTATATGATAGTATTTTGTAAATTGCAAAATGCCATGCAATGTTACACATTAAGTATTTAAAGATATGTTCTCCAATGCTCATGTTCTGGAAATACACCATTGGAGTATGATTGACTATGAATGATTTAGGGTAAAATGCAGTGTGAGTAGGAGGTTTATAGACTTAGCTGACTTAAAGTAGGGAAAAAATATCCTCTAGAATGAATAGTCCCTGAATTTCTCTCATTACTGCAAATCCTTTTCTTCTTGCTTGTTGCTTCTCTCTCACAATCAAAATTTACCATAATTCCAGCAGCTGGCAGTTAAAAAGCTGTCTCTTGGTTTTCTTGCTGAGAGCTTACTCTTTTGTAGTTTTAAGTATGTTTATATTTGGGATTGAGACAGAACCTTGTTGAAATTATTCACTGTTTATTTTGGTTGTCTGCAATGGACATCTCATGTACCTCATAGGTTCCCACCCTTCCCTGCAAGTTAAGACTAAGGTATTCATTCTGGGCTTACTGGTGGTTGACAGCTCTATGCTGAGTCACTCTTTGGAAATTGCCCCTGGCTAAAGAGATTAATTCACCTGAGAATCCTGCCTCTTTCTCTGGTTCAGTTCAGTTCAGTTGCTTAGTCATGTCTGACTCTTTGTGACCCCATGGACTGCAGCACACCAGGCCTCCCTGACCATCACCAACTCCCGGAGTTTACCCAAACTCATCTCCATTGAGTCGGTGATGCCATCCAACAACCTCATCCTCTGTCGTCTGCTTCTCCTCCTGCCTTCAATCTTTCCCAGCACCAGGGTCTTTTCCAATGGTAATGCACATCCAATAACTGATGTAGGGCCATAAAGGTTTGGCACTTGCCTCAGTTCAAAATATCTTTGGCCATCCCAACTTCAGAGGTCCCTGATGGGATAATCTGAGACGTGTGTTGGAATTGCCAAGAATTCAGCTTCCTCTGTCCATCCTGCTTCATTCTCCACTCCAACAGGTCCTTATCCAAATAACACTTCCCAACAAATAAACTTCCTGTGTATACATTTCTTTGTTAGGTTCACTTCCAGAGGACCTAAGCAGCATTAACACTGCAGAACATTATTTCACTGATAAAATAAATTGTATTTAAATGTACTTAGTTATCCACACATCTGGACATAAAAAACTGACTCACATAATAAAGTCTCATAATTTTTCCATATACTGAGATATTCCTATATTTGTTCATATATTTATTCATATCAAAAATAACTATATGCCTAATATATACTAGGTATAGTGAAAAAAAAGAGAGATATGATGAGCAAAAAAGAAATGAATGCTCATGCAGTTTACAGATAAGTTAGAGAGATGAACATTTGTCAAGTAATCACACAAAAATATAATATTTACTATGAATAACAACATCAAGGAAAATGTAGAGAACTGTTACATCTGAAGTACTGGGAAATCAGTGAAGGATAGCTTGAGTAAATGACCTTGCTGCTAATTTCTGAAGGACAACAGGAGTTAAGAAGGCAAAAAGTATTGAAAGTGAAAGTGCTGGTTGCTCAGTCATGTCCAACTCTTTGCGACTCATGAACTGTAGCCCACCAGGCTCCACTGACCATGGAATTCTCCAGGCAAGAATATTGAACTGGGTTGCCATGCCCTTCTCTAGGGGATCGTCCTGACCCAGGGATCAAATTTGAGGCTCCTGCATTGCAGACAGATTCTGTACCATCTGAGCCACCAGGGAAGCCCCTAAGAAGGCAAAAAAGAGGAGATCAAAAGCATTCCAGGCGAGAAAGTTATCTCTGCAAAGACTCCAAGAGCAGTGTTATCCTATTGGAAGGGAAAGAAAACTCTGATATCTGGAGATCAAGAAGCTGGGGAGCGGGGGTGGGAATTATCCCAGAGGGAGGCAGTAGAAATAAGAATGGCCTGCACTGTTTTAGTTTTAGTTTAGGATTTTGAATTTTATCCTATAAGAAATGAGAAATCATGGAAGTTTTTTAAAGCAATGCAATGACATGATCAAATGTATGTATTTTGAAGTATCACTCTGATTGCAGTATATGTATAATTGCATATTCATATACTCACTTGGGTGAATGTGTGAAAATCAACAAAGGCCAGTGATTTCTGGGCTCAGTCATTTCCTCCACATGCTAGACTGGCTGATAGTCACCATTGTCATGGAAACCAAAACAGTGAGTTTTCTACCATGTATCAATATCATTGTCACTTATTATTTTCTAATAATTAAAAAGCAGGTCTCTATTTTTTTCCCCATGGGCATGTAGTGAAGTTATAATATTATATTAGCTGCAGATGTACGCCATAGTGATTCATAGTACATAGTAGTTTGTACTTCTTAATCTTCTACCTCTATTTGCCCCTCCGCCTTTTCTTTCCCCACTGGTAACTACTAGTTTGTTCTCTATATCTGTGAGTCTTTTTCTGTTTGTTATATTGATTCTGTCCCAGGATCCATCTCTATTCGTCAGCAGGCAGGCACCAGATTTGGAATACTATAAAACCCACAGCTAGCCATGTCAGGAACTTGCCCCACCCACCAGCAGGCCAACACTACCCTTGGGAACTCTGATCTTCCAACCACTCACCCCAGAACCTGGCTCTGCCAGCCAGCGAGCCAGCACTAGCCCTGGGACCCCTTGTCCCAGTATTCCACAGTCAGCTTCTCATGACTTGGCCCCACCAAAGGGTGGCCAAGAGCTTCCACACAAAGCAGGCCCTGGCAATGCTTTGGTCTGACTGACAGCAGACTGACAGAAGCCACCGACAACCCACCACAACAGAAGTACTCATGCAGCAAGTAGAAGTGATACCTCTAGAAATACAGTTCTAGTGACCAGAGAGAGGGGAGTGCCCTGCTGGGAATCAGAGAACATCTTCTATAAAAGGCCACTTTTCCCAGCTCAGGAAGTATAAACAACTTATCAGATACACAGAGATTACAACAACTTAGGCAAAATGAAGCAACAGAGGAGCAAGATTAAACTCCATAAGAACTAAGTGAAGTGCAGATAGGCAGTCTACCTGATAAAGAGTTCAAAGTAAATCATGAAAATGAACAAAGAACTCAGGAGAAGAATGGATGAAGTGAGAAGTCAGAGGTTTTTTAGCAAAGTTAGAAAATGTAAAGAACTAACCAGAGGTGAAAAAATACAATAATTGAAATGAAAAATACACTAGAAGGAATCAAAAGTAAATAAAATGATAGAGGAACAAATTAGTGAGCTGGAAGATAGAGGAGTGGAAATCATTGAAGCTAAAAAGAAAAAAGAATGAAAAGAAACAACTGTTTAAGAGATTTCTAGAACAACATAAAACAGTAACATTCTCATTATACTGGCCCCATAAGAAGAGAGAGAGAAATAAAGGGGCAAAGAATATATGTAAAGGTATAATAGCTGAAAACTTCCTAGCCTGGGAAAATAAACAGGCATCCAGGTCCAGGAAGCACAGAGAGTCCCAGACAGGATCAACTCAAAGAGGACCCACCAAGACACCTTGAAATTAGAATGGAAAAGCAAAACTTAAAAAGAGGCTAGATTTTTAAAAACAGCAAGGGTATAACAAGGTACATACTGGGAAACTCCCAGAAGGCTATCAACCAACTTTTCAGAAGAAACTCTGCAGGCCAGAAGGAAGTGGCCTAACATATTTACAGTGATGAAGGGGGGAAATCTACAACCAAGAATACTCTACCTGGCAAGGCTTTCTTTCAGATTTGATGAAGAAATCAAAAGTTTTACAGAGAGTAAAAAAGGAAAAAGAGTTCAGTACCGCCAAACCAGTTTTATAAAAAATGTTAAAAGAGACTTCTCCAAGGGAAAAAGAAAAGACCAAACCAAGAAACATGAAAATCATGAAGGCAAATATGCAGTCAAGGTAGTAAATCTACCATGTATAAAGCTAGTAAGAAGACTGAAAGGTAAAAGTAGTAAAATCATCTATGTCTGCAATAAGAACTTAAGGAATTCACAAAACAAAAAGTTGTAAAATATGATGTTAAATACAGTAGTAGTGAGGGGGTGGGAGTAAAATTGCAGGGTTGTTAAAATACTTGAAATTAAAAGATGGGCAACTAAAAAAACTATATGTATATATGTGTTATCCATCTAGATAGATAGATAAATATCTCATGTTAACCACAGACCAAAAGTCTATCATACACACTAAAGAGAGAGAAATGAATCCACAAACAATTAAAGATAGTCATCAAGACACAAGATAGGCCTCATCTCCAGTTGAGGCAGGAACCTCAGGGTTTCTCTGACTTCAGACTCCGATCGCAGGGTCCCTGCTGACTTGGGACAGGAGAGTCAGGCCTCGTCTTGGGTTGAGGCATAAAAAAAAAAAAAAAAAAAAAGACACAAGATAAAAGAACAAAATAAGAAGAAAGGAGCAATAAAGAGCTATAAACAACCCCCAAACAATTAGAAAAATGGTAATATATTCAGTTCAGTTTAGTTCAGTTCAGTCACTCAGTCGTGTCCGACTCTTTGTGACCCCATGAATCACAGCATGCCAGGCCTCCCTGTCCATCACCATCTCCCATCTCCCAGAGTTCACTCAAACTCATGTCCATTGAGTCAGTGATGCCATCCAGCCATCTCATCCTCTGTCGTCCCCTTTTCCTCCTGCCCCCAATCCCTCCCAGCATCAGAGTCTTTTCCAATGAGTCAACTCTTCACATGAGGTGGCCAAAGTACTGGAGTTTCAGCTTTAGCATCATTCCTTCCAAAGAACACCCCGGGCTGATCTCCTTTAGAATGGACTGGTTGGATCTCCTTGCAGTCCAAGGGACTCTCAAGAGTCTTCTCCAATACCACAGTTCAAAAGCATCAATTCTTCGGTGCTCAGCTTTAACTTATCAGTAATTATTTTAAATGTGAATAAACTGGAATGCTCCAAAGGCATAGAAGAGCTGAGTGAACACATATAGATTGCCAACAGGCACATAAAAAGATGCTCAACATCACTAATCATCAAAGAAATTAAAATCAAAATCCCAATGAGATATCACTTCACACTTCTCAGAATGGTTATCTTTAAAAAGACCACAAATAACGTATGTCGGTGAGGACATGGAGAAAAGGAAAGCTTGTACAGTGTTGGTAGGTTTGTAACTTATTGCCGCCAATATGGAGTACAGTGTGGAGGTTCCTCAAAAACTTAGAACTAGACTACCATGTCATCCAGAAATTCCACTCCTGAGTATATATCTGAAGAAAATGAAAAGACAAATTCAAAAAGTATAAGTATCCTAATGTTCATAGAAGCCTGATTTACAGTAGCCAAATATAGTAGTGGCTTAAGTGTCCATCATCAGAGGAATGAATAAATGTGAAGTATATATGTATATATAGAATAGAATACTACTAAGCCATGAGTAGCCAGGGAGCTATCAGGCTACCCTGGTAGCTCATGTGGTAGAGAATCTGCCTGCAATGCAGGAGACACAAGTTCAATCGTTGGGTTGGGAAGATCCCATGACGAAGGGAATGGCAACCTACTCCAATATTCTTGCCTGGAGAATTCCATAAACAGAGGAGCCTGGCAGACTACAGTCCATGGAGTCGCAGAGTCAGACATAACTGCACGACTATCACTTTCAGCCATAAAAAAGTGTGAAAGTTTGCCATTTGCAACAACATAAATGGACTTGAAGGACATTGTGCTACATGAAGTGTCAGACATAGAAAAAACAAATATTGTATGTTATCACTTATATGTGGGGGGGAAAAAATCCCAATGCTTTTAATCAAAGTCTGGAAAGAAAAACCTAAACCCTTCTTAATCAGTGGCTCTCTTTCTGCTTTCCAATATGAAACTGTAAAGATCCATTTTTAATCTTCTGAATAATGAATGACAGGCTATTCTTGTTCTTTGGTTTGTTTTCATGATCTCCATTTCCTCTATAGTGTGAAGTCCTTGTTAGTTTTGAGTGTGTCTTATCCTATCTTCCTCCATGCCTAAAGAGTACCTAGTAATAGTACATATAATTATGTTCAAATTCGTATTAATTATGGTAAAGCGTCTGCCTGCAATGCAGGAGACCCGGGTTCGATCCCTGGGTGGGGAAGATCCCCTGGAGGAGGAAATGGCAACCCATTCCAGTATTCTTGCCTGGTAAATCCCATGGATGGAGGAGCCTGGTATGCTACAGTCCATGGGGTCGCAAAGAGTCAGACACGACTGAGCGACTTCACTTCATTACTTTCTAAATATGACAGAGGAAACAGAAAACCTGAGAGGAAAAGATTTCTAGTAATAAGTGTATAAATAAAGGGTAATAATGGGCAATTCACACACACAGACACACACAAAAATAAAGAATACAAGTGGATGATAAAAAAAGTAAAACTACATCAACCAAACTAGTAGTCAAAGAAATGGCATTTAAATGATAATGAGATATAATTTTTCACCCATTAGACTGGCAAGGAAAATATAAGGCGTGGTCAAGGTGTTGGAAAATTAATGGATTCATAAGACTCTATAATTACTAAAGTTTTGTATGGTATATAGTTAGAGCCATTTAGCAAAACACACCCAGATTTTAGGGCTTCCCAGGTGGCTCACAGGGTAAGGAATATGCCTGTGATGCAGGAGACATGGGTTTGATCCCTGGGGAGGGAAGATCCTCTGGAGGAGGGCATGGTGACCCACTTCAGTATTCTTGCCTGGAGAACTCCATGGACAGAGGAGCCTGGTGGGCTACAGTCCACAGGTTTGCAAAGAGCCAATCAGGACTAAAGTGAATGAACATGCCCTCACCAAAATTTTAAACATGTGCATTACCTTTGTTCCAACTTCATTTCGGATATATTTGTGTCTTTAAAAAAATTATACTTCTATGTACAATTTACATAAAGTATGGCTCATTCCAAAGTTGTTTATGCAAAAGCAAAAACATAACATCATAAATGTCCTACAAAAGGTGGCTGATCAACAACTGTATTGAATGGATACAGTTAAATTTTATTTAGTCTTTAGAACTGAGGTTGTATAATATTACCAACAGTGAAGGGCACTGACAGTATATTAAAGAACATATGAGATTATATGGCCTAAATATACTTGGATAAGTAACAAGCACAATTAGTTAATTATAGGAAAAAGTAAAATATATCTTAAAAACTCTGTTGCATTATAAGCACATATACCTTTTATAAATTTGTGTGTGTGCATGAAAGACCTTCCTTACTCCTACCATGGTGCTTGGCACATGTTAGGCTCACTGTAATTTTCATATTTTACATTAAAAATGGTAAAGAACCTGACTGCCAATGAAGGAGACAGAAGAGATGTGAGTTTGATCCCTGGGTTGGGAAGATCCCCTGGAGGAGGGCATGGCAACCCACTCCAGGATTCTTTCCTGGAGATTCCCTTAGACAGAGGAGCCTGGTGGACTACAGTCCATAAGGTCGCAGAGTCAGTCATGACTGAAGCAACTTAGCACACATGCAAAAGTGTCTATAATGTTCTACAGTCCATTCTATGAAAATAACTATTCATATCATAGTCCTGAATTAAAATTTTGTACTAGTTATAGAATCTGGCAAATAGATTTATAATATCATGGTCCTGGCTACAATTTTCAAGTTGTGTCATTCTCTCAATTCAGTTGCTCAGTCATGTCCGACTTTGCAGCCCCATAGATTGCAGCACACCAAGCCTCCCTATCCTTCACCATCTCCCAGAGCTTGCTCAAACTCGTCCATTCAATCAGTGATGCCATCCAAGCATCTCGTCCGCTGTCATCCCCTTCCTCTCCTGCCTTCAATCTTTCCCAGCTTCAGGGGCTTTTGCAATGAATCAGCTTTTCTCATCAGGTGGCCAAAGTATTGGAGCTTCAGCTTCAGCATCAGTCCTTCCAGTGAGTATTCAGCGTTGATTTCCTTTAGGATCGACTGGTTTCATCTCTTTGCAGTCCAAATTGTAGAAACTGACAAAGAGTGAACACTGCTTAAAGTGAAAGTGAAAAGGAAAGTCAAGTCGCTCAGTCATGTCCGACTCTTTGCGACCTCATGGACTGTATAGCCTACCAGACTCCTCATCCATGGGATTTTCCAGGCAAGAATACTGGAGTGGATTGCCATTCCCTTCTCCAGGAGATCTTCCTGACCCAGGGATTGAACCCGGGTCTCCCGCACTGTAGGCAGACGCTTTACCATCTGAGCCACCAGGGAAGTCTCATCTAACAAGACAAAATAAATTGAATATTTGAATAATATCCCATTACAACATAATTAATTGAATGCATTGATTTATTTGAATTTTAAAGTGATACTTAGACTTTTGCTCCAAAACCTTTTTGGCTTCCCAGTTCACTTAGTAAAGTTCATAGTGCCCATAAGGCATCAATGATCTAACTCATTTATTCCTCTTCTCCTACTTCCTGATGCTCTTATTCACTCCAGCTCTTCTACTTGCTGTTCCCTGTGCCTGTAGTGATAGTCTACCAGCAATTTTAACAGCTAGCCTCTTATCAGCTTCAAGCTTTTATGTAAAATTCACCTTTTTGGTAAGACCTATTCTGACTACTACATTTAAATTGCAGCTCTCATTTGTCCCATTCACTGTACCTCTTTTCTTACTTTATTGCAAACTGGTATTCTATTTATTTTAATTATGTGTCCATTCATCATCTACCTTAAGTTCTATAAGGTTGTTTTGTTCACTGATGTTCCCCCATTGTCTGGACTAACTGCCTAGCACAGTGTATATGCTCCACAAATATTTCATGTGAATGGATGATACAACTAGTGTATTATGGTCTCTTTTCATTCTTTTCCTACTTTGTATTAGCATTTAATATTGAGTATTGTAGATCTATTTTTCTATCTTACCCATTAGAGAGAATTATTCAAGGGCAAATACTATGTCTTGTTAACCATTGAATCCTTAGCTTATATAGTGTGTAGAAATAAGTAGGTGTACCCAGATATGTGTTGATCGAAGGAATAAATGGGTTGAAAATCAGCATGTTTATTTTTCCAGTAGCACTTGCCCAATTACATCGTTAAACATTTAAAAGTTGAAATTTATCATGTATGGCAATCACAGAAACTCCAAGCTAGTAGCTTACTCTGAAACATGTTTCCTGTTCTCATTCTTGCCTTAGCAACTTACTTGGCAACATTTGATAAATATAGTCAATGTGTAAAGTACCTAGAGTAGTCTTTTCAGTACATTTGAAAATATTGTTCATTTTCTTATTTCATGTCTTAAACATTCAAAGAATTTCACTAGTTTTTTTTTTTTTTTTTGGGGGGGGGGGGTATCCTGAGTAGTTTCTTCTCCATCTATTGAAAATGTTATCAGATTATACTTTAAAAAAAAATTGCATCCAATTTGCAGAATGCAAGAGAACAATTATTTGGTAGTGTTGGAGAGCAGAATTTGCCACCCCAAAATATGTCTCTTTGGCATATTATTTTAAATTGGTTATTTTCTGAGAAACAGCAGACATGAAAAGGGCTCGAAAACCAGGTAGGTGCCCTTTTGTAAGAAACATATTTATAAGAGGAATGTCCATTTTAATAAGGGTGTCTTTATTTCTGTGCCTGGAAGAGGATAACCAAGTATTTTATCAGTGGAGAAAGTAGTGCCTTAAATCTGCATCACAATCACTTTGTTTACTAAGCTTTTCCTAATAACCTCCTAAAACTGACTCTCTTACCCTCAACATCTTCCTTTGTCTTTAGCTGAAGATGCTGCTTAAGTTGAGCGCTTTAGCCATTTGGGCGAGTTATTCAGTTTCTCTGGGTCTCTCCCATGTATACATGTTACAAAATTTTTGTTTGATTTTCTCTTGTTAATCTGTCTCATGTCAGTTTAATTCTTAAGGCATCCAGAAGAACCTAGGAGGGGAGGGGAAAATTTCTTCCTACCTAACACAGTTTGTGTCACAGGCAGAATTATTACTCCATAAGTGTTTTAACTCTCTTTTAGAAGCACTGGCTATTACATGTTTGTGCCATTGTATGTGACATGTGTCTGTGCATATGTAGATGTATTTTATCAGTCAGTATATGTTTTAGATTTGTTGTATAAGGTTAGTCATTGCTGAACTCATAAACTTGGCTATCTTGTTTTAGATTTCAGTTGAAAGATTTTCTTTTAAATATTGTCCTATTATTTTCTTTTTTTTTTTTTTTTTTTGGATATGAGAGATGGGAAGTTGAGGGAGACTGATTAGCATGACTCTTCCAAGTAGCACAAATAGATTTCACAATGTGATCTTTGATAAATGTCCAAATGGATTTTAAAACTAAGTAAATTAAACTGCTTTTTATTGAGTCCCATAATTTATTCCAACCATCTGTGTCATACACACACAAAAGTTTGTTTCCTAAGGGCTTTAGATTATTTTTTTGTCACCCTCAGCCCCATCATTAGGATATAACAATATTAACATATTTCAGGATTGACTCTGGTTCCCTAATGAATATGATATATCTTTCAGTCAAGAAACATTTTTCAACACCACTGTTTGTAATTTGGAGATTAAAAAAATATGGAACCAAAAGCATTCTTTTGGCATCATATTTTCTATTTAAAGGCCACCAAATGTTTCTTTTTGAGAGATTGTATTGAACGGTTAGGATCTTGGCATCCACTGTTGTTCAAAGGAAAGATTTTCCTGGCCCACACTTGTTGTTGCTGGACAATGAATGACTGGAATGTGTGGACAGAGCCACCTTCCCATCTGTACTAGTCTTAACTATCATCGATTGATGTGTGGTGTCCTCTGTTGAACCATGCATGGTTAGTCATTAATTTTACTTAGAGCTAATAAAAATACATGCCTTTATTCATCATTTACTGTATGCCTTGGACATTGCATATAGTTTCTGATGTAATCATCACAACAATCAGAATTTACAGAGAAACTGATGCTTATGTCTTTTATTGGTATTTCTGTTAACTAGTTTTTTTGATAGAAGGTATTAAAGCAATGTTAGAAATTTGTGGATTTTGTTTGTTATAAACGCATTATAATTTATAAAGTGCATTTTTAGTTTTGTTCAAGGAGAATGATACCTACTTTTAAAGTGCTTCTTTATATAATTATCTTTATATTGTGAAAAGAGGCTTTGTAAGGGTAAACTGTGTATCTTCTCAAGACTGAATCTAGGCATATCCTGGTTTCTTGCCCAAGACTCCTTCATTCAATACATCTTTCATCTTGAAATAGAGTTATAGTAACCTACATCCCCCTGCTTAGCTGCTGTTAAGTCGCTTCAGTCATGTCCGACTCTGTGCGACCCCATAGATGGCAGCCCTCCAGGCTCTGCCATCCCTGGAATTCTCCAGGCAAGAACACTGGAGTGGGTTGCCATTTCCTTCTCCAATGCATGAAAGTGGAAAAGTGAAAGTGAAGTCGTGTCCAACTCTTCACGGCCCCGTGGACTGCAGCCTACCAGGCTTCTCCATCCGTCCATGGGATTTTCCAGGCAAGAGTACTGGAGTGACACCCTCCTGCAGATTCTACCTATTTTCTTAATTATATATCTATTGTATTCTATTCAGTTCTATTTGGTTCTATTCTGGTCTATCTGTAATCTATAATAATGCTGATGTTTAGGGAATTATATTATCTAAATGGTGGCTTTTCTGTGCTACAACAAGAAATATATAAGATAGATATATGTGTCAACCATGTCCCATGTAAATATATATATTTGCAGTTGGTATATATATAATAAATCCATGCTTATGTGATGAGCTCTGTCACAAATTTTCACAGAAATATAATATGTTAAATACTATGTCATCTTTCTCACATCATTTGCACAAAGTTAGATTGCTACATGTGTAACACAAATTTCAAAACAACTCATATGATGCAATGATACAAAAAGCAATTCATACTTTAAAGTAGATTGTTCTGAGACTGGCAAAAAAAACTGACTAAAGCAACAAAAAACAGAGAAAGATAAATGAATTTGGAATCATTTAGCCTAGAGAAGATAAAACTTGCTACATTTGAATAAACAATTGTATTAAATTTTTTTGTAAGAATAGTGAGCAGTTTTCTATTGTGACATCAGATCAAGAAATGAATTTAACAAACTACTGAAGAGTTTAATTGGCTTCAAGGAAAATCAATTTTATGCCAAAGTAATGAAATGTTAGAATGAACTACTAAGGAAGATACGAAGTCTTTATACTTGGAAATCAGCACAAAGAACATAAATGACTATCCCAACCCTCAAAGCAAGCTTGCTGCTGTTGTTTAATTGTTCAGTTGGGTCTGACTCTTTTTGTGACCCCATGGACTGTAGCCTGTCAGGTTCCTCTGTCCCTGGGATTTCCCAGGCAGAATACTAGAGTGGGTTGCCATTTCATTCTCTAGGGGATCTTTCTGACCCAGGGATCAAACCTGTGTTCCCTGCATTGGCAGACAGATTCTTTACCACTGTGCCACCAGGGAAGCCCAGAAGCAAGCTATTGGACAACAAGATCTCAAGTGGCCTTTTCAAAACTTTTGTTTTACAAACATCATAACTCATTCCCTTACTTTTCTTCTATCTCTCCCTGCCATTCATAACAATATCCTAAGCAATAACAATTTCTGGCTTTTCTTTTTAAACACATCTGATTATAAGACTATTAACTGCCATTTCTCTTTTACATTCCATTGTCAAGAAGTGAAAGCAATTTTATAAAGTGAACCAGTTTTTCAGGAAAAATACAGATTTCAAGGGCATCTATGTATGCACTTAAAATGAATTCTTTACATATGTGTAAAAACTAGATTGATGATTGAAAAATATTGTTAAATCATAACACTTCCCTAATCAAAACCAGCAATGGCTTCTCATTAAAACTAAAGTAAAATCCACATTTTGTAGAATGGACTACGAGGCTTTTCAGGATCTGAAATTCTATTTCTCTGATCTTACCTCTTCCTATTCTTCTCCAGCTCACACCACTTCAACCACTCCGGGCTTACTACTTATCCAGAACACCAACTTCTTAGCTCTTCTTAGCCTTTGTCTTTGGGTTAATACGAAAATGATACTGAGCAGGTGACCACTCAACAATGTTGGATCAGGACATTTCACACTCGGGGAACAGTCAGTAAAAAGCCCTGAATGCTCCGTTTCTGTCATTTTCCCCTGAACATGCACACACAGCAACGTCCGTCTTTCTCCTGAACTTTTTCTTTGCTGTATACTCACTGATGTTATATGTTTGTATACCTGTTTAGTGTCAGTTTCTCCTGTATCATGAGTACTATAATCCAAGACAGATTTCTTTAGAGATAGGTCTAAAGGTGAACTGGGAAGTACAATTTGCAGAAATTGTATCATTTAGTCCTCCTAAAATGAATCAAGGCTTATTGTCTTTGGGTAAAAATGTATTGTTAAAAAAAAAAAAACTTACAGTGAACTTCTTTCCTCAGTGTTAGAAAACATTTGCTATTTAAAAAATGTGATTCTCTCTCTAGATGTGAGAAGAATTTATTCCATTCCCTATTTGAGAATTTCATTGCCATTTGCATGTTGCCTGGAATACAAATTGTACTTAGTAATCAATCAGTGTTTAATTGCCGCTCAAGTAAACCCTTGTAATCAGACTTGCTATAAAAATGTTAAGGTGTGCAAAAAGCATAAGGTGGCATTTTCCCCTCCTTCTTATTATGCCTGTGTAACTTCCATTAATACTAATAGGAGGCACAGCTGGTCGTCAACAGGAGATTACAGGTTGCTGCTTAAATCATATTTTATTTTTATACCTTGGCAAGATTTATGTATTGAAATCAGTTGGCCAGATTTTTGCTGTTGTTAAGAAAGCTTTTACCCTGAAAGAATGAGATTGGGGGAGGGAAATGGAGTCTCATATTTTTTATTTTAGGAATATAAAGACTTGAAATCCAAGCAGCAGCTTGTCCTTATACAGCAAGTCTGTCTTACGCGTTAGCACCAGCTGGAGTCCCATTTCTAATTTGCTGTGAAGAATTAAGTGATTTGAGACCCATGCCCTGGAGTATTTGACCTCCAATGTCAACCAGCTAGCTTGCAATTCCCTTGGCTGGAAAGTTTCTCCAGAATTGATTTGAACTAACATCAGTTAAAATACTCTGCAATATAGTGGTAAATATCATTGCAAATCTGAGGATGGCTTTATAACCATAAAAATAAACACACTGTAGAATATTAAGGAAAGGAGTTTAAGAAACATGGAAAGCTTGGTGATCAGAAATGTTGTGATAATAGAACCTTTCACCCCAGGGTCATCTGTTTGAGTCCAGCACAGTTGGGTAGCATCACTGGCCGAAGGTGGTTGTTTGTGGCATATGTAAACTGTGTCAGTACTCTCAAGTTCATTTCTTTGTGGTCAAGTCTATTTGTTATAAAACAGCTAGTCCTGTTATTCTCAATTGCCACAGTGTTGACAATTCTAGAGGAGATTAGAAGGACTAATAAGTGTCCTCATTATCCCAGTGCAAACCAGTCTCCTTTTATCTCAGTCTTCCTTTTCTCATGTGTTGCCCTCTCCTGAATTGTCCATTTTTTCGCTGTACCTAATCTAGTACTTCAAGTCATTCAGCTCATTCCTTCTCCCTCTCCATAATACTTCTCCCAATAATCCTAGGGTTATTATTTTCATTTTCTCATTCTTAACCTTCCTTGGTATCCATTACCTGAAGATAAATATACCAGTATAAGTAACACTGTTACAGGTGGACAAACAAATGCCATCATTCCTGTAATTCTTCTTGAACTTCTCTATCCCTCTATTTTCTCCTCGTCCAGCTTCCACTGTGGTTAATCAGCCATATCCCATGGAGCCATATCCTGTTTCTCACTGTAAAATCTTACCTGGCTCCTCACTCAGGTTCTGGGGCCCCTAGTTTGCCTTGCCTATCCTAACTTGCTGTACTATCTGCTTTAAGCCATGAAAGGTACAATAAAAGTTTATAACCAGGCCTGTCCCCAGCCCTTTGACATGATAAAGTAGATGAAGGAGAAAGTAGGCGGAAAGTGTCAATCATGAGGAGAGATCAAAAGGTGTAGGTACCTTCCAAAAATCCCTGGTTGGAAAATTACATACTGATTACCCTTCATAGTCTATTTTCTTATATTTACTAGAGTCATATGTTTGTTGGAGTATTTAGTACATTTAATATTACATTTCAAGTATAGTATGTGTTCATATAGCCTTATGATGTTATCCCCCAATTCTTTAACTTCTATATTTGTTATCAGAGTAAAACCACATAGTAGGACTGAGTAATAAAAGTAGCCATCTTTTGTTGAGAAATTACTGTGTTAGACAGTGCCTTGAGTCCATTATGTATATTTTCTCATTCAATACTTAAGTCTATCTCAAGAAATAGTATTATGCTTATTTTACAGTAAAGGAAATTGGGCCTTCAAGAGTTTAAGTACCTGACCAAAGTCAAACTGCCAGAAATATCAAGTTTTAGACTGAACACAGGTACTTCCAAATTCACAGACCATTTCTTTCATTAGAAAAATTCCCATAATGTCTTCAAATTCTAATATTTTGTGATTTGATCCATCTATTTAAGCACCTAAGGTCCAGAGTGATATTTACCACAATATATCAAGTTTGCTTCAAGGAAATACTAAGCATATGCATTTAACTCAGTGCTTTATTTAATATATGTGGTGAAATCAAAGAGAGTTATGTTTATGTGCCATTGTGAACACATTCTTGGTTGTTTAAGTCTTTACTCCATAGATACTGAGTGTAATAATCCAGTAAGTGACATATATTTCCTTTTTGTCTTAGAAAATACATAACACATTATTGGGCACTGAATAAATATTCAGCAAGTGCTTATAGCTGATATTCAAGTAAAATGAATAAATGTACAAAATTTAGAAGTTTGTAACCTGCAAAGTTTGATTTTTACTTGAAAGAAAAATGTATCCTATTTCCTACTTAGGTGCCTAAGACTGTATCCAGTCCACTAGTGATGTTTTAAGGGATATGTGATCATTTTTTATTTCTAATTTATTTTTTTCTGAATATGTAATAATAAAAATGTAAAAGAAAGTAAGGGAGAAAATATGTAACACATAATTCCACCATCAATGCTTTAATCTATGTCAATTTATACAATTGCTTTACACAATTGTAATTATTTTAATGACTTTGGTTTGTGACCTGATGTTTTTTCACTTAACACAAAATATGATATTTAGTAGATTCATGTAATTCTGTGTTTTGAGTGTTCTATAATACACTAGTAAGCATAGGTTAGGTTATGCTGTGATAACAAATTATGCCTGAAATTTCAGAGGCTTAAAACCACAGAGGTTTATGTCTTACTCATGGTGCATTTTGCCTGGAAAATCCCATTGCGGGGAGGAGCCTGGGAGGCTGCAGTCCATGGGGTCTCGAAGAGTCGGACATGACTGAGCGACTTCACTTTCACTTTTCACTTTCATGCATTGGAGAAGGAAATGGCAACCCACTCCAGTGTTTTTGCCTGGAGAATCCCAGGGACGGGGGAGCCTGGTGGGCTTCCGTCTATGGGGTTGCACAGAGTCGGACACGACTGAAGTGACTTAGCAGCAGCAGCAGCATGCTACATTTCCCATGTGGGTTGTCAGGGAACCTCTGCTCCATAGTCATGCTGAGACCTAGTTGTCAGAGATTTTACTTTCTTTTGGTTGACTCTTCTGGACTATGTGACCTCCTGAGTCACGTAGCACTTTAAAAAGATGCAGGACGTTTTCATCTAAGCAATTAAATACCTAAACCAGAAATAAGATGTCAATTTCTACTCATAGTCCAATAGCCAAGAGTTTATTTTACTCTTCTAATTGCAAGGGGGCTGAAAAGTGTAAGGAAACATATATTTATGCTCATATATTTTATATATATTTTATATAATTAATCCTCCTCACTTTTTTCCTTTAATATAATTCCTTCAGTTTTGTATTTAACAAAGATTTCTCAAAGTTATGATTATTAAGAAAGGCATTCTTCTCTTTTTTCAAACACTAATAAAAATGTAGTAGGTACTAACCTTTGACTTCAGACTTAGTTGGGTTCAACAAAAATATAACTCAATTTATTCTTTAATAGAACTCAGTTTTTATTCTGAATTCTTAATCAGTCAAATGGCAAAATCAAAATCTCACTCACTGTAAAACTTCTTTTCCCATTCAAATAGAATTGCTTCTACATTCTAGGCAGTTGACAAAGGGCCAGCAGCTTAGTAAGGACTGTGGGCACCTGATCCACAGTCATTTTCATGTTTCTCTGTGACAAGTAATGAGATGACCATCATCTATTCTGTTCACTGTCCATACATGTAAGTAGTTTCCTTCCCTTTCCTGAAGACAAGACCTCCAAGCATCTGTTCTCTCTCAGGTACTGTTGTGCTCCTATCAAACAGAAGGACCACATTATTCTGCTTCTGTAGCCACATTGGGAATGTGTCAGGAATGAGATGAGGGGAGGGTGAGTGCAGAAGAGGTAGAGCTCTGGTTCTTTTCTCAGATACCCACAAGTGACTTTTTTTTCATTCTTGATAGGAAAGATAAGGAATATAGAAATTGATCACATATTCTTCCCAGATATTATGATGTAGCATAGCCTTGTTCCTGGATCTCAGGTTTTAAAAGAAAAAGATAAAATTTGACTCATTTTACTCATCTTTTACAACCCTTATTTGAGGCTATAATCCAACCAAATAAATGGAGGAAAGGCAAAAAAAAAAAAAAAAATGAGGAGAGTAAAAAGAAAAACGCCTACCAAATTAACAAAATATTATATTGTCATCTGCTGACCAAGTACACATAGCTGGTTTCTTCCAAGGAAGGTGGCCATGTTCTGAACCTGCAGCTATGTTATCTAATACATTCTGACTGCCCAGTGTTTATTTGGAATCCTAGAGCCAAAATTCTCCTGTAATAACTTGTGGCTCAATCATATTCTCAACATTAGAATTTTGCTTAGAGTCTCAAGTGTTCCCAGGAATAAATTTTATTATATATCTTTAGAAGTGGTGGTAGTGAAATGAGGGATTGTTGCTGTTTGTTCATTTCTTGGTTGATTGTTGCTTTAGAAGGAGCAGTTTGTCTATCACTGTGGGTGGGAGATTCATTAGTTGTGGATGTGAATTCATTAATTGTAAATTAGTTGTGAATTCCCCCTCTTGCTTCATCTGGCTCCTGGGAAGGAAGCTCTGTCTTGTTTCTAAGGAATTATTCTCCAGTTCTCCTGCCCATCAAGCAAAGTTAGATAAATAGATGATGTTGTCATTCTGGTAGAGAGATTTTTGGCTGAACAGGCCCTTTTTGAGATATGAATTCATATGTTAAGAAAAAAGGGGTGAGGGATAGTAAAGGCCTCATGTTTTGGGAGTGGCATGAGAATGATAATTGCCCCTCAGTCCTGAGTAGAAATAGGAAAGAGTGTAAAAAAAGGAAAAGAGAGTGCAGCTTCCATAGAGTAGAGGCCCTCTGAATAGGCAGGATCTTAAGTTGAAGTTCCCATGAGTTCCTGGAAAGACTGAGCACTAAATTTCATGGTTTTTACGATCCTGGTAAATGTTCTCCACAGCTAAGCCAGATAAAGTAGAGGCTGACCTTTTGTGGAGCTACAATCATCAAATGCAATATGCTGTCTAGGCAGGAGTTCTGATAAAAATGACACAGCATATAGTGAAAAGTCAAAGTGTATTTTTAGGTGACATTACATGGACTCTAAACAGCCTCTTTATTTTTTTAATAAGTCTTTGGTTTTAGAAAAATTTTGGATTCACAGAAAAGTTGCAAAGGTAGTACAGAGAGTTCTCATGTATCTCACATCTAGTTTTCATTATTATTTACATCCTAAATTAGTCTGGTACATGTATCAAATTAATGAACCGATATTGATCCACTATTACTAAATAAAGTTCAAACTTTTATTCAAATTCTCTTAGTTTTTACCTAATTTTTTAACTTTTGTCAGACCCTATCCACTATATCCTGTTCATACTTGGTTGACATGTCTCCTGGGATTCTTCTTGGCTCTGATAGTTTCTCAGAAATCCTTGTTTTTTAATTATTTTAACAGTTTTGAAGAATGCTGATTAGGTATTTTGTATAATGGCCCTTAATGAAGATTTGTCTAATGTTTTCATCATGATTACACCAGGTTAAGAGTTTTGGGGAGGAAGATCACAGTGATAAAGTGCCATTCTCATAGTATCAAGAGTGTATGTTATTAATCTGACATCACTTTTGATAGTAAACTTGATCATTTGATTGAAATAGTATTTGTCAAGTTTCTCCATTGTGAAGTTACTTTTTTTCTCTCTTTTTCCATACTGTATTTGGTGGTAGGGGGTGGCATGGAGTGATGGAGTCACTATAAAAGCCCATACTTGATATTTAGAAAATAGATCAGTGGTTGGTGTGTAAGAATGAATAAGTGGAGATGTATGTAGAAGAGACTGAGTGTGATCTATGCTTTGAAATAGAGGTCGGTTTGGATAGGCAGGAGGAACAGAAGATGGGGAGTTATGCTCCCTCATCCTTGAGGGCTAAGGATCTGTTTAAATACCTGGAGTTCTTCTGCATCATGTTCAGTCACTCAGTCGCATCCGACTGTTTGTGACCCCATGGACTGCAGCACACCAGGCTTCCCTATCCTTCACCATTTCCCAGAGCCTGCTTAAACTCATGTCCATTGACTCAATGATGCCATCCAAGCATCTCATCCTCTGTCATCTTTTTCTCCTCCTGCCCTCAATCTTTCCCAGCATCAGGGTCTTTTTCAATAAGTCAACTCTTTGCATAAGATGGCCAAAGTATTGGCACTTCAGCTTCAGCATTAATCCTTCCAATGAATATTCAGGATTTATTTCCTTTAGGATTGACTGGATTGATCTCCTTGCAGTCCGAGGGATTCTCGAGTCTTCTCCAGCACCATAATTCAAAGGCATCAATTCTTCATTACTCAGCCTGTTTTATTGTCCAGTTCTCACATCCATACATGACTACTGGAAAATCCATAGCTTTGCAAGGAAGCTTTTAAAATTTTCTACCAAGTATTTACTTATTCAATAATTTATTTATATTCATATGGACTCATGGATATTTATTTAATATTTAGACTATAATCCAATACGACTTTATTTTGTTGATCAAATTATTCCAACTTTAAACATTGGGAGCTCTTTCAATTGGCTTATGTGTTGCTTTGAAATTCCATTTGTGTGTGTGTGTTTGTGTGTGTGTGTGTGTGTGTGTGTGTATTAGTCCACTCAGGCTGCTACAACAGAATACCGTAGACTCAGTCGTTTAAACAACAGGAATTTATTTCTCAAGTTCTGAAGGCTTGGAAGTCCAAGAACAAGATGCTGACTCATTCAGTTCCTCTTTAAGGGCCCTCTTCCCGGTTTGCAAATGACTGCCTTCTTATTGTATCCTCACATGGTGGGGAGTGAGAGAGAGAGAGAAATAGAAAATGAGAGGGAAAGAAAGAGCAAGCTCTGATTAATCCTGTTATGTGGGCTCCACCTTCATCTAAACCTAATTATCTCAAAGCCTCCATCTCCAAATGGGTTTTCAGGGCTTCAACATATCAATTGGAGGAGATACATTCAGCTCCTAACAGTGTGTGTGTGTCTTAGCACTTCTTTCTGGCACTACACATGCTGCAAGATCATCGTGTTTATTTCCTGCACAGTCTGGAAGCAGCCATTTCTCCAAGGAGCCCTGGTTCACTTTATTGGAGAACGATATTAACCAAGATCTGGGCAGTAGATGTGCTGACTGCTGCTGAAGTACCATTGCTTCTAGGCCTTCTCAGCAGAAAAAGCAAGAAACCATGTGTATGTATACCAACTCTCTTGTAGATAAATATCTATAAATATTTCCTGTGTATCCATCTGTGACTGTATTAAACTAAATATCAGTTCATATTGAAGTCTTCAACTATAATTCATTACCAAATTGATCATCTAAACTTCTCCCCTTACTTCTCTGTAACCTCTTGTTCCAATAGTAAGAGACATAACTTCCATCATCCACCATCAATTTTCTTAATTGTTCAATTTCAGTGTACATGTATAGCAGTACCAGAACTGCTAACCCACAATCCAGTGAGAAGCAACTCTAATACAAAGTTTTGTGGTCACTTTTGCCTAGTTTTACAGACTCTGCTAATTTCCAAAGTTGCTTTGGTAAGCACCTATTCCCCCACTTCCTTCAGTGAGGTTATTTTGTGCTTTGGAATGCAGTTAGATTTCCTTGTCACAATCTGCATTCTATCTTGGGACCTCTTGATTTCCTAAATAATTTCTTTTTAATTTGCATACATTGAGGTTTACTATTTGTGTTGGAAAGTTCAAATGCTATTAGTATCATGCAGAATAGCTTAATTGTCCTAAAATATCTATTTTATTTCATCTATTCAAACCTTTCCTCTTCTGCAACCCTTGGCAGCTACTGGTGTGTTTACCCATTCTACAGTTTTATGTTTTTCAGAATTTCATACAGTTGGACTTATATAGCATGTAGCCTTTTCAGACTGACATTTTTTCCTTTAGTAATGCACATTTAAGATTCATGCATATTTTTCTATGTCTTGCTAGCTCATTCCTTTTATCATTGAATAGTATTCCATTATTTGGATATACTACAGTTTCTTGAACCTTTCACCTACTGAAAGACGTCTTCATTGCTTCCAACTTTTAGTGATTATGAATAAAGTTTCTAGAAACATTCACATGTAATATTGACTTTTAGCTTTATCTTACTTTTAAAAATTTTGACATAATCCACACACCACAAAATGCATGTATATTTA
This sequence comes from Bos indicus, assembly GCF_029378745.1. Taxonomy (NCBI): domain Eukaryota; kingdom Metazoa; phylum Chordata; class Mammalia; order Artiodactyla; family Bovidae; genus Bos; species Bos indicus. Next base: position 45,795,873 of record NC_091762.1, on the reverse strand, counting down.
AGTATTTTTAGTACATTTACAATGTTGTGTAACCATCACTACTACCTAATTACACAATAATTTCCCCACCCCAAAATGAAAGCTTGTACCGGAAGTTACTCCACAGTCTCCCTTGCCCCTAGTCTCTGGCAACCACTAATCTACTTTGTGTCTCTATGGCTTTGTCTATTCTAGCTGGCATTTTGAATACACAGAATCATACCATATGTTGCCTTTTGTTCCTGACTTTGATAACTTATTATAATGTTTCATAGTTCATCCCTGTTGTACCAGGTATCAATACTAATTGCTATCTTATGTCTGAACAATGGTTCATTATATGTATATATCCATATATTCATTATATCCATAGGTATATATCCACATATATATACATATGTTCATTACATGGATATAGCATATTTGTTTATCATTTCTTCAGGTGATGGATGTTTGGGTTGTTTCTACTTTTTGGCTATTAAGAATGGTTTTGCTAGAAATATTTATGTACAGTTTTTATATGAATGTATGTCTTCATTTCTTTCAGGTCTATTCCTAGGAGTGGAATTGCTGAGTCATATGCTAACTCTATATTTTACTCTTTGTGGAACTGCCAAACTGTTTTCCAAAGCAGTCATACCATTTTAAATTGCCCCCACCAATGTATGACAGTTTCAATTTCTATCCTCACCAGTACTTGTCATTGTCCATTATTTTTATTATAACCATCTAAGGGGTATGGCGGAAAAGGCAATAGCAACCCACTCCAATCTTCTTGCCTGGAGAATCCCAGGGACAGGGGATCCTGGTGGGCTGCCATCTATGGGGCTGCACAGAGTCAGACACTACTGAGGTGACTTAGCAGCAGCAGCAAAGGGTATGGAGTAGCATCTTACTGGAGTTTTGATTTCCATTTCTCTAATGACTAATGATGTTGAGCATATTTTACTGTGCTTCATTGTGCATATTTTTGTCTAAGCATAGTTTTCAAATTAATTTGGCAGATACCTAGAGGCATTATTGCTGGATTTTGTGTTAAGACTACATTGTATTTATTTTTACTCAACCAAATAGATATGAATTGCAATGGATATTTGTGGAAAAATTCCTACCTCTTATAGACTATGGCAGCTAGCCATTTGTTAGCTAGAGAGGAGAGAAAAAATACCTATTACCCTGTGTTGTTCTTCCCTGAATGTGGGGAGGAGATATTTCACCTGCTGGGAGCTTGGCAGATTGTTGGGGTACTTTGGTTTAACGATGACCAGTATGTGCTGCGGGCATTTATTGTCTGAGGCTCAATCAATGTGGTGCAGTGTGTGAAAGAGTATTGCACAGTTAAAAAATACCCCATCTCAGATATCACTGAGCATCTCAAATGAAAACACAGCCAGCCATATGAGTCAGCAGAAACCAGATGGCTGAGAAAAGTGAGGAGTAGAGCTCAAAATTTGCAACTGATGGAAAGAAAATCGTGGTTAAAGACAACTTTCTGGGACTGAGAGTTGATATGATCTTCTTCATAGAGATGCCTTGAGTCATGTCATCTCTGAGGACAAATAGTCTCCCTTTGATGACCCCAGGGCCAACTTGAGATTCTTGTTTTTTTCATTTATGTTTTATGTCTTCATCTTGACCACCTAAGATGTAGATTACCTAAGTGTGTGTCTGGTTTTCCAATCAGGAGTTGCTAACTAACATATCATTTTTTCTTCCCCATAAAGATGTGAAAAGGGTTGGAACTTGAAGAATGAGGTCCACTTTACTCTGAAGTTATCCATTATAAGCTGTTAGGACTAATATTTGCATGTGGTTAAAACATTACAGGTAATTGTGGTATCTTTAAATATTAACATGGCAAATTCATTATTTGGGTTACTTTGATTAGTTATATTTTTTTGTATGTGATTCTACTAAATTGGTTTCTGACAATACTCAAAATTATGAAATGGAAGCCAGTCTCATCAAATATTTGGGAAGGAAAAAAAAAGCCAGTACTCTGCAAGCTTACTCACACTGTGTGGCATGTTATTTTAGAAAGCTTAATATTTCAGTAATGCATTCAACATTATAAATCATGAATTAACACAGAAAAAAAGTGAAAACCCTATTTAATTGCCATTGGTAGGAATTATGGAGAAGGAAAGTGGAGAGTGAAAAAGTTGGCTTAAAACTCAACATTCAGAAAACGAAGATCATGGCATCCGGTCCCATCACTTCGTGGGAAATAGATGGGGAAACAGTGGAAACAGTGTCAGACTATTTTTCTGGGCACCAAAATCACTGCAGATGGTGACTGCAGCCATGAAATTAAAAGACGCTTACTCCTTGGAAGGAAAGTTATGACCAACCTAGATAGCATATTCAAAAGCAGAGACATTACTTTGCCAACAAAGGTTCATCTAGTCAAGGCTATGGTTTTTCCTGTGGTCATGTATGGATGTGAGAATTGGACTGTGAAGAAGGCTGAGTGCCAAAGAATTGATGCTTTTGAACTGTGGTGTTGGAGAAGACTCTTGAGAGTCCCTTGGACTGCAAGGAGAGCCAACCAGTCCATTCTGAAGGAGATCAGCCCTGGGTGTTCTTTAGAAGGAATGATGCTAAAGCTGAAACTCCAGTACTTTGGCCACCTCATGCGAAGAGTTGACTCATTGGAAAAGACTCTGATGCTGGGAAGGATTGGGGGAAAGAGGAGAAGGGGACGACAGAGGATGAGAAGGCTGGATGGCATCACTGACTCGATGGCCATGAGTCTGAGTGAACTCTGGGAGTTGGTGGTGGACAGGGAGGCCTGGCATGCTGCAATTCATGGGGTTGCAAAGAGTCGGACATGACTGAGCAACTGATCTGATCTGATGGAGAAGGAATTGGCAACCCGCTCCAGTACTCTTGACTGGAAAATCCCATGGACAGAGGAGGCTTGTAGTTTACAGTTCATGGGGTCGCAAAGAGTCGAACATGACTGAGCAACTTTACTTTTCACTTTTTTTTTTAGGAATTATAGCTTAAGTTGTGGTTAAAGTAGAACTTTGTCAAAAGAATAATTCTGTACATACTAAAGAAATTAATTTCCACGTATTTGAATTTTGCACATTACCAAATGGGGAAGTCATTTTCCTCCTAGTGATTAGAGCTTGGAATACATTGTTTTATATTACTAGCTGCCAGTGCAATAAGTAGTGATTAAGCCATGTGGTAGTCCATTCCTTTGGTGGCCCCCGATAATCAGTCTGCTGGTATTGTCCCCTTATACAATTCTCTCCCTGTGAATATGGGCTGGACTAATAATGAGCTTGGCTTCTCAGGTGGCTCAGTGGTAAAGAATCTACTTGCCATTGCAGAAGATGCATGTTTGATCCTTGGGTCAGGAAGATCCTCTGGAGAAGGAAATAGCAACCCACTTCAATATTCTTGCCTGGAAAATCTCATGGACAGAGGAGCCTGGTGGGCTATAGACCATGGGATCACAAAGGTCATGACTTAGAGACTACACAACAAAAAAATAATATGCTTAACTAAAAGAATAGGTCTGAGGTGACTGTGCCAGTTCCAATTTATGCCTTAAAAAGTCAGGCAGCTTCCACTTTTGCAGTCAAGGGAACTTTGAGCCTCTGAACAAGAAATTCAGCTATGCTTTAGAAAGGCCATGAGAAGAAGAAGCAGGGAGAGTGAGAGGCCCTAAGGGTAGATGGGAGAGAGAGATGCCTAGCCTTCTCAACCTTTCTACTGCCCACAGCTGACTTGCCTGCTGAATTCATCCACTAAAGTGACCAGCAACAGAACTATCAGAAGAATTGGAAGTTGAGCCCAGCCCAGACCACACACTTGTAAGCAAATGAAATAGTTATTTCAAGCCAGTAAGTTTTGAGATGCTTAGTTTTGAAGCAATGAATAACCAGAAAAAACACTTACTAAATATCTGACACTGCATAGGTTGCCAAGGATGTACATGAATAGATCATGGAGTAATGCAAGTTTGGCTTCCAGGTTTATTTTATTTTATTTAAATTTTATTTTATTGAACTAAGAACAGTTAACCTGAGACGTACTCTCTTAACAGTTTTTAAGTGGAGAACATGGCATTGCTGACTATAGGTACAGTGTTCTATAGCAGATCTCTGGAACTTGTTCATATTGCCTAACTATGCCTACTGATTAATAACTCCTGAGTCTGTGTGTGTATGTGTGTGTGTGTGTGTGTGTGTGTGTGTGTGTGCACTAAGTTCCTCACTAGTGTCTGACTCTTTGCAACCCTATGGACTGTAGCCCACCAGGCTCCCCTGGGTTTCTCCAGGCAAAAATACTGGAATGGGTTGCCATGCCTTCCTCCAGGGATCTTCCCAACCCAGAGATCAAACCCATGTCTCTTATGTCTGCTGCACTGGCAGGCGGGTTCTGTACCACTAGTGCCACCTGGGAAGCCCTCGTCTTAAGTATAGTATCCATCTTTTCACTGAAATTTTTAGAAATTACACTTTTTGTCGGTAATGTATTTGAGCTGCATTTTAGGTTATCCAACGTAGAGCACAGAATATCAATTATATTTAGGATTTTTGTGGGTGAATGGGCTGCCGTCTATGGGGTTGCACAGAGTCGGACACGACTGAAGCAAGTTAGCAGTAGCAGCAGCAGCAAGTCTTCATCTTCTAATAAGTAGCTTATAAATGAAGTTTTGGAATGCATTAATTTACTAGGTATTATCCGTATTATCACATATAGTACTTCTAGGTATAATTATTAGTTATTGCAGTAATTCAGGAAAGAGAAATTTGGATCTGCCTGAGCAGTTCAAGAAAGATGCAAGCCATTTAGGTACCCAGAAATGATAGGAAGGAAACAGTTGGAATGAGACAGGTGTAGAAGAACAAAACAGACATTCTAAATGAGGTCTGACATGCTCAGAGACACAGCAGTATGGGCGAAGATGTGTCTCAGAAGGTACATAAGGACTTGGTTTAGAATCATACCGGATGGATTAAGAGAATTTCTAAGAAGTTACTAAAAGGTAACATAGCAAGGAAATTACATGATGATGCCATGTTTTAGACTTAGGAATTTGGCAGCAATTCTGAAGAGTACTAGAGGGAGGTGTCTGAAAAAATCATGAAAATTCTTACTGATATCTAGTATTTTCAGAAACTTTCTCTAGTATTCAAGAGTTTTTTTTTTTAAGAAATATAAAACAATTGCAATAAATAGTAATAAGTACTTTTACACTTTACTCAAATACTTTCATATAATGTCAGAGTAACAACAAATTAGAAACACAGCCATATGTTCTTGATCAAAGAGTTAATTTTGGCATACAAATTAATGATCATCCTGGGCTGTCCCATGATACTATAAATAAAGAGATGTATAGTTTTTGGAGGGCTTTCCAGGTGGCTCAGTGGTAAAGAATCCAATTGAAATGCAGGAGACAAGGGTTCAATCCCTAATACAAGAAGATCCCCTGAAGAAGGAAATGGCAACCCACTCTAATACTCTTGCCCAGAGCACCCCACAGACAGAGGAGCCTTATGGGCTACAGTCCATGGGGTCACAAAAGAGTCAGACATGACTTAGTGACTAAACAACAATGGTAAGAATAGTTTTTGCAACCACAACCATTGCCATCCTGGGGCAACTTTGTTTATATTGACTTTCCTTAGAAACTTCATACATATTTTGCTTTTGGTCTCTTTTTCTGGACATGATTTTTTTCATATTTTGACAGAACATTAAATAGCAGAACATTTTCTTACACATTTAAATGTCACTAAATAAATGTGAATGTGTCTTCTTGTAGTGAGGAGAGATGTTCAAGACAAAGCAATTCAGCTGGGTTCTGAAGGAGTAATTGAGGCAGGGTGAAAAATAAAATGAAAAATTGTTCTCCTTAGCTCTCAATTTAGTCCAAAATATCTCTTAGAATATCTTAGAATATCCTATACCAATATATAACTATATTTCACATTATTATTTCTGACTGTATAGGGATTATCACAAGAACTTAGACAGACATCTTGTTGGAATTTATTACCCTTATAAAATTTGTAACCAAATAATTTATTTATGCAAAAATAATCTTCAACGGGGGCCTTCCAAGTGGCTCAGTGGTAAAAGAATCTGCCTGCCAGGAGACACAGGAGACATGAGTTCAATCCCTGGGTGCGGGAGATTCCCTTGGAGGAGGAAATGGCACTGCACTCCAGTATTCCTGCATGGAAGAATTCCTTGGGCAGAGCAGTCTGGCAGGCTACACTCCATGGGGTCGCAAGAGTCAGGTGTGACTGAGCACGCATTGCAAACCCTCTTTAAAGGACAGGCTTCGTGCTTAATATCCAGTTAGGGCTAGAACTAGTGCTAGAAAGGCAGGTCTGTAAGGTCTGTCCAATTTATATTCCTAAAAGGATAAGCTATGTTAGGGTTTTTTCCTAACACACAACCTAAACGTTCTATTCTGTACAACTTTGTAGAATTTTATGGCAGCCTTTCCAAAGTATGTAAAGCTTTTTAGAGGGCTTGGTATTAAATATTTAGCCAAATTTCCTGGATTGGTCTCAGAGCTAATTTAGGCTTTAGTGACATGTAATAACAAACTTGAGACATTTCCTTGGCCATAAATGATGTGATATGTACTTCTTTGATTTAGACTGTTATTTTGTATCACTGGATTCCAGATAATCCATTTCCCATTGAAATATGTAGCCACAAACTATAACTGATTGAAGAATGAGTTGAATAAGGAGCATAGCAAATGTTGCTAAAATGCAAATATTTTTAGCAGCATATATTTTGTTGTTCAGCCTGCATATATTTTTAAAGTTGTCTATACTGTAAAATATGGAAATTATTTTAAGATCTAGAAATACTGCATGCTTTTGGAAAGTATTACTCTAAGTGGATCTAATTTAGGTTTTAATATTGTTTGTGATAAAATATTAAAGGTAGCTTTTGATTTGAGATATTTAAATTGGAGATGCCTGTATATTAACTTCAAAGATTAAAACTCATAATCAGTTGTTAATTCTAATTCTTTTTACTGTCATATAAGTGTAAAATTGTATTTTTATCTCTAAGGTAATATAATGAACCATGAATCTAAGATTTGAAAAGCTGTATACTAATGAACTTATAATTCCCTTGTGCATACGTTGGGAGGCTTTTTTTCAAAGCATATCTGAAAGTATAAAGAATCTCTTTTTAGTGTTTGATTAGCAGCAAAATTAGTGAGTTAGAAACATTATTCATAGTACAATAGAGACATAGGAAAGTTGGAAACCCTCCAATTGGGTATTTGGAAACAGGGACAACTTAATTGTTCTGAGGTTGAGACAAACTATTGATTACATTTTCCCACTAAAGTATTCTCTTTAAAATTACCCTGAAATTGTTGGTATCTTTTGCTAAGAAAACACTCATCCTCTACTTCAAAATGCTTGGCAAATGGTAGGTACTGAATAAATATTTTTTAAATTAATGCTAAATGCAAATATGTCCACTAATTATGAATCTTCTGAGCATGATGTTATTAGAATTTAATTAAAACTGTGGTTTATTTTTCTGTTTTGTAGATTAAACACAGTAAACAGATATAAATGTTGATGCCATTTTTGGTGATTTTATGAAGCAAATTTGTGTCTTGGAAGCATTCTGAGTCAATATTTATATTTCTAGTATACAAATATCTGATTCCTAGAAAGTATTAAAGGCATTTTTGTGTGCATATCAAATGCTTTGATCTCTTCAGTAGGGCCTCTTGAACACGTATTTTTAAAATACACAACTGAAAAAATAAATAAATAAAATAAAATGCACAACTAAGCAATAAAAGGAAGAGTACAAGTATCTAAATATTAAACAAAATGTTTAGAGGAGTATCTCTTAAGCTATATCTACTCAAACTAAAGTTAAGAATTTTCTAGGCAGCATAAAGATTATGCTGAAATGAGTTGCTCCTGTATGTATATGTGTTAGTTTTCTGTATATTTTACAATAAATTGAAAAATAAATTATACTTCTTGTGGCTGAAAGAGAATTTTTAGTGTCCCAAGTCATGTACGAATTAGATGGGAAAAATGTCCTTAAATACTCAAAATCACTATTATGATTATATACATTAAAGAAGTTCTTTCACTGAATAGGAGAAGCAATGCTTCCAGCAAGCTTGGAGTTGAGTGATGAGAAAAATGGTCAAAGATGAACAAGGATAGAAGTAAGAATAGCTAGGAGCTAACCAAAAGTGTGAAAAATACTTTTATTATTCATTGGACAAGAAAATTACAGAATCAAGCAGCAGAAAATCCACACATTTTGACATGTGTGATTTAGTTTCAGTTTAAAAAATGCTGCTAAACAGAAAAGAAACAAATTCAAATATTTCCAAACGAGGCTTGCATCTGGAAGAAGGGGCAGGCATTTCAGGCTTTACTCTATAATATGCCACTAAATGTGTCTGATACCATCATTAAGTACATATTAATAATCTAATAGTTATGTATATACAATACTATGTTAGATGATGAGAAGACAGAGAATCATTAGACATAAATTAAGAACCTTAAGTTTTCCAATTTTATTAGAAATCCAGGAAATACCTACAGGATGAAAATAAGATCTGATATCATCTGCTGCGCTGGAGAAGACTCTTGAGAGTCCCTTGGGCTGCAAGGAGATCAAACCAGTCCACCCTAAAGGAAATCAATCCTGAGTACTCATCGGAAGGACTGATGCTGAAGCTGAAACTACAATACTTTGGCCACCTGATGGGAAGAACTGACTCATTGGAAAAGACCCTGATGCTGAGAAAGATTGGAGGCAGGAGGAGAAGGGCTCGGCAGAGGATGAGATGGTTGGATGGCATCACCAACTTGATGGACTTGAGTTTGAGTAAGCTCTGGGAGTTGGTGATGGACAGGGAAGTCTGGTGTGCTGCAGTCTATGGGATTGCAAAGAGTCAGACACGACTGAGTCAATGAACTGAACTGATCATCTGCTGTGTTCCAGATATGTGTAACAAATAATAAGTGCTATATTCAGGTATAATAGAAGGTAGAATTTGCTGAGTGTTAAAACCAAGTATCATGGGAGCATGATAGGTGAAGAGACTAAAACTGGAGAAAAGGAAATAGGATTTTAATAGATTAAGTTTCCATGTAAAAAACAGTATAGCAAAGGTACTAACGTAAGAAAGATGAGGAAGATTGCAGAGTTGCCTAACTGATCACACAGCCTGTATAATGGCAGTGATGGTGGTCGTGGTGGTTTAGTTGCTAAGTTATGTCTGACTCTTGCAAACCCATGGACTGTAGCCCACCAGACTCCTCTGTCCATGGGATTTCCCAGGCAAGAATACTGGAGTGGGTAGCCATTCCTTTCTTCAAGGGATTTTCCTCACCCACGGATCCAACCCAGGGCTCCTGCACTGCAGGCAGATTTTTTACATTGAACCACCAGGGAAGCCATGTAGATAGTGGTATAAAAGTCTTAAAAAATTAGTTGACTGTAGTAATGGAGAATTTCAAATGTTGAGATAAGAGGAATTAAGTAAACCTGTAAAACTATTTTAACACTTTCAGTCCTCAAATCCTGATGTAACATGATAATATAGTGTTTAGGAAGAAAATTCTGATAGAGAGTAATGAAAAGAATAAAGTGAAAGTGTAGAGACAGGTAAGAAAGTTACTATTATAAACCAAGTGATACATCTTAAGGATCTGAACTAGGACAATAATAGAATGAATGGTAGGTGGTGTTGCAGGGCTTGAAATAAAAATACTGTGTAATCAAATAGATATTAGGACAGAAAAAAAAAATAAAGATGTTAGTAATTACTGTTTCTTACACATTTTTAGATTCATATTTATGAGGTCTATATCTAAATTTTCTTTCTTACGATGTTATTGTTTGGTATGTGTGGCAGAGCAATGCCAACCTAATAAATTGAGTTACTTCAATTATACTTTATGTAAAGATATTTGCATTATTTTGAAGTATCAGAGTATTAATTGTGGGTATAGAAAAGTTCTCTCAAATGAAGGAGGAATAATAGACAAAATCTAATAGAAATTATGAAATATATGAGATATGTGGGCTTCCCTGGTAGCTCAGATGGTAAAGAATCTGCCTGCAGTGCAGGAGACCTGAGTTTGATCCCTGGATCAGGAAGATCCCTTGGAGAAGGGAATGGCTACCCACACCAGTATTCTTGTTTGAAGAGTTCCATGGATATAGGAGCCTGGCAGGCTACAGTCCATGGGGTCACAGAGTCAGACATGACTGAGCAGCTAATGCACACACACACAGGACCTATGTATCTATATATCTATATATGCTGGCTCAGTCATGGGCTTCCCAAGTCGGTCAGTGGATAAAGAATATATATTCTTTATATATATATTCTCTCTATATATATATAGTTTTAACTGCATTACATGTATAACTCCCCATTAGCTTCACATCTTAAAAGATTATTCAAAATCACTGTTGGAAAATGTGCTGGAATAAGAAAGATTACTCACTATCTAAACTGATGCATTTGAAGTGAGATTAGATACTATCTGTTTAATAATAATGAAAATAAAAGCCAAAGCTGAACATATGAAATAACAATGTAAGGCAATGGAGAAGAAGCATCACCTGGATGACATGGTGAAAGGGCCTTGTTTCTGAATATGATTTGTTCAGGAACCAGAATGAAATATTAGAAGACAATCAGCATTCGAAAAAGTGTGCAGGAAATCATTGTCTCTTACAAAACAATAGAAGTCATTTAGAACGACAATGTTCAGGTGAAATGGTAAAGGAATGACTTCAGAAAGAATTGCAAAGAAATTAAAAAATTTAAATTATAGTAAAATAATAAAAATCCACTGATATCTCAAAAAGCTTAATGATGATAAACTTGAGTCAAACAAGAAATAGAAGAACAATAAAACAGTAGAAAATGACTTGCTACTTTAGTGTCTAATGTTTTAATTGAACAATATGCATGTGGAGAAATTTGAGAATAAGATAAATTCCATGGATTTTCCCCCCAGAAACATGTACACATTCATATACCCCTAAAACTCTTATCAATTTAAAGACCTCCCAAGTTGAATTCATGTGCCTTACATTAAGGTGAAGATTTCCCCTTAGGCAGTGCATCAGAATAATCTAGTTCATGAAAGTGTTAGTTGCTCAGTCCTGTCTGACTCTTTGTGACCCCAGGGTGCACAGTAGTGCATCAGGCTCCTCTGTCCATGGAATTCTCCAGGCAAGAATACTGGAATAGGTTGCCATTCTCTTCTCCAGGGGATCTTCCCTACCCAAGGATACAACCTGCGTCTCTTACATTGCAAGGAGCTTCTTTACCACTGAACTCCCAGGGAAGCCCAATGTATCAATATCTAACTATTTTTAAAAATGCTTACTCTGCCAGACACTGTCCTAAATATTCAATATATTCATCTTACAATCCTCATAGCAATCCAGTAAGTACTGTACTGTTATTTTTCCTGTTTTACTAACATGGAAAGGGAGGAAAGGTGAGATTAAATAACTTGAGTAAATTCACACAGCCTAGGGGACCTAGGATTCAAACAATCTAGTTCAGTGTATTATTAACCACTACAAGAAAGACAGGAAACATGGCATATAGGGGCCATTAAACATTTTATTTTGAGATTAACCCATTAATATTCCACAGAGGTGGTATTCTATAGAGCATAATGTGGAAAGCGATAATATGATTAAGTAGTTGATTAATACATCAATATAATGCAAAACTTATGCACATACAGTTACATAGCTTTGAAGACTAAAAAAATACAGAAAATGTTTACAAAACTTGATCATTTATTTATTAGGCAACCGAAAATATTTCAACATATTCTGGGCAAAAATTATACTTTCTACATTTCTTATTAACAATGCAAAGAAACTAAAAATTATTAATTGTATTGGTTATGATATAACTATAGCTGCTGATGCAGAGCCTCGAAACAACAGCTCTTAAATGAATTAAAAGTTTATTTTTGTCCCGTAAACAATTCTGTTTACCAGAATCACCCAGCAGGGTAGATAGGCAGTTCCTACTTTCAGGGACCCAAGCATCTTCTACTTGCTTATTCTACACACCTTGACCTTTCGCTTCCACATCATGGTCCAAGTTAACTGCTCCAGCTCCTCTCTCCTTCATATGTAGATTTCAGGCATTGAGAAAATGAAGGCACACACTTTCATTTTCAGAGGGAGAGTTTAAATCACATCATCATTCCATCACATTCATTCACATCTCCTTGTGGAACTGTTACATGGTGACACTTAACTTCAAGAGCAATTAGGAGATAGTAGGCTGCAGTCCATGGGGTCGCTAGGAGTCGGACACGACTGAGCGACTTCACTTCACTTTTCACTTTTATGCACTGGAGAAGGAAATGGCAACCCACTCCAGTGTTCTTGCCTGGAGAATCCCAGGGACAGTGGAGCCTGGTGGGCTGCTTATCTATGGGGTCGCACAGAGTAGGACACGACTGAAGTGACTTAGCAGCAGCAGCAGCAGCAGCAGTCTTCACTGGTGGCTCAGATGGTAAAGAATCTGCCTGCAGTGCAGGAGACCCAGGTTCAATCCCTGGGTTGGGAAGATCCCGTGGAGAAGGAAATGGCAATGAACTCCAGTATTCTTACCTGGAGAATCCCATGGACAGAGGAGCCTGGCGGTCTACATCCCATGGAGTTGCAAAGAGTCTGATATAACTGAGCGACTAACTTTTTTACTTTTCAGGAAGTGCTATTAGGATTTTGCTTGTTTGTTTATTTGTGCTCTTTTGCAACCCCATGGACTGTAGGCCTCTGGGCTCCTCTGTCCGTGATATTTCAGGTAAGATTACTTGAGTGAGTTGCCATTATCCTCCTCAAGGGGATCTTCCCGACACAGGGATTGAACCCATGTCTCCTGTACAGGTCACCTGCATTGCAGACAGATTCTTTACTGCTGAGCCATCAGAGAAGCCCATTAGAATGTGCGGGCAATCAATAGCTTTGGTCAATCTAAAAGAAAATATTTTCTTTACTCAGATAAAATATGAAATCAAAACTATAATTATAGTATGTTTAAAACTGGTGGGGTGCTGCTAAACCTATGCTCAGAAGAAAATTTAATGCTTAAATGATCTTATATTAAACAAGGAAAATGAAAATAATGAATTAATCATTCAAGTGAAGAAGCTAGAAATAATTCTTTAAAATGAGTATAAGTAAAGCAGGGAAAAATAATACAGATAAAAATTGTAGGTTAATAATTTATAAATGAGAAAAAACAGGAGAATGATAAATAAATGTAAATGCTGGCTCTGCAAAAGACCATTAAAAGTGACAAACTGCAGAAAATGCAAGTCAATAAAAAGGAAGATGCAAGCCCTTTACATTATGTATGAAAGAGAGAGTATAATCACAGATACAAGGAAGATTTGTAATTATAAGTGTGTATCATCACCTAGTACAGTGCCCAGCAAAGCACCTGACGCAAGTATCAGGACCTTAGTTTTAATTACTTAATAGGCCCTAGCCTACAAAGAGCTCTTCTCTGTAAAGTAATTAACATATCAATCTATTATAATAATAAAATTAAGATGTTAGAAATATGAAGTACAGAAGAAGGAAGTCAATATTTTCATAGCACATTCCATAATCCAGATACTTTACATTGTTTTTCTCATTTAGTTAAGCTTCACTGCCTTATAAGGAAGGCTACCTACTCCAGTATTCTTTGGCTTCCCTGGTAAAGAATCTGCCTGCAATGCGGGAGACCTCGGTTCGATCTTTGGGTTGGGGAGATCTGCTGGAGAAGGGAATGGCTACCCACTCCAGTATTCTGGCCTGAAGAATTCCATGGACAGAGGAGCCTGGCAGGCTATAGTCCATGGGGTCACAAAGAGTCGGATATGACCGAGCAACTTTCACTTTCACCTAACAAGGAAGGATTACTATTATAGCAACCCACTTACGAATGATATGCTACAGCTGTTGAGCCAGGAACTATATAGGCAAGAAACATGCTGCTTGATGGTGACTCCAGAGGACTGTGCTGAGTAGGATATGCTGGGAGCCGGTAGAAAGGAGCCATGATCGTTAGTGATGTCTGTGGTTGGTTTTAGAGGGGTAAAGCGAGAGTATGCATGCCATGAAATTATATTCAAGCCTGAATTATTTGGGCTTCCCAGGTGGCTCACTGGTAACGAATTCACCTGCAATGCAGGAGATGTGGGTTTGAACCCTGGGTTGGGAAGATACCCTGGGGAAAGAAATGGCAACACATTCTGGTATGCTTGCCTGGGAAATCCCATGGCCAAAGGACCTTGGTGAGCTGCCATCCCTAGAGTTGAAAACACTCAGACATGACTGAGCAAATAAACACCAACAATAGCAGTTTGTTCAGTCACACAACCTACATGACTGAAATGGTATCTGTACAGGTCAGTCTACTTAACCTGAGAAATGATATACTTTCCACTGCTTTGCACCTTTGTTGCTTCTAAGACTTCTCTTTGCCAAGAAAATCTTCCCAAATTCCTTATATCTAATCAGTCCCATTTAATCTAGTTTATGATTTCAAATAGCAGGGATTTGTATAAAACTTCTTTTGAAAAAGCAGTTTACTGATATAAAAGATTTTTTAATTATTGTATCTAAGTAAGAAGGGAAGGTACCTAAGGCAAAAGCTTCTTTCAGATCTCAGAACAAATCATATTGTTTCCAATCAACTGGTTTGCTTTTTGTCTTTCAGACACTGGTCTCGGAATTGACTGCTCCGCTCTTCTTTTTGGCCTGTTGTTCAGTCGCTAAATCATGACTCTTGCGACCCCATAACTGTAGCACACCAGGCTCCTCTCTTCTCCACTATCTCCCAGAGTTTGCTCAAATTTGTGTCTGTGATCCTTCCCAACCATCTCACCCTCTGCTGCCCCCTTCTCTTTTTGCCTTAAATCTTCCCCAGTATCAGGTTTTTTTTTTTCCAATGAGTTTGCTCATTGCATCTGTCAACTGAAGTTTTGGCTTTATAGGAAACTCAAAAAGCAGAGCTCAATTTTTTTCTAAAACCCTGCAAAATTCAGGCTTTTTTTTGGTACTAAATTTATCTCTGATTTTATTTTTTCTAAATGTTTTTGTTTGATTTTTCTGTTTATTTTATAATGGAGAATAGTTGACTAACAATTTTGCATTAGTTTCAGCAAAGTGATTCAGTTATGCATATATGTATCTATTCTTTTTCAAATTCTTTTCCCATTTAGCTTGTTATATATTACTGAGGGGAGTTCCCTGTGCTTTACAATAGGTCCTTGCAAGTTATCCATCTTAAATCTAATAGTGTGTACATGTTGATCCCTAACTTCCTAACTATCCCTTCCCCTCCACTCTTTCCCCTGGTAACCATAAGTTCATTCCATGGGTAGTTTTTGTATGATTTTAATGTTTGTTAAACCCCTGATGTTTCAAAATTTTATAAGCCATTTAGAATAGTATATGTACTAAAGTGTTGATTGTATAAAAATATATAAGCTGATAATTTCTCTAACTATTCTCTTATTTTTTTAACATTTAGTACTCCAGTACTCTTACCTGGAAAATCCCATGGATGGAGGAGCCTGGTAGGCTGCAGTCCATGGGGTCGCTAAGAGTTGGACATGACTGAGAGGCTTCACTTTTACTTTTCACTTTCATGCATTGGAGAAGGAAATGGCAACCCACTCCAGTGTTCTTGCCTGGAGAATCCCAGGGACGGGGGAGCCTGGTGGGCTGCCGTCTATGGGGTTGCACAGAGTCGAACACGACTGAAGCAACTTAGCAGCAGCAGCAGCAGCTTTCATTATAAGGGCTTCCCTGATGCCTCAGACTGTAAAGAATCCACCTGCACTGTGGGAGACCTGGGTTTGATCCCTGGGTTGGGAAGATCCCCTGGAGAAGGGAATGGCTACCCACTCCAGTATTCTGGCCTGGAGAATTCCATGGACTCTATAGTCCATGGAGTTGCAAAGAGTCAGACATGACTGAGTAATTTTCACTTTTACTTTCAATATGGCCTAATAGCTTGCTTGACACTAATGATGTTTGAAATTGCCATTTTTACCACTTCCTTATAAATGGATATTGTTGTAACCTATATGTACTTAAATCATAGGAATAATAGGACTTAGTTATAGAAAGGGAAGAAAGTCAGGAATGGGGAAGAAGAGCATAAGGGAATTCATTTGATTACTGGGTGGGCCCTAAGGAGAGTAGTGAGGAAACCAAATCATAGTTGATGAGGATATGTCATGTCAGGCTCACTTGATTTGTTCTGATAATAATATCTAAATATAGGCTGGTGGACTGGAGCAGAGCAGCAGGGATTTCAGGATGGTGGTGTTCTTGCAGTCAGTTCCATAGAAGCACCAGGATTTGAAGACAGCATTTTCCAGTTTAAAGCAAAATCCACCTAACATCTAGCATTAAGGGTCAGGATCAAATTCCTGCAAAGTCATATGTACCAGTTATTAAGATAGATTTTTTTAATGTTTTCTGATGTAGACCATTTTTCAGGCCTTTATTGAATCTGTTACACTATTACTTCTGTTTTATGTTTTGTTTTTTTCTGACACAAGTCATGTAGGATCTTAGCTCCCCAATCAGGGATCAAACCCACACCCCCTACACTGGAAGGCAAAATCTTACCCACTGAACTGCCAGGAAAGCCCCCAAAACTGATTTAATGGACAAAAAATATTTATTTTAATTTTGTTAAATTAATCAGTTTAAAATTAAACATTAATCTGTTAAATCTAGCTTCTCACTAAAATTTTTATAAATTTTATCCAGCTAGTTACTGAGGTATTATTCCAGTTACCAACTATAAGCTTTTTGTAAAATGTTGTCAGCCTTTTTATATTTGCTGAAAATATTTTCCCAGTATTTTATTTAAATATGTAAGTATATTACTTACAACATGGAGAACTTGTACAACATGGATATTAAGTTAATGCTTCTTTTTTAACATACTGATCCTTTCAAGAAGTGGTGGTTTTGCGGTACATGCACTTGTTGGTATGGTAGAGTATCTTGCAGTGGACCGGCATTCCGTTGAGAAGAATAGAAGGAGCTATTCAAAATGCATATGACTTCTGCGTATTTTCTATTCAATTTTCCTGTAAACCTAAAAATTTCCTAAAAATGAAGTCTGTTACTTTAAAAATATATATTTGTGTTTAGAAGTACTGGTGAACTGCAGGTGTAAACAGGACTAGGGACACAAGATTTTGGACAGAGGGAAAGTTAAGACTAGCAAGCTGGTTAAAAGATGAAATTTGGGACTTATGGGGCGAGGAGCCTACTGAGAAACGAGGGGTAGAAAACTTGCACATTACATGGCAAGTTTTCCCTGCAGGATATTTGCCATTTTATGAAGCTACGCAGGTGTGAACTGGGACGATAAGTGGTTTCTAAAAAACTGGTAGTTTTGGCACACTTGTCAAAATGAGTGAAAGTGAAGTCGCTCAGTCGTATCCAACTCTTTGCAACCCCATGGACTGTAGCCCACCAGGCTCCTCCATCCATGAGTAGATGAACATAATATTTCAGGATCTACCAGGGAAAGCAATCCAAATGAATAAACTAACTTCTAGTTTGGAAATAGTAGACAGATATACAGAAGATAAACAAACCAGAAGTAGGAAAAAATAATATCAAAGTTACAACTGATATTGACTTAGTCCAGTCCCTGATTAAATTAAATCCTCATTTTTTTTTTCCTGCCTGGCAAAAGAAAATATGAACACTCTCTGCAAGAAGATAATATCATATGGTGACTCTACAGTATCAAAAATGTGGGACTGACATTCAATTATAAATTACCAGACATACAAGAAGACAAAGAAAACAGGAATAAAAACTAAAAAAAAAAAAAAACAATAGATTTAAAAATATATTAGAAATTACCAGGCTAGAATGTTTAAGTATAAATGTGATTCCTATATTAAACAAAATGGAGGAAAAGGTGGAGAAAATAGTAAGAATTTTAATGAATTATAACATGTAAAAATAAATAGAAATTTTAGAATTAAAGATAAAATAACAAAGTGAGAGCTCTAAAGAGGGCTCAATGATAGATTAGACACAGCATCAGAGAGGATAAAGAACTGCAAAGTGAGTTCATGAAATCATGCAGACTGAAGCTCAGAAAAAATGAAAACCCAGAAAAACATAAGGGAAAGGATGATATAATAGAAATGTATAATATAGATATTAGTTCTCATAAGGAAAGGAGAGAGAGAAGAAGGAAGCAGAAATAATTGAATCCAAAATGGTCACACATTTTCTAAAAATAATGGGCCATATCCTATCTACCATACAGTTCAGAAGTTTTTCCAAATCTGGGGAAGCTATATGCCAAAAACACACATAAAGACACCACAGTAAAACTACTTAAATCTAAAGACAGAAATAAAATTATGCAAACAATCAAGATAATAAACACATAGCCTTAAAGGAGCAACAAGATTGACAGTACATTCTTTAAAGAACAAAACCAGAAGACAACAAAATGGTTTCCCAAGTATTGGGAGGGAATCTTATTTCCAGAGAAAATTCTTCCCAAACTAAGATGAAATAAAGTTTTTCAGACAAATCAATACAGATAGAATTTGTTCCTAGCACAGGTAAAGTCATAAAAAGAAAAAGAAAAAAAAAATGAAATAGACAGACAGAAGGAAAATAATCTCATAAGGGGAGAATAATTAAGAAAAGGTAAGTAAATATATGAGTAAATATAAATGAATATTAAGTAATCATAGTACTGTCTTGAGGGCTTTACAATGTATATGTAAGTGCCTCATAACAGTAACAGAAAAATTAACTCAATGGGGATAATCTCTTCATAATATATACATAAATCATAACACTACACACTTTAAATATCTTATAATTTTATTTATACCACAATTTTGCCTAAAAAGGTAAAGTGGGATAAATTGAGGAAAATCATTTCAAGATCCTTGAATCATCTCGGCAGTGAAAAAGCAATCATTTATCCTCAAGGATCATATTTTAGTTAACTATGGCAATCACAGAAGAAAAAAATAATGAACTAACAAACAGTGGGGACTAGAATAGTAAAATATAACTAATCCTGAGGAAGTTAAGAAATAATATAAAATATAAAACGTGTGGGTTATATAGGAAAGAAATAATATAGTAGCTATCAACCCTCTATCAGTAACAATATTAAATATAAAGGGATTAAATATTGACTAAAAGATTGAAAAAATAAAACAAATATATTACTTATTAGAGATTCATCTTAAATATAAAGACACAAAAAGAGTGACTATAAAAGGATATGAAAAGATGTACCATAAGGATATATTCGTAAGGAAGCTGGGTATTATATTAATATGACAGACTAAAATTTAAGGCTAGGAGAATTCATACAGAAAAAGAAAATATTTCATACTTATAGGTCAAATTAACAACACTGTGTACAATTGTAAGTTTGTATACCCCCCAAAATATAGCATATATAGGTTATGATAGAAGATATATGCTGTGTTTAGTCACTCAGTCATGTCTGACTCTTTTGTGAGCCCATGCAACCCACCAGCTTCTCTGCCTGTTTCCCAGGCAAGAATACTGGAGTGAGCTGCCATTTCCCTCTCTAGGGGCTAGGTTGGGAGCGGGGGTCTTCCCAACCCAGGGATCAAACCCAAGTCTCCCGCGCTGCAGGCAAACTCATTGCTATTGAACTAGACAGATGATCGGTCACCCAGTCGTGTTAGACTCCTTGTGATCCTGCCAGGCTCCTCTGTCCTTGGGATTTCCCAGGCAAGAATACTGGAGTGGGTTGCCATTTCCTCCTCCAGGGGATTCCCAACCCAAGGGTTGAACCCCGGGTGGTCTGTGTCTTCTGTATTGCAGACAGATTCTTTACCTTTGAGCCAACGGGGAAGCCCAGACAGACAGACAGGTAGAAGTGAAAGTTGACACAGTAAAGAGATAATTAAACAAATACAAAGTATATGAGTTTAACTCACTACTATTCATAGCTGATAGAAAAACACAAAAAATTTTAAGAATATAGATTTGGACAACACAACAAATGACGTATTGGCATAAATTGAACAGTGCATACTATAATGATAGAATGTACATTATCTTTAAATGCATATTGAATATATTTCAAAACCTAAATTTAGCAAATTCCATAAAAATAATTTTTAAAATGTGTCAAAAACTTGAATAATACAAAATATAGGCTTCTGGTCACTGCTAAATTAAGCAGTAAAATAATAACCAGTAACTAGAAAATCTCCAACATTTGGAAGTTAAGGAATATCGTTTGCATGATTGAAAGACAAAAACCACAACAGCAATCAGAAAGCGTTAGGAAGTAAAGTACATGAAAACTTAGTTACAGTGATATTCTCTGGAGACAATTTATAGCTCTAACCTCTTATATTAGATAAGAAAGGGCTAATAATCAGTATCAAAGTTTCCATCTCAAGAAGGTAGAAAAATGAACAACATATTAAAAACAGAAAAATAGTTTGAATGAAATAATAAAAATAAAAGTAGAAATATGTGAAGTAGAAAGCAAATGCAGAATGGAAAAAAAACAAAGGGCAAAGTTGTCTTAAGTAATAAAATTGGTAACCACAAATGGGCCTGATCAAGTTGAAAAAAGAGAGAAAGAGAGGGACACACAGAGATGGTGACAGAGATAATCAACTTGTCAAAATTAGGAACAAACACAACACTGTTATAGGTCGTATCAATATCAGAAAGATAATAACTTGACACAAATATGTTTGAAGTTTAGATGAAAGGAATAGACACCTTTAAAAACAAAATTTGCTAAAGATGTTAGGAAGAGAAATAGAAAATTAATTCTGTGTCTATTTTAATAATTGAACCCATTCAAAATTTCCCCCCCAAAAAAATTTTGTCAAGTTAATTTCACCAGTGAATGCCTCAAAATGTTTACGAAGAAACAACAAGAATTCTATGCAAACATTTCCAAAGACTTAAAAAAAGCACAAGAAACACTTCCCATTCTTTTTATGAGGCCTGCATAATTCCAGAAAATCTGGAAATTTTATAAAAAATTTAAATGAGATAAAATTTTTTACATGAACACATGTCAAAAATCCTACACCAAACAGTACAGAATGTTAAGATGAGTCAGTTTTATTCAGTGAATTGTAATGGTGTTTTAGCAATCAAAAATAAATCAATGTAATTGGCATAAATGGAAGAAAAGGAGAAAGCACATACAATCTTATCAGTAGGTAAAGAAAAATAGAATATAATTCATGAAAAGAAAATTTTTTTAAGTTGGGAACAGATGGGATCTTTTGTTTTACTGAAAACATTTTTCAGAGTTTGGTAAGGGGAAAAGATCGTTTGGAAGTTTCAGTCTGAAAAAATATCTGAAAAAAGAAATTAAAGTCATCAAGATATTCAGATCAGATCAAATCAGATCAGTCGCTCAGTCGTGTCCGACTCTTTGCAACCCCATGAATCGCAGCACGCCTGGCCTCCCTGTCCAACACCAACTCCCGGAGTTCACTGAGACTCACGTCCATCGAGTCAGTGATGCCATCCAGCCATTTCATCCTCTGTCGTCCCCTTCTCCTCCTGCCCCCAATCCCTCCCAGCATCAGAGTCTTTTCCAATGAGTCAACTCTTCACATGAGATGGCCAAAGTACTGGAGCTTCAAGATATTACAGGAAGAAATAAAACTGTCCTTAATTATAAACAATATAAATACATATATTGTAAATAAAAAAAATATGTGGACAAGTTACTAAAATTTATAATTCAGCTAGATCACTAAAAATGAGATCAATATACCAATGACCAATTACAGAAAATATAAAATAAAAAATGTTAAAGATAAATTTTACAGTGGGGTTTCCCAGGTGGCACTAGCAGTAAAGGGTGAGTGAGTGAAAGTTGCTCGGTCCTGTCCAACTCTTTGTGACTCCATGCACTCTGTAGGGTCCATGGAATTCTCCGGGCCAGAATACTGGAGTGGGTAGCCTTTCCTTCTCCAGGGGATCTTCCCAACCCAGGGATCAAACCTAGGTCTCCTGCATTGCAGGTGGATTCTTTAGCAGCTGAGCCACAAGGGAAGCCCAAGTGAGTAGTAAGAACCTGCCTGATAATACAGGAGACATAAGACATGAGGATTCAATCCCTCAGTCAGGAAGATACCCTGGAGAAGGGAATGGCAATCCATTCCAGTATTCTTGCCTAGAGAATTCCATGGACAGAGGAGCCTGGTGAGCTACAATCCATGAGATCACAAAGAGTCAGACATGACTGAGTGACTAACACTTCACTTCAAAACATAAAGTATCTAGAAATAAATCTATTTCTAGAATAGATTGCAATATGTGAAAATTCTGTATCCTGGAAATGACAAAACATTGTTGAAATTAAAGACTTAAATGAAAGGATACAGTATACTCATGAATTGGAAGATATAATCGTGTATAAGCTAACTGTTCTCTTCCTTATAAGTGATCTATAGATTCAACGTATTCCAACTAAAAATCCCAGAAGAGTTTTTTTTTCTTGTTGAAAATTGATTAGCTTATTCTAAAATTTGTATCAAAATATAAAGGCCCAAGAATAGCCAAGATTCTTTTAGAAGAATAAAGTGGAAAAACTTACTTCCAGTGCCAGTTATCATGTCTTATTGTCAAGCTGCAGTAATGAAGACAACATGGTACTGGCAAAATAATAGGTAAAGGAAATGGATGGAGAAACAAACCCACACTCACTTGATTCTTTTATGTAAAATAAAGATAACACTGCAGGGCAGTGAGTATAAGGATTACTGTTTCCACTGAATATCCATATGAAAAAATGATGCTTTCCCCCCCAGCTTCATTAAGATATACTTGACACATAACACTGTAAATTTAAGGTGTACAGTATTGTGATTAGTTGTTTCTGTTTAGTCACACAGTTGTGTCCAACTCTTTGTGACTCCATGGACTGTGGCCCACCAGGCTCCTCCATTTGTGGAATTCTCCAGGCAAGAGTACTGGAGTGGGTTGCCATTTCCTTCTACAAATTTAAGGTGTACAGTGTGGTGATTCGATATATATTGCAAAGTGATTACCACAGTAGTGTTAGAAATAGAGGAAAACAACAGAATGGGAAAGACTAGAGATCTCTTCAAGAAAATTAGAGATACCAAGGGAACATTTCAAGCAAAGATGGGCTCGATAAAGGACAGAAATGGTATGGACCTAACAGAAGCAGAAGATATTAAGAAGAGGTGGCAAGAATACACAGGAGAACTGTACAAAAAAGATCTTCACAACCCAGATAATCACGATGGTGTGATCATTGATATAGAGCCAGACATCCTGGAATGTGAAGTCAAGTGGGCCTTAGAAAGCATCACTACGAACAAAGCTAGTGGAGGTGATGGAATTCCAGTTGAGCTATTTCAAATCCTGAAAGATGATGCTGTGAAAGTGCTGCACTCAATATGCCAGCAAATTTGGAAAACTCAGCAGTGGCCACAGGACTGGAAAAGATCAGTTTTCATTCCAATCCCAAAGAAAGGCAATGCCAAAGAATGCTCAAACTACCACACAATTGCACTCATCTCACAAGCTAGTAAAGTAATGCTCAAAATTCTCCAAGGCAGGCTTCAGCAATACGTGAACCGTGAACTTCCAGATGTTCAAGCTGGTTTTAGAAAAGGCAAAGGAACCAGAGATCAAATTGCCAACATCTGCTGGATCATGGAAAAAGCAAGAGAGTTCCAGAAAAACATCTATTTCTGCTTTATTGACTATGCCAAAGCCTTTGACTGTGTGGATCACAATAAACTGTGGAAAATTCTGAAAGAGATGGGAATACCAGACCACTTGACCTGCCTCCTGAGAAATCTGTATGCAGGTCAGGAAGCAACAGTTAGAACTGGACATGGAACAACAGACTGGTTCCAAATAGGAAAAGGAGTACGTCAAGGCTGTATATTATCACCCTGCTTATTTAACTTCTATGCAGAGTACATCATGAGAAACTCAGGACTGGAAAAAACACAAGCTAGAATCAAGATTGCCAGGAGAAATATCAATAACCTCAGATACGCAGATGACACCACCCTTATGGCAGAAAGTGAAGAGGAACTAAAAAGCCTCTTGATGAAAGTGAAAGTGGAGAATGACAAAGTTGGCTTAAAGCTCAACGTTCAGAAAACAAAGATCATGGCATCTGGTCCCATCACTTAGTGGGAAATAGATGGGGAAACAGTGTCAGACTTTATTTTTTTGGGCTCCAAAATCACTGCAGATGGTGACTGCAGCCATGAAATTAAAAGACGCTTACTCCTTGGAAGGAAAGTTACGACCAACCTAGATAGCATATTCAAAAGCAGAGACATTACTTTGCCAACAAAGGTCCGTCTAGTCAAGGCTATGGTTTTTCCTGTGGTCATGTATGGATATGAGAGTTGGACTGTGAAGAAGGCTGAGCACTGAAGAATTAATGCTTTTGAACTGTGGTGTTGGAGAAGACCCTTGAGAGTCCCTTGGACTGTAAGGAGATCCAACCAGTCCATTCTGAAGGAGATCAGCCCTGGGATTTCTTTGGAAGGAATGATGCTAAAGCTGAAACTCCAGTACTTTGGCCACCTCATGCAAAGAGTTGACTCATTGGAAAGGACTCTGATGCTGGGAGGGATTGGGGGCAGGAGGAGAAGGGGACGACAGATGATGAGATGGCTGGATGGCATCACTGACTCAATGGACGTGAGTCTGAGTGAACTCCAGGAGTTGATGATGGACAGGGAGGCCTGGTGTGCTGCAATTCATGGGGTCGCGAAGAGTCGGACACGACTGAGCAACTGAACTGAACTGACTGAACACTTACATCAAATGCCATAATTGTAATTTCTTTTTTATGTTGAGAACATTTACAATCTACTCTCCCAGAAACTTTCAAGTGTATAATACAGTATTATTAACTATAATCACAGTGCTGCACATTAGGCTCCCCAGAACTTATTCACCTTATTTTAAAAGTCAGCTTTTTAAGAGTCCACATATAATTGATGGCATACAGTGTCTTCCTTGTATGATTCATTTCACTTATCATAAGGCCCTCAAGGTCCATCCATGTTGTCACAAATGGCAATATAACTTTTTTTTCTCAGGGCTGAATGATGTTCCATTATATATATATAAGATATATATCACATATCTTCATTTATCATTAACATTTAGGTTGTTTCCATATCATGGCTATTATGAGTAATACTGGGATGAATGTGGGAATGCAGATATCAATAATCTGTTTTTATATCTTCATATCCTTTAGATATATACTCAAAAGTGGGATTGCTGGATCACATGCTGGTTCTGTTTTTAATTTTTTAAGGAACATCCATATGTATTTCCCTAGTGGCTATACCAATTGACATTCCCATCAGTAGTGTACAAGAGTTCCAATTTCTCCATATCCTTGACGGTACTTGTTAACTCTTGTATTCTTGGTGAAAGCCATTCTAATATATATGTAGTGATGTCTCTTGTGTTTTGATTTGCATTTCTCTTATGATTAATGATTTTGTGTACTTTTTCATGTGTCTGTTGGTCATTTGTATGTCTTCTTTGAAAAAATGAATATTTAGTTCTTCTACCCAGTTTTAATTGATATTGTTGCTACTGTGTGAGTTTTTTATATAGCTTGAATATAACTCATCGGGTATATAATTTGCAAATATTTTCTCCCATTCCATGGGTTGTCTCTTCACTTTGTTGATCATTTCTTTTGCTGTGCAGAAGCTTTTTAGTTTGCAGTAGTCTGATTAATTTTTTGCTTTTATTGATATGCTTTTGATGTCATATCTATGAAATCATTACTAACACTAATGTCATGGAGTTTTTCCCTATGCTTTCTTCTAGCAGCTTTACACGTTCAAGTCTTATGTTTAAATCTTAACCATTTAAAATTAATTTTGTGAATGGTGTAAGATAGGGGTCCAATGTCATTTTTTTGCATAATGTTATCCAGTTTTCCCAGAACCGTTTATTGAAGAGACTATCCTTTCCCACTGAGTATTCCTTGTTCCCTTATGAAATATAGTTGAAAAAACATGAAAATGTTTATTTCTGGGCTCTTGATTTTGTTCCATTGGTCTATGTATTTATTTTTGATGCCAGTACCATACTGTATTGATTACTATAGCTTTGTAGTATAGTTTGATATCAGGTAGTTTGATGCCTCTAGCTTTGTTCTTTCCTAGCTCTGCTTTGGATATTTGGGATCTTTTGTGGTTTCATACAAATTTTAGAATTTCTAGCTATAACTGTAAAAATGCCACTGGAAATTTGATAGGAACCACATTGAATCTATAGATAGTTTTGGGAAGTACAAATAGTTTAAAGATATCAATTTGTAATCCATGAGTATAGGTATCTTCCTGTTTTTTCTTCTTTTTCAATTTCTTTCACCCATGTTTTGTAGTTTTAGTGTATGGATCTTTCACCTCCATGGTTAAATTTATTCATAAGTATTTTATTGTTTTTGATACTACTGTGAATGGAATATTTTTATTTATTTCATTTTTAAATGTTTCATTGTTACTATATATAAATTCAATAACTACATCATGACATACAGAAAAGTAGATTTCAGAAGAATTGTAGATCCAATTATTAAAGTTAAAACAACAAAGATTAAGAGAAGGTATAATGGAGTCTTCTGGTTGTTTTTAGAAGAGGCAAAGATTTTTTCATTAAGACACAGAATTAAGAATACACAAAGGGAAGAATGACTAATTGGATAATATTTAATTATGTAATTTTCTGCATAGAATTAAGAATGCCCACATATCAAAAACACCTAATAGTATCAAAACCAAAACACAATGGTGAAAGTTATAGATAGGTGATGGATAGATAGATATCTGACAAAAGACTTTTATCTAGAATATACTAAGGATATCTTCAAATCAATAAGAAAAAAGCATATAGCCCAAAAGAAACACAGACAAATGTTTTGAATAGACAATTCTTATAGAAAGACATCCAAATGGCCAATGAATATGATAAAACATGCTTAATTTCATAGATCGTCAAGTTTGTGTAAATTAAGACCAGGCTGAGACACAATTACTCACCCATCAGAATAAGTAAAATGAAAACTACAGATATTGCTAGTGTTGGTAAGATTATGGTACAACTGAAACTCCATACAGTGCTAGTGTGAATGTAAACTACTACAACTATATTCAATAATGGTTGGAAAATATCTATTAAAGCTACATATATGTACTACCAGCAATTCTGCTCTTAGACATACAAACAATAGAGCAGAGTATATATATTCACCAAATCCCTGGAATGACATTTTGCAATAAGAGAAGAGAAAAAGAATAAAATCCAAAAATGAATCTAATTTGAGTTGATTGATGTTTGAAGCAGCTACTATCTGTAGAGCTAAGTGAACTTCTCCCAGCTCAGTAACTCTAGAAGTGCTCTCAAAAGTCTCTAGCTGGGACACAGTTTCCTGGTCTTTTGCCTTGGTCTCAGTCTCAACATCTCAGCTCATCTTCCTCAGATGAAGAATACGGTATTTTGCTTGATCCCAGGCTTGCCCTTGAATCTTGACTTTTCCAATGTTTCTCTACTCCATATTCTACAATCTATAAAGAAATTTCACCCTGGTCTTGGGGATCAGGCCTATCTCACACAACTTCAACACAGGAATTGCCCTCAGAGTTTGTTTTCAGCTGGGAAAGGAAACTATGAGCAGTCAGTGATACATGCAGAAACTAGCAAAAAGAGAAGAGAAGAATCATGTTTATTCCATGGCCATGATTTTTCTAATTGTCCTATCACTTTGGTATCATCAATTGGTTTTTCTGTTTAGGAAAATTAATAATAGAAATTCTAACTCATTGCTGTCCTGGCATCCTTCTAGGTATACATTTATTATCAATATAAGTAACATGTTTTCAGATACTCTGCTTTGGGAGAGAGTTCAGGTAGTTAGCTCAGTTGGTAAAGAATCCATCTTAAAGAAGGAGACCCTGGTTCAATTCCTGGGTCGGGAAGATCCCCTGGGGAAGGGAACAGCTATCCACTCCAGTATTCTGGCCTGGAGAATTCCATGGACTATACTGTAAGACATGACGGAGTGACTTTCACTTTCACTTTTCAGGTAGTTAGATGAAATTTTTCTTTAACAAACCCTGTGCCTTGCTTTCATGTAATGTTTATCAAGAGAGTGTCATGGGAAATCTTTTTTTTTATTCAATTATTTTTTAATTGAAGTATAGTTACACAACATTAGATAAGTTACAGATGTACAATGTAATGATTCATAATTTTAAAATTTATACTCCATTTATAGTTATAGTTATCTACTTCTGCTTCACTGACTACACTAAAGCCTTTGACTGCATGAATCACAACAAACAGTGGAAAATTCTTAAAGAAATGGGAATGCCAGACCACCTTACCTGCCTCCTGAGTAATTTGTATGCAGGTCAAGAAGCAGCAGTTAGAACCAGACATGGAAAAACAGACTGGTTCAAAGTTGGGAAAGGAATAAGTCAAGGCTGTATATTGTCACCCTGCTTATTTAACTTATATGCAGAGTACATCATATGAAGTTCCAGGCTGGATGAAGCACAAGCTGGAATCAAGATTGTCAGGAGAAATATCAATAATTTATGCAGATGACACCACCCTCATGACAGAAAGCAAAGAGAGTCTTGAAGCTGAAAGAGTGGAGTGAAAAAGCTGGTTTACAACTTAACATTCAAAAAACTAAAATTTCGGATTCTGGTCCCATCATTTCATGGCAAATAGGTGGGTAAACAAAGGGAACAGCAACAGACTTTATTTTTGGGGCTACAAAATCACTGCAGACAGTGACTGCAGCCATGAAATTAAAAGACGTTTGCTTCTTGGAAGAAAAGCAATGACAAACCTAGACAGCATATTAAAAAGTAGAGACATTACTTTGCTGACAAATTTCAGTGTAGCCAAAGCTATGGTTTTTCTGGTAGTCATGCATGAATGTGAGAGTTGGACCATAAAGAAAGCTGAGCACCAAAGAACTGATGCTTTTGAACAGTGGTATTGGAAAAGACTTGAGAGTCCCTTGGAACTGTAAGGAGATCAAACCAGTTAATCTTAAAGGAAATCAGTCCTGAATATTCATTTGAAGGACTGATGCTGAAGCTGAGGCTCCAATACTTTTGCAAAGAGCTGACTCATTGGAAAAGACCCTGATGCTGGGAAAGACTGAAGGCAGGAGGAGAAGGGGACTACAGAGGATGAGATGGTTGGATGGCATCATGGACTCAATGAATATGAGTTTGCACAAACTCTGGGAGATGTTGAAGGACAGGGAAGTCTGGTGTGCTGCATTCCATGCGGTCGCAAAGAGTCAGACTCAACTATGCAACAACAACAGTAGCTATTGTGAGATATTAGTTATATTCTCCCCATGTTGTACAATATATTCTTGTCGCTTATTTTATACCTAATACTTCATACCACTTACTTCTTTACCCCTGAGTTTCCCCTTCTCCCTTTCCTCTTCCCACTGGTAACTGCTGGTTTTTTCTCTACATCTGTGATTCGGCTTCTTTTTTGTTATATTCACTGGTTTGTTGTATTTTTTAAATTCCACATATGAGTAACATCATGCAGTATTTGTCTTTTTCTGTCTGACTTATTTTACTTTGCATAATGCCCTCTAAGTCTTTCTATGTTGCTGCCAATGGCAATATTTCATTCACTTTTATGGCTAAATAGTATTTGTGTCTGTGTGTGTGTATCACATCTTCTTTATCCATTTATCTGTCAATGGTCACAAAAGTTGCTTCCATATCTGAGCAATTGTAAATAATTCTGCTATGAACATTAGGGTGCATGTATTTTGTCAAATTAGTGTTTTGTTTGTTTTTTATATATATGCAGGAGGGGAATTCTTTACAAAATTCTCCAAAGGTTTTACTTATTTTGTCTCTTTCCCTTGTTTCCTGATTACTCTGTTCTTTCCAAAATTTGGAGATTTCCACATAAGTATGGAGTATCTTCTTGTTATAAAATGCTATGCCCTACCCTCTCAAAATCACTGCAGATGTTGATTGCAGCCATGAAATTAAAAGATGCTTACTCCTTGGAAGGAAAGTTATGACCAACCTAGATAGCATATTAAAAAACAGAGACATTACTTTGCCAACAAAGGTCCGTCTAGTCAAGGCTATGGTTTTTCCAGTGGTCATGTATGGATGTGAAGAAAGCTGAATGCTGAAGAATTGATGCTTTTGAACTGTGGTATTGGAGAAGACTCTTGAGAGTCCCTTGGACTGCAAGGAGATCCAACCAGTTCATTCTAAAGGAGATAGCCCTGGGTGTTCTTTGGAAGGAATGATGCTAAAGCTGAAACTCCAGTACTTTGGTCACCTCATGCAAAGAGTTGACTCATTGGAAAAGACTCTGACACTGGGAGGGATTGGGGACAGGAGGAGAAGGGGCCAACAGAGGATGAGATGGCTGGATGGCATCACCAACTTGATGGACATGAGTTTGAGTGAACTCTGGGAGTTGGTGATGGACAGGGAGGCCTGGCGTGCTGTGATGCATGGGGTCGCAAAGAGTCGGACATGACTGAGTGACTAAACTGAACTGAACCCCCTCTAATAAGCTTTTAAAAACATATTTATCCTTGTCTCTATCCCAATATTGAGTTGCATCACATCAAGTCATACCCAGGAAACTTTTTAGTTAACTTTCAAAAAATGTTTGCATTAAATACATACTCTAGGGTATAGAACAATCTGTTCTGTTTCTACATTTTGTATGGTGGCTTAACTTCATAATCCCATTCAGAGAATCAATTTTAGAAATTACACAACAAATCCATTCTCACTTCATTTAGAAGTTTAAAATGCATTTTTTTATTCTAGAAGTATTCATTAAAAGGTAAATGTTAAGATCAATTCCATAGTAAATGAAAAATATTTTACATCTAGCAAGTGTGAGAGGGCATGAAAATAAGAAAAACTAGAGATGATATAAACTCTGAATCCTTACAAGTTTTGAATATTCCAAACCTAGCATAACGCCATCTTCTGTCTCTCTACATTTCTATTACTTGCTGCACTTTTTATTCCTTAAATCCTCTAATTATAGCCCTGGACCAGATGCAGCAGTGAGACCATAACTATGATTTGCTAAAAGTCTGTAAGTTTTTCATTTTCCTACAATTCACTACCTCCTAAGCAGATTGAACTTGCACTTTGTCAGCTTTCAGAGAAAAAGTGCGGGCACTTACATTCAAATGAGATTGACTGCAAGCTGATCCAAGCAATGCCATGGATGAATGTACGGAGCTCAGGTTTTGCAGTACCTGAGAACTTTTTGAAACCATCCACATCTCCAGACCTCAGCTACCTCCTTCTCTAGTTTTGGGGTAGAGAGAGAGAGGCTCCAGCAAACACTCACACCTTCTTGGGTTATGAAGCCCTGGACACTGCCACGGCCACCTTCATCACCACAAATTTAGAAACAATTACATGTTGCACCAACTGACAAAGACATTACATCATGGGCGGTATTGGACGTCTGGAGGCTTTGGCTTCCCCAGCATATACCTGAGCCAACGACCCAGAAACTAGGGCATTATTACTGCATGGGGCATACAGAAATCCTACAAATAAACGGTTTGCTTTGCCTTCTCCTCGCTGGACTGTTTCAAGTTACAATAGTTACATATACCTCTTCTGGGATATAATGCAACAATTAACAACCAACTGTGATGCAAAAGCTGTGACCAACTCAGAAACACACTCTTTATTAGACTCAACTTTTCCTTCACTCCTGCTTCTCTGGGATTACATCTCAAGGAAAGTCATACTACATAAGCTTTTGCCTCAAGGTGCATTTTCTAGGGAAGTTTATTTAAGACATGAACTAAACATCAATGAACAAGGCACTTTTAGATTCTCTCTTCTAAGCAGTCACCAGTAAAACATAAAGACGTGAAAAAGTTGAAAAAATATAGAAAAATATATAACAGGCAAATATTAATTTAAAAAATGTACTGTATTTTATCAAAGACTGAAAAAATATACTTTAATGGATAAAACAGCATAATTATGAATAAAGGGCCCAAATACATGACAAAAAAATACCAGAAATATTAAATAATTAAATTGTGTACACATAGTAAAGCATCTTTAAAACGTCTACAACAAAATGGTTGAAACAAGAGCAAAGTGATAAATAGTCATAGAAAGAGACTTGCAGTCATCCTTTCAATTGTTGATACAGTAAGAGGAAAGAAATTTAAAAATAGAAAAAGTTTGAACACACAGATGTTTTTAATAGCAATTTTAAAGACTAGAAGAAAATCAAAATATGCCTTCTTAAGTGACTGAATTTAAAAAAAAACTGCTATATAAGCACTTAGTGAAAAATCATGTAGTCTTGAACAAATTACAGCTACATGCAGCACAATGAATCTAAGAAACATAACCTTGAAAGAGAAAAGCAAGTTGCAAACCATGAAGATAATAAAATCATGTTATACACTTCAAAGAGCTTCCCTGGTAGCTCAGCTGGTAAAGAATCCACCTGCAGTGCAGGAGACCTGGGTTCGTTCCCTGGGTCAGGAAGATCCCCTGGAGGAGGGCATGGCAACCCACTCCAGTAGTCTTGCCTGGAGAATCCCATGGACAGAAGAGCCTGGTGGGCTACAGTCCATGCAGTCGCAAAGAGTCAGACATGATTGAGCAATTAAGCACACCACAGCACAGGACATACACTTCAAAATCTAGAAATAGATATATTTATGACAGAAACTACTTGAAAAGTAAAGGAAGTATAAATCCAACATTCAAGATATTGGTTACCTTTGGGGATTGGGAGGGGGATAGAATTTGAAGGAAAGTGCACACAAAGCCTGTGTGACATGGGTAATATACTACCTCCTGAGCTGGCTGGAAGGTTCATAACTATTTTATTTTCATATGTCATAATTTTTATATCTCAAATATTGTATTGATATATATCAATTTTATATATCACACATTATGTAATAAAATAATATATAAAATTTAAAAGTTAAAGATCACATCTATTGAGTAGAGCAAAATATATCATTATTCAGGGATAAAATTATTTAATAAAATGAATTTTAACAATTTAGTTACTAAATTTTAGTCACTGGAAACCTTGAACTGTGGTCTATTCAGGAAAAAGTCATACTTTATATTGTGAGTCTCCTAGATTCTCAAAGTCAACAAAAGAGTAATTGTTAAAATGATAAACTTTGATTCAACTTAATGGTCTGCTTTCCAATTCACTCTGATATTTTTTCAGTATAGAAGAGGTATAAGAGGATGTCCAGGGAAATTCAGCATGTTTTCTAATTTCGTTCAGTGGTGTGTCTGTAACTTTGAAACTATCACTGAACATATAAAATTTTCTTAATATAGAGAAATAGTGTTGCTGTCTGCTTGCATGTTGCATGCTCAGTTGTTCAGTCGTGTCCTACTCTTTGAGACACCATGGACTGTAGCCCACAAGTCTCCTCTGTCTGTGGGATTATCCCAGCAAAAGTACAGGAGTGGGTTGCCTTATCCTTTTCTAGGGGATCTTCCCAACCCAGGGATCGAACCCACATCTTCTGTGTCTCCTGCACGGGCAGGCAGATTCTTTACCACTGAGCCACCTGGGAAGCCCATCGGTGATATTAAATGTCATTTAAATATCCTTCCTTGAATTACATACTTTCTATACATACAGTGCTAAATACCCCCTCCTGTACCTGCAAATCCTTAGTTCACTCTGTACACAGTGCTATAATATAAGTGATAAGCTTAGAGAACACCAAGATGATGGACTAGTCTGTTCATTTTATTCCCACATGCTACCAAAAGCCCATATGTACCCCTTATATTAAATATACAAATGTAGTAAGGGACACTGTAATTATAACTAGCTAATTCCAAACAGACCTTCAGTTTATTCACTTATTAGCTCTGGGTTACTTATTATCTCTTGCCACATTTGCTGCATTTAAAAAATAGGAATAATATTGTCTCCCAATCTAAAGGTTTATTGTGAATATAAAATATGTGAAGTTCATAAAACAATGTCCTTTTTATTCAGTGAAAGTACTCAATAATTATAAACTACTGTCATTATTATATAGCTGAGATAGTGGCTACCCCTGTGACCAGTTTCTTTCTCAAAGGACATAGTTCAGTTCAGTTCGGTTGCTCAGTCGTGTCCGACTCTTTGTGACCCCATGAATTGCAGCACACCAGGCCTCCCTGTCCATCACCAACTCCCGGAGTTCACTCAAACTCGTGTCCATCGAGTCGGTGATGCCATCCAGCCATCTCATCCTCTGTGGTCCCCTTCTCCTCCTGCCCCCAATCCCTCCCAGCATCAGGGTCTTTTCCAATGAGTCAACTCTTTGCATGAGGTGGCCAAAGTATCAGAGTCTCAGCCTCAGCATCAGTCCTTCCAATGAATACCCAGGACTGATTTCCTTTAAGATGGACTGGTTGGATCTCCTTACAGTCCAAGGGACTCTCAAGAGTCTTCTCCAACACCACAGTTCAAAAGCATCAATTCTTCGGCGCTCAGCTTTCTTTACTGTCCAACTCTCACATCCATACATGACCACTGGAAAAACCATAGCTTTGACTAGATAGACCTTTGTTTCCAAAGTAATATCTCTGCTTTTGAATATGCTATCTAGGTCGGTCATAACTTTCTTTCCAGGGAGTAAGCATCTTTTAATTTCATGGCTGCAATCACCATCTGCAGTGATTTTGGAGCCCCCCAAAAGAAAGTCTGACACTGTTTCCCCATCTATTTCCGATGAAGTGATGGGACCGGATGCCATGATCTTCGTTTTCTGAATGTTGAGCTTTAAGCCAACTTTGTCACTCTCCACTTTCACTTTCATCAAGAGGCTTTTTGGTTCCTCTTCACTCTCTGCCATAAGGGTGGTGTCATCTGCATATCTGAGGTTATTGATATTTCTCCCGGCAATCTTGATTCCAGCTTGTACTTCTTCCAGCCCAGCATTTCTCATGATGTACTCTGCATTGAAGTTAAATAAGCAGGTGACAATATGCAGCCTTGACGTACTCCTTTTCCTATTTGGAACCAGTCTGTTGTTCCATGTCCAGTTCTAACTGTTGCTTCCTGACCTGCATACTGATTTCTCAGGAGGCAGGTCAGGTGGTCTGGTATTCCCATCTCTTTCAGAATTGTCCACAGTTTATTGTGATCCACACAGTCAAAGGCTTTGGCATAGTCAATAAAGCAGAAATAGATGTTTTTCTGGAACTCTCTGGCTTTTTTGATGATCCAGCGGATGTTGGCAATTTGATCTCTGGTTCCTCTGCCTTTTCTAAAACCGGCTTGAACATCTGCAAGTTCACAGTTCACGTGTTGCTGAAGCCTGGCTTGGCGAATTTTGAGCATTACTTTACTCGTGTGTGAGATGAGTGCAATTGTGAGGTAGTTTGAACATTTTTGGTATTGCCTTTCTTTGGGATTGGAATGAAAACTGACCTTTTCCAGTCCTGTGGCCACTGCTGAGTTTTCCAAATTTGCTGGCATATTGAGTGCAGCACTTTCACAGCATTATCTTTCAGGATTTGAAATAGCTCAACTGGAATTCCATCACCTCCACTAGCTTTGTTCTGTAAGATCATGTTTATATGTATGGAGATTGCAAATAAAGGAATGAGTGTATCAGTTTCAGATACAATGTACCGAAGACCCAACTAAAAGTATCTTAAACAATAAGGAAAGTTTATTATGTCACCTATCAAGAATTCTTTATAAATGTAGGGTGGTCCTATATGGTTGTTTTAGAATCTCTCTCTTCTGCCATCCTAAAGTATGTCGGTTTACTCTCTCTAGCCTTACAAGAAGGCAACTGCAGTTTCCGATAGCTTCTCAAAATACTATTCAAAGATTGGATGAAAAGGCATCTCTTTCATTTGTGTGAAGAGTATTAAAAATAGTGTTCCAGGATGATGTTGTCTTGTGTCTCATTGGCCATAACAGCCTCCCATATCCTTAGAAGAAGTGGGGATGCGAGCTGTGAAGGTAGATAGTGACAGTATTTGTAACAATGAGGATGGAAAGGAGGTGTTGGAAGGAGCATTGAGAAGGTTAATCAATCAACAAATATTCACTGTACAATATCTAGTATAGAGGATTATTTTATAAATATTTGGGGAAAGTTAGAAAAGATAGCAGTATATCATAAGAAGAAAAACAAGTAATACTTCTGTATTTAAATAAGCAAAAGTACTAGTAAGGACATAGATTCAATTAAAATAAGAAAAGTGTATAGAATTATAAAATAGAATTATCACATTATTTGTGTGTAAACAAATGTCCTATCTATTTATCTCATTTTTATCCTTAGTAACATTTCCCTCAAGAGAAACAGGGCTTACCGGGTGGTGCTAGTGGTAAAGAACCTGCCTGCAATGCAGGAGACGTAAAGAGTCATGGCTTCGATCCCTGGGTTGGAAAGATCCCCTGAAGAAGGGCATGGTAACCCACTCTGGTATTTTTGCCTGGAGAAACCCATGGACAGAGGAACCCGGCAGGCTGCAGTCCATAGGGTCGCAAAGCATGACTGAAGCGACTTAGCACAAGCGAGACAGTAAACACTCATTTTATTTTCAGTATTAGCATACTACATGGTTTGGAGAAGTTCCTTTTTTTTTTTTTTTTTTTTTTAGTACCTGGACACTAACATTTTAAAAAATAAATGAGGAAACTCTAGAAAAGTTATGCAATTTGCAATTCAAGAAGAAAATTCTAATGATAAACTAAGCACTTAGCATGTATATATAATATTGTGCTTAGATTCTAGGGCTTACTGACCAATGATAAGCATTAAAACACACAAACAAGAAAGTTTATCATACTTTAGTTCAAAGTCATCACAGAAACTAGAAAGTTCCTTTGTGCACATTTTTGAATTTTGAACATATTGAAGATTTATACATACATATTGAATCAAAATGGTGACCAAGAGAGTAACCAGTAAATATTTAATGATTTGTGAACATTAGGCCTATTATTTCTAACTTGTTTCCATTATAGATAAAAGGAATATTGAAAAAAAATTCTCAGTGCTATTTTTTGCTGAGGGCGTCAAGTTTTTAAAGGCTCTGAACTCATAAAAATTTTAAAGCTAATAGCAACCTTATAAATTATTTCATTCTTTCTCCTAATTTTACTAATGAGATGCAGGTAGAGAAGAGGTTAAGTGACTATTCCCAGTTCATACAGCTGGCCAACTGCTTGCTGAGATTGGCTTGCATCCTTTTCAGACTGCAATTGTATCTTTTTGGCAAGCTCTTTCCTTTTCTTCTCTAAAGTATTTGTGTCTTCGCTTTTTCTCTGTCATGCTTGGAATACACAGAAAGTTAAAACTTGAATTTTAAAGCAGGCAAATAATCTATTTTACTTAAATTTAAATAATTCTGTCAAAGCATAATCTGGAGAGATGGCTTATGTTTTAAGTCAGTTGTGGTTCCTTCCCCTATCCCCTCTCCCCAGATTTAGTGAGATATAAATAACAAAACAAAATTGTGTACATTTAAGGTGTAAGGTGGGGAAACAATGGAAACAGTGAAAGACTTTATTTTCTTGGGCTCCAAAATCACTGCAGATGGTGACTGCAGCTATGAAATGGAAAGACGCTTACTCCTTGGCAGGAAGCTATGACCAACCTAGATAGCATATTGAAAAGCAGAGACATTACTTTGCCAACAAAGGTCCATCTAGTCAAAGCTATAGTTTTTCCAATAGTCATGTATGGATGTGAGAGTTGGACTATAGAGAAAGCTGAGTGCAGAAGAATTGATGCTTTTGAACTGTGGTGTTGGAGAAGACTCTTGAGAGTTCCTTGGACGCTAAGGATATCCAACCAGTCAATCTTAAAGGAAATCAGTCCTGAATATTCATTGGAAGAACTGATGTTGAAGCTGAAACTCCAATACTTTGGCCACCTGATGCAAAGAACCGACTCATTTGAAAAGACCCTGATACTGGAAAGATTGAAGGCAGAAGAAGGTGACTATAGAGGATTAAATGGTTGGCTGGCATCACCGACACAATGGACATGAGTTTGAATAGGTTCCGGGAGTTGATGATGGACAGGAAAGCCTGGCGTGCTGCAGTCTATGGGGCTGCAAAGAATCGGACATGACTGAACGACTGAGCTGACTAACTGACTGAAGGTGTAAGATGTACTGATTTGCTATATATTGTGAAATGATTATCACAATCAAGCTAATTAACACATCTATTGTCTCAAATAGTTTTTGTTTTTTTGTAGTAAGAACACTTAAGATCTACTCTATTAGCAGACTTCAGGTATACAAGAGCAGTATTATGAACTATAGTCCCCATGCTGTACAACAGATACCTCAAGATTTATTCAACTTACAGTTTGTACCCTTTGGCCAACAGTCCTCATTTTCCCCACCACCCAGCCTCTGGCTACCACCATGCCACTCTGTTTCTATGAGTCTGCATTTTTTAGAATTCACATTTCAGTTGTACATTTCTTTGCTAAAGTTTGGATTCTAATATCTGAGATGATTACTTCTTTGATTAGCTGTGGTGTCTAACCACCAGTTCCATTCCTTACAAGCACACCATCCTCAGCATGACCCAAAAGGTTATTTAATCACATAGAAAAATAACCACAGTAATTATTGAATAACAGAATAGAAAATCAAAGTGATTCAGTCTATACCCCAAAGCTATGTGTCATTTTTACAGGGAGATTGCTCTTATGAATAAGGATTTTTATCTCCAGTGCTTGAACCTGCACTAAAATCTACTCCCTTCTCCAAGCTAGAATGTCCTCAGTGTGACATGGCTCAACATTATCTGCTGAATATAACTCTGCTGTGTCTATACTGCTTAAGTAGGTATCTATTTAATATAAGCACAACCTTTAGGCAATTTCCACCTGGTCTCATTATAGTTCATGTCCATTTCCCATGTTGGTAAAATCAACCAGCTATTTTCTATACAGAGATTCATTCCTTCAATAAATATTGGTTAGATGCTTGAAATATTCCTGGCATCCTGATAAGTCTGGGGATACTTTGGTGACCAAGGAAGAGACAGTTTTTTCCCTTAAAGAGCATTTAGTCCACCGGGGAAGACATAAACTAGACAACTAAACCCAATGCAATTCTTGCTCTGATCCAGAAATGATGGAGTGTGATGAAGGCACATGGCAAAGACAACTAATATGAGTTGCATTTGTTAGTCACTCGGTTGTGTCCAACTATTTGTGAACCCCATGGACTGTAGCCCATCAGTCTCCTCTGTCCATGGGATTCTCCAGGCAAGAATACTGGAGTCAGTTGCCATTCCCTTCTCCAGGGGATTTTCCCAACCCAGGGATCGAACTTGGGTCTCTTGCAAAGCAGGGAGATTCTTTACGATCTGAACCATCAGGGAAGCCCAGTGTAACTTCCAAAGGTGGTACTTTTAAACCATACATTGAACATTGAGTAGGAAACTCACAGGCAAGGTAAGGCAATTTCATTTTTATACTTGTGTTTGGTAATTCTTCCTCATCAGTTTTTTTTAACAAAATCATTCATAAAAGAATATTTGACAACTAGATCTTTTTTTGAAAACCATAACTCATTTTCTCTAGAACTTACTTGCCACATCTAGATTTCTACACTTCCTGGAACTGAGTTTTAGTACATGAACACATGAATTTAGTGTCTGCTCTGGCTGTAGTTTCCTAAAGGGCCACTGACCTCCTATCTTAGAATCACTTACGGTAGTATTTAAATATGGAGATTATAGGCAAGCTTCCTAGTGCTACTGAAATATAACCTCTGGGAGAGTGAGGAGAGGAAGAGAGAGAATTAAAATGTGTTTGCTTAACAATTTTCATCACACACAGCCAAGTTTGAGACTTTGGGGCTACCATCATTGAATGTATATTCAGAAGGTAACTAAAATCCTCTTTCCCAGTTTTCTTCTAATTTCAATACCTCGAAATGGAGTATATTTGTGTTTTCAAGGAGAACTATCCCTAACTGTCCAAGTGCTAAAAGCTCACCTTGATTATTTCCCATTATATTACCTAAGGCACTTTGTTGGTATATAAGCATTTCTTGGGACAAAAATGACACATGCCTAGGGCAATCGTCAGTTACCGTGACCCTCTTACTTGGTAGAAATAGGAATT
The DNA here is from genome assembly GCF_029378745.1 of Bos indicus. NCBI lineage: Eukaryota > Metazoa > Chordata > Mammalia > Artiodactyla > Bovidae > Bos > Bos indicus. Next base: position 45,755,630 of record NC_091762.1, on the reverse strand, counting down.
AGTAAGGTCAGTTTTCAAAATTCCTGCTTAGCCTATCTGGAGTTGTACATTTTTATCTAGGGAGACAAAATTATAGTTCCTGTAAGTGACTGACAAGCCTCTGGCCAATTCCAAAAATTGGGGCAAAGTTTATCAAAGCACCCTAGATTTTTTGACCCGAGATCCAATGTTCTACCAACTAAATCATTTTTGGTACCAAAATATATTGCACAAAACTATGCTATTAGTTAAGATAAGATTAGTCTGCTGCATTAGTCCTCGTGGTAAATCAGATTTCTGTAGGATCCAGTTGGGAGAATGGAAGAGGAAGGGAAAATAGGAGCATGGAGAAAGCTCAGTAAATGCATGCATCATTTCCATTCATAGTTCAGAAGTGAAAACGTCATCCTCTGGTCACACACAACTGAGAATCTGGCTCGTGAATGTAATCTCTGACTGAGTGTCTTTAAGCCTGCCACCAAATGTATTGCTATGGAAAAAGGGAAAAAGAAATATTGATGTACAGCTAGCGATGTCCATAACTGTACTTTAGAAATGCAAACTGAAATGGTATTGTTTTTGCCATAAAAGAGATTATTGACCCTGAAAAAGTGCATGCATTTTTTTACTTACCCCTGGCTTCATACAACAACTATTCTATTTTGCTTTTAATTCTATGTGATGATAAGTTGATTATCCAGTTAGCAGAGAGGTCATCTAAGGCTACATAATATAGAATGGCCTTGTACATTTTTCCTGCTCTTTAGAAGTTGGTGGGTCTAGAGAACCTTAGCTGGCATGGCTCATCTCTATCCTCCTGTGGTCTCTTATCCTCCAGGATGCTAGCTCAAGCTTCTTCACATGTCAGTCTTAGGGCAGCAAAACAGTAAGCCTAGATGTGCAAGTGCTTGTCAAATTTCTATGTTCATTCTGTTTTCTAACGTCTTATTGGCCAAGGCAAGCCACTTGACAAAGCCTGGATTGAAGGGGTAGAGAAACTTCAGCTCTTGACAAGAGAAACAGCAAAATCATAACACAAAATGTGTGTGCAGACAGGGATGGGAGAGATTATGTTAGTCATCTTTGTAAGCAATTTATCATGAAGTCTTTGAAATACTAAAGGACATTACAATTCAACTTAATAACTTTAACAGGAAAATTATGTTCATACTTTGCAGGCTATAGTGGAAACAGGGTAGATATAACTTATCTTAAAACATTATGAAGAATTATATCCCAAGGCCGAAGAAATGAAGCAAAGATCTTAAGAATAAATCCATATTGAAGACTACCAAGATGAGAGAGTTGTTAAGTAGGCAACTAAGCAGGGTTATCTCTAGACTGTTGAATCTTTTCTTAAATTCCTTATTCCTGCAGTGCCCACCTTCAGAGTTTCAAGGTATACATATCGCCTGTCATCTTGATAGTCAGAGTGGCCTGTGGCTCAGAATTTTCTATTTGAGCTTTCCAAACAGTGGGGTATACAACCAACATCAGTCCTTGTATTACCTTATCAACAAATTTTGAAGAGCAAAAGCCATGAATTTAGTCTAATTTAGGGGATGGTGGGTTAAAACCCCAAAGGATGCCCTTCAGATATAAGTCACTGTAGGAAACAGAAGTAACTTTTTAAAACTAATCATACAGAAGAAATTTTACTAAGTAACTATTAGCAATTGTCTTCTTTACAAAATCTAAAAATATATAGGAGCAATCCTTCCATCTGTAAAGTCAGTAGAATAATTTTTATAAACACTTCTCTCCTGGAATTTTGATGAACGAATTGAAATGCTTTCTAGTGTGTTAGAAAGGCAAAATGGCTCAGTGTTTTGTGTAATAGGCTGAATTAAATTACTAGAGTGCTACCATTATTGATGTTTATACTAGTTACCAGGCATCATGTGAAATATATCACCCATGGAAAGATCTGCAGAATATTGTGAGGACTTGCCATATTTATTTTTTCTTCTCAGATGAAAAAACTAAAGCTCAGAAAGATTAGGGAATTGCCCAAGGTTCTCAGATGAAAAAACTAAAGCTCAGAAAGATTAGGGAATTGCCCAAGGTTCTCAGATGAAAAAACTAAAGCTCAGAAAGATTAGGGAATTGCCCAAGGTCCAGGGGTGTGCTGATAAGCCGGCACATTGCGGGGAAAAGCCCTGATTTTTATGGTTTGCCAGTTTTTGCAATGTAACTAATCTCAACTTGGCTGATTTCAAATTACCAGTGTGATGTCAGTGAACATGATGTTGGGAAGAGATGCACATAATCAGCTATCATGAGCCAGTAGGAGGTGGCTCTGGTACTTCACTGCCAAGATCATAAGCATAATAGGAAGTTGGAGAGCCAGGATTTGAGCTCTTGGCTGTCTCCTAAGTCCATCCTTTAAACCATCATACAATAATGCCTTCTGACATAATAAACTATTCACCTGACAAATCACAAAAGAATCATGAAGGTCCACAATATTTTTAATTCCAGAAACACAGATCCTTCTTTATTCTCTATTCTATTGAAATGAAAACAGGCAATATTCTATCAGAATTATTCAATAATCATGTTAGAGGCAAAGAAAAACTGTATGCTTCCTCCATCACCATTTCCATTATTTATCTCTTTCCATTATCTTAGTTTTTACACATTTTGCTAGAGTTGCTCCGTATCCATATTTCACTGTCACTTTTCATCTTAATATCCCTACGCTTGGCCCCCAAGTTCTTTTGCTGTTTCAGACTGTTGGATGCTTTTTTTTTTTTCATTTTCATAGTTTATTAAATTTTTTCTTACCTTATAGTGTAACTTTCACACTTACGTTCTTCAGTTCTTCAACATTCTGGCATTCCTTGTTTGAATAAGTAGATGGATAGAAATCTAATTACTAAAATGTGATGGATTCACATTTTAAGAATTTTTTTATACCAGAGTATCCCTATCTGTAAAGGGGGATAATAACAGACCTTGTGATGTATGAGTGGTTGATCATTTAAAAAACAAACCAACAAGGAACTATAAGAGGAACAAAAATGGAGGGTAGAGAGGGGGATAGGATGATGCTTTGAGAATGGATGAGATCCAACATCATTTTATGCTGATGTTTGATGTTTAGTGGGAACACATTTCAAAGATTTGTAAACAAAAAACCTTTTGAAAGCAATAGTATTTTTTTTCATAATATAAAATAAAAGTGCACTTGGGTATTTTCTTTGCATAACAGATTTTATACTAAGAAAGTACATCCTTGTTAAAATAATTAAGGTACATGTGAATACCATTTATTATTACCATGGGTTGAAAGAATAACAGATAAAAAAATGCATTTTTCCCCATATAATCTTATATGTGTTAAGCTTTACGAAAAATGGAGAAAACAATGTTGCAAATTGGTATTAATTTGTATCTGATGGGTAAGAGGAAATTTATGAAATCATACCTGTGATGATAGACCAAATAAATCTTTATACCATGCTGGAGAAAATGAGAATTTTAAAACATCAGAATTTTCATAATTTATTCAAATAACTGAATGGAAGTGAGTGGTAACCCAGCAAATTTTTTTTCATATGCTTCTGTAGAAAAATAAAGGTGATTTTTCTTTTTAAAAAATGACCTCCATTATATATTTTTTCTTATATAAAGATAGAACATATGCTGTAGAAGAACAAAGAACAAACTTAAAATGGATAATTCTCACTGTCTAGTAGTAAAACAAAAATCTTACCTTCTGTTTGATGTATTTTTCTTGCTACTCCATAGCAAAATTCAGTGATATCACGATTTTCTGTTGAAATTATTATTTTATCATGTAGCATACCCTAGAGTTTTGAAGAGGTGTACAGAATGATAAATAAGAACTTTTTGACCTGATGCATTTTCAAGTACATCCAGGCAAATGAAAAAAATGGATAGGAAATAGAGCTTATTAAGAAGACTGAGGTTCAAAAAAAAATAAAACAGGCAATAGGAACAACGTTGAATCAGGAAATGAAGCCATGAGTGAATTCAATTTTAAGTACTGGTTAACTACAATTAAACTTCAAACATAACTTATAAATCATGTATCAGAACATTAAGTGGAAAATATAAAAAGTTTGTGTTTTATATCTTTTAATTTACTTTTCTTCCCTCAACTCGTACTCTAACATTGCTGTCATACTATGGAAAGCCAAGTTTCACAGAAAGTAGTTTAATAATGCAATAATGTCAAGGGCTAGAAGAGAATTTTGGAGAGAAAAATCATTGACTCAAAATTTAGCCAGTATCCTTCTTATAAATGGAAAGTACTCATGAGGGCAAAAATGCTGCATCGACATGAAGAAAATAAATCTAGTGAATATAATATCTCTGTTCTTTCCAAAGCCAAATGATTCTCTTTACTATTCCAATGGCTTTACTTGTTAAATTTCATCGCTTAGCAGACATAATGTGCAACTTGGCAATAATATAGTAATATTGGCATGTTTTCCTTCTACAGTTAAATAACTTGAATTTTCCCTCTATGTATAGCATATACATATAATATATATTATACTATAGACTTACATGTTATTTCTCTTCGAATTTTGGTATTACCATAAGGTGTGAGCTTCACTTATTTAAGTAAGATAATTAAGAAATTTATTTTATTTAGAGGAAAATCTGGGGGGTCAGTTTTTGCATAAAACTTTGAACTGTAGTAAGTCTCATTTTTCTCAGAATCATAGGTTAGATTTTTATTGACTAGTAAAATAACATGACATTTAAAATATTTATGATAAATTATTTTATATGTAAAAGTGTATCACTGATGAATATTGAATCTAAACATATTCTTGTTTAAACAGATTGCAAAGCAGAAGTAGTGAGAAAGCTAAATAAATAATAAGTTAAAGAGTCAGGATTAGTCACAACGTGAAAACGAAAGCTCTAATAATGACAAGGTTGTGAACAAAACATTTAAAGAAAATGCAAGACATATCTTAGATTTCTAAATTTCTATTTCCTCATGGTTTTTCTGAGCTTCATTTTACTATTAGATTATGAAATCTAGCCTAATGGAATAATAAGTGTGCAGAATTTACAAAGAATACTACTGAAATTATCTTGCAACATAAACATGGATCTTGTATTATCCTAAATATAAACACTCTATTGTCAAGATGGTATATCTAACATGCTGTACATACTTCTATATTTAAAATGGATAACCAACAAAGCCTACTACTGTATAGCACAGGAAATTCTGCTCAATATTATGTATCAACCTAAATGGGAAAAGAATTTGAAAAAGAATAGATACATATATATATATATATATATATATGTACAATGGAATCACTTCGTTGACACCTGAAACTAACACATTATTAATCAACTATACCCAAGTATTAAAAAGAGATGTTATATGTATGGGTTTTTATCCTTCAGTGTATACTACTATAATTCATCAAATCTTTATTTATATAAACAAGGCATTTTATTATTTGACTTTGCTTTTTGTTTTGAATGTTTTATTTTTTTAATTAATTTGAATTTCCAGAGAACAGTAGAGAGTGTTTAAATCGACCGTTTTTATGGAATGCATGATTTGTCACGAGCAATATAAATAAATACATTAATTGCCTTATCATACTTCTATCTGACAGATGGGTCCCCAGGCACAGAGCCTAACCTTTTATTTTGACACCTGCCACATTTTGCCAGCCCTGACCCTTTTTCTTTGCCAGAGTGTCGCTGTGCTATTCACCATGGTTGCACTAATCTCCAGCTTTTAAAAGGCATAATATTGGAACCCTTCTGAGAATCGCTGCTATCAATCAGCTGATACCACAACAGAAAGCATTTTACAGATCTATCCAACATGCTTTCTCTCCTGTGATTCAAACACATTTTCTCTTATTTCTGTGTCCTACTGGCTTGATAAGATTACATGGAGTTTGTTTTAATCTAATACCGCATATTGTTACCTTCTGATATAAGCCATTACGTTTAGCAGCAATTTAAAATTTAGAATTTATTGGAGAATAATAAAAGAAGATACGTTTCCACTTTTAAGCTAAAAGGTACTTCTTTACTACAAACCAAGTATGCTGTTTTAATGTAGCTAAGGAGTTAAAAATAATCTGAACACATTAATCTGAAAAATAACAGCAACAAGCATCAGGGCAATAAACATGTTTTGAGAATCATTCTGCACTCAATCTCAAACCCACAGCTTTGATTTCTGGGATGATTCCAAAAACCACTAGCACATGATATGTGTCTGCTGCTGCTGCTGCTGCTGCTGCTGAGTCGCTTCAGTCGTGTCCGACTCTGTGCGACCCCATAGACGGCAGCCCACCAGGCTCCTTTGTCCCTGGGATTCTCCAGGCAAGAACACTGGAGTGGGTTGCCATTTCCTTCTCCAAATGATATGTTTCTGGATTCATACAAACTAAAAGCACATGCCTGGTCTGTTAGACATAGGTCTGGTTCTCAGAACTCTGCAAATCAGAGGGCCTACAGAAGACAAGTAAGCTATGGAGGCTCTTCTATTACTAAAATAGTTTAATGTTAATTTTAAAGGATTCCCTCCTTGAGAAAAATCAGACTATCATTAACTATGGAAAATGTTGTAAGCAATCTTTTGGAGGGAATTTGTTGGAAACAAAGAATTTGAAAAGTATGTAGGTAGGAGATAGATATTAGAGAGCAAACATAAGAGCTTCATCAGACCAACCCAGTTTGGCTTACAATCTCATTGCAGACAGAAAGCCAGTTAGAGACGTGTACACTAACAACCTGTCTTCCAAATATGGCATCTATTGTTTTTGAAATGAGCTTATTTGGAATAAAGGAAACAACCTTGGACTTGTCTTTGATAAGCTAAGTTTCCCGTATAATTTAGACCCATTTATGCCAGCTAGATTATATATGTAAATCACAAAAAGTATGGGATCTGAATCTTAGGACATTCAAAAGAAAATGCTGTTTCATGCCTGGGGCTGAGGAAATTCTAGAGTTATGGCAATTTTTTGTACCTTGGCATCAGTGATTTTTGAACCTTTAGTGAGCTGATATTTATATGACTCAGCTGTATTTGATTTCTTCCTCTTTCTTCTCTACCCTAATTCAACTTTTACAGTTTACTCAGAGTTTCTAATAGCTCATACTTTGCGTGTGCGTGCTAAGTGGCTTCAGTCGTGTTCGACTCTGTGCAACCCTATGGACTGTAACCTGCGAGGCTCTTCTGTCCATGGAATTCTCCAGCAACCGTACTGGAATGGGTTGCCATTGCCTCCTCCAGGGGACCTTCCCCGCCCAGGGATTGAACCTGCCTCTCTTACAAGCATGTACAAAATCACGGACTATCATGGAACATCCTTTTTTCACTTATTAGATCTAAATCCAAGCATGTACAAAATCACGGACTATCATGGAACATCCTTTTTTCACTTATTAGATCTAAATCCAGAGAGAAAAATAAAATGGTCCAGCTCATCTTTTCAAGCTGGGCCACTGTTCATAGATTGCTGGCCAGTCTAGCGTTTGGTCCCAAGTCAATTATCTGTAAATGATGGGAAACAGACATCACTTGTGAGTAAACATCTTCACTTAGGTGGCAGACATTCTGGATGAAAATGATTCTCTTAGAAGGAATATATCATGACTGACACAGACAGTAATCAAACTGTGGTCCAGAGACTGGAATTAGTTCTTGTGATATTTGTTTCTCCTCCAAAATGACAAGCACATTGCAGATAACCATGTCAGAACTTTTACAGCTATTTCCCAAAGTCGTTTGATGGCTGTTGAATCCAATAATAAAAAATTTAGATTTGTGTATATATTTTGTTTTTCCAATTCACTTATATTATTAAAAAATAATGGCGACAGATTGAGAGTGGGTGATAAATTCATGTATCACTACAGATATTTTGAGAGGCACTGGATTAGAAGACTCCTAGGTTCTAAATATGGTTTTCCCCTCACTGAGTAATAATGATCAAATCTTTGCAGTCATATTATAATCATCCAAATATAAGCTTCCTCTGTAAGGGAACTGACCTTCCTGACATTTAAGGCAATATGTGAGAATAAATTTGAAAAGTTGCAATAGGTTAATCAGGATTGTTATTATAATTTATTATTAAAGTCTTTAAATACATCTCTCTCTCTCTCTCTCTCTCTATATATATATATATAGTAACTTTCCCACATAAGTATAAAATATGGAAGCAGTGGTGAATTCATTGCTTGTTTATCTTGTATTTGCTAATTTTTGAAGAAGGCAATCAGAGATCAAATTAATAAAGATTTACAGGAAACATCCTGTTTTCAATAATTGTACAACTTAGTGAACTATAAAAAGCAAAAATATTTAAGCAATGTAACATTTTAAGAACTATGAGAGAGTAGTACATATTTAACAAATTAGTGGTATAAATATTAAAGGCTAAAGATATTCAAAGGGAGAAGAGAGGATTTTATGCTATTGTGATTAAAGAAAATTTATAGAACAGACAGGATTTGTACAGTATCATAAAGAATAATGAGATATGAAAACCTGAGAAGGGCAAACTATTTTATTCTAGGGAGAACAAAACTTTCAAGCAGAACTATAGAGCCACAACATTTATGTATATGTATATAAATATGTATGGGTGTTCCAATGGGTAAATAGATTGATAAATGTCAGAAAATAAGTGAAATTAGAAACATAAAATAAATAAAACTCAAAAGTCTAAACATTAAACTGCAAAGGCAATCTTAATTTTTTGTAGTTTTCCCCACATGAAATGTGATATTAAATTATGAAAATGGGAATGCTTGAATAGAATTGCTTTTGCATCCATGTCATTTATAACACGTTAAATGCAAACATTAAAAATGCAAAATAATTTAATAAATAATCAAGTGAAACAGAATACTTTAAATAAGTTTTTAAAACTCATAACCATACAAAGAATATAAAAATTATTAAAATATTAGTAAAATTTCCTGTGGACATCTCGCATCAGTCTAAAAGAAAGAACAAAAAACTGAATGGCAGAATTGCTTCCCCTAATAAGCAACTTTATTACCTTAGCAATTTTATTACTTTACAATAGGGTTATGATAATTAAATTACAGAATATTACAGAGCATCATGTAAATTTGAAGCACTGAACATATAGTATCTCACTTACAAAATCCATCAAGTATGAATACCAGTATTTTAAAACATAAGAACTAATATATTATTAGCAATGTAGTGATTCCAGTACAGGCTTTTGGTATTTCACATTCAACAGTATGACACCAATTTGAAGTACCAAGATAACAGTAACTTCATTTGTATAATATTGTTTTATTTTTACTCTGAAATTTTTACATTATAAGATTAAAATGAACAATTTGTTTGTTAAATTTATACAAAAATGACAAGCTGAAAAGTAATCTGCAGTCCTAAAGTGATCACAGCATAATGCAATAAGCAAAACATCAAGCTGCTGCAAACATGTAAGAATTATCCTGCTCTGGTGGCATATAAGACACTATTGAAAGTGAGACAGAAACTCTGTGTAGGAATTTTCAGGTACATAAAATAAAATTATAGATGGTAAAGACAAACTGAAAATGTTTAAACAAAAGAAAATGAAACCACAGTTCTACCTTTATTTTAAAACTGCTGTTCCTGGAAAGAAAGAAAGGTAATTTAAAAAGATCTGAAATTTATCAAATAGTAGGTAGAATTATTTGAAAATGAAAGAATTAGAGGAAAATATGCAGAAATAGTTTATAACTTCTTCTGCAGCATTTCCCAGACACCCACAGATAAGGCAAGAGATTATTAATCCAGTTAGAAAAATATAAAATAGATAGAATGAAATTTTGCCACTGAAGATCACAAATTTATAAAGCCAAAGAATTTTATTTGCTTTCAATTTGTCTTACATTTTCTTCATTTTTTAAATGTTTTAATAATGTTTTTACTAAGTGACTGAAAATTTATATTACAATTATGTTTAATATCTATGTGTTAAAAATTAACAATATTTTCTTCTTGATTTTGCTCTGTAATGTATTTGTAAATGTTTATCTTCGAATTGTATGAACTACTTACTTATGCTTTTTTATTACTTTTTAACAATGTTCAAATAAATTATCCAGCATCAGCCTTATCATTTTGTCTTACTATTAATTACCTGCCCAATTGAAGTGAAAGTGTTAGTTGCTCAGTGTCTGACTCTTTTTGACGCCATGGACTTTAGCCCACCAGGCTCCTCTGACCATGGGATTCTCCAGGGAAGAATACTGGAGTGGGTAGCCATTGTCTTCTCCAGGGGATCATTCTTATCCAGGAACTGAACCCAGGTCTTCTGCAGTGCAGGCAGATTCTTTACCATCTGAGCCATCAGAGAAGCCTGATTGAAGTTCAGTATTAATTAAGCCTCACCTGAGGCCTCTTCTAAGGAAAAGATGTAGTGAGATCATGGTTGTCAAATGATTTTTAGTCAATCAGCTAATGTCTTTTATTTTCTTTCCATTTATTCTAATTTCTCCTTTCCATAAACTTCTCTGCAAACAAGCAATTAGACTTACTCTTATAATTTAAAAATATTATATTCATATAACATATAATATAAAAATTTACCTTTGTCTTTAAAAATTATGATTCTTCAGAGAATGGCCAGTGTTCACTGTTATGATTTTTACTACATATTTCACATCACACTTTTCAGCTTGGCATCCTGTATCCCAACTTGTCTGTTAAAGATAGCAAGACTCCTTTCCTCAGAACTAATTATGAGTCACCTTTTGCTTTTTTATATTATTGATCACTCTCATTTTAAAATGTATTTCTCTTGGCTTCCTTGACTTCTTTTAACTCTAACAATTTACCTTCTTCTGTTTTTTTGTTGTTGTTTTGTTTTGTTTTTTGTCCTGGAATGCAAGTATTTCCTAAGGATAGGCTTTTTTCCCCTTTACTTTTCTAATCTGTGGACTGTCGCTCTTGTCTCTCCTTACTTGAACCTTTGTGAGGCTTTCCCCCAAATCACTCTTACTCTATAGTACCCTTTGTACCACCAGCACCTCAAACCCAAAAACATCTCTCTCCTCTCTCCACACACTTTCCTATTTCTTGGGTAGCAGGACCATAATCTTAGAAAACCAGACAGGAATATTGCACTCGGGTCTGGTTCCCCACCCCATTATCCTCACCAAATGTATTAAGTTTAGAAATTGTGTAGATTTCGCCTTCACAATATTCCTAACATCTGCTTCCCCCTCAGGACTTTCATTTTTGCTATTAGTCTCTCATCTAACTTTGATCTAAAATATTAATTATATAACTAGACTTTCTATGCTCACTTCCTTCTTGTAAAACATAACCCTGATCATGTTCAGAAACCTCCAATGATTTTTATGAGAATTCTAAACTGCTTGTTTTTAAATTTCAGTAACTTCGACTATTTGGCCAAATATGCTTGCCTAGCCTTTTTTTGAAAATTCTGTATCTTTTAAGATGATACCTTTCCCTTGTCTTTTTTCCACTGCAATAGATTGTTTCTTCAGAATTAGGGCTTGGTTATTTGTTATTTGACTATATGTCCCCTAAACCTTCAAACAACATTGTATTCTAGGATCTCAATATACATTGTGAATGAATAAATGAACGAAGTAGCTTTTAACCCTCCACCTCTTCATCCTGAAAATTCTAACATTCCAGATGAGCAATAGAATTCTCTTAAGATCAAACCTAATAAAAAGGCCAGAGTGGTGGGTCACAGCCCTGGATATACCCTGTAATCACTGGGAAAATGTAACAAACAGTAATGCTCTACCTCCAGACATTCATTTAATCGTCCTGGATGGGATTCAGCAATATGGTATTTTTTAAACATTCCCCAGGCAGTCTGAAGTATGCTCAGAGATGAAAACCGTTGAGTTCGAGAGTAGGTGTAGGCTGGGGAAACTGGAATTTTGAATTTAGTTTAAGGTTAATTTTCACATACTGTATGTACCCTGACAATAAAATCCACCCAAATGAATCCTTTCACTGTCTTTAGCGTCAGAATTTGATACTTAATAAATCTACAGCTAATGGAAAATATACGTAGAAAAAGGAATTCATTTTAATAGAAAATTAGACTTTTAAAACCTATAGGTAATTACCTGAGATTAAACTATTCATAAAGAGTATGTTACAAGACCTGAAATTAAACCATCATAATTTATGCCTGGGCCTTTTCTTCTATTCATGTAGTGATCTATTTTTTCAACCAACATTAAAATTCAGCTATGTTTTGGTTGTTTATAATTGCAATTTTCATTTGCACAGAAGTAATTTCATATCAGACTATTTTAAATTCTAGAGTTTATTGATCCTTAATACATCATTAAAAGAGGAGAGAAAATGTTAGTTGCTCACTAATGTATGACAATTGGTGACCCCATGGACTGTAGCCCACCAGGCTCCTCTGTCCGTGGAATTCTCCAGGCAAGAATACTGGAGGGGGTAACCATTCCCTCCTGCAGGGGCTCATCCCATTCCAGGGGTTGAACCTGGGTCTCCTGAATTGCAGGCAGATTCTTTACCACCTGAACAATGATGGAAGCCTAATATCATATGTAATCAATAACAGTATTGATTCTCTTTGGAGTTACTGGGACTCTGGTAAGATTTTCAAGCTCATTTGGGGTTTTGAATCCTTTAAGCTTTAAAGAGGACAAGAGTATGTAATCATTTCTGAGTTGTTACTCCCTTATTTTGCCTTGCTCTCTTTAAACACAGATATAACACATACTTGGCACTATGTTTCACATTTTAGATACCACCAAGCAGCTAAGCAGTATTGTTTATCTAACCTTGATTGTTTTAGAAATTAGTTGTTTTTAACACCACCATTGATGACTCAGTAATTCACTAACTAGTTCTAAAATGCTAGCCAATTTTTTCCTTAATAATTTTCTCCTGTGTCATTTTTCTCCCTTCTCTACCCTAACTCTGCTCTGAAACTGTTACTATTTCAGAATAATATAGAGGTAAATGCATATGAATATTTAGTTTGGTTTTCTTTTATTCTGAAGTTGATTACAAAGAAATCAAAGCCTTTGGAGGAGATATGGAGAGGACTCAGAATATGGGTACATATTTGAGAGGGAAATTCCTTGAAAACTAAAATTGTGCCCCCTACCGCGTTCCAGGCTTGTTTGGCATGAAGGAAGGGGAGGAGAAATGATATAAAGGGATTTTCTCTCATTAGACATATAGGAAAGGTGAAATTAAGTGGACCACCTGAAGCAGTAAAGCAGACAGGAATAAGGAGTGTGAAATAACATGGACTTGAGCCAGACTGCTTGTATTCAAATCCCAGCTCCACACATTGACTGTGTGACCCCAGGCAAGATATTGATAATTGTGTTGCCTAATTTACTGAACTATAAAAAATGGGGATAAAGTACCTACCTCATAAAAATGTGGCTGGAATTAACTGAGTTGGAGAAGTTGTGGTCTCACTCTAACCTCCCAGCTCCCCACCTGTTTACTTCACAACATCTTTTTCCTCCCTTGGCTCTGTGATGCTGCTTCATCCTCATTCCTTCCTACCATCTTGACTATTCTCTCAAAACTCGGCTCATGTGACACCACTGTGTTTAAGAGCTCTCTTCTGACCAACACTCCAGGTCACAGGCCTCCTAGAAAGATTCTGCCACCTACTTAAGACACTTCTTTACCTCCTACCTTCTAACCTGAATCTCTTTAGCATTTTTTGCTCAATCCCTTTACATGGAGCTTACTCTTGGATGGCATACCAGGCTTTTAATTTGGCATCCTCCTGTTTCATCTTCTCAGTACCCAACAGTGCTTCTAATGAGTGGAGCGCACACACTGCCACTGCACTGGACCAGGTTTCTGAGATTCTCCCCCTGGCTTCCGGTCCGTAAGCCTCACATTTCTTCTTGGAATGATCACACAGCCTCCACAGTAGACTTCTGTCTATCCAACAACACCTTAAACGATTAAAGACCCTCTCCTTTGCTCATTCCCCACATCAACCCAGTCTCTCTTTCTTCTGTAATTCCAACATTCATTGACAGGCTAATGAAAATAATGACTTAATTGAATGCTACTCTATACCAGACATGGGCTGACCACGTGGCACAGTGGTAAAGAATCTGCCTGCCAATGCAGGAGATGCAGGAGATGCAGGTCCCTGGGTCGGGAAGATCCCCTGGAGGAGGAAATGGCAACCCACTCCAGTATTCTTTCCCGGAAAATTCCATGGACAAGGGCTGTGATGGGCTACAATCCATGGAGTCACAAAGAGTAAGCAACTGAGTACACACTACACATACACACACACACACACACACACACACACACACACACACACACACACACACACACTATACCAGACACTGTTTGGAGATGGAAGTTTTACCTTCATTTTGCAAAAAAAAAAAAAAAAACTGAGGCACAGAATGAGTAGGTAGCATTATTAAGGTTGCATAACTGGTAGGTGGGAAAGGAAAAGCTGGAAATCTGAATCTCCACACTGGATTTGTACTGAATGTGGTTTTTAGAACCAGACTATCTGGGTTGAATCCTACTTGGCTGGGAGTTGTGTGGCCCATGGTAAACCATTCAATAGGTCTGTGCCTCAGGTTCTAATTTATAAAACTGGGATAATTATGCCTGTCTCCCAGGGTTTATGTGAATATTGAAGTGGGATAACATATGTAAGGCATTTAGAACAATACCAGCTCTAAGTGCTTTAATGGTTACTTATTGTTATTACTAAGCTAGCTATCAAGACCCAGTTTCCCCCTCAGTCAGTCTCTCCTATCAGGAAGCCTCCATAAGCCTCTTATCCTTCTCCATCAGAGGGCAGACAGACTGCAAACCACAATCACAGAAAACTAACCAATCTGATCACACGGATCATAGCTTTGTCTACCACAGTGAAACTATGAACCATGCCATGTAGGGCCACCCAAGACAGAGGGGTCATGGTGGAGAGGTCTGACAAAATGTGGTCCACTGGAGAAGGGAATGGCAAACCACTTCAGTATTCCTGCTTTGAGAACCCCATGAACAGTATGAAAAGGCAAAATGATAGGAAACTGAAAGAGGAACTCCCCAGGTCAGTAGGTGCCCAATATGCTACTGGAGATCAATGGAGAAATAATTCCAGAAAGACTGAAGAGATGGAGCCAAAGCAAAAACAACACCCAGTTTTGGATGTAACTGGTAATGGAAGTGAAGTCCAATGCTGTAAAGAGCAATATTGCATAGGAACCTGGAATGTTAGGTCCATGATTTAAGGCAAATTGGAAGTGGTCAAACAGGAGATGGCAAGAGTTAACACTGACATTTTAGGAATCAGTGAACTAAAATGGACTGGAATGACCATTATTACATCTGCTACTGTGGATAAGAATCCCTTAGAAGAAATGGAGTAGCCATCAGAGTCAACAAAAGAGTCCAAAATGCAGTACTTGGATGCAGTCACAAAAGCAACAGAATGATCTCTGTTTCTTTCCAAGGCAAACCTTTCAGTATTACAGTAATCCAAGTCTATGCCCTGACCAGTAATGCTGAAGAAGCTGAATTTGAATGGTTCTATGAAGACCTACAAGACCTTCTAGAACTAACACCCAAAAAAGATGTCCTTTTCATTATAAGGGACTGGAATGCAAAAGTAGGAAGTCAAGAAACACCTGAAGTAACAGGCAGATTTGGCCTTGGAGTACAAAATGAAGCAGGGCAAAGGCTAACAGAGTTTTGCTAAGGGAACGAACTGGTCATAGCAAACATCTTTTTCCAACAACACAGAAGACTCTACACATGGACATCACTGGATGGTCAATACCAAAGTCAGATTGATTGTATTCTTTTGTGCCAAAGATGGAGAAGCGCTATACAGTCAGCAAAAACAAGATTGGGAGCTGACTGTGGCTCAGATCATGAACCCCTTATTGCCAAATTCAGACTTAAATTGAAGAAAGTAGGGAAAACCACTAGACCATTTAGATAGAACCTAAATCAAATTCCTTATGATTATACAGTAGAAGTGACAAATAGATTCAAGGGATTAGATCTGATAGTCAGAGAGCCTGAAGAACTATGGATGGAGGTTCGTGACATTGTACAGGAGGCAGTGATCAAGACCATCCCCAAGTAAAAGAAATGTAAAAAGGAAAAATGGCTGTCTGAGGAGGACTTACAAATAGCAGTGAAAAGAAGAGAAGCAAAAGGCAAAGGAGAAAAGGAAAGATATATCCATCTGAATGCAGAGTTTCAAAGCATAGCAAGGAAAGATAAGAAAGCCTTCCTCAGTGACCAATGCAAAGAAATAGAGGGAAACAATAGAATGGGAATGACTGGAGATCTCTTCAAGAAACTTAGAGATACCAAGGTAACATTTCATGCAAAGATGGGCTCAATAAAGGACAGACATGGTATGGACCTAACAGAAGCAGAAGATATTAAGAGGAGGTGGCAAAAATACACAGAAGGACTATATAAAAAAGATCTTCATGACCCAGATAATCACAATGGTGTGATCACTCACCTAGAGCCAGACATCCTGGAATGCAAAGTCAAGTGGGTCTTAGGAAGCATCACTATGCACAAAGCTAGTGGAGGTGATGGAATTCCAATTGAGCTATTTCAGATCCTAAAAGATGATGCTGTGAAAGTGCTGCACTCAATATGTCAGCAAATTTGGAAAACTCAGCAAAGGCCACAGTACTGGAAAAGGTCCATTTTCATTCCAATCCCAAAGAAAGGCAATGCCAAAAAATGCTCAAATACCACACAATTACACTCATTTCACACTAGCAAAGTGATGCTCAAAATTCTCCATGCCAGGCTTCAACAGTACATGAATTGTGAACTTCCAGATGTTCAAGAAAAGGCATGGATTTAGAAAAGGCAGAGGAACCAAAGATCAAATTACCAACCTCCATTGGATCATCAAAAAAGCAAGAGAGTTCCAGAAAAACATCTACTTCTGCCTTACTGACTACACCGAAGCCTTTGACTGTGTGGATCACAACAAATTGTGGAAAATTCTTCAAAATATGGGAATACCAGACCACCTGACCTGCCTCCTGAGAAACCTGTATGCAGGCAAAGAAGCAACAGTTAGAACTGGCCATGTAACAACAGACTGGTTCTAAATCAGGAAAGGATTACGTCAAGGCTATCTATTGTCACCCTGCTTATTTAACTTATATGCAGAATACATCATGAGTAATGCCCAGGCTGGATGAAACACAAGCTGGAATCAAGATTGCTGGGGGAAATATCAATCACTTCAGATATCCAGATGACACCACCCTTATGGCAGAAAGCGAAGAAGAACTAAAGAGCCTCTTGATGAAAGTGAAAGACGAGAGTGAAAAAGTTGGCTTAAAGCTCAACATTCAGAAAACAAAGATCATGGCATCTGGTCCCATCACTTCATGGGAAATAGATGGGGAAACAGTGGAAATAGTGGCTAACTTTATTTTGGGGGGCTCCCAAATCACTGCAGATGGAGACTGCAGCCATGAAGTTAAAAGATGCTTGCTCCTTGGAAGAAAAGTTATGCTCAAATTAGACAACACGTTAAAAAGCAGAGACATTACTTTACCAACAAAGGTCTGTCTAGTCAAAGCTATGGTTCTTCCAGGAGTCATGTTTGGATGTGAGAGCTAGACTCTAAAGAAATCTGAGCGTTGAAGAATTGACGCTTTTGAACTGTGGTGTTGGAGAAGACTCTTGAGAGTCCCTTGGACTGCAAGGAGAGCCAACCAGTCCATCCTAAAGGAAATTGGTCCTGAATATTCATTGAAAGGACTAATGTTGAAGCTGAAACTCCAATACTTTGGCCACCTGATGGGTAAAACTGAGTCTTTGGAAAAGACCCTGATGCTGGGAAAGATTGAAGGCAGGAGGAGAAGGGGATGGCAGAGGATGAGATGGTTGGATAGCATCACCGATTCAGTGGACCTCCGTTTCAGTAAACTCCTGGTTGGTGATGGACAAGGAGGTCTGGTGCGCTGCAATCCATGAGGTCACAAAGAGTTGGACATGACTTAGTGACTGAAATGAACTGATTGTTATTACTCTTTATTGCCTCTTCATGATGCCTAAATCTTGTCTTTGTTCCCAATATTTTGAGCACTGACACATGTATCTATTGGATACATCTAGTAGATGCCTGGATGTTCTGTAGATGTCTCAGCTCATTATTATCTCCCCAACTTATTATTCTAATGTTGCTTATCTGAGCAAATGTTATCTTCATGTGAAATATAGAAGTCATCCTGAGCTCCTCGTTTTTAATCAGTTAATCCCAAGAAGTAATTTCCCCCTATTTTGACTGCCTTTAAGTTTTTTTTCCCTCCTCTCACTCCTACCTATAGGAGTCTCATTTCTAGTAAGAGTGAAATACTTAATGATAGGGACTCCCCTGGTAGTCCAGTGGTTAAAACTCCACACTTCCAATGCAAGGGCCATGAGTTCAGTCCCTGCTTAGGGAACTAAAATGCCACATGCCACATGTGTGGGCAAAAAAAAGAAATACTTAAGGATAGTTCACTATTAAACAAACAAACAAACAAGAATCCTGCTACGTGCAAGGCAATCAATGACAATCATAAAATGAATAGTATCTAATCTCTTCCCTCAAGGATCTCACAGGCTAATTAGGAAAAGAAAATATTAATAATTTAACACCAAGTGGTGAGCGCTCTACAAGAAATATGTTAGATATTAAGGGAAGGCAGAAATGGGATTATGGAGAGTGTGGTGAAAGAGGTAATAGCAAAGGTCAGTCCCATTCAACAGCCACTGATACCTGGCTCTGTGCTGGCTATTGGGGGCATTTTTTCTGACCTGCAGAATACCATACTCCATAGAAGAAGCTGTAAATATTTATTTCAATGAAAATAGCAAATACTAAGATGGAGACACAGTGATTTCTGGAAGCATAATCGAGGTCTGCAGTATAAGAATAAGACATTTTAGAAATGTCAGGATCTTTTATGATTGTTCACAGCACTGCCTCTGCTTTATCTGACACCTCTTGTCTTATCTTACTGAAAAAACTTATTTTTAAGGCTCACTTCAGATATCGTCTTCAGTTTCAGGCTGATCGTGGCTTCCTTCCAAGTGAGCTTGCTCCACAGTGTCCACTTCCCACTCTCCTCACTCTACCCTCAACCTTTGACCTCTCCTTGACCATTCCTCTGTGAGAGCAAATGTAATTTATATTGTAAGTGATTGTTTGCATAGTAATCTTTCTCCCAACCTATTATTAAGTGAGGCATCTCATAGATGGGGAGTTTGCCACCATAAAAATTTCATTTTCTTATAATAATCCATTCAATTATCAAATGCTCTACCCAGCTAATAGCAAACTGTACTTGGTAAATTAAGAAATTTACCATGATTGAAAATGAGAGTTAAGGATAGTTTACATTTATCCAATGTGTTCATTAATACAAATAATATATATGGGTATAAATATCTTCAAGCTTCAATTTTATCATTATAGCAGTCAGATTACACTTAAAATGTGTTTACATTCAGTGGATTTATTTATTTATATAAATATTAGTCACATTGTCATACCTATATATTATATATAATACTATATATAAGAACTCAGTCAGGTTTATTGTTAGAGCCTTGTATGCAAATTATCTTTGTTGATAGCCAAGATACAGAAACAACCTAAGTATCTATCAACAGATGAATGAATAAAGAAGAGGTTATGTATAAATATATGTACAAGGGAATGTTAGCAATAAAAAGGATGAAATTTTTCCATTTGCAACGATATATACTGATCTGGAGGTATTATGCTTAGTGAAATATATCAAACAGAGAATGATAAATACTGCATGTTTTCAATGATATGTGGCATCTAAAAAATAGAGCAAGCAAGTGAACATCGTAAAACAGAAGCAGACTCCAAGGTAAGAGAACAAGCTAGTGGTTACTACTGGGGGAACGGGCGAGGTAGGGAGACGGGATCAAGAGACACAAGCTACAAACTATTAGGTATAAAATAAATAAGATACAAGGATGCAATGTCCAGCACAGGGAATATAACAAATACTTTATAATAACTTTAAATGGAGTATAATCTACAAAAATATCAAATCACTATGTTGTACACCTGAAACTAACATAAGTCAACTATACTTCAATAAATTAACAAATTATCTTTGTAATATGAGTACTTCTCCAGTGTTTCCTGTGTGCCGAGCACTAAGCAATCTGAGCTAACAAGGCTGACAGTCACTAATTCATACGGCATTATTGTACAGTTTGAAAAAGACATTCTTACTCAAAACACTTTGTGTCCATTTTAAAAAGCCATCATACTGCCATCTGCAGAAAATTTTTGCAACAAATACTTAAACCTGCAACACGTACAATATGAATGGCTCCTTTAGAGTTGTAAAGTGGGCAACCTGCACAGCCATTCACTGTGGTCCAGGTTAATCTATCCTTGTCCTCAAAAAAGAATTTACGTTTGATGAGAAAAATAAATGCTTTAATAATACACTAAATCAGAAGTTTTATATAAGTAAACAATTTATTACAAAATTATTGCAATGAAAGATCATCTTAACATGTAATGAGTTTCACATACGGTTTCAATTTGACAAAATGCTATGCTTACTGTGAAACTGAAACCATACTATACAAGGTGATGAATTTTTGACTGTGATTATTATTTAGAAAACTGTTTTTTTTTTTTTTTTTTTAGTAAAAAGGAGTTGAAAATCTGTCAAATGCACAATTATTGAGTTGAAATTGACCTAAACAAGTCCACATGTTTAAAGTTCTGTTTCCAGGGGAAAAAAAATCTTTAAACCACCTAAAATAAATATCTATCATTTTTTAAACAACTAACAATTCATGTTATGATAAAACTTCCCTATAGTGCTTAGAATTTAATCTCTTCTTTCATGTACTCTCGATATGAGAATAAATGATACAACAAATGGTTACTACCTAGATATGGTATGTACTATGTAGGTGATAAAATCCATCTTATTAATGCACTATTCAGGTTTCCTATACTATGGCAAGTTACAATATTATCTTCCTGTAAGCAAATATAAATGAATAACAAGCTAGTTGGTTATATTTCTGAAATTTTCTTTATAAACTATGGATTTGGCAGTGTGTGATCTTAGGCTCATATTAGAACATGTGCTCACAAGTATAAAATTTAACCAGAAGATGCTAACAGTGTAAACGTTATTTCACATTTGAAGAAAATGGTTTTTTAAGATTTATACCAAGCACAGGTTTTTAAAAATTGGGAGTGCCCTAGTTCGATAAATTGAGATAATGTATAACTAACTAAATAAACAAAACTGAGCAACGCCTTTTCATCACTGTGGAGTCTCTTTACTTGTTCTCTTTCCTATTTCCTCACGTTCTCTAACTTTTCCCAACACTTCTCAATTCTTTTTCCATTCAGCTTCTTACTTCCACATAAGACAATATAGCATGTTCAAATTTCCCACAATTTCTTTTCTTTCTTTCCTTAGATGCTTGAAATCACAGATTACTGTAGATACATTATAATAATATGTTTGGATTACTGCAAGAAGGGCTGCATATGATCCCCAAAGCAATACTGACCTGTTTTCTTCCATTTTATGCAGCCCAATTAATAGCAGATTTTTTTGGATTCTTTTGGAGAATTTTATGTGTAGAATGTTTGTATTTTCCATGGTAGTTTTTCCGCTAATTGTGTTGATGCTTTTCATGTATTTCTAGCCTTTTAACTATAGAGAAAAAATCCCCCAGAGCTGCAGCATGAGAAATAAAAGGGACACTTCTCTCTTCGAGCTTCATAATTACAACCTGCAGTCAGAAATGGAAGTCCTGGTGGCACAACTGGAGGGCTGCTTATCAGGGACATAAGATTAAGGAGTCTCAAAGAAGAGCGCACCCATTAATTGTGGAGAGAGAAATAAATGGATCATTTTCTTAATTACATGGAAATGTAGTAGGAAGAAAACCTAGGAAAAAAAGACTGAAGATTGTATTTCTGTAACAATTAGTAGAGGAAAGAAAACTTTAATCAATGTATTTTCACACTCTACACAAAAAATTCAAAAAGCATTATCCACACGAAAATGACGCAGTTAATTTTTTCAGTGAATTGAGTAACTATTTGTTTCCTGATTGACTGAACCAATGTTTGATAACTTTTAGTGGATGTTGACAGTGTATTGATGTCAGTCATGCCAACAACTTTTGTGATTAAATCCTGAACTGAGATTATCTTTTGAATTTCTCATTAAATATGAAAATTCATATTATTTCCTTCTTGTACTCTTGAAAAAACTCTTACAGACATCTCTTGAATGTGAACGTGAAGTCACTCAGTCGTGTCCGACTGTTTGCGACCCCATGGACTGTAGCCTACCAGGCTCCTCTGTCCATGGGATTTTCCAGGCAATAGTACTGGAGTGGATTGCCATTTCCCTCTCCAAGGGATCTTCCCAACCCGGGATCTAACCCGGGTCTCCCCCATCATAGACAGACGCTTTAACTGTCTGAGCCACCAGGGAAGTCCTAGACATCTCTTAGAGAGGAAAAAAGAAATTTATCTCCTGACTTTACCAAGAACTGTTACTAAAAATTTGTTGTTAATTCTCAGAAAAACACTATATTAAGAGTGAAAAACATAAAAGAACAAATGATTTTCAAAAAATATAGCTACTATATAAATGAGAATTATTGATACACAGTACATTCCAACTCCATAAGAAATCTTCTGCATTATGTAAGTTGCTCTTTTTCCACCACATAGGCCACCTCTTTTTGTTGATGTGCTACTGTGCTATTCTTAGTCACTTCACTCATACCCGATTCTTTGAGACCTGTGAACCGCAGCCTGCCAGGCTCCTCTTTCCATGAGACTTGGCCAGGTAAGAATACTGGAGTAGTTTGCCATGCCCTCCTCTCAGGGATCTTCCTGACTCAAGGATTGAACCCACGTCTCCTGTGTCTCCTGCACTGTAGGCAGATTCTTTACCACTGAGCCCTTTACTACAGGGAACCCTCTTTTTGTTGATAAAATTTACTCTAATAGTAAATTATTAGATATTAGCTGATAATATCTATGAGTTGACAAACTAGACTGTCTCTGATAAGTAGAACAGTTTTTAAGACAAGGGTCTTCATTCTTTGCAAGGAGCTAATCATTCAGCAATTACATGTGTGACGTATTCACATATTCAAAACTATGTAACAGAACTGATTGTTGCCTAAGTCAAAACAATCCTTTTCTTTAACTAGTAAAAACAAAATCTGTTTTGAAATCCATAGAGTTGAAGTTGCTCTTGAATTGATGCTTTAAAGGAAAATAAACTGATTTTTGATTACACATTTAATGTTAATTCAAGTGCTTCACGATGTCACTTTAAGCTATTCTATTGCCTATTGAAAATCTATTTTTATAAATCCCTTGTTTAAGAAAGATTTGCATTATCCACTATTTAGTCTTAGTTTTTATTTAAAGAATAAAATTTAGTGTTTGTAATATTATTGTCATTTCTACCTAAAACTTAGACTTAACAATATGTTTTACCCACTTATTTGCACAGTGGCTCCCTAAATATTTATGGATTTGTTTATTAATGATATATGTTCTTTATTTAGTATTTTTTTGCATTGACACACTTTGTGTGTCATTGTATGCTCTTAACCTTTTTCACTCTACTCTGCCTTGTAAATGTTAACTTTACTTTGAATATTATTTCCTCAGCCCTTTGAAGATATTGCCCCATCCTCTTCTAGCCTCTAATGATGATGAAGTCTGCTATTAGTCTGATTATACCTTTCTAAATAAAGAATTTATTTCTTCTTTATCTCTATTTGATTCCAAGATTTTTCTCTTTGTCCCTGATGTTGTACAATCCACTACAAAGTAAATAAGTATACTTGTTTTATTTTTTATCTAACTTTTTGATATGAGGACTCATCTCTGTCTTGAATTTAAAGTACTTTTTCAACCAACAATTCAACTATTTCCCCATCCTTATGAACACTATTATTTCTTACTTAAATTATTATTAGCCATATGTCAGAGCTTTTTGATTGTTTTTTGTCTCCATTTCTTTTAATTCTCTTTAGTGTCTTTTTTTCTTTCTATCTCTCTCTGTGCTGCATTTTGTATACCCCAGTCTTCCTGTTCACTCATTTTCTCTCCATCTACAACTAGTCGACTTTATATACTTTCTATTTTTTTTTTATTCCAATGACTTTGTTTTATTTGATTGAAATGTTTTTTGGTTTTTACTTGTAGAAGCTGAGAACTCCAGATTTTATACTTTACTTCTCAAATAAATAAATGCCAAGATATTGAGATAGTAATTCCAGAGAGGAAAATCTTATGATTAAGTTACAAGATGCATGAGAGAAAGGATATATCTTTATCTTAGTAGCCCTAGTATCTAATAAACAGCCTGACAAAGTGGATATTATTGATAAATGTTTACAGTGTAGATTAAATGTAGCTAAATGTTAAACTGATTATTTAACGTCTATACAGAGTACATCATGAGAAACACTGGTCTGGAAGAAGCACAAGCTGGAATCAAGATTGCCGAGAGAAATATCAATAACCTCAGATATGCAGATGACACCACCCTTATGGCAGAAAGTGAAGAGGAACTAAAAAGTCTCTTGATGAAAGTGAAAGAAGAGAGTGAAAAAGTTGGCTTAAAGCTCAACATTCAGAAAACTAAGATCATGGCATCTGGTCCCATCACTTCATGGCAAATAGATGGGGAAACAGTGGAAACAGTGTCAGACTTTATTTTGGGGGGCTCCAAAATCACTGCAGATGGTGATTGCAGCCATGAAATTAAAAGACACTTATTCATTGGAAGAAAAGTTATGACCAACCTAGACAACAAGTTAAAAAGCAAAGACATTACTTTGCCAACAAAGGTCCATCTAGTCAAGGCTATGGTTTTTCCAGTGGTCATGTATGGATGCGAGAGTTGGACTGTGAAGGAAGCTGAGCACCGAAGAATTTATGCTTTTGAACTGTGGTGTTAGAGAAGACTCTTGAGAGTCCCCTGGACTGCAAGGAGATCCAACCAGTCCATCCTAAACGAAATCAGTCCTGGGTGTTCATTGGAAGGACTGATACTAAAGCTGAAACTCCAGTACTTTGGCCACCTCAGGCGAAGCGTTTACTCATTGGAAAACACCCTGATACTGGGAGGGATTGAGGGCAGGAGGAGAAGGGGATGACAGAGGATGAGATGGCTGGATGGCATCATCGACTCGATGGACATGAGTTTGGGTAAACTCCGGGAGTTGGTGATGGACAGGGAGGCCTGGTGTGCTGCGATTCATGGGGTCGCAAAGAGTCGGACACGACTGAGCAACTGAACTGAACTGAACTGAAGTGTTAAGCTCAGCAATAATGTATTCTAGCACTGATAGGTTGTCTTTTTTAATTGGCTCTGGTTCAAATACATGCATACATGTTAAGTTGCTTCATGAATGTCCAACTCTTTGTGAACCTGTGGACCATAACTCATTAGGCTCCTCTGTCCATGGCTCCGTGCAAGAATACTGGAGTGGGTAGCCATTCTCTTCTCCTGGGGATCTTCCCCATCAGGGATCCAAACTGAGTCTCTTGCGTCTCCTGCATTGGCAGCCAGCATCTTTACCACTAGCACCACTTGGGAAACCTGGTTCAAGTACAGTGATTCTCAAACCAGAGATATATATATTTTTAAATACCTCGGGGAAAATTAAAATGCAGATTTACAGGCCTCACAACAGAGTTTCTGAATCGGTAAGTTTGGAAAATATCTAAAAGTCTGTATTTTCACATGTTTAATTTTTATTCTGGGAATACAGAAAGTATTTAGAGACATATTACCTGAGTGCAGTTAGATTTAGATATGGTGGTATAGGTTCAGATCAGTTCAGTTCAGGCGCTCGGTTGTGTCCAAATCTTTGCAACCGCATGGACTGTAGCATGCCAGGCCTCCCTGTCCATTGCCAATGCCAACTTACCCAAACTCATGTCCATTGAGTCAGTAATGCCATCCAACCATCTCATCCTCTGTCATCCCCTTCTCCTCCTGCCTTCAATCTTTCACAGCAACAGGGTCTTTTCAAATGAGTCAGTTCTTCCCATCAGGTGGCCAAAGTATTGGAGTTTCAGCTTCAGTATCAGTCCTTCCAGTGAATATTTAGGACTGATTTCCTTTAAGATGGACTGGTTGGATCTCCTTGCACCCCAAGGGACTCTCAAGAGTCTTCTCCAACACCACAGTTCAAAAGCATCAATTCTTCAATGTTCAGCTTTCTTTATAGTTCAACTCTCACATCCATACACGACTACTGGAAAAATCATAGCTTTGACTAGACCAAAGATTCCTGTACATGAATTAGTTAGCAGAAAGGACAGCGGAGAGAAAACTTTCGCAATAAAACTGAATAACAAAAGAAAAATTTGAGAATGGCTGATCCCACCCTCATCAAATATTATACCAAAGCTAGATCCTTTAAAAACAATACATAAATAATAAATGTTTGATCATTTGTTCTAGTAAAAAGTGGCATTTTACAGCATACATTTAAAAATATTCTTTACATGGATTCCTTCATTAATTAAAACCATTTGAAAATAGGTAGAAAAGGTTACTATTGAGTCTTTTTTCTTGAGGATTTATTTTCTGAAAAAGCTTTGCAGTGAATTTTGTAGCATCATAGAATGATAATGTAATGTAATTTAGCTTAACATCTATTTTGTGTTAGATGACAGTTTTATTAACCAGAACCAATAATCATCGTTATTCAGAGTCATAACGACCCATTATAAATGGCCTCATTTTCCCTAATTTTAATTTTACCTCTTAGAGTATGCCTTTTTAGAATTGTTAAAATGGTTACACTTGGCTTCTTTTATAAATATAATTTTAACAATCACTATAGAAACATAAGTCATCTAGTAGTTAATACCACTATCCTATATATTTGATACAAAACTATTTAGTGACTTGGTTTGTCTTAATTATACTTTCAGACAAGTACATTTCAGGAAATTAAATTACCATCCTTTATGTATTGGAGCCTTAAATTGAGATGAATAGCCTTTCTTTCTAGGATGTCACCTTTCTGACCCCTGTATGTCTTAGGGTAGGGATTAACAATCAGATTAGACCGAAGTGGCACTTGTCCCCAGCAGTCTCTAGATTAACTGGATTCACAGTCTCCTATTTAATAATATCAAAAAGCTGGGGTGGTTTTATGTTTATCAGGCACCTAGGTTAAAGTGAATAAATTTAGACAACAATCAGATTGCTTTTGTCCCAGGAATTGCACTGATAGAGAATTTGAAGCGGGGAGAGAATGAAGTTATTTAAGTCATAGATAGTTCAGAGCAGAGTGGACATCAAAAGTTCTCCAGTTTTAAGTTTATTTTAAATAATATTAAATGTCTACTCAATGTCATATAATTTACAGAGTATTCTTACTTACGTCCTCTCATAAGGCCCAAACCTTTTCTCCATAGTAACATCATTATTATTCTAAATTTACACTAAGGGCACTAAGGGTCAGAGAAATTAACTCACACCCAAGCTGGTTACTTAGTTTGAGCAGAGGCAGAGCTTATGTTCTTTCCACAACATCAGAGTCTTGACAGTCAGAGCACATCCCAAGACTCTGGATGCCTGGGAACAGAG
Organism: Bos indicus; assembly: GCF_029378745.1. Lineage (NCBI taxonomy): Eukaryota > Metazoa > Chordata > Mammalia > Artiodactyla > Bovidae > Bos > Bos indicus. Next base: position 45,727,964 of record NC_091762.1, on the reverse strand, counting down.
GCAAAAGGTCAAAGAAGTTCAAACAATGCAGGGTGAAGGTCACCTCAGATACAAACTTTACCAGCTTTATATTATTGTCCAGGGACCAGCATGCAACAATTGCTTAGAATTCAAGGAAAGTCAACTCCTTTCAGTTTCTGTCACGGGCACTATAGGTGGCTTCTGTTGCTTTTGAGTAATAATTCTATTTCATCTATACATGATTAAATATAACTTTCTTCTATAAAATTTGTGCCTGGGTGAACTAAAGACGTATTCCCAAGCATTCAAGAAGAAACCAGATCTTTCCATAGATGCAAATATGGAATAACCTATGTTGCCATTATGTAATTTGATGTTTTACTTTACATTATGTATTTATTTATTCAATAAGTAAATATTGAATACCAGAACTGCATTATACATTGTGATGTTAGGAAAAAAGACACAGTCTCTGACCTTACAAAGCTCATACTCTAGTTATGAAGAACGGCATCGATAGTACAACATGTTCAGTAATATAGCAGAATTCATAGGCGGTCCTGGAAATGCAGAGGGAGAGCTTTTAAGCCAACCTTCGAATTAGTTTTGAAATTATTGTTTTACTGTGATTCACTTACATACATGCATATCAATTATTTGAAAGTTTGCACATTATGTATATACATATACAGTATGTAAATTTACTTTTTCTCAGTTGCTACCTAACCTGTAAATAAAATAATGATCCTAGTATGTTCAAACAGAAAAACGTCATAGAGAATGGTAAATTAAAATTGCTTTGATTAGACTTGGAATGTGCAGTTAATACAATAAATATTGGGCTATCTATATTTATAGGGGTCTTGATAAGCTGTGCTGATAGTAGCATTTTAAAAAGTCTTGGATAAATTAACAAAAGAAATGCTTTTATTTTTAGCCTAACAGATGTTTAGTTTCTGGCTTATAACCATCTTTTAAAACATTACAATCACTGGAATGCTGAAACTACCCAGGAATTCTGCCAATCTAGCAAAGTCTTTAAGATAAAGCTAGAATAACTGAAAAAATAGGATATTTCTGTCAATATGTCCTGTATCCAGAAAACTCTTGGCCACAAATTATAGTTATTGAAAAATCCATGTTCTCTACTTGGATTTTTAGGTCAAATAGTCATATTCATTGGTTAGTGTAAATAATACAAATTATCTGAATTCTATCAAGTTTATGGTTATATTTATATTATTTTTATTTTAAATAAAATGATCACTGTATTTTGAAGTTTTTTGTGGCCAAATTCTGAAACTTTCACTATTTTTGACTCTGGGCCAGTTTTTCACTCTAAGATCTAGTTTCTTACTTAGAAAATGAAGATGATACTTATCTCACAAGTCTAGTGTCAGGATCATGTACAATATTTCATATAAGGAAACTGTATAGCACATGGCATAGGGTAGTTTCTGGGTCAGTGATAGATTTTTTTGTTTGCTTAGCTATAAAACCTGTGCTGGATATTACTTATATCACTTAAACACACCTTCTTACAACATTCTAATGGAAACAGTTACTCCAATAATGTAATTATCCCTATTCATTTATTTTGTAGGGACATCAAACTCACCTGTCAGTGATTGGCCCAGCCTATAGGAACCGACTACTCAAAGTATTTCTTGGGTTATTTCACCACCAAAAATGTTGAGACATACAAAGCATTTTCTTTTTTGTTTTCTTATAGTGTTGATTGTTGCTGACATTCTATTTTGAATGCACAGGCTGAAGGCCTTACAATAAAAAGGAACTGGGGATGCTTTTTGAAATGCATCAAGGTATACCAATATCAGTTTATTTTTAAAACTGGACTAAATGTATCTGTATTATTTGACTCCATATGGATATTCAAGCTTAGTTGGTCAGAATTTGGTACTAGTATGTCAGGTTAGGGTATTCAATCTCTCTTATGTACTAATTATAATCTGATTGATTTTTCATTCACTGGTTCTAGACTCTCAGGCTGCAGCTGTAACTTCAACTTGCCAATGTACACCATTGCTCACAGAGGACCAGAGAAGAGAGTGTGAATGAATTTATTGACAATCCTTTCCTACTCCTGAAACAAAACAATTTTGTAGATTTTATTGATGTGCTATATAGAACTGTCCTCATATATAAACAACAATATTTCATATAGCATTATTTTTAGTGCAAATAATAACAGAGATCATGGAGAGACAGTACAAATTAGCTTAGACTATCATCTTATTTATAAAGTACAGTTATATTTTCCACTGATTTACATTCTGATGTCTTAGTTCATTATGTAATTTGCTTCTTTTAAGCTTGTTCTCCCCTTAGATCTGCAATGACTATTCTTTTCTTTACTATTCTTTCCTTTGTTAGATTGTTTATTTTCTCTGAGCAGAATGCCTTTATTATTATTATTATGAGAATGCTAAGTATTTACCTAATTACCCCCCAAAGAGCACTGGAAGACAATGCGGTTGAACAAATGGATGAATACTGGAAAGGGATGATTGATTATATTGTTTCTGGAAGTCAACAATGGTTTTCTCTTACCTTCACATATTTTTATTCTAGGTTACATTTTTATGATAGTTTCTCAAGCTTTATATCTGGCAATTTTTTCTTCCTGTTTGAAAAAATATTCCAGGAGTGTGCCAAATATTCAAATAAATATTATCTATGAAACATTAATGAAATTCAGAATGATTAATACATGTGTTCATTTTTAGAATGAAAAAATAATATAGTACTTATTTTTATATTATGGCTTTCAACAGACATATATGTTTAAAGAATTTAAAATTAAATTTTATGCCAATCCAAAAACTGAATAAATGATATAAATGGAAGAGCATAAGCCCAATGCAAATTGTTAGAGAAGAATCTCATTAGTTTATTTTTTAGGTAGTCAGTCAGTCATCCATTATACAGTATGGACAACATAAACTTGTGCCAAGAATTTCTGTAGATACATAGTTGAATAAATACAGTAAGTCTCCAAAATCACATATTTCCTAAGAAAGAAAGTCTCCTCCAAAATACATCCATACATGGATGTGGAAACAGATAAACACCAATACAGTGCAGTCAGATCTATCATAGAAATACATAGAGTCATTGAGACACTACCTAGCCCAATCGATAATGCAGTCTGGCAGACGATGTATGTAATTTCTGCTTCAATTTCGAATGCATTCTGATTGTTGCCAAGCAAGTTTGTTTTATTAACTTTTGTGTTGGATTGGCTAATCTTTCAATTGTTTTAATTCCTTACACAAATATTATCTAGTAGTAAGACAAATGATAGAATGTGATGAATGATACGATAGTCACATGGGATTAAATGTTAGTAAAAAGTAATTTAAGAAGTGGAATCCACTCCTGAAATGGAGAAGTGGTTGCAAAATTAGGGACATGTTCGTGGAAATTCAATAGCATAAGCTTGGCATTGACAATCTGATTTGTAGCTCTCTTCCTACCTCTTCACATTGTTCCTTTAGGGGACATTTGACAATGATGTCTTGCAAATGTGTTGCCACTTTCAAAGTTTCTTGCTAGCATTTTAGCAAAGTGGAAAGCAGTTCTAGCATTTTAAATAAATGTTCTCCAAATCTTCGCTGCCAGACATCTCATTAAGTAGGAAGCCTCAGTGGAGTAATATGGAAAAGCAATTTTAAGAAGAAGTTTGATCCAAAACATGGTGATTTTTGTAAATAATATTCTGGGAAGTCTTCTGTGCTTTTTATGGATTGAATTTTACTGGTGCAGTTCTGTACCTCTCCCTGAGGTACAGAAATATTACTTGATCACCCACCATTCTTTTTCAGAGAATGGATTGTAAATAAATCTATGAAACTTCCCATAATTTATAGAAGACTATTAATGACAGTTTCTGAAAGGATAAATTTATTCAGTATGTCCCACATAAATTATTCTCTAAGGTATTAAATACACTCCCTTCTTTAATGTGATGGTACTTTTAAATGATAACATTATAGATCTTCTATTAAATACTGTATTGTAATAATTGTCTCTGTCTAATTGTGATTCTCTTGCCAAACGTGGACCCTAAAAGCAAGGTTTGTGTCATATGCATTGTATGCATCTTTGTATCTCTGACCTTACTAAAAACATGTTAGTACTTGATTAATGTTTTTGAAGCAGTGACTATAGGCATAACTTATCAATGTTACATACTTGCTAATATCTACTTATTTCCTTTATAAATATGACTTTGAATGTTATTGATGATCTGGGTATGATTCTCATTTGCTGAAATTGGATGGAATTTGAAATTGTGTCATCCTCCTATCTAAAATGCTTCATTCCAGTGTATGTTCTCGTCCTCTCTTGGTTGGATTACAGAAATTACCTTCTTACAGCTTCCCTGACATAAGTCAATATCCCCACCTACTCTATGTCTGACTTCACTCCCAGAGTGATATTTCCAACACTCAAATCTGATTATGTCACATGCAAGCTCAGAACTCTTCAATCCTTGCCCTTTACTCCACAATGAATCTAGATTTCAGGGCTTTCATGTAGACTTAGTTCCAGGAGTATATGAAAAGACCTGTCTTTTCATTTTTTTCCCCAAAGTGCTCCACATATGATGTTCATTATATATAGCTGAATAAACCCTGCATGAATGAATAAATGAAAATGGCTCTTAGAGTCCCCTTGTGCCAAAATTTAGGCAGGCAAGTTTGTTCATAGAAGTTTCTTAATAGAGCTATTTGAAACTGCAGATGTATGCTTTAGGAAAGTTAAAAAAAATTATTTCAGGTGTGTTTAAAAATTTTTTTTATTTTATATTGGAGTATTTGGGCTTCTCAGGTGGTAAAGGACCCACCTGCCAATGCAGGTTAAACGTTAAGAGACAGGGTTTGATCCCTGGGTCGAGCAGATTCTCTGGAGGAGACCGTGGCAATACACTCCAGGATTCTTGCCTGGAGAATCCTGTGGACCCCAGAGGCTGGCGGGCTACAGTTCATGGGGTCACACGGAGTCACACACGACTCAAGTGACTTAGTACACAAGCACATAACTGATTTACGGTGTTATGTTAGTTTCAGGTGTACAGAACAGTGGTTCAGTTATACATATATAAGTATTGAATCAAGTTATCACTCACAACTTTTCACGCTAGGAAACCTGTTTATATCTTGACTGAAGAGTTCATTCTAGGTCTAGCCCTGTCTCTGACTACTAAGTGCCCTATAATCTTAAGTGAAAATATACCATATTTCTTATTTTATCTTTTGAAGCTGGCATTTTTCTGCTCACTTTAATAATCCTATAAATATTTCAAGCTCTAGAGGCAGGATGGTGAAGTGGGGAGACTAGTACTTACCTCACAGGCTGTGAAATGAGTTATAGAGTATTTTACTGATTAGCAATTAATATCTATACATTAAAATTACTATGTAATTTATCTGCATTTTACAAGATGTTAGGAAACCGAAGTTTGAGGTGCTTAAGATGATTTGTAAATATTTATTTATGATAGTAAAAGTGTCTTTAAACAATGTGAACTTTTCAGTATACATAATGTATCTATGAAATATGGTAAGTTAAAATGATGGCCTTGAGACAATGCTTTCTACCTTACTATTTATTAAAATCCTGTGTGGTAGTGAAGGATTAGATTTCTTGGTACTTCATTTCTCTGTGGTAACATTACAATTAAAGTGCAACATTTTCACAAGGAAATTCTAAAGACAAAGTTTGCTGAATTAGATCTACAGACAATAAAATACCATATTGAGATATGTTCATTTTAAAAATACAACTGCAAATACAAAAACTGAAAACAAAATAATAAGCATAGGGGTTTGGGTTTTTGTTTTTAATCAAAGCGGTTTTATAGGTTTAGGTGCTCTGAAAAATGGAAGAATTTTCAACAAGAGTCAATAATGGTATGGTGATTTCTGTGAGTGTATTTGAAAAGACCAGAAGTAATATATTGGCCACTAATTGGGAACTAAGAAACATGGACTCTTACACAGATAATACACCTGCCAAAAAGCAAAAGAACTACCTTATTTTTAGAACTTCCCTAAAATTCTACTTGTAGTTACAAAAATAAAACATGGAGAAAATAGTCTGTATTAGCAGTGATCTTGAAGTCTCTGGACTACTGCAGTTGACTTTTTGTTTTGTTTATTAGTTTGAGGGATAAATATAAGAAAGGCAAAGCTTTTAATAGTTTATTTTACTGTTCACATTTCCCGGGGATCTTTTGAAGATGATTGCATCAAACACAAATCGCTTTAAAAACTAGGAGATTAAAAAGAGAAGTTACCTCTTTTCCTTCCAGGGGTTTTCTAACCCCACATTTATGCATTTATCACTGTAATTAGGATAATTTCCAACACTACCACTGACATCACCATGTACCATGTATGTTATTCAGCAGAGTTTCTAAAATTTTTCCACATCATAACACTCATTGAAAGTAGCATTTGTATAGCACACTAAAGTTTAAAAAAGAAGAAGAAGGCTTCTTCCAGCAGAGCCTGAAAACTAGGGAAGGTATGGGCCTCAGGCCCAACCCAGAAGCCCCGAGGGCTGCAGGCATCATTATTTGGCACACTCGCAGCCCTTTTGCACACATCAGGGTAGATTGGCATACCTGTTGGGGAGCGCTGTGTTTGGTTTGAAAGAAATGGTAACATTAAAAAGACCATGTGTTCTTTTTTTTTCCTGTTTTCTTGAGCCTAAATTTTAGCAAGGAATATTTCTCTATTCTCTCTGTTGGACTAGATTGCTTCCAATATTCAAAATGATGAAGATGATGATAAGTAAGAACTTGAGGTTTGTCTCAAATAAATGAAGTTAGCAAATGTGAATCTGTTTGTAGTGACTTGGGTTTTTATTTTCTCCTGAAATTTTCAATCAAAAGTTGGGGTTCAAAGTAGCAAATTGATTGCTAAGCAACTTTTTTCTAATGTAATTCTTAATGGTTTGAAAGAAAAGATTAAGATGGCATATCTATGTAACTTGATTTATTTTCTTTTATTTTTGTTTAAAATACAAGGTTTTTCATTTAAATTGTATATAACAATGATAATCTCTAAAACAAAATTAAGCATGTCAGCCAGCTTAATTTCAGAAAGAAATGTCTTTAATGCAGTTAAATAGTTGAGAGTAAGAGAAAGTGAGGGGAGAGAGACTGATTTATCAGTTTCCTTTAGTATGTTCAAAATTTAACAGTTCTTCCTGTCTAGAAATTGTTATATGTAGCTTTAATCTCTTCTACTACAGTGTAACTTCATTTTCTCTTTTTATGTCTTGGAGAGCAGAGGACCCCAAGAGTGCCAGAGAATTTAAAGAAACACCAGCTCTGCAACTGTGATTGTAACTGTGACACAACTATAAAATGAAAGCCATTTCACTTGTTCTAAAGCCCTAAAACTTTGGAAATAGTGTCCAATAGTGGAAAATTAAAGAAAAAGTCTGCCTTCTTGTCCAAGGGAAAAGAATCACGAGTCCATACTCATGATTGATTACATCAATTGTATTTCTTTCAAAAGCTTTTAAAACCATAAGTGAAGTCTAAAAGAAGTTGTATATCACTATGATGATGTCAGTAACCTGTGACACTTAGCAGTTGATTCCTATGTTCATTTTGATTTATTAATAATCGTTTGTATATTCCCCAAGACATTATCCTGCTCATACTTTCATAATAATCTCTTCCATTTTGAAGACAGTCTCATTGTAGCATGTACTCATGAGGGCTGTCTCATCATTTGGAGATTGAGATAATGTACCAGGAATACGTTTTGAGCTTTTGTGACCTTAAAACCAGTGTGAAATTGGATCACAATTACAGAAAAATACCATCTGTAACTATTTGTCTCAGACATCTTAATGGCAGTTCTTGTACTTGAAATAACTTAAGAATACTGTTCAACATCAAATCTTTTCTGAGGAACTTACTTAAGTACATTTGAACTTTGTCATACTTTTAGAAAGTTTTGGGGAAACTGTTGGTTTCTTTTTTTTTTAATTTATTATTATTATTTTTTTTTTTTTACTTTACAATATTGTATTGGTTTTGCCATACATCAACATGCATCTGCCATAAAAGTGTCCCTGGGCGGTGCCTTTTGTTTTGTGCTTCAAATGGATAACATTGGACTTTTCCCCATCTTTAGCAAGCACAATGGATCTATTTTTTCAACATTTTGAAATGCAAAGGACACAAAACTATGTATCAACTATCTCTAATGTATTTATAGCATTTCTGATGAGCTTCAATAATTGCACATATAATGTATTAAATTTACCCAGTATGTTAACTATTCATTAGAGTTTTATTAGAAGCATTGAATTAAAAAAAAAAAAAAGAAGCATTGAATTTACACACAGTAAAAATGCCCCAACATTATTAAATGCATAGGGAATACACACTATTGCTATTCTATAGTATTTAGACAAACAGATAAAGTGAGTTGGTGTCATCTTACTTATTATCTAGAAATTGTTCTTACTCTTATATTTTTCCAATTTGATAATTGATTAAATCCTGAACACCAACAGATTAGGGCAGGGCGTCTTTTTATGTATGTGTAACCTCTGAAGTTCTGGTTAGAGAAACAGTTTCCAGATGCCCACACACAAAAAAACTTTCACTCATGAATACATTTATGCGATCATTAAATTTATTTCCAGAACATTTTAAACTAATGTTTCCTATTAAACCATTTTATACTTTTGAGTTGATATAAATTTTGCCATTTCTGAGTTATGATTCTTTTATAACAGTTTCTTACCAAGTACTAACTGAACATATTTCCTAACTCCATCAAACAGACTTTGCTATTTTTTGTAGATTCTTGATTTGAACTATCAGCTATTAATAGTTACAATACTATCTTTATATGACAGAGAAGGCAATGGCACCCTACTCCAGTACTCTTGCCTGGAAAATCCCATGGATGGAGGAGCCTGGTAGGCTGCAGTCCATGGGGTCGCTAAGAGTCGTATACGACTGAGCGACTTCACTTTCAATTTTCACTTTCATGAACTGGAGAAGGAAATGACAACCCACTCCAGTGTTCTTGCCTAGAGAATCTCAGGGGCAGGGGAGCCTGGTCGGCTGCCGTCTATGGGGTCGCACAGAGTCAGACACGACTGAAGTGACTTAGCAGCTTTATATGAACTTGGTAGTTTTCTCTATAATTCAATATCCAGTTTAATTTATTTTTGCAACGTATGAATTAGTCTAAATAATCTTTTGTGAGTTCTGTTTAGATAATAAAATTTAATTTCAGAAATGTAGCTCCATTCACCCATTTTATTAACTGATGCCAATAGCCAACTCTACGGACTAATAAGTAAAATGTTATTCATGAGAAAGTATAAAAGTAAAAAATTTCCTCATTTTTTATCTGATTGCTAATGATACTATTATGTGCTTATTCCAGCTTCTATAGTTAAAACTGTATAAAGCAAAGTAGAGTTACAGGTGAAGCTTTGTGTTTTTGAAGACATTCACAAGAGGTTCTTTCCAAATGATTCAGCAATGTCTTAGAAAACTGCTATTTTGAATGACATCATTTTGCAAAGGTAATTATTTTTCTTACATCTAAAATTATTACTACAACATAAATAGAAAGGTTATGTCTTTGGTTGTCTACCAAAGAATCTCCTTCATCCATAAATTTATGACTATATTTCAATATGAAGTCAATATGAAGACAAAAGGGGATTTGGGTGTTCTTTACTTTCTACCCACAAAGAGGGCATTTGTTTGGAGGTCAAGTCCAACACATGTGCTGTGTAAAATTCCCAGAGTTGTCTACCCCTGAGCTTCACCTGGAAGTCTATTCACATGTTTATTCTTGAGAAATTCTAGCTAGGTCAGATCACCGGTGGGACCCTACCATCTCCCATGAGCCTGTATCTTTAATACAGTCTTGCTGGCCTCCTCTTCAGCTGGTGGAGGATACATATTTAAGGAACATGTGATACCATTTCTTGGCTATCAATAGAGCAACAGTTTACTGAATTTGGAACACAAATAATATAAGTATAATGGGATCAACATTTTAAAACAGGGAGAGTGGGAATGAATTGATAATCCTTCCAAAAATCAATTGGCTAAAAATGCATCCAGAACCTTAAAATATTTGTATCACTTGAATATTGACTAAAAGTTGTATTGAAAGGTTTTTATGATAGTGACATTTGTGATATTGAACTATGGGAATAACTTGTACATCCGCACAACGTTACTGGGTAAGTAAATTACTGGTAAGTACTGATAAGTAAATTATAATACATTCATATAGGGAAAAGAGAGTACAAATAATTAAAATTATTTATAAGATTATTCATAATTTTGGAAATGCTTTAAAATAAATAAAAATGACAATTGAAAAAAATTGTTAAAAAAAGGATTACATAAATGCATGAGGAATTATATCTGCATGTTTGTGCATATCTTTATTTTGTACCTATTTCTGCATTTTTCTCTCTAAGTATATTTAAAATGGACATCCCGAGTGGTGCAGTGGTAAAGAATCCACCTGCCAATGCAGGAGACCCTGGGTTGGGAAGATTCCCTGGAGAAGGAAATGGTAACCCACTCCATGTTCTTGCCTGGGAAATCGCATGAACAGAGGAGCCTGGCTGCCTACAATCTATGGGGTCGCAAAGAGTCAGATATGATTTTGAGACTAAACAAAAATAACAACGATTTAAAATGCATAATGAAATGTCCTTAAGGAGATAATGAAACATTCTGTGTGTCCTTTTAAATTTCTTTATACTTTTGCACATTTTCAAAATTGTATAAAATTAGATATTATTTTTATAATCACAAAATTCTTATTTTAAAAAATAGGTTTAACCCCTAATAATGGAGAAAGAATGCACTTCATCAGCTGCTGTGTCCCTGACAGCACAAAAAAACACTATCAGACCGTCCCCATATGCTAAAACATTCCTTCACTTACTCATGGGTGACAAATTGGGATATACTTGATAACTCAGTTTGTATAATTATTACTAATAATTGAGGCATGTGCCTTCATGTATAGTAGAAATTCTAATTCTTCCCCTTTTCCAGTGTAAGACAACAAGGGTGAATTGAGAGTTCTAAAATTCTAAAGAAAGTGCAAAAATAATAACAGAAAACATTTAAAAATTATATAGAACAAGACCTTTATAACTCACCAAATATACCATAAAATTAATTTTTTACTAAGGAGATGATCTCAATGTATACTTTAAGTGTCTTTTGACTAGAGAACTTGAGTCTGTAATGTTTACAAACTAATAGGAGTTTATTTTATCTTGATTATTTCAAAACCAAGTCTCAGAGTTGTTGAAGGATCTTTGTCATAGTACTAACGATTACTATGTTTTGTTATATTGCCACCAAGCTGGTAACTACAGATACGGAAGAATGGTCATAGGACAAGAATAAATTGGAAATAGGCACAATAGCTTACTTTGTCCTGGTAACAGAACTCTGAGGAAGAATAATGGTCTATGAGATGATTTTTGTTCATGATAAATAGCACAGCTAACACCTCTAATTTCAGCACTGTTTCACTGAATAAATACAGGCAGGGAAAGTGTTTATGAATGAACCGCACTAAGTTAACATGTATGAAGTTTACTCTGCACCAGGCATGCTGTGGCACAGCATTTTGTACACAATAGAAACAAGCTGAAAAGAACCTAGAATGAATGGATAAATGACAGGCATTTAATGAACCCTGAACTCCTCCATCGTCACTGTTTCTTCCTTAATTGATAGGTGAGTCAAAAATTCAAGTCTGCAGGGTGGCATGGAAGATTTCATGCTAAAAACAATATAAAACAAACAAAAATGTATTTATCAGTGTACAACCCAGTGATATTAAATTTATTTTATTAAGAAAAATTTTAAATCTCCAGAGTAAATTAGGAGTGTGGATAAAATGCTATGGTTTTTAGTTACAATCTCTGGAAAGTAGAAATGTGTATATATGCCTAAATAATAACCCTATATAGCTTCATGATTACATTAAATTACTGATAGGCTCCTACAGTTGTACTGTTGAGAGCTGCATATCACAATGAATTTGCATGAAGAATGTAAATTTCATTTTTTGTCATAGTGATCTGACTTTCATCAGTGTGGGCTGTTACATTTTTAATGGATGCTTAGCAACTGAATCTATAGCTTTTGTTTGTTAATGTGTGTTTTAGGGAAGAAAATCGATTCAACAGGAGTTAGACAAAATTCTGGTTTTTATATTGATTGATACACACTGTTTACCAAAATATTTAAGCATCCCCCAACTTCATCTTCTGAATAAATCATTTGCAAAACCATAGGGAAAGAAAGCATAATTGATGGGAGCAGCATTCAGCAAATGCCTTGTGATTTGAGTTTTATGTGTATTTTATTACATATGTGGTTTTACAGATAGCAGAAACTGAATAATATATTTATCTTTGGGTAGAATTTTTACCAGTAAGCTAAGAAACTAATTAAAACTTTGATATCTCTGCTTGGGCTAATTTGAAGATGAAGATATATTTGTTTGAAAATAATTTTAAAGTATTGAATTACCCAGTAATACTAAATACAAGTTTTTATTGAAAAATACAGTGCAAAACAATTGAAACATGGATCATTGTGGAAAAAAAAGGAATGGGGGTAAAAGAAGTAAATAAGAAATGGCTTTATTTCTCAATCAACATATCATTGTAGATAAAAGAAATATATGAGATTTCATTGTATGAGACAAAGGAGTATGATATCAAAGTGTCCTGTTGGTAGCAAACTAGCTATGTAAACCACAAAATAGAGCTGCATTAAAAATACAATACGCTGAAACAGTAATTTTTCAATACTATGTAAATACTGTGGACATTTGAATTTCAAAGATAAGCAGAATCAGCAGATAGTGACAGACTTAAATTTGCTAAAAATCAATAGAAGAGCAGTAAAATGCAATTTTCCTAAACCAGGCTGTGACTTCGAGTGAGCTGAACCATTCCTGATTCAATTGAGGAATTTTTTAATAGGACTTAAGAAAGTGGATTTAACATTGTTTCATTTTATTAGTGCTTAAGCAACTTAAATGTGAAGTGCTTTGAAGTAATCTGCATTATATTTTTATTAGCTTCACAGCTTCCATATACATATTTTATATTCTTTTCAGAAGCTTAAATAGTATTACATTCTAATTATTATTTGCAGACGGTTTTTGTGTTTCTCATAATGACCAGTCAGAAATCAGTACTCTGAGTTCATGAAAAAGAATCATTTCATGTTGAGTAGCAGTTACTCAGTATGCATTCTAGCTCTTCCTCTCAGAGGGAAAGATTTAAATAATGTATGGTGGGTTCCTTTGTAATGAGGCGCTCTTTTTTTTATGTTTTGTTGTGATTTTGTCACTTTGGAGGAAATGTTGTTAGTTAAAGGGTCGCAAATCACATCAAGGATTTCATTGATGCCATATAATTGATCTATATATCTTTTAATGGATGGATGAATGTCATTCAAGGCTCTTGGGCATTTAATTTAAATACTAAATTTAAGAACCATGAGTGTATTGATGAGTTAGGAAAAGATACAGAATTGTATGCATAACATAAGACCTGAGTGAACATCTTTTTTTCCCCTCCCTTTCTTTCTCATTAAAGATTGATCTAAAGATTTTTTTGAGGGAGACTTATTTGATAGACGTAGTCACTTTTTTGGTTCCCAGAGTGGTAAGAAAAAAAAAAATCGCTCAATAAAACACCATTTCCCTTTTCTCTTGTGTCCGGTACTCCCTTCTTCTTCAAATGCAGCTGTTTTCTTAAGGAATTCTTTCAAAAGTGAAGGCCATGGAAAAAAAAAAAAAAAGGACAGTTGAGCCAAGTAGCTTCTTAAGGCACTGAATTGAAGTGTTGCTTCTAAGCGTTGTGTGGCTTCTAAAATAGGCTATCTTGAAATAATAAAACTAAAACTGACAAATCTCAGCAAATTTTAACAAGAGTAGGCTTTCTAAAGATGCCTTTCATTATTCTGTCATCTCTTTTCTTAAATGTTTTCTGCATATGAAATCCCTAGTGCACATGATTTGTTCAGGTATTGATATTTATTTTGTGCATTTGTGCATATCGCCTACACCTTTTGCTAATTATGCCATGTCAGGCCCTTTGTCAACTGACTGTATGTGTAGCCCTGTGTTGGGGATACCTGCCCAGGAGGCATAATAAGTAGCCACAACACAGAAAACACAAATCAGCAGCCTCCTATGCCAAAGAAAATAAGTTTTTTTAAATCAAAGTTTTGTAATATTCTTTTAATTTAAAACACTAGCATATTAATTGTACCTATTTTCCAAAGAGCAGGTCATTATTATTGACATGCTGCTGGTTTTATGGTCCCAAGATGCATGAATTATTAGGGTTGCTTGACATTTTTAAATCCCTAACTCTATAGCCTATAGCTAGACTTCCCCTTAGCTATTACGCGCTTTAAGAGGCCATGCTAGTTCTTGATCAATGATTGTTCAGTAATTCCGAGGTGTCAGGTTCTCTTGTCAGTTAAAAAAAATCTTAGTTCTTATTTTTAGACTTTATAAGACATTGCCTAAATAAAATTGTATCTGATGCTCAGAGGACACCTACTTCAATTTTTGTAAAGAAACTATACTTATTTTTCTATGATTAATTTTTAACGCTAAAACAATACTGTGCTTATTTGATCAGTCATGTCCGACTTTTTGCGATCCCACGGATGGTAGCCCTCTAGGCTCCTCTGTCCATGGGATTCTCCAGGCAAGAATACTGAAGTGGGTTGCTATGTCCTCCTCCAGGGGATCTTCCATGCCAGGGATCGAACCCAGGTCTCTCACATTGCAGGCGGATTCTTTACCATCTGAGTCACCAGGGAAGCCCCCAAACTATTCAAATACAATAATTATTAATATTTCAGTGCCTTTCTTTCAGAGCATTCCAATGAAATATTATAATAGCACTATATCATACATAATTGAATATGTCTGTATACTTAGTATCCAAAAAGTCCACCAGATTAGGAGGAATACTGAAAATATTTGAGATACAGGAAGGTAGAGCATACTTATGAGTCTTTAATTTTTCCTAAACAACATACTGATTCTTATCAGGCTGAATTGTTAAATAGCTGTTTGCTCGTCATGGAAAGATACAAGCACTAGAAGCATGATACATAAAAACAGAAATATCAAAGGCATCTGATTTTTCTCAAAGAATTGTGATACTTTTATTCTTGCATTCTTAGTTTATTTTTCATTGTAAGAAGTTGTAAACTGACTCAAATTTTTTGAAACCTTTAGGCAAATCGATGCATTCTGAAAAAGTATGAATGTGTTTGGGGGTTTTAATTATTAAAGAATTACAATGGAAATGCATTTTGTTTCATTTTTCCTTTAATATATGCTTAGCTTGTGCTATCAGCAGGAAGAATTTTAAATTAGGACACCTGTAATGAAAATCAGCACAATTAATTGCCTGTTAGTCTCTTATACTAGATCTGTGCTACTAGTTATGTTGCTAAATTGTGAGTTTGGAAATCTTCACACATATTGACTCCCAAGGCTTCAAAGGATGTATTCCAAAATCCCAGTGAAATATTATATAGTTCCAGCAATCAGTTGAGAATAGGAAATACATTTTTTAGTCTCTCTCATTGTCATATTTAATGGCTGATTTTAAGTCTTTGTCCCAACTCATATCTCTGAAGCATTTCAGTCTGTGGGACAGTTCTCTGTATCTTGAAATACTCTTTTCCTTTGGCTTCCATCCTTTTCCTTCTGTTCTCATTCCATCACTAACCAGGCTTTCTCCATTTCCTTTCTGGGTCCCTTCTCTTTTTCCATTCCTTAGATTCTCTTTCTTTATGCTCTTCTTCTTTATTCAAAGAACATTTGTGAAACATTTACTATGTATACTTTAGTGTGAAATCTCTGAGGTATTCAAAACTACATACAATAAAGGCACTGTCCTAAAGACCATGGCCTATAATAGTGAAGAAAGTATGTAAACATGTCTTACTAACTGAATTACGTCAATATTCGCTTCTCTGCATACTCTACCCAAATAATCTCACTGAGCCACAAGACCTCAACTATAATGTGTGCTGCTCATCCCTGACACTTAACAGCTGTGTATCCAGTTCTTTACTAGACCTCTCTCTTTGATATCCTCTGGACACTTAAAACTCAGTGCATCACAAATTAAATTTTCTCTGAACCAATGATACTTTAATTACCAGAAAAAAGTCATTGTTCATTTACTAGATTCTTGGTCTTGAATGTTGCCACCTGTGTTAATTCTTTACCAGTCTCATAACATTTACACACTCCTGACTAGTGCTTTCCATTTCCCTTTTTACACTGAATCTTTTTTTTTAAGTCTGCTTATTTTCCTCAGAAATGGTTTCTGAATATTGATTCCTCATTGCCACTTTATTTTAGTCCTACAACACCTCTCATCTGGATGAATGGCAATAATTTCATATCCTATTTCTCTGCCATGTAGACTGGTGGAAACATAAGGGGCTTTGGAATCTTTCAAAAAGATTAAAAGCACAGCTGCACCACTGACTATTTATGTGATCTTGGATAGCAAACTACTTACTCCAAGCTTCAGTCTCTCATGTATGATATAAAATAATTATATGAACATTTCAAATTTGTTGAGAAAATTATTATATAACACAATTCCTGGCATATATTAAACACATACAAATATTAGTTACACACTCACTTCAATGTATCCCAGAAAATACCATTAGAATGATCTTCCTTTAAATTCTGATCAAATTCTCCTATTGAAAATCTTCATATTGCTTAAAAACTAAACTCACATGGATATTTCAACTGCAGTCGACTTCTCTAATCTCCTTTCCTGCCTATCCACTCCTGGTTTATATTTTTCTAGTCGTACCGACCTTTCCACCATTTACCGAGCTCTCCAATCCCCATGAATACTCTATGTCTATTCAAACTGTTCTTGCCCTCTCTTTGGAAATGTCTTCTCCCAGCTCTTCTTTTGGTAAATTCCTATTCATCTTTAAGACTTAGATCAAAAGCCACATCTTCTGGAAGTCTACACTGACTTATCCAGAAGAAATAGTCATTCTGCCTTTTGTGCTTCAGCATCACTTTGTTTACAAAGATAATAATGTTAATCTCTTGTGACCTTTCCTATATGAGTTTCAGTTTGCTAAATAATATTAACAAGAACAAGAGTAATAATGTTTATGGAGTTCTTCCTATATGTAAAGCATTGTACTGGGCCTTTTATGTTGCTTATTTCATTTGGACCTCATTGCAACACAATAAGGTAGATGCTATTTTATTCCCAGTTTATTGATGAACAAACTGAGGGTTAAAAATTTGCAATTAGTCCTAGATGAACCACTTGTGTGTGTGTGTCCAGACAAGAATACTGGATTGGGTTGCCATGCCCTCCTCCAGGGGGTCTTTCCAACCCAGGGATCAAATCTGTGTCTCCTGTGACTCCTGCATTGCAGGCATTTTCTTTACTGCTGAGCCACCGGGGAAGCCCAGATGAACCACTTACATAGATCTAATTTCAGAGTCCATGCTTTCAAACACACATAATTATTTATTCTAAATATCATATGTTGTTGGCTCACAGACTCCTATAAGAATGTGATAAAAGCCATTTTAAAAATACAGTTTGCAAGTCCATTTCCATATCATGTAGCTCATCGATCTTCTGAATCCATTGATCTGAAGATAAAATACCTTTCCTTACAAATAGATTTTTAACTCTTGATACATAAGTGCTATTCACTCAGTCATTGCAACTGACTCTTTGCAACCCCATGGACTATAGCTCACCAGGCTCCTCCATCTGTGGAATTCTTCAGGCAAGAATACTGGAATGGGGATCCATTCCCTTCCCCAGGGGATCTTCCCAACCAAGGGATAAAACTCGGGTCTCCTGCACTGCAGACAGATTTTTACTATCTGAGCCATCAGGGAGCACCCCTTTAATTCTATAATGTAATAAACAAATATTAGCAACTTTTCATTTTTAAGTAAAATTTGCATTTGAAATGATAACCTACAGTGTCTTCATGATGCAATCTCTAAAGAAATTGAGGTCCTTTACATTTCATGAAACAATGTTTGAATAAACTAGGTTACACTACTGGGCATGGTAGTGTATGCCATGTATTTCCTGTATAGTTTCAGGAAACCATAATTGAAAAAGACACATGTATCCTGATGTTCATAGAAGCATTATTTAAAATACCTAGTAAATGAAAGCAACTTAGATGTCCATCTACAAATGAATGGAAAAAGAAGCTGTGGTACATATACACAATGGAATATTGCTCATTTATAAAAAGGAATGCATTTGAGTCGGTTCTAATAAGGTGGAGGAACCTAGAGCCTGTTCTATGGAGTGAAGTAGGTCAGAAAGACAAAAATCATATATTAATACATACATATGGAATCTAGAAAGTTGGTGCTGCTGCTGCTGCTGCTAAGTCGCTTCAGTCGTGTCTGACTCTGTGCGACCCCATAGACGGCAGCCCACCAGGCTCCTCCGTCCATGGGATTTTCCAGGCAAGAGTACTGGAGTGGGTTGCCATTTCCTTCTCCAATTCGTGAAAGTGAAAAGTGAAAGTGAAATCGCTCAGTCGTGTCCGACTCTGTGCGACCCTATAGACTGCAGCCCACCAGGCTCCTCCGTCCATGGGATTTTCCAGGCAAGAGTACTGGAGTGGGTTGCCATTGCCTTCTCCAAAGTTGGTGCTAATGGTCCTATTTTCAGGACAGTAACGGAGACGCAGATGTAAAGAACAGAGTTTTGGTCACAGTGGGGGAGGGAGGGAGTGGGACAATTTGAGAGAGTAGTATTGAACCATGCATTACCATATGTAAAATAGAATAACCAGTGGGAATTTGCTGTATGATGCAGGGAACCCAAAGGTGATGCTCTGTGACAACCTAGAGGGGTGACATGGGGAGGAGAGTGGGAGGGAGGTTTAAGAGGAAGGGGCATATGTATGGCTTTGGCTGACCCATGCTGATGGATGGCAGAAACCATCACAATACTGGATAGTAATTACCCTCCAATTAAAAACAAAATAAAATTAATAAAATCACTGGGTTAAGGTAGTGACCTGTTCCTTAGAAAATGTTCACTTCTCTTCGTGTTGGAGAGTGAGCTTGTTATGAACTATACAAAACTTATCCTAGCATCCCATCATGAGTTTTTTAAAGCATTATTTACTCAATCAAGCTTTTATCCGAATACTTCAGTAAGCTTAGGATTTAAAAGAAAAGTAAAACATATCTCCACAACCAAGGTGAGTAGAGCAAATTACTTTTTATCATGAAAACTGAGCAGCATTGGCAAATAGGTGACATGAATGGAAATGTGTAGATCCAGATTATTGAGATCACTCCTAGACATATTTGGATCGATGCTCAAACATGTGAATTATAAATTAGTCAGTGGATAAAATGAAAAATGTGCTTCTCTATGGATAGCAGAGATTGCAAATTTGCTGCTCATGGACTGAATTTGACCCACAAATAATGTTGTTTGCTCTGCATGATATTTTTAAAAAATTTAAGACAGCATTTAAACATCAGGGTATTTGTTTTTTACATGAATCTCTGGTTTTACAGCTTCTCTTGAAAATTTCGAGGCTCTGACAACACTGGGCCCATATCCTCATGTGGAAACAATTGGCTAGACCTGAACAGCAGCTGTTCCCTCCACATAGGACTTCTACTATCCAGTTTAGCATAGCCCCCAGCAGACCCATCTTACCATACCTGCCTGTCCCTGGTTGGTAGCTGTAACCTTGGAAGACTGGCATGGAGATTTTAAAAGTTTATAGGAAACTGTTACTTTTAATAATGCATCATGTGTTGCAATGCAAAATGAAATCACCCCTTCTAAAGCGTCTGTTCGAGATATACACTTATAGATAGCCACTGAGGCTTCTGTGACTCCAAAAATTATACAAATAGAAAAATCCACATTTAAGTGTTTGGACTCAAATACTTTTGACCATAGAGAAGCAGAAGACTTGAATTCTAGCCTGTTAGTCAAAGGAAAACCACTTCTGCAGGGAGTAACTAAGCAGCATGGAATTCAAGTACCCTATACTGAGTATGAAACCAAATCCAGAAGCCCTATAGTATTTCAGTGAATAAGGCATCCACAATTAAATGCAATTTTAATCTTGATTATAAGAAAGAAGGCAGGAGGGAGTTGGAATGAAGATTAATTTTCTTTTTATTTTCATTATTTTGGTATTATTAAATTTATATATCATCTTGTAATTAGAACAACAATATAAACAAGCAAAACATAAATGAACAAACATTGTAGTTCATCATATTTTACAATTCTTTGTTTTCTAGTCTTTTCAATCTGGTGATGATGATGCTAGTATTATTAAATTGGTTTAGTAGGTTATGGTATTCCAGTTATTCTAAATCCTTATAGTCCTATAGGACCTTGAAGGAAGTTTCAACATGAGAAAAAAATTAACTATATTATGGTTTAATTGTTTGTGTTAGCTACTAAACATAACACTTTTCCTAGTGCTTTGTTGAATCTTAGACCAGAGGATGTATTATTACAGGACTGACTTAGAAGGACCTTGAGTCCCGTAAATTATATGAAAAGCCAGCTCAAATTTCTTTGATGTGTCACTCATCTTTCAGCAGCCTTGGCAATATTAGAGCACTTCATTTTTTTTTTCCCCAAAGCACCTTCACATACTGCAAACTTACCTTTAGGTATTGCAATTAAATTAATTTAGGATATTTAGTTTAATGGAAGTATGAACAAGAGTAGCTCAAAAAAATAGGGTCACTGATTGAGAACTTTTCTTTCTGGTTCAGCAGTCTTTAAGACTGAGAGATTAACTACTTCTGATAAGTAGGTAACAGGAGAACCAATACCTAGGAAGACTGAAAATGTGAACATTGTCATTAGTATGAGTCTAGCCATTTATCGATTCACCATTTGAAATTTGAATTTTCACAAACTGCACCAAAAGTTTGACATTTAAAAACTGATCATTTTTCCAAATCTGAAAATTTGAGTTATTTTCATTTTAGTTCTAATAATTTGAAGAAAATCACTTATCTAGTATGAACCTAGTTAAGCACTGGCCATCAATGCTGTCTGTTGTTTTTTATCTCTGCACACAAAGCATATCACTTAGGATGGTTAAAAAAACACACAACTATTTATTTGTGGAAAGAAATGGGTCTTCAAAAGAGAAGAGGAGTTAGTAAAAAACAAAAGTGATTAACTTCTGGTGAAAGGATTTCTGAAATAAAATAATCCAAAACTGAAAGCAGTGTCCCTGTTTGTAAATTTGAAACCTCAGATTTCAAAAATCAAAAATATCAGGAGTCTACCACCATTTTGGTATATCCTTTAATACCAATTCTCTTAGTTTCAACAATGTACACATTTGAGTTTGCTAAAAGGTCAATTTAATCTTCATTTAGTCAAACAAACAAATACTCCTTGAGTGCCTATTTATGCAGATTATGGTATTAACAAATTAAAATAAAGCATTGTTACAAACAAGTTTCCTTCCAAAAATATTCCTCTCCTTCTGGATTTCTGTTTCTGGTCAGATGTGTGAAAGTGTTAGTGGCTCAGTCCTGTCTGACTCTTTGCGACCCCGTGGACTGTAGCTAGCCAGGCTCCTCTGTCCATGGGATTTTCCAGGCAGGAATACTGGAATGGGTTGTTATTTCCTTCTCCATCTGGTCGTATGGTCTTCTGATTATTCACTTTCCTTTCACCTATGCCTTTTATTTGCCCTTAAATGATCTCTATACTTAAGTGCCGTATTTGTTCCAGACTCAGCCAGGTGATAATTTCTCCATGAAACATTTCGAAGGAGAGCTGAACATCTTTTCTTGAGCCTACCCAGCACCCTATACAGATTTCTCATGACATTTCCCATTGTAATGAGATTGTCCATTTATGTGCTTGTGTCTATGCTGGTATCTCCATCACTAGGACTTTAACTTATTAGGGGGTCAGATAGTGGTTTGTTTTTTTTTTTTTCAATTAGTGGGTGTCCCTAGTGCACATCAAAGGGCCTAGGAGAGTAAACATTCACTTAATTTCTGATAAAGTTAGGAGAACCAGATGGAGAAAAAAAGCCCATCTGGAAGAACGGGATGATGAGGTAAGGTGATACTGTTCTGGAAGGAAGAAAAAGCTGAGAGGCAGCAGTATTCAGTATACATAGAGCATCAATGTGCAGTTAATTGGGAGCTGACAGTACACTGCCAAATGAGAAAAGAGCAACTACACGGGAGAATAAACTTGCATCAAATCCAAGAAATACAGTAGCCATTTGTTCAATGACCATATGATTGGGTTTGATTCTGAGCCTACCAGGCAGTACTTTGTCAAAATGATTCAACCAGCTGTGCTTCATGTCCAGAGGAAATAAAACATTTAGGATAATGCAATAATATTCTAAACTTAAAAACTGCAAATAAAATATCTTCTTGAGAGATTCATAAATTATAAAACTCAGCCATATATGTGATTTATGTGTCTATGCATTCAAAAATATAATTATAACTGTATGCCAGTAATATATCTTTTAATGGTCTTCATGTTCTTACATGCTTTCTTAGTACACTATTAAATAATATAGATACCAGATGTGGACAATTTTTTTTAGTTTGATAAATATTCAAATTATTAAATTCTGATGAAGCAAAAATTCAATCTGGAATATCTCTCTTCTTTTGAGTCTCATTTAAATATTTTATATTTATTCTATTTAGTGTGATTTTTGTCTCCTGACACAAAATGGTTTTAACATATGGTTTTATTCACAAAGAATTACTTAATTTTGTCTAACCTCCTTTCAGAATTTTTACAAAGACGATTCACAGGAAAATTCTGATTTTTACAATTAGGAATCTTTTATAATGACAACATATCCAAAAAGCAGGCCTATTTATTCATTTTTACTTGAAGATATGACTTAAATCAAGGTTTTCCTTAAGGAAAGGAAAACAGGTTGTATAAAATAACTTTATGACCAAACACTATCTTTTTTCATTGAAGGCTGTGACATCTGGGCACAGTATTAGGCCGTGGAACAAGCAAAATTACTTGGAAAAAATCTCCTGCTTTTGAAGAATTAATAATCAAGTGGGGAAGAAACACACAGGAACAGAAAATGTCAGTATTTGAAAAAGAACTACCTAGAGCTTTATGCAAGCACTATGAAAGCAGAGAAGGGAGGGCATTTGTATCAGTTTGAAGGCTTGATAAAAATGTAGTGGAGATGATGCCGAGATTCAAGGATAAATAAAAGGAGAAGGGAATGGCAACCCACTGCAGTATTCTTGCCCAGAGAATTCCATGGACAGAGGAGCCTAGCAGGTTACAGTTCACGGGGTCACGAAGAGTTGGACACGACTGAGTGACTAACACTTTCACTTTTCAGTTTCAAAAGGAGGTGAAGGGAATTCTAGGCAAGAGAGACAGTAGGTACCAAGACATGGGGTTGAACAATTAAGTATTAACAGCAAATGAGTATAACCGAGATTCAGCTTTGCCTCTGTAACTATTTCCATACATAAAATGACTCAGGGAAGAAAATGTTAAACACTGAACATGAAGTTAAAAGTATGAATCAGGGAGAGGAAAAAAGTTCTACATACTCCATTCCTGTTCCTAAAACTGCTCTATCAGATTCTTAAAGCTTTTCTGAATAAATCAAATGCTTCAAACATTTGTAGGAGCAAGAGTTAATCTCATATTTTAAAGTAAAATTTCAACTGCAAACTAAGTGATATTGGATCACCTAGATCAACATACTTTTGAAGGAGCTTATGCCATTAATTGGGGCTTCCCTGGTGGCTCAGGGGATGACAGAGAATGAGATGGTTGAATGGCATCACCGACTCGATAGACATGAATTTGAGCAAGCTCCAGGAGTTGGTGATGGACAGGGTAGCCTGGCGGGCTGCAGTCCATGGGGTCGCAAAGAGTCAGACACCACAGAGTGGCTGAACTGAACTGGTGGCTCAAACATTAAAGAATCCGCCTGCAATGCAGGAGACCTGGGTTCGATTCCTGAGTCAGGAAGATCCCCTGGAGAAGGGAATGGCAACCCACTCCAGTATTCTTCCATGGAGAATTACATGGACAGAAAAAGTCTGGCAAGCTATAGTCCATGGGGTTGCATAGAGTCAGACATGACTGAGCAACTAACACACACACACACACACACACACACACACACACACACACTCACCCCTCATTAATTATTCTTGCAATAGAGTCATGACTATAATCTGAAGATTTTTCTGGCCTAGAAGTTATACTTCCATAAAACTACACTATTTCCAGGATTTCTCAGTTCCCTAAGAAATGAAAATATAAACCTCATTGCTATAAAACAATACTTTCATAACTTTTACTTTGGTGCAGTTCTGCTTGAAATTCTCAAGAAATGCATATTTACAAATTTATAATTATATTGTATAATTTTTATTTTCATATTACCTAAATGTTCTACATATGCTGAATACAGAATATATGAAAATATTTGAATTATATTAATAGAAAAAGTGATCAAGTGTTTGTAAATAGGCCCAGCTAATTATTAATCACATACCATACATCTTACACTTGAAGTTAATTACTTCAAGTTAATAAAAAAAAAAAGCAGCAATTTTATTTGATTATATGGTAAGTTATAAGACCTGTTTTTCTAATCCTTGTAATAGAGGTCATGTACTTTTAAAATATTTGAGAACATAATTTGATTTTAAATCATTTTACTTGCTTGCCAAACTTCAAGCATAAACACAGCATCAATGCTCTATAACTACAGGTTAAATCACATTAAAAAAAAAATATATATATATAGTGTAAATTAGCAATACATATGTTTATATATATATATGTTCAGAATATACATATATATAGTTTGATGTACTTCCACTTGTATATTTTTGTTGCCTGTACTTTTTGTGGCATATCAAAGAAATCGTTGCTAAGATCAATGTCATGAAGATTTTGCTGTTTTCTTGTAGGAAGTTTCACAGTTTCAGGTCTTACATTTAAGTCTTTAGGCCCATTTTGAGATGATTTCTCTTTGTTTTGCATGGTGTAAGATAAGGGTCTGATTTCGTTCCTGTGCGTACAGATATTCAGTTTTCCTAACACCGTTATTGAAGAGACTATCCCATGTCTAGTAAGCATGCGTAGTACCTTTGTGGAATATCAGTTGACTATAAACAAGTGGATTCATTTCTTTCTTTCTTTTTGGATCTCTAATATGTTTTTTATTTATTTATTTTTAATTGGTATATAATTATTTTAGGGTTTCCCTGGTGGCTCACTGGTAAAGAATCCGCCTACCAATGCAGGAGACTCAGGTTCGATCCCTGGGTAGAGAAGATCCACTGGAGAAAGAAATGGCAACTCACTCCAGCATTCTTGCCTGGGAAACCCCATGGACAGAGGAGCCTGGTGGTCTACAGTCCATGAGATGGCAAAAGAGTCAGACATGACTTAGTGACTAAACAACAACAATAATTACTTAACAATGTTGTGTTAGTTTCTGCTGTACAACAATGTGAATCAGCTATATGTATGCATACACCACCCCCCCATCTTGAGCCTCCCTGCTATCCCCTGCCCTATCCCACTCCTGTAGGTCATTAGAGTACCCAGTTGAACTCCCTGTGCTATACAGCAGCTTCTCATTAGGTATCTGCTTTACACTGCCATACTGAGCACACATTCATCTATACACTACCATGTGGATTCATTTCTGAGCTCTTTGTTCTATTACTTTGGTTGATACATTGGTCTTTATGCCAGTACCATACTGTAGTTTTATAATGTACTTTGAAATCAGGAAATGCGATGCCTCCAGCTTTGCTAATCTTTTCAAGATTGTTTTGGCTCTTGTAGACCCTTTGAGATTCCACATAAATTTTAGAGTTGCTTTTTTTTTTCTATTTCTACAAAAAAATTGCCATTGGGATTTTGATTGTGTTGAATCTGTAGATTTCTTTGAGTAGGATGGACATTTTAACAATATTAAATCTTCTACTCCATTAACACAGAATATTTCCTCGTTTGCTTGTGACTTCATCCCTTAATTTCTTTCATCAATGTTTGGTAGTTTTTAGTGTACTTCTTTAATCTCATCAGTTAAGTTTATTTCTAAGTATTTTCTACTTTCCCAATTTCCTTTTCAGATAGTTCATTGTTAGTGTATAGAAATGCGACTGAGTTTTTATGTTCATTTGGTATCCTACAACTTTACTAAAGTTGTTCTTAGTTTAACAGGTTTTTGTGTGTGTGTCTTTATGGAACAACAATAAGAAAATGAACAAGCAACTCTGGAATGGGAGTAAATATTTACAAAATATATATCTGATAAGGAGTTAATTTCCAAAATACATAAGAAATTCCTATAACTCCATAGCAAAAAAAGTCTAATAATGAAATTTTGTTAAAAGGGGTTAATAACCTGAATAGATGTTTTTTCCAAAGAAGATATGCAAATGGCCAACAGGTATATTAAAATATACTCAACACAGGTAATCATCTGGAAAATGAAGAACAAAACCATGATGAGATATCACCTAACATCTGTTAGAATGGTTATTATTTTAAAAAAGACAATGTTGCTGAAGATTGTGGAGAAATTGAAACCCTTCTACATTGTTGGTTGGAATGTAAAAAGGTACAGCTGCTATGGAAAACTGTAGGCAGTTCCTCAAAAAGTTAAAAATAGAACTATCACATGATCCAGCAGTTCTACTCCTGGGTATTTATCCAGCAGAACCGAAATCAGGATCTTGTCTCAAACGGTTACTAGCACTTTCATGCTCATTACATGTGTAAGCAACCTAAATGTCCATTTAAAAATGAATGTTTAAAGTAAATAAAGTGTATACATGCAACGGAATATTATTTAGGCTTTAAAAGGAAGGAAATTCTGCAATATGTGACAACATAAAAGAACCCTATACCAAGTGAAATAAGTCAGTTACAGAAGGACAAGGATTGCATGACTCTACATATATAAGGTATCTAAAATAGCCAAATCCACAGAAGCCGAGAGTAGGATGGTCATTGCCAGGTAATGGGAACAGGGAGAAATGAAGAGTTGTTAACCCATGCGTATAAAGTTCCAGTAAGTAAAACAAATAAATCACAGCAATCTGCTGGACAACATGTGTCTATAGTTAACAATGTTGTATTGTAAAGTTGTGTTAAGGGGGTAGAACTCATGTCGAGTTTTCTTACCACAGTTTTGAAAAAGAATGTATATATATACATGCACAATTTAAAAATCTGTGCGTTTAAAATATTCAACTGCTTTTTTTGTTTTGAAAAAATAAGCTCCATTATAGAAGTAATTGATCATTTATTTTAAAATCAACATTATAGTGGAATGGGAGGAAGGCTTTTTTTAAACAAGTCATCTGAAATAGTTATTGAACTTGAATTACTGTAACTGTGGAATACATAATTATGAAAATTTGAAAAACCTTCAAAATGTGAATATATATTTCAGAGTTTTTCAAAGTATATCTACCTGACGCAGGAGATGTTGGTTATATGTATTCATATTCTTTGTAAATGGTGTAAACAGCATTATTTAACATGTATATACCACCTAACAGAGCAGCCAAGCATCACAATGACATTTTTTTGTTAATCATGAAAGGAAATAGGTGTCAAGAATAATTTAGAGTATATTATTTATATCTCCAACAGGCTAATTTTATAAACCTTACAACCAGAAGTGGAAGGGGAAAAGCTACAAAGAAAAGCAGTCTTCTGATTTTCATAGGTTAGGAAAATTGGACTGTTATGTATAACATGTAAGAATTTTCTCCCCTTTGTGATCTTAGGGAGATCCAGGTATAATAGAAACTTGAGGGAGAGAGATAAAGGCCCTAAACACATCCATTATGTAACTTTGCATGCTGAGAATGAATTGTCTGTGAGGATATGAGACAGCAATCAGGTTTAACACTTGTGCCCTCATTGTTTTCATGAATGACAATTGCAGATAAGCACACAGACACAAGTAGAGAAGTAAAGTATATTAGACCTATGACACATCCATGTAAAATATTTAGATATGAAATAATGATTTCCAGGAGACTTAAAACTTAGAGAACAAATTTATGGGTGCCATAAGGGGGAAGGATGAGGGGAAAGATAGGGACGACTTTGGGATGGACATATACACACTGTTATATAATTAAAATGGATAACCAACAAGGACCTACTGTTTAGCACATGGAATTCTGGTCAGTGTTTTGTGGCAGCCTGGATGGGAGGGGAGTCTGGGGGAGAATGGACACATGTATATGTAAGGCTGAGTCCCTTCATTGTTTACCTGAAACTATGACATTGTTAATCTGCTATACCCCAATATAAAATTAAAAGTTTTTTTTAAAAAAAAACAGTGGTTTTCAGTTTTTCAACCTAAGCTAGATTCCATACATTAAAAAAAGTATATTACTTTATAGTTGTAGCTAATAAATTTATTTTTCATTTCATCAGTGTAATAATATCTCAGCATAAAAATAATAATTTTACTACACCCAATCTATGTATGCCATTCTCATTCATAGCTGAGACTTAGCTCTCCAGGTGAAAAGGATGATTTAATATTTGAATAAGTGATTTCATCCATTCGAACTTAGAGCAAGTAAGAATTAAACATCTACATATTCATGATTGCCAATATTTTGATTAATTTTCATGATTTCAACCGACACTGATACTTGAAACAGGTTTTTCTGATTTTCAAAATGAGTTATTCATACAGGCTAAGGCATTATCAATACTTCTCCTACAAAGAAAGGCTAAAAGTAAAGTGTAAAATACCTTAGAAATGTATTGATCAGTTTATAAACAAAAATAACACTAATTTTCACTGAACTGATAAAATGATTTACATTAATCAAGAATTCTTGGCCTATTAATTTTTACCAAAGCCTTTAGGGGTAAAACAGCTATATCAAAAGTCATTTGAAGCAACTAAATCTTGATGTTAGCTACCAGAGAACTCCTTTTAAATGTTGTGAGTTTTCTTCATTTCTTAAAATAAGAAGTACCAGAATGTTTTAGGTAGATTATTCTAAGAGAAGCAGCAAAACAGGGTAATAAATTTCAGAAAGGGCTCTTCAGTCGGATTGCTTTTCTTAAAGCCCTTTTCTGACATTGCTAATGTTTTCTCTTGGACAAATGGCTTAACCTCTCTGTGCCCGTTTTCTATCCATAAGATGGAAAAATAATGCCTATCTCACAGGGTGGCTGTGAGAACTAAATAATAGAATTCATTTCAACTAAGCACTGTGCCTGACACATAGAAAATGCCCCATACCTTTTCAGTATTATTGCAATGCTGTTAAAATTGAGGTAGTCTCAGTTTAAAAATAAATTGGTCGGTAAATTTTAAGACTCTGGAGTGTGACATTTTTACTTACAATTTGTTTGTGGAGTGTTGGTTTTAAGAAATGTGGACAATGTTAAGGACAGAACATGTTTCGGACTTCCCTGCAAACTTAAATATGGAATTTCAGTTGTTTTCCTTGCACTTGAACAACCACTTATACATGTTTCTAAGATACTATTTATAAAATTATGTCTAGAAGTCTCTTCTGTTTCCTGTAGCTTGTATTCTACACCAGTGTAGAGGAGACAGGAGACAGTTATAGCATTGCATGCTATAATATTCTGCAAAAGTCAGCATGGATTTAAACAGTTGCATTGATTCAATTATCACCAGAGTTATCTCTATCTATGTATCATTTATATTACTATATATTCCAAGCAGGGGCTTCCCAGCTAGCACTAGTGGTAAAGAGTCCACTTCCCAACATAGGAGATGCAAAAGATGTGGGTTCCATCCCTGGGTCGGGAAGATCCCCTGGAGTAGGTAATGAAAATCCACTCCAGTATTCTTGCCTGCAAAGTTCCATGGACAGAGGAGCCTGGCAGGCTACAGTCCTTGGCATGGCAAAGAGTCAGATGCAACTAAGCACCACCACGACCACCAAGCAGCTTCGCAATAAAATGCCGAGTAGGTAACACAGATAAGAAAAAAATCAAAACCTGCCCTAATATTTTATCTTTATGCATACATTTACTTTGTACTTCTGTTGTTTTGGCTGAGCTTTCCAATATTTGTACTGGGTGCACAATTAGTAAACTTGGCATTGACATATGTTTCTGAGGTCCAAACCATACAAGAATATGATACGTTGCTTTGTCTGAAATTGGCTAGGACTTTTTGTGATAATAGCAAATAAATCATCTGCTATATTTTACACACACATACACACATACTCACAAAATCTCTCTATAGATTTCTATGAGATTAAAATTTTTCTCAATGATAGAAGCAGGTGTATGTGACCTAATATTATAATTTAAATAAGTTCTAAGTGTTATGTCTTTAAATAAATTTTTAGGTTTCTCTATTCTACTGAAATTTTGGAAAGCAACTGTGACCTCAGTATAAAATTGTGGGATTTACACCATAAAGAAATACTAGATAATACCTGGAGTGTGTTTGCATTTTTATTAATTTTGACCTGAAAAAAGAATAAATGCAGTTGAAATCAATTCAATGTATTTCAACATATTCTATAGACTATTTTTATTCTATTATCTCATTCACTTTATGAGGTTATGGGACACTGTTATAGTTATAATATCCCAAAGTAAATTATTTTAGATAACAGAGAACTTAGTAAAATTTAAGTTGTAACTTCCTATCAGTTAACACAGTAGCTTTTAGTATCCTAATTTATCTTCTTTCATTTTCTCTAAAGAAATAGTTGTTCCTCAGATGTCTACATCTCTCTTTCCATGTCCATATGGATTTGGAAAAGTGGTGAAATTATTCACTATTTGCTGTGAACCAACTTGTACTGTTTAGTTGGAACACCATTTGGTATGGTACTCTTCCCATTTTCCTCATTTCGATCACTTCCTCAGTCTGGAATATAGTAGCTCGGTCATTCAGCAGTTCTTCAAATGGCTGCTGGATCAATTGTGTAAAGTACACATCAACAGTATTTGATGAGCTATTTAAAGTTTATCCAAGATGTTTATAAGTTAATTATTTGATTATAAGCTATAAGTTTTATCTGGAGAAATATCATAATTTTAGATTTTAGGAATGGAATCTTATGAATTATTTTAAAGAAAGAAACAGGAAAACACATATCTTTGTGAGAAACAGATGGCTACTCTTACTGTTGGTTATCCAAAATCGTTTCTATTTTTACCCTTCTATACTGGCTAAGATGACATTTTAGTGGAAACAGCATCCTTACATACAGCCCATCTTTATTCCTTGAAGGACAACTATTAAAATAAGAAAGCATATGAGACTAAGTTTCTGTACAACAATAAGGCAGACCCATAGAACCACAAGGATCAATCAACAGAAATGGAATCAGATCATAATGATACCATGATGTTGTGATATGAAGCAAGAGTGTAAATATGTGTGGAAATTATGATGTATATTCTCATGTGAATACAAATGTGCCTAAGGGAGATCCTGGTTTGTCAGCCTCCTTTTCTGTCTCCCTACCAAAACATTCAAAATCTTTGAGGCATTTTGAAACACCAAAAAATTATAGTTTCTTAATTTATTCTTCAACATTTTCTATTTCTCCATAGTTTTGTAAACAGGACTGAGATAAAAAGATTGCTTTTCCCTCTATCTAACCAACTCCTGTTTTATGCTTAGCTGATCTTTTAAAAAATAAACCTTAGATATTTTTTCACAAATTTATTTTGTAACAGTTTCTAAAAAAAATTCATTTATTTTTAAATGTTATTTTTGGCTCTGTTAAGTCTCACTTATGGCACTTGGGATCTTCATTGTAGCACACAGGATTCTCACTAGTTGTATTAGCTGTGGTGCTTGGACTCACTAGTTGTGGTGTGGCATTTGAGATCTTTGACGTTGTCTTTCTTTGGGACCTGAATAAAAATGGACCTTTTCCAGTCATGTGGCCACTGCTGAGTTTTCCAAATTTGCTGGCATGTTGAGTGCAGCACTTTCACAGCATCATCTTTTAGGATTTGACATAGCACAATTGGAATTCCATCACTTCCACAAACTTTATTTGTAGTGATGCTTCCCTAAGGCCCACTTGACTTCACATTCCAGGATGTCTGGCTCTAGGTGAGGGATCACACCATTGTGGCTATCTGGGTCATAAAGATCTTTTTTGTTCAGTTCTTCCGTGTATTGTTGCCACCTCTTCTTAAATATATTTTGCTTCTG
Organism: Bos indicus; assembly: GCF_029378745.1. Lineage (NCBI taxonomy): Eukaryota > Metazoa > Chordata > Mammalia > Artiodactyla > Bovidae > Bos > Bos indicus. The sequence continues at coordinate 45,695,644 of NC_091762.1, read as the reverse complement.
TTAGGTCCATATCATTTCTTTCCTTTATTTTGCACATATTTGCATGCAATGTTCCCTTGGTAACTCTGTTTCTTGAAGAGATCTCTAGTCTTTCCCATTCTATTGTTTTCCTCTATTTCTTTGCACTGATCCCTGAGGAAGGCTTTCTTATCTCTCCTTGCTATTCTTTGGAACTCTGCATTCAAATGGGTATATCTTTCCTTTTCTTCTTTGCCTTTAGCTACTTACATGCTAGCAAAGTAATGCTCAAAATTCTCCAAGCTAGGCTTCAACAGTACGTGAACCGTGAACTTCCAGATGTTCAAGCTAGATTTAGAAAAGTCAGAGTAACCAAAGATTAAATTGCCAACATCCACTGGATCAATGAAAAAGCAAGAGAGTTCTGGAAAAATATCTACTTCTGCTTTATCACCTCAGATATGCCGATGACAGAAAGTGAAGAAGAACTAAAGAGCCTCTTGATGAAAGTGAAAGAGGAGAGTGAAAATGTTGCTTTAAAACTCAACATTCAGAAAACTAAGATCATAGCATCTGGTCCCATCACTTCATGGCAAATACATGGGAAAACAGTGGAAATAGTGAGAGACTTTATCTCTTTGGGCTCTAAAATCACTGCAGATAGTTACTGTAGCCATGAAACTAAAAGATGGTTGCTCCTTGAAAGAAAAGCTATGACCAACCTAGACTGCATATTAAAAAGCAGAGACATTATTTTGCCAACAAAGGTCCGTCTAGTCAAGGCTATGGTTTTTCCAGTAGTCATGTATGGATGTGAGAGTTGGTCTATAAAGAAAGCTGAGCACCAAAGAATTGATGCTTTTTGAACTGTGGTGTTGGAGAAGACTCATGAGAGTCCCCTGGACTGCAAGGAGATCCAACCAGTCCATCCTAAAGGAGATCAGTCCTGAATATTCATTTGAAGGACTGATGCTGAAGCTGAACCTCCAATACTTTGGCCACCTGATGTGAAGAACTGACTCATTGGAAAAGATTGATGGCTGGGAAAGATTGATGGCAGAAGGAGAAGGGGATGACAAGGATGAGACGGTTGGATGGCATCACCGACTCAATGGACATGAGTTTGTGTGAACTCTGGGAGTTGGTGACGGACAGGGAAGCCTGGCATGCTGCAGTCCATGGGGTCGCAGAGTCGGACACAACTGAGCAACTGAACTGAACTGAACTGATGTGGGATTTTAGTTCCCTGACCAGGGATCAAACCCACGTCCCCTACATTGGAAGGCAGATTCTTAACCACTGGACCTTAGCTGATTTTCATCTTGGTTACATTCATCATTCTCTCTTCTCATTCATTCATTTATCCTTTCCTTTTACATTGACTGAATACCTACCGAAGATTCAGGAAAGATAACAGATGATTTAGAGAAAATCACTCAGGGAGTTCTTAGTGGGGAGGAAAAAAATGGTATGTGAACCAATAATTACAATAAAGAATGATGAGTACCAGAGGTATTCATAAGGAAATGTGAAACCACAGAAATTCCCTTAATTGTTATTATAGTTGGATTCCAGATTAACATATCTTCATGTTTTCCTGAATCACTATCTGTGCTTAAGTATTTGCTTTATTTTATCTTTCACACAAGATTTACTGAAGCATGTTCAATGACATCATTTGTTGTATGAATGGAAGTAATTGCAGCTGCTGCTGCTGCTGCTGCTGTGTCGCTTCAGTCGTGTCCGACTCTAGCGACCCCATGGACTGCAGCCTACCAGGCTCCTCCATCCATGGGATTTTCTAGGCAAAAGTACTGGAGTGGGGTGCCATTGCCTTCTCTGGGAAGTAACTGCAGTGGGCTTCAAACCTTAACAAGCAAACTGCAACTGAAATTGAAACATACCTTCCAACGGACGTGCCTCATGTCTGTAATATATGTGTAAAATGTTTCTGAATTAATCGTTCCCTCTTTCTTTTCCATGTTCATGTGTCTTTTTTTCCATGTTCATGTGCCTGGTATCTACTCACTCTTCCGGTAAGTTTTATATTATAATGGGACAAGAATTTAACTTCGACTTTCAAGCTTCTGCCTCTAGTTAAGATTGTCACGTCACATTTTATGAGCTTTTCTGAGAAATTCTTGGTATCTTTGACTTTCACAAAAGGCTTGCTCTAGAATTTACCTTCTTCAAACCTGGATTCTGTTCTTTCATATCAGAAAAGATGTGTTAGTCCCTATTAAGTTTTAATTTTTAAATTGATTGAATAATAAAATTTAACTGATATCTATGTTTTACAATTAATTTAAATGAGAATTATCAGAAATAATCTGAAGATTGAATGATGCCTATTTCAACTACTAGGCTAAAGATTTACATAACAGTTTTAATTTATTTTAAATAAATGGCATTATCATTTGATAGAGAAATGTAAAATTAGTGAATTAATTCAATTTTCTATTTAATTACTGTTACTTTGTACTAGTCAATTAAGAACATTTGGACCTACACAAATTTCAGAATGATCACAAAAAAGGCAAGTCCTTATATTTTGTACACAAAACCAGTTTAATTGATTTTTCTGCTACTTTGTATCAAATTGTCTTGGCATTGAGTAGATATGTTATCATCATGAATGTGTGTGTAAAATTGATTAAAATTCATTTTCATAAAAACACCTATACTTACTTTATTGAATGTATTTAATTATTATTTTGGTGGTCCCATGTATTTCAAAATAAAGTAAAACACTCTCTAGCACCAATGTATAATATAATGACAGGATAGTGTAGTAAACCAATCTTTGAGATAGTTCATGTATTTATTCTGAAACAAGTACACATGAAAATATTTTTAGATGTTATTCACAAAAACCTTTTGCTTTTTCTGTATTCCTCAAATATGGCATGTATTTGGGACCCAAATATATTCATTGTAAATAAGAAGAAACAAATAAGAACAGCTACTCCTCTAAGGACACAAAATCATCAGAATAAGTTTCGTGTCTTATAAAAGCACATTAATCTATCTTATTGTCATTGTTTAGTCGCTAACTTGTATCTGACTCTTCTGTGACCCCATGAGCTGTAGCTCACCAGGATCCTCTGTCCATGGAATTTTCCAGGCAAGACAACTGGAGTGTATTGCCATTTCCTACTCCAGGGATCCTCTTAACTCAGGAATCGAACCTGTGTCCCTTGAACTTCCTGGATTGGAGGGTGGATTCTTTTAACGTCATATCACCCGGAAAGCCCCAAATCTATCATATAGATTATTGTTAGCAGAAAGTTCAAGCAGAGAATATTGCTCTGGGATATGTTTCTTAAAGCTATAACATCTAATAAGTAATAATATTTTAGGTATTCAATACTTCATCCGCCCACTTAAAGCTGTTTTTTAGGAGTAATTTCTTCATTTTTCTAAATTACTACAACTTTTAAAAAACATCTTCCTTTAGCAAACCTTTCTGCAGAGAGTTGGAATTTTCTTGAGAATCATAGTAATTAATGAAACTGAAGGATAAAGCAGAAAATGTATCCCTAAAATATTTTGATAGGTCTTAGTGTCTTTGCACTTGATCCTGCCTTGGCTTAGAACACTCTTCATCAAGCACTGGTTTCATTCCTGGCTTTCATGATCTCAGAAATTCACCTTATATCAATTGACTTCCTCCAGTTAATCTCTGTCTCCTCAAGGTGTTAATTTCCTCAGTGGAAGTTTTCACAATTTGTAATTACTTTTCTCTCTATTGGTTTATGGGCTCAATAAAGGACAGAAATGGTATGGACCTAACAGAAGCAGAAGATATTAAGACAAGGTGGCAAGAATACACAGAAGAACTGCACAAAAAAGACCTTCACAACCCAGATAATCACGATGGTGTGATCACTCACCTAGAGCCAGACATCCTGGAATGTGAAGTAAAGTGGGTCTTCGGAAGCATCACTATGAACAAAGCTAGTGGAGGTGATGGAATTCCAGTTGAGCTATGTCAAATCCTAAAAGATGATGCTGTGAAAGTGTTGCACTCAATATCCCAGCAAATATGGAAAGCTTGTCAGTGGCCACAGGGACAGGAAAAGGTCAGTTTTCATTCCAATTCCAAAGAAAGGCAATGCCAAAGAATGCTCAAACTATTGCACAATTGCTTGTAAAGTATGCTTAAAGTTCTCCAAGCCAGGCTTCAGCAATACTCGAACCATGAAATTCCAGATGTTCAAGCTAGTTTTAGCAAAGGCAGAAGAACCAAAGATCAAATTGCCAACATCCGCTGGATCATTGAAAAAGCAAGAGAGTTCCAGAAAAACATCTATTTCTGCTTTATTGACTATGCCAAAGCCTTTGACTGTGTGGATCACAATAAACTGTGGAAAATTCTGAAAGACATGGGAATACCAGACCACCTGATCTGCCTCTTGAGAAATTTGTATGCAGGTCAGGAAGCAACAGTTAGAACTGGACATGGAACAACAGACTGGTTCCAAATAGGAAAAGGAGCACGTCAAGGCTGTATATTGTCACCCAGCTTATTTAACTTCTATGCAGAGTACATCATGAGAAATGCTGGGCTGGAAGAAGCGCAAGCTGGAATCAAGATTTCAGGGAGAAATATCAATATCTTCAGATATGCAGATGACACCACCCTTATGGCAGAAAGTGAAGAGGAATTAAAAAGCCTCTTGATGAAAGTGAAAGAGGAGAGTGAAAAAGTTGGCTTAAAGCTCAACATTCAGAAAATTAAGATCATGGCATCCGGTCCCATAACTTCATGGCAAATAGATGGGGTAACAGTGGAAACAGTGGCTAACTTTACTTTTTGGGGCTCCAAAATCACTGCAGATGGTGATTGCAGCCATGAAATTAAAAGACGCTTACTCCTTGGAAGGAAAGTTATGACCAACCTAGATAGCATATTCAAAAGCAGAGACATTACTTAGCCAACAAAGGTCCGTCTAGTCAAGGCTATGGCTTTTCCAGTAGTCATGTATGGATGGGAGAGTTGGACTATAAAGAAAGCTGAGCACCAAAGAATTGATGCTTTTGAACTGTGGTGTTGGAGAAGACTCTTGAGAGTCCCTTGGACTGTAAGGAGATCCAACCAGTCAATCCTAAAGGAAATCAGCCCTGGGTGTTCATTGGAAAGACTGATGTTGAAGCTGAAACTCCAATACTTTGGCCACCTGATGTGAAGAGCTGACTTATTGGAAAAGACCCTGATGCTGGGAAATATTCAGGACCGGAGGAGAAGGGGACGACAGAGGATGAGATGGTTGGATGTCATCACTGACTCAATGGACACGAGTTTGGGTAAACTCCAGGAACTGGTGATGGACAGGGAGGCCTGGCACACTGCAGTTCATGGCGTTGCAAAGAGTCAGACATGACTGAGAGACTGAACTGAACTACAGGTTTAATTGTTTATTGGTCTCTCTTATTGTACTGGGAGATCTGGGTAAGCATCAACTTTGTGTTTTTAGCAAAAAAACCTCCTACCACCAGTGCCTGACACATAGTAGGAGTTCAAATAAACACATGTCAAATAAATAAATGAGTGAAACCAACTTAACCACACTTTAGTTTCATCAAAATGTCTACTAACTCAAAATAGCCTAAAGTGACATATTTTTGTGTGTGTGAAAATCACATATTCTGAGAAGTTGTTCTAGGAGCTTACAAACTCTTGCAACAATTATTTGTTATAAATTCTTGAAACAATTATTTATTGTTATTTGTAATACAAAATTGTAGCATTCTGTCTATATTTACGCAATACCAATATGAGGGCACAGAGTAATAACTGCTGAAAGAAATGATAATTCTTTTCACTTTCCCATCATTTACATTTTTATCAACTTCAGAAAAGGATAAAATGGTGAGAAAAATCTGTAAAGAGTTTACATACAAAAGAATATTTCAATGAAGGAAAATATGTCAGCTAACTATACCATATTTTGTTCTTTCAAAATATTACAAAATTGACATGGGACATAATGATGTTTGATGTTCCCAGAAAAATACAATATGTTTAGATAATTGTATGTGTGATATGGATGCATCATTGTGAAAAATACGTAAGGAACTGTTAACATTTCAAGAGCACAGATTTTCAAAGTGGTATGCATGTGTGTCTGAAATTGCTGATGTGCTATAGTTAATTTTTATTCACTTATCTTTGAAAAACAATTTCTGTAGCTTATCATGAATCCCTAGAGGTGCTATGATTAAGTCAATATACGTACTTAAATAGTATGTAAATGTATTTAAGTATAGTGTTCTTGATATAGCCTAAGGTGTTTCACATGAATATATCCAACATTTTGCTTTTGGAGGGAGATAAGTGTATTTTTATGCTTCATCACACATACTGTAAATATCCTTTATGCTTGTGTTAAATTCCCACCTTGCTTCATATCATCCATTCAATTTTTTATATATGCTGCATAATAAGTGCATGAAGCTAAATTCAAACTTTGTAAGAGTCTAACCCATGATAAGTCAATTCCATGTCTTTCCATGTGCTTCACTGATCTGGTCAGAACATGGACTTTTTATATGAAAAGGACTGTTCTGTGATTGAAGCCATGAAGTCAGATGAGAAACTGGAATTACCAGAGAAATATTGTTCAATGGCATTACTATTGTGAATGATTTTTTTCTCCAATTTTCTTTCTTAAAACAAACAAACAAACAAACAAAATTTCTCTGAGATTACTTAAAATCACAGAAGGCTAAAGCTAGTTCTATCACTTAATTCTACAAATGAAGGAAATGAGAAATAAAGTGCTGGTTTAAGATCACCTTTCAGCTAGTGGCTGAAGCAGGAACAGAGCTCAGTTCTACTAATTTCCAAACTGATGCTCTTCTCAGGCATCATTTATCTTCACTGGTTATTTTAAGAAAACATGGAAATGGTAGTGAAGCATCAATATAAAATAGCCTTAGGCTCTTGAACTTATTAGCTCTGTGGCTTTGGGTATGTGACAATCCCTATGAAACTCAACTTTCCTGTTTGTAAAGTGTCAATAATAATACCTGCCACATTTTCGGAAGTAAATGAAATGAGATAATAGATACTTTATATGATGCCTGCCATGTGGTAGGCATTCAGATAAATTGTACTATTATGATTACTTGCAATTAGCATTATTTTAAAAGTGAAGCATTACTATAAGCATGAGTAATCTTAGAGCATTCAGTATGAGACAATCACTGGGTGGGCAGAGCTCTCCTGGTATTGGAAGAATCCAGCATTGCTTTGGCAGACCGTGGCTGCACCCAGTTTAGAAGTAATTAGTCCTACTCAACCAAGGTAATCGGGAAATTGGCTCTCAGACCATATTTGCAATTTTATGTGGAGAGAAATGATTCAATATTCAGTAATGGTTAGGTACTTTCAATGTTCAACCTTGAGGTCCTTGTGTAAATAGGATTGTTGTTGAAATGGAATGGAAGTTTTGACAGCAGGAACAGCCCCTTAATCAGATTTACACAGAAAAGGAGGGGATGTTCCATCATGGGAATACCAATGAGAAGATGTGCTGAATGTGAAAATCAGTTATTTTTAATGTTAAGGTAAATATTGAGAGTAATAACCAAACATCGATTGTCTTTCTAGTCTCTATGTTTCATAAAGAGAAAAGAATCCCATGTTCATTTGTCATATGTTGGAAACAGTATTTTCACTTCAAATAAAGGCATAGAAATAGCTTATAAACTAAATAAGTTTCAGAGAAGTACTGAGTGATTGAGTAAAGAATGGAATAATTAGGATAAACTATGTGAGGAAGGAATTTTTTATAACAATAAAGATCATAGAAATATTGGCAGGTTTGACTGACTGGGTTTTGGTGTTTTGCGCAATGCTGCGAGGTGAAACTAGAGGCTGACACTCAAACATTCAATTAGCTTTAGCAGGGGAGAAATGGAGGAACCATAGAACATTAAGGATGAATTCAGGAAGACCCAAGACCGTGGAGAACTTGCCTGCTCTCCACACTATTTTCCAAGGAGAGGCTGCTATGGTCACAGACTATGGAGCCTTAATCAAAATCCCAGGCAGTCTAGTCCACTGAACTAGACTTACCCTGTCACGTGGATAAGCCCTCTGAGATAGTAGATGTTGGAGAAAAAGTGTGGGTGAAGCTTATTGGCCAAAAGATGGAATTTGATAGGATTAAAGTATCCCTCTCCCTGAAGGTTGTCAACCAAGGGACTGGGAAGGACCTTGATCCCCAAAAGGTTATCACTGAGCAAGAAGAGAGGCGGAGGCTGTCCTTCCAGGATTACACTGGACAGATCACCCTCGTCTGTCCTGAACACTACCTGCAAGAAGTGTGGCTGTAAAGGTGACTTTGCAAAGGATTGTTTCATCAGGTGGGACCAAGTACTCTCTGATACCCAATGAGGAAGAGGAAAAGGAAGAGCCAAAATCAGCAGTTTGAAAAGCCTGACCCCACAAGAAATTCTTCTAGAAAAAGAAAGAAGTAAAAGAAACATAGAGACAGGAAGTCATCTAACCTTGACAGCTCAGACTCTGAGAACGATACAGGCAAGAGGGAAAGGCACATGTCAAAGGACAGCAAGGCAGCAAAGAAGAAGAAGCACAAGAAGAAGCACAAGGAGTGATGGTGGAGAGTAGAAAGAGTGTTTGAGAGAAGGAACCAGGAGCCTATGCTTTGAAGCCCTGGCTCCTAGAAAGACTCACTACTAAGAATAAGGCCTCCCACCCTCTTCTCTTCCATGGGAGATGGCATCCCTCATGCCACAGGCAAGTTTTGGAGTCAGGTATTAAAAGCATTCCAGTTGAGCTATTCCAAATCCTGAAAGATGATGCTGTGAAAGTGCTGCACTCAATATGCCAGCAAATTTGGAAAACTCAGCAGTGGTCACAGGACTGGAAAAGGTCAGTTTCCATTCCAATCCCCAAAAAAGGCAATGCCAACGAATGCTCAAACTACCACACAGTTGCACTCATCTCACATACTAGTAAAGTAATGCTCAAAATTCTCCAAGCCAGGCTTCAGCAATATGTGAACCGTGAACTTCCAGATGTTCAAGCTGGTTTTAGAAAAGGCAGAGGAACCAGAGGTCAAATTGCCAACATCTGCTGGATCATGGAAAAAGCAAGAGAGTTCCAGAAAAACATCTATTTCTGCTTTCTTGACTATGCCAAAGCCTTTGACTGTGTGGATCACAATAAACTGTGGAAAATTCTGAAAGACATGGGAATACCAGACCACCTGATCTGCCTCTTGAGAAATTTGTATGCAGGTCAGGAAGCAACAGTTAGAACTGGACATGGAACAACAGACTGGTTCCAAATAGTGGAGAGTGAAAAAGTTGGCTTAAAGCTCAACATTCAGAAAACAAAGATCATGGCATCCGGTCCCACCACTTCATAGGAAATAGATGGGGAAACAGTGGAAACAGTGTCAGACTTTATTTTTCTGGGCTCCAAAATCACTACAGATGGTGACTACAGCCATGAAATTAAAAGACGCTTACTCCTTGGAAGGAAAGTTATGACCAACCTAGATAGCACATTCAAAAGCAGAGACATTACTTTGCCAACAAAGGTCCGTCTAGTCAAGGCTATGGTTTTTCCTGTGGTCATGTATGGATGTGAGAGTTGGACTGTGAAGAAGGCTGAGCGCCGAAGAATTGATGCTTTTGAACTGTGGTGTTGGAGAAGACTCTTGAGAGTCCCTTGGACTGCAAGGAGATCCAACCAGTCCATTCTGAAGGAGATCAGCCCTGGGATTTCTTTGGAAGGAATGATGCTAAAGCTGAAACTCCAGTACTTTGGCCACCTCATGCGAAGTGTTCACTCATTGGAAAACACTCTGATGCTGGGAGGGATTGGGGGCAGGAGGAGAAGGGGACGACAGAGGATGAGATGGCTGGATGGTATCACCGACTCGATGAACGTGAGTCTGAGTGAAATCCGGGAGTTGGTGACGGACAGGGAGGCCTGGCATGCTTCGATTCATGGGGTCGCAAAGAGTCGGACACGACTGAGTGACTGATCTGATCTGATCTGATTAAAAGCATATGCCTCAACTGAGTTGTTTCCTTATCACTCTTGGTTCCTTTGACCCCTGCAGCTCACCCATTCATTCACCCAACTTCATTCAGCAGAAGGTCCTATTACCCTCTCCAGCTGCCACTGCCAGATTCCCGTACAGGAGTCCAGGCTAGAGCCACAGGAACTGCTGTGGGGGGTGAGTCTGGCTGTAATTGAACATAGTGATTGGTCCCTCCCTGTTGGCCTACCCACCCTGGCCTGATTGGCGGATGGTCTCTGCTACATCCAGCACAGGGGCAGAGGGAGACTGGCAGTGTGAGGGAGAACATGGTAAGAAGTGGTGCTACTTCTCCCATTCCCCCAAGACGATTCTGCTATGTTAGAAGTAACAGCCAGTGGTCACAGCCAGAAAAGCACTGTTTGCAGTGTCTTAGCTTGTTTGTGACATTCTGTCAGACCACTGAACAAGACAGCTCAAGCTGAAATCATTGCTTTACTTTGTATTTGTTTCACTGTGAGTCAATTGGTTCCATTTCAGGTTTCTGATTAAATTCCTGATACTAAATATATATATATGCAGGTTTGACCCCAAAGACTGTAGCATGCCAGGCTTCCCTGTCCACAGAATTCTCCAGGCAAAAATACTGGAGTGGGTAGCCATTTCCCTTCTCCAGGGGATATTCCCAACCCAGAGATCAGACATAGGTCTCCAGCATTGCAGGCAGACTCTTTACCATCTGAGCCAGCAGGGATCAGAACCCAGGTTAAACCACATACGTGCTGATTAGACTTGATCTATGACTTTGGAGTTGTTACTATCGGCAGGAATTTTCTTGGAGAAAACAGTATTAAAACGGGAAGTTGTGATTTCTCTAACACTCATTTTCTCATCTTTAAAATGAGTGATTGTACAAAATGACCATTTAAGTCTCTTTCAGCTCTAAACACTGAAAACAATTCTATTGTTAATTCAAAGATAGAGTCTTTCATCCTGTACATGTACCCAGAGTCCATCAGGACTGAGGCTTGAGGGGAGATGTTCCACCCTGTGAGGTTCCTGTTATCAATTAAATCAATGCCCAAGATTATTAGAGGATTTAGGACTGAGCCCAGAGATACTGTTTCCATAATTACAACCTAGTTTGTTCCTGACCCTTCAGGACAGCATAAACCTAGTTTTCACTTCAGCAGGAAATCCCAGTTTCAAGGCCAGAAGCAGAACTGCAGAGTTCTCCAGAACTGGGGAGTAAGTTGCAGCGTACTAACCCATTCCCTCAGTGGCTGTGATATAAGCGAAATCACAAAATCAGCTCCCTGTTTTATCCTCACATATTTTGACACTTATAGCTTCTTACATCTTGTCTGGAACATCTTGTCCATGTTGTTTGGAGCATGGCTGAAAGTATTCAGTGGTTTTCAAGCCTCAGGATTCCAATTCTACAAAATTTTAAAAGAGACATCCATTCCAAACTTCCTTTGTTTAACGTACTCTAGAAATCGAAGTGCCTTTAAGTATAAATGACAGGATAATAGAACTCTAAGTCTTCTTTGCAATGAATATTATACTTTCACTTTGCACCACAGAGCTCAAAATGCCTCACTTTATGCTGATGGTGGGCCTTTTATTACAGTTTTTCATTCTCCTTCAGTTTAAGCATGTGACAAAGTGGTCACTTGCAGAAAGAGATGAAGGGGATAAGAGAGCATGAAATTCACAGAAATTAAGACCACATTAAACATGAAGTAGATGTACTTCCATCTACCTCTATTTGTAGTTTAAATTTTAAATTTGCTATACCAAGAAATTCAGAATGACAAATCACTTTTCTGGTTAAAATTAGATATCTTAGGGGAAAATAAAATAATACAGTAAAGACAAATTGGAAACATAGTAATCTTCAAAAATTAATATAAATCAAATATATAGATATGTATGTATAACATTTAATTATTCATAAATAGTTATTAAAAATATACTACTAAAGGAAATTAAAACAGAATTTAATGTATTTTTCAAAATAATTAATTTCTGTAGCCATTTATTTCTTAAATTAGTGTAATTTTGCAGTATAATAAATGTAAAACACCAAACCCATATAAATATCCATCCTACTAAAAAGTGGAGAGAAATTGCATGAAGCTAATTCTTTTAAAACAAATTTTTGTAAACATATTTTTACCGTAAGTGTTCTTTCTGCTGATAAACAACATGTAAAGTTAAAGAGAGGAAGATGAAAACAGTAATCACCATTCTCCAAATATCATTTTGGGAAATCATTTCAGAATCTTTTAAGTCAAATTTGATTTTTATCTCTTGATTGAAAATAAGTAGTGTCTTCCTCAACACAATAGCCTAGTTTTTTCAAATGAATATGACTAACAAGTGAGGATTATTAAAATATTATTTTACATTTTTAAATGTATCTAAATAAATTTAATTAATGAATATGACATATCTGTGAGATATATAGGATTCCTTTTTAAAGACTAAGAAACCAAGATTAATTAGGATAAAAATTAATAAATCAGAACATAATTTTATATTTGATATAAAGTTTTTTTAAGAAAAATAAAGCACAATTTTAAGAGGATATAAATGATAACTTTGTATATTATAATTGTTCCTACATTAGACTAAGATACTGAATCATATTAAAGACTGGACATTTTGTAAGTGGTTTTGTTTTTCAAAGAGATGTAAAACCAAGTTTATCATGTGATGATCTTTTATAATGGCCTAGCTTTGATTAGTAATAATTCTTATTAATTTAGCCACCAAAATATTTTGGCTTGTATTTATAGATTTCTGAGAAGCATTATATATAGTGATAGAAAGGAATTTAAATTATCTGAATGCTTTATCATCATCTAGAGGTACTTTGCAATTAGTTTTCCTGCTTTATTAGCATTCTGTGGCAATATTTGCACTAAAATGTCAGCCCAGTAGTTTCATGAATCATTACAAAAGCATCATGGAGTATGATTTATAATGCACAACAATTCATTTTGATCTAAGAAAATAGACCATGTTGCAGTAAGTCATTCTTGGACTCTTATCTTCAAGTAATTTGAGGGAAAAGCTAAAATTGTGATCTGGTTGGCTTCTTGTGAGTGATCCAGTCATGGCATTAAAATCAATATATATCAAAAATAAAGAACAGAAAGCATGAGTAATAGAAATAATTCAATTTAATACACACATTATACCTAATAGTTCCTATTTTAATATGTTATTTTTAATACTGGACTTAATACATGTCCAGAGTGTACTTTCATTTTTATTTCTTTAGTATCTTTTCCTGTATGGCTAAAAACATCACATTACCTTCTTTAAAGGAAAATCTTTGTTACATAAACATTTGAGTATTTTAGGAGAAAAAACATAATTCATGTCAGAAAGACTGTGAACTCTTATGCTAGAAACCAGTGTCTAAAAATTAAAATTATTTTAAAGACAGTCTTAATAATTACTTTATAAGTGTATAGTTACCACATAATTTTAATTGCAATAGTTTCCTATTATAAATAAAAATCGTAGTAACAGTTCTTAATGGAATTCATCACTCACTTTTGGATGGTAACATATTAAATATTTAGTTTTTTATAAATGTGAAATTTTATTTACTACAAACTTTAACACATACGTTATTTAAAAATTAGAGTTCAAAAACTAACCACATTTTCAGGTAGATAATTGTTTAAATTTTTCTGCAGAGACCTACTTTTGTAAGCATATTGAAAAACTTTCTAAGTAGCATCAGAGAGCAGTTTTCAATGAAATGGTCAAGAGATATGACTAAGTCAGTTTTGCAGAAGGATTCAAGCATTTTAGAATAGAGATGTTAAACTGCTAGTTTCCAGCTATCAGTGTATTAATTTATACTAAGAATAAATGCACAGTGGTAAGATTACCAGCGGCATAGGCCCACAATAAATCATATGAGATGTAGGCTAAAAAATAAATCTGTATACTCATTTGAGAAAGACTGTAATGGGCTTTATAATTTTAACAAAATTTTCAAACTGATTTTTCCTTTAAAATGTTTAGATTTGCTACCTAAAAAATGAATGAGTGAAACATCAACAATGTAATAATTGAATACCTATGAATATACCCCATAACTTAAGAACTAGAACCAACAATAAGCTGAAACATTTAATAAAAATACAAGAGAAAAATAAACTGTTTTGACATTTCTGTATTGTCAGTACCATTTCTGCCTACATATAGGCTACTTGGTACTTACCCTGCATCCTTTTTACAGTAAAACTTCTTTGAGGACTAAAGTACTAACCTTTAAATTAGTGCCTATTTAATTTAATAACGAAATCCATCAAACTTCAGACTCACTAAATGATTTCATTTTCCTTTCTAGTTAGTCTGAAGTGCTTTATTTTAAAATGTTAACTGTCAAAATAATGGATTTTTTTCCTCCATAAGAATAACTTGGATTTCTAACATATCTCGTCAATCATTCTATTTAAACTGGGTGTGCATAAATTGTTCCACCACTAAGATTCTCTTAACTCCAGTGTGTAAGTCTGGACAGGGTTGCTTATCTCTTCTGTGAAAAAGAAATAAGATCATGTTCTAAAATGAATTTATAGTCTTTTGCTTATAGTCAGAATGTATTTTTAGAGACAGAAAGTTCTATTATTTTATCAAGTAATGGAACAACTGTAAAAATTATTTTGAGAAAACAGGATACTACAGAACACATTATTGCATTAAAATTATGAAGTAAAATACTATGTTATACATATTCTCCACTAGGTGATTTTTTTGATATTTGAACTATCACCTTCTCTCTTTATATATTAGTAATGGTTGTATTTTTACTAAGAAATATTATCATCAGTTCTTCATCATATATTCTGGTATCCTATAATGTATATGACTAAGTTTATACTTTGTCATAAGCCAGTACAGTGTCTTATTAATAGAAGGAAGATGTTAAACTGAGAAAAATTCAAGTTTTATTACCAATCAGTTAATATTAACCCAAAGGTGGTTTGAAATTATTGTTTGTGTTAAATGCAAAAGCTGACTTTTATGTATCAGAGAACTATTCCAGCTCTTACAATCCAGAGTGATACAGTTGAATCATCGTCCTTTTAATTTGAATTTAAAGTGTAAACAGAAAAAATTCCTTGCACTTTAGAGCTGAATTATTTTAGCCTTTAAATTTCTAGTATTTCCATGAAAGCTTGAATAAAAAGCTGTGGTCTGACAAGCTAAAAACATATTGTAG
The DNA here is from genome assembly GCF_029378745.1 of Bos indicus. Lineage (NCBI taxonomy): Eukaryota > Metazoa > Chordata > Mammalia > Artiodactyla > Bovidae > Bos > Bos indicus. Next base: position 45,680,410 of record NC_091762.1, on the reverse strand, counting down.
TTTTATGAAAGTCTCCAATTGGCATAATGAGAACTGATACAATCTAATTGTTTAATCAGTAACATTCTTTTTACTATTATATAATAATCTATATTCTAAGTAAATTTGTAAACAAATGCAGTTCTAATAAATATACTTAGGAAATTTATTTTATATTATTTTATTACTTACTGGAATGTTTTGTGAATGCTCAAAGAATTTGTATCAGGCAATTCACTTACATGAAAATTTAAAAATTCTTTATGTCATTGGTGAATGAAAAAATGTTAGCAATGGTCCATGGGACAATAACACACACAAACAGCATTTAAGTTCTTACTCAGTGCTTTATGTCTTTTACAAAATGCAGCTGATTCTCCTTGCTTCTGGACTGAGACACAATTTAATACCAGAGGAAAATTTAGGCAGCTACTGGAATTACTACAATGCTAATAACTTATATCAAAAGAAAGGTTTAAATTTTGGGGAAATTCAATTCAATATGTATTATCATAATTATAAATCTATTAGCAATAAGAGTACTATTAAGAGAATTATATAGACTAATAAGAGTACTATGTATGCTCCATATAAATAGATCTCCAAATAAAGTGGAATATTTGGGAACCTGAAATATTTCCCAAATGTTACAGAATTTTCCAGTGGGGTGAAGTCTGCATTTTGAATTTAAATATCTGCTATAATCAGTAATTAATAATAAAGCATTACTATAAATCTACAACACAGCCTAAATTGTTTGAGTCAGTGTTGCATAGAACCTGACTTTAATTGTGAATTATTTTTAAGGAATAGGAAGCAGTAGTTCTCAGGCTCTAGCAGGCATCAGAATTATGCTTGTTGAAACAGAGACTAGCACGCCCTCACCTCCAGATTTTTGGATTCAGTGGGCCTGTGATGCCATCTGGGAATCTGTGCTTCTAACAAGTTCCCAAGTGATGCTGAGATAACCTACCAAGAGACCACATTTTGAGAACCACTGATCTGAATGCAGCAGAGTACTTTTAGCACCTTCTTTGAGAAAGCCTATCATCACAGTCTCAAAAGGCATTTATTAACTGTGAAGCTTAAGATTATTAATGGATTTGGGAATTGCTTGTATTCAATATTATTTTAATAGTTACTAAAATAAATTTTCTGATAACCATAGATACACTAACAATTTTTCCTAGGATAATATATAATTATGTAGTTATAAATGGTATCATCATAACTTAGAAATGGCAATAAAGTAACTATTGCTTTGAGGTTAAAAAATGTGTACTTAATTTTTTTCTTATCAGGTGCTTCCTTGGTCTTTTTGGTTCTAAAAACTGGTCTATAAGCTAAGGGAATAAAATCCTTTTAGAAAGGATTATTATTATTATATTAATATTGTGATGGGTAAGTGTCTTCTGGTGAATAGATACAATGGTAACAACTTATTGCAACAATTCACCTTTGCACAATGTAATATTCATTATATCAACCACAATCTTTTAACTTCTTGAAAGTAAGATGTTACTTTACTTTCTTTTGAATCCCCACAGAGACCGTAATACCCTGAACTGTGAGATGTTCCATAAGGAATGATTGATTTAAGGACAACATAACTTCAACATTTAGAAGAATGCCAGGTAATAGTAGATGCTTAATAAATGCTGATAGATCTGAATACATTCCTCAGGAAGAGTATGCATGATAGATTATTTACCAATTTATTTGGACAGCCATCCTACTCTTTTGACTATACAAGCTGCTTCATCTCAGTGTGTTTGTCAGAAGTTGTAAAATGAATTGTGGGATGGTTTAAATATCCTTGCATTAAGGCAGATGACTTAATAAATGTCAAATTAGCTTTCAGTTACTAATTTTGCCCATGTCTACGCTATCAGCATTACAATAAAACCTGTTTCTACATTTAAAAAGTTCTCATTTTAACACTGCATCTATGACCCTGTACAAGCAAAATAAATATATCCAAAATAAACATATTATCATTGTTACTTGTAGTACCTGTGTGCATGTGCTCAATCGTGTCTGACTCTTTGCAGCCCTCTGGACTGCCAGGCTCCTCTGTCCATGTGATTTTCCAGGCAAGAATACTGGAGCAGGCTGCCATTTCCTACTACACGGGAACTTCTTACCCAGGGATCAAACCCTTCCATCTCCTGCACTGGCAAGTGGATTCTTTACCATTGTGCCACCTCGGAAGCCGCTTGTAGTATAAGCTACAGGTTTAATAAGACTAGAATGGTGGAAACCAGATTTTGTGGTTGTGAAAAAGAGTTTTATAACCTAGAACTAGGACTTCTCAGGCTTAAATAGACCTGTATATATCCCCTGAAATATTAATATAATTTCTGCTTTTAAAGTGTAATTATTGTAACACAGATATTATCTTTGTTTTTTCATCAGTTCTGAGAATTGTACCCCAACATATGCAAGGGGATTTAACTGAATACACCGAATGACAATTACATCATTGCGAAGAAAAGATGAGCATGAAACCCAATGACTAAAGAGTTATGAAGGAGTTCTGTCCTCCTCTCACTGACTAGTAACCAAAAAGCCCGGGAAAAACAATTAAAGTGTATAGGATGGGTGGTAGGGGAGAAACTGCAATAACATCTGATAAACCCAAAAGCCTGAATAAGGTTGAGCTAATTTTTTCTAACACATTATGAGAAACCACTGAAGACAAAACACTTTCATAACAGAGGTCATTTCAAGGCTTTTTCTCTCTTTAAAGGAAGAAAGAAAAAAAGAAATAAAAGGAAAAGTCCTACTGCTCTGCTTCTATTTTTTAAAACTGACACTCAACACACCAGTCCCCAGACACAGTACTGAGGCCTGCTGGCTGCGACACTCCCTCTGACTCTCTCAGGAGACATGGCCCCCACGCACACGCCAGTGCCAGCAGGGCTGCTTCTGGGAAACTCCCTCTACCACCTTCGAAGGTGGGGAAGAACTGTAATGTTGCTTAACACGAAAGACTCTGCTTCTTTCTCCCTTTCCTCACAAACTGAATGAACTGTTGCTGTAAGACAACACACTGCTAAGTTAAAGTAACTTAAAAATTTATAGCAGGTTCTCTGCCTGGAGGTATATGATGGGGCCACCTGTAGGCATCTAATTCCACTGAAAATAATAAATAATTGTGAAAAATTTCTGTGAGTCTAGAGGAAAGTGGCTAAGAACTACGTTGCTGGTTGACTCCAATACGGATTCTGTCGTGGAGGATTAGAGAATTGTACTCTCTCCAACAAATATGAGTAATCCTTCTCTCTACAAAAGATCTGTTAAATGTAACGCCAGACACCTGGGTGCCAGATAGACACAGCCATTTCTTGGGCCCTTTTGATAATCCACCTGCAGAAACTGCCACATGGCAATTGCTTAATATAGCACATCGATCCATTTGAGACTTTTTTTACAGTATAGAAAGCTATTTTGTTGTTTCTCTATATCCTGTTTATATCTCTGAAGCCTCCTCCTATTTTGGCAAAGGTGGAAAGTGACAGTAAAAATATCCCTGATATGATTCCAAGCATTTTTTGGGTGAAATTAAAAAGTGTATTTTAGCAACACTCAGCAACCTTGATCTTCTTCTTTTTTTTTTTTTTTTAATCTTGACCTTTTTCAACTGGAAGGTAAAATTAATACACAGCAGAGCTGCTTTAAAGAAAAAGTAAAAGTGTTTGTTATTATGCTTTTGTCACAAGATAGGTAGATGGATAGATTTATTACCCATTCTGTAGCTACTCAGAGTATGTATGTTACTTGTATGGGCTTCCCTGGTGGCTCAGCTGGTAAAGAATCCGCCTCCAATGTGGGAGACCTGGGTTCGATCCCTGGATTGGGAAGATCCCCTGGAGAAGGGAACAGCTACCTACTCCAGTATTCTGGCCTGGAGAATTTCATGGACTCTATAGTCCATGGTGTTGCAAAGAGTTGAAGACGGCTGAGTGACTTGCACTTTCACTTTTCAAATCCTATTCTGCTGTATGATTAGTGAAATTTTACACACACACACAAACTTTTATCAAGTAGGTTCTAAAAGCTAGTCTAATCTTTGTTCATTTGGGTTATAAATTACCCATAAATTTTATTAATGTAGCTTTTAGTCTCAGAGCCCCTGAAAACAGACCCTGTTTGGATATTTAAATCTCTGACAACCTTTCTCCACAACAACCCTGTGGCTATGAACTAAGAAAACTACATTTAAATGATCATTTTCGTACTGAAGATTGAATTCTTGGTGGTATTAAGGTTGACATTTCCTTCTGTTTGTACTACACGAAGGGTTAATAAGGTTTACATAACTTTATTCTTTGACTGCTTTACATCAGAGTATTACAGGATTGCTGCCAAAACAGATTTTAACCCTTTTAATCATACTGATAATAACCACATTTTGCAGAGCATAGCCTATACTGCGCATAAGACAATGTAGCTCTGAAAACAATTTTGACCTGATATCCAATCAAAGAAATGTTCCTAGAGATACTTGCCATTTTGGTTGCTATGGTGAGTTTCATATTTTGTGGAAACCACTGCTAGATGTCTTAAAATAGACCTTTGCCAAGAAAAACATTGGTCCAGTGGCATATGCTGGCAGAGCATTGCAAGGTTCCTCAAATTCCCTTCCTTTGTTTTTCCCTCTCCCCCCTGGGGCAACTGCTCCAAGCATCAGCCCACTAGTCTGGCAGGCTGAGAATCCAGGAACTTGCTGCTAATTACAATGTTGACAATTCCCAACCTGTTTACTGGCGCCAGCAATCAAACCGCATCCTCTCGAGTGAACCAAAAAGCACTTGCTGGCTTCAGCTTCCTTAGGTTCCAAGCTGGCTATATTAATTACTGTTAACTTAAAACTGTATGTTGTACAGAGGAAGCTTAATTAGCTGCTTTGAGGATTAAAATCTATCCTTTACAAATTTTAAAGCCTTCTGTTCTTGACCAAATTATGTGAATCTATGAGACATCTTTCCTTGGACAAAATGCTGATTATTTTAGGTGTGGTTTCTCAGAGTCAATTTCGCCACTCTATTTATTACCTTGAATTACGCACCAAAATAGATCAGAAGAAAATCTCACTCTCTTTCTCTCTCTTTCTCCTCCTCCCTCTTCTCCCTTCCTCTCCTCCTTCCTTTCTTCCACTCTCCCTCTTTAACTTTCCTTCCTCCATGTTTCAACTCTTTATTTTTTTTAGAGTTATTCCTACATTTTGTTTTTAAAAATTGAGGAAAATAATGAGCACAGTTATTTACAGTTACTGTTTATGGTTAATGAAAAAGGAAAACCTTTTGATGAGGACATAATGGTCAACAGATATGTTTCTATATTGGTCAATTTTAAGACCGTAATAGTTACTTATACCATTTTTCAAGGGAACTCAGTGCTGTGTGTGAGGTCTGATTTGGGAACAGTCATCCTTCAAGTGTAAGAAGTATATTTCCTTGATTGATAAGCTGGGTGACTGCTGCTGCTGCTACTGCTAAGTCACTTCAGTCATGTCCGACTCTGTGTGACCCCACAGACGTCAGCCCACCAGGCTCCCCCGCCCCTGGGATTCTCCAGGCAAGAACACTGGAGTGACTACACAGTGAGAAATCACCCTCTCGGGGTCCTAAAGGGCTAGTGTTACATGCAATTTTCATAAAAAGCATAACAGCAGTGGACAAGGGTTTAGTAAACTCAAAAGAGACTTTTATTTTGACTCTATTCTAATTCAAGAGTCATTCTCTTTCTGTATTCAAGATAGCTTTGAATACTTAAAAGCTGAAATAAAAGAAAGTAAATATAATTCTAATTTGTATTAAATATATTAAAGATGTGATTTGATTTCTGTTCTTTGGTGTGTGAAAATCACTCACTCAGTAATATTTACTAATCTTATTTAAAAATTTCCATTGAATGTACTATGTGACAAATATTTGTCATTCCAATCTTTTAGCCAATATTTTCATCTGGGAGCTTATTAAATTGACCTGACTTAATTGAGATTAAATTCTTCCTTGTTTTACTGAAACACTGCAACTTGGGTAAAAGCTCAAGCTATTCCTTTAATTATGATTTATGTTTGTCTCTGCATTAACATTAATTTGGCCTATAAAACCGTCCTAATTTTTTAGAAAAACATATGTATAAGTACACTATAGACCTTTAGGATCTATTTGTACATTCATGTCTATATTTACAATATTTGAGCTTGAAAAAGTTTAAATCAGATGAATCATTGAATTCATCTGATAAGAATAATATAAGTATTGTCAGATACCAGGAAGAGTAAAATTATAAGAAAAATTGAAATATTGGAGTTTTAGTGGATGTGTTAGAAAGAAAATATCCTGAGGACTTAGAAAATGGGTTCTAAATATTATCTGGGTGTCTATGGGGAATTTACTTAGATTCTCTGTGTTGTAAGGATTTCACGTATAAAATGTGGAATTATGACCATACACCAAATAACTGGATCTGAAATAGAAGATTATCATGACACCTATATATCGTAAGAATTTACTGTAAGCTTATCCAAGACTCATAAAATTTTGTATTCTGTGTGGATATGGACTGGAAAATAATTACATCAAGAGAAAACCAACGATCAAATGGGAATGTCTTTGGACACTAAGAGCCAAACCAGACAATAACAAGTGTGTTAATCTTCTATAACTTTACCATCATTAATTAACAAACAGTCCTCCTCCCTAATATCTAAACTGCAGCAAAGAGGAAAAGCCAGACTCTTCGACACCAGTGTCTGTATTTTATATTGACAAACACTGCTAATACAGTCTTAAACAAACCCCCTTAGGTAACTTTATTTCTAGAGCAAGAATTCAAATATAATATGTCTTTTCCAATAGAAAAATGGATTAAAAAGGCCTTTTAAAGCCATGTTCCCCTTAGGCTTAATTTTCCACAAGTGTGTCTTTCAGATTGATGCTTTTTCTTTTGACCCCTGAAACATCCAGATTCCATGCCTTTCTCAGTTTTCTACGTATAAGTTAGGGCCATTCTACTCAGACACTATTTCTATTTTAATTGATTCTGTACCAGTTCCAAACTAGAGCATGATTTTCTATTTAAATAAAAGCAAGAACTTTTGAGTACTAGGAAAGAAATCCTATAATATAGTACACTACATAAAATCAATATTGTCAACTTCCCATATATTGGGAAAAGGACACTATATAAAAAAGATTTCTTGTAAAGTTTCCTAAAAATTGGTATTTGTTCAATGTGTATTGGTATTAGCTATTAGATCTGCCAATAAAACAGCCACAAGTAAGTTTATTATTGTTCCTTTAACACATCACCCAGAACGGCACAATCTTCTCCACAGTCCACATTCTTAATATGGTTACTTGCTATCACTGTCCCTTGTCTCTTGTCAAATCCAATTGCTATCTGCACAAATCACTGGATCTAAATGTTAAACTGTCTAAAAAATTTAACATCAACAAAGATTCTTAATGTAGCAGCCACAACTAACAAAAATCTGTTTGGGGTCAAGAATCCTCATATTTTGACTCTGTTCTAATATACAATGTTAAACAATCACAGAGCTACTTTGGACAACCACATCCAGCAAAAGAGAGGAATATGAGAAATTTTAATTAAAGTGTAAAATCTATGGCTTCTGAACTTCACACTCCTATCACCAGAAATCATTGCTTTTGAAAGCTTTATAGAACTTTTATTAAACCTATTCTCAAAGTTTTAAATGGACATGACGTGTCATACCCATCATTAAACTGTGAATGAAACTTTATGTAAGTTATCTAGTTAAAACAATAGCTGACAAGTCATATTATTTTAAGAGGATGGGTGTATCCTTTTGTGATTTTATATTTATTATATGTGGAACATCCAGGAGAGTCACACCTTTCAAATAAAAGTATAAATTAAGTTTGATTGTGGTCTAAATTTTCTTTGCTAGTAAATAATGAAAAAAATACATTACACAGATCGTGACTTTAAAAAAAACATATCTATCACAATAATTATTATATTGACTAAAGTGAGTTCTCTTATATTATTTGTTTAAATTTTTAAGGTTTTTTAAGGTATTTATAGATTTAATATTAAATAAAATATACTAGATAGCATTTTCTGCATCAAAATCCACATGGACTTAAATGAGTCTAGATTAAATAGTTATTTGCAGTTCTAAGAATACCAAGTTAAATGTTCTCATAGATTTTTTAATTAGTTAGTAGTTACACCTGAGAATCAGAGAAAATGAATTTTTATCTTTGCAAAGAATAAAAGAGCACTATTAACACAATGTTGTGAATCAACTATACTTGAATTTAAACAATTTAAAACAGAATAAATTACTATTAAACAAATTTGAGAATTAGAGTTTACATTAAGAGTAAGTTAAATTTAAGTACATGCAGTTCAACAGCTAGTTTTGAAAATGACATTAATTATGGAAAAATGTAAAATTCTGCATTAATATGTCCTGAAAGAATATGGTTGCTTTCACTAAATTAATAAATATTTTTAAGCACCTATCACATGCCAGGCACTGGACTAGATATTTTAAAAGGCTTTGCTATGCTATTTTAGGATTAAATATCCTAGACAAGTATTATTCTTTTCTTTTTCACAGAATGAAAAATAGTAATTTCCCCTTTCCTCTAAAAATTGTAATTAAATTTAATAGCATAAACATTTACACACAGGATAAACATTTTAAAAGGCCAAGTGTTTTATTCTTTACCCACTATTATCATATACACTGACTTTGAAAAGAATTGTCTGTGACTTGTTCTTAAGTTGAAATACTTCTAAGATGTGTCCAGGGTTTGAGAGCCTCACGTATATTATACATATAGAGACATACACATGCATGCATTCCCACAAAAACACATTAAGATGAACTGGTAAGTCATTTTGGTGGTGCTATTCTTTCCTACTAAAACTTAAAATAAAAATCAAAGGGTAAAGAAGTGACAAAAATGTTTCCATGTGCTCGTTTTAAGAACGTAAAAGCTTAAAGACCAATTCTTGTTTGATATCAAGGTAAAACACATTGGTGAATACCTCTGGAAGACTCCTGTATTTCTTAAAAGCTACTTTCTTAGTTGTGGTATCAATTTTCTCACGATCTACACATTAAAATAAAGAGTAGAATTCAGGCCAAAACAAAAAGGTTATTTTGGAAATGGAATTCCTAAGAGGTAGGAAGGCCTTGAGAGAATGTAAATCCAGCCTTCCTTGTTGTAAATGAGACACTTAGTGCCAGCCGAGCCCTGTGGCTGTCACAATTCACAATGGAACCTGGACTCAAAATAAGATTTTCTAGCCTTTATTGCAAAGTTTTTTCTACCATATGATGTACTCTTTTCCATTAAGTATCATATAGTTGAGGAAAGCAAGTGATTCAGAATTTTTCCATATAACTGCTTCAATTCTAATTTGCTTTGTTTTTGTAAACAGTGAAAGCATATTTTTAAAAATGTTTATGGAAACAAACTGTGCATGAAACTCGACCCATAAAATAACCATTCTTAAATTTAATTCCCTAACATTTATGCATAAAATTATCTAGAATATTTGTTGTTTTACCCTAACATGTTCCTATTATGAAAGAGATTTTTGCATATATGCTTCTGATAGAATATTAGGCATGACACTCACTCATCCATTCATTCTTCTAGAGGTCCAAAAAATGAATGGAATATTTGCCAGATATGTGGAAACAATCTTAAATAACTAACTATTGTTTATCTTGGGCCTTTTTGAAGCAATTCTTAAAATTGGCCACAATTGCTCACTGAGATAAAAAAAGACCTCAAACAATTTCTACTTGTGTATTGGATATAAATTTCTTTAAGTTGCAATTAATATCAGTTTTCCAGTTAATTATATCAATGTTACAAAAAGATTTTTAGAAACAGTGTCTCTTAAGACAACACATTTGAAGTTTAAAAAATAGACACTAATTTCAAAGTTTGCAATTATGCTATCGTAATACAACTGTCAACTTGAAAAAAGTGTGCTGTGTGCTGTGCTAAGTCGCTTCAGTCGTGTCTGACTGTTTGCAAACCCATGCACCATAGCCTGCCAGGCTCCTCTGTCCAGGGAATTCTCCAGGCAAGAATACTAGACTGGGTAGCCATTCCCTTCTCCAGGGGATCTTCCTGACCTAGGGGTCGAACCCAGGTCTCCTGCTCTGCAGGCAGATTCTTTACTGTCTGAGTCACCAGGAGAACAAGTGTACTATGATATAAACTGTAGTTTAACCAGAAACATAGTATGAGTAAATAGACTACAGCAATATAAATTTTTTTTTAGTTTGAAATTTAATTGAGATTCAGTATTGTTTTGAAGCTAATATAATGTATAAGAAAACTTATTTAAAATCATTTCAATATTTTAAAATTCATAGTTTATTCTTAGCTTTTTAAACTTTTAGTTCCAGCTATAGGTAGCATGTGTATAAATTTTCAGATACTGTGGATTGTTACTAAACCTCAAAGTGCATTTCCACATAACACAGCAAATGAAAATGTGTTTACACTTGTATACATAGTATAATACTTTTCATTGATTTTTAGAGATCCCATTGTCTTATTTAGCTCTCATTATTAACCAAACTATAACAGAATTCAGAATGCAAAAGATTTAGGTGGTCACATATTTGTATTTTGGGACAACAATACAAATATTAGGGACATATTGGTTCTACCATCAAGCTGTACTCAGCAAACTCAACTGTACGAAACGTATTTCAAGAAACTTAAAAATGTCAGCACATCTCTTTGGCTTACATTTTTTGGATGAACTTCTCAATGTCTTCTCAAATATAAAGCTTATAATAAATATTCACAGGAAATGTTTTGTAAATTTAAATTTAAACATTCTACATTATGATTTAAAGTACAGGTGCCAGAGGGAAAAAAATCTCAAAACGTTTGAAAAACAAGTTGTACTATAAAACTCATTTAAAACATATTGAGCATTTATGTTTATGGCTGTATAACTACCAATAACTAAATGTAATAGCTAAATATAATAATAAAAGTCTTTAAGGATTCTGTCATGTTTTGTTTCTACTGAGAATATTTATCATCAAATAAATTTATTTTCAAATAGCAAGTCTAAAATGCAGATTACACTACTGTCTAAAAGCAAGAACGTCATCCTGCCATTTCTGTGATTCAGTGACAGCTGACACTGTACAGTATTGAAAAGTTGGTGAATAATCATGATCATCTTATATTGCCTTTTGTGTCCTTAGTCCTTCTCTGTCCTACATAAAAGCACAAAATACTCCCAAATATGCCCAACATCTGCACCCTGACAAAAAATTGTCTATTTCTATACTTGAAAATTTACCAGTGCTGATGTGGAATCTAATAAAAAAGGATAATATGACTTATGGAATTTTCTACCCATCAAAATGCTACTTCATTGCCTGGACATTCATTGACAATTCTAGTTCTAGACCGGCACTGCTGTGACACCAAGAACCACGTCATTCTAGGGCTAACAGTGGATGTGGAGAGAGATAATGGCTCCAGGACATGATTATTAATTTAAAAATGTACTCGGTCAGAATCATCTATACAATAATATTTTTTTGTATTTATATAGAGGTTTTCATGATACTCAATGGATGTTTAACCCTGAAAACTGCCATTCCCTACAGTTCTAGTCGAGCAAAAATATCAGAATGTGATTCATAAACAAAAAATAAAATCAGAAAATTCTTTGTAAAATTCAGTTTCTGTCAATCTCCTTACCTGAGACTCAGTAGTAAACCATCAACTAAGATGATATTTCTTACACCTATTAATGAATATCACATTATAATATAAATTTGAGTGTTCGTAGACATATAAATTTCAATGAGAAAACAAAAATTCCCTATTAAAAGCCATAAATTGTGTTCATAAAATTTTGAATACTTAGGCAGACTTAACTAAGGTAAAAATAGCAGACAAAGGCAATTTTCACAAGTTTTCTCCTTTCTCTTCCACTGTGCCTCAGGTATTACTGTCAAATACAGCTGTATGCATATGCTTTTCTCAGGAAAATAATTTTGTCACTTTTGCAAAGCAAACCAAATTTTAGAAAAAAGGATGCATACGCTTCTAATATTTGGACATCAATTGAAAAACAATTATTATTACTTACAATCATTTATATCCAGCATGAAAAAAACACACAATCACTTCCTACTTCTTTAATCTTGTGTATATAGATGATACCAACATGGCAAAAGTGAAAACTTTTGAACTAGACAAAAGCTAGTTCTGATGTAATTTAAAATTCTGTTTTCTGAGGGGGGGGGGGAAAGCTGCCTTATAACAGTAACAATTAACTACAGTAATTTCAATTTAATAATTTGGGAATTTTCCTCCTTATCTAAAAAGATAAAGTATGATAAAACCCATAATTTTTTTTATTTTGTTTTTGTTTGTTTGTTTTGTTTTCTAAATTTAAATAGGAGCCAGCTCAGTCAGACTGACACCTAATGGAAACTTTTATAAGAGATAATTCTGCAAAGGAAAGAAAGCAGAGATAAGTATGTAAGTCACTGGAACCAAGAACGCCAAATACTTTTGCTGGCCATGAGATGAATAGAGGTTTCCTCTAGATTTCAACACTAGCATTTAAAGTTATTCCACTCTAAAAATTATTATTCACTTATGAAGCGATCATAATGATAAGCTAAAGTACCAGTGGTAAAGAACTAAATGAAATAGCTTATTTTTCAGAAGTTTCCCTCATTCTCTCAACAAATGCCAGAGTATTAAATCCTTCATTTCTTGCAAACTCTCACTGGATTCTCAGTTGCTTTTCTGCTTTTAAAATCTCATACACTTATTTAGCCAAACAGCATGAGTCCAACTTTTCAAAGCTCACCAAATTACTAGATTATGTAGCTTCTCCCTACTTTGCCAATTTCCAGATGAAACCAGGGAACCAGCAGACATATTGAATTTTGTTAAATACATTAACAAACGCAATCTTTAAAAGCCCTTAATCACCAAATAGTGACTACCTAGAGAAAGGGAAACAAGGAAGGAAAGAACAGTGGTTCAAAATTCTTTTGCTAGTGATAGAATTCCGAGTGCAAAGACAGCATCTGTGTTTCCTTTTCTACTTAGACTCATTCTTAAAACGGGTTTGTCAGCCCTGGGAGCTTCTGAGAAGGGCCCCCACTCACTTGCCTTGCAAACCACCTTCCCTGAGCTCAAAAGCCGTGAGTGCTGATGCCCTGAAAGTAACTGTGGGATCAGATGCGGCGTGGTAGGAATAGGGACAGGTATAGGAGTGGCACAGTGTACCCATCACTAGGAATCCAAAGTACTGGAAGAAAGGCGAGATTCTACACTGGAAGTGTGAGGATGTCCCTGCCTCCTTCGGGGCACTTTGCTCTCAACGTCTCTAGGGCTCAGAGCTGCTCTCCTGGGCAAGAAGCCAACGGGGTACATGCACCGTAGTCGCGCCCAGGAAAGGCCCATCCTTTAAAGGGAAAAGGTGTCTGGGGCGTCGCTCGGCTTAGAGCCGGTTTGGAAGCGCTGCGAGGAAGATGCTTTGTAGGCTTCTTACTGCCCCCATCCCCCTACCCCCGAAGCTTGGACTTCTCAGGAATTTAGTCTTCACAGCCCATGCACAATCAACAGCCACCATGCAGGGAGGAAAATTGGTCTTAGGGTCCCAGGAGGTTCTTGGTGAGCCTCGTGGAACCTTCTGGGTGCCTGGTAAGTTCTAGTCCCCAGCATTTTCTCCTTCCACCTTTGAAGCGCCGCCACTGGGCGGGTCCTGGCGCCTCCCTTGAGGGAAAGGAGAGTTGCAGAGCCGCGTCTTAAGCCCACAAGAGCTGAGAGCTGGAGCCTCCTTGGCCCGCGCCTTCTTCGCTGGATCATCTTTTCCAGCATCATCTTGGGCATCTCAACTGACACACCCGGTTGTCCTCAGGATGCCCGGTGTGCTGGAGGGGGTCGGTGAGTGGTGGAATGCTCTTCGCCAAGATCCCTTCTATCCTAGACAAATCCGTAGGGCTTTATCTTCCATTAATATTTGAAGCAACCAAACAAACAACAACTGGAAGTAGAAGGAGGGAAAGGCTCGCTCTTCCTTTAGTCCCATCGCGGCAGACCTGAGAGAGGGAACGTGCCTTGGGTTTGTTGATGTTTGATACTCGTCCTAACGGCAGAGGCAGGGAGGACAGCGCTGAAGAGATGTCCCAAAGAAACTGGACGACTGAACAGTCACTGCCTGCCCCATCACTTTCAGGAAGGTTCCAGTTCTGTGCCACACGGCAACCAATCCAGTTCCCATCCTGATTCTCCACCCCTTCGCGGAGAATCCGAAAAGAAAATATAGGGCCCTGAGAGACCCGCCACACTTCCAATCTGGAAGTTCCGGGGGACCCAGGCCCGGGCCTCCCGCCCGCTCCACACCCGGCAGCCAGGTCTGGCAGCCGAGTAGTACGGCTGGGGGTGGGGCTCCGGCACCGCCCCAGCCCGGGATTCGCGAAGTCACAAGCTTCCGCAGCTTGCTTGCGGGGGCACCTTCGCCCACGGACACGCCCTTTCTGCGCAGGCAGCCCCCAGCGACCCTCTGCTGAGCGCCAGTTCCTCGCTCGCAGCGCTGCCAAACTGCTCAAGGCCTTTCAATCACTCCCAACTTTCCAGATTCGCCCAGTCCGTGTCGTTCCCTGCAGCCGGAGCCCACTGGGGAAAGGAGACGAGAAGACTAGAAGGCCAGAGACCCCGAAACTCCCCGCAGGCTTCTTGGAACAAAACCCCATCCTTTCCCCGCCCCTCCCCACCGCCTGGACTGCAGCCCTCCGACACGCACCCATTCTACAGCCCGGGTCACCAGAGGCGCGGCGCGCACTGCCTTTCTGGTGGGATGTGTCTTGTAATCACCTAACACGCGACCCGGAGCGAAAACACCGAGGAAAGGAAAAGATCAAAAAAGTGCTACCTTGGCAACCACAGGCGTTTACAGGCCAGCTGGTGGGCTGGGAGGGGCGGCCGCTGCCCGCCTGCCGCTGGTACTCTCCTCGACTACGCGTATTCTTAAGCAATAACAACGTAATCCGTATTATCCACCCAAGAATACCCGTCACCGAAGAGAGTCAGAGGACCAAGCTGCTGCTGCCGCTGCTACCGCTGCCGCCGCTACTGCCGCCGCCGCCGCCACCAGAACTCTTGCTGCTGAGCCCGCCCCTGGCTGGGGCTGGGCTGAGCTTGACCGGGACCATAAATCCATAACTCGATTTCCCTAAAGAAGGATCCAAAGCTGTGCACGGCTGCTTCCTGCCCAAATCCAAATGGCTGCTCTATTTCCAATTCTGAAAGACAAATCACAAAACCAAGCACTTAACACAGAAGAGTGCTCTCTTCCCAGTGAGGAAGGAGGATGTGGGAAGGCTCTTAGGGCACAGGGTGGGCGTGACAAGTAACCTTTAGTTTACCTGGTGCTCTCCCAGTGCCTTTCTCTGTCCTTGCTCTGCTTGGTACCCCCTCTGGTATCGGCCAGCCCACTCTAGGTGCTTTGATTGAGTGTCATGGCAGCGAGAGAGCCCTGTAAGAGACATGCATAGTTAGGCACACAAATATTACAAATGTATTTGCCTAGACGGCTTTAAGAAGAAGTGAGGCTCAAATAAAGATAGGGTCATGCATGGGTGAAATTTTCAGCAGTGTGTTTTGGAAATGCATTTTCTCAAGCCCAAGATCACAGAAAATAAACACTCTTTCAATTTACTACTTGAAATCAAATACTTATAGATCTACAAAAATAGGTACCTCTCCTTTGAAGGCCTTAGAGCTATATAACATAATGATTTTTAAAGGAAAAAAAAAGCTTCAAAGCACAAAATAATTAAACTCATTTTCCACAGTATCAGAACTCACTGAGTTGACAAGCTGGTAGAGTTTCTATGATTTAGGCATCGTTTTGTAGTACCACAATGTGTAATTCCATAGTCCACCTTTCAGATATACAGTATAGATGCATTGCTGTGCAGTTGTTGTGAACACTTCTACAGAAATACCTTTGAAGCTCTGTCTTCTTGAAAATTATTTTAAGAAAAAAAAAAAAAACAATAAAAACTCATTTGCAAAGTGACTATAATTTTGGCTTCCAGAAAGAGAACCTCTGTGATTCTTTGATGATCAATATGGCTCTTATTGGAAAAGCTTTGTCTAAAGATCCTGCAGTGAATATTCTGATAATAGGGGTTTATTGTTCACTAAATAAAATGAACAAGTGCAACGTCACTACCCAAGACATTTTGTAGCTCCTTAGAAAGTTCTCAATTTCCTTTCCCCGTTACTCTCAAATACATGGAAGTACATCCATGTGAGTGGAATAGGGAGGGGATATGGAAACATGGCAATAGACATTATGATTCCTCAAATTATGTAAGTGCAAATAGCTCTTCATCAAGCGGTAATTATATAACAGAATCTCTCCCACTACCACAACTCATCTCTAAGTGACCTGGTTGCAATTTAAGGCATTTAGGTCATGCTTTCTCCTATTACTAATATTTTTTAAAAAATATATTATTTCTTCAGACACACCAACTCATCATTTTCCTGACATGTTACTTACAAATAGAAAAATCAACATGAATTCTAGGTTTTAGGAACAACTGTTTAATATATAATGTCTGATGCCTAAAATAACTCAAAAGAAAAGCAGCATTGCCCAATTAGTAGCCTATTTTACAATATTTTCAGATGACTTTTAAGTGCACCTTTCACAAAAAGACAGATGCCAATTAACAAATTAATAAGTGCTATTTTCTGCCATTACCTAACATAGCTATAGAGTGAAGCTTTTCTCTGGGGGTGCTACAACCAAGCACACACACACACACACACACACACACACACACACAGGAAGCTGACAGGTTCTCTTCAGCTTGAACTCCTAGAAACAAAAGCCCTTAGGGAAAGTAATGCAATAGTCTATGAGCAAAGTGTACATTTGTTCCTGAACTCTTCCATTTAAAATCAACTAACATTAAAAGGAAAATAAGAAACATGGTATACAGACAGATTTTGATTTAGTAAATAAACATTCTTTTTGAATTAAAAGGATTTTCAAGGCATATACATATATACACAACACACACAAACACACACGTACATATATACATATACATACATACACACGTACATACACAACAATACCTGGCATATCATAATCACAGCATAAATACCTACACAGCTTTTCAGTGCTTTCCTAGTAATCTTAGTTTTGCTTCCTCACAATTGAAATAAAACATACACACACACACACACACACACACACACACACACACACACTGACCCACAGACTCACACGCTTTAAGAAACTAGAACAACGCAGTCAATATGTTTTCTTTTTATCCAAGTAGCCAGTGCCAGCCCTTTCCTACCTACCCAAGTGTTCTGCCAGTTTCAGCACCTGGACGAGTGGACAGCTCAGCCCGGGCCGATTGCCGGCAGCACTCGCAGCAGAGCTGACTCTGAGCTCTAACCAAAGCTCTCTCGTGCTTCAGCGGGGCAGCCTGACTTACGAGAACACCATTTCCTACGAGACCACTGCCGCTGGGTGCATATTCAATTCAAACCTCCTTAAGCTGTCGGATTTCCCCCACCCATCCACCCTCCCCCCCTTCTCCACCCTCTACACAAAAACGGAAAAGGGGAGAGGAAAAAAAATAAAAGAGCCCAATACCACCAGGGCGTTTGTTGATCAACTTACACTTTGCTTTTGAATATTTAGATACTGCTAGCGGAGCAATATCAACGGAGGCTTAGGTCTGCATTAAGTACCTTTGTTCATCGACTCCTGCAAGCCATATTTATTAGAATCTACATTTCCCTAGCTCCCCAATAACTAGAGGTGTGTTTTGAGGGCAAGGGCTTTCAGCACCTTTTGATCTCTCAAGGCCACCGCGACTGACTGCCAGTCCCCACTACTTTCCCACCCTATCCCCCACACTCCAACACCCATCCCAGGCAAACGCTTGGTAATTTGCAACCAAATATACATAAAGAAACGCGACAAAGCAATCGGTTTGAGGAAATAAGCCAATTAAGCTAAAGCAGAAATGCTTCTCTCTCCCCTCCTCCCCCTTGCCTCCCTCCCTCTCCCTCTCTCTTTCCTTCTGAAGTAGAAAGGGGGAAACACGGAGGAGAGGGAAAAAATCGGGAGGAGTGTGATCATCGACTCTTAGAATCAATGGAAAAACACTATACACATCTTTACTGAATAATACTCTCATTCTCAGACAAAAAGAAACACATTTATCGATGTAAACATAGTCTCCCTGTTCCACACACCCTACATCCTTTACCGTTTGCTGAGATTTGTCTTGCGGTATAGCAAAGTAACTGTCACAAATCCATCTCGATTGAAGTGCTTACCCTCTAAATCCAGGTTTCAAGCGGAACTCCAACTGTGTGTAGAAGCCAGAGTCATCTGATGAGCAGTGAGGTAGCTCTGGGCAGTGGGAGCTGCTTCCCTCGGACTGCCGGGTTACAGTGTTAACAAGCCCTGGGAAGGGACCTCGGTGCCTTGCGCTGGCTGTGCCCCAGTGCCTTCGCGTGGTGGCGGCTTGCTCACGCTTCCGAGGAGTCCCAGGCGGTAGCCTTCAGCTGATGCGAGCTTCCAGAAAGGAGTGGGGAAGGGGAAAAAAAAAATCATCTAATGCAATCAAATCGATCTGATCTACACCATCTGTCGCCTGCCACTATACACAAACGTTAAAATAGGAAAACGGAAAACACTGACAACCCGAGAGGGTTGGTCTGCAAAGAGTTCATTTTTAGCAGAGCATAATTGGGTATGGTCGGCGTACAGTTACAAAAGCTGCTGTTAGCCATCCAGTAGTGGATCCCAAACATGCTAATGGTGGATTAATTGAGGAAGATCTGACGTGCAAGCTTCATAGTCTCTTATTCATGACTTCCCAATGGGAAAGGACCAATGCCTTGTGGGACTATGGTAACATACAGTCAAAAAAGCTGCTAAGAAAATGGCTGTGTGTTCACAGCACCTCTCTCTGATAACAAACATATGTCGACTAAAACGGTTTAGTAAAATGGGGGGGTGGGTGTTGGAGAATAAAATTTTCTTTCTCAGTATAAGTAACCTGGTCTTCTTTCCTTAAAGAAATGCAAAAATAGATACCATATCTTTACCACAGTGGAAGAAAAAGGATGTTTTAAAAGATTTTTATCAAGAGTAAATTCTGCCTTATAAAAGAAACGGAACACTCCCGTGCAGCAATTCTAAAAAAAAAAAAAAAGAAAAAAATCTATTATCATATTTTTTCCTTACTGCGATCAGAATAGATCCATAGCATGTGCAGTATATAGAAACTCAGCCCAGTTAATCCAACCAGGATTGACTGGATGTTGTTTAATGCCACGTACCCTTTTGACTTCCTGAAAGCAGGATGCCTCTTGGGCAAGACATTTTGCATCATTGAAAATTGACATAATGAACGTTAAGTGTGATTGCAGTGAGGAGATAGGGAGAGTTTTCTTTTTTAATTCTACAATTATTCCCTCTGGCTGAAACTCCTTTTGGTCGGTTTCCAGTCTTTCCTGATCAGCTGATGGGGGAGGTATAGGGAAGGGGAGGGAGTGGAGATATGGGGTTAGGGTGTGGAAAGGGAGGAGGAAGACTGTGGATTATCAATAACCAGTAAATTCAGTTTTATCTGTAATAAAAATCTATGGCAATAAAAGAGGTCACTTACTAATTGCTTATCATGATATTTAAATATAAACCAGTTTTCAAAATTAATGTCTTATATCTGGAAAGAAAATAGTGCAAACAATACTGATTGTCCCTTATCCATTTATATTTTAAAATTAAAAAAGAATCTAGAGTTTATTATCTATGTATGTGACATTCTTTTATCATCTATATCCAAATAATCTATGTTTCCTCTAATTTTGTCATCCATTTGAATATTGAAAGTTGTGTTTATTTTGATTTGGCTGCCTTTGAGAACATAAATTACATATATTCATAGTAAACAATTAGTGTTTAGGATAACTCTTGAGATAGCTGAATGTCTTCTGAAACTTTGATAATCTCTTTAAGGAAAAAAAAAAAACCCTAATAGTTATGAATTAGATTAGTCTAAAAATATAGCTTGAAGACAAATCAAACAATTTACCTGATCTTTTGTTTCAATATACATTAATTAAGCACTCTTTCCAACCTACACAACATTCCAGGGTCACAGTCAGAAATCCAAGTCTAATAGCTTAGCAGCCTTTGTTCTTATTCGTGTCAAGCTATTGCCCCCTGCAGGTTAGGCTGAAAGTGCAGGCAGAATTTGGCCAAGTCTGGTAAATTTATGGTAGTCATGTTACTCATTCTCTCCCATTACTTAAGTAGAGTCCACTTATTAACTTTAAGTTTGTTGACACCATAGTTTAAACTGTTTAGAAATAGCTAGTAAACTGAGAAAAATTGAAATGATATTTGTAGACAGATGATTTGGGTTTTCTTTCTGAGAGGTGCTGGGTGGAGCAGATTATCTATTTTGTTTCACACAGGAAGGCAGTACTCTGATGCACTCAATATAGTTTCTTTCTCTTTCTTTATCCTTTTCCCACAGGCTCCAGCAAAACTTAAAAACAAAGGTGACAGAATTGGAATTATGATTTCTCAGCAATAAAGAAATGATCCTGGGTAGTTTACTACTTGATATCAGTGTGCTCTTGGTACACTCAATGAAGTGCCTTTGAATCAAACCCTTTCAGAGTCTTCCTACTACTGATGTGATGGGGCAATTACACTGTTTTTCTTGGATATAAAATGGAATGTTATTTCAGTGTTCATGCTCCTGCCACCTTATCCTCCTTTCCTACAATCAACTTTTTCCAAACAAGGCACCTCTCCAAGATGAAATAAACTTAATGTCAGCAGAACAGAAATTAAATTAAATCAACTTTTCCATAGTGTTAGAAAGTGGAGTGGGTTTATGAGAGTGTTTCAGAAGGTTTATGGGAGGATTCTTTTATGTTTCGAAGTCATGATATAGCTACTTACACTGAGTTGTAAAGAACCCTGCAATGGTATTTTCCTATTATTTAAATATATGTCTTATTGAACAATGACATATCATTATGCAAAATATCATTAATTTTAACGCCAAATTAGCAATAATTAGAATTATACCTAGTCAAATGTTAGAAGTATTATTTCCACATTTTGTCAAAGTAGTTAGAAATATGAAATGCATTCTGCTATCTTAGAGCTATTCTGAAATTCACACAAAAGATTTAGATGAGGATAGTGGCAAGACTCAGGGCTTTTTTTGGAGAATTTTTTACTCTACTCACTGGTACTTTTTTCAGACCCTATGGAATAAAAACATGGGATAGGAACTGGTGATGACTATGTTATATCTTAAACAAATCTAACAGCAAAACCAACTAATCAAGCAACCAACCAACCAATCAACTAAAGAAACAAAAAAACAAAAACAAAAAATCCTGAAAACGTATCCATGTTTTATTACATTTTTAAAGCTTGTTAAATTTCAAAAGGACACTACATCTTTAATTAAGGTCTTTCCCTCTATAGTTTAATACTCTTGAAGCAAAGAGAGGATTTGGGTTAGACTGTTTGACTATCATTGCATAACTTGTAGTCAAAATAGAGACTTGTTGCCTACAGCTGACATATCTAGCTGTCTTTGAGTGGATATTTGTAAAGAAAATTCACCTTTCTTTAAAAAGTACATTTCATATATTTGATATGATTACACATGATTTTATATGTAGAAGCACATTGCTATTGAGTAAAACAATTTTTAACTATTTTGAGTCAAATGTCTATCAAACTTCTATGGACAGAGTTGATTTTAATTATCCTCCAGCGAAGAGAGATGGTGTCATTTGACCTGTGGGTCTGAATCAAGGGCATTAATTTTTAGTTCTCCCCATACAAGATGCAGCAGATGGCCAGCAAGTGCCCTGAAAAACACAATTCTTTTCCTCTTACTTTCACTGGCTATTATTCTAATTGTTTCTAAAGGATCCGAACAGGGTTCTAGAAACCTTGTTATGTTCTGTTATTGCCGGAATCTTGGGTTATTGGTCATTCTTTTCCTCAGAAGCGAAAGGCCAGGCAACCTGACTTATTTGCATCCTATGACTCAACTCAGTTTTCACTTGGCGGGATGGAATGTGTGTGTGTGTGTGTGTGTGTGTGTGTGTGTGTGTGTGTGTAGAGGTTCATCCTGAAAGGGCTTGTTTCCAGAGGTTTTCAAATGCAAATGGAGTGGGAGTGGTGGGAGCGGTAGTGGAGCGCGGTGTGTGGGTTGAGGGGATTTGGGGAGAGGGTGTCTCAGGCAGTAACTTTATACAAATTCAAGGCCATCACTTCTGCTGCAGATCAAAACAAGGTAGATCTGAGAGACCCCTTAGAAAGATACAGTATCTTCCTCCTCTAGACCGAGGCCAGCTACTCGCGCTGTTTGTAGAGAGGGTCCCGAAGACCTCCGGAGGCCAGTTCCCGCGGGCGGCCGGGGGCTCAACTCTCGTGTGGCGAAGGGCAGAGCGCTGGTCGGCAGGCTGGATGCTCCATCGCCGAGGGAGGCCAGCCGCCCGGACTCGGCTCTCTTTCCCCGACGCCCCGGAGTGGGACGAGGGCATCGTTTTACCAGCCTCCACTCTAGTTTCTGCAGCTGCGGCCCTGAATCGTTGGCTCGGACCCGGGCCTGCTGGGGGACGGTAAGGGAACGAAAACTCCACCTCCACTTTGGCTCTCAGATCGAGGAAAGGAAGCCAAACCAAGGTGTGGTTACACTGGACGATACACAGACCTTTGCCTCTTGGGTTGAGTCGGCCTGCATTTTGTAGCCCCAGCAGCGCCAGGTGCGATCCGCGCGGGGACCAGGGTGTAGGGAATCGCCGCCCTCGCCGCCTTCCCCCTTCTCTCCGGGGCCTCCCGTGCCTCGGCCGGCTACGTCGGCTCGCCCCCTCACACCCTAGCCGGGAAGGCCGCCCCGGGCCGAAGGCGACCTGGGCAGGAGGCCGGCGCGAGACGGCGCCGCGGCGCCTGGGAGCCGGAGTAAAGCGGAGGCGCGGACCCCGTTCCTGAAAACGCTCGACTTCTCCAGACTTTGTCGTGTCAAGAAGCTCCAAGAAGGCGAGCTTTCAGGGAAAGCCACTATGTGGCTCACCCCGTTTGGTCTCTGTCAAGTCCTCGTCTTCTTCCTCTCTCCCGATCTTCTGCGCTCCCGGGGTCCCCGGCCGCGCGGGCTGAGATCCGGCGGAGAAGGTAGAGCGGCTTTAGGCAGAGCGAAGGGGCCCCCTGCTGGCCGGACGCGGCAGCGCGGCTACCCGCTCCCGGTTCCCGCCGTCCCGCCGCGCCCCGCCCCGCTGCGACCCTCGGCGCCCCCAGCGCTGGGGCGCGTTAAAAGAAACAGAAAACAAAACAAAACAAACACGGCGCCAAAATCCACTCTCACCTCGTCTACTGCTTAAAGGTAAGTGTGAGTCCAGCCTCTCCCACGCCCCTCTCTGACCCTCCCTCTGGTCCTCTGGGCTAAGATCTGGGGGAGACAAAGGGGCGACTCTCCCCCTCCGCCCCCCCACACACATACAGCCCCCACGAAAGATCATGGCTGCTTTTGAAAGCACGTTTTGCAAGCATCAATATTAAACAAGATACAACACATGCACACCCATACAGACACACACACACACACACACACATACACACCCTCTACCATACCCACACTTACCAGTCCGGAAGAGGGCTACTGATGTGCATGTTTCTGGAAACATTTAATTAGGTGTTGAAGGAAACGTTTGCTGATTCTTTAGGTTATAGACAACACCAGTAATTCTATAGATTGGAAAGAGGAGGGAAGAGGAAGAAAGATTCCCCTTAGTTTAATCCTACCTGGACGTGAGTACTATTCTCAGTCCCAAGTCCTCGCGTGGGCAGAAAAGTTTTCATCCTTCTACTGAGGAGGAAGAGAGATTCAGCCATTTCTAGGGGGGTGGTTTCCTGTGTCCTGTTCCCATTCCTCACCAGAGAACGGGGGGAGTGTTTGTTTTGTGTATCTAGACAATTCATGACTTAGTTCTGTATGGTGTTTTGAAATTAGTTTAACCTTGAAATAGGCTCTATGCTTTGAGTGGCAGATTTTTCTGTGCTTAGGTACAGGTTATTAGACATCACAATGTTTCTTTCTATTCAGGCAACCTTGACTTAGAGATGGGCATAATGTCTTATTCTATGACTTTCAGTAATGTCTGTTGCCTCCGGATGTCTAGTGTCTTTGGAGAAGGAGCAGAGTTTAAAAAAACTTGTTATATAAGTTTAAGCAAATAATAGTTATAAATCCAGTAAAAGATCAGTTTGCTTCTTTCTTCACACAGTCTTTGGAGGAGAGAATTAAGGATTTTGACTGTCTCTGGAGACTAGTTTATAGTAGGCAGGATCTAGGAAAGTATCTTTTGAAATGCTACATGTTTTTTAGTTTTCATATTTTCAGATGGATGACAGAATGTTTGATCTGCTAATAGGAAAGGGAATAAGGTTGATTTGAACTGGGATCTGGTACCTCTTTTATAGCCAACAATACAGAAGATCTGAGCAGGTCATAGGGGACTAGAATTCTGGAAGATAACAATGACAATTAAAAGAATAACTGTTGAGTGTTTAGTTACTACCAGGTGCTAAGTTGCAGCCTTTACCTTCATTATCTCATTTAATTCTCACTACAGCCTTATGGATAAGGTACTGTTACAGTTTCTCATTTTATAGAACAGGAAAGTAAAGCTTGGAAAGTTTTATTTATTTGATTAAGGAGATAACAAGTGGTCATCAGAAGAACAGGGATCTGAAAAGTAGGCAGTAGGAGAGATAGCTTGAGAAATGATGCTTGTTGTGTTGAATTCAAGCTGGTAATATACTAATATTTTAAGTCTACATTTTAGTATTTCATAAAAAAAGATAATCTTTTCTGGAAAGAAAACATTAGATAAAATGGGAGTACTTGTTGAAAAAAAATTCTGGTCATCAATTCCCTATCCCTGTCTCAGATGAGAAAACTGAGAGAATGAATCAACTTAGTTACTCTGGCAAGGTGCACAGCCAGGCCTGGAAACCAGATTTTCTGATTCCAGCCCCTCAATTTCTTCTGCTTAACCACACTGTCCAAACACTGCAAGAGCCTTGGTTTTTCTCAAAATGCTAACCAGTAAATCATAGACAGCTCAGAGTCCATATATCTTAGTGAGTAAGCTTTCTTTTACTTTAATTGTGAATACCTTTTTAGACTTGAAAGGATGCAAGTGTAGAAATTGTGCCATTCTCAGTGGTGAATTAAATGAGATAAAAACTACATCAGCTTTACTTGAAAAGCAGTTAAAATGATATCAGAAAGACCTGAGTACAATTTTAGTCTTCTCCACCCCCCAAGACATATCTTACTACCCCAGTTAAGTCTTTCCATGTTCCATTTCTGCTAGCTTCTGTTCAGGAAGGAGTTTAACACGCACAAGGTTTTGGTGCTTTTCATCTCCATTCATGTATTTTTTCTTTGTTCTGTGAATGGTTACAGTAAAAATGTCAAAACAAATCTCTAGGGTGGCTACTTTAATGACAAACATATATAAAATTAATTCGCAAGAGATTTTAGATTGGCATCCACATTTTAAGGCACACTTACAATGCACTGAAGTATATTGTGTAGAACTGATTTACTCTGTGTTGTAAAGTTAACTCAAGTACCGAATGTGCTTCATAAAATGGTCTTAGGGTTCCTTCATTTTCAGTAGGGCTCAAAGTATCAGAAGAAGCCAGATGAACTGCCTTAAGTCACTGACTGGACTGCAGCCCATATGTCTCGTCTTTCTCAGTCATTTGTGTGCAAATTATTTGGCTGCGTGGCCTCCTGTCAAATTGGGGATCTGTGATTTTTTTCCAAAGGTTTAATTTAGTTGCATATGATTGTTAATGTCAAGTTGGGAATTTTTTCTCTCCTACCTCTCATTAAAACCATTACTATCAATATCAGTTTGGAACTATTATGTTATATAATAAAACTTGCTTGTCTGTGTGAATATGTACCATAAACACTTTCACAGATTTTTAGACTTGAAAGGCTTTTTGAAATTATCTAGTCTAATCATTGTATTTTACTGATGGATAAATTGATGTCCTGAGAGGCAATTCAGAATTTGCTAGGTCAACTCTCTAGTTAAGGGAAGAATGAGAAATGGAACCCAGGTTTTCTGCATTCAGCCTCTAAGGCAAGTGCATTCCCACATTGCCATGTTCCTTCTTTATTTGACTGTCAGAGATTCAGTCACTCATTCAACAACTAGTTATTGCCATGAATTTGGCAGCTTTCCTAGGCATTAGAAATTCAACAAAAGAAAAAATAAAACAATCCAGAAAAAAGGCTTAAATTTGTTGAAATTTATATTTTAATGGTGGGTAGAATCAAATGCCTGGAGAAGGCAATGGCACCCCACTCCAGTACTCTTGCCTGGAAAATCCCATGGACAGAGGAGCCTGGTAGGCTGCATTCCATGGGGTCGCTAAGGGTCGGACCTGACTGAGCGACTTCACTTTCACTTTTCACTTTCATGCATTGGAGGAGGAAATGGCAACCCACTCCAGTGTTCTTGCCTGGAGAATCCCAGGGACGGGGGAGCCTGGTGGGCTGCCGTCTATGGGGTCACACAGAGTCGGACACGCCTGAAGTGACTTAGCAGCAGCAGAATCAAATGCCAATCTCAATAATGGTTATAAAGACATTTTTCTTAAAGTTAGCTTTAATGTGTTATCATGTGTATGGCAGCAAACGTATGCTGATATTCTTACACATTTCCTGTGTAAGAAATTTGGGGGTACCCTTTGTGCCAAATAATTAATGGACTAGAAATTGGCAAGTGGACAAAGCACACTGTAACCAAGTAGGCACTGCTCTTTCAGGTGATCCATTCACGGGTAAAGTGTAATACTTTTCCAGAGTCTTCTTGTGATTTGGGATTCCTTGCCTGTGAGATAGCATGGACTTGTGCTCCTGCTGCTGGTGCTAAGTCACTTCAGTCGTGTCCGACTCTGTGTGACCCCATAGACGGCAGCCCACCAGGCTCCCCCGTCCCTGGGATTCTCCAGGCAAGAACACTGGAGTGGGTTGCCATTTCCTCCTCCAATGCATGAAAGTGAAAAGTGAAAGTGAAGTCGCTCAGTCAGGTCCGACCCTTAGCGACCCCATGGAATGCAGCCTACCAGGCTCCTCTGTCCATGGGATTTTCCAGGCAAGAGCACTGGAGTGGGTTGCCATTTCCTTCTCCAATGCATGAAAGTGAAAAGTGAAAGTGAAGTCGCTTAGTCGTGTTCGACTCTGTGCAACCCCATAGACGGCAGCCCACTAGGCTCCACCGTCCCTGGGATTCTCCAGGCAAGAACACTTGTAGTGGGCTGCCATTTCCTTCTCCAATCGACTTGTGCAGGAGCTGGGATAAAGAAATAATACAGAGATTAAAGAGGAAATTATTCAGAAGATGTTTTTAAAAATGATACATTTTTGGATGTATAGTAGATGCTCTAGCAGATAAACCAAAGGGCCAGGAAGGTGCTAGCTTGAGGTGCTAGCTTGAGGCAACCTGAGACACCTCAGGTTGGTTTTTGTGATAAACTCAACTTTCCTCTTTAGAATATGATATATAGTAGCCCCTTCAACCCTACCATGGAATAATTGGGGAGGGAAAGGTGTAAAAAGTTCAACCCTGTAAAATTCTGGATCTCATTGTGAGATTCATCAAAAATATTTTTCAGAAAATAGAACAGACCATTACAAACAAAACATACACTGGATGTTGAAATGAAAATTTACCGACTTATGAGGATACAACAGCTTCCTAAAATCCCTCCCCTGCTGCTTCCCCTGAAAGAATTTTGCTTGTCAGAGTTTAAACATTGAGGACCGATGACCAATTGTCTCATGTCCACATTCATTTACCACTAGTGAGGGGAAGATTTTTTTTTTCCCCCACAGGGTTTGACTGTATTTTGCTTAGTAATGAAATGAAGTTTTTTTTTTTTTTTTTTTTTTTTAACAGGTATGCAGAGTTGAGCTTTCAGTAATTGGAGGGAGTGAAGATGGGGTAGGGAAAGAGAGTTTTTTGTCTGATAAAACAAGGGGAAACAGTACATTTATCCACTAAAATTCTTTTGTGCCCTTCCCTGCCAATTTAATTTGTATTTGTTCTCAGTTCCAATAAAGCAATAATATAACACATTAGTTGTAATGTAGTTAATAATATAGTGTAATATATTAGTAATAGGGTAATTTGGCTATTTAACATTTCAGCAACCTATGTGTTAGTCATGTGATAGGCAAGACTGACTAAAATGAACTATTGGATGACTATTTCATAGTTAGGGTTGGGCATGCATGCTAAGTTGCTTCAGTTGTGTCTGACTCTTTGTGACCCTATGGGCTGTAGCCTGCCCAGCTCCTCTGTCCATGGGATTTTCCAGGCAAGAATATTGGAGTAAGTTGCCATGCCCTCCTCAGGAGATCTTCCCAATTCAGGGACTGAATTTGCATCTCTCACGTTTCTGGCATTGGCAGGCAGTTCTTTACCACCAGCCCCACCTGGGAAGCCCTGTAGTTAGGGTCACCCAAATCTAATTCAGTGTATTGTGAACTGTCAAGGAACTTTTGGAGAATTTCTCTTTCTTGTTGCCTGGATGCCACATGTTGGTATCAACCAAGGAAATGATTACATTATATCCTCCAGAGAGTCACTGATCTATTTCCTGCCTCCAAGTGTAACCAAGATTACACTACAACTACATGAAGTGTTGTGTTGGAGATAAATGGTTGAATTTTTATCTCTACTACCTCTATCACTGAGATTAGAAGTTAGAACTAAAGAGCTCTGAATCTCTGACTTTCTGCCCACAGACCCGCTGAAGAAGCAATAGCATCCTCCTCTTCTAGGATCACTGAAAAAGTAGCAAATCTTAAATAAAGGAAAACATGAGACCTCAGACCTTTTTTATCTGCTTTGAGATCTGAGTAAGCTTATGGAACAGTTATGTTGGCACTCCCAAGTGATGTGACTGAGGTTATCTTTCTGGAGGGGTGAAAAGGTCTTTGTGAAACATTCAACTTTTGGAGCCTCCTCTCTGTAGAAAGAAAGACAGGAAGGAAGAAAGGTGGAGGGAGGAGAGAAGAAGGAAGTAATGGAGAGATGAAGGGAAAAGGGAAGGTAAAGGAAGGAAAAACAAAAAGGGAGGAAGGGGAAAAATGCTTTGACTTGCTGTTGAGTGACAAGAGAAACTTTCAGACTTCAGGTTTATTTTCTCTGCACTAGGTATATAATAATATAGTTTTTATATCTTTTAATCCATACTTAGCTAGGCATTAAACACTAGGAATAATCTGTTTATAGAAAATAAAGCCATTTCTATTTGAAAACACATGGAAAAAATAATTATTTTTCCCCAAATGTGTACCCTTTTAATTGATCAGATGCATCCAAGAAATTCTGCCGGCAATTTGAACACTCTGTAGGTGTTGTTGCTGCTCTAGATTTGTCTGCAAGAGGAATTGTAAATGGTATTTACCTTTTAATTAAACAAAGCATCTTGCAAATTAAACACATGTTCTTGCACATCAAAATTTAGTTAACATCCTTTTCATTGTTCATCCTGCTGACACTCTGACAGCATCATGAGTCCACACACAATATAGAATCGCTCTGCTCCCCCCTCCCCTGCACTTTGCATTCCTCAGAGTAGATGATATCACATGCTAGAGTACACTCTGTAACTGACTTCTAATAACTGAGCAGCTTTCCTATTTAATGTACTTAATATGTTGTAAAATATGGGACTGCATTGGTGTGTCCAGAACCTGGAAAGCTTTGGACATTGATCTGACGTATGTCTTATAATCTTACACTGGAAATATGACAGTGAATGACAGAACACCTTAGAGGAATATAAGAAGCTGATAAAGGCAGACGCACTGCACGTGAATGCAGAGTCTGGTTTCTAATAGCTACATACTTTTTTACATGCGTACCAGTAATTTGACATTTATAATTCACTGTGGAGCTGAATTTCTGTCATTTTCTTACTGTCAAGTCTTCCACATTTTGAAATAAATGTCCCTTCTAATTATTATATGAATTTGAACTCCAACATTCAATTTTTTCCCCTGTCCCTTATAATGGAGTACTACATTTAGCTGAAGTCTGATGTGTAAGACCATTTAGGAAATGTGATCATTTCACATGTATTCCCACAGAACTGTACATGGGAACCCCTTTCTTGATTGTACTCTGCCTTACTGGTGAGAGTATGATTTAAAACTCCTCCATCAGTACTGTTTCCAAGAAAATAAAATTATTAATGCAGAATGAAACTGAGATAATTAG
The DNA here is from genome assembly GCF_029378745.1 of Bos indicus. Taxonomy (NCBI): domain Eukaryota; kingdom Metazoa; phylum Chordata; class Mammalia; order Artiodactyla; family Bovidae; genus Bos; species Bos indicus. The sequence goes on along the minus strand of NC_091762.1, from coordinate 45,650,003 downwards.
GATATAGCCTTAATGGAGCAAAACTCAGAGTTTTTTCAGTAAAGCAAAACTGTAGTTAATGACTGTCACTCAGTTGTACTGGTGCTCATCAATCTCTTTTATCTCTGTTTATTTATGGTTTATATAACTGAAATAAAGTCATTTCCTTAGAATATTGCCAAAGGAGAAGTGCTTTCTACTGTGAAAAGCATCATCTCAGAATAAAGTTAAATAAAATCCAGGGTGAGATGAGGTCTTCCCTTATTGTTATGACACTGTGAAGATTTTTTTTTTAATGTCGAGAGATTATTTTTACTATCAGTGTTTAGTTTTAAGGTTTAGGTAAAGAGTGTGTTGAAGAGATGCTACTCATGTAAGAAATCGCTTTGAGGCACAGCAATGATTGGTATGGATAAGGTGGAGGAAAGGGTGAGCAGCTCTTGGTGTCATCATGAAAAGCTTCAGCTTAAAGGAATCAGCTACACACAATCTTGCTCTGCCATAACCAAGCTTTAAAAAACAGAAGTAAATAAAAGTACAATGTGCAAATACAGAATTTTATGTTTTAAATTGATACTTATAAAAATATTGGTAGTATGATGCATGTTTGTTGATTAAAATGTCTTCACACATAAGGATAAAATATCCTTACTTGATTTCTAGGAAATGAATAGAATGTGAATACTGAATGCATGCAGATAGTACTTACAATAACCAAATTCATTTCCCTAAATTTAGATAAGAACAAAGATGATGAACTTTGGCTAGTGACAGAGTTTTAAAATGTTATTATTTGCTTTTATACCAGCGTAACTTCTGTCCCCTTGTTTAAACATTTCACAATTTTCCAACTATAAAGAAAATCTATGCTAGCCAACAAGTTTCAGGAATATTGATTGGAACTTTTACTGATGTGTAAAATGTGCCTGAACTATAGTCGTAGATTTTCCCTCTGAAAAAAAATTTTTTTTAAGTTTCATATTGATCCTTGTGCCATTTGGTTTTCACTAGGCTTATGAAAGATAAAGCCTTGATTTAACTCTTCATAGAGCCATCCAATGTGTAATAATTTTTCAAGTGGTGTATAAATAATTTTTAAAGTAGTGTATAAGGCTTCCTTCTTTTAGAATAATTTTATAGCATATTTAATAATGTGCTATCATTTTATATATCAATTTACAAAAAGATAAATGAGAATTAAAAAAAGAAAGCAGCATCTTTATGAATCTTGACAAGATGGCCCCTGTTTCTTTGGATTTTGCTAAGTACCAGGCCCTGTGCTGGAAACATGACATATCCCATTGCGTCTTACAGCAGCCCCATGTGGAGGTACTCTGAGGGGACTGAGACAAGACTGAATGACTTGTTCAAGCCCACCCATCTGTAAAAAGTGAGAATTGGTTTCAAACCAAGTTCTGACATGGGAGGCAAGGCTCTTATATACATTGCTGTGTGTATGCTCACAGTCTCATTTACCACGTGCCAGACACTGTCCTTAGTAATTTACAGGGTGTGAAATGTATCTTCTTTAGCACCAAACCTAAATCTAGATCGAAGACAAGAATTTTGACTCAAAAGGTACTTCTGCGTTTAGGCTGAGTGGGGAAGTATGTAGGTAGGGTCACCTAAAGCAAATATGCTATTAATAAGTGGGCCAAGTGTGTTTTCAGTGGCTTTTCATTCCTACTTTTATCCCTCCCCCAAGTATGTTTCCCATTTCCATAGAACAAATTATCAGGAGAAGTTACTCCTGCCAAAAATGTGAATTTAAGTAGAGAAGTCTAGAAAATGGAATGGAAGTCAAACTCTAAGGAAATAGATTCCTTAGAGTTGTGCATTCATTCACGCATTCATTCATTTGTTTTAAAGTATGAAAGGGATGTGAGGACCAGAAAATGTCCTAGAGATCAATCATATAGTTCAAGGGTAGGAAACAAGAGTCCCTCCAAATAGGGCCCACAGTGTGGTTTTTCCCCATTACATTTTATTTTGAAAAATGGAATTTGAATGCCTTTAGGTGGGGCATAGATTGCCTAGAACACCATTGACCCTCACCACCAGTTCCTCCATACTCTCATCCTTTTCCCACACATTCCCTACTTAGCTCCTCAGATCATTTTAAGATTATCACTTCAGATAGTCACACACAGAAAAATTTTAACTGGCTCCGAATAAGTTAGGTTCTTTCCCTAAAGTCAATACCATCTTATTCTATTCAAGACCTAGGACAGTGTTTTGTATGTAGGAAGCTCAATAAATATTTATTGAATGAATGAGTGAATGAATTAATATGACAGACTTAAGATTGCAACCCAAGTGTCCCTGATCCAATCCAGTGTTTGTTGTACCTTATCACTTAATTCTTAGGAAGAACAGGGCAACAGCTCTACTTCTGTGCACAGAATATTTGGCTCTATGTTTCTCTACATGGTTTTTCTTTTATTGCCTAAATCAAATGAGGCCTAAACCAAAAGCAGTTCAGCTCGAGAAGATTCATTCAAAGGTTGGTTTCAAATTGAAATCATGTAGACACAGCTACTAAATATACAGTACTTTTCAGAAGACCCAGAAATCATGTTTACTTCCAATAAAGTCATGATTATTGACGTAGTACACTGTCTTCATTCCTGAGAATGAAAGGGACAAAGAAATATGAGACAAAGTGAATATCTTTGCCAGGCTTTTCCAGAATGTTTGAGCAGCCTGGAGAAACCTTTGGCCCTGAGCACATTTTATAGCCAAACATACAGGAAAAAAAAAAGAATAACTGAGCCATTTATCTATCACTGTGATTAATCTACTCTATACTAACAGATGGCTATTTAGAAGACAGTTGATTTCCTTTATCAGCATTCATTTGTATATTTTAATAGCTTTTATCTAATTGGAATGTCCTTTAGGGACAATTGTATAAAGTAGGAAAAGTTATGACTTTGATTGAAAATGTTTAAGGCAGTAACCACATTGCCACAGGTGTGAGAGATACTCTAGTCGGGCATATCAAGTATACAAAGTCAAGGCAGGGTTTGACATCTTATGTTGATTTGAGACCAGGTCCTCATTGGCCACGTAACCTTTGCATGACCATCACATTACCATTACAAGCTGTTTCAAAGCCTTCAATAGTCCTGATTTTCTAAGGACAAGTTTCAAAGTCCCGAGCATGTCAACCAACGCTCACCATGTGGGAGTCTCAATAAATATTTTTTCAGTAACTTTATGGATATTTGCTGCCACATATTTGTCTTGCATCCACCCACTAATTCTCAAAGACCTCTGACCCTTGTTTTTTTTCTTTTTTGACTTTTTTCTGTAATTCCCTGGGAAAGCCCTTCTCTCACCTCAGGCTTGTCTCCAGCCTTACCTCATTTATGAAACTATTTCTGTCACTGTTCTTGAGCCCTCTGAGAAGTTTAAAGCACTCTCTCTCTTCCCTTTATTATATTGCACAGTGTTTTCTTGGTTGCTATTATGCATATATCGCACTTTACCTGTTTTATAACTGTTACATACATGCCTGTATTACCTGTATTACAGATGTTAGGTACATGCCTATGTTACCTGTATTACATTATATATATTTTAAATATGTATACATATATATATACTTGTCTCCTTAAAAAATGCAAGCTGAGAGGAAGTAGTGATATTGTTTGAGATATACCCATAATTCTATCATTTTTGCTTCTTTGTGACTATAAAGTGATGTTTTCTCTTTCCTAACTTTTTTGTTCTTTTCTTAAACATTTAAAAAACTATGAAATTTGCACAGCAAATATAATTTTATCTCTCAAGATGATCATATTTATCTTATTCATGCTGACATCATTAAAACACTTTTTAGGATCATCTCCTCTGGAATTGTTTTAAAAGTCAGTCTCATTACTTTCTGCTAGTCTTTACATTTTGGTCTCTTTTTAGTTTGTTAAAAAATTTTAACTGATGTTCAAAATTTGAAGATTTGCAGCAATTGAAAAAAATCCTAAATTCCAAACAAGGGTTATTGGTTTATAAAAAGCAGTATAATATTCTTATAAAATATTATGCAACCATTAAAATAATGATATTATGTAGGAAATTAGGAAATTACTTATATAAAAACTGTTGATTGTCTCTTTTCTGTTACTAGTGATGATTTCTCTTTCTCTTTTTTTAAATTAAACCTAAAGAAAATTTGAAAGAATAATTCAGTGGACACTCATATATTTTTGTTCTTGGTTCATTGATTATTAACATTTTGTGAACATTTTCTTGTTTTTAATGTTTGTTTATTTATTTGGCTGTGTCAGATCTTAGTTGCAGCATGTGGGATCTAGTTCCCTGACCAGGGATTGAACTCAAGCTCCTTGCTTTGGGAGCTCAGAGTCTTAGCCAATGGACCACCAGGAAAGTTCCATGTAAATGTTTTGTTTATTTACTTTTCTGTTTCTATTTAGATTGATGGAGAGATAGGTGTGTGTGGGGAGGGGCTGGGTGGGTGAGTGGGTGTTATATGTGTGTGTTTCTTAGGCCCAGAGGAGTTTTCTTCACCTTTAGAGTATAAAGTCTAAAAAATACTAGTTTTGTTAGAGTTTGTCTGGGTCAGTTTTCCCAGTTACAGTGGGCCCTGTTAATATGAGAGTCAGGTCTTTTTTTATTACCAGAATTTCTTCCTTCGATTGTCACTTTACATATTTTATTTCATTATTTTTTTTAAATGCTCTGGGGATTAGATTATTTCTATGTTAAATATTTTATATTTTATATATCATTATATTTTCTCCATTTTTTTCTGATTTCTTTTGTTTTCATTGATGTGGCTTTATGTTTGTATTTCTTAATATCATTTATGATTATTATTATTGTTTTGTCCATTCTCCCTTATGAACCTTGTAATTTATTTTTTACTTATAAGATGATTTTTTTAATTTTGAAAGTATCATTTCTTTGAGTTTGTCAGTTTTTACTTCATACTTCATACTTTTTTTTTATCTGTTTGTTTTACAGTTTATAAACAATGATTTAAATTTTTAAAAATTTTGTAAATTTGTTTAAGGTTATTTAATTCAGTTTCTTTCTGCTTTATTGTAGTTTCATTAAGGAGAGTGTAAATTGAATTACTTTGATTTGAACTTTCCATTTTCCTTGTACCATACAGTAGTTTTGTATGAATGTTGTTGGACATCTTTAAATGCGTTTGATTTTCTTAGACCAGAGGTAAGTTTTGTGCAGACAAAGGAGATAGGTAACCTATTAGTTCAAGAGTGCTTCCTTCTTCTGATATGGTAACATTAATTTTCTTTCATGTTTTTTTCTGTTGAAGAGGTGGATGATTCTGTCTTCTGATTTTGTAACTTCGTTCAGGCCCTTTAACCTCCATCTCTTGCTTGCTTCTTTTGCAACACCCTAAAGCTCCAGCGGGACCTCTTTACTTCCAGAAGTGGTGCTTTCCCAAGACTACTCTTACTGGTCTTATGCACTTTATCTCTTTCCTTTTGGTTTTGTGTGTCTGGATGAAGCAGGTCCTGTTTGAGCAATAAAGGGTGTATGTCACAACCATTTGCAATAATCAGTGACCTTCTTCTTTTTCTAAGCATTTTCGATTAAAGAAAAGGAAATGTTTATGGAAGAAAGAAAATAAAATTCATTGAAGGTAGATAGCTTTATATTGCAAAATATTTGCACAGCAATGACTAAAATTCATTGAAGGTAGATAGCTTTATATTGCAAAATATTTGCACAGCAATGACTACAAACACGTTTAGAATGTTTGGATAATTACTCCAAATGTGTCACAAGAATTATGACATTGTTCTCCCTCAAAAGAGCATGATGAAAGTAAATTGAAAGTAAATAAGAAAGGGGATATCCTCCAGGTGCTGTCAGTCTTGATTTGCTGGTGTTTTAAGAGTTCTGAGCATTTTTAGAGTTCTAGAGAATTAAAGTAAAACAAAATTAGCAAATTCACAATTAAATTAAACTGTTGACCATTAGAAAATTTGATAATGTAAGACTGTAAATTTATATTATTGAGAATTTTTGTTCATCTCATTTCAGAGCTACGTATTTCTCCTCAAATGGAAAAGCCTTCTTAAGTATGAGCTTCCTGATAATGTGATCAAAATCAATCTTTCCCCACCCTTTTTCTCTCTGTTATTCAGACTTACCAATGCTGTGTACCAAGCATCTCTTATTCTGATTGGGCACATGGAGTAGTTGTGACCATGATATCTATGTTGGTCAAGGAAACGTGAGCAAAGTGCTATGTGTCCTTCTCCATGGAAACATTAAGAGCCAGAGTGCAATGCAGCCCACTTTTTGCCTGAGAAACTTTTCTCTTCACCTGGGTCCTGGAGTGAGGGAGATGAAGAGCAAGGCCCTCAGCTCCCTCCATTACCATCTCTTACACATAATCATGACAGGTAGAGTGAGAAGTTAACACTGAGATTTTGTTTTTTACTACAGTAACCTATCCTGTAAGCCTATAGGCAAGGAAAGTTAGATTCTTCATGCAAGTTTAACATTTTGGAGTTGGTGAAAATTTTGCACCAAAGGTCAAACATTTCATATTATATGATGTATATTGTGTATACATATATAGCCATATAGGGGCTTTCCTGGTGGCCCAGTCTTAAAGAATCCACCTGCTAGTGCAGGAGACACAGGAGACACAAGTTCGATCCCTTGATATGAAAGATTCCCAAGAGTAGAAAATGGCAACCCACTCCAGTATTCTTGCCTGAGAAATTCCATGGATGGCAGAGCCTGGAGGGCTACAGTTGTAGGGTCACAAAAGAGTTGAACATGACTGAGCACAGCAACAACAAAAATAACCATACATGTTTTTATAATTTAATAACATAGCATTTTATTTCTTCAAACCTTTAAAGTTAACTCATTCCTGAGAATCCACAAGGTCAATTCCCTTTGCAGGATTTCCTCAAATATTTGTACTGTTGGCTCCTGCCCATCCTTCAGGTCTTTGTTAGGCTAATGTCTCATCTCCCCAGAGGCTCTTTCCTGGTCACCCTGTCTAAGTAGATCCTGACCTGTTACCTTTTATCACAGCATCATGTCTGCATTTTCTGAGCTTGCAAGTAGATACTTATTCACCTGTTACAAGTTTATCATCTCAGCTTCTAGCCTGTCAGCTCCATGAATCTGTATCTGTCTTCTTCACCACTGTATAACCTGTACAGGGCAAAATGACAGGTTCAAAATAGACAATCAATGCATATTCAGTGATTAAACAAATGACAGTTATTCTAATAAATTTACATAGAATAGTTGTAACTCTAGTTATACAATATTTTATATAATCATGAATTATAACATTTCCCCTCTAAAACATCAGTTCTTTTAAGCTGGTGATAGAATTATGGAAATAGAAATAGTTTGGAGGTTTTGTTTCTTATTCAAAAGAAATTGGTCATCATCATCATCATTATTGTTATTATTATTTACTCTTTGGGGCACCTGTCAATTTTTAACATGAAAATACCAATCGAGTATATTATTAGCATGATGTAAGTGTTAATTAAGAAGTCTGCCTATAATTGTGCTAGGATAGCCAGTACATTTTCAATTTAGGTTGACAGTATAAATGACCTATGCACTACAAATGTCTGTTTAATAAGAATAAATTTATTATAAAACCATGCACATATAATATCTAAACATATGATTGGAAAAGTTTCTGGATGATTGTTATTAAAATTATCATTTTAATAAAAAATAAAATTATTTAGAGTGTTCAATTTATTTGACTTCACTGTACCAATGCCAGACCCAGACTTTGGAGTTTACAGTTAGTGTTAATGCTTTTTGTTAAGGACTTTCAAAGTGTAAAGCATATAGTTAAATGTTTTTGGAGTGTAGTTAATGTTATGAATATAAATATTTTATGTTACAACATTTTCTGTGAAGTTAGACTTTCAGTAATTCCGTATTATCAAAATAGTGGTATAAGACTACAATATGGTTAAAGAATAATTTCAGAAACAATGAAGACATTAAATTTGTAGTTAACATACTTAGAATGAGCCTTTTGTATGTAATCAAAATAATGATAAATGCCAAGAGTTTATGGATTAGGCTAAAAAATTGCTTTAAGAAATCCTTAATCCAAGAATTCATAAATAACTATACACACACACACACGCACACACACTCATGCCATTTTAAGCAGTTTAAGCAGGAAATACTTTACTAGAGAACTTAGGAAGGTCTTCCTGGTGGAGAATCTGCCTGCAACGCACAAGGCATGAGTTTGATCCCTGGATCCGGAAGATGCCCTGGAGGAGGAAATGACAACCCACTCCATTATTCTTTCCTGGAGGATCCTGTGGACAGAGGAGCCTGACAGGCTACAGTCCATGGGGTGACAAAGAGTCAGATAGCTTTCACATTTTGTATAGGAAGATCACACAATTTTTGGAAGGCTAAAAAAAAAGCCTCTAGTCTAAGCTTTCAGAAGTGACTTGAAACCAGAGGAGAACCAAGAGAACGCCTATGTGTGCCAAGTTCAGGAAACTGCGCACTAAGGAAGCTTTCCTCTTGGCTGCTGGCTCTACCATCTCCCTGCTACTACCTTGATGCACACCTGCAACCAGAATGGGTGCCTCACACCCTTCCTCTCCCTCTGACTTCATAACTCCTTTCAAATGAAAGAGAAACCAAGCTACAGGAAGATACGGAGTAGGTCATTTTTAGGTTTTGAACCTCTATCACTGAAGGGAGTGGGTACTGAGAAAGCCTATACAACCCTTATTAATATCAAACAAAGTTAGAATTACACCATATAGACAACTTTGTGTCTTGTATTTTTTTGAGTTTAAATTTTATCACACTCATTTCTCACATCTTAAGTATGTTATAAAATCACATTTTTGGATGACATTCAATTATTAAAATATTTTTATCATCTTGATTAATAAATATAATCTTGCAAATTATTAGAAAAATATAGTACAGAGCACATATGAAGTACTCAATATATATTTGTTGAATGAATGAATATCATTTGAGGATCCAGGCTGTTAACAACGATACCATCTTAAATGCATGATATCTGAAGTCATTGTCATTCCTACCCATAGGATGGAGGGAAGAATTTAGAGGGCTGGTTTAGGGAACTTCAAGGATGAAGCTTGAAAGTAGCATATCTTATTCACAGCAATAATTTTTGCTGACATTCTATGGAGGAGAAAAAGACACAGTCTAAAGGCAAGGGAAAGGAAGGATAGAATGGAGTTACTGGGTAGAAATTTTTAAGGACAGCCTTCAACACAGCATGAGAAGGAATTAAAACTAATTTTTCTACCTTATCTATACGGCCCTTCATACTCTGATTTTTCATTTGTTAACTTTATTTTTGAAACCATTGATTGTTTATAATTTATATTATTGCTATCTAATTTAACCTTAACCAACACATTTTTTTTCCTAAAAGGAGGGAATAAACATTAAGTGGAGACATATGCATTTGAAATATTTTTTTTTATCAGAACAGCTGACTATACAGTATAACCAAACATAATTCTTTTCAACCATCATGATATATGGTTTGTAGCCAGTGCCTAACTCTGTTGAGACTGAACTGAGTTATCTGAATTGAAATAGTTCTGTAAGCATCCAGGCATTTCCCATTCCCTTTGCTTATCTATATCTATCTATCTATCTATTTATCTATATCTATCTATCTATATATATATATAGAGAGAGAGAGAGAAGAACTTTATTTTCTAAATTTCCTATAAGGAATCTACTAAAATACAACCAATTGGTTTATGGTCCTGTTGTTTTACTGACCTTACAATCAGATCTCAACTGTATCACCAATTGCTAGGAGTGCACCCTGCCACAGGATCACTTTTCCAGTTCTTCATGAGATACAGACAATGCTCCTTCTCCCTTTTATTCACAGCCTGCATCTTCTGTCATTAAGAAGATCATAAGTCCTGTTTAGTACATCACTAACTACATTATTGCTCAGCAAATTACTTCTATTTCTATGCCTCTGAAATACACACAGAAAATAAGACAAGGTAGGTCAGCTTGACAAATGTTGACTTTGACTAGAGAGAATTTATGTCTACTGCATTGGCTGAGATAAATTAGACTTAATCACACTTACCATCATCATTAATTTTCTCCCTAAATTTCTAAATGATAACAAATCAGTTAAAATGTATACCTACTCTAGAGTAAGCAACTCAGCCTTGAAGTTATTATACAACAAAAGGGATAAACTTCAAATTATTTATTTTTTGTAAATGAACACATCATAAAGAGATAAAATGTATATGGTATCCAAAAAAATAGGCAAATATGAGATTCATCCAATTTGGATAATCAGGTATAATTTTTTGATTTAACAAAGTAAATTGATCAGATAATCTAATGGATTAATTTGTTGTCAGTCTGCTATGGACTATAGTCTTTTCAAAGATTAGGCAATTATTTATGTTAAAATCTTTTGTTAGTGATTTATCTAACCAAAATTAGTTTCTTTGTCATAAAAAGGATAAGGTAGATATTCATTATTTCCAATATCTTTAGTTTTAGAAAGACTATTTTTAGGCATTTTGAGAAAAAAAAAAAAAGAATAAGTATAGTAGTGGATTTCCCAGGTGGTGCTTGTGGTAAAGAACCTGCCTGCCAGTGTAGGAGACACAAGGGACGTGGGTCAATCCCTGGGTCAGGAAGATCCCCTGGAGAAGGACACGGCAACCCACTCCAGTATTCTTGCCTGGGGAATCCCATGGACAGAGGAGCCTGGAGGGCTACAGTCCATAGTGTCACAAAGAATCAGACAGGACTGAAGCGACTTAGCACACACACAAGTATAGTAGTAATGACAAATCTTTATTCTGTGCTGACGGGGTGCCAAACATCATGCTAAACAATCATTGAGCAAATATTTTCTGAGGGTCTGACAGGTACTGAGCACACAGTAGTGAAGAAAGAACTGTAAGTCTCTGGAGTTTACATCTCAGAGGGTGGAGATGGACACTGAATATGATTTTAGAGCCTGTTTCAATTTGGTAAGTCCTATGAAGAAAACAAGAAAGTAAGGGGAAACAGGATTGTTAGGGGATGAAATTTTTAAATCGAATCGTCATGATGGTGTTGAACATGGAGGTGAGGTAAGATGAGGGCGATTACAGATGTACAGACCCTCTCTGTGCTGGGTTCTCCTTTCCTTGCTAGCCAGAGTTCCAAATCACTGACGTGTGTTTACATTTTGCTCTTTCCTCTTACCTTCTAGTTTGACTCTGAGCCCTCTCCCCTGTCTCAGGGGTGAGCAGGACCTTTCCATCCAGGCAACAGTGTTACTTTTTCAGCTGGAATTGTAGACATTCTTCTCAAAGCCAACTAAATCCTAGCTCCACCAGGGTCTGTGGAGAGAAATTCCCTTCCAGTTTTTTCTAGAAAGGCTCAACTCTTAGTTTCTCTTTAACACTCTAAATTTTCTCAAGTCTATACAATTTTGAAAGGAAATGTGGATTAAGAAAACAACTTTCATTGACATATTATGTCATAAATTATGATGGCCGCTTTATGTTATATTTATGCATGTAAAAATACAAGGAAATAGATATTACTCTTCCATATATAGTTGAGGGAAATGAGGCTTGGGGAGGTTTGAGTTGGGGCTCAAACCCATGCCAGAAATGTTTTAAAAAGGAAAGAGTTGCTTTTACACAATCCCTATACCCAATCCCACCATCCCAACTCTTCAGACATCAGTTATATGTTTGCCACTTTTCGAGAAAATGAAGAAATCCAATGTTTGTAGGGTTTGTATTATTTGAAACTGTTCATTTTGGAATTTGATTTTTATAACAAAATATACCTGAATATGAAATTGTAATTTCAAAAGAACAGCAGAGAATGTTCATCATACTGGCATTTTCAGATTTTTACCTTCTCAAGAATCCAATAATGTTGGTATTATTATTGTTTCCATTTTATAGGGAAGCAAAATGAGGTTTGAAATGATCACATAAAAGGCCCAAGGTGACATTTCTAGAAGTGTTAGTACTTAGATGATAAAAATGAATAATAGTTCAGTTAAGTACTTTGAACAAAAATGTTAGCTAAAACACCTCCCCAAATTGGCTAGAGAGAAAAATGTTACTGCTTACATTTTGAAAAGATAATTATTAAGATTGAATGAAAGTGTTAGTCGCTCAGTTGTGTCCAACTCCATGGCCCCATGGGCCAGGCTCCTCTGTCCATGGAATTCTTCAGGCCAGAATATTGGAGTGGGTTGCTGTTCCCTTCTCCAGGGGATCTTCCCAACCCAGAGATTGAACCTAGAACTCCTGCATTGTGGGCAGATTCTTTACTATCTGAGCCACCAGGGAAGCCCAAGAATACTAGAGTGGATAGCCTATCCCTTCTCTAGCAGATCTTCCCGACCCAGCATTCGAATCGGGGTCTCCTGCATTGCGGGCCGATTCTTTACCAGCTCAGCTACCAGGGAAGCCTGAAGGGTGGTATAGTCATATCAGAGGTTGGTAGGTGACAGGGGCAGAGGAAGAAGAAAGGCCTGACCAAGAATCAAACCCAGGCCGCAGAGATGAGAGCGCTGAATCCTAAACACTAGACCATCAGGTACTGGTGAAAATTTAAATAAAAATCAAATAGGAAATCCACATATGATGTTTAAAAATTTGGAACACTGTTATACTTTTACTGTTTAAAATGTAGTGGAATTTTTAAAAGTTAATGATCTTATAATGACCTGTGTTAATCTGCCCCTGATATTCCATGTTTTTCCCTTTATACTTAAATGGTATTATTGGTGCTCACACAAACACACACACACAGAACAAAAAAGAAACAGCTTTTAATTTAAAATAAAATCAAAATGTTTTGTTATATAATGAAAAATGAAGTGATATTTTAAAAGCTGTTCTTTTAAAATTTTAAAATGTAGAGCTTGAGCATGAATGTTGCTTTAAGTAAGGTACTCATATTATTACAAAAATAGAACTTATGCTTGTGATGTTGCAGTTGCCATGGTTACTACAAATTTGTTACTTAATAGCAGAGCAAATAGATTCATAAACATGCTAATTATATCTGATACATTTTTCAGACTGTTTTGTATGAATATGCATATAGCTTGCATAAAGATGAATGCCCCATCCAATAATTTTGCAAGTTTGGGAGGATTTTGCTGTATTCTCTGTGATGTAGTGTGTGACCATCTCAACATAGGAAAAAAGAGAAAAGAAAATTTTCAAGCAAATGATTTTATAATTCACAGAGTAAACAACTGCTGTGTTAAGTAATATAAAAATACTAAATTCTAAAGAATGTAGTAAACTATACAGTTGGTTCTTGGAAAGGTTAAAGTTTGGTATTTATAATAAGTGTCTTCTTATTCTGCCATTTCAGTTAAAGAAATATTAAGAAGCTGGTATGACTAATGAATAAATATAGTATTGAGTTTTGACACGAATCAGCAAGCTACAAAATTTACACATGAAGATGAACAAAGATTTTACAAATGTGGTGTTTTCCTTTCTGTAGCTTAAGTATTTGATAACACTGAATGCACACTGAGTGTTGCAAAAACTCAAGGACCCTGCACTATCTTTTTCTAAAAAAACAAAGCCCCAACATAATGAGAAGGGAGGAATAGTCGTCTACAGTTACGAAACCACAAGGAAGGGGAAAAGTTGGCCCAGATTACCCATTGCGTGAGCACATGATATAACTCAAAATAGATGCAGGAAAGAGGCTGTGACCCTTCCTGAGAAAGAGGATTTACTTGGGAGATTTGTGACTTCAGCCAGGGCCTTGTATAGCTCTCTGATGAAAGAGTGGGAATATATGTGTCTCCAGAGAGTTACACCAGGAGGAGTCTTTGCCCTAATCTTGTGATTGAAGATGTTACCACTCTTACGTCTCCATTTAAAACAACACTCCACTTTCTCTTATTGACACTGACTTTTCTCTCCTTTGATGAAATTCTAGGTAAAAATACCAGTTAAGTGCTCAGAAACCAAGTGGTATTGAGCAACATATATGATATTTGCAATCAGGCACTTGTTTGCTTATGCTCCGTTTTTCGCTTTCACAACCAAAGCACATGGAAGTTGGTTGCTGTATTTTAGATGTTTGAACATGTCAGGGATATTGACTGAAAACTCTGCTCTGCGGCTCACTGTCACCTAGTGATTGATATCAGCTGTAACAAGATAAAATGTTATGGCATCATAATTCTGTTTGATGCAAGGTAATCTTTGATCTTTTACTATCAACAGAAGATTATAATATATACTTAGTGTGATAAATAATACCCTTTCACTGATGTCAGAGAAAAAGCAAGTTAAATTGATATGGTTCCAACAGCTAGTTTTATTAGCAATTTTTTGAAAGATTAAACACCTTATAAACAGACTAGATTCCTAGAATGTATTATTATTTAATTATGACTTCTGTTTGTTAATAATTAATCATCACTTATGTTCTTTTTTGCATTGAACTAAAGGATGCATTTTAAAAACTACTAAATGCATCTTAGCCTTGAGGTAGCTTTTTATTGGAGGGCTTTATGGTACTGAGGTGCCAATTAGAGGCATTAATTTGCCAAAATATTATGTAAATAAAAAATCAGGAATTGAATATTTGATGTGCGAAATACTCTAAACAATATGAACAGTTATCTTCCCTTTCCTTTAAAATACAAAGTCCAAACTCCTTCCTTAGTATGTAACAAATGCTTGATAGATGTTAGCTCTCCCAATTACTTTTTTAAACATAATTAATTTCAGCTCTTATCATATGTTATGATATTATGATTTACCTCAAATGTCCCTTGTCTGCCTAGAAAAATTCTCGTCTTTCAAGATATGGCTCAAATGCCACTTCCCTTGAGAGTATCCTTTCTATCCTTTCTGTCCAGAGTGTCCTTCCTCTACACCTCAGAAAGGATACCTGTTCTTCCTCTGTGCTCTCTTAGTGTTTAGGCCATGTATTTATTACAGTTTTTAGTGCCTCGAGATGAGTTGTTTGTGTGACATTCCATTTGAATGTCAGCTTCTTGAAACTAGGGGTCGAATCTTGACCATCTTTGCCTTCCATGTTCCCTAGGAGCTCAGTAAATGTTTGTTGGTTGAGTTACTGAATGCTAGTGAGAAGGCCACATCGTATGAAAAGCAAAAGGGCAGAGAATGAAGATGGGGGAAAAAAAGAAATCAATGACAAGAGAAAATGATCGTAAAATAGAAAACACAGAATCTCCTTCTGGTGTTAATCATTTCTATCCAAAACTGTACAGCTTTGTGTACACGCAGCAGACCTCAGGCATTGCACTGAATTGAGAATTGCCTGGGCCTCTCACTTTTCCTTTCCTCTGGGGATTAGCCATAGAGCATTTTGAAAAGCCTTTTCACTGAAGCGTCTGATTTGGTTCTCACCGTATCTTTACGAAATGGTCAATTTGGGTGTATCATCATTGCTTTTGTATAGATGAAGAAACTATACCTCAGAGAGGTTAGTGGTTTGTCCAGAGTTACATAACTAAGAGACAGATTGTAGACTGAGCTGTGACTATCTGGCTCCAGATTAAGGACACACTTTTACTGATACTGTAGGCTTTCCTGAGGCTAGTTACAAATATTTTGTCTATTTGAAAAATGTTTACACTTAAAACACTAGATTCATGTTTAGCTGGCTATGAATAAGTAGATTCAATGATGTCTGTCTATAGTTGAATTGAATTTTGGATAGTACAAAATTTTCATTTTTGATTCTTGCTGCATAAATGATATGAGAACGTTAAGAAATGAGAACTCTGAAAATTTGGTACAGCATTTTTCAGTCAAATATTTCTGTATTTCTGAAGATTCCTCTAGCTTAGATTTATTGCTGTGGCTAAGGATTTTTAGAAAAAACTTTGCTTTGAAATAGGGACAATTTACGAAGTTCTGTAAGTTCACCTTTTGTGTTAGGTTTGCAGATACAGGTGAGTACTATTCACCTGATCACACTACATTTATTCAACTCATAAAAGAAAACTATCTCCAAAAATAGAAAATTCCCTTAGACTTTTGGCAGAATCATTGCTTTCAAAGAGATAACAGATGTCAACTTCCTTTAGCAGGTGAGAATCTGGGCTCTCTAGTCAGTTATGAGCAGTATTCTGAAACCAAAGCTTCCATTAATTTGTAATTGCTGAATTGTAGAATTGCTGTCAGCTATAGTAATTTAGAAGCATAAACTTTATAGCTCAGGTGACTTAAAAGATAAATCTATTGAAATCTGTTTGCACAAGAAGACCCTGTGGTCTGGAGAGGTTAAGAGGCTCATCCAGTTTTACACGGTTAATCCATGGTGCAACCAGGACTTGAAGCCAGAGTACCGTCTTTCTATTTAGCATTCTTTCTCTGAAATCTGGTGACTCCATCTTAGTGGATTAATATCAGTTGTCTCTTGCTATATAGGAGAAGGCAATGGCACCCAACTCTAGTACTCTTGCCTGGAGAATCCCATGGACGGAGGAGCCTGGTGGGCTGCAGTCCATGGGGTCGCTAAGAGTCGGACATGACTGAGCGGCTTCCCTTTGACTTTCCACTTTCATGCCTTGGAGAAGGAAATGGCAACCCACTCCAGTGTTCTTGCCTGGAGAATCCCAGGGATGGGGGAGCCTGGTGGGCCGCCGTCTATGGGGTCGCACGGGGTCGGACATGACTGAAGCGACTTAGCAGCAGCAGCAGCAGCCTGCTATATAACACATCACCCAATATGATGGTGGCTTGGGGAAGCTGTGCCCATTGTTGTAGGCTATGTCAGTGATTCTGTCACAATGATAAGTTTGCATACCAATGGAAAAAAAACTTTTTCAGTTTGTGTAAAGACTTCTTTTCTATTGTCTGCCTGGTCTCTAAGTCACTAGGTGACACATGAATTATAACAAACTCGGGGAGCTAGTGAAGGACAGGAGAGCCTGGTACACTGCCGTTCATGGGGTCAGGCATGACTTAGGGATTGAACAACAACAAATAAGTAAAATTTATGATTGGTAAGTTTCAATTTCTGTTTCACCAAGGAAATGATTCAACATTAATTAGCTGGAACTACATATCAATATGTTTATTCAAACATAAAATACCCTGAACCCTACCAATCTGAAGTTATTAAAATCAGTTTTAGAGAGAAGGACCTAATGTTTTCCCCCACCAGCTGTGGCATTTTATTTCTGTCTGGTAAAGCAGATATTTAGCATTAAAGGAATCAGAAATATTTTCTTTAGTTCATATTTGATTGCTTTCACAAATGAAAGTAAAGATGTAGACTGGAATTTAAAGAAACCAGATATTTAGGCAACAGTTTTGGGCTTCTTTTGTATTTTATGAAGAAGACTCTTCTGAAGTAGGATCAGAAAAAATAGAACAAAATAAGACATGAAGTTATGTCCACAATAAGGAATTGTTAGAAACTAGAGTATGGCCAACTCTATAAGAAGAGGGAGAAGAACCTCTAGAAAATTTGAAGAAGGCATTGTATCCCTGAAATGCCAAAGTTCTTTGCTAGTTACCCTTGTCCAATCGTTACTCAGAAAAATAGAATTCAAAACATGCCCCAGCAGAAGTAGAAGATGTACAGCTAATTATGGATGATGAATCAGAAGATGCTGACTCATTTTCATACAGCCTGGCTTTCCTTGTGTATAAAAGTTATAATTGCTCATAATGTATATTAAACTTGTAGTATTAATCTTTGGGAGAATTTTTTTGAGAATCATTAAAATATGCCACTTTTTTTTCCAGAAAAACTTAAAGCAAAAACCTTAGTAGCCTGAAATAATCATTTTATTTGCTCCTCATTGTCTTGTTCAGAAACTTTAGCTGGGATCAGCTGGGTGGCTTTTCTGCGGTCTCACTTGAGGTCATTCTTGTGAATGAAGTAATATGGAGGCTTAACAGAAGAAATGACCTAAGATGGTCTTACAGCTGGCTGCTGATAGGACTCCTTCCACTCCTCTCTTCGTAGCCTGTAAATATCAAGAAGTCTAGCTCAGGCTTCTTTTTATGGTGGTTGGTTTCCAAAGAGGTGACAATGGAAGCTGTAAGCCTTCCTGAGGCATAGACTTGGAACTCCCCATAACATAAAGCTCATCACATTTTTCTGATCAAGATGAGTCACTAAGCCTATATGCAGGGAGAGAAATCGACCCTACCTTTTGCTGGAAGGAACAGCAAAGTGATACTGCAAAGAGGCATGTGCATAGAAACAAGAGGCATTTATGCACTGTTCCTTTTTTTTTTTTTGCAACCTGTGTTACTGGGCTCCTCTGGTGGCTCAGATGGTAAAAAATCTGCTTGCATTGATGAAGACCTGGGTTTGATCCCTGGGTTGGGAAGATCCCCTCAGGAAGGGAATGGCTACCTGCTCCAGTCTTCTTGCCTGGAGAATTCCATGGACAGAGGAGCCTGGTGGGGCTACAGTCCATGGGTTACTGTATATGCCAAAAGTTCTCAGCATTATCTTTCACTTATATTTTGTATGAAGTAATACTTTACTGTGCAGAGAATCTAATTTCTATTTTATTTTTGTTTTACTGAGAACTTGTATGGTTACATAGGGTAAAGACAACCTTTTTCTATAAAGACAATATTGGTATTTTAAAGATATTTTCCCTTATTACAAGTTAGTGGGGTAGATTGACATTTTTATAAATATATATATATATTTCTTATTTTTCTCAGGAAGAGGTTGAGGGCAAAATTGATTCTCTAGTGAGTGTCTGTGTTTTGGTTTCTGGTAAATGATGATCTATAATTGATTTGTGTGCCAACTAGAATGCTTCAGACTGTTTTCAGCTATTTTGTTCTCAATTCAATATGTAGCTTATTCACAAAGAGCATTACCAGCCCTTTCCCAGATAATCAATCATAAACTAAAGAGAATAAGGCTATTTTTAATGGAATATTGAAAAAAGAGGAAGTGACTAAATTGTGTGGGGCTAGGGAGGAAGAAGGGGAGAGTAATCTTAGTAATTGTAGAGCTGTTTTGTAATGGGTCCAACTTTCTAAGCATTCCTTTGTTATTTAACCTTATGCTGTTAGAGATGCCAGAGCAGAAAGCGATGTAGATAGATAGGGACAAATATTCAAGCCTAATGTGTTTAGATATTTAATAAATAAAAATGTTATTTAATCCTTACAACAATTCTATTAAACAGTACTATTATACCCATTTTGCAAATTAGAAACTGAGAGTTTAAGGTTAGTAATTTATCCAAATTCGTACAGACATAAAATAACAAAGAGTACAGAGAAGCTTGATTTCAAATCCTTATTTTGTTCTTCTATTATACACAGTATTTTGATTTGCGGAATATTAACATCATTATCCCTAATTTTCCTGCAGTGTTGTAAGGGTCATAATAACCAGGCGTAACAAGCTACAATTATTTAATAAAAACAAAGAATGCAGTGCACATTGTAACTGGTAATTTTTCTACTAAAAATATTTATCAATAAGTATTGTCTAAATAAATCATGAAAATATCTTTTCAGAGAATACAATTTGGTCAATTTATATCACTGTTTCAGAATAACTTCTGAGAGGAATGTGGATTGGTAATGAACATTCAGTTCAGTTCAGTCGCTCAGTCGTGTCTGACTCTTTGTGACCCCATGAATCGCAGCATGCCAGGCCTCCCTGTCCATCACCAACTCCCAGAGTTCACTCAGACTCACGTCCATCGAGTCGGTGATGCCATCCAGCCATCTCATCCTCTGTTGTCCCCTTCTCCTCCTGCCCCCAATCCCTCCCAGCATCAGAGTCCTTTCCAATGAGTCAACTCTTCGCATGAGGTGGCCAAAGTACTGGAGTTTCAGCTTTAGCATCATTCCTTCCAAAGAAATCCCAGGGCTGATCTCCTTCAGAATGGACTGGTTGGATCTCCTTGTAGTCCAAGGGACTCTCAAGAGTCTTCTCCAACACCACAGTTCAAAAGCATCAATTCTTCGGCGCTCAGCTTTCTTCACAGTCCAACTCTCACATCCATACATGACCACTGGAAAAACCATAGCCTTGACTAGACGGACCTTTGTTGGCAAAGTAATGTCTCTGCTTTTGAATATGCTATCTAGGTTGGACATAACTTTCCTTCCAAGGAGTAAGCGTCTTTTTAATTTCATGGCTGCAGTCACCATCTGCAGTGATTTTGGAGCCCCCCAAAATAAAGTCTGACACTGTTTCCACTGTTTCCCCATCTATTTCCCATGAAGTGATGGGACCGGATGCCATGATCTTCGTTTTCTGAATGAACATTAATGGGCTATAATTTTGTTACACTAAATTTTTACTCTGGCCTTAAAAATATTAATTTAGAAGTCTTAGGTTCCATTGTGAGAAGGAACAAACTATAACTCAAGAATGAAATCCAAGGTGTATATTTTTTCACATGACATCTCTGAAATCAAAAGTTGTCTTACAACTAGTAAGAAAGCATTTTATCATGTTTTAACTGTTTAATGGTCCTTGACTCAAAATGATAAAGATGAAAACAAGCTCAAGCAGGTGGATCAGTATTTTTCTCTTCTATGGGTGATGTAACTGAAACACAGAAGTTTAACTAGCTTTTCCACTGCCACCAAATCTGGGTAGACCCAGAATTTCAACCAAGAAAGTGTGAGCAGCAAGAATGTCTGGGATTAGCAAATCAAGCCTGACTTTTGGAGTGTAGAATGTAGGAAGTGTAGAAATTTGGAGAATGGAAAACTCATAATGTTTGATATGCTATTGAAGAAAAATTTCCATATCTTATTCTTTATTCTAACCTTTATTTTTACAACTAATTCACTCAGTGACATCACTGGCCCTGTCCTTTCTTGCTTTCTACTAATCCTTCTGATTTTCACTGTATACCCTCCTCCATTCAGCTTACTTTCCCTAGTGGAAAAACTTCAGCTAGTCTCTAATCAAATCCTATACTCCATTTCCCTGTTCCTTTTTTTCTGACTAGCAAAGACAGCAATGGAAACCTTATCTATACACTTCCTCAAATACAGTGAAAACCACACAACTACGCAGATTCATGGTCATCAACTTGAAATGGACCCTCAATGTTTTTGAAAAATATACTCTTGCTTTTGAACACCCTCTCCCTTTGTTCACATCAGTGCTTTCAAATACCTTCTACTTCCTTTATGTCTTTATTCTCATTTTTTTGTACCTACATTTACTCTAAAATTCCTAATTTTGTCTTAAGTTATAATCACACAAAATGTTATAACCTTACTGTAATAACGATGTTAAAAGATATATATTTATTTTAATAGTATCAAGAATAAAAGTTGGAGGCAATATAACATAGCAAATCACAGAGGAGCCAGGCTTACAGCAAAACTTTCCTTGTTGTCAAAAGTTATTCCATTTCCTTATTATCTCAAATACACATACACAGACACATGTACAAATATGTACAAGCACATATATATTTGACATTTTGTTATTTTATGTGAATAGATGATGCATTGACATAGTTTCAAATAAAAATCAAAACTCCTTCCTCATCTGCCCCATTCCCTCCTACTCACTCTAGGTAGACATTCTTCCAGGGTTTCTTTATGCGGTAATATGTGAATAAAAGCAAATATTTTGTCTCCTTTTCTTATACAAAGAGTTAACATTATAAATATCTGTATATATCTATGTTTGTCTATATATGTATGTACATGCATATATATGTTTGCATATACCTATATGTAATATTTTTGGAGAGAAAGAGGATTCTCCTGGAGGATACATATGCATATACATATACATATGTTTGTTCTGCATATTGAGTTTTTACTTAAAATATGTTTCGGCTTTCTCATCATGTCTCTTCAGAAATTGTCATCCTTTGGTTTGCTTATTTGCTTTTTTAGTAGTTGCTTAGCATGCTGTTGAATGTATGTACTTATGTATGAATTATGTTAACAGTTCTTTATTGAAGGACTTTTGTCTGTATCCAACTTTATGTTACTACAAGCAATGCTGCAATGATATCTTAGTGTGTTGCCCATTTTGTTCATGTGAAAGGTTATCTGAGTCAGTTCATAAGTGGGTTAAAGAGTGAAGCATTAGTAATTTTGATGGGTATTGTTAAATTACCCTCCAGAGGCATGTACCACTTTATATTCCTATCAGCAGTTTATGAGAGTGCCTGTTTTCCTGTAGCTTTGACAACAGAGTATATCATCATACTTAAGCATTTTTGTTAACATGATAGGTAGGAAGTGATAGGTAAGAAATTTAATATGCTTAACAACTGTTTCTGTTCCTGTTACTGAGGTCTGTCTTTTCACACCATTTGCCTAATTTTTATAGTGTTACTGATGTTTTAATTCTCTGTGTCTTGAAGCCATTTACTTATGAAGGGATTAGTTCTTTGTTTCTAATGTCAGTTGACATTTTTGTTCCCATTTTATCCTTTTTTGTGTGTGTTTACTTATGGAGCCTTTTAAAGAATGAAATATAGCATATTAATTTTTTCTTGGTTTCTGGATTTTTTGTGTGAGAATTGTAGAGAATTTACTCCTCCAAGCTTATAAAGAAATTTGTTCATATTTTCTTCTAATAATTTTATGATCTTTTACATTTATATCTTTAATCAATTTAGAGATTATCTGGTAGAGGTCTCAGTTGTCTTTTGATGCTATTCATTTGTTTTAGTATCACTTGTTAGAAATTTCATTCTACCTCACTGATTTGAGATAACTGTTAATAGTATGGCAATGTGACATTTCTTCTTTGGGTCTATATTTGTGCTTTTTGTGGTTGTTTTTGTTTCATCTGTCTGTTTATTCATGTGCCAATACTTTAATGTTTTACTTTTTCCTTGGAGCTGTGCTATCCAATAGGATAGCCACTAACGACATGTGGCTATGGAGCAGTCAAAATTGGGTTAGGATAAAATGAGTTGTACTATAATTGAAGAATGGTGAGGGAAAGGGAGGCCTGGCATGCTACAGTCCATGGGGTTGCAAAGTAGAATGCGGCTGGGCGACAGCAACAACAACAAAATAATTGAGGAATACACACTGGATTTTAAAAAGTTAGTTTAGACAAGGAATTTAAAATATCCCTTTAATAATTTTATATTGTTTATACTTTGAAATAATATTTTGAATATATTGATTTAAGTAAAATATATACTTTCAAGTTGATTTTACATGATTCTTTTTGCTTTTTAAATTGTGGATACTAAATGTTTTTAAATTTTATATGTGATTGTCATTATGCTTCTGTTAGACAGCACTGCTTTTGAGTATGTTTAGGCTTGTTGAGTTCAATATGGTGAAAAGTGGAATCTTAGGGAAAATTGAAAAGGTTTAAGTTTGTGTAAGAAATCTGCTTTATTTATGGAGAATTAAGAATTTCCTTATCTGTGTGTTGCTTCTGCGCTCTGAAATGCCCTTACATTATTTACTATATACTAGATAGAAGGCAACGGTACCCCACTCCAGTACTCTTGCCTGGAAAATCCCATGGACGGAGGAGCCTGGTGGGCTGCAGTCCATGGGGTAGCTAAGAGTTGGACACGACTGAGCGACTTCACTTTTCACTTTCACGCATTGGAGAAGGAAATGGCAACCCACTCCAGTGTTCTTGCCTGGAGAATCCCAGGGATGGGGGAGCCTGGTGGGCTGCCGTCTATGGGGTTGCACAGAGTCGGACACTAGTGAAGCGACTTAGCAGCAGCAGCAGCATGTATGTGTACCTTTAAACATTTGACTATTTCTTATTGACTGACTCAGGTATCCCAGTATCTCCTCTGCTAGATTCACTGTCCTACCTGTGCCTGTTTTTTTTTTTTTTTGTCTTTTCCCCAACTCAGTTCTAAGCTCCTTGAGGACAAGAACATTGCCTTAGACATACTTGTGAACCCACTGCCTAGAACAGCACATGAATAGATTAAACACTCTAGTGTTCATAGAATGAATTGGTAGTGAGAATCTTTGAGACTGGATGAGTTCTCCACAAGATAATATGTTTAGAAGAAAAGAGTGATAAATTTTAGGAGGCATCTGCCCATAGATAAAGCTGGAAAAAGAGTAATGAAAGTAATCTTGAACTAGAACTCCAAAAAAAAATGTATATACATATATATATGTGTATATATATATATATATATATATATATATATATGGGAAGACAGCCAGGAGAGCATTCTTTTTATAAAAGAAAGTTAAGTTTTATTTAAAGACATGTGTGTGTATGTGGGCCTGCTCAGTCGCTTCAGTCATGTCTGACTCTTTGCAGCTCCACGGACTATAGGCTGCCACACTCCTCTGTCCATGGGATTCTCCAGGCAAGAATACTAGACTGGTTTGCATGCTCTCCTCCAGGGGATCTTCCTGACCCAGGGATGGGACCCACATCTCTTGTGTCTCCTGCATTGGCAGGTGGATTCTTTACCAGTAGCACTACCTGGGAAGCCCATTTAAGAGATGAGGCATGAACAAACAATTTTTAGTTAGAATGGAACTTTAGAGATAAGGCCTTGAGAACTGCTGCATTGTTTAAAGAAGCCAGTAAGTAAGGGGAGGTGTTGTAGGCTATTGCACTCCTTTAATGAATATAAAAATTGCAATATCTTGCCCAGTGTTAAATATATTAATTAAAAGACACAATGTTGCTTAATCTCACCAGTGTTTTTCATTTAGAATAGCATGCAAGTGATTCATGTGAAAATTTGTGGAAGGGTTTATTAATAGTTTAAAAGAGTTAAAAAGGTTAAGTGAAATGATTTTTGTTTTCCGAATGAGGAAGATGCATGCACATTTGGAAATATGGAGGAGGAACCCATAGAGATGGAAAGATCCAAGATGCAAGATAGAGGATGAACATTCTTCAAGATCTCTCAGGAAGTGAGGGGAGAGTATTGTGAGCCTAGATAATGGGATGGCTTTTAAGATGTAGAAAAACATCAGTTTCTTTAGGACCTCATTTACACTGGGTGTTTCATGAAGCAGTGATGCTCAGGTAGTCTTTACCTTAGTTATTAAGCTCTTTCTATGTTCTATTCGGAGAAGGCAATGGCACCCTACTCCAGTACTCTTGCCTGGAAAATCCCATGGATGGAGGAGCCTGGTAGGCTGCAGTCCATGGGGTCGCTAAGAGTTGGACACGACTGAGCGACTTCACTTTCACTTTTCACTTTCCTGCATTGGAGAAGGAAATGGCAACCCACTCCGGTGTTCTTGCCTGGAGAATCCCAGGGATGGACGGGGGAGCCTGGTGGACTGCCGTCTATGGGGTTGCACAGAGTTGGACACGACTGAAGCGACTTAGCAGCATGTTCTATTACCATAGTCTTTTCCATTATTATTTAAGACACAAAATAAGGAAGAGAAGTTTGGCTATATTTGGGCAGAGTCAATTTTTGTCTAAATTTTTGTGTTTGTTGCCTTTATGTGTCATTCAAAAGTCAAGTTCTAGAAAAGTAGCACTCTCCTCAGTTTTACTGGATTCATTTTGGAGCATATAAACATTCTGATTTCAAACTTGTTTAAATATTTGAATTTTTTGATTCTCTACTGGAGATTAATAACTCTACAAACATTTGCTGATTGGATTAAAATCTCTGTAGTTTATTCCTCTATTTCATAGAATACAGCGTGAGATAGCACATTTGTCTGACAAATATATATTTATGTCAGATAATATCAGTTTTGTTATCACCATCTGTACTCTGCTATATTTTAACAACAATATGAACAGAGATATACATATAAAATTGTGGATTTACAACCGATATCATCACTAATTTCTAAATAACTAGATGTTTTTGCTAGTTTAGGAAACTTTAGAGTTTTAAGTGAAATAACAACTGAAGCTCTATTTTATGTTTTTGGAAACGTCACACTTTATGGAGAATTCTATTAAAGGATGAAGAAAATGATGCCAAATTAAAGCTAGTTTAAATGAAACCATGAAGGCAAAAAAATCTGTTTTCGATAGCAAAGGAAATTATTACATAACATTGTGATTATTCATTAAAATTTTTTATAGGATGTGACCTACAATTTAAGGTTGTTAATTGTCAGGTAACTCTAAGCCAATATCTGCTAAACATTTACTGTAACAGTATATGCAATGATATGATGAGGTTTTGTTTATATTTTGATTTCAGTCTTTATTCTTTCCTTCAAAATTAAAGATTTTTACAAGACTATAATTATTCAGAAGACTATCTTATCTTAATATGAATATATTTATATCAGACTTAAAGATTTTGCTATTTTCTTAATATATGTCTAGAAGCATCACTTTATATCACTGAAATCAAATACAAAGGAGAAATTCACTGTTAATCTTTCTCACCAAAAAATACTATTTTAATTACATAATCATTCATAATCATAATATAGATACAAAATTTAACAATATATCAGAATTGTCCATGTTGCCATATAGACTTATGATGCTCATTTCAATGAATCCATTAGTCAGTCAAATTCATATTTGCTTATTTAAACATTTCCTCATGTTAGATTGTTAACAGTTTTGCTTACCATAGATATTGCTGAAATACCTTTCTTTGTAACTATCACTTTTTCCACTTTTCTTTTTTTTTTTTAGCTTTGGATTCATCAGGCAGGCCTAGGCTCATACTCAGACACTCTCATTTACAGTGGTTTTTGGCAAATTATTTAACTTTACTAAGTTTTAGCATCTTCATCTATAGAATGGTGTCACTATTCATTACTGTGCAAGATTTCTTGGGGATCGAATTCTAAAAATACTGTACTCATTCCACACATATTTAATGGGCACATATTTTATGGTAGGAACTGTTCTAGATTTTATATACACTACATTGGAGAAAATAAAATCCCCTGCTATTCTATTATATTGCTTACGTAGGGAAAACATACAATATTATGTGTATAGTAATGATAGATACTAAGGATAAAAATGAAGTAATATAAAGGGTAGAATGTGCTAAGGGTGGGAGTAACTATTTCTATTGAGTGATGTCTCAGAATGTCAGATAAGATAATATTTGGGCAGAGAATTGTGGAAAGTAATGGAACAGTGATCTGACCATTTGGGTGAGTAGAGATGGGAGTGAAGGAGAATATTGAAAACAGAGAAAACAGCAAGTTAAAAGATCCTGAGATTGCATTTGTGAAAATACGATTCTGAGATTGCAGGGAAAACAATGGCCAATGGAGCAGAAGCAACTAAGTGAGAAGGAGTAGGAGATATGGTCAGAGATGAATAAGGAAGGGGGTGGGGATTCCCATGGTTTAGCTCCTCATAGGCCATGGGAAGGATTTGGCTGCTCAGAATGTGATGGGAATTATTGCATGGATTTGGGCAGAGAGGAGACACACTGGATTTATTTTGGCTGCTACGCTGAAAATATATTCCAGGTTGGCAATGGTGGAAGGAGAAAGACCATTCAAGAGGCTACTATAAAAATCAGGATAGAAATGGTAATAACTTAAGGTAAAGTCATATACAGAAGTGAAGAGAAGTAGTTGCATTCTGGATTTATTTTAAAAATATGTCCAAAAGGGTTTGATGACAGCTTGTAGGATATTTGAGAGACAGAGAATTTGAGAGTGATCTCAATAGTTTTTCCCCTAAGCAATTGAAAGGATGTCATTTTCTTTTCATGATATGTGGAAAGTTTGGATATGGAAGGAAAATCAGAAGTTGATTTGGGGCACATTATATTTGAATTATATATTATACTGTTCTGAGGTATTCAGGAGACATTTGGATGCACGAGTCTAGAATTCAAGAGAAAGGTCCTAGCTGCTGCTGCTGCTAAGTTGCTTCAGTCGTGTCCGACTCTGTGTGACCCCATAGACGGCAGCTCACCAGGCTCCCCCGTCCCTGGGATTCTCCAGGCAAGAACACTGGAGTGGGTTAAGGTCCTAGCTAGATTATTTAAATTTGAAAGTGGTCAATATATAGATAGTTTTCTAATCTGTAAACCTGAGTACCCAGCTAGAGATTAGTAAGGTTAGGAATAAAAATGATTTGGCAGGCTGAGCCAGTAAGCAATGCCAACATTTAGAGGATGGGCCTCAGTAGAAAGATAATCATTAGCCAGTGACTGAGGAAGAGAACCAGGAAAGAATTGTCCTCTGAAAGCCTAGTGAAGACTGTTTTTCAATAAGAATGAAGTGACTTATAATACGAGCAATGCAAAATAAGACTACTGTTCCTCATCCATTGTATTGGATGGCAACTTAGCCATATCTGTAAAAATTATAGATGCATTTATCTTTTAGCACAGTATTCCCATTTTCAGGAACTTAAACATTGTATAACACAATTATGTATGAGTAATTATGTATGAATACTGAATATTCAATGAAACATTTTATATTATAGCAAAAGATCCATCTAAAGTATGCTGGCTGTGTAACTTATAGTACATCTACATTATGGAATATTATGCAGTTCTGGAAAATAATGAAGAAATTCTCTATGTATAAAGTAGTAAGAAAAGACTCCATGTTATATTATTAGGTGAAAGTATATATAGTATACTGTTTTATCTATAATAGGTCAAATTTGGGCAAACTCTGGGAGATAGTGAGGGGCAGGGAAGCTTGGTGTGCCATAGTCCATGGGTTCTCAAAGAATCAGACATAACTTAGCAACTGAACAACAAAAACTTATCCTTATTAAAGGGAAGAAACAACAAAAACTTATCCTTATTAAAGGGAAGAAAACCTACAGTTGTATATATATCATAAACATTGGAAATATATACAAGAAAATAGTAAAAGTGTTTTTGGTGGGCAGATATGGAAGCAGATGGCTAGGAAG
The DNA here is from genome assembly GCF_029378745.1 of Bos indicus. NCBI lineage: Eukaryota > Metazoa > Chordata > Mammalia > Artiodactyla > Bovidae > Bos > Bos indicus. The sequence goes on along the minus strand of NC_091762.1, from coordinate 45,621,233 downwards.
GGGATACGAGTGAGTGTTTTAAATATATACTAAATAAAAATCTCTTTGATATTTGAATCTTATTTTTTTAAAGGGAGGAGGGAGAGAGGGATCAGCACCAATACAGTATACTAACGCATATATATGGAATTTAGAAAGATGGTAACAGTAACCCTGTATATGAGACAGCAAAAGAGACACTGATGTATAGAACAGTCTTTTGGACTCTGTGGGAGAGGGAGAGGGTGGGATGATTTGGGAGAATGGTATTGAAACATGTATAATATCATATATGAAATGAGTCACCAGTCCAGGTTCGATGCATGATATTGGATGCTTGGGGCTGGTGCACTGGGACGACCCAGAGGGTGGTATGGGGAGGGAGGAGGGAGGAGGGTTCAGGATGGGGAACACATGTATACCTGTGGCGGATTCACTTTGATATATGGCAAAACCAATACAATATTGTAAAGTTAAAAAATAAAATAAAAAAAAAAAACAAATACTAATGGATTCATGAGATAAGCTCTGAAATAAATCGACCAACATATTTGGTAAAGGAGACATTTCAATAAAGAAAATACCTTCTAAAATTTGTGTTGAAAAGGGGAGGAGAGGTATGGAATGACAACTAGGAGGGGATATGAGGAAAGAATGTTATTAGGTTTATCTAGTGATGAGAGTAACAGATCAGAAAGGAAAATATTGATGATGTCAAGAGAGAGAGAGAGAAATTACTGGCATGGGTCAAAGACCTACTAGTGATGGCATTCCTTTTGAATGTTCATCTTCATGCTTCCGACCAATATCAAGCTATTCTCTCAACAGAAATGTTTAACACCTTTCTTCATTTCCTTACGTCTCTGCCCCTTTAAACTGTTTCCTTATTTGCTACTGCAGAAGAACAAATAGATTAGATCAGAATTTTTAGAGATCTAAAATACTCACCTTATGTGGACATCTGGTTTAATCCTCAGAACCATCCTGTGAGCTTCATGTTGCTATTTCCATTTTACAGATGATGAAATTGGTCCTCAGGTTAACTTGTCCATGCTTTACAGTAGATAGTATAACATCCTAGATTCAAATGTCAGCTCTTATGAATCTGGAGGGGTTTTGTTTTGTTTTCTTGATTGTTTTTTCATGTTGTAATGACTTCCATGGGTATTCTGAAAAGGCTTCAAAGAACTAGCCTGTTACTTCAGGCAATAATACAATTTTCTTCTATTTGTTCATTCAGCAAGTAGTTATTGAGCACATATCTTGCATTAATCACTGATCTAGCCATGGAAGTAAAGAAATAAATGAGATAGATATGAATTCTGGCCTTGTGATACCTGTAATCTTTTGAAGAAAAGAGATCATTCTGATTATATGAGGTGTTAGAATAGGTAAAATGTTGTCTGTGAGTAGAAACAAAGTTCTATACTGAGGGAATGAGCTATGGGCTATAAATAAAATACTAGGATAAACTTTTATTTTTATTCATTCATATAAGTTTTTTGTAATTATGAATAATGTTAGTAACCCATTATTGAAAAGAACTTGTCAAGAATCAAAGAATAAAATATCCTTAAGTATTATATATCAGGACTTAAAAATCAACATTTTATGATACTAAATATGTAGTAAAAATAGCTTACCTTTTTCTTGATTTAACTGATTCTTAAATAAACTCATTCACAGTTTTAGAAACCTTAAAAATAAAACTCAAACACCTGTAAGTTTTTCTTTGGTGATCTCTTAAAAGTTTCATGAAAGAAAAAAATATTATCTTTCATTTTTAAAACCGTGTTCTTTAGCCCTCTAGAGGAAATGGTGTGAGAATAAATAATACATTTGTAAACCCAGGATGGAATATAATCTTGACTTTACTGGTAAGAATTGACATACACAAAGCAGCTAATAAAGTACAAATCACAGTGTCAATGTGCAGGAGGTATGATGAGAGATGTACAACAGAAACACCGTGAAAAAGAGAAGCATATGACATAAGTCCCTCAACATTTTAAGACAGATTATCATCACATGCAGATGTTTTCAGCATTTTTATGTTTCTGATTCTGTACTTTGTTTCAAAGTCATAAGAACTATAAAGGGTAACAGTGTTTACCTTTTATGAATTTGTTCTTCTAAAGATATGATGCACAGTAACCAAATTTTCTTCTTCTACATTTTTGTAAAAAAACTGGAAGAATATTTTTTTAGTTATCCTGGAGATAGATGCCATTGCATAGTTTCGCTAAAATACCCAGATACTTTGATATGCGCACATCTGTGAGTTCAGGAAGAGCAAGGGAAAGCCTTGGGTATTGTCCACGTATCGAAAGTGGTTGTAATTTTCCTCATTCACTTTCTTTTCTCCTTCCAATCTGGTAGCTTGAACATTCTTCAGTGGTTTCCTTTCATTTACTGGGTAGAGGATCCACGCATGAAAATGTACAATAGAGGTAATTTCATCTTATTCCTGCCATCTCCCAAACTTACTTATCTCCTGTCCTCATTACTTTCTAAATGCTCTCTCATTCCCAGAAAACCCATGCTGTTTCTCAGTGTTTTCCTCTCATGCAGTACTTAAAATGCCACCCTGCCTGCTCTGCCTGAACCCTTGCTTGCTGAGACTCAGGTCAGATGTCACTGCTTCTGAGATGGCTTCCTCACCTCTCCAAGTGGAGTTAATCACCTCTGCTTCTCTACTCCCATCATGTATTTCTTTGGTCTTTGTTAGTGATTTACTTGTTTAAATATATAGCTCCATTCCCAAATTGATAGTTCTGGGAATGTAGGTTCTAATCATCTTTGTATCACTGCCCAGAGCCTGGTCTATACTTGTTATTTAAAACATATATGTTTAGTAAGTCTTTTGAGGGTACAGTGGGTCGAGGCAAATATCAGAGAATAAAAAGTAGGCTCCTGGGGTGGCTAGCTTTGAATCTGTCTCGTGGGGATTTGTGACTATTGGTGATGGGTAGAAAGAATCAGATCATGTAGATAAGCTGGGGGAAAAAGTGGCAACCAGAGTTGGAGGAATTTTGAAAGAATTGCAGTTTGTATATTTCCAGCATGTATTTCTAAAGGGCACTGCTTCAAGAGTGTTTCATTGGAGTATGGTTTTAATAAAGTCTAGAGCCATTTGCTTGTTCTCAAGATGTTCCTTGTAACTCTAAGGCTATATCTAAATTAAAGCTAATGGCCAAGCAGAGATTTTTTTTCCCCTCTGTTAATGGCTAGCAGGAAAGAACCATTAGCAAATTTGTGAATTAAAGTCTGTTTATAAGTTATTGAGAAGAATCATCATGTATTCCCTTAAGCAATTCCCTCTGCCTTAAAAGTAAGTATAACTGATATATTCAATGAGCAACACTCATGGGATGTAATCAAAAGCAACTTTATTTTGTCTCCCACTATTCTAATAAAATTTATTCAGCAGGGAGAAGTTCCTCCTCTGACCCCAGATAAAAAATCTTGCAGTCCAAAGATGTTCTATACACTCGTAGGTAATAAAAAGCCCTGCAGCCACTTGAAGTCACAAACACAGTCTCCTTGAATAATTAGAAATGCCTAGGGTCCCCTGTAATAATCAGAGCTTCACACTTTATTCATGGTTAGAGGGGTATCTAGTCCTCTCAAGAGCTGGCTGCAGATAGCACTTCGAGTTCTTACCTCTTTCTCCCCAATGGCACCCCACTCCAGTACTCTTGCCTGGAAAATCCCATGGACGGAAGAGCCTGGTAGGCTGTAGTCCATGGGGTCGCTAAGAGTCGGACACGACTGAGCAACTTCACTTTCACTTTTCACTTTTCACTTTCATGCATTGGAGAAGGAAATGGCAACCCCCTCCAGTGTTCTTGCCTGGAGAATCCCAGGGACGGGGGAGCCTGGTGGACTGCTGTCTATGGGGTTGCAGAGTCGGACACGACTGAAGCGACTTAGCAGCAGCAGCAGCAGTGGTTATATTGATGCTGTTAGAGTTGAAGTTCTGGAAGGAAGGGTCAGAAAGAAGCCAAGAAGGTCTCTTTTTGGCTGATACTGCTGTAAGGTGTCATTGAGAGTTTCAGTATGGTTCTTCCTCTCATGGGCTCTTTGTTAGGTTCTTCAGAGAAACATACTGGGAGCCTCTTACCACGCCTTCTAAGGAGTGGATAATTTGGGACTTAGCCGATGCATTCTTTTGTGCCCTCCTCAGCCCCTCATCAGTCTACCCCAGTTGGGATTACCTTGCCCCTCCAGATTGTCCTCTCTAGTCATGTTTTCACAGGCTCCAGGCTGGCTCTCGCTCATTTGTCGGAGCCAGTGAATCCTTGCTGTCATAAACAGTAGAATGGAGCCACAGTGGTGTGACCCACATTGATCTCTTTCACCACTTGCCACCTCGGTTTGACAGCAGAGCCTCTTTCCTTTAGACTCCTTAGGCATATGTCAGGTAACTATCCACTGTGGCTCCTAAGCTCCTGGTGATACATACCAGAGCACATATTTTAGCCCTTCTCTTCAAGCTTAAGCTGAGGAGAATGGACCTCTCCCATCCTCACCCCTAGAACACTGATGGCTATCTCTGAAGAATGATCTTCCTCATAAATCCTATTTCAGTTTGTCTTCGAAAAACTTCACCATTTTACATCCTTGGTGAGAGTGAGGGTTTTCAAGCATCCTGTAACTACTTTTCAACCATTCCTTTCTCAGTTTTGCAATTGGCCTGGCAGTTTCTTTGTAATATATCCTTTATGGTATCTTGGGATCTAAGATGAAGCTTCCAAAATAAAGGCCTGTTACTCAAATAAATATTCACAAAGCAGAATAAATAGCCATTTGAATGTATTACCCTTCACTGATAGGCATTATTGACTTGCACGGATGAATTGAGGGTGAGTGATCAGTAACACTAAGTAACACTAAATAACTCTAAGTAACAAGTGAGCTAATTGTTTTTTATGCCCTTGATTGTAAATCTTATCTTTTAAAATTTTTTAAAAATTATTTATTTATTAATTTTTGGCTGCACTGGGACCTAGTTGTTGCATGCGGGCTTTCTCTGGTTGAGGTGACTGGAGACTGCTCTGTATTTGTGGTGTGTGGACTTACTGCAGTGGCCTCTCATTGCGAGCATGGGCTCTAGAGTGTACAGGCTTCAGTCATTGTGGTGCACGGGTTTAGTTGCCTCGCCACACGTGAAATCTTCCCTAACGATGCCTCGAACCTGTGCCCCCTGCTTTGGCAGGCAGATTCTTAACCGCTGGACCACCAGGAAAGTTTGATCTTATCGTGATACCCTCATAAGGCCTACTGAGTGAAAAAGGGAACAGGTAAATATTATTAATTGTTTAATTAAACAGTATTTAATTAATTGTTCTTAATTAAACAATGATCAGGTATCTAGGCTAGCCCAAGAGGAACTCAATTATGTCTCTACAAGCACTCATCTGTAATCTGAATACTAAGAAAAGAGTGAAATATGGCATTGATAGAAGAGTTTTTTTCTTTTTTATTCTTTTTCCTAGACTGAGTTGGAATCTGCCTGCAATGCAGGAGACCTGGGTTTGATTCCTGGGTTGGAAAGATCCCCTGGAGAAGGAAATGGCAACCCACTCCAGTATTCTTGCCTGGAGAATCCCATGGACAAAGGAGCCTGGCAGGCTACAGTCCATGGGGTCACAAGAATGGGACACAACTTAGCAACTAAAGAGAGAGAGAGACTGAGTTAGATTGAGTGTTTAAGTAGCAGTTTGTCTTTGGTATACTTCAGCCTCCTCCTTTTTCTTTTTTGTTACAGTTCTCCTGTCTCCCTGTGCTCAGGCACCTATTTACCCAGTAAATACCCAATATATGCAGTATACTATTAGTTTTTCAAGTCCCAAGCCCAGCCTTCTTTTCAGTTTTCTGCATTCCTGATTCACCTCCCCTTTTCATAACCACAGTTCACATCTGTACCACTCACTAACCTAAGTTGGAGATAGCAGAAAGTGTTCTGATTGAATTAATTCACACCAACGTTTAGACAGCTGGAAATAGTTTAAATTGTTGATCCCTGCTGTAAATCGAATACTTGCATCTTTAAAAAAGAGGTTTATTAATCCAAATTAATTTGATCTGTGAAGGAACAAGAGTACTTCACATATGTAAAGCTTTCATATACTTTCATATTCTTCACATATTCTTGGCATATGCTAAGCTTTCAATATTATTTGTTGAATGAATGAATGAATGTTGGACTTTCAGGCAGCATAAAAAATTAAGTCAATATTTTAAGCAATTTAGGAAAGATATTTTAAGGCAGAGGTGGCATCTTTTTATATTTATTAGCTCTACCTTCAGGGTCTGCTCCTTAGACTGTTTTGCTTTTCAGTGTTCTAAAGATGAAACACACAGAATATTTAAAAATCTAAACATTTCACAACTCACACATGGAAACAGGAAAAAAAGGCAGTGGGAGATTGGGGAGTTGAGATTGAGTCTGTAGTTGTAATGGCTAAAGTACTTATTAGTCCAAATGTATAAAACTGAGGGGCCCAGAACTGAAATAAAATATGGGTAGTGTAAAAATTGGATTTTACTTCACGTTTATTTGGCTTTTTGGTCTAAATGACCTGGTTCCTTTTATCAAGATTGGTCTCTTTCACAGCTATTTTGCTTCTCTAAATAAACTGAACTGTGACAAAGACTAGGCCCAATGAGGGAAAGAGCAAAAAAAGAGAACTTTGCCTTTTGTCTACCAGCAGTCAGTCAGTACAGGAAGAGGAGGTTGATGAACTTGTTGGAGCTACACCCTAGGTTGTGAGTCAGAACTGGTCCCTTTGAAGTGCTTTACTCTGCCCAGGCACTAGATAATCTGGACTGAAAAATAATGAGAAAGACAATACTGAATAACATATTCTACTGAAGTACTGAAATGTCTATATATTCAATGCCAGGCAAAATAAGCCTTCACTACCATAAAGAGCAGGTAGGTATGGCTAACCTGGAGCCTTTCCAAATATTAACATAAAACATTGGAGGAAAATGGCCTGAAAGCTCAGTATATGTTTCACATTAGTGGAATAATGCCATGAGGTTAGAAAAGAGAGTGAGAAAGAGAGATGGGAGGAGGAATCACCAATATGCAAATAATTTTCTTTTTCACATGAGCGTTTTTTTCTGTATTTTTTAAATATTTATTTTAATTGGAGGATAATTACTTTACGACATTGTGGTGGGTTTTGCCATACATCATCATGAATTAGCCACAGGTACACATGTGCAAACAATTATTAATAGAAACTTATTGGACTTCCCAAAGGAGTAGAGCTGAGAACCCCCTGGGTTAAAGAGCAATGAATAATTCTGAGCTCTTAACTGCACGTTGAGGAAGGTCCTCCATGCACTTAAAGAGGTCACAATGTCTTTTAATGCAACAGTAAGGACATTGCTAAAAACACTGCACAGATAGTAACCATTAAGCCTGGGATGAGCCAGAGTCAGCTTTGCAATGCTGCCTGCAGAAAGAAAGATCTCATTTGTGAAAATAACCGCTCCGTTTTCATATTGCCAGACATCTGCTCTTGGCTAAGAACAACATGAAAGGGAATTTGTTTTCTGGTAAGGTTCTGTCCTTCTGCAAAGGAAGACCTTCTTTTAAAATAATTGACCATCTTGAGAATGGCCTATATTCAGATCTGCAGATTAATCTAATTAGGGTCTCTCCCTTGGGTTAAAATTGCCACTTAACTCTTGTGGATGCCTAATGGCATTCTTGTCCTTACACTTTATACCAGGATCAGCAACTACAAACATAGGGTGAAAGATATTTGGGAATACAGAAATACAGTGTCATAGTTAAAAGTAGGAAATACACATTCGGTGGGGACCTATGGTTTGCATTTATCAGGCATGCTACTCTCCCATATATATCTTTGCAACAACTTTTTAAAGAGAAAGCCTACACAGAGCGTTTAAATAACTTGCCCAATATTCCTCACCCTGTATAGTGGAAAATGTAGAATTTAAACCTAGAGCTATCAAACCCTAAAACCTAGCATCTTTCTTTTGGGTTATACTGGCTTCCTTAAGGGAATTACAGGTTGCAAGAAGGCAGTACTTATTAACAGAAGGTACTGTGGGCTTCCCAGCTGGCACTAGCAATAAAGAACCTGCATGCCAATGTGGGAGACTATAAGATGTGTGAGTTCGATTCCTGGGTCAGGAAGATTCCCTCGAGGAGGAAATGGCAGCCCTCTCCAATATTCTTGCCTGGAGCATCTCATGGACAGAGGAGTCCAGCAGGCCCCAGTTCATAGGGTCACAAAGGGTCAGACAACTGAGAAACTTAGCATTGTGAAATACTAAATATTTTCTTGGGTCAGAGGACAGGGGGACCAGGGACAAAGCAGCATTCTAGACATTTCATCAAATGGATCCTCCCTTGAGCACGTCTGAGTGCGCTCTGTGTTTCAGCGTTTTTTCTCAATGACACTGCAATTTCTGTCAGGCCAGGACTTCTAACTCTAATCTTGTTTCCCCATGTTAGTGCCTCGCTAAAGTATTGGTAACATGGGGAAGGGTTGTGGTAACATGGGGAAGCATCGTGTTAACACGTGGTTGCCCTATTTTGAATGGAACAAAGAGGTCCAAATAGAACTTCACTTTCTTAGAAAGGTGACTTATTTACTATATTTCACAGACATTGCTTTTATGGTATTTTAAAATTCACAAGCCTATTATATTGTCTTTTTGATTATAAATTATAGAGATTTTGACAAACCGGATATTTCTTTAGGAAGCCCTCTCCTAAATTTAAGTAACAAAGAGCCATAAGAAAAAAACCTGTTTTTGTCGGGAATTATTTTATATGGTCTGGTCAATGTCAAAATGTTGTCAGTCAGTCAGTTCAGTTGCTCAGTCATGTCCGACGCTTTGTGACCCCATGAACCACAGCACGCCAGGCCTCCCTGTCTATCACCAACTCCCGGAGTTCACCCAAACCCATGTCCATCGATTTGGTGATGTCATTCAACCATCTCATCCTCTGTTGTCCCCTTCTTCTCTTGCCCTCAATCTTTCCCAGCATCAGGATCTTTTCAAATGAGTCAGTCCTTCGCATGAGGTGGCCAAAGTATTGGAGTTTCAGCTTCAACATCAGTCCTTCCAATGAATACCCAGGACTGATCTCCTTTAGGATGAACTGGTTGGATCTCCTTGCAGTCCAAGGGACTCTCAAGAGTCTTCTCCAACACCACAGTTCAAAAGCATCAATTCTTTGGTGCTCAGCTTTCTTTATAATCCAGCTCTCACATCCATACATGACCACTGGAAAAACCATAGCCTTGACTAGACGGACCTTTGTTGGCAAAGTAATGTCTCTGCTTTGTAATATGCTATCTAAGTTGGTCATAACTTTCCTCCCAAGGAGTAAGCATCTTTTAATTTCATGGCAGCAATCACCATCTGCAGTGATTTTGGAGCCCCAAAAAATAAGGTCTGACACTGTTTCCACTGTCTCCCCATCTATTTCCCATGAAGTGATGGGACCAGATGCCATGATCTTAGTTTTCTGAATATTGAGCTTTAAGCCAACTTTTTCACTCTCCTCTTTCACTTTCATCAAGAAGCTCTTTAGTTCTTCTTCACTTTCTGCCATAAGGGTGGTGTCATCTGCATATCTGAGGTTATTGACAATTCTCCTGGCAATCTTGATTCCAGCTTGTGCTTCCTCCACCCCAGCATTTCTCATGATGTACTCTGCATATAAGTTAAATAATCAGAGTGACAATCTACAGCCTTGACGTACTCCTTTTTCTATTTGGAACCAGTCTGTTGTTCCATGTTCAGTTCTAACTGTTGTTTCCTGACCTGCATACAGGTTTCTCAAGAGGCAGGTCAGGTGGTCTGGTATTCCCATCTCTTTCAGAATTTTCCACAGTTTATTATAAATGGCAGATCATACCAACAGTGCCCCACAGGTCCATTGTGATTGCACAGCAGACCCCACACATCAACAACTTGAGTGATTTTGACACTCTGGCTCTGAAAAAGGTAAATACAATTAAGACTGGGCTGTGAAATAAATCTAAGTATTCATTTGGGGATGCTAATCAGATTCAGAGACTGACCCCAAAGTATTCACGGTATTGTGTTTTTCTTTTAAAAATCTATAAAATTTTATTAAAAGTGAGAAATATTGAAACTACCAAATAAACATGACGAATATATTAAGTGGCCTGTCTCCTGATATTAACGTAGAATTTACTGCAGAAAAAAGAGCTAGTGCAAAATCAGCATTCTGTCTGGTATCCTTACTCTTTGAAGAGCACCAAATGTTTGACATTATTAGAACTGGCTTGGAATCAAGTCAAAATTTAAACAGAGCTACTAATCTTATTGGTATGAACTTGACTTGGAGGGGGTAAGAAGGAGCACTGGGCTTCAGGTTGGAAAATGAGCCCCATCCTGGCTCAGTCACAGTCTTTCCGATCTGGAGGAAGTCTTGTTGTCTTTTGTTTCAATAACCTCATCTGGAAAATGGGGGAAATATACCTCTCTCTGGCTGTGTGGGGATGTTGTGAATATCAAACAATGTAATCCACATGCTGGCAGTGAGAAACATGTCTTAGCACTATAAGATAGACGTTATTATTTTTAAAATGTATCTACTTGGCTTAGTTTGTCGTTGTGGTGTACAGGACTCTCATTCGCAGCATGTGGGATCTCGTTCCCTGGTCAGGGATTGGACCTGGACCCCCTGCTTTGGGAGCATGGAGTCTTAGCCACTTAGCCACATCAGGGAAGTCATTATTATTATTATTATAATCATCCAGAGATAAAGCTGTTAAAATGAAGATCTAATTCGATCTAAAAGAAGTATACAATAAATACCTTGTCAGTCATATGAAGGCAATGTCTTTTATTGATGACTGTAAAATATACAAGCATAAATTGGTTTCTTACCAACTGTTCTCTACTACTTACCAAGGAACATTCCCTTTCACCCCCCATAAAAATTAAGCTGTAGAAATCTGTTATTGTGACATTTAAGCACCAGACACTGACTTTACCATTTCACTACTTTCCTTTTTATTGTCCCTGGTGGTAAATTCACTAGAGAGGGAAGTGCTGGTAACATGCAGGTTGCACTTTTGGATTTCCAGCAGTAATAATTGCCTAACTGCTTGAATGTCAGTGGTTGGTGTACAAAAGGACTCCACTAACTGAGATTTACTGGTCTCCCCCTTTGATATTCCATTAAGGATAGTGTAGAGAGAAAGTGTGCTTTGAAAAATTGTTAGAAAAAACTGAGCTAGGTTTCTAGAGCTCCACCACATATGACTCTAGGTTCAACGAGGCTGCTGGGTGCTGGGAAATGAGCGGGAGCTCTCATTATAGCCAGTGTTCAAATCTTAGCTCCTCCTCTTACTGAAATGACTTTGGTTTTAAGCAATCTTTAAATTATTTTGCTCAGTTTGCTTGTCTATGTAAAAAGCAGGGTGGTACATTCATCTATTTAACTCCTGTGTACTGAGCCCTTGTTATGTGACACATACATGCTGGGTTTTGAGGGGCCAGTGATGATCAAAATATGCCCATGCGCAGTTTACTTTTCATGGGGAAATGGAAATGAAGAGTTAAACAAAGTAATAAGCTCTTCTTCACAAAATTTAATGAGGAATCAAAGTGGAAGAGCGATAGAATGTGAGAAGTATTATAATCATGAGATTAAGGTAATAAATGATGGAGATAAGCAGAAAAAAGAGATTTGGAAGGTTATGTTTAGAGGACTATATCTAATAATAGTAACTACCAGTGAATTCAATAATAATAATAATAGCTATCATTATTGAATACTACTGTGCACTACATACCATGAAAGTCATTTGCATGTGTTACATACATTTTATCCACTTTACACACCAAGGAAGTAATTATCGCCTTTCCATTCTCCAGGGGATTTCCCCAACCCAGGAATCGAACCTGCATTGCTGGCAGATTCTTTACCAGCTAGGCCACAAGGGAAGCCCAAGAAAACTGGAATGGGTAGCTTATCCCTTCTCTAGTAGATCTTCCTGACCCAGGAATCGAACTGGGGTCTCCTGCACTGCAGGCAGATTCTTTACCTACTGAGCTATCAGAGAAGCCCAATAATAGCTATCATTATTGAATATTATTATGTGCCACATACCATGAAATTGTTATGTACATTTTATTCACTTTACATACCAATGAAGTAATTATTATTGTTTCTTTTAATGGAAGCTCCAGATAGTTAAATGACTTTCTCAAGTCTCACACGTAGTGAGTAATGGAGTTAGAAATCTGATCCTAGGTTTGTTAAGGCTGGACATTCATGCTTGTGGGCTTCCCTGGTGGCTCAGTGGTAAAGAATCTGCCTACCAATGCAAGAGACGCTGGTTGATCTCTAGGTCAGGAAGATGCCCTGGAGAAGGAAATGGCAGCCCATTCCAATAATCTTGCCTGGGCAGTCCGATGAGTAGAGGAGTCTGGTGGGCTACAGTCCATAGGGTCACAAAAGAGTCAGACACAACTTAGCAACTAAACAACAGACAACAACAATATTCATGCTTGTAACCACAGTTGCTATACCACCATAACAAAGACAGCAAAAAAATCTAAAGTCTATGGAAATGTAACCTAAACACCTCCCTGTTCACTCCTACTACACGTAAAAACTTCTACATGTAATTGTAACTTCTACAATTCAGGAATTGTGACCCATGAAGACATTCAGATAACAATTCAAATGTCTAATCCTTTTTTTAAGGGTGGAGGTCTCTAACTTCCAGAGCAGAAAGTTCCTAACTAACATATTTTCTTGACAAATAAAATAAAGCAAGTTCTACCTGGGAATCTTTAAATTATCTCTTTAGATTTTCAGCACACAATTTACAAGTGACAGGCAACATATTTCATTATCTTTATGTTTGAAATAACTTTCAAAGAGAGTGGAGAGGGGCGTTTGACATTATTGTAATCAATTCTGTCAGAAATATTATTGGATTTACTTGATTTTGTGAACACAATCATTTTTCATTGTTATTCTGAATTTTCTCAGATGTTTTACAGGAGACCAACATAAATAGTAAAATACCCTTCAGTAAGACATCTGTTGAAAAAATAATGAGAAGGTGTTCTTCTGAGCAGAGGCACTGTGTAAGCTGTGATGGCCTCTTCTTATAGCAAAAAAGGGCAAATTTCCAAACGTCCTCTTGCTAACAAAACTCCACTTCCCTTGACCAGAAGGACAACATGGCTTCCTATAACCTGAATGGCAGCTGGACTTTGTTGCGTTAAGGAGAAAAGCATAACTAGAAAGATTTAACTAACATGTCTTGTGAGAAGGTCCAAGCTGTGATAAGACCATGAATCTGTCTCTGTTGGCCCTGATCCAAACAGCCTTGCCTAATTTAGATGTTTTATTGGGCTGAAAACCTTTGTGTGAAGGTTCACTTCTTTGCCTGGTTACCATTTATATATTGGGTCTTTATCTTTAGAGAGTAAAGATTGAAGAAGGCATAGGACAGGTGTCTGTGTGGCTGGCAACTCTGGATGGGATGCTCCTGTCCAATAATACTTTAGCATATTATGAGGAGAACTGTCTATGTCTCCTTATATGTAGATGAGGGGAAACTGCTCTTATTCTTGGGCACGATTTAAGACTGGAGCAGAAATATACATTTAAGTGAAGTACCTAGAATTTAAAAATTATCGTTTGTGTCCTTAGTTGACTCTTAAATTGCTTATAACTCTTGTCATCTTATTTCTACTTATTTCTAAGTAAGTAATAATATAAATAATAATTCTTACTTATTTCTAAGTAAGATATTTGTTGGTCTTATATGTAGAACTTGAAAGAATATCTGACAGAGGTCTTGGGCATAAATCAGAGAAGGCATTACTGTCCTCATTTCATGTATGAGGGATCCAGATGTCTGCGAACTTAAATTATCTAATAACTCTTAGCTACTAAGTGGCAAAAAAAAGAGTGCTTAGAAGTCTAGATGGCTTTCCTGCAAAACCAAGAGCTTGCCTTTGGAAGTATTTTTGTCATCTATCTATAGATGAGACGAGAACTTTCATTTTATTTCTTCTAACAACCTATCCCATGGGGTAATTTGGTTTGTAGTACTATGTGTAGTATGTGTATGTTTGAAGTTATTGTGTATTTGCATGAAGTGGGAAATCGTCTCAAAGTCTTCGGGGAGATATTAAATGAAATTTTTCTTCCACAGTTTGAAAAAAATGGTGAGTTATTTGTTTCTATCCCTCAACTAATTTTGTTTTTTATTATTAAAATAATATTTTGACATTGTCAAGCATATTTTTGAGGGTGTGAGAGTAGGATAGCAAAAAATGGGACAATATCTTTCCTATTTTTGTATTTCAAGGGCCTAGCAAAGCAGCAATAAAAGATAACTGAGTGTTTAAAAGTTTTGAGTCATAGAATTCTTCTGAAGGAAAGCAATCTGATTTCTTTCAAATATACCTAGCTACCTAAATTTAGCTAACATAAGCTAAAATTACTGGAGAAAGTTTCTAAAAAGATCTATTTTGATGAATAGCTAAGCATACTTTAGAGTTAGCATATCAGATATCAGGATGTAAATGAGTACTTCCAAACCACTTGAAAAGCGTTTGTTCTAAACTTGTACTCTAGCTACAAAGTCATAAGTACAGAATTTTATACAGCTCTATGCTAGAAATGTAAGAGTGAAGCAGTCAGATTCTGCCCTCAAGGATTTGGTAGACTGACTGGGGAAGGGAAGTAAGATTTAAGATACTTGATCTACCTACAGAGAATGCTGGTAATGAGGAATAATATCCATGCCAAATAAGGCTCCAGTCAATAAAGGTTTAAAACTTAAGTAAATAGAAGGCAGGAAAAGAATAATGTGAAGGTGGAGTAAGGAAGACTTCCTAGAGGAGGCAGAATTTGAGCTAGATCTTTAAAGATTGCTGTTGTTTAGTCACTAGGTTGTATCCGCCTCTTTGTGACCCCATTGAGCCCGCCAGGCTCCTCTGTCTATGGGAATTTCCAGGCAAGAATACTGGAGTGGGTTGTCATTTCTTTCTGCAGGGAATCTTCCTGATGCAGGGATTGAACCTGTGTCTCCTGCATCAGCAAATATTGGCAAGCAGATTCTTTCCCACTGAGCCACCAGGGAAGCCTCAGATCTTTTAAAGATGTGGATTAGCGAAGACAAGAGAGGTTAGACCTATACTGCATAGAAAGCTGGAAGAAAAGGACCGAATGTGCACAAGCATGAGGCCTTCCAAAAGATAACAAGGAGCAGCCAGGGGAATTAAGTATGACTGAAAAATGATTTGCCCATCAAAGGTAATTCAGCCTTGGTTTTGCTGCCTGATCTTCTACAAATTTGCATTCAAATTGATGAAGTTATAGTGTATGTGGTCTCTAGCCTGTTGTAAATTTCCAGCTCTGTGTTTTTCAGGCATCTCTTTCTCATGAGCTCCCTTAGAAATCAAGAGAAATAATACACCGTGCTGAGGAAAGAGAATCTGGTCCTTTGTGCATCCCTGCTGTGGTGCAGCACGGTTTGCTGACCAAGGGCACGGGATCCTATTTCTAGGATTAGTCAGAAAGGATTGAGCACATGTCTGTAGAGTTTTGCCTCAATATTATATTTTAGATGGTTCAGTCAGAGCTGTTACATTTGGCAGCATTCCTTGTTAGCATTTGATAAACAATTATTGCCAAATGTTAGCAAGGAAACCTGCCAAATGTTACAGCTCAGATTTAACTGCTGAAAAAAAGATGCAGTTCGAAAAAGGCTTTTGCTACAGAGCCATCGCCTGGTGTGCCAGTTCTGAAGCTGCAGGGGACACCGGTTGGGACAAATTGTGAGTCTAAAGGTATAGGGCCATTTGCCAGCAGTTCTGGGTTCCCCTCTGAAGTTATGAATTAGTTGACACCTGTTGGTTTTCAAAGCAGTAAGTTGGTGGCAAATCATTTTGGGGAACATTTTGTTCCAGGGCATCTGGTCACACTTAATATTTGACACTTCCTCTTTCATGGCACTTTATGCCAACGGATAGGATAGAGTGATAGATTATTTGATGATGTAGTCTCTTTTTGCTCATCTGTTGGTGGATTGTCCAGTTTCTTCCAGGGTTCAGTGTTCTTTATCAAGGTACAGTGGAATTATTCCTAATTTCCATTTCCCTCAGGAAACATTTCCCCATCTTTTCATTCTCATTTTCTATCCTTAGTTACCAAATGAAAAAGTACCATGCTAAAATTACCAACACCCTCCCCAATTTTGGATAGTGTTACCATCTTGGTAACTCAAGAGAATATTGTCAGCTTGGTGCACCTGGATTTTAGTTGTTGGGCACTATCTATGTCAGAGGAGTCCTAGATACTTGTTTAAGAATAAGAGAAAATATTAAAATAGATGTCTGGATAATAGTATAGTTAATTATCTTTACAGCTCATTGAAGAGCTCTTGGGTGGGGGTTGATTAAGATCAACTGCAAACTTGAAAGTCTTTATCTTTATTTGACGGAGCTTTATTCTTGTCTTTGCCTTGTACAGTTTTACAGGGGCTTGTGTTGGGGGTAAGCAATTTTATTTAATAGGTAGGTGGTTTAAAGCTTGAAAGAATAGCTAAAATGTTGGGACACACTCAAGGTCCATAAAAATAAAAAGGTTAAAATTGGGGTTAAAAGACTGACAAATTTACTAAATAGGAATTGATAGAAATATTTGTCTTTATGTGAAAAAATCCATGGCACAAGTCACACTTGTATTTCTTCTCCAGGAGTTAATCTCTCTTCGAAAGTTGAGGTAGTTTTCCTCCAACCATAAACTCAAATACTTGCTTGCTTTCCTGGGGCAGTGTTCCCAAGCAGCTTGTCTTGGCCAGTCAAATGTGCTAGTCCAGGGCTTTGAATGTGAAGTTAGTGACTCAGGAAGGAAAGAGAGTGGAGAATTCATCCTGCAGGCGATGGTGATATCTTTAACAGAGGGCATCAGTGGTTTCCATAGGTCGATTCGGTGCTGGTGGCCGTGACAGAATATTCTGGTAATGCGTAATAATATAATTACAGTATTGTGTTTATTGCTTAATTATTTATTGAACCTTTTTAGCCTCCCCATCACTATAACCATTTCCTAGTTCATATCTTTATAATCTCCTCCCTGAACTAGTATAAAGGCCTCTTAATTGTCACCTTATATCCTCAGATGTATTCTCTATATAACCTATAGTCTATTGAGTGATATAAAATGAAAAAAATACCAGAAAATTTCTTGTTCAGAGGAGAGATAAGATACAATAAGAAGGTATTAATTAGTGTTATAAGATCAATAATAACATGGGGGAATTAAGAGCATAATAAAAGTAAAAAGCCTTGGTGAAAAAGCAAAACGGTAAGGATAAAGATGCATGTACATAATTTTGAAGATTGAGGAAAGAAAATGAGGACTAATTGCCCTCACATTGCCTGTGGAGTACAAGGCAAGATCATCTGCTATGATGTTGCATTGGGTCTTCAGGGAAATACTAATTGGCCAAATAAAATTAAATAATTACCTTTATGAGGACTCAGCTAAGATTGACAGCCACAAAAAGTGTTGTGGCCTCAGTTGATATTGTTATGAAAAGAAAATTCTCTCTCTCTCTCTTTTTTTATAGTTAGGATATAGGAGTATAGAAAGTAAGATATAGGGTTAATTTAGGTTTGGGTATTTATCAGATGGGCCCTATTGAAGGGTAATTTCACCCAAAAATTGAAGATGGGGATAAGTAAAAATTCCAGTTCTGAAAATGAGGAATAGATTGGATAAGAGAGGAAACAAGTCAGAGTATACAGGAGAAAAATTGAAGAAGGGGATAAAGGAACTTACTTTGAGATGGAAGAACCGTTTATGGTCATACATTAATCTTATTCTTTCAAAGGTGGAATAATGATGGAAGGTGCCAAAATTGAAAATAGTTGAGTGTTAAAGTGGAATGAAGGTAAAAGTCACTAAGAGGACAATTTCATCTGAAACTCTGAGTGGAAGTCCATGTTCTGTTCTTAGGACTAAAGATTGTTTCCTTAAAAGAGAGAAGAGTGGTCGGTTTCACTGGCTACTGTTATTGTCCTGGCACCTTAAGAGAAATAGATAAGTGCACAGTGGTTTTTCTCTGGAAAACTCTGGCCAAGGATACAAATAAGTTGGCAGCAAAAAAGTGCATAAAATAGTAGTAACTTCAAAGCTTATATAAACTAATTTCCTACCCAGTTAACTTGATTGATAATTTTCCTGATGAGCTTGAATACCACAAGTAGCAGAGAACGCTCTTGCCTCTCAAGGCAGTTCATTCTCTGGTGGAGCTGATTCACTGATAGTAATTTCTTCCCTGAATTGTGTAAACATATAGGCAGAAAGTTTGCATACTTGTATTGTCAAAATGCACCTCTTCAATTGTGTGGAGACATTTTGTGTCTGCACTCATCCTTTTCAGGATAAAACAAGCCCATTTCCTTCATTTGACCCCCATGAAGCATGGTTTCAAGGCCTTGTGATATCCAGATTGTGAAGGCTTAGGGACTGAGTTACAGACAGGCCTTTCTTGATCAGACACCACCCTTCATCTGTGTTCTCATTTTGGGGGACTTTTGCTCCTTTACCTATACTCCAGACCCATCTCTCATCTGTTTCCTCTGACTACCTTTCACTTTTCCTGGAATGGTCATGTTTTCATTCTTAGTGACATCTTGTTCATCACTCAGTACGCACCTCAAATGTTACCCAATCTTGTTCCTCAAGGCAGCTTTGATCACACCTGTTTTGTAGTACCAGCACTCGTTTTATACTTACAGCACTTATATTTATTTTTTTCTGCTAAAAAATGATCTTATTCATCCTTGTGTTCTCATTGTAAAGTATGATTCTTCATGTAAAATCCAATAAATATCTTTAAATGTATACATTTGTTTTTCAAGTGTGGTACCCCAAGTTGGACACAATACTTCAGCTTCAGAGTAAGTTGGAAGTATCATGTTAGTTAATCTGAACACTGTGTCTACTGCGATGCTTATTTATTTGTTTTATCATTTGCCTGTTTGTATTGTGGCTCCAGGTTACTCATATTGAGCTCATACACAACTGCATTCCCTGTTCTTTTTTGCCAGCCTCTATTGTTATGCCAGATCTTCTCCATGCTCAGCTCCTAGCAACAGAAACTGACTCTGGCTAATTTAGTTAGAAAATAAAAGTAGTTGTTGAAAGGTGGTGTATAACTCACAGATGCAACTGGAAATCTGGAATTTAGAAAATGGGCAGTGGCAGGAAGAGGCCAGGCAGCTGGAAGCACAGCCGAAACCCCGGGGAACACGGACACTTAAATGGCAGATGGAAGAAGAGAGCCCAGGAAGGGAAACTGAGAGCACACAGTCAGAGGGGCATGAGGGGAACCACAGCAGTTTTACAGCCACGGACTTTTAAGAGAGTAGAGAGAGAATTCCACCAAGAGCAGGCTAAAAGTGGCATCACAGCCGAGGTTTAGTAAGACAGTGACTGTGAAATGTCCGTTGCCTTTGGCGAGCTCGGTAAGACTATTTTCAGTCAAGTGGTGAAAACAGAAGGTAACTTCCAGTGAGGGGGAGAGTCTGCAGGGTAGGCTAAACTTTTGTTTTGATATTTTGGGTGAAAATAGCTGAAGAAAGGAATATGTGACTACAAGGTAGAGCTAGTAGATGAGAATCTTGAGCTATTTTATAAGCTGTGGGAAAATGCTGGGAAAGAGGTTGGAGCAGAGAAGAGAAAAGGGATAACTGGTTAAATTGTGTTTCTGAGGAGACAGAGGGCTCAAAGCAGAAGTCAGAACAGTAGTTGTGAAGGTGGGAGGCTCCCTCATCCTTTGAGGTAGAAGGAGAGCAGAAAAGGTGTATGAATAGTAAGTTTGGGGAAGAGAGGCAGATGGACGTCATCTTTGGTTTCCGTCTTCTCAGTGAAGTAGAGGAGAAAGTGATTTATTGAACATGGACTAGGACACTTGAGGCATTTCCTTTTGCAGTGTATTTTGTTGTTGTTTTGTTGATGGATTTTCTTCGATTAGCCACTCCATAATCTGTGGTATTTGCCAAGTCCACACTCTCCCTAAATAACCTGACCTAGAGCTACTTGCAGTTGCCTCATGATAGCATGTATCGTTTCTCACTGTGATTATTATAGAGGCATTCGCCTCTACCAGTAGGCACTCAAAGAAGATACTCATGTTTTATTTCCATTCTTGGCTTATGCTGCTGCTGCTGCTGCTGCTAAGTCGCTTCAGTTGTGTCCAACTCTGTGTGACCCCATAGACGGCAAACCACGAAGCTCCCCCATCCCTGGGATTCTCCAGGCAAGAACACTTCTTGGCTTATAGATGGTCCTTAATCAGCATTTACTGAGTGACCAAAAGGTTTTTAAAATTTAATATCTTTACTCTGGTTTATATTAAGGGATTTTATAATCCACTTATTTAGAATACACGGCAAAGTGGAGGGGGAAAAAATAAGTGCACTGTATAATACCTCACTCTGGACTTTAAACATGAACCCAATATTATGTCCCTTTAGTTCTCAGTATTTCATCAACAGGCTTCCATGCTCTGGTGTGGGCATCTTATATTGTGTATGCTGATGTGTCCATCCAGTTCTGTTGTGCTTAGTCATTCAGTTGTATCTGACTCTTTTGTGACTCTGTGGACTGTAGCCTGCCAGGCTCCTCTCTCCATGGGATTTTCCAGGCAAGAGTACTGGAGTGGATTGCTACTTTCTTCTCCAGGATCTTCCTGAAGCAGGAATGGAACCCGTGTCTCCTGCATTGGCAGGCAGTTTCTTTTCCACAGAGCCACCATCCAGTACTGTAGGTAATTGAAAGCTGTATAAAATTTACTGTGAAAAAGACTTAGAGCTTAATTCTTCCCAGCATCTGGGCCCATGAGACTCTGCCTGTAGAAGTGAGGCAAGAGGCCTGACAACCCTCACAACCCTCAGCTTGGAGGAGGACCCAATTCTCTAAATGGCTACTTTACTCCTGTGACTCATGGAGGCAGCAAAGTGCAGGACACTGCTCTTGCTTTTGCTCAAGCAAGGGTGATGACCCCTAGTTCCCTGCTTTACCATTTCTATTTTGATTTATCAAAGGACTGTGCGGTCTGCAGGCCTGTGTGGGCTGTTCACTATGACTCAGCAGTTCTGGGATAGAACTGGACATAATTTATGGGCCCAAAGACCTGGACAGGAGAGATGATGGCTTGGCTGTAGCCTGTGTCAGGCAGTTAGCACGGAAGGTACAGAACCAATTTTGTCCTATCACCCCTTTCCACTCCAACAGGGCGCTGTTGGAGTGGAAAGGGGTGATAGGACAAAATTGGTTCTGTATCTTCCGTGCACTTATTTTAGGTCCTCCCAAAAAGCAGTTTCTTATCTGCTTAGAAAGGAGTGGAAGAGTCCTGGGAATAGAAGCTGACTTGCTCAACTTTCTTCATTGGCTCTGACGCACGGTTTTTGTATTTTCCTTCCTACTTTGTCTTCTACCTTAATTGAAAGGCCATACGACCGCATCTCTAAAGTCAGCAACGCTCCTCAGTGGGTGTGATCCAGAAGGGCTGTCCCAAGGTCAGTGTCTGTTCTGATCTCTTGGTGCCTATAATACCTAGAGTCTGTTTATTTAAAATACCAGTCCTGGACCAGAAGACTCTCTATGAGAGGAATGTTTCATCTCATCCTCCTTAAAATGTTAATAATGGTTATCATTTAAAGAGTAGCTAAGGCACTGTGCTAGGCATTTTATACATGTTTGATTTTTGCAGTACCTCTTAAGAAATAGGTGGTGTTACGCATATTTAGCCAATACATACTGAAACATAGAATGTTTCCGAGAAGCCCCTAAAGTCACAAAATTAGTAAGTGACAGTGATTCAAATCAGGTGTGACTTATTGATCCTAAATCCACTCTTTTCCACTTACCTGAGCCCTGTGAAGAGCTTTGGAAAGGGAAAATAGCATGATTGGCACTAAGGATCTAGAATGTTAGGTAGACAGATAAAAAGAGGCTCTTTTCTCTGTAGCTCCTTCCCCTACCAAACGTTGGCATTGGTGAATGTTTGGGATAAGGAGGAGACAAAGGTGAAAGTCACATGCTAATTCCATATGAGTTTCTCAGGGCCTCATTGAGCAAGCTGGGAATGGGGATCCTTCTCATTTACTCCTCGCCTTACTCTCCAGTCCCAGGTGGTGCTGGTGGTTAAGGAACCTGCCTGCCAATGAAGGAGACATAAGAGACACAGGTTTGATCCTTGGGTTGGGAAGATCCCCTGGAGGAGGGCATGGCAACCCACTCCAGCATTCTTCCTTGGAGAATCCCACATACAGAGGTGCCTGGCAAGCTACAGTCCATATGGTCACAGAGAGTTCGACACAACTGAGGCGACTTAGCATGATGCACATACTCACTGGTTCAGTTTTGAGGAACCCTAAAATTTTGACTAAAGCTGTTTCTAGTCTCTATGCTTTTGGAGCTATTCTGCCAAAAGTTTAAAATTATATGTTATATAAGTGGAAAAGGAACAAAAGAGGTTTCACCTCAGCCAGTTTTTTCAAATGAAATTGTCCATTAGCTGTCAAGTAAGATCCAGATGTATAGTTGTGTTCTTGAATATATACAGAGACATTTAGGAAACCTGTTCTTTTTAAATTACATGTGTTGTTTTTAAAAGTGCTGATGCAGTGAACATCTAGGGTTTCATTTAAGTTAATACACATGCTAGAACCCCAGGCTGCTGAGGATCAGGAGATCTGATCTTTATTTTAAAACTGCATATACAGTTGATAGTTTTGTGCTCACTACCATTAATTAGGGACTAAGGTACGTGACTGAGTTACTGGGGCAATAAAGCCATGTTTAGGAGCCAGACTGACTGGGTTCCATCTCGAAGTCTTCTTCTCACTAGTTATAGGATCTTGAGCAAGTTTCTGGAACTCACTGTAATTTGGTTTCACCTTCAGCAAAGTGTTTGTAAAGTAATATTTTAACTGATCTGAAATATTTAGTGCATGTATAACAGTGCTTAAGATGTAAGTAGCCGTATGGAAAGATTATTTTTATTACACAAAATGAAATGACACTCTGTAGAAACGTACCTTTTTTAGCCAGAAAAGAACTCAGACTGCTCTCCACTCCACAGGAGAGTTCTAGAGGAAGAATCTCCCAATGGGAAGGAGTCCTGTGGTCCTTGGATCTAACATTTTACTTTCACATTCACTTTCCCCTAGGACTTTCTCCCTGATTGAGTAGCAGCAGCATCTCACTGGCCTCAGGGGACACAGGTTCCTTGGTAACACTACTTCAAAACCAGTCAGTGAGAGTTTGTGAGGGTGCTCTTATCTTGTGACCTAACCTGAAATGTGGATCCTACCACAACTAGATATTAGGAGGCTACTGGTAAAAAAAAAGGTGAGTGAGCACGTATTATCTATTTCTGTGCTGCTACATGTGGCTGTTGAGCATTTGAAATGTGGCTAGTCTGAATTAAGCTGTGATGTAAGTGTAAGACACTGAATTTCAAAACATAGTCTAAAAAAGAATGTAAAATACCATATTAATAATTTTTATATTTTACATGTGGGAATGATACTCTTGGATTTATTGGACTAAGTGAAATGTACTTTTGAAATTGTTTCCTTTTTTAGAAATATGGCTACTAAGAGATTAAAAATGACATATGTGACTCAGATTTTTTGACTCACTTTACATTTCTATTTGACAGCACCAATATAGATAACCTGATTTAGTAATAAATCTTCTTTCTCTCCAAGTTTGCTGGTATCTTTCTATTTCTGTGGCTTTTTCCCCCTTCTTTCCTTCCAAGCTTGTCATCTCCCTCCATGTGATGGCCAGCAGCAAACCCACTGCTCAGGATATTATTACTTGACAGCTAGTGGAAAACCAAGGGAGTGTCAGAATTCACTCTCTGTCCCAAGGAGATGAGCACCAAAACCAAACTTAGCACTGAGGTTAAGCCCTGTTGAACAAAGGGCTGCATCCTTACTCTTGGTTGTTGTTGTTGCTAAGTCACTTCAGTCGTGTCCGACTCTGTGCGACCCCATAGATGGTAGCCCACCAGGCTCCCCCATCCCTGGGATTCTCCAAGCAAGAACACTGGAGTGGGCTGCCATTTCCTTCTCCAATGCATGAAAGTGAGAAATGAAAGTGAAGTCGCTCAGTCGTGTCTGACTCTTAGCGACCCCATGGACTGCAGCCTACCAGGCTCATCCATCCATGGGATTTTCCATGCAAGAGTACTGGAGTGGGGTGCCACTGCCTTGGAGTCCTTGCTAAATTCACCACTTTGTAATACAGCATAAACAACTCTGATTTTTATAGAACAAAAAGTGATTATAAAAGGCACACCTGTGATAATCATATTTCCATTGGTATACTTAAATGAATTGCAACTTAGCATGCTAGACACATACAGGTTACTTTTTATAAATTATACTGTATGATATTCATAAAACTATTGTAAAATAGATAATGTTTGCATATTAGAAAACTAAGATTTGGAACTATTAAATACTATTTCTAAAGCCACATAACTAGTGTTTGTTGAAGTTGGTTTAAATTCCAGTATGTATCTTAAAATCCATTTTTGTTTGGGTAAAGCACTGTGTTATTCCTTCTTAGTTAAGTTCCCTGAAAAATTCAGAAATTTCAGCACAGATTTTGAATTTCACCACTTGGATTTTGCTTCTGTACTCCAGATCTTCTTCCCCATTTTCCAAGTCAGAGTATGCATTCTTTCCCTTCAAAGATATCTATAAAGAGGCCATGAGGGATTGTTGGTTTTCAGTTTTGTAAGACTAGCGGTTAGCTTCTCTGAAGAACCAAGAATTCTGAGAACATGTGACAGAGTAAAATGTCATGATAATATTTCCCTTCCATTCAAGTAGAGGGGGAAAGCTTAGAAGTAGGGGTGAAAATTGAAAGTGAAAGTCGCTCAGTAGTGTCTGACTCTTTGTGACCTCATGGATTGTAGCCTGCCAGGCTTCTTTGTCCATGAAGTTCTCCAGGCCAGA
Source organism: Bos indicus (assembly GCF_029378745.1). Lineage (NCBI taxonomy): Eukaryota > Metazoa > Chordata > Mammalia > Artiodactyla > Bovidae > Bos > Bos indicus. Next base: position 45,596,198 of record NC_091762.1, on the reverse strand, counting down.
ATACTAGAATGGGTTGCCTTTCCCTTCTCCAGGGAATCTCATGGAATTCTCCAGGCCTTAATACTGGAATGTGTTGCCATATGCCCTTCTCCAGGGGATCTTCCCAACCCAGGAATTGAACCCAGGTCTTCCTCATTGCAGGTGGATTCTTTACCATCTGAGCCACCAGGGAAACCCCAAAGTAGGGGTATGAAAGTATATAGCAGCCTTCTCCTGCTGTGATTACTCCTGAAAAGTGGAGGAAATGTTATTGCCATGGAGTACTTTTGTAGACATGGTTGTGTGCAATGGTTTTGGAGCAAGCCTGACTTAGAAAATGAGACTCTGATCCTTACAGGCATTGTAACCCTGGTCAGGCTACTTGATCACTATGAACTCTAGCTGGTTCTTCGGGCAAGTGACATTAGTAACACTGCCTACTCACAGAGTTGTAGGATTAAATCTGATGAGGCATATAGAGCACTCAGCCTAGTGTGGGACATTGTATGTATTTAGTAAATGTTAACTTCTGTTTCTGTGACTTTCCATGCATTAACGCAGACTATGACCAGACCAAAAGAAGGCTTTGCTATTCCTCAGTCCTTGCTAATGTGTCCTGTGATTTATTTTTCAACATGGTAAAATTGTCTCATATTTTCATGGAGAAACTAGTAAAGTGTCCATGGTCCCCAGAAGGAAATAAAGACACACTGTGCCAAGCCCCTTGACTGGGCATCATAGCAAGCATGCAGAGACCCAGCACACTCCTGGGTGTTTTCTCCAAGCAGCAGGGAAAATTATAAGCTCCAGCAGCCATTTAGATTGCTAACTTGGAGAACAAATTTCTCTTCTTCTCTCATCTGGGCAAAATATTTTTTTTTTCTTTTTATTTCTGGCATTCCTGATTCTTTGATGGACAGAAATGGGAAGGGATTTGGAGCTCCAAAGGGATGTGTAGTAATTCTCTTTATAAGGTTATGATTGATTATTTCATCATGTAATTTCACTTTAATTGTGTTCATTTCATATACCTGGCTGATATAAATACATGTTGTGGTATGTAATGTATCCCCAATGTATATAAAATCAGAGCTATTATTCCATTCTGGGTTCTGGTGCTAATAAACAAGCTATTCAGGCTTTGCTCAGGTAGTTTACAACGTCGCTGGAATGCTTTGATGGAATTACAGCATTATCCATATACAGTTGGGGCCATATGATTCCTTTTATGTAATATAATACCTTATAATATAATGAGTATCATTAATAAAGTGACAAAACAAAACTTGAATTACCACTTCAGGATGTGCTTTATTCAACCAGTAATACACTTTTTGGTCCTTTGTAGTTTCTCTCCTTTGAATTCATAGCTTACTGCATTCAGACTGTGATATTAACACACCAACCAAGCACACCCTGTTGTGTCATAAAGCCATGGTATGAGATGTCAAAGGGGAAAAAAACAAACATTATTCTAAAACAAACTGGGGAGTGTTGCTCTGATGTTTTAAAAGACGATACGGCTCACATGAATAAGCAAATTTATTTACTAACCAAAAGCAACATTTCTGTTTTTTGTTTTGGAAAGGCAAGTGTTCTTTACACAGAAAACGTCTTTATGTGAATTCTGTATTTCAGAAATAGAGCTAAGTGATAAAGTCTTAAATTAATATTAGCCAAGTTTAGATAATAAAGGATGGCACAGAGTTCTCTGAGAATACTGAATAATATAGAAGGCATTAAAAAAAAAAAAACAAACTTTGCTTCTCTTTTCTTTGGTTTCACTTGATACTACTAGTTGATTAGTCCAAGGTAATTCTTGGAAAGACAGCATCAAGGGTTTTTTTGTGGATAGCTCAGTCATCCCCAAAGCATAAAGGATTTAAACATTTGATTGTGGTACCAAGGATATCAGTTACAAAGGAAGTTTTTCCTGCAGGTACAGTTAAGCTGGGCACAGATTTCCACAAAGCACAGTGACATATTCAGAAGGTGCTCAGAGTCTTAGAAATTGGTTTCTAATTCTAGATAGCAGGAAGCCTATATGTTCATACAAGGTAGGAGATGAAAAGGTTTGAGATTCCTTGATATCCAACAGCAGGAAGAATTACATAAGTAAGAGTATAAGAATTACTAGATTTAAGAAGAGGTTCCCTACAGAAAGACAAGATATAAGTAATAAACCTTTAAAGTTATAGAAGGCCTACTATCCCCGTGTCCAGAATTGTATTTTCCTGACTTTTCTGGTTGATATATCAAGTGCAGAAATGTGACCTCTTTCAAGCCCAGGGCAGAATAGTTTGCAAGAGCTATATGAATTAGCATGGTTCAGAGCAAAAGCTGAGTTAGATAATTGAAGGCTGTGAAGTGATAAATGGATTATCACAATTCCATCTGAGAAACTAAGATTAACATTAGGTCAAGAATTAGTGGCAGTTTCTTCTTTCCAAATTTTCTGGCATTAATTTTGCATGATTAAAGACATTTTAATCTGTAATGTTGTCACAGTTAACTATGAAATTTCAAGAAACATGCAAAATGTGATGTTAGAAACAAGCTATGAACCATGATTCATTTTATCTTCAGGATTCTGATGCTCATTCATTGAGGAAAAGATCTAGTGTGAATTTGGTGATGTCACCATTAATCATGGAACTTGGAATTCAAGAAGTAGAAATCTTCAAGTGCTTAAATTTGCATTATAAAATTATTCTAATACCTACAGGCCAAAGTAATCTGTAAACAGTTAGAAAAAACAAAAGAGAATACTGACACTTAGAAGTTGATCTGCAGAATGGCTGACTTCTGTCCTCTTCTCCATTGACCTAGTAGTATTCTGTAACCTAAATTCCTTTGTGGTCACGTATCTTTAAAACTGACTGACTGGGATTGTCATGAAGCTCTGGAACACCCCCTTTCCTTGAATTGCATCAACTGGCCCAACTGAGAAATCAAACCTACATATTTGTTCTCACTAACACCATATGCCAACTATTCCAAATTAAACTTTGTATTTACTGCTATGTAATTCACATGCTAGCAGGTCTAGGAGGTCTCCACACATTATATTTTTACTGTTACACTAGTGCACACTATGAATATTTACTCAGTATTTATACCTTTTAAAAATATGCATATAATTAAAGTTATGAGACTCTCTAGTTTGCCACAGTCTCCTGAGTTTCAGAATACCTAACAAACCTTAATATGAATGGATATATATAATACAAATCTTTCTTTACATTGGGTTCAGGTTCTGACTCTGATGTTTTACCAACTAATGGACCTTGGCCAATGCACTGAGCTACATTTGTGATCAGTTTTCTTATATAAAAAGTGGTTTTGGATCTTTCCTGCCACTGGATGGCTATCTTAATAGCATCATCTAGTTGAAAAATTAGGAATATTTATAGAATGCACAGAGCATCAGACATAAGCTATTACTCTTATCCCAATAGAGCAAAAGAAAAGGAAGAGTGATGATGTGTCCTGTTTAGGAAACATGAACTTTTTCACCTGCTCTAACCCATCACTCATCTCTGGCTTGAAAGAAACTCATAGGTTATGAAATAGTTCAGTAGTTCTCATGAACAAAACACAAAAGTGTAAAGGTGACATGAAGCTTTCGCGGTTTGTGTCATGCGACACAACTGAATGAAAATGTTCATGTTTACTCAGATCAAGCCATTCCTGAATAAACTCTCTGAAGCTTTAGGTTGAGACAAAACTACCAGAAATATTGGAAAATATCACCATGTTTCTAAAATAATGTCCCCTTTGGCTGGAGAGCAATCATTAATTCTAGGTTTTCTTATTGAGAAAGGGAGTTATAACTTAAGCTGATCCTGGAAATTGGCATAACTTTGAAAGGTCTTTGGGAATGCTGAGACCAGTGGTCATTGGGGAGTGCTCTTGGAGAGATTGTCAGTCTGCAGTGGACTCTCCAGATTTAATTTTACTCTGGTTCTGACTTGTTCCAATTTAGGGTAGATTGGGTAATGCTGAAGAGGCTAGAATTAGATTGAGGCAGAGAAGTTAGGATAGATTTATTCATTTAATGCTGTACCCCAAAACTTGTTAGGATAGATTTATTCATTTAATGCTGTACCCCAAAACTTGTGGAAAACCTTTAACCTCTTCACCCATGTTTTTTTAATTCAGTAAATGGGCTGCCAGATATTCAGAAAGTTAATGAAAGGAAAAGAGATTATATTGACTTTTCATTTTTAAATGAAGAGTATATTTTTAATTCTGTTTAAAATATTTTAGCAAGAATAAATGCACATCCAGCATTATTTGACTAAAATAGTATATTAATTTGAGTTAACCAAATCTGTTGTAACAGTATTCATATAGCATAGAATTAAAAGACAGTAATTTTTCTGTTTACAAAGCTAATATTCTGTGATTTTATTTTTTCCAGGCATTTTCAGATATGCAGAGATAAGGGACATATTGACTGAAATGGCAACTCTATTATGATTGAAGCTGTATGTTCAGAAGGTCATTCATATACTGTATTTGTTAGTTAAGTATACAAGGCATCCCGATTTTAAAATAGAAAAAGAAAATATAGCTCCTGACATGTGTTTAGTTGCTGAATTTTGCAAAAGATTTATAAATGTTACCTGAGATTACTGAAATCTTTTATTTCTTTCAAAGTTCAAGCTCTGTCATGAATGTAATCTGTACCGCTACCACCAAAACCAGTTGGCAAATTGAAGTGGTTTCTCATATATTCCCAAAAAGATGATGTAGGTTTTCCTAAAATAGTCTATAATATGCAATTTAAACAAATATATTTGAATATTTTTCGCCTTTCAATTAAGAGTTCAATGCTGGCTGTTACGAAATGCTTCTTGCAAAAGACTTTGCAGAGTAAAAGTATGAAGATGAGAAACTGATTATTTCAATTAAGAATACTGTTTTTCTGTGGAGAGGAGAATTTTCAGTTTTTTTAACAACTATATTTTTCTGGTGTTGCTGTTATGTACTCTGAAAATATAGCCAATCTCTCTCTCTTTAGGCTGTCATATAAAATATTATGGAAATAGAAACAAGATAGTATACAAATGTCCAAATCTTGGTTTTTGGAATGTTTGTAAAGATAATACACATTTGACAGTATGTCTTGTCTCTCTTGGGACCACTAAGGTGACGTTTATAGCAGTCCTAATGTGCTGCAGACTGCTAAGTATTCGTTCAGCCAAGGGAACCACGTTGGTAAGGGTGAGGGGTGGGGGCGGGGTCTGAGAGAAAAGGTACAGCTACAGCAGCAGCAGCAGCAGCAGCAGCAGGAGCAGCAGCTGGGCAACTGTCCAGGGTTCTGAACCATCTGTCTGCTAAGTCTCTTCAGTCGTGACCGACTCTATGCGACCCCATAGACCGCAGCCCTACCAGGCTCCGCCGTCCCTGGGATTCTCCAGGCGAGAATGCTGGAGTGGGTTGCCATTTCCTTCTCCAATGCATGAAAGTGAAAAGAGAAAGTGAAGTCGCTCAGTCGTGTCTGACTCTTAGTGACCCCATGGACTGCAGCCTACCAGGCTCCTCTGTCCATGGGAGTTTCCAGGCAAGAGTACTGGAGTGGGGTGCCATTGCCTTCTCCGCTGTCTGCTTTGAGGCACTGTTTTTTCTCTCAAACTTGAGACACTGACCATACCTGTCCAGCTTTTCTTAGGCTCTATATTATTTTTATTTTTATATTGGTAAGATATGTATTAATTTAAAACAATTATCCAAATGAACAGGCCTGGAGTTTATATTTTCCAATCTAATTTAAAATGTTTCTTTACAACATTATTCTATTCTTGAAACGTTTGCATATCCTTTCTCTTACCCAAAGTGAGGAAGTGGAAAAGGTTACATACTCTTCTAGTATCATGATTGAAAAATTTTTTAAATGTAAAGAAAGGTCCAGCCTGTTCTGGTAACTGTAAAGGCTGTACAAGCTTTACAACAGTGTACTCCCAATGATTTGTTTCATACACAACCTCTCTGAGATGTGCTAATAATATCCCAACTAATTATTATTCTTGAAAATTTCCACAAATCCAGATCCAAATTTAGCTGAGCAGAACTTAGTGTGTTACTTATGGTGATGTCATTATAGTGATTTGGGGATTTCTTGCTCCAGGAACCACCATTTGGAAGATGTATTAACCCAATCCAAAGAATAACTCTAATAGCACTGAAAATCCAAAAAGATAGTCTTTCTTGGACTGAGCCATCCATAAGAGATGGCTCAAGGGCATGCAGTTAATCCTTTGCTAAAGGAATATGGCAGAATTCGAATCTCTCCACAATATGTAATGAAATATCATCACCCTAGTTGTGTTCTGTGACCTTTGTGGGCTTCAGCTTTACTATCTTTAAATGAGAAGTTTGGGTTTGATGATATTAATAGTACCTTCAGATGCCAAGGTTTCATACTTTGTAGTCTAGACAGGTGAGTTACCATAAATACCATTCAATATTCCAACTATGACACCATTTTTTTTTACTATGCTGGAGTTCCCCTGAGTATTACGTGTCTAAAGGTATAAATAATAACTGCTTTTTGCTCTCCTGTGTGGTGAACCCTGTAAGAAAACAGCACTTAATTTGTTGATAGGATAAAAAGTCAAACTCTCAATAAACCTGTGTGTTCATGTACGTGTGTATTTGAGAAACTAAGTGTGTGTGTGTATGTGTGTGTGTGTGTGTTTGTATGTCTGTGAGTGTAAGAGAGAGAAGACAGAGACAAACAGTGATTGTTCAGTAATAGGAGGAAGGAATTATCTGGTGTAGGGGAAAATAAGTTGAGAATGACACAAGAAGGAACGTAAGTTGAATAATTAAGAATGTTTCTTTGAAGTTTCATAATGTACCAAATTTAGGCACATCCTTTCCCTAGTACATAGATTCAATGCTAGACCTTCTCTCTAAACAGTTATAAGAGTTTCAGTTTATCTGTGGAATCAGTAATTCCCAATAATATTTTGGAGCTGCCATGGTAGAATCTTTATTGCACTTTTTGTATTTGTGTTTATCCTTGTAGCATTACTGTTACATTAATATCAGTGATTGGAGGCAGTTATAATCTTAAAAAGTTATAAAATGTCTTATATAATTTGAAACAAACTATTTTTTCTTAGAAATTATAATGTTGGTTAAGAAGACAAGTTAATTTTTAAGCAATCCCACTGCTGGGCATACACACTGAGGAAACCAGAAGGGAAAGAGACACGTGTACCCCAGTGTTCATCGCAGCACTGTTTATAATAGCCAGGACATGGAAGCAACCTAGATGACCATCAGCAGATGAATGGATAAGAAAGCTGTGGTACATATACACAATGGAGTATTACTCAGCCATTAAAAAGAATACATTTGAATCAGTTCTAATGAGGTGGATGAAACTGGAGCCTATACAGAGTGAAGTAAGCCAGAAAGAAAAACACCAATACAGTATACTAACGCATATATATGGAATTTAGAAAGATGCTAACAATAACCCTGTGTACGAGACAGCAAAAGAGACACTGATATATAGAACACTCTTAGAGGACTCTGTTGCAGAGGGAGAGGGTGGGAAGATTTGGGAGAATGGCATTGAAACATGTATAATATCATGTATGAAATGAGATGCTAGTCCAGGTTCGATACACGATACTGGATGCTTGGGGCTAGTGCACTGGGACGACCCAGAGGGATGGTATGGGGAGGGAGGAGGGAAGAGGGTTCAGGATGGGGAACACATGTATACCTGTGTCGGATTCATTTTGATATTTGGCAAAACTAATACAATTTGTAAAGTTTAAAAATAAAATTTAAAAAAAACATAAAAAAATAAATAAAAATAATTAAAAAATTAAATTAAATTAAAAAAAAAGAAGATAAGTTAATTTTTACTTTGTAAGTCTGTTTTTATGTAATATAAGTATACTTGTAACATAAGGACAGATCCAGAAATTAAAGAATGGAATAAATTGTAACATCCTGTAATGGAAAGTTAGATTTTATGAAAAAATTAAGCCAGTAACATCTAAAGAGCATTGTAAATTCATAGTTGGAGAGTCAGTCTTGGTTGACCATGTTGTACAGGATCCATTTCACTTTTGGCACATGTAGATGGTTGATCTGGCATTTTATGATCACCCTGAGCACATAGAAGTAGAATGAGATGACTCTGGGCATTTTTGCAGTTTTTCCACCTCTTTTAAGATCATATATATATATCTGTTACTAACATTTGCAGAAGAAACTAAATACCTCCAGGAGAGAGGTAAATTAGATGTTTGTGATTCTCTGCTTTCTTGTTTAAATTTTTGTTTTATCTTGGAGTATAGTTGATTAGCAATGATGTGTAGGTTGCTGGTGTGCAGCACAGTGATTCAGTTATACCATACAAATATCCATTCTTTTTCAGATTATTTTGCCATTTAGGTTATTACAAAATATTGAGCTGAGTTCCCTGTGTTGTATAGTAGGTCCTTGTTGGTTATCTATTTTAAATATGTATATACATGTCAATCCCAAACTTACAATCTATTCCTCCTCTCCCCCATTCTTGTCCCTTGGCAACCATAAGTTTGTTCCCTAAATCTGTTGAATGTTTCTGTTTTGTAAATAAAGTTCATTTATATCATTTCTTTTAGATTTTGTGTATAAGTGATATCATATGCCATTTGTATTTCTCTGTCTGACTTAATTCACTTAGTATGGTAATCTTTGTAGCACTGTTCATCATCTCTTTCAGTTCATTTGCTACTGAAACTCCATATGTCTCTTTGTTCTCCATTCCTGTGAGAATCCATCTTTTGGAACCCATGTTTCTGATAAAAGAGGTTCAACAATTTGGGACACAATTTAGGGTATTTGTAGAGTCACACAAGTAAAAGTGATTGCGATTTCCCAAAGAGATTAATTAAGGGGAAAAAACCAGCATTGAGTCTTGCTTTGATATTTCATGTCAATAATTTCCTTAGATGTTTCTCCACAGACTTTCAATTATTGAGTAAACTAAGTAGGGTTTTTGTTGTTGTTCTTTTAATGTACAATGGTGGAAGGACTGACAACTTAAAATAAGTACCATTTATCAAAATGCATTGAATTATGGTAAGTCACAGCATGTGATGGGACATCCTCTGGGTGGTGAGAATTTGTAGATAGACATTCATGAGATACTAGGAGAAACCTGAACTGTCTCTGCTTGTAAGAGTTACAGAGGCTTTCCAGAAGAGGTGGCTTTGGAGCTGCACTTTAAAGAAAGAAAGGCTGTACCACTTTGGCAGTGTTTGCTTTTTGGATACATGGATATGCATGTATACTGCTTGGCACAATCAATATTTTTGTCTTTTATAGTCATTTTTATTTCCTATACCTCCCTACTAAGCTTTTAAAGCAGTGAATTCTCTGTGGTCTAAAATCAAATTTAAATTTTATTTTCAAGAGAGGTTTTTACTAATACAAATAACATGTTGGGGTGAATATTTTCTCCTCTCTTGGACCATATAATCCTCTATCAAGAGCACTGTGAAAACAAACAAAAACCAAAACAAAACCCAAAAAAAGTATTAGCATCTAGTGCATGGAAGCTGCGTCTGTATTTACAGCCTCAGCTTTGGGCTTTCTTTAGATTTTAGCATGTTTATCATACATCTATCTTACTATTGCACAGTGAATGAGTGGAAATTCTAAATCAAGTCTTAAATGTGCACGTGTAAAATATACAAATTATGTGCTCATTGATTTCCTAAATGGAAACTAAATGTTGCTGATTTTTTTCAAAGTGTTGCTCCTCCTATATATGCTTTCCAGTCTGAAGTAAATCTCTTATTACCAAGACACTGAGACTTAATTCTGGTCCTATCCTTGGGATCCCTGGAATCCTCCTGGAACTTTAATAACTATATTCCTTTGTAAGGAGTCAAGATATACAGGTCTTTTGTTAAATCTAGTAAATCTATTTAATTTTGTTAAATCTATTCTCTTGTAATTTTAGCAGAACTCATTGCATATGTAAGTAGAAGAATATTACCATTTAGGTGTTTTTGATTGCTTTTTATTCATTTTGTGCTGATAGTAGAACCATAGGCAGAGGTGTGAATCAAGCCATATTTGTCTTTACCTTTTTTTAAGCTGTTACCATATCTTATCTTAGACTCATTCCCAACTGATAGAATTTTTATAGTTTCCTCTCCCTGAAAGACTTTCATTTCAGTAAAATACTCTTGAAAAGGAGAACCAAAAGAGTGAATTTATAATGATGGATTTTAGATAGTATGACTGAGTAATGACCAGTATGTAGAGTAACTTGAAAATTAATCATGGGGAAAACTATAAGGAATGAAATCTGAAGATTAATCAAAGAGAAACTGACTGAAGAAGAGGATATAAATGACACAGTGATTATTGGTAAAGAGACAGAATGTATGATACCAGGGAAAAAGGAGAGAAAAACGGGGTGTTTTCAAGTACAGGAAAACATTTCAATTAACTGAGGCAGCCAGTGGTTAATACAACTACCTAAAGATTCTTCAAGTTGACAAGCATATATGAAAAATATTATTGAACTAGGAGGCCAGTTTTGTAGCCATATTTTAAAACTGTATATGTATCAATATATATTTATATGCATACCATGTGTGTGTGTATATATATATATATGTATATAAATAAAATGAACTAAATGGTTAAACTGTCAAACTTTTAAGTTTCTATCACCAAAGATGTTATTCCATGATAATACACAAATAATATTCACTAAAGACTTTAACTGTGTGAATCACAACAAACTGTGAAGAACTCTTAAAGAGATGGAAATCTCAGACCATCTTACTTGTCTCCTGAGAAATCTGTATGCAGGTCAAGAAGCAACACTTAGAACTGGACATAGAACAATGGACTGGTTTGAAATTGGGAAAGAAGTATGTCAAGGGTGTATTGTCACCCTGCTTATTTAACTTACATGCAGAGTACATCATGTGAAATATCAAGCTGGATGAACACAAGCTGGAATCATTATCACTGGGAGAAATATCAGCAACCTCAGATACACAGATGATACTATCGTAATGACAGAAAACAAACAGGAACTAAAGAGCCTCTTGAGGAGTGTGAAAGAGGGTAGTGAAAGAGAAGAGTGAAAAAGCTGCATTAAAACTCAACATTCAAAAAACTAAGATCTTGCCAACCAGTCCCATCACTTCATGGAAAATAGATGGGGAAAAAGTGGAAACAGTGGCAAATTTTATTTTCTTGGGCTCCAAAATCACTGCTGATGGTGACAGAATATACATTGAAAGACTGATGCTGAAGCTATAGCTCCAATACTTTGGCTACCTGATGTGAAGAACTGACTCATTGGGAAAGACCCTGATGTTGGGAAAGATTGAGGGAAGGAGGAGAAGGGGGTGATGGAGAATGAGATGGTTGGATGGCATCAGCGACTTAATGGATATGATTGTGAGGGTTAATAAATAGAAAATAATTGTAGAATATATTGAGGGAGTCAGACTTCCAAATAAGTATGGTTTAAGAAAGTGGAATGTCTACCCTGGTACAGATGAACATCTATGGGGCAATTATCACATACTTCAAGAATCATGAAGTAGAAAATAAGTTATGTTAATTTGGCTATATTTTTGACAAAGGTGTGGAATCTAGTGAAGAAACTAGGCTGGAGGTTCTAGGATTTTCATTCCGAACACATAAAACTCAGTCATTACCTGATAGAATAGAACTAGAATTAATGGGAGGGCTTCCCAGATAGCTTAGTGATAAAGAATCTGCTTGCCAGTGCAGGAGAGGCAAGAGACGTGGGTTTGATCCTTAGGTTGGGAAGATCCTTTCAAGGTGGAAATGGCAACCCACTCCAGTATTCTTGCCTGGGAAATCCCATGGCCAGAGGAGAATTAAATTATTTCTTCAGGGAAGAAGCAATAGGTAAAAGATTTCTGCTTAATAAAGTAGGAAACTTCCAAAAGTTCCTGCTACCTAAAGATGGCATATGCCACTTCCAGCATTTGGAAGTTTATCATCAGGAGAGAAGTTCAGCTCTTGGCTGAATCATCATAGTTAGAAGATGTTGTAAAGTAATGGAAACCTTCAATCGTGATTGGACCATGGTTACTTGACTCTTGATTTCTCGTTTTCCTCATCTGCAAAATGGGATAGCAATAGCACTAACCAAGGTACAGTTTTGATGAGAAGAGGAGCTGGGATTTGAACCAAGACCATCCCACACCTGAGCAGATATCTTAACTATTTTGTAATGTTACTTTTGTAAATTCTTTTTCTAAATTTTTATTTTCGGCTGTGCTGGCTTTTCACTGCTGGGTGCTTAGTGTTGCTACAGTTGGGATGGGCAGGGGCCACTCCTTGTGGCAGCGCTTAGACCTCTCACCATGGATGACCTCTCCTGTTGTGGAGCACAGGCTCTTGGCACAGGGGTTTCAGGAGTTGCAGCATGCTGGCTCAGCAATTGTGGCTTGCAGGCTCCAGAACACACCTCAGCAGCTGTGGCTCATGGGCTCATAGCTCCCTGGCATCTAGACTCCTCCCAGGCCAGGGATTAAACCTGTGTCCCCTGAATTGGCAGGTGGACTCCCATACATTGTACCATCTGGGCAGTCCAACTTTTATAAATTCTTGGAAAAATTTCTTAGAACAGTCCTAGGCATATACAAAATTATTAAAGTTTTAGCCATTATTTTTATTTATTTAAACAATATTTAGAATGTAATGAGTGCTGTCAGTTTTACTGGCTAAGAGTGAAGGTGCTGGACTCAAATTTTCAAATCCTGGCTCTATCATTTACTAACTGTAGGGCTATAATCAGTACATCAGTATCTTCAACTGTAGAATGTGGATAATAATAACCTAGTTCAAAAGTTGATTGTAAGCATTCACTGAAATAATAATATAAAGTCCTTAGAATATTAACTGACCACAGAATATGTTCACTCGCTCAGTTGTGTCTGATGCTTCGTGGCTTCATGGACCGCAGTCCTTCGGGCTCCTCTGCCCATGAAATTTTCCAAGCAAGAAAACTGGAGTGGGGTGCCATTCCCTACTTCAGGGCATCTCCCCAATCCAGGGATCAAACCCACATCTCTTGCTTCTCCTGTTTTGGCAGGTAGATTCGTTACCACTAGCATCACCTGAGAAGTCTGGCCACATAATAAGTACTCGAAAAGCATCACTTGACTGATTACTAATTCTGTACCAAAGATGGAGTTGAGTGGAGGCAGGGTAGAAACAAAGTATCAAAGACAAATATGACACAGAAAAGTCCTCAAAGATGCTTGCATTTCATAAGGAGACAAACATGCAAAATAATGTAGATAACTAATCTATGTCATTGTTCTGTGTTTTAAGGTGATTATCAGGGTAGATGTCAAGTATGTATATGCTAAATATGAGGGTTAATATGCCCATGTTAAGGTTCCAAATTGGAACATTGGTATTAAGATGAGGAAAACTTGTATTGCAAAGACCCACTGTGTCTTAGGGAGAGTGAGGAGAAGAGAGCAGGCCAGGTGGAAAGAGTGTCTTTAAAATCTGCTCCAACAACATGATTGATGGTCAACCTTCTGGTTTTGAGATGTTTTATTTTTGTCTTTGCTTTAGGTTCTCATTTGTGAACACATACACTCTTCTCTGCAAAAAAAAAACAAAACCAGTTCAATACTATCAAGTCTCTTACCACACTTTCATTATGGAAGACTCAAGAAGTTTCACAGAATACTAACCTCAAAGACAGAGGTGATCAATATGTTAAAACAACTAATATCTAATAGCAAAAGATGCATAATTTCACCAATGGAAAATGTTAGATATAAATAGTCAGTAGACTGTTGCCAGAGAAATGCTCCTTGGCATGTGAAATAAACAAGTAAAACTCTTGAAAGATGAATTACTTTCTTGATTTGCATATCTTGGATTCAATACATTTACACAATATTTGCATTGGAAACATATCTAAAGCCAACCAATGGAAAGAATACATGATTTTACCAACATGCTTATACATTAATAACATTACTTGGCAATCTGATGTTTCAAGACCCAGGGTGAATTACTTATTAAAAACCCATATACAGCTATCTGTCTTTATCTTTCTTTCTGTATGAGCCATAATGGCTCTGATTGTTTTCAAAATTCTATTTGGACAGGATGTGACTGTTACATGAGACCTCTCAAACCAATATCATTTCCCTCACTCATAAAATACATTATACTGCTGTGTGCATTGAGCCAAATCATTAATGAAGGAAGCATAGCCTAACCTTTATGCCTCTGATTTGACCAGCAGTTACACTGTAGCAAGCTAACATCTTAGAAATTGTTTAAAAAATGAAGCTAACATGATTTTGAATATTTATGGTAGATTCACTTATTTCTTAAAAATTCATTCTGCCATCTGAACCATTTCATTATTCTTAACTATTTTCTAAGAGGCTTAACTTTAAGATAGAAAAACAGTAGCTGAATTTTAGATTATTTGTGAAATCAAATAACTATTCTTGGAGTATATTCCTTCTCTGTATTTATTTCAACATGCAATAGCTACAATAACTAGTCAAAAATCTGTGAAATATGCAAATTAAGAAGTACATTAACACAGTCCTCACCCTTTCAGCTTTTAAAAAAATATTTGGAAGGCAACCATTGACTTGTTATTACTATCATAAAGGATAGTAAGAGCTGCTGAAATTTCAATTTAGCGGCTGAAATGAACACTTACTAGCAAACTGCTTTATGTGTAGTAATTATTTGCATTTTTTGGACAAGGTAAATCTAGACATCTGAATTTATCAAGGATTAGAATTTTTTGCATACTCATGTAATGAAGAAGTTCATATTTGAGAATAAATGACCCCAAGTTATAGATTAGTTAAAAATAATTCTATTTAATTACTATTTTTACCATTTCCCCCAACAATTTTACAAAAATGGGAATATAGTAGGACTTCTGCTTCACAGGTGTGAATGAATGAACATAACCTGTTTTTTAGATGTAAATGAATGAACATAACCTGCCTTTTAGAGAGTATCTCTGGTTTGGAAAAAGTAAATAGGAATGAATTTAATTTAGAAGTTGCAAACAGGTGTAGCAGGGAGTAGCACAAGGCCTCGGATTGTGGTGTAGGAAGGCTCCCCGTAGGCTGGCAGCACCCCTGAGATGGGGCCTGCAGTTGTGTTTATCTGGACTTTCATAATCTTTTCATCCTTTTTTTCTTAAATGCACCCTGAGATGTTAGGTGTATTTGGGACTCCATTTAAGTTACTGGAGTGTCTTCTTCTTATTGTTTCCACTGGTTTATGACCTCTGTCTGGTTGCCATTTGACTTGGCTATCCTTGATTTCAATAGTGATCGGAGAACAAAGGACTCTGCCTTGAAGAAAACTAGTCTCAAAGCATTCCAAGATACATGATTTTTGATCCTCTATTCAGAAAACAAGGGCATCCATGCCACAGATGCTTTGATGGTGAGAAAATTACCCTACTTACTAAGGTGCTTTTCATAGAAATCTCTGCAACCTTATTCTAGAAAACATACTATTTCAATTATTTAATGTAATCCTGAATGAATTAAGGCTTGGTGTTTGTCATTTTGCCAGTTATCACTTTATCCTACATATGCCATCCTTTGTAATTGAGATTGCTTTAAGTATACAAATGTGTGCTTAGTAACACAATAGTCATTTGCAGGGTCCTTACCAATGTTTTCAAATTGGATCCTGATTTTCAGGGCCCACTCACAAAACACTCAGGCATCCATCGTACAAAATTATGGAATTTAGACTATCGAAGGTGATTCACTCATGGCAAAATAACACATTAGTGCACTCCTCTCTTCTGTTGGATGAATTTCTGCAATTCTAAAGCCAGGATTCATTAGGAGTAGGGAAACAGACCTGCACTAAACAGTGATTCAGTCATAAGAGATGTCTGGGTAATGGTTCCAGCTGTGACCGTTATCTTCAGAGCAGACACAAGCATCACAATCCCTTAAATATTTTTGGAAGGAAGTTGTTGCTTCCTGACTGGACAGAAAAAAAGGAATAGCAGGTAGACTGATTTCCCTTTTGCCATCTTTTCTAGTGCTCCTTTTTGTTGAAGAACACTCTCCATTTAAGCATAGTGTTCTGACAGAACATAAAGTAAGATTGTGTCTAAATGATCCTCTGGGCTGGTACCACCCTCTCAGGTGCATTGATATGTATGGAGTCAATAAGAATGTTTCAATAGTTGTTTTTGTGCAGAAGCTTTCAGCACATCAGAGTTTAGAGAGGTGCACAAGTTTGGGTTGTTTTCTCCCCCTTCTGGAGAGCTGACCCTGCAGCTCTCAGTTAAGTGTAAGACATTCGTTTACACAATTGGGACAAGAAATGAGGTCACTCCGTGTTGTTTGGTACTAGTAGAGTACTCCTGGGATTTTTTCCTGAAGTGTTGGGAAGCACTTCCTTAAAAATGAAAAGCAGTTTCTCACAGAGGATACTAGAGACTCCATCAGTGACAGAGAGACTTCTTAGGGCAAGAGTTGCCATAGATAAGGAACATCAAGGGAATTGATGCCATTAGCATCCATAAACTATCCTAGGTCCATAGAAATATCTGTGATGGTGGCCAAATTTAGGAATACACACCAACCCATTTGGCAATGTAATGTAATCTCCTGTGGATCCACCACAGGCAGGTAAAGTCCTAGAACATTTGAGTTATGCCTGTGGCTGATATTAATGCAAAAGTTCCATTATTCACTTTGTTTGGCTGTGACATGAAATCACATGGCACTGCATAATGATAAAGTAAACTGCAGAAAGTGCATTCGAGTGATGCTGAGAGTCTGCCTTAAATTGTGAAAATGTTGAGTGGAAAGCTGAAAACCTGCCAATGCCCATCTATGGTTTATAGTAGATAAGCCATTAGTCTTGGCTAGGTATATCACTTCCTACATTACCATACATACAAAATGTGGACTCCTGAGACCTGTAGGGTGTTTATCATCCAGTAGCGATATGCTTTTAAGAAAGAGTCTGGATAAGGTCACTGTCTTAGAAACAGATATGGTTTTGGGAGATTGCTAATCATTTGGGAAAGAATGGATTGGAGGCATAAACCTTATTAGATTAAAAACCAGTGAATGCTCTCCTCCCCTATAAACTGGCAAATAACCTACAACTAACCTACTAAATTCTTTTGCAAATGATTGAGATTCTAAGGGTTTGGAATGGAGAATTCTAATAGCTAAGATTGTTTCAGTAGAAATTTAATTGGGTTATATCACACAAAGATATCCACTGACATAGAAACTGACATGGAAAACCAGCTTCTATACAAAATTGGAAAATGAGCTAACTATATTGATTATTTCAGGGAAAATAGAGAGAGAAAAGCTTTAAATCAAATCAAGAAAAGCCTGTCTTATGTCAAGGTTAAACCAGAAACTGAAAACTCTGATATAAATTAAACCAGTGTTCTGTGAACCCTTAGGAACACTAAGATCCAACTTGGGGTTTTAAAGAATAATTTAGCTAAACCACTTTCTTCCCTTTTGTAAGATATTATTAAAATAATGAATTTGAACATCACATACATTAACTTGAGTTAAATATCTGATAAACTTATTTATGATCTAACTGCAGATAAGTTGCAGAACTATATATGTGTACAGTTTTATAGACGTGTAATTGCTTAAATAGAGTCCCCAAAGACTTTGATTCAAACAACAAGATAAATGTAGAGGGAGATCATAGTGATGTGTCATCAAGCTCTTTCCCCAAGGTACCAACATAGGACACTGTCTAAGGAGTATACCAGTTACCATGGTGATAAGAGAATTTACTGATCACACTTCATTAGGGCTCATTGACCAGAGCAGCTTACTGATTGTCTGGTCCACAGGGGTATGAAGAAGCAACTCTGTCTATTAATCCACAAGCAATGGAAACAGTATTGCCTGAAGAAAATGGCTCAAATAGCAGTCAACATATCCAGCATAAGTATTCTTTCAAAATATATACCAATGAAAAAAAAAAAAAGCAAGTTATTAGAGTGAAATAGTAATTGATTCCAGATAGCCAGAAAGACTCTTGTGATTCTGAAAGAGGAAAAAACACCCATAACCAAATCTATTTCAGAAAGAGTGACTCTTAATAGTTAACTCTCAGGTCAAAAAAAAAAAAAAAAATCAGTTATGAGAAATAGCTTGAAAGAGCCTACCAGGACAAATATTTTCAGTAGGATTCTTACAGGAAATTAGAAATGCCATAACTGAAAATAGTTGAGCTGGATAATTTTGTCCATTTGGGAACTAATTAAGGGAATGGAATTATGGACAAAGAAACTTCAAAGGTGGACACGAGAAAAAAGATGTGAGCCCTGTAAGGAGTTAAAATTATGAGTGCTTGGACATAATTCCCCCCCCCCAATTTTTCAGAAAGGCAAAGCTATTTTAGTTATCACTTATCAAAATGATATACACTTAAATGATGGAAATTTTCTAAGAGTGGAAACTTTGTTCAGTTAGGTTCAACTTTAAGTCATAAGGTTACAAAAACTAGCTGAGTTTTATTTGTGATTGCATAAGGCAGGGGTTGGTTTGATATTTTATCCAAGTAGGTTTAAGGCTTTTAACCCTTCTAGTGAGGAACTGCTGTGGCAGCACTGCCAGATCATCCATGGACAGCTTTTGCACTTGGCTAAGGGTCACTGGAGATGTTGCTCAGAGTTCAGGATCTGGAGCCCCCTAGAGAAGCAGGTCAGGACTGTGAGGGCTTTACCTTAGAAAAGGTAGGTAAACAGCTAGAGAAAAATTGAAATTCTTTTATGAGGGCAGGGACTAATTGACTGTTTTGTTCTCCATCACCTAGCACAATGGGTGACAAATAGGAATTCAATAAATGCTGGTGTTCAATAAATTCAGTAATTGGCAAATTTCAATGAGAAAGAAGGCAAGAGAAAAAGATAGGTGATAGATAAATAAATAGATTTTGGTCTGATGGAAGAAATGCAGAAAAGAGTAACTAGCAGCATTTTGTACCTATATGCCACCACTATACTGTGCTTCTTTTTTTATATGTGTTATCATTTTTAAAAATTTTCTTGCAAATCAGAGGCTCTGAGAAATTACAGATTATCCCAAGGTCATTCTGCTGGTAAGTAGTGGTATTACAATTTTGAATTGTATCTTTTGGGCTCCAGAGGTGCATATTCTTACAACTGCACCAAGTTGTTAGAAAAGTTCAGTTCAGTTCAGTCCAGTTCAGTTCAGTTCAGTCGCTCAATCGTGTCCAACTCTGCGACCCCATGAATAGCAGCACGCCAGGCCTCCCTGTCCATCACCAACTCCCGGAGTTCACTCAGACTCACGTCCATTGAGTCAGTGATGCCATCCAGCCATCTCATCCTCTGTTGTCCCCTTCTCCTGCCCCCAATTCCTCCCAGCATCAGAGTCTTTTCCAATGAGTCAACACTTCGCATGAGGTGGCCAGAGTACTGGAGTTTCGGCTTTAGCATCATTCCTTCCAAAGAACACCCAGGGCTGATCTCCTTCAGAATGGACTGGTTGGATCTCCTTGCAGTCCAAGGGACTCTCAAGAGTCTTCTCCAACACCAGAGTTCAAAAGCATCAATTCTTCGGCACTCAGCTTTCTTCACAGTTCAACTCTCACATCCATACATGACCACAGGAAAAACCATATCCTTGACTAGATGGACCTTTGTTGGCAAAGTAATGTCTCTTCTTTAATATGCTATCTAGGTTGGTCATAACTTTCCTTCCAAGGAGTAAGCATCTTTTAATTTCATGGCTGCAGTCACCATCTGCAATGATTTTGGAGCCCTCCAAAATAAAGTCTGACACTGTTTCCACTGTTTCCCCATCTCTTTCCCATGAAGTGATGGGACCGGATGCCATGATCTTCGTCTTCTGAATGTTGAGCTTTAAGCCAACTTTTTCAACCTCCTCTTTCACTTTCATCAAGAGGCTTTTTAGTTCCTTTTCACTTTCTGCCATAAGGGTGGTGTCATCTGCATATCTGAGGTTATTGATATTTCTCCCGGCAACCTTGATTCCAGCTTGTGCTTCTTCCAGCCCAGCGTTTCTCATGATGTACTCTGCATAGAAGTTAAATAAGCAGGGTGACAATATACAGCCTTGAGATACTCTTTTTCCTATTTGAAACCAGTCTGTTGTTCCATGTCTAGTTCTGACTGTTGCTTCCTGACCTGCATACAGGTTTCTCAAGAGGCAGGTCAGGTGGTCTGGTATTCCCATCTCTTTCAGAATTGTCCACAGTTTATTGTGATCCACACAGTCAAAGGCTTTGACATAGTCAACAAAGCAGAAATAGATATTTTTCTGGAACTCACTTGCTTTTTTGATGATCCAGCGGATGTTGGCAATTTGATCTCTGGTTCCTCTGCCTTTTCTAAAACCAGCTTGAACATCAGGAAGTTCACGGTTCACATATTGCTGAGGCCTGGCTTGGAGAATTTTGAGCATTACTTTACTAGTGTGTGAGATGAGTGCAATTGTGCAGTAATTTGAGCATTCTTTGGCATTGCCTTTCTTTGGGATTGGAATGAAAACTGACCTTTTCCAGTCCTGTGGCCACTGCTGAGTTTTCCAAATTTGCTGTCATATTGAGTGTAGCACTTTCACAGCATCATCTTTCAGGATTTGAAATAACTCCACTGGAATTCCATCGCCTCCACTAGCTTTGTTTGTAGTGATGCTTTCTAAGGCCCACTTGACTTCACATTCCAGGATGTCTGGCTCTAGGTGAGTGATCACACTATCGTGATTATCTTGGAAAAGTTATCTTAGAAAAAGTTCAGTGGTATTATCTTAGAAAAGTTCAGTGGTTTCCAAATAGATGAGATTTGCTCACAAACTATCTAACTTTCTCTCTCTTGAAGTTATAGTATCTTTTAGGGCTGGAAGGGACTTTAGAGATGGAATTTTCCAGCTTCTTCATGTCTGGATGAGGCATTGAAGCCTAAAGAAGTAAGGAGACATGTTCAAATGCACAGTAAGAATGGGGCAACGTCAATTTGTTCCTCCTCTTTCGTAACTCCCAGTGCACTCTTGACTTTTTACCAAAATATCTATCTTTCACATTAAACGTGAAAGATATAGATAGATAAAATCTATCCATTAAATCAGGGGCCTTGATTGTAAGGCCTAACATCCATAACACGATTTGTTTGTGTTATGAAATGTAGAGTGAGTAGGACCAGAGCTTGAACTCACGTTTTCTAAGCTGAAGTGTTAAAACAGTGATAATTGATCAGCGGTGTTCTGGTTTAGAAGTGAGTGTATTCGCTTGTTGTACAGATAGTCACTATGGTCCTTTTCAGCATCTATAAGAGGAAACCACCTCAGGTGTTCCTCATTTCTCTGCCTGCTGCATCCCATCTAGATTTCTATTTTAGCGTTTGCCATGTTGCACTGAAAAACTGTATACCTCCCTGTCTTTCCCATCAGATAAAAATTATGTGAGGATTTAGGCGACTGTGTCCTTATTGGTTTCCAGCACTTAATCTGGAGCCTTGTACCTCATAGGTACACAATACATCTTCATTGACCTGAATTGCAATGCATTCAGCTAGGATTCTTGGAATGTATTTAGATATCTATCACTTTGCTTCATGTGGTACGTATTTCTGGGTGAGCGTGTATCTGTGGGAAGGTGTTTATTGAATTGATTGGCTTTCGAACTTGGTTTTTATTTCAACAAAGTTAGATAGAAAGTGAGATTGAGCATTAAAAATAAATATGTGATCCCCTTGGCTTGCCTGACACAAGGCTCTTCACAGACCCAGGTTTCCCTTTGAATTCAGTGTGAATTCTACATTTATAGAAAGATCTAGTGCCCAGGATTAGCTTCATTAGGCAGTTGGGCTTTAATGGAGGCAGCAGGAGAACAAGAAGTGTTCTTTTAGGAATGGGCAAAGGAAGACAGGCATCGTGTGCATAGATGAATTCTCCTTTAAATAAAAACTGAGTCAGATTTTAGAATGAAATTCTGTAGTGCTGTCAAACTGTTTGAAACTAGATTTGGCAGTTGTCCTTTCAAACTGTTATTTCAGAGCACGTGTCCCAGAAGGGACAGCTAAGAATGTTTGTCATATTTGAACTCTTTCCAGAGCCATTCAGCAGGATACTGGCAGTCCACTTTCTGTGTTAATTATTTCTGCCCTGATTGCCTGGCAACACATAACATGGGAAGTATTATACTTTGCTATTTGTGAATGCTTCCAGCTGAATGTAGGAAGAAAATGGAATACAAAGTCAGCTGGAGATGCAACTTAATAAGTTAGGTGTTTTTTGATTGAAAATTTGTTATGGATGAAGTGGTTTGTAATACCATGGTTGAATGTGGTAACCACAGTTTCAGAAAGTTTGAGGGTATCACAGTAGGCCTTGGTGGAAAGAAAACACTGATTGATCTTCAGGGCCACTGGACTAGAATCTATGAACATGAATGATTTCTATAGAAAGAGTGGACTTGCTGTAAGCCCACATTATTTTATCCTTCAAGGATTTCCTTGTTTTGGGGGGAATTGTTGTTGTTGTTTTACATTGTTGGAATCTAAAAATTTGAATTCAGTTTTGAGAAAGCTAAGAATCAAGTGGGATGGGCAAAAATGTCTTCACTGCAACAATAGCAAAGATTGCTGTCCACTGGAAGGAATGAAGATTTTGATCAGTGACTCAGGCACAATAGAAGCTTCTCACCACGTCACTCTGAGAAAGCTTTGCCTGGGACTGGGGTTCTGTTAAAACCTGTTTGTAGAACTGAAAGCAATAGATCCACCCTTAGCATTGGGAAACAATGACACATTTCTGAATTATTTCCGCAGCTTAAATAAATTAAAAAAAAATCCTCTGAAGTTTGTCTTCTTGCGGTGCACATGAAAGTCACCCACGAGCAATAGCGTCAAAGATGGCAGTGTTGCGTTCTGTACTGCCACGTAATGTGAGATGATAATCCAAAGGAAATCAGTTCCAAAAACGAATTGTAAAATGCGATCATTAATATGTTTAGAAAGAGTTTTCTTTTTTGTTGAGGCAGTAAGTACTGAATTGTAAGTGCTCGGTTACAAACTCATACTTTAAATTTTTTGTATGAAGTTGAGATCAGTCTTAAAAGTAATTTTTCCATAGTAAGTGGCACTTCAAATGTTTATTCAGTTGCCTTCTCAGTTAGACTAGGTGAAAAAAAAAAAAAAAAAAGTAAAAACAAAAAAACCCCAAGCACATTTTTGGAGCAGATACATTCAGTTCCTGACATAAAAATCCCATAAAAAATTGTACCAACTTGGGGTATGGACAAAATAGGTGGACGTAGAGTGCATTCCCTTCAGACCTGCTGCTGCCGCCATTTGTAGTAAGCCTGCTTTCTGTGAGAAATAGCTTAGGGCCCAATTCCCATGATTATGGTAAAAGTTAAATTAACTGAGAAATCCTACAGTTGTTTAGGCAAATGGGTTAAAAATGAGATTGCTTTGATCGTAGCCATATTTGCCACTTCTTTTTCTCTTTTTGTGCCCTGTCTGCCAATTCCCAGGGCCAGCCTCTTCCCTCACTTTCCAGGGAAAGCCTGACCTTTCTCGAGAGAGTCCTCATGCATGCCTGTATGCCAGCACAGTCATTTCCGGAGGTAAGTAAGGTCTTTCCTTTTGTCCATTTTTTCATTCTGCATCCTACCCACTGTGGGCTGCTGTTTTGTGGGGCTGCAACATTGCCACAGTGATTTGAGAGTCCTTAAATTGCCAGACGGAGAAGGCAATGGCACCCCACCCCAGTACTCTTCCCTGGAAAATCCCATGGACGGAGGAGCCTGGTGGGCTGCAGTCCCTGGGGTCGCGAAGAGTTGGACACTACTGAGTGACTTCACTTTCACTTTTCACTTTCATGCATTGGAGAAGGAAATGGCAACCCGCTCCAGTGTTCTTGCCTGGAGAATCCCAGGGACGGGGAAGCCTGGTGGGCTGCCGTCTCTGGGGTCGCACAGAGTCGGACACGACTGAAGCGACTTAGCAGCAGCAGCAGCAGCAGCAGCAAAGTGCCAAATATGGTGGGAAGTGGACGTGAATGCTAACCTTATCTTGTCGTGTAAACTCTTAGGCAGCAGAACAATGCTGCTTCCACTCTGATGTCTTATAGAGTTCTTAGGGGGAAAACGGCTCGTTTGAACATTTAAGCTTAAACCCTTCCTGAGAATTTCAGACACAAGTTCATAGAGGTTAACCTATGAGGCAAAGCCATGTCCACGTATTAATATATATAAAAATATTGTGTTGAAGTCAGTTCCCTCTCTACCCTTAGACTAGCTTGTCTGTCCAATTCTTTTTTCTTTCCTTTGGAAGAAATTCTCCATGATAAAGCTTCTCAATATCTCATACAAATAGACTTCTGGAAAGATAACTTCTTTCTGTCTTACAGAACATCTTAAAAATGCCTTAATTCTAACAGTAGATACAGCAGAAAAAAGGTGGCAGTTGTGTTCCAGAGGTCAAACCTGTCCTGATGCTTGTGTTTGTATGTTCTGCTAGATAATTGGCTTTTATATTATTAAGGGGTTGGAAAAATAATATCAAAAGGAAAATACTTTGGGATGCATTAAAATTCTGTGTCAAACAATAAAGTTTTATTGGAACACAGCCTTACCCATTTGTTTACAATTTGTGGCTGCTTTCTCACTACAATGACAGAGCTCAGTAGTTGCGTTACCATATGTCCTGCCAAGCAAAATATTTACTATCTGGGCCTTTAGGGAAAATTTTTACCTCCTTCTGATCCCAAGTAAAGATGGAACCACTGATTTGGATAAAGGTTTATGTTGCAGAGACTGACACTTTCTGATAAAGTGCTCAATAAGCGTTAGGCTCATATATCCCTTACACATTACAGTGCGGTGATCCCTAGTCTGTTTCCTTTCCCTCTCTCTTTCCTCTCTCATCCCTCTTCCCTCCCCTACCTCCTTCCTTCCCTCCATCCCGTGTCTCTTTCTTTCTCTTCTTTTTCTTCTTCCCTCTTTCCTTCTCTTCCTTCCTTTCTTCCTCCAATCTCCCTCACTTCCTTCCTTCTTTCACTTAACTTACAGTAGCTCATTTCTTATGAATATTTCTTATTCCTAACTTTTTCAACATATGACAACTGATTTTAAACTGTTATATGTCAGATCAGTATCTTTTCAAGATTCCATTATAAAGTGCATTTTAATACACCCTAATAATAGCCAAATCATATAAAGTCATTTTGAATTTTCAGTTAAATGTCAAACATGGTTGTTTGATAAATTGCGCCAGGAAAAGCACTTATGGATAAATGCATTTTGAAATGTTGATTTGAGGGCCAAAAGTGTATTAAAGTGTATGTGACAATTTCCCTGTGTATTTATAGTGTTAAACACAGGCAGCGATTGTTTTTATGAGCTGATGTTGGTGTTCTTACACTTCTGTGTTTAAAAATGTGTTCTGCAATTTTGTTACTTTATATAAATTAAATGTTCTATATAAGCTTAAGTATTTTATATAATATTAATTTGATATACTTTTGTTATTTAATGTTTGTTTTCTAAATAAGGAAATAAGAGTTTTCAGGCTTCTATTTTCTGTACCAAAAATAGCATATTATATATGTATATTATAAAGGAAAAGGCGGAATGAATGGTCACCATTATTATTTTTAAATATGTGTTTACTTATTTGGCTGTACTGGGTTTTAGTTATGGCATGCTGGATCTTTGATCTTCATTGTGGATGTGGGATCTTTCAGGTGTGGCATGTGAGATCTAGTTCCATGACCAGGAATGGAACCCAGGCCCCCTGCATTGGAAATGTGGAATCTCGGTCACTGGACCTCCAGTGAAGTCCTGATCACCAGTATTTTTTTCACCTTTAATTTTTGTTTTAAAGCTATAGATATATCTTGATATTATTAAAAATTTTTATTTAGGCAAACTTCCTTGACCTTGATTATCTTGAAGATAAGGATGTGTCATCTTCATTTTCACATTTCAGGTACTAGCAAAATGAGTACCTTTTGAGTGAGTTCATTAAGGAATGGCTAGATGAAATAATCATCTCTACACACTCCAGTACTCTTGCCTGGAAAATCCTATGGACAGAGGAGCCTGGTAGGCTGCAGTCCATGGGGTCGCAAAGAGTCGGACACGATTGAGCAACTTCACTTTCACTTTTCACTCTCATGCATTGGAGAAGGAAATGGCAACCCACTCCAGTGTTCTTGCCTGGAGAATCCCAGGGACGGGGGAGCCTGGTGGGCTGCCATCTATGGGGTCGCACAGAGTCAGACATGACTGAAGTGACTTAGCAGTAGCAGCAGCAACATTTATGCTGCTACCATAATCACCCAGCAAAAATGTCTTTACTTTTTCATTGATGAGATGTCTTACTCTTCTTCATCTTCATTCAGCATATAGCTTCCAGGTCCTTTGAGTACTCCTGTTTTTCATAGAGGAAGATATTACTTCCTAAGTATTAAAACCACATCTCCTGACAGTCGATGCTGTGGCAACACTAAAGTATGGAAAATATGCTTTACTCATTTGGAAGGACAGCATATGGCTACAAGGAAGAAAAAGCTTATGCTGTTTGTTTGCTATAATGATGGTCTTCAAACATTTTACCTTTATACCTCATTTATACATTTTTGGACATTCTTCATAGATAATTATATAAATAGGTGGATGAGAAGGAAATGGCAACCTACTCCAGTGTTCTTGCCTGGAGAATCCCAGGGACAGGGGAGCCTGGTGGGCTGCCGTCTCTGGGGTCACACAGAGTGGGACACAACTGAAGTAACTTAGCAGCAGCAGCAGAAGATTGATGATAATAGGTGGATGTGAATAAATAAATTTAGATAAATATATAAATAAATAGGGCTTCCAGGGTGGTGCTAGTGGTAAAGAACCTGTCTGTAATTGCAGGAGATGCAGGAGACTTGGGTTCAATGCCTGAGCCTGGAGGAAGGCATGGCAACCCACTCCACTATTTGTACCTGGAGAATCCCATGGACAGAAGAGCCTGGTAGACTATAGCCCATAGGGTTGCAAGGAATCACATGACTGAATCAACTTAGCATGCATGCATAAATAAATAACCTTTAATTCTGACAAATTTTTAAAATACATTGTCTCAAGGTAGCTAGTGTACATAAAAATTGTGAAAAGCTTGACATACACTCCTCATCTTCAAATAATTGTGCACATTCATTATAGAAGACAGTGTAACCCATAAATGAATTTAAAATGTAGTAAATCATAGTATGTTGAAAGCTAGCAAATGTTGGGCTACTTGCATTTGCTTGTGATTTGAGACTGATGACATATGGCCATAGTGTAAGTATTAGTATTCAGATGTGTAATAAAATTGTTAAAAATAGACTTTCTTTTATTTTATATAAAAAGTGTAAGTAGGAATTCTAGCATACTATATTACATTCTAGTGGATTGTTTTACATATCCCCTGGATGAGAGATGCTCATTTGGGACGATTATTATTTTGTTGTACCTGTAGAGGTATGATTTTTTCAGTTCTTTACAAGTCCTCCTTCTAATGCTATTGTTCCTAAAAATTTTTGCAAGAAGACAAATTATGAATGAATTCTAGTACCCTCCTTTAAATATTCTTTATCTCTTCTGTCATCTAGCTCTAATCCAGGTTATTTTGACTCTACCCCTAAAATAATACCCTTTTTCATTTAGACCATGGCCTTCAAGACTGCAGAATAGCAGTCAGTCCTCAGTAACTCAGCAGCCTAGGCATATGTTGGATGTTTTATCTATTTCTCTTTGGAGGTATCAGATTCTCCTGTGGTTTAAACAAATTTAATTTTACTCTGCTCACTTCCTGAAGCACTGCTGTTGTTTTCATTAGTTTTGAGAGTTGGAGTTCATTCTGGGACTCCAGATAAACTTGCTGGAGTCTCCTTCTTGGAGAATTGTAAGCAGTTAGGAGGTAGGAGATAAGGGGTAGATAATGGGTAGCGGTTGTCTCACCCCAAGCTACTTTCAGCTATTTTCTGAATGTTTAGTCATAGATGGGCATTATGGAAAGGGTTGTGAAGTAATATGTCAAACTTTTGAAGGGATGCTTTGATTCCAAGGTTAATGTTAAATTTTACATTCAAACACTACCCTATAGTGAGGCAGAAATAGAAACTACAAGGATATTACTAATATACTAAAAATGCATAAATTTCTGCCATTAGAATCATTCTCTTGGGCTAAGAGTTAGGCTGGAAAAATTGACCTTAGAAGAAAAATTTATTCATTCATTTATTCAAAAATTTATGTTTGAGGAGGGAAGAATAGGAGAATGTTGAGTTCATCTTCCCTCACAAGTATTAATACATCAAGAATGCATCTACAGATGGAGCAGTTCTCAGAGATTACCTGCTGAAAACTGGCACAGGACCTCTTACACCTAAAAGGATAAGAAAAATCCCCACACAACCAGGTAAGATGAAACAAAAGCAGGAAAGGGGAAACAGAAAGAGACTGGCACCCATGTGGGAGAGCTGAAGAACGAGCGGTTCCCTCACTTGGAGAGGCCCCCTCACGGTGGGGGGATTGGCTGGGACAGAGAGGGACCTTTGGGGAATTGGAGGGGAGCACAGCAACTGACCTGTGGAAGTAAGACAGAGTAAGACCTATGTGAATGGTTCATGCCGCACCCTGTGTACCCCAGCTTGAGTTATGTGTCTCCTGGTAAGGAGGGGAGTTGAGTGCTGCAAGTGGAGTTTGGAACAGTTTGTACAGCATATGGTAAAGGTGCTGTGACTGATCGAATATGTCAAAAGTGGGTTACAAAGTTTTATGCTGAAGATTTCTCTTTGGATGATGCTCATTGATAGGGTAGAGCAGTTGAAGTTGATAGTGATCAAATCAACACCTTAATTGAGAACAATCAATGTTATACCATGTTGGAGATAGCTAGCATATTCAAATTATGGAAATCAAGCATTGAAAATCATTTGTACCAGCTCGGTTATATTCATCACTTTGATGTTTGGACTCCATATAAGTAAAGCAAAAAAAAAAAAAAAATTCAAGAAGACCATGTTTCCACATGCGATGCTCAACTGAAACCTAATGAAAACATTATGTTTTTAAAAGATATTGTGAAGGATGATGAAAGTGGATATTATACAATAATGTGGAATGGAAGAGACTGTGAAGCAGGAAAAATGAACTCCCACCAACCACACAAAGGCTGGTCTGCATCCAAAGAAGGTGATGTCGTGTATATGGTAGGATTGGAAGTTCAGTTCCGTTCAGTAGCTCAGTCATGTCCGACTCTTTTCGACTCCATGGACTGCAGCATACCAGGCTTCCCTGTCCATCACCAACTCCTGGCACTTACTTAAACTCATGTCCATAGATTTGGTGATGCCATTCAACCATCTCATCCTCTGTCGTCCCCTTCTCCTGCTTCCTTCAATCTTTCCCAGCATCAGGGTCTTTTCCAACCAATCAGTTCTTTGCATCAGGTGGCCAAAGTATTGGAGTTTCAGCTTAAACATCAGTCCTTCCAATGAATATTCAGGACTGATTTCCTTAAGGATGAACTGGTTGGATCTCCTTGCAGTCCAAGAGACACTCAAGAGTCTTCTCCACCACCACAGTTCAAAATCATTAATTCTTCTGTGCTCAGCTTTCTTTATAGTCCAACTCTCTTTCCATACATGACTACCGGAAAAACCATTCCTTTGACCAGATAGACCTTTGTTGGCAAAGTAATGTCTCTGCTTTTTAATATGCTGTCTACGTTGGTCATAAATTTTCTTCCACGGAGCAAGTGTCTTTTAATTTCATGGCTGCAGCCACCATCTGCAGTGATTTGGGGGCCCTCCAAAATAAAGTCTGTCACTGTTTCCATTGTTTCCCCATCTATCTGCCATGAAATGATGCGACCAGATGCCATGATCTTTGTTTTCTGGGTGACAATATACAGCCTTGACACAATTCTTTCCCGATTTGGAACCAGTGTGTTGTTCCATGTCCAGATCTAACTGTTGCTTCCTGACCTGCATACAGATTTCTCAAGAGGCAGATGGTCTCAGATGGTCTGGTATTTCCATCTCTTGAAGAATGTTCCACAGTTTGTTGTGATCCACAAAGTCCAAGGCTTTTGTGTAGTCAATAAATAGAAGTAGATGTTTTTCTGGAACTCTCTTGGTTTTTCCATGATCCAACAGGTGTTGGCAATTTCATCTCTGGTTCCTCTGTATTTTCTAAAACCAGCTTGAGCATCCGAAAGTTCACGGTTCATGTACTGCTGAAGCCTGGCTTGGAGAATTTTGATCATTACTTTGCTAGCGTGTGAGATGAGTGCAATTTTGCGTTAGTTTGCACATTCTTTGGCACTGCCTTTCTTTGGGATTGGAATGAAAACTGACCTTTTCCCGTCCTGTGGCCACTGCTGAATTTTCCAAATTTTCTGGCATATTGAGTGCAGCATTTTTACATCATCATCTTTTAGGATTTGAAATAGCTCAACTGAAACTCCATCACCTCCACTAGCTTTGTTCATAGTGATGCTTCCTAAGGCCCACTTGACTTCACATTCCAGGATTTCTGGCTCTAGGTGAGTGGTCACACTATCGTGGTTATCTAGGTCGTGAAGATATTTTTTGTATAATTCTTCTGTGTATTCTTGCCAGCTCTTCTTAATATCTTCTGTTTCTGGTAGGTCCATACCATTTCTGTCCTTTATTGAGCCCATCTTTGCATGAAATATTCCTTTGATATGTCTAACTTTCTTGAAGAGATCTCTAGTCTTTCCCATTCTATTGTTTTCCTCTATTTATTTGCATTGATCGCTGAGGAAGGTTTTCTTATCTCTCCTTGCTATTCTTTGGAACTCTGCATTCAAATGGTATATCTTTCCTTTTCTCCTTTGCCTTTCACGTCTTTTCTCAGCTATTTATAAGGTCTCAGACAACCATTTTTGCTTTTTCCATTTCTTTTTCTTGAGGGTGGTCTTGATCACTGACACTGTACAATGTCACAAACCTCTGTCCTTAGTTCTTCAGGCACTCTGTCTATCAGACCTAAACCCTTGAATCTATTTGTCACTTCCATTGTATAATCATAAAGGATTTGATTTAGGTCATACTGGAATGGTCCAGTGGTTTCCCCTACTTTCTTCAATTTAAGTCTGGATTTGGCAACAAGGAGTTCATGATCTGAGCTACAGTCAGCCTTCAGTCTTGTTTTTCCTGACTGTATAGGGCTTCTTCATCTTTGGCTGCAAAGAATATAATCAATCTGATTTTCCTATTGACCGTCTGTTCATGTGCATGTATAGAGTCTTCTCTTGTGTTGTGAAAGAGGGTGTTTGCTATGACCAGTGCATTCTCTTGGCAAAACCTTGTTAGCCTTTGGCCTGCTTCGTTTTGTACCCTAAGGCCAAATTTGCCTGTTATTCCAGATATCTCTTGACTTCCAGCTTTCTCATTTCAGTCCCCTATAATGAAAAGGACATCTTTTTTGGGTGTTAATTCTAGAAGGTCTTGTAGGTCTTCATAAACCATTCAACTTTAGCTTCTTCAGCATTACTGGTCAGGTCATAGACTTGGATTACTGTGATATTGAATGGTTTGTCTTGGAAATGAACAGAGATCATTCTGTCATTTTAAAGATTGCATCCAAGAACTGCATTTCGGACTCTTTTGTTGACTATGATGGCTACTCCATTTCTTCTAAGGGATTCTTGCCCACAGTAGTATATATAATGGTCATCTGAGTTAAATTCACTCATTTCAGTCCATTTTAGTTCCATGATTCCTAAAAAGTCGATGTTCACTCTTGCCATGTCCTGTTTGACCACTTCCAATTTGCCTTGATTCATGGACCTAACATTCCAGGTTCCTATGCAGTATTGCTGTTTACAGCATCAGACCTTGCTTCTATCACCAGTCATATCCACAACTGGGTGTTTTTTTTTTGCTTTGGCTCCATCTCTTTATTCTTTCTGGAGCTCTTTCTAATCGAGGGAGGAGTGGCAGAATAGCAGGACGTGCACTCTTCTCCTGCAAGAACTCCAGAATTACAACTCGCTGCTGAACAACGGTTAACAGGAGCATGTTGAATCCCACCAAAAAAAGATACTCTACCTCCAAGTGCAAAGGAGAAATCCCAGCAAGATGGTAGTAGGGGCAAAATCGTGTTTAGTATCAAACCCTATACCCGCCAGAGACACTCGGATAGCTCAAACAAACCTCTGCACACCAGGACCCAGCAACCCCACAGAGACTGAGCCAGAACTGTGTTTGAGTGTTTCCTTTGGAGGTGCGGGTCAGCAGTAGGCTGATGCAGGGCCAGGGGCTCTGGTTGCAGTAGACCTGGGTATGGCATAAGCCCTCTTGGAGGAGGTTGCCATCGACCCCACCATTGAGCCACCAGAACTTACACAGGACTGTGAAAACAGACTCTTGGAGGGCACAGAAAAACCTTGGGTGCACCAGGACCTAGGAGAAAGGAGCAGTGACCCCACAAGAGACTGACCCAGACTTGCCTGTGAGTGTCCCAGAGTCTCTGGCAGAGGTGTGGGTCAGTGGTAGCCTGCTGCATTGCTGAGGCCCTGAGTGCAACAGTGCCTGCATGAGACCTCTTGAAGGAGGTCATCATTATCTTATTTACCTCCACTGTATTTTGGCCTCAGGTCAAACAACAGGGAGGGAACACAGCCCCACCCATCAACAGAAAATTGGATTAAAGATTTACTGAGCATGGCCCCACCCATCAGAACAAGATCCAGTTTTCCCTTCAGTGAGTCTTTCCCATCAGGAAGCTTCAATAAGCCTCTTATCCTTCTCCATCAGAGAGCAGACAGAATGAAAACCACAATGACAGGTACTAACAAATCTGATCACATGTACCACAGCCTTGTCTAACTCAGTGAAACTATGAGCCATGCCATGTAGGGCCACCCAAGATGGACAAATCAGGGTGGAGAGTTCTTACAAAATGTGGTCCACTGGAAAAGGGAATGGCAAACCACTTCAGTATTCTTGCCTTGCGAACCCCATGAACAGTATGAAAAGGCAAAAAGATAGGACACTGAAAGATGGACTTCCCAGGTCAGCAGATGCTGAATATGCTACTGGAGATCAGTAGAGAAATAACTCCAGAAAGAATGAAGTGGGATTAGAAGGTAGTTCTCTATTCAGAGCTCCTTTCAGAAAACCAAATGATTAATTCCAGCAACAGTTGCTCCTAGTTAGACCAACTGAGAGCAGCACTTGATGAAAAGCATCTAGAGTTAGTCAACAGAAAATGCATCATCTTCCATCAGGATAACTCAGGATCATACGTTTCTTTAATGCCCATTCAAAGGCTGTTACAGTTTGCTGGGAGTTCTATTCATCCTCCTTGCTCATCAGACCTTGTGTCTCTGGATTTCCATTTATTTAAGGTCTTTACAGAATTCTCTTAATGAAAATTTTCAATTCCAAGGTAGAATTTAAAAGGCACCTGGAACAGCTCTTTGCTCAAAGAAAGAAAAAAGTTTTGGGAAGATAGAATTATGAAGTTGCCTGGAAAATGGCAGAAAGTAGTGGAACAAAGGGTGAATGTGTTGTTCTATAATGTTCCTGGTGAAAATGAAAAATAGGTCTTTTTTTTTTTTTACTTAAAAACTGAAGGCACTTTTTGGCCAACCCAATAGCAAGGCCAAACAAAGATACTATAATGAGACAAAGATATCACATACACACACACACACACACACACACACTCACGCAATTACAGGCCAATATCACTGATGAGATATGCTGGACTGGATGAAACACAAGCTGGAATCAAGATTGCTGGGAGAAATATCAATAACTTCAGATATTCAGATGACACCACATTTATGGCAGAAAGCGAAGAAGAACTAAAGAGCCTCTTGATGAAAGTGAAAGTGGAGAGGGAAAAAGTTGGATTAAAACTCAGCATTCAGAAAACTAAGATCATGGCAGCTGGTCCTATCACTTCATGGCAAAGAAATGGGAAACGATGGAAACAGTGGCAGACTTTATTTTTTGGTCTCCAAAATCACTGCATATGGTGACTGCAGCCATGAAATTAAAAGATCCTTGCTCCTTGGAAGAAAAGCTATGACCGACCTAGACAGCATATTAAAAAGCAGAGACATTACTTTGCCAACATAGGTCCATCTAGTCAAAGCTATGGTTTTCCCAGTAGTCATGTATGGATGTGAGAGTTGGACTATAAAGAAAGCAGAGCACCAAAGAATTGATGCTTTTGAACTGTGGTATTGGAGAAAACTCTTGAGAGTCCCTTGGACTGCAAGGAGATCCAGCCAGTCCATCCTTAAGGAAATCAGTCCTGACTATGTAATGGAAGGACTGATGGTGAAACTGAAACTCCAATTCTTTGGCCACCTGATGCGAAGAGCTGACTCATTGGAAAAGACCCTGATGCTGGAAAAGATTGAAGGCAGGAGAAGGGGATGACAGAGGATGAGATGGTTGGATGGCATCACTGACTAAATGGACATGTTTTTGAGTAAGCTCCAGGAGTTGGTGATGGACAGGGAGGCCTGGCGTCCTGCAGTCCATGCGGTCGCAAAGAGTTGGACATGACTGAGCAACTCAACTGAACTGATCACTGGTGTATATAGATGCCAAAATCCTTGACAACATACTAGCAAGGTGAATCCAACAACACATTAAAAGGTTCATATACCATGATCAAGTGGGATTTATATCAGGGATACAAGGATTCTTCAGAATATGCAAATCAGTCAGTGTGATCCACCACATTAACAAACTGAAGACAAAAAACCATTTGATCATCTCAACATATGCAGAAAAAGCTTTTAACAAAATTCACCCATTTATGATAAAAACTACCTGGAAAGTAGACTTAGAGGAAACCTACCTCAACATAATAAAGGCCATAAACAACAAACCTACAGTTGACATCATACTCAATGGTGAAAATGTGCAATCATTTCCTGTAAGATGAGGAACAAGACAAGGATATCCACTCTCACCACTTTTATTCAACAGAGTTTTGGAAGTCCTAGCCACATCTGTCAGATAAGTAAAAGAAAAATAAGAAATCCAAATTGGAAAAGAAAAAGTTAAACTGTCACTTTTTGCAAATGATACTATACATAGAAAATCCTAAAAATGCTATTGGAAAGCTATTAGAGTTCATTAGTAAATTTAGTGAAGTTGCAGGTTACAAAATTAACACACAAAAATCTCTTGCATCTGTATACACTAACAATGAAAGATCTGAAAGCAAGATTAAGTAAACAATCCCATTTACCACTGCATCGAAAAGAATAAAATATCTATCTAGGAATAAACCAACTTAAGGAGGCAAAAGACACGTATTCAGAAAATAAAAGATACTGATGAAAGAAATCAAAGATGACACAGAAAGACATACCTTGTTCTTGGACTGGGAGAATCAATATTGTAAAAATGTGAATATTGTGAATATACTACTCAAAGTAATCTACAGATTCAGTGCAACCCCTATCAAATTACCAAGGACATTTTTCATAGAATTAGAACAAGTTTTAATTTTGTATGAAATCACACACACAAAAAAACCCTGAATAGCAAAAGCAATGTTGAGAAAGAAGAATGGAGCTGGAGTTATTAGGCTCACTGACTTCAGACTGTATTACAAAACAATGGTAATTAAGACGATATGGTAATGACTGAAAAACAGAAATATAGATCAATGGAACATGATAGAAAGTCCAGAGAGAAACCTATACAACTATGACCACCTAATCAATGACAAAGAAGGCAAGAATATATACAGTGCAGAAAAGACAGTCTCTTTAATATGTGGTACTGTGAAAACTGGACAACTGCATTCAAAAGAGGGCTTCCAAGGTGGCTCAGTGGTAAAGAATCTGCCTGCCAATGTAGGAGATGTGGGTTCAGTCCCTAGGTCATGAAGATCCTCTGGAGGAGGCAATTGCAACCCACTCTAATATTCCTGCCTGGGAAGTCGCATGGACAGAGGAGCCTGGCTGGCTGCAGTCCATGAGTCACAAAGAGTCGGACACAACCTCGTGACTAAACAACAACATACAAAAGAATGAAATTAGAGCACTCCCTAATACCATACAAAAAGATAAAATCAAAATTGCTTAAAGACCTGACTGTAAGGCTGGATACTATAAAATTCTTCAAGGAAAATACAGGCAGAATACTCTCTAACATAAATTACAGAGATATCTTTTTCTATCCACAACCTAGATTATGAAAATAAAAACAAAAACAAACAAATGGAACCTAATTAAACTTAAAAGCTTTTGGATCGGTGAAGGCAATGGCACCCCACTCCAGTACTCTTGCTTGGAAAATCCCATGGACGGAGGAGCCTGGTAGGGTGCCGTCCATGGGGTTGCAAAGAGTCAGACACGTCAGAGCGACTTCACTTTCACTTTTCACTTTGATGCATTGGAGAAGGAATTACAACCCACTCCAGTGTTCTTGCTTGGAGAATCCCAGAGATGGGAGATCCTGGTGGGCTGCCGTCTATGAGGTCACACAGAATCGGACACGACTGAAGCGACTTAGCAGCAGCAGCAGCAGCAGCAGCAGCAGCAGCAGCTTTTGCATAGCAAAGGAGACCATAAACAAAATGGAAAGACAACTATCAGGATGGGAGAAAATATTTGCAAATGGAGCATCCAACAAAGCATTAATGTCTCGAATAGGCAAACAACTCATGCAACTCAATCTGAAAAAAAAAAAAAAAAAAACCCAACAACTCAATCAAAAAATGGGTGGAAGACCTAAACAGTCATTTCTCTAAAGAAGAGATCTAGATAGCCTACAAACACATGAAATGATGTTCAACATCACTAATTATGAGAGAAATGAAGATCAGCTACATTGAGATATCACCTCACACCAGTCGGAGTGGCCATTGTCAAAAATTCTAAACACAATAAAATGCTGGAGACGGATGGTGTGGAGAAAAGGGAACTGTTTTACACTGTGGGAATGTAAATTGGTATAACCCTATGGAGAACAGTATGGAGGTTCCTTAAAAAACTAAAAGTAGAGAAACGCTGGGCTGGAAGAAGCACAAGCTGGAGTCAAGATTGCTGGGAGAAATATCAATAACCTCAGATATGCAGATGACACCAGCCTTATGGCAGAAAGTGAAGAGGAACTCAAAAGCCTCTTGATGAAAGTGAAAGTGGAGAGGGAAAAAGTTGGCTTAAAGCTCAACATTCAGAAAACTAAGATCATGGCATCTGGTCCCATCACTTCATGGCAAATAGATGGGGAAACAGTGGAAACAGTGTCAGACTTTATTTTGGGGGGCTCCAAAATCACTGCAGATGGTGACTGCAGCCATGAAATTAAAAAGACGCTTACTTCTTGGAAGGAAAGTTATGACCAACCTAGATAGCATATTCAAAAGCAGAGACATTACTTTGCCAACAAAGGTCTGTCTAGTCAAGGCTATGGTTTTTCCTGTGGTCAAGTATGGATGTGAGAGTTGGACTGTGAAGAAGGCTGAGCACCGAAGAATTGATGCTTTTGAACTGTGGTGTTGGAGAATACTCTTGAGAGTCCCTTGGACTGCAAGGAGATCCAACCAGTCCATTCTGAAGGAGATCAGCCCTGGGATTTCTTTGGAAGGAATGATGCTAAAGCTGAAACTCCAGTAGTTTGTCCACCTCATGCGAAGAGTTGACTCATTGGAAAAGACTGTGATGCTGGGAGGGATTGGGGGCAGGAGGAGAAGGGGACGACAGAGGATGAGATGGCTGGATGGCATCACCGACTCGATGCACATGAGTTTGGGTGAACTCCGGGAGTTGGTGATGGACAGGGAGGTCTGGCGTGCTGCGATGGGTTAGCAAAGAGTTGGACATGACTGAGCAACTTAACTGAACTGAACTGATTTAAAATTGTGCTTAGATGTTGTATGGAAGCAAAAGACATAAAAGGAGGTTACAAGACCTCTTCTATTTAGTAGAATAAGTCCTGACAGAGAACACTCACTTCCCTAGAAAAATCTCACTGTCCTTTTTATACTTTGGGGCATCCATGTAAAAATTTGTCATAATAGCTGCATTACAAGTGTTAAAATTCTGTTCATTTATTCTGATAAGATCTATAATTCAGAGGCCTTCTGGACTAAGGGAATCACTTAAGTGTCATAATTAGAGAATATAATTGCATTCATGATCCTATATTGAATAAAGTCTACCTGGTAAAGATCGACTGAGTTTCATTAAGACAAAGTATTTAGATTCTGTGCTCTCAGATACCATTTTCTCAAGTATGCATTTGCTGTTACAAGCTCACAATCTTGCTTCTGAGAAGAGTTGCCAGTGACATGTTTAAGAGACCCATTTTAACAGAAAAAGTTACAAAGCCAAGTAAGTTTAATTGCATGTCACCTCTTGGTTTTGACAAAATATAATGGCACAAGTTGCTAGTAAACTTAATTATGTAGATTTATTTTAGCTTAACAAAATACATGCTATATAGAGTAAGTGGTTAGCTACAAGCCAAGTTTTAACTTGATACTTTTATTTTATGGTGAAAATGCTCATGAAAAAATGATTTAAATTAATGAACTTTACCAGTATTGTTGTCAAAAGAGGTTTTATACTGGAAAAAAATACCTTACTGTGGTTCAAGGGAAAACATTAACTACGTCTTTTCAACATTTAGGCCGAAATTTGCTGAAGATACTACAACTCCTTGTTTGGCTTTGTTTCTCTGCCAAGATGCTTCAGAATTGCCACAGTTACCCCCTAACTTCTAGGGCTCAAGTTTTTCCAAGACCTTTTTTAGAGTGACATATTCTGTAGGGACAGAGATTGTTAGCTAAATGAAGATTCACGATTTTTGATGACACCCCAGCCTCCCTTTCTTGCCGAAGTTAATTTTTGCCATTTCCTTAGTTTTGTTACCCTTTTTTCATGTACCGCCCCCACACACACACACAAAATCTTGGAGGTATATCTGGCTTTTTGTTGTCTTTCAGTAACTCCAAGTCACCAGACCTACATATTCTTTCTTAAATATTTTCTGCTATCAGTGCTTTTTGTTTCTTATTTCTGTCACCTTAGTCCAGTTTTTTATATCCAGACAGATGCAACTGACTTTTCATGTATTTCCTGCTCCTTCCTTTCTTCAACCAACCCATTACATATGATTAATATTATTAAGATATATATTTTATTATTGCCCTGCTCCATGTTCCTATATAGTCTAGGAAAAAGTTCAAACCCTTATCATGGTGTGTAACCTCTTCCAACCTTTCTCTATCAATCCAGCTTCATTTTCCTTCTAGCCCAGCTTGTCATCATTTCCTGACCATGGCATATTCAGCTTTGAGTTCATAGTGTTCCTATTTCCCATTATTTCTTCTCCCTAATCATATCTTTCTTAACTTTCATGACTCAGATGAAATCCTAACTTCTTTACACAGCTTCTTTAAGTCTCCCAGCTCCAATTTATCAATTGTTCAAGCTGAAAGTAATCTCAGAAACTGTGTAAACACACCTTGGCATTGTACACAAGAAATTGAGTTCCAGAAAGGTTAACTAACTAGTTGGAGGCAAAATTGTGATTTAAGCCCATTCATGTTCCTTCCTTTCTATTTTGTTGCCTGGCTTCCCTGGTGGCTCAGACGGTAAAGCGTCTGCCTGCAATGCGGCAGACCCGGGTTGGATCCCTGGGTGGGGAAGATCACCTGGAGAAGGAAATGGAAACCCACTCCAGTACTCTTGCCTGGAAAATTCCATGGACAGAGGAGCTTTGTAGGATACAGTCCATGGGGTCACAAGGAGTAGGACACAACTGAGCGACTTCACTTCTAATGAAATTTTAGTATTTAAGAATTATGTATCTTTTTATTTGTTGAGTAGCAGTATACTCTTTTGCATTATTGCCGAGCTATATTTCATCTGTATATATTTGTTCTTACTTTCTATTGTATAACCTTTGAGAAATAAAGGACTGCCTGTCACATGTATTTCCCTGCTAAGCATATCTGAGCAACTGTATATACTTACTGGTTGAAAGATTTAGTGTACTCTTTAAAATAGATGTAAACTTATTTCTAATGAGGGCTCCCTTTTGTTGTTGTTGTTATCATGTTCAAGTTGAACATTAAATCATACTTTATTCTTAAAGAAAAACTAACCATTTAGATATTCAGCATTTAGCTAAGCAGTGTAGCAAAGGGAATGGAGATTAAATTAGAGTTATAGGTAAAATTCAGATATTTAGACTAAGAAATAAAGCCCTATACCTTCAGTCAGTTCAGTTGCATAGTCGTGTCCGACTATTTGTGACCCCATGGACTGCAGCATGCCAGGCTTCCCTGTCCATCACCAACTCTCGGAGCTTGCCCAAACTCATGTCCATTGAATCAGTATGCCATTCACCCACCTCATCCTCTGTCGTTCCTTTCTGTTCCTGCCTTCAGTCTTTCCTTTCTGTTCCTGCCTTCAGTCTTTCCCAGCATCAGGGTCTTTTCCAATGAGTCAGTCCTTCACATCAAGTGGTCAAAGTATTGGACCTTCAGCTTCAGCATCAGTCCTTCCAATGAATAGTCAGGACTGATTTTCTTTAGGGTTGATTGGTTTAATCTCTTTGCAGTCCAGGGAACTCTCAAGAGACTTCTCCAGCACCACAGTTCAAAAGCATCAGTTCTTCGGCACTCAGCTTTCTTTATAGTCCAACTCTCACATCCATACATGACTACTGGAAAAACCATAGCTTTGACTAGATGAACCTTTGTTGGCAAAGTAATGTCTCTGCTTTTTAATATGCTTTCTAGGTTGGTCATAGCAATTAAAAGATAATTGCTGAAATAAAATTAAGATGAAATGTTTTGTCAGATTGTTTCCCCAATCATTTTTATATATTTGATTAATATTTTTGGATTAAAGGGAAATATTAATATGTACATAGCAATGGTATTATTCCTTTGATAAGTAAGAGATATTTTACCTTTATTTATCTCTCTGTAAGGCTGGTTTGTAGAGTCAAGATATTTCTCTTTTTTATAATATTGTTGAATTATTTATGCATGACTAACAACTTGTGATATCAAGTTATAATTTTATTCCTGATTCCTTTTGAGGAATCAGGAATATTTAACTACCTGGCCAAGCTTTTGAACTCTAGAGACATAGTTAATATCTAGCTAATCTGAAACGAAAGATATTCTTCTTGACCCATTAGATGCCAACTCTTCATATTATTTCCATCTTGAGGCAAGTCAAAATTTATCTATAAATTAGTAAAATCTAAATTTAACAACACAGGATACATTTTAAATTTAGTACGAAACATTTTCTCTCATTAAGTGCCACCTTTCTGATGAGTAGCAGTGATGGTAATGCAAAGTCAGGGGGACAAAAGTTAATTTTTTAAAATGCCATTTACCATCCTGAAAAAGTCGGCATACAGCATTACATTTCTCACTTTCTGTAAGTCTTGGAAAGACATGATATTTTCCTGGTTTCGTCAACAGTGAAAATGCCTTCACACAGGCCTGTGAAGCTGATGACATTGTAGTGAAAGCTCTCTAAACACTAATTGGAAATTAAAAAAAATCTTGACAACACCTCACTACATCATAGTTATGTTTCATCACCTTAGACATTCATTATCACTCACCACATACACATATTTTAATGGGGAAGGTTATTTAGAATTGCTTTGTATTGCAGAGTCAAGATATTTCTCTTTTTTATAATATTGTTGAATTATTTATGCATGACTAACAACTTGTGATATCAAGTTGTAATTTTATACATATCTCATTGTGCAAAACAAATGGAAGCCCCTATTTTTTAAAGAAATTCTTCAAAGAAGTGTCTTCCAAAAAATAAATAAAAGGCATACATTTCCTCATAACATTAAGAGAAAAAAAATCTGAAGTTTTTTCAGATTTATGTAATTTATTAGAAGATCAACTCCATCCACATGGGTTTAACTTTCTTACTTTTTAAAAAATAGAAATATTTGTGGACATTTTACTAGTTATATGATGATTAATGTGGGCTCCCCGGGTGGCTCAGCAGGTAAAAACCTGCTTGTC
The DNA here is from genome assembly GCF_029378745.1 of Bos indicus. Taxonomy (NCBI): domain Eukaryota; kingdom Metazoa; phylum Chordata; class Mammalia; order Artiodactyla; family Bovidae; genus Bos; species Bos indicus. The sequence continues at coordinate 45,554,123 of NC_091762.1, read as the reverse complement.
CATGCAGAAGTCTCAGGAGACACGGGTTCGATCCCTGAGTAGGGAAGATCCCCAAGAGGAGAGCATGGCAACCGACTCCAGTATTCTTGCCAGGGGAAATCCCATGAGCAGAGGAGCCTGGCAAACTACGGTCCATGGGGTTGTAAAGAGTGTGACATGACTGACACAGCTGAACACATGCTGATTAATGGAAACTTTTGAAAGAGATACATAGAATGCATTTCAATATTTGAATTCAAAGAATAACAACAAGACAGAAATAATGCTTTAGTTTGTACAAGGAACTATAAGGAATTTGGAATATGCTAAAGAAAACTAAGATCAGTTCATGGCAAATAGAAGAGGAAAAATTGGAAACAGTGACAGATTTTATTTTCTTGTGCTCCAAAATCACTGCGGACGGTGTCTGTAGCCATGAAATTAAAAGACACTTGCTCCTTGGAGGGAAAGCTATGACAAACTTAGCATATGAAAAAGCAGAAATAGCACTTCACCAAATAAGATCTGTACAGTCAAAGCTATGATTTTTCCAGTAGTCATGTACAGGTGTGAGAATTGGACCATAAAGAAGGTTGAGCACCAAAGAATTGATCCTTCTGCACTGTGGTGCTGGAGAAGACTCCTGTGAGTCCCTTGGACTGCAAGATCAAACCAGTCTGTCCTGAAGGAAAGCAATCATGAATATTCATTGGAAGGACTGATGCTGAAGTTGAAGCTCTAATACTTTGGGTTCCTAATGTGAAGAGCCAACTCACTGGGAAAGACTCTGATGCTGGGAAAGATTGTGAACAGGAGGAGAAGGACACAACAGAGGACAAGTTGGTTGGATAGCATCATTGACTTAATAAACATGAATTTGAGCAAATCTGGAAGATATTGAAGGAAAGGGAAGCCTGGCATGCTACAGTCCGGGGATCACAAAGAGTTGGACACAATTTAGTGACTGAACAACCACAACAGTAACAAAACTTTAGTTAAATTCCCTCTGCTTAATTTTACCTTTTAACCCACAAAGCATTATATCAAGTGCTTTTGCAACATTGTAAACAAGACAAAGAAAGCCTCAATTTGTACATAATTCATAGACTGAAGTTTATAATAAATATTAAATGCTAAATACACATTATAATAAAATTAAATGTCAAATATATGCAATAGAGTGTACATATTAATATGGGCAATATATTTAGCTTCAGTATTTGCTCCTTAGCTTTTTCTTCTGGCTTCATAGAATCCTTTCCTTTGGATAAGTTTAGAATAACCACTTTGTATATGGAGACTAAAGGAAATCACTTCCCTGGTCTTCTTATAAAGTACATGTAGAAGATATCACATAGACATGATATGACATGTTCTAATCCATAATACTCCTTGCCCAGGCTAATATTCCATCTCTTTTCTGCTCATTCATTTGTATAGCCATGCACTTCTTCAAACAACTGTAGCTGTATCAATGTGTGGGACTACTACCCTTCTTAAAATGTTAGAAGTATCTAAGTCAGGCTCCTAATTCTTCACTTCTACCAATGCAATTAGAAATTTGTGACCTGGAAGTAAAAATGTGCTAAAGATGCATTGTCTCCAACTATTTTATTAACTAAATCAAGTTAGAAATACCACATAATGGTAGCTATTGATCACTGAGTGCTTTCTATGTACATGGCATCTAGTCAGTTCAGTTGCTCAGTCATGTCTGACTATTTGTGACCCCATGAATTGCAGCACGCCAGGCCTCCCTGTCCATCACCAACTCCCAGAGTTTACTTGAGCTCATGTCCATCGAGTCGGTGATGCTATCCAGCCATCTCATCCTCTGTCGTCCCCTTCTTCTCCTGCCCCCAATCCCTCCCAGCATCACAGTCTTTTCCAATGAGTCAACTCCTCGAGGTGGCCAAATTATTGGAATTTCAGCTTTAGCATCAGTCCTTCCAATGAACACCAGGACTGATCTCCTTTAAGATGGACTGGTTGGATCTCCTTGCAGTCCAAGGGACTCTCAAGAGGCTTCTCCAACAATAGTTCAAAAGCATTGATTCTTCGGTGCTCAGTTTTCTTAACTGTCCAACTTTCACATCCATACATGACCACTGGAAAAACCATAGCCTTGACTAGATGGACTTTTGTTGGCAAAGTAATGTCTTTGCTTTTCAATATGCTACCTAGTTTGGTCATAACTTTCCTCCCAAGGAGTAAACATCTTTTAATTTCATGGCTGCAATCACCATCTGCAGTGATTTTGGAGCCCCCCAAAATAAAATCTGACACTGTTTCCCCATCTATTTCCCATGAAGTGATGGGACCAGATGCCATGGTCTTCGTTTTCTGAATGTTGAGCTTTAAGCCAACTTTTTCACTCTCCTCTTTCACTTTCATCAAGAGGCTTTTGAGTTCCTCTTCACTTTCTGCCATAAGGGTGGTGTCGTCTGCATATCTGAGGTTATTGATATTTCTCCCGGCAACCTTGATTCCAGCTTGTGCTTCATCCAGTCCAACGTTTCTCATGATGTACTCTGCATAGAAGTTAAATAAGCAGGGTGACAATATACAGCCTCGATGTACTTCTTTTCCTATTTGGAACCAGTCTGTTGTTCCATGTCCAGTTCTAACTGTTGCTTCCTGACCTGCATATAGGTTTCTGAAGAGGCAGGTCAGGTGGTCTGGTATTCCCATCTCTTTCAGAATTTTCCACAGTTTATTGTGATCCACACAGTCAAAGGCTTTGGCATAGTCAAGAAAGCAGAAGTAGATGTTTTTCCGAAACTCTCTTGCTTTTTCTATGATCCAGCGGATGTTGGCAATTTGATCTCTGGTTCCTCTGCCTTTTCTAAAACCAGCTTGAACATTTGAGTAATGAATAATTCCTCCAGCTTGTGGGAAAAAAACTGAGAGCTTAACCATGATAACAAGTAAATATGAGAAATGGTTTTAAACTTATTTAATCAATAAATGACAATTTGTTTCAGTTAACATTTCTTTGAAAGCCAGCCAACTAGTGGCAATGTTACACCTTCAAAGTTAGCTAGTTGGTGGTAGACTTATCCTAGTGAATTTATTAAATTTTTTTTTTAAATTTTGTATTGGAGCATAGTTGATGTTATATTAGTTTCAGATGTATAGCAAAGTGATTCAGTTATACATATACATGTATGTATTCTTTTTCAAATTATTTCCCCAATTAGATTATTACAGAATAGTGAGCAGTGTTCCCTGTGTCATACATTATAGGTCCTTGTTAGGTATCCATTTTAAATATAGCCATGTGTACTAAATATAGCAGTGAGTAGATTTATAAAGTTGATATTGACTCTTACCCAGATAACACAAACGACACTTCCAAGGCTGATGTTAATAGCTCTTGCCTCAGAAACTAAAGCATCCTCTAATCAAGAATTTCTCAAATATCCTAAAAAGATTCAACAGTTTGCTTTACTCATTGAGTGTGTATCTGGCCAGCATAGACCTTCCTCATTTCATGATAAAATATATTATTCAGCTTTTCCATTTCTGATAGTGAGTGGTGTTCTCTTCCTATGACCAAGTGTTAAATAATTTAATTCTCTTATTAGTTCTGTGAAGTAGATTCCATTATTATCTCCATTTTAGAAGTAGGAAACTGAGATACAAGAAACTTAAAGAATTTTCTCAAGACTACAGCTACTCAAGTGTCATATAGCTGGTAAGAGTCCAAGCAATCTGACTCAGAGCCTAGACTTCTAACAACATTGCTGTTCTGCCTTTTACACTTTGTTAAAGAGGCCTAGAAAAGTTCCCTTAGTCTCTCACAGACCAGAAAAAGAAGTTAAATTTTAGAAAAGTGACTGCTGTGTTTTTCTCCTTCACTTTTAGCAGTTTGAAACAAGAATGACATACAAGGATGTGGATAAAAAGTGAAGCACTTTAATGTATTATTTGGTGGCTTGTAAAATATGAACTCATCAAAATATGTATTATGTGTAGCTAAAGAGCTGCTTGGTGACTAGCCTCCTGCTCCATTTGTGAACCTTTCTTTCTTATAGGAAAAAAAAAAAAAATCTCCTATGATTGCTGCAGACACAAACCTTAATTCTACTGTGCTTTTTTTCTTTTTCAGGGCTGTTTGGCTGGAAGTACATGGTACCTGAGTACTACCTGTTCAGCCAGAATTGTATAGGCTAAACAGTATTTCCTCAGTGGAGAAGTGAACATTTATTAGAAGAGGCCAAGGAGTTTAGTACTTCATAACTGAGTGACTAGCAATTAAAATGGCAACCCACTCCAGTGTTCTTGCCTGGAGAATCCCAGGGATGGGGGAGCCTGGTGGGCTGCCATCTATGGGGTCGCACAGAGTCGGACACGACTGAAGTGACTTAGCAGCAGCAGCAGCAGCAATTAAAATAATGTTAGTACATACTGAAGTACTACTAGAAGTTTCTTGGTGGTAGGTGCACAATATTAAGCTATTAATGATGCAGAAAAACAACACCATGTCATTACAGAGCGGAAGGCTGTGATTACTGTGAGTTTCTCCAGTAGGCATCAAAATATTATTAAAATTAAAAAAAAAAAAAAACTGTTATAAAGAACTCTTAAAACTCAACAATAAAAAGCAAACAACCTAATTATTAAATGGGCAAAGCTCTAAAAAGATACCTCATCAAAGGAGATATACAGATAGCATAAAAGCATATGAAAAGATGCTCAACATTATTTGTCATTAGGGAATTGCAAAAATTACCCAGTGTCTGACATTGATGAAAAATTTAATGGGTTTAATTGCTTCATGTGTTTCTAAATCATATTTTCCCTTTACCTAGTTCCCAGCTTAATTTTACATTCTCTGAGTGATAATGTTAATATACCTTTTTTGAGATGTAAATGTGTTGCAGAGTACTCCGTACATTATAGGTATGTAATAAATGTTGGCTTAAAGTGTATTTCTTGTAGAAAATATATAATTTCTTTTATTCAGCCTGAAAATCTCTGACTTAGGTTGAATTGTTTAGTTCATTTACATTTAATGCAATTATTAGTATGGTTGGGTTTATCATCTTTGCTATCTCTTATTTTTTCTTTTCTTGATTTTTTTGTTTAAATTGTATATTTTATGTATTCTGCTTTCTTTCTCTTTTTGCTTTTTAACCAATGTAATGCTCTAAGCATTACAGTATACAGTATACATTCCTAATTCACTAAAGTGTGACTAAAATGAGTATTTTACCACTCTAAACTGTGAATACTGGGCTTCCCTGGTGGCTCAGATGGTAAGTAATCTGCCTGCAATGCGGGAGACCTGAGTTATATCCCTGGGTTGGGATGATCCTCTGGAGAAGGGAATGGCAACCCACTCCAGTATTCTTGCCTGGAAAATCTCATGGCAGAGGTTTCTGGTAGGCTACAGTCCATGGGATCCAAAAGAGTTGGACATGACTGAGACTGAGCGCCTAACACTTTCCCTAACAATAATATCAATATTTTCCATTTACCCTCATTCATTGTGTTAACAGTTCTCATATTGTTGTTGAACCCATGTTTGTGTGCCCTGCGTACAGTGAGGCTAAACAAGCAGTAATGTCAGAGTTTGAGCAGAGAAAGGTTTATTGCAAGGGCAAAACAGAGAATGGGCTGTTCATGCTCAAAAGACTAAGGAAGCTCTGAGTAAGTGAAGTCACTCAGTTGTGTCCGATTCTTTGTGACTCCATGGACTGTAGCCTACCAGGCTTCTCAGTCCATGGAATTTTCCAGGCAAGAGTACTGGAGTGGGTTGCCATTTCCTTCTCCAGGGGATCTTCACAACCCAGGGACTGAACCCGGGTCTCCCGCATTGCAGGCAGATGCTTTACCCTAGGAGGCTGAAAATATTTTCCCCACAAACAAGAAATGGGGATACTCAGAAAGGCTTTTTTACCTGGAAGGACCCCTCGGGATCTTGCTTGGTTTCAATATATTTTCCGTTTTCAGTATGTTTTACATATTTCCATTGAGCTGTTAGTTTCATAACAGCCTCTCTAATCTTATGTTAGATATCAGCTAAGAACCCTCAGTCCTCAGTCAATGACATATAAGAAACCCTCAATCAAACTTCTGAGGCTCCTTTTTTACACAGCTTCTACCTCTCTGAAATTCTAGTCATTTCAGTAGCCCTGAAGTGTAATCTCTGCTGGCTCAGCTCAGCAAGACCACTGTCTTAACGCAGGCATCATTTTCTTTCACTGTGGTTTGAAAAGTGCTTTCAGGTAGAAAGTCTGACCACTCACATGGGTGGGCAAATCTTAAAAGTGCATTTTAAATGAGACTATGTTTTAATGGTTAAAGGTCAATGAAATGCAAACTTCTGATAAAAATGCCACCACCAGTCACGTTAATGTTCTCTTCATTGTGAAATGGGATAAGTTTTAGGTTTCATAAATTACTTTTTCTCTCTTGGTGCTGGCATGGGATCATAAGTCACAAGGTAGATAAAATTCAACACAAGTAATAATAAAGTTCTGTGCTTTTGGTAACATAAACTTAATAGAGAAATTTTGAAAAGTTAAATAGGAGCCAGAAAATAGAAACCCAAGGAAATGTTAAAAAGGTAGAAATATTAGAAATAATATTGCACATAATTCCTTGCACATAGTTTCCTATCAAACTGTACAATTCAGCTCTTGATGAGCTGAGATCTTTTTAGTACTTAGAAATAGTACTGTTAAATTAATTGAAAACTAAAACATAATAACACAAAATTTTTAAAAATATCTTTATCATCTGATCATGATCAGAAATACTGTGGGGATTTCTGTGGATTTTACATAGAGGTAGAAGAATTGTTTCCACAGAATGAGTTTGAGATGGAAATATTGGGAGACAAAAAAATGTGTTTGTAATTGCACCTCAAGAGTTCTGTTTACTCAGTATAAGACTTAAATAAGAAATCAGTAATATACTTTTATTAGAAGTAGTAGCAGTAGTATTATCGAACTCAAGTTTAGCTACTTGCCACTCAAAAGCCAATACTTGAGAGGCAAGTGTTGGTTGGAAAAAGAAAGGTCTCTCTATTCAGGAGGTCAGCAACTTAGGGGGAAGGTGGACTCGTGTCCAGAAAGCAACTCCAAAGATTCTGCTCAACCATGAAAGCTTTTAAAGGGAGAATCATATGGAGAGTTGAGGGGGGTCAGAATCTTCATTATCTTCTACTGTATGCAGTCTTTCTTCTGATGGTGGTGAGGTGTGCCATCTGGGTGGGGAGCTTAGTTTCTACAGAAGAACTTAAAGGCATTGTTATGTATATTCCTTAACAAGGAACCCGGACCCTTCCCAATGTCAGCACTGACAGTGGTTGACTTTTCCCTCTTTGTTTCTGCATCCCCTCCCTTACTTGATAAGCAGCTGTTTGAATCTGCCTCTTGGAACTCAGAGAAGGTCAAAGAGGCTAAAAGAAGTCTCTATCCCATAAACAAGAACTAGAAGACACAGAAAAGATTTATACTTAGGAGGGTCCCAGAGTGTCCTTCCGTCTTTCAGTAATGGTAGTAGCAGTAGTATTGAGAGTAGTATTTGATGAACCTATTGATGTTCCTAAGGAGGAGATTAAAGTATGAACTTCAGATTTAAAAAAAAAAATAGTAAAATTGAAATATTTTTTAAATAAAGCGACGTTTTTCTTAGTTTCTATCTCTAATACTCAATGATGCCCTCACTAATCCTAACACTTATAAAATAGTACAGATTTACTCTTGATATTACCATAAAGGTTTGAAACTGACATGGAATGGACTGCTTCAGTCTCACTTTTTAGACAGACTGTGATTGCATACCTTTTTAAAGTTCCCAACATACTTTCACATTCACTTTCCAACAATTGTATGTAAATGACTAATGTCTTCTGCTGAGATCCCTTCCTCTCCACCTCAAAATGAAATCTGTTATTTGACCACAATATTTTTCCTAATGGAACCAGTGGCCATTCATAAGTGTTAAGTGTTAATGATCAAGGTGGGACCCTTTTCCATGTAAATGTCTACTGATCATTACATTTCATGTGTTAGCTAGTCAATTGCTATTAAACAAGGAAAATCACCATATACAAAAATAAACCCAAAATGGATTAAAGATCTAAACGTAAGACCAGAAACTATAAAACTCCTAGAGGAGAACATAGGCAAAACACTCTCCGACATATATCACAGCAGGATCCTCTATGACCCACCTCCCAGAATATTGGAAATAAAAGCGAAAATAAACAAATGGGACCCAATTAAACTTAAAAGCTTCTGCACAACAAAGGAAACTATAAGCAAGGTGAAAAGACAGTCTTCAGAATGGGAGAAAATAATAGTAAATGAAGCAACTGACAAACAACTAATCTCAAAAATATACAAGCAACTCCTACAGCTCAATCCCAGAAAAATAAATGGCCCAATCAAAAAATGGGCCAAAGAACTAAATAGACATTTCTCCAAAGAAGACATACAGATGGCTAACAAACACATGAAAAGATGCTCAACATCACTCATTATCAGAGAAATGCAAATAAAAACCATTATGAGGTACCATTTCATGCCAGTCAGAATGGCTGCGATCCAAAAGTCTACAAGCAATAAATGCTGGAGAGGGTGTGGAGAAAAGGGAACCCTCTTACACTGTTGGTAGGAATGCAGACTAGTACAGCCACTATGGAGACCAGTGTGGAGATTCCTTAGAAAACTGGAAATAGAACTGCCTTATAATCCAGCAATCCCACTGCTGGGCATACACACTGAGGAAACCAGAAGAGAAAGAGACATGTGTACCCCAATGTTCATCGCAGCACTGTTTATAATAGCCAGGACATGGAAACAACCTAGATGTCCATCAGCAGATGAATGGATAAGAAAGCTGTGGTACATATACACAATGGAGTATTACTCAGCCATTAAAAAGAATACATTTGAATCAGTTCTAATGAGATGGATGAAACTGGAACCTATTATACAGAGTGAAGTAAGCCAGAAAGAAAAACACAAATACAGTATACTAACGCATATATATGGAATTTAGAAAGATGGTAACAATAACCCTGTATATGAGACAGCAAAAGAGACACTGATGTATAGAACAGTCTTTTGGACTCTGTGGGAAAGGGAGAGGGTGGGATGATTTGGGAGAATGGCATTGAAACATGTATAATATCATATATGAAACAAGTCACCAGTCCAGGTTCGATGCACGATACTGGATGCTTGGGGCTAGTGCACTGGGATGACCTAGAGAGATGGTATGGGGAGGGAGGAGGGAGGAGGGTTCAGGATGGGGAACATATATATACCTGTGGTGGATTCACTTTGATATATGGCAAAACCAATACAATATTGTAAAGTTAAAAAAATACAAAAAACTAATGTGTATATACAAATATACAAACATATACATACCCTCAGGGCAATTACAATCATTGATGTAAATAAAAAATCCAATTTAGAATTCTAAAAAAAAAAAAAAAAGGAAAATCATACTCAAAGTTCTCTGCTTTTAAATAGTTGTAAATTTATGGGTTAGGGAAGTTCTATTTAGTAGAATCAAGGTCTGCCAACTTTTTATTTTATTGAGGTACAGTTGATTTATAATATTGTGTTATTTCCTGCTGTACAGCAAGGTAATCCAGTTATACATATATATATATTTTTCATATTCTTTTCCATTATGATTTATCATAGGATAATAAATATAGTTACCTGTATTATATAATAGGACCTTGTTTTTTTCATCCTGTATATTAGTTTGCATCTGTAGTTCTCATTCCTTCCCTCCTACCCCCTTCAGCAACCAAAAGTCTGTTCTCTGTGTCTGTAAGTCTGTTTCTGTTTGTAGATATGTTCATTTGTGTCATATTTTAGATTCCACATATGAGTGATATCATATGGTATTTGTCAAGATCTGCCAACTTTAATAATATTTTTTCATCAGGAAAATGGGGCCAAGATGGTATAAAGAAATTATGCATAGAATTTTCACAGTAAATTAAAGTATCAGCAGGAGTAACTTAACTGAGAAATCTCTAGTAAGCTATATTGTTTAATATCATAAATGGTTAAAAGCACAGAAAATATTTTTTAAATTTTTTTTAAATGATGGAAAACACTACATCTACAGTGTGTACCTTCATTAGGATTTAAAAACAGAGGAACTTTAGACTTTAGTGCCTCCTTTATTTCATCTTCCTTCTGGATTTTTTTTTTTTTTTTCAATTGTTAGTCTCTGTAAAGTACATCATATAAAAAAACCTAGTAAGAACATGCAAGTATTCATTAGATGTCTGGAGGAGTAAATACAAAGAAATGTTTTCAATGAATACAAATTAGGAAATGTTGCTTTTGTTTTCCTTATTTCACTGTAAGGAACCCACACCATTGAACAAATTTTAAATGCTATTTATCTTCATGTTTCAGAGCTCCAAACAGAAAAACTAAAAAAAAAAAATTCAATCTGACTGACAGGTGTAATCAATAATAATAGGTTTGCTTTGATTTTAACTTCACATTAAATGATACATTCTTTACTTGATGTATCCTTTAGCCTTCTGTTACCTAGTCCTCTGTTAAAACAGGAACTGTGCAAGCAATTTCAGTGGCTACAGGAAGTTGCTGTGCTTTTATTATATTTGGCATGGTTTCTGCATTCATAACTGAAACCTTTGCTACTATTTCCATGCATTATATCATCTAAAGTGCTCAGTCCTCTGCCTGTTCCGTTTCTCATATTTTGTTGCTTTTTCTGGTTATTTCCTAAGAAAACAACCATCAACTTTGCCTTTGCCTCAGAAACTCAAAAGCATAACTCTTGGTGTCAAATGCCTGATCTACAATCTGGCCTTGGGTTATTCATGTTACATCTTCTAATGTCCATTTTCATCGCATTGAAACATGTATATTACCATATGTGAAATAGATTGCCAATCCAGGTTCGATGCATGAGACAGGGTGCTCAGGGCTGGTGCACTGGGATGACCCAGAGGGATGGGATGGGGAGGGAGGTGGGAGGAGGGTTCAGGATGGGGAACACATGTACACCCATGGCTGATTCATGTCCATGTATGGCAAAAACCACTACAATATTGTAAAGTAATTAGCCTCCAATTAAAATAAATGAATTAATTTTAAAAAATGGTGTATAATAGTTACTATTAGGGGATTGTATAAATATGCAGTAGATAATGAGTACTGATGTATAAAACATTCGGTGCAGTGTATGGCACATGACGAACTGCTTTCTTTCTGATAAACTTCTAAATGGCTGCTGAACCTCTTCACTATTCTATATGTTCTACATCCATAGCAACCTTGAGAGACAGGTGGTTTTTATTTACATGAAAAGCATCTCTTAAGATTTCCAACTCCCATCATCTTAAACTTCCATTTGTCATATAATATAAACTGATATGCTCATCAATACACAGTAAGATGGCATCCTTTCAAATTTGTGGTACAAGCGAGGTTTACATTTCCAACTTGTGATTTAATAATTTAATACAATATTCATGTATATACATTTAATATATGCATTTATGCAGGTAAAATTGACATCCACTGGGTAGCATTTAATAACACTACTTTGAATAAGACATCTAAGATATTAGAATCTTTACAAGCCCAAAGAGCCAAACTATAACTTCCAAATGGAATTTTTTACTGCCATTGATTTACATGATTATAAAGCTAGCAAGAAAAAACTGCATGCTTCACCAAAGTAAACCAAAATTATGACTTCAAATATTTTCAAGAATAATATTAAACTGGATATTATATTTGAATTTCATTTTTTATGTCATAAATGTAGACACTACCAATAATAATTGATCTGCTGTGCTCATTTTATATTCTGCTTTAAGTATCACAGCACATTTGGTCTGATTTTGTTTTCTATTTCATAAATTTAAAATATTTATTTTTACTTAATTTTATTTAATGCTATTTAAACAATAAAACATCAACAAGTCACTCTTCTAAATGTTATTGCAGATATACACATGAGTATGATATGTTCCCTACTTGCAAGGAAACATGAAAATCAATAAGGGAGATAGATGTACCCAATAATGTACAGAAATGAAAAATGGGGCCAGGAGGCAAGTGGACTTATCCTCAAGATTGGTGACTTTTTACCCTGCTGCTGCTAAGTCGCTTCAGTCATGTCTGACTCTGTGCAACCCCATAGACGGCAGCCCACCAGGCTGCCCCGTCCCTGGGATTCTCCAGGCAAGAACACTGGAGTGGGTTGCCATTTCCTTCTCCAATGCATGAAAGTGAAAAGTGAAAGTGAAGTCGCTCATTCGTGTCTGACTCTTAGTGACGCCATGGACTGCAGCCCACCAGGCTCCTCCATCCATGGGATTTTCCAGGCAAGAATACTGGAGTGGGGTGCCATTGCCCACTCCACTTTTTACCCTACCCAACAGTAACTCCTTGGAATACTGAGGTCATCTTTATAAAATATAAAGCATTTTGCTACTTTAGTCTTTTTTTTATCGTGCTTCAGCCTTAATGAACAATCAGTATTATTCCAAAATAAGTAATCTGTTTGAAAAATGTGAGTAGTGGAATCCATATACTCATCAAATTAAGTGCCTGGATGTAATTTCTCTCAGGTACAATAAATTTTGACTTTTTTTTGCTGCCTTCGCTTTCTTTTCTGGCTCATAAGATGCATATTTTAGATAAAATAAATTCATTTTTCTCCAGAAAGAGCTCATATTTAAACTAAGCTTAAACAAAGCATAATGGCCCAGCTCTAAAATTCTATATTTCTTTGCCAGTAGAAACTTCTTTCCCAATGATCAAATCCAAAACAGCCTGTGATACTATCATGAAATTCAGTAAAAGGGACCCAAAGGAACTTAAGTTTTAAAAAAAGAATATTGTTTGTCGTATCATGTAGTATATGACATTTGAAAAAAATACACGTATGCTTGATGGTGAAGACAAGATTCTCTCCCCTCAACGACCAAGAAATTATGTAGTCACATTCCATCTCTGTGCAGACAGCACTTTACTTGTTTGATTAAGGGCAATGTTACCCATAAATTCTACAACTTTATTCCACATCTTTAAGAGCATATGATGATAAATTTATCTCGAACACTCCATATTTCTCCCAAAGAGTTCTTTGATTTAGTTTGACTCTTGAGACTTGCTTTATTGGACAGGGGTCTTTAATTTCTTTTATGTAGATATATATATATTTATAAATGTTTAATTATGGCAAAATTCCTTGACATATCTTTTTCAAGATAAGAGAATACTCATTCTTAACATGGATGCTAAAATGATCCATTTTATTTGCATGGGAATAGAAAAACACAATCAAAGATCATAGCTTTTAGTCCAGATCTTAGTAAATCAAAGGAGAAAGCACTAGGGATAGCTTTGTTAATTATATAATATGTGTAAAATATAAATGTAATATACATGTATTTCTACATATACATGTATCCCCCAAGATCATTTTTAAAATGATTATTCTCTTATTTTGAATCAGATAGCAGATACAGGTCAGTGAAGTTTATCAATATTTTATTTTACAAGATAATAACACAATAACAATAATCTGTGCTGCGTGCATACTCAGTTGTGTTCCACTCTATGACCCCGTGGATTGTAGTCTGCCAGGCTCTTCTGCCGATGGGATTCTCAAGGCAAGGATACTGGAGTGGGTTGCCATTTCCTCCTGCAGAGGATCTTCCTGATCCAGGGATCAAATCCGTGTCTCCTGCATCTCCTGCATTGCAGGTGGATTCTTTACCACTGAGCCACCTGGGAGCTCCCAGTATGAGCTGCACTTGTTCAGTATTCCCCCTTAAATTTCATGTAAGAGCAGCCATAGGCTGTAGTAGGTTACAACTTTAGCAGTTCTGAGTTCTGGGGGAAAACTTTTCTAATGATTATGACCAACAATCTGAAAGAAACTTTAAAATCATGTTGTTTAGCATGATTTCTTTAGCATTTAGCAAAATAGTCTATTATGTGTGATATTTATAAATGCTTTGAAACCTTGTCCTATTAATTCTCTTTGATGCTTGATAATAAACACATCTCCTGTTCTCAGAATTCCCAAATGGTGATATTAAAAGTTCATAAGTATAGCTGTAGCCCTCTTCAGAGGTCCTGCCATGAGAACCCAAAAACGCAGATCTAGGTTCCCCCACAGAGCAGGCTGAATGCTAAGAATACCAGGACTAGCAAACAGTGTGATTCAAGGCAGGCTGATTTGAGGACACAGAGAAAGATCTTGTCCTTCAAATCATGTCTCTTGATTCCCAATAAACCGAATTCTAATTTGGTATCCAAAAAGTACTGTTCTAGGCATGCCTCAAATTTTAGAAATAGCAAATTGCAAAGTGGAACCTGGCATATTGAACCCCTTTCTGCAGGAATTTTAAATTTCTGTCAAATTTTCACACTGCATGTAGTTCCTCGGTGATAATGGAACAGTTGTGCTCACATTTATTCACACCTGTGGAAAGCACTTGGGGAGAATGGAGCAGTGTAAGGCTTTTAAATGCTTCCCCCATGGCTCAGCAATAAAGAATCCACCTGCAGTGCAGGAGACCTAGGAGACATGGGTTCAATCCTTGGTCAGGAAGATTCCCTGGAGAAGGAAATGGGAACCTATTCCAGTATTCTTGCCTGAAAAATCCCAGGGACAGAGGAGCCTGGCAAGCTATAGTCCAAGGGGTCGCAAATAATTGGACACAACTGAGCACACACACACACACACACACACACCCACGGCTTTTAAAGTCTGCTCATCTGAGGTTCATGTTTATTCTTGCTCTGTCTGTTATTACTCTGTATTCCCACCTATAAAATGGCATGAGGCTTTGTGTTTTACAAAATTGTTGTAAGGATCAACAGAGATAAGTTTGCAGTCATCTACAGGGCAGAAGGAATAAGAATATTGCCAATTATACCTTTTGTCCATGGGACATATTTGAAAAGGTAATACACAGTATAGGAAGTCCCACTGATTTTTTTTTCCTTGACAGATAAAAAGGGGCAAAAAACCCCACATGTTCATCTGCAAATTATCTTAAAAGCTATATCCTTTTCTTTTTATGTCAGTGGTAATGGAAGATAGGTGGCCTAACGTGATATTCTGTCACTGAAATCATATAGAAAGCCTAAGGATTACTCTACTGCAGAAATTTAAGGGAATTAAGCTGCCATGTTCTTATGTGTGATACTTGTTTGTAGGAGTATTGTTCTACAGTTGTTTTCCAAATAGGGTCCTTTGAAACTTGCCTCAGAATCATCTGGGGTGCTTTTTGAAAATGTAGATTCAAAGTCTAACCCCAAACTGACTAAATTGAAACATAGAGCATTTCAATTCATACCATTCCCCAGGGAGCTACATGTTAAACACTACCCATCTGTGGTACATGTGTACTTTAAATCTGAAAAATCACCACCTAGAGAAGCAGTCTCCAAACACTTTAAATCAGCCATCCAGTTAGTAAACTTATGATATATCACCACACGTGTGGTTTCTTTTCTATTCATTGTCTTGATTATGGACATTGTGAAACAAAATTTTTGGAAGCCATATTAAGGGTTGAAAATATAAATATAATTGAAAATTAAATATTTGCTTTCTTTCTTTATATTGGTTTTATAAACTGCTTGGGATGCAAGAATTATAGTTTGCACCTCTGGCCCAAAGGATAGATTGACTTCAAATGTGAGGATAACAAGCATTAGAGATAGATATGCAACTCTCAATTCTGTGAGTTATTTATTTGAAAAAATATCTATTGCAAAATAAAAGCTCTGCCTCTCATCCAATTTTAACAAATCTAGTGTTTTGCCAAATTCACTTCAGAATTTTTTAAATAATTAAAACTCTACAGAAACATTTAAAATCCTCTCTGTATCCCTCCTTGTCCCTTGTTTCTTCCCTTTTACTCCAGGTGACGTGTCATTCTGAAATACAAGTGTGTGATTCTTACCCATGATTTTATATTGTAACTGCAGAGATACATATCCACAAACAATTTTCTTCCTCTTTCTCTCTGAGAAAATTGTTATATGTGATTTATCATTATGTAAGTACTTAACTTAGTTTAGTATTGTGGTTTTAAGATTTATCCATATTGAAATACAGAATATCAGCTTATTTAACTACTGTAATACTTAATTTTATAAATACAAGTATCATTGTGCATACATGAAAAGTTTTTCATGAGTTATATACTACAACCAGAATTTCTGGCTTATACATTTAGTAGATCTGTTGATACAATTTCATATTTCAGATCTTAGAGAGGTATGTTAGGGAGATAATAAAGGTTTAAAAATGTATCTTGCTTTGAATTGTACTTAACTCATGATTAGTGGGATGGCTATATTTTCATGTTTGTGGCCATTTAATTCCATTTTCTGTGACTTGCCTACTTATTTTGTTTCTTTTCTGTTGGGTTCTTTGGTTTTTCCTTATTGATTTGTAGATTTTTAAAAATATATTTTGGATATGAACCTTTTATTTATATATAGATACTGCAAATATTTTCTCTCAGTGAATCACTTGACTTTTAGCTTTTTTATTGCACAAAAGTTATAAATTTTTTATGTAATTAAATTTATACTTTTTTCTTTAGTGGTTCAGAATTTTTGAGTCATCAAAACCATTATGTCATAAAGATATATTCCTTTAGCTTCTTTTTCTAAGTATTTAGTGCTGATATCAAAATAGAGATAACTGGTTCATCTACAATTTTTGTAGAAGGCAGTTTTAATTTCCATGAAGTAAAGTTGTTATCATTACTTTTTCTGAACAGCTCTATGAGATTTTGCCAGTACATACACTTGTGTAGCCACCACCACAATCAAGACACAGAACAGTCACATCGCCCCAACAATTCATCTTGTTATCCTTATGTAGTTAAAATCTCCACCCATTTCTAAATCTTGGCAGTCACTGATCCGTTCTTTCTTCCTATAGTTTTTATTTTTCCAGAAAGTCATAGAAATGGAATCATATGATGATTGATTTCTCTTACTTTTCATTTCAACCATGTTGAAATTCACCCATGTTGTTGCGTGTATTGCTAATTCGTTCTTATAATTGCTGAAGTGTTCTGTGGTGTGGATGTCCCACACATTGTTTATCCATTAAGCCAGTGAAAGTCAAAGACGTTTAGGTTGTTTCCACTTTGGGGTGAGAGTGAATATGCTGCTATAAACATTCTCGACAGATTTTTGTGTGAATATATGTTTTCATTTCTCTTGAGCAAATATCAAGGATAAGTATTTATTTTGATGCTGAAGTGTTTTCCACTGCGGCTGTTTTCTTTCTGCAATGTATGAGTTCCAATCCCTCCACACCTTCTCAGCACTAGACATTGTTTTTTCCTATTAGCCATTTAAGTTGAATTCTTGTGATATTTCATTCTGGTCTGAATTTGCATTTTCTCAGTGATTAATGATTTTGAGCTTCTTTTCATGTGCTTGTTTGTCATCCATATATCTTCTTTGGGGAAATGTATTTTCCACCATTTGCCTATTTTGTGGAAGGGTTGTTGTTTTCTTATTATTGAGTTTCAAAACTCCTTTGCGTGTTCTCTGTTTAAGTTACTTGTTAGATAAATGTAAATATTTTCCCCTGGTCCATAGCTTGTTACTTTGGAAGAATCATGGCCCTTTATTTTGTAGACTGACCTTCAGCTTGGATTTTTCTGATGATGTTATGATTAAATTCAGGTTATGCATGTGAAATAAGAATGTCACAGAAATAAGTAATCCTGTACTCATCTCTATGCATTGTATCAGATGATATATCATGTTGATAGATCTCATTATTGTGGTGATCTCTTGTTTAAAGTCTGCTTGACTTACCAGATTCTGATATTAATGCATTAAAATCTATCATTTATAGGTGTGTTCTTATCAGTTTCTTCTTGTTATTCTGCCAGTCTTTGAAGTAGACATTTTGAGGTTGTGTTTTTATGACATGATAATTAGATCTTCAGGGTGAATTTCTTTTTTCTTGTCTGTTATATTCATTTTTATTGCTATGATGGTTTTTGGGTTTAAATTACATGTTAATATTGTTAATAATAATTAACATTTAATTATCCCTACTCACCTCCTTTTGACTTTTAAGTAGTTTTTAGCTCAGTTTTGATTTTTTGAAATTATTTTAACTTTCTCTTTTAAAAAATGCATTCATATTTATTATAAATATTAACATGTTTAGACTTATTTATGTCATCTTATTTTATGGTTTCTTCTTGGTATTATTTCCTTTCTCATCCTTCTCTCTTCTTTTGCATTAAGAAACTTTAAAATTCCTTTTTGTTTCTTCTGGTTGGCAGGATTTGTATTCAGTTTATGTTTTAGGGGAGGTTTCCCATAATTATTTTTACATTCATGATTATATATAAACATTTCTAACAAAGCCTAAGGTTATTCAGTATTTCTCTCTCTTCCCCAAACACACTGCAAATTTTGTAGTACACTTTCACTCCCTTTTCACATCTCACCAAGTACCACATGCACACGTATATACATCCATATTGCTGTTGTTCTATAGAACAGTGGTTTTACAGTTATTTATATAATACTTAGCAAAGTATTTCATCTAACAAATCAATAGTTAATTATATTTTGAGATGAATTTTTATTAATTTATCCATTCACTGTTTTTAGAATCTCATCCTGTCTTCAGGGAGCAGTTCTCTTTGATTCTGTAACTTTAAGAGTTCTAAACTGGTGTGCTTCAGCACACTGGGAGACCAGCGCATGGATCTGCTCAGTGGTCAGGATGGTCCAGTGGGTCTGAGGTGACCACGTGTTCCCAGCTGAGGGTAGCCTTGTTTGCCACCATGGGACATACAGTTGTTATGTTCTGAGCATGCCATCACATGAAAAATTTTGTGGGATATGCCACTCCAACAACTTTTTTATTGTGACTCTATAACTTACACTCTTGTCTTTGAATGTCTGAAAAGTTTTCATAATCTAGTTTTAAAATTTGAGGTTAACAGTTATTTTTCTCCATCACTTTAATGATACTAATTTATTATCTATTGCTGCCAATGAGGAAATATTCTGTCAGGTTATATC
This sequence comes from Bos indicus, assembly GCF_029378745.1. Taxonomy (NCBI): domain Eukaryota; kingdom Metazoa; phylum Chordata; class Mammalia; order Artiodactyla; family Bovidae; genus Bos; species Bos indicus. Next base: position 45,535,071 of record NC_091762.1, on the reverse strand, counting down.
TGATAAATTATAGTCATGATCTGCCATTTCCTTCTGATAGATTTTGAGATTATTTCTTTATCCTTGATATTTTAAGTATAGTTTTATTTTCATTTATCTTGCCAGGACACTTTGAATTTGAGGGCTGATGTTTCCTTTCTTTCTTCAGTTTGGAAAAATTCTTACTATTACCTTTTCAAACTTTGTGTCTCCATAACTTAAAAAAACAATTTAGAACTCTTATTAGGAACTCCTTTATCCTTAACTGCCCTTTCATTTTGTTGTTCTTTTTAATACCTTTGTGACTTGGTGCCACTTTCTGGATGAAGACTTCAGTGGTATCATCCACTTCACCTATTCTCTCATCTGTGTCCCTGTCCCCCTGTGTCCAGGCTTATTTTATCCCACCTTTTTAGATATTTTATCCCTTCACAGTGGCTGTATGTTAAATTCACATTTTCTATTTCTCTATTTATTTTTGTAGTGTGATAGTCAGAATTTTAGGTTAGCCTTCAGTGACTCATGTCCTTATATAAGCCCTTCCCCTTGATTGTAGGTGAGACCTGTCTGTTCTAAACAGTTGAACCATTTAAAAAGGGTTCAGAGGTCAAAGATAGGAACAGTAGATGTGCCCTCCTCATGACCTTAAAGAAGCAAGTTGTCATGATTTCTGTAGCTACAAGGAAATTAATTTTGCCAGCAATCGCAAGAACTTTGAAGAAGTTCTCAAGACTCATATGAGACCAAAATCCAGGATGACACTTTAATTTTAATCTGTGGGACACAGAGCAAGGGACATAGATAAGCTGTACCTGGCCTACTGACCCAAAGAAACTGTGGGGTGATAAGTGTTTGTTGTATCTAGCCATAAGGATGGTAATCTGTTACTCAGAGATGGGAAACTAATACATATACTGTGTGTATTTATCAAGTTGTATTTAATCATTTGATTTTTTGATTTCAGGATTTCTTATTCTTTTTCAAATGTTAGTCTTGCTTTATTTCTCTGTTCTACTCATTCATTAAAAAAAAAAAGAAAAACCTTTGTTATATTATTTTTATTGCCTCTTGGCTGCATTAAATTTTGAGTTGATTTTGTTGACTCAAAGTTTTTTCTAAGAACTATATTTTTTGTTCATGTAATTATAAGTTTTCAGTACATTTAAATAGGAAATCCTCTTTCTTTTTATTTCTCACTACCCTCTTTCTCTAAGTTTCAATCTCCCATACCTGTTGGTTTGAACTCTTCTCATAGGCTCATCAATTCAGAAGGCTGCCTCATGTCACCAGTCTTTAAGCCAGCAGGAGTATTTTTTTAGATTCTGTCACGGGGATATTTCTGGCTGTCCTCTCCTCTCCTTAGGCAACATGTTCATAGAATATCTAACCCAAGAAGCAGAATTTTTTTAGATTTCTTTGTAGAACAGGGAAGCTCCATATCAGCCATTGGTTTTAAGCAGTTAGCCTGTTCTCTCTCCTAACAGAAGCACTTTGGGTACTCATTGTCTTCCAGAAACTTCCAGCCCTATATCTTTTTCTAAATCAAAAACTCATTTGGCTTGCAGCTTCAGTTCTGGGCACCTCTCTATCCCATTTTGGAATCTCAAGTATATTTTTCTTATTTTAGAGTCCAACTATGTTTTTCTCTCTTAATTGATACAAATATTTGTTATTGCCATCTAGTACTCTTGCCTGGAAAATCCCATGGATGGAGGAGCCTGGTAGGCTGCAGTCCCTGGGGTCGCTAAGAGTCAGACATGACTGAGCAACTTCACTTTCACTTTTCACTTTCATGCCTTGGAGAGGGAAATGGCAACCCGCTCCAGTGTTCTTGCCTGGAGAATCCCAGGGAGGGGGGAGCCTGGTGGGCTGTCATCTATGGGGTCACACAAAGTCGGACATGACTGAAGTGACTTAGCAGCAGCAGCAGGTAACAAAGGGAGCACAGAATGTATACTATTTATTTTTCAGAAACTACAGAGAAGTTCATAACATGCTATTTTTTCAGATATATAAGTGCTATCCCATGTATACAGTATTCACACCTGCATTTACGTATTAATATGTACTCATATACCGTTTTTAGATACTTATCACATTTCATTTATCATTTTCTGAGTACTATCTGTTCCTTTTGTACATGAGAATAGCCGTAGGTTCGTGGCATCTATTTTATTTAATGAACCCTCTTCAGTGGTCTGGATTGCTTGGATTAGTGGTTAGTATGTAGATAATGTAGGTAAATCCAAAGATGCTTCCTTAGGAATTTGAAATTGAGAAGGAAAGTGGAAGAGAAGGAAGGAGAGGTCAACTGCTTTTCATGTGGCTTACCTATATGAGACAAATTCAGATTAAGCTTACCACTATATGAAAAGAAAAGGAGAAGAAGCTCTTTTGCAAAAAGACTGAAGATGCACAGAGAGAAACAGAGAGATGGTCAGAGGGCTTTCTGGTTCATTATATCTAATCTCTCCTACTTTTGTCTTTCAAGAAAATGTGCATATCCTTTACAATTTATGTATCTCTAGGGATACTCCATTGAGTTTCTTTCACTACAAGTAAAATGAGACCTAATTAACTGTGAGGTGCCACTCTGTTGTTCACTTGGTTAAGCTGGGTTTGTGCTTCCCAGAACCTCCTTCTCTTATGGTTCTGGGTGAGAGCTGGATAAAAATGATACTTGCATGAGATTTAGGTGATAGAAGGATATTGGTGTCCAGGGCTCCCTGAAGGTTGTGATGGTCAATTGTGGATTCAGACTAAGAACAAAGTTGGTTGGGTCCAGCTTGTCTATAAACTCTCTTTGTGATTCAGGTCCAGCTCTCTTGCCAACTGCTGACCAGTTGGGCTCGTCACCTCAGGCTCATCACCAAATAATTTCCAGAAATTCTTCCATCATCTTCCTCTACTTGGGTTCACTAAGATATCTGGGCATGCTTGATTTCTGAGATTGACTAGTTTGTAACTTGTCTGGTATCTTAATTTTCCTTTTTAGACATTCATTTCCCCACTGCCCCCACAGCTATAGAAGGTCTAATTCCTATTATAAGTCTCTTGTCCCACATTTTGTAGTCATTTTGTTTTTCTGATTGAACAGTGACTGATATACTAATGTAATTGTCATGTCAAAATGCTGTCTCACAGGTGTGATTTCTGGCCAGTTTTCTCAATAGAGTTCCTCACTGAAGGTCTAGCTCCTATGCCTTCTTTATTACTCCTTTGGGAACTTTTCTGTTCTAATAAAAACTTTTCATGATAAATATTAAAATCATCAAATATATAAATATCAATAACCTCAGATAGGCAGATGATACCACCCTTATGGCAGAAAGTGAAGAGGAACTACAGAGTTTCTTGATGAAAGTAAAAGACAAGAATGAAAAAGCTGGCTTAAAACTCAGCATTCAAAAAACTAAGATCATGACATCTGGTTCCATCACTTCATGGCAAATTGATGGGGAAACAATGAAAACAGTAAGAGACTTTATTTTCTTGGGCTCCAAAATCACTGCAGATGGTGACTGCAGCCATGAAATTAAAAGACACTTGCTCCTTGATAAAAAAGCTATGACCTTATACGAGACAGCAAAAGAGACACTGATGTATAGAACAGTCATATGGACTCTGTGGGAGAGGGAGAGGGTGGGAAGATTTGGGAGAATGGCATTGAAACATGTGAAATGTCATGTATGAAACGAGATGCCAGTCCAGGTTCAATGCACGATGCTGGATGCTTGGGGCTGTTGCACTGGGACGACCCAGAGGGATGGTATGGGGAGGGAGGAGGGAGGAGGGTTCGGGATGGGGAACAAAAAAAGAAAAAAAAGAAAAAAAAAATTTATAGCTGATAAAACTCTTACCTGCAATGGCAAACTCCTAAAAACAAAAAATTCTTCTAACTCATTTGACAACAGAACTGGACCTAATCCCATTTATTTAGCACCAAAAGCTCACCTGAACTAACGTTAAATTATGTATAGTTTTTATTTGTCCCACATATGGTATATATTATGCATTTTCAGAGCAAAATATAGCCATGCATGTGTGTTAAGTTGCTTCAGTCGTGTCTGACTCTTTGAGATCCCATGGACTGTAGTACACCAAGCTCCTCTGTCCACAGGATTCTCCAGACAAGAATACTGGAGTGGATTGCCATGCCCTCCTCCAGAGGATCTTCCTGACCCAGGGATGGAACCCATTTCTTTTTTGTCTCCTGAACTGGCAAGCAGGTTCTTTACCACTAGTGCCTGGGAAGACCCCAAAATATAGCCATTTGCTGTTTAATCATGAAGTGCTAACTCAGTCATTGCTGGGATGTTAGATAAGATATACTTTATAAAATTTGGAAATCCTGATGCTAAGTCACGTCTGGCTTCACTATGGCATGGTAGATCTATGCTCCTTTCCAGTGTGGTCACTAATATGAGCTTGATAACATCAAGACTGCTTTATAACATACAAATACCAGACGAGGCCTGCCTCGTTTTATTGTGTTCCACTTTACTGTGCTTTGCAGATATGTTCAGTTCAGTTCGGTTCAGTTCAGTTGCTCAGTTGTGTCTGACTCTTTGCGACCCCATGAATTGCAGCACACCAGGCCTCCCTGTCCATCACCAACTCCCGGAGTTCACTCAAACTCACGTCCATCGAGTCAGTGATGCCATCCAGCCATCTCATCCTCTGTCGTCCCCTTCTCCTCCTGCCCCCAATCCCTCCCAGCATCAGAGTCTTAAAAAAAAAAAAAAAAAAAAGCTATGACCAACCTAGACAGCATATTAAAAAGCAAAGACATTATTTGCCAACAAAGGTCCATCTAATCAAAGCTATTTGTAACCTCAGACAACCATTTTTGCCTTTTAGCATTTCTTTTTCTTGAGGATGGTCTTGATCACTGCCTCTTGTACAATGTCATGAACCTCCATCCATAGTTCTTCAGGCACTCTATCTAACATATCTAATCCTTTGAATCTATTTGTCACTTCCTCTGTATAATCATAAGGGATTTGATTTAGGTCATACCTGAATGGTCCAGTGGTTTTCCTTACTTTCCTCAATTTATGTCTAATTTTGGCAGTAAGGAGTTCATGATCTGAGCCACAGTCAGCTCCCAGTATTGTTTTTACTGACTGTATAGAGCTTCTTCATCTTTGGCTGCAAAGAATATAATCAGTCTGACTTTGGTATTGACCATCTGGTGATGTCCATGTGTAGAGTCTTGTGTTGTTGGAAGAGAGTGTTTGCTATGACCAGTGTGTTCTCTTGGCAAAATTTTGTTAGCCTTTGGCCTGCCTCATTTTGTACTCCAAGGCCAAATTTGCCTGTTACTCCATGTAGCTCTTGATTTCCTACTTTTGAATTCTAGTCCTCTATAATGGAAAGGACATTTTTTTGAGTGTTAGTTCTAGAAAGTCTAGTAGGTTTCTCTGGTGGCTCAGATGGTAAAACTCCCCTTCAATGCAGGATCCCTGGGTCAGGAAGATCCCCTGGAGAAGGAAATGGTAACTCAAGTAACTTTGCCTGGAGAATTCCATGAACAGAGGAGCCTGGCAGGCTACAGTCCATGGGGTTGCAAAGAGTCAGGCATGACTGAGCAACTACCACTCTAGAAAGTCTTGTAGGTCTTCATAGAACTGTTCAACTACAGCTTCTTCAGCACTACTTGTCAGGGCATAGACTTGGATTGCTGTGATATTGAATGGTTTGCCCTGGAAACGAACAGAGATCATTTTGTCGTTTTTGAGATTGCATCCAAATACTGCATTTCAGACTCTTTTGTTGATTATGATGGCTACTCCATTTCTTCTAAGGGATTATTGCCCACAGTAGTAGATATAACGGTCATCTGAGTTAAATTCACCCATTCCAGTCCATTTTAGTTCTCTAACTGTGAAGAAAGCTGAGCATCGAAGAATTGATGCTTTTGAACTGTGGTGTTGGAGAAGATTCTTAAGAGTCCCTTGGACTGCAAGGAGATCCAACCAGTCCATTCTAAAGGAGATCAGCCCTGGGTGTTCTTTGGAAGGAATGATGCTAAAGCTGAAACTCCAATACTTTGGCCACCTCATGCGAAGAGTTGACTCATTGAAAAAGACTCTGATGCTGAGAGGGATTGGGGGCAGGAGGAAAAGGGGCAACATAGGATGAGATGGCTGGATGGCATCACTGACTCAATGGACGTGAGTTTGAGTGAACTCCGGGAGATGGTGATGGACAGGGAGGCCTGGCGTGATGTGATTCATTGGGTTGCAAAGAGCTGGACACGACTGAGCAACTGAACTGAATTCCTAAAATGTCAGTGTTCACTCTTGCCATCTCCTGTTTGACCACTTCCAAATTGCCTTGATTCATGGACCTAACATTCCAGGTTCCTATGCAATATTGCTCTTTACAGCCTCAAACTTTACTTCCATCACCAGTCACATCCACAACTGGATGTTGTTTTTACTTTGGCTCTCTCTCTTCATTCTTTCTGGAATTATTTCTCCATTGGTCTCCCGTAGCATATTGGGCACCTACCGACCTGAGGAGGTCATCTTTCAGTGCCCTGTCTTTTTGCCTTTTCATGATATTCATGGGGTTCTCAAGGCAAGAATACTGAAGTGGTTTGCCATTCCCTTCTCCAGTGGACCACGTTTTGTCAGAACTCTCCACCATGACCTGTCCATTTTGGGTGGCCCTACACAGCAAGGCTTATAGTTTCATTGAGTTAGACAAGGCTGTGGTTCAGGTGATCAGTTTGGTTAGTTTCCTTGATTGTGGCATAGGAAAGCTGCATTATGGCAGAAAACGAAGAAGAACTAAAGAGCCTCTTGACGAAAGTGAAAGAGGACAGTGAAAAAGTTTACTTAAAACTCAATATTCAGAATACTAAGATCATGGCATCCAGTCCCATCACTTCATAGAAAATAGATGGGAAAAATGGAAACAGTGAGAGACTTTATTTTCTTGGGCTCCAAAATCACTGCAAATGGTGACTGCAGCCGTGAAATTAAAAGACACTTGCTCCTTGGAAGAAAAGCTATGACCAACCTAGACAACATATTAAAAAGCAAAGACATTATTTTGCCAACAAATGTCTGTCTAGTCAAAGCTGTGGTTTTTCTAGTGGTCATATATGGATGTGAGAATTGGAATATAAAGAAAGCTGAGAGCCAAAGAATTGATGCTTTTAAACTGTGGTGTTGGAGAAGACTCTTGAGACTCTCTTGGACTGCAAGGAGATCCAACCAGTCTATCCTAAAGGAAATCAGTCCTGAACATTCATTGGAAGAATTGATGCTGAAGTTGAAACTCCAATACTTTGGCCACCTGATGCGAAGAACTGTCTCATTGGAAAAGACCTTGATGCTGGGAAAGATTGAAGGCAGGAGGAGAAGGGGATGACAGAGAATGAGATTGTTGTAACTTCCGGGAGTTGATGAAGGACAGGGAGGCCTGGCATGCTGAAATCCATGGGGTTACAAATGTCTGACACAGCTGAGCTACTGAACTGAACTAAAGTCAAAGCTATCATGTTTCCAGTAGTCATGTGTGAATGTGAGAGTTGGACCACAAAGAAAGCTGAGCACCAAAGATTTGATGCTCTTGAATTGTGATGTTGGAGAAGATTCTCGAGAGTCCCTTGGACTGCAAGGATATCAAAGCAGTCTTAATGGAAATCAGTGCTGAATATTCATTGGAAGGACTGATGATGAAGCTGAAGTTTCAATACGTTGGCCACCTGGTATGAAGAACTGACTTATTGGAAAAGTCCCTGATGATGGGAAAGATTGAAGGCAGGAGAAGGAGATGACATAGGATGAGATGGTTGAATGACATCACTGACTCGATGGGCAAGAGTTTGAGCAAGCTCTGGGAGTTGGTGGTGGACAGGGCAGCCTGGCCTGCTGCAGTCCATGGAGTTGCAGAGTCGGAAACAACCTAGTGACTGAAGTGATAAATATTATTAAACACAATATAACATATTTGACATCAAAATATTTTTTACATAATATGTATTATGCAGAAGGAAATGGCAACCCACTCCAGTATTCTTGCCTGGAAAATCCTATGGACAGAAGGGCCTGGTGGCTGCAGTTGATAAGGTCACACAGAGTCGGACATGACTGAAGTGACTAAGCAGCAATATGTATTGAGGACTTACTGTGTGCTAGGCAAAGCTCCAGTACTGAGAATGCAACAGTAATCAAGGTTAAAATATCACTGATTTTATAGATTTTTGCATCTATTCAGAGGAGGGGAGGCACAAGAAACAAATGAATAGTATAATTTCATATAGTCATTGAACTATGAAGGACGATATGAAATGGGATGATTTCATAACTATCTGTGGCAGTTTCTTTAGCCTGAGTGGTTAACAAAAGCCACTCTGAGAAGTCTTTCAAACAGAGAGGCCAAATGCCATGGAAGACTTTTAAAGAGATATTGAGAGAAAGCATTCCAGGCAGATGAACCGCAAGTGCAAAGGCATAAGTGGAGAGAGAACTTAGCAAGTCCTAGGAATGAAAGAAAGGAGTGGTAGAATATGGGAGCAGAGATAAGGAGGGGTGAAATAATGCTTGGTTTTATGGGCCACAGAAAAAAGTTTGAACATGATTTTAAGAGTAGTGAATTGCCAGTCCTGAATTTAAATTTAACGTGGCTTGTTTTTTATTTTAAATCTCACTGATCACTGCGTGAAGGATGGATGGTAAGGGGCAAGAATGAAAGCAGAGAGACTACTATAATTAGTATGCTGGAGAAGCAGGACACAAGGGATGTAGTCATGTACTATGTTTCTTATTTCTCTCCTTGTCTTTTTATTAGTGATTTTGGTAAGAGAAGTTCTTCCCCTCACTTTCATTGGAAATTTGAGTCAATGTCTTTTCTAATTACTTTTAGATAATACATGTTAGAGTCACTTTAAATTACTTCAGAAATTAGCATGTGCTTCCCCAAAGAGTAGTCAACACTTCAGTGTTCATTCAAAGCTTAAGCCTGCTGCAGTGGGAAGCCTACATTCTGGGCCGTGAATATGGTTGGTTTCATTCTTGCCTTCTGCTCTGTAGTTTCTATGTCTTAGGAAGGGAGTTGAAAGGAGGGATGAAAGATGAGAGGATCTGGGTCAGGAGAGCCTGACTTGGCTGGCACCGTCACTCTCTGTGTCTAAGGAAACATTTAGAGCTTATCCTTCCTAGAGTACTTCTATGGATTAATCAGAGAACTCAGCTCCACCCCCCAGCTCTGTGGACCATTCCTGTGCAATTTCATTGACAGGTGATGCTTGCTTTGCTTCTTCAGTCAACTCTGGAGTCTCTTTGAATGGTTTTATGAGGCATGCTGTGTGCCAGCCTGACATAGAGCATGTAGACTTCATTTGATACACAAGAAACATTTAGGCAAAAGTGCTCTGAAAAACTCTAGAACATCGTGACAAATTTAACCATGTCTCCTTTTCTCCTTTCTCTCTGCTTTTGAACTTTCCAGTCAGGAGTCAGACATCAGTTGATTGTTTGGTTTTCACTGACACAAACTGTCATCTTCCCATAGTCCCCAGTACACTTAGTTTAATATCTCATGTATTCTGCTGCTGCTGCTGCTAAGTCGCTTCAGTCGTGTCCAACTCTGTGCGACCCCATAGATGGCAGCCCACCAGGCTCCCCCGTCCCTGGGATTCCCCAGGCAAGAACACTGGAGTGGGTTGCCATTTCCCTCTCCAGTGCATGAAAGTGAAAAGTGAAAGTGAAGTCGCTCTTAGCGACCAACTCTTAGCGACCCCATGGACTGCAGCCTACCAGGCTCCTCTGTCCATGGGATTTTCCAGGCAAGAGTACCCTTTTGCAGTCTACCACAACCCTTGAGTCATTCCTCTCTTGTTCTGTGAAGCCTATTCAGTGGTTAAGAATATAGTTAGGGATCTAGACAGCTTGGGATCAAATGAGTTCAACCGATCAGTTGCATAAAGTACTTAAGTAATTTTTACACAGATTTCTTGGGTTGAAAATAATGGCAATAATAGTAGCTCATAGAGTTTTGTGAGGCTTAAAAGAGTCAATATTTGTACAGATTAGTGTCTAGCTCACTGTAAGCATTCAATAGCTGTTGCCTATTATTCCCTGAAGATTTCGGATCACAGTATCTCTTTCTCTCTCCTCAATACTACTGTGCTCTTAGTTCTTGATCTAAGAGAATTTGAATATATTATTTTAGTGCCCTGGCTTCTCTCTTCTTTAATGACCTCTTCTTCGGTGAAATTGTCTTCTATCTTACCTCAGGAATTTTCTCACGTATATCCTAGAGTTGTCATTAAAACAGGTATAAACCCTCCATAACCTCAATTTTAATTATCCAGTCTCTGATTACAGCCAACCCTGACTGCTTCTCCTCAGATATCTCACAGTAAATTCTCAACACAGCAGTGGAGTGATCCTGGTAAACTTTATGGCATGATGACCAATTTGAGAGAAATTTAAAAACAAAATAGAACTAAAATATTGGATGTCAATAACATGGAACAGAAGTGATAGGAATTAAAACATTCTAAATTTCTTCTATTAAATAACAACTAATTAATTTGTGTATGAGGGGTTATGGGGGAGGGATTTTCTATGTCAGGAAGCAATGTTCTGCGAAACTAATTCCCTAATATAAATTTTCAATAAATCTGATGAAAGTGCTATATGCTAATTAGTCTTAAAATGGAAAGAGAATTTTTAAACTTAATTAGCACTATGTTGTTTTCTGTGGCCTGATGACAGAGACCAAGTTGTGTGGGAAACTTCTTTTAAGAATAATACACTTACTATATATGTTAAGTGTGGTCTTTTACATTCTGAACCCGTATTTTCCACCGGAAGAGTTTATTGGAAATCAGATTTTCTTTTAATGAGAAAACATTGTTAGTGAGGAAAGAAGGAAACTTAAGTTGAGATTGCCTAGGCCCAGAGGGAAAAAGTATACATTCTTTTAACATAAGTACCTGAGGAGACCTTTTATAAAGTTATAACTGTCAGCCTTTTGTTCATATGGTAAGTACCTAATGATACCCATTTTAGCTATATTGGAAATGTAAAAATCACGTAAGATATGTGACATCAGTCTGAAAAATATCTAACTATGGTAATTACTACCTGTGGAGAAGAATGTTTCCTTTCCATCACTCGTGGGGCAGCTGGGATCGCTGGCATACTTCATCTTACTTTTATGTCCTGTAGCTCCGGTTCTGTTAATCCTGTTGCCACAATGTGCTTTTTGAGTTTCAGGAAAGAGGCAGACAGGGTACGAAACTAATGTAGGCACCAGATGCACCATTCGAGAAGAGATTCAGGTCATTCCTCTCTATTCTGAGCCTCCTAATTTCTCTGCTCCTTCCCTGTCACCCAGATTCAGTAATTTAGGTAAAGCTTCATGTATAAAGTATTCTTAAATGGAAAGGTCAAGGGACTTGACTTCCCTCAGCTGTGATATGGGATATCATCATATTTTCAGTTTGCTCAGTGTTTAACTGCTTGCATCATTCATGTGTGGTTTTTGTTTGGCCAATCATTTCTTAGCTTTTATACTTGTCAGTGCTGAATCAGGGTTGCAGGGTTTTTATTTTTAATTTTTAACCCTTTGACTATAAGGAAATAGAAATTGTTCATAAATCATATACTTCCTGGAATCTTATCCTTCTGTGGCATACTTTAAGTAGAAATTTCTATTAATGATATGCTCCCAATTCAGAATCCCCTCTCAAAAAAAGGGGCTTTTTTTTCTTTTTTCAATTTTCAGTTATTAAAAATGGCAAAATAATAAAGTCCCCCCCCAAAAAAACTTTCAGTTTAGTCTAAATGCTTGGTCTTGCCAAGTTTTGACAGGTTGCAAATTGTGTAATTCAAGTTCTTGAATTTCCTATTAGTTAGCTTGACTGAAGAGTGGGAGCCACATCCTCTTCTCTTTGCTGACATGGTCACATGGGTGATGGGGATTAATATGTTCTCTATCTGTTCAGCTCCAGTAGTAACATATTCGCTTGCAGTTTTACAAGGTGGCCAGCTCAGTGTTTCCTTTGCTTATCACTACACTTACAACACAAAAGATTATACCAAGTAAAAGTATTTGCAATGTGAGAAGCAAAGAGTATATCAAAAATAGTTATTGGAAGATATACAAATTCCATGGAAAAGAGAAGAGTTTATGACCACCTGCTAAATTTACCCATGCCATCATGATTTTACTTGGTATGTCTAATTTTCACCCTGAATCATTAAGAAAGTGCAAAGGTTAGGGAATGGCATTCATGCCAGTTTCCTTTGGCCAATTTTTAGTGACGAGGCATGTAAATATTGTTTCCTTAAGGAACAACAGAAAATTTCCAATTTGCATAATCTCAATTTCTTTGTTATCTACTGCAGTGAAATATCTCTATATTTTTTGCATGATTTGCTACATAGATTAAAGTGAAATCACTAGGAGAGGCACAGTATATATTGTAATAGAATGAACAAATATAGCCGTGAACACTGGGCAAGGACTCTTGGCAGCTCTTTCCTGAAAGCTGTGGAGGACCTGCTGTGCGGAGCCCTAAGGCATTCTGACAGTGAAAAAGCACACTGATAAATAATGTTTTAAAACATTTAATTAATAACTAAGGCCACAGTATGTATCCCTTCAAGCACAGACAAGAGAGGGTTTTTTTTTTTTTTCTCTTGTTACTTTGCAGTATTAGCGACTTTCCAAGAGGTGATATACAAAAGATATTGGGACGTGCCAATGTCTATTTCATTAGTGTTTTTGAAGAGAAGTACCTTATAAGCATTCCAAAATGAATTATGGGGAAATAAAATGGCAACTTACCTACTAATAATGATGATAATAGCAGTAACAATATGGGACTACTGCATGGAAATACAGTAGAGTGTTCAAAAGCTCAGACTCCCGAGTCATAGAGATCTTGGGTCAAATATAACTCTGCCAATGAGTGACCTTAAGAAAAGTAGGTAACCGTCCTGTGCCTCTCTGTAAAATAGGGATATTTATTGGACCAAACACACCCTGCTGTTAGGGTTAAAATAGATAATATATGTAAAATACTTAGTGCCTAACGTATATTAAATACTCAGTATATCTTAAGCATAACTACAAGTGTTGGTATTTTATATAGTTCATCCTGAATGAAAGAGTGATCAAGTGTGCTATGTACAAATACAAGGAATGTTTCAGTTCTGAACTATTAAATATTCTCTGGGGCAGAAAATTCTGTAGCGCTGGTATCCAAAGAGGAACTTACAGGAGATTCATGGTCACTAAAGCTCTTCACAGTTTCCTCACTGATCCCTTGGGATTGTTAAGAGACAGAGAGTGGGAGGGAGAGAGAGAGAGAAACAGAGACAGTAGAAAACTAGACATTCTTAAGTCCTGCTCATCCTGCTAACATGCCCATTTGCTTATAAATTCCACAGTGGGTACCCTCTTCCTTGTTCTTTCAGATGGTGATTTCTTTTCACTTATTCATTTATTCTCTTTTGTTTCTTAATATATAAAGTAGGTAACATTGGTTTATAACCTTTTGTTTATAGGATAGTTAAGTGTGGACTTTTAAATCCAGTCAGTTTCCTCAAGAAAGCCTTTCTGACCACCAAAGTCTTGGCTTGGTGTCCCTCCTGTGTGCTCCCAAATCACCCTGTATTTCTCATATCATGGAACCGCACCCTGTGACAATTGCATTTTTTCTTGTCTTGTTTTTCCTTCCAGTCTGTGAGCTCTGAAAGAACAGGCAGTGTTGCTTGCCTAGTGCCTAGCACAGTGCCTAGCACGCAGTGGCTGCTCAGTAATTTTCATGTGGTGGTTGTTAATGAGTGAGTGAGCTAGCTGTGCACGTAGCTATCTTCCAATGCTTGTGTTCTTAAGAACATATGTTCTTCTCCGATAGACATGCAGGCTTAAGGGATATGAAGTGAAAGGTTACATATGGCAGTGATAATAAAATAAATAAATTGGATGGAGTATACACCTTATACACTGTTGCCCCCTTTTAATTTGCACAAAGTTGTTTAGGAGACAAAAGAAGGTATGAAAATATGGGCCTTGTCCACACACCCTAATGTGTGTGTGTTCAGTTGCTCCATCATGTCTGACTCTTTACGACCCATAGACTGTAGCCCGCCAGGTTCCTCTGTACATGAGATTCTCCAGGCAAGAATACTGGGGTGGGTTGCCATTTCCGCCTCCAGGGAATCTTCCTGACCCAGGGATCGAACCCTCATCTCCTTTGTCTCCTGCATTGCAGCAGATTCTTATACCACGGAGCCACCAGGGAAGCCGTTGATTTGTAAATTGGTTTAATTGTATTATATTCTTGAGAAATGATTAATCCATTTAGCATGATGTAGTATAGTTGTAAAAGGATTATACTGCACATTGTTTGCATAGTAAAATAACTAAAAGTAAAATCTGTACATGGTTTTATATTTTACAGAGCATTCTCATATCTATTGTTTCACACTAACCGGTCTTAATGTTTATTTGATCTGGATTTTCCCTTAGGTTTTCAATACCTTAGCTCTGTGAATTTTGATAAGTGACTTCAAGATCCAGAGATCTACCTAAACTTCCCTTGCAACCTTGACTCTATGGATCTAACAGAAATTCTTTTGTTTCTACCAAAGAACAACTCAGAGCTCTGTGATATTTTTTTCCTGTTTGACCCCAGCTATTTTCCAATGAGTGGCAACAAGTTCTGTTTTTTTGAATTCAAGGTTCAGTCACATATCTGAACATACCCTCACATCTTTCTATCTTACTAATTATCAGTCTTAAAATTCTATTTTCCTCTTTAATCTTCTACTAATTTGGCAAGAACTGCCTGATACCATCTAGGTTTTTCACCCTATTTCAATATCCTTGCATTGTGATTGGAAGGCTAATTTGTTCAGGACTTGTACAATGATGAGCTTTTCTCAAAACAGAAGCAGCAAGCTGCTTCACACCAACGTATACTTGGCCCCTCTCCTGTCAATCCATATGTAGCAGATGCAGATAGAATCTGTTGGTTGGCACAAGAAGCTCTGTGCACATGGCTCCTATTTTTAAGCCTCTGTTGGTGTCCATGTGCAGAGAATGCAGCTTGTTACTGACGGACTCTGAATCACTCCAAAAGGAACCAGACTTAGACATCCATGCAAGCAGCCTAAAAATGAAGAACTTCCGTGTAAGTGTGTGCGTGTGTGTATGTATATTGACCAGGAAAATATGAATAATTCAAACCTCTCATACCCAGCCACTGAGATCACAGTACTCTAAATAGAACTGCAATGATTCCATATAAATCATATCAGTCGGGAAAGGTCCAATGATTTTATTGACAGATTTTCTTTCATGCTCTACCTTTTAAAACAATACTGTAACCAAAGTACAGATATATGAATTAATCGCTCTTTGTTTTAAATAATGATGCAAAAGTCCATAAGGGTGGCTTGCTATAGTATGTCATTGTATGGAGAATAAAGACCCCCCAAAATAATTTCAAAAACATATTGTGTTCTGTCATTAGTGATAAAAGTTAATTGATTCAGCTATCATTGAAACAAGAAATGTTAGAAATGAAATTTTCAAATTGGTTCCTTGAAAGTGAGAACCAAGTGATTACTTGAAATTTTTTGATTGGTAGTTATAGTAATTCCTTATTTTAATTTATATTTTATTACAAGATACCTTTCAAAATATGCTAAAATGCCTATCAAGAACTTTTAGTGATGAAAAGGATTGTTATTACAAAAGTATTTCTTTTTTAAAATTTCACTTTCCATTTCTGAGCTGACACTCTGTACTTTTATCTTTATCCCATTCTTATCCATTCTGACAGTACCCACTCTTCACGCTTTACACTTCCTGCTATCCTGTAATACCTGGAATACATTAAGGAAGACCTAAGGTATTTCAGAACTAGTGAGAAAGATGGTAAAATAGAAAGATATTTGGGGGATAAAGGACTCAAGAAAAGCTAGAGAGAGGCAAACATGATGAAGGAGGGCTTTTAAAGATGATATGCTCTATCCACAAAAGATGCATCCTATAGGGTCCCAACACATGTTGTATTATCCTTAATCTCAGACACTGTCTTGTCTCAGACTTTGATTTATAGTTTGTATCTCAGTTTGGAAAGATAACTTCCCCATCCCCTTGACTTCTGCATCCATCTGTCAACCACCAGTCCTTCCCAAAGGACTTTACCTAAGACTAATTTATCATCTGATTAGTAAAACAATAGGTTTTCAAGTTATGAGTGGCTCATAATATAAAATTAATGGATTTTTGACCCGTGCTTTTTTAAATAAAGTAGAATAATGTAGAAACATCAGCTTGTATATACAAAATAAGGAAAGTATTAGTTCTATAAAATAAGTGTTTTGGTTATAGTGTATGTATGTGTGTGTGTGTATGTGTGTGTATGTGTGTGTGTATCAGTGTGTTTACTGGGTCAAATGATCTAAATGTATTTATTGCCATGGGCAGTTGCCAAAAAAGTTTGAAAGTCAACATGGCTAATCCATCCCTCAAGCTGCTTAAGAATTGGCTAATAACAACCAGCTTAATCCTCCTACCCAGAACCTTGCACTTAATTGACTTCCCAGTATGGCAAACACCTTGAACCTGACCAAGTGCAGTACCAATGACTCTTTAAGTCGAGGCTCTTGAGATTCTTTCTCTTGCACTAAGGAGTGATAAAGAATGTTCCTACCTTAGGACATCTAAGAGGAAGGGACATGATGATGGCCTGCTCTCTTCTCAGTTTAAGCACAGCTCTGCACAGCAAGGAGGAAAGAGCATACTTCCTACAAGAAACTCCTACCCAGAACCACCTGTCAAAGGTAACCTGTAGTCAATTCTGTCTCCCTGTAAGTGTACCCTACCCCTTTCCCATGCAGTTGAGAATAAAAGTTCAGGCACACCAGTGTGTATTCTGAATCAGGAGCACAATAGAGTATGCTAGAGTGTTTGGGTAAGTAACCATCATAAAAACCTGGCTCTGTGTCCCTCATATCATACTACAGAAGATAAAATGAAAATGAAAGTGTTAGTTGCTTAGTTGTGTCCAACTCTTTGTGATCCCGTGGACAGTAGTCCTCCAGGCTCCTCTGTACATGGAATTCTCCAGGAAAGAATACTGGAGTGGATGAGAAATATATAAAAACTCTTTCACTGTCCTGATTCACTTTTCTTCCAGAACACCTCTGGTTCAATGTTACTTAATTTTTGTTACGTAATTTTAGGCTGTATGACTCACTGTGACACTGCTCTTTGGCTCCCAGTTCTTGTGTCCAATTCCATCATTAAGTATCTTATTTGGACATGTTTTCTGACCTGACCCTCTGCCCTCTCTTTAGAACAGAATTCAGTATTTAATTTCTGTCTTTCTCTACGTTCCACCTTGACAGTGCATCACCCAGATCAGTTGGATTACCCCATACAGCTGTTCTGGAAGAGGAAAGGGATTACCTATGCCTCTTTTCTGCCACTAACTTGCCCACACACACCCTAACTCTCTTAGCCTCTGCCCCTCACTACCTGTCTACTGGTTGACAACTTTCAAAGAACAAGTAATTGACTATATGAAATAGGAATGGAGGAGAGAATTGAACTCACGGATGACTCTGCATTTGTTGCTTTTCCCAAATTGGAATATATATTCTCTTTCCTATTCTTCTGTCTCCTGTCACTTTTTTTTCTCAAGATAATCCCAAATTAAGGCCTTCTGAGATTAGATTCTTCTAGAAGTAGTCCCTGAGCCAGGGATTGAGGTGCAAATCATTTTATTTCTTGGGCAAAATCATTAAGGATATGAAGCGATAGGAAAGAGCAGGGAAGAAGCAGGGGCAGTTTATTCAGCCTAGTCCTGAGAGTTTGCCAGCTGTAAAAAAAGGGGCAGGACTTTTAGTACCATCACAACAGTTGGGGCATTGAGAAGTGCACTGGGACAGGAAGAGCCTGGAAACTGGAGTGCTAACTCCTGGCACTTCTGCTTCTCTGAGGTGCCAGAGGGCAATCCTCTGAAGTAAAGCTGGTGTTCAGGGAGGGGACAGAGAACACAGAAAAGGGGTTCTAGGGGATCTGGGCCAGGCACCATGAGTGGGAAGTACAAAGACATGTGCCTCTTCCTTGGTCTGAAAGTTTGAAGCTGTTTTCTTAAATCGTGTAAGAATTTTGACTAGAATTCTCTTTCCCACCAAAGGGAATCTTGTTTTCCAGTTACTGGTGTCAGGATTAGACAGAATGGTATTACCTGGAATATGATCAACTCAGCCAAGGTGGGATGAAGTGACCCCAAATTACCTAATACCACTAAGTGCTTATTATGGCCTAGGCTTTTAAGACCGAATGTATGTTACTTCTTTTAATCTCATTTAATTCTTTCATCAACCCAATACAATACATATGAGTATGCAGTTGAGCCAGGCAGCCTGACATTGGGGCCTATACTTCTCTTCACAAAGAGGCTAATTGGGTTCTGCGATATTAGAAAGAAGAAACTCATGACTCCTGGGCTTAATTTCTGCACATAACACCTCCATTTCATCCCACCTGCCCAAAAATGATGAAGAAAAAAAAAAAAAAAAAAGAATACCAACTCAATGGAATGAGAGCCCCAAGCCTGACCTCATTAAGCTGAATTCTATCTAATGCGTGTCATCCATGACTGCACACATAGTCTTGCTGCCTTGGGGATGTCATATCAGAACACGATCTCCAGTGTTCTTGGTTGAAGCTTTTCCCACCAAGGGAATATGTTGTTTTCTTACTAGACTTCAGAGCTAAGACACAGACCTTCAGAAGCCTAAGCCTTATAAAGGTTATGAAAAAATAAAAACAATACCAAACTATGTATAAATATAATGAGACCTCTGTGCTGTACAGTAGGTCCTTGTTGATTATCCATTTTAAATCTAGCAGTGTATACATGTCCATCCCAAATTTCCTACCTATCCCTTTCCCCCAGGCTTTCCCCCTGGCAACCGTAAGTTCAGTCTTTAAGTCTGTGAGTCTCTTTCTGTTCTGTTAGTTCAATTGTATAATTTTTTAGATTCCAAATATAAGGGATGTCATAGGATATTTCTCCTTTTCTATCTGACTTACTGTGGAACTCTGCTCAATGTTATGTGCCACCTGGATGGGAGGGGAGTCTGGGGGAGAATGGATGCATGTATTTGTATGGCTGAGTCCCTCTGCTGTCCTCCCGAAACTATCACAGCATTGTTTGTGATAAAAAGTTTTAAAAAAAGAGAGACTTAGCAATTCTCAGAATTTATCCTTGATGATTTATTCTTTCCTTATCTGAAATGTATCCAATTCTTCCAGAAATTTATTTTCTCTTCTTTTTTGTAAGGAAGGTGCTCCAGCCCTTTTGGTGTCTTCAGTACTAGCAGGAGTCTGACTATTGAATAATCAACCCCATCACCCTCCTCTCTCCTCCCCCAATCCCACACTTTAGCATACACATACCCACAATCAGCTTTACATACATACACACACTTATTTTCACACCAAAGTGTCTTGGCTTTTTTAGCATGTAGTTCACAGTACTCAGAAATCTCATAGATAAGAAATGTTTCCCTTGTGCTCAGTCATTCAGTTGTATCCAAATCTGTGACCCTACAGACTATAGCCCACCAGTCGCCCATGTCCATGGGATTTTTCAGGCAAGAATACCATATAGAATTTATCTTTGAGGAATAAGATTTAAAAGCACGTACATTTTTCCTTCACTCAACTGCCATTCTTTACAAACAGGAGACATTCCCCTTCTCCCCATACCGTGAGTACGTTGTTCTGTCCCCCAAATGATGCTCTTCGATATTGCTGCAATTTATACTACAAACTGCATTCCCCCCCTGTTACCTCTGGTTTATATTGTTCTCCCCTACAGAGTTCCTTACCTGGTTTACTTCCATCAACAGCAGTTTGTGAGTCTCAGATGCTTTGCTGTTTATATTAAACTGAGTTTGTGTCAAAGCAGCTGTGAATTCATTACCAGAAGACTGTGATTCCGTCCTGAAATTTTGTCTTAGTTACATGGTTTGTCCTCTGTTATTAGTTAGTTACTTTCATTTAGAATTGTATTACATTAGCTTTTTTATTTAGCTATTTTCCTACATGCCATTTTAGGAAAAAAAAAAGGAATATAATCCTTTAACAAAAATACCTGTATGGATGTAGTTCTTTATCTTTTTTTTTTTTCCATACATGATATTATACATGTTTCAATGCTATTCTCCCAAATCTCCCCACCCCCTCCCTCTCCCACAGAGTCCATAAGACTGATCTATACATCGGTGTCTCTTTTGCTGTCTCGTACACAGGTTATTGTTACCATCTTTCTAAATTCCATATATATGTGTTAGTACACTGTATTGGTGTTTTTCTTTCTGGCTTACTTCACTCTGTATAATAGGTTCCAGTTCTTCCAAATGTGGAGTGTATGTTCTTTCCAGGTCTCCATTTTAGTTATGCTTGTTTCTGAATTAATGAATTCCCCAGGTTTTAGATAACTATTGATAATATTTTGTATTGGCTCTCTTTACTAATATATCAAATTAATTTTGAATCACTAGCATCTAGTAATATTATCATGGAAAATAAGATTGCATTTTCTCTCTGAGATTCTCTTCTAGCATTAACATTTTGCTGCATGAGGGGAAACTCTATTAAAGTCTCACCATCTTTGTGTTCTTAAGCCTTAGTTTCCTCAAGTGCTTAGTGAGAAATAGCATAAAAGGCCCCCTTAGTGCTGTGTAGACTAATGACAAAAATTATTGGATTAATGTTTGGAAAGTGTTTCAGAATTCTCTCAAGAAAGCTATTATGTAAGTAGCAAGTACTATTATTATTTTGCTATTTCAGCTTCCTTATTTTTCATCTCTCAAAGTCATTTGGGTCATTTACTATGGAATTTTCTGATTCCTTGACAATTTTTAATGGCTCTTTGGAGAGCCTTTTGAGGGCTGTTTAATCCCTTTGTTGATGATCCATCTGCTTGTGGAGTTCATGCTTTTTTCACAACACATTAATATTCAGGATTTAAAAAAAATAGTTGTGGCTGTTTTGTACCTAGATGAAATTACTTATCTTGAGAAGACATTTATTATCTTGGTTTTCAAATGGGATTTTTTATTTTTTGTAGACTTATTTTGTGGGGAGGTAGAAGTAGAACTCAGCAATGCCAATTATTAATGACGCTATTTGGAAGAAATATAATTAAGGCATGGTCTCCCAATCATTCTCTGAAGCCACCTCAACGCTGTCTTCCTAAAGTATGGCGATCTTTATGCCCTCTAGATCACAAATTAACAATGCCAATTCTATGAGTAAGGAGCGCATGCTATGAATTTCCATACATATATTATAAATATTTACATTTTATCACAATTTCTACAACTGAAGAAGAGAAAGGGACAGCATATTTTCTGACTTCCTTATTCTCTAAGCTCTTGTGAACAGGAAGTAGGACCAGAGGCTGATTTTTTCCCATAGAAATCATTATGTAAGTTCTAGAGTGGGAGAGAAAAGTAAAACTGGTGATTAGGTGCTTACTGTTGTTTAGTGACAAAATTATATCTATAAAATGGTTTAGAATGTTATTCAAGGTTTATATCTATATGTAATTCCACTAAAACTGGTTCCAAATAGTTTTAGCAGATGTAAGTTTTACCTTAGGAGTGTTAAATATAGAAAGGGAAAATATTGAAAATTAAGTTTTCTTGTTTTGGTAGTATTCTGAAAGTAATTTTTTTCTTTTTTTTTTTAAGTAGTTTTTTTCTGACAGTATATAAAGTGATTCTGTTTTTAAAATGTGAATACTTGTAATTTCTTATCCTGGTAATAGCGATTTGAAAGGAAATAATTAAGCATTTTCCTACCTTCACTAACTGTATTTTAGGGTAGGCAAATAGCTCCAACTGATGAGGATTATTATTATTATGTTTTCTGCTGAAGAATGCCAACTAATGATTGTAGAAAGAATTACAAAATCATAAAATTTCTACCCCCAATGAAATAATTGCTTGAGACAGTGATCTTCAGTAGAATAGACAATTAGGTGAAAGGTTGTCGGGGAACTTTACAGTGAAAGTTCAGCTGTTGCCACCTGAACTAATGATTAGCTAAGTGTCACTCGTGGAGGGGGACCAGCCAGTGTGTGCTCCTGAGGGAGCATCCCTGATGGAGTGTTGTTGCTACTAAACAAGTTGACTCCACATTTATTCAAGCCTCCAGAGCTAACTTCCATTTACAAGAGAAATGGAAAATATTAATAGAAATAATGTCGTATAGAAGTACAGATAAATCCAAAATGTGAGCCATTTTACAGGACAAATAACCAGTTTCTGTAATAAGCCCATGATGTGGGGCCAGCAGGTATAAGGGTGAATGGACTGCTTTATTTTAAAACAACTATATGTGATCAGTAAATTTTGCCTGAATCCTGATTCAGATAAACCTATGCTTTAGAAGGACATGTTTTGAGACATTCAGGGAAATTTAATTATGGAGTATACATTGTATGATGACAGTGAGTTACCGTTGTTTTTTAGGTGTGATAATGTCATCGTAATTGTTAAGGAAAATACCATATTTTTAAGATGATATAAACTGAAATATATGAGTGAAGTGAAAGGAGTTCGAGAGTTTAAAATTAATTCAGCAAAGAATAAAAAAACCCGGCACTATCAAATGGAGCAAAAACTTGATGGTTACATGGAGAATCATTATGCTTTCTTCCTTTGTGTGTGTTTGAAATCTTTCTGGATAAAGTAATTTTTTAATTGAGAAAAAGGGCACATGCTTTAGAATTTTCTTCATATTTCTTATTTCTTAGTCTTTCACTGGTATAACAACAATGTCATTGAATTCTTAAGCATTGTCACTGTTAATTAGTTTCATGAAAAACTGATGGGTTGAATAATCTTTTTTTTCCTCCTCCTTGGGACCCTTAGAACCAGAGAATAGCTTATTTATGTATTTACTTATTTTTACTACAGTCACATTAAACTTTTAATGACTATAAATCAGCATGCACTTAATAGATGAAATGAGAAACTAACAAACACTCGTTTCCTCCATTCTGCCGAAGGCTTGGTCTTCTCCCTCTTTTCACATAGCTCTGAATTCCTGTCTTCTTCATCTGTCCTGGGATGGCCAGGCAGTGTCTTCTTTCTGTACTTTGGTAGATGTTGCTCTCTTTGGTTAAAATGTAATCACAGTTCTTAACAACTAAACACATTAAAGTCTCAGTACAGCTCCTGTATTGTCCATGAAAGACAACTTGACTCCTTCAGTCTGTTTCATCAGTCTTCAGTGTTTTTTAGAACAATTTATTTTCCTAACTTCATGCGTGTGTTCCTCACTGAAGGGTAAGATCCTTGAGGACAGCTACCATGATTTTTCGCCTTTGTGACTTTACCTAGCACAGTGCCTCACATATCTTAGAAATTCTAAATGTTTATTGAATGGGTAGATGAAGGAGAGTTTGTGAGTGTAAATCAGCAGCATGTGTGGGAAGTCCTATCTCTGAGATGTCCTTATTTCCGGAAATGTTTTTGTTTCTTTCCGTGCAGTTCCTGGGAACTGTACTATTGGTATCTTAGGCAGGAGCAGTAGAATTTGGCCAGTTCGGATGTCTGGGGACTGGCTTTGGATGCTTTTAAATTAGTGGCCCTCTTGCTTTTGAAACTCAACAATTTTGCCTTAGAATGGGACACATGTTTTCATTGTTTCCATTCCATTGCAGCCATCTTCTTTTTCTTCTACCAGTTTTTACCACCTGTAAGCTATATGCAGGTCAGGAAGCAGCAGTTAGAACTGGACATGGAACAACAGGCTGGTTCCAAATAGGAAAAGGAGTTCGTCAAGGCTGTATATTTTCACCCTGCTTATTTAACTTCTATGCAGAGTACATCATGAGAAACGCTGGTGTGGAAGAATCATAAGCTGGAATCAAGATTGCTGGGAGAAATATAAATAACCTCAGGTATGCAGATGACATCACCCTTATGGCAGAAAGTGAAGAGGAACTAAAAAGCCTCTTGATGAAAGTGAAAGAGGAGAGTGAAAAAGTTGGCTTAAAGTTCAACATTCAGAAAACGAAGATCATGGCATCCGGTCCCATCACTTCATGGCAAATAGATGGGGAAACAGTGGAAACCATGTCAGACTTTATTTTTTTGGGCTCCAAAATCATTGCAGATGGTGACTGCAGCCATGAAATTAAAAGATGCTTACTCCTTGAAATGAAAGTTATGACCAACCTAGATAGCATATTCAAAAGCAGAGACATTACTTTGCCAACAAAGATCCGTCTAGTCAAGGCTATGGTTTTTCCAGTAGTCATGTATGGAGATGAGAGTTGGATGGTGAAGAAAGCTGAGTGCCGAAGAATTGATGCTTTTGAACTGTGGTGTTGGAGAAGACTCTTGAGAGTCCCTTGGACTGCAAGGAGATCCAACCAGTCCATTCTAAAGGAGATCAGTCCTGGGTGTTCTTTGGAAGGACTGATGCTAAAGCTGAAACTCCAGTACTTTGGCCACCTCATGCGAAGAGTTGACTCATTGGAAAAGACTCTGATGCTGGGAGGGATTGGGGGCAGGAGGAGAAGGGGACAACAGAGGATGAGATGGCTGGATGGCATCACCGACTCGATGGACGTGAGTTTGAGTGAACTCCGGGAGTTTGTGATGGACAGGGAGGCCTGGCGTGCTGCGATTCATGGGGTCGCAAAGAGTCGGACACGACTGAGTGACTGAACTGAACTGAACTGAAGATTATCACTTCCCAACAACCTTCCTTCCCAGTGGGCTTTCCAGAACTCATTTCTGTTTATTGTTGTATAATGTTAGTGTGGAATGGAGGGTGAGCTTCATATTATTTCTCTCACAATGCCAGGTTATGTACATATCAAAGGCAACTTTCCTTGAAGCTGTGTCTGGCATCTGGGGACCATGCTTTGTAGAATCCCTTTTTGCAGAGTCAAAGATCTGAGCCCAGTGCCTATTCACAGACTCTTTTCATTGCTGCTGAATTCCTACAGGGAAAACAGTGGAGAGATACTGAAACTTATGGGCAAGTTCTTAAAACTTGCCCTCCTGGCTTGTTGCTGTTTCCCCACAGCGTGCTATATATTTTTCTGAAATGTAAGAAGAATCAGTCTCCCTGTGGGCAGGAGAAGAAATTTTGTGATTTTCTTTCCCCTTAGAATAACAGATGGGGCCCTGTTTACCTGGGAAATTCAATTTCATTCACATTGAATAACTTAACACTCAGAAAGTCCATACACTTTGAGAAGTCTGATAATGGTTCCTTACTTCAATTGATATTTCAGATAATTCCACAACTCTGACTTGTGTCTTTCTCTTCAAGAATAACAGCACCAAACTTATTCAAAGGAGGATCCAGAGAAAAACCATTTGAGTGAAAAGCCATAGAAAATTTTAAGGAACCACCAGGAAGTGAATCTGCCTCAATCTCAAGGCCTTTGACAAAATAAACTAGGATTATTTTCAATTAGAAACTAAGAAAGTTGTTTTTGAGATTAAGTAGATAAGATGAAAAGGTGTACTAAAAGGAAATAAAATAGGCTCCAGACAGCATGAGAACAAGAAGAGGTTGTGAGAAGGGAAAAAGAATTGTGTCTGATGTCCTCTGCAGTACGGGGGCCAGACAGGGAAGCACCAATTTGTTTTCGGTACAAGTGCCAGAAAGTGAGTCTAGTAGGTTAAGCACTTGTTACTCAGTTTTTGGAAGTGATGCCAAGTTCCTTTCAAACAAAAACTTGAATCACTGCAGATGACCATGGAAACATTTAGAACAATAAACACTATTTTCTCAAAGCAATTTAGTGCTAGAATTCACAAGAACAAAGAAATAATATTAGAAACAAAAAGCAAAGTCCTGGCATAAAGACCAAGGGAGGAATAAATATGATAGTCACACTCCCAGTACTCTTCTAGTGATTAACAGGGGGTCTCTGTTGCATGATCCAACCATTTTTGGAGCTACACTGACATATTTTCTACAATGAAACTAAAGTAGAAAAGTAAAGCTATAGTTAGTTTTTACATTACATTATGTGTGAAGTGTCAAGCTCATCACCCCTGGAGAGAAAGGAGAAATACTGTGATTTACTAACCTTATGCCCTAGAGGCAGCATAGTCAGGAAAGGTGGAAAAGATGCTGCCCAAGATGTTCCCCAGTGTTTTTGTTCTTAACACACACGAGAAGAACAATCCACCAAGGAATATCTCTATATTTATAGTTATAATGATAGACTGTAGATTTTTTTCTACAATTGTTTTCTCTCTGCAGTAAAATCTAACATTGCAAATCTCAACCATTGTTTTGCCAGTTCTGTGGGAGATCCTTACTTCTCAGGAGACAGGGAGAAACTGATGCTTCTGTGAGCAAGAGCAAGTAGAAGAGAGTATAAAATAAAATATAATCTAAAAAAAACTTTTTAGACAATGGAGATATGGTTGGCAAAGTCCATGGAGGCACCTTGGAAGTTTGGATTGGTCTAATGATGGACCAAATAACTGTAACTCTTGAGATAATTAGGTTGGTACAAAAGTAATTGCAATTTCAGACCATGAATTTTAAATCATTGTAACTAAACTCAAATACATCTTTGTTGATCAAAATAAGAACCATTGCAATTCAAACATTTTTGCCAGTGAGAAATGTTTGTTTATTCCTATAGTGTATTAGGTTGGTGCAAAAATAATTGCGATTTTACGTGGTATCGGGCTGACCGGAAATTAAAAAAAACAAAACAAAACAAAACCAACACATAGTTTTGAAGTGTCATCTCTTATTCTACACAACAATAATGAACCATTTCTCAATCAGATTGTGACATGCGATGAAAAGTGGATTTTATACGATAACCGGCAATGATCAGCTAAGTGGCTGGACTGAGAAGAAGCTCCAAAGCTTTTCCTAAAGCCAAACTTGTTCTAAAAAAAGGTCATGATCACTTTTCGGTGATCCGCTGCTGGTCTGATCCACTACAGTTTTCTGAGCCCTAGTGAAACCATAACATCTGAGAAATATGCTCAGCAAATCAATGAGATGCACTGAAAACTGCAATGCCTTCAGCCAGCATTGGTCAACAGTAAAGGTCCAGTTCTCCTCCATGATAATGCCCCATCACACAAGGTCACATAACCAATGCTTCAAAAGTTTAAACGAACTGGGCTATAAAGTTTTACCTCTTGTGCCATATTCATCTAACCTTTCGCCAACCGACTACCACTTCTTCAAGCTTCTCGACAATCTCTTCCACAACCAGGAGGAGGCAGAAATGCTTCCCAAGAGTTTATCAAATTCCAAAGCATGGGTTTTTATTCATAGAAAGATACTTGACACTTGGCTAGCATGATATATGGGTTTGTTAATCAAATGAAACCTAAAATTAAGTAAAAGTGGTCTCTGATCATGGCTTTGTAGAGAAAATAATAAACCTTAATTTATTTAAATTTTATTCTTTTAAATTTATTCAGATTTCATATCTGTATTAATACATACCTTTAAGATAACACATTAATCTATGTATATAACATAAATTGTAGGGAGTGTTTCTTCTATTTTGTGTCCTGGGTTACAATAATAATTTAACAACTGCTATTCTAGATTGACTCTGTAAAACTGAAACGTATTATACAGGAATATTTTATGACAGTCATGTTCTTCCATGGCTGGAGTTAATTGATTTAGCTTGTCTTATCCACTTTTAGGATTATGTTCTAGAGAATCTGAACCTCACGGGGCCTTTCTAAGGGGAAACCTGATGTATGATGTGATTACTTTGTTATCTCTGATTGAATAATAAACAGGTTGGTCACTCACACAGCAATAAATCAGATTCTCTTTCATAAGATGTGAAACAAAGAGATGGAAACTTTTATCAGCCATTGGTTAGATCCTTAGCTTCAATGTGATATAACATTGCAACCTGTGTTAATATCACAGCTATGTAAGACCATGTGCAAGTTCAGGTTAGAGAGAAGCAAATATTAAATATTAGAAATTGTTTTGTTACGACAACCCTCTTTAATTATCTTCCCAAGTTAACTTTCGTGGTATCTGTTCTTTGCAACCTAATATTTCCAGGTTAGAATATATTCTGTGGATTGGGTGTTGCAAAGAAAATTATCAATAAAAATGACTAAGACTGGAGATTAATGAAGGAGCAATTATACCCATGGAGGTAGTAGGAAAACTGCAGAAAATAATTTGTTATGGTTTGTATTCCAATGAATTACATATTGTGGAAACATTAATTGTCATTTTTTAATTGAAATTAGTTATAAGTCTTTTTCTCAAACTTAATGGATGGGGTATAATCCTCTAAATTATTTTCAGATAATATCAGGAGACTCATAAAAGTCAATAAATGTTATTAATTTTTCTTTTTTTTTTTTTTACTAAATGGGATTTCCAAAATTCTCATGTATTCTACTCAAGCACAAAGATTTATAGGGCTTCAAAAAGATTTCCACAGAATTGGGCAGATGCTCGCATTTATTTATGTGCATCTTTAAATAAATATACTTTATTGTACTCTATCTGTTTTGTACTTTAAACTCTTTCTGGAAATGACATCTCAAAGACTTTAGGAGCCTTACATGCAAGCATACACAATAATACTTCAGATTTCTCTCACGGTGAAATAAAAGCATAGTTGCCTAGGCAGTACAGCTTAAAATGTGTCTTTTATTAAGATTAAAACATTTTGTAGAATAACACCATAATGTATTTAGGATCATTTTTCTTGTTTACTTGTGTTGTTCTGTCTTTCTCGATGTCTTTGGTTATAAAAATGTCCTATTATGTTTTAAATATTACAGGCATCAGAGGGGAAAACAACAATGATTTGTGCTTATTGCTAAACAAAGTCCAGTAAAGGTTAATGAACTTCTGCTACTACATGAATTAAATACTCAGTTTAAACTCAGGCCAGGTAAAGAATATAGTGAATTCTTTAATATCAGCTATAATTATACCCAGATATTTCACTTTGGTCTTATTTGGGGTGTTAGGGGGTAAACAGAACGTGCTGATAAACAAGGTGGTCTTGATTGAGCTATAGTCCTTTAGTATTCATCTAGTGAATTTCATTCATCATCACTTTCAGAGAGTGTACAGGTCAGGATTTTGTGCACGATAAAGAAGAGCAAATAGCTTTGTGCAGCTGTTTGATAGAGACTACGAGCTCACTAAAAATAAAATGATTTTCAGTCTGAAACTGAAACTGATGTGAAGTAAAGGATTTGACTTCTTTGATATGTAATATGCTAGAGCTTAAACTGTAGGACTAGGAAGTTGAAAAATAACACTGTCTCATGAAAATTACGCTTTCCTTTACTAAATCATGCAACACAAAACTGAATTTATGAGAAATTCTTTATATAAAACCATAACAATTTACCTACTTAAAAGTTGGGCTTATATTGGGTTAGCATTTTAAATGGGATTCTAAATTAGGATATCTCAGTTAAATTCCTCTAAATTAGAATAAGATTGACAGCCTTATTTTGTCTAAAAAAATACCAGTTTTGTGTTTCCTAGGAAATATCTCCCATATTGAACGTCCTCCATAGAAAGCATGGACATCTGGAGAGGAAAGGATGCTCCCTGGGGAAAAATTCACAGATTATTCTTATAATTTTATTTTAAATAGAATAGACACCAAACCAGAACACATATTCACTGATGTATTCATTTAATAAATATTTATTTACTAAGTATCTCCTCTGTCAGACACTTTGAGAATCTTGTCATACAGCTCTGAATAATACAGATGAAGTACTTTCCTTCCTGGAGCTTTTCTTCTCATAGAAAGTGGTAGTAAATGAAGTTGTAATTTCAGCATACTTACAAATAGAGCCTCTGTCACTCTCAGTGTTCCAGTGGAGGTGATGCCTTATAAGGTCCCCCTTTTTATACATCAGAGGATAAGTCCTGTTGAAATAATACACAGGGTAAAGAAAAAGAGAGTATAGGAGAGGGTAGACTGTTACTATTGATATAGAATGTCAGGGAAAGCCTCTAATGAAAAATGAGGGAGCAAGTGGCCCAGGCAAAGGTTATAGCAAGTGCAAACTCTGAGGCAGGAGTGCATGTGGACCAGTCTAGAACTAACAAAGAGACCGGTGTGGGTTGAGTAGAATGATAAGGAGAAGGAGGTAAGAGAGAATTCAGTGAGCCCTTTAAAGACATGGGATATTACGTTGAGTAAATAGAATTTATTATAGAAATTTGAACAGAGTGATATGATTTGACTTATGTTTTAAAAGGATCACTTGTGTTATAAGCTGAAGGAGGGCAGGGATAAAGTAAAGAGAACAGTTAGAGGGCTACTTGGATAGTCCATGCAGAGGGGATGAGTGCTCAGAAGAGGTTGGTAGTGATTTTATACAGAAAGAAATGGTTCAATTTTGAATATACAGGCACATCCAATGTGAAACGCTTCCTAATAAATATTTTCCCACTGGAACACCTTTTAGTTTTCTAATACCCACATTTCATGCTATGTACATATCTCCTAATACATTTTTAAGTCTATGCTAATATAGGAAAAGTTAATATTTATGTCCTCAAACTGAATAAAGCATTAAAAAAATATAATATGCAGGAAAAATCTCAACTGGAAACTCAAAAACAGTTGGCAGAGCGTTAGAATCATGTGTAGATACTAGGATAACAACCAAATATCAAAAAGAGGATACTCATCTAAGATGTTGTTGATGCTAAGAGGCATTACAGAGTCATATTTTGAAGCAGGGAAACGTTAACCTTAAGCACGAGTATAATAGGATAAAAAACTTTACTTGGGCCCATCCCTTGTAACTCTGTTCAGAAAACATTGGAAATATAAGGAACACTCCATTTTACATGCTTTATTCAAACACGTCAAATGTTTTTCATGTCATAACTCTTCAAAGGTCTTTACAAATACCCAAATGACAGAGAACTTCTATTAGTTGCTCTGAGTCTGAAATTGCCCATTTATCACCCAAATTGTCAAACATCATCACCTACCACAGCAAGTGGCAAACACAGCTCTAACCTTTTCCACTTCTTCCTTCTCAACCTTTGCCAAGTCTCAGGTATCCACTTCACTTGGTAAGTAAATGTACTATTGGGAGGTGTCTGATTGGTATTGTAAATTTTTGCTTCCATTTTTTTCTGACCAATATTATTTAAAATGAAATATAAAGAAACACTTTACAACCCAACTTTTAATGTTATAAACACACTTTAAAATTTTAATTGGCAGCTTTTGGTTTCACATAGTCATAATATATATTTTTACATAAAATAGACCCCTGATTAACCATTTTTGTACAGAACACCTAATGCTCAGAAACACTAATGTTAAGTGGAAAATACCTGTTTTTTGAAGGTAGGGACTTTAGGGAAGGACTGCATCAAGGGTGACTCCAGGATTTTTAGCCTGAGTTAACTGAAACATAGTTACATTGACTACAATGCAGGAAGAACGGGTCATGGAGGAAAATCAGAAATTCTACTTTGGACCGTTTGAGATTCCTTTTAGATGTAAAGTATGTAGTTCAATATATGAGTCTGTTATTCAAGAGAGGGAGAGCCAGGTTAGAGGTATCATCTTGAAAGTTATCAATATGCAGATTTACAGTTCTGAGATTGGGTATAATCACATAGGAAGCAAGTATGGATAAAACAGAGGTTTAAAGAAAAAGCCCAGGGAACTTTCATCATTCAAGACTAAGGAGATTAAAAAAAAACATAGCCAAAGAGAGAGGTCAATAGGAGTAGACAGTGAGGAAGAGGAGCTCCATGGTAGAGAGGTCTTAAAAGCCCTGAGTCCAAAGTTCCCTTCCTTCAAGAATCAATTTTGTCGAATGCTGCAGATTGATGGAGTGAGAAAAGACCTGAGACTTGACCATTGAGTTTAGCAACCTGTAGGTCACTGGTCGTTTGATAAGGACTATTTCAGGGGAGTAGAGAGGATAAAAATCTGGACTCAAGACAAAACAAGAGGAGAATAATTGGCAACCGTGAGTGTAGACAATTTTTGAGGAGTTTCACTGCAAGGAGGAACAAGAAATGAAACTGTAGCTAGAAAGGCATAACGGGTCAGAAAAAGCTTTTGTTGTTTTTCTACTATGATTCAATATCATGTCTGTAACGCTGGAAGAAATACAAAAATGGTTGATACAAGAAAGCATTGGTAATACCCTTGAATGAGTGAGGGATCAGATCTAGAGAAAAAGTATGTGTGTGTGTGCATGTGTTTTCACGCACACACACACGTTTGGAAGAGGGGATTGATTGGCCTTAATAGGAGTATTACCAGTTCATCTCTCATAATGGAAGACATGTCAGAGAATCTGGCCACAGATGTAGCAAATAGGTAGGTTTAGTGGTGGGAGCCTATTGAAAGACTTTTCTAATTGCAATGCTTTTTCTTGGTGTACAATAAACCCAATTTCTTAGTTGAGTACGGAAAATGGTGGAACAGGTTTGAGGTTAAGAAAATATGTTTTCTGTAGATCAGGAACTATTAGTGATGCCAAGATCCAAGATTGACGAAGGTGACATGAAAACAGAAATTATTGGAAACAAAGAGGTAATATAAGTGTGAGGCAAAGTTGTTATAAAAGACACAATCATAGAAATGAACATTTCTACAGAAATTTGCCATAGTAAGCAGAAGAGTACAAGTTTAACCAAGATGCCAAAAGCCTTCCAAAGAATGCTACCAAATGGTTATCAGTGTTTACAATGCTTTTTTTTTTTTTTTGTGATCATAGGCAAGTTGCAGGACCTCTCTGTTTTTCCACATAAGAGCTGAGTGATCTAAGGCAAGTTGCCTAACCTCTCTTTTATATCAGATAAATTGATAAAATGAGACTTTTCTGTCTCTATTTTAGTCAAGGTCCCAACGGCTGAGAACAATACAAAAGGTACCGAGTCACCTCATATCCTAAATCAAAGAACTGGTCCACTTAATCAAGATTTGCTAAAAGGTTGTGATACTAATTTAGACAACCTTAGCCATCTC
This sequence comes from Bos indicus, assembly GCF_029378745.1. Lineage (NCBI taxonomy): Eukaryota > Metazoa > Chordata > Mammalia > Artiodactyla > Bovidae > Bos > Bos indicus. The sequence goes on along the minus strand of NC_091762.1, from coordinate 45,502,043 downwards.
TCACCTCTGGTTTCTATAAGTCGAGGAGGTTGGAGTGTAGTGAGAATGCTGTGGCAAGAGTTTGTGCAGTTCCATAGAATTTTACCTCCTCCCTCAAGTGAAACAGGCTTCAAGGAGCCTTGGGAGTTTGGAATGTGTCCCCCCAGGGTTTGGCCTGGAATGGAAGAGCAAAGAGAAAGAAAGCTGCTCTGGGATCAAGCTGTACTTCCACCCCTGCAACACGAGTTTCCCAAAGGCTATGTGATCTTTGGGAGAAGGCTGACCCAATATACTTTTAAAAGGGACTCTGAAGGTCTTCCAGCCTAGGCAAGATAACCTGAATAGGGAAAAAAACAATCTTGTAATAACCTATAGTGGAAAAGAATCTTTAAAAGATATATGCATGTATGTGTGTGTATATATATATATATATATGTACATATATCACTTTGCTGTATACTTCAAACTAATACAACATTGTAAATCGACTATATTGTAATAAAAATTAAACATAATAAAAATGAAAGAAAAAACTAGCCAAACAAGCAAAAAATGACACAGCAGACTTGTGAGGTTAAGCGTAGGTGGCAGAAGGATTGTTATTTAGTCAGAGGAGCAGCACTGCCTATAACCAAGAGCTCTGGATAGGGGTTTCGAGGAGAAGATTCTCAAGAAGAATCTACAAGGCCCTGGTTAAGATGGAAAGAGTTGTATCCAGAGATTCCTGACACCCCTACACCGACTAAGACTGTATGTTGCTGTTGTTCAGGCACTCAGTTGTGTCCAACTCTTCACGACCCTATGGACTGCAGCACGCCAGGCCTCCCTGTCCCTCACCATCTCCTGGAGTTTGCCCAAGTTCATGTCCATCGCATGGGTGATGCCATCCAATCATCTCATCCTCTGATGCCCTCTTGTTTTGCCTTTAATCTTTCCCGGCATAAGGGTCTTTTCAAATGAGTCAGCTGTTTACTTCCCTTCAAACGCCTTCTCCCTCCGGGCTGGAAGTGGAGGGGTCTGAATCTCTTACTACTGGAATAAGATACAGAGTGGAATAGGTAAGAGAACACCAGAGTTCCCCTCCCATCATGGTTTTTCAGGCTTGAGATAGGCTTGGCTGGGGGAAGGTAAAAGACCTTACTTGGATATAAGTATCAAATTAGGGTATTGCATTGAAAGGGACTGGCCATTTTAATACCTGTCCTTTATTTGAGTAGAGTGGTCATCACCAAGCCACTCATATATGGCCTAGTTTATAATGTTGTAGTGAAGATTACATTAGATAATGTATATAAAGGAATATTGAATTCTCATCCCTTCCTTAAGGTCAGGAAACACCTTTTCATGTTTGCTGTCTCAGAATATTAGAGTAGGCTCTCAGTAAGTGATATGTTGACTGCTGTCCTTTCAAATTCATGACCACTAATCTTAAGAAGGGCATCCTAAGACTTTATCCTGACCCATTTACTCTCCCACAGTCATAAGAGCCATTCTGTCCCTTTTCCTTCTCCATAAATATCTAGCAACTTCTCCCATGTCTTAACTGTTTGTGAATATTCCCATAACCTTGGTCACTCCTCCTTCCTTATCATTGGAAAAGTTTGCCCACGAGTTCATCCCTTCCTCCTAAGCTGATGAACTTCAGAGTGCTTTTAAGCAGCAGAGCCTCATGTTTTTCCCTAATGAGATCTTACATAGAACACATAGTCGAACTGTCCAAGCACAGGGTGGAGTTGGAATGGGTTGAGATGTCAGAGTTCCGATTGCTCAACCATTCTTCCTTATCACTTTCTGTCACCCAACATGAAGGCTGACAGACCAGGAGGTATTCCTAAGGAAAGTTCTCCCTTCTTGGTATGGAAATTTTCCTGCCTTCCAAGCCAATTCATTATCCATGTGTTGATATATATAAAATACCTAGATTCATGCCTCAGACATAGTAAATGCTTGATAAGTGTTAGCCATCATTGTTATCTTACAGCCTGGAGTGCCTATTTTTCTTTCCTTCTTTCTCCTAAACATAGACTTGCCATAAGGTTTCTGGTCTGTATTTTTTATTTTACACTCCTGCCCGGATAATATCATCTCATCTAGTGCTACCTGTCACTTCTTCACGGACGACTCCTAGTTAATACACCTCAACTCTCGTGTCTTAGGTCATTGATCAATGTCTCTTCTGCCAGAGAGTCATTGTTCCTTAATCTGGCCCAAATTTCTCCATGTCTAGTTCCTTTTCCCTGTTTCTGTTCATGGTCAGATCATCTTCTGAGGCTTGACACATCACAGTCATCTTTGAATTCTTCATCTTCCTGATGCCAGTCAGTTGTCACCTATCAATTCAGCCTCTAAGTTCACCTCATACCTCCTTCCTTTTTATTCCCAACACCAGCAATCCGGTTCAGTTCCTCACTGCAATTTGTTTGAGCTGATGCCATAAATGCTAAGTTCTACTCCCTCCAGCCTTCCCAGCCCAGATCCATTACACTCTCCAGTTGCCAGACTGAACTTTCCAGAGCCCTACTCCACTTTGTCCCCCATCCCAAATCCTTGAATGACTTCCCTTCAGTTGAACTGAGAACACATACTTCTGCCTCAGATAGGGTCTCTACAATGTGTCTCCGACCAACCAATTTTTTAAAACTTTATCTTACTTAGTATTCCATACAATGTCTACATTATAGCCAAATTAGGAAATTTGCTCTTCTCCAAACATATTCACATTAGAAATACATTCCTTTGTACTTTCTATTTCTGCATCTAGAAATCATGCCTGAATCTATTACATTTCTAGATGTTCTTCAAGGCAGTGTATTGTGGCAATTTCCACCACTTGCCTTGGATTCAGAGTTTTGGGTTCAAGTGCTACCATGTAAAGGCTCTATGACTTTAGGTTAGTTACTTAACCTCTCTAGATCTAAATTCTACATTTGTAAAGTGGAAATGATAGTATTTCATATATCATAATGTTACTGAGAGAATTAAATGTGATAATGTACTCTTAAAGCTGTACTCTTAGCAATGGTACAACATATTGAATACCAGAAAGTAAGTTTTCTTTAACATGTCAGGCACAGTCTTGACTCAGGACCTCTGTGCCTTCTGTTTTTCTGGCTGGAATAGTCTTTCACCAGACACGTGCATGGCTTACTCCCTTGTGTGCATGCATGCTTGGTCGCTTCAGTGGTGTCTGACTCTGGGCAACCGCCTGCCAGGTTCCTCTGTCCATGGGATTCTCCAAGGCAAGAATACTGGAGTGGGTTGCCACCGTGCCCTCCTCCAGGGGATCTTACCAACCCAGGGATCAAACCTGTGGCATCTCCGGCATCTTCTGCCTTGTAGGTGGATTCTTTAGCTTTGAGTCACTGGGGAATCCCTGGCTTATTCCCTCAGTTTCCTACTAAAACATCACTTCTTCGAAGAAATCTTCCCTAACCATCCTAAGAATACCCACCATCTCCACTGTTCTCCATCTTTTTATCTTCTTTGTCTTTAATGCCATTGACATTACATTACATAGTTATTTATTTGTACATTGCCTGCCTCACTAGAATGTAAGCCTCATTAGAGGAAGGTCTTCGTTCATTCTGTTGCCAAATTCCAAGTACCTAAAACAATACCTGGCATGCTGCTGCTGCTGCTGCTGCTAAGTTGCTTTAGTCGTGTACAACTCTGTGTGACCCCAGAGATGGCAGCCCAACAGGCTCCCCCGTCCCTGGGATTCTCCAGACAAGAACACTGGAGTGGGTTGCCATTTCCTTCTCCAATGCATGAAAGTGAAAAGTGAAAGTGAAGTCTCTCAGTCATGCCCAACTCTTCGCGACCCCATGGACTGCAGCCTACCAGGCTCCTCCGTCCATGGGATTTTCCGGGCAGGAGTACTGGAGTGGGGTGCCATCACCTTCTCCGAATACCTGGAATATTCAAGGCTATTAACAGATATTTATTGAATGAGCAAATAACCAAATGAAATTACATAATAAACCTTAGCTTTAATAAAAGGTGGTTCCAAATGCAACTACTATAATAAATTCTTTTTATAATAAATTCTTTAATGATTAACAAACCTGAATTAGATACCTCCATCTATGAAATTTATGTATAGTACTGTATATACTGAAATGTGCATTCTGGCTCAGATATTTATGTTTGTTTAGCACAGTTTGCCAGATCAAAAACTTCTCTAAGATAGGAATACTCTAACATAGGGGTTGGCAAACATTTTCTGTAAAGGGCTATATAGTAAATGCTTCAGATTTTACCAGCCACTCAGACTGTCATAACTACTCAACTCTGCTGCTGTAGTGCAAGAGCAGCCATAGGAAATACATACAATAAGTGTGGCTGCATTCTGATAAAACTGATCTTACAAAAGGTGTAGCAGGCTAGACTTGGCCTGTCAAACATAGTTTGCCAGCAACTGCTGTTACCAGTACACACTCAGTAGCTTGTAGCACAGTGACTTTTTATATAGAAGTCATTCAATAATGTGAAATTGTCATTCAGGAATTATATTCAGTTGTATGTATAATAATGTCATGTATTATGCATATGTATCAAGATAAATATATAGTAGAGACACAAAGATAGTGTGTGTGTTAGTGGCTCAGTTAAGTCCGACTCTTTGCAACCCCATGGACTGTAGCCCATCAGGCTCCTCTGCCCATAGAATTCTCCAGGCAAAAATACTGGAGTGGGTTGCCATTCCCTTCTCCAGGGGATCTTCCCAATCCAGGGATGGAACTCGAGTCTTCTGCATTGTAGGAAGTTTCTTTACTGACTGAGTTATAAGGAAGCCCAACGATAGTAAGAAAATGTAATAAAATAATGGGAATAGCCCTAATCTATTGATCACCTGCTGCTGCTGCTGCTAAGTCACTTCAGTTGTGTCCGACTCTGTGCAACCCCATAGACGGCAGCCCACCAGGCTCCCCAGTCCCTGGGATTCTCCAGGCAAGAACACTGGAGTGGGTTGCCATTTCCTTCTCCAATGCATGAAAGTGAAAATTGAAAGTGAAGTTGTTCAGTCATGTCTGACCCTCAGTGACCCCATGGACTGCGGCCTTCAAGGCTCCTCTGTCCATGGGATTTTCCAGGGAAGAGTTCTGGAGTGGGGTGCCATTGCCTTCTCCGATTGATCACCTAGGAATGTTCAAAGTTATTTCTCTTGATTTTGACAATAGCCAAAAGAAATGAGTACTTGAAGTTCTAAGAAATTAGGTAGCTTCTGCAGAATTACTGAGAGGAAATAGCCACCATAGCAACAATACCAACCAGCATTTATTGATATTGTGTTGTGAACTTTATATGTAGTATATAAAATTCTGGTCACTAATTCCAGTGGTGGTGGTGGAATGGGTGAGGGGCGGGGCAGGGGCGGGCAAGAGGTTGTGTGCCGTTTCCACATATATCCAAGCAATTCCCAGAGACCAGCTGGGTATCCTACAATTCAACTCAGTACTGACACTATCTGGAAATGCATGCATCAGATTCCACAGGTTAAGGGTTCAGTCCTATAAGAAAGTCCCCACACTCCACCCCCCAGTTCAGCTGTGAGGCTCAAGACCAGGTTGACACGTGTGCTTCTAACTAGCTATAGATTGGATGTTCCAAGGATCCCCTCCTTGGGCTCAATTAGTTTGATAGAGTGGCTCATGGAGCTCACAGAAACATTTTACTTACCAGATCCCTGGTTTTACTGTAGAAGGATGTAGCTCAGGAACAGTCGGATGGAATTGCAGCACAGGGTATGGCGGAAAGGTGTGGTGCTTCCATGCTCACTCCAGGAGCACCAGTCTTCCCATATCACCATGTGTACACCAACCTGAAAGATCTCCAAAACCCTTCTTTTGGGAGTTTTTATTCAGGCTTCATTAAATATGGATGATTGATTAAGTCATTGGTCATTGAGTAATTAATTCCTCCTCAGCTGCCTCTCATCCCTGAAAATCAGAGGGTAGACTGAAAGTTCCAACCTTCCATTCTAAGTTGATTCCTCTGGAAACCAGCCCCAGCCTCTCTTTACCTTAGGGCTTTCCTAAAGTAATATCATTAACATTACAAAAGACATCTTTTATTGCTCTCCTCTCTTAGAGAATTTTGATGGTTTTAAGGATTCTGCCAGAAACTGGAAGATCACGTATGTATTTCTTTTTATAAATCAGTATCACAGCATTGTGTAATTTAATTTGATCTTTATAACATCCTTTGAAATAAATAGTACAGTCTCCATTTCATAGATATATAAATGAGATTCAGCAAGTTTAAGTCATTTGCTTGATATCACCTAACTTGTAAGTAGTAGAAAATAGAACAAGATTTGCCTGATTCCAAACCCTAACAGAGTGATTGCTCTATTCTACTCTGAAGCATTTATAATTGCGTGTGACACCTCCAACGATAGACTCTTACAGTGGAAGAATGAAATATTTATGCTGAGAGGTTGGGATTATTTGATTTATTCAGTAAAATTTAAAATAATTCAATATTAGAAGTCCTTTATATTCTGGTCTTTTCTATCTATCAACCTGTCTGACAACTGTTTTCTCCAAAATCTCCCAGGTCACCCCAGGTGGAGGGGAACTCATGACCTTTTGTGCAAGCCATATGAATTTTCTTTCTTTTGCTTTTACTTCATGGCACCACCCTGCCCTTCTAATCCCTCAGAGTACACTTACCTGTCTTTTCCACTTATTTGATGCTTGATCTGCTCAGATATCTTCACACCATGAATTCTTGCTTCTATTGACTTGCAATGAAATCTACATTCTGTATAATCCTGGTGGAAGAATCATTTTGGTGCTTTTTTACACAGCACCTGATAACGATATTAAAATGTCTATATGCGTCTTTTCTTTCTCCTTACTGAAATGTTTAAGCACCAAGTTGTCATATCTTCTGTTTCTCCATCATAACAAATAGTACATTTAAAAATAAATGGCTATTTAACTGAGTTGAAGATACCAATAATAAATAATGCTGTAAAATACATGATTAAATTTTTAAAAAACTGTGCTTGGTAAATTGATGTATTCCTGTAATCTCCTGGAGGCATACATTTAAAGAGATGGAAGAGGCTATGGAAGTACAATGGAACAGGAATGCTTAACACAAGAGTCAACTAAGTATAAAAAAGAATCTCAGGACCAGGATTCATTTTCTGCTTTTTGTATATTAAATGAAAAAGTTCAGTAGTAAAATAAGTAATTGAGTTATATCACTGCTTTAGAGATCCAAACACCAAGATACAAAGCATGAATTCATTGTTCACTCATAAAACTGTTATTTAGCAGTCGTCCCAGCCAGAACTGAATCAATTAATATTAAGATCTCCTTGTGCATATGGCACTGTGCTAGGCATTTATAAGGGGGCTGGAAGTGCTTGTTTGTATTTAATTTCTGTTCTTAGGAAGCTTACAGTTAAGATAAATGCATTGAAAGAGGCATACATTTCCATGTATTAATGAGAGGTCTAAATGATAGGATACAGAATGTGGGGGAAGAGAAGTACAAAGCACTTGAAAGTGTTTTCTTAGTATTCTGTATTTTGATGCCACTTTGAATTGATTTGTAGAAAGGAGAGAAGATGAGTGGGACTGGAAAAGCTGAAAAGAGGAGAATAGAATGTAAATGTCCTTGGTAGGAGGGCTCAGATCTTGAACTTCTTTTGTATTCTTTTGCATCACCAGCACATACCTAGAGCGATCAATAGGTGCTTCATAATATGCTATTAATTTTCCTTGAAATAAACACACTGTTCACTAAAGGCTCTGCATCCTATTTCACTGACCTTGCTGCCTCTCCAGGCTTGCTTTCCTTTCACTTTTCTCTCCCTCTTCTGTCAAGATATAATCTTCATGATTCCTCATTTCTCCTATGATCACTCAGATGACCTCATTGGCTTGTTGAGATTTCATGCTCTTCCTGACTCTTTTTGTGTTTTGAAAGCCCAGCTGCATTTTCTCAACCTATAAAGAGGGACATAAAATGCAACTAGCAGTCGACAAGCCAAGACTCCCAATATATTGATGGCTGACATAGACTGACTGCCCCAAAATACTAGGTCACTGCTACTGATCTACAGGATTTGGCATAAGCAGTGAAGATTTCCAAACCCACACAAAGAAGAGTCAATTCTGTTGGGAATTTGGCTTTGACACTCAAAGGATTTATTTCAATATATAAAATACTGTTGGCATTTGTTTAGGCTTAAAAGCAAGAAAGCTAAACAAAAGCTATAGATTGTGCATGTGTGTGTTAGTCACTCAGTCAGGTCTGAATCTTTGTGACTCCATGGACTGTTGCCCACCAGGCTCCTCTGTCCATGGAATTCTCCAGGCAAGAATACTGGGGCAGGTTGCCATTCCCTTCTCCAGGAGAATCGTCCCAACTCAAGGATCGAACTCAGGTTTTTCACATTGCAGGCAGATGCTTTACCACCTGAGCCACCAGGGAAGCCCTGAATTGAATTGGTATTAAATCTAAATTGTTACTGTTATCTGAGTTAAATTCACCCATTCCAGTCCATTTTAGTTTGCTGATTCTAAAATGTCTACGTTCACTCTTGCCATCTCCTGTTTGACCACTTCCAATTTGCCTTGATTCATGGACCCAACATTCCAGGTTCCTATGCAGTATTGCTCTTTACAGCCTTAGACTTTACTTCTATCACCAGTCACATCCACAACTGGGTGTTGTTTTTGCTTTGGTTCCATCTCTTCATTCTTTCTGGAGTTATTTCTCCACTGATCTCCAGTAGCATATTGGGCACCTACTAACCTGGGGAGTTCATCTTTCAGGGTCCTATCTTTTTGCCCTTTCATATGTTCATTGGGTTCTCAAGGCAAGAATACTGTGGGCAGGAATCCCTTAGAAGAAATGGAGTAGTCATCATAGTCAACAGAAGAGTCTGAAATGCAGTACTTGGATACAATCTCAAAAACGACAGAATAATCTCTGTTCATTTCCAAGACAAACCATTCAATATCATGGTGATCCAAGTTTATGCCCCAACCAGTAATGCTGAAGAAGCTGAAGTTAAATGGTTCTATGAGGACCTACAAGACCTAGAACTAACACCCAAAAAAGATGTCCTTATCATTATAGCGGACTGGAACGCAAATGGAGGAATCAAGAAACACCTGGAGTAACAGGCAAATTTGGCCTTGGAGTACAGAATGAAACAGGGCAAAGGCTAAAAGAGTTCTGCCAAGAGAATGCACTGATCATAGCAAAATCTGCTTCCAACAACACAAGAGAAGACTACACATGGACATCACCAGATAGATAACCCTGAAATCAGATTGATTATATTATTTGCAGCCAAGGATGGAAAATCTCTATACAGTCAACAAAAACAAGACTGGGAGCTGACTGTGGCTCAGATCATGAACTCCTTACTGCCAAATTTAGACTTAAATTGAAGAAAGTAGGGAAAACCACTAGACCATTCAGGTATGACCTAAATCAAATCCCTAACAATTTTACAGTAGAAGTGAGAAATAGATTTAAGGGACTAGATCTGATAGACAGAGTACCTCATGAACAATGGATGGAGGTTTGTGACATTCTACAGGAGACAGGGATCAACACCATCCCCAAGAAAAAGAAATTCAAAAAAGCAAAATGGCTGTTTGAAGAGACCTTACAAATGTCTATGAAAAGAAGAGAAGCAAAAAGCAAAGGAGAAAAGGAAAGCTAAACCCATTTGAATGCAGAGTTCCAAAGAATAGTAAGGAGAGATAAGAAAGCCTTCCTCAGTGATCAGTGCAAAGAAATAGAGGAAAACAGTAGAATGGGAAAGACTAGAGATCGCTTCAAGAAAATTAGAGATACCAAGGGAACATTTCATGCAAAGATGGGCTCGATAAAGGACAGAAATGGTATGGACCTAACAGAACCAGAAGATATTAAGAGATGACAAAAATACACAAGTGAACTGTACAAAAAAGATTCACAACCCAGATAATCACGATGGTGTGATCACTCACCTAGAGCCAGACATCCTAGAATGTGAAGTCAAGTGGGCCTTAGGAATCATCAGTACGAACAAAGCTAGTGGAAGTGATGGAATTCCAGTTGAGCTATGTCAAATCCTAAAAGATGATGCTGTGAAAGTACTGCACTCAATATGTCAGCAAATTTGGAAAACTCAGCAATGGCCACAGGACTGGTAAAGGTCAGTTTTCATTCCAATCTCAAATCAAGGCAATGCCAAAGAATGTTCAAACCACCACACAATTGTACTTATCTCACACGCTAGTAAAGTAATGCTCAAAATTCTCCAAGCCAGGCTTCAACAATACATGAACCATGAACTTCCAGATGTTCAAGCTGGTTTTAGAAAAGGCAGAGGAACCAGAGATCAAATTGCCAACATCTGCTGTATCATCATAAACGCAAGAGAGTTCCAGAAAAACATCTATTTCTGCTTTACTGACTATGTCAAAGCCTTTGACTGTGTGGATCACAATAAACTGTGGACAATTCTGAAAGAGATGGGAATACCAGACCGCCTGACCTGCCTCTTGAGAAATCTGTATGCAGGTCAGGAAGCAACACTTAGAGTTAGAAATGGACTTGGAACAACAGACTGATTCCAAATAGGACAAGGAGTACGTCAAGGCTGTATATTGTCACCCTGCTTATTTAACTTCTATGCAGAGTACATCATGAGAAATGCTGTGTTGGATGAAGCCCAAACTGGAATCAAGATTGCCAGGAGGAATATCAGTAACCTCAGATATGCAGATGACACCACCTTTATGGCAGAAAGCGAAGAAGGGCTAAAGAGCCTCTTGATGAAAGTGAAAGAGGAGAGTGAAAATGTTGGCTTAAAGCTCAACAATCAGAAAACAAATATCATGGCATCTGGTTCCATCACTTCATGGCAAATAGATGGGGAAACAGTGGAAACAGTGGCAGACTTTATTTTTTGGGGCTCAAAAATCCCTGTAGATGGTGATTGCAGCCATGAAATTAAAAGACACTGATCCTTGGAAAAAAGTTATGACCAAACTAGACAGCATATTAAAAAGCAGAAAGATTACTGTGCCAACAAAGGTCTGTCTACTCAAGGCTACGGTTTTTCCAGTATACATGTATGGATGTGAGAGTTGGATTATAAAGAAAGCTGAGCAATTGATGCTCTTGAACTATGGTGTTGGGGGAGACTCTTGGGAATCCCTTGGACTGCAAGGAGATCCAACTGGTCCATCCTAAAGGAGACCAGTCCTGAATATTCATTGGAAGGACTGATGTTGAAGCTGAAACTCCAATAGTTTGGCCACCTGATGCGAAGAGCCGACTTATTTGATAAGACCCTGATGCTGGGAAAGATTGAAGGCGGGAAGAGAAGGGGATGACAGAGGATGAGATGGTTGGATGGCATCACCAACTCAATGGACATGAGTCTGAGTAAACTCTGGGAGTTGGTGATGGATATAGGGAAGCCTGGTGTGATGCAGTCAGTGGTGTCTCAAAGAGTCAGACACAGCAGAGAGACTGAACTGACTGACTGTTACTGTTAAGAAGTGGAGGACAGAATGCTATGGTGATGTAACCTTAGAGTTTTATCACTGGGAGGTGAGAAGCCAAAGTTCAAGGGTAAAGTACACAGTGATATGTCTTTAATATTGGTCACATGTCTTATCTTAAATCCTCTTATATCTGAATTTTCCTTCTTTTTCACTTTTTGTGTCAGATGAATAAAAAAATCATTACTTCTCTCTCAGAAATATCTCTAAAATAAATATCTTTTTTCATCCATGCTGACACCTTCTTCGTTCGCTTTGCTTAATTGTTCACTTTGTAAATACCCAATCAAAATAATTTTACCAGCATCTACCCCTTCATTTAAGTCATTGTTCCTACCCCTGCAGGAGTTCTGTTATTTGTTCATGTTTCTTTATGTTAGTTCCCCACCCTGACGCATATGTTAAGGCCCTAATACCTGGTGTAATGGCATTTGGAGATGGAGCCCTTTGTATGTGATTAAATGTGAATGAGGTTGTAAGAGTGGGGTCCTTATGATAGGATCAGCACCCTTAAGAAATACTAGAGAACTCTGTCTCTTTCTGCCATGTGAGGATGTGAGGTTGGCAGTTCAACCAGAAGTTGATCCTCTGCAAGCCAGGAAGCGAATTCTGTGGAGAACCTGTCAATGCTGGCACTCTGGTCTGGGAATTCTAGCCTCCAGAACTGTGAGCAAATACATTTCTGTTTTTCAAACTACCCAGTGTATATATTTGGTTGTGGCAGCCTGAGCAGACTAAGAGCTTCCTAAAAAAATAAACTTTAATGCTGCTTTTTTTATTATAAACCTTTGCTTTGTCAGGGTAGGTTTCATATTTCTAGACACGGAATACAAAGCTCTTGACAGATTAATCCCATTTAACCTATGAACGTTGACTGTGACATCGTACCTGTGTTCTCAGAGCCGCATTCACACTGTACTTCCTCCACCAGGAGCTGTAGTAAACAGCTCTTGCCCTGTTACTCCTCTAGGCATTTACATGCACTATATGAGGCATCTTAGGTGTGACAGTGGTAAAGAGTCCGCCTGCCAAATGCAGGAGACGCATGTTCGATCCCTAGATTGGGAAGGTCCCCTGGTGTAGGAAATGGCAACCTACTCCAGCATTCTTGCCTGGAAAATTCCATGGACAGAGGAGCCTGGAGTACTACAGTCCGTGGGGTTGCAAAGACTTGGACACGACTAAGCACACATGCACTATTACCTTTGTCTTATCTGAAAAAACTCTGTGCAAGTCAGGTTTCGCTGTCTTAAAGAAGTGTAATAGGTGATCATTGTGTTCTCACAGTGTTTTGTTCACCCAAGTTATAGCAGTTGTTAGACTGCAGGGGTACATCATTACTGTCAGTGGTCATAACTGTCTGCCCCTCTGAGCTATGAGGGCTGAAAGCCAAAGTGCCTTTTCTTACTCATCTTTATGTTTACAACCCCCAGGAAAATTCCTGGTGTATTTTAGATATTCAGTAAATATTTATAGATGGATAGATGGAAGGAAGGAAGAAAATATGGAAAGAAGTATTGAATACATGGAAGGAAGGAAGTAGGGAAGGGAGAAAGAAAAGGGTTAGAGGTTGGCAGTTCAATGACCTATGTTAATTGATTGGTCCTTTTCTCTCCTGGGAAGCTGCAAGCAATGTTGCTTTCTAAATGAAGAGAGGAAAATACTTACTTTATTACCTTAGTATCCCAACCAATGGTCATCCTCAGTCCCACTCTCCTAGTTCCGTAATTTTGAGTAAATATGGACAAAATGATTCTTCACTCCCACTCTTTTCTACACACTGATGAAATGTATAGGAAACTGCATTCTTAAGTTGAAACAAGCCCAGTGAATAATTATTAGAGAAAAAAGACACTAATACATGATAACAACCCACTCACTTTGACCTCTGGAGGTTTTTTAGTTAGAACAGAACTTGGATATTGTTATGAATAAAAACGCAGAGTCCATGTGTCAGGAGAAAATTGAGGAAAGAATCAAAAGGCATTTTTCTTCCTTCATATTTTAACAATTGCTTCTTCTCACATCATGTATATAAGGTTACCTATATGATTTTTTTGTTTAATTTAAGTAAAATATAGGAGGAAGGAAAAATTCTATTTAAAACTCATACCACCTGTAGTGTATCTGCCCTCTAATAGAGATGATGTAACTTGTCCCATTGGGGAGATAGAGCAGTTTCTCCCCTTGGCAAAAACTAGGGAAGGAAGTAGGAGGTGTGAGATTCCTAGTGCAAGACTCATTTAAGTTTACCAGAGAATCCAGAGTCTTTAGAAATGCAAAAAAAGAAAAAAAAAAAAAAATATCCAGGGCTCAGGGACTAAAGAAAGCAAAATTTGTTGACATAAAATAGAAGGAGGTTTTGTTTGTTTGTAGATTGTTTTCATGTTGGTTTTGTTTTTTGTTGATGAACGGTGGAGCTAATAAAATAAAAAGGAGCTAAGTGAATGGCTGGATGGAAGAAGCAGAAGTCTAATCTGGTGGAAGTATCTAACCGAATGGTTTAAGAACAGAACGTGGGGTATAAAATGACAAATTGAGCATGTGGGTCTACCATCCCTCTCCCTGAAGTTCCAGTAGACTGAAAGAAAATATATATGCACATATGATTAATACTGTAATAGTGCTGTCAAGTGGCTTCTCCGGTGGCTCAGTGGTAAAGAATCTGCCTGCCGTGCAGGAGCCAAAGGTGACATGGGTTCAATCCCTGACAAGGGCTCAGGAAGATCCCCTGGAGGCAGACATGGCAACCCACTCCAGTATTCTTGCCTGGAAAATTCCATGGACGGAAGTGCTTGGGGGGCTACAGTCCATAGTGCCACAAAGAGTTGGAACAACTGAGGTGACTTAGCACACACGCAGGATGGCAAGTGAGAAAGAAAGCAGGCAGTGCTTGAGGGCTTTAAGGAAGTCTTGGAGACTGAAAGGAGAGTCATGAAGAAAAGGGAGAAGAGTGATCCGTTGGCCCAAAACAGCAGAGTAAGATCAGTCGTGGAGTCCCAGAGAGGTTCCGATCTTCTTTGGTTCAGAGTCAAAGTAGGAAGAGCCAGAGCGGGCTGGAGGGCAGTCAGAGATGTTAGCCAAGGATTCCCAGGGTGGAGCAGAACCAAAGAACCAACAATGGGAGAGAGAAGACAAAGATAAAAAATGGGATAACTGACATCAGAGGGAAGAGATAAGTCAAGACACAGAAGAGAATTCTGTGGAGACCAGGGGAAAAGTATTGGAGGATACAAGGGAGGAGATTGGTCAGTGTGATTAGGACATTTGTGTTTGCTGCGTGGTGCTTGTGAAAGTTAGGTTCCTGTGCTGTCTTACAGACTGGGAGATCTGGGCACTGTTTCCTTTGATGATTACATTTCAAAGGCCTTTGAAAAAGACATTTTGGGAATGTGAAACTAGTAAGAGGCTAGGAGAAGATTTACATATCATTGTGACAAAAAATTTACAATTGCAAGTTTTCTAAAGTTAAGTGGAAGTCACTCAGTCACGTCCGACTCTTTGTGACCCCAAGGACTATACAGTCCACGGTGTTCTCCAGGCCAGAATACTGGAATGGGTAGCCTTTCCCTTCTCCAGGGAATCTTCCCAACCCAGGGGTCAAACCCAGGTCTCCTGCATTGCAGGGGAATTCTTTACCAGCTGAGCCACAAGGGAAGCTTGTGCAAGGGAGCATGTCTAAAGTAAATGAAGGGAGCATCCCTGGGAGCACTCAGAATACGGGAATGGGTAGCCTTTCCC
Organism: Bos indicus; assembly: GCF_029378745.1. NCBI lineage: Eukaryota > Metazoa > Chordata > Mammalia > Artiodactyla > Bovidae > Bos > Bos indicus. The sequence continues at coordinate 45,486,792 of NC_091762.1, read as the reverse complement.
TTCTCCAGGGGATCTTCCTAACCCAGGGAAGGGAGCATTTCTAAAGTAAATGCTCTAAGAAAAGGGAGGTCAGGAAGAAACATGGCTAAGGCCATCTTGGTCATCACTATGCATTGAAAACGGGCACTGGGTAAAGGTTCTTTATGGAATGTAAATTGCCTTTCTTTAAATTGCACTATAATATCTGTATTAATTTCCTGTTGCTGCTGTAACAAATTTCCACAAGCTTGTCGTAACAGTTTTGAAAATCGGATTTCACTGGCAAGAAAATCAAGATGGTAGCAGGACTGATTCTTTTTGCAGGCTGTGGTGGACAATCACTGCTTTGTCTTTTCCAGATTCTAGAGGCTGTGTACATTCCTTGGCTTGTTGCCCCTTCCATTTTCAAAGGCAGCAGCGTACCATCTTCTCTTTTCTCTGACCTCCGCTTCCATTGTTAATTTGCTTCTCTGACCTTGATTTTCCTTCCTCTCTCTCTTTAGAGACCTGTTTGTTGTGTCCCCCTGCCCCAGGTAATCCAGGATAGACCCCCCATCTCAAGATCCTCAACTTATATTTGCAATGTCCTTTTTGCCATGAAAGGTGCCATATTCACAAGTTTTGAGATAAGCATGTGCACTCTTTAGGGGTCCACTTTTCTGCCTTCTCCTACTCTTGTAGCATGGTACTCATTTCCTGCTGTCAATTCAGGATCACTGATTTCATATTTTACATCTTTCACCCCCATTGTCCCCCAAAGGTCTAGGAAAGAGGCCTGGGAAATAACATTTATGCACATATATGCATGTGAGCATACATCACAGGGCACTAATAGCAGCTTTCACCAAAACTGACAGTTCTCTTCTACTGTCCTCCTGAGTCCATGTCTGCAGGCTCCAGGGGCATGACTTCCCCAAGGCTAGGGACTTGCTGGCCTCTCTTTACCTCCATAGACTGGCCCAGGGTATCCAATCCCGGTGCCTATCCAGATGTGTTTCTCATGAGGATGCTGGTTTCACCTGCAAATTTCCATGCAATGCTGAGGCCTCTGGTTTGGGATTTTAATTTCACTGGATAATGATCTTGGTGATTTTAAACATTTCCTGTTCCTTGTTAAACTGCCTGCCCAATTCAGCTCCAAATAACAGCTTTAAGTGTACAAGTGGAAATTTAGCTCCTAGTATTTAACAACTACTATAATTTTAAAATCTACTTTCAATTAAGTAACCTTGTAATTCTGAAAAGTGGTTGTGTTCCAAAGAAGTGCTGAAATGCCAACTGAATACAAGTCCACTTTACGTCTGGCAGAAACTGTAGAGTTGTCATGTGGCTTAGCAGTGAAAATTTCATTCAGTAGCGCTACTGACATGACTGGTATAGTGTGGCCTTTAATATTTGTCTTTATACATCCCCCCATGATGTCAGAACAATCTCCAGTAATCAAAAGAAATGAGAGCTAGAATAAAGTATTTGTTAAATCTAAATATATACAGTTGACATTTTTATGAAAATGTGCATAAGAGATATATTGATTTAGGAAATGAAGATCATTTGTGAATCTGGAAGCGGGGTAGTTTTGAGACTATGACAATAATTTCTTTTCTGTTGCCAAAACTCTTCATGGAGTCAGTTTTCCGAAAAGAAGGATAGTCTCTAAGGCAGCACCCCATTAAGGATTTATTTTAATAGGAATCAGTCATTAAAAATCAAGTCCAAGTTTCATAGCAAAAAAAAAAAAATTATTTCATATATGTTTTCTTAGGTGAAACTGGTGTAGATAGTTGACCATAGAAGTGAGGTGAAGAACTTACTCAGAGTGCTTGGAGATGTTATCTGCATTCTAATAAACTTGAAATTCATTCATTTAACTCTTACTGTACATTGACTAACTCCAGATGATTGCAGTCATTAGAAAAGAGAAAATTGCTTTAAAAAGAATACAAATCTATCATAGTTTCATATATTAAAGGTGAACCACATCTGTCTTTTAAAATGAAATAAAGAACAAGTTTGTGGTAAACATATAGCTTTTGTTCCCCTAGCAATATTTATCTCATAATTGGTTTTTTTTCTTTTTTTTAGAAATAAGCATCATTGAAATTATTTTAGCAAAACTTCATATTTTTGCTTATATTTCAAAAAATGTAAGTCAAAACGTGCAAGCTTGATTTTTTCTCTTTATTATTTTCTCTTAGTTTTTTTTCAGACAATCGCTCAGCCTTGGAGAATTGTTTTGATAAGAGAGAGGTCTTTGAGAGGGTTTGCAGTGCTTCATGGCTTGTGCAAGCAGGCAGGCAGTTTTCTTTTTGTCTTTTTATCTGGTCAAGGACATTTACATATTATGTCAATAAGCACACAGAAATTTATAGACTGGGGTTGAGCAAAAATGGCTTTTTATCAACAGACACAGAACTAAAAATATGAAATCGAACACATTCATATTTGAGGAAGCTCAGCCGGCGTTGTGCACATTCTTCTTTTTAATACTTATTTTTTTTAAATGCCAGCGGAAATTTAAACAGTATTTATCAAAACAGAAATGCATTGATGGCATGTGTTGATTTCATTTCAGCCCTTCAAGTTCTACAATGGACAGAGCTGTGGTTTACATCTAGCCCATGGGGCCAGGTTTGCAACTAAACTGATTGTTGACTCCCTGGGGATTATACTTTTCATCAGTAATATGGTTCTGTTGTCCCCATTAAAAGAAACATACTTAATTCAGCTTTTAAAGAGTATCTGAAAGCATATATTTAAACACATTTATCACATATTACAAAGAGCTTTTTGAGGTAGTCAAAAGATTTCAAGAGACAGAAAAAAACCCTTAAAAAAAAAAACTGCACTAATGCTCAGTGACATTGTTTTGATATAGTGTGGTAAAGTCTGTTAGCTGACTATCTTTAATCTATCAATTTGAATTTATTTTTCCAATAATTAACTTAATACTAAACAAAAGCAATTCCAAATTCCAACATAAAGTTGTAATACCAAGCTTGGTGTGCGTACATTCAGGCTAGCTCCTCATAGCTAACAGGTTTCTGAATGGGCTTTTCCTTTTATGCAGAGAATGGACTGATTAGTTTCTCAAACAATAAACATTTTTTTGGTTTCTGAAACCGATTACTCTATTACCTCTATTACACACAGATCAGCAGGCTGTGTTTGGTAACAAAGGTAGGAGCTAAACTCACACTAGTTGTGCCAACAATTTATGAAGGAATAATCCAGTTCATAGGAAATGAGGTACTTCAAGTATTCGATGAACAGAAGGTTTTTCTCTGTCAGTATGGATTCAGCTTCAAACATGTCTCATACTGATCTCTAGACTATTGCTGTATGCCATGTTGATCCATGCAGGAATAATTGTAAAGAGTTTCCAGGATTTCATTTGCTATCAGAAAAATCACCCTGGAATCACTTTGCTTCTGGCTTACAGTGAAAAACATTGGTCTGAGCATTTTGAGCTTACAGCCATGGATAAAGTGTTTAATTTGTTTGGTGCTGGGTTCTGTGACATGAAAAGTAAATTGCTATTGGGAGGAGTAGTGGGAAGAGGGATCTTATTATAGAAAAAAAAAAAAAAAAAAAAGATGTTTTCAGCAGCAAAGATTTTTAAGGTTTAAATGTTTCTTTTTAGACTCGCTGGTTTGACCCTCCTAATCAGCCCCCTCATTGCCATCCCATGAAAGCATGTGGTTTTTAAACTGATGAAACAGGTGAACAGAGGTGATGCCTTTCCTCTGTTGATGTTATGAGAATATCCCAGTTCTCTGGAAGAATTGCCAATAGTTTAAAATTAATGTCATAATTTTTATTTAAATTGAATGGTGAATGCATATAAACATTTTAAAATTGTACATACCCTTTGACCCAGAGGATTCACTTTTAAGAACATGGATTAATCATGAGTCTGAGCCAAGATTTTGCTGGCAGATTAGCTTGGTCATATCCAACTCTTTGCTACCCCATGGACTGTAGCCCACCATTTCCTCTCTCCATGAACTTCTCCAGGCACAAATGTTATAGTGGATTGCCATTCCATTCTCCATGCTGGCAGGTTAAAATAGGTAAAAGTAAGAACAATTTCAATATCCAATTGTGGTCTGAATAAACATATTGAGGTTTATATAACCTAGCAAAGATTTAAGTAAGGTAGATTCATTCTTTGCAGCAATGATAAATTCATATAGTCAGTAAAAATGTATCAAGCACCTCCTATATGTCAGTCATAGGTACTGAATATAAAGCAATAAGGAAGACAAAGTTGTAATCTCACTGAATTTCCATTGTGTAGAGGATTCACATATTCTCAATGTGTATAGAGGATTTATGTATAAAGGACAGAAATGGCATGGACCTATCAGAAGCAGAAGATATTAAGAAAAGGTGGCAAAAATATACAGAAGAACTATACAAAAAAAGATCTTCACAATTCAAATAACCACGATAGTATGACCACTCATCTAGAGCCAGACATCCTGGAATGTGAAGTCAAGTGGGCCATAGGAAGCATCACTATGAACAGTGCTAGTGGAGGTGATGGAATTCCAGTTGAGCTCTTTCAAATCCTGAAAGATGATGCTGTGAAAGTGCTACACTCAATATGCCAGCAAATTTGGAAAACTCAGCAGTGGACACAGGACTGGAAAAGGTCAGTCTTCATTCCAATCCCAAAGAAAGGCAATGCCAAAGAATGCTCAAACTACCGCACAATTGCACTCATCTCACATGCTAGTAAAGTAATGTTCAAAATTCTCCAAGCCAGGCTTCAGCAATACATGAACTATGAACTTCCAGATGTTCAAGCTGGTTTTAGAAAAGGCAGAGGAACCAGAGATCAAATTGCCAACATCCGCTGGATCATGGAAAAAGCAAGAGAGTTCCAGAAAAACATCTATTTCTGCTTTCTTGACTATGCCAAAGCCTTTGACTGTGTGGATCACAACAAACTGGACAATTCTGAAAGAGATGGGAATACCAGACCACCTGACTTGCCTCCTGAGAAATCTGTATGCAGGTTAGGAAGCAACAGTTAGAACTGGACATGGAACAATAGACTGGTTCCAGATTGGGAAAGGAGTATGGCAGGGCTGTATGTTGTCACCCTGCTTATTTAACTTATATGCAGAGTACATCATGAGAAATGCTGGGCTGGAAGAAGCACAAGCTGGAATCAAGATTGCCGGGAGAAATATCAATAACCTCAGATATGCAAATGACACCACCCTTATGGCAGAAAGTGAAGAGGAACTAAAGAGCCTCTTGATGAAAGTGAAAGAGGAGAGTGAGAACGTTGGCTTAAAACTCAACATTCAAAAACCAAAGATCATGGCATCTGGTCCTATCACTTCATGGCAAATAGATGGGGAAACAATGGAAACAGTGAAAGACTTTATTTTCTTGGGCTCCAAAATCACTGCAGATGGTGACTGCAGCCATGAAATTAAAAGATGCTTTCTCCTTGCAAGAAAAGCTATGACCAACCTAGACAGCATATTAAAAAGCAGAGAAGTTACTTTGCCAACAAAGGTCCGTCTAGTCAAGGCTATGGTTTTTCCAGTAGTCATGTATGAATGTGAGAGTTGGACTATAAGGAAAGCTGAGCGCTGAAGAATTGATGCTTTTGAACTGTGGTGTTAGAGAAGACTCTTGAGAGTCCCTTGGAATTGCAAGAAGATCCAACCAGTCCATCCTAAAGGAAATCAGTCCTGAATATTCATTGGAAGGACTGATGCTGAAGCTGAAATTTGGCCACCTGATATGAAGAACTGACTCATTGGAAAAGACCCTGATGCTGGGAATGATTGAAGACAGGAGGAGAAGGGGATGACAGAGGATGATATTGGATGGCATCACCTACTCGATGGACATGAGTTTGAGCAAGCTCCGGGAGTTGGTGATGGACAGGGAAGCCTGGCGTGCTGCAGTCCATGGGGTCGCAGAGAGTTGGACATGACTGAGTGACAGAGCTGAACTGATAGAGGATTGACAGTGATAGGACAGGATGTTTAATGTATATTTTAATGGAAAAAGTGAGCAGTCTTAGCATGAGTTCCCTGGGAAGCAAATCCATCAGCTGATGGCTTATGTGCTATTAGTTAGTTATTACGATATATAAGCCCAAGCAAAAGCAAGGGTCAGGGAGAGTGAAGCAGGGAAGAAAGGAGAGTCAACAGAAGATGCCATTATTCTCCAGGCAAGAATCCTGGAGAGGGTTGCCATTTCTTTCTCCAGGGGATCTTCCTGACTCAGGGATTGAACCCATGTCTTTTGCATTGCATGCCGATTATTTACCAGTAGAGCCGCTGGGGAAGCCCCATCCTTTGTTGATCTGGTCACTACTAAATGAAATCAAAGACTAGATCAGTGAGACTGAGTTCTCTCTGTATTATATTATCAGGACTCTGGAGGTGAGTGTTGAGAGTAGAAATAAAATGTATCTACTGCTTTCTGTCTCCCACTGGCCAGTTCTTTGCTATAGGAAGTTAACTTTTGCTCCTACTCTTTAGTGGTTTCATCTGTGAGCATCCCTGTGGCACGTCAGGTGTGCCTGTGTGAAGAAGGTTTTAGTGCATCCAGAAGATGCCTTAGCATCTGGTGCATGTTGGACATTGACTGAGTACTTTAAATAGTTCTAAAATTAGTATAATGTCTGGAAGATAATTTATTTTCAGAATTAATTAATTTGCAGAGTTAGTTGATTAACTAATTCTCTTATCTTTGTGTTCTCTAAGATGCTAAAATATAGTTTAGAAATATTTTATAAGTTCAAAGTTTTATATATTGGTATGTGCTATGCTTTATTAGACTTTCTGTTAGATGATATGTTTTGTAAGGGCAAGATTATGTATGCTTATTCATTACTGTATTGCCAGCCTGGCACATGCCTCTTCTGAAAGGATAACTTGCTACCTTTCTAGCAGGAATTTCAGGAAAAAGTATATTCTAAGCTATAAATATGAAAATTAGCCAGCAGTTAAATTCACTTTAAAAATGAACCTAATTGAGATAAATTAGGGAAAGGGGACGGGAAACCTTGTCAAAATTTCAAAATGACTGCAGGATGGAAGCCTCTCCTCCCTGGCTGCAAATCAGTTTCACAGATACACTGAGCTGGCAACAGTGGCCAGTTTATCGTGACCTGGACAATGCTCTTTCTTCATAGATTCCTTCACTCGGGCGTATTTCACTCAAATATGTAGAATGAAAATAAACACATTTTAAAGAAACACAGAATGCGAGCCTGACCTTCCATATTCAAACTCTGTGCCTCAAGGCTTTCAAGTAGAATTGTTCTTTCTTTGAATGTTTTTTTTTTCACCACCTCTTCTTTTGCCAGCTACCCAACTCAGTTTTCAGGTTTTGGAACAAATGCCATTTCCTCTGAGAAGACCTCCTGTCTCCAAGATGATTTCAGATCTGCCTTTTTCTATGATCTCTTAGCACCATGATTTCTCCAGGATACCTTTCAACTGTCCTGTAAATAAATAACAAATAGGAAATTAGCTGTTCAGACTCTGCCTTCCCTATAGAAATATACGGTCTACTGGTCGAGATGTTGTCTCCCTTGGTCATCTCCCTGTCTCTAATGCTTGGTACATCTTTGAAACATTAGGATGCACTAAAATTTATAGGTATTAAAAATTATGGTCACAGAAAAAATTCAGTCTTAGCTACTTTTCAGAAGAGTCTTTATTTAAAATTATAAACTGAATCAGGTAACTCAAAATTTAAGTATTCGTAAATGGGAGGAAAACAAGTTAAATCTCTGGCAGCTAGAGATACTTCTAGTTACACTAAAAATATCACCCAGTATCTTATTAATACCCTGTCATGCAGATATGATCGAGTTAACTTACCTCACAAGAATAATGAAAATCTGTCATATATCAGCTTCTGCTTCAAGTTATGCTCTGATGCCAACTGTGTGTATCTTTTTAAAGACTGTAATTCTTTAGTTTTTATATTGGTTCAGCACAAAGTTATAGCAAACTACAAATTCTGCTACAATTACCAAACACTGCATAATTTCTGTCTAATTATACAGAACTAATGTGCAACCTCTCTGTATTAATAATAAAGCAATTAACCTGAAATACCAAATTGGTGTGAGTTCCTTGACTATTTTCTCATTACCACAGTCTGTTTCTGGTTTTGCACAATTGTACATTGTACTTTATAAATGTTAGTTCCAGATAAAATTTATTTTTGTATCTGTCACAATAGCCTTAACACTTATTACCTCCAATTTTCTCACCTTTCCCCTTTCCCAAATTTGTGGGTGTGAAAGGTAATGAGGAATTCATTATAAATCAGATGAATTATGGACAATTAGGAATGTTAAGAGACATAATATTATATCATCATAACCCTTTGCATTTATTCTTCTTTTTTTAATACCAATAGATCTTATGGGAGGCACTTCCATTGTATCTGACACTTCTGATGTTATGGTGTCAATGAAAGTATGTGTGAAAACCATTACCTTGTCAATTTCATGATGTCAATGGCAACTTGATGTCAATGAAAATGTATAAGGTTCTTCCATTATCATTGTAACAGCTTCTCTTGTCTTCAATATATGAAAAGACACTAGTCTGTAAGAAAGACTAACTACCTGAAATTGCTGCCTGCATCTCTTGAAATTAAAGCTGAGATACTGCATTATGATTTCTCTTACAGGTAGCATTAACAAAAATATATAGAATCACAAATAAATAAGTGGTTGTTTTTATGACTAAGAACGTAAAATTACTTAACTGCTTTGAATTTTTAGAATTCAAATGGCTGGTACACACAACAGGGAAAATTCTTGCTTGAAAGTGAAAATAGTGAAGAGAACTTCAGCTGTAGACAATGTTGCATTGAAAATACCCTATGAAACACTCACAAAAACAGGAAGGTCACTGGAAGCAATTACTTTACCTAAAATTATGCCCATAAAAAACAGCAGTGTCCTTGTTTTGATATTGAACTGTTTCATATAACGATTTTCTCAGATGAGAGTAATCATGGTATATCACTCATCTTAGATAAATTCACACTTAGGTCCTTATGTAATAAAATAAGTATGGATTGCCTTGTATTTTTCATACCATTCATGTTCTTTTCCCATATGTACAGTGTGGTTCAACAAGTTTCCCTCAGTTTTTTAATGACTCAGCCATAAATTTTGCCGCAGTTTGCTTTAGCAGATATCGAGTACTGGTAACATTATAGTACTTACATGGGTACTTTTGCCATGAAGAACACACACACACACCCCTCAGAATAGTGGCATCATTTGCTTTGTATTCTAATCATTTGAGATGATAGGATTTGTGAATTTACACAATATTAAGAATATGATTATTTTCAACAGTTTCCTATTTGGTCTGTGGCACATGGAATTTTTAGAATGAGAATGAATTAGTAACATTTTGGAATATGTATTGTATGTGTGTGTGTGTGTGTGTGTGTATCTGCCTTCAAAAACCTGACATTATAAAGTGAAATAAAAGTGTATAGGTAGATTACAATTTTAAGAGATGCGTTTTCTTTATTTTTTTAAGTGTTGTATCCTGAAGTCTTGGGTGACTTCACAAAAGAGAGAGATGTCACTTAAGCTGTCTTAAAATAAGTATAGGGTTTCCTAGGTAAAGAGTGTATGGATTGCCATTACTGGCAGAACAAATGAATTGGTACATAATAAAAATGTTATCAATATATGGGTAAATGATGTGTATTTCTGTGTATGTATAGACTCAGGTAACCATATGATTTGATTCATAGCCATAAAACTTAAATCTCATTTTAAATTTAGGGTTAAAATGTGTTATGTCTATATAATCTGGATCTAAATTTACCATTTTCCTCTTATCCTTTGTTGATTATTTTTTAAGGGCATTTCAGTGTTTGCAAAAAGGATAGAAAGTCATCAAAGCTTTCAGACTTTAAATGATTCTGTTTGTTATTTGTAGCAGTTTTGATGGAAATTTGCTACAATAATTTAAACCAGTGGGACTAGATACTTTTTTTTAAAGTATGTATGGATTTCAATAAATTGTGTATACTCTGTGATTTCCTATTTGCAGAATAATCAAGAGTTGGCTACATTTTGAAGCAGATTTGTGTGTGTGTGTAAGGATATTGAAGATTATGGAAACTTTTCTAAAAACACTATTTTCTTTTTTATGCCATGAACCAAAATGAGATACCATTAAAAAGACAATCATCAAGCTTAATAGTCCCATTCAAAGATGGAATCCCTGTAGATTAATTCTGATGGATATATAATGTACTTATTATTTTTACTCATATGCAAGATTGTATAAGGGGCTAAGAGCAAAAGAAGAGAGAAAAAGAGAATGAGAATCTTTCTATTTTATTCTCTCTTTTGTCTTTATCATCATATATGTCTATCTATATGATATATATAATATGGATATATACAGACAATTTAGACCTATTGTCTGTTTATAAAATAGAGACATAAATCTTATACATATATAGAGATCTTCAGATCTATCTGTATATTTAGAGATGGAAGAAGAAATTTTAAAAGCAATTAATAGAAAGGAAAGAGAAGAACAAGAAATTGTTGTAACTTGGAGGAAATAAAATTAAATATTAGGTTGAAAAGCTCTGCTCTCAACTATGGGATCTGGCATCTCTCCAGCTCGAGAAGACCCTTTCAGAAAACATGCTTTCCTCCTCACAGTGCTCTTCTTTCCCATTTGTGAGAATGAAAAGAGAAAGCACCACTAAGGGAGATGTTCTCCAAACGTATTTAACAGTTTTCCAATTCTGAATCAGGTACATCCTTACCCAGCTTGAATCACATGCCAGCAGCATTTCTTCATACCCCAAATCTAGGGTGTTGCAGGCAATTCAAATGGTATTTTCATTTGAAAGACATTAGTGATGCTGAAAAGAAATCAGAACTGCTCACCTCAAAACATGAATCAAACTGTAAAGAGGGGGCAGCAGTTAAATATATCCCCAAAGCCTGACTTGGGAAAGGAGATTGTCATTCTTTGCCCAGCATAAGTGGTTTGGGTAAAGCTAGGTGCCTTTTCTTGTATTAACTTCTCGTAAGCTTTCCTAATCTTTCTGTTTTATTAATATCAAAAGGCAAAAGTACTGAAGGACAACACATTCCAAATGAAAATTTGGCCTCCTCAGCTAAGGCAAGTGTTATACCTGAGGTCAAGGACTGTCTGAATCAATCACTGTCCTACATAGTCCAGTTTTAAATGGTAACTCAGTTCACAAAGTCCAGGTTCATGTCAGCTGCAAGAGAACTCTTTAAAAATACCTTGCTGTCATCTATTTCTTAAAACTGATTAGCAGCAAATTACTAGACACCTTTCTATCAATGCATCAATATATCTTGATGTGCTAAGTGATTATGGGGGGGGATGTTCTTCATATTTAGCTGTTTATCAAATATTTTTGATACATATTTATTTTCAAGCACAATTTAGAGTTGCTGCATCTACAGAAATTTTAAGCCACTTATTTTGTTTCCGATTAAACAAATGTATTTCAAAGGTGGTGAAAACTGATTAAAATATTCGATATCTGTCACACAGCCACTTTATAATGCAAAATAATTTATCTGAAGTGAAATTCAATATTTAAAAATAGAATCTCTTTGCCAAGCATATAATAGTTAATAATGCCTTGATTTTGCTTTTTTAAAGAAGCATTTTCTTAAACTGCCATATTTAGCATGCTAAATTCCAACTTAAAAATAATTTTGTATAGTATTGAGTAATTCCTTTGAGCCAAATATATCTAATCATGATTTTCCCAACATTTATCAAGAACTTATAGTATCAGTTCAGTTCAGTCGCTCAGTCGTGTCCAACTCTTTGTGACCCCATAAATTGCAGCATGCCAGGCCTCCCTGTCCATCACCAACTCCCGGAGTTCACTCAAACTCACGTCCATCGAGTCGGTGATGCCTCAAGCCATCTCATCCTCTGTCATCCCCTTTTCCTCCTGCCCCCAGTCCCTTCCAGCAGCAGAGGAATTCAACTGTTTTCTAATGAGTCAACTGTTTGCATGAGGTGGCCAAAGTACTGGAGTTTCAGCTTTAGCATCATTCCTTCCAAAGAACACCCAGGACTGATCTCCTTTAGAGTGGACTGGTTGGATCTCCTTGCAGTCCAAGGGACTCTCAAGAGTCTTCTCCAACATCACAGTTCAAAAGCATCAATTCTTCGGCACTCAGCTTTCTTCACAGTCCAACTCTCACATCCATACATGACCACTGGAAAAACCATAGCCTTGACTAGACGGACCTTTGTTGGCAAAGTAATGTCTTTGCTTTTCAATATGCTATCTAGGTTGGTCATAACTTTCCTTCCAAGGAGTAAGCGTCTTTTAATTTCATGGCTGCAATCACCATCTGCAGTGATTTTGGAGCCCCAAAAATAAAGTCTGACACTGTTTCCACTGTTTCCCCATCTGTTTCCCATGAAATGGAACCAGATGCCATGATCTTTGTTTTCTGAATGCTGAGCTTTAAGCCAAATTTTTCACTCTCCTCTTTTACTTTCATCAAGAGGCTTTTGAGTTCCTCTTCACTTTCTGCCATAAGGGTGGTGTCATCTGCATATCTGAGGTTATTGATATTTCTCCCAGCAATCTTGATTCCAGCTTGTGCTTCTTCCAGCCCAGTGTTTCTCTTGATGTACTCTGCATACATACATCTCCAAGCCAGGCTTCAGCAATATGTGAATCGTGAACTTCCAGATGTTCAAGCTGGTTTTAGAAAAGGCAGAGGAACCAGAGATCAAATTGCCAACATCTGCTGGATCATCCAAAAAGCAAGAAAGTTCCAGAAAAACATCTATTTCTGCTTTATTGACTATGCCAAAGCCTTTGACTGTTGATCACAATAAACTTATAGTATACCAGGGACTATTTTATCCTGTTTTGTTTACTACTATGAAGTAGAGGTTATTATCTCCATTCTGTGGATGAGAAGACTGATAATAAGACTGAGTTACTTTTCCTAAAATTTGCCTGGCTATTAAGGTCTATAATTGGAATTTATACTTAGTTTGTATAATTACACAACCAATGCGCATTCAACCATGCCATTCTTTCTTAGAAACATTGTAAAATCTAAAAAACACTCCTTGAAGTATTTTTGTATTCTATATAAGCCTGGTTCATGATGGGTAGAATTCTGTTTTCTAATTTTTAGTGTAAGCAGAGTACTACAATGTGGAAATCTAGGAGAAGTGGAAAGAGAGGTAAAGAAGCAGGTCAGTTAATGGCATCTGTGAATTTTAGGAGTAGAGATAATATTCTCAGTCCTTGTTACTTATGTATGGTCCAGGGCCCAGTGACTTGTCCCCACTCCAGACCTACCCAATTAGGATCTGCATTGTAACCAGATCATCACAAGATCCATGGGCATGTTCACTTTTCAGAAGCACTGGTCAGGTGACTGATTTGACCTCTAATATAGGCTGAGTTAGTATTTTCACTCACTTCGGAGAGTTTGAGTTGACCTGCTGTGCTGTCTGTAAACCTGAGGCTCTGTACTGGAATGAAAACAGAGATTGCTCAGGAGGGATTGCCGTGTGGTTTAGAACGGCTAAGGCCCCAGCAATCTTTCCAGCCAAACTCAGGGGAAATCACATCAAAATAGTAGAGACTTGGCAAGCTGCCAATATTATCACACTAGCTTCTCTTTCTTTCTTTTTTCTCTTTTTGTCCATACCTGTGTCTAATGTGCATGTATGCTTTCACTACAGTTCTAGTCTGGGCATGAAGGGAATACAGTTGGATGATGTCGAAAGAGCAAATGCAGAAACATAACTGGTGAGGCAAATTATTTTAAATAATGAATTTTGGTGAAGAAGTGAACAAGTATTTCAGAGAGAAAGAAACACACTTGTGATATATGGGTGAAAATTTAAGGAAGTTACCCAAGACCTCTCAGAATTAGTATCTGTTTGGAATCCAAATTAAAACCCAGTTTGCCACTCAAGCTGTAGGATTATTTTTTTTATCTGAACATATAATTTTCACACTATTAAGAGAAAGAAAATCTTGGCTACACATAAATCTTTACTAGTAAAAGATTTTGATATATTAATAACTTATTGAATTAAAAGGGTGTGACATTAAATTATAACCTTAGCTGTCATAATAATATGTCATAATAGCAAAATTATGATTAAATTATTATCAGTATGATATCTCTCACAGATGAATCTCCTAGCTAGATAAAAAAAAACCTACCTTGTTCATTATTTTACCTTCCCAGCGAGTGTCCTACAGTCATGTCACAGATTCATATAACGTCCTTGAGAGCTGGATTTTCTGTTAGAAACTCAGTTACACTGAAGTATGTGAAAATTCACAGATGGCAAAGTGGAATTTCTACTGAATGTACATTTGATGTGATTATGTGTCTCATTTATTCTAGCCACAAATCAAATATTTTGCACTTATGAACTGTTCCATAGTTAAACTTGTTTCGGTAGTACAATGTGAATAATGATGAACTGGGTTGAAAACTTTAAAGCTTAGGGACACCTTGCCCTTTTTACTCTGTGAACATAGATATTCCACTGCCCCTTGAAACACACTACTCTTGATGAGGTGCCATCTCTTTTCCTTTTTACTTTTAAGTTTAGAGAATACATGTTATGATCAAATATATGCCAAGGTTATCATTAATGATTTAGAGAAAGGAAAGAAAAGAAAGCTTACATTTATATAGCATATACACAGAGTAAAACTTACTTCTATATTACATTTCATATAATCTTTATAATAATTTTTGAAATATGTATTTTTACAAGGACTTACATATGAGGAAGTCAGGCTTAGAGAGGTTTAAATGCTTTGCTCAAGGTCACATAGCTAGTAAGTAGTAGAAGTAGCTAGGTAAGACTTCATCTAGGTTTTGAATGTTTAGTCTATTTTTAATTTGTTAACTCATTCATAAAATATGTATTAAACACCTATTATTTTCCAGGTACTGTGCTATATAGTGGTGTACAGTGATGAGCAAAGAGACAATGTTTATCATTTCTTGAAGTTTACAGTCTAATAGTAGGGAAAGAAGGGATGTGGGGCAGGCAGCCAATTAAGTGGGAAAATTGAGTAAGAGCTATAAAGAGAACTCAAGCCAGAGGACCTTAATGTACTGGGAGTCATCGATATCAAACTAAGTTATTGAACTGGGATTTGAAAGGAAAGAAAAAGAGATAACTTTTGAAACACAAAGTGTGTGTGTAAAAGGGATGTGGGCTTCCCATATGGCTCGGTGGTAAAGAATCCGCCTGCCAATTCAGGAGATGCAGGAGATGTGGGTTTAATCCCTGGGTCAGAAAGATCCCCCGGAGTAGGAAATGGCAGCCCACTCCAGTATTCTTGCCTGGAGAATCCCATGAACAGAGGAGTCTGGCATGCTACAGTCTATGAGCTGGCACAGAATCAGACACTCCTGAGTTTGTACACACTAAAAGAATGTGGAGTAATGGGATTTCCCAGGCAAAAACACTGGAGTGCATTACCACTTCCTCCTCCAGAGGATCTTCCCAACCCAGGGATCGAACTCACATTTTCTGTCTCTTGCATTGCAGGCAGATTCTTTACTGTTGAGCCACCAGGGGATCCCTTTGAAACACTGGAGCAGCATATATCAAAATCCCAGTGTGGCAAGAAGTTCGATAATTTCAGAGAAGTAAAACAATGGTTTTTCTTTATTTTACCTTTTGTTGTTGTTAAAAACAAAACAAAACAAAACAAATGGTCAGTGTAGTGAAGCACAGAAGGCACAAGGAGTGGATTGATAAAGTAGAAGGAGCGACAAACCTGGCTGTGTATGGCCTTCAGAACTCTCAAAGATTTGAGTCCAAGGCAATGGAATGCAGTTGAAGAACTCTGTTATGGGTTTTCAGAGCTTGGTGAAAATGACAAGATTTGCATTATGTGCGCTCCCTGGAGCTGACATGGGACAAGTAGATTGAAAGGTAGGTAAGCAGTGATGGAGATCAAGAAAAATGAGATTTGAGACAGAGCTGGATTATTGACTTCTTACATATACACAACTCTTTATATATTTTTTTAAAAAGCTTGCTGCTATATTTGTGAACATATTCGTATCCCACTAGTTCTTGATTTATCAGTTTCAGGCCTTGTCTCCCTGCTGTGTTTTCTGAACATTTTAAAACTCCCCTTTGTATTTCCCACTATTTGCTCATTTTGGTAATATTATAATGTTAGTTAAGTCGGTGGTTATTATGACTTTGTAAACATTATTTCCTGATGCTCTTGTAAAGAATTATGATTAAAATTTTTGTTTCATGTAACTCCTTGTTTTCCTGGGATAAATAATTGTCTTCATTTTTCATTTGCTTAGATTTCTGTAGATCTGCCCTTTTAGTTTGCCAAATGTTTCAATGCATAGCTTTAATTTTTTCAAATTCATAAGTACATCAAATGATCTATAAATTCTACTTTTTCTCATAGAAACCTCCTTTTGACATACCTCTGTCTCTTCTTCCCACCTATACTAGTTGTTCTCCAGGCCAGCTGCTTAGCTGTTGAACTGGCATCCTTCTTTATTATCATCACAGAATTTCTCTGTTCTCCTCTGAAAAGTCCCAGGCCATTCTGACTTCTCCATATCATATATACTCATTTTCTTCTTGTCTTTAGAATCTTTTAGTAATTCATCTGATCTCTATATTGAGAGTATTTTGAGACTCTAGGATTATGGAACTGTGAGTATTAAACATATTATGATATATTTTAAAAATAAATTTTGGATGCATTAAATGTATAGGTTCAAATTTTCCTAATATTGTTTTTTAATAACTCTTCCCTCTGATCCCTCCTATCTCTGCTTTTAGACTTTTATTAATTAGATGTTGGCTTTCATGGGCTCAATATCAAGCTCCATTTTCCTCATCAAAATCCCTCCTTTCTTTATCTTCTCATTTCTATTTTATATATGTCTTCATTTTTGTTCTTTCTATAAGAGAATCTGATTTTTTAAAATTTCATATTTTGTATTATTAATTTGATTATGATGTTTTTTATTTCAAGTATCTTTTTCTCCTATTTTCTTTGATTTATGTGTTCTGCTATTTTATTTGGACACAATGTCTCCTATCTCTTTGTCCCAGAGATAATTAAAGAAGTATTTGTTTCATTGTGTCTCTATTTTCACTTTTGATTATTTTAACTCTATATTTAAACTTTCCTTAAATATCTTCTGCTCTATGGCCATACATTCATATTTCAATGGTTCCATACCTGTAATGGTTATAGCTTATGTGATTTAGATCAACCCTCATATTGAGAACAACTATGAGGAAAGACATTTCAAAGTAATAAAAATTTCAACTACAAGGAATTAGAATAATTCTGAACTTATATTCACATATTACCTCGAAACACATAAAAGAAAAATTAAAATAATTACAAGGGAAATAGATTAGCTCACAGTCATAGTGGTAAAATTTCTCCCCTTTCAGTAATTGATAGAAAAGGTAGACAAAAAATGAGAAATATTTATTTTAGGAGATTACAATTTTTTTAAAAGTACAGTTTACCTTTAAACAAGATAGGGGTTTGGGATGCTAACCCCCATGCAGTCAAAAATCTGCATACTGCCTTCTTGTCTCAAAAACAAAAACAAAAAAACCTGATAGATGACCTACCCAAGGGCAGGAAATTGAAACAGTTCAGATAGAATCAGGACTCAGACCCTAATTCTTTTGATTCTACATGCTGTGATCTATAACTGAACATGAACGTTCCCCCTTACTTAATTTATTTAAAGATCTGTAAAATGAAAATAAGGGCTTCCCAAGTAGCACAGTGGTAAAGAATGCAGCTGCCAGTGCAAAAGATGCAAGAGACACGGGTTCGATCCCTAAGTTGAGAAGGTTCCTTGGAATAGGAAATGACAACCCACTCCGGTATTCTTGCCTGGAAAATTCCATGGACAGAGGAGCCTGGTGGACTACAGTCCTTGAGGCTGCAAAGAGTCAGACACGGCTGAATATAAGTGAATCTGTGCAGTACTCTTGCCTGGAAAATCCCATGGGTGGAGGAGCCTGTTAGGCTGTAGTCCATGGAGTTGCACAGAGGCGGACACGACTGAAGTGACTTAGCAGCAGCAGCAGTGCAGTTCAAACCTGTGTTTGTTCAAGAGTCAACTGTATATTGAATAAGATTTAAATAACATGATTAAAAATGGACTCCATTTTTAAAATAACATGAATAAATTTATCTTACATATATATGTATGTGTATAATAGTAACCCATGTGCACAAAATGCATTCTTCTCAAATATGCATAGAATATTTACAGAAACTAACAACATGCTGAGCCATAATTGTTGTTTCAACAAAATTGAAATCATATACAGAGATATAATATTAACATAATGAAATTAAGCTAGAAATAATCAGAGCTTAACTAGAGAAATTCCTATAATTAAGACATTAACAAAGTAAAAAAAATTAGTTTGAACTGAATGATAATGAAAATACTAAATATCAATACTTAAGGAATTCACTTAAAGTCAATGTTAAATAAATGTATACAGCCTTAAATTCATCAGTTCAGTTCAGTTCAGTCGCTCAGTCATGTCCGACTCTTTGCGACCCCATGAATCGCAACACGCCAGGCCTTCCTGTCCATCACCAACTCCCAGAGTTCACTCAAACTCATGTCCATCGAGTCGGTGATGCCATCCAACCATCTCATCCTCTGTCGTCCCCTTCTTCTCCTGCCCTCAATCTTTCCCAAGGTCAGGGTCTTTTCAAATGAGTCAGCTCTTCGCATCAAGTGGCCAAACTATTGGAGTTTCAACTTCAACATCAGTCCTTCCAATGAACACCCAGGACTGATTTCCTTTAGGATGGACTGGTTGGATCTCCTTGCAGTCCAAGCGACTCTCAAGAGTCTTCTCCAACACCACAGTTCAAAAGCATCAATTCTTCAGGGCTCAGTTTTCTTCACAGTCCAACTCTCACATCCATACATGACCACTGGAAAAACCATAGCCTTGACTAGATGGATCTTTGTTGGCAAAGTAACATCTCTGCATTTTAATATGCTGTCTAGTTTGGTCATAACTTTCCTTCCAAGGAGTAAGCGTCTTTTAATTTCATGGCTGCAGTCACCATCTGCAGTGATTTTGGAGCCCAGAAAAATAAAGTCAGCCACTGTTTCCTCTGTTTCCCCATCCATTTGCCATGAAGTGATGGGACTGGATTCCATGATCTTAGTTTCCTGAATGTTGAGCTTTAAACCAACTTTTTCACTCTCCACTTTCACTTTCATCAGGAGGCTCTTTAGTTCCTCTTTACTTTATGCCGTAAGGGTGGTGTCATCTGCATATCTGAGGTTATTGATATTTCTCCCAGCAATCTTGATTCCAGCTTGTGCTTCCTCCAGCCCAGCATTTCTCGTGATGTACTCTGCATGTAAGTTAAATAATCAGGGTGACAATCTACAGCCTTGAGATACTCCTTTTCCTATTTGGAACCAGTATGTTGTTCCATGTCCAGTTCTAACTGTTGCTTCCTGACCTGCATATAGGTTTCTCAAGAGGCAGGTCAGGTGGTCTGGTATTCCCATCTCTTCCATAATTTTCCACAGTTTGTTGTGATCCACACAGTCAAAGGCTTTGGCCTAGTCAATAAAGCAGAAATAAATGTTTTTCTGGAACTCTCTTGCTTTTTTGGTGATCCAGCGGATGTTGGCAATTTGATCTCTGGTTCCTCTGCCTTTTTTAAAACCAGCTTGAACATCTGGAAGTTCACAGTTCATGTATTGCTGAAGCCTGGCTTGGAGAATTTTAATTCATAAGATAGCAAACAAGAAAAAATAAAATAAGTGATAAAAGCATCAAGTTCAAGAAATTAGCAAATTAACTACACATTAAAGATAAAGAAAATTTTAAGAAGAAAAAAATAAAGAATAGAGAATGTAATAATAGAAACAAATGTACAATAGAGTGCCAATAAACCTGAAAGTTAGGTAGCTTTGTTGGTTTTTGTTTTTTAAAAGATACCAAAATTAATAAATCCTTCTAAGACTGATGAAGAAAAAATTGAGAGAGAACACAAAATGTCAGTATCAGGAATGATAAAGGTACATCACTACATTTCACACAGACACTAAAAAGATCATTAGAAGTTTTTGTGAACAACTTTATAACAATAAGTGTAGTTAAATAATGTAAGAGACATCTGCTTTTGTTCAAAAGGTCAGAATTTATTCTCTTACCTTAAGTAAGGAGGAAACAAACGAAAAAAATCATAAAACAAGACACTGAAAAACAGATCATGCCAAACCATGATCCCTGAGAGAAGGGAAACACATGAATTGATCCCTGTGCAAGTTCCAGATTACTTGCCATAAGCAGGTTTCAGGTTTCAGTACAAGTAGGGGGAGTTGAAGTGTTCTCCCGCATTACATATAGAAGAACAAATGTGAATAAAACCACCCATTTGAACTTGGCTGGTGGTCCAGTAGTTAAGAATCCACCTGTCATGCAGGGGACATGAGTTCTATTCTTGGTTTGGGAAGATTCCACTTCATGCAGGCCAACTAAGTCCATTTAACACAGTGTAGTGTGAGCCCACACTTTATAGCCCATGCTCCAGAGCCTTTATACAGCAACTACTGAGCCTGTATGCTGTAATTACTGAAGCCCACACACTAGAGTCTGTGCTCTGCAACAAGAGAAGCCACTGCAATAAGAAGCCCAAGCACCACAATGAAGAGTAGTTCCCGCTCATTGCAACTAGAGAACGTCTGTACACAGCAACGAAGACCCAGCACAACCAAAAATAAATAAATAAATTTAACCACAAAAAAAACACATGTTTTCAGAAATCATGCAAGTGAGATCATGGAGAGACATCTTTATGGTAAGGGAAGAAAATTGCCAACCAAAAATTATATATCCAGCAAAAAGATCTTTCAAATGAAGAAAAAATAAAGATTCTTTCAGAAAAATGAAATCTGAGACAATTTTTCAGTAGCAGATCCGCAGTACAGTAAAAAATGTTAAGACAAAAATTATTCAAGGAGGAGGAAGATGATACAAGACAGAAATTTGAATACAAACATGAAAGAATAGCACCATGAATTGTTAATTTAAGATACATATTTTTCTAAATAAAAAGCCTTTTAAACAATAATTTACTATATAGACAAAAATAATAATGTATTTTCAGGTCTAGAGCATAAATAGAAGTAAACTGCATGATAAGAGCATGCAGAAAAGAAGTAGGGAAGTGGAAATATTCAATAAGGTTTTCAGGCTATATTTGAATTGCTATAGATATCATTTGAAGATATACTATGAGAAATTAAAAATGCACTTTGTGAACATTTTGGGGACCACAAAATATAGAAAAAAAATACAATAATGAAGATAAACTGAAATTGTAAAAATTAATGTAGGTAAAGAAGAATAAAAAGAAAATTAACAAAAAGTACATGGGACAAATTGAAAACAAATACCAGTATAGTAGATTTGAAAACAGGGCAGCATTTGTCAATTAAGCATTTGTCAAAAAAGCTATACCTAACATTTCTGTGTACACAGTCTTCACAGTACATAGACATAGATAGGTTAAAAATTAAGAAATGGAAGAAAGAATACTCTCACATACTAATCACAAAGTTGGAATGCCTCTGTTAATGTCAGACAAAGAATACTTCAGAATGAAGAATACTACCAGAAATATGACTAAGGGGTTAATTCACCATAAGGACATAGAAGTTCTAAATGCATATTCACATAGTAACAGAGTTTTGAAATACATGAAACAAAAACTGATCAAACTAAAAGAAATAATGAACACACAATTTCAAGAGATTTCAATGACTAGTAGGACAAGTGGATGGGAATTCAATAAATAAATAGAATCAGTTCAGTTCAATTGCTCAGTCGTGTCCGACTCTTTGCGACCCCATGAATCAGAGCACACCAGGCCTCCCTGTCCATCACCAACTCCCGGAGTTCACTCAGACTCATGTCCATCAACTCAGTGATGCCATCCAGCCATCTCATCCTCTGTCGTCCCCTTCTCCTCCTGCCCCCAATCCCTCCCAGCATCAGAGTCTTTTCCAATGAGTCAACTCTTCGCATGAGGTGGCCAAAGTACTGGAGTTTCAGCTTTAGCATCATTCCTTCCAAAGAAATCCCAGGGCTGATCTCCTTCAGAATGGACTGGTTGGATCTCCAGACCACTGGAGACCACTGGTTGGATCTCCAGACTACATGACCACTGGAAAAACCATAGCCTTGATTACTTCAGCTCTATTATCCAACTTGACGCCACTGAATTTATATGGCATCCCTTCCTTTCAACTAAAGTTCATAAAGAACATTCAATAAGACCAAACATCCATTATTACTACTGCTAAGTCACTTCAGTCGTGTCCGACTCTGTGCGACCCCGTAGACGGCAGCCCACCAGGCTTCCCCGTCCCTGGGATTCTCCAGGCAAGAACACTGGAGTGGGTTGCCATTTCCTTCTCCAATTCATGAAAGTGAAAAGTGAAAGCGAAGTCGCTTAGTCGTGTCCGACTCTAGCGACCCTAGGGACTGCAGCCTACCAGGCTCCTCCATCCATGGGATTTTCTAGGCAAAAGTACTGGAGTGGGGTGCCATTATTAGATCCCCAAAAAAGTCTTAGTGATTTTAAAAGGGTTAAAATTATACAAATTATGTTTTCAGACCATGACAGAGTTAGAGTATAAATAATGGAAAAATATCTGCAAGGTCCCAATATTTATAAACTGAACAATACATTCCCAAATAACCCAGAAGTAAAGGAAAAAAGTCACAAATGAAATTAGAAGATATTTTTAACTCAATGAAAACATAAACAAAGCATGTCCAAATTTATGGAATATAGTTAAAGCTGTTCAATTAATAAAAAGAATGTTATATAATTGTACTTTTCTGTTAGAAAAGTAGAAAGAACTCAAAAAATTTAGCTTACACCTTAAGAAATTATAAAAAGAGCAACTGAAACTCAGATGAAAGGGACAAAATCCTTAGAAAAACTGACAGAAGGAATAATAAATCTTAATAGTTCTATTATGTTTAAAACATTGATTTGTAATTTCAGACCTTCTCACACATAAACTATGGTAAAGATGGCTTTGCTAGTGAATTCTACCACATTTTCATAACCTCTCTTGGAGAAGACAAAAAGAATGAACATTTCCTAACTCAATCTACAAGGCAGGTTTTATCTGGATATGAAACCAGACAAGGACATTAAAGAAAGGAGAAATACAGGCTAATCTAACTGATAAATATAGGTGCAAATAGCAAACACAATTACCAAAATATACATAGCAATTAAATATATTAGGTAATGCACAAGCAATTTGAATTTTTCTAGGAATGAAAAGCTCAGTAGTGTCTGGGTCTTTGTGACCCCATGGACTGCAGCAGACCACACTTCCCTGTCCATCACCAACTCCTGGAGTTTACTCAAACTCATGTTCATCAAGTCAGTGGTGCCATTCAACCATCTCATACTCTGTCGTCTCCTTCTCCTGCCTTTAAGCTTTCCCAGCATCAGGGACTTTTCCAGTGAGTCAGTTCTTTGAATCAGGTGGCCAAAGTATTAGAGCTCGAGCTTCAGCATCAGTCCTTCCAATGAATATTCAGGACTGGTTTCCTTTAGGCTTAAATGCTTTGATCTCCTTGCAGTCCAAGAAGGAGAGGAATCAAGAGTATTCTCTAACACACCAGTTCAAAAGCATCAATTCTTTGGCACTAAGCTTTCTTTATGGTCCAACTCTCACATCCATACATGACCACTGGAAAAGCCATAACTTTCCTTCCAAGGAGTTAGCGTCTTTTAATTTCATGGCTGCAGTCACCATCTGCAGTGACTGTGGAGCCCAAAAAAATAAAGTCTGCCACTGTTTCCACTGTTTCCCCATCTATTTGCCATGAAGTGATGGGACCGAATGCCATGATCTTAGTTTCCTGAATGTTGACCTTTAAGCCAACTTTTTCACTCTCCTTTTTCACTTTCATCAAGAGGCTCTTTAGTTCTTCCTCACTTTCTGCCATAAGGGTAGTGTCATCTGCATATCTGAGGTTGTTGATATTTCTCCCAGCAATCTTGATTCCAGATTGTGCTTCATCTAACCCAGCATTTCTCATGATGTACTCTGCATATAAGTTAAATAAGCAGGGTGACAATATACAGCCTTGATGTACTCTTTTTACCATTTGGAACCAGTGTGTTGTTCCATGTCCAGTTCTAACTGTTGCTTCCTGAGCTGCATATAGATTTCTCAAGAGGCAGGTCAGGTGGTCCAGTATTCCCATCTCTTTCAGAATTTTCCACAGTTTATTGTGATCCACACAGTCAAAGGCTTTGGCACAGTTATTAAAGCAGAAATGGATGTTCTTCTGGAACTCTCTTTTCTGGAAAGTAGTGGTTTTCCCTAGTTTATTCAATTTAAGTCTGAATTTGGCAAAAGGAGTTCATGATCTGAGCCATAGTCACCTCCCGATCTTGTTTTTGCTGACTGTATAGAGCTTCTCCATCTTTGGCTGCAAAGAATATAATCAGTCTGATTTTGAAATTGACCATCTGGTGATGTCCATGGTTAGAGTCTTTTCTTGTGTTGTTGGAAGAGGGTGTTTGCTATGATCAACGCATTCTCTTGGCAAAACTGTTAACCTTTGCCTTACTTCATTTTGTACTCGAAGGCCAAATTTGCTTATTACTCCAGGCATCTCTTGACTTCCTAGTTTTACATTCCAGTCCCCTATGATGAAAAGAATATCTTTTTTGGATGTTAGTTCTAGAAGGTCTTTTGGTCTTCATAGAACTGTTCAACTTCAGCTTCTTCAGCATTACTGATTGGGACACAGACTTGGATTACTGTGATAATGAGTGGTTTGCCTTGGAAATGAACAGTTATCATTCTGTCATTTTTGATATTGCACCCAAGTACTGCATTTTGGACTCTTTTGTTGACTATCATGGCTACTCCATTTCTTCTAAGGGATTCTTGCCCACAGTAATTGATATAATTGTCATATGAATTAAACTCATCCCATTCCAGTCCATTTTAGTTCACTGATTCCTCAAATATTGATGTTCACTCTTGCCATCTTCTGTTTGACTGCTTCTAATTTACCTTGATTCATGGGCCTAACATTCCAGGTTTCTATGCAATACTGCTCTGTAGAGTGTCAGACTTTACTTCCACCACCAGTCACATCCACAATTGGGCATTGTTTTCACTTTGACTCTCTCTCTTCGTTTTTCTGGAGTTATTTCTTCACTCTTCTCCAGTAGCATATTGGGCACCTACTGACCTGGGGAGTTCATCTTTCAGTGTCCTATCTTTTTGCCTTTTCATACTGTTCATGGGGTTCTCAAGGCAAGAATAGTGAAGTGGTTTGCCATTCCATTCTCCAGTATTCAACCCTAAAAAGCAAGGAAATTCTGACACAGGCTTTGACAAGCATGAACCTTGAAGACATTATGCTAAGTGAAATGAGCCAGACACAAAAGGACAAATGTTATGTGATTCCTCTTCTATGATGTAATTGGAGTAGTGAAATTCATAGAGACAGAGAATAAAATGGTGGTTACCAGGTGCTGAGGATAGGGAATGAGAGAGTTGTGTGTGCTCAGTCATGTCCAACTCTTTGCAACCCTGTGGACTGTAGCCTGCTAGGCTTTATCTGTGGGATTCTCCAGGCAAGAATACTGGAATGGGTTGCCATTTCCTCCTTCAGGTGTTCTTCCCAACCCGGGGATTGAACTGGCAGCTCCTGTGACTTCTGCATTGGCAGGTGGATTCTTTTACCACTGAGCCACCTGCATAGCCCAAGTGTAGGGGAACCGGAAAGTTGTTGCTTAGTGGGTATAGAGTTTCAGTTTGGAAAGATAAAGAAAGTTCTGAGAGATGGTTAATGGTGATGGTAGCACATAGATGTCACTGAACTATACACACTAAAAATGGTGAATTTACCACAGTAAAAATATGAAGCAAATAGCATTGAAATATTTATAATCATGTTTATAAATGAGGCAGTAGTTTTTCATTTGTTGTTTTTATTATTATTATATACCATTGCTTGATTGCAATTGTGTATGACAGTATGGTTTGCCAAAAAGTATGACCAAATGTGTATATTCTTGGTACATGCCAGAATTTGTTATAAGAAACTGGGAATAGAATAGACAGTAATGTCTCCAGTTACATTTGCATTTTCCATGTGCTTGTTTGCACACACATATAATCAAACTCAAAAACATAACCTGGAGATCAATTCAGTGGAAAAAAAATTGAAATTTATTTGAACATATCGAAATAATCAGGCATACCTAAGATAATAGTACCACAACTAAAAATATCTATTTTTGTCTATTTTCGGATCATACAACTTAAGACAAAGGGAATAGAACCTACTGTTTCCTTTGTAAGTACCTGTATATTGTAGAGTTCAATGAAGGCCAGAAGCTCTCTTTGTTATGTTTGCACTAAGCACTCTTGTTTTGAATTAGTCATCCTTAGTCTAAGCATTAACTTTTACCAAGTGGAATATAATTAGGAGTGCTTTTGTCAATAGTTCAGCACCCTCTGCATCTCGTTAGGTAATTGCTTTGTCGTCGGTTGTGTTTGTAACACTTTCCAGCAGTCTCATCAATGAGTTCCATTAAGAACTCCTTTACTCCTCTTTTCAAATCATTATAAAGTTGTTAAATAAAACCAAGCTAAACAAAGAACTCCTCGGCAGCCCATGAGACACCAAACTTGAACCGAAGATAGAACCATTTATCATTTCTCTACTCACAGACTTTTATCCAGTATTCAATCTATTTGATGGTACTTTTATGTAGGGCAGTTGAAATTATTTTTGTTTTGTATTTTGTGATGTTTTAAATTCTCATCTCATTTAACACAATAATTTTCACACATAGGTCTCTAGTAAGTCACAATGCAGAAAGAGAGGAAATGACTCAGTTTAGAAAAGCTGTTAGGTTTCAATGCTAACCAAATCCTTTGTAGATAGGAGAAGCTTTGAAGGAATAGAGCCAACTTTAAGCCAAATACTGTGATGAATAATTTGATGCAAAAATAAGAACATTACAGAGGTAAGAATAGGGAGAGGAATCACATTTGAAGAAAAGTGTCATTATTTTAAGTAGGCACTTTTAGATAAGAAATTAGTTATTAGCTCCAGATCAGTGCTGACCAATAGAATTTATTGTGGTAATGGAACAGTTCTACTGTCTGCAGTGCCCAAGAGAGTAGGCCCTATTACCTGTGACTGGGCTTCCCTGGTGGCTCAGAGGTTAAAGCGTCTGCCTGCAATGCAGAAAACCTGGGTTCGATCCCTGGGTCGGGAAGATCCCCTGGAGAAGGAAATGGCAACCCACTCCAGTATTCATGCCTGGAGAATTCCATGGGTGGAGGAGCCTGATGGGCTACAGTCCACGGGGTTGCAAAGAGTAGGACACGACTTTGTTCCCTTAGCTTAGGGCTGATGTAACTGAAAAATAAAATTTTAATTTTATTTCAAGTAATCACATGTGGCCAGTGGTTACCATATTGGACAGCACAATTCTAGACTTATAAGACAGCTCTTCTAAAGCCTTTGACTATGTAGATCACAATAACCTGTGGAAAATTCTGAAAGAGATGGAAATACCAGACCACCTGACCTGCCTCTTGAGAAATCTATATGCAGGTCAGGAAGCAACAGTTAAAACTGGACATGGAACAACAGACTGGTTCCAAATAGGACAAGGAGTACATCAAGGCTGTATATTGTCACCCTGCTTATTTAACTTATATGCAGAGTACATCATGAGAAATGCTGGGCTGCATGAAGCACAGGCTAGAATCAAGATTGCCGGGAGAAATATCAATAAACTCAGATATGCAGATGATGCCACCCTTATGGCAGAAAATGAATAACAAAAGAGCCTCCTGATGAAAGTGAAAGAGGAGAGTGAAAAAGTTGGCTTAAAGCTCAACATTCAGAAAACTAAGATCATGGCATCTGGTCCCATCACTTCACGGCAAATAGATGGGGAAAGAGTGGAAACAGTGTCAGACTTTATTTTTGGGGGGGGCTCCAAAGTCACTGCAGATGGTGACTGCAGCCATGAAATTAAAAGATGCTTACTCCTTGGAAGAAAAGCTATGACCAACCTAGACAGCATATTAAAAAGCAGAGAGACATTACTTTGTAAACAAAGTTCCGTCTAGTCAAGGCTATGTTTTTTCAGTGGTCATGTATGGATGTGACAGTTGGACTATAAAGAAAGCTGAGCACTGAAGAAATGATGCTTTTGAACTGTGGTGTTGGAGAAGACTTGAGAGTCCCTTGGACTGCAAGGAGATCCAAGCAGTCCATTCTAAAGGAGATCAGTCCTGGGTGTTCATTGGAAGGAATGATGCTCAGGCTGAAACTCTAATACTTTGGCCACCTGAAATGCAAAGAGCTGACTCATTTGAAAAGACCCTGATGCTGGGAAAGATTGAGGGCAGGAGAAGGGGATGACAGAGGATCAGATGGTTGGATGGCATCACCAACTCATTGGAGATGAGTTTGGGTAAACTCTGGGAGTTGGTGATGGACAGGGAGGCCTGGCATGCAGCGGTCCATGGAGTCGCAAAGAGTCACACATGACTGAGCAACTGAACTGAACTGAACTGAACTGGAAGCAAAAGAGGAGAAAGCATAAACTTACTAAAAGATCACTCTAATTCAGACCTTAGAACATGGTCAACCAGGTAGAGTTCTTTTGGTTTTTTCTTGCATTGTGCAACCAGAGTCACAAAATGGAATAAAAGCAAGCACTCACTTTGTCCACAGTGCAATTAAGGGCAACTTCCTTTGTATCAAACCTATCAGAAACTGGAACATGGTAAATGGAAGAAAAGAGGGGATTTATCTTCAAGTACTATTTTAAAATATATAATTACTTCAAGGGTTTATCTTTTGCATGCACCTATTAATATTTTCATTATACTTACAAAAAGTTTCCCACTATTATCTTCTATATTATATTCATTCATTCATACTTACTGAAAAATTGTTATATAGTAGAACATTAAATTAGTTGTAATTATTGCCTTTTTACTTTCAGTTTTATTAAGATATAGTTGACATATAGCACCATACAGGTGTGTATACAGGATAATGATTTGATTTACATATGAAGTGATTTTGTCACAATAAGTTTAGTGGATGTCCATCTTCTCATAAAGATACATAATTAAAGTAATAGAAAAAATTGTTGTGATGAGAATTCTTAGGATATATAACATTGTTAATATATAACATCCAGTAGTTGATTATATTTATCATGTTGTACATTACATCCCTAGTACTTATTTATCTTGTAATTAAAAGATAATTTTAAGAAATGCTTTTTTATTTTAGCACTTAAGGGTATCTTCTGCTGCTGCTGTTGCTAAGTTGCTTCAGTCGTGTCCGACTCTGTGCGACCCCATATACGGCAGCCCACCAGGCTCTCCCATCCCTGGGATTCTCCAGGCAAGAACACTGGAGTGGGTTGCCATTTCCTTCTCCAATGCATGAAAGTGAAAAGTGAAAGTGAAGTCGCTCAGTCGTGTCCGACTCTTAGTGACCCCATGGACTGCAGCCTACCAGGCTCCTCCGCCCATGGGATTTTCCAGGCAAGAGTACTGGAGTGGGGTGCCATTGCCTTCTCCGAGGGTATCTTCTACTAATTCTCTAATAATTTAAATTAGTTTCTTGTTTTCTTTTTCTGTCCCAATTACTTTCATGATCAATATTTCCTTATGATACTTTTATACCATGTAAAGCTTCTCAAACATAGCAGGTTTTTAGGTTTTCTGTTTATTAATGGAGTACAGTAGGTATAATATGTGTGAGTTATGGAAGACTTTCCATCTAACTGAAAGTTTTATGGAAAAGTTTATGAAAAATGATTACCAATATATGAGAGAACAAATATTTTCCCTTAAGAAATGATTTCAGGCCCAGTAGTCTCAATATTTATATTTGTAGCCAGTAAAATAGAACTTAAAATATATTAGCTTAAGAGACAATGAACAGTAAGTTGGGTTTGTAGCTGATTGTTTCTGCTACGTAGACTTAATGATTCTGTAAACATGTACACACAGATTTTTACATGTTTTTAAGTTGTCTTTTGTTTTGGATAAATAGCAGTGAAATTGCTGGATCATATGGTAAATGTATGTTTAAATGTCTAAGAAACTACAAGATTGTTTTCCAAAATGGCTGTACCATTTTTCATTCCTATGAACAGTGTGTGAGAGTTCCAGTGGTTCTACATTCTTGGTGGCATATGCGGTTGTCAGACTTTTGTTTTGGATTATAAATATATAATGCAATACCTTACAATTCTGTATGACCAACAATGATGAGCATCTTTCTTGTGGTTATATGCCATCATTATCTGTTTAGTGATAGGTCTGTTCATATCTTTTGCCAACTTTTTAATAGGGTTATTTGTTTTCTTATTATTATCAGTCCTTCATGTATTATGGATACAAGTTACTTTCCAAATATATGTTTTGCAAATATTTTCTCCTGATCTGTTGTTTACCTTATTATTTTCTTATTAGCATGTTTTGCAGATCAGAAATTTTTATTTTGAAGATGTCCAATTTATAAAACTTTTATGGATTGCATTTTTTTCTATCCTATATAAAATATCTTTGCCTAATTCAAAATCATAAAGGTTTTCATCTGTATCTCCTTTTAAAAGTTTTGGGTTTTTCATCAACATGTGTGATCCATATTAAATTAATCTGTAAAATATGGTATGAAGATCTAGGGTCTCTCTTTTTTTTAAAGGTGTGTCTTACTGTTTCACCATTATTTTTTGGAAAAGCTATGTTTTTATCCATTGAATTCCTTTGGCAACTTGGTAAAAAATCAGTGGTTTACATTGTATGAATTTTTTCATGCACTCTCCTTTCGATCCCATTTTTATGTATGTCAGGAACTACAAACCTAGAAATCTGTGAGTTTATTTCTGGGCTCTCTATTCTGTTCAATTGATTCTTATGTCAGATTTTGTGTCAATACCATGATGTTTTGATTACTGTAGCTTTGGAGTATTGTCTGAAGTCTGGAAGGGTTAAGTCTGAAGCTTTGTTCTTTTTCCTTAGGGTTGCTTTGGCAATTCTGGATCTTTTGTGATTCAATATAAATTTTAGGAGTATTTGTTCTAGTTCTCTGAAAAAGTCATTGGTAGTTGGATAAGGATCACATTAAATTTGTAGATTGCTCTGAATAATGTGGCCATTTTAACAATATTAATTCTTCCAAACAAAGAACATGGGATATCTTTTCATTTCTTTAAATCATCTTCAATTTCCTTTATCAGTGTTTTAAAGTTCTCCATATGTAAGTCTTTGACCTCTTTAGTCAGATTTATTCCTAATTATTTTATTTTTATTTAAGCTATTTTAAAATATTTCCTTTTCTGATATTTCATTGATAGTGTAAAGAAATGCAGCCAATTTCTGTATGTTAATCTTGTGTCCAGCTGCATTGCTGAATTCATTTATCAGACATAGAACCTAAGATACCAGGTGGTTTCTTTCCTCTATATTAATCAGATAGTTTAATGTTAGGTAGACCTACTTTAATTTGAATAAAATTGTCAGTTTCTCTGAAGGTAGGCATATAATTTAAAGTGATTTTCACAAATTAGCTATGTGATCCCTGAAAGATAGAAATAAAAGCCAGATACTAAATAATGTGATAAAGATAAACTATGCATATAGGAAATAAATTGCTAGGCTTTACTGCTTTGACTGTGTGCTTAAAATGAGTCAGTAGCAGTACTCCTAGCAAAAAAATTCACTTGGTTCTGAGATATATTAAGAATAAAGTAACAAGAAATATCTAGAAAGTAATCCTCTCCAAATGTTCAAAACCTACTTGAACACAATTTCTATTTTTATGGCTTATAGTGTGAGAGGAATGATAAGAGAATTAGCAGTCCATGGGGTCGCTAAGAGTCGGACACGACTGAGCGACTTCACTTTCACTTTTCACTTTCATGCATTAGAGGAGGAAATGGCAACCCATTCCAGTGTTATTGCCTGGAGAATCCCAGGGACGGGGGAGCCTGGTGGGCTGCCATCTATGGGGTTGCACAGAGTCGGACACAACTGAAGCAACTTAGCAGCAGCAGCAGCATCAGTGAGAAACAAACAAAAAAATGGAAGAATTACTGAGGAGAAATGGAGTTGATTACTTTTGACTGAAGAAAATGATGCTGAGGGCAAACTTAAATCAGCTCTTTTGAGGCTCACTACCATTTCAAATTGAGTGCAGCACTTTCATAGCATCATCTTTCAGGATTTGAAATAGCTCAACTGGAATTATTACCTCCACTAGCTTTGTTCATAGTGATGCTTTCTAAGGCCCACTTGACTTCACATTCCAGGATGTCTGGCTCTAAGTCAATGATCACATCATCGTGATTATCTGGGTCGTGAAGATCTTTTTTGTACAGTTCTTCTGTGTATTCTTGCCACCTCTTCTTAATATCTTCTGCTTCTATTAGGTCCATACCATTTCTGTCCCTTATCGAGCCCATCTTTGCATGAAATCTTCCTTTGGTATCTCTGATTTTCTTGAAGAGATCTCTAGTCTTTCCCATTCTGTTGTTTTCCTCTATTTCTTTGCACTGATGGCTGAGGAAGGCTTTCTTATCTCTACTTACTATTCTTTGTAACTCTGCATTCAGATGCTTATATCTTTCCTTTTCTCCTTTACTTTTCGCTTCTCTTCTTTTCACAACTGTTTGTAAGGCCTCCCCAGACAGCCATTTAGCTTTTCTGCATTTCTTTTCCATGGGGATGGTCTTGATCCCTGTCTCCTGTACAATGTCACGAACCTCATTCCATAGTTCATCAGGCACTCTATCTATCAGATCTAGGCCTTTAAATCTATTTCTCACTTCCACTGTATAATCATAAGGGATTTGATTTAGGTCATACCTGAATGGTCTAGTGGTTTTCCCTACTTTCTTCAATTTAAGTCTGAATTTGGCAATAAGGAGTTCATGATCTGATCCACAGTCAGCTCCTGGTCTTGTTTTTGCTGATTGTATAGAGCTTCTCCATCTTTGGCTGCAAAGAACATAATCTGATTTCGGTATTGACCATCTGGGGATGTCCATGTGTAGAGTCTTCTCTTGTGTTGTTGGAACAGGGTGTTTGCTATGACCAGTGCGTTCTCTTGGCAAAATTCTATTAGTCTTTGCCCTGCTTCATTCCATATTCCAAGGCCAAATTTGCCTGTTACTCCAGGTGTTTCTTGACTTCCTACTTTTGCATTCCAGTCCCCTCTAATGAAAAGGACATCTTTTTGGGTGTTAGCTCTAAAAGGTCTTGTAGGTTTTCTTAGAACCATTCAACTTCAGCTTCTTCAGCGTTACTGGTTTTTGGAAAACTCAGCAGTGGCCACAGGACTGGAAAAGGTCAGTTTTCATTCCAATCCCAAAGAAAGGCAATGCCAAAGAATGCTCAGACTACCGCACAGTTACAAACATCTCACATGCCAGTAAAGTAATGCTCAAAATTCTCCAAGCCAGGCTTCAGCAATGTGTGAACCATGAACTTCCAGATGTTCAAGCTGGTTTTAGAAAAGGCGAGGAACCAGAGATCAAATTGCCAACATCCGCTGGATCATCGAAAAAGCAAGAGAGTTCCAGAAAAACATCTATTTCTGCTTTGTTGACTATGCCAAAGCCTTTGACTGTGTGGATCACAATAAACTGTGGAAAATTCTGAAAGAGATGGGAATACCAGAACACCTGACCTGCCTCTTGAGAAACCTATATGCATGTCAGGAAGCAACAGTTAGAACTGGACATGAAACAACAGACTGGTTCCAAATAGGAAAAGAAGTACGTCAAGGCTGTATATTGTCACCCTGCTTATTTAACTTCTATGCAGAGTACATCATGAGAAATGCTGGGTTGGAAGAAGCACAAGCTGGAATCAAGATTGCTGGGAGAAATATCAATAACCTCAGATATGCAGATGACACCACCCTTATGGCAGAAAGTGAAGAGGAACTAAAAAGCCTCTTGATGAAAGTGAAAGTGGAGAGTGAAAAAGTTGGCTTCAAGCTCAACATGCAGAAAACGAAGACCATGGCATCTGGTCCCATCACTTCATGTGAAATAGTGGGGAAACAGTAGAAACAGTGTCAGACTTTATTTTGTGGGGCTCCAAAATCAATGCAGATGGTGATTGTAGCCATGAAATTAAAAGACGCTTACTCCTTGGAAGGAAAGTTATGACCAACCTAGATAGCATATTGAAAAGCAGAGACATTACTTTGCCAACAAAGGTCCGTCTAGTGAAGGCTATGGTTTTTTCCTGTGGTCATGTATGGATGTGAGATTTGGACTGTGAAGAAGACTGAACGCCGAAGAACTGATACTTTTGAACTGTGGTGTTGAAGACTCTTGAGAGTCCCTTGGACTGCAGGGAGATCCAACCAGTCCATTCTGAAGGAGATCAGCCCTGGGATTTCTTTGGAAGGACTGATGTTGAAGTTGAAACTCCAGTACTTTGGCCACCTCATGCGAAGAGTTGACTCATTGGAAAAGACTCTGATGCTGGGAGGGATTGGGAGCAGGAGGAGAAGGGGACGACAGAGGATGAGATGGCTGGATGGCATCACTGACTCGATGGACATGAGTCTGAGTGAACTCTGGGAGTTGGTGATGGACAGGAAGGCCTGGCGTGCTCTGATTTATGGGGTCGCAAAGAGTCGGACACGACTGAGCGACTGAACTGAACTGAACCATTTCAAAGTGACAACTTTAGATTTTAACAAGTTTTATTTTGCAATATTTGAAAATGCAAACGAATGCATGTAAAAAGATGTAGGCTATGATGTAGAACATTAACATGAAAATACACGACTGCAACTTAAAAGTTAGAATAGTAAATTGTTTAGTTGTGTTTGCTTTTGAGCTTTATACAATCATGTATGTAATCTTATAAGATTTTCTCAGTATTTACTTTGATTCATCCATGTTGTTACATGTAGTGACAGTTCCTATTTTTCATGACTGTATATTATTCCTTTACAGGAACATAGTACATTTTTTTCATCACTTCTGTGAGTGAATATTTGACTTGTTTCCAGTTTCTCTAATATTAGTATTTTTGTAGATGTATCCAAGTGTACATGTGCAAAAGTTCCTGGGAGTAGAATTGCTAGGTTCTAGATTATGTGAATCCTGAACCTTATGAGATAGTGCCAAGTTGTTTTCATAGTGAACACATTAATTTAAATTCCCATTATAAGAAGTTCCAGTTATCTAAGTTCTTTCTTTATGAAGGCTTTTGATAATTAATTTATTTTTTATTCCTAAAATTATTAATATTCTCCTCCTTTAACATTTTGTACATCTTGTTTAAAAGTTTTCTCTTTCATATTTAAGTTTTAACCCATTGTGAATTGATTTTATATATGATGAGAAATGGTAATCCCATTTCCATTCTTTCTTAAAGACAGCCTGTTGTTCAGGCTCATTTATTTACCTGTAATGTGCTATGCTACCTTTCTCATATCAAATTTACTTATAGATGTGAGTCTGTTTCTGAACTCTACAAACTGTACCAATACTGAAATTTTCTATGACTGCATCAGCAATACTAGATAGTTCTAAATACTAGGCTATATAAGAAATCTTAAGGTATGAAAAGCCAAGCCCCCACTCTCTCTTATTCTTTGTCAGGACTCCTTATTATCGTTTGACTTTTCCTCTTCTATATAAACTTTAGTATCAGCTTGTCCAAGTACTTGAAAAACTGTATTAGTTTTGTGGTTAAAATTGATTTAAAGTCATTGTTTGGAAAAACTTGACCTCTTAAAACACTAAATTATCCTATTCATTTAACTGGTGTCTCCCTAGGCATTCTCTAGTGATTTTTCATAAATTTCATTTTTTTCCCCTGGATCAGCTTGAATAAAATTTTGCTATTAATTTATACTTACTCTTATAAGCTTATAAATATCCTTTAAAATTATATTTTCTAAATGAATATAAACATTTTGTATGTTGATTTATCCAGACAACTTACTAAACTCTCAAATTATTTCTAAATAAATATGTCCTTGAACATATATTCTGCCGCTATTGAGCAGAGTGTTCTATAAATATCAGTTAGATCAAGTTGGTTGACTGTCTTGTTCAAATCTTGTATATTCTTACTTATTTTCTGCTACTTTTTTCTATCAGGCACTAAGAAGAGTGTTGAAATCTTTCATTTTAACTGGATGTATCTATTTCTCCTTGTAGTTACATTAGTTTTTACTTCAAGTATTGTGAAGCTCTGTTATTAAGTGTATAAAACTTTGGAGGATTTTCTTGATGAATTGACCCCTTCTTCATTATGAAATGTTACTTTTTATCCTAGCAATACCTTTTGCTTTGAAATCTATCTTGCTTTCATTGAATTTGCCAAATATACACATTCCATTCTGCTACTTTTAATCTATTTCTTTACTCTTAAAGTGCGTTACTTGTAGGCAGCACACAGTTGAATTTTTTTTTAATCCAGGCTGACAAATTTTCATTTTGTTTTTTTTTTTACCATTTATATTTAATGTTTTTTATAAATATGGTTGGATTTAAATCTGACATTTGCTAATTATTTTCCATTTGCCACTTTTATTTTTTGTTCTGTCAGCCTTTTGTTTTCTTTTATATTGACTATTTTTTTACATTTTTATGATTGTACTTGATCTCTTATGTTTGTTTTTTATTATAATCTTTTTAGTGTTATTTCAAAAAAATCTATATAGTATACATCTTCTAAGAGATATAAAACACTATACTTAAGAACTTTATATTATTATTTCTTTATTCCCAGTTTTTGTGCTGTTTATGTTATCTATTTTACTTTTATATATACCATAAACCTTGCAATTCATTGTTATTGTTTTTTGTTTAAATATTCTATTATATTTTCAAAGTATTTTTAAATTAAAATTTTAAAAATATTTACTCACTTATTTACAATTTCTAATGCTTTTTAGTCATTTGGGTAGATTTATATTTAAACCTGATATTATTTTCCTTCTCTCTTCAGGATTTTCTTTAAAATTTCTTATAGATTTGCCAGTGGTGAATAATTTTGGCATTTGTATACCTTAAAATATTTTTATTTTGCTTTAATATTTGAAAGAAATTTTTGCTAGGTTGACAGTTTTTTTTTTGTTGTTGTTGTTATCTTAAAGATATTGGCCCATAGTCTTCTTGGCCATAGTCTTCTTCAAAACTTTGCATTATTTCTAACAAGAAATCTGCTAGAATTCCTGCTAGAAATGCACCTATCACAGGCATTAGCACTTGTCAAAGATGACTAGGCACATAAAGAAAAAGGCATCATATATTCTGGGAATAGAAGACTCAATAGAGAAAGGAAACGTATATGCAAAACCTCAACATATTAGAATTTCAAACAGAATAAAATATGAAATATCAGATTATCACCAACTCAGTGGACATGAGATTGAGCAAGGAGGAGATGGTGAAGGACAGGAAACCTGCCGTGCTGCAGTCCATGGGGTTGCAAAGAGTCAGACATAAGTGCACAGCAACAGTGAATGAAAAAATCCACATTTAAAAAGTCTAGCAGAAAACAGAAACTATGTACACTAAAATATCACATTTGAAAAAAAAATACAAATTCCAGAATAAAAATAAAATAGCTAAAATGAAGAACCCAGTAGATAGTTTTAGCAGCAGCGCAGTATAGCCAAAAAGAGTATTAGTGAACCGAACAATAAATAGGAAGAAATGATGAAGAATGCAGGTAGAAAGACAAAAAAAGGTAGAAAATTGAGAAGAATGTGAAAGATACGGCTTTTTTTTATTCCAGAAGAGAAGTTTTAGAACATCAAAAGTAAGACAAATAAGGAAAAACTGAATCTCATATTAAGGCATTCCCTGCAGGGTAAATATATGATTTGGTTTCAGTCAATTTTACTATCAAGGAGGAACCAACCCTGACAGCAATCAGTTTTTCTCCTGCAGTGTCTCATTTCTCAAGTTCAAGAGGTAGAAGGTGATGGCAGCTATTATCTAAGTTACAAAGGCAATAGTCAGTGACGTTAATATTATGGGTCCACACACACACACAAAAAAGGATATATTAGCCCATGCAAGATGACAACCAAGAAATTTAGATTAAATTGAACAAAGGTGAATTGTGAAAATCAGTGATGTGAATAGAGGTTGAACCAAGCTGAGTGGTGGTAGTGATGCTATTGAAGTAAGATGGTGTGAAAACCCAAAATATTTCCACCAACATTGCTGAAATCTCTGGAGAGTGTTCATGACTTTTGTATTTTTTCTGAGGTTCATATGGCACATGGGTAGGCAAATTTCTTACTAGAAAAGACATCTTTCAAGGAAATTCATGAGCAGAACTGGATAAGAGGCTAGATTACATCAAAGTTGCAAGCCAAGCAGTTAGAAATAATGTGCCGTGTCCAAACAAAATAGCCACATTACAGCATCAGCCTTTTAAGAATGACTTGCTCTGGGCACAGGGAGCTTGAACAGTTATCAGGTGGGAGCCAGACACTTATTTGTAATAACACCTAAAGTGTTTCTTAAACTTGAAGTTTTGTAAAGAGAATAGAGATGTTTAATTGAGAATGGAAGGATCCAAACTATAGAGTGATTATTATATATGTTGTGTGTTAGTCATTCGGTCGTGTCCAGTGCTTTGAAACCCCATTGACTGTAGCCCACCCAGCTCCTCTGTTCATGGAATTGTTCAGGCAAGAATACTGGAGTGGGTTGCCATTTCCTTCAACAGGGGCTCTTCCTGACCTAGGGATCGAACTCGGGTCTCCTGCTTTGCAGGCAGATT
Organism: Bos indicus; assembly: GCF_029378745.1. Classification (NCBI taxonomy): domain Eukaryota; kingdom Metazoa; phylum Chordata; class Mammalia; order Artiodactyla; family Bovidae; genus Bos; species Bos indicus. The sequence continues at coordinate 45,447,872 of NC_091762.1, read as the reverse complement.
CTTTATTTACCATCTGAGCTACAGGGAAGTCCCATTATATTTATTATGATATAATTTATAGTTAATTTGAAGCAATAATTTGATTTTAACTTCCACTTCTTCATTAGGAAATGATAAAGTCCTTACCCAGATAAAGCTAAGGGAATTATTTCTGTTCTAGTTCTAATAAAATTTGTCTTCTTTGTTCATGGTTTTGCCTAAATTCTTCTCTTCATTCCACAAAGACCCTTTCTTTGATGGTTGTTTCCTTTTACTGGGCTATTATTAACAACACTCATTTACTCAAAATTATTTCTGGTTCCTTTATGATTGTCACAGAGTTCTGTTTTCTAATTCCAATTATCATCTAAATAATCTATATGCTCTCCATGTTGGTCCATAGTTGTAAAGATCAGGAATTAAAAAATATATTGAGATAGTTCAGGGAATTAGTTTTATTATTGTCTGATCATATTAACCAGACCTTTTAATTATTTGATTACCATAAAAATGGATGCTGAGTATTTCTAGTATCAAAACTTCTTAAAGGTAGGGTCAGCTCTTTCTCATTCTCTTGTATTTTTAAGCACAGAGTGGCCCAAAGAGGAGCTACTCAATTAATGTTGAATAAATAAATGAATGAATAAGTGAAATAATGTCTTAACTTTAAAATGTGTAATTAAAATGTTCGTGTATTCTCTTTTCAGCCACATATACACAATATGAAGCTTTAGTCAGTTTTTCTAAGCGCTGAATTATTAATAGTGTGCCCTAAATGAATACTTAGATATTAATTCATATTAAAATTCATACCATATACACACATGGTGGGTCAGAGGCATTTTAGGGAGTCATATCAGCAATCATTTTGTTGTGTCTCACTATATCCTGTATTCTGAGGACTTATAATTTCTAAAACTCTCATCTCTATTTTTGTAGTTATACATATAGAATGTGGCTGGTGTTAACCTCATTTAATGCTACTTTTGAACTTATGTAATTCTTTTCTTGAATTTAGTTCAGAAAGAATTTAAATAAAATAGAAAATACTGATTTGAATTCAGTTTTGTGTTTAAATTAAAGTTACTCCAAATCAGACTTCTGTTTTTGATTTGACTCACCTCCCAGCTCAAGGATAAGTATATTTTAGTTAGTAATTTTGAATTGAGTCTCAGATAGAAAGCAATTTCAAAATATTTGCCTAAGGATTTTTTATATAAATGGGCTTTTTCCTTTTTTTTCCAGTAGGCATAATAAAAATTTTATAATCTCCAATATGCCTTCATATTCCCATGAATTTCCCTGTGCTTAAAATATATACTGATTTCTTTGGAATACAGTTTTCAGCTTTTGCATGATCAATAAAGAAGATTCAACATTATATTTAATAAAGGATATTTAGGTATTGATAGAAAGGCCATATATTGAAGATATGTTCTTGCACTTTGATCTGGAGGGAATTGAATATACAGCCTTTGTAGAGGTTCCTCTATAAAACATTGTCTCTGGAATTTCTAAAAAATATTTTAGAGAAATGGAATAAAATGGCAATCTTTGCTGAACAATTTTTCTGTAATTCTCTAATAGATTGTTCCTGAGGGTTTTATAGAACATTCTGTTACTTATTCTGTAGCTGTGCTATTTTATTTTAATTTAGTTCTGTCATGTGAATGATAAGCAGTCAGGGCTGAAAATTTCCTGCTCTGCAATTCTTTGGATGTTAATAATTAACTAATTAGCAATTCACAACAAACAGGTCTCAGTCACATTGTATCATTTTCTGCCACATTCACCACTATTTTAACATCATGAGTAAATTTCAAGCAACTGTTGTCTTTTGTTGTCATGAAATGTTTTTTCATGAACAAAAGTCCCCGCCCCCCCCCCAAATCCTTTCAGGTCTAAAAGAAAGCACAGATCACTGAGAATGTAACCAAGAACAACAAAAAATATATATTTTCGTTTTAAAGAGTTCATTTCTATCCTTAATTCATGTCTTTTAATTATATATCAAATGAGTTAGGCCTCTTATCTTCTGTTGTAGCGCAGATAATTCAGCAATATAGCTCAGCATGAAACAACTTTGCCTGAAAAATTCAATTGCACATATTTTGGGGAGACAGTTCTCATGTGGCTGGAAAGCCTGAACAGCTATGAAATTTAGTCTTTATTATCAATGGCTAAGAATCTAAATAGCTGTTACGGACGCATTTCCCTTGTTTGCAAATCTGGGTAACTCCTACTGGTTCTATGCAGAATAGCAATGACCATCACTTTTTGAAAAAACTGTTAGTCTACATTTAGCTAACTGCCCACTTTTTCTCCCCATTCCTAAGTCACATAGTAAGTTATAGTAATGACTTTTTCAGCCCTTACTTCCCCGCTTTTGTATATCTTGATTTTCTTTCTCTTTTGAGTACTGTGATCACTGTAAAATTGACCTGTGTATTCTCAGAACCCTATGTACATAGTAGGTGCTCAGTGGATATCGCTGAATAAATGATTGGAAAAACTGAACATAACTTTACAGTGCCTTCTGTTAATTCATTATTATCATTGATTGTGCAAATATTTGAGTACCTACTGTGTGCCAGAAGGATAAATGTGCTAATGGAGAAACTAGCATGATTGACAGTATTTGTTACTGAAATGTAAATTAAGAATGAGTCAGATTTCTACTTCTAATCTTCCCCCTTCAGCATTGTGCCCACCTGTACCCCTCAACCAACATGCACAAGTGAGTGAGTGAGTGTTAGTAGCTCAGTTGTATCCGACTTTTTGTGACCCCATGGACTGCAGCCTGCCAGGCTCCTCTGTCTATGGAATTCTGCAGGCAAGAATACTGGAATGGGTAGCCATTCTCGTCTCCATGGGATTTTCCCGACCTGGGTCTCCTGCACTGCAGGCAGATTCTTTACCATCTGAGCCATCAGGGAAGCCCCAGCCACCATGCGTACTTAGTTTATTTATTTTTTTTTTTAATGGGCAGAGTAGAACTAATTACATGGTACATATTTAAATAGGGCTTCATGGTTGATTAAAAGTACCAATGCAGCACTTCCCATTCTTACCTCCCTGTGCCATGAAGACCCTTTATTTCGTCTAGTTCTTTTTTTTTTTCAATCGGCTGCACAACATAGCACACAAGATCTTAGATCCCCAACCAGGGATCGAACCCTCACCCTCTGCAGTGGGAGTGCCTCCAGCGTTTTAACCACTGGCCCACCAGGTAATTAATTGACAGACTGTTGTTCAGCACCCACCATGGATCAGACCTTACTGTGCCTAGTGCCTGGGACAGAACAGAGAACAAAGCAGATACTGTCTTACTGTCTTTACTGTCTTATAAAAGTTATAGTCTAGAGGAAGAGGCTAGTATTTCACATGATTGTTTAATTACTGTTGCAATTAAGGTTACAAAAGAGAATAGAATGTATTAAGAACATAAAATATAGAACTGGTATCATAAAGGAGTTAAGGTCTTTGTGCTGTTCCCTACACCTGAGAAGCTCTTCCGACTCTCATTAATCTAGTTTTATTTTCAGATCTCAACCTAATCGCCACTTTTCAGAGAACTTCCATAATCTTCTCCCCCAAATCACTACAGGCTCAGATATCTAAGTTAGATTCTCTTTTATTTTTCTCTCCTGTAGAATTATATTGGTTACCATCAAACCAGTTGTCATAATTGTGTTATATGTCAGTTGGTGAAATTATTCATTGCTTTTCTTCCTCATTGGACTCTAAACTCCATGAAAGTTAGGCCCTCATCTCTTTTGTTCACATCAGTTCAGTTCCGTTTAGTTCAGTCACTCAGTCGTGTCCACTCTTTGCAACCCCATGGACCACAGCATGCCAGGCCTCCCTGTCCATCACCAACTCCCAGAGTTTACCCAAATTCATCTCCATTGAGTCAGTGATGTTATCCAAACATCTCATCCTCTGTCATCCCCTTCTCCTCCTGCCTTCAATCTTTCCCAGCATCAGGGTCTTTTCAAATGAGTCAGTTCTTCTTATTAGGTGGCCAAAATGTTGGAGCTTCAGCTTCAAAATCAGTCCTTCCAATGAACACCCAGGACTGATCTCCTTTAGGATGGACTGGTTGGATCTCCTTTCAGTCCAAGGGACTCTCAAAAGTCTTCTCCAACTCCACAGTTCAAAAGCATCAATTCTTCGGCGCTCAGGTTTCTTCATAGTCCAACTCTCACATCCATACATGACAACTGGGAAAACATAACCTTGATAAGACGGACCTTTGTTGGAAAAGTAATGTCTCTGCTTTTAAATATGCTGTCTAGGATGGTCATAACTTTCTTTCCAAGGAGTTAGCATCTTTTAATTTCATGGCTTCAGTCACCATCTGCAGTAACTGTGGAGCCCCAGAAATAAAGTCTGCCACTGCTTCCACTGTTTCCCCATCTATCTGCCATGAAGTGATGGAACCGGATGCCATGATCTTAGTTTTCTGAATGTTGAGCTTTAAGCCAACTTTTCACTCTCCTCTTTCACTTTCACCAAGAGGCTCTTTAGTTCTTCCTCACTTTCTGCCATAAGGAATGACTTCCATGGCGGCTCAGACAGTAATGCATTTGCCTACAATGCAGGAGACCCGGGTTCAATCCCTGGGTCAGGAAGATACTCTGGAGAAGGAAATGGCAACCCACTCCAGTACTCTTGCCTGGAAAATCCCATGGACGGAGAAGCCTGGTAGGCTACAGTCCATGGGGTCTCAAAAAGTCGGACACGACTGAGTGACTTCACTTTCACTTTCATCTGCATATCTGAAGTTATTGATATTTCTCCTGACAATCTTGATTCCAGTTTAAGCTTCATTCAACCCAGCATTTCTCATGATATACTCTGCATAGAAGTTAAATAAGCAGGGTGACAATATACAGCCTTGACGTACTTCTTTTCCTATTTGGAACCAGTCTGTTGTTTCATGTCCAGTTCTAACTGTTGATTCCAGACATGCATACAGGATTCTCAACAGGCAGGTCAGGTGGTCTGGTATTCCCATCTCTTTCAGAATTGTCCACAGTTTATTGTGATCCACACAGTCAAAGGCTTTGGCATAGTCAATAAAGCATAAACAGATGTTTTTCTGGAACTCTCTTGCTTTTTCGATGATCCAGCGGATGTTGGCAATTTGATCTCTGGTTCCTCTGCCTTTTCTAAAACCAGCTTGAACATCTGGAAGTTCACTGTTCATGAACTGCTGAAGCCTGGCTTGAAGAATTTTGAGCATTACTTTACTAGCATGTGGGAAAAGTACAGTTGTGCAGTAGTTTGAGCATTCTTTGGCATTGCCTTTCTTTGGGATTGGAATGAAAACTGAACTTTTCTGGTCCTGTGGCCACTGCTAAGTCTTCTAAATTTGCTGGCATATTGAGTGCAGAACTTTACAGCATCATCTTTTAGGATTTGACATAGCTCAACTGGAATTCCATCACCTCCACTAGCTTTGTTTGTAGTGATGCTTCCTAAGGCCCACTTGACTTCACATTCCAGGATGTCTGGCTCTAGGTGAGTGATCACACCATCGTGATTATCTGGGTTGTGAAGATCTTTTCTGTATAGTTCTTCTGTGTATTTTTGCCACTTCTTCTTAATATCTTCTTCTTCTGTTAGGTCCATACCATTTCTGTCCTTTATTGTGCCCAGCTTTGTGTGAAATGTTCCCTTGGTATCTCTAATTTCCTTGAAGTGATCTCTAGTCTTTCCCATTCTATTGTTTTCCTCTGTTTCACTTCACTGATCACTGAGGAAGGCTTTCTTATCTCTCTTTGCTATTCTTTGGAACTCTGCATTGAAATGGGTGTATCGTTCCTTTTCTCCTTTGCTTTTTGCTTATCTTCTTTTCACAGCTATTTGTAAGGCCTCCTCAGACAGCCATTTTGCTTTTTTGCATTTCTTTTTCTTGGGGATGGTCTTGATCCTTGTCTCCTGTACAATGTCACGAACCTCAGTCCATAGTTCATCAGATACTCTGTCTGTCAAATCTAGTCCCTTAAATCTATTTCTGTCTTCCACTGTATAATTGTAAGGGATTTGATTTAGGTCATACCTGAATGGTCTAGTGGTTTTCCCTACTTTCAAGTCTGAATTTAGCAATAAGGAGTTCATGATCTGATCCACAGTCAGCTCCTGGTCTTGTTTTTGCTGACTGTATAGAACTTCTCCATCTTTGTCTGCAAAGAATATCATCAATCTGATTTCAGTGTTGGCCATCTGGTGATGTCCATGTGTAGAGTCTTCTCTTGCATTGTTGGAAGAGGGTGTTTGCTATGACCAGTGAGTTCTCTTGGCAAAATTCTTTTAGCCTTTGCCCTGCTTCATTTGGTACTCCAAGGCCAAATTTGCCTGTTACTCCAGGTGTTTCTTGACTTCCTCCTTTTGCATTCCTGTCCCCTATAATGAAAAAGACATCTTTTTTGGGTGTTAGTTCTAGAAGGTCTAGTAGGTCTTCATAGAACTGTTCAACTTCAGCTTCTTCAGCATTACTGGTTGGGACATAGACTTGGATTACTATGATGTTGAATGGTTTGTCCTGGAAATGAACAGAGATCATTCTGTCATTTTTGAGATTGGATCCAAGTACTATATTTCAGACTCTGTTGTTAACTCTCATGGCTACTCCATTTCTTCTAAGGGATTCTTGCCCATAGTAGTAGATATAATGGTCATCTGAGTTAAATTCACTCATTCCAGTCCATCTTAGTTCACTGATTCCTAAAATGTCGACATTCACTCTTGCTATCTCCTGTTTGACCATTTCCAATTTGCCTTGATTCATGGACCTAACATTCCAGGTTCCTATGCAATATTACTCTTTACAGCATCAGACCTTGCTTCTATCACCAGTCACATCCACAACTGGGTGTTGTTTTTGCTTTGGTTCTGTCTTTTCATTTTTTCTGGAGTTATTTCTCCACTGATCTCCAGGAGCATATTGGCCACCTACTGACCTAGGGAGTTCATCTTTCAGTGTCCTATCTTTTTGCCTTTTCATACTGCTGATGGGGTTCTCAAGGCAAGAATACTGAAGTGGTTTGCCATTCTCTTCTCCAGCAGACCACATTTTGTCAGACCTCTCCGTTAAGTCCTGTCCGTCTCACATGCCCCTACACAGCATGGCTTAGTTTCACTGAGTTAGACAACGCTGTGGTCCATGTAATTAGATTGGTTAGTTTTCTGTGATTGTGGTTTCAGTCTGTCTGCCCTCTGATGCCCTCTCTCAGTGCCTACTGTCTTCCTGGGGTTTCTCACATTCTCAAGCTCTAACATGCTTCCTGAGCTTAGTATGTGTTCAGTGAACACCTGACTCTTGAATGAATGAATAAATGAATGAGCAAATGAGTAAAGTGATATTTAAGCTAGGTCTTAAACAAAAATGAATTGCAACTAGCCAGTTTTCCATCCAGATAGATGAAACAGCATTCATGGAAGTTTCTTACATTCCAGAAAGAGGACTGACCATTTTGAAGCAATTTCTGAAGATAGGTTGGCTAGAAGGCAAAGACTGAAGAGAAGAGGGGCACAGGATGATATTGGACGAGTCAGGACATGCCACATCTTCCACAGCCTTTTAAGCCCAGGTTAGGTACTCAGATTATATATAATATATGTAATGTATAATTATGCATGTATTAACATTCATGGTACTTAATTATTATACAATATTGCAGTCCCACAGAGGGAAAACTTCATGTTTCTATACCCCCAAATAGTCAAGATACATATTTCTTAATTCAAATATTTGGAACAGTATTTTAAAAAGCACAGTGCTACTGGAGATTATAGAATAGGAAAATGATTTAGTTAAGAGAAAAACATGGCACACAGCGCATTCAAATTCAGTAAGACCCTCTGTGTGCCTGAAGAGCCTGTTGGGAAACAGCTGTATAATGAGAGGCTGGCTGCTCCCAGCTTTCCTCAAGTTTGCTTGAGATTTATGGCTTAGTGGCTTTTTTGTATATTTCCCACTATGATTATCCAAAATCAGAAATGCTGCTAACAAATAGTAATGATATACTGGAAACAGAATTTCTACCTAAGGCTTCACCTAACCAGTTAGCCTCTTTTTCAGAAGGCTGAATGTACAGTACGCGCATAGCCTATACAATTACTTTCAAATACAAATGAGGTTTGAGATTACATTTTATTGTGTCTAGACCCTGATGTTCAAACTCAGAAAATTATACTTTGGAGTCTAAGTGACTCAGGGAATCAATGATGTTTACAAACACAAACACATTTGGAGTTGGCCTTAGGCAGGGAATATGCTGCATTTACACTATCAGCTGCAACTGTGAATGGAGAAATAAACAAAGAAAGGTGATATAAACAAAGAAAGGATTGGCATTTCAGGGTTTCCTCTTCATACAAATCAGCTTATGAGTTCTCATAGGTCATTTTATTAAGCTGTGAACCTTGTGTTTTCTCCTTTTTAAATCAGAAAGAAAACAGAAAGTTTTCTGTTTGGTAACTGCTTGCCAAGAAGCAAACTCTTAGATGTCTAAAGCATCTCTCATTACATCAGATACAGTCAGACAAAGATAGGTGTGTTCTCAGTGACCTCACTACCAGACTAGTACCTCCTTGAGCGGTTCTTAAGTGGATTCCTTTCTGGTTGTGGTCTTGGAGATGATAGACTCTCAACACATTCACTGAATATGTTAGAGAACCAGATCTTTTCAAGGCATTAGATTCTTGATTATAAATAGATTGTACCCTCAAGGGAGAATAGTAGTTGTTCCAAGGTCCTGAAAGACTTCCAATTTGTGGCATAATATTAGTTGATACCAGCTAGCATTCATAAAAGATTCGCTTTGTCCTAAATACTTTTGCTATATTAGATATCTTATGTCTCACAACCATTCTCAAAAATAAACATAGATGAGGAAACCAAAGCACAGAAAGGTTACCCAAAATCACACAGTTTTGAGGAACTAGAATTTGAGTACAGGCAGGGTGGCTCCAGGGCTCCCCATCTTAGTGTCTATGCTATGTTTCTGCTGATGGGTATGATATGACTTTTCAGATGATGTGCTGATGAACATTTCAAATTTTAATACCTGTATCTACTTTAATTGTATTAGAAAATCAAAATCACACATCAAAATCTTGATTTCATGGTTCTTATTGCTCAGAATAAAGTTATAAAGTTTCAAAGAGTGAATTAATTTAGATAGATTTTGTTGGGAGAATGTGTAATTTCCTTGATTCTGTCTCGTTGCAACAAAAATTTGAAATGGCAGACCAGTGTTACAGCTCGGTTACAGCTCAGTTTTATTTAGCAAATGAAGGTGAGTATACCCTTGAGGTGTGAGGGTGGGCTGACCCCAAAAGAGTCTTGGCTCCCTCTTTTTATACATTTTGTCTCCTTTCTCCCATCCCCAAGCCTGCCCTATGCAAATTAGGGCTAGTCAGGAACAGGGGCATGTTTGTTTCACCTGAGGTTCTCGCTCTGATCCATGTCTTTTTCCTTTGTTCCCTTTTCATGGACTTTTCCCTTTCTTTGTCTTTAAGCCACTGCCATTTTGGACTCCTTTTTCCTATTCTAAATACCTAACAATTTAAATAAGTATTTTTGAAGTATAATACAAAATAACACATAGATTTAAAAGATGCCTGTGACACTACAAATGATAAAAATTGTGTAATATGGTCCAAATCTACTGAAGTACAGATACCCAGAGAGACTCTGTTCAGTTAGGAGTACATACCACATGGAAAAATTTGTGCTTCTCAACAGTTGAGGGGGCTGTTATTTAACATACCCTTGTGATTAGGCTTTGTGCTCTTTTATTCCTCCACATAATGACAACTATAGATGCAAATATATGCTTTCCTAAATGCAAGAAAGGTAGAAAGCTTTTTCAGGTAGCATAACTGTCTAATTTTCCACAGAAAACCATTCATCATTATTTTTTTTTAATATTTTCAGTAACTTAAAGCAATTTTATGAACAACATACAAATTACATTATAGATGACTGGATACTCCTTTGAGGCAAGGCTTGCAGCTTATAAATCTTTATGCCCCCACCCCCCACCTTGCAAAATGCCTGTGGATTGAATGAACACATGGGTTCCTTTTAAAAATCTGGCAGTACATAGAATTATTTCTTCTTCACTCACAGAAAATATTAAATTCTTTCAAATCCCTATTCCTCCTCCTTTGTTGTTTTCTTTTAAGCTTCTGTCAAAGTGTTTCTAATTTATGACAACTCTCTTTCTCTAAGTTTAGAGCTGATGCCAACCAGTAAAATAATAATTCATTTTCTACTCTGCTATAGTTGTTACATAATGAGTGAATTAAAGGACAAAGTGTTACAAAATTTTTGATCATTATTCTTGCTAAAAAGCAGGGTGATGTTTATGCCTAAGAGAACCAAGTCTGATCTGAGGTCAGCAATATTTCCTACCCAGAAAAGGTCTCCTACTGTACCACCTGCTTCCACTTGGCCAATTCATTTTCCTATCACATTTCTAAGCTTTGTTCCAAATTTCCTTCTTCATGAAGCCTAAACATTGGATATAACTGTGATCCAGTTTGGGCTATAAGAAAGATTTTGGAGACGTTTTTGGAAGCTCCTTCTAAAGAGTCTTCCCAAGTGATGGTGAAGGAGTCAGAAATTTCTATAGTAGCGATTTATTTCTGTAAGCAATTATGTTTGCTGAAATTCCCTGACAAAATAAAAGTAATGTAAGTAACTATGCAACTCTATAAACAATGCTACACCTGGCTATTAAGGACTTGATATTATTGGCTGAGTAGCATAAACCCTTAAGGAAGCCTTAAGGGTTTTTTTTTTTTTTTAATTATTATTTAAAAAATTATTCTTATTTTTAAAAATAAAATAAATAAAGTAAATTATTTTTTTAAATTCTTTTAAACAATTAGTTTAAAAATAGTATTTTATTAAACATTTAAATAAATAATAATTTTATTGTATCTAGACTCTGATGTTCAGACTCAGAAAATTATACTTTGAGGTCTAAATGACTCAGTGAATCATGATGTTTACAAACACACACACATTTGAGTGTGGCCTTAGGCCGGGAATATGCTACACTTACACAGTGAGCTGAAACTCTGAATGGAGAAGTAAACAATGAAAGGTGATGTAAACAAAGAAAGGATTGGCACTTCAGGTTGTGGTAATTTCTTTAGAATAAATCATAACTAATTATCTATCAACCCACTGGGACAGAAATCCTAGTTGTTGTCTGCAGAGCTGAAGAATGAAATCCACGAACATGCACTCAAGCGAATCAGTTCGGTTCAAGTCACTCAGTTGTGTTTGACTCTTTGCGACCCCATGGACTGCAGTACGCCAGGCTTCACTGTCCATCACCAGCTCCCAGAGCTTACTCAAACTCAAGTCCATCAAGTCAGTGATGCCTCCAACCATCTCATCCTCTGTCGTCCCTTCTCCCACCTTCAATCTTTCCCAGCATCAGGGTCTTTTCCAATGAATCAGTTCTTCGTATCAAGTGGACAAAGTATTGGAGTTTCACCTTCAGCATCAGTCCTTCCAATGAATATTCAGACTGATCTCCTTAGGATGGACTGGTTGAATCTCCTTGCAGTCCAAGGGACTCTCAAGAGTCTTCTACAATACCACAGTTCAAAAGCATCAACTCTTCAGTGCTCAATTCAGTTCAGTCGCTCAGTCGAGTACGACTCTTTGTGACCCCATGAACTGCAGCAGGCCAGGCCACCCTGTCCATCACCAACTCCCGGAGTTCACTCAAACTCACATCCATCGAGTCGGTGATGCCATCCAGCCATCTCATCTTCTGTCATCCCCTTCTCCTCCTACCCCCAATCACTCCCAGCATCAGAGTCTTTTCCAATGAGTCAACTCTTGGCATGAGGTGGCCAAAGTATTGGAGTTTCAGCCTGAGCATCATTCCTTCCAATGAACACCCAGGACTGATCTCCTTTAGAATGGACTGCTTGGATATCCTTGCAGTCCAAGGGACTCTCAGACTCTTCTCCAACACCACAGTTGAACCATAGTTCAAAAGCTTCAATTCTTCAGTGCTCAGCTTTCTTCACAGTCCAACTTTCACATCCATACATAACTACTGGAAAAATCATAGCCTTGACTAGACGGACCTTTGTTTGCAAAGTAATGTCTCTGCTTTTCAATATGCTATCTAGGTTGGTCATAACTTTCCTTCCAAGGAGTAAGTGTCTTTTAATTTCATGGCTACAATCACCATCTGCAGTGATTTTGGAGCCCAAAACAATAAAGTCTGACACCGTTTCCACTGTTTTCCTATCTATTTGCCATGAAGTGATGGGACCAGATGCCATGATATTTGTTTTCTGAATGTTGAGCTTTAAGCCAACTTTTTCACTCTCCACTTTCACTTTTATCAAGAGGCTTTTTAGTTCCTCTTCACTTTCTGCCATATGGGTGGTATCATCTGCATATCTGAGGTTGTTGATATTTCTCCCGGCAATCTTGATTCCAGCTTGTGCTTCTTCCATCCCAGCGTTTCTCATGATGTACTCTGCATAGAAGTTAAATAAGCAGGGTGACAATATACAGCCTTGACATACTCCTTTTCCTATTTGGAACCAGTATGTTGTTCCATGTCCAGTTCTAACTGTTGATTCCTGACCTGTATATACGTTTCTCAAGAGGCAGGTCATATGGTCTGGTATTCCCATCTCTTTCAGAATTTTTCACAGTTTATTGTGATCCACACAGTCAAAGGCTTTGGCATAGTCAATAAAGCAGAAATAGATGCTTTTCTGGAACTCTTTTGCTTTTTCGATGATCCAGCGGATGTTGGCAATTTGAACTCTGGTTCCTCTGCCTTTTCTAAAACCAGCTTGAACATCTGGAAGTTCATGGTTCACGTATTGCTGAAGCCTGGCTTGGAGAATTTTGAGCATTACTTTACTAGCATGTGAGATGAGTGCAATTGTGCGGTAGTTTGAGCATTCTTTGGCATTGCCTTTCTTTGGGATTGGAATGAAAACTGACCTTTTCCAGTCCTGTGGCCCCTACTGAGTTTTCCAAATGCTGGCATATTGAGTGCAGTACTTTCACAGCATCATCTTTCAGAATTTGACATAGCTCAACTGGAATTCCATCACCTCCACTAGCTTTGTTCGTAATGATGCTTTTTAAGGCCCACTTGACTTCACATTCCAGAATGTCTGGCTCTAGGTGAGTGATCACACCAGCGTGATTATCCTGGTCATAAAGATCTTTTTTGTACAGTTCTTCTGTGTATTTTTGCCACCTCTTCTTAATATCTTCTGGTTCTGTTAGGTCCATACCATTTCTATCTTTTATTGAGCCCATCTTTGCATGGAATGTTCCCTTGGTATCTTTAATTTTCTTGAAGAGATCTTCGGTGCTCAGTTTTCTTTATAGTCCAACTCTCACATCCATACATGACTACTGGAAAAACAAAAGCTTTTACTAGATAGACCATGACCAAAGAGGAGGAAAGTACAAAGCTCTCAGCATAGACACTGAGAGAGAGGGTAAAGAGTTCCCCCCCCTAGGGCAGGGTAGGACTGCTGTAAGCAGTTTTTATATCCTTCCTTAAAGCCGGTTATTTCTAACCAATCAATTTAAAGGTCAAGGTACTTAACTTATTTATGGCTTCTCTTGTTCCTTGGATTAAGTCATTTTTCATGGCATTTTACCTGGACCAGATGTATGAGCTTAAGATTAGTGATCACCAGTTGTTTTTCCCTCAGGCATATGGAACAGAAGTTAATTTCTGCCCTTCCCTGAATCTGAGTGCTGATAATTTATCAGACTAAAGACAAGCATTCAGGACAATTGAGTAGGGGGTTTACTGAAAACAAGACTGAAGTCTCAGAGTTCTACACTGACTGCCTAGTAATTTCTACCTCATCATTAGCCCCCAAAGCTAAGAGGTGCTGGTTAATTTTTTTCTTCTGGTTTTATTGAGATATAATTGACATACAGCACTGTACTAGTTTGAGGCATACAGCATAGTGATGATTTGACTTACATATTGATACATGTTAAAATGATTGTCCTAAGTTTAGTGAACATCTACCATCTCATATAGATACAAAATTAGATAAAGAGAAAAAAAAATTCTGTTTAGAGAAATAAAAAAAAATTTTTTTGTGTACATGTGATGAGAATTGTTAGAATTTACTCTATTATATAACACACAGCAGGGTTAATTATATTTGGCATGTCGTACATTACATCCTTAATACTTACATATCTTGTAACTGTAGGTTTATACCTTTTGACTGCCTTCATCCAATTCTCTCTCCCCTGCCCCTTGCCTCTAATAACCACAAATCTGATCTCTTTTTCTGTGGTTTGTTTGTATGTATGTTTGTTTTTGAAGTATAATTGACCTACAACACTATGTTAGTTCCTGTTATACAACATATGATTTTTTTTGAACATTTCAAACTGATCACCATGATAAATCTAGTTACGATATGTTGCCGTACAAAGATATTACATAGTTTTGTCCTATATTCCTCACACTGTACATTTCATACCCATGATGCATTTATTGTGCAACTTAAAGTTTGTAGGTACCTTAATTTTTGAAGAGTGGCATACCTGGGTGGGACTTCAGATTAAAAAGAGGAGGGGATGATTGATAGGATATATGAAATGATGTGAATGATAAACTATCTCATTGGCAGTTTTATCAAAAATTCTGTATCATTTATAAAGTGGTGTACAGAGTTGGAATTTGCTTGTTCTGCTAGACTTTACTTTTTCATCTTCTTTTGACTACTCCATAATCATTTGCCTACTCTCTCCCATTGGACTGTAAGCAACTTGGTGGCCAAGGGCTATTACTAAATAAAGACAATGTTTTCAAAAAGGAAATGACATCAAATCTTTAAGTCAGGATGTTAATCTTACTAATATTCTTAATCAGATTTTCTTTAAACTGAAGTGGCTTCATTTCAAGAAACTGAATGATTTTTGTCTGCTGTTGACCCTACACTTGGCCCAGTACTAACTTTTAATAATCATTTCTGTCTTAAAAGGAAGGCCAATGTACTGTGATGGAAAAACACATGTAGAAACAAGTAATATGAATTTGCATTTGTAAAAGGACTTTTGCTTCAATAAATATTTTCATGAAGATTTGCATTAAGACATATATTTTACAATAATAATATAAAATTAGCAAGGGATGAAAATGAGTGAATCTGCAAGTAGCTCTTTCTTATATATTAACAATAACACAATAGAAATCTCTAACCATCGTGCTGACCCATTCTTTGAAATCAAAGTAAACTGCTCTGAACACAGTGGATTTTTAAACACTGTTAAAGAGTTTGTCGCAAGTAGCCTGATAGTCATTCTCAATTTAAGGGCTATGAAATTCCTCAGGGAACTGGGAACCTTTGAGGTTTTAAGACATTGGCTAAAAACCTGCACATATATGTTGCATTCTTCAATGCAACTTGTTGGCGTTGTCTGTCTTATTTTTGAGAGAAAGGAGATGCTGGGAAGCAACGTGTTTGTAACGTAGTCCCAAGGTACTGATTCAGTTCAATAATTCAAATCTATGAACAAAAAGCAGAGCGTTTTCTTGGTACATTAATTATACTTTCATAGGACTTTAAAATGAAGGAGTTACATAGACTTCTCTCCTTAACTCAACAATTTTCTAAGAGGTCACTGAGAGCTTTGTCTTTTCTACAGTATTTTTGTGGGAAAATGTGTTTTAATAAGTAAAATTATTTCTCAAGAGCTTGAGGACTTGACACTGATAGACCAGAGTTGAAGATGCTCAGCACTGCCGGAACCTTTTGCATTAGTTCATATCCTCAGGAGTTTTGGACTGTCAGTGTTGAAGGGTTTGAAATTGGGAAATATATTACTCAAGTTTGCCCATTAAAATATTGGAGGAAAAAAGTAAAAAAGTACCAAAGTTGCAGCTGGTGTGACATGCAGTATATGACACTGGGAAAATGCTATGAATTTCAGAGGCTGTCTGAGCATAGAATTATGTGATGTGACAAGTGCAGGCAATACTTTTTTGGGGGTGGGGGGAGAACCGCTGATTTAACAGGAAGAGAAAACTCCATGGAAAAGCATCAGTGCATAAATTGCTCCTGCCCTGAACTCAGTGCTATTAATTCTTTGATGCCAAGAGTCAAATTTTGTCAGAAATGGAATCTGCTCTGACACTCTCTGCCAAATCAATAGACACGAAAAAAATGACATTAAATGATACTCATGTTCCGACCAACTTACTAAACAAGGCTATTCAGAATTATTGTTGGCATGGGACTTTCCTGTTTAAAGTTCAGCCATCTTTATCACCACAGTCACATACTTTTGCTATTTGACTATTCACTATCATTTATATTGGACAAATCATTCTAACATACTATCCTATTTGGTATCATAAATGGAAAAAAGAGGCTAAACTTTCAGAGAAGATGATGATAATGGTAATTTCACTTAAAAATGGATGTGAAATCAATGAGAATAATAATCTTGTTTAAAGAGATTCAGTGACTTTTTAATGTACTTAATATATAATTTTAAAAGAATAAGAACACAGTATTTATTGCCAGGAATCTTGAAATATTTCTTAAACACTAGGCTCAATTTCCTCCTATATGTTAGAAAAGGGTAAAGAGTTACCCCTTTTCTGTCTTGTATTTTCTTTTAATGTCTGGTTGCCCTTAGGCTCTATGAGAAAATCACTAACAGGGCAACACCCAGCAAAAACCCTGTGCAGTTGAGCCTTTGTTCACATTTATTTAAATACTTCCTAAAGATAAAGCAAAAAGTAATGCGAAAGGTCCTGAGAACATGCAATTCCATCCCTAAGAGCATTCCCCAGGTAGATTCTTTTAGTTCTCTCTTATTTATGGTTAAGATAATGTCTTCTTCTGGGATATCCCTAGAAGAATGCCCTTGTTGAACTAGCAATTCCTTGTGATTGCAAAGTTCTATGATATTTATAAAGAATGTTAATATATGTTATCTCACTTGATCTTCATAACAACTAATTAGATAGATTGAGCAGATAATAATACTCCAGTCAAACCCTCTATGTTCTGATTCTGAGGACGGGACTTCCTGTCTCACCTCCAAACTTCATGTCAGAGAAATGGGAAAGGTTGTTTCTAATGTCAGGGTAGTGCATCATGGTAGGACTCATCAGAGAGTATAATTCAGATTGTTTGCTATCCAGCTCTTGTCAAAGCCTGGCTGAGATGGTGGCAGAACAAATTTCTAGAGATCAATTTTACAGTATGTGACAAAAGGTTTAAAAACGCTTCAACACTTTGACATAGCAATTCCACTTCTAGTAATTTATCATAAATTCATGCAAAGGTATATGTTCACCTTTACTACTTATAATAGGGGGAAAATCTAAACAAGGAGTTTAAAATTAAGAAACTGGGTAAAACAATGATATATATCCATATAATGGAATATGAAAGTGAAATTAAAAATCATGTTGTGTGGTGCTATTAATTGATTAGGAATAATGTTTCTAGTGCATTAATAAAAGAAAAATCAGACACAAAGACAGCATATACAGTACAGTAGCATTTTTAGAAAGAAAAAAGTACTCATTTTATGCATGAAAAACTAAGGCTAGGTTCCTGCAAAAATGTGTAAACAGTTATCTGTGGGTGGTAGGATTAGAGGTGGTTTATTTCTCTTTTCATTTCATCTGCTTCTGCGTGTGTGTATGCATGTGTGTGTTCCCACTGGGCATGTATTACTTCTGTTATTAAAGCTCAAATGTCTGGACGAGACAAAACCTGGATGAGAGAAGTGATGTCCACAGAAGATGATATAAGAAACATACTGCATTTCTTTAGTTATTCCAGGTTCTAACCTCATGTTACATTATAGCACATAAATTATTTTTTAATCTTTAAAAATTTAATTATGGAAAAGAGTTTGTCTTGTAAATTTTGAATATTTCTTCTAAGTTTCAGAATATAAGTGAAGTTATATAAACCCATTTGGTTTTGGTTCTTTCTTCCCTTCAGGTGCCAAGATATATACAATATTTAAAAATTAATCTCAGTAATTTATAACCCTTTGGTTAGCTTTTTATTTCTCTTCTTGATCATATCTTTTTTGTTTTTCCTTAAATTTCAATTTGTGCACATTATTAGGTATGTATCATTTATTATAGTTCTTCTCATTGCTTTTGAAAAAAAAGTAGTATAAATTATGATATAATTAGTATCCCCTCCAGTGAATTTACAGATCATTCTTCTTACTGTTCATCTGGAAAACTGAGAAACGATGCCTACTTATGCTTTTGTGATAGAAAAGAAATTTGAGAGAATAGGGACAAAAAACTTTAAAACCACTAGGACACTGAATGCTATCTCTAGGACATTGGACAAGTCACGATGTCTCTGCATCTGTGACCCCATCTGAGAAATTTCTGTAATAAAACAAGAGTGGAAACTACTGTTGTCTCACTCCTAAGAGCTATTCCTAACCTCCTTCACCTTCTCCTGCCTCCCACTACAGAGTCTGTGAAAAGTTAACTGTTTATCTTCAGAGTCTCCTTTGCGGCTGGTTACGACCACGTGACTGATATGTCTCTAGGGAAGATTTTTTTTTTCTCTTTTATAAAAGAAGTAAATTCTGTTTGCTTCTTTCCCTTGCCAGCATCTGCTCCAACTATCTGCTCCAGTACCTGCTCCTGCCTTGTTTTGCCTGGAGCTATGAGAAACATTTTGCAAACACAGGATGACAAGCTTAAGATTGAAAAGTCAACATGTCTAGAATGGTGGAGGGAAAAGACAGAAGGATCCTGGGTTCTTGACGGTGTCACCGAGCCACTGAGCCAATGCCAGCAACCAGCTAAGTCTGGGCTTACTCCTGGGTGCAAACAATAAGCCTCTGTTTAATTAAACAACTGCCATCCAGGCTCTCTGTTACCTGCAGCTAAATGACCCTGATGGTCAATAGTATGCAGTTGTTGTGGGAATTAAATTAAATGAAATAATATATGTGCAATTGCTTTGTAAGCTGCAGATAACTCCGGAGATTTGTTATTATTTAGAGAGGTGGTATAGAGCAATAGAAAAGGCTTTGGACTTGGACTCAGAGATATAGGCTTGCATTGTAGCCAGTCACCTTATTAGACCTTACTCATAAAAAAAAAAAAAAGCTAATCTCTCTTTGCCTTTATTGTATCATCTGTAAAATGGAGATAATGAATATCTGAGAAGGTTTTTGTGAAGGTTAAAGGACATAAGATACAGAAATTGATACATCTTGTTCAATACATTTTTTTTTTTTTTGGAAAGAAAAATTAACAAGTAACAGTGATGTGTGGTCTGCCTTAGCTGAAAAGACTTTCTAAGTCAGATTGATGCCAAAATCTCAACTCTGTGCACTGGTGTCCAACTGAATCTTGGAGACAGAGTTTTGGGTAAAGTTGAAAAAAGTGATTTTATTGCTTTGCTAGGCAAAAGGGGACACAACGGGCTTATGCCCCTCAAGACTGTGTGTCTTAACTTGGGGGGATTTGGTGAGGAGTTTTATAGCAGTGGTTCGAGGGTGGAGTTGCTAACAAGGATGAGAGTATGTACAGGGCTTGCACTCTTTTAATCAGGCCTCAGGTGGTCTTGATGAGCTTCTTGAGGTTATCAAACTGTGACCTTTTCTCTGGAACATCTTCCATTTGTTGGGAGTTTTAGTTCTGCAGAAGAACCCAAAGATCCTGTTACGTGTTTACTTTGAACTAGAATTCTGTCCCCAGGCTGCACTATTGTTTCTTGACTCCTCCTCCCTTGTCTCCACATCTTCTCCCTTTCCTGACTAGCAACTGTTTGAATCTGCCCTTTGGAACTCAGGGAAGGTCAAGAAATGGGGAACACAGAAAGGCTTTAGTGCTCAGGAGCCCCATAGGGTCCTGCTTGGTTTCAAGATCACATTGCCCCTTGAACATTTACATCACTATGAAAAGTCTAGGACACTGAAAGATACCTCAGGATGCACTATTAATAAAAGTAGCAGTAAGAATTTTATTAGCTTACTAACTATTATAGTCTATGGAGATTCTCCAGGCAAGAATATTAAAGTGGGCTTCCATGCCCTCCTCCAGGGGAATCGTCCCAACCCAGGGATCGAACCCAGGTCTCTTGCATTGCAGGCTGATTTTTTACCATCTTAGCCACCAGCATTCCAGGCACTGTTCCAAGATCTTCACTGCTGCTGCTGCTGCTGCTGCTAAGTCGCTTCAGTCATGTCCGACTCTGTGCGACCCCATAGACAGCAGCCCACCAGGCTCCCCCGTCCCTGGGATTCTCCAGGCAAGAACACTGGAGTGGGTTGCCATTTCCTTCTCCAATGCATGAAAGTGAAAACTGAAAGTGAAGTCGCTCAGTCAGGTCCAACCCTTAGCGACCCCATGGACTGCAGCCTACCAGGCTCCTCCATCCATGGGATTTTCCAGGCAAGAGTACTGGAGTGAGGTGCCATTGTCTTCTCCGAAGATCTTCACATATATTGACTAATCATCACAGAAGTCCTATGTGTTCTTTCACTTCATTATACAAATGAGGAAAATACAGAAGAAAGGGGTTAAGAAAGTCACCCCAGATTACACACCTGAACATGGAGTGGTCGTTGAACTCGGGCAATCTGGCTACAGAACCTATGTCCTTAATGTCTGTTATGTTAAGTCAAAGGGAAAAAATTATTAAATATATTACACTGAGCCTTCTATGAGAACATGGAAATATTTTAATCTAAGCAATCTTTACTTGTAGGCCAGGACTGTACAGAAAAATAAGAGAAAGTATTGTTGAGAGTTTGAATAAAGAAATTGGAGGCCATTCCATTCAGGAAATAGAGGCGTGTTTCAGTCTTCAGGGAACTAAGTAGCAGAAAACCTAAAATCTCTCTGGGGCTTCCTTCACATTAGGCCTTTCTGGGCAAAAGTCCAAGCCCAAGCTTTCTTCAGTTCAGTTCAGTGGCTCAGTCATGTCTGACTCTTTGAGACCCCATGGACTACAGTACGCCAGGCGTCCCTGTCCATCACCAGCTCCTGGAGCTTACTCAAACTCATGTCCATCAAGTCAGTGATGCCATCCAACCATCTCATCCTGTCATCCCTTCTCCTCCCGCCTTCAATCTTTCCCAGCATCAGGGTCTTTTCCAAGGAGTCAGTTCTTACCAGATGGCCAAAGTATTGGAGCCTCAGCCTCAGCATCAATCCTTCAATGAATATTCAAGACTGATGTCCTTTAAGATGGACTGGTTGGATCCCCTTGCTATCCAAGGGACTCTCAAAAGTCTTCTCCAACACCATAGTTCAAAAGCATCAATTCTTTGGTGCTCAGTTTTCTTTATAGTCCAACTCTCATACATGACTCCTGGAAAAACCATAACTTTGACTAGACAGACCTTTGTTGGCAAAGTAATGTCTCTGCTTCTTACTATGCTGTCTAGGTTGGTCATTTTCTTCCAAGAGCCCAGCGTCTTTTAATTTCATGGCTGCAGTCACCATCTGCAGTGATTTCAGAGCCCCCAAAAATAAAGGCTGTCACTGTTTCCATTGTTTCCCCATCTATTTGCCCAAATGAAGTGATGGGACCGGATGCCATGATCTTCGTTTTCTGAATGTTGAGCTTTAAGCCAACTTTTTCACTCTCCTCTTTCACTTTCATCAAGAGGCTCTTTAGTTCTTCTTCACTTTCTGCCATATAAGGCTGGTGTCATCTGCATATCTGAGGTTACTGATATTTCTCCCAGCTATCTTGATTCCAGTTTGTGCTTAATCCAGCCTGGCATTTCGCATGATGTACTCTGCATAGAAGTTAAATAAGCAG
This sequence comes from Bos indicus, assembly GCF_029378745.1. NCBI lineage: Eukaryota > Metazoa > Chordata > Mammalia > Artiodactyla > Bovidae > Bos > Bos indicus. The sequence goes on along the minus strand of NC_091762.1, from coordinate 45,426,062 downwards.
GATGACAATATACAGCCTTGACATACTCCTTCCCCAATTTGGAACCAACTGTTGTTCCATGTCCAGTTCTAACTGTTGCTTCTTGACCTGCATATAGTTTTCTCAGGAGGCAGGTCAGGTGGTCTGGTATTCCCTTATCTTTAAGAATTTTCCACAGTGTATTGTGAGTCACACAGTCAAAGGCTTTGGCATAGTCAATAAAGCAGAAATAGATGTTTTTCTGGAACTCTTGCTTTTTCAATTTCGACTCTCAAGCTTTCTTACTAAGCTTTTAAATAAAAGCATAAACCACTCCCCAAACAGATAAGGAAGCTTTGCTGCTGCTGCTGCTGCTGCTAAGTCGCTTCAGTCATGTCTGACTGTGCGACCCCATAGACAGCAGCCCACCAGGCTCCCCCATCCCTGGGATTCTCCAGGCAAGAACACTGGAGTGGGTTGCCATTTCCTTCTCCAATGCATGAAAGTGAAAAGTGAAAGTGAAGTCGCTCAGTTGTGTTCGACTCTTAGCGACCCCATGGACTGCAGCTCACCAGGCTCCTCCATCTATGGGATTTTCCAGGCAAGAGTACTGGAGCGGGGTGCCATTGCCTTCTCCGAAGGAAGCTTTAGAGGGAACCCAAATAAGAAGGCCTGGAATTTGCCTGGGCTAGTCGTTCTTCCTGTGTGTGAAACTTAACGATACCTTAATAGAGAAGACTTGGTATTTTAGCATATTCCCCTAAGGAAGTAATAATAATTGTTAATGTCTTTTATTCCTGTAAAATGAACGTTTCCTTATGGAGGTATGAATGATATGAGACTTAAGTTCCCATTAGGATGTCCAGAAAATTCCCCAGAGTAAGCAGATTTCTTAGCAAGGCATAAATCTATGTGAAATTATACGTGCGAGAATAATTATGGGCTTGCTTGAAATGGATATGGTGGTTTTACTCTCCTCCTAGTTTGTCTTCCTGTATTGTAGAAGCTAGAAATTTAAAATATATCATTTCCAGATTTCATTATGACTGAAGTTCTGGATGTGAATTAGATTCTGCCAATTAGATGCACTCACTTGCTATTGAGAATGTGAAAGTAAGGCAAGGGAGCGCTTCAAGCCTCTTAGCAGTTTCTGTTGGCTGGTATGACCATGTGTACCAGACAAGCCAGCTGAGACACATGGGTGCCTACTGCCTGTTCTGGGCTTTTGCTCTGGGAAGAGATGGCCTCACAGGTTTCTTGGGACCAATTTGATGACTGGTTGAAAGTAAAAGTGAAAGTTAGTCACTCAGTCATGTTAGACTCTTTGTGACCCCATGGACTATAGCCCACTGGCTTCTTTGTCCCTGGAATTCTCCAGGTAATCAAAGTAAATTTTGCAGGCAGCATGATTTAGCAGAAGGATAGACAGAGTTAGTCCTCAGCTCTTTCATGCAATGAACAAAACTCAGATATTTCTGTAGGAAAATGTAGGTATAATCAAGGGCCTGTGATCTTTTCATTGTGTTGTGCTGAGGTATGTGGCACATAATTCAGATACAAGGATCTGAGGTGAGAAGTTTTCGGTCAGGGGATGGATGAAGATCTACAGAAGTGGTATGCAGAAACTTCAAGAACGAAGGTGCCATATCAAGAGGGAGTACAGATCTCCCTTGACTTATGATGGATTTGTGTCCCAATAAGCCCATCATAAATGGAAAATGCTGTAATTTGAAAATGTATTTAATACACCTAACCTCTCAAACATCATAGCTTAGCCTAACCTATCAAATGTGCTCAGAACACTTACACGAGCCTATAGTTGAGCAAAATCATATATCTTAACACAAAGCCCATTTTAGAATAAAGTGTTGAATATCTTATATAACTTATGAATACTGTATTGAAGGTGAAAAACAGAATGGCTGTATGGGTACAGAATGGTGGTAAGTGCATCGATGGCTTCCCCTCATGATCCATGGTGAACTGGGAACCGCAGCTACCTGCCCTTGCCTGGCATCACGAGAGAGCGTCCTGCTGCATATCACTAGCCCTGAAAAATATCAACTCAAAATTTGAAGTACAGTTTCTACTGAATGTGAATCACTTTCCCACCACTGTAAAGTCAAAAAATCGTTAAGTGGAATAATAAGCTGGGGACCATATGTACAACTGATTCCTGGCCAGCTGAAAGAAAAAGAAAAAAGCCACAGATATAACCTTAGCTCACTATAGCATCAGAAGTCAGTCAAATCCCAGGATGGTATTAGCTTACCTCAGCAGGCATCTGGTTCATGGGGAAACCCAACTAGCTTGTCTCAGGCTGAGATGAGTGAGATAACAAAGCATATAGTGAGGCGCTGAGCTCTAGATCACTTCTTTTGCCACCACTAAGTGCTGTGTATCTTGCCTGTTTCCCAGACGAGCAGAGTAGGGCACTGGAAAACTAGAAGACTGGACAACTTAACTTAAAATGCTGTAGTATTACCCAAAGGAAATTTTTAAATTAATTTATCAAACTAAGACAAAGACTTAGATCTCTTTTCCCATCTGTTTTCTGGTAGGTGAATCATGGGAATTATCAAAGAAGGACATAAAGCATCTACATTTTTTTTTTCAGAGTGAAAAAAAAATAAGTATCTTTCTGATTCTATGACATTGACTCTTTTTAGTTTACTCTGACTATCTGCAAGTTTACTTACCTGGCCCGCATTCAGGAAATATGTAATCCATATATTTTCATAGGTCCAGAAGATACTTTCTTATTAGCGTGGAGGAGGAAGAGTTCTGAGCAGGGAAAGCATAATAATATTTCAGCTTTCCCTGTTAAGAAACATTGATCTAAGAACTTCCTTGGTGGTCTGGTGATTAAGACTTTGCTTTCCAATGCAGGGGATGTGGGTTTGATCCCTGGTTGGGAAGCTAAGATCCCACATACCTTGCAGCCAAAAACTCAAAGTATAAAACAGAAACAATATTGTAACAAATTCAATAAAGACTTAAAAATGGTCCACATTAAAAAAAATCTTTTAAAAAATCAATGCACTGATACAGTTTTATTATTGTTGTTTTAAGTTTGTGGAAAGTTCATAACCCCAGTCAAGGCCGTATATTTAAATTTATGTACAAAGCTAATTGGTTAAATCTACATTCATCTTTTGAATAAATCTGTGACATGACTCACATGGTCAATATGAATAATCAACAGCTCACTGTGTGTATCTTGGATGCCCACTCCCTTCCCCACTCCACCAATGATAATCCATGTATTAATTTACTGATAGTCAAATAGGGATTATCACTGGGCCATAACTTGTTTATTTGGTGAGATGGCCCTATGTCACTAAGGTACAAGCTTTCTGTTAAGAAAGAACAGGACCTCTACAATATGGAAGAGTTGAGAGTTGCATTCTCATTTGTTTATGAACATTTTATTTATTCCAGTCTTCCAAATGAAGACTTTCTGAGAGTTTTGAGTCCATAAAAATTATTTAAAATTTTAAGCTCATTAAAATATAATGCATTCCTATTGGTTTACAAGAAAAATTGATTCACATCAAAGATGAAAGAAAAATCCTTGGTGAATTATATACTTTCATGACTGGAAAACAAGATTACGATGTTCAGCTATAGTTGTGGCAATTTCACTTCTGGTTTATCCCCCTGAATTCCTCCAATAGACTTTTGAAGAGATATACTCTACAGTGTTTACTGCACTCTTATTTGTGGTGATGGAGAGTTAAAAACAAAATGATGTCCATCACTGAGAGAGTGGATAGATACAAATGTGTATGAATATATGCAGAAATTAAAAGAAAAGAATTAAATGTACATATGGCAACATGAATTTATCTTTCAAAATATAATTCTTGATGGGAAGTGTGAGAAACAGAATGAGGTATATAAACCAGAAATATTCATATAAATTAAAAATACATGCACCGAAAGCAATCCCTCATGTCTGTAAGAGTATAAGTATACCAAGTGATAAATAATGACATATTACTTTGGGAGGATTGGTAGGAGAATGAGATGAGGGTTTGGTGATAAAACAGAATAGATAAATAAAATAAGAGAGAGCCTTTGAAAGGATTGAAATGGACAGCATGTTATGAATGGAAAAGCATTATTAGCTTAAAGCATTATTAGCTTATATACATGGGATCCTATGTCTACATACACCCCCTTAAAAACAAAAAAGGGACAAACATACAAAAATACAATGAGTTTTGGGACTTTTTAATTTGGTTAATAAAAATACTATCCATTCCAGTTATGACAACCATTAAAACCTAGTTTCCGAATAAATGAATTCAGAAAGTATCCTTGTGATACAAGGATTCAAAACATGATTTTTAAAATAACGTATTTATCATGTGTGTGTGTGTGTGTGTGTGTGTGTGTGTGTGTGTGTGTATGCGCTCAGTTTTTCAGTCGTGTCTGACTCTTTGCGACCCCCGGACTATAGCCCTCCAGGCTCTTCTGTCCATGGGATTTTCAAGGCAACAATATTGGAGTGGATTGTCATTCCCTTCTCCAGGATATTTATCATACTAGAATATTAATAAAGATATTTCTAAATTCTAATGACATTTGGTGAAATTGAAATAAGGTTTTTGTAATATTATGAATAATATAGAGTAAAACATTTTATAATATTCTTTTATTTTTCTTTCATCCTTTTGGTTTTAGTTTCTATTATTTTGTGTCTGTATGCAATGTGAATAAATATTAGAAGAATAGTAAATGCATGTCATTTATAATTATACAAAAGACATATATACTTAATATGCATGTAACTTTTTTTTACTGATACAAATATATGATCAAAAAACTTTGTAAAAGGCAGGTGTCAATATTCAGAACTATATAAGTGTCACAGTAGATGAGAAATAGAAACAAGACTTAATGAGAACCAAGTAGTGGGCCAGTTGATGGGAGATCTGGGTTCAATCCCTGGGTCAGGAAGATCCCCTGGAGAAGGAAACAGCAACCCACTCCAGTATTTTTGCCTGGAAAATCCCATGGACAGAGAAGCCTGGTAGGCTACAGTCCGTGGGGTTGCAAAGAGTCAGACACAACTAAGCAACTTCACTTTCACTTTCAGTATAATATGCATTTCTAAAAGTAATATACTATATATAATATAAAGTATGTATTATAACATATAACATGATTGATATAATGGTACCTTCTTTAGACATATAACTAATCACATATGCATATTTATTTTCTGCTGCTAAGTCGCTTCAGTCGTGTCCGACTCTGTGCGACACCATAGACGGCAGCCCACCATGCTCCCCCGTCCCTGGGATTCTCCAGGCAAGAACACTCGAGTGGGTTGCCATTTCCTTCTCCAATTCATGAAAGTGAAAAGTGAAAGTGAAGTCGCTCAGTCGTGTCCGACTCTTTGTGACCCCATGGACCATAGCCTATCAGTCTCCTCCATCCATGGGATTTTCCAGGCAAGAGTACTGGAGTGGGGTGCCATTACCTTATTTCTAAGTCTATTTTTCATATAACAGTTTTTCAGTTGTGAGAAAATATTGTAGGTCGTAGGCCCATAATGTCAAATATAAACAAAAGTTGTAGGCAGAGAAGATACCATAGTGACTTGCATATATAGACTTATGCTGATGATTTTAAAGAGCTTTCAAAGAAATTTAAATATTTCAGAAATTTCAGTGATGGCATGGGGGGTGTTGTATTAGCATACTGGAATAAAATAACCCATGAGGAAGCTACTAGACTTTGTTTTTCTTAGCTTTTAGAATATTTAGAGCAATTTATAGTTATTTTGTTTTTCTTTATTTGTTATGGCTTGCTTTCTCCTCTAGACTGCAAACTCCAGGTAAGCAGAGACAAACTACATTCATCTTGTCTTTAGTTGTATCCTTGGTACCTATCACCATGTCTGGAACAATGGGCTCAATCAATATTTAGAGAATGAATGGTGAGGTGAAGAATGGGAGTGTTTGAGAGACGCTTAAGAAGTCCAAATTGGTAGATTGTAAATGATGTCTTCAAGACATTTCTGTTTTTATTGTTCCAGTCAAGGCCATCAGTCATAAGGTGAAGAACAGGCCATTTTCTATTTCTGTATCCTGTTTGAGAAGGAAGAAACATCACTTGATTATTTCCATGTAAATTTGTAGTGTGTGTGTGTGTGTGTGTGTGTGTGTGTGTCTGATGATCAAAGACTTTGAAGCACAGGGGCTTGGATGAATTTTGTGACCTTGAGCATGTTTCTTGTCCTCTACACTTCCTCACCAGTACAGTGTGTACAGCAATCACCACCTGAGTGAGGTGTTCTGAAGACTAAATGAAATTACATATGTAATGATTCTAGCAGACTGTAGGACATAATCAGTAGTTTAGGCTCACCACTATTCTCTCTAAACACATTCAGAATGACTAAATATTGTATAATAAAGTCATCATACATGTTTATTGTCCAAACTATGATATTTTGGAAAATACAGATTGCTAAACTAGAAAGGGCACTGAGACCAGAAGCATCCATGGGATTCTATGTTCAGAATATGTGGTTTATCCTATGGGATAAAGTGAAAGTGTTAGTTACTTAGTCGTGTCTGACTCTTTGAGACCCCATGGACTGTAGCCTGCCTGACTCCTCTGTCCATGGGATTCTCCAGGCAAGAGAATTGTCCAGTTCTCCATTGGAGTGGGTTGCCTTTCCTTTCTCCGGGGGATCATCCTGACCCAGGGATTGAACCTGGGTCTCCCATATTGCAGGCAGAGTCTTTCCCATCTGAGCCACCAGGAAAGCCCCAGTGGGATAAAGGATAATCAATTTCAGAGTACTTCTGCTTGTCTGAATTAAGAATGAGAAATCCTTTTGATTAGAAAGAAAATTATAAACATCTTTTTATGGTTGTACCTTATTGAAATTATAACTAAATGTGCCAAATAAATGGGAAAGAAACTTTCAGAGTTATTAATTCTGCAAAATGAAAAATATTAACTTACTTTGTTCCTCATAGTAATTATTATCCTTTTCAATTGATTTTGAGTTTACTCATGTACAGCTTTTGCTTTCATGAAACTGTAAGCACCGTGAACACAGGAATTATGTCCATGTCGTTCACCCCTGCAAAACTATGTCCACTACAGGTCTTAGTACATAGTAACACATCCCAAAATAAAAATACAAGGTAAGTGAGTAGACAGATTCAGTACAAAGCTTTTTCAAACAGTGATTGTGCCACCTATTGGCTTCGAGATTCTGGAAAGTTACTTAAACTTTCTGAGCTTCATGTCTCTCATCGGTAAAATGGGGACATACGAACTAGCCTGTTGTTGTAAGGATTAAATAAAAATAATGTATAGAACACATGTCCTAGTGCAGCCACATAGTGTGTGTTCAACAAATGCTTGCTATTTGTAGGATCTGTTTGGATAAGTCAAATGGAAAGGAAGGGAAGGAGGATTACAAAGTATTTATATTAGCAGGGACTTTTCAGGAACAGACATTTGACTTAGAGTTTGGATTCTGACTTGTTCCTTTTATACTAGTGACTCTTCAGTGGACTATTCATCAGACATAAATTACCTCAGACCTTAGTCAGACAGAGTAGGGGGCTCTGTAGCGATGGGGATCAATAGATGGGGGTGGCTGGAGGCTTTAGTGCTGGACTGATTTAATGGGTCTTGGAAAGAGCTGTATTAAAAGCTTTTAGGGGAAAGCTCCCCGTTGCTGCTTTTTGTACTCTGTCTAGTACCTTAATGAATGCTGCTATAAAGAGTGTTTTATCTCTGCGTTATGAGCCCAGGTTTGACTGTTTGTGCTCTCGGAAGGATGTTAGCTGTCTTGGGATAAGATTTTATGAAGGGAAGAACTCATAGGGAAATGGGATTCTTATGATGAGTACAAATCTGAAGAAATCAACAGCAATCTCTGGTATTAAATCCCCCAATCAGAGATTTTGGATTGATTAAAAATATACACCATTCAGACGACAGAATCTCATACCAGATTTCTGATAGTATAATTATCTTTATATTAATGTAACATTTTAGTCTGAAGTATGGATTTGTTCTCTAGGATACTAAAAACAACTTCGGGATAACAACATAAAATCCTAGTAAAGTTCTGTGTTTTCTTCAAAGTCACTCATACCTTTTAAATCCCAAAGCTTACCCTTTACAATTATCCAAGTGTAATATTGTGGAATATTGATTTGATTTTTTAAAATATGAGGACAGTATTGTACCAAGCATATGTGAATGTAACTTGCCTACCTTTCAGAGTGGGGTGTTATTCTAAAGTAGCAGAGCAGAGGACAATTCTTTCATATGTATCTAAACCCTCTCCTGTCACACACACAGTACGTAGTTTGTTTCGTAAGGATTTTTCTGTCTTGTTTTAGATATATTTTTCTAGGTGGCTTTTATGACTATTTATATATGGAGCCAGCACTTTAGCAGAGATAGTTTAGACTCCCCTTTTGATACCCACTTACCATGGAGCTTAGAAAGGCTAGGAAAGGAACTATGGTATTGAATGCATTGAAAATATTCCCATTCTTTCCTCTCTTATGAGTTGTCTCAAAAAGCATAAACTGAAGAGCCATTAGCAGAAAAATTGAAGCTACATTCTTTGGTTGAAATTGATTATCAGGGGATAGTTTAAGAAGATATTACTGATACATGGAGATTCTACTTAAATTCAATTAAATATTTTATTTCTATTTGGTCTTATTAATCACCTATACAAATGTAAACCTTTTGCGTGTGGTTAATTATTGAAGTTCAAAACATTATTTATTTATCAATTTCAAAAATATTTGATCCATTTTTTAGAATGTTACTATAGTCATGCATTTTAATACAGTGATTAATTTCATTTAATTTTTTAAATTATCACTATCCTATACAAAGTTGATTACAACATCATTAAACTTTTTATTTACTCTTTAATTTATTTGATTAAATTGTATATACTTTATTGAAAACTTACTATGAACTCTTATTAAAACCATAAAAATGAGTAAGCATTGCCTGCTTTTGATAACTCACAGTATGTGTGGTGAGTGAAAGGTCATTGAAATAAAGAGAATATTTTCAGAGACTGATAAGTTTGTAAAACTTCAAAATAGTTTACTGGACAGACTGGATATATGCTTTAAAAAATGTCATTTTTCATTTCTATCTTCTGGTTATAAGTTCATATGTTCATTTAAGGAAATTTGTGTTCAGTTCAGTTGCTCAGTCGTGTCCAACTCATTGCAACCCCATGAACCACAGCACGCCAGACCTCACTGTCCATCACCAACTCCCAGAGTTCACCCAAACTCATGTCCATTGAGTTGGTGATGCCATCCAACCATCTCTTCCTCTGCCATCCCCATTTCCTCCTACCCGCGGTCTTTCCCAGCATCAGAGTCTTTTCAAATGAGTCAGCTCTTCGCATCAGGTGGCCAAAGTATTGGAGTTTCAGCTTCAACATCAGTCCTTCCAATGAACACCCAGGACAGATCTCCTTTACGATGGACTGGTTGGATCTCCTTGCAGTTTAAGGGACTCTCAAGAGTCTTCTTCAACACCGCAGTTCAAAAGCATCAGTTCTTTGGTGCTCAGCTTTCTTTATAGTCCAACTCTCACATCCATACATGACTACTGGAAAAAACCATAGCCTTGACTGGATGAACCTTTGTTGACAAAGTAATGTCTCTGCTTTTGAATATGCTAAGTTGGTCAAAACTTTCCTTCCAAGGAGTAAGAATCTTTTAATTTCATGGCTGCAGTTACCATCTGCAGTGGTATTGGAGCCCCCCAAAATAGTCAGCCACTGTTTCCACTGTTTCCCCATCTATTTGCCATGAAGTGATGGAGCCAGATGCCATGATCTTCGTTTTCTGAATGTTGAGCTTTAAGCCAGCTTTTTCACTCTCCTCTTTCACTTTCATCAAGAGGCTCTTTAGTTCTTCTTCACTTTCTGCCATAAGGCTGGTGTCATCTGCATATCTGAGGTTACTGATATTTCTCCTGGCAATCTTGATTCCAGCTTGTACTTCTTCCAGCCCAGCATTTCTATGATGTACTCTGCATAGAAGTTAAATAAGCAGGGTGACAATATACAGCCTTGACGTACTCCTTTTTCTATTTGAAACCAGTATGTTGTTCCATGTCCAGTTCTAACTGTTGATTCCTGACCTGCCTATAGGTTTCTTAAGAGGCAGATCAGGTGGTCTGCTCTTCCCATCTCTTTCAGAATTTTCCACAGTTTATTGTTATCCACACAGTCAAAGGCTTTGGCATAGTCAATAAAGCAGAAATTGATGTTTTTCTGGAACTCTCTTGTTTTTTTTGGTGATCCAGCAGATGTTGGCAATTTGATCTCTGGTTCCTCTGCCTTTTCTAAAACCAGCTTGAACATCTGGAATTTCATGGTTCATGTATTGCTGAAGCCTGGCTTGGAGAATTTTGAGCCTTATGTTACTAGCGTGTGAGATGAGTACAGTTGTGCAGTAGTTTGAGCATTCTTTGGCATTGCCTTTCTTTGGGATTGGAATGAAAACTGACCTTTTCCAATCCTGTGGTCACTGCTGAGTTTTCCAAGTTTGCTGACATCTTGAGTGCAGTACTTTCACAGCATCATCTTTTAAGATTTAAAATAGCTCAACTGGAATTCCATCACTTCTACTAGCTTTGTTCATAGTGATGCTTTCTAAGGCCCACTTGACTTCACATTCCAGGATGTCTGGCTGTAGGTGAGTGATCACACCATCGTGATTATCTGGGTTGTGAAGATCTTTTTTGTACAGTTCTTCTGTGTATTCTTGCCACCTCTTCTTAATATCTTCTGTTAGGTTCATACCATTCCTGTCCTTTATTGTGCCCATTTTATCTTTGCATGAAATGTTCCCTTGGTATCTCTAATTTTCTTGAAGAGATCTCTAGTCTTTCCCATTCTATTGTTTTCCTCTATTTCCTTGCATTGATCGCTGAGGAAGGCTTTCTTATCTCTCACTGCTATTCTTTGGAACTCTGCATTCAAATGGGAATATTGTTCCTTTGCTCCTTTGCTTTTCGCTTCTCTTCTTTTCACAGCTATTTGTAAGGCTTCCTCAAACAGACATTTTGCTTTTTTGCATTTCTTTTTTTGGGGGGATGGTCTTGATCCCTGTCACAAATCTCTGTCCATAGTTCATCAGGCACTCTGTCTATCAGATCTAGTCTCTTAAATCTATTTCTCCCTTCCACTGTATAATCATAAGGGATTTAATTTAGGTCATACCTAAATGGTCTAGTCATTTTCCCCACTTTCTTCAATTTAAGTCTGAATTTGGCAATAAGGAGTGCATGGTCTGAGCCACAGTCAGCTCCTGGTCTTGTTTTTGCTGACTGTATAGAGCTTTTCCATCTTTGGCTTCAAAGACTATAATCAGTCTGATTTCAGTGTTGGCCATCTGGTGAGGTCCATGTGTAGAGTCTTCTCATGTTGTTGGAGGAGGGTGTTTACTGTGACCAGTGCATTCTCTTGGCAAAACTCTATTAGCCTTTGCCCTGCTTCATTCTGTACTCCAAGGCCAAATTTGCCTGTTACTCCAGGTATTTCTTGACTTCCTCCTTTTGCATTCCAGTCCCTTGTAATGAAAAGGACATCTATTTTGGGTGTTAGTTCTAAAAGGTCTTCTATTTTGTGTAGAACCCATATTTTTCACATAAAATTATATCTATAAATGTTTTACATATTTGGGTCTATACAGCTTAGTGTTGTTTTTTTTTTTTTTTTTAACTTAACTGCTCTACCATATTTTCCCATGTCTGTATTTCTTTTGCTATAATTTCATTTTTAATAACCACCCATCCCTCTGTTATTCAGATATAAAAATTACTTAGAATCCTCCATAATTTATTTGGCCAGTTCTTTACAATGTTTTCTTTAAAGATTTTTTAATACTATCATAAATAATATTCCAGTGAAAATTTTATAGATTAACTGATTACTTCCTTAAGAATAGAATATTGGGAATAGAAATACTTAAAGAGTTGGTTATAGGTATGTTCATACTTCATGTATTCTATATATATAGTCATATGTTCTTCAGAAATTGTGCAGTATATAAGGATGCCCAGATTTATTACACTTTACCATTCTTCTTAGTCTTTTTTATTTTTGATGAATAAACAAATAGCATTTTATTTTGTCTTTACTTAGCTAATAATGAAATCTAATTTTCCATTTTTATTAATAATTTGTACTGTTCATTAGTGAGTTATCAATAGTTCTATTTACATATGTCCTTGTTTAATTTGTAAGATCTCAGACTTCTATTTGATGAAATGACTGACTATTATACTTTTGTGAAGTTTCCACCATTATATTCAGGATTAAATAAGTAAATAAATGAAATGCTATATCTATGAAGCATGCAAGATATGGAAATCCCACACACCAGAAGCCTAGAGGTAGGTGAGAGGCAGAGCAAAGGTCATGCCAGCTGATGATTGTGTAGGACACATGTGATGGAGATGGTGTGCATACTCAGTCACTTCATTTGTGTCCAGCTCTTTGCAACCCCATGGACTGGTCTGCCAGGCTCCTCTGTCCAAGGTATTCTCCAGGCAAGAATACTGAAGTGGGTTTCCATGCAACCTCCAGGGTGTGTTCCTGATCCAGGGATTAAACCCACATTTCTAGCAACTCCTGCATTGCAGGTAAACTCTTTACCCACTGAATCACCTGGAAAGCCTGGAAATGGTGTAAGAATACTGTATTGCTGCTCAAGTTGACTTTCAACTCCCATGGAAAGGCTGGTTGTAAATAATTATAATTGAACTAGCCACTCTTTGACTCTGGGTGGCACAAAACCTCTTCAGTGAGAACTCAACATCCAAGGTGTATGTCTCTGATTAATTGGAGTCCAAGTTTACACTGTTCATGTATTCCAAGAAACACCATACTGAGAAATAAACATGGAAATTGGTCTCTGGTCGTTGAAACATCTCTGCTGTGTGTTGGAAACAAATGTAAATCTCTCTGGAGAGATACTTCAAAAACCAAAATGCTTGGATTTCCCATAATAACATCATGCTTTGTAGGAAATAAGCTAAAATAAAAAAAATTACAAAACATGAGATGAAAAATATTCATGATGAATAAGATTTAGTCAAACAAGAGAATTAACCTGCAAAACTTGAGAAAAGAGATTAATGCTATTAAGGAGACTATATAGAATGAATCAGATCAGATCAGTCGCTCAGTCATGTCCAACTCTTTGCGACCCCATGAATCGCAGCACACCAGGCCTCCCTGTCCATCACCAACTCCTGGAGTTCACTGAGACTCACGTCCATCGAGTCAGTGATGCCATCCAGCCATCTCATCCTCTGTCATCCCCTTCTCCTCCTGCCCCCAATCCCTCCTAGCATCAGAGTCTTTTCCAATGAGTCAGAATGAATAGGTATATTTAAAATTAATAATGTAAAAAATGTTATAGAAAACAAAAAAACAGAAGACTGATTTAAAACAAATGCAGTCTTGAAAGGTACCAAATACAAATTCTAAAAATAGGAATACATAGTCATTGAAATTTAAAACTTAATGATTTAAAATGCAAATTAGACATCCCCAAAGTATGAGAAAATAAGTGCATTAGAAGGGAAATTTGGGGGGAAGAACATGATATAGCACTGTCGTTGTTCAGTCATTTCAGACTCTTTGCAACCCCATGGACTGTAACACACCAGGCTCCTCTGTCCTCCGCTATCTCCTGGATTTTGCTCATATTCATGTTTATTGAGTCAGTGATGCTATCTAACCATCTCATCCTCTGCCGGCCCTTCTCCTTTTGCCTTCAGTCTTTACGGCATCAGGGTCTTTTCCAATGAGTTAACTGACTGTTCTTGTGAGGTGACCAAAGTATTGGAGCTTCTGCTTCAGCAACAAGGGAAAATATAGAAAAACAGGGTATATGAAAGAGTACTTTCAATGTGTGTTAATAAGTTTCCAGAGGAAGTGAAAAGAATGGCTCAGAATTTTCCAGAATTGACAAAATCAATATCTCTAGGCCTAACATGCACAGTTTACAGGAGTAACAACAATAATAATAAAGTAGTAAGTCATACCCAGATATCATAAGAGTGAATAATATCAAAGAAACATTTTTATAACATTCAAAAAAATGTAAATTAATTACAAAGGCCCAATTATTAGACTAAATATAGAACTTCAACCTCAACCACAGAAGATGGAAAATAATGGTGTTACAGTTTTGAAGTGTTAAAGTGTAAAAAATAAAATAAACTGTCAACATAGAAGCACAGAATTAAATAATCTATCCTTTAAGAATAAACTCAAACTAAACTTTCTCAATACCACATTAATAAAGAGAAATATAAGTAAATATATAAGTATTTGTAAAGGGAGTGGACATCCTGTTAAATTACTAGCTTCTTTTTACATTGATGTCTACATTTGATCTTAAATATATATATTACTATAATGAGAAATTAATATTCAATTCCCAGTTTATGGAGATGCTTTTGATCAGACAGGAATAAATAAACTAAAGTTTCTGTTTGTCACTTGCATTTTCTGATTTTGATTTTTAAAATATGTCCAATCAATCAACTCTGCTTTACTCTCCAAAATCTCTGCTTAAACTTGAAATGCTTTATTTTCTCTGTTCTTTAACAAATCAGATGTTATAAATGGGTGTGCCTTCTCAATGCTCAAACTGTTCATCAGTTTGAGAAATATATATTGTTTTTGATGAACATTCTTATTAACTCCTTTGACTATCAGGTACAAAAAAATAATGTCTTGTATTTAAATTTTAAAAATTAATGCTTTAGATAAATCACTATTTTAGCAACTTTTTGTTAATATTTATTATATGTTATATACTATACTGCTTCCCAGGTGGTGCTAGTGGTAAAGAATCCGCCTGCCTTTGCAGAAGAGGTAAGAGACATGGGTTCGATCCCTGAGTTGGGAAGATTCCCTGGAGGAGGGCATGGCACCTGATTCCAGTATTCTTGGTTGGCAAATCCTATAGACAAAGAAGCCTGCCTGGCTATAGTCCACAGAGTCGCAAGGAGTAAGACAGGACTGAAGCGACCTGGCACACACCTACCACACAAGAACTATGAAGAGCCCACTCATAAAACATTAAATTGTGAAACAGTAATGAAAATTTTCAGGCTTACTTCGGCATTATAATAAAAAAAATAGGATGAAAAAATACAACAGATCATTTGTGCTGAATTGGACTGAAAATATACTTAGCTTTCCAAAAAAATATGTTTCCTTTGTGTATTACACTTTGATTATAAAGGTCTTATTCTTTATACACAGAAAAACATTGTTGATAATTGTTCCAAATATGACATTCAATGTTTACTATTTTCTAGGACCAAAAGAATAGTACATGAAAATTTTATGTAGTGAATTACATGTATCCTACTATCAAGTCAGTCTTCTCATTTATAAATGTGTCATTGCTGCTTTTCTGTATAATAATGCATGCCTGACTTTGGTTGATTCACTTATATTCCAAGAGGACTGGGAACTGTGATAGACAGTATTTAGTAGCATGATCAGGATATCTCCTCTCTCACAGACATGTACAAATAGCTCCTTGTTAAAGTATACATTTCCAAGTAAGATATTGAATTAGAATAATAGAATTGTAGAATTATAAGCCATAATAATGGTCATCATATCCAACTCCTTCATTTTGAAGATGTGGAAACTGAGGTTCAAAGAGGTTAAGTAATATCCCTGGGGTGATACAGATACATAGAAGCTTCCCCAGAACCAAAATATCCCCTGAGCGCCTGTCCAGAACTGCTTCCACCATACCACACTGCAGGCCTGTGGAGGCAGGTTGTCAGATTTTAGAATTTAAATTATGACTTGGAAAAGAGGAAAATAAATTTCTTTATTGTTTTAGTTTTCTAAGTCCCCTTATCTAACATATTCCATTTTGGTGAAAGCTACATAAAGGAAGGTTAGGTAAGTTACCAAAGAACGTCTCACTTTGTAAAGTGAGAATTCATCTCAGACCTGAATCTGCTGAAAGCTCCCTATTTTACAGATGCTTCAAATTTATATGAAAAGTTTAGAAAGATAGAGAGTGATTAAAAAGGAGAGAGGGAAGGAAGGGAGGGAAGGTAGAAAGAAGAGAAAAATGTAGCATTGGAGGCATAATCAGGAAATGATATTAGATATAGTACTTCACATCTAGAAATTATGAGAAATTTACCTACTGTAAGGGGGACTATATCAGACTATGTTTACCTTAAAATCCATATTTAAATAATTTTGAATTGTTTTTTTTTATTTTTACTGGTGTTTTTTTATTGTGTTCTCTTTTATTAGGGGCCACCAATTTATAAAATATCTTCATTCTCCTAATACTCATCTAAGTATTTTCTCACTCTCAATTTCCTATTGTTTGGGTAAATTATTTTCCAGTTGATAATTTTAAAATTTTGTATATATTTTATTTGTCCTGATCTTGGCCACTTATTTCAAAAGTATTAATGAATTGTTAAAATATTAGGTATTTTAAAAGAAACCTACCAGCATTTATTTATGTAAATGAATCTTGAGTGTTCATTTTGGGTGAGTGGTCCATTATAAATTCTAGTTATATTCTTTGCTCATGCACAGATTTTTGTAATAGCTTCAAAGGCAAAAACATTCCTTCCTATTTTTATGATGAATTTTGTAACAGACATTGCTAGATTTCCTTCTATAAATTCCTTTCTTTTATTTTCTATAGAATCTTAACTGGAGAAGTATCATCTGGAAGCTTCTGGGATTTCCCTTATGTCGAGTAAATCTGAAAAGGGAGCTTCATGAGGGCAGATATTTTTATCTGTTTTTTTTACTGTTGTATGATCAGAACCTGGAATAAATTCTAACACATGCATGAGTGCATGCTAAGTCACTTCAGTCATGTCTGACTCTTTGTGACCCCGTGGACTGTAGCCTGCAAGGCTCCTCTGCCCATGGGATTCTCTAGGCAAGAATACTGGTGTGGGCTGCCATTTCCTCCTCCGGGGGATCTTTACAACTCAGGAATCGAACCTGAGTCTCTTATGTCTCCTGTATTGGCAGGCAGATTCTTTACCACTAGTGCCACCTGGAAAGCCCCACATATACTGGATGCTTAAGAAATTGTTTGATGAAATAATGAAAGGGAACACGTGCATGAATATTTGCCCCTTCTTGCTTCCTTTTGTTATCCTCATGCATGGAACATGAGTGTGATGCTAAAGCCCATCCTGAGCCAGAGATACTTGATGACAGGATGGAAACATGAAAGAGGAATGGATCTTAGAGCTACAGAATGGCTCTGCATGGCCTCCTTCCAATTTTAGGGGAGAGAGAAATAAAGTTTTCTCTTCTCAAGAGATTAAGGTCATTGTTACTTGGAAATTTCTGTTATAGGTGAACCTTGTACATATCAATAAAACTTTACTTTTTAAAAAACAGTGGAAAGTAATCAACAAAATTTGGTGGAAAATTCCTGTGAACCTGAGGTAAAGAGTTTATTTCTTTTTTTTGGTCAGAAATAAGTTTGATAAACACTTAATAAACCTTGTCAGTTTTATATTTTCAAAATTATAGTTAATGGATGGAAGCCCTAATCAGGACATAATCTTTTATCTATAATGAGGAACTGTTTATTGAAACTGAAGTAGAAGAAACTTTAGGAAGAATAACATAGAAATAAGTTAGTATGTCATGTTAAGCACTGTATTTTGATGTTTAAATAGTGTGTGTGTGTGATGGGGGCGGGCAGCTTCCCAGATGGCACTGGTGGTAAAGAACCCGCCTGCCAATGCTGGAGACATAGAGATGTGGGCTCAGTCCCTGGGTTGGGAAGATCCCCTGGAGGAGGGCAGGGCAGCTCACTCCAGTATTCTTGCCTGGAGAATCCCATGGACAGAGGAGCCTCACAGTCTGTGGCCTATAGGATCACAAAGAATTGGACATGATTGAAGCAACTTAGCAGCAGCAGCAGCTGTGTGTTTGTGTACATTTTAGTTGTGTAAACCTAAAATGATTCTCCATATTCGAATAGAATAAATTATATTTTTATTTTATGTATTATATATTTGTAGTCAAATAACTACATATTGTGGGCTTCCCTTGTGGCTCAGCTGATAAAGAATCCTCCTGCAATGTGGGAGACCTGGGTTCAATCCCTGGGTTGGGAAGATTCCCTAGAGAAGGGAAAGGCTACCCACTCCAGTATTCTGGCCTGGAGAATTCCGTGGACTGTATAGCCCCTAGGGTCACAAAGAGTTGGCCACGACTGAGCAACTTTCACTTTTACTTTCAGCTACATATTGTAACTCTATTTGCAAAAAATTTAGTAAGGGGTACTCATAATATTTAAGTAACAACCTTAAAGTCATTCAGGTGGTAAGAGGCAAATTCAAATCTTAACCTATGACTCCAGAGCTGTGTTCTTTTCATTCCTGCTATGATTTTGTGATAACTGGTGAAGGGAAAATATCTACTCTATCCAAGATGTATAATTGTATAATTCCAATATATTTCATTGATAACATAAGGGCATTATAATTTTAATGGTGAAGCAGTTCATATAAGATGAAAACCATTCACATTATCAGGCCTAAACTCGTTTTATCAATGGCTGTCAGATTCCAGAATGAGTATATGAATGAATGAATAACTTTCCAGCGAGTAGTTCACTGAGAATCAGCATGGATTAACTAAAGAAGTGAAAACAATTTATGTTAGACTCAACAAATTTCTATTGACTACAGTGACTAAATTTGTATATAGAAGAATTTTGTATGTATGTAGTATCTGGATTTCAATAAGTCACCTGGTCAAGTTTGTGGAAAAGAGTGAATGATAACAATGGAATAATAGTGTAAAATGAATGGGGTTTATATAAGTATAGTAAGTGGACTATACCTAAACAATTGACTAACAGGTTGATGCAGCTCAGAACCAATACCATTGCCTTGTAGTCACTTCCTGTGTGCACGTCCACATTGTTCCAGTTAGTAGAGAAAATAAATTACCTTAGACAAATTATGTTACAATCTTCATAATGTGAGTTCAAGCCATAGATAGAGGTGATTTTGCCATCTAAGTAATTGTGTATTTTTAACCTTAATGTGGTGAATAAAAAACCTTTTATAGCAAGTGTCTTGTGAAACACAACTTGCATTAAGAGGAAGTAACATTTTGTTAAAAGTTATTTGATGGTAAAATTGTCAAAAAGAACTCTGAAATTCTTTCCCCCTTGTCCATGTCATTCTTTTCAAAGGTACAGATAGTGTTATCTTTGACCTTGAGCACGGGTGACTTGATACTGTGAGTACAATTTGCCTCTTGAAGGTTTAAGGAAACAGGTGCACAGGTTGGAAATCACATGAGCTTTTCCTAATTGCTAAAGCTGGTGGATAGCTTGTTTCTGTAGGTGCTGAAAGAGGCTTGGACCATTGCAGACTGATCAATCTTGCTCAATCTGCTACTTAGTGACAATCAGAGCAAGACCAGAGACCTTGAATATTGCCAGCATTATATAGCACAGGACAGACAATTGTCATAATATTTCCAGCTGTCACTGAGAGACTAAGCAAGATTTAGGAATAAATGATCATAATCATTATAGTCGTATTTATTCCAGCCCCTTCATTATTAGTTCTGGATATGGCATGTTTATCTCTTAAATTAAGAATGATTTGTTCCCATGTAGTGCCTATCACTTGAGAATTTCAACGTGCTTTATGAGCTTTGGGCTGAGTTTACATCTAGCCTGGAACTTCTGCCAGTGCTCTTCTGAGTCCCTCTGGAGCTCTTCTGCGTGTGCTACTATTTCCTTAATGGCACTTCTCACTCAAATCATCTCTGTTGGGATGACAAAGAATTCTGCTGAGGTTTGGAGGAAAATGTGAATTTGAATTTGGAGCACTAGCTCTTTAATCCTTTCAGCTCTCTTTGAAGTAAAGAAGTGATGACAATTATTGCATCCATTTTCTAGACTGGATTTCAGTGTGTTGCCATTGAAACCATCTCTGCAGAGGTGACTTACAGGCCTTCGGCTGTCCTCCACCATATGCTGCCTCCCTGATATAAATTAAAGTGGGAAGAGAACAGAGAGATTTGGATCCCAGAGCTTGTTTCTATAAAATTAAGTAACATTTGATTTTCACTCATTTAAAATGGATGACTTAGTTTCTTCTTTGTAAAATATAAGGTACCACACAAAATAGTTTGAAAATAATTTGAACTCTATCCATTTAACCTATTACTGATGGGTTGCTATATATGAGTGTATATATATATATATAATATATATTATATATATATAATTCATTTTGACTCTTACTTTTTTCACTTTTGAGCAAATTTGTATATCTTACCTCTACTTTATACTCAGATCAATATTAAATTATTATTTCATAGCCATATTCTTCAAGAAGCATTGTTGAAACAACAGCATGCAGTATACTGTTTTAGGGGCTGCACTGGGGGAGTAAGGGGAGGCCAAAATGATTCATTTGTGTATTTTGGAAGCCAAAGTATCCTGTAAACCAATGCTTTATATGCCATCTCGCAAAGTGGATTATAAATAAGTTGAGGTTTCTATTTCACATACATTTTTAATCTTTGAAAAAGTTTCAAATATAGCTTCCCAACATAAACACACACATACACACACACACAGACACACGGGAAAAAAGCATTCTTGGAACTCTATAGAGATAATCAGCACCAAAATCCTGACATTTTTCCCACTTTTTTCTTGTGTTAAAAACATACCACTTCTGTCAGTTATTGCTAGATATTTTCTCAAATGCAGACTTATCCTCCTACCAAAGTAGAAATGCCATTAAAAAAAACTTTAAAGTAGTTTTTCAAAAATCAGCATGATGGATTTTTAAATGTTTGTTCATCAATAATATCCCATCACTGGGACTACACTGAAAAAGCATAAAATTCTATTTGTTGGGACTGCCGGATGCTGTAATGGCCCAGTTGCTAATTGCTCTGTAAAACCCAGAGACAGTATTCCTTACACACCATATTTTCAGGATGCAGAATTTGATTAATTGATGCTGGATGGTTGGCTATCATAAGGCATGACATTTAGTCCAGACAGATGAAAACTGGTTGAAAAAAAAACTGTGTTCAAAAGCATTGAAAAACAAGATCGTGAAGGGTCAAAGGGCAATGGGAAAAAAGCTATTTGACAGTTAGCTCATATTTACCTTATAAATTTTTTAATAATAGCTGATGCTTTTTAATCTCTGACTGTCTTACACTACAAAGTGTAAGTCAATGTGTAAGCTAATTGCAGAAAGCAAAAGTGGTATTTAATGCACTGGACACTTTCACAAAGTATTGTATCTCTAATTAGTGTTTGTAACTGATGTGACAGCAGTTTATAGAGCACCAAAATAGTTCCTAATTTGTCAAGTGGGTCTGAAGCTTATGGCAGCTTTCTGATCATCTCCCTTGCCGCAGGACCTGAAAGCACCTTCAAAAAGCTTTCTCTCATTGATCTTTAGTCAGATGCTGACCGAAAAGCAGACAGCCCTGCCAGAAAGAAGATAGATAGGTGCTGCACTGGCATGAAAAACACCGCACCCTTAATGAAAAAGGTTCCTGCTTATAACTCATGTGTGTGTACAAACACATCCACACAGGGGGTTTCAGTGAGAATGGCAGTCCTGGAAATTAAGGGGAATGCATTTGCTATTTATTTTTTCATTCTTCTCACATACAGTTGCCCATCATGAATGTCTAGAATGCACTAGGCAGGCTGTTCATTAGTTCCTCCTTAGTTTCTTTTTTGTGGCTCTCTAAGGTGAAATGTTTTAATGATTAGCTTATAATTTTTAGAGAGTTGGTGAGCTAATGCAGGCACAGAAGATAAATACCAAATTGTGGTGTTGTTCTAAGCATAAACAAAGGGTTGTTTGATATAAATTTTGAATTTATAAGAACATATATACTACAAATTAAAATCTCATCTGTGTTTTGTGGCGACCCCACTGCTGTCTTTCTGATGCTAAGGGATGATGTTCCCATAATAGAATATCAATGATATATTTGTATTTTAGAATGGCTTATGTAATAGGAAAAATATCCAAGAAAGTTACTCAGTATGCATTTGTCAGCTACTTTTTAATTTGTCAGGTTAACAGAATGTATTACTAAAGATAACATGATTCTCCCACCCACATCACATCTTAGCATCAGAGTCCTGGGCACTACACCAGGGAAATCATTAAGTAACTTGAAAAGGGCACCCTGTCTGCATTGATAGGGACCAGTTCATTGAAAAATGCAATCACCTCATCCTTAGGGAGGGAATGTGTTGTGTTTAGCAAGTTCAGCCACCAAATTTTGCTACTTACTAACCTTGATGCTCAAGGTTTATTTCTTATAAACATTTTCTGAGAATTACAAGTTGCTTTTCTCTGTTAACTCCCAATCATTTCCAAGTGAATTGTAGTTTGAGATAAATTATGGGGGGAGACGATGTACAATTTAGCTAACTATAACTGCAGAGATTCAAATCAACACGACAAAAATAATCTCTCTTCTATTCCCCATTTTTATTATCTTCCTATGTTTCATAGGTTGGGAGAGGGTCCATCCTAGCCAGTGTATTAAAAACCAGACACACCACTTTACTGACAAAGGTCTGTATAGTCAGAACTATGGTTTTTCCAGTAGTCTTGTACAGACATATGTGAGAGCTGGAACATAAAGAAGTCTGAGCATTGAAGAATTGATGCTTTTGAATTGTGGTGCTGCAGAAGACTCTTGAGAGTCACTTGGATTGCAAGGAGATCAAACCAGTCTTAAGTGAACCAGTCAATCCTAAAGGAAATCAACCCTGAATGTTCATTAGAAGGACTGATGCTGAGACTGAAGCTCCAGTACTTTGGCCACCTGATGTGAAGAGCCAACTCATTGGAAAAGACCCTGATTCTGGGAAAGATTGAGAACAGGAGGAGAAGGGGGTGATAGAGGATGAGATGGTTGGATGGCATCATCAAGTCAATGGCCATGAGTTTGAACAAACTCCAGGAGATGGTAAAAGACAGGGAAGACAAGCTATAGCCTATGGGGTGGCAAAGAGTTGGATATGACTTAGCAGTTGAACAACAGCCATCCTCTTACAAAACCTGGGAGCATTCTTTGGCTTGTATTTTCCTCACCTATATTCTTCTTATCAAGTCATAACCAATCCTTCTCCAAGTCTTAGATTTATCGGTTAATAATTCTCAAATATATCTACTATTCTCCATTGACACCAGCTTAATTTACCATCTTCTGTAAACTGATGCTGCAAGAACCTCTTAATGAGTGTCACTTAATCTACTCTACTCCCACAAACGTATTCTTAAGGAATAAACCAGTTATGATACTCTTGCATAAAAGGTTTGATGCAGTGGTTTTTAAACCACTGTGGCTCAGAAGTCTTCCTTCATATTCTCAAATTTATTTAGAGTCCCTAAAACCTTTTGTTCTTGTGGGTATATCCATTTATGTTTATCGTGAAAGTGAAGTGAAAGCGTTAGCAGTTCAGTCGTGCCCACCTCTTGCAACCCCATGGACTGTAGCCCACCAGGCTCCTCTGTCCATGGAATCCTCCAGGCAAGAATGCCAGAGTACATAGCCATTCCCTTCTCCAGGGATCTTCCTGAACCAGGGATCAAACCCAGGTTTCCTGCATTACAGGTATATTCTTTACCATCCTAGTCACTGTGGAAGACTGATATTTATCATATTAGAAATTAAAACTGAGAGATTAAAAGTTATTTACATATTAATTCACTGAAAAATAAAATAACATTGCAATATTTTTTTGTGTGAAAAATCATTGTGTTTTCCACAACAGGCAATGACAAGAACAGCATCGTTTTACATTTTTGCGAATCTCTTTAAGCTCTAGATTAGTAGAAGATAGCTGAGTTCTTATTTCTGCTTCTGTATTCAATCTGTTGCAATATGTTGTTTAGTTGAAGCGTATGAAAAAACTTCAGCTTCTGAGACATAAGTAGCTTGAGGTAGATCTTGGTAGTCTTTTCAGCTAGGCTTTTTTGAAATTAACACTAAAATTTTTCTTTAAGGAATTTTACATTTTTTAAAAATAATTTTTATTAGAATATATTTGCTTCACAATGTTGTGTTTTTTCTACTGCACAGCAAAGTGAATCAGCTATACATGTATATATATATATATATACCCTCTCTTGAATTTCCACAAAGCATTGAGTAGAGTTCCCTGAACTACATATCTGGTTCTCATTAGTTTTGTATATTATACACAGGAGTGTCTATGTGTCATTCTCAGTCTCCCAGTTCATCCCATCCCCTCTTCCACCTCCTTGGTGTCCATACATTTGTTCTCTATGTCTGAGTCTATTTCTGTATTGCAAATAAGATCATCTATACCATTTTTCTAGATTCCACATATATGTTTTAATATATGGTATTTGTTTTCTCTCTCTGCCTTAATTTCACTCTATTTGGCAGTCTCTAGGTCCATCCACATCTCTACAGATAACCCAATTTCCTTCCTTTTTATGGCTGAGTAATACTCCATGTACCACATCTTCTTTACCCATTTCTTCTGTTGATGGCCGTGGTTGCTTCCATTCCCAGCTATTGTAAATAAGTGCTTCAACTGAACATTGGGGTGCATGTGTCTTTTTTGACTTACAATTTTCTTTGGGTTTATGCCCAGGATTGGAATTCCTGGGTCATATGGTTGTCCTATTTTTAGTTTTAAAGGAACCTTCATACTGTTCTCCAGAGTGGTTGTATCAATTTACATTCCCACCAACAGTGCAAGAAGGGTTGCCTTTTCTTCCTACCCTTTTCAGCATTTATTGTTTGTAGATTTTTAAACTCTTTCATGGATGCATGCTTAGTCACTCAGTTATGTCCGACTCTTTGTAACCCCTTGGGCTGTAGCCCACCAGGCTCCTCTGTCCATGGGATTTCTTAGGCAAGAATACTGCAGTGGGTTGACATTTCCTTCTCCAGGGGATCTTCTACATCTCCTGTGTTGACAGGAGGATTCTTTACCACTGTGCCACCCAGGAAGCCCTGTTGTTTGTGGATTTTTAAATGATGGCCATTCTGATAAGTGTGAGGTCATACCTCCTGGTTTTAATTCGCATTTTGCTAATAATTAGTGATGTTGAGCATTTTTGTGTGTGTGTGTATTTGTTGGCCACGTGTATGTTTTCTTTGGAGAAATGTCTGTTTAGGTCTTCTGCCCATTTTTTGATTGGATTGTTTATTTTTTTGATATTAAGCTACCTGAGCTGTTTGTAAATTTTGGAGATTAATTCTTTTTCAGTTACTTCATTTGCAAACTTTTCCCCCATTCTGAAGGTTTTCTTTCTGTCTTGTTAATGGTTTTCTTTGCTGGGAAAATTGGACAGCTACATGTAAAAGAATGAAATTATAATACTCCGTAATACAATATGCAAAAATACACTCAAAATGGATTAAAGACTGACTATAAGGCCAGACAGTATAAAAGCCATAGAGGAATACATAGGCAGACCACTCTTTGTTGTAAATTGCAGCAGGATCTTTTTTGATCCTCCTAGAATAATGAAAATGAAAACAAAAATTAACAAATGGGACCTAAGTAAATTTAAAAGCTTTTGCACAGCAAGGGGGTTTTACATTTTTTAAGGGGAAGAAAATGCTTTTTTTTTTTACTTGACTACATCAGGATATTCCTGAAAGATTAGTTGGGTTGTGGAATCTGAAAACATATCACTGAACTTTTTATACTCTGTTACATTAAAATTCATTGGTCTTTCCAGCATTGTAAATGGATCTTTTACCCATGAGTGATTTTAAACATCATGCACTCATTTGGAAAATATTACTTCAGTGAGTTATATAGATCTTCAAATGTTGACATATTTCTTTTATTCAGTATCAAAATATCACATTTGTTACTGTCACTACTACATGTATCAGAAGTCTTTAGGTATTTGGAAACTGCCAGGCTCATCATGGTAGTGGATATACATTTTCCAAAATTCACTTGAAACCTCTAACTTTATCATTTTTAACAATTGGTATGTTTTTTGAAGTGACAGGTGCACTTAGTTCATTTTTGATAAAGTGACTGCCATGTACCAAGTATGAATAACCATAGTCTGTCTGTAAGTCTTTCTTTAGAGTAAAAATGGTGTTTGGTGAAAATATCAGCTGTTTAGCTCACTACTTAAATAATTGCACAAATGCTTTTCTTTGAGACAACTATCCTACTTGGATATACACCAGAAGAGTTTTACTTCTCAGTTCATGCACAGAACATTTTAAACATTTGTACTCAAATGTTGATATTTATAGAAATGGTGGTTTTTATTACTGCACCAAGATATTCTTAAGTGAAATTGGCTTTGCTTCCCTCCTCCCAGGAGTACATGGGCGAATACTGTCAGTACAGTTTGGTACCACAGTCTTGGTTCATGCTAGAAGGTACTAGCAGTTTTGCCCAGCATTCTTTTGCACAATCCATGTACATTTTCCCCAAAATTCTTCTGCACAACATTCTTTTACAATATGACTTATTCCAGAATAAAGCATAATATTAAAAAATTAAACTCTTTGAATATATCAGAACCACTATATGTCAGTACCACTATATATATATATATATATCACACACACATAAGTATATCAGTACCATTGTGTTTGTGGTCAACATAAAATAAATTTTTTTCAATGAGTAGCTGGTGCTGTTACCAGACACACACAAACAAAACAACAAACAGTCCCAACCTGTATGTGCATTGATCCAGTTAAACTTCAAAAATAACAATTCCTCAGAGGAGATGTAAACTTGGCCTTCACATTTTCAATTAAGTCATTATTTTAACAAAGGACTGTATTGTTGGAAACTAATGGTGCCATGTTTCCTTCTACTGCCGTTTCCTCCAACAAGTATTCAGAAATTTCTTGTCAACTCTACAAGGCTTTGTTAGCCTTTCAGTTGTTGTTTGAATGTCTCCATCCGATACAAAATACAATGTAACCTGTAAAGTGCTTTAGTGTGTTATTCATTTCTGGTCTTCAACGTGGTGAACCATTTTTACCTTTCAAAGTTCATTTATCCTATGTATAAAATATTCAGTTCCTTTTCCTTTACATTCTGAATGATGGTCTCAAAATGATGCCACCATAATACTATTCTAAAAGTTCTGTTGTGCAAGACATGATAAGGTAAATGTTTAATATCTCTGAAGTTGAGAGAAAGGTAGCTTTTATCATATTTTCAAATTCTTATTTACAGATTTTTTATTTCCTCTGGAGTATATTCTGCTCTTCCATGAGTCAGAGAATTCTGATATGTCTGCTTCATCTTTTATAGTGTCTTTAGATGTAGATGGTGCAACGGCAGGTTAAGAAAGCAGGTCCTCTAATCTCTCTTTAAAGGTCAATGATCCATCCTAAATATAATAAAAATATGTTATAAATACGCTTGATTTATTTTAGAGTAAAATGCTACTTAACTAAAAAAATAAAATTTTTGGAAAAGATCAACGATTTAGAAACAGTTTCAAAATTAAAAATGTACTATTAAGGTGAAAGTATTTTTAGTTCTGTATGTGTTTCTGCACAGTTACAAAGAAAACTTCAGGATTTCAAGCTAGTAATTTGTGGAAAGATAATGAAGTTAAAAAATTATAGCAAGTATACTCAGAAATAACTAGTAATAGCACAGTAGAAATGCTGATATCAAACCGTTAAACTCTGAAAATGCATATATTTATACCTTAAGAAAACACAAAAAATGCACATAGCCATCAGAGAAATGACATCACAGTCTATGCAGAGTCTGAAAATCTCCACCATACACAGTGCAAGAAAGGATGTGTAACAGGCTTTTTGCACATAATACTTTTTAGTATTATTATGAAAAATGGTTTTGACCCTGGGATCTCCTGAAAGAGACTCAAAGACCTTCAGGGGTTCCTCAGAGCATATTTTGTCTATTACTGATATAATGAATGTTAACTGAACACTCCTAGGATTAAAATAAAAAACTTTCACATGCTTGAAAAAACACTCTAAGGCTTCCCTTTTCTGTACAAGTCTACCCTCACCTCTAATCGGGCTACCCCATCAAATTCTCTCTGACCCCGGGGACTTACCTCTTCTGCCTTCCTTACTCTTGGAGTGCCCATTTTGCCCCAACCTATATACTAATGGTTGAAGGCTTAGCTTCCTCAGCTATTCAGGCTTTTTTTGATTCATAACTATAAGGTCCAAATTATTATGCCCATAATTATACCTAATTTATTATTTATTATTATTCAGATACCATTTGTGCTTTGTCATGGTTGACTTTTCTCTCCTACACACTCCAACTTCATTCAGTTGTCCTTTAGAGTTTGCACTCTTAACAATTTTTAGTTAAAACTATAATGTTTACATTACTTTGATTATGCAAATATTGTTCACTGCAGAGAAAAGTAATGTATTAAGAATATGTTTCATTTCTCTTACCGAGTAAGCCTCATTTTTTCACATGTGTACTATACTATAAATATATATTTGAACATCTTAAATTTCTTTGTCAGATCTATCATACACTTATCACTAGGTTATTTTTTTAAACATCAAAACATGTCAAAAATTTATCAGTCCTATTTTCTCCCTTTGTTAAAAAATTATTTTTACTCAAATTCATACTGACTAATTTTTAGGCTACATGGCTGCTATTCTGGCTTTCCTTTTGTTAATTCTTTTATCCTATGTTTAATTATCACTTCCTGGATCCCATATTTTCTATTTTCTTGGTGAAAGAGAAATTTTATTGGGGCATATACTCTGGTTGGGTATATGAGGGGTTAATATCCTGAGTTCTTGCATGTTAGAAATTATTTTAGCCTGATCCTTGATGGATAGATAATTGTTTTTCTGGAAGTAGTGGAGAGAAGATGGTAAGGATGTCTCCTGTTGCCATGCAGACTGTCATTTGATACTTTTGTCAGCTTGAAATTTCATGCCTATGTCCACCACCCCTGATGTTCCTAAGTCTATGTTGAGAATATATCTTCTGCTTTCTGGGGTTGTGTTGCTGGCTGGGGAAGGATGCTCATCATTTAGCTACATGGGGTGGGGAAGGCATCTTGCTACCTGTCAGTATATAAACTTTTGGTACTTCTCCCATCCTTAGCCCTGCACCCCAATCCCGCCTTGCTTTTCCTGGTGCCTCAGAGTCCCGACATTTTCAGAGTTCATAGCTCAAGTCTCCTTGGTGTATTTCTCTGTTGGCACTATCTTATAACTTCCTCAGATCTATTAACTATTCCTTTGTCTACTTTCTATCTTCTAAAACTTTTCTGAAATATTTTTTCCTGCCTTTGGTGATTTGCTTTATCCCTGTGAGATGATGCTTGTCTAAACATTTTTTTAAAATTTCTTCCTATCATTTTGGGTCCTGGGAGAGAGAAAAGATAAATTCATCTGGCTAATCTGACATCTTTTCTAAAAACTTCTTGATCCTGAAAAAAATTATTTTGGAGATATGTACCTAGCATATAGATCCACTGCAGGGTCACCAGTTATCCTGGCTTGACTCAGGATTCTGGGGATGAAGGACTCAGGGCTAAAACTGGCAAAGTCTGAGGTAAACTTAAACTATTGGTCACTCCAGAAATAGCTTTCTATTATGACACTCATAGAAATACTCCATCCTTGTAGATGGAAAACACTTCTGTTATTAAAAGTATTTCCCCATGGGTTCACATATCACCCACAAATATTTATTGGACACTTAATTGCATAATGGGCTACATGAGGCACCTCAAAATAAACATATCAGATATTTAGCCCTATGAACTTTTCTGCCTTTTTTTTTTTAGGTATCAGGTAAATAAAGACACATTCTAGAAAAAGAATCTCTCCATCTGTTCCCCAATGGCAGAGTATTTTCCCTGAAAGTTTTATTCTCTCCCTGTCTATAGATATAGATATGGATCCTAAATTCGCCCATTTCTCTTTTTTAAATTAAACCCTACTAGTCCTTACTTTAGATCATCACAGATTCTGGGTTTTGTTGTCACATCATGAGACGATAAGACATTAAAATGCAACCAGCAGACATTGTATAAATCAGGCAGATTTTCAACATCATAGTGCTGGATGTATATTCTACATGGAAAAAAGCCAGGTACTCTAGGTGTAAGAAGCAGGATTGAAATCTCTAGAGTTAAAGAGCTTGTCAGGGCCTCATAAAAGGGATAAGGATACAAAATAAACTCCTGTTATTCTAGAGAAAAAGAGTATAAATAGATAAATGGCAGAAAATCAGCTATATCATCTGAGCCAAACTGGAGGTGAGAGTGTATCAAGATCATGGCCATAGAAAGACCATGCTTTACTGAACAGTTGGGTGTAGAGGGCTCACAGGACCCCAGGATTACTGGAGCTTGGTTAATTCTCAAAATTATGATCCTAGTGGAGAGAAAATGTTACAATATTGACTGTCTTGTGCAGTGTGGTCAATAATAAATGTAAGTGCTTACATATTAATAAATATGTAATACTTAAGTAATACTTACATATTACTTAAGGTTCTAAGTATTGTTTTAGTGCTTTCTATGCACAGCTCTCCCTCAGTTTATGATGGAGTTATGTCCCACCATAAATGTCATCATAAACACAAAATACTGTAAGTTGAAAATCCATGTAGTACATCTAACTTACCAATCATCAAAGACCCTGATGCTGGGAGGGATTGGGGGCAGGAGGAGAAGGGGACGACAGAGGATGAGATGGCTGGATGGCATCACCGACTCGGACGTGAGTCTGAGTGAACTCCGGGAGTTGGTGATGGACAGGGAGGCCTGGCGTGCTGTGATTCATGGGGTCACAAAGAGTCGGACACGACTGAGTGACTGGACTGAACTGAACTGAACTTAAGGGTGCTCAGAACATTTAGATTAACCTGCAGGTGGGCAAAGCTTATTTTATAATAAAGTGTTGAATATCTCATATAATTTATTGATTGCTATACTGAAAGTGAGAAACAAAATGGTCATGTGGATATAGAATGGTGGCAACTGTATGACTGTTCCCCTCGTGATAGTGTGACTGATTGGGACCTGTCGCTGGCCAGCTGCCACTGCCACTGCCAAGACAGAATATCTGCCACATATTGCTAGCCCAGGAAAAAATCAAAATTCAAAACTGAGAAAGGAATACAACAAGGCTGTATACTGTCACCCTGTTTATATAACTTATATACAGAGTACATCATGTGAAATGCCAGTCTGAATGAATTACAAGCTGGAATCAATTTTGCTGGGAGAAATATCTACAACCTCAGATATGCACGTGACACCACTCTAACGGCAGACAGTGAGGAACTAAAGAACCTCTTGATGAGGGTTAAAAAGGAGAGGAAAAAGCTGGCTTGAAACTCAACATTCAGAAAACTGAAATGAAGGCATCCGGTCCCAGCACTTCATTGGAAACAGAAGGAGAAAAAGTGGAAGCTGTGACAGATTTTTTTTTTTTCCTCTTGGGCTCCAAAATCACTGAGGATGGTGACTGCAACCATGAAATTAAAACAATCTTGCTCCTTGGAAGGAAAGCTATGACAAACCAGGATAGCATATTAGAAGGCAGAGACATCACTTTGCTGACCAAGATTTAAAAAACCATAGACTTTTGGTATTTCCAGTAGTTATGTATGGATGTGAGAGCTGGACCATAAAGAGGGTTGAGCTCTGAAGAACTGATACTTTCGAACTATCATGCTAGAGAAGACTCTTGAGAGTCCCTTGGACACAGGAGATCAAACCAGTCAATCCTAAAGGAAATCAATCCTCAATATTCACTGGAAAGACTGATGGCAAAGCTGAAGCTCCAGTACTTTGACCATCTGATGTGAAAGGCTGACTTATTGGAAAATGCTCTGATGCTGGAATGATTGAAGGCAAATGGAGAAGAGAGCAGCAGAGGATGTGATGGTTAGATAGCATCACCAACCCAATGGACATGAATTTAAGCAAACTGAGGGAGATAGTGGAGGACAAAGGAGCCTGGCGTGTTGCAGTTCATGGGGTCCCAAAGAGTTGAACATGACTTAGCGACTGAACAACAATAATATTATGAAATATCCATTCAGTTGAGGAATACCTCTTTCTTTTGACATTTTTAGCTCTTAACCTGTATCTTTCACTTGACATCTCTATAGCAGTTTATATTATAATCTTGAAACCCTTTTCTATTGCTCTGTAAAAATATCTCTGTTTTACATCCTGTTTGTTGTGTCCAGTACTATCCCTAAAGCAGGCTATGTGGGACGTCTTGCCCTTGCTTTTGTGCATTAGAGGTTGTTCTTTGTGTCTCTGTTTTGATATGACCCTTTCAAAAGGCTGAGGAGTCTCAGGACAAAAGAGACATGCCCTAGGAGCTTCTTCCACACTTCCACATGCACTCACCACTCTCTGGGTACTTGGCCAATGTATTTCTTTGCTCCGTCACTCTAATTCTAATTCTGGGACCAAACTGAGCCTCTGCCCTATGACGGTCTTCACCTGAGACTTTGCTGCCAGTGTGCATGTCCCCTGGGTCCAAACAGTGGCAACGGGTGGCATTTGTAGGGGAGCAGGTGTTGATGGAACTTGGATGTTCAAACTGAAGTGTCTGCTATCCACATACATGCATCAATGGCAGGTGGAACTAAGGACTGGAAGAGAAAGAGGTAGGGTTTTGTACACTCATTTTGTCTTCTTATCCTAAGAGGCAGGTATGTTCTTACCATTACATGCCATTAGCAGCTCCCTTTTCTCAAACAAAGACTATTTTCCTGTTTCTCAGGACAGGGTATGTAACTGTTTTCCCACTAGTGCATTACCTCTGGATTCTTTTTAATCTACACCTCTATTCTTATATATGAATGATTCCCAGATACATTTGTCCCAGACTGTAATATTCAAGTGCTTTCAGTAGACTTGTTTCAAGCGCTTGAGTAGGTCTCTTTGGGGTCCCATGAGCACCTCAAGACTCAGTTCAGTTTAGTTCAGTCACTCAGTCATGTCCAGCTCTTTGTAAACCCATGAACTGCAGGAGGCCAGGCCTCCCTGTCCATCACCAACTCCCGGAGTTCATTCAAACTCACATCCATCGAGTCGGTGATGCCATCCAGCCATCTCATCCTCTGTCGTCCTTTCTCCTCCTGCCCCCAATCCCTCCCAGCATCAGAGTCTTTTCCAATGAGTCAACTCTTCGCATGAGGTGGCCAAAGTACTGGGTTTCAGCTTTAGCATCATTGCTTCCAAAGAATACCTGGGACTGATCTCCTTTAGAATGGACTGGTTGGATCTCCCTGCAGTCCAAGGGACTCTCAAAAGTCTTCTCCAACACCACAGTTCAAAAGCATCAATTCTTCAGCACTCAGCTTTCTTCACAGTCCAACTCTCACATCCATACATGACCACTTGAAAAAACATAGCCTTGACTAGATGGACCTTTGTTGGCAAAGTAATGTCTCTGCTTTTGAATATGCTGTCTGGGTTGGTCATAACTTTCCTTCTAAGGAGTAAGTGTCTTTTAATTGCATGTCTGCAATCATCATCTGCAGTGATTTTTGAACCCCCAAAAATAAAGTCTGACACTGTTTCCACTGTTTCCCCATCTATTTCCCTTGAAGTGATGGGACCAGATACCATGATCTTCATTTTCTGAATGTTGAGCATTAAGCCAACTTTTTCACTCTCCTCTTTCACTTTCATCAAGAGGCTTTTTAGTTCCTCTTCACTTTCTGCCATAAGGGTGGTGTCATCTGCATATCTGAGGTTATTGATATTTCTCCTGGCAATCTTGATTCCAGCCTGTGCTTCATCCAGCCCAGCATTTCTCATGATGTACTCTGCATAGACGTTAAATAAGCAGGGTGACAATATACAGCCTTGATGTACTCCTTTTCCTATGTGGAACCAGTCTGTTGTTCCATGTCCAGTTCTAACTGGTGCTTCCTGACCTGCATCTAGGTTTCTCAAGAGGCAGATCAGGTGTTCTGGTATACCCATCTCTTTCAGAATTTTCCACAGTTTATTGTGATCCACGCAGTCAAAGGCTTTGGCATAGTCAATAAAGCAGAAATAGATGTTTTCCTGGAACTCTCTTGCTTTTTCCATGATCCAGCGGATGTTGGCAATTTGATCTCTGGTTCCTCTGCCTTTTCTAAAACCAGCTTGAACATCTGGAAGTTCATGGTTCACATATTGCTGAAGCCTGGCTTGGAGAATTTTGAGCATTACTTTACTAGAGTGTGAGATGAGTGCAATTGTGTAGTAGTTTGAGCATTCTTTGGCATTGCCTTTCTTAGGGATTGGAATGAAAACTGACCTTTACCAGTCCTGAGTAAAAAAAAAAAATACTGCTGAGTTTTCCAAATTTGCTGGATTATTGAGTGCAATGCTCTCACAGCATCATCTTTCAGGATTTGAAAGAGCTCAACTGGAATTCCATCACCTCCACTAGCTTTGTTCGTAGTGATGCTTTCTAAGGCCCACTTGACTTCACATTCCAGGATGTCTGGATTTAGGTGCGTGATCACACCATCGTGATTATCTTGGTCATGAAGATCATTTTTGTACAGTTCTTCTGTGTATTCTTGTCACCTCTTCTTAATATCTTTTGGTTCTGTTAGGTCCATACCATTTCTGTCCTTTATCGAGCCCATCTTTGCATGAAACGTTCCTTTGGTATCTCTAATTTTCTTGAAGAGATCTCTAGTGTTTCCCATTCTGTTATTTTCCTCTATTTCTTTACATTGATCACTGAGGAAGGCTTTCTTATCTCTCCTTGCTATTCTTTGGAACTCTGCATTCATATGCTTATATCTTTCCTTTTCTCCTTTGCTTTTCGCTTCTCTTCTTTTCACAGCTATTTGTAAGGCCTCCCCAGACAGCCATTTTGCTTTTTTGCATTTCTTTTCCATGGGGATGTCTTGATCCCTGTCTCCTGTACAATGTCACGAACCTCATTCCATAGTTCATCAGGCACTCTGTCTATCAGATCTAGTCCCTTAAATCTATTTCTCACTTCCACTGTATAATCATAAGGGATTTGATTTACATCATACCTGAATGGTCTAGTGGTTTCCCCTACTTTCTTCAATTTCAGTCTGAATTTAGCAATAAGGAGTTCATGATCTGAGCCACAGTCAGCTCCCGGTCTTGCTTTTGCTGACTGTATAGAGCTTCTCCATCTTTGGCTGCAAAGAATATAATCAATCTGATTTCGGTGTTGACCATCTAGTGATGTCCATGTGTAGAGTCTTTTCTTGTGTTGTTGGAAGAGGGTGTTTGCTATGACCAGTACGTTCTCTTGGCAAAACTCTTTTAGCCTTTGCCCTGCTCATTCCGTACTCCAAGGCCAAATTTTCCTGTTACTCCAGGTATTTCTTGACTTCCTACTTTTGCATTCTAGTCCCCTATAATGAAAAGGACATCTCTTTTGGGTGTTAGTTCTAAAAGGTCTTGTAAGTCTTCATAGAACCGTTCAACTTCAGCTTCTTCAGCATTACTGTTTGGGGCATAGACTTGGATTACAGTGATATCTAATGGTTTGTCTTGGAAACGAACAGAGATCATTCTGTTGTTTTTGAGATTGCATCCAAGTCCTGCATTTCAGACTTTTTTGTTGACCATGATGGCTACTCCATTTTTCTAAGGGATTCCTGCCCACAGTAGTTGATATAATGGTCATCTGAGTTAGATTCACCCATTCCAGTCCATTTTAGTTCTCTGATTCCTAGAATGTCGATGTTCACTCTTGCCATCTCCTCTTTGACCACTTTCAATTTGCCTTGATTCATGGACCTAACATTCCAGGTTCCTATGCAATATTGCTCTTTACAGCATCGGACCTTGCTTCTATCACCAGTCACATCCACAACTGGGTATTGTTTTTGCTTTGGCTCCATCCCTTCATTCTTTCTGGAGTTATTTCTCCACTGATCTCCAGTAGTATATTGGGCACCTACTGACCTGGGGAATTCCTCTTTCAGTATCCTGTCATTTTGCCTTTTCATACTGTTGATGGGGTTCTCAAGGCAAGAATACTGAAGTGGTTTGCCATTCCCTTCTCCAGTGGACCACATTCTGTCAGATCTCTCCACTATGACCCACCCATCTTGGGTGGCCCCACGGGCATGGCTTAGTTTCATTGAGTTAGACAAGGCTGTGGTCCATGTGATTAGACTGACTAGTTTTCTGTGATTATGGTTTCACTGTGTCTTCCTTCTGATGCCCTTTCACAACACTTACCGTCTTACTTGGGTTTCTCTTACCTTGGACGTGGGGTATCTATTCGCGGCTGCCTCATCAAAGCGCAGCCCCTGCTCCTTACCTTGGATGATGGGTATCTCCTCACCGCCGCCCCTCCTGACCTTGAACGTGGAGTAGCTCCTCTAGGCCCTCCTGTGCCCGCGCAGCCACCGCTCCTTGGACGTGGGCGGAGTTACTACTACTTTCAAATTGTTTTTTTCTCCCTGTTTTCTACCTTGGCTAACTAGAGACCTAAAATGTTCATAAATGTCCCTCCATATCCCCCTTTGTTTCTATAAACGTCCACTCAATATCCAGATCCTATGTATTGTAACTTTTTAAAAATAAATTTCTTTTATAAAAAATTATTTTATTATTGTTATTGTTTTTATTTTTAGGCTGTGCTATGTGGAACATGCGATCCTAGTTCCCCAGTCATCAAATTATGGCCCTCTGCATTGAAAGTGGACCACCAGAGAAGTCCCTGTGGTCTTTTAATATTTATCAAATGTGTCCACTCTCCTAACCTCATGACTTTCTATCTTCACTGCAACTTTCTGAGTTCAAGATCTAATCATTTAATCGACTGACTTTTGTAGACTCATAGCTGATATTAAGTTCAGTTCTTTCCTTTGAAAGTATTCTCCATACTGTTGTGACTGATTAAAATCCATCAATATCTCATTGTTGGCTTCCAAATAACATTCAAACTTATCACTATTGTATAAAATACTCTTTGAGATTGATCCTAACCTGGCTTTCTGGTCATTTTTCCAACACTAACCTTGTATCTTTTACTTATCATATGAAGAATTCTTTTAGCTTTTAACAGAGCTCTTTTTCAGCACTATGATCTATGCTCTTTTTTCCCCCAACTCCTTCTCAACCTCTAAGACTGCTGGTACATCCCTAATCCCTCCTGAGTTAGGTTCTCTTTCATGATGTTACTCTGGTTTATAACCCTCCCCACACTATGATAAAAATTGTTTTACTGAATGTCTCCCCCTCTAGGCTGTTATGTCCTAAAGGACAGGGATTCTGTTCTGTTGACTTCAAATTCTCATAACCTAGTAGGTTGTTGTTTAGTCACTAAGTTGTGTCTGACTCTTTGCGACCCCATGGACTGTAGTCCACCATGCTCCTCTGCCCATGGGATTTCCCAGGCAAGAATACTGAAGTGGGTTGCCATTGCCTTCTCCAGGGGATCTTCACAACCCAAGCATCAAACACACATCTCTTGCATTGGCAGGTGGATTCTTTACCACTGAGCCATCAGTTCCTATAATAATATATGTGTGTGCTTAGTCGCTCAGTCATATCTGACTCTTTGTGACCCCATGGACTGTAGTCTGCCAAGCTCCTCTTCCCATGGGGATTCTTCAGGAAAGAATAATGGAGTGAGCTGCTATGCCCTCCTCCAGGGAATCTTCCTAACCCAGGGATCAAACCCAGGTCTCCCGCATTGCAGGCAGTTTCTTTACCATCTGAGCCACCAGGGAAGCCCAAGAATACTGGAATGTGTAGCCTATCCTCTCCAGGGGATCTTCCAGACCCAGAAATCTAACCGGGGTCTCCTGCATTGCTGGCAGATTCTTCACCAGCTGAGCTACCAGGGAAGGAATAAATGACAAAATTATAGTCTTTTATTTTTTTTAAATTTTATTTTATTTTTAAACTTTACATAATTGTATTAGTTTTGCCAAATATCAAAATGAATCCGCCACAGGTATACATGTGTTCCCCATCCTGAACCCTCCTCCCTCCTCCCTCCCCATACCATCCCTCTAGGTCGTCCCAGTGCTCTAGCCCTGAATCAGGTAAACTTCTGTTAGAATAAAAACTAGCATTTCACAAATTCCTTAACCTATCAGAGTCAGTTTCTGTATTGCTAAAAACAGTTGACATGAAGGTTAAGAGAGTTAGCATAAGGCTTAAGTGATGGATATGCCTCTCCACTGATATAAGTAAAAAACATGTAAAATTAAAAGTATTTCAATGCTTTTGGGTCTATGAAAATGAAAGAATTGTTACTAATTATACAAGAACTGAGAACTCAGCATCTCAATTTTGGTAATTTTCTAAATTACTCTGAAAACTGTATGGAGATGGATATCTTTGAAACTGATATATTTCAAACAATTCTCTTACTTATTTAGGCTTAAGCTTTAAGTTTATCTAGGCTTCAAGTTATCAATGACAAAAACAAGGCAGCTGAATACTAACAGTGATAATGCCATTAATACCAATATTAATGTAATATCTACAATAAAAATATTCTAAAATTACTTGAAAAACTATTTCCAGTTATGTAGTATCTTTAGGAAACTGCAAATAATAGTTTTAGACAGATTTACTTAGTGGTCAGTAATAAAAGGAAAAGGTGGTTCCACATAATAGCAAAAGGTATCTTTAGTTGTAAGCTGTACCAATTTGGCCATCCTTTCTGTGTATTAGAAAAGGGTACAATTAAGAGCTTCCCTGGTAGCCCAGTCAGTAAAGAATCTGCAGTTCAGGAGACCCGTATTCGATCCCTGGGTCAGGAAGATCTCCTGGAGAAGGAAATGGCAACCCATTCCAGTATCCTTGCCTGGAAAATCCCATGGACAGAGGAACCTGGTAGGCTGCAGTCCATGGGTTGCAAAGAATTGGGCATGATTGAGTGACTTCACAGTACAATTAGATGATTCTAGTTTCCCATCCAGAGACATAGCAGTCACAGTCAGTAAGGACAGTGATATCTGTAATCATGTTTCCAAATATTTCAGGTGATGCTTGGATTGTATGACCCCACACACTCAAAGGAAACCTCCTTTGATGTTTCTGTTCACCTCTAAAGAACATCTACTTAAATCCTTTTCTAACAGTACAGTTCTTGAGACTGATCTTAACCTTTGGAATATCATCACAAAATCAAAGAACTTTGGAAGTGGGAAAGAACCTCAGTGGGAATTTAGTACTTATATAGATGAAGAAAGTGAAGCCCAAGAATTTTATGGGACTTGACTTAGTTTGCCTAGTTGGTAACAGAGTCAGGATCACTTCCGTTTAATCTAGCTGAGTGGACTCTGACTCCAAAAGGCTTTAGAAGTTCCAACTAAGTGGATGGAAAAAGTTGATACTATCTCAGTAGGAACTTTAAATCTTCAATGGAGACCAATCTGAAGAGGAGAGCAACACAAAATTTGGGCTTCTGGTGTAGTGCATGGCAGATTACAGCTTCACGTTTGTGTGTTAATAGTTTAAAGAACACAAAAGGCAAGTACCAAATCGAGAAGAGGCTAGGCTCCTATTCTAATATGTATTGGTTTGATTTCCAGAAGCTACAGCCTAAAAGAAGATGTTCAGTGGTCCAAACAGAAAGAAAGAGAGGGAGAGAGAAAGCCAGAAAGCCAAAAACCCAGACTAATATAAATTGTCATCTTTGACTATGACTTGACTTCCCCTAAATTTGCATAATATGAACCTTGAATCCTATAATGAATACCCCCTTCAAATTACTAGGGACTCTCTCTGAGGAACGAAGCCTACAGTGTGTCATTTGCTTGTGAAGTCTGGACTCAAGTGTAATGTAACTGTCACAATCTAGTTACTTGGCCTAGTGGCTTTGAGTGAAAAGTTTATTATGCCATCACAGACATGTTTATGATCAGTTTTAGCCAGTTCAGGCTATAAAGGTACCTTCCCCTTGACCCAGTCAGTTAATTTTAAAATGCCTTGGGCCAAAACTCTCTGTGGGAAACAAGCTTCTGGAATCACCAGGTAAAGTCTTGGTTTACGTCTGTTTTGTATTGTGCTGTTTCACTCCATAAACAATAAATGTGGATGACTTTTTC
Organism: Bos indicus; assembly: GCF_029378745.1. Taxonomy (NCBI): domain Eukaryota; kingdom Metazoa; phylum Chordata; class Mammalia; order Artiodactyla; family Bovidae; genus Bos; species Bos indicus. Next base: position 45,385,965 of record NC_091762.1, on the reverse strand, counting down.
ATAGAAATAGCTCTTTCTAGTCCTGGTTTTCAAAGAATTTCATACCTTGGATAAAAAGGAATCAAATGTGCTGCTTAACCTTTTGTTTGGCATCAACATGGACTTACTCTATATTTGAGGATCCTTCAGAAAAGTATCCTTTTCAGAGGTCATTTCGCTATGACCGTTTTTCCAAGTCAGAGATACAAAGAACAAGAGCTTTAGAATTACTTACCATCTGGTGACTAGTTCCTCCTGAAATGCCTTCCACCCATCCATATTTTAATGTCTTTGCTTTCAATCATGTGTAACACCTCAGCCAAATATGTTGGTTTATCATTTATTTTCCCAGTTTCTCTAGGCAGCATTTGTTATATGAATATTCATGCCCTTTCCTTCTAGGTCTCCCTCTCTTGCTGATGACAGCTCCACAGTTGCTGACTTACTAGGTCTGTATTTTATAGACAGCACAAAAGGTTCCTGGACTTAACATCCCAGGAGATGTGAGGCCCTCCCAATGTGAGAAACTGAAAGCCCGTTTTATTGCTCTTGCCATAAACTGGCAAAACACCAGACATAGACACCAACCTGGCTTTAGAAACCAAATTGACAGTTGTAACCTAAAGAGAAAAAAAATGTTAAACCCTCTTCTTATTTAACAACAAAAAACAAAACAAAGTACATACATACACACACACATATATATACATACATACGTGTGTGTGTGTATATATATGTATATATATATAAAACAAAGCTTGCATATACTTCATGCTTATAAATACATATACTAAGTGCATTGCAAATATGAGTTTAAGCACCCAAAACGCCTTTCCACAATCCATGTACACAATCTCTCCCTCTATTTGTATGCACAGAGCCAAGTAACAAATTTAAAGATAATTTCAGCTATTGGTTTCAGCTAACAGCGACTTGCTACCATTTCAGAGCTGAGTGGTGAGCCTGTTCTGTGGCCGGTTGTGGCCCTGTGGTTACGTGGCGGGTGGTAGTGCTTTGGTTACATGCTAGGACATGAGTGGAAGTCTCAGTCATCTGGTTTACCCCAGAGCTACCAGATATTGGTCACTCATCAATCCCTTGGGTCTCATTTTGGGGACAAGTGGATGAATAAATGAAAACATTTTAAAAGATGTTTTCTTTAAAAAAAAATATTAGGGTTGCTAACATAGATATGTGAATTGGCAGCCCATTGGACTTGGCATCAAGCTAAATATTTCATTATAAAGTTTACACCTGACAAAGCTTTCATTTTAGTTTTCTGAATTTCATGTCTTTAAAAGGAAAACTCAATCTGTACACTTCCACTGTAAAAATATTATGTATATATATAGAGAGACTCTCTTCTCCCCTTCTTTTATTCTAAAAATATTTATTGAACTTCTACTTTATAGTCATTCTATCAGAAATAAATGGCAATGCATTTGGAACATCCTGTAAGGTCTAGAGCTTATCAAATGTGAATGAAGAAACGTCTCTGATCCCACTGTCGTTTTACTATCTTTTTAAGAGAAAGGTGAGGTATTCTAGCTATTTCACCTCCATGTCATTTTTAGCTGTCATGACTTTTTTCTTTCTGCTATTTAAAATCAGTGGCTTTTAAAAATATTAAAATTATAATATTAGGATTGGCAGTGTTTCTAGTGAAGTGTTTCTAAATTGAGCTGTACAAATGTGATTCACCAGAAAGAGGATAAATGCCAATTACCAAACAGAAGTTGTTGCTCATGTACAAACCACACTCCTGAATGTTTGTGTTTATTAAACAGAGATCCAAACATCTAATTTTAATTTCCAGAGAAAAATAAAAGGAGAACTTAAAAGTAGGTCAAACTTTCTAAGTTAATTTTGTAAAAGTTTTTTTTGATGTGGACCATTTGTAAAGTGTTTATCGAATTTGTCAGTCTATTGCTTCTGTTTTATGTTTTAGGTTTTTAACCATGAGGCCTGTGGGATTTTAGCTCCTGACCAGGGACTGAACCCGCACCCCCAGGATTGGAAGGTGAAGTATTAACCACTAGACTACCAGGGAAGTCCCTAAATTAATTTAATAAAAAAATACTCCATAAGAAATGCTTTGAAAACTCAGGTGTAATTAAAACAAAAGAGGCAGAAATTATAGCTAAAACTGCTGCTGCTGCTGCTAAGTCACTTCAGTCGCGTCTGACTCTGTGTGACCCCATAGACGGCAGCCCACCAGGCTCCCCCGTCCCTGGGATTCTCCAGGCAAGAACACTGGAGTGGGTTGCCATTTCCTTCTCCAATGCATGAAAGTGAAAGTGAAGTCGCTCAGTTGTGTCCGACTCTTATCAACCCTATGGACTGCAGCCTACCAGGTTCCTCCGTCCATGGGATTTTCCAGGCAAGAATACTGGAGTGGGGTGCCATTGCCTTCTCCGATAGCTAAAACTATCAATTACTAAATACCAATCAAAAAAAATATATATGCTAGAAATAAGATATTTCCTTTTTTTCCTATCTTTGCCTCATATATATTGATTTTCATTACACTGAAATTTTAAGGTAAATTCAATGCTGGTGAAAGACTTGAATTAGAAACTCTAGATTTAAGGTAAGAAACAGAAGTCTATCAACTACTCCATCATTTGGGAAAGCAGAGAGACTGGACTGGTCTCCCAGTATAAAGTTGCCATCTGCCCTGAGCCAATGTACTAAAATTATAGCTTTCTCTCTAGCTTACAGCACTCCCTAGGAGAGTTCACTAATTTTTTCACCACAGTTCCAAAACTTTCACCCAGGAAACTCTTTTGTCCAGTCTTTCCCCCTTCTCCTTACCCATTCCTCTGGATCAAAATGCAGAAATGGGTTTATATCCTTTAACATAAATGTGACTCAGAAATTCCTTTGCCTCTTTCAGATTGTGACTACTGCTCTAGCAAATTTATTCTAAGGAAAATTCTCCCAGAATACTATACAATTTTACATATGTTTCTACTGTGATAGAAACTGCCATTTGCCCAAGTACTTTTTATATAAATGCCCTCAAATTTCTAAGATGGTACAGTATGTTCCACCCACTTTTGTGACAGATGGAAGAGACATTTGGAGTTGTAAAATGTCTGTATGAAGAGCAGAGCCTTCTAATGTTGTCATTTTACCTCAAAATAATATAGTTTTCTCTACCCCAGTGAGGTGCTAAAAAATAAATCAATTTTTATTGAGCTCCCAAACGCTTAAAGCACTTGTCCTTTTTTTCACTTAGAAGCCCCCATGCTCTTTCAATATACTTTGTCCTAGGTACTTTCAGTAGTCTATTGATAATAGCTTTCTAGATTCTGCTTTAGCTAAGATCTCGTTTCATCTCAAATGTTTCTTCAACTTTTTTATTCTTTTAAAAGGAATTTTTAAAATTTCTTACTGTTGAGGATGTTTTCATTTAGTGTTGTGAATTTGTGTGCTAAATCGCTTCAGTCATGTCCAACTCTTTTGCAACCCTATGGAATGTAGCCCACCAGGCTCCTCTGTTCACGGGGATTCTCCAGGCAAGAATACTGGAATAGGTTGCCATTTCCTTCTCCAGAGGTTGTGGATTTACCAAAATACAAAATGTCAAAACCAAATTCATCACCTTTCTGACTATTCATTATCAAACAGATCCTGGCTACTTTTGATCCCTTACAATTCTAATATATGTGCTTCCCAAGTGGTTCTAGCAGTAAAGAACTTCCCTGCCAATGCAGGAGACCTGAGAGACTCGGGTTCAATCCCTGGGTTGGGAAGATCCTCTGGAGGAGGGCACGGCAACCCATTCCAGTATTCTTGCCTAGAGAATCCCATGGACAGAAGAGCCTCTTGGGTTAAGGTCCATGGGGTCGCAAAGAGTCAGACGTGACTGAAGCAACTTAGCTTGCAAGCAATTCTAATATATAGATGTAATTATATATACTAATACATAGATAAACACTTGAATTTGAATTCCCTATTATTTTCACTGATTAATATATCTTGTAGATGTATTTCTTGTATTTCATTTGGCCTTTTCCCTATGTTTGCAACTACCACCCTAGTAAAGCCCTTACTGTTTCAGATATGGACAGTTGCAAATTCTCCAATGTACCCTCTGTCATCCTTACATGCCCTGAATACCACTTTCAGAATAATTTTTATAACATAACATTTTCATCGTATCACCGTGGTGCTCTAAAATATTCTGTGGTTCTCCATTACTTAAAAAAAAAAAAAAAATTCAAGCTTTATCTGTCTGAGCATTGCTACCTCTCCTACCATTTTTCATGTCCAAATTAACTAAAAGTCCTATCAGGAAGTGAATGAAGCTTTAGAGTGGGAGTTGAGAGAATTGGATTATATTATTTATTCTAACTGACATATAAGCACTGTCAAAGAATATCTTCTCTCTGACCTTTAGACTCACTCGTAGTGAGGAAATGGAACCAAGAATAATGATTGTAGTACATGGAATTCCTCTTCAGTCCTAAATTCTGTGATTGTACGGCTAGAATTCTACTCATTTTTATATCGATATCTTGTCTATTCTACTTTTACAGTGTAGAATTTGCACTCTACACAAAATATAGGCCAATGTCTTCACCTGGAATATCTTTCTTTTTGTTTATTTGGATAATGCTCCTCTTTTAGAAAATGCAAGTGTTTGTCGCTCAGTCATGTTTGACTCATTGTGACCCCATGGACTGTAGCCTGCCAGGTTCCTCTGTCCATAGAATTCTCCAGGCAAGAATACTAGAGTGGGTTGCTATTCCCTTCTCCAAAGGATTTTCCTGACCTAAGGATTGAACCCAGCTCTTCTGCATTGCAGGCATGTTCTTTACCATCTGAGCCACCAGAGAGTCTGTCTCTAGTTCCCCTACACGCATATGAAAGTTTTCAGATAGCACAGTGAAGTTTCAATTTCCTAAACTTTACCATACTCTGCAGCACTTATTTTTCTTATCATTGATTTTTAATCCCTGTTACAACTTTAACATATATGACAAATAATATATAACATGTTCTCCACTGTAATTTATTGCTAATATCTTGTCCACCTTGACCATTACATTTCAGAATTTCAGTAAAGTTTGATTATTATTCCCATTAGCTGTGTTGAGCCCAAATGATGATTTCATAAAAACACTCAGTCACTGAGTTTACTTGTTTTCATGTCCAATGAATTTGATGTATTTTTTGGCCTCATTCTCTTTTGTGCAGTTGTCCTGCTTTTATTCTCTTATTTTTTTAGATGACTTGGATTCTCAATAGTCAACATGTATCATTTTACTGGTGATTGGTGGAGTTTTGTGTTAAGAAGTTAAGATTTTGCAGTTATGTCTGGGCTGAGCAGGAAAGAATGGCACAGTGGTTCAGCAGTTTCTCCTGTGGTATGGAGGCGGGAGGTAGCATCATAGTCACCATCCCCATACTAGACAATGGTCTTCAGTGTTCTACTGCCCTTATATATTATCTAGAAGGCAGTGAGCTAAGGTAGCAGTAAAGAACCTGCCTGTCAATGCAGGAGAGACATAAGAGATGCAGGTTCAATCCCTGAGTCGGGAAGGTCCCCTGGAGGACAACCCACTATAGTATTCTCACCTGGAGAATCCCATGGACAGAGGAGTCTGGAGGGCTATAGTCCATAGGTTGCAAAGAGTCAGACAGGACTGAAGCAACTCAGCATGCACACACACAGTGAGCTAAATTAGAGAGGGCTTTGAAATTGCAATCTCAGAGTCTACCTTGGTTAGAATGTTGGCTCTACCACTGCCATGGCATGACTTTGGCAACTAACATCTATGTGACCTTTAGTTTCCTGATTGTACAATGGAGATTTCATGTACATTTCTAAACATCCTGTAGGATTACTGAATATCATTTAAAATAATATTTGTGAAACTGCTCTGTAAACTAATGACATAAAAATGTTAGACTCTCTATTTTGTCTTTTATTGTTATATTAAAAAAAGCCCAAGGGAAAACATCAATATCTTATGATCCCAATAAAGCAACACTAACATACTGGTACATTTCCCTTCTCTTGCTTTCCCATATATCTTTTTACAACCTGGTTTTAATCATATTCAATGTGTCTTACCTTGGTTTTTAATTTAACATTGTATCATAAGTAGTTTCTCTATTTCACATGATTTTTTAAATAAAAATCAGTTTAATGATTGTACAACATAATCATTTAGTGGATATGCTGTAAATCTCTGAAATAGTCCCTGCTGTTTCTAGTACAGTTGTAAATATGTCTCTTCTCTATTTTTTCTTGCTTATGAAATTAAGCAGGTAATTTGGTATAAATTCATTCAGTCCAGGAATGACACATCCATTCATGAGTTTCACATATTTACTGCCAGATCCTGAGTTAGATTCTAGGTATACGATAATGGTCAGAAAAGGTATGACTTCTGTCCTTTAAAAAATGTATAGTCTTATGAGGGAAGACAGGAATATATTTTAAAAATAGATATAGATAACTATATAATTATAAATTATAATAATGTGATGAGTGTCAAAACATTTGGAGAATTGAAGGGGGATGCCCATTCTGAATTGTGTGTTCAAGCAAGGCTTTACTGAGAATGTGATATTTCTGAAGGATAAAACGACAGTATGATGAAAAACTGAGAGAATACAGTTCCTGGCAAAGAAAATTGTATGTGCCAATGCCTCAAGTGGGAACATTCTCAGAGGGTTTAATGAATGAATCAAGAGGAAATCGTTGTGACTGGAACTTAGTGAATGAAGAGGAGAGTGACCTGAGATGAAACTGGGGTGAGATCCTGTATCATATTGGGCATTGTGTTGTCATAGAATGTGGATTTTATTGTATGGGTGAAAAGTTATTTGATATGTTTTAAAGAGGGCAGAGGCATGCCAGACTTCTTTCAGCTGCTTTTTAGAGAAAGGTTGGAGACATGTAAAAATGAAGAGAGAACAATTGAACCGACTGCAGTACTGCACGTGAGAGAAGATGACTTGTTCTAATTAGTAGAAATAGAGGTGGAAAGGAAGAGATGAATTTAGAATATGCTTTGGAGGTAGGATTGATAGAACATGTGATAGACTGGATGCAGGTGTAGAGGAAAGGGCACTTACGAAAATGACATCTCTACAAACTCTGGTGGCTTTGTCATGTGTCAGTTCAGCTAGGACTGATTCAGTGCCCAACATTCTCTTTTGTGTATGTTTCTGGTTAGTGTGGGCCACAGGGAGATTCTTATGAAATTTGGAAGGGAGAAAGGAAGGAGCTGCCATTTTTGTAGCTCACATACATTATCATTAATCCACTGACATACCTCCTTGACATATGGCAGTACTGGGTGTGAAACTGACCAACTTTCCTCTAGCTCCTCCAGCTTCTTCAACTGCTGGGAATATGATGAAGGGCCTTGGTTTTTGAAAGTCACTCATACACCAAAGACAAAGGTAATGAATATTGGGGTAGCTAAAAAGTTCTTTTGGATTTTCCATAAGATGTTATGGGAAACCCAAAAGAACTTTTTGGCCAATGTAATACTATGGGCTTCACTCTCTTTTTGAGAATTTGCAGCCTATGCCTATGGATTCTAGATTATGCTTGATACCGCACAGTACATTCATCTTCCCTTTTTGACTGCCTGCCGGTGGACTTCAAGACAACATCAGACACAAAGATAACAGCCTTATAGAGGGTGCATAACTAGCTATATATAAGACTAAATCCCTATTACAAATCCCTTTGTATGTAAACATGTGATGTGTGTGTGTGTGAGTGTGTGTGTCTCCTAATGGTTCTGCTTCTCTTATTGAACCCTGATTGATACATGTAACAGGATCCTTGAAAACATTGCTTTGCGTCTGATAAATTAATGTGTGTTGAAAAGAACAGACGTACCTTAATTGCAGAAAAAAATTACCCTACGATAATAATGCTGGAAAGATTTTAAGAGGAAAGTGGACTCTCACTAGAGGTGCAGGAAGAATAAGGTCAAGTTCATGAGCTTGTTGTTATAAAGTTCAGAAAACTTTAAAATACTGATGTGCTAGCAAAATGTGTCCAAAGTGGTGGGAATAAAAGTAAAAGAAAAGAAGAAAGGTATAGAAAAAAGGAAGGAGAGAAGGAAGGGAAGGAGAGTAAAGGAAAGAATGAAAGAGCAAGGGAAGGTGGGAGTGGGGAGAGGAAGGAATAAATTGTTTTGAAGTAGAGAATCATATTTAATAAATAAATAATTTGAAAATATACCAAAGGGAGTTTTGGGGTAAGGGTGGTTGTTTTTAAAGGAAGGTGATATGTTAGTGATTCCAAAGAGAAAATACAGTTAACTGACTACTACAGTTTGAGTCCAGTTGACTCCATAGGCAGAAATTGTTATGCTCAGAAGAGAAACAAATGATTAAAGAAAAATATCCAGTTTCCCTAAAATATTATTTCAGTGAATGTTTCACATTTTAAAACCTTTTACAAGACAACGCTGATGAAAAACAAAGATTTTCATTAAATGACCTACCTTTCTGTCACCAACTATGACAACTGTAGACAGTGTGTTGAGAAAATGAATACCAGCATAGATTAGAAGCAGACCAAAATTACACTCAAGTCCATTGTTACTTTAGCAAATACATGCATGAAAATACATGTTTATGCTTAGATCAGATGGTAAAACAGTCATATTTTACAATCTAAGAGGACAGAAAACATGCCTAAATATATGAATTGCACTATTAGAGATTCATTACAAGAAAAGTTTTTTCATAGTCAAAAGGACCAAAGAAACAAATAGATGGAGAAATATACCATGTTCATGCATCAGAAGAATCAATATAGTTAAAATGAGTATACTACCCAAAGCAATCTATAGATTCAATGCAATCCCTATTAAGCTACCAATGGTATTTTTCAGAAAACTAGAAAAAATAATTTCACAATTTGTATGAAAATACAAAAACCCTCGAATAGCCAAAGCATTCTTGATAAAGAATGCAACTGGAGGAATCAACCTGCCTCACTTCAGACTATACTACAAAGCTATAGTCATCAAGGCAGTATGATACTTTCACAAAGACAGAAATATAGATCAATGGAACAAAGTAGAAAGCCCAGAGATAAATCCATGCACCTATGGACACCTTATCTTTGACAAAGGAGCCAAGAATATACAATGGAGGAAAGACAATCTCTTCAACAAGTGATGCTGGGAAAATTGGTCAACCACTTGTAAAAGAATGAAACAGTAGGATCTTCTATGACCCAACTCCCAGAGTAATGGAAATAAAACCAAAAATAAATAAATGAGACCTAATTAAACGTAAAAGCTTTTGCACAACAAAGGAAACTATAAGCAAGGCGAAAAGACAGCTTTCAGAATGGGAGAAAATAATAGCAAATGAAGCAACTGACAAAGAATTAATCTCAAAAATATACAAGCAGCTCCTGCAGCTCAATTCCAGAAAAATAAATGACCCAATCAAAAAACAGACAAAAGAACTAAATAGACATTTCTCCAAAGAAGACATACAGATGGCTAACAAACACATGAAAAGATGCTCAACATCACTCATTATCAGAGAAATGCAAATCAAAACCACGATGAGGTACCATCTCATGCCGGTCAGAATGGCTGCTATCCAAAAGTCTACAAACAATAAATGTTGGAGAGGGTGTGGAGAAAAGGTAACCCTCTTACACTGTTGGTGGGAATGCAAACTAGTACAGCCACTATGGAGAACAGTGTGGAGATTCCTTAAAAAACTGGAAATAAAACTGCCATATGACCCAGCAATCACACTGCTGGGCATACACACTGAGTAAACCAGAATTGAAAGAGACATGTGTACCCCAATGTTCATCACAGCACTGTTTACAATAGCCAGGACATGGATGCAACCTAGATGTGCATCAGCAGACGAATGGATAAGAAAGCTGTGGTACACATACACAATGGAATCTTACTCAGTCATCAAAAAGAATGCATTTGAATCAGTTCTAATGAGGTGGGTGAAATTGGAGCCTCTTATACAGAGTTAAGTAAGTCAGAAAGAAAAACATCAATACAGTATACTAACGCATATATATGGAATTTAGAAAGATGGTAACAATGACCCTATATGCGAGACAGCAAAAGAGACACGGATGTAAAGAACAGTCTTTCAGACTCTGTGGGAGAGGGTGAGGGTGAGATAATTTGAGAGAATAGCATTGAAACATGTATATTATCATATGTGAAACAGATCACCAGTCAAGGTTTGATGCATGAGACAGGGTGCTCAGGGCTGGCACACTGGGATGACCCTGAGGGATGGGATGGGGAGGGAGGTGGGAGGGGAGTTTAGGATGGGGGACACATGTACACCCATGGCTGATTCATGTCAATGTATGGCCAAAACCTCTACAATATTGTAAAGTAATTAGCCTCCAATTAAATTAAAAAAAAGAAATTGCTCTTCCATTCTAAAGTAGTTGCATCTAATATTCTAGCATCTTAACAGTGCATTGACATCCTGATTCTTTAGCATTTTGTTGCAAATTGTTATTGTTGTTCAATCTCTAAGTTGTGTCAACTCTCACCACCTCATGGACTGTACCAAACCAGGCTCCTCTGTCTAAACATGAATCAGAAAATAGTATATACTACTAGCTTTAGTTTATTCATACAAACATTTATTAAGAACCTATTCAGGTACTCCACTAGAAACTGAGTTCAAAGATGAATAAATTTGTTCCTGTTCCTCTAGTAGTTGATACTGTCAGCTAACTGAGCCATTCAGTGAGTAATCCTGGATCATCTACTCTTCTGCTTAAGTCTAATTAACTTCAATTAATTAGCCCCATCTTCAATATCTCACTAGAATTTTGAAAATATATATGACTTTAAATGGATAGTCAAAACTAGCATGGAAACTAAAGTAGTCATTCTAAATGTAGAGCAGGACTGTATTCCCTCCTACCTTTAAAGACAGGAACGGTCATATTTGCTTTCCCTAATAAACTGGTCACAGTGGTGCCCTGAAGCTAGCTTGTACTGACTCTTACAAGGCACAAATTTGGGGAGCTAATAGTTGAAAATAGCCGTTATTAACAACTAAATGATATAAATTAAGAAATTCAGTTTAAACATGTAAGGTAATAAATACTCAAAAAGCATCACTTCCTAATTAGTTCACTATATTTTCTTGGCATGGATTTCTTGAGGGTATTCCTGTCTGTTGTCGTTATACTATAAAAATGCTATATGATGGTTTGCATTTCTTTCTAAATCCACATTCAACTTAAAATCAGTCACAGTGGGAGTATTTATACTCATATTTGAGTGTAAATATGAATTTACACTCATATTTGCAAACACTGCAAATCAGTGGATTTTTTTCCCTTCAAGTTCTGGCTGATGAACTTTTTTTTTTTAGAATACTCCTGAGTAGGAGTATTATGTGGCATTTCCAGGTAGGACCTTCCCATACAGTGTGCTTTTTTTCTCCTTACTGAGGTGAGCACAGACATGTGTGTTGAGATAGAGCACCCATCAGTTTGGATCTCTGAGTCACTATGATGAGTAGAGTCTGTACCCTCCAATCCCAAATTCCAAATCCCATGGACTTGTGGCATGAAATAGAAATAATTTCCTTGCTTTTTTCTTTTTTGTCACCATAACCTATTTTGACTGATAAAAACAATAGTAAAGTATTTCCAAAATTTTGCAGAAAAGTGGTACCATTATAACCCTGTAACAGTTACACTATAGAGTGCTTGGGTGCCATAGTACTGATCTTCATTTTTGCTGACAACTGTCAGGTACAAAGAGAAAATAATGACTATTTCTAAAAATTTCATGTTGCTTAAAGTTTGGGTCACTGGGTTGCTCCTTCAGCTGGTGTCCTTTTATCTATTGTAAAGAATCTATTTCTTAAATCTAATGAATAGAGTTCTGGTGTACTTATTTTCTTATTTGTTACTTACCCTTATATAGAAATGTATCTGCTTCATCTCTCTGATGGAGATAGACAGTCAGCACTGTGAAAATTTTTTTCATAATTCTTACATGATCATAGCCCACATACCTCATGGTGAAATTCGAGGGCCAAAAAAATTTAGGCAGTGAGAAAGAGAGATGAGAGGGAGAGAGAGAGGGGAGGCAGGAGTGTGCTTTTAAAGAGGTTGAGAGTGATAGTAGCTCAGAGTTACTCAGAGTTGCATCAGTAACTCAGTAGTAACTCAGAGCAACTCAGAGTTGCATCAGAAAGAAGGTCTGTAAAGATTTTTCATATTAGGGAGATTTTCTTCTTTTGAAAAATGTTTTGTCTTGAATACAGAATTGAGCCATTTTAGTCAACATTTTTTAACAGATTGACTTTGAGGATCTGGAAGCTATTAAGATAGACTTAGTACCATTACAAAGATGGTGAGAACACAAGGATTACAAGAGCATGAATCTGAAAGCCGGAACTGGAGCTAGTTGACCGGAATGAATGTCCCTTTTATTTGGAAATAGAAAAAGGCTGGGTCTGACTGAAAGCATAGGAGAAAACAGGTATGCTGCCTACAGTGTTATTCATTTTTGTAACAGGTCTGACACTAGCTCTCATTACCAATCTGAGAATGAAGACAATTATCTAATTTATTCAGGAGAATTAACCTGAAATTATCCTAAATAACTAAAGCTTTATTAAAATATGTAAATAAAGGTCAAAATTGAATTATTTATATTACTTTTCAAAAGCAAATAGATCCTGACTTAACATCTATTAAGCTCACTCCCATAAATATGACTTTGATGAGCTTTCTGCATTGTTCAAATACATTGTTTTGTCATTGAATGAAGTCTACTTCTCTTTCCATAGGTAAATAACCTCTCTGCTCACTGGCTCCTTGGCTTCTACATACTTTCTCAAAAGCTCAAATCTCCTCTAATCCAAGTAAATCTTCTACTGACATTCAGTCCTACAAAGAAATATTGCCTGCATTGGCTAAGGTATCATGTTTCATCAGACTTTTCTGTTGTTTTTCTAATCCTAACTGCATTCAAGCAGTTCAGTCTCTTAAAAGATTGACAGAATAGTCTGGAGTTGTGGTTCCCAAAGTGCAATAACTAACAAGTTATTTTAAGGAGTCTCTCAACCATGTGGACATCAATATCTGTGTACTGAAAACATGACCTTTATACATACATATTGTGTTTCACATGTATGCAAATATAATTTGATCAATAAATAAGAAATTTACTTTAATAAACTCCTGAATTTGAACTAACCTTTTGAGCATTTGTTCACTCAAAAAATATGGTTTCTACTAACACAGACTTGCTCAATTTTAAAATAGTGCATTTGTAAATATAATTTTAATTTTTTATTAAAAAACAATGTATGCTGTTATATGAGGAGGGCATGGCAACCCACTCCAGTATTCTTGCCTGGAGAATCCCATGGACAGAGAAGCCTGGCAGGCTGCAGTCCATGGGGTCAAAAAGAGTCAGACACAACTCAGTGACTACGCATGCACGCAAGCATGCTATTATATAATTGCCTAGAAAGTTTAATAATAAATAAGACACTCAGTTTAGTTCAGTCTATCAATCGTATCCAACTCTTTGCAACCCCATGAATTCCAGCACACCAGGCCTCCCTGTCCATCACCAACTCCCGAAGTTCACTCAAATTCATGTTCATTGAGTCCGTGATGCCATCCAGCCATCTCATCCTCTGTTGTCCCCTTCTCCTCCTGCCCCCAATCCCTCCCAGCGTCAGAGTCTTTTATGATGAGTCAACTTTTTGCATCAGGTGGCCAAAGTACTGGAGTTTCAGCTTTAGCATCATTCCTTCCAAAGTACACCCAGGACTGATCTCCTTTAGAATGGACTGGTTGGATGTCCTTGCAGTCCAAGGGACTCTCAAGAGTCTTCTCCAACACCACAGTTCAAAAGCATCAATTCTTCGGTGCTCAGCTTTCTTCACAGTCCAACTCTCACATCCATAAACTGGAAAAACCATAGCCTTGACCAGACGGACCTTTGTTGGCAAAGTAATGTCTCTGCTTTTCAATATGCTATCTAGGTTGGTCATAACTTTTCTTCCAAGGAGTAAGCGTCTTTTAATTTCATGGCTGCAGTCACCATCTGCAGTGATTTTGGAGCCCCCCAAAATAAAGTCTGACACTGTTTCCACTGTTTCCCCATCTATTTCCCATGAAGTGATGGGACCAGATGAAATAAGACATAAATATACATATATATAATGTGTGTGCTACTGTATGTGTTTATTTAAAATATTCAGAAATATTTAGAGATTCCCAACCCTAGGCTATGATTTTTTCCTTCCCTGATTTATCAGCAATTATCCTTCAAATACTCTTCACTTTCCAGATGATGAAATTCTATCATCTGCCGATTCCTTCTTTCTCTCCATGAGATATCATGGATTTACACCTTTGTATTCTTTCTTTTAAAAAAATAATTTTGATTATTTATTTTTGGCTGTGGTGGATATTTATTGCTGTGCAGACTTTTCTCTAGTTGTGACTAGTGGGGGCTACTTTCCAGTTACGAGTGGGGTGCTCAGGCTGCTCGTTGCGGTGGCTTCTCTTGTTACAGAGTGTGGGTTCTAGGACACACAGGCTTCAGTAGTTGCAACCCATGGACTCGGTAGTTGAAGTTCCTGGCCTCTGGAGCAGAGGCTCAGTAGTTGTGGCACACAGGCTTAGTTGCTTCATGGTATGTGGGATCTTTCCGCACCAGGGATCAAATCCATGTCTCCTGGCTTGGCAGGTGGATGCCTCACCTTTGAGCCACCAGGGAAGCCCCATCTTTGTATTCTTTACAATAATTGTAGATGGATTTTCTTAAAGAAAAATATATAAATGTTTTCAAGCTACTGTTTTCAACCAGAAGTCTCTTAAAAAATGTTGACATCAAGAAGGGGTCCTAATGCTTAGAAACATTAGGAACCTCTGGTGGAAGGGAAGAGCCCTAAGGAAGAACTGGGAGGCTTCTACCCTGGCCTCTGCAACAGCATCCATCAGGATGACTGGGAAGCAGCTCCCTGCACCTTTTGTGTCCTAGTTTGCTCCTCTCAGAAATGAATCCTCGTGCTGGACTGTTTCTAGATCTCCTTTCCTGTACTACTGTACTCTACTTGACAAGTAGAAAAAAGTAGTCATGCCTCCTACCTACAGAAATTACCACCCAATTGAGAAACAGGAAGAAAAAAAAAAAGACCACATGCTAAGGAACTGATGCCTAAGTTGAATGCAGAAGCAGAAAACAAAGTACTAGTAGGAGAAAGAAGCCTTGAACGTGACAGTCTGCAGTTGGAACATAAATGTCAGAGGAGCTTGTGTCAAGATCCAGGGAACACCAACATGGTCCCTAACGTGCAAGGAAAATTGACTTGGCAGGATGATCTAAATAGAATAAGAAAGAGAAAATATGGGAAAGAAAGGCCAAGAAGAAGGTGGTTGCGGTAATTAAAACAGGAAATAACTGAAGCCTGGCTATGTACCCTGGCAAGGAGAAGAGCAAAGAAGGATTATGTTTCACTTAGAGTGTTAGGGATGAATAAATCCATAGTCCTTAATTATTTTTCTTTAAAATAAACTGGCATGTTTGAAATGAGAAGAGATCAAAGTATTTCTGATAAAGAGAAATTCTAAAATAGTTCAGGCAGAGATGAGGCTAGGGGGTTGAAAGATATGAGTTCTGAGTGAATGCAGATTAATCTAAGAAAACAAAAAAATAAAAAGAAAACTCTGAAAAGGCCAAGCAAAATAAACAGTGATTTCAACTGGCTGGCTTTCTTCCTTGCATTTGTGAGTCTAGATAAGGAGCTTTGTGGTGGTGGGAAAGCAATGAAGCTTTAATTGCCTATTAACTGGCTCCTTCTGTTTATGTACTTTCTCTACTCTGTTGTCTATCCCCTGCCTTGGCCACTTGTGCCTATGTTAAACGGGTTCTGATCAGCTTAAAATCACAGGGTAATTTAAGCTGGAAATTTTAGTTAAATCCAGTCAATTCCCCAACATCTTTTCAAAAGGATGAAGGTTTTAATCAGTACAATACAAGCCATGGGGAATATGGGAGAGATCAGGTCAGAATATGGGTCAGAAAAACTATAGAGGAAGTGCTAATGGGATGAGGACGCCTGAGCTTTTTATCTTATTAGTGCTTCCCATGTCAAATTAGCAAAATGGTTCTGGCACTAAAGTGTTGAGATAAAATGTTCATATGCTATGTGTTCCCCAGAAGGATTCTCTATGAGCCTCTTCTAAGGAGATTTGACTTTTCTTCTCTTTTCTTTTTTATCTTCAGAGCTAAGTGTGATTATGTAAGCCAGACACATCTACTTTGTATCCCAGTGACCTCTGTGGAAATACAGCTTCATCAGCAAGGCCACTGCCTTACAAAATTCCAGTGAGCACCATTCACAAAGAATAGGTTGTGAATAGTGCCCCCTGGAGTTGTGCAATGCGATTGTGAGAGCTTTTATCTGGACAGATTTCTTTGTAACTATGAAGTAAAAATATATTCCAGAAGCTGAACCCCTAAAAGAGACTCATTATTTAGAAAAGTGATTTTTGTTTAAATAGCAGGGGTGCAGACCAGTGTCATTGGGTATCTTTCTTATTTTTTAATTGAAGTATAATTGACATAGAACATTATATTAGATTCAGGTGTGGTGGCAATGTTGGAGACCCAGGTTTGATCCCTGGATCAGGAAGATCCCCTGGAGTAGGAAATGGCAACCCACTCCAGTATGCTTGCCTGGAGAATTCTGTGGAGAGGAACCTGTCAGACTATACAGTCCATGAGATCGCAAAGAGTCAGACATGACTGAGCAGCTAACACGTTCACTTTCATTATGTTAGATTGAGTTGTACAGTGTAATGATTTGATTTATATATATTGCAAAATGATTACCACAATAAGTCTAGTTAACATCTTGAGTACCTTCTACAGTACTTATAAGCCAGGCCCCTTTCCTTTCAAAATAATCCTATATTTTGCATCAGATAAGTAATTAGACTTCAATAGAATGTAGTCAATTATTTTAAAAATCCATTTATTCAATAAATATATAGTAAGAGCTTTTCATGAGCCACATTCATGGTCTTTTCTCAAAGGATGTGATAGAAATAAAGAATTTAGAACAGTGTTAGCTGTGACTACTACTTTTATTTTTCAGACATTCAAAACTCCTTCTTGCCTCAAGATCCTTTTAAAATCTAGTTTCCCTGTATTTTAGAATATTTCTTCCCATCTTTACATGCTTACCCCCATAACTCAATAATAATATATTAAGAGCTTTTCATGTGTCAGACTCACTAGTCAGATCTCAGCTTAAAAAATCACTGTCAAACTATTTTATCTACAGTAATTTTTCTCCCATTTCACTATTTTTACCTGTCTCAGCCCCACATTGGTTTCCCACATAGCACTTATCATCATTTGTCAGGATTTTATTGATTGATTTACTTATTTATTGTCTGGCCCACTGGATGATGGATGATCTCCAAAGTGAGGAAAATGTGTGCACATTATAGGGCCTCAAAAAATCTTTGTTAAAATAAAAATGAGCCAGTGATGGAGAAAAGCACTTAATTTCCCCGAGAAAAATTCAGTATTCAGTTCCCCTGGAAGTCACTCATTTTTTTCTGTGGTTTTGAGTCAAATTGTGAAAGTGATTTTGATGAGACACAGTCATGAATATGTTTACTGATTTCTTTCCAAATCTGGGAGAGGTTTGAATTCAAGACAAGCATGTTGGTATGTAAGTGGTGATTTCCTAGTACTTTGTGGGAGTAGTAACTTCATAAGACTGATGTGTAAGCTCTTCGTGGTGTCACAGCAAACACCCAAAGCCTAAAGTCCAAATGTGGAATGCTCAATTATTATATATGAACATATTCCCAATTCAAATGCCAACCCGCTCCAGGATTCTTGTTTGGAAAATTTCATGGCCAGAGGAACCTGGCAGGCTATAGTCCGTGGGGTCTCAAATAGTCGAATACTCATGAGCACACATGCATACACACATTCCCGGCTCAATCACACAAGTACAATTTGTGTAAACTACAATATAAATGTATTTGGGTTGTAACTTTTTAGAAAGAGATGATTTCTAGGATGTTTCATTCACCAAGTTTCATTCGACTAGACTCTATCAAGTGCAAAAAATAAAGACTAATATTACCTATGTAATATATAAAACGTATACAGCATTGCTTTGCACCACTAAGATCAATGACGCTTATACTGGTTTGAAATTTTCTCACTGATTAATGTTTAGACCAACTGGGCCATCCAGGTAGTCAGCTAGTTACAACCAGGCAATGCACTGACAGGCTTCCCTGGTGGCTCAGTGGTAAAGAATCTGCCTACCGACACAGAAGACACAGGTTCAATCCCTGGGTCAGGAAGATCCCCTGGAGAAGGAACTGGCAATCCACTCCAGTATTCTTGCCTGGAAAATGCTATGGACAGAAGGAGCCTGGTGGGTTACCATCCATGGGGTTGGAAAAGAGTTGAACACAACTTAGCAACTCAAAACAGCAACAACAAATACACTGACAATATTTGGGACATGTTACAGTGTTTTTTTTCACGTTGGTTACCTGACCTCTGTAATTATGTTGTGTCCATAGTTGCTATAGAATGGAATGTATTTCCTCGGAAGAGGTAAATGAATCATTGTTAGGAAGGATGCAATAAGATTATACAGTTTAAACAAAGTTCTTTAGTTGCAAGGGGAAAAAAATTCCCTCAAGTTAGCACAAAAAACTAAGATCATGGCATCTGGCCTTATCACTTCATGGCAAATAGATGGGGAAATAATGGAAACAGTGGTAGACTTTTATTTTCTTGGGCTCCCAAATCACTGCAGATGGTGACTGCAGCCATGAAATTAAAAGATGCTTGCTCCTTGGGAGAAAGCTCTGACAAACCTAGACAAGGTATTAAAAAGCAGAGACATCATTTTGCTGACAAAGGTCTGTCTAGTCAAAGCTATAGTTTTTTCATTAGTTATGTACGGATGTGAGAGTTGGACCATAAAGAAGGCTGAGCACCAAAGAATTGATACTTTGGAATCGTGGTGCTGGAGAATATTCTTCAGAGTCCCTTGAAGAGCAGGAATATCAAACCAGTTGATCCTAAAGGAAATCAACCCTGAATATTCATTGGAAGGACTGATGTTGAAGCTGAAGCTCCAATACTTTGGCCACCTATTGTGAAGAGCCAACTCATTAGAAAAGACTGATGATGGGAGAGATTGCAGGCAGGAAGAGAAGGGGGAAACAGGATGAGATGGTTGGATGGCATCAGCGACTCAATGGACATGAATTTGAGCAAGCTCCAGGAGATAATGGAGGACAGGGAAGCCTGGCATGCTGATGTTCATGGGGTTGCAAAGAGTCAGACACAACTGAGCGACTGAGCAACAGCACAAAGAAACAATTCACTGAAAAGACGTAGTATCTTCAGAGAAATAAGTTGCAGCCAACAGGGAACTGGAGTCCTCTGGGGTTGACATCTCTTCTCTCCATTTCTCTCGTCTCTTTAGTGACTTGTATATGTCTGTGTCCTCTGGTGCACCTGCTCCACTGTTTCTGCTTCTCTCTGGAGAATGGCATTGGTGCACCATTGCTGATTATGCCTGCGCCACATCTCACTTGACATGACCTTTCGTTTTGTGATGCCCCCTCCCCATTATTTTTTGAATATGTAATTTATTGAAAGTAACTAATTAGTTGATAATACTTGAGTGGATCGGTTCCCCTCAATCAGATAGATGTTCAACTCAGACTTAATCTGTGATGGCTGTGATGTGGAGTCACATGTTAGAGATATGTTTGTCTAATCCAGCCCATTGGCAGGGAAATGGAGAGAGGGACTGATTCTAAGAGAAGGTTGTGTCGGCAGTTCTATACCTCAAAATAAATCTTCTACCTTTACCAACACAAAAAAAAGTCTGTGTAAATGAGAATAAGAGCAGACAAATTTGAAGTGGCTTTTACAAAAATTTAAAATAATGATTTTGGGTAAATGCATCTTTCTTCATGTGTATTTTTCTCTAAATTCACTTTATCTCACTGAATATAAGACTATATCCACTATGTAACATGGCATTTTTTGGATATATAAAGAGCAACAATTTTATTCTAAATAATCTTCATTTTAATTTTTCTCCCATAAATTCATGGGTACGCATTTCTGGGGCAAATTGAGGAAAATTATCTCAATGCTGCCCTCTCATTTCCATCTTTCAAAAGGTCCAAGTCTCCTCAGGCATGATTTCCCTGTCTTAAGCTTCCCTGGATAACTCAGAGCCATTACCCTCCATGATTATCCTTGGTCCACAGTAAATATCTTTCTTTCTCTCTCTCTTTTTTCCCTTCCATCTTTCTCTTTTATCTTCCCAAAACCCATTATTATTTTCTCTAAACAACAATTCTCAGTGTCTTTTGTAGTTACCCAACTGTTGTGAATATTAATGGTATCCTTCAAGGGGTATTATTTATAGCAGGAAATATGAGTCTTTGATCAGTGTTTTTTCTTAAATAAAAACCTCATGCATTGTGGGTAGACTGTATTTCTCTTATCTTGGGTTGGACATTTTGCTGCTCATTTCCATCTTTCCTTACATTACAGAGTTGGAGGCCGTTGGAGACTTTTAAGTTGTTCTTTTTTGAAAGCCTTTTTCCCCTTTGTTATGTGAGCTCTCTAATGCTGGCCCTCTGTATGGTGATGTCTGCCCTGGTTGGAAATCCTTTTGCTACACTCCCTAAAGGCAGCAACTGATTCAGGGGGGAGTGTGTAATTTGTTTTGTACCGTGGAATTCCTGCCATGCCTATATGTATTTAGACCACAGGCAAACCAATAAAGTTGTCATAGAAACAAAGCATTTCATGAATAAATCAATCCATAACAAACTTGTAAACTTCAAACAACCCACTGTGCCTTAACAACACATCCGTTACATACACAAAATAATCATGTTTGTAATGAGCAATGCACAATATTATTCTTTCCCATACATTTGGTCCTGTTTGCCATCTTATAAATATTCCTTAATGTATTTTTATGCAGCCTGTGGATTCCTACTGATCTGAAATGAAATAAGTAACTCCAGCTGGCATAGTAATACTAGAAAAGTACACTTTTTAAAAATGTGGCTGATGGTGAACCTCAGTTCAAACAGTATGCTTCGAATACCTACTCCGATGACCAGAGGGGATTTGAAACCATGGCTAAACAAAGTTTCCTCGTTTTGATCAACTCCAATATTCTTTTTCACTTTTCAGTTTTCTTGTTTGACTCTTAGTACCCTCTTCTGCCTGAAAAGGGTGTCTTTAGGGAATCATGGTTGATGGGAGGAGGGTCAGCTGAGGAGTGGGAGGTGGAGAGTGATTTGCAAGGTGACACTGAGTATTTTAAAAAAGGATGAATGTTCTTTGCCAGAAACCATCAGGACTGGAGTCAAGAAAGAGAGTGCTATGTGGAGGAAAAGAGAATATTATTGTATAAAACTTAAATTCCTTTGCAGACAGTAAAAAGGCAAAGACAGATGTAGAGAAGGAGGTCAGTGTAATACAAGTCCTCTGGGGCTTGCTTTGGCTTCATGAACATAAGAACTTTTCTTATCTTCATTCTGAGTGAAATTCTCTCCTTGGCTATGTTTGGGTCCTGCCTTACAGACGTAGTAGGGTAAAGCAACTTGAGGTTTTTCCTCTGTTCCAGTGAGCTCTGTTAAGGCCTTTGACCTTGGCTAAATTGTGACATCTCAGCCTAATTAGACATCTCTTAATGCCTGTAATCAGAGGAACCTTCTGTCTATATTTGGGGGTTTAGATGTGCATTTTATTTTCCAATAACTGACTTTCACTTTACCATGTTAAATCTTAATTTTTGCCTCCTTATGATATCTGGGATGATCCCATAAGTTTTAAGCCATTGTTAGTTATTAAAATGAAGTCCAATATAACATAGGATTTTTTTTTTTTGCATTTCTTTTCCATGGGGATGGTCTTGATCCCTGTCTCCTGTACAATGTCACAAACCTCAGTCCATAGTTCATCAGGCACTCTATCTATCAGATCTAGTCCCTTAAATCTATTTCTCACTTCCACTGTATAATCATAAGGGATTTGATTTAGGTTATACCTGAATGATCTAGTGGTTTTCCCTACTTTCTTCAATTTAAGTCTGAATCTGCTGGATCATCAAAAAAGCAAGAGAGTTCCAGAAAAGCATCTATTTCTGCTTTATTGACTATGCCAAAGCCTTTGACTGTGTGGATCACAATAAACTGTGTAAAATTCTGAAAGAGATGGGAATACCAGACCACCTGACCTGCCTCTTGAGAAATTTGTATGCAGGTTAGGAAGCAACAGTTAGAGCTGGACATGGAACAACAGAGTGGTTCCAAATAGGAAAAGGAGTACATCAAGGCTGTATATTGTCACCCTGCTTATTTAACTTATATGCAGAGTATATCATGAGAAACACTGGGCTGGAAGAAGCACAAGCTGGAATCAAGATTGCCGGGAGAAATATCAATAAACTCAGATATGCAGATGACACCACCTTTATGGCAGAAGGTGAAGAGGAACTAAAAAGCCTCTTGGTGAAAGTAAAAGAGAAGAGTGAAAAAGTTGGCTTAAAACTCAACATTCAGAAAACAAAGATCATGGCATCTGGTCCCATCAGTTCATGGGAAATAGATGGGGAAATAGTGGAAACAGTGTCAGACTTTATTTTGGGGGGCTCCAAAATCACTGCAGATGGTGACTGCAGCCATGAAATTAAAAGACGCTTCCTCCTTGAAAGAAAAGTTATGACCAACCTAGATAGCATATTGAAAAGCAGAGACATTACTTTGCCAACAAAGGTTCGTCTAGTCAAGGCTATGGTTTTTCCTGTGGTCATGTATGGATGTGAGAGTTGGACTGTGAAGAAAGCTGAGCACCGAAGAATTGATGCTTTTGAACTGTGGTGTTGGAGAAGACTCTTGAGAGTCCCTTGACTGCAAGGAGATCCAACTAGTCCATTCTGAAGGAGATCAGCCCTGGGATTTCTTTGGAAGGACTGATGTTGAAGCTGAAACTCCAGTAGTTTGGCCACCTCATGCGAAGAGTTGACTCATTGGAAAAGACTCTGATGCTGGGAAGGATTGGGGGCAGGAGGAGAAGGGGACGACAGAGGATGAGATGGCTGGATGGCATCACTGACTCGATGGACGTGAGTCTGAGTGAACTCAGGGAGTTGGTGATGGACAGGGAGGCCTGGCATGCTGCGATTCATGGGATCACAAAGAGTTGGACACGACTGAGCAACTGAACTGAACTGAACATATGATCTTAATCCCAATATTTAATTCACACCTCTCCTCTACCTTTTAAATAAGCAGTGTGGATTTAGTGAACTTTCTTGCTTTTCCTTTACTACTCCAAGGGTTTATGTAGACCCCTGAAACATTTCTTTTCCTAAGGTCTGTTGGATCTGGGCAGGAGGATGGACAGAGACACCTAAGATATTCTTACATTACTGGGCAGATTATTATGCATTGTGGTTTCTGTGCTTCCAGTGGCCTCTATCAAGTGGTGGTTTTGTACAGGTGGTGTGCATGATTTCCTTGGGTTTTCAAAGGCCATCAACCACTGATTACATCCTCATAAATGGGATGTAGGAGTTGTACTGCTGTGTTCCTCCAAAATTCATGTTCACCAGAACCTGTGAATATGACCTTATTTGGAAATAGGGTCTTTGCAGGTGTAACCAAGTTAGGATGAAGTCATCCTGAATTAGGGTAGGCCCTAATCCAATGACTGATAGCTTTGAAAGAAGAAGACACAGACATAGGAGAGGAGTGTGTCATGTGAAAGTGAAGGTGGAGGTTAGAGTGATGCATCTACAAGCCTAGGAACCCAAGGATTTCTGGTAACCACCAGAAGCCAGGAAAAGTCAAGGAAGGATTCTCCCCTTGAGCCTTCAGAGGGGAGCATAGCCTGTCACCCCACTGATTTCAGACATATAGCCTCAAAAACCATAAAAGAATAAAATTTTAAGCCACCCAATTTGTTGCCCTTTGCTATGGCAGGCCTGGGAGAAAAATAATGGGTCCATACCTCAAGCTCCCATTCTAGGTGGGAAAAAAAGAAGCAGATGACATTCAACATCTTTACAAACCAGCTCAGTGTGTTCCAAACAGAAGTCATTCTCTTCCTGTAATTCTGCTCTTCCTTTTGCATCTCTAGTTCAGGACCTGGCATCCTGGCCCTCTATGACTCTAGGCTCACCCTTATAAGTCATCTTCCACTCCCCCCTTTCCCTTAGATCATCGTCATCCCCACATCATTAATTCTTCATTTCTGCAGAGTGACATTCCGATCCTTGAGGTTTATTATACCTTCATGGTTGGCCTTACGGCTGCCTGGCTAGCTTCACCCGTCTACCTCTGCACATGATAACTTTGCTGCTTATGTCATATTCCTTGTAGTTCTTCACCCACCCCAGCAATTGAATCATCTCCTCCGTGCTCTTTCTCTGGGCTCCAATACTACCTGCGTAAGGTAATCACTGACATTTTCTGCTCTGCCTCACTAAATATCAAGGTCATCAAAACAGGCGTTGTGCCCTATTTACCTCTGTTTCCCTTAATGCTGAGCAGAAAGTCTGCTCTGTTTGGAGAAATGAGAGGAAAAATGCATAGTATTAGTAGAAACAGAGCCAAGAGATTAAAGCTCAAGAAAAAGGAGATAAAACTCAAAAAAGACAGAGTAGCCTATCGTAATAGGTTACTTCAGCTCTCCTGGAATTTCAGTTTTCAAGAACCATTAAAGGGATTCATAGGACATGTGTAATAAATACATGATAAACGACAGGACAAATGATAACATACACAGATGGCTTACTATGCATCAGACCTATGCCAAGCACTTAACCTGCATCTCTCATTTAATCTACACAACAGCCTCATGAGAAATATGCTTCCTTTTAATTAATGAAGCAAATAGGGCTTTGAGACATTAAGTCAATTTTCCATGGTCACACACCTCGTAAGTGCTAGGGGTGTAAGTCGGGCTCAGGTGTGTCTAAATCTGAAGATCATGATTTTAACAACTAAGATTTGTCCTGTTATGTTGCACAGTTTCTGATCATTATGGAATATTCTCCTACAGCTGAGAAAGTGCAGCTGCTGAATGCTGTTTTTTTCCCTTATTGGCACAACATCAATCTAAAGTCAGTAAGGAATATCTTTGTTAAGGAATATTCTGCCCAAGTTTCATACCTCAGCAATTTATTTAATCTTTGCATCATGGAGAAGTATGGTAAACATTTTTAGGATACTAAACAGAAACTTTTACATTTATATGATGTGCATTTTCTTAAGCATAAAAAAGAGTTATTATTGAGAGCTGCTATAAGGATAACATGGGGAAAAAAAGGAAAGTATTCATTTCCTTATCATTTTTCTATCTTTTTCTTAAAATGAAAAGTCAAGGAGTTTTCATTGTGGGTTGCATATGCCTTATAGTTTATAAAAATGCCTTCATATATTAACCTCACGTGAATCAAAAGTTCATATTAAGATATATTTCATATAAGATATATTATTAGAAATTATTCACTGGACTAGCAAGTGTGAAGGGTTCAATTGAAAAAGTAACCATTCTGAAGGGTCTTTGTCATTAGGCTGGGCCAGATATTCTGGAACATTGGATGTAAATTCACAAATTCTGAGCAGATATTATGCTCTTGGAATACCCAGCCCCACAGTGGTCAATCAGCAGCCACCTGAGGACCACTGAGCACATCAAGGGCAACTCCATTCCTCAGGGAAGGCACATGGGCTGAGGATAGAATAAAAAGACTTGCTCTGACTTAAAGCCTAACTGAGACTTTAAACTCTTAAAAGTCACTAGATTAAAAGCAAAATCCATACAGGATACCTAAGTACTTATGTACATTTTTTCCTTATTCGTAAGATTCCACAAATTTTCAAAATAGTTTATGAACCAATATGATTAGGAATTTTTTTTTTTTTTACATTAGGACTACTGTGAGGATTCTTTTCAGTTTCAATTCCTGAGTCCTAAAGAGTCTGGCCCAATAAGATTACCTCCTCCTCAGAAGCACCACAAAGCTCAGTCAACTCTAAAAACTTTCAAAGCATTAATAGGCTTTGTCCAATTGCCTTTATTGTAGTTTTACTACTCCAGACTCATTTGGGGATGGTAATTGTGGCTTTTGACCCCTGAAGGAGGTTGCAGGTTTTGAGCAGTGCACAGCAGGCATTTAAGAATATGGACATTTGGTATACTTTGAAGGGCTGTTCGTTCACTGAGGCTCTTCCTTCTTGAAATTGCCATATAGCTATCTTTCCCACTTGAATTTCTGTAAACACTAAGTTAAAAAAAAAAAAAACTTACCTATTGAAGAAGAGTAATAAATCTTCATCAACTTATTACTCAACTGTCTTTTGGGGGGTGGGAAATGGTCCTTTTTCTACATGAAGGGCATAATCTTAGCTCAGTCTTTGAAGTCTTTGAATGTGTGAAGGAACCAAGTTAACATTTTGGGTCCTCTGACACTAGCTGCTTACAATGGAAAATAATGAGAGTGGGGTTAATAGTAGCTAATTTTCAGAATTGCAGGGACAATTCAACAACTATTCATTTAGTGCAGGGTTTTGGGGTTCCAAGCATTTCATGAAGAGCTTTGCATAAAATATCTTAAACTAATTCTCAAAGTAATCCATGTTAAAAGTGAGGAAATGAAGTCTCAGGTGAAATAATGGTCCAAGGCTCCCAAACATGGTCAATGACAGAACTAGAATACCTCACCAAGTACATTACCTTGCAGACAGCATTCTTAACACATATTAGTCTTTCATGCTCTCATTAGTTTCCAGGAAAAACAGAAGCCCTGTGATACAAAGTTTGACTTTCTTCTCATTTTTCCTGCTCCACCCAACCAGCAACTAAGCAGCTCCTTGGGAACTCACCCTGTGCTTCCCCTCTTTCCAGCTCTCTATCAGAAAGGCGGATAACCTACTGAAAGGAAAATATGGACATTATCTGTAATTAGGCTTATTAATTTTATAGGAAATTCTTTAATTTTCTATGGGGCCATGTTCTTGAAATGCATTATTTCCTTTTATGACTTCACTCGCCTCAGTATCAGTAGAGATTAAAGGTGACATGCCCTGCTGGGAACAAACACAATTTTCCAGCAGCTATATTTTGTTTTCCTTAATAATTAACAATTGCTGCTGACTAACCCTTGCAGCATAAAATGCCCACCTTATCACAAAGGAGTGGGCATTGGTTTGAGGAACTCACAAGGGATATCAGAAAAAGAAGTGTGATTAAAGCATTAAAGATTTAGAAGTTGACATTAGGATGAAAGGTGGAATTACAGTAAATATAACGCTGTTTAACATTAAATGGAATGTGTTGTACTTGAAACAGTTGTTCGTTTTGACATTAATTATTAAGGGAAGCTGACAACTGATTTTTAATTCGTGACTCGAGGTACAATTTCTTAAGATATAAATACAACAAAGCAGCTTAGAGGATTGGTGCTTCTTTATCTTTAATGATTTTGTTTTTTTCTTGATAGAATCTATGAACGAATTAGAACGGAATGTGCGTTACTTAAACAAGGCATTGTTTGTGGTGAGCTGATATTATGGTCCTGGACAGAAAAATTCAGCAGTAAGTTAAGTTTACTAGAAATCATTGAACATATTCTTCACTGTTTTCATTTGAGAATTGTCTTGGAGATACACAGTTTAAAAGGCATTTGAGGCAAACTTTGCAGTTTATGTTTTAAAGCAGTTTTCTTCTGAGGGAAAGGCAAGCATGTTCATCCTTTGCCTTTGAGTGAGAGATAAACACCCTGTAATAATCTGCTCAGATATGCATTGCCTAGGTTTCCATGTAAAAGTGATAACTATCTCATGCTGCTGCTGCCAAGTTGCTTCAGTCATGTCCGACTCTGTGTGACCCATAGACAGCAGCCCACCCAGGCAAGAACACTGGAGTGGGTTGCCATTTCCTTCTCCAATGCATACATGCATGCTAAGTCGCTTCAGTCATGTCTGACTCTGTGCAACCCCCTGGATAGCAGCCCACCAGGCTCCTTCGTCCACTGGGTTCTCCAGGCAAGAACACTATTTCATATTGGATTGTAAATCTACTGTCTGTTAGACTCTACATGCTGTTTGGCTTGTCAAACCTTTTAGAGGAAGTTCTTGTTGGCCAAGTGACATTGTACCGATGTGCTCGCAAAGAAAGAGGGAAGGTGGCCCAGCGAAGGGATTTATGATGGGGAATTCAAAAGGGCACTTGCAGTTATTCTTTCTGGCCAAATACAACAAGAATGCTACTGTGTGATGATTTATTTTCATTAAAATGTCTATGGATTGATATTAGAGTCCTCAGTTTAGCATGATTTGAATACTTTTATTCCATGCCTGAAGTTGTAATCTATTTAGGACCATCATTAAAAATCTCTGGTGTTAGAAAGTGTTCTAGTTTCATTCTTTTACAAGTGGTTGACCAGTTTTCCCAGCACCACTTGTCTTTAATCCATTGTATATTCTTGCCTCCTTTGTCAAAGATAAGGTGTCCATATGTGCGTGGATTTATCTCTGGGCTTTCTATTTTGTTCCATTGATCTATATTTCTGTCTTTGTGCCAGTACCATACTGTCTTGATAACTGTGGCTTTGTAGTAGAGCCTGAAGTCAGGTAGGTTGATTCCTCCAGTTCCATTCTTCTTTCTCAAGATCGCTTTGGCTATTCGAGGTTTTTTGTATTTCCATACAAATTGTGAAATTATTTGTTCTAGCTCTGTGAAGAATACTGTTGGTAGCTTGATAGGGATTGCATTGAATCTATAAATTGCTTTGGGTAGTATACTCATTTTCACTATATTGATTCTTCCAATCCATGAACATTGTATATTTCTCCATCTATTAGTGTCCTCTTTGATTTCTTTCACCAGTGTTTTATAGTTTTCTATATATAGGTCTTTAGTTTCTTTAGGTAGATATATTCCTAAGTATTTTATTCTTTTCATTGCAACGGTGAATGGTATGGGGAGGGAGGAGGGAGGAGGGTTCAGGATGGGGAGCACATGTATACCTGTGATGGATTCATTTTGATATTTGGCAAAACTAACACAATTATGTAAAGTTTAAAAATAAAATAAAATTAAAAAAATCTCTGAATTTTATCTATTTAAAAATTCAACTGAAGAATGAAAAGGGCCAGCAGTAAAATACTGACAAAACATTTACTTTCCTCAGTACATATTTCTTTACTTTCCTCAAGGTTGGCTTTCTTTCTTTTACTTCAGTTTGCCCATCTGTACTGAGAAGGAAATATTACTGCTATATGGAAGCTCAGGATATTTAACATGTCAACACTGTGTCAGTGAGCTTAGGTCAAGTTGGGCTTCTGTAACAAAAGACCTCAAAATGTAGAGGCTCACATTAATGAAGGTGCCTTTCACAGTCATTTTACATCTTCACTGAATGCTGGCTTTGGCTCTTCAGTCTGGGACTCAGGCTAAAGGAGCATCCCCAAGCTGGGTAACTGTTAGTATCATGGAAGACAGTAGAGGCAGAGTCACTTAATGCTTCTTAAAGCTTCTGCATAAAAGTGCCATGTCACTTCTACCCAAATATCATCGGTCAAAGCAAGTCACAAAGTTCTGATGTTGTTGATATAGAGAAAAATAATCTACTATAGAAAAGGCAATTGATTTTGGAAACAATTATAAAACCACTTCCTTGCCACGTACACATATCCAATTATTTTCTATAATTATATCATTTGAGATAATAGGAATGAAAGTTTTTCAAGGAGATTTAGGTTGGCAGTTTGTACCCATCCCTCCTCTGATAATCTTGAAAGAATTATCATTCTGATTTATAGTAGGAAGGTAGTCAATGAAATTGACTTTTTATTTAGAAAAATCAAGGCTCCATCAGGTGTTAAGACTGCTAAGAAGACAGAATTCTGTCAGTTGACCCTGCCTTAAGGAATATGAATCAAAAAAATTGGGCATATCCTATCAATTGCAGCATGTGTTTTTATTACTGTCCTGAAATGCACGTGTGGAATTAAATATGCCCTATGGCTATTAGGTTGGCTGAACTTCCCAGTATGAGAGTAATATCAAACAGTTACTGCAAAATATAGGGTCATTACCCTATATGGATAAAGGGATAACTGCCCCTGAAATGAGTGGTAAAAACTTCATTCTACAAAATAAGAAAGCATATTCAGGATGACAGAGAGTAATTTTTAGAGTATTTATTAATCATATTTTAGTGTTTGCAAAGTACTTTTACAGAAATCATTATTTGATGGATGCAAGGTGATATTATTAGTCACATTTTCTCTGTAAGAGAACTCGAGTTCAGTGAGGTTAAGTAACCTGCCTAAAGAGATAACAGCCCTGGGATTCAAATTCAGACTTCCTCCTCAAAATCCAATATTCTCTCTACCAACTTAAACTGGTTCCTAATATACAATGTCATTTCCTACTCATTTGCATCATGGAAAATAAAATGAGGACAAAATTAGAAAATATGTTAAAATGGAAAAGAACTTAGAGCTTGAGTTTAGTCCTGGTTGTGTTCTTTAAGTTGATATTACATTTTTAAGGATAATCACTTATCCCTAAGTTTTCTATGCCTCATCTTTTAATCTGCAAAGTCAGGGGTTGGATCATATTTTTCTTAAGGTCTTGCCTTAATAGTACTATTTTTATAAATTTGAAAACCTACAGTGTGTTGTCATTTGCACCCAGAGAACTACCAAATTAGCTAAGAGAATATATATTTCCCTGGCTCACTATTTGAAACCACCTTGACATTGCAGTAAGCAGCTTTGCTTTTGTTGGTAGTACGAGAACTTAGACTTGTTAAGCGGAAAAAGACAATGCACTGACTCATGTAACTGGGAAGTCCAAAGAGACACATGCTTTAGATATGACCCAAAGCAGGAATTCACAAAGTGTAGTCAGCTGTTGCCCCCTCTTGTGCACTTTCTTTTTCTCTCATTTTTGCTTTCTCTCATTCCATTCTCCTCTTCTTTCCCCTTATCCTTACTTGTCTCTGAATGTGTTCAGTCTTTCCTGTGGTTAGCTATCTTCTTAAAAATTGTATTGATATAAGGGAATGTGGTCACTGGAAGCTCCAGAGACAGAGTCTTCCAGCTTTTAGAACATAGTGTGAAAGATTCAAATCAAAAGAGCTTCGGGAAAGACTCTGATTGTCCTGGCTTGGACTACATGCTGTCTACTAGACTAATAATGGCTAGTGGACTGTCACTTGTCCAGCCCCTTGCTTGTTATTTGGCCAGCCCACTAGAATCACACAGGGTGAAGAAAGACAACTCCCCAAAGAAAGTGGAGGCCATTACCAAAAGAATAGGGAAAGGACTATGATCAGAAAAGCACAGTAAACATTCACTGCACACAGTATACAGACAGCTGAGCTGCTCACCCCCAGTCAGGTTCCCAAATGAATGGAAGACAATAATAAACTGCGAAGTGTTAAGCTCCAAGAAATAAGAGTAGAAACACCTTAGGCCCATGGTCATACTGCCTGTTCCCTCCAACACATTAAAGAACATATGGAGATAATGCAAGCCTTGACAGCATTCGTAGTTTTACGAATTTATCACAATAGACCCCTACTTCTTTTAGAAACTAATAAGAAATATCTCATACTATACATACTCATAACAGTGTTTCTCAAAGCCTGTTTTATGAAATTCTAGTCTTGGAGTTGTTGTGAGAAAAAAGTTCTGTGGCTAAACCCTGTGGAGAAATATACCTTATTCTATCCCTCTCTGGAGAGTCATAATGTATCAGCACATTTAAAGTCAGAGTAAAAAGACTTTGTTTACACCAGCATTTCCCAAACACATTTGATTGCAGAACATCACAAACACACACAATAAAGAAAGAATGGAAGTAAGAGAACACCTAATGATATACTGTGAAAGTTCCTGGGATTGAATTTTGGAAAACAATGACCTAAATCATGATTGAAGTTGCATATATTTGTCTTATGTCCCCTGTTGGCACCGGAAATTTTTCTAGTACTTCCCTGCTGTTTAGAGTTAACACTTTTCTCAAATTTCATGAGGAGAAAACCAGCATCAAGCTACTTTTCTGCCTGATAAATATGTCTGAATCTACTAAATCCATAAAATTTTTCATATCATAAATACAGAACTTGGATTTAGAAGAAAACATAATCCAAAATAAATTTATTAGTTTTTAAAAAGTTGGTTATTGCAAATTTATTGCACATAAAATATTCCTATGCAAGAGATTGTGCTGGGCATTTGGAATCTAGAAGTGAACAGACAGATATAGCCTCCTTTGGCTTATATACACATTAGCATGTCTTTTCATTTCTCTGAGCTTCACTTTCTTCACATGTGAAATTGAGATAACATTAGCCACCTCTCAGAGTTGCTTTGAAAATTATGTGAAAAAATGTTTGTGAAAACTAAACATTATTCAACATGTTTAACTTCCTTCTTTAGCATTCTTTCTTTTTTCAGCCTGAATTTTCAAATCATGAACATTTATTGAGCATCTGTTGAATTCAAAACACTGTTCTAGGTGCTGGAGGTGAGGGAATTAACAAAGAAAGAAAAAGGAAAAATGAATAGAAAAGTGCTTACAAAATTCTAAGAAAGGAAAATAACCATTTTCATGAAGATAATAAAATGCAGCAAGTAGCCAGGACAAAATGAATTTCCCAGATATTAAATACTATAGGAGCTTAGAGTGGGAGAAATAACTGCAGTGGTGGTGAGTTCAAACAAGGCATTAGGGGGTCTCTGCATTGTTGAAAGGAGCAAAGAGGTGGAAGAACAGATTAGGAGAATGGAATGGCATAAGCACATTCATGGAGATGAGAACTGTTGGGTGTTTTCAAGGGAGAGAGAATAGATGAATATAATTATAGTGGATAAATGTGGGCAAGGTAGATTATAAACCTGGGTGTGTCAACTGATTCCTGAGAGTGAAATGCTTTGAATGCCAGACTGAAGCTTGTGCACTTTATCTCATTAAGTAAACAGAAGCCATTAGAGATTTTTAAGGCAGGGAAGTGACATAACAAAGTAATATTTCCAGTCAAATAATATGGCAGTTTTGTGCAAGGACTTAGGGTCAAAAGGGAAATTTTAACAATGAAAACTTTCCGGCTGATATACTTCTAAAAACATTTTGGAGAGTGCATACCTACCTGAAAATCTGATTATCCTTAGACATTCAGCATTGTCCATAGAAAGTGCCCAAAAGGGGATTGTCTACACATATCTTTCCAAGTTATTCCTCCCTTCACTTGGCAGGTGGGTGATCACTCACTGGTTTCCCTTTCTGTCTTCTGCACCAAAGCTCAGTGTCTTTGCATGAGTGCACTGACATTCCCCAGACCCCTCTCTTTCTTCTCCTAATAGCATGAGCTGCCCTTTCTTCAGTAAAAGGGACATACCACTTGGCATCGTTAGAGAAAATTCTTCTATTTCCGTAATGAAACCATCTATCCTTTGAGACCCTGCTCATTTTGAAACACAGTACACCAAATGCTACTCCTGGGACATAATTCCTAAAATTGGAGAAGATAGGGTCATATCCTCCTTTCCCCTCATGCTACCCGTCCTGGTGGAAGGGTTCTTATTGCATTGCCAAGATTTGGAAGTGGTGTAACAACTCCCCAGCCCAGACATTATCAGAGGCTGAGACTTCCTCCAAGCTGATGAGGTTGCAATGAGGAAAATGATTAGATTTAAAATAAAAAAGGCATCTACTAGCCATCCTTTTCAGATTCCAGAGATGGCTAAAAGCCTTGAAAAACACCCCACTGTATTCTAAGCTAGTCCCAGGAGTGTCCTGATGATGGCTATTTTTGAACTAGTGGTGCATGAAAAAGGAAAAATCTGCTTTGAATGTGGATGAGTAAACAACTCAATACATAGAAATTTGAATTACTAAAGAAACAGTTTCTACATGTTTCACCTTTCTTCCCACATTCTCACCCCAAGCCACATAGTTAAGAAAACAATCTGAATCTGAATACAGATAATCTAAATACTGGATGAAAGTGAAAATGTTAGTCAGTCAGTCAGTCCTGTCCCACACTTTGCCACCCCACAGACTGTAGCCCACCAGGCTCCACTGTCCATGGAATTCTCCAGGCAAGAATACTGAAGTGGATTGCCATTCCCTTCTCCTGGGGATCTTCCAGACCCAGGGATCAAACCCGGGTCTTCTGCCTTGCAGGCAGATTCTTTACCATGTGAACCATCAGGGAAGCCCTAATACTGTATACACATACCAAAAAGAAAGAAAAAAGATTTTTTAAATGATACTTTAACTAGAAAATCTTTCTCCAAATGAGGAAATTTCATAAGATTTGTTGCTTATTTGATTTTGTTTTCCTCAGGCACCACAAGCTCCCTGTTTGCAGAAAAACTATTAAGTAGTAGGATTAAGTAACCATTCTACTCTCTCTCTTTTTTTTTTTTTTTTTACATAATTTGAAACAACCATCTATGGGGTCGCACAGAGTCGGACACGACTGAAGTGACTTAGCAGCAGCAGCAGCAGCCCATCACATAAAGGAAAGCTAGAGAGCTTTGTCTTCCCACTGCTCTGCCTGGGACAAGGCAAGTAGTAAGTTCAGTTCAGTTTGGTCACTCCGTAGTGTCTGGCTCTTTGCGACCGCATGGACTGCAGCACACCAGGCTTCCCTGTCCTTCATCAACTCCCAGAGCTTGCTCAAACCCCTGTCCATCGAGTTGGTGATGCCATCCAACCATCTCATCCTCTGTCATCCCCTTCTCCTCCCACCTTCAATCTTTCCCAGCATCAGGGTCTTTTCCAAGGAGTCAGTTCTTAGCATCACGTGGCCAAAGTATTGGAGTTTCAGCTTCAGCATCAGTCCTTCCAATGAATATTCAGGACTGATTTCCTTTAGGATGGACTGGTTGGATCTCCTTGCAGTCCAAGGGACTCTCAAGAGTCTTCTCCAACATCACAGTTCAAAAGCATCAATTCTTCGGTGCTCAGCCTTCTTTATGGTCCAACTCTCACATCCTTACATGACTACTGGAAAAACCATAGCTTTGACTATGTGGACCTTTGTCAGCAAAGTAATGTCTCTGCTTTTTAATATGCTATCTAGGTTGGTCATAGCTTTTCTTCCAAGGAGCCAGCATCTTTTAATTTCATGGATGCCATCACCATCTGCAGTGATTTTGGAGCCCCCCCAAAATAAAGTTTCTCACTGTTGCCATTGTTTCCCCCTCTATTTGCCATGAAGTGATCGGATCGGATGCCATGATCTTAGTTTTCTGAATGTTGAGCCAACTTTTTCATTCTCCTCTTTCACTTTCAGTAATAGAAGATCCTGATTCATCTTTGAGAGATCTGATCTGTTCAGAGAGACACCATGAGACCACTTGATCTCATATGGATGCAAAGTATACTGTAGGAATAAGACACAGGCTTCATAGCTAGGCAAATCTAAATGTAAATCCTGGCTCTAATTCTTTTTTTTTTTTTTTTAATTGAAGTATAGTTGATTTAGAATATTGTGTCAGTTTCAAGCATACAGCCAATTTGATTGTTAAATGATGTATATGTATATATCTGTATCCTTTTAAAAAATTATTTTACATTATAGCTTATTGGTTCTGATTCTTAGAAGCTGTGCAAGATTAGAAAAATTACTTAATTACCCCGGACCTCAGTTTGACCATGTACAAAAATGTGCCTAGTGTGTAGTTATTAGGATTAAAGATTATATATATATTAAATACACATAGCTCAGATCTTGATCCATGAAATGCTTAACAAATGGTAGTTATTTATTTTTTGTGGATTATTTTTTGTTTTTGTCAGTTGTGAGTATCTGTATTTCTGTCTGTCTATCTGTACATCCATCCATCCAAAAGCTTCAGTTCAGTTCAATCACTCAGTCGTGTCCGACTCTTTGCAACCCCATGAATTGCAGCACGCCAGGCCTCCCTGTCCATCACCAACTCCCGGAGTTCACCCAAACTCATGTCCATCAAGTCGGTGATGCCATCCAGCCATCTCATCCTCTGTCATCCCCTTCTGCTCCTGCCCCCAATCCCTCCCAGCATCAGAGTCTTTTCCAATGAGTCAACTCTTCACATGGTCAACTCTTCGAGGTGGCCAAAGTATTGGAGTTTCAGCTTCAGCATCAGTCCTTCCAATGAACACCCAGGACTGATCTCCTTTAGGATGGACTGGATGGATCTCCAAAAGCTTGGAGAAGCATAAATATAAATGCTGAATCTTTGTCTTGCAGCAATTTTTCCTAATCACTGCTTCCTATATATGGATCACTGAAATTAAGCACATTATTTTTCTTTCTGTAAGAAAAATACAGTATATGCTTTTAAAAGCTTAAGTGTAAGCCTTAGGACCTTCACTTAAATTGACTTTTTTAAATATGTTGATAAATAATAAAAAAAATACATACATACATTCCAGGTAAAATACGCTGAATGTTGAATTTATCAAGCTTGCAGTTCCTATTGTTTATTCCTTATAATGCTGCACTGACAGTATTTTACATAAGATCATTTGTCTACACAATATGTTCTTATTAAATTTAATTGACAGCTGAGAGAAAAAAGTGTGGGTCACCAATTTGAGGAAATTCGCCCTTAACTAAATAAGAATCAAACAAAACAAACAACAACAAAATTCCCCCCAAACCCACAGTCAAAACAAGATTATTAAAATACAAAATGTACTTTGCTTATTTATTTTGACCAGCTTTGTTTGGGCTTCATTATTTATGATAATAGTATATGGCACCCCACTCCAGTACTCTTGCCTGGCAAATCCCATGGACAGAGGAGTCTTGTAGGCTGCAGTCCATGGGGTCTTCAGAGTCGGACACGACTGAGCGACTTCCCTTTCACTTTTCACTTTCATGCATTGGAGAAGGAAATGGCAACCTACTCCAGTGTTCTTGCCTGGAGAAAGAATCCCAGGGACGGGGGAGCCTGGTGGGCTGCCGTCCATGTGGTCGCACAGAGTCGGACACGACTGAAGTGACTTAGCAGCAGCAGCAGCATACTTACAAATATACTGTAGCTATTTTGTAGAGTAATGAAGTTTTAGTAATATGAACGGGCAGCATATTACTCTGCTCACGTATCTTTTCTGAGAAGCTAGATGTAACCTCTAATGTTTTGAAACTGATAATTGTATTTGAGACTTACTAAGGTTTGAGTGCACACTAGTTTGCCTTTTTAATATCTCAGTAGGCTGTGTTTATTTTATGCTACCTTATTTGTGTATGTGAGTTATATATAACTAGACAAAATGAAATCCATCTCAAGACGTAGACTCATGTGATAAAAGTTCTTGCTAGTCCACAGATTCATGTTGGTGCTTATGTTTCCTGTTACTGAGTAGCATAGTTTATTATTTCTATGATCACTTGGTGTCCTGAGGAGGATGAGGGGAGAGTAGACAAACTATGATTATTCTTTCTCCCAGACTCCATTAGTACCCTTTCATATTTGGATAAAATACTCGGTATCTGTAGGTATGCATTAAATCATAATATCATTAGGGAAATGAAACTTTATCTTGATAATGTAACAGTTTATAATCGTTAAATTACCATTAGAGAATGTTTACTGATGTTGGGTGGATGCTCAGTCACTCAGTCATGTGTGACTCTTTGAGACCCCATGGGCTGTAGCCCACCAGGCTCCTCTGTCCATGGAATTTTTTCAGGCAAGAATACTGGAGTGGGTTGCCATTTCTTCCTCCAGGGATCTTCCTGACACAGGGATTGAACCCGAGTCTCTTGTGTCTCCTGCATTGGCAGGCAGATGTTTTTATCATTGCACCACCTGGGGATCCCTTACTGATGTTACTATTACCTTATTCCATTAATTTCTCATGAACAAAAGGTAGGTTAAAGCTTCATAGTTTTTACTCCTTCTAATGGGTTTTAGGGCTTCCCCGGTGGCTTAGCTCATAAAGAATTGCAGGTAAAGAAGTCACCTGCAATGCAGGACTTATGTATAATTATGTTTAATTCTGGTTGGGAAGATCCCCTGGAGAAGGGAATGGCAACCCACTCCAGTATTCTTGCCTTGAAAATCTCATGGACAGAGGAGCCTGGTGGGCAGTCCATGGGGTCATAAAGAGTTGGACACATCTTAGGCGCTAAACAACAACAAAGGGTTTAACTTCACTACCTCTTCTTCATACTTGTTTCCCACCCTTACCGTTCCATCAAAGAGGATTCCAGTTCTGAGGTCTTTCGGGTTTCTGGCAAGTTTAATAGTCACCATTCTCTGGGTGTGACAGGAGGTGCTTGGAGTTGTCTCCAGAAATGTGAATGACAAAGGGATAAAGGGAAGGAGGTGAGCATAAGCCATATTGCTGACCTTTATCCGCCACTGGGAGATAATACCATAAAGGGAAAAATAAATAAGTAAGCTAGGGAGTTTTAGTGTGTAACTTTATTGAGGAATTCCATGATTTACTGTTCAATATAGCAAGGCCTATCATGTAACTTAGCTGCGGAACTCTCTGATTTACTGTGAAGCACAGTGGGGCTTATCATGTAACTATTATGAGAGTCTTGGCAAAGACAAGGATAGGGTTTTGCAGAGCCCATTAAGAATGACTGACATGTTTTTCTCAGATGGACCAAAGCAGACTCTGACTAGCAAACATGATGTTATTCTCAGCATCTGAAATTCGGATATTTTAAATTTGTTCAGCACAGATGTTAAGGGTAACTTATATATCTGTTTTATCTTCCTCTCATCATTTTATATCTAAGCTTCTGTTTTATAGTAAATTGCTATATGAGGTTTACCATTTTATGATTCTGATATTCATTTTGCAGATTTTAAACTCTTTTTAAAAGAGACATTAGAGCTAAAGGAGCAGAACATTAAAACACATAAAGCATGGGATATTTCCATCTCATGTCAGTTTCAGATTTAAGTCCCTTCAAAGCCTCCTCTTGCCATTAGGATGAGATCAAAGCCCCATAGCCAGGGTCACAGTGCCCCACCAGTTAAGTCCCTGACTCCGCTTGTGATGGGAAGACAACACAAGATGGAAATTGGTATATCCTCCAAACAAGAACTGTATCCCCAAGTGTTATAGTGTTCTGATTTTTTGCTGTTCATGAGAAGCTAGAATTAAACAGGGGCAACTGTTTTAAACACTATCTGCCAAAAAACACCTTGCCTATTCCAAGAGTTACCATGACTTGCTTTTAAATTTCTTTTCTTTTTTTTTAATTGGAGGATAATTACTTTACAATGTTGTATTGGTTTCTGCCTTACAACAGGGTGAATCAGCCGTAATTATACATAAATTCCCTTGCTCTTCAGCCTCTCTCCTGCCCGCTCCATCCCACCCCTCTAGGTCATCACAGAGCACCAGGCTGGGCTCCCTGTGTTTTACGGCAACTTCCCACTAGCTGTCTGTTTTAAACATTATAGTGAATATATGTGGATGCTACTTACTCAGTCCATCCTACCCTTACCTTCCCTTGCTGTGTCTACAAGTCCATTTATCTGTGTCTGTGTCTCCATTCCTTCCCAGCAAATAGGTTCATCCAGCGTGGGGACTGTGTCTTCTTTTTCTTTGAGTCCCCAGGATTTAACATAGTGCCTGGTACCTAGTGAGTGCTCAATAATTTTGAAATATGAGCAAAGCTGAACTGCTTGGAATTTTCCCTATTTGCCATACTTGTTTATGCCTCCTGTGTTTGCTCCTACATGCCCTCTGCCTGTACTTTCTGTTTCCTCCTCCATCAGCTGGCTGACTCCTATAGTTGTTCAAGGACTGGGATTGGTATGATTTGTTCCTGTCCCTCCTCTCTTTGCTCCCAAAGGATCCAGTGCAGATTTTGTCATTTATCAAACTAAACTCTAATCCAGTTTACATGTCTAATGCTTCTTTTCAGTCTTTTGATGGACAAAACCTAGCACCTAGTTTAATTTCTGCCGCAAACTGGATAAGTATTTTTTTAATTGAAAAAGTGAATGAATGACCATTAATGAGTCATTGCCAATGTACCCATCTATTGTGACAATGAATGACAAAAATGTTAGAACTCTTTCAAGGAAATCTTCTCTTTACTCAACATGTAGAAAGAAGTAGGTCAAAGAATAACATGATAAATGGGCAGTGAATGAAAAACCCAAGGATAATGATGTGTCAGACTGATGGCTCAGACAGCCAAGAATCTGCTTGCAATGTGGGAGGCCAGGGTTTGATTCCTGGATTGGGAAGATTCCCTGAAGAAGGGAATGGCTACCCACTCTAATATTCTCACCAGGAGAATTCCATGTACAGAGGGTTGTGGCGGGCTATAGTCCATGGCGTTGCAAAGAGTTGGATATGACTGAGTGACTCAAATTTTTCACTTTCAGAGGCAACATAGCATGATGGATAAAAGCTGGGAGCAGTACAGCCTAGGTCCAAATCCTGATTTCTTCCTAGCTGTGTGATCTTAGGCAGGTTACTAAACCTCTTTGTGTCTGAGTTTCTTCATCTATAGAATGTAGATTATAATCTTACATGCTTTGTTCAATTATTATGACTATTATGTTAAATTGATGAAAAGGCCTAATGTAAAAAAAATTATGTGAGTACTAGCAATAATAATAATAAAAATAAATATCCTTCCCAATAGTTAAATGCCTAACACATAGGAGACATCATGTAAGTACTGGCTATAATAAATTATCATTATATACTCTTCCCAGTCTCCTTTCAAAAATTTGTTTAGTCATCATGAGTATCCTTGTTTGTGATTTAATTTCCACAGTGTTTTCCACATGGACATTACTGGCTTAAAATTCCATTAATTAGAGAGAGAGAGGAAACTCAAGAGATATGTGAAATTTCGGAAGGGAAGATGGAATCTGACATGCTGAATAGCTAATTGAATTATTTAAGCTTGAGGTTTATAGACTGGAATCCACTAAATTTTGCAGACAGTGATCTTGTCTCTGCCTGGAAAATCTGTTCTCTTTTTATTCTGTTTCTGATCCAGATAATGACTTCATAGAAAATGACTGTACTATTGTTCCTGCCTTGTGGAAATTTGCACTTTTATGATGAGAAACTAGTGTTGGGAAGCTCTCTATTATTCTATGTAAGAATGAATCAAAAGTAAGTTCACTGAAAATCATAACTTGTCAGAAATCTGAATTTCTTAGATGAAATGAAGTTCAAGAAAATATGTGTCTATAATTAATTGTATGACACTAGCACTTAGGGCTTCCCATGTAGCTCAGTGGTAAAGGATCTGCTTGCCAATGCAGGGGACTTGGGTTCGATCTCTGGGTTGGGAAGGTTCCCTGGAGGAGGAAATGGCAATGCATTCCAGTATTCTTACCTGAGAACCCCCATGGACAGAGGAGCCTAGTGGGCTACAGTCCATGGGGTCACAAAGAGTTGGATGCTTCTGATGGACTGAGCACGAGCACAAGCCTGCGTTGGAGCACATAGGCATGGAGGACGTGCGGCCAGAGGTCTCAGTTCTGTGGCTGCTGACCCTCTCAGACAGCTGCAGTCTCTGTGTCTCTGGCCTTTTGCCTGTGAGCAAGGCTGGAATGACCCCGGGAGAAGTGAACTCCAGCACTTCTGGGTTTGCTGACATTTCAGGGTTGGGACTATCATTGGCTGCTGACAACCTTAGTTGACTTGAGGTTCACTTTTTCAGATGTGCAGAATACAATAAGACATATAGCTCCTTATCTGCCCCAACGTATCAACACTGGGGCTCTCCACTGCTGAGACCTGGGACCCCCTCCTTGAACACTCACACACGTGGTGGTCTCATTCAGTCTCATGGGTGTAAATGCCTTCCATAACTTGGAGA
Organism: Bos indicus; assembly: GCF_029378745.1. Classification (NCBI taxonomy): domain Eukaryota; kingdom Metazoa; phylum Chordata; class Mammalia; order Artiodactyla; family Bovidae; genus Bos; species Bos indicus. The sequence goes on along the minus strand of NC_091762.1, from coordinate 45,344,073 downwards.
TTCCAAATTTTAAGCTCCAGTTGTTCTCCCTTGAACTTCATGTTTGTATATCCCATTTGTTATCGTACTCTCTACTTTGATGACTAATAAGCATATCAACTGACTATGTTCAAGATAGAACTTTTTATATCACCCCTCAAACCTGATTGAAACATAGGTTTCCCCAATGTCCCAATGCCAACACCAATCTAGTTGCTCAGACAAAAATCTGAGTAATTTTCACTCTTCAGTTTCCTTCATTCCCGTATCTAAACTCTCAGCAAATTGTTCTGACTCTACTTTTAAAATGTATCCAGAATCCAGCTACATCTCACCACCACCTATGCTGGCAACCTGATGTATGCTGCTAATATTGCCTACCTGCTTTATTTTAATTGCCTCCTCACTGGTCTGTAGGCTTCCAGATTGTCTTGCTTTACTATATTTTCAACTCTGCTATCAGAGTGATTCTGTTAAAATGCAAGGCAGAACATGGCACATTTCCACTCAGAACCTTCAAATGAACTTTTTATTGTAGAGTTAAAGCCAAAGCCTTTCTATATGTATAAGGCTTTGATCTACCCTCCTTTCATTCGTGAGCATATCCCCTAGAACCCTTCTTCTTATTTACCCTGCTTTAGCCTCTTTGCTTCTTGTCCTACCAGCTGTTCTTACACCATCACCTGAAATACTCTTGCCTGGGTAGCACGTGACTCTCTCCGTAATCACTTTCAAATAGCTCTTTTCAATAGTCTTACCTGACCATCCTATTGAAAGCACTTCCCACTTCTGCTATCCCTTTCTCCAAATTTTATTTTTCTTCATGGCACTTAATCTCTTTTAATTAAACTACAGAATTTAGCATAAATTTTACCTAGCTTCTGACATACCTTCACTAAGTTTATAAACTTTATGAGGGGTGTGATTTTTGTCTGTTTTATTCATTATTGTATCTCCAAAACTTAGAATCATGTCTACTCACGTTATAAGCATACAATAAAAATACTTTTCATTTATTAACCAGGCAAAAGAAATCAGTCAAGCTGTAGTATAACATCACTGATTTAATCATGAAAAGCGAAAGTGAAAGTGTTAGTTTCTGTCAGTGTTCAACTCTTCGTGACCCCACGGACTGTAGCCCGCCAGGCTCCTCTGTCCATTGAATTCTCCAGGCAAGAATACTGGAGTGCATTGCCATTCCTTTCTCCAGGGGATCTTTCTGACCCAGGGATCAAACTCAGGTCTCCCGCATAGCAGGCAGATTCTTTACCATCTGAGCCACCAGGGAAGCCCAGAGAATCATACATTTATTATTTTATACTGTTGTTAATATTTATATAATGCTGTAGAAAGTCAGCTATCCATCAGAATCTGTTTTCCTTTTCATGGTATAGAATCTATACTATAATATTATTAATGAAATGCAGCTGCCCAATCAGGGATATAAGTCCCAGCTCCCTGGGTCTGGGTATGGCCAAATGATGAGTTCTTATCAATGGAATTTATATGTATCATTTCTAGTCAGGGATTTTATGAGGCAGTATTCCTTCTCCTCACTCCGTTCCCTTGTTTCCTCCTTCCTCCATTGGACCATGGCAGAGAGTAAGAAATACACTTTTACAACAATGTTAGGGTTTTTCCAATTTCAGTGTACTATTTTTTATATATTTGGGGATGGCTTTGTGTAGTATGAAGAGGTTTTAGTTTGAAGCTTAGGGGCGTTGATCTTCTTGAAGGGGTGATATAAAAGAAATAAGCAAAGGAGAGAAATTTTAGGACCAATGATGAGATAAAAGGAGGTATGGAACACAACCACCAAAGGTGGCTCCTCTTTCCCAGTTATGAATCTTTACTCATTTCATGTCTGTCTTGAAGAAACACCCAGAAAAGAAGAGAGATAACATGTGTATGATTTGAAAAGAGATGTCCGTGTGTTAGGTAACCATTGCTGAGAGATAAAACCAAGAAAACCAATTAGATCTCTGAGCTTTGGAGAAAAAGGTCTTGTCCAAAGATTTAATATTCCTATCTTGAGCCCTCGTGCCTTCTTTTTCTTATTGATCTCTGATCGTTTCTGGCTCACTTTCTTTAACAGTCACCCTAGCAACCCTATTTCCCAGCAGATCTAAGAATTCTCTTTATGTTTTACACATAACTTAGTTGGGGAAAACAAGGCAGCTGGGATTCCTAACATGAAGAGATTTTCTTTTATAAGGGCTAGTTCCACTCTTTAGAACAAAAATATTGGACTCAGGATAGAGGTCAATAAAAATGGTAACCTACTTTTAAAATCGCTGTTCCTCTTTGGGTTTCCAAACACCGTAATACCACCTGGGTATTGTGAAGAGCATTGACAACAGTGTTTCTGCCATCTTCATCAGATTTTGTCTACTGCCTATGCCATAATATTTGTGAAGGTTATTATAGATTTTGAAGTTCAATACATGAGGGAAGTGAAAGCACAAGTTGGGGTTTGGGGAGTGGGAAAAAGAATTTGAACTGTCTTTTAAGTCATTTTTAACCATTTTAAAGTAATATCCAGGAGACACCAAGTGTACATTGATCAAGCAGTTAAAATACTCTGGGTAATATTATATTTTATAACAATAAGCAACAAAATGAAATGAAATCTTAGTCCATAGAGTTTAATTAATTTATGAAATAAAAACTCAATGTACAAGGTAAATGTCTGAAAATATGAAAGCCTGGACAAGACTAGAAAAAAAGAATAAGTACTATGTAATTTCTCTACAATTCCAAGATCACCTATTATTTTTTTTATTTCCCAGAATTTATAACTTGTATGAGGATTATACATCCCCCGCCATTTCAACTCAGTTAATAATTGCCCTTTTTGTTTCTCAGCTAGTTGCTTAGGAATTGTGAAGACACAGTTTGATGTCTAAATTAAATATGGAGACCTTCATGTCCTCCATTCATTCTTTCTTTCATTTCCCTAGTAAACCCTAGTAACCTTTAAAATAGGAAAAATTAGGATCTGTACATTTACTCCCTAGTTAATTAAGTCATCTCTCTCAAATTTGATTTGTACAAAATATCCTGATTTTTTTTTTTTGGTGGGGAAGGGGGATGCTTTTGGAACTATATAGTGAGGCATGAGACATATACAGATGAAAAAAATTGGGAAAAAAAGAAAATTGGGAAAAAATAAAAATAGAAAAGCAGAGAGGTTGAAAAGAAAGTTTTCACTGATAGTCTGATTTCAGATAAACCTGGACTCAAATCCAGCTTATGAGTTGATTGATTTTGATAAGTTACTTGCCACATGTAAGGCATAATTTATTGTAATGAACTGGATCATAATATACTGTGATTATAAAACTATAATGCATGTTAAGCACTTGTTACAGAGCTTTGCAACCAATTTAAGTTATTGCTATTTTCACTGTTATTGTGCTGAAAAGTAAAAAAGAGAAAAATATTTTGCACCATTCATATTTAGATGCAAGTTTAAATTTTAGATTCTAAAAAGGCAAGGAGCAGAAGACTCTTTCCTCCACACTCTTCTTTCCCTATATTTTCAACATTCTGTGCTCTTCCTCCTTTTATTTTTCCTTTCAGACTCCTCAAGCCTGTGATTATACAGCTCTCAGAGACATCACAGTTCATTCCTACTCTTTGAATTGCATACATATTCACTAAATTGCCAAAATTATATTTCATCTTTTTCATACCTTCGTTTCTATTTTCAAATCCTTAACACATTTCCAGATTATTGCATCTCCTTCATAAAATCTTGATTTTACTCAGTTTAAAATCCATAGTTGGAATAGCCTTGGTTTCCCTACAGATCTGTCATTCTTTTATTCAAAATAATCCAGTGATTCATCAAGGGAAGTCAGAACTTCTCATGAGGAAACCAAGGCTCTCACGATGTTACATTTAGTTCTCATTTTGTCTTATTCTTTCAAGGTCATCTTGGTTAATTGGTTTATTTAGCTTGCTTCCATGAGTGTGGAATCTTAGACTGCTAATTTTTCTTTCCTCCCTTAACTGCTTCATTTTCTTCCACTACTTTACATCAGTCTTCTGTAGTAACCATGCTCATTGCATGCTCCTTGCCAGCCTAGACAGAATCTCTTTTTAACGCTGAACCTTCATAACATTCCTCTTGTAAAATCATGCTCAAATTATTTTTTTTTTTTTAAAAATCAATCAAAGTTTCCCATCTGGTCAATCTTATATTGCACAAGCCTGACTAATATAGTGTAACAAATACAGTAGTGTTTACTAAATAATCCATGTGCTCCCTGCTTTTACTGGCATCTCTTGTTGAGGTTGGATGATGAGCTCTGGCTGAGAGTGGAAATGATATAGGTCTGGAAAACTGAGAGGCAGGCACTAGAATCCACCTGTGGAAGTAGCAGCATCACAAGATAGGCTGCATCCATGTCATCTTGAGTCCCTTAGTGGCCCAGTGCACCCAGTACTTTGACCACCTGCTTTGAAGAACTGACTGATTGGTAAAGATCCTGATGCTGAGAAAGATTGAAGACAGGAGGAGAAGGAAACAACAGAGAAGGAGATGATTGGATGGCATCAACAACTCGATGGACATGAGTTTGAGCAAGTTCCAGGAGTTGGTGATGGACAAGGAGGCCTGGCGTGCTACAGTTCATGGGGTTGCAAAGAATCGGACATGACTGAACAACTGAACTGAACTGTGCACTCACTCCCAACCAGAGCTGCATATACCGTGTGAGTGACGAATGTATGCCTTTTGTGTAAAGTGGCTAAGATTTCTGAGTAAAACTGTTTCCCCAGCATATTCTAGCCTACCTTGATTAATGCATGCATGCATGCTAAATTGCTTCAGTCATGTCCAACTCTTTGCAACCCCAGGGCCTGCAGCCTGCCAGGATCATCTGTCCCTGGGATTTTCCAGGCAAGAACACTGGAGTGGGTTCCCATTCCCTTCTCCAGGAAATATTCCCAACCCATGGATCGAACCTGTAATTTCCTGCATTACAAGCAGATTCTTTACTGTCTAAGCCACCAGGAAAGCCCAGTGGTAATTAACTCAATAAGACTAAGCCAGCAATACAGGTAGCATGGATTAACTGGCTATAGTCCTTTATTTCTTAGATAGTAAAATTGTTTCCAGAAATGTTGACTTTTTTTATTAACAGAATCAGAAGAAACATTAATATAAGTAATGGTAATTATACACAGAATTCCCAGGTGGCACAATGGTAAGGAATCCACATGCCAGTGCAGGAGATGCAAGAGATGCAGGTTCAACCCCTGGGTTGGGAAGATACCCTATAGGAGGTCATGGCAACCCACTCTAGTATTCTTGCCTGGAGAATGCCATGGACAGAGGAGCCTGGCGGGCTACAGTCCATGTGGTCACAAAGAATCAGACATGACTGAACACACACACAAGTACTTATGCAATTGTACACAACTTTCTGATATTACACTGCCATGAACAGTACGTTATTGCCAATAATAAAATGGCACTGCTGGTGGCGTTTGAACATTTTCTGTTTTAAGGTAAATAGCACTTGCATTGGCTAGTGTCTGTCCCAACTACTTGTTAATTTATTATATTTTATATTAGCTTCATTTTTTCATAGCATCCTTTAAAGTTTTTCATATTTGACCTAAGTTCTAAATAAAAATGTGTGATTTGCAGATGCTACTGTACCATTTTCATCTTTTAGTGTGCTGCTTACTTTTCACTTCAGAAAAAAAAAATGAAATCAAGTCTTTTTTTCTTTGATTCTTCAAGCTTAATTGGAATGGAGCACTCATGCTCAAATTAAGGGACTTTCACTTAACTATTCTGCCTCATTTAAGAAAAAAAAAATCCTTGTTAGCTAATCTAAGACATAGTATTTGTGAATCCATAACTAGAAAAGCATCCATCACACAGCTGCAGAGCACAATAGGTATTTTGGTAAAGTTATATCTGTTCTAAGGATCTGCAGTATGAGAAAAGGAGATGCAAAAATAGGATCCATTAAATCACAACCAGCCTTTGGTTAACTACACCTTTCCTTTCTGTCTTAATTTTTACTAATAAGCCACTAATAAGCTACTAGGACTTTGGTCAATATGAAAAACCCCACCAAATATTCAAAGCTATAGTTACATTAAATAGTTCTGTCCTCTTGAGTCCACAAAATATATTCTGGCTTTCATAGAACTATTTAATTACCATAGAAAGGGATATATCTGAAACTCAGAGTCATATGATTTTTGACAAGGTGCCTGACTGTATCTCAGGGCAATTTTGTATTGATTTTTATCTCAGTAACACATATTTTAGGAAATTCTTAAAAGAAAATGGTCTGGATATGCTTTTAAAAGGTAGACATTTATTGCAAACAAGAAGGAGAGAAAGAACCTCTCCTTGTAAACCTGGTCAAGCAGATTACTGGATTTTCATAGTGAAACTGTTCTGAAGCTGAAATATTTCTGGTTATTTTTTTATAATGGAAAGAGTTTGGATTTGTAAACAGATGCACCAGCTTCTTGACTCTTGGTTAGTTACCCTATCTTGACATCTCAGTGCCATCATTGACACTTTGTTCTCCATCATGCCTCATATATAATCTGTTCTTTCCTTACACATTTTTAAAATTTATACACATCTTTGTACCATATAATTACAAGCTTGTCTCACCTGGATGCTGGCAGAATTTCACTGAGTGATTAAAAAATATCCATTCAGATTTCCTCTGATCTGCTCTCCAAATTATAATTGAAAAAAGTATCACTGCATCACAACATATTTTTTAAACCCTCAATTAAACTCTATTACATGAGAGTAATTGTTGCCTGCATTTTTATTTAGTCCTGGCACATAGTAGGTAGGCAATAAATATGCATTGAATGAATTAATGAATCTTTAGAAATAAGTTTCAGCTTGCCTATCTGCAAACCCCACAAGTCTATTGTAAGGATTAAATGAAATACTCTTCATAAAGTGCTTAACACAGTGCCTGGAATACTCAGGATCTCAATAAATTAAAACTACAATAATATAAAAACAAGAAGACCATATATAATTTCCTCCTCTCTTAAAATGCAGCAAAGAGTCAGAGTGTAGAGAAAATGATTGCTGTTTTCCTTTCTGTTGAATTTTCAGTGAACTAATAGATCAACTCCCTTTCATTGTACAGGTTCTGAGGTAATTCAGAAGGAATGGCAAGTGGAAATAAAATTATTACCTTTATAAATAAAACAGATATTGGAGAATGCAGTTTAATCCAAGGCAATAATAGACCTCCCAATATTCCACCTCAGAATGAGGCTGACATCCCCAATCAGATAACTGCAAGCTGTCCAACTTCCCCAGGGGTAGGGTCTCTACCACCGAGTTAACAGCATGGCACTAAGTGCGCCAGAGAACATACAATCTCTAGACTGCAAATCACAAGAAAACACATGGGGATGTGGCTGAACTACGTGTGCCCAGTTCTTACATCAGATTTACCTGTCAGATAAGTCACACTTCCTTCCATGGAGCTGAGTAAGGGAGAAAGGTGGGAGAAAGGTGAAAATAACTCTAGTGGATGCTGTGACTCTAACAGAAACCCTTCCATGTAAAAAGAGACATTGGGAATGGAGACTAAGTATTAGATATCTTCCTTTAATGTATTATATTAGATACAAAAGTCAGACACCTTCTTAAGGTTCCTCAACTGCCTCTGTTTTTTCTCTGTCTTTTTTAAGGCTTCACCTACACCAACTTGACTCTCAGACTTCAAGAGGCCAGATGAGACAATGCAGAAGTTCAGGAGAATTCGCTCCCAGTGGGTTAAATCTTAACTATTAGAAAGCGAAGAGTGGTCAGGAAACAGGCAGGTGCTTCTTTCCTTTCTTCCCGTTCTCCTGTTTGTAGACTGCTCTGAGATGCACTTTCTCCTGGTCAACTCTTTAGAGAAGTCTCAAATGATGAAGAAACAATGCATGTCGAACCATAATGATGCATCAAAGCACCTTATTGCTTTGCTGTTTTCTTTGCCTCTTTCCCCATTTTTATCTTCACTCAACACCCTTGGTCCGTAGCTTCCAATCTAAGCATCAGCATTTTAATCCTTGTCCAGGCTTTACTTTCTATAGGAGCTTTTCTAAAACAGGCATGTGATTTGAAATGAAATTTATGATAGATTCTTTTTATCCTCATTATATAAATTAGGGACTGCCAGGCATTCTCCCATTATCTGTTCTCCCTTCCTTTAGGCTAATAAGATGTTAGCTGAGCACATTTCCCAGATTCCTCTTCAACTGGCAGTGGCCATGTGACAAGGTTTTATCCAATGGAATGTAACCAAAAAATGATATTTATAACTGTTGGTTCCTATACTTGAAAAGAGTCTGTCCCTGCCTCCTTTTCTCCCCCTTCCCATTGGCTGAAATCTGAATATGAAGACTGGGTTGGATCAGTTCTCTTGGATCAGGAAAGGGAAGCCCTGTGTTTAGGATGGTAAAGCAAGGTAAAAGGAACATGGTCCCAGTTCCATGCAGTGAGCCATCAATCAGACTTGTACTTTCAAAGCTCAAACTGCTAAGGGAAAAAAAGAAACCTTCAGTTTGCTTAAATTATAGTTATTTTAGTCACAGTGGAGCAGTCTAACCTGTAGCCAATCCTGGATGTATACACTATATTTCATTTTTTAATTACTTACTAAAGCAGAGTAATTAGAGATACTTTTTTTCCTATTTTTTTAAAAAGAAAATTCTAATTCATGGAGATGAATAGGAGCATTTAGAAGAAGGTCAAGCAAAATTCTTTTTTAGAAAACATTTCCAGAAATTGCCCAAAGCTTTTGCTCATGGAACATTTCCCAGCCAGTTTTATATACATCATATAGAATATTGAGCATTTGAGCCAGGTCCTGTGAGATCTGGGACTGTGTAAACCTGTGATTGTAATTTTGTGTGGTTTCATAATTAACACCGGTGATAAGTCTGTAAGCTATGAAACTGAGTGATGTTTTTAGTGTAGCAAAAAACACTGTTATGGTGTCTATAGCATGGATGCAACTGAGAGGATATGAATAATAAATCAGGGAAGAAGAAAATGAAGCAGAATTTTTAGGGAGTCATCAGAAAAGCATCTTCAACCTTCTCTATCAGTAGCCCTGTAAATGTCCTTGGTGTAAGTTGTCCTCGTCTTTCCACAAGGTAGAAGTTTGGGAAATCTCATAAGTTTTCTTGTATTAATAATGTCTGGGTAATAAAAGGCACTACTATCTAAGTATAATCTCAATTCAGCGATTATAAATTGTTTAGTCCAATACATTAGTCAGTACTTTAAACCTAAGCCCTTCTCCCCTACTTGGAACTGGCTAAGGTAGGCTGCAAGCCTTCTGGGAAGAGGATATGGTTGGCCTCCTCATTTGTTTTCACTCTGCTCCCCCCTTCTCACTATCTGCTCTCTCCTCCAACTTGGTTTTAAAGTGGCAATCAGTAAAATACTTGAGTTTTGAGAGCTGCTATCCTAAGATGACTTCAGAGCCTCTGAGCTTGTGGATGTTTTACACTACCTCTTTCTGTTATGGAAGCTTTTGTGGTTTCACTGGAGGCTGCTATATTTCCCCCCTCAGTTGTGACTCTTGAGATGGCCACTGCTTCTCATTTGAATGGCTGTCCTCATATAGCTTCATAGTGTCCTGAAAAGTCACTTTCTATATTAGAAGCGCATTTAATACAGCTCCTGAGGGTAAGTCTCTGGGATTTACCCCAATACAGATAATACCCCAACTATTCTTCATCTTTATGTTACTCTCTGATCAAATACTTTAAATGGAATACAATAAATTCAATATAAATACAATTCAGATGGAATACAATAAATTCAACAGCTCTTTGTTGAATAAATGAATGAATGAGTCGAAAGCTTGTTCTGAAATACAATATTCCTGAATTCTGACCTTCTATAATGATATATATTGTTTTTATGCCATAATTTATTAGCCTTTCTTCTGGTCCACTGATAAAGCCAATCAACCATCAGTTAATCATTAAGTATATGCTCTGTATGTGCTTTTTAGTATCAATTTTATAGCTATTTTAAAAAATACAGATAATGCCTATGCAGTGGTTTACTAGCATAATTAATTTACAGTTTAACTTGGCAACCAAGACTAACAGAAAAGATAGTTTAAAAATTATGCTATGTATAAAAAGCGTGGGTTTCCCAGGTGGTGCTGCTACTGCTGCTGCTAAGTCACTTCAGTCGTGTCCAACTCTGTGTGACCCCATGGACTGCAGCCTACCAGGCTCCTCCGTCCCTGGGATTCTCCAGGCAAGAACACTGGAGTGGGTTGCCATTTCCTTCTCCAATGCATGAAAGTGAAAAGTGAAAGTGAAGTCGCTCAGTCGTGTCCGACCCTCAGTGATCCCATGGACTGCAGCCTTCCAGGCTCCTCCATCCTAAAGAACCCACCTGCCAATGCAAGAGACATAGGAGATATGGGTTCAGTGCCTGTGCTGGGAATATTCCCTGGAGGAGGGCATGGCAACCCACTCCAGTATTCTTACCTGGAGAATCCCATGGACAGAGGAGCATGGCGGGCTACAGTCCATGGGGTCACAGAGAGTCTGACAGGACTGATGTGACTTAGCATACACACACATAAAAGGTGTATTAGAAAGTGTATAAAAGGTAATTTGGCCTCCTCATGTGAAGAATCGACTCATTGGAAAAGAGACTGATGCTGACAAAGATTGAGGGCAGGAGGAGAAGGGGGCAATAGAGGGTGAGATGGTTGGATAGCATCATCAACTCAATGGATATTTTTGGCAAAGTCCAGGAGATAGTGAAGGGTAGGGAAACCTGGCGTGCTGCAGTCCATGGAGTTGCAAGGATTTGGACACTACTTACTGACTGAACAGCAACAATAAAAGATGTGGAGCTCACTGTAAAAACGATGATCCTCACAAGATTCAAATGAAGAGGCTACTGTTTTTCCCCAAGGACTCTAATTTTATCTTATATTGTTGCAGAAACCAGTGCTCGAGAAACCAAGCACCACACTCAGAGAGTTGGAGAACTCAGGTTTATTATGCCAGCGGGCCCAGAGGAGTTAACACTCCAAGCTCTGAGCCCTGAACAAAGGGATTACAGAGTTTTTATAGACAGACTGTAGTGGGCAACACTAGCTGTTAATAGGCTGGTTTAAACTAAGGGGTTATGTGCGCGTGGGAACAGCAGTCAAGATGGGGAGAGGGATGCCTGGCTTGCACAGGCATAATTAAGCAAGTTTGCAGGGGCTGGGTAATTGGAAAGAGCAGGACAAGGGTGAGTGAGATAAACTCCAGCTCCTAGTATTGCAAGTCCCCACTTTCTGAGACTACATGACCTAGACTTTGCAAGGGGCAAGCTGAGTTACAGAGGCAGAAGGAGAAGTAGATTATGTAAAATTTTAACTTTTCCTCTTCAGTATCAGTTACCTTACTCCCTTTTATTCATGCCATCAACTTCAAGTTTATTTGTTAATTATACTATGTTCAAGTAGGGAAGGAGAATCAAAGAGTAAGAGAAAGAAGTAGAAGGAGGAGGAGGAAGCAGAGGGGTTATATAGCCATTGCTAATTTAAATTTGCAGAATGTTCTCATCTAAAGACTTGTTAACATAGAAGAAGGGGGGAGCAAAAATGAGGAGAGGAAGATGAGGATTATTTATTGCTTCTCAGAACCCATGTGCTGTGTGTGTGTGTAAATTAAAATTTCCAAAATAAGAATAAAATGCTGTGGGTTTTGTTTTTGTTTTTGTTTTTGTTTTGCTGCCACCACCTATAAACATAGAGCAAGATTCATTTTTAAGAACTTTCAAATGAAAGTGGTTGAGTGAGAAGTCAAGTGGGCCTTAGGAAGCATCACTATGAACAAAGCTAGTGGAGGTGATGGAATTCCAATTGAGCTATTTCAAATCCTAAAAGATGATGCTGTGAAAGTGCTGCACTCAATATGCCAGCAAATTTGGAAAACTCAGCAGTGGCCACAGGACTGGAAAACGTCAGTTTTAATTCCAATCTCAAAGAAAGGCAATGCCAAACAATGCTCAAACTACCGCACAATTGCACTCATCTCACACACTAGTAAAGTAATGCTCAAAATTCTCCAAGCCAGGCTTCAGCAACATGTGAACCATGAACTTCTAGATGTTCTAGCAGGTTTTAGAGAAGGCAGAGGAACCAGAGATCAAATTGCCAACATCCGCTGGATCATCAAAAGAGCAAGAGAGTTCCAGGAAAACATCTATTTCTGCTTTATTGACTATGCCAAAGCCTTTGACTGTGTGGATCACAATAAACTGTGGAAAATTCTGAAAGAGATGGGAATACCAGACCACCTGACCTGCCTCTTGAGAAACCAGTATGCAGGTCAGGAAGCAACAGTTAGAACTGGATATGGAACAACAGACTGGTTCCAAATAGGAAAAGGAGTACGTCAAGGCTGTATGTTGTCACCCTGCTTATTTAACTTCTATGCAGAGTACATCATGAGAAATGCTGGGCTGGAAGAAGCACAAGCTGGAATCAAGATTTCTGGGAGAAATATCAATAACCTCAGATATGCAGAAAATGAAGAAGAACTACATAGCCTCTTGATCAAAGTGAAAGAGGAGAGTGAAAAAGTTGGCTTAAGGCTCAACATTCAGAAAACTAATATCACGGCATCTGGTCCCACCACTTCATGGCAAATAGATGGGGAAACAGTGGAAACAATGAGAGACTTTATTTTGGGGGGCTCCAAAATCACTGCAGATGGTGACTGCAGCCATGAAATTTAAATACGCTTACTCATCGGAAGAAAAGCTATGACCAACCTAGACAGCATATTGAAAAGCAGAGACATTACTTTGCCAACAAAGATCCGTCTAGTCAAGGCTATGGTTTTTCCAGTAGTCATGTATGGATGTGAGAGTTGGACTATAAAGAAAGCTGAGCACCAAAGAATTGATGGTTTTGAACTGTGGTGTTGGAGAACACTCTTGAGAGTCCCTTGGACTGCAAGGAGACCCAACTAGTCCATCCTAAAGGAGATCAGTCCTGAATATTCATTGGAAAGACTGATGTTGAAGCTGAAACTCCAGTATTTTGGCCACCTGATGCGAAGAGCTGACACATTTGAAAAGATCCTGATGCTGGGAAAGATTGAAGGCAGGAGAATGAGATGACAGAGGATGAGATGGTTGGATGGCATCACTGAATCAATAGACATGAGTTTGAGTAAATTCTGGGAGTTGGTGCTGGACAGGGAGGCCTGGCGTGCTGCAGTCCATGGGATGGCAAAGAGTCAGACACGACTGAGCGACTGAACTGAACTGAACTGAACTGAACACAGTAATAAATGTCCCAAATGAATTCCCCGATCGTACTTATCAGAACATCCTAGAAAAAGTTTTGCTTGTGTAATTTTCCTTCTTTTCCCTTTGAAACAATAATCATTGTGCTAATTGAGGCTCTTATAAGCACATGTGCTTTTTTTCTGACCAGGGAAGCCACTTTCCCATTAATACAGTGGTTTCTTTCTTCCACCAGCTGGGGTCAGAGGAATGGTGATCTAGACAGTGGTCACCCCTCTCTTTACATTCAGTAACCTCCATGCATCCCCTTTCCTTAGCTTCTACCACAACTCATAGAGGTTAAAGGTTAGGGCTTACCTGGAATTTGGGTCTTCAGAACACCTCCAAACCTATTTTAAAAATTAGGAGGAAACATGATGGGTGAAACATCTCAAAATTCCTTTTTTAAAAAAAGTATAATTTATATTTACCAATTTTGTTATTGTTCACTTAAGGTCATTATTATTGAATTATTATACTCAACCTATAAGCATAATTGGAGAAGGAAATGGCACCCCACTCCAGTACTCTTGCCTGGAAAATCCCATGGACGGAGGAGCCTGGTAGGCTATAGTCTATGGGGTCACAAAGAGTCAGACACGACTGAGTGACTTCACTCACTCACTCATAAGCATAATACAACTGCATGCTCTCTATTAAAGAATTCAGAGTGAGACTAAAATAACTTATATGTCAAACTCTAAGTAGGGATGCATTTAGGAATTAGAAGTGCAAGGAGTGGCCTATTGCTCTTTCTTCCTGAAATAACTGCAGAAGCTTTGACATGTGGCTCAGTGCCCAGTTTTGCTAGTATCCTCTAGGGAATTCCCTGGAGAACAATGTGTTTATTATATACTTCTAAAAATGATATTAAGGTGATTTCCTAAGTTGTTTTTTATGCTAACTGAGTGAAGATTTTTTTTTTACATAAATATCTTCATGGTTAGCCCCTCCCCACTTCCCATTTTTCACTTTAAATCAAAGATGGGCATGAGTTTTCTAAGTATTCGTTGAATCGCAAGTCAATATCCCATTAAGGAACTTTCATTTCTCTTTAATATTTTCACTCCCTGTTTTTTAGAAGTATTGAGTCACTTAGCAATTAGTGGTAAGGTTAAAAGGAATCTAGAACTTCTAAATATTTTCCTTCTTTAATAATTTCTTTTTCCAGAAATAAAAAATGCCATTTAGAGTAGAAAACTTTCCCTAATCAAACTATTAGGGAGGAAGAGATGGAGAATACAATCAGAAGAATATGATTATGTTTAGAATTTAAGTTTCTTTTGTGTATTGGTCTGAGTCTTATGAAGCCTCAGTTTGGCTTGAAAAGTTGAAGGTTTGCAGGAAATATCCCTTCCAGTGGAACCCCAATTCTCCAATACTAGAGAAATGTTTACAAGGCAGGAATAAGGAAAGAGTTATTGAAATGGGGGTAAATGTGGCCAAAGAAGTAACCACTAGTAAGGTTTCACCTTCTTTTGGTCTTAGTGGCAAGCAACAAGCTCATACTTTATTGCAAGTTATTACTTCTTTGGTCACTCAGTCATGTCCAACTCTTTGTAACCCCATGGACTGCAGCACACCAGGCCTACCTGTCCCTCCCCATCTCCCAAAGTTTGCCCGAGTTATTACTGCTCTATGCCTTATTAAGAACCAAGAATATGTTGCTAACAGACTCTGGTGATGTTTCAAAAGAGAAGAAGAAATATTTGCATAGTAGAGCGCATCTCCCATAGATCTTTTTCCTTATAATTTGCTGGGGAAGCATAGACATGTAGAGAAGTAACCAGCTGCCCAAGTGGAGAATAGCATGAAAAAATTTTCACCTCTATATGCTAGTTTCTTGCCAGGTGAATGTATCAGTGTTTTTTTCTTCATCACGCACACACACCCACCCACATATATGCACACACAGTTTTCCTGAGAGTATGGTAGATACTTCTTGACAAATTCTAATCACCAACTAAAATCTGCCAGTTGGTTTCTTTAGTTGCAGCAGGAGAAACTGACTTTCACTAAAGTACACAAAAGGGGATATTCTTGAGAAATACTAGAAGCCTCTGGAATTTACAGAATGGCTAGAAACCAAGCTTGGGAGAAGATGAACACATGATGCTTTCGGTGACTGTAAAACTGAGATTGTATTAGCAATGGTCTCATAGCAAAACTACAACCAAACCTGCGGCTGGGATGTTGGAATAAAAGGACTCCAGCATCATTTCTATTCATGTGTCAGGTACTCACGTTTCACGTTCTAAGCCAGAAGCATTTGATTGAGCCAGTTGGGGTCAAGTGATCGCCTCTAGGTTAAGATATGACTGGACAGGACACCTGATTTCATCTGCACTGGAATCTGTACAAAGAGATTATTCTCCAGCAAGGAAATGAAAGTGCTGATAGGAAGGAGAAAGGAAAGCCAGGAAACCAAAAATCAGTGCTACACCAACACACTGCAACAAGGATGAAAAAGGAAAAGGGAATTAGGATCCAAACCACCCTGAGGGATGCCACGTCTCCTCAGATGCCATTCATGCTGCTGGGGTGAGTTGCTCCCTCTGTGTAGCTTGGAGGCACACCTTTTATTTGAGACTTTGAGGAACTACTCAGCTTTTTGTTCCATTGCTCTGAGCCCTTCCACCAAGCAGTCTGTGTGTTCTGTGGAGCCTTCCTTAGCCGTCACCTTACAGAGAAGGGTCTTAGGATGTAGATAAGGTGGCAGAAACTGATTGCACAATGGCTTCTCTTCTACTAGACCTTTTCTTGAGCAGATGAAGACAGTTGGGCTCCCTACAGTTGAAATATTCCGAAACCCTAGTTTTTAAAACTGTAGTTATTGGCAAAATGCTATAAAGATTTCATTAAGGTGTGCTTAGGAGAAACGGTAATGTGCTTTTCATGCAAAAGTATAGCCATTTGAAGACAAAAAAGGAATATGACTGGCAAGACTTTAAAACCAAAATGGAGACTCTCTCAGCAGTATTTGTTGTTTAATTTATGTTGCAGACAGTTTGAGCTGCCTAATTGAGCCATTTTAAAATGTGATGTCTTCAATGTTTTCCGAATTGTGTGGGGTACAGAACATGGGCACCCATGTGGCAAAATTTGTCAAAATCTCAACCTATATTTCTGGAGAAAAATAGGGTTTCTATATTGGAAGTTTGAACTTTACTCCATAGCCCACTTTGTGAAATTTACTTTCTGATGAGAAGGATTATGGATTAATATTTGCAATCCTTGTCACACTTGAGACTCTGGAACTATATGTCTCTCACTCTTTGTGGTGCTTGCTGTGGCAGTTTTCTCTTCAGCCTCATCTTCTATTTAAGTCACATCGTACTTCTTCCAGGCTGGCCAAAAATTGCCTTTGTATTTGAGCTTCTGTCTTCCTGCTCCTTCTGCTTTCCCATCCCCGGAATCTATGAAATTGACTTCTTAAGTGTAATTCTTCACTGATGATTTAGAAGCAGCTTATCCTGGAAACGGTGCCAGAGATACTTTCTTACTTAGGCCCTACACTTAAGCTCCCAGAGGCTAGAAATGCCATAAAATGCTAACAGTCTGACAGAGGGGAAGGAGTTAATTATTGGCCAGGGCTGGACCTAGCCACATCTCATTAAAATGCCTGGTAATACATTCAGGGCATCAGGGAAGAAATAAAAGGAAAACATCAGAAGGCTAAAGATGAAAGGAGAGCAATACAGTAATAAGAGAGGGCTTCTAATTTCTCAACTGTTATAAATTTTTCCTTTAAAGAACCCACCTCTCTCTGGTTTTCAACCTGCTTTATTGAAGAGCTATTAGTGTGCTGAGCAACAAGTCACTCATTGACAACAGCAATCAGATTGGAATCAAGAAACCCAATACCAAATTGAGTCTTAGTAACATTAGTATCTTATTTTTCAAGTGTCGGACAAAGAATTGATGTAACTTCAAAGTGGATAAAGGTACAAACTATTTGGAACACACACAAACACACGTAAACACATGTACATACATTCACACAATTATAAAATAAGCAAAGCAGAGACAACATCTAGGTATTTTTTTTTTTTAACAATTTGACCTTTCTAAGTTTTACTCATTCTATGAATATATAATCTGTTGGCAAGGAAAGGGGATAGAAAGCATATTATAATAAGGGAAGAACATATAGAAACCCATAAAGATGAAAATCAGGGTAAAATTAAGGGAATAGAAAATTGTCCAGGTAAATTGTAATATAGGAAACTTGCAGGGAATTATGGGAGAAAGTGAAAGATGATGCACAGGACCAAAGTAGAATCTATTAAAGAAAAGAACCAAGGACTATCAAAGAGAAATTTTTATTAACCTATTTCATGGTGCTGTTGTGAAGATTTATGTATGTGTGTATGTATAATTATACATATAATTAAAGTATCACTATATGCATTTATATGAAACACTTTAAAAATGAGATATACTCTATGAATATTAGGTAGCATTAGGATTTTTAAGTAGGTAGTCAGTCATGATCCATCAAAAGTTCCTTTAAAATAGGAAATGTTATAATGAAAGAGGGTACAATAATAAGTATTTTAATAAAAGGAGATGATGCAGTAGGAGTAGTAGATTACCACATGGTTAGTCTAAGTTGGGGCAAACTATATAGTCCATGAGTCAAATCTGCCCATTGCTTATTTTTGTAAAATTTTTTTATGGAAATATGACCACACCCATTTGTTTAGGGATTGTCCAGGTCTTCTGCTTTCATCCTACAATGGAAGAATCACGTGGTCGCAACAGAGACCATATGGCCTGCAAAGTCTAAGAGATTTACTATATTGCCCCTTTTGCCTCTTATAGGAAAATTTGCTGATCCCTGCTATAGATGAACAGAATAATGAAAGTAACTAACATTTATGAAACACAATATGCCAGGCACTGGTCTAACATGTTACATAATTTAAGTCCTTGAACAACCCTAACAGAAAGGCTAATAACGTTCCAAGGGTAGATAGTGGCAGAATCTACGATTGCCAAATTTAGCAAATTAAAATACAAGACATCTAGTATAATTTGAATTTCATACAAATAATGAAAAATTTCTTAGTATAAGTATGTCCCATGCCATATTTTAGACATACAGTGAAAACTATTTATTGATTCTCTAAACTACATTTTTGAGTGTCCTGTGTTTTATCTGGCAGCCCTAACCCAGTCCAACTGGCCTCAGAGTCTTCCCTTAACAAATATCATTCTGACTTTCTCTTACAAGGAAGATGGGCTTATTTTTAACAGAAATGGGGAGTCTTATAGACAGAAGGTGTTTTGTAGCCAGGGAGTGATAAAGTTAGCTTGTAATTTGAGAAGAAAAATCAGCTTTCTTTTCCAGGAACATCTTAAAGATGTCAGACTTCAGAAAAGAGAAGATTAACTCAGCTCTAGATTAATTCCTTTATGATATTGTTGAAATTTAGGGTCTAATGCTCAGAGAGTATTTAGGACTTAACACGTAGATTGTGTCATCCAAAAGTAAGTTGTTAAGAAACTAGAAACAAACACCATTTCT
The DNA here is from genome assembly GCF_029378745.1 of Bos indicus. NCBI lineage: Eukaryota > Metazoa > Chordata > Mammalia > Artiodactyla > Bovidae > Bos > Bos indicus. Next base: position 45,325,237 of record NC_091762.1, on the reverse strand, counting down.
GAGGAGTTCAGAGGTGTGTGTTGGCTTCAATCAAACATGAAAAATCCTTCTAGATCTGCCTAACAGTGCTAAGCTTCTAGTACTTAGCAGAGCTTTTCCAAAACCCACTTTATTTCCATAATGAAGGCTCAGATAGAATTGCACCATTTTTTCTCATCAGTGCTTAAGAAAAAACTAATAGAAAAGATACTTTCTCACAGACACAGGGTCCTAAAATTTGTAAGACTGACTATGCTGAAAAAAATCACATTTCTGACCAGGAAAGTAAGCCCTGCATATCCTTTCTGTTCTTAGCGATAGGGCCACAGATGTGGGAAGCAGGATATTGAAAAGTGCAGTCCATCAGGAGCAATAAAATTCAGCACGGGCAACAACTCACAGTTGACTTAGGGGTGTGGTGTGTTGCTGTTGGATCTGTGAGCCTGCTCTAATGGATTATTTTGAACAAAGCAGCTTGAGCAAGGCAAATGTTAGGTATCATTATTGCAGTTGTTATAGGCAATAGTCCATGAGCCCAATTATACACAGGCAGTGTCCCAGACAATATTTTGCTAATTTCTATCCCTCAGACTTGGAATTCACTTTTATCCCAGTTGCATATTTTTTTCAATGAAAGGATGCGGTTTCTATGGAAAATACTAAAATGCTGGCTGCTTCATGACATAATTGCTTACATTATGAATGAGTTGTTGAGTTTGGGGAGAGAGCAAATATAAAAGAAAGAAGGTAGCATCTATTTGAATGACAGATTCATGCCTTGTAACCTAGCTCTATAACCTGTGCTCTGGATTCTAGGTAATAATCAATAATTTCTGACAATTCATTTATTGAGTATCTGTGGTGTGCCAGGCATATGGTAGGTAATGGAGACACACAGATGAATAAGATTCATTTCTATCGCCAGGAATTCAGTCTAAAACCAGAGACAGACATTTCCACAAATGTCACTGAGTGTGATCCATCATGTAATGGAGCTACAGTGGGAGCCCAAAGGACAGAATGACCAATGCTTCTCAAGGAGATTAAGACATATTTCATAAAGAAGATTCTGATCAAACTGAGTCTTAATATTTATAAAGGAATTTATCAGATAAAAAAGGAAGGGAGGATGAGGACAGAAATTCATTGTAGCATTAGGGAAACACACTGAAGGGAGAAAGAAAAATGAATACAAACAAGTTGAAGAGAGTAGACTAGAGCACAGATCAACAAACTGTGGCTAGCAGGCCAAACCCAGTCTACTGTCTATAAATAAAGTTTTGTTGGCACACAGGCAAGCTCATTCATTTAGGAATTGTCTGTGATGGCTTTTACACCATAGTGCACAGTTGTGTATTGACAACAAAGAGCACATGGCTGACAAATGCTAAAATATTTACTGTCTGACCTTTTATAGAAAAATAAGTTTCTGACCTTTGGACTATAGCATCAGTCCAAATACAAAGAAAAAAAAATTGGGGGATAAAATGGAAGTTGTAGTGTGTTCAATAAGTTAATGAAATTCACTTGTGTCTCCTGTGTGCTAGCAAAATGTTACCATGAAGAGGAATAAATAACTTAATCCCTAAACTCAATAACAGCACCATGGTAGGAGAGAAAGACTTTAAATAAATAGCTGCATTAATGCCTATAATCAGCAAAAATACAAAGAATAGGGATATCACAAAAGAGGAAGTGATTATCTCTTTCTAGAACCTCTGCTTTAGAAAACAAGCTAAAGGCAGTAAATGGGGTTTGAAGGATGAGTAGGAGTTTTTAACACAGAGAAACAGTTTTTGCTTGATTTATAGACATAACTCTGAGTGAAACTTCATGATTTTTTACAATAGCGCTTATCTCACTCTCTTAAAATATATTTTGTGTTATTTTGAATACACTGAAACATAAGGTACAGAATAGGCTTATGTTCTTTTGGGTATGGCCTTTCCACAACATACGTTATTTGGCTCAGAGTTGTATACTACAATCACAGAAAAGTCAACAGTATGACTCGAGAGATTTGAGTATTGCAAACCACCCATGAAGGAGGCCTTTTATTCCCTTTGCTCTCTGTCATAAACAGATTGATAATAATCTGACACAGCTGAAACAGCTGGTGGGGTTTATTTAATCTTTAACTCTTTTATGTAATGGCAAGAATTAGTTGTGCTGGTTTCAAACAGAAATATGTCACAGAACTCTCTTGATCTGACTTCTGGAATTTATTTAGCAAAAAGATTCTCCAAATGTAGACAATAAGGGACAAACTTCAGGGGTGGTTGTCCAAGGCTGCATGAAACTTCAGAGGTGCAGCAGACTGAAACAGTATATAGGATTCTCATTTGTGAACTGATTTCCTTAAACACTAGTCCAGATCTGAATCTATAATATGAATCTCCATAATAAAGACATATATATCTTTACTATGTACTAAATTTAAACTTTGCTTTCAATTACCATAACAAAATAGTGCAGCCTCATAGAGATATATCCAAAATATCCCAAATTAGACATCCCAGAGAAGGAAGTTTGTGTTTGCCACCCCACTGCAGCCCCCCAGGCTCCTCTGTCCATGGAATTCTCCAGGCAAGAATATTGGAGTGGGTGCCATGCCCTTCTCTAGGGGATCTTCCCAACCAGGGATTGAACCCAGATCTCCTGGATTCTGGCAGGCAGGTTCTTTAATATTTGAGCTACCTGGGAAGAGTAAATACATACACACTGCATAAAAAAAAGATTTTCAATAAGATACACATACTTGAGTGACATATAGCCTTATTTGTATTGCATAATTGGATATTAAAATATGTGACTTTAAAATATTTTGAATACCTATTATGAAGCTTATATATGTATATATTTTAAGAATGATGCTATAAAGTTCAGTTCATACATACATAGTTTTTTTCAGTGAAATAAAATATCCAGATCACCTGGGCTAAGAATTTACTGTATGGTTATTAAATAGTAACCTGGGTTAGTGGCTTACTACTAACTCCTTTCACAAATATTGTACCTCCCTGGTATTTTTGCTTTCTTAGTAAAACTTTAAAAGTCACTTGCATGGTTCAAACATAAGACATGATCTTGTGTGTAGATTTTTCTTTTATCCACATTATGATCCGTGAAATCATAGGATTCAGCTCTTATGTTGCCATGCTTAGAAGTGAATGGAGCATGCCCTTTTAATTACAGCAGGAGAGAACATATAGGAAGAGTCTAAGCTGTGGCACTTGATCCACACTCTTGGGAAATGATAGTTTATGCTGACCCTGACCTCTAGCTTCCCCCTTGAGACAGGATTCATTAGGCTGCTTTCATCTCAGCTGGGTAAAATCTCACCAGGTTTACCCTGGTGCAGACCATCTAGGCTGGCATCATTGCTGAGTCCACCTTGGGAACATTTCTGGTCAATTGATTCAGTGAGTGCTGTTAATAATTAACAATATTTTTGACTGCTTACGCTCTAACAGACACTGTCCTAGTGACTGGAAAAGCGGTGGGGATACTGAGGGACTGGGGATAAGGTCACTGTCCTCATGAAGTAAAGTTCTACTTAAGTCTAAAGTATAATCTTTGTTCCTCTATTTACTTATTATGGAATTGTGAGAGGGCAAAATATGAAATGAAGAAATGAGAAAGGGGAGTATCAATCAAGAGAGTTTATTTGGAAAGTGAAAAATGAAAAAGCAGGGTTTCTAATATCCATTCAGAAGAGCAACCAATCCAGAAATCATGAACTAAAAACAAGGTTTAGTAAAGCAAATTTGGCTTAAATGTCATACAGTATTTTTGAATAAATAAAATCTGAGTCTTTTTCAAAATGAAATGAGCTTTAAGGAATAAGTACAAGATTCTTTATCAAACAGTATACAAAGAAAGTGTAAACCTTTCTAAGAAGCTGTGTTTGATAAGGAACACGTGTAAGTGAAAAATAAGTGTAGTAACTTAGAGATAGTGTTTTATAGTTTATATTATGATATGTCTTATTTTTGTGAATAAAATGTATGGTACATCATATATTTTTACCTCATAGATTCAATGTCGTAAGAACTCAAGCATGGCAAACGGTACACCTAATGAACATCATGTAAGCAAAATAATAAAATGACTTAGAATGGAAGGACTTGAGTTTTGTTTAATTCCTGTAGACTGCTGAATCATGTTTGTCCTTCCATTTTATAATCAAAATAAATTTCCCCAGAGCACCCCAAAAATAATTCCCCTGCAGGGTTTTTTGTTGAACTTGCTAGGCATGTTAGACAATGGCTATCTCTACTCAGCTGGCCAAACATTGCTCCACTTTGTCAGTATAGCTTCAAGGGCACTTTCATTTCTCCCCAAACTCTTGTGCCCCATGTCAGATGTTCCACACTGCCGACAGGGAGCACCAGGCATGTGTGGTGGGTACTTTGGTGGTTCTTGGATCTCTTCACCATCTTCCTTTACATGAGATAAACACTTTGTTTAACTGAGTTTGGAGAAATTCCATATTTGCACTTTGAATTTATAGTTTGATATCACTGCCGTTAGCCAAACGAACACTTCCAAACAATACTAAATTCTGAAGGAGGGTCTTCTCCATAGGTTTAATGAGATATGGAGAATATGGTTGTAATAGTTTAAAGAGACTGGAGTTGTGTCTAACCTCAAGTTTTCTCAATTCTGTAATCACTCCCATTATCTCTGGGGTCCTCTGACCTGGAAATAACAATAGAGAAGGGGAAGCCTGAAGAGAATTTGCTTGCTCAGTCCTAAGCCAGAATGGGGGCATCTAGGGAGTCGAGAGCAGGCTTTGTCATACAGTACACCTCATCAGAATCACCTTAGGAAATTTCTTTTCAGAACTCTAGTATTTGTCATTGGTATAGTTCTAGCGATTTTGGTATATTGACATTAGGAGCTTTAGGTGGATTTGTGAAAATATTTTTGTAATGTCCATGTATCATGATTTGAAAAAAAATTCATTTGAATGCAATCATTTTAAGACCACTGTGCTTGCAAGCAGCGCCCCTAGTTCAATGGAGTAATTTTTCTGTTTATTCCCTTAAAGGTTCACAGAAATAGAAAAACCATGTGAGATTTCTTGGTGCAATTTCTTCACATATTGAAGTCTCAAATTTAGGAGACAATATAAAAGGAAGAAAAGGAGGAATATATTGTGCTGATTAGGTAACAAATTGAAAAACCATGGGGCATTTCTGCTTTGGAGAATGAAGCTGTAGCAGTGGGAAAGAAAGCCCCATGTAAATCACTCATGAAATTAATAAATTTAAAGGTTATCAGAGCAAAACTGCTGAATCCTATAGTTTGTCATCAGTAAATTAAATGCAAAATCACTAATTTAATTTGTACGAATTACCAGTTGACTTCTAATGTACGGAATAATAAGAACTAATGCTCCTGTGTGAGCTGAAAATGAGATTCTTTTTATTTTCATAAGAGCAAAAAGACAAGAAATAAAGTTGATTCAGAGACCAAAAAACCTTTTAGTTATAGTAATTTGTTGACTTCTGACAAAAAAAAAATTATTTCTAGGTCTTATTTGCAATTTTCTTATTCAAATCAAACTCAGATGAAATGTAGGGAGGCAATTGACTCTCAAAACAGGTCTGGTTATGACCCAAGAGAAGACATTTCCAAACCAGGGCAATGTGGGCACACCGGCGTTTACCCAAGAGGATTGTCTACACTCTCGTTTCTCATCCTTAAGCTTGATTGAAAGGAATAAAAGGTTGGGTTTTTCTCCTGAATGTTTTTTCACTGAGCATGAAATTCTGAGCTGTATGAAATTGATTTAACAAAAAAGACTTTTGTGGCAATATCTGGAAGAGAAGAATAAATTTAAATTCCAGAGCCTTAGCAAAAATCAGAATTATAGAATGTTAGAACTACAAAGACCTTAAATCGTTTTTGTCCAACTCTTACTTTTCTAGATATGAAACAGACTCTGGGAGACGAAACTTATAAGAGGCTATGTAGGCTGGTTAGGAGCAGACCTGAACTAAAGGTCATGATTTTGAAAACCAGGGCTCCTCAACTTAATTGCAAAATGAAGAGATCTCCATTGGAGAAAGACCATTTTCTGCATACACTTAATTTTCCTTACACACAGACACACAGACACACAGACACACACACACACACACACACCCCTATATCTGGGGGTTGCTTGTGTAATATTTATAATCCTGATTTCATACCTAGGGTGATTGGGATGAAACATACTGTGTAACAAAGGCAGCTTTCTCTTTAGAGTCATATTTTTCCCCGAATGCATCCCTTGAGACACTGTGTTTAGTATCTTCCTTAGGTGGGGGTGAGGAGGAGGGCTTACCTTCAGAGAAATGAGCTACAAAGTGGCTTCCCTCTGCTTGTTCAGACACCTGAAGGATGTGCTTGAGCAGCTCTGGAAAGTAACTTTATCTAACTGGCAACAAGAGGACCAAACAAAGAATGAATAGCAATTTTATAAACTGTTTCCATAATGAGCTGTTATGAAAAGTGAGTGAATTCAGTTAACATAGATTGATCTGAAAGTCATTTGGGTTCTTAGGTGGTGGGCAGCTCTGGCAAGCAGCTCTGCCTTTAACTTCCCTGGTGTATGGCTCTCTGTTTTTTTTTTTTTTTTGGTATTTTAAAAATTAATTTTTGGCTTTTGGAAATATACAATGATTCCCTTTCCTACTGGGCTTAAAAAGCTAAGCTCAACACTTGTGATCTAATTAACAAAATATGAGTCAGAAGGGACCATAGTGAACAGAATTAACCCTCCTCCCGCTTTATAGGTGGGGAAACTTGAGTCTCAGAGACCCAAGGCATGGTTCTCTAGCTTGATAAAACAAGCAGGGAATAGAACCCAGGTTTCCTGATGCTTACATTTCCTTGTGCTTTAAACCAATCATTGGGCTGCAGGAATGGTATGTTGAGTGGTAGGCTGGCTCTGAAGTCTGGGGGTCTGTGATGAAATCCCAGATCTGGCTCATATATATTATCCTGGTGAAGTGACTTATTTTCTCTATCATATGGGTATTACAAGTACTAATAGGTTTAGCTCAGTGTCTTGCTGAACAATAGTAAAAAGTGAAAGTGAAGTCACTCAGTGGAGTCTGACTCTTTGCAACCCCATGGCCTATAGCCCTCCAGGCTCCTCTGTCCATGGGATCATCCCAGTTAGAAAAGTGGAATGGGTTGCCATTTCCTTCTCCAGGGGATCTTCCCTACCCAGGGATTGAACCTAGGTTTCCTGCATTGCAGGTGAATTCTTTACTGTCTAAGCCACCAGGGAAGCCTCAATAGTAAGAGCAGAGTAAATGCTAATTATTGGACAGAGGAAGTCCTGGAACAGCAGCAGAAAATGCTAGAAAGAAAACCTCTAGTCAAAAATCATCTACCTTGAAAAGAATCCTTCCTAGATTTCTATTGTATTTCTAATATGATAACAATAACAACAATGTATTAGGTAACCTGATCTCTCTAACACTAAAGTGCATTATATGAAGCAGAAATGTATATTGTTGCCACCCAAATCATTTGTTCATTCAGCAAACATTCATTCAAAAGACTCCACATTCCATTCTGCATTGGATACCAGAGAATCAAAAACATATAATTAATCTGTGGTATCTCTGATCTGATGATTATTCACAAACTTGCAGGAAAATAAGTCCCAAAGGAAAAATAATCATCATAAAGTGTGTGGAAACTGATAAGATGTAATGAGAGCAGGCAGTAAGGGTGCTGAGTCCATATTGCAGGAAGGGGACTGGCTGAAGTTTTACGTTTCTCGGGAAAGATGACCCAAGTGTTATCACATGAGTAGGCATAAACCAGAAGAATTTGGGCAGGGGAACATTCCAAACAGTGAAATGTGCATGAGCAGAGGGAGAATGGTTTAACATAACACAACACTTTGGGAGGGAAGTACTGGTAGTTCAGTATGGCTAAGATTCATAGTTTAAAAGGAGGAATGGAGAAGGAAAGTCAAGATCATGAAAGTCAAGTCCAGATCATGAAGGGCCTTGAACGTTATGCTAGAAACTGTCAGTATTATCCTGAAGGCATTGATAAGTCATTGAAGGATTGATTTGTATGCAAAAGGAACTGGATCAGATACTTATTTAAGAAAGGTAATTTTGACGTTGAGTGAAGCATTGATTGGAAAGAGTGATGATTGGAAGAATGGAGAAGATTTCAGAGAAAATAAAATCAAATGAAGGAAGGAATGGTGAGAATGGAAGAATTAAAAAGCAGAGACGTCACTTTGCTGACAAAAGTCTGTATAGTCAAAGCTATGGTTTTCCTAGTAGTCATGTACTGATGTGAGAACTGGACTATAAAGAAGGCTGAGCACTGAAGAATTAATACTTCCAAATTGTGGTGCTGGAGAAGACTCTTGAGAGTCCTTTGGACTACAAGGAGATCAAACCAGTCAATCCTAAAGGAAATCAACTCTGAATATTCATTGGAAGGACTGATGCTGAAGGAATGGTGAGAATTGAAGTCAGGGGACCTCAAGATGTTAGGAATGGGTTGGTGGTGAGGCAGAGAGGGGAGTCAAAGATGACTATTAACTTTCCGATTTGCGGTTCTTAACTTAGTGAAAGAACCACTGGCACACACAAAAAAGTGAAATCCTATAGAAGGAGCAGATATTAGCAGTTAGAGGGGTAGAAAAGATGTTGAATTTAATACAGCATACTCTGAAGCTCTGGGATATCTGCATTAAAATGTCTCCCAGATACTTTGGAACCCATGAGAGGAACCAAATGGGAAGCATAAATTGGGAGTTGTCAGGATTTTACGAGAGAGTCAGTCTCAGTCTGTACCTTTTGTAGACTGGTGAGGCTGTGGTTTAGGACTCTTGATGACCCTCCCAGGAAAATCATGTGGCGTTAGCCACTCCAAGAAGAGATTTCTATCAACTTCATAGGAATTATCAAACCCCACATTACTGGTATGAAGATTGTTTCATTGTGGCTGCTGCTGCTGCCAAGTCGCTTCAGTCGTGTCCGACTCTGTGTGACCCCATAGACGGCACCCCACCAGGCTCCCCCGTCCCTGGGATTCTCCAGGCAAGAACACTGGAGTGGGTTGCCATTTCCTTCTCCAATGCATGAAAGTGAAAAGTGAAAGTGAAGTCGCTCAGTCGTGTCCAACTCTGTGCGACCCCACAGACTGCAGCCTACCAGGCTCCTCCGTCCATGGGATTTTCTAGGCAAGAGTACTGGAGTGGGGTGCCATTGCCTTCTCCGAGGCAGTGATAGCATTTTGCCTGATCAAGCAGCTGGGTCCACTAGAATGGATGCTGTTTACCACTCATGCCACTTACAGGCAGGACCAATGGTGCCTCACACCTCATGCAGTGGGTTTCTGCTCTCCTACTAAGGGTTTTTGCATTGCCTCTGAAAACCAAGATACTCTTTCACTGGTGTGGCCCATGCATAGCCACAGGTTCATCCACCCTGGCCCCTGAGCTGTGGTTTTCAAATAAACAGAGCAAGAGTATCCCGGCTCATACCTCGACCCTGTGCTGCCTAAGGAAGAGGCTGCCACTGAATCTTGGGATCTGGTTTTCCTGGTTTGATAAGCAGAATAATGTCCTCTCCCCCAAAATGTCCTTTGGGTCTGTGCATATGTCACCTTACATGGCAAAGGAGAATTAAGGTCGTCAATTACCTGAATTCTCTGGGTGAGACCATGGTAATCACAAGAAGCTATGAAAGTAAGAAAAGGAAGCACAAGAGGTTAGAGTGGTGGAATCTGAGAACTCATCTCAGTTCACTGTTGCTGGCCTTGAAGATGGAGGAAGGGACCCCAAGAGTGAAGGCATGTGGGCAGCTTCTAGAAGCTGGACAAGGCAAGAAAATGGATTCTCCTCAAAAGCCTCCCAAAATGAGCCTAGCCATGATGACACATTGATTTTGAACTGGTGAGAGCTGCATTAGACTTAAAACTTACACAACTGTAAGATAATAAATTTAGAGTTTTTAGATTATAGTTGATTCACAATATTGTTAGTTTAAGATATACAGTGAATACATATATTCTTTTTTCAGATTCTTTTCCATTGTAGTGAAATGTAAGTTTCTCAGTCATGTCCGACTCTGCAACCCCATGGACTGTAGCCTGCCAGGCTCCTCTGTCCATGGGATTTTCCCACCAAGAATACTAGAGTGGGATGCCATTTCCTACTCCAGGGAATCTTCCCAATCAAGGGATCAAACCTGATCTCCTGCATTGCAGGCAGATTGTTTACCATTAGAACCACCAGAGCTTGAGATAGTTCCTTGTGTTATACAGTAGATTCTTGTTGGTTATCTATTATGTATATAATAGTGTGTATATTTAAATCCCAAGCTCCTAATTTATCCCTCCTCCCTTTCCCTTTGTTAACCATAATTCTTTTTTTCTGTATTTGTGGGACTATTTCTGTTTTGTAAATAACTCCATTTGTATCATATTTTGAGATTCCACATATAAGCTATATCATATGAGATTTGTCTTTGTATGGCTTACTTTACTTATAATGATAATCTTTAGATCTATCTATATTACTGCAAATGGTATTATTTCATTCTTTTTTTGTGGCTGAATAGTATTCCTTTGTATAAATATACCACATCTTCTTTATCCATTCATCTGTCAGTGGACATTAAGGTTGCTTACATGTCCTGGATATTGTTGCAAACAGTGCTGCAATGAACACTGGGGTGCATGTACCCTTTCAAATTATGTTTTCCTCTGGTTATATGCCCAGGAGTGGGATTGCAGGATCTTATGCTAGCTCTTTTTTAAGTATTTTAAGGAACCTCCATACTGTTCTTCCTAGTGGGAGAAAATGGAACCCTCCTACACTGTTGGTGCAAATAAATTTGGATTTTCTATGTCACTGTTTGTAATAATTTCTTATGGCAGCATAGAAAACTAATGTACTTAACAACACCCAGAAGGGCTGGATGGCACAAGTCAGTGAGAAGGTGTCCATGCCCCATAGGGTAGATTTTGGTCAACACAGGAGGGGAGACAATGGATAAATTCTTTCCTTCTCTTCAGAATTTCTTCTGACATATAGGATTTTATATGACCTTTTGGGGGCTTCCCCAGGGGCTCGGCAGTAAAGAATCCACCTACAGTGCAGGAGACACAGGTTCAATCTCTGGGTGAGGAAGATCCCCTGGAGGAAGGCATGGCAACCTACTCCATTATTCTTGCCTGGAGAATCCCAGTGGACAGAGGAATCTGGCAGGCTACAGTCCATATGATTGCAAAAAGTTGGACACACCTGAAGCAACTGAGCACTCACGCATGCTGTTTTGAAGCACACTGTGAGAAAGAGAAATCAGCTGTGTTTTACACAAAGAAAGCTGTAGAGAACTATACCCTCGTATTTGTTCTTGCTCCTTACTCATTTCCCGTGTTGCTCATTCATGCTACTCTGAGACTGTAATTCCTAAGGAAGTAGTGGTGGGTAAGAATAGGTCTCACTCAGGTTGCTTTCTAAGAAGCCTGAGAAGGTAATGACTGCTCTCATGTAATTGGGTGAGTCTAGCCAGAAAGTGTGTACAGAGCGATCAGAAAGGTAGGAATAAGATCCTGCGGAACCAGCATGTAAGAACCAGATGAACCACAGAAGGCTGAAGGAAGCCAGAAGGACAGAGAGGAAGAACTAGGAGCAGTCAGTGTTTTAAACCCAAGGGAAGAGAAAGTCAATAAAAGAGGTGGTCAAGGAATGAGAGGCACAATGGTGATCAGGGGGCCCAAATGAAGGAATAGTTGACATTTTAAAATTAACACCTGGGAATTCATTGCCAACCTTGTCTAAAGGTGGAGACAAAGCCAGATTGCTGGGGATTTAGGAAGGAATGAATCAGGAGTTATGAAATACAGGCAGCAGGTGTAGACAGCTCTTTAAGGGTGTTGATTATGAAAATAAGAAGGGAGTGCTGTAGCTAGAAGGAAGGATTTCTAATTTCTCTTTCCTTTTGTTTTTGTCTTAAGATTGGAGAAACCTGAACATGCTTATAGTCTAAAGGAAATGAGCCCGCAGAGAAGGCAGCTTCAAGACTCACACAATAGTCAGAAGCCGCACAGACATATATCTACTAACAGAACACAGCACTTTTCTGCTACTTCTCTTGTATGCTGTCACAAACGCAGAAATGTGTTTTGCCTCCCCCAAATCTAGCATCAGAAAAGTTGGCCACAGCCTCTGTTTGAGGAGGCTGGCAGCTCTGTCTTTGAGTGAGTCAGACAGGACAGAGTTGGGCCCCTGTGGGCTGTCCTGGAGAGCAGCATGTAGTCGGAGAGCTTGCTCCTTTAGCCTTCTGGCTTGAAACGAAGTTAGATCTCAGCACCCAACTGAGTGACTTAAAAACCAGCAAAATTCAAGGTGTACCTATGCTTCTAGAATGGAGAGGGATTCTTGTTTGTGAACTCTTCTGAAGTCTGTGGATTCTCCCAGAGGAAGTCAGTCACTGAGTATGACAAATACTAGGTTAAGACAACTCAAGAAGCTTCTTTCCATCAATATTCTCTGAAACTTACACACACACGCTTAAGAATCAAATGAAATAGAAAGGCTGTACTAATCTTGCTTTTTAAGAATCACAGATTTTTAGTGCTTAGAGGACATTTTAGGAATGATTTAGTTCAATACTCTTCATTTTACAGTTGAGGAAATTGCTGCATAATAAAAACTTAGGCATAATAATAATAGCATAACAATAGCAAATTATACTTACAATGTTCTTTCACATAAATAAACTCATTTGATCCTCACAAAGACTTTGGAAGAAAGGGAACCAAACAAACCAAAAAATTGAAATTGTACCCTAAAAATACTCTGTTTTTTAATCCTAATGCTTCTATAAAATAGGAATATTTCACTTCCCCTTTATCTTGCTACAGGTTAAATACATTATTTTCATTTTACAGGTAAGGAAATAAAGTTGAGATATAAAAGGATATCCTTGATATCTGACAAATATCCTGGGTCTAAAACTCTTGTCAGAATCAACAGTAGAACTCAGGATTCTGTGATTTCAGAGATTTTTTTCATTTCTTTTTCATTTTATATTTTTACAGCATTCTATGCTCACCAGTGAAACTTACATGGTTTAATTAATCATTATGACAACTGTTTGATGGATGAAACCACAAAGCAACTAAAAGATGAAGAAGGCTTCAGTGAAAGTCTCACAAGTACTTAATAAGGTGCTAGGACTTCAGCGACAATTGGGTTCTGAAGTTTCTTGCCCACAAACCAGTTGTTCTCAGCCCTGCCGGCAAATTGAAATTATCTCAGGAGCTATTAAAAAAAAAAATTACAAGTGCTTGGGCCCTGCCCCTGCCTAACTGAATCACCATCTCTGATGGATGGAGCCTGACTGTCTGTATTTTCTGTCTTTCCAGGTGATTCTTACAGCCTCTGTTGAGAATCACAAAATATCATATATTTAACATTTAAAGTTCTTAATTTTTGTTCCACTCAGTCTGATTCCCTCTTCTGCAACAATAGCTAACATTTTGGTAGCATTCTGCAAGGAATGTGAGATTCACGCATTTTAGCTCTCTGCTGAATAGAAACTGCCACTTTGTATACAAGTATCTTATCATACAAGTTACCAAAGTCTAATGGAATCGCCCACTCTAACAGCTGAAAAAAACCTCATGCTCCTCTAAAGCATTCAAGCATTTTCTTTTTTCATATGACTCTGGATGGTTAACATCACATTGCATGGGTAACATATAGAGGATTAAATACTAGAACATGACACCTTTGTTTTAATTGCTGACCATGGTGAACTACAGTGTGAGCAGAAATTCCATTGCAGGATGAGACTCAGCACGCAGATGAGCACAGAGCTTGCTTGTCTCCTATGCTGGAGCCCCCGTGTATTATTGCTGGTATCCATGTGTAACAGATAGTATTGTGCATTGAGCTGGAAGATAATAAATAGATGTGAGATGATGATTTACGGAAGGGTGCTTAGAACTCCTTGAACCAGCAGGAGAAGAAAACAGTGCTGGTACAAGATTGCACTGTCAAACTCAAAATCCTTTTCTTCCTTTCTCTCCAGAGGGCAATTTCTCCAAGACATAACTTGCTTTCTGCCTTATCATCTGGAAATTCGGTGGTTAATTACTAAAATGCCTGATCCACAAATCTCTGTCATATTTTTTTTCTCCCTTTTGGTTGACTTTCTTAAAAGAATGTCTCATTTTTAATGAAATAACTCTCATTAAAACTGCCTGTTCTTCAGGAGTTTTTGTGTGACTACTTTTACTTCCTTTTAAAAACTTCCCTCGTTTAAACTACTGTGGCTTAGTGAAATTGTACGGCTAACTAAAATCAGTATGATTTGAAATCTTAACACCACCAACAAAAAAAATTAAATGAAAACTGAAAATGCCAGTGAGTTCTTTGCCTGATTTCTTATGACACAGTTGTTTTATTTCATATGTTTTGCCTTGACAGAGAAATAAACAATTCTAGAGAAAGTGATGGTGATAGATATATTAAAGTGATTAATGATATTGTCAGCTTGATGACTCATCTGTATCATATGAAAAATAGATTGTTTATTTATCCAAGACTATGCTCTTTCTTATCATTCTAATATTAAATGTAATCATGGGATGAAAGCACTAACATTGCCAAAAATGAAAAGTGATTGATTTAAGGGCTCATCTTATACCAGATGCTCCATGGAAAAATGAGTCACCATTAAAGGCCAAGCGGACTAGCCCTCACCTCTATCTCATGGACCCACCAGTTTAACACTGTGATTAACACACAGCCTTTTTGTCACACTAGTGTGTACAAATCCCAGCTCTCCCGCTTGCTAGCTGTGTGACCTTGAACAAGTTATTAAACTTCATTGCCTCAGTTTCCTCATTTATAAAACTTATTATTATTCCTCATTTATAAAAATGAGAAGAAAAGCATCACCTACTTCATAGAGTTGTCATGAAGTTTCAAGTGACTCAGTGTGTGCTCCATAAACTATTATTTTGATCATCCATCTGATGTGTCAGTTATTTTGTATTTAGAAAGCTTCTGATGGTATATACCATGATGGGAAAACATGATCTGCCTGATCCCATTTCTCTGATAATTCAATCAATTCATCACCCAGGATATAGGCTGATACCAGGGTAGAGAAAAAGTGAGTCAAGCTGTGTTGAAGCAGGAGTATGAGTCACTGACTACAAGGACTTTGCTGTATAGAAAGCAGTGTGGTGTGGGAGAGAAGCATGGGTGTCAGACCAACAGGCATTTGAGAATCAGCTCTGCCTCTTGAGAGGAGATCTTCAACAACGTATCCAATCTCTCTAATTCTCAATTCACCCTAAAGTAAAAGGTAGGAAAGATTTAAGTGTGATCACAGGTGTGAAATACTTAGCTACCTGTTATGCTAACTCATTATTACCACTATTACTGTTTTTAATCTTGGGAGAGAAGGTGGAGGAGAGACACCGGGTTCCTAGAGTGGGGAGAGATCAGGAGCCATGGGATGAGGGTAGGGGAGAGTAGTTTGGGGACAGTTTACAAAAAGGGAAGTAGTCAGGGCCTTTAACATATGCTGTGTCCTTCCAGCTCGTTCTCCCTCCTGGTAAATGTCCAACTGCCATATTCATTCATTTAGTCAACACATATTAATGAGTCCCTGCTATGGGCTGGGCACTTTTCTAGGTGTCAAAGGCAATGGTCTGATTCTTAGGGAGCTTATATTCCTGGTGGGGGGTGGGCTATAATAAGAAGGTAAATAAATAAATGGGACAGATAATCTCATATTGTAAAAAGATAACAGATTAGGCAAAGAATGCTGTGGGAGAGGCTATCTTAGCTAAAAAAGGCCAGTTGAAGAGGTAAAATTTAAGTGGACTAGAAGAAAGAGGAACCAAGCTACATTAAGCTCTGGGAAAAGAGCAATCTGCTCAGAGGGTCCTGCACACAAAAGACCTTGAAGCGGAAATGATCTTGGCATATTCCCAGGCTAGTGTGACTGTGGCCCATATTGGATCCCACTGGAGGAAGCAGCAGAGCCCCCACTGTAGAGAGCCATGCAAGGGAGGCCTTGCAAGGAGGCTGTGTACCCAGTGCTATGTGAAGCTGTGAGAGGCTTCCATGTTTCCACTGGAAGCAGAAGAATAAGGTGATGGATTTACTGCACAGGCTCTTGCCAAGAACTCAAAACTTCATCAACAGGTAGCTGTGCTGAATTTACAAGACTCAACCCTGTTCATGTGTTCATCACCACCGACTAACTAGTGAGGTGACTGAAGTAGAAACTTTACTCTAAATTTTAGAGATGAGAATACTAAGGTTCAGAGTGCCTGAAGTTCCTCCAGCCAGACGTCTCATCAAGACAGAGTAAAAATCACTTAGCGACAGAGCTGTGCGGTGTAGTCTAGGTTTTGAGATTCTAGTCCCGAGCTCTGTCTCACACAAGAAATTCACTTGGCTTAGCAATCAGATTTATTCTATTAAATATAGCTTTTTTTTTTTAAGTTTTGATTATTTTTATCCTGTTTGTTTTTCACACCTTGTGATTTCTATTTGATTTCCCATTAGATTCTGCCAACTAAGGGTAAATTCCTTGGATGTATGTGTTAGGCTTCTGTGACTGGTAATAACCACAGTGCTACAAGAATCACTAAACACATAAATATGACATGACTCCCTTCTTGCCATTCCCTTCATGGCGGCACAGTCTGAGTGTAGTAAGAAGCCTAGAGAGGAGTTCGGTTAGGTAGTGTAGAGAAAACCGTATCACAGACATCTACTCAGGTTTCACGGGCCCTTCCAGACTGTTCTCACAAACTCTGCCTCTTATTAAAACAGGAGGCACAACAATTTGTACCGATGCTAATTCCAGTATTTGAAGTATTTAGTTTTCCACATTACCAGACAAAAAAATACATGTGGCCCAGAATGACAGTAGTCAGAGGCAGCTTTTCTTTTGTGCTCTGACCAGGAAAAGAAAAAAGAAATTTCTTAGAATTTAATTAGAGAAAGAATGAAATACCAGTTCCTTTCAAAACTGTAGGATCAACAAAGGCAGTCATGGCACTTGTAGTGATTTTGCAACAGAAGGTAGCTATACTTGGCATAATGGTAAAGAGTTAAGAAAATGGAGCTGTATTAATCAGAGTAAAGAAAATTTTTATTAACTGCATAGTTTGTAAGCACCACTTTTTTTTTTTTTTTTTGTACTGTTTGTTGGGAAGATGGAGGCATGCACTGGAAACGCTAATTCTAATTATTACTGTAAGTGGGAGTTTTTGGCACAAGGTCAAGAAATAATAGGAGAATGTGTGAATCTCACTATTGAGCTGCAGTAAGCCTAATCATTTGAATAAAGCCAGTTGTTTTTTCTTGGACTGTCTCTGGGCTGTTCAGTGTTCTGGATGAATCTAACACAATCAGGCTGTTCTCTGGTGTATAACTACTTCCTGCTGACTCAGGGCAACTTGCTTCCTTTGCCGTTTATTAAAATGAAACATTCATATTAAAACCCCATTTTTTAGTGATGACCAAATATACATTAGTAATGACATTATTAAAACTATTTTGTTTAAAATGAACTTTCACACTAGCGTGTTGCAAAGCAGCACAAACAAATCTATCTAATTTCATTGGAGATGGTTTTAAAAAGCCTGCAGATCTTTCTGGCGCTGTTACAGAAGGGGATTTGATGTGTGTTTCAGGAGACAATCTAAGTTTTTATGGGTATAAAAAATGAATACTGTTTCCACTACTCCACACAGCAAATAATGTATAATTCATGATTTTTCATTAACATGCAAATGTGAAATAGTGTCTTCTATGTTTGCATCTACTAATAATCTATTAAATATTTAGAAGCATAGTAAAGAATACCAAAAATGTTTGGCCTGGGTACTGTTTAAGTGGTCTTTTCCCTCATTTTTTATTTGTCCATATATTTACACATGTAAAAATGTAGGAGAAACAGACAAGCAAATAATCAGTTTGTTATCAAGCATTTGTAAAATCAGACAATAACCCTCATATTTATATAGTTCTTGGTACTTTCAATAGCACTTTCACATAGACGGTCTCGGCTGTCCATGACAACAGCCATATTAGGCTGTCATTATCCCTGTTTCATAGATCAAGAAACCAAGACAGTGATTTACTGGCCAGGACATCATCCCAAGTGCCAAATGTCTTGATTTATAATTTGTTACACCTCAGGAGCACAGCAGAATCTCAGATATAAGATCATAGAATTCCAAGTGTTTGATAAATACATTTCTCTAAGACCATTGCCTAATAGCTTGCACTGGCTGAAGGTTTTGAAATTTTCTTTCTAAGGTGCCAAGATTCTTCATTAGTTTGTCCTAAAATATTCACTGAGCAAAGCAGTATGCTCCCGTGTGCTCAGCATTCTTCCAGGGACCTGATAGGAGCTAGAGATGAATCAGACACAGGCATGTCATCAAGGGTAGAACTGTAGAGTCCAAAGGGCTTCCCGGGTGGTGCAGTGGTAAGGAATCCTCCTGCCAAAGCAGGAGATGCAAGAGACGTGGATTAAATTCCTGGGCCAGGAAGATCCTGGAGAAAGAAATGGCAACCCACTCCAGTGTTCTTGCCTGGGAAATCTCATGGACAGAGACCCTCCAAGAGGTCACAAAGAGTTGGGTATGACTGAGCAACTGACCACACACACATAGAGTCCAAAAAACAAGCTATAAGAGAAAATTGCTGCCACAAAAGAAGTATTGAATCAAGTGCTATTAGAGGAGAAGAGAAAATGTTTAAAGGAGAGAAAGGATGTATTTCTCTGGGCAGAGAGAATTTGAGCAGGCTCAGGGACAAGTGAGGGGTCTAGGATGGAGTGCGTTGAAGAAGCCAGTGAAGATCTAAAGCCCAATCACGTGATGTTTTAATTTTAATCTTGGAGGCCATGTGAGAAACTCTAGGGAATGAGGTCATTAAAGTATTTCAGAATAAGAAGATAAATTCTCCCAAAAAGAGCAATGGAAATAAATATAAAAGAAAAGAAAAACATCATCCAACATCCTGGAAAGATTCTTAGAATCTGGCTCTTCTTAATAAGACATTAATGGGGTAGGAATAGAGAGAGTTCAGTCAAGATATGACAAAATATTGATTTCTTCTCTTTTATTAGTATGTTCTAAAATTTCTAAAGATTTCTCTATGGTCACAATTTTATTATCATCTTTGGTATTAATTCTGTGGAGTCAGTCTGGTTGCATTAAGGCATTTGGAAGATACAAATCTTTACTTTAAAAACAAAACTATCCTTTCAGTTCATAATGACTTGATACAGTCCATGGCTTAAAAGAATTTGTCTTCAGTTATGGCACGAGGATCCCCATTTAGGAGACTAAGGACTGGGTTATCTTTCAATGGTACCAGTCTGTGCCCAGGCCTAATCAAGCATTCCTTCAGCCAACCCAACAGACTGACCTGTATTAATACATTTTAAGCATATTTAAACAATTTATCAAATTGAAGTTGTGGTAAAGGGATAGAGAGATAGCTACAAAGATCATACAAGCAAAAGCAATCACAACATTTTAAAGTCCTCTCAGACATTATTATGAATCTGCTTTCAAGTACTTGAGCAAGGTTGGAAACCACGAGCATAGGCGGTATAACCCTTGCTACCCAGATGGTGTTGTCATTCCAGGAGGTTCACTGCCCCAGACTTCTGACTTGGGATCTTCTCCAGCAGACCTCTGGCTCTAAGGATGCTATTTTCCCTTTCTGGTAAATAATTCTGTGCTCCAAGTTCATTTTTGCTGAGCACATCATTTCTTACCCAGGTCCTGGGGGAGCTTCCATACTGCGTTACTCCCTCATATGTTGTATCGCATCCACGGACACCAGGCAGTATTTTGCTTGGAGGTTTAGGAGTTTCTCCTGAGTCTTGCCACCACTGTTTGTTCTATTCAATGGTCTAAGTATTGTTAGGTAGGCTCTTTGGATATAAGTAGACTTTCTTTTTTTCTCCTGAGGTCGTTTCCCATTCAGTCACTGTGACTTACTCCTTTTGGGCATTACCAGTCTCTCTCCCTGTTGAAGGGAGCTCTTGAATTCTATAGGATTCTCTAGGGGACCACACTGTTTATTTGAATGTGAAGTGAAAGTGTTAGTCGCTCAGTTGTGTCCAACTCTTTGTGACCCCATGGACTGTAGCCTGCCAGGCTCTTCTCTCTGTGGAATTCTTCAGGCAGGAATACTGAAGTGGGTAGCCCTTCCCTTCTCCAGGGGATCTTCCTAACCCAGGGATCAAACCCTGGTCTCTTGCACTGGCAGGCAGATTCTTTACCACTGGTGCCGCCTGGGAAACCCGGTTTAGTGTGAGCTCCTAGCAAAGAATTACTTAAAATCAAAAACACATTCTCTGATATATAGAAAACAGGACGATTGCTGATTTCTGTGACCAAAGAAATAACCATCACAAAATGAATTTATGGATGTAATTATTATAGCATCTGATATATCCATGTCAAACATATCAAATCTCCTTTCATGACAAAGTGAAGTCCTACAAAATGAATAGGAAGTACAGTGATAAGCTACCACGACTTTACCAAAGGACTGACATCTTGTTCTGTACAATTCCCTTTTCTTTCAAACAGAGTAAATATAATTTGAACAATAGTTCTCAAATGTCAGTCATCAGACTTGGACTGGACTGGTTAGAAAGGGAATTTGTTTAAAAGCTTTTTTAAACATTAATAACTTTCTGATTTGAGTGCTCTTTCTCTTACCACTGCCATGAAGATTCTAAAATCAGTAGGTATGCAATTGGATGTAAGAATTAGCATTTTAACCTGTTCTCTGGATAATCCTGTCACAGGGTCAGGCTTAGAAATCAGGGATCTTCAGCGTATACAGCTGGCAGTAGGATCACTCGTGGCTAGTAGTGGATCCATGGTAATCTGAGGAGGGAAGTCCTGGGAAATCCAGATCCATAAGTGACTTACGTCTGTGTTTTTGTAAATTAGAGATGGGCAGAAAAGCTATTGCTGTTAATGGTTTTTAACGGCGCACTATTTTTAGGGACCAGTTAGAGAATTCATTAAAAAAAAAAAAAAAAACTTTTCATGTGGGGGCTTTTAGCATCACAAGTATTTCTGTTATGGAGTCACTTGTAAGCCCAGGACACAGGGAGATCTCACAAAGGAAGTCATGAGGTCAAGGAGAACTAGGACAGGCAGGAGAAACTGGTCAGTGGCGAGGGAGAGTTGGCCAATGTTTTTAAATGACATTTAACCCTGATTCTGACAATATTTTAGAGACTCTTCAGTGTGGAAGCATGAAGGATATAATACTGAGTACTTCCAAGGACAGCTAAGAGAAATGTATGTGTATGCATGCATGCTGAGTTGCTTCAGTCATGTCCGACTCTTTGCAACCCTGTGGACTGTAGCCTGCCAGGCTCCTCCGTCCATGGAATTTTCCAGGCAAGAATACTGGAGCAGGCTGCCATTTTCTATTCCAGGGGATCTTTCTGACTCAGGGATTCAGCCCACAACTCTTGCATCTCCTGCATTGGCAGGCAGTTTCTTTACCACTGCACCACCCGGGAAGTTTGATAACTCAGCAGTAACTGGTAATTAGAGTTTTACACTGAGAAACATTAACACCAGAAAAATGAACATTTGTCCAGTTTTTAATAGACTCCTCAGAGGCTAAAAATGACTCCCTGCTTGACCAAAACAAAACCATAATAGAAGGTAAGTTGTGGGCATAAAGAAGAGAAAGGTTGCAGGAATCCAGGTGTTCACCTTTCCCTCTGTGAAGTCTATGTGTGCAGGATCCATCCAGTGAAGAGAGGGGCCCAGCTCAGGCTATGCCACCACAGCTTCAAGACCTGAGAAAGCTGGAATACAGAGCCCAGGATGACTTAGAGAAGTGCCATGAAGTTGTGAACATCAGAGAACTGTAGATGGTCAGTCTCAGGAAAAGTCTCAAAGCCAGATCATTTGCCTCCTGTGTAGACACAGTGAGTGAAGTGAAGGACATGTTAACTCCTGGGAGTGGGGTGCATATAGTGGGATGAGAGACCACCTTGCCGAACAGCCTTGACCTAACTTACTGTCAGGATGTGGTGTTTTCTGCACTTAACTCCATTATATAACATTGCTCTTAAATGTACTTGCAAGAGGATGGAAAAAGAACACTGCATGGTTCTGGAATTAGCTCCTGCTCAGTAAACAGAGAGAGGGTGATGTCTCTAAGAATCACAGTCTTAGCCCATTGTGGCAGTGAAATGATCACAGTGACTGTCTGCAATATGCTAATGACCATTAAGATATAGGGATACCAGCTATCGAAAACTGTTTCATCAAAAGACATTCTCAGATGAGCTAAACAACCTAGTAGATAAGTTGAAAAAAATATTTCTATTCTCTGTCTTGGCTTTCTTGTCTTGCATCTCTATGATGAACTACCTATTAGCCTTAATTACCAATAGTTCAGGATTGATGTTCAGAGTCACAGTGCTGTTTAAACTCTCATTTTATTTTTAAACTTTTTATTTTGTATTGGAGTATAGCTGATTAACAATGTTGTAATAGTTTCAGGTGAACAGCAAGGGACTCAACCATACAAATAACATGTATCCATTTTCCGCATACTCCCCTCCCATCCAGGTTGCCATATAACATTGAACAGAGTTCTGTACAGTAGGATCTTGCTGGTTATCCACTTTAAATATAGCATATAAACTCTTATTCAAAAGAGGATGGTATCTGTCAGACCTGACCTGATTTATTTTTATTTATTTATTTTTTAGGTCTCAGCCCATGGGCCTGTGATGATTTACATATTTCTAATAGCTGTATCACATCTGTTCCTTAGGTCTAATTTTCAAGTTCCAAGCATTAGCAGTGTGACCACAAAGATCTATGAGCTGATGCTTTATTTGATTTTTGTGTGTTTGTTTTAATGGAAAAGTAGAAAGGGAGGGAAGGAGGGAGGGGGGTATTTGATTTGCTGTCTAGCCAACACAATTCTAAAAAGCATTAAGCTGAAACTGCTACAAGTGTTTATTTCCTAACTCTTTCTTGTATAATGGGAACAGTCAAGATCTGAACATGAGTCAATATAAGGTTTGTGGTTTTATGATAAGCATATCAGCCAGTGGATGGAGTAAACCCCAGTGACAGCTGTGATGGTTCTTGGAATCAGACATCCTTCAATAACATGTTCCCCCATAGCTTATAGATACTCTTGTAAAATAGGGTCAAGGCTTATGGCAGATGTTGAATATCTCTGAGCTACATGAAATTTCTCTCTGTGGATCCGTGCCTAACAACCATTACATCAAGCCACAGGTACAACGAAGTCTGTTTCCCTCTTTGACATGATACTGTTGTTACTCTAGAGGCAAAGCCTTATGCTATTGCCGGCTGAAAAAGACACCTCTCTAACATCTGAAAGAATGCAGGCACAGAATTGGGAACAGTTAGGCTATTCCATCCATCAGAATATAAAGCAATGATTTTATCCAGGACAAGCCTCATAGCTCATTACAGTATGGTGTCTTGAAATGAGGATACCTGAAATAACAATGACCATACCAAAAATTAAGTAAATAAACTTCTGGAAATTTCTGAAATGTTAGTGTGCCTCATAGATGTGATTCTACCCATCTCTAATTCCTGTTATAATAGTGAATACTTATTTTTTTATTTTATTGAAGAATTGTTGATTTATAATATATTAGTTTCAGGTGTGCAGCAAAAGGAATCAATTATACATATATCCCCTCTTTCCCCCACTTTTTTATTGGACTTCAATTGCTTTATGATGCTGTGTTAGTTTCTGCTGTATAACAATGTGAACTAGCCATATATCCCTCCCTCATGAGCCTCCCTCCCAACCCTCCATTTCAGCCCTCTAGATCATCACAGAGCACCAGGCTGAGCTCCCTGTGCTATCCAGCAGTTTCCTCATAGCTATTTTACACATGGTTGTTAATATATGTTGCATCAGTGCTACTCTCAATTCGTCCTCCTCTTTCCTTCCCACCCTGTGTTCACAGGTCTTTTTTTTACATCTGTGTCTGTATTCTTGCCTTGCAAATAGGTTCATCACTGTTTTTCTAGATTCCATATATATGTGTTAATATACAATATTCTTTTCTCTTTCTGACTTACATCACTCTGTATAACAGGGTCTAGGTTCATCCACCTCAGTTCAACAGACTCAAATTTGTTCCTTCCTTTGGCTGTGTAATATTCCATTGTATATATGTACCACAACTTCTTTATCCATTCATCTTCCAGGTTGACATCCAGGTTGCTTCCATGTCCTGGCTATTGTAAATAGTGCTTGCAATGAACACTGGGGTACATATGTCTTTTTGACTTGTGGTTTTTCTCAAGGTATATGCCCATTAGTGGGATTACTGGGTCATGTGGTAGTTCTATGCTTAGTTTTTGAAGGAACCTCCATACTGTTCTCCACAGTGGCTGTACCAATTTACACTCCCACCAACAGTGTAAGATGGTTCCCTTTTCTCCACATGCTCTCCAGTATTTATTGTTTGTAGATTTTTTTGATGATGGCCATTTGGGCTGGTGTGCAGGGATACCTCATTGTAGTTTTTTTTTTTTTTTTTTTTGTAGTTTTGATTTACGTTTCTCTAATAATTAGTGATGTTGAGCATCTTTGTATGTACCTCTGGGCCATCTGTGTGTCTTCTTTGAAGAGATGTCTACGTAGGTCTTCTACCCATTTTTTGATTGGATTGTTTATTTTATGGATATTAGGCTCCATGTGCTGTTTGCATATTGTGGGGATTAATCTTTTGTCTGTTGCTTTGTTTGCAAATATTTTCTCCCATTCTGAGGATTATCTTTTGGTCTTATTTATGGTTTCCTTTGTCGTGCAAAAGCTTTTAACTTTAATTAGGTCCCAATTGTTTATTTTTGTTTTTATTTTTATTTTTCTAGGACGTTTGGGTCAAAAAAGATCTTGCTGTGATTTATGTCAAAGAGTGTCTTTCCTTTTTTTTTTTTTTTTCTAATTTTATTTTATTTTTAAACTTTACATAATTGTATTAGTTTTGCCAAATATCAAAATGAGTGTCTTTCCTGTGTTTTCCTCTAATAGTTTTACAGTGTCCAGTCTTATATAGAGTTCTTTAATCCATTTTGAGTTTATTTTTTATGTTTGGTGTTAGAGAGAGTTCTGATTTCATTCTTTTACTCATAGCTCCCCAGATTCCACAGTGCCATTTATTGAAGAGGCTTTTTTTCCTCCACTGCATATTCTTGCCTCCTTTGTCATAGATTAGGTGACCATCCCCTCTATTTTTTAGATTCGTTTCCCATATAGGCCATTATAGAGTACTGGGGAGGGTTCCCTGTGATATAGAGTAAGTTCTTATTAGTTATCTATTTTATGTATACTAGGGCTATATGTCAATCCCAATCTCCCAATTTACCCCTCTTCCCCACCCTCTTATCCCCTAGGGACCATATGTTTGTTTTCTACACCTGTGACTCCTGTTCTTTGTTTTTGTTTTTTTTTTTTAAATATCCTTCTCCCATGTAGTCCATTGCAGAATATAGAGTAGAGTTCCCTGTGCTATAAGTGGGTTATTAATAATCTATTTTATATGTAATAGTGTGTATACATCAATCCCAGCCTCACAATTTATCCATCCCTTCCTCATCCCCTGGTAACTATAAGTTTCTTTTCTACATCCACGACTCTACTTCTGTCTTGTAAATAAGTCCATTTGTAATCCCCCCAACTTTTTTTAGACCCCACATATAAGCGGTATCATATGATATTTGTCTTTCTGTGCCTGACTTACTTCACTCAGTATGATAATCACTAGGTTCATCCATGTTGCTGCAAGTAGCATTATTTTATTCTTTTTTTAATTGATGAGTAATATTCCATTGTATATAGGCACCACATCTTCTTTATCCATTCCTCTGTTGATGGGCCTTTAGTGGCTTCCATGTCTTGGCTATTGTAAATGGTGCTGTAATGGATTGTTCTTTTCATAGAGGAAACCAACACGTTCACTGAATAAAGTCATCATTGAGCAATCAGGAAAGGTTTTCTGTGGGCATCTGATAAAATATAGTTAGGAAGCCTATAAATAGTGTAGCTCAAATGGCTTCCAAATGTCAGTGAATTTCCATACTACCTGTTTTTTATGTTCTTTTTTTTTTTAATTGAAGTACAGTTGATTTACAGTGTGGTTTAATTACTGCTATACAGCAGAGTGACTCAGATATACATTGCTGTTGTTCAATTGTCTAGTTGTGTCCAACTATTTGCATCCCCATGGACTGCAGCATGCCAGGCCTCCCTGACCCTATTATCATTCTTTTTTGTATTCTTTTTCATTCCGGTTAATCAGAATATATTGAATAGAGTTTCCTGGGCTACAATAGAATTTTCTTGATCATCCATCCTATATGTACCAGTTTACATCTCCTCAGCCCAAACTCCCAATCCATCCCTCTCCAACCCCCTACCCCCTGACAACCACCCATAATACTTCTTGAACTACTTAACAATTCATGAAGAATGCAGGATGAATAGAAATTTCCTGAAAAAACTGGCTAGTGGCCCCAGAAGACTCTTTGCATGTTGGCCTCCTTGTCTCCTGCATGAAAGGATATCTCCATGATGTGTTTTCAAACTGCCATCTTATCA
Source organism: Bos indicus (assembly GCF_029378745.1). NCBI lineage: Eukaryota > Metazoa > Chordata > Mammalia > Artiodactyla > Bovidae > Bos > Bos indicus. The sequence goes on along the minus strand of NC_091762.1, from coordinate 45,298,566 downwards.
CTTTGCAAGATGCATCATAACTGTATCAAGAGAAAGGAAATGGCTATCCAAGAAGGCACTGAAGAATCAATTTCTTGAAAATGCAGAAACATACTTTGCATGAAATATTTCTGTTTTACTTTTTCTTAATGTTATGGCTTATTTTGGGTTCTGTAGATACACAAAACACACACACTCCTGTGTCTACTCTTACTAGAGTAGTATGTTTTTTTATTTAGTTCTTTCTGAGCATAAAGGAATTTTTAGTTTTCTTCATCAATCTGTGATATGTTATTTCTCACACAAAAAATAAGGGTCTTATATAAGGGCTTCCCTGGTGGCTCACAATATAAAGAATCTGCCTGTAATGCAGGAGACCCACGTTCAATTCCTGGGTTGGGAAAATCCCCTGGAGAAGGAAATGGCTACCAACTCCAGTATTCTTGCCTGGAGAATTCTATGGACCGAGGAGCCTAGTGGGCTACAGTCCATGGGGTCACAAAGAGTCGGACATGACTGAGCAACTGATTCTTACTACTATTACTTCTTAAATAGTTTACATTTTTATTTTTCTTTGCACTTCATTTTTTAAGTATTTTGTCATTCTGGGTATGGGAATGAATAACTTCAAAGCACTATATCTGAATAGTTTAGCAACATTAATCAGTTATCTCAAAACTTATTATTATAAATTAAACTTTTATGTGACTATTTGTAAAAGAACAATGCAATTAAAGTTATTTATCTGAGGAACACTTTTTGGGTCTGCTATATTCCCATTAGCAAAGTTTCCTGATTAAATTAATAGAAAAAAACCTAATGTTTTACTCTCTTTTAAAAGCATTCTATATATATATATACACACACACACACACACACACACATATATGTATATAAATATTATCGTAGTTCATCTGATTAGCTAAGCAGAATATTTTAACATTATTTGTATTTTCATGTCTTATGATAATTTGGGGTAGAACTAGAAGTCAGTTTTAAATCCAAATGTTACTTGTTCTTGCTTTGTTTCATTTTTTCCCCAGTATTACAAGACAAATTTCATGTGAGGCATATTTTATATCTTCTTCCAAGTGGTGGTATTTCAGGAAAAAGACTCTTACCATTTAGACAATGCATATACAAAAAGTGAAGTGCAAATTCAACACGTATCTTGGTAAGTTGATCCAGGTAAACATGCTAAAAAGTGAACTCAATCTGAAGAGCCACAAAATTTCCACATATTTTGTTTTGTAAAGAAAAATAAATATGAAGCACAATGCCAGACAAAGTCACTTACCTCCTCTCCTGCAGGCATTAAATTATTTGGTTATCTACATTGATCCAATTAATGGTCAGACTGCCAAATCCCCACTTTACTTTGTGTTGCATAGTCCTAGCCTTTGTTATGTGCCCCTGGGAGTTATAGTTGAAAATGAAAGCAATTAAAGAGTTGCTGGGAATTATTTTATTATTAGGAATGGCATGCTCATCTGCCTGAAAGAGAAATGATGGTAGAAGTCTAAATAGTGGTGACTGTAGGAATGGACGTTGAAATTAAAATAAAATGGAGAGGTTTGATTTAATTTAAACACATGTCTATTTCCATTCATTCATTCAACAAATTTATATAGCATGCCTACCAGAGTCAGGCACTGGGCACAAGAGTGAATGCTAGGCACTGGGAATACAGAAATGAAGAAGTTAAAGTCTCTATGATCATGGTGCTTATATTAATAGAGGACTCCAAAAAATCTATGCTTCTAATAGAGTGTTGCTGCAGCTGCTAAGTCACGTCAGTCGTGTCTGACTCTGTGTGACCCCGTAGACGGAAGCTCACCAGGCTCCTCTGTCCCTGGGATTCTCCAGGCAAGAACACTGGAGTGGGTTGCCATTTCCTTCTCCAATGCATGAAAGTGAAAAGTGAAAGTGAAGTCACTCAGTCGTGTCCGGCCTCAGCGACCCCATGGACTGCAGCCTTCCACACTCCTCCGTCCATGGGATTTTCCAGGCAAGAATACTGGAGTGGGATGCCATTGCCTTCTCCGATAATAGAGTTTAGGAGAGATATAAAAGAAGTGTGCAATATAGGTATTATGGGAAAATCACAGAAAGAAGTCCCTAAATGGCCTGGAGAGACATAGGAAATGCTTCTCTCAAAAAATAATGCTTGCTCTGCTCAAGAAGGACTGTGTCATTAGATGGTTGCTTCTTATTAAAGAGGACTCCAGGCAGAGGGAATGAGCAGTTTATAAGGAAGAAAATATGTGCTAGAATGGCATATTTAGTGAACTGCTAATAATGGGACCTCTAAGGTAATTTTAATGCAGGAAACTGGTAATTCAAAAGGCAGATTATGAAGGAAGCATATATGCCAAGGTTTGAACTTTGTACCAAAGGTAATGGGAAGCCATCAAATTATTTTAAGATGCAGAGTGACATAATTTTCTGAATTAAAGTCTAAAGCATACCCAAATCCCTTAGTCGTGAGTCTACTCCAGTGCTCCTTATGGGATTTCATTTTACTGAATGATGAGAGTGACGGCACAGAATAAGGGAAGGATTGCTTTGAACTACCTGGAGGAATCTAGAAAATAATCTCAAACTCTCCAGGATAATTTTCTTCATTATAAATGAAGAGGTTGACTAAATAATCTTTAAGTCTCTTTGGCTTGAAATTTCTGTTCCGTTTCCTCGTTTTGAGCTCTGCTGCTGCTGCTGCTAAGTCGCTTCAGTCGTGTCCGACTCTGTGCAACCCCATGGACGGCAGCCCACCAAGCTCCACCTTCCCTGGGATTCTCCAGGCAAGAACACTGGAGTGGGTTGCCATTTCCTTCTCCAATGCATGAAAGTGAAAAGTGAAAGTGCAATCGCTCAGTTGTGTCCGACTCTTTGCGACCCCATGGACTGCAGCCCACCAGGCTCCTCCACCCATGGGATTTTCCAGGCAAGAGTACTGGAGGGGGTTGCCATTGCTAATGAGAGATTGTTTTAGCCCTACCTCAATACTGAATAGACAGTGAGTCATGTGACTATGCTGAGCCAATCACCAGGTTAGATTTGGTGATCTTATCCACTTAATGAGGCATTCTTGGAGGCAGAATTCTGGTTATAAAATCCCACAGTGTGCTGAATTGTGACAGAAGCCACAAGAGGATGGTACACATGGGAGGAAAATAATTAATTTCCACACCTCCTACTTAAGCAGGAGTCCAGCTATGTAGAATAAGAATAAAAGTGAAATATTATAAGTCCATCTGTAGATTTTGTTTTTTCGCTGAAGTAGGCCAATAAATTTTAAGATCACTGCCAACTCCACTTTTACTTAAAAAAAAAAAAAAATAAAGTAAAACATTCACAATTCCAGCTTTGTGGTGGTTTCAATTTTTAAAAAAATATAAGGGAGGGATGGGGAAGTAAAGGACAGTGTCAGCCTCTGTAAGCATGAGGATTATTTAAATAGAATTGACAGTTTATCTGATTTGAAATTAAGATACATCAGTTCAACGATAATGCAAGGTAATTTCAAAGCTATGTTCACAGGGGTATTTAGGGCACTTCTAACTATGGTTTGGCAACCTGACAGGGAACCTTTTGAGGTTCCTATACCGGCAGATAGCCATTTCACATTAATCATAAAAGGCTTTCTGGAAAGTTAGGCTTCCTTGGTAGCTCAGTGGTAAAGAATCTGCCTGTAATGGAGGATCTTTGCTTTTTAAAGTACAATTTCAAAAGAGTTATGTACCACACTTAAACTATGAAGCAATCTAATAAATTCAGATGGAAGTGGGGCTATTGCCCACAGAGTAGCTAACATTTTAAAAAACAAATTAAAGTAAGATATATTTGAATAGAGATTTAGGTTAGGACTAAGGAGAAGTTCCAAATGCAAGGAGTGTGTCACGGGAGTTACTCAGATATCCACACAAATAGCAAAAAGTGAACTATGGTAGAGAAGGATGGACCAATTAACTCTCAAACTACTTCACCCTGTTCAGTCTAGAATTTTTTTATATAGTGAAGTTAAACACAAATGATAGTGCATCTGTACGTTCTTTGGGACCTAAGAGTTGATACAGTGAGAAAAGTCAAAATTAACTCTACTATCTGTTTATATTTAAATAAATGACAGAATTAGGAACTATAAAATATATAGAAAAGAAAATCTGAAGATGACCTCAGCTAAAAACGATCTGCCTCATTTCAGACTTTTAGATAATTTGCATATAGCAATATGCTTGCATGCCTGCATTAGTCATGTCCAACTCTTTGTGACCCTGTGGACTGTAGCCCTTCAGGCTCCTCTGTCCATGGGATTCTCCAGGCAAGAACACTGGAGTGGGTTGTCATGCCCTCTTCCAGGGGATCTTCCCAACCCAGGGATTGAACCCAGGTCTCCTGTGTTGCAGCCAGATTCTTTACTGTCTGAGCCACCAGGGATGCCCTATGGAAGATGTATATATTTAAATATAATATTAGAATATATATTAGAATTCTGTTCTAATCAATTAGTGTAATCTTTTTTTGCATGCTAAAAGATTCATTTTCAGCTATGAGCCTATCAAAGGAGCTGACTCCTCATTTACCTAAATCTGTGATCCATTCTGGAATCAGCAAATTTTATTGAGTGCCTACCATGTGCCAGGCACTATTCTATTCCTTTGGTGTATTATAATAATAGATTGCATACTTTTGTCATCATAAAATTTCAATAATAAGGCCATATGACTGTAGCAGAATAATTTGTATAAAATATTTTTAAATAGTCAATTTAAAAGTAAATTAAATAAGCTTAACCTTTGTGATCAGCTTTATGGAATTCTCACAGAGGCTGACCTGTGCATTGATGTTTATTAATGCATTTGTTATTTAAACAATTATTGAGTACCTATTGTGTGCTAGATATTGTCTTAGACATGGGGGGTGGGATACATCTATGAACAAATCCATCAAAATTCCTTCCTTCACAGAGTTTATGTTCTAATAGAAGGAAGAGTAATTTTATAGTTGTGAATGGTGGCAGTGCTGTGGGAAAAATTAGAGCAGGCTAAAAATAAGATGCAGACAATGGGTATGGGGGTGGCAACTTACCACAAGGGGTCAGATTGACATTTGAGTAGCAACAATATGACTAATTCACTTTCATTCCACTTATACTTGGTTAAGTGGTTAAAATAATTGATATTGAACAGTTGGCTACATATTATTTGTGGTAGCCTTCTAAAGATTTCCACATCATAATCTCTAGAACCTGCAAATGTTAGCTACATAAGGTACAAGACACTCTGCAGATGCAATTAGATTGATTAAATTAAGGATGTTGAGAAGAACAGATTAACCTTGATTATCAGGTGGACCTAAATATAACCACAAGCATCCTTACAAGGGGGATATAGGAGGGTCAGAGTCAGAAAAAGGTTATGGAAACAGAGGGAAGCAGAGTCAGAAACAGATGATATTACCCACTGGTTTTGAACATGAAGGAATGGCCATAAGCCAAGGAATACACTGGGCATCTAGATGCTAGAAAAGATGAAAGAAGCGATTCTCTCCTGAAGAGATAAAAAGGACTAGCCTTGCTGACTACTTGATTGTAGTCTCATAATACTGACTGAAGAGTTATAATCTCCAGAATTGTAAGAGAATAAGTTGGCTTTGTCACTAATTTGAGATAATCGGTTATCTCAACCATAGGAAATGAGTATATCATTTATGCCTATCATGGAGGCAGACTGTATTTGTATCAGTCCAGTTGAGTTCAGTCACTCAGTCATGTCCGACACTTTGCAACCCCATGGACCACAGCACACCAGGCCTCCCTGTCCATCACCAACTCCTGGAGTTTACCCAAACTCATGTCCATTGAGTCAGTGATGGCATCCAACATTCTCATCCTCTGTTGTCCCCTTCTCCTCCTGCCCTCAATCTTTCCCAGCATCAGGGTCTTTTCAAATGAGTCAGCTCTTCACATCATGTGGGCAAAGTATTGGAGTTTCAGCTTCAATATCAGTCCTTCCAGTGAACACCCAGGACTGATCTTTAGGCTGGACTGGTTGGACCTCCTTGCAGTCCAAGGGACTCTCAAGGGTGTTCTCCAACACCACAGTTCAAAAACATCAATTCTTTGGCTCTCAGCTTTCTTTATAGTCCAACTCTCGCATCCATACATGACTACTGGAAAAATCTTTTTTTTTTAGATGGACCTTTGTTGGCAAAGTAATGTGTCTGCTTTTTAATATGCTGTCTAGGTTGGTCATAACCTTCCAAGGAGTAAGCGTCTTTTAGTTTCATGGCTGCAATCACCATCTGCAGTGATTTTGAAGCCCAAAAAAATAACATCTGACACTGTTTTCACTGTTTCCCCATCTGTTTGCCATGAAATGATGGGACTGGATGCCATAATCTTAGTTTTCTGAATGTTGAGCTTTAAGCCAACTTTTCACTCTCCTCTTTCACTTTCATCAAGAGGCTCTTTAGTTCTTCTTCACTTTCTGCCATAAGGGTGGTGTCATCTGGATATTTGAGGTTATTGATATTTCTCCCAGAAATCTTGATTCCAGCTTGTGCTTCTTCCATCCCAGCATTTCTCATAATGTGCTCTGCATAGAAGTTAAATAAGCGGGGTGACAATATACAGCCTTGACATACTCCTTTTCCTATTTGGAACCAGTCTGTTGTTCCATGTCCAGTTCTAACTGTTGCTTCCTGACCTGCATATAGGTTTCTCAAGAGGCAGGTCAGGTGGTCTGGTATTCCCATCTCTTTCAGAATTTTCCACAGTTGGTTGTGATCCACACACTCAAAGGCTTTGGCATAGTCAAGAAAGCAGAAATAGATGTTTTTCTGGAACTCTCTTGCTTTTTCCATGATCCAGCGGATATTGGCAATTTGATCTCTGGTTCCTCTGCCTTTTCTAAAACCAGCTTGAACATCTGCAAGTTCACAGTTCATGTATTGCTGAAGCCTGGCTTGGAGAATTTTGAGCATTACTTTACTAGCATGTGAGATGAGTGCAATTGTGCAGTAGTTTGAGCATTTTTTGGCGTTGCCTTTCTTTGGGATTGGAATGAAAACTGACCTTTTCCAGTCCTGTGGCCACTGCTGAGTTTTCCAAATTTGCTGGTATATTGAGTGCAGCACTTTCACAGCATCATCTTTCAAGATTTGAAATAGCTCAACTGGAATTCCATCACCTCTACTAGCTTTGTTCCTAGTGATGCTTCCTAAGATCCCCTTGACTTCACATTCCAGGATGTCTGGCTCTAGGTGAGTGATCACACCATCATGACTATCTGGGTGGTGAAGATCTTTTTTGTTTGTGTTTTTATAAATACAGCATAATGTATTGGTTAAGAACAAGGGCTCCTGAGACTTCCTTGGTGGTCCAGTGGCCAAGACTTGATGCTCCAAATGCAGGGGACCCAGATTTGATTCCTGGTCAAGGAACTAGATCCCACATATTGCAAAGAGGATTAAAGATCCCATGTGCCAGCAGCTAAGCCCCACGCAGCATAGCCCAATTCATTCATTAATTTTTTTAAAAGGCCTATATTAAAAAAAAAAAAAAGGACTCCAGAACTCTAATATCTAGGTTTGAATCCAAGCTCTGCCCCTTGCTATTCTTGAGACGTTGTACAATTCTTTAATCTCTCTGTACTTCAGTTTTCTCACCAATAAAATGATGCTGATACTAACACTTATGATGCAAAGGTTTTATAAAGAGCTAATATTTGTAAATGTTAGTAGAGCTTTTGATAGGTAATGAATGTTAAACTGGATTAAGAGGAAAACACTGAACATTATAAGTAGGTCATGTTATAGCTCAATAAATGTGGACAAATCATATAACTTCTCTGAGACCTCATTTTATCATCTGGCAATAATACTTGCATTGCAAGGCTGTTCTGAGCATCACAAAAGAAAATGTATGAAAAAGCCTCATCAGGTTTAGTCATTTACAAATGCTTAATGAGCATCTACCATGTCACGCTTACAAGTTCTAGAGTACAGTGAGAAGTATCACAGGCATATTCCTTTTCCTTGTAGCAGCTTTATTCTAGTTATGGAGACAAAAAATAAGCTACTTTCTGACACTGACAAATGTGTTACAAGGAAAGTAAATAGGGAAGGTATGACCTGATGCCTTGAATATTGAAAGATGACCTGAATATTGAAATAAAGTCAATTGTACCGACATATGAGAAGGCGGGTTTTACTCAGTGAGAACAGGGAGCTAAATGACTTCGGTGTCAACTTTAATGTTTGAAAAATTACAAGGCCATTTGAGCTAAAGTGTAGTGAATAAGAAAGAGAATGGTAAAAGGTGAAATGAGAGGGTTAAGCACGGTCCAGAATTGTAGTCTACTTATAGAGGGACACCTTGGGAGAGTTTTAATCATTGGAGGATCTGAATGTATGTGTATATTTTAAAGTTGTGCTGTCTGTGGTATGGAGGTTATTTGGAGCAAAGATGTGTTCTTTATTTTTAATAGAAGCCTACACTCCTTTATCATTCCCAGAGTATATTTAGTTACAACCCAAGAAATAAATAAATATTTTGCTTATGAAAGGAAAAAGATTTATACCCCTCTTTTCCACCCCCCTCATACTTATCCACCTAGCATCTATTTATCTCTATGTTTCTGTCTAGAGCAATCATAGCCAAATTATAGCTGCAGGTCAGATCCGCCCTGGTTCCTCTAAGTAAAATTTTATTGGAACACAGCTATACCCATTTGTTTATATATTGTCTGTGGCTGGCAGTTTGCAGTACTTATGACAGTGACCACATAACCTTCAAAGCCCCAAATGTTTACTATATAACCCTTTGCTAAAAAAAAAAAAATTGCTAGTCTCTGATCATACACTTTCCTCTTGTACATAGGTTCTGATTTTTCACAACACATTAGTCATCAGTTTTCTTGTCCTAGTCCTTGGGTTAGGTCTCCAGGCAGATCTTCTCCTTGTTGCCCATTTACTGGCAAATTTGACTTCAGGGCATCATCATCTTTCTTGCTAGTGGCTCTGTTTTAGTTTCCACATCTTGAATTTTGGGGTAGTTGATATCCACATTCTAGTTTTTTTTTTTTTTTTTTGATGATTCTTCTGATGTATTACAACTCATAGTTTACCCAGAAACAACAACATATACGTATACAACTATATATACAAATATGTGCACAGTGGGATTTGTGAACTTTCAATATTTGGGTAGATTCAAATGTAAACAAATTCTTTCTTTCCCCCGCCTTCATTTTCCACTATATTTTCATTATCCTTGCTTTGAAAATGAGGAGACCCCATAGCTTGCAGGCATGTAGCTTCAAGCAAGGATCTCTTTTCCTGGCAGCCATAGCATAATACGGTCTCAGAAAGAATGACTGTTTGCTCGTCCCTTCACTGATGTGTCTCCTCCTCATTTCCTAATTTTAGAGACTTGACATCATGATTCCCTTTGTTCTGTTACCAGTCATTGTGCTGCGTGGTTACGACACAATGACTGTGTTGCTTAACGTTTCTGGACTTTAGCTTCCTCTGTTACTGAGTGAGGAGTAAAATCAAATTGTCTCTAAAGTTCCTTTGGATGCACACATTCTCTAATATATTTCTAAGTCTTTTAAAAATTATGCCTTTTTACCAAAAAAAAAAAAAAATCCTTGACCAATACATAGTGAATATGAAATTTGCTTACTTCTTTTCTAAATTTCTGAGCAAGATGAAATATCTGCACCACCCTCATGCTGGTGACAAAAAGCTGCTGTTTTCACTGGTCCCTGTTGAATGTAGATTCACTGGCTTGTTCTCCTTGGCATGGCTCTGTTGAGCACACATGCTCAGAAGGGGCTGGAATCATAGCTCGTGTTTTGGTTCTTTCAGAAATGAAAAATATTCGCACCTAAAAGCTCCTTTAACTTCTTGACAGAGCAGCTAGGCCTCTAAATTCAAGAATATCCAAGAAGTAGGAGATTTTGAAATTTTTAAGTCAGATAACATTTTTCTCACAAATATGGAAAATAAAACCCTTGGTTTATAATACGTTGTCTAGAATGGTAAAGGAAAAATAGAACCTAATGAAAAAGTGGCCTTAAGAAAATCAAAACACCACCAAAGCAGCACCGAAGAAGCACTGGATTCCTTTCTACTTTGCCAGAGATTTCTTTAATCAGATGAATGTAACAAGTTGATTAGGCTTTGCAAGCTTTAAGAAAAGTCAGAACCACTTATACTGAAAAATAGGACTCAGGATGTAAATTATTCACAGTTCATTAGACTAAGACAAGCATTTCTCAAACATTTCTCTATGCTTGAGAAAAGCGACATATTGAACTCTATTTTACTGTGAGGCTCAAAATGGCAATTAACAGTCTTAAGCTGCATATAAAACCCAATATGAACCGCATTTACAAGAAAATTGTGTGAGAATCAAATTATGTTATCTTTGGTTTGAAGAACTAAGAAATAATTGCCAATAAGTATTCATGTATAGGACCAATTTTTTTGAAACAAGTTATTTTAATTACTACTAGTGTCAGGAGTACGTGAGGGTGATTTTATTAGATTTAATGTGTTTAGTGGAGCTGCCTGACTGTAGCTGCTATTCTTGACAAGACATTAGAATTTATTTCATATTTGCATTGTTCATTGCAGACTGATGCTGAAATAAAAATATGTTAATCTCTCATTTTTCCAGTACTCTTAAAAACTAAAAAAAATTGAGCCAAATGATGAGTTGCATAGTATTATTTTTAAATACTCCAGAACACCTGCTGATACTAATAAAGAAACAGATAAATGGATTTAAAAGCTCCTCCCTGTATTTGTATTAGATAATGCCTGTTTGTGTTAAACCTGATGAAGAGTTTCCCTGTTCTTCTGTCCAAGGTCTGTACTTTGATACAGCTTCCAATCATTTGAAACTTCCTGATCCTTTAATCACAGGTCTGCCCCTTAAGGACCCTACCACCTACTTCCCAAACAAACAATGTAAAAAAAAAAAAAATTTTTTTTTCTAAAAAAAAAAAAAATGAAATAAAAGCATAGTATACATCAAGCTACTGAAAGCAAACAAAAGAAACTGGAAACTCTTTCACCATATGCTATGAGGAAGAAGTTCTCTAAGTGTTCACCTGGGGAAGACACCATCATTCTTTGTGGTGAGCAGATTGAAAATTCTATATACTAGAATACTATTCTAGTATATCTAGGGTTGACATATGTGTACTGCCTTTCACCCCATCTAAGAGTTAACTGCTTTCTCACTCAGGGCTATTTTCTCTTTTCAGTCCTTGCAAATTTCCTTCCGTCTGAACACCTAAAGGCTTGGCAAACATATATTTAGATTAACATGTTTATTTGCAGTTGTGAATAGAACAAAGCTCAGAGGAGAATATATCTGAATGTTTTATATTAATATCAGGTGATATAAATTAACACTTTTCAAGGTTTCCATTGCCTATTAATTGGTAGTTATTCTACAATGAAAGAGCTTTCAGATGGCCTGGGGAAAAAGTTAGAATCTGAAATAGAAGTGAACTGCAGTTATAAAAATAAATCTCTAGAAAGAAGAGGAGAGAAAGAAGAAGAATGTTCTAATCTTACCTTCATCATAATCTTATTAGCATTTCTAGTGAGTAGTTCAAGTATCAGTCTATAGTCTTATGACTCTGTCTCATAAATATGTCAAGAGCAAAGTATAGTTATTTTAATAGTCTGTGTTGGTGGACCATCATGGATTTAATTAAGAGACAACTAGTGTATGAAATATGACACAAAAGCACAAGACTTAATGGAGAAATGTTTTACTGCAGATTTAAATCAGGGCCACAGACTTAATGATGATCCACGCTCAGAAATCCTACTTAAATTTAATTAATGCAGACTAGTGCAGACCTGTTCATAGAGGAGGAAAAAAACACAGACATAAAAAACATTAGTGATTTAAGATTCTCAAAGTACACTGCTTTATTTATAAGGTTATGTGAGCATGGGGTTATTAATAGCTTATTGTTTTGAAATTTATTATATGAGATATTTAGAATGTAAGCTCTATAAAAGTCTTTTAAAATATTATTTCGAGTCTCTTCATGTGCTGTGATGAAGCACCACCTCTTTTGCTCTAAGCGAAAACACAGAATGCAATGATAGCCATTTTGATCAGATAAAGACCGAGGGAAATGTGATTTAATTCTAAGTTCTTTCGAAAGGAGAATACGTATTATTTCTCTAGCTTAGTTTCATATGGACATGAACAGAGGAGGGACAAAATAGTACATGATCTTCCTATTTCATTAAGTATTCCTTGTTTTATTCATTAGAACTACTGGGCTGGAAAATCTGGGTCTGTTCTATCTATAACTTTACTATTATCACAGAGAGAAACCATCACCGAGAACTTTATAAATATATTGAGAAGATATGATCCTTATTACTTTTAAGAATTCAAACTTACCACTTTTAAGAATTTATGAGATAAAGACTCATAACATTTACTTCTTCTTAACAGACTTACACTAAGCCATACCCAGGATCACTTACTTGTCAGTGAAGTCAGGTTCATATTTTCTGTTTTATTTTTATTTTTAATTCTCTCCAAACTTGTTAAGCTTAAGAATAATTTTAAGGGACTCAGTGAAGATGATTATAAATTCTTTCTGCAGTCTTTCATAGTCTGTAGCATCATCCAATTTTAGAAATCTGTACATGTTCACATTGTCTCAATATTTTCTTAACATGTCTTTTGTCAGTGACCATTTATTGAAGAGTCTGTACAATTCTCAGTGAGCCAAATTATTTCTTTCTTAATTCAGAACACTACTAAGAGTATTTACTTATTACATGTCCCTGTTTATTCATTAGTGGTGTATATTTCACCTTTTGCTAATTTCATCATTTCCCTTGCTGTATCTGGGGGAAAAAAAAATCCCTCACATTCACTTTAATTAATTTTTCTACATTAATCCATCCTGCTCTATGTCTTTGCTTGTTTTATTTGTATGCTGTAGTTTAATTTCTTCTCCCTTTATTTCCAGTATAGATTGCTTTTTCTGGAACACTATTTTTTTGTGGAAAAAGAATGGGTTATTTCTTTTCATTTAAAAAAAAAATCTATTCTTTTTGGCATATGCTTCTAGAACGTGTTTTACAATTTGCACATATGGACATTCTGTTTTGTTTTTAAAACTGAAAAGATAGTCTTATGGGATTTCAAAAATAATATCTATATTCAAACCTTTAGCACTCATTTGTTTATTCTTGAGCTTGCCTAAGGTCCAAATGCCACTAGATATGTCAAGTTTTGCTGTTGATTTGAACAGCTTTTTGAGATTTTGATTAGAATAACCTTTAAGAGGTTGGTTGTTTTAAAAGGCAGTTAAACAAAATAATTGTAGTTTTATTAACCTCTTATTACTTAAAAAAATAGTCAATGCAGTGGGACTTTAATAATTTGCAAGTATAACTCACCTTCGTGGCATGAAACTACCGGAAATTAAGTGTTCTGAATCATCAAATACCTAATCAAAGCTGTAAAGTGACACATAGTGAGTTTGGATGAATATTTTTAAGTGATCTAAATATTTGTAGAATAACTATCAAATGGTTGCAACTCAGATTTTTTTTTAAGTATAAAAGAATTTTTATAGTATGTTTTAAAATGCACTGGTCAAAAGTACAATAAATCCACTTTTTTGTTTTGTTTTGTTTTTTGCTTGGTATTTTATTTTTTTAATTTTATTTTATTTTTAAACTTTACAATATTGTATTAGTTTTGCCAAATATCGAAATGAATCCGCCACAGGTATACCTGTGTTCCCCATCCTGAACCCTCCTCCCTCCTCCCTCCCCATACCCTCCCTCTGGGTCATCCCAGTGCACCAGCCCCAAGCATCCAGTATCGTGCATCGAACCTGGATTTTATATAACCCTGTTGTAGAGAACAGTCAAGCCATGGGTTTCTAATATGTTTACATGAGATCTGTTTTTCATCTGTCATCTGCATAAGTTATGTAAAAGTTCACTGTATTGTTATTTTATTTATTCATTTTTTTCTTTTTGTTTGTATTATTTTTTTTGCTTGTATTATTAAAGCTAATTCAAAGTCATTTAAAAACACCAATTTTTATTCCACATGAAAATGTTTGATTTAATCTACTGCAGTACAACTTTTTTTATAGTATAAAATAATGCTTAACAGGCTGAGTTTAAGTATGAATACCAAGGATTATATTATTCTCTTCCTTATATGGAAAAGAATTCTGTTTCCCACAAATAGTAGATTGAAACTTGCATATTACAAAGCATTCATGCTAGATAAAATAAAAGACATCCTTTTAAATAAATGTATAACATCATAAGAAATTAAAAGAACTCATTTGTGGCCAGCAACAAACTAGGAGAAGAAATTCCTAGAGCTAAGCTAGCACTGTAGCTACTGAATAGCCATTGGTTCTGTTTCTCTAAGTGGCACAGTCTTGCTATTCAGTATTGCTTCTCAAACCAGCAGTACCGGCATCACCTGAGTACTTCTTGGAGGTAAAGAATCTTGGGCTCCACCTTATTGCTTATTGAGAATCTGTCTTTTAAGAAGTTACTCAAGTGATTTATGTTCCTACTACATTTGGGAAGTTAGGTTTGAGAAATCTAAACTGTTTTTAATTCTGTAAGTAATTGGATGGCAAAAGACAAACCCTTGGGCTTTCTCAGAGTTGGGGGTCATATCAGAGACGTCTCTCACTAGTAAAGCCAGGACTCAGAAAAGGATAAACTGAAGCAGTAGAGGACCATTTCTCCTCAGAGATAGACATCGAAAGAGCTCATTGCTCTCAGCTCTGATTTAGAGTAGAAAGGGGGAAAACTTTTTCTCTATGAGAAATCATAGCCTTTAGTAGGCCTACTTGTGGGGTTATGACCAACCTAGATAGCATATTCAAAAGCAGAGACATTACTTTGCCAACAAAGGTTCATCTAGTCAAGGCTATGGTTTTTCCAGTAGTCATATATGGATGTGAGGGTTGGACTGTGAAGGCTGAGTGCCTAAGAATTGATGCTTTTGAACTGTGGTGTTGGAGAAGACTCCTGAGAGTCCCTTGGAGTGCAAGGAGATCCAACCAGTCCATTCTGAAGGAGATCAGCCCTGGGATTTCTTTGGAAGGAATGATGCTAACGCTGAAACTCCAGTTTACTGATCAATAGCCATCCACAGGTTGTAGGAACTATTTCCATTATAGTGATAGTTTCAACAAATGAAGCTTTCTAGATTTTGAGGAATTTTCACATATATTATCTTATTTCAGTTACACAAAGAGCATCAGTAAACTTATATTTTCCTGTTTATAAACTTCTGTTTGGACAATTGTTTACTTATTGGTTACTTCAAGGATTATGTTCGCCTAATAATGATTATTTGTACCATGTATTGGATGATTGCTATGTGCCAGGTACTGCAGTAAAAACTTTGCTTTTATAATGACATCTACTTTCTTTATCTCCTTTAACTCTCACCATAACTCAGGGCCTGTCTTGACAACAGAGGAGCAGTTATGCTTGGTAAAGCACTTTCAAAGATGATGAAATCAGGAAATTATATTACATCTTCCACCAAAAAAGGGAGAGCCATCTTTTTGGACTATCATAAGGTGCTGAGAAATTAATAGTTTCTTTCTGCAAAAAGCACATAAGAAGCATTTTACCATTTTTTAATGAACAAATAATAAGCATAATAAATAATTCAACCTCCTGGTAATCAAGGTAAAACATTAATTAAAATTATTTGTCACCATTAAAGTGACCAATTTTTTCAAGTAATAAAATCTAATGTTAATGAGGGTACTTAGATGTTTTCAGATACTGCTTAGGGCATGTAAATTGTAAAACATTTTGGATGGAAATGTTGCAAAAAAATACTTGAGTATACTTACATTTTGAGCTAGCAATTTTATTTCTAGAAATAAACACTAAGGGAACAATAAAAAAGATATAGGCAAAGATCTAAATATGAGAATTTTATCCAACATTGTTTATAATTTTAAATCATTGAAAATAGCCAAAAGGTCCAAAAATAATGCAAATAATATGAAAATATAACATATACATACATTTCAATACTATGTGGCTAAGTTCAGTTTTAATGAAAATGAATAGTACAAAAATTACTAATGATTTAAATTAAAAACAGGTTGTAAAATGGTATATACAATATCATACTTTTTCTAAATATGTATCATTATAAGATTGAAAGGAAATATACAGACATCATCTATTGTAGCATAGCAAGAGAAATTTATTTACCTATTGCTTACCTAAAATTTTCAAATTTTCAATAATAAACACATATGATCTTTAGGATAAGAATTCAAATCACAAAAGCTAGAAAAAATATTGGATAGAGGTTCAGATCAGATCAGATCAGTCGCTCAGTCGTGTCCGACTCTTTGCGACCCCATGAATCGCAGCACGCCAGGCCTGCCTGTCCCTCACCAACTCCTGGAGTTCACTCAGACTCACGTCCATCGAGTCAGTGATGCCATCCAGCCATCTCATCCTCTGTCGTCCCCTTCTCCTCCTGCTCCCAATCCCTCCCAGCATCAGAGTCTTTTCCAATGAATCAACTCTTCGCATGAGGTGGCCAAAGTACTGGAGTTTCAGCTTTAGCATCATTCCTTCCAAAGAAATCCCAGGGCTGATCTCCTTCAGAATGGATAGAGGTTAGACAATTTGTTTTAAGGAAGTCTAAAGTCCTGTCAAATGAATTCTTGCAATGTCAGTGAAGATAGTTATAGATTTAAATAAGTAAAGAGACCATTCATAAGGCAAAGATGCAAACCACTGCATCCCTTTTAGGATTTCACTGGGAAACAAAAAAGGACACTGTTTAGAATCAGTGTGAAAATTCAAAACACTTGAGTTATAGAAATTATGGCTATGACCACATAAGATAATATTTTCAAATTACAGTCTTTTTTCAGACCACAGTACAGTTTAGCTTTGCAAAGCTATATTATGTCCTCACAGTGAATCAAGCATTCTGCTCACTGCTGAAAACCCAAAGAGGTCCCTGCTTTCAAGAAGCTCCTTGTTATAGTTGGCATGAGTGCAGTGTTTCTAAAAGTGTGACTGAAAGGCAGCTTCATCAGAATCACCTGGGGTGGGAATTCTTAAAAACGCAATGTCTAACTCCAGAGATTTGTTGTTTAAGATAGGAGCCTACATTCACAAGAATTTCTCTAGAATATTCCTATAGTGAAAGTGTTAGTCTCAGTCGTGTCCGACTCTTTGTGATTCCATGGACTATAGCCTGCCAGGCTCTCTGTCCATGGAATTCTCCAGCCAAGAATACTGGAGTGGGTAGCCAGTCCCTTCTCCAGGGGATCTTCCTGACCCAGGGTTTGAACCCAGGTCTTCTGCATTGTAGACAGATTCTTTACTGATTGAGCCACCAGGGAAGCCCTTATGCATGCCTACTAATGTTTGAGAGTTACTAGCATGGAGGAAAAACTGGGAACTTTTCAAATCAAACAGATCCAATTTGAACCTCACTACTTCTTTATTACATTTTTAAAAATAATATAATTTAGATTCTGCCACCAAGACAAAACTATACAATGAAAATTATTGCTCTATCTTAGCTATTGTATTTCTTGGTTTGATTTAATTGACTATTCACTCCTTGGAATTCTCTTTTCTTTTTAGCTCTGAGATTAAACACTGTTCATGGTTCATGGTTCTTTTCTTGTCTCTCTGATCACACTTTCTCAGTCTTGATTTTTAAGTAGACAGAAGAAGGATTTCTTTATTTTTTTAATTTATTTTTTAATTGAAGGATAATTGCTTTACAGAATTTTGTTGTTTTCCTTCAAACCTCAACATGAATTAGACATAGGTGTACATATATCCCCTCACTTTTGAACCTCCCTCCCATCACCCTCCCCATCCTGCCCTTCTAGGTTGATACAGAGCCCCTATTTGAGTTTCCTGAGACATATAGCAAATTCCCACTGGCTATCTATTTTGCATATGGTAATGTAAGTTTCCATGTTACTCTCCCATACATCTCACCCTCTACTTCCCTCTCCCCATGTCCATAAGTCTTTTCTTTATGTCTGTTTTTCCATTGCTACCCTCCAAATAAATTCTTCAGTACCATTTTTCTAGATTCTGTATATATGCGTTAGAATATGATATTTATCTTTCTCTTTCTGACTTACTTCACTCTCTATAATAGGCTCTAGGTTCATCCACCTCATTAGAACTGACTCAAATGCATTCCTTTTTATGGCTGAGTAATATTCCATTGTGTATATGTACCAAAACTTCTTTATCCATTCATTTGTTGATGGATATCTAGGTTGCTTCCATGCTATAGCTCTTTTAAATAATGCTGTAATGAACAAGGGGATACATGTGTATTTTTCAATTTTGGTTTCCTCAGGGTATATGCTTAGGAGTGGGATTACTGGGTCATATGTTGGTTTTATTCCTAGTGTTTTAAGGAATCTCCATGCCATCTTCCACAGTGGCTATATCAATTTACATTCCCACCAACAGTGCAAGAGTGTTCCCTTTTCTCTACACCCTCTCCAGCATTTATTGTTTGTAGGTTTTTTGAAGATGGCCATTCTAACCGGTGTGGGTGATATCTTACTGTAATTTTGATTTGCATTTCTCTAATAATGAGCAATATTGAGCATCTTTTCATGTGTTTGTTAGTCATCTCTATGTCTTGTTTGGAGAAATGTCTGTTTAGGTCTTTTTCCCACTTGCTGATTGGGTTGTTTGTTTTCCTGGTATTGAGTTGTATGACTTGCTTGTATATTTTGGAAATTAATCCTTTGTCAATTGTTTCATTTGCTATTATTTTCTCTCATTCTGAGGATTGGCTTTTCACTTTGCATATGGTTTCCTTTGCTATGCAAAAGCTTTAAAGTTTAATAAGGTCCCACTTGTTTACTTTTGTTTTTATTTCCATTACTCTAGGAGGTGGGTAATAGAGGATCTTTCTTTGATTTATGTTATCGAGTGTTCTGCCTTTGTTTTCCTCTTAAAGTTTTATAGTTTCTGGTCCTATATTTAGGCCTTTAATCTGTTCTGAGTTTATCTTTGTGCATGGTGTTAGGAACTCTCCTAATTTCATTCTTTTACATTTAGCTGTCCAGTTTTCCCAGCACCATTTATTGAAGAGGCTGTCTTTGACCCATTGTATATTCTTGCTTCCTTTGTCAAAAATAGGGTACCCCTGGGTACATGGGTTTATTTATGGGCTTTCCATCTTGTTCCATTGGTCTATATTTCTGTTTTAATGCCAGTACTGTACTGTCTTGATGACTGTAACTTTGTAGTATAATCTGAAGTCAGGAAGGTTGATTCCTCCATCTCCATTCTTCCCCAAGACTGCTTTGGCTATTCAGGATCTTTTGTGTTTCCATATGAATTGTGAAATTTTTTGTTTCTAGTTCTAGTGAAAAATGCCATTAGTGATAGGGATCACATTGAATCTGTAGATTGCACTTGGTAGTATAATCATTTTCACAATGTTGATTCTTCCTACCCAGGAACATGGAATATCTCTCCATCTGTTTATGTCATCTTTGATTTCTTTCACCAGTGTCTTATAATCTTTTGTATACACTTCTTTCGTCTCCTTCAGTTCAGTTCAGTGGCTCAGTCATGTCCAACTCTTTGCGACCCTGTGAATCGCAGCATGCCAGGCCTCCCTGTCCATCACCAACTCTCAGAGTTCACCCAAATTGATGTGCATCGAATCAGTGATGCCATCCAGCCATCTCATCCTCTGTCGTCCCCTTCTCCTCCTGCCCCCAATCCTCCCAGCATCAGGGTCTTGTCCAGTGAGTCAACTCGTCTCATGAGGTGGCCAAAGTATTGGAGTTTCAGCCTCAACATCAGTTCGTGTCCTTAGGTAAGTTTATTCCTAGATATTTTATTCTTCTTGTTGCAATAGTGAGTGGGATTGATTCCTTAATTTCTCTTTCTGATTTTTCATTGTTAGTATATATAAATGCAAGTGATTTCTGTGTATTGAGTTTGTATCTTGCAACTTTGCTAAATTCACAGATTAGCTCTAGTAATTTTCTGATAGTATTTTTAGGGTTTTATATGTGCAGTATCATGTCACCTGCAAACAGTGGGAGCTTTACTTCTTCTTTTCTGATCTGGACTCCTTTTCTTTCTTTTTCTTCTTGATGGCTGTAGCTAGGACTTCCAGAACTATGTTGAATAATAGTGGCAAAAGTGGACACCCTTGTCGTGTTCCTGATCTTAGAGGGAATGAATGCTTACAGCTGTTCACCATGGAGAATAATGTTTGCTGTAGGCTTATGTGTGGCCTTTGCTAGGTTGAGATAGGTTCCTTCTATGCCCATTTTTTGAAGAGTTTTAATCATAAATGGGTGATGAATTCTATCAAAGGCTTTTTCTGCATCTATTGAGGTTATCATATGGTTTTTATCTTTCAATTTGTTGATATGGTATATCACATAGACTGATTTATGTATACTGAAGAATTCTTGCATCCTTGGAATAAACCCAACTTGATAATCCTATATGAGCTTTTTAACGTGTTGTTGAGTTCTGCTTACTAAAATTCTGGTAGTTTTTTTTTTTTATGTATTGTCTTTGTTTGGTTTTGGTATCAGGGTGATGGTAGCCTCTTAGAATGAGTTTCAAAGTGTTCCTTCCTCTGCAATTTTTTGGACAAGTTTTAGAAGGATAGGCATTCAGTTCAGTCGCTCAGTCGTGTCCGACTCTTTGTGACCCCATGAGCCACAGCACGCCAGGCCTCCCTGTCCATCAAAAACTCCTGGAGTTCATTCAAACTCATGTCCGTCGGGTTGGTGATGCCATCTAATCATCTCATCCTCTGCCTTCAATCTTTCCCAACATCAGGTTCTTTTCAAATGAGTCAGCTTTTCACATCAGGTGGCCAAAATATTGATCTGAACAGCTTTTTGAGATTTTGATTAGAATAACCTTTAACAGGTTGGTTGTTTTAAAAGGCAGTTAAACAAAATAATTGTTTGCCAATATCAGCTTCAACATCAGTCCTTCCAATGAACACCCAGGACTGATCTCCTTTAGGATGGACTGGATTGGTTGGATCTCCTTGCAGTCCAAGGGACTCTCAAGAGTCTTTTCCAACAGTTCAAAAGCATCAGTTCTTCAATGCTAAGCTTTCTTTGTAGTCCAACTCTCCCATCCACATATGACCACTGGAAAAACCATAGCCTTGACTAGACAGACCTTTGTTGGCAAAGTAATGTCTCTGCTTTTTAATATGCTGTCTAGGTTGGTTATAACTTTCCTTCCAAGGAGTAAGCATCTTTTAATTTCATGGCTGCACTCACCATCTTCAGTGATTTTGGAGCCCAGAAAAATAAAGTCAGTGACTGTTTCCACTTTTTCCCCATCTATACACCATGAAGTGATGGGACTGGATGTCATGATCGTAGTTTTCTGAATGTTCGGCTTTAAGCCAACCTTTTCACTCTCCTCTCTCACTTTCATCAAGAGGCTCTTTAGCTCTTCCTCACTTTCTGCCATAAGGGTGGTGTCTTTGTTGATTTGATTAGTATGTGTCTTGGCATGTTTCTCATTGGGTTTATCCTGTATGGGACTCTTTGTGCCTCTTGGATGTGATGGACTATTTCTTTTTCTATTCTGGGGAAATATTCAACTATAATCTCTTCAAATTTTCTCATACCCTTTCTTTTTCTTTTCTTCTGGGACCTCTATAAATTGAATGTTGGTGTGTTTGATACTGTCCCAGAGGTTGCTGAGACTACCCTCAGTTCTTTTCATTTCTTTTTTACTTTATTCTGCTCTTCAGAAGTTATTTCCAGCATTTTATCTTCCAGCTCACTAATTCGTTCTACTGCTTCAAACATTCTGGTGTTGATTCCTTCTAGAGTATTTTTAATTTCAGTAACTGTGTTGTCTCTTCAGTTCTTCTAGGTCTTTGTTAATTGATTCTTGCATTTTCTCATTCTACTTTCCAGATTTTTGATCATCTTTACTATCATTATTCTGATTTTTTTTTCAGGTAGTTTGCTATTTCCTCTTCATTTATTTGGACTTCTGTGTTTCTAGTTTGTTCCTTCATTTGTGTAGTATTTCTCTGCCATTTCATTATTTAAAAAAAAAAAAAAAAAAACTTATTGTGTTTGAGGTCTCCATTTTCCCAGGCTTCAAGTTGAATTGTTTCTTCTTTTTGGTTCCCTCCAGCCTCAAGCTGGTGCAGTGGTTTCTGTAAGCTTTGTATAAGGTGAGATTTATGCTGAGTTTTTTGGTTGTTATTTTTCCTCTGATGGGCAAGGCTGAGTGAGGTGGTAATCCTGTCTGTGGAAGGTTGGGTTTGTATTTTTGTTTTGTTTGTTGTTTGGATGAGACATCCTGTGCAGGGTGCTACTGGTGCTTGGGTGATGTCAGGTCTCACATTCAAGTGTTTTCCTTTATGGGAGTTCTCACTATTTGACACTCCCTAGGGTCAGTTCTGGTGTTGGAGAGGACTCTTGAGAGTCACTTGAACTGAAAGAAGATCCAACCAGCCCATTATAAAGGAGATCAGTCCTGGGTTGTCATTGGAAGCACTGATGCTAAAGCTGAAACTCCAATACTTTGACCACCTCTTGTGAAAAGTTGACTCATTGGAAAAGACCCTGATGCTGGGAGGGGTTGGGGGCAGGAGGAGAAGGGGACGACAGAGGATGAGACGGTTGGATAGCATCACCAACTCGATGAACATCAGTTTGAGTAAACTCCGGGAGTTGGTGATGGACAGAGAGGCCTGGTGTGCTGCAATTCATGGGGTCACAAAGAGTTGGACACGACTAAGCGACTGAACTGAACTGAACTGAACTGAGGGTTAGTTCTCTGGTAGTCTAGGGTCTTGGAGTCAGTGCTCCTACTCCAAAGGCTCAGGTCTTGATTTCTGCTCAGGAACACATATTCCACAAGTGGTGTGTTTGGGCACTGAGATTAAAGCACATACCCAAAAAACAAAAAACCAAAGATGAACCCCAGACAAATGGCAGTTACAAAATCAGGCAAATGATAATTAAAATAATGGAATATACACATACACATATACATCCATAAGCAAAATCAAAATGGTCCAACAAAAATAAAGTACAATAGCTTGGCCCAGCAAACAAAGGAAACCAAAAATTATATCTACCAGTTAAGAACACAACTAACTAAAGCACAAATTGGAAAACAAAACAAAATAAGGTGCCAAGTGGGGAATAAAGCAATGAAAACAAAACTAACAAATATGTTGAGAGGAAAGGAAAGAAAAAAATGAAAGAGAATAGATATGCAAAGTTACATAGAGGTAGATAAAGAAGATTTATATGCACTAAAGATTAATTGCAAGGGGTTAAGAACAGTAGGAAAAGCAAACAAGGAAATGTAGAAAAAATAATAATGGATTAAAAAAATAAAAATTAAAAAAAGGAAAACTCCAGAGAAGTGCAAAAGCCCAACCTAGAGGCAGAGGTTTACAACAACAAGAAAAAGTGTGATTGGAGAAAAAAAGTCTCAAAAGCTTAATTAGATTTCATAGTGCCAATAAACTTGACAACTACAACGTGGTGGGGCGGAGAGGAAAAAGAGAAAAAGAAGAAAAGAAGAAAAAATTAAAAGAAACTACGGAACAAGTCAAAACATAAGAATAATAAGTGTTCTTGATTCACTGCTGTAAGAGTCCTTTCCCTCGCTGGGAGTCACAGTCCACCTCACCTCCCTAGGATGCCCTCCAACACTGTGTTGGTCTCTGGACCTGCTATGGGGGCAGCTCAGATTCTAATCTGGTCCTACTCCTGTGTGTTCTTGCCTCCAATATCCACAGCTTTCAGAATTAGTGCATTTTCTTTTGTGAGAGCTCTCAATGTCCTTTTATATATCCCTTAGACAAAGAGTCTGGCTAGTTGATCATATGGATTTAATCTGCAGCCTGTACATCTGATGGGAAGGTTTCGGGTCTTCTTCCTTAGCCACACTGCCCCGGGTTTCAATTGTGGTTTTATGTCAACCTCTGCATGTGGGTCATCCCCTGGGGTTTGCTCCTGAGGCTACCCTGGCAGATTTGGGCCTGCCCCAGGGAGGGCCAGGTGTGGAGGTGTGCAAGTGCTTAAGCTGTAGGAATTCTGCAGCACCAGGTACTCAGGGAAGTTGGCAGCTAAGGCAGCAGGAAATATAGTGCTCTAGAAGGGTATGGCAACCAGTTTGGCCAATAGACTCCAGTATTCTTGCCTGGAGAAACCCCCTGACAGAGAAGCCTACCAGGCCACAGTTCATAGTATAACAAGGGGTTGGACATGACTGAAGCAACCCAGCATGTATAGACACAAGACTTTTTTTCTTTTTTTTGGCCTGTAGCAGCTCTGCCCCAGTGAGGGTTGAGCATGAAGATGATGCAGCTGCCTTGGTCGTTGGGACTGTGGCAATACCACGTGTGCAGGGACTGCCTCAGCCACAGGAGTTATGTCCCTATCAGAGTCATTTTTCAAGCCGCTGGCAGCTGGCGATCAGAAGGCCTCTTTGGCTAGTCTTTCTCCATAGCTCCGCCCATTCAGGCACTTAGAGGGCTCCCTTGCCTGGGGTCCATCTCTGTTGTTCAGCACATCAGGCATAAAGAGGGGCCCCCTGGCTGCAGTCCTACTCTGTAGATCAGTGCGTCAGGCACTTAAAGGAGCACCCTGAGTGGGCGCCTACTCTGTAGTTCCACGTGTCCGGCACTTGATGGACCAGCCCCTCTGTATTATTCAGCTGCGGATGCTGGCATTTGGGAAGAGAGATGCTATGGTGATGGCTCCACCCCCTATGCCTGACTCAGCAGTATCGTCTTGCTTCTATGGCTGCCTGTCTTTCCTTCACAGGCATTTCCCACCACAGTCCTGTCCTTCACATCCCCTCGGTTAGTCTCTCCACAATCAACAGAAGCTCTTGCCCTGGGATTGCTGCACAATCCCTAAGCTCCAGCTCCCAGCCACTGTGCCTTCTAGGGGACCTGCGTCCCTGTCTGGGGTAAGTATGGCTGCAGTAAGGACTGTCTGATTCTCATTCCCTTTAGGCTGCCACAGATCAACTGTTTCACTCTCAGCCTTAAATGTTTCTCCTCTGACTCAGACAATTGCCCCAACATGGGGATCAGACCCCTACTTCAGGTCCCCCACTGGCCGAGGGTGGTCTGGTCCTAGTATCACTCCTGTTTTTTCCCCTAGTTTCTTCATCCTACTGAGTTTTGTGTGGTTCTTTACTGCTGGTCAGGTAACTCCTGTCTGCCCTCAGATGCTGTTCTGCATGCACTTCTGTGTCTGAAGTTGTATTCCTGATGTATCGGTGGAGAGAGATATACTCCACGCCCACCTACTCCTCCGCCATCTTGTTCCCTTCCAAGAAAGATTCTTTAAACCAATTGGATTAATATTTTATCTAATTTGACCAATTAATTTTATCAAATGAGGTTGATTTGTAGAAATGATTAGTTGACTTATTTAAGTCATTTAACTGATTTATTATTCCACGTTTTTCTCTTTATTTAAATTTGTTTTCTCTTGATTTAAAATTTCAGTTTTAGATTCATAAAATCATTTTCCTGTGAAAGGAAAATGATATGAACTGCAATATTACATTTAACCAAATATAAAAATAGCTGTTTTAAACAACTGAATACATTAAATTGGGGTAGATGGAAAATAGTGGCAATTGCTTTACAAAGAACATTTTATCTCAAACCATTATCGGCTAGTGGGAGCTTTCTTTCAGTGCATTTTAAATAATATTCATACAAGGAATTGCAATAAAATGTTTATATGGTGTTTTATACTCTTTTCTACATATAGTAGAACAAAATATCTCTATATCTTTGAAAATTCTCAGTAGTTTCCTCACTTGATTTTCATGCACAACTGTACATTGTGATCTATTAACTTCTCTTCATGGCTTAGTCTTACCACTTGGCAACTAACTGTAAGATAAGCGTCACTTTCCTGTTATTATTTGAGACTATTTAGAATACTTGACGGAGAAGGCAATGGCACCCCACTCCAGTACTCTTGTCTGGAAAATCCCATGGACGGAGGAGCCTGGTAGGCTGCAGTCCATGGGATCTCGAAGAGTTGGACACAACTGAGTGACTTCACTTTCACTTTTCACTTTCATGCATTGGAGAAGGAAATGGCAACCCACTCCAGTGTTCTTGCCTGGAGAATCCCAGGGACGGGGGAGCCTGGTGGGCTGCCGTCTATGGGGTCACACAGAGTCGGACACGACTGAAGCGACTTAGCAGCAGCAGGATACTTGAGGGGCTTCCCAGGTGGTGTTAGTGGTGAAGAACCCACTTGCCAATGCAGGAGACATAAGAGACGCAGGTTTGATCCCTAGATCAAGAAGATCCCCTGGAGGAGGGCACAGCAATTCTCTCCAGTACTCTTGCCTGGAGAATCTCATGCACAGCAGAGCCTGGGGGCTACAGTTCATAGGGTTGCAAAGAGCTGCACGTGACTGAAGTGACTTAGCAGGCATGGACGCAGTATACTTGAGATGTGATTGGAAGCACAAAGTACTTCAAATGAAGTTTAGCTTGTGTTAATTATAAAACCAATGAATACAGTTTTGAATTACAGCTTATGGATACTGATTAAGAATTTTGTAAATAGATTCTGTCATCTACTTGTTCCAGGAGAATTTGTTAAAAATAATTAAATCAAGAGTTCTCCCGTTTGCTGAAGCAATTGTATGGAAATTTATGGATGAACTTTGGCTATAGGTGTCAGTCACTCATTCTGATATCAGGCTGCTGTCAATTTAGGGCTGTGAACCCTTTGGAAAGTAGAAGGGTCCTATCTGTGGCTAGAAAGCTGAAAGTGCTTCAGTCATAGCTAAATATAGTCTGAATATTGTATTTATTCAAACAAATTCATATTTATGTATAAAAGGATGTGAACCTTTTGCACAAATTTCTATTTCTTTTTAAGAAGAGAATAATAGTATTTCAGCTTTTGAAAATTATAGGAAGAGTTACTAGAGGAAGTTAAAAATATTAGAGGTATTAGAGGAAGAGTTAAGAAACTCATTCTAAGATAAATATGGTAGAATAAGAATCTACAGATGCTCAAGTTTACTTTCAAAAAGGCCTAAAATAAATGTGGAAGAGTAAGAAACTACAGATACTCAAGTTAACTTTTAAAAAGGCCTATCACTCTGTTAGGTATTATGACATGTCAGAATATATAGGAATATGATAGAATGATTCCAGGACAGGCAGTAACAATCAGACCATATCAAATGACACACCATTATTTCTGCCACATTCTATTCTTTAGAAGTCCAGTCCACACACAACACTCTTAAAAGAAGTGTACAGTAATCTGTGGAGATATTGTTTAAACTACTGAAAAGGAACCACAATGAAAATGGACACAGAAAATGAACAAGGAAGTTACATGACTGAGAGGTATATATGAAAAGGTGGCCAGGCTTACTATTCCTCTGAGAAATACAAATTAAAACAAAGAAATGTCACTTTATATAAATCAGTATAGAAAAAATGAGTAACTCAGATAATATCAAGGGCTGACAAAGAAGGTAGCCAAAAAGTAGTTTCATAAACAGCTAGTGTGGTTGTAAACTATTTCAGGTATCCTAGAAGGCAAAATGTCAGTATTTAGCAACATTTCTGAAAGAACATATGTGTTCTTTATCCCAGAGGTCCCATTTCTGATTATACGCTTCAAGGAAATTCTGACCACGTATGGAAGTAGTCATGTAGGAGAATGTTTAACCCAGGGTTGTTTATGCTGGTGCAGAGTGGGAAATAAAGTAGTTTTTAATGTTCTGGATACTGGGTAAAACTAAGAGACAGATTTTATGTTCTATAGCAGAATGCATAATCCTCAAAATCAAGAAGTCTCTGGATTAAAATGTTGGAAATTCTGAAGCATTACAACATTTGTTAGAAAGTTAGAAAGCTATGTAAACATAAAATATGTGGTGTTTTAAAAGGATCCTACATGTATCAGGGTATATGTCAAACACATTAAACTTGGGACGTATAATTGATAAGAATGGTAGCATAGATCACGGGAAGTAAGAAAAAAATCAAAGAGGACTTGCATGTACTGTTGCTAAAACTATGCAAAAAAATGAGGGGCATGATTAAATAGGCTCTGGCCATCTGACAACCAATGAAGTGTATGAAAATATGTGCACACACACACACACACATACTCACATACACAACACTAAACAATTTAAGTAGCCACTAATAAGATGACATACTGAATTAAAGAACATCCCTATGATGAATATTATCCATCCATTAGAATAATGTTCATGAATAATTCCTCATGATTTTCATGATGGTAAGTAAAATTTTTAGGAAATGAAATAGGCTTAGAGGGAAAATGCAAGCAAAATGTGCATACACACAAACACTGAAATTTAAAAAAAAATTTAGAAATTATTGAGTCTAATTTTTGTTAAATTATTTTCATCTTTAGTCTTGTTTGTTCTTCTAGTGTTTTTTGTGATGAGTGTAACAAACTCATAATCTTAAAAATGTGTATTTCTTTGAGGTCAAATATCCCTTTTAAAAATTAATTAATCAAATATCAACAAAGGAAATAAAAGACAATCTATGAATGGGAAAACATACTGGCAAACCATATATATGAAGTCAGTTATAACAGCCATGAACAAGTTTATCAGATTTTTGTGTGCAAGCTTGAATTTTGTTTCAATCTATAGGCTTAGGAAAAGCTACTGTAATTGTTGAGTAGAGTTCTCCAGTGAATGTTCTAGTCTCTTGCCAAAAGTTAAGGGTTTGTTTTTTCTAAATCCTTATCATGATGTTAGTGCCTAAATGTTAGTTTCTAAAATATTTTCTCCAGAAAGGGAACCAGCGTTTCTTGAAAGAAATAACTGATTCTAAGTATAGGACAGGAAATATGCAAAATTATCTGAAGCATCTTATATTCCAGAAAGTAATAAAGTACTCAAGACAAATAAACTAATGCATAATAATGAACATATATCAAAAGGATTAAAAAGCCATATGAAAGAGTTCTCAATGGTCAAAGCCGAAAAAATTTGAGCAAGAAAATAGTGTTGGATTAGATCCAAAAATATAAAATAGTTATTTGTGAGTCTTGATAAAAGTAAATAATTGAATAGATAGATAAATGGAGGGAAAAGAGACAAATCTCCCACGCAGAGGAATCCCAATAATTTATGTAGATTCTCTGTCCTTTAGAAGGTAGAATATAACTCTCCGTTCCTGGAGTGTGAGCTCCACATAGTCCCTTGCTTCCAAAGAGGCAAAAGAATATATGGAAAAGGAAAAGGAAAAGAATTAGTTGGCCATGAAAAAGCCCCCCAAACAGTACCTTAAGTCAAATGACCAAGGTTAGTATCAAAACAATGTCAAATTGATATTATGTATTTTTGATGTCATGTGATGAGAATGGCACTTGACCTTGGTGATCTTCTCAAAGCATGTTACTTATTCTAATCACAAGAGAAATATCAGACAAATCCCAGTTGAGAGACAGTTTGCAGAATACCTAACCAGTAATCCTCAAAACTGTCAAGGTCGTCAAAAACAAGGAAAATCTGAAAAACTGCCATAATCAAGAGATACATAAAGAGACATGACTGATAAATGTAATGTGGTACCTTGGATGGGGTTCTGGAACAGAAAAAAAGGACTTTAGAAAAATCTTGGTTAACCAAATGAAGTATTGACTTTAATTAATAACTATTTATCAATATTGGTTCATTAATTGTGATAAAGGTACCATATGAATGTAATTTTGCAGTGATTCTTTAAATCTAAAACTGCTCTAAAATAAGAATGAACAGTGTTTCTGGAATTTTTAAATCATTCATTATTTTTAAATTTCTGAATCATCAAACTACTAAAATATTTTTTAAAATAATTTGAGTTCTGTTACACGGGTTAAATGGAATATGGCTTCATAACGTATGGTTTGCATGCAAGAAAAGGTCTACAATGGTTGGCAGAAGTATGAACAGTGTGGTACATGCAAAGGAGAAATTGCAGGATGAAATGACTGGCATAGGAAGAGAAAGTGAGAGTATGAATAGCATAGGAAGAACTAAATAGCATAGAAAGAGAAAGTGAGAAAATATCAAGGTACATCATAAGAAATAGTATAGTGAAACTTCATTGAGTGGAGTTTGGAATTTGTGATCTGACTGTGACAAAGATTACAGCAGCACCATAAAATTTTGCCCAAGAAATGCTATTTCACTGGCTTGAGATTTCTTGGCACCATGATCTTTGTATCAAAGGACTGATATGGTCAAATGAAGTATTAATGAAGCACTGGAATAATGATTATAATAACATTAGCAGGGACAGCTACTATTACAGTCATACATAGTATATACTGGCTGTATTCCTTCCTTTTATTCTCACAAGCTTCCTTATGAGAATGGTAGGTATTATTGCTGCCATTTTTTCTTTTTTAATGGGAACACTGAGGCCTAAAAAATATCACAGTCACATAGTTAACAAATGTAAATCCAAACAAGATCTGTCTGTTTCCAAATCTTAGCACTTTTCACAATACTAGAAAGTCTATAAAAATGTCAGATACATGATGTAAGTGTTCACAGAACAATAGTATGAATAATCCTGTCTGATGGATCACCTGCATAACAATTCTGTTGATTGTGACACCACAGTGTTTTTAGGGTATCTATATTTGTGACATATTTATAATATATATAAAATATATATAATGTCTTTTTCAAAGATAAATGTTAAACTTTGTGTACATATTTTGAACATTCATCAACTAATGACACCAAATTGGAGAAGGCAACCCAGAAGTGTGCTCAATTGCTTACAGTGTAAAGATTTATATTTTATCATTTATTTATTTGCAAGTGGATAATTGAGAGGCTCTCAGTGTTAAATTGTTTGCACTCTGTTAAATGATTTGATGCTGATGGGCCCCAGATGTCCTGAAAATGTTCCCACACCCTTGATGGCTCCCTCCATACACTCATTACTGCTTTAGCATGGCTGAACATATTTACAAATTCTAGGTCACCATCTGCAAAAGATGCCATGTTGTATCTATTTCAAATAAAGTATGTGCCCTTATGTATTATGAATAATATTATGCCCTTTGAAAAATATGATAGTATTAGAGTATAATAACCACCCGTGTATCTTTGTGGTTATCACAAACTGAAAAACCAGGGTATCTTTGTGGTATCACAAACTGAAAAACCATTGTGGCTAAAGTCACCACAACGAGAGTAGGCAGGGTTTGTTGGAATGAAAGCCCCTGTTCCTACTTCTGTATGGAAACCAGATACCCACTTAAATGTTCATGTTTTCTTTTGTTTTCTTTTTGTCCCCAAATTGATTTTCCCCATCCAGTATTTCCTGCTGTTAATTTCTAAAAAATGAAAGAATAGGTAAGCATTATGTTAAGGGTACAGTGTTGAACACTTAGTGTGTGGTTACTAAATGACTAGATGTGTTAGGAAACTAGCATAGTGATTTTGCAGATGTTAGTCAAATGTATTTTAATTTCTCTACAAACCGTATTTTCCTTAAAGTGCTCATCTCTGAGATCAATTCATTTCCCTAAGAAAAAAATGGATGCAAAGTTAGAAATTATATAGAAGTGTTTTCTTACTGAGAAAGAATTTCTACCTCAATCTTTTGGATTGACCTGGACTCTGTGATATGGATGGGACTCGGAGGTCCTGACTGCCTCTTCTGAATTGTAACCCAATTGACAAATTATGGAAAGAGGCCAGGTGGCCCTGAAGCAGAGGTTGAGATTGTGGTGCCTGGTGAGGGGGCTGAATGGAAGAGAGTAAAAAGATTCAGGAGGTTTAAAGCTGCAAAGGGACATCAGAAATTACAGACTTCTGTCACTATAGGATAACCAGCAACCATGTTGGCCTTTGATTTTGCGATTTGGCATTTGGCGATAGAACAGTTTTTAACCTCAACTGACTCAACAGGCTACAGTCCAATAGGTGGCAAAGAGTCAGACAACACTAAGCAACTAAGCACATACAACTCAATGAAGTTTTCTAGTTCAAAATGGATCAAAGCCAGATACCTGGTCTCCTTTGCACTAGGTACTAACCAGCTGAGCTAACTGTAACTGTAGGAATAGTCTGACTCTTACGGGCCCCATGGACTATAGTCTGCCAGGCTCCTCTGTCCATGGAATTTTCCAGGCAAGAATACTGGAGTGGGTTGCCATTTCCTACTCCAGGGGATCTTCCCGTCCCATGCATCGAATCCGTTTCTCCTGCATTGGGATGCAGTTTCTTTACCACTAGTGCCACCTGGGAAGCCCCATAAGTGTAGGGAGTGCAAGCAAATACCTAACCAACCTGTGACGACTTTCAAATACGATTATTAATGTTTCTGACTACTCATCTCTGCAGGGTTATTGAAAAATATCTGTCCTTTTTATTTTTTTTCTGTGTCACCTAAAAGTAAGAGAATAAACAGACAAACAAACATAAAAAGGCTTCCATGCATGTGCAGTAAACTTTGATCATAGCATGAGAAGCCTCAGTCACAACTATCACACTACATGGAAACTTCAGTGCATACAAAAGTGAGAGAGCAACCAACATGGTAAGTCTTAGAGAATTCTTTATTAAATGAAGTGGACATAGTTAAAAGCATGGATTTTCACATGCCAGCTGAGCTGCTACAAGTCTGATTATGCAATTTGCAGATTAAATTACCCAACACCTGCTATGCTTTCTTCATTCAAGTTTTGCAGGTGTGTCAGTGAAATAATGTGATTTTGACCTCGAAAATTTTATAAGTACAGGCTTATCTAATGTGTAAAGTTTTTGGAAATCAATAAAAGGTACTAAAGTTGCATTAGTTTTACCTAAATGGAGTTGTACTCTATTTAATTCAGTCAAAAACCTAACAAATTGCAAGCATTCACTTTGTATCATTTCTGCATAATACATATTCTATAACATACATTCTATAAGAGATATAATATTATTATCAGATCAGATCAGATCAGTCGCTCAGTCGTGTCCGACTCTTTGCAACCCCATGAATCGCAGCATGCCAGGCCTTCCTGTCCCTCACCAACTCCTGGAGTTCACTCAGACTCACGTCCATCGAGTCAGTGATGCCATCCAGCCATCTCATCCTCTGTCGTCCCCTTCTCCTCCTGCCCCCAATCCCTCCCAGCATCAGAGTCTTTTCCAATGAATCAACTCTTCGCATGAGGTGGCCAAAGTACTGGAGTTTCAGCTTTAGCATCATTCCTTCCAAAGAAATCCCAGGGCTGATCTCCTTCAGAATGGACTGGTTGGATCTCCTTGCAGTCTATAATATAATAATAATGCCTACTCTAAGATACAAGGCTCTATTCTTGGAATACACAAGTAAATAAAACATGGCCTCTACTCCTGAAAATTTTATTGGAGAACAGGTTACCTAATGGAAGTTAGAACCAACACAGGCCTATCACACGGGAGCTGAAGTCATGAAGGACATGCTACCACAGGCAGTATGGGAGCTGGGGAAGATGAGTCCTAGCACTCATAGTTAAGCTTCTGTTCTCTGGTTGAACACAAACAATTTTACAGAATACCAGAATCAGACTACTCTGTGATTGTGATAAATCAAGACAGAAACAAGGTAACTGTGTAATCGGCTCTTCACAGACAAAACAAATATAGTCCCTACCATAAAAATAGACTATATATTCTCCTATCCTGGCTCACTGGAGTGTCTACTGCTTTACCACCAATCAAAATTGTAACTTCACTCCATTTTTTTCACCTTCTAGATTAAAAGTGTTAAGATACCTAATCATAGAATTACCTCTGCTTCTTCTTAGCCCCTGATGGAGAATAAATCCCCATTTCCTTAAAACCTCCCCCAAGTCACCTAACCCCAGACAAATCTTTAAACAAGTAATTTCTAACTCTTTCTTAGTGAGATACCCCATGAGTCAACAATGAAACAAGCCAATAAACCTACTCAGGTCAAATATAAGTGTGTTTTTGGTGGTCTCTGTCTAAAGGGAAATGACACTACTTTGCCTCCTTTTTTTTTTAAGTTCATAGAATCTTAATTTCTCACACCTGTAAATACTTGAGACCATGCAGTCTGAGCTTAATATATGCATAAAATTTTTTTATATTCTTGATGTATTATTATGCATCCTCCTATAAACACTCCTGGTATTAAAAACATACGAACCTAATAAGAAATCCTTTCATTATAACATAAATAACTGTAATTACTAGGAAGTTGTTACTTATACTGAGCCAAAAACCTACCATTTATTAACTCTATCAAGGCACTGCTTACCTACTTCATGAGACAAATTTATTTCCTATCTGACACAGATTCAAATCTTAAGTCAGCTACTGTGGTCCTCATGTTTTATCTTTTTCAGATTCCATATCATCGGTATGTCAACAATTCTTTTGATCGTTTCCTTGGATTACACACTCTGTTCAGTGGCAACCCTTCTCTAAGCATACCCTTGTTTGCCGTTATCTTTCTTAAGGGTGTAGACCATAATTGAAGCCAAAATTTCAGACAAGGACTAATCACTGCACAAACTCTAACTTGGCTTAGATCTGTACCATTCATTTATTACTTTGACCAATGAGCACTTTAAAAACTTTCAGTGAGTTTTACCACATATTTTTTAATTAATTTATTTTTTAATTGAAGGATAATTGCTTTACAGAATTTTGTTGTTTTCTCTCAGACATCAACATGAATCAGCCATAGGTATACATATGTCTGATGGATGAATAGAAGAGATTCTGGAACCAGCCTAGTTACCTTCTCATCTAGGCTCTATGATATATCAGCTCTGTGATGTTACGCAGCTGTTTAAAAATTTTTTGCCTTAGTTTTTCCATCTGTAATTGGGGATAAAAATGATACCTACATCACAGGGTGATTGTGATGAATAAATACAAGTAAAATAGTTACAAAAATTATTTCAGAAAATAAAGGTTTCTCTTACTATTTGCTGTAGTCTTTAAAACATGTTTTTATATCTACAATTTTATCCTTTCTGTATTTGCTTGTGCCTTTAAACCAAAAGAGTCTAAGTTTATTATTATCCTAATTGGAATTGGATTATCCTAATTCCAGCCACAGGACTGGAAAAGGTCAGTTTTCATTCCAATCCCAAAGAAAGGCAATGCCAAAGAATGCTCAAACTACCGCACAGTTGCACTCATCTCACACTCTAGTAAAGTAATGCTTAAAATTCTCCAAGCCAGGCTTCAGCAATATGTGAACCGTGAACTTCCTGATGTTCAAGCTGGTTTCAGAAAAGGCAGAGGAACCAGAGATCAAATTGCTAACATCCGCTGGATCATCGAAAAGCAAGAGAGTTCCAGAAAAACATCTATTTCTGCTTTATTGACTATGCCAAAGCCTTTGACTGTGTGGATCATAATCAACTGTGGAAAATTCTGAAAGAGATGGGAATACCAGACCACCTGATGTGCCTCCTGAGAAATTTGTATGCAGGTCAGGAAGCAACAGTTAGAACTGGACATGGAACAACAGACTGGTTCCAAATAGGAAAAGGAGTATGTCAAGGCTGTATATTGTCACCCTACTTATTAAACTTATATGCAGAGTACATCATGAGAAATGCTGAGCTGGAGGAAGCACAAGCTGGAATCAAGATTGCTGGGAGAAATATCAATAACCTCAGATATGCAGATGACACCACCCTTATGGCAGAAAGTGAAGAGGAACTAAAGAGCCTCTTGATGAAAGTGAAAGAGGACAGTGAAAATGTTGGCTTAAAGCTTAACATTCAGAAAACTAAGATCATGGCATCCGGTCCCATCATTTCATGGCAAATAGATGGGGAAACAATGGAAACAGTGGCTGACTTTATTTTTTGGGCTCCAAAATCACTGCAGATGGTGATTGCAGCCATGAAATTAGAAGACGCCTACTCCTTGGAAGAAAAGTTATGACCAAACTAGATAGCATATTCAAAAGCAGAGACATTACTTTGACAACAAAGGTCCATCTAGTCAAGGCTATGGTTTCTCCAGTGGTCAGGTATGGATGTGAGAGTTGGACTATGAAGAAAGCTGAGCACCAAAGAATTGATGCTTCTGAACTGTGGTGTTGGAGAAGACTCTTGAGAGTCCCTTGGACTGCAAGGAGATCCAACCAGTCCATTCTGAAGGAGATCAGCCCTGGGATTTCTTTGGAAGGAATGATGCTAAAGCTGAAACTCCAGTACTTTGGCCACCTCATGTGAAGAGGTGAATCACTGGAAAACACTCTGATGCTGGGAGGAATTGAGGGCAGGAGGAGAAGAGGATGACAGAGGATGAGATGGCTGGATGGCATCACTGACTGGATGGATGTGAGTCTGAGTGAACTCAGGGAGTTGGTGATGGACTGGGAGACTGTGTGATTGGGACTCCACGCCAGGGAGGCCTGGCGTGTTGCAATTCATGGGGTTGCAAAGAGCCAGATACGACTGAGTGACTGAACTGAACTGAGCTGAACTCCTTGGAAGGAAAGTTATGACCAACCTAGACAGCATATTAAAAAGCAGAGACATTGTTTTGTCAACAAGGTCTGTCTAGTCAAGGCTATGGTTTTTCCAGTAGTCATGTATGGATGTGAGAGTTGGACTATAAAGAAATCTGAACACATATAAACCCATGGCTGATTCATACCAATGTATGGCAAAAACCACTACAATATTGTAAAGTAATTAGCCTCTAACTAAAATAAATAAATTTTTTAAAAAATAATGAAAGCTGAGTGCAGAATTGATGCTTTTAAACTATGGTGTTGGAGAAGACTCTTGAGAGTCCCTTGGACTGCAAGGAGATCCAACCAGTTCATCCTAAAGGAGATTAGGCCTGGGTGTTCATTGGAAGGACTGATATTGAAGCTGAAACTCCAGTGTTTTGGCCACCTCATGCGAAGAGTTGACTCATTGGAAAAGACCCTGATGTTGGGAAAGATTGAGGGCAGGAGGAGAAGGGGACGACAGAGGATGAGATGGTTAGATGGCATCACAGACTCAATGGACATGACTTTGGGTAGACTCCGGGAGTTGGTGATGGTCAGGGAGACCTCGCATGCTGCAGTTCATGGGGTTGCAAAGAGTTGGACATGACTGAGCAACTGACCTGAACTGAACTGGGTTTTAATTTTTAGGTTGACTCGTAATTCTATCCTTTTGAGGACATTCTTAACTGTGAGCTGCTAACCTACAATATCCACCTCAGTTTTATGTCACCCCAAAATGAGATAATCTTCTCACTGAAGACAATGACCATATATTTGAGTAGGAAGATATGCAGGCAGAGGACTTTAATATGTCCTTAGGCATCTCCCCCAGATACATGGATTTATCAGCAATACCCTTTATAAATGGTCATGATAGAAATAATTCCATCCAATAGTATAATCACACAGCCCAAATTTCTTCAAATATAAGAAATTCTGTCAAATAACTTTCTAAAATCTTGACAGTCTTTAACATAACTCTGAATACTATTAAAAATAATATATTCATCTGGCATGACTTAATCACAAAATTTCATGCTGTCAGTTCTTTAAATCCTTGTAGATATACCATTTTATCAGTTTGTAATATTTTCTGTCACAATATCAAGCTCACTAGCTCATAGGTGTCACTAACTTTATCCTTTTTTGAAAATCAGGACAATATATGCTAATCTTTATCATTCCCTCGAGCTGTATTTGACATAGTTTTTCATACATCACTAACACTGGTTTATCAATTTCACCTGAACTCAATAAAAAATCGATAAGCTCTTCATTTAACTCTATGAACAAATGTTTGAACAGGAAATGTCTGAGAACAGAGCCCTTTGATGTCACCAGATCACACACCCTTTGGGGATAGACTTTCATATCTAAGTTCAATCAATCAAATGTTCCAATTAACTAGGCTTCAGGTCATTGACTTTCAAACTTTTTGACTATGAAGTTACACTAAGAAATATACTTTTCATTGACCTCTCTCCTGTTCTGTTTTACACACACATGTACACACATACATGCAGAACATGTATAATCTTACTATATATTTTCCTTCTATTGTAGAAAAAGCTGCTCCCTGAGCCCATCAAATTGATTTTATGGCTTGCTAATGAGCAAGTCACAATCTATGGTTAGAAAAACACTGCTTCTAAATATCAATTGTGCATGTTTTTCTGACTGAACCTGATATAACACTAATTATCCATGTAAAGCTGACTTGAATTTCTCTCAGCCAAGATTATCTAGACTATGCTGCAGTAACAAACAACCTCAAAGTCTCACTGGCTTAAATTGATTTACTTCACAATCTTCATGTATGTGGAAAGTTTCTAGGTTATCCTCATATAAGGAACCAAGCTGAGGCAAATTCCATCTCTGTGTTACCATTATTGCCAAGTAGGAAACAGAAACAGGACATATTTCTCTAAGTTCTCTAAGTTTTCAGTTGGAATTGATACTGTAACTTACCCACTCTCATTTTATTTTCAAAGGAAATCATGTGGACACCCTCATATCAAAGAGATAAATATTTTAATTTACTGTATGTCCAAATGGAGGAGAAATAGAATCATCATGAACAAATCTAATGGCTTCCACAGTCCTTGTAATTACTGCTGATGACAAATACTCACTTCAGTGTTTCCCATCAATCAAGATATCAGGCTCTAAGGCTAGGATTCTTAGGTCATGCTCAGTGTTCTCAATAGACTCTGACTCTGCCTTCCATGTTTGGCCTTCTCCATTATTTCTTTTGCTCACCTCTGAGATAAGTTTTAAATAATTATACCTTGGAGGTTGCAAAGTCAGTGGTCATCATATGTCAAATTCTTTTTTAATACAGACTGATAGCCTTTTTGATGGCATGAATTTCTCAAAGAAAAAAATTTCCTATCTATTTATAACAGTCAGATGTATATGCAAATCATCACATCTATTGTTTTATTCTTAACATAATTTTCATAAATATATATATTTGCTTTCTCCATGCCCCCCACCACTATATGTCTCACTTTCTTTAGACATATGGTGACTTTTAATCTCTTTTCTCTAATCGATGTTCTTTCTCCAATTAAAAGGATTTTCTGGTTGCAGTGTTGTAATTGGGTCTTACTCTGAGATTAACTTAATTTATGGGTTTTAACAATGGGTGTGAGAGCCATATTCTTGAGTTGATCCTCCTCACAAGGCTTAGTGTTAATGGGTCTTTGCTGCTCAAGAGCTTCCTCGGTTTCATCTGTTTCCACTGGAGTTGAAAAGCACTTATTTTTTTAACCTTATGAAAATCTGAACTCTGGACTCTCTCTAACCTCCTTCATTTCTGCTTGTGAACCAGCCAATACTTTGTTGTGCTTCTCTCATTTTTGGTAATGCCTTGTCAAATGCAACCAAGATTAACCCTAACACATACTAGCGTTTTGTTTCCCAGTCTCCTCTCCTGGAAGTCCAAGTTCATTAGATACTTGTTTGCCTTCCAAATTATTGCAGGCAACAGGTTGGCCAGATATTCTGTGACTTTATAACACAGGTCACTGGCTTTCCATATTGCAATCATAATTTCTTTACTGACTGTCAACTGAACAGTAAGCAAATGCTATGTATGTAACTGCAGCTTAGGTTCATGTTGTGAAGGAACTCTAACCCAGATACCAATTTCTGAATCATTCAGTAATGACCACATTAGTCTACAGTGGCTTAGAACCACAATGATTCATTTTTCACTCATGCTACATGTCCAGTGCACATCAGCTGGGGACTCTGCTTTGGTTTTCCTCTTCCAAATACCAGGTCAAATGGAGTCCAGCTCATGTTTCCTAATTGCTAAGGCAGGAAAAGGGAGACATGAAAATTGTGTACTGGCTTTTAAAACTTTTGCCTAATTTCAAAGCTCCTAATTCTAAATGTGATAAGGAAATGAAATTATAGTATATCTGTAAAAGGAAGACTCATAAAATATTTGTGACTTTAATGACTTTATATGTGTGCTTATGGGTAGATACCAGAGAAGGCAGTGGCACCCCACTCCAGTACTCTTGCCTGGAAAATCCCATGGATGGAGGAGCCTGGAAGGCTGCAGTCCAGGGGTCGCTGAGGGTCGAACATGACTGAGCGACTTCACTTTCACTTTTCACTTTCATGCATTGGAGAAGGAAATGGCAACCCACTCCAGTGTTCTTGCCTGGAGAATCCCAGGGATGGGGAAGCCTGGTGGGCTGCCGTCTATGGGGTCACACAGAGTCGGACACGACTGAAGTGACTTAGCAATAGCAATAGCAATGGGTAGATACATGTTAAACACTACATATACCTTTTCACTTAATTCTCTAAATAATTGTGTAAATTGAAAATCATTATCCATGTTTTTGTCACGTGGAAACTGAGACTTGGCCCAGAAGACACATTAGTAAGTGGCCAAGCTAAACATTGAAACTGGGTTTATTTGTGTCCAGTACTGGTGCTCTTAGTCACCTGGATAGAGTGAATAAAGCACAACTAAATTTTAGAGCCATCAGACCCTAGCTTTTCTCTCTAGAGATACTGTTTATCTCCTTTAAGTGTTTGATGCTAAGTCATTCTCTTCATTCTTTTCCAAATATCTCCCCAAATGTTACTGCTCACATCCCCTCTCCCAATATAGTATTAATGAGATTGTGCTAAAAGATATTGTAACAAAAAGATCCTAAGGTATTTATCAGTGTAATAGATGTTTATTTCTCATTCATGTAATAGTACAGGTTTTTGTTCCTGTTTATAAAGTGACTGTCCTTTAGATGTTTATTTAGGGGTCAAACTTTTGTACTGTGGCCCTAGAGTACTTGGTGGCATCTGTATTTTGGGGGAGATGCCTCAGCCAGAAGTTTTAGATCTCAATTCTCCTTATATTCTATCAGCAAATATTAATCATATGGTCATATCCAGCTAAAAGAGAAACTAGAAAACATAATACTCTCTTGGTAATTGCTTCCTAGCTATGACTCTATGATGCTAGAAGAGAATAATGGATTTTTTTGGATAGCTAACCCTGTCTAACACTCACACATACATAGAAATGCACATGCAAATACACACACATACATACTCACACATTCTGTACCATCAAAATTTGCCTCCAAGGAAGGCCTGATATTAATAATGTATATTTTATTCAATATATCTTCTGAAAAGTTTTCCATGGGAAATTTTTATATTCAGATTTTAGATACATTTTTCAAAACCTCTATTAAATGAGGCCCCATGGCTTCCCTGGTAGCTCAGCTGGTAAAGAGTCCACCTGCAACACAGGAGACCCAGATTCGATTCTTGGGTTGGGACTATCCCCTGGAGCAGGGAAAGGCTACCCACTCCAGTGTTCTAAAGAATCCACCTACAATGCGGGAGACCTGGGTTCGATCCCTGGGTTGGGAAGATCCCTTGGAGAAGAGAATGGCTACTCTCCAGTATTCTGGCATAGAGAATTCCATGAACAGAGAAGCCTGACGGGCTACAGTCCACGGGGTTGCAAAGAGTTAGACATGACTTAGCGACTTTCGCTTTCATGGTCAAGAAATTTGGGAGGTGCTGGGTTAGGAAAGATTCACTGGAGAAGGGCATGGCAACCCACTCCAGTATTCTTACCTGGACAATCTCATGGGCACAGGAGCCTGGCAGGCTAGAGTCCACAGAGTTGCAAAGAGTCAGATATGACCCAAGTGACTTAGCATGCATGCATGAATGGTTTAAAGAAAGGAAAACAGATTTTTTTTCCCCCAGAAGCTTTCTCACAACTTTTAAACATGTTAATGCAAATTTCATATCTTTAAGCAACGAATATGATATTTAGCTTTTCCCCAAAATAATTGACCGCAAAACTGCTAGAATCATTTTTGTCATTTAGAGTTACTAGGGTGCCTAATGTATCCAATTTTAGAAACACGAGTTTAGAGGAATTTAGAACTCCAATGTGAGCTTAAATACATCAAGACTTGGTTCTCAGCCTTGAAATTCTACTGTATAAGGAGAGACTTCTCCACCTATATGTAAAACTAATATTCTATAAACTTGGGTCTGCTGTCTTGCATTAGATCACTCTGGAAAGAGGTACCTCAGAGCCCTGACTCTCTCAACTGCAGAATACCTTCTGCTCTGACAGATGGGGGCCTGATAAGCTATTGTTGCCATCAATACAATGCTAATGTGAATTCTCTTTACAGCTTTGAACAGTGTTCTTTTATAGCACCAAAGCACTGGTCTTAGACCCTCAGGAGTGCTACCAAAGAAGTGGATGTCCTCATTTCTGTGAGGTCTCCACCCGGTTCTGTGCTCCCTGTCTGGAGCCAGATAATAAAAATAACCCCAAAAACAAACAAAAGGATTTTGCTTGCTGGCCAAATTTCAGATCAATAGTGCAGTTGGGAAGGAGCCAAGATTCAGAAGCTTGCCTGGTGAGAGAGGCTGCAGATCATTAAAGATGAACAGAGCCATAAAGCACCAACACAATTGGCACCACCAATTGCAGTGCTTTTGGCAGGCTCTGCACAGAGGCCACAGATTGAATGTTCCTGGAAACTAGCACAGCCCTCTCCACAGACAGTGTGGGTGAGGCCCTCATAAGTCACCTGCAAGGTAGGCTGGGCAGCCACTTGAGGAAGCTCTCTTTGTCCCTCTGGATAACTGAGGCTATAGGTTGCCTAGTGCTTGGGAGCTGTGTGCTTGTCAAAAACAATCCATTTCCATAGCAGCACTTAAACACAAAGGCCTAGGGTCCATTCATACTTGTCAGGCCTGAAAAGAGTCAGCAAATAACAGTTTAATGTCTTAAAGCAATTGTTAGAAATCATAGCTTATAGCCTATACTAGTCTTAACACATGTTATTATCAATTTGCTAGAAAATGGCAGTCTCCAGGTGGGGGTAGGTTATTTCTCATTTTCCAAAATAAATGTATGAATGAATATATAAACGAATGAGTAAAATCTGTTCTGAAGCTACATTAATAGAAATAGAGATTGAAAATTTGTACTTGTTAGGTCTGGTTGGTACACCTGACTTTAAGCAAATATTAAATTTCAAAATTAATTATTAATATACAAAAACATATGACAGGTTGTTTTCTTTACAAAGGAATTTACTACAAAATTAATTTTTTTAAATTGAGGTACAATTTATATAGAGGAAAACATGCAGATCTTAAGTGACCAAACTGATGAGTTTTGACAGATAAATATATCCATGTAACCAACACAAAAATCAAGATATAAGCCATTTCTTAATGCCACTTGCAGCAACATGGATGGACATAGAGATTGTCATACTAAGTCAAGTAAGTCAGATGGTGAAGGAGAAATATCATGTGACTACTCTTACATGTAGAATCTAAAAAGAAATGATATAAATGAATTTACTTACAAAACAGAAAGAGAATGAATTTATTGTTGCTGATGAGGAGGGGTGGGGGAAAGGATAGTTAGGGAGTCTGGGATGGACCTGAATATATACTGCTATGTTGAAGATGAATAACCAACAAGGACCTACTGTCCACGGAACTCTGCTCAATGTTATATGGCTGCCTGGATGGGAGGGGAGTTTGGGGAAGAATGGATACATGTGTACGGATGGCTGAGTCCCTTCATTGTTCACCTGAAACTATCACAAAATTGTTAATTGGCTATACCCCAATACAGTAAAAAGTTTTTTTAAAAAATAACTAAAAAGGAAAAAAAGATTCTAAATCCAGCAAAATCATATTTTAAAAATAGATAAAAAATATATTCCAAATTATAAAACAAGCAAAAAACAGAAAATAAAAATATAGGCCATTTTCATGATCCCAGAAAGTTTTCTCACATCACTTTAGAATAACTTTATCCTTACCTTACCACATTAACTTCTATGCAGAGTACATCTTGAGAAACGCTGGGCTGGAGGAAGCACAAACTGGAATCAAGATTGCCAGGAGAAATATCAATAACCTCAGATATGCAGATGACACCACCCTTATGGCAGAAAGTGAAGAAGAACTAAAGAGCCTCTTGATGAAAGTAAAAGAGGAAAGTGAAAAAGTTGGCTTAAATCTCAACATTCAGAAAATGAAGATCATGGCATCCAGTCCCATCACTTCATGGCAAATAGATGGGGAAACAGTGGAAACAGTGGCTGACTTTACTTTTCTGAGCTCCAAAATCACTGCAGATGGTGATTGCAGC
This sequence comes from Bos indicus, assembly GCF_029378745.1. NCBI lineage: Eukaryota > Metazoa > Chordata > Mammalia > Artiodactyla > Bovidae > Bos > Bos indicus. Next base: position 45,254,338 of record NC_091762.1, on the reverse strand, counting down.
CATGAAATTAAAAGACGCTTAGTCCTTGGAAGGAAAGTTATGACTAACCTAGATAGCATATTAAAAAGCAGAGACATTACTTTGTCAACAAAGGTCCATCTAGTCAGGGCTATGGTTTTTCCAGTGGTCATGTATAGATGTGAGAGTTGGACTATAAAGAAAGCTGAACGCCAAAGAATTGATGCTTTTGAACTGTGGTGTTGGAGGAGACTCTTGAGAGTCCCTTGGACTGCAAGAAGATCAAACCAGTCCATCCTAAAGGAAATCAGTCCTGGGTGTTCATTGGAAGGACTGATGCTGAAGCTGAAACCAATACTTTGGCCACCTGATGCAAAGAGCTGACTCATTTGAAAAGAAGACCCTGATGCTGGGAAAGATTGAGGGCAGGAGGAGAAGGGGACAACAGAGGATAATATGGTTGGATGGCATCACTGAGTCAATGGACATGGGTTTGGATGGACTCTGGGAGTTGATGATGGACAGGGAGGCCTGGCGTGCTGCGGTTCATGGGGTCGCAAAGAGTTGGACACAACTGAGCGACTGAACGGAACTGAACTGAACCCTACCACAGGCAATCGTTCTGGTTTCTATCCCTGTACATTGTCTGTTTTAATCTTAATGTATTGGACTGATATAGTATACACTCTTTCATATCCAGCTTCTTTATTTCTTTAGGTTTGTGAGATATATTTGTTACTATTATCAGATTTCTTTTTTATTGTTGTGTAGTATTCCATTGTAAGAATATATCTCTTTTTGATGGACACTTGAATTGTTTCCTGGTTTGATTTGTTATAAACAATGTTGTTAAAATTATTTTATTTATTTATTCTTAATAAGATATAATTGACATATAACGTATTCTTTTAAGATGTATGAAATAATGATATATGTCTAAACTGTGAAATGATTACTGTATAAGTTTAGCTAACATCCACTACCACATGCATAATTACCATTTTTTTTAAATTTGTGATAAGAACATTTGAAAATATACAAATCTCCTCGTTAAAATATGTTTTTATTTTTCATAGGTAAAAACCTAGGAATAGAATTCCTGCCTCAGAGGGTAAGTATGTGTTTAACTTTCAAAGAAAACAAATGGTTGGATATATGAGAGTTCACATCGATCTATAATCTCACTAATGTTCCTAGTAGTCAATTGTAGCAATTCCAGCAAATGTGAATTTTAGTATGCATTTTTCTGACAACCAATGATGTTGAGTATTTTTTATGTGCTTATTGATCATTCAAGTATTTTCTTTTTTACTGTAGCATTTTCTTTAAAAGACCTATATAAGGAATATTATATATATATATATAATCTTTTCAGCATCTCTATCACATATTAGGCACTCTAGAAATGTTCACTAACTTAAATAGAAGGATTTTTTAGTATTTTCAGAACCTGATGTGATTTTGAAATTTTATTTGTGTAAATATTTATCAGTATCTATACTGAGACATTTTGATGAGTGAGTTTAGCAGTAGGCATACTCTCTGCCATTCATGCCCCATCAAAATGGATTCACTCAGTATATTGATTGGTCCAAGTAATACATGGCACAAATAAATTCATAGCAAAACTGTCACTGGAGCAGTGGAGGAGTCAATATATATTCAACATAGAATAGAGAAGAAAGAAAATGAAGTTCATTATGAAAGATCTAAATCCAAGCCCAGGCTCTGCAATTTGCTAACTGTGTGAATCACTTAACCTCCCTGAGTTCCAGCTAATCATCTGTATAATGAGTATGAAAATAACATCTCTTAGAGATATGTTGCATAAATGTGAAGAAACATAATCATGAGCCTGCTCAGGAGAAACATTGTTCTGAAATACAAAGTATATGAAGAATTCTCATGCTTATCTGACTACATGCTCCTGGAAAGCATAAAGACTGAGAGCCTCCAAAATTATCTAGAGTGCTACACATAGTATAATGCTTTTATTTATTTTTATTACATAAGTTTCAGGTGTCTAATATTATAGTTCAACATATCCATTCATTACAGAATGATCTCCACCACAAGTCTAGATACCAGCTACCATACAGTTACCAATTTCACCCACCCCCAATTCCCTTCCTCTCCGGTAACCACTAATCTGTTCTCTGTATCTATGAGGGTTTTTTTTTTTTTTATTTTATTTTGTTTGTTCATTTTCTTTGAACTCGACTTTTTGTGGTTCCATACCAATTTTAGAATTATTTCTTCTAGTTCCAGGAAATATGGCATTGGTATTTTAATAGGAATTGCATTGAATCAATAGATTGGTTTGGGTAGTATGAACATTTTAACAATATTAATTCTTCCAATCCATGAGCATGGAATATTTTTCTATCATTTACACGTCTTTCTCAGTTTATTTTATTAGTGTCTTATAGTTTTCAGTGTACAGATCTTTTGCCTTCTTGGTTACATTTATTCTGAAATATTTTATTCCTTTTGAGGCAATTGTAAATGAGACTGTTTTCTTAATTTCTCTTTCTGATAGTTTGTTATTAGTGTATAGAAATGCCATAGAGTTCTGTATATCAATTTTTTTTCCTCTAACTTAACTGAATTCATTTATTAGTTCTAGCAGTTTTTTGTTGGCATCTTCAATGTTTTCTCCATATGATATTGTCATCTGCAACTAGAAACAGTTTTACTTCTTTCTTTTCAATTAGGATTCCTTATACTGCCTTTTTGGCCTAATTGCTGTGGCTAAGACTTCCAATACAATGTTAAATAAAAGTGGTGAGAGTGAATCAACTTGCCTTTTTCCTGATCTTAGAAGAAAAACTTTCAGCTAAAACCTATTGAGTGTGATTTTATTTGTGGGTTTGAATATGTGGCTTTTATTATATTGAGATACATTCACTTTACACTCACTTCATTGAGATTTGTTTTTTTAATCATCAATGAATGTGAAGTTTGGTCAAATGCTTTCTCTGCATCTACTGAAGTGATCACTTGAATTTTATCTTTCATTTTGTTAATGTGATGTATCACATTGACTGATTTGCAGATGTTGAACTATCCTTACATCCCTGAAATAAATCCCACTTGATAATGTTATGTGAACCTTTTAATGTATTGCTGGATTTGGTTTGCTAGTATTTTGTTGAGGATTTTTGTATCTATATTCATGAAGAATATTGGCTTGTGGCAGGATTACAGTTGCTGCTGCAGTGTGCTAGTGGGTGGAGGTGACCCCTGGAATGCCTGGCAGGCAGCCACCACAGCTGCTGGATATGAGTGGGTGGGATTATCACCTGGCCAGCAGTGGCTGAGGTAGGCAGGGCTCTCAGCAGAGAGTGCCCACTGATGCTAACAAATTAGATTGAGATTTCTAAAATGGATTCCTTCAGAGCTGGCACTAACAAGGTAGCCTGAGGTTGGTAAAATGACTGCCACCAGTGTCTAAGTTCTCCAGGCAAAAATACTGGAGTAGGTTGTTGTTCCTTTCTCCAGAGGATCTTCCTGATCCAGGAGTCAAATCCAGGTCTCCCACATTGTAGGCAGATTCCTTACCACCAGGGAAGCCCCAAAGTTCATAGGGAGCATCCCAATGGTTCCTGTCTTTCCAGCAGATGCTTCAGGATTAGTAAGTGGGTCCCCTCCACCTACAGTCCCTCTGCTTTTCAGGGTGCTGTTTTTGCGTTTCTTTTCAAGTCAAGTTAAGGTGGTGCATGAGACCTTTAAGAGTGGGTTTTCCATTCCCTATAGTTCTGTATGTTGTCTGGTGGTTTTCTAAGCCAGATGTTTAGAGGGAGGAAGGGCTTATCTCGCCTATGCAGGATCCAAGATTTGGGGTGCTTCATGTGGAATTCACATCCCTCACTCTTCAGTAAAATAACTCTACCTTTGTGATCCTCCCAAGCTGTGGACCATTGCGACTGAAGTGTGAATTTTCCCTTTACAAGCTCATATCTCTATTTCTCTTATATGTCTCGATGCTGTTCTTTGTTGTGGAGACTCTATTTACCCAATTTTCAGGTCCCTTTCAGAGGAAATTATCCCATTTGTGGTTGTATATTTGTTTATTCTATGGGAGGAGGTGAGTTCAGGATCTTTTTTTATACCTTTTTAAACCCTCCAGTGTCATACTTGTGAAAACAGGACAGTGAAGACTATTTTCTACCAATGATAAGACTATATTAGATCTATTAGGTACAAGTTAGTTTTGGTAAATCAGACAAGGCTATTTAATTAAAAGCAAGCATTTCTAAAACTAACAAAGCTTACAGAAAGCATGTAGTAGTTAGTGCACAAAGCCTATATATTATGGAGCCCAAACATAAATAATACATAAATATACCATTGTAACTATGGTCACTGACTCAAATCTTGTTTTTGCATGAAGAGTATACTCTCTTTAATTACCCCTTAAAAGCTCCTTCCTTGCAAATTTTTGTTCATGAAAGGAACACAAGCTTGCTTCACAGGCTAGAAAAATGTTGATTCCAATTACTTTCCACAATGTTATTGTTGCAAAGCATAATCCACATTTTAGCACCCATCTTTTAAAAAAGCCCCTTCTGATAATTTCTGTTCCTCTGATGAATAAATTCACCTTTATTTATGTAATAAAACAAGAATAAAATAATGAGATTAATTTTTTATGATTTATCTACTGAAAGCAAATTTATATCAATCACATACTTGATTTAACATTCTGATCATTATAGCATCACCACAAATGTTTTTTCTCAGTTTATGAACATTTCTTCTTTTAACCAATATATTAAGATGCAGCTCTAAACTATATATTAGTTTTTTGTAAGATTTATTTTTCAGATATTTTTGTTCATATAATAAAAAGCACAGTAAAGTGATTTAATTATAACTAGATCATAATTTGAATATTTATATATACAAATGCACATACATATAAATTTAACATGTGCTATCATAAATTCTATTTCTTTAAGATGTATGCCTCTAGATGTTTTTGTTTTCATGTTTTTCCTACTCCAAAAAAATTCTCTAGCCATGAATGCAAACAAAGCAAAACAAAATTGTGTGTGCCTGCATTTTTTTTCACCTATTATAAAGAATTAAGAGACAGTGGAGAGGGGAAAATCAGATAGATGAAGTACCCTGCATACAAACCTTCAAACTGCAAACTTTCAAAGATGTGAACATGCATTCCATCAACGTCAGGCTTGACTGAAGTTGCCACTTGCCCTTCATCTCCTGTTGCTGAAGATCCTTCAGCTTTACCATCTCCCACCTCCTCTCTCTACTCCAGTCAGTAACTCTTCTTGGCTGTTCACTTGATGCCAGCCCCTGTATGCCAGCTGTCATACAGTACTACTATAGTTTTCAAGGTACTGTGAGATTTAAAATGTTTTCCTTGTTTTTCGTGTTTGTTTGCTTTTTATATATTATTTGTGTGAAAAGTATTATAAACCGATTACAGTACAGTACTATATAACCAATTGTGTTAGTTGGATACATAGGCTAACTTTGTTGGACATGAACAAATTGGACTTATGAATGTGCTCTCAGAAAGGAACTCATTCATATGTAAGGAACTTATTTTAATTGTCTCTGTTCTGAAAGTAGATAATGTAGTATGACTCAAAATTTTATGTAATTTAATGGTAAATTTGCATGTTCCTTATGTATCTGTGCTTCCCTGGTGGCTCAGACGGTAAAGTGTCTGCCTGCAACGCGGGAGACCCAGGTTCGATTCCTGGGTCGGAAGATACCCTGGAGAAGGAAATGGCAATCCACTCCAGCACTCTTGCCTGGAAAATCCCGAAGATACCCTGGAGAAGGAAATGGCAATCCACTTGCCTGGAAAATCCCAGTACATGGGGTTGCAAAGAGTCAGACACGACTGAGCGACTTCACTTTCACTTTATGTATCTGATACACAAGGGGTTCTTGTTGTTCAGTCGCTCAGTCGTGTCTGACTCTTTGCAACCCCATGGACTTCAGCGCACCAGGCTTCCCTGTCCTTCACCATCTCCTGGAGCTTGCTCAAACTGATGTCCATTGAGTTGGTGATGCCACTCAACCATCTTGTCCTCTGTCATTCCCTTCTCCTCCTGCCTTCAATCTTTCCCAACATCAGGGTCTTTTCTAACCAGTTGGCTCTTCACATTAGGTGACCTCTATTCATAGTTTATATAATGCTTTAAGTGTATTATGTTATTTAAACTACTTTTGTATTGCTGAAAAATACACACTGACATTTGGAAATCAAAACCATATTTTACAATCATTTAGGTGGTTTACTGTTTTAAAGAACTCTGCTTAATTCTGCCATTAATCACATCAATATTTTGAAATCCAAATTATTTCTCCCTAATTTATCTTAAATTTGGAAACTTGAGTTCTTATAAAATTTGTATAAAGTGAGTGCTAACTATAAATCTTCTTTCTTCCATGCTGTCCAATAAGCTATATTTGTATTATTGACATATGCAACACTGTACAATTCTTTATACTACTCAAGAAATAAATAGTATCCATTAGCTGCTGAGTACATTTATTGCTGCTCTTCTAAAATTGGATTTGTATCTTGTATTTCAGGGAAGAAGAGCCAGAGTAGTAAAATTAGCTAGGTTTGGGAGAAAATTATATCTATTTAAGCATGTTTAGGGCTTCCCCAGTGGCTCAGATGGTAAAGAATCTGCTTGTAATGCAGGAGACCTGGGTTTGATCCCTGGGTTGGGAAGATCCCCTTAGAAGGAAATGACAACCCACTCCAGTGTTCTTGCCTGGAGAATTCCATGGACAGAGGAGCCTGGCCGGCTACAGTCCATGGGGTCCCAAAGAGTTGGACATGACTGAGTGACTAACACTTTCACATTTTCAAGCCACGTTTAATCTTGTTGACATGTTTTAAAGCATGTAGAAAGGTCATTTGAAAATTTAGTCAGATTGGATCCCAGCTTCTAAATGTAGCCCAGAATTAAAGAATTAAGATGAGCAGGCAGACTGAGGCCTCCATAAATTTCACTGAATTTTCCTCTCATATTCTCAGTTACTTAAGAGATAGGAAAAGGAGGTAATTTATGGGGCAGTCTGGGGATATGGGAAAGTGAAACTGAAAGTTGCTCAATCATGTCTAACTCTTTGGGACCCTTCTCCAGGCCAGAATACTAGAGCAGATAGCCTTTCCCTTCTCCAGAGGATCTTCCCAACTCAGGGAGTGAACCTACATCTCCCACATTGCAGGCAGATTCTTCACCAGCTGAGTCACAAGGGAAGCCCAGGAATGTATCTGTTTTGCAGTACAATTAAGAAATCCAAATATCAAGAGACAGCTTAGGCTAAGTTCATCTATCTACTTAAAGGCATTTGTTGACCCAGGTGAGGAACAGAAATATTTGAGAAGAGTAATTAACACTTGCATCTTAAATAACAGGTGTTAGACTGAAAGAAACAGGGCTGGAAGCAATGCCAAGGGCCTGGGACATTAACCCATGGTCAGAAGGAGAATCAAGTCAAGGTTTCTTAAAAGACAGATTCCCTGAGGAAGATGCTCACCAGTGTCATCAGCAGTATTCCACAGAAGCAAATACATATAAACAATGTATGTCAGGAAGCTTGAGCTATTCCAGTTAGTTATCTTGGCATGAGCCTGGGGCCAGAATCAGACAGCAGGCGGATGTCTCAACAGGCTGGCTAGCCAGTCTCTGGGCTGCAACGATAAAGAATAGGATTCCAGGTCAGAATTATATACCAATTAGAGTACAAGTTCGCCAGGTCTGACCTTATTTGCAGGCTGTTTTCTTAGACATGCAAACCTTACCTTCATCTCAAGATTCCTATAAAAATCTGTTCTCATTTATCCAGAGTATTTCTCTAACTTTTCCATCTTTATATCTACCCCAAATTTCCATACACCCACTCATTGTGCTATCAGAACTTGGCTTTGTCCCTTGATTTTGTTCTTTTGCCTTGCCCTAATTTAGATTTGGTTACTTAGCTCCAGCTTGTCTATTTCATGACTCACTCAGGATTCCTAGAGGTTGCTTTTTCTTGTTCCTAGACTCCATGCCAAGAAACTAACTGCAACCAAAGTATTACACATTTCTGCTCATATCTAGTACTGGATACCATCAACCCCCACCAAGCCTTTTATTTAAAGAAAAAAAACAATGATGATGGATTTATCAATTTGTTAGACCCGGCTTAGTTAAACTGAAGTGTAAATGCATCAGCTAAATGCCAAGCAAGACTTCAAAAGACAGAGATGAGAGTTTCTGTGGTACAAAGAGCTTTATACATATTATAATGTATAATCCCTAAAACAATAACAAGAGGAATTATTGTGTCTGTTTTGCAGGAGTGGGAATTTAAGTTCAGACAAAATAAATAGTTGAATATTGGTTATGAAGCTGCTAAGTTGTGAAGCTGGGTAAAAAACCCAGATGATTATTTCTTTTCTACTTCTTTGTGGAGATGAGGGTTCCTCCACGAGGTCCTTTGCTTTGGATTCTGGTAAATACTGAAATGAATTCTCCTAGATTAGCATAAAGGGATGATCTGACATGTCCTCATCCCTTATCTTGTCTCCTTTTTTTCTGTAGCCTCAAACTGGTAGGAAGTTTGAGCAGAAAGAAGAAATAACAGTTCCATCCTTCCACTATTTAATCCCCTCAGTAAATTTATGAGGAAGTGACTGCCACCATTTTACAGAGCAGAAAACTGAGGGTCAAAGAAGTAATTATTGTCCTTAAACACACAAGCCAGAAAGAAGTAGACAGGAGTCCAACTCAAGTCTGCTTCATTCACAATCAGTATTCTTGGCAGTACACTGTGCTGCCTGCATGTTCCCGTGTCATACCTACCACCTTGGTGTAGCTCTTCAAAATCAAAGTTTATGGTCTCTGGAGGATGCAATATTTTTTACAACATTTGCCCAGCAATTTCAAACACTTTTTAGCAATGGAATGGTTCTCAAATTATATGGTACATAAATATCACCTGGGAAACTCATGGAAAATGCAGACTCACCACATGACTGCAGTATGGAGAAACTGCAGTATGGAATAGAGTGAAGCATTGTCATAGGGTCACAGACATAATGAAGCAATAAGCAAATCTACTGTGTATATTGATGCCAGCCCCTTTCCTATGTGGGTAGTTAATATCTCCAAACTTATAATGAGATATATAAACTGTGTTGAGTTCAGTGAACCTAGAATTCTTCAGCAGTACATTAGAGATTACAGAATCTATTCAGCTGAATTCTCGTGAGTGTATATGATTATAAATTAAGACAGTGAGGGTCATGCCTAAATGCTTCAGAAAAGATAATAAAATAGCTAGAAGAGTTAAAGACTTAAGCCAAATAATGCTTTTAACTGATGTCACATCAAGGTAGTATACATTAATGAAATCTATTTTATAATACATTTATCAGAACACATACAAGTGAATTCTATTCATCAAAGTACCCTCTAGGTTAATGTCTGACAAACAGTGAAATCTCTATACATTTTTGTCAAATGAATATGTTAAAGTATTGAATCAAAAAGACCATGTATTTCTAATAGCTTTCAAACAACAAATATTTGGGGGTCTCACTTTTTAGAATGTATGTTTGTGCCAGTAAATAATTATACTCTAGAAAGCATTTTTTATGCCCAGGGATTATCTACCAGTTTGATTTTTTCATATGATGCAAAATAACTTTTCTCAGTTTCCAAGCATCATTTAAACAAGAAAGCTTAGATATGTGTAAATGCACATGTGTGTGTGTGGTAAATCCACACATCTCTGAGGGTGAATTTAAGAGAAGGACATCCTTAAAGCATTTTAAGCAACTGAGCCAAATTGGAATAATTTTATAACATTTTGAAGAAAAAATTGTAAAAAAGACAATACTTTTATGGACAAGTTCAGTTTCCTTTCCTCTCTCTGTCGTGCTCTCTCTCTTTATTCTAGTTTCAGAGGCTCATGTGATCGTATATAAGGCTGTGTGTGTGTCTGCTCAGTCGCTTCAGTCGTGTCCGACTCTTTGTGACCCTGTGGACCGTAGCCCACCAGGCTCCTCTGTATTCAAGGCTAATCATTCTTTAAGTTCTTTAGTTCCACCAGGATCTTGCTTCTCCAGCAAGTCTTCCTCCTGAATATTTAATTTTCACTTCTTTCTGGCTACTTTCTGTAGACTCACTCTATCTCTTTTACTCTTCTTAAGATTCTTGATAAAAAGATGTATACAAACTATGTCTACTTTTTCACCTTCCATTCACACTTCAAGCAAATGCAGTCTGAATTTATTTATAGCAACAGTTGACATAGCCAATGGACTTTGGCGGTCCTCCCCTACTTGATTGCCTTCTTGCTTTTGATCCCTCTGACAGTTCCTGTTTTCTTTAACATTTCACTACCTTGGTTTCTGAAGCAGAAAATGTTAAGAAGAGGTGGCAAAAATACACAAAAGAACTATACAAAGATGATCTTAATGACCCAGGTAACCATGATGGTGTGATCACTCACCCAGGGCCAGATATTCTGGGGTGTGAAGTCAACTGGGCCTTAGGAAGCATCACTACAAACAAAGCTAGTGGAGGTCATGGAATTCTAGTTGAGCTATTTCAAATCCTAAAGGATGATACTGTGAAAGTGCTGTACTCAATATGCCAGCAAATTTGGAAAACTCAGCAGTGGCCACAAGACTGGAAAAGTCAGTTTTCATCCCAATCATAGAAAAAGGGAATGCCAAAGAATGTTCAAACTACCACACAATTGCACTTATCTCACAGGCTAGCAAAGTAATGCTCAAAATTCTCCAAGCTAGGCTCTAACAGTACATGAACCAAGAACTTCCAGATGTTCAAGCTGGATTTAGAAAAGGCAGAGATCATATTGACATCTGTTGGATCATAGAAAAGCATGACAATTCCAGAAAAACATTGACTTCTGCTTCATTGACTATGACAAAGACCTTGACTGTGTGGATCACAACAAACTGTGGAAAATTCTTCAAGAGACTGGCATACCAGACCACCTAACCTGCCTCCTGATAATCTGTATGCAGGTCAAGAAGCAACAGTTAGAACCGGACAGGGAACAACAGACTGGTTCCAAATTGGGAAAGGAGTATGTCAAAACTGTATATTATCACCCCGCTTGTTTAACTTATATGCAGAGTACATCATGCAAAATACCAGGCTGGATGAAGCACAAGCTGGAATCAAGACTGCTATGAGAAATATCAATAACCTCAGATATGGAGATGAACCCACGCTTATGGCAGAAAGGGAAGAGGAACTTAAAGAGCCTCTTGATGAAAGTGAAAGAGGAGAGTTAAAAAGCTAGCTTAAAACTCAACATTCAAAAAATGAAGCATAAAAAAAAAAGAAAAAAAAAAAAATGAAGCATGGCTTCTGGTCCTATCACTTCATGGCAAATAGATGGGGAAACAATGGAAACAATGACAGAGTATTTGGGTGGGCCCCAAAATCACTGCAGATGGTAACTGAAGCCATGAAATTAAAAGACGCTTGCCCCTTGGAAGAAAAACTATGTCAAACCTAGACAGAGTATTGAAAAGCAGAGACATTACTTTGCTGACAAAGGTCCATCTAGTCAAAGCTATGGTTTTTCAAGTAGTCATGTATGGATGTGAGAGTTGGACCGTAAAGAAAGCTGAGCACAGAAGAACTGATGCTTTTGAACTGTGGTGTTGGAGAAGACCCTTGAGAGTCCCTTGGAATGCAAGAAATCAAACCAGTCAATCCTAAAGGAAATCAGTCCTGAATGTTCATTGGAAGGACTGATACTGAAAGTGAAGCTTCAGTACTTTGGGTACCTGATACGAAGAACTAACTCATTTGAAAAGACCCTGATGCTGGGAAAGATTGAAGGCAGGAGGAGAAGGGGACAACAGAGGATGAGATGGTTGGATGGCATCACTAACTCAGTGGGCCTAAGTTTGAGCAAGCTCCAGGAGTTGGTGAAGGACAGGGAAGCCTGGGGTGCTGCAGTCAATGGGGTCACGAAGAGTCAGATACTATTGAGCAACTCAACTGAACTGAGCTGAACCTTGGATTCACTGATACTGCTTACAGTTAGTTCTCTTCCCACCAAGTTTCCTTTTTACTCCTTTTACTGTTATTTGTACTAAACCATATACCAACCATAATCTTATGTATGCATGCTCAGTCATGTCTGACTCTGTGACCCCAGACTGTAGCCTGCCAGCCTCCTCTGTCCATGGGATTTTCTAGGCAAGAATACTGGAATGCCTTGCCATTTGCTTCTCCTGGGGATCTTCCCAACCCAGGGATCAAACTGGCATCTCCTTTATTGGCAGGCATATTCTTTACCACTGAGTCACCTGGGAAGCCCCTTACCAACCATAATATCATTTGGTTTTTTCCAACTTCTCCCTTGATGTATATACACACATACATACACACACACACACACACACGTATATATACACACATACATATGTATACATAATATATAGACACTTTGGTTTACTGAATCTTCTATCTCAAGAACAGTATATTATCAATCACCAAGCAATTTAAATCCAGGGATTGATAATGCTCACATTTTATACCTTCTTGCTCATGCATTAATCTGAAAGTGTGCATAATCATACATTAACTGAATTTGTATTGCCTTTGTATCCTTGATGTATCCTATGCTGAAATGCTCTTCTCCAAGAGGTGAAAAAAAGTGAGAATTCAAAGTCAAGCACTGGCAGGCCTTTCCTCCCCAACTGTCCCCAGCACTCTACAATCTTCTTTCTATCATGAAATCTTTTCAGGGACTTCCCTAGTGATCCAGTGGTTAGACACTGTGCTTCCACTGCAGGGGGCACAGGTTTGATCCCTGGTCGGGAAACTAAGATCCTAAATGCTGCCACGTTGGTTAAAAAAAAAGAAAAGAAATCTTTCCATATTCCCAGCTCCCTAAAATCCTGTAATAGAATTGCTTGTCCTCTGCTGTGTGCTTCCTCAAACTCTATAAACACCTATCTCTCTAGTTCTTATTTACATATTAATATTTGTCCCCCTCTTTTTTAGATTATCATCTTCTTAAGTAAAAGGATTATGTTTTCCTTTCCTTGTCTACCATAGAGCACTTTTTAGATTCCCTATAAATGTCTATTTAAAACATATTAAATTGTTGTTTTTCAGTTGTTCAGTTGTGTCTGACTCTTTGAGACCCCATAGACTGAAGTACTGAAGGCTTCCCTGTCCTTCACTATCTCCCAGAGTTTGCTAACTGAATGTAAAAAATGATTTTTATTGAGAATTAAACATTAGAATTTGAATAAGGTGTAAAAGTATAATCAATGATAAAACAAGCACTTAGTCTCTTTAATGACATTTATTGAACACTCAGTGTGTGCCATGAATATTGTGCATAGGAATTAGACTGAGTAATACATCATTGCATCTTTGCAACCAGATTTACCACACAAATAATTTGGGGAAAAAATGCCAAGTTAAAAATAAAGCACATAGCTATTTAGAAGAGATCTTCCAAGGAATTATATCTGAAATATGCTCCTTGGAAATGAAAGAAAATTTGTTTCAATAAAATAAAATCCAAAGCTTTCCCCCCATGATCCAATTTCCTTGATGTTTATGTTCACGTCAATGCACAGGTCTCCACTTCATATTGTGATAAGTTAAATATGAATTTTATGTTTCTTCAAAGATTCACATCATTTAAAATTCATTTAAATTTCATTCAAGGAAAATATTTTTAATAAAGTGGTATAACTCAATACTTTAAACGATTTATTTGTGTAAAGAGTATTTTAAGTTATCATTTACAGTAATAATCAATTTATTTGAACATAGAAATATTATACGTAGGTTAAATGTAAAAAGATGAAAAAAGATATGCCATGCAAACACTAATCAAAAGGAAACTATAGTGGCTACATTAATATTCCAGATAAAGTAGTTTTCAAAGTACAGAAAATTACCAGGGACATAAAGGGTCATTACATAATTATAAAATGACCAATTCACCAAGAACATACAACAACCCTATGTGTGTACACACCAATAACAGAGTTTCAAAATATGAAATCAAAACTAACAAAACTGAAGGGAGAAATAAGTTGAAATTACATAAGAGAAATAAGAAACAATTACAGTTGGAGAGTTGAACACCTTTTACTCAGTAATTGATAAAACCAGTAAACATAAATTAGCAAGTATGTAGAAAGACTGAACAGCACCATCAGTCAACGGGACCTAATATATATTTAAGGAATGTGTCATTCTATAAAAACAAATGCATGTTTCTTTAAGCAAACTTGGACTCTTCACCAAGATAGACTATATCATTGGTCAAAAAACAAATTTTAACAAATTTTACAAAATTAAGATCATAGTAAAATGTTTTTGACCATAATGGAATCAAGCTAGATACCAAAAATTTTAAAAACACTGAGAGAATTTCTATACATTTGGAAATTAGACACACACTTCAAAATAATCCATGAGTCAAAGAGGATGTCTCAAGTGAACTATATTGAAATAAGCATATGAAAATATATTGAAATAAGCATATGAAAAGATGCTCAACATGAAATGTCATCAGAGAACTGCAATTTTAAACAATAATGAAATGCCACTATCAATAGAAACTTATTAGAATGGTGAAAATCCAAAACACTGACAAAAACAAATGCCGGTAAAGATGTGAAACAGAAACTCTAATTCATTCGTGGTGGAAATGCAAATGGTACAACCACTTTGGAAAATAGTTTGGCAGTTTCTTAAAAAACTTAACATATTCTTACCATGTGATCCAGCAGTCATACTCTTTGGTATTTACCCAAAGGAGCTGAAAACTTGTGTCTACACAAAAACCTGCACAAGTATGTATGTAATAGCTTTATTTATAATTTCCAAAAACCTGAAGCAGTCACAGTGTTCTTCAATAGGGGAATAGGTAAACTGTGTAGGAAAGGAGGGATAAATAGGTTGAACATAGAAGATTTTTACGTCTCAGAAACTATTGTGTATAGTACTGTAATGATGAATATATGTCTTTATACCTTTTCACAATCCATAAGATGTACAACACTAAGAATAAACCCTAATTTAAATTATGGACTTTGGGTAATAATGATGCATCATTGTAGGCTCGTTGATTATAACAAATATACCACACTGTGTAGAATGGGAATAGTGGAGAATGCTGTGCATATGAGGGGTATATGATAAGTCTCTGTATCTTCTGCTTGATTTTGCTATGAACCTGAAACTATTCTAAAAAATAAAACTTAGTTTTTAAAAAAGAAAAGACCTTTGTGTTTAAAAATAATTCTCTAAGAAGCTAGAAAATAAATTAATCAACCCAAAGTTGGAATATGTAAATAATAAAAATGAAATATGAAATTGATTTAAAAAATCATTAGAAAGAATAAACAAATCCAAATACTTGTTCTCTAAAAATAACATTAAAATATTTCAGTTTTTTAAGGAATCTCCACACTGTTCTCCATAGTGGCTGTACTAGTTTGCATTCCCACCAACAATGTAAGAGGGTTCCCTGACCCAGCAATCCCACTGCTGGGCATATACACTGAGGAAACCAGAATTGAAAGAGACACATGTACCCCAATGTTCATCACGGCACTGTTTATAATAGCCAGGACATGGAAGCAACCTAGATGTCCATCAGCAGATGAATGGATAAGAAAGCTGTGGTACATATACACAATGGAGTTTTACTTAGCCATTAAAAAGAATACATTTGAATCAGTTCTAATGAGATGGATGGAACTGGAGCCAATTATACAGAGTGAAGTAAGCTAGAAACAAAAACACCAATACAGTATACTAACACATATATATGAAATTTAGAAAGATGGGAACAATAACCCTGTATGCGAGACAGCAAAAGAGACACTGATGTATAGAACAGTCTTTTGGACTCTGTGGGAGAGGGAGAGGGTGGGATGATTTGGAAGAATGGCATTGAAACATGTATAATATCATATAAGAAACGAATCGCCAGTCTAGGTTTGATGCATGAGACAGGGTGCTCAGGGCTGGTGCACTGGGATGACCCAAAGGATGGGATGGGGAGGGAGGTGGAAGGGGTTTCAGGATTGGGAACACGTGAACACCCATGGTGGATTCATGTTGATGTATGGCAAAACCAATACAATATTGTAAAGTAATTAGCCTCCAATTTAAATAAATAAATTTAAATCAAAAAAAAAATATTTCAAATGGAAGTTTCTCAAAAATTTGAAATAGAGCTACCATATAATTCAGCAATTCCACTTCTGGGTACTTATCTGAAGAAAACAAACTCACTAACTTGAAAAGAAATACGCACCTTCACGTTCATTGCAGCACTATTTACAATAGCCAAGACATGGAAATAACCTAAGTGTCCACTAACTGATGAATGGATAAAGAAAATGCAGTATATATGCATGTGTGTGTGTGTGTGTATTGAATATTTTTCAGGCATAAAAAGAAATGCAATCTTGCCATTTGCAAAATATAAATGGACCTTGAGGGCATTATGATAGTGAAATAAGTCAGACACACAAAGACATATACTGTATGATCTTACTTATATGTGAAATCTAGAAAAAATAAAAAACAAGATTATAGAAACAGGAACAGATTGCTGGTTGCCAGAGGTGGTGGGATTTGGCAAGGGGGTTGCCTAGGCAGTGTATAAAAGAGGTGAAGAGTCAAAAGATGCAAACTTCCAGTTATGAAATAAATATCATAGGGACTATAATTACTAATATTGTATGTTTGAAGGTTACTGAGAGAATAAATCTTAAAGTTTTTATGGTGAGAAAATTCTGTAACTATGTATTGTGGTAGATGATAACTAGATCTATTGTGATGATCATTTTGCAATATATATACAAATATTGAATCATTTTGTTGTAACCTAAAACTAATGTAATGTTTTAAGTCAATTATACATCAATAAAAATATTTATTTTAAGTAACCTCCTTATGCACTAGATTAAAAAGAAAAAAGAATGAAAATATGCACAATCAGGAATGAGAAAGGAACTATAATCACAGATTACAATAATTACAAGAGTTAAAAAACAGAACTATGTTCAACTCTCTAATAATAAATGTTAAAATCTAGATGAAATAGATGGTTCCTTAGTATCCCCTGGAGTAGGAAATGGCAGCCCACTTTGGTATTCTTGCCTGGAGAATTCCCTGGACAGAGGAGCCTGGTGGGCAACAGTCCAAGGGATTGCAAAGAGTTGGACATACTGAGTGACTACCATTTTCACTTACACATTAGTAAAATGTAAATTACTAGCAGTTAACCAAAGAAAAATATAAGAACTTGAATCAGTTATTTACCATAGAAGAGATTGGAAAGGTAATTAAAATATAATCATTTTATAAAGTATGAGGATAGAATGAAGCTGAAATTGAGTGGTTCTGTTAAGACCTACAAGACCTTCTAGAACTAACATCAAAAATAGATGTCTTTTTCATCATAGGGGACTAGAATGCAAAAGTAGGAAATCAAGAGATACCTAGAGTAACAGGCAAGTTTGACCTTGGAGTACAAATGAAGCAGGGCAAAGGCAGAGTTTTGCCAAGAGAACACACTCCTTGAACAACACAAGAGACGACTTTACACATGAACATCATTAGACGGTCAATACCAAAATCAGATTGATTGTATTCTTTGTAGCTGAAGATGGAGAAGCTCTATATAGTCAGCAAAAATGAGACCTGGAGCTGACTGAAGCTCAGATCATGAGCTCCTTATTGCAAAATTCAGGCTTAAATTGAAAAAGTAGGAAACCCCCCTAGACCAGTCAGATATGTCCTAATTCAAATCCCTTATGATTACACAGTGGAAGTGACGAATAGTTTCAAGGAATTAGATCTGATAGAGTGCCTAAAGTACTATTGTTGAAGGTTCATAACACTGTACAGAAGGCAGTGACCAAAACCACCCGAAAGAAAAAGAAATGCAAGAAGGCAAAGTGGTTGTCTGAGGAGGCCTTACAAACAGCTGAGAAAAGGAGAAAACTGAAAGGCAAAGGCAAAAGGAAAGATACACACAACTGAATGCAGAGTTCCAGAGAATAGCAAGGAGAGATAAGAAAGCCTTCCTCAGTGATCGATGCAAAGAAATAGAGGAAAACAACAGAATGGGAAAGACTAGAGATCTCTTCAAGAAAGTTAGAGATACCAAGAGAACATTTCATGCAAAGGCGGGCACGATAAAGGACAGAAGCAGAAAGGACCTAACAGAAACATGTTGATGTTTGGCAGAAACCAACACAATTCTGTAAAGCAATTATCCTTCAATTAAAAACAAATAAATAAATTTAAAATAAAATAAAAGAAGCAGAAGAACTGTAGAAAAAAAGGTCTTAGTGACCCAGATAACCACAATGGTGTGTGTGTTCACTCACCTAGAGCCAGACATCCTGGAATGCAAAGTCAAGTGGGCCTTAGGAAGCATCACTACAAACAAAGCTACTGGAAATGATGGAATCCCAGCTGAGCTATTTTAAATCCTCAAAGATGATGCTGTGAAAGTGCTGCACTCTGTATGCCAGCAAATTTGGAAAACCCAGCACTAGCCACAGAACTGGAAAAGGTTGGTTTTCATCCCAATCCCAAAGAAAGGCAATACCAAAGAATATTCAAACTACAGTACAATTGTGTTCATTTCACCTGCTAGCAAGGTAATGCTCAAAATCCTGAGCAAGCTAGGCTTTACCAGTACGTGAACCAAGAACTTCAAGATGTACGAGCTGGGTTTAGAAGAGGTGGAGGATCAAGAGACCAAATTGCCAACATCCACTGAATCATAGAAAAAGCAAGAGAATTCCAGAAAAACATCTACTTATGCTTCATTGACTATGCTAAAACCTTTGACTGTGAAGATCACAACAAACTGTAGAAAATTCTTTTAAAAAGTGGAAATACCAGACCACCGTTCCTGTCTCCAGAGAAACATGTATACAGATCAAGAAACACAGTTAGAACTAAACATGGAACAACAGACTGGTTCAAAACTGGGAGAGGAGTCTATTGTCTGTCTGTTGTCAAGGCTGTCTATGTCACCACCCTGCTTATATGCAGAGTAAATGGGGCTTCCCAGGTGGCGCTAGTGGTGAAGAACCTATCTGCCAATGCAGGAGACATAAGGGATGTGGGTTCCTTCCCTGGGTCAGGAAGACCCCCTGGAGGAGGGCATAGCAATCCACTCCAGTATTCTTGCCTGGTAAGTCCCATGGACAGAGGAGCCTGATGGACTAGAATTCATAAGGCTGCTAAGAATCGGACATGATTGAAGCAACTTAGCATGCACACTAAGCAAAAGCATATCTTGAAATGCTTGCTTGCCTAAGTTCAACCTTTTCTTAGATCTAGATTTTTTCTAAATTATGTCTGAATAATGTATATATTTTTATATTTGTAAACCAAATATATATATTTACAAAAAAAGTACTATGTGCAACTCTATAGCAGTAAAATTTTGAATCTATCATATATACATATATAAATATATAAAGAGGGCTTCCCTGATGTCTCAGCTGATAAAGAACCTGCCTGCCAGTACAGGAGATGCAAGAAATGCACATTCAGTCCCTGAGTCAGAAAGATTCCCTGGAGGAGGAAATGGCAACCTGCTCTGGTGTTCTTGCCTGGAAAACTCCATGGACAGAGGAGCCTAGTGGGCTATAGTCCATGGGGTCACAAGTTGGACTCACCACACACACACAAATATATAAAGAAGATGATTTTATTATATGTCATTCAGAATTTTTAGTTTTTTTTTTTTAAGATTATTTGAATAACTTATTCTGCCATTAACAGATGCCACATCTGTTTGATGTATATTTACAATATATTTGACAGAGGTTGATGTTATTAACATAAAATATTTTTATCAATCAGTAAGAAAATGATGCCTGAATTAATGGAGAAAAAATGGTGAAGAATATAAATAGTCTACTTTCAGAGGAATAAATATAATTTGTAAATGAACATGCTTAAAATGTTGTTATTGAGACAGAAGTTCTCTTTCTTCCGTTCTCCCTATGTCACCGCATCTATGATTCCTTCATTCTTCTATGTTTTCCTCTTTTACTTTAGGCTTCACCATCCTGCAATCAGAAGGTCTATCTACACGTGATTGTAGTATTTTATGCTTTCATATTTTTTCACTTCTCTTTGGTCTGAATGAAATTTTTTCTAGAATAAAAAATGTACTATTTTATAAATTTTATGTTTAGAGATTCGTTTTCTTCTATACAATATTATTATCTGTGTGCTTTTCTATCAAATAAACAGTAAGTAAATTAGAGCAGATGAAGGAAAGCCAATGCTCTTTGAATTTATTTTAGTATCTGCACCATAATCCTAGAACATAAGCACTTCATTTAACCCTTATGTGTAAAAATTGGATTCATCAGCACTCCCTATAGGAATAAATTAAATCACTTGGATCTCTTGAATAATTAGCACCTTTCTGAGAGTCAAAATTGTTTAATAGTAATACTAAGATATAAATGAAAAGTATCTGGGTTCAAAGTCCAGCTCTCTCACCAGTTGTGTGAGCTTAGAAATTATTTGCAGTCCTTGGGCCACTTTTTTCTCATCTGTTACATGTAATCATGTAATATGACATCATATAATACCTTTTGTTTTTTAGTGACAGGACCATTGATCTCCATGACCTAGTACTTCCTGCACAAAAGCAAATATTTTATTTTTACTATTTTTAAATTTTCATCAGTATAATAATTTAAAATATTTTCTAATTCCTTTAATCTGTATTTTATGACTAATAGGTCAAAAATGCTTTCTTAAATTTATTGTCCATATAACTTCCTTTCATGTCAATTATCTTTTACTATTGTTTGCCCAATTTTCTACTGGGTTGTGTCCTCTTTAAAATTTTTTTCTTTCCAAATTACATTTAGAGAGGATAGAGAGGAAAACAAAGAGTTCTTCTCTCAAGAGTTCTCCTCTCACTCTTAGTTCATGTCAATATGAAATCCTTTCTCTAATGCAAGGTTAAAGAAATGTATTCCTTTTCAGTAACCACCATTTCAAACAATTGCAATGAATAAAAACATGACAGTTGTTCTCAAAATTTTATTTGAAGTCAGTTTATTTGTATTGTTACATGAACTGGAAGGGTCTAGAACAATGCTTCTCAAATAGTGATATGTAAACCAACATCATCAGCATCACACAGAGCTTGAAAATGCACAATCTCAAGCTAAATCCCTGCTGAAATACAATCTCCATTTTAACAAGATTCTAGCTGATTTACACGGGGGTTGTGAAATACTAGTATAGGTAATGCAATAAGATTAAATACGAGAAACACCTCGTATCTCTTAATATTTATATTAGCCCCCTCTAGGTCATACCGGAGAAGGCAATGGTACCCCACTCCAGTACTCTTGCCTGGAGAATCCCATGGACGCGGGAGCCTGGTAGGCTGCAGTCCATGGGGTCGCTAAGAGTCGGACGCGACTGAGCGACTTCACTTTCACCTTTCACTTTCATGCATTGGAGAAGGAAATAGCAACCCACTCGAGTGTTCTTGCCTGGAGAATCCCAGGGACGGGGGAGCCTGGTGGGCTGCCGTCTATGGGGTCGCACAGGGTCGGACACGACTGAAGCGACTTAGCAGCAGCAGCAGCAGCTAGGTCATATGGGTGGCAAATGTTTTCCAAGTAGATAATCTGGGTGTATTTTTTAAATGCATAGTGTCTTTGCCACACATGTAAAACTGTTATGTAGTCAAGATTTATCTTGTTCTTTATAAATTCTGAATCTTGGCTCCCTTATAAGAAGCTCACTCAGCTCAAAATCATATAAATATTGTGCTGCATTTTCTTTTGATATTTGCATTAAAAAGTACTACTTACACATGTGATTAACTTTTTTAATAAGAAGCAAAACATGATAAATTTTAAGAAGTCAAAATGTGGAGTTAATTTAGTATTGCACGATAGGCTGCTTTATCACAAGGCAACTTTTTTGTACCTCATATTCACTGGATTATTGAAAGATATTTTTCCAGATGCTTTCAAGGCCATTACAGCCAAGAATCTGATGCTGTCTGGAGAATAACTGTTAGAATGAAGCTAAATACATTAAATTAGCAGATCAATGAACTAAATGTAGCATGATACTAGCAGGATGGGCTTGTTCCTGGTTTGTTTTTTTTTTTTTTTTGGAACTAGGTCTAAGGTAAATGTGAGAATTGTACAGGCTTTCCAATAGTAACCAAAACAGTATTGTGGAATCATGATTTGCATGTTCCAGACATGGAAGCATGATTCATTGATGTCTAATCATTCTTAAACCAGCTTAGAGGAGTGTTCTAAGATCTGATCATTTATGAACCTTACAGGTCTGCAATAAGTCTGTTTTCAAAAGCATTATTGTTTAGTCACTCAGTTGTGTCCGACTCTTTGCAACTGCAGCATACCAGACTTCCCAGTCCTTCACTATCTCCCAGAGTTTGCTCAAACGCATGTCCATTGAGTCGAAAGCATTACATTGTAATAATTAAGAGCTCTGATTCTGGGCTCCAGGTACCTAGGTTCAAATCTCATGTCCACCTTTAATAAGGCTGTGACTGGCCAGTTAGGTGACTCCTCTGGTTTGGTTCTTCATCAGCAAAATGAGGATAATGATAGTACCAGATAGTACCAACACCACAGTATGGTTAGGAGGATTAAATCAGTTAATGTTTATAAAGTGCTTAAGTTCAACAACTGGCATGAGTGTGCTCTAAAGGATATTTTTTTTTTTTTGCCTAAATAGAAATGCAAACCATACTTATGGTTAGATGATATAATATAGATAAAAATATTCATGTAATATAAAGAAGAGGGACATCATTCTGGAAATTCTTTTTCCTCTGGCCTTGCTGCACAGCTTATGGGATGTTAGTTCTCCAACCAGAGATTGAAACTGGGTCACAGGCCAGAGCAGTGAAGGCTTAACTAATCACCAGATCCTAACCATTGGACTGCCAGGGAATTCTCTGGAAATTCCTTATATTAGAAATTAATAGAAAGAGAACAGGTTTCCCCTCCTTGGAGTTAAATCTATACAGAAATAAAAACAAGAAATTTCTTTAAGTATCAGTTAAAGAAGTTCCTTGATCCCTCTGCCCAGTACTCATGCCATTTCCATTAGGTCTTTTCTCCCTCCATTCAACATCCCTCCTTATGAAAAACAGGGACATGCAGAAACATAACCTCCAATTAAATCTCCTGAACTTTGTTTGCTACATAACAAATAGGTTTGGATATTCAGAGCATATTCACTTATTATATTGTACAGTCACCAATATAGCTTCAATAGTAAAAACAAATGAGGGTTTCACTGTTACAATGAACATTATTTTTTATAATGAGGAGACATAGTCTTCCTTTGACTTTAACATTTTGTCTTGTTAACATCTCTGTTTCCCCTCCCTCCACTCTATCATAATAAAGCTTTTACTGGAAAGGGGGGTGGGGGGTGACTAACAACAACAAAGAATCACTACTCTTAAGGGAAGCAGGAGACAATGACTGTTAAGGATATCAAACTGGATAGCATGCTTTATGTCTAGCTTCTTCCTGCTCCATTTTATTGTTGCTGAAATAAATATTGGCTACTAAAGCCTTATGAAAGTCCATAAGTAGTCACATAAATCTGGCTGTGACTATGTAATCCATCTCTTTGGAGAGAAAGAGAACAGTCATCTAAGAATTGTACAAATATCTGCCTTTAATAGCTTCAGATTTTCATAGACTGCTTTAGCAACAAATTTGAAAATAGTTTTGTATCTATATTTAAAGTTTGAAATTGCACCCACTTTTGTTCCATTTCACAGTAGTTACTGTGCAGATTGTTCCATTATTTCTCAAGTTATAAAGTAATTTTACTGAAAATTTTCACAACACTTCATTGGTACAAGCTAAAACTGCACTTTGCTTACAATCAAACAAAGCAACATTTTTTGCCGTTCAACCCATTATTACTTTCTTCCCTAAACGGTGAAAAAAATCAGGACATATATTTTCCCCTTAGAATATGAAACTTTTCCCTTAGGTGAATGCCTAATGTTTGTGTTTTATTTTTCAAGCAGAACACTCCAATTGCAGTCCCCAAACCAAGTGGAAAGATAGATTATGTCATTTCTTATCTCTATAGCATGAGCACTACACACCCAAGCCCAAGTATAAAATAACAAGATGAAAATATTATGCATG
The DNA here is from genome assembly GCF_029378745.1 of Bos indicus. Lineage (NCBI taxonomy): Eukaryota > Metazoa > Chordata > Mammalia > Artiodactyla > Bovidae > Bos > Bos indicus. Next base: position 45,230,139 of record NC_091762.1, on the reverse strand, counting down.
TGGCTCATTTAGTGAATAGAAAACTCATCTTCTAGTACTATATATGTTTTCACGGAAATAAAATTGGAAAAGAAGACTTGATATCTCACAATGCACTAATATGAAAACACCACATTGATAAAGTTGGAGAGAAAAATGTCAGGTTCCAATACCTCATATTTGCTAGCTGTTTGTTATATGCTTTTTACACCAGGGGTGTGAAAGACTTAGCAAATACATTTTTAAAAATACCATATTTAGATGTAGTTACTTTTACACTGTGAACCCTTAGAGATTCTTCTAGGTACAGACAGTTTCCATAAGAACAATAGTTTTATAAAACCTCTCATGTTTGGGTTTGCTTTTTGGGTTTTCTTTTCCTTTTTTTTTTTTTTTTGGTCTAAGTTATTTATTTTTTTAACTATTTTCTTTTTTATGATTAGCTTATAGCTCTGTAGTTCCAGCTGTTTCATTCTGTAACTCTAAAACCCTATCACTAGGGAGTTCTGTGTAATTGCCCATAATATGTACCACATTATCCATTTCAGGAACTGTGCTGAAAGACAGCAGCAGTAAGGGGGTTTCTAAAGGCAGTCTGGTTTACACTAATGGACCTAACAGGAAGGAAATGCAATTTGAAAGAAGCTGATGCATATGTTCTATTGCTGAATATAATGTTTGATTTAATTATTAACTGTCAGTGATGGAGAGGCAGATCCTGTTCAGCCCTACTTAGAGTGCAATGCTTTGCATTCAAAGAAAATAAACGACAGAAACTTTTGTCTTTCAATCCATGACTTAACAAAGAATAGATGCCTCCTTCCACAAATAAGTCATAGCTTTCAAAATTGCCTTTACTTTAGGTATAAATTCGACAATAAAAATTTCTGGCTAGCATTTTCTTTTTTCATTTCTTATTTTTTATTGTTGGGGGGCTGAGAACTAGTATCATACATGAAAACTTTCTCTGAGAAGTGGTTTTGAATTAAACACAGAGGCCTGAACTGAGTCACTTTCTGAATTTTCTAGTTAGGGACCCTATCGTGTGTTGAGGCAGAAGACGTTTTAGCAAAGAGAGCTGAAATGCATGGCTTTATTTTCCTTCCTCTTTTTCCCAGAATGAGTGATTTGGCACTCAGCTTCTGTCCATTTCTTTTAATTGGCATTTTGCAACTTCCACTAAGGCTCTCCTTTGCTTTGAAAGCCCGTAATTGTGTGTGAAAGGCAGAGAGCAAGATGTAAAAAACAGATTCGTTAGAGAGCAGACATATTCATGTCTCTTCTTAGTTAGTTTATTCCTTCATTGGTACAAAATGACCTAATATATACAAAGAAAGGGGCATCAGCCCACTGAATTTGCAAGGGAGCTCAGTGGACAAAATATTCTGTTGGGTCAGTCAGCTGGAAAAGAGTGGTTTAGTACTATGTGTAAACAGAATAATAGGGCCATGTAATTTTAGTTGTGCATTTTATATCTATCTGGTGAGATTATTATCTTTGACACTAGCCTAGACAGATGCATAACGGGGGCTGAAATTAAACAATAGTGATGATATTTGGAGCTCATCCAAAATGCTCTCTATTGTTTACATAAGTGGCTCCAACATCATTATTTGATCCATAATTTCTCATTTTTTATTACACATATGTTCTTGCATAGAACAGCACACAACATCAACTCAGTGGGAGGCATTTTTCTTTACAATTTCAAAAGGAATTGTTTATTTTTGTCATGAGGATAATAGAAAGCAATGAAGCTTCCTGGAAATACAATACCACAATTCAAATGTCTAATTGATTTAGACAGATTAAGTAAAAAATATAGGGCCAATCTATATTTTTGTTCTCTCTAACAGTCCAAATGTCTTATTTGAGTGTTTCCATTCTTATGCTAGGCTGAGGGATTCACTATTTTAGTTATGAATGACTGGGATCTGGCTCATGTAGAATCATTACTAAACTGATAGAGTTTAATTCTAATGTTCTCAATTCGAAGGAATTTAGAAGAATATAATTTATCCACCCAAGTGCCTATGAAAGCAGTGCTTGATGAACTTGAAAAGATTTGAAAGCTCAGTTCCTAGAAGCATATTAATCACAAATACTGAATTATGCTACTCAAATTCTATCATTGAAATCAAGCCATATAATAGCCAGGCTCTCATTTTTTCCCCCAAACTATAGTTATATAGGTTTGATACATTCTCAAAGATGATTTTAATAAGACCTTAAATCTTCTACACTTTAGTAGAAAATAATCTTCCAGTAGGTACTACTGTCCTTAAAAACAGCTACCTAATCCATGTACATAAAACATATCGTATGTCCACTTATAAATATATATATATATATATAATGCCATAAGATAAAATCACTCTGAAAAGTACTCAAAAATAAAGTATAACTGTGTTGTATTTGAGCTCTCATTTGTTGTAATTTCAAGTAACTACACATTTTTTACTATACTTTTAGAGATGACCATTTCATATTCATAGTTATAAGCTTAAACTTAATTTTCAAATGATAGACATTTTAAATGTGTTTAGATGTAAGTGTTCAAACAAGAAAAGTGTACATTTGGACTGTGACCTGCCTGTCCTTTTCAGTGTTTAGAAACATCATGTACGGTGTCTGACTTATCCCGTTGCCAAAGTGGGATATTTGCTCCAGATTTCTATGGTCGCCTCTCCAATGCACACAACACACAAATGCTGAGTAATCCCTCTGAAAATTACAACACTTCAAACCTGCTTATAAATGCAGTTTTAAAAATGGTCATGAGACGCTACAAAGTGGGACTGAGGTCATTCCAGAGGTTACAGCTACACACCTGTGGGCTGAGGGGAGTAATTCCCTCCCAGGCTGAGAGCTCTGTTTATAAATACAATGCAAATATTTGACTGTGCAGGTGTATCTTCATTTCGAATCTGATTCCACCAGGCAGCAAAACAGGTGTCCTGGCTGCATGCTAATCAGGAAAAAAAAAGTCTGAAATATGCATCTGCATACTGGCATCTGGGCAGAAATTGTCCGAACACATTCTCAGAGGGAGTCTTAGAAAATGGGCCTCTTTTGCTTCACTTAGTACTGTGAGATGTATTTTGCATATGGAAAAACAAATTCACCACCCATTAGGGACAGCTACTACGCATGGCAGATGAGGCAGCCAGAATGCAGACACAGACTAACAAGCTGGCTAAGTTTAAGACAAGTTGGTAAAAGTTTCTGGGTTTTCTGGAAGTGTAAAGTGTTCCCTAACAACAGCATTGGATCTCCAAGAAGGCAGGGGGCAGGGGTTGTAGGAAGGAAAGCAGAAACATGGGTGATGTTTATGCAGAAGTTTCCTATTTTGGTTCCTTCGTTTAGTTCCATTCGCTTTTTAAATTTTAATTCCTCCCTTTTTCCTCCTCAGGGACACCTCTGCTCTTTTCCTTCTTCTTAAGATGAGAACTGAATTTTAGTTGATAGGATTTTCAGAATACAAAAATATGGTGAGTTGGATTAATTAGAATATTTCACAGAAACCTCACTGCCTTCAGTTATCCTCTTGACAAAGATAAATGCAAATTCTTGCAGGATTCATCAAATCAAGTCACATTTTCTAGATCCATTCCTATAGGTGCTAGACAACTAAAGTAGCATAATAAAGAGGGGAACAGCTTTTTTTAAAAAAAGAACAAATAGAAGATAAGCAGTAAAATATATTCATAGCTCCTGGAATTTGTTCGGTTCTGAATTTTTATTTGGTCCATCTGCCCTACCATATATTAATATGACAATATGTCTCAAAGATATGCATTTCTAAATTTAAATATTTACTTTGGATCATATTGGTTTAATTGGGTATTTGTGCTGACTTAAGTTTCAAATTAAAATTATCCAGAGAAAGAAATAATTGTGCCCTTTAGTCCACAACAATAAGCTACAAGTTTTGACCATATATGAAATTCTCTGACTTTTATTTATTAACAAAGGAGGAAGCTCTGTGGGAAACAGTCAAAACCACAGAAGCTCTACTTTACCAGAGGCCACAATTGCTCCCCTTCTTCCCAAAGTCAGGACTTCCTTGGTGGCTCAGACGGTAGAGAATCTGCCTGTAATGCGGGAGACCTGGATTTGATCCCTGGGTCAGGAATGTCCCCTGAAGACGGGCGTGGCAACCCACTCCAGTATTCTTGCCTGAGAGTTCCACGAACAGAGGAGCCTGGTAGGCTACAGTCCAAGGGGTCCCAAAGAGTTGGATGCTGCTAACACTTTCACTTTTCCCAGTCAGCTCCAGCTAGGCTTCTATTAAATGTGTGTTCTTCTATCGTGTTGGTGACTGAGAAAAAGATTCAGTGGACAGTAAAATCTACATTTTAATAACATTTTTTATATTTATCCAAATTCATCACTGATTTTTTAAAATTCTAGGCACCGGGTGCTCTAGCCAAAGCCAGTGTTTTCTCCACAATAAATGTTCACTTTTTAATTATCAGAAAAGAACATAAGACCTTCAAGAAACATCTCCCAAGAGCCTAGAGTTTTCCAAAACTCCACTGTAACAGCATTCAGTTCAGTTCAGTCTCTCAGCCGTGTCCGACTCTTTGCGACCCCATGAATTGCAGCATGCCCGGCCTTCCTGTCCATCACCAACTCCTGGAGTTCACTGAGACTCACGTCCATCGAGTCAGTGATGCCATCCAGCCATCTCATCCTCTGTCGTCCCCTTCTCCTCCTGCCCCCAATCCCTCCCAGCATCAGAGTCTTTTCCAAGGAATCAGTCAACTCTTCACATGAGGTGGCCAAAGTACTGGAGTTTCAGCTTTAGCATCATTACAGCATTAGTACTAATAAATTTTGGACATTATAATGGTGCAAAGTTTGACATGAGGTAAAAAGAATCTTCTCATCACTACTTCACTCAATATACCCAGGCCTGGGTGGCATACCTGCATCAGTGTCCCTTGACATGTACTCCTACTTCAAGCCCAATTCAAATGATATCAGAGCTATAATTTTTCTCATTACAACTCAAAAGTGAAGTGAAGTGAAGTTGCTCGGTCGTGTCTGACTCTTTGCAACCCCATGGACTGTAGCCTACCAGGCTTCTTAGACCATGGGATTTTCCAGGCAAGAGTTCTGGAGTAGGTTGCCATTTCCTTCTCCAGGGGATCTTCCCAACCCAGGGATCAAACCCGGGTCTCCCGCATTGTAGGCAGATGCTTTACCCTCTTTTAAGTGGAAGTTAAATCAGTTCTTCCTTATTTGAAAATTTTGGCATTTAATTCATGTTGAGAGAGAGAAAAAAAGAGAGAGATTGAGAGAGAACAAGGATTGTTGCTTAAGTAACAGTAACATCCAATAGAGACTTTACAGACTAAAAATACAGATTAAGAAATTGGCATATATTAATAAATTGAAATTACAATTGTTTATTCAGTTACTCCAAATCATGTTTTAGAATAAGCTGTATAAAAAATAGTGAAAATTTTTATTTTACTAATTTCATTCTGAAAATGTCCTACTCTCATTTATTTGATTAAAATGTGTAAAAAGATTTGAAATGAACAGGCTGTAAGTTAGGAATGTGGGCAAATCCTCCCTATAGAAAGCTTTGTATGACCTTCTATCTTGACTGCCCTTTCCATATAACTTTCAGATTGCTCTATATATCATGAGTATGACTCATATAAATATCTCTAGATAGGCCTGTGGCAAGGAAGTCCTTTCCTATGTCATTATCTTTTAAGGGGGGATAGTCACCTGTATTATTTGACAGCAGATGAATTGGCATATACTAAGAGATTGCCAGGAGAAATATCAATAACCTCAGATATGCAGATGACACCACCCTTATGGCAGAAAGTGAAGAAGAACTAAAAAGTCTCTTGATGAAAGTGAAAGAGGAGAGTGAAAAATTTGGCTTAAAGCTCAACATTCAGAAAACTAAGATCATGGCATCTGGTCCCATCACTTCATGGAATATAGATGGGGAAACAGTCGAAACAGTGTCAGACTTTATTTTTTTGGGCTCCAAAATCACTGCAGATGGTGACTGCAGCCATGAAATTAAAAGATGCTTACTCCTTGGAAGGAAAGTTATGACCAACCTAGATAGCATATTCAACAGCAGAGACATTACTTTGCCAACAAAGGTCTGTCTAGTCAAGGCTATGGCTTTTCCAGTGGTCATGTATGAATGTGAGAGTTGGACTGTGAAGAAAGCTGAGCACCAAAGAATTGATGCTTTTGAACTGTGGTGTTGGAGAAGACTCTTGAGAGTCCCTTGGACTGCAAGGAGATCCAACCAGTCCATCCTAAAGGAGACCAGACCTGGGTGTTCATTGGAAGGACTAATGCTGAGGCTGAAACTCCAACCTTGGCCACCTCATGTGAAGAGTTGACTCATTGGAAAAGACCCTGATGCTGGGAGGGATTGGGGGCAGGAGGAGAAGGGGATGACAGAGGATGAGATGGCTGGATGGCATCACTGACTCGATGCACGAGTTTGGGTGAACTCCAGGAGTTGGTGATGGGCAGGGAGGCCTGGCATGCTGTGATTCATGGGGTCGCAAAGAGTCAGACACGACTGAGCGACTGAACTGAACTGAAGAGAAGTTATTATCTGCAAGTACAATAATATTGATTGGGGCTATTTTGCTGGTGAATAAAGGTAAAAGACACAACTGACATAATTGGAGCTCAAATATAACTGAATAGAGGTTTTAGCTTTTATATAAAGAGCTGAGGCTACTATGGTAAAGCAATATTGAGCTCATTTGGGATAGGTTATAAAGTTCCTAAAATACATTTTATAAATGAGCAAGTTCTGTAAAGAGAACGTCACAAGTATATAGATGCCTGTGTGTTTTAACCATGTCTACTCGCATACATTAATTGAGTAGAGAGAGATTGAAATCAAATAATCATTTTATTTAAAATAGCCAATTAGTTTTTGGCTGAGAACCATAACTCTCTCCCCCACCCTAAAGTGCTTTGCCTATTTCCATCAGCCAATTTAAGTTTAAAAAAAGAGTAAAGTATAAGAAAAAGAGAAAAACAATAATCATTCCAGAAATCCTGTGAGTCTACATGGTATAAGGGAATTTATGTTGTTTGGAGCTTCAAAGAAGGAAAAAAGAATAAATTAAGAGTCTTGGAGAAAAGGAAAAATCTCTTTGAGTAGTCCTGAGCACTCCTTGCCGAGAGCAGTGCTTATCGAGCAAGTGACCTTTATGAGATTATTGTTTATGATCACTTGGCAAGTGCCAAGAGTAGCAGGAAAGAATATTCCAATTTATTTCAAAGGTTACATATCAAAATTGAATATGCAGTACAACTACATTATCATATGATGCAAGTTTACATAAGAAGTTGGAGTTGAATCATACCATTGTTTCTCTTCAACCCACTGTGTTTTGATTTCTATTCTGTGAACCACGCTCCTTTTAATTCTTAAATAGAATATAGTGTAGTGATGCAAGTAAAAGGGAAAATACTTTGTTGTTGTTGATTCTCCAACTGAGAAACTGGGTTCAAGTGTGACAGATCTATGCAATTATTTCTTTAATGTATTCTATCCAAAATTTAATTTCAATTTTAGTGTTTTTAACACAGTAATCACTGTCATCTAGCAAAGTGCTTATGGTAGTTAAAATAATACAAAAAGTCACCTGGGGGACAGCAAGAGGGAATTCTGCTTTGATGAGGGAAGAGAATTTGACAACTCAGACACTTTTATTTTCCCCTGCCATAATAGACTTTTAGGGAGAAGCAACTGTACATTTTGCTTTCTTCAATTTTCCTGTACATGCAACTTAATGTTTTAGTTCAGTAAGTCTGCTCATCCTCAACTTTGTCACTTTGCACAGAGTGAAATGCAAACCAGCAGAGTCTCCTCTCCTCTTCCTTTCTTTTCACTTGTCAAATTCGGTCATCAGGGAAATGCCAGTACAGGGTTGCCTGCCAGGAACCAGCGTGAGGAGCTCCGTCCATGGCAAAGATCATGAGGAAGGAGGCTCTGCATACGCAAAGGCAGGATCCAGCCTCAGGAGTCCCCCTGGAAATTCTCGAGCATCTACCCCCAAAACCAGAGTCTGCCTACTTTCTGCTTTGTGGTCTCACCTATACCTCTGACTTTACGGGGGGCTGTCCCCCACTACCTCTCTCTGAAAAAACAGTTAACTTATAGCTCCGGTTAATAGTTCCTGGGTGTGATAGTGTTTCAACCTACAAACTCCTTTGGAAGTCCTCTAGCCTGCCTGAATAGGTTTTTCTGGCCACATGTGATTGTTCAGAGCCTCCCAACTATGAGAGGCATGAGATGTTCTAAACTGTCTAAATACAGATTCCTTTGAGCAGTTAAAAGATTGATTAGAAATTGTATCGGTGAAGGGTTTTTCACTTGTTGGGCCAATGTTTGCTGCTAAGTTTCCATATCCCTTACCTGCTGAGTCCCTGGCAGTGTATTGATGAATATAATTGGTGTAAGTAGTAGCTTTAATGTTTGCAACATTGGACCCTTGAGTTAATTCTTTTTCTTGTTATAGCCCACCACACCTTTACCCTATAGGAATGCAACTTTATCTAATGCTTTTGGAGGGTGGCACCTGACTAATCACGTTTAGAGAAAAATAAGCTTTCTGAAGAAAGGGTCTTAAAATGTTAACAGGCCTCCAGGCCAGAAGATGATGCAAATCACCTAAACTTTTGCATATGATAAGTTTGCAGGAAGAAAGCCTGGCTTACTGCATGACTCTACCCCTTCCCCCATTATCCTCTATGCATAACTTAAGGTATAAAAACTACTTTGGAAAATAAAGTGTGGGCCTTGTTCACCGAAACTTGGTCTCCCCATGTTGTTCTTTCTCTCACCTTCTGGCTGAATTATTCAGCCTCTTTTCTCCACTCAATTTCCTCACTGAGCTATCCTTATTTCAGCCTCTTTTCTCCACTGAATTTCCTCACTGAGCTATCCTTATTTAACCACTCTTTATATCCTTAATTAACGTTTAATTAAGCAATTGTTTCCTGATCCTCGCCGCCGCTGTCCCCACTTCGAATTCCCTGGATCCACCCGGGCTGGACCCCGGCAGTTGCCCACAGCTAACCTCATTTCTTTCTTAACATCTGTAACCTGTAAAAGAATATCATTGTTTCACAGAATGAAGAAGCAGTTCTTGAAATCAGCAGATCAATCTACAAATATTTGCTTAATGTCTTCTAGACCCACAGTACACTGGTGTCAAGGGTTCAATACCTAGGCAATGACTTTATCCTAGGACCAAAAAAGAGCAAACAAGTTCTCATTTTCCTTCTATCTCCTGACTCCTAAATCCTCCCCAGGAATTGAAGACATGGTAAGACAGCATGACACGGGGTTCCTCAGGAAGGACTGCTGCACAAGATCCCTAGGACAGAAAACTATTTTTCCCCCTGAAACTGGGAATTTTAAATCAGGACTCTCTATGATTAAACTACAAATACATTTCAAACTGGTAGCACAGAAGGGTCCAACACACCATCTTCTAGCATCAGAGCCCCTTTAAATAAGAGAATCTGAATAGCTCCCGCCGCTTTTGAAATGCCCTCTGATCTCCACGGTCTCTAATGCCTGCTTTCACGTGTACTTCCGCGGGTTCCTGCGGTAACTGACAGTGCGGCTTCCTAGGACTTCAAAGCCAAACTTTTCGCTTTGTCTGGTGAAAGGGAATTTAAAGAAGGACAACAATGAAACAGACATAATGCTGGAAACTGGGTGTTGAGGTAAACAAACCTGAAGGATTTTATGCAGAAATAGAAAGTTGCATCACCACAGGAAAAAAAGTCAACACAGACTCTCAAACTTAATGGCTCCTCCTACTTGCAACTTGTAGGTTTCACAGGCCTATTATCCAACACTGATCTTGTAAGGGAAACCTTGTTGGAAAGTGTTCTCATTCTATAGCTGGAAAACAAGGATGACTGATTCTACTCTTTCAAGACAACAGTTAGTGTGCCGTGTCATTACAGGAGCACTCAGTTGTTTTTCTCTTTGCTCACTCGCCCACTCAGTACATGTTTATCTAGTACTTCCTTTGTTCCAGGTACAATGCTGAGGGCTTTCAGATACTTTATCTCATTTAAAAGTATTTTATTCCTAGTTGATGGTGGTGGGTTGGTTAGTCACTAAATTGTATCCAACTCTTGTGACTCCGTAGATTTCTCCAGGGGAGAATACTGGAGTGGGTTGCCATTTCCTTCTCCAAGGGGACCTAACCGACCCAGGGATGAAACCTGCATCTCCTGTATTGCAGGCAGATTCTTTACCTTTATAGATGAAGAAATTTAGGCTCAATGAAATTAACTTGTCCCGAATCACAGCTAATTGTTAACCCAGGACTTTGAACTCCAAGCCCACTCCAAGAGTCTCCAATGAAAAGAAACCTAGTGACACTGCTGTGGAAGCAGAGTGGTGGGAGAGATGAAAGGGGACGAGCATAGGGAAATCTGAAAAGAATCTGCATTGTCAGCTGAGATCGGATTTAAGGATGTACAGAGTATCATTGGTTCCACAGTTATCCAAGATGAAAGAGCAATTTGTGCTGGAGAGTGAGAAGGCTTTGAAATGAAAGAAGGTGGATGGAGTTCTGAGAGCGATGAGAAACATGATGTGTTTGTAACCAAGCCAGGACCATACGGGGCCTTCCTGGTGCAGGACACCTCCTCCATGCCCCCTCCATGTCCTCTGCCTGCCACTTGTGGGTAGAAAAGCCTTAGTTTCCTAGGCCTTCCCTGAGTTCCAAAGAATAATCTAATTAGAGAAGTGAGAAAATGCAGAAACAAAGGAAATAGTCGAATAAGACAAAGTAATAAGAGTTTGGCCATTATATAAAGTCAAGGACCTTTGTTTCCTCTGCAAGGACTATAGATAATACTCTGGGCTATGGCCTAACAGCTGTTTTGCACATTTTGAAACCCCCATCAGGTGAAATAAGTTAACTATTTGCTGCCCAGAAGCATATAGGTCCCAGATTGGTTGAAACTAGAAGGTTGGTAATGTGACTCCCAATTACCTCACCATCAACTAATCAGAAGGGGGGCTTTCCTGGTGGCTCAGTGGTAAATAAACTGCCTACCAAGCAAGAGATGCAGGTTCGATCCCTGAGTTGGGAAGATCTCCTGGATGAGGAAATGGCAACCCACTCCAGTATTCTTGCCTGGAGAATCTCATGAACAGAGGAGACTGGTGGGATACAGTCCATGGGGTTGCAAAGAGTCAGACACGACTCAGCAACTAAACAACAACAACAAACCAGTCAGAAGAATGTCCATGAGCTGATCACACACCCCACCAGCTCCCTCCCTCATTCTGTCTATAAAAACCTTTTCCTGAAAGCTATTGGGCAGTTCAGGCCTTTTGAGCACTAGCTGCCTAGAATTTTTGGTTGACCCTGCAATAAATGCTGCACTTTCCTTCACTATAATCAAGTGTCCATAGATTATTGGCTTTACTGCGTACAGGTGAGCAAACCCAAGTTTGATTCAGTAACATGTTCACAGTGAGGACAATGTAATAAGATGAAGGACTGGTTGCATGAGTTGTGTTCAGATAACGTGGGATCTTGAAAAGCACACACAAAGCTTGACATGCACAGGGCATGATGCAATGTTTCTGAGCACAGGCGGTGAGGTCATATTGTGCTTTAGAATCATTTTCCAGCATCACTTGGAAGCTGAAGAAGCGAAGATACAGGAAGCAAAGACTGTCATGCTTAGAAAGCCACTGAAATATTTCAGTCTAGAAGTAGAGAAAATCCAACCCTGAATAAGGGGTGTGGAAAGAAAGAGGGGTGTTATCCCTCTCTTCTCAAAATAGTCCTGTCTATGCAAAATGATAAAAGTCAGTGTAGATAGGATAGCTGAAGTGGAGGCTTTGCAGGATGTGAAACTCCCGGTCTGGTTTCAGCATCTGTGAAATGGGACCGATGATGCCTGCCTCCCTGCATATCACGCTTGGTGGTGCTGCTGCCATTCTTACAGAGCCTCCATTGGTGTATTGTTGCCCCTTCCTGCTTGGTTTACATGCACATCAATAACCCTTCTGCCCAGCGGTGCTCAGATAGCTCCTGCTGGCATTTTCCTTCTGCCTCTACACTTGGCTTGTCCCACCTCCTCTCACTAGTCCTCAGAGGCCCAGACGTATCGGCTAACTCCACTGCTCCCCGCCCTGCAGCTGCTTTTTCACACAGCCAGTCACCAGAAAAGCAGCAGTGTATATCCTTGCTTGACTCTAACAGCACCACCTCAGTCCAGGCAAAGAAGTAAATTGGAACTGACACGATCCACTTAGAGTTTTAGGCATTTGTTTCTGGACTCTCTCAGAGCATTTACTGGTTAGGATGGAATAAAATGTATTGAGTTTCTCTCTCTCTCTTTCTTCTTTTTATTTGTCTTACCTACAGCCTTTCTTCAAAGCATCTGTTAAAGCCTGAGCAACAACTATGCCTTAATTTTCGCAGTATCTGTGATGAAGGGTGTGGTGACTATTTTTTAAATTTATTTTTAATTGGAATACAATGGCTTTACAATGTTGTTGATTTCTGCTGTACAGCAATGTGAATCAGCCATAAGTATGCATATATACCTTCCCTCTTGAGCCTCACTCACGTTCTACCCCCATCCCACCCCTCTAGGTTATCATGGAGTACCGGGTTAATTAACCTGTATTACAGAAAAGGGTTCTAAATTAGGAGGAGGAGGTGTGGTGACTTGCCCAGGGTCACACTGTGAATCTGTTCTCTGGGGAGGATCAATACAAGTATTTCCTGAAGTTTCCAAGCAACTTCAGTGAAGTGAGTGTTAATTGTTCAGTCACGTCTGACTCTTTGTGACCCCATGCACTGTAGCCCACCAGGCTCCTCTGTCCTGATACTGAAATGGATAGCCATTCCCTTCTCCAGGGAATCTTCCCAACCCAGGGTTCAAACCTGGTTCTCCTGCATTGCAGCAGATTCCTCACTGTCTGAGCCACCAAGGAAACCCCATTCCAATATTCTTGCCTGAAAACTCCCATGGACCAAGGAGCCTGGCAGGTTACAGTCCAAAGTGTCGCAACTTGACGGGACATGTTAATTTAAAACTGAGATATGAACCTTCGGTGTCATGTTACTACTTGTAATCCCCTGTTCTTGAGGTCAGTGATTTTCAAACCGTTGCTCAAAGAAACTCGAGGGTCCACAGTTGGTGCTTCGGGGTTTGGAGCAAGTCATAAAACATTTCCTGCTAAACAATGAATATTTAAACTGTCAGGGAACCCTGACTTTTCTCTCATTTACATATTGAAGTTGTGTGTGAGAATTCCATTTTTGAAGTTTGAGCCCCACCGTCAGGTCGCACTGTTACTCAGTGTAGGCAAGGGTTCAATACTTTCAAGTCAGCGCCTCAGCGACTCTTCAGTGATGTTACATGCATAAGAAGCAGAACTTCAAGGTCTAAACTAACTGTATAACAAACAATTTCTCATCAAGAGACATGCAACCCATTATCCTCTGAAATAATTTGAGATTAAAGACTTTTTTTTCTTTTGGCCACATGCCCTTGATTTATATTGACCAAACAGAAATGGAAAGAAAGTTTCCATCCCTAGCACTTATTAATATTTTGTGTAAGAGTCTATCACGTTATGATTTCATAGCATACCTCATAAAATAACACTGTTCCCAACTATTAGTCTCACCTTGGATCCAACTGAAGGTGTGGGAATAGGCTCTTAAAAGCTGAGATTGCAGAAGTGCTTCTCCTGGTGTTTGCAAGAGGTTTTAGTTCCCAAATTCTGAAACTCCTTTCAAATCTGATGTTACTTTGCTATTAGCTCATGACAGTAAAAGCATGCTCAGGGAAATCTCCTAAACAATTAGACAAGTCTACATTTTCTACTCTTTATAGCAGTCCTCCAGTTAGATGCTTTTCAAACATCATTCCTTCTCTGGAGTGACCCAATTCACACAACTTATGCACTCCTTCTCAGCTGTCAAGCTCCAGCTCGTGTGTCCTGCCACCAAAGACCAAAGACTGCTCCTCTGGCTATATTTTGTTCGCCCTGCCATTTTATCTCATGGTTCTTCTCCTTTGTGCCCTGTGGCCAGAGAAGCTGATCTGTATTGACTTTATCGATGGATTCAGCCAATGTGAGCACTCACCATAATTAGAGGAAAGGAGGAGAGCGACTGTAGGGTTTTTATCTCCCCAGCTTCCTCCCTAGTATTAAGCTGGCTAGCTAGTGTCCCTAAACTGCATGGGTTAGCTGTATTCTTGAATTGAAGACCTTAGCACCTGTTAAGCAGTTTGTTTGCTTTTTTTCCCAAATGACTTTTTCTGTTCCAGAAATTTCTGTCTCCCCTTACTCCATGAAGCCTGGGAATATAATGACCTCCAACATATCTCACCATCTTGTTTCCCTACACTTGCTCACCTATTGGTAAATAGTCATATTAAAACCTTTTTCTAGAACGAGCTGATTTGAGGATGCATTGCTTCTTGTTGGAATTCTAATGGGGATACTTTCCTTGACCCCACTTTCCCAGGCAAAGTGGACCTCTGTTTCCCGTGCAATTCCATTACAACTCATGAAGGGGTGCCACTTTCACCGTTGCAGTGGTCTGTGTAAAAGCCTCCTTCTCTTCCTAGGGTTTGAAGATATTCTAGAACCTTGGCAATGTTTGTCATGTTACAGAGACTCAGTTAAAGTCAGTGAAGACATTTTTAGCCACTATTTATCATCCTACCAACATGCTAGCAAGGCTTCGAAGGAGCAAAACCTCCTAACACAACTACCTTTAAATGCACAGTGTCATTTTCATTCTGAGGTTCAGAGAAGAGAACAAATAAAAAGGCTTAGTAGTATCTTTATCCCTCATCCTTAAATGTGAATTCTTCCAGGACAGAATTTTTTTTCCCAGTGCTGGGCAAGTGCCTGACACAGAGTAAGCACTTGATAAATGTTTGTTGAATAAATTAATGAGTCTCTATTTTCTTTCTGTGTGAAATCCAAATAGTCAGGAAAGAAGCAAAATAAATATATACTCTTTTGTTATATTAATTTTAGAAATTGAAATTTTTACACCCTAATTTGGGGAGCAAGAGTATATGGACGCTGTTGATTCCCAAATACTCAAATGTTAGATAAAAGAAATCCATTTAGGATAGTCAAAGCAGAGATTCACTGTCTATGGAGATTTGTATATTTTTTATAAAGCCAGTAATCTTTTTCGTTAATACTAAATAGAACCCACTGCATTTTTTTCAGAGTTTCTGAAAATGTTTTTAATATGTTAAAAATATTTATTCTGGGAATAATGAAAAAAAATAAATAAAAATATTTATTATACACTTTCTATGGACCTGACACAATTTTAAATACAAGAAAAATAAAATCTCTGCCTTCATGGAGTTAACATGTTAATAAGAGAGAAACAATAAAATAGACAAGTGTACAGTGGGTTAATTAGAGATAATTAAGAGAAGGACTAGGAAATGTCAAGGGTTTCTTTTTTTTTGATGAGAAATTTCACCATCATACCCTTAACAGAGTGACACTGGCTCTACCATCCTAATGATGATATTGGGACGTTCTAATGATGGGACATTCTACCCAAGAAGGTAGATACTTGTATGGATGAATTCCTTGAGCTGCTAGAATTTTTTATACATTAAAACCAATTCTTTTGTTGTTCAAATCAACAAGAAAATGCCAACTTAATGGCAGCCGTTTGATTTAGAAAGTAAATTGTTGAGTTGCATTACTCATGATTTCTAAAGGTATCTCAAAAATTAGTTTCTGAATTTGTCTTTTAAACACAGTTTATTTTGGATATGTATGCAAACCTGTGAAAATGACAATAATATCTACATGTGTTACGGCTTCACCCTTTGAAAAACGTGTTCATATATTACTCCTCAGAGTAAATTCAGAATAATAGCATCTTTGTTCTCTGAATGAGGTGACCAAGCACCCATAATGCAGAGTGAGGGGTTTGGCAGAATGTCTGAATTATATAACAAGGAGACGTGAAAAATCTGTGGATGTATACTAACTGTTTGCTCTGAAAATCAGGCTTCCTGGGCTGAGTAAGGAACAGGTAGCTGTATCTATTTTCCTGATGATTTGGCCTTTATAATCAGCATTTGACCTTGTCTTTTATGATGTTAATTTAATAAGAGCAATTTATAGTCCTATACATCTGCTATTGATATCTGAGAGAAAGCTTCCTAGTCATTTCCTTCCTGTTTAAACTATCCAGTTACCAAGAAATTATCAGTATGTGTACGAAACAGAAAGCAAAAGCTTGCAGTTCTAAGATGTTTTAATTTTTAAAAAAGCCTGTCACCCAAATGTTCTGAAGACAAAGAACTCTAGGTGCCGTAAGCAGGATTGTTTACGAATCTGGGCACGTGTGCTCCTTCAAAATCTTCAATATTTTGCTGAAAATAAAGAATTTTGCCTTCATGCATGTAAAATCTGAATTTTCTAACTGCAAAGGTCATGGAATAATGTCAATCTAACATAGAGATGGACGAACTCAATAGCCTAAGGTATAATTAGGTCCTAGAAAAGCCCCCCTCTAAACATAGACTGGAGAAGGCAATGGCACCCCACTCCAGTACTCTTGCCTGGAAAATCCCATGGACAGAGGAGCCTGGTGGGCTGCAGTCCAGGGGGTCGCTAGGAGTCGGACACAACTGAGTGACTTCACTTTCTCTTTTCACTTTCATGCATTGGAGAAGGAAATGGCAACTCACTCCAGTGTTCTTGCCTGGAGAATCCCTGGGACGGGGGAGCCTGGTGGGCTGCCATCTATGGGATCACACAGAGTCAGACACGACTGAAGTGACTTAGCATAGCATAGCATAGCATAGCATAAACATAGACTATTCTTCCTTAACCAAACGCAAAGCCATAGAATCTAGTCCTATGAAATGCTTTGTTTAATAGAAAAAGAAGCTAAAAGCCTAAATTTACAGTGGAGCAACTATAGCTATGGATTCTCAGGTGGCTCAGTGGTAAAGAATCAACCTACCAATGCAGGAAACACAGGAGACTCAGGTTCAATCCCTGAGTTGGGAAGATTCCCTGGAGGAGGAAATGGTAACCCATTCCAGTGTATTCTTGCCATGGAAATCCCACAGACAGAGAAGTCTGATGGGTTACAGTCCGTGGGGTCACAAAGAGTCAGACACAAATGAATGACTGAATACCTAAATATAACTATATCACTTTGATGTTCTGGACAACAACTCACCCTGGCTTCAGCAGCCCAGCAATCTTGTTATTGTTGTTCAGTCACCTAGTTGTGTCCAACTCTTTGTGACCCCATGGACTGCAGCATGGGCTGCATAGTTATATTTAGGTATTCAGTCACTCATTTGTGTCCAACTCTTTGTGATCCCAGGCCTCCCTGTCCCTCACCATCTCCTGGAGTTTGCCCAAGTTCATGTTCATTGCATTGGTGGCGCCATCCAGCCATCTCATCCTCTAACGCTCTCTTCCCCTTCTGCCCTCAATCTTTCCCAGCATCAGGGACTTTTCCAATGAATCAATGGTTTGCATCAGATGACCCAAATACTGGAGCTTCAGCATCAGTCCTTCCAGTGAATATTTAGGGTTGATCTACCTTCAGATTGACTGGTTTGATCTCCTTCCTGTCCAAAGGATTCTCAGGAGTCTTCTCCAGCACCAGAGTTCAAGGCATCAATTCTTTGCCTTCTTTATGGTCCAGCTCTCACAACTGTACATGACCACTGGGAAGACCATGCTGCTACTGCTGCTAAGTCGCTTCAGTCGTGTCCGACTCTGTGTGACCCCATAGACAGCAGCCCACTAGGCTCCTCTGTCCCTGGGATTCTCCAGGCAAGAATACTGGAGTGGGTTGCCATTTCCTTCTCCAATGCATGAAAGTGAAAAGTGAAAGTGAAGTCGCTCAGTCGTGTCTGACTCTCAGCGACCCCATGGACTGCAGCCTACCAGGCTCCTCCATCCATGGGATTTTCCAGGCAAGAGTACTGGAGAGGGTTGCCATTGCCTTCTCCAATGGGAACCCACTATGGAAGACCATAGCCTTGACTATACAGATCTTTGTTGGCAGAGTAATGTCTCTGCTTTTCAGTACACTATCCAAGTTTGTCATCGCTTTCCTGCCAAGAAGCAATTGTCTTCTGATTTCATGGCTGCAGTCACCATCCTCAGTGATTTTGGAGCTGAAGAAGAGGAAATCTGTCACTCCTTCCACCTTTTCCCTTCTATTTGCCATGCAGTAATGGGGACGGATGGCATGATCTTAGTTTTCTTTTAATATTTAGTCTTAAGCTGACTCTTTTGTTCTCCTCCTACACCCTCATAAAGAGGCTCTTTAGTTCCTCTTTGCTTTCTGCCATTAGAGTGTTATCATCTGCATTTCTGAGGTTGTTGATGGTTTTCCGACCTATCTTGAGTCCAGCTTGTAACTCATCCAGCCTGGCATTTCTCATGATGTGCTCAACGTATAGGTTAAACAAACAGTGACGGCAGACAGCTCTGTTGTATTCCTTTTTTGATCCTGAACCAATCAGTTGTTCCATACAGGGTTCTAACTGTTGCTTCTTGACCCACATACAGGTTTCTCAGGAGACAGGTAAGATAGTCTGGTGTTCCCATCTCTCTAAGAGCTTTCCACAGTTTGTCTTGATCCAGACAGTCAAAGGCTTTAGTGTAGTCGATGAAACAGAGAGAGATGTTTTTCTGAAATCCCCTTACCTTCTCTATAATCCAGAGAATGTTGGCAATTTGATCTCTAGTTCCTCTTCCTTTTCTAAACCCAGCTTGGACATTTGAAAGTTCTTGGGTCGCATAATGCTGGAGCCTAGCATGCAAGATTTTTGCATGACCTTACTAGTATGGGAGATGGATGCTATTGCCTGATTGTTAGCACATTCTTTGGTACTACCCTTCTTGGGAATTGAAATGATTGACCTTTTCCAGTCCTGTGGCCACTGCTGAGTCTTCCAGATTTGCTGACATAATGAATACAATACCTTGATGGCATCATCCTTTAGGGATTTGAATAGTTCTGCTGGAATGTCATTGCATCCACTAGCTTTATTAATAGCAGTGCTTCTTAAGGCCCACTTGACTTCGCACACCAGAATGTACAGATCTGGGAGACAAACCACACCATCGTAGTAATCCAGTTCATTAAGATTTTTTTAATACAGTTCTTCTGTATATTCTTTCCATCTCATCTTCATCTCTTTAGCATCGACTAGGTCTCTACCATTTTTACCCTTTATTGTACCCATCTTTGGGCAGAATGCCCCCTTGATATTTCCAATTTTCCTAAAGAGATCTCTAGTCTTTGCCCTTTTGTTGTTGCTTTTTAAATTACTATTTTTTTAAATTAAAGGATAATTGCTTTACAGAATTTTGTTGTTTTCTGTCATATATCAGCATAAATCAGCCATAGGTGTACGTATATTGTCTTCTTCTATTATTAAGCACTGTTCATTGAAAAGGGCCTTCTTGTCTCTTCTAGCTATTCTTTGGAACTCTGCATTTAATTGGATGTATCTTTCCCTCTCTCCCTTGCTTTTTGTTTCTCTTCATTCTTCCACCATTTGTAAAGCCTCCTCAGATAATCACTTTGTCTCTTGCTTTTCTTTTTCTTTGGTATGGTTGTATTACCTATACTAAATTATAATTTTTTAATCTTAATCAGAAAAATTAATCAGAAATCATAGGTATTTGGGGAAAAAAAATCCACTTCTTTTAGGATTTCCTAACTATCCTTATCATTTACTGTTTCTTGTGGCCTTCTAGATAGGAGATAGGAAGCATTTTAATCGGAAAAATAAATGAACGTAGATTTTAGCTAACGTCAGAAGGAAAGGATACTGCAGGATGAAGGGGGAAATGTTAGTGGAGGCTGGAGGCGGGGAGATGGATTACCAAAGATATTTGACTATCGATAGAATCAAAAGTTTAAAGGTAGCAAATATCAATGAACTTTTTTCTCTCTTCAATGTCAGTGAAGAGTGTATGGAGAATGAGTGATGAGTCCTTCACACCATGGATGCAGTCGTCACTGGATGGTCACATATGGATCTCTCATAAGAAGAAGGATACAGCAGGAGATCGCTGAAAGGACCTCAGAAATGGAGGATGTCTTAATGAAAATATTCATCACATCTTGGGCTTATAAACTAAGCTAGTGGACACATTTAAGATTCAAAATTTGGCACCCAGATATTTATACGCAGAGGAAGAGGAGGTCATATATACAGTGTTATGAACAACTACTGGCTTTTTGTTGCCTTTTGCTAAATGTGTCAGTAGCTCAATGGTAAGAGACTCAGATTTCAGACATGTCCATGCATGCTGGGAAAGGGGGAAAGGCAAAGCCAAGTGTACCTCAGATCTTAGAGAGGACATTGCACCATTATTGGGACTACATTTGTCTTATATATGCATTTAATTGAACTTCTGAGTCTTACAGGTAGGGATGTAGTCTATACATGTCTGCCAAAACCTGCATTTATTTTCCATTACATATGGTCACTCACCTACCAAATAACTCACAATTAGCAACGTGTAGTAATGGGAGCTACGTTATTTCTTAAATACTTGGGGAAATACATCCCTCACTTTGATCTTCACACATACAAAATCTATTCATAGGATGAGGATTGTAGAAGTGGTTTCTTACTCTGGGTTAAAGTGGTTAAAAAAAAAACGTAAAAGTGATAAAGAGAAGTATGCCATCAACTTTCTCATTTGGAGTTAAGAAGGCATAGTTTTCTATAGACTATCTTGTAAGACCATAGCATACAGGTTCTATAAGTCTATAGATCAGCTACATTCTGAATTAACTAAGCTTTGATAAAAAAATAAAATAAGCTTAAATAATGATCTGGCATCACAAACCATATTCCTAGAGGGAAATACATCTGTGTGCTCAAATAAAATTTCCAAACACCACATTTATCAGTGTGGAAAGGCAGGAAGGTGAAAACTGGAGTCCCATTTGCTCCATATCTAAAGTGTTAAGAGAGAGGTGGCCAAATGGCAGCGAAAAGTATTCGGAAATTTAACAGGCTTTACCACTCAGGAGCCAGGTTACCTGGGACTTGATACCTGAAGTCTGTGAGCCTCAGTGTCCTCCACTAGAAAAAGGAGAGGCTAACAAAAGCCCTTCATGGGGATTCTGAAAGAATTAAATGAGAGAATGTATAGACAGTGCCTAACACCCAACATTCACTCAAGAAATGGTAATTCCTCTTGTCATAATATTATTGCCTTTTCATTCTCAGTTTTGCTTGTAACACCATTTCAGAATCTCTTCTCTCCAGCTCAATATTACTTTCTAGTTTCTTCTACTCCTGTCTTTACATCCTTGCTTTCTCTCTAGACCCGAAGCAATATCATTTTGTGGTCCACCATTGAACTAGATTCTTTTCTAACTTTTCCTGAAGGACCCTTCCCCTTTTTAAGATGCTTTTTACAAGTTTGTATTTTCTGAGTACCTACTGTATGTCAAAACCTTGCCATGTATGTCTACCTACTGTATGTCATATCTACTATATGTCAAAACCTTCACAAATATTAGGATCCCATCTAATCTGCATAATAACCTATGTAGAATTATTTACTAGGAAATCTAAGGCTCAGGGAGAGTCTATAATATGCCCAGAGTGGAAGAGCAGGCATATACATGTCCTTTTGTCACATTATAGTTTTCAGTTAAGATCACAGAGACTGGTTTTCTTTTTGGACTAAATAGAAAGTAAAGGCAAAAACAAAAAACAGAAAACCACAGACTAAGAAGTGGGAAAAAGAGAACAAAAAGGAAATTAATTTTACCTGAAGTTCACCTGATCCAGATTTCCACCATTCACCTATTAAGAAGATGTTCAGATGTTTAAGGATTACAATCACATCTCTGAAAACGAACTTCAGTATGTGGGTCCCTTTTCTATCCGGGTGGCTCAGTGGTAAAGAATCTGCCTGCCAGTACAGGACACTTGGATTTGATCCTGGTCTGGGAAGATCCCCTGGAGAAGGAAATGGCAACCCACTCCAGTATTTTTGCCTAGAAAATTCCATGGACAGAGGATTCTGGAGGACTGCGGTCCATGGGGTCGCAAAAGAGTCAGACACAAATTAGTGACTGAAGAACAACCCTTTTCTATGCCTTGTCTTAGATGTAATGGCACCGTCTGATCATTGTGTTCACAAGTCATGTTGACAAACAGTCTGGTGAGAACTCAGCACTGGAGGGGTGTGGTCTGTTGTGTGGGGCAGACACTGCAGTATGCAGGGGGTTCTCACAGAAATGCAAGCGACGGACACTCCGTTTTCCTAGCTCTAGCACGCCTGTTTAAAAAAAAGAAAGAAAGAGAGAAAACAACAACGTGACATGCCTCTGAGACATGTCACTTGCCGTAAATCACTGCTACTGCCAGTTGCACTTTGAGTCGCTTCCTTTTCGGCCTGGCTCCTCCTCCGAGATTTTCAGGTAAACAGCCTGAGATTAGTATACATAATGTATAGTTAGGAGCATGAGTGCTTTTACTTCTAACGTTCTTATTAAATTGAAGCCATAGCAAATAACCTTAATGTAACAATGATTTTGAACATCAGTGGAAGACTGAGTTATTACGAAGAAATCCTAATATCAAGGGAAATGTCAATAATCTACATGATCTCTCCTATTAGCAGATTTTACAGGAAGATCTCTCTGTCCAGAAATCTATGTACAATTCCAGGTAGTTGAAGGTCCCTTGGAGAGCTCTCTCTACACAAGTGCGTCAGGACTGTTTGTTTCACTCTGCTTTTTCTGAGGCTAAAGTTTCCTATCTTGGCAATGATGTGGCACAGAGGCTGTTAGCTTAAGATAATTGATTCTTCCCCTGATTTTAGTACTTCCCTTGAATGGCTCCCAATCCAGAATCAAGGAGAGAATAAAAAGAGAACTGAAAAGATGAGAAGGGAGGGAAGATGGGGGCATGGGGAAGGGAGGGAGAGAGGGAAAAAAAAAAGATTACTGACAAAACATTACTTGAAAACAACATTGTCAGTACCATCATTGTCGCTCAATTCAAAAAGGTACAATTTAAAATTCATAATGAAGTCTATTCTAACTGTGAAATATACAGGTTTTGAAAGATATTTCTGTTGTAAAAAACTATGAATGCTATGAAATAGATATGTTTCTTTTTTTCCTACATTTTAACCTTTGAGGGTAACTTTACTGTGAATTATGTGAAGTTATCAGCCATATCCAATTAAAAATGCTAAGCCAGTTTCATCTTGAAAGAGAGACACTGACAATATCTAAATATATATATGTGATAAATTAGTTATTGTCAAAGCGATGGCCTCTCTTTATTGTGCTTATACAACAGTGTCATCTAGTGGACACTGGTCAGGCAAGTTGTAGCCAAGATTCTTGGAGGAGCCGATTTAAAATGAGCTAGTATCAAATGAAAATAAGCTTTGTGTTTTTCAATTTCTTGAAACTAAAGCAATTTAAATAATTATTTCTAATCCAGGCCATCATTTCAATTCATTTCATTTTTTTTTTCAGAAGAGTAAAAGCGCTGAGAACTTTTTATGCCTAGAGAAAGAAAAATAATTTTAAGATAATTTTCTCTTTTTTAGTATAGCAAAGAACAAAAGAAAATAGCTAAATTACACGAAAGGGTAGATGTCAACATATGCATAGCAGTTAGTTGGAGGAAGTTGAAGCTGCAAGATTCCAAGCTTTAAATCTAAATGAATCGTGGTTACATCAACAATGACAAAACAAAAAGGCAGTGCATGGGAGTTCTGTTGTCTTATTTCCAAATCCTTGCCATTTTTCTAGTTCCTTTTTTCTATGCTTGTAAAGAAAATATATCTGTTTTAAAACAGAATGTTTCAAAAGCCCATCAGTTTTTAAAAAGCATAAAATGCCATTTTTTGTATTAAGTATCTTTTGTCAAAGCCACTTAACTTTAATATTTATCCAAATAACCAAGTCCTGGAGATACATAATGGACACTGAAAAATATTCCATAATTTTTCTGATTCCCTGATTTTTTTCTGTATTGAGAGATATAGAAAAAAAACTGCATTTCTTTAGAAAGATACAGAAGTTTGGTTTTTCAGCATTTCCTCAAAATAAGTATGAACAGCCATTTTTTAAACCACTGTACAATATCATGTAAATGTTTTTATTCTTTAAATGGCTGTTACTATCTACATGTCCTTGTGTTTTGAAACTACTTAAAGGCAGGATGTTGTTTCAAAGTTTTTGTTTTTTCAGGGAAAGAGAAAAGAAGATATATTAAGGTTATCGATAAGTATGAAGTTCTGTTTTTCAAGTATCCAGCTCTAGTTTCGTATTCTAGTTCCTCTAGCTGAATGGTTTATGCCAATTTGATATCTTTGATAGTATTGTGTCATTTGGTTTGCAAATGTTAATGTGGCACTGTAAAAGCAGATGCTACTAAATGTATCAGCCTTGAATTGGCCACAGTGTATTTTTCTTGTTTAAGACTTTTGAAGTATAGCTGGGATGAAATACCTAATATGACACGGTATGGTAGCTAATTTAGAGAACTCTACAACACAAGGCTATATTGGTATGTGATACTGAAAATTTTTACCCAAATGTTCCTCCATATTTTTAAGAAAATATTCGGTTGTTAAGATGATTTGGAGTAATGTAAAGGTTTACCAAATTTGACCATTCGTTTGAAACAGACTATTTTTCCTAAGTAAATAGAAAACACTAATCCCTGCCCTAATACTATATGATTTTGCCTTTACCTTTTCCCTGTGTAATACAAACAAATTAAGTAAAAATCCCATATGCCTTCTAGTTATAATTTTTAGTAAATACTAATTCAAAATTAGGAGGATGTTGTTGTTTCAAGATATAATATTTACACTGATTGGTTCATAATTCACACCTAAAAATCACTCATCTTATGTAGTGTAAAACCTGTTATAAGTAGAAACGTCATATTTTAAATATATTTGCAGGGTATGTCCATTTGAAATTCTGAGTTTTTACTTTACAATACTTGCAAATTAACATGGTAGAAGTGTGCAAATTATTTGGGCCTTTCAAAGAGAAAGAAAATCTAGAATTTTTATGTTACCAGAAAAAGATCACTGCTTTCTAAATATGCACAGTTTTTCATTCTGCAGAATAGTACTCACTCAAAATTAAATTTGCAAGTCATAGAACTGAACTGGCAGCTGATAGGTAAGGCCCAGGTCTAATATTTTTCAGCTGAATTTTACCCTATCCATCAATATTCATTCAGTATCTACCAAAGACTATGAAGGACACTGTAGTTAAGATAGAAAATGGGATACATGTCTTGTGACCTTCCTAAACCTTACAATTCAGTTGAAGAGATAAAACATACATAAGTGAGAAATTAAATGGCAATGCAAGATTTAAATAACAGTTGAATTCAATAACAGACATGTCACAGAGAGGTTCATGCTCATTTATCATATGAGTAGTCCAGGAATTGAGAGAGTCCCCTACCAAGATAAAGAGGATATTTTGTGATAAGTTCTGGAGAACAGATTTCTAACAAAGGCCTTTTTGGGGCAGATGTAATTAAGAGAAAGCAGATGATATCCATTGCTTCAGGCTTCCTAAGTGGCACTAGTTGTAAAGAACCCACCTTCCAATGCAGGAGACCAAGAGACGTGAGTTCGATCCCTGGGTCAGGAAGTTCCCCTGAAGGAGAGCATGATAACCCACTCCAGTATTCTTGCCTAGAGAATCCCAAGGAGGTGGACCCTGGTGGGCTATGGTTCACCGGGTCACAAAGAGTTGGACACAACTGAAGCAACTCAGCACACTCTCATGACTTCACTGTCCATTCCCCTTTTGTTCTCCATGGGTATTTTAGTAATAAGTAGAGCCCAACACTGTAGAAGCCAAGCTTTCACTGTAGATAAATGGAATTTACATGATTTCTCTGAAAATTTCAACTTTTTCAGGAAAGTTACTCTCAATGTTTGTCCCTCTGGGTAAATACTAATCAACAGATAAGCAGCACAATTTGTTGTTTTGTGCTCAAAAGAGGCAAACTATGTTTTGAATACCTTAATAAGACGCTGGCTACTAAGGAACTAGAAATCTAATGAACTTTGCAGCAATCATCTTGGCTCATTTTTGACTCATAAACTCCTTGGAAAATCAGATCAGTACCCTCAACACCTTATTTTAAAAATACATCTTTATAAAATATTGTACTGCTCATAGTATTTTTTCTGCTGTTGTTTACTCCTAAAATTAATATATAACTGACAATGCTATCTTCTACTACAAGGAAATAAATACATTTTAAAAAGCAAAAACTCTATTATTCTATGCCAATTATGTAATATCATGGAGGTTTTCATATTATTTTTAGTAATATGTTCTATTCCTTGATGATTTTATAATTGAGTTATCTATATAAAACATTGATATATTATTAAAAAGGTAATTTTTATATCATTACCTCAATGGATTTTGGTTCCAGATAAGGTTTTATTATCAAATATAATATCTTATGGTTTTTTCTAATCTACCTGACCATGGCTATTTTGATTCCATAAGGTAGACTGATTCAATTTTATACTTGAATTTTCCCTAGTATAACTTGTCATCTAAACTATACTTCTCAGTATTTTATTCTACCTTAAACATTTGTTTTAGGTAGGATACAACATAATTTTTAAATAGATAATGTATATTCCTGAGAAGGGATAAAGAAATTTTAAAAATCCTCATTTTGACTTTGTTTTTTCTTGACTTTTTTGACTTTGCCATTTTTCTAAAGCAAATTTTGAATTGAAATGGTGGCAACTAAAATTGTCAGAAAACAAACTGTAGAGCATTTAGAAAACCTCACAAGTGGTTGTTGGGAAATTCAGTCATTCATGCCTGCTTTTAATTCATTCATTCCTTCAGTCATTTATTCAATGAATATGTATCAATCTGTACCAAGTACTTACTGGACCTATGCCCTTATCTCAAGATCAAAGACAAATAGAAAACACATATAAGTCAATATGTAGACCCATATAGACTCAGGATGCTACAGTTGGTACAGCAAATGTGGTGGTGCCCACTTCGAACTGGGCCTCTAGGAATACCTCAGTCTTGACAGACTTTTTTTTAATAATGTTGCTATGAGTCAAGAAGGCCTCACACTACTCATGATTCCCCACAGTGTAAATCAGAATCTCTAATAATTCATTGATTCACAAATTTTAAATGATAGTTTGGTTTCACTTTTGGTTGTATAGCTAATTTTGCTTGATGCCTAAAATTAGAAAATTATAGGTAAATTTAAGAACAAAATTGATGTTGTTCTTCTTCACTCTAAAAACCCAAAAAGAAGACTCACTGGCTATATTCTATTGTATTCTTTTCTCTATACTATATATGTGCGTATGTATTTATTCCTTTCTCTGAAACCACATATAGCTTTTGTTTTGTTTTCTCCCTGATTGAGACCATCCTGTGAAGTAAGTTTATTTTCAACATATCTTTCAAATGAATCTAAGAACTAGTGTTTAAGTGATCTAGGGGTTGGAGAAAGCAGTCCTCCCAAAGGCAAATTCTGAGACAGATTATCCAAAAAGGCACGAGGAAGCTCTTTCTCTTATATGCTGAGGGAGCATCCATTTCCAGGACTCCAGGGAGAAGAGGTTTTTTCCCTTTGTGTCATTATGTTACTGTCATCATATTATGTTACTTTAGGCTTGAGCTCAGCTGCATATTGTTCTTTCCTTCTTGTGCTCCAGGGAGGCTCGTCATTAAAGCACGAAGTCCCCATCATGACCTCTCTTCCACCGTGACTCAGGAAAGTGAGTCCTTTTGAGGTTAGATGTGATTCAGACTGTTGTTTTCAAAACCAAAATAAGTGCACAGTTATAGGCAAATGCTATTGTTCTTGCAACATCATGGGATAATAGCATAACCTCTGAGCATTCAATTTTATGTGGGGAGCAGTTTTTCTCCAAAACTAGTTGGAGTTTCTTGAGAAGAGAATTTCTGTTGGGAAATTGTTTTGGTGATGGTGTGAGGACAATAAACAAATGGTTTAATGGGCTGAGACCAGCATAAGGTCAGGAAGGGCCAGCTGTAGAAGAATCCTGTCATAGAAAGCATTGCCTACTAAGACCCAGCCTGAAATATAAGGCTCTGGGTGATGAGACCCTGCAGTTTGAGAGATTAGGTTGATTTTAGGGCAGACAACTGTTCCCTGGAGAAGGAAATGGCAACCCACTTCAGTATTCTTGCTTGGAAATTCCCATGGACAGAGGAGCCTGGCAGGCTACGGTTCATGAAGTCGCAGAGTCGGACACAACTGAATGACTGAGCACAAGCACCACTCTGCTTCCAAAAAAGACGATTTAACAAAGGGAGTTACTTTTTCATTAGAGCCTGAAGAAGGCATTTCTGAAAAATAATGTGTCATACTCACCAGCTCACACTCATAGTCCCCAGTGGTTGTTCAGCCTCCGGGAGACAACCACTGACTAACTCTACCTGGTTCTGTAACATAGGTTTTTCACTTGGAATCTCAAGTCCAGGCAATCTGCAACCCACAAAAAATTGTTTCCTAGCAAAACTCCAACTTTTAGCTTTGTGTGACTTGTCATCCATATTTAAGAGTAGTTTCAAAACTCAGCCCTCTGATGCACTTGTTTGCACCACTGCAGTTAATTTACAGCTCTTCGTCCAAAGAGTAACCCAAGAGAGGTTAAAGAGTTGCTTTACCACCATGGCCACTGCCCAGCTTTCTCCTTCAACCCGTCTTTAATGTGATTTAAGAAGCTTCCATCAGAAAGAAGATTATGAAGATCTCTATCTATCCATGTGATAAATGTACCACAATAATGGAGATATAAATAGCCTTTTCTTTTTTCTGAAAGAAATCTATTACTCAGAATCATTTTTCAGAGCCTGAAAACCTTTTTCAGAGCCTTCATAGTGATTTTACACTTTGTATGAAGCCAGATGAGAGCTTTCCTTTATAAGAATTTGTTATCACTCAGAATCCATTTACTATGTCCCACTGTGTATCCATATTTGGTATTATGTATTTGGTTATGTGTTCCTTCCTTTATAAAATAAGCTTCTGCTATGTCAAAACTGTGTCTTCTCTACCTTTATAACTCTTCAGAGTTAAGAATATATGTTTTTTATGAAGTCATAATGTATACATTATATAATGTTTTAAATGTAGTAAACATTTCATTTACTGAAAACAGGCAAAAACTAATCTATGCTTTTAGAAATCTGGAATGGGGTTAACCTTTCAAGAGAGTTACAGACAGGAGAGGAAATAGAGGCTTTGGGGAACTGATGGTGATGTATTTTTGATCTGGGGGCTGGTTATACACGTGTGTTCAATTGTGCTGTACACTTATGTGTACTTTTCTTCATTATATTTCAATAAAATGAAAAAATATATTCCAGGTACTACATAGAAGGCTTACAATTGTTTCCTTGCCTTGATTAATATTTTAATGATAACATTTTTTAAAAGAAAATGGTAATTTTGGTGGATAGCTGGATAAAAAGTATATTTTGTAAATTTTGTAATAAATTTAAATGTTTTTTAAGTTATGTAATTATTTTTCACTTAGATGCTCTCACAAATGCCTAATTTAGTACCCCAAATGAAGAACATGTTCAACTAACTATTGTTCCTGTTGTTCAGTCACTATGTTGTGTCCAACTCCTTGTGACCCCATGAACTGCAGTGTACCAGGGTTCCCTGTTCTTTGTTATCTCCCGGAGTTTGCTCAAACTCATGTCCTTTGAGTCAGTGATGCCATTCAACCATCTCATCCTCTGCCACACCCTTTTCCTCTTGCCCTCAATCTTTTCCAGCATCAGGATCTTTTCCAATGAGTCGGCTCTTTGAATCAGATGGCCAAAGTATTGGAGCTTCAGCATCAGTCCTTCCAATGAATATTCAGGGTTGATTTCCTTTAGGATTGACTAGCTTAATCTCCTTGCTGTCCAACAGACTCTCAAGAGCTTTCTCCAACACCACAATTCAAAAGCGTCAATTCTTCAGTGCTCAGCATTCTTATGATCCAACTCTCACATCCATACATGACTACTAGAAAAACCATAGTTTTGACTATACGGACCTTTGTCAGCAAAGTGATGTCTCTGATTTTTAGTATGCTATCTAGGTTTGTCATAGATTTTCTGCCAAGGAGCAAGCATATTTTAATTTCATGGCTGCAGTCACCATCCACAGTGATTTTAGAACCTGAGAAAATAACATCTGTCACTGTTTCCATTGTTTCCCCATCTATTTGCTGTGAGGTGATGGAACTAACTATAGATATAGAAACATAGATATGCATACATACATATATTTACACATTTAACTTCAGAATAATATCACAATCTTTATCAATTGAATTAATAATTACATATGTGAACTAGTTACTTTGAATAAATTTTGACTCCTTAAAATTATGTAATTAGTGAATAGATCAAGAAAACTTTAGTAAAGTACTTTACTTGGGCTCTCTTTTGAGGGTGTATTTATTCATTTATTCAACAAGTATTTGTCACACCATGCTGGGAGATAACAATACAGAGATAAATGAAACACGGGTAACCTTCCGAAGAATTCATAGTCTGTAGAGAAGACAGGTATGTAGATACATAATTTCAATGGGATGTAGTAAGTCTAATAAGTGAAAGTTATACATGAAATATGTGCATAAAAGGAGAAAATATTGCCTTTTATAAAGGGCAACAAGCAAATTTAGTGGTAAATTTAGTCCTGAACCAGGTGTTGAAATGAAAGAGAAAAATCAGATGAAGAAAGAAGTCATTCCAAGTAGAGATAAAAGCAAGAGGCAAGAAAATAGCATGTAGTCAATTATCAAAGGCTACTGGATTGGTTGTGTTTTGCAGCTTGGAAAAGGAAGTTTTTACAGTAATGGCAAAAATAGAATTTTTCTTGCTTATTAGTACATTCTTCAGAAATCCTTTTTCTTATCAAATTGTGGCACAATTAGTTCTGTTTAATAACACATTAAGATCTTGGTTCTGGGTTCAACTTGTATATTTCCTTCTTTCCAGATGATCAACCAGTTACATTTTCTCTGAGTTTTCCTTTCTTCAGGTACAAAATGGAGTTGATAATATCATCTGCCTCATAGGATAGTTTGTGAAGAATATAAGTGATATTCATCAAGAAAAAGATGCTTGACACAATGCCTGCAATTAGATTCTAATTCAACTTGTTTCTATAAACAACTGGATAAATTATAACCTCGGAAAGGAAGGTCTATTTGGAAAGAAATGACATAAAGTGAATTAATAAATCTTCCTTCTCCACCAAAGATACTCAAACCTGGGTTCCACTCATTCTCAATGCCTTGATTTAAATGAGTTTTTAATATATCAAACCTCTGCTGAAAGCAAGACAAAACAACACAACCACCAACACCACCACCACCACAATAAGACAGATCTTCATTCTTTCAGGAGCCATGGCCTTATCATCTTTCAGTTCAGACTGAGGACCCTTCTTTACGTTGTAATTGTGCTTAGAACCCTGGAATTGCCAATTTTGCACTTAAGCCAGAAAGAAATACACCCCAGGGTTTCAATGGAATCTCAGAATGACACCTCCTCAGCCAGCCCTCTAACTACGTTAGGGTGGCATTACAAGATGACGACGTGTACTCTTTTTGGGAGAAAGAAAGATGAGAAAGTTCTATCTTCTTGGCTTCAAGTATGTCTTCACAGCCACCACACCTTTTCATATAATTCTTTTTAGAATGTACTGTCAGAATGAAGCCAACAGAGAAAAGTTCCAACAAATGGAATTGCCATAGCAACACCCTACATTTCTCATCAAGTTTGGTCTTGTGTGGATCATCACGTTAAAGCTTGTTTTTCAGCTTGGTGAAAGCCATGACTGTAATCTTCAGTGTGAAAATCTCTTCGGCCCAAGTAGAAGTTAAAAATAGAAGAGAATAATTTGAATTATTTCACGAAACCTCCATCTGGAATTGCAGCTCCTCCACAAATGGAATTAACTCAGAGAACACTGGCATTTGGGACCACTTAAATTTCCCCTTTGGTTTCAAATTGGATTCAGTACTTGTCATTATGACTTATTATCTGTTGAGTGTTGACCAAGTACTCAATTCCTCAATTCTGAGCAAAAAGAGTCCAGTACTCATCTCCTTCAAGAGGACAAGATGTAGAAGCATAATATTGAATGAGAATCTGGACAAAGGCTCAGTTTGTGTATGTGTATGTATGTATGTGTGATTTAATTGCTTTTGATAGCTAGTAAATATCTTAGGTCTTTTCTAGCCAGGAAAGCATTATTTTTAAAAAGCTTTGCATTGGAGAGTTTTGCTTTGTGGTAAATTAACTATCTTAAAAGAATTCTAAGAGAAGAACAATATATATAAAATGGTTTTTAAAAATATTCTTCCAGGGTTGCAAACTAGACTATGTTTGGAAGTTTATGTTTTCATTTCAAATTCTTGATGAAAGGCAAGACTTCTGAAAATGTAGGGAGTATTAATATTAGTGATACTTTTTCAACTTTCATAAAAAATCAGATGTATTTTTTGAATGAATGAATCACATATTCTTAATTTACTCCAATAAGTTGTTATGTGAACATTCTATATGTTGTAATTTATGGTTATACATGGTTATTAGTCACAAAAACCCTAAACCTATAACTGAATAATACTAAGAATATGTATTGCCATTTTTCCTAGCAACAGGATATTATAAATTCATCATCATTATCAAGCAATATAAACTTGAACTACAAATATTAACTCAAAGACTAATTAAATACTCTGATCATAGAATTGTTTCCTAGAATTTATAGAATTAAATAAAAATTAACCTGCAGATATGCAACATCAGGTTGATTGACATAGTTTTTAAATAAAAAAGATTGGAAAACTACATATCAATTGTACATAAAAATATATGTATAGTTGGAAGTTGATCATTTTAAAAACAGATGCCTATAAAATCACCTGTTGATCATTTAAAAAAACAGATACCTGTAAAAATACCTGGAGTAAGGACTTTGATTTGTTTCATACAAGGAAATAGAGCAATTGCTAAACTTTAAATGTTCTCTCTCTAGCACTGAAGCAGACATAGTCATGCAGTTGACATATTTTCACAGCCCTTGGCAATGATACATGCAATTTTAATCATGGATATTAATTTTCTTCTTTAAACCACCAGCCCACCCCTGCAACTACTCTATTACTTCACCCTGGTATTTATTTCACTGCCACAAGCAGTGATGCATGGAAATTAAACTATAGATATTCATTATTTCCTGCTTTTGCCTCAGTGCGTAAAATTTTCACTTGTACATTGTTAGAAGGTAAAAATTTCATCACAGACTTACCATCATGTGACCTCGACCTTGTGGTGATTAAATGTTATAAGGGTTTGGGCATAAAGATATCAACCAGCAAGGACGAGCTACAGAAACTGGTGACAGGGAACATGTCTGGGTAACTATGACAGCTGAGAAATAACCTATGATCTTAAGGAAAAGTCAGCATTAGATACTATAACCCTAACCATCACTTTGAAAGCTAAGGTTCTGCAATGAAAAGACTAGAAATTCAATTGTTTTCAAATGACACATTGGGTTACAATGTTTTTGTCAGCAATTACTTTGTCACAAAATCGTTATTCTTCTTATTCTTTTTTTCCCCCTGTGGAGTTAGTGATGGGGATGCTGAATTTTCCCAAAATAACCTTTAATTATAGTTTTTGATCTTGACATTCTTGAAAAATGCCCTACTGGCTAGTCTTCTGTAAGTACCATCTGTAAGTTTTGATCATAAACTAACTAGTCCTAGAATCTGCCTGGCAAAAAGCATTACGAGTCATTTTGGAAAAAGTCAGGCATAGTCAATTTTCACAGTCTTGAAACTTGAAATGATTTCTTCCAGCTTTCAGAGGAAAAAAAAATTTTCTGGCATGAAATTCTGTGTTAAAATTTTCAAACAAAAATAGAGGAGAAAGCTAGAATATAGCAAAAACAACGAAAAAAGATACAGTAGAAATTTGAATATACTAGAAACTGCATTTCTCCAGAAAATAAGAATTTTCAACTTTATTTTCACAGTTAGACCTAATTATTTATACCTAAAATATAATGAATTTATATTTCTGAAGCACATATCTAAGAATAGAAGGAAAATAAAGAAAATATGTAATATTATATCAGTAATGATGAAGGAAGTACTCCATAGCATCTTAACTCAATCAGTACCTTAATAAGATGAAGGGGGAAGAAAACCATGTTGATACTCCTCTGGAGCAGGTTAATACTGGAAGCTGCTGACCTGCCATATATGGCCATTACTTGGTGATGTTAGAAATAACAGCACTGAACATTCTCCTTACCAGTGAAACATTTAAGTCATTTACTTCTCTGAACAATCTCAGTGGTTAATTAAGATCTTGACAAAAAGTACATCTTGCAAAGATGTGATAGTGTCTGTTATACATGGTATTCATAGGTGGACTGCTGCTTTATAGTAAACTGCTTCATTTGCCTTTATTATTCACTCTGTTAACTATAGATTCCTTGATGTGTAGAGTCTGGTATCCTTTAAATACCAAAGTTTTCCTCTGTATTGATATTTTATAAAAACACGTCTTCTTAAGAATTCTGAAGTTCTATCTTTGTGCCAATCCATCAATGTATCTGCATTTATACTTTTGGAAGGACAAGAGTCCCTATGGAAGGTGTACTTGTACTGTCTTAGAGTCATCAAATTAGCATAGCCTGATTTCTTGGTAAGTGTCCAAACTTGTGTTAGCCAGAGCATTCATGTCAATGTTCATTATGCATAAATAAAGCTATTTTAGGAGAGGTAGTTTATAGGTCACGTTATTTTCTGATCTCAGTTTCCTAATGACGCCAATATATCTTTCTGGAAATGGACAAACTGCTGTGATTATGGCCCTTGTTTATAATGTGAGTTGTATTTCTACTTGTATTTCATGGCATCCAGTCCCACCACTTCATGGCAAATAGATGAGGAAAAAATGGAAACAGCGACAGACTATTTTCTTGGGCTCCGAAATCACTGCAGATGGTGACTGCAGCCATGAAATTAAAAGACACTTGCTCCTTATAAGAAAATCTATAAGAAACCAAGATAGCATATTAAAAAGCAGAGACATCACTTGACTGACAAAGGTCCATATAGTCAAAGCTATGGTTTTTCCAGTAGTTATGTACAGATGTGAGAGTTGGACCATAAAGAAGGCTGAACACTGAAGAAGTGATGCTTTTGAACTGTGGTGTTGGAGAACGTTCTTGAGATTCCCTTGGAGAACAAGCAGATCAAACCAGTCAATCCTAAAGGAAATAACCCCGAATATACATTGGAAGAACTGATGCTGAAGCTGAAGCTCCAATACTACCTGATGCGAAGAGATGACTAATTGGAAAAGACCCTGATGCTGGGAAAGATTGAGAGCAGGAGGAGAAGAGGGCAGCAGAGGATGAAATGGTTGGATGGCATCACCGACTCAACAGACATGAGTTTGAGCAAACTCCAGGAGATAGTGAAGAACTGGGAAGGCTGGTGTACTACAGTCCATGCAGTTGCAAAGAGTCAGACATGACTGAGCAACTGAACAACAGCAACAATTTCTAGTACCATGGTTTGCTAGTTTAGTGATATGGAAAAACATATCTTTGTTCACTCATACCTATACTTTTTATATTTTTTGTATGAACATATATTAGTATACAGATCCTTGCTTAAAATTCAAATAGTACTATGCTATACAAATGCCAATAATTATTATGCTGGTGTGTGATTATAACTTGAGAGCCTACAACCTGTCAGCTGCTGGACTAGGCACATTGTTCATCATTGTCATTATAATTATCATCACAGATTTTTTATTGAATATTTATCTGGAAAGTATTCTACATTTGTTATCTATTTAAAATCCCATAAACAGAAGTGCAAAAAAGGCCTATAACTGGCAAGAAGTAGAGTCTGGATTGAAATACAGGTTTGTCTACTGTAAGATAGCCTGTAAATAATAGTGCATAATGCATTTAAAAATTTGATACATTTCTCAATCTTCCCAAACAGCCCATTTTTTAAATGGAACATGCAACTTATGGCTTGTATACCTATTATCTCATGGCTGTGTCTATTTGAACCCAGACTCTCTGGATATAGGAGTCTACCTCTCAAAAACTAAGATCATGGCATCTGGTCCCATTACTTCATAGCAAATGGATGGGGGGAAAATGGAAACAGTGGCAGAATTTATTTTCTTGGCCTCCAAAATAATTTCGGATGATAACTGCAGCCATGAAGTTAAAAGATGCTTGCTCCTTGGAAGAAAAGCTATGACAAATCTAGATAGCATATTAAAAGGCAGAGACATCACTTTGCTGACAAAGG
The DNA here is from genome assembly GCF_029378745.1 of Bos indicus. NCBI lineage: Eukaryota > Metazoa > Chordata > Mammalia > Artiodactyla > Bovidae > Bos > Bos indicus. The sequence goes on along the minus strand of NC_091762.1, from coordinate 45,193,679 downwards.
TCCATATAGTCAAAGCTATGGTTTTTCCAGTAGTCTTGATATGAGAGTTGAATCATAAAGAAGGCTAAGGACCGAAGAATTGATGTTTTCGATCTGTGGTACTGGGGAAGACTCTTGAGAGTCCCTTGGATTGCAAGGAGAGCAGACCAGTTAATCCTAAAGGAAGTCAGCCCTGAATATTCATTGGAAGGACTGATGCTGAAGCTGAAACTCCAATACTTTGATCACCTGATTCAAAGAGCCAAATGATTGGAAAAGACCCTGATGCTGAAGGCAGGAGGAGAAGTGGGCAGCAGAGGATGAGATGGTTGAATGGCATCACCAATTCAATGTATATGAGTCTGAGCAAACTCTGGGAGATAGTGAAGGACAGGTAAGCCTGGTGTGAGACAGTCCATGGGGTCACAAAAAGTCGGACAAGACTGAGCAACTGAATGACAACAAACTCTTCAGAGCATCTTCTCACACAATAAAAAATACAATGACATTTTTGCTAATAATTTCAGGTGCAGAAAGAATGCATACTCCATGTTGGCCTATTGTATCTGCTGTAGCTCTCTTACCCTCCCTCTTCCTTGTTTTTACCTATTTCCTGTGACAACAGATGTTTTCACTCCTTATCTTTGGATAAGTAATACTTTATAAGTGAGGGAATCTCTTTGGGAACTGAACTTTGGACACTGTACCAAGCCCCAAGTGGACTAATACAAGAATTACTTTAGAACAGATTCACGGTTCTTCCTGGAAGACATTATGGTGACTATAATTTTCTCTGTCCCTCTATGTAATTTACTTGGAATTATTCAAAAGTATTAGCATTTTAGTTTCTGAGACAATGTATAGAATATTTTCCTCAGAAAACATGTGTTTTTTAAAAACCATGGTTGCTAAGAAGCTTTGTCCATATATTCCATCAAGGGCTTGTTCTGTGTATCACTCTCCAATTATGGATAGATGAGGAGAGCAGAAGACTCACAAAACACAAGAGTCAGTGTTTCCATGGGGTCAGTGAAATGGCTACTGGCTAAAGGACTCAGGCCTGGATCACATGGTCAGATAGAGAATAGGAAAAATGTTAATGGGTCACCATTTTTACGCTTCAGTTTTGATGTAGATGTAAGATGAAGACTTTGAGGAGCAATCTTCTCAAGTGATTCCACAGTTTCTTAGGATTTGAGTCAGGATGCGAGAGGTCTGGGGTCAGACGAAGGAGTAAGAGAAAAAAAAAACACTTTGAATTTGGGTCCAGTTCCTAGTTGATTCTGAAGTTCTTTTCTAATAATATATCAGGAAGTAGAAATGAAAACGGGGAAAAGCCCAATTAGTAGAGGATTAATTTCCAATTTAAGCTGGAGGGCAAAGAAGAGAAAGCTGAAAGTATCTCATCTCTCAAAATGAGCTTAAATAGTTAAGTCAAATGTGCTCAATTTAGGTCACACAGGGAATTGAGGACACCTTTCACTTTCCACTATTGTGAAAGTCTTAAGGTTACTTAACCAAACAGTTGAAGAACATAACAAATTCATACCAATGAACAGAGTCTGAAAAGTTCATCTCACATTTGGGAAAGCAGCACACTGTTGTTATGAGAAACTCTTCACAATTAGATTTGAACACTGATATCTCATGCTCACTGTATCAGAGACAAGACATTCTGTAAAAAAAGTCTATAAATCCCATGAACAGCTTTTTGCAAATGGATTCTTTGTGGAGACAAGTGAAGAGACTTAATCATAGAAGCAGAACAGAGCTTTTCCAGGTTGACAAATGTTAGTGTAAACTTGGTTGCCTACACTATTGGCAATGTGCTGCTTCAGCAAAATAGAGAAGCATGTTTAATTACTGCTTTCTTTGTATCAGTTATTGTAAAGAAATGCATTAGATTAATTCTTCAAGTTATTCTCTAATTTCATTCACTCTCACTGTTCCAGTAATTACTTTTCTACCTTACATAATTCTCTGATTCTCTTTTGGTTTCAACTTCTCTACCTACAAATATCATCTGGAGGATTCTTCTTCAGTCATCCTACCCTATCAAGATACCTATTCCCCTCTCTCCTAATTATCTCTTTACTTCTCAACTAAGGACTCATTGTTTCCACTACTACAGTGTTCCTTCATTCTTTGCAATGTTGTGAGTCTTTGTGTAGCAATGGCTTTCATCTTTTGAAGGGAAGCAGTACCTTGCTTGGAGAAGGAAATGGCAACCCACTCCAGTACTCTTGTCTGGAAAATTCCATGGACAGAGAAGCCTGGTGGGCTACTGTCCATGGAGTTGCAAAGAGTCAGTCAGGCACGACTTAGTGACTGAACACACACTAACTTTCTATTCTTCAAGTCCACTGGCTTTTAGCAACAAAACAGCTTTATCAAGATAATTTATAAGCAATAAAACTCTCCTACTTTGATTCATTTTGACAAATGTATAAAGTCGTGTGGTCCCAACCACAGTCACAGCATAGAACATTCCCAGTGCCTTAGAAAGTTTCCCTGTGTGCTTCTGCATGAGGAATTCCTCTTTTCAATGATCAAATTTCCTAAGACTATTTTGAATAATGGCTACGGTAACCCTCACGATTGAATAGTCCACAAGATTCACTTGGCATATTTTGTAAAATTGCAGAGCCCTGAGCCTCATTTCCAGAAATTCTGATGCGTTATAAACATTTAGAAGTCAGAATCTGATCATAGCACTTCTTGAATTAAAACCATGCAATGGCCCTCCATTGCCTATGGTAAACCTACAAACTTCATAGTATGGCCTAAAAAATTTGTCCTGCTTGTATCTTCACTTTTCTCCCTCTTCCCATTCTCCATCTCCCCTACTCCTAATCTAGGCAAGCTCCCGAATCATTAGTCCATTTCATATATCCTCGGCCTTCTTACTCAGGATGTTCCTCTTTCACACCTCCCAGGCCCACAATGTAGTCCCATGTTTCCCAACCCTAAACAGTGCAGTGTTTTCACCTGTGGATTGCCAGGGTCAGTTCTCTGTCTACCTCCAAGACCACTAACCTAAGACACAATGGAGCACACACTGCTTTGGGCTGTTGTTGCTTATTATAATACTTCATTTCCTCTTATTTCACAGTAAGCAACTTGAAGCAAAATTTTAGGTTTAATTCCCTTCTCTTTTTGTCTTTTCATACTGTTCATGGGGTTCTCAAAGCAGAGACATTACTTGGCTGACCAAGGTCCAAATAGTCGAAGCTATGGTTTGTCCAGTAGTCATGTATGGATGTGAGAGTTGGCCTATAAAGAAGGCTGAGCATCAAAGAATTGATGCTTTCAAACTGTGGTGTTGGAGAAGACTCTTAAGAGTCCCTTGGACTGCAAGGAGATGAAACTAGTCAATTCTAAAGGAAATCAACCCTGAATATTCATTGGAAGGATTGAGACTGAAGCTGAAACTCCAATACTTTGGCCACCTGATGCAAAGAACTGACTCATTAGAAAACTCACCAGATCCATTACTACCTTGGAGCCTTTCCTCCCAGACTCTTCCCTCTGACAAATTCAACTGGTTCTTCGAGACTTGTTTTAAATATCACTTCTTTTATGAGACTTTGCCTGACCCTTAATCTAAATAGGTCACACAGTGGGGTTGCCATGATTAGGAAAAGTGTTTTAAGTTAATTGAAGTATCTTAATCATCGGGACAATGGCATAAAGTCTTGTGATTATTATTCCCATCTTACAGATGAGAAATGTAAAAGTAAGGTTCACAAAGTAACTGCATAGCTGTTAAGTGGCTGTGACAGGAGGTGGATCTAAGTAGTGTTACTCTAAATATTAAAATATGCTTTGTGTAATTTATTTCTCAGTCGCCATTTTCATAAAAACAAATGCATGCATGTGTATTTATTGCCGTCCATTTCTTTACCTATGAGTTTCATGATCAGATCTTCATTTTTGAACTGCAGTTTGACAGTTGTGAGTAAAGAAAGGTGAATTAGCGTCCTAAGGGAGTGACTGAGGTCAGGAAAAGCACTTCATGGACTTCCACCCCTGGAGCCTCAGCTTTTTAACAAATATTTCATAGATGCCTCTTGATAAACAATTAAAATATTCAAGTGAAAGATCCACAATTTTTTCAAGAAGTAAAAGTGCTTTGTAAATGTGATAATATCACTGTAAGTCAGCCTAAAATAATTACTGCTAGAATATTACCTGATAATTCATGCCTGTACTAGATTCAGATACTTTAAGCATTTTTACTATATAAAAAAGTATATCCATTCTGTTTAAAACACCACAATAATATCAGATTCTTTAAAGAAAATCCTTCTGAAAAATTCATTAATTTAATTTTGTTAATTTAATTTAACCAACTGTAGAGCAGAGCTTGAGAAATAATTAGATAAAGCTGCACAAAATGGCATTTTGGCCTTCTCTATTAAAAAAAAATTAGTTCAAAATCCAATAATGCCTGCAGCCTATTTGAATTCTATGTTGTCTCAATGAATATATAATCCATTAAACATATAAAATGTATTTCTAAAGAAAACAGTAACTTTTATTTACCTGACATGGCCACAGTCTGAATTGTCTAAGACATGGCGATAGGCCAAATGACTGGACATGTTTTAGAAGACACCAAAAGATGGTTGATCGACTGTAAATAAGTATTTTAAAATAGGTTAATGTATTTTAAAGGTAGCTCCCACCCTTTCCCCCCCTCCATTTGGCCACTGAGGGAAATGTAATAACTCTGTGATAATGAAAGTCTTACCCATGGTGAAAAGTCCTATCTTTATGATACATCAGGGACTAGTTTTTATATTGCTTTGATAACTCTAAACCTTTAAACTGCTCTTTCTAGGGCAAATTCTGCCCTCCAAAATTTAATTGGGCAGAATCCTATGTTGACTCAGAGGGAATAAAATGCTCTCAGAGTAAACCACTCACCCATTAATTTTTCCAAGGCATCAAGGTATCATTTAGTACCTGGAAGGAGGTAATTTACCACATGGTACTTCGCAGGAGCTACTGACTGAGCAGTTTATTCCTAGGGAGAATGCAACTCACCCTGGGTCACTATAGAAACAGCCTCCTATTATAATCAGGATTATTATCCTCCATTTACTCCCTTTTTCTGCCTGAGTCTCTCAGTAACAGCTGGAGGCCTCATTTATAAACAACCTGTGCTCTAAAATACCCATGATGCTCACAGTATGAAAACATAGAAACAGTCTATCCTTGGGCATATTATTATTTTATTATTATTTTATATGTATTTGGTACATTTCCTTCAGGGAGCAGAAAGCATTTCATGAACTTTAAATAACCAGTGGGTATAAATCTATGCCACTGTATATAAGTTATAGTTACTTTAATAATAATAAAAACAATAAGGGTGAAGAATTGGTATGGTTTATTTATAGTTAATACATAAGGAGGAAAACACATTTCAATGATCATAGAAAGTGTAAACCTCTTTCCTTATTTTGCTTTTTACTGTGGAATTAGTTAAGTTTGTGAGTTGGAGTCTTTTTTTTTTTTTTTTTTTAATACAACAGTCTGTTTGGAATGGCTATCTAATCAATGTTGACTGATTACTGAAATTGTTTTTTAATTGTATACAATTGTGTAAAGTGTGTTTAACCTAGATTTATACAGCTGAGTTATTTCTAGATTTCCAGGCTTAGGAGAACAATCTTTCTTGAATATAAGCAGTAGATTTACTGGAACCCTCATGTTACTAGTAGAAACCCATACCCACCAGTTGTACCCACAGATAGCTTCTCAATTCATAAAAGGCTTACATTCTTCAGGTTGTGTCTTTTTCTAATGTCTTGCTCCTGGTGAATTTCCCATTTCTCCTAATCTTAGTTCTTAGGCTTCATGACTTATTTTCATACAGCTTTGACTTTACCTGGTATTGCAGTCAACTCCTTGTTTTCATCCTCTGCCTCCCATCCTTAAACACTATAATCAAAGAACACTCCTGATTTTGATTTTACAAAGGTTTGGGTCCACAGGATATAAACAGATGGCATCACAGCAAAGTTCTGATGATGTTTAAAATCCAAATCACCTGAAACCATCCCTTCACTGTAAATTTATGGCCAACCACATCCCTCTCCTCTCAATCCTAGTATTTAGGTGTTAAATTACTGTTATTTTCTCAAGAAGTTCTTCCATCAAAAGATTCTTCTTACATCCATCAAATTTCTGTTTATTTCTTAAATGGAATAGCAATTCTTATTTGCATAAACTCTCTAAGCACCAAGGTAATATCTATTTTTGAACAGATATATACCTTAAGGTAAAGGTTTTCTCTACATCTTTCCCCATCTCAACCAAAGAAAATTCTCATCTTGAATAGAATTCAGCTTCTTCGGTAGGATATGTTCTAGGTGGCATGAGGTGGTTCAGGTTTATGCCTTTTTGTGCTCAAGTAATTATTAATAGTTTAATTATTAATAATTATTAATATACACTTTTTGCTCTCAAAATTCTCTAGTTTTTTATGATTGTGTTTTACTCACTCACTTGGCAAATATTTTCATATAGTCTTTTAAGAATAAAGTGTTAAAAAACATGTAATTATATATAGTAATGTATATTTAATATATATTAACTCAAACATATGTGTAATGGGATAACAAATCTAAGTGATTCTTCAGTGCAAAAGATATGTGGCACCTTAAACTTAGCCTGGTCTTATAATGTAAAATTTTCCTTTGATTACATATTACGTGGTTTTACTTACCTCTGAAATACTTTACCCCCAACCCAAGAGTTTTTTTTCAAAGTGATGTTGCAAAGTGATGTTTGCAACCTTATGGTAGAGGTGAAGAGATTCTTGGGTAGGATGTTTGCAGGCTTCATTAGCCTCATGCTGTCTTTAAAAAAAAAAAAAAGCACAACATGACAGTTGTGAGTTAAATTTTATTTGGGGCAAAATGAGGACTATAGCCCAGGAGACAGCATTTCAGATAGCTCTGAAAAACTGCTCCAAAGAGGGAGTGGGAAGATCAGTATATATGCAATTTTAGTGAAGGGGGAGCACATGCAAATCAAGCCCATATTTTTGCAAAAGGTTTCTCCTAGTAATGAGGAGCTGTAGTCATCATGAAGGATTTTAGTGCTTTTCTAGATTTTTGGAGATACAGAATTATGCTCATAAAATTGGTTCCTTAAAATATCTAACTCTATGAAGACTATGAAAGCAAAGAGCCTCTTGAAGAAAGTGAAAGAGGAGAGTGAAAAGGTTGGCTTCAAGCTCAACATTCAGAAAATTAAGATCATGGCATCTGGTCCCATCACTTCATGGCAAATAGATGGGGAAACAGTGGAAACAGTGACAGACTTTATTTTTTTTGGCTCTAAAAATCACTGCAGATGGTGACTGCAGCCATGAAATTAAAAGATGCTTGCTCCTTGGAAGAAAGTTATGACCAACCTAGACAGCATATTAAAAAGCAGAGACATTACTTTGCCAACAAAGGTCCATCTAGTCAAGGCTATGGTTTTTCCAGTAGTCATGTATGGATATGAGAGTTGGACTATAAAGAAAGCTGAGCACAGAAGAATTGATGCTTTCGAACTGTGGTGTTGGAGAAGACTCTTGAGAGTCCCTTGGACAGCAAGGAGATCCAATTAGTCCATCCTAAGGGAAATCAGTCCTGAATATTCATTGGAAGGACTGATGCTGAAGCTGGAGGTCCAATACTTTGGCCACCTGATGCGAAGAACTGATTCATTTGAAAAGACCCTGATGCTGGGAAAGATTGAAGGCAGGAGGAGAAGGGGACAACAGAGGATGAGATGGTTGGATGGCATCACCGACTCAATGGACATGAGTTTGAGTAAACTCCGGGAGTTGGTGATGGACAGTGAGGCCTGGCGTGCTGCAGTCCATGGAGTCACAGAGTTAGACATGAGTGAGCTACTGAACTGATGACCTGTTCTGCCAGTTTTTCCCAGAGCACAGAGTGCCTCTTTCCTGATCTCCACCCTGAATTCCTTTCAGGGTGTATTGAAGGTCTACAGCTACAGCAGTTCGTGATTTAATCCTTGTAGAGGTAGACGGCAAGTGCCAATTTGTATCTGACACCCACATGGGTGTCCATCTACATCTGTGCACTGGTCCCCAGCTGGCAGTTGTGTCTGTAATTGTTGCCTGGAGTAATCAAAAGTAGTAGTCTCTCTCAACTTGGTTGAACCCAGCTACCCTCACTGGCTGTCTTGGCCTGATCTTAGCTCATGTCAGATTCTCCATGATCTGGCTGTACACAGTTCAGTCCTTGCCTAAATTGACTGCCTTGTAGCCACTCTGAAAAGTCGCTTAATTTCTCTTAGGTGTCCCCTCTAGTAAGCACTCCAGGTGAACTCTCATTCTTCTAAGTTCCTTCTATACACACAGGAAGCAAAGGCACCTCAGGTTCCTAAATGAGGAATCAAGTTAACATTCCCATTCTCCTCTATTGAGTTATCATTTTTGTCCCATTTTGTTCTCTTTGTCCCAGTGCCTTACCCACCACGTACACACTGTTACTCTGAGCTGAAACCCTTGCAGGGCATTAGCAGTCACACACCTGACCACTACCTTCTATCATCATACATTAATGCTCTTTTAACATTTATTTATTTTTAATTGGAAGATAATTGCTTTACAATGTTGTGGTTGGTTTCTGCCATACATCAACATGAATCATTCATAGGTATACATATATCCCCTCTCTCTTGAACCTCCTTCATCATATACTTTTGTGATAAAATAGAAAATTGCTGGCTTTGCTGTCCTAGGAAGTATTGGTATCTTCCCTACCCACTGAGAGAAACCCTTCAGGCTTAAACTGTGATTAAAAATTTAAATAAATTTAGAAAGTATTCCCTCAGAACAATGGTAGCCTTGTTTGTAAGAAACTGGACTTCTTGTACCTGTTTTGAATGTTAGAGAGTGAATTCCGTCCTTCTTTTTGCATTCCTTCAATAGCATTTCTAGTTTCCCTACCCTCTACCACACTCCTGCCGCCCCTCCATTTTCACTGTGGGCAGGTGAGCCTTTGGAAAACAATAGCCTGGATATGGAAGCTGAGCCATTACACAGATAACCCTGTTCTTAAATTCATGTAGGGGAACAGAATTTGCCATGCTAAAATATATCTCTTTGTCCTATTAATGATTTTGAGCTGGTTATTTTCTAGCATGTGTGTGTGTAAGTGTGTGTATGCTGGCACACACACTCAGTCATGACCTCATAGACTGTAGTCTGCCAGGCTCCTCTCTCTATGGAATTTCCCAGACAAGAATACTGTATTAGGTTTCCATTTCCCTCTCCAAGGAGTCTTCCTGACCCAAGGGTTGAACCCATGTCTCTTGTGTCTCCTGCATTGGCAGGCAAGTGGTTTCTTTACCACTGTACCCCCTGGGAAGCCCAGGGAACAGCATACATGGGAAAAACTCTGAAAACCCTTTGGTAAGAAACATTTACATTTGTAAGGAAAATCTCTGTTTGTAAGGGTGTCTCCCTCCAAGTAACTGGAAGAAGAGGATGACCAAATCTCTGGACACTCTTCTCAATGGAGAAGTCAAGGACTTAAATCTGTACCACAACCTTACCCTTCTTTACTGTGCAAAATGCACAACATAAGAGTTGCAAGTTCAGTTTTATTTGGTGCAAAATGAGGACTGTAGCCAGGGAGACAGCATTTCAGATAGAAATGAAAAATTGCCCCAAAGAAGTAGAAGAGAAGGGTTGGGGAAGGTATGTGATTTTGGTGAAGAGGGAGTCCATGAAATCAAGCACATATTTTTGCAGAAGGTTTCTTCTAGTTACACAGAGCAGTCATCACCTTGAAGGAACTCAGTGCTTTTCTAGATATGAGGAGATGCAAGAATTGGGCTCATAAAATCAACTCCTGAAAATATCTAACCATCTGAAGACCTGTGCGAGTTTTTCCAGAGTCCGGGGTGACTTATTTCTGCTCTCCACCCTGAACTCCCTTTGAAGTGGAGTTGCTCAGTCGTGTCCGACTCTTTGCGACCCCATGGACTGTAACCTACCAGGCTCTTCCATCCATGGGATTTTCCAGGCAAGAATACTGGAGTCGGTTGCCATTGCTTTCTCCAGGAGATCTTCCCAACCCAGGGATTGAACCCGGGTCTCCCGCATCATAGGCAGACGCTTTACCATCTGAGCCACCAGGGAAGATCGGTATGTTTAAGGTCAGCAGCTGCAGCAGCATGTGATTTAATCCTTGTAGAGGTAGATGGCAAGTACCCAAAGCAAGTGCCAATTTGTAGTTGATACTGGTAACTCCATATTGACTCTCCCCACCCTGAACATCCTCTTTTGTCTTTGGCTGAGGATGGTATTTAAGGTGAGGGCTTCTGCCATTTCGGTGAGTTGCTCAGTTTTTCTGGGTCTCTCCTATGTATATATATTATTAAACTTTAAAAAAAATTTCTTCCTTCCTTATCCATTTTTGTCCTAGACTTAAGTAAATGAAAGGCCACATGATCCCGACCTGAATTGCTATCAAAATGTCTTGTGTCTTGCTTCCAAAATTTTAGGAACATTGTAAGTAGACTGCTGATAAAATGTGGCCACTTTTTAGACCCAACAGCCAATCACAAAATTTTCCATCACTAAGAATAGCTCCTAAAGCCATAGCAGTGATGAAGTCTAATTGCCAAAAGAAACAGTAGAAGAGTAAATAAATTTTTTTTTTTTGCTGGGTCAGCAGCTCTCCATGATATGAAGGTGTCATGATTGTATCCATGGTACTCATTCTTAACCATAGAATTCTTATTCTATTACTACTATAGGAGCTGTAGAGTTTTATACCAAGTCTTTATTTATCTTACCATTTTTTTCTATAAAACTGTATTCAAAAATCTGTATTCTTCAGCTGATCAGAACAAAGTCTCATACATCTTCTGATTCCACTTATGACTTTCCCATATGAAAAGGCCAAAAAAGAGAATGTCTGCTCTACTCAGAATTCTCTGGCACATTTTTGCAGTTCACTGAGGAAGATGGATGGGATCTTTCTGCAGCAGATGATGAACAAGAATTATAAGCAAATGGTAGTATATTTCAGAGGACACACATTCAGAAAATACTTGAAAGAAGCAGTAGGGAAAGGAGGGGCTGCTAGACAATTTTTTTTTCTGAAAAAGAGCTAACAGGCAAGCCAGCAAAACAGGATAGTAACTTTCATAAAAGAAAACTGTAATAAATTAGGCCCTTTGGTTTCTTAAAAATGCAAGAATGATGCAGAAAACGTGGCCTTTGTGCACTGATGCCAAATTGAATCTCAGAATTTTGGGTGAAGTGAAAAAGGATGGCTTTATTTCTTTGCCAGGTAAAGGGGGACACAGCAGGCCTATGCCCTCAAAAACTGTGTTTCCCAACCTGGGAGGATCTATAGCAATGGTTCCAAAGGCAGGGTTGCCAATGAGGATCAGGATATATGCAAGGTCTATATTCCTTTAATCCGCCTCAGATGTCTCCTAAAATAAGAATGATCCTTAAATTGGGTTCTTCAGCCATGCATACTTAATTGCAGTAGGAGAATCTAAAATAAAATTTAAATTACAAATATGGATAATATCTAGTTACTAGTTTATTTGTTTTGGGCCTATTAATGCTCACTGCAATCAAATGCAAACTTCTTACTAATATAAATAAAATATTGAAGGTAGTTTTGCCTTCCTTTTATCATCTCTCCATTCAGTTGTTTATTCAGAACCATGTGCCTTTCTCACTTAGAGAATAAAGTAAATGAAACATTTTCACCTGTAATAATCTTGAGGGCACCTAAATTCTGAGATTTAGGCATGTAAAGGGAAAATCTTTATTTCAGAATCCAAGATTAGGCTCTGAATTGAATGTATCTTTACTTATCCACCTTGTGAAGTCCCCACTATAGGTCAAACCTCACACTAGGAATGGAGGCGTAATGACGAACAAGGAGCCATCAGAGGGTGTGGTACAGTAGGGTCAATGATGACTTCTCAAATGTGGCAACAGCCAAGCTCACCAATTACAGAAAATATATTATTAAGTAGTCCATTTCAACTGCATTATGTTTTAGTATTAAAAACATTTTGAAATTGAAACCAGGGCTATGCCAGGATGAAGTGTGATTTACATTCAAAACTTAAGAGTTCCCCCTTCATTCATCTAAAAGGCTATTCAAAGTTTTGGGCAAGGGAGAAAAATGATCAGAAATCCACTGCCTTCAGGCAAGCAGTTTAATCAAGTGGTGGAATGAAAGAGATGACAAAGGAGTGGGCAAGTCAAGGCAGTGTGCATAGAACAGTTTGGTAACTGTGTGGAAAAGAATATTGGAAATGTTAAGGCACTGTGGACTTGATGGTATAGGGAAACAGAATTTGCCACCCCAAAATATGTGTCTTTGGCATATTAATTATTTTAAGCTGGTTATTTCTAAGGAAAAGCAGACATGTGAGCAACTCTGAAAACCAACTAGGATTTACATTTTTATAAGAAACATTTCCATTCATAAGGGGTATCTCTATTTGTAAGGACATCTCCTTTGCTATACCTGGAAGAGGAGGATGACCAAATCTCAGGAAACTTCTCGAAGGAGAAGACAAGGATTTGAATCTGCATAGCAATCTTATCTTGCTTTTCTTAGTAAACACACGAAACTGAATCTCCTTACCCTCAACATCATCTTTTATCTTTGGCTGAGAATGATATTTAAGGTAAGAGCTTCTGCTATTTTGGCAAGTTACTCTTTCCCTGGATCTCTCCTGTGTTTGTTCCTGAGTCCAAGCTCATACTCGTTGCTGCACAACAAGCCACTAAATCCAGAGACAAGTTGCTGGGGCAAGGAACAGCCACCTGAGTAGATGGTAGAATACTGTCCCAAAGAACCATCTTGTCCAGGTTTGGATGCTAATTTCTTTTATAGAACAAAGAAGGGGAGATAAGGAGGTAAAATAAAAAAGGTGTATGTTGTTGCAAATATTTCCTAGTTCTGGCCAGCCTTCACAGTTAATTTCTTCTTTCCCGCAGCCATTTACAGATGGGCCTGGTCAGGATATTTTCTGTGAGCTGGACAAAGGTATTTTAGTTTAGGCATGGGAAAGCAGGGAGATGGGCCATTAAGGATCGCTCACCCAATTGTTCAGTTACTCAGCCATGATAAACTCTTTGCAACCCTGTAGACTATAGCCTGCCAGACTCCTCTGTCCTTGGGATTTTCCAGGCAAGAATATTGGAGCAGATTGCTCTTAGGTATACTTTAAGCTATAGGAAACATCCCTTTAGTGATTAACTTTAGTAATGAAAAGCGATAAACACAAAGGTAAAAGAAACAGATCCAATATGGAGTCAGATTTGTTCCTCCCTATTACATGTATACATGTTATAAATTTTGTTTGATTTTCTCCTGTTAATCTGTCTCATGTCAATTTAATTCTTAGACCAGCTGAAAGAACCTAGTAGGGTAAAGGAGAATTTCTTCCTCCATGACAATGGGAAGGCTTTTTTTTACTACCATGACTATTAATTCCAAGCATATATGTTCGACAGATCAGAAAGTCAGTGGATTCTTTACCATCTGAGCCACCAAAGAAGCCCATAAAGAAATTCAGCAAATATAAAAGGGTAATTGATGAGACATACTCCATAAAGTAATGGGAGAAGTGCCAGACCAAGAGACTGGTGGCAGAGTTTACCTTGAAAAAGAATAATTCTTTGTACTGAGAAGGAAAGGATGGTCTCAGATGAAGAACCAATGAAACACTTCAGCTGCATATAATTTCTCAGTGCTCCCACACAGGTCATGCTTTTCATGCCTCTGTGCATTTACACAGAAGGCTTCCTCTGCTTAAAATTTTCTTCACTAGTTTTTCCACTTAGCTCATAAAATTCTTCAGTGAACTCTATTCCTGTTTCTGTTCTACTCAGACTTTTTTACTACATAAGTGCTCCCAACTACTTATTACATGCCAAAATTACAGCCATCATTTGTTTGTTCAACTATTCAAAAACATTTTAAAATGCTTACTATATAAGAAGCGTGGTTTTAGTCTGTGGACTCAAAGAATTTATAGGATATGCATAAATCCTGCCTGCGTTAAGCTTAGCCTCTAGTGGGGAAGACACACGATAAATAAGAAAGCAACAAATAAATAAGATACTTTCAGTTGTAGTAAGTGCTATGAAAGAAACAAGCAAAGGGAAAAGAAAAAATAAAAGGGGTCAGAGAGTGAGGTGGTTTCTACTTTAGATGGGAGGATCAGGATGAAGAAGATGATGCCCTTAGTTCAGTTCAGTTTAGTCACTCAGTCATGTCCGACTCTGTGACCCCGTGAATTGCAGCACGCCAGGCCTCCCTGTCCATCACCAACTCCCGGAGTTCACCCAAACTCACGTCCATCGAGTCGGTGATGCCATCCAGCCATCTCATCCTCTGTCGTCCCCTTCTCCTCCTGCCCCCAATCCCTCCCAGCATCAGAGTCTTTTCCAATGAGTCAACTCTTCGCATGAGGTGGCCAGACTACTGGAGTTTCAGCTTTAGCATCATTCCTTCCAAAGAACACCCAGGACTGATCTCCTTTAGAATGATGCCCTTAAGCCAACCTCTAAATGAAGAGAAATAAATACCATGCCAACAGTTTTGTGAGTGAGCATTGGGTAAACAGAAGTCACCCAGGGCAGCAAAGTCAGCATGTGCAAAGGTCCTGAGAAGGAACATAATGTTCTAGGTGAAAGGAACTAATAAAGCTGATTAAAACACCCCAGGGGCTAGAGAACTGTTGTCTATTCAGTAGGAATTCACATGTGAATTTAAGTTTAAATCTAAATTTAAATCAATATTGCATTTGAAATTCCATTTTTAGCATCACTGTCCATGTCTCAAGTGCTCTAGAAGCAGGTGAAGCTAGTGCCTGTTGTATTGGATGGTGCAAAAACAAGATATTTTCATCATCTCGGAAAGTTCTATTAATATTATCTGACGGATAATGCATCAGTGAGGGCATAGCAAGGAAAATGGAGAGAAACAAAAGCTGTAGACACAGAGGAAAAGATACCAGACAGAACTTGCAGGGCCTTGAACATGCAGTTATCATAGAACATAACCCTTCTCTGAGCCTCTTAATGGAAGGATTCATCCCTGTTGTTCTAGACAAAGAAATATCAAAACATTTTTGATAAATGAGCTAATATATGAATGAGTGAAAGTTGAAGTCATTGTATCAAGTTGGTTTAAGCTCTTCCCTTCATTTAAAGAGAATGACTCAAACAAGATTGATGCTAGAAAATGGGGAAAGCAAAAAAGAAAGCTATTTGAAAGACTCATTTGGATCTTAGTAAATTAGAAGTTAGTTGTTGAAAGTGAGAGTGGAAGGAATGGTTGCTAGAAACAAATGCTATAGGAAATATAAGGGAGACTTAGGTGATTTAAAAAAGAAAGCTGAGTTAGTTGAGATTAAATGTTTTAAATTAATAGTACTCTCAATCATCAAGATTTCCCTGCTTTCTCTGTAAAAGAAATCAGGAAAGAATATTCATATCTTCATTCATACATACTTTATGCCAGGAAGTATTCTAGATGGCTGGCAATTCCATGTCAAATAGGAATAAGCAGATGCCAAAAGAAAAAAGTAATTTTAAACTTTGACTTTTTATAAAGATATAAGCTGACAGAATAAAGAGCAATGGCAAGCAGAATAGATACATTAGGTTGAAAAGCATGGAGACTGGCAGTATAATCAACATGTTGGGAAATTCTGGTGTGTAACACGACATTGTTGATAATAGAAGCCAGTTTTTAATAGGAATGTGAAAGGTGTATAAGGAAAATATAAAAAGGTTAAAGCTGGCATTTGAAATAAGAACACAGATTTGGTAACATAGTATATGGCACCTTTAGAAGGTAATATGACTGTGGTCAAATAGAAACTTGGAATTGAGATAATGAAACTGGAGCAACACTAAATAGTAGCAGACATAATTTTTTTCTTCAGAATTTAGCTTAATCATGCTTTCACAGGGAAACCCTCCCCTTACCGCTTCAATTAGGTCAGTCCTTTAATATACACTGTTATAACAGAATACATTTATCTTTCATAACAGAGTTGTCATTTTAAGTGGCTTTTTTGATACTTTGACAGGAAGGCTGATGATACAGTCTTTGGAATTGAACAAAGATGAAAGTAAATAAATTGGAAAAGATGGAGATTTGCAAAGAACTGTAGAGTCACGATATTAGAAGAAATGGTGAGAACATTGATGTGAAAAAAAGATGATGCCAGGAGGCAAATTGGACTGGAAAATTTTCAGGTGTTACAGTGAAGAAAGGTCTAAAGTACATCAACTAGGAATATCATAATGAAGTCAAGATTACTGAGAACTTTACTCACAATAAAAGCAATCAGTTTGAAGGAATCCTTTCAGGCATAGTGAACTAACACTGAGCATGAAAAGAGATAATTTTGGTGGGTAGTGTTCTGGAAATTGCCTGGAGACTTGAGATGTATGGAAATAGGCATTCTATGGAAAGTTTTGTTACTTTGAAAAAGTGAACAATTAATTGACTTACCCCAGATTTTCAATGGAAGCACCGGTTGTACTGGGGAGGGTAGATCCAAAATTAGGTAGAGCCTCAAGTTCGAGGCATGACTCAGCCTCTCATGGATTGACCTAAATTTGTATCATGCTTTAAAATTAGCAAAATAGATTTTAAATGGAGGTACATGGAAATCAAGTGTTTTGCTCACTTGTACATGGTTAGTGAATGGCCAACTTTAGACTCAAACATCAATTCCATTTATTTTATATCACAAGGTTACAGGTGGACAGATTGCAGAATGCAAGCCTAAGAGTAAACCATAGCAGATGCGATAACCCTAAAGATAGCAGCTGCAATTGTTGAGCATCCATTTTATAAGAACTGTATTAGGAACTTTTCATGAGATGGTAATCATTTGAGCTGGTCACAAATGTTTATTTTCTCTTCTTCTGAGTATGTGATGGGATTGTAATTTCCCATCTTGTTGAACTCAATATGGCCTTATTGCTGTCATTAGCTAATGACTTGGGAAGGGAAGTGACATGTGTCACTTTTGTGCTGAGCATTTACTTGTCTGTGTACAATCTTCCAGAGTGCTCTTTTCCCTCTGCCACATGGCTGGAAATGTTCCAGATGCTGGCTATTTCAGATAGTGAGGAATAACTGTAGGCAGAACCTCTGGCCACCTCTTCAGTAGCCATGTACTGGAATAGAAAATACATCTTCATTAATACGCTTCTTGTGAAAATCAGATAAGATGAGGTATGTGTAACATTAAGTAGAATTTAGTCTGCATTGCAGTAACAAACAACCCAAAAACTTATGGTTGATGAAAACAAAACGGCCTTAAAGAGTGAACACTTGAAAGACAGAAAATTATTATTGGAGGCTAAGGAGGAGATCTTTTTTATTCAGTTACAAACATTTCAGAGCATTGCAAATGCTAAGTATAACTAAGAATTGGTGAGTTTGGATAAAGAGACTCTCCGGCATATGTTGGAAGCACCAACTGGTTTCTTTTATCTGTATATGATAAGGTGTGGCTGTAGAAGAGGTGAACTAATGTGTCTTATTCAGTTTCTAACAAACCTGTAGGAAACATAAAGGATTTAGGATGTACTCAGTTAAAAACAAAACAACAAAGCAAAACAAGCAAACAAACAAAACTCACACACACAACTCTTTTCCATCCTGTCTGTCTTTACAACCAGCTAAATATTATCAAAGTAGCACATGCCTTAATGCAGCGGTCCCCAACCTTTTTGGCACCAAGGACTGGTTTCATAGAAGACAGTTTTCCATGGATGGGGTGGGGGTGGGGTGTGGCTTTAGGATGATTCAAGTGCATTACGTTTGTTGTGCACTTTATTTCTATTATTATTACATCAGCTCCACCTCAGATCATCAGGCATTAGGTCCTGGTGATTGGGGACCCCTGCCTTCAGGCATATATCATATATTGGGTGTTGCCAATAAATTGTAACCCCAGAGTAAAGTAGAAATCAGGGGTGTGGCTGAAAGCTTCTTTAAAACACATCATAAAGATTTATGGCAAGCCTTAAAAGAATCTTTATTTATTTATTTCTGGCTGCACTGGGTCTTTGTTGCTTTGCAACGAAGTCCTGGTGAGCAGGGGCTACTCTTTGTGGTGTGCGGGCTTCTCATTGCGGTGGCTTCTCTTGGTGTGCAGCACAGGCTCCAGGCACTCAGGCGTCAGCAGTTGCAGCACGTGTGTATGTGCATGCTAAGTTGCTTCAATCATGTCCAACTCTTTGCAACTCTATGAACCATAGCCCACCAGGCGCTTCTGTCCATGGGATTCTCCAGTCAAGAATACTGAAGTGGGTCGCCGTGCCTGCCTCTAGGGGATTTACCAACCCAGGAACTGAACCTAGGCCATTTATAATGAAGAGTGAAGGGTGACTCATAGTAAAGAGTGGAGAATCACTCCCAGGGAACATGACTAGTCTCTAATCAAGGAATTGGTGCCTTGTGCTTGCCTGGATTTCAGAATTGTGTAGATACTTCTGTCTCTCACTCTCTTTTTCAATGTCCATTGTATTTCATACTTGTCACCATTTTGTGTCAGGTGTGTATTTTATGTATCTCCCCCACACACAACATACAGAACATAAGTTATTACTGTGGGAGACAGACAACTTGTGTCACTATTTCATAGGTCTTAAGCCACAAGGGAAGCCCAAGAGTACTGGAGTGGGTAGCCTATCCCTTCTCCAGTGGATCTTCCCTGCCCAGGAATTGAACTGGGGTCTCCTGCATTGCAGGTAGATTCTTTACCAACTGAGCTATCAGGAAGCCCTAAGATCAAATAGGATGGTATACCTTGACCCAATTTAAATGACAAGTTCCTCAACTTCAAGTTTGAGCCAATGTGGTATTAGGATAAGACTTCACAGGTCTTGGGTGGGGGGTGAGTTGACTTTGCATATAGAAAGGATGTGGATTCCTGGGGACCAAAGAGCAGATAGTGGTGGTTTATAAAAATAGTCTGAAAATTAGCCACGCTTCTCAATATTCATGACCCTTTTCTATCTCTTCCATTTAAATCAGTCTGGCTCATATTTTTTTGTGGGGGGAGGTGCAATGGGTCTTTGTTGCTGTGTGAGCTTGCTCTAGTTACAGAGAGCAGAGACTTCTCTCTGGTTGTGGTGCTCGGGATTCTCACTGCAGCGGCTTCTCATGGAGCACAGGCTTCAGAAGTTGTGGCGTGTGGGCTCAGTAGTTGCAGCGCCCAGGCTTGAGAGCACAGTCAGTTGTTGTGGTGCACAGGTGTAACTGCTCCATGGCATGTGGGATCTTCCTGGAATAGGGATCGAACCCATGTGTCCTGCGTTGGAAGCTGGATTCTTAACCACTGGACCACCAAGGAAGTTCTGGCTCAGAACTTTGGCTAACAGAATGTATAGGAAATTATTCTGTGTTGTTTCCAAAATTAGGTGTTAAGAAGTCTTGTAGCTGTACTTGGGCTTCTTGGAACATTCACTCTTGGTATCCAGCAGACTTGCTATGAGGGGCTCGAGACACATGGCAAGGCCATGGGTAGACATTCATATGGATAGGCCCTGCAGAACTCCCTGCCAATAGCCTGAATCAATTGGTAGCCGTGTAAGTGATGCATCTTGGAAATTCAATCCACTGAAACCTTCAGATATCACCAGCTCAACTCTTAACAGATTGTGAATGACATCAGAGACCCCAAGTCAGAACCACCCAGCTGATCCCAGTTCATAAACATCACTATCAAAGAGAATAATACATTTTTGTTTTAAGTTACTTAAAATTTCTAAGTTTTGGTGTGGTTGTTACTCATGGAGATACAATCAGACAGACACTAAACACTGTTCATATACATGTTCTAATTTCCATTATAGATCAAAAGCACCTTAAGAATATGATCTATATCTGGTTCATTTTTGAATCTACCATGGTTTTTTTGCATATGTTTTGTTTATGTATTCAGTAAACAGTTATTAAATGAACAAATAGATACTTTCTACACAACTAGTATCCTACAGAAAACTTATTTTTAAACAAAGCACAGCAAAAAATAATAATAATGATTAGCAGAAAATGTTTGTTATGTTATAGTGTCTTTGTTTCTGTTTTCTAATTTGTGTGATATTAACCTTTTTGCATCAGTTTTAGCTGAGGACCACTGCTTCTGAGTAAATAAGCATCATCAGAGAATAAGATTTTGGAATCAGAAAGATTTTGGTTATATTCTGATGTGAACTTCTAATTATTTAATCTTCAGTGAGTCATTCACTAAACTTTAGTAAGGCATTCAATTATTAACCTCTATCATTTGTGAAATGGAGAAGAATCTATGTAGAAGAAAGAAAGAAAGTGAAGTCACTCAGTCGTGTCTGACTCTTTGTGACCCCGTGGACTGTAGCCTGCCAGGCTCCTCTGTCCATGGGATTCTCCAGGCAAGAATACTGGAGTGGGTTGCCATTTCCTTCTCCAGGGGATCTTCCCAACCCAGGGATCGAACCTGGGTCTCTTGCGTTGCAGGCAGATGCTTTATCCTCTGAGCGACCAGGGAAGCCCCAAGGTTGTTCTAAAAGATTATACAAAATTAAGTCTTAAAGGACAGTGCCTGGCATACAGCAAAAGTTAAATATACAGATATTATTTTTGATTTTGCTTTTTAGATTTTCATATAGTAAAACTGACTTTTTGGTAAATACTTCTATGAATATTAACACTTGTATAGTTTTATGTAACCAACACCACAGTTTAGATATAGAACAGAGTCATCACTCTCAAAACTCTGATGCTATCCCTTTCTAGTCACACTCTCCCCAATGCCTACCCCTTACAACCACTCATCTGTTTTCTATCACTGTAGTTTTGCCTTTTCTAGAATGTCATATAAATTGAATTATACAGCACATAACCTTTGGAAAATGGCTCCAATCACCTAGCAATCTGTCTTTCTAATTGGTGTGTTTAAACCATTTATGTATAATATAATTATTGATATGTGCTTTAAAATGTTAGAATTTAGGTATAGCATTTTAGTATTTGTTTTCTTCTTATTTTTTTCTATTTTCCTTCCTCTGTTTCTCCTTTCTTGATTTTTTTTTGATTGTTTCATTTCTTAACTTCCGTTTTTAAATGTATTGATTGAATTTTATATTATATCTATTAACATTTTTTCAGTGAGTCCCTAGAGGTTATAATATGCATACTTAACTTTTTGTACTCTATTTGTAATTAATATTTATCACTTCAAGTGGAATATAGAAATCTTAACACCTATAAGTAGGATTCTTTAACTTTCCTTTTTAGTTTGCAGTTTCATATGTGTTATATTACATATATAGAAAACCTTATCTGACCTTGTTAAGGTTTCTTCCAACTCTTATACATATGTTAAAGAATTTAATAAAAAATGGTTTCATATATTTACACAGATATTTACCATTTCTTCCTTTGTTCTTAGGTTTTCAAGTTTCCCTCTGGCATCATTTTTCTTCTGGCAGGTCTAGTGAAACTAAATTCATTTTGTTTTCCTTGTTCCTGAGAACATCTTCATTTCACCTTCACTCTTAAAAATATTTTCAGTGGACACAAAATTCTAAGATGACCATTCTTTACCTTCACTTTAAAAACATTCCATTCCATTCTGGCCCACCTGATGCTGACGAGAAATCCATAGTTATTAGAATCATCGCACACCTACATATGATGCATTGTTTTTCTCTGACTGTTTTTAGGTATGTTTGTTTGATCTTTAGTTCCAGAAATTTCATTATCATGTGTCTGTGTGTGGATTCCTTTGAGTTTATCTTCTTTAGAACTTGCTGAATCTTTCAAATTTGTAAATTGAAATTTGGGGAATTTTCAGCCATTCAAATATTTTTTTTCTGCATCACATTTTTTATCTTTTTCTTTGACTCCATTGACAAATGCTAAATGTTTTGGTATTGTCCATCAGTCCCTGAAGTCCTATTTATTTATTTTTTATCTTTTTACTATCTGTTTTTCAGATTAGATAATTTTTAATGATTTATCTTCAAGGTCACAGATTTTCTGTGTCATTTTTATTTTATTTATCATATTTTTCAGCTCTAAAATTTCTTATTAGTCTTTCTTACATCTTATCTTTACTTGCTGAGACTTTCCATCTTTCCATTTAAGTGCTCAGCTTTGCCTTTTGGGGAAGAGTTATAATAGCTGCTTTAAAGTCTTTGCCTGTTAATTCTAAGATATGTGTCCTCTCAGCATTATCTATTGACTGTTTTTTTCTTGTGAGCTGATATTTTCCTGGTTCTTCATTTGGATTGTATCCTGGATATTTTGAATATTAGGTTATGAGATGCTGGATCTTATTTAAATCCTATGATAATAGTCAACTATTTTTTGTTTAGTTTTGCTTTGCTAGACAATCAACCTACTTGGGTTCAGGCTACAGTTTCCATCCCATCTCCTGTGGCCTGTGGCTGCAGTGAAAATCTTTTGCACAATGAACTCAGTAGGTGGTCTTGGATCTGAGAAGAGGTTTTGACCATAGTTCTCAAAGCATTTGGGATGCTGGTTGTGTACCAGATTCACACATGTGTAGCATGGGGATGTGAGCCCAGCAGTTCACACATCAGTTTATGCAGTAACTCACTCAAGTTCCCTTCTCTCTGTAATCTCCTGAATACTTTCTGGTTCTCTAGGTCCCCATTTAGTGGTCTTCTAATCAGAAAGTCAGGCCTTCAGTTTCCCTACTTTTCTACTTTCTGCAATTGGTACTGTAGCTGGGGCTTAGTAGCTTAGAGATAAATGGACAAAGGAGGAATAAAAAGCAAAGAAATTTTATCTCCAGTTCTTTGAATCACAGTTCCTTTGGTAATAAAAGGCCCCCTCCTTTAGTATTTTAGGTGACTGCTCAGCGTCTGTGCCACTGAGGTCTTGCCTGGAGGCTGGGATAGGAGAGGAAAGAGAAGAAAAGAAAATAGAGGATGTACTCTGTTTCTTTCTGGACCTTATGAGTCTTCTTTCCAACTTCTCACTACAGAAAAATGAGGCTTTCTCTGTCCCTGTTGAGTGGCACTTCTAGGTTTCAGGTTACCTCTGTACCTATGGCAGATGATAACAGAGAGATGGGAAAGATAATTACCTCTGGTTTGGTGATAGATCAAAGCTAGTGGAGGTGATGGAATTCCAGTTGAGCTATTTCAAATCCTGAAAGATGATGCTGTGCAAATACTGTACTCAATATGCCAGCAAATTTGGAAAATTCAGCAGTGGCCACAGGACTGGAAAAGGTTAGTTTTCATTCCAATCCCAAAGAAAGGCAATGCCAAAGAGTGCTCAAACTACCGCACAATTGCACTCATCTCACACGCTAGTAAACTAATGCTCAAAATTCTCCAAGCCAGGCTTCAGCAGTACATGAACCATGAACTTCCAGATGTTCAAGCTGGTTTTAGAAAAGGCAGAGGAACCAGAGATCAAATTGCCAACGTCTGCTGGATCATCAAAAAAGCAAGAGAGTTCCAGAAAAACATCTATTTCTGCTTTATTGACTATGCCAAAGCCTTTGACTGTGTGGACCACAATAAACCGTGGAAAATTCTGAAAGAGATGGGCATACCAGACCATATGACCTGCCTCTTGAGAAACCTGTATGCAGGTCAGGAAGCAACAGTTAGAACTGGACATGGAACAACAGACTGGTTCCAAATAGAAAAGAACTACGTCAAGGCTGTATATTGTTACCCTGCTTATTTAACTTCTATGCAGAGTACATCATGAGAAACGCTGGGCTGGAAGAAGCACAAGCTGGAATCAAGATTGCCAGGAGAAATATCAATAACCTCAGATATGCAGATGACACCACCCTTATGGCAAAAAGTGAAGAGGAACTAAAAAGCCTCTTGATGAAAGTGAAAGAGTAGAGTTGAAAAAGTTGGCTTAATGCTCAACATTCAGAAAATGAAGATCATGGCATCTGGTCCCTTCACTTCATGGGAAATAGATGGGGAAACAGTGGAAACAGTGTCAGACTTTATTTTTTTGGGCTCCCAAATCACTTCAGATGGTGATTGCAGCCATGAAATTAATAGACTCTTTCTGCCTGGAAGAAAAGTTATGACCAACCTAGATAGCATTCTCAAAAGCAGAGACATTACTTTGCCAACAAAAGTCCATCTAGTCAAGGCTATGGTTTTTCCAGTGGTCATGTATGAATGTGAGAGTTGGACTGTGAAGAAGGCTGAGTGCCGGGAGCCGGCATATTGCATATTGAGTGCATATTGCATATTGAGTGCAGCACTTTTCAGGATCTGGAATAGCTCAACTGGAAATTCTATCACTGCCGGTAGCCAGCGTGAGGAACTCCGCCCATGACAAAGGTCATGAGGAAGGAGGCTCGGCATACGCAAAGGCGGGATCGAGCTTCAGGAGTCCCCCTGGAAATTCTCGAGCATATACCCCCAAAACCAGAGTCTGCCTACTTTCTGCTTTGTGCTTTCACCTACACCTCTGACTTTACGGGGGGCTGTCCCCCACTACCTCTCTGAAAAAAGTTAGCTTACAGCTCCAGTTAATAATTCCTGGGTGTGACAGTGTTTAACCTACAAACTCCTTTGGAAATCCTCTAGCCTGCCTGAATAGGTTTTTCCGGCCACATGTGATTGCTCAGAGCCTCCAAACTGTGAGAGGCATGAGATGTTCTAAACTGTCTAAATACAGATTCCTTTGAGCAGTCAAAAGATTGATTAGAAATTGTATTGGTGAAGGGATTTTCACTTGTTGGGCCAATGTTTGCTGCTAAGTCTCCATATCCCTTACCTGCTGTGTCCCTGGCAGTGTATTGATTAATATAATTGGTTTAAATAGTAGCTTTAATGTTTGTAACCTGGGACCCTTGAATTAATTCTTTTTCTTGTTATAGCCCACCACACCTTTGCTCTGTAGGAATGCAACTTTATCTAATGCTTTTTGGAGGCTGGCGCCTGACTTTAGAATAATCACCTTTAGAGAAAAAGGCCTCCGGGCCAGAAGATGATGCAAATCACCTAAACTTTTGCATATGATAAGTTTGCAGGAAGAAAGCCTGGCTTACTGCATGACTCTACCCCTTCCCCCATTATCCTCTATGCATAACTTAAGGTATAAAAACTACTTTGGAAAATAAAGTGTGGGCCTTGTTCACCGAAACTTGGTCTCACCATGTCGTTCTTTCTCTTACCTTCTGGCTGAATTATTCAGCCTCTTTTCTCCACTGAATTTCCTCACTGAGCTATCCTTATTTCAGCCTCTTTTCTCCACTGAATTTCCTCACTGAGCTATCCTTATTTCAGCCTCTTTTCTCCACTGAATTTCCTCACTGAGCTATCCTCATTCTATTACTCTTTATATCCTTAATTAACGTTTAATTAAGCAATTGTTTCCTGATCTTCGCCTACGCCGTCTCTCCTTCGAATACCCTGGTTCAGCCGGGGCTGGTCCCCGGCAGCTGAGCACTGAAGAATTGATGCTTTTGAACTGTGGTGTTGGAGAAGACTCTTGAGAGTCCCTTGGACTGCAAGGAGATCCAACCAGGCCATTCTGAAGGAGATCAGCCCTGGAATTTCTTTGGAGGGAATGATGCTAAAGCTGAAACTCCAGTACTTTGGCCACCTCATGCAAAGAGTTGACTCATTGGGAAAGACTCTGATGCTGGGAGGGATTGGGGGCAGGAGGAGAAGGGGACGACAGAGAATGAGATGGCTGGGTGGCATCACTGACTCGATGGATGTGAGTCTGGGTGAACTCCGGGAGTTGATGATGGACAGGGAGGCCTGGCGTGCTGCGATTCATGGGGTTGCAAAGAGTCAGACACGACTGAGTGACTGAACTGACTGACTGAACTGGTGATAGATCAAATTCTGGACTCTTTCCCAAATCTTTCTGCTACCATTTAAGTGCTTAGATAGCTATATATCTACCTGTGCCTCCTGTTCAGAGTTTATATCTGCATTCAGTTCGAGAGACAGGGCTTACTTCATCTTCCCAGACTGGATTCACTATAGAAATTACTTGAGCAAACATCTACATAATGTAGAAACAACTTTTTATATGCTTTTGCCAAGGTTTAAAATAATTTTTAATATTAATTGAACATGTAGACTATTCTGAATATATTCATATAGAATCGTTCATGAAAGTACTGTATAATAAAGTAGTAATTTTAAGTGATAAAAGCTTTATGTAGTGAAGTAATCATATTTTACATTCAACTTACCATGCTTCTCTGATAGATTTCAATTTTATGAGTTAAAGTACTTATGTTTGTTATATGTCAAATTCATATTCCCCAGATGACAAACAAAAATATCTGGAACTGACAAAAGAAATTAAATAAAAAAGAATCACAGGAAAAAAGTAGTAAAGTAGTTACAGCGACCAAAATGTTAAGAAATTTAGCCATTCAACATATTTGGATATGACCATCTATTAAACATATTGCCATTTGTTTTCCTCAATGACTGGGATTCATGATTGAAAGCTTCATTTTTCATTTTGCTGTAGACATTGTTCCATTCCTTCAACTAGAAAAACAAACTCATAGATCAGAAAATAAATTAAAATTTAAGGAAAATGGCCCCAATAGTACATTCTGGTGAAAGCCAAGAAAGAAAAAGAAATATAAGGAAATGTAAAACAGTCTGTCTTGTTAAGCAAATCTAAAGCACTACTTAAAGATTCTGCATGAGGGAAATACAACTTTCGTGCCAGCTGTGGTTTCTACCTATTGTTGAGTCTAATGAATGGTTATTTCCCTTCTAATGTTTATTCTAGAATAACAATAAAGATCATTGATCTCAAATTCTAGGTTGTTTTTGCCAATCATCCACCTACAGTTTTATATTGTTTTTTATATAACGTTTTACAATTTTCTGCAAACAACAAAATCTCTTTTTTAAAGAAAGACTTCTTAGGTTCTACAGTAGTCATTTGTCACTCTATAATCGAAGCTAAAAATTCAGGACAGCATATTTTTCTTTTGACATTGTGTTAGAGACTCTTTTGTTATTTTATTTTTATGTCATGTGCTAAGGCAGTGGCAACCCACTCCAGTACTCTTGCTTGGAAGGTCCCATGGACAGAGGAGCCTGGTGGGCTGCAATGGAGTCGCGAAGGGTCGGACACGACTGAGTGACTTCACTTTCACCTTTCACTTTCATGCATTGGAGAAGGAAATGGCAACCCACTCCAGTGTTCTTGCCTGGAGAGTTCCAGGGACGGGGGAGCCTGGTGGGCTGCCGTCTATGGGGTCGCACAGAGTCGGACACGACTGAGGTGACTTAGCAGCAGCAACAATCTGTTTTTCTCTGCTAAATTTCAGGACATCTCTACAGAGAAATGAAGCATGTCTTTGGAAATAACATATTTTGTTTAAAAAAAAAATGGAAGAAAGCATTCTTTGACAAAGATGGGTTGAAACCTAGTTCAGAATGCCTATAGTAAAAGCTTATTTTTTGGCTTTCTATTTTTAAGCTGAATGCAAATGTATGATATTTCTCATAAGTGATAAAATGCTTTCTTTAGATTTCAAGAAAAAAGGACATATTAGATTAATCTGGGCCCAATATTCTTATCACCTCAAGCTTCAATAAAACAGAAGCTTCACCTGAGTAATCTAAGGAAAATATAAGAAGCTTTAGAAAGGGGTCACATTGCTCAACCTGGCTCTGAAAAGAAATTCATATCCACATACCTATATTCTGTGCTCTGTCAACAAATGTTCCAAAATATTCCCATCTTAAACCTTTCTTTTCATATTTTTCTTGGTGTTGCCTTATCTTTGGCTCTCCATCAACAACAGCATTCTAACATACTGAAACAGAACTTATGAGCACCTTTGAACATTTACCTCAAAAATGTTATGTCATCGATGCAAAGATTACATTAGTTTTAAAGCTAGTGAATAAAGGGAATTTTATTCCAATGTGGATGATATCACATTTGTTTTAAAAATTTATGAACATTTGCTTCCTGAAAAATGCATATACATGTGCAGATGTGAAAGTGAAAGAAAAGTACAGATGTAATAAGTTTTAGTCATTCAATAAATACTTTTGAATACCTATTACACTAGTTAGTATTTCAGGCATTAAGAATTAATAAATCAAACAAAAATCTCTGTCAAAAGAATTTACATTCTACTTGAAGATGGCAATGAACATAATATTTCAGGATGGGGAACACATGTATACCTGTGGCGGATTCATTTTGATATTTGGCAAAACTAATACAATTATGTAAAGTTTAAAAATAAAATAAAATTTAAAAAATAATTAAAAATAAATAAATAAATAAATTATAAATATGTAAGAAAGCATTAAGTACTATTTTGTTGTTGTTTATTTGCTCAGTCGTGTCTGACTCTTTGCGACTCCATGGACTGTAGCTTGCCAGTCTCCTCTGTCCATGGTATTCTCCAGGCAAGAATACGGGAGTGGGTAGCTGTTTCCTTCTCCAGGGGATCTTCCTAACCCAGAGATCTAACCCGTGTCTCGTGTTTGACAGGCAGATTCTTTATCACTGAGCCAACTGGGAAGTCCATTAAGTAATACAGAAAGAAAATGAACCAAGATGAGAAGACAGGAGAGAGTCAATGTCTGAGTTGCAATATTAAGTATTACAAATATGAGAAGGTCACATTTGGTCAAAGACTAGTTAGAAGTAAGGAGATGATTATTTTGATTAGCTGGTGGAAAAACACTTCAGATGAGGGACCAACAAGCAAAGCCCCCAGAATAGTATGTGCCCAGAATGTTGGAAAAACACCCAGGATACTAATGTACACTGAAGAAAAAGGCAAAACAGATAAAATTAGAGAGGTAAGAAGGGCCTGAAGGCATATGGCCTTGTCGACCATTGACAAGAGTACGACTTTGTACTCTGATAGGGGAAGTCATTAGCACGTTTTGCCAAGAAAATGCACTGGTCGTAGCAAACACCCTCTTCCAAAAACACAAGAGAAGACTCTACACATGAACATCACCAGATGGTCAACACCAAAATCAGACTGATTATATTCTTTGCACCAAAGATGGAGAAGCTCTATACAGTCAACAAAAACAAGACCAGGAGCTGACTGTGGCTCAGATCATGAGCTCCTTATGACCAAATTCAGACTTAAAATGAAGAAAGTAGGGAAAACCATTAGACCATTCAGGTATGACCTAAATCAAATCCCTTATGATTATACAGTGGAAGTGAGAAATAGATTTAAGGGCCTAGATCTGATAGATAGAGTGCCTGATGAACTATGGAATGAGGTTCATGACATTGTACAGGAGACAGGGATCAAGACCATCCCCATGGAAAAGAAATGCAAAAAAGCAAAATGGCTGTCTGGGGAGGCCTTACAAATAGCTGTGAAAAGAAGACAAGTGAAAAGCAAAGGAGAAAAGTAAAGATATAAGCATCTGAATGCAGAGTTCCAAAGAATAGCAAGGAGAGATAAGAAAGCCTTCCTCAGCAATCAATGCAAAGAAATAAAGGAAAAAACAGAATGGGAAAGACTAGAGATCTCTTCAAGAAAATGAGAGATACCAAGGGAACATTTCATGCAAAGATGGGCTTGATAAGGGACAGAAATGGTATGGACCTAACAGAAGCAGAAGATATTAAGAAGAGGTGGCAAGAATACACAGAAGAACTGTACAAAAAAGATCTTCATGACCCAGATAATCACGATGGTGTGATCACTGACCTAGAGCCAGACATCCTGGAATGTGAAGTCAAGTGGGCCTTAGAAAGCATCACTATGAACAAAGCTAGTGGAGGTGATGGAATTCCAGTTGAGCTATTTCAAATCCTGAAAGATGATGCTGTGAAAGTACTGCACTCAATATGCCAGCAAATTTGGAAAACTCAGCAGTGGCCACAGGACTGGAAAAGGTTAGTTTTCATTCCAATCCCAAAGAAAGGCAATGCCAAAGAATGCTCAAACTACCGCACAATTGCACTCATCTCACACACTAGTAAAATAATGCTCAAAATTCTCCAAGCCAGGCTTCAGCAATACGTGAACCGTGAACTTCCTGATGTTCAAGCTGATTTTGGAAAAGGCAGAGGAACCAGAGATCAAATTGCCAACATCCGCTGGATCATTGAAAAAGCAAGAGAGTTCCAGAAAAACATCTATTTCTGCTTTCTTGACTATGCCAAAGCCTTTGACTATGTGGATCACAATAAACCGTGGAAAATTCTGAAAGAGATGGGAATACCAGATCATCTGACCTGCCTCTTGAGAAACCTGTATGCAAATCAGGAAGCCACAGTTAGAACTGGACATGGAACAACAGACTTGTTCCAAATAGGAAAAGGAGTATGTCAAGGCTGTATATTGTCACCCTGTTTATTTAACTTATATGCAGAGTACATCATGAGAGATGCTGGGATGGAAGAGGCACAAGCTGGAATCAAGATTGCCAGGAGAAATAACGATAACCTCAGATATGCAGTTGACACCACCCTTATGGCAGAAAGTGAAGAACTAAAGAGCCTCTTGATGAAAGTGAAAAAGGAGAGTGAAAAAGTTGGCTTAAAGCTCAACATTCAGAAAACTAAGATCATGGTATCTGGTCCCACCACTTCATGGTAAATAGATGGGGGAAAGAGTGGAAACAGTGACTGAGTTTATTTTGGAGAGCTCCAAAATCACTGCAGATGGTGATTGCAGCCATGAAATTAAAAGATGCTTGTTCCTTGGAAGATAATTATGACCAACCTAGACAGCATATTAAAAAGCAGACACATTACTATGCCAACAAAGGTCCATCTGGTCAAAGCTATGGTTTTTCCCATGGTCATGTATGGATATGAGAGTTGGACTGTGAAGAAAGCTGAGCACTGAAGAACTGATGCTTTTGAACTGTGGTGTTGGAGAAGACTCTTGAGAGTCCCTTGGACTACAAGGAGATCCAACCAGTCCATCCTCAAGGAGATCAGTCCTAGGTGTTTATTGGAAGGACTGATGTTGAAGCTGAAACTCCAATACTTTGGCCACCTGATGTGAAGAACTGCCTCATTTGAGAAGACCCTGATGCTGCAAATGACTGAGGGCTGGAGGAGAAGGGGACGACAGAGGATGAGATGGCTGGAGGCATCACTGACTCAATGGACATGAGTTTGGGTGAACTCTGGGAGTTGGTCATGGACAGGGAGCCCTGGTGTGCTGCGGTTCATGGGGTCGCAAAGAGTTGGACATGACTGAGCGGCTGAACTGAACTGGAACTGATGCTTTATAGAAGTTATTGATGCTTTCTAATCTTATTCTCTCTTTTTATTTTATTTTATTTTTAAACTTTACATAATTGTATTAGTTTTGCCAAATATCAAAATGAATCCACCACAGGTATACATGTGTTCCCCATCCTGAACCCTCCTCCCTCCTCCCTCCCCATACCATCCCTCTGGGTCGTCCCAGTGCACTAGCCCCAAGCATCCAGTATCGTGCATCGAACCTGGACTGGCAACTCATTTCTTACATGATATTTTACATGTTTCAATGTCATTCTCCCAAATCTTCCCACCCTCTCCCTCTCCCACAGAGTCCATAAGACTGTTCTATACATCAGTGTCTCTTTTGCTGTCTCGTACACTGGGTTATTGTTACCATCTTTCTAAATTCCATATATATGCGTTAGTATACTGTATTGATGTTTTTCCTTCTGTCTTACTTCACTCTGTATAATAGGCTCCAGTTTCATCCACCTCATTAGAACTGATTCAAATGTATTCTTTTTAATGGCTGAGTAATACTCCATTGTGTATATGTACCATAGCTTTCTTATCCATTCATCTGCTGATGGACATCTAGGTTGCTTCCATGTCCTGGCTATTATAAACAGTGCTGCGATGATCATTGGGGTACACGTGTCTCTTTCCCTTCTGGTTTCCTCTTCAGTTTGGATTTTGCCTCAGCGCCCCGGTATATAAACTCTTATCAACAACACAGTGACCACCATGTTCACAAACTCATACTTCATATTACTATACTTCTTAGGAACATCTAACTGCTCTCTTTCAAATATTGTACTTTCCTTCTCTTGGATGTCAGGATACCACACATTCTCCAGTTTTTTCTCTTATCTTACCAACTAGTTCCTCTAACCTCCTCTGTTATATTTCCTCATCTTCTAAACTTTGGATAATGACAGGTATCCCAACTCTCAATCTTATGCAAATTCTTTATCTACACTCATTCCCCAAGGGAATCCAGTCTCAGAGATTTAAATTCCACTAAAATGCTAACAACTGCAAATTTTCTATTTCTAGACCTTTTTTCTAAACTCTGGACTTTTCTATCCGGTTGCTGACTGGACAGTTCAACCTGGATGTTTCTTAACTTGAGGCAGGGAGTTTGTGTTCCATTATTTTATTATGCAATATTATCTTAGAGATGAGCAAGAAATTAAGAAGAGTCAAAAATAAGGATCCATCATGGAGCTGAATACTTCCAAGTCTGACTAATTAATCCATCTCTTGCATGTGCTTGCTCAGTTGCTCAGTTGTGTCTGATTCTTCATGATCCTATGGACTGTAGTCTACCTGGGTCCTCTGCCCATGGGATTTCTCAGACAAGAATACTAGAGTGGGTTGCCATTTCCTACTCCAGGTCCTTTGGGACATCCTTGTATTTTATGCAGAAAGACAGAACATATTCAACAGTTCCTGCCTCTCATGGGTCAAGGACTCACATCAAGAGCCATCACTCCTTACTTCCCACTTAGAGAAATCACATGTGAGAAATACCTGAGATATTCAACATCCTACCCCATGTTGTCTATAGAGAAGTCCCAGGGAAGGAGGCAAAATACTTGAGGCATGAGCAGTAAATAATACTCATAGGACGAAAGGCCATGAGTAGCCTGTTGCTAGGATGCTGTGGTCTGTCATGGTATCAGTGGTACTGGTGACCTATCGCCAACACTACAGGAATAGTTCAGGTCATGGCTAGGTGTTCTACCCCACCAAAATAGATATGTTGCTGCTGTGTTGATCCAAAGGAGGCAAAAGTCAATCTAGGCAGATGTCTCTAAGATCTTAAATTTAACATACTTCAAATGAACTTTTGATTGTCTACTTCCAAACCTGTTTTGGTTTTTTTTTCCCTCTCTCTCTCACAGTTAATTTCCATTCCCCGCCTATAGATGCTTGAAGTTCAAAACTTAGACTCTTCCTTGACTCTTTTTCTTTCACATCCCCATCTAGTCAGTCAGGAAATCCAACTCACTTCTTTCCCTACATCTTCTTTCTTTCAGGTTACTGAAAAGTTCCCCAGGAAGTCTTTCTGCTTTTATCTTTGTCTCCCTACAGTAACTCGGGTCATCTGACAGAGGAATCCTTTCAAGATGTAAGGCAGATCATGCACCCTTTCCAGTGAGCTGCACAGTGGCATCCGAGTGCACTCAGAGTAAAGTCCCTCAAATGTTCATGGTGCTCTGTGATCTACTCCCACCTGAGGATTTCTCTGACTACTCTCCTCCACATTCTCTCTGCGTCAGTCACACACTAGTCATATAGATTTCCTTTCTGTTCTTCAAGCTGCCTAAGCATAATTCCCATGGTCTTCACACTTGTATGTTCTGCAGCCTGAAAAGTTATTCTTTAAGATGATCTGCCTACTTCCCTCCCTCACTGTCTTTAGATCTCAGCTTCAAATGCACTACTTGGGAGAGACGTTCTCTGATGACTCATATAATAGCAAGTACTTCCCTCCATAGGGCTTCCCAGGTGACACTAGTGGTAAAGAATCCACCTGCCAATGCAGGAGAAGAAAGAGATGCAGGTTTGACCTATGGGTTGGGAAGATATCCTGGAGGAGGGCATGACAACTCACTCCAGTATTCAAGCAACTTTAGCATACACGCACTTCCCTCCATCCTACCATGAAGCACTCCTTTCTTTCATTCCTTTGCACGTGTTCATTAACTATATTCTCCCCTAGAATATACATTTGTTTATTTCCTTATTGTCTGTATCTTTCCCTAGAATGTACATTTCTCAAAAGCAGAGAATTTTCCTATTAGTATGAACTACTGAATCCCTAATAGCTTTGCTGCATAGAAGGTGCTTAATGAATATACCTTGAATAAAAACAGCATGGATAGAATTTTGCACTATTTGAATCATAGTGGTTTTTTCTTTTTTCTCATTATTTCATTAGCAAAACAAAATATTACCACCTATAAGCAGGAAATTGAGCCTGACTTCACCCATAATCCTCCAAGAGACAAAAAAAATGAGGCAAAAATAAGGCATCAAAATATATTTAATTTTCTGTTAACACTCATTGTTGCATTTACTTTAAATCCTCTATGACTTCTTTTAAGCTCTTTAACAAGGTAGACAATAATACTATCAAATTTTCCTCAGTAAGTTGGTATATGAAATGTAAAGAAAAATTAAATATACTGAAATAATTTCTCCAAGTAATCAGATATTGTTATTATGCAAACTGCAAGGCAGGTGGCACAGTCATAAATAATCCAGCTGCCAATGCAGGAGATGGAAAGACATGGATTCGATCCCTTGGTTAGGAAGATTGCTTGGAGTAGGAAATGGCAACCCACTCCATTATTCTTGCCTGGAAAATTCCATGCACATAGGAGCTTGACAGGCTACAGTTCATAGGGTCACAAAGAATCGGACATAACAGAGTGACTGAGCACACAGCACAAGCTACTATTACTGCGTCTAAGACTTGGAATTAGTCTAAAGACTTCTCAAAGGGATACATAAAAATTATTCTGTGACTATCCAGAAACAAAAATGGGGGTGTTTTTCAGAGTAATAAGATTAATTTTTCACTTTTTAGAGATTATGAGTTCTTTGCATAGCATAGTCATCACCCAGATTGAGAACATGAAATTGTTACCTCAGGATTTTAATTTTTCATCCATGTGAGCAATCTGAAATATCACATTCTAATGTGATATATTAAGTAATATATCTAAGTAATCAACCTAATTCCTCAGATAAGTTGTTGAACTCAAAGAGATCATTGAATAATCTGTATCAGTTTTAGCACAATGATATAATACCTATGCTATATTGATGGTTTAAAACATAAATCATATATTTCCCTCCTGCTCAAAAAATTCTAAAAGATTTTCCATAACATACATTTTTGGCACCTCCTAGAAACTCCTATACTTTGGCCACCTCATGTGAAGAGTTGACTCTTTGGAAAAGACTCTGATGCTGGGAGGGATTGAGGGCAGGAAGAGAAGGGGACGACAGAGGATGAGATGGCTGGATGGCATCACCAACTCGATGGACATGAGTTTGGGTGAACTCCAGGAGTTGGTGATGGACAGGGAGGCCTGGCGTGCTGCAATTCATGGGGTCACAAAGAGTCGGACATGACTGAGCGACTGAACTGAACTGAACTGAACCAACACTCCATGTGGTCAACCTTTCAGATGTTAGCATTTTAATGGGTATATATAATATCACTTTGTGCTTTAAACTTCATCTCCCTAATGACTAGTAATGTCAAACATTTTTTTCATGTATTCAGTTTTTTTGTGGTGTCTATTCAAATTATACCCTCAAATATTCTACTCTTAATAACTGTTGTTTGTGGACTTATAAAGAATGTTTGCTGCTGCTGCTGGCTGCTAAGCCACTTCAGTAGTGTCCGACTCTGTGTGACCCCATAGACAGCAGCCCACCAGGCTCCTCCATCCCTGGAATTCTCCAGGCCAGAATACTGGAGTGGGTTGCCATTTCCTTCTCCAAAAAAGAATGTTTATTCTGCTGTTATTGTATGGAGTGTATAATAAATATCCATATCTAATTGATTTCATTACTATTCTATCAATTATTGAAATCTTTCAATATTTATATACTTATACAGTATTATATTTTGTCAGTATTTGCCAAAAGTAATTGTTAAATTTTCTATTTCTTCTTGTATTTTTAATGTGGCTTGCTTTGTGTATTAATATTTTCCTTCACAGATTTCTAAATAAAGCATTTAAGATTGTTATGTCCTATTGATAAACTGACCCATTTACCATTATGAAATGACCATCTTTATCAGGTAATATTCTTTTCCCTAAAATCTATTTTTTCTGATATTAATATAGCCACTCCAGATTTCTTTTGATTAATATTAGCAGTCTCCATCCTTTTACTTTTAAACTACTTCTGTATTTGTATCTAAAGTGGATTTCTGTTTTGCTACATATAATTAGATCTTGTTTTTAAAAAATCAAATCAATCTCTGCATTCTAGTTGGAATGTCTGCACCTTATTAATTAACATGCTTTTGGATATGGCTGGATTTGAGTCTACTATCTGGCTACTTGTTTTCTAGTTGATTAATCTGTTCTTTATTCCTTTTATGGCTCTTTTGGATGGTTATGTACTTTTCCTGATTTCATCTTATCTCATTTGATTGTTGTTAAGTCATAATTATTTTTTCCAGTAGTTGTTGAAGTTTCAGAATGTATGTTTCACTTATTACAGTCTTCTGTCCAGTAATATTCTATCATTTCACACATAAGAATATTACAATAGCACTTTCCATTTTTTCTCCCATCTTAGACTTTATGCTATTGTGTTCATGTGTTTTATTAAATGTACATTTTAAACTATTATAAATTGCTGTTATTTTTGCTTTAAGCAGCCACATTTTAAAGATATCTTTAAAAGTAACAAAATATAGATTTTATATTTATCTGTATACTTTCCATTTCCAATGGTTTTTATTTCTTTTTGTAAGTCTTGTTTCTCCCTAGGCTTATTTCTCTTCTGCCTAAAAGGCTTCCTTTAACATTTCTTGTAGTGATTATTCATGGTAATGAATTCTCTCAACATTTTATGTCTGATAAGGTCTGTATTTCACCTTTGGCTTGAAAACATGTCTTTGGCAGAATGTAGAATTTTATATTACAGTGTTTTCCTATTCATTCTCTAAAATCGCTCCATTATTCTCTGGCTTGTATTATTTCTGACACAAGGTCTGTTGTCGTTCAGCATCTCTGGCCTCTATTTACTCATTCCTTCAGTTTTGACAACCAAAAATGTTTCTGGACATTGTCCAATATCCCCTTGAGAGAGTGAAATAGTCCCCAGTTTAGAACCACTGATTTATATTTATCATGTGTTTTGTCCTCTTGTTGTTTTGCACTTTTTAACTGCTTGCTAGCAGTTTTATCATAAGGTACTTTGCAGTAGTTTGCTTCATGTTTCTTGTGTTTGGTATCTTTGAGGTTCCTGAAACCTTGATTTTATAGTTTTCACCAATTTGGAACTTTTCAGCCGTATTTTTAAAAATTTATTTTTCTATCTTCTTTCCTTTTTCTGCTCCTCTAATAGTTCCCATTACATGGACATTAACCTGCTTAAAGTTGTCCCACGTCTCATACATGTTCTGTTAGTTTTTTCAGTCTTTTTTCTGTGTCTTATTTTGGCTATTTTCTATTACTGTGTCTTCAAGTTCATTAATCTTTTACTAATAGTTTCAAATCTGCTGTTAAGTCTGTGAAAGAATTAGAGAAATGATGAATAATTGCTTTGGTAGCAGGAGAATGCTACTGATACATTGAAACCATCCTAACCTCATAGAGTTTTTGGAAAGAAGGAATTCTGTGATCCAGATATGGGGTACATAGTGGAGCACCACAGGCTATTGTCTTGGTTTGTGCTCTCTGCAGAATGAGGTGCTAAGTGAAGCTTCAACATTATCAGTGGCTAGGAAAAGATAACCAGCAACTACAAGGAAAGGATATGCATTTTATTGGATAAAATGTATTCTAGAATGGAATGCAGGCAAAATTTCTTTGACTAGCCTATAAAAATGCTCCCAAACACTCCCAACTTTAATCTTCTAGGCATCTACTCAGCTATACCAACTCTGCCAAGACCAGAGAGTATGAACCCAACCAGCCAGATAAGAACTCACATATCCTCTTTACCTCTTCGCCCTAACCCAGCTTTGGTCAAAGTAGCAGGTAATGAGGAAGTGAGCAAAGAGTGAATAGACGGCAGAAGCACCGTGCCTCTCATCTCCACCACTAGCTTCCAAGCAACTGCATAAAATAGAAACAAGGAGATTTAATTGTAAAAAAGCAAAGAGATTTGATCATTACATAGTGATACACATCATCTGTATTGAATTGTGACTAGGTTGTAACTGAAATTGACCCAAAAGAGGTTAGCTGCCTCCTTAAGATGTACAGCTGGTAATTGACAAAGCTGGAACACAAAACACAGATCAATTCAACTCCAATTCCCATACCATGTAATAACCAAATGATCCAAGTCTCTGTATTTTCTGTAAACAGCCACAGCTTAAAAAGATTTCTAGGGCAAGGGACAGAGCCCCTCAGCTTTCCAACCCCAAAATAGAATTAATAATAACTGTTGATTCAGTGGTCTAATAATTTCATTAAGTCAAACAAAATCCAGAGCTATGTTTATGTTTATAGTCTTACTATTTTAGGGACATTCTGTATAACAGAATTCTTATACAGACAATTGTTTAAGTTATTGAATATGAACTAAAATGTATAATTTTTAAAATACTTTATGTAAACAAACTTAGAAATCAATAAAGTTATCCTTTCTTAGATAATGCATCACATTTTAAAATTCATTCATTGATATATATAATAAATAAGCACCTAAGTCCTCCCAGGAGCCTGGCAGTAGGCTAAGTGATAGGAATATAGCAGCAATCAACTCAGATACAGTCTATGCATCAGATCAGATCAGCCGCTCAGTCGTGTCCGACTCTTTGCGACCCCATGAATCACAGCATGCCAGGCCTCCCTGTCCATCACCAACTCCCGGAGTCTATGCAAAATGAATAGTATAGTCTAGCAAGGAAAATGTATAGGAACAAGAAACTGTAGTTGTAAATTTTATTACAAAATATAAGTGCAACATGTTTATAACAGGAAAGCCTAATCTGCTTAGAAGTGTTAAGAATGGTTTTCCTAGGGAAGTAATGTTTGGACTGAGTCAAAAGAAGGTGACTAGGAACAAGCTAAATGAAGATGAGATTGGAGATGAAGTAGGGGACTGCTTAGGTCACTAACATACATATGTCACATATCAGTCAATATAGGCTGGGGTAGGTTGTGTTGCTGGAATTTTACTTTTTTATAGTTATAAAATAATTTGAGTTTTGTTTAAAATGCAAATATTGTGAAAGAGAACACAAAATATAAAGTACCATCTCCCTACAATCTCTATGATTACTGCTAACAGTTCAGGTTTGTCTTACAATATTATTTTCAATCTATCATATATTATGCACACATAAATATCTCAGATAGGATCATACAATAATAATAATATTCTACATGTATCGTAAAACTTCTAATGGGCCTCTATTATTGTCAGTGCTGTTGCTGCTGCTGCTAAGTCACTTCAGTCATGTCCGACTCTTTGCGACCCCATGAACCACAGCACACCAAACCTCCCTATCCATCACCAACTCCCGGAGTTCACTGAGACTCACGTCCATCGAGTCAGTGATGCCATCCAGCCATCTCATCCTCTGTCATCCCCTTCTCCTCCTGCCCCCAATCCCTCCCAGAATCAGGGTCTTTCCAATGAGTCAACTCTTCGCATGAGGTGGCCAAAGTATTGGAGTTTCAGCTTCAGCATCATTCCTTCCAATGAACACCCAGGATTGATTTCCTTTAGAATGGACTGGTTGAATCTCCTTATAGTCCAAGGGACTCTCAAGAGTCTTCTGCAACACCACAGTTCAAGAGCATCAATTCTTCGGTGCTCAGCTTTCTTCACAGTCCATCTCTCACATCCATGCATGACCACTGGAAAAACCATAGCCTTGATTAGATGGACCTTTGTTGGCAAAGTAATGTCTCTGCTTTTGAATATGCTATCTAGGTTGGTCATAACTTTCCTTCCAAGGAGTAAGCGTCTTTTAATTTCATGGCTGCAATCACCATCTGCAGTGATTTTGGAGCCCCCCAAAATAAGTCTAACACTGTTTCCACTGTTTCCCCATCTATTTGCCATGAAGTGGTGGGACCAGATGCCATGATCTTCATTTTCTGAATGTTGAGCTTTAAGCCAACTTTTTCATTCTCCTCTTTCACTTTCATCAAGAGGCTTTTTAGTTCGTCTTCACTTTCTGCCATAAGGGTGGTGTCATCTGCATATCAGAGCTTATTGATATTCTCCCGGCAATCTTGATTCCAGCTTGTGCTTCTTCCAGCCCAGTGTTTCTCATGATGTACTCTGCATATAAGTTAAATAAGCAGGGTGACAATATACACTCTTGACAGACTCCTTTTCCTATTTGGAACCAGTCTGTTGTTCCATGCCCAGTTCTAACTGTTTCTTCCAGACCTGCATACAGGTTTCTCAAGAGGCAAGTCAGGTGGTCTGGTATTCCCATCTCTTGAAGAATTTTCCACAGTTTCTTGTGATCCACACAGTCAAAGGCTCTGGCATAGTCAATAAAGCAGAAATAAATGTTTTTCTGGAACTCTCTTGCTTTTTTGATGATCCAGCGGATATTGGCAATTTGACCTTTGGTTCCTCTGCCTTTTCTAAAACCAGCTTGAACATCTGCAAGTTCATAGTTCACGTATTGCTAAAGCCTGGCTTGGAGAATTTTGAGCATTACTTTACTAGCGTGTGAGATAAGTGCAATTGTGCGGTAGTTTGAGCATTCTTTGGCATTGCCTTTCTTCAGGATTGGAATGAAAACTGACCTTTTCCAGTCCTGTGGCCACTGCTGAGTTTCCCAAATTTGCTGGCATATTGAGTGTAGCACTTTCACAGCATCATCTTTCAGGATTTGAATTAGCTCAACTGGAATTCCATCACCTCCACTAGCTTTGTTCATAGTGATGCTTCCTAAGGCCCACTTAACTTCACATTCCAGGATGTCTGGCTCTAGGTGAGTGATCACACCATTATGATTATCTTGGTCATGAAGATCTTTTTTGTACAGTTCTTCTGTGTAATCTTGCCACCTCTTCTTAATATCTTCTGCTTCTGTCAGGTCCATACAATTTCTGTCCTTTATCGAGCCCATTTATGCATGAAATGTTCCCTTGGTATCTCTAATTTTCTTGAGGAGATCTCTAGTCTTTCCCATTATGTTGTTTTCCTCTATTTCTTTGCATTGATCGCTGAGGAAGGCTTTCTTATCTCTCCTTGCTATTCTTTGGAACTCTGCATTCAAACGCTTATATCTTCCTTTTCTCCTTTGCTTTTCACTTCTCTTCTTTTCACAGCTATTTGTAAGGCCTCCCCAGGCAGTGATTTTGCTTTTTTGCATTTATTTTCTATGGGGATGGTCTTGATCCCTGTCTCCTGTACAATGTCACGAACCTCCATCCATAGTTCATCAGGCACTCTGTCTATCAGATCTAGGCCATTAAATCTATTTCTCACTTCCACTGTATAATCATAAGGGACTTGATTTAGGTCATACCTGAATGGTCTAATGGTTTTCCCTACTTTCTTTAATTTAAGTCTGAATTTGGCAATAGGAGTTCATGACCTGAGCCACAGTCAGCCCCTTGTCTTGTTTTTGTTGACTGTATAGAGCTTCTCCATCTTTGTCTGCAAAGAATATAATCAATCTGATTTTGGTGTTGACCATCTGGTGATGTCCATGTGTAGAGTCTTTTCTTGTGTTGTTGGAAGAGGGTGTTTGCTATGACCAGTGTGTTCTCTTGACAAAACTCTATTAGCCATTGCCCTGCTTCATTCCATACTCCAAGGCCAAATTTGCCTGTTACTCCAGGTGTTTCTTGACTTGCTACTTTTGCATTCCAGTCCCCTATAATGAAAAGGACATCTTTTTCGGGTGTTAGTTCTAAAAGGTCTTGTAGGTCTTCATAGAACCGTTCAACTTCAGCTTCTTCATTGTTATTGGTTGGGGCATAGGCTTGGATTACCATGATATTGAATGGTTTGCCTTGGAAACGAACAGAGATCATTCTGTTGTTTTTGAGATTGCATCCAAGTACTGCATTTTGGACTCTTTTGTTGACCATGATGGCTACTCCATTTCTTCTAAGGGATTCCTGCCCACAATAGTAGATATGATGGTCACCTGAGTTAAATTCACCCATTCCAGTCCATTTTAGTTCACTGATTCCTAGAATGTCGACATTCACTCTTGCCATCTCCTGTTTGACCACTTCCAATTTGCCTTGATTCATGGAACTAACATTCCAGGTTCCTATGCAATATTGCTCTTTACAGCATCAGACCTTGCTTCTATCACCAGTCACATCCACAACTGGGTATTTTTTTTGCTTTGGCTCCATCCCTTCATTCTTTCTGGAGTTATTTCTCCACTGATCTCTAATAGTATATTGGGCACCTACTGACCTGGGGAGTTCCTCTTTCAGTATCCTGTCATTTTGCCTTTTCATACTGTTCATGGGGTTCTCAAGGCCAGAATACTGAAGAGGTTTGCCATTCCCTTCTCCAGTGGACCACATTCTGTCAGACCTCTCCACCATGACCCGCTCATCTTGGGTGGCCCCACACGGCATGGCTTAGTTTCATTGACTTAGACAAGGCTGTTGTCTGTGTGATCAGATTGGCTAGTTTTCTGTGATTATGGTTTCAGTGTGTCTGCCCTCTGATGCCCTCTAGCAACACCTACCATCTTACTTTGGCTTCTCTTACCTTGGACGTGGGGTATCTCCTCATGGCTGCCCCTCCTGACCTTGAATGTGGAGTAGCTCCTCTCAGCCCTCCTGTGTAATTTTCCTGATTACTTGCAGAATAAATTATAGGAGTTGGAATTTTGGATCAAATTAAATCTTTGATGTTTAGAAAAGGAAGTCCATTAATAATGAGTGCTGTAGTTAATATGGTGACTTTTTAGTAATTGATTCTCATCCGTTTTATACCAATAAATATATTAAAGTGTATCTTAAGGCCCTTTTGATGTATTTCATGTTTATTCAGAATATCAACTCATTATGATAGGTAAATATGAGGTCAGTTCGCCAAACTGAAACAAAAATGCCCAAATTGATTAATCGACCTTTACTAGTTTCATGGGAATTCTACAGAGGGAAATAATGACACTAGATGTGGGTTTTGTCTGAGTGATAATAACCAAATACTAAAGTGTGAATTCACGGTTTTAATTTTAACATTTGCTTTCCTTGCATTTAGCTTGGTATCATTGGTTGTTTGATTCCTGCACCATGCTTGTTAAGTCGCTTCAGTCATGTATGACTTGGTGACCCTGGACTGAGGGTCACCAGGCTTCTCTGTCCATGGGATCCTCCAGGCAGGAATGCTGGAGTAGGTTGCCAAGCCTTCCTACAGGGGATTTTCCCGACCCAGAGATTGAACTCCCATCTGTTAACATCTCCTGCATTAGCAGGCGGGTTCTTTACCACTAGCGCCCCCTGGAAAGCCCTCCTGCACTATAACTTTGGATAATATTGATAAATTTTGGCACTGTTTGGCATACTAAAATGTAAACTTACTGAGATTCATATTGATTAGGAATAACCTGCCATATTGATACAAAGTTATGGACAACAAGTTTTAATTATCTTGCAATCTGGAGAGATATCATCAGGTGACTCAAAACTATGTTACTACCCAATATGGAGCTATATTTTAGATGTGCTAATTGGTGGGATTGTTTGTGGATAATAGCAGCAGTACATTTACAAAAAGAAATGTAGTTCAATTTCCTTTATTATGTTACTATGGTCTGAATGTTTATGTCCCCCTCAAATTAATATGTTGAAATTTAACCTCCAAAGATGATGGTATTAGTTAAGTCGGGACTTTGGAAGGTACTTTATGAAAGAGGATCCAGAGAGATACCTAGCTCTTCCACCATGTGAGGACACAGAAATTGCCAGTTATAAACTTGGAAGAGGACCCTCACCAGAAACTGTGACCCTGTTGACACCTTGATTTTGAACTTCTGACATCCAGCACTGTGAGAAATAAAGTTTTGTTGTTCATAAACTACCAGATGTATGCTATTTTGTATAGCAACCCAAACAGACTAAGACATATATCAATACAACTTTAAAATCTGATGATACAATGGGATTTCACTTGCTTTTATTTAAACAAGAAATTTCATCTTGAATAGAAATTCTGGTCCATAAAATAGAAAATAATAGAATTTTCCAATTAAATACCTGAAAACTTTGCTCACATTTCAATACTGTACATCTTTTATTTATGAGCTGTAATCCATGCTTTATCCCTGACAACATAGGAAAAGTTATTCTATCAACAAGGATATCAAGATAAAAATAATCATTGCGATTTATTCCAGACTCATGGTTCCAGTTATGATAGAAAACTTGATGATCAGAGAGCTTTTACTGAACTGTGAAGGAAAGTCTGCTAACCTACCCTTCACAGCTGCTTTTGAAAAGTGGCCTCTGTCACATACTGATATTCTTTCTTTGAATCCATTAATGGCTTCAGTTAGCTAAGGGTGAGTGATGAAAGTTGCTTATTTCCAATAGATATTTATGCAATTTATTTAATTTTCAGAGTTTATTCTAATATCTAAGTGCTGGACATCTCTTTATATAGCCCTGCTCACAGAACATGCTGGGTTAAAAAAAAATTTTTTTTTTTAAACTATACATGAACTTTCACAAGTTGGGGTATGTTCTTGGAAGTGTGTCATCTTGGCTATGGCTGTTAGTCTTTCATAGGCTAGAGTGCAAAATAGTTTATCAGCATCCTGCTTCAATAAAATGTAATAGGTGTAAATCAGAAGTATACAGATTCCACATGGCACAGTGCATTTGATTTCAGAGCTGTTTT
Organism: Bos indicus; assembly: GCF_029378745.1. Lineage (NCBI taxonomy): Eukaryota > Metazoa > Chordata > Mammalia > Artiodactyla > Bovidae > Bos > Bos indicus. The sequence goes on along the minus strand of NC_091762.1, from coordinate 45,148,875 downwards.
TCTCATTGGAAAAGTAATACTTAGTCATTGTCAAAACTTTGGAATATAAAGAGAAATAAATGAAAATCAGCCATGCATTTAACTCCCAAGAAAATCCCTCTTAACAACTCTGTGTATTTCCTAATAGTCTTTTTCTGTATATATATGGTTTTGTTTTTTGAGCTGTGATGATACTGTAAATTGTTTTATGTGCTGACTAAACCTTTCCTCTTGTCACTAAAACTTTCTCATGGCTATTTTTCCACAGCAGATATATATTTACTGAGCATGTAGTGGGTGCTCAATGAATGTTAAAAAGATGTCTCCACCCAGACTGCCTTTAACGGCTAATTATCTGCTGTAGCTCTTCCTCTGTAATTGCAACTCCTCATTGCAGCCTTTAGTATTGCTATTCATTTCCTTCTCCCCACCAGTAGTTTACTTTGAAAATATTTCAAACCTATTATTTCAAGCAATAATAGTAGAGTCATCACCCACGTACCCTTCACCTGTGTTCACTTGTCTTTACCTTCTGCGACATTTGCTCTCTTTTTTTCCCATCAACATACACTTTTTATTCTGAATCATTTAAAAATAAGTTAGAGACTTCATGATACTTTGCCCTTAAAATCTTTTGCACATATCGCCTAAGAACAAGGGCATTCTACTACATAACTGCCATTTTTATACCTAAGAAATATAATATGCATGCAATAATGATAGTAAATATGGATAGACTCTATAACCACATTTTCCTCATTGTGCAAGCTATGACCTTAATTTTTATTTTTTTTCTATTGTTGCAAGATTCAATCACATATTACTAGATGCATTTTTTAAATTTTATATACTTACTTTGCCCAGATGGCTTTCAGGATCTTAGTTCCCTTACCAGGGATAGAACTTGGGCCCTCTACAGTGAAAGTCCAGAGTCCTAACCACTGGACCACCTGGGAAGTCCCTCAATACATTTAGTTTCATGCTTTTCCCTGAACTTTGTGGTTGCTGTCTAATAGATCACATAGTGTCACAATTTTACCATTTCCTCAGTGTTGAATAATTGTACTGTCATAAGTAAAATTTTAATTTCATAAGATTAATCTATGTTCATAATGTAGAAATCAGAAATCACAATGTACAAACTACAGATGAAAAACTAAAGAAAAGCTCATCTTAAATGTTCACATGTATTCATTCTGCTGTGCTATATGCATGGGTAGAGAGTTATACAAAAATGTTTATGAGAACATGATCATTAAAATATATGTATTTTATATGTGCATATTAAACATATGATTGCATGCATATATATTTGAGGGGGTAACAGTATGTTACAGATGATACCACTCTCATGGCAGAAAATGAAGAGGAACTAAAGAGCCTCTTGATGATGGTGAAAGAGGATAATGAAAAAGCTGGCTTGAAATTCAACACTAAAAAACTAAGATCATGGCATCTGATCCCATCACTTCTTGGCAAATAGACAGGGAAAAAGTGGAATCAGTGACAAATTTTATTCTCTTAGGCTACAAAATCACTGCAGATGGTGACTCTAGCCATGAAATTAAAAGACGCTTGCTCCTTGGAAGGAAAGCTATGACAGATCTAGACAGTGTGAACATCTTGAACATCTTTGCTGGCAAAGGTCTATGTAGTCAAATCTATGGTTTTTCCAGTAGTCGTGTATAAATGTGAGAGTTGGACCATAAAGGAAGCTGAGCACTGAAGAATTGATTCTTTTGAACTGTGGTGTTGGAGAAGACTCTTGAGAGTCACTTGGACTGCAAGGAGATCAAACCAGTCAATCCTAAAGGAAATAACCCTGAATATTCATTGAAGCTGAAGCTCCAATACTTCGGCCAGTTGATGCTAAGTATTGACTCACTGAAAAAGACGCTGATGCTGGGAAAGATTGAAAGCAAAAGGAGAAGGGGGCAACAGAGGATGAGATGGTTAGATAGCATCACCAACTCAGTGGATATTAATTTGCAGAAATTCTGGGAGATAGGGGAGTACAGAGGAGCCTGGCATGCTTTAGTCCATGAGGATGCAGAATCAGACAAAACATAGCTACTGAACAACAACAGATATAGGGAAGTATTTCTACATCAAGAAATAGTCTTGGATTACATCATTCTAATGGCTGCTTGGAACTTTTTTTTACTAATTTCATAATTATTTAATCAATCTCTTATTTTTATACAGTTAAGATTTCAGTATTTTTAGTAAGAAATAATTAGCATTATTTTAATTAAGTTACTTTAGCACACTGGTCATTATTTCTTTAAGGTATATTGATAACTTTGAGGCTGATGAATTAAGTATGCTCAGTCACTCAGTCATGTCTGACTCTTTGCAACCCCATGGATTTTAGCCCATGAGGCTCCTCTGTCCATGGGATTTTTCCAGGCAAGAATACTGAAGTGGGTTGCTTTGCTACTTCCAGGGATCTTGCCTGCCCAGGGATTGAACCCACGTCTCCTGCATCTGCTGCATTGACAGGCAGATTTGTTATCACTGAGTCACCTGGGAAGCCAAGAGAGAGACAATTCTAGCAATATATACAGAAGTACTATTTTCAATGAATATTTATGTGTAAACATTGCTTATGTTAAGTACACATTTATTGAATACCTACTATGTTTCCAGTTAATATCATGGGCTATTACATTTGATACATGTCTCCCCCTTGAGTTCTGAAAGAGTAAGTCAGAGATAAATCATACAGCTATTTTTGAAGCCAAATCTGTCTGACTTCGAAGACTGTGCATATCAAAATTATGTGCATTCTTTCTCCAGGGGAATTGAAGGCTCTCTGATGCTGCCAAAATCTCCTGAGGATAAGCAGAGCCTGTTCACAAGTGGTTACTCCCCTGTGAGGCTTTAAAAACCTCTTAATTTTTAAGGTTTCACCCAGTTCTGTAAAGGCTCCTTCACGCCTGCTTTAAAGTTATCCACTTAGTGCCATTAGAGTCATGGTGGACAGTACGGTAGTCAAAGTTCCCTTCTTATCACTTTTCAAAACACATTTTCCATCAGTCTGCATGGCTCTTCTCTGTCCATACCCCTTCCTTTTTTTTTTTTTGTCTCCCCACTATTCATTCTTCCATTCATGTATTTATTCACTCATGCATGACTATTTGTGGAGTGTCTACAATGGGCCTAGTGCGTGATTAGAAGTGCTGTTACCTTGCCTCCTTCCCCTCTTCTACCCTTTCTTGGTCTCTTCTTACTAAAGTCACATTGTTCATGCTAAGTCCAAGTCATTTATGGATGATCTGAATTAATCATCTGTAGGAAGCACAGGTAAAAATTTCACCTAGCACAATGCCATGAGGGTTTAAAATATAGGCTTGCTTTTAATTATTGTCTTTAGTGACCTTGGTAAAAACGTTTTTTTCCTCTGACTTCAGACTACTTTTTAAAATTCTTGTGAGTATATTTAACTGTTTGTGAAGGTTGGGTATTGATTAACTTCATCAATATTGGATCACCTCCCACTCCTGCAGTCTCCACAGGGTCAGGCTCACTTGCATTGTATTAAATTGCAGGCTACCTCAGGGAAACTCCTCTTGTGAGATAAATACTAACATTACATAGTTATCCAGAATTTATTCTTTCACTCTATCAGGAAAATTTGAATCATTTTTTCCACTATGAAATGGTATGCATTGAACAATAACCTCCTAGTAGAAAAGCAATGTTCTTCATTTAACATTTTCAGAAAAAAATAAAACTTACCTTTCATAATTCAAGTAGTGCAGGTTAAAAAATCTAACCCATTACATTGATTATAAAAATCCACTCTTTGACAAAATACCTGCTTCCAATTCATCTATTAATTTATGAATGCCATACTGCATTAACTAGAAATTATAATATCACATTTACTGCCAATTAAAAAATCTCAAAGACCCAGATAATATACCAGATTCTAAAACATTGCATTGAGATAAATGAATCTTCTAAAATAGGACTGAGTGACTTGGTCAATGTTCCTAGACTGCAAGTACATATCTGACTTTATGAACACAATGTAGGGTACATTTCTATACACTCAAAACAGAAATGTTAGCATGAGAAGATAAAAGGATTTATTCCTAAGGGGCTAAATTAATCATACATATAACTTTATTCAGTTCATTTCAGTTCATTCGCTCAGTTGTGTCTGACTCTTTGTGACCCCATGGACTGCAGCAGGCCAGGCCTCCCTGTCCATCAGCAATTCCCGGATTATACTCAAACTCATGTCCATTGAGTTGGTGATGCCATCAACAATCTCATCTTCTGCCATCTGCTTCTCTGCCTGCCTTCAATCTATCCCAGAACCAGGGTCTTTTCCAATGAGTCAGTTCTTCGCATCAGGTGGCCAAAGTACTAGAGCTTAGCTTCAGCATCAGTCCTTCCAATGAATATTCAGGACTGATTTCCTTTAGGATGGACTGGTTGGAACTCCTTGTAGTCCAAGGGACTCGCAAGGGTCTTCTCCAACATCATAGTTCAAAAGCATCAATTCTTCAGTGCTCAGCTTTCTTTATAGTCCAACTCTCACATCCGTACATGACTATTGGAAAAACCATAGCTTTGACCAGATGGACCTTTGTTGGCATAGTAATGTCTCTGCTTTTTAATATGCTATCTAGGTTGGTCATAATTTTCTTCCAAGGAGCATCTTTTAATTTCATGGCTGCAGTCACCATCTGCAGTGATTTTGGAGCCCCCAAAAATAAAGTCTGTCACTGTTTCCACTATTTCCCCATCTATTTGCCATGAAGTGATGGGACCAAATGCCATGGAATTAGTTTTCTGAATGTTAAGTTTTAAGCCAACTTTTTCACTCTCCTCTTTCACTTTCATCAAGAGGCTCTTTAGTTCTTTTTCACTTTCTGCCATAAGGGTGGTGTCATCTGCATATCTGAGGTTATTGTTGTTTCTCCTGGCAATCTTGATTCCAGCTTGTGCTTCTTCCAGCCCAGTGTTTCTCATGATGTACTCTACATATAAGTTAAATAAGCAGAGTGACACTGTGCAGCCTTGACGTACTCCTTTTCCTATTTGGAACCAGTCTGTTGTTCCATGTCCAGTTCTTACTGTTGCTTCCTGACCTGCATACAGATTTCTCATGAAATCTTGAGAAAGGTCAGATGGTCTGGTATTCCCATCTCTTTAAGAATTTTCCAGTTTGTTGTGATCCACACAGTCAAAGCCTTTGGCATAGTCAATAAAGCAGAAATAGATGTTTTTCTGGAACTCTCTTGCTTTTTCGGTGATCTAACAGATGTTGGCAATTTGATCTCTGATTCCTCTACCTTTTCTAAACCCAGCTTGAACTACTGGTAGTTCATGGTTCATGTACTGTTGAAGCCCAGCTTGGAGAAATTTGAGCATCACTTTACTAACATGTGAGTGCAATTGTGCGGTAGTTTGAACATCCTTTGGCATTGCCTTTCTTGGGGATTGGGATTAAAACTGACCTTTTCCAGTCCTGTGGCCACAGCTGAGTTTTCTGAATTTGCTGGCATATTGAATGCAGCACTTTCACAGCATCATCTTTTAAGATTTGAAATAGCTCAACTGGAATTCCATCACCTCCACTAGCTTTGTTCATAGTGATGCTTCCTAAGGCCCACTTGACTTCACATTCCAGGATGTCTGGCTCTCTAGTGATAGACCATACCATCATGATAATCTGGGTCATGAAGATCTTTTTTGTATAGTTCTTCTGTGCATTCTTGCCACCTCTTATTAATATCTTCTGCTTCTATTAGGTCCATACCATTTCTGTCCTTTATCAAGCCCATCTCTGCATGAAATGTTTCCTTGTTATCTCTAAGTTTCTTTACGTGATCTCTAGTCTTTCCCATTCTATTGTTTTCTTCTATTTTTTTTGCACTGATCACTGAGGAAAGCTTTTTATCTCTGCTTGCTATTCTTTGAAACTCTGCATTCAGATGCTTATATCTTTCCTTTTCTCCTTTGCCTTTTACTTCTCCTCTTTTCTCAGCTATTTGTAAGGCCTCTTCAGACAGCCATTCTGCTTTTTGCATTTCTTTTCCATGGGGATGATCTTGATCTCTGCCTCCTGTACTATGTCATGAACCTCTGTCCATAGTTCCTCAGGTACTCTATCAGATCTAATCCCTTGAATATATTTCTCACTTCCACTGTATAATTGTTAGGGATTTAATTTAGGTCATACCTCAATGGTTTAGTGGTTTTCCCTACTTTCTTCAATTTAAGTCTGAATTTGGCAATAAGGAGTTCATGATCTGAGCCATTGTCAGCTCCCAGTCTTGTTTTAGCTGACTGTATAGAGCTTCCCCATCTTTGGTTGCAAAGAGTATAATCAATCTCTTTTCGGTATTGACCATCCGGTGATGTCCATGTGTCGAGTCTTCTTGTGTTGTTGGAAGAGGTGTTTGCTATGACCAGTGTGTTCTCTTAACAAAACTCTGTGAACCTTTGCCCTGCTTCATTCCATATTCCAAGGCCAAATTTGCCTGTTACTCCAGGTGTGTCTTTACTTCTTACTTTTGCATTCCAGTCCCCTATAATGAAAAAGACATCTTTTTTGGGTGTTAGTTCTAAAAGGTATTGTAGGTCTTCACAGAACCATTCAACTTCAGCTTCTTCAGCATTACTGGTCGGGGCATAGACCTGGATTACTGTGATACTGAATGGTTTGCCTTGGAAATGAACAGAGATCATTCTGTTGTTTTTGAGATTGCATCCAAGTACTGCATTTCAGACTCTGACTATGATGGCTACTTTATTACTTCACTAAAATTGCATAAAACTCATGGATTTAGTTTTTAAGAAATATAAATTGTCCTTTTTTTTTTTTTTTTAACTGAGCACCATGGTAAGGTATTTGTAGGGAAATAGTAGAGATGATTTTTCATGTGTTAACAAAATCTTTTCAAAGGTACAAAAATTAAAGCAGATAATGACAAATATAAAACCAAGTGTTTATTATGTTATAATAACAGGAAGTTATCTTGGTACGCTGACAAATCCTAACATATTTTTCTGTCATCTATTAAGATGTAGACCTCTTGAAGCATGCAACTTGAACTTTTTATCTGGGTGCTTACAAATGGAAATAACATCAAGGTATTAACACTTGACTATACACATTGAGAAAATTGTCCTCTAATAGGAAAATTTAGAGACTAATTCTCCAAGCCAGGCTTCTGCAATACGTGAACCATGAACTTCCAGATGTTCAAGTTGGTTGTAGAAAAGGCAGAGGAACCAGAGCTCAAATTGCCAACATCCGCTGGATCATCGAAAAAGCAAGAGAGTTCCAGAAAAACATCTATTTCTGCTTTATTGACTATGCCAAAGCCTTTGATTGTGTGGATCACAATAAACTGTGGAAAATTCTGAAAGAGATGGGAATACCAGACCACATGACCTGCCTCTTGAGAAACCTGTATGCAGGTCAGGAAGCAACAGTTAGAACTGGACATGGAACAACACACTGGTTCCAAAGAGGAAAAGGAGTACATCAAGGCCGTATATTGTCACCCTGCTTATTTAATTTATATGCAGAGTACATCATGAGAAACGCTGGGCTGGAAGAAGCACAAACTGGAATCAAGATTGCCAGGAGAAACAGCAATAACCTCAGATATCCAGATGACACCACCCTTATGGCAGAAAGTGAAGAGGAACTAAAAAGCCTCTTGATGAAAGTGAAAGAGGAGAGTGAAAAAGTTGGCTTAAAGCTCAACATTCAGAAAATGAAGACCATGGCATCTGGTCCCATCACTTCATGACAAATAGATGGGGAAACAGTGGAAACAGTCAGACTTTTATTTTTGGGGGCTCCCAAATCACTGCAGATGGTGATTGCAGCCATGAAATTAAAAGACACTTACTCCTTGGAAGGAAAGTTATGACCGACCTGCTGCTGCTGCTGCTGCTAAGTCACTTCAGTCATGTCTGACTCTGTGTGACCCCACAGAGGGCAGCCCACCAGGCTCCCCCGTCCCTGGGATTCTCCAGGCAAGAACACTGGTGTGGGGTGCCATTGCCTTCTCTAATGACTGACCTAGATAGCATATTAAAAAGCAGAGACATTACTTTGCCAACTAAGGTCCGTCTAGTCAAGGCTATGGTTTTTCCAGTGGTCATGTATGGATGTGACAGTTGGACTGTGAAGAAAGCTGAGCACCAAAGAATTGATGCTTTTGAACTGTGGTGTTGGAGAAAACTCTTGTGAGTCCCTTTGACTGCAAGGAGATCCAACCAGTCCATCCTAAAGGAGACCAGTCCTGGGTGTTCATTGGAAGAACTAATGCTGAGGCTGAAACTCCAATACTTTGGCCACCTCATGTGAAGAGTTGACTCATTGGAAAAGACCCTGATGATGGGAGAGATGGGGTGCCGGAGGACAAGTTGACGACAGAGGATGAGATGGCTGGATGCATCACTGACTCAGTGCACATGAGTTTGGGTGAACTCTGGGATTTGGTGATGGACAGGGAGGCCTGGCATGCTGTGATTCATGGTGTCACAAAGAGTTGGACACGACTGAGCTACTGAACTGAACTGAACTGAACTGCACAAATAATGATAATAGAACAATACACTATAGGCACCAGTAGAATCAATACCCCACCCAACCTTCAGTCCTGAGTATTAATTAGAAGAACTGATGCTGAAGCTGAAACTCCAATATTTTGGCCACCTGTTACAAAGAGCCTACTCATTACGAAAGACCCTGATGCTGGTAAAGAATAAAGGCAGGAGGAGAAGGGGACAAGAAAGGATGAGATGGTTGGATGGTGTCACCTGCTCGACGGACATGAGTTGTGCACGTTCCGGGAGATGGTGAAGCGCAGGAAAGCCTGGTGTGCTGCAGTCCATGGGATCTCAAGAGTCGGGCATGACTGAGCCACTGAACAACAACATGACGCCAGGACCATGAATTTCAGATATGAATCTCTCATCTTCTTTTTTTCAACCAGCTTAACTCTTGTACTTACTCTCACCAGTGGGTTCTAGCCTGTCCAAAGTCTGGGACTGACTTATTTCCTGACTGGCAGTTATTTAAATGTTTTTGCTAGTCATCAGTTTATATGAACTTCCTGTCTGGTACAGAAAATGACCTCACCTGTATTTTTCCTACATTTGTCTCAAAGTCGCTCATGCTTCTCATGGACATCACTGCCTGCCAGCTTTGACCTCTGGTTAGTGTTGGTTCTTTCAGTCTTTGTCTTGTCTGCCTTGATTCCTGAACCACGAATGATTCTAGTTCCCAATGTCCGCCCACTTGCCACTGGTAAACTCTTGTTCTGTCCTTCACTACCATTTTAATTGCTTCTAGATTGGTCTTTGGTCTAGAACTTTGGTCTGTGGGTGCACTGAGATGTCTAGCAATATCCCAACCACTATTCATATCTTGGTAGTCATCCTGTTTCTAGTCCTGGCCAAAGAAAACTGGTCCAGCGAGATGACTGAATCAGAGTGTGTTTATATATTGTGCTTTCTTTCCCCTGACTACTTGAATTTAAAACTAAAAATAGTACTGGGAACTTTAAATGGAGGAAGAAAATGAACAGCATACATATAGGTAGATGTTCCAGAAAAGTGGTTGGTTGCTTGATGATTTGTTTATAGCAAAGCTACTACCCCTAACTCTCCCCTCCTAGGACTCAGCAACCTGACTTTGTTCTTGTTTCTTGAGTAAAGTGTTAAGACCAAAATAAAATTTGCTGTCCCCAGGACCAAAGCACTCAATAGTAAGTATTCAATAAATGTTTATTATTGTTATTATTGATTGCCACTTTTGACATTTCTGGAATCAAAAGGTCTCATTAAGAGAAAATTCAATCATATTTAAAACACTAAAAAATTTTTAGAAAAAAGAAGTCATCTGATGTCCTTTGCTCTTTTTCTAATGGAGAAAGAAGAAAGAAATTACAGGATAACCTTAAATCAATGTTAGGATTTTCATGAACTTTCAACTGTAGCAGCCCTTTAAAATGGCACCAGTATGCTGCAACCTTGGGTAAACCACACTTCTCTAAGGCTACTTCTTCATTTGTAAAATATGAGAGATGGACAACAGAAATAAAAAGAACCATTTCCCCCCTGCAAATACCATAGGTGTATGATTTGAAACACATAGGTATATTGGATATATCAAAAATGTGTTGCAGTGACAATCATGCCTTATCCAATATATTATTCAAAGATCCACTGTTTTTTATGCAAAGGTAGGTTCAGTTTTTCAAGAATTAATCATTCAAGCTGACATTTATAATTTAAGGATTCTTAATATTGAATGAAGCAGTTTTAAAATTGATAGAAACCCAGTTGATAAAGTGCCTTTGATGAGGTTTAAAAAATTTAGGATGAATTTTGATATTGACAAGGAAGTTAATATCAAGCACAAGTTACCTACCTTAGAAAAAAAGAGCATATTGGTGAGTATTATAAAGCCAAAGATCATAAATAAACACTTGAACTTTTAAAATGTACTCCAGCTGAAAGTTGAAAACCTAATTAATTTGTAAAGTTAAAAACTTTTTATTAAATTTGTAACAAATTACCACTTGGCTTTATAAGAGTCACTTGTTTTTTTTTTTTTAGTTTAGATACTGGCCCTAATTATATTATTCTTCATACTTAAAATAATCTTTTAAAAGTGATTGTAGTTATGCTTTCCTCTTTTTAATAGTACTTATTAGAAGCAAATCATTAAGCACCACATACCACTAAAGGATTGGCAAGTTAAGCCCTCCCTTCTTGAGGGGGTAGTATCCATTAAGTTATCTGAAATTCCTCTGTGCTCAAGAGTTGTCTCTTCTCTCCATATGAGGTAAAATTTTAAGTCTTTGTAGATCTGAAAGTACCTTTCTTCTGCTCTGACTCAATTGATTGCTTTACCTGTTACAGAAACCTGAGCTGAAATAACTGCCTCTGAATTTTGAAAACATCACTTTCAGATAAGAAATCCAATGTCCTTTGTATTTCTATTCCTTGTGGATGTTCGCTCTGGAAGCTATGGGTATCTTTTCAACATTGGTGATCTGAACTTTTATGATACTGTGCCTTTCTTGGAGGGTGAATGTGGATGTCACATTCAGTGATATCTTTCAATCTGATGCCATTTGATCTTCAACTCTGTATAATGTTCCTTTATTATTCATTTGATGGTTCCTCCTGTCGCTCCCCACTTTCTCTTGCCTACCTTTCTGGAACCCCTCTTGGTCAAGGGGTTAAGAGACTTTGTTTTTCTTTCCTTGTTCCATTTACTTGTTATTTTCTTTTACTTCTTGAGGAATGTATCTAGCTTTATCTTCTACCTTCCTTTTAAAATTTTGGTTTCTCTATCTGTCTCTTGCTTTCTGATTATTTTATCCTGGCATCATGACCAATGGAAGCAATAATTTCTCTTATCTATTCCCCAGGTGGCGCTAGTGGTAAAGAATCTGCCTGCCAATGCAGGAGACAAGAGAGGTGAGTTAGAATCCTGGGTCAGAAAGATCCCCTGGAGCAGGGCATGGCAACCCACTCCAGTATTCTTGCCTGGAAAGTCTCATGAACAGAGGAGCCTGGTGGACCACAGTCCAAGGGGTAGCAAAGAGTCAGACTTGATTGAAGTGACTTAGCATGCAAACATTTGGTATCAAAGTATAATGTAATATTTGTTTTAAATTTTTAACTTTTTCTGTCTCATCTCTATTTTCTTGAAATTCCTTGTACTTGTGTGTTTTGTTCATTTCATGGACCCCTTCATTCATTGGGAGGTTTGGAGGATTTCCTCAAACGTCTCTTCATATTGTGTAGCTTTTAAAAGCAGCAAATTTTAGCTCCAATTCCATTATCATAATTTCTCAGAATTGGGAGATCCTTTCTCTTTGACCTTTTAGTTTTTCCAAAGAAGAGATTAAACACCCAGACACTGTTTTTCTGGCAATAGATCAAGATTGTCTTTAAGAATGTAGACTTTTAACTCAGTTCCTATATACTATCCAATCCCTCTGGTATGCAAGGATCGAAGCAACTTCATCTGTGAGATTTGGAATTTGACTGGCTGATGGACGAGAAGAGGGCACAAGAGGAATTACTCCATTTACCTGATTCTTAAATATCTATTTTCAGTGATGTACCCTAGCCACACATCTGTTGCAGCAGGTAACTCCAAGTCTCCATCTTCTCAGGGGTTCTTTTGGAAAGTCATCTTGCTCCTCTGTAGGAATATAAGTTTGAAAATCCTTCTGTTCAGCTCACTCAGGTATCATTCACCTGCTTTCACCTGTAAACTTTGTTGAAATGTCCTCTAAACATCCTCTCTTACTCTTCATGATATGTTTACACTTTTTTCTTCTTTTAGTTTCCTTTTACTGGGAAGGGAAGAGGTAAGGAGGAAAATACAATAATCAATTCACCTCATTTAGATTGAAATCCTCCAATATCTAATTTTTTTAGGAGTATTTACACATGGTTGCTTGAAAAAAACTCCCCTTTTTCAGATTTAGAAACAAAATACAAATGCTAAAAAATTTCATTTTTTCAAATTTAAAAATATAAGAATTGCAAATATCTGGTCATGAAAGCTGTTTATTTGTATCTTGACACTACCGCAAATAGTTAAATTACAATTATATTTACAGTAATATAAAAATGTTATTTTATTTTTGAAATGCATATTAATAAATAATTTTCTGTTATAATTATTTTAAAGTAAGAAGGATAGGAAAATTTTTCTATAGAACAAAATTTTCTTTCTCTATTATGAATGCTATTAGGTTTGCATTAAAACTAATTCTATAAAAACCTTTAATAATAAATTGGTCTGAAACATTTTACTCCAAATAACTTCATCGTTTACTATGGAAAAATTTTAATTGAAGATTTTTAAAACATCTAATAATAAATTTTACTACGAACAAGATTTATAGCTCAATACATTTTTATAAAGTGCTAAGTGAGATGCCCTGCAGCCCTTTCTAATGTTGATGAAATTCTAATAGTTCTATCACTTTAAGTTACAATTTAACATTCATTTTTCTTAAAGTGTGTTTTGAATGTGAGATATTTTTAATTTATTTGATTTAACAATCATTTGTTCAATAGTAATTATAAGCCAGGAACTCTTCTAGGCACCAGGGATTTAACAGTGAAGAAAGCAGACAAGATCTTTCAAGAGGCTCATATTCTTGGAGTGGGAAGAGAAGATGACAGTAAATAAGCAAACATAAATAGCTAAGATCATTAGGATAAAAACATATGAAGGAAATAAATAAGATATGATAGCTGAAATTAAGATGTATGCTCCTTGGAAGAAAAGCTATGACCAACCTAGACAACATATTAAAAACAGAGACTTACTTTTAATAAGTTGTCGTATTTTAATTTATTATTTATAGTAATTACCAACTTATTTTAATAATTGCTTTACCAACAAAAGTTCATATAATCAAAGCTATGTTTTTTTCCTGTGGTCATATATGGATGTAAGAGTTGGACCATAAAGAAACCTGAGCACCAAAGAATTGATACTTTTGAACTGTGGTGTTGGAGAAGACTCTTGAGTCCCTTGGACTGCAAGGAGATCACACCAGTTAATCCCAGTCCTAAATATTTATTGGAAGGACTGAATGCTGAAGCTGAAGCTCCAATACTTTGGCCACCTGATGCAAATAACTGACTCACTGGAAAAGACCCTGGTGCTGGGAAAGATTGAAGTCAGCAGGAGAAGGGGACAAAACTGGATATTATGGTTGGATGGCATCACTGACTTGATGAACATGAATCTGAGCAAGCTCCGGGAGTGGTGATCAACAAGGAAGCCTGGCATGCTGCAGTCCATGGGGTCGCAAAGAGTCAGACATGACTGAGCAATTGACCTGAACTGATAGAGAATATCAGGCTTATGGAGTAGGAAGCCTTACTTTTCAGTTAGGTGACATTTATCCAGTTCAGGTTTTTTGCGAGTGTTGGACTCAATGTTTTATCCTTTCTTTCAAATTACTGAAATAACCTAAAGAAGGCACAGTGGCTGGACAACTCAAATACACTGGGGACAGTCAGAGTGGCAAGTCCTTGATGGAGCCTGAACACAGGGAATAGACACTTTGGGGATGTCTGCTCAGCTCACAGTACTTCCCTTCCTGCCCTTTCCTCCATTCCCAGGATTTTGCCCTCATAGTCATTTTCCCCATAGCATGGTGAATCGTGACCATACGGCCTGGGCATATTTGATTAGACTAGTCAAGACCAAGACCAAGTTACTGAGTTTTCCCTCATTGTGGATGGAAATAGAACAGAAGCTATGGGGCTGACGTACGTTTGGAAACCAGTTTAATAAGACAGACAAAATGAAGCAAATATATTGAAAGAAACATTGATACAGCAGAGAGTTCTCACTTCTTAGGTACGAATTGCCTTCAGGTGCTCAAATTCAGTCACTGCTGCCACATTCCAAACCAAATCCTCATCAGACAAGAACATTTAAAAAAATTATGTCTAGTTCCCACAGATTTCTATTATCAAAAGAGGTGGGGAAAAAATATATTAATGACAATGCATACTTCATCTGAATACTGAATACTGATAAAACAACTAATATTAATGTGGGCATACAACAAGTTGGGCATCCCAGGTGACTCAGTGGTAAAGAATCTGCCTGCCATTCAGGAGATGCAGGAGACTTGGTTCAATCCCTGAGTCGGGAAGATCCCCTGGAGGAGCGCATGGCAACCCACTCCAGCATTCTTGTCTGGAGATCCCCATGGACAGAGAATCCTGATGGTCACAGGCTCCATGGGGTCACAAAGAGTCAGACACTACTGAGTGACTGAGCATGCACACATACAAGTCATAAATCAGTGACACTTAACACACTCACCACTTAAGCCTCAAGAAATATTTATACTACTTATGAAATGGCTCTACTGCATGTGATTAAACTTGCATTATTGGATTTTATTTTTATCCTATTAGCAAGCACAATGCATTTTTAAGCTTGATTCTGATGCCTGGTATAATAACTCGTGGTGAATCCCTAAACTGACCTATATGTAGTTGATCCATCTTTAAAGGGGAGGCATGTATAGGGATAATTGTGACTCAGTATAATAACATTAAAATCTTAATATTTTGTTTATCTTACTGTGCATGTGTGCATGCTAAGTAGCTTCAGTCGTGTCTGGCTCTTTGTGACCCTATAGGCTGTAGCCCACCAGGCTCCTCTGTCCATGGGATTCTCCAGGCAAGAATACTGGAGCGGGTTGCCCTACCCTTATGTTTCCTGCATTGGTAGGTGGGTTCTTTACCACTAGTGCCACCTAGGAAACCCTATCCTCGGTAAAGTTTTTTTGTTTTTTTAATTATGGTAAAATTTACATAATGTCAAGTTTACCATTGTACCATTTTAAGTGTGGGCATAGCCTCTCACTATCACTCAGTGTCTCTCCTGCTTTCAGAATTAAGTACAAACTCTATATACCACAGTGTATAAGACACCTAGCAATTTGCCTTACTCTTACTTCAAACTTCTTCATCTTCATCTCTCATAATGAGCCTCCTGAATGCTACATTCTAGACCCACTGAGCTATTTGTGATTTTTCATCATATCAACAACTTTCTCATGTTGGATTATCTTCCTAAACTGTGCAGAGTCAGCACAAACTGTCCTTGAATTAACAAAATGTCAAATAGCTTTTGTTTAATCAGTGAATTTTTTTTAAAAGCAAAAGTCTATGAGCAAGGCCTTCTTAAGTTGGTGTCAAAATGGATGGATAAGCCACATCTTGTCCAGGGAGCTAGAAAGAAATGAGAGAGTAGAAACCAATTTATACTCCACCTGCCTAAGGCAAGAGAGTTACTGCAAATCCATAGGAAAATGCCTTCCTTATCACCATTTACATCATGTATCGTAGGTTATTGGCAGATGGCCTAGTGCTTATATGATCAATAATGTAAGTGACTGGAACTTCTGGGCAAATGGGTACCATGACTTCTTCACTCTCAGGATACTTTTCATCTTCTTCATTTTAAAGGTAGAATTAAAAAGTCTTAATTTCTGACAGATTTCAGTCTCTAACTTCTTGAGAGAATCTGTACAAAGTGGAAAAAAAAAAAAATAGTGGGCCTATCTACTCCAATCTGGGCAGATACACTCACATAATCTCAAAATAGCTAAGAGATGTTTATTGTGTAGAATAAAACTTGAAATTCTGTTCTAGTAAATTTTAAAGCTCCTTTGTATAAAATACATAAATAGCAAGGTCCTACTGTATAGCACAGGGAATTATATTCAATATTTTTTAATAAACTTGGTGGAAAGGAGGGCTTCCCTGGTGGCTCAGATGGTAAAGAATCTGCCTGTAATGCAGGAGGCCTGGGTTTGATCCCTGGCTTGGGAAAATCTCCTGGAGAAGGGAATGGCAACCCACTGCAGTATTCTTGCCTGGAGAAATCCATCAACAGAGTACCCTGGCAGGCTACAGTGAAAAAGTGTCTAGAAAAGAATATGTATACATAAATATATATATATATATATATGTAAGTATCTGTAACTGGATCACTTTGCTGTATACCAGAAACTAACACAACGCTGGAAATCAACTTAACTTCATTTTAAAAACTATTAAACATTCCACTTTCTCTGAAAACAAAAATCTGTTTTAAAATTTTATATTTTAAAATTCTGTGACATAATTTTTATAATAATTTATCAATTATTAATACTCAATTTCCTCTTTGTTTTCTGGCATGGAAGGCCAACTTTAAATTTCTTTGAGAAAATGTATAGATCCTCAAACATAGCATTATCAGTGGCAATAAAAAGAACAGTAATTACTTGGAAACAAGAAACTGCACCTTCAACAAAGGGGAGGATGTTGGATTTAAGCAATGGACTCCATTTGAGAAAAGTGTACCCATTAAAAAATCAATACTTTTGCTCTAGGGGGTCACAGCAAGTGTTTTGAGATCCTGCCAAAAAAAAAGAAAAAAAAAGGACTTGGGAGCATTTCACCTGGCAAACATTTTAAGCTTTAGATTTGTCAGACTTTCAAACTTAAGCAGATGCAAAAAACTGTCTAAGTATTGACTAACAAAGGATTTCCAGAATCAGAATATAAAAATGGTAACTATAGAAACACACAACACAATCATACTTGCGGTGGGGTTGCCTAAGTCAAAAAGGAGGATGCATATTTTTTACTAATATATTTCTTCTTTATAGACCTAAGTGAGAAAATAAATGAACATAATTTCCCTAATAAAAGTTGAGTGAGCTTGCAATCCTGATTGGCACTGATATTTATGTTTTGGGGTTGTTTGCACTGGGATAGAGAAATTTTAAAGTCTTACCACTTTTGAGGGTAATGTAAACTGCTAGAGGCTTATCTATCATCCCAGTGGCATATTTGATAATTTAGTTCAAAATCAATGGCAGTTCACCATTCCCCACGGGGCTTCAATGTTTCTATTTTAAATCTACAGAAGGCTGAGCCAAGTACAAACAGTAAATTCTATTTTGGACCCCTAGCTGGGATAATTCCGTAGTAAACTAAAGAGAGAAAAGTTTGATTCTTCTAAGGTTCAGTCAAAATACTCAGTTTTAGAACCACAGAATCATCAATGAAAATAACATATTGGGAATCAGTTAAGTGTGTTCATTTCTTTTTCTTCAGTTTACTGTATACCAACAGATCTATCCCTCACAATAAAGCAGATGAGAATCTTTCACTTTCTTACATCCCACTGTTTGATGAGTTATAGGAGTAAAAACCAAGCGGAACAAAAATGTGAACTCTACACAGAAAGTCAAGTCACAGAGGCAAGGTAGTGCAAGGGAATTACATGGAATTTCCTTTAGGGTGAGGGATTATTTTATTCGGATTGGACAGCTGCACAATTTATTTGTTCATGAAATATGAAAGGGATTATTAGCTACACTAATGATATCTTTTGCTTGTAAGTTAAAAAAAAAAAAACTGAAAATAACCCTGATGTTTTTATTATATGAAACAATTAGACTGGCTAAGAGGAACAAAAGAAAGCACTGCGTAGATGTGGCTTGTTGCAGTTACAGGCAAAAACCCCCTTCAACCTATGCATTTAATTTCTACTCTAACCTAAGAAATGCAGGGCTTTCAATTCTTGTTTTCTTTTTCTTCTTCCAGATCCCTTTCTAAATGCTTATAGACATCTCACAAATTTATATCCTTTCAGACATTATTTTTCCCTCATTCAGAGGACTTTTTTTTCCTTAACAGCTAGTAAATATTAGCTTGAATCCTAACATCAATTTGATTCTTGATGTGGGTCAATTTTATAAGTCACCTTTGTATTTCTCCTTGACTTTGCTTATCTTTGCTTGAGTTTTTCTCTCTAAATCACTCTTTCTTGGATTGCTTTCCAATAAACAGAGCTCTGTATCGCTCTGTTGATATAAAGGGCTGCATTCCGAAGACAGCAAAATGGCAGTTAGCTATTGATTTGTTGTTACACTGGAACTTTACTACCACATTTCCCACTAATCTCAGACTTCTGGAACTATGATGGATTTCAAACTGGTTGATACTGTTGTTTTGAAATATTCAAAAATTGTACCATCAAAAGTCACAGAATCATATAGGGTGAATGTACAGTGGAACCTTAGAAATCATCCATTCCAAACCCATAGTTCTACAGGTGAAGAAATGGATCAAGAGATAGTAAGTTATGACCCTAAGAATGCACATTTACTAATTAGCAATGACATCACTTGCAACTGGGCCTTATGACTTCATCTGAAGGGAAGAATACCAAAGATGGCTTTTTTAAACTCAGAATAAGCACGTGTGAGTAATATTTTATACTTTTTTTCAGTAGGAGTTGGTAACTGATTTGTTTTTAATAGTTCATCCTTTATTAAAAGTAAAATTAACAAAGAAGATTGTGTAAAAATTAAATATTTGTATTTCCATTAAGATACGGAAAACCTGTTGTATTGAAGTCCAAGAACATTTTCAATTTTAAAATAATGATAGTTTTAGATTTTGCTCAGTGTTTTATATAAATGCTCCCATTTATATCTTAAAACTACCCTAAAAATCAGCACCAGAGAATTGATTCTTTCAAATTGTGGAGCTGGAGAAGATTTGAGAGTCCCTGGGACTGCAAGGAGATGAAACTGGTTAATCCTAAAGGAAATCAACCCTGAATATTTATTGGAAGGACTGATGCTGAGGCTGAAGCTCCAGTACTTTGGCCACCTGATGCAAAGAGCTGACTTGTTGGAAAAGACCCTGATGATGGATAAGATTGAGGGCAGGAGGAGAAGGGGATGACAGAGGAGGAGATGGCTGGATGGCATCATCGACTCAACGGATATAAGTTTGAGCAAACTCTGAGAGATAATGAAGGACAGGGAAGCCTGGCATGCTGCAGTCCATGGGTTTACAAAGAGTCAGACATGACTGAGCAACTGAACAACAACAAGGAAGCAGGTTTAAGTACTATATAGTACATTTCAAATCATAAAGATGATACTGCTAAAGTGCTGTACTCAATATGCCAGCAAATTCAGAAAACTCAGTAGTAGCCACAGGACTGGAAAAGGTCAGTTTTGTTTCCAATCCTGAAGAAGGGCAGTGCTGAAGAATGTTCAAACTATGGCACAGTTGCACATATTTCACATGCTAGCAAGGTAATGCCCTAAATCCTCCAAGCTAGGTTTCAACAGTACGTGAACTGAGAACTCCAGATGTACATGCTGGATTTAGAAAAGGCAGAAGAACCAGAGATCAAAATGCCAACATCCGTTGGATCATAGAAAAAGCATGAGAATTCCAGAAAAATATCCACTTCTGCTTCATTAACTACTTTGAAGCCTTTCACTGTGTGGATCACAACAAACTGTGGGAAATTCTTAAAGACATGGGAATGCCAGACCACCTCATCTGCCTCCTGAGAAATCTGTATGCAGGTCAAGAGGCAACTGCTAAAACCAGGTATAGACCAATGGACTGGTTCCAAACTGGAAAAGGAGTACCTCAAGGCTGTATATTGTCACTCTCTTATTCAACTTATATGCAGAGTACATCATGTGAAATGCCGGGCTAGATGAAGCACCAGCTGGAATCAAGATTGTCGGGAGAAATATCAATAACCTCAGATGAGCAGATGACACCACCCTAATGGCAGAATGTGAAGAGGAACTAAAAAGCCTCTTGATGAAGATGAAAGTGAAAAAGTTGGCTTAAAACTCAACATTCAAAAAACAAAGATCATGGCATCCAGTCCCATCACTTCATGGCAAATAAATGGGGAAACAATGGAAACAGTAAGAGACTTTATTTTCTTGGGCTCCAAAATCACTGCAGATGGTGACTGCAACCATGAAATTAAAAGACACTTGCCCCTTGAAAGAAAAGCTATGACAAACCTGGACAGCATATTAAAATGCAGAGACATTACTTTGCCAACAAAGGTTCATGTAGTCAAAGCTATGGTTTTTCCAGTAGTCATGTACAGATATAAGAGTTGGACCATAAGGAAGGCTGAGCAGTGAAGTTGATGCTTTTGAACTGTGGTGTTGGCGAAGACTCTTAGAGTCCCTTGGACTGCAAGGAGACCATACCAGTCAACCCTAGAGGAAATCAACCCTGAAATTCATTGGAAGGACTGATGCTAAAGCTGAAGCTCAATGTTTTGGCCACCTGATGTCAAGAGTTGACTCATTAGAAAAGACCCTGATGCTGGGAAAGACTGAAGGCAGGAGGAAAAGGGAATGGAGATGGTCGGATGGCATCATTGACTCAATGGACATGAATTTGAGCAAGCTCTGGGAGATGGTGAAGGACAAAGAAGTCTGGTGTGCTATAGTCCATGAGGTCATAAAAAGTTGGACATGACTGAGTGAGTGAACAACAATAACAACTAACTTGCCCAAGACCACATAGTTTCTAAAACTGTGGAGCCATTTAGAAGAGGCAGATATTAGGTTTTTGTGCACAATAGGCAGGGTTTTTCCATAGCCCTTAGTTTTGGGACCGTTGCTTAGCTAGAAATTATTCAAAGGAATCACAGTAAATTTATCTCTTGGAGAATGCTTTTCACTAAGCCGCATTCAGTGTTATTGCCTTGGTTTATGTATGGCAGGAACCTGCATGTATCTGGGCAGTGTAAATACTGTGTAATGTCAATGAGAGGCATTGGCACAGAAGACATTGCAAATGATGCCTCATTTGCAATGAGGCATGGACATAAACACTGGTGTATGATACCATTACTACATTTGTTTTCAACAAGTTGTCAAATAGCTCATTTATACAATGAAGTGTTCCTTTTACGAAAAACGTTTCTGATATAAATGTGTCCTGAATACTAGGAAGAACATTTTTTGTAAAGAATAATTTCACATTTTCCTTGTAGGGAATTTAGAATAGTGATCACTCTTTGTATTTTGACTGCTATGAAGTTCAACTTCAGGACCACAGCTGGAAGAACAACAGACCAAGTATTTTCTTAATCTTATTTATTTAATTCCATCTTTGTATTTCCTGGCTGCACCTAAATATGTTTTTATATGTATTCCCATAACTTGGAAATTAATATTTGGTGTACCTGTAATAGAAGACCAGAAGTACACATCCAAGTTTTGCTACAAAAGGAATACTGTCATCCCTCAGTATCCATGTGGAACTGGTTCTAGGAACTGCCATGGATATTCAAATTTTGCTGATGCTCAAGTCCCAAAATTGGCCTTTCATGTCTGTGGTTCTGCATCTGAAGATTGAACCAACCACAGAACGTGTATTACTGTAGTATTTATTGAAAAAAATTCCCATTGTATGGAACTATGTAGTTCAAATCCAAGTTGTTCAAGGGTGAACCTTATATAAAACGGGCTATAATTTTCAAAACCATGCTATGTAAATCTTATGCCAGTTGCTAATAAGGACCCTTTTTTTCCCTGTAGCTCTCAATAACATGAAAAAGGATGCCAAAAATCCAATGGAAAGTTATAATTATAAGATTACAGCTTTAAAAAGAAATCATAATGAAAATGAGTTTTTTTCTCTTTTTCCTTTCCCTGGGTTCAGCAGTGGAAAGGAGTTTAAGAAAGAAAGAAAAGAAATTTTAATGAAAATAAGAAAATACTTAGAACAATGATGAAAGCATTATATATCAAAACATGGGGTGCGGCTAAGCTTCACTTAGAAGAAATAGTGTGAAATGAAAACATTACAGAAAACTACTTTTTAAAAAATGAGCTAAGCATTCCATACAGTAAACTAGGTGGGGGGTGGGGAGGGGGCAGGAAGGGTAAAACTAAAAACAATAGAAATGATAAAACAGTGAATGCAAAATCTCAAAACAATAAAATAGAAACAAAAGAAAGCCTTTATATTTTCCTAAATAGAAATAATCTTGGAACAAAATGACTCTTAGAAATAGTTTGATTAAAATGAACAGAAAAGATACTATTTTTAAAAAGTAAAGTACAAACAAACAGGGGAACAGTAAAATGAAATGGTTAATATCATAGAAAATACAGGCTTTTTAAGGCCCAGGCACAAAAGCCAAGACTTAGGCTAAACCAGGATAACAGAGAACCTTCCTGGTGTCCATAAGTAGCCTCTCGAACATGGAGTAAAACAAAAAAAAGTAGTAGTCTACCACTGGGGAGAGAGAAGACTGTGGAGAGATGCTCCCCTCTCCCTATGATTCAGATGCAGAGAGATGTAGGAAAATTGAGAGCAGAGTAAAAAACTAAGGAAAATCAGCACTCCAGCATACACTCTAAGAACAAGAGTAATGTGAACTCTGTGAAGCATTAAAGATAACCATAGCAGCAACAAAATCAAACTGAACTCATTTCTTGAGTACATTTACTCATTTCCCCACACTAACAACCTAACAGAAGAAGAGGAGTACCCATTTATAAGCATAAATGCTGTTTACTTCTGTCTCTGTTGCTCTACCTCCAATATCTGGCATATTTAATTTTTTTAGAAAAGCTGTGAGATACTTAAAAAAAAAAAGATAAAGCAACCCATTGTCAAGAGACACAGCAGTTAACAAAACCAGACTCAAAGGAAAGACATATGCCAGCACTATGAAACAGGGACTGTAAGTTAATATAACAAACATATTTTTTAAAACTTTGTAAAAAATTGTGGACAATATGAGTAAATAAAAATAAGATAACCTCAATCCTGGAGAAGGGAATGGCTACCCATTCCAGTATTCTTGCCTAGAGAATCCCATGGACAGAGGAGCCTGGTGGGCTACAGTCCATGAGGTCGCAAAGACTTGGACTCAATTGACCAGCTAATACACACGACCCCTCAAGGAGGAGATCTCAACAACTTTTAAATTCCATGGAATGGTAAAGACACCTTCAAAAAAGTGAAACTTAAAAAATATTTTTTTCATGCACTATTTCTTTGAAAGCTAGTGAAGAATGTCATCCAAAAAAAACCAAGGCACTAAACCAGGAAAGAAGAAACCATGGGATTGAAGAAGCAGGAAGCCAACCAGAAGAGTAGAAAGAGAAGTTCCCTAAGGGACATCTATGCAGTAGAAGAAACCTGTCCAGAATAGAAAGGATAAAGGAAAGGGTCTGAAGTACACATTCAAAAAGAAAGAAAAAATATAGGTGAGTTGTGTAAGTATTTGGAAAACCATACGAATTTGTTGGTGCTATCAGGAAGAATTATCAATACTTACATAAAGTCCAGTAAATGAAAAACCAAGCAAATTATTAATTATGGGGATGTGGAGGATAGAGAAGATTGTACCAGAAGGGAAACAATTATGAAATACTACTTGGTCCCACAATGAGTAATGTTCACAGTGGCATGAGGTAGACACTGCCTATTGATTCAAGCAAATGGTGTGCTAGAACTATTATTAGAAGGATGGAGGAGGGAGAATCATCAGGGATTAGGAGAACTAATGTAACATGAAGTTCAGTCAGTTCAGTTCAGTTCGGTCACTGAGTCGTGTCTGACTCTTTGCGACCCCATGAATCACAGCACGCCAGGCCTCCCTGCCCATCACCAACTCCTGGAGTTCACTCAGACTCACTTCCATCGAGTCAGGGATGCCATCCAGCCATCTCATCCTCTATCGTCCCCTTCTCCTCCTGCCCCCAATCCCTCCCAGCATCAGAGTCTTTTCCAATGAGTCAACTATTCTCATGAGGTGGCCAAAGTACTGGAGTTTCAGCTTTAGCATCATTCCTTTCAAAGAAATCCCAGGGCTGATCTCCTTCAGAATGGACTGGTTGGATCTCCTTGCAGTCCTATTAAAAAGATTGTCAGGTAATAACGATATATGTACGTTATATACAAATATCAAGAAAAAGTTGAAAAACAATTGCTTTGGGAGAGAAGGAATGAGGGATAAAGCGGAGAAAGGGCCACTGTGTTTCATACAACACTTTTAATACTGCCTTTGAAATTTTTTACCATGATGAAAATAACAATTTAAAGATAAACATATCAGCATTTTTATTGTAAGCTACCTCAGATGCTTTTGAGAATCTGAGTGGAAATGATAAATAGACAAGTATTTTTGTGCATTCATTTACCCACTCAGTCATTTATTTACTAGGTAGTTGTTCTCAAGCCAGAATGTATAAAAATGTACTTCTGTAACACTTCTCGAGTTGCTATCAAAAGCTTCTTATTAATCTGACTCAATATCAAGAATTTCATAGAAGATTCCATCTAAACTTCAGTTTCAAACCAGTCTCTGTTATAGCTTCCCTTTAAAAAAAAATCAAAATGATTTTAGTTATCCTTATGAGAGTTATCTTATGCTTTCTCTCAAACAAAAGATAGATATTGTCCTTCATACTGATGGCACAGACTATTTCTATCAAAGGAAACAATTT
Organism: Bos indicus; assembly: GCF_029378745.1. Lineage (NCBI taxonomy): Eukaryota > Metazoa > Chordata > Mammalia > Artiodactyla > Bovidae > Bos > Bos indicus. The sequence continues at coordinate 45,124,036 of NC_091762.1, read as the reverse complement.
TAGGAATTGCTGTAGGTGTTGACTAAGTGTATAGCCCATGCTCTTTTATCCTCAGCTTCTGCTTGGGCTTTGCAAGAAGTTCTGCTAATTGTGGCAACTGCCTCCCCCTGGGGTGCTGCTGATTAGCTGGTGAACTCTGAGTGTTAGTGCTGCTGGAGATGGCCTCCTCCTGGCCAACTCAGCTCCATTAAAAACAACTTGATACTCCGTGTTTGATGAGAGTACTAGAAAAAATACCTCATTTCTGGAAATTTTATGGCACCACACTGGCATGTAGAACCTTCTGACCCTAATAAAGGACAAAGTCAAAGTTGTAAAGTGGTGTGTTTTAAAGATGTTGGGAAGCCAATAGGCCTCTGGTTTCAATGCCTGATTACCCTCTGAGGCACTCTGATCTTGAATTCAGCTGTAACATAACTTGTACAACATCTGTTAAATCCTCTTTTTATGAATGATTACTGACTTCTCTGTTTCTGTTGGCTGTCTAGCCCTGCTCCTGAGCACTGAAAGCTATCAATATTCAGTGCCTGTTAGATGTCTCTATATGAATGTACTCAGTATGACCTAGCTGCATGTTCTTTGGTTTGAAATTTATTTTCTTCCACTTCATTCATCCCTAATCTTAGTAAATGTGCCCAGTCGCTCAGTCGTATCCAACTTTTTCTGGCCCCTTGGACTGTAGCCAACCAGACTCCTCTGTCCATGAAATTTTCCAGGCTAGAATACTGGAGTTGGTTGCCACTTCCTACTCCAGGGGAATTTTCCCGATCCAGGAATCCAACCTGCATCTCTTGCACCTCCTGCATTGGCAGGCAGATTCTTTACCTCTAGTGCCACCTGGGAACCCCCAGTCTTGGTAAATGTATCAAAATGCATGGTACTTGTATTTCCCAATGCTTCTTTGCACTGTCGGACAAAATTATCCATGAAGTGTTTGCAAACTGTAGATGCTTACTTCCCACCCAGGCCTATTGAATCAGACTCTCCAGGAATGATACTTAGCATGTATAATTTTATTTTATAATTAATAGCTTTTATTTCAACTTTGTTTTTGAAAGACATTATCATTGAAAAATATTTGCAGTAGAAATGCAAAGTGGTAGTCCTCAGGTAAAAATTGTTCATTAGGGATAGAGAAGGACTAGTTCATTAGTGTAATGGTTCAGTTCAAAAAGAAAATAATTTAAACATGTATATAACTACATACATTTCCCCATTTTCCTGAATTATGATACCAAACTCTCAATTTTATTTTCTAGCTTCATCTCCATTCCTTTTTTAAAAAATTTAAATTTATTTAATTTTTTTAATTGAAGGATAATTGCTTTACAGAATTGTGCTGGTTTCTGCCAAACATCAACATAACAGCATGTGTAATTTTTAAAAACACCACATTAATTTATACTAAGGACTTAAGTTTGAGAACCACTGTATGTCTATTATGTCTCCTCCCATTATCTCAATCACTGTCTGCATTTACCCTCCTAAGAGCCAGATACCCTGGAATGTGAAGTCAAGTGGGCCTTAGAAAGCATCACTACGAACAAAGCTAGTGGAGGTGATGGAATTCCAGTTGAGCTATTTCAAATCCTGAAAGATGATGCTGTGAAAGTGCTGCACTCAATATGCCAGCTTATTTGGAAAACTCAGCAGTGGTCACAGGACTGGAAAAGGTCAGTTTTCATTGCAATCCCAAAGAAAGGCAATGCTAAAGAATGCTCAAACTACCACACAATTGCACTCATCTCACACACTAGTAAACTAATGCTCAAAATTCTCCAAGCCGTGAACTTCCAGATGTTCAAGCTGGTTTTAGAAAAGGCAGAGGAACCAGAGACCAAATTGCCAACATCCACTGGATCATGGAAAAAGCAAGAGAGTTCCAGAAAAGCATCTATTTCTGCTTTATTGACTATGCCAAAGCCTTTGAGTGTGTGGATCACAATAAACTGTGGAAAATTCTGAAAGAGATGGGAATACCAGACCACCTGACCTGCCTCTTGAGAAGTTTGTATGCAGGTCAGGAAGCAACAGTTAGAACTGGACATGGAACAACAGACTGATTCCAAATAGGAAAAGAAGTACGTCAAGGCTGTATATTGTCACCCTGCTTATTTAACTTATATGCAGAGTACATCATGAGAAATGCTGGACTGGAAGAAGCACAAGCTGGAATCAAGATTGCCGGGAGAAATATCAATAACCTCAGATATGCAGATGACACCACCCTTATGGCAGAAAGTGAAGACAAACTAAAAAGCCTCTTGATGAAGGTGAAAGAGGAGAGTGAAAAAGTTGGCTTAAAGCTCAACATTCAGAAAACGAAGATCACGGCATCTGGTTCCATCACGTCATGGCAATAGATGGGGAAACAGTGTCAGACTTTATTTTGTTGCGCTCCAAAATCACTGCAGATGATGACTGCAGCCATGAAATGAAAAGACGCTTACTCCTTGGAAGGAAAGTTATGACCAACCTAGATAGCATATTCAAAAGCAGAGACATTACTTTGCCAACAAAGGTTCATCTAGTCAAGGCTATGGTTTTTCCAGTGGTCATGTAAGGATGTGAGAGTTGGACTGTGAAGAAAGCTGAGCACCGAAGAATTGATGCCTTTGAACTGTGGTGTTGGAGAAGACTCTTGAGAGTCCCTTGAACTGCAAGGAGATCCAACCAGTCCATTCTAAAGGAGATCAGCCCTGGGATTTCTTTGGAAGGAATGATGCTAAAGCTGAAACTCCAGTACTTTGGCCACCTCATGAGAATAGTTGACTCATTGGAAAAGATTCTGATGCTGGGAGGGATTGGGGGCAAGAGGAGAAGGGGACGACAGAGGATGAGATAGGTAGATGGCATCACTGACTCAATGGACGTGAGTCTCAGTGAACTTCGGGAGTTGGTAATGGACAGGGAGGCCTGGCGTGCTGCGATTCATGGGGTCGCAAATAGTCAGACACAACTAAGCAACTAAACTGAACTGAACTGAACCTCTTCCCTCTGTCATTGCTGTATCTTCCAAGTGCATTTCATGTATCCTGTTTCAACCCCTTCAATTTATCTTTTTTTTTTTTTTTAAGTTAACAAATATTGATTGAGGGCCTTGATTGTCAGTGAGTTTTCCTCCACCATGTTGCTTGAATCATTTTTCTAAAACACAGGTCTGTTGCTTAAAATCCTGTAAGTTCTTCCTTCACCCTCAGGATAAATTCCAAAGTCATGAATAAAGCATTGATCCTGCCCCATTTCTTCCATCAACTCGAATACATTCAATGCCTTGGCCACAGTATTCATTGTTTCTTAAAAAGCTAAACATGTGATCAGATAGTATAATATAATGCTTAAGAGCTCATGTCAGGAATCACTTAGATACAGCTTCTAAACACCCCTTTGGTATTTATAATCTATGCGTCCATAGCAAGATGTTTAATTCTTAAGTCTCAATTTTCTTCTTTGCAAAATAGACATAATAATGACTATGTCACATGGCTTGAGATGAATAAATTAAATAATTTGCATGAAGTGCAGAATACAAAGTAAGAACTCAGTTTTGGTGGCTATTATAGGTGGCTATTATTTGCACATGCTATTTTATGCTTTGCACATTATTCTTTCACTCATTTTCACCTGAATTATCTGTGCTCTATATTTAAATCTGTTTTCAGTATCTGTCATACTCTTCTCCAGAAAGACTTCCCTTAAAACCATGACTCCCAGAAATGTGATCTTTCTATCTCAGAAGTCAAGAAACTACAGACAAGGGGAAAAAAAAAATGGCCTACAGACACATCTGGCCTCCTACTTATTTTTCTATAGTCTGTGGAACAAATGCTTTAGTACTATCAGCTGAAAAGAATGCACAGCAAGAGAGTTGTCAGTTAGGTTTGACTCATCTAGGGGCAAAATGAGGACTATAGCCCTGGAGGCAGCATGTCTAATAGCCCTGAGAAACTGCTCCAAAAAAGCAGGGGGGGAGGTCAGTATATATGTGATATTGCATACATATACAGTCACATACATATTTTTGCAGAAGGTTTCTGCTAGTCAAGAGGAGCATTCATCCCCATGAAGGAATTTAGTACTTCTCTAGGAATGAGGAAATACACAAATTGGTTTCATAATATCTTCTGAAAATACCCATCTGATGTTTTTTTTGCTGTCTCCTCACTTGTCCAGTTACCTCCTTAGGTCTTATCATTTAGCACATTTAGCACATTCAACATTTAGCACATTTCCTGATTGTAAACTCTCAACATGTCTTTACTGAGTGAGTCAAAGAATTACTTTCCTAAAGGGTTTTTTTTTCTTTTTTTGTCGAATATGGCAAGTGTATAACAATATTCTGTGTCAATTCAGAGTAATAAGTTCTTAATTCTAATTAGGTGTTATCTATGTGTCAACTTTATAATCCCTAATATATATTATGTCATAAAGTATAGCCTTTTGAAATAAACAGCATTATTATTTCCTTTTTCTATATAAGAAACCAGAGGTACCAATCGCTCAGATAACATGACTAAGGTCCCAGAATTGGAAATGATAAAGCCCAGCAGTCTGACTCAGAACCCTCTCAATTAGGTTAAAGCATCTGCCTGCAATGCGGGAGACCTGGGTTTGACCCCTGCATCAGGAAGATCCCCTGGAGAAGGAAATGGCAACCTACTCCAATATTCTTGCCTGGAGAATCCCATGGACAGAGAAGCCTGGTGGGCTACAGTCCACGGGGTCGCAAAGAGTCGGTCGACTGAGCAACTTCACTTTCACTTTTCATAGTAAAAATGAAGAGTGAGCAGAAATAAAATGTGCTTTATTTTTATTGACATTATTTTAAACAACATTTTAGATAAGTTCTAAATAAAATGTAAAAATTTAGACTAGCTCCTTCTGGGCAATCCTTTTGGCAAAATGCAGGAAAGTACTTGCTAGGTCATGGGGTATGCTTGAATTTAATTATCTGTTCTTGTTGTCATTTTCATTAGTCAAAAGCTGGAAAAATTTCAAAGAGTCTAATTACTTCTCTATTACATAACATATCTTAAAAACTAGACTATTGATTATGCTTGCAATTGAAAATGAATAGTCAGAATACATGGTAATTGCAACCCTTTAGAAATATGACTCTGTCAGTCCTCAAAAAACATCTCCCATCTTAGTTGAAATATAAATAAAATATTATTAAATAGAAAACTTCAAGAGTGGTATGCTGCTGATGCTGCTGCTGCTAAGTCATGTCCAACTCTGTGCGACCCCATAGATGGCAGCCCTCTAGGTTCCTCTGTCCCTGGGATTCTCCAGGCAAGAATACTGGAGTGGGTTGCCATTTCCTTCTCCAATGCAGGAAAGTGAAAAGTGAAAGTGAAGTCGTTCAGTTGTGTCGGACCCTCAGCGACCCCAAGGACTGCAGCCTACCAGGCTCCTCTGTCCATGGGATTTTCCAGGCAAGAGTACTGGAGTGGTTTGCCATTGCCTTCTCCGCAAGAGTGGTATAAAAGTTATTAAATAATTGAAGTGCTATAGTAGAGAAAAATTCAGTTACATTCAAGTACATTAAAAGCATTTGCTTAGACTGATAAAACATGGCAAAAATAAATAAGAGCTTTAAACATAGACAAATTGGTATTACATGCTGATGTAATCTCAGTTTTTGACAATACATCTCAAGTTGCTTTATTAGATAATCCCACTGGTAATGTTTTAGCTGTTTAAGCTCACTTTTTATACCTTTGTGTGGCATAAGTCTATTTAGACACAAAGAATTCTTATACTATTTTCAACTCTTTACAACCAATGTTGCAAAAAAAAATAAAAGCTGTAAAAATACATCAAGTTTTTATAGCAATAAAAGGTTTCCCAGGAGAGCTGAAACTTTCTGTATGTTAAGCAGAAATTATTAACTAGAAATAATAAATTTAATTTTTTATTAGAAAATAATGGACAAAGACGGTGGATCTTTAGATGTACAGAAAATACAATCATTTCTAAACTTCAAGAAATATTCAAATGACTTGTCTCACGCAAGTGGGATAGGAAAATATCACAGCTTGCCATCTGGTTCTGTCTGATGGCCATCCTTGATTCTGTGCAGATAATCTCTCAATAACATAACATGAATGTAGTAGAGAAATTCTTGATTCCTTCCTGGTAGGAATCTAGAAATGAATTTTAAAAGAGAAAAAAATATTTTCTTTAAGAAATCAAAAAATAAGCTTTGTATTTATTTAGAATTTCCTCTCTCCACCCCCTCCTTTTTTAATTTAAGATCAGAGCTTACAGGTTTAACTCTCTTCTTTTAAAATAGGAATTGCTTTTTAAATAAAAACAATAAGTTTAATTTTCCATTAGAAAAGAACAGTCAGTTCTATGTACATTCTCATGTTATTAATGAATAAATACATTTCTCCACCTTCCTTTCCAATCTGTATGCCTCTTTTTTGTTTTCTTGTATGTGGCACTGACTAGATAACTTGGTAAAACCTGCAGTAAACTTTGTAAGTAATGAAAAAACTTTTAGTATGTTCTCTTTAAGATAGAAACTAGACAAGAAGATCTACTAATCCTGCTGTGTTTGTCTTACTATTGGAAATCCTGACAAAGCCTACAAAGAAGCAAAAAGAAATTAATAAAAAGCATTATAAGGTAAGACACGACACTGCCATAATTTGCAGATAATGTGAACATCTACTTATTAGAGATTTGACTTTCTACTATGACAATAACAAAATAGAAATGAACCTTAAGAGGGTAACTTTCACAGTAGTAACAAAGACAATAAAATGCTTAGGAATTCCTTTGCTGTGCTGTGGTTAGTCGCTCAGTCGTGTCTGACTGTTTGTGACCCCATGGACTGTAGCCTGCCTGGCTCCTCTGTACATGGGGACTCTCCAGGCAAGAATACTGGAGTGGGTTACGATGCCCTCCTGCCTGGAATCTTCCCAACCCAGGGATGGAACCCAGGTCTCCCACATTGTAGATGGATTCTTTACTGCCTGAGCTACCAAAGAAGCCCAAGAATAATAGAGTGGGCAATGTATGCCTTCTCCAGGGGATCTTCCCAACCTAGGAATTGAACCAGGGTCTCTTGCATTCCAGGTGGATTCTTTACCAGCTGAGCTACCAAGGAAGGCTTAGAATGACACAAGATTTCTCTATAGACAAAACTTAGATATCTCAGATCAATGCAGAAGGTGATCTGAATAAAAGAGAGGCATCACTTGTTCCTGGATAATATGTCTCAATTCTGTAAACACTCACTACTTTCTAAATTAACATAAATGGTCAAGAAAGCCACAAACAAAAATTCTTATGTTTTTTGAGAAATAATTTTGAAAAAAAAAAAAAAAGACCAGCAAATAGTAAAGTCAATCTTTAAAAACAAAACAGGGAAACTTGTTCTACCAGATATGTTAAGATAATCTACAAAATATACTACACATTAAATGTAACATGCTATTGGTGTGATAACAGATAAATGAACCAATGACTATTCCAATGAGTCCTGACTGATCCATACATACTGATAACTTCACATATATTGAAGGTGCATGCGTGTGTGCTAAGTCGCTTCAGTTGTGACCGACTCTTTGCGACCCCATGAACTGTAGCTTACTGGGCTCCTATGTCCATGGGATTCTCCAAGCAAGAATACTGGAGTGGATTTTCATGCCTTCCTCCAGGGGATCTTCCTGACCCAGGGATCAAACCTGTGTCTCTTACATCTCCTGCACTGGCAGGAGGGTTCTTTACCACTAGCACCACCTGGGGCACCCCCATATTGAAGTTAGTACCATGAAACAATGAAGAAATCTATTAAGGCCAAATGTGACAGAGAATTTGATTCAATAGAAATTTTTATACCAGAGGAAGTATAAGGTGCTACAACAACTTTGGAATATAATTTGGAATATACATTCTCATGTATTCTGGTACAATAATTTTTGCACAAGTTCCCTAAGAGTCTTGCACAACTCATTGTGGAAAGAATATGGAAGCAACCCAAATGTCCATCAGTGGGAGAATGAATTTTTAAAAATTATGCTGACTCAAGTTGTAGTCACAAAACAGTATACATAGTCATAAAATGAATGAACTATAGGTATATACAGAACAAATGAATTTCAGAAACATGACACTGAATGTAAAAAGCAGGTCCCAGAAAACTACATAATGTGTGATATCACATTTATGATAATACAAAACTAAACAATATATGACTTAGAGGTGTGTCTGTGTATGTGTGTGTGTGTTAAATATTTTAAAAGAATGAAAATCAAGTTCTATACAACACCTAGCCTACCTTCTCCACTCCAGAAAAGCCCTCTAGGCAGAGAGTTGCAGACACTGGCAGTAAGACTTCATCTGCATTCACAAGACTGGTGAGTGCCAAGAGGATGTATGTGGGGCACAGACAATGTCTGCAACACACACAAAAAATAAAAACAAATTGAAGAGAATGATTACTTCTAGAGTGAGAACAGTTAGTAGGAAATATTTGTCACCTCCCTTCCTGTAACACAGGAGACCCAGGTTAGATCCCTGGGTTGGGAAGATTCCCTGGAGAAGGGAATGGCACCCACTCCAGTATTCTTGCCTGGAGACCTCCATGGACAGAGGAGCCTGGCGGGCTATAGTCCATAGGATTGCAAGGAGTTGGACAGGACTGAATAACTCGCACAGAGCGCTTAAGTTGCAGCTTGGTTTGTGGTGTTCTTTTTATTATTATGCTTCCTATCCTACATATATTCTTTTAACGCTTCATTAAAATGAAGAGAGGAAAAGTAAACATTTTTCTTGACATGAAAAAGTAAGTTAAAAAAAAAAAAGTGTTCCCAATTAAGAAAAAATTTTTCCCAGCTACAAAAACCTGTTAATTGCACAGTCTGTTTTCTGTACAGTACAAATATGAAAATGTTTTATTTTTTCTTCCAAAATTGTTCTGTTTCCTTTTCTTAGGCAGAATATACAGCTCTGCATACATTTTCAGATATTAAAAATCTAGTTGATCAATTGTATCTCATAAATAATTCAGTTTCACCTCCTCAGTGCCAGTACCTTCAAGGTATCAGGTGGAAAGAAAGTGCCAGGTAGAGGACATTTTCTGTCCTCTTGCCCCACAATATCTCTCTTCCTTCCAGCATCTGCAGGATTGAGAAAGGAGAAGACACTTTAGTCTTTCTAGCAAAAGTCTTCCTACTAGGATACCTTTATATTATAGAAGGTGTAAGTCTTCATAGCTATTCATAGTCCATTCTTGGTTGATGATGTCCTAGGCACAAATAGGTACCCACTTGCGTCTTTTTGAGTACCTGGGAAGCCCCATGAGAAGAGGCTAATTGCCACTGCTCAGTTCTCTCAAGTGGAAGATGCACTCTTATCTCCATCCCCCTCTGCTCCCATAGCCTTTAGTACACTCCATTATCACTGGCTGCCAGGCTGTCTCATCTAGCCATCTTCTTGAGAGGGCTGTTAGTTTGGTGTGCCAGTAAGTACAGTGGAAACTCGGCTATCTGTCATGTCCATTTTATATGCCCAGGTTAGCATACTACATTGTATTATCTAATTTAATTTTCAAATCTATCCTAGGAAGTAAGTATTATTCTTTGCTTCATTTTACAAATGAGGAAAATGGAGCTCAAAGATATTGAAAAACCTGCACCTAACTATTGAATGCTGGGGCTGGATAGAACCAAAGCCCTCTGACTTTAGAACCTGAAACCAAATAATAATCAATAAGATGCTTGGAGGAAATGAAGTCCGACAAATGGAGGTAGTTTCATCAAGGCCACATTCACATATGATGAAGCATTCCTGTCTACATCAGAAACTTTACTCATTGTCCTTAAGATTCAGTGTCCATCTTCCCTGAAATCTGCTGACAGTTAACTACTCATCTATAAATGTCACCACTCTGCTCTCTCAGTTTATTTCTTTTCTAAATGCCGTATCTATTAACGTTTTCTTCAGATATGTTTAAAGACATCAGTTAGGTTACAGTTTTATCATGATTAGAATTTTGATTGTATTTTACTTTTTAATAGGGTAATCTCTTTTCCAACTCTAAAATTATTTGGAAGACAGCACCGTTTCTTACTTTTTTAACTACCCAAACAGTTGCAATGTTAAAATACATGATAATACATGTAGGAAAATAGAAAAAGTATACACAACATATTCTGGAACTAACGAGCATTTTTAAAGAATGATCTTGGGATACAAGGTCAATATATGAAAGTCAATCATATTCTTAATTACCAACAAAATTGGAATTAAAAAACTTTTAAATATCATTTATAATATTACTCTAAAATTCAAACTCACTGGGAATAAAGCTATAAAAGTTCATACTAAATCTATATGCTGAAAACTAAAAAGCCATTTGTGAAAGAAATCAAAGAAGACCTAAAATAAATGGAGAAACATCTTCTGTTTATGGATTGAGGATTCAGTATTGCTATGATGTAAATCCTTCTCAATTTAAAATATAGGTTCAATGTAATGCTTATCAAAACCACAGTTTTAAAATATTTACAAGTTGGATATAAAATTTAAACAGAAAGAAAAAGCAACAGAATAGTCAAAACAATTCTGAAAAAGATCAAAATAGATTAGATGACTTATACCACCTGACTTCAAGACTACATGTAAACTAGAGTGATGAAGAAAAGAACGTAGTATTGGTGAAAGAACAGAACAGATCATTGGATCAATGATCAATGGAACAGAATGGAAAGACTAGAAATAGATCCCACAAAAAATAGTCAAATAATTTTTGACATAGTGCAAAGGCAATTCAAAAGATAAAGCATAGTCTTTTCATCAAAAGGTGCTGTAACAATTGGATGACCACATTAAAAAAAAAAAGTTAAATTGACCTGTCACATCTAACACAAAATTATCTAAAATGGAATTATAGTTGTAACTGTGAACAGTAAAACTACAAAATTTCTAGGAAAAGTCTATATGATCTTGGGTTTTGCAAATAGTTTTTAGATATTACACTAAAATCATAATCCACAAAAATAATATTTTGGACTTAATCAAAATTAAAAATGATATAATAGTTTCTTATAAAGCTAAACATATACTTAGCATAAAAACCCAACTATTCTGTTGCTAGATATATACAAGGATTTAAAATTTTTTGTTCACACAAAATTTGTATGTGAATGTTTATAGCAGCTTTATTCATAATCACAAAAACTTGAAAACATGCAATTGTCCTTCAATGGGTGAGTGGTTAAACAGTTATATCTATACAATGGAATTCTACTCAGCAAACAAAATTAATAAACTTCTGCTTCACATAACAAAATGGACAAACCTTAAGTGCATTTTGCTAAGTGAGATAAACCAGCTAAATAGTCTACATGTACATATGACATTCTCTGAAAGACTGTGAAAACAGATGCAGGACAAAAGGAAGAGTTGATTATAAGGACCACACAATAAAATTCTGAGGGTGATAGAAATATTCTGTATGGTAGATAACATGATTATACATTTGTCAAAACCCATAGAACTGTACACCAAGAGGACATTTATGTTATAGGATTAAAAAATAATCAGAAGTGATGTTGAAAAGGACCCCAAACAGAATGCAGTTGGTGATACATGAATCTAACTGGAATACAATTGTAGACACAATTACACCAAAGAGGATGTGAAAGAAAGGGGCTGACCTTTGTAATGTTGTCAAACAGTATTTTAAGTAGATATTGTAAGGTTATAGACAAAAAGAACTACACAAACACTTTGGCTGGTAAAATTGTTTCTCAAAGAATATGACTTAAGTAAATCTGAATCTATGTTACATGTATAATAGGACTGAAGAAGTAAGATATTGTAGATAATGACAGCCAGGTTTCTCACCATTAAAATATATTGTAGATAATGACAACCAGGTTTCTCACCATTAAAAAGTAACAAATAAGCAAGGTGTCAGGCTATAAGGAACCTTTTAGTATTTCTTCAATATAAATACACAAATATAATATCTCGAATATAATGTTACATTAGAGATAGCAGTACATTAATTTAATTTTATGATTTTGATTTCTAAGCACCATTTTAAAAAATAAAAGGTAGTACAACTTCTTGTGAAGTGGCTGAATATTGGCCTTGACCTGGGAAAAAATAAGAAGGGAGGTTGGAGCATTGTGCAGTGTCAAAAAGGAAAGAACTCCAAAGTGAAAAAAAAAATAAATTAAAAGGGAACAAGGAAGGAAGGAAGGAGCAGAGGGAAAGAGGAAGGGAGAAAAGGAAAGAGGAAGAAAAAGAAAGGATGGAGGAGGGAGAGAGGAACAGAGACATGCCAACCAAAAAGAGCCCCTCTGTGTCCAAAGCTGAACAATTTGAGCAACAATAACAAAAAATAACAATATCGGGTTATAACCCAACTTATAAAATAGGTATTCATGAGTTCATGTTAAAATAAATAAACTATTGACTGACTAAGTGAGAAGAGACAGCTTCTCTTTTCAGAGAAATTCTAGTTAATAAATGTAGACAATATCTTGCTAAACTGATGCATTACTTCTATTTATATTTTATAGATTCCATAGAATCTTGTGCATACATGATCATGTTGTCTGTGGATAAAGACTGATTTACTTATTTTGTTACAACCTGGATGCCTGTTATTTCTTTTATTGCCTACTTCATAGGCTAGAACCTCCAGAACAGTGCTTATTTAGGAGTAATGAGAGCAGAAATTCTTGCTTCATTACATGACAAGGGGAAAATAGCTTAGTCTTTAAACATTAAGTATGATGTTATCTGTAAGTTTTTTGAAGATACCTGTCTTAGTCTGCTCAGGTGTCTTCAAAACAGATAGTATGCTTAGTTTGCCATAACAAAATACCATAGATTGGGGGCCTGTCCTTTTTCTCTCTTTTTCTTTGTTGCTTATTAGTTATTACTTAATATTTTGTTATTTTATTGTTTGAGTCAACATTTATAGAGTACATTTTTTACTTATCTACCTCTAAGGAATATTCTGCTTTACCTTGAGCATGTATTTCTTGCAACAATATCCTTTCATTTTTCCCTTCCAGCCTTTGTGTTGTTCAACATTTCCTTCTACATGTCATAAACCCCAACACACAAACAACTGTGGCTCTCATATGCTGTTGTTAATCTGGAAGCTGAAGATGAATGTATAACCCTATTTGATACTACACATAAAAATAAATTCCAAATTTTGCAAATATTAAAAAATAAAGTAACAAAGTATGAAGAATACCATACGTAAGTATATTTATAATATGGAATGAGGAAGATATTTCTAAGCATTTAGAGGAAATCAGGAGCCACAGAGAAAAACAATGCCTGATTTAATACATAAAAATGAACATTTTATTATGATAAGAAATCACTAGCAAAGTTAAAAAAAAAGCCAGAGGGAAAAGAAGTAGCACAAAAGGAAGGAAGCATTGTTATTTTAAAAATTAATTTTAAAGACCAATAAGATAAAAAATGGGCAATGATTATGAACAGGCATTTGATGAAGAAGAATATATAAAGGGCAATTAACATAAAAAATGCTCTATCTATTCATGTTCAGAGAAGGAAAACAGAATCACTGTAATTATTTCTAACAGGAAGAGCTTTATTACAGGGATTAAGTGCTTACATACTCACTGAAAGAGCCACAGGAAAAAGTCAGGAAATGCTACTCTGGCTCTGAGGTTCATCACCATGCTTCAGAAAACTAAGAAGTCACTCCTGTCACCAAGGCCAGGAACCATGGTAATCTATGTCCCTGATAATCACAGTTGCTGCAGGCAGAGGTGGGAGGTTTGAACTTTGGTTAAGCCTTGTGCATTTGCCTAACATTGACAGAATCAACTTCTGCATGACAGAATTTTAACTAGGATGCCTCTGGCAAAAGATTGTGACAAAGATCATCCTCAGAATTCCAGTCCAGTCTTACAGGGAGAAGACAGAGATGCTCAACTTTATGAATGCTAGATGAATCTGCATGGCAAAATGGGTGAGATATTTAAATAGTTTCTTGGTAAATTCCTTTTAAAAGCTTATATACACTATTGTTCATATACTCTCAGCCCAGACTGATGGCATAATCAAAGAAACAGCAAGCAAAAAACACTTTCAAAATAATTCTTTTCCTTTTTCGCCTTTCTTGAAAACTGTGAAGGGTACACATAGATCAAAGTTACATTCCTTAAAATCCTTTATGCTCCATTTCCTCAAATGCCGATGGTTCCATGCTTCTTTAAAACTCTTTCAAAACAAGCCTATGTGCAAAAATCTTGATTTTTTTATTTTTATTTTTTTTACTCCAACAGCCATGCCATGTCACAGTTATATATGACCAAATCTCAAAGAACCAATTTTGCAAGTGGTGGTTTTATAATAGTTCCAAAATAGTCACTCTTTACCCCAGTCTTTATATGGGAAGTATATGGAAATATATGTATTTCCATAACCTACTGAAGTTGTGCTTGGCCATATGACTTGTTTTGGCCGATAGAATATATGATACATCTAGGGCTGAAGAGGCATCCCAGTGTTTATATTAATATGTGTGCTCTGAAGTAATTCCTTCCTTGACCACACTAAGAACATCACTGTGACAACTGCTGTCCTCAATCTGGGTCCCGATTGACCCAGAATCCTGCTATGTTACAGTATTATTCTAATTGCTTTACATGAGTTAAGCGAATTTTATACTCATAACAAACCTTTGAGCTAAGTAAGATTGTTGCCTCTATTTTACAGATGAGGAAGCTGAGGCCAAAATAAATAAAAACAAATAAAACTTTATTACCCAAGTTTATTGCAATAGATTGTCACCCTGCTTGTTTAACTTACATGGAGAGTACATCATGTGAAATGCCAGGCAGGATGAAGCCCAAGCTGGAATCAAGACTGTTAGGAGAAATATCAGTAACCTCAGATATACAGATGACACCACCCTTATGGCAGAAAGTGAAGAGGAACTAAAGAGTCTCTTGATGAAAGTAAAAGAGAGAGTGAAAAAGCTGGCTTGAAACTCAACATTCAAAAAATGAAGATCATGGCATCTGGTCCCACCACTTCACAGCAAATAGATGGGAAACAATAGAAACAGTGAAAGACTATTTTCTTGGGCTCCAAAATCACTACAGATGGTGACTGCAGCCATGAAATTAAAATATGTTTGCACCTTGAAAGAAAAGTTATGACAAACCTAGATAGCATATTAAAAGCAGAGATATTATTTTGCTGATAAAGGTCCGTATAGTTAAAGGTATGGTTTTTCCAGTAGTCATGTGTGGATGTGAGAGGTGGACCATAAAGAAAGCTGAGTGCCAAAGAACTGATGTTTTTGAACTGTGGTGTTGGAGAAGACTCTTGAGAGTCCCTTGGACTACAAGAAGATCAAACCAATCAATCCTAAAGGAAATCAGTCCTGAATATTCATTGGAAGGACTGATGCTGAAGCTGAAGCTCCAATACTTTGGCCACCTGATGTGAAGAGCTGACTCATTAGAAAAGACCCTGATGCTGGGAAAGATTGAAGGTGGGAGGAGAAGGGGATGACAGAGGATCAGATGGTTGGATGGCATCACTGACTTGATGGACATGAGTTTGAGCAAGCTCCAGGAGTTGGTTATGGACAGGGAAGCTTGGCATGCTGCAGTCCATGGGGTCTCAAAGAGTCAAATATGACTGAGCGACTGAACTGAACTGAAATATAATCTAGCTTTATAACTGTTCTCTATGTGACATATTTAATACTGCTTTCATTTCCCAAAACATTTCAAATATCTTCTATATTTTATTCTAAAATATTTTAATAGTTTTATATTTCAGTTTAAAATTTTTCAGCTATCTAAGGAAAATTTGCTTAAGGAGTACGTCAAGGCTGTATATTGTCACCCTGCTTATTTAACTTATATGCAGAGTACATCATGAGAAATGCTGGACTGGAAGAAACACAAGCTGGAATCAAGATTTCTGGGAGAAATATCAATAACCTCAGACATGCAAATGACACCACCCTTATGGCAGAAAGTGAAGAGGAACGAAAAAGCCTCTTGATGAAAGTGAAAGTGGAGAGTGGAAAAAGTTGGCTTAAAGCTCAACATTCAGAAAACAAAGATCATGGCATCCGGTCCCATCACTTCATGGGAAATAGATGGGGAAACAGTGGAAACAGTGTCAGACTTCATTTTTTTGGGCTCCAAAATCACTGCAGATGGTGACTGCAGCCATGAAATTAAAAGACGCTTACTCCTTGGAAGGAAAGTTATGACCAACCTAGATAGCATATTCAAAAGCAGAGACCTTACTTTGCCAACAAAGGTTCATCTAGTCAAGGCTATGGTTTTTTCCTGTGGTCATGTGTGGATGTGAGAGTTGGACTGTGAAGAAGACTGAGCACCGAAGAATTGATGCTTTTGAACTGTGGTGTTGGAGAAGACTTGCGAGTCCCTTGTACTGCAAGGAGATCCAACCAGTCCATTCTGAAGGAGATCAGCCCTGGGATTTCTTTGGAAGGAATGATGCTAAAGCTGAAACTCCAGTACTTTGGCCACCTCATGTGAAGAGTTGACTCACTGGAAAAGACTCTGATGCTGGGAGGGATTGGGGGCAGGAGGAGAAGGGGACGACAGAGGATGAGATGGCTGGATGGCATCAGTGACTCGATGGACGTGAGTCTGAGTGAACTCCGGGAGTTGGTGATGGACAGGGAGGCCTGGCGTGCTGTGATTCATGGGGTCGTAAAGAGTCAGACACGACTGAGCGACTGAACTGAACTGAACTGATGATATGATGTAGAATTCTCTTTTAACATGGAATGCTAAAACTCCCCAAGTACATGGTACTTCTTTTTCTATAGAAGGCAATCAAAAAAATCTATGGGGAATTAGAAGAGTATTTTCTTTGATGCTTGCATTTTTTGTATTTTAACGCCATCATTTACAATTTAAGTAAAAACATATTGGCAAGTGTCCACTCCTGATTTTCTAGGGCACCATTGTCTTAATGTTTATCTGCATAAGTAAATAAATGGATGACAATATTTATAGTATAGAAACAGAAACATATTGATACCTAATGCAGAAAATTTTTTCAGCTTTACTGCCCTAAAGTCACCCAATAATCTCCATCCTCAAATTCATCATATAAACCAGACCACAGAGGTTTTTCCCATGTGCTTGAAAGAATCCCAGCAAGGAAAACTAATGAGTAAATGCATCCATAAGTTATAATTGAACATCATTAAGAACTTGGAATGAAGTAGAGAAAGTAAAAGAGAGTAACTGAAATTGCTGACATGACGATTGTTCTTTATAAAACCCATTTACTAAAAGCTTATGCTTACTATTTTACTTCTGGATGACAATATAAAAGAAAAGTTTGATATATATTAGATCAGAGTGGGTTCAGCTGTCACTCAGTTACATTAAACTAATACTTGATTATAATACAAGAAAAATAATTGATCTTTTGCACTTACCATCACTTTTTTAATATGAAAAGATGAGCTGAAATATAATTTAGGTAATTTTTTAAAATCTTATTTTAAGAAGTACTTTGTATGCAATATATCAGTGATTTTCATTGTGTCTGCTCTATATAAAAGATTAATGGAATTGTTCATGGAATATTCAAGGTTTGAGGGAACACAGCTTTATAATAAAAGTATAAACTCCATACTCTTAATTGATTATTTATTGTTTTGAGCTTGTCATAGCATTTACGTAAGTTACATGTTTAAGGAACTATGCAATTATTTCTAAATTTGCTCATCACTTGCTAATAATCTAGCTCAATATTTTCTTTATTTTATTTTATTTTTTTATTTTTCTTTTTTTAAATTTTATTTTATATTTAAACTTTACAATATTGTATTGGTTTTGCCAAATATTGAAATGCTTATCTCCATTTAATATGAGGAAAATGTGAGGTTGGAGATTAAGTGAAGTACTTCTCATACAAAG
Source organism: Bos indicus (assembly GCF_029378745.1). Lineage (NCBI taxonomy): Eukaryota > Metazoa > Chordata > Mammalia > Artiodactyla > Bovidae > Bos > Bos indicus. The sequence goes on along the minus strand of NC_091762.1, from coordinate 45,106,091 downwards.
TTAGAAGTTGTGGTAGGTTTATTATTTTTAGATTTCATAAGCTAAGAACTTCCTTCACTGAATTATAATTTACTAAAGTATAATGTGCTCTTCCTACTAAAGTCTGAGTGTTTCTAATGTTGGCATAGTATAGTCTCAAAAAAAAAAAAAAGATGCATTTTAGGAAGAAATGTTAATAAGTGAAGACCAAATTATGCCTTTAAATTTTTATATCTGTGCATGTGTTTGTATATGTGTGTATTACATCAACTATCCATTCCCAAGGATTCTTCCTCTTATAGCTCCATCAATACCACTATTCTAATAAGACTGCATGTTCCAGAACACAATGCAGAACATAATGTACAACCCTTCTAGTACTTCCAGCATTGTATCGTGGAAATCATACTCTCCTAATATACAGACAAATGTAGTGGATACTAGTGCAGATGTTGATGTGGTAAAGGGGTAAAGGCTAGGGAAGGAAACATTTATGTATGAAGTATCATCTGATGTTTTGATCAGAATGACCTTTGCAACCAAATGTTAAATGCTGCCTCTAGAAGTCATTCAAAGTCGTTATGTCTTCTTTTGGCCCCTAATACTTTTCTGTTTCAGAAGACAGAGCATACATACTACTAGCTTATTCTTATGAAAACAAAATCCACAATGAAAATGCTGCTAGTAAAAAATATCTCCCAGGAAGGTCTATTTTTACTTTCTTTTCAAGCATACATGCAGGATTCCAGTGTGTGTATGCATGCATGTGTATGTGTGTATGTTTTCTGAAGGCCGTTCCTCTGAAAAGTCAAGGAAAAGTGTTATAGATCTCTCAGTCTGCTGCTTCAATAGTCCTTGTCCTACATATTTTGAAACTGGAAATTTAGCTAAGGCTGAATATCAGCCTAATTTCTGGGACTAGATCTAAGGTGAAGTGTGCCAGTGAACAAGTAGAATATAAGGAGTTACCTTGTCTGACAGCAAATTGAAGGACCTGCATGGATCTCTTCCATTTGAAAATGAATAATGAGAAAACAAAACAAACAAACAAACAAAAAAAACAATAACAATATTGAGTCTTTGAAAAGCATTTTGATGCCAAGAGAAAGGAAAAATCATTTAAAACATCCCAAGTCTGCAAGTGACTAGAAACAGAAGAAAAATTTTGAAACTTATCTTATATCTTCTATAAGCTTGAATAGGCATCTTCACAAGGTACCATAAGTAAGGGACTCTCTGCTAAGTCACTTCAGTCGTGTCCGACTCTGTGCGACCCCATAGATGGCAGCCCACCAGGCTCCCCCGCCCCTGGGATTCTCCAGGCAAGAACACTGGAGTGGGTTGCCATTATCTTCTCCAATGCATGAAAGTGAAAAGTGAAAGTGAAGTCTCTCAGTTGTGTCTGACTCTTAGCGAGCCCATGGACTGCAGCCTACCAGGCTCCTCCATCCATGGGATTTTCCAGGCAAGAGTACTGGAGTGGGGTGCCATTGCCTTCTCCGAAGAAGGGGACAGTTAAAGATAATAGCAGAAATTAAAAATATATATGACTGAATGTGAAAACCATTCAAGGAAATGCTAATGGGTTTACAGAACTAGGTCTGCACTTAAATAAGTAACAACATGTGCATGTGTGCATGCTCAGCCACTCAGTTTTTTCCGACTCTTTGTGATCCCATGGACTCATAGCCTGCCAGGCTCCTCTGCCCATGGGATTTACCAGGAAAGAATACTGGAGTGGGTTGCCATGTCCTCCTCCAGGGAATCTTCCTGACCTAGGGATCGAAACCACATCTCCTGCATTGGCAGACAGATTCTTTACTTCTGAGCCACCTGGGAAGTCCAAGTAACAACATAGACACACCATAAAAATAAATAGCTGATATTGGGGGAGGTGAGAAAGACAAAGTAATTGAGAAAATGCAAGGAACCATCATGTTCATCAGAAAGAGACTAGCAGAATGGGTGGGAGGAGGTGAAATCATATGTAGCAAGGTGACTCTTGCTACCTACCCGCACCTTCTTTTTTTTTTTTAATTAATTTTTTTCTTTACAATATTCTACTGCTTTTGCCATACATTGACATGAATCCATCATGGGTGTACATGTGTTCCCCATCCTGAACCCCCCTCCCACCTCCCTCCCCATCCCATCCCTCTGGGTCTTCCCAGTGCACCAGCTCTGAGCACCCTGTCTCATGCATCGAACCTGGACTGGCGATTCGTTTCACATGTGATAATTTACATGTTTCAATGCCATTCTCCCATATTATCCCGCCCTTGCCCTCTCCCACAGAGTCCAAAAGACTGTTCTATATATCTGTGTCTCTTTTGCTGTCTTGCATATAGGGTCATCGTTAACATCTTTCTAAATTCCATATATATGTGTTAGTATACTGTATTGGTGTTTTTCTTTCTGGCTTACTTCACTATGTATAATGGGCTCCAGTTTCATCCACCTCATTAGAACTGATTCAAATGTATTCTTTTTAATGGCTGAGTAATATTCCATTGTGTATATGTACCACAGCTTGCTTATCCATTCATCTGCTGATGGACATCTAGGTTGCTTCCATGTCCTGGCTATTATAAACAGTGCTGTGATGAACATTGGGGTACATGTGTCTCTTTCCTGGTTTCCTCAGTGTGTATGCCCAGCAGTGGGATTGCTGGGTCATATGGCAGTTCTATTTCCAGGTTTTTAAGGAATCTCCACACTGTTCTCCATAGTGGCTGTACTAGTTTGCATTCCCACCAACAGGGTAAGAGGGTTCCCTTTTGTCCACATCCTCTCCAGCATTTATTGCTTGTAGACTTTTGGATCACAGCCATTCTGACTGGCGTGAAATGGTACCTCATTGTGGTTTTGATTTGCATTTCTCTGATAATGAGTGATGTTGAGCATCTTTTCATGTGTTTGTTAGCCTTCTGTATGTCTTCTTTGGAAAAATGTCTGTTTAGTTCTTTGGCCCATTTTTTGATTGGGTCGTTTATTCTGGAATTGAGCTGCAGAAGTTGCTTGTATCTTTTTGAGATTAATTCTTTGTCCGTTGCTTCGTTTGCTATTATTTTCTCCCATTCTGAAGGCTGTCTTTTCACCTTGCTTATAGTTTCCTTTGTTGCGCAGAAGCTTTTAATTTTAATTAGTCCCATTTGTTTATTTTTGTTTTTATTTCTAATATTCTGGGAGGTGAGTCATAGAGGATCCTGCTGTGGTTTATGTTGGAGAGTGTTTTGCCTATTTTCCTCTGGAGTTTTATAGTTTCTGGTCTTACATTAAGACCTTCAATCCATTTTGAGTTTATTTTTGTGTATGGTGTTAGAAAGTGATGTTGATTTTATATCCTGCAACTTTACTATATTTATTGATTAGCTCTAGTAATTTTCTGGTGGTGTCTTTAGGGTTTTCTATGTAGAGGATCATGTCATCTGCAAACAGTGAGAGTTTTACTTCTTCTTTTCCAATGTGGATTCCTTTTATTTCCTTTTCTGCTCTGATTGCTGTGGCTAAAACTTCCAAAACTATGTTGAATAGTAGTGGTGAGAGTGGGCACCCTTGTCTTTTCCTGACTTTAGGGAAATGCTTTCAGTTTTTCACCACTGAGGATAATGTTTGCTGTGGGTTTGCCATAGCTTTTATTATGCTGAGGTATGTTCCTTCTACTCCTTCTTTCTGGAGGGTTTTTATCATAAATGGATGTTGAATTTTGTCAAAGGCTTTCTCTGCATCTATTGAGATAATCATATGGTTTTTATTTTTCAATTTGTTAATGTGGTGTATTACATTGATTGATTTGTGGATATTGAAGAATCCCTGCATCCCTGGGATAAAGCCCACTTGGTCATGATGTATGATCTTTTTAATATGTTGTTGGATTCTGTTTGCTAGAATTTTGTTAAGGATTTTTGCATCTATGTTCATCAGTGATATTGGCCTGTAGTTTTCTTTTTTGTGTGACATCTTTGTATGGTTTTGGTGTTAGGGTGATGGTGGCCTCATAGAATGAGTTTAGAAGTTTACCTTTCTCTGCAATTTTCTGAAAGAGTTTGCGTAGGATAGGCATTAGCTCTTCTCTAAATTTTTGGTAGAATTCAGCTGTGAAGCCGTCTGGTCCTGGGCTTTTGCTTGTTGAAAGATTTCTGATTACAGTTTCAATTTCTGTGTTTGTGATGGGTCTGTTAAGATTTTCTATTTCTTACTGGTTCAGATTTGGAAAGTTGTACTTTTCTAAGAATTTGTCCATTTCTTCCAAGTTGTCCATTTTATTGGCATATAGTTGCTGATAATAGTCTCTTATGACCCTTTGTATTTTTGTGTTGTCTGTTGTGATCTCTCCATTTTCATTTCTAATTTTGTTGATTTGATTCTTCTCCCTTTGTTTCTCGATGAGACTGGCTAATGATTTGTCAATTTTATTTAACTTCTCAGAGAACTAGCTTTTGGCTTTGTTGATTTTTGCTATGGTCTCTTTTGTTTCTTTTGCATTTATTTCTGAGCTAATTTTTAAGATTTATTTCCTTCTACTAACCCTGGGGTTCTTCATTTCTTCCTTTTCTAGTTGCTATAGGTGTAGAGTTAGGTTATTTATTTGGCTTTTTTCTTGTTTCTTGAGGTCAGCCTGTATTGCTATGAACCTTCCCCTTAGCACTGCTTTTACAATGTCCCATAGGTTTGGGGTTGTTGTGTTTTCATTTTCATTCATTTCTATGCATATTTTAATTTTTTTTTTGATTTCTTCTGTGATTTGTTGGTTATTCAGCAGCGTGTTGTTCAGCCTCCATATTTTGGCATTTTTAATAATTTTTCCCCTATAATTGACGTCTAATCTTACCACATTGTGGTCAGAAAAGATGCTTGGAATGATTTCAATTTTTTTGAATTTACCAAGGCTACATTTATGGCCTAAGATGTGATCTATCCTGGAGAATGTTCTGCGTGCACTTGAGAAAAAGGTGAAATTCATTGTTTGGGGGTTAAATGTCCTATAGATATAAATTAGGTCTAACTGGTCTATTGTATCATTTAAAGTTTGTGTTTCCTTGTTTTCTGTTTAGTTGATCTATCCATAGGTGTGAGTGGGGTATTAGAGTCTCTCAGTATTATTGTGTTATTGTTAATTTCTCCTTTCATACTTGTTAGCATTTGTCTTACATATTGCAGTGCTCCTATGTTGGGTGCATATATATTTATAATTGTTATATCTTCTTCTTGGATTGATCCTTTGATCATTATGTAGTGCCCATCTTTGTCTCTTTTCACAGCCTTTGTTTTAAAGTCTATTTTATCTGATATGAGTATTGCTACTATTTCTTTCTTTTGGTCTCTGTTTGCATGGGATATCTTTTTCCAGCCCTTCACTTTCAGTCTGTATGTGTCCCTTGTTTTGAGGTGGGTCTCTTGTAGACAACATATATAGGGGTCTTGTTTTTGTATCCATTCAGCAAGTCTTTGTCTTTTGGTCGGGGCATTCAACCCATTTACATTTAAGGTAATTATTGATAAATATGATCCCGTTGCCATTTACTTTATTGTTTTGGGTTCGAGTTTATACACTGTTTTTGTGTTTCCTGTCTAGAGAATATCCTTTAGTATTTGTTGGAGAGCTGGTTTGGTGGTGCTGAATTCTTTCAGCTTTTGCTTGTCTGTAAAGATTTTGATTTCTCCTTCATATTTTAATGAGATCCTTCCTGGGCACAGTAATCTCGGCTGTAGGTTATTTTCTTTCATCACTTTAAGTATGTCCTGCCATTCCCTTCTGGCCTGAAGAGTTTCTATTGAAAGATCAACTGTTATCCTTATGGGAATCCCCTTTACCCACACCTTCTTAAAGGAAACAAAAGCTGAAGAGCAAACTGAGTCAACAAAAACCAACTGCTGTACCAGACTTCTTTGTGAGTTAGAACTCCATCAAATAGGAAGGGGAAATGCTCTTTTTTGTTATTGTTCAACCCAGGTTAGCACAGTAAATGTAAGGATCAACAGTCCAGTTGAATATCAATGCAAAAAATTCTAAATAAAGTAGTAGCAAACAGAATTCAAAGTATATATTTTCCATGATAAAAAGTTCTTGCTAAGAATAGATGACTTAATATAAAGCAATCTATTATTATGATTTACTGTTTGATATATGCAAGGGGAAGAGAAATGACTATCTTCATAAAACTAAAAGGTATTAGATAAAATTCAAAACAATCATTTAAAAGATGCCCATTAGGGCTTTCCTGATAGTTCAGTAGTAAAGAATCTGCCTGCCAAAGCAGGAAACATTGGTTCAATCCCTGGTCTGGGAAGATCCCACATGCCATGGAGCAATAAAGTCCATGTGCCACAACTATTGAGCCTGTGCTCTAGAGCCCGGGAACTGCAACAATCAAGCCCACATGCCCTAACTACTGAATCCCACATGCCTAGAGCCTGTGCTCTGCAACAATAGAAGCCACCACAGTGAGAAGCCTGCACATTGCAAAGAAGAGAAGTCCCTACTCCCCACAACTAGAGAAAAGCCTGCAGAGCACTGAAGATCCAACTCAGCCAAAAATAAATGAAAAAATAAAATTAAATAAAAAAAGATTCTTATTAAAATAGAAACAGAGAAATTCCTCCTTATTATGGTTAATATACACAACTATTTGTATGCATAATGTAAATCATTAACATGAATGTATATTATTGTGTACATGCATTAATCCAAAAGCTAATCTCAGATTGAATGCTTCAGCAATAGAGGCATTCATATTAAAACCAGAAAGAAGCAAAATGCTTATTATTGCTACTATCATTAATTAGTCTGGCAGATCTAGCCAAGATAACTAGCGAGAGAAAGAAACATAAGGCATAAACATTTAAAAGGAGAATGCAATATTTTCAAAAAGCAGATAACTATTATTTTGCCATAAAAATTTTGAGAATAATTTGTTCAGTTACTAAATACAGAGAGAGGACTCAGTAAATATGCTGGATTTATATATGTTGATTATATCTATATGTAAGCAGCAGTCTGTTATGAAATACAATGGAAATAAAAGTCAAATTTAAAAAAATACCTTATATATGAGAAACTAAGGAATACTTTAATGAGAAAAGTAGTACATTTATATAACAAAAAGGAGTTGAATGTTACTAAAGGATGTCAAAAAGATTTGTATAAATGCCAAGATTTATTATATTCCTGGGTAAGATAAGTTAACAATGTAAATATGGCAGCTTTTGAAATTTGAAAACTATGCAAACTAATTATAAAGTTTATATGGAAAAAATAATTTAGTGAGAATATACAGTTAATTTTGAAATATCAATATTTTGAAATAACATTGATTTAATAAATATTAAACCCCCCAAAATTCTAAATTAAATATGGGAATATTTTCCCTCAGTGATCTTAGAATTAAATGCTTTAAATACATAAAAAAGCCTTGGTGGCTCAGACAGTAAAGAATCTGCCTGCAATGCAGGAGAAGTGGGTTTGATCCCTGAGTCAGGAAGATCCCCTGGAGAAGGAAATGGTACCCTACTCCAGTATTCTTGCCTGGGGAATTCCATGCACAGAGGAGCCTGGAGGGCTACAGTCCATGGGGTTGCAAAGAGTCGGACATGACTGAGCTACTAAAATTTTAAATACATAAAGCTCAAAAACCATGAGAGAAAGATTAATAAATTTGACTGTATGAAAATTAAAATATCCACATAAAAACAAAGTCAAAAGAATAATTTTGAAAAAAAATCAACATATTTGACAAATGGTTAATTTCTTTCATGTTTGTAGAGGCATTTCAAATCAATAAGGAAAACATCAGCAATTTAAAAAAAGGTAGAGGACAGTTCTCAGAAAATGAAAAATATTAAGTGTTTAAATATTTTTAAAAGTTCCTTTATCTTGATTATAGAGATATCTAAATAAAAATTAAGATATCACCTATTATTTTAAGAAATGAAAAAATATTTGAAAGCTCACACCGTCAGAGTGGGTATGAAATAAAAGGCATCCTCAGACACAATCAATGGGAGCATACATTACATAAACCATGTAGAGACTGATTTTGCAATGTCTATTAAAATTACAAAAGCACACAATCTTTTACCAGGTAGTTCCACTAAGTAATACCTGCAAGTATACTTTATGTTCTTGGGCTCCAAAATCACCATGGACAGGAATGATGCTGAGGCTAAAGCTCCAATACTTTGGCCACCTGTTGGGAAGAGCTGACTTATTGGAAAAGACCCTGATACCAATTCATAGGTTGAAGCCTTAATCACCAGTGTGATGGTATTTGGAAGTGGAGTCTTTGGGAGGTATTTAAATTTGGGTGAAGTCATGGAAGTGGAGGTAGAGCCCCAATATGGGACTGGTGCCCTTATAAAAGGATGCAGAGACCTGAGTTCTGTAGCTGTCTCTGCCAAGTAAGAAAACCAGGAAGAGCACCGTCATCAGAACCTGACTATGCTGGCACCTTCAAACTTCTCAGCCTCCAGAACAGGGAGAAATACATGTTTGTTGTTTAAAACAATAAATGGCATTTGGCTTATAACAATCTGAGCTAAGAAACCATTCATGATTTAGCTATTAAAAACAATACTTCAATAAATAAACTTATACATATATCATTAGGCAATATTACCAGTATTGTTGTTGTTCAGTCACTCAGTCAGTTTCAACACTGCAACCCCATAGACTGCAGCACATCAGATTTCCCTGTCCTTCACTATCTTCTGAGCTTCCTCAAACTCATGGCCATTGAGTTCATGATGTCATGCAACCATCTTGTCCTCTGTCATCCCCTTTTCCTGCCTTCAATCTTTCCCAGCATCAAGGTCTTTTCTCGATGCATCAGCTCTTTGCATCAGGTGGCCAAAGTATTGGAGTCACCTCCAGTGAACATTGGAGAAGACGATGGCACCCCACTCCAGTACTCTTGCCTGGAAAATCCCATGGATGGAGGAGCCTGGTAGGCTGTAGTCCATGGGGTCGCTAAGAGTCGGACATGACTGAGCGACTTCACTTTCACTTTTCACTCTCTGCATTGGAGAAGGAAATGGCAACCCACTCGTGTTCTTGCCTGGAGAATCCCAGGGACGGGGGAACCTGGTGGGCTTCCATCTATGGGGTCACACAGAGTTGGACATGACTGAAGCAGCACAGCAGCAGCAGCAGCCAGTGAATATTCAGGACTGATTTCCTTTAGGACTGACTGGTTTGAGCTCCTTGAAGTCCAAGGAGCTTTCAAAAGACTTCTCCAACACCACAGTTCCAAAGCATCAAGTCTTTGGCACTCAGCCTTCTTTATAGTCCAACTCTCACATCCATACATGACTACTGGAAAAATCATAGCTTTGACTATAGGGACCTTTGTCAGCCAAGAAATGTCTCTGCTTTTTAATATGCTTCTAGGTTGGTCATAGCTTTTCATCCAAGGAGCAAGCATCTTTTAATTTCATGGCTGCAGTCACCATCTGCAGTGATTTTGGAGCCCAAGAGAATAAAGTCTCTCACTATTTCCATTGTTTCCGCATCTATTTGCCATGAAGTGATGGAACTGGGTGCCATGATTTTAGCTTTTTGAATGTTGAGTTTTATGCCAACTTTTCCACTCTCTTCTTTCACTTTCATCAAGAGACTCTTTAGTTCCTCTTCGCTTTCTGCCATAAGGGTGGTGTGATCTGTGTATCTGAGGTTATTGATACTTCTCCTGGCAATCTTGATTCCAGCTGGTGCTTCATCCAGCCCAGCATTTCACATGATGTACTCTTCTGATCCAGGAGATGGTAAAGGACAGGGAAGCCTGGCATGCTGCAGTCCATGGGATCGCAAAGAGTTGGACACAACCGAATGACTGAACAACACTTTGAATATAAGTTAAATAACCAGAATGACAATATCCAGCCTTGACATACTCCTTTCCCAATTTAAACCAGTTTGTTGTTCTATGTCCAGTTCTAACTGTAGCTTCTTTACCTGCATGCAAGTTTCACAGGAGGCAGATAAGGGGATCTGGTATTCCCGTCTCTTTAAGAATTCTCCACAGTTGCTGGATCCACACAGTCAAAGGCTTTAGCATAGTCAGTGAAACAGAAATAGATGTTTTTCTGGAATTCTCTTGCCTTTTCTATGATCCAATGGATGTTGGCTATTTGATATCTGGTTCCTCTGTCTTTTCTAAATTCAGCTTGAACATATGGGAGTTCTCGGTTCATGTGCTGTTTAAGCCTAGCTTGCTCAGGAATTTGAGCATTACTTTACTAGCATATTAAATGAGTGTAATTGTGTGGTAGTTTGAATATTCTTTAGCATTGCCCTTCATTGGGATTGGAATGAAAACTGACCTTTTCCTGTCCATGGCCACTGCTGATTTTTTCAAATTTGGGGCATACTGAGTGCAGCACTTTCTCAGCATCGTCTTTTAGGATTTGAGATAGCTCATTTGGAATTCCATCACCTCCACTAGCTTTATTCTTAGTGATGCTTCCTAAGGCCCACTTGACTTCACACTACAAAATATCTGGCTCTAGGTGAGTGATCACACCATTTTGGGGTGTGTCACAATTCTTGAATCCATCACTGATGACTCCGATTTTCAATTTCTAAAATACTTAGCCATTATCTCTTTCTTTACTCTATTTGGAGACTTTAAATACAAATATTTTAGGTTTTAAAAAATATCATTTCCACCTGTCTTTTAGACTCTTTTCTGAATTTACAATCTTGTTTGTCCTCTCCATGTTTCAGCCCAGATATTTTCTATTAACCTTTCCCCCAGTTTACTAATGTTATCTTCACATGTCTTTAAAGTGAAAGTGAAGTCGCTCAGTCGTGTCTGACTCTTTATGACCTGTGGACTGTAGCCCACCAAGCTCCTCCGTCCATGGGTTTCTCCGGGCAAGAATACTGGAGTGGGTTGCCATTTCCTTCTCACATGTCTTTAATATACTATTAAATCAATCTATTGATTTCTTATTTTACTTATTTTATTTGTGCTTTCTAGACTATCCATTTTGTTCTTTTTATGGATTTCAGTTCTACTATAAGTATCTACTTTATCATTTTTTAAATATATTAATCAAAGTTATTTTCAGTGCTAGTCTAATAAGTTCAAAGTATTTATTACCTGTGGTTCTGTTTATACTGCCTATTTTATCTTGCTTTCAGTTATTTAATACTGTGTCCCACCATATAGGAATTTTGTTTTGTTTTTAATGCCAGTGTGTACACCCACATTGAAGCTTAAATGAGTTTCTTTGAAGTTACATGACATCTTCTTTTTTCAGATTTACATTTGTTTCTGGCTGTCAGCCTTCTATGGATCACCTTAATCTAGTATGGACTGAGCTGTTGAAAAACTGAATTTCAATCTTTTGTGAGACATGATCAATTTCCTTTTATTATTATTCCTAGGATGTAACATTTCAGGAATCCCAACTATAACTTCCAGAGATTTCATCCTTGGCAGAACCTGAACTGAATTTTGTCCTCCTCACACCATGAATGTTGACATTCTGCTAGGCTTCTCAGCGTTTTATTTGCTGCTTTCTGCTTGACTTCTTATTCTTAGCTATCATTTACAAACAACAAACACTTCAAGGGAAATAGTGACACCAAATGTTAGACTAAGCTCAATGCATAGTTTTTTCCCTTAGGGATCCTGGTCTCTCAGTTTCTGAACATCTTGGTCATTCTCTAATGCTTATGAACAGTTTTAAATTTTTATCTATAAAGCTTTTTCATTCACTGTGAGAATATTGATTTGACACAAGTAGAATCTTAATAGCCAAAAGTAGAATTGTGAATTAGGTCTTTCTAAGGTGTTAAAATTTGGGTAACTTTATTTCTCCTGTAATCACACACACACACACACACAAACAATAAATTCCACTTATTTCATGGAAATAAGTATGTCTCTATAGAAAATATATTTAAATGTTAGCTATGGGAGAAAAACATTTGCAGGTGACTAAAAAGGTATCGTTTGATGGACAGAGGTAAAACCAAGAGAATGTGTAATAATGAAAGTCAAGAGATTATTCAAGACTGTAGAAAATACTAATGCATTGGCCAATACGGTGAAGTTAAAATAAAGGTTAAGATAATAAAAAGGGAAATGGGTAAGGATAGATATGTTTATTCCAGATATTGATATTAAGCATTAAATCACAATATTACAAGTGAGGTATAGGTGTCAGATATATCAACTGAATAAAATAAAAAAGCTCATAAACACAAAAGCTACGTAATTATGAATGTCATTAATTTGTCGTAAATGTGGTCTTTGGAGTCAGTGAAGAAAGAAAGATTGAAATAAATAGCATGTAAATCTCCAAGTACTCTTAGTAGGGAAAAAATTTAGATTCTAATTCACATATCATATCAAAACAAATTCCAGATACATCAAAGACAGAAATCATATAAAATATCATATAATGTAGAGATAAAGAGACTTCAATTATTTTCTTATTTAACAAAGAAAATATTAATAAATACGTATTTATGAAGACAGTATTTTAATTTTTAAAAAACTCTAGGGAAAACAATTTAAAAATAAGTCATTTATAATATACATATTAAAACTAGAAATCAGGAAAACATTAGAATTACTAACTCTATAAAACAAGTATATTGAAAAGACTTAAATAGATAAATCCAATTACAAAGAGAAAGAGAAATGAAACATAGCATGAAAAAGCAAGTAAGTTAACAATAGTTGGTTGTTTTAATTTAAAAGAATATATATATCTAAACTAATATATCTCAATGGAATAGATGTTTTTGTAGAAATGTTTAAAGTGCCATAATTGACACTAGAATATACTTACTAGTTAAACAAACTATTTATATAAAAGAATTTGGGGGAAATATTGTATATTGATAAATATCACTGCTCAAAACGTTCTGTGCCACATAGGTTTGTGGATGTGGGCTTTCAATATTTTAAAGAATAGCTATTTCTGATCCTAGCATAATTTATTCCAGGCCAAGAAAAATGAAAATGAGCTGCCCAATTAATTTGATGATTCTAGTATCATTCTAAACTGAAATCAACAAAGGATGAAGAAAAGAATTATGTAGACAATTTTATTTAAATAAAGATTTAGACATTTTAAATACATTGTTTTTAAAACAAATTCAGCAATTTATTTTAAAAAGAATTTTCTATAATCAATAACTTTTATTTATTTTAATTGAAGGAAAATTGGTCTACGATGTTACATTGGTTTTTGCTGTACAATATCTATTGGATGTGCATGCATGCTCAGTCGTTCAGTCCTATCTGACTTTTTACAACCCTAAGGGCTTGTAACCCCCCCTAGGCTTCTCTGTCCATGGGATTCTCCAGGCAAGAATTCTGGAGTGGGTTGCCATTTTCTACTCCATAGGATCTTCCTGACCATGACATTGAATCCACGTCTCTTACAACTCCTGAATTGGCAGGCGGGTTCTTTACCACTAGCACCACCGTGGAAAAGCCATCAGTCATAATTATTTATATATATACACATTGCCTTTTGCTTAAGTAGGTATTCAATATCATTCAAAAGCCATTTCTTATTTTGAAAATGGTTTTAAGAAGTACTAAATGTATTCTTAAAAATAAGGAAAATCTTTCACCAATAGTAAAATCTTATTTATGAATTATTTTAATTGTTTCTGCCATTTATTGGGTATTTATTTATATTAAACATTTTAAGAATACTAGAAGATGAGTTATTGTCCAGATTTTAAAGAAGCTTTTACTTTATACAGATATTAAATGGAGAAACTAGAATAGGAAGACTCTTAACCATTATAGTGAATAGTAGGGGCATTCCCATCCATTGTGGGCATAACAAAGGTTTGCTTCATAAACAATAAAATTTCATGCCAGAGAACACCAAAAACAAAAATGAAAGGTCAGTGCATTCTTGGAAAGATATTTGCAGCTCATTTGGTAGAAAGTGGGTTAATATCATTAATATAAAGTCAGGGAGTTTTTTTTTTTTTTTTAATATATTTTTAAAAAGGGTCATCAACTCACATCTTTACTTCTTTATTATAACCATTTTTTCCTTGATAACGATTATAGCTTTCTGTCCTTTCTTAAGTTTATTGCCTTTTCTGGAAAGGGAGACAGAATAAGCATTAGAGAAATTCTTCATAAAAATTACTCTGTATTTAACTTCCATGAAAATGCATTATCTTTGATAATTCAATCTGCTTTGACTTACAACTACTTTAAAAATATTCATGGAATTCATAGTAAGATACTATCATATTTGCATTTTTTGACTCTTCAAAACAAGCAATTAAATTTTCTCACTTTCATATATTGATTTCATTTTTAGCCTGAATATATCCTAATTATGTATTTCAGGAGATTCTGACTTTAGTCATTGAGGAAATTTAATTCCCTTTGATCAGCTAACCAGGTTAAACAGTTTCATCAGGAGACAAAATTTTAATTAATAGGAAATGCTTTGGAACTAAAAGTAAAAGTTGCTAAAACAAACTGAATTCCAAATGTTATCCAGTTTTATTCATTCATGATAAAAATATTAGCTGACTACTTATGAGGTAGGAAGCATTAACTACCTTCTCATTTTTCCCAGTCTTTGCTTCACTTATTTTAAATATTACAAATAGTTGGCCAGAAAATTAAAATATACTTAATTTTTAAAGGAGACATTCCTAAAATTATTTTCATTCTTATTTTCATGGAAGTTACAGGCAGGATTTCCATGTATTTACATGGAAAATACAGGCAGGTCCTTATCAGGGCTTCATAGGCTGTAAGTCAACTTAACTTCTCTGTTCTCTCAGCTCTTTAGATGCTAGCACCTGTGGCTGTCTGTCAGTCCAACAGCATCATTCCCTGGCTCCACCTGCAACCTCAAACTTGGAGCCAATATTAAAAGAACATTTTTACATTCTCATATAGTTTGCTATCATATTTATCCTTCCTATCCTGGACACTTGAATTTAGTGTCAAATCACCATCCAAAAATATTTGGTGACTGTCTGGAAATTGGTCATAGGAATTCGTCATTTGAGATGGTGAAGTTTACGTTTGGGGTTCCACCACTACATTTTTAGCTGTCTGCCTCCCTAAGTATTTGATAGTAAATTCTAATCCTATAGTCTCTTGCAGTGTATCTACATATTATACTGTGTTCTGGATGATGCCTCATTTGTTCCATTGTTCATCATGTATTAATTAATTTATTAATTTTTAATTAATTTATTTTTAATTGAAGGATAATTGCTTTACAGAACTTTGTTGTTTTCTGTCAAATCTCAATATGAATCAGCCATAGGTATACATATATCCTCTCCCTTTTGATCCTTCTTCCAATCTCCCTCCCCATTCCACCCCTCTAGGTTGACACAGAGCCCCTGTTTGAATTTCCTGAGATGTACAGCAAATTCCGATAGGCTACCTATTTTGCATAAGGTAATGTAACTTTCCATATTACTCTTCCACACCTCACCTTCTCCTCTCCTCTCCTCTCCTCTCCCCATGTCCATAAGTCTATTCTCTATGTCTGTTTCTCCATTGCTGCCCTGAAAATAAATTCTTCAGTACCATTTTTCTTGATTCTGTATATATACTTTAGAATATGATATTTATCTTTCTCTTTCTGACTTACTTCACTCTGTATAATAGGCTCTAGAACTGATTTAACTGACTCAACACCTCATTAGAACTGACTCAAGTGCATTTCTTTTTGTGGCTGAATAATATTCCATTGTGTATATGTACCAAATCTTCTTTATCCATTCATCTGTCAATGGACATCTAGGTTGCTTCCATGTTCTAGCTATGGTAAATAGTGCTGCAATGAACAACGGGATACATGTGTCTCTTTCAATTTTGGTTTCCTCAGGGTATATGCCTAAGAGTGGGATTGCTGGGTTATATGGTGCTTTTATTCCTAGTTTTTAAAGGAATCTCCATATCATCTTCCATAGTGCCTGTGTAAATTTACATTCCCACCAACAGTGCAAGAGTGTTCCCTTTTCTTCACACCCTCTCCAGCATTTATTGTTTGTAGGCTTTTTGATGATGGCCATTCTGACCTGTGTGAGGTGATATCTCAATGTAGTTTTGACTACATTTCTCTAATAATAAGCAATGATGAGCACCTTTTCACATGTTTGTTAGCCATCTGTATGTCTTCTTTGGAGAAATGTCTGTTTAGGTCTTTTTCCCACTTTTTGATTGGGTTGTTTGTTTTTCTGGTATTGAGTTGTATAAGCTGCTTGTATATTTTGGAAATTAATCCTTTGTCAGTTGTTCCATTTGCTATTATTTTCTCCCATTCTGAAGATTGTCTTTTCACCTTGCTTATAGTTTACTTTGCTGTGCAAAAGCTTTTAAGTTTAATCAGGTCCCACTTGTTTACTTTTGTTGTTATTTGCATTACTCTAGGAGGTGGGTCATAGAGGATCTTGCTTTGATTTATGTCCTCGAGTGTTCTGCCTATGTTTTCCCCTAAGAGTTTTATACTTTCTGGTCTTACATTTAGGTCTTTAATCCATTTTGTGTTTGTTTTTGTGTGTGGTGTTAGGAAGTGTTCTAATTTCATTAATTTACATGTAGCTGTCCAGTTTTCCCAGCACCATTTATTGAAGAGGCTGTCTTTGCCCCTTTGTCTTTGCATATTCTTGCCTACTGTGTCAAAAATAGGGCACCCATGGGTACATGGGTTTATTTCTGGGCTTTCTGTCTTGTTCCCTTGGTCTATATTTCTGGTTTTGTGCCAGTACAATACTGTCTTGATGACTGTAGCTTTGTAGTATAATCTGAAGTCAGGAAGGCTGATTCCTCCAGCTCCATTCTTCTTTCTCAAGACTGCTTTGGCTACTCAGGGTCTTTTGTGTTTCCATATGAATTGTGAAAGTTTTTGTTCTAGTTCTGTGAAAAATGCCCTTGTTAATTTGATAGGGATTGCTTTGGTAGTATAGTCATTTTCACAATATTGATTCTTCTTACCCAGGAACATGGAATATCTCTTCATCTGGTTATGTCATCTTTTATTTCTTTCATCAGTGTCTTTTAATTTTCTGTGTACAGTTCTTTTGTCTCCTTCAGTTCAGTTCAGTTCAGTGGCTGAGTCATGTCCGACTCTGCGACTACATGAATCGCAGCACGCCAGGCCTCCCTGTCCATCACCAACTCCCGGAGTTCACTCAGACTCACGTCCATCGAGTCAGTGATGCCATCCAGCCATCTCATCCTCTGTCGTCCCCTTCTCCTCCTGCCCCCAATCCCTCCCAGTATCAGAGTCTTTTCCAATGAGTCAACACTTCGCATGAGGTGGCCAAAGTACTGGAGTTTCAGCTTTAGCATCATTCCTTCCAAAGAAATCCCAGGGCTGATCTCCTTCAGAATGGCCTGGTTGGATCTCCTCGCAGTCCAAGGGACTCTCAAGAGTCTTCTCCAACACCACAGTTCAAAAGCATCAATTCTTCGGCGCTCAGCCTTCTTCATAGTCCAACTCTCTCATCCATACATAACCACAGGAAAAACCATAGCCTTGACTAGACGGACCTTTGTTGGCAAAGTAACGTCTCTGCTTTTGAATATGCTATCTAGGTTGGTCATAACTTTCCTTTCAAGGAGTAAGCGTCTTTTAATTTCATGGCTGCAATCACCATCTGCAGTGATTTTGGAGCCCAAAAAATAAAGTTTGTCTCCTTAGGTAAGTTTATTCCTAGATATTTTATTCTTTTTGTTGCAGTAGTGAGTGGGATTGATTCCTTAATTTCTTCTTCTGATTTTTGATTGTTATTATATAGAAATGCAAGTGATTCCAGTGTATTGATTTTGTATCCTGAAACTTTGCTAAATTCATTGACTAGCTCTAGTAATTTTCTGATACTATCTTTAGGATTATCTATGTAAAGTATCATGTCATCTACAAGCAGTGAGAGCTTTACTTCTTCTTTTCTGATTTGGATTCCTTTTGTTTCTTTTTATTGTCTGATTGCTATAGCTAGACTGCCAAAACTATGTTGATTAATAGTGGTAAGAGTGGATACCCTTGTCTTATTCCTGATCATAGGGGAAATGCTTTCAGTTTTTCACCACTGAGGATAATGTTTGCTGTAGGCTTATCATATATGTGGCCTTTGCTATGTTGAGGTAGGTTCCTTCTATGCCCATTTTTTTAAGAGTTTTAATCATAAATGGGTGCTGATGTTGTCAAAGGCTTTTTCTGCATCTATTGAGATTATCATATGGTTTTTATCTTTCAATTTGTTAATATGGTGTGTCAATTTCCTTATATTGAAGAATCCTTGCATCCCTGGAATAAACCCAACTTGATCATGGTGTGTGAGCTTTTTGATGTCTTGCTGAATTCTGTTTGCTAAAATTGTGTTGAGGATTTTTGCATCTATGTTCATCAGTGATTTGGCCTGTAGTTTTCTTTTTTGTGTTGTTTTTGTCTGGTTTGGGTGATGGTGGCCTCTTTGAATGAGTTTGGAAATATTCTCTCCTCTGAAATTTTTTGAAAGACTTTTGTAAGGATAGGTATTAGGATAGGTATCAAACATCTCTAGATGTTTGATAGAATTCTCCTGTGAAGCCATCTGGTCCGAGACTTTTGTTTTATGGGAGATTTTTTTTATCGCAGTTTCAATTTCAGTGTTTGTAATTGGGTTGTTCATAATTTCTATTTCTTCCTGATTCAGTGTTGGAAGATTGAACTTTTCTAAGAATCTGTCCATTTCTTCCAGATTATCCATTTTTTTTACATACAGTTTTTCATAATAGTCTCTTTGTATTTCTGCATTGTCTATTGTAACCTCTCCTTTTTCATTTCTAATTTTCTCGATTTGATCCTTCTCTCTTTTTTTCTAGATGAGTCTGGCTAAAGGTTTGTCAATTTCATTTATCTTCTCAAAGAACCAGCTTATGGTTTTATTTATCTTTACTATTGTTTCTTTCATTTCTTTTTCATTGATTTCTGCTTGGATTTTTATGATTTCTTTCCTTCTACTAATTTGGGGTTTTTGTTTGTTTGTTTTTCTTTTCCAGTTGTTTTAGGTGTAAAGTTAGGTTGTGTATTCAAAGTTTTTCTTGTTTCTTGAGGTAGGATTATATTGTTACAAATTTCCCTCTTAGAACTGCTTTTGCTGCATCCCATAGGTTTTGAGTTGTCATGCTTTCATTGTCATTTGTTTCTAGAAATTTTTTTAGTTCTCTTTTGATTTCTTCAGTAATCTGTTGGTTATTAGAAATATATTGCTTAAAAAAAAAAGAAATATATTGCTTAATCTCCATGTGTTTCTGTTTTTTCCAGTTTTTTTACTTGTAACTGTTATCTAATCTCATAGCATTGTGGTTGGAGAATATACTTCATATGATTTCAATTATCTTAAATTTATTGAGGTTTGATTTGTGACCTAAGATGTGGTCTAACCTGGAGAACGTTCTATGTGTACTTGAGAAGAAAGTGTATTATTTTACATTTGGATCAGTTCACTTCAGTCACTCAGTCGTGTCCAACTCCTTGCAACCCCATGAACCACAGCACGCCAGGCTTGCCTGTCCATCACCAACTACCGGAGTCCACACAAACCCATGTCCATCGACTTGGTGATGCCATCCAACCATCTCATTCTCCATTGTCCCCTTCTCCTCCTACCCTCAATCTTTTCCAGCATCATAGTCTTCTCAAATGAGGCAGTTCTTCACATCAAGTGGCCAAAGTATTGGAGTTTCAGCTTCAACAACAGTCCTTCCAATGAACACCCAGGACTCATCTCCTTTAGGATGGACTGGTTGGATCTCCTTGGAGTCCAAGGGACTCTCAAGAGTCTTCTCCAACACTACAGTTCAAAAGTATCAGTTGTTCAGTGCTTAGTTTTATTTATAGTCCAAATCTCACACTGATACATGACCACTGGAAAAACCATAGCCTTGCCTAGATGGACCTTTGTTGGCAAAGTAATGTCTCTGCTTTTTAATATGCTATCTAGGTTGCTCATGGAGAAAGCAATGGCCCCACTCCAGTACTCTTGCCTGGAAAATCCCATGGATGGAGGAGCCTGGTGGGCTGCAGTCCATGGGGTTGCTAAGGTTCGGACACAACCGAGCAACTTCACTTTCACTTTTCACTTTCATGCATTGGAGAAGGAGATGGCAACCCACTCCAGCGTTCTTGCCTGGAGAATCCCAGGTATGGGGGAGCCTGGTGGGCTGCCGTCTATGGGGTCGCAAAGAGTTAGACACGACTGAAGCGACTTAGCAGCAGCAGCATCAGGTTGTTCATAACTTTCCTTCCAAGGAGTAAGTGTCTTTTAATTTTATGGCTGCAGTCACCATCTGCAGTGATTTTGGGGCCCATAAAAATGAAGTCAGCCACTATTTCCCTATCCATTTGCCATGAAGTGATGGGACCAGATGTCATGATCTTAGTTTTCTGAATGTTGAGCTTTAAGCCAAATTTTTCAGTCTCCTCTTTCACTTTCATCAAGAGGCTCTTTAGTTCTTCTTTACTTTCTGCCATCAGGGTGGTGTCATCTGCATATCTGAGGTTACTGATATTTCTCCTGGCAATCTTGATTCCGAATTGTGCTTCCTCCAGCCCCAGCGTTTCTCATGATGTACTCTGCATAGAAATTAAATGAGCAGGGTGACAATATTCAGCCTTGGTGTACTCCTTTTCCTATTTGGAATCAGTCTGTTGTTCCATGTCCAGTTCTAACTGTTGCTTCCTGACCTGCATACAGGTTTCTCAAGAGGCAGGTCAGATGGTCTGGTATTCCCATCTCTTTCAGAATTTTCCAGTTTCTTGTGATCCACACAGTCAAAGGCTTTGGCATAGTCAATAAAGCAGAAATAGATGTTTTTCTGGAACTCTCTTGCTTTTTCTATGATCCAGCGGATGTTGGCAATTTGATCTCTGGTTCCTCTGCCTTGTCTAAAACTAGCTTGAACATCTGGAAGTTCAAGGTTCACATATTGCTGAAGCCTGGCTTGGAGAATAATGAGCATTACTTTACTAGCATGTGAGATGAGTGCAATTGTGTGGTAGTTTGAGCATTCTTTTAGCATTTCCTTTCTTTGGGTTTGGAATGAGAACTGACCTTTTCCAGTCCTGTGACCACTGCTGAGTGTTCCAAATTTGTTGGCATATTGAGTGCAGCACTTTCACAGCATCATCTTTCAGGATTTGAAATAGCTCAACTGGAATTCCATCACCTCCACCAGCTTTGTTTGTAGTAATACTTCCTAAGGCTACTTGCCTTCACATTCCAGGATGTCTGGCTCTAGGTGAGTGATCACACCATTGTGATTATCTGAGTCGTGAAGATCTCTTTTTGTACAGTTCTTCTGTGTTTTCTTGCTACCTCTTCTTAATATCTTCTGCTTCTGTTAGGTCTATACCATTTCTGTCCCTTATGAAGCCCGTCTTTGCATGAAATATTCCCTTGGTATCTCTAATTTCCTTGAAGAGATCTCTAGTCTTTCCTGTTCTATTGTTTTCCTCTATTTCTTTGCATTGATCTCTGAGGAAGGCTTTCTTATCTCTCCTTGCTATTCTTTGGAACTCTGCATTCAAATGCTTATATCTTTCCTTTTCTCCTTTGCTTTATGCTCCCCTTTTTTTCACAGCTATTTGTAAGGCCTCCTCAGTGAGCCATTTTGCTTTTTTGCATTTCCTTTTCTTTTGGATGGCCTTGATTCCTGTCTCCTGCACAATGTCACGAACCTCATTCCATAGTTCATCAGGCACTCTATCTATCAGATCTAGGCCCTTAAATCTATTTCTCACTTCTACTGTATAGTCATAAGGGATTTGATTTAGGTCATACCTGAATGGTCTAGTGGTTTTCTCCACTGTCTTCAATTTCAGTCTGTATTTAGCAATAAGGAGTTCATGATCTGAGCCACAGTCAGCTCCTGGTCTTGTTTTTGCTCACTGTATAGAGCTTCTCCATCTCTGGCTGCAAAGAATATAATCAATCTGATTTTGGTGTCAACCTTCTTGTGATGTCCATGTGTAAAGTCTTCTCCCGTGTCGTTGGAAGAGGGTGTTTGCTATGACCAGTGCATTCACTTGGCAGAACTCTATTAGCCTTTGCCCTGCTTCATTCTGTACTCCAAGGCCAAATTTACCTGTTATTCCAGGTGTTTCCTGACTTCCTCCTTTTGCATTCCATTCCCCTATAATGAAAAGGACAACTCATTTGGGTGTTAGTTCTAGAAGGTCTTGTAGGTCTTCATAGAACTGTTCAACTTCATCTTCTTCAGCATTACTGGTTGGGGCATAGACTTGGATAACCGTGATATTGAATGGTTTGCCTTAGAAACAAACAGAGATCATTCTGTCGTTTTTGAGATTGCATCCAAGTCCTGCATTTTGGGCTTTTTTGTTGATTATGATGGCTACTCCATTTCTTTTAAGGGATTCCTGCCCACAGTAGTAGATATAATGGTCATCTGAGTTAAATTCACCCATTCCAGTCCGTCTTAGTTCACTGATTCCTAGAATGTCGATGTTCAGTCTTGTCATCTCCTGTTTGACCACTTCCAATTTGCCTTGATTCATGGACCTAATATTCCAGGTTCCTATGCAATATTGCTCTTTATATCTTTGAATCTTGCTTCTATCACCAGTCCAATTCACAACTGGGTGTTGTTTTTTTTTGGCTCCATCCCTTCATTTTTTCTGGAGTTATTTATCCACTGATCTCCAGGAGCATATTGGGCACCTATTGACCTGGGGAGTTCATCTTTCAGCGTCCTATCTTTTTGCCTTTTCATACTATTCATGGGGTTCTCAAGGCAAAAATACTGAAGTGGTTTGCCATTCCCTTCTCCAGTGCACCACATTCTGTCAGACCTCTCCATCATGACCTGGCCACCTGGGTGGCCCCACACAGCATGGCTTAGTGTCACTGAGTTAGACAAGGCTGTGGTCCATGTGATCAGATTGGCTAGTTGTCTGTGATTATAGTTTCTGTCTGTCTGCCCTCTGATTATCTCTCTCAGTACCTACCGTCTTTCTTGGGTTTCTCTTACCTCGGACGTGGGGTCTTCATGGCTGCTCCAGCAAAGCATAGCCACTGCTCCTTACCTGGGATGTGGGGTAGCTCCTCTCGGCCAATGCCCCTGCCCTTGGGTGTGAGTAGCTCCTCTCAGCCTTGCTCGTGCATTTGGATGGAATGTCCTAAACATATCAATGAGATCCATCTCATCTAATGTATCATTTAAGACTTGTGTTTCCTTATTAATTTTCTGCTTTGATGATCTGTCCATTGGTGTGTTTGGGGTGTGAAAGTCTCCTACTATTATTGTGTTACTGTCAGTTTCTCCTTTTAAGTCTGTTAGTGTTTGTCTTATGTATTGAGGTGCTCCTATGTTGGAGGCATAGATATTTACAATTGTTATGTCTTCCTCTTGGATTGAGCGCTTGATCATTATGTAGTGTCCTTTCTTATCACCTGTAATATTCTTTATTTTAAGGTCTATTTTGTTTGATATGAGGATTACTGCTCCAGCTTTCTTTTGCTTCCCATTTGCATGGAATATATTTTTCCATCCTCTCACTTTCAGTCTATATGTGTCTTGAGGTCTGAAGTGGGTTTCTTGTAGACAGCATATATATATGGGTCTTGTTTTTGTACCCGTTCAGCCAGTCTGTGTCTTTTGGTTGCAGCATTTATTCTGTTTACATTTAAAGTAATCATTGCTATATATGTTTCTATTGCCATTCTCTTAATTGTTTGGGGTTTGATTTTGTAGATCTGTTTTCTTCTCTTGTATTTCTTGACTATATATGTCCATTTAACATTTGTTGTAAAGCTAGTTTGGTGTTACTGAACTCTCTTAACTTTTGCTTGTCTGAAAAGCTTTTTATTTCTCCATCGATTTTGAATGACATCCTTGTCAGGTAGAGTAATCTTGGTTCTAGCCTTTTCCCTTTCAGTACTTTAAATATATCCTGCCATTCCCTTCTGGCCTGCAGAGTTTCTGCTGAAAGATCAGCTGATAAACATATGGGATTTCCATTGTATGCTACTTGTTGCTTTTCTCTTGCAGCTTTTAATATCCATTGTGTTTAGTCTTTGTTAGTTTGATTAGTATGTGTTTTGGCATATTTCTCCTTGGATTTATCCTGTATGGGACTGTTTGAGCCTTTTGGAGTTGACTATTTCTTTTTCCATGTTGGGGAAATTTTCAGTTATAATCTCTTCAAAAATTTCCTAATACCCTTTCTTTCTTTCTTCTTCTGGGACCCCTATAATTTGAATGTTGGTTCGTTTGATATTGTTCCAGAGGTCTCTGAGAATATCCTCAGTTCTTTTCATTCTTTTTACTTTATTCTGCTCTTCAGAAGTTATTTCCACCATTTTATCTTCCCATTCACTGATTCATTCTTCTACTTCAGATATTCCACTATTTATTCCTTCTAGAGTATTTTTTATTTCAGTAATTGTGTTGTTTCTCTCTGTATGCTTATAGTTTAATTCTTCTATGTCTTTGTTAATTTATTCTTGCATTTTCTCCATTCTGTTTTCAATGTTTTTGATCTTTACTATCATTATTCTAAATTGTTTTTCAGGGAGTTTGCCTATATCCTCTTCATTTATTTGGACTTCCGTGATTCTAATTTGTTCTTTCATTTGTGTAGTATTTCTCTGCCTTTTCATTATTTTTTTTTAATTTATGGTGTTTGAGGTCTCCTTTTCCCAGGCTTCAAGGTTTAATTCTTTCTTCCTTTTGGTTTCTGCCCTCCTAAGTTTGATCCAGTGGTTTGTGTAAGCTTCATATAGGGTGAGATTTGTAATGAGTTTTTTTTTTTTTTTTTTTTTTTCGTTTATTATTCCTCTGATGGGCAAGGCTGAGTGAGGTGGTAATCCTGTCTGCTGATGATTGGGTTTGTATTTTTGTTTTGTTTGTTGTTTAGATGAGGCATCCTATACTGGTGGTCAAGTGATGCTGGGTCTCATATTCAAGTGGTTTCCTTTGTGTGAGTTGTCACTATCTGATATTTCCTTCAGAGAAGGCAATGGCACCCCACTCCCTTACTCTTGCCTGGAAAATCCCATGGACAGAGGAGCCTGGAAGGCTGCAGTCCATGGGGTCGCTGAGGGTCAGACACGACTGAGTGACTTCACTTTCACTTTTCACTTTCATGCATTGGAGAAGGAAATGGCAACCCACTCCAGTGTTTTTGCCTGGAGAATCCCAGGGACGGGGGAGCCTGATGGGCTGCCGTCTAGGGTTAGTTCTCTCCTAGTCTAGGGTCTTGGATCAGTGCTCCCACTCCAAAGGCTCAGGGCTTGATCTCTAGTCAAGAATGAAGATTCCAGAAGTGGTTTGCTATGGCATTAAGTGAGATTAAAACAAATATTCAAAAATGAGAAACCAAAGATGCTGCTGCTGCTGCTAAGTTGCTTCAGTCGTGTCCGACTCTGTGCGACCCCATAGAAGGCAGCCCACCAGGCTTCCCCGTCCCTGGGATTCTCCAGGCAAGAACACTGGAGTGGGTTGCCATTTCCTTCTCCAATGCATGAAAGTGAAAAGTGAAAGTGAAGTTGCTCAGTCGTGTCTGACTCTTCGCGACCCCATGGACTGCAGCCTACCAGGCTCCTCTGTCCATGGGAAACCAAAGATGAACCCCATACAAATGGCAGTTACAAAATCAGGCAAATAATAATTAAAATAGTGGAATGTACACATATACATATACACCTGTAAGCAAAATCAAAACGTCCAACACAAATAAAATACAATAGATTGATGTGGCAAGAAAGGAAACCAAAAATTATATCTACCAGTTAAGAACAAAACTAATAAAGCACAAACTGGAAAACAAAACTAAAGCAAGGTACCAAGTGGGGAATAAAGCAATGAAAACAAAACTAACAAATATGTTAAGAGGAAAGGAAAGAAAGAATAGATATGCAAAGTTAAATGGAGGTAGATAAAGATTTTTTATACATTAAAGATTAACTGCAAGGGGAAAAGAACAGAAGGAAAAGCAAACAAAGGAATAAATGTAGACAAAATAGTAATAGGTTTTTAAAAAATTAAAAATTAAGATTAAAAAAAGAGACAAAAAACAGGAAGTAGAAAGAAAAAGGAGAAAAAGGAAAACTCATAGAACTGCAAAAGCCCAACATAGAGGCAGGGGTTTATAACAACAATGAAAAGTGTGATTGAAAAAAAAAAAAAACTCAAAACCTTAATTAGATTTCATAGTGCCAATAAAATCAACAACTACAGTGGCGGGAGTTGGGGCCAGGGGAGAAAAAGAAAATAGAAACAAATCCAAAAGAATCCACAGAACAAGTCAAAATGAAAGAATAATAAATGTTTTTCTTGAGTCACTGCTGTTAGAGTCCTTTCCTTCGCTGGAAGTCACATTCCGCCTCACCTCCATAGGATGCCCTCCAACACTGTGCTGGTCTCTGGATCTACTATAGGGGCAGCTCAGATTCTAATCTGGTCTTACTCCTGTGTGTTCTTGCCTCCATTATCTCCAGCTATCAGAACTAGTGCATTTTCTTTTGTGAGAGCTCTCAATGTCCTTTTATATAGTCCATAGACACAGAGTCTGGCTAGTTGATCATGAGGATTTAATCTGCAGCTTATACAGCTAGTCGGAAGGTTTTGGGTCTTATTCCTTAGCCACACTGCTCCCGGATTTCAATTATGGTTTTATTTCCACCTCTGCATGTGGGTCATCCACTGGGGTTTGCTCCTGAGGCTGCCCTGGTGGACTTGGGTTTGCCCCTGTGGAGGGCCAGGTGTGGAGGTGGTGCAAACTGCTTGGATTGCAGGGGTTCTGGCAGCACCAGGTACTCAGGGGAGTTGGTAGCTAAGGCAGAAGGAAATATAGTGGTCTAGGAGAGTATGACAACCAGTACTGGCCAATACATTCCAGTATTCTTGCCTGGAGAAACCCCTGACAGAGAAGCCTGGCAGGCCACAGTTCACAGGGTTACAAAGAGTTGGACATGACCAAAGCACCCTGCATGCTTACATGCAAGACTTTTTTTGCCTGTGATAGCTCTGCCCCAGTGAGGGTTGAGTGTGAAGGTGGCACAGCTGCTTGGATTTCAGGGACCCTGGTGGTGCCAAGCGTTCAGGGACACAGACTGCCTCAGTGACAGGAGTTATGGCCTTATTAGAGTCTTTTTACAAGCCTCTTGTAGCTGGCATTCAGAAGACCTCTTTGGCCAGTCTTTCTCCATAATTCCGTCTTTCAGTCTTTCTCCATTCAGGCACTTAGAAAGCTCCCTTGCCTGGGGTCCTACTCTGTAGTTCAGTGCTACAGGTGTTTGATGGGCCAGCCTCTCTGTTGTTCAGGTGCCAATGCTGGCATGTGGGGAGAGAGAGGCTATGGTGATGGCTCCACCTCCTATGTGTGACTCAGCAGTATTGCCTTGCTTCCATGGCTGCCTGGCTTTCCTCCACAGGCATTTCCCACCACAATCTTCTCCTTTGTATCCACTTGATTCGTCTCTCGGCAGTCAACAGCTGCCCTCACCCTGGGATTGCTCACAACTCCTAGACTCAATCTCCCAGCCACTGTGCCTTCTAGAGGACCTGCATCCCTATCCGGGGTATATATGGCTGTGGCAAGGACTGTCTTATGCTCATTCCATTTGGCTGCCACAGATCTGCTGTTTCACTCTCAGCCTTAAATGTTTCTCCTCTGACTCAGACGATTACCCCGATGTGGGTGTTGGACCTGTGCTTCAGTTCCCCCACCTCCTGAGAGGAGGTCCAGTCCTTCTAACACTCCTGTTTTTCCCCCTAGTTCCTACCGAGTTTTGTATGGTTGTATGTATCTTCTTCTACTGGTCAGGTACCCCTGTCCACTCTCAGTTGGTGTTGTGCATGCACTTCTGTGTCTGAAGGTGTATTCCTGATGTATATGTGGAGAGAAATGTACTCCACATCCACCCACTACTCCCCATGTTTTCTGTCCAAGTATTTATTGAGTGTTTAAATATGTATCTGACATCACACAAATGATTGGAGTTATATGTAGAAATAAGGCACAATCCCCTGTCTATATCTCCAGTCTTCTCACTCCTTAGGTTACACTTTATGCTCTAATAGAACTAATTGTCCAGGCCATCACCTCTGCACCTGTCCTCATCTGTCAAGATTAAACTCAACTTCCATTCAAGCATCCTTTTCTCATGTCTTTTTAAAAAATTATTCTTTCCTGCCAGAGACTTGACAAATTGTTCCTCTTCTGGGCCTATTAGTAGCCAGGTAATCATTGTGTTTGTATTTCATTGTATTGAAAACATCAGGTTACAGACCCAGTTTACAAGAACAAAATTGCATCATAGTCACCTTTATAACATCAACATCTGACTGGTTAGAAATAACAGTCAGTCTATGAGTGTTCATTGTACTCATATCAACTGTACTGAACTGAGTCTCGTGGATGAGTGACATCTCCAAATATAATAGAGCATATCTGTCAAAGTGGCAAATATAAACAAGATATTGCAAAACCAGAATGTAAAGAAGGAAAAGGTAACTAATTCTGTGTGCACATTGTTTAGCTGTTATCTCTTGGCTACAGATTCACTCTTTCATACTTTCTCTCTAACTCAGCCTGGGACTGTATTTCATCTGAAGAAGAAGACAAGAAGAGAGGCAGGAGGAGGAGACAAGGGACTTCCTCCTTTGTATGTTTCTTGCTGAGCTTGGCAGTGTTTCTTAGCAATGGAGTGTTGCCACAGCAGCAGGCATTGGTTTCAGCTTCTAGCTACTTTCAAGACTCCCACACCATATTCATCTTGGTCCTTTATAAGAGCCATCAGCAGCCAGGTGGGTTCCATCCATAGGACTCAAGCTCAGTTCCATAGATCGATACATCTATGCTTTTAGGTTCTGAATACTCCTACTTTGTCTCTGTTTTCCCAGGTTTTGTGTAGTAGCTTCTTTCTGAAGATACTATTTCTTGGTAACCCATATCCTGTGGTTTTCATGTGTTGGCCTTATACTACCTAGGTAACTATTTCTTTCTATTACATTCCATTTATGACATCGCTTGGTTGGGGTTTTGGTTTGTTTTACCCTACTGGACCCTGAGACTAATATATTTTGTTAGATGCTTTCTTCTTACAGAAAATATGGTACTAGAGCTGATTTATAAAGAATATATCAGAAAGCTAGAGAAAACTTTAGAGACCTCAAAAAACAAAAAATGAGCTAAATCAGTCCCCTTCAATCAAGTTACTAATGCTTAGGGTGATCTAAGTCCAGCTGGAGCTTTGTAAAA
This sequence comes from Bos indicus, assembly GCF_029378745.1. Lineage (NCBI taxonomy): Eukaryota > Metazoa > Chordata > Mammalia > Artiodactyla > Bovidae > Bos > Bos indicus. The sequence goes on along the minus strand of NC_091762.1, from coordinate 45,076,880 downwards.
ATTCATTTGAATGGGGAATTCCTCAGCTTAAAAAAAAAAAAAAAAGTTTGAGAAATATTGCCCTAATCCAAAGATGTAAACCTGACTGGGAACAATTATATTCAATCCTATTTATATATATATATGAACCTATGTGGTTCATGTGTATGATCCACTTTGATCTTTTCAGTAAACTGTGTAGCTATTTTAGATAAGTTTTCTAAAGTCACATCGTTTGTAAGAGACAGATTCCAATGTATTATAAAATCCAGTATATCGTTCACTCTACCACATGGGCTTTAATTGCAGACAAAAGCTGTTTGGAGGCAGAGAGTTCTGTAGTCCTGTCATGTTCCCATGGGGTCCTCTAAACATAGGCATGGCATACTTTACATAGTAATAACTAGTATTCATTTGGTACTTACTGTTTGCAAGGCATTTTCCTAAGTGTTTCTCATAGGTTATTTCGTTCAATTCTTCCAACTATTATTATTTCCACTTTAGAGATGAGAAAACTAGAGCTTGAAGATGTTAAGTAATTAGCACATAGTTGGGAAGGGACAAAGTCAGAATTTTATAGCAGGCATGCTGAATCCAGAACCCACATACTTAATCACAACACTCTAATATCCCTCGCTGCTGCTGCTTAGTCACTCCAGTTGTGTCCGACTCTGTACGACCCTATGGACTGTAGCCTATCAGGCTGCCCTATCCATGGGAAGAGTTGCTGGACTGAGTTGCCATGCCCTCTTCTGGAGGATCTTCCCGACCCAGGGATCGAACCCAGGTCTCCTGCTTTGCAGGCAGATTCTTTACTGCTGAGCCACCAGTTCAGTTCAGTTCAATTGCTCAGTCCTGTCCGACTCCCTGCAACCCCATGAATCGCAGCACACCAGGCCTCCCTATCCATCACCAACTCCCAGAATTCACTCAGACTCATGTCCATCGAGTCAGTGATTCCATCCAGCCATCTCATCCTCTGTCGTCCCCTTCTCTTCCTGCCCCCAATCCCTCCCAGCATCAGTCTTTTCCAATGAGTCAACTCTTCACATGAGGTGGCCAAAGTACTGGAGTTTCAGTTTCAGCATGTTTCCCTTCAAAGACATCCCAGGGCTGATCTCCTTCAGAATGGATTGGTTGGATCTTCTTGCAGTCCAAGGGACTCTCAAGAGTCTTCTCCAACACCACAGTTCAAAAGCATCAATTCTTCGGCGCTCAGCCTTCTTCACAGTCCAACTCTCACATCCATACATGACCACTGGAAAAACCGTAGCCTTGACTAGACGGACCTTTGTTGGCAAAGTAATGTCTCTGCTTTTCAATATGCTATCTAGGTTGGTCATAACTTTTCTTCCAAGGAGTAAGCGTCTTTTAATTTCATGGCTGCAATCACCATCTGCAGTGATTTCCCTGCTGAGCCACCAGGGAAGCCTCTAATATCCCCTATAAGGAAGTATTGTTAAGCATTATTGTGGCGAAGGGTATTTTCATCTTAAGGGTCCAAATGAATAAAAACGTTTATATGTTATGGGTTAAAAAGAATTGATACAGTCATTTCCATGTCACTAAATTTGAAACAAATTGGTTATAATAGAACATTTTTAAAGTTGGAAGAAACAATTGAATTCTTACACTAAACTGAAATTGCTTCATTTTTCTAAAGTTTTACTGAAACTTACTAACACTGGAAAATTGGGATTACCTATATATTAATTACTTAAGTGAATGCATAAGCGTTCATAATTATTCTGAATGATTATTTTTCTTTTGTGAATTTAAAATGTGATACCATGTGAAAAAGTTAATTCTGTTGAAAAGATTGCTATTATTTTTCAAAAGATTTTGACTTTATTATATACTCATATACTAGAATTTGTACCACCTTCATATTCTACTTTTCTTTTTCCATTTATAGATATTAATAAAAGGCAAATGCCACTTCACTTTCTCTCACATGATCTGTCCATAATATTTCAATTCCTAAAGCACTAACATCAATTACTTTTTAAAAGCTACTCAATTGTCAACTGAACTGACAAATAATATCAAAATAAAATATGAGTCACTGCTTTTGTAGTCTAAATTGATTTTTTAAACACTAATAAAGAAAACCTTTATAGAAAATTTCTTTTTGAAATACAAATGAATGCCCAGTAATTGCATCAAATAACAATGTAAGTCATGAAAATGTTTTTGATAAAAGTTTTTTTAATAGTCACAAATGGAAATTGTCATATTTGGAGTATGTTGATGTGAAAAACTTTAAAAATCAGTCTTACAGAGCATGAGAATAAAAGGCATTCATTTTATCTGTCTGGTATGTTGACTTTTATTTATTTTTAAAATAATTTTATTTATTTATATTTGGCTGTGCTGGGTCTTTGTTGCTAGACAGGGCTTTTTTCTAGTTGTGATGAGTAGGAGCTACTCTGCAGTTGTGGTGCTGGGGCTTCTCATTGCGGTGGCTTCTCTTGTGAAGGGGCATGGGTTCTAGGGTGCCCTGGCTTCAGTAGTTGCGGTTCCCAGCCACTAGAGCACACGCTTAGTTGCTCTGTGGCATATGGGGTCTTCCCAGACCAGGGATCAAACCCATGTCTCCTGCCATAGTAGGCAGAGTCTTTACCATTGAGCCACCAGGGAAGCCCAGTATGTTGACCTTTAGATCAAACAAACCATATTCAGTGCTATCAGCTACCTTTTCTTCTAAGCTCAGTGGCAGTGAAGCTACTCAGCCGAATAGAATTAGCCCCATAAACCAGCAGGTTTTGGAAACTGTCATCACTGTTCCTGAGCAAGAGTCTAAAGCTCAAGCAGCTAAATCTGGCAGTTTCTTCCCAAGCTCCTACAGAACAGCTGGGGTTTTTGGCCCAGGGTTCTTAAATGTTTCATTTTGCCATCTTTATCAGGAATATAGGGTTTCCCTGGTGGCTCAGGCAGTAAAAAATCTACCTGCAATGTAGGATACCCGAGTTCAATCACTGGGTTGGAAAGATCCCCTGGAGAAGGGAATGACAACCCACTCCAGTATTCTTGCCTGGAGAATCCCATGGACAGAGGAGCTTACTGAGTTTAAAATCCATGGGGTTACACAGAGTCGGACACAACTGAGTGACTAGCAACTTTCCCCTTTTCATCAGGATTATAGGAGAAGCTCTTCCTCAGCCTCCAGTTCTCTGAATTCACGTTCCGCATGCTAAACCTTGCTTCTTTTCTTAGTCGTCTGTGGGGACAGAATTTCTAGAATGACATCCTCAGTTCTGTATCTTGCACACTTACAATCTGTATTCAGCAACTGACACATGTAACCATGTCGTCTTATATAGCTTTTTTCATTGGTAGCTATTTAGTCAACTTTTTAGGTCATAGTGTCTATGCTAGTTGTGTATATTTTTGCCTTTTTGGTTTTCTTTGGCATTCTCTTGTAAACATTGATCATTAATGTTTTGCCAAGAGCTATCTGTTTTCTGCATTTTTTCAAATGTGCAGTCATAAAGTTCATGCAATATTCTTTTATAATTATCTTAACCTCCTGAGTTAAGATATAACCTCCTGGCTATTCCTGTCATTCTTAATCTTGTGTGTTTGGTTTTCTCTCTTTTTTACCATTCCAGTGAGGAGAGTATCTGTTTTCCTTAGTCTTTCACAAAGACTTTGTATTTACTTTGACTCTGTCCTACTGTTTTGCTTTTAACTATTTTAGATTTTATTATATACTTTCTTAATATTATTTTTTATTGTGTACTCAACTTTTAAATTCAATTGGAGAATAATTGCTTTACAATGTCGTGTTCGTTTCTGCCAAAGAACATGAATCAACTGTAATATACGTGTATTCCCTCCTTGAGCTTCCTCCCACCCTACCCCATATCATCCAACTATCTTTACGTGTGTATTCAATTATTTTGTTCTGTTCTCTACTTTTCCTCTCTTCTTTACTTATAAAGGTAAACAAAGCCAAACATTTCCTCATGAATACAGACTTCCCTGGGCCTGCAGATTTTGGTGTAATGTCTTCTTTCATTGCTGTCTGAGTCAGTTTGAGATGATATAACAAATATATCATAGACTGTTGCTTAGTTGCTAGGTTGTGTCCAAGTCTTTTGTGACCTCAGGGACTGCAGCATGCCAGAATCCTCTGTCCATGGGATTTCCCAGGCAAGAATACTGGTGTGGGTTGCCATTTCCTCCTCCAGGGAATCTTCCTGACCCAGGAATTGAACCCACATCTCTGCATTGCAGGTGGATTCTTTACCAACGAGCCACCAGGGAAGCCCATACCATAGACTGGGTGGCTTAAACAACAAACATTTATCCTCATAGTTCTGATGCTGGGAGGCTCTTTATTGCTCTTCTTACAAGATAAAAATCCCGTTTATGAATATTTCCCTTCAATGACCTAATCACCTCCCAATGGCCCATCTACTATTACCATCAAATTGGGGTTTAGAATTTCAACACACAAATTTTGGGAGTACACAAACATTCAATCCACAGCAATTGCTTTCTAGATAGTTTGCTGTTTTCTTTTAAATCCCATTTATCAAAATATTGTACAGTGTTCTAATTTGTAAGCAATTACGGTTTTTGTATACTTCTTTTATATCTAGTTTTATTCATTCAATCAGAAATGCTTACTGTGTAGCTACTATATGACCAGAAAGAATTGTGATGCCTGAAATTCATCAGTGAACAGATTCACTATGCAATCCCACTACTGTTTATCCTATAATCATTTTGAAATCTCTCAGGCTTTGTTTCTAGGTCTATTCCAAAATTTGAAGAACAATATATGATATGTACATACTAGGGCCATAGAAATGTGATTTACCTCAAAGCAAGCTCGTATGCTGAAACCAACAAAATTCCAATAGAAGAAGACACTCCAGACCAAAAGGATTTTCTTTCCTTATACATTATTCATTTTCAAATACTTTACTATATTTTACTTTTCTGGGAATCTGTACCATAAGTACCTTATACAGTTTTACATTTTCTCTTGTGTTTCTTCTCATTGGGAGAAAAAATATATGCCTTACTGCTCATAACATCTGTACCGAAAGTTTTACTCATACTCTATGTTTCTTGCCATCTACTTCACTGTTCTTCCTTTAGTTTTAGTGAAGTCGCTCAGTCGTGTCCGACTCTTTGCGACCCCATGGACTGTAGCCTACCTGGCTCCTCCCTCCATGGGATTCTCCAAGCAAGAGTACTGGAGTGGGTTGCCATTTCCTTCTCCAGGGGAGCTTCTGGACCCAGGGATCGAACGCGGGGCTCCCGCATTCCAGGCAGACACTTTAACCTCTGAGCCACCAGGGAAGCCCAGATGACCTGACTTACCCAGATCACTGTTCTTCCAGATCACCTTAAAAAAAATTTTTTTTTAATCCAGTGATTTTCTAATCTAATTATGGCAGGTACTTTATAAAAGTGCCATCTCTGGGATCCTTTTTACTGGATTCTTGGGTTAGTTTCATCATTTGTTTCAGTGAGTATTTTCCTTTTCTTGTTTTTCTACCTCCTTTTGTTCAGACTAATCCCCAAATAGTTAATTGATTCTTTCATTTCAGGGAAGACATAATTTGTCTACTTATTTTATTAATAGTTTGGTTATAGAATTCAAGGTTAAAAATAATTTTAATTAAAAATTTGGGAGATCTGCTTTTTTGCCTTCTAGAATTTAATTTTGCTGATGAGATATTAGATGCCAGTCTAAATCACATTCTTGTATAGCTGGCACTTTTTCTTCCTCTCTGCTACCTTTTAACACTATTTCTTCATCCTTGGTGCTCTGAAATTTCATGATAGTATGTCTGTCTCTGGATTTCTTTTATTATGTTCACTATGAACATCTTAATATGAAGATCCATGATTCTTTTCTACCCTGGAAACTTTGTTTCCATTTTCCCTGAAAATTTATTCCTCTCTATTTTTCCTCTCTCTCATTTTGGAATTTACAAGACTTAGAACCACCTGCATTTATTATTTATGTCTGATTACTTCCTCCAAATTTCTTTGTTATTTTCTCTATGTTAAGAAATAATGACTTAACATAGTCATTTTTAACATACTTTCAAAATAAGCATTTTTTAAATTATTCAATTACATGTTTACTTTCTGAGAGCTTTTTTTTCCCTCTGATTATCTATTTTGAAGATTTTTTTGATAAAATACCTTCTCAAATATTTTCAAGTCAGTTAGAGTAGTTTCATTTTTATTTTATATTTTTTCTTATTTTTCTCTGTGTTATCTAGATATTTTTCTTAAGTAATTTGCTTTGCTAGAATGTCTTCTCTTTTAAGCTATTATATTCATTCTTTAAGCCATTATATTATTTCAATGTATATTTTTTAATGGAGGACTTGATTTTTGTTTTTCATTTTTTGATGTATAATTGACTTAGGACTTCCAAGTTGGCTCAGTGATAAAGAACCCACCTGCCAATGCAGATGATGCATGTTTGATCCCTGGGTGGGGAAGATCCTGTAGAGAAGGAAATGGCAACCCACTCCAGTATTCTTGCCTGGGAAATCCCATGGAGGGAGGAGCCAGGTAGGCTACAGTCCATGGGGTCACAAGAGAGTTGGACACAATCAGTGACTAAACAACAACAACAAAATTGGCATGCAACATTATATTCGTTTCAAGTGTACAATACTATAATTCACTATTTGTATATTTGGCAAAACTCAGTTGACTTTTCTGAATAGCTGATATGGGTTATATTTGTAGGCTTGTTCTTTTCTCTCAGGTCCCTGTGTTGAGGAGTCCCTAAAGACACATTCAGTTCAGTTCAGTTCAGTTCAGTCGCTCATTCGTGTCCAACTCTTTGTGACCTCATGAATCACAGCACACCAGGCCTTCCTATCCATCACCAACTGCCAGAGTCTACCCACACCCATGTCCATTGAGTCAGTGATGCCATCCAACCATCTCATCCTCTGTCGTCCCCTTCTCCTCCAGCCCTCAATCTTTCCCAGCATCAGGGTCTTTTCAAATGAGTCAGCTCTTCACATCAGGTGGCCAAAGTATTGGAGTTTCAGCTTCAACGTCAGTCCTTCCAGTGAACACCCAGGACTAATCTCCTTTAGGATGGACTGGTTGGATCTCCTTGCAGTCCAAGGGACTCTCAAGAGTCTTCTCCAACACCACAGTTCAGAAGCATCAATTCTTTGGCGCTCAGCTTCCTTTATAGTCTAACTCTCACATCCGTACATGACTACTGGAAAAACCACAGCCTTGACTAGATGGACCTTTCTTGACAAAGTAATACATTCAGGTTTGGTAATTCAATAGAGTTAATCACAGAATTTAGCATGTGGCCATATTCACAGATACAGTTCACTATGGTAAAACGATACAGAGCAAAATCAGAAAAGGGAAAAGGCACATGGGGAGATGTCTAGAAGAAATCAGGCACAAACTTGCAAGAGGAGTCACATGACAGTTAATTTTTCCAAAAATGATTTGAGACAACATTTTCAATGTCTCTCAGGAAATCTCAATAGAGACTTAGCACCCTAAATTTTTATTGGAATATGGTCACATAGCATACTCTGCTAACTGTTCCACAATTCCAGACTCTCAGGGGAAAAGACAGACAGCATAAACTGCATTGTTCATAAAGTTCAGGCACAGTGAACCACCCTTATCAGGTAACTATTGACCAAAAACACTCTGAGAGCCAATTTCCCAGATGCCAGTAAAGGGCCACCCTTGCTATCAGGCTTTTCTAATACTGATAGTCCCAGGCCTTCTAAGTTAATTCTTTACCACACATTTTCTCTTGTGAATATGGTGTCTGCTTCAGAACTCTGTAAGCTGGGCTGTTAACATTCGCATTATGACAAGTAGGTTGGGAATTGGCCTGAGGCCAGGGAAAGTGAATACACATACTAGAAAAGGGGGCGGGGTGCAAACACTGAAGCACTGGCATTGGTCTTAGTACCAACATTTATCCTCAGCAGTGCTTTATATCTTTGGAGAAGGACCCTGTATGAGACCCATAGCTCCCAAGAGGTCTCTGTACTTTCAAATCCCTCTAAGAGCTTGTTTTCTCTGCCTAGGTGCTAGAGCCCCACTTCTTCACTTAGAAATGTCCTTCACGTTTAGTTTAGTTTAGTCACTAAATCATGTCCAACTCTTTTGCAATCCCATGGACTGTAACCCACCAGACTCCTCTGTCCATGGGATTTTCCAGGCAAGAATACTGGAGGGGGTTGCCATTTCCTTCTCCAGGGGATCTTCCTTACCCAGGAATTGAACCTACATCTCCTGTATTGCAGGCAAATTCTTTACCACTGAGCCACCAGGGAAGACCCCTTGTGTTTAAGAACTAGCTATTAATAATACCTCCACTAGAACTTTCTCCATTTCCACTAGTCAGAATTATTTCTTACTTAAAGGATTCAACAAAAATGTTCTGAATGCCTGGTAGTACACTAGGAGATGAGACTTATTTGAAAAATCTCAAAGCATCAAAGTTGCTGCACCCACAGAAGTTATAAGTGCTGTAATTTTATTACTAACATGTGTTTGCATCATGCTACAGATCCAAATGTCTTTCTCAATAATAGTGATTTCTTTGACTTTCTGTTATTTATTTTTGTGTCTACTGTAGCAAAGAATGCACTCACACAATAGATAATAAATGTAAAACATTTTTGACAAAGGCAAATACATGCCAATACATTTAAATAAGTGTATTGGGATACGTAGAGTATTTCAATCTGCTATGTATATATTTGGCTGTGTGTATTAACTTTGAAACTGAAAAAAATAAAAAAGAAGATAACACATTGAAGGAATTTGAATAGAGCGGATGGCAGTGTGTTCACATCTGGGTGTATATTACATTAACTCTAAAACTTAAGAGAAAATAAGAATTCTGCCCAGCACTCAGAAAAACCTTTCTCTAGTTCTGACATCAAAACATCCCAAGTCTACTTTCATTTTCTGGGATGAAATGTTTCTAATGTTTTATCTTTGAATGAAAGACATCTTTGTAAGTGACAATCCAAACCAAATTGGTTTTGTACAAGGCTGCAATTATGGTTTCTTTGTTGTTTCCACTATCATTCTGATAATACATCTAGGTGAAATCAGAATTGAAAAACCTGAGAACCTGGAATTGCTCATAAACATCTCCTTGGTGAATATATTGAGCAGAAAAGTTAAAGAAAATCAAGTTTCTTTCAGGAAAGGGAAATGTGGAAGCCCTTGTTAAGCTTTGTTTTAATATCAGGTTGTCTGACTTTTACATTTATTTTATTTTGGACTTCATTTTAGACTTTGAGACTTTTATTTTATTTTAGTGTTAGTTTGAAAGACATTCAAATTTGCCTTAAAGCTACTTCACATATTTTATTAACTTATCCAAAGCAATCAGCTTATTTTTGTTTTCACAGAAGCAAATATACAGATGTAGGATAGACTTTTTCCTTTTATAAAACTAAAATAGTTGTTATTCTACTGACTCTAATATTGAACATTGCATAATTTTAGCATAGAGATTAGTTATCCTCACAGAGCATATCCATGTTTGAAAATGGTAAACCTTTAAAAATTATTACCTTTTAATTCACTGGTTGCTCTTTCTTTTTTTGTTAATTCTCCTTCATCTCCCTAAACTAAACATTGGAGTACCGTAGATTCAATCTTCAGATTTCTTTTATTTTACACATTTGGCAAGCTCATTAAATCTTAGAGCTTTAAATGCCATCCCTATGCTTGTGACTCACATTTTTTTATCTCCTGACTAGACTTTCCTTGAAATTTTAGCCACAATATCTAACTGCCTACTCAACACTCCCACTGTGATATCTAATAATTCTCTCAAATTTAACATGCCAAAATTTGAACTCCTTTTCCTCAAACATACTTATTACATATTTTCTCATCTCAGTAAATAGCAATGCCATTCCTCCAACTACTTATCCCCAAAACCTTTACAGCCAGCTTTTTCTTGGGCATGAATCCATGGCCCATTCGATTGTATTCTGGAAAGAAGGACCACATGACCCAAGTCCTAAGATCTAATTGGATGGAAAATCCAGTTGGTTAAATCTTCAGGATTTATTCAGCAATCCACCACTTCCTCACTGTTCTCAGCAGCCATCATCTTTTGCCTCTGTGTGTGTATGTGTGTGTGTGTGCGCACATGCACTCAGTCTTGTTTGACTCTTTGCGACCCCATGGACTACAGCACACCAGGCTCCACTGTCTATGGAATTCTCCAGGCAAGAATACTGACGTGGGTTTCCATTTCTATTTCAGGGAATCTTCCTTACCCAGGGATCAAACCAGGGTCTCCTGTGTCTCCTGAATTGGCAGGTGGACTCTTTACCACTGCAAAAGTCTCCTTACTGGTGTTTCAGTTTCCATCTTCACCATCCTAAAGTCTTCTCTTCGCACAATCAGATCAGATCTGTCAGTCAGTCATGTCCAACTATTTGCGACTCCATGAATCGCAGCGCGCCAGGCCTCCCTGTCCATCACCAACTCCCGGAGTTCACTGAGACTCACGTCGATCGAGTCGATGATGCCATCCAGCCATCTCATCCTCTGTCGTCCCCTTCTCCTCTCGCCCCCAATCCCTTCTAGCATCAGAGTCTTTTCCAATGAGTCAACTCTTCGCATGAGGTAGCCAAAGTACTGGAGTTTCAGCTTTAGCATCATTTCCTCCAAAGAAATCCCAGGGCTGATCTCCTTCAGAATGGACTGGTTGGATCTCCTCGCAGTCCAAGGGACTCTCAAGAGTCTTCTCCAACACCACAGTTCAAAAGCATCAATTCTTCGGCTCTCAGCCTTCTTCACAGTCCAACTCTCACATCCATACGTGACCACAGGAAAAACCATAGCCTTGACTAGACGAACTTTTGTTGGCAAAGGAATGTCTCTGCTTTTGAATATGCTATCTAGGTTGGTCATAACTTTCCTTCCAAGGAGTAAGCGTCTTTTAATTTCATGGCTGCAGTCACCATCTGCAGTGATTTTGGAGCCCAGAAAAAGAAAGTCTGACACTGTTTCCACTGTTTCCCCATCTATTTCCCATGAAGTGATGGGACCAGATGCCATGATCTTTGTTTTCTGAATGTTGAGCTTTAAGCCAACATTTTCACTCTCCACTTTCACTTTCATCAAGAGGCTTTTGAGTTCCTCTTCATTTTCTGCCATAAGGGTGGTGTCATCTGCATATCTGAGGTTATTGATATTTCTCCTGGCAATCTTGATTCCAGCTTGTGTTTCTTCCAGTTCAGCGTTTCTCATGAGGTATCTGCATATAAGTTAAATAAACAGAGTGACAATATACAGCCTTGATGAACTCCTTATCCTATTTGGAATCCAGTCTGTTGTTCCATGTCCAGTTCTAACTGTTGCTTCATGACCTGCATACATATTTCTTCACACAATAGTTACAGTGATTCTTCAAAATGTAACAGATTCTTTTGCTCAAATCAGTCTTTTGATATTTTTCCATCCTCCCCAGATTAAAAACCAAAAGCCTAGGTGATCTGATCCCTGGCCACTTCTTTAATCTCATATTTATCAATCTTCCCCTTACTTACCTCCATGACATTGTCTAGAACTAAGCTGCCACAGGTTTTCATATTACTATTCCTTCCACCTGGAATGCTACTCTCCAAGTGTGTCATTTCTCCTGTCTTTAAGGTCTCTGCTCAAATATTACTTTATCAGAAAGGCCTTCCCTGATTATCCTACAAAACAGTAAATTCCTCAACATTAATTCCCTCATCAAACTTCATTTCTTTTCTTGTGCATACAATCACTTGATATACTTTGCATTTATTCTTTTTTAATTGTTTGATTCCATCTACTAAAATAGAAGCTGCAAAAAGGTGGAGCTTTTATGTCTCTGTTTTGCCTGATGCAGTAATCCCAGCACTAAAACTTCAGTCTGTCAAGTTATAGATGCTCAACAAGTAATTATTAAAATTGCAATAATTTAAAAGTAAGTAAAATTGATTTTATTTTTACTATATGTTAATATAATTAATACTATCAGCTGCTTCTCAGTGTGGCTCAGACCATAAAGAATCTGCCTATAATGCAGGAGACCCAGATTTGATCCCTGCGTTGGAAAGCTCCTCTGGAGAAGGGAATAGCAATTCAACTCCAGTGTTCTTGCCTGGAGAATTCCATGGATAGAGGAGCCTAGTGAGCTACAGTCCACGGGGTCACAAAAAGTCAGATGTGACTACCACACACATACACATCAATGATAAAAACTTTAAAACATATATATGATAGTTATAGTATTAACAAGAAAACTATTCTTAGGCTTAGTACTAAATATTTCATGAATCCTAAGCCTAAAATTCTCTTCTGAAGGAAACAACCACAAGCCACTCCTTCCAAATATATGTGCCAAGCCTTGGGTCACAGGATTTTCACAAGCCACTCCTTCCAAATAAATGTGCCAAGCCTTGGGTCACAGGATTTTCTCTCCCAGGCCACAACTAATAGGGTCGGAGATTCTGCTGAAGGTAAACAGTGAATAAAGGATAAACAGGGTTGACATTAAGAAGGTTATCAGGAAATTATGTCTTGATACTCAGAAACTGGCAAATCATCCCAAAGAGACCTCTTTTGGAAATTCTGAAATTGAGATTCACTTTGAGTGAATAGTAAGTAACAAGCTTGCACACTTCACAGAGTCTAGAAGAAGATAACAGTCAGAGGTATTGAGCTAATAAAGCTCCTGTCATCTCCAGGATGATTACGGACACTTAATACAACTCTTTCTGAGGCTGACTGTATTCTGACTTGGAAGCATTGGGACCTACTTACTGAGATGGTCTTCTTTGTTTATTCATCTCTCCAAGTGCATTTATAACAGTAATATTTTTAAATTAAACATGTTAACAAGCATCACAAACTGTTTAGTGACCAAATTTATTAAGGAAATTCTAGGCTTTTCTAGAATTTTCTTTACCATCAATTGAGAATTATAAAATACATTTCTTTACCACCAAATAAGAAGTATAGCACATTAGTTAAAAGCAGGGATTTTTGATGCATTCTGCCCTGGAATGAATCCTGACTCTGCTATTTACTAGCTGGGTAATCTTGGGGAATTAATCAATCTTATATTCCTCAAGAGATCCCTAGTCTTTCCCATTCTGTTGTTTTCCTCTATTTCTTTGCATTGATCGCTGAAGAAGGCTTTCTTATCTCTTCTTGCTATTTTTTGGAACTCTGCATTCAGATGTTTATATCTTTATTTTTCTCCTTTGCTTTTTGCTTCTCTTTTTCTCACAGCTATTTGTAAGGCCTCCCCAGACAGCCATTTTGCTTTTCTGCATTTCTTTTCCATGGGAATGGTCTTGATCCCTGTCTCCTGTACAATGTCACGAACCTCATTCCATAGTTCATCAGGCACTCTATCTATCAGATCTAGGTCCTTAAATCTATTTCTCCCTTCCACCGTATAATCATAAGGGATTTGATTTAGGTCATACCTGAATGGTCTAGTGGTCTTCCCCACTTTCTTCAATTTAAGTCTGAATTTGGCAAAAAGGAATTCATGGTCTGAGCCACAGTCAGCTCCTGGTCTTGTTTTTGCTTACTGTATAGAGCTTCTCCATCTTTGGCTGCAAAGAATATAATCAATCTGATTTTGGTGTTGACCATCTGGTGATGTCCATGTGTAGAGTCTTCTCTTGTGTTGTTGGAAGAGGGTGTTTGTTATGACCAGTGCATTTTCTTGGCAAAACTCTATTAGTCTTTGCCCTGCTTCCTTCCGTATTCCAAGGCCAAATTTGCCTGTTACTCCAGGTGTTTCTTGACTTCCTACTTTTGCATTCCAGTCCCCTATATGAAAAAGACATCTTTTTTGGGTGTTAGTTCTAAAAGGTCTTGTAGGTCTTCATAGAACCGTTCAACTTCAGCTTCTTCAGCATTACTGGTTGGGACACAGACTTGGATTACTGTGATATTGAGTGGTTTGCCTTGGAAAAGAAAAGAGATCATTCTGTCGTTTTTGAGATTGCATCCAAGTCCTGCATTTCAGACTTTTTTGTTGACCATGTTGGCCACTCCATTTCTTCTGAGGGATTCCTGCCCACAGTAGTAAATATAATGGTCATCTGAGTTAAATTCACCCATTCCAATCCATTTCAGTTCACTGATTCCTAGATGGGCTCGATAAAGGACAGAAATGGTATGGACCTAACAGAAGCAGAAGATATTAAGAAGAGATGGCAAGAATACATAGAAGAACTGTACAAAAAAGATCTTTATGACCCAGATAATCATGATGGTGTGACCACTGACCTAGAGCCAGACATCCTGGAATGTGAAGTCAAGTGGGCCTTAGAAAGCATCACTATGAACAAAGCTAGTGGAGGTGATGGAATTCCAGTTGAGCTATTCCAAATCCTGAAAGATGATGCTATGAAAGTGCTACACTCAATATGCCAGCAAATTTGGAACACTCAGCAGTGGCCACAGGACTGGAAAAGGTCAGTTTTCATTCCAATCCCAGAGAAAGGCAATGCCAAAGAATGCTCAAACTACTGCACAATTGCACTCATCTTACACGCTAGTAAAGTAATGCTCAAAATTCTCCAAGCCAGGCTTCAGCAATATGTGAACCATGAACTTCCTGATGTTCAAGCTGGTTTTAGAAAAGGCAGAGGAACCAGAGGTCAAATTGCCAACATCCACTGGATCATGGAAAAAGCAAGAGAGTTCCAGAAAAACATCTATTTCTGCTTTCTTGACTATGCCAAAGCCTTTGACTGTGTGGATCACAATAAACTGTGGAAAATTCTGAAAGAGATGGGAATACCAGACCACCTGACCTGCCTCTTGAGAAATTTGTATGCAGGTCAGGAAACAACAGTTAGAACTGGACATGGAACAACAGACTGGACTCCAAATAGGAAAAGGAGTTCGTCAAGGCTGTACATTGTCACCCTGTTTATTTAACTTCTATGCAGAGTACATCATGAGAAACGCTGGACTGGATGAAACACAAGCTGGAATCAAGATTGCCAGGAGAAGTATCAATAACCTCAGATATGCAGATGACACCACCCTTATGGCAGAAAGTGAAGAGGAACTCAAAAGCCTCTTGATGAAAGTGAAAGTGGAGAGTGAAAAAGTTGGCTTAAAGCTCAACATTCAGAAAACAAGGATCATGGCATCCGGTCCCATCACTTCATGGGAAATAGATGGGGAAACAGTGGAAACAGTGTCAGACTTTCTTTTTCTGGGCTCCAAAATCACTGCAGATGGTGACTGCAGCCATGAAATTAAAAGATGCTTACTCCTTGGAAGGAAAGTTATGACCAAGCTAGACAGCATATTCAAAAGCAGAGACATTACTTTGCCAACAAAGGTCCGTCTAGTCAAGGCTATGGTTTTTCCTGTGGTCATGTATGGATGTGAGAGTTGGACTATGAAGAAGGCTGAGCTCTGAAAAATTGATGCTTTTGAACTGTGGTGTTGGAGAAGACTCTTGAGAGTCCCTTGGACTGCAAGGAGATCCAACCAGTCCATTCTGAAGGAGATCAGCCCTGGGATTTCTTTGGAAGGAATGATGCTAAAGCTGAAACTCCAGTACTTTGGCTACCTCATGCGAAGAGTTGACTCATTGGAAAAGACTCTGATGCTGGGAGGGATTGGGGGCAGGAAGAGAAGGGGACGACAGAGGATGAGATGGCTGGATGGCATCACTGACTCAATGGATGTGAGTCTGAGTGAACTCCGGGAGTTGGTGATGGACAGGGAGGCCTGGCGTGCTGTGAATCATGGGGTTGCAAAGAGTTGGACACGACTGAGCAACTGATCCGATCTGATCTGATATTCCTCAACTGACTCATCTGTAAAATGGAGATAATAGTATTACTTACCTCAGGGCTGTTGCTAGAATTAAATAAGTTATTATGTGTGAAGTTTTTAGAGATGTGTCTGTCACAGAGTTGTATGCTATAAGTACTAGATACTGTGATATATTACCTCATGCAGTGCTTATAATTCCATGACATCCATTCTGTTTGTGTAGGAGAGAATGAAACTTGGAAACAGTGAGCAATATGTCTCTGTTTGAGCTAGAATTTCAACCCAAGTGTTCTCTCCCACCCATTGGCTAAACACTCCATACTCCCAAGAATGCATTCGACTATGAATTTCTTTGTCTCAAGACCTTGCAAGAAACTCATGCTCTGTGGAATACAGTGGACAGTGCTAACTTAGGGTAAATAGGCTTAGGGGCTATAGAGTTTTGGGGTCTTCCTCAGAAACATTTTAATATGGTTCATGTTTTAGAGTTAACAATTCAGCATATTTTTCACTCACTGTGTTTCACAGCCATCAAACAAGCAAGAATTGTTAACTTTTATCTACAGTAAGAACTACTATACTTTTCAGTTAAAAGAACTAATAAATCCCCTTTTTTATTCATCAGTATTTGTTGGGTTCTTTCTTATTTTCAACAGAAAACACACCAGGTGCTACCATAGAGATATTTTGAAATGTTGTCTTTCCTTGATATCACCTTGAACAAAGCCTAACATAGTATTTCTACATTTTAAATTTGCCTTCTTATCAAAGGAAAAAAAATCAGTTTTTTTAACTTCCCAAATTTTAATTTAATAAAATTTAAATATTAGAACATTAGAATTCTGTTCAGAATTGTTAATCATCAATAATTAAATTAAGTAATTCTAGGAATTCTTATAAGAGTACATGAAAACAGATTAAGCACAGGCGAAAATCAAATATGCTTTGGTTACTCAACTCCAGGTTTGGAATTCAAAACTTGGATAGAAATTACTTTTGATTCAATAAATAATATAATTACAGTAAGGAAATTCTTTTTTAAATAATTAACTACACTCAAATCATTTGTTCTTTAGCTAACTTCCCATTTTTTTATTCCCTCAACACAGACAAGCAAAAATTATATTGATTCCTGAGAGACAGCCCATCCCTGAGAGATTATGGCAGCTCTTCCTTTTGTTTTGTCCTGTCATCCCACCAGATCCCTCTGGGGCCCACTGCACACGTAATCTGTTTCTCAATCAGCACTCTGCCGGAAGAGTGTTTGCAAAGAAGTAAACAAGGCCCAGGACCATGTCCTTGAGAACTAACACTAAAATATTTCATGGCCAGCTTGAGAAGATGAAGACTGTGACAGAGAATGAGAAACAAAGAAAAAGATGAATGAGAGAATCAGGCAAGTCCGGTGTTGATTCAGTTATGCTTTCCAGTAGAAGGCGAAAACCTAGCTCAAACTAACAAGCAGTGGTTAGTTTGACTGACTCTCTTGAGTTAAAAGTCCAGATGTACAGAAAGCTTCAGGTATGGTTCTATCAGGATTCTCATTCTGTTTCTTGGAGATTCTCTCATGGTACTGTTTCCATGGGATTGTTTCACTTCTATGCTAAATGAAGTTCATCAGAACACAGACTGTGTCCTTCTCCATTTACTTCTGAGGGAGAGAGAAGACCACTTATAGGGATCGCTCTTCAGTGTGACCATGTGAATGTCACTATGGGCATAGGTCTCAGATCTCAGATCCATAGCCAGTACTGAATAAATTACTGTGGCAAGAGCAAGGAGACTAATACATACCCACTCCTAAAACTGGGTTGGTTTAGTCCTACCTAAACTTCACCTATGCTATATGATGAGAGAGGGATGGAGTGGATACCATACAACCAAAATGTCTTTTGCAGTTGTTATGGGTATCAGGGTAGGTAACTGTATCAAGAATGAAGGAGTTATCAACTATATTTAATTTTATGGAGTTGGATGGGCAGAAATCCTACTGGAGAGGACAGAGGTGTGAAGTGTGGTACAGAATAAGGATGGTGTGTACAGGTGATTATACTAACATGGCTTGGATGGGAGCATAGCAATGCAACTGTAGTTGTAATAGGGTATGGGATCAATGGATGATTTGTTTTTAGAATAGGAAGCTTTACGCACGTTTTATACTTTGGGGAATGATCTAGTTATGAGAGAAAAAGGAAAAAAAAAAAAACCTGATAAAGCTGAAAGAAAAAGACCATAACTGATTGTTATGGTCCAAATTCATATGCTGAACTCTTAGCCCCAGAACCTCAGAACATAACTATACTTGGGGTTAAGGTCTTTAGAGAGGTCATTAAGTTATAATGAGATAATTAGGATGGGCCCTAATCTAATATGACTGATGTCCTTATAAGAAGAAGAGATTATGACACAGGTACAGAGAAAAGACCATGTAGAGACAAAGGGAGACGAGGACGATCTATAAGAGAAAGAGAGAGGTCTCAAACCTTGCTCACATTCTATCTAAGGTGTCTTGCCTCCAGAACTGTGAGAAAATAAGTTTCTATTGTTTAAGCCACCTAGTCTGTGGTATTTATTGTGGCAGCCCTCACAAGCTAATAACAATGTTAAATTAAAGCCAGTGAGACCGTGAGAAGGCTGGGAGACAGAAGCATATGAGGAGGAACTAGCTCTTTGTAAGAGGAAGGCTGTTTCTTCACAACATACAGCATCATGTATCTGCTGGTGGAGGATGGTTAAATTTCCATCAGATAGTTTCCTTTTTTTTTTTTTAATGAAATATGATACCAGTTAGGTTTTTGTTGTTGTTGTTTCTGTTAAGGGTAGGCTGTCAGCCCTAGAGGTTTCAAAAGAAAAGGGAAAACATGAAATAATTGCTTCTATGAGTGAGAAATCAAGAAGGGTAATTACTTGACAATTTAACTGAATACTTGTTTTTGGAAAATAACCATGTCTCACTTTAGTTCTTACATAATGTATGCTTTTTAAAATTTTTAATTTAAAAATAGGAAAAAGGGAAAAGCCCAAATCCTTCACAAGTAGCCACAATTTATTAAGTGTTGGTATTTAGATAACTATAATGTCAGGATTTAAAATGACTTTTTTTTTTAAAGAAAACTTTTAAAAGTTAAAAAATTCTAATCTAATGAGGAAAACAGATATTCCTTTAAGAATGGAATTGTTCATTTCACAATTCATGGTCAACTGCGATCATTTTAAACGTCCTCCTTGTCAGCAACGCTGCATGTTGGTCGAAGAGATGGGTCAGCTGTATTAAAAAAAAAATCTGAGTGAGAGAAACAAATATTAGTTATGACTATCCAAGTACTTTCTAGGGAATAGAGAGTCTCAGCCATTGAGCTTTGAGTATGTTAAATTTCAATGGTGAGCTAACCTTGTTGAGACAAATGTATCAAGTTATAGTTAATGACTTCAAACTTTTCAGTTGCCTGGGAAACACTACCTTATTATAAACTGAATATATTAGAGTGTCTTTCTTAACCTAATGCTATTAAACAAATTATTTCTAACTTCCTGTAATCTAATTTCAACTTCAAAACTCACTTTCTCATATCTGTATTGGTCTGCCAACATGGACAGACTCCACTGCTGTGAGAGACAGATCTTATAGTAAATCAATACAGTTGCGTCTTATTGTAATTTGGAATCTTCTGCTGCTTCACTTCAGGGAGAGAATGTGCTGACCATGGTAAAATGCGTATTTTAGGACAGTGTCCAAATATATTTAAGGATAGAATCAATTGAATCTTTTGGTATGTTGGATGATGGGATGGGAGGAAAGAAAGGACATTGCATCTGGATTTCTGATTTGGGTAACTAGTTTGATAGACATGCCATTTGCTGTGATAAAGAAACTAGAAGAAATATAGTGGAGAAGATAATAAATTAAAATTCAAAGTTAACATAAAGCATGGGAAAATATTTTAGTAAGATAATTTTTATTTCTGGGCAAATATTCAGAAGGTAAAGAAAATTCCTTTATTACCTCTTATTAAGGGCAGAACAATCATCTAAGAAAATTTTGTCATTTTCACAGACAGAAAACCAAATTCTAGTTTTATATCAATGTAATAACTGATACTAAAATTTCTTTTTAAAATCTTATAAATAAGCCCATAATCTTAGCCAGGTTTTTACCACAGAAATAAAATTCCTTTCCTATAAGCTTTCTAACTTTCCATGTTCATTCAGACTTTATCTAGCCCTTTCTTATTCCTCATTCTGAAGCAACTAATAATTTTACTTTAGTGTAAAATTATCTTTTTTTTAAACAGAAACACAACCTACATATTTTGCATAATTAATTTAGCATAAACCTAGGGTTTTAAGTTACCAAAAGACCGTAGAAACTACCTTCAAGTTGGCACACTACATGTAGAAACTAATTATTGTTAAAATAAAGTTTTTTCAAGAATAAGTTCAGTTTCAATAATTTCTGAGAAAATCAGAAACATTAAAAGGTGTTAAAAAGGAAGAATGAAGAACAGGGATGATCGCTTAGATAAGCCAGTTTGAAGGTTGTCAAGTTCTCCCAAGAGGCAACTGAAGTTCTAAATAGCCTTTTGGGAAATTTGGCTCTTTCTTAAGATATTAAACTGAATCACTGCCGGAGTAGAAAGCATGTAGTCTCATGCTGTCAACAGAGAATAAGAGGGAAAAAATGGGCCTTATAGAATGAGAGTTATACATGGTATTAACAGAGGAACAGAGTTTGAGGGAACCCTCACCCCCAGCACACACACACACACACACACACAATCTTCTTGGTTCTGCTGCTGCTGCTGCCAAGTCACTTCAGTCGTGTCTGAGGAAATTCCCGCATTCCAATCCCAGTTTAGAGGATCCAAGGGAAAACAAAAGAAGCTCCCAAAAGGGGGCAAAGAAAAATCTGCTTGCCAAAAAGAATAAAAGTAACTCTTCAATACCACGCTACAACAAACAAATTTCCTGAGCACTGGATTGGACTAGGAGTTGTGATTCTTCACCAGGGATCCTGATTTCTCTAACTAGAAAAAGACACAGTGGGCCTGAGAAGCCACTAGGAATACCAGGATGAAGACAAGGGGGTCCAAGGGGCAGTCAACACTACATCTGAAGCATGGCACCATTAACTGCCAAATGATATACAACTCTTTAGTAAAGAGAGATTTTATTTAAAAGGATTATTACAAGGTAAAAGAAATGACTACTGCAATACAGGGAAGGGGACTTTTGTAATAGGGAGAATTCTTTGACTACAGATCTCTAAGTATCTCTAAATTCAACTTTAGATATGCTACCTTTGAGGATTCTGAAAGAGAAGGCATTAGAGGAAGTCATCAAGAGGACATGACTTCCTGTTGACCCTAGAACTGGACGTGGACAATCAGAGACTCTTTACCCCTCTACTGTACTTGGAATGTACATACCACCCACCATTCTCACAGTGGGAACTGTCTTTAAGGATGTAGCCTTGAGAAAACAATCTGTTCTTGTGATAATCTGGACAGTACATGGGACTGAACCCAGTTAAGATCTCTATATACACTTTTAAGATTATGCTGTGTGGGTACAGAGATCTACTCATTTTGCAGCTGCCCAAGACAAACCTCCTATGTAAATTCTCTTACTTATTAAACCTGCCATTACCAACATGGAGTGATCTACTTCTTTCTTGGGTCTCTCCTTCCTCTCTGTATGTATGGCCGATTTGGGTTTTACTCAGGAAATTTTCAAGGTTTTAAAACAGAAAGGTGTCCTACAAACAACTTAGATTTATTCATCTGAAGCTTAGAAGAAAAAAATCTGAAAGTATAAGGTTTAATAATTATTGGTATATAAAAGAAATTGAAGCACTTTGACTGAATAACGTGACCTAGGAAGAGTGTATAAACAGAGTAAAGATAAAATTCTGAGTAGTACTGACTCATAACAATGAGCTGAGGAAGTGCCTCAAAGAGAATAGAAAGGCTCACTGAGAAAGTGAAGGGAAAATCAGGAGCATAGTCCACAAAATCCGGGCAAATAGGTCCTTTCATGAAGGAAACAGAGATGGAAACTTGTGGGATCAGTTCACTCACTCGGTCATGTCCGACTCTTTGTGACCCCATGGAATGCAGCATGCCAGGCCTCCCTGTCCATCACCAATGCCTGGAGC
This sequence comes from Bos indicus, assembly GCF_029378745.1. Taxonomy (NCBI): domain Eukaryota; kingdom Metazoa; phylum Chordata; class Mammalia; order Artiodactyla; family Bovidae; genus Bos; species Bos indicus. The sequence continues at coordinate 45,054,943 of NC_091762.1, read as the reverse complement.
TTCCTCAGACTCCTGTCCATCGAGTCAGTGATGCCATCCAACCATCTCATCCTCTGTCGTTCCATTCTCCTCTTGCCTTCAATCTTTCCCAGCATCAGAGTCTTTTCCAATGAGTCAGTTCTTTGTATCAGGTGGCCAAAATATTGGAGCCTCGGCTTCACATCAATCCTTCCAATTGAATATTCAGGACTGATTTCCTTTAGGATGGACTGGTTGGATCTCCCTGAAGTCCAAGGGACTCTCAAGAGTCTTCTCCAACACCAGAGTTCAAAAGCATCAATTTTTCAGTGGGAAAAGAAGGTTGAATAAAACTGCAATGCAGATCATGGATACTCATGAATAAACCAAATATTTTTCTAATGCAAATAAAACAAACAAAATCCTGCAATGGACTGGAATACAACAAAGGGGAGAATGACTGTAGCCGTGATCAACCAGCCATGATCCTAGTTACCAGCCATGATCCCATCTACCAGCCATGATGATGCCATCTACTTAGTAAATACTTAATAAATTAATGAATGAGCTGCCTCCATCCTTATTCCTTGTCATCCTGCACACTAGTGTAGGTCCCCTACACTATCTGCAAAATGTGACACATGATGGATCAGACACTATCTACCAGGAATTTTAAACTTGAGTGAACTAGAAGGTTCATCTTTTTGGTTGAATTGCTTTTTATGGATGATTATTTCTTACCACTCAGTAATACAAGTTGTCTTGGGATCAGTTTATTATATAACACTGTGTTTGCTATAACATAGTCTATGCCAAGGGCGCCCTCAAATACCTAGCCTTACCCAATGAGTAAGGTCCACTCCTTCCTTTCTCTGGATATCGTATTTCCCCTGTTTTTCTAAAACTAACATATTTGCAGTGTTCTCTGAAGAAATTTTCAACAATCCTTGGATCAAGGATTCATATGGTAGGTATGGAGAACACTCCTAGTGTTCATTCACTATCTTGCCAACCAATCCAGATGTTTCCAGATTAAAAGCTAAAATTTCCAGACTACTCTGCAGCTAGAGATGACCTTGTGACACTGATCTAGCTAACAATGTGTAAGTTGATGGCTGCTTGTTGGGGCTTCCAAAAATACTATGTCTTTTCCTGATTAAAATAAAAAAGATAGACTGATGACATTCACAGTTTATTCTTTGTCTTTATCACTTCTTCCTAGCTGGAATGTAGACTCAATGCACAGAAGTAAAGTTGCCATTATGAAATGATGAAAACAGAAGCTACATGATAAGACTGGCAAGCAGACAGTTAGAAGAATCTTCTGATCTAGGCACCTAAAATTTGGAATGCTTCCATGGACTTCTTATAGTCTAAAAATGTTAATAATAATAGTAACTCCTTACTCATTAAAGTTACTCTAGACACTATACAACCACTATAGACAATATATACAGCCTAAACACAATTTAACAGACAAAATATTCAAGATACTCTCATGCAAGTGGTATCTGTTGTCATGACCCCAACTTGACTAACATGACTTTCTAGCTTTTTCTCTCATTATCTCTATTCCCCCAAATTTCTGGAGAATGCTGCTCTTTATTTCCATGCCTTTGCAAATTCAATCCTCTCTTCCTAGAACTCACTCCTCAGCTCTACATCACAGTTACCTCACCTAGGTAATCTCTGTTTTCTACATAACTTTCTACTTAGATACTTTGTCCAAGAAGCCTTCCCAGAACTATCATATCTAGGATGGGCACCTCCTTTACGTGTTCCCTGAGTACCTTCTACCTATCCTCTACGATCCTGATCACACTATATTGTCATCACTTGCTTACTTCTCTGCCACCCTGTCTAGACAGCAAATTCTTCAAGGGCAGTCCTGTCAGTTTTGTTTCCCTTTGTATCCCCCAAACCAAGTATATTATATGGCTCATAGTATATACTTAACACTGTTCATGGAGTGAATGAATGGAAATATATAAACATATTAATATATACATGCATACATACTCACATACAAACAACAAATGGTGCCTTGGGAAGTTTCTGTCTTTAAAGAACTTTTGTGTTTTAAATTTCAAGTATACTGAAAGATATGTGAAATAGTAAAGGAGACGTTTTGTAATTATAGCTGGGTCTACATTTCAGATTTATCACTCATACCCCTGTGACTTGGGGGAATTTACCTATTTTTTTTTTTTTTTGAGCTTCTATATATTAATTAGTATAATGATTTAAAACTATCTTATGGGTTATTTGTGAGTACACAAAGGGATGATATATGCAATGCCTACCACAGTAGACTCTCAAGAATGTTAGTCCTCTTCCTTTCCTAACATGCAGCCTCTCCTTCAATTAACACAAGCATCTGCTCACACGTTCATTTAAGGGATCCACCTTTATACTGAATTCAACATGCTCCTCTATATGTGAGCCCTTTTCATTCCTTCACTTAACCAATCACAAAATTAATATAATTTTTAAAGTACATAGAAAAGAAGAGGGTAAAAGAGAGTAAACAAAACTAATTTTGTTTAAATTCATTTACAAACGTAATAAATTTAAAGAATATATACATAAGAAGAAAGTATTATGGTTTCAAGCTAAAATTTGTGAGTCCAGGTTTTATATATGATAAATGGCTACCAACTAACTATTCTGATGGAAATATTCTATATCATGATTTTGGTTGGGATTGTACAGTTGTATATAATTATAAAAATTCATCTATTTGTGTATTTAAATTTGGTGAAATTTATTGAATGTTAATTATACCTCAGAAAGGCTTCCCATGTGGCACCAGTGGTAAAGAATCCACCTGCTAATGCAGGAGACATAAAAGATGTGGCTTCGATCCCTGGGTCAGGAAGATCCTCTGGAAAAGGAAATGGCAACCACTCCAGTGTTCTTGTTCCATGGAGAATTCCATGGATAGAGGAGTGTGGTGGCCTACAGTCCACGGGTAACAGAGAATTGTACACAGGTGTCCTGCATTGCAGGTGGATTCTTTATCACTGAGCCACCAAGGAAGCCCAAGATTCCTAATAAAGGGAAGAAGAATTGCATGCAGGCAGAAGTAAGTGGGTCTGTGTTTGAAAACTGGAGGCTTTTGTTTCTTTATTTTTTATTTGTAAACTAAGAGATAAAGTCATCTGTTGAAAGTCAGGAAGGAGTTTATGCAAGCTGGGTTCAGAATCTTCTCTGAACTTTTAAGTGACATCTGACTTTTGAAATAACCATTGCAGTGAGTAAGAAGGAAAACTGAATAAAGAAACACTAGAGTAACTGAGCATTGGTGAGAACACAGTTGAGATGGGTAATTATGAAGTTGCTAAAAACACGTTCAATATTTCTCTCTTTCAATAGTACTCAGGTGTGAATACTTAGAAAATAACCAGTTGTAATTGTCACAGTGAGGGTATCAGTGCCTGTGCGTGCTAAATCACTTCCGTCATGTCTGACTCTTTGCGACTCTCTGGACTGTAGCCTGTAAGGCTCCTCTATCCATGGAATTCTCCAGGCAAGAATACTGGAGTGGGTTGCCATGCCCTCTTCCAGGGGATCTTTCCAACCCAAGGATGGAACCCTTCTCTCCTGTGTCTCCTGCTTTGGCTGTGCTGTGCTGTGCTTAGTCACTCAGTCGTGTCCGACTCTTTGTGACTCCACGGATTGTAGCCCACCAGGATCCTCTGTCCATGGGGATTCTCTAGGCAAGAATACTGGAGTGGGGGTTGCCGTGTCTTTCTCTAGGGGATTTTCCCAACCCAGGGATGGAACCCAGGTGTCCCGCATTGCAAGCAGATTCTTTACCATCTGGGCCACCAGAGAAGCAGCAGGGGGGTTCTTTGTCCCTAGCATCAACTGGTGAAGGTGTTAGTTAAGTTGCTCAGTCGTGTCTGACTCTGTGCTCCTATGGACTGCAGCATTCCAGGTTGTATTAGAGGCACATACAAAAGAAGAAAAACGGACAAGAGGACAGATTGCTAGAGTAACAGAAATAAAGGATCAGGAAATCCAAGCTGAATGATGATATATTAGAGAGAAGTAAAGACATGACTATCCTGATGGTTCAGTGAGACACAATAATGGTCATGAGATAGTAGAAAGAATAAGCTAGATTAATAGAAGGTTGTATTCAGGAAGCACAATGTTTAAAGCACAGTGTTTTTGGTAGCAGAGAAGCTTTTTAAAAAATTAAATATTATAGGGAAAAGAGGGAAGGGAAAAATTGGGAGTTTGGGATTAAGAGATACACGTTTCTATATATAAAAAAGTAACCAACAGGTACCTATTGTATAGCACAGGGAACTACATTAAATATCTTGTAATAACTTATAATGGAAAAAAAGAATCTGGAAAAGATTTTATATATACATATAGATATATCTATATATACATCTAAATCATTTTGTTGTATATCTGAAACTAACACAGCATTGTAAACCAACTATACTTCAATCATATGTTACTTGTTTTGAAAAACTTAATTCTTTATAAAGCATGACAACATGAAGGCATTCTCTTTGAAATTTTGGAGAAAAGCCTAAATTATTACATGCATTTACATAAAGGCTAAATCACCTTTGGCCGCTCACATCCTCTCCTCCTCTCCAAAAAGGTGATTCATGATCTTGGTTTGATGTTTATTTCACATACATACACAAGTACCCACACAACATATTATTGATTTGTGTATATGTATATCGATTTATTACTAAAAAGTGAGAGAGTTCCAGAAAAACATCTATTTCTGCTTTATTGACTATGCCAAAGCCTTTGACTGTGTGGATCACAATAAACTCTGGAAAATTCTTCAAAAGATGGGAATACCAGACCACCTGACCTGCCTCTTGAGAAATCTGTATGTAGGTCAGGAAGCAATAGATAGAACTGGACATGGAACAAAAGACTGGTTCCAAATAGGAAAAGGAGTATGTCAAGAGTGTATATTGTCACCCTGCTTATTTAACTTCTATGCAGAGTACATCATGAGAAATGCTGGACTGGAAGAAGCACAAGCTGAAATCAAGATTGCCAGGAGAAATATCAATAACCTCATATATGCAGATGACACCACCCTTGTGGCAGAAAGTGAAGAGGAACTAAAAAGCCTCTTGATTAAAGTGAAAGAGGAGAGTGAAAAAGTTGGCTTAAAGCTCAACATTCAGAAAACAAACATCACGGCATCTGGTCCCATCACTTCATGGCAAATAGATGGGGAAACAGTGGTAAACTTTATTTTGGGGGGCTCCAAAATCACTGCAGATGGTGATTGCAGCCATGAAATTAAAAGACGCTTACTCCTTGGAAGGAAAGTTATGACCAACCTAGATAGCATATTAGAAAGCAGAGAGCCATGAAATTAAAAGACGCTTACTCCTTGGAAGGAAAGTTATGACCAACCTAGATAGCATATTAGAAAGCAGAGACATTGTCCACAAAGGTCCATCTAGTCAAGGCTATGGTTTTTCCAGTGATCATATATGGATGTGAGAGTTGGACTGTAAAGAAAGCTGAGCACAGAAGAATTGATGCTTTTGAACTGTGGTGTTGGAGAAGACTCTTGAGGGTCCCTTGGACTGCAAGGCGATCCAACCGCTCTGTCCTAAAGGAGATCAGTCCTGGGTTTTCATTGGAAGGACTGATGTTGAACTGAAACTCCAATACTCTGGCCACCTGATGTGAAGAGCTGACTCATTTGAAAAGACCCTGATGCTGGGAAAGATTGAGGGCAGGAGGAGAAGGGGACGACAGAGGATGAGATGGTTGGATGGCATCAATGACTCAATGGACATGATTTTGGGTAGGCTCCGGGGGTTGGTGATGGACAGGGAGGCCTGGTGTGCCATAGTTCATGGAGTCACAAAGAGTAGGACACGACTGAGTGACTAAACTGAACTGTTGTTTATACATAGTCTGCTACTTGCTATTTTCATTTGATGTTTTATTTAACCATCATATCTGACTTTGTTGATAAATGGAGCTGCTGTTCATTCCTTTAACTACCATAGATCATTTCATTACAGGAATATATCGTAATTTATTGAATCATTTCTTTCTTAGATGTGCATCAGTCGGGGTTCAGTACAAGAAACAAATAGCTATATGTATATTAAGCATGTACAAATAACATACAAGGAATTGGGGCTTACAAAACTATTAGAAAAGCTAAAAAGAGAAAGTTCTCATCAGGTATTTCAGAAATATCTTCCAAAACAATATGAAATTGGCCAACTAAGGTAGACACTACCTTGAGACCACTTCTGAAGCTGTACCCAAATCAGTTTGCCAACACTGTTTCTACTGCTTCCACCCCAACTTTCTCAACACCTAGGAAGCCAGGGAATAGATCCTGGAATAATACTACTGTAGAGACAGTCAGTCAAACAACAACAGCAGTAGGCAAAATCTGTACATTTTCACTGCCTTGCTTTCTTTTAGAAATTACCAAGTAAAAGCAGAAAGATGGTGTCCACCTCACTTCCAAACCCCATGTGAACACATCTAAGTAATGAAACCAATTTGCACTCAAAGTTCTAGCTGCAGTAGTGTCTAGTTAGCTTTCTGATTTCAAAGAATAGGAGGTAAACAAAATTTGAATGAGCTGATCCATAATATACAACACAGAAGAAGGTTACTTAGATTACTTCCAATTCTTTTCAATTATAAAAATTCTATAATGAGCATACCTGTATGTGTCTCTGTGTTTTTATCTAGAGAAAAGACTTAACTGGAATTTCTGGGTCAAAAGTATCACATTAATCAGCTCAGCTTGCTACAGCAAAATACCACAGACTGGATGACTTAAATATCAGGTATGTATTTTCTCGTGGTCCTGAAGGCCAGAAGTCCAAGGTGCTGTCCAGGCAAGCTTCTTATGAGATCTCTGTGCCCAGATTACAGAGAGCCATCTTCTCATTGTATTCAAACAAGGTCTTTCTTCTGTGCACAGGAGGACGCAGACAATCATTTGGGGTCTCTTTATTAGAAGGACTTTTATTATAAGGCCATCAGTCTTATAGGATTAGGGCCCTAATCCTTGTGACCTCATTTAACCTTTATTACCTCTTGCTGCTGCTAAGTCGCTTCAGTCGTGTCCGACTCTGTGCAACCGCATAGTCAGCAGCCCACCAGGCTCCCCTGTCCCTGGGATTCTCCAGGCAAGAACACTGGAGTGGGTTGCCATTTCCTTCTCCAATGCATGAAAATGAAAAGTGAAAGTGAAGTCGCTCAGTCGTATCTGAATTATTACTTCTTGATAGGCTCTATTTCCAAATATTGTCATATTGGGGATTTGGGCTTCAATGTGTGGATTTTTGGAGAAAGGCAATTCAGCCCATATTTTATAGGTAAAATTTTTATTTGCCAATTATTTCTAGGTTTCTTTTTTCTAATTACTATCAAATTGAGTCAAATATATCAAACTCTCTAAACAACAATGTTTGAAAAATTTTAAAAACTTCTAGATCTTAGATAATTACATAGATAAAAAATGAACTTTATCTATTTTTTTAATTATTATATTTGAGTGTCTTTTTAAATACTTAAAGTCCATTCACATATATATATATACACACACACACACACACACATTTTTCTGACAAAATAATTGAGTTGAAATGGTCAGAAAGTCTTCAGTGTTATAGAAGATAAAGAACTTAGAAATAATCATGAAGAACACATTTGCTCAGGATGGCTGTAGGATTTTGAATATAAGGAAAAACTGTAGACCTAAAACCAAAATCATGTCTTTAGGGAAGAGATAGAGAAGTAAGTGGATGGCATTACCAAGAATGGGAGGAGTACGCTCTATCCCCATGCCCTATGCCTGAATGGCTTTTGATATGCAGGTTCACCCAGCTAACAAATACTCTCTAGATTCATATGAAAGACTATATGCCGAGGTTTCTGCCTTCAAAGAGTATGTAGTCAGAGCATTTACCAGTATTGTCACTATTAAATCACTCTTTTGATACAACCATTCAAAAGAGAAATATTCTTATCTGAGACTTCTACACATAAAATTATTCTTATCTTTAAAAAAATAGTTCTACCATATAAGATCAAACATTTACATAACATATTTAAAGCAATATTCAGTCTCATGATAATAACTGCAATTTTTTTCAAAAAGATAAGGTCAAGGTTAAAATTGTTGTTTAATACTTATAAATATTCAATAGTGTTGCTTCTGTTCTCAAAGAATATTAATAATTCACTGCAATTTTTTCTCTTTTTTCCTAGAGCTATTAAATGTGAGAGTTTTAATGTACTTATTTATTTATCCCTCTTTTATGCATTTATTTGACATCATCATTTTTCACAGCCCAGGTATATTAAAGAGTTGATTTTTCAAACAAACACTCTTTAATTTTAAGAAACTGTATCTAATGTAGGTCATATAAAAATATTTCCCCAGGCCAAAGTGTTTATACTAAGTTCTGATGCTAAGGAAATTTCTTGACAAGTTTCTTTTTGAAACAAAAATGCAATTTTAAGAAAAAGAAATGAAAGATTTCCCTGGGATCATGCCATATTACAAAAATTGTATCTTTCAAACTCCGCATCATAATGAAAGGAAGTAAAAACTACTCTAGCTCTGAACAATTTTCTAGATGGTTTGTATTTACAGAAAGTGAGCATCAGCAACAATTTCCAGAATGGCTACATGAGGAGATCCACAGACCTGCTTCTCAGAAAAACAACGATCGAGCCTGTGCATTGATTCCATCTCTGCCACCACAATCACTTAGTTCATGGGCCCATTAAGCAAGAGATGTGACAGCTGGGAGGAAAGGATGACTGACTTCCCCAGAGTTGATCATTTTGTTCACCTGATCACTAAGAACCTCCTCTGCAATAGTGGTCCTCTGGCGGACATTTCACATTCACTAATACCTCTGCAGTCTGTGCCCATTCTAAAGTCCATCCACATATTTATTCTTCCGTAAGCTTACTTTCCATCAATTTTCCAATATTGGTCCTTTCAATCCCTGACCAGTCCAACCAAACCATTTGCAACTACCCATAAATTAATACAGACCGGTCTGCAAAAGAGGCTCAGGGGTTTTCTTCTTTCTAAGAAGAAATCCAGAATGCCATTTTTGCAGGGTTTGTTTTTCTTTTTTCCCCTGGAATAATTCCTGTATTGTTTGCCGTCCAGTAAGGAGATAACACCATAGAGTCATTTGAACAGGGAAAGTTTAATATAAAGCTTTATTAACAGGGGATTGGAGTAAGGAGGAATTGGCTACTGAGAGTTAAAAAGAATTCTAAAGAATCCAGGAATAGCAGATATAAGATGTGGTCTCTACACCTATGGCTGAAATAAGTACCTAAGAAAAAGCCTTGTTGCTGTGGTTGAGATGCAGATGTCATCAGAAAGAACACCACCTTGGCTTCCTGAATGGTAAGTCAGTGAATTCACTCGTTAGTGGAACCTGTTGGAAGTCCAGCCTCTGGGAGGTGCTGAGCCTCAGAACTTGTTAGGCATCAGGAAAAACTACTAGACACTGTCAGCCAGGGGCTGGTAGTCCTGGTCTCCTGGAGGTAAGTGCACTCTCAGGTACAGCACAGACTGGTCAGTTCCGGGCTGGCTCTGCAGGACAAAGGTTAGGGAATGGCTGACCTCCAGTGCACCTGGTGTGTGTCCAGGGCTGGGACTGCGGAGAGGATATGGGGTGTAGCAATCTGGGCTGAGACTGCCACAGTATTGGGATTTCTAGACTCGGCCTCTGCAGCTGCATGCGTCTGAGCGAACATAGTGAAACCGTGTGTCCTGCAGGAACTTTACATTCTAGAAACTATGCAGGGGCTGAACAGAGGAGGAAAAAAGCTTTCTGCAGGTCACTGGCTAAGAGAGCACACCCAAAACAGGAAAAGAAAATGCTTTCTCCTCTAGTGCCCTCCCAAGCCCTCTACTGACAAAGCTTAACATTATGCTAGGGTGCAAAGTAGAAATATTTGTAAGGCCCAACACCAGTATTACGGGGCTTCCCAGGTGGTGCTAGTGGTAAAGAAAGTAAAAGTGAAAGTCGCTCAGTTGTTTGCAACTCTTTGTGACCCCATGGACGACACCGTCCATGGAATTCTCCAGGCCAGAATACTGGAGTGGGGAGTATTTTCCCTTCTCCAGAATATCTTTCCAACCCAGGGATTGAAGCCAGGTATCCTGCATTGCAGGAGGATTCTTTACCAACTGAGCTTTCAAGAACCCACCCACCAATGCAGGAGACGTAAGAGACATGAGTTCAATCCCAGGTTCTGGAAGATCCCTTGGAGGAGAGCATGGTAACCCACTCCAGCATTTTTGCCTGGAGAATCCTATGGACAGAAGAGTCTGGTGGGCTATAGTCCTTGGGGTCACAAGGAGTCGGACATAGCTGAAGCAACTCAGCATGCACACACCATTATTACAAAGTAGGCAACAAGAGTGAATTTAAGTGAACAGGTTAAAAATCAACCATCAGTTCATGATAACTGTTTTTCATTCTTGGATTTTTAGGGTTTTTTGGTAGCATCCTGTAGTTATTTTTATTCTTTTTATTTATTATATTTATTTATTTTTGGTGTACTGTTTAAAATTCTTTGGGGCTCTAATCCTTTAATTATTTTAATGGGTGTATGTGCTCAGTGCTCAGTCCTATCTAACTCTTTGTGACTCCATAGACTGTAACCCTCCAGGCTCCTCTGTCCATGGAACTTTCCAGACAAGAATACTGGAACAGGTTGCTATTTCGTACTCCAGGAGATCTTTCTGACCCAGGGATTGAACCCATGTCTTTTGTATCTCCTGCATTGGCAAGTGAATTCTTCACCATTGTGCCACCTGGGAAGCTCTAATCCTGTTTTGTATAGTAACCCTGGTACATGGTAGATCATTTTCTTCAATGTATTTGATTTGGATTGTGATCTAATCTGCAGTATTGCTTTTCTGAAGTGGCTCTGCTAGAAGTGAACTGAAAAGAGGTTTTTCATTTGTTTGTGCCAGAGATTCCAGGGATATATTACTCAACCAGGGTTTCTTGTAGTTTTTGAATTGTGGCTTCCTGAACCATAGTCAGGATTTCAGGGGGAGAGGTCTCTCCCACTTTGAGCCTAGGCTGATCCAGAAGAGTTTTGTTATTGAGAGAATATTTTACAAATTTCCGTTTCTATTATTCTTTCATGACAATTCAGATTCATACCTTTAGATTCTTTAGGCCAATCCTAGCACCCCACCCTTGGGAGCTGGCAGAGTATCATTCAAGTGTTTAGTCTCATTCTCTCACTTAAGCTTTCTTTGTTTCTTCATGCTAGAAGTCAATTACTTCCTTGAAAGCTCATCCGTGCACTTAAAAAGATTCTTGTTATAGTTTGTTAGGATATTTAGCGGAAGGATTGTAAAATTATATATTTTGCTACAATCCAAGAACCAACAGTCCCCAAACATCCTTATAAGTCCTCTCCTCTATTTTTTAAGGCAACATGCATAACACTTTCTTTCAGCGAGTCTTATTTACCAGTTATTATTTACCTTGGGTAAGTTATTGAACCTCAACTTGCCATGGCAGCTACTACTCCTGGTCCTCCTGAAGCCCCAAGATCTAGCAGAACTCATTATTTGTCCTTTGTGGAAAAGATAAATTGGGTTTGCTTCTCCTGCTTTCCTCCCAACACAATCATCCATGAACTTACTGACTGCTTTATTTCCCATCAGATTTTGCATATCACATTTTTTCCTGATCAATTAAATCACCTCCAGCAAAACAAGTAATGCTTATGGGGTGACCTGTCTTATCATGGGTCTCATTACCAGAAACAGCTGACTTTATGAATGGTTGAATGGCATATTAACAGGCAGTTATGGTCTCAGGAGATCCTACCTGGAAAATATGAGAAAGAGGGAGCTTTTTGACAAAATGTATTTTCTCAGAATCAAAAATTAATATATATTAACCAGAGTAAGAGTCCCAAAACCAAGGGACAAAACTGGGTAGGACATCTCTTAATACTATATCTGTATTTAAGGTTTTGTATTATAGTGACCCCATGGACTGTAGCCTAAGAGGCTCCTCCATCCATGGGATTTCCCAGGCAAGAGCATTGGAGTGGGGTGCCATTGCCTTCTCCGATTATAGTGATTGAGAGAATTTAGTACCCAACTAAGAACTCTTCCATTAAAGGACCTAGTGATGATCATATTTAATGAGAAATTGGGACTGTTGTTTGGCAATTTGGAGAAGGCAATGGCAACCTACCCCGGTACTCTTGCCTGGAAAATCCCATGGACGGAGGAGCCTGGTAGGCTGCTGTCCATGGGGTTGATAAGAGTCGGACACGACTGAGCAACTTCACTTTCACTTTTCACTTTCATGCATTGGAGAAGAAAATGGCAACCCACTCCAGTGTTCTTGCCTGGAGAATCCCAGGGACGGGGGAGCCTCATGGGCTGCCGTCTATGGGGTCGTACAGAGTCAGACATGACTGAAGCAACTTAGCAGCAGCAGCATGTGGCAATTTAGTACTTTTTATACCACTGAATACATAAACATGGCATGTTGGTAATTAAACTCTAAAATGTAGTCCATCAGGTACAAAATATCAACAGAGTTACAGCAGAACCACAGGAGGAATAGACATGTTAGAAGCGTGTGTGTGTGTGTATGTATGCGCTCAGTGGTGTCCAACTCTTTGTGACCCCATGGACTTTAGACCACCTGACTCCTCTGTCCTTGGGATTTTCCAGGCAAGAATACTGGAGTGGGTTGGCATTTCCTTCTCCAGGACCTCTTCCATACCCAGGGATCAAACCTTGTGTTTCCTGCATTGGCAGGTGGATTCTTTACCACTGCGCTACTTGGGAAGCCCTTTGGACTTAGAGCTACCCCAGACGTGAGCAGGTTTGGATTTTCCTCCTTTGGGGAGCCAGGGACTATATTCCCAGGAGTTTGAAGAATAGCTGAAGTATATTTAGCAGAAATTGGGGAAAAAATAGAAAGTATGTGAGGAATTGTGATTTTAATGTTGGTTGGCCAAAGGAATGAGTTGTAGTAGGGATTTTTTTTTTTTTTCTTTTCTTTTTTTCTTTTGGCTGACCAGTATCAATCTGGACTTAATATGCTTAGAAATCTAATTTGTCTTTTAAATGTCTAATTTGTCTTTTAACCCCCTTTCAGGGTTTTGAAAGTAGAATAATTAACAGAGAAACAGGACTGTGGGCACTTTTGTGGTATAACAGCAAAGGAAGTTCTCAGAGATAGCTGTGGTACTGATGTGGGTATCAGCACCTGGAGTTCAGTGATATCACTGTCAGTGGTAGTGTGTGGAGGGGGTGTGATATCTGATGCTCAGTACTGGTGGTGGCAATGTCTGCCGTATTAGTTCCGTGGTATGAGTTCGGCTGTGATACAAGCTTGGTTTGTTCTGTCCATTTTCTGAGCTCGTCTCTATGCTTTCTGGCAATTCTCTGAGTCACAGTATCCTTAAGAATTTCCTGGTTCAGACTGCAATTCGAAAAACTTGAATCTTTCTCACTAGCCAATATGAGCTTAGAGAGGAAAAAGTCTTTTAATAACTTGTATCCTTTGTTTTCTCTTAGCAGAGAGCTTTTTTGGGTGGGTACATCTGCTACTGTGATTTATTAATAAATAATGTGATCTCTAATCTTAAAATGTTATAATTTAATAAAGAATGTAAGGCATTTACATGAAATAAATGCAATCTATTACATGAAATAAAAGTAAATGCTAAATTGGGAACAGACTGTGTCAATCAGAAAATCTTCCTCAAAGACATGGGATTACAGTTAACTCCTGAAGGATGGGCAGGAGATGGCATTTTGGGTACAGGAACCATAAAGCATAGGCAGGAGCTTGGATATTCAACCATCAGGGAGACATGCTTGATTGAAGAAGTGTGTTTATGAACTGAAACCAATTTGACTGGTTAAGAGGCACATATCACTAAGGCCTTGTCTTCTAATCAGAAAGAAATTCTCTTACACGTCTTTTTCTGAAGTTAAACATGTTAAACATTAGGCTAAACATTTTGCCGCAGACATTTTAGAAGCCACGTTTGAATTAGCCTTTGCTCTACGTGCAAACTTCTTAGCTGTTCTTTCCTGGCTGATGGGAGAAGAGAGTTGGGGCGGAGGTGAGTAAGTAATACAACCTGAAAATAGTTCCAAATATATCGATTTACATTCCATTTTCCTTTATTTTTGGAATTTCTTTTTTTAAATTATTTTTAATATTAATAATAAGCAGCCAACAACTAAACAGTTACGGCTTTGCATTGGCAGTGTAAAGACTGAAGACTATTTCTCAATGGCAACGTCCGGACAGTCATGCTTGCTGTCCTTGACCCTTAGTACCATTCTTGCTCACTGACTTCAGAAAGACTTCCAGGAGTAAAGATACATTTGAAAGTGGCTGAAAATAGTTTTAAAATCCAACTTCCCTGGCTTGATAGTGAAATGACCACACAGTCTGGTCACTGGGTCAAAAATCAATTACAAAACAGAAGAGTTTTTGCATTAGCCTTAGTAAAAGACGGACTCGAAAACCACAACCGGGGAAAAAAATAAAGCAACCATTAAACTACAGGAAATACAGTATTGGTTTTTTCCTCTTGGCGAGATGGGTCGACTGCTTTCCAGCCCCGCTGTGGCTCCTCTGAAGTTCACGGTTCGCTCTGTCTCTTCTGCCCAGATCCCCGCCGCCATAGAAGCCTTCGCAGGGTAGCCCTGCAGCCAGGTCCCACTCCCTACCTTCAGGGGACGGCGTCCCAGGCCCCACCCTAGCCAGAGCCCCAGAGTCCCACTCTTTTGCCTCCGGCAGGCCCCAAGCCAGGTGGGGACGAACCCAGGTCGGGCGTTTGCTCCCAGTTCCGCGTCTGCGCAGCGGACGTGGGGCTGGAGCGGGGCTGGCCGGGGAGGCGCAGGATGCGCGGGAGCCAATGGGCAAGCTCGGGGAAGCCGGGCTGGCGGCGACGGCCGGACCGGCGCGCACTCTCGGGATGGAGGGCGAGTGCCGGGCGTCTCAGGCGCGCTCCTGGGGCCTCCCGGCTGGGGGCGCCGGCGGGGACAGCCCGGGGGGTGACGCCCCCCTCCCCGGCAGCATCAGCTCCTCCTCCCTGCTGCAGGCCGAGGTGCTGGATCTGGACGAGGACGAGGACGACCTGGAGGTGTTCAGTAAGGTGAGGGCTGCGCGGCGGCGCGTCCCGGGAAAGTTCCAAGTCAACTCCCAGAGTTGGCCCCGCCGTGCGGCGGCCGCCCTAGCGCGCTCACCCGGCCCCGCCGGAGGCTCGGAGCCGAGGGTGGGTGGGTCTTCCCAGGCCGCCTGATCCTGCCTGGCTGCTCGCCGCCCCGGTGGCTGACTCCCAGCACGTCCCGAATTGCAGCAGTTCACTCTTCTGCACTTTGACCTTGCGTTCGGCAGGGCCATGGCTTCGTGGAATCTGCAAAGTTGTGCCATTTCCCACTTTTCTCTTCTTTCCTTCTCTGACGCGGATATTTCCAGGGACAGTGCTGGAACCGGGGAGGCGGTGGCCCGAAAGTGCCCCCGCCCCTGGCAGCTTCTTTTAGGGCGCAGCCAGCCCTGAACCCTGGGAGCGAAATCACCCGAGTCTAGGGAAATTATTCTTGATTTAGTGTTGTTGCTGGTTTTGGATTGGAGACTTGGGTGGCGCCGGAGGTTAGTCTTAAGTCTAGTGGGAAGAGGCGTTAGGGAATCCCTCTTCAGGAGAAAACAGTTGGTGTGTCCAACTAGGAAGCTCCTGCGCTGCGGAGCTCAGGATTTTTTAGATAGCTCCTACCACCCAACTCACCACCGGCGCTTTCATTTTTAAACCTAACCCAGGGAAACCTAGAGACCAAAGGGCCCTCTGAACTTTCAGGATTGTTGGAGAGAAATTGACTCGGTCACTGGCAGACTTGTGGTGCCCGTAGGCTGATGGTTGTAATTTTGTTATGGAAAAGAAAAATACCATTCTTGGGAGGCCATTCAATGCCACTGCAGCTTCTCTCAGTTGCTGCTGGTAGAAGAGTTGAGATGGGAACATTGTATTTTCATTACTAAGAAGCCTGTTCAGTAGGTGTGTTACCTTGAGGTGTTAAGTAAAGCAACAGACTTCACCACTGCTTTATTCTGGGAGAGAAGTTATAAAGTGGACAAGCATACTCAGACCACAAAGAGGAATATGCAAAACTCCCCGCCTTTTTTCCCTATAGGATTAAGTGAAGTGGTAGGCACAGGTGTATTGGGGAAGTTCAGACAGAGTATCTGGTTTATACACTTGATGAAATCACATGACCTTTCAGTGTGTTTAAATTGTAAAACAGTGGAATTATTTTTTGTTTACTTGTTGTTCCACACATACTTTATGTTCAGATCAAGGACAGTTGATCAGTTCTTATTTATTGCCTTCTAAGATACCATTGTTGTTTAGTCACTAAATCATATCTGACTCTTTGGGACCTGGTGGATTGTAGCCCACCAGGCTTCTCTGTCCATGGGTTTTCCCAGGCAAGAAAACTGGAGTAAGTTGCCATTTCCTTCTCCAGGGGACCTTCCTGATCCAGGGATCGAACCTGTGTCTCTTGCATTGGCAGGAAGATTGTTTACCACTGGAGCCACCAGACTATGAGCGTTAGCCTTTGGAGCTCTGCACTGTGAAGCTTGGGGTGGGGAGGATGTGTACAGGGAGTATGTAGAGAGTGGCAAGCGCGTATCAGGATCATCTGGGATGGTTTAAATTTGTCATGTGCTTTCCCTTTCCCCAGATTCTAAGTGTCCTGGCCTCTACCAAGAATCACTGTTTTAATGAGCCTCTTGTAGTCTGAGGCCAATCTTAGATGAAGCTAATGAAATTTGAGTTTGGGCTGTTTTTTTGCCTGGGTCTCTGGAAAATGTAAGATACTGGGAGTAGTACAGGTTCTAGGTGGGAAAGGAATGACAGATTGTAGCCAGAAGCGTTTCTTTTTTTTTATATAATATAAATTTATTTATTTTAATTGGAGGCTAATTACAATATTGTATTGGTTTTACCATACATTGACATGAATCTGCCATGGGTGTGCATGTGTTCCCCATCCTGAACCCCCTTCCCACATCCCTCCCCATCCTATCCCTTTGGGTCCTTAGTCCCAGTGCATCAGCCCCAGCATCCTGTTTGTGAAATGAATCGCCAGTCCAGTTTCGATGCATGATACAAGATGCTGGGGGCCAGAAGCATTTCTAAGTAAGCATTTCTGGTGAATTGCTTAAAGCCATCTCAGAAGAAAGGAATCTAGAACTCTGTGACTCCAATGAGCTGTTGAGCTTTCTTTTCTCATTCCAAATAAAACAGTTGTTTTTCCTAATTTTGTTTTGTAATTGTGTATTCTGTTTTAAAAGAATGTAAGTTTCAGCAACATACTTAACCACTGCTTTATTAAGCAGTGCATTTAGTAAGGTGCAATATTGTATCTTTACCTTAACCTATGTGGCTGGCTTCTATAGAAGAGGGCTTTAACTTTTCTATGGCTCCAATTCAACACTAGCAAGCAGGGTGGATCCAAGTGTATGAATCCTGCTTGATTGTATTTTAGTAAGTTGAATTTTGCAACCATTAACTGCAGTTCGACAAGCAAATTTAAGAAACTCGTCTTCATTTGGCCTGCTTTCTCTGCTGCTCCCTTTTTAGCTTGTGTCTCTGTAGAACCCTACCACTGTCCAGCATACCCTAAGCTGGTATCAGCTATTGCTTTTGAAGTGTACTAACTTTACCCTTCAGAACTTTGAGACTGACGATTTTCATATTCAGTTTATATTTACAATTGTATCTCTTATTTTCTTAGATTGTTTATGAGTATATATACCGTACCCCTGTCCAGGTGCTTTTTCTTTTAATCTTTTTATAATGGAAGTAGAGTTGATATACAATAATACAGTAGTTTCTGCTGTATGATGTAATGATTTGACATTTATATGCATTATGAACTGATCACCATGATAAGTCTAGTAACCATCATAAAGTTACTGCAATATTATCGACTATATTCTCTACATGTGCATTACATACCTGTGACTTAGTTGTTTTATAACTGAAAGTTTGCACTTTTTAATCCCTTTAACCTATTTCTCCCTCCCTTTTCCAAACTACTAGTTTGTATCTATGGATCTTGTTTCTGTTTTATTTGTTCATTTGTTCTGTTTTTTATATTCTACATATAAATGAAATGATAAAACATTTGTCTGACTTATTTCACTTCATAATACCCTCTAGGTCCATCCATGTTGTTGCAGGTGGCAAAATTTTATTCTTTTTTATGGCTGAGTAATATATTCAGTTGTGTACATATATACACAGCATCTTTGTCTATTCATCTACTGATAGATTGCTTCCATAAGCTGGCTGTTGCAAATGATGCTACTGTGAGAATGAAAAAAAAGGAGTGAAAGTGTTAGTTGCTCAGTTGTGTGCCACTCTTAGCAAACCCATGGACTGTAACCTGCCAAGCTCCTCTGTCCATGGAATTTTCCGGGTAAGAACATTGGAGTGGATAGCCATTCCCTGCTCCAAAGGATTTTCCTGACCCAGGGATCAAACTTGGGTCTCCTGCACTGCAGGAAATTCTGACACTGCACTGACAGATTCTTTACTGTCTGAGCCACTAGGGAAGCAAGTGAGCGCTGGGGTGCATGCATGCGTGCTAAGTTGCTTTAGTTGTGTCCACCTCTTTGCGACCCTGTGGACCATAGCCCACCAGGCTCCTCTGTCCTTGGGATTCTCCAGGCAAGAATACTGAAGTGGTTTGCCATTCCCTTCTCCAGGGGATCTACCTAACCCAGGGATCGAACCCACATCTCTTATGTCTCCTGCATTGGCAGGCATAATCTTTATCACTAGCACAAACTGGGAAGCCCAAAGATATATAGGGGTGTGTGTATATCTTTTCAAATTAGTGTTTTTGTTTCTTCAGATAAATACTAAGAAGTGAGATTACTGGATCATATGATCATTCTTAAGTTTTTGAGACATCTTCATACTGTTTTCCATAGTGACTGCATCAACTTATATTCCCACCAATAGAGCACTAGGGTTTCCTTTTCTCCAAATTTTTACCAATACTTGTTTTTTGTTGTTCATTAAAAAAAAAAAAAAAAAACAAACCATCCAGACAGGTGTGAGGTGATATCTGCCATATTATGTTTGGATTTGCATTGCCCGACGGAGAAGGCAATGGCACCCCACTCCAGTACTTTTGCCTAGAAAATCCCATGGACGGAGGTGCCTAGTAGGCTGCAGTCCATGGGGTTGCTAAGAGTAGGACATGACTGAGCGATTTCACTTTCACTTTTTACTTTCATGCATTGGAGAAGGAAATGGCAACCCACTCCAGTGTTCTTGCCTGGAGAATCCCAGGGACACGACTGAAGTGACTTAACAGCAGTAGCAGCAGTGATTAGTGACATTGAACATTCTTTTCCTTTGTCTTCTGACCATCTTTATGTCTTCTTCCTTGGAAAACTGTCTATTCAGGTCTTCTACTCATGTTTAAATTGGGTTGTTTCTTTTGTTTTGCTTATTTTCTTTTTCATGATTATTCATTTTATATTGAGTTGATGGAGTTCTTTATATATTTTGGATATAACACCCTTATCAGATATATAACTTGCAGATAACTCTTCCATTTAGTAGGTTGCCTTTTCATTTTGTTGATGGCTTTCTTTGCTATGCAAAAGCTTCTTAGCTTTGCGAGCCCATGAACAACGCACACCAGGCCTCCCTGTCCAGGACCAACTCCCTGAGTCCACCCAAACCCATGTGCATTGAGTCAGTGATGCCATCCAACCATGTCATTCTCTGTCATCCCCTTCTCCTCCTGCCCTCAATCTTTCCCTGCATCAGGGTCTTTTCCAGTGAGTCAGCTCTTCGCATCAGGTGGCCAAAGTATTGGAGTTTCAGCTTCAACATCAGTCCTTCCAATGAACACCCAGGACTGATCTCCTTTAGGACGGACCGGTTGGATCGCCTTGCAGTCCAAGGGACCCTCAAGAGTCTTCTCCAACACCACAGTTCAAAAGCATCAATTCTTCTGTGCTCAGCTTTCTTTATAGTCCAACTCTCATATCCATACACGACTACTGGAAAAACCATAGCTTTGACTAGACGGACCTTTGTGGACAAAGTAATGTCTCTGCTTTTTAATATGCTCTCTAGGTTGCTCATAACTTTCCTTCCAAGGAGTAAGCGTCTTTTAATTTTATGGCTGCAATCACCATCTGCAGTGATTTTGAAGCCCAGAAAAATAAAGTCAGCCACTGTTTCCACTGTTTCCCCATCTATTTGCCATGAAGTGATGGGACCGGATGCCATGATCTTAGTTTTCTGAATGTTGAGCTTTAAGCCAACTTTTTCAGTCTCCTTTTTCACTTTCATCAAGAGGCTCTTTAGTTCTTCTTTACTTTCTGCCATAAGGGTGGTGTCATCTGCATATCTGAGTTCATTGTTATTTCTGCGGCAATCTTGATTCCAGCTTGTGCTTCTTCCAGCCCAGCGTTTCTCATGGTGTACTCTGCATATAAGTTAAATAAGCAGGGTGACAATATACAGCCTTGATGTACACCTTTTCCTATTTGGAACCAGTCTGTTGTTCCATGACCAGTTCTAACTGTTGCTTCCTGACCTGCATATAGGTTTCTAAAGAGGCAGGACAGGTGGTCTGGTATTCCCATCTCTTTCAGAATTTTCCACGGTTTAATGTTATCCACACAGTCAAAGGCTTTGGCATAGTTAATAAAGCAGAAATAGATGTTTTTCTGGAACTCTCTTGCTTTTTCGATGATCCAGCAGATGTTGGCAATTTGATCTCTGGTTCCTCTGCCTTTTCTAAAACCAGCTTGAACATCTGAAGTTCACAGTTCACATATTGCTGAAGCCTGGCTTGGAGAATTTTGAGCATTACTTTACTAGCGTGTGAGATGAGTGCAATTGTGCGGTAGTTTGAGCATTCTTTAGCATTGCCTTTCTTTGGGATTGGAATGAAAACTGACCTTTTCCAGTCCTGTGGCCACTGCTGAGTTTTCCAAATTTGCTGGCATATTGAGTGCAGCACTTTCACAGCATCATCTTTCAGAATTTGAAATAGCTTAACTGGAATTCCATCACCTCCACTAACTTTGTAGCGATGCTTTCTAAGTCCCACTTGACTTCACATTCCAGGATGTCTGGGTCTAGATGAGTGATAACACCATCGTGATTATCTGGATCGTGAAGATCTTTTTTGTACAGTTCTTCTGTGTATTCTTGGCACCTCTTCTTAATATCTTCTGCTTCTTTTAGGTCCCTACCATTTCTGTCCTTTATGGAGCCCATCTTTGCATGAATTGTTCCCTTGGTATCTCTAATTCTCAAAGAGATCTCTCGTCTTTCCCATTCTATTGTTTTCCTCTATTTCTTCGCACTGATCACTGAGGAAGGCTTTCTTATCTCTCTTTGCTATTCTTTGGAACTCTGCATTCAAATGGGTGTATCTTTCCTCTTCTCCTTTCCTTTTCATTTCCCTTTTTTTCACAGCTATTTGGAAGGCCTCCTCAGACAGCATTTTGTTTTTTTGCATTTCTTTCTTTGGGGGATGGTCTTGATTCCTGTCTCCTGTACAATGTCGCGAACCTCAGTCCATAGTTCCATCAGGCACTCTGTCTATCAGATCTATTCCCTTAAATCTATTTCTCACTTCCACTGTATAATCATAAGGGATTTGATTTAGGTTATACCTGAATGGTCTAGTGGTTTTCTCCACTTTCTTCAATTTTAGTATGAATTTGGCAATAAGGAGTTCATGATCTGAGCCGCAGTCAGCTCTGGGTCTTGTTTTTGCTGACTGTATAGAGCTTCTCCATCTTTGGCTGCAAAGAATATAATCAATCTGATTTCGGTGTCGACCATCTGGTGATGACCATGTGTAGAGTCTTGTCTTGCGTTGTTGTGGACAACCTCATTTTGTTCTTGATTGTAGAGGAAAAGCTTTCAGTTTTTCACCGCCGTATATGTTAGCTGTGAGTTTGTCATACATGGCCTTTGTTATGTTGAGGTATTCCCACTTTGTTGAGAATTTTTCTTATAAATTGATGTTTAATTTTGTCAAATGCTTTTTCTTTATCTCTTGAGCTGATCATATGATTTTCATTCTTCATTTTGTTAATGTGGTTTGTGTGTGTGTTCAGTTGCTTCAGTCGTGTCCGACTCTTTGTTTTCCCATATACTGCAGCCCACCAGGCTCCTCCATCCATGGGATTCTCTAGGCAAGAATACTGGAATGGGTTGCCATGCCCTTCTCCAAGGGAACTTCCCATCCCAGGGATTGAACCCTTGTCTCCTGGGGCTTCTACATTGCAGGCAGAGTGTTTACTGCTGAGTCATTGAGGAACTCTAATTTGGTTTATTGGGATACATTTGCAGATCAGAAGCTTTTTAAAGAGTAAGTTCTTTGGCTTATAATCATTTATTTTTTTTTGCACAGTCCATTACAAGTAAGTACCTGTTAAATAGCTGTTAAATATTTTTGTGTAAGATGCTATGCTAAACATTCTTTGGAACAAAGAAATGCAAGATTCATGTCTTGTTATCACAGTCTTGGAGTTCAGCTGGAAGATGTGACAGAAACTCTAAATGACAGTATACATCAAGAGAGATAGGAAAGTAAAACAAAGTATTGTCTGAGTTTTCAAATAATCCAGTTAGGAGAAAATGATATCAGC
This sequence comes from Bos indicus, assembly GCF_029378745.1. Taxonomy (NCBI): domain Eukaryota; kingdom Metazoa; phylum Chordata; class Mammalia; order Artiodactyla; family Bovidae; genus Bos; species Bos indicus. The sequence goes on along the minus strand of NC_091762.1, from coordinate 45,032,252 downwards.
TCTCAATAAAACACAGAGAATGAAGAGGATATTGACTTAAAAGGACAAGAATAGATGTGGAAGATAGGAGAACATAAATGATAATTTGTAAAGGATAAAAAGTGTAGTAATAATTTTAGAACAGGGGCAAAGTAAAATGAGACTTGCAAAAAATTTACCTAGAGAATAGGGACAAACTTGTCCATATATAACATAAAAAGTTCTTTGGAGGGAAAAGAATATATTAAAATAAGTTGCTTTTGTTTTTATTAAATACTGTAATGTATAGAAGAAATAGTAGTTGAAACAGAGCATAGGCAAATATGTCACAGTGAAACACAGATATTTATGTGTTACTCAGTAAATAATAGCTCAGTAAATAATAGCCAATAAAATGAAGGTCTATATTATTTAGGATAATCAGGGAATTTACAGATGTAATTATTGTCATCACCACTAGTTGACCTCAATAAGTCATGATATGTAGGCTTAGTGCTCAGAAGCTGGAGCTTCTGAGGTAAAAATTCTTTTTAAAAATAATGGGGCAGAAAAAAGGTTCTGCAAGGTATGTGCATGTTTCCTCAGTCGTGTCCCATTCTTTCCAACCACGTGGACTGTAGCCCATCAGGCTTCCCTGTCCATGGGATTTTCCGGGCAGGAATACTGGATTGGGTTTCCATTTCCTTCTCCATCTGGAAGGTACAGACAAACAGAATTAATTTCAAGCTCTGACAAAGCTTTAAAAGCAACAGAACTATTTAGTATATTTAGTATAAACACTTTGAAAAGAAGGAGATGATCATTTTTAATGAGAATGGTGGATAACTAAGATTTTTATAGTAAATTAGAAATATAACAATGTATATATTATATATTATATGTACAATGTATGTATTATACATATAGTATATACATGTATATATTATACATATATCAATAACCTCAGATATGCAGATGACACCACCCTTATGGCAGAAAGTGAAGAGGAACTCAAAAGCCTCTTGATGAAAGTGAAAGTGGAGAGTGAAAAAGTTGGCTTAAAGCTCAACATTCAGAAAACGAAGATCATGGCATCCGGTCCCATTACTTCATGGGAAATAGATGGGGAAACAGTGGAAACAGTGTCAGACTTTCTTTTTCTGGGCTCCAAAATCACTGCAGATGGTGACTGCAGCCATGAAATTAAAAGACACTTACTCCTTGGAAGGAAAGTTATGACCAACCTAGATAGCATATTCAAAAGCAGAGACATTACTTTGACAACAAAGGTTCATCTAGTCAAGGCTATGGTTTTTCCAGTGGTCATGTATGGATGTGAGAGTTGGACTGTGAAGAAGGCTGAGCACCGAAGAATTGATGCTTTAGAACTGTGGTGTTGGAGAAGACTCTTGAGAGTCCCTTGGACTGCAAGGAGATCCAACCAGGCCATTCTGAAGGAGATCAGCCCTGGGATTTCTTTGGAAGGAATGATGCTAAAGCTGAAACTCCAGTACTTTGGCCACCTCATGCGAAGAGTTGACTCATTGGAAAAGACTCTGATGCTGGGAGGGATTGGGGGCAGGAGGAGAAGGGGACGACAGAGGATGAGATGGCTGGATGGCATCACTGACTCGATGGACGTGAGTCTGAGTGAACTCCAGGAGTTGGTGATGGACAGGCAGGCCTGGCATGCTGCGATTCATGGGGTCGCAAAGAGTCGGACACGACTGAGCGACTGATCTGATGTACAATATATACATATATTATTATATGTACATAATATATGTATATATTATGTACATATATTAATATACTACATAATATATATACATATATATATACACATACATATATATATATATATATATATATACACACACACATATATTATGTATTATGTACACATATATATGGGAAGGCAATGGCACCCCACTCCAGTACTTTTGCCTAGAAAATCCCATAGACAGAGGAGCCTGGTAGGCTGCAGTCCATGGGGTCGCTGAGAGTTGGACACGACTGAGCGACTTCACTTTCACTTTTCACTTTCATGCATTGGAGAAGGAAATGGCAACCCACTCCAGTGTTCTTGCCTGGAGAATCCCAGGGACGGGGGAACCTGGTGGGCTGCCTTCTATGGGGTTGCACAGAGTCAGACACGACTGAAGCGACTTAGCAGCAGCAGCAGCAGTATATATATGTATATATTATATATATAACACTATTATATGTTATGTATATAACAATGTATATGTTATATATATAACAATGTATATATTATTTCAAAAGCTTGAAAGAAACATTCATATTTTTGTGGAAAAGGTTATTTTTGAAAGAATAATTAGCTCTATTGTTGAAACTCCAGTTCTGATATGTGTGTGTGTTTGTATGTGTATATGTGTGTGTGTGTGTTTAATCTTTGTCAATGGAGGGAGAATTATACTATTTAACAGTTCTATCAAATACTTAGAAGATATTGGAAATCTGGTTATTAATTTTTCACATTTGTTCTTGGAACCATTTTTATTTAACTCCTATTGTTTGCCTCTATTAGTCATGATCATGATAATCAGAATTCTCTCCATTGATTTAAATGAAGAGAGTTTAATGCAAGGACTATTTATAGCATTTTGGGCAAGTTTCAGGAACAAAGAAAGGATACTGAGGCATTTAGAGACTTGCAGTAATAAAAAGCCATTAGAACCCGTAGTTCTAAAGGGAAGAGAAATGGAAATAGTGTTGCTGGAAGTCAAGGATACTTGGAGCTGTGGAGAAGGGGCCACTTCCACATGAGCTGTGTTGACACGGAGATGAAGCTAGAAACATGCCACTGCCTGAGGTGTGATTCCAAAGCAGAGAGGAAATGTAACAGTGTATATATTTATTTGAACAAGCTATTGAAGAAATCACTCACATTTTGGTTGAAAAGGTTATTTTGGAGAGAATTAGCTTTCCAAAAGCTATAGTTGCTGAGAAATCCAGCTTTGATATGTGTGTGAATGTGTGTTTGTGTGTGTGTAAAATCACTTTAGCCTCAGCTAAAGTTCCAGGCAACATCCAGCATTAAATGACTAGCTTGTGAGTAAAGATGTCTAGCATGATGTCAGTCCTTAGCATTGAGGCATGTTATCTTCTCAGCCAAGGCCCCGCATATAATGCGGGTGAGACATCCCATTTCTGCTGTATCCTGTCAGAATTCTTGACCTAATAAATCACTGAGCATAATAAAATATAAAAACAAAATATCTTGGGTTGTTTTGTTATTCAGTAGTAGAAACTGTAACAAAAGCTAATAGTCTGTAAAACATAATCGGTCTTTTGGATTTTTTGATAAATACAGGATTACAGCAGGCAAGTCATGTGTTCCCCTTTCTCTGACCCTCATCTTGATCCTGCCTGCATGAGTCTTAGCATTTTGATGGTTAAATAAAGAGGAACCGATAAAGGAAAATAGGGCTGATCCAGGACTATTTCTGTTCCTCCCTCTGGACACTCCACTGCCTACCAGCTCAGCCTTCTTATATGTTAAGTACTTTTATATTCCTCCCAGAGGAGGAAGAGTAGGTGAATAAAGTAGAAAGATGAAAAATCCTCAAGTTCTCCTTATGAGTGAGCATATATGGTCAACAGTAAAATTAAAACAAATGAGGAACTTTCAGGGTAAATTTGGATAGATTGTGTATAGATCCATTTTATGTACAAGCATTCCTAGTGGTTTGAAGTAACTGAATGATAATATATCCAAATGACACAGTTTCTGAACAAATAATGTATTTTCAAGGTCATATGGAGTATTAATTGTACTGTAATTTGAACTGTCTATGCAGCTGAAGTTCCATTCTACCTTCTGTATTTTAAAGGGATATTATGTCTTCTGTGGATACCAGTGACCTGATTGTTTGGAATACTGTTTTGCGAGAGAGTCTTAGATCGAGTCTGGACTTGGCAGAATGAGAGTTTGGATCCGACAGCACTGTCTTTCACTGGCACAAGGAGTGGGGAGGGCTGCTGCAGTAGTAACAGCCTCACTGTACATTTTGCCATCGTGAAGGAGAATAAACTAAGGCGTTTCACTGATGATATGTTCTGGCAACCATGGCCTCTGAAGAAAGGCTGGGAAGAACAAAATGTAGTTTAGTTTGGCAAAAGACTTGGGCTGATTTTTTAAACAAACTTTATGAAGAGTTCTTCCAGTGGATTTAAAGTGTATAGTTCTGAAGGGCAGAATTAGAACCTAGGTCAAAGTATATGGAGATCAGTTTCAGGTCAGTTGATGGAATAGTTTTCTAATTGAAGTTTCCAGAATAAAAGTTATCCTCAGCTAGGTCATAAATCCTGTCACTGTAATTGCTCTAGGACAAACTGAATGATTAACTGTCTCAGAGCATGGGACGGTTGCACAGTCCCTTCCACTATTAAGAGGCTGTTACAAATGGAATTTTAAATTGCCAGACTTAACCATGAGAGCAACAGGAAACCTCACATAGGTGTTCCTACTCATCCCTTCAGCTAATCACTGCAGCTTAATTTCCAAACTAAATTATGTTTTACAATTCCCTAATTCTAATATTTCTCTTCCCACAGCTGTTATCTTTTTCATTTAGTTCTCTGTTAATGGTGTGGCAGTTTCTTAGCTATAGGATAAAATATCAGTGCTATGTCTTCGCTTCTATTTATGCCTTTCACTCACTCTCTCTGTTCTTTACATATCTTAGAAGTCCCATTTGGTTTTATCTTCTTGGTATCTCTGGAAGTAGTGCCTTCTTCTTACTCCCATTGCTCCAACCCTAAGTAGAATTGTGGTTGCCTTTGAGAACCATAATATAGCCTTAGAAGGTCTTCATTCTTCTGATGTTTTTTGCCTGTAGGCTGACCTACATCCTCACAGAGAACTGATGTTTCCAGAACACACAGCTCTGAACATACTGGATATATTGTCTCATTGTGTCATCCAGGCTCTTGGTGATTAGGCTACAACCCTGGCTTTCCTTGCCTCTTCCCTCACCTTCCTACCTTTCTGTCTCTCACCTTAGCACTCAAAATATGTTGCATGAGTCTGTTGGATCACCTGGGAGCTTGTTAGAAGTGCAGTTTCAGAACCCACTCCAGACCAAATGAATCAGAATCAGTATTTTAACTGGATTCCTCATCTTGCACCTTACAATTTACTGTTGGGTCTCAACAAACCAAAATCCTTTCTGTTATTTATGGCCCATTGTAAAGCGACCTCTTTCCTAAGGACGTTTTCGTTCTCCAGCTAGAATTAATTTCTTCCCATTCTGGGCTTCCCATAATAGTGTTTTGAATCTCATAATACCTAATATGTTTTGCCTTATAAAGAAGTATTTTTATTTCTCTTCTCTAAAATCTTGATTGTCTCTCTAGCTCCAATAAATTAAACTCCTTGAAGGTAGAAGAGTAGGAACTCTAAATATTAATGGAATAAATACATTAATGAATTATATGGCCTGTGCATTTTTTTTCATACATACAGACACAGTTATCACAATAATTTGCCACTGATCTGTTTTCAGTAAATTTGGTTTGTATTGTATTGGTCTTTCCAGTCAGGTTACTAGACCAAATAGAATTTAAAATAAATTTGTCTTGATAAATGGTGAGTAAATGTTATTGATGGATGACACAGAGCTGTGTTGAGCATCAGTCCTAACAAAATCTCCTATTTAGATTTCATTAGGACAGATAAACACAAAGAATTTAAAAACCCAAAGAAATCATTTAGAAACCTTTTATTTGGGAAAATAAATCCTATTAAGCCAATAACACCTGTCTCAATTAGGGGGCTTAGTTGCAAGCAATGGAAATCAACTCTGGCAGGAAGAATGAAATAGTAGTTCACAGAGTAGATTTGAAGGCTGGAAATGCAGATGCAGAAAAGGACAGGCTCTAGCAGTATCTATGTTGTTGAGCTGCTAAGTCATGTCCAACTCTTTTGCAGCTCCATGGACTGTAGCCTGCCAGGCTTCTCTGTCCGTGGAATTACCCAGGCAAGAGTTAACATGGGTTACCATTTTTTTCTCCAGGTGATCTTCCTGACTCAGGGATTGAACCTGCATCCTTTGCATTGCAGGTAAATTCTTTATCGCTGAGTAACCAGGGAAACAGCAGAATCTATACCCAGTTTTATATTTGGAAATAAGATTGAATGTTGTGTAGCTAAAAGAAAATAAAATCCACGAGAACCTTTAGGGAGAAGAACTATATAGTTCTTTTGTGCAGATAACAATATTTTGTTTATTGGTCAGTGGCACTGGGGAAAATTATTACAAGTATTTCAGGAAAATAATATTAGAAGGCCAGATTTGAATTTAATATACTTTATTCTATTGAGTTTTGAAGGTGGTGTTTTATTTTTGCAGTTCGGGGGTTCTGATAGGATGTTCTAGTGTAACCCTGATAGCCTGCTAGTTTTTACAAGTGGCTAGTGTGGTCAAAATGAAACACAGATTGAACAGTTATGTAGTTGTAGTGTTCAAAATTTATTTTTTTATGCATTTTAAAACTGTATCACACACTTTTCAAAGAGGATATTAGACTAAAAGTTAAACATTTACAATTACTTTAAGAAGATACTTTAAATTTGTCTCAATGAACAAATAAAAATTTATAGGCGGGAACGGTTTTGTCTGTTTTATTTTATTTTATTTTTTTTTAATTTTTTTAAAATTTTATTTTGAAACTTTACATTATTGTATTAGTTTTGCCAAATATCAAAATGAATCTGCCACAGGTATACCCGCGTTCCCCATCCTGAACCCACCTCCCTCCTCCCTCCCCTATCCTCCCTCTGGGTCGTCCCAGTGCACCAGCCCCAAGCATCCAGTACCGTGCATCGAACCTGGACTGGCGACTTGTTTCATACATGATATTATACATGTTTCAATGCTATTCTCCCAAATCTCTCCACCCTCTCCCTCTCCCACAGAGTCCATAAGACTGATCTATACGTAGGTGTCTCTTTTGCTGTCTCGTACACAGGGTTATTGTTACCATCTTTCTAAATTCCATATATATGTGTTAGTATACTGTATTGGTGTTTTTCTTTCTGGCTTACTTCATTCTGTATAATAGGTTCCAGTTTTATCCATCTCATTAGAACTGATTCAAATGTATTCTTTTTAATGGCTGAGTAATACTCCATTGTGTATATGTACCACAGCTTTCTTATCTATTCATCTGCTGATGGGCATCTAGGTTGCTTCCATGTCCTGGCTATTATAAACAGTGCTGCGATGAACATTGGGATACACATGTCTCTTTCCCTTCTGGTTTCCTCAGTGTGTATGCCCAGCAGTGGGATTGCTGGGTCATAAGGCAGTTCTATTTCCAGTTTTTTAAGGAATCTCCACACTCTTCTCCATAGTGGCTGTACTAGTTTGCATTCCCACCAACAGTGTAAGAGAGTTCCCTTTTCTGCACACCCTCTCCAGCATTTATTATTTGTAGACTTTTGGATCGCAGCCATTCTGACTGGCGTGAAATGGTACCTCATAGTGGTTTTGATTTGCATCTCTCTGATAATGAGTGATGTTGAGCATCTTTTCATGTTTGTTAGCCATCTGTATGTCTTCTTTGGAGAAATGTCTATTTAGTTCTTTGGCCCATTTTTTGATTGGGTCATTTATTTTTCTGGAGTTGAGCTGTAGGAGTTGCTTGTATATTTTTGAGATTAGTTGTTTGTCGGTTGCTTCATTTGCTATTATTTTCTCCCATTCTGAAGGCTGCCTTTTCACCTTGCTAATAGTTTCCTTTGTTGTGCAGAAGCTTTTAAGTTTAATTAGGTCCCATTTGTTTATTTTTGCTTTTATTTCCAATATTCTGGGAGGTGGGTCATAGAGGATCCTGCTGTGACGTATGTCGGAGAGTGTTTTGCCTATGTTCTCCTCTAGGAGTTTTATAGTTTCTGGTCTTACATTGAGATCTTTAATCCATTTTGAGTTTATTTTTGTGTATGGTGTTAGAAAGTGTTCTAGTTTCATTCTTTTACAAGTGGTTGACCAGTTTTCCCAGCACCACTTGTTAAAGAGATTGTCTTTAATCCATTGTATATTCTTGCCTCCTTTGTCAAAGATAAGGTGTCCATATGTGCGTGGATTTATCTCTGGGCTTTCTATTTTGTTCCATTGATCAATATTTCTGTCTTTGTGCCAGTACCATACTGTCTTGATAACTGTGGCTTTGTAATAGAGCCTGAAGTCAGGTAGGTTGATTCCTCCAGTTCCATTCTTCTTTCTCACGATAGCTTTGGCTATTCGAGGTTTTTTGTATTTCCATACAAATTGTGAAATTATTTGTTCTAGCTCTGTGAAGAATACTGTTGGTAGCTTGATAGGGATTGCATTGAATCTATAAATTGCTTTGGGTAGTATACTCATTTTCACTATATTGATTCTTCCAATCCATGAACATGGTATATTTCTCCATCTATTAGTGTCCTCTTTGATTTCTTTCACCAGTGTTTTATAGTTTTCTATATATAGGTCTTTAGTTTCTTTAGGTAGATATATTCCTAAGTATTTTATTCTTTCCGTTGCAATGGTGAATGGAATTGTTTCCTTAATTTCTCTTTCAGTTTTCTCATTATTAGTGTATAGGAATGCAAGGGATTTCTGTGTGTTGATTTTATATCCTGCAACTTTACTATAATCATTGATTAGTTCTAGTAATTTTCTGGTGGAGTCTTTAGGGTTTTCTATGTAAAGGATCATGTCATCTGCAAACAGTGAGAGTTTTACTTCTTCTTTTCCAATTTGGATTCCTTTTATTTCTTTTTCTGCTCTGATTGCTGTGGCCAAAACTTCCAAAACTATGTTGAATAGTAATGGTGAAAGTGGGCACCCTTGTCTTGTTCCTGACTTTAGAGGAAATGCTTTCAATTTTTCACCATTGAGGATAATGTTTGCTGTGGGTTTGTCATATATAGCTTTTATTATGTTGAGGTATGTTCCTTCTATTCCTGCTTTCTGGAGAGTTCTTATCATAAATGGATGTTGAATTTTGTCAAAGACTTTCTCTGCATCTATTGAGATAATCATATGGTTTTTGTTTTTCAATTTGTTAATGTGGTGTATAACATTGATTGATTTGCAGATATTGAAGAATCCTTGCATCCCTGGGATAAAGCCCACTTGGTCACGGTGTATGATCTTTTTAATGTATTGTTGGATTCTGATTGCTAGAATTTTGTTAAGGATTTTTGCATCTATGTTCATCAGTGATATTGGCCTGTAGTTTTCTTTTTTTGTGGGATCTTTGTCAGGTTTTGGTATTAGGGTGATGGTGGCCTTATAGAATGAGTTTGGAAGTTTACCTTCCTCTGCAATTTTCTGGAAGAGTTTGAGCAGGATAGATGTTAGCTCCTCTCTAAAGTTTTGGTAGAATTCAGCTGTGAAGCCGTCTGGACCTGGGCTTTTGTTTGCTGGAAGATTTTTGATTACAGTTTCAATGTCTGTGCTTGTAATGGGTCTGTTAAGATTTTCTATTTCTTCCTGTTCCAGTTTTGGAAAGTTGTACTTTTCTAAGAATTTGTCCATTTCTTCCACGTTGTCCATTTTATTGGCATATAATTGTTGATAGTAGTCTCTTATGATCCTTTGTATTTCTGTGTTGTCTGTTGTGATCTCTCCATTTTCATTTCTAATTTTATTGATTTGATTTTTCTCCCTTTGTTTCTTGATGAGTCTGGCTAATGGTTTGTCAATTTTATTTATCCTTTCAAAGAACCAGCTTTTGGCTTTGTTGATTTTTGCTATGGTCTCTTTTGTTTCTTTTGCATTTATTTCTGCCCTAATTTTTAAGATTTCTTTCCTTCTACTAACCCTGGGGTTCTTCATTTCTTCTTTTTCTAATTGCTTTAGGTGTAGGGTTAGGTTATTTATTTGACTTTTTTCTTGTTTCTTTAGGTATGCCTGTATTGCTATGAACTTTCCCCTTAGGACTGCTTTTAAAGTGTCCCACAGGTTTTGAGTTGTTGTGTTTTCATTTTCATTAGTTTCTATGCAAATTTTGATTTCTTTTTTGATTTCTTCTGTGATTTGTTGGTTATTCAGCAGTGTGTTGTTCAACCTCCATATGTTGGAATTTTTAATAGTTTTTCTCCTGTAATTGAGATCTAATCTTACTGCATTGTGGTCAGAAAAGATGCTTGGAATGATTTCTGTTTTTTTGAATTTACCAAGGCTAGATTTATGGCCCAGGATGTGATCTATCCTGGAGAAGGTTCCATGTGCGCTTGAGAAAAAGGTGAAATTCATTGTTTTGGGATGAAATGTCCTATAGATATCAATTAGGTCTAACTGGTCTATTGTATCATTTAACATTTGTGTTTCCTTGTAAATTTTCTGTTTAGTTGATCTATCCATAGGTGTGAGTGGGGTATTAAAGTCTCCCACTATTATTGTGTTATTGTTAATTTCTCCTTTCATACTTGTTAGCATTTGTCTTACATATTGCGGTGCTCCCGTGTTGGGTGCATATATATTTATAATTGTTATATCTTCTTCTTGGATTGATCCTTTGATCATTATGTAGTGCCCATCTTTGTCTCTTTTCACAGCCTTTGTTTTAAAGTCTATTTTATCTGATATAAGTATTGCTACTCCTGCTTTCTTTGGTCCCTATTTGCATGGAAAATCTTTTTCCAGCCCTTCACTTTCAGTCTGTATGTGTCCCCTGTTTTGAAGTGGGTCTCTTGTAGACAACATATGTAGGGGTCTTGTTTTTGTATCCATTCAGCCAGTCTTTGTCTTTTGGTCGGGGCATTCAACCCATTTACATTTAAGGTAATTACTGATAAGTATGATCCCGTTGCCATTTACTTTATTGTTTTGGGTTCGAGTTTATACACTGTTTTTGTGTTTCCTGTCTAAAGAATATCCTTTAGTATTTGTTGGAGAGCTGGTTTGGTGGTGCTGAATTCTCTCAGCTTTTGCTTGTCTGAGAAGCTTTTGATTTCTCCTTCATATTTGAATGAGATCCTTGCTGAGTACAATAATCTGGGCTGTGGGTTATTTTCTTTCATCGCTTTAAGTATGTCTTGCCATTCCCTCCTGGCTTGAAGAGTTTCTATTGAAAGATCAGTTGTTATCCTAATGGGAATTCCCTTGTGTGTTATTTGTTGTTTTTCCCTTGCTGCTTTTAATATTTGTTCTTTGTGTTTGATCTTTGTTAATTTGATTAATATGTGTCTTGGGGTGTTTCACCTTGGGTTTATCCTGTTTGGGACTCTCTGGGTTTCTTGGACTTGGGTGATTATTTCCTTCCCCATTTTAGGGAAGTTTTCAACTATTATCTCCTCAAGTATTTTCTCATGGTCTTTCTTTTTGTCTTCTTCTTCTGGGACCCCTATGATTCGAATGTTGTAGCGTTTAATATTGTCCTGGAGGTCTCTGAGATTGTCCTCATTTCTTTTAATTCGTTTTTCTTTTATCCTCTCTGATTCATTTATTTCTACCATTCTATCTTCTAATTCACTAATCCTATCTTCTGCCTCTGTTATTCTACTATTTGTTGCCTCCAGAGTGTTTTTAATTTCATTTATTGCATTATTCATTTTATATTGACTCTCTTTTATTTCTTCTAGGTCCTTGTTAAACCTTTCTTGCATCTTCTCAATCTTTGTCTCCAAGCTATTTATCTGTGATTCCATTTTGATTTCAAAATTTTGGATCAATTTCACTATCATTATTTGGAATTCTTTATCAGGTAGATTCCCTATCTCTTCCTCTTTTGTTTGGTTTGGTGGGCTTTTATCCTGTTCCTTTGTCTGCTGGGTATTCCTCTGTCTCTTCATCTTGTTTAAATTGCTGAGCTTGGGGTGTCCTTTCTGTATTCTGGCAGTTTGTGGAGTTCTCTTTATTGTGGCGTTTCCTCGCTCTGTGTGGATTTGTACAGGTGGCTTGTCAAGGTTTCTTGGTTAGGGAAGCTTGTGTCGGTGTTCTGGTGAGTGGAGCTGTATTTCTTCTCTCTCCTTTCGAAGACTTGGGTTGCTTTTCTGGGTGCCTGATGTCCTCTGCCAGCTTTCAGAAGTTATTTTGTGGAATTTACTCGGCGTTTAAATGTTCTTTTGATGAATTTGTCGGGGAGAAAGTGTTCTCCCCGTCCTACTCCTCCGCCATCTTAGCTCCTTCCCTGGTTTTGTCTGTTTTAAACAGAATATTTGATTAATTCTGACTCTACATATATCTAGTCACCCTGGATAATGCAGTGTTACTTGTAGTATTAATAAAAAAGGATGTCAGACAACCAAAATTATTAGCAAATACTGATATAAAAATCAGTAAAACACACCTATGATAAAATAGAGCAGAAGGTTAAATTGGCAGTTTTTAAAACTGATACTGAAATGATTCTTTTTGACCTTGAGAAATTCTTTGGTATGACATACCCTTTGAAAATTATTTTTAACTAACTTTATTGAGATATAATTATATACCACAAAATTCATCCATTTTAGGTAAATGATTTTTTTTTTTAAGTAAATTTACTGAGTTGTACAACCATCACTGTCAACTAGTTTTAGAACATTTTCATCTTCTACCCAAAATCTGTCATTCCATTTTCAGTTAGTACCCATTTTTACTCCCAGCCATAGACAACTACTAATCTCCTATTTTCTGTCTCTATAAATTTGCCTTTTTAGGATGTTTCACATAAAAAGAATCATACATTTTTGTGTGTGTCTGGTTTCTTTTATTTAGCATAATATTTTATTTTTTTAATCATTTGAATATTTTTGCTATAAGATAAAAATTTTATTCTAAAATGAGAATCAGAGCTTGTTCATTTAAAATGAAACATTAGGAATAGAAATCCTGTTTAGAATTAAAATGGAAACCTTATTATGTGTGACCAAAAACAAAAGGTAAACTCTTGGTATATGGGTTTTCAAAATTGGGGGAAAAAAGTCCCTCATTCATTCTTTCGTATTAATGCTGAGAAGGTTAGGTGTGTGCATCTGTGTGCATACATACATAATACATATGTTCTTGAATACATCTGTATTTAACCTGAATGAAGGTTGAATGGTATTTTTGGTCAGGTTCCACTAGATAATGCTCTAGTACAAACAGCCTCAAGTTCTTAGTGGCTTATCTGCAGTAAAGACTTCTTTCTTCCTCGTGTATATGTCAACTGTGTCTGACTGTGAGTCTGGTCCAGGCTTTGGGTCTACTTCATCTGGGAATAAAGACTGAAGAAGAGATGCTAATTAGGTCAAGTCATTCCTGTGTCAGAGGGAAAAGAATACGAGGACTGGTGGAAGCAGGCAGTGGCTTCCGGATCTTCTGTCCAGACACATGACACCATCCACAGATTCACTGGGATGGGGAACAATTTTGCTTTCATAAGGAGGCACTGAAAGTTACCTGGCAATTGACCAGGAGATATATCCCTTTCACAGAAAGACAAGAGATCATTGGGAACAATCATGCCATCTCCACAAAGGTTTTGTGGCAAATCTAGTGTAAATGGCGTGTTGAACCTTTCTGAATAAGGAAAGCTAATTTTTTTCTATAGCGTATTAAATACAAGCAAGACAATTTTCCACTAGATAAGAAATTACTCAACCATAATTGAGATGAATGGAAAGACATTAGTCATGATTAATAACCTGCAATTGGTTAATGCTCATGAATAATCTGAGGAAGATCATACAGATCCTTAACAACCTCTAGCTGTGCAACTGGCGCCTTACTTTGGATTTCAGGTGCAGCGTTCATTTATCGTGGAGTTCTCCATTCCCTTCTTTTCAAGACCTATCAGATGAAAATGTGAATACTTCAAATTCTGCCACAGTAAATGTCAATATAAGTTTTGTTGGTTATACCTTCATCAAAGCCTCTGTTCTACCTGTTTGCCTCCTTTCTGGTCCCTCAGCATCCTAAGTGCTTTCCTGCTGTAGGCATTATTGGTTTCCTGGACCGGAATCCACTTTCCTCGGTGTATTTCATGGCTGACTCCTTCTCACTTCACTTCTTTAAAGACACCTTCCCTGATAGCTCTCTCAAAAGCATTCCTTTCACTCCTTGCCTTAAACACTCCAGCAAATCACTCTACTTTCTCCAGAATTTACTCTTTCTTTGTATCTGGACTTATCTTATTTTTCTGTAGTTTTATTTGTTTATTATCTGTTACCCTTTCTGCTAATTACAGTGTAAGCTTCATGAGAGAAGGCATCATGGCAGCCAGTCTTGACCACTATAGAATCCCCAGCCCAGCGCTTAACACATTGTTGACATTCAATGAACCTTTGTTAAATGAAATAAAACTGCTATGCTAGGTGCTTTTTGTGTGTGCATATGGGTAGTGGCAGCCGAATCTTGGCTCTTCCAGTTAAGAAATAAGTGATTATCCCTATACTACAAACTGGGCTTGCCAGGTGGCATTAGTGGTAAAGAACCTGCCAGCCAATACAGGAGACCTTGGAGACTCAGGTTCAATCCCTGGGTAGGGAAGATCTCCTGGAGGAGGGCATGGCAACCCACTCCAGTTTTCTTGCCTGGAGAATCCCATGGACAGAGGAGCCTGGAGATCTACAGTCCATGGGGTTGCACAGAGTCATATGTGACTGAAGCAACTGAGCACACAAAATCCATTTTAGCCAACTAGTGTACTTCTTGGGAATCATTTTTTATTATATCCCTGAGTTGGGTGTGCAGTGTTATCTCCCCATGGGACATGTTTTCAACCTCTTTGGGAGTTCTGATTAGTATAATTGCTTTTTCTTGGCTTGCTCTGCTTCCAGTTAGTCATCACAGGAATCTACAATAGTAGAACAATAGTAGATTAGTAGTAGTAATAGTTGGCTGATACTATGTTTCATATATGTATCCATTACCACAGACTTATTTTAAAACAAATTTAGTAGACTTATCATTTATGGATTTGACATTTATGGCTTTAAATGTCTTTTACGTGGAATGATGTGACAGATCTCGAAGCCATACATATAAATGCATCTATGATTTGAAGGACACAGTGGCAGATTCTCAACGGTCTTTCAGTCTTCATGTTTTACTTATTTTTTTCTTTCTTTTTTACTTGTCCTTGTTTCATATGTAGTAATCATTACTGAGGTGATAAAAATATTATTTTGTGAGTATATTTGTATACATATCCAAGTGTTAAGAAAAAATCCCTAAAAGTTATGCAGATGCTAAAAATCTGAAACTTATTTTGACTTCTATGTACCAACCAAAGGGCTTCCCAGGTGGTGCTAGTGGTAAAGAACCTGTTTGCAAATGCAGGAGACCTAAGAGATGTGGGTTCAATCCCTGGGTTGTATGGCTGTTTTCAAGAAAAAAATCTCACTAAAATTTTTTGGTGTGTCTGCTATGCAGTGGGCTTCACAGGTGGCGCAGTGGTAAAAAATCTGCCTACCAATGCAGGAAACGCGAAAGACACAGGTGTGATCCCTGGGTTGGGAAGACCCCTTGGGGTAGACAATGGCAACCCATTCCAGTATTCTTGCCTGGAGAATTCCATGGATAGAGGAGCCTGGCAGTCTACAGTCCATGGGGTCTCAAAGAGTCGAACATGACTGAAGCGACTTAGCATATGTGCACCAAAAGTGAAGAGGATTTAATTTTTAGTTTTAAGTTTCATGAGAAAATTGTGGAAAGAAAATTAGTGGACTGTTTTCAATAATCAAGAATATATCCTTATCCTATTTGAACTGCCTTTTATAAAACTTTAAAAATTATTTTTAATATAGAATATTTTCATGTATACAAAAGAATGTGTATATATACATATGTATCCATATTACATCTATCACTATAGGTAATATAACTATTGATGTAGTAATATCTATAACTATATGATATCTACAGGGGCAAACAATCTGTGTGGCCAAATCTGGTCTGCATTTTGTTCGCAAATAAAGGTTATTGGCATGTAACCACACCCATTGATTTACATATTGTCTGTGACTACTTTCACAGTGTAGTGCCCAAGGTAAGTAATTATCACAGAGACCAGATGGCCTGTAAGACCCAAATTTATTATCTGGCCCTTTATGGAAAATATTTGCAGACTCTTAGTAATAGAATAATAATATTGCATCCACCACTAGCTTAGGAAATAAAGCATAACCTCAAATTTTGGTACAAATATGCCTTAGAGATATTGCAGGTTCCGTTTCAGACCGTCACAATAAAGCCAATATTGCCATGAAATGAGTCACCCAGTTTTCATTTTTTTCAGTGCATATGACAGTTATGTTTATGCTGCAGTCAGTTACGTGTGCAAAAAATATACATACCTTAATTTAAAAATACTTTATTGCTAAAAATTATGTTAACCCTAATCTAAGTTTTCAATGAACCATAATCCTTTTACTGCTTAAGGGGCCTGCCTCAGTTTTGGTGGCTTCTTACTGATCAGAGTAGTGGTTGCTGACAGTTGGGGTGACTATGGCAATTTCTTAAAATAGACAACCGAATGAGGTTTGCCACATCAATTGACTCCTCCTTTCACAAATGATGTCTCTGTAGCATGCAATCCTGTTTGGTAGCATTTTACTCATAGAAGAACTTCTTTCAATGCTGGAGTCAGTCCTTTCAAACCCTGCCTCTGGTTTATCACTAAGTGTATCGATTTATGTAATAGTCTAAATCCTTTGTTGTCATTTCAACAGTCTTCTCAGCATTTTCACCAGGAGTAGATTCCATCTCAGGAAACCACTTCTTTGCTTATCCATAAGAAACAACTTCTCATCTACTCATGTTTAATCATGGCATTGTAGCATTTCAGTTACATCTTCAGGCTCCATTTCTAATTCCAGTTTTCTATCTGTACATACCACATTTTCAATTATTTCCTCCACTGAAGTCTTGAACCTCTCAAAGTCATCCATGAGGATTGGAATTAACTTTTTCCAAATTCTGTGAATGTTTATGTTTTCACTGCTTCTCATGAATCACAGATGTTCCTAGTGGCATCTAGAATGGTGAAATTGTTCCAGAAGGCTTTCACTTTCCTTTGCCCAGATCCATCAGAGAAATCCCTGTCTATGGCAGCTATCGCCTTGTGAAATGTAGACTTCAGTACTGAATGTGCTTCAGTACATGTGCTTCAGTAATATACTTCAGTAATAAGTCTGAAAATAAGTCTTGGAAGTCTTTAATCTATGACCTGAATAATGGATGTTGTATTGGTAAGAATGAAAACATTAATCTCCTTACACATCTTCATCAGAGCTCTTGGGTGTCCAGGTGCATTGTCAATGAGCAGTAATATTTTGAAAAGAACTTTTTTTTCTGAGCAGTAGGTCTCAACAGTGGGCTTACAATATTCAGTAAACCATGTTGTAAACAGATTGGCTCTCATTTAGGCTTTGTGGTTCCATTTATAGAGCATGTGCATACTCAGTTGCTTCAGTCGTGACTCTTTGTGACCCCATGGACTGTATGTAGCCCACCAGGCTCCTCTGCCCATGGGATTCTCCAGGCAAGAATATTGGAGTGGGTTGCCATGCCCTTCTCCAGGGGCTCTTCCCGACCCAAGAATTGAACCCTTGTCTCCTGTGTCTCTTGCACTGAAGGCAGATTCTTTACCACTGAGCTACTGGGAAAAACCTCTTTTATAGAGCATAGGCAGAATCAATTTAGCATCATTCTTAAGGGCCCTAAGCTATTCAGAATAGTAAATGAGCATTGACCCTCAACTTAAAGTTATCACCAGCATTAGCCGCTAAGAAGCGCTTTAAAGCCAGACGTTGACTTCTCTGCTCTAGCTATGAAAGTCTTAGATGGCATCTTCTTCCAATAGAAGGCTGTTTCATCTTCATCGACAATCCGTTGTTTAGTGTTGCCACCTTCATTAATGAACTTAGCTAGGTCTTCTGGATAGTTTGCTGCAGCTTCTACTTTAGCAAGTTGATGCTTCACCCTGTATTTTTATGTTACAGAGATGGCTTCTTTTCTTAAAGCTCATAAACCAGCCTCTGCTAACTTCATACTTTTCTTCTTCAGCTTCCTCACTTCTTTCAGCCTTCATGGAAAGAGAGTTAAGGCCTTGTTCTGGATTAGTTTTTGGCTGAAGAGAATGTTGTGGCTGGATCTTCTATCCAGATCTCTAATATTTTCTCCATATCAGTCATAAGGCTGTTTCACATTCTTATCATCTATGTGTTCACTAAAGTAGCCCTTTAAATTTCCTTCAAGAACTTTTTCTTTGCATTCACAACGTGGCTAACTGGCACAGGAGACCTAGCTTTCAGTCTATCTTGATTTTCAGCATGCTTTCCTCACTAAGCTTGATTATTCCTGGTTTTTTATTTAAATTGAGTCTTGAGTCTCATCCTTTCACTTGAAAAGGACTAATGGCTTTTGGCACTGAGTTGTGTCCGACTCTTTGTGACCCCATGGACTGTTGCCCTCCAGACTTCTCGTCCATGGGATTTCCCAGGCAAGAATACTGGACTGGGTTGCTATTTCCTTCTCCAGGGGATTTTCCTGACCCTGGGATCAAATGTGGGATTGAACCCACATTTCCTGCTTGTAGGCAGATTCTTTACTGCTGAGCCATCAGGGAAGCCCACGGTAGGATTATTACTTGACCTGTTTCAGTATTGAATCTCGGAATAGGGAGGCTCAAGGTGAGGGAGAGAAATGGGGGGGCAACCAGAGGGTGGAGCAGTTAGAATGGAAACTTTTATCAAGTTCATATCTTATATGGACGTGGTTTGTGGCTTCCCGAAACAATTAAAATAAGAGATCACTGATCACAGATTACCATAACATATAGTAATAATGAAAACATTTGAAATAGAATTGCAGGAATTACCCAAATGTGACACAGAGACATGAAGTGAGCAAATGCTGTTGGGAAAAATGGTACGTATAGACTTGTTCAATGCAGACTTGCCAAAACCCTTCAATTTGTGAAAAACATGGTATGTGTGAGGTACAGTAAAATGAAGCTGGATAAAATGAGGCATACCTGCATTCTCTGTGTGGTCCTCCCAAGATGCTCTCTCTCTCTTGCTTAAAAGAAAATAATAATTTGGGTTTTGTTTTTTTCATTCATTTGGTTTTCGTAAAAGTGATGGTCCTAAATGAAGAATGGTTTGACGTATGATATTTAGACTTCACAGTGCAAAAGTGTTACACATTCAGTAAAAACCATACTGTGAATTTTGATCTATTCTTGGGTAGTAGGAGATAAGCTTTCCTGGAGCTGGGTAGCAGCAGCAAGCCACAGCTCCCAGCCAGCCACACCATCACGAGTGGAAACAACCATACACTTACAAACATTCTGTGCCTGGACAGACATTCTGTTTTTCTTTTTCAGGCAACATTCAATAAAGTACATGAGATACTCCATACTGTAAGATTCAGTTCAGTTCAGTTGCTCAGTCTCGTCTGACTTTTTGAGACCCCATGGACTACAGGACACCAGGCTTCCCTGTCCATCACCAACTCCAGAGCTTACTCAGACTCATGTCCATTGAGTCGGTGATGCCATCCAACCATCTCATCCTCTGTCATCCCCTTCTCTTCCTGGCTTCAATCTTTCCCAGCATATGGGTCTTTTCCAGTGATTCAGTTCTTTGCATCAGGTGGCCAAAGTAATGGAGTTTCAGCTTCAGCATCAGTCCTTCCAATGACTATTCAGGACTGATTCCTTTAGGATTGACTGGTTTTATCTCCTTGCAGTCCAAGGGGCTCTCGAGAGTCTTCTCCAGCACCACAGTTTAGAAGCATCAGTTCTTTGGCGCTCAGCTTTCTTTATAGTCCAACTCTCAAATCCATACATGACTGCTGGAAAAACCATAGCTTTGACTAGATAGACCTTTGTTGGCAAAGTAATGTCTCTGCTTTTTAATATGCTGTCTAGGTTGGTCATAACTTTTCTTCCAAGGAGCAAGTATCTTTTAATTTCATGGCTGCAGTCGCCATCTGCAGTGATTTTAGAGCCCCCAAAAATAAAGTCTCTCACTGTTTCCATTATTTCCCCATATATTTGCTGTGAAGTGATGGGACCAGATGCCATGATCTTACTTTTCTGAATGTTGAGTTTTAAGCCAACTTTTTCACTCTCCTCTTTCACTTTCATCAAGATTGGCTTTGTATTAGATGATTTTGCCCAACTGTAGACTAATGTAAATGTTCCGATCATATTTAAGATAGGCTAGGATAAGCTGTCCAGAGAAGGCAATGGTATCCCACTCCAGTACTCTTGCCTGGAGAATCCCATGGATGGAGGAGCCTGGTAGGCTACAGTCTATGGGGTCGCTAAGAGTTGGACATAACTGAGCGACTTCCCTTTCACTTTTCACTTTCATGCATTGGAGAAGGAAATGGCAACCCACTCCAGTGTTCTTGCCTGGAGAATCCCAGGGACGGGGGAGCCTGGTGGGCTGCCGTCTATGGGGTCACCCAGAGTCGGACACGACTGAAGTGACTTAGCAGCAGCAGCAGGATAAGCTGTCATGTTCAGGAGGTTAGGTGTATTAAATACTTTTTGAATTACAGTATTTTCAATTTTCAGTGGGTTTATAGGGATGTAACCCCACTGTAACAGGAAGATCTGTGTATGTATTTGAAGCAATATCTGTTGAAGATTTTTCTGAATTTTGATATTGTATGTTTAGGACTTTAAAAAATGATGTTGCCCTGTGTGAATTCTTCTCTTATTTGCTTTTTCCCCTAATATTTAGCTTATAATTTAGCTTATATTTATCAATGGCCTTATATGAAGTTGTAGTTGATTTCCTATTTTCTTTAAAAGATTTCTTTTATTTATTTGGCTGGATTGGGTCTCAGTTATGGCAACGGGATCTTTGTTGCATCATATAGGTTCTTTCATTGTGGAGCAAGGATTCTCTAGTTGTGGTGCATGGGATCTTAGTTTGCTAACCAAGGACTGAACCCATGTACCCTGAATTGCAAGGCAGATTCTTAACCCCTAGACTACCAGGGAAGTCCCTGTGGTTGGTTTTCATTGCTGTGTAGTATACGTAACCTTGTGTGCGTGTACCACAATTTATCTATCTATTCTGGGCTGCTCTGAATGTTTTTGTAGTGCCTTAGGTTGTATCTACTACATGACAATGTTTTGACCATAGAAATTGTTGTATTCTTGTTTTAGATTTCTATTTAATTTCATGGGAAACTGAAAAAGTGAATTCCGTGATAATGCCCAGTACATATGACTTACTGGCTATTGTTGTTGCTGTTGTCCCCCAGTTGTGTCCGACTCTTTGCGACCCCATGGACTGTAGCTTTCCAGGCCTCCTTGTCCTTCACCATCTCCCTGAGTTTGCCCAAGTTCATGTTCACTGCATCGGTGACACCATCCAGCCATCTTATCCTCTGATGCCCTGTTCTCCTTCTGCCCTCAATCTTTCCCAGTGTCAGAGACTTTTCCAGAATCCTGTGTTCGCATCAGTTCAGTTCAGTTCAGTCGTTCAGTCATGTCCGACTCTGCGACTCCATGAATTGCAGCGTGCCAGGCCTCCCTGTCCATCACCAACTCACAGAGTTCACCCAAACTCATGTCCATTGAGTCAGTGATGCCATCCAGCCATCTCATCCTCTGTCGTCCCCTTCTCCTCCTGTCCCCAATCCCTCCCAGCATCAGAGTCTTTTCCAGTGAGTCAACTCTTTGCATGAGGTGGCCAAAGTATTGGAGTTTCAACGTCAGCATCAGTTCTTCCAAAGAAATCCCAGGGCTGATCTCCATTAGAATGGACTGGTTGGATCTCCTTGCAGTCCAAGGGACTCTCAAGAGTCTTCTCCAACACCACAGTTCAAAAGCATCAATTCTTCGGCACTCAGCTCTCTTCACAGTCCAACTTTCACATCCATACTTGACCACTGGAAAAACCATAGCCTTAACTAGACGGACGTTTGTTGGTAATGTCTCTGCTTTTCAGTATGCTATCTAGGTTGGTCATAACTTTCCTTCCAAGGAGTAAGCGTCTTTTAATTTCATGGCTGCAATCACCATCTGCAGTGATTTTGGAGCCCCAAAAATAAAGTCTGACACTGTTGCCACTGTTTCCCCATCTATTTGCCATAAAGTGATGGGACTGGATGCCATGATCTTCGTTTTCTGAATGTTGAGCTTTAAGCCAACTTTTTCACTCTCCTCTTTCACTTTCAAGAGGCTTTTTAGTTCCTCTTCATTTTCTGCCATAAGGGTGGTGTCATCTGCATATGTGAGGTTACTGATATTTCTCCTGGCAATCTTGATTCCAGCTTGTACTTCTTCCAGCCCAGCATTTCTCATGGTGTACTCTGCATATAAGTTAAATAAGCAGGGTGACAATATACAGCCTTGACATACTCCTTTTCCTGTTTGAAACCAGTCTGTTGTTCCATGTCCAGTTCTAACTGTTGCTTCCTGACCTGCATATAGGTGTCTCAAGAGGCCGGTCAGGTGGTCTGGTTGGTATTCCCATCTCTTTCAGAATTTTCCACAGTTTATTGTGATCCACACAGTCAAAGGCTTTGGAATAGTCAATAAAGCAGAAATTCAGATAACCAAAATACTGGAGCTTCAGCTTCAGCATCAGCATCGGTCCTTTCAGTGAATATTCAGGGTTGATCTCCCTTAAGATCAGCCTACTGGCAGTTAGGTGGTGGTCAAATGCTGTCTCCTCTACTTATTAAAATAGCAGTTAGAGTTTGAACAAGTGATTTAACCTGGTTCCTCATTTGAAAACAGGTAAATTAGCAGCTACTCAGTAGTATTATTACCTAGTTTACAAAAGGGGAAGAAGTAGAACATATTCTACAGGGTCATGGTAATATTTGCATAATTCACATAAAGCCTTCAAGCAGACAGTGTCTATATACATCACATTTATTTGTCTCTTTTTATCCTCTTCTTAATCATCTGAAATCCAAGATGAAATATGACGTCTCTGAGGTTACAAAGGAGAAAACTGAATCTCAGAAAAGTAACATGACTTGACCTGGTTCACACGGCTAGTGTATGTCTGAACTTCAATAAACAATCTGCCTACAATACAGGAGACTGAGGTTTGAGCCCTGGATCAGGAAGATCCCCTGAAGACCTGAAGAGGAAATGGCATCCCACTCCAGTTTTCTTGCTTGAAGAATCTACAGGCAGAGGAGCCTGGTGGGCTACAGTCTGTGCCATCACAAAGAGTCGGACACAGCTGAGTGACTAACACCTTGACTGCCTAACCTTTTGCTTTTACCACTTTTCTTTTTGTCCAGAGGGGAAAATTTTATCAAATAAAATTATTTGTGACATTTCTATGGTTAATCTCTAACTTTATAGTGCAAAACCCCTGAAAAAGCCCAAGTATATTCAAGGCAACACTGTTAGAAAATAGAAAAAAAAAAAGGGTAAATAAATTATGTTATATGCATACAAGAGTATATATACTGCATCACACTGGAAATTATGTCAAACAAGATTATTGAGTGTTGTATGCCCCTTTATAGAACCCGACACAGGCTGGCTTTTCCCCCAATCACATTTTCAACAGTGTTCCACAGAAGGCCTTTCTAATTTTTATTATTATTATAAGCAGGCAGATTGGAAGGAGTTGTAAACCAAAACACAGCTGGTAAGTCTAAATTTAGGCCCATCAAGATGAGTGTCCCTCATCACAACATGGTTTCTCAAACTCCTTCCATGGTAAGTTGCATTTTCACAGATGTCTCTTGGTGTACGTGTTTCTTGTACATCAGCAATTTTATTTGCATGGCCTTTTCATGCCAGTATTCTGATTTATTACACTTCTCACATTGATTTTTTCCCCCCTCTGCTTGTAAAAAGAAAATAGCTGTTTGTGCACAGATGGTGGATGCAATTTAGTATTATCAGAGTAATTCATGTTATATTTATGAGATGTTCTGGAGTCGAGTCTTAGGGAGGGATGTTAAGGAAGGGCACTTCTCAGAGAGGTCATATCTTACCTTTCAACCTGTTTCTTACGGAGTTTATCTCCTGAGCACCCAAATATTGGCAGGACGTTGTTTGTTTTAAATTTCAGCTGTGTGTTTTATTTATTTCAGTAGTAGAACTTTGGAACCATCAAATAGCATTAAAGGAGGGAGGCAAAAGCATTTTTCAGAAATTATTGAAGTTGATTGTTAACTGGTTAAAAAAAATGAATGGATCAAAGATTGAATGTTTTAATTATAATTCCTTCCTTCCTTTCTACCCTTACTTTCTTCTCTACATATTTATTCTGTGCCATTCTGTATACAGAAGTGCTCATTTGCTAGGGCTGCCATGGTGAAGTACCACAGACTAAGTGTCTGAAGTAAACAAATTAATTTTCTCACAGTTCTGGAAGCTAGAAGTCTGAAATGAAGGTGTCAGCAGGGTTGGTTCCTTCTGAATGTGTGAGGGAAGTATCTCTTCCTGCCTCTCCACTTGGCTGGTAGATGGCTGTCTTCTCCCTGTGTCTCATAACATGCATGTCTTTGTCCAAATTCCCCCCTTTTTGTAAAGATCCCAGTCATATTGCATTAGGACCCACTTCAGTGACCTCATTTTAACTTAATTTCCTTTGTGAAGCTCCTATCCCCCAAAAAGGTCACATTTTGAGGTGACAGGGTTCGGAGTTCAACATATCAATTTTGGGAGGACATGGTTCAACCCACAGCAGATACTTACAATAAAACAAAAGTAACAACAAGGAAAACGTACCCTTATTTCATAAGTGAGTTTGTCAATAAATTGCAGCATGATGCTGCTGCTGCTAAGTCGCTTCAGTTGTGTCCGACTCTGTGCGACCCCATAGACAGCAGCCGACCAGGCTCCCCCGTCCCTGGGATTCTCCAGGCAAGAACACTGGAGTGGGTTCCCATTTCTTTCTCCAATGCATGAAAGTGAAAAGTGAAAGTGAAGTCACTCAGTCGTGTCTGACTCCTAGAGACCCCATGGACTGCGGCCTACCAGGCTCCTCCGTCCATGGGATTTTCCAGGCTAGCACAGTGCTAATGTCCATTTATTTTGGGAAAGTCATCTACATGGTTTTTCTTATAGTGAGTGTGCTAATTTGGAATCAGAATAAAAGACAGTGCCATCTTGGTTGTTTCCATGTCTTAGCTATTGTAAACAATGCTGCCACGAATATTAGGGTGCATGTGTCTGTTTGAATTATGGTTTTCTCAGGGCATATGCCCATTAGTGAGATTTTTGGGTCATATGGTAATTCTCTTTCAGTTTTTTAAGGAATCTCCATACTGTTCTCCATAGCAGCTGTGTCAATTTACATTCCCACCAACGGTACAAGAGGGTTCCCTTTTCTCTGCATCCGTTTGTAGATTTTTTTAATGGTGGCCGTTCTGACTGATGTGAGGTGATACCTCATTGTAGTTTTTGTTTGCATTTCTCTAATCATGAGTGATGTTGAGCATCTTTTCCTGTGTTTGTTGGCCATGTGTATGTCTTCTTTAGAGAATTGTCTGTTTAGGTCTTCCACCCATTTTTTGAGCTCTGTGACAACCTAGAGAGGTGGGTTGTGGGAGGGCAGTTCAGGAGGGAGGGCATATAAGTGTACCTGGGGCTGATTTCATGTTGATGTATGGCAGAGACCAACATGATACTGTAAAGCAGTTATCCTCCAAAGGAGGTGGGGGACCTATCAAAAAAGAGAGAGACTTCCTGCAACAATGTGGCTTCCTTCTCTATTGTGCATATTCAGATTTTCGCCTGAAACCATCCCTAGATGTTTTGCTGTATGCCTCAGTGTGTGTCTGTGTGCTCACTATGCTCGCTATAAGTATTCAGTGTTGTTTAAGAAGGTTAAGCATGCAAATAATTTCCCCTCTGCTTTAATCTCTTGAAAGGAAAAAAAAAAAAAATGAAAAGATGTATTTTCACTGTCTGAAATATCATAAGATAATGGACATATAACCAAATACAAAGAATGAACAAATGTATAAATGAAGTTGAGGGCAGGGGAAGGAAGAGAGAGAACTAGAGAAGAAAGAGGCATGCATTATCGTGGAGGTGAGACCTTTGGAAAGAACAAATTTTAACGATCCATTTCTCCTGAAAAGCATCAACCACAAAAGGTTAAATGGAGTTCTTTTTGGTTAATTACTTCTTTGGATCTTCTCAAACACTTATTTTCTTCACTTATTCATGTCCAAATGTAAATCTTTTAAGTATCGTCAGTGTATTTTCTTTTCCTTTTTCTTTGAAGTGAATATAAAACTCTTTGAATAGTCAGTTTTATTGAGGTTTTAAGAATGTTTCTGAGTGATTCATAGTAATTTAAATCTTTCTACTGAAATCTTGGAGGTTGCTAAATTTCAGCCTGTAATTTTCTTCCTTTGCTAGATATTGAAGCATATTTTTATGACACCACACTACACTCATTGGAATTGTGAGCCTTTGTAAATTCATGCAGATCTTTCCCACTGTACAAAAGGATGCATTTTAAGCAGAAGAAATAGAATGCTAAATTATGTAGTAGGTAAAAGAAGTGGGTTGTGGTAAGTCAAAAGGGTGACTACAAAGAATGCCAGAGCACGTGGTTGCATGCACTGTCAGTGAAATTTAATGCACATTTGCCCATCAAATTAAAATTTGTCAGCTTAGAAAACTATTATTTATATGAAATGAACATTGAGAGAGATTTTTGTACTTGCTGATTGCATGTTTATTCGGAACCTCTAAATTCTGTTGTAATAACTGCTTAGAATTCCATTGTGTTAGCATCCCATAATTTTGACAATCCCATTTTCTTGTGATTCTGGGCATATTTTTAAATTTCCTTTTGAACTATACAACTTTGATGAGTTCAGAAAAAAAATCAAGCAATCAAATGTGTAATCCAAGGTCTTCTGCCAAAATGGCCCTAGATACTCTTTTAACTTATTACAATGGTTCTTACTGTTTATGAACACATTAGATAGTGTTGACTCTAAACAATTAAAAATCTTTCTACAAAATAATACACATTTATTTTACAATATTTGTAAACACAGAAACTCAGACAGGAAAATATTAAACTCAAGAGGAATCCTGACACTTGAAATAACTTCTGTTAACTTTTTGGTATAATTTCCAAGTTCATGAGCACATGCATATTATGAGTCGCTCTTTGTTACTTTTTCTCTCATACCCTCTGAACCCCCTCTGTCATAAACACACAAGCACACATACATGCATTAGAATCTAGTTAAATACAAATTTTAGAAGCTGCTGTTTTCTCTTAGTAACACACTATGAACCTTTTCCCAAGTTTCTATATATTCTTCTAATACATTAATCACTTTACTGTATTCTATTATATGGATAGACTTTATTGTATTCTGTCATAGGGATATACTGTAGTTTATCTCACTGAACTTTTGTTGCAAGACATTTATCTCCATGTTTTTTGCGTGTCTGATCAACCCAACTGTGATTTGTTTTCTATTCCTAGGTCTAAATCATGCCTAACATGCATATATTTTCTAACATTTATATCTTATATTATAAATACCAGTCTTCTCTTAAAGGAACCAGAGCTCTTTCGATAAATGTCTGATTCCATGACTGGGGGCAGGGAAAATAAGTATAAGGTAAATCTGAAATATCTTTGATATGCCTGAAAATAAAGTGCTCAAGGGGTAATGAAGATTTCATCAAAAACATACAGATGCCAGTTTTAAGGAACTCCTACTAGGCAAGTTTTGGACACTTAGAACATCAAAATGAATTATATTAATGAATTATAACCCATTGAGTAAAATAGGTTATACTATACTTATAATTAATTGGCTAAATTAATACTCTTTATTCTCCTTAGTAGGAAATCTACTGATAATATCAAAATTGAAAAATTAGGAAAAGAGTATATGTGTTATTTTGAAGTAAAGAATGTAACAAGAAACAAATATAGCTAAGAGTTCTGAATTTACTTCTAAGGAGTATGAACTGATAATACGAATACCAGAACATGGGATGCTGCATTTTTATTTTTAATTTGTTTCATTTTATTTTAAGCCTTATTGAATAACTTGACTTTTGAAAACTATGAATATATTTTTTAATTTTGAAATAATTTCAGACTTGAAGTCTTGCAAGAATGCCACAAAGAATCTAGGTCTGCTGGTTATTTACCATTTCACAACATTTGCTTTCTGCCTCTCTGTAAATTGAGTAAATTGGAAACATATTTCTCATAATTAAATCTCTGTGTATTTTTGAAAACAAGGACACTCTCCTACATAATTACAGTGTAAGTATCTTACTCAGGAAATTAACATTGACATAATACTATTAATATATTCTAATCCACAGACCCTTTCAAAATTTTCCAGTTGTACCAAACATATCTCTTAGAGAGAAAAAAAACAAATGTTCTCAAAGGTTCTCCTCCTTTGGTACAGAATCCAGTCTAGGATCATGTGTTGCGTGGTGGTTGTCTCTTAGATGGTTGTCAGCAGTCTGGAATGGTTCGTTTTTTTTTCCATCATGGTATTAGCATGTCTCCTCGTCTCAGACATACTAATGTTTTTCTTCTTATTATCTTAATTTAACTATATCACCATTTTTAGTTAAATTTGGTATTAAGAGCAATTTATTTTTATTCACAGTCAAG
Organism: Bos indicus; assembly: GCF_029378745.1. Classification (NCBI taxonomy): domain Eukaryota; kingdom Metazoa; phylum Chordata; class Mammalia; order Artiodactyla; family Bovidae; genus Bos; species Bos indicus. The sequence continues at coordinate 45,003,745 of NC_091762.1, read as the reverse complement.
GGATGTGATGACCTGTGATTACATTTTCATTCTTGTTCTTTTTGTTTTCCTTAGAGTTCATCATTCATTCATTTATTCATTTTTTTAAGGCCCTCCCTTTCTCCCTGTCTTGTTTTCTCTTCCTTTTCACTTTTTTTGCATCAATCTTAATTCATTTACAAAGTCTAACATGGCACGCTTCCTTTCATTATGCTTAGAGGTATCAGATATTCTGTCAGTCTCCTTCCTTCCTTCTTTTCCTCTTTCTCTTTCCCTGCTTACTTTGCTCTTTCTCTTTCCTTTCTCCCTCTGTTATTATTTCCTCTTTATAACCTTGCCTCTCTGAAGTCTTTCAGCTCCTCTCTGTATAGGTTGTTCTCTAAGTCTGCTGCAAAACTGTCAACCTGGAACATTCTTCCACTGTCATCCCAGGAATTTCCTTTAATTCTCTTCTCTGTTGAATCTCCTGCTTTTAGATCCTATTTCTTCTTTCTTGGTATATGCCCTTATTTTGGAAAAGTGAAGTCCTCCAAAGAATGGATGCATGGGAAGTCAGATTTTGAAATCTTTCACACCTGAAATGGCTTTATTTTTCCTGTTTGAATTTCCTGTTTATTTTCCTTTCCTTGAATGACTGTTTATCTGGCTGTAAATAGTTCTAGGTAGAAAATACTTTCCTTTAAAAATTTTGAAGATACTAATTTATTATCATTTTGAGAAATCTGAAGGCATTCTGATTCCTGACATTCCTGTTGTATTTTGCCTGTTTATATTCTCTCTGGAATTTAGGCTTTCCTAAATTTTTTTCCTAAGCTTTTAGGAATTTAAAAACCTCTACGATTATGAAATGTCATGGTAATGGAAGCTTGTGGAAGCACTCCCCACCCCCACCATTGTCTTGTTCATTTTGAGGAGATCTGATAGACCCTGTCAATCTGGAAATATTTCTGTTTGGATTTACCTTCTTCATTTTCTGGAATTATTTTCAGTCAGGTTCTGTCTACCTGGATCCTTAAATTTTAAAAAATATCTTCCTTTCCTTCTCATATTCTTTTGGTCCAGCTTAGTTCCTGAGTTCTGTCTTTGGAACTTTCTGTTGAGTTTTTATCCTTTCATCATATTTCAGTTTTCATGAACCTCTTATATTTTTGGTGTCTCTGCTGTTCTCTGAATTCTTAAAAAATATAACACCTGTTTTCATTTATGAATTTGATTTCATTCTTATCTCTCATGCTTTCCTCTCTTGGTAAGCATTCTATTCTCTATTCTGTCTGCCTCTCATATTCTCTTTGTGAATCTTTCACCTCCGAGCCTTCCCACATGTTGAGATGTTTGGTGGTTCCTGCACCAGGTAATGAAAAGCCACGTTGACAGTCAGTGTTTTGCCAGGAAGGGGCTTCCCTGTAGGGTTAGTATGCAGAGGCTTGGCTGATTCCCCAGGGCACTGCAGCTGTCAGTGTTTTCTTGGAATGGTCAGCTCAGAGAGGAAATCTCCACTATTATGTGCACTTTTCCATCTTGCTGCCACTTTCTTGGGGTCAAATGATGGGAAAGGACAGGATATCTTTCCATCCAGTATGTAGGACTGTCCCTTGATATCTGTATTTTCATAGGGCCTGTCTCTCCCTCCACCCTACCTGGTGTCCTTGAATTCAGAGGCACTCCAGGAAATTTCCAGTTTTCTGCAAAGCTGGGAAAGAAAAGTCACCTGATTGCATGGGGTATGTGAGGGAATCTGAGGTACCAAATCTCTTTTGTTTTATGAGCTTTTCAACCAATCCCCTTATTTAGCTCTATCAGCTTTCTGAGTCTACAGGTTTCTGGAACCTCTGCCTCTCGCGTCTCTCTGTGAGCCTCTGTCTCTGTGTGCCTCCTTCTTCCCAGTTAACCATCCTGTCCTTGGTTTACTTTAGCTTTTTTTTTAGTGGTAGCTTTTCAGTTACCACTCAACCATCAGAGTTTCAGTTTCCAAAAGATAGTTTACTTCATGCTTCAGTTCAGTTCAGTTCAGTTCAGTCGCTCAGTCGTGTCCGACTCTGTGACCCCATGAACCGCAGCACGCCAGGCCTCCCTGTCCATCACCAACTCCCGGACTCCACCCAAACCCATGTCCATTGAGTCAGTGATGCCATCCAACAATCTCATCCTCTGTTGTCCCCTTCTCCTCCTGCCCTCAATCTTTCCCAGCATCAGGGTCTTCTCCAGTGAGTCAGCTCTTCACATCAGGTGGCCAAAGTTTTGGAGTTTCAGCTTCTACATCAGTCCTTCCAATGAACACTCAGGACTGATCTCCTTGAGGATGGACTGGTTGGATCTCCTTGCAGTCCAAGGGACTCTCAAGAGTCTTCTCCAACACCACAGTTCAAAAGCATCAATTCTTCGGTGCTCAGCTTTCTTTATAGTCCAACTCTCACATCCATACCTGACCACTGGAAAACCATAGACTTGACTAGATGGACCTTTGTTGGCAAAGTAATGTCTCTGCTTTTTAATATGCTGTCTAGGTTGGTCATAACTTTCCTTCCAAGGAGTAAGCATCTTTTAATTTCATGGCTACAACATCTGCAGTGATTTTGGAGCCCAGAAAAATAAAGTCAGCCACTGTTTCCACATCTATTTGCCATGAAGTGACGGGGCTGGAAGCCATGATCTTAGTTTTCTGAATGTTGAGCTTTAAGCCAACTTTTTCAGTCTCCTCTTTCACTTACATCAAGAGGCTCTTTAGTTCTTCTTCACTTTATGCCATAAGGGTGGTGTCACCTGCATATCTGAGGTTATTGCTATTTCTCCTGGCAATCTTAATTCCAGCTTGTACTTCATCCAGCCCAGCATTTCAAATGATGTATTCTACATATAGGTTAAATAAGTAGGGTGACAATATACAGCCTTGACATACTCCTTTTCCTATTTGGAACCAGTCTGTTGTTCCATGTCCAGTTCTATCTGTTGCTTCCTGACCTGCATACAGATTTCTCAAGAGGCAGGTCAGGTGCTCTGCTATTGCCATCTCTTTCAGAATTTTCCACAGTTTGCTGTGATCCACACAGTCAAAGGCTTTGGCATAGTCAATACAGCAGAAATAGGTGTTTTTCTGGAACTCTCTTGCTTTTTTGATGATCCAGCAGATGTTGGCAATTTGATCTCTGGTTCCTCTGCCTTTTCTAAAACCAGCTTGAACATTTGGAAGTTCACGGTTCACATATTGCTGAAGCCTGGCTTGGAGAATTTTGAGCATTAATTTACTAGCATGTGAGATGAGTGCAGTTGTGTGGTAGTTTGAGCATTCTTTTTTAGCATTGCCTTTCTTTGGGATTGGAATGAAAACTGACCTCTTCCAGTCCTGTGGCCACTGCTGAGTTTTCCAAATTTGCTGGCATATTAAGTGCAGCACTTTCACAGGATCATCTTTCAGAATTTGAAGTAGCTCAACTGGAATTCCATCACCTCCACTAGCTTTGTTCATAGTGATGCTTGCTAATGCCCACTTGACTTCACATTCCAGGATGTCTAGCTCTAGGTGAGTGATCACACCATCATGATTATCTGGGTCATGGAGATCTTTTTTGTACAGTTCTTTTGTGTATTCTTGCCACCTCTTCTTAATATTTTCTGCTTCTGTTAGGTCCATACCATTTCTGTCCTTTATCGAGCCCATCTTTGCATGAAGTGTTCCCTTGGTATCTCTAATTTTCTTGAAGTGATCTCTAGTCTTTCCCATTCTATTGCTTTCCTGTATTACTTTGCATTGATCACTGAGGAAGGCTTTCTTATCTCTCCTTGGTATTCTTTGGAACTCTGCATTCAAATGGGTATATCTTTCCTTTTCTCCTTTGCTTTTCACTTCCCTTCTTTTCACAGCTATTTGTAAGGCCTCCTCAGACAGCCATTTTGTTTTTTTTGCATTTCTATTTTTGGGGGATGGTCTTGATCCCTGTCTCCTGTACAATGTCCATGAACCTCCGTCCATAGCTTATCAGGTATTTTGTCTATCAGATCTAGTCCCTTAAATCTATTTCTCACTTCCACTTTATAGTCATAAGGGATTTGATTTAGGTCGTACTTTAATGGTCTAGTGGTTTTCTCCACTTTCTTCAAATTCAGTCTTAATTTGGCAATAAGAAGTTCATGATCTGAGCCACATTCAGCTCCCGGTCTTGTTTTGCTGACTGTATAGATCTTCTCCATCTTTGGCTGCAAATAATATAATCAATCTGATCCGTGTCGACCATCTGGTGATGTCCATGAGTAGAGTCTTCTCTTGTGTTGTTGGAGGAGGGTGTTTGCTATGACCAGTGCGTTCTCTTGGCAGAACTCTATTAGCCTTTGCCCTGCTTCATTCTGTACTCCGAGGCCAAGTTTGCCTGTACTCCAGGTGTTTCTTGACTTCCTACTTTTGCATTCCAGTCCTCTAAAATGAAAAGGACATCTTTTTAGGGTGTTAGATCTAGAAGGTCTTGTAGGTCTTCATAGAACTGTTCAACTTCAGCTTCTTCAGCGTTACGGGTCGGGGCATAGATTGGATTACTGTGATATTGAATGGTTTGCCTTGGAAAGGAACAGAGATCATTCTGTAATTTTTGAGATTGCATCCAAGTACTGCATTTCAGACTCTTTTGTTGACCATGATGGCTACTTCATGCTTAGCCTATTTTTTTTTACTTTGAGGGTTTGTACCTTTTTATGATTTTTGTCTTGTTTTTGTTTCTTTCTTTACTGTCATTTTTAAAGTGGGATTTTGTCATGAAACAGAAATAAGCATATATTTCCACATACTTTATTTAAGTAGGAGTCCAGTTATCCTTTTTGTTCTTAACATATATGATTAGTATTTGTATTGTCTAAGAAAAAGAGGGTTTCAACTCTTTTCCCCCCTAAACATTAATTTTGAATGTTTTATTCATAGGATGCCTCATTGATGGACATGAATTCCTTTAGCCCTCTGATGCCGACGTCCCCTTTATCAATGATAAACCAAGTCAAGTTTGAAGATGAGCCAGATTTGAAAGATCTTTTTATTACAGTGGATGAACCTGAAAGCCATGTTACTACAATTGAAACGTTTATTACTTATAGGATTATTACTAAGGTAAGTGTTTAATGAACATTTTCTTGACTACAATTGCTTCTTTGAACTTTTGGAACTACTTTTTGTTCACTTTGATATTCACGTTAGAGAATTTTAGTAGAATTAAGTGCTGGTCTTTCAGCCATTTTGAATAAGACATTGCATCTTATCTATCCTTCACTTGTCCTATATGAATTTGGATTAACTTGAGTACCAGTCACTTGTATTTTAGCCATTGTGCTTCTTAAAATAAGAACATTTTAATGTTTTAGTTTAAAGATGATAAACATATCTGGGAAAGAAGTTTCGCTAATAGAGAAAACAACTGGTTCAAAACTTAATGCAGTATTCTGTATTCACATTTCTTCTGAAGATTACAAAAATGTTTTTTCATTTGTTTTCCAAATAAGAGCACATGGTGGGATTTCCCTGGTGGTCCAGTGGTTAAGAAACCACCTTCCAGTGCAGAGGGACATGGGTTCAATCCCTGGTCAGGGAACTAGGATCCCACATGTGGTGGGGGCACCTAGACCCATGCTCTGCAACTAGAGAGCTGGTGCACCACAGCAAAGACCCAGCAAGGTCAAAAAAAAAAAAAAAAAAAAAAGCAAATGTTTACTTTATCTCTTTATCTTCTGTATGAGATGCTTTTAGTTGTTTAGTGATGCAAAGGCAGAACAGATCTGGAATCCAAGTCTCCTTAATCCTTAGACAAGGCTCTGTAAAATGATGGCTTACACTAACAAAACAGCCAAATAGTATAATCCTTTTTACGATGATAATCTTTGTGTAACAGCAGCCTTTAAGAATTCTGTTTATAACATTTTGTTTGTGAAATCTCACTCTCTGGAAGTGCATCCCTTTTGTAGCTGAAAATCTTTTGGACTCTCCACATACAAGCACTTCCTTCAGTACGGCCTGCTAATTATGTTGCACTAAGATCTGTGTATCTCAGCTCTTCACTCAGATTCTTAAAATCCTCCCTTGGCTCCTCATTTCCTACAGAACAAGGTGCAGACTCCTTTGTATGACATTCAGAGCCCCTCTCAGTCTGGAGCCAGCCTACTGTACACGACTTGCCTCTTACTGCCTACTTTTAATACTCCTGCTCTTCACTCGCATAGAACTGCCTCTTTTATCTGAATATTCTAGGGTATTTCTTGCTCTCATAACTTTGCATATGCTGCTTCTTCTGTCTGGTGTGCCCTTCCCACTTTCAGACAGAAAACTACTGTTTATTTTTCAAGATGCAATTCGAAACGATGCTCACCTCCTCTGCTCCCACAAGCTAAAAATCCTCTTTCTACTGTTTGCTCACACTGTTCTAACTGAACTCCTAAAGAAAATGAGATATGACAGTGCAGCAAAGAAATTAAAAGCCTATGCTTAATCCTTCTAAGCCTCAGGTTATTTTTTAATCTTTAAAACTGAACTGAAAATAGGACCTGGTTTTGTACAGTTGCTGTAAGAATTAATTTAGGATGGGTAATCAATGTAAAACACTTACCAGGGTGCCTGACATATGATAAGTATTCAGTATCTGCTACCTACCTGTGTGTGTGTCAGTAACTACGTGTGTTTTTTATTTATTCCCACTGAGTCTGTGAGCTTCTAAAGGTAGGTAATTGTATCTTAAATTATCCATAATTCTGAACACAATCCTTGGGATATAGCTCCTAAGTCATTTAACCTTTCGGTGAGTGGGTGAGTGAAGAAGTTTATAGTGTCAGAGTCCTGTCAAAGGCTGCAGAGCAAAACAGCATGAAGTAGAATCTTTGTTGTTCCCTTTCCTTGCTATTTAATTAACCTCTGTGTGCTTGGTTTCCTCATTTGTAAATAAGATAATAATACTAACCTAATAGGATCTTTGTGAATATTCCGTGTGTTAATACAGACACACTGCTAAGAACAGAACCATATTTCTCCTGTTACTGCTATTATAATCATAATCATCCATTTTCATTATCCTTTCCAGCAAAGATTTTGTGACTGAATTATTTTCCCCTCATTTATTTCTTTCAGTAAGACACTTTATAAGCCATCCTATGGATTTCATTCTGATCATAGACACACAACTCTTATGAGTTATCTGTATTGCATCATGCTTTAAATGTGCTGCTGTTATAGTAATAATAGTAGTAGTGATAGTGATAATATTATAGTGTGTTAAACTAACTTTTATTGTGGGACTATTTTGTGCCAGGCAGTGTTCTAACCACTTGATACATAATAATATTAACTCATTTGAAGCTTATAGCAATCCTAGATCTTGTGATTTACCCCCATTTTGTGGGTGAGGACACTGAAACTTAAAACTTGCCAAAGGTTACACAACATAGTCATTAGCTGAGCTTTCAATCTAGACAGTTTATTTTTACACTATATAGAGAGCTTCCCTGGTGGCTCAACAGTAAAGAATCCGACTGTAGTGCAGAAAATGCAGGCTCAGTCCCTGGGGCAGGAAGATCCCCTGAAGGGGGAAATGGCAACCCACTCCAGTATTCTTGCCTGGGAAATCCCGTGGACAGAGGAGCTTGACAGGCTGCAGTCCACAGGGTCGCAAAGAGTCAGACATGACTTAATGACTAAACAACAGTAACAACAAAACTATATATTTTCATTATACTTTTGTGCATCCATACGTGATTGTGGCAGACTATCTTTCAGCTTACCTGTTATAAAGTATGTACCTTTGTTTTATATTTGGCTACTTTTACTGCATCTAGTGGCCACAGGACTGGAAGGGGTCAGTGTTCATTCCAATCCCAAAGAAAGGCAATGCCAAAGAATGCTCAAACTATTGCACAACAGCACTCATCTCACATGCTAGTAAATTAATGCTCAAAATTCTCCAAGCCAGGCTTCAGCAATATGTGAACCGTGAACTTCCAAATGTTCAAGCTGGTTTTAGAAAAGGCAGAGGAACCAGAGATCAAATTGCCAACATCTGCTGGATCATCAAAAAAGCAAGAGAGTTCCAGAAAAACACCTATTTCTGCTGTATTGACTATGCCAAAGCCTTTGACTGTGTGGATCACAGCAAACTGTGGAAAATTCTGAAAGAGATGGGAATACCAGACCACCTGACCTGCCTCTTGAGAAATCTGTATGCAGGTCAGGAAGCAACAGATAGAACTGGACATGGAACAACAGACTGGTTCCAAATAGGAAAAGGAGTATGTCAAGGCTGTATATTGTCACCCTGCTTATTTAACTTCTATGTGGAGTACATCATGAGAAATGCTGGGCTGGAAGAAGCACAAGCGGGAATGAAGATTTCCAGGAGAAATATCAATAACCTCAGATATGCAGATGACACGATCCTTATGGAATAAGGTGAAGAAGAACTAAAGAGCCTCTTGATGAAAGTGAAAGAGGAGAGTGAAAAAGTTGGCTTAAAGTTCAACATTCAGAAAACGAAGATCATGGCATCTGGTCCCATCACTTCACGGCAAATAGATGGGGAAACAATGGAAGCAGTGTCAGACTTTATATTCTTGGGCTCCAAAATTACTGCAGATGGTGACTGCAGCCATGAAATTAAAAGACACTTACTCCGTGAAATAAAAACTATGACCAACCTAGACAGCATATTAAAAAGCAGAGACATTACTTTGTCAACAGAGGTCCATCTAGTCAAGGCTATGGTTTTTCCAGTGGTCATGTATGGATGTGAGAGTTGGACTGTAAAGAAAGCTGAGCACTGAAGAATTGATGCTTTTGAATTGTGGTGTTGGAGAAGACTCTTGAGAGTCCCTTGGACTGCAAGGCGATCCAACCAGTCCATCCTCAAGGAGATCAGTCCTGAGGGTTCATTGGAAGGACTGATGTTGAAGCTGAAACTCCAATACTTTGGTCACCTGATGAGAAGAGCTGACTCATCTGAAAAGACCCTGATGCTGGGAAAGATTGAAGGTGGGAGGAGAAGGGGACTACAGAGGATGAGATGGCTGGATGGCATCACCAACTCAATGGACATGAGTTTGTGTAAACTCCGAGAGTGGCTGATGGACAGGGGGGCCTGGCGTGCTGCAGTTCATGGGGTCGCAAAGAGTTGGACACGATTGAGCGACTGAACTGAACTGAACTGAGTATATAAACCGTACCTATATATATTAAAATATGTATTACAGATACAAAAATATAAACTTTTAGTAGATGTATATCACATTAGCAAACACAGTCTTTTCTTTGTTATTACTTAGTATCATTTATTTACTGATATATTTAATAAAGTTCTATTGAGTGCCAGTATGTTCAGGCACCATGTTGTATGTTGAGACTATGCCAGCGATTGAGACAGACCCTCTGCCTTCATGGAGTTTTCAGTATGGGGGCGCGGGGTGTTGATGATGGATATTAAACAATTGTATGTCTTATTGGTTAATTATAGTTACAAATATTATGACAGAAAAATACAGAATTTTATGAGCATGGTGGTTGTTTTTCACAGCAGGTGAAAAACTCCATCTAATTAGGAGATTCAGGGATGGCTACCCTGGGAAAGTTTTAGTTTTATAAACATTTATATTCATGGACACTAAGATTATAAGGATAAATGCACATACTCTCTTGTCTACAGGTACACTGACCATCCCTACTTAGGAATACTTAAGAGTGTGTGACTGTAAATAATTGTGTCAGGAAGCCCACATTCCCGGCACCTGTTCCCGTTATGAGAAATTACCCTGATTCTCCAGGTTGAAACATCCGAAGTAACTGCTCTGAAGAAATACTTTCAGTTTCAGAGATCTAGAGGTGTGCCTTGCCTTAGGACATGAGGGAGTAAGAACTCACAAGGTTTAATGAACGTTTGTCCTCTCACATCCTCATCATGAAGACAGACTCATAAATGCCTGCCAGTATGTGTCAGTAGTTGGTGATAAAAGTATGTTCTTGATTCTAAATTCATTTCCCTCAGAAAAATAGTTTTATAAATCTTCAAATTTTAGAGTAACTATTTGCCCATGACTGAAGGTCAGTATTTGCTAAACAAATGCATTTTGAGGTATTGTCTTTTAGTCCTAAACTTCAAGTACCCAGGCTCTTATGGTCAGACATGAAAAATTGAACACCATTTACGGTTTACCTTCTATAGGAAAATGTATTCTAGACTAGAAAAGAGATAAAGCCTCCAAACAATAGGAAAATTTGATGACAGATTTCCAACTTAGAAGGACTTGTGTTCTAAAAAGTTATTTTGGAGGACAAATAATATGTAACTTATAACCCTTTGAAGGCCAATGAAGTCTTAGAGTAGGAAGAACAAATGCGCTGTCCTTAAGGTTTGCACTTATTCTCTGCTTTCTTCTCTTTATTGTGGTATGTTAGAGAACTCTTAAGTCACTGGCAGGGTGATGAGGACAGAAGCAACCAATTATTTGACTTGATTTTATGTCTTCCTGTTGCTGGAATTTATACAAGTTTCTTTTGTGTCAATTTGAAGTTTTGGGAATTCTTAAGGACATGTAATGTTCAGTCTTATTTTAACTTCACAGTGTTTAAGTGTTTTTATTGTTAAGTATGGCAACTTATTTTTTCTTGGAAATTGGTAGTAAACCTGTACACATGTACCTGGGATGTAGAGGTGTCAGTGAGTATTGTTTAACGAGTCACTTTATGTTTTGTGTGTATATGTATGTATGCATGTGTGTGTATTTGCATATATATGTACACATACCAACTTGTATATATATTGTTAAACTGTGTTTCCACTAGATTTAGTTGGCCTATTTTTACCACTTCCACAATTTGTACCATTTTGCATAATAGATTTTGTAGTTTTTTTTGAACATGTAGTTCCTTAGACTTCTGCATCTCATTTACCTCTACTTTTTCCCACTAAAAAGGGAGTGTTTTGCTAAGATATATTTTATGATATTCTAAACATTCACTTTATGAGAATAAACCTTGGCAAGTGTAGATTTTGTGAACCTTATTTTATGACAATTAAGATTGCATCTTATTTTGACTGGAACTGCTTAATTTTACAATTGTGTTCATCTGTGTGGGTGATTGATATTTCTGGTGAGTGTGAAATAATGTGTTATTTATTCCATATTTACTCCTCCAGGAAAATATCAAACAATATTTCTGTATAATTTCCTTAAAAACTATTTAAGTGACTTTTTTTCTTATAAGAGGTGAGTGTGCATTGTCTAAGCTATTTTTGTGTTTGGCTTGTAATTCAGGTAATAGAGGTGAGGTTGATATTGTACCCATGTTCTTCTTGTCATATGTGTTGGAATAGATTCTAGTTTGTTGAGAACAGATATTTTAATGTGTTTGCTTAACTTTTAGGAGTTTAGGCATATAGTTCAAAATTCCTTGAGAAATGACAGAAAGATTTGCTTTTCACATTAAATTTCCATTAATAACATTTTTAAACAGTGGTAAAATCACTCTGGTTAATGTTAGAATTTTCAAATACTAAAAGCAAATTTTAGCAAAGCAATTCGTTTGAGCAGATTCCAAGGAAACATTTTTTTTCTCAGTTATGTTCAGGTTATTTTTCCAAGTTGCAAAAATAGGACTTTCCTCAAATTCTGAATTTTGATCATCTTGAGAAATGAAATATATTTGAAACCTAAAGTCAGAACACACTTTCTTGTTAGCAAGAAAGTCATGCCAAAGATAATAGTAGTTAAAATCTTGTGGAAGACAGATGGTTGCTCTGAGACAGATTTTTCAGTTTGGATTTTAAATTTGAGCATGATGTTTGCTTTCTTTCTGGGAATACTGGAAAGTTTGCTTTGTTTCTTCTGCTACATGAATTGATGACTGCAAAGGAAAAAAAAATGTACAGGCTGACAAACACTGAATAATTAGAATTTGTTAGTTTTTCTTAGAGACCCATTTATTTCAGAATGTCTAAAATAACATTAGGCAAATGTCTTCTGTCTTATATTGCATGTGCTGTTATTTTTTCCTACTTTCTTCAGACATCTCGTGGGGAATTTGACTCCAGTGAATTTGAAGTTAGGAGACGTTATCAAGATTTCCTTTGGTTGAAAGAAAAACTTGAAGAAGCTCACCCCACTCTGATTATTCCAGTACGTTTACTTTTTTTTTTTTTTTTTTCACAGAATAGCTGCCATTTTGTCTTGTGAATCATTAGAATGTCTTAACACCCAATTTCAGACCTTTGATTCAATGCAATTCATTTATCTGGGAAACATTTGTTTTTAAACTTTTCAATCTATGTACAGATTTGTTTTTTAAAACTATTGTAATGTGTTAAGATTTTCTGGTACTTGGCTCTAACATTGTGAATTTTGAAAAATTATTTTTATAAGAAATGATCACATGTTCAAATAGTCTTCCAGAAAGAAGAAGTGTAGAATTCCTTATAATCCCGTGCCACAGAATGCTCAGATTCCTTTTTATTTTTTTGCCCTAGCCATTGCCAGAAAAGTTTATAGTGAAAGGAATGGTGGAACGCTTTAATGATGACTTCATTGAGACACGAAGGAAGGCATTGCACAAATTTTTGAACCGAATTGCTGACCATCCAACTCTAACATTTAATGAAGACTTTAAAATTTTTCTTACTGCACAAGCTTCGGTAAAAAATTTTAATTTATACTCATATAATCCTTCAGTATTTGTACATGTAGTAGGTTGTATGCTTTCTCTATTTTAAATCAGGTAGTAGTAACCTTGAATTAAGATGGAGTTTTAGACATTTAAGAACTATCCTTCGGATACAACCCTGTATCAAGTCTACACATGAACGTTATGAAAATCATGTACCTTTCTCACATATACATCCTCATATTTCTCTTGGTAGCTGATACATTTTTGAAATGCCTGGGTACTCCTTTCATATAGCTAATACTGAAAATATAAAAACATTTTTAAATTGACACTGTTTTGAGTAATAGTGAGTCAGGGCTTTTCAAGTTAAGATAAAAGTTTTTTATTAATAGATAGATGCATGGATGAATGGGTTGATAGATAAGATATTTTTCTCAGTTTTCCTTCATTTACCTAATTTTAGAGGTTCTAATTTCTAATACAGATTCCTTTTATATTCCTTTTATTTTATTTTTTTTCTTTTCTTCTATTAAGATATAATTCACCAGGAAAGATGATGATATTTGGTCAATACCAAATACTTACTGACCAATGTTGAATTTTCTGTCTCTCAGTTGTTGCCAAAGTGATTGTTGCCAAAGTGATTGAAGCTAAAGAAGCCATTCATCTCAATTTTGACAGTACTTGGTGTCTGGAAGCCCTGTGTGACTTATGTGAGAAGAATTTGTGGCCTGACTCCAGACCCTTAGAAGCTGTTAGAAACATTCTCTGCAGTCAGCAGTTGCAATAACAGCTTGCTAGTTGTGACTTGTGCTCTTTCTGATAATATTTACTCTATCAAATGATGCAGTAGCCCTTGTGAATAGATGTATTGCCTGGTCAAGGGTGGCATTTGTTATTATATTCTTTGCACACAAAATCATACTGATTTGGAAATTAAGAAGTTTATATGTTATTTTGGGTAAGACCTTTAAGAAAGAAGATCTTAGAAAGATAATATATTATTTCATATTTGGGTAAATAATACATAATAATGTTTTTATCTATAGATCTGGTAGTCAGCATTGTTATTTTTGTAGGTGTATGAATGTTTATATTACTCTTTGACATTGTTACTCTGACTGCCAAATCCACAGATAAAAATATTATTATGTATTATTTATCCAAATATTAAATAACATTATCTTTCTCCAGATCGTCTTTGATCTCAAACCTGTGTTTCAGTAAGTGCTGTACCCATTGTCAGAATCCTTGGTCCTTCTTGGTGTTCCTTTTTAGTAGGCCATACATCTGAAGGGATACTTCCGTGCAATGTATCCTTTTATAACATTTCTACTTTGCAAATCTGTAGCTAACTCTCCTAAATTAACTGTGAACCATCTATTACATATTTTATGAAAAATCATTCTCCAAAGACAGCCAGTCAGTGGAGACAGTATAAGTTTATCCAATTAAGTTGGTTGCAGAGCTATGGTCAGGGAGTTTATTTACCAACTATTCCAGTGACTTTAAGAAAGCAGACCAGTTAGTGCTTAGCAGTGAAACCCTTGGGGTCAGACTGCCAGGACTTTGATCCCTACCCACCAATTCCTTGCTCTTGGACCTTGAGCAAGCTTCTTTAACCTTCCTTTGCTTCCGTTTTCTTCTGTACAATGAGAGTAATAATAGAACCTGTTTCACAGTGTTATTGTGAGTGATGTGTATAAAAATGCAAGTATAGTGCCAATAACATTAAGCTCTCAATAAATGCTAGCCACTATTATAACTAAAGGATTAACAAAGTTTCCCAATTTTTCTTCCTAGGATGTAGATTAGACCCTGAGAGATCTTTTTCTCAATCATTTTTCTAAATTCCTATTAATAAAATACAGGTTTCATCTCATATCATTTTCATATCTTCTCCAGTATCTCTATAAGTGCAGTTCCCTCTGTTACACCTTGTTCTTTGAAGGATCCATGCTCTGAGAAAACATGATTACATGTTTTACAGAAGCACTTTGGAAAAGAATGTTATCAAGGAGGCTGAGGCTTAGAGAAAGGACTGTGTACCCTAACTCATCTGCTTCAAATTAACATGAAATTAAAAAGATGTATATGGAACCTTTTTATCATCTTTATTCTTCTGATTAGATTTCTTTTTTTGTTGTTGGATCTTAGAATATCATTGTTTGCTTCATCACCGATGTTTTATTTTTTTTGTTCCTAGGAATTCTCTTCTCACAAGAAGCAAGGGCCTGGATTACTCAGCAGGATGGGACAGTCAGTCAGAGCGGTTGCATTGTCAATGAGAGGAGTTAAAAGTCGCCCTGAGGAGTTCATGGAAATGAATAACTTCATTGAAATATTTAGCCAGAAAATAAATTTGATAGATAAAATATCTCAGAGAATCTACAAGGAAGAACGGGGTATGTTGAACTGCTGAACTGTGATCTCAAAGTTGTTGCATTTCTGATGAATCTTTTTCCATTTGCTGGTGTGGTAAGGCAGCATCAACTTAGCATTTCTTTTTGGTCATTCTTAGGATTTCTGTCTCTGCTTACAGTGCCCATCTGTTATTGCATGCTGTTTACTGTATCTAATTAGGGCCCTTAGCATATTCATCATAGTTGTTTTAAAATCATGTTCTAATTCCAACGTCTCCGCCACATCTGGTTCTGATGCTTGCTCTCTCTTTAAATTATGTTTTTTGCCTTTTAGTATGTCTTATAATTTTCTTTTTGCCCCTGGTAGCCAGACATGATGTACTCATAAAAGTAAATAGGCCCTTAGTAACGTGGTGGCGAGGTGTGGGGAGGGGAAGTGTTCTGGAGACCTGTGGTTAGGTCTCAGTCCTTTCATGACTCTGTGCTTCTGGACCACTGTAAGCCTCACAGAAGTTCAGGGTTTTTCCTTCCCCGTTTTAGTGGGCTCAAGTTGGGTATTTCCCTTCCTCCAGAGAAGGCAATGGCAACCCACTCCAGTATTCTTGCCTGGAAAATCCCATGGACGGAGGAGCCTGGTAGGCTGCAGTCCATGGGGTCGCGAAGAGTCGGACATGACCGAGCGACTTCACTTTCACTTTTCACTTTCACACATTGGAGAAGGAAATGGCAACCGACTCTAGTGTTCTTGCCTTGAGAACCCCAGGGACAGGGGAACCTGGTGGGCTGCCGTCTATGGGGTCACACAGAGTTGGACACAACTGAAGCGACTTAGCAGCAGCAGCAGTAGCTCAGTGTGCTTAGTCGCTCAGTCGTGTCTGACTCCTTGTTACCGCATGGACTGTAGCCCACCAGGATCCTCAGTTCATGGGGATTCTCCAGGCAAGAATACTGGAGTGAGTTGCCATGCCCTTCTCCAGGGGATCTTCCCAACCCAGGGATCGACCCCAGGTGTCCCACATTGCAGGCAGGTTCTTTGCCCACTGAGCCACCAGGGAAGCTACCAGGTCAGTTAGGCTCTGATAATACCCCAGCAGGTTATGATCTGGGTAACCAGTTTCCCAAAAGGGAAGGCCTTGTTAAGAAGAACCCGGGCTTTAGGTAGAGTACCTGGCTATTACAGAATGGCTTATTTTCTCATCTCCTGCAGGAAGCAGAAGTAATTTTTGCCTGATATTTACTGCACAGGCTTTTGGAGGTGAATCTCACAATATTGTGGGATTTCACCCATGGCTGGTTTCTCTGGTCTTTTTAACTCCTGGAATTGTCCACACTGAGACTCCAGCAATTCATCATTGACAGTTTCAGTTTCCCAACCTGGGCATTGGATGGGCATTCCTCTCTCTTTTTTTGTTTTTAAAAATTTTTATTGGAGTATACCCAGGTATGCCAGTGGTAAAGAACCTGCCTTCCAATGCAGGAGACGTGAAAGATGCAGGTTCAATCCCTGGGTGGGGAAGATCCCCTGGAGGAGAAAATGGCAACCCACTCCAGTATTCTTTCCTGGAGAATCCGATGGACAGAGGAGCCTGGAAAGCTACGGTCCCTGGGGCTGTGGACTCAGACATGACTGACGTGACGTAGAGCACACAGGGCTTCCCCGGTGGCACTAGTGGTGAAGAACCTGCCTGCCAGTGCAGGAGACGGAAGAGACCTGGCCCAGGTTTGATCCCTGGGTTGGGACCATCCCCTGGAGGAGGCAATGGCACCCTGCCCCACTGTTCTTGCCTTCTTATCTGGAGAATCCCACGGACAGAGGAACCTGGCAGGCTACAACCCATAGTGTCGCATTGAGTCGGACATGACTGAGCACACACACACATTCTTATTTCCATTTATAAATAATAGGGATAAAGAGCTTAATATTTTGGGTGTAGTCAGTCTCAAATGTTCAACATGGACCATAATTTTAATCAAAGAAGTGATGTTTCAGGAAATAGGGTTTCCACATTGGCTTGGGTGGGGGTTGGGGAGGAGGTGCAAGAACTCTGTATTAGACCTGTCCAAGCAATGGCAGAGAGATTTAAAATAGATCTCTTTTCCTATTTTCAAGTTAGATTTTATTTCATGATTCTATGAATTCTATAAATTCTATGATGAGTTTTTGCCAACTTTTTTAAATTGCATTCACCTACATTTAAAATAGATGGCTAAGTCTGACAATAATTTGATTTATGCCTTCTTGGTCTTTGTATTTACCATTTGTAATAAAAAAAAATCAAGAAGATAATTGTTTTAACTAGGTTCAGTGATTCCAATTCTATTAAGTGAATTCTTGATGGATAGTTAAGTGGTATGGCAATTCAGAGACCCCTGGAAACTCTTGACATTTAAGAGTTCTATAGAATATCAAATATCATCATTATGTGTTATATTTACTGGTGCAAGGGACTAGTTTTCAAATCTCTGATCTGGGGAGGGAGGAGGGAGGAGGGTTCAGGATGGGGAACACATGTATACCTGTGATGGATTCATTTTGATATTTGGCAAAACTAATACAATTATGTAAAGTTTAAAAATAAAATAAAATAAAATAAAACAAATCTCTGATCTGCTCTAATATTTGTGAAATCCTCAAAAGGAAAACTGGGTTTTTGTGGTGGACTTTATAAATTTGAGCTCTCAATTTCAAGGAGTGGAGGCACACTGGCACAAATTTAAGGGATTTCTTGGTCTTTCAAATGTAAAGCCCGTTTATCAAGATTTCATTTAAAATGATGGGTTTTTTTTTTTTTTGGAGTTCTGGGAGTCTAAGCTATATAAGGCATTTCTTTAATATTTAAATCATGAAGAATTTGTTTATCATAATGAGTCATTTCTCTTTTGACTTGCTTTTATTCTATTTTTCTTTTTCTGATTTGTTTTGTGTTCCCTAATTAATTAGGCAAATTTGTATTGACCACATCATGTGCTAACGCTTTGTGCTAAAGATTGAAGGAGGGTTAAAATAGTATCTGTCCCTGAGTTCACAGTCTAGTTGGGGAAACAGATATATTAACAGACAAATTACAGTGCAGCTCATTAAGTGTTTCCATACAGATGCAATTTGAGTGCTATATAAGCACAGTTTAGAATTTCAAGGAAGCTCTTTATATTAAAATAAATACTTTACAGGGTAAATAACACACTTTGATATATGCAGAAATTAAGAAAAGAAATAAAGGAGAATGTTTTCTTTTCTAGAAATATTGGAGCCTCCCTGGTGGCTCAGACAGTAAAGAATCTACCTGCAATGCAGGAGACTGGGGTTTGGTCCAAAGGGAAGATCCCCTGGAAAAGGGATGGTGTCACATGGCCATTATCTAAAATAAAAAATAGGCCTAGATCAGGAGGATGCAATTTGGAAGGATCTTAGTGGTCGTCAAACATAGTATCTTCTTTAGGTGACAACTAGTATTTCTATTGTTTTTAAATCTTTAAAGTCTTTTTTAGTTTACCTGATCATATAAACTTTTGAAAAATTTAATAGTGTAATAAAAAAGTTTAATTTAGAGCAATATGACATTTTTCAACTAACCCCAATGACTAATAAGATGATTAAATATAGGGAATTTAATTATACTTATGTGGATATTAGACCCAAAATTCTCACTATTCATGCATCCTCTACCATAAAAAGCCATCTGTCATTAAACATTGATAGTGTAAAGAAAATGTATAAAAATATTCAGATTTTAAAATGAAATCCAAATTTTTGGATAAATGGCTTATCAAGCATTGAATAGTCTTTTGTTCATTCTTTCATTGATATGAAAATATTTATTGAATGCATTATGTATTAGGCTTTGAGATTAAAAAAATAATGACTTTGCCCTATTGTAATGAGCGTATGGCCTCAGAGTATGTGAGTTATGCAAGCAGTTATAATAGAGTGAGATAATAGTATTAAATTATGATAGGCTTTAATAGAACTATTAAATTTTGACACTCATTGAGGACAAAGCATCTACGAATCCTTTGGAACAGAAACAGAAGAGATTTACTTGTGTTACGACTTAAAGTGTTAGAAGTAGTTTGTCAGATGATAGAAATGGTAGAGGGCAACTAAAAGACATTGTGCAGTGTTTAAGTTAGGAGAAATCATGAGATTCATGAATGAGCTGTTATTTTGGCTTGAATTAAAATATCTGTGAGGGAGATTTTCAGGAGTTAGACCTGGAGAGGCAAGGTAGGGACTGAAGGACTTAAAGGACTTTCTAATTCAGCTAAGACGTTTTAATGTTCATATACTGTGACAAAAATTGAGAGGGAGAATTGTTAGAAGTCTCTTGCAGGAGCGCAGGTTAGGGATGCTGATGACAGTACAAGTGAGGATAGGTGGATGGGTGGGGAGATGGATGGATGGGTGGGGAGATAAATAGATACAGATTTAGAAAGATTGGAATTAGTGATTGACTGTCTCTTTGTAGGTGTCAGTTTAGGGTCTAGGATGACACCACGTTTTTTGCTTAGATCTCTGGAAGCAATTACCAGTCAGTCAGTCAGTCAGTTCAGTTGCTCAGTTGTGTCCGACTCTTTGCGACCCCATGAATCACAGCACGCCAGGCCTCCCTGTCCATCACCAACTCCCGGAGTTCACTCAGACTCACGTCCATCGAGTCGGTGATGCCATCCAGCCATCTCATCCTCTGTCGTCCCCTTCTCCTCCTGCCCCCAATCCCTCCCAGCATCAGAGCCTTTTCCAATGAGTCAGCTCTTCTCATGAGGTGGCCAAAGTACTGGAGTTTCAGCTTTAGCATCATTCCTTCCAAAGAACACCCAGGGCTGATCTCCTTTAGGATGGACTGGTTGGATCTCCGTGCAGTCCAAGGGACTCTCAAGAGTCTTCTCCAACACCACAGTTCAAAAGCATCAATTCTTCGGCACTCAGCTTTCTTCACAGTCCAATTCTCACATCCATACATGACCACTGGAAAAACCATAGCCTTGACTAGACGGATCTTTGTTGGCAAGTAATGTCTCTGCTTTTGAATATGCTATCTAGGTTGGTCATAACTTTCCTTCCAAGGTAGGATATGTAAACAGGAGAAGAGGAAAAGAAGACATGTTTTGTTTACATCATGTTGCCAATGAGATACTCAGGTACAGTTTGGTAGGCAGAAGTCCACGATACAATAGATACAGTGATTTATTTATCGCCCAAGCCAGGATACTTTTGACAATGAAAAAGCATGTTATTATTGATTACACCTGGAAAGCTTTTATTCAAGGGCTGGTCTGAGCAGACTGGGAGGACAGGTCAATTTAATGAAAGACGGTATCTGCATTCTTAATGTTCATGTACAAGAACATGTGCACAATGAGAAAAATAAGGTCTTTTCTTATTGTCTATAATATAGGGATTGTGAAACTTATAAATACATAATTTTAATGTATTTTAAGTATATAATTGAAGTTATGTTGAAGTATATATTGAAAGAGCATATTATAAATTGAAGAACTTATTATTTTTTAGAATATTTAGATGAAATGAAAGAATATGGCCCAATTCATATTCTGTGGTCAGCATCGGAAGAAGATCTGGCTGATACTCTGAAAAGTGTTGCCAGCTGCATTGACAAATGCTGTAAGGCCACTGAAAAACGGATGTCTGGATTCTCAGAGGCCCTGCTTCCTGTTGTACATGAGTATGTGCTTTATAGTGAAATGTTAATGGTAAGGACTCCGAACTATACTTCCACCTGAGTCCCTGACTTGCTTATAAGCTTTATAAAGGCATTTCTGTTTCTGTTTGTTCACCACTGTCTTCCTCGCGTAGAAAGATGCTTTGCATGTAGATGCTTATAAATATTTGTTTACTGCATGAATGAACTGATGAGTGGAAGAATATGTTAATAAAAGACAGGCATATTCAACAGTAGTAACAGCAGTTTATAACATAGGTTTGAAGCATCCTCAGTCAAGATTTACATAGAGAGTATGATTAGTTTTTCCAGCGTTTTAAAATTTTACTTTAAGAATTTTCAGCACTTTAGAAATTTCTTTTCATGGACAAGTTGCTTTCTTGCTTCTAGGTACATTTGAAAGATGATATCCACATTCTTAATGTTCATGTACAGGAACATGTGCACAATGAGGAAAAATAAGGTCTTTTCTTATTGTCTATAATATAGGGATTTATATGAATATACATTTGTGTTACATTTTGTTTTCATATTTGTATGAAAATCCCTATAATATATGAAAATCCCTATAATATGGGGATATTGTATGTTTTGTTTTGTTTGTATCATTATGTAGAAAGTGCTTGAGTAGGATCTTGATGTTTGTTCTGTCTTCTGGATGCTTCTAAAAAGAAATCCTCCAAATTACCATGTTTTTCTTTCATGACTTGAAAAGGCTTTTATTCCTTTTATATCAAAGTTTTACATGTAACCTCCTAAGTTAAGTTTAGGTCTCTAGATATTTGGGATTTTGTGATGTTATCTGCAAAGCTAATGTTTTTCATCCTGTATTCTCTGTGCATAATACCTCACACAATTGAACTGACATCCTCAGCTTTCTGGTGTTGTAGGTGACAGAGGTGGAAGAAGTCAGTTTGCATTCACTGGTAGTCCATTTTTTTCTGCCATTTATGCTTAAATCTATGGTTTCTGGTTTCATGTACTCTTGATTTGGGAGGATTTAAAATTTTTTTTTGCTTCTGTCTTGGTAAGAAAAACGCTCTCAGCCTTTCAGCATAATATCTGCCTCTTTCATGTTTATTATGTTCAGATTTTCCTTCACAGAATCATTAAATATTTTGTAGGTATTTCAGGCTTCTGCTGTTATTTGACTTTGTCGGGGTCCTCCTATAAGCACATCCTCCCTGCTTCCCAAAGTCCTCTAGTGTTTCACTGTTGAGGCACCTCCTCTTTGCCTCCATCAATTTCCCTTGGCTACATTCCATTGGTTTACTTCATTATTGATCTCCCTCTTGTGTGGCTATTCAAAGAGATCTGATTTTTTTCATGAAAAATATAATATTATTTTCCCTTAATTAGATGTGTTTTGCTCTTTATTATGTCAAGATGGAAATTATGCAGTTTAAATCATGTATCATTAAAGGTATGGAAAAAATGATAATAGCAACCAGAATTGAATTATTTTATAAGTCCCCATTTGATTGTATTATTTTGTAGGTTCCCAGGGTATAATCAGTAGCACTTACATTGCAGATCTGTTTCTGTTTTATATTGGAATATTTTCTTCAGTGTGAGCTAAAATAATGAAAAGTATATGATTTGACAAAAGGATTAAATTTTTGCTGTTTTTACTAGTTGTCTTCTGAAGCCACCTCTTACTTAAAATATTTCTATCTATATGAAGCACAATATTTCATATTGATGGAAACAGATCTTAATGGGACTAAATTATTGCATGTGCCATTTGGGTTAGAAAAAGGAAGGAATTCCTGCCATTAATGGCAATTAAACATTGAAGTAAATATAAAAGAATTTGTGACAATTAGTTGAATTTTCTATTCATTTCTTTGAACACAAGAGAGATGTTAATCTCTTTTGAACATATTAAGAGTGATTCCACCAGGCACAAAAGTCGGGTGAGTTATTTTCAGGATGCTTTTTATCCTTGTGTGCTGTGCTGTGCTCAGTCACTTCAGTCATGTCCAACTCTCTGCAACCCCTTGGGCTGTAGCCCACCAAGCTCCTCTGTCCAAGGGATTCTCTAGGCAAGAATACTGGAGTGGGTTGCCATGTCCTCCTCCAAGGGATTTTCCTGACCTAGGGATCAAACCCTCATCTCTACATCTCCTGCATTGGCAGGCACATTCTTTACCACCAGCACCACTTGGAAAGTCAGCTTTCTATCCTTAATGACTCAATTTTCACACAAATACTATATAGCCAGCTTGTTTGGTTCCATTTAACTGATTTGCGGTTTAGGTTCTTTTCTTCCTCTGAAAACACCCAAAAGACCTGTACCACGTTAAGGTTCTTCTCTTATACGTCCTACAACTCCACTCTTCCTGGTTGAACTGTTTGCTTACTCAGGGTTAGTTTTATTTTTGCCTTGAACTGTTTAGGCCACTTGTGTTCATTATTACAATTTCACTATTTAATTAATACTGTGAAAACCAGTGAAATATGGGTACAAATAGTCTTTGCATCTGCAAAGCCCAGGTAGACTGTCTAGAAGAAAAGTGAGTCACCAAGGGAAAGACATTGTAAAATGCTGGAAAACATCGTAAAAGATGTAGATGAATTCTGTACTTAAATGTCTTCACAGGGGTGTTTTAACTGAAACATAAAATCATGATTATTCAAGTAAATAAGGTGGAACTCCTATCAGTCAGAGTAGAGGCCATCTTTCTTCCTTAAAAGCTTGGCTAATTGGTTAACACATATATTTTAAGCTAAAATAAAATCTTAAGATGTGAATGCATACTTCCATTTTGATTCCCCACTGTAATTGACTTTGTTTAGCTATTAGCTTTTGGAGTCCGGTAAGAAGGCTGATTGTAGATACTTTGAGATGTGTGGTGCATATGCATTCACAGCTGCAACTAGTTTACATCACAGCATGAATTTCCAGTGCTTCTACTGATTTTTTTGTTGTTGTTAATTTATTTTGTTCTTTGGTCTTTTTGAAGAACTGTGCGTGCCTAGAGTACACCACCAAAACATTTGTATTTTGTACATAAAATACTTAAATCAGTAAGATGTACATTGGGAAAACTAATAGAAGATTTATGAACAAGTTTCTTTTAAGTACTTGCTATCTGTTTAGCTTTTAGAGATTAAAAACATTTTAAGGCATTATACCCCCAGATGGACTGATGGCCTGGGGAAGAGACGCTACTTGTATTCTCAAATGTATATTTTTGCTATGCAAAGATTATTAAAACAAAGTACAGCCTATTTCCTTCCTGTGTTTTAATACAAAGGCTGTCATGAAAAGAAGAGACCAAATACAGGCAGAACTGGATTCCAAAGTTGAAGCTTTGACGTCCAAAAAGGCAGATACTGATCTGGTAAGTTTTTAATTTTCTTGTTATAATCATGTAGAATTCATTGTCTAAGATTTTTATTAGCTCTATTACATGCTTGTTTTAAGCATTCAGTAACTGATGCTAAAATTCCTTCTGAAAATTGATTATACGTTGCGTACCATGTGAGTCTGTAAACTTAAGATGCTTTTCTGCCTTTCTGTCTTACATTTTTTCTTACAGTGAGTAAAATATGAAGTTAATTTTGTAAAATTAAAATGTTTGAATAAGGTATGGAAAAAAGAACTTAACATTGTTCCAGATGATTAGTAAGTACTCAGTACATAAATCTATTTTTTACTAGTTTTATAAGAAAATTTTATAAGCTAAATTGGTATTCTTATTACTTTCTAGTTATTATAAACATCTTTACAAAGGAAGTATATTTGTTTTCAAGTTTAATTCTTTCCATAAAATACGTTTTTATGGAAATTTTTAAACATAGAAAAAGATCTAATAATATAATAAACTCATATATTTATCACTGGGTTTCATTAATTCCCAACATTTTACCCAGTTTTTTTTTTACCTCTTTACTCATTTTTTTTCCTGAAATATTTGAAAGCAATTTTCAGACATTATATTTTTCACCCGGAATAGGTTAGTATATATATTTTATTGTCTTTGTGTATTTTCAGAGTAACACTATCTGATCAGAATTGTTATTATCATTTTAAAATTGAGGAGGAGGGTTGAAAGGTAGAGTAACTTGCCCAAATTTGTACAGTTCTTGAAACAGTGGTAGCACTGGAGGTGATGGGATCACTTGCCTGCCTCAGACCATGCTGCTTCTCAGAGCAAGTATAAGTGTAGGAAAAATTGCTCATTGAATTCTCTATGGAAGAGATTTCCCTAATTTTATTTTTAATTTAAGAAGTTAGAGTACACTTATGTCATCTGAATGGGTGAATCCTTAAAATCCACCCCCCGCCCCCCGTTAATCCATAGTACTATTACTGCCCATCCCAACTTGGCTTGGGGCTTAACCTCTCTCTTCCCTGCTCTAATTTTCTCTCTAGCTTTAATAATTTTCTGACACAAAAGATGATAGTCTTACTGATTTTCCTTTTATCTTCTCTTTCTTTCTGTTTTCCCCGTCCATAACCTAAATACTCTAAGGGTAGGAATTTTTTAATTGTTTCCTGAAGCATTCTCAGCCCAAAGAACAATGCCTGGTACATGGTGGACAATGAATAAATAATTGTGAATGAATAAGAATTGCAATGATTGCTCTGATTCATAAAACATTGAAGGCTTGAGACAATGTCTCTACAAAATCAGAGTTTGTGTTAAATGTTGAGATTTCACTAAATAATGATTATGAATTATCCTCATCTTTCTTAACTATATTTATTTTTCAAACTTAAGTTTATTCTCCTGAATGGAACATGAGTGGTGTTCTGTTGTGGACAGAGTAGGAGAATGTAATCTGTGAAAGAGAGAAACAAAATGTAGAATAAATGAAACCAGTGCTTGAGGGGAAAATCATTTCCTTTAACCTCAATAAAGGAGAAAAAAGAGGAAAACCAAGATTAACCTTTTCAATATAATAAGGGATGTGCTCAGCTGCTCAGTCATGTCTGACCCTTTGCCACCCCATGGACTGCAGCCCACAAGGCTCCTCTGTCCTTGAAGTTTTCCAGGCAAGAATACTGGAGTGGGTTGCCATTTCCTGCTCCAGGGGATCTTCCCAACCCAGGGATTGAACACTCGTCTCTTGCATGTCATACATTGGTAAGGTGATTCTTTACCACTGCACCACTTGGGAAACTCTACAATAAGCAATATATATATATATATATATGTATATATGTACATATATATTTTTTAGCTTAAAGGATCAACTGGAAGGAACAAAAATGGGTGAGCACATGTAATACAAAATTATAATTGTATCATTGGAACTGTAGAATTTTTTAACTTGTTAAATAGTTTTTAAAGATATATAAATTCATGAGATGTTGAAGTTTGTGATTAGATAAAAATTTGCCCTTGACTAGATACTAGAAAAAACTACAGTATTTTAAAGTTTCAGGAGAATAGTAAAATGGCTTAAAAACCAAGCATCTGTTCAGAATGGCTTATATTCGTATTTTAAATTGAAAGGAAGAGTAGTTGGGATTGTTCCAACCACAGAAATACAGGAAAAAATAACTTAGGCCCAAATATGGCTAGGCTTTCCCAACTCAACTAAAAAACACATTTTTTCTTTTCATTTGACTTGCAAATATTTTGTCTTTTTGCTCTATAAAAATTTCCTTGATATCCCGTTATAACCTGATGAGCCATCTGTATTTTTGCTTTCATTGTGTGTGTGTGAGAGAGAGACATGTCCACTATAAAGTATTTTTTTACCTAGTTAGATTCTATGCTGTGAGATGGGAGAAATTTAGAACTTTAATTATCTGCATTATTCTGTAAGATAATTTTTATTAAGATTTGAAACAGAGATGTTTAACAAAGACATTACAAGTATTTTTTTGTTACCTATCAAAAACAGATCCTAAAATGCACAGGCACTAATTTGATGATTTGTGAATGGTTCCACTTACATTTTCATGTCGTTTATTTATTTATAGACCTCACTTTGAAATACCTATGTTATGATGATATCTTTGGAGGCAACCTTCCAGGGTTACTCTCAAAATGAACCTGCTGTGATTGGTCACAGAACAACCAAAGGGAAGTTGCTTAGAAATATGCAGGATAGGGTCACCATGGAAACGTGCCCTTGTGAGGTCCTTCTAAGGAGCCCTCCTTTGCAGTCACCATGGCGACCCTGGCAGAGAACTGAATAGAGCAATCTATCCTGGTTGTTTACCATGGCAACTCAAGCAGGGCCACTTTGGAGACAACCCTGGGGCCATTTCTATGGAGACCTGCTGGGGATGCCTTCAGAGGCTCATCAAAGTCACCTTTGGGTGGTTATATGCAAACCCGACAAAGCAGCTCATAATGCAAAGGACAGTGAAATGAAGCTCTGCCGAGGAGGGCAAAGACTAGAGGAATTATAATTATTGGGTGGAAATAGAGCCCTGATGTGACTAACATTCCAGAGGTCATGTTAGACATATCAGATGATCTTTATGTGGGCTACGTGCCATGTGAATGCAAGGCTCTTATCTTTTATCTTGCCTATAACTTTGTATGTGCTGTAAACTGGCAATTCTGGCATTATTATTAGTTTTTCTCATCACATAAATATGCCCACAAAAATTATATGCTTTCCTGCAAACCAAAATAATTGTTTTAGAGTGAATTCCTTGATTTACTACCTGGGTAGCTGCAAAGTGGCTGCTTCTTAGAGTTGTGGTTTGTACTTCTTGTCTCACAACAATAAAATTAATGGTTTCAAAATGACCTCAACTTAATAAAGACTAGAATACTCATGTGAAGGTCAGTTCAGCTGTTCATTTAGTGTTTTGTCATTTAGACTTTGGGGTTAGATAGATGTAGGATCAAATCCTGTCTTTTTTGCTTATTAAATCTTAAGACACGTTTCCTAACATTTTAAAGCCTCATTTTATCTTGTATAAAGGGGGAGATTATTAGTGCTTTTCTAATAGCCTTGTTAAGGATTTAGTGATAAAATGCAAGTCAGTTATTTGGATCATATGAATAGAAAGCACTCAGTGGTTGTTAGCTGTGGTTATTTTGATAGCTTTACAAAAGTTTAACACTTGAGTTGGGTCCTGTAAAACGAGTAAGGAATTGTTCCTTGAAGACTAGTGAGTGGCTATTATGAAAAGTAGTAAAAGCTGAAACAATGTGAGGAACCTTGGTTGATGTGTAGTGAGCAGGATGCTGAAGAATGTGGTGCAGAAGAATCCTGTTGCAGGATGTGGCTCTAAAGGTGGGTTGCAGTCAGATCAGAAAGGAGCCTTATTTGTCAGGATGAAGCGTATGGGCTTTATCCTTTGGACTGTGTGGTTCCAGCAAGTGCCTGAACTGAAGCAGTGGTTGCAGAGTTGCTGAGAAGAGAAATTTGAGAGAGGTGGGAGATAGAATCTGAAGCATGTAAAGAATGAGAGTGGCCCTTGTTTCAAGTTCTTAGTGACCCTTGACATTTCTAGCTTGTAAGGAAAGCAGATTGTGGCTCAATAAACTGAACTGTAGCATGTAAGGGAAGAAGAAAATTGGAGATGTGCAACTTTATGTCATGATGAGACAACATTTAAGGCAGAATATTCAGTGAAACATTTTATCAAATGTTGTTGGGTACTTAACATATAAGAGACACTAATCCAGGCACTAGGGAGAAAATGGTCAAGAAAGACCCTAGTGAGTCCTAAATTCTGGAGACAGAGACAAAAGCAACAAATAAAATTTATAGTGTATTGTCATATATGATAAGTATGGAGAAGAGGCAGTGTTGGGGAGCAGTGTGATTTAAATTTAGGGGTCAGGAAAGGTCTTACCAGGAAGCTGTTTATGTAAAACCCCAGAAAGTTGAGGTCTTGAGCTCCGTGAATACCTGGCAGAACATGTCAGGCAGTGGGGACAGTACATGCAAAGTGGAGTTATGCCTGTATGTTTCTTGCAAAGCAAGGAGACCAGTGTTGCTGGAGTGGAATAAGGATGCAGAAGAGCTGTGGGAAACGAGGTTGGAGTGGTAAGCAGGGGTCAGATAGTGTAAGATTATAAGATTTGGTCTCAATAAGTTAGGAAGATGACAGTGGAAAGGAGGAGTGACATGGTAAGGCTTGTTCTAAAATGACTACCGTGCTTGGGAAAGACGAAAGGTAATGCATATGTTGGGTGTGCATGGAACGGGAGGCCAGAGCTGGAGACTAGCTCTTCCAATCCCAGGGCACACCCTAGCTTGAACCCGGGCAGAAGTAGTGTGGAGTGGTCAGATTCTGAGGATATTTTGCAGATACAGCTGTTGCTATTTGGTGCACTATGAATTGTGAGTGAACAAGGATTATACCACTGTTTTTGAACCGAGCAAGTGGGAGTTAAGTGTTGGCACTGAAATGGCAAAGACTTTGGGAAGAACATGGAGAAGGTGAGTAAATCAGATCTGAGTGTATGAAGTTGGTGTGCCTGGAGATAACCAAGTGAGGTGTTGAGCAGGGACGTATGGAAATCTGTATAAAAATCCAGAGGTCAAGGAGGACCCAGCTGGAAATTACTAGCAGATAAGTTGTAGTTAAAGCTATGACATTTGTTCAGATTACTAAAGGATGAGAAAAAGAGGCCCCAGGACTTCATAGGATTGAGCCATGATATATTCCAACAAAAAAAAAATCAGAGATGAGATGGCTAGTTATGAGAAGGAAAGGGAATTTATATAGCTTTGGCTGGAGGTAGGTAATTTGACCGATAAGAAGAACTAAACAGATTTACTTGGGCTTCCCTT
Organism: Bos indicus; assembly: GCF_029378745.1. Lineage (NCBI taxonomy): Eukaryota > Metazoa > Chordata > Mammalia > Artiodactyla > Bovidae > Bos > Bos indicus. Next base: position 44,974,397 of record NC_091762.1, on the reverse strand, counting down.
GTGGCTCAGCTGGTAATGAATCCACCTGCAATGTGGGAGACCTTGGTTCGATCCCTGGGTTGGGAAGATCCCCTGGAGAAGGGAAAATCTACCCCCTCCAGTATTCTGGCCTGGAGAATTCCATGGACTGTATAGTCCATGGAGTTGCAAAAGAGTCAGACATGACTGAGCGACTTGCATTTTCACTTTCAAACAGATTTACTTAGGGTCATTCAACTTTTTTAATGACTTCTCTGTTTATGAGGTATTTGTAAAACAATTTGATACAGAATAAGGTAAATGTAGGTAATAAGATATTTTAATGGACATTGAGACATATATACTCTGATAAAGAAGATATTAAAGAACAGATATTCAGTCAAAGTAAGGAAAACTCTGCCTGTGAAGATGAAGGTATAACAGTACTGAGATTTTGAGGAAAACTCAAATATTTGGAGGAACTTGTGGTTTTTGCAGTTTAGTTATAAGTTTTCAGAGTCAGAGCTTCTGTTTGAAAATGCTTATTCATTTCACTGTTTAACTGTAAGATAAATAAGGTTCATCTGTGCTGCTAAATAATGCTGCATATCCATTTTATTTTTATTTTTATTTTTGAATGGATGATTTATAATTTGCCACTCAAAGCAGCATTCAAATATAAATGAATATGAATACATTTGACATTTAGCAATATGTGCATGGAATCTGAGAGTTGGATCTAGATATAATGCCATAGCCGTTTAGCAGTATATTTATGTGAACAAAAATAAAAAATGCATTTTCATAAGATCGTTACAGTTTGGATTTGCATATAGCCACATTCAGAAGATACAAACAGACACCAAATTTATTTAATCTGGTCCTTGCTTCTTGTGAGTTGCTATTTTTGAACCAGTTTTTTACTCCCATCTCAAATTGTGGTTATTAATCTTGAAATGTTCTTGATACTGTACTCAATGCTTTTTAAACTTTGAAGAAATAACATTGACATAGTTTGTTTTTTTTTTGGTAGTCAGGGCAGAGGTTGGCTCTACCTTTTCTTGGATATTTGTTATTTCACTTCTCTCCCCTGATTTTTTAACAAATTGATTCCTTTCTATAGGCCTCATTTTCTAGTGTCTATTTTTCTCTCTCCACTTCTTTTGTGTCTATTTGCTTCTACATGGGTTTCTCATGAACACAGATGATATGCATATGTACATATATACACACTCACACAGCTGTGAAAGACATGGTGCTATCCAGTGAAAGAAGAAAGGACTTTCTTTGTGTATGTTTCGTTTTATCAGTTTATCCTAGAGGATATCCAGCAGACTTTTTCTCATATCTTATGGTGAGACCATGATCAAACTAGTACTTTGGAGTAGAAATGTGACCATCAGTACTGAATTGGACCAGCTCGAAGCTGCCCTCTGATGCAAAAACCTAAACAATAAAAACAAACAAACTGGGGCTCTTACATGTAGTAAGAGGGAGAATGGGGAATGGATTTGAAGTAAATAGTTAATAAATATGTGCCTCACATACACAGTGTAGCTGTACATTGGAGTTGTAGACACACTACTGGTTGGGAATCCAGGTGAATGAGTGATGAAAGCCCTCAGTAGCCTCTCCTCCCAGAACAAAGTTCCAGGCAGTGCCTAGAATCCCTCTCCCTCTGAACCACCACTGGCAGGCCTCTCATTCAGGGCATCATTGGTTCAAATGGTTGGGAAAAAAAAGTCCATGTGCTGCTATTTATATAAACTTGTAGAGGGTAATAATAAGTATTTGATTAAAAAGCAAAAATCATGTCAGTTCTATGAATAAGAGCCTGTTGAGCCTGAGATCTTTATTTGGAATTTTATCAGGTTACTTTTCTCCTCTGTTATTTATCTCATGGGATTGCAAGTAGAGCAGTATCTGAAAAGTGTTTAATAAAAGATCTTAAACCCAGTTGTAGACTTGCATGTGATTTTAGCCATAGCATTGTGTGCCTTTATAGTTTAGGACAAGTTACTTACATTCTCCTTGCTTTAGTTTTCTCAACTATAAAAGTTGTGGGTAATACCTTCCTTAGAGTGTAGTTAAGTCAGCCAGTGAATACTATGAGTTTAGTACCTAACTAGGTAGATTGTAAATATTGTGTATTTGAAATATATATTGATGTCTCATTCAAAGTTTGGAAAGTGGTAACTGTAATCCTGCTTGTTAGATCATTATACTGCTTAAAAAAAAAATGACGTAGTAATTATCTTGAGTTAAATAGTGACTGCTCCCGTTGCCCCACCTGATCACTAGGCAATTGAATATATAATTTAAAATGTATATGAATATATACTGACCCTTAAAAAGTTTGTGATTTTTACTCCAACAGTTGTTTTACTAAACTGCATTTGGCATTGTACCATTGATTTGTAATAAAGGACATTTTAAAAAAGAGAAACATTAATCTCTTTATTATAAGCATCAGCATCACTGTATACTTACTAATTAAGTTTTTCTTTATGAGGACCCCTGAGAAATGATTCATTTATTTATCAGCACCAGCAATAGGATTTAATTTCTCTGGAGCCATTAACTTGTTTTCAGTGTGTGCACATCTTCAGTTTTATACCTATTCCTAGCACACTCTTTATCCCACTCTTTACATTAGTTTCTAGAATGTTGAGAACCCCAATTCTGATCCACTTCTATCTGGCTGATGTGTTTTTTGTTTCTAACTCACCCCTGGATTTACCTTGTTTTCCCCCTACATTTGTTTTCCCTTTGTGCTATTGTCTTTATCTACTTCAGTTCAGTTCAGTTCAGTTGCTCAGTCATGTCCAACACTTTGTGAGCCCATGGACTGCAGCACACCAGGACTCCCTGTCCATCACCAACTCCCGGAGTTTACCCAAACTCATGTCCATTGAGTTGGTGATGCCATCCAACCATCTCATCCTCTGTCGTTCCCTTCTTCTTCCACCTTCAATCTTTCTCAGCATCAGGGTCTTTTCAGATGAGTTAGCTCTTTGCATCAGGTGGCCAAAATATTGGAGTTTCAGCTTCAACATCAGTCCTTCCAAGGAATACTCAGGACTGATCTCTTTTAGGATGGACTGGTTGGATCTCCTTGCAGTCCAAAAACTCTCAAGAGTCTTCTTCAACACCACAGTTCAAAAGTGTCAGTTCTTCGGTGCTCAGCTTTCTTTATAGTCCAACTCTCCCATCCATACATTATTACTGGAAAAACCATAACCTTGACTAGACGAACCTTTGTGGGCAAAGTAATGTCTTTGCTTTTTAATATGCTGTCTAGGTTGGGCACAGTTTTTATTCCAAGGAGTAAGTGTCTTTTAACTTCATGGCTGCAGTCACCATCTGCAGTACTTTTGGAGCCCAAGAATATAGTCTGTCACTGCTTCCATTGTTTCCCCATCTATTTGCCATGAAGTGATGGGACTGGATGTAATGATCTTAAGTTTTCTGAATGTTGAGCTTTAAGCCAACTTTTTCACTCTCTTTCACTTTCATCAAGAGGCTCTTTAGTTCTTCTTCATTTTCTGCCATAAGGGTCATGTCATTTGCATATCTGAGGTTATTGATAGTTCTCAGGCCAATCTTGATTCCAGCTTGTGCTTGCTCCAGCCCAGCGTTTCTCATGATGTACTCTGCATATAAGTTAAATAAGCAGGATGACAATATGCAGCCTTGATGTACTCCTTTTCCTATTTGTAACCAGTCTGTTGTTCCATGTCAAGTTCTATCTGTTGCTTCCTGACCTGCATACAGATTTCTCAAGAGGCAGGTCAGGTGGTCTGGTATTCCCATCTCCTTCAGAATTTTCCACAGTTTGCTGTGGTCCACACAGTCAAAGGCTTTGGCATAGTCAATAAAGCAGGAATAGATGTTTTTCTGGAACTCTCTTGCTTTTTCGATGATCCAGCAGATGTTGGCAATTTGATCTCTGGTTCCTCTGCCTTTTCTAAAACCAGCTTGAACATCTGGAAGGTCACAGTTCATGTATTGCTGAAGCCTGGCGTGGAGAATTTTAAGCATTACTTTACTAGCATGTGAGATGAGTGCAATTGTGTAGTAGTTTGAGCATTCTTTGGCATTGCCTTTCTTTGGGATTGGAATGAAAACTGACCTTTTCCAGCCTGTGGCCACTGCTGAGTTTTCCAAATTTGCTGGCATATTGAGTGCAGCACTTCCACAGAATCATCTTCCAGGATTTGGAATAGCTCCACTGGAATTCCATCACCTCCACTAGCTTTGTCAGTAGTGATGCTTTCTAAGGCCCACTTGACTTCACATTCCAGGATGTCTGGCTCTAGATGAGTGATCACACCATCGTGATTATCTTGGTCATGAAGATATTTTTTGTAGAGTTCTTCTGTGTATTCTTGCCATCTCTTCTTAATATCTTCTGCTTCTGTTAGGTCCATACCATTTCTGTCCTTTATCGAGCCCATCTTTGTATGAAATGTTGCCTTGGTATCTCTAATTTTCTTGAAGACATCTCTAGTCTTTCCCATTGTTTTGTTTTCCTCTATTTCTTTGTGTTGATTACCGAGGAAGGCTTTCTTATCTCTCCTTGCTGTTCTTTGGAACTCTGCATTCAGATGCTTATATCTTTCCTTTTCTCCTTTGCTTTTCACTTCTCTTCTTTTCACAGCTATTTGTAAGGCCTCCTTAGACAGCCATTTGGTTTTTTGCATTTCTTTTCCATGGGGATGGTCTTGATCCCTGTCTCCTGTACAATGTCTGAACCTCTGTCCATAGTTCATCAGGCACTCTGTCTGTCAGATCTAGTCCCTTAAATATATTTCTCACTTCCATTGTATAATCATAAGGGATTTGATTTAAGTCATACCTGAATGGTCTAGTGGTTTTCCCTACTTTCTTCAATTTAAGACTGAATTTGGCAATAAGGAGTTCATGATCTGAGCCACAGTCAGCTCCAGGTCTTGTTTTTGCTGACTGTATGGAACTTCTCCATCTTTGGCTGCAAAGAATATAATCAATCTAATTTCGGTGTTGACCATCTGGTGATGTCCATGTATAGAGTCTTCTCTTGTGTTGTTGGAGGAGGGTGTTTGCTATGACCAGTGAGTTCTCTTGGCAAAACTCTATTAGCCTTTGCCCTGCTTCATTCCTTATTCTAAGGCCAAATTTGCCTTTTACTCCAGGTGTTTCTTGACTTCCTACTTTTGCATTCCAGTCCCCTATAATGAAAAGGACATCTTTTTTGGGTGTTAGTTCTAAAAGGTCTTGTAGGTCTTCATAGAACTGTTCAACTTCAGTTTTTTCAGCATTACTGATTGGGACATAGGCTTAGATTACTGTGATACTGAATGGTTTGCCTTGGAAACGAACAGAGATCATTCTGTCATTTTTGAGATTGCATCCAAGTACTGCATTTCAGACTCTTTTGTTGACCATGATGGCTACTCCTTTCTTGTAAGGGATTCCTGCCCACTGTAGTAGATATAATGGTCACCTGAGTTAAATTCACCCATTCCAGTCAATTTTTGTTTGCTGATACCTAGAATGTCAGTATTCACTCTTGCCATCTCCTGTTGACCACTTCCAATTTGCCTTGATTCATGGACCTGACCTTCCAGGTTCCTATGCAATATTGCTCTTTACAGCATGGGACCTTGCTTGTATCACCAGTCACATCCACAACTGGGTATTGTTTTTACTTTGGCTCCATCCCTTCATTCTTTCTGGAGTTTTTTCTCCACTGATCTCCAGTAGTATATTGGGCCCTTACCAACCTGGGGAGTTCCTGTTTCAGTATCCTACCATTTTGCCTTTTCATACTGTTCATGGTGTTCTTTCCTTGCTATTTAACTGGGGCCAAACTATGGTGGAGGTAATGAAGATAATGGTGACCTCCTTCAAAAGATCCCATGCATGTACTGCTCCGCTGGAGACTCCTGGATACTTACAGGCAAGTCTGGGTCAGTCTCTTGTCGGATCATTGCTCCTTTCTCCTGGATCCTGGTGCACAAGGTTCTGTTTGTACCCTCCAAGAGTCTATTTCGCGTTAATGGCAGCTTCCTTCAAGAGGGCTTCTGCCATACCCACGTCCCACGTCTGCTACACCCAGAGCCCCTGTCCCTGTGGCAGTCCACTGCTGACCCGTACTGCCACAGGGGACACTCAAACACAGTTCTGTCTCAGTCTCTGTGGGGTCCCTGGGTCCTGGTGAGCACAAGGTTTGTTTGAGCCCTCTGAGCATCTCTGATAGGAATTGGGTTTCACTCTAAATGCAAATTCGCCCCTACTCTCATCTTACTGGGGTTTCTCTGACTTTGGATGTGGGGTATCTCCTCATAGCCAGGCCAGCGAAGCACATCCACTGCTCCTGAATTTCGATGTTCGGTATCTCATGGCTTCTGCTCCTGACCTTGGACATGGGGTATCTCCTATCTGCCGCTCAAGTGGCTCCAACGCCGCTCAACTGCAGCTCACTGCTCCTTTAAACTAGTTGTAGGATCTAGTTTTGGAGGCCATCTTAAATCTAAAATGGAGCAGAAATAATAAATTTAATGACTGAAGTAAAATGTTCCAGATAATTTCAAAGATCACACTTTTTCAAACATATTTTTGACCTCCCACCTCCAAAATGTGTTCTTATTTTTTAAAGAATCCTCCAACCCCAGCATATCTGATGTGAACACAAACTTGAACATCAAACTACTTGTGTTAACTGTATTAACCCAGAAAATTAGTCAGGAGATGTCTGATGGTGAAGTGAAAATATTGTACTACTTCCAAAATTTTTACCCGTAAAATTTGCTAACGAAGTTAGTGCTTTATTAAGGTTTACTGATTCGAAAACGGAACATATAAACTTACGGTCTTGATGAATAAGGCCTGTGTACCTTTGTGGTGGGTGAGGGTGGATGAAGTTGGTGGAGGAGAAAATGAAATACTGTGCCATAGGAGAGGCAGTGGAACATTATGGTAAACGGCTTTCTAAGGGAGGGTTGTGAGCTCTGTGTCTTTCTGTAGGAACTTTTTTTTTTCTCCCCACTGTCTTGACTGCAACAGAAAAATAACAGATGGATAAGTAAAAGGAATAGTTTAAAATTCCAGTCATTTCTTCTCAGGATTTAAGAAATTCTACTTATAGTGTCCTTGTGGACTCATGGCTTGGTTTGTGGAGGTCTGCCTATCATAGATATAATAGTTTAAACAGCTGTCCCATATAGAAACTCAAAATAGATTCAATTTCTTTTAATTTAGACTTTTTGTTAATAGAAAATGTGTCCTAAGGATCCATCTTACATATCTCTTTCACTCCCAGCCCTGCCTGGGCGCTCAATAAATATTTGATTATGCTTAGAGCAGGAACACACTGGGAGTCTGAAGCCTGGAGAGGGCTTTGATTTGCTTTTACTTAACTTGTGACTTTAATCAGACATTTAGTATTCTTTACCCATGAACATGCAGAAATAATGCTTACTTTGAAGAAACTTTTTTTGAAGATGAATTAATGTTTATAAATCTAGAGTTTGTGTCAGTAAAAATTTTGGTAAGTTAGAAGAAGAAAGTATAAAAGACTAATATTCTATAAAATATGTAATGGTATCATAAAACATTATTTAAAGTATGAATCATTTCTAAATATTACTTCTAAAAATTAAAAAAAGCCTATTTCTACAAAGAACTAGAAATTCTCTTCTAGTACAGTGCCATATGACTAAATTAACTGCATTTTGATTTACTATATTTCTTGGTTTTGGAAAGTAAACTTTTTCTTCCTACTAAATCTTAGTCAGTAGGGAAAAAAACTTAGTGGGGAATGCCCCAAAGTTCCGTTCAATTTTCAAAGAGGTTCTAGACTCTCTCTCTTGCTTTCCTTTCTGAAGCATATTTAGCATTTGTTTAGTCCCTATTATATGACAGGCACTGTGCCAATAGCTTACATTTACTATCCCTTGAAAGAGGAAATGAAAACTAACTACAGTATTCTTGCCTGGAGAATCTCATGGACAGAGGTGCCTGGTCCGTATGGTTGCAGAGTCAGACTCACTGAAGCAAATAAGCATGCATACAATGTGTAATACTATAAGTAGGCAGGTCAGGTGGTTGGTATTCCCATCCCTTTCAGAATTGTCCACAGTTGACTGTGATCCACACAGTCAAAGGCTTTGGCATAGTCAATAAAGCAGGAATAGATGTTTTTCTGGAACTCTCTTGCTTTTTCCATGATCCAGCAGATGTTGGCAGTTTGATCTCTGGTTCCTCTGCCTTTTCTAAAACCAGCTTGAACATCAGGAAGTTCACGCTTCACATATTGCTGAAGCCTGGCTTGGAGAATTTTGAGCATTACTTTACTAGCGTGTGAGAAGAGTGCAATTGTGCAGTAGTTTGAGCATTCTTTGGCATTGCCTTTCTTTGGGATTGGAATGAAAACTGACCTTTTCCAGCCTGTGGCCACTGCTGACTTTTCCAAATTTGCTGGCATATTGACTGCAGCACTTTCACAGCATCATCTTTCAGGATTTGGAATAGCTCCACTGGAATTCTGTCACCTCCACTAGCTTTGTTCGTAGTGATGCTTTCTAAGGCCCACTTGACTTCACATTCCAGGATGTCTGGCTCTAGGTCAGTGATCACACCATCATGATTATCTTGGTCATGAAGATATTTTTTGTAGAGTTCTTCTGTGTTTTCTTGCCATCTCTTCTTAATATCTTCTGCTTCTGTTAGGTCCATACCATTTCTGCAGGTCAGGAAGCAACAGTTAGAACTGTTAAACATGGAACAACAGACTGGTTACAAATAGGAAAAGGAGTATGTCAAGGCTGTATATTGTCACCCTGCTTATTTAACTTCTATGCAGAGTACATCATGAGAAATGCTAGGCTGGAAGAAGGCACAAGATGGAATCAAGATTGCAGGGAGAAATATCAATGACCTCAGATATGCAGATGACACCACCCTTATGGCAGAAAGTGAAGAGGAACTAAAAAGCCTCTTGATGAAAGTGAAAGAGGAGAGTGAAAAAGTTGGCTTAAAGCTCAACATTCAGAAAACTAAGACATGGCATCCAGTCCCATCACTTCATGGCAAATAGATTGGGGAACAGTGGAAACGGTGGCAGACTTTATTTTTGGGGGCTCTAAAATCATTGAAAGATGGTAATTGCAGCCATGAAATTAAAAGATGCTTAGTCCTTGGAAGGAAAGTTATAACCAACCTAGATAGCATATTCAAAAGCAGAGACATTACTTTGCCAACAAAGGTTCATCTAGTCAAGGTTATGGTTTTTCCTGTGGTCATGTATGGGTGTGAGAGTTGGACTGTGAAGAAGGCTGAGCACCAAAGAATTGATGCTTTTGAACTGTGGTGTTGGAGAAGACTCTTGAGAGTCCCTTGGACTGCAAGGAGATCCTACCAGTCCATCCTAAAGGAGATGGTGTTCATTGGTGTTCATTGGTAGGACTAATGTTGAAGCTGAAACTCCAATATTTGGCCACCTGATGTGAAGAGCTGACTCATTGGAAAAGACCCTGATGCTGGGAAAGATTGAGGGCAGGAGGAGAAGGGGACGACAGAGGATGAGTTGTTTGGATGGCATCACCGACTCAATGGACATGAGTTTGGGTGAACTCCAAGAGTTGGTTATGGACAGGGAGGCCTTCCATGGGATCGCAAAGAGTCAGACACTACTGAGCGACTGAACTGAACAATATACTCTTTGGTTCCACTTGGTTAAGATGGTGTGTGCCTAGCTTCTCCATTGTAAAATCACTCCTTTCTCTTTATAAGTAGTAAACATTTCTTCAGGTGCACCTTTGAGGCTGTATAATTACTTGATTCCTTACCTTACATTAAAATTTAAATTAATATGTTTGTGTGAGTATGTGTGTGTGGTTTTCTATTTCAGTCAGTGGATTTTAGTCCATTACTATGCCTATGTATTTTGATATATTAATTGCCTGTTTGACTAGTAGGACCAGTTTGGCAAATCGCACCATCTTCAAACATTTTTATTACCTTTTGACACATTCCCATCATTCTTTGTTTCTTTCTGGTACAACAAGACAATCTAGTCTCTTCTTGCACTTTTCTTGCCTGAGCCCTGGAATCAGCCATTTCTCTAACAAGCCCTGGTTAGTATTTGTGGAAAAAAGTATGTTTAGGGCATAGTATTAATATCTTGGCGTTAGATATGTTCGTTGCTTTTTGGATATCATTATTCTGAGATCTGAGTGGACATAGATACAAAACGTTTCTGTATAATCACGTTTTTCTATCTATATTGAATTATCTATTTATATATATTAAAAACAACAATTTCATACCAACACCTCTAACTTAAACCCGGTACCATGAGAGTTCATTCTAGTTTTCTTTCTTTCCATATTTGTAGTTAGTTCCTTTTCTGACTATGAGAAACAGACTCTCATTATCCTTTACGTATCAACTTATTTGATTGATTTTCTGTTTGTAAACCATCTTGCATAACTCATGTCATCTTCCTTCCTAAGTGGAGGTACTCCTCACCTCACCCCACTGGACCGCAACCACGGGGGAGAGGGGCATCCTCTTTTCTGCTCTAGGATCTTGTTCCATGCTGGCCTTGGCTCCCCCATGCTGCCCACATGGACTATGCACTTTCTCCCCCTGACTGGATTGTTACTTCCCATTCTGGACCACTCTTTGCAGGGACGACCTTATCATCTTGCCAAGACCTTCACATCCTGCTCTGGGCCACCTTGCCTTTGCCTCTCTTCCTCCACCAGCATGGACACCATCCTTGCTCTGCATTACCAAATAAGCTTTAGGACTGAATTGTTCGGGAAGTGAAAGGGGAAAGGAAGAACTGACAGCTGCTTTCAAGTGCTCACTTTGTTTCTGCATGGGAAGCAAAAGACTGTTGAGTCCAGTGCGATAGGAAGGAGATGAGAATGGCATAAACCAAGGTGCTAGTAGGAGATTTTGATCAGAAAAGTTAAGTAATTTGTCCACAGTGATACAGTTAGTTAAATAATAGAACCAGAACTATAACCTGGCACTGTACTCTCTGATCTCTTATAAATACTTTTCCCCCCCAATAGATGAGTTTGAAGTCTATTAGGGTATAAGACTATGAATGTAGATAATAATTATAGCCTACGAAGATCAAAACAAAAAAGGAATTTTAAGAATCTAGCGATTTTTTAAAAAATCCCTTCCAAAATATATATATTTAGAATCACAATAAATCAGAAATTGCAACTTGGAAGCACATTTGGAGCATGTAGAGCTGTGATTTCAGAAAGCTGAAATTTTTTTCCTTCTTTCAGGGAATTATTATATAGAATTTTATTTTAACCAGGTCAGTATGTTAAACTAAAACTAATGGATGATGATGAGGATAATAAGAGCTAATATTCTTTAAGCACTTACCATCTGCTGGGCAGGATTCTAAGTACTCTAAATGCCTTATTTAAGTCTCACACAATACAATGAGGTAGATAGTATAACTTTCCTCATTTTACAAATGTGAAAACTGAAGTACAGAGAAAAGTTATTGGCTCAATATTGCATGTGTAGAGGTTGTTGAAGCAGGACTCCAGAAACTGTGGCAGTAACTTGAAAACTATATTCTAAGGTAACATCTGAAAAGATCCTATCAACATGCTTCAGTTGACTATTATGGATCATTTAGAGTTTTTACTCAATGTAAAGTCTTGTTGCCATGCCTGCCACAGGACATTATTGGTGATTTGAAATATTCTGTGATAGTGAGTTGGCAGTTTTAATGGTATGAATTTTAGAGTAAATTCACCTGGCTTGCTTATCTCTCAGTAAAAAAAAAAAAAAAGGAAGAGAATGTGAAATGAGTTAAGGAGGCACAGTGTATGTCAGTGGTTCTCAGTAGCAGCGTGGCTGGGCAGCAGGGTAAGAGTTTTGGATCCCCAGGTGCAGTTTCAAAATAAACTGCAAACCTGTAGAGGTTCTGTCCTTCCTGAAGGCAGGTTCTGTTGCTACTAAAACCCTTTGATGGAGAAGCTTTTAATCTAAAATGAGTAAGAGAAAGGACAAAAAAATGCATTCAGAACAAATCTCTAATGCATTAAAAGACCTATCACAGCCCCTGGCACCAGGAAAATGCTGGACACATTCTTCATATCCCATTAATGAGGATGCGACAGGGGCATGCATGTATGCCACATATGGTCATCACTGTCACATGTAGAAATGCACATGTAAGGTTACCCTGGCATAAATTTCCCAAAGATGATCCCACACCAGCAGATAAGATTTTCATCCAATGTCAATTTTTTAGTTATGATGTTTAGATTAATTTACTTATATACATATAAGATCACATACATATATGAATGTGTGATTCTTCAATATATACATTAAATGACTTACTAATGTAGAAATATCACCTTTTGCACTTCCACATGCATCTTCAACACTCTTTTAAGTCATCTAATATTCTTTTTTCATTGGAAGAAGTGATACAGTTATACAGTTCAACAACCAGAAAGAGGGAGCTCAGAGTCTCTGTGTCTGTGTCTCATTTTTAGTCCCTGTATGTGTCCCTCAAATGTTATCTCCAACCACCAGTGCTCATTTATAGAATATTAAAATGTCAACATTTCAGTGTTCCCAAAAATATATTTCTTGATCTCTAACATAAGCAATTAGCATGTTGCTTAAAACCCACCAAAATGATTTATTTGAATGTGTGTGTGTGTGTGTGCGCTCAGTCATGTCCGTCTCTTTGCGTCCCCATGGACTATTAGCCTACCCTGCAACTCTGTCCATGGAATTTTCCAGGCAAGAATACTGGGGTGGATTGCCATTTCCTGCTCCAGGGAATCTTCCTGATCCAGGGATCAAATCTGCGTCTCCTGCTTTGGCAGGCAGATTCTTTACCACTGAGGCACCTGGAAAGCCCATAATAAATTCACATGGTTCAATATTCATAAATTTTAAAACACACATTTAATGAAGTCTCCTTCCCATCTTATATGCTATCTCCCCAATTCCCACTCCCACTTATGTGCATGCTGCCGTTCGTTACTTTTGTAGCCTTCCAAGTTACTGTATGGATGTGCAACAAATACAAATATACATTCTGATTTTACTTTTAATGAAGGTAATAATATGCTATAAATATTTCTGTACTTTTCTTTATTAATGTAACACATCTTAGATAATTTCAGTTATTAGTCTTTTATAGCTATATGATCTTCTGATATATGCGTGTACCAGAATTTATTTAATCTGACTCCTACTGGTGAAAATTTATTTTTAACCTTTTGCTACTATAAGCAGTGCTTCAGTGAATACCTTGGGCATGCATTATTTTGTGAATGTGCCAGTAGATCTGTGGAATAAATACCTAAAAATGAAATTGCCGAACCAGAGGCTATTCAGTTTTGATAGTTCATTATTAATTGTTCAGTCTTGGACAAGTTAGCTAATTTCTTGTCAACTTTGTTTCTTATCTTTGATAGGGATTCAGACAGAAAAGAGATTAATGTCTGAAAAAAACTCAAGAATTCACTTGATTAAAAGTCTAATGTACACACTACGTCAGCAAAGATAACATTTCAGTCACTAGACTTTTTGATCTATCACCTAAATATTTTTGAGCACATCTCCCCACATGTGTATATTTTAAATTTACAAATTATCTCTACTTACACTACTATATTTATATATTTTATCTTTATTATAAACTATGCATGTAAGTTAAAAACATTACATAAGTTAAATAGAAGGTGGTCAAAAGGTACAAACTTCCAGTTATCAAATAAGTGATGGGAATGTAATGTATAGGGTGGTAACTATAATTAATAATACTCTATTGTATATTTGAATTGCTAAGAGAGCAAATCCTAAAAGTTCAATAGATCTCATCACAAGAAAGAAATATGGTAAATATGTGTGGTGATGGATGTTAGCTAGACATCCATGTTATGGTAATCATTTCTCAATATGTACATATATCAAATAATTTTGTTGGACACTTGAAACTAATATAATGTTTTTTGTCAACTGGCTCCCCTGTTCATAGGATTTCTCATGCAAGAATACTGGAATGGTTCCCCATTTCCTTCTTCAGGGGATCTTCCCAACTCAGGGATCAAACCTGCATCTCTTGTGTCTCCTGCAGGCAGATTCTTTACCACTGAGCCACCTGGAAGCCCCCAATAAAAAAGAGTTAAATATAAATGGAAGTTCCTTCATGTAGCCTATGAGCTGTCTAATAATGTATGTCCTGAAATTCATAGACCCCTTATGGAATTTTGTAATATAGTAGAGTAGGATAACAAATTAGGGGACGTGGTAACTCTGGGAGAAAGTTATAAAAAAGTAACAAACTGCAATAAGCATTCCTTTTTCTTGTTAGTAAAATGGGAAAATAATATTTATATTAATGGATATGTAGTGAGAATTGAATAATATGAGAGATATTGTTTGGTTAAGTAGTGAATAAAATATTTAATGGCAGAAAACTGATCTGTGAAGGTCTATAAAAGAAATGTTTAGATTTGGCTTTGAAATAATTTTTAACTTTATTGAAACCTAATGATAGTATGGCATATCATTTTTCTAGGCTTCAATTATGTTCTTCCGAAACAAATATAGGAAATTATACCTAAAGAATTAAAAGACTTGATTAAAATTTTTTTTTCAGGAGCCATATCATTTCTTTTTTAAAGGTTTATATTAATAGGGCTCAGGGAAACAGTAGGAAAAATTAATCCTCTTCTGTCTTGTATGTTTTTACTGTGCTTCTGTTGTGCAGAGGAGATCACTATACTTCCTAAAATGGGGCTGTTTAAATAATTGGCTTTCTGTTGCCTCCAGTGTCATGATTCTTCCTTATTTGAAGGATGTTAATGGTGTTGGAGGTACTGACTTGAAAGGTGATGTGTCAACTCTGTTTGTGGGTGTTTTATGACTTAATTTGTCATTTTAAGAAAATGCATTGTGTTTTACTGAACAAGTTACATTTGGATAATAAAATTGGCAGTGAATTTCAGGAAGAGAGGTTTCTACTTTTAAAGAAAAGTGTGTATTATAAAGTATATAAAAAAGGTACGCACGTGTGGTAATCACATGAATGCTTGAGCAGCATTGTATAATCAAGCATCTAATTTTTCAGACACATCTTACCTCTCTCACAAATCAGAAAATAATGTAATTTTATTGTTAAGAACCCTCTTTTCCCTCCCCTGCAATTTAATTAATACTTGTTAAGAAGAGGTAGCTGTCAGATTAGAACTGAATTTTAGAATTTTCTATTGTCTTTTGATGGAGTAGCAATCTAAACCTTTTTATTTAGGTATATTATTTCAAGGACTTTTAAAATGATAATTCCTCAGCTATTCTGATTATGAAGAGAAATTTTTAGCATTTGAATAAATAGATTGAATGGTTATTTTTTTCCATAAAAGGCAATAATAGAGAAATTATTTAAAAAGAAAAAAGTGAAGATATTCTTAAGTAAGAATAGCTGTTATCCTCAAGTTGTATTATTTTGCTCAGAAATTTTGGTGATACATACCTTTAGGATAAGGTATAGCAGCTTGTAAGTTTCTGTGGTGTTTCACAGTGTAATAAAACAGTCCTTGGAAAGGAGTGGTGAAACAAGACTAGATTTGTTACTAATATTTCACCTTCCTGAAATCATTAATTTATTCTACAAATACTTATCACATTTCTAAGTAGTAAGTACTAAGGATAGAATGGTCAAACATGTAACATGGCTCATGTTACAACTTATATTGTAACAGGAAAGTGCATAAACATACATAAAATGATTGTCCTAATGAATGTTAAGGAGAGGAACAGCGGACTGAGAGGGAGAGAATAGTGAAAAAATACCTACACTGTACATAAATGCTATTCTGATAAGAACTGTCTGAGGAACTGGTACTTAATCTGAAATTGAAGGAGGTACTAAATAGAAGATTTAAGGTAGAATAATTTTTAGAAACCATACTTTTTTTTGTCTTCTTTGATAATCTCTTGATAAAAAAGTTTTAGAATGTTTTTTCCATAAAGGTCTTCTATACTTTTTCATAAGTTTATTCCAGAGTATTTTATATTTTGTTTGTATTTATCATAAATTATTACTACATATTTAAAATGTTTTCTTTTCTAACTTTTGTTGTGCTGGAGTACAGAAATATAATTTACTTTTTCATATTTATCTTTTATCAGCAATCTTCTAAATTATTTTAAAAATAATTTTTGATAACTTCTTTATATAATATTTGAAATTTTTTATGTAGAAAATCTTATGGGTGTATATTAATAGTTTTGTCCTATTTATTCAATCTTTATACCTTGTATTTATTTTTTCATTCTTATTGATCTGGCTAAAAGATGCCTTATAAAGTTATTAGTGATGGGACATCCTTGTATTATCCCTGATGCTGTTTCTATTGTTCAGTTGCTAAGTCATGTCCGACTCTTTGCGACTCCCATGGACTGCAGCACACCAGACCCTTTTGTCCTTCACTATCTCCTGGAGCTGCACATATTCATGTCCACTGAGTCAGTGATGCTATCTAACCATTTCATCCTCTTCTGCCCCTTTCTCCTTTTGGCTTCAGTCTTTCCCAGCATCAGGGTCTTTTCCAGTGAGTTGGCTTTTCACATCAGGTGGCCAAAATATTGAAGCTTCAGTTTCATCATCAGTCCTTCTAATGAATATTCAGGGTTGATTTCCTTTAGAATTAACTGGTTTACTGATGCTAAAGTAAGTTTTGGGGGGATTTTTTTCATTAGTAATGATGCTTGCTAACCTTTTAAAATTACATATTTTTAATCAGGCTAAGGCAGTTTTTATTTACTCCTATGTGATGACAGGTTGATTCATAAGTGGGTGTTGAAATTTATTGAATGGTTTCCTGTACCAGCTAATGTAGTATGATCTTCTCCATTATTCACTTAATTTGATGATTTATACTAAGACATTTTCTCATTTTAACCATCCTTCGATCACTGAGATAAATTCAACTTGGCCCTTGTTTGATTTGGCTAGTTCAACTTAAAATTTAGGACTTTTGTGTTTACATTTCTGAATAAGAATGATTGGTCATCATGTTGTATATTTCAAACTTATACATTTTCTGGGGTCAATTATACCCCGGTTATTTCTTCCGTCCCCTAATAAAGCTGGGGGACAGGGGAAAGAATGATTTGTAATTACCATTGTTTGTATTAGAAATGTCAGTTTTTGTATCAAGGTCATGCTATCCTCCTTAATTTCAACATGCTAGAGTAATTTGTGTGACATTGTGACTATTTATTAGGAAAAGAACTCTTCCAATAATGCATTAGGAGCAGACCCTTGTAAGTGTTCAGATGTTAGGAGCTCCATCATAGTATTGGATAGAGACAATCACAGGGTGAGGAAGAGGGATGCTTACTTGCTATACTAGTAAATCAAGCATAAGTGATGAAGGGTGAGTGATTTAATAGTAAGGTGGTTTTTTCTTAGAGAGGTAAGTGAAATTTTCCCTAGATTGCTGTTTAGAAGTAATAGATCAAAGTAGTTGAAAAAAGTTTGACTTTTCTTCTATCATCCTGGCCGTTATTCCTGAAGAAATAGACAGTGAGGAAACTTCTTTTTCAATCTGTAATTTTTATAAATGATACTTTGATAAAACTTGGTAACCTTGGCAATTAACTCACCTAGAATTATCGTGCCAATGTGTATTAATTCCTTATTAAGTATGTAGTTCAGCAACCAAGGAGATTTACTTCTAACACATTGTAATGCAGTGTGTAGTTCAAACATTTTTATCAAAAGTGTTTATTTTCTTTGGTACAGGGAAGTTGGAATGTATACCCCAGTAGTCTTAGAGACACATCTATGACCAATGCAAGCTTAACGTTTCTTTAAGATCTCCTGTTTTAAAGTTTCATATAAATATCACTACTCCATAATATATTTATATTTATGTTAATTTAAATATTTTTCTCTGATCGCCATAAAATATCTATATCAAGATTATGCCATGTTTTTTTTTTTATGACATTGATGATCCTCTAGATTATCACTGAGTATTGATGTGGATATAGAAATCCCAATTTAAGAAACACCCATCAAGGAATTCTGTAACTTGTCTCATCATGAAACTGTATCTGAGTTGGGAGGAATTTCCAGTTGAAGGGAAGATTTACCTCTGTGACATCAGTATGCCAAAAATTGAGTGAGAAAAAAAAATATTTCACATAGGGGCACTGTGCCTAGTAGGTACTCTTGACACACAGCAGATTTCAACGAATAGTTCTTGAATGAACTAATATATTTTCTAAAAATTAATCTCTGGTAAATAAGAAAAACTAAAGGCTTAAGAGAATGTTTGGAAGTATAGGGGGTCTTCTTAAGTTGCTGGACAGGTTTTTTTTAGTTATGAGGAAGTATACTTTTAAGGTCAGTTAGGCTAAGGTCCACCTGCATTTTTTATCTTAGGATTTATCATTCCATAATCAGCAAGACACTATCTCTTGTATTAGAGAGAAATAATGTATTGATGTGATGTGATAACCTAGTTCCTCAAAATAGAGGTAATTTCTGGTCTTTTTGGTCTTGCTCATCTGATTCGGAGGAGGGCCTAATGGCATGGCCTTACATGGACTGTATAGCCTGACTACATTTTCCGTTTCAGTCACCAGCACTCCCAGACATCTTGGGGGCATTTGGGGAGCTTTCTGACCTATTACCATCTCTTTGTTTCCCCAAAGTTGTTCTTTTTACATGCATGCCCTCAGTAAGGATTCCCTAATTTAGTAGAGGAGAAGGCAATGGCAACCCACCCCAGTACTCTTGCCTGGAAAATCCCATGGATGGAGGAGCCTGGTAGGCTGCAGTCCATGGGGTCGCTAGGAGTCGGACACGACTGAGCGACTTCACTTTCACTTTTCACTTTCATGCAGTGGAGAAGGAAATGGTGACCCATTCCAGTGTTCTTGCCTGGAGAATCCCAGGGATGGGGGAGCCTGGTGGGCTGCCGTCTATGGGGTCGCACAGAGTCAGACACGACTGAAGCGACTTAGCAGCAGCAGCAACGTAGTATAAGTAAACTGGAAGATTCAGTCAGGACATTTCTGAACCCTACAATAGTCCTGTCATAATCACTTCAGAGTGCCACTTTAACCCTAACATGTATTCAGTGCTTAAGTCCCAGGCACTTTGCTAACACATTATTCAAAACAGTCCTATGAAGTGAGTACTTTCTTTCTCCTCATTTTACAGATGAGGAAATGGTTCAAAGGTAGGAGGGAAAAGTCCATTTGCATGGTTCAGTTCAGTGCAGTTCAGTCTGTTGTGTCTGACTCTTTGCAACCCCATGGACTGCAGCACGCCAGGCTTCCCTGTCCATCACCAACTCCCAGAGCTTATTCAAACTCATGTCCATTGAGTTGGTGATGCCATCCAACCATCTCATCCTCTGTCATCCCCTTCCCCTCCTGCCTTCAATCTTTCCCAGCATATGGGTCTTTTCTAATGAGTCTGCTCTTCACATCAGATGGCCAAAGTATTGCAGTTTCAGCTTCAGCATCAGTCCTTCCAATGAATATTCAGGACTGATTTCCTTTACGATTGACTGGTTGGATCTCCTTGCAATCCAAGGGACTCTCAAGAGTCTTCTCCAACACCACAGTTCAAAAGCATAAATTCTTCAGGACTCAGTTTTCTTTAGAGTCCAACTCTTACATCCATACATGACCACTGGAAAAACCATAGCTTTGACTAGATGGACCTTTATTGGCAAAATGTTGGACCATGGTATAGCCAAGCAAATATAGTGAAATAATTCTTGTCTCCATTGGTAAATATAAAAGTTCTTGCCTCTGTATTGGAAAAACTTTGAAAGAAATAGCATTAAAAGATCAACCTTAAATCTTAAGAGCAAAAGTCCTACTTAATCATCTTTAAGCACACTTTATTCTTTTAGAAGAAAAGCCTAATTATTTTTGAACGTTTAGTATTAGATCAAATATGTACACTCTGGATACATGGAGGGTTACCAGGTGGCTGAGGTGGTAAAGAATCCCCCAGCCAATGCAAGAGACACAGGCAGGAGATGCAGATTTATTCCTGAGTAAGGAAAATCTCCTGGAGGAGGAAATGGGAACCCATGCCAGTATTCTTGCCTGGGAAATCCCATGGACAGAGGAGCCTGGTGGGCTATCGTCCATGGCATCTTGAAGAGTCAGACATGACTGAAACGACTGAGCACATACTCACTGATGCATTGTAAATACCTCTTATATAGCTTATGAGCATATCAGTTCAGTTCAGTTTAGTTGCTCAGTGGTGTCCGACTCTTTGCAACCCTATGGACTGCAGCACACCAGGCCTCCCTGTCCATCACCAACTCCCGGAGTCTACCCAAAGCCATGTCCATTGAGTCCGTGATGCCATCCAACTATCTTATCCTCTGTTGTCCCCTTCTCCTCCTGCCCCCAATTTTTCCCAGCATCAGGGTCTTTTCAAATGAGTTAGCTCTTCACATCAGGTGGCCAAAGTACTGGAGTTTCAGCTTCAACATCAGACCTACCAATGAACACCCAGGACTGATCTTTAAGATGGACTGGTTGGATCTCCTTGCACTCCAAGGGACTCTCAAGAGTCTTCTCCAACACCACAGTTCAAAGGCATCAATTCTTCAGCACTCAGCTTTCTTTATAGTCCAACTCTCACATCCATACATGACCACTGGAAAAATCATAGGCTTCACTAGACGGACCTCTGTTGACAAAGTAATGTCTCTGCTTTTTAATATGCTATCTAGGTTGGTCATAACTTTCCTTCCAAGGAGTAAGCAACTTTTAATTTCATGGCTGCAGAGGTGATCCCATTTTATAAAATTTGTGTCCAAGCTTTATTATAAAATATTTTTGGCAATTTATTTGTGTGAAATATGCTCTTTTCAGCAATATTTTAAAATATTTTTTCATATTTTATTTGCAATCCTATTTTATTCACTACCCTAACTTTGATTATATCTTATTTCATTCATTAGCCTAACTGATCATACAGTTCTTATCTATATTATTTTATTTATAAATAGATATTTCTGATATAATTTTCAGGGCCACAGTTTATCACAAAGAAAAAAAATTATCTTTATTTTAGGATTCTAAAATGTTCTATCACGTATCTTTTTTATTAAGTTAATAAAATACTAATTTTCTGTGAAAAATTTTAATCATTTGTTAAAGGTAATAAACTATATTTGCATGGATTTATATAACTTTTCTATAAAATTAGATCTATTTCTGATGGTTGTAGGAAAGTATATTCTTACAAATTTAAATGTAATAGAACAATAAAATATACAAAAGGCCTATTTTAACAAAAATTATGAAAATTCTATGAGGTTTTTTCATTTCACTTTCTAAAGTCAGCTTTGAGGGAATAAGGAGGAAAAGTCCAAGGTGGTTAATTGGTTTGAGGGACTCTGCACCTGTGATTGCCTTAGCTGACGCATGCCTTGGCAGACATGTACTTCATACACTGAGTAACTATTAAAAAGAGTGGAATGGTTTATACCTGTTTAATGGTTCCCAGGGCTATCCCTTAGAATGTAGCTTTTTTTGCTAGCAATAATGAATGATCCGGGTGGATTCGTCCAAATCATTTTACCCACGTTCCCTTGACTCGTGACAAACATACACAGTGTGATATAACCACGGTTCAGAGCTATAAGTGACGTGAATGGAACAAGTACATCTATTCTTGGCTCCTTAGCCATCAGGTCTTTCTCTAGATATCTTTGAACTTAATCAAAGAAACAAAACAAGAAGCAACACCCTTCACCTGAAATCTAGGATACCTCCAAGTTGATGGGATATGACATGAACCTCATGTATCTTTTATTCTTTGGTTTGACACCCACCTCTTAGACTGTACTTAACTGGTTGAGAAATAATGAAGTATCAGATCAAATCAGATCAGTCACTCAGTCGTGTCTGACTCTTTGCGACCCCATGAATCGCAGCACGCCAGGCCTCCCTGTCCATCACCAGCTCCCGGAGTTCACTGAGACCTACGTCCATCGAGTCAGTGATGCCATCCAGCCATCTCATCCTCTGTCATCCCCTTCTTCTCTTGCCCCCAATCCCTCCCAGCATCAGAGTCTTTTCCAATGAGTCAACTCTTCGCATGAGGTGGCCAAAGTACTGGAGTTTCAGCTTTAGCATCATTCCTTCCAATGAAGTATAGTAATTATGTAATATGTTGATACTGTGTGCGTGCTAAGTTGCTTCAGTCGTATCTGACTCTTTGCAACCCCTCTTTGCAATGGATTGTATTCTGGCAGGCTCCATCCATGGGATTCTCCAGGCATGAATACTGGAGTGGGTTGCCATTTCCTCCTCCAGGGGATCTTTCAGACTCAGGGATTGTGTCTTAAACATCTCCTACATTGGCAGGCAGATTCTTTACCACTAGTGCCACCTGGGAAGCCCTTGTTGAAGGCTTGATATTAATGGTGGATTATTTTTAGCACGATCTTTTTTTTTTCCCATTGTTATTTCATTATTTTTTCCTCTGTGACCCCTGTCCCTTCTCAGGGATTTTTTTTTTTTTTTTTTTTTTTACACTTTGTAAGAATTGGAGTAAATTTTTAGTGAAATATGTCACCGGGTTGACCCCCAAAAGTTGTTACTCTGCATGACTATTACTGTTGTCTTTAGGCCTTCATTTCCTCTTACCCTACCTGACCTGTTCTTCCAGTGAATGTTATCCAGTTTAAAAGGCCAGATGATCTTTTCTTCCAGTGCCCACACTTAATAAATCACTTGTCAACCCACTACTGATTTTGTCTCAGGGTCTTCTCCTCTCAGATCCCCTCATATCTGGAACCTGATTGTTATGGTCCCTTCCTGGTCCTCTTCCCTAAAATTCTTCAGTGATTCCACTTGTTTTTTTCTTTAATTAAAAATCCAGATTCCCCCTCCCCCTGGGAAATTCTTTTAGTATCTGGCAGTTGCATGTCTCTTTTTCCTCTTTTCAGTTCAGTTCAGATGCTCACTGGTGTCTGACACTCTTTGTGACCCCATGGATTGCAGTACTCCAGGCTTCCCTGTCCATCGTTAACTCCCTCCTAAGCTTGATCAAACTCATATCCATCAAGTCGGTGATGCCATCCAACCATCTCATCTTTTGTCGTCCCCTTCTCCTCCTGGCTTTAGTCTTTCTCAGCAAATGAGTCAGTTCTTTGAATCAGGTGGCCAAAGTATTGGAGTTTCAGCTTCAGCATCAGTTCTTCCAATGAATATTCAGGACTGATTTCCTTTAGGATTGACTGGTTGGATCTCCCTGCAGTCCAAGGGACTCTCAAGAGTCTTCTCCAACACCACAGTTCAAAAGCATCGATTCTTTGGTGCTCAGCTTTCTTTATGGTCCAACTCTCACATCCATACATGACCACTGGAAAAACTATAGCTTTGACTATATGGACCTGTGTAAGCAAAGTAGTATCTCTTTTTTCTTCTTTTGCTCTTTTCCCACTCACACTCCAGGTACCAACCTTGACAAACCACTTGCAGTTTTTAGAAACTTCAAAGTAAACTTGCTTCTAGGACTATACACCCTATTTGCTTTACATGAAATGTATATCACATTTTATCTAGTTGTTTTTATTTTTCCCCTTAGGCATGAGTTCTTGGGACAGACTCAGTTTTTCACCCTTCATCTTAGTTCTTAACATAGGAAGTAAGGATGGATGCTGAGTGAGTGCTGCTGGATGAGTGAAAGGGAGTGAGCCAAATCCTCATAATTTTTCTTGCTGTTTCCACAGTCCCTGTGCAGATTAATTGGTTTCTTTCTTCCTGTCCTCCTTCCTTTCCTACTGGCCAGAATCTTTCAGTGGCTTACTTTTTCCTATAGAATTCATTTTATGCTCATTATCATTTATACCCTCTAGTCGTCAGTCTTCAGTTGGCCTGTCCAACTATATTTCCCATATTTCATCTTATGCATGTGTTAGCCACTCAGTCATGTCCAGCTCTTTTCAACACCATGGACTGTATAGCCTACCAGGCATCTCTGTCCATGGAATTCTCCAGGCAAGAATACTGGAGTGGGTAGCCGTTCCATTCTCCATGGGAGCTTCCCGATCCAGGGATCAAACCTGGGTCTCCCACATTGCAGGCAGCTTCTTTACCATCTGAGCCTCCAGGGAAGCCCATGTTTCTTCTTAACTACCTCCAAACCTATTTCTTATCCATTCTTTTATCATGCTTTATACCATAACATCTTTGTGGTTTTATTCATGCCACACCCTCATCCATTCATTGCCTAGCAGTTTAACACTTGGAATGTCCCCTACCCCTGTTAGAATCAATCCTCCATTCTGTATCTTTCTATATTTTAATTTAATTTTTTTCCTCCATTATTATATATATCACATTCTGCTTTGAATGATTGCCTTTGGTTTTTGTTTTATTTTTGCATATCTATTTTCTGTTAGAATGGCTTCTCTGGTGGCTCACTGGTAGAGAATCCAGCTGCCAATGCAGAAGATGTGGGTTCGATCCCTGGGTTGGGAAGATCCCCTTGAGAAGGAAATGGCAACCCACTCCAGTATTGCCTGAGAAATCCTGTGGACAGAGGAGCCTGGGGGACTATAATCCATGGGGTCACAAAAGAGTTGGATAAACAACAACAACAACATTCTATTAGATAACAACTCTTTGAGGTAAGAGCTGAATTAGTTTAAAGCTGAAAGCCATAGGGTTCAGTTCAGTTCATTCACTCAGTCATGTCCAACTCTTTGCAAACCCATGGACAGCAGCAAGCCAGGACTCCTTATCCAATACCAACTCTCAGAGTTTACTTAAACTCATGTCCATTGAGTCGGTGATGCCATCCAACCATCTCATCCTTTCTTATCCCCTTCTCCTCCTGCCTTCAATCTTTGTCAGTATCAGGGTCTTTTCCAATGAGTCAGTTCTTTGCATCAGGTGGCCAAAGTATTGGAGTTTCAGCTTCAGCATCAGTCCTTCCAATGAATATTCAGGGCTGATTTCCTTTAGGATTGACTGGTTGGATCTCCTTGCAGTCCAAGGGATTCTCAAGAGTCTTCTCCAACACCACAGTTCAAAAGCATCAATTCTTCGGTGCTCAGCTTTCTTTATAGTCCAACCTTCACATCCATACATAACCACTGGAAAAACCATAGCTTTGACTAGATGGACATCTGTTGGTTAAAGTAATGTCTCTGCTTTTTAATATGCTGTCTAGGTTGTTCATAGCTTGTATTCCAAGGAGCAAGCATCTTTTAATTTCATGGCTACAGTCACCATCTGTAGTGATTTTGGAGCCTCCCAAAATAAAGTCTGTTACAGTTTCCCCATCTATTTGCCATGAAGTGATGGGACCAGATGCTATCATCTTAGTTTTCCGAATGTCGAATTTTAAGCCAACTTTTTCACTCTCCTCTTTCACTTTCATCAAGAGGCTCTTTAGTTCTTCTTTGCTTTCTGCCATAAGGGTGGTGTCATCTGCATATCTGAGGTTATTGATATTTCTCCTGGCAATCTTGATTTATACAGCTTGTGCTTCATCTAGCCCAGCATTTCTCATGAGGTACTCTGCATATAAGTTAAATAAGCAAGGTGACAATATACAGTCTTGACATGCTCCTTTCCCAATTTAGAACCAGTCTGTTGTTCCATGTCCAGTTCTAACTATTGCTTCTTGACCTGCATGCAGATTTCCCAGGAGGCAGGTCAGGTGGTCTGGTATTTCCATCTCTTTAAGAATTTTTCACAGTTTGTTGTGATCGACATAGTCAAAGCCTTTGGCATACAGGCATGGTAACTTGGGGCTTTTCTGCTACACGTAGCTACAGGCAAGGTAGCTTGGGGCTATTTAGTCACTCTGGAAAGAACATGTGTTTTGACTTGGTTTGAATCTCTATGATGCCACAGAAAGTTATGTGATCTCCTTTGTATATTTCTCGCAGTTTCTCCTTTGTATATGTCTCCCAAAAGCTAGACAATATTACAAAGTTTGCACCATTATAATGCAGATTAAATGAAATAATGTATGTAAAGCCTATAGCTTAATACGGTGGCCTGTAGCAGAAATACAATAAATGCTCATTATTATTGTTGCTGTTCCTAGTACTAAAGTATTGAAGAAGGATATTGTTTTGTTTTCCTGAGCTCTTAGTATTAATGGTTTTCATTTAATCGTGTGACTTCTTTTTAGCTGAATATAACTGAAGCTAGAGATTACCACATTAGCCTGTGGTTAAATCTTAATCATTATTTTCACTATGTTACATTCTTTTATTACTTATTCTGATATTTCAACATTTTCCTGGCAAAAAGGATTGTTTACTTCTTCAGTTTTTCCACCAACAGAGGGCCAATTTTCCAGTATTTGTGAAATGAATGATTCAGACTTTAATCTTTTAAAACTCAGTCTTTATGTTGTTTTGCGATAGAAACTATGAATTGAATTTCCTACGTTTAGAGTTATTGAAACTTTGCCATGTGGTTAGAGGAGCTTCTTTGGTGTGCCAGGCACCTAACATGTTATTCTCCCACTTAGGTGAAATTATATTGAGTATTTATATTCATAACCTTGACTGCGCCATCTGTATGGACAGTTTCTTGTACCGTCCATATTTTAGCAAGAACTTGCTAAAATTGCAGTCAACTAAGGGAAGGGAGATCTAATAATATGTCCTTATAAATTGGTAGGAAAGATATAGTCCAGATTATTTCTAATTTGAATTAAGTATTTTGTGCTTATTATCAGTTAGAGTTTCCTAAAAGTTAAAATTACGGGAAGATGATTCAGTGTGAGGAAATACCTAATGTCACTTTCCTGTTTTTCAAACTAAAGTCATGATGGAGTCATCAATAAAAATGGTATATATATATATATATATATATATATATATATATATAGCCAGCAAAAATAAGAATTGGTAATATATATTTAGAATGAATTGTATAGAATTGGATATATTATCATCTACATTGGTGAGAATAAATCAAGAAATTGCACTGGAAATTAATACCTAGATCCTGGCAGAGGAATAGAATATTTCCAGAGACTAAAATACTGGAAGAGGAGAGGCAGTCAGCTCCCATTTCACCAGCTGGTGATGCTTGTGATAGATAACATTTAGTAGGCAAATTGTCAGATACTGTGAACATCAGTTAATCTGTTCATTATCTCAGGCAATTTTAAATAAAAATTTCTTTGGGATAGGTATCATTATTTTTATGTTCATTTTGTAGATGAAGAATCTAAGTTTTCAAAAAGTAGTCTACCCAATGTCATACAGCTTGTGAAAGACCAGTATGGAGTCTGAGATCAGTTCAACCTATCATTAGTCATATAATCTCAGTGCCATGCTGATAAGGCTACAAACCTTTCTGTGGATTGGAGTGAAGTCAGAGAACAGGACAGGCCTTCTTTTTTTTTTTAATTTTTATTTTTTTTTATTTTTAAACTTTACATAATTGTATTAGTTTTGCCAAATATCAAAATGAATCCGCCACAGGTATACATGTGTTCCCCATCCTGAACCCTCCTCCCTCCTCCTTCCCCATACCATCCCTCTGGGTCGTCCCAGTGCACTAGCCCCAAGCATCCAGTATCGTGCATTGAACCTGGCCTGGCAACTCGTTTCATACATGATATTTTACATGTTTCAGGACAGGCCTTCTTTAAGAATGCAGTAGCTCTGGGCCAGAGCAGAAGCACCAGCCAGCCTAGGCACCCTAACAAGGGCTAGCAAGATGGGGAGTTGCAGGTTGGTAAAGAGAAGACTGTTGTAAAGCCCTTATGGCAGTGACACCATTTTAAGCTCTGTCAAGAGGGGAAGCAAAATGAACATATGATTTAGATACTGTTTCCTGAAACTACTTTCAGTAAAGAATTTTGCAGGTCATCCCACTCTAGTACAGAGCAATTTTAGACTGCAGAACCTAAGCGGAAGAGAAAAAGTGTAGTTACAGTTGGTATAGTTACCTCTTGATCCTAGATATAAAAAAGACATTTTTCTAATCATTTCCATCTGGCTGTGAAAATGGGAAGATTTGCTCCAACAACCCAGGGAAATGAGGTTTTGTAACCAGCGCATGAGCTTTCTATGGATCCTGTTTGAGTTTGGCCTGTCAGTAATTTTACCTTAGCTTATTTGCCAGCATCCAAAGTCCACTATTAGACTTTCCATTAATTTCCTGTTGGGTTTCCAGGTGGCACAGTAGTGAAGAATCCATCTGCCAATGCAGGAAATGTAAGAGACACGGGTTTGATCTCTGAGTTGGGAAGATCCCCTGGAGTAGGAAATGGCAACCTGCTCCAGTATTCTTACCTGGAAAATTCCATAGACAGAGGAGCCTAGTGGGCTACAGTCCATTAGGTTGTAAAGAGTCAGACATGACTAAGCAACTGAGCATATATACCCACACAACCCCCTTTTAGACATCCTCTATGATTTAGCAAAATAATCACCCCATAGAGTCATTAGTTCAGTTCAGTTCAGTCACTCAGTCATGTCCGACTCTTTGCGACCCCATGAATTGCAGCACGCCAGGCCTCCCTGTCCATCACCAACTCCTGGAGTTCACCTAAACTCAGGTGCATTGAGTCGGTGATGCCATCCAGTCATCTCATCCTCTGCCATCCCCTTCTCTTCCTGCCCCCAATCCCTCGTAGCATCAGGGTCTTTTCCAATGAGTCAGCTCTTCGCATGAGGTGGCCAAAGTATTGAAGTTTCAGCCTCAGCATCAGTCCTTCCAATGAACACCCAGGACTGGTCTCCTTTAGGATGGACTGGTTGGATCTCCTTGCAGTCCAAGGGACTCACAAGAGTCTTCTCCAGCACCACAGTTCATAGGTACCCATAAAAGTAATAAATGGCCTCACTGAGATAGTTTACAAACAAAACAAGAAAGTTAAGGGAAAAAAAAAAAAAAAAACCTACATATTCCCACCATACACAAACCATGAAAACCAACCCTACATATGAAATAGATCTCCCATAGGTAATAAAGAGTCAGACACGACTGAGCAATTAACACTTTACATTTTACAGATAATAAAAGATTTATATAATACCAAACATCTAGTCTGAGGGAAATAAAAGCAAATATGGCTGCGATGAAATAGAGTCAGAGTGAAATTTCATAGCAAAATGAATGAATAAAACGTGATATTTTAAGCAAGCATTGAAAGTAAAATAATTTTTTTTTTTATTCTAAGACATACATTATTACCTTTTAGCATGTCTGTAATGGGGACCTTCTTAATGACAGCCTCTTTTGAATACTTGGATTCAAGGAATAGTAGTAATGTATAATGCCCCTTTTATTAATAAAACATGGGAGAAATGGTGTTATTTCTGCTTAACTGTCCCTGCCTTTGGTCTCACTCAATAAAACCTAGAGCCTTTACCATGGACTGCATAGTAAGATCTGGTCACCCAACTGCTTCTCTGCCTGCGTCTCCTAGGATCTTCCCTCTTTTTAACTCTGCCACCTGCTACAGTCGTACTGGTCCCCTTGCTCTTCTTGGGCCATCCAGACATGCTTCTATCTCTAGACTGATGCCCTGTGTTTTCTCTGCCAGGAATGCTTTTCCCGCTAAGAACTGCATGATTCACTCTAAGATCAGCTTTAGATATGACACTTTCTTATTTAGATTTTCCCCAGCCATCTTATCTAAAATTGCATTGTTCTTATACTCCTTATCTACCTTTCTCCTTCATTTTTCTTTTTGGTGCTTATTATCAAATGATAGATATTTCATTTGTCTTGCTTATGCTTTGTCTTTCCTGATGGAATATAAGTTCTGGTACAAGCAGGAATTTTTGTCTGTTGTCTTCATTATTGAATCTCCAGGCCCTTGAAGAACGCCTGATACATAGAAGGCACTTAATAAATATATTTATGCTGAATATAGGAATAAACAAAATATGGATAAATATATTAAAATTTGTATAAATATAATGTGTTAAATTTAAGCAATACATTGGTGGGTTCCATGCTCAAATGTTGCTGGGTGATTTGAGGAGGAGGTGTGACTGTCACACACAGCTTGTCTAATGGCGTGTGGACTAGGTGTCACATGTCCTGAGATATAAACCTGCCTCTGTTACCAGCTGAATGGAATGTAGCTAGTTAATCCCCTGGGCCTCCAGGTTGGACTGAATAATCTATATGGATGTTATAACACGTCAGTTAATTGAGCATTCTGGTCAAAACAGTTGAAAAGTGAGAAGCAGGAAAGACAAGCTGAAGATGTGAAACCGTATCTTTTAACATAAATATTATCACCACAAACAGTGGTAATGACAGAGTTATTGCAAAAGAATTTTGAGATTACTTGTAGTTCATTTTCCTTTGATTTATAAATAGTGAAACTGAGGCCCAAGGTTTGAGAGATTTATCCAAAGTCAAGTGCTATTGGTCGCAGACCTTAGAACTCTACATGATATCTCTGACCATACTGGCGACTCTTCAAAAAAAATATTCTTGTGCTTTTTAAAAATATATAATATTCGTCTTAGATTCAAAGAATTCACTTAGTGGCAGGAATGCATAGATCAACTGATCTCTCTTTGTGATCTAATTCAGCTTATAGAAGAGATTGGAAAACTGGAAGATAAAGTGGAGTGCGCTAATAATGCCCTGAAAGCAGATTGGGAAAGATGGAAACAAAACATGCAAAATGATATCAAGTCAGCATTTACAAATATGGCTGAGGAAAACATCCTGTATTATGAACAGGTAATTAGTGATATGCAGTATTGCTTTCTTTTAAAAAAGTTATCCTCTCTCTTACTTTCTGTTTGTCTTGTGTTAAAGGAGTCTGTTCAGGAACCAAGTGTCACATTCAAAATCCTCTTTGGTGGCTCAGTGCCAGTGGAGCTGCCAGTTAATAGAGCATCACTAAACCCACCCATCAACACAAATGTGTTTCCCTGTAAGAAGGTGATGAGCTTTCCTTCCTCCACAGCATGCCCAAGTGCCTAATTTGAGCTGAGCTTGCTGTGAGAGAGAATTCTGCTATCTTCATGTAAAACTCAGAATATAGGGGAAGGGAAAAGAAGTAAGTGCCATTTTGCACAAATGGCACCCCACTCCAGTACTCTTGCCTGGAGAATCCCATGGACGGAGGAGCCTGGTGGGCTACAGCCCATGGGGTTGCAAAGAGTCGGACACGACTGGGCAACTTCACTTTCACTTTCACTTTAAGATAAGACTCAGGATGACAGGAAGCGATTTAAGAAGTAGCCATAAGAAAAACCCAAATGTAATATTTATTAATGAAGCAGACAAGATATGACAAAACCACCATGAGTTGTATTCATGACTTTTAGCAGTTATACTGAAGTTGTTTTGACCAGTGCCAAATTGAAATGGTTTCATAATATATTATATAAAAAGCTACAAATATTTTATATGTTACAACTGAGCTTATTTAAACACTGATGATTTTTTTATTTTCATATTTTCCTATTCCCTAATTTTAAACAATACCAATAAACTGAACAGAATCTTATATATGAAAAAAAAATTAAATACTGTCATTTTGTTTTGTTTGTCTTCCCTTCGGTTTCTTGTCTATTATTTCCCTAATTTTAAACAATACAAATAAACTGAACAGAATCATATATATGAAAAAAAATTAAATGCTACCATTTTGTTTTGTTTGTATTCCCTTCAGTTTCTTGTTTTGACAGGATCTGACATCTTCAAAAATCATTTGATCAGGCTTCCTAATGATTCTCCTATCTGGTTAAAATTTCATTTCCTCTCCTTTTCTTACCTGGGCTTCCCAGGTGGTTCAGTGGTAAAGAATCCTCCTGCCAGTTCAGGAGACACTGGAAACACAGGTTCTATCCTTGGGTCAGGAAGATCCCCTGAAGAAGGAAATGGCAACCCACTCCAGTATTCTTGCCTGGAAAATTCCGTGGACAGATGAGCCTGACTGGTTACAGTCCATGGGGTCACCAAGAGTTGCATATGACAGCCACTGAGCATGCATGCTCCTTTTCTTGTATTGTTTGCAAAGTCAGAAAAGAAACAGAAGTTTGAATGAGCAGGAATTTAGTTCAGATCTTATACCTTCTGTCCCTTCCATCCCCACCTTTCCTCTGTAGCTATTCAAAAGGTCAAAAAAGAGCATTAGTTCCCTCTAGTTTAGTTTGGTTGGTTTTGTTTGTTTCTTTCTTTGTTTACCCTAGGAAAAATGCCTAATCAACATTTTGCTTTTCAAATGATTGTCTTTTTTGAACACAGTAGTATTTATTTTCAGTGAATTTTATGCTATTGCTTGCTTCATCTAGCTTATTTGAACATACTTTTCCTAGAAGGTATATATTAAAATACATCTTTAACCTTATCTCTGTCTGAATATATGACTATATGAAATTGATACATTAAGAAAATTATATTTTGTATTCTGTAGTGCTTGCCAGGTTAAAGGTACTTTAAAATATTTTATATTTTGCAAGATTATCTAACTAATACTGATATTTTCATTCAGCAAGAAATACTTGAGCCCCTACTACCACCACCCACTGTGCTGGGTCCTGGAGAGACCACAGTGTGCAAGACAAACACAATCTCTTTCTCATGTGGTTACAATTAAAACAAAATATTATAATAAAAAGTATAATAAGATCCAGGATAGGAAGGCTTTGCAGAGGCATCTAACCTAATCTAGAAGGAAAGAGGACGATTCCTCAGAGGATATATTTAAGCTGAGTCCTGAATAATGAATGAGAGGTAGTGAGATTCAGATGTGAAAAAGAGAGTTCCAGGAAGAGAAGACATGCACAAAAGCAGAGAGGTGAGAGAGAACATGTTCAAATTACTGAGGTTCCTTTTGGGAGAATGGTGGAGTAGAGATAGTGTTGAATTGAAAAATGAGGCTTGTAGAGGAGGAAAATGTTTCCCTCAACCCTGATAGGATCCCTGGCTGGGTCTGAAAATGAAACTGACAAAGATAAATTTATAGGAGAAAAAGCATACAAGTTGAATGAATATAAGTTCTTTGTGGCACAGGAGCCTTCATCAACAAATCAAGATCAGAAGAAACAGATCTGAGTATTTTTATGCTAGGTTTGATGAAGATTGGGTTG
Organism: Bos indicus; assembly: GCF_029378745.1. NCBI lineage: Eukaryota > Metazoa > Chordata > Mammalia > Artiodactyla > Bovidae > Bos > Bos indicus. The sequence continues at coordinate 44,941,335 of NC_091762.1, read as the reverse complement.
TCCTGTAGAGAGGGATAGGTTAAGGAGTATAACGTAAGCCCAGTAAACTGAGGGAGACTTAGCAGGGCCTTTTTGTTAAGAGTCTTCTCATGTGCTTGGCTTAGGAGGTGTCTTTTCATGTCCTTGGCTTCAGAGGTAAAGATGCACCTTTCCTCTGGGGATGAGGATCCCACCTCTTACTTGAGGATTTTATGACTTGCCTCAGGAGATAAGGGTTGGAAGAAGGTCAGAGTGACCTTCCGCTTCTGTTTCTCAAACTCATTTGTCTTATATGACAGTGTGTCATATTTTGTGTTAGTATGTCCTGAACACTATTAGGCTGAAAGTGAAAGTGAAGTCGCTCAGTCGTGTCCGACTCTTTGCGACCCCATGGACTGTAGCCTACCAGGATCTTCCTTCCATGGGATTTTCCAGGCAAGAATACTGGAGTGGGTTGCCATTTCCTTCTCCAGGAGATCTTCCCGACCCAGGGATTGAACCCGGGTCTCCCACATTGTAGGCAGACGCTTTACCATCTGAGCCACCACGGAAGTCTGAAGAAGGCCTTAATAAGCTTTGTTTTTTATTTCTCATTCTAAGGGAAATGGGAAATGCCATTAAAGAGTTTTCAGCAGGGAAGAGACAATTTGGACTTGCCTTTTAGAATGATCACGCAGGCTATATATGGGTCATAGTGGAACAAAACTAAACATATTGAGCCTGGTTAGAAACTGTAGCAACAGAGACAGAGAGGTGAACTGACATAGAGGTTTCGTGGCAGCAGGCTACAGATTGGAGGACAGATTTAAGTGATTTTCTTTTTAGCAAGTGGGGTTGGAAAGATCGTTTTCTGCCTCCCCTCCTTTTTTATTCTACATTGACAACCTTAAGTAAATTAAAATATCTAAAAGGAACTCCCCATAAGTCTCAGATTTTGAAATGATTTAAAATATTTCTGTTGGATAAAGCAGATTTGTCACTATATGCTTTTTTTTTTACAACTTTAACTGTTTTAAAACCACAGAAATAACTTTATCTCTCCTTAATGATAGAACATGGCCACACTGACGTTATAGGAGTGCTATGACAATTAATAATTGAAATAATTTTTTAAGAAAATTAGAATATACATTATACTATAAGTGATTATGATTATAAAACATATTAGGTTATAAAAATCATGTGACAAACACTCAATACTATGTTGTCTTCTCATGATAATGTCTGCAAAACTTAGTTCTAAGTTTGGGTTTTTAATTTTCTTACGAGAAAATGTTCATAGTAGTCCCATTGAACTTCAACTGAAATGTTCGGATTTTGACTATACCTCTCACATAAATGCACACTTTTTTTTATTCTGATAGAGTGCACTCAGTTTATACAAAATACCATCTTCTTAGAAATAGTTAAATTAGCATCACTGTGCCATATTGCCATATTGCAAATTTTGTCCCTCGCAGTAGTTTGTATCTATGTTTTTAACTTGTTCCTCCAAGTGAATTGTATTTCTAAACCTTACTAAAATTATATCAAGTGTACGGCATTTTAGATGGAGATATTTGGAGGAATCATTGGTTTTCTTTATTATAACTTTATAGGGTCTCTGCAGCTCAAGTTATTTATTGAGTTTTTTCCTGAGTGAATAACTTTTAACTGATTTGGCACATGATTCCAGGCATAATCGGAAATTGAAGCCCTTATATAATCAAGGCTTCCTAATTAACACACAGACTGTATGGCCTGAAACAGCAACAGTCTGCTGTTATCTGTTAACTTCAGAATATGTCAAATATATAAGGAAGTAAAATGTTGCAGAATCTTTCCAGTTCCTTTTTAATTTAATCACATTATTATGAAAATACTTCTTTTTTCATCAACATTTGTAAAAAAAAAAAATAATAATAATAAACCCCCAAAGGGGTTTGCTCCTAGTGTGATAGAAAAAATAGAGTATAAACATTTGTCTTTGGACTTTTATGAAGTTAAATGGTTACAACTTGTTTATAACTTATAATTTAACTATTAAAATGACAGAGGAAAATCAGTTTGTAAATATGAGATATGTCTGTATCAAAGGCCCATTATTGTCTAACTGAAATATTGTACTTAGATGTGTGAATTTACTTAGAGACAGTTGACCTCAAATATAAAACAAGGATCTGAAATAAACTCTGAATAGGTAAAATGAAGCTATTCCCAATTGTGTTCTGTATGGACAGTAACTAAGAATAAACTTGAATCTTTTTTGAAAAAATAAGAACAAAGCAATAAAATAAAAAATCCCATTAACCATAGGTGAATAATTTCAAAGTATATTAGTATCCAAATAACCAAAGAAAGTTATTTCTTACTAAAACGTGAAGGGATGCTAAAACTATAAACTATGACATGTTGGATAAAGTGCACAGACATTTTCTAATTGTTCTTTAGTAGGTACAAAATAAGACTGCCCAGGTGGCTCAGTGGTAAAAATCTGCTTGCAGTGCAGGAAATGCAGGTTCAGTTCCTGGGTTGGGAAGATCCCATGGAGAAGGAAATGGTAATCCATTCCAGTATTCTTGCCTGGGAAATCCCATGGACAGAGAAGCCTGGCAGGCTACAGTCCATGGGGTTGCAAGAGTCAGACATAACTTAGTGAATAAACAAAAACACAAGGTATAAAATAGTATGTTTTTATTGTTGATGATGCTGATGCTGATAATTATGATGATAGTGAAGAAATTTAAAAGGAAGGAATCCTTGGTAGATATCATAAACTGAAGTAATATGCTCTTTAAAGTTTAATATAATAATCATGAAAAGATCACATAATATTAATTATTGCCAAATAAAATCATTTGTAGTTAACTGAATAGAATACTTGAAGTAGTAAAATTTATTTCTTTGCATAGTTTATTTTAGAGTTAATATATGGAAGTCTTTTTGGCCTCATTTTCTGGTTTTAGAATTAATACATGTACAAAAACTACAAAAGTTAACCACACAAATGTATAAAGAGGAAATAAAGAATACCCATAACCTTATCTCCTAGAGAGGGGTATATTGAAATGCATTTATAGAAAAATAATTTGCTCTGTGCTGATCAAAATATTTTAAAATTTCTGCATTTCCACATATGTCAACATAAAAGCATGATTACTTATTTGTGTTATGATGACTACAGTGGACATGTGTTATTTTGAGTTCTATATTTTTCATTTGTTTAAACATTTTTCTGTATAACTTGATCTTTATATAGTACATAATGTTCATATATCTTTATTAGTGAAGAATACTACTAATAATTGAACATTTATGTAAATTTTTATGCTCTCATAAACAATACTATTTAAAATAATTATGAACATTAGACTTAAGATCTTTCTTGATAAGGTATTCAAGAAATAGCCAAGATAGAGGTCACTTCATTTCAAATGCTATCAGTCTTATTTAAGAATGTTAATTGCCTCATGTAAAATCATTCTTTTAGATTCTATTAACATCAAAACCTTATGCTAAGCAGCATTCAAATTCAAACTTCCCCTTAGGGAAGAATAATAAGTATATGTATGTTTCATTTGATTGATACAGCTTTACAATATATTACTTTTTTAATGGAAGAGTATTTGAATTCGTTTAGTTGAATCGTAATAAACTGACTTAGTAGAAGGGTTCTATCATTATTGAATAATAAAAATATTTATATCTACATGGGTATCTAGGAAGCAGAAAAGCATCTAGTATAGGATGTTTTCTCTGAGATAAAAGAAGCAAAAAAAAAAATCATTTCAAGAGTTCACAATCTAGCCAAATCAATAACACAACTAATGCTTCCCTAAAATCCAAGTCCAGCTATATATGGACCATTCAAAAAGCAGAGAAAATGTTAAAAATACACATCATAGAAGTTCTTTTACAAAGTAAGTAACAGAGAAGCATTGAATCTCCTAGAAGTTTTCAGGTATAGTTGTTTTTATTTAGAAATATATTCCTTGTTATATTGGGGAATAGTAAAATAAATTGTAGCAAAAGAGTTTTTTGTTTTACATTCAGTGATGTGCTATATATATTGGAACATTTTTTAAAATTTTCATGAATATTTAAAACACCGTGATCCAAATAAAGGTATCTCCCAAACAGTGTGACTTTAAGAGGTTAATCTGTGTTGATAATGATAGTAAAACTGCAAGCTAAGAAGATTCTGATGAGTGGAATTTATGTATCTGTCTGAAATTTCATAATTTTTTAAAAAGTTGGGTCTCAGATAAATTATGGACTTGCTGTTCGTCTACATTAATTGAAAGGAGCAGTGAGGAAGAATAACTTTCCCAAGATCTAACTCCAGCCAACAAAGAGGAGCTGTTATGTAACAAGACAGAAACTTGATGACAAAGTACTATTTTGAAAATCTGGGAGTCAAAGAAAAGGAAAGGAAGGAAACCCTGGCCATCTAGTCATATTCCCTAGAATTTACTAAAGTGATTTGAAAAATTACAAAAAAGTTTAATTTCAGCATCAGTATTATGTCTTTCTTGTAGAGAGGATGGAAGTGATTGAAGGTTTACTCAGCTATAGTTGTTTAGTATCATGTCACAAAGAATAACGTGCAGTTTCTTAGTTTTCCTTTTAAATGTTGGGAAAGAGGCATAATAGTTGCTCTATGTTGAGCAATTTAAATTATATTTTTATATTGACAGTCTCTTAAGATGAAATGGAGTAAATAGATAATTTCTTTAAGGTTAATGTGTATCTCAGCTCCCTTTGAAAATCATAAGAACAAAAAGCTAGAATAAGTCAGTGTTATCTAGGACAGGGATTTTGGAATCCATATCAGGGTACTTTTCTTTTTACAATCATGCCTCATAGCATTTACTTAAACTCATATCTTACCTAATCTCTAGAACTCAGGAAGACAGATCTCCTGATGGTGTTTAAACAACCCTTCAGAAAAGAACAGTTTCTATTTGGAACTGTTGGAAGAATGTTTCAAAACTACATTATACACCCTAGTGAATTCAGTAGATTTCCATTAATGCATAGGATAGATTTCCTGAAAAGTAAACATGACCAGCTTGAGAGGCTAAGATGCTTAGATATTTACTCAACCTGACCATTTTTGTGCCAGTTAGAATTTCCAATTCATTACATTCTTTTGTCCACGTTATTGACTTTTTTATTCACTGGAAGGTACTCATTAGAAACCTGATGTCAGGATTAACAAATTCGGGCTACAGTACACCACACGTTTAGGGACCATCCAGTTTATTTAGGGACAGTCATCTTCATCAGAACACCAAGTTTTCATCTTCTTAATGCCATAATGTTCCATTGAATGCCTAGGAACTTTTCCCTTTGTATTTTTAGTAAAGAGACCAACACTATTGATTATTTAATGATTAATCTTGTCCTTTTTTACCATTTATGCTATTGAAATTTTTTTTTTTTTTGGTAAGCAATCAATTCCTATTTGAAGTAGAATCTAAAGGTACATAATAATAATGCTTAAAACAAGGGAAGCAGAGAGGAAATAACCTTGTGCATCCTAGGACTTTAAAACTTTTTATTCTTACTCTCAGATGAGAGGCTTCACCACTGCTTATAGAAACAAAATCTTCAATAAACTCTTGCTTGGGCTGTTCATGGGATGTTGTTATGGTCCTCTGTTATTAGTTGATTGATTGTGGGAGAGGCATCCATGGAGACTAACAACCACAGAGGCTGGGAAGCTGCCTTCTCAGCTTGATAGATTGTACCAGGAATCTTGGATGAATGAAGAGATGAAATTATAAACTGAGCTGAGGGAATGCTACATTAAAGACATTTTATAAATTTTAAAAATCAACTCGTAGAAATGCTGGAGGAAGTCCCTCGGCATAGTTTTTGAGTCTCTAATTGTTTATTTGAGGACATATTTGATCACACAATCATTTGCTCCCATTTATTTTAGTTTTGCTGTCATTGGGTATGCCAACTTCATAGCCAAGTGCCTTCCTCTTAAGTTATGCTGTTTCATTTTATTGAAGAATGTTGCAATGCATCTTAGCACCTTAAAGTTCCTAAGAAACTCCTTAGGAAAGGACTATGTTCAGCTTTGTTTAAGATCTCAGATTTATTTGTTCACAGAAGTCATTTATGGAATTCATGTCTGAAATATTTATGGAGCTATTGTCTAGAAAATACTTAAGAAACTGATAAAAATGTAAGACTTCTAATGTTCATTAAAGCCTTTATTGTAAAACCATCTGAAGATGTTTAGTAGCTATGAACTCTTGACAGAGTAAATTTCAGTTCCACTTGTGTTAAAAAAAAAAAAAAATTGCTCAGTTGTAGCCAACTACCTTTTTAAAGTTTCACCTCAATAATTTGATACAGCTTTTCAGTGATTCAAAGGAATTCTTCTCTCTCATAGAAAATAAGGTAAATGTTATCCTCTATGTTGATGACAAAGTCCTTTCATACTCCAAGTTGTAAATCTACTTCTAACTGGTTCTCCCCACCCCAAACCCTAGCACCAAGGAATCTTTATACTCAAACCAAAAATACTTTGCAAAAAGATTATTTTCAGCATGTAGAATGAAAGTACACTTTGTCAAGTTTAAGTCATTTAATTTACTAGGTCTTTGTCTTGATCACCACATTGAAATTTGCTTCTTTCAAAATTGAAGTTTTATAAGATTCATGAGGTCTTGTTATGTTAGAAGACACTTAAAAAAAAAAAAATTCCCTGCCACCCTTCTTGTCGTTGTTCAGTCACTCAGTGGTGTCTGACTCTTTGCAACCCCATGGACTGTAGCACACCAGGTTTCCCTTTCCATCACCAACTCCCAGAGCCTGCTCAAACTCATGTCCATTGAGTTGGTGATGCCATCCAACCATCTCATCCTCCGTCGTCCCCTTCTCCTCCTGCCCTCAATCTTTCCTAGCATAAGGGTCTTTTCCAATGAGTTGGCTCTTTGCGTCAAGCGGCCGAAGTATCAGAGCTTCATCTTCAGCATCAGTCCTTCCAATGAGTATTCAGGATTTATTTCCTTTAGGATTTATTGGTTTAACCTTGCAGTCCAAGGGACTCTCAAAAGTCTTCTTCAGTACCACAGTTCAAAAGCATCAATTCTTTGGCACTCAGCCTTCTTTATGGTTCAACTCTCACATCTGTACATGACTACTGGAAAAACTACATAGTTCTGAGCAACTATACACCAATGAAAATTTTTTTAAAAAGAAAGCATATCTAGAATTAACTTTTGGAAGTTGAATAATTTGAATTCACAAAATAAGAATTATATCCTATGTATTCTCTATATTAAATTGCATTGCAAAGAAATTAGTTCTCTGCCATTGGGAATTTTAAAGCAGTTGTTGAATAATGTACATCAGCAATTCTGTTTAAAGTAGAATTTCTCTAGGCATTTTATAGGAAATTAATTTTTGTAATGTTAATGGGTGTTTATCTTGATAGAAAAGATAGAATCTGTAGTCAAATAAGTTTGAATTAAACAAGCATGTTTACTAAAGAAGTTCTTAGAACCTTTTATGTGCTTATATGGGCTTCCCAGGTAGCGCTAGTGGTGAAGAACCCAGTTGCCAATGCAGAAGACATAAAAACAGGAGTTCAGTCCCTGTGTTGGGAAGATCCCCTGGAGGAAGGCACAGCAACTCACTCCAGTATTCTTGCTTGGAGAATCCCATGGAAAGAGGCACCTGGAGGGCTTCAGTCCGTGGGGTCACAAAGGGTCAGACATGACTAAAGTGATTTAACAGATGTTCTTATATGGTTTATGAATCTAAGACATAACTTTGACTAGGTTAGCATTTCTTCTTATAGCATTAGCCTGTCATGGAACACAATTTAGGAAACCTTGGGTAATTGGTCTCTAAAGTTATGTTACTTAAAGTGTGGACTAATGCCTAATTCATAAATTGTTTATTACAGATTTATAACATAAATTCAGAAATAGAATATAACCAATTGAAATATTCTAGGGCAATTAGACATTGTCATGATGTCCAGGTGATTATTAGACTTCTTTTGTTGAATCAAGTATAGGCCAGATGGGGTATTGTCCAGCTTTTGTGATGATTTCTTGTGGCATGAAGTGTGAACTAGTCAGCTCAGTAGGATCTAATGGTTCTTAGCCAACAAAAGATATGTTCTTCACCACAGATAGTTTGAGAAACACTGCTCTAAAGTTCCTTCTATTTTCTAGGAGTTTGTTCATCTCTTCAAATTAACATAGGTAGTGTTTTTTCTCATTTAAAAATTTATAATCTGGCTGATATTCAAGTATTATAATGTATATAAAGCATGATTAATTATAGAATTCAGTTTAAAGGCACCAAGGTCTGATTTTTACATACTTCTAAGGAAACCTTAAAAATGAAGTATTTATCATTTTTAGAATTCAAAATATCATGTAACTGTGTTTTTTTATTTATTAAGTGATTACAGCCATGAAATTAAAAGATGTGTACTCCTTGGAAGGAAATTTATGACCAACCTAGATAGCATATTAAAAAGCAGAGATATTACTTTGCCAACAAAGGTCCGTCTAGTCAAGGCTGTGGTTTTTCCAGCAGTCATATGGATGTGAGAGTTGGACTGTGAAGAAAGCTGAGCGCCAAAGAATTGATGCTTGTGAACTGTGGTGTTGGAGAAGACTCTTGAGAGTCCCTTGGACTGCAAGGAGATCCAACCAGTCCATTCTAAAGGAGATCAGTCCTGGGTGTTCTTTGGAAGGAATAATGCTAGAGCTGAAACTCCAGTACTTTGGCCACTTCATGCGAAGTGTTGACTCATCGGAAAAGACTCTGATGCTGGGAGGGATTGGGGGCAGGAGGAGAAGGGGATGACAGAGATGGCTGGATGGCGTCACTGACTCGATGGACGTGAGTTTGAGTGAACTCCGGGAGTTGGTGATGGACAGGGAGGCCTGGCGTGCGGCTATTCATGGGGTCGCAAAGAGTCGGACACGATTGAGCGACTGAACTGAACTGAAGGAAACCTTAAAAATGAAGTATTTATCATTTTTAAAATTCAAAAGTATCATGTAACTGTATTTTATTTATTAAATGATGAGTTCTATTCTAAATTGCATATTCCAAAGCTATAGTTCATGTTTCCAAATAACTATGAACATTTTTTATTATAGTTCATGTAAGTTTTAAAGTTTTTGTTGTTTTATAGGTTTCTGCTTTCTTAAAAACTTATGTTAAAACATTTTCATTAATCTCTTATATTCTGAGATATAGTTATTTTTCAATTATTTATACAAGCCAAGTTGAATTTAGGTGTATAAGTGACAGTTACACCATAGCATCGACAGTCTGTCTTTTCCCAACCTTTGAATTAGGTGAGTTTCTCTGTAGTTAAGTTAATCAAACATTTAAATAGGTGATTACATTTTATAATGAAATCATTTCTAAAATTATCTAGACTCTGAATCAAGAACTTACATCTCACTGTGCTTCATAAAGGACAGATTGTATGCTATGGACCAATACAATAGTTCCTGTAAAGAAAAGGAAGAAATGACTTAAAACAAACACGCACACACTGCATGTTGTAAAACTTTGAAGAAAAAAGGTGGATTTCCTAATGAAGCAAATTAAGCTTGGATATCAGGATGCCTGCTACTAAATGTAAAATCTTGGTCATATCTTCTCTATACCTAGCTTTCTAATCTGTCAAAAGGTGCAACCAATGGTCTTCCTATGCCCCTGCCCCCTATCCACACACATCCCTCACAGGTTTTTAGAAGAATAAAATTAGAAAGTGTGTGAAATGCTTTAAAATAATGTGCTTTATCATAGCTGTGCCTTCATCCAGTAATCCAAAAGTAAATGTGCTTTTCTTTTGGTTTATTGTATTTTCATGTATGATAAACAAGATCAGCTCAGAGTTTGAAGTGTCTGGTACTAAACTGGACAAACTTCATGTAATTGGCTTTTTACTAGTTAAAAAAAAAAGAAGAGAATGATGATATCATATATAAAAGTATGAGTAGAAAATATGAAAATTTTGGCTCTTGTATTCTCTCTATAGATTTCCAGTGTATTAGATCTTTGGAGCCTCAATTGTTCCACATGTAAAAATGAGAGAAATGGAATTGGTTGTATCTAAGGCTCTTTCTATCTTTAGAAGATCTTGAGTTAGAGATCTGCAAACTACAAAATAATTTTTAAAAGGACCACAAGATGGCGTTTGTAGCTAATGAGTTTTTTTGTGTTAACTGTTGCAGTCATTTAACAGTATTAACATTTGCAGTATTTACAAATGCAAACTTATTACTTATATTCCTGAGGAATATGTAAAACTAATTTTAGAAAAAAATGCAAATCTTGTCATTTTGAAGTTACTGATATTTCTCAAATTATAAATTAGCAGTTTATTCTGAATTTAGACTTTTCCAAAAATGAAATTTATTGAATAATTTTGAGCCATTGCAAAATAATAGAAGTTGATTTCCTTTTATAACATCATCTCTAATTTTTTTTCTAGATTGGTTATATTTCAGGAAAATGTTTAAATATGCAGCCCCTAAAAGTTTTCATTACTATTTGGATCTTAGGTCTAGGTGATTAAAAAAGCAGTTACTAAAATGTTACACACCCCATTGCCCTCATTTTAGGTATGACCTACAATTTTTACAATGTAATTTATTTTGCAATGATATTGGCCTAGTATGGCGATGTTTACGTATTTGAGCTTCAGTGTTTCCTCACATGTAGGTGATGTCATCTGTGCCCGAGATAGTTGAGATAGCATTAAAATATGTAAAGGATGCTTGCTGGGTTCCAGCCCCGGCTGATCCAGGGTATTTGAAGGGGAGACGGCTTAGGCGACTATTTAAATATTCATCAAAGATATAAAGAGTAATAGAATGAGGATAGCTCAGTAGGAAAATTCAGTGGAGAAAAGAGGCTGAGTAGCTTGGTTTACGCAGGAGACCAATAAAACTTCAAGACAAGAAGCTTGCACCACTTATGTAGGCCGCAGGCGTCCTTCCGTTCTCCCGAAGGAAAGGAGACACTGAGGCCTCCCCGGTCGGATCTTAGAAGCCCAGGCATAAAAAGTAAGCATGGCGGGTTCCGCGCTCCAGATGGAGACTCAGCCACAATGAGAGAGAGAGAGACATGGGGAGACCAGTATTTCGAGGAACTGATCCCAATTCTTTATTTTCCAGAGTCTGTTTTTATACACTGAGATGTTATACAAAAGTCACGTGGGGACAGCAGTCCTGACTTTTATTAAAGTCAGGTGCTTCATACAAATGTATACAGAGGTCTTAGGGGTGTTACATCATCTTCTGGCCAGGGGGCCTGCTGACAATTTATGACCCTCTCATTGTGACAGTGGTCAGTCAACCAGAACACTTTTTTCTCCAAGGGTGATTATTCTTAAAACAGACGCCACCCAAATAAAGTTACATTCTTATAGGGTGAGGGTGTAGTGGGTTTTAGTTAAGGAAAGAATTTACTTAGCCTAAGATCTAACGTGATTAATATCAAAGGTTAACACTTATTTCTTCTATATATTCATTAATGTGTGTAAAGGCAGGGGATGTGGAGTCTTAGCAACAAACATTGGCTCAACAAATGAAAAACGCTTCACCAATACAATTTTTAATCAGCCCATTATACTTATACTAATAGTTTTCTAACTTTTCTTAAGGAACCTGTTTTTAGAAGGTTTAAAGCATCTCGTGCCTCTCATGGTTGGGAGGCTGTGAGCAATCACATGTGGCCGGACAAGCCCGTCAGGCAGGCTAGAGAACCTTCAGAGGAGTCTGTAGGTTGAAACACTCTTGTCACGCCCAGGAGTTATTATTAACTGGAGCTCTAAGTTAACTTCTTCTCCGAAAGAGGTGGTGGGAGACAGCCCCCCGTAAAGTCAGAGGTGTAGGGGAGAGCACAAAGTAGTAAAGTAGGCAGGCTCTGGTTATGGGGGTAGATGCTCAAGGATTTCCAGGGGGACTCCTGAGGCTCGATCCCGCCTTTGCATATGTCGAGCCTCCTTCCTCATGACCTTTGCCACGGGCGGAGTACCTCACTCTGGCCCCCAACAGATGCTCAGTCATATTTCTGTTTTAATTTATTAAGAGAGATGCAGTTATTATGTCATTGGGGTTAATAGGAAAACTGGAAGCACAGCTTTTGACTTAATATGGAAATTTCTGGTTTAAAAAAAAAGTACATGGTAAGGTTTGGCTTTTATCACATTTTATATTAGTAGATATCGTTGTTATTGTTTTAGGCAAATTTGTGGTTATTTTACTTCATTAGCAGAGATATATAGATAATGTTTTCTTAATTTGATTCTTGTGATAATTTGCATGAGACTAGGTTTTCCACTGGCTGTTCCATGATCAGGGTCATAGCATTACCTATGGAGATATAAAACTTTATGTTGGCACTGTCACCTGGTGACTAAGAACATGGGCTTTGGATAGGCATAACTTGTGACTTTAAGTTCAGACACCTTTCATTATTTCAGTGAGCCTCAGTATCCTATTCTGTAAAGTGCTGAAAATAATGGTATACACATCACAAATTTTATTTGGTATTAAAATATACATGTCCATATGTACATAATAAAATAACTAATTTTATTTTTTAGAGGCAAAGAAAAGTCTTAGAGGCAAAAAACTTATAAATATCAAATACTGAGGGCAGAGGTAAAATTTTATATTCGATGCCTTTCCATACTCTGTTAAGCCAAATAGAACAAGGCATATTTATCAATTAATATGCAATCTCATTTGCCAATTTAAAAACATTTTATTTAAGTAAAGTTGATTTACAGTGTTAGTTTCAGGTGTATAGCAATGTGATTCACTTGTACATACATATATATCTATTTTTTCCAGATTCTTTTTCCTTATAGGTTATTACAGAATATTGAGTATAGCTCCCTGGGTTATACAGTAGGTCCTTCTTGGTTATCTATTAAATATATAGTAATATATATATGTTATTCCCAAACTCCTAATTTACCCTCCCTTCCCACTGCTTTCCCCTTTGGTAACCATAAGTTGGTCTTCCATGTCTTTGGGTCTATTTCTGTTTTGTATGTAAGTTTGCTTGTATTTTTTTATTTTTAGATTGCTCAGATACTTGTCTTTGTCTGACTTACTTCACTTTGTATGATAGTCTCTAGGTCCATCCATGTTGCTGCATATGGCATTTTTTCATTCATTTTTGGCTGAGTAATATTCCATTGTGTATATATACCTCTTATTCTTTCATCAATGGTCATTTAGGTTGCTCCCATGCCTTAGTTCTTCCAAGTAGTACAGCAGTGAACATTGGAGTGCATGTATCTTTTTGAACTATGATTTTCTCTGGATCTATGCCCAGGCGTGGGATTGTAGGATCATATGGTACTTCTATTTCTAGTTTTTTAAGAAACTTCCATACTGTTCTCCATGGTGGCTATACAGTGTAAGAGGGTTCCCATTTCTCCACACCCTTTCCAGCATTTATTGCTTTAGATTTTTTGATGATGGCCATTCTGAGCTGTGTGAGGTGATGTGTATGTGCTCAGTCACTCCTCACTGTAACTTCGATTTACATTTCTCTGATAATTAGCAATGTTGAGTATCTTTTCATGTGGCCATCTGTCTGTCTTCTTTGGAGAAATGTCTATTTAGACCCTCTGCTCATTTTTCGATTTTTTCCTTTATGTTAGGCTGTATGAGCTGTTTTTGTATTTTAGAAAGTAGTCTCTTGTTGGTCACGACATTTGCAAATATTTTCTCCCATTCTGTAAGTTGTCGTTTCATTTTCTTTATGGTTTCCTCTGCTGTGCAAAAGCTTTTAAGTTAATAACTAGATTGCGTTTGTTTATTTTTGTGTTGGCCATTTTAGGCTCTCGGATGAAAGTTGACACATGCACGTGGTTCAAGCCCCCTCTTCTGTGAATGGGTAAATAGGCCCAGAAAAGTGAAAACATTCGCTTGAATGTTTTCAGACTGTGGGACAGAACCTCTTTCTATCCCACCATTTTGAGAAAACAGTGATTCTTAAATGTGGAAGCTTTCATTGGAAGCTATATTATACCAACAGAAAGCCCATTTTTGTCATCATTCATTCTTTAGAAAATTTAATCACATCTACTTGTGGATCACTGTCACTTTTGAGAGCTAATGAGACATTTACCTTTTCGTAGGGCAAAATGTCATCACTGTTTTTACTGAGGTAGCAAGAGATTTACTTTCAAGACTAATTTTATAATTAAAACTTACTTTCTACATATTCTATTTAAGAAGTCATTAAGCATGTGTCAGAACAAAAGGGCTTTTATTTACCTTTTGGGTCTTTTTGCCCTAGTTCTGGCTCACTTTCCTAACTGTACAGTCTTTCCCAGTCATGCCTTCAAAGAGAAGCTACAGATTTTGGTCTTTGGCTACAAACTGGAGCCACCTAGGGAAAAAAAAAAAATGTGCACTGGGTTCTCAATTATTGAGGATCTGTGATATACTTGCTTTCTAGTCACCCCACATCTTGCCTAAAAGCATGTTCAACATGTTTATGGGCTTTCTTTTACTGCAGTGAGAAGCATAGGGCAATAGAAAAGAGTACTGGACTCAGTAGATCAGTTCTCTTACCTATAAGATGCAATTACTTCAGTTTGTCAGAGTATTGTTGTAGCAAATAAAATGTACAAAAATATGCACATTATTCAACTAAATGTGGAATTGTTATTGATCCTCTATGACAGTATGATAATCAAAGTAGAATGAGCTAAGCTGCTGCTGCTGCTGCTAAGTCACTTCAGTCGTGTCTGACTCTGCGCGACCCCATAGATGGCAGCCCACCAGGCTCCCCCATCCCTGGGATTCTCCAGGCAAGAACACTGGAGTCGGTTGCCATTTCCTTCTCCAATGCATGAAAGTGAAAAGTGAAAGTAAAGTCGCTCAGTCGTGTCCGATTTCTAGCGACCCCATGGACTGCAGCCCACCAGGCTCCTCCATCCATGGGATTTTCCATGCAAGAGTACTGAAGTGGGGTGCCATTGATGAGCTAAGGGGTACAATTAAAGGTCAAGTCAACTGTGACACTAGATATTTTTGATTGTTACTTTAATTTTAATAGATATTAGCTTGCTTTACTAATTATAATGATTTAAAAATGGGAATAAATCAGTTCCTTGATAGAAAACAGTGAGAAGCCAAATAATAGAAATACTTTAAAATATATATATAATTTACAGTTATGAGCAAGTCTCACACTGGGTTTTGAGATTTTAGTTGTTGTTTTGATGATTCTTCGTATCATTCAATTATCCCAATTGCTTATGGTATAAAAAATCCATTTCTTGAGTTTTCACTTAGTTTTTCATACTCAAAAAAAAGATAAAGAGATTTAAAGAGCGTTAGAGGTTATCTTTGATTATTTAAAAATAGACTTATGTACATTGACTGTATAAATATGCAACATATCAATATCAACAGGTTAATATTAAACATTGGCAGGAGGGGGAAATTAGCATATTTAGTTAGTAAAAATATCTGCTATCAAAATTCCAAAAGATGACTGGTAGCATCAGGAGTTATACAGTTCAGGACCATGTCTCAGCTTTGTAGACCCAGAAAACTGATTGGTCAGCACCCTGACTGGGGATCAGGTTTTCATGGCAAAACTTAACATTAACACATTTAGTGATTAATAGAAGCCAGGATGTCAGTTGATTAATATTAAGATTGAAAAGTGCAGTGTTTCTGATGATCAGTGTATTTGCATCAGCAGGTCAGTACATTCCTTCCCTATGCTCTCAGCATTTATTGAACACTTACTTTCTGCCTGGCATGTTATTAACTCAGTCATCTTCAAAGAGTATACATACAGCTGGAAATACTTAAAAACTTCCAAAAGATACGTAAAAAATCAGTTTCTACACTCAACCTGCATTTATACTGTTTCCTAAAAGTTGATCCACCTGCAATCATGCATTTTTTTTACCCTCTTCTCCTCCAAAATGGTTCTTCTTACACTGTATAAAAGAAAGTTATCTCATCTTGATGGCCCAGTGACTTATTAAATGTACTCTGGTGGTCATTCAAGATATTAATTATTTCCCATTTCCTATTAAATGTCTGTACCTCTTCTCAGATTTGTAATATCACAAACATATTTAACCATTGATCCTCAGCTTTCTCATCTGTAAAATAAGATTCATAATCATCACTGTGAAGTTTAAAGAAAGTAATATGTGATAGTCAAGTGTGAAAGTCACTCAGTCGTGTCCAACTCTTTGCGACCCCATGGACTCTACAGTCCATGGAATTCTCCAGGCCAGAATACTGGAGTGGGTAGCCTTTCCTTTCTCCAGGGGATCTTCCCAACCCAGGGATTGAATCTACATCTCCTGAATGGCAGGTGGATTCTTTACTAGCTGAGCCACAAGGGAAGCCCAATATGTGGTAACAACCATGATGATGCCTCACCGAGTATTCATATAGATATTTAGCAGCTGTCATGATACTTGTTTTTCTATGCTAGTGTTCTATAATCTATATTTCAAAATACATAAATTGTTTTTCTGCCTTTCATATGGTGGATGATAAGGAAATGGTTAAATAGCTAGTTTGTTTCTTTTACCACATTTCACTGTCCTTCTGAGGATTTTCTTTAGAAATGGAAATATTAATTCACAGCAGTAATCAGCGGGGAGGGCTGATCTCCCTTAGACATTTATTAAACTAGGATAGTTGAAGAATATGACAATGATAGAAGCTTCTTCACATTAGGATTAATACAATTTTTGGTGCAGTTTGGATCTATTTGACAGGAATTCTAAATAGAGCAGACTGCTCACATTTTCATTGAGTTTTGCCTTGAGTATGTTCAGAAGTTTATTTAAATAATAGTTTGGCAGAGTTATCGAAAAGATATGCTATCTCCTGAAAGCAGTAATTGCTTTGGGCTACCCTGCAGGGTTACCAGATAGTAGATTATGTATGAATTTGCAGAAGAGGCCAGAAATGAGTTTCACACAGGAAACAGGACTTTTTACAAAGGTGAACTATGATTCTACAATCTATTAGCCCTTTTGTTCCATACTTTTGTATACATTGTGGATAGATTTTTAAACATTATATGTATTTAGGTATTTCTTATTTCCTTTCTTATGTTCAAAATTTGGTGAGGATTTTTAAGTATCCATAAAGCTGAATTAAATTTTTTTCTTGGCATTCAAAAGAAATAAAATACTAATAACAGCAAATAGTTAATACATTTGTCCATATGATGTTAACTGTAAGTTTTTTGAAGATGTTCTTTCTCAAGTTGTGGAAGTTCCCATCTGTTTCTAGTTTGCTGAGAATTTTTTTTAAACTAAGAAATGGACATTTGTAATTTGACAGATGTCTTTTCATGTCAATTGAGATGGTATTACATTGAATACAGTCAGTTACACTGATTTGAATATTAACCCAATCTTACATTCTTGGGATAAACTCCATTTGGTCATGACGTATAATTCTTTCTATAGATTTCTGCATTTGATTTGCTAAAATTTTGTTTAGAATTTTTACATCTGTATTTATGAGAGGTAGTGATCTGTAGTTTTCTTCCCTTGTAATATCTCTGGTATGATGGAAACCTTTCCTTCCTCTTCAGTTCCCTGAAAGTTTGTGTAGAATTAACATGATTCTTCATTAAATTTTTGATACAATTTGCTAAGGAAGCCATTTATACCTGGAGTATTCTTTATGGAAAGATATTTAACAAAAAATTCAGATTTATTTGGATTATTTATTTTTTCTAGAGTGAGTTTTGGTAATTTTGGTAGTGTGTGTCTTTTCATTGGTTTTATTCAAGTTCTCAAATGTATAAGTATAAAGTTTTCAGTAAGATTTTATTTTCCTTCAGTAGAATTTAGACTGATGTCACCTTTCTTATGGAGAAGGCAATGGCACCCCACTCCAGTACTCTTGCCTGGAAAATCCCATGGACGGAGGAGCCTGGTAGGCGGCAGTCCATGGGGTCACACAGAGTCGGACACGACTGAGCAACTTCACTTTCACTTTTCACTCTCATGCATTGGAGAAGGAAATGGCAACCCACTCCAGTGTTCTTGCCTGGAGAATCCCAGGGACGGCGGAGCCTGGTGGGCTGCTGTCTATGGGGTCGCACAGAGTCGGACACAACTGAAGCGACTTAGCAGTAGTAGCAGCTGAGTGCCCACGATGTGCTTTAATTGTTCATTTAAGTAATGAGTGAAAAATAGCAATGACTTAGCAGCACCTCTCTTAACCCCTAACAGTTGGTAGTTTATATCATCTCTCTTCTTTTATGAACAGTCTGGCTAAAAGTTTATCTAATTTTGTTAATCTTTTCAAAGATCCAGTGATTCTTCTTTCATTGATTCACACTGCTATCTTTTCTGTTTTTTTCCTTCTACTGCTTACTTTCAGTATAATTTGTTCTTTTTTAGTTTTTAAGATGGAAATTGAAGTCATTTAAGACTTTTTTCTTTTCTTATATAGGTGTTTAGTGCTATAAATTTCTCTTTATGTACTTCTTAAGTGGCATCCCAAATTTTTTTTATATATTGTGTTTTCATTTTCATTCAGTTTAAAATAAAATACTTTCTAGATTACCTTGTTATTTCTTCTTTAGATTTCAAATATTTGGGGATTTTTCAGATACCTTTCAATTGCTGATTCTTAAGTTAATTTCACTATGCTCAGAGAACAAACCTCATATGATTTATTCTTTTTAAGTATATTGAGACTTATTGTATAACCTGGAATATGGTGAGTTTTGGTGTATGTTTTATGTCCACATTAAAAAAAAATATGTATTCTCTTTTGTTCTATAGTTCTCAATTAGATCACCTTGATTCATTTCCTGGACACATTAATGGTGGCTCAGACGGTAAAGCGTCTACCTACAATTTGGGAGACCCAGGTTCAATCCCTGGGTCAGGAAGATCTCCTGGAGAAGGCAATGGCAACCCACTCCAGTACTCTTGCCTGGAAAATCCCATGGACGATGGAACCTGGTAGGCTACAGTCCATGGGGTCACAAAGAGTCTGACACGACTGAGCGACTTCACTTCACTTTCACTCACTACTTAGTCTTGGTAGACCATTATAATATAATAATTGCTGATGTTTGAATATTTACTTTGAGCCAGGCATTCTGCATAGAGATTTATACAGATTATGTAAATTTAATTTTCACAATTGCTTTTGTGGTATTATCATTAACCTAATTTATAGCTGAAGAAACTATAACAGAGATTAATCAACTTGCACAAACATATATGATATAGTAGGATTCAGATCTGATTAAACCATGCTTGTATCACCACTCCTCTGTCGAGATGCTTTATGCCTGCCTCATATCCAAATGGTCCATCTTTTCCTCTATAATTTAGATCTGTTTCTGCCCTGACAGTGGGGACATAGTAGATTATTTCAGCAAACTAATCCATGCTAATTTTTTAACCTTTATCTTTTCATCTTATTTAGCAATAATTTCCCTCATTAAGAGTTAAAATATGTAAAAAATGACAGGGATCCTGGCAAGCCGATGGGAAAGGGGAGATGGACAGATTGCTATTGGAACAGTTATATAAGGATTTACTAATTTTTCTAACAGTGAAAGTGAACTACTGTTGATCTCCTGATGATGTGTTTCCATTATTTAGTGCCTTGCTACATGGGAATCCTTCCTTACATCACAGACAGATCTCCACCTGGAAGAAGCCTCTGAAGATAAATTGTAATCTCATTGAAGACCTCTATGTGATCTTTGGAAGATAATGTCTGTTAACCAAAGTTATTCTTTCTCAATGGGCTGGATCCTTTCTAAAGTGGATGGAAAGTATTTCACACTATCTGGAAAACCAACAACTTAAAGCTCAGGTGTTCCAGATCATTGATATAAATTTGGATATATATATATATATATGTACACATACATATACATACATATAAATATGTAGCTTAGTTTTAACTATGTTCTTAAATTTGTATGCCAATAATTATACATAAAAAAGTTTTTTTCTTAAATATTTGTCTGTGGAATATGTCATTTTAAATATATTGTAAAGACTCAGTTTTAATAAAAAGTTTAATATGAAATGACTGACTATTGTGCATTCTTTTCCTATTAGTAGCTCAAGGCTCTGAATAGGATTCTAATATGAATCCAGTGTATATTAATAAGTATGCTGTGTATTCATCTTTATTTCATCATAATTTTCTCTGAAATACTATTTACTTTGATATTAGGAATTCAAAGTAAATATGCAAAACTGATTAAATATTTTTTAACAATTAAAGATAACTTTGAAAGTTGGTTTGCTTAAAGCTAAAAAATTGTTTAAAGGCTACCAAGATAAATATAAATTATTTTTGAGTTATTATTTAGAAATACTCATACAGTCATTTTCCTACTAGTAACTTTATGTTTGGGGTTTTTTTTTTTTTTTACATACTCTTTGCAACTCACATCTAGCTTTATTTTTTAATGTACACAGTGTTTATCAAATTTGTTCTCCCATTTTATTTGTTGTAAGTCACAAGTGCAGGTGACTTACGGTAACAGGGATACACAAGTTACAATAACAGGAATAGAGACACATTACACCTCAATTCATTTTACAGGCTCACAGTCTAGTAATATTGACCATACAAAGTGATTTTATATTCATTTTATAGCTATGTAAAAATTGAATATATTATCTAACATTTGCCAATTTTTGGAAATAGATATTTCTCAAGACTTGGAATAAAGTGTGAGGTATGTAGTCATGCATATTACCTTACATGGATGACTTGTACCCTTTGGTGGTGGTTGTTGTTCAGGCACTCATGTCTGACTCTTTGCAACCCAGGGACTGCAGCTTGCCAGGCTTCTCTGTCCTTCACTGTATCCCAGACTTTGCTTATTATTTTTAATCATTTGGTTATTAGCATGTAAATAAGTGTCTCTCACACACAAAGTAGACATTTAAATCATCTTAACTAAAGCAAGGAAGCTGAAGCTCCAGTATTTTGTAAATCTGATGTGAACAGCCGACTCATTGGAAAGTCCCTGATGTTGGAAAGATTGAGGTCAGGAGGAAAAGAGGGTGTCAGAGGATAAGGCTGGATGGCATCACCAATGGCATGGACATGAACTTGGGCAAACTTTGGGAGATGGTGAGTGGTGAGGGACAGGGAGGCCTGATGTACTGCAATCCATGAGGTTGCAAAGAGTCGGACACGACTGGGCAACTGAACAGCAACAACAAACTAAAACAAGAGATACACAATCACACACACAAATATAAAACTAAATATTTTTTCTTAAATACTGACATGTACAGTTTTTAAACCATTTGTAGTGAAGAATCTGCCTTCATTTTTTCACATTTGGCTGCTGATAGATTTTAAGCTTCACCTGCTTTTTCCTCTCCTGCCCCATGTCTGGACAAGCTGCTAAGAAACCCAAAAGAATGTTCCCTCTTTCAGCACTCAGGACGTTCAAACCATTCAACCTCCTCCCTGTGTACAGGGACTCATCTCTAACTATCATAAAAACCTCAAGCCAGTGTCTTTCCCAGGTCTCAGGACACTTTCAGAGAGGACTGCCCTGTTGGCCCTGTTACATGATAACTGTAATGGGGAAGCCTCATCATGTGATAACTCTTTTCATACCCTGTTTGTGTGTTCGTGCCACCAGTGGTCTGGACATCCAAAACAAATTTGGGTTGAGAAGCCTTCCTATTTATCAGGATGACTCCAACTGTATTGTTTTGCAAACCATTTAGCCACCCCAAACTTCATTTCCCCATCCAGAGATAATAATCTAGAACTCAAATGGAGGGAATAATCTCCAACTAACAGCCTGTTAAATGACACAGAAAACTTAGAACACCTGCCAGAGGGAAGTAGGGGTGGGGGAATTAGGTGAAAGTGGTCAGAAGGTACACACTTCCAATTATAAATAAGGCCTGGGGATGTAATGCACAGCATGACAGTCGTTAATAAAGTATTGTGTATTTGAAATTGACAGGAGAAGTAGATCTTAAAAATTCTCATCAAGGTTTTGGTTGCAAGTGTGAGGTAATGCATGTTAACTAATCTTATTGTGTTAGTCATTTTACACTTTATAAATAGATCATTATGTGGTAGTCTTAAACTTAATATTTATCAATTATACCTCAATAAACCTTTAGCTCTACATATCTTTCCTCTCTTCTGTCCCTCATTCTATCCATGAGTGACATCCCACATACACACCACATGCCCACAGAGGTTACATCTGTTAATTTGTGTATATCTTTCCATACGTTGCTCTATACTTATAGTATCCTGTACAGACTTCACACACTTACACACACTCCCTCACAGGCAGTTTTTAGGTTTGTCTTATAAAAATGAAGTCATATGATACATACTATTTTGCCTTTTGTTTCTCATTTCACAGTATCTTGTGGAAAGCTCTTATGCACTTTTTAAATGGCCGCACAGTATGTCATGGTGTGAATCTGTAGTGATTCGTGAGCCATTTTGTTGATTAGAATTACTTACTTTGCTTCTAATTTATTATCTCACCGCAAAAAGAAACACTATACATTTGGTTGCCACTTCATATCTATAGCCCCTCTCCCCATTTCTCCAGGCCTAAGGAACGTCTAATCTGTCTTCTGTCTTTACAGATTTGCTTGTTCAAGATATTTCATGTTAATGGAACATATAATATGTGATTCTTTTTTTGTGACTGGCTTCTATCATTTAACATAATATTTTCAAGTTTCATTCATGTTGTAGCATTGATCAGTACTTTGTTCTTTTTTTATGGCCAAAAACATTCTATTGTATATGTGTGTGTGCAAGTGTGTTGTTATTTTTTACTCACTAAGTGAAAGTGAAGTCACTCAGTCATGTCCAACTCTTTGTGACCCCATGGGCAGTAGCCTGCACCAGGCTCCTCCGTCCATGGGATTTTCTAGGCAAGAGTACTAGAGTGGGTTGCCATTTCCTTCTCCAGGGTATCTTCCCGACCCAGGGATCAAACCCAGGTTGTTGTTTTTTACTCACTAAGTCACGTCCAACTCTATGGACTGAAGCACACCAGGCTTCCCTGTCCTTTACCATCACCCAGAGTTTGTTCAAACTCATGTCTGTTGAGTTGATGATGCCATCCAACCATCTCATCCTCCGTCACCCTTTTCTCCTCTTGTCCTCAGTTTTTCTTTTCTAGTGAGTTGGCTCTTGACATCAGGTGGCCAAACTGTTTTAGCTTCAGCTATGATCTTAGTTTTTTGAACGTTTTATTTTAAGCCAGGTTTTTCACTTTCGTCTTTCACTCCTGTCACGAAATTCTTCAGTTCTTTTTTACTTTCTGTCATTAGGGTGGTATCATCTGCATATCTGAGGTGATTGATATTTCTCCCAGCATTCTTGATTCCAGCTTTTGAGCCTTTCAGCCCAGCATTTCGCATGATATACTCTGCATATAAGTTTAAGAAGCAGGGTGACAAGAACAGATATATATTTACACACACACAAATATATGTGTAGACATATACATTTTTGTTTATTCATTCTATTTGTTTTTTCTTTCATTGATAGACATTTAGTTTGTTTTCAGCTTTGGCTATTATGAATACAGCTGCCATAAATATTGGTATGTAAGTGTTTGTGTGAACATACGTTTCATTTCTTTAGGGCTTGTACCTAAGAGTGGAATTGCTGGTTCATACCACAACTATATTTGACCATTTAAGGAGCTACCAGAATGTTTTTCAAAGTGGCTGTACCATTTTACATTCCTACCATTAGTGTACGAGAGTTCCAATTACTTTACATCCGCATCAGCATTTATTTTTAAAATTTAGTTTTATTATAGCCATGCCAATGGATGGAGTGGTATCTTGTTTTGACTTGTATTTCCTGTTGCATCTTTTATTGTGAGCCTGTTAGTGATTTATGTATATATTTGGAAAAATATCTGTTCAGATCCTTTGCCCATTTTTAGTTATTGAGTTGTAAAAGTTATTTGTATAATTCTAGATGCAAATCTCTTATCAGATTATGATTTGCAAATATTTCGTTTTTACTTTCTTGATAATGCACTTTGAGTCACAGAAATTTTAAATTTTGGTGAAGTTCAGTATATTTTTTTCTCTTTTTTGCTTATCCTTTTGGTGTCATAACTAAGAAGTCACTGCCAAAACAGCAGTCATGCAGATCTACCTCTAAGTTTTCTTGTAAAAAGAGCTGTAACTTTTAGATTTTAGGCTTTTGATAGCCACTTTGAGTCAGTCATTGCATATAATGTGTGATAAGGGCCCAGTATTATTCTTTTACAAGAGGATATACAGTTGTCTTAGCACTATTTGCTGAAGAGACTGTGTCGTAATTTTCACTACTGAGGAACATGGAGTTGGAGCTCCTTGTATTGTCATCCTGGAAGTGGAACTCCTAGTGTAGTTTTGAACTGGCCAGTGTGATGTGTACTGTGGTGGCTGTTGTTAGCATATGGAAATATGATTACTGGATACCTCATCATAAAAACAATTTTTAAAAACAGCAAAATGAGACATTTGACTCTTACTTAAAAAAATCTACCCTAAAGTCTATAGGTACTTTTCATTGCACTCATGCCCTCTTTCAACAACTGCTTCTCGAAGAAAACAATTCTTGTTCAGTTATTTTTCCACCTAGCACATAGCCTTCAAAAAAAAGGCAAGGATTTCAAGTGGGACAGGCCAGTAGCCTTTGTATGGAACTGGAGATAGACGTGGCATATTTTGAAAGTGGTTTAAGTCCATCTTGTATAATTGCTTCCGGCCAGGTAATTCTGTTTCTTTCTTTCTAAGGATTCCACCCCCTCCTTTCATTCTAGTTACATGGAGGGAAATTTAAAATCTTTTAACGTCAACTGGATATTTAAAGCAGAAACATTCATGGTGAATTTCTCTGTTGTTTTGACCTAAGGTCCTAGGAAGGAAAAAACATTTCCTATGTTGTACATGGATGAAAGTCATCATCATAGAGTTTGACTCCTGTGAATTTTGGAGTCAGTGAGCTCAGGTTTAAGATATGATTTGAGAATGTTACTTGTTTGGTTCCTAGTTTGTACTTTCCCTACTCTTTTTTAAAAATTGTTGGCAGTTGATTGACTAGAAAACATTATTTGCTTCTTTTTTAGAGAACTACAAGCACACACAGACACACACTTAAAATAAGAAATTATCACTGGACATGTGTATGATCCCCAGATTATACAAATAAAAGTATTTTTCCACTTTCTTACACCTCATCCCAAGATTACTACCTCGACTAGTTTTATATTACTCTGGAAACTTGGATTTCTACTCATGCTGTCAACCATCTATTTTATATTCAATTTCTTTGTCTTTGCCTTAAACAGGTTTTTAAGTTCTTATATTTTTCCCCAAAACTCACAGTTGATTCTGTGCTTTGATTAAGCTATTATTGATTGTGTTTTGTTTTTTTGTTTTTTTTTTGCCTTTGGCCCAGTTTCTCCTTCAGTCTTTTTGTGATATTGTTTCAGAATTCTTATTCTAACTGACCAAAGAAACTACTTTAGAAAAAAATGGGAAATAATGGGCTTATATAACCCAGAAGGAAAAGGGCATTCTGAATAGGTGTATTTCTCTTTCTGTCTATTTCCTACTTTGCTCGAATGGGTTGACCTCCCTTCCACCTAGTCCTGCCTTTGAAAGTGAAAAAGTGAAAGTGTTAGTCAGTCATTTGTGTCTGACTCTTTGTGACTCCATAGACTATAGCCCACCAGGCTTCTCTGCCCATGGAATTCTCCAGGCAAGAATACTGGAGTGGGTAGCCATTTCCTTCTCCAGGGGATCTTCCTGACCCAGGGATCAAACCTGGGTCTCCTGCATGCAGGTGGATTCTTTACCATCTGAGCCACCGGGGAAGCCCAGCCTTGCCTTTTCATGAGGTTTATTCTGTGGTTCTCAAATGGGGGCCCATTTAACAGAGTCTGGAGATAGTTTTTGAAACCACATTATGGGAGGAAATACGGGCATATAGTTGATAGAGATCAGGGATGCTGCTAAGCATCCTAACCCCCACAACAAAGAACTATCTGACCCAAAATGCCATGATTGCCTAAGCTGAGAATCCTGGGCTAGATTGGTGTTTCCTAGTAACTCCTGGCTCATGAGTTCCTAGCTTTGCTGCTGGGAAAGAAAGAGCTCTTCTTTTCCAGCTTCAATCAGAAAAGTGGCTTAGGATATAGCCAACTCTCCCTCTTCCCCACATCCTGGTCTCAGGCCAGTCTGGGGCTGAAAGCCAGGGTGCCATTATCAATAAATCCTAGGTTAAGTTCTTGTTTTTATACAAAGAACAGCAGGCAAGGGGATTATTATGGTCAAGGGAACATGCAGCTTTCATTCAGACCTCATGCTAGATGTGCACCCTCGAAAAGAAAAGGGATGCTTTAAGCAAAAGAAAGAAGAGGTTGAGGGAACACAAATTATGTCCACACTATAATTTTAAAATGAGCATACATTTTTATTCATTTAGAATTGGATAAGTTCTATACCCTCATATAATTAACAATATTCTGTACTTACACCTAAATTCCTCAACAAGAAAGGACTAATGTAAAAATAGCTCTACAGGGAACATGGATTAGAAATTGCAAGTATAAATAGACCATTAGTCCAGCACATGTAATTACATAGGAAGTCAGTCATAATTTTATTGGCTAACAAATAGCACAAGACTGGGAAATTAAGAGTTATGAGAGTACTCATATATTGAAAATATAGTCTTTACGTTAGATCTGATTGAGCTCAGTGGATAAAATATATTCCTATATTGAAATACTATATTGAGATCCCATCAAAGCACTGATGTGAAGGATATATTGAATGACAAAGCTATGATCCTTTCTTTTACAAATACATTCAACCAACTACATGATTATTATAACATGAATGGTGTAATGAAGGATTGCTGCACCGAATTTCACTAAAGATCAAGCTCAGCATTCTCACTGTTTCATGGAGATTTGAAAATTAAGAATAATGAAATTAGTCTATTATGTGGAGATTTCCATGTCTCTTAAGCTAGGTTAGCAAATGAAATATGGCTTATAAACACCTTTAATTTAAATTGAAGTGACTGTGTTCATGATTGATCTTGTAACTAATCAGTCTGTTCTTCGATTCCTCTACCATGTTATAATCTGACCCCCTTTAGCAGTGAACCTCCTAATTCTGGCCCCTGTCACAGAAAATGTTCATGTGAAAGCAGCTATTTTTTCATAACATCTCAAGTGAAATTTTTACATACATACAGTACCGAATAAGCATTCACAGATAAAACAGTAGAATCAGGCCCATTTGTTTCCTTCTTCACAGGCATTTTAGAGGGTATTTTAGATTTAATTTGCTGTTTTATTTTATGTGGCTTTGTTTTTAAATAGAATTAGTCCTTTTTTTCTTCTGAAAATGAACAAATCATGAATTTCTTAGAACTGTCGAATGACTCGAGCCACCTGGTAGGCATGGTATGACTTCCAATTTTTCTGTCCACTGCACTGTATTTCACCAGATCTCTGAGGTATAAGCTCTTGACAAGTTGTTTTATTTCTGTCATTTCACAGATCTACTTAGCTTGAACATCCAGAATCATGGCATTTGACAACCAGTTCTTAATAGTGTCTCAGTCAGCCTTTGTCATATGAGAAAAGCAAAGCTCCAAGGGGCACGATGACTCTTATTCGGTTGCCCTCTCCATCTCATCACTCCTTTCATAATCTCAGTGGCAGAAAAGCAAGTCTTTGGTCACATTAGCACTGGATTTCAGTGGACATGCTCTTCAGTATTCCACTCCCTTGCCTACTCTTCCTGGAGCCTCCAAACCTCAATTTTCTGACTCATTTCATCCTGGCAGCTTTATTTGGTCCATATTAAAATGAGAAAATGAAGGATAGTTACTATAATTTTTCTATAGCCAAATTTAATTCTCATGATGAGTTATTTTGAAATTGTATCTTATTTAAAGTCATTTTTATTTTTTTTTATTTTTGGAGATTATTTATTTATTTGGTTGCAATGGGTCTTCACTGCTGCATCAGCTTTCTCTAGGGCGGCTAGCATAGGCTACTTTTTGTTGCAGTGATGGGCTTCTCATTGCGGTGGCTTCTCTTGTGGAGCACAGACTCTAGGCTCATGGGCTTCAGTAGTTGTTGCCCACAGACTTTAGTTGACCTTGGCGTGTGGAATCTTCCCAGACCAGGGATTGAACCCATGCCCCTTGCTTTATCTGTTCTATCAAAAGACTAATAATAGTACCTTATTAATGTAGTAGTGAACAAAATAATATATGTAAAGGGCTGTACATATTAAGGGCACAGGTTAAACATAAAAGGTAAAAACAGGATCTTAGAAGTTTTCCCAGAGAGACCTACCTTACAGCATAGGCATCTTTCCTAAATGAAAAAATCACTTTGATTGCTACCTAATCTGAAACAGAAACATGCAACTATTAGGTTCTGACCAACTCATAGGTAACATAATGATCAAGAAAGCTTTCCTAATTTCTAGCTTTTTAAAAGCCAGATGTAGGATTATATCAATGTGTACTGTGAACAGCCTAACCTCAGAGGGAAACAGAAGTTGTCCAGAAACAGATTTTTTCCTGGCAACTCAGTCCTGACATCCAGTTTATAAATGTAGAAATAATGTTCCTTCGCATTTAATAATGGCTTTGGATAAACTCTTAGAGTTGTTAGATGTAGAATTAAGTTCTGAGCACACTGTAAAAAAAAAAGGCATTTAACATTTAAAATTCTGAGCCTGTTAGTTAACTGTTCTAGGCCCCAATTTCCCATCTGTGGAAAGGGGGAATTAATCTGCCAAATTTACATTGCTAGGAAGTATTAGAATAAATTATACACAGCTGACTTTGACTACTTAAAAAAATTCTATATTAGCTTTCCTTCGTTACTCATCCAAACACTGAGACTTTCAGTCCATCCGTGAATTCAGGGTATCCTGAGATAAAACAAGGTAATGGTCATAGTTACTAAGGTGCATTACATTAAGAAAGATTCATGTGTGTGAATATAGATAGATACAGATACACATTTAAGCTTTTATTTATATACATAGATGTGTGTGTATGTGTGCATATGGGTACGTGGTATGTGAATGTGTATAGTAATTAGTGGAATGATGTGAGTTAAAAATGAATGGAGCATGGGCCTTCCTTGGTGGTCCACACACCTAAAGCAGGGGATATGGGTTCAATCCATGATCGAGAACTAAGATCCTGCTTGCCACATGGCATGGCCAAAAAAAGAAAAAATTATTGGAGCAGAAGTCAACAGCATGCATACTGTTGCTTATCTTCCTCCCATCTTTCTATGTGTTACAGTTTTTCCAGGTTTGAAAATGTATTTATGTTCATGTTCATAAGTTTCTTGAGCAATGATATCCTTTAAAATAGGACAGCTATTTGTGTGTGTTTGCCAGCACTTTGGCTAGTGCATTTCTTTAAAGCTGTACTTACATATGTTCAAAACAGAAAAATTGAACTTCCACAGTTCCTGTTTATATTTCTTTTAATATAAGTCATGGAGATTGAAGACATTGTTTATATTTTTTATTCTAAACATTACAGTTAGGGTAATCTTTGGGTAAGATCAGAAGAAAAATGCTCTCTCATTTTAAGGGAAGTCTTTCCAGAATATGCAATTAAACAGCTAATCAGAGCTGGTGAAATGAGGCATTTGTTAATTATGCATAAACAATCTTCTCTTCCTACTTGAAGTATTATGATTACTAATTTTAAGATTAAATTAATATTGTTTCTAAGTGGTTTATTTAAGCAATCTGAGATTCTAAAACCTTTTGAAATACTTTGCATTCAAATATCCATCAACCATGCATCCACTCATACTGTTGTTCACCAATTCCACAAAGATTCCACTGCTAACAGGGACCAGATACCATTATCTGTGCTGCTGTAAATTGTTGTTCATTCACTAAGTCATGTCCAACTCTTTGTGACTTCATGAACTGCAACCCACTAGGCTTCCCTGTCCTCCACTATCTCCCGGAGTTTGCTCACATTCATGTCCATTGAGTTGGTGATACTATCTAACCATCTCCTCCCGTGCCGCTCCCTTCTCCTTTTGCCTTCAGTCTTTCTCAGCATCAAGGTCTTTTCTAATGAGTCTGCTCTTTGCATCAGGTGGCCAAAGTATTGTAAATGGTAATGGTAAATAAAATAAACGTAACTTGCCTTCAGTAAGTTAAAGTCTAATGAGGAGAAAGACACCATATATAAACAAAAATTAAATCTCAATTTCATGAATGTATTAGGCTCTAGGGCTGCTGTAATAAAGTATCAAAAACTAGGTGGCTTAAAACAACAGAAATTGATTGTCTTTCAGTTCTGGAGGTTAGAAGTCTGAGGTTCTAGGGGAAAATCCTTCCTTGCCTCTTCCAGCTGCTGCTGTTTGCTGGCAGGCCTTGGGGCTCCTGGGATTGTAGGTGTCCACTCCATTCACTGGGCAGTCTTCTCTGTGTCTTCATACTGCTTTCCCTCATTACTGTCTTTGTCCAAATATCCTCTTTTCACAAGGACACTAGTCATAATATATTAGGGCCCACTCTAATGACCTCATTTTAACTTCATTACCTGTATAATGACCCCATTTTAAAATGAGGGCACAGTATGGGATACTGGGGATAGAACTTCAATGTATGTTCTTTAGGGGGCACAATTCAACCCATAACAATGCACAATTACGAACAGTGACAAGTGCTATGATGTAGTCTGACCACTAACAGAATGATATGAAGCATCTATTTTAAGTTGAGTAAACAGGGAAGGACTACTGAGGAATCAGAAAATAAGAATTAGCCAAATAGGTAAAGGGCTTTCCAGCTGGTGCTAGTGGTAAAGAATCCGTCCGCCAATGCAGGAGACGTGAGTTGGATCCTTGGATTGGGATGATCCTCTGGAATAGGAAATGTCAGCCCACTCCAGTATTCTTCCATGGGAAATCCCATGGACAGAGGAGCCTGGTAGGCTCCATAGGGTCACATGACTTAGCGACTAAACAACAACAACAAATAGGCAAAGGTCCTGAGGTCTGAAAAAGCTTGATGCACAGACAGAACTGAAACACAACCTGCGTGTCTTAGAGTGTAGTGAGTGAGAGAAAAGGAGTCTCAAGACCAACTTTTAACTCTATCTGAATTTTTAATTTTTTTTAGTAACTAAGTAATTAGCAGAAAATACTGAGGTAGGATAGCATAACTTATAAGGGATATAATCAGTATAGTTTGATGACTTCCTTGATAGTATGTGTAAAAGATGAGAACACTAGAGGATATTTCCAAGCTAGTAACTGCAAAAGAACAGGGAGAAGGAAAAAGCTGGCATATCAATGACAATATCAGTGGAATCATTAACGGCTTGAAGAAACAGGTTGCAAATTTTCATAACCAGTGTTGCTATTCAAGGTGATTTAAGCTAATCCAGTCATAGTTGTCTTTATAATATTTCATAATGTTGATGACAATTGGTAAATAACCCCAGCCATAGGCCTCCAGTCACTTTGCTGGCACCTCTCCTGGAACCTTTCCTAGACTGCCCCCAATTTTCAGAATTGAAAGTGTGAGATTAAGAAATAGCTGGGGCCTGGAAGTTACCAGCATTCACTCTGTTGCTTGCTATTCTCCATTCTGATTGACCTACCCATAATGCACTGGGCATATCATCACAAGAAAAGTTTACATGTGATAATTATAGAGAGATACATATTTATGTGCATATACAGCTAGAAGTGCACAGTATATGTGTTTATACACACCCATATAATTATAAAAATTAACTAGGAGGGTAAGCTTAAAATTTATTTATTTTTATATGCCTGTTGGAGCCATAATCTGAAATCTTAGCCATTCACTAAAGCTCAAGAGTTGACTGACTGGAAAGTTGTAGAGGCTAGAGATAGTTGTATCTGGGGAAATAAGCCCTGCAGCAGAAAATCCAGCAGTTGCTAACCTTGATTCAGGCAGGTAATCCACATCCAAATTGGCCTCATTCCATAGAAAAAGATTAGAAGTCGGAGGCTTCAGACAGAGGTAGTGCCCAAAGGTGAGAAAAATAATTGCATACCATTTACAGGAGAGCATCCCAGGGATGAGAAACAAGATCCACTCCATATGGGAGCGACTGGCCCATGCTGGACTCAGGAGAGGTCCTGATGTAAGTAGAGGAGTGGTAGGCTTACACTGACAAATAAAGTAGGACACAGTGACTGTAATAAACAGGGAAATAATAGACTCTAACAGGTTTAAACAGAGAGGAAATATACCCTCACTTAACTAAGAGGTTCAGAAGAAGGGTAGAGCTTTAGCATCAGCTTACTCAGATAACCCCCGCCTCTGCCACCTGTTCTCACCCCTTGCTGGTGAGCACTTTGCCTGCTGGCCTTTTCCTCTGCCTGCTTTCCTCAGCGGGTGAAAATGATGACTTTTGGATTCATATCCACATATGTAGTAGTCAGAGGACACTGGAAGCTGCCTTCCAGTGGTTGTCTACTTTTAAGAACAGGAAAATTTTCCCAGAATGCCCAGCAAACTCCTCCTTGTGTATCGTTTTTCTAGTTTGGAAGGTATGCCCATCTTGAACCAATCCCTGTGTCCATTTAGTAATGCAAAATTGGCCTTGGTTTGAGTTCCTGAATTCATCCCAAACAGGGAATGAGATTACTTTTAAATCCATTTAGTCCACTCCCAGCTTTATTACCAAAGCTATTTTTAAATTATTTGGGAGTGGGCCATTTGATTAGGTCCTCTCTCAAGTATCTTTGAAAGTGAAGAATCAGAAAAGGATTTGGTGCCCTAGTACTAGGGTGTGTTGGAGAGAGATGCACCACACCTACGGACACCTTATCTTTGACAAAGGAGCCAAGAACATACAATGGAGAAAAGACAATCTCTTCAATGAGTGGTGCTTGGAAAACTGGTCACCACTGTAAAAGAATGAAACTAGAACACTTTCTAACACCATACACAAAAATAAACTCAAATGGATTAAAGATCTAAATGTAAGACCAGAAATGATAAAACTCCTAGAGGAAAGCATAGGCAAAACACTCTCTGACATAAACCACGGCAGGATCCTCTATGACCCACCTCCCAGAGTAATGGAAATAAAAGCAAAAATAAACAAGAAAGAAAGTGAAATCGCTCAGTCATGTCTGATTCTTTGCGACCCCATGGACACCAGACTCCTCTGTCCATGAGATTTTCTAGGCAAGCATACTGTAGTGGGTTGCCATTTCCTTCTCCAGGGGATCTTCCCGACCCAGGGATCGAACCCAGGTCTCCCACATTGTAGACAGATGCTTTACCGTCTAAGCCACTGATGGAACCTAATTAAACTTAAAACCTTTTGCACAATGAAGGAAACTATAAACAAGGTGAAAAGACAGCCTTCAGAATCTGAGAAAATAATAGCAAACGAAACAACTGACAAAGAATTAATCTCAAAAATATACAAGCAGCTCATGCAGCTCAATTCCAGAAAAATAAATTAAAAAATGGGCCAAAGAACTAAACAGACATTTCTCCAAGGAAGACATACAGATGGCTAACAAACACATGAAAAGATGCTCAACATCACTCATTATCAGAGAAATGCAAATCAAAACCACAATGAGGTACCATCTCATGCTGGTCAGAATGGCTGCTATCCAAAAGTCTATAAACAGTAAATACAGGAGAGTGTGTGGAGAAAAGGGAACCCTCTTACCCTGTTGGTGGGAATGCAAACTAGTATAGCCACTATGGAGAACAGTGTGGAGAGTCCTTAAAAAACTCGAAATAGAACTGCCATATGACCCAGCAATCCCACTGCTGGGCATATAAAGAGACACATGTATTCCAATGTTCATCACAGCACTGTTTATAATAACCAGGACATGGAAGCAACCTAGATGTCCGTCAGCAGACAAATGGATAAGAAAGCTGTGGTACATATACACAATGGAATATTTCTCAGCTATTAAAAAGAATGCATTTGAATCAGTTCTAATGAGGTAGATGAAACTGGAGCCTATTATACAAAGTAAGTCAGAAAGGAAAATACCAATACAGTATATTAATGCATATATATGGAATTTAGAAAGATGTTAATGATGACCCTATATGGAAGACAGCAAAGAGACCCAGATGTAAAGAACAGACTTTTGGACTCTGTGGGAGAAGGTGAGGGTGGGATGATTTGAGAGAATAGCATTCAAACATGTATATTACCATATGTGAAATAGATCACCAGTCCAGGTTCAATGCATGAGACAGGGTGCTCAGGGCTGATGCACTGGGATGACCCTGATGGATGGGATGGGGAGGAAGGTGAGAGGGGGGTTCAGGATGGGGGCACATGTACACCCATGGCTAATTCATGTCAATGTATGGCAAAAACCACTACAATATTGTAAAGTAATTCTCCTCCAATTAAATTAATTAATTTAAAAAAAGATAGAGATGCAGACACCAAGACAATATTAGAAACATCAACGATTTATGTAGGATATACCTATAAGAGATAAAGGGTTGAGGAACAGAGAAAGGCTTCAGAGTGCAATGTGGCTCTAAACCTAAGAGGGGGCAGGGAAGGAAATGGATCTCAGGACACAGTTCAGCCCTGAAAAAGTCAGGCCAGAAGGGAGCCCAGGGCAGAGACAACTGTTTGGAGAGTCTTGTGTGGGCAGAAATAGCCCAGCTCTAGTCCCTCTGCCAGGCTCAGTCACTGGCTGTGAGCAGCCCAGGGAAAGCATCTGGAGATGTCTGCTAACTAGGCTTCTGATAGCAGATCAGCTTTTGGAAGGAGATCGATGTGACACACTTAGCTGCTGTGTAAAGGACTGTCATGCAGAGTCCTTCACTTTTCAGTTTCTGGAACATATAAAAAATAATATTTTACCAAAACTTATTCAGTGGCAATGATTAATTCTCTTACTCTTTCACTTAGAGGCACCTTGTTAAACAGAAAGATTTGGGAAAATTTAACTATTGCTAATTTTAATAAAACTTGGCCCTTACAATAAATTTTGATTAAGTGCATTAATCATATCTTTGTCATAAGTTTGGAGTTAAGACTTAGCTCATTCAATTTATGTAAATGTCTGTCATATGATCTAACTGGCAAAACCAGCCCTCATGGTCAAATCAGTTAGACTTTCTGTAAAAAATCCTTTCAATTCACAGAAACATAGAAACATATGTTTACATGTTTGTATGTTGTGTTTGTATTTTTATGGTAATCATCTTCTTTCTGAATCCTAAGATAGGTACATGAGAGATACGCAATAGATGGAAGGATGGGTCCACAGATAGATAAATAGATTGGTCTTGCTACCAGTTTGTTATTTGGATAAAGTAAAACATCTCAACTTTCAATATTTCTTATAATAAATTATTTGCTTTGCTTTCCCTGGTGGCTCATGATAAAGAATCAGCCTGCAGTGTGAGAGACCCAGGTTCAATCCCTGGGTCAGAAAGATCCCCTGGTGATGGGAATAGCTACCCACTGCAGTATTCTTGCTTGGAGAATCTCATGGGCAGAGGGACCTGGTGGATTACAGTCCATGGGGTCACAAAGTCAGACATGACTTTTCATATGATATAGACACTGGAGCAGTGCTTTCTTTCATGATCATCCAGAGATGGATAAGATGAGGTCATGAAGTAAAACTTAAGTAATTCCACCTCACCCAACATTCTGAACATCTCTGCATTGACAAGAATACAGGCATTTTAGATTGCATGCATTGTTATACATATGTAGACTGTTTAGTAACTACTGGATTTGTACCCCTGGGAAATTAACCATAGTAAAATTCAGTTTTGTAAGAGATATACATCTTCTTTGTAAAGTGGGACAAGATCAACTGTAAAAGGGAGATAAGAAAAAAAAAAAGTGGGCCTGACTTCTAGAAAAGTTATTTTTTTCCCTCAAAAAATGATCACTTTTATTTATCAATGTTATTAGAAAAGTTTAATGATAGAACATCAGTACAGTCATTTTTGGTTTATATATCATGGACTACTTTGCCACTCTAATGAGTATTTATAAAAAGTGTATTTTAATATACTGTGCTATGACATTAAATGACGTTAAATGAAAAACATTAGTATGTAAAACTCTGCAGTACAATGTTATTTTGTTAGTATACAGGAATATCTGGGGTGAAACCATTAAGGGAACTTCTCGAGGAGTTTTAGAAGTCCCATGGACTTGTTTGGTAGTCTCCAAATATTGGTACACCAAAAACTACCATACAATTGCACTCATCTCACATGCTAGCAAGGTAATGCTCAAAATCCTTCAAGCTAGGCTTCAACAGTACGTGAAACGAGAACTTCCAGATATTCAAGCTGGATTTAGAAAAGGCAGAGGAACCAGAGAT
This sequence comes from Bos indicus, assembly GCF_029378745.1. Taxonomy (NCBI): domain Eukaryota; kingdom Metazoa; phylum Chordata; class Mammalia; order Artiodactyla; family Bovidae; genus Bos; species Bos indicus. The sequence goes on along the minus strand of NC_091762.1, from coordinate 44,904,945 downwards.
CAAATTGCCAACATCCATTGGATCACAGAGAAAGCAAGGGAATTCCAGGAAAACATCTCCTTCTGCTTTATTGACTACTCTAAAGCCTTTGACTGTGGATCACAACAAGCAGTGCAAAATTTTGAAAGGGGTGGGAATACCAGATCACCTTATCTGCCTCCTGAGAAACCTGTATGCAAGTCAAGAAGCAACAGTTAGACCAGGGATAGAACAATGGACTGGTTCAAAACTGGGAAAGGAGTACGTCAAGGCTGTATATTGTCACCCTGCTTATTTAACTTATATGCAAAGTGCATCATGCAAAATGCCTGGCCAGAGGCATCACAAGCTGCAATCAAGATTACTGGGAGAAATATCAACAACCTCAGGTGCATATGCAGATGATACCACTTTAATGGCAGAAAGTAAAGAGGAACTAAAGAGCGTCTTGATGATGTTGAAAGAGGAGAGTGAAAAAGCTGGCTTAAACTCAATATAACGAAGATCATAGCTTCTGTTCCCATCATTTCATGGCAAGAATGGGGCAAAAGTGGAGACAGAGACAGATTTTATTTTCTTGGGCTCCAAAATCATTGCAGATGGAGCAGTGTGACTGCAGCCACAAAATTAAAAGGTGCTTGCTCTTTGGATGGAAAGCTATGACAAACCTAGACAGCATAGTAAAAAGCAGAGATATCACTTGACCGACAAAGGCTTGATTAGTCAAAGCTATTGTTTTTCTAGTAGCTATGTATGGATGTGAGAGGTGGACTGTAAAGAAGGCTGAGTGCTGAAGAATTGATGGTTTTGATTTGCGATGCTGGAGAAGACTCTTGAGAGTCCCCTGGACAACAAGGAGATCAAACTAGTCAATCCTAAAGGAAATCAACCCTGAATATTCATTGGAAGCACTGATGCTGAAGCTGAAGCTCCAATACTTTGGCCACCTGATGCAAAGAGCCAACTCATTGGAAAAGACCGTGATGCTGGTAAAGATTGAGGGCAGGAGGAGAAGGGGGCGACAGAGGACGAGATGGTTGGATAACATCACTGACTCAATGGACTTGAGTTTTAGGAAACTCTGGGAGATAGTGAAGGACAGGGAAGCCTGACTTGCTACAGCCCATGGGGTTGCAAAGAATCAGACACGACTTAATGCCCAAATAACAACAAAAATTGCCCCTGTGATTTTGCTTGTTTTTCTTTCTACTAATGAATTATTTCCTCCTGCCTTTCAAACTCATACTCGACCTTTAAGACTGACCTCAATGTTACTCAATTTTTGATGAATTTTCCTATCATCACCAAGAGTCAGATTTCCTTCCACCCACCCATGACACATTATATCTAGAGTTTGTTTATTTATTTAAATTTTTTCAACTTTATTAAGGTATGATTTACAGATAAAATTAAAGCTATTTTAGTGCATTTGATGATTTGATATATGTGTACATTTGAAAAGATTCCCTGGCTTATTTCACCTAGTATAATGCCCTTAAGATTCATTCTTGTTTTCACAAATGGCAGGATTTCCTGTATTTATTATTTCTTTATTTTTTAAGGCTGAATAATGTTCTATTGTAAATCTATTCATCCATCAATCGACACTTAGGCTATTGTGAGTAATGCTACAACGAACATAGAGATACACATTTAAATTTCCAGATAGTGATTTTGCTTCTTACAGATATAAACCCAGAAGTGAAATTGCTAGATCCTATGGGAGTTCTGGGAGAAGGCAATGGCACCCCACTCCAGTACTCTTGTCTGGAAAATCCCATGGAAGGAGGAGCCTGGTAGGCTGCAGTCCATGGGGTTGTGAAGAGTCGGACACAACTGAGTGACTTCACTTTCACTTTTCACTTTCATGCATTGGAGAAGGAAATGGCAACCCACTCCAGTGTTCTTGCCTGGAGAATCCCAGGGATGGGGGAGCCTGGTGGGCTGCCGTCTATGGGGTCACACAGAGTCGGACACGACTGAAGCGACTTAGCAGCAGCAGCAGCAGCATGGGAGTTCTATTTGTGTGTGTGTGTGTGTGAGGAACGTTATACTGTTTTCTATAGTGACTGTACCAGTTTATGTTCCCACCAACAGTACAAACACCCCATTTTCTCCTTGCCAGCAGTAGTTATCTCTTGTCTTTTTGATTAGATATCCTGACAAGTGTGAAGTGATATTTTGTTTTGTTTTTGACTTGCATTCCCCTGATAATTAGTGATAATGAGCATCTTTTCATATATCTGTTGACCATCCATATGTCTTCTCTGGAAAAATTTCTATTCAGGTCTTTTCCCTATTTTTTAATCACATAGTTTGGATTTTGGCTATTGAGTTGTATGAATTTCTTATATATTTTTGGATATTAACACCTTATCAGATATGTAGCTTGCAAATATTTTATTCTATAGGCTGTCTTTTCATTTTGTGTATTCCTTTTTGTACAGAGGCTTTTTAGTTTGATGCAATCCCATTTGGTTATTTTTGCCTTTGTTGTCTTTGCTTTTGATGTCAGATCCAAAAAGTCATTGCCAAGACCAATGGCAAGGAACCTATGTTTCATGTTTTCTTCTAGGAGTTTTACTGTCTAGGGTCTTATATTCAATTCTGTAATCTATTCTGAGTTGATTTCTGTATATCATATAAGATAGGTAGTCATTGTTATTCTTTTGCACCTGGCTCTTCAGTTTTCCCAACACCATTTATTGGAGAGACTATCATTTCCCCATTGTACATTCTTGACTTCTTTGTCAAAGGTTAGTTAACCATATATGTGGGCATTTAAAGGTTTATTTCTTGTCCTGTTCCACTGTTCCTGAAATCTGCTTGTCTATGTCATCCTGAGAATACAATCACAGTAATAATAATTATTCTCTAACTCTCTGCCTCATATTTTCAACCTCAAACTGTGCTAATAAAGTGTTTAGAGAAAATAAGGTGATTCTGTGCATAACAAACTGAAGTTACATTTGAATTGGAGACTGCAAGATTAATTAAGAATTTGTTGCCATAGCACAGATTAGAGATTACTCAGATCTTAACTAAAGTCGTAGCAGTAGAATTTGAAAGGAGTTGCTAAAATGTTAGGAAAAAGAAGTCAGTTTTGTTTTGAAAGCAAAAGGAAGGACCGAGTTTCAGAATAAATTAAAAACAAAATAACATGAATTGCTTCAGAGCCAACATATAGGAATGGACCTACTGAACTTGGCAACCAGGAAGTTAATGCTAACTATGATGAAAGGGGCTTCCCTGGTGGCTCAGACAGTAAAGAATCTGCTTGCAATGAAAGTGACCTGGGTTTGATCCCTGGGTTGGGAAAATCCCCTGGAGAAGGGAATGGCTACCCACTTCAGTGTTCTTGCCTGGAGAATTCCATGGACAGAGGAGCCTGTAGCCCATGTGGGCTACAGCCCATGGGGTCACAAAGAGTTAGACACAACTGAGTGATTAACACACACATATATAATAAACAGTTTTGCTTATAACTCAATGGCTGTAATTTACTGCAACTCAGTAGCTGGTCACATAACATACTTAGCTTCAAGGAAAACTGGAGAATATAATATTTATTTGTATATGCAGTTTCCATAGAATAATATCAAAGTTCCATTACTAAGAAAAAGGGAAGACTAGATATGAGGTAGATTACTAGCAATACTACAATAAATTCCATTTTCTATCACCAGGAATTTGCTGCAGTAGATCATAGACTGAAAGAAGTGTTCTGAAATGTTTGCAAGCTTGATCCCAGACTTCACGCCTTGACCAGAGTCACTCTTGAAGGACATATGGTTTCTTTCCCCATTATTTGTTTCTTCTAAATTATCATTGTAGTCAATTAATTTTATTTTTTGAAATTATTATAAAATATGAATATTGTCTAGAGAAACATCACAGTAACTTATCTTTTCCCTTTCCCTTCTTCCTCTTTTCCTCTTTATTATCATCCTTTCTTAAACTCATTATTTTTTTGAAGTTTCATGCTCTTATGTATTTCTGTCACATTGGAGTGCATTCCACTCTAAGGAATTCAGATTCTGACACTTAAAGGAAAGGAAAATTGTGTGCAATAATCAATATGTTTTTGGAGAGAAAACTTTTTTGTTTATCACAAAGCCCTAAAGAACTCAAGATGGCTTGATGGCATAATTCGTATCATCCAGTAAACTTGAAAGGACTAAAATGGAAAATGTAAGCCAAAGAACTATAATTACCCACTGCTAAACTTTAAGACTGAAAAATATATAATAGCTGCATTTTCTTTTTTTTTTTTTTATGAAGGTCTTATACTGATCCCTTTTCTCTAACAGGTGACATTATTTGAATGTTCCATTAGTGATATGATGAAAACCATGAAGAATTCCATTTAGGAAGTCAGTATTTTTCTCCTCTTGAAGGCAAGGCTGCAAATACTTGAAGATTTGGGGGCAATTCATTTTAAAAAAATCCCCAAACTGTGCTACAGGTAAACTTTATAATCTTTTTCAACTAAGAAGCATAATATATTATATAGTCATGACATAGGACCCTAAAAGCTGTAGAGAAAATCTAACTTAGTCTCTGAGTTTATGAAGAAACTGTGAACCAGGGTCTCAGTCAGGACCAGCTCTAAATTAGTATCCAATACAGGGTGCTATTTCACCCATAGCCAGGATTCCATTTCACCCATAACCAGGATTCACAGGTCCAAGAATCAAGTGACAGAAATAGAGATGGCACCGCTCGCTATTACTCCTAGTGACCCACAAGCAAAATTTTTGCTTTCTGTTCTCACAGCTTCATGCTCTACTGGCTTAGAGGGGTTAGTTACAAAGGGAGGAAAATTTTCCATCAGGAGACACAACAATAATTCCATTGAACTGGAATTTTAGACTGTTGCCTGACCACTTTGGGCTCCTCATGCCTTTGAATCAATAGACAAAGCAGAGGGTTACTATGCTTGCTGTCTGACTATGAAGGGGAAAGTGGACTTTAATAGAGATAAGAAAGAGTACCTCTGGAACATAGAAGATGCCTTAGGACATCTTGATAGTGAAAGGTTGTTGCTGAACCATGAAAGACACAGGGATTCTTGGCCTCCAGATGAGAAGAATTCAATCCGGGGCCAGAGACAAGGCTTGATTGCTCAGAGCTTTTTTGTAATCAAGTTTTATTAAAATATAAAAGAGATAGAGAAAGCTTCTGACATAGACATCAGAAGGGGGCAGAAAGAGTGCCCCCCTGCTAGTGTTTAGCTGGATGTTATATAGCTACCAGCAGTCTGCTAATTAAAGAAAAGAAATGTCTCAAAACTCAGAGAATGGCACTAGGTGAGTCATCCTGAGCCATAACAGGATTGACATGTATCTTGAAGAAAGACAGATTTCCATACAAATATATAGTTTTGTATAGATTAGGAGAACAATATATGAGTATGACATACTGGTTTGTCAAATTGGTTCTGAGCCTAAATCTGAGCCTCTAGGCAGAACTGGGCTCCAAAATCACTGCAGATGATGACTGCAGCCATGAAATTAAAAGACGTTTACTCCTTGGAAGGAAAGTTATGACCAACCTAGACAGTGTATTGAAAAGCAGAGATATTATTTTGCCAACAAAGGTCCATCTAGTCAAGGCTGTGGTTTTTCCAGTGGTCATGTATGGATGTGAGAGTTGGACTATGAAGAAAGCTGAGTGCCAAAGAATTGATGCTTTTGAACTGTGGTGCTGGAGAAGACTCTTGAGAGTCCCCTGGACTTCAAGGAGATCCAACCAGTCCATTCTGAAGGAGATCAGCCCTGGGATTTCTTTGGAAGGAATGATGCTCAAGCTGAAACTCCAATACTTTGGCCACCTGATGTGAAGAGTTGACTCATTGGAAAAGACCCTGATGCTGGGAGGGATTGGGGGCAGGAGGAGAAGGGGACGACAGAGGATGAGATGGCTGGATGGCATCACCGACTCAATGGACATGAGTTTGAGTGAACTCTGGGAGTTGGTGATGGACAGGGAGGCCTGGTATGCTGTGATTCATGGGGTCGCAAAGAGTTGGACATGACTGAGCAACTGAACTGAACTTAACTGAACTGAGACAGAACTGACTTGAAGATAGAGTCTAGGGTAAATGTGTAGTACATTAACATAGCTTAAGACAAACATTTCCTTAAGAAAAATGCATTGGTTAGCTCAAAGTTTGAGAAAAGTTAAGTTCAGATGGAACCAGGTGTCAATATGGCAACACAGAATTTTAAGAGAAACCTCTTTTTAAATGTGTATAGAGAAGGGGAAAAAATATAACACTAGCTTGTTTCCTCCTGCCGCTTAAGAGAGAGATAAAAAATATCTGACACTTGCAGCCTATTTCCTCTGTTTGGAGACCTCTGGCCTTCCTGCCTGTTACCCTCTCAATAGTACCATGTCCTGTGACATGGCAATGGAAAACTATGACAGTCCCATTCAAGGAGGGATACCAATGGCCCAGACCCTTTAAGAATGAAGTTTTCAGTCACCTACCAGGTAAAAACTTCAACCAGTCAAGTTGCTTGCTGAAGGTAAAGAGAATACAGAATAGGTAATGGAAGAAGGTAGTTATAAATACCAGGTACAACCACAACCATGTAACCAGTTACCAAAATGAGGACCGTCGTTGTCAAGAGTATTACTTCCTTATTTTGTTATTAATGTTTGTGTATCTGTATTTAAAGCAAATATCTTTGTTTTCTTCCCTCTTTTATCTTTTACCATGTCACATCGGATGTATTGAATCTATATTACAGTATTTAAATATTGTTAGACTTAAATTAAAATGTTTAAGTTACAAGATAGCAAGGAGAATAGTAAGCATTATCCAAAGGCTTTGCATCTTCTAGGGAATGGATGAACATGCTGTTTGTTCTACACAGGATACTTGTATCATGACAGGCAAAAGTAGGATGTGGTTATTGTCTTTATTGGGACTTAAGTATGCTTTAGGAGATAGATGAGGGGTTCAAGATGACCAAAAGTAGACTTGTGATGGCTGATTTTGAGTCAACCTGGTTGGACCACAGAAACACAAAAGATTGTAAGAGAATATTTTAAACAGCTGTATAACAAATTGGGGCTTCCCAGATGGTGCTAGTGGTGAAGAACCAGCTTGCCAATACAGGTAAATATAAGAAGATGCAGGTTCAATTCCTGGGTCGGGAAGATCCCCTGGAGAAGAGCATGGCAACCCAGTCCAATATTCTTGCCTGGAGAATCCCATGGACAGAGGAGCCTGGTGAGCTACAGTTCATAGGGTCACAAAGAGCTGGACATGACTGAAGTGTATAACAAATTGGACAGCCTAGAAGAAATAGATGGATCTTGGAATCATAACAACTTTCTAAGACTAAAGAAATAGAAAATCTAAATCAACTACAAGTACAGAGATTGAAATAGTAATCAATAAGTTCCTCCAAACCAAAAGTGCAGGACTTTACCAGTGAATGCTACCAGACATGAAGAGGAGTGGACACTTCTTAACTCATTTTTTTGAAGCCAACATCACCATCATACCAAAACCAAACAAGGACAACAAACACACACACACACATGAACACATGTGCACACACACATTACAGGTCAATGTCTCTGATGAACACAGATGCAAAAATCCTCAACAACATATTAACACACCAAATTCAACAATATGAGAAAAGGATCATATACCATGATCAAGTAGAATTTATTTTAAGGATGCAAAGACGGTTCAAACCAATCAACATGCGACACTGCATTAATAAAATAAAAGATAAAAAAGCATATGGTATAAAGCAATCTCAAAAGATGCAGAAAAATTTGACAAGATTCAATATACATTTGATAAAAACTCTCAATAAAGAGTATAGAAGGACCATACCTCAGTATGATAAAGGCCATGTATGAAAACACACAGCTAACATCACACTCAATGGTGAAAATTTGAAAGTTATTCCTTTAAGATCAGGACCAAGACAAGGATGCCCACTCTTTCCACTCCTATTCAACATAGTATTGGCAGTACTAGTCAGAGCAGTTAGGCAAGAAAAATAAATAAAAGGCATCCACGTTGAAAAAGAAGATGTAAAACTATTCCTATTTGCAGATGACATGATTTTATGTATAGAAAACCCTAAAGACTCCACCAAAAAGCTATTAGAAATAAAAAACAAGTACAGTTGAGTTGTAGGATACAATATCAATATACAAAAATTTGTAACATTTTTATGTGCTAACAAGCTGCTGCTGCTGCTGCTAAGTCGCATCAGTCGTGTCCGACTCTGTGCAACCCCATAGACGGCAGCCTACCAGGCTCCCCCGTCCCTGGGATTCTCCAGGCAAGAACACTGGAGTGGGTTGCCATTTCCTTCTCCAATGCATGAAAGTGAAAAGTGAAAGTGAAGTCTCTCAGTCCTGTCCGACTCCTAGCGACCCCATGGACTGCAGCCTTCCAAGCTCCTCCATCCATGGGATTTTCCAGGCAAGAGTACTGGAGTGGGGTGCCATTGCCTTCTATCAGAGTAAAAAGACAACCCTCATAATGAGAGAAAATAATACCAAATGGAAACAACTGACAAAGAATTAATTTCCAAAATATACAAGCAGCTCATACAACTTAATATCAGAAAAACAACCCAATCAAAAAGTGGGGAAAAGACCTAAACAGACATTCCTCCAAAGAAGACATACAGATAGCTAACAAACACATGAAAAAGTGCTCAGCATCACTTGTTATTGGAGACATGCAAATCAAAACTATAATGAGATACCACCTCACACCAGTCAGAATGGCCATTATCAAAAAGTCTATAAACAATAAATGCTGGAGAGGGTATGGAGAAAAGGGAACCCTCTTGCATTGCTGGTGGAAATGTGAATTAATGCAGCCACTATGGAAGGCAGTATGGAAAGTCCTTAAAAAACTAGGAATAAAACCACCATATGACCCAGTAATCCCACTCCTAGGCATATACCCTGAGGAAAAAGACACATGTACCCCAGTGGTCATTGCTGCACTGTTTACAATAGCTAGAACATGGAAGCAATCTAGATGTCCATTGACAGATGAATGGATAAAGAAACTGTGGCACATATATGCAATGGAATACTACTGAGCCATTAAAAGGAATGTATTTGAGTCAGTTCTTATGAGCTGGATGAACCTAAAATCTATTATACAAAAGAGTGAAGTGAGTCAGAAAGAGAAATGTAAATATCATGTATTGATGCATATGTATATGGTATCTAGAAAGATGATACTGATGTACTTATTTTCAGTGCAGCAATGGAGAAACAGACATAGAAAACAGACCTAAGGACACACGGGGAGGGGAGGAGGGACAGGGTGAGATGTATGGAGAGAGTAACATGGAAATTAACAATACCATATGTGAAATAGATAGCCAAAGGGAATATGCTGTATGACTCAGGGAACTCAAACAGGGGCTCTGTGACAATCTAGAAGGGTGGGATGGGGAGGGAGATAGAAGGGAGTTTTGGGAGGGAGGGGACATGGGTGTACCTATGACTAAATCTTGATGCATGACAGAAAACCACAAAATTTTGCAAAGCAAATATCCTTCAATTAAAAAACTAAAATGGCAAAAAATAGTCCCATTTACAAAAGGAATAAAATACCTAGAAATACATTTAACCAAGGAAGTGAAAGACCTATAATCTGAAATTATAAGACATTGTTGAAAGAAATTGAAGAAGACACCAAAACAAAAAAAAAAAGGAAAGATATTCTGTGCTCATGAGTTGGAAGAATTAACATTGTCAAGTGTCCATGTTGCCTAAAGCAATCTACTGATTCAATGGAATCCTTATCAAAATCCCAAGGACATTTTTCACAGAAACAGAACCAAAAATTCTAAAACATATATGGGACCACAGAAGACCTGAATAGCCAAAGCTCTCAAAGACAAAAAAGAGCAAAGCTGCAGGTATAACACCTCCTGACTTCAAACTATATCACAAAGTCATAGTAATCAAAATAACATGATATTGACAGAAAAACAAATATATATATATATCAGTGGAACTAAATTGACAGTCTAAAAATAAACCCACCCTTATATGAACAATTAATTTACATTAAGAACATACAATGGATAAAGGACAGTGTCTTCATCATTATTAATTATTAGAAAAATGCAAATCAAAACCAAATGAGATAGTACCTCAAACCTATCAGAAAGACTATTTTCAAAGAGGCAAGAAATGACAAATGTTGGTGAGGAGGTGGAGAAAGGAACCCTTATGCACTGTTGGTGGGAACCTGAATTGGTCCAGCCAGCATGGAAGACGGAATGGAGATGTCTCCTTAGATTAAGAATAGAAGTACCATATGATTCACCTGTCCCATTTCTGGGATATTAATGAATATAAAAAATGAGTATGAAAGAATATGTTTTCGAAGAATATGAAAACAGTAATCAAAAAAGATATTTGCACCCCCATGTTCATCTAGGCAGTATTTATGATATCAAGATATGGAAACAACTTAAATGCCCATTATGGGATGAATGGATAAAGGTGGTGTTGTATAGGTATATATATATTACCATAAAAAAGATGAAATCGTGCCATTTGTCACAACATGGATGGACCTTGAGGGTATTATATCATGTGAAATAAATGGAGAAAAGCAATTGCTGTATGATTTCACTCATATGTAGAATATGAAAAATAATAAAAATAAAATAAATGAATAAACCAAATGAAAACAAATAAGTAGATACAGAGAATAGTGTAGGGTTACCCACTAGTGTAGTGGTTAACCACTAGTAAATGGGTAAAGGAATTCAACTATATGATGACCGATGGAAACTAAATTTTGGGTGGTGAGCATGTATATATATAGGCTTCCCTGGTGGCTCAGATGGTAAAGTGTCTGTCTGCAGTGCAGGGGACCCAGGTTTGATCTGATCCCTGGGTTGGGAAGATCCCCTGCAGAAGGCAATGGCAGTCTACTCCAGTACTCTTGCCTGGAAAATCCCATGGACAGAGGAGCCTGGTAGTCTACAGTCCATGGGGTTGCAAAGAGTCAGACATGACTGAGTGACTTCACTTTCACATGTGTGTGTGTGTGTGTGTGTGTGTGTGTGTATACTCATTAAAATGAAAACCTACATAATGTTGTAGGTCAATGTTACTTCAAATAAAAAATACAGTACAGTCATGGAAATAGTAACAATCAGAGAAAGAAACTTTATCCCAAATTTGGTAGGTTAATTTATTCCTTTTAGCTTTCAGAAATATTTCATAAAAGTAGATGGCACAGACTCTAATGTATAATCTTGTTGTGAGTGGGTGGTAATACATTGAGATATCTGACACCCAGTTGTTAGAAGATCAGAAAAACTCAAAGTCTAACTGAAAGGCTAATTGTGTTTTGTGTCACATGTGGCACCACAGCAAAGGGGAGGCTCACCATGGGGGAAGAACACACTTTCTGAAGGCTGAGAGCCGTTCATTTTGCAGTACGTCCAAACAAATCTTACAGAGAAGAATAAATTTGTTCCACCTTCCTTACCTTCATTCAGGAATTTAATAATTCATTGATCAAAAGAGCTTTAAAAATATATGAAAGGAAAATAATTTACTGATATACTATTCCGACAATATTTCTCTGGTTTCAGTACAGGAAGCAAAGACACTGGACATTGACTGATTCAGTGATTATCAGACTCTTCTCTCTTACCACTCAACTTTTCTTGACTCAACTGCTAGGTTGCACTTTCAAGAGCTGTTATCAACTAGACATATGGCTCTCAGTCTTTTGAATCCAATTTGCTTGAAACAATCAAACAGAATGCTGTACAGAGGGTGAAGAGGTGGAGAAAGTCATGCACTAACTCCAGATGTTTACGGGTCACTGCTCTTGCCAGCATACAGGCTGCAGAGCTCCATCACTGCTATTTTTCAAGCCCATAATTCTTTGGGCTTATGGCCCCAATAAGTCTGATATAGAACTTTGATAACAGTATAATATTGATCCTGAAATTATGTGTTTTAAATACTGTATACTTGATCCTTGGAAGCCTGGTTGCCTCAACAAATTTGTTGGCCTTTTTTTTTTTCCCCATTGTGAATCTTGAGTAAAATCAAAGGCTATGAGATCACAGTCCTCTTTCAGGAAAAAAAATGTTAGGGTTAGGTAACCCTGGTTGATTTTATTAGTAACAATGGATAATATTTTAAATAATGGATAAAAATGTTAATGTGTCAATAAATTTATACACATAAAAGTCTTCACTTGATGAGACCAAAGCAATTATTATTATTACTTTTAAATAAGCAGAAAAGTGAAATTCTGTGTGTTATCTCACATAGCAATCAGTGTGATTCACACCAAAGTCTGTGCTCTTAGTGTTAGTCTCTCAGTCGTGTCTGACTTTTGCAATCCCATGGACTATAGCCCTCCAGACTCCTCTGTCCATGGAATTCTCTAGGCAACAGTACTGAAGTGGATAGCCATTCCTTTCTCCAGCAGATCTTCCCTACCCAGGGAAAGAACCCAGGTCTCCTGCACTGCAGGCAGATTCTTTATCATCTGAGCCACCAGAGAAGCTCCCTCCTCTAAAGTGCCTTCCCTATAGAGAATTCCAGGTCTTTGTTTTTGATAAGCACAAGTTACTGGGCATTTCCCTGAAGCATTGGGTCTACAGTGGTGGGAAGCCTTGGCATTCTCCAGCTAAATGCCTTGGAAAAGGATGAGGGTGTCAGGCAGTAGGAGGAAGAGGCAATGCTGCCGGCCATAGCCAGGATCTTTCCCCTTTAGAAACCCTGCTGAGTGGAAGGAGGAGGAAATTTCATGTCAACCAGTTTGGTGATCCAACCAGTCCATCCTAAAGGAGATCAGCCCTGGGTGTTCACTGGAAGGTCTGATGTTAAAGCTGAAACTCCATACTTTGGCCACCTGATGTGAAGAGCTGACTCATTGGAAAAGACTCTGATGCTGGGAAAGATTGAGGGCAGGAGGACAAGGGGATGACAGAGGATGAGATAGTTGGATGGCATCACCGACTCAAGGACATGGGTTTGGGTGGACTCCGGGAGTTGGTGATGGACAGGGAGGCCTGGCATGCTGCGGTTCATGGGGTTGCAAAGAGTCGGAGATGACTGAGTGACTGAACTGAACTGAATTTGGTGATCTACCAGGTAGGACTGAGAACTAACTTACAATAGATGTGCTTGAATAGGCTTTTATCATGTGGCTGTGTAAAGTTTCTTCACTTCCTAAAACATATGTACAATTAGGGAATGTGTTAGCTGAATGTTAAATTATGTGAGTCTATGAAACATGGTATTTAGATTGTATTGGGTTGGAATATTTTCAATAATTGAAAATATTCATTGGGGTTTTAATTTAAGATCTTATGGAAAAACCCAAATGAACATTTTGACCAACCCAGTAGTTTTGTCTTACTTTTAACGCAGCCCCCATCTTAGACCATGTTGCTTCCTTTCTAATACTCAGTTCAGCCTGTGTTTTTTCTTAATGAAAAAAAAAATGCAGTTAGAAGGGAAATGGGGATAGGGAAGGTACAATTATCAATACCACTCAAAACTACAAGATTTCAGAGAAACTGTGCTGTTCTTCCAAGTTAGTCTTTTTCAAAGTCTCTTAATGTACAAAATGACATTCTGAGAAAAAACCTCAATTCTGGCTATTAGGAAGAAGTTTGAAGCAGGCCTATTAGTACTGTTGTGCTTACTGACTTTTCAATGACAAGGAGTGCCAAGATATACTTTGTAAATCCAGCATACATGTACTAACCTATTTATTGAATGCCACCCAAGATTTCTACTCCAGCTTTGCCATGGTCCTTTGGTAAATATTAGACCACTTTCCTCGGAGAAGGCAATGGCACCCCACTCCAGTACTCTTGCCTGGAAAATCCCATGAACGGAGGGGCCTGGCAGGCTGCTTTTCATGGGGACGCTAAGAGTCACTTAGTCGTATGCGAATTCACTTTCACTTTTCACTTTCATGACTTGGAGAAGGAAATGGCAACCCACTCCAATGTTCTTGCCTGGAGAATCCCATGGACTGGGGAGCCTGGTGGGCTGCGGTCTATGGGGTCGCACAGAGTCGGACACGACTGAAGCAACTTAGCAGCAGCAGCAGTAGACCACTCTCCTATTGGAGAAGGAAATGGCAACCCACTCCAGTATTCTTGCCTGGAGAATCCCGTGGACAGAGTAGCCTGGTGTGCTGCTGTCCATGGGGTCGCACAGGGTCGGACACAGCTGAAGCGACCTAGCATGCGTGCACACATTGGAGAAGGAAATGGCAACCCACTCTAATATTCTTGCCTGGAGAATCCCAGGGACAGAAGAGCCTGGTGGGCTGCCGTCTATGGGGTCACACAGAGTCAGACATGACTTAAGCGACTTAGCAACAGCAGCAGACCACTTTCCTACTGGTGTTTGTTTTATTTAGTTAATATGAGTGTTCTATTCATGATACCAACAGGGGGTTTGTTATTCTAAGTTCTAAATGTGATTCCTCACTTGATATTGTGATGCAAAAATACATTTCATAGACTATTTGCAATCACAGATTATTTCTTCAAATACCAAAGACACTTTAGCTCTAAGGAGCTTAAATACTGTATCTTCAAAATCCTTTGATAAAAACATTAGAAGAAAAGAAGGGATTCACAAGTGTTTTTTCAGTGCTCTCCAAACCCCACAGCACTCTACATGAGATTATTCCCAGATTGTCTATGACTCCATATAAAACCAGTTCAACTTTTGATTGACTTTGTGAGTCAGTTCAGTGAAACAACCTGTCAGTTTCATATTATATAATGGTCTAACCAATTTAACTGAATTGCTAGGGAGTTTGAAGCAACCAAGCAATCAACCCAGGCAAAGCAGTTAAAGTGATTTTACCTATAGGTACAGTCTGAGCATTTGATATGAAGTGCTATAAGTTGGTATGCTTTATCTACACAAAAATTATATTTTCTTTATTATAAAATATCCCTATTGTTTTAGCCTGTATATTCTTCTAAAGTTAAGTTTACATAGAAACATCCTGAATTTTATTCTTTATTTATTTATATTTTCATTGGTCAGCATAAATTTCCTTTAATAATTTCTCCATTTCCGGTAGGATTTCATTTTGAGGTTTAACATATCAAACCAGTATAAAGTTTTACAGTTTTAGTAGATCTGGCTTCCCAGTTATTTAAGATAGAAAATGGAAATGCAAAGTTTACTTAAGAAATTTAATTTTTTCTTCTGTAATGTCTGTCTTCCTCCTCTTCATCAATCATCTTCTGCTTGTCTATCATTTCTTAGTCGATAGGTAGATAGCTGTCCTGTTCCAGATAAAAATTTAGCTGACAGGATTTCTGAAGAGATGCCTTTGATTTGCTCTTACGATATCTAAACAAGGTAAATCATCTGGTGGATACAGAGAATTTCGGAAAACCTCCAAGTCTTCATTAGTCTTTTGTTTATTTTGGTAGATAGCAGTGTAGACCTCTACAGCTTCACTGTGAAATAACATTTCAATAGTGATAGATTCTGAAAATATAGTCTTTATATCCTTTATTTTCTGCTTTTGAAAATTGTCAGTAGTTTCCTCCAGATGAAAAGTTGTTCAGACAGCATCCATGGTAGCTCTTCATAATTCAGTTTCTGCCTGTGAAATAACATGTCAATCAGATGGGTTTCTCTGATGTGTTCTTTCTGAGTTAACTGTTTAGCTTCTTGATTCCTTGCTGTTAATATTGCTTTGAGTCATCTTATTTTATTTTTACAATGGTTCCATAAGCTTTCAAAGGTTCAGCTAATACTTTGACTTCAAATCTTTCAACTTCTGCCTGTCAATAATCCTGAAGTCTGGCAAACTCATCAGCAAAGTTCTTCAGAACCCTCTTTAAATTTGGGGTCTCTGTAGAGACATACACATTGATGTCATTCACCAGGAGTTCTGCTTTGTGTCACAGTCTGGCAGTTTTCTGCACGTAAGCAGCAGAGATTTGGCACAGCTCTCCAAGATGCTTCTGCACATTTGTGGCAGCATCTTGTAATTGTTGGGTTTGAACGTCCTGGTTTCCCAAGCTGAGTCTCAACATCTCGCCTCACGCATGACTGGGGACTCTGGGCTGTGGCCTGATGACAGGGGCTCCAAACATCCCGAATTTTAAGAAAAAACAGATGTAAAATAAAGAATTTCTAAATTTATCTTTGTGGTTGGTTTAGTCACTAAGTTGTGTCCCACTTTTGTGATCCCATGGATGATAGACCACTAGGCTCTTCTGTCCATGGGATTTTCCAGGCCAGAATACTGGAATGGGTTGCCATTTCCTACTCCAATAGTCTATTGAAAAGGACTCTAATTTGGCAGTAAAAACCAAAATTAATACACAGTACTTTAATAGATATCACTACTCAAGAACAGTATGAAAAGTATTAATTTTAAAAAGATAAAGTATAAAGTATTTACTGAAAACAGTACCCACTAAACAACAGTTCAGGTCAAAGCCATCTATTTTTTTCTTTTCTTTTTGTATGAGTTATTTCACAGAGGAATAGTTGAGACTCCGTGACTGTATGTGATCATCTGAACGTTACGGTTGCTTATTCACTATTCAGAATGCTGAGGCTTATAGGTTGTCACTCCAAGTAAGAATGAATACATTTAGGGATAGCCATTTCCAACTATGTCCATGTATAGAGTCTTCTCTTGTGTTGTTGGAAGAGCGTGTTTGTTATGACCAGTGAATTTTCTTAGCGAAATTCTATTAGTCTTTGCCCTGCTTCCAAGGCCAAATTTGCTTGTTACGCCAGGTGTTTCTTGACTTCCTACTTTTGCATTCCAGTCCCCTATGCTCTATACAGTCAGCAAAAACAAGACCAGGAGCTGACTGTGGCTCAGACCTTGAACTCCTTATTGCCAAATTCAGACTTAAATTGAAGAAAGTAGGGAAAACCACTAGACCATTCAGGTACGACCTAAATCAAATCCCTTATGATTATACAGTGGAAGTCAGAAATAGATTTAAGGGCCTAGATCTGATAGATAGAGTGCCTGATGAACTATGGAATGAGGTTCGTGGCATTGTGCAGGAGACAGGGATCAAGACCATCCCCATGGAAAAGAAATGCAAAAAAGCAAAATGGCTGTCTGAGGAGGCCTTACAAATAGCTGTGAAAAGAAGAGAAGTGAAAAGCAAAGGATAAAAGGATAGATATAAACATCTGAATGCAGAGTTCCAAAGAATAGCAAGGAGAGATAAGAAAGGCTTCTTCAGTGATCAATGCAAAGAAATAGAGGAAAACAACAGAATGGGAAAGACTAGGGATCTCTTCAAGAAAATCAGAGATACCAAAGGAACATTTCATGCAAAGATGGGCTCGATAAAGGACAGAAATGGTATGGACCTAACTGAAGCAGAAGATATTAAGAAGAGATGGCAAGAATACACAGAAGAACTGTACAAAAAAGATCTTCATGACCCAGATAATCACGATGGTGTGATCACTGACCTAAGCCAGACATCCTGGAATGTGAAGTCAAGAGGGCCTTAGAAAGCATCACTATGAACAAAGCTAGTGGAGATGATGGAATTCCAGTTGAGCTATTCCAAATCCTGAAAGATGATGCTGTGAAAGTGCTGCACTCAATATGCCAGCAAATTTGGAAAACTCAGCAGTGGCCACAGGACTAGAAAAGTTCAGTTTTCATTCCAATCCCAAAGAAAGGCAATGCCAGAGAATGCTCAAACTACCACACAATTGCACTCATCTCACACGCTAGTAAAGAAATGCTCAAAATTCTCCAAGCCAGGCTTCAGCAACATGTGAACTGTGAACTTCCTGATGTTCAAGCTGGTTTTAGAAAGGGCAGAGGAACCAGAGATCAAATTGCCAACATCCACTGGATCATGGAAAAAGCAAGAGAGTTCCAGAAAAACATCTATTTCTGCTTTATTGACTATGCCAAAGCCTTTGACTGTGTGGATCACAATAAACTGTGGAAAATTCTGAAAGAGATGGGAATACCAGACCACCTGACCTGCATCTTGAGAAATCGTATGCAGGTCAGGAAACAACAGTTAGAACTGGACATGGAACAACAGACTGGCTCCAAATAGGAAAAGGAGTTTGTCAAGGCTGTGTATTGTCACCCTGTTTATTTAACTTATATGCAGAGTACATCATGAGGAACGCTGGACTGGAAGAAACACAAGCTGGAATCAAGATTGCCGGGAGAAATATCAATAAACTCAGATATGCAGATGACACCACTCTTATGGCAGAAAGTGAAGAGGAACTAAAAAGTCTCTTGATGAAAGTGAAAGTGGAGAGTGAAAAAGTTGGCTTAAAGCTCAACATTCAGAAAATGAAGATCATGGCATCCAGTCCCATCACTTCATGGGAAATAGATGGGGAAACAGTGTCAGACTTTGTTTTTCTGGGCTCCAAAATCACTACAGATAGTGACAGCGGGCATGAAATTAAAAGACGCTTATTCCTTGGAAGGAAAGTTATGACCAACCTAGATAGCATATTCAAAAGCAGAGACATTACTTTGCCAACAAGGGTTCGTCTAGTCAAGGCTATGGTTTTTCCTGTGGTCATGTATGGATGTGAGAGTTGGACTGTGAAGAAGGCTGAGCACCGAAGAATTGATGCTTTTGAACTGTGGTGTTGGAGAAGACTCTTGAGAGTCCCTTGGACTGCAAGGAGATCCAACCAGTCCATTCTGCAGGAGATCAGCCCTGGGATTTCTTTGGAAGGAATGATGCTAAAGCTGAAACTCCAGTACTTTGGCCACCTCAGGCGAAGAGTTGACTCATTGGAAAAGACTCTGATGCTGGGAGGGATTGGGGGCAAGAGGAGAAGGGGACGGCAAAGGATGAGATGGCTTGATGGCATCACTGACTCAATGGACCTGAGTCTGAGTGAACTCTGGGAGTTGGTGATGGACAGGGAGGCCTGGCGTGTTGCAAAGAGTCGGACATGACTGAGCGACTGATCTGACTGATCTGATCTGATTTCCAACTAAGATGTAATTTCTGGGAACAGAATTATCACTGAACCTGAAAAAAAATAGACAGTATATATGGAATAAGGGTTTTCAAGGTATTACTATCAGGGAATGGAGGACAGTGATGCCTGAAAAGTGGAGAGAAATGTGGTATGCTCTATGAATTTCCCTATATTTCTATGTTGAGAGGGCTTCCAGGCCATAGAATATGAAGACAGAGTCTGGCCAACATCCTGAGTTGAAGAGACAAAGCTGGGAGTTTGAGGAAAAACAGCTGCCCAGAGTTTACCTACCCAAAGGGCTGCAGAGGAGAGAGCTGCACAGAAAGAGAACCTGGAGATCTGAGCCCATCTCTTTGTTTCTTTAGCAGAGTGGTGATGAGTGAACAGGGGTGAGGAAACTACCCAAGGCCATGGAAAGAATCACCCGAATGGGTTAAAGATGACAGTCCCTGGCAGGGATATAGGGCTGATTATAGCCTTTCTTCTCTCCAGACTGAAAAACCTCCCGATTCGTAGGGCATCATGGTGGGCTCACTGGTGTCTTCATCAGTTATAGGATATCATTGATCTAAAACACTTCTCCAGCTTCACCTAACAAATCTTAAAAGAAAGAACAAACAGTACCCAAATAAATTAATTGTGACCCAGAACAAAGCTCAAGAATATTTACGACAATACAAAAATATCCAGCATCTATCAAAGTGATGCTCACAATGTTGGAATTCAATAAAAAATGATTGAACAAAATAATAGAAAAATATGACTCATAATGAGAGGGAAAAAATCAATCAGTTAAAAGTCTGATGTTATAAATGTTATAATTAGCAAATAAAAACATTTAAATAGTTCTCAAAACCCTATTCTATATGTTCAAAAAGTATAGAAGTAGAAGATATTAAAAAGAAAAATTTCATTTCTATAAGTTAAAATGTTGGATAAGAATAACACACTGGATGGGGTTTGTGAAAAAGCAACATTCCAGATGTAAAAATTTGCAAGCATGAAGACTTGGGAATATGTCTATTTACAGAAATAAAGCAGAAACAGAAATAAAGGAGAATTTTTAAAAATGGATAGAGAATCAGTGAGATGTAGAACAATGTTATGTGGCTAATACATTTAATGGAGTGCTCACAGAAGACAAGGACTAAAAAAATATTTGAAGAAATAAAGGCTGAAAAATTCCAAATTCAGTGAAGTCTATGATTCCACAGATCAATAATATCAATGAATACCAAGTACAAGAAACAAGAATAAAACTACAACTTGTCTAATGATGCATTTGTTGAAAACTAATGGTAAGGAGAAAATTTTTAAATCATTCATATGATCTAAAATATGATTCATATTTATATTCAGAATATATAAAAACCTCTGAAACTCAATAAAAAAGATAACTTATTTTTTTAAAATGGGCAGAAGGTTTGAATAGACCAAAACAGATATACTATTGAGGCAAATAAGCAAATGAAGCAACACACAGCACAATTCATCATTAAAGAAATGCAAATTAAAATTGCAATGAGGAACCACCACATATCTATGAGGATGGCTAAATTTATAAAGAATGAACATTCCAAGTGAATGTAGAGTAGCTAGAACTCTTATATAATGCTGAATGCTCAGTTGTGTCCAACTCCTTGCAACTCCATGGACTGTAGCCCACCAGACTACTCTATCCTTGGGATTTTCCAGGCCAGAATACTGGAGTGGGTTGCCATATCCTGCTCCACGGGATCTTCTGGACCAGGGATAAAACCCATGTCTCTTGTGTCTCCTGCATTGGCAAGCAGATTCTTTACCACTAGCACCACGTGGGAAGTCCCCGTATAATGCTGAAGAGGATATAAAATAGTACAATTACTTCGAGAGTTTGGCAGTTTCTTAAAAAATTACACCCACCTCTGCCATGTGATCCAGATAGTACACTCCAAAGTATTCATTAAAGGGCAATAAAAGTCTTTCCACACAAAGTCTTGTAAAAGTACTGTTCAAAAAAGCTTTATGTTTAATTGCCAAAATCTCTAAACAAATCAAACAAGTGAACAGATAAACTTGTATTTTATATGTTTGTCATATAATTTTATATACATATTATTTTATATAATAAATATTTATAAAAATTAATATAATTTACAATGTGTATAACATTAATATAATTATTCTATGCAAAAATTTATATAATGGAATTCTGCTCAGCAATAAAAATGAATGAACTGTTGGTATATTCTACACCAAGAATTAATCTCCAAATAATTATGCTGAGTGAATGAAGCAAGTAAAAATAGAGTATACTCAACATAATTCTATTTATATAAAATTCTAGGAAGTGCAAATGAATCCAGAGTGAGAAATTAGTCTGTAATCTAAAGTGACAAATTGCTTTGGGGACAGGGTATGTGGGTGGAGTGAGGAGAGGTTGGAGAGAGCATTAATAAAAACATAAGGAAAGCTTTGGGAATGATGGACATGTTCATTACTTTGATCATATGAATGGTTTCATGGGTGTAAACATACGTCAAAATTCATCAAACTGTACACTTAAAATATGTGGTGTTTGCTGTATGCTAATATAACATCAATAAAGAAGTTAAAAAAATAAGTATACTTAGGAATACCTAGCTTTCCTATCCCTCACTACCCCTGTTAACACTCTTAGAATGTGCTGTCTTGGATGGCAAACTGTAAGTGGTAACAGTGGCAAAATAAAAGATATGTGTTTTCCTTTGACATTTTTGTGTGGGTGCTCAGTCTTCTCCGACTCTTTGTGACCCCATGGACTATAGCCTGCCAGACTCCTCTGCCCGTGAAATTTTCCAGGCGAGAATACTGGAGTGGGTTGCCATTTCCTACTCCAGGGGAACTTCCTGACCTAGGGATCAAACCCACGTCTCCCGTGTCTACTGCCTTGGCAGGCAGATACTTCACCACTGAGCCATCTGCAAAGCCCTAACATTGCTATTGTCTTATTCAATATTACAGATGATTGGTTAAATATCTTTCTATATATACATTTTAGGGCCTTCCCGGGTGGCACTAGTGGTACCAATGTAGGAAATGTAAGAGACACAGGTTCAATCCCTGGATTGGGAAGATCCCCTGAAAAGGATATGGCAACCCACTCCAGCATTCTTGCCTGGAGAATGTCACGGACAGAGGAGCCTGGCAGGCCACAGTCCAGAGGGTCACACAGAGTCGGACGTGACTGAACCCACTTATCACACATGCATACACATTTTAATCATCTTGGAAACTTCTTCAATGGAATGTTTCTATTGGAGCTGCTATTTTGCCAATAACTAGTTATGTTACTGGCATAACGTATCTGGCCTCTCCTGGTCTTAGCCCTGGAAGCCAAAGGAAGAAAAGCGTCCTCTGTGATGACTCACCAATCAGATTTCATTATGCAGCTAACTCTTCAGCACTGGAATCATTTATTCCATGCTACTTGCCAGAGAAACTGTTCTTCGGGAAGTTTAAAACTTTTTGTGGAAACATTTTTGTCGTTAAAAAAAAAAAATTCATATTTCTTATAGAAAATTTTACAAAATACCCCTCCCCCGAATTTTAAGTACACTATATAGTTATAAGTGCTATTTTATGAAAAATCATATTTATATAAGAATGCTCTATAAAGTTATATAACTGGCTTTTTTCACTTGATATGAAATGACATTTTTTATACTAAACATTTTAATGGCTGTCATAAATTCAGTAATTTAGATATACCATGATTTTTCACCTATCTCCAGTGTTTAGACATTTATGTAGTTTTAAATGGTTTACTACTATAGATAACATTGCATCATTCACATTTTGCATATAAGTGTTTTCTTGGGGAAAATTCTCTGAAATGGCATTCTCTTCTTAAGCACATCCATAATCTAAAAATTCCTCTTTCTGGTTCAAGAATTCATTATTATCTACTGAGCATTTACCATGCAAGATACCATATAGTAGAGGATAAGGGCCTGAATGCAGTCAAGTCCTACAGAAGCTAAAGGAAGAAGAGATGACCATAGGAGTTTCAAAGTAATAAGTTTAAATTTGAATTTGAAATCTCTTAAACAGTATTTTAAAAATACCAAATATGGTATTGGAAGAAGAATGGTGGAGTGTGCTGTACATCTCTTCTTCTGCAGGAATTCTATGCTCTCTGTTTGGGTGTTTCCCTGCTGCTGCTGCTGCTGCTGCTGCTGCTGCTAAGTCGCTTCAGTTGTGTCCAGCTCTGTGTGACCCCATAGACGGCAGCCTACCAGGCTCCCCCGTCCCTGGGATTCTCCAGGCAAGAACCCATTTCCTTCTCCAATGCATGAAAGTGGAAAGTGAAAGTAGGAAGTCACTTGGTCGTGTCCGACTCTCAGTGACCCCTTGGACTGCAGCCTTCCAGGCTCCTCCGTCCATGGGATTTTCTAGGCAAGAGCACTGGAGTGGGTTTCCCTAGTAGTCCCCATTAGCATCAGTGTAACTAGAATCATAGATTCATATGCTAAATAAAAATTACTTCTCAGTATGGCTGCGGTTTTGTTTTTATTGTTGTTGTTGCTGCGATCCCATGGACTGTAGCCCGCCAGGCTCCTCTGACCATGGGGTTTCCCAGGGAAGAATACTGAAGTGGGTTGCCATTTCCTTCTCCAGGGGATCTTCCTGACCCAGGGATCGAACCCTCATCTCCTGCATTGGCAGGCAGGCTCTGTACTTCTGCACCACTAAGGAAGCCCGACTTAATGTCTACCTTGCTGATTTTAATGTTCATAGAAATGATACCAAGATGACAGTTTTTGAGCTCAATGTTAGTATGCCCCCCCCAAAAAAAATCCACATAAACTTCAAAAATTAGAGAATTTCATAAAATTAAAATGATGTATTTTTATTTTTTCAATGTGTATAGAAATTTACTTCCACAGAATTCAGATTTTATTATAAACACATTTTATTGGAAAGTGTGCTGTTGGAAATATTTGCAAAGTCACTAGTGGTGTTGGGTAGGCAAGAATGAACCATATAGTAAAGGATAAAAAAAAAGAAAAAGAGCAGTCAGAGGCAAATTAAAATCCTGGCTGAATAAGCACAGTATTGGTAATAATGTTATATTGATGTCAATGAAAAGACAAATATTAAAATGTACGTTGAGGGTTATTTGGTTCACTATTGTGAAACATTTGAAAATGCTTAAAAATGGATCGTTCACTTTGAAATGCTCAGAGAATTTTGATAACAATGGACTTTGTGAATAATGTCTGATTATTTAGAGAAGGGAATAATGGAGCTGGGCTTCCCAGGTGGTGCTAGTGGTAGAGAATCCACCTGCCAATTCAGGAGACATAAAAGATTAGGTTCAGTCTCTGGATTGGGAAGATCTCCTGGAGATGGGCATCACAACCCACTCCAGTATTGTATTCTTGCCTGGAAATCCCATGGACAGAGGAGCCTGGCAGGCTACAGTTCATAGGGTCTCAAAGAGTTGGACAGGAGTGAAGCGACTTAGCACACACACACATAATGGAGCTAAGCAAAAATACTGGAACTTATTCTATTCTGGACTGTAATGAAGGCCTGGAATTATCTGGACAGAGGGACATATGGCCATCTAGTCTTCAGTATTCAGCAGGAAACTGCTAAGGGGTCGTTACTACCATTAGTCTTCTAAAAGCAGCTGTGAATAAGATAGAAAATGATTCATAAATACAGACACGGGTTCTGCCACTCCATCCCCTATCAGCCCTAACAGATATTCTCAATCAATTGTGAGCTTTTCCCCATTAAACCTCACAGCAGCTCGGAATCCTTTTTAATGTAATACCACACGTGTGTTCACCACCCACAGATGGGCTTTAAAGCTATTTAATATGGCTTCCAAATCTGAGATATATTGATGTTTCAGTTTTCTCCTTACCTGCTTATTTGATAGAACTCTTGTGAAAGATACATCAAATAGTTCATGTTAAAGTACATTGTTAATAAAATGCTATAAACTGTTAATGCAGAGATGACAGCTAGGATAATTATTTGTTTATGGTTATAAAAATGTGGCTAATGCACAAACAAGCTAAATGCCTTTACCTACAGCCTAGAAGCCCTTCCTGTAGGCAGACTTTTTGGTTAGAGTCACAGTAACTCTATTGCACATGTGTTTTCCATTATACAGTGTGCTTCCCAGGGGCAGGGCAGAGTACGTGTCTTTCATCTTTGTATTTCTGGGACTTGGTATAACATTAAAAATATAGAATATGCTCAATGCTTGTTGAGCTAAAATTAGAATATAAAGCTAGATAATTCAAACTCGCCATTCACTTTTATTACAATCTCAGATGAGGCCAGCAATTCAGAGTTTTACCTTCCATCTACATTAGGCATTTTCCAGCCACTGTGAGCTTGGATTTTAAATAGTTTAGTCTGGATGTCTTCGCCCAATTCTGCTGTGATATTTATAAGCCAACACATATGATATTCTTCTAAATTATGTAATAATGTGCTTGCATTATGCTGGAGATGGTTCCCAAAAGATAAGTATTAATCCAACTACAAATATGTTTACTTTCTGAGATTCAAGTACCTAAAATAGTGATAGAATCTTTGACTGGGTCTTTGTTCAGCCTTGCTACCAACCGCCAACTGATTTTGAGATTCCAAAAAAAAAAATATTTCCGTATGTGTCCTCTTGAGTATTGTGCGCTTTATTTCCTAAGAATTTAGGATTCAACTCACTCCACTCCGAAAGTGGTGCATTTTAGTTTACAGAAATATTGAGACAGCAACGCCCTGGCAAATTTGTTTTGGAAGAAGAGATGACTATTTCACGCTCATGTTCATACTGCCTTGAGAGAAATTTGTAATCTGGATCCCACAGCTGTTGCTGGGTGAACCTGTGGGGTCGTTTTCCTCTGGCTAAGCCAGTAGGGGGTTCCCACTTCCTGTCTCTCCAGCAAGATGCTCTCTGCATTTTTTATTACTTGCTGTAACCTTAACAACCGTGTTTAGAAATGCGATTTTTAAAAAAAATTCTCTTTATAAATTATGTATGCCGTATTGACTTAAAATCATGCTCATTCACAGGTTCTGCATTTGAGAAAAAACAAAGAGGATTTTTGGATAGGGCTAGATTCTTAATGTATTTTTCAAGAGAGGGAACTAAAAGGGAAAGCTAATTTTTTGACTATCCTAAGAGATGGCTTTTGGACTGATGCCATAAAATCTTGTTTGTGTGTGTGTGTGTGAGCACAAGAGACGTGTCCCTGAGTACTAGCATGAGATTGATCTATTTCACCTGCCTCTCCCTCAGAACACTAAGCTACTTGAACACGTGACTCCAAATACCAAGGCTGTGAGACCCTGTGATAGTGTAAAGCTATCAGCTGGAGGAAAGCAGAGATGCCACATTTTAAGAGAGAGAATTTTCCAAGAGTAGACAGAGAGGGGCAGGTGGTTGGTGCCAAATTTTCTGCACCACTATGCACCTCAGAGCAAAACAGTGTTTTGCAGATAGTAAATTCTAGCAAATATCAGTCTTTTATAGTCTATATTCTTTGAGGAATGTTTTGGTCTGTTTAATAATTATACTTTGGGGAGAAATGAGCTTGAAAACATATTAGCCATATGTGGTTTGCATAAGATAAATATACCAGCCTCTGAGAACACTTACTGTTTTTGTTTTCATAAAACCTGCTTTAGGAAGGAAAAATAAAGACATGTTTTCAAGGTTTTCCCCTGATACTGATGTTCTCGTTTTTAGAGTTTCTCTCTTCACTCTGAGAGGAGGCCTTGAAGTCTTTGGGCCTATTCTTATCCTTGACTCACCTGATCCCCAAAGTTGGTTTCTCATTTTTAAAATGCAAAAGACATCATCCATCTGTGTGAATAATAGCATAAGAATGAACTCACCGTTAAAAATCACTTGTGATTTGGAAAGGTTGGTTTCTATAGCTTTTAAGTGCATAAAACTGAGTTGATATGCATAATGAGTCTTTTTATTTTTTATTCAACAGCAAGATGTTTCCTTCACTGAGCTTTGAATGGGTCTTATGAAGAATATTTTCAAGTGGTGCTGCATTTTGACTTTACAAGGCCATCATTACTGACTTTACAAGAGCTTCTGTGGATATATGTTGCTCTATCACCAACTTTGCTGGTGATTTAAATTCAGCACTAAATTGGCTCCAAGAATGTTAACCAATGAATTTGGATAGCACATTTTCTGACATCTTATCTAGGGCAATCTCAGCTGTTCCCTTGCAGAAATAGGTTTGGAGCAGGGCTGCAAAGCAACCTTAATTACAGGGCAGATGAACCAGCTACAAATGGACATTCTACTACTACATGTTCTGTTCCAGAGAAGGATGCAATCAGTTCAAGCTGTTTTTGACTGATGTTTCAGATCATGGTCTTGTAAACAGGTCTGAAAATAGCTGCTTTTTAAAGACTGAAAATTCCTGTAATTAGGGTATGCCTTAAAAATTAACCCTAAAAAAAAAAAAAAAAAAAAGGTTGGAGGATGGAGTAGCTTTCAGTTTTGAATTGCTAGCTGGATGGCTGCAGCACTGTTCTTAAAAGAGGAGGAAGCAGGTCATTAGAAGGGATGTGTCTAAAAGCTGTGTGTCAGAAAAGAAAGGAAAATGGAGTTTCCTTGGTGCCGGAGAACTGTATAATTAACTGGGATAACAAGCACTGATATTTATTGTGATGGGATGCAAAGAAGAAGCTGAAAAACAAAACTCCTGGTGTCTCTGCTCCACATCTGCCAAACTAATTTGGGGGTAATTTTATCATTTTAATCTGCTTGATGTTCTTCCCCAGTTGCTAAAGTACCCTGGTGTATACCAGATGTCAGACATTTAATGATGCCTCGGAGGCTCAGGATGGATTGGATTGCAGGTGTTTAATGCTTGCCAGGCCTTTAGATAAGCCCAGAAATTGGTGTTTCCTGGTTAGCACTGATTGACAATACTTCGATCCTTTAGTAAATGTTAATGGCCATTCTGGCCACTAGGAGGAGCTAGAGGCTACTCCATCCACTTTGCTTTGTATCACCCAAGACTGGTGCAGATGTAAAAGGCTTCATTCAGGTACTCGGGAGCTAAGGCGTAAGGACTATGAAAGATGGAATTAAAACTCCCAGCCTATGGAGATATGGCTTGAAATACAGTCAAGTGACTGTGAGTGCATAGTTCCCAGAGGCTAGGACTTAAGTCCTGGCAAACCATTAACAAAACTCTGAGTCTCGATTTCTTCAACTTTAGTGTAAGGATAATATTAGTATCTGTCTCTTAGATTCGTTGTGAGAAAAAATTAAAATTCTCCAAATAAAGAATTTAGCTTAGTGTCTGGTACAACCTAAATGCTGCTCCATAAATTTTATTTATTTTTGATACTATTATCTGATTGTGGAGCTTGTCTTCCAGCTAAGGTGAATGACGACTTAGGTTACCTATGCTATGATTCCCTTTCTAGAAGTAGTTTACCTGGATATTTGAAACACTAAGTCTGGAGTCATAAAGAATTGGATTAGAGTCCTGGTTTAGACATTCAATAAGTCTGTGACCTTGGGAAGTTATTTAACTTTGTCAAACCTCAGTTTAATGATCTTTATTTTTTCCTGCTTTATTGAGATACAACTGACACATAAAACCAGGTAAATTTAAGGTACACCATGGCAATTTGATACAAATATATTGTGACATGATTACATGTAATAGGTTTAGTCAACCCTTCCATCAACGTACATAATTACTTTTTTTTCCTTTGTAGTGAGAACACCTAAGATTTACTCTTAGCAACATTCAAGTATATAATACAGAATTGTTAACTATAGTCACCATGCTGTACATTAGGTCCCCAAAGCTTATTCATCTCATACCTGAAAGTTTATACCTTATATACATGAATGTTTCTACCTTTTGACCAATATCTTCTCCATTTTCTCCACTTGCCAGCCTCTGTCACGCACCATTCAACATCTCACTGGTCATAGGAGATTTTTTTTTAAACTGGACAAGTGAGTCTTCTCATTTCTACTGAACTCATATTCCTTCTACTTACAACTTTGATTCTGATGGTAAATTTATCTCAGTCAATTTGAGATGATAGACTTTGGTTTCAAAGGATATGGCCTTTATTCTCTTAGTCTTAGATGGTTCATTATTTTAGATAAATATTCCTGGATTTTTAATTTGGCCGCACTGGGTTTTAGTTGGGCTTCCCAGGTAGCTCAGTGGGTAAAGAATCTGCTTGCAATGTGGGAAGCACAAGAGACACAGGTTTGATCCCTGGGGTGGGGAAGATCCCCTGGAGGAGAGCATGGCAATCCCTCCCAGTGTTCTTACCTGGAGAATTTGGCTCTCCAGGGTTTTAGTTGTCCCACCAGGGGTCTTCAGTCTTCATTGCAGTATATGGATCTCCTTTGTTGCGGCTTGTGGGATCTAGTTCCCTGACCAGAGATCAAACCTGGGTCCCCTGCACTGGGAGCATAGAGTTTTAGCCACTGGATCACCAGGGAAGTCCAAAAATATTCCTGGATTTGAAAATCAGCTAGATGTGATGTTTTGAGAAAGAATCTCTTTTAGCATGAGTTTCTTCATCCTTAAAATGGGAATAAGAAATATCTAAGTTTTGACATTGCATTTAAAATGTGCTTATGAAAATAAAGTACAGTGCCTGGCACATGACAGGAAGTCAGTGAACAAGCCAGACTGCTGCAAGAGATGAGAGAGTGTTGGAGCAGAGGGAGCCGTACCATCCAACTGCAGCTGGGCTCCATGATCTAGAACTTACCTTGTCAGAGGACAGGGTCTGGACTTTCACTTTTATAGAATCCTTTCTCTTCCTCCTTTCAGCGTAGATGTTTTCTTTCTTTGTCCATTCTTATTTCTCCCTTTCCATGCTACTAGACCCAATTCCAAATCAACCAGATATAAAGTATGCAATCATAACTTGGTGCCTCTTGTATTGTTCACTGATGCTTTTTTTTTTTTTACTGTGATGGGGGAAGAGTCAACAGTGGCTAAATGCATTGCTCAGATTCTGGAGAAAGTCCAGCATGAGGATTCTGTCAGATTAGGAAGGTAACCTGTGGACCCAAGGACTGATAGTCAGGGTCAAGCAGAAAGATGTATAGTATGTGCTTACTCGCTCAGTCACGTCTGACTCTTTGCTACCCCATGGAATGTAGCCCTCTATCCATGGGATTCTCTGGGCAAGTATACTGGAGTGGTTTGCCATTTCTTCCTCCAGGAGATCCTCCTGACCCAGGGATCGAACCCAGGTCTCCTGCTTTGCAGGCAGATTCTTTACCATCTGAGCCACTAGAGAAGCCATAGAAAGATGTATAAGGAACTCTAAAACAACTCTAGAACACATTCAAGATGCAGTGTCATTTTATTCAGGTTTCTGCACATGACTCCTTTTTGTAGTTGGCTTCTTTCATAGCTTGACTTCTGCCAAATCATACCTTGGAGAAAAAATTAAAACAAAACTTTCCTTGCCACCACTGATGGATGTCTCTTGAACATTTTTTCAATGGGTGACAAGCACTCTGAGAACAACCAGTTGACAGGTGCCTGAAGTCAACAGTTTGAGCTGAAAAGGAAAAATGCATGTGATAGTGCTGCTTAGTGAGAATTAAAAATTTCCTACTAAACTTTAAACCCTTTAACATACTTGCAATGGTATTTTCTGAATTAGAAAAGCATGAGAGAAGCTAAAATGTGAGAAAGAGCTACTGAGAAGGTGAAAATATTTTTGCTGACATAAAGGACAGGAAAGAACCCTACAGCTTTCAGTGATATTGTGAACAGGACTTTGTAACATCTTTACTTTTATGTTGCTATGTGTAAATTATGAGTGAGGAAAAACTACAGAAGAAAAGATGATTCCATATTATGTTAGAATATTATATTACCTTGAGTGCATCTGATTACATTATCTTAAATACAATTTACAAAGTATAAAAAGGCACTTTTCTCTTTCTTCAATAAGTAATTATTGGACAGATATTTTTGAAATATTGGTTCAAATGTACATGAAATTATAAGCTGGTCTAACATCCATGGTCAAGGTATGGTGCTGGCAGGATGTTCAAAATATTCTTAGATATTAGCCTAGTTAGATAAATGGCCTTTGCTTTTAATTTTAAGTTTGATATGAAATAAATTATTTAACATGTCCACTAACACAGATGCTGATAGTCAATCCTGGGAAAAAGGAAAAGAGAAACTAAGTGGAAAAGTTAGCAACACTGTACTCCACCAAATTTGTTTTGCTGTATTACATCACATTCCAGAAATATTGATTCATCCTTTTTCAATATACCCTCTATTTGGTGAAAATCCTTGTGACTGTTTTTGAGGGATGCGATCACAGACAGGAATTTTATTTCATTTATTTGGTTTAGGGAGTCAAACAAATATGTTCTGAGGACCTATACTGCATGTTTCTATGGATTCATGGAATGAATGGAATGGAGGATTCATTTCTGTCAGGTGGTAAAGAATTGCTTCTTTGAGGAGGTGACATTTGAGCTAAGAAGTTAAGGATAAAAAAGACCAAATGTGAAAATCTAGAGCAGAGAAAATGGCTGGTACAAAGTCTTGAAAGCAAGAGTACTCGTGATATCTGGGTGCATTGGAAAAGAAATTTCCCTTAACAATTCTGAATCACAGACCTGGGTTCATTTCATGAAGCTCTTGCATGACTCCCCAGATACTAAGCAAAGACTTATTTTTTGGTGGTCATGGTTGGCATTGCCCCAGGCACCTAACGGAGGTAAACATAAATTTTCTCTGCACAGAAAGATCTCGCAGTGAAGCTTCCCTAAACATGCAAGTCAAGTCATCATAACTGGGAGACAGCAGAACCTATGGTCTACAAAATTAAAGGCTCAGAAAATGGCAAATGCTGGAAGGATCAAGACAGAATTGTAAATGAACATGTTAAATATGTTGAAAAAAAAAGAAAGAATAGGGGCTCTCTTTAACTAAAAGACATATATTGAACATATTTTATGTGTCAGGCAGTGTCCTGAGGGCAGATCTTAAACCTCCTAACATCTTAGAGGAACAAGATATCAAATCGCCAACATCTGTTGGATCATAGAAAAAGCAAGGAGATGCGAAAAAAACATCTGCTTCATTGACTATGCTAAAGCTTTTGACTGTGTGGATCAGAACAAACTGTGGAAAATTCTTCAAGAGATGGGAATACCAGACCAACTTTCCTGCCTCCTGGGAAACCTGTATGCAAGTCAAGAAGCAACAGTTAAAACAGGACATGAAACAATGGACTGGTTCCAGTTTGGGAAAGGAGTACATCAAGGCTGTATGCCATCACCCTGATTATTTAACTTCTATTTGGAGTACATCATATGAAATGCTGGGCTAGATGAAGCACAAGCTGGAATCAAGATGGCCAGGAGAAATATCAGTCATGTCAGATATGCAGATGACACCAACCTTAAGGCAGAAAGCAAAGAGAAACTAAAGAGCCTCTTGATGAAAGTGAAAGAGAAGAGTGAAAAGGCTGGGTTAAAACTCAACATTCAAAAACAAAGATCATGGCATCCAGTCTCATCACTTCATGGCAAATAGATGGGGAAACAATGGAAACAGTGTCAGATTTTTAGTTTCTTGGGCTCAAAAATCACTGCAGATGGTGACTACAGCCATGAAATTAAGAGATGCTTACTCCTTGGAATAAAAGCTATGACAAACCTAAACAGCGTATTAAAAAGTAGAGACATCACTTTGCTGACAAATGTCCATCTAGTCAAAGCTATCGTTTTTCCAATAGTCATGTACAGATGTGATAGTTGGACCATAAAGAAGGCTGAACACTAAAGAATTGATGCTTTTGAACTGTGGTGTTGGAGAAGACTCTTGAGAGTCCCTTGGACTGCAAGGAGATCCAACCAGTCCATCCTAAAGGAAATCAACCATGAATATTCATTGGAAGGACTGATGCTGAAACTGAAGCTCCAATACTTGGGCCATCTGATGGGAAGAGCCAACTCATTGGAAAGGACCCTGATGCTGGGAAGGATTGACGGCAGGAGGAAAAGGGGGCGACAGATGAGATGACTGGATGGCATCATTGACTCTATGGACATGAATTTGAGCAAACTCCAGGAGATAGTGAAGGACAGGAAACCCGGCATGCTGCAGTCCATGGGGTCACAAAGAGTCGGACAAGACTGAGGGACCAAACAAGAACAACATCGTATATGGTCTTCATTCAAGTTGATTACTTATCCTGGTTTTTCATCTCTGGCTGTGGAACACCTTTGTATATACTTCTCCTAGATACTCTTCTGAGTTCCATTCAAGATCGGTTTGCTTGTTTTTCAAAATGTATGTCATCTACCTTTGGTTCTGTGTTGTAGAGTGTGTTGTGGGCTACTTCAAGAGCACACTTCTTTTCTATTCTGCTTGTGATCTAAAATGAAAGTGCTCTGTCCTTGAGCCTGACACAGTGGGCAGATTTGAAAAATAATGATTAATTCAATGGTACATTTCATTGAAATGCACAGAGAACTGGCAAATGAGAATTATAAAAGGATTTGAATTATTTGGACCATTAGAATGAAGGGTGAAAGGCTTTAACACACACACACACACACAATGATAAAAGAAAAAGGGAGAGAGAGAAAGAAAGAAGTACATTGTTATATTGACATTTGAATTTGAATTTCATGGTTACTAAAATAACCATATAGATGATTTACACTCAATCTATTCTAGAAATAACAGAAAATGTAGGCACAAACTGGTGGTATTGATTACAATTAAAAAAAAAGTTTTCAACATATTTGAGAGATGTTGATTCAGTATAAGAATCTTAAATCTTTATTAAGAAATACGATGGCCTCATCTTCTCTGGTGGTGGTGTGTGGTTTAGTCGCTAAGTCGTGTCCAACTCTTGCCACCCCATGGACTGTAGCCTGCTAGGCTCCTCTGTCCATGGGATTCTCCAAGCAAGAATACTGGAGTGGGTTGCCATTCCCTTCTCCAGGGGATCTTCCTGACCCAGGAATTGAACCCGGGTCTCCTGCATTGCAGGTAAATTTTTTACCTACTGAGCTATGAGGGAAGCCCCTCATCTTCTCTAGAGACACTTAAAAAAGAAATTATGGGATTCTTATATTCTTCAAACTTTCTTTGTTGGCTAAGTGAAGCTTTAAAAAAAGAGAGAAATATATGAATGACCCATTAAATGAGGTTTAAGTTTTCTGGTTTTATGATATTATTTCACTTAGGCCCTTTCTTGGGTACTCTGGCAATGAACTGGATTAAACTAAAGAGTGTGTTTGTGTGTATCTGTGTGTTTGTGTTTGTATATTATCACATACTTTTTTTTAAAGAAAAAAAGATCATTTAAAGCATATGAACTTCCTTCTTTTTGATAGGACCAGCTAATCATATAGGAACAATAGTAAAAATCCACCATTTTTGTTTGAAGAAAAGAGGTGACACTGAGCTTGAAACTGCCATAATAATAGTAATAATAAAAATGTTTAATAACATTTTCAGTCATGCTTTTATCTTTTACCAAGCATTATTTCCTTTGAGTCTCATGACTGTGTGTTTAGTGGTTAGTTTTATCTCTAATTAGGTATTGTTTGATAGGACTAGATCTGATGTACTCAAGCTAGATTAACTAAAGGAAGATTTGTTACTAAGAGAAAGGAGTTCTAACAAAACCAAAAGATAGGTGGTTTGGGAGGGCTCCCACTGTATCGAGTCAGAGCAGGAAAGTCCTTGGTAACCCAGGCACTTCTCCACTGCTCTCTTGGTCTGCAAGTGTCTCCTAGTTTTCAGTGTCTGCCTGTCTGTCTTCCAACTTCCTCTTTCCTTGCAGAGAGGTCATTGTGTCTGCCTCCAGTTTTCATCCTTAACCCTGGATCTCACATGTTTGTCCTACTTCTGGCAGATCCAGCTAATGACCAGAATCCCTGTATTCCAATTTGAAAATTCTGGGGGACATTGGGATGGGAGTAGGGAGCAGAGAAGCTGAAGTGTACTGTATGGACAAGGTGAAGCAAGAGGTGGGGCCACAGGCTATCTAGGGGTAACTCATCGTGGGTGGGGGCAGCTTAGAGGAGATAGAGTAGGCTAGACACCCAACC
The DNA here is from genome assembly GCF_029378745.1 of Bos indicus. Taxonomy (NCBI): domain Eukaryota; kingdom Metazoa; phylum Chordata; class Mammalia; order Artiodactyla; family Bovidae; genus Bos; species Bos indicus. The sequence goes on along the minus strand of NC_091762.1, from coordinate 44,869,856 downwards.
TCCAGTGTGTCAAAATACATTCCCTTTACAGATGAGGAAACAAGGCTCTATACTCTTCACTACCCAGAGTACAGCTGAGATCTCAAAGCCCTTAGCATGGTAATTCAAGGTGAAAACAACAATAATCATTAAAATACATGTGGCAAAGTCCATCAACGTGCTGATGACAACTTTGATATTTTCTGAAATATTAAATTCTTTCAAAGAGTTTTTATTTTTTGGTATGTATCTGCTTTCTTGTTCTCTAAAGACATAAACAAACAAGGCCTTTACCACTCAGAAGAAAATTCCATGTCAAGCTGAAAGCTGAAAAATGAAGGGGCTGACTTTAAAAAAAATTAAATTATAATTGGAGGCTAATTACTTTACAATATTGTGGTGGTGCTCAGTCAGTAAAGAATCTGCCTGCAATGCAGGAAACCTGGATTCAATTCCTGGGTTGAGAAGATCCCCTGGAGAAGGAAATGGCAACCCACTCCAGTATTCTTGCCTGGAGAATCCCCATGGACAGAGGAGTCTAGCAGACTATACAGTCCATGGGGTCACATTGTGGTGGGTTTTTGCCATACATTGATTTGAATCAGCCACGGGTGTACATATGTCCCCCTCTCCCTGAACCCCGCCTCCAACCTCCCTCCCCATCCCACCCCTCTGGGTTGTCCCAGTGCACTGGCTTTGAGTGTCCTTTTTCATGCATTGAACTCAGACTGGTCATCTATTTCACATATGGTAATATACATGTTTCAATGCTACTCTGTCAAATTTGCAGTTCCCTGATTATAGGCTTGGCCTCCTTTTGTGAGTTAGGAGACATTCTTTCCTAATGGTGTGTGATAATCTGGGGCTTTCTGCTGTCTTATATGGTACCCAGAAACCATATTTAATGAGAAAATATAGTGTGATTTGTAATCCATTCCAAGATATTCAAACACAGATTTGGTTTTTGTTTCATTTGAAAGTTGTAGAGTCATTATTGTTGCTTAAGTAACAGAAAACAGGTTCTTTCAAATAAACTGCAGTTTGACATATTGAATGGTGAATATATGTCTTACTTTTGTCTGATGACCCTAACATTTCTGGTAGGCCTCTGTCTCACTAACTCATAAATTTTCAACAGTGAGGCTCTTAGGGCTATGTGGACAAGGAGTATGAGATTCTGGCTTTCCCCTTACTTTCCTAATATGTTCATTAACATCATTAAGCAAACAATTCTAGGCAACACTAAGAGTGGAGCTTATTATCTTTATAAAATCCCAGCTTCTACTTCAGTGTCTCCCACATAGTAGGTGTTTATTCTTCATTAAATGCTATTGTTTCACCTTAAGATTTCACCTGAAAAGAGACATTCAGTTGGAAAGTTCCACCATTGGAAGGTGTTCAGATTAGGCCCCATCAGTAGTTCAGACAGAAAACAACTGTAAACTCATCCAGAGTGAGCAACAGTTCCGAGTGACCCAGAAATCAACCAGTCTTCAGGCTGCTGTTTCTCTAAGATATTCTGGAAACTGACATAGTATTCCATATTAATGCAAAGCTGAAGTAATTTTAAGCACTGTTGATAGGCTGCAATATAGGATCTAGAACATAGAAAAAAATTAGTTCTACTCTATCTTTATGTTATTTTCCCTTGTCTCCATTTCCATTACTTCAAAAAATATTTAATAATATCAAATATCCTGCAGGCTGGAAAACAGAGACAAATAAGACAGAGTTCCTACCTTTAAGAACCTTTCAGTTTGCAGAAAACAAAGAGAATTAATAAACAGTAATTAAATAATATTGATACTTCGATTAAGGGTATTATACATGCATGCATGCTAAGTCACTTCAGTCATGTCTGACTCTCTGTAACCCTATGGACTGTAGAATGCTAGGCTCCTCTGTCCAAGCGATTTTTCCAGCAAGAATACTGGAGTGGGTTGCCGTTTCCTTCTCCAGGGGATCTTCCCAACCCAGGAATGGAACCCGAGTCTCTTATGTCTTCCACATTGGCCAGCAGATTCTTTACCACTAGAGCCACCAATGAAACCCTAAAGGGTATTATGGTTATACGTAAAGAAGGAATTATTTTAATCTTAATATTTGGAGAGTGGTGTTGTGATGTTTTCATAAAGTTTTAATGTGAATGGCAATTCTTTAGATATTTCTTAAAGAAAATTTTTTTCACTTTGAGAGATTAAAAAAAAGTTAGGTATTAACTTGTAAATGAGAGCTTTCTACAAAATATTTTTATGATTATCTCCTTTTTGGGGGAATAAGTATTAAACAGACCACAAGGTAGCAGGGTTTTCCCAGGCACAGAGAAAGGATACAACTTGTGCCTGATGAATGTAGGGCGGCTGCCATGGAGCATGGGGTGAGGGTATACGTGATGCTAGAGATGGGCTCCTCTTGGCTGATGTGCAAATTTGTGGCTTTCTTCCGTCAAGTATTCTTACTGAATGTCTGATTCTGGGGTTTGAATTGGAAATTTTGGAATGATAGTTAATGACCATTTACTAAAGTATGGGTATATAAAATTCTGAGGGCAGAAAGGCAAAAAGGAAAGAATAGGATCACAAAATAAGAAAATAAAATTTGCAGGGATTATGTTTCCTAGATCTAGGTGTTATTCTCTAAATCCTGAAAGTTTTCATGGGGTTTCAAACCATATGGGTTTAATTAATTTTTTCCTAGCAGATGTTCAAAGGCAGTTTTCACATGCCAAAGATTATGAGAAATGTCCAACCAAAAGGATACTGGAATGATAAATCTGACAGGTTTTGGTGGTGAATATAACAAATACAATTTACATACTTAGATGCTTATTTTTACTGCAAAAGCTTTTGGAGAAAATATTTAAACCATTATTGAAGGTCTCTGATATCATAAATGCCTGTTAGTTGGCTTGTATCTACCACTGCCTGTCATCTCAACCCACCTGTTCTATAAACAGTACATTTTCCAAAACCATTTCCTGAAGTCTAAACACTGAATAATGTTTAAATGAAAAGATGGAAAAGAAAGACAGAAAGCCTTCAGATTGGCTTTCCCAGGTACTTTCCCCCCACATTCTATTATTTTCCTTACCTTTGGAGGTCTAGTGACTCAGTAACATAATCACGATTCATTGATCATAAGGACTAACTCATACTAACCAAATTTCAATAAACTGAATGGCTATTTCACTGCTTGATACTGAGGGATATTCATTTCCAGCAACCAAATAACCTTCTTCCACCCAAGTCGATCCCTCCCCAGACTCAGAGTCTGGGGTATTAAATTGACAACCAGAATATTCCTTGTGCATGCTAAGTTGCTTCAGTTGTGTCTGACTCTTTGTGACCCTGTGGACTGTAGCCTGCCAGGCTCTTCTGTTCATGAGATTCTCCATGCAAGAGCACTGGAGTGGGTTGCTATGTCCTCCTTCAGGGGATCTTCCCTACCCAGGGATCCAACCTGTGTCTCTCACATCTCCTGCATTGGCAGGTGGGTTCTTTACCACTAGTGCCACCTGGGAAGCCCCAGAATCTTCCTTGGCAGGCACCAAATCAGATAAATGAAAAGTAGAACATTTTGAAGATGGTTTTACTGATCATGATGAGATCCCACAAACCTTCCCTTCACAACAGATTTGCCCCTTTCTAATAAAAAAAAAAAAAAAAAAAAACATTTGTCAGACTTCATGTCTATTTTCTTTAGAAAGTAATGGAGAAATACTACCAAACTCATTTCTGCTTTCTGTTTTTTTGTGTGTGATCTTTGAAGATATCTCTATTTCTTTTTCTTTAGATTGATTTTTTTCACTCAGACTTGGATGTCACTTCAACAGTCTCCATTTGTTGAGACAATCACAAAGGTCTGTCCATCTTTACTAGGAGGGGACATAAATCTCACCACTCAATGAGAGGAGCATCAAGACGACATCATAAGATGTCCTGTCTCATATGGGACAAGATATGTTGATGATGGTCGTCTTTGCAAAATACAATCTGCCACAGCCTATTCTCTGTCTACAGCAATTCACATTGCTTTTGTGTGCCAGATGTGTCTACCTTTGCCTCAAGATTTCCAGAGTTTCATCTCATTACAGCACATGCTCAAAATTCAGTATTTCATCATTTGAATTGGATTTGGTCTCCTCATGAGAGTTTCCTCAAATTTATCAAGTTTAGTACAGTTCCTCTCAATCTAAAGACATGTAAATTAAAAGAGATAAGTTGTCTGGCTTTTAGCTCCCTGACCCCAAAACGCAAATTCTGGTACCTGAATAAAATAACTGCTCAAAATGAGGAGTATATGAAAAACATACATTCATTGGCTCAGAGCAGTTCTAAAATCCAGTGGGACACATTTCACCAGTTCTCTGATTAGGGTTCAATCTTACTTTATGGGAATTATTGGTAGCACTTGATTCTGTACTCTGAGTTCTTCCTCCCCCCACCTCCAAGAAGCCTGTGGTTTTAGTTGAGAAGCCTTCCCAGTCTGCTTCCTGCCTGCAAAATTTTTTAAGTGCAAATGTTTCTTTTCACTTTGTACTGTCTCTGCTTCTTTCGATCTATGATGACAGTACTTGTGACAAAGCTGCTGCTGCTGCTAAGTCGCTTCAGTCGTTTCCAACTCTGTGCGACCCCAGAGATGGCAGCCAACCAGGATCCCCAGTCCCTGGGATTCTCCAGGCAAGAACACTGGAGTGGGTTGCCATTTCCTTCTCCAATGCATGAAAGTGAAAAGTGAAAGTGAAGTCGCTCAGTCGTGTCTGACTCTTAGCGACCCCATGGACTGTAGCCTTCCAGGCTCCTCCATCCATGGGATTTTCCAGGCAAGAGTACTGGAGTGGGGTGCCATTGCCTTCTCCGTGTTACAAAGCAGTTCTTTTTAAAAATATGACTTTTCTATGAATCTTATTGGGGTTCACTCCCACTGACAAAGCCACAAGTGTCTTTAAGACTGGCCACCATTTCTATTTTGGCCTTCCTGAAAGTAAGCTAAATGACAAAATGCTTAATATTCTTATGAATCCCAATTTATGGTAGAATCTGCAAGGCATTCTCTAAGATATTTAAAGTGCTTTTGACTTGTCCAGAAGTTCTTATAAGACACTCTATTCGAACTTTATAAAGTCAAGAAAAGAGCCTATAATCCCTTCCAGGATTTGATCTTTGTTGTGACACTTAATTTGAGAATCATATGCCATTTGGAGAGACTAGATATGAGAAATAGTTTTATTTTTGAGCCCAGCAAATTCTGACTGATATTTAACAGTTTTTCCCTTTAGCTCAACTTGTTCCTTTCATATTTTATCAAAACCTAGGAAAAGAAGCCAGGTGGCAATTTTAATATTTTGCCTGGAAATCTTAACTATATCATTATTTCCGTGATAATACATTTTCTATTTTTTCACATTAGAGCAGGCAATAGTGTTGGCAAGTTTTCTGCCTCTACATAACAAGAAACCCATTTCTGTAGATTCCAGTAACATTTTTCTTATTTTTCTTTAATTTCTCACCCATAGCCTTCGGGCTTTGAGATCCTTTATATATCTGTAACATTCCCTTCATGTCCCTTCTAGCTTTCACAGTCTTAAGCTCCTTCCAGCTTCTACCCACTACTGTATCCCTAAACCAAAATCTCATATTTAGGTTTTTGTTATGGCCTCACTCATTTTGGAATATCAAATTATGTGTCAGGCATCTATTGTTTTATAGCAAATCACTGCAAATCATAGTGGCTTAAAACAATAACAATCATTTATTTTGTTCAAAACTGTGCAACTTGGGCAGGGCTCAGTGGGGATAGCTCATTTTTGCTCCATCCAGTGTCAAACAGGACAGCATGCTTGTAGTCTGGATGACCCGTTTTCAGGATGGTTCACTCACTGAAATCTGTTGACTGGAGTTCAACCAGGGCTTTTAGCCAGGGGCCTTGATTCCTATTCATGTGAGCCTCTCCATGGGTTTCTTGGACCTGCTCACATCATGGTGACTGAGTTCCAGGGTTGAGCATTCCAAGAAAACAAGGTAGAAATGCATGGCATTTTTCTGGCCTAGCCTCCAAAGTCATATAGCACCACTTCAGCTGAAGTCTACTGGTTGAGAAGTGTCAAGGTCATATGGAAAGGGAATTATTGTTACAACAAATTTTGGAAAAAAACAGCCTGGTCCAACTAGGATTGTTGAAAAAGTCTTCCCATTGATGGGCCATTTGTGAGCTATTTTTTGTCTAGTTTTCAATCTTCATATTTGACTTATTGATTTATATATGTTCTTTGTACATTGAGAATATTGGTGTCTATCATATCCATTGACAGTATTTTTACTTCAGAACATTCCTTGTTATGGTCCAATAGCTTTTTAAATGGACCGCACTGGTGTCGCCACCCCAGCATCCACGCCGGAAGTGTGCTGTGGTGGAGGCGCACAGGCATACTCAAGTCCTCTGGGCTCTCATTTGCTACACCTATGAAAATAAAAATAGAAGAAAGCAAAAATTTATAAAGTAAAAATAAGAATATTATATTTGTCCTATGGCTGATGGGAACAATCCTATGCTAGTGAGGTATTTAAAGGGAAGAACTTCCTAGAGTAAGAAATTAAAATATATCTCTTATATGCAAACACTGGACAGTACCTAGCACATAGGTGCTTGTTTAATGCTTGCTTAATGACTAGTTTCCTTCCATCAGGGATAGGCTTAGTTTGTGCTCTCCCAAAAGCAATCCCTGAGTATTTTATTTGGGAAGGGAGTTCAGTAACCAAAGAGAGGATGGTGCTATGATGGGTTTCTGAGTATAGACAAAAAAAGACTTAATCTATCTGGGACTCTTTAAAAGGCTATTAGGAACACACTTCAGAATAATCCCACCAGGAGGCAAAGGATACTGCAATGTCAGGCTATCAATGCTAGTGCCTGTGGTTTGAGTGTTAATTCTGGGAGCATTTGCCTGTGACAGTTCCAGCCCTCTCTGAATGCAGGTGCTTGAGATAAAAAGCCATTGACCCGCACAAGAAGTGCATGCCAAGGCACAGTTACCCTCTGTGGTAGGGGCCAATATTCAGGTGGGCCTCTGGCAACATTTACTATAGTGATATATTGGATAAAGGGAAAAAGAAAAGAAAACCTGTAAAGATGGACTAACAGAAATGGAACAAGAAAGAAGGGATTTCTACTTGTGGAAGAAAAATTAATTCTCTTACAGCTCCTAAGAAGGATGCAAAACCAGTTACTTTGGAGGTCAAATAATATAAGTGAGAACTTTAAGTCAATTTCAAAGTTTATCTGAGATGAATGTGTTGAAGTGGTACATTTCTGAATCAAAAGTAACAGACTTTGGGTGAGAATTATTTGCTTATAAGGTAGCACTTTAAGTATATTAGAAAAGAGAATCATGCTCTAATACCAAAAGAAAGATATGAGAGTTTTGAAACAAAGAGAAAGTGCAAAATCTAACAGATATTTTCTCTCTCTCCCTCCCTTGTTTGCATTCCTTCTTTAGAATGTACAAGTCCAAGAGGAATATTGTTAAAAACAGCTATGACCAAATATAGGCTTAGCCTTACTATGAAACCTTTGCTTTTACCTTTTATGTCATCCTGGGACCTCCTAAGGTAATGACATGTGATTAATTGTTGCTTATCACTTAGGGTCAATTTGGCCCTTAGAAACTATCCTCTCTTTACATTAGTGGCAAGCTGCCGCAGTCTGATTACTATTCAGTACTGATCTCCCAGTGAATGATAATAGAATTAACTTAACAAACATACAGAGTAAAAATGAAATGTCAACTTTTATTACATACTTTTCTCCCATCTGCCAGAGTGATTTAAATGCCAGTTTTAAAAAGTAAAGAGACAACCAGCCGGCCTTTCAGCGGGGGTTTTCATATGGCTCCTCGTAGTGGATGGCGTTTGGTGTTCTGCACGCCGGCCCAGAGCACGGGTGGTGGCATTGGGTAGCACATGGCAGTAATCCCTTGTCCATCTGTGTCCTTCCTCGGTCTGGGATAAGCTGTTATGGTTGAACAACTCTGCTTGGGCCTTCCTTTTCTGAAAGTTTCTTGAATTTTGAATCTTGGCTGTTGCATTGGCAAAAGTTCTGCTTTCCTCATTCAAGAGAGATGTTGCATTTTCTCTTGCTTTCCAGACTGCTGTTCTTGTTGGTTGTGAGCCAACGATATGGATGAAAGCATTTGGGGTTTGGGTGGTAATTCTCTGATGAAACATGGCAGCTTGTAAGATAGATTTTGGAGGACATAGAGTATAATTTTTAATCTTTCTAGATAAATCAAAATTTACTCTAGGATATTAGTAACCCACCCAGAATAAAGCAGATATTTTATCTCCTCCACATGGCTTATCTGTACTTCTTGTAGTTTCCCTATACTTACTTATTTTCTAGAGCTTCCCTGGTGGCTCAGTGGTAAAGAATTTGTCTGCAGTGCAGGAGCCACAGGAGACATGGGTTCAATCCCTAGGTCAGGAAGATCCCCTGGAGGAGGGTATGGCAACCCACTCCAGTACTTTTGCCTGGATAATCCCATGGACAGAGGAGTTTGGTGGGCTACAGTCCATGGGGTTGCAAAGAGTCAGACGTGACTGAAACAACTTAGCACGCACAGACTTATTTTCTATAGTCCCATTAAAATGCAAGTTCCAAGAATGTGAGAGCCCTATTATTTCTTCTGTGCAAGCATACTTTCAGCCTACTTGGTACATAATAGTTGTTCAATAAGTACATTTTGAAGAGTTGAGTGAATATCATCTTGCTGCCTATTGAGTCCATCATTTTTAAATATATTGAGTTAATAATCAATGAAATTGGCAAGAACTGAGCCTGCCTTCTCAAGAAAATGTTGCCTGGAAAGATAACTTCATATGTGCCTCAGAACAGTTCTTCCCCTGTCACTGTAGCAGACAGAGAGTCAAAAGTAAATAAATCAGAAGCACTGAATTCTCTCACTTCCTGCTTCTGTCAGGTAGTGCCCAAGTCAATCTGAGTTTGAGGCTGGAAGATATAGGTCACATTGCTTAAGGTCCAAAATAAAAAAGAGAAAGGGATCCAGCGATGGCAGAAATGTAGGAGAAAAGCTGTTGATTAGAAAATGCTGGGAGAAATGTCAATAACCTTGGATATGCAATAACCTCAGATGACACCACCCTTATGGTGAAAAGCAAAGAAGAACTAAAGAGCCTCTTGATGAAAGTGAAAGAGGAGAGTGAAAAAGCTAGCTTAAAACTCAACATTAAAAAAATGAAGATTATGGCATCCAGTCCCATCACTTCATGGCAAATAGATGGGGAAACAATGGAAACAGTGACATATTTTTATTTTCTTGGGCTCGAAAATCACTGCAGATGGTGACTGCAGCCATGAAATTAAAAGATGCTTGCTCCTTGGAAGAAAAGCTTTGAACAATCTAGACAGCATATTAAAAAGCAGAGACATTACTTTGCTGACAAAGGTGCATTTAGTCAAAGCTATAGTTTTTCCAGTAGTCATGTGTGGATGTGCGAGTTGGACCATAAAGAAAGCTGAGTGCCAAAGACTTGATGCTTTGAAACTGTGGTGTTGGAGAAGACTCTTGAGAGTCCCTTGGACTGCAAGGAGATCCAACCAGTCAATCCTAAAGGAAATCATCCCTGAATATTCATTAGAAGGACTGATGCTGAAGCTGAAGCTCTAATACTTTGGCCACCTGATGAGAAGAACTGACTCACTGGAAAAGACCCTGATGCCGGGAAAGATTGAAGACAGGAGAAGGAGACAACAGATGATTGGATAGCATCACTGACTTTGTATGAGTTTGAGCAAACTTCGGGAGTTGGTGATAGACAGGGAAGCCTGGCATGCTATAGTCCACAGGGTCACAAAGAGTTGGACATGACTAAATGACTGAACTGAACTGAGAAAAGCCAAAGTCAGGAGCCACAAATACTGGTGCCTGCAGGGACATTGTAGGGATGTTTGGAACCCTGGGGAATTTTACCAGTTCATCAAAGGTTTTGATGAGACAGAAGTTAAACCTCTTGGAGTGGCAGCTTTCTAGAGAGGTGGCTGGTACATGTATTCTCACCGCCATTAGAGAGAAGTAGCGCAGGTCTTCCCAGGCAGCCTTGCTAGGGGTCATTCCTCTTCTTAAAAACTATTGTTTCTCCCAGAATGATGCATCTCCCTGTTGGAGTCCTGGTCTAATAATCTGTGAAATACTCTAATCCCTCTCCAATGTTCCCAGTGTCCAAACACCAACAGTGTTTTTTATTCCTTAAATTATGAAAATATGATAGCACATTTACAGGAGACTTGGAAAATATGGAATAAAGGTACATATATTTCCACTATATGTTCCAAATCTTTTTTTAAAGTAGATAGTTAAGATTTTTTAGTTGGAGTTTCAACATCAAACTAAAAAATTAATAAAATGAATATACAAAGTAGAAGGAGATCATAGACCTGAAAAGCACTATGAACCAATTCAACATAATTAAGATTTAACAATTTTCACAAGCAGTACTTATTTTTTAAAAGAATCATCTTTGTATAGTTTGAAAAGATACAAATTCATCTTTGTATAGTTCTGATTTTGTTTTAATATTCATTTTAATATTTGTTTCTATGTTTTATCTTTGGTTTAAATTCTATTCCTTAGGGAACAGAATTCCTTGTTATTTCTTCATAAGACTGGGTTCTCAAGATTACTTGCTGTTCAGTCACTAAGTTGTGTGATTCTTTACGAACCCATGGACTGTAGCATTCCAGGCTTTCCTGTCCCTCACTATCTCCTGGAGTTTGCCCAAGTTCATGTCCAAGATGACTTAAAGGAAGTCATTATTCCCTGGAGTACTCAGGGTGGTTAACTCTGGTGGCCATTTCAGACAAACCCTGAAATCTAAGTGGTTTAACACAGTGAAGGCTTATTTCTTTTTCTTGTTGGTCAGGATGTCTTTCTGAACCTTGTAACTATGCTCTCTGAAACATGGGGCCTTCTGGATCACTTTGCCAAAGGAAAAGAAATCTGAAAGGGGCAAAGCCACTGAAGTGACACACGTCACTCAACCCACTGACCCAGCTTAGTTATGTGACCATAACTGAACTGCAAGGGATGCTGGGAAATTTAGGAGAGCACAAGGATATTTGGTAAACTCTGTGTTATCTGCTACATGCTGCTCCCAGTGTTTTAAACTTTTTGACTATCTGTATCTCCCACAGCGTTTGACTCTTCTTTTTTTTATTTTCAGTTATTTCTTACAAGACAGAATTTGAAGTACCCTCATCACCTACAACTATATCATTCATCAGCTGTGCTACACTCCCTGTATGGTCATTTTTTTCTGACCATCATTGTATCCAGACACCTTTCCCACACAAAGCTGAGAGACTTGTACACAGCTGAATAGAATACTAAAACAAAATGTGAGAAGTGTGCTGCTTATGTAAATACAGAATTTATAGCCGCACACAGAAGGTTTACCTAACCCAGACCTTTCCTGAATGAAGAGATGTCTAATTTGAGTTCCCAGTAATTAATTGGTGTCAACCAGGTAGGAGCAAGGGATTCCAAGGTGGTGCTAGTAGTAAAGAACACACCTGCCAAACCAGGAGATGTAAGAGTCAAGGGTTTGATCCCTGGGTGGGGAAGATCTCCTGGAGGAGGGCAATAACAACCCACTCCAGTATTCTTGGCTGGAGAATCCCATGGACAGAGGACCCTGGCGGGCTATAGGCCATGCAATTGGAAAGAGTAGGACACGACTAAAGCAACTTAGCACTCATGTACGCAGGTAGAGGGAAAGAACTGAAGGTGGGTGTGTCAGGACAGAGAGCATGTGGGAAGTCAAAGGCCCAATACAACAGTGAGCATGATGCATTCACTGGACTGCCAGGTGTTCCTTTCTACTGGAAGGTGGGATGTGAAGGTGGGCATGACAGGGATGAGCTGAGACACAGGCATTGCCCAGACATTCAGAGACCCGTGATATATACTCAGGGTTTTGACTTTATTGTAAAAACAATGGGATTCACTGATGTTTTTAAGCAGGGGCACACAAGAATCAGAAGTATTTTAGAGAGATTGTTTTGGCTCAGTGTACAGGTATCAAATTCAGACTAGAATTGGATGAATTTAGAAGCAGAAAATTATATGAGTTTTGTAATAATCCCAATGGAAATGTGTAACACTAAGGGTGAAGTCAGAGATACTGGAGATGTTAGAAGATAGCTTTCAAGATCTCTTCCACCTGCCCCATCTAGAACTCATCTCCACTGGGATTTCTAAGTCAAAGGAATCACAACCAACTGGATGTTTTCAACCCCCTAATCCTGCAAATAACCAAACTTCAATTTGGGTTTAAATATGACACCTGGATAGGTGTATATTTATCTTTCTCTCAACTAAAATTTGGGCTTATTTTATACTTCATTTTATCTCTGTCTGGATTTCTAGGTATATAATAACTTAATTTAAAAACAGGTACAGCATAATGTATATATAAAACAAACTTCGAAGTCATTATTATTACAAACACATCTACCGTCTCTCAGATGATCTATCCAGTAATTCCTCAATCTTATAACAGTGCTTTGGAATATATTTACAGTTGAATGTCTTTACTTACCAGCAAGAAGAAAAATAACAATAATATGGATTAAATGGATGAAGGGATCCCCCAACAGTGACTTTGTTTGGAGGAAGATTTTCATGTGATTATCTCTTTAAGCTACTGATCTGATAAAAATATTCAAAATAATAAATTATATTCATCTTTGGAAGACAGACTAAAAGTTACATATTTGGAAGTAAGTGAAGGACATTTATTATAGGAAATACCACTAATAGCACAGTGTCTTTTTTGACAGGAGTAGGGAATGAAAACAAAAGTTTATTCTGATCCCCAGAGCTAAAGGCAGAAGGTGATAACATCTAAAAAGAAGATATTGTTGACTCCACCTTTACTACAAATATGGAGCTTTATTGGGCTTCCTAGGTGGCTCACGGGTAAAGAATCTGCTTGCCAATGAAGGATAGGAGGGTTTGATCCCTGGGTCAGGAAGATCCCCTGGAAAGATCCCACTTTCACACACACATCAGTCTTTGGGGCTTCTCTGGCGGCTCAGATGGTAAAGAATCTGCCTGCAATGCAGGAGACACAGGAGACCCAAGTTCAATCCTTGGGTAGGGAAGATCCCCTGGAGGAGGAAATGGCAACCCACTCCAGTATTCTTGCCTGGGAAATCCCATGGACAGAGAAGCCTGGCGAGCTACAATCCATACGGGTCGCAGAGTCGGACATGACTGAGCATGCACTCTATCACTATGGAGCTTTCTTGCTCATAGTTGCAGTGTCAATGTTGATACATTCATAGGAGAATATTAATTAAAACTGCAAAGTGCAGCTGTGGCATGCAAGCAAAGCAGCCTCTTCAACACATACCTGCAGATGAGATCCGTTCACCATCTGCCCGAAGTAGAGCCACGCCATGGTTGCATAGTTAGAGTTGATCACTCTGGCACAGAAATGAATATCTTAGTGGGAGCTGAGCACCACCACAGAGTTGAAAGTCTTGTTAAATTAAGATTACCCAACCCCACTGAGGAAGATAATCCATTTACATATTTACACTCCACGCTCTTAATTTTCCAGACAGGCCTTAGAAAGAAAGACTGAATTTGCTACCAGAAAACAAGGCAATTAAATACTTACTGTATTCCTTTCTTCTTTCCACCTAAATCATTTAATAAATAACAGAACAACATGGTCACTAATATTTCTAACAGGCTTCAATTTCCAAAGAGTTTCAATTTGAAAATTTAAGCTTTATGAATTAAGCTGCTATTTGCAAAGCAGAAATAGAAACACAGACATAGAGAACAAATGTATGGATACCAAGGGGGACAGAGGGAAGTGGGAGGAATTGAGAGACTGAGATTGACACATATACACTGTTAATTCTGTGTATAAATTTATAACTAGTGAGAACATACTATATCACATGGGAACTCTACTTAATGTGATAGGGTGGCCTCAACGGGAAGGAAGTCCAAAGGGAGGGGATATATGTATACGTATAGCTGATTCATTTTGCTCTACAGCAGAAACTAATACAACATTATAAAAAACTATACTACACTAAAAATTATTTTTAAAAAAGGAAATTTAAGCTTCACGAGGGGAAGGATCTAGACAGTTTTGGTCTTTCTTAGAGTCTTGCCAAGTTCAGAGAAAGTGTTCAGTAAATAATCATAGAGTGAATATAGGAATGAATGGCTTATGTTAATTCCATTGTACTTTTTTGTCTCCTAGAGACCTCTAGCATTCAATTGCTAGTTTTATGATAATTTTATTCTAGTTAAAACTAGGTTTGTAAGGCTAACATTATGTTTCATAATCAGTAGACTATAACAAATTATTTTAATTTTGAATATTTGTAAAGTTGGTTACAAAAGCCTACACATTTTTGTTTCAATAAATTTTTAATAAAACTAAGTCCTTCAAAAAGCCTCTTCATTTAATGTTTTAAGATAACATGTTCAAGGAAAATGTTACTATTTTTTTGTTACTGATTCATACTTTAGCTGTTCACAAAATAACCCAATGTCATAATTCAAAACATGTATTCAACATATTTCCATAGATTTTTAAATATTATAAAGAGAATTTAGGTAATCGGATCTCCTTTGACCTTCACAGGCCTCAGGCTTTCATTGCAATATTTACTTTGGGGACATGAGAAAACAGGAATGTGGCATCTATAGTTTTCGGCACTGATGGAAGAAAGGATCCAATTCCACACAGACAACGCAGCATGTTAAATTCTGCCTAAATCTTCATCATGCTGGCAGGTTGGCATCAGTGATTTGGTAGCAAATGGGCATTAACTTTGTATGTTTCTTTGCTTTAAGCATTAGAAAAGGAAATATAAAACTCTTAGCTATTAAAATAAATAGTAGTCTTCTTTGAAAAGTTATACAGACCTGAAAATGGTAATCTAGGAGATTATTCAAGAACATGTAGAGGGATAGAAGATATAATGTTTAGGGGAATATATGTTATATAAAAATATAGATGCAAATAGATAAAGGATTGGAAGTTGTTGCACAAAAATTAAAATTGCTAGTGAAGGCTCAGGATTAGAGGTAACTATTTTTCCTTTTATAAAATTATACTCAAAACTGTTGCAACATTTTATTTTTCTTTTGGCAAAGGTAAGTCAATACATTTAGTGTCCTTATAGGACAGAAAGATGATTCTGTGTTCCTAGTATGGGCCTTCAGTTTATACCACATTTGTCTTCTTATTAAAAAGCAAATATTTTCATTCATGTTATGACTATTAAATTCAGAAGTGCCTAATTTTTAATAATTCTAAAACAAAAATAAGCTATGTATTATAGATGTTCAGACATACTAAAGACTGAGAGAGAAATAATTATTAGCAAAAGGGAAAAGAAATAGTCACACTCATATCTATTTATCTAAGTAAATACTAAATGACAGTTTGAAATTATTGTAAAACTTCTTCCCCAAGTCATATTTCTCATTTTAAAACTTCACATTTTACAATGTTTATACTCATATTTTACTTATTAATTGGTTACACAGATAAAAATTATAATGTTTTGTGATTATTAAACTTAAACTCATGTCATATGGTGCTCAATACATACATATTATTGGCAACCAAGAGAAAAATTAATAATGGACACATGACTTATTTCACAAGTAAATAAAACTGTTTCTTAAAATTATATAGTTTCTAAAACAGCATGAAATATCCATAATGGAACATAAATAAAAGCTTTACGTGTAAAGTGACCTTGTCATTTTTTTCTGCTTTCTTATCCAGATTGCAGGTTTTTACTTTTAGGCAATAGTATAGTCCTGCCATCATACAGAACATGAGTTTGCCCTGAGCCTTCATTCTTAAGAAAATTTACAAATTACACCAGAATTGATAAATTGTTCCCTCCACCCCAAATCACCAAAAGAACATCATACATTAAAAACTTTATGTCAGTTATCAAATGAGGCATATTACCACCTAATGGTTACACAGGAATAGTGAGAAAGGACAATTGACTTTGATGCATGACAGCTTAACCTGGAGAAACTAGGTTCTGCAAAGAAGAGCTCTTTTGTGAGAAACACACACACAGAGCTGGTAAGAAGGAAATGTTGATATTATTAAATACACCAGGGTGCCAAATCTGCTCATGTATACTAAGCATCAAAATAACAATCTGAGCATAAAAGACTTAGAAAGAAAAAGAATCCTGGTTCTAGAATGAGCAGTCAGTAATATGACAACTGTAAAAGACTTCGGAATTCAGAGATCAAAAAGGAGCTGTAGTCTTTGCAGCTCCATTAGGAATTAGACCCAAACTACTTTCTTTTTTATGACAGTATTCAACTGTGCACTTTAGATCGACTCAACCGAAAGCCTAATGAGCTCTGCGGAGGCCACACTACCTGCCAAGAAAATAATCCATCCTCCAAAAGCCCCGGCAACAGTATTCTTCAAGGCTCAGAAAAAGTGCTGAAATGTCACTCAAAAGACTTTCTACAATCCTCCCTGGCAATCCTGGAGAATCTAATGAGTGAAAAGCCAAAGTACACCAAAGAAACATCATCTCCAAATTTAGAAGGAAAAAAAAAAAAGCAAGCTCCATAAGTCAGAAAATTAACGACTGACTGTCAAAAATGACCTTCTTGGAGTATCCAACGATGCCTGTTATAGCTTCTCAAATTACCCAGCAGGAAGGCCCAGGAACTGAGGGAAAACCACGGTATAGCAATTCACTGCCCTGCTAATGTGCAACCTGTCCCTAACATTTTTATTTCTATTTCATTTTTGGAGATATATTTTAAGACTAAATCATCCTTAGTCCAGCGAGTGAACAAATCTGGAAACAAGTGTTACAAAGGAAAGACTTGTCTTTCTTCTTTTTTCCCCCACCTTCTTCTTTTTTTATACCTCTCACTGGCTGTTTTTTTCCTCTCTCATGAAACATCAACATAAGTTTTATTTTTATTTAGAAATAAGTAGAACGCTCTCTGGGACATTTATAAATCCTATTCTGGAGCCTCTTCCTCTGTGTATGGTCTGCAAAGGCATCGGATGAACCTAGTGTCACTTTCATTTCTCCTCCAGCCTCTGCTCAATTTCCCATATTTCAATTAAAGTCTGTTTTCTTTGCTTTGAAAAAGGGAAACAATTATTTTTGATCCTGAGGTAGGTACTTTCCAGTAGATTGTTAGAAAAAAATCCCATGCAACCATGAATCAGGCACGCTATCTGCCCTCAAAGAGCTTGTGTTAGCAGTTATTATATAGAGAAGTACAACTAAAGTTACAATACAGGATGCTAATTACAAATACAACAGAGACCTAAACAATGCCGAAAGTTTGTACCAAATTCAGTCTTATAGAACTGGGAAACTATTTTGGAGAAAATAATGATTAAACTGAGATCTGAAAAAAAAAGAGCAAGAGTTGAACATTGGATGTGCCACTCTTTGACTTTACAATAAAGAATTTTAGGAAATCAAAGCTGCGATTTCAACTGACAATTCACTTAAGCTCCTTGTGTATTGATTTTTCTCTTCTCTGAAACTGGTTTTGTATCCTGATAGGATGATTGTGGGATAAGGATGTCTGAGACTAAAAAACTAAAGATAGGTACTCAGTGACAAGCTGTTACTATATGTTTTATTATAAAAGCTTATATGATGTGGTAGGCAACTATTAAGATGGAGACTGGAAAGATTCCCACTTCCTGGTATTTATTCATTCTTATCCTCAAGTATGACCTAGATTAATTGACTCACTTGTAAAGATAGAATATGGCAGAAATGAAGGGATGTCATTTCCAAAATCAGAGTGATAAAAAGACTGGGACTCCTGTATTGGGGCTTGGCTTTCTCTCACCCTCTTTCTGAATTCCTGACCTTGGGGAAAGCCAGCTGCTGTGTGATGAGGTGGCTTTATGGAGAGGTCCATGTGATAGGGAGGGAAACTCTGACAGTTATCAGGCACAAAGAAATAAAGAACGTGAAGTTGCTCAGTTGTGTCCGACTCTTCATGACCCCATGGACTGTAGCCTACCAGGCTCCTCCTTCCATGGGATTTTCCAGGCAAGAGTACTGGAGTGGGTTGCCATTTCCTTCTCCAGGGGATTTTCCAATCCAGGGATTGAACCCAGGTCTCCCGCATTGCAGGTAGACGCTATACCATCTGAACCACCAGGGAAGAGTATCAGACACAAATGAGTGACAATAATCTGACACAAGTGAGTTTGGAAATGGGTGTCCCCCACATCCACACAGCTGAAACTTCAGAAGAGACCACAGCTCTGGCCAACAGCTACCTCATCAGAGATCTTACGCCAGATTCAACCAGCTAAGCTGTGCCTGGGTTCCTGATATTCTTGTTAAACTCTTTGGGATTTCCAGTGAAATGCTATAGAGGCCACAGACTAGAAAAAAAGAGCATGACCAGAACTAATCATCATAAGATTAAAGGGCAAACTAAAAGAGTTCTTTCCTAACAAAGTATAAAATGAGCCTCCATTCAATCAAGGTAATCTGGCAATAATTTAACTGTATTTTCAGGCAAATCTCAGTACTATTTGTTTAACAAATAGCTGTTTAACAGAACTCACACTCTCCATAAGTATCATTTACAGTGTCCAATATAAAATTTCTAAACACATAAACATTAAAAAAACAGAAAAATATAACACATAATTTAGAAAGAGTCAGTCAATAGACATAAACCTGTAGATGTTGAAATTAGCAGATAGGGACTTTAAAATAGCTGTGGTAAATGTGTCTTAAAGAATCTACCAAAAAAGTATAAATAGTGAATAAATGAAAATACCAGAAGAGACAGACTATTTAAAAAAAGTAAATGAAAATCTCAGGATTGAAAAAATTCAATATCTATTTTTTTTTTTAATCTACTAGCTGGAATTAACAATACAATGAGAGAAAACAGACAAAAGTGCCAGTAAACCTGTAGACAGATCAATACAAATCATTAAATTGAAGACAGACAGAAAAAAAAATCTAGAAAAAATGAAAGAAGCCTTAATATACTGTGGATAGCATCAAGCTTCATCATGTACATGTAGTTTAAAAATATGGACAGAAAGGAGGAGGAAAAAAATAGTTGAGGCAAAAAATACTAGGTGACAAATGTCCAGATTTGATCAGTAAAAAAGCCCTACAAAGTCAGGAAGCTGAGATAAATACAAAAGGAAAGTTACATTTAGGCACTTCAAAGCCAAATTGTTAAAAAGGAAATAAAGAGAAAAAAATTAAAAGTGACATGGAGAGGAAAACGCTGAATTTTTGTCAGAAACAATAGAAACTTAGAAGACAAGACAATATTCTTAACAAGATGATAGTGAAAAAAAACAAATCTGTCAACTTAGAATTCTATATCCAGACACATATAGATTGAATGTGAGAGGATGAAAAAAGATACTTGATGCAAACGGAAATGACAAGAAAGTGGAAGTTGCAGTAATCAGAGAAGACAAAATAGACTTTAAAGTAAAAGCTGTACACCATTTTTATCTTCATTATTATCTTTACTACTGCTACCACCACCCTTGGGATCAACTGTGAACAGTATATGATTATTTCTGTTTGGCATATAGTTCACGATGGCTGAGTCATCCAGGAGCTCACCCAAAGTCACTCGGGGGCTTCCCTGGTAGCTCAGTGATAAAGAATTAGCCTGCCAATGCAGGAGACAGTTTTGATCCCTACTCCAGAAGATTCCACATGCCTTGGAGAAGCTAAGCCCGTGTACCACAACTACTGAGCCAGTGCACTGGAGCCCAGGAGCTACAACTGCTGAGTCTACCTGCTGCAACTACTGCAGCCTGCATGCCCATGTGCTCCACAAGAAGAGAAGCCACCGCAGTAAAAAGCCCACACACCACAGCTGGAGAGTGGCCCCCGCTCACTATGAATACGAAAGCAGTTTTTAAAAAGTTCATAGCAATACAGGTCTTCATCAAAAAACAGGAAAAATCAAAATTTCTCTACAAAAAGGCACATATTCAAATATTCATGGCAATGTTACTCATCATATTAAAGAATCCAGAAACAACCCAAATATCAATTTATAGAAGAATGAATAAACAAACTGTAGTATATTCATAATGTGTAATATAGCACACCAATAAAAAGGAATGAACTACTGGAACTCTTCAAGATTTGGGTAATGAATCTCAAAATATTAAGTTGATTGAATAAAGTCAGACACAATAGACTCTACAGGTGTGTGTCAGAAAATCCGAAACGAGGTCTTACCAATCAAACTGAGGCAAGTGGGACTATGCTGTGCTATGCTATGCTAAGTCACTTCAGTCGTGTCCAACTCTGTGCGACCCCATAGATGGCAGCCCACCAGGCTCCCCCGTCCCTGGGATTCTCCAGGCAAGAACACTGGAGTGGGTTGCCATTTCCTTCTCCAACGCATGAAAGTGAAAAGAGAAAGTGAAGTCGCTTAGTCGTGTCCGACTCTTAGCGACCCCATGGACTGCAGCCCACCAGGCTCCTCCATCCATGGGATTTTCCAGGCAAGAGTACTGGAGTGGGGTGCCATTGCCTTCTCCGAGTGGGACTATGATGCTGAAATATTCAAATGGTGTATTATAGATACATGGTCTTTAAACTGGGAGAGACATAATCTTCAAGCCCTTTCTTCTTCTTCCTCCTCCTCCTCTTCTTCTTCTCTTCCTTTCCCCTCATCCTTCTCCTCTTTATTTTTCTTCCTTTATTAAAGAATGGAAAGACAAAGACCTCAGTAGTTGCAGCACATGGGCTCAGTAGTTTTGGATGGGGGCCCTGGAGTCTGTAGGCTTCATTAGTTTTGAAGCATGGGCTCAGTATTTGAGGCTCACAGGCTCTAGAGCATGAGCTCAGTAACTGAGGTGCATGGGATTAGTTGCTCCATAGCATGTGAAATCTTTCAGGACTAGGGATTGAGCTTGTGTCCACTGCATTGGCAGGTAAATTTCTATCTGGTACGCCACCAGGGAAGTCCTCACTTTTTTCTATAATCTGTGTTCTCAATTAAAAAAAAAAACAAAAGTGTGTTTATTTTTAGTATCAGCCAAAAATATTAAATATTTTGAAAAGCTTAGAAGTGTTTATTAACATCATTTTTCCTGTGCAAAAGCTTGATTGAAATATCATAAGTACTAATGCTTATGAGTGTGAAAGAGTTAAGACCAGAAAATAAGAGAAAAAATATAAGGATTAAAAAATACAAGTGTGCATGAATATATTTAGAAGGTACATATATGATTAACTTGAATTTGCCAATGCGGAGACTAAAAACCATAACTATAAAAAGCCATTGTTAAAATATCTTCCAAGATGAAATGAGAGAATGAATGAGAAAATGTGTTCCAAAGTAAAAATCTAGATAAAAATCCAGTGTTATTTTCTAACTGAGAATCATGAATCATAGCAACTTATAAAAGATGTCTCCTAATTGGAGGTGGGGAGTGGATTGGCCTGACACTATCTAGCATTTTCCCCCAGAGAATAAGGTCATATTCTCATAAGATGGGAAAATCAGACCACCTGATCTGCCTCTTGAGAAATCTGTGTGCAGGTCAGGAAGCAACAGTTAGAAACGGACACTGAACAACAGACTGGTTCCAAATCGGGAAAGGTGTACATCAAGGCTGTATATTGTCATCCTGCTTATTTAACTTATATGCAGAGTACATCATGAGAAACACTAGGCTGGATGAAGCACAAGCTGGAATCAATATTTCTGGGAGAAATATCAATAACCTCAGACATGCAGATGACACCACCCTTATGGCAGAAAATGAAGAAAAACTATAGAGCCTCTTGATCAAAGTGAAAAAGGAGAGTGAAAAAAACTGGCTTAAAGCTCAACATTCAGAAAACTAAGATCATGGCATCTGGTCCCATCACTTCATGGGAAATAGATGCAAATAGATGGGGAAACAGTGGAAACACTGACAGACTTTATTTTGGGGGGCTCCAAAATCACTGCAGATGGTTACTGCAGCCATGAAATTAAAGATGCTTATTCCTGGGAAGAAAAATTATGACCAACCTAGACAACATATTGAAAAGCAGAAACATTACTTTGCCAACAAAGGTCTATCTAGTCAAGGCTATGGTTGACTTGTAGTCAACCATACCTGACCATCAGTAGTCATGTATGGATGTGAGAGTTGGACTGTGAAGAAAGCTGAGTGCCAAAGAATTGATGCTTTTGAACTGTGGTGTTGGAGAAGACTCTTAGAGAGAGTCCCTTGGACTGCAAGGAGATCCAACCAGTCCATCCTAAAGGAAATCAGTCCTGAATATTCATTGGAAGGACTGATGCTGAAGCTGAAACTCCAATATTTGGCCCCCTGATGCGAAGAACTGACTCATTAAAAAAGACCCTGATGCTGGGAATGATTGAAGGCATGAGGAAAAGGGGATGACAGAGGATGAGATGATTGGATGGCATCACCAACTCAATGGACATGAGTCTAAGTAAACTCTGGGAGTTGGTGATGGATAGGGAAGCCTGGTGTGATGCAGTCCATGGGGTCTCAAAGAGTCAGACACGACAGAGCGACTGAACTGAACTGAACTGAACTGAAGGGATCCATTCTGTTGTCAACAAGCAGTATTCAAAAATTCTGACCTTTGCTAATCAAAATTGATCTCCACCTGGAAATTAATGAGGGCAAATTTTTCTCAACTTTCTAATTGGTTCTCCTTTGTCATGCTCCTTGTAAAGGAATTTGTTGTTTGTTATTTAGTCACTAAGTTGTGTCTAACTCTTTTGCCAATCCCAAAACTGTAGCCTACCAGGCTTCTCTATCCATGGAATTTTACAGGCAAGTGTACTGAAGTGGGTTGCCATTTCATTTTTCAGGGTATCTTCCTGACCCAGAGATTGAACTTGAGTCTTCTTCATTGGCCGGTGGATTCTTTACCACCAAGCCAACAGGGAAGTAACCTGTAAGGGAATACCATCTGGCAAAACAAATATTTGGTGTAATTGATATACAAGAGCAGTATATGTTTACATGACTTGAGATAAACACATTATACTGAAAAACCACTAGACATTTTTGACTAGTACATAGGCTTTAATAACACTATATTGTCACCCTGCTTATTTAACTTATATGCAGAGTATATCATGAGAAACGCTGGGCTGGAAGAAGCACAAAATGGAATCAAGATTGCCGGGAGAAATATCAATTACCTCAGATATGCAGATGACACCACCTTATGGCAGAAAGTGAAGAGGAACTAAAAAACCTCTTGATGAAAGTGAAAGAGGAGAGTGAAAAAGTTGGCTTAAAACTCAACATTCAAAAAACAAAGATCATGGCATCTGGTCCCATCACTTCATGGGAAATAGATGGGGAAACAGTGGAAACAATGTCAGACTTTATTTTTGGGGGCTCCAAAATCACTGCAGATGGTGACTGCAGCCATGAAATTAAAAGACGCTTACTCCTTGGAAGAAAAGTTATGACCAACCTAGAGAGCATATTGAAAAGCAGAGACATTACTTTGCCAAAAAAGGTCCGTCTAGTCAAGGCTATGGTTTTTCCAGTGGTCATGTATGGATGTGAGAGTTGGACTCTGAAGAAAGCTGAGCACTGAAGAACTGATGCTTTTGAACTGTGGTGTTGGAGAAGACTCTTGAGAGTCCCTTGGACTGCAAGGAGATCCAACCAGTCCATTCTGAAGGAGATCAGCCCTGGGATTTCTTTGGAGGGAATGATGCTGAAGGTGAAACTCCAGTCCTTTGGCCAACTCATGCAAAGAGTTGACTCACTGGAAAAGGGATTGGGGGCAGGAGGAGAAGGGGATGACAGAGGATGAGATGGCTGGATGGCATCACTGACTCGATGGATGTGAGTCTGAGTGAAATCTGGCAGTTGGTGATGGACAGGGAGGCCTGGTGTGATGTGATTCATGGGGTCGCAAAGAGTCGGACACGACTGACCGAACTGAACTGAACTGAACTGATGCATAACAACTTGAAAGTTTGTAACGGCTTTGTTCCGCTTTATAGCCATTTCTTTTTCTTGTTCATTTTGGTTGAATGTGGTACACTCTCTGAGCCAGCATGGACTTTACATACATGTGTTAAAAAGTTCTAAATAAAGTCTTGTCAACCAAACTTAGAGAAGGATAGAATGCTTTAATAGTCAACTGATATATTTATAGAATCATAGGGTTTCTAAACCAGAAGGGCCTTATAGGTCTATCTTCAAATCCAATCTTCTTACTTTTTGCAAGAAGTAAGAATTCTCAAAGAGAATTCTCAAAGAGAAAGAATTCTCAAAGAGAAGCGAATAATTTGTCCAAAATCACATAACCAGAGAAATAGGAACAGAATCTTGGTCTCTTGGTCACCAAGCTCAAATTCATTCGAGAAATAAAATAACAGTTGATCAAATAACTTGCCTTTTGGGGATGCTTTACAGTTTCAATGGTGTTTTTAAATGTATTTCATGTAACCCTTTCAGGTAAAGAGGATGTAATATTTTATTTTACAGAGAAACTGAGGCTCAGGTTCTTTATAAATAAGTTTACTGGAAGTTCCAGTGCATAGACTGAAGTTAATATTTAATTTGTCTACTGAACAATTAACATGGCAATGGCACCCCACTCCAGTACTCTTGCCTGGAAAATCCCATGAACGGAGAAGCCTGGTAGGCTGCAGTCCATGGGGTCGCTGAGTCGGATGTGACTGAGTGATTTCATTTTCACTTTTCACTTTCATGCATTGGAGAAGGGAAATAGCAACCCGCTCCAGTGTTCTTGCCTGGAGAATCCCAGGGACAGAGGAGCCTAGTGGGCTGCTGTCTGTGGGGTCACACAGAGTTGGACATGGCTGAAGCGACTTAGCAGCAGCAGCAGCAGCAGGCACTTTGTCAGGTAGGTAATTTCTCACTCTGCTACATATCAAAATCATCTGAGATGATTTTAAGTCTCATCCATACTCTGGCTACATCCCTAAAAAGCCAGATTTAGAATGGTAAACAGTATGTTTAAAGGGTCCCCCAATGATTCGATGTAGAACCAGATTGAGAGCCACTGTGCTGTAAGAAAAATGTATGTTTGTTCATTTGACAAATATTTATTGAATGCTTGTTATGTGTCAAGCATGGTCTTAATTGCTAAACATGCAATAGTGAATACCACAAAACTATCTGTTCTCATCGTATTTTACATTCCAGTTGGAGAGACAAATAACAAATAGAATATTTAAAATGATGATAAATAAAATGGAAAACAAGCAAACAAAAAAACTGAAAGCAAAGGAGAGGAACTGTGGCTATTCAGTCACTCAGTCATGTCTGACTCTTTGCGACCCCATGAGCTTCAGCATGCCAGGCTCCTCTGTCCTTTACTGTCTCCTGGAATTTGCTCAAATTCATGCCCACTGGGTCCAAAGAGAAGGAGATAGACATTGCCAATTTAAACAGAATAGAACATAAGCAGACATGAAGGAGACGGGTTTGAGTTGAGTGGAGAAGGGAGGAGGTGTTACTTTTGAATCAAGCTTTCTGGAGAGAAAGAAAAGCAAACACAAAAGCTTTAAGGCAAGAGTGTGCCTGATGTACTCTAGGAACAGGAAGGAGACTGTTAGGGCTGATTTAGTGACAGCAAAAGTGATAGGAGATGAGGTAGAAAGAGGGGACAGATCATGGAGGGCTTGTGAACCTTTTAAGGAATGTGGGTTTTATATAAGAAAGACAGAAATCCAATGGAGTAGTTCAAGCAGGAGAGTGACAAGTCTGATTTTCATTTTAAAAGGATTACTGTGTGTAGAATAGATGTTAAGGTGGCCAAGACATAAATTGAAGGTTCAACAGAAGGCTTTACAAAGATCCAGGTGACACATACTGTAATTTAAACCACAGTGTAAACACTGTAGGTATTGAGAAATAATTGGATTCTGGATATATTTTGAAGTTAGAACAAACAGAATCGACAATTTGATGTGTGAATTAGATAATGACACTAATCCAGGATGACTGTGAGTTTTGGGTCTGATGGACTAGGATTTCAGAGCGCCTAATAAAATTTCCAAACACTTGAAACCAAAAGTGATCAAACTGAAATAAGAACAGACAAATCCACAGTTATAGATGTAGACTTAATAACTGATGAACAAGTAGACTAAAAAATTAGTAAGGAAATGAAGACTTGAGCAACACGCCCAATTATAGAACATTACAGTAATAACTTCAAGAGATCAACTCTTTTCTAATGCACATAGACTATTCTCCAAAATAGACAGTAGAATAAGTTTAAAGAAGTTTGAAGTGATTTAAATCTTTCACAGGATGTGTTTTCTGACTTTAATAGAATAAATTAAAATCAATAATGGTAAGGCATCTAGAAAAGTGTCTAAAAATTTAGAAATTGAATAACTAATTCATAAATAATTTATGGGATAACTATCATAACATTACCCATTGGAAATATGTACAGGAGAGAACAAGATGGTGGAGTAGCAGGTGGATGTGAAGTACCTGTCTTTCCACAGATACAACAGGAATACACCTTCCAACACAAGTACATACAGAATACCCATTGAAAGTGGACAGGAGTACCTGACCACCAGAAAAGAATATATAGACCCACGTAAAACTCGAGATCAAGCCCTGAGCCTTTGGAGTTGGAGCACTGACTCCAAGACCCTAGACTACCAGAGAACTAACCCTAGGGAGTATCAAATAGTGAGAACTCACCAAAGGAGACCACTTGAATACAAGACCCAGCATCACCCAATCACCAGTAGCACCCTGTGCAGGACGCCCATCTAAACAACAAACAAAACAAAAATACAAACCAAATCATCAGTATATAGGATTACCACCTCACTCAGCCTTGCCCATCAGAGGATAAACAAGCAAACAAAAACTCAGCACAAATCTCACCTTATATGAAGCTTACACAAACCACTGAACCAACCTTAGGTGGGCAGAAACCGAAAGGAAGAAAGAATTCAACCTTAAGGCCTGGGAAAAGGAGATCTTAAACACAATTAGCTAAAAAAAAATAATGAAAAGGCAGAGAAATACTACACAAATGAAGGAACAGACTAGAAACACAGAAGTCCAAATAAATGAAGAGGAAATAGGCAAACTACCTGAAAAAGAATCCAGAATAATGATTGTAAAGATGATCAAAAACCTTGAAAACAAAATGGAGAAAATGCAAGAATCAATTAAAAAAGACCTAGAAGAATTAAATAATAAACATGCAGAGACAAACAAAACAATTACTGAAATTAAAAATACTCTAGAAGGAATCTATAGTGGAATATCTGAAGCAGAAGAACGAATCAGTGCGCTGGAAGATAAAGTGGTGGAAATAACTTCTGAAGAGCAGAATAAAGTAAAAAGAATGAAAAGAACTGAGGATGGTCTCAGATACCTCTGGGACAATAAAATGCACCAACATTTGAATTATAAGGGTCCCAGAAGAAGAAGAGAAAAAGAAAGGGTATGAGAAAATTTTTGAAGAGGTTATAGTTGAAAATCTCCCCAACATGGAAAAGAATATAGCCAACCAAGTCCAAGAGGCACAGAGTCCCATATAGGATAAACCCAAGGAGAAATATGCCAAGACACATACTAATGAAACTACCAAAGACTAAACACAAAGAAAGAATATTAAAAGCAGCAAGGGAGAAGCAACAAGTAACATACAAGGGAAACTCCATATGCTTAACAGCTGATCTTTCAGAAGAAACTCTGCTGGCCAGAAGGAAATGGCAGGAGATATATATATATATATATGGTACTGAAAGGGGAAAATCTACAACCAAGATTACTGTACCAGGCAAAGATTTCATTCATTTTGATGGAAAAATAAAAAGATTTTCAGACAAGCAAAAGTTAAGAGAATTCAGTACCACCAAACCAGCTTTACAACAAATGTTAAATGGACTTATATAGTCAAGAAATACAAGAGAAGAAAAAAATCTATAAAATCAACCTCAAACAATAAAGAAAATGGCAATAGGAACATATATATCAATAATTAGTTTAAATGTAAACAACTGAAAAAAGACTGGCTGAATGGATACAAAAACAAGACCCATGTATAGGCTGTCTACAAGAAATCCACTTCAGACCTCAAGACACATATAGACTGAAAGTGAGAGGATGGAAAAATATATTCCATGCAAATGGGAAGCAAAAAAAAAAAAAAAGCTGGAATAATGATCCTCATATCAGCCAAAATATATCATAAAATAAAGAAGATTATGAGAGATAAGGAAGGACACTATATAATGATCAAGGGATCAATCCAAGGGGAAGACATAACAATTGTAAATATCTATGCATCCAGCATAGGAGCACCTCAATATATAAGACAAATACTAACAGACATAAAAGGAGAAACTGACAATAACATAATAATAGTAGGAGACTTTAACACCCCACTCACACCGATGGACAGATCATCAAAACAGAAAATTAATAAGGAAACACAAGTCTTAAATGATACATTAGAAGAGATGGATCTCATTGATATCATCAGGACATTCTATCCAAATGCAGAAGAATATACCTTCTTCTCAAGAGCGCAAGGAACATTTTCCAGGATAGACCACATCTTGAGTCACAAATCAAATCTCAATAAATTAAAAAAAAATGAAATCATATCAAGTATCTTCTCTGACCACAATACTATGAAACTAGAATCAGTTACAAGAAAAAAACTGTAAGAAACACAAAGACATGGAGATTAAACAACATGTTTCAAAATAACCAACTGGTTACTGAAAAAATTAAGAGGGAAATCAAAAAAATTTCTAGAAACAAATGACAATGAAAAGGACAACTCAAAACCTGTGGGATGCATAAAAGCAGTTCTAAGAGGAAAGATTGTAGCAATACAATCCTGCCTCAAGAAACAGGAAAAACATCGAATAGACAACCTAACTTTACCTAAGACAACTGGAAACATAAGAACAACAACAACAACAAAATACCCAAATTAGTAAAAGGAAAGAAATCATAAAGATTCAAGCAGAAATAACTGAAAAAGAAATGAAAGAAACAATAGTAAAGATTAATAAAACTAAAAACTGGTTCTTTGAGAAGATAAAAAAAATTGGCAAACCTTTAGCCAGGCTCATCAAGAAAAAAAGAGAGAAGAGTCAAATCAACAAAATTAGAAATTAAAAAGGAGAAGTTACAACAGACAATGCAGAAATACAAAGGATTATAAGAGACTATTATGACAACTATATGGCAAAAAAAATGGATAACCTGGAAGAAATGGACAGATTCTTCAGTTCAGTTCAGTTCAGCTGCTCAGTCGTGTCTGACTCTTGGTGACCCCATCAACTGCAGCACACCAGGCCTCCCTGTCCATCACCAACTCCCGGAGTCCACCCAAACCCATGTCCATTGAGTCAGTGAGGCCATCCAACCATCTCATCCTCTGTCATCCCCTTCTCCTCCTGCCCTCAATCTTTCCCAGCATCAGGGTCTTTTCCAATGAGTCAGCTCTTTGCATCAGGTGGCCAAAGTATTGAAGTTTCAGCTTCAAAATCAGTCCTACCAATGGATAGATACCCAGAACTAAGACCCTTTAGGATGGACTGGTTGGCCCTCCTTGCAGTCGAAGGGACTCTCAAGAGCCTTCTCCAACACCACAGTTCAAAAGCATCAGTTCTTTGGCACTAGCTTTCTTTATAGTCCAACTCTCACATCCATACATGACCACTGGAAAAACCATACCCTTGACTATGACAGACCTTTGTTGGCAAAGTAATGTCTCTGTTTTTAATATGCTCTCTAGGTTGGTCATAATTTTCCTTCCAAGGAGTAAGCGTTTTTTAATTTCATGGCTGCAATCTCCATCTGCAGTGATTTTGGAGCCCAGAAAAATAAAGTCTGACACTGTTTCCACTGTTTCCCCATCTATTTCCCATGAAGTGATGGGACCAGATGCCATGATCTTAGTTTTCTGAATGTTGAGCTTTAAGCCAACTTATCACTCCTCTTTCACTTTCATCAAGAGGCTTTTAGTTCCTCTTCACTTTCTGCCATAAGGGTGGTGTCATCTGCATATCTGAGGTTATTGATATTTCTCCTGGCAATCTTGATTCCAGCTTGTGCTTCATCCAGCCCAGCATTTCTCATGATGTACTCTGCATATAAGTTAAATAAGCAGGGTTATAATATACAGCCTTGACATACTCCTTTTCCTATTTGGAACCAGTCTGTTGTTCCATGTCCAGTTCTAACTGTTGCTTCCTGACCTGCATACAGATTTCTCAAGAGGCAGGTCAGGTGGTCTGGTATTCCCATCTCTTTCAGATTTTTCCCAAGTTTATTGTGATCCACACAATCAAAGGCTTTGGCATAGTCAATAAAGCAGAAATAGATGCTTTTCTGGAACTCTCTCACTTTTTCCATGATCCAGCAGATGTTGGCAATTTGATCTCTGGTTCCTCTGCCTTTTCTAAAACCAGCTTATACATCTAGAAGTTCATGGTTCATGTATTGCTGAAGCCTGGCTTGGAGAATTTTAAGCATTACTTTACTAGTGTGTGAGATGAGTGCAATTGTGCGGTAGTTTGAACATTCTTTGGCATTGCCTTTCTTTGGGATTGGAATGAAAACTGACCTTTTCAGTCCTGTGGCCACTGCTGAGTTTTCCAAATTTGCTGACATATTGAGTGCAGCACTTTCACAGCATCATCTTTCAGGATTTGAAAGAGCTCAACTGGAATTCCATCACCTCCACTAACTTTGTTTGTAGTGATGCTTTCTGAGGCCCACTTGACTTCACATTCCAGAATGTCTGGCTATAGGTGAGTGATCACACCATCGTGATTATCTGGGTCATGAAGATCTTTTTTGTACAGTTCTTCTGTGTATTCTTGCCACCTTTTCTTAATATATTCTACTTCTGTTAGGTCCATACCATTTCTGTCCTTTATCGAGCTCATCTTTGCATGAAATGTTCCCTTGGTATCTCTAATTTTCTTGAAGAGATCTCTAGTCTTTCCCATTCTATTGTGTTCCTCTATTTCTTTGCATTGATCACTGAGGAAGGCTTCCTTATCTCTCCTTGCTATTCTTTGAAACTCTGCATTCAAAAGAGTATATCTTTCTTTTTCTCCTTTGCTTTTCGCTTCCCTTCTTTTCTATTTGTAAGGCCTCCTCAGACAGCCATTTTGCTTTTTGCATTTCTTTTTCTTGGGGATTGTCTTGATTCCTGTCTCCTGTACAATGTCACAAACCTCCGTCCATAGTTCATCAGGCACTCTGTCTATCAGATCTAGTCCCTTAAATCTATTTCTCACTTCCACTGTATAGTCTTAAGGGATTTGATTTAGGACAGATTCTTAGAAAGGTTCAATTTTCCAAGACTGAACCAGGAAGAAATAGAAATTATGAACAACCTAATTACTAGCACTGAAACTGAAGCTATAATAAAAAAAAACTCCCAAAAAACAGAAGCCCAGCACCAGGAGACTTCACAGGAGAATCTTTCAAAAATTATAGAAGAGCTGATTCCTATCCTTCTAAAACTCTTTCAAATAACTGCAGAGGAAGAAACACTTCCAAACTCATTTTATGAGGCCACCATCGCCTTGATGCCAAAACCAGACAAAAACAACACACAAAAAGAAAACTACAGGCCAATATCACTGATGAATATAGATGCAAAAATCCTCAACAAAATTTTAGCAAACACAATTCAGCAACACATCAAAAGGCTCATACACCATGATCAAGTTGGGTTTATCCCAAGAATGCAAGGATTCTTCTCTATACACAAATCAGCCAATGTGATATACCATATTAACAAATTGAAAGATAAAAACCATATGGTAATCTCAAAAGATGCAGAAAAACCTTTGACAGAATTCAGCACCCATTTATGATTAAAACTCTTCAAAGAGTACTCATAGAAGGAACCTACCTCAATCTAATAAAGGCCATTTATGATAAGCCTACAGCAAACATTATTCACAATGGTGAAAAACTGAAAGCATTCCCCCTAAGATCAGGAGCAAGACAAGGGTATCCACTTTCACCACTATTATTCAACATAGTTCTGGAAATCCTAGCTATAGCAAACAGAGAAGAAAAAAAAATAAATAAAACAAATCCAGATTGGAAAGAAGAAGTAAAGCTCTCATTGTGCAAATGACATGATATTGTACATAGAAATCCCTAAGATAGTATCAGAAAATTTCTAGAGCTAATCAGTGAATTTAACAAAGTTGCCAGATACAAAATCAATGCCCAGAAATCACTTGCATTTCTATATACTAACAATCAAAAATCAGAAAGAGAAATTAAGGAATAAATCCCGTTCACCATTGCAACAAAAAGAATTAAATATCTAGGAATAAACTTACCTAAGAAGGTATCATCGAAAAAACAAGAGAGTTCTGGAAAAACATCTATTTCTGCTTTATTGACTATGCCAAAGCCTTTGACTGTGTGGATCACAATAAACTGTGGGAAATTCTGAAAGAGATGGGAATACCAGACCACCTGACCTGCCTCTTGAGAAACCCATATGCAGGTCAGGAAGCAACAGTCAGAACTGGACATGGAACAACAGACTGGTTCCAAATAGGAAAAGGAGTACGTTAAGGCTGTATATTGTCACCCTGCTTATTTAACTTCTATGCAGAGTACATCATGAGAAACGCTGGGCTGGAAGAAGCACAAAATGGAATCAAGATTGCTGGGAGAAATATCAGTAACCTCAGATATGTAGATGACACCACCTTTAAGGCAGAAAGTGAAGAGGAACTAAAAAGCCTCATGATGAAAGTGAAAGAGGAGACTGAAAAGTTGGCTTGAAGCTCAACATTCAGAAAACTAAGATCATGGTATCTGGTCCCATTACTTCATGGGGAATAGATGGGGAAACAGTGGAAACAGTGTCAGACTTTATTTTTTGAGGCTTCAAAATCACTGCAGATAGTGATTGCAGCCATGAAATTAAAAGACGCTTACTCCTTGGAAGGAAAGTTATGACCAACTTAGATAGCATATTGAAAAGCAGAGATATTCTTTGCCAACAAAGGTCCGTCTAGTCAAGGCTATGGTTTTTCCAGTGGTCATGTATGGATGTGAGAGTTGGACTGTGAAGAAAGCTGAGAGCCAAAGAATCGATGCTTTTGAACTATGGTGTTGGAGAACTCTTGAGAGTCCCTTGGACTGCAAGGAGATCCAACCAGTCCATTCTGAAGGAGATCAGCCCTGGGTGTTCATTTTAAGGACTGATGCTGAAGCTGAAACTCCAGTACTTTGGCCACCTCATGCGAAGAGTTGAGTCATTGGAAAAGACTCTGATGCTGGGAGGTATTGGGGGCAGGAGGAGAAGGGGATGACAGAGGATGAGATGGCTGCATAGCATCACTGACTCAATGGACATGAGTTTGAGTGAACTCCAGGAGTTGGTGATGGACAGGGAGGCCTGGTGTGCTGTGATTCATGGGGTCACAAAGAGTCGGACATGACTGAGTGACTGAACTGAACTGAACTGAAGGAGACAAAAGAACTGTACATAGAAAATTATGACACTGATGAAAGAAATCAAAGACAACATTAACGGAGAGATATTCCATGTTCCTGTGTAGGAGGAATCAATATTGTGTAAATTACTATACTACCAAGTGCAATCTACAGATTTGATGTGATCCCTGTCAAATTACCAATGACATTTTTCACAGAACTAGAAGAAAAAAATTCACAAATCATATGGAAACACAAAAGACCCTGAATAGCCAAAACAGTCTTGAGAAAGAATGGAGCTGGAGGAATCAGCCTTCCTGACTTTGGATTATACTACAAAATCATCAAGACAGTATGGTACTGGCACAAAAACAGAAATATAGACCAATGGAACAAGATGGAAAGCCCAGAAATAAACCCATTCACCTATGGTTACCTTATTTTTGACAAAGGAAGCAAGAATATACAATGGTGAGAAGACAGCCTCTTCAATAAATGTTGCTGGGAAAACTGGACAGCTACATGTAAAAGAATGAAATTAGAACACTTCCTAACACCACACACAAAGACAAACACAAGATGGATTAAAGACCTAGATGTAAGATCAGAAACTATAGAAGTCTTAGAGGAAAACATGGGCAGAACACTCAATGACATAAATCAAAGCAAGATCCTCTAGGACCCACCTCCTGCTGTTGCTACTGCTGCTAAGTCGCTTCAGTTGTGTCCGACTCTATGTGACCCCATAGATGGCAGCCCACCAGGCTCCCCCATCCCTGGGATTCTCCAGGCAAGAACACTGGAGTGGGTTGTCATTTCCTTCTCCAATGCATGAAAGTGAAAAGTGAATGTGAAGTTGCTCAGTCGTGTCCAACTCGTAGCAACCCCATGGACTGCAGCCTACCAGGCTCCTCCATCCATGGGATTTTCCAGGCAAAAGTACTGGAGTGGGGTGCCATTGCCTTCTCTGACCACCTCCTAGAGTAATGGAAATAAAAACAGAAGCAAACAAGTGAGACCTGATTATACTTAAAAGCTTTTTCACAGCAAAGGAAACTATAAGCAAGGTGAAAAGACAAATCATCAGAACGGGAAAAAAATAATAGCAAATGAATAGCTGACAAAGGATTAATTTCCCAAATGTATAAGCTGATAATACAGCTCAATGCTGGGAAAACTAACAACCCAATCAAAAAGTGGGAAAAAGACCTAAACAGACATTTCTCCAAAGAAGACATACAGATGGCTAACAAACACACGAAAAGGTGTTCAACATCACTCATTATTGCTGCTGCTGCTGCTAAATCGTTTCAGTCGTGTTTGACTCTGTGTGACCCCATGGACGGCCACCCACCAGCTCACCCATCACTGGGATTCTCCAGGCAAGAATACTAGAGTGAGTTGCCATTTCCTTCTCCAATGTATGAAAGTGAAAAGTGACAGTGAAGTCACTCAGTCGTGTCAGACTCTTAGCGACCTCATAGACTGCAGCCCACCAGGGTCCTCCGTCCAAGGGATTTTCCAGGGAAGAGTACTGGAATGGGGTGCCATTGCCTTCTCTGTCACTCATTATTAGAGAAATGCAAATCAAAACTACAATGAGATATCACCTCACAGGTCAGAATTCAGTTCAGTTCAGCCACTCAGTCGTGTCTGACTCTTTGCAACCCCATGAATCACAGCACACCAGGCCTCCCTGTCCATCACCAAATCCCAGAGTTCACTCAGACTCACGTCCATTGAGGCAGTGATGCCATCCAGCCATCTCATCCTCTGTC
The DNA here is from genome assembly GCF_029378745.1 of Bos indicus. Taxonomy (NCBI): domain Eukaryota; kingdom Metazoa; phylum Chordata; class Mammalia; order Artiodactyla; family Bovidae; genus Bos; species Bos indicus. Next base: position 44,834,566 of record NC_091762.1, on the reverse strand, counting down.
CTCCCCTTCGCCTCCTGCCCCCAATCCCTCCCAGGATCAGAGTCTTTTCCAATGACTCAACTCTTCGCATGAACTGGCCAAAGTACTGAAGTTTCAGCTTTAGCATCATTCCTTCCAAAGAAATCCCAGGGTTGATCTTTAGAATGGACTGGTTGGATCTCCTTTCAGTCCAAGGGACTCTCAAGTGTCTTCTCCAACACCACAGTTCAAGAGCATCAATTCTTCGGTGCTCAGCTTTCTTCACAGTCCAACTCTCACATCCATACATGACCACTGAAAAAACCATAGCCTTGACTAGATGGACCTTTGTTGGCAAAATAATGTCTCTGCTTTTGAATATGCTGTCTAGGTTGGTCATAACTTTCCTTCCAAGGAGTAAGCGTCTTTTAATTTCATGGCTGCAGTAACAATCTGCAGTGATTTTGGAGCCCAAAAAAATAAAGTCTGACACTGTTTCCACTGTTTCCCCATCTATTTCCCATGAAGTGATGGGACCAGATGCCATGATCTTCGTTTTCTGAATGTTGAGCTTTAAGCCAACTTTTTCACTCTCCACTTTCACTTTCATCAAGAGGCTTTTTAGTTCCTCTTCACTTTCTGCCCTAAAGGTGGTGTCATCTGCATATCTGAGGTTATTGATATTTCTCCCAGCAATCTTGATTCCATTTTGCGCTTCTTCCAGCCCAGCGTTTCTCATGATGTACTCTGCATAGAAGTTAAATAAGCAGGGTGACAATATACAGCCTTGACGTACTCCTTTTCCTATTTGGAAACAGTCTGTTGTTCCATGTCCAGTTCTGACTGTTGCTTCCTGACCTGCATATGGGTTTCTCAAGAGGCAGGTCAGGTGGTCTTCTATTCCAGTCTCTTTCAGAATTTTCCCCAGTTTATTGTGATCCACACAGTCAAAAGCTTTGGCATAGTCAATAAAGCAGAAATAGATGTTTTCTTGGAACTCTCTTGCTTTTTCCATGATCCAGCAGATGTTGGCAATTTGATCTCTGGTTCCTCTGCCTTTTCTAAAACCAGCTTGATCATCAGAAAGTTCACGGTTCACATATTGCTGAAGCCTGGCTTGGAGAATTTTGAGCATTACTTTGCTAACGTGTGAGATGAGTGCAATTGTAAGGTAGTTTGAGCATTCTTTGGCATTGGATTGGAATGAGAACTGACCTTTTCCAGTCCTGTGGCCACTAGTGCATTTTCCAAATTTGCTGGTATATTGAGTGCACCACTTTTACAGCATCATCTTTCAGGATTTGAAATAGCTCCACTGGAATTCCATCACCTCCACTAGCTTTGTTAATAGTGATGCTTTCTAAGGCCCACTTGACTTCACATTCCAGGATGTCTGGCTCTAGGTCAGTGATCACACCATCATGATTATCTGGGTCGTGAAGATCTTTTTTGTACAGTTCTTATGTGTATCCTTGCCACCTCTTCTTAATATCTTCTGCTTCTGTTAGGTCCATATCATTTCTGTCCTTTATCGAGCCCATCTTTGCATGAAATGTTCCCTTGGTATCTCTAATTTTCTTGAAGAGATCTCTAGTCTTTCCCATTCTGTTGTTTTTCTCTATTTCTTTGCATTGATCACTAAGGAACGCTTTCTTATCTCTTCTTGCTATTCTTTGGAACTCTGCATTCATTTCCTTTTCTCATTTGCTTTTCACTTCTCTTCTTTTCACAGCTATTTGTAAGGCCTCCCCAGACAGCCATTTTGCTTTTTTGCATTTCTTTTCCATGGGGATGGTCTTGATCCCTGTCTCCTGTACAATGCCACAAACCTCAGTCCATAGTTCATCAGGCACTCTATCTATCAGATCTAGTCCCTTAAATCTATTTCTCCCTTCTACCGTATAATCATAAGGGATTTGATTTAGATCATACCTGAATGGTCTAGTGGTTTTCCCTACTTTCTTCAATTTAAGTATGAATTTGGCAATAAGGAGTTCATGATCCAAGCCACAGTAAGCTCCTAGTCTTGTTTTTGTTGACTGTATAGAGCTTCTCCATCTTTGGCTGCAAAGATTATAATCAATCTGATTTCGGTGTTGACCATCTGGTAATGTCCATGTGTAGAGTTTTCTCTTGTGTTATTGGAAGAGAGTGTTTGCTATGACCAGTGCATTTTCTTGGCAAAGCTCTATTAGTCTTTGCCCTGCTTCATTCCATATTCCTAGGCCAAATTTCTCTGTTACTCTAGGTGTTTCTTGACTTCCTACTTTTGCATTCCAGTCCCCTATAATGAAAAGGATATCTTTTTTGGGTGTTTGTTCTAAAAGGTCTTGTAGGTCTTCATAGAACCATTCAACTTCAGCTTCTTCAGCATTACTGGTTGTGCCATAGACTTGGATTACTGTGATATTGAATGGTTTGCCTTGGAAACGAATAGAGATCATTCTGTCGTTTTTGAGATTACATCTAAGTACTGCATTTCGGACTCCTTTTTTGTCCATCATGGCTACTCCTTTTCTTCTAAGAGATTCCTGCCCTCAGTAGTAGATATAATGGTCATCTGAGTTAAATTTACCCATTTCAGTCCATTTCAGTTCACTGATTTCTAGAATGTCGACATTCACTCTTGCCATCTCTTGTTTGACCACTTCCAATTTGCCTTGATTCACGGACCTGACAGTCCAGGTTCCTATGCAATATTGCTCTTTACAGCATTGGACCTTGCTTCTATCACCAGTCACATCCACAACTTGGTATTGTTTTTGCTTTGGCTCTATCCCTTCATTCTTTCTGGAGTTATTTCTCCACTGATCTCTAGTAGCATATTGGGCCCCTACTGACCTGGGGAGTTCCTCTTTCAGTATCCTATCATTTTGCCTTTTCATACTGGTCATGGGGTTCTCAAGGCAAGAATACTGAAGTGGTTTGCCATTCCCTTCTCCAGTGGACCACATTCTGTCTGATCTCTCCACCATGACCCACCCATCTTGGGTGGCCCCACAGGCATGGCTTTGTTTCATTGAGTTAGACAAGGCTGTGGTCCTAGTGTGATTAGATTGACTAGTTTTATGTGATTATGGTTTCAGTGTGTCTGCCCTCTGATGCCCTCTTGCAATACCTACTGTCTACTTGGGTTTCTCTTACCTTGGATGTGGGGTATCTCTTCACGGCTGCTCCAGCAAAGCACAGCCGCTGCTCCTTACCTTGGATGAGGGGTATCTCCTCACTGCTGTCCCTCCTGACCTTGAACATGGAATAGCTCCTCTAGGCCCTTCTGCACTTGCGCAGCCACCGCTCCTTGGATATGGGGTTGCTCCTCCCGGCTGAAACCCCTGGCCTCGGGCGTGCGGTAGCTCCTCTCCGCTGCTCCTGTGCTGTCGCAGCCTGGAACTCTCGGCCGTCGCCCCTGACCTCGGACACTGGGTAGCTCCTCTCAGCTGCCGCCCCTGACCTTGGATGTTGGTAGCTCCTCTCAGCCGCTCCTGCGCCATTGCAGCCTGGCACTCTCGGCTGCTGCCCCTGACCTAGGACGTGGGGTAACTCCTCTTGGCTGCCGCCCCTCGGGCATGGGGTCCTCCTGGCTTTTGCCCCTGACCTCGGACATGGGGTAGCTCCTCTTGGCCACGCTATGTGAGCTGTCGCAGCCGCCATCATCAAAAAGTCTACAAACAAATGCTGGAAAGGGTGTGGGGAAAAGGGAATGCTTTTGTACTGTTGGTGGGAATGTAAATTGATACAGCCACTATGGAAGATGGTATGGAGATTCCTTAAGAAACTAGGAATAAAAGTACCATATGACCCAGCAATCCCAGTCCTAGGCATGTACCCTGAGGAGACCAAAATTGAAAAAGACACATGTATCCCATTGTTCATTGCAGCACTATCTGCAATAGCCAGGACATGGAAGCAACCTAGGTGTCCATCAACAGATAAATGGATAAACAAGATTTGGTATATATACAAACGGGAATATTGCTTAGCCATAAAAAACGAATACATTTGAGTCAGTTCTGATGAGGTAGATGAACTTAAAAACTATTATACAAAAGAGTGAAATGAGTCATAAAGAGAAAGATAAATATCATATTCTAATGCACATATGCAGAAACTAGAAACATGGTATTGAAGAATTTGTTTACAAGGCAGCAATGGAGAAACAGACACAAGAGAATAGACTTATGGTCATGGGGAGAGGGGAGGAGAAGGTGAGATGTATGGAAAGAGTAACATGGAAACTTACATTACCATATTAAAATAGATAGCCAATGACAATTTGCTGTATGTCTCAGGAAACTCAAACAGGGGCTCTGTATCAACCTAGAGGGGTGGAATGGGGAGGAAGATGGGAAGGAGGTTCATATGGAGGGGTATATGTATACCTATGGCTGATTCACGTTGAAGTTTGACAGAAAACATCAAAATCCTTAAAGCACTTATCCTTCAATTAAAAAAAAATCAAAAAGAAAAAAAAGAAATATGTTCAAAATTTCTTATCAACATATTAGTAAATTAAGTCCAAGCATATTTATAAGAGGTAATAAATCACAAAAAAGTGAGATTGAGTTCCTTAATTTCAAGAACATAAGATTAAACTACATTAAAACACCAAACAGTATGTTTCACCATATTAACAGATTAACAAACATAATAAATTTCAATTATTGCAGAAAAATAATTTTGAAAACTTCAACACATTTTCATTATATTTAAAACATTCTCAGCAAGCTAGGACTAGAAAGGAATTTTCTTAATCTGGTAAAGGATATCGATGAAAACTCTACAACTAATATTATACTACTTAATTGAGAATTATAAAAATTTTTCCCTTCAAAATTGAGAAAAAGAAAAAAAAGGGATCCTAGCCAACAAAAAGTCACAAAAAAGAAATGCAGTACAAAATATTAGAAGTGAATAAGTAATACAATTTTTGTTTTCAGGCAGTATGATTGTTAGACAATCCTAAATAGCATCATCCTAAAAGATGATGTTGTGAAAGTGCTGCACTCAATATGCCAGCAAATTTGGAAAACAACACTGGCCACAGGACTGGAAAAGGTCAGTTTTCATCCTAATCCCGAAGAAAGGCAATGCTAAAGATGTTCAAACTACCACACAACTGCAGTCATCTCACACACTAGCAAAGTAATGCTCAGAATTCTCCAAGCTAGGCTTCAACAGAATGTGAACCAAGAACATCCAGATGTTCAAGCTGAATTTATAAAAGGCAGAAGAACCAGAGATCAAATTGCCAACATCTGTTGGATCAAAGAAAAAGCAAGATAATTCCAGAAAAAATATCTACTTCTGCTTCATTGACTATGCTAAAGCTTTTGACTGTGTGGATCACAGCAAACTGTGGAAAATTCTTCAAGAGATGGGAATACCAGCCCACCTTACCTGCCTCCTGAGAAATCTGCATGCTGGTCAAGAAGCAACAGTTAGAATCAAACATGGAACAAAGATCTGGTGCCAAACTGGGAAAGAAATGCGTCAAGGCTGTACATTCAGTGACAAGCAAAATATTTTCATTCAAATTTCTAAAAGTTACATGAATATTAAGTCCAAGAAAAAAAAAAGCATGGCATAATGAAAAAAAATTTTAATGTATCTCACCTACTGTTTTTATATCTTTGTGCTAGTGCTAAGTCTCTTCAGTAGTGTCCAACTCCATGGACTGCAGCCCGCCAGGCTCCTTTGTCCATAAGATTCTCCTGGCAAGCATACTGGAGTGGGTTGCCATTTCCTTCTCCAGGGGATCTTCACAACCCAGGGATTGAACCTAGGCCTTTTAATGTCTCCTGCATTGGCAGGCAGGTTGTTTACCACTAGTGCCCCCTGGGAAGCCTTTATATCTTTGTGAAGTCACTGAAGTCACTCAGTCATGTCCGACTCTTTGCAACCCCATGGACTGTAGCCTACCATGCTCCTCTGTCCATGGGATTTTCCAGGCAAGAGTACTGGAGTGGGTTGCCATTTCCTTCTCCAAGGAAATATCTTTGTAAATTGCCTTAAATTTTTTCAGGAAAAGATATTTTCCAGTTACAAGTGCTACATAACAAATTACACTGAACATTTCTATATTAAAACAATCATTTTCATTTTGGTCATAATTTTGTGGGTCATGAATTTGAGGATTCATCAGGGCAGTTCTTGTGTGGGGTCATCCTTGTCTGATGTCGGTGCATCCAGATGTGGGCTGTAATTGGAGTCATCTGAGGGACTACCTGGGCTTGATGTCCAATGTGGTTCACTAGTATGAAAATGACTTGCTGGCTGTTTGCTGGGACTTCACAGTGAGAGTCTATAATGGCCTCTCCAGCATGGTGGTCTAACAGTAATAGGACTTCTTAAATGGCTGCTCAGATCTCCAAGCATGAGTGTACCAGTGAACACAACAGAAGCTGTGTCACATTTTCTGACTTAGCCTTGGATGTCATGCAGTCACTTCTGCATTCTATTAGTTACAAATGGGGCACAAGCTTAGCCAGATTCAGGGAGAGAAGACATAAGAGCACAGTTCTTCTTAGGAGTTGTGTTAAAGAATTTCCATTCATTAAAAAAAAAAAAAAAAAAAGAGCCACAGATAAACAGAAAGTAAATGAATAAAAGAAATTTATTGTTTTGTTTTGACTTGAATTGTTGAGATCCATAGAGATCCAGCAGATTCTAGGCTGAGTAGACAATATTTTGAGAGGTTTAGATTTCATCTAAAAGTTGAGATCAATGTTGTTGTACTCTTATAATCTCTCTTAATATTTTCACCTAATAACTACAGTATTCATAATTAATTCAGTAGCTGGAGACAGGTGGTTGGGATTTCAGAGGAATTAATATAAATGTGTCCTTTTGGTTCAACATTTTCTGAGGGATGGAAGAATAAACTACTTGTTAGTTCATCTACATTGAACTATGGAGCAGATTTAGGTGGAAATATAGAGCTATCATTCTGTGCTGTGCTGTACTAAGTTGCTTCAGTAATGTCCAACTCTTTGCCACGTTATGCACTGTACCCTACCAGGTTCATCTGTCCATGGGATTCTCCAGGCAAGAATACTGGAGTATCTTCTCTCCTTGAATCTGGGGAAGCTTGTGCCTCATTTGTAACTAATAGAATGCAGAAGCGACTGCATGACATCCAAGGCTAAATCAGAAAATGTGACACAGCTTCTGTTGTGTTCACTGGTACACTCATGCTTGGGGATTTGAACAGCCACAAAATAAGTCCTGTTACTGTTAGACCGCTCAGCTGGAGGGGCCATTATATGCTCTATGGTTGACAGCCTAGTGAAGTTCCAGCAAATAGGCAGGTGGCACAGTGGTAAACAATCTGCCTGCCAAAACAGGAGACACAAGAGATGTGGGTTCAATCTCTGGATCGAGGAGGGCATGACAACCCACTCCAATATTCTTATCTGGGCAATCTCATGAACAGAGGAGCCTTGCAGGCTACAGGCCATGGAGTTGCAAAGACTAGGGCACTATACCACGACTGAGCACATGCACACGCAGTCAAGCATAAGAGAAAAAAATTGAACTCTCTGAAACTTTTGCAAATTTGTTTTCTCTCTGCAAAATTCATTTCATCTTATAACAGAGCATGGGCTGAGTGCCAGCAGAAACAATGAAAGCTACAGATGTGTAGTTTTCATTCAGTTTACTTCAGCCTCTTGAAACATGTTGAATTAGTAAAGGAGAGGTGGGATCCTTAAACTTAGTCTTTATCTTGAACTTCACCATTTATTTTGGAATGAGGCCTGGGAAAATGCTTATTTAAGACTACCTAGATTCATTCATTCAAGCTGAATTTTGTAATAAAATAAAAATTCATTTGTTCAGTTCTCTTGGCTCTGATATAATAATACATTGGGTAAATATGAAGCCATATTACTCTATCATGCAAGAAAAAATTTATATAACCTCAAATAGTTCTCAGAGTCATTTTTCAAACAGGTCTCCTAATTGAGTCAGAAACTAATGGCTTATCCCCAGGAAATATGTATGAAAACTGTTATTTTATGATTGTGTGCAATAGTAAATGAGATGTAATATAAGCAATCAATCAACTCTGTAAAGCATCATCTGTTCTCTGTAATAAATAGTTTCCTCTCAACATTTGGTTAATTTTTCTTGCTCTGAACTAAAAGGTCTCGTTTGAATCCAAACCACAGTGATAGAGCCACATACCTACCTGTTTTTGAGGTTGTGTTTCAGGCACCATATACTTTTATAAAAGGAATGCAATTGGGTTATTTGTAGAGACTGTCATACAGTAAGTCAGAAAAAGAAAGCAAATACCCTATATTAACACATATATGTATGTGGAATCTAGAAAAATGGCTCAGATGAACCTATTTGCAGGGTTGGAATAGAGACACAGGTACAGAGAACAGACATGTGGATGTGGATGGCAGGGAAGAAGGGGATGGGATGAATTGTTACACTGCTACATGTACAATAGGACTTCCCTAGTGGTTCAGTGGTAAAGAACCTGCTCGGTAATGCAGGAGACACGGGTTCGATCCTTGGATGGGGACTATACCTGGAGAAGGGCACAGCAACCCACTCCAGTATTCTTGCCTGGAGAATTCCATAGACAGAGGAGCCTGGGGGGGCTACAGTCCATAGAGTAACTAAGAGTCAGACATGACTGATGCAACATAGCTCACACACATCTGTGAAATAGACAGCTAGTGGGAACCTCCTGTATAGCACAGGGACCTCAGCCTAGTGCTTTGTGATGACCTATATGGGCAGGACATGGGGGTGGGAGGGAGGTCCAAGAGAGAGGTGATATATGTATATGTATATCTGATTCCCTTCATTGTATGGTAGAAACTAACAACTTTATAAAACAGCTATACCCCAATTTTTTTTTTAAAGGCCCTGCTTCAGTGATTGCTTTGCTACAAGCTTATACTTCTTTCCTTTCATTTCTGGACTATAAATATGGCATCTCTGGGAAGCCTCAGATGGCTGTACCAAACCTAGCCTGAAAGAGGTGGCTCTTCCCTCTTTATGTCATTGAACTGGAAACCCTAGTGCTAGAATAATGAAATACAGAGCCTCAGAATACTGGAGCAAAAGAAAGATTAGAGTAATTCAACTTAAAGCTTTTGTTCTACCTCTCCAGTCATGGAGTCCAAGAGTGCATAACTGTTTTTTTCTAAAGTCACCTGTTGTATATCTTCAGATCAGCAATGAATCCCTTCTCCATTGAACTCTTCTGTTTCCATACAAAGATTAAAGCAATGAGGTAAGTCAGTACTATAAAGTGGGATGACTGTGAGCTATTAGACTCATTTTTTGGTATTACTTTTGATTACTAACACCCAGGAATGAAATATGTTGAATATTTGGAACTCTTGGGATAAATGACTGGTTAAAGCTTTCCTGATTGTGATAATGACTTTTGTATGTTTTGTATCTCCTTTTACTACTGGACAGAGGAATCATTCTCAGACCTTAAGTTTTCATCCTTGTCATGTATAATATATCATATAGATGTTCCCTGTTGATAACAGGTCATCTTCTTCCTGCCATGGGTATGGTTTGTTGTTGCTGTTGAGCCACTAAGTCATGTCCAACTCTTTTGCGACTCCATGGACTGTAGCCCACCAGGCTCCTCTGTCCATCAGATTTCCCAGGAAAGATTACTAGAGTGAGTTGCCATTTCCTTCTCCACTGGATCTTCCTGACCCAGGGATTGAACCCATGTCTCCTGCATTGGCAAGTGGATTCTCTACCACTGAGCCACCAGGAAAGCCCCTGGATATGGTAGACTTCCATTAAATGTCTGGGCCCATTTAGGTAGGCTTCTGCTGTATTGCCTGAATCTGTATCTTCCTAAATACATAAGACTTTAGTTGCATTAGAGACAAAGAGCATTAAATAAATTGAATTATCTCTTTTGACCTAACAAATAGAAGAGCTAGCCATTTGATGTAACTTATAAACTATTATCGGAGAAGGCAATGGCACCCCACTCCAGTACTCTTGCCTAGAAAATCCCATGGACGGAGGAGCCTGGTAGGCTGCAGTCCATGGGGTCGCTAAGAGTCGGACACGACTGAGCGACTTCACTTTCACTTTTTACTTTCATGCATTGGAGAAGGAAACGGCAACCCACTCCAGTGTTCTTGCCTGGAGAATCCCAGGGACGGGGAAGCCTGGTGGGCTGCCATCTATGGGGTCGCACAGAGTCAGACACGATGAAGTGACTTAGCAGCAGCAGCAGCACCATAAACTATTATCTCCAATTAGCAACTCTCTCATTATAATTATTTTGATATGATAATTCGCATGTATTACTAGCTACCTTTTTGTACGGCAGCTGCGACCGGCACACTAAGCGCGGCCGAGAGGAGCTACCCCACGGCCGAGGTCAGGGGCAGAAGCCGGGAGGACCCCATACCCGAAGGGCGGCGGCCAAGAGGAGTTACCCCAGGTCAGAGGCCAGGGGCAGCAACTGAGAGTGCCAGGCTGCGACAGCGCAGGAACAGCCCAGAGGAGCTACCCAAGTCCGAGGTCAAGGACAGCGGCCGGGAGGAGCTACCCCGCGTCCAAGGAGTGGTAGCTGCGCGGGCACTGTAGGGCCTGGAGGAGCTATCCCACATTGAAAGTCAGGAAGGGCGGAGGTGAGGAGATACCCCTCATCCAAGGTAAGGAGCAGCAGCTGAGATTTGCTGGAGCAGCCGTGAAGAGATACCCCACATCCAAGGTAAGAGAAATCTAAGTAAGACAGTAGGTGTTGCAAGAGGGCATCAGAGGGCAGACACACTGAAACCATACTCACAGAAAACTAGTCAATCTAATCACACTAGGACCACAGCCTTGTCTAACTCAAGGAAACTAAGCCATGCCCGTGGGGCAACCCAAGATGGCGGGTCATGGTGGAGAGATCTGACAGAATGTGGTCCACTGGAGAAGGAAATAGCAAACCACTTCAGTATTCTTGCCTTGAGAACCCCATGAACAGTATGAAAAGGCAAAATGATAGGATACTGAAAGAGGAACTCCCCAGGTCAGTAGGGGCCCAATATGCTACTGGAGATCAGTGGAGAAATAACTCCAGAAAGAATGAAAGGATGGAGCCAAAGCAAAAAGAATACCCAGCTGTGGACGTACCTGAAGCAAGGTGATAGAAGCAAGGTCCAATGCTATAAAGAGCAATATTGCATAGGAACCTGGACTGTCAGGTCCGTGAATCAAGGCAAATTGGAAGTGGTCAAACAAGAGATGGCAAGAGTGAATGTCGACATTGTAGGAATTAGCAAACTAAAATGGACTGGAATGGGTGAATTTAACTCAGATGACCATTGTATCTATTACTGCGGGCAGGAATCCCTCAGAAGAACTGGAGTAACCATCATGGTCAACAAAAGAGTCCAAAATGCAGTACTTGGATGCAATCTCAAAAATGAGAGAATGATCTCCGTTCATTTCCAAGGCAAATCATTCAATATAATGGTAATCCAAGTCTATGCCCCAACCAGTAATGCTGAAGAAGCTGAAGTTGAAGGGTTCTATGAAGACCTACAAGACCTTTTAGAACTAACACCCAAAAAAGATGTCCTTTTCATTATAGGGGACTGGAATGCAAAAGTAGGAAGTTAAGAAATACCTGGAGTAAGAGGCAAATTTGGCCTTGGAATACAGAATGAGCAGGGCAAAGGCTAATAGAGTTTTGCCAAGAAAATGCACTGGTCATAGCAAACACCCTCTTCCAAAACACAAGAGAAAACTCTACACATGGACATCACCAGATGGTCAACACTGAAATCAGATTGACTATATTCTTTGCAGCCAAAGATGGAGAAGCTCAATACAGTCAACAAAAACAAGACCGGGAACTGACTGTGGCTCAGATCATGAACTGCTTATTACCAAATTCAGACTTAAATTGAAGAAAGTAGGGAAAACCACTAGACCATTCAGGTATGATCTAAATCAAATCCCTTATGATTATACAGTGGAAGTGAGAAATAGATTTAAGGGACTAGATCTGATAGATAAAGTACCTGATGAACTATGGACTGAGGTTTGTGGCATTGTACAGGAGACAGGGATCAAGACCATCCCCATGGAAAAGAAATGCAAAAAAGCAAAATGGCTGTCTGGGAAGGCCTTACAAATAGCTGTGAAAAGAAGAGAAGCGAAAAGCAAAGGAGAAAAGGAAATATACAAGCATCTTAATGCAGAGTTCCAAAGAATAGCAAGAAGAGATAAGAAAGCATTCCTCAGTGATCAATGCAAAGAAATAGAGGAAAACAACAGAATGGGAAAGACTAGAGATCTCTTCAAGAAAATTAGAGATACCAAGGGAACATTTCATGCAAAGATGGGCTTGATAAAGGACAGAAATGGTATGGACCTAACAGAAGCAGAAGATATTAAGAAGAGGTGGCAAGAATACACAGAAGAACTGTACAAAAAAGATCTTCACGACCCAGATAATCATGATGGTGTGATCACTGACCAAGAGCCAGACATCCTGGAATGTGAAGTCAAGTGGGCCTTAGAAAGCATCTCTACGAACAAAGCTAGTGAAGGTGATGGAATTCCAGTGGACCTATTTCAAATCCTGAAAGGTGATGCTGTGAAAGTGCTGCACTCAATATGCCAGCAAATTTGGGAAATGCACTAGCGGCCACAGGACTGGAAAAGGTCAGTTTTCATTCCAATCCCAAAGAAAGGCAATGCCAAAGAATGCTCAAACTACCGCACAATTGCACTCATCTCACATGCTAGTACAGTAATGCTCAAGATTCTCCAAGCCAGACTTCAGCAATACGTGAACTGTGAATTTCCTGATGTTCAAGCTGGTTTTAGAAAAGGCAGAGGAACCAGAGATCAAATTGCCAACATCTGCTGGATCATGGAAAAAGCAAGAGAGTTCCAAGAAAACATCTATTTCTGCTTTATTGACTATGCCAAAGCCTTTGACTGTGTGGATCACAATCAACTGTGGAAAATTCTGAAAGAGACTGGAATAGAAGACCGCCTGACCTGCCTCTTGAGAAACCCATATGCAGCTCAGGAAGCAACAGTTTGAACTGGACATGGAACAACAGACTGTTTCCAAATAGGAAAAGGAGTACGTCAAGACTGTATATTGTCATCCTGCTTATTTAACTTATATGCAGAGTACATCATGAGAAATGCTGGACTGGAAGAAACACAAGCTGGAATCAAGACTGCCGGGAGAAATATCAATAACCTCAGATATGCAGATGACACCACCCTTATGGCAGAAAGTGAAGAGGAACTCAAAAGCCTCTTGATGAAAGTGAAAGTGGAGAGTGAAAAAGTTGGCTTGAAGCTCAACTTTCAGAAAACGAAAATCATGGCATCTGGTCCCATCACTTCATGGGAAATAGATGGGGAAACAGTGGAAACAGTGTCAGACTTTATTTTTTTGGGCTCCAAAATCACTGCAGATGGTTACTGCAGCCATGAAATTAAAAGACGCTTACTCCTTGGAAGGAAAGTTATGACCAACCTAGATAGCATATTCAAAAGCAGAGACATTACTTTGCCAACAAAGGTCCATCTAGTCAAGGCTATGGTTTTTCCTGTGGTCATGTACGGATGTGAGAGTTGGACTGTGGAGAAGGCTGAGCGCCGAAGAATTCATGCTTTTGAATTGTGGAGCACTGGTGCTGGAGAACACTCTTGAGAGTCCCTTGGACTGCAAGGAGATCCAACCAGACCATTCTGAAAGAGATTAGCCCTGGGATTTCTTTGGAAGGAATGATGCTAAAGCTGAAACTCCAGTACTTTGGCCACCTCATGCGAAGAGTTGACTCATTGGAAAAGCCTCTGATGCTGGGAGGGATTGGGGGCAGGAGGAGAAAGGAATGACAGAGGATGAGATGGCTGGATGGCATCACTGACTCGATGGATGTGAGTCTGAGTGAACTCCAGGAGTTGGTGATGGACAGGGAAGCCTGGCGTGCTGCAGTTCATGGGGTCGCCAAGAGTCAGACACGACTGAGCGACTGATGTGAAATGAACTGATAGTGCTCATATTTTTATTTGGTGAACTTTAATGAAATGTTTAGGCAGTTTAAGAATGTGATTCAATATGGCATATATCAAGGAGGACTACCATTAAATAAGAAAATATTTTGTAAAGCAAATGTAAGACACAGAAATTTCACATGCTTTTTGAGTAAAATTTGACCCTAAGCTTTAATATTTGCTGATAAAATTTCAGACATATTTGTTTTAATCATTACTCAAAAATATAATGATTTAGAGAATATAAATGAGAAAGTACTTCAGCCAGAGCAAGTGTATGCCATAATGTGATTTCATCACTTGTTAAAGATATTTGAAAAGAAACAACTTTATGTTGTTAAATCATGCAATTTAAAAACTTTCCTCATGAAATAAGAGTAAACTCTATCCTTCTGCTGTGACATCATTTTAGTAAGATAATGTAATGAATTATTTTCAAATTGAATCCAAGTCTAAGTCCTAGCATTTTGTAGTTACTCCCTTTAAAACGGAAGAGCTGGCTCACAGATAAATTAATGCTGGTCGGTGCACATTTCCCTTTGGCTAACCTTTTTTTTTTTCTCCTTTTCACCCTGAGACCAGGCATAAGCCATTTGCTTGGGTTTATTAGGTCTTAGAAATGCTTTAACAATCTGGAAGCTTTCTAACATATCTGCACACCATGCATTGCATCTCACTGAATGGCATTCTCAGCATTAGAATTTGGAATCTCTTACTGTGCAACAGCAAACTGTATAGTAATCCTGCTGACCTAGCTAGTTTGGGGAAAAGGTCTTCTGAAAAGCCAAGTGCTGCTAACTGAAAGCTACCTTTGTTTTATTGAGCTTCTGTTAAGCAAGATAGGGCTTCCCCGATGGCTCGGTGGGTAAAGAAACCACCTGCAATACAAGACACAGAGACATGGGTTCAATCCTTAGGTCAGGAAGATCCCCTGGAGGAGGGCATAGGAAACCCAGTCCAGTATTTTTGCCTGGACAATGCCCATGGACTACGGAGCCTGGCGGGCTACAGTCCAAAGGTCACAAAGAGTCAGACGTGACTGAGGGACTAAGCATGCATGCACACATTAAGTAATCTAATGAAAATCAGAAAACTCAATCATAATTCATAAAAATCAGACCCAACACATATAGGGATTCATATATATTGTTCAAGAATAGTCACACAGAGTAATTATATTCATTCTTATTTACTGAATGAGCAGGGGGGAGCAGAAATAAAATTATGTCAAAACTCTTCAACCTATAAGTTTAAATTCTTTCTTTAGAATACTGCTTTGGAATCCTATAATTTTAATTACATGCCTGAAATAGGTTTTACTAGTATTCTTTTCACTTTTATTTCTCTTCTGCCTCTATCACCAAGTAGGATTTTCTTCTGTTGATTATACAACAAACAGTGGATTTGAATGTGGCTTGGGGTTTCCCTGGTAGTTCAGCTGGTAAAAAATCTGCCTGCAATGCAGGAGACCCTGGTTCGATTTGTGGGTTTGGAAGATCCCCTGGAGAAGGGATAGTCTACCCGCTCCAGTATTCTTGGGCTTCCCTTGTGGCTGAGCTGGTAAAGAATCCACCTGTAATGTGGGACACCTGGGTTGGATCCCTGGGTTGGGAAGATCCCCTGGAGAAGGGAAAGGCTACCCACTCCAGTACTCTGGCCTGGAGAATTGCATGAACTGTATAGTCCATGGTGTCCCAAAGAGTCAGACACGACTGAGCAACTTTAATTCACTTCACTTTGGAACTCCCAGAGTTCTAAGTGGAGCCTTGAGAATGGCTGGTTTCACACCAGACTATACTCTACACTTTTTCCCCATCCTGGGCTCACTCCATTTTATCATTATGTATAGCTATATCTCTGTGACAGATATAGCTAAGCTCTATCTTCCATTTTCATAGCATAAGTTGTTTCTGGGAGCTATACAGAGCCAGAGATAACATTTCCTAGACATTTTGCATCCAGGTGAAATGACTTTCATCAGTGGAACTGGAACAGAAGTAGGGTGATCACTTTGGGACCTGGGTTTTTAAAAAGCAATTATACCTTCTTCAATGTCTCTGACACTGTCTCCCTTTCCCCTTCTGCTGGCTGTAAGCAGATGACAAAGAAGTCCCAAGGGAATCCAGAGCCACAGAAGAACAGGCAGAAGAACCTGTTTCTCTGAATCACTGTATGAAGGAATGTCACACCCACCAAACCAGAATTGCCAACTTGAACTTTTGCATGAGTAGGAAAAGAATTTCTTCTGGGGTTAATCATGGAAACTTGGTGATTTATTTGTTACAGCAGCTGATAGTTCCTAACTATAATAGTTTTGTATGCTTTTATGAATGTACTAAGAAATAAAACTGAATCGTTCATTTTTGAAACTTATATTCCCACTCAGTGACTGGCACAGTGTTCTTATACTCAGTGAGTAACAATAATGAACTGCTCCACGGACACAGAGAAATGGCATAGCTTGCTCAAGTTCACACACTTAGTAAAAGTTTAAGCCCGTAATAACTAATTTTGAAACATTTTTTACACTAAACTGTTATCCTCGCAAATTTAATTTATAGAGGAGTTTCTCTTGGCCATCTTTGTATTTTGTATGACTAGACTATCTCAAGTAGTCCTCCAATAAGCATATGTGAAAGGTAATGATAGAATAGCCAAAACTATTTTATAGCTTTTGTACACTTAAGCAACTTTCCAGCACTTCTCCTGCACATTTTTTATATGTGAAATCCAAAGAAAGTAAGTTTATTTACTAATTTACAGAGTAGTTAGGTAGCCAAATGCTGATACAAACAACCAAAGAACTTAAGCAATCCATAATTAAATATTAAAATTGAGAAAATCTGTAACTTGGATATGCAAGACAACTGTTAGAAAGATGTTGCATTAGTTCACTAGGGTTTAAACAATGGGGTGGCTTGAATTCCTTAAATATCTTGTCTCAGTTCTGGAGGCTATAAATCTGAGGTTAAGGTGTGAGCATGGTAGGTCCCTTCGCAGAGTTGTGAGAATCACTTCCATGCCTCTCTCTCAGCTGCTGGTGGTTGGCTGGCAATCTTTGGCTTATTGACTCATAGAAGCATCACCTTAATCTCTGCTTTTGCCTTCACATGATGTTCTTTCTAAGTGCATATCTATCTCCTAATTTCCTCTTTTTATAAGGACTTTTAATCATATTGGGTTGGAGCCTTATGACCTCATTTTAATTTGATCAATTTTTTAAAGACCCTATGTCCAAACAAGTCACATTCTGAGGAATGTGGGGTTAGGACTTCAACATATGTGTTTTGAGGGGACATAATTCAAATTGTGTCCAAATTGTGGCCAAAGAGATATCTATGCATTTACTTAATAAGCACATGATTACTAAACATCTCCTGGGTGCCAGTCACTGTTTTGGGTGGAGGAGAGTAAGCAATAAATGAAACAAATAAAGTCCCTGCTCTCATGTTGTTTTCTCACTGGTTACTTGCCTAGCCCAAGGTTCTTTCTGCTATATTTCACTGGACTCTTTATGAATTTTCTAAACAAATTAATTTAACATTTTAATCCCATATATTAAGTAGCTAAACTAATACACATATCTCTCATTTTTCAAACCCTGTGCAAGAAGTAAACACTTCAGCTGCATTTAATAAATGAATACCACCTGGGGATAAAGTTTGGATGTTAGAAAAACTACTGATCTTTTTTTATTTTAGGTCCCCAGCACGACCTTCAGTGAATTAATTCTGACTGTGTGTTAAATGACATAACATACAACACTGTAAGCAAATTAATTGCTATTCAGCATAACATTGCTTTGCTCTAATTTTGTATTTCTAAGCTATTAAAATTTAGACACTCCAGGCCGGATACTTCTGAAGCTAAGCAATTTGCAAAATGGTATACTAACAAATGTTCTTACCACATCTGCTCCTTCCAGTGCAGGGAAACTGGCAGGATTCAGGGAAGAGATCCTTATGGGCAAGCGCTAACAGGAATCAATGCACAGTTGGTCTGAAATGATAAGTGTGTTTTAGGAGTTCTCCTAGAAGAAATTAGGCAACAGTCCTTTGAGATGTGAAGCACACAAATCAACCTTATGATATCCAAGAGTTCTGCCAATTTCTTGAGAAAAAAATAATTAGAAAAGAAAAAATGATCCTTCTACTCAGATGACCTCTTGGACCAGTGAGACTCAACACAGTGCTGTTGGTATCTGGGTAGCATCTGTTGAGTAGCAGGTGTGTTACACAATGTGGGGGGCAGAGCAGTTCTGCTGAACTGGAACATTCTTGGAAACCGGTTCCCAGCTCACATTAGTTCTTCTTTTTGGAACATCATCCGCTGTCCCCATCTCCCATTTGCCATGCTAATTTTCTCAGCTACGGTTGACAAATACGAGTTACCACCATTGAGAAATTCTTCTCAATGTCCCCAGTTTCATATTAGTGTCCTCTGCTCCCTGCCCCCCCGACACAGTCAGATCAGATCAGATCAGATCAGTCACTCAGTCGTGTCCGACTCTGCGACCCCATGAATCGCAGCACGCCAGACTTCCCTGTCCATCAGCAACTTCCGGAGTTCACTGAGACTCACAGCCATTGAGTCAGTGATGCCATCCAGCCATCTCATCCTCTGTTGTCCCCTTCTCCTCATGCCCCCAATCCCTCCCAGCATCACAGTCTTTTCCAATGAGTCAACTCTTCGCATGAGGTGGCCAAAGTACTGGAGTTTCAGCTTTAGCATCATTCCTTCAAAAGAAATCCCAGGGTTACCCCTGTAACAGTTTCCACTGGTTTAAGAGTAAATGCCAACCCACTAACATGTCTCTTCTACCACACAATGAACTTTCTGAGGTTAAGGATTACATTGTTTTCTTTGTTGTAGACCTGATGCCTGAAATATACAGTGCTCAACATGTATTTGTAAAAAGAAAAGGTCAGAATGATAAATATTTTATCCAGTTATTTTTCTAAGAACATATTATCTAAGTTAAATTAGAAAAGCACAGTATAAAATGAAGAAGCATGCAGATATACAGTATTCATTATTAAACAAGGGATTTTCTGTCACTGCTCTGTCATTTATAGCTGAATGACATTTGAGAAGTCAATCTTGATGAAACTTAGCCTCTTCATGAATACAAAAAAAAAATCTCATCCACCTGTCAGTGATTATGTGAAGATTGCCTAAGACATACACAAAAAACATTTTGTTAAAGTATTAAGTTTGTTATTATCACTAAAAGAATCAGTGTCAAAAGTCAGATTGCATAAAACTCACTTATGAAAAGAACAAGTACCCAAAGATCTTCAAGTCTGCTTTATCACCAAATATTCTTTTGGTAAATTTTGCTCTGATCATTGTCAACAAATGTTTATAGAACTTGTGCTGGAAACAGAACTTATTCACTTGTATTTTTGTGAAAGTGCAGGAAGTTTGGCATCACCCAATGCGTTTCCTGGTTAAATGGTAAGAGTTATCTGAAGTCCTTCCTTTTGAGTATGGCAACCTTTGTCGTGTATTTGCTCAGAGTAGAAGCTTGGTTTGCTTATAGCAGGCTCAGGAGGCTTCTGTAAGATAAAGTGAAACAAACCACTATTTTGACTTTGGTTTGTTTTTCTTTCCTGAGGCACACACAGTATAGGTTTTAGTATAGGTATAGGTTTTACTTTTTTAGGTTCTTGCTACTTTAACAAATTACCACAAATTTAATGGCTGAAAAAAACACAGATTTATACTATTATAAATCTGGAGGGCAGAAGGATAAAATTAAACTGTTATCTGGAGGATTCAGTGTGGAATCAATTTCCCATCTTTTTCAGCTTCTAGAATTTGCCTGCATTCTTTGGATCATGGTCCCATCCATGTATCACTCCAACCTCTTGTTTCCACTGTTGCACCTCCTACGTCCCATTTGACTCTCTCTCCTCCCCCTCCTAAGGACGCTTGTCATTATATTGGGCCTACTTGGACAATCCAGGGTAACCGCCTCACTTAAAGATCCTTAATTTAATCACATATGTACTATTTTGTCATGTAAGGAAACAATACATGCAAGGAAACAAAACAAAACAAAGAAGTCCAGAAAGTTGAACCTCTTTAGTCCAGTGGACATCTTTGGGAGGCTGTTATTCTGTTTACCATGATACCCAAAACATTTTCTCTTCTTGAACTGTTGCTTTTAGTAGAATTAGATTCACTGTTTTCTGGGATTATAAGTGATCAATGTGTAGGCTGTATTAGGTGTCTTGATCATGTTTATTAGATAGCTCTAGTTGCTGTGTAATAAATAACTTCAAAACTTGCTGCTTAGATGAACATAAACACACTATTAAAACTATATATAAGATAGATAACCAACAATGACCTACAGTTTAGCAACTATACTAAATATTTTGAAATAGCCTATAAGGGAAATGAATCTGAATATATATATATATGGACTTCCCAGGTAGCTCAGCAGTAAAGAATCTGCCTGCAATGCAGAAGCCACGGGAGATTTGAGTTTGATCCCTGGGTCAGGAAGATCCTCTGGAGGAGGACATGGCCACCCAATCCAGTGTTCTTGCCTGCAGAATCTCATGGACAGAGGAACCTGGCATCCTATAGTCTACGGGATCTCAAAGAGTTGGACATGACTAAGTGACTTAGCAGGCACACATACACACCCATATATATATATATATATATATATATATGCAGATACACACACACACACACATATAACTGAATCACTTTGCTGTACACCTGAAACTAGCACAGCTTTGTAAATCAGCTAACTTTCATTACTCCCCTCCCTTTGGGGAGAAGGTGTTTTCAGAGCATAAGCCCTGCCCTCTCCATCCCTCGATCAATGAATAAAATTTCTGCTTGCTATACTGATAAAAACTTTGCTGCTTAAAACAATAAGATTTACTATCTCATACAGTTTCTGTGGGTCAGGAATACAGTAGTGGCTTAGCTGGGTGGTTCTGGCTCAGGTTCTTTCACAGGTTTCACATGTCATCTGGGGCTACAGTCATCTGTGGGTTCCCTGGGCTGCAGGAGCTGCTTCCAGGGTCCCAGGGACACTCAGAGACCCAGATAGCAAGCTAGTGCTGGATATTGGAGTTCTTAACCAAATAGACATCTAAATAGACTTCTTGAGTGTCTTGATATAGCAACTGACTTTCTCCAGAGAGTATTCCAAGAAAAAGCAAGGTGAAAAACACAATGTTTTATGGACTCCCTTTGGAAGTTACACACTTTAAATTCCACAGTGTCCAATTGGCCACCCAGACCAGCCATGAATCATTGTGGGAGGGGACTACACAAGGGCAGAAATACAAGGAGGGGAGTTTCTCTGAGACCTTCCTGGGGCTTGGCTACCATGTAGTAGTACCCATGTACTGTATAGGTGTACACAAGTGAGTGTTTTCTTGGTGTGATTAAATATTAACAATCTGTGAGATTGAAGGAGAAATATTTATTAAATCAGCTATGTAGTCGCCTAAGATAATTCAAAAAAAGGCAACGATGAACTTTTTCTCAGATGTGAGTAAGAGGTCCGTCTCAAAACAGCATCAATGTTGGAACGCCAATATTCTGACTTGAATTTCAATGATCTTATCTCTGAACCAAGCCATATTAGAAAAGAAAATTTACTGTGAGAGCCACTGCAAGTTATTTCACTTCATTTCATCAGATAAATGTTAGGAATTGATTCCTGACTGTCATCTAATGGTCAAGTACATTAACTCCTAAGAATAGTTTTCCTCTGCTGAAAAACCCATCTGGAAATAAGAAATGTGTGCAGAACTAGGAGAGAGATGAGCATCTGGCCATTGACAGTGTTTCTTCTTTAATGTAGTCTACTGACACTTTCCCAGCTTGGAAGCTTCACCTATCAGAACTCTCTCTGGCTGATTTCAGGATCCACCACATCCCACTTAGTATGTTGCAGAGTATTAACAAATTACATACTACAGTTTAATATTTAGTGTTTTCTGACAGTATAGTTTTCCTACCTTCTGCATCTAACAGTAACTAAATGAGATTTAAGCTATCACATCGTCTCTTCATTTATTCTCCTTCCCCAAAAGACAGAGAGAGGGATATGTGAGGGGGATATGGGGGAGGAAGGAAGGGAGAGAGAGAGAGAAACCTCTGTCTCACCACATGGAAACTAATTTTGTCATTAATAAATGTGAGGTCTTCAGCATTGTCATTGGTATGGGGGCTGGTTGAGACTGCCAGAGATGCAGCAGTAACACTTTCCTGTAGCACTAAAGAAAGTGTCAAGATAGAGCAGACACTTCAGTAGCCAGAAAAACAGATGCAGCGACATCCATTCTCTCCCAGGCTATTCCTGGAGACCAGGATTCTCCTGTCATGAAGAACCAACTTGAAACCAGAGTCTCTTCTGAAGACAACCTCTTTCCCATGAGGCTCTCTGGAAGCTGTCTTCTCTCCTGCACCTGAACCAAGCAGGTGCTAGAGGTGAGGCAAGAGCCCTGCTTGCCCTACTGTCCCCATGGACCCTTCTCTTTCCTTTCTAAACCAACAGAAAACACCCAGTGCAGCCCATCTACTAATCCATCTGCCAAACCAGCACCTCCTTATGTCTTGAAGATGTTAGATCCAGGCTTACTGCCACTCTCCCCGGCACTACTCCTATCATAACAGTGGACGATTTCAATATTCACTTGAGTCATTTTCCCAACCCCATAAAATCTGTTTAACCCCTCTCCTCCAGTGACATTTTTCTTCTCAGCCACCACATACATTATTTCCACTGATACTGAAATCCCTTCATAACTTAAATCCAAGTATCCTAGTCTCTGAACAGCATCTCTTAGCGCTTTTGCTCACTCATGGTATTGGTCTGATTACTGTTTCAACCCCTTTTCAGAGTTAAAATCCACTGATTCTACCACTTTTTAACTTATTCTCATGTCCTCCCTTCATTCCTGAAATTCCATTGTCAATCATCATAATCATTTGTTTGAAAATGCTTTTATCTTTCTTATATCTTTCTGGCAATGTCCCAATCCTGGTTAAATATAAATCTCTGCCTGCCTTATCCTGTAACTGTTCAGGGGCAAGAGTCTGGTGAAAAACAAGCAACCATGGTGACTGGTCTTACTTAAGTTCACAATCGATAACTTTCAGTGGGCCTCTAACACTGATCAACAATAGTGTGGTATTTCACTCTCGATTCATTTCCCAGTTCTCCTAAATGACTATTTTATACCTCCTTTTTCACACTTCTAATCTCTTTCTCACATTTTTTGAGGAAGCAATCAGAAAAGGATCTGTCAAGCTCTTGCCATTTCTATGTACTTTATTTCCTCATGTTACAGTAGAATTGCTTGCACTCTGAGGTAAGGCCAGCCTCTCTCTTTTGTGCTAGATCCCTTTACCTTCTGCTCATTCAAGGATACGATGTCAACCAATTCTCATCTTTTATGTCCAAGTTGATAGTGATTTTCTCTCTGTCAGATTTTCTTCATTGGTTTACGAAAACACTACCATTCCTTCCATCTTAAAAAACCATCTCTTAACCTAACTTCCCCCTCAGTCACTATTCTATTTTTTTCTTGTCTGAGAGCAGCCCTGCTAAGAATAGTTATCTCCACACACTGGTTTGCGGCTTCCCTGGTGACTCAGACAGTAAAGAGTCACATACTGGTTTGCTTCCTGAGTTGAACTCATTCTAGTCAGGCTCTCACTCTCACCATCCCACCACAGCTAGTCTTCATCAGATCATCAGCTGACTTGCTCATTCTAAACCAAGGGCCAGTCTAAAGTTCTCACCTCATTTAACCTACAAGTAGAAGCTGACATATTTAATCATTCTTTCCTCCCTGAAACAATTTCACTTGGCTTCCAGAACATCATAATATTGCTTTTCCTGCTTCTCCTCAGTTTCCTTGGATGACTCTTCCTTTTGCCTTTCCCTGGTCACTTCATTTTGGTATTGGGGTGCCTCAGAGGTAGGTCTTACTCTATTGGTGATCTCATTATAGTATGTGTGTGTGTGTGTGTGTGTGTGTGTGTGTGTGTGTGTTCAGTCAGGCTCACTCTTTGCAACCACATGGACTGTGGCCCACCAGGCTCCTCTGTCCATGGGATTTTCCAGGCAAGAATGCTGGAGTGGATTGCCATTTCCTCCTCCAGTGGATCTTCCCAACCCAGGGATTAGATCCATGTCTCCTGCATTGACATGAGGAATCTTTACCACTGAGCCACCTGGGAAGCCCCAGGATAGAGTGTTGAATTTATTTCAGGTATAAATTATACACACACACACACATATATATAATTTATATCTACCTGTGTGTGTGTGTATATACATATATATATATATATATATATATATATATATATATATAAAATTTAACTCCAAACTCGTATATCCAACTGTCTACTGGACATCTCTAGAATACATAATAAATCACTATGTTCACAACTCAGTCCATGCTATTTCTCTTCAAAGCCTGTTTCTCTTTTAATCTTCTTCATTTCAGTTAATGGCAGCTCCATCTTTTTGCCAACATTTTCAAATTAATCCTCAGTTTCTCTTTTTCTATCAATTGTCACATTTACCTATCCGCAAATCCTATTGTGTGCACCTTCAATCATGTTCAAAACCTGACCAACTTACACAGTCATCTATGCCATCGTGTCTCACCTGGATAAATGTAACAACCACTGAACTGGTCTCATTGTTTCTACCCTTGCTATCTCTCTCCTTCTTTTCTATTCTTACACAACAGTCAGAGGGATTAAAATAGTTTCTAATTTCCATTGCAATTTGTTCTTTGACCCCTAAGTTATTTAGAAGTGTGCTATTCAATTTTTATTTATTAGGCGATGTTCTACTTTTTAAAATTGATTTCTAGTTTTAATTCCATTGTGTTTAAGAAACATGGTCTGTGTGAGCTCAGTCTTTTAAATTTATTCAGACTCATTTTTACTGCCTGGCATATGGTTTGTTTTGGTCAATGTTCTGTGTATACTTGAAAGCAAAGTATTTTCTGCAGTTGTTGGGGACAGTGCACTAGAAATGTTATTTAGGTCAAGTTGGTTAATAGACAGTGTTCTTCCAATCTCCATATCCTTACTGAAATTTTTGTCAGCTTCCACTGTAAATTACAGTGGAATTACAGTGTGAATTACAGTGGAATTACCGTGTAAATTACAGCGGAATTCAAGAAAAAGTGTGAAAATTTCCAAGTGTTATTTGTGGACTTACCTATGGTTTTTCTTTTCCTTTTTTCCTCCATTTTCCCAAGCACTTTGAAATGTGTTATTTGGTTAAATATGTTTAAGGTCATTATAACTTTCTAATGAATTGACATTTTTTTATCATTATGAATTCTCTCCCTTTATTTCTGTTAATAATTCTATGTTTGAGCCAGAAAACATGTCTACTTTGTCTTATGTCAATATAGACACACTATTTTTTTTAAATTAGTGTTTGCATGCTATATAATTTCCTGTCCATTTTCTTTCAATATATCTGTGTCCTTATATTTAAAAATAGATCTCATATATAGCAATAATTTGGTTCTTTTTGTTTCCAGTGTGGTAATCACTATCTTTTAAATATAATGGTTTAGTCTGCTTAGGTTTATTGTAATTACTGATATGATTTGTTTTCTTTTCCTAGAAAAACTTTACTTTCCTTCCTCCACCTGGTCACATTTGAGCATGTATTCATTCTCTCATCTTTCTTTTCTACTAAAATGGGCAATATTAACTTTTATGAAAAGGATGGGTGACAAGGTTTTTTTTCCTTGCATTTCGCATTGTCATGTTTGCTACTACTTCGAGGCCATTATTTGCCCTCTGTAAAAAATTTTTATTTATTTATCTATCTATTTATTTTTGGCTGTGTTGGGTTTTCAGCGCTGGGCACAGGCTTTCTCTAGTTGCAGAGAACAATCCTTCACTGCAATGCACAGGCTTCTCATTGTGGTACCTTCACTATTGCGGAGCACAGGCTCAGGTGTATGGGCTCAGTAGTTGTGGTGGCACATAGGCTTAGTTGCTCTGAGGCATGTGGGATCTTCCCAGAGCAGGGATCGAACCCATATCCTCTGCATTGGCAGGTGAATGCTTAACCACTGAACCACCAGGGAAATCTTTATTTGCCCTTTTAACCAAACATAAACAAAAACAAAACCCTCTTTCCATAATCTTATGTTTCAGCATCATTCATGTGTCTCTGCTGCTGCTGCATATTGACCTCCTGATGTAATCAGCAATGTCCTCCCCAAACTACTGCCCCCACACACTATGACCCTGGATCCCCTGCAACATCTCTTTGAATGGATCATCCAGTATTCTAAGTTGCACTGGCCTTGACACTGGAGGTCCACTGTCCTTTTCAAAACAGCATACTTGTTTTTTCTTTGCTAAAGAACCACACTTTGATTTGAGTGACTACCTTTCCCAAAAGGCACCTATGCAGTTGCTGATGGTTCTAGGGAACTTCCTTTCTTTTTTTTTTGTTTTATTGGTGTATAGTTGATTTATACTGTTGTGTAAGTTTCTCCTATACAGCAAAGTGAATCAGGCATACATACACATATCCCTGCTTTTTTGAATTTCCTTTACATGCAGGTCACACAGAGCAATGAGTAGAGCTCCTTGTGCTATACAGTAGGTTTTTTATTAGTTTATCTGTTTTATACCTAGTAGTGTATATATGTCAATCTCAATCCCCCAATTCATTCCAACCTCCTTTTCCTCCTTGGTATCCATACATTTGTTCTCTATATCTGTGTCTCTATTTCTGCTTTGCCAATAAGATCATATTTAACATTTTTCTAGATTCCACATGTATGTGTTAATTTATGTTATTTATTTTCCTCTTTCTGGCTTACTTCACTCTGTATGACCGTATATGACTTTATAGGTCCATCCACTTCTCTGCAAATGGCACAGTTTCATTACTTTTTATAGCTGAGTAATATCCCATTGTATATATGTACCACATCTTCTTTATCCAGTCATCTGTTGATGGACACTTAGGTAGCTTCCATGTCCTGGCTATTGTAAATGGTGCTGTAGTGAACACTGGGAAATATGTATCATTTTGAATTATGGTTTTCTCTGAGTATATGCCCAGGAGTGGGATTGCTGGGTCATATGGTAGTTCTACTTTTAGTTTTTTAAGTAATCTCCATACTATTCTCCATAGTGGCTGTATCAAGTTACATTCCTGCCAACAGTGCAAGAGGGTTCCCCATTCTACACACTCTCTCCAGTATTTATTGTTTGTAGATTTTTTGATAATGGTCATTCTGATCAGTGTGAGGTTATTCCTCTATGTATTGATAGTTTTGATTTGCATTTCTTTCATTTTTATTGTTCTACTCCTAAATATAACATGTGTTTTGCCCCTTATTGATTTCAAGATTTTTCTGTTTGTCTTTGACATGCTTCAGTTTTCACTTTTTTTTCTTCAGTTTTCACCTTTATGTGCCCCAGCAGGGTCTTTATTTATTCATTCTCCCAGAATTTGAAGATTTTTTTCACCTGTGGATTAATGTTTTTAATCAAATTTGAAAAAAATTTGGCAACTATCTTCTCAAATATTTTGTATTCTGCCCCATTTTCTCTCTTTACTCTTATATGCTGCTAAGTCACTTCAGTCGTGTCCAACTCTGTGCGACCCCAGAGACGGCAGCCCACCAGGCTCCCCCATCCCTGGGATTCTCCAGGCAAGAACACTGGAGTGGGTTGCCATTTCCTTCTCCAATGCATGAAAGTGAAAAGTGAAAGTGAAGTCGCTCAGTTGTGTCCGACTCTTAGTGATCCCATGGACTACAGGCTACCAGGCTCCTCCATCCATGGGATTTTCCAGGCAAAAGTATTGGAGTGGGTGCCATTGCCTTCTCCGACTCATATGCTACTTGCATGTATCTCCAACTCTTTGTCATTAGCCATATGATATGTATAAACTTTGGCCCACATTTTTCATCCTTTCATTTTTCTTCTCTTTACCTTAGATTAGATAATTTCTATGGTTTCTGAGATTACTAAAACTTTCATGCTTTTTTTCAAGTCTGTTTAAGCATCTAAAAAAAATTTTCAGAGAGATTTTCTTTTCAGTTCTAAAATTTTCATTTGGTCTTTTTCTGGAGTTTCAACTTTTTACTAAAATTCTCCATCTTTTCATATCTTTTGTCCATACTTTTTAGTAAATTATTTAACATATTTATAATGTATGCATGCTAAGTCACTTCAGTCATGGCCAATTCTTTGCAACTGCATGGACTGTAGCCCAGATGGGGTTCTCCAGGCAAGAACACTAGAGTGGGTTGCCATTTCCTTCTCCAGGGGGCCTTCCTAACCCAGGGATCAAACCTCATCTCCAGCACCGGCATGGGGGTTCTCTACCACTAGTGCCACCTGGGAAGCTGTAACATACTTATAACATATTTATAATAGCTATTTTAAATGCCTTACTGCAAATTCCAACATTTGAATAATTTATGGATTTTCTATTGCCCAACTCTCTGTTAAGATGGATCTCGTGTCTCATCTTCTTGCATATCCAGTAATTTTATTATATGCTGAACATTGTGAATGATATATTGGAGGGCTTCTGGATTAAATTTTCCTCTAAAAATGGGAGTTTGTCCAGATGAATAGTTAAGTTTTCAGCAGGTAATTTTGCTCTTGCTCTTGATTTTAGCATGTTACCAGAGTAAGGATCTTACGCTGCAGTCAACTCCTTAGGCATAGGCTTTCTAAGTTCTCGATTGGATGGTCAAGTCATTCCTGAAGGTCTCCCATTGTGTGGGGATACCAAATGTTTCCCCAGTACTGTGAGGACTCTGAAATCTCTGTTCACCTCTCATCCTGCCAGAAGTTGTTTTCTCCTTGTTCTCCCAGTTTTGTGTCCCACGCATGTACAACTTAGAATTCAGCCAACAACCTGGGAATTTATGTTAATTTCTCAGACTTCTTTTCATGGTTCCCTCTCTCCAGGGTCCTGCCCTTATAATTACAGATGCCTTAAAATCTCCAAAGTCTAATATTCATTTCTTTTACCAACTTACCTTTTCCCATACCAGTCGTGTGGCTCCTTTTGCTTGTTCAATCTGCTGAGAAATGATTTGGAAATCTTTCCCAGACAGAAAGCCAGCATGAATGGAAAATTAACCTCATGAGCTTGCCTGCTTTCAAGGCAATGGATAGCCTTGCCTTGTCCATTTTTCAGCATTTGAAAACAGAAATATTTTTTTCTCCAGTATTATTACAGGTTTTAAAATTTTAATTGGGGGATAATTGTTTTAAAGTTGTGGTGGTTTCTGCTGTACAACAAGGCAAATCTGTCATAATTATATATATCTCTTCCCTCTTGAACCCCCTCCCACACCCCCACCCCATCCCTCTAGGTCATCACAGAGTTCTAAGCTGGGTTCCCTTTGTTATATAGCAGCTTCCCACTAGCTACCTATTTACACATGGTAGTGTATGTATGTCAATACTGCTTTCTCAACTTGTCCCACTCTCTCCTACCCCAGCTGAGTCCACAGTTCTGCTCTCTATGTCTGTGCCTCCATTCCTTCCCTGCAGATGAGTTTATTAGTACTATTTTTCTATATTCCATATAGATGTGTTAATATATAATATTTGTCTCTTTCTTACTTACTTCATTCTGTATAACAGGCTCTAGGTTCATCCACCTCACTACAACTGACTGAAATTTGTTCCTTCTTATGGCTAAGTAATATCCCATTGTATATATGTTCCACAACTTCTTTATCCATTCATTTGTCGATGGACATTTAGGTTGGTTCCATGTCCTGGCTATTGTAAAGTGTGCTTCAGTGAATATTGTAGTTTTTATTACATGAGGGTAATTCTAATAATAGCTTCTCAGAAAGGAACTGAAATATAATTTTGTTATTTTTTAATATTTTAATAGAGTTTTAAGTTTTTCCCTATGGAAAAATTTAAATGTTACACTTTTCAGTCCTAGAAAAATGTGCTACAGAAATTAAGAGTAATTAGTGTAGTAAAAATAGATGGGGAAACAGTGGAAACAGTGTCAGACTTTATTTTTTGGGGCTCCAAAATCACTACAGATGGTGAGTGCAGCCACGAAATTAAAAGATGCTTACTCCTTGGAAGAAAAGTTATGACCAACCTAGACAGCATATTGAAAAGCAGAGACATTACTTTGCCAACAAAGGTCCGTCTAGTCAAGGCTATGGTTTTTCCAGTGGTCATGTATGAATGTGAAAGTTGGACTGTGAAGAAAGCTGAGCGCTGAAGAATTGATGCTTTTGAACTGTGGTGTTGGAGAAGACTCTTGAGAGTCCCTTGGACTGCAAGGAGATCCAACCAGTCCATTCTGAAGGAGATCAGCCCTGGGATTTCTTTGGAAGGAATGATGCTCAAGCTGAAACTCCAGTACTTTGGCCACCTCATGCAAAGAGCTGACTCATTGGAAAAGACTCTGATGCTGGGAGGGATTGGGGGCAGGAGGCGAAGGGGACGACAGAGGATGAGATGGCTGGATGGCATCAGTGACTCAATGGACTTAAGTCTGAGTGATCTCCAGGAGTTGGTGATGGACAGGGAGGCCTGGTGTGCTGTGATTCATGGGGTTGCAAGGAGTCAGACACGACTGAGCAACTGAACTGAATTGAATGTAGTAAAATCACATTTTAAGTGCTGTTAGTGGTATTGATGGTGGTGGGGTGTATAGAGGGTAAATTCTAAAACTTGACATCTAAGATAACAGCTGCATGTATGCCAACTTACCATTGAAAAGCCCTTGGAACATATATTTACATACCATCTTTCAGACAGCTCAATAGATAGTTGTTGAGCTTCTTCTTCTACATCAGATGAAGAAATTGGCTATGTTAAAGTAAAACTGTAATCGTTAAGCACTAAAGAATGTGAATATGGTAAAGACAGGGAAGATTATATTGTTTGGGAGACTACCAAAAGGTGTCATTTTAAATATATGTTAGGATTTGATAATATTGCATGCTCTGATGCATAGACTTTCTCTTACAGATAATTAGCTATGAATATTTATGTGATTATTGTAAAACTGTGATCTTAGAATATTTATTCAGGCAGCAGTGTAAATGACTGGAAAAATGGGCATGAGACTTGAGATCAGGAAACAACTGGAAACCTACTGTAATGGAAAAAGTAAAACTAAACTGACAGGAATTGATCTGGCAAAGAGGAAGGGCTGGATTTACAAGGTAATTTTAACATGTAATCAATAGTTCCGGTGAGGAATACAGAGCATGCTGTTTGAATGCAGAGAATGGACCAAATTAAATACAGTAATTAGATTATTAGCTGAAGAAAAACTGTGAAGGAAAAAGAAAACCACTCCACACATTGGGCTACTGAGAATCATTATTCAATGATATGACTGAACTATATCCTTGGCTCAAATGTTAGCAACCTACAAAAGAAAGCAACAAGGTCTGTAATAAAGAATAAACACAGAAATCCCCAACATTTACAAACCAAATATATGATCCAGAGCAAAGACAAGGTTATTTTAATATTATTCAGTGCTTTCAATAACCAGGACTGTTTTAGGTACTTACATGAGCTGGAAGAAAAGACTGTAATCTCTGTTAATCAAGAGTACCCCATCACACTTGCTTGCCCCACACAGCCTGGTAGAATAATGTATCTGAACACAGAGCGTCAAAGGTCTAGAGAGCCAAAGGCTGCATGTGTCTTAGAGGAATAACCAGAGAATCACTAGCTTAGAGTTGCAAACCAACTGCCAGAATGTTTCATTTGGTGCACAGACATACTTATGGAGCCTAAGTTCAGTTCAGTTCAGTCCCTCAGTCGTGTCCGACTCTTTGCAACCCCATGAATTGCAGCACGCCAGGCCTCCCTGTCCATCACCAACTCCCTGAGTTTACCCAAAGTCCATCGAGTCGGTGATGCCATCCAGCCATCTCATCCTCTGTTGTCCCCTTCTCCTCCTGCCCCCAATCCCTCCAAGCATCAGGGGCCATGAATCAAGGCAAATTGGAAGTGGTCAAACAGGAGATGCAAGAGTGAATGTCAGCATTCTAGGAATCAGAGAACTAAAGTGGACTGGAATGGGTGAATTTAACTCAGATGACCATTACATCTACTACTGCAGGCGAGAATCCCTTAGAAGAAATGGAGTAACCATCATGGTCAACAAAAGAGTCTGAAATGCAGTACTTGGATGCAATCTCAAAAATGACAGAATGATCTCTGTTCTTTTCCAAGGCAAACCATTCAATATCACAGTAATCCAAGTCTATGCCCCAACCAGTAGTGCTGAAGAAGCTGAAGTTGAATGGTTCTATGAAGACCTACAAGACCTTTTAGAACTAACACCCAAAAAAGATGTCCTTTTCATTATAGGGGACTGGAATGCAAAAGTAGGAAGTCAAGAAACACCTAGGGTAACAGGCAAATTTGGCCTTGGAATACGGAAAGAAGCAGGGCAAAGACTAATAGAGTTTTGCCAAGAGAACGCACTGGGCATAACAGACACCCTCTTCCAACAACACAAGAGAAGACTCTACACATGGACATCATGAGATGGTCAACACCAAAATCAGATTGATTATATTCTTTGCAGCCAAAGATGGAGAAGCTCTATACAGTCAGCAAAAACAAGACCAGGAGCTGACTGTGGCTCAGATCATGAACTCCTTATTGCCAAATTCAGACTGAAATTGAAGAAAGTAGGGAAAACCACTAGACCATTCAGGTATGACCTAAATCAAATCCCTTATGATTATACAGTGGAAGTGAGAAATAGATTTAAGGGACTAGATCTGATAGAATGCCTGATGAACTATGGACAGAGGTTCGTGACATTGTACAAGAGACAGGGATCAAGACCATCCCCATGGAAAAGAAATGCAAAAAAGCAAAATGGCTATCTGGGGAGGCCTTACAAATAGCTGTGAAATGTAGCCTAAAGAGGGTTGTAAACTAAAATGAGAATTTTTTCTCTAAAAGTCCAGATTTCTGGCTTCTCTTGAAATCTTACAAGATCCAGAAGTAAGTGGAAACATTTAACAAGAGTTTCACCTTGCAGTCACCAACCATTTATCTGGGTACACCTCATTCATTTATACAATGTAAGCATATTCAGTCTCATATCCAAGTTGTGTCTGACTACTGTGGACTATGTGGAACTAAGATGCTCTTGAGGGACAGGACAGAATGAGCTGGAAGTAAAAACTTGTAAGTGCAATCTACTTGCACTTAAAACCCTTGAGATATTGGAACACAAGCAAGATTTCTTGGGGTCCCTGAGAGAAAGTACAAATCTAACAGGTCCAGAGAGTTCGATTTCTACAGAGCACACAACTGGATTTAGTGCTTTGGCTTCAGTAGCAACATACTTTGCATGAGATGGCAATCCCCAGAGCAGTGGTAAAGTTGACTGGATGAGATAGTTCCTGGAGGAAGTGGCACTCCTTATCTGAGGCTGCTATACTGCCTGGAAAATAAGTGGTGCCCAGAGGGAATGGTGGTACTCAGCAGAAGCACCACAGGTGTTCATAGGAAGACAGAGATACCTGGTGATGCTAGAGGCACCTAAAGAGCAGTATAGTACTCAGAAGATGCTGTACTACTGACAGGAGCGGCAATATCAGCATTACTGCTTGATGAAGTGGCTGGGCTATCCTGGCAAAAGAGGAAAGCAGAGAGGCAGAGGAAAAAAGTGATGTTGTGTAATAGAGTAGCTTACTGGTAGCATGTGTGAAAGACACTTTGAAGCTTTACAGAGAAACTTGACAGCTGGATAGCCCGGGACTAGAGATCTGAATGTAGGAATAAAAGACAGGAAAATATGTGTATAATGTTAATACTGTGCCAGACACAGAGTAAATATCCATATATACATGCCAGATAAAATACAGGATGCCCAGTTAACTTAGAATCTCAGAAAAACAGTGAATAATTTTTTAGTACAAGCATGCCCAAGTATTGCATAAAGTATCAGTTCAGTTCAGTTCAGTCTCTCAGTCATGTCCAACTGTTTGCAACCAAATGGACTAAAGCACACCAGACTTCCCTGTCCACCACCAATTACTGGAGCTTGCTCAAACTCATGTCCAATGAGTCAGTGATGCCATCTGACCATCTCATCCTCTATAATCCCCTTCTCCTCCTGCTTTCAATCTTTCCCAGTATCATCATCTTTTTTAAATGAGTCAGTTCTTTGCATCAGGTGGCCAAAGTATTGGAGTTTCAGCTTCAACATCAGTCCTTCCAATGAATATGCAGGACTGATCTCCTTTAGGATGGACTGGTTGGATCTCCTTGCCGTCCAAGGGACTCTCAAGAGTCTTCTCCAACACCACAGTTCAAAAGCATCAATTCTTTGGTGCTCAGCTTTCTTTATAGTCCAACTCTCACATCCATACATGACCACTGGAAAAACCATCGCTTTGATTGATGCATCTTTGTTGGCAAAGTAATGTCTCTGCTTTTTAATAAGCTGCTAGGTTGGTCATAGCTTTTCTTCCAAGGAGCAAACGTCTTTTAATTTCATGGCTGCAGTCACCATCTGCCGTGATTCTGGAACCCCAAAAATAAAGTCAGCTACTGTTTCCACTGTTTTTCCATCCATTTGCCATGAAGTGATGGGACCATGATCTTAGTTTTCTGAATGTTGAGTTTTATGCCTACTTTTTCACTCTCCTCTTTCACTTTCATCAAGAGTCTCTTTATTTCTTCTTTGCTTTCTGCCATAGGGGTGATGTCATCTGCATATTTGAGGTTATTGATATTTCTCCCGGCAATCTTGATTCCAGCTTGTGCTTCATCCAGACTGGCATTTCAAATTATATACTCTGCATATAAGTTAAATAAGCAGGGTGACAATATACAACATTGACGTACTCCTTTCCTGATTTGGAACCAGTCCATTGTTCCATGTCCAGTTCTAACTGTTGCTTCTTAACCTGCCTATAGATTTCTCAGGAGGCAGGTCAGGTGGTCTGGTATTTCCATCTCTTTAAGAATTTTCCACAGTTTGTTGTGATCCAGACAGTCAAAGACTTTGGCATAATCAGTAAAGCAGAAGTAGGTGTTTTTCTGGAACTCTCTTGCTTTTTCGATGATCCAGAGGATGTTAGCAATTTGGTCTCTGGTTCTTCTGCCTTTTCTAAATCCAGCTTGAACATCTTAAAGTTCACTGTTCACGTACTGTTGCAGCCTGGCTTGGAGAATTTTAAGCATTACTTTGTTAGCATGTGAGATGAGTGCAATTGTGCAGTAGTTTGAGCATTCTTTGGCATTGCCTTTCTTTGGGATTGGAATGAAAATTGACCTTTTCCAGTCCTGTGGCCACTGCTGAGTTTTCCAAATTTGTGGGCATATTGAGTGCAGCACTTTCACAGCATCATCTATTAGGATTTGAAATAGCTCAACTGAAATTCCATCGTCTCCACTAGCTTTGTTAAGTAGTGATGCTACGAATAAAATTATCCATTATTTGTCTCAGACTCAAAGCTAAATGGCATCTGTATTTTAGTTTTCCAAGTCTGACAACCTTATATCCTTAAAACTTCATTTGTTTTTATGGTGACAGCTTCCCTGGTAGCTCAGATGGTAAGGAACCTGCCTGCAGTTCAGGAGACCTGGGTTCGATCCCTGACTTGGGAAGATCCCCTGGAGAAGGGAATGGCTACCCGTTTCAGTATTTTTGCCTAGAGAATTTCATGGAGAGAGGAGCCTGGCAGGCTACAGTCTGTGGGGTCACATAGAGCTGGACACGACTGAGTGACTAACACTTCATACTATAGCTTGAATGGGCATCCTAAGTGATGTTAGTGGTAAAGAATCTGCCTGCCAATGCAGGAGATGTAAGAGACATGGGTTCGATCCCCGGGTGGAGAAGATCCCCTGGAGGAGGGCGTGGCAGTGCACTCCAGTATTCTTGTCTGGAGAATACCATGGATAGAGGAACCTGGCAGAGTGCTGCCCACAGGGTCACATAGAGTTGGTCACAACTGAAATGACTTAGCACACATACAGCTTGTTTAATTGTTCCTTACTATTTGGAAGCCATTTTCTGTGTAGCAATCTTTCCCTCAGGCTTTTTGTAGTTGGGTTTAAAACTATTTACTTAAAACACAGTGCCACCTAGCTGAGACTTGCTATTTAACTATTTCATGCCCACTACATGTAAGTTTCATCCAAGTAGTCATGATCTTGCACTATGTCACAAGATTCAATATATTTTATTACCTATTGGGAAGAACCATTTATAACTAATGGGCATTTTTTTCTTGACACTTTCCCCTCTCAGATCAGTGAGTCAGTATTTAAATACTTAAGATGTACTTGAACTGAGAGCTTAGTTTTGAAGGAATGAGGCAGTGAATTACCAAGTTTGAGGTGGAAGAAGTCATTAGAGGGAAAAAAAACTTTTGGCAGGAGGGGAGACTGTGGTGAGGGACTCTAGGCCAGTTAAATTGTGAAGAAATTTTAAAAGGAAGGAAATTTAAAACTCTATTTAGTCTATCACTTTTATATGGAATCTAAAAAAATGATACAAATGAACTTGTTCACAAAACAGAAATAGACTTGCAGAAGAAACTTATGGTTACCAAAGGGAAAAGTGTTGGAATAAATAAAATAGGAGTTTGGAATTAACAGATACACACTGCTGCTGCTGCTGCTGCTAAGTCGCTTCAGTCGTGTCTGACTCTGTGCGACCCCATAGACAGTAGCCCACCAGGCTCCCCCGTCCCTGGGATTCTCCAGGCAAGAACACTGGAGTGGGTTGCCATTTCCTTCTCCAATGCATGAAAGTGAGAAGTGAAAGTGAAGTCGCTCAGTCGTGTCCGACTCTCAGCAACCCCCTGGACTGCAGCTCACGAGGCTCTTCCATCCATGGGATTTTCCAGGCAAGAGTACTGGAGTGGGGTGCCATTGCCTTCTCCGAGATACACACTGCTATATAGAAAATAGATAAAGAACACAATCCTATTGTATAGCACAGGGAACTATATATTGAATATCTTGTAGCAACCTATAATTGAAAAGGATCTGATCCCTGGTGGCTATGATGGTAAAGAATTTTCCCACAATATGAGAGATATGGGTTCGATACCTGTGTCGGGGAGATCCCATGGAGAAGGGAATGGCTACCCACTCTGGTATTCTTGCCTAGAGAATTCTATGGACAGAGGAACTTGGCAGACTACAGTCCATGGATCACAAAGAGTTGGACACAACTGAGCAACTAACTGCTTATTTAACTTCTATGCAGAGTACATCATGAGAAACGCTGGACTGGAAGAAACACAAGCTGGAATCAAGATTGCTGGGAGAAATATCAATAACCTCAGATATGCAGATGACACCACCCTTATGGCAGAAAGTGAAGAGGAACTCAAAAGCCTCTTGATGAAAGTGAAAGTGGAGAGTGAAAAAGTCGGCTTAAAGCTCAACATTCAGAAAACGAAGATCATGGCATGTGGTCCCATCACTTCATGGGAAATAGATGGGGAAACAGTGGAAACAGTGTCAGACTTTATTTTTCTGGGCTCCAAAATCACTGCAGATGGTGATTGCAGCCATGAAATTAAAAGACGCTTACTCCTTGGAAGGAAAATTATGATCAACCTGTAGCATATTCAAAAGCAGAGACATTACTCTGCCAACAAAGGTCCGTCTAGTCAAGGCTATGGTTTTTCCTGTGGTCATGTATGGATGTGAGAGTTGGACTGTGAAGAAGGCTGAGCGCCGAAGAATTGATGCTTTTGAACTGTGGTGTTGGAGAAGACTCTTGAGAGTCCCTTGGACTGCAAGGAGATCCAACCAGTCCATTCTGAAGGAGATCAGCCCTGGGATTTCTTTGGAAGGAATGATGCTAAAGCTGAGACTCCAGTAGTTTGGTGAATCTGAGTCCTCGTAGATTTTTGTTCCTCTGGTGGTGGTGGTGGGGAGACACACCCCTCTGATTCCTAGCCGTGACTGAGTTGCTCCTTCCCTATCCACTCTGAGAGGCTAAGTTAAGCTGATTCTGAAGCTGCACACAGTCTCAGTGAGAAGTGATTCAGTGATGGGTTAGTATCATCTGCCATGAAAACTGGGGGTGTGGGAGATAATTTGGCAAAATGGACCAAGAATGATTTGTCATAATGCTGCCTTTAGGAATGTCTTGGCTTATATATTTAAGGCAAGGATAGCAAGAGTCAGGCGAGTTCCCAGGCCAATGCCCCAGGACACTCTTGGTAGATCTGGGAGTCGGCTTACCACATGGGGAGAAGCAAATGGGAGTGAGAGTTGGCAGCCCAGAGCTGGAAGGAGCTGTGTTCAAATTTGATTCGTTCTATGGCTGTGAGAGGGCTTCCCAGGTGGCGCTCATGGTAAAGAACCCACCTGCCAATGCAGGTAATGTAAGAGATGCAGGTTTAATCTCTGGGTCAGGAAGATCCTCTGGAGGAGGGCATGGCAACCCTCTTCAGTATTCTTGCTGGGAGAATCCCATGGACAGAGGAGGCTAGCAAGTTGCAGCCCATAGGGTCACACAGAGCTGGACACAACTGAAGCAACTAACATTTTCACTTTAACAACTGTGAAATGTCCCCCACTCCAGTTCCTGGGAATATGCATGGAAGAGCAAGTTTCTAGGCTTACAGCGGGTTGATTAACCTATCCGCTCCTTTCAGTGTGGGTGGATGGAAAGCACAGGAAGAGAGTCCTATTTAGGCTGTGCTAGAAATAGAAGCCTCAAGGGGCCATGGATGCCAAATATAGCACATTATCCCACAATGTGCCCCCCAGTAATTGTGCCAGACATTGCTAATCGATCACTGGATTCTTTCCCACGGCAAGCAGCTTCACAATCTTAACCGAGCAACCCAGGCAGCAATTTTTAATAGTGATTGGAAACTAATTTGACATTTCAGGTCAGAGAACAGATTCTGAGACAGTACAATTCCACTTGGCTTTGGGACTAAAACAAACATTGGGAAAATTGAAGTTCAAAGACAAGGATACAAGAAGTCAAGACACAGACCATCTCCTGAGCTTTGTGACTCTGCTCTCAGTGTGTCTCTGAGACCCTTGAATATGGAGCAGTTTGAATAAAGTGCCTAAAAATGAAGATGCTTTGGTTCTTTGTTATTATATTATATGGTATTTTGATTTCATCAGTTTGAGATTAATATTTTACTGTTACAAAGGTCTTCCCCCTTCAGATGATGGTAATAGTGGAAAACCAAAAAAAAAAAATTAGAATAATTTTATAATATTATATTTTATTTTTATAATTATTTTTTTTAATTTGCTCATGCATTTATTTGCTCTCTCATGCTCCATTTATTCCCTCTGACTCATTTCCCCACTTATAAATCATTCATTCTCTCATTGATTCATTCATTCAGTGAATACTCAGAAAATATAAGACAGGCTGCCTTCAAGGAGTTTAAGAAATATACTTGCAGGTAAAGCAATAACCTAACACGTTACCCCCTAAAAGCACAAATCATGCTGAAGAGAGAGATCTCATGGGCGAAAGCTCATGAATGGGGTAACGAATGTACTAGGTCTTGAAGAATGAACAAGCTCCAACTCAGAGGAAGGAATCTGTGCTTCATTTTAAATATTTTCATACTTTTGCTTAAAGTTTCATGCCACTCCTTGAGATATTGAGGGGACAGATAGTAAGATAGTGAGTAACTCTGATTTTCCAAAGTTCAGAGTCCACTGATTGAAAAGAGATAGGGCAATTAATCCACATAAAAACAAACAAACAAAAAAAGATTTCCTTCAACTGTGGAGAAAGTTCCGTTACCCACTGGGGTAATTGTTTAAGCTGGGTTGGGTCTTTGCAGGGGGATGTGGGCAGAATAATTATTATATCTAAATAATTATTTAGATATAATTTTAATACATGATTTTATAATTTATAAAATTATAAATAATGTAAATGTCAAGGTTTCTTTTCTTACCCTGTCCACCCTCCACCACTCCCTCCAGCCTAGCTCTTTGTCTACCAGTTTCTGACTTGTTTTCACAAATGCTGACTATATTGACTCTGTAGAATGTGCTTCTTACACCAATAAGCAGCCCTGATTGCTTAAAACAAGCACAACACTGATCTCTTAAAAGAGGGGTCCACCTTTTTTCTACTTTGTCGGGCTCTGTCAGCTTTTAGCCTCATGGCTAAGAGCAGAGAATCTAATTCAGATTTGAGTTTCAACTTCAGACCTTGCTATCTGTTACCTCAAGTAAGTTAAGTGTTATACTTTCCTTATATGCAAAATGAGAGATACTAATACTAATGATTAAGGTGACTTGTGGGGATCACATCAGATCAGATCAGATCAGATCAGTCGCTCAGTCATGTTCGACTCTTTGCAACCCCATGAATCACAGCACGCCAGGACTCCCTGTCCAACACCAACTCCCGGAGTTCACTGAGACTCACGTCCATCGAGTCAGTGATGCCATCCAGCCAGCTAATCCTCTGTCGTCCCCTTCTCCTCCTGCCCCCAATCCCTCCCAGCATCAGAGGCTTTTCCAATGAGTCAACTCTTCGCATGAGGTGGCCAAACTACTGGAGTTTCAGCTTTAGCATCATTCCTTCCAAAGAAATCCCAGGGCTGATCTCCTTCAGAATGGACTGGTTGGATCTCCTTGCAGTCCAAGGGACTCTCAAGAGTCTTCTCCAACACCACAGTTCAAAAGCATCAATTCTTCGGCGCTCAGCCTTCTCCACAGTCCAACTCTCACATCCATACATGACCACAGGAAAAACTATAGCCTTGACTAGACGGACCTTTGTTGGCAAAGTAATGTCTCTGCTTTTGAATTTGCTATCTAGGTTGGTCATAACTTTCCTTCCAAGGAGTAAGCGTCTTTTAATTTCATGGCTGCACTCACCATCTGCAGTGATTTTGGAGCCCCAAAAAATTAAAGTCTGACACTGTTTCCACTGTTTCCCCATCTATTCCCATGAAGTGATGGACCAGATGCCATGATCTTCATTTTCTGAATGTTGAGCTTTAAGCCAACTTTTTCACTCTCCACTTTCACTTTCATCAAGAGGCTTTTTAGTTCCTCTTCACTTTCTGCCATAAGGGTGGTATCATCTGCATATCTGAGGTTATTGATATTTCTCCCGGCAATCTTGATTCCGCTTGTGTTTCTTCCAGTCCAGCGTTTCTCATGATGTACTCTGCATAGAAGTTAAACAAGCAGGGTGACAATATGTAGCCTTGACGTACTCCTTTTCCTATTTGGAACCAGTCTGTTGTTCCATGTCCAGTTCTAACTGTTGCTTCCTGACCTGCATACAAATTTCTCAAGAGGCAGGTCAGGTGGTCTGGTATTCCCATCTCTTTCAGAATTTCCCACAGTTTATTGTGATCCACACAGTCAAAGGCTTTGGCATAGTCAATAAAGCAGAAATAGATGTTTTTCTGGAACTCTCTTGCTTTTTCCATGATCCAGCAGATATTGGCAATTTGATCTCTGGGGATCACATAGGCTTATACATCTGCAGTGCTGACACACAGTGGGTGATCAATAAATGCTAATCATTTTATTGCTATCTTCTCCATCCCCTCCTCAAAGATAGTTTAAACTTCTTTATCTCCCCACTTATATTCTTTGTTTGTTTTCATTTCCTGGAACCAATCCAGATCTACATGAGATATTTAGGTAGATTCAACCTAGACTTTCAGGAGTAGCGATCCATTCCTTCCTCCTTCCTGTCTCTCTCTCTTTTTCTCCCCTCCTTTGTTGTTCCTCTCCTTCCCTTCTTTCTTTTCTTCCCTGCAAAACAAAAAGTTACTGATGGCCTATTACAAATTATTTTCATAATCATTAAGGATGAAATAATGGTAAAAATTATCTTTTTTATGAGGATTCCACAAATTAGTACTTCTGAAGCGCTTTAGTATAGTCTGATACATAAGTGCTAAATGTTTGCTGAATAAACCCAGGTTTCTTCTTTGTCCCAATGTCTGATCTTAATCTTCTATTTCCACTGGTAATCAGATTTTTATTTGATCCTCATGTCTTCATGCCTGCTGTTATGACAAGCCTTTTAAATTACTTTGATCATGTCAGGACTTAGGTTTGCCTTCATATTTTTCTTTAGGAGCAGAGCAGGAGGAAGGAGAAGAATGTCTGCATTACCTCTTGTTTTCTCTTCCCTTGCAATTTTAGGAGTATTGCATTATTACCTACCAGATCGGCCTTCCATTTTGGTCCAGCAATGGCCACCATGCCTAAAACCCTACAGCCCCATCCCTCAGTCAGACTTATCCCATTAAAGCCTACTCAGTAAGCTCTGCTCTTTTAAAGAAGCATGAAGCTATTTCTCTTCAATATCACTTTTTTTTTTTAAATAAAATATCTCTAGTTCTTAATTGATATATAAACTAATATTTATAGAGAGGCTGCCAAATATATGTTAGGGATATTTGTGAATAACTAGTTGCAGCCAATAGATGGAGTTGAAGTCTGGATAGTAAAAAAATATGGAATTGGTGTTTTTGCATGCTTGTTTTTACTGAAGTATAATTGCTTTACAATGTTGTGTTAGGGAATGTGGACTTTGTATCTATCTCTGTCTGTGACTTTCAGGTAGTTTGGCAAATCTCTGAGGATAGCTGTTTTTTTTTCCCAATCAGTATTATTTTAAAGTAAACTCTGTTTCAAAATATTTAGGTTTACAGAAAAGTTGTGAAGATGGTACAAGAAGAGTTCCTGAATACCTAAACACAGTTTTCTCTCTTATTAACATCTTACGTTTCTATGGCTCATTTTTCACAGTTAGTGAACCAACAGTCACTCATTATTAACCAAATTCTGCACTTTATCCGGATTTTCTTAGTTCTTACCTAATATTTCCTGTTGTTCTCGTTCAGTCCTTTGTTGTCGTTGTTCAGTCGCTCAGTCGTGCCTGACTCTGAGACCCCATGGACGGCAGCACACCAGGCTTCCCTGTCCTCTATACTTGTTCTGTTTTAAATTCCTTCCGGGATATCATACTGCATTAACTTGTCCCATTTCCTCTTGACCATGATTATTTTTCAGACTTGGCTTGTTTTTGATGATCTTGATATCTTTGAGGATTACTGATCAGGTATTTTGTGGAGTGTCTCTCAGTGGAGATTGTTTGATGT
Source organism: Bos indicus (assembly GCF_029378745.1). Classification (NCBI taxonomy): domain Eukaryota; kingdom Metazoa; phylum Chordata; class Mammalia; order Artiodactyla; family Bovidae; genus Bos; species Bos indicus. Next base: position 44,791,454 of record NC_091762.1, on the reverse strand, counting down.
TTTTCTCATAATTATATTGAGTTTATGGGTTTTGGGAAGATGAAGTAAAGTACCATTCTCATCACATTATATCAAGGATACATGCTATAAACACAATATACGACTATTGATAATAGCTTTGATTGCCTGGCTGAGGTGGTAACTGACAGGTTTCTTCACTGCAAAATCATTTCTTTTCTCTTTCCATACTGGATGGAAGTCATCAAGCTCAGTCCCCACTTAAGGAGTGGGGCGTTATGCTCCGTCTTCCTGAGGGCTAAGTAGCTCCATAAATTAGCACAGATTTGTCCATTCTCCCCCATGTATTTATTCAATCATTTATTTATATAAACATGAGATCATTGGTATTTGTTTTACACCTTGGGTTATAATCCAGTACTACTTTATTTGGTTGCACAAATTGTTCCAGCTTGGGTCCCTGGGAGTTCTTTTAGTAGGTTCCTGTTTTTCTTCAGCATACCCCCACCACTCTCACTGTGTGTGATCTCTCCCTCTCTTTCTGGCACTACAAGATGTCTTAGACACACATTGCATATTCCTTGCCCCAGTCCTAGGATCAGCCATTTCTCTGAAGAACCCTACTTCCTCTTCCTGGAGAATGATAAAACCAAGATATAGGTATTGAGTGAGCTTGTTGCTATGGGGATGTCACTGCTTCTAGGCCAGTCTCTTTAGCTGCTAGGAGGCCAGAAGGGAGGTTTAGATTACTCTGAGCTGTTGCAATGAAGAATAGCATGGGTTATATGCCAGTTGGCAGTAGAGTGAATTAAAGGTGAGAAATTGTCAGCAAAAGTAAAAAGTGGTAGAAGGGAAGTGGTAGCTTGAGGTGGAGCCTGGATGGTGAACATCCAAAAGATCCTGGGAGTTCAGTTCAGTTGCTCAGTCGTGTCCAACTCTTTGCAACCCCATGAATCACTGCACACCAGACCTCCCTGTTTATCACCAACTCCCAGAGTTTACCAAAATTCATGTCCATCGAGTTGGTAATTCCATCCAGCCATCTCATCCTCTGCCATTCCCTTCTCCTCCTGCCTCCAATCCCTCCCAGCATCAGGGTCTTTTCCAATGAGTCAACTCTTCACATCAGGTGGCCAAAGTATTGGAGTTTCAGCTTCAGCATCAGTCCTTCCAACGAACACCCAGGACTGATCTCCTTTAGAATGGACTGGTTGGAACTCCTTGAAGTCCAAGGGACTCTCAAGAGTCTTCTCCAACACCACAGTTCAAAAGCATCAGTTCTTCAGCGCTCAGCTTTCTTTATAGTCCAACTCTCACATCCATACATGACCACTGGAAAAACCATAGCCTTGACTAGATGGAACTTTGTTGACAAAGTAATGTCTCTGCTTTTTAATATGCTCTCTAGGTTGATCATAACTTTCCTTCCAAGGAGCAAGCATCTTTTAATCATGGCTGCAATCAGCATCTGTAGTGATTTTGGAGCCCCCCCAAAATAAAGTCAGATACTGTTTCCACTGTTTCCCCATCTATTTCCCATGAAGTGATGGGACCAGATGCCATGATCTTCGTTTTCTGAATCTTGAGCTTTAAGCCAACTTTTTCACTCTCCTCTTTCACTTTCATCAAGAGGCTCTTTAGTTTCTCTGCACTTTCTGCCATAAGGGTGGTGTCATCTGCATATCTGAGGTTATTGATATTTCTCCCGGCAATCTTGATTCCAGCTTGTGTCTCTCCAGTCCAGTGTTTCTCATGATGTACTCTGCATATAAGTCAAATAAGCAGGCTGACAATATACAGCCTTGACATACTCCTTTTCCTATTTGGAACCAGTCTATTGATCCATGTCCAGTTCTGACTGTTGCTTCCTGACCTGCATGCAGGTTTCTCAAGAGGCAGGTCAGGTGATCTTGTATTCCCATCTCTTTCAGAATTTCCCACAGTTTATTGTGATCCACACAGTCAAAGGCTTTGGCATAGTCAATAAAGCAGAAATAGATGTTTTTTTTCTGGCACTCTCTTGCTTTTTTGATGATCCAGAGGATGTTGGCAATTTGATCTCTGGTTCCTCTGCCTTTTCTAAAACCAGCTTGAACATCTGGAAGTTCATGGTTCACGTACTGCTGAAGCCTGGCTTAGAGAATTTTGAGCATTACTTTACTAGCATGTGAGATGAGTGCAATTGTGCAGTAGTTTGAACATTCTTTGGCATTGCCTTTCTTTGGGATTGGAATGAGAACTGACCTTTTCCAGTCCTGTGGCCACTGCTGAGTTTTCCAAATTTGCTGGCATATTGAGTGCAGCACTTTCACAGCATCATCTTTCAGGATTTGAAATAGCTCCACTGGAATTCTACCACCTCCACTAGCTTTGTTCGTAGCGATGCTTTCTAAGGCCCACTTGACTTCACATTCCAGGATGTCTGGCTCTAGGTGTGTGATCACACCATTGTGAATATCTTGGTCATGAAGATCTTTTTTTGTACAGTTCTTCTGTGTATTCTTGCCACCTCTTCTTAATATCTTCTACTTCTGTCAGGTCCATACCATTTCTTTCCTTTATTGAACCCATCTTTGTATGAAATGTTCCCTTGGTATCTCCAATTTTCTTGAAGAGATTTCTAGTCTTTGCCATTCTCTTGTTTTCCTCTATTTCTTTGCATTGATTGCTGAGGAAAGCTTTCTTATCTCTCCTTGCTATTCTTTGGAACTTTGCATTCAGATACTTATATTTTTCCTTTTCTCCTTTGCTTTCGCTTCTCTTCTTTTCACACCTATTTGTAAGGCCTCCTGCATTTCTTTTCCATGGGGATGGTCTTGATCCCTGTCTCCTGTACAATATCATGAATCTCTATCCATAGTTCATCAGGCACTCTATCAGCTCTAGTCCCTTAAATCTATTTCTCACGTCCATTGTATAATATATAAGGGATTTGATTTAGGTCATACCTGAATGATCCTGGGAGTGTTTGTCTCTAAAGGCAAGGATCCAATGACAATGAAGAAATTTAAGATGCAGAACAGGGCAGACAATTGACTAAGGAAGGTAGACTATTTTATCTGGAAATATTGTAAGATTGCAATATTTTGTCACAATTTTCATTAATATTTTCCAGTGAAACACAACAGATTAAAAATATCCAAAGCAGTTACTCATTAATTATTGAATAATTGTTTCCACCTTCATTTTTTGGGTAATTAACTCTGAGATATTTCAAGATATGTGATGGTAATATTTTAGCTCTTCAAAGCACTGTCACATTATGTCTCCCATTTTCCTGTCAGAACCAACCCATGAGATACAATAAATATAATTTATCTCTATTTTACACTTAAGTAAATTGAGGGGATGAATTTAAGTAGCTGGCTAAAGGTCATCCTTTTAGCCGTGAAAATGAAACTAAAAGTTGGGTTTCTTTACTGTCGAGCTTACAATCTTACCACTTCTTACTCCAGGATTTCTCAACCTGGGCATTAATAATATTTTGGGTCACATAATTCTTTGTTGTGGGAGCTGTCTTGTACAAGGTAGGATGTTTATTCACATCCCTGGTCTCTGTTCCCTGGGTACCAGTAGCACACCTGCCTCCTGCAAGTTGTGACGATTTTTCTAGACATTGTCAAATGTTCCCTGGAGGCAAAATTGACCTCATGTTAAGGAACTACTGGCCTTAGTTCATAATCTGCTTTTAAGCAATACAGATATTTCAGCAATTAAAATATCAAACATCTTAAATTTTAGAATTCACATTTTATTGTAATGCATTAGAAAAAAGTTCTGGCTGATTACAGTATTCACTAAATTTCAGAATTGTATTTATTTAATATATAGGACATCATTTACAATGGTAATTTAATACAAAAGTTATAAAAATGCTAATTGTAGGATTATAAACTAGGAGATGATAACATTTTGTCAGATTAGAGCACATACATGTTAGGATTTCAATCAAGATTAGATCCATTGAGTAAGAAGGTATTGTTCTCCCTGGCCCTTTTAATTATAACATCAAACTCATTATATAACAGGGAAGAACAAATTACTATAACCTTTCTATTCTGTTACTTTTGCTACAAGTTAATCACTAAAGGGCTGTGGCCTATAAGCTTAAATTACACGTAATGGCCCATCTCTGGGAAACCTGCCTACCATGTAATAAGTGTTAAGCTAAAATAACTTTGTTTCAGTTCAGTTCAGTTCAGTCACTCAGTCCTGTTCCACTTTTTGCGACCCCATGAACCTAGCACACCAGGCCTCCCTGTCCATCACCAACTTCCGGAGTTTACCTAAACTCATGTCCATTGAGTTGGTGATGCCATCTAACCATCTCATCCTCTGTCATCCCCTTCTCCTCCTGCCCGCAATTTTTCCCAGCTTCAAGGTCTTTTCCAATGAGTCAGCTCTTCTCATCAGGTGGCCAAAGTATTGGAGTTTCAGCTTCAACATCAGTCCTTCAATGAACACCCAGGACTAATCTCCTTTAGGATGGACTGCTTGGATCTCCTGGCAGTCCAAGGGACTCTCAAGAGTCTTCTCCAACACCACAGTTCAAAAGCATCAATTCTTCAGCACTCAGCTTTCTTTATAGTCCAACTCTCACATCCATATGACTGCTAGAAAAACCATGGCCTTGACTAGACTGACCTTTGTTGACAAAGTAATGTCCCTGCTTTTTAATACTCTGTCTAGGTTGGTCATAACTTTCCTTCCAAGGAGCAAACATCATTTAATTTCATGGCTGTAATCACCATCTGCAATGATTTTGGAGCCCCCCAAAATAAAGTCAGCTACTGTTTCCACTGTTTTCCCATCTATTTGCCATGAAGTTTAGCTCTCAGGAAACCTCCTGACCAGGCCCATCCATGAATGGCTGCAGGAAGGAAGGAATTAATACATTCCTGCTAGAGTCTGACAGAAAGCAGGGCTTTACTTGTTCCCCTTTTAGTATAAAATGAACCTTAATTCTCACTCATGAAGATGGTTCTTTGAGACACTAGTCCACCATCTTCTTGGTCTGCTGGCATTTTGAATGAAGTCACTATTCGTTGCCCCAACAATTCAACTCTTCATTTGTTTACTTTCTGTGCAGCAAGCAGTACAGGTTTGGATTCAGTTGTTGTTCATTCACTCAGTCGTGTCTGTCTCTTCCCGACCCCATAGACTGCAGCATGCCAGGCTTCCCTGTCCATCACCATCTCCTGGAGTTTGCTCTAACTCAAGTCCATTGAGTTGGTGATGCCATCCAACCATCTCATCCTCTGTCCTCCCCTTCTCCTGCCTTCAGTCTTTCCCAGCATCAGGGTCTTTTCCAGTGAGTTGACTCTTTGCATCAGGTGGCCGCAATATTGGAGCTTCAGTTTCAGCATTAGTCCTTCCAATGAATATTCAGGGCTGAATTCCTTTAGGATTGACTAGTTTGATCTCTTTGCTGTCCAAGGGACTCTCAAGAGTCTTCTCCAACATCACAGTTCAAAAGCATCAATTCTTTGGTGCTCAACTTTCTTTATGATCCAACTCTCACATCTGTACACGACTACTGCAAAACCCATAGATTTGACTATACCTTTGTCAGCAAAGTGATGTCTGCTTTTTAATACACTGTCTAGGTTTGTCATAGCTTTTCTTCCCAGGAGCAAGCATCTTTTAATTTCATTACTGCAGTCACCATCCACAGTGGTTTTGGAGCTGAAGAAAATAAAGTCTGTCACTGTTTCCATTTTTTCCCCACCTATTTGCCATTCGAAGTGATAGGACTGGGTGCCATGATCTTCATTTTTTGAATGTTGAGTTTTAAGCCAGCTTTTTCACTTTTTCATATGAATGATACTACTGTGACAGTGCTTTTTAAACATTTGATAAAGGTAATAAAGAGACTGAAATATATTTTTTAATTGCTCCAAATTTACACATTCTAGATTTCACTTTTCTATGTTCTCTTTAATCTTATACTTTTACATACCTGATTTTTGCATCACGGTAATTACATGGTATAATTTGCATCCTTTTTAACCTAAAATTAGATCATAAACATTTTTTCTGTTGCTTACATAATATGCATAATTATCATTTTAATGACAACATAATATTCTATATAGTTGTTAAGCCGTAATCCATTTAACAATTCCCTTGATGCTATATAATCAGGTTGTTTTTGGTATCACAAATAACACTGCAACAAACATCTTTGTGATTATTAAATTATATTGCTTTTGGAGAGAGATTCACAGGAATGAAATTACTGAGTCAGGGTTATGAGCATTTTAGTGGATCATGAAATGTATTGCCAAATTGCTCTCCAAAGGGATTTATACTGCCAGCAGAAATATATGCTTGTTTCAGTTATATTACCTCCTTGCCAGAATTGGGCATTTTAATCCTTTTTTTCTATGTTTTATAGTTTAATAGTCACAAAATTCACTTCGTCTTCTGTGTTGATGCTTCTGATCTAGGGTGTTTAGAAAAGGAAGGAAATATTTTGTGGATGCCTACACTTGCTATGCACCATGTTAGGAAATTTATACTCATTGCCTGAAATATTGACCCTAGCTCTGTCTCCCCACTCCAGTGTTCCTCATCAGCCCTCTCCTGCTTCATTTTCCTTTGGAACACTTATAAGTATCTGAAATTCTGCTAACATTTATGTGCTACTTAATTTTACCAATTTCTCCAATAAAATGAAAACTCGCTGAGTTTTGTCTTGTGTATTGTTAACTATGATAGTACTTGGCCCACAGTAGAGCCTGTAAAAACATTGTTGAATGAAAATATGAAGGATTTAATTAATGAGTCTCAGTTCATAATCATGTCACCTCTAATAACTGGCCCCTGAGACTGTTTTGAGATATATGGTGCTCTTTTCCTTTCTGGGTACTCTCTCACTCCGTCACATTCAAGTACGGTCAAGCATGGTGTATTTGCTTTGGCCAATGAAAGGTGAGCAGAAGTGATGTGTGTCTCAGTGGGGTAGACTGTTTCGGAGCTGGGCATACTCATCACTGTTGTTTTTCACCTCTTCTAGAGTAAATGCCTGAGTTCCAAATAGTTCTCCTCTGCCAGTCTAGGTCTCAAATTTAGGATGGCTATTAAATGGATTAAAGCCTCCAAGAAGCCATTGGTAAATACATTTTGTAAACCAGAAATAAGCAGTAATTAATTTGAGCTGATATTTGAGGGCTGACTGTTGCAGTAGTAAAATCTATTGTAACCCTACTGATGCAGAATTTAGTGGGTGTTAAGTATGTGGTCTAAATCACAGAGCTGGCAGTGGAGAAGCCAGGATCAAATCTGGCTCTGTCTCTGCCATTTCCACTCTCCCAGAGTACCACAGGCAGTAAATAGGTGTCTTATTTTGTTAGGGCTGTGTACTACAAACTGGGTGGCATAAATAATAAAAAGTTATTGTTTTACAGTTCTAGGGGCTAGAAATATTAAATAAAAATGTCAGCAAAGTTAATTCCTTCCGAAGGCCATGAAGAAAAATTTGTACCATGTCTCTTGCCAGCTTCTGTCTCAGGTTCCTGGCATGTCAAGGCATTACCTCAGTCTTTGTTTTCATCTTTTTTTCTTTTTATTGAAGTGTAGACGGCTTTACTCTCTGTTTTCATCTCAACACAGCAGTCTCCCTTTGTGTTCAAATTTGAGCAAGATTCAGGAGACAGTGAAGGATGGGGAAATCTGGCATGGTGCAGTCCATGGGGTCGCAAAGAGTCAGACATGACTAGTGACCAAACAACAACAACCACAGAAGGACAGCAATCTTACTGGATTGGGGGCCCACTCTTCTCCAATTTGAGCTTACCTTAACTCATGATATCTGCAACTTCTCTGTTTCCAAATAAAGTCACATTCTGAGATGCTTTAGATTATGACTTCAACATACTAATGATATGGGGACACAAATCACAAATAAATCCTATGAACTTAGATAAGCATGTACACAGTGTATAACAATTCTGTGACTACATCTAGGTAAACCTGGATAGAAGAGAATTTACCTCACTGTTGATTCTGTTATCCTTACAGTGTTCCTGGAAATCTGTTGAATTAGGAGCCAGAAATAATGAAAAAAACGGGAGTTGAAAAATTGCAATGTTATCTTTTTAAAATATATATTGTTCAAGTGAACAGTGTTAGAGCCTCAATTGATGGTGGCCCAGCTGGTATGTCCATATGTCTTTAGCATTTCGAGATTAAGACCAAGCATTCAGAATAAATATAAAGGCATCTCAAATGGTATGGATGTGATCCCAGATGCTGTCACCATATGTCTTATGAATTTCCCATTTAAAAAATAGCAGGTCTGTATCATTTAGCTTATCTGGTATAATACACAAGTTGATCCAGCACAAAGCGCTGAATCACAGATAAAGTAAAATAGCGAAGAGAGCTTGAAATGTTCATAGCACTGAAATTTCACTTTCAATCATTGCAATTTATGGTCTCAAAGGTTGAAATTTCATGTATAATAAAACTATTAATATGGAACCATATGCTAAAAGAATTTTCTAAGAGAGCAAACATAATGATTTGACATCTGAGTTGTTGCAGATTATGACTTAATATAAGATCCAGAAATCTCATGTTATGTTTCTTCACTTTTAGTAGTGAGAAAAAAAATATCCTAATTTAAGATATACTTATCAACATCATGTATATAATTATGGCCCCGCTTTTGATGATCAGATGACTTTAAACCATAGAGAGCCATCTGAAATCGTGCAGCAGCAAACAATTCAGAGTAACAGTAGTGAAAACATTCTATCACCAGGCCCACATGGTTTTATTACATAAAAGAATTGAGTCCATTTTAGCCAAATGGACTTAATTTTACATGTAATAGCTCCATGGTTATCTGTGTCCTGTTGGCATTTCTTTAGTTCTTCTGTAGGACACAACTGTGGGAGATGAAATTTTAAGGTAGTGGATAACTGTTGGGGACTAAATTGTGTTCTGCCCCAAATTCATATTTTGAAGCCTTACCCTCTAATGTGACTGCATTTGGAGATTATGATCTTTGGGGAGATAGGAAAGGCCCTATGTAGACACATAGAGAAGACAGCTGTGTGCAACCCAGGAAGAGGGGCCCCACCAGATACCAGTCTTGCTGGCACCTTGACGTTGAACTTCTAGTCTCCAGTACTATGAGGTTATAGATTTCTATGCTTTAAGCCATCCGGCCTGTGGCATTCTGTTACAGCAGACTGAATTGACAATAGCAGACTGAAAGCAGTTGAGAAGGTGGCTAAGAGAGAAAACTCCAAGACAAGAAATAGAATTAATAGCAGAGTTCAGGGAAAGCCATAGGCAAGTGAATAGGAAAAAAATCTACAATCAGAGCTTCTGAAATTCTTTAGATCAAGGGTACTATGTCTTTTGTAGCTCAGACGGTAAAGACTCTCCCTGCAGTGCAGAAGATCCGTGTTCGATTCCTGGGTAAGAAGATCCACTGGAGATGGAAATGGCAACCCATTCCAGTATTCCTGCCTGGAGAATACCATGGACAGAGGAGCCTGGTGGGCTATGGTCCATGAGGTTGCAAGAGCTGGACACTACTTAACAACTAAACCACCACCACAATGTCCTTTATACAGCCTTTTGTAACTTCCAAGACTTTATTTTATTAGAGGACTGAAAATGATTCATGTTCAAAAGCCTGGGTGGGTTAAAATATTTATATTTGTGTAGTGAGCCAGGATGTGCATGATACAATTTAGAAAGATTACCTAAAGCATCAAGCTTGAGGTATTTGGGGAGGGGGGAGTCACTTTTATTGATCTCGCTTCTACTCCTTCTACTAAATAGTTTGAATATCTAAAAAAGCACTCTAATACAAACACATTTCTATCCACTGATGTAACCAGTATTTCTTAATTTGACTGTATAAGAATAAGTGACTGAATAATCACAATAAGAAAAGACCTAAGGGGAAAAGGGATGGGGGAGGGATCAATTAAGGAGTTCACATGAACATATATACACTATTGTATATAAAATATATAACCAACAAAGACCTACTGTATGGCACAGGGAACTATACTCAATATTTTGTAATAACTTATAATGGAAAGATATTGAAAAGGAACATATATATACTTTCGTATATTTTTTTATTTATGTGTATATCTATATTCTTTTCAGACTCTTTCCCATATATATATATATATATATATGTGAAGTGAAAATCGCTCAGTCGTGTCCCACTCTTTGTGACCAGAGGACCCACAGGCTCCTCTGTCCATGAAATTCTCTAGGCAAGAATACTGGAGTGGGTTGCCATTTCCTTCTCCAGGGTAACTTCCTAACCCAGGGACTGAACCCAGGACTCCTGCATTACAGGCAGATTCTTTACTGTCTGAGCCACCAGGGAAGCCCAGTGGCTTCCTTCCATATATATATGGATTTATATATATCCTTGGAGGAGGAAATGGCATCAGTTTTCTTGCTTGGGAAATCCCATGGATGGAGGAGCCTGGTGGGCTACAGTTCAAGGAGTTGCAAAAGGGTCAGACACAACCGAGCACACATGCACACACATAGGTATATATGTGTATATATATGTATACACATAAACAAATATATGTATAACTAGATCTCTATGCTATACTCCTGAAACTAACACAATATTATAAATTAACTTTAATAAAAAGTAAAATATTTTTAAAAGAGATCTAATAATGAACAATTATGAGATTATGAAATTCTTATGGATTAATATAAACAAATACATAACTTTCCTTTTAAAAAGAAAGCTTTGGAGACTTCACTGGTGGTCCACTGGTTAAGACCTGGCCTTCTAATGCAAGGGATGTGGGTTTGATATCTGATCAAGGATCTAAGATCCCACATGCCTCCCAGCCAGAAAACTAAAACACAACACAGAAGCAATATTGTAACAAATTCAATACTTCAAAAAAATAATAAATAATAAAGCTTTATATTACATATATGTTAGGGAATTTTAGAGACACCACTCTATGTTTATATGTAGGTCTCTATTTAGGTCTCTCTATACCGACAGTTTTATATACTATGACACATATTTGTGGGGCTTCCCTGGTAGCTCAGACGGTAAAGAATCTGCCTGCAATGCAGAAGACCCTGTCAATTCACGGGTCAGGAAGATCCCCTGGAGAAGGGAATGGCTACCCAGTCCAGTATTCTTGCCTAGAAAATTCCATGGACAGAGGAACCTGGTGGGCTACAGTCCACGGGCTCGCAAAGAGTCAGACATGACTGAGTGACTAACACTCAGCAACAACAAATATATATGCGTGGAGCTTCCCAGGTGGCCCAGTAGTAAAGAATCCACCTGCCAGTGCAGGAGATGCAAGAGATGCGGGTTCAAACCTGTGTTCAGAAAATCCCCTGGAGTAGGAAATGGCAGCCCACTCCAGTGTTCTTGCCTAGAAAATTCCATGGACAGCATTGTCTGATAGGCTACAGTCCATGGAGTCTCAAAGAGTCATACATGACTGAGCACACACAGCACATATGTGTGTGTGTGTGTGTGAGTGCATGCTAAATTGCTTCAGTCATGATTGAATGACTGAATATATATATCATATAATAATATATTGATAATATATATAATTAATATAATATAATAATAATATATATTGTATCCATATAGACAGGCAGTCTTTACTTTGTACATTGTTGTGGAACCATAAAAAATAAAATGACCTGCAAACCAAATTCATGCATAAAGTTCTTAACAAGCAATGGGAACTATTACAGTTTTCTGCTACCTTTATTTATTTTTCTATTTAAAATTTATTTTTAATTTAAGGATAACTTCTTTACAATATTGTGTTGGTTTCTGCCATACATCAACATGACCATAGGCATACTTATTTCCCCTCCCTCTTGAACCTCCCTCCCACCTCCCACCATATCCTAGACCTCTAGTTTGTCACAGAGCCCCAGTTTGAGTTCCCATTGGCAATATATTTTACATACGGTAGTGTATGTTTCCATGTTACTGTCTCCTTTCATCCCACCCTCTCCTCCCCACCCCCAGTGTCCACAAGTCTCTTCTCTATGTCTGTTGCCATTACTGCCCTGCAAATAATTTCATCAGTATCATCTTTCTAGATTTTATATATATCACTTCATGGGAAATAGATGGGGAAACAGTGCAAACAGTGTCAGACTTTATTTTTTTGGGCTCCAAAATCACTGCAGATGGTGATTGCAGCCATGAAATTAAAAGATGCTTACTCCTTGGAAGAAAAGTTATGACCAGCCTAGATAGCATATTCAAAAGCAGAGACATTACTTTGCCAACAAAGGTCTGTCTAGTCAAGGCTATGGTTTTTCCAATGGTCATGTATGGATGTGAGAGTTGGACTGTGAAGAAAGCTGAGCACTGAAGAATTGATGGTTTTGAACTGTGGTGTTGGAGAAGACTCTTGAGAGTCCCTTGGACTGCAAGGAGATCCAACCAGTCCATCCTAAAGGAGATCAGTCCTGGGTGTTATTTGGAAGGAATGATGCTAAAGCTGAAAATCCAGTACTTTGGCCACCTCATGAGAAGAGTTGACTCATTGGAAAAGACTCTGATGCTGGGAGGGTTTGGGAGCAGGAGGAGAAGGGGACAACAGAGGATAAGATGGCTGGATGGCATCACCGACTCCATGGACGTGAGTTTGAGTGAACTCCGGGAGCTGGTGATGGACAGGGAGGCCTGGCATGCTGCAATTCATGGGGTCACAAAGAGTTGGACACGACTGAGCAACTGAACTGAACTGAACTGATATATATATATATATACACATATGCATTAATGAATGAAATTTGTTTTTCTCTTTCTGATATGCTTTACTCTGTATAACAGGCTCTAGGTCCATCCACCTCATAAGAACTGACCCTTTTTTATACCTGAGTAATATTCCAATGTATATATATGTACCACAGCTTCTTTATCCATTCATCTGTCTGTGGACATCTAGGTTTCTTCCATGTCCTAGCTATTGTAAATAGTGCTGCAATGAAAATTGGGGTACATATGTCTTTTTCAGTTATGGTTTTCTCAGGGTATACACCCTGAATGGGATTTCTGGGTCATGTGGTAGTTTTGTTTCTAGTTTTTTTAAGGACTCTCCATACTATCTTCCATAGTAGCTGCATCAATTTACATTCCCACCAACAGTGCAAGAGGGTTCCCTTTTCTCCATACCCTCTCCAGCATTTATTGTTTGTAGATTTTTTGATGATGGTTTCTCTGACCGGTATGAGGTGATACCTCATTGTAGCTTTGATTTGCATTTCTTTAATAATGAGCGATGTTGAGCATCTTTTCATGTGTTTATTAGCCATCTGTATGTCTTCGTTGGAGAAATGTAGATCTTCTGTCCATTTTTTGATTGGGTTGTTAGTTTTTCTGGTACTCAGTTGTATGAGTTGCTAGTATATTTTAGAAATTAATCTTTTGTCTGCTGTCTAGTTTTTCCCATTCTGAGGGTTGTCTTTTCACCTTGTTTATAGTTCCCTTTGCTGTGCAAAAGCTTTTAATTAGGTCCTACTTGTTTATTTTTGTTTTTAATTACTTACTCTAGTAGGTGGGTCATAGAGGATCTTGCTATGATTTGTCAGAGTGTTCTGCCTACATTTTCCTCTAAGAGTTTTATAGTTTCTGCTCTTAAATTTATGCTCTTTGTTTTTTAGTCACAAAATTAACAATCTCTTACTGTCAATTTTAAATATCTAAGTAAATAAATTTTAGCAAAACATATTTATTCAACACACTAGAATTTAAAACATTAGAAACATTGGGAGTTAAATGTCTTATTTCCTTGTAAAAAAGTTTATCCAGAGCAGCTCTGAGCAGTGCTTGCTGCTTTCTTCCTGTTCTCCAATGTATTGCATACAGTATTTCCTGTCTTATTTTCATACTCCTTTCTAAGTTTATCATATTGTGTCCTTTGACTTTCAACGTTGTGAAATATCTCTAAGGGTTACTTTCATGTGATGTTTTTGGTCAGAATCACTATCTCCGGAATATCTTCATTTCATCACAATCTTGTTTCTTATTCTTGTCAAGAATCTCACTTTTCCTCAATTCCTCTGGCTGCACTCACGGAGTTTCTCAGACAGTGGTGGTGGTGTCGAATTCCCGTGGTCATTCATGCTAGATTTGAATTTCATTTTGAGCATTATCACCTTTTCTTCTTTGCTGCACTTCGTCTTTGTTAGCCATTTCCTCCTTTCAGTTGTGTAATTTTAAAAACTATCACATGGATTTATCAATGGGAGAAAAATGGTAAATACAACTGCACACTTTGCTGCCTACGTGTGAGCACATGTGCCGCGATCCCTGGCAGTCTCTAAAAAAGTGATAACCTTCTCTAGGTTATCCTCCCAACCCAGGATTGGCCATGGGTTTCCTGCACTATAGGCAGATTCTTTACCTTCTGAGCCACCAGGAAAGCACATTATGCAATTAGTTATACCATGGTACAGTACCTAAAATTTGAACTCTGTTGTTGGGAGAGTGGTGTTGTTTACCTGAACCATGTGTCTTTTGGGCTGCTAAAACACAGTACCATAGATTGGGTATGAAGAAGAGAACGGCAATCCACTCCAGTATTCTTGCCTGGAGAATTCCACAGACAGAGGAGCCTGGCAGGCTAAAGTCCATGGGGTCACATAGAGTCAGACATGACTGAGCGACTCACACACACATAGACTGGGTAAAAGCAAACATTAACGATAAACATTACTTTCCACAGGCCTAGAGGCTGTGAAGTCCAAAATGAAGGTAACTGCAAACCTGGAATCTGAGGAGAGCTATCTTCCTGGTTCCCAGATAGCTGTCTTCTCGTATCCTCACACGGTGGAGAGCAGTGAGGCAGGAAGTGAGTTCTCCTATAAGGGCACTAACATCAAGAAGGCTCCATCCTTATGGCCTACCCGCGTCCTACGTCACTTCAGTCATGTCCAGTTCTGTGCAATGCTATGGACTTTAGCCTGCCAGGCTCCTCTGCCCCTGGGATTCTCCAGGCAAGAATACTGGAGTGGGTTGCCATGCCCTCCTCCAAGAGATCCTCCCAACCCAGGGACTGAACCCTCGTCTCTTAAGTCTCTGCATTGGCAGGCGAGTTCTTTACTACTCCATATCCAAATACTATCACAACTGGGGATTCAGGGTTTACTGTGCGAATTTAGAGGGTGGTGGTGGATATCCAGTCCATGTGCGTGCGTGTGTTTAGTCTCTCAGTTGTGTCTGACTCTTTGCAACCCCATGGACAGTAGCCTGCCAGGCTCCTCTGTCTGCAGGATTTTCCAAGCAAGAATACTGGAGTGAGTAACCAGTTCCGCATCCATGGGAATCTTTCTGACCCAGGAATTGAACCCAAGTCTCCTGAGTCTCCTGCACTGGCAGGAGGATCCTTTACCACTGTGCCACCTACACTCCACAAACAAGTGTCTCCCAACATGAGGCTCAAACCCATGACCTTGAGATTAACAGTCTCATGCTCTACTGACTTAGACAGGGTGGCACTACCATGATAACTGATGTTTTGAAAATCAGAGTTGCACAAAGCAAGAGCATGTTTGCGTGCACTTTCATGCACACACACACACACACACACACATACACACAGTCAATCAAAGTATCAGAACTTGGTCTTATATTTCAATTATTATTTTTTTCAGGTTTTATTTTTTTTACTTCAATCTCTTTCCTACTCTTTTTGCTCAGATGTTTTCCTCCTCCTCTCTCTCACTTTCTTGCCCTCTTTCTTTTGTGAATACAAAAAACCTAGGAAGGCTTTCTTGGGAAACCTAAGAGACTCTACAAGCTCCCTATTGCTCTCAGCTAAGCTCTGGATGGACAGTTCTCTAGCCAGTTTATCTCAAAAGCATTTTTCAGGGATAGCTGGAAATTGAGGATGTGGTCATTCTGGCTCAGATACAATAAGCTTACTCTCTGTTGTCACTTGGGAGTTTCTCATGCTTATCAGAATAAATCCATACTTTTCACCTTGAGTAACTCAATTAGTTAGGGACTGCATGAACATTTTTTAGATCTAGCTGCATGAAATCTGTGGTAGAGTCCTTGTTCTCCATTCATCTTTGCATCCATCACTCTGTAGTGTGCTTTTGCAACCCCTCTCTCACCCCTTGGAACTTGGCCAGCCTTGGGACTCGCCTTGGCCAGCTGAATGAGGTGAAATTGACGATGTGCCAGACTCTTGCATGCTTCTTCTCTGTTTATCCCCTGTGTGAAGGAGCTTAGCTAGTCTGATCGAGTTGAGAGACCATGTAAAGAAAATTTAAGTTGTCCAAAGAGAAGCCATTCTAGACTAGTCTATATTCAGATGGCTCCCATACATGGGAGAATGTCCAGTCAAGATCAGCAGAGCTGCCAATCTGGTCATGGATTAATGAATGAGCCCAGCTCAGACTAGAAAAATAGCTCATCTGTACCATAGATTTGTGAGAACAGTATTTGCTTATTATTATAGCATTTAGAAATCTTTAAAGCTTGTTGAATATTAACTAGTTAAATAGTACAGTGCTATTTATAGAGGCAGAGACTTTTTTAAAAAGTACTAACTTTAGCTGTCACTGTAATCTATAAAAATGTCTTTTGCTTAGTTCTGAGATTAGGTAGCTGGTAAATCCCAAGCCAGTTTTCCCCCTTAACTTTAAACAGTCTCTTAAGACACGATTAGTGTCACTGCTGCTGATCTATCCAACCTGGAGGAGTAGGGACCATGTCTCCCTTTCTAACCACTGTTTAGTCAGCATGTTCCTAATTATCTGTTGTATAAAATCACTCTACAAATATTTGCTGAATGAATGAAGGTTGAATGGCCTTCTTGAGCAAGAGCACTACTTCTAGGGAAACCTGATTAATATTCAAAATGTCTCAATATTTTGGAAAGCATTTTTATCTTTTCAGAAGCAATTTAAAAATACACTTGTTTTGACTCCTGGGAAAAAAAAATTTTTTTAACCTTTTCTACAAATGATAGTGCTTCAGTGAAAAATGAAAATGCATTTATAAATGCAATAATATGAAAGTGGTAAAGAATCTGCTTGCCAAGCAGCAGGTGTGGGTTTGGTCCCTGTCTTGGGAAGATCCACTGGAAAAGGAAATGGCAACCCACTCTAGTATTCATGCCTGGGAAATCCCATGGACAGAGTAGCCTGGTGGGCTACAGTCCATGAGGCTGCAAAGGAGTTGGGCACAACTTAGCAAGTAAACAACAGTAAGTCAAAGATGGTGTCAGTAAGAATCACCCTTGTTAATTATTGGCATCTTTGAGATGTGAACTTTCAGCTTTTGTCTGATGGTTGAAGGTGATTGTGTACCCACTCATCTCTTTCTTTTTATGAGAGATCCTTGTGAGCAAGGCCACAGATTTGAAAATGGCAATGTGAATTTTGAATTTAGATTCTATAATCCAACCATCCAGTCATTGGAAGGACTGATGTTGAAGTTGAAATTCCAGTATTTTGGTGATCTGATGTCAACAGCTGACACACTGCAAAAATCCCTGATGAAGGAAAAGATTGAGAGCAGAAGGAGAAGAGGGCATCAGGATGAGATGGCTGGATGGCATCACTGATGCAATGGACATGAACTCGGGCAAACTTTGGGAGATGGTGAGGGAGAGAGAGGCCTGGACTGCTGCAGTCCACGGGGTTGCAAAGAGTAGGACATGACTGAACAACAGTACATCCATGGCTCACAAATCTTGGGGTGGGGAGAGCAAAATTGTTATTATACCTTGACCAAGTCCTGAGGCTCTATCACACCAAGATTCAGCTATAGTCTAAAGTGAAGGGGACAGAAAAAAAGAAATCGAATATTTTTATATTTTCTTATTAGAAGAGAATCATTCACTGAAAATCTGGAAGAAATTTTCTAAATTGATGTTTTAAAAGAAACTTAACTCACAAAATTCATTAGAAAAACAATGCCTGCCAAATGTGAGATCAATATTTGTAAGGTGTAAATAGAATCACTTGGTATATGTCCAGGACAACTTTTTAGAGCATGCAACAAAAATTTAATAAATGGTAATCTAGAGGCAGGAACAAGGTTATTTATCAGGTTGGCCAAGATGTTTCTTTGATTTTTAAGTATAAATAAAAGACATTTTTCATTTTCACCAAGTACTTTATTGAACAACATATTCACCATTTTGTTCCACTACCTTCTGGCATTTTCCAGGCAACTTCATAATTCCTTCTTCCCAAAACTTTTTATCTTTTTGAGCAAAGAACTGTTCGAGGTTCCTTTTATACATGGGGAATTGAAATTTTTTCCATTAAGAGAATTTTGTAAAGACCAAAATAAATGGAAATTCGAAGGTACAATGTCTGGTGAATACAGCAGATGAATTGGAGCTTCCAAGCCAAGGTACAACAGTTTTTGCTTGGTCATCAAAGCAAGCTTGCCATTTTGGGTCTTCCTGATGGAAGATTACGGTTTTCTGTTCACTAATTTTGGACGTTTTTCGACAAGTGCCGCTTCAGTTGGACTCACTGGGAGCAGTGCTTGTTGGAATTAATCGTTTGGTTTTCCAGAAGGAGCTCATAATAGAGGACTCCTTTCCAATCCCACCGTACACACAAAATCACCTTCTTTGGTTGATGACTGGCCTTTAGTGTGGTTCTGGTGGTTCATTTTGCTTGCCCCACAATCTCTTCTGTTCCACCTTACTGTACAGCATCTGCTTTTCATTGCCTGTAACAGTTTGTTTTAAAAACAAAACATTTTTGTTACATTTCAAAATGGAGTATTGCATATGGAAATATGGTCAACATAACCAAGCTGGTGCAAATGATTTTCAGTGCTTGATTTGGATATTTTGAGTATGTTGGCTCTCTCTTGTGTAGTATAACACTGACCATTCTCAATTAATGTCTCGACTTAATCAGTGATTTCAACTGGTCTACCAGACCACGGAGCATCATCCAGTGAGAAATCTCCAGCATGAAACTTCTCAAGCCACTTTCAACACATTCAAATCTGTCACAGCATCTTCTCCATACAATGCAGATCTTGTTTTGCACTTCATTTCTTTTTTACCTTTCTTGAAATAGTAAAGCATAATATGTCAAAAATGTTGTTTTCCCTTCCATCTTCAGTATTAAAATGATTCCACAAAAATTCACCAGTTTTGATAAAAAAATGCATGCTGATATGACATCTGTCAACAATGAAAATCTAGCAAAATTATTTCAAATGAAATTAAAGACTTAGTTAAAACAACTAAGCACGACTAAAACCAACTTACAGAAAAACGTGAAGGAATGTTTGACCAACCCTATTCTTCAGCACCTTGCTCACATGGAGGAGGCAGAGTATGTTGTAGACTGTGTACCTGCTCAATATCCCAGGCTGTCTCCAGAAGATTGTGATTTGTAAATAAGAAAGTTGATGAGATCCCAGGATGGCCCATTGGACGCAGGGGGTCATTTATCTGCCCAAAGGCCCGGTCCGATCAGAACCACGTGATGCCTTTCCAAACATTCTCTAGTCACTATGGCAATCTGACTTTCATCAGGATAGCAAGCATTCTTTATTCCTCTACCCTCAAGAAAGAATTAATGTATGGGACAAAAATCATACTTAATGTTTTTAATTTAATTTTTAATATTTTATTTGAAAAATACAACTCACAGCAGAGAACTATTTCTTCCCCTACTGCTCTTTCACAAAGGAAACTGCATGGTAAATGTAACTGAGATATTTGGCTAGGATAGATCCTGAGAAAAGAGAGGCCCAGTTAGAAGTGGAATAGACAAAGTCTGTCAAAGAAGGTTCACCTCTCTTTTAACATAAAAGATCCTTTTAGATACTCTTAGGAATCAGATAAAACATGTGCAGAATTTCTGCCATGCAAACAGAGACTACTGAAATTTTCAGGCTGACCAATTGATACTGACCTGGGCCCCAAGTAAGTAGAATAAAAAGATGTCTTTATCAGAAAGATATGTGTTTGCCTGCTTTTACTAGACTATATATACACATATTTACAAATGAGTATTTTTTTAATGTGTTTTCATTATTCTCAGTAACAGCATCATGGTTAAGGGCTCTTTGCTGACTTCTTGCCCTAGGCATGTGTATCTTTTTATTCTTCTGAATTTCCTTCATGGCAGGATCATTCATTACACAATCTTGGGTCCATGACATTTATATTTACAGACGACATTACAGGTTTAAATCTGGATTTCTGAGGAATTTTTAACTCCTGCATTCAGACCAGGTTTAGCAAGGTACAAATATATATATGAGGCTTCCAACAAGAAAAGTGTGACTAATTCCTTGAAGACTGATGCTAGAACTGAGAAAATAGACCTCTTTAAGTGTTACTGGTAATCCTGCCTCCTAAAATATTATGATCATTTCCTCCACTTTTATTTCCAGTAAGTGAATCCTCCACCACTGTTATTGCCTTAAAAAAAATCTTTAAAGAGTGTCAAGGCTTTCCAAGCTTTTTAGTATTCTAAATTTCCTCCAGAACTGAACTTGCTACAGAAGTCTGAAAGGTAGAAATAGGAATTTTCTGCTTTTCTGGTCCTACTTTAAGTAGTTTAAATCCTACAGTGATGAAAAGAGTAAGTTATGTCTATTTTGAGAGTAATGGAGAAGTCTTTTACTTTTTGATTTCTGTTACAATTGCATAAAAACTTAAAAATTTATGTCCTTTAGTTTTGTCAAGGTTAAGAAGAATCTTTTCAATCAATTACTCACATAAGACGAAGCTACTCTGTGTAGCTTTGAAAATCATAGTTATTGTTGAGGAATATGTTGAATGGTTTTGTCATAATCCAATTTATTTTCCTTATGTTATAACTTTCATTCTTGATTCCACATGTTCAGTGTAAGGGATGCCCCTCAGGGCCTCTCCTGAGGGGTGGGGTTAGGGCATGGGTGGGAGGGTTGCAGGAGAGACAGCTGATTGAGGTTTTGACTTTACAAAGACCTCACATCTAGATTCTTGACATTTTTTTTTTTTTGATTTTATTTTATTTTTTTTTCTTTTAAATTTTATTTTATTTTTAAACTTTACATAATTGTATTAGTCTTGACATTATTTTTAAATAAGATTATAAATTGATTAGTATATTGTATTTTGAAAAGTGTTTATCCTTAAAACACTAATACCACATGACTTTTATAACTTTATTTTGACATTTTTTCATTTTTTTGACATATAGGTGGTTGCCCAGGACTCCACTGACCACTGAAAGGCCTCGATGTGTCCAGATGATATGGCAGCTGTGGCATATTTACAAAGAATGCTAAATCTGAATTTAAACTTTAACTGCCTCATCCTAGTTGTGTGGAGTTGGGCACATTATTTACCCTGCCTTGTCTTTATTTTTCTCATCTGTAACACTAAAGCCAAACTCTTAATGGTTTACCTGGGGCTATTGTGAGGATTTGGGATTACAAAGAGTTGGACACGACTGAGCAACTTTCACTTTTTTTCATTGTGAGGATTAGATGAAGTAACAAAGTACAGTATACTTTGTAAACTGTAAACTACTACAATTATGCAAAGCAAAATACATTGACTATATTTCTTTCATTTATATAATTTAATCTGCATTGTCTGGGGGTGATTCTTTTCTATTTAAATTATGTGGAAACTTGGACTAGCCAAAGAATGGAGCCTTTGACCACTCTTGAGATGGTTATCTGTGGAAAACTGTTCAATACATAGGTACGATTGCTGGATTCAGTCACTTAGACTATCCTAAACACTGCCTGCATTCAAAAACTACAAGTCAACAATTAAATCACGATTGTCAGGAACAAAAATCCAAATAAATAATTTTTAATTATGATACATTACTTATTACAGTAAAAATTGGCATTTTCACCTTCAAAAGCAGAAGCACCAGTCTTAGAATTTATAGTATGAATGGTATTTTAAGTGAAATATAGCATAATATTATGTGCAAACATTATTTTAGTATAGAACATACTTTCTAAAAGTAAAGTAATTTCACACACTGAAATCTGTTAGAATGGAAATAAGGTCATGCTGAATAATGAAATAAAAACCCCCATGACTTTCAAAGTCCACTTCGAATGAAATATGGTATGCTGCCAAATAGAAGATACATGATAAATTAAAAAGCTTAACTAGCTCAAAGTGGAGGGACGTCTCACACAAATATGACTCGTATAGAGGTTTCTTTTCACTTAGTCTCAGTGATTCTGTGAGAAATTAAAATGAATGTTTTATTTCAGAATTAATTTTTATTCATTGGTCATCACTTTTTTATTGAACACCTACCTACTCTGTGTGAGGCTTTGTTGTAGGTTTAGGGGAGACAGAGAAGAAAGACACAGTCCTGCCCTTGAGGAGCTCACAGTCTAGTGGGGGAAACAGATAAGGTGACACTGGTTTTTAAATTATAAAAACGATTAGACAACTTTATAAACCTTTTTTGTCATCAAACACACTTTGGGTGTTACGAATGAATGGTGACAAGGGATGATGTCCAATGCAGTGAGAGACCATTTGCTTCAATATCATGTGACTTCTGCGAAGGCAGTGATGTGGTTCTGCAAAAAGAAAAAGGAATTACAAAGTCAGAGTCTTGGGAAAACTGGCTTCGTAAAAGATTTTGGTGTTTTTACAAATAATCAGTAGCCTTATATAAAGTTGTAGCCCAGATACACTTAAATTGCAAAAACATTCAGCATTATTCAAATGAGTTGCATATATTATTATATCAATTTAGCTACTAATTATATATTTTATCCAATATTATTAATTAACCAAATAGAGGAAAATGTTATACCTGCCTTATTCAAAATTAACACTGAAATTTGGAGAGATAAATATGGTAATGCCAGACATGTTAATATTCTGTTCAGCGTTAATGGAATTTTAATGCTGCATGTTGGAGTTTCAGATTAATTGCTCCCTGTGAGACAGATGGCATAGAAGGAGTGGTGAAATGTTCAGACTGAAATGGCATTTGCTAGCTGACAAAGATCTACTTTAAACACTTCATTTTTGATGCATGAATCCAGACTACAGACTGCAATCTCTGTTGTTTACCTCAACCAGAGAATTCGTTGTAGAGACTTTTTTACATTTTTTTTAAAGCAACTGAATTGTGTACAAAGGAACCCTGAGGAATTGCTAATATTTAAATGGTTTCAGACATGCAATATAGCTGCTGAAATACTGCAGTGGAAATCGATATGACATAATTAATCATGCTACATATAGGTCATGTCAGGAGCTAACGTAAGTGACAGCCCAAACCAATAATAGCAGCATTACAAAAGGGTTTTACCATCAAATTACATGTTTAGAATGTTTTTCATTGTAGCTTTGACTCTTTATAAGTCAAAGATATCATAAATAGAATTTTACATAATGAACACATGCCATGAGATTTCTTCCATGTATGTGTGGCACTTTACAAGGTAAGGTGTTTTGAATAGCTAAAACATGTTTTGAATGTATGTGAATAAATTCATTTTCACTGAATCGAGGCATATTAACCACAACTAGAAGAATACCACTGATGACTGCTTAAGGCATTTTTTTCTAGGTCTTACCCACTTCAACCTACTACAGAACAACAGTATCAGTAAGAATCAGTAGTGACCAGAGCATGTGGACCTTTTTACTAATTCCTGATAAGCCCTTAGAAAGTTTAATTTCCCATTAAAAACAAAAAGTCCTGATAAAAATGTTGACTAATTCAGTGTCTCATCTCTAAGTTTTCTTGAGTATTCCTTCCAAAAGCACAAGCATGCCTTTAAGACAAAAGAGATCTTTCGGAGTTACAGATTGCACTAAGATAGAAAAAAGCCATAAGAACTGTGGAAACAGTACATCATAGTTTTATTTCTAGTGGCCCCACGGGGACTTGAAATCTGTGAACTGAAAAAAT
The DNA here is from genome assembly GCF_029378745.1 of Bos indicus. NCBI lineage: Eukaryota > Metazoa > Chordata > Mammalia > Artiodactyla > Bovidae > Bos > Bos indicus. The sequence continues at coordinate 44,767,601 of NC_091762.1, read as the reverse complement.
ACAATTTAATACACAGTGTTTCAGTGCAAAACTGACAGGAATGTCACTCCTCCGGACAGGGCCCAGCACATAGTAATTTCTGGAAAGATGTTAAGTTATAAATGGAAGATTAATCAGTCTGTGGCAACTGGTGGGTAAAGAAAGAGTGAAGATGTGACACTGGAAAGAAACGAAAGGAGGTTTAAACAAGGGAGAGAAAACAGATGTTGCTCCAAAGGCCACTGGCCTAGGTATCAATGTGCTCTTACCCTAAATAATAATGTACACGAGGCTCATTAAATTTACTAACGATGATCCTGAGTGAAGGGACCATCTCCTTGGAAAGCAGAACTGAAATACACTGAAGGAAAGTGAAAGTGAAGTCGCTCAGTCGTGTCCGACTCTTATGCGACCCTGTGGACTGTAGCCCACCAGGTTCCTCCGTCCATGGGATTCTCCAGGCAAGAATACTGGAGTGGGTTGCCATTTCCTTCTCCAGGGGATCTTCCCAACCCAGGGATCAAACTCAGGTCTCCCACATTGCGGGCAGACACTTTAACCTCTGAGCCACCAGGGAAGAAATACACTAAGTCCCCCACAAATGAATGAGTTCTGTTCTGAGAGCGGGTTCATAAGTCCGACAATGTTAGCCTAGGTAGCCAAATAACATGATCAGCTATATAGTACTGTACTGTAACAGGTTTGTAATACTTTTCACACAAATAATACATAAAAAAACAAACAAAAAATAAAAAATTTTTAATTTTACAGTACAGTACCTTGAAAAGTATAGTAGTATGGTATAACAGTTGGCACTTCTTAGCAGTACCAGCTATGTCACCAATGCTTCTGGACATCCTGGGCTTGAAATAAAGAAACTGTACTTCTGTACTCTATATAGTACTGTAAAGTACACAAATGCACACCCACTTGCAGAGGATACACACACGTGACAATGTACGCCAGACACATGAACTAACTTATGTGACTGGACATGAGAATGCACATTTGCATCTTTGAAAATTAGAAACTTTCATATGTAGGGGACTTCCTGTATTAAAAGACCTTAATAAAGCCAAGAAAGTAACAGAAACAAATCACTGGTAATCAATGCAAGGGAGAAAACAAGCAGAGGAAAAACCAAGTGACAGGTAAAAAAGCTGGAGAGTGACAAAGACTGTGCAGTGACTGTAGGGAGAGCATATAAATTTTCATCTAAACCTGGGCTTGAAAGTGAAAGTGAAAATCGCTCAGTTGTGTCCAACTCTTTGCGACCCCATGAACTATACCATCCATGGAATTCTTCAGACCAGAATACTGGAGTGGGTAGCCTTTCCCTTCTCCAGGGGATCTTCCCAACCCAGGGATCGAATCCAGGTCTCCTGCATTGCAGGCGGATTCTTTACCAGCTGAGCTTCCCTTGTGGCTTAAACTGCTGCTGCTGCTGCTAAGTCGCTTCAGTTGTGTCTGACTCTGTGCGACACATAGATGGCAGCCCACCAGGCTCCCCCGTCCCTGGGATTCTCCAGGCAAGAACACTGGAGTGGGTTGCCATTTCCTTCTCCAATGCATGAAAGTAAAAAGTGAAAATGAAGTTGCTCAGTCGTGTCTGACTCTTAGCGACCCCATGGACTGCAGCCCACCAGGCTCCTCCGTCCATGGGATTTTCCAGGCAAGAGTACTGGAGTGGGGTGCCATTGCCTTCTCCGGTTGCTTAAACTGGGGCCGTCCCAAATACGGATAAAAGGTCACCTTAGAAACAAGGCATTGCATAGATAAGTGTAAGTGAGCTATTAAGATCTAGATTTTGCCATTTAAAAGCACATTTTGGTGACCACTAGATCTTCTTTTCACTGCTTATAAATTCCAAGCAATAGTACCCCTTTCTTTATGCTAAGTCATAACCAGGTTAAATTCAAGGGTAACTGTGGTTCCAGATTGACTCCACTTTTAGATCCCAGGACTCAGGGGAAAAGCCTGCTTTTTCTAATCAGTACCCTTACACTTTCACATCAGACTTAAGTTCTAACCTCTGAGATGGCTTTACCTACTTGGCTGGAATTAAAAGGATTCTGCTCAGGACTTATCACTTAAAGGCGGTAGTTAGAGAGATAAACAGATGAAAAGAAAACAACGAAGTGACTATGCGTAGGGAAGAAAACATTAAAGGGAAATTTAATAATAGTTTCCAAGTACATGAAAGGAGTGGACAGAGAGCACAGGGGCCATCTGTTCATTAATTTCACTAACAGCAAACAAACCCAAATCGTAGAATGAAAGATGGACTATTAACCTCAGTAGGCTTTAAGAAATAAGATGAATTCTCTTCTAGCCCAGGAATAGTTTTTTTCCTGAAAGAATCTAGAGAAAGGACAAAGTAAAATCCTTATCATCTATAAAACTGTATGATTCTCTATTATAACAATTACATGTATGTAACTGCATGATTTGAAATATTCAAATGGTATGATTCCTATGCAGGAAGATATGTTCCTCACTTCCCCATCAGCATTTTTTTAGTAATATTAAAAAAATCAGAATTGCACTTAATATTTTCAGTTCCCCTGAATGAGTCAAACTAGGTGACAAGGGGTTTTGCCTTTTAATCTGGTTGAATTCTTTATATGCAATATTAAATCTTATTAGTAGACAGGGCAAACTTTCAATAGGCAAACTAAACATTCATGCACAGAAGCTTAATTCAGAGTCTTAAGAAGAAAGTGGTCATACAATTCATGAGTGCAATTACACACACAGAGGTGTACAGAGAAGTTAACAGAGCTTGAGTCCAAAGCGCTGAAGATTAGAATATGTTATACTCATTAGAAAGTGTTCATTCAAGTCCACAGCAAGTCAGTGAGCAAAATACTGAATCCAGTCCTTGAGTGCAGAGGTCCCATGGAAAAATAAGTACTTGTTTCTGAAAAGTAGTTTTGGATTCTTAAATTTGATAAACTCTAAGTCCCTAGTATGTCAATTTTTGAAGCTTTAAGTTCCATGTTAAAAATCTTGATTTTTCTATTTATCCTATATCCCATTTGTATAAACTATACTTTGGAATTTTAAAGTTACTTAAAACAAAATTGTTATTTATTTATGACATGAAATTTGGCAATAACTTGATACTTAGTGAGATCTGCCACTCACCATTTTTCCTCGAAAAAATACAGGGAGATGCAAAAACAGCACTTCAGATAAGAAAACAAAAAATGTTACTACTATCAAGGGCTATTTGATTGAGGAATGCTAAGTTACCATTAATGAGTGAAATATCAGTGATAAACCAAAATATATTTGAACAATAAATAATAAAAATAACAATAATAACCAAAATGATCTAGTATCTAGATCCCTTCTGGTTATAATGGAAACTTGCACAGAAGGACACACATTTTGTATTTGCCTTAGCTTTGCAACTCAATTTTAACACCAGTGCGCGCGAGCGCACATACGTTTATTGCCTTAATTGAAGGTGTTCACAGTGGCTGATTCCCATTATCCAGCTGAAGAGTCTTGCGAGACAATCTTTAAAGGACCTTCCCTGTGAATTTTCTTCTTGACCATTCTCAATGGGTTGGATTCGGGACACCTACAAAATGTATTTTATATATTATTTCAGTGTTTAAGTATTGACTTACTTGGATAAAGCACTCGTCTATTTAAAAGCCGATGTTATATTGCTGGACCAAATGCTGAGCTTAAATACTGTTCCATTTCTTTCTTTCTGGATGCTTATAAACAGCTTTTGGCTTTTAATTGGAAGTTATCAGCAATCAGTTTTTATGTTAAACATAAAATGGGATCTGTGCATATGGTATCTTGAATTCAGTGATTTGTGTCTTCACTCTATTGGTAAGGAAGCCGTGGGGCACAGTGGATGCTGCGGTCAGGTAGTGTGAATGGCAAGTGTCTGAAGGTGGGCTCTGTAGCAACTGACATTTTCACAAGCAGTTTAATCTTTCAGAGATCTGGCTTTCTTATCTGTAAAGTGGAAATAATAATACATATTTGAATGGATTTTGATTAGGATTAAATGGGATGATATGCACAAAGGTCCTCATCTCTCTACACAAACATATTATGGTTGTCCATAAAAGCCAGAAGCAAGACAAAAAGTAAAAAAGAGGAAGAAAAAGAGAGAGAACAAAGAAGTTTTTTATAATTGGTCGGAATTCCAGGATGCTATAGTCTACAATTCTAATATCCAAACGAGCTTTAAAACCCAAATGTTTCTTTTTTGGTGCAAGCTCATTTGGTGGTGTTTCTTACCACCGTCGGTGAATTCCCTGTGAGGCAATTTGTACTCTGCTGTGCTGCAGAAATATCCATCTTTGATTACAAAGTGATGCTCAAGATCCTGCTTGTGTAACAATACACGGTATTTTCTCCTAAAATATAAAATAGTTGAATCCTGAGAAACATCTAGCACTAATGATTTAGGATACGGAACCACAGTCCTATAACTAACAATTGTTACAGATACAGCCTACGTTTTACCAGGGGAAGGTAGATGGATGTCATATTCCCAAATACTGGCCATCTTTATTTTGCTATTTGCTTCTTCCTTCATTCACCATGTCCTCTGATGAGGCAAAATGAAAAGGAGAAGAGAGAGGAAGAAAAGCAGTCATGTATGAAGTGTGTGCTCTAAGATTCAACTCCATCACAGTAGGTTATCCTCCTGGTACAGCCTGAAGTTGGTATTTCAGAAAAGAGAAATGATGTTAAGTCCATCTAAGAAGAAATTACTAAAGAACTTCAAACTTGAGGCTATGAAACACTGTAAAGTTCATCCAAGCAATTTCTTATTTTAAAAAGTTGGGGATGTGATGACATAAGAGCTAAAGATGACAGAACCAGAATTCTCTTGGGAAAGACAACTTTTTTGGAACCATTTCTTTCTTTTTTTTTTATGGTGGTTCTGTTTCAATTTAGAATTTTATAATAGCTCTGAGTTTTGTTTCTTCTCAGGAATTTCCTTTTGGTACTATTTGGAGAAAGAGGCTAAAAACTACTCTCTGAGAGAATTGTTCCTCCCCAGAGAAAGGGGAAAACTCTAGGTGGCTTTCTCTGATAAGCTAATTAACCCAGAGGCAGGCCAAGCTTTTACTGGAGTATTAGCTATAGATCTTATGAAATATTTCCAAGTCCCAAGGAGCCAAAGAAACTTAAGGCTTTCCACAATGAATCTTTAGGAGCACGGGTTCTCTAATTGGCTGCATGTTGGAATCACCTGGGAGCTTTAAACAAATACTGAGGCAACTCTGGAGACTTGGATTTAATTGCTATGAGGCGTGGTCTGGTCAGTGGGATTTTTAAAGGCTCTCCAGATGATTCTAGTGTGCAGCTAATATTGAAAACTGTTTCAGAAATTCTGCACGCCCAGCTGGACCCACGCCAACCGCTGGCAACACGTCCAAATCACCTGAGGTGCCTGATACACTACCAATCCCCTGGCTCAAGCCCAGGGCTACTGGATCAGATTCTTGAGACTGCATTCCAGGAGTCTGGCCTTTTTTTTTTTTTGAATGCTGCAAGTGATGGATTCCCTTTTACATCAGTCTGAGAACCACTGCCAAGAGGTGTGGAAAAGTGATCAGTTAGCAATGTGAGCACTGTCAGGTATAGACAATCAATTCTTTCTTTAAAATGCTATCACTTCTCTGGCAAACAGAGCATGGCCTACAAGAGCAGTAATATTGAATGTTTCTCAAAAAAATAAAATAAAATCTTTGTGTTCTAACACTTCTGGGAATAGCTGCACATTGCATTCCTTGTTGAGAGTTCATGGGGCATAAGGTGTTGAGAAGATTTGTAATAAACACTTATGTTTCATTTTAGCTCAGTTTCCCAATGTACTGACATGAAACTCCATGCAAGTCTATTAATACGAATGTGTTCATGTTATTTGGTGGATGTCGGTATCCCTGGACTCTATCTGCAGTTTTTTAACTTCCCTAATTCTAATGATTTGTCCAATACTTTTAGTCCACAGTCACAACTACGTGGTCAACCACCAATCCTATTTACCTCCTGGCCTATCTCCCTCATACAATAAATTTTCTCTGGCCATTCTGGAAATTTCCCAACCAATAATTTTTTTCATCTGTTCTAGTCCATCTTACTCTTTCTCGATTTTATTTCTATTATACTCATTCTGTAGTCAAGGTGAACATTCTTTGATGGCATCCTCAATTCTCTTGCCCTAGTACTCTTCTCTCACCTGCCAAACAAAATCTTGGTGTAAGCTGGTTCCTCTGTCCGGAACATTCTCTTCTCCCCTCTTTGGCTAACAGCCCTTCAGATCTCTATTTACAGGATGGCACCTCACTCCAATACTCTTGCTTGGAAAATCCCATGGACGGAAAATCCTGATAGGCTGCAGTCCAAGGGGTCACCAAGAGTTGGGCACGACTGAGCGATTTCACTTTCACTTTTCACTTTCATGCATTGGAGAAGGAAATGGCAACCCACTCCAGCGTTCTTGCCTGGAGAATCCCAGGGACGGGGGAGCCTGGTGGGCTGCCGTCTATGCGGTCGCACAGAGTCAGACACGACTGAAGCGACAGCAGCAGTAGCAGCAGCAGCATCACTAAGTTTGGATAGGTCACCCTTTATATGCTCCTCTAACATAACTATCATCACTCTGTTCTTATAAAATTATTTATAAATCTATAAGTAGAGACTCATGAGACTGTAAACTCATTCGTCCTGAGAAATGTACCATAGTGTTTCTTATTTGATATTTGTTACGTGTTCCATAGGCTTCCCTTGCGGCTCAGATGGTAGAGTCCGCCTGCAATGCAAGAGACCTGGGTTTGATTCCCTGGATCAGGAAGATCCCCTGGAGCTGTGGATGGCAATCCACTCCAGTATTCTTGCCTGAAGAATCCCATGGACAGAGAATTTACTGTACATCACAACTGATGATAAGAAATATAACTCACCCATGTACCCATGCCTTGATTTACACTGATATTTTAATCTAACGAATGGCTTCTTATTTCTTTCTTTCCAACAAAGGTCTGTCTAGTCAAAGCTATGGTTTTTCCAGTAGTCATGTATGGATGTGAGAGTTGGACTATAAAGAAAGCTGAGAAGCTGAAGAATTGATGCTTTTCAACTGTGGTGTTGGAGAAGACCTTTGAGAGTCCCTTGGACTGCAAGGAGATCCAACCAGTCCATCCTAAAGGAGATCAATCCTGGGTATTCACTGGAAGGACTGATGTTGAAGCTGAAACTCCAATACTTTGGCCACCTGATGCGAAGAGCTGACTCATCTGAAAAGACGCTGATGCTGGGAAAGATTGAAGGCGGGAGGAGAAGAGAACGACAGAGGATGAGATGGTTGGGTGGCATCACCGACTCAATGGACATGAGTTTGGGTAAATTTAGGGAGCTGGTGATGGACAGGGAGGCCTGGCGTGCTGCAGAGTTGGACATGACTGAGTGACTGAACTGCACTGAACTTTTTAAAACACATTCAGTTCAGTTTAGTTCAGTTCAGTCGCTCAGTCATGTCCGACTCTTGTGACCCCATGAATTGCAGCACGCCAGGCCTCCCTGTCCATCACCAATTCCTGGAGTTCACTGAGACTCACATCCATCGAGTTAGTGATGCCATCCAGCCATCTCATCCTCTGTCGTCCCCTTCTCCTCCTGTCCCCAGTCCCTCCCAGCATCAGAGTCTTTTCCTGAGTCAACTCTTCGCATGAGGTGGCCAAAGTACTGGAGTTTCAGCTTTAGCATCATTCCTTCCAAAGAAATCCCAGGGCTGATCTCCTTCAGAATGGACTGGTTGAATCTCTTTGCAGTCCAAGGGACTCTCAAGAGTCTTCTCCAACACCACAGTTCAAAAGCATCAATTCTTCGGTGCTCAGCTTTCTTCACATCCATACATGACAACAGGAAAAACCATAGCCTTGACTAGACGGACCTTAGTTGGCAAAGTAATGTCTCTGCTTTTTAATATGCTGTGTAGGTTGGTCATAACTTTTCTTCCAAGGAGTAAGCATCTTTTAATTTCATGGCTGCAGTCACCATCTGTAGTGATTTTGGAGCCCAAAAAAATAAAGTCTGACACTGTTTCCACTGTTTCCCCATCTATTTCCCATGAGGTGATGGGACCAGATGCCATGATCTTCGTTTTCTGAATGTTGTGCTTTAAGCCAACTTTTTTACTCTCCACTTTCACTTTCATCAAGAGGCTTTTTAGTTCCTCTTCCCTTTCTGCCATAAGGGTGGTGTCATCTGCATATCTGAGGTTATTGATATTTCTCCCGGTAATCTTGATTCCAGCTTGTGATTTGCTAGATAAGTAGCCTAATACTACCTGACAGAGATGAATCAAAGGATGTGGGTAAAGGATCAACTGTATGATAAGTTCATATACAACCAGGAACTGATTAAAACTTATCTAAAAAACTTGCCTATTTGGGCTTGCCTGGTGCGTTAGTGGTGAGGAGTCTGTGCCGGAGACAAAGGTTCGAACCCTGGTTGGGAAGATTCCTCATGCTGCAAGAGCAACCAACCCTGTGCAGCATAACTATTGAGCCTGTGCTCTGGAGCCCGGGAGCCGCAACTTCTGAGCCCACGGGCTGCAACTACTGAAGCCTGCATGCCCTAGAGCCCATTCATACAAAGTCATGTGCATAAAGTTTTGTATCAGATGTATTCATAATTGGGAAAAACTAGAACAGCTTATATAGCCCTCAATTGGTAAATAGATTTTAAAAAATGGTGGTACATCCACACAACAGAATACCACTCAGCAATAAAAAGGGAAGAAAAAGAAAACAGGTAAAAACTTGAATGAATCTCAAATGCATTGAACAATATGCAAGAAGTCAGACTCAAAGGCTATATACTGAGTGAATCCATTTATATGACACCGTGGAAAAGGCAAAAGCATAGGAACAGAAAACATACTAGTTCTCGCTGGTGTTAGGAGATAAAGCAGGAGTTTGCTGTCATTTTAGGGTGGTAGAAATGTCCTATAACTTGAATATGGTGATGGTTACATGATGGTAGGCATTTGTCAAAACTCACTAAAATGTATTATAAAAGGGAATTTTATAGGATGTAAATTATGCCTTTAATAAACTCTAATTAAAAAATTAGGACCATTAACCACTCCATAAATTAAGTCTAAAGGCCAGTGGTACCTAGAATTTGATTTGTCAGTTAGTGAAAGCGTTAGTCGCTCAGGTGTGTCTGACTCTTTGCAACCCCATGAGCTGTATAGCCTGGCAGGCTTCTCAGTCCATGGAATTCTCCAGGCAAGAATACTGGAGTGGGTAGCCATTTCCTTCTCCAGGGATTGAACCTGGGTCTCCCATTGCAGGCAGATTCTTTACTGTCTGAGTCATCAGGAAAGCCCGGTTACTGAGTTATTATTTGAACAGTTGATTGTTTCAGTCGCAAAAGAAAGGCACAAAATAAATGTATGGAAAGATATTAAAAATATATAAATGAAAATGAGGTACTTCATTTATTTTTGACCTTTAAGATGTATGAAAATTATTAAGAACAATTCTCTTATTCTTAAGAACATTCTCTGTTGTTGGAGAAAACACTGGCTATTAAACCAAAAACCTTAAGAGTACTCATCGTTTTTTCCCCCTGGCATTTCCACTTCTATAAATATATCTTAAATAAGTTTTATTAATTGAACTTATAGATATGTCTATTTTGGAGATGTTTACCCCAGTATTGTTTATAATTGTGGGAACTTGGAAGTGGAAGCCATTCTCTATGCCTAATAGAGGTAATGGTTAATTTATATGGATGAAAACCTTTTCAATGTAATTCTGTAATACTGTATAGCACAGTGATTATGATTTTGAACTCTGCAGTAATAAACATGGAACATAAATCCAAAGTGGAAAATACAGTCCTATACTCCCGTCTCAGAACACAGGTTATATGACCTTGGGCAAATTACTTTTTTAAGTCTCTCTGAGAAAAATGAATAAGATATATTCAAATGATTTTTGTAAAAACTAAAATGATGTTATGTTCTTTGCATAATTCCTGACACATATTAAGCTTTCACTGAAGATTTAGCTTTTACAGTTATGCCTGATATGATTATATATTCATTGACCTGTGGCCATATTCACAATATACTGTTATGAGAGCAAAAGCAGGATCAGAAAAAAGCAGAAAAAAGCAGGATCAGGTAGGTCCTCTACCACACACAAACCCACCCACACACTCATGGGGCCTCGAGGCTATTTTAAGAAAATATTTCCAGTGATTACTGTGGTAGGATATGGATACTTTCTGTTTGTGTTTTGCTTCTCCAGATTTTCAAATTTTAAACAATATACCTGAATAACTTGTTGCTTCCTTAATAGAAACAATAAACCACAATAAAATGTGGTTATTTTGTAAGACAGGGAATGAAGTAATTGTTTATCTTCCTAGTTTCAGTCAAGTAGAATTTTACATTTTTCTCCTCCAAAAATGTTCATAGAGCCATGGTGCCCTGGATTGACTTTGAAGCCCTCCATAGAGTCCCAGGGACCGTCTAGCAAAAGGGAACCGATCTGAGAGAAGAGGAGAATGAATGGGTAGGAGCAGTTTTCCATGTGTAACTAACGATGTGTGCACTGAGAGGGATTTTTTTTTTTAATCCATCATGGTTTTATTCTCTCCTTAACTAATGACTACATAAATCATATAATTTAAAAATGTAGTCATCAACTCTCTATTTATTAGTAAAACGAGATGAGATAGCTTGTTTATATTCAGAAGTAATTTACTGAAAAGAGGCTTTTATAATAGGCCTGTTAGGTAAGATTGAAAAAAAATCTATCTTTTATTCTTTGTGAAGTGTATTATCATGTATACATAGTGTGGAGAAATAAATAATGGATACATGGAAGCACAAATAGGAAAAAAAATGACATATGGCAAAGTAATATCTGTATATAATTACTTTTTTAAACTAAAATGTTGATGCCTGGTTGGAATTGTTAAGCCTGCATTTAAAATTGTCCTTTTTAAGCAAAATTAAACAAGTGAGAACAGAGTACAGCATGCAAACACTGATTTACTTCAAATATTTCTCATAAGTAATCAAACCTTAGATTGAGAAAAAAGCCCTAAAATATGAGGGTATTTAGTTCCACTAACTATTCCAATATCTGATCACTAATACAGTTGTTTTGACAAGATCCTATATAACATTTACATTACAGTTCAGCAGCTCTGTAAAACAAAGATTTGCATTCCAGAAAAGCAACTGAATCTCAAATAGATTGCCATCATTATTCAAGCACAACATTTTGAAACCTCAAAGGAATTTATCACAGACAGCACCGTAATGTATAATCATATTTGTTTTGGCAGGAAACCACAGGATTGTTTTGCTGTTGCTGTGACACTAATGTATGCAACATTTTATAGTATAATCTTTTCTGCCACATGTTCTATGCATGACATAGACAATCTGTATAAATGTTTAAATCCATGAAATATATCTGTAAGGATAGGTATATATCTCTATATCTCTATCTATCTATTATCTATCTAGCTCCTGAAACACAACGAAAATCCTATTAAGGGAAGCATTATTGTTACAGGAGGGAACTAATGTTAAGCACCTACCATGTGCCAAGAAGTTCATTTGTGATCTGTTAATCCCATCAATCACTCCATAAGGAAATGATTATTATATCAATTTTTCAGAAAATGAGGAGAGGAGTATTCATGTAATCCCACCTAGTTTGACTATCTATAATGTAGTCAAACCAAGCTTCAAACTGAAGATGCTTGCATGTGTGAGTGCCAGGTCACTTCAGTCATGTCTGATTCTATAACCGTATGGACTATAGCTCACAAGGCTCCTCTGTCCGTGGGATTTGCCATGCAAGAATACTGGAGTGGGTTGCCATGCCCTCCTCCAGGGGATCTTCCAGACTCAGGGATGGAGCCCTCGTTCCTGCTGCTCCTGTATTGCAGGCAGATTATCATTGAGTCACCAGGGAAGCTCTCAAGCTCAAGCTGCAAAAGCCTGTCTTTCCATCCTTCACCCACCCTAACTCTGCCTAAATTTCAACACAGGCTTCACTCTGATTTCTATGATTTTATAATCTGCAAAGCAATCAGTGTAAATGTCAACGCATGGCCTTTTCTGGGTCACCATGAATTCCCTTAGAATTTTCTTATCCATATAAATTTCCATTACAGTTGCCATTATTTTTGTTTAGTTGCTAAGTTGTGTCTGACTCAGTGACTCCATGGACTATAGCCCGCCAGACTTCTCTGTCCATGGTGTTCTCCAGGCAAGAACACTGGAATGGGTTGCCATTTCCTTCTCCAGGGGATTTTCCTGACCCAGGGATTGAACCTGTGTCTCCTGCATTGGCAGGTGGATCCTTTACCACTGAGCCACCTGGGAAGCACAGTTGCCATTAGAATTAAACATAACACAGAAGTTTCCATCTGTAATATTACACACTTCTTATGCCATTTCTAGATTTTTTGAGTTGTGATCAATGCTCACCACTTTCATTCCAGTGACGCTTCTGTTGATAAGGGAGTGCTTTCACACTACGAGCTTCTTGGGTAGTACAGGCTAGTAAAAAGTCCCTGTTTTGATGTACAAAACTGTAATCTGCAATCTTGTAAATTCTTTCTAGCATTACTTTCCCTTTCCTGTTGTAGGCAAAAGGGGATCACTTTTGGTTTAAATGATTAGATCGCATAAACCTTAAAAAATATATGTATAATGGAGAAAATTTTTTTCTCAAAAAGCATTTATTTCCTCTACCTGGCTCAATCCATTAAATGAATTCTCAGAGATATCTCAGAATAGCTGTAAGTGGCTATAGCAGCCTGTCCTATTAATACATGCCTTAACAAAACTAAAAAAAAAAAAAGATATCAATTGCTCTTGGATCTACTGGAAATACTTCATTTTCTATCAAATCCCATACATCCTTATATTTATTTAAAACATTTTTTGTTCCCTTGCCATATAGTGTCCACTTCTTTAGATTTTGTTGTTTGGCATCAGTTAAAACTGATGATGCATAAGCATACATCATTTGAATGTGCTTACCTATGCAAATTTGAATGGTAGCCTTCTGCCTTAAGAGGGAGAACAAGCAGAGGGCAAGAGAGAGGATAAAAATAAAAGCACCTAGTGCTCTGCTGCTGGAATGAATGCAGCTTGACCCAGGAGGATCCCTTGAAGGAAAGAAGACAAGGAACTCCTTTTCTGTTCAGTTCAGTTCAGTTCAGTCCTCAGTCATGTCCAACTGTTTGTGACCCATGGACGGCAGCATGACAGGCCTCCCTGTCCATTACCAACTCCTGGAGTCTACTCAACTCACGTCCATTGAGTGGGTGATATGATCCAACCATCTCATCCTCTGTAGTCCCCTTCTCCTCCCGTCTTCAATCTTTCCCAGATCCGAGTCTTTTCCAATGAGGCAGTTCTTTGCATCAGGTGGCCAAAGTACTGGAATTTCAGCTTTAACATCAGTCCTTCCAGTGAAAACCCAGGACTGATCTCCTTTAGGATGGACTGGTTGGATCTCCTTGCCGTGCAAGGGACTCTCAAGAGTCTTCTCCAACACCACAGTTCAAAAGCATCAATTCTTCAGTGCTCAGCTTTCTTCATAGTCCAACTCTCACATCCATACATGACTACTGGAAAAACCACAGCTTTGACTAGATGGACCTTTGTTGGCAAGGTAATGTCTCTGTTTTTTAATGTGCTGTCTAGGTTGGTCGTAACTTTTCTTCCAAGGAGCAAGTGTCTTTTAATTTCATGGCTGCAATCACCATCTGCAGTGATTTTGGAGCCCCCCAAAATAAAGTCTGTTACTGGTTCCACTGTTTCCCCATCTATCTGCCATGAAGTGATGGGACCAGCTGCCATGATCTGAGTTTTCTGAATGTTGAGTTTAAAGCCAACTTTTGACTTTCACTTTCATAAAGAGGCTCTTTAGTTCTTCTTCAATTTCTGTCATAAGGGTGTTGTCATCTACATATCTGAGGTTATTGATATTTCTCCTGGCAATCTTGATTCCAGCCAGTGCTTCATCCAGCCCAGCATTTCTCATGATGTACTCTGCATATAAGTTAAATAAGCACGGTGACAATATACAGCCTTGACATACTCCTTTCCCAATTTGGAACTAGTCTGTTATTCCAGGTCCAGTTCTAACTGTTGCTTCTTGACCTGCATACAGATTTCTCAGGAGGCAGGTCAGGTCGTTTGGTATTCCCATCTCTTTCAGAATTTTCCACAGTTTATTGTGATCCACACAGTCAAAGGCTTTGGTATAGTCAATAAAGCAGAAGTAGATGTTTTTAGGGAACTCTTTTGCTTTTTTGATGATCCAGTGGATGTTGGCAATTTGATCTCTGGTTCTTCTGCCTTTTCTAAATCCAACTTGAACATCTGGATGTTCAGAGTTCACGTACTGTTGAAGCCTGGCTTGGAGAATTTTGAGCATTATTTTGCTAGCGTGTGAGATGAGTGCAATTGTGCGGTAGTTTGAGCCTTCTTTGGCATTGCCTTTCGTTGGGATTGGAATGAGAACTGACCTTTTCTAGTCCTGTGGCCATTGCTGAGTTTTTCAAATTTGATGGCAAATTGAGTGCAGCACTTTCACAGCATCATCTTTCAGGATTTGAAATAGCTCAACTGGAATTCCATCACCTCCACTAGCTTTGCTCGTAGTGATGCTTCCTAAGGCCAACGTGACTTCGCATTCCAGGAAGCCTAGCTCTAGGTGAGTGTTTACACTGTCATGATTATCTGGGTCATGAAGATCTTTTTTGCATAGTTCTGTGTATTCTTGCCACCTCTTCTTAATATCTTCTGCTTCTATTAGGTCCCTACCATGTCTGTCCTTTATTGTGCCCATCTTTACATGAAAATTTGCCTTGTTATCTCTAATTTTCTTGAAGAGATTTCTAGTCTTGCCTATTCTATTGTTTTCCTCTATTTCTTTTCATTGATCATTTTTCTGTTCAAGAGAAATCTTTGAAGGGAGGACAGGAAAATGACACAGATGAAAGACTGGCGTGTTTCCTAAGGTGGGTGGGATGGAGAAATAGTTTTCCTAATGACACCCTGGACAGCATATAGCCCTTTTTCACTGTAAATCACTGGTGTGGTTAGATAACCCCTGCATATAGACTGCATTCTTTTGTAACCCCAAATTCCTATGTTGAAACTTAATTCCCAACATGATGAGTCTAGGAAATGGGTTTTAGGGGGTGATTAGATCTTAAAGGCAGAGACTTTTATGAATGGGATAACTGTTCTTATTAAAGGGACCTTACAGAACTCCCTCAACCCTGCTGCTGTGAGAAGGCACAGGGATAAGGCCATCTGTGAACCAGGAAGAGAGCCCTCATTAGAGACTGAATCTGCCAGTGCCTTGACCTCAGACATCCCAGCCTTCAGGACTGTGAGAAACAAACTTCTGTTGTTTATAAGCTACCCGTCTATGCTAAGTCACTTCAGTCATGTCCGACTCTGTGCGATCCCATAGATGGCAGCCCACCAGGCTCCGCAGTCCCTGGGATTCTCCAGGCAAGAACACTGGAGTGGGTTGCCATTTCCTTCTCCAATGCATGAAAGTGAAAAGTGAAAGTGAAGTCGCTCAGTCATGTCTGACTGTTAGCGACCCCATGGACTGCAGCCTACCAGGCTCCTCTGTCCATGGGATTTTCCAGGCAAGAGTACTGGAGTGGGGTGCCATTGCCTTCTCTGACCGGTCTATAGTATTCTGTTATAGCAGACTGAATGGAGTAAGACAACTCCTCTGAACAGAATCAGCACCCGCCCAAAATACATTTCACCAAACTAGCACAAAGGCTAATGCAGTTTTGCCAAAAGAACACACTGGTCATAGCAAACACCCTCTTCCAACAACACAAGAGAAGACTCTACACATGGAAATCACAAGATGGTCAACACCGAAATGAGACTGATTATATTCTTTGCAGCCAAAGATAGAGAAGCTCTATACAGTCAGCAAAAACTAGACAGGGAGCTGACTGTGGTTCAGATCATGAACTCCTTATTGCCAAATTCAGACTTACATTGAAAAAAGTGGGTAAAACCACTAGACCATTCAGGTATGACCTAAATCAAATCCCTTATGATTATACAGTGGAAGTGAGAAAGAGATTTAAGGGACTAGATCTGATAGAAAGAGTGACTGATGGAACTATGGACGGAAGTTCATGACATTGTATGGTAGACAGGGATCAGAACCTTCCCCAAGAAAAAGAAATGCAAAAAAGCGAAATATCTGTCTGAGGAGGCCTTACAAATAGCTGTGAAAAGAAGAGAAGTGAAAAGCAAAGGAGAAAAGGAAAGATATACCCTTGAATGCAGAGTTCCAAAGAATAGCAAGGAGAGATAAGAAAGCATTCCTCAGCAATCAGTGCAAAGAAATAGAAGAAAACAATAGAATGGGAAAGACTAGAGATCTCTTCAAGAAAATTAGAGATATCAAGGGAACATTCACGCAAAGACAGGCTCAATAAAGGACAGAAATGGTGTGGACCTACAGAAGCAGAAGATATTAAGAAGAGGTGGCAAGAATACACAGAAGAACTATACACAAAAGATCTTCGTGACTCAGATAATCACGATGGTGTGATCACTGACCTAGAGCCAGACATCCTGGAATGTGAAGTCAAGTGGGCCTTAGGAAGCACCACTACGAGCAAAGCTAGTGGAGGTGATGGAATTCCAGTTGAGCTATTTCAAATCCTAAAAGATGATGCTGCAAAAGTGCTGCACTCAATTTGCCATCAAATTTGAAAAACTCAGCAATGGCCACAGGACTAGAAAAGGTCAGTTCTCATTCCAATCCCAACGAAAGGCAATGCCAAAGAATGCTCACTACCACACAATTGCACTCATCTCACACGCTAGTAATGTTCAAAATTCCCCAAGCCAGGCTTCAGCAATACGTGAACTGTGAAGTTCCAGATGTTCAAGCTGGTTTTCGAAAAGGCAGAGGAACCAGAGATCAAATTGCCAACATCCGCTGGATCATTGAAAAAACAAGAGAGTTCCAGAAAAACATCTATTTCTTCTTTATTGACTACGCCAAAGCCTTTGACTGTGACTGTATGGATCACAATAAACTGTGGAAAATTCTGAAAGAGATGGGAATACCAGACCACCTGACATGAGTTTGGGTAAACTCCGGGAGTTGGTGATGGACAGGGAGGTCTGGCGTGCTGCAGTTCATGGGGTCACAAAGAGTTGGACATGACTGGCAACTGAACTGATGCCTGGTCAGTCAAAAGGCATGACAAGGCTGTACTGAGGCAGAGTCTACATCATCTTTATCATTTGTCTGGATTTTTACAACAGCCTCTCACAGACTCGTTTCTTTTTGGTTTTGTTCTGCTTCAGTGTTGCTCTCCTTCAATTTATTTTCCATTCTGAACATGCCATTTCCTTCCTGATACTCTTTCTTGGCTTGTCCTTGCTTATAGGGTAATAATCAACCCCACAGTATTGCATAAAAGACTTTTCATGAATCTGACTAAGAATACTTTTTCCTATACTTCTTTTTGGTTTGAATTTCATCTCTAATGGTGTGCCTATTTATGAACTTTGCCTATTTTTCAACTAGTATGTTTTATATATTATAGACATTAACTCACTAGCAAGTACGTCATTTATATTTTACATGTTTATTTTTAAAAATGCTTGAACCTAAATTTTCTAGTTATTGCAAGAATGAAACTAATATTGAGTCCCTTCTTTATAAAGTCTACAACTCATCACACTTTCACAATTTTATTGGTATTATCTAAGATGTCTCATTTTGTCATTGCTGCATTAATTTTGCAATAGATCTTCTGTTTAAATGAATTTATTAATTTTGCCCTGTTTCTGTCACTGTATTTACCATGTGTGTGCGTACTTAGTCGTGTCTGACTCTTTGCAACCCCATGGACTGCAGTCCGCTAGGCTCCTCTGTCCATAGAATTTTCCAGGCAAGAATACTGATGTGGGTAGCCATTCCCTTCTCCAGGGGATGTTTCTGGCCCATGGGTTGAACCTGTGTCTCCTGCATTGCAGATGGATTCTTTACAACTGAACCACCCGGGAATTCTTACATATCTGGTGCTTTATGGTTATCTTAATGCTTAAATGACCTTTTGGGCGGGAACAGAATTCGTATGTCACAAACTGTTCCATGGAAACTCAGAAGACATTGCTTCATTCTATTCTGGCATCTCATGCTGTCGAGGGAGAAGTCTGTAGCTAGCATGCTGTTAGTCTTGCGTGGGGTGTTCGCTTTGTGTGTATTTGGTTTCACTCACTAGGCACACTGTATTAAAACCTCAAAGGCTCAGTTGGCTACCAGTAACAAATGTGTGTTTCTTTCTTATACTACACATTGGTGCTCAGGTACTGTAGATCTGCTCCAAGCTACAGGTTGGGCATTGGTCTGCTGCCCATGACTGCCCATTCTGTGACCTAGGCCGTCAGAAACAGCCCATATCTGGAACATGGCCTTCCCCGAAAGAAAGGATCATGAGCAACAAGACTGGGCAAAGCTTATGATGACTCTATAAGTTTCTGGTTGATGAGCTATCTGTCAGGTTCATCCACTTGTCATTGATCAAGTCTAAAGAAACTGAAGCAGAAAGGATACTCTGCCTATGGAAGGGGGTAGATAGTAATTAGGAACGATAATATCAGCTACCACAATATTTATAGAATTCTTTCTTCAGTATTGAAATTTGAATTTTTTACCAAGAAATATCTAAATTCTAGTATATTTTACCTGGTATCTTGTTAATCCTTCAAGTCTAAAGATTCAGATATTTATCTGGAAGGAAAGTTTCCTTATAGTATTTATCTGAATAGTGTCCTCTTCTTCAACATCCATATAACAAGTGATTCACCTGTTATATTCTGAGGTATATCCTTCATATCTATTATCTTTACTTGGATCAATTTTATTCTGTTGTACTTTTACTGCGAATTCTGAAACCTGTCCTTAACATAACTGATTTTACTTTCTCCATGGTGGATTTTGTCTTTGTGATTTTGAACTTTCCAGGTGGCACACTGGTAAAGAATCCACCTGCCAGAGGGGAGGCAGGAGAGGCAGGCTCAATCCCTGGGTTGGGAAGATCCCCTGGAGTAGGAAACGGCAACCTGCTCCGGTATTTTTGCCTGGAAAATTCCGTGGACAGATGAGCCTGGTGGGCTACAGTCCACTGGGTCACAAAGAGTCAGACACAACTGAGCTCACATACACAGTACTGGTTTTAATCTTGCCATGACACTGTTTTCTCACATTAGTTTCCTAACTGTACCTTTGTGCTAGCTATCTTTCATCTCTCATTAAACATATTTTCTTTAATTTCATTGACAGTAGAAAACACATATTATCTATAATAAATTTAATTAAATATCTTGAGCTCATCTTTTTTTCCTAAAAAAATGTATTCTGACTCTTTAAAATGTCTCTTCTGTGTCATAAAATCCTTCTGTGTCATAAAATCATCTTAAAGAATTTAAGGAACTGTTCTAATTATTTATGCCTGAATCAGAATAGATTTAGCTCAGTTTATATTCCTAAATGTAATGGGAGAAGATTCAAAGATCCTTTAAGTGTTTTCATGAATAGTCAGGGGATCCTTCACTTAGATCTTGAGCTGAAGAGCTGGAGAATATAGTTTTACAACATCATGTTGATGATTTGGCAGCCTGAGTGGAGTGGAAGAAGAAGCTGAGGCCATGGACATTTTCAGGAAGGTCAGTTTATTTCTACAGTTTCATTGCTATGGTTGCTGAAATGTCAGGACTGCTATTCTGTTCAGCTTAATCTCTTCTACAGGAGAATGATATAGTCCTTGGATATAGCTTATTTATATTTTTGACTGAAGATAACTCTCCATCTCATTTTATAGTACTTATTCAGTTCAGGAAGGGATTTCTTCATCTGGCATGGACCCTTATTAATGAGAAGCCTGATCAGAGGAAAGCTTTTTGTCTGAAGGCTTTCTTTTGGGGTGTACTTGCCTATTTGCTAGCCCTGTTTCATATGGTGTTGGTTCATGGTGCTGAATCATGTGGTAAATAAGACTTCTCATTCTCTCAGAGGTTGCTCCTATCTCTTGTTCTCACTCTTTGAAATCTGGAGGATATTACTGGGATTATATAGGATGCTAGCCACTTTTACAACATCCAACTTCTTTACTGGCAAAGAAAAATTTTAATTGTCCTATGGTGACATCCATCAAACTGAAACTATTCATACTATATCTAGCAGAAATGCCTAAAATTTTACTCTATCTAGTTTTTGCTCTCAGTGACACAGCTATTAAGACATTAATTCCTACTTTACTCTTGCTAATATAGGAGAGTAAAGCTAATGAATATGTAAATGTTTCCATCTTCATTTCCTAGGAGAGGTAGAATCTTTTTATATTGAAGTATAATTGCTTTACAATGTTGTGTTAGTTTCTGCTCTACAACAGAGTGAACCAGCTATACCTATATCTATATCTATGTATATGTATATCCCTTCCCTCTTGAACGTCTTTCCCATCCCACTCATCTAGGTCATCACAGAGCACCAAGTTGAGCTCCCTGTGCTTTATAGCAGATTCCCACTAGCTGTTTTACACATGGTAGTGTATCCAAAATCACTGCAGATGGTGACTGCAGCCATGAAATTAAAAGCGCTTACTCCTTGGAAGGAAAGTTATGACCAACCTAGATAGCATATTCAAAAGCAGAGACATTACTTTGCCAACAAAGGTCCGTCTAGTCATGGCTATGGTTTTTCCAGTGGTCATGTATGGAGGTGAGAGTTGGACTGTGAAGAAAGCTGAGCGCTGAAGAATTGATGCTTTTGAACTGTGGTGTTGGAGAAGACTCTTGAGAGTCCCTTGGACTGCAAGGAGATCCAACCAGCCCATTGTGAAGGAGATCAGCCCTGGGTGTTCTTTGGACTGATGCTAAAGCTGAAACTCCAGTACTTTGGCCACCTCATGCAAAGAGCTGACTCATTGGAAAAGACTCTGATGCTGGGAGGGATTGGGGGCAGGAGGAGAAGGGGACGACAGAGGATGAGATGGCTGGATGGTATCGCTGACTTGATGAACATGAGTCTGAGTGAACTCTGGGAGTTGGTGATGGACTGGGAGGCCTGGCGTGCTGCGATTCAAGGCGTCGCAAAGAGTCAGACACGACTGAGCAACTGAACTGAACTGAGTGTGTTCATGTCAAACCTAATCTCCTTGAAGGCAGGAAAAGGGGATGAGATGGTTGGAAAGCATCACTGACTCCATGAACCCGAGTTTGAGCAAACTCTGGGAGACAGTGATGGCTAGGGAAACCTGGCACACTACAGTCCATGGGGTTGCAAACTGTTGGACGTGACTTAGTGACTAAACAACAACAATCTCCCAATTCATCCCATCCTCCCCTTCATCCCCCATGTCCACATGTCAGTCCTCTATGTTTGTATCTGTATTCCTGCCCTGGAACTAGGTTCATCTGTACCATTTTTTTCAGATTCCACATATATGCGTTAATATACGATATTTGTTTTTCTCTTTCTGACTTACTTTACTCTGTATGACAGAGTCTAGGTCCATCCACATCTCTACAGATGACCCAATTTCCTTCCTTTTATGGCTGAATAATAGTCCATTGTATGTATGTATAACATCTTCTTTATCAATTCATCTATTGATGGACACTTAGGTTGCTTCTATGTCCTGGCTACTATAAATAGTGCCGCAATGAATATTAGGGTACATGTGTCTTTTTAAATTATGGAAGTTTCTTAAAAAACTAAAAATAGAACTACCATATGACCCAGCAATCCCACTACTGGGCATATACCCTGAGAGGCAGACTTTTGTTTTTTGGACTCCTGAGAGTAATTAATAGTGCCTTTGTATTTTTGCTAACCTCCTAAAGCCAGCACCCTTGAAGATTCTGTTTTGGATGCATGAGCTCTTGAAGGCAGGAGCCAGAAAAGGATGAGCTGGAAAGGGAGAAGTGGTGTGACTGAAGAAAAATGTTGGCTCCCTGGGACCTTCAGTTGGTGGGATGTGTGGGTCCTGAACATGAGAGGCACCTGCACACAGCTTGTATAAGGGCCCCAGGACAGACAGGACCCAAAAGAGAGGTGTGCCAAGGGCAGCTGGACCCTGGCATGAGGCATAAAGACATGTGCACTACAACCAAGGTCTCCGTGCCCAATTTGGCTGAGAAAAGTACACTGAATGCTCTCAAAAGGCTTGTGTGAGTCATAAGGAAGGGGCACAGGAATTTAAATAATTCTGGGGGAATTTTTCCAAGGGACTTCGGTCAATTAGAACATATTGATAGTTAATACAAAGAAGCATAACCAGGACCTTCTTAAAGAGCAGCTGAAGAAGACTAATTTTAAAACATTCTAAGTATTTTAGTTACACAATTTTTCATGACTATAACCTCATCATAAGAAGAAAAGAGAAAGAGAGAAAAGGAAGAAAGAAAGGAAGGAAGGAAGGAAAGAAGGGAGAAAGGGAAGAAGGGAGGAAAAGGAGGAAGAGCGAGCAACAATCAGGTCCACAATGTCAGTGGCTCTCAGATTAGTGTCTATAGGCAACCTTCCCACTTCTCTGTCTCATCTACATGATCTTTTTGTTTCCTACTAGAGAGAAACAGGTGGAGAAGGCGATGGCACCCACTCCAGTACTCTTGCCTGGACAATCCCATGGACAGAGGAGCCTGGTGGGCTGCGGTCCATGGGGTCGGGAAGAGTCGGACATGACTGAGTGACTTCACTTTCACTTTTCACTTTCCTGCACTGGAGAAGGAAATGGCAACCTACTCCAGTATTCTTGCCTGGAGAATCCCAGGGACAGGGGAGCCTGGTGGGCTGCCATCATGGGGTCGCACAGAGTCGGACACGACTGAAGCGACTTAGCAGAGCAGCAGCAGAGAGAAATATCTTTGGTATTTTGCATAACTGGCTTCATCATATATAGACACATTTTATACACATCAACTTAAAAAAACACATTCTACAATATGTCAGAAAACTTTCCACATCTTGATTTACCTCATCCATTTCAGCTGTTGAATAGTAATAATAATTGGTAATGATTAAAGGCTTCAGAGGTGCCAGGCTGTTCTAAGTGCTTGCTTATTATGTTACTGAACTCTTATGGCTCTCATTCTATGAATCATTCTATGCAGGAGAAAACTGAGTCACAGAGCAATTAAGTAAGCTGCCCAAGATCCAAAGTACCCCAAACTGCCAGCCATTCTACCGCTAGAAACTGTAAACAGAAACACCACACTAAAATGTTCTGGATCCTACTGTAGGAATGTAGCCCAATGGATTTAATAATTCACTACAGATAAACATTTAGACCTCTCCTGATTTGATATTACAAACAGCTGTAAGTAAAGTTACTGGTAACTTCAATGTTTAGTGAACATTGAGATATGATGGGCTGGTTTCCACAGATGATTAATTCTTTTCATAAAACCAAATGTAATGAATGTTCAGATTTACTTAGTCTTCAGAAAAATCATGACTTTCCCTCAAACTATGGTAATTAACTATATGACGAACTCCCTATAATTAAGGGATAAATTGTTGGCATTTCATAAGCAAGAACACTTGCATGCTGTAATTATTCTGTAGCTTACAGTTTATCAAATGTGTACTTTGACTATAAGAAGTTATATAAGTACATAACTTCTAAAAGAAACCCATTGTCTGCTCTACACAAAACCGACAACCAGAAAATGACAGCTTGGCATAACCATGCTAAAACAATAGGCCACAACTGCCAACCCAACTTTAACACGAGGCCCCCTTTCTCTCCTCAGAGGGCCAGCTTAAGGAGCTAATGTCACTTCCCAACTGTCAATTATAAAGATCAAACTACTAGGGAGGGTTTTTGCATTCACTTGTTTCCCATTGTGATCTATGATGAAAAGCAATGCATTTACTCCAAATATTCCTTATTAAAGAAGGAAGAGAAAGCTACTCTGGGCTTCTCTGAAGTGATGGCCTTCCTCCCTTTCTGGCTGATGAGCAGAAATACATATCCTCTCAGCAGTAGAGCTCCAAGGGGAAGCCCAAGATTCTGGATTTTCCTGTGTGAGTGCAGACAGGGTTCTGCCTGGAAACAGGGATGGAGAGAGTGGAGAGGGAAGGCGGAGCTCAATGGGGCAAATGCCAATGCTCTAGGTGTGTAGAGGGAGAATCAAATTAGATTCCAATCATCTTTATTGCCTAACTATCAGATTGAAGATAAAGCACACGAATGTATCATAAACAAAAATGTTAAAGAATAAACACTGATCTCTTGCAATCAATAGATTCTAATAGAATATTTTTGCTTTCATCATCTAGTATCCTAAAAGTCGCTGTAAATAAAAATGAATTTGCATAAAATCAAGAACAGAAATATTTTCATCATTTAATACACATAATGATGTAATGGTATATAAGATATTTGGCAAGGCTAGCAGACCTCTAAAGAAACATTTTGCAAATAAATGTAAAAAAGTAGAAGACTGAGATTACTGTTCAAGTTAATATATTGAGAGGTGCTTAAAATACCTAATTTTTACCCTGACGATTTTCTTCAAAGTATATTTAAGATCTCCACCTAATTGCTACTGCTTTTTGTATTTAAAGTTCAACAAGATCTAATTTTATATGTATTATTCACTTCAGTTCAGTTTAGTCGCTCAGTCATGTCAGACTCTTTGCGACCCTGTGGACTGTAGCACATCAGGCTTCCCTGTCCATCACCAACTCCCGGAGCTTGCCCAAACTCAAGTCCATCAAGTCAGTGGTGCCATCCAACCATCTCATCCTCTGTTATCCTCTTCTCCTCCTGCCTTCAATCTTTCCAATTCCCAGCATCAGGGTATTTTCCATTGAGTCAGTTCTTTGCATCAGGTGGCCAAAGTACTGGAGTTTCAGCTTCAACATCAGTCCTTCCAATGAATATTCAGGACTGATTTCCTTTAGGATGGACTAGTTGGATCTCCTTGCAGTCCAAGGGACTCTCATGAGTCTTCTCCAACAACACAGTTCAAAAGCATCAACTCTTTGGCGCTCAGCTTTCTTTATAGTCCAACTTTCAAATCCATATATGACTACCGGAAAAACCATAGCTTTGACTGTATGGAGTTCTGTCAGTAAAGTAATGTCTCTGCTTTCTAATATGCTGTCTAGGGTTGTCATATCTTTCTTCCAAGGAGTAAGTGTCTTTTAATTTCATGGCTGCAATCACCATCTGCAGTGATTTTGGAGCCCAAGAAAATGAAGTCTGTCACTGTTTCTATTGTTTCCCTATTTACCATGAAGTGATGGGACCGGATGCCATGGTCTTAGTTTTTTGAATATTGAGTTTAAAGCCAGCATTTTCACTCTCCTCTTTCACTTTTATCATGAGGCTCTTTAGTTCCTCTTCACTTTCTGTCATAATGGTGGTGTCATCTGCATATCCGAGGTTATTAATATTTCTTCTGGCAATCTTGAATCCAACTTGTGCTTCACCCAATCCAGCATTTCTCATGATGTACTCTGCATATAAGTTAAATAAGCAAGGTGACAATATACAGCCTTGATGTATTCCTTTCCCAATTTGGAACCAGTCTGTTGTTCCATGTCCTGTTCTGTTACTTCTTGACCTGCATACAGATTTCTCAGGAGGCAGGTCAGATGGTCTGGTATTCTCATCTCTTTAAAAATCTTCACTTAGATATATATTTTATTGGGGCTTATCAGGTGGTGCTACTGGTAAAGAACCCGCCTGCCAATTCAGGAGACATAAGAAAAGAGGATTTGATCCCTGGGTAGGGAAGATCCCCTGGAGCAGGGCATGGCAACCCACTCCAGTATTGTTGCTTGGAGAATCTCACCAACAGAGGAGCCCTGCAGGCTACAGTCCATGGGGTCACAAAGAGTTGGACACAACTGAAGCAACTAGCATGCATGTATGTATATATTTTATTACATAGGTATATATCTTGAACCGCTATCCTGTATAATTTTTCTTTGCTGTTTACCAATGACATGGACATTTGCAATCTGCTTAACTACTTGAGTTTCCCAGGTGGTACAATGGTAGAATCCACGTGCAAAAAGATCTCCTGGAGAAGGAAGTGACAACCCATTACAGTTTTCTTCCTGGAAAATTCCATGGACTTAGGAGCCTGGTGGGCTATAGTTCATTGGGTTGCAAAGAATCGGACATGACTAAACAGCACACACATAACTACTTGGGAGCTTTTCTTCACTGTATAATGAGGACATCCATTGTAAGAGGGCATCAGCTAAACCACGCCAATGATAACCCTGTATGCGAGACAGCAAAAGAGACACTGATGTATAGAACACTCTTTTGGACTCTGTGGGAGAGGGAGAGGGTGGGATGATTTGTGAGAATGGCACTGAAACATGTATAATATCATATATGAAATGAATCGCCAGTCCAGGTTCGATGCATGATACTGGATGCTTGGGGCTGGTGTACTGGGACGACACAGAGGGATGGTACAGGGAGGGAGGAGGGAGGGGGTTCGGGATGGGGAACACGTGTATACCTGTGGTGGATTCATGTTGATGTATGACAAAACCAATACAATATTGTAAAGTAATTAACCTCCAATTAAAATAAATAAATTTATATTAAAAAATAAATAAAAATTTAAAAAAATAATCAATGACTTAGAGAAGGAGTTTATTTCTTTTTCAGAACCACCTAGGGTATGTATATGGACTGCTCCATGAGCTCATCCAGAACCCAGGTTGTCCAGGAGGATTGGTCATCTTCAAAAATAAAATATTATTCCAGTCACTTATCTTTCCATTTGGTGATAAGGAGTACAGACTGTCCAGCACAAGAGTTTTCAAAGAGATGACCCAGAGGTTGTGGCACCTACCCTTCTGCTTACACTGCATGGGTCTAAACTTGGTTACTAGGTCACACCTAACTGCAGGGCAAGCTGGGGAATAAAGACTACAGATGGACAACCATGAGCATAGTTAAAACTGGAGTGAGAAACTCAGTTATTGAAAGGAAGAAGAGGAGAAGGAATACTGATCATCTATTAGCAGTCTTTGCCACTATAATGATGAAAGTGAAAGTGTTAGTTGCTCAGTCATGTCCGGGCTACCTCTTTGCATGGAACTCTTTCCATGGAATTCTCCAGGCAAGAATACTAGAGTGGGTAGCCATTCCCTTCTCCAGAGTACTTTCCCAACCCCAGGGATTGAACCTGGATCTACTGCCTTGAAGGCAGATTCTTTACCACTGAGCCACGAGGGATACTCAGCTTTAAAAACTGTTGCAAAGAACAAAATTATACTTTGTAAAGCACAGAAGTGGTTTTGTGGAAGCAATTAGTATAGCATTTGGCACATCGTGCATGATCACTAAATGGTCATTGTTCTTTTTATTGTCATCATCATCATCATCATCATCTAGTGTCTCTATCATTTAAATGCTTAAAATCCTTCCACAGTATCATGGATAAGTGCTTATTTAGCTATTCTTGAATCCCTATAGTAAAAAGAAATTTCATTGCTTTTAAGGTGGAAAAGTTATTAACTAACTTCTAGACATTATTTATCTTCCTACACTTCCTTTTCTTTCATCCTCAGGGGGGGCGGCTGAGAGGAGATACCCCACGCCCCTAAGCCCGAGGCCAGGGGCGGCGCTCGGGAGGAGCAACCCACACCCCTAAGCCTGAGGCCAAGGGCAGGGGCGGCGGCGGGGAGAAGCAACCGCAGGACAGAGGCCAGGGGTGGTGGCTGGGAGGACCAACCCCACGTCCAAGGAGCCCTGGCTGCGCGGGCGCAGGAGGGCCTAGAGGAGCTATCCCATACTGAAGGTCAGGAAGGGCGGTGGTGAGGAGATATCCCTCGGTCCAAGGTAAGGAGCAATGGCTGCGCTTTTCTGGAGCAGCCATGAAGAGATACCCCACGCCCAAGGTAAGAGAAACCCAAGTAAGACAGTAGGTGTTGTAAGAGGGCATCAGAGGGCAAACACACTGAAACCATACTCACAGAAAACTAGTCAATCTAATCACACCAGAACCACAGCCTTGTCTAACTCAATGAAACTAAGCCATGCCCATGGGGCAACCCAAGACGGGCAGGTCATGGTGGAGAGATCTGACAGAATGTGGTCCACTGGAGAAGGGAATGGCAAACCACTTCAGTATTCTTGCCTTGAGAACCCCATGAACAGTATGAAAAGGCAAAATGATAGGATACTGAAAGAGGAACTCCCCAGATCAGTAGGTGCCCAATATGCTACTGGAGATCAGTGGAGAAATAACTCCAGAAAGAATGAAGGCATGGAGCCAAAGCAAAAAGAATACCCAGTTGTGGATGTGACTGGTGATAGAAGCAAGGTCTGATGCTGTAAAGAGCAATATTGCACAGGAACCTGAAATGTCAGGTCCATGAATCAAGGCAAATTGGAAGTGGTCAAACAAGAGATGGCAAGAGTGAATGTCGACATTCTAGGAATCAGCAAACTGAAATGGACTAGAATGGGTGAATTTAACTCAGATGACCATTATATCTACTACTGTGGGCAGGAATCCCTCAGAAGAAATGGAGTAACCATCATGGTCAACAAAAGAGTCTGAAATGAAGTACTTGGATGCAATCTCAAAAACGACAGAATGATATCTGTTCATTTCCAAGGCAAACCATTCAATATCACAGTAATCCAAGTCTATGCCCCAACCAGTAATGCTGAAGAAGCTGAAGTTGAATGGTCCTATGAAGACCTACAAGACCTTTCAGAACTAACACCCAAAAAAGATGTCCTTTTCATTTTAGGGGACTGGAATGCAAAAGTAGGAAGTCAAGAAACACCTAGGGTAACAGGCAAATTTGGCCTTGGAATATGGAATGAAGCAGGGCAAAGACTAATAGAGTTTTGCCAAGAAAATGCACTGGTCATAACAAACACCCTCTTCCAACAACACAAGAGAAGACTCTATACATTGACATCACCAGATGGTCAACACCAAAATCAGATTGATTACATTCTTTGCAGCCAAAGATGGTGAAGCTCTATACAGTCAGCAAAAACAAGACCAGGATCTGACTGTGGCTCAGATCATGAACTCCTTATTGCCAAATTCAGACTGAAATTGAAGAAAGTAGGGAAAACCACTAGACCATTCAGGTATGACCTAAATCAAATCCCTTATGACTATACAGTGGAAGTGAGAAATAGATTTAAGGGCCTAGATCTGATAGATAGAGTGCCTGATGAACTATGGAATGAGGTTCGTGACATTGTACAGGAGACAGGGATCAAGACCATTCCCATAGAAAAGAAATGCAAAAAAGCAAAATGGCTGTCTGAGGAGGCCTTACAAATAGCTGTGAAAAGAAGAGAAGCGAAAAGCAAAGGAGAAAAGGAAAGATATAAACATCTGAATACAGAGTTCCAAAGAATATCAAGATGAGATAAGAAAGCCTTCTTCAGCGATCAACGCAAAGAAATAGAGGAAAACAACAGAATGGGAAAGACTAGGGATCTCTTCAAGAAAATCAGAGATACCAAAGGAACATTTCATGCAAAGATGAGCTTGATAAAGGACAGAAATGGTATGGACCTAACAGAAGCAGAAGATATTAAGAAGAGATGGCAAGAATACACAGAAGAACTGTACAAAAAATATCTTCACAACCCAGATAATCACGATGGTGTGATCACTGACCTAGAGCCAGACATCCTGGAATGTGAAGTCAAGTGGGCCTTAGAAAGCATCACTACAAACCAAGCTAGTGGAGGTGATGGAATTCCAGTTGAGCTATTCCAAATCCTGAAAGATGATGCTATGAAGTATTGCACTCAATATGCCAGCAAATTTGGAAAACTCAGCAGTGGCCACAGGACTGGAAAAGCTCAGTTTTCATTCCAATCCCAAAGAAAGGCAATGCAAAGAATGCTCAAACTACCACACAATTGCACTCATCTCACACGTTAGTAAAGTAACGCTCAAAATTCTCCAAGCCAGGCTTCAGCAATATGTGAACTGTGAACTTCCTGATGTTCAAGCTGGTTTTAGAAAAGGCAGAGAAACCAGACATCAAATTGCCAACATCTGCTGGATCATCGAAAAAGCAAGAGAGTTCCAGAAAAACATCTATTTCTGCTTTATTGACTACGCCAAAGCTTTTGACTGTGTGAATCACAATAAACTGTGGACAATTCTTCAAGAGATGGGAATACCAGACCACCTGACCTGCCTCTTGAGAAACCCATATGCAGGTCAGGAAGCAACAGTTAGAACTGGACATGGAACAACAGACTGGTTCCAAATAGGAAAAGGAGTTCGTCAAGGCTGTATATTGTCATCCTGTTTATTTAACTTCTATGCAGAGTACATCATGAGAAACGCTGGACTGGAAGAAACACAAACTGGAATCAAGATTGCCGGGAGAAATATCAATAACCTCAGATAGCAGATGACACCACACTTATGGCAGAAAGTGAAGAGGAACTCAAAAGCCTCTTGATGAAAGTGAAAGTGGAGAGTGAAAAAGTTGGCTTAAAGCTCAACATTCAGAAAACGAAGATCATGGCATCCGGTCCCACCACTGCATGGGAAATAGATGGAGAAATAGTGGAAACAGTGTCAGATTTTATTTTGGGGGGCTCCAAAATCACTATAGATGGTGACTGCAGTCATGAAATTAAAAGACGCTTGCTACGTGGAAGGAAAGTTATGACCAACCTAGACAGTACATTAAAAAGCAGAGACATTACTTTGCCAACAAAGGTCCATCTAGTCAAGGCTATGGTTTTTCCTGTGGTCATGTATGGATGTGAGAGTTGGACTGTGAAGAAGGCTGAGTGCCGAAGAATTGATGCTTTTGAACTGTGGTGTTGGAGAAGACTCTTGAGAGTCCCTTGGACTGCAAGGAGATCCAACCAGTCCATTCTGAAGGAGATTAGCCCTGGGATTTCTTTGGAAGGAATGATGCTAAAGCTGAAACTTAAGCCTCTGATGCTGGGAGGGATTGGGGGCAGGAGGAGAAGGGGACGACATAGGATGAGATGGCTGGATGGCATCATTGACTCGATGGACGTGAATCTCAGTGAACTCTGGGAGTTGGTGATGGACAGGGAAGCCTGGCGTGCTGTGATTCATGGGGTCGCAAAGAGTCGGACACAACTGAGCGACTGATCTGATCTGATCTGAATTGTGATCTCTGAGATCCCATAAAACAAATTGCATCCCTCTGTCATACAACAGTCCTTCAGATATTTATGGGAAGCTATTGCTTCTTTCTTGAGTTTCCTTTTCCTATAAACTTATTATTTTTTAAACAATATTTTTGTTCCTTCCAGTCTCATAATTCATGACTTTGACTCTACTCAGCATCTTAGACACATCTATTTACTCACTTAAAAAAATTTACTGTCAACTTTTATGTTTTAATCAAAGTTCATCTGATAACCATGTCACCAAGGGTAGTACACAGTATACCAAGTTTACCTGAGAAAGCAAACCATCAATCCCTCATTCAGGATATCATTTTCCCTAAGTGGGACTTAAAACTATATTAACTTCTGGCAGTCATATCATGTTGTTGACCCATGCGGAATGGTAGACTCTTAAACCCTCTGAGCGTTTTGCATTTGTGCAGTTAACGTAGACATACCCTGCCCTACAGGAACTTTTTAAAGTCCAAATATGAAATGCTTCCTTTATTTCTAGTTAATTGTTATTTGTACATTTATTGCAATCTTCCAAGAATTTTTAATATTTCATCCAATGTATCAATTATCCCTCACAGATTCACCTGGGGCTTCCCAGGTGAATGACTCAGTGGTAAAGGCTCCACCTGTCAATGTAGGAGCTGCAGGAGACGTGGGTTCGATCCCTGGGTAAGGAAGATCCTCTGGAGTAGGAAATGGCAACCCACCTCTGTATTCTTGCCAGGATAATCCCATGGACTGCAGTTCATGGGGTTGCAAAGAGTCAGACATGACTGAGCATGTATCCTCTATGACCCCTCCACAGATTCATACCATCTAAACCCCAAATTAGCATCTATTAATAACTTCATCTAAGATGTTGATCAAAATCTGGATGTGGACAGGGCTGAGAAGCCATTAGTAACCCTCTGTCACTAAATGAGCAGTCATTTAACCAGTTACATACATGCATGAATGCATCATTGCTTAAGAAATATTAACCTATCTAGCTCACAGAAGTCTCAAGAAAAGTTATTATAACCTGGTTTTTCTGTTCATTGCTATGTTCCATGAGGCCTTGACCTGCTACTCAAAGTGCTACCTCATCAGGCTCCCTTAAGCCCAGCCTGATCCTCAGGGCCTCCCTGATCAGGAAAGCACACTGGTGTTTCCCTGAGGCCAGAACTTTACACACTGAGATTTAACAATATTTATTGAGTCCTGAGTATGTGCCAGTTACACTACACAGATTTTCATATAAATGAAGCATGGAAGAAATGGAATATGTATTATTAAAAATGTATACATTCTCAAGTAAAACTTATATTTTGCCCATGCGTGGGACCACTGTATAACGTTCCTTATCTTAAAGCTATGGCAAATTACAGCACAGTCCATGTACAGACTCAACTTTTAAGCCTGAGAGGTTCCAAGAAATGTTTTCTATGTGATACGCATTTTTCAAAGATGTTCTCTTCAGTGATTAAGTTCTTGCTAAATACCACATTAGACTCTGAGCTTATTTTAGCTAATAAAAAATGTGAAAGAACTCTCAAGAATAATTATTCATTTGCTCTAGAGAACAATCGCACTTTAGAATTTAAATTATGAATCACCTGTACAGATGTTACCTTTTCCAAAGGACTTTCTACTCGAGGAATGCTTATCATTGGCAGCTGTGCCAGGCTATCCGTGTGTGTATGCTCATTTTCTGGTTGTCTTCCTTTGAAATTATTTACCACACATACAACCTACAATTTCAGGAAAAAATACAATTAAAACATAGCCATGCTCCCTATAAACATGATCTTTGTGAGCAGCCTGATTAATCATAGTAATAAAGTATTGGCATGACTTAAATACTACATGTCTATAACTTTACATTCAAATTTATCTTGTAGTCCAGTGCAAGTGTGTTCAAGAGTATTCATCAATTAATATGTAGCTCAGTTAATAATGACAATGCTATTATTCCAAAATTTTCATTAAATTAGGTTATAGTCAATGCTCAAACTGATAAAAATAACACCATAACCTTATAAAAATTCATAGCAAGCTAACCTTTCCTTAATGTGGCTAACCTACAACTTAATTTAAATGCTAATTATATCCCATTGCTTCAAGATCATTACATTCATAATACACCTACTATGATTGGCACTTTCTAATTTAGTAGCATCATTAACCCTAGTTTATTGTCTATTATCACATCCCATATATATTTGGCATTTCAACAACAGCTTACCGTGGCTACCACTAAAATAGAAGACCTTTTACACAAAGCAAACTGACCCTTGTTTCAATTGATTATATCCCATACTAAACCAGAATTTCTCATATTCTACTGTACACGAAAATAAAGTTCTGGTACTTAAAAAAAAAAGACGTTCCTAAGCGTCTCCTAAAAATTCTGCTTTCATAGATAGAAGGATAAGGTTTAGGAGTTGCCACTTTTAAAAGGCATTTCTAAAGCTTCTGATGTAGGTGGATCAAATTTCAAGAATTAGTGATTTAAATAATACAGGAAAATTAGTTGCTTATATTGCTTATACTGAACTAGTAGGTAAGATATTCTTGAGCCTTCTTTTTCTGAGTTTTATATTCTATTATCAAACTGAAATACAGAATTTACTTGTAGCTAGTTTATAACTTAACATTCATTTAATAAATAAATGCTTAATATACTATCACAGGTTTACACTGTATATTTTCCACAGATCACACTGGAAAGTGTAGGGCTCATTATTGAATATTTTCAAAGGTCAATACATCTTGATTGTTCTCCAGCTTTTAAATTAAATTTTGAAATCTGCAAAATAACACACACTATTAAACTTTATCTCAGAAAAAATTTCCTTGCAAATGGATATATACTTATTACCTTTCAATTCTTTGAATAATTACAGATCAGAAGCACAGATCAAAGCCTAATAACTTAATACTCAATTTCATCACTACCATCAAGATCTTTAGAGTAAAGTCATGGCAAAGATTTGGAAATGGGTACCTGATAAACATTCTATCAAATGATGAGCCTGCAAAGGACTAATAGACAGTAACTGACCTAAAGTAGAGGTCAGCAAATTTTGTCTGTAATGAGTAGATAGGACATATTTTTGGCTTTGCGGGTATACAATCTCTGCAGCAAGTATTCAGCTCTGCCATTTTGGTGTGGAAGCAGCAAAGGATATAATCAAGAATTTGAGCCAACAACAATATAACAAACAGCAGTTTCATACCCATTTCATGAAATATACATACACACACATTTTCTTTGCATTAATATTATGCATGCTAAGTCACTTCAGTTATGTCCAACTCTTTGTGACCCTATGGACTGTAGCCTACTAGGCTCATCTGTCCATGGGATTCTCTAGGCAAGAATACTTGAGTTGGCTGCCATGCCCTCCTCCAGGGGATCTTTCCAATCCAGGGATCAAACCCTCGTCTCTTATGCCTCCTAAATTAGCAAGTGGGTTCTTTACCACTATGGCCACCTGGGAAGCACCATTAATATTATATAAATTTATGGAAAATCAGCAGGTGAAAAAAAACTGCTACAAATTCTTCTGAATTAAAATTTGCTGAAATAACTATATACACAGACAAATGGAAGTCATTAGATGAAGAACAGATTTAATAGTGGCTACTGAAATTAGTATAATTGCTTTTTATACTAATTTTGGTTCAGAAAACTCTGAAAGATATTACCAGTTATCTCTTTGCCTTAATTGAGGGTCAGGACAACACCACTGAAGCAGCTAAGAATTCACATGTGAAATATTTAAATGCCTAACACATAGCAGATATTCATTAAAGCATCTATTAACATAATGATTACTCTTCATTACTGTTATTATTTAAATTATAAGGAAGGAAATTATCATACCTTTCTTAGAATCATATTCAAATATTTAGTAAGTCTTGTCTGGTAACATTCACAAATATGAAATTGACTTCCTATTAGAAAAATGCTCATAGGAAATAGCAATAGACATGGTTTTTGAGGCTGAGTCTGCATGTTCTGTTCTTGGACAGTCCTCTGGGTCTCAGTTTTCTCAATTTGAAAGTGAAGAGGTTGTGACAGATCAGCAAGGTCAGTTCCATTTCTTTGGTTGTCAAAGGTATGAAAAATTCAACAAACGTTCAAAATAAAACCCAAGATGTGCCCGTCTTCTGACCCTACTCCAAACCTTGATCCTTTTCTGGATCCTCTCAGGGAAAGGTAATTCCCCCTCATCCCCAAATGCAGTTGCATGTGGCTGAAAGCTTGAACACCTCTTGTACTCAACCAGTCATTCAATTTGTTCAATTCTTCCTCCTAAAGATTTTGATTTCTTATATCTGCCTTGTTCTATCTCGAACACCAACTCCAAAGACTAAGCAATCATCATTACTTGCCTGAATTCCTGCATGGCCTTCTCAAGACTAAATCCAATCTTGACTCCCTCCAATCCCTCTCTACAAAGAAGTGAGAATGGTCTTTCCAAAATGCAAATTTTATCATGTCGACCTCCTTAAAACTATTTTGTGGCTTGGCTTCTCATTCCTCTCAAAATGTAAACTCAGGTCCACCTTTCAGCCTTCTTTCTCTATTTTGCAAACACCTTCTGTTTCCTTTCACTTCCTTTTGTTTGGAATACTCATCTCCACTGTCTTTGGGCATCATATCTCATTCATCTGTGATATCTCATCTCTGCATCACTGCCTTATTAGTCTTCCTTGATCCCAGGCTGTTTTTATTTGCTGGCAAGGACCTATGATTCTTTTCTCTGAAATACCTATCTCTATATGAAATTATATATCTGCAAGCATAGCATTCTGGTTGATGTGATTCTCTTCCAAGGTTATCATCTCCATGGAAGCAGACATGCTTCTTTTTCTGATCACTATTCTATTCTCAGTGCCAGGTGAATGAACAGATTAATAAATGAGCATGAATCCAGGATAAAAATTCTCAAATTTTCTGATGTTCCTATATAATTGAAAGTGACTTTCTTTAGAAACATTCTATTTTTACATTAGTGGTTTCCGTGAGTATAATTCTACTCTCTCTTCCAAAAAATAACACTAGTAATAAGTCACCATTACATATACATTTTTGTTTTCTTTTTCCAGTAGTGATAATAAATTAATCTGATCCATTTGTGATCAGTTTGCCTCTTCCTTGTGGCAAATAAAACATCTCTGCTGTATGGGGTTACGTTCATGGGCTTTGGGGTCAACCAGGCCTGGGGCTTAATCCTGGGTTCTTTTATTTACTAATTCTGTGAGCCTAGGCAAATTATTTAATATAACTAGATCTGTCTGCTTTATCTGCAAAACTAGGACAATAATAATTGGGTCTCACCGTGCGTGAAGATTAATTGAGTTAATGCAGTAAAGAATACTCAAATAACTCTTTATTATTACTATTAGGAAAATGCATGATAACCTGACAAGCTCTTGCTTTGGTCAGTAAACTTGAATTATCCTGCCTGACACTGTAATATCCATCTTTCTTGCAAGTACTTTGAGGTGTCCATTTTTATAAAATAATATGAATCAATCTACAATAATAAAGTCATCAAAGGTGAAGAGTATGGTATCCATAGCCTTCTCTGTACCATGCAATTGACTGACCTGACTACATATGTGATTTCACTTAACCCTCAAAAGAGCTCTGGGAAATAAATAAAACAGTTCATTCATTCATTCATCAAATATCTCCTGAGAACTTCCTATATAACACTGGGAATATACAGTGATGAAAACAAACACCATCTCTGTAAGTGGTTTACATTCTAGAGGGTTTGAGAGCAAAAGACAAAACTCAAAATCGTGCAGAGGAGAAAAGTGAATAGGAAATGAGGAAAGGAGTCCGGGGGAGAGGTAATCACTTTAAATACAGTTCAGGGGAGGCCACACTTTAGGAATAATAAGGAGCTACGTGGGATGGTCAATATCACATTGAGGAAAACTGGCAAAAAAGTGGCAACAGCAGGATTCAATCTAGGTTTTTCTGACTCCCACACCTGTTTTGTTCTCTAAAATATACACAGGAGCATTCCAGCAGAGGCAATGTGCAGGCTGGACAGAGTGTGTGAGAGAGGAAGAAAACTGACTGGATTCCAAGTGTGGGATTTCCACTGTAAAAAAAAGGGAAACATAAACTTGACCAGGAAGAGTGCAGCCAGATTCTGGAGGATCCCAGGAGCCCAATGGAAGTGTCTGATTTAATCCAGCACGAAAGCCGCTTGGTTTTCTGTTTGTTTTATTAGCAATGAATTATATTATCATGTGTATGAAGCAGCATGCAAGGCATTTGGAGGAGAGTCTAAAGTGAGAAGGTAGCTAGGAACCGATAGATATAGAAGAGGTAAGCAGTTAGATCTCTACAATCAAGAAGTGATGATCAGAACAGCAAAGAAATAAGACATGGGAGAAAGATTCTGTAGTGGAAACGAGCTTCAACTAGATGAATCACTGGGTGTGGGGATGGATGAGGGAGGAGAGTGAGTCAAAGGCATATGCTAGACATTGGATGTGGGTGACAGGGGACACAAATGCCTTGAACCGACATACAATGGCTTGGAGTAGGTTAGTGTTAATTTTATCTTGGAATCATCTTAGTGATCTGCACACACTGCAGAATAATTGAAAACACTCC
The DNA here is from genome assembly GCF_029378745.1 of Bos indicus. Taxonomy (NCBI): domain Eukaryota; kingdom Metazoa; phylum Chordata; class Mammalia; order Artiodactyla; family Bovidae; genus Bos; species Bos indicus. The sequence continues at coordinate 44,729,743 of NC_091762.1, read as the reverse complement.
AAGATATTGCAAGCCAGAGCTGTAGTCACTGCTTGAAATAAATATTCTACTTAGTTGCCCAAATAAGAAACTCGAAAATCATCATAGATTGTTGTCCACTTCATCCTCATCAATTCCACTGTTTCATCAACTTCCAAACCATCCCACCTCCAGCCAGCTTCCTCTCCCTCTGTGCAATCAGAGGCCCATCCACCACTTCCCTGGATCTGCATAACTTGTCTCTATCCTCACCTGGAACTTTATTTTCCAGAAAACATATTTTTAAAGCACAAATCTTATCACAGAGTAAAAGCGTCTGAAAGTAAACAATCTCTCATTTGTAAAATTATCTCAGTCATCCGTGTGGCCATGCACTGAACATACACACCATTTCGTTTACACATTATCAATCTGTATAACAATCCTTCAAGGAGACTATAACCTTATTTAACTCCTTATTGCCAAATTTAGACTTAAATTGAAGAAAGTAGGGAAAACCACTAGCCCATTCAGGTATGACCTAAATCAAATCCCTTATGACTACACAGTGGAAGTGAGAAACAGATGTAAGGGACTAGATCTAACAGACAGAGTGCCTGATGAACTATGGACGGAGGTTCGTGAAACTGTACAGGAGATAGGGATTAAGACCATCCCCATGGAAAACAAATGCAAAAAAAGAAACATGGCTGTCTGGGGAGGTCTTACAAATAGCTGTGAAAAGAAGAGAAGTGAAAAGCAAAGGAGAAAAATAAAGATATAAACATCTGAATGCAGAGTTCCAAAGAATAGCAAGGAGAGATAAGAAAGCCTTCTTCAGTGATCAATGCAAAGAAATAGAGGAAAACAACAGAATGGGAAAGACTAGGGATCTCTTCAAGAAAATCAGAGATACCAAAGGAACATTTCATGCAAAGATGAGCTCGATAAAGGACAGAAATGGTGTGGACCTAACAGAAGCAGAAGATATTAAGAAGAGGTGGCAAGAATACACAGAAGAACTGTACAAAAAAGATCTTCAAGATCAAGATAATCACGGTGGTGTGATCACTCACCTAGAGCCAGACATCCTGGAATGTAAAGTCAAGTGGGCCTTAGAAAGCATCACTATGAACAAAGCTAGTGGAGGTGATGGAATTCTAGTTGAGCTATTCCAAATCCTGAAAGATGATGCTATGAAAGTGCTGCACTCAATATGCCAGCAAATTGGGAAAACTCAGCAGTGGCCACAGGACTGGAAAAGGTCAGTTTTCATTCCATTCCCAAAGAAAGGCAATGCCAAAGAATGCTCAAATTACCGCACAATTGCACTCATCTCACACACTAGTAAAGCAATGCTCAAAATTCTCCAAGCCAGGCTTCAGCAATATGTGAACTGTAAACTTCCAGATGTATAAGCTGGTTTTAGAAAAGGCAAGGAACCAGAGATCAAATTGCCAACATCCGCTGGATCATCGCAAAAGCAAGAGAGTTCCAGAAAAACATCTCTGCTTTATTGACTATGCCAAAGCCTTTGACTGTGTGGATCACAATAAACTGTGGGAAATTCTGAAAGAGATGGGTATACCAGACCACCTGACCTGCCTCTTGAGAAACCTATATGCGGGTCAGGAAGCAACAGTTAGAACTGGACATGGAACAACAGACTGGTTCCAAATAGGAAAAGGAGTACGTCAAGGCTGTATATTGTCACCCTGCTTATTTAACTTCTATGCAGAGTACATCATGAGAAACCCTGGGCTGGAAGAAGCACAAGCTGGAATCAAGATTGCTGGGAGAAATATCAATAACCTCAGATATGCAGATGACACCACACTTATGGCAGAAAGTGAAGAGGAACTCAAAAGCCTCTGGATGAAAGTGAAAGAGGAGAGTGAAAAAGTTGGCTTAAAGCTCAACATTCAGAAAACGAAGATCATGGCATCTGGTCCCGTCACTTCATGGGAAATAGATGGGGAAACAGTGGAAACTGTCAGATTTTATTTTTTGGGGCTCCAAAATCACTGCAGATGGTGACTGCAGCCATGAAATTAAAAGATCCTTACTCCTTGGAAGGAAGGTTATGACCAACCCAGACAGCATATTAAAAAGCAGACACATTACTTTGCCAACAAACGGTCCATCTAGTCATGGCTATGGTTTTTCCAGTGGTCGTGTATGGATGTGAGAGTTGGACTGTGAAGACAGCTGAGCATCGAAGAATTGATACTTTTGAACTGTGGTGTCGGAGAAAACTCTTGAGAGTCCCTTGGACTGCAAGGAGATCCAACCAGTCCATTCTAAAGGAGTTGGTCCTCGGTGTTCATTGGAAGGACTGATGCTGAAGCTGAAACGCCAATACTTTGGCCACCTCATGCGAAGAGTTGACTCACTGGAAAAGACCCTGATGCTGGGAGGGATTGGGGGCAGGAGGAGACAGGGATGACAGAGAATGAGATGGCTGGATGGCATCACCAACTCGATGGACATGAGTGTGGGTAAACTCTGGGAGTTGGTGATGGACAGGGAGGCCTCGCGTGCTGCAGTTCATGGGGTTGCAAAGAGTCGGACACGACGAAGCGACTGAACTGAACTGAACTGAACCTTTTTTAAAGAGGAAGAAACTGAGGTTAGGTAAATTGCTTAAGGGCACAAATTGAGTAGATAGTGAGGATGAGATTCAACCAGACTTTTTCTCTGTTTCAACTGTCTGGGAGCTGACAGAGGCTGCCAAATCACCTACATTTTTAGGCAAGAGCCCAAATTACTGTCATAGCACACAAGGCTCAGGGTGTCCCCTGTGTGCTTCTTCATTCCCCTTCTTGTCACCCATCTTGGACGACTGGTATCATTTCTGGGTGCCAGATGCACACTGTGCCTTCGGCCTAGAATACATTAGGGGCTTCATACATGCTTATTTTATGATACGCTTCATATTGCCAGTGCACTGTGCTCTCTGCCCTTCATTCCTTATGCCCCAAGCTACACCTTTCTGCTTTACAAACTCTTCAAGTTTATATATTGTCTCTTCTTTCTGATTTGTCCCTAATTCAAACAGAGTAGATCTCTTGAGTATATGTACCATACATCTACCATTACGTTCATCCTCTATAGAACTCTTCATGTCCATCTCGTCCCACCTGACTGCAATCTATTTAAGTACCTGGATTGTATCCTTTTCATGTACTTATTCCCAGTGCCAAGCACAATGCCTGGATTAGAGTAGGGTCTCAGTAAATGTTTGTTTCATGAAAGAAGAAAAGGAGGGAATGTTTGAGGGAATAGACTGGCCATTACTGTCTGACTCCAGAAACAGATTCCCAGAGAAGCCAAGTCATATTTATGACCCCTTTGCAGGCCGCTTTAACAAGCACTATTGTCAGATGTAACTGCGTTTCAGCTCCATGGGTCTGGAACATCTTTGCTGGCACCTCATCTTCTCCTCCTATGGGTTTAGGAGGAGACCATTGTATAAAGCAAAACATACTTTTACACTGACACAGTAAAATCAGAAACACTATTTTTATGCATAAAAGCTTGTTTAGCCATTACATGGTTAAAGCACTTCCATATGACCTTTTTATAAGGTCCTTTCCCTGGATGCATGGGAATGGTTGAAGGGCCCTATGGAAGGTTCTGAATATGTGCAGTAAGAGAGTCTTGAGCTCAAGGGGGACCCCTAGTCCAATTCATCATTCCCCACATGGTTCTCAGACGAGGAAGCGAAAGGAAGATATGAGTGCTCTAGGCTTAACCTTGCAAGGTATCACAATGTTCACTGGCAGTCAAGGGAAGATGGCCACAGCCACAGGAGGAGATGAAGCCTGATGAAATACCAGCCAAGATGTTCCAGACCCACGGACTAAAAATTCAGTTACGTCTGACGCTAGTGCTTTGATGCTTCAACTTTTGGCATGCTGTTTGCTGTGCCTATGATTATTTTCTTAGGATTTATGTGAAGCATTTTTTTTGTTTGTTTTATAAAAAGTTAGCCTGTTTCAACTGTCTTAAGTGAAAGCAAGGGAAAGGTTTGGGGCCATGCTTGGGCCCCTGTTTGCATGAGGCTACAGGATATCTCTGGGGGTAGGGAAGGTAAGCCTAAGTTTCCAAGGGACCTTGGACACAGCAAGGAAAGGCATCAGAAAGAAAAATAGAAAACGGTCTAGAAAGGGATCAGGATATAGTCACTACTTTTACCACAAGAAGTCTAGAAGAAATAACCTATATAAAATGCCCGGCACATACAGTGTGCAAATCATTGGTAGCTGGAAAAGTCTGTATAAGCTTTAACGTACTGTTATAAACTAGTGAAAAGAAGCTGAAGAAAGAAAGTTACTCCTGAGAAACAATTTAAATGTAATTAAAATATAAACTGTTTCTTGCAATGTGTCAATGCAAAAGTACGTTTTGATTTATTCAGTAGTCTACACCTTTTTCCATCTAGGTAAAATGTTACATCGGGCTTCCCTGTGGTTCAGCAGTAAAGAATTCACCTGCCAATGCAGGAGACATTGGTTTGATCCCTGGGTCAGGAAGGTCCCCTGGAGAATGAAATGGCAACACACTCCAGTATTCTTGCATGGGAAATCCCACGGACAGATGAGCCTGGTGGGCTATAGTCCATAGGGTCACAAAAGAGTTGGACATGACTTAGAGACTAAACAACAACTACAACAAAAATGTTGCATATCCATACCTATAAAGGATTAATTAAGTCTAAAGCCGAAGAATTGATGCTTTTGAACTGTGGTGTTGGAGAAGACTCTTGAGAGTCCCTTGGACTGCAAGGAGATCCAACCAGTCCATCCTAAAGAAGATCAGTCCTGGGTGTTCATTGGAAGGACTGATGCTAAAGCTGAAACTCCAATATTTTGGCCACCTGATGTGAAGAGCTGACTCATTTGAAAAGACCCTGATGCTGGGAAAGATTGAGGGCAGGAGGAGAAGGGGACGACAAAGGATGAGATGGTAGATGGCATCACCGACTTGATTGACATGAGTTTGGGTGAACTCCGGCAGTTGGTGATGGACAGGGAGGCCTGGTGTGTTTTGGTTCATGGGGTCACAAAGAGTTGAACACGTGAGCGACTGAGCTGAACTGAAAGCCAGATTGAAACAACTAAACCTACAGAACTAAAATTTACAGAAATAGTCCAAGGAGATTTTTATCACAGAAGTAGAGATGGCAGGCTTGCCTCATTAGGAGTCACTGTGTGTGCTCTTCACTCCCTGGCAAAATCTGATTTGAGTGATATTGCCTTGGAAACTCTCCATGGATTTTCAGTCACTGAAGGCGACCGGTTCATCTCACAAGTGAGGTTCACCTGTTATCAGGTTCACAGACTTGGCAGCTCAGGAGAGGGCTGTTTGGAGGCACCAGGGCACTTTGGGATACTCTACATACTTCAGGACGCTAAGTGCCCTGAGGAAATTTTTTAAACATTCAAATAAACCAGTCTTAAAAACCCATTTGTAGGGAAGGAATGGAAATGCAAATGTAAAGAACAGACTTGTGGACACATTGGGGGAAAGACAGGACAGGACAAATTGAGACAGTAGCACTGACATATACATGCTATCATGTGTAAAATAGTAGGAAGATGTTATATAACACAGGGAGCCCAGCCTGGTGCTCTGTGATTACCTAGAGGGGTGGGATGAGGGGGCTGGGGAGGGAGGCTCAACAGGAAAGGGATATGTGTGTGTGTGTGTATAAATTATGATTGGTTTGCATTGTTGTACTACAGAAACCAACACAATATTATAAAGCAATTTTCCTCCAATCAAAAAATAAATTCAAAAGAAAAAACATCTAGGGAGGTATGAGTGTTTTTTTAGCCCCATTCCACTTTGCATGAAAATATTCTCTTCACTTTTAAATGTAGAAAATACGCACTTTTCACCCCAAGCCTGACTTTAGGCAGAACAAATGAAGGAGAAGAAAGAAATGAGTGATTTAAAACATACGTATTTCCATTTCATAGACACCTTTCAAAAGCTAAACCCAGTGATTCACACCTGTATTGTCTACTAGGTGGTTATACACATTAATTAAGAAATAAATTATATGTAAAGAAATTTGTACTTACAAGAAATACTGCTATAGATATTCCAACCAGAAAGCCTGCTATCACATCAGACCAATGATTTCGATATTCTGCAACTCTGTTGAGTCCAGTAAGAAAAGCCAAACACATTAAGCCTAGGCATAAAACGGGCTTAGCAAGTCTTGTTCCTTTGGCTTTGATTGTGTTGGTAATGTACATCTGAAATAGCAAACAAAAAGCGTGAATGTATTTCCTTGATATACACCTTATACATGTATCTGTACACACATATTTATAGGAACCGATATATTTATATAATTCAAATAATTAACTACAGTTTATACATTTTTTGAAGAAGTTTCTTAAAAGTAGAGTTTAAAAGTAGTGATTAGTTAATTGTACTTACCTTATATTAAGTAATGGTCAATTCTTATGTAACATTAATCATTTAAGATATTGAGTTGCAGACATTCCAAGTCACTTTTCATAAACTTTTAATTACTTACTCTCATTTTATCTGAATTTACATTTTATATAAATACTATTGGAAAGGGAAAACTAATGAATGTTTCTAATGTTTACATTTGTGTATACCAAATTGAGAGGATGAACACTTTAAAAAGGGGCTTCTCAGGCGGCTCAGTGGTAAAGAATCCGCTTGCCAATGCAGGAGATGCAGGAGGTGTGGGTTTGATCCCTGGGTTGGGAAGATCCCCTGGAGGATGAAATGGCAACCCACTCCAGTATTCTTGCCTGGGAAATCACATGGACAGAGGAGCCTGGTGGGCTACAATCCACAGTATTACAAAGAGTTGGACAGGACTGGCTACTGAGAGTGCACACATATTTTATAAAAATCAAACTTGTGAGCATATCTATAAAAAACAAAATCAAGTGGATTTCACTAAATAGATCTTACTTGGAAAAAAGAATTTAAAGTTCATTACAGTACAAACATTTACTTTTATGCTGTTATCTGAAATTGTGAAAATACTTTAACAAATTTTATCAACCAGTATAAGAACAACAACAAAAAACCCTTAATTATATGGGAGAAATGTGTCAGTTAAACCAAAATAAGCAGTAAACACCTACATTTTTGGCATCTTCATATATGCTAATGAAGAACGTGTAAGTGTCAGCTGGTTGCACAGAATGAAATCTTTTCAAGTTGCGAGACACCATGTCAAGAAACGCAGTTCTTCCCCAATTTGATTTATTTTATAGCTCAACTGCTCATAATTTCCTATATGCATTTCTATAGAAGTGAATCTGTTGACTGTGAAGGAATGTGTCAGTTATTTCAAGTCACCATGTGTGTGTTTAGTTGCTCAGTTGTGTCCAATTCTTTGTGACCCCAAGGACTGTAGCTTGCCAGGCTCCTCTGTTCTTGGGATACTCCAACAAGAACACTGGAGGAGGTGGCCGTTCCCTTCTCCTGAGGAACCTTTCTGACGCAGGCATTGAACCCTAGTCTCCTATATTGCAGGAGGATTCTTTGCTGTCTGGGCCATCAGGGAAGCCCCTATTTCAAGTCACTAGTAATTATTAAAGAGATGGCTTTCACAGTACAATAAGTTTTTATGACATTAATGTCAGAATCTGATACTGATAATATAGTCAGAAAAATACTTACAAATGCATATAACCACTTGCCTATTGTCCTCAGTTGAATAAAAAAAATATATATTTGACTAAGAGATTAAACCAAAATCAGCACTTAAGCTTTTAGTCCATGGCAGCCATTTTTGGATGCTATGAAATTCAGTAATTCTTTTTTCTTTTTTTTTTTTTCTGGGCAAAGTTTGTAGCCCTGTTAGCTGCCAGTACACACTATGAATATTTAAATAGTTCATATGATACAAGGTTTCTATCTAGCCAAGTCCTAGCCTTTTGCAAACTATCTTAGGTCTCAATGCTCTAGGAAATAAATTTAAAAAGCTGGATTATCTTCATTTTGGCATATGACCTTCAGAGCTAAGTCTGTGTATTCTAAGCCTGTGCTTAGAAGAGCTGAATAATCTCAGTTAAGAAGAATAAGTAGACATGAGAGAGAAATAGGAGGAGATGAGAAGAGAAAAGGATGCTTTTGCCATTCCAAGAGAATATATTAAAGAGATCTGCCCACATGAGTAAGAAGACAAGAATATCACACCACTTCAGGTTTCCAGTGATGCATCTAGTAGAGTAGTTTCTTATTTGACTCACGCATATAAACAGGGAGTGAAATTTAAGCTGCTAGTGAGATTTTCTGACTCATTACTGACTTCTTACCTTTGCATTTCTTCATATCTGTCAGAACACTAAAAGACAACCATCCTTATTAAAACAAAATGAATATGAAATGATAACTGAATAATATTAATATGCTAATAGTCATTAGAGCTATGATTTTCATGAGCGATGTCTGTTCAAGACAATGTTCTAAGCATTTTACTTATGAAGTCCTCAAAATAACTGTAAGATATCATCATTACCTTCATTTGACAGATAAAAAAATTGACTCAAGATAAAGCTTATTATAAAGAATACGCAATTTGACTACTGAGGGTGGTACTTTTGAGAAAGAGAGATGTCAAAGGGAAGTAAGGATAGAGCATTTTGGTGCCTCCACCCTTCCTTTCTCTCTTGATTAATTTCTTGCCTGGAAAAAAATGGCCAGTGGACATAAACTAAGTATCAGTGAATGCAAGAGAAATAAAATTAAAAACAGGGGAAAGAAGGCCAGCAGAGCACATAGGGGTGAGGCTACATCTGTACTCTACTATTAGGGAGAAGTAGGAAATGGTATAAGTGTGGTTTGTGTAGAAAATCTTCTATAGAATCTATATGACTTTGGAAAGTATTTGCCTTCTCCTTCATCTCCAGAGGCCACCTCAGATAGAGCTCAGGCCTTACTTGTCCAAGTTGTGTTGGCTTATTAGTAATCCTTGAGCTTGGGCTATGATCCTCTTAAGTTTCGCTTAAATTTCAATTCATTCCTAAGTTCTATGACTCAAGTATTGTTTATAAGCGGCCCTAGGATACAGCCTGGTCACTATGCAAACTCATGAAGGAGCTTCTATAATAGGAATAGCCTGAGATTTCGCTCTTCTTCCAACAGATCCCACTTAATGTCCAGAACCAGAAGAGAAGAAAACTGAATGCAAAGGGTTATGAAAGAAGGGTGACATTTGTTCAAATACTTTCAACTTTAAAGTGGATCATAATCCTTTATAATGCACAGATTTTTTTCAGTTGGCATGGATGTCACAAAAGAAAATTTTCAGTTTTCACTTATACATACTAGAAAACTTTCTGGTTCCCTAGTACTTATGAATATGACTGCCTTTTAACCAGTCTAATTGTGTTATCCTTTCAGAAGGTCTATTATCCCTAATTTGCAGAAAAGGAAATTATGGCATAAGAAACTATTAAGCAAGTTGGATGCAGGACAGAAATTGATTATTTATGCTCTCTTGGTTTTTAATTCAGTTATGAAACCATCTAGGTTAACCAGATGTCAAAATGTAACTAAAATAAAACACAAGCAGAAGGGTGTATGATTTGAGCAGGATGGTATCTGTTCAGTCCTCAGTGGATGCTCGCTACCTTATAAGCCAAGCCATTTAGCCATAATTGGGCAGTTCTTATTCATCCATCCCACAAATGTCTATTTGCCCAAATGCAGAAAGCCAAAACTGGTCATTTGCTATCTGCTAACAGCTGGGGTATATTCTTCAACACCTTTTCCCTTGTTTCTACATTGTATACAATAATTGACACATATATAAAGGGGTTTTGCTTACTTGAGTGCTTTTACTAAAATATAATAACAAAGCCCAGGCTTCCCTGGTGGCTCAGACAGTAAAGAATCTACCTGCAATGCAGGAAACCCAGGTTTGATCCCTAGATTGGGAAGATCTCCTGGAAAAGGGAATGGCTACCCACTCCAGTAATCTTGTCTGGAGAATTCTATGGACCGAAGAGCCTGGTGGGCTATAGTCCATGGGGTCACAAAGAACTGGACATGACTGAGCGACTTAACACTTTCACTCCACAATCACAATGCCCATGTCATGTAGTAATGTGAATGGACACAACTGTAAGAATAATCATCGGTCTCTTGGGTAAACTGAGAAAGCACTGTGTAATTTTAAAAACAATACTATTATAAAACAAAAATAAAAACACAAATGTTTGTGTTAAGCACTTAGTATAAACCTGAAACTGTTATTCAAAGAGAAGCCATCTAGGTTATATCCAGAAGGATGAGCATGAGTTCTCAGTGAAGAGGAAGTGGGGGGAAAAGTTGTCCTAGACCCAGGCAGAGCACCCATGGCCCCCTGTATGTCTCCCAATACCTGCATCATCCCCACAGCACTCACCGCAATCCATGTTTTATACTAATTTGTTCCCTTCACTACACTAATGACATATAAGCCAGATCTGTGTTCTGTACTAACTTGTGCTTAGTTAGTACTTTGCCTGAAACACTGTAAGCACTTGAAATAAATATTAAACTAAATAAAAGAGGGAATACATGAAAAATGCAAAGGTACAGGAGAATGAGCATGGAGTATTTCCCTCATAGCATTTGCCACTATCTAAAAATCATGTTCTCTACTTTGTGTATGTATGCTTATCTGTTGCCTCTATGAGAATATTCCATCAGAGTAAAACCTCTGTCCATTCACAATTCTACCTGAAATTCATTGCTGTTGTCATGGTTTAGTCACTAAGTCAAGTCCAACTCCTTTGTGATCCCGTGGACTACAGCCCACCAGACTCATCTGTTTATGAGATTTCCCGGGCAAGAATATTAGAGTGGGTTGCCATTTCCTTCTCCATGGGATCTTTCCAACCCAGGGATCAAATCCGTGTCTCCTGAATTGGCAGGTAGATTCTTTTACCACTGAGTCACCAAGGAAGCCCACTTGAAGTGCACAGAACTCCTTTTACATAGAAGGTACTCAAAAATGTTGAATGAGTGAATGTATAAAAGGCGTGCTTGGAGAAAAGTGAATTTTTGAACTTTTGTCAGAAAATACACATCACTATCAGAAAATGTCTTGCATATGCATTTGTTTACTTGCTATTGTCCTTCTCCTCCTATCTCATATTGCCTGAATCAAAACTTGAACTTTCTATCACAGAATGGACCTGTGATACAAAGAATATGAGCTCTCTAACAATGCTGAAGCTCTAATCCTGGGAACCTGCGAATAGGTCACCTAATCACATGAGTGTTTAAAAGTGGATAACCTTCCCTAGCTTTAGTCAGAAAGAGACCTGAAGATGCTATGATATTGTCTTTGATGATGGAGAAAGGGAGCCACTAACCAAGGAATTCAGATATCCTCTGAGATCTGGAAAGGTAAGAAATAAATTCTCTTTAGAGCCTCTTGAAGGGATGCAGACAGGCTGAAACCTTCAGTTTAGCCCAGTGAGACCACACTGGGCTTCAGATCTACAGAACTCTAGGATTATAACTTTGGGTTGTTTTTAAGCCCCTATGTTTGTGGTACTTTGTCATGGTTTAAAAAGAAAACTACTATAATGAATCAACATCTGCTTCATGTGTGAATGAATAAATGGACTGGAATTTGTAAAAATGACCTATAAGAGAGAACTGTGGCCCAGTGATTAGATCACTTGCTCTAGAATCAAAGAGTTTTGGGTTGAGTCCCAGCTCTGCCACTTACTTAAACAAGTTATTCAACCTATTTTGAACTCGTTATGCATAAAATAGCTGTGAAAAGAAGAGAAGCGAAAAGCAAAGGAGAAAGGGAAAGATATAAACATCTGAATGCAGAGTTCCAAAGAATAGCAAGAAGAGATAAGAAAGCCTTCTTCAGCGATCAGTGCAAAGAACTAGAGGAAAACAACAGAATGGGAAAGACTAGGGGTCTCTTCAAGAAAATCAGAGATACCAAAGGAACATTTCATGCAAAGATGAGCTCGATAAAGGACAGAAATGGTATGGACCTAACAGAAGCAGAAGATATTAAGAAGAGATGGCAAGAATACACAGAAGAATTGTACAAAAAAGATCTTCACGACCCAGATAATCATGATGGTGTGATCACTGACCTAGAGCCAGACATCCTAGAATGTGAAGTCAAGTGGGCCTCAGAAAGCATCACTACAAACAAAGCTAGTGGAGGTGATGGAATTCTAGTTGAGCTATTCCAAATCCTGAAAGATGATGCTGTGAAAGTGCTGCACTCAGTATGCCAGCAAATTGGGAAAACTCAGCAGTGGCCACAGGACTAGAAAAGGTCAGTTTTCATTCCAATCCCAAAGAAAGGCAATGCCAAACAATGCTCAAACTACCGCACAATTGCACTCATCTCACACGCTAGTAAAGTAATGCTCAAAAGTCTCCAAGCCAGGCTTCAGCAATACGTGCACTGTGAACTTCCTGATGTTCAAGCTGGTTTTAGAAAAGGCAGAGGAACCAGAGATCAAACTGCCAACATCTGCTGGATCATGGAAAAAGCAAGAGAGTTCCAGAAAAGCATCTTTTTCTGCTTTATTGACTATGCCAAAGCCTTTGACTGTGTGGATCACAATAAACTGTGGAAAATTCTGAAAGAGATGGGAATACCAGACCACCTGATCTGCCTCTTGAGAAATTTGTATGCAGGTCAGGAAGCAACAGTTAGAACTGGACATGGAACAACAGACTGGTTCCAAATAGGAAAAGGAGTTTGTCAAGGCTGTATATTGTCATCATGTTTATTTAACTTCTATGCAGAGTACATCATGAGAAACGCTGGACTGGAAGAAACACAAGCTGGAATCAAGATTGCCGGGAGAAATATCAATAACCTCAGATATGCAGATGACACCACCCTTATGGCAGAAAGTGAAGAGGAACTCAAAAGCCTCTTGATGAAAGTGAAAGTGGAGAGTGAAAAAGTTGGCTTAAAGCTCAACATTCAGAAAACGAAGATCATGGCATCCAGCCCCATAACTTTATGGGAAATATATGGGGTAACAGTGGAAAAAGTGTCAGACTTTATTTTTCTGGGCTCCAAAATCACTACAGATGGTGACTGCAGCCATGAAATTAAAAGATGCTTACTCCTTGGAAGGAAAGTTATGACCAACCTACATAGCATATTCAAAAACAGAGACATTACTTTGCCAACAAAGGTTCATCTAGTCAAGGCTATGGTTTTTCATGTGGTCATGTATGGATGTGAGAGTTGGACTGTGAAGAAGGCTGAGTGCCTAAGAATTGATGCTTTTGAACTGTGGTGTTGGAGAAGACTCTTGAGAGTCCCTTGGACTGCAAGGAGATCTAACCAGTCCATTCTGAAGGAGATCAGCCCTGGGATTTCTTTGGAAGGAATGATGCTCAAGCTGAAACTCCAGTACTTTGGCCACCTCATGCGAAGAGTTGACTCATTGGAAAAGACTCTGATGCTGGGAGGGATTGGGGGCAAGAGAAGAAGGGGACAACAGAGGATGAGATGGCTGGATGGCATCACTGACTCAATGGCCGTTAGTCTGAGTGAACTCCGGGAGTTGGAGATGGACAGGGAGGCCTGGCGTGCTGCGATTCATGGGGTCGCAAAGAGTCGGACACGACTGAGCGACTGATCTGATCTGATGCATAAAATGCAAATGATAGAAATATTACCAGGCAGTGTGGAAAAAATTAAATGACATAATACAGGTAAAGTACTTAGCACAGCGATAGTGCACAGTAAGCTCTTAGTACTGCAGCGGTTCAGTCACGTCAGACTGGAGAATACAGCAGGACCCAGACCGACTACACTACGTTTTGCTGCAGAATTGCCTGGTGAGCAGAGATCATCGGGGCTCTGGCAGCATCGTGGCTAAGCATGGAAAACCCACATTCTTCTCTTGCTTTCATACTTTTTCACTTTTTCCTTACGCTATTTTGCCATTTTCCCTCCCTTCCATGCTCTCTTCCTTAAAAGGTCCACTAATTATTTGCAGGTAATTATCATGAACTCTCTTAGCCTTTGCCTTTTCTTTACTACAAACTAAAAGGCCTTGATTTCATCCATCCGTTTCTATATATATTTCTTTATATATAAGGGCTCAGATGGTAAAGAATCCACCTGCAATGTGGGAGACCTGGGTTTGATCCCTGGGTTGGGAAGATCCCCTGGAGGAGGAAATGGCAACTGCACTCCAGTATTCTTGCCTGGAGAATCCCCATGGACAAAAGAGCCTGGTGGGCTACAGTCCATGGGGTTGCACAGAGTCAGACATGACTGAGCAACTAAGCACACACAAAATGCTTGATACCCAGTGCAGGAAAAGTGCATATATATATATATGGTTTCAAATGATACTGAATATAGTTTCCTGTGCTTTACAGTACGTCCTTGCTTATTTTAAACATAGAAGTGTGTATATGTTAATTCTAACCTCCTAATTCACCTTCACCATCACCCTTCTGCCAACCACTTTGGTAACCATAGATTGATTTTCTATATCTGTGAGTCCATTCCTGTTCTGTAAGCTCATCTATATCATTGTTTAGATTTCACATATAAGTGACATCATATAACACTTGTCTTTCTTTTCCAGACATACTTTACTTAAAATAATCTATAGTGCTGCAAATGACATTTCATTTATAATGGGCAAGTAATATTCCATTGTGTACATACACCACATCTTCTTTATCCATTCATCTGTCAGTGGACACTGAGGTTGTTTCCATGTCTTACCTATTGAAAATAGTACTGCTATGAAAACTGGGGTGCACACACCTTTTCACATTAGAGTTTTCTCTGGATGTATGCACAGGAGTGCAATTGCTGGCTCATATGGTAATTCTATGTTTAGTTTTTTAGGGAACGCCCATATTATTCTTCATAGCAGCTGCACCAATTTACATTCCTACCAATAGTGTAGGAGGGTTCCCTTTTCTCCAGACACTCACCAGCATTTAATATTTGTAGACGTTTTAATCACCACTATTCTGACTGGTGTGAGGTGACACCACACTGTAGTATGGATTTGCATTTCTCTCGTAATTAGCAATGTCGAGCATCTTTTCATGTGCCTGTTGGCCATTGTATGTCTTCTTTGCAGAAATGTCTTCTGGCCATTTTTTTTTCAATTGGATTGTTCTTTGATATTAAGCTATATGAGTTCTTCGTATATTTTGAAAATCAATTCCTTGTTGGTAGTATCATTTGTAAATATTTTCTCCCATTCCTTAGGTTGTCTTTTCATTTTGCTTATGGTTTCCTTTGCTGTGCAAAAGCTTTTAATTGGGTCCATTTGTTTATTTTTGTTTTTATTCCATTACTCTAGGAGATGGATCCAAAAAAATATTGCTGCAATTTATGTCAAAGAGTGTTCTGCCTATGTTTTCCTTTAGGAGTTTTATAGTGTCCAGTCTTACATTTAGGTCATTAATCCATTTTGAGTTTATTTTTGTGTATACTATTAGAGAATGGTTTAGTTTCATTTTTTTACTTGTAGCCATCCAGTTTTCCCAGCGCCACTTATTGAAGAGACTGTCTTTTCTCCACTATACAGTCTTGCCTCCTTTGTCACAGATTAACTGACCATAAATGAGGAGTTCATTTGAATTGCACCCTATAGTCTTACTCATGGAACTACAATCCACAATCAGGTTAGAACTGGATTCTTTAAAGTGATATCCAAGTATTGACTACTTTAATCATATTTTTTTTTAATTTTGGTTTTGTTTTTTTAAATAACTACATAGCATTTCTGGTCATATTGTTTGTAGTCCTCACATGGACCAATGCCCTACCAAGTTCCTCTTATCCTGGATTCCTGGAGTTTTTTTTTTCAAAAAAAATCAAATTTCATAATTGTTTTCAAAAATAGCAGTTCACCTTGTCAAAACCCTTTTGAACTGTGAGGCTGACATCAAACTAGTTCTCCTTCTCTCAGTTTTTCATTAGTACATCAGTTCAGTTCAGTTGCTCAGTCGTGTCCAACTCTTTGCGACCCCATGAATCGCAGCACGCCAGGCCTCCCTGTCCATCACCAGCTCCCGGAGTTCACCCAGACTCAAGTCCATCGAGTCAGTGATGCCATCCAGCCATCTCATCCTCTGTCGTCCCCTTCTCCTCTTGCCCCCAATCCCTCCCACTATCAGAGGCTTTTCCAATGAGTCAACTCTTCATGTGAGGTGGCCAAAGTACTGGAGTTTCAGCTTTAGCATCATTCCTTCCAAAGAAATCCCAGGGCTGATCTCCTTCAGAATGGACTGGTTGGATCTCCTTGCAGTGCAAGGGACTCTCAAGAGTCTTCTCCAACACCACAGTTCAAAAGCATCAATTCTTCGGTGTTCAGCCTTCTTCACAGTCCAACTCTCACATCCATACATGACCACATGAAAAACCATAGCCTTGACTAGACAGACATTTGTTGGCAAGGTAATGTCTCTGCTTTTGAGTTAGTTACATTAGTACATACAGATCACCAATAACAAGACAGTGTCAAGGGTGGAATTCCATGACGCTCTACTGGAGACTTATTCGCAAATTGGTACAGAGACACTGAACAAAATATGGAGTGTTCACTTATTAAGCCAGGTGTGCAGTGACCTAATTATTGTCTTATTATTGTATCCAAACTTATCTATGATCATAAGTTTGCCAAACTGCAACGGAAATATATCTGATGGGGTAATAGAACTGTGTATTAGAATGGAGCTGTGTAATTCTTTTGTAATAAAATTGTGATGAAAGGTAATGTGATGTTGGAAAGGCCATGGACTTTGTACCAGACAGATTTGTGTTCACCTAATTCAGACTTTTCAGAGCTGTGGGGGGAAAGTGCAATAAATGGTGGTGTTTTGAAGTCATACGTTAATATACTACAGCATAGGTTGTATGGAGCATGCATTTACTTCCCCCCACCCCACAAACTGACCTAAACTTTATCACGGGCATCCATCCCACACTGGAGAGGAATGGAATGGGGGAGGGGAAAAACCTGAATAAATGCTCAGTTGTTCCGAGTTTCTCACTGTTCTCTTTCTGGCAAAATACTCTGGCCCAGTTGGAAGCCTTCAAGACTGCCTGAGGACAGGAGGCGATCTCAGGGTGGCCACAGGGCTGTCCTGCTGAACGGCCTCCCCTGACTTCCCTTTAGCTCAGATGGTAAAGAATCTGCCTGCAATGCAGGAGACCCTGGGTTGGGAAGATCCTCTGGAAAACACAACGGCAATCCACTCCAATATTCTTGCCTGGAGAATCCCATGAAGAGAGGCCTGGCAGGCTATAGCGCACGGGGTTCAAACAGTTGGGCAGGACCGGGTGACTAACACTACTACCGCACCGTGCTTCTCCCACGGGTTTCCTGAGGCCTCCCAACTGCCACTGTGAACGTCCCTGTGGCCCACCCTGACGTGGCGCATTTAGACTCGCACTCTGGTCCTCAGCACATCCCCTTCTGGCCTTGGGGCTTTCTGCCCTCTCTAGCTTGGATGCAGCTTCTGCGGCTCCCACAGAACCATCTGCTCTGCTGCTTGACCCACCTGCCACAGGGCTGCCCTGAGGTTAAGCTCTCCCAGTTTCATGGCAGAAAACAGACATAAGCCCACCTACTTTCTGTTTCCTCTTCAACCTTTTTGGAGTATCTGTAATCTGGTGGTCAACTCCCTTCTAAGGGTTTCTAAACCAAGGGTGCTCACCCAAATGCTTATACCTGCCATTCTACCCTTTTCTCTCCTCCAGTCCTCCCACTTCTTGGCGAACAGGTGGCACCGTCCACTCCCAGGTGTGGTTGCACCATCCTTTTTATATTACACTCTGTGTACTCTCTATTGTTATCTTGTAATAATATATACAAATCTTCAAATTTTGCTTTTGGTACGTAAAGGTAGCTTTGGAATTTAGAAATTCCTGTTCTCTTAGGACAAATGAGACTTGACTATTGAAACCAAACACCACCTTCCTTTTCTGATTGGTATTGGCCCATCTCTCTCTTTTTTCAGTTTTATTGAGGAATAGGGTGGCACAGTGGTAAATAATTCACCCACTAATGCAGGAGATGTAAGACACAGGGGATCGATCTCTGGGTCGGGAAGATCCCCTGGAGTAGGAAATGGCAACCTACTCCCAGTATTCTTGCCTGGAGAATCCAGTTGACAGAGGCATCTTTTTTTTTTTGGAATTTATTGTATCACTGTTTTTATTTACAACTTTATTGGCAAAAAAAGAAAAGGGAGTACTTTCAAACAGTTTAACACAGGGCATTGCAGTTGATCCTGTCAGATTAATGAAGTTTCATTTTAAATGACCATCTAATTGTCCAAAGATATATAATACTGAACCTGCATACGCAGTTTCCTTGATGAAGTACAGGCTCATATCTTAGGCAGTCTTTTAAACATATAAATACAAAGGAAATAGAATCACTCATTAAAAATTGCATTAAATGAAGGGTAATTTAAATTTATGTTGTCCTTATAACAACACATGCCCAATGAAAATCAAAAGCTGGAAAAGTAGTTTACACTTCCTACTTGAGTAGACAATTACAATAATCAATCATTTCCTGCAATGACCATTTATCTTTAATTTATCATGAACTACTCTGAACTTACTATGAGATGTAGCCAAAGTCAGAAGACAAGATGTAGGGAGAATATTCCTTTTTTGGAGGAACTAAGCCCTCCAGAATCAGCATGGGAAACAAACATCCTGTTGAAGAGTTTTAGGTGGAAAAAAATTAATGTAGTCAATTTCAACTCCTGCTGAGCTGGCTCAATTTTTTCATTGACTTGTTTGGTGTCATTCTTCTAAATCAAGTGTGTTTAATTCTTCTTCTTGTTCATCCAAATCTTCCCCAGTAAACAGATTTTCATCAACAGGAACAGCATCGATGGCTCCATTTTCCTGTCCTTCCCCTTCGTTGTCCTCTTCCAAATCACTTCTCTCACCATTTTCAGCCCTACCTCTGGAAGCTTCACTTAATTTGTTTTCATCCTTTTCTGAAGTATATGTGCTGAATCTTTCAAGACTGGCTACAGTAATACCTGTCTCATCTACATCTCTTGGGATGTACAGGCTTAAATCTATGTCATTTACACTCACTGAATCATCAACCTCATCACCACCTGTTCCCTGGGTGTAACGGGTATCATCTGCTTCCTCATCATCATTGTCAACCAGTTCAGGACGAAATTCAAACACCTCACGACCACTGATCACTAATGCTTTCCCAGCTTTGAAGTCTGCTTTCCTTCTTTCTATATCTTGTTCAAGTTTATCAATCTTTTCTTGTCTTTTTCTTCTCTTCCATGCAAGAAAAAATTCTAGAGTGATTTTGGTAACATTTGGACCTAGGGCAGAACGCTCTCTTTCAATTAGATCTTCTAATGAAATTTCATCTTCTTTCTCTTCTTTCTTTTTATCTTTTTTCAAGACAAATCCAGGAGGCAGTGCATGACGATACATGCAAATATCACCCCCTCCAGGACACACCCAAAACCAGCCGTATTTGTCGTTTTCAATAGCTTCAAGGAAATGCTTGCACACTATTTGAGTTTTCGGTTTTTCTTTTCCGCCTCACCGTGCTTCTTGTTCACAACTTCTTCCAGTTTTTTCTCATCCCAATTATCCATAGTATCTTTCTCAAGTTCTTCATCTCTTGCATCAATGTAAACACTTCGCTTTTCACATTTTCTCTCCAGAGTTAAGTCATGAGAGAACTTACACTTATCTCCTTTAGTACACTGTCCTTGCTTGAAGAATGCACATACTACGGATTTGGGATCTGCACCTTTACTTATTTTTTGAGCAGCAACTACAGGTTTGAACAACTCATTTAGCTCTTGCAATTCTTTCTTCTTGTCATCTTTCTTCAACTTCTTTTCAGCTTCACTTTGTGCTACCTGACGTGGATTCTGTTGACCAAATTTAACTTGATGAGTGACAGCCTTGATAAACTTCTGTTGCTTTGCTCCTTTCTTATTCTTCAGACCAAAAGTTTTGTCTTCGATAATCTTCTCCTTCTTTTTCTGCTCCGCCTTTTTGCTGCCCCCGGCCTGAGCCTGTTTCTTGGGGGGCATTGCGGAGACAGGTCGCGCCGGCCAGACTTAAGCGCAGCTGGACTCCCTCAGGGACTCTGGCCCCGTGGTAGGAAGAGCCAGAGGCATCTTGAGGGCTACAGTCCATGGGGTTGCAAAGAGTAGGACCCAACTGAGGGACTGAGCACACACACACACATTGAGGTTTAATCGACAAATTTTAAAAATGGATATATTTAAGGTATACAACATGATGCTTTTTTACATGTGTTTTAAGGGAAGAATTGATTGAAACTGCCCATCCTGGCCAGGCACCATATTAACTATCTACATGAGTTATTTTATGACAGGAGGTCCTAGTAAGGAATATGGAACTAACGAGCCACCACCAAACAGAAGAATTCAAGAATTAGGGAGGATCAAAAGAAGACACAACGTGTCCTACCAATCTCCCAGAATCCTCCTTGCTGGAATCCATCTTGGCTGAGCAATGCATACACCACCAAGAAGGAAGGCCCCTGAGCCAGAATGACCGGCCAGAGACAACCTGAAAACTCATCCTATTATGATAAAACTCAAGACTGTGAACCAAGTGGCAGAGCAGTCCTGCTGAGTTCCCTCACCCTGCTGTTCTCTGCTGGGACGCCCCTTCCCAAAAAAGTCTCTTTTTCGTTAGTATGTGTGTCTCCTCAGACAACCCATTTTTGAGTGTTAGACAAAAGCCCATTCTCAGGCCCTGGAAGAGGTCCCCCTTTCTGCAATGTGAGAGAAGTAATCAGTACAGTCAAGCTGATTAACATAGCTGTTACCTCACATAGTTACCATTTTGTGTGTATGTGTGTGGTGAGAACATCTAAGATCTACCTACTCTCTAAGCAAGCTTCAAGTCTACAATACAGTATTGTAAACTATAGTTACATTGCTATGTATTAAATCTGTGTGGTGTGTATAGATACAATACTATTCAGTATTAAAAAGTAGAAAGTCCTATCATTTGAGGTAACACAAATCAACCTGAAGGACATTATGCTAAGTGAAATATGCCAGTCAAGAAAAGACAAATATTGCAAGATCTAACCCATATATGCAATCTAAAATAGTCAAACTCATACATGCGGAGAGTGGAGTGGGGGCTTCCAGGAGCTAGAGGACAGGAAATTGGAGGAGAGATGTTGACCTTTCTCTTATGGCATGTTCTTCTCTGAGACACTGAATAACAGATGAGAAATCCTACAGCTATGCTGTACAGTATAGAAGCCACTAATTAGAACTATTGAGCACTGGAAATATGGATAGTGGGAAAAAAGGACTGCATTTTTTAGTTTAAATTTTAAAACTGGCACTTGCTTTGATTATTAGAAAACTTTTAAATATATTTGGAATAAATTGGTTATGTGCTCGTACTTTTACACTGTAAGTTTTATGAAACCTAAATAGAGAGCAAATACTTAAGATGAAAATGTAGTATCAGAACTGAGATGCATTATGAGTCAAATAGACCCTGAATTTTGAAAATTTTGCAGAAAAAGGAATGCAAAATATTTCATTAATACTTTTTATATTGATACAGGTTGAAATGTTAAAATTTGGACGTACTTGGTTAAACAAAATATATTTCAAAAATTAATTTAACTTTTTGCTTTTTAAAAATATGACTATTAGGAAATTAACAATCATTTATGTGATTTATTTGTATTTCTACTATATAATGCCGACCTAGACAAGAGCACCATGATCCAAAGGAAATGAAAACTATATCAGTTAATATTCAAAAATATTGTCCTCATTTCAGCATTTATTGCTATCTTATTAATTTATTTATCATATTGGTTGGAGTTGGGTACTGCACATAAAATCATTTTTTAGGACACTTGTGCTCTGTCCAACAATAGTTATCTATATCTTTTCAGTTCAGTTCAGTCCAGTTGCTCAGTCGTGTCCGACTCTTTGCGACCCCATGAACCGCAGCACGCCAGGCCTCCCCGTCCATCACCAGCTCCTGGAGTCCACTCAAACCCATGTCCATCAAGTCGATGATGCCATGATCTTATCCTCTGTCGTCCCCTTCTCCTCCTGCCCTCAATCTTTCCCAGCATCAGGTTCTTTTCCAATGAGTCAACTCTTCGCATGAGGTGGCCAAAGTACTGGAGTTTCAGATCAGTCCTTCCAATGAACACCCAGGACTGATCTCCTTTAGGATGGACTGGTTGGATCTCCTTGCAGTCCAAGGGATTCTCAAGAGTCTTCTCCAACACCACAGTTCAAAAGCATCAATTCTTCGGTGCTCACTTTCTTCACAGTCCAACTCTCACATCCATACATGACCACTGGAAAAACCATAGCCTTGAATAGACAGACCTTTGTTGGCAAAGTAATGTCTGTGCTTTTTAATGTGCTGTCTAGGTTGATCATAACTTTCCTTCCAAGGAGTAAGCATCTTTTAATTTCATGGCTGCAATCACCGTCCACAGTGATTTCGGAGCCCAGAAAAATAAAGTCTGACACTGTTTCCACTGTTTCCCCATCTATGTGCCATGAAGTGATGGGACCAGATACCATGATCTTAGTTTTCTGAATGTTGAGCTTTAAGCCAACTTTTTCACTCTCCACTTTCACTTTCATCAAGAGGCTCTTTAGTTCTTCACTTTCTGCCATAAGGGTGGTGTCATCTGCATATCTGAGGTTACTGATAATCTTGATTCCAGCTTGTGCTTCCTCCAGCCCAGCATTTCTCATGATGTACGCTGCATATAAGTTAAACAAGCAGGGTGACAATATACAGCCTTGACATACTTCTTTTCCTATTTGGAACCAGTCTGTTGTTCCATGTTCAGTTCTAACTGTTGCTTCCTGACCTGCATACAGGTTTCTCAAGAGGCAGGTCAGGTGATGTGGCATGCCCATTTCTTTCAGAATTTTCCACAATTTATTGTGATCCACACAGTCAAAGGCTTTGGCATAGTCAATAAAGCAGAAATAGATGTGTTTCTGGAACTCTCTTGCTTTTTCCATGATCCAGCAGATGTTGGCAATTTGATTCCAACTGGTTCCTCTGCCTTTTCTAAAACCAGCTTGAACATCTGGAAGTTCACAGTTCACATATTGCTGAAGCCTGGCTTGGAGAATTTTGAGCATTAATTTACTAGCGTGTGAGATGAGTGCAATTGTGTGGTAGTTTGAGCATTCTTTGGCATTGCCTTTCTTTACATCTATTAATACATTACTGTTTCAAGAAATACACAATGTAATAAAATGATTTTATGAAATTATCTTGAATTTTCAGAGTTAAACTATCAGAGTTAGTCCATTTTTCAGGTTCTGATTATTATAACAGCTTTTAAAAATATTTTGCCTCTGAAAGTTAATCAATTGCTTCATATTTTACTGATACCCTTTAAATACTTGGTGCATTCCATATTTAGTCAGTGTAAACCAGGAAGAAAAGCTCAACTTTAGGTATTTAGTGACCTGGGTTAAAATGTCAATTCACCACTGATTCTTTCTGTGACCTTAAGAGTACTTAATTTCTGTGAATCTTATTATATCATTTGTTAAATGAAAATGACAGGATTTAGCACAATTATCTCACAAGTAGTATAAATTTTATTACTGTCACAGGCACCGTGAAGATTTGTGCTTGCTCTGTGCCAGGAATAAACCTAAAGGATTAAAATGATATATTTGGATGAAAACTACATTTTCTGAGAGAAATAACAAATTATATTGCTTAACTTATGGGCATGGGAATAAAGGCCCTTGAACACATTGCATCTGAAAAACCAAGAGTGGCCATCCATTTTCTTTACAATATACTTAATGGGTCCCTAACAAAAGATTACATAATCACAGACACAGAATTTATCATGTAGTTGATGTTGCTGAATGGGTAATGCTAGGGAGTCACAAATGTGAAGTGAATTAACAACAAGCTCAGTGTTCAGGACCAGCTGGTGCGTGCAGTTAAGATCAGAACACGCTCAGTGGCTCAGCTGCCCTCAGCACAATGGCCGACTGATGGTTGGGCTGTGAATAACAGCCCCTTCATCACTGACACATTTACCTTATCCCTTAAGTGCAGCCGTGGCTGGTTTCACATGGAGACCATTTCTCTCCAGTATGACCCCCATGATAAATATATTGTACACACAGCACTTTGTCCATCAGCCGGAAGAACAAAAATGCTTTTACTAGACATTTTCTCACATTTCCATCATGTAACAGCTGTTTCCATTCACCACATAGAAAGTAAATAATATTTAGATAAAGATAGGCTTCTGTCGTTTTCATTTTGCTCCCCAGCATTTTGCTCATAACAATTATGAAAAGACATCATTTTTGTATTGAAACGATATATATTTTTTCTCCTTTGCTAGCTTATGAAGGATAGAAATATCCTTTTTGTCACCTCGGTGACTAACACAGTGCTTGGCTAACTCTCAATAACTGATTAATTATACTAAAAGTTAAGATAACCAGAATGCTTGCTATATGTCAAGAACTGTGCTAACTTCAGTACCTGTGTCAATCATGTAATCCAAATAACCGCATGACTTTGGTACTTAACAGTAGCAGTAACTAAGACATATAAAGGTTTAGCCACTTGCCCATGGACTTATGGCTAAAAGTGATGGAGCAGCATTCCAAATTCAAGAAGCTAGTGAGGGCTTCCCTGGTGGTCCAGTGGTTAAGACTCTGGACTTCCAATGGAGGGGGTGCAGGTTCAATCGATCCCTGGTTGTGGGAACTAAGATCCCACATGCCAAGGGGCATGGTCAAAAAAACTATAAATTTCAGTTAGCTGCCAAGTCCATACTCTGACCACCACCATGGCACATGCAGTAGCTGCTCTCAGTCAGAAGACACAGATTCAATCCCTGGGTCAGGAAGATCCCCTGGAGAAGGAAATGGCAACCTAGTCCAATACTCCTGCCATGGAGAAATTAAAATTAGATAGACCCAGGAGCCTAGTGGGCTACAGTCCATGGGGTCACAAAGAGTCGGACATTACTGAGCAACTGAGTGTGCACGTATGCACACACACACACACACACACACACACACACACACAGACACCCCTTGAGATCAAGGGCTGAAAGTCCTTGTCTTCAAATTCTTAGCATATTATAGGTGTGCAATGGTTTTTGTTAAATTAATGACTATATAATTGAATTAACTGTTATTGTCAGTGTTTGAATTAAACCAACTAATTATTGTTTAAATCTAATTTTTTTCTTTAAAATGTGGCACAAGTGCTATCAATTGATATATAGTGAATCAAGATTATTTTACTTTGAGCCCTTCTAGGTATTTCTTATCAGATATTAAGATAATTAGTGTCATTGAATATTACTTAAAAAATGAATCTAGATCTGTGAGTTTAAAGAAAAAGACAAAGTTTACTGCTAAAGAAAAACCTTGGGAATTGTGTGACCATGGACTCAACAGTGTGATAAAATAAGCAAGCAGGGAAACCAAAACAAGTGAACAAAAACTACTGCCATTTTGGGTTTATTTGCACTGGGTTAGTTTTTAAGGTGCTTGTGTAAATATTACATCTTTGACATTCCTTAATATTTGTATTTGTAAAGTGTTTTGTGATCACAGAACTAAAGTAGTGCAAAACAAGGAAGTTCACAGATAATCCAGATGCTTCTAAATCATATTCCATTAATTCTTTGGAAATTCAAAAAGGGGCTTCTAGAGCATGTATGAGGAAGTGTGGTGAGCGGATTGCATGATTCTATGTTACCAGGACTGGTTATTTAATTTGCAAGGTCCAGTGCAAAGTGAAAACGAGAGATCTCTGTGCAGAAATCATCAGCAATGTCAGGATAACGAGTAGAGCATCAAAACCAAGCATGGGGCCCTCCTGAGTGCCTGACAGCACAGGTTACACACACAATGGAACTGGCCCTACCTGTTATGATTCCCATTTTAGACAGCCACTTGGAAAATTACCTGAAGAACAAATGGATTACAGGGGCAGGAGGAGAGGCTATAGAAGAGGCTATAGGAAAATGATATTGGTAATCCAGGCAAGCTATGATGATGGCCCCAACCACATTTGTAGGTGTGATGAAGAGAAGGATTTTATGCTGAAGTTAACACCTCTTATAAGAGTTCAACTTTTCTATTTAATTTTCCCTATTTCAATTATATTTGTAAATTACCCCCAAACTACCATCTTAACACCACAGACCTTCACGAAATGAAAATACCCAGTAAGAAAAACTTTACAAAGAAAATCAATTACAGAATGAGTTTAAAAGACCATGTCTTTATGTTAAAAATGGTCCACCTGAATTAGCGAGTGTCATCGTCAGTTAGTTAAACTTAATAGCAATGAATATATGAGCACACTGGGGCCATTAGGAACCCTTAAGTATAAGAAATATGTCTGATTGATGTGCAGTGGCTATCTTTAGTGTTCTGGCAAGTGCACTGTGATTTCTGGCTCGCCCTAAGAAACCAACTGTGCTGGAACACTATCTAAGGCCACTGCCATGTGTGAGTCAAAACTCTGCTCCTGGGAAACTACAGAGACATTAGCCACCGGAACAAAGGGTCTCAGGTAAGGCACCTGGAATCTGCAGAGTCAGCACTCCAGTTGCGCACCTTGGTTTTACCGGCTGCACTGGGGGGCCGTGGAGGGGGTGTGGCTCAGAAAGGACACGTGGGAAGCATTCTGGATTCAGACTTTGGCTCCAGCATACACTCACTGTGTGACTTTGGGCAAGTTATTAAATTTCTCTGAGTCTGACTTTTTTTTCCATCTTTAATTTCAGAATTATAATAGCTCACAATTGTGAGGACTGAACAGTATCAGCTACAGAAGCTACTTAGCACAGTACTGGGACACATGGTAAAAGCCTGTCACTTGTTATGCAGCTATTCACACAAATAAGGTGGACCTCTTTTTAGGGAAAGTAAGAATCAAAAGAGCATTAATTTTTAGGGCTTTTTTTTGAGTGTGTAAGTATTGCGAAGTTGACTGCTGGCCCAATACCTGGGCCACAGACCAGTTCTGGTCCATGGTCTGTTAGAAACCAGGTTGCACGGAAGTGAAGCTTCATCTGCTTTAACAGCCACTCTCCATCACTTGTATTACCACCTGGGCTCCACCTCGTGTCAGGTCCGCAGCAGCACTGGATTCTCACAGGAGCACAAACCCTACTGTGAATTGTGTATGTGAGGGGTCCAGGTTGTGCACTCCTTATGAAAATCATGATTTCCATGGCCCGCCCTGGTCCATGGAAAAATTATCTTCCACGAAACTGGTCCCTGGTGCCAAAAAGGTTGGGGACCGCTGCTGTACAGGATGCTGAGGTTATGTCCATGAGCAGCCACAGACTGGGTTGGGGACAGAGGTCCTTTCAGCCAGCATCTCTGTGGATCCAACTCAGCTGCGTCCACATTCTTAGGCAATGAGGACAAAGTAGGATCATTTAAGGGTGTACAAAAGCCTCCCCACCCCCGATATGTGCATGGATTCCCTTCAGGCCTCATCTCCAAAGATGAGATTGTGTAAAGGTTTTCCTAGTTGAGGTTAGAGTGGCGAAGAGGCTCTGGGGGAGGGCCTATGGAGACTTACATAAATGCCAAGGTGTATCCCCATTACCTCTCTTGTCTCTAATAAAGTGCCAGAGAGAGAGAATGCCAATGCTTAATTTACTTAAGGAATTAGACCTATTTATTCAGAAGAATTGATCCAGGGCTTTGTATAGGCACAACCTCTGAGTATCATTTTCTTCATCACTATAATTAGAGACTATAGATTTATTAGGGGGCAAGGGCAAAACATCTTTTAAAACTTCCTAGTAACAACTAATGAGCATCTGAAACAGGTTGTCATTATTTGAACCAATCAACAGACGTTTCTAGATTGCCTTATATTCATGCTACTGCTGGCACTGTGATGGCTATAAAGGAATGGTCTCTAATGCCAGTGAATTTAGTCTACTGGAGGCAGAAATACATAAATGATAAAACAACTGGGCTAATCTTTACCTTTTTTAAGTGCTCCTTTACCAAGGCCTTTCCAGATCAGAACAGGAGCAGTGACAGCAGTCTACCCCAGGTGCAGGCAATAACAGGAATGCAATAATAAAACCAACTATCTGCTCTATATAATTGCCAGGCAATTCTAAACAATGTCACTGAATACAGACTTCTGCCTCTCAGAATCCTGTTGGTTGTGGCAGATTGTATTCTTCAAAACTGGCTGCAACAGTCTCTCATTCCCTTGTCACTCCCTCATTAAAAGGTGAAGTCAAATTCTCCTTCCTTTGAAACTGGGCCATCTTATGACTTGCTTGTAAACAACAAAATACAGCAGATGTGACACTATGAACTCATAAAAGCCAATGAACTTCTGCTTTGTTCACTGAAACACTTGTGCTTGGAGTCTTGCAGGAAACCTGACCCACCTGGGGCTGCCATGTTGTGAGGAAGCCAAGACATACAGAAAAGTCACACATACGTAGCCCAAGTCATGAAGTCCTCCCAGACCTGATGCAGCAACTGAATGAACAATCCTTCAGATAATTCCATGCCTGAGATATCAAGGCATCCTTGGAGCCAGGCTTTGAGTCTTCTCAACAGAGGCCAAAAACATCATACAGGAGAAAGATAGCCAGGCCACATCTTTCTAAATATCTGACCTACAGAATCTGTGAGCACAGTAAATTGTTTTATGCCACCAAGGAACAGTTTGTTAAGGAGCAATAGTAAGTGGGACACTGGTTTAAACTGAAATAATTGCTATTGTTACTGTTACGTGTTAATATATATAATGATCAGCACATTTTTACTACATAATTTCTAATAAATATTGTATTGTACATGGAAGTTAATTTGACCTCTGGCATGTGCATTCAGCTATATATATTCATCTGGAGAGTAAGTTTGCTCTAAAGGCTGGGAAGCATTCAACCATGCCTTGGCTATGAAGTGGCTTCAACTCCTATGGTGCTAAAATGATACCTTAGTAAAGGTAAAGATGAAGAAAGAGAACTTCAACTATTTTGATTCTGCCAATTTATATGACTACCTGGAGTTTAACTTAATGAAATAATAGGTTATTTCAATATAATAAAATCATAAAATAATGTAAATACAGAGTATAGTATTTTGCTGGGAATGTGCAAATTTTACTTCATACATAAAATATTTTACTAAATTTTAATGCCTTTAAAATATATATCCATTGACAGATAAATGGATAAAGAATTGTGGTACATATATACAATGGAATATTACTCAGCCATAAAAAGGAATGGATTTGAGTCGGTTCTAGTAAGGTGGATGAACGTAGAACCTGTTATACAGAGTGAAGTAAGTCAGAAAGAGAAAAACAAATATCATATATTAATGCACATATGTGGAATCTAGAAAAATGGTACTGATGTACCTCTTTGCAGGGCAGGACTAGAGATGCAGATATAGAGAAAAGACTTGTGGACAAGTGGGAAGAATTGAGAGAGTAGCACTGAAACATATACATTACCATATGTAAAACAGATAGCTAATGGGAAGTTTCTATACAACACAGACTGTTCAGCCAGGTGCCCTGTGACAACCTAGCAGGGTGGGGTAGGGTAGGGGTGGGAAGGAGGTTCAAGAGGAGGGGATATAAGTATACTTACAGCTGATTCACACTGTTGTACAGCAGAAATCAACACAACATTGTAAAGCAATTATCCTCCAATTAAAAAAAATTAAAACAATTTTGTTTGTTTTAAACTTGAAAAATGAATCAATACTATGTTTATTACTGTTACCATGTAACTATTGCTGAAAGTAATTTTTCCATCCAGAGGAAGGGATACTAAAGAATGATTTTCTTTGGTGTCAAACATGCTAGGTGTGCCACTGAAGATAAGTAGATTGAAAGTGAAAGTGAAAGTCGCTCAGTCATGTTCCACTCTTTACGACCCCATGGACTATACACTCCATGGAATTCTCTAGGCCAGAATACTGGAGTGGGTAGCTTTTCCCTTCTCCAGGGGATCTTCCCAACTTAGAGACTGAACCCATGTCTCCCACATTGCAGGCAGATTCTTTACCAGTTGAGCCACAAGGGAAGCCCAAGAATACTGGAGTGGGTAGCCTATCCCTTCTCCAGTGGATCTTCCTGACCCAGGAATCAAACCAGGGTCTTGTGCATTGCAGGAGGATTCTTTACCAACTGAGCTATCAGGGAAGCCCTTGATAAGTAGATTACTTTCAATTAAAAAGACGAGAGTAAACTCCAAAAAGGAAAGCAACTTTGATCTAGATAATAAAGACAAAGAACATGTTTCTTTTCCCTATGGAATGTTTGAACCCCGTTCCACACAGTATACCTCCCATACGGGAAGCACAGACTCTATCCCACTACCAAAGCCAACAAGAGCTGGACAGTGCCTTCCTCAAAGTCCTGGCCAGAAGTTTGCTGGCACATAAGCCACACTCAGTCAGTCAGATATGCCTGAAAGTGATGCAAAGAAGCAGACAAAGTGAAATATCCATTTTATTAGCAGTTGCGGTGGCAGCCACGCCGGTGGAGGCACCACCAGAGGGTGGCCATGTGGGGTCCTGGGTCCCGCAGGCACAGCAGTGTATCCTCACCGTGTCCTTCCTGTGGTCAGGTCCTGGCTGAGGTTCTGGCTGCTCAGGTTCCATCGGTTCCTGCTCATTCCCTGAACCTAGTTTGTAAGCCCATCCTTTCACCTCATTTGGGCCAAATCAGCCAGATTCACTTTCCATTATGTGTAGTGGAGAACTCTGGTTGATACATACAAAGATGACTAGAATTTTGACTAGCTGAATATGGAGGTAGGAGGTACTGAAGATATTATATTAACAGGTCAGGAAAACAGCAAAGGTAAAAGTACTAATGTGGAAAAAATATTGTAGTTAGTGACTGGTGATGATCTAGTGTGAACTGAGTTCACATGACCTGGGAACTGAGCTCCTGAAAGATGGTGTAGTGAATGAAGGGAGGTGTCTTAGCTGAAGCTGCCATAACAAAATACCAGAGACTAGATGACTTCAATGACAGGTATTTAGTGACTAAACAACAACAGGAATTTTTCAGGGGACACAATTCAATCTATGGCAGAAGGGAACACAAGCTTAGCCAGGATGAAGAAGGTCTCATATGCCACATATAGCGGTGTGACCTTTGAAGGGTTGATGAGGTGGAGGCTATGAAGAGCTTTTGTGCAAAAACAGACTTGTTTAAACAACTGCTTTAGGAGTGTTACTCTAGTGGCACAGTGAAAAATGAATGGGGTGAGTGAAGAACTTTCTTAGGAAGCTTCTTTGGGAGGCTACTGCAATAGTCAAGGTGAGTGATGTAAAGGAACCATGTTCAAGGAGAAGCATGAGGGGCAGGGTGGAGAAGACAAGTCTAAATTTGAGAGATATTTCAAATGTGGAACCAACATAATTAATCAGACATCTGGATGTGGGGGTGTGGAAGTGGGAGGAGTTGAGGATGACTCAGAGGTTTTGCTTGGGTAACTGAGACAGTAGGAATGCCAATAATCAAATCAGAAGATAGAAAAGCAGTAGCTAGTTTGGAGCAATGGCAGGTCATGATTTCGATTTTTGAAATGCAGAATTTAAGGAGCTGATAAAAAACAATATATTTATGTTCAAGTTAGGAATACACTCGGAGTTCAAGAGAAAGGTAAGGCCAGGGAAGGAGCTTTGGGGTTCACTTGAAAAGACATGGAAGTGGCAATGAATGAGATCACCAATGGGAGGGATAACTGAGGGAACAAAAAGAGGTCAAGAGTGGAAGTCTGGTAAATGCTGGTAGGTGGTTTTATGACATTGCAATAAAGCACTTTTAATAAGAGAGGAGGCCAATTTAGAAAATAAAATGTTCCCAAAGTTTAGAAAAAGAAAAATTCAGATAGAAGGGGGTGATCAAGAGTCTTAGTAATGTTGAAATGGTCAGAAAGACAAGGGTCTTAAGAGACTTTTGATAAAATCTCTAGTGGATGAATTCTGAAGAGTAGTTTAGGTAGAGTGTAGCTGGGGTGGAGAAGAACAAAACCCACATAATATCTAGTTTATAAGGTGAGGAAGTATTAATTAGTCTTTCTAGATGCAGGCTTTCAGAAATGAGAAGTTAGTTCAAATTTATGGATGGTATTGTAGGGTTGTTGGTTTTATTTTTTGATGGTGGAGATTTTACCATGTCTCAAAAAATCACATTTTCCTACACTGTACATAAGCTAAAAGCACACATTCCTATATACAAAAATATGCCTGATTAATATGTTTGACAAAGGAAAGAAAGCAGTAAATATACTATCTGTAAAACATTTAGCCCAGTAAGCATGCCATAATAACAGTTATTACTTTTATACTCTAAATTTCTACACTATTATAGAAGAATTTCTATTTGTTATTTGAAGTCCTTTGTTCTCCTTTCAAAATTTTCTTTCCATGACACAAACAAACAAAAGGCTCAAAGCAGACTGTGTTCATAGGAGAAGGTAATGTCTTTTGTAATACAGTGGAAGATATGCCAAGAATCTCCTTGATTTGAACTATCAGCTCAGTTTATCACTCAGTCATGTCTGACTCTTTGCAACCCCATGGACTGCAGCACACCAGGCCTCCCTGTCCATCACCAACTCCCGGAGTTTACTCAAACTCATGTCCACTGAGTCGGTGATGCCATCCAACCATCTCATCCTCTGTCATCCCCTTCTCCTGCCTTCAATTTTTCCCAGCATCAGGGTCTTTTCCAATGAGTCAGCTCTTCACATCAGGTGGCCAAAGCATTGGAGTTTCAGCTTCAACATCAGTCCTTCTAATGAATATTCAGGACTGATTTCCTTTAGGATTTGAACTATAACGTCCATCAATTTAGGAGAAGTTTGATGACTGAAATTACAGAGTTATAATTTTTGCTATACATTGTGGCACTTCAAATGCAAATACATTTAGTACAGAGAGGATCACAGAAGACAACACAGCACACTCTTAACCCCATGCTGTGCATTATCTTATGAGAACCTCTCTAAGTTAGAACTAGATGAAATCTGTATGGCAGCCAGAGAGGTAAGTTCCTCTGATCTCCTCTCAGCAAAGATCAAGCTATTGTGCTGTTAGGAGAGCAGTGAGCTGAGAGGCTGTGCCTTTAAAACAGTTGGATTCACCATAGTGTTTGAGCAGAGGCCACAATCTTCCTGGCCAGCCCCAAGTCAATGACTAAGCATAGCATGGGTTCTAAGGCTTGCCCATTTATGCCCAGTGTGGGCTCTTTTAATGGACAACCTCTGCTCAGAACTGGCTAAGACTCTCCCTATCCAATCTTGCGTCTTTCCTCTAACTTTGGCAAATATTGCCCCCCTCCAACCCTCCAATAAATCTCTTTCACTTCTTGGAGAATCCTGACTAATGGAGTCAGTACCAGGGCTGGTCTAAGATAGCAGGAGGTAAGATGCGTTTGGGAACATATCCTGGCTGGAAATGAGAGCCTCATCCTACATGGTGTGTGAGGCACAGACAGTCCACCAGGTAGCTATGCAATTGCTAAAAGTCATCAGTAGTGGCTTGGAAGAATGCTCTGGTAGGAACAGGCTAACTCATCAGTCCCCAACCATTTTGGCACCCAGGACTGGTTTCATAGAAAACAATTTTTCCATGGACCAGGAGGAGGGGGCATGGTTTCAAGATGATTCAAGCACATTACACTTATTGTGTACTTTATTTCTATTATTATTACATTAGCTTCAGCTTGGATCATCAGGCACTAGATTCTGGAGGTTGGGGACCCCTGGGCTAAGCAACTCATCCTTGTTTACACAAACATCCCTGATTTCAGCACTGGAAGTCTGAAGCCTGGTGGTTGGTCCCTCTAGGTGGGAGGAAGATGTTAGCCAGGTCAATGATTCAAGCAATTGAGGAATCAGGGAAACAATGCCTTCAGGGATAATAAAATTGGCTGATTCTTATTAAGTCTTGCTGGTGCCCTACAGAGAGAAAATGAAAAGCTGAGGGGAATTAACGAACAAACGAAAACTGAATGTGTAAGCTGGAGAGCCTCTTTGGTAACTTAGAAAGAGGTTATTTATTCTGTAATATGAGGGTAGAAAAATCTGAAGACCAACTTATGACTTACTAAGAGTCAGGGGACCTTCAAAGATGACTGAGTGCTCAGCTAAGACAGGTCTATTATGCACACGAGGTCAGGACCCTGGTGTGGAAAATCTGAGACCTTAACACAAAGGACAGAGACATCTGGGTGGATATGACTGAAGATTTTGATTAACGAGACTGCTGTAAACCCTTAGAGCCTTCAGATGTGGCCCACCTCTACCTACAAAATGCTAGTACTCCCTCAGCTTACCCATGCCAAGATGCATGACTGGGGAAATAAGAAGTCACTCTCCCCCAATGCACCGGGGGCTCCCTCATGATCTGCCCCCACTGCTCCTCCTGACTGCCAGGCCAATGACTAGGACTAAGTTGCTCAGGATGTGAGGAACCTGATGAGAAGCAGATAGACTCCACACTTAAGAAGCTGCAAGAATTAGCCAGCACACACAGGCTGGAGGCAGGGCAGACGTAGGGGGCTAGATTTTCCGGGGACTTTATCAATAAGAATGAAACAGAAAAAGGATAAGCAAATATTTGTTGACATAGGGATACTTTCCCTGAGCACTAAGGATTTAACACTCTTACAAGGCTCCAGAGGACAGTAAAAACACCTTGCTGGGCTGGCTCCTAAAAGCCTAGAGGAAAATGACTGCTTTCTCTTAATAAACCTGACATGCCTGAATTGCCCTGGCAGTTGGTGAAGGAAGGAATGAGAAGTCTCAAAGAAATGGGCACTGCTGGAATGGACATTTGATATGATCACAAAGGCTTGCTAGAGGGTTGTGCACCATAGGAGGATCTAGGTGATGAGCTATTCATTGAGGTGTCAGGAAAATGTGAGCAAGAGGGCCACCAGCACAATGCAAAATCCCAGCAGCACCCCTCCTGTACAGCCAGGACTGATGGTAGAAGAGCCCATCACAGAGCTGAGTCCCCCTATACCCATGTGGATGAAGGCGAGCCTGAAGAAACAGAAGCCAGTTATGGAGCTTAACCATCAGAAGCAGCAGTGGGGTGGGAGGGAGTGTCTCAATTATTATAATAATGCAGAGGCCTGAGTGACAGCCAAGGGGATTTGACCATCTGAAAGTTTTAGAGATGACTTACAGATCATAGCCTTCCCTTGGAGGAAAACAGATGGAGAGCCAATGAGACAACTTTTGGACCCAGAGGGAAGGATCTGCAACACTACAGAAAATAGATATTGTAATGACTTTCCCAGTTCTGCCCCAAAAGGACCAGTGACCATTCATTCAAGTGACTATACACTGGGGAAAAGAGAACATCCAGATATTTTGAGGACTATTGGACATAGGATCTTAGTGGACATTGTTACCTGGATACCTGAATTAACATCATCATGGCCTCAGGGTAAAGTAGGGTCATGTGAGGACTACATAATAAATGAATCCAGACCAGACTCTGGCTCACAGTGGATTTACTAGGTCTGAGAGCACAGCCAGTGGTCATTTTCCCCTAGGGAGGTGGAGTACTGGGGGAATTCAATTGGAAGCTTATGGAAACAGTATTCTCCCACTCCTGCCAGGATAGAAATGAAAAATCATGTTGCATTAGGAAAGGGAATGGT
The DNA here is from genome assembly GCF_029378745.1 of Bos indicus. Classification (NCBI taxonomy): domain Eukaryota; kingdom Metazoa; phylum Chordata; class Mammalia; order Artiodactyla; family Bovidae; genus Bos; species Bos indicus. The sequence continues at coordinate 44,694,057 of NC_091762.1, read as the reverse complement.
AAAGATTTAATGCCACCACTTCAGATCTCAAGAATGCGGGGGTTGCAGGTCTCCTCATGTGTCCATTTAATTTACCAGTCTAGGCAGATCCTGGAGAATGACTATAGACTACTGAATCTTCAACCAGGTAGAGGTAACCACTGATTTGTCAAGTGTGTTCTTTTCTATCTCATGCAAGAAGATGTCATCGGTTCACTTTCACTTGGAAAGGACTGCTCCTCACATCTCAGTTTATGTCAGTGCTATGTTAACTCTCTGGCTCACTGCCACATCATAGTCTGAAGTGAGATGGACATTTGGACATCTTACTAAAAGCCATGTTGAGCCTTTACATCCAAGACATCTTCTGATCAGGTAAGATAAACGAGAGGTGGTTAACGCACTGGAGCCTTGATAAGACACTTGAGGAAACACCCGCACTTATGAATACATGAATTAACATCATATGGCCTCAGGGTAAAGTAGGGTCATGTGAGGACTACATAATAAATGAATCCAGACCAGACTCTGGCTCACAGTGGATTTACTAGGTCTGAGAGCACAGCCAGTTGTCATTTTTAAAGCCATTAAAGTTCTGTACCATCTGAAAACACTATGCAGGACATAAGATACTCAAAATTAAGGTTCATAAGAATAAAATATGCATTTACTTAAAATCAAAGTACAATTAAAGTCCAATAATAATGATCATTCATATTACTTTTAGTGTTTGAGCTACTTGGCTGCCTGGAAAATAGGACACAAAACAGGAACTTATGGAATGCATACTTTTTTGACAACCTTCCTAATTCATATTGTGCAACATTTCAGTGAAAATCAATGAACTAGTTTCCTTCATCGACTTTGTGTAAGGCACTGGGAGATAAAATGCAGCTGCCTTCTGTTCACTGGGCACACCTCAGGAGGTCGTGTGACATAAGAAACCTAATGCTGGCTCTGGCGTCACACCACCCTGGGTCACAGTCCTGGCTCTAACAAATAACTAGCTGAATAACCTTGGGCAGGTTAGCTAGCTTCTGCGTAAGAGACAGACACGACTGAAATGACCACACATGCACACATGCGTGCATCCTTAGTTTTCTTACCGGTAAAATGAAGATACCCAAATTTCATTCCAGCCATTATGAAGATTAAGGCATAGAGAGTTCTTGGTATGGTGCTAGACTGTTACTTTTCAATAAATGAAAGCTTGGCTCCGTTTAGCCGTAGCATCTAAGTAAGCTGGTGAAAGTGTGAAAGTGTTAACTCGCTCAGAAGTGTCTGACTCTCTGCAAATCTATGGACTGTAGCCTGCCAGGCTCCTCTGTCCATGGAATTCTTCCGGCAAGAATACTGGAGTGGATAGTCATTCATGAGAATTCTCCAGGGGATCTTTCTGACCCAGGGATCGAACCAGGGTCTCCTGCATTGCACACATATTCTTTACTGTCCTGAGCCACCAGAGAAGCCCAAGTAAGCTGGTGATGGTGTATAAATCCTGAGGTGTACCTCAGAGCACTGGCTCTGGGTCTACATCTGATTTTCCTATTCCTGTGCTCTCAGAGAAAACAGGGGTCCCACAGCTGCTCAGATCCATACACTTCATATCACTTGACTCTGGTCTCATCAGCACTAGGGCTTTCAGTCTTAAGGAAACCAACTGAATTCAAATGGTTATCATTTCAAGTCTGAGACTGACCATCTTCTTAAAATCGTCCCTTCACTTTTAGTTTCTTTTCTTTGTAATTCCCTCTTTACTGTTGATGTAAAGAATCTGCCTGCAATGCAGGAGACCCTGGTTTGATTCCTGGGTCAGGAAGATCCACTGCAGAAGGGGTAGGCTACCCACTCTAGTATTCTTGGGCTTTCCTTGTGGCTCAGCTGGTCAAGAATCCAACTGCAATATGGTAGACCTGGGTTCAACCTCTGGGTCAGGAAGATCTCCTGGAGAAGGGAAAGGCTACCCACTCCAGTATTCTGCCCTGGAGAATTACATGGACTGTATAGTCCATGGACGGAGAAGGCAATGGCACCCCATTCCAGTACTCTTGCCTGGAAAATCCCATGGATGGAGGAGCCTGGTAGGCTGCAGTCCATGGGGTCGCTAAGAGTCGGACACGACTGAGCAATTTCACTTGCACTTTTCACTTTCATGCATTGGAGAAGGAAATGGCAACCAACTCCAGGGTTCTTGCCTGGAGAATCCCAGGTACGGAGGAGCCTGGTGGGCTGCCGTCTATGGGGTTGCACAGAGTCAGAAACGACTGAAGTAACTTATCTTATCTTATAGTGATGCTTTTGAACTGTGGTGTTGGAGAAGACTCTTGAGAGTCCTTTGGACTGCAAGGAGATCCAACCAGTCCATTCTGAAGGAGATCAGCCCTGGGATTTCTTTGGAAGGAATGATGCTGAAGCTGAAACTCCAGTACTTTGGCCACCTCATGGGAAGAGTTGACTCATTGGAAAAGCCTCTGATAGTGGGAGGGATTGGGGGCAAGAGGAGAAGGGGATGACAGCGGATGAGATGGCTGGATGGCATCACTGACTCGATGGACATGAGTCTGAGTGAACTCCGGGAGTTGGTGATGGACAGGGAGGCCTGGCGTGCTGCAATTCATGGGGTCGCAGAGAGTCGGACACGACTGAGTGACTGATCTGATCTGATCTGATAGTCCATGGGGTTGCAAAGAGTCAGACATGGCTGAGCGACTTTCACTTTACTCTCTATTAAACCATTTTAAACTTCAGGAGGAGTTTACATCAGTATGTACAGGCTTGATGCATTCTACATATTCAATATATATTTACAGGAATCGGAATAAATAGAATCATTCTAAAGAACTGCTTCTGTATGGCATTTATTTGCTTATTAACTCGAGCATGAAGTCTCAGGTTGGTTTACAAGGTCTTTCTGATTTATTTACCCTTGCTAATTCTTAAACCCCACAATCCCACCCCCACCATATACTCCTTATGAGAGGTACCCTCTCTCAGTCCCTCCAAAATGTATCTGCTGTTTTTGCTCCTGGCCTTTGCTCTCCCTGTCCCCTTACCTGGAATGACTCTTCTTTACCTATTCAAATCATATTCATCTTCAAGATGCATCCCAAGTACCACTTACTTCTGAAGCACTCCCCACGGTGCTTGCCAATAGTGACCTCTTCCCTCTTGGACTCTCAGAGAAAGTGCTGAAGGATCCCCCGGCTGCTCCAATCTATATATTTCATATCATCTGACTCAGAGGCTCCCACTGTCATTACCAGGTATATTAACAATCATATTTCACTCAGAACTGTACTATGTGTGTACCATCCACAAGAAAAACTTATCCAGTAGGCACAATGATACTTGTAGGGACCTATGAAATTGTCTTAATATTAACACCAGAAGGAAAAAGTGAACAATAAATAAAATATTCAACATACATTATTTATAAATTTGTTTTTATAGCAATGAAGTCATAACACATACACATGCTGTTGTTGCTATTTAGTTGCTAGTTATATCTCAGTCTTTTGTAACCCCATGGACTGTAGTCCATTAGGCTTCACTGTCCATGGAATTTTCCAGGTAGGAATATTGGAGTGGGTTGCCGATTCCTTCTCCAGGGGATCTTCTTGACCCAGGGATCGAACCCATGTCTCCAGCATTGGCAAGCTGATTTTTCATGGCTGATCCACCAGGGAAGCCCACATATATATATATATATATTTTAGGGGGTTCCCAGGTGGTGCTAGTGGTAAAGAACTTGCCTACCAACGCAGGAAACATAATAGACGCCAGTTTGATCCCTGGGTCATGAAGATACCCTTGAGGAGGAAATGGCAACCCACTCCAGTATTCTTGCCTGGAAAATCCCATGGACAGAGGAGCCTGGCAGGCTACAGTCCACAGGGTCACAAAGAGTGAGACATGACTGAAGCTATGTAGCATGCATGAACATACTTTTTAATGGCAGCAGTGGCCCATGAAGGCACATATCCAAGTGCTAGGGACTACAGAAGTCATAATGGAGCCCTGGCTATCTTATATTGCCCAACGATAGTAAGTCCTATTTTCCTAATTAGAATATCCAAAGGCTGCCAGCAATCCTCAAACTGGAGTTTGCTAACACCTAAGAAACTCCAGACATATCAATGAAATTCTATGATGTATTTTTCAATATTTCAAAGAGCTTAATAGAAAAGTATATTTACCCATAATAAGCCCACACGCACTAACTGAAATGCCAGTACTCTTTGCTTTTGGCTGGAACTATACTAAGTCATTTGGCAACATTGGTGATCTCATGCTGCTGAGTGGTTCTGATACGTGGAATACACAGGAATATTTGAGATTTAACCAGAGAACCAGACGCCACTATAAATCCACCAGTCAATCACAGAATACCCAGATATAAGTATCACCTACAGAAGGCAGGTAAAATTATGGTGAAGAGGCAGAGTACCCATGTGTCTTCAATCATTCACTGTTTGCTATTTAATAATTGTATGTATGCAAGTTTAATAACTGCATCGTGCAGTTTCAAACAGCATGTTACATTTTTATTATTATGGACCATTGTTTAATATCTGGGCTTAAGTTGGGATGGGAAAGTGTTACTATGTTAAACAGAACATTTGAAAACATGGAGTTCATGGAGGAGTGGTAGCTGGGAGGAAAAAGGTAAACCATAAAAGGGTCTATGGTGGTGAAAATACTGGAACCCAATGGCTACTTGGCAGATATCTTTAGTTCCTTCCCCTGCCTAATACCAATTAACACATAGCTGAAGGCTCACAACAGAAATGTCAAAAGACTAATATCAGTGTGGCACCAGTGGTCAAGTGATAGCATAGCAGCCACATTATGAGTAGATGCTCAATAAATACTGTTTGATGTATTGTCTACCAGACACAATTTTGCTCATTTGAAATCTGGAGCTCAGGGACCTTATACATTTCAGTGTTAAATTACTCCTGAGTGGGGACGATTTACAGGAAGGGCTTTCTGATGTCAGCCAGGTCTTACCAGCCGGTGAAGACAAATTTGTGAAGACAGTTCAGAGATTTTCTTTTTACCTTCCCCAATCCTTTCTCCAAACACTGTCCCCACCTAGACAGTCTCATGGAGTCAACTGTTTCAAAAATGGGCATGCTTCCCTAAATTCTGGAGGAGGTTTAGGGTGGTTTGTTAAGCAGCAACAGATAATGCAAAAAGACTAATAAATATAGTTGACCCTTCCCTTTAAAAAAAAAATATTTTCATAAAACCTGAGGTCAGAATTGGAAGTGATCTAGAGAGACCATTCCATGACTTTTTGTTTCAATGGTTTATGAGGTTAACTGGAAAGTCATCAAACATTATGTCTCATTCCAATTCTGGAGTTCATTTGATTTTAACTGAAAAAAGTTGTATCCATTTTATATGAAAAGAAATGCCACAAAGCTTAATTTAAATATTATTCTAGTGCAACTCAACACTGAATTATAAATTTAATGGTTGAAGGTTAAATAACCTCCAGAAGTTTTTCCTGGGAAACTGACAGCATTTGCAAAAATAGGCATAGGATTTTCTTCCCTGAAAGTTCTCAGAAAAGCAAAAGATAACAACTCAGTGATCAAATTATCCCCACAGCCTTAATTAAAGTCAGATGCTAAGGGAGAGTTCCTTCATTTTATTTACTAATCCACAAAGAGAAGCATCAGGAAAATGTTCTTCAATTCTTATTTGCATACTTCCTAATAGGGCTCATTTATTTTTATTTATGTGTTTATATATGTTTATAACACTTTCACCACACTAAACAAATATATCTCTGCCTTAATACAGCAATAAGCCTGTTTCCACAGAGAATATTAAAAATATGGCTGTTTTCTCCTATTCATCTACATGTAAAAATTCTGGCAAGCATTTCCTGTTGAAAACCCCAACATTTTTATTATAAAGTTTTCCCAAGGTGTCTCCAGTGAAGCTGGAGAAAATATATGCATGTGTATAGGTTCAAATATAACAGCAAACCCTGACTGTACTGCCTCCATTTGCAGGAGGAGTTAGATTCAGGGTTGCCATAGCAGCCACCCACGCTCACACACACAAAGGGGTGGTGGAAAAGAGAGAAAAGCAGCTAGCAGAGAACAGAATCTATTGTTAAAAAGACAGCGGTACCTTTCAATGTAATTACAAGCAGGAATCCTGATTCTTAGTCTGAACCGCTGTTTAATGATAGATTTCTGAGTGCTAGATTGTTATTACATTTTTTTTTCTCTAAACATATCTACCACCTGAACCTCTGGTTTTAACTTTTATGGATGCAGAGGTTATGTAGGACCAGGAGGGAATTCAGCTAACCACACACACATTAGGGCTGTTGCTGCTGCTTAGTCGCTTCAGCCGTGTCCAACTCTGTGCGACCCCATGGACTGTAGCCCACCAGGCTCCTCTGTCCATGGGATTCTTCAGGCAAGAATATTGGAGTGGGTTGCCATTCCCTTCTCCAGTAATAAATAATCAACTATTACACAATAATAAAAATAATAAAGAAATTTTAAAATAAATAAGAACTAGTAAAATATTCAATAAATAAAAGTAAAGCACTAGTGCCTGGCATATACTACATGCTCAATAAATGTTTGCTAATAATAATAATCATTATTGTTAAAACATCTCCAAGTGTTTACTACAGACTAGAACAGCGTGTGCGTGTGTGCTCAGTCACTTCGTTGTGTCTGACTCTTTGAGACCCCATGGCCTGTAGCCTGCAAGGCTCCTCTGTCCATAGGACTTTTCAGGCAGGAATGTTGGTGTGGGTTGCCATTACTCCTCATGGGATCTTCCCAACCCAGGGATTGAACCTTATTTCTGGTGTCTCCTGTACTGGCAGGTGGATTCTTTACCACTGTGCCAACCTGGGAAGCCCCAAGTCTAGAGAAGTGTGACTTATAATTCAGACATAGCTTAAATAAGTGCCTTTAAGTAACTTGGTAAAACAAACAAACAGATAAGAAGTTGCTAAACAAATGCCAGCAGACACACCATTTTGGCAGAATAAAAACACCAGGTGTTTCACTACACTAACACACTCACTACCACTGGCATACCCTGATTACACAACGAAGTCTATATTAGTGCTAAGATAATTATGTATCAGTATTTGGTGTCTGAGAGTATTCCGGAATTTGTCTCAAGTCACTGGCTTGGTCACATATCTATACACAAGATGTGTTTACAATTAATGTGTGTTAGTTGCTTAGTTGTGTCTGACTCTTTGCGACCCCATGAACTGTATAACCTGCCAGGTTCATCTGTCCATGGGATTTCCCAGGCAAGAATACTGGAGTGGGTTACCATTTCCTTCTCCGAGGGATCTTCCCAACCCAAGGATCAAACCCAGGTCTCTTGCACTACAGGTAGATTCTTTACCATCTGAACCACCAGGGAAGACCTTTACAATTAATACCCAGATACAAATACAAACATAAGATTTAGATGTAATGACAAGGAAAGAAAAATATTTTACTGTTCTTGATTCACACAAGTTTTAAATCTTCATATTAAGGCTAACTGCTCCACCTTCTAGAGGAGTTGGAACAAAGAGTCAAGCAATTTAGTGACTAAGAAAGAACACACATGGATTAGAAGATTTTATATCAAGTCTAGAAGTACCTTAAAATGTGTAGCAGAAAGCAAAACTAATGGGCTAAAGAAATCAGGGGCAATTAGAGGAACAGTGTTGGAAGCAGTATGAGGGTAAGAAAAGAGTTGTAACTGGAAAATTGTACAGAAGAGAAAATGGATAGAATGATATTTGGTCCTTAATGCTATAAAAATTTTCCTGATGGGATTTCTTTTAAAGTCCAAGAAGTGAATGGTAGAATTAACTTGGCTTAAACATTTTAAAAATGTTAAAACGCACACCCTTATGACCTCCAAAATGACTCGGCCATTGTGAGTATTATATAGGATGCTATAGTTCCACTCTTAAATTGTCTTTTATCTAGAAATCTTTATTTCCAATATCAAGCAGAGGTGTCACAGGAAATATTCTCTCTTTTAGAGATAAACGTACAAGCTTACATTAGGAACATTAGAAACATTTCCATAAATGAATAGCTCTTTGAGGGGAAAAACAATTCTGAGTTTTTCCAAGCAATTAGAAATTAGTTAAATTTGGCTTGACATTGGCCCTGAGATCTCTTGTCAATGAGCTGAAATCAGAAGTAGTTACTGGCACCATTTACTAGGAGAACTCCAAAAGGAAAAATGTTCTGCACTTCTTACTGGAGCTAAGAAAAAGTCTTCAAAGAACACTTTTGGAGTGCAACTTTATAGCTTCAAGGCAGCCTCTGGTGATAGAGAGTAAGAATGATGGATACAAACACTGGGGACAAGAGCTGCCTGCCAAGGCTGCTCTTCTTCCTACTCCTGCCCACCATTAATGCACTCAGTGGTGACCACTTCCTTCCACCTAGACGTCCTAAGACAGCTGCACTTACGGTCTGGCTCTTACCACTAGAATGACGGCAAATACTCAAGAATAAATAAAACGAGTATCATTTTTAAGGGCATTTTGGTTAGTTCTATAACAAAATACTAAAACAGTGGTTGAGATACTAAGATGATAGAGTTACCAATAAAAAAGAACTTTCTAGAAAAAGAGTGTGTCTTTCCCTACCTACACCAGAGAACACTGGAAGTTGAGTAGGCGGCAAAGAGGCCTCGGTAGTTCTCTTAATTGCACTATTATAAGTTTATAAGAACTGCATAGGACAAATTTGTTTCCATTAAGCCCTATTTAATATAAAGACAAACATATTCTCAAATGGAAATGCTAATGGCTATATTTTTTAATACAACCAACTACCCACACATAATCTCATGAGAGTCAACTGACTTAATTTTAGTCACAGTACCAACAGCTATTATTAAAGATAAATTAAATGGCCTGCAGAAAATCTAATCCTTACTTACTGTCAGATACATAGCTGCATAGACACTGAGAGCCGCTTCTTTGGATGGAAAAGTCTTCCTTGCTCTCATGATGAGATCTGGGTTGCCTGTGCAGGCTTCTTCCCCACTGATGAACTGCGTATATTGCTGACACCCAAGTGCCGTGTAGTTGGGTTTACACAGGGCAAGAAAATGGGGAGCCAGGTTTCCTGTGACAACTTGTCCAGCATTTACAAAGATATCTGTTGCAAACAGTCCAAATGTATAAATTCCTGAGGAAGAAAAACACACCATTTTAAACCCTTTGGTTTGTTGTGGTTCAGTTTACAATAAACCAACATGGAAATATTTTAGAAACTATAGAATAGTTCATACACGTCCATACATATGGTTCCTTCCATTTCACTCCCTCCAGCTTCCCCCTTTGCTTTCTGAAGTAGTGGGAGTGTTAAATTATTTAACATATTGAGTTGTCTGCCACTGGCTACATTTTTATGCATGGCAGGTTTATAAGACATAAGATAAAAGAAGAAAATATATTCTAAGACTGTGTTTGGGTAACGTGATTTTTTAAATGGAGATGTGTTTCCCTTGAGAGGGTTCAGTCTATCACCTTCTACTAATGTTAGCAATCTTTCTTTTTTCCCTATTTCTGAATATCTTACTAACATAATACAGAGCAGTCATCTCCCTTTAATTATACCTCTTAAGCCCATTCTAACTAATATTAACTCAGCTGGAGGTGCCAATTAGCAAAATCCTAGGCTATCAGTTTTAAAAAATCATGTAACTGCTAAGTCCCAGTTATCTTTTATGTACTGAGTTTCAATTTCTCAAGTTTGGGACAATTTAGTAAATAATAAAGCAATTAGATTATCATTTTTAAATTATCTTCACAATATTAAAATTTACTTGCTTTGTTTACCTGAACATAAAAAATTAAGTACATAAATTTCCCCCCTTTCGTAAGGAATATGTCAATTTACTCAAAAACAAAAACTGTTTTCTAAATTCAATATAATTGGCCACTAATGCCAAAACTTATCTCTCTATTTAGGTAAGAAAGGCAAAACAGATTCTTTGGCATCATTGTCAAACTTCCAGCTATAATCTACAAGGATGTGGTATTAATGTAAAGAAATCCATTCTTTTATAATTTTTGATAATAAAATCCATCAAGGACATTTTAAAACTATACCAAAATACTACTTCCCAAACAGCTGGTTCATTAAAAAGGCATATAATTCTATTATGATAATTAGATGCTTTTTTTCTTTGTCATGTATTTCTGGATTGTTTGTTTCCTAAGGCTTTACATAATTATTGACTGTTGTGTTGCAAATCAGCAGGAAAAAATATTTTTCCAGTTAGATACATGACTATCTTTTCATTTTCAAAGTATTATATAAGATTATAAAAGGTTCTAACACCCAAATCCGCACACAGCAAAGCTCCATGTGTATATAAACCACAATGAAACAAAGACCTTAGTTCCTTATTGAAAACATTTACAAGGAAGAGCTTTCTTTCCATCTTACCAGCATTCCATGAGTCATACAAGTAAATGTTATTAAAATCAGAAATTTGGCAGAGGCAGAGAAAAAGAACAGAATGAAGCTCAATAAAATGTCATTGTATATACCCTCACCTTTCAAATCTCATGGCCTAGCATGGGAACCTAAATGGCAAGCGTTCATCTCTATTCTCTTGAAATCTAGGCTAAGATGTACTCATTTTATTTAACTAAACCATTCTTTTATCAGGTATAATAAGTTTTCCTGTCTAGAGAGGAATATTTGATAAGGATATGGAAATGTCTCTTGATATTTATAAAGCTCCCAAATGTGCTTCAGAATTAAAATAGTGCATCAGGCCCAAGTCCAATATTGAAGTTGTCTACAAAGATACTTATGTAAGTGAGATCCCATGAGTGTATCCTCCAGATACACTGGAGTGTGACCTCCAGAATAAAGTCACTAAAAAAGAGTGATGTCCTAGTCTATAGTAATGCTTTTCTTACAAGCTTCCCTTTTATTATAGTAAACTAGAAACATCCAAATCATGATAAACAAGGAAACAAGAAACAAATCAAGTACTTCTAAATATCTTTTAAATCACATAAATAAGAAACATGCACAGGCTTAAACGCATACTTTATGCCATTCAGGCAGAGCTTGTTTTATTGAACTTCACTTTATTGGACTTCATGAATAATACTTTTTTTTTTTTTTACAAATGGGAGGTTTGTGGCAACCCTGTGTTGAGCAAATCTACTGGCGCTATTTTTCCAATAACATTGGCTCACTCTGCGTGTCTCTGTCACATTTTAGCAATTCTCCCAATATTTCAAGTTTTTCATTATGATTTATTTGTTATTGGTAATCTATGGTCGTTCTTTGGGTGCAAGACATACTGTACCCATATAAGGCAGCGAACTTGATAAATGTGTGTGTTCTGACTGCTTTACCAACTACTCATTCCCCTATATTTCTCTCCCTCTCCTCCAGCCTCCCTACTCTGTAAGACACAATATTATTGAAATTAAAAATCCTACAATAGCCTCCAAATATACAAGTGAAAGGAACAGTCACACATCTCACCCTTAATCAAAAGCTAGAAAGGATGAAGCTCCATGAGAAAGGCATGTCGAAAGCTGAGACAGGCTGAAGGCTAGGTCTCTTGTGACATTTAGCCAAGTCATGAATGCAAAGAAAAAGCTCTTTAAGGAAATTAAAAGTGCTACGCCAGTGAACACACAAATGATAAGAAAGTGGAACAGCCTTACTGCTGATTTGGAGCAAGTTGTAGTGGTCTGGACAGATCCAGTCAACCCCAGTACTCCATTAAGACAAAGCCTAATCCACAGCAAGGTCCTAACTCTCTGCAATTCTACAGAAGCTGAAAGAGGTGAGCAAGTTGCAGAAAAAAAGTGTGAATCGAAGCTAGCAGAGGATGATTCATGAGGTTTAAGGAAAGAAGTCATCTCCATGGCAGGAAAGTACAAGGTGAAGCATCAAGTGCTGATACAGAAGCTGCAGTGTTATTCAGATGACCTAGCCAAGATCATTAATGAAGGTATCTACATTAAAGTACAGATTTTCAATGTAGATAAAACAGCCTTCTATTGGAAGAAGATGCCACCAAGCACTTTCAGATCTAGAAAGAAGAAAATGCCCGGCTTTACAGCTTCAAAAGACAGGTTGACTCTCTTCTTTGGAGCTAATGCAGCTGGTGAATTTAAGGTGAAACCAATGCTCACCTACTACTCTGAAAAGTCTAGGGCCCTAAAGAGTTATGCTAAATATACTCTGCCTGTGCTCTATAAATGGAACCATGAAGTTTGGACAACAGATTATCTATTTAGTAACATGGTTTACTAAATATTTTAGGCCCATTGTTAAAACCCGCTGCTTAGAAAAAATATTCAAGTTATTACTGCTCACTAACAATGCACCTGGTCACCCAAGAGCTCTGATGATGGCGATGTACAATGAGATTAATGTTGTTTTCATGCCTGCCAACACAACATTTATTCTGCAGGTCATGGATCAAGGAGGACTTTTGATTTTCAAGTCTTACTGTTGCAGGGAAGAGCCAATTCTGATTCCATGTTGGATCTGTTTCTTTGATTTTAATCTTCACTTTTCATTGGTTTTTTTTTTTTTTTAAATATATCACACATAATGATCTGTCTCCAGGAACCCTACCCCTCTGCCTTTATTAGAGACAGTCTGACCCAGTCCACCTGTAAATGGCTGCACAGAAGAAGAAATTAACATATCCCCTATTTTGCAAGATAAATACCTTTTTACTTTACTTCCTCACCTCCTTTCCCTCTCTGTTCTATAAAAGACATTGGCACCCAGACTCCAATAAGATGGTCATTTTGAGATATTAGTCTGCCATCTTTTTGGTCAGCCAGCTTTCCAAATAAAGTCCTATTCCTTGCCTCAACACTGGTTTCTTGGTTAATTGGCGTGTTGTACGGTGAGCAGAGTGAGCTTGGTCTCAGTAACATTATTATTTAAGAAGTACATTTCATAAATTTGTAGCTGCCATGGATAGGGATTCCACTGATGGTTCTGGTCAAAGGGAATTTAAAATCTTCTAGAAAGGACTCACTATTCTAGATACCATTAAGAACATTCATGATTCATAGGCAGAGGTTAAAATATTAACATTAACCCTGTGAACGAGACAGCAAAAGAGACAGTGATGTATAGAACAGTCTTATGGACTCTGTAGGAGAGGGAGAGGGTGGGGAGATTTGGGAGAATGGCATTGAAACATGTAAAATATCATGTAAGAAACGAGATGCCAGTCCAGGTTCGATGCAGGATACTGGACGCTTGGGGCTAGTGCACTGGGACGACCCAGAGGGATGGTATGGGGAGGGAGGAGGGAGGAGGGTTCAGGATGGGGAACACATGTATACGTGTGGTGGATTCATTTTGATATTTGGCAAAACTAATACAATTATGTAAAGTTTAAAAATTAAGTAAAATTAAAAAAAATATTAATATTAATAGGAGTTTGAAAGAAATTGACTTCAACCCTCATGGATGATTTTGAGGGGTTCAAGAACTAAGTGGAGGAAGTAACTGCAGATGTGGTGGAAATAACAAAAGAATTAGAAGTGGAGCCTGAAGATTTGACAGAATCACTGCAATCTCATGATAAAACATGAATGGGTGAGGATTTGCTTCTCACAGATGAGCAAAGAAAGTGGTTTCTTGAGATTGGAATCTACTCCTAGGGAAGATGCTGTGGAGATTGTTGAAATGACAACAAAGGATTTGAAATACTACATAAAGCAGCAGCAGGGCTTGAGAGAACTGACTATAACTTCAAAATAAGTTCTATCATGGGTAAAATGCTATCAAGGAGCATTGCATGATACAAAGAAATCACTAGAGAAAGGAAGAGTCAATCACTATGGCTAACTTTGTTATTATCCTATTTTAAGAAATTACCACAGCCACCCCAATCTTCAGATTCTACCAATATGATCAGCTGAGGCAAGACTCTCCACCAGCAAAAAGATTACAACTCATTAAAGGTTCCAATGATGATTAGCATTTTTTAGCCATTTTTATTTTTAAAAGTATTTTTACTTAAAGTATGTATTTTTTCAATAGACTAAAATATAGTATAAATATAACTTCTATATGCACTGGGAAACCAAAAAAGTCATGTGACTCACTTGATTGTGATATTCACTTTACTGTAGTGGTCTAGAACTGAGCTCAAATATCTTAGGAGGTATGCCTGCATATTCTTTAGAAATATGGGTGCAAATGAATAAAAAAAATTTTACTTAAGTAGGCATAATATAATTTAACAGAATTTAGGAAGGTTCAGTTTCATCAAAAACATTTCAGTTCTGAGTATATTATTGCTTTTTTTGTTATTAAATGATTCTCATGCAAAGATTAAATGAGTCAAGAATACAGTATTGATGCATGTGACAAATATAATTTCTAAGTTTTATGTAAAAGTTATCCTTTCAACAGTATAAATGAGAGCTATGGGGATATATAAGTGGATGGCAATAAAAAGAACACTCTTAGATATGAAGACCTTTCATCTCCAGAGAGCTTTAAAGTCATGATGACATCTGATTAGTCTTTAATGGGCTTTTATATAGATTAGGTGATCTAAGCACAGTGTTCACAAAACTAAGATCATGGCATCTGGTCCCATCACTTCATGGGAAATAGATGGGGAAACAGTGGAAACAGTGTCAGACTTTATTTTTTTGGGGCTCCAAAATCACTGCAGATGGTGATTGCAGCCATGAAATTAAAAGACGCTTACTCCTTGGAAGGAAAGTTATGACCAACCTAGATAGCATATTAAAAAGCAGAGACATTTGCCAACAAAGGTCCGTCTAGTCAAGGCTATGGTTTTTCCAGTGGTCATGTATGGATGTGAGAGTTGGACTGTGCAGAAAGCTGAGCGCCGAAGAACTGATGCTTTTGAACTGTGGTGTTGGAGAAGACTCTTGAGAGTCCCTCGGACTGCAAAGAGATCCAACCAGTCCATTCTGAAGGAGATCAGCCCTGGGATTTCTTTGGAAGGAATGATGCTCAAGCTGAAACTCCAGTACTTTGGCCACCTCATGGGAAGAGTTGACTCATCGGAAAAGACCTTGATGCTGGGAGGGATTGGGGGCAGGAGAAGGGGATGACAGAGAATGAGATGGCTGGATGGCATCACTGACTCAATGGACATGAGTGTGGGTAAACTCCGGGAGTTGGTGATGGACAGGGAGGCCTGGCGTGCTGTGATTCATGGGGTCGCGTAGGGTCGGACACGACTGAGCGACTGAACTGAACTGAACTGAACTGAAACACAGTATCTCCACAGTTGTCATTTTGATCCCATCAATATGAGAAAAACATCGAAGGGTTATAGTATCCTTAATCTTAATACTAATAAGAATTTATCCTAAATGTTGTTTAATATATACAGTTGTATTTTTTATTATTTGATAAAGCCAGGAAAGAATAATCTATATTAAGTTTAATTGTTCAGTTAAAAACTTGCCTTGGCCAAATGTCTATTGGATTGAGATGATTTTCAGTAATTCATATTCATATGTGTTAGTGCTAGAATCTGAGATTTAAAGTATCATTAAATCTTGTCCCTTAATAAAATCACCAATACAATTTTGTTGGTATTACAAAAAAAAAAAAGCAACAATTGAAAAGTAGTTCATGGAGTGATACTTATTATAATTAACAAATACGGCATTTATTTGTCCAGCTATTCTTTTTGTCTTTTGTGACATTCAGTAATCAACCTAGATCATCATTTCTACCTAAGCATTGTTTCTGAAATTTAACAAACACTAAACCATTTCTTTTATTTACATAATTTTTAATTTCTTTCAGAATATTAAATATCCAAGTGTGGTGGGATTTTTTTTCCCTTAAGATAATGTGGAAATGACACCATGAAGTGGAGTTTTGCAGAACAGGAGAGAAAATAATATGAAGTGTTTATTTTAAAACCAAATAGACACATTTCAAAGAAAATATAACCTAATATTTTCAAACAGTTAAAATGCTGGTCATTTTAAAGGTTAGCTTATACATAAACATTATTTCAGAAACAATAAAAACAATTCAGTGAACACATACCAAGAAATCGTACAGTTCTCCTCACCAGTGGATTTATATAGCAACAGTCTCCAGTTAAAATAGTTTTCTCCTGGTTTTCAAAATCCCTTGTGGCCAGTTGTAGGCAAAACACAGCAGTTTCTCCAACTATTATCTTGCAAGGAAATAAAAGATTAAAGAATATTAGAATTTAACCAGCATAAATGCAGAATATTTCTACTTTTAAAAAATGGATAAAAATGAGTTCTTTTGAGTGGTAACAATCTCAATATAAAGCTGAACCATATTTGGTTGACCAAACCTTTTTACTATAATCTCCCCCCCATATATATAAAACCCACATTTCTCTTAATTCAAAAATGTATGAAATTAATAATGGTATGGGACAGGGGGTGGGGTGGGATGGAGGTCCAAAAAGGAGAGGATATATGTATACATATAACTGATTCACTTCATTGTATGACAGAAACTAACACAATATTATAAAGCAACTATACCCCAATTAAAAAACATCACCCAGCAAGGTACTAGAGCAAGTGTCATGTGTCATAATAATATTGATGAGGAAATTAGAGCTTGAGGAGGTTAAACAATTTGCTCCCCATAAGGCCAATCACAAGCCAGACATAAGTTTCTGACTCAGTCGTCGATCTTTTGACTCGATTTAATACCATGAACAACCATACTAGAAATAAGATTATGAGAAAAGAAACCAGAGCCAATAGCACATCTCCTAATTTCATTGTTTAGGTTACTTTTTAGGTCATCTTATCAAGGTTAAATATAAGACTATATAGGGACTCCCTGACACCCACTAGAGAAGTGATTTTGGGGTCTTTGTGAAAAGCAATATCTATGATTACAAGATATTCAAAATTCAAAGTGGGAGGTAGACAAAGAGATCACAGGAGATCAAGTGTTTGACTTAATTTTATCCCAATATGTATCCCAATAGCTGTATGCAACAGATCATGAGGTATCTCTGAATTTTTATCCTTCCTTCTGTCTCCTTTTCTTCTACTATATTTCTTCTTACAAGTATGTGAGAGTTCAAGGTTTAACCAGAAGATGTTGAGCTGAATTAATTTAAAGGAATCTAGTCTTGTCTGTCTGGTGAGGCACAACTGAATTAGGAAAGGCTAGAGTCTAAAGCTTTCCAAATCCTCCTGAAGTTTTTAACTTTGGCAAAGTAGAGAAGGTTTGTGACAAAACAGTTCATTTAGTCTAAAAAGGAACAAGAGGTATTTTTTACAGGTTCGTCAGCTGCCACCAGGGCCCTAGGAAACACTGACAAATAGACAAGCTGAGTGTCTGACATCTTATCTCCTGTTCTGAATCACTTTTTTATGGCCTACCTTCCTCTCAGCTTCTCCTTGAAAGTTACTGAGTTTTCAATTTCAACTTTTTCCAAGTCTGTTTTGCCTAATTCAGTTCAGTTCAGTCTCTCAGTCGTGTCTGACTCTTTGCGACCCCATGAATCACAGCACACCAGGCCTCCCTGTCCATCACCAACTCCCGGAGTTCACTCAAACTCATGTCCATTGAATCGGTGATGCCATCCAGCCATCTCATCCTCTGTCGTCCCTTCTCCTCCTGCCCCCAATCCCTCACAGCATCAGGGTCTTTTCCAATGAGTCAACTCTTCACATGAGGTGCCCAAAGTATTGGAGTTTCAGCTTCAGCATCATTCCTTCCAAAGAACACCCAGGACTGATCTCCTTCAGAATGGACTGGTTGGATCTCCTTGCAGTCCAAGGGACTCTCAAGAGTCTTCTCCAACACCACAGTTCAAAACCATCAATTCTTCAGCGCTCAGCTTTCTTCACAGTCCAACTCTCACATCCATACATGACCAAGGGAAAAACCATAGCCTTGACTAGACGGACCTTTGTTGGCAAAGTAATATCTCTGCTTTTGTCCAGAATGTTTCAAATTCTAACATTCTATCATCCACTCCACATAATCAGCTGACTGGTGCCCTGATTCTGCCCTCTGAGCCTCCTCTTCTCCAGGGCAGGTATCATGGTGTCTCCACTGACAGGTTGGCTCCATCCCACAGTACACTGAACCCTGAGCTCAGTCTGTTAACACACTACAGTCCCTAGACTGTAGCAGACACCCAAGAATTCTGAGTGTATGAATTAATTCATCCTCGCTAGATCAGAGGTCTTCATCTGCCTCTTTTACTTTATTCCTAATAACCAACATTTTCTGCCTTGTTTCTGCAGTGAAGGCTCTACCCTATATCCTAGTTCCTGTAACCAGGTTCTGTGTGCTTAGTTTCTGACTTGCTTACCCATTTCCAGTTACCAGACTAAAAGCTGCCTTGTTCAGGCTACTCTTCCGAGTTTTCCTAATGATAACCTCTTGCTTGTCTGTATCTCTGCACATTGCACTTTTCTGAGTTTTCTGTTTATGTCTTGAGCATACCTGACAAACTGTCAAGGTCAATATTATTTGGCTACCACTAAAAGTGTGTGTGGGTTAGTTTTTCAGTAGTGTCGGACTCTTTGCGACTCTGTTGACTGTATATCCCACCAGGCTCCTTTGTCCATGAGATTTCCCAGGCAAGAATACCAGAGTGGTTGCCATGCCCTTCTCCAGGGGATCTTCCTAAACCAGGGATTGAACCCAGGTCTTCTGCATTGCAGGCAGATTTTTCACCACCTGAACCACTAAAAGAATCCCAATCAAACTGGATTAAGAAAAATAGGGAATTTAATCTAAGGTTGGCAGGTTATCTCAGAACCTAGTGTTGTGTAACGCACAGGATTGGGTCCAGGGTTGGAAATGTCTCAGGAGTCCAGGCAACCATTCTCTCAGTCTCATTCTTATTTTCTAGAGTTATGCTCTCACCTCAATTCTCTGAATGTCTGACTCATTCTTGTCTTTCTGCAATCTGCGTCTCCTGCTTCTTAGTGTATATGAGTGCCCCAGCAGGCTCCAAGAACTCTGTGTTGAACATGTCAGCTCAGTTCAAGGAAAATTCAACTAATTAGATTTACTGAACCCGGAGTAAAAACTTCCGAAAGGTTCAGCTTGAGACAGGTGTCTCTTCTGGTCCAATTAATCAAGGTAAAGAAGGTGTGATATGGTGTATGAAAACTGCCTTGTGGGTATAAAGGTTAGTTTTCAAAGAGTCGCAGTGATGTCTACTTCAAACTCCCATCCATTATACCTTGCTGGACCTCCTCCCTGCTAGCTCTTGCCTAGACTAGCATTTCCATCATGTTCTCTGGATACTGTGTTTTGTTTGCATACCTGGACTTTACCTAACCAAATGCATGTGCCTAGGCCCTAGTGTCTGCTTTTCTTTAGCGGGTATGTCTGCTTTCCATGCTCTAATCCTCCCTCCCTCACTGTGATATCTATGGGACTCCTCAACCAAATCATATTCTTAACTTCCCCCATCTCAACTTCCTAAGTCAAAACTCCCACTGCTACAACTCTCAGATAAATTCAAGTAAAGAAAATAACACAATTCTTATTATGATGAATACCTAGATGCCTAGGAGTTAAGGACATGGCACTGATCTTTAAAGAAGGGTTTATAATCCAGTTGGGTGGACACAAAATGAAACTATGGTGGAATGCTGGACATGCTGAGTTTTGACTGGTGTGGATAATAAGTGCCAGTAGAACATTTAGGAAGCGTCACTGACTCACTGAAGGCATCTATAGTGGCCATGAAATGTGCACCACTGGCATCTCTGCTCTGGGAGGGTTTTGGTCTGATGGTTCCAGTTGTCACTCCTTTGGATTAATTACTGAGTCACAGGTTTCCCAGATGGTTCAGTGGGTAAAAAAATCAGCCTGCAACGCAGAAGGCTTGCAGGAGATGCAGGTTTGATCCCTGGGTCGGGAAGATCCCTGGAGGATGGCCACTGCAGTATTCTTGTCTGGAGAATCTAATGGACAGAGGAGCCTGGCAGAGTATAGTCCATAGAGTTGCAAAGAGTTGGACACAACTGAAGTGACTAAGCATGCATGTGACTGAGCACTGCTTGTGGGCTCTCCTAGAAATGGCTAAGCATGGTGGGGGAATTCAGGTGAGTCTATTCCTCCAAGATGTGACATAAAGACTCCCCACAATTCTGGTCAAAGTTTTCTTGGAACTATGCGGTACTCTGAGATACCTCCTACCCTATCCTTCTTCCTTCCCTCTCTCCTTCACATGAGTCAGACCTTCATCATAATCTGAATGTTCTCCTGCCTTCTCTGGCTTACCACCCTCCAAGTTTTGTCTTTTACAAATGTTTCCCTTGATAAATCTCTTATATATTTAGTCACATTTGGTACCTGCTTCTAGGAGAACCGGTGGCTCAGATGGTAAAGAATATGCCTGCAATGCAGGAGACTCGGGTTCAGTCCCTGGGTCAAGAAAATCCCCTGGAGAAGGAAACAGAAACCCACTCCAGTAGTTTTGCCTGGAGAATTCCATGGACAGAAAAGCCTGGCGGGCTATAGTCGATGGGGTCACAAAGAGTCAGACACAACTGAGAAACTAACACTTTCACTTTTTTCCCCTAGGAGAACCTAAATTAACATGACATGAAAGAAAGATAGGGGGTGATCCTTACTACACTACAAGGAAGAATAATTATTAGACAGATGGAGAGAATTCTGATGCAAGCCCTACAGAGAAGGCAGTATTAGAACAGGAAAGGAGATAGCATTTCTCCCAGTAGCTCTCAACTTGACCTGAACATAGGTTAAGGCGGATTAAGTCTGCCTTGGAGGTAGAGGCTCTGGGCAGTGAATTGCAGACCTAAATTCTAAATTCTATGTTCCTTGATTTTTATTTTGATTCTTTTTCTCTTAGCCTGTCAGAAGCCCACTCTAGAGGACTTCATTTCTCCTAAGGCTTTACCAACCCCTGCTACTAAATATTTCTTTCTCCCTTGGGCTCCAGATGCAAATCTCCACTTATTACAAAGCAAAACCACTTATTACATAGCAAAATCTCTGCATGCTCAGATTGGCATGTTGAAGTGCTCCAAGCCTTCCCATCCGAGACGAAATTCCTGCCTCCCACCCTAAACCTCCTGCCACCTTGGACACACAGGCTGAAATTCTCACCTTTACCTCAACACTAAAACCTTCATTTCCTTCCTTTGCCTCTATCAACTGTTAAATTCTATCAGCTTCCCTGGTGGCTCAGTCCAGTAAAGAATCCCCCTGCAATGGAGGAGACTGCCTGCAATACAGAAGACCCTGGTTTGATCCCTGGGTCGGGAGATCTCCTGAAGGAGGAACGGTAACCCTCTCCATTATTCTTGCCTGGGAAATCCCACGGACAGAGAAGCCCAGTGGGCCACCATCCATGGGGTCACAAGAGTCGAACGTGCTAATGACTAAACCATTCCACCCCCACCACCAGTGCTCTTATATTTTGATTGTATTTCAAATATATACACTTCTATCATTATCCCTATTTAAAAATTCAGTCCCTCATCATTTCTTTCCTGCATTAAAGCATCATCAGAATTCAGCTTCTGTGCTTTCATATTCTCTGCTCAAATTGTGTGCAATCCAGGTCCTCTATTTACAATTTCCAGTGTGTCTTCATAGGCAATGGAATGACAGGAGCTGTTGTAATAGACTATTTACAGATGAACCTAAACCCATCTTTTTCAGCTTCTCTTACAAACCTCCAGACATGCAATGTTATAGTCACAGCTAAACTTTTTCATTCTCAAACATACCAGGCATTCCCATATATTCTGGCTTTTATACTTGGGCAATGGTAGGCAGTTCTGTTCTTAAGACATGATTTACATATTGCCTACTCTACTGCAGCTCTATTCCTGAGACAAGCCATCCCTCCCTCTCTGCATTCCAATAGCACTTTGTACATTTATTATGGTACTTTACACATGCTTTTATAAGTATCAGCAACATCTGTCTCCTCCACTTAATTGAGAGGTTCTCTGAGACAAGGATTGTATAATGTTTTCTTTATACTTTCATATTAAAGCACAGTGACTGGCAATGAATATGAATGGCTGCTAGAATGAATGAAATTTAGCTCAGTCTTCCCTTAGAGATAAGGACACTGATCCAGAGAGAAATAAAGACGTTAATCATGTCTATTCCTGGCACAGCCAAAATTTGAATCCAAGATCAGAGCTATTTTGACCACAGTCTCTATCTAGGACTGTGTAAGCCTTTCCTCTAATTTTTCCAGGTTAAGCCAGATCACCTCCCTGCTCCACTCTGACACTCCTCAAGACTCAAGACACACCCAGGAGTTCCAGTGTATCTCTACAGTTTTAAGGGAAACTTGTTGGGGCACAAAGCACCTTCACAGCTCCTGGGGTCTCCAGGTATAAGAGAACTGAGTATAGAAAGACTTTCCTGATCCTTTTGACGCACATTCCAGTCTTCCAACAAAGACCAAAAGAGCTTCACACCATCCTTTCTAACTCTGCCATTATTATTTTTTTTTTTGAGGTTCTGTTTTCAGAGAAATTTCTTCATATTTCTTTTGATCCTTATATGTAACTGAGGACCTGGTGGTTTGGTCATTTCACCACCATTGGCAAGAGAAGTTCTTAATCGCGAATCACCGCCTGCCATTTTCATTAGATTCCCGAAGAAGCTCTTGGTGAAAGATCCTGATTGGCTGTTTTCTCTCCTGGGAGTGGGAGACAGGAAGCATGACAGGACAAAGACATAGAAGCAAGAGACGGAGATGCGAAAGCTGTGTCACTCCATCCTTTGCCGTTTTCCTTGATAAAATTCCCTTTCTCTGTGAACTTGTAACTGAAAGCTGTTTCCAGAGAGAGCTGAGGGGATGAACAGTGCTAACTGAGCACGGAACCTCCTCCTGTCTGCCACAGGCTGCAGCTGGCTCCAGAGAGTGAGAAAGGAGTGGGACACTGGGAAGGACATCGGAGGCCCTGGTGGGGAAAATCAACTGATTTCCTGAGAGCCAGCAGTTCACAGGGGACATTCCTCCCCCACCTCAGCAAAGATTCTGATTCACTGGGAAATAACAGAAAAAGGAAAAGACTCTAACGGTAGAGGGAGGTGTAGGCTGGCACAGGAAGAACACAGCAGGAAACCCTCAGTTCATTTCTTGCATCTGTTTTCCAGCTCCCCTCATATGGCCTCACTAACCTCATCCCACCACCAGCCCTCCTCTGCCAAGAGAGGCGAAGGCCCTGCTCCCCCAGTTCTACAGGAAACCCTGAAGCAATGTCCGTGGAAGTTCACTCAAGATCTAGGACAATATATCCAGAATGTGGTAAGATGCCCACCAAGGGCTGGGGAGCTGATACTGAAGGACTGTCACTACCTCACAGGGCTGCGTGTGAGCAAGTGCTGTTCCGTGAGTCACAGTCCCCTCCCCACCACAACCGGACAGTCCACCTCCTTGGAGGAAACAGTTGTGCTCCTGAATCTCTCCCACCCTGAAAATGGAAGTCCTAAGTCCACTGAGCAACCAAAAGGGAGGACTATGTTCTAAGTACTATGTCCTAGTACTATGATCCATCATCCTCCAACTGAGCCATCTGTCACACTTTATTGAACTCAGTGTTGACACCGTGAAGCTCCGTGAACCCTATCTTGTTTATCAAGCTGTACCTATACACCCACCCCTACTTCCTAAATGACCCATTCATGTCTCCATCTCATCTTTGACGATAGATCTGGTATCCAGTTCTGTTTTTATCTTCTACCCTGTTCCCCAGCTGGCTGATGAATAGCAAGCTACAAAAATGCAGCTGTGAATCATAAATCACTAAGTATAAATATCTCTATTATGAGCACATGCTGCCCTCATACCTCAACTCCCAAAGGCTGACCCTCTGGGAGACATATTTCTTAATGACAAACTGAACCAAGTTTTTTCTTATGACATCATAGTCAAACTCCAAACAGCTTCATATTTTCATTTTTTAAAAATCCAATGAGAAATTCCTCTCCCTTTCAACTGGCCACTCAAACATACCCAGGCTTCATCAGCTTGAGATTAGTACAAGAAAAAATTTCAGATGTACTGCACCAGCAGAAATCATGCAATCAGTGTCACGGTACTTGGCATGAGTCTCACACACTTCAGATATATGTCAAATAATACCTGAAAAGCAACTTGAATTTATAAAAGTCTAGTAATGGCACACAGTTAAATTTTAAAATGTAGGAGGGTATATGTTCCTATCAAACACATCATGCATTCTTGGTTATTATAAAGACACATATATAGAGAGTGAGCTCATTTCCCATCTAGCCAAGGAGAGTTCTAGGCTAAACTAGGAGGTAAAAAGCTACTTTGATACTATCTTATTAACTTTGTATCTTGATATAGAGAAACAGGTTTCTCCCATGTATATATGGATTTCATACTTGCTAAGTAAGACAGTTGCTAACTTCTTGGAACAGTTTCCCAGTAAAACTGAGGTTCAGAGAGAGGAGAATAAATTGAACTAAAAAAATAATACTTGGCTTCCCTGGTGGCTCAGATGGTAAAGAATCTGCCTGCAGTGCGGGAGACCTGGGTTCGATCTTCCTGGGTCAGGAAGATCCCCTGGAGAAGGGAATGTCTACCCACCCCAGTATTCTCGCTGGGAGAATCCCATATCTCATAGACAGAGATGCCTGGTGGGTTATGGTCCATGGGGTCGTCAGACATGACTAAGTGACTAACACTTTCCCTTTCCCAAAGAGGTAATAGCTGTACGATCCCTCCTAGCATTTAAGACACTGTGGCTATGTCTTGCTATAACCTATATATATGTCAGAATTTGACCACCAAAAACTTGTGTTCTTGATTTCATAGCGTAAAGTTGCTACTTAGCCTGGACCAACATTCCCTGCACGCCTGCCTCTAGGTGACTTATATCAAGGGATGAGTGACTTATGACAGTTTCAGACCTAAAAGGCAACAAATCAGGTGTCCTTCTCCATGTTCTCTGCCTCTATCTGCTGACTAGAAGCAAAGAGATTCCTGGGTCCAGCAGGTGTTGGTGCCACAAAGTGGAAGGAGGCTGGGTCCCCGGAGGTAGCAGGCCTGCACTGGACTACTACGTGAGTGGATGATAAACTCTAGCATATGAAGACACTGAAATGTGGGGCTAGTCACTGAAATGTGATAGCGGCTAGAGCTTGCTAATTTACCTCTTTTTCATAAAAAAGGGTTAAGTCTCAGGCTCAGAGTGTTCTGCAGAAAATAACAGTCTAGAATTAAAAAAAAAAATTGATTTTTCACTGTATTTATTTTATAGTTACCTTCTATATCAAGTGATGCTGGTATTCCATTTATAGTAATACATTTTCTTTTATAATAATGTTGGTGAAGTAGATTGGTTTGAAGAAATAATTGATAGTTGAGGTGATATGCTGCCATGATAGAAATCATGAAGGTGAGACCCTGAGAGGCAAATCTGGGAAACTTTTAATAATAGCTAACATAAACCTCTGACAAAGCAAAGGAAACAACAAGATGAAAATGCAGCCTATGGAATGGGAAAACATACATACAAATCATGTATCCAATAGACCTGGGTTCAATCCCTGGGTTGGGAAGATCCCCTGGAGAAGGGAAAGGCTACCCACTCCAGTATTCTGGCCTGGAGAACTCCATGGACTGTACAGTTCATGGGGTTGCAAAGAGTCAGACACGATTGAGTGACTTTCACTAATACTAATTCAAAACATATAAGAACTCACACATCTCAAAAGCAACAACAACAACAAAAACCAACCCAATTAAAAGTGTACAAAGGAACTATTTAGTTCCTTCCTATTCAGGCAGTTTTCAAAAAAAGATATACAAAAGACCAACAGGTACATGAAAAGGTGCCCAACATCACTAAGCAACAGGGAATGCGAAGCAAAACCATAGTGAGATATCACCTCACACTTGTCAGAAAGGCTATCATCAAGAAACATAAGAGATGACAAGTGTTGGCAAGGTATGGAGAAAAGGCAACCCTTGTGCATTGCTGGTCTGTTGATCAGAATGCAAGCTGGTACAACTACTACAGAAAACCGTACAGAGGCTTCTCAAAAAATTAAAAATAGAACTACCATGTCATCCAGCAATCCCACATCCGAGGGGTATTTATCTAAAGGAACTGAAATCAGAATACTGAAGAGACATCTGCACTCTTATATTCATTGTAACATTTTTCAAAGTATCTAAGATGTGGAAGCAACCTAAGTGTTCATTTACAGATGAATGGATAATAAAGATGTTTCATGTATATGCAGTGGGATACTATTCACCACAAGAAAGAAGGCAATCCCACAGTTTGTGACAATGTGAATGAACCTTAAGGGCATTATGCTAAGTGAAATAAATCAGATAGCGAAAGATAAATATTGCATGGGATCACTTACACATGGAATC
Source organism: Bos indicus (assembly GCF_029378745.1). Lineage (NCBI taxonomy): Eukaryota > Metazoa > Chordata > Mammalia > Artiodactyla > Bovidae > Bos > Bos indicus. The sequence goes on along the minus strand of NC_091762.1, from coordinate 44,667,669 downwards.
TAAAAAAAAGAAGAAACAGTGAAATTCATGGATACAGAAAGTAGAACAGTGGTTTGAATCCCAGGGACTGGGAAGTTGGGAAAATGCAGATATACTTGTCAAAGGGCACAAACTTTTACTTATAAGATTAACATCTTCTGGGGGTTTAATGTACAGCATGGTGATTATAGCTAAAAATAGTGTATGATATACTTGAATGATGCTAAAAGAGTAGATCTTAAACATTCTCATCACACACACACACAAATGGTAATCATGTGATGGGACAGAGATGTTGGTTACTGCTCTGGTGGTGATCATTTTGCAATATAAAATGTGTCAAATTAACACACTGTAACCTGAAACTTATACTGTTTTAGGTCAATTATATCTCAATGAAGTTGAGGAAAAAGCTTTTAAAAAACTTACATGACACGTACTACTTTTAAGGGACTATTCTCCGTACTTTGGAAATATTTTTTGTTGTTGTTCAGTCCGAACGTTCTGTCCAACTTTTTACCATCCCATGGACTGCAGCACGCCAAGCTTCCCTGTCCTTCACTATCTATAAGAGTTTTCTCAAGCTCATGTCCACTGAGTTGGTGAAATTTAATATTCAAAACAATCCTATGAGATAGGTATTGTTATTGAAATCCAGCTGCGCATGAGGAATATCAAGCAGAAATAAAGTGTCTACAGCTGGGTAGAGTGAGGACCCAGCATCTCAACCCAAGGCAGTCCACCTCCTGAGACCATGCTCTTAACCTTTACATGTTACTAGTAGCAGTTAAGATGTGGGTGTGTGGCAACCAGGAAGCCTTAATACCCTAGGGAAAGGACAGTTTTAGTGCAACAGTGGGTCAAAAGCAGCTTAGATTGAAGGATATGAAGCCAAGAACTAGATTTATTCCTGTGAATTAAGGTTTGTAGTCTTTAAAAAGGAGACTCCTGTTCAAATGCAGATGACAGGGGATAGGAAAGCAACCAATGGATGGGGCAATCATAATGAATCATTTTTTAGTTGGGAAACTAGAGGAAAGGGATCTGCTTTTTTGAGAGCGCTCTATGGGCAGAGATTCTCCGATGTGGTTCCCCACAGCAGCAGCATCCACAGCACCTGGGAACTGGATGAAAATGCTGCTTGGATTCCATCCCAATTCTAATGACTCAGCAACTCTGGGCAAGGGTTCAGACCACTAATGTTCCAATAAGCCCTCAAGCTCTCTCAGGTCTTCCCTGGTGGCTCAGCGGGAAAGAATCAGCCTGTCAATGCATGAGACACGGGTTCCATTCCTGGGTCGGGAAGACCCCCTGAAGGAGGGCATGGCAACCCACTCCAGTATTCTTGCCTGAGAATCCCATGGACAGAAGAACCTGGCGGGCTACAGTCCATAGGGTCGCAAAGAGTCAGACATGACTGAAGCGACTTAGCAAGCAAGCAAGGGAATGTGGGATGCCTGGAACAGCATAACAGAGCAGTTTGATAAGTTGGAATAGTGTGAAAGTCCAGACACTAAGCCTGGGGTGCATACGTGTGTGCAATGGGGGAGCAGCATGAGGACATAAAGGAAACATGGTCTACCTAACAACCAGACACGGACTTACATGCTATGCTCATTCTTTTTTTTTTTCTAATGATTAGAAGCTTGTTAAAAAAAAAAAATTAAAACTTCTTTCCTAATTGAAATAAAAGCTAATTAAACTTTACATGATATCCATACTTTGCTCAACCGTTCATATAAATGTAGGAGACATAGCTATGAGAAAAGTGAATCATAAGAGCACTATAATAAAATTCGTTCTGTATACTTGTGTTGTTATTTTTTTTTAATTTTTAACATATAAGGTCAGATTCTGTATATTCACAAATCTGTAGGCCAGTACTGTTATAATGCACCTGTCATTCCTCAAAAGAGCTAGTTCATCATCAATAAAATAAAAGCTACGTCGTTCAGTTGTGTCCCACTCTTTGTGACCCCACGGACTATACAGTCCATGGAATTCTCTACGCCACAGTACGGGAAGGGGTAGGCTTTCCCATCTCCAGGAGATATTCTCAACTCAGGGATCAAACCCAGGCCTCCCGCATTGCAGGCGGATTCTTTACCAGCTGAGCCACAAGGGAAGCCCTAATAAAAACTAGTATACAGGTTATTAGCTTGCTTTCAAGCTCTTCTAAAGTACATGCTTGAATTAATTTCCCCTGTTCTTATCAATAATAAAAAGGCAACATGAGAAAATTTAAAGAGTCTTTGGGACTTGAAGATAATAAAGTTTCTAGAAATGAGCCTTTGAAGCACAAGCAAAAATCAAATGTCCCTATGTCACTGCTTCTTTCACTTTCACTTTTCACTTTCATGCACTGGAGAAGGAAATGGTAACCCACTCCAGTGTTCTTGCCTGGAAAATCCCAGGGATAGGGGAGCCTGTTGGGCTGCCGTCTACGGGGTCGCACAGAGTCGGACACGACTGAAGCGACTTAGCAGCAGCAGCAGCAGCAGCAACATGTCAGTGCTTCTAAAACTAAGTTCAACAGGATGTTAAGTAGTTTTTTAAGAGGGGTTATGGGGAGACTCTTGGGTGAAAAAAAATCAGCTTTAAACTCTAACCCCTCCTAGAGAGTCACAGTGCATATTAGCACATCAAGATTCATAATTTCCAACTGCCCCAGAATGGTATTATTCCACTGTCTTCATTTTACAGATGAGGACACCAAGGTGTAGAGAGATTACCTGCTTATCTAAGGGCATTCAGGAAAGAAGTCAGGAAGCCAGGGCTCACTCAACCCCATGCAGTCCAGTTCTGGCATTCAAGTTGACACTGCACTGTTTCATTATTTTGTTCTAATTTAGGAAGAAAAGTCTGGCAGTTAAAGCTTTCTTGTCTGAACTTCCTGCATTTAAAGGTGTAATTTCCTCCCAATTAGCTTTCCTGCATGACCCAAAGCATGACAATCTGTTAAGTAAAACTGTTAACTTTTCTGCCCAGTGTTCCCCAAATTTCTCTAATCTTAGCAATCTATCTTCTAGGTAGAGATTGTATCTCAGAAACATTAGGCAAAGTAAGTTAAAGCAAAATCTTCTTCTTTATTTTTTTAAGAAAAGAAAAATTCACATTTAGGAAGGATTTGCTATATACCTATTTAGGATAACTGGATAAAAGAATTAGGGCTCTTTAGAAAGAAAAAGTAAAGCTGAGAAATACTAACTTTATAAAGTAATGATGAACTCATTCACCACTCCCGTAACATTAGGTAGAGAATGTCTAAAACAAAGAGATCAAGTATTAATTCACACAATGAAAGAGAAAAATATTACTTTGCAAATGACACAGGTGGGAAATAAAGAGGCATTTAAGAAGTGCTTTGAGATGTTTTTGTGAGCACAAAGCAGTCAGGGAAGTAGAGTGGGATTTACCTGACCTTTCCAATCAATGGCTAAGAAAGAATGACATTTCTTCTCTACAGTACAGAAGAATTATACTTTTCCTCACAGGACTTCCTTGGAGTGTCTATTGGCTATTGAATCCAGGGGGGAATTATCCTGGGTCCTGAAATATTGCATTACTGTCTTATGTGAAAAGTAGAAGTGTTAGTCACTAAGTTGTGTTGGACTCTGCAACCTCATGCACTGTAGCCTGCCAGGCTTCTCTGTCCATGGGGATTCCTCTGGCTAGAATACTGGAGTGGGTTGCCATTCCACTCTCCAGGGGATCTTCCTTGCCCAGGGATTGAACCCGTGTCTCCTGGATTACAGGCAGATTCTTTACCATCTGAGCCACTGTCTTGTAGTAGACAGTAATTCTATCTTTTTTTTTTTTTTTTTCTGGAGAATCTATACTTCTGTTTGGTTAAGATTTCTCCTGGACGAAAATGCAAGTCTCCGTTGTATTAATATACCAGGATTGAATGCTTCGTGGTCACCTTCAAGTGCCTTACCCACATATGTATTCAACAGACTAAACTCTAATACTCTGTGTAACACTCTTCTTTTCATAAAAAATAGGTTTCTGAGGTGACAGCTCTGCCTTGGAAAGGAGAAACAGTATTCCTTGCAATTTCAAATTTATCATACAGATCTTTCTCTTGAGGCCATCTTCTTCCAGTTTTCCTGGCTTTCATCTCTCTCATCTTTAAATAGACTAGCAGGACAAATGTCTTTTAAGGCCATTCATTTTTACTAAAAACAAAAAAGACTAGACATTTAAAGAACTTTATTTTTAAAACACACTCTCAGGGGAAAAAAAATAGTTGATTACACAGGAAATCCTTCTACTTTACCAAGTCATTAAAAATGTTGATGAGAATGTATGAAGACTAGCATGATTGAAACCCAAAAATAAATGAATGAGATGAATCTTGGAACAGAAGCTCATTTTGCAGTCTGGTCTCACTTGCATTTGGTGTATGTATAACTTTTCAGCTTATTGCTCCCAGTGTATTAGGAAATGTATAATTATAACTTAAATGTGAAACCCTAACAGTTCTGATTCAGTTGACTTCATTAATAAGAAAGCCAAAGTAAGGGTTTCCAAGATATAATGGGAAATATGTTTCAGAAAACTGATTATTTATCCCAAATGCTCTTAATTTAAGCCTATGATACATACATATTTGTTATGTAAATTCATAAATACATTCCCTTTGTTGTCATTTCAAAAAGTGATATATGTAACACTTATCATGGACCAGGCACTGTTCTAAACATTTTATGTATATCAGTTTGTGATCCTCACAACTACCCTATGAGGTAGGGATTATTCCTTTTCACAGATAATTGGAAGTTGCTCAGTCGTGTCTAACTCTTTGAGACCCCATGGACTATACACAGTCCATGAATTCTCCAGGCCAGAATACTGGAGTGGGTAGCCTTTTCCTTTTTCAGGGGATCTTCCCAACCCAGGGATTGAACCCAGGTCTCCAAACATTACAGGTGGATTCTTTACCAGCTGTAAAGAGCCACAAGGGAAGACCTTTCACAGATAAACTGGAACGCCAAGAGATTAAATAATTTTCGTAAAGTCTAATAGCTAATGGCAAACCTTAGATTCAAACATGGAAGCATAGCTCCAATTTTAATATTATATTCATCATTAAAGGTTTTTGCAGGAATGGAGTCAAAGCACTGTATAAAATCCATATTAACCTACTTTATGACTCAATGTCAAGGTTGACATCGTAATATTTTATTATTTTGCTTTAAGAAGAAAAGTCTAGCAGTTAAAGTTTTTCACCTGAACTTCTGCACTTATGAACATAATTTCCCCCAATTAACTTTCCTGAATAAAGCACAAATTTGGAATTTGTCCTAAAAGTTAAAAAAAGCTAGATGAGGCTTACAGATAAGGTATTCTAATGAAGAATTGTTGTTTTAGTTGCTAAGTTGTATACAACTCTTTGAGACCTCATGGACTGCAGCCCATGAGACTCCTCTGTCCATGGGATTTCCCAGGCAAGAATTCTGGAGCAGGTTGCCATTTCTTTCTCCAGGGGATCTTCGATACCCAGCGATCATTCCTGCATCTCCTGCACTGACAGGCATATTCCTTACCCCTGAGCCACCTGGGAAGCCTATAACAAACAGTTACATGTATTCAAAAAAATGTACAGAATCTGTATGGATAGGCAGAGTACAGTGGGGCTGGGAATACTTAATTTCTGCAATGTCTTCCCAGCCTTCTGCATCTTACTTTAGAATCAGCCTGTTACTCCAAAATGTCATTTTGAAGTACTAGTGATGTGGAAGTTTGCTGGGAGTTTCAGATAATATTAGCAGGAAGTTCATTTTTAAAACTTTGAAGAAAAATTACAGATTCATATTTTTTTCTCAAAGGAATAATGACTATAAATGTATTTGCAGATGTTTAACAGAATAGGTGGCTTAGTGGTAAAGAATCTCCTTACCAATGCAGGAGACGCAAGAGACACAGGTTCGATTCCTGGGCCAGGAAGATCCCTTGGAGGAGGAAATGGCAATCCCTTCCAGTATTCATGCCTGGGAAATACCATGGACAGAGGAGCCTGGTGGGCTACAGTTTATGGGTTTGCAAAGAGTCAAACATGACTGAGCACACATGCATGTATCCTTTGCAACAGAATAGTAGAAGCCTATAGAACTGATGTAAAAATGTTTCTATGAATTATTAAGGGAAAGAAAGTCTGATTTGAAATCCATTATCTCTTCTGTATATAGCTTACTCAGTTTCTCTGCTCTTTTCCTACCACTACTCCCTGTGAGAATCACACTAACTTTTACACATATTTGAGCATGCATGTAAACAAACTGCCCTTAGATAAGAATACTTGACTTTTACACTTGGGAGGAATTTGATCTTATCCAGACCCTTTAACCTTCAGAAAACTTGTTCAAATGCCCAAGCCAGGCATCATCTTAGATTTTGCTTCTCTCCTGAGTCCTATTGCAGGCTGTCAAAATATTGAGAGTCATCACTTCTCAGCAGTTAGCAAGAGGGTTGCTGAAAACATAAAATGCCAGCTCAAAGCCCTCTGGTGCCAAGGTCCATAACTCTGAGCAGCAATATCCAATGAAGAGTTTAGAAGCAGTGTTCCTCTGTTCTGTCGCTTGTTTCATTCAGAAATAAAGTGAATCTTTCTGATCTCTTTGACTGCATAGAATATCTTCAGCACCCAGAGGGTGCTGGCCCGCTTTAATCTCTCCACTGGGATCATCTGTGTGGTGGACCGGTGACAACAATTCAGAAGGTTAAACGAGCCCCCACTCACAGAGGACGGTACTAACTGCTGTGCGAAGGATACGAGAATTTCTTCAAATTCTCTGGCTTCCACCTCTGACTGACCCACAGTGGATCTTGAGAGGTGCTGGGCCTGAACAGACACCGAGTGGGAAGGACAAGAGTCCTCTCAGGGGTACGAGAAGAGGATTCTGGTTAAGCAGCCTCTCTTTCCAACTCTAAAATGCTACAAAACATCTCAAAATCATAATTTTTTGACCTATTGCTTATTACATTTCACACTTGGCAGGCATTTTGAGAATTCTGCAATTCAGTGCCAAAAGGTAAATTTGTTAACAGATAGCTGAAATTCTATGAACATTTGAATCCTGTGAATATAGCACTCAAAGACTCAGAAAAACATTCCCTCAAAAAGTGACAGGAAACAATTCTACTTAATGAGCAATTCTGAGCACAGTTTTCTGGCCAGCAGTTTTAGACAGCTATTAAAATCTCAATCAAGTTTGCTTTCAAAATCTTAATTATAATCGCTCCATATGAACTTAAGCAAAACAGTTGAAATGAACCTGTTATGTGCAGCACTGATCATTTTAAAGGTTTATTCAATATCAGTATTTATAATTCATTACAGCATTAGAATATTCAAGTGAGTTAAAATTCTTCATATCTTGAAATAAAACAAAAGCCCTACTTAATAAACATTGATTGAACCCAAACTTACATGAAGAAGATACAGTAGTTTGCCTAATCAGTGTTAATAGCCTCTCTTCCTCATAGAGCCTTGATTTTGCTCAGTTAGCAACCTTCTCTCCCGGCCACGATCTTCTGGGGAATCAGGGCCACCTCGGCCTCAGGGGATGAATGATCTGTCAAGTCCTGATAGCTTCATGTGTGACTAGTTCAGGCCTGAGTATGTAATGAAATTCTGCCTAAGGAGGGATGAGGTGACTGCTAAGAGAGGGTGCTTCTGTAATAGGGATTCTTGCTTAGAAACTACCAGAAGAAATATTCTTCTAGAGATTATCAGGTGGATTCTTTACCTCTGAGCCACCAGGGAAGCACATAACTGCAGAGTGGGAGATAAAGAAAGGAACAAAGAAAGGACACAAAGCAGGAATGTCAGCAAGATGGAAGAAAATGATCATGTCAAAGAAACCAGGAGAGGAGAATGTCACGGGGTGGAGGTCCTCGACCAGCAGCGTTCGGTGTTGCAAAGAAGAGGAGGAAGTTAATGTCCAAACAAGAGGTTGTTGTTGGTGACCTCCAAGAAAAGGTCTGGCAGTGATGAAAGCAGAAAACTTTTTAGTCTTGCCTTTGCCTTTCACAAAACCTTGTTAGCTGAATCAATGGGGCAATTCCCCAAACGGTCTAACCGTAAATAACCTGACAATGGGATCAGCTTAAATAATGAGGTCAATGTGGTGAGAAGTGAAAGATGAGACTCTGAAATGGATAACAGTGCTTCATCCTACTTCATTCTTTGCTCTGTATCTCCCACTCTCCACCCTATTCACAAAACCAGGGCCACTTGGGTATATTTCTTGATCCTTTATCCCCCAAATTTAATCTCTGGTCTCTCTGATCTCTGAAAACCCTGACTTCAGGCAGGAGAGAACTACACTGGTATAGCCCAGGCTCTGTGATTCAATATCAAGTCTGCCGCTAATTCAAGTTGAACATTCTGGCCTACATTTGATAATGGGATTTATGCATTGTTCCTGAAATGCAATTTCTACTTTGTGCCTGATTTCTGCTTGACCTACCTTGGTCACCTATGTAGCACCCCAGTGGCCTTATGGATGAGACTGGCAGTCCTCCTCTGTCTTCCAAGCAGTGGACCTCTTGTAACTTAGCAGCAAGTCTTCCCCACGCCCACCAGCTCTTAGATCCTGGGAGCTTTGTTCTGCCCAACAGCAGAACATGCCCCAGGCCTCCCTGATGGAGACTTTCCTACAATACCTATTTTCTGTAACTCTTCTTCAACAGCCTGTGTTCTGCTGCAAGACCAGATGCACAGAGCACCCTTGGGGTAGTCTACCCTCCTGTGCTCTTTCCTCAATTGTTCCCATTCCCAGCTCTTCCTGACTTTATACCTTCCATTGGATTACAGAATGGCTCTCTGCCTCACCTATACTGACACAGGGCAGTAGATGTTTGTATCCAATCTCATCTTTGCAAAGAACATCCTGGTAAGTGGGAACACTTGGAAATTGTAATCAGAGGAAAACAGATTCTGCAATGTGCAACTCAGGGGCTTCCCTGGTGGTTCAGATGGTAGAGAATCTGCCTGCAATGCCAGAGACCAGGGTTCAAACCCTGGGTTGGGAAGATCCCTTAGAGAAGGAAATGGCAACCCACTCCAGTATTCTTGCCTGAAGAATGCCGTGGCCAGAGGAACTAGTGAGCTACAGTCCATGGGGTCGCACACACACACACAATGTGTTCCTCTATTAACATAAACCATGGCATGTGATTCATGTACTTAGAGATGTGTAAGAAGCAACTGAGAAGCTCTGATCCACACATATAGAAGAACTGAAGGTTGCAACAGTATATTTTTTGACAATATTCCTAGTATGAATAAAGCTGTCAACAATGATATTTTGGTGACAATACTTGAATTAAAAGTACCAATATACCCTATGTGTAGTTTCAAATAGTATTCACTTCTTTTGATATCTATCCAGCCTGATTTGAAGCCTCTAATATTACTAATTGAGAACAAACATGAACACAAGCTTCTCTTGATGGGGGTATTTGCTTGAAAAAGGGATTGGCTGGAACCCAAGAACATTTACATAATTAGCACCTTCAATAAAAGTGAAGGAAGAGAGAAACACTTCCCCATTTCCAAGACATCTGGGCCCAAACTCCATCACACCAACAAAGAATAAACAATATGTCCTCTTGAGTGTGGTGAAGGACATCATATATTAATATTTGTGTTTTGGGTTTTTGCATACAATTTTCCCACGACCTTGTGAGAGTCTTTTCATTGGTTTAACGTCTACTCCCAATAAGTTGCCTGAAACATAACAGATATTTACTAACAGTTACATGAACCAATGAATGAATGAAACAAAGAAAAGATACAAGTGATAGAACTGGGGCCTTGAGGGAACGTGCTGCCACTGTGTGGGCTGAAGATAAGGCAAAATCCTATTATTTTTTTTAAAAAAAGCAAGAATGCTTAAATGATGCCTTGAATAACCTTTCTCCACATACTTCTTTAACATAAACGAGGAACTGACAAAAGGGCAAATGGAGGAGAATCCACACGCAGCAATGAATTTTTTCCTCCCACAACAAGATTCATGGAAAGGAAATCTGTAATTTCCCTTCTGATCTAAGTTTAAGCTTCACATTGGGCTAATATTTTCACATCTTTCTCTATTTCTTAACCTTGATGGAAAAGTGTGTTTTAAAAATCATATGTGAAGTGGTTACAGTAAACCAAGTGCTTGTTACTTTGAGAAAACTTTTAAAAATATCTATCTAGGTGTGTCTTCTGAAGTACAGCTCACAATGGTGCATATCAATCCAAAAGTATTCCTTAAAATCGTAAGAAAAATAGATGAGGAAACCACTCAGCTTCTCTAAGATAACAAGAAAAACATGTCCACGTCTGCCCTGTTCAGTATGTTGCCATTAGCCTTGCGCACTTACTTGGCTATTGAGCTCTCATAAAGTGGCTGGTCCAAATTGAGATGCACTATACGTGGGCTTCCCTGGTGGCTCAGATGAAGAAGAAGCCACCTGCAATGCAGGAGACCTGGGTTCGATCCTGAGTTGAAAAGATTCCCTGGAGAAGGGAATGGCTACCCACTCCAGGATTCTTGCCTGGAGAATTCTATGGACGGAGGAGCCTGGCAGGCTACAGTCCATGGAGTAACAGAGTCAGGCACGACTGAGCACACCCACATGCATATTTCTACTAGATATCATGGGACTAGATTCTATTTTTATACTCCCTGGTCCATCATAATTGCAGATGGCTCAGGAGATTCTTGGTTTTCAGAGGAGCCCGAGCAGAAGCAAGATCTGCCAAGGTATCACAGATATAGATTTTTAGGCATTTACTTACTGTGCACATCTGATTGATTCTCTAAGGTAGAAATACAAAATTAAATAAGAGAAGAGCTTTTAGAAAACTTTTCACTATGTTTCTTTGTCTTTTGGTCTTTAAAAGATAAAATGCTCTATAATAAACACTCTACCAAACAACTGAGCATACATTTGTGGATGGATTAAATAAATACACAGGAAACTCCAGTGTGTTGGATGGGTATTTTAATCAGCTGTTCTGACATTTGTCATGCTCCTGAATTAGATCCTGCTCTGATGTGTCAATCACACATCCTGCAACAATCAATTCACCATCCATTATTCCTACAAGGTCTAAGTAAAACAAACAGATCAGAAAGGAATCAACTCATAAAATCTGTACCTTTTTTCCTACTTTCCTTTCTGAAAGCAATATTATTATTGTTTCTATAGACATATGCTAATGTATCTAGAACTTCTAACTTTTTTCTTTACTATTAATTTTTGCAAATCAAGTAACCTTTTTATAGACGCCATCTACTTAAATGCAGCAAACTCAATAAACACTTTGAAGTGAAACAGCTTCTCCCCTTATAAAGTCTCTCATCTTTGCATTATTTAAGTATACCTTTTTCCTGGTATATTTTTAATCCACTCAGTTTCCCTATAAGTGGCTGATATTTGTGGATATTTGCTAGGGAGGGATGGTTTATTCTCTGGTCAAGAACTGGCCTAAGAATACTGCTGCTGGGTAACTTGCTGCTGGATATGTGATATGAATAAAGAGTTTTTAGTATGTTAATATATTGGCAAAGGCAAAAAATCATAGAAAAAGCTCTTAAAGAACACTGCCATCTTATATAGTATATACTTCTACTACAGTAGACCAAGGTTTTGGAAAGTACCTTGTAAATAAATCAGTAATTAAAGATAACAAAGATGAAAAGGAGATGGTGGAATAGTATGAATGTAACTGTTTTAAAATGCTCATGAAGAACTACCTCTGGTGTTATAGTTATGCTATAAATCATTAATGAATGCAACTTTTGATGAAAGTTGTAAGATTTTTTGACAGTTGCAAGGTTTTGTCAGTCAAAAACCAAAGAAGAAAAGCAGGAATGAGTTTTAATTCCTCTAATGTTTACAACTAGCATTTTTAACTTATATGCAGAGCAAATCATGCAAAATGCCAGGCTGGATGAAGCACAAGCTGGAATCAAGATTTCAGGGAGAAATATCAATAACCTCAGATACGCACATGATACCACCCTTATGGCAGAAAGCAAAGAAGAAATAAAGAGCCTCTTGATGAAAGTGAAAGGGAGTGAAAAAGCTGGTTTAAAACTAAACATTCAAAAAACTAAGACCATGGCATCTGGTCCCATCACTTCAAGGCAAATAGATGGGGAAACAATGGAAACAGTGGCAGACTATTTTCTTGGGCTCCAAAATCACTGCAGATGGTGACTGCAATCATGAAATTAAAAGACGCTTGCTCCTTGGAAGAAAAGCTATGACCATCCTAGACAGCATATTAAAAAGCAGAGACATTACTTTGCCAATAATCCATGTAGTCAAAACTATGGTTTTTCCAGTGGTCATGTAAGGATGTGAGAGTTGGACTATAAACAAAGCTGAGCGCCAAAGAATTGATGCTTTTGAACTGTGGTGTTGAAGAAAACTCTTGAGAGTCCCTTGGACTGCAAGGAGATCAAACCAGTCAATCCTAAAGGAAATCAGTCCTGAATATTCATTGGAAGGACTGATGTTGAAGCTGAAACTCCAATACTTTGGCCACCTGATGCAAAGAACTGACTCACTGGAAAAGACCCTGATGCTGGGAAAGATTGAAGGCAGGAGAAGAAGGGGACAACAGAAGATGAGATGGTTGGATGGCATCACTGACTCAATGGACATGAGTTTGAGCAAGCTCCAGGAGATGGCTATGACAGGGAAGCCTACTGTGCTTCAGTCCATGGGGTCGCAAAGACTTGGACATGATTGAGTGACTGAACTGAACTGAATGTCTACAATGGTTGAATCTCAGCTATAATTCCTGACTCTTTTATTTATCTTTGTATTATCAGATCTTTGCCCAGTTCCTGGTATAAAGAAAAATATTAATACGAATGTCTGCTGAAGAAAGGAAGGAAGAAAGAGAAGAAAGGAAGAAGAGAGGGAGACAGGAAGAATGAAAAGAAACTTGGCTTGGCTGAATCACACACTGAATACCTGCCATCTGAATGAATGATATTCTCTATGACAATGGTAGGACCTGACTGGAACATTTGTGGATCTGACACCACATACCATGCCCTGGTGTCAATGTTTCATCACCCATCCATCCCACACACTCACATAACCCGTGCAGCTCCGAATTTACGCCTTTGCTAATATATTAATATGATAAAAACTATACATATTACATATTTAGCAGCAAGACAGCTTCCTTTTTATGGTACTATGAGAATCCACAAGTCCTCACATTTATATTTTTATCATACCTACTTATCTGCGATCCTGCAACAACTGAGAATAACTTGGGAACAGCAGAATTGACAAAAGGAGATATGAAAAGATAATTAAATACACATGGATCCCAGATAATACTCTGGGAAGAAACTAACACTACCTCCCTTTTTTCATTTCTTGTTCTTACAGTTCAGCTCTTTTCTCCTAATTCAAAATACCCATAAATTCTTAAATTTGAATCCTTAATTCAAAATATATCTATTCTTCTGGTTGTTTAGATCAACTAAGTATAGTCTTGATTCACTCACTGAATATGTTTACATCTTTAAACCCACCTCATCTTACTTGTGGGCTTCCCTGCTGGTTCAGCTAGTAAAGAATCCGCCTGCAATGCGAGAGACCTGGGTTTGATCCCTGGGTTGGGAAGATCCCCTGGAGAAGGGAAAGGCTACTCACTCCAGTATTCTGGCCTAGAGAATTCCACAGACTGTATAGGCCATGGGGTCTCAAAGAGTTGGACCCGACTGAGTGACTTTCACACACATACACACACCCCTTAGTTTATAAGCGCCATGTTTTCAATCAGCATTTGATGTTCATATGGAATTTTTACCACATTCTCTAAACCTTTTTCCTCCACTTGTGATGGGTTTATTGTTGCATTTGGACTTGTTTTAATTACACATGAATTACTGCTCCTTCCTATTGTTTCTTACTTTCTCCTTCTATAAACTCCCTAAGGCAGTCAATTGGAGTAAATGAAAGAAGCATACTCCCTCTTTTCAAAGTTCCCCCTGGAGCCCCTCCATACATCCCTTGCATGTCACTGGAGGTGGCAGGAAAAGAATGGATTTTGGAGGCTGGGAGATCTTCTGGTTTCAAATTGCTTAACTGCATGCAAGTAACTTAACATTTTTTAAGTCTCAGTTTCTTCTTTTGCAAAAGGGTGACAATACAAAAAGAAAGAACCTTTGTGAAAACTGAATCACACACCTTCCTCCCCAAATTACCATGTTTCAAAGCACTAGCTCCTCTACAATGAGCATGTGCTATAAGAAGACCAAGAGTCAATGAGGTCAGGTCTCAGAGTACACTAATTAGTAGCAGAGCCAGGATCCAAGCTCAGATGTATCTGATCTAAATCTACCTTAGTAAATATTAGTTCTTTTTCCCTTCCATGCAAATCCAAACATGCTTGTCCTTCACGGAAGCATCCTGCATTGAGTAACTAAACTGCCATGTTCCCAGAGAAGCCTTCTTGACGTAGTGTGTGTTAGTTGCTCAGTCGCCTCTGACTCTTTGAGACCCCATGGACTGGAGCCTGCCAGGCTCCTCTGTCCATGGAATTCTACAGGCAAGAATACTGGAGTGGGTAGCCATTCCCTTCTCCAGGGGATCTTCGGAACCCAGGGATCGAACTGAGGTCACCCACATTGCAGACAGATTCTTTACTCTCTGAGCCATCAGGGAAGCACCTTCTTTGTAGGCTGAGTTCAAATTGATCATTTTCTTCACTGGTCAACCACAGAAGTTCCCTCAATATTCATTCAGACATCAAAAAGTGGCCGAGTCCCAGGCGCTCTTCTAGTACCAAGCTGAGATTTTTAAAACATTAAGGTTATTTCTGCATAAGCCTGGATCCTTGACTGGACCATGAGCTTCCTGAGGTCAGGAAAGCCCTGCTCATTTATCTTCACACCAGCTGCCCTTTTCTTTACTCTCTACGAAGCACGTTAAAGATCAAAGGTTTAAAACACCAGGGACAGGTCTAATCTAAACTCTGCCACTGTTTTACTGTAAGACTGTGAGAACATTTAATTTTTCTGAGCCTGGGTTTTATCACCTCTAAATGATTATACAGGAAAAGAGGTCATGAGGTTGCTACTGTTGATGTCCCATCATTACTATTTAACACATGAATGCCAGAACCAATGTTCTGCAGATCACTTCTGCAGGAGCAGCTGTAAGGTCTGAAGTCTGGTTCCATACCAAGGCTTTCTGAATTCTGTTGCCTCACATCTGTTGTTTAAACTTGGCTCAGAATCAACTTCTGAGCCTCTGATCACTGCCTACTGGGAAGGATTCCTGTTCTCCACTGCTGATGATCCTAATTTGGGCTGCCAAGCCCCATAGCCCAGACTGTGTGTTTGGGGCTTCATCTCAGCACCCTGTTCTGTCCCCTTGACTCTTCTGGATGTGCCTATTCAGACCAGCCTGCCTTTTCTTACTCAGGATGCCTTCCTCCATATCACTACCTCTTTGCTTCCCAGTACTGCCCTGCCTTGCCCTGCCCTACTTCTCAGTGCCCCAGTTCCAGGCTGCCATCCTTTTGGTAAACCTCGATCAGGACAGGTCCCTGATGAATAAGTGACCCTCTATTAGAACTGCCTGCAAGAAGCCTGCCTGCCTACAATCCAAGCTGCCACCCTTGCTTTAGTCACAGCAGTCCTAAATGTACCACCAACTCCCCCATCCTCTGTTACCAAACCCGTATTGGGCATCAAGGATGCTCTAGACCCCTTTTCTTTTGGGAAAAACAAACAAACAAACAAACATTAAAATCCTGTGGTCTTTCTGAACCTCCCACTTCTTTTTACTTATGCCCAGCTTTTCCAGACTTGGCCAACTTGTATATTGCCAAAGCTTTGGCTGCAGTGTTCTTGACATGCCATTAACCTGACTGCTTTTACATGCTTCCTTTGCAACCTTTAATGTGTTTCCTCTTTACAAATCCCTTTAAGTTCTCCCTTCCAGGTGGATGAAGCCAAGACACTAACACACTCAAATCATAAAATTTATGCAAATCCAATTAATCCAATCAAAGCTTGTTTGTGTAAAAGCACGTCTTATGTGCTCTTTAAAGTCATTTCCCATGAATGGAAATCTTAATTAGATGACTAAATTTAGAAGGATAGAGCATCTTGCAAGAAAAGCAAGCACATTTAATCCTTAATGCCATAAACTGGAAAATCTGAGCTTCACCTACCAAGAATAGTACAGTTCGATTACACATAAATTTCAACCTGTGCTTTTTAAAAGAACTGCAGGAGCATGTCCTCACGTTTCTAGAGCAACATGCAGATACATATTTTCCACTTCACTATCCAATTTAAAATGAGAAGACTAAAGACATTTACTACACAGGTGAGTACACCTGTCAAGTAATTTATAAAATGCAAGTCAAAATGACCTCATTATACAAGCAAAACACAGCAACAGTAACAAAAATATCCTAGCCAATTTTAATTGTGCATATTAACATAAGCTTTTGCAATTGTACAAATTTAGTATTGTCCATGTTGCAAATAATGATTTAATATTATGTAACATATGTGTCTGAAAGGTTAACTTTTTAGTTAAAATCAGTTACAGAAATAAAGTTACTTTGCAAGACAGGCAGATTTAGATGTCACATTTTGCAGATAGATCAAGTGAGCCTAGAGGTTAGACAGTATATCACAGGTTTATCTCTCCAAGCTGATGAGGGAATTTTTACTTCAAACCCTTGAGTATTACTATAATGTACTTTTTACTAAACATCCTTATGTTCTGAACCTAATTACCTTTCTATTCCAGATACTCTTAGAGTTTCTTCAAACAAGAAGGTTTCTTGAGTCTAAAAGACTTTGTTCTTTGCTTGGAACACCCTTGCCTCACATCTTTCATGCCTTCTTCCCTTTCCCTCATCCCAGATCACTGTCAGTTATCAGGATTAGGATATTTCAACTCTTCACCTACATGGAACTTGAGTTCCTTGAGAATGGAGATTCTTCCTTCCATCTTTGAATATGTAGAGCCCCTGACACCACAAAGCCTTGTCCAGGGAAGTCTGGTAAATGTTTCCTAAAGAATAAATGAGGACTGAATTACTAAATACCAGATCATTGTGCTTTAATGTGATTGGGAGTAGGCTATTTCCTTTGTAACCACTGGATTCTTTGGAGAGGAACTAATTTGCACTTGTTTGATATTTCACCCTAATTGGGAAATCCTGAATTTCAATGAAAAGTATCCATAAGCAGTAAAATCCGAATTTCATTTTCCTGGTTCCTTCTGAAATTAATTGAAGTTGTAAGTGATTCTGCCTGCACCAGAGCACTGAATCTTCCTTTACTCATTAATGTCATTCTCTAAAGCACCACCAATTTTTATCACTCTCCAAGGAAAGAAACTCCTCTCAAAAATAGTTCCATGTATTGAGTCAAATGTTTCAACTCTTAATCTATAATTACTAATGAAAATGTACAGAGTATGATTCAGACACCCTGAGTGACAATAAAATCTTGACTCATCTCATTTAGAAACCCTGCTAGCGATGATCTGAATCCTACTTGAGAACATCAAAAAAGTTTTCTAATTTACCAAACATGCAAACTTCACATGTGAAATGTATTGGTGGTTTAATTTACCAAATAGAATGGAAGATGATATGCTCTTTAAATCAACCAATTTGTTTTGAGAAACATAAAGTACTGAAAATAGAGACAATATCACATTTGATGAAGAAAGAGCATATGCTACATAAATGCTTATATGTGTGGTGTTAGTCATGTCCGACTTTTTGAGACCCATGGACTGTAGCCCCCCACGTCCTCTGTCCACAGAATTCTCCAGGCAAGAACAGAGTGGGTACCCATTCTCTTCTCCCTGGGTCGGGAAGATTCCAACCAATTTGTTTTGAAAAACATAAAGTACCGAAAATAGAGAAAATATGACATTTTGAACCAGTGTCTCCTGCAATGCAGGTAGATTCTTTACCATCTGAGCCACCAGGGAAGCCCACATAAACGCTTAAGTAGAGACGATTCAAAGTAATAAAAATTTAATTGTGCCTTGGACAATTAAGGACATGGCGGGGGGAAAGACATAGTGAATACAGAGGCAAAATCTGATGATGTTAAAAATGTTTACAACAAATGATAGATGTTTGAAATATTTTCCACACGAAGTAAATAAGACTTATTTGGAACTACATTCTATATGTGTGTGTTCTTGGTCACTCAGTCACGTCCAACTCTTTGTGGCCCATGGACTACACAGCCCACCAAGCTCCTCTGTCCCTGGAATTTTCCAGGCAAGAATACTGGAGTGGAGTGCCATTTCCTCCTTCAGGGGATATTCCCGACCCAGTGATTGAACTCGTGTTTCTTAGGTCTCCTGCACTGGCAAGTGGATTCTTTACCACTAGGGCAACCTCTTTGCATACATGAAAAAACTGAGTGTACATGGGAAAAGATTTGAAATTAGAGATGACTGGCAAAGTTAAATCTTAAAAATGGGTTTTAGAAAAATAATTTGGACTTTATGGTTTAAGTATCTATGAATAGTGTATAGTGAAGTTGCTCAGTCATGTCCGACTCTTTGTGACCCTATGGACTGTAGCCTACCACGCTCCTCCCTCCATGGCATTCTCCAGGCAAGAGGACTGGAGTGGGTTGCCAGTTCCTTCTCCAAGGAATCTTCCCGACACAGGGATCGAATCTGGATCTCCCACATTGCAGGCAGACACTTTAACCTCCGAGCCACCAGGGAAGCCTCTATGAATAGGTACCCCAAATAATTTATACTTCTTTAATTCTCTTCTCTTAAAACACACAAATCATTACTTATATCTACTATTTGAAAGGCATTATATTGGGCGTTATGTGGTGAACAAGAGTCAAAGATATACAAGACATATTTGCTCTTCTATAAGAATTCACAATCTTTTGATGGCCATAATATTTGCATGCAATTAACCATAAAAAGCAGAGACATTACTTTGCCAACAAAGGTCCATCTAGTCAAGGCTATGGTTTTTCCAGTGGTCATGTATAGATGTGAGAGTTGAACTATAAAGAAAGCTCAGCTCCAAAGAATTGATGCTTTTGAATGTGGTGTTGGAGAAGACTCTTGAGAGTCACTTGGACTGCAAGGAGATACAACCAGTCCATCCTCAAGGAGATCAGTCCTGGGTGTTCATTGGAAGGACTGATGTTGAAGCTGGAACTCCAATACTTTGGCCACCTGATGCGAAGAGCTGACTCATTTGAAAAGACCCTGATGCTGGGTAAGATTGAATGAAGGGGAAGGGGACGACAGAGGATGAAATGGTTGGATGGAATTACAGACTCAATGGACATGGGTTTGGGTGGACTCCGGGAGTTGGTGATGGACAGGGAGGCCTGGCGTGCTGCAGTTCATGGGGTCGCAAAGAGTCAGACACGACTGAGCAACTGAATTGAACTGAACCATAATGCATAGTCATGTAGTATACTACATTGTATAGGCTATCTACAGTTAGAAAGATTTTATTAGTCATTTGATTCCAAGAGGGCAAATCTGATCATAAGTTGCGTGGAGTTTTGTCTTAAAGATTGAACTCCTAGATCAGACTCAGAGAGAAAGTGCCACAGTCTCTTAGCAATGTTTGCCATAGTCATGGAAGAAGAGTGTACATTGTCATACAGTATTTTTGCCTACTTGGTGAAAAATTTAACCCATTTCCTTTATAGATAACATAGCTGTCCATAAGATGACTTTATACTGATCCCAAGGCGAAAGCATTAAGAAAAAAAAGAGTATGAAAAATTTCTGCTCTATTGGCCAGGAGTGAAAGTGCATCTGAAATATACTATTTGGTACTGGCGCCATGCTTTAAAAACACAGGACATCTGAGAAAAGTCAGATGTGAGTGGCCAGAATGGTAAAATGGACTCAAATTCATGCTATGTTAAGCTGAAGACCATAAATCTCAAGAAGAGTCAGAGAACTGAAAGATAACTTCATACATTGGACTTCCCTGGTGGCTCAGACTGTAAAGAATCTGCCTTCAATGCAGGAGAACCAGGTTCAATCCCTAGGCCAGGAAGATCCCCTGGAGAAGGAAATGGCAACCCCTTCCAGCAATCTTGCCTGGGTTCCATGAACAGAGAAGCCTGGTGAGCTACAGTCCATGGGGTTGCAAAGAGTTGGACACGATTGATCAACTAACACTTTCACTGGGAAACCATCTAGGTTGTTCCATATGGCTTCAAAAGGTGAGAGACCACCAAGCAGAAGACAAGGAGACAGGCTTTCACTGTTAAAGTAGAGTGTCCAAACAGTCAGAATTGTTTCATGCACAGAAAGGGTTTCTCTGGGAGCCATGAGTCTGTTTTCTGCCCTGAGTGGAGTTAAAACCAGTTATCCGATGTTACAATGGCCAAAAAGCTATGTGGCTTTCTCAAGGTCTCAAAAGTAGCAACTAGCAGAGCAAGGAAGACAACTGGGGTCACTTGCCAGTCGGATCAGTGAGCCACTGCTCCTTTTATTTATCTGTTTTAATTTCAGATCCATGAACCCTACATATACACAATTTATTCACAATTCTCTGTATTCACTAGTTCCATAAAATAGTATATTATGACTACTGTTCCTTTTGTTTTGCTTTCTCTCCACCTCCCCAGTCCACACCTGCAATGACTCCTATTTTATGTAAGTACATAAGGGGAAAGAGTTATTTAAAAAGGAGTTTATAGGAAAGATTACCATTGATTAGATGCATCAACAGAAGTGTTAGGAAAAAGATGGGATTGGGGCTGCCCAATTAAAGAACAGAGATTATTTAAATAGATGGAAACCAAGAGCAGGGAGAATTACATAAAGCACACAGAGCAGAGAACTGCACTTTCTTAGGTCACTGCTGTTTCACAGGAAACAGCACCACAGGACTGGACCAAGATTCAAGAGTATTTCTAAGTACCTCCAAAAAAAAAAAAAGGATTAAAAATATATAAATATATAAATGTCTATATTTTTCCCTGAAATACATCACTGAATAGTTCTTCCATGACTCTAACTAGTTGCCAAACTTACGCCAAACTAGTATGCTAAATGTAGTAACTATGCTGTGAGTGCAGTTGTTCAATTATATAGTATGACAACTATATTGTGCCATGTTAAAATCATATTATAAGAATTTAAGATCTGTGTATCAAAAATGGGTAGTTTTTTGTTATATCCATTTGCAAATTTCAAATGTAGTTTTACTTTTTGTCTGAAAAGATTTGATGTCAGCAAAACAAAGGAAAGCATCATAGAACCAAATGATTTTGGTTAAATTAAATGCTTTTTTCCTAACCTGCTACTACCTCTTCACTATCACAGATTAAGTGTTAACTATAAATACAATATTCAATCAATAGTATAAGTTCATAAAAAATAAGCTATCACAATAATCATACACTCTTCATCTCTAACTATTAATAATACTGCTATGTGGAACGATTTGTTGTAGGCAGTCATAACTCCTCCCAGAGATGACAAAAAATTTGGTCCTGAGGAGGAGAACCATCTCTGTGTTAAAAGCGCATATGCAGGTACATCACTTCCTTGCTGTGGGGTCATGAGCTAGTTGATTAATCTTCCTGAGCATCAGTGTCCTCATCTGTAAACTGGGATAACAATAGTGCCTATCCCTAATATTGTGAGGATTAAATTAGTTAATATGTGTAAAGTACTTACAAAGATTGATGTACACCAAGTGCCTGTATATGTTCTGCCATCGATGTAGTTTCTCACTAGCTGCGTGGCCTTGGGCAAGTCATTTAATCTCTCTGGCCATTCATTTGGAAATTAGGAGATGAAACTAAATGATCTCTAAGGCCTCTTTCATGATGAAAAAGTTCCAGCTACAAAGAAGCATAATCTCTCTCACAATGGGTTCACAAATCTTTTCCAAAAATGGAGTGGCAGAAAAAGCCTGTCAGTGTGGCTTGAATAAAGTGTCTACTGGATTCCTCTATCTGTATTCTAGACTGAGCCCCGGGAAAAAGGAAAAGGGGACCCCAAGGAACCATGTGATGGAGCCAGTGAGAAGAAGAAACAAAGGTCTCTTTGTGAGAGACCAAAAGGGTTGTCACGTAGTTTTGACTAAGTCTCTTCATTCATTTGAGTAACTCAGCAAAGCCCACGCTGGAAAGGCGCGTGTGAAGGAAGAGGTCATTGCCACCAACCCGAAGATAGTGGTTTGTTTTTCAACTGGAAATGTCAGGAGCTCATTTTAAATTACAAGATGAGGCCCCAGGTGCACTGCCTTTATCCAAGACTGCTCAATTTTGATGTTTGGGAGAACATGGCATTCTGCTTTGATGAGATCTCTGGAAATACAGGATATTTCTCAGTGTCAAGAGCACTTCCGTGCAACCCAGTGTGAGAAAAAGCTAAATCTGAAATCTCGATTAAAAACCTCGATAGGAAAGTACAGTTTTTGCCGGCACTGCTGAGAGAACCCTTAAAAAAGGGATCATTATGCTCGAAATGCAAAACACAATTCCCGCAACACAGAAGTTCTGGTTGTATCAACACATGTCCTTAGAGAGGAAATGCCGTAAGTGAGTTTGGTAACTGTAGATATGTCAGGACTACATTTGTCTTTAAGCGCCCCATGATTTCACGAGCCTTTTATTTCCTGAGATTGTTCTGAGAGACTTAGAGATGGGGGAAATTAGCTTTAATCCTGTTTTTGGAATTTGGAGCAAGTCAAGCAATCTCTATAAGCCTTGTTTTCAAGGTAAGCTACCCATGGAAAGTACTCAACAAATGTTTGTTCAGGGAAAGAAGGAAAGAGGAGGGAGGGAAGAAGGAAATCCCAATAGTCACAAGAGTTTTATCAGAAAGGTCACACACCAAAGAGACTGCCATAAATCTTTTTGCCATCATATGTTAATTAATAGGGGTTCTCAGGTGGCACTAGTGGTAAAGAACCTGCCTGCCAAAGCAGGAAGCATAAGAGACACAGGTTTGATCCCTGGGTTGGGGAGATCCCCTGGAGGAGGGCATGGCAACCCATTCAAATATTCTTACCTAGAGAATCCCATGGACAGAGGCTAAAGTCCATAGGGTCATAAAGAGTCGGACAGAACTGAAGCAACTTGGCATGCATGCATGTTAATTAACAACTAAAGAAGCATTGTTGATAAAAATATATATATATATATATATTTAATTGATCAAAGTAGAGAATTTTAGTTAGCATGATAAATGCTAAAAAAGGACTCTTATTGGTAAAATTCAAACTATGCAGATTGACTAAAATAGTTTGGAAATACTTCCTACCCTTGAACAAACAAGGTATAAAACTCCTGCAAGGCCTGTAACCTATAGCCCTCTGACTTGTTCTCAATGGACAGGAGTATTTCTGCTTGAAGTATATCAACTGGGGGACACAGAATCATATCTTGACTATGCTTCTTTTCTATATCTTTCATATAAGGTTTATACACTTAAAATACCTCAAAGGACAGAGACCTGCCAGTTTATTAAACTTATAGAACAGAGTGTACAGACTATGTTGCCTATTTTAATGAATGGTTATTAAGCGTGTGCTCAGCAGAATTTGGTTATAATTTCATCATCACAAACTTCAGTTAGTCCCTGGATAATTTATCTACCCAAAAATAACCAAAGAGCTGGGCATGATGAGTCAGATTATAAAACTCTGAGATGCTCAAATCCAGTGATGGAAACATGAATAAAAATAAATACAACAAAAAGCACAATATAAGATTTTTTAATGCCATAATGTGCTAAAGAGGTGGCACAGATGGTAAAGAACCCACCTGTCAAGGCAGGAGACTTAAGAGATGTGGGTTTGATCCCTGGGTCAGGAAAATACCCTGGAGAAAACTGTGTTGCAAAACACAATTCCCGCAACACAGAAGTTCTGGTTGTATCAACACATGTCCTTAGAGAGGAAATGCCGTAAGTGACTTTGGTAACTGTAGATATGTCAGTATTCTTGCTTGGAAAATCCCATGGACAGAGAAGTATGGTGTGCTATAGTACAGAGGGTTGCAAAGAGTTGGACACGACTGAAGCAACTTAGCATACACGCACATGCTAAAGATGTGAAGGAATCACAGAAGTGAATGCAGCTGTCTCATCTAAGGAAAAACATCTGCTCACAGAGTTGGTGCTTGGTCTGAAAGGATACAGAGGAATGTTCCAGAAATTTTCTTTTCCTAGGAGAAGGGTGGGGGAGCACTATAAAGGCTAGAAGCAAGGGAGATAATGAATTCATAACAAGAAATTATCAATGTATTAAATACCAAACACACACACACACTTCCATTCACACATGTTCTCTCAGTGAGAAAAGTCCACCAAAAGACTGTCTTTAAAGTTTCAAATGCACCTGATCGGGAAAAAAAATCTCAAGATTTTGTTTTCACCAAAAAAAAAAAAAAGTGATTTTCCTGACAGTGATTCTCAAACTACATCTGTCATAATAAGACTAAAAAAGTAACCAGCCTACTGAGTGAAAACTGGCATTCTCAGAAATAGTTTAAATATTACTGAATATAGAACTCCATTTCACATGCTATATTCAGATAAAATATCTCCCATCAAAATGATATTCCTATGATTTTCCAAAGGCTGTTAAAAAGATCTTCCTAACTATAGGTTAAGATCTCTGACCTCAGAACTTGCCTCCTCCATCTATCTACACGGAATGTTGAGCTGGGAAAAGCAAGTTCTACTGGCTATTCCAGGGAGCTCAGTGCTAAAGAAATTTGCCTGCCAAAGCAGGAGACACGAAAGACACAGGTTTGATCCCTTGGGTCGGGAAGATCCCCTTGAGTAGGAAATGGCAACCTACTCCAGTTTTCTGCCTGGAAAATTCCATGGACAGAGGAACCTGGCGGGCTACAGTTCATGGGGTTCCAAAGAGCTGGACACAACTAAACATGTGCCGCACGGCCACTGGCTATTCCGCTGGTCTTAGAAACCAATGAAGTTTTATCTTTGAACACAGATTTTAAATTCCCCTTTTCATGCCTGGTTGTAAATGAGCTTATACATTTACAAGCATAAGGTTACTGTAAAGTGCACGGTGATATATAATCAAGATGCTTTAACTCTCCCCTGTCTTCTAGGAATGACACCATTTATGCTGTGAGTCCAATTGGTGGGCAACGGTAGGTAGCCAAGAGAGAACAGGACTTGAAGTAATTGATTCAGATCCCAGTGGAGCAAACTGCTTAAGCTCCTTAGATGTGTTACCACACATAGTACCTAAAAGAGTTATTATGAAGAGTTAATGACTTACCACTTCCATTCAACAAATGATTAAGGGTGGCATCCTTTTGCCATGTACTACCAATAGATGTCATTGGCATTTATGTTCAAAGAGCAGCTATCACTTACTATTTCATGCATGTTTATATTTAATTCTTAAAAGGTATGGGAAGTATCATCATTTCAGTCTTACAGACAAGAAAGTTTAGGATAAGAGATACAATTTCACGCACAGTGTCTGAACTGTCGCAGGGCAGTGAATATGCCTCCCCTGTTATACATACCAAGTAACACCATTGTGCCTAGCACACAGTAGATGCATGGTTATCATTCCAAACTTATAAATAATGACTTTTGGGCACAGTTCTAATTTAAAAATTAATATGATACAATGCACACTTAACAGATGGTATCAACACTGCTCCCTGGAAACATTATTTCTTTCAAATTACACAAATGAATGAGATGACTCTTTATAATAATCTTGAAAATAAGAGCTTATTGAAATATTTTGATAGACAGCATTGGGTATTAGAATTATGTGCTATAATAATTAGGCCATTTCATACTGTTGGCTTTTTATTTTTGCTATTCTCTCTACAAGAAACTAAGAAAAGAAGTATAAAAATCTCATTCATTTTTCTACTCCACAGAGTAAGTGTATTGAGCTGGCAAAGCCATGCTATAAGCAATATAACCATCTCCAATGACCAAGCAGCTAGATAACCCATGTAATCTGCTCATGGTATGTTTTCCTTATACGCATGCAGTGATTTATTGTCTCTAACATGCATTTACACCCATTTGATCCTCAAAACTCACTCCGGAAGACAGGAAAGACGGGCAGGAATAAGTCAACATTTTTTCAGATAAGGTAACTGCTGCAGAGAAGCCACAGGGATAATGAGGGACAGAGGATGGAGGGGGTGGGGGAGAAGGGAAGAGGAGAAGGAGGAGGGGCAGGAGAAGAGGCAGAGGGAGGAGAGGATTCACATTCCTGACCCCCATAACAATCTCTTAATCAGTATGCAAAGGGGAGGGGATAAATGAAAAAAAGAGACTATCACAGGGATGCAGGGAGGGAGAAGGGAAAGAGGGAGAATGAATATGAATGAATGAATATGAATGAGAATATCTAAGTAAAGAAAAGCCCTCAGAGACATGAGGAGGAGTTTAAACAGAGTCATAAATCCTCCAAGTGTAGTTCTTAACTTTTAGGAATCTTGGGCATTTCTGACAATCTGATAAAGCCACGAGGCTCTTACTATAAAAATGCATACATACCTGCACACACATATGGGCACACATACATACATATGGTATTTTATACCACAATTTCAGTGTGTTCACTACTCCCCCCAAATCCAGTGCTAGGGTCCATTTTAAGAAACACGTCTTAGAGGCAGGGGATGCCTCAGCTCTCCGTGCACCGCTGTTTGCAGACCTAGAACCAGAGGGCTCCAGAGAAAAGCAGGTACCCACAGCACCACACCCACGTGCGGCAGAGAGAGAAGAAACGTGGCTGCAGATCAGAACAGAAACATCTCTGAGTCCGTCCTGTTGCCACCCACCTTTCCAGGACATTTCAAGCTTAATAGGAAACAAATCAATTTCCTACACTACACATTGAAACCATTATCTATTCTGGAACACAAAGTTTCCCATCAAATCAGAAAAAAAAAAAAGAAACCGAAGAAAAAAGGTTTGAGAAAAATTTGACCCTTTCAGTATGGAATCCCTATGACTAATTATCCTTAAAGATCTGTTTGACATGTAACGATAAAAGGTACATTACAAAATAAGTAAATACACAGGCCTTGACGATTCCATCACTGTAGGACTCTGGACTGATCATCTCACCTTTTTATATCCAAGTCTCCTTCATAAGTTTACTGTGAAGATTAATTATATTAATGTATTGAAAAAATTTAATACAAGTCTGACATCTAATCTCAGTAAACATTTCATTTCTCATTAAAAAGTGGGCTTAATGATAGTGTGTATGTTTAAAGAAAGTATTATGTTACTATGGTGAGCATTAAACAAAGGAACACATTAAATTTATGTTACACAGTGTCTGGTACACAGGAAATATTTGCTAGTGTTAGCCTGCTGAAGAAATGAAGCAGCTGTCAAAGACAGAAATCACTGACTGCATTGGAAGAACAGAGGTCTGATTGAATTTTACTATTTTTGCTATTCAGCCTCCCCAATTTTGTGGGTGATGGATGGAACTAGGTGGCTTTTGTCCACCTCGAATATTTTATCAGCCCTGGAGCCCCTAACAAAGGTATTTTGCTAGACGCCTTAAATAGGCTGTGTGATTAACTATCCCCAAACCTTGGGAGGAATGATGGTAGCTAACACACATACAGCTGGGCCCTAATCTGATATTTGCATATGTTAACCAATTTCATACTCATAGGATCTCCATTTTACATAAGAAACAGGCATAGAAAGACAGGCTCAAGTTTATATAGCTGCAAAGTGGTAAAGCTGGGCTTGCAATCTGACCCCAGAATTGTGATCTTAACCTCTATAGACACTCCCTCTCAAGAAGAATATTGTTTAATCCTTGGTTTATGAATAAGTAAAATTTCCCAAGTTCACCTGGATAGTGAGAAAAAGCAGGATAAGAATTCAGACCTAATGCCAATATCTGTGCTTTTTCTCCTGCCCACTCCACAGAAGTATAGTGTATTCTAGGAGTGGAGATGGGCAGAGTTGAGAGTGGGCACCCAAGGCAAGATTCAAGGAACGAGAAGTCTGTAGGGAAGCTTCAAGTATTTAACAAGACAGAGCTCTGGATATGAGATATCTTTCTATCACCATCTTCTTCCACAACATTTAGAAATGCAACATCCTTGGGATAGCAGCAGCAGCAGCTCCATGCCTCAGTCTCAGAGCCGAGGGAGCTTCCTGCGGATGCAGGCATAAAGAATCAGAAATATTCCCTCACACTCAAACGTGCCCAGCTCAGTGTTGTTTTTCCAGCCTTCATTCTGGCTCTATGAAGAGGGATGGTTTAGCTTTGTCTCCTTCAGATCATCTGTGTTGCTCAGAGATCTAAGGAACAATAGGGGCTAGTGTAGTGGCCACTGTATCCAAATGTAGAGAGCAGAAACCATTGTCATCACCAGGTCTTTTAATCAATGAAAAACACAGGTCCCTTATTAAATTTACATCTGTAAATCCTGGAGGTGGTGCTTTTGTAAATGCTATACAGATCAAACTGAACAATACCTGTTTTAAAAGAGTTTGTAAACCATGTCATCTTTGTAAATGAGTCAAATTACAGGTGTTTCCTGAGAACACAATTAAAATAATAATATTTCACAACACAAAATAGACCTGGGGATAAAGAGCCTAAAATTATCTTACACGGATGTTTAATAACAGAAGAACCCTACACTACGGTCCCCCAAAGGTCCTAAAACACCACCCATCACACAAGTCCCTACTCAGTTCCCAACAAATTGAGAAAAACTCAGCCTGACATTTCAGGACTCAGTGCTGAGACCCTAGTCTTCCTCTTCAGCCATATATCCCTGTGTTCCCCACAAACACTTTAGAAACAAGACCGACCACTCCCTGTTTCACAAGTACAAGCTGCATTCTCTCTACCAAGCACGCAGTTCATGTTCATACAGCTGCCTCTTCGATGTCCTGACTCAAACTCCATTTTGGCCCTCCTTCAAATCACATCCCAAAAGTCGCCATTTGCTTCAAGAACCCTTTCTCCCCCTCTTCAATTAAAAATGATCTTGTCCTCTTTGAACCACCAGGGGTCCTTGTGGTATATATCTGTGTGTGTGTGTGTGTGTGTGTGTATACATACACATATATGTGCATATGACACTTCTATTATGGTGATTTATGACTCTTGGCATGGTTATCTACTTTCCCAACTTAGTGTGTAAACCCTTTAGGATCAGTGACCATAGATTACTTCCGAAATTGCCGTTTTTATAACCACTACTCTGGCTAATCAGAGAAGGCAATGGCACCCCACTCCAGTACTCTTGCCTGGAAAATCCCACGGACGAAGAAGGTTGGTGGGCTGCAGTCCATGGGGTCGCTAAGAGTTGGACACAACTGAGCGACTTCACTTTCACTTTCACGGATTGGAGAAGGAAATGGCAACCCACTCCAGTGTTCTTGCCTGGAGAATCCCAGGGACGGGGGAGCCTGGTGGGCTGCCGTCTATGGGGTTGCATAGAGTTGGACACAACTGAAGCGACTTAGCACTTAGCACTCTGGCTAATAGAATGCATGTAACACAGGAATTCAATAAGCATATACTGAATTACTATTTTGTTAAAATAATGTTAATTATAGAGTGATCTCCTATGGATTATCAACTATGAGCCAAGAATGATATTTACATATTATATCCCATTTAATATTCAAAATCCTGTGACTTAGAAAATCAAGAATTAAGGAGCTGTAAATTAGTTGTTACATAGCAACCAAGGTTACATAGCAAGTAGAATCCCCAACTTTTAATGTAACAGCAGAATGCACTTTGAATCTGTCAGATTCCAAACATGCACCCCAAGTCAACACTATATATAAGTAACAAAATGTAAAGAATATATTACTTTTCACTTTTAGATAAATAAATCTGGCAAATTTGAAACCAAACCACTGATTGTGGTAGTGAGGAGAACTACTTTCCAAAATTAGTTTTAAGGATTAGAAATGAGTTTGAAGGTTAAAATATTTATATTATATAGAATCTTTATCACTACAGTCCAAGAAATATAGAAGATGGGGAAAGAGACCATTTGAGGCATTTGTTTAGAAGAATGATTTATGAGTAAGATGAATTTGAATATTGTAACGGAAAAGGCACAGGTTTGACATAGTAGGGTTAAAATTCTGGATGTAATGTTTTTAGGCTTGGTCCCTGGCAAGTTAATTAAGCTTTCTAAATCTCAGTTTTCCCAAAGGTTAGTTGACAATAATAACAGCTTTCATAGGTAATTCAAGTATTAGACAGGTATAGGGAATATAAGGGCTTCCCAGGTGGTGCTAGTGGTAAAGAAGTGAAGTGAAGTGAAGTCTGACTCTTTGCGACCCCATGGACTGTAGCCTACCAGGCTCCTCTGTCCATGGGATTCTCCAGGCAAGAATACTGGACTGGGTTGCCATTTCCTTCTCCAGGGGATCTTCCCGACCCAGGGATCAAACCCAGGTCTCCTGCATTGGCAGGCAGACGCTTTACCATCTGAGCCGTCAAGTCCTCAGGTGGTAAAGAACCCATCTGCAAATGCAGAAGATATTAACAGATGCGGGTTTGATCCCTGGGTCCCGAAGATGCCCTGGAGGAGGGCATGGCAGTCCACTCCAGTATTCTTGCCTAGAGAATCCCATGGATAGAGGAGCCTGGCGGGCTATAATCCATAGGGTCGCAGAGTCATATACGACTGAAGAGACTTAGCACGCAAGCACAGAGAATAAAATCCAACAAATGACAGGTATTGCTAACACTATTATTAGTAACATTGTTTTCATGAATAGTGACTGGGCTAAGCCAGTGTTCTTGAGAGGAATGGAAAGGCAGGGCTGCCATTACGGTTCCCAACCGTTCACACTGTGAGAGTGTACTAGTGGGAAGAGCAGAAGAAGAAACAAAGGCCAGCAGCAGCACAGCTAGCCTCAAAAACCCAACACTTCCTTCTCTGCACACTGACTCCCAAATTCTCTCTCTTGTAACTAAAGAACTGAGAATCAAAACATAGAAATCAAGTTGGGTCGTTCCTTTTAAAATCTCGTGAGTATATTCTAGATTCTCACCCTGGCAGCTTTACTTAGCTTCTTTCAGAGAAAGTGTTCTCTGGAACTAGGACAAGCAGTATGGCACTTGGCATTAGGTCGCAGAGGCATCAAACACCACACTCACCATTTTCATTTTCAGGTGCTTCGAGTTTATTATCTGATCCTCGGGGGCCCCAAATGTTAATCGACTGTATCTCCTGGAAGGACTGCTCTGAGAAGTATATGTGGCCCTGACTTTCAGTGCCCAGCACAAAGTAGGCACTCAATAATGACTAATGAATTCCCTTTCCCCTTAGAAGTTCCCCCTAAGTGGAGAATAATCAAGTTCTTTGTGCAAATATGTTAGCATCTCTAAATGGCACCTGTCAACGGGGATGGATACTTGGATCTGAAAAGTGCTATCTCATTTAAATGAGACACAGAATGGTAATCACCAACTGACAAGTTACAGACATTACTGATTATGGTTGTAACCAAACCAGTGTCCTGAAAGTGCCAGGCTTTTTCCTTAAAAAAAAAAAAAAAAAAATCTTGAAAAATCCCTGAGCTATTCAGTCTCTTGAAAAACATGTGCCTTGGAAACCCAACATCTGCAGAAAGCAAAAGGGCCTGAGAATCACCAATTAATTTTTTTCTATTACAGCTTCTCAAAAAGAGAAGGGAAAATAAAAATGACACCATATTTGGACTTTCTGGCATAGTTTAGCAAATTACAATGGAAAAAAAACAAACATTTTCTGGTGCAAGGTCTAACACTTTTCAAACCAGTAACTTGAGCTGGATTTGAACTCAACTATCACAGTACCTGTGATAAAGTTACTTCAAAGTTACCAAGAAGTTTCTTGGCTTGTTTATGGAATTCCATGATGGGTGGGAACTTATCATTATTTTGTAAATTATTGACTCATTTCCCCTGAAATCAAAGAAACCATCTCTTAGATAAAAGAGATGTTCTTAACATTCATTACTGCAACTCAACCACTGAAAAAAAAGTACCTTTTCTTTCTCCATTTGTTATCTGTTGAGAGAGAAGGGAAGAAGCTACCACAGGAAGGGAACCTCCAGTACTTTGACAATATTAAAGGAACCATATATTGTCTTCTGAAAAAACACGAATTCTCCTACCGATAACTTTGCACCACATTCACATAAGAAATTATTAAATGACTATTAGCTTAATAATTACATATGTATATGTGCGTGTATATATATTTATGTGTGTGCAGGCGTGTCCGTAGACACACACGTGCACACACACACACACACAGTTCATAAACCCAAGAGACATTCTCTGAGAGGCTCTAGAGGAAAAGGACTTAAGCTGCCCAGGGAGTGGAACAGCCTTTAAATAAATCTTGTAATTTAAGCCTAGCTCCCGCTTTTCAGCAAGCACTGCTTCTGGACCCTCTTCATTTAAGAGTTCTTATATTCTTTTTTAGGTATTTGTTCCCTGGTCAGCTTAGTGCCATTGGCACTGCCTTTCGAGAAAGAAAACAGGCGGTAAACTGGACATATGCGCCCCGACTCTGGAAGCAGGAGTCCCTTCCACAATCCAGCAATTGATCCCCGTCTCCCTCTCGCCGGCCCCGCTGCCGCTCGCCTTCCAGTCTCTAGGTGAGAGGCGGCGGACAGCAGAGCAAGGCCACAGAGTAGATGAACTCAAGATTCAACCCGATAACTCACCTCCTCCCCAGCCCCGACTCCCACCCATCACCTCCTACAACCCCCTTCCCTCCCATCCCTCTTCGTGACACCCTACGGTGCAGCCATCGCGGGGGTGCGGGGAGGCAGGGGCGGCAGCCGCGGAGAGCTGGGGGCTTCCTTGGCACCCACCCCCGACGCGCCCTAAAACACTGTCCTCTGGGGAAGGGGCTGCCGGCAACTTGAAGGAACTTAGAAGGCAGAGGCTGAGGCGCCCGGACCTCGGCGGGGCCTCAACCCAGAAGGCGAGGGGAAGAAAAGCGGTGTCGGGGCGAGGGCGAGTGCCCCCGGGCTTACCACGAGCACGGGGACCCCGGCGGCCAGAGAGTAGAGGAGCACGGGGGGCACGGCGCTGCTGTCCTCCGGGCCCGGGTAGGGCTTGCGGTAGGCGCTGTCGTGGCAGAAGAAGCCTTGCACGTTCACGGTGAACGTGTCCGTGTACTCGAAGTAGTACGCCAGCATCACCGTCCCTGCCATGATCACCATCTGGAAATAGAGCATGCTGCTGGTGAGCGCCGCGGGCCGCAGGGGCATGCACGCCCCCCGGGCCGGGCCGAGCCGAGCGGGCGACGGACGGACCCCCTCCCGGGTCCGCCGAGGCAGCCACCCGGGGGCGCGGCGGCGGGGGCGGCAGGAGGACGAGGCGCGGGAGGCGGGATGGAGCTGCCGGAGGAAGAGGCGGAGGCAGGTCCGGGTTTCGAGGCGCCGGCGGGCTGCGGAGGAGGCGGCTACCCCCCGGACGAACCCCCGCTCCCCTCCCCGCCCCCTGCCCGCCGCAAGCGCCGCCCGCCCGGGCGCGGGGTCGCGCGGGAGGGCGGGGAGTCCCGGGCCGCCGGCAGCGGCCGGGCAGGAGACGGTTCGCGATGCAGCCGCGCCGGACCGAAGCCGCGGGCCCGCCCGGCGGAGGGGCGGACCAGGCGGCGGCGGCTGGGACAGCGGCACCTGTACCCCTCGGAGGGCAGACGCAGTAGAGCTGGAGAAGCTCCTCGCCGGGGTAAAAACCCAAAAGGGGGGAGGGGAGGCAGCAGAGAAGGAGCTTCTAGAAACTCCCTTCTGAGGCAGCAGCTGGACGGTTTAGGAAACCCGCACAACGCCTGGGAAAACGGTGCGTGGATGCGTCTTCGGGGGGCAGCCCCTCGAAGCACAAAGTCCCGGTGCCGTGCAGCGACTTTCAGCCGGCGCTCCCTGGGATTCCTTAATCCCGCGCAGGACAAACGCCCAGCGCTGGTTTCTAGGCGCAGAGAGAAGCATCATCTCAGAGGATTTTAGATTTGGAGTTTCTCTGCCTCCTCCTCCAGTTTCCTAGGGCTTTGTACGTAAAAACAGAAATCAGAGCTCCGGAGTTCCGGAAGCATCATCTCTTGTACAACGGCCCCTTTCTCGCTCACGTATTCTCCTCTGGCTTATCATCTCAGTTTCCCTTTATTAGATGCCTGTGAGTCGAGCCATTGCAAATTCCTAGGACCCAGCGGTGGCAGCCACTAGGGAAGGAAAAACGGACCGTTTGCCTCACCTCGCTATTCCCTGAGTATTGCTGCAATTCCCAGGGGTCAAGTGAAAGGATTGGGAGACAAAGAGGGCTCACACCACAGGCATACAGAACCCTCCAATACACTGGCCATGCACGCGTGTGCGTGGGTATGTAAGTAGCAGTGCAACTGCATGTATGTAAAGAGCCCGTTCGTGTGCCATGTGTATCCCTGCCTGCAAGAGTAGGCAGCATACTGAGGGGACATGGGGGTGGGGGAGCTTAGGGGAACCTGACACTGCTTACCTTCCACTCCAGAGAGAAGGTAGGAAGCCTGTTTGCAAGGCGAGGGGATGAAAATACTCCCGGAGCCCTGCATTTCTCATTACAGCGTGGAATCAATCTAGCAGATTTCTAGAATATTCATTTTAATTGGTTGTAGCTTGATGATTTTTAGAGGTGGGCCTTTATCATCGGTAAAGAAACATTTTTAGGCGAAAAAGCCCTTTTAAATTTGGCAAATGATTGATTGTTTAGGATAAGATAATAAAGGCAGTATGAATTTAATGTAGAATATTTTACCTTCTACGGTGTTACAGACATCATTTAATAACTAATTACTTAGTGCTTACCAGATAAACAACACTTAACAACCTGTATAATAAACAGTTTTGGGCACTGGGAGTAAACTGTTCCTAAATGGACAAAAAAGACATCATATTGTGAAAATGTAATTACTGCAGAGATGCATGGTCTCGGGTTACCTTTAGAAAATCATTCTAAGGCTGTAAGAGTGTCTGAACTGCAAATCTGGTTCTAAACAGGAATCCCCCAAACCTTCCTGTTTAACAGAATTTTTTGAAGAATGGTGCTAATTCTAAAAGGTAGTTTTTAAATGTAACTTTGGATTAAGGAGAGTCTAATGTAGGTAATTTATTCAAATTAATGAAAACATTCATTTTGACAAATTAATTTGAATTCAAATTAATTCAAGCTCCTGTACTGGGCTTCCCAGTACATGGACTGGGAGACAGTCCATGGACTTCCAGCATGTACTGGACTTCCCAGCATGGACTCCAGAGACACCGGGTTGGGAAGGTCACCTGGAGGAGGGCAGGGCAACCCACTCCCGTGTTCTTGTCTGGGGAATCCCGTGGACCGAGGAGCCTGGTGGGCTGTTGTCTGGTGGGTCGCAAAGAGTTGAACACAACTGAAGCGGCTTAGCCTGCATGCACGTGTGCCTAGCTCTTTGCATAACAAAGCAGTGCTGTTCACTGCTCTGTCCTCATCAGTGAGCAGGGAATGGTACATTGTACCATTCACAAAGGTATTTAGTCTGAATAAATTAAGGACCTTACCCCTCTGAACTTAAACAACAGGGAAGTGTTTTCACATATAAAATTGTTGTCAAGGTTAGAGAATCATCATCTTTATCTCCCTAGATAAACCTAGCCTGTATACTTATTTGCAACACGGGGCAACATAATAGCACCAACTCAGGGTCCTGCCTGGGTTCAAGTCCTTCTACCACTTAACCAATTCAGGGAACCTGGGCAACAGGCTGGACCTCTTGCTGCCTTAGTTTCATCACTGATAAAATTGTGATGATACTGGTACTTACTTTACAAGGTTGATATGAGGGTTATTGATGCTTATTTCATTATATCTGGCACATTGTGTTTTAATTCTATAAAATATACCCGAGTCATACATGTTTTTAGCAGCCTTAACCCAGGCCACTCTAATACCCATCCCCAGTCACTTCCTTGTCATTTTATTGCTTACAAAATGATTCTGGGCATATCTATATTTCTGTAGGAATATCTGTTTTTCTGTAGATCTGTGCACATTCCATCTTCTGTTTCAGATGGTATCCATCTCAAGAATAAGATACTATTTTCCTTCAGAATTCTCAGTGTCCCCATCATTTGTTCATGTTAGATGGTCAAATTGGTGTTGCTGACTGATTTGTGGTTGAGTTAACATCCAGTGCTGAAATTCAAAGTTAATGTTGAATCTTAACTCATGTTGTAAAGATACCAACATAAAATGTCTATGAATGTTTGAGCAAATTGGTTATACATAGAAATGGTGTGAGGCGGGTGAAAGAGCATGAGCAGTGTGCCCTTGGACTGGTTCCTTTCCTTTCCCAAGCCTGAGGTTTCTTAGAGACAAAATGAACTAATTTTTCTTACCTCTGGGCTTATTTTGACAATTAAATGAGAATATGTAAAGTGCCTGGCCCAAAAAAGGTACTTATTTAGGGTGTTTCTTCATTTTATTTTCTTATGAATCATTTAAGCTAATTCTTTTCCAAAATACGTATTTTCAATTTCAAAGAATCCTTTGGAACCCTGCCTCAATTATTAATTTAACTATCTATTTCTAGATTAAAAACAGCACTACCCATATTTAATCTTTTGGAATCTTGCCCAAATTCTTAATTTAATTCCTAGGCATATTATTATGCTTTCAAATGTATTGTAGCAGTCAGTCTTTCTTAACAAAAAACAAAATTCTCCCCATCTTAGCTCCCAGCAAATTGGATAATATAGATCAAAAGTGTGGTATTTAGAGCTCTCTTCTTTTCCAACTTCCAGTGATTCATATTGTATTTATTTGTGCAGAACTTAACAACCACTCCCTCCTACCATCTTTCTCCACCTATAAAACCATGATAAATCCTCGGACAGACCTTGGGGGAATTATTTATCAGTTCCAGTACATCTCATCCACCCACCGCAATACTGATGCTCTAGTAAGAACTAGTAAGGTGCTAGACTGGCATAGGAAGATATAGTCCTTGTCTATATGGTTTGTAACTTTTCTTCTATAGGTAGAAGACAGACATACAAAAAGTCAGGGTGGCAGTGGTCTTTAGATTGGCAGCAAGTGAAAAGACCATTTGAATAGTCCTTGGGAAGTCAAGTACTGAGTATTTGTGGGTAGCTAGATGAGTGAATGTATTCTTCTTAAGTTTTAGAACCTCAGGTGCCTAACAGAAGGGAATAGGAAATGGACCTGGCTTCTCAATATTATGACCAAATGGGTTCCGTACATCGAATCTATGCATATTGAGAGTCAGATTGAGATTCCCTGCTCAAGTTCAAGGATTCGGACCTCGTTAATTTATAGACAGAATATTTGTTTAAAGTTAGGATCCAGTTTTACTTACTATTAGATTTTATTTATTGTTAGGTTTACATCACAGCTATTTCTTTTTTTTTCAACTTTTTATTTTGCATTGGAGTATAGCCAATTAACAATGTGATAATTTTCAGGTGGATAGCAAAGGGACTCAGCCATACATATGCATGTAACCATTCTCCCACAAAGGGATTCTTCCCTGGTAGCTCAGTTGGTAAAGAATCTGTCTGCTGTGCAGGGACCCGGGTTAAATCCCTGGGTTGTGAAGATTCCCTAGAGAAGGGAATGCAAACCACTCTAGTATTCTTGCCTGGAAAATCCCATGGACAGAGGAGACTGGCGGGCTATAGTCTGTGTGATCTCAAGAGTCAGACACAACTTAGCGACTAAACCACCACATTCTCCCCCAAACTCCCGTCCCATCCAGGCTGTCACATAACCTTGAGCAGAGTTCCATGTGCTATATAGTAGGTTCTTGTTCCATTTTAAATATAGCAGTGTGTACATGTCCATCTCAAACTAAGACTTAGAGAACAGACTTATGGTTCCTGGAAGAAAGGATGGGGAAAAGGGAAAAGGAGTAGTTAGGGAGTTTGGGATAGACAGAATGTTTTTGGCAGAGATGCCTGAGCATTTCCAAAGACCAAAGAAGATGCAGAATTATAAACATTGTTTTCCTAGTGTTTAAGGTAATTCAGAGGTAAACCCAGGCATTTTCCTGATGTTTTCTCACTCCATGTACAACAGAGATAAATAACATCACAATGTCAATGCATAGCTGAGATGATGAGGTACGAAGAATTCAGAAGCTCTCAAAAAAAAAAAGTCTTTCTTTTAAAAACTTCAAAAATCTGTGTTCATAATGCTTAACATGTGCTAGAGATGTTTAAGGAGATTCACACAT
This sequence comes from Bos indicus, assembly GCF_029378745.1. Taxonomy (NCBI): domain Eukaryota; kingdom Metazoa; phylum Chordata; class Mammalia; order Artiodactyla; family Bovidae; genus Bos; species Bos indicus. The sequence goes on along the minus strand of NC_091762.1, from coordinate 44,629,423 downwards.
GTGACAGGTCACATGACTTGTCACATGCACTAGTGAGGAACTTTAAATATTAACATACATATTAGTAGAAGATCACATGACTTGTCACATGCACTAGTGAGGAACTTTAAATATTAACATACATATTAGTAGAAGATCTCATGGGAATAGGTATGGAAAAAGGCATATTTTAGGCCAGATAATTGCATTCAGAATAAGTAAGGGCATCTGGTAATTCATTCTAATACTTACTGAACTACAAAAGACAGTATCTTAACAGATCTTTATTGATGTGGATCTAGAAAATGAACAAGGGCACCAGTTTACTAACCTCAGGAGAGTTTGATATAGAGAACACCCCTGAAGCTTGTATAAGAAATACATTGTAGGACTGGTTAACTCAAGAATTGTTGTGCTTAAACCCCGTCATATAAACTCAAAAAGACAACATCCTCAAAGTCAAACTAAAGAGAGCTAGGAACATTCAGGATTATACCTATGACTTTTTCATTTTGGGCGTCATAGCATACTGCATCCTCACAGAATGATTTTCAGTGCTTGATTTAGGAGGTAGCTTCTTTCTCAAGAAAACAGGAAGAGAAACCAGCTAGAATAGTAATTTGTATGTCTGTCTTTGAGGTTCCTGCTGTAATGGGATGTTTATTTCAAAGGTCAGATGCTTTTGATCGGGAGAAGTGATGCTTATCTTCAACTAGGACCACTAAGAAGTCTTGGAAGTGTCTCACTGTATGGCTGTGTTACAGCTGTTCTAGTCTACATTTACAGAGTTTCAAGTTTTCACTTTCAAAACAGTTAACACAAATGAAGCATATGTTTTATTAGAAAACCTAGTTATATATCACTGAAGGGAAAGGTACGAAATTGATGGGCCAAGTTAAAGCACAAAATAATTATTAAATATTAAGGCTGGGAAATAATAAAAAAACAACATGCTGTTATTTAAAATTATAATGTTATTATCCTATATTTAAAATTTAAATTATTAAGTCAGTGAAAGTTAATTAGGACATGTGGCTAATACTTAAACTGTATGCCCATGACAGTCATTTGGCCTCTCTGAATCTCAGTTTGCTCATCTGTAAAATTGGGTTAATGAATCTTTACAAAGCCATCAAATGGCTTATATTTATAAAATGCTTAATAAATATTAAAGCACTGGACAAATCTGCATTAGAAAACATTCTAATTAGGAGAAGAGGATACCTAATCTGACTGGGTCCTGGATTTTCTCCCCAGCACTGTTTCAAATCACAAAAACTCAGATTAATTGCTGCCCTGTCAGTTGCTATATCTGTGAATATTGAATTGTTGACCATATGTTTTAATGATAAAAAAGTTGTTACCTATAACTCCATGGATCCATAATATCAAGGGAAGTTTCAGAATATGCATGTTCCCTAAGAATGTCTTTAAACAATTATTAAGGATAAGAACATAAAAATGTGGCAGTTAACTATGATGGATAAGCCCGAGGACCCAGAACTCTACAGAACTGAGTTCATATCTTTACTATGTAGATTCATAATTGAGGGACCTTGGCCAAGTCATTTTAATTTCTGTGGTGTCCTAAAATGGGGATAATGTTGCCTGCTTCACCAAGATGTGGTATAGAACCTTGGCCATTCACGACTATAAATGATCATTACGGATATTGTTACTCTTCTGGTGTAATTAATCCTGCCACTGCTGGGTCAGCAAAACTTTTATTGATCCATTTGGAAATGTGCCTGCATAAAATTCTGCTGAACTATCTTTGTAACTTCATGTTACTTGAAGACACCTGAAAGTCGTTATGTGTGCTATGATAAATGAAAACCATCCAACTAAACAAAATCACAAATCCTGCTAACACTTTGAGAAACAGTTTCTTTAGCAGCGATATGGAGCATGTGGGAAAAACTATGGTTATGACAGCTGTGGGTCCTTTGTCAAGGATACAGCTTGTGAATGCTAATCAGCATTTATTCGGTTGTCCTTCAATGCACTAGATAGTGCTTGAAACAAAGATATAACAGAAACTAAACACTCAGAATAGTCCTTCTGTTCATATGTGGTCCAGGGTCAACTATTAGTTTAATATCAGAGGATTTTCAGAATGCTGTTTTAGTGAGAGCATAAAGGCTTCTGGCATGATGAATTTCTGGCTTAAATTTCATCTTTCTTGAATGGATTAGTAAATGACTGGGCTTTTTTCCATCTACAAATTTACAACTATAAGCATGGAAAGTAATTTTTTGGACAAGTAAAAACATAATGTCTTAATTACTGAATTGGAAGATAGTAAGTAGCAGAAAAATTTTCATTAAAATATAAGTGCGTGTGGATTGTATCACTTTGAAAGAAAGTGGAGGAAATATTTGGAAAAGAAACATCACTGTGCATATTGTTGTGTTTACTCTTGTGCTTAGCACTCTATGCTGTTGAGTATGATTAATCATATTTCATTACTATAATCAATGCCTCAGTGTGTAATGGTGTCTTGAATTTAATGTAATTGATAAAGATAAAGCATTTTACTTTGTTTTCCACTTACTGATGTCTTGCTTTAATACTTCTTTTGGCTCATACATATCTCCAATAAAAATAGAAGAACATGAATAGTAAAATCTTAATTAACTTCAAAAAGGCTCTTAAATAGGTATCCTGGGAAACTACTGCTTTTATTAATAGAAACCCTCTACCGTTTTTTGTCAGAACTGTTAAATTAGTAATCAAATTGTGCTGAATATACTACATTTTTCTTTGATGATCTGACATAGGGGTCATTATTTTGAGTTCAGTTCTCACTATTCATTTCTGTAGTGGTTCAAGATGTAGGGGATTAATTTTTGTAAGTGCTGATGGTAGGATAAACTCTGGACATTTTGTTTAAAAAATGCCCCAAATATATTTTTATTTATTTGAAACTGCAATACTATATATTGAGTGACTACTATATGTTAAAACAGTTCTCCCTCCACTCCATTTACTGAAGAGATATGACAGCATTAGTCTTTCAAAAAGTAGTATATCCAATACTACCATGTAGTGAAGGTCCCAGTCTACGTGGCTGCTACTGCTGCTAAGTCGCTTGGCAGCCCACTAGGCTCCCCCGTCCCTGGGATTCTCCAGGCAAGAACACTGGAGTGGGTTGCCATTTCCTTCTCCAATGCATGAAAGCGAAAAGTGAAAGTGAAGTCGCTCAGTCGTGTCCGACTCTTAGCTACCCCATGGACTGTAGTCTACCAGGCTCCTCCGCCCATGGGATTTTCCAGGCAAGAGTACTGGAGTGGGTCGCCAGTGCCTTCTCCGAGTCTTTGTGGAGTCTAGTTTAAATAGATCAGATTCTCACTAATCAAGATTCTTGTTTGTAATTCTACAGCAGCATAAAACGAAAGTTGCTCTGGAGTGCCACAGAATTTTCATTTCAGTGTTTAGTGGACCTGTAAATGAGACCACAGGCTTGGGGAGTAGATGCCCCATGTCCTTTTAACTTTGGATGATCCACCTTAGCTATTGAACCAAACCAGAAATGAAAGTTTCTGCTTGGGTGGCCATAGCAAAATACCATAGACTGGGTGGCTTAAACAATAGAAATTTTTGTTTTTACAGTCCTGGAGGCTGAAAGTTCAAGATCAAGGTCCCATCAGGCTTCCTTTTTTTTCCCTTGGTGAACCCTCTCTTTCTGGATTGCTGACAGTGCCTTCTAACCATGCTTTCATGTGGCCTTTACTCTGTCCTTGCATGGAGAGGTAGCTCTTCCTCTCTTCACAAAGACACCAATCCTAGCAGATTAGGGTCCCAGCCTTATGACCTCGTTTAACCTTTGTTGTCTCCCTTTTAGAGGCCCTATCTTCAATAGTCACACTGGAGGTTAGAGCTTAACAATATACGAGTAGTGAGAGGACACTGTTCATTCCATGACAGCATTCCACTGCTCTCCCAGTTCAGTATATATTAAAGTGTTTCATTAGGTTGCATCATATGAAATAGCCATTTGAGGGCACGAGGAGAAGGGGGCAAAAAAGGATGAGATGGTTGGATGGTATCATCGACTCAATAGACATGAGTTTGAGCAAACTCTGGAGATAGTGAAGGACAGGGAAGCCTGGCCTGACGCAGTTCATCAGGTCACAAAGAGATATTACTTAGTGCCTCAACAACAACAACAACAGGTGAGAAATAGTTTGATTACTGGCAACGTCAAATGGATCAACCTATACAAGGTCAATACAAATCTGCTTGATTGCTGAGATGTCCAGGTGATTATTTCATAGATTGTAACATTAAGAAAAAATAAGTTTATATTTACTCACTTTTTAATGATGTCTAAGCCTCCCAATCTGATAGATTTCTAGTTGAAGTCTTTCAAGTTGTTTGAGACCAAGTGAATTTTTACTACCTCATTGTAAAAGTCAGGAAGCATGAGTTAAAATTGAATCAATGGCACATAACTTTAACAATTTACTTGGAAATACAACTGCTCTAAAACCCACCTCAGCATAATTTTCAGACGATAAATGTTGGTACCTGAAGGACAGTCTTACTCAGTTGTGTTTCCGGAAGTATAAAATGAATAAAATATGTGGAGTTTGGGCTAAGCATACATATTTTTTACCTTTGGGTCAGAAATTTAATTGCTTCTTCTTGCTCATATTGATGAGGAAGCCAGATGCTGTGCTCCAGGAATTGCAATACATCAATGACTGACAGGTAGTAGAGTCCAGTATCAAGTGAGATAAGATGCTTAGAAATCAGCTTCATGGAAGGGCTTTACCAGTCCTGTCCAAATCATCCAAACCTCCTTTGTATTTACATATTGCCTCCTTCTCTCCAGCTGGCTATGACTACTTTTCGAGAAGCTGATAAAATACGCATCTGTTATAAATCATCCTCAGTTTACATGGACCCCCAGTTCTGCTGGTACTGCTCAAAACAACTTTACCAGATGCTGGGTCTCTAGAAAATTATTCCGTACAATCACCTTGTATTAGAAAAGCATGCAAACTAGTGGTTTGCATTTGTTTAGAGACATATTTAGAAATTTTTCTCTGCAAAGATCTGTACCAAGCATAGTAAGAATAGATTACCTCCCATCTGCTCACAAAACATTAATCAGTAGTATGAATTTCCACACCTGAAAATCAGTAAGATGAAAATTACTAAAAATATATACTATACTACCTTAACTTAGTGGCAGATGGAAGGTAATACAGACACTTTACTATGTGCCAGACATTTCACATGTTTTAATTGTATTTGTGCTAAGTTACTTCAGTTCAGTTCAGTCGCCCAGTCGTGTCTGACTCTGCGACCCCATGGACTGCAGCACGCAAGGCTTCCCTGTCCATCAACAACTCCTGGAGCTTGCTCAAACTCATGTCCATCGAGTCGGTGATGCCATCCAACCATCTCATCCTCTATTGTCCCCTTCTCCTCCTGCTTTCAATCTTTCCCAGCATCAGGGTCTTTTTCAATGAGTCAGTTCTTCGAATCAGGTGGCCAAAGTATTGGAGTTTGAGCATCAGTCCTTCCAATGAATATTCAGGACTGATTTCCTTTGGGATTGACTGGTTTGATCTCCTTGCAGTCCAAGGGACTCTCAAGAGTTTTCTCCAACACCACAGTTCAAAAGCATCAATTCTTTGACACTCAGCTTTCTTTATGGTCCGACTCTCACATTCATACATGACTACTGGAAAAACCATAGCTTTGACTAGATGGAACTTTGTCGGCAAAGTTATTTCATTCATGTGCAACTCTTTGCAACCCTATGGACATGTAGCCTGCCAGGCTCCTCTGTCCATGGGATTCTCCAGGCAAGAGTAATAGAGTGGGTTGCCATGCCCTTCTCCAGGGGATTTTCCCAACTCAGGGATTGAACCCAAGTCTCTTAAGTCTCCTGCATTGGCAGGCAAGTACTTTACCACTAGTGCCACCTGGGAAGCCCACTAATTTTTTTTAGGTATTTCTAAAACTTTGTAAGTATCATTACCTCCCACTCTGCCAAAACTGAATTTCAGAGAGTTGCCTCCTGGTCCATGATTAATAATAGCAGTTCAGTTCAGTTCAGTTGCTCAGTCGTGTCTGACTCTTTGCAACCCCATGAATCACAGCATGCCAGGCCTCCCTGTCCATCACCAACTCCTGGAGTTTACACAAACTCATGTCCATTGAGTCAGTGATGCCATCCAGCCATCTCATCCTCTGTCTTCCCCTTCTCCTCCTGCCCCCAATCCCTCCCAGCATCAGAGTCTTTTCCAGTGAGTCAACTCTTCACATCAGGTGGCCAAAGTACTGGAGTTTCAGCTTTAGCATCAGTACTTCCAAAGAACACCCAAGACTGATCTCCTTTAGAATGGACTGGTTGAATCTCCTTGCAGTTCACGGGACTCTCAAGAGTCTTCTCCAACACCATAGTTCAAAAGCATCAATTATTTGGCACTCAGCTTTCTTCACAGTCCAACTCTCACATCCATACATCACCACTGGAAAAACCATAGCCTTGACTAGATGGACCTCTGTTGGCAGTGTCTCTGCTTTTGAATATGCTGTCTAGGTTGGTCATAACTTTCCTTCCAAGGAGTAAGCGTCTTTTAATTTCATGGCTGCAATCACCATCTGCAGTGATTTTGGAGCCCCCCAAAATAAAGTCTGCCACTGTTTCCATTGTTTCCCCATCTATTTCCCATGAAGTGATGGGGCCAGATGCCATGATCTTCGTTTTCTGAATATTGAGCTTTTAGCCAACTTTTCCACTCTCCTCTTTCACTTTCGTCAAGTAGTACTGATGTCTAAGTCTATATCTGGCTGGTCCCTAAGTAATTTCTAAGGCATCATATTGACAATTTTTAACGTGTTGTACCAACTCTGCAAATATCATTTGTATTTAATGTAAATATTAAAATATATACTTGAATAGACAAATAAGCTGTGGTATATCCATATTAAGGAATACTACTCAACAATGAAAAGGAATAAAACTCCGTAGCTTGGAGGAATCTCAAAGGCCTTATGCTGAGTGAAAGAAGTTGTTTCAAAAGGTTATATACTATACAATTCCACCTTTATGTCATTCTGGAAATGACACATCTACAGTGATAAAGTACAGATCAATGCTCGCCACAGGCTAGGAGTGGATGTGTGGCGTGATTTTAAAGAAATAGCACAAGGGAGTTCTTTGGGTGATGGAGCTGTTCTGCATTCCAATGGTTGTAACAATTATCTGAAATATACATGGGTTATAATTCATAGAACTGTACTCAAGACATCAATAAAAAATTAAAATGTTTGAAGTGTTGAAAAATTATAGAAAAGACATCACTGTACTAATAAAACTTGAAAACTTTATAGTTTTATCCTTACACTTAGAGATGACATGTTTTGTGAGAATTTTTAATCCCATACAGAAAGTTGTAAATTATGACTTACCTGTATTTGAAAGATGATAAAAATTGATCCTTAAGAATAATGAAGACTAATATGTACCTGTGGCAGTCTTTTGGAATATATGTCTATCTCTTAATGAATATTGTGAACATTTCAGAGAAGAATTCAGTGTATTAATGTAAACATACCATTCACTATCTGAGAAGAATATAGATAGGGTTCTTCTGCCAGACCTCCTTCTCATGGTAGCAGCTGGCAGAAATAGGCACCCTGTCCCAATGATTAGGGAAAAGCGTACCAGTTCCCTTGTAGAACTAGAGAATTAGGAAAGAGACGTTGGAAAAAATACATAGTGCCTACTGAACCTAGAAAATGGAGTTTGGAAGCAGGTGTGGCTGGTGGAAGGAGGAAATGCCAGAACTTAATCTGGTCATATCAAGTAGTCACCCTCTGGCCACATCCACTGACCTTGTCCACATGCCATCCCTAAGTGTAACAGCTTAGTCAGGATTGATATAGCAACTTGCATCCCTGAAAACAGAGGCTAGGGAAGGAGGGACTGGCCCTTTACATGGATCTTTTATAGCTTCAAAATGTTACTGAGCTTTCCCAAGACATCAGACATGTTATTAAGTGAGTTAATGTATGAGACGGAGAAGGCAATGGCACCCCACTCCAGTACTCTTGCCTGGAAAATCCCATGGACAGAGGAGCCTGGAAAAGTATGTACTATAAGTTGCAGGTTACCATAGAAGTGTTGGGCTTCCCTGGTGGCTCAGCTGGTAAAGAATCGGCCTGCAATGTGGGAGACCTGGGTTCAATCCCTCAGTTGGGAAGCTCCCCTGGAGAAGGAAACAGCTACCCACTCCAGTATTCTGGCCAGGAGAATTCCATGAACTGTATAGTCCATGGGGTCACAAAGAGTCGGATATGACTGAGTATAAATGCTGTGCTGTGCATAGACGTGTTAGTTATTATTTTTTTGTTTTGTTTTGCCTTTTTTGTGTGTTAGTTATTATTAACCTTAAAACTGGAAGACTGACTCAGTGGGGTATATTAAACTAGAGGAGGAACATCCGTAAGGTAACCAAAGTACCAAATGCTCAGCCCTTGACATTTTTAAACATGTCTTTCTGGTGGACATAATCCGTATGTGCCTGTGCACTGTGCAAATATACATACTGCACATTAATAAATACATATAAATGAGCTGAAAATTGTGAATTACTCAAAAAAACCACAGCAGCCCATCTTGATGAGATTACCATTTCAGAAAAATCCATTAAAATGCAAATATGTTAAATAAATCAAATTTGGGAGGTCAGATTTTCTGGGAAAGTGCAGTCTGTTAGCAATACCGCATCTCTACAGGATTTCCATCTGAATTGTACTAATGATGTGCAGACTTGGAGTGCAGTGAAAGAAAAATTTCTGAGACTGTGGGCTTCAGTTTTAGCAGATGTTGTGTGTTCTGATAACTAAATCAAAAGGAGCTGGATAAAACCTTTGCATAGATTTTACATATATTTTCTAGGAGAGAGAGACTCTATAATGAGTATTTTGAGGCAAAAACAAGGGAATAGATACCTTAAAATTATATAATTCAGATATATCAAAAGATTAAGTACATTTACAGTGTTATACTAATGTCTTCTACCAGGCATCCTGGTTAAAGGCTTGAGTTCTATTTTAACAGTGACTTTCTAGGCAGAGCTCCTCTTCATCCAGATGATTCACTGATAGTGAGGATGACACTTCTGATGCTTCTGAGGCTCCCAGGCATCTCAAAGGAAAGCTAAGATTCAGACATGAGATAGTAAATAGCTATTTGGTTTATCATCAGTGCCTTGTTCTGTCCAATGCTTAGTCTTATTCTTTGAACTCATTCAAGCAGGGCTGTTTAAAGCTACTGTCTATGGCAACTTAGCACATGCAGACTCAAAACATTGTGTGTGTGTGTGTGTGTGTGTGTGTGTGTGTGTCTTGTTTGTATACTTCAAAGCAATTGCACCCCTGATGATATTCTGGAACTCCATCTTTCTTTATGCTAACAGGGTTCCCCAAATTTGCTGCACATTTTAATCCCTAGAAAGTCTTTAGAAGTCTTGCTGGCCAGGTCATACACCATACTAATAAATCAGAATGTTAGGAGTTCTGAAAACTGTCTGAAAACCAGGCAGTAGTAGTTTGTCTTGTTTTGCTTTTTTAATAATCCCCCAGTGATTACAATATGAGCAAAATTTGGGGACCAGAGCCAGACATCCTGGAATGTGAAGTCAAGTGGGCCTTAGGAAGCATCACTATGAACAAAGCTAGTGGAGGTGATGGAATTCCAGTTGAGCTATTTCAAATCCTGGAAGATGATGCTATAAAAGTGCTGCACTCAATATGCTAGCAAATTGGGGAAACTCAGCAGTGGCCACAGGACTGGAAAAGGTCAGTTTTCATTCCAATCCCAAAGAAAGGCAATGCTGAAGAATGCTCAAACTACCCACAATTGCACTCATCTCACATGCTCGAAAGTAGTAATGCTCAAAATTCTCCAAGCCAGGCTTGAGCAATACGTCAACCATGAACTTCCAGATGTTCAAGATGGATTTAGAAAAGACAGAGGAACCAAAGATCAAATTGCCAACATCTGCTGGATCATCAAAAAAGCAAGAGAGTTCCAGAAAAACTACTTCTGCTTTATTGACTATGCCAAAGCCTTTGACTGTGTGGATCACAATAAACTGTGGAAAATTCTGAAAGAGATTGGAATACCAGACCACCTGACCTGTCTCTTGAGAAACATATATCCAGGTCAGGAAGCAACTGTTAGAAGTGGACATGGAACAATAAACTGGTTCCAAATAGGAAAAGAAGTACGTGAAGGCTGCATATTGTCACCCTGCTTATTTAACTTATATGCAGAGTACATCATGAGAAATGCTGGGATGGAAGAAGCACAAGCTGGAATCAAGATTGTCGGGAGAAATATCAATAACCTCAGATATGCAGATGACACCACCCTTATGGCAGAAAGTGAAGAGGAACTCAAAAGCCTCTTGATGAAAGTGAAAGTGGAGAGTGAAAAACTTGGCTTACAGCTCAACATTCAGAAAACGAAGATCATGGCATCTGGTCCCATCACTTCATGGGAAATAGATGGGGAAACAGTGGAAACAGTGGCAGACTTTATTTTTCTGGGCTCCAAAATCACTGCAGATAATGACTGCAGCCATGAAATTAAAAGACGCTTACTCTTTGGAAGGAAAGTTATGACCAACCTAGATAGCATATTCAAAAGCAGAGACATTACTTTGCCAACAAAGGTCTGTCTAGTCAAGGCTATGGTTTTTCCAGTGGTGATGTATGGATGTGAGTGTTGGACTGTGAAGAAAGCTGAGCACCGAAGAATTGATGCTTTTGAGCTGTAGTGCTGGAGAAGACTCTTGAGAGTCCCTTGGACTGCAAGGAGATCCAACCAGTCCATTCTAAAGGAGATTGGTTCTGGGTGTTCTTTGGAAGGACCGATGCTAAAGCTGAAACTCCAATACTTTGGGCACCTCATGCAAAGAGTTGACTCTTTGGAAAAGACTCTGATGCTGGGAGGGATTGGGGGCAGGAGGAGAAGGGGACGACAGAAGATGAGATGGCTGGATGGCATCACCAACTCGATGGACATGAGTTTGAGTGAACTCTGGGAGTTGGTGATGGACAGGGAGGCCTGGCGTGCTGCAATTCAAGGGGTCGCAAAGAGTCCAACATGACTGAGCGACTGAACTGAACTGAACTGAACTAAATTTTTGGCCAGTCTGACATAGAACGTAGTGCCAGTGCCTGATACATGGATGGTACTCCATGAATATTTGTAGAATAAATAAAAGAATCAAACTCATATCAGGCAGTCTTCTAACTACTGTGGTTTGATTGCACCTAGCTTCCCTGGTGGCTCAGATGGCAAAGAATCTTCCTGCAATTTGGGAGACCTGGGTTCGATCCCTGAGTCGGGAAGATCCTGGAGAAGGAAATATCTATCCATTCTTGCCTAGAGAATTCCGTGGACAGAGGAGCTAGAGAGCTATAGTCCATGGGGTTGCCACGGGTCGCTCACGACTGACCAACTATCACAACACTTTTTGCAGTTATTTCCCCAATACCCACTCCTCCAGATGACAGAAAGACAAATCTCAAATCTCATTAGTTACAATATTCAAATCAAAGCAACACCATACTATTTTTTAAATCTTGAGTTATAAATGATATATCTATCAATTATAAAATTCCACCCTGGTAAGAATATGGTGAACATCCTAAGAAAATAATTGAAACTTAATAAAATGGAGTTTAGTCATATTATTTATAACATGACAAAACAAAAGGATTCAAATCTCCAGCACCTTTGAGTAAATTATTAAAACAGTTTATCATGCCACAAATAAAAATACTCATTAAATGCTTTTTAAGAATGCTGAAAATGTTTTATTAGAATAATCATTAGACTCAGATTATTTTATTATCCCTCTCTTTTTCTCTATTTCTAAAACTTTATTGAGAAACATATCACATTCATAAAGATGAAACAAAACAAAACACAATGATGTCACTGATAAGGCCATAATTTAGGTCTAAATTGATACAGTAAGCCAAGACAATGTGCCTAAAGTAGGGGGTAGGTAAGGCATGTCCCACAAAGGAAATCTACTTATGTAACTCCATTCTCATTTAACTCTATCATAAATGCTATCAGTTTAGCCCATACTGTGGTCTAGAGTACTTGGCAGTCATTTCACAGAGTAGGTAGGACCTGAGTGGAACTATATTTGGATTTTAATCAGAGGAAAAATTTTGGCAGGAATTTAGAAAGCTCAAAGTTTTGAACAAAGAAATGGAGGGTTGGGGTGAGGTTGTCATGTCCTGGAGGCAGGTGGAAGGTTGACTTAGTCAGAGTAGACGGTCGGTGTTGGGGAGAAATGGGAAAGGATTTTAGCTAGGAGGCTAAACCCAGATTGTAGCAAGCCTTAGCAAAACAGATTGTAATAGTTTGTGTTTTTCCTACAAATAATATGCTCCATCCTCAGATGCTCAGTTGTGTCTGACTCTTTGTGACCCCATGGACTGTAGCCCACGAGGCTCTGCTGTCCATGCGATTTTCCAGGCAAGAATACTGGACTGGGTTGCCATTTCCTTCTCCAGGGAATCTCTCCAACCCAGGAATCGAACCCACCTCTCTCACGTCTTCTGCATTGGCAGGCGGATTCTTTACCACTAGCACCACCCTAGAAGCCCTCAAATGAATGGGGAGTCATCTCCCTGGTGGCTCAGATGGTAAAGAATCTGCCTATAATACACAAAGCCCTGCGTTGGGAAGATTCCTGGAGAAGGGAATGGCAACCTACTCTAGTATTTTTACCTGGAGAATCCCTTGGACAGAGGAGCCTGACGGGCTATGGGTTCACAAAGAGTCAGACACGATTGAGTGACTAACACCTCCACTTTCACTTCATCTAAACAGACGGGTTAGGAAACAGATAAGTTCTCACAGCACATTGTGAGGAGTATCTGGACACTGGTTTATATATAATTCACAAATGAATTATATGGGATGGGAGACACACTCAATTGAGCAGTTGGGAAGCAAAGGCAGTTATCCAAAAATGCAAGAATGATCTTTTAAAATGCAATGCTAATCATGTCATCCTGCTGTTAAAATACTTAAGTGACTTTCTTTCATAACAAAATAGAGAAAATACACCTTAACATGGTGTACGGATCCCTATGTGGCATGACCCCTACCTACTTCTGCAGATCCCCTACTGTCTACTGTATTCCCTTTAAGTTTATCTCTACTTCTTGCAACTTTCACTCACCATGCTACCTCCAATTATAAGGCTTTTGCACATAGAGAATGCTGCCAGCAATGCTCTTCTCTGCCCTCTTTGCTAATTAACTCCTGCTCATACTTTATATCTCAATTTGAAGGTCACTTCTCAGAAACACGATCTCCCATTTCCCTAATCCTCCTATTAAACGCTCACAGAGCACCAAGCGCCTTTAGACATTGTAATTGTCTATGTTAAGATTGGCCTCCTCTGGTGGCTCAGCAGTGAACAATCTGCTTGCCAATGCAGGAGATACAGGTTTGATCCTTCGGTAAGAAAGATGCCCTGGAGAAAGAAATGGTAACCCACTCCAGTGTTCTTGTCTGGGAAATCCCATGGACAGAGCAGCCTGGCAGACTACAGTCCATGGGGTCCCAAAAGAGTCAGACACAACGTAGTGACTAAAACAACAACCTGTTAAGATTATATATTTGCTAAAGTTGCTATTCGATAACTCTTTGTGCACTTTTCTCAGCCTCATGAAATCTGAATCAATGGTTTACCTTTCTTTTATATCTCCACTGCCTAAAAAAACTTGCTAGCACCTGATATGTACTCAATACATAGTTACTGAATGCATGGGTGATAAATGTAGAGTAGCAGAAAGTGGTAGAAATACAAATTGAAGAGAAAGGATAAGTGGCAGAGACATAAGAAAAACCGCTAAGAAGAAAGGAGAGCAATGAATTAAAGATGATGCTGAAGATTTTTGTCTGGATGACTGGGAGTGGTAGTACCATTGACCATAATGGAGAAGATCATAGGGTGAATAGGTTTTGCATAGTAGAGATTTTGCCTTGTATACATTAAACTCAGAGACACAGAATTATCTACCTAAAGATTATGATTAACCCAAGAATAAAGAATATCCCACCTTGTGTGTATATGCATAGTTCTGCATTTCCTTATGGAGAAACCTGTGTTAGAGTAATACTCAAGATGTGTCTTAATCATTTCTGCCCAAGAGGAAGCAGTGATTTATCTGACTGGGAATGCAGTGACAATCACTGCTTCACATTCTCCACTGCATAAATCTTATCTATATAAAGGCTTAAAAAATGGAGATTCATTTCCCCCTTTCAGTGGGAAGCAACCATTCTGGTATGTATGTCTGCCCTACAAATCCAATTTGTGCCCTTAAATAGATTCCCTCAATCTCTGAGCTTGAGCTAGGTGGAGAAACAAAGAACATTCCATCCCTTTTTGGACCATGGATCTAGAGAAACAGTTAATATCCAATTACTAATCATCTGTGTCCAGTTTTTCACTTGCTTCAAAATTATGCAGTAGAATCAAGAATGTATTAGCCTCCTACAGCCCCAATATTCTGGAATGTTTTAGAAAGAAAAGTATAAGTGTGGAGAAAAATAAAGGAGCTGGTCTAGCAGAGAAGTAATGGTTGAAAACATTCGATAATATCAAGGATTTTTCCAGTGTCAGGTAGATCTTGGAGGGAGAGTTCACAGAGGATGTATGAGGAATACAAATCAAATTTGCCAAGCAGACATGGGGCATGAAAACAGAATCTGAGCCACTGAATGTGGTGACTGGGTACCCGATCACCTGTACAATTTTATTCTACATGAGATGGTCAAAGAGTAAGCCAGGTTTCAGAAAGCTGTAAGGACACGAAGGCATTGGGTCTGCTTAGTTTGAGAATCAGTAATGTGAGGGGAATAGAACAGTGGCTGTGCAAGGTAAAGACTTCTTTGTTCTGTTCTGTTTTCCCATGAAAGGAAGAATCAGCGCACGCATTTGATGACTGAGAACCAACAGAAGTGTGAGTGAATAAAGGAGCCAGAGGGGAAGAACTCATCTTTGATTTTGAAAGGAGCAGAAAAGAGTGAGAAGATGAGATGAGAAATAGGATCACCCTTCGTGAAACCATCTTTTTCCACTGAAACTGATGGAAAGCAGAAAAAGGTTTATGAGGTCCTCTACCAAGGGGAAGTTGAAAGAAAAGAGCCAGTAAGAAAGTCTTATCAATCAAAACATAATGTTTTCAAGAAGGCTGATGGTTCTCACTTTATCTGAAAATAGGCACTGTTTCCTCTTTAATTTAGTTCTGGTATCAGTCTCTCTTTACAGAGTAAGTGAGAAGTGTACTAAAATAGAACACAGTAACCCAATTGAAAAAAAGCAGAAGTTTAGAAGACTATATGTATATATATATATATATATATATATATATATATATATATATATATGAAGGGACCTGGGCATCCCAGTTTGGAAACCCATACCCCTGTGAGAAAAAAGCTTAATCTTGAAGCTGAAAGGCAAACCTTAAGATTCCTGCATCCAAGAAACATGGCCTCCACTCCCTTGACTTTTTATCCCACCAGCTCCCCTTCTTCCCTTTCCCCTTGGGAAAAAGTAACAAGCACACAAAACACTTTTATTTTTCTCTTTTTATCAGTTAAAATAGCTTATGAATATGACTCCTTTTTGATGAATCCTATATCAGAGCAACTAAAGTTGTGCCAAATCCACTGATTGATCCAGTGCCATAATTTGAGGCTGAACTAAGTTGTGGGACACATCCAATCAGCATAGCATGGGAAAAAGGAAAAGCAGAAAATTAACCCCACGAGGTTTTTCACACGGTCTAGCACTTGCCAGTGAAAATCAGTAATGTATTATGCACCTCCGCCTTTTTATGAGAAAGATGAAAACATTTCAAAATGTGGAGTAAAGCTGTTTTGTATTAAACCCAAAAAGGAAATCAATGTGGTCCATGGTAAGATTAATTACATATATGATCATTATGTTGCAATAATTTTCTACATGTGACCTGAACCTGAGAAAAACAAGTTTATTAATTATCAATTTTCATTTGTTCCCTTTTAAAAATTGGGGAACCAAGAGGAATAAGATAATTCAACACTTGCCCTTGAATCCGCAAGTTTGTATCAATGGAAAGTAAACTTCTTAGCATGAAAGTGTGCATAACATGAGTTATAAAAGGGGTTAACTACTTTCAGGATGTGATAATAAAAAATAAGAAGTCCAACATATCTTTTATGTGGTTGGTATTGTACTAACCACCTGATATTTTTGCATTATTATTATGAAACATTTCAAACACTCAAAAAAGTTTATAAATGTTTTTATATATATATATATATATATATATAATTACAAACTTATAGATTTAAAAGTATTTGAAGTGTTTAAAGCCATTAGATTGTTATTCTTACTTATACTCCATCTACCCTATTTTTGGCCAGAGAGCGTCTTCACATTGGCTTCTTGTGTCTTGTTGGGATGTGGTTTCCTTGCCTCTGTCATGGTAAGGTATCCCAGAATTGTCTTATACGTGTTTTGCCCCAGACCTGGAATGAGATATTTTTCCAAAATACTTTGATTCTGAATAGGGGAAAATGGTATTTATAAACCAAACCTGCTCAATAAGGATTGCTCTGTTGCCACCAGGTTGATCACTGTTTCTAGGTCTTTTCAATGGATAGAGCTTTTTTTTTCTTTTTTTTTTTTTTTCTTTTAGAGAAAATACACCATGAACTCATACTGACATTTTAATTCAAGTTAGGAATACCAGATTTGTACTTAACCTCTTTGGTCTTATATCTGTACTTCTTTTTCCTGTTTTGAAATTTCTTCAGTTGCAATAACCTAGAGTACTTCACAGTCAGCAAATTCAGAAGTAAAATCATGATTGCCTCTCACCTTCTCCACACCTGATTTTCCCTTCTCATTCCCTGTTCCAGTGGAAAGCAATGCTCTGCATCCATCAGGTACACCACTGGAACCTCAGAAGTGATTTCATTGTTTACTCTCTCATGCACACATTAAGTCAGTTTCAAGTGCAACAGATTAGACCTGCTCTCTCTGAAATCCTCTCTCTTCCACTTCTCATCCACCATCTTAGTTCAAGCCTCATGCTTTCTCATCTGTTTCATGCAACAGACATGCCCTACCTCTCAGTGTGTGCCTCTCATATCTCCTCCCAACATGTGAACAAATAATGTCATTTCCTTACTTAAATAAGAATCTTTGAGGCCATCTCCTCTTGGTATGCTCTCCACCCCTCTACCATCTTTAAGACTGCAGACTTCTGTATGCTTAAAGTTCTTCCTTATCCCTCTCCTTTTTCAAGTTTCTGCCCATGATACTCACATATGCTTGTTGAGAGAAAATCCTTCAGCTGCCTTCTCTGATAACCCCCATGGGGATTAAGACGGTTGATGGGTATTCACACAGTTTTTTACATTTACCTTTTTTCTACCCATTTTACTTCCTATAGTTACTGCTTTTGTGGTCTTATTTACTACTATACTAGGTGCTCCTTTAGAGCACAGATTATATAGTTAAGGACCAATTGTTGATAGTAAACACAGTTAGGCTTATATTCTAACTTTGTCTTTTCCTAGCTGTGCAATTTGGGCAATTTAACCTCCTTTCCGTACCTTAGTTTCCTCATCTGTAAACTACATATGGCTGTTGTGGGCATTAAATGAGGCAATGCCTGTAGAGTATTTGATATAACTCCTAGCTCATTAGAGCTTTCAGTAAACATGTTACTACCATCATCTATGTCAATAGAAGGTGAATGAAGGTAAAATGAGGACAAGGTCAGTCTCCAGGGAAGGCAATCTCAGCATCAAAGGCAGATACTGATGCAAGAACAGAACTCAGGGCCCACTGGGGATAGAAGCTGCAGGTCAGCAAGTGACTCCCTAATTAGACCAGGAGTGACATCTAAACCAGACCCAAGAGGCAACTCTCAATTGGGGCTGTCAGGAGATGGCTGGGAAGCTAGGTAAAGAAAAGTAGGACGCACAAGAGACAGTTCTCAGAAAAATGCTTTCTATACAGCTTTTGTGGGTTGGGAGATTTGAAGTTACATGGCTCCTTTAAAGAAAAGTATTTGGGCTTCCCTGGTGGTCTAGTTAAGAATCTGCCTTACAATGCAAGGGACACTGGTTTTGATCCCTGGTTTGAGATCTCACATGCTGCAGAGCAACTAAGCCCATGCATCACAACTACTGAGCCTATGCTCTAGAGCCCAAGAGCCACAACCACTGAGCCCACAGGCTTCAACTACGGAAACCCATGTGCCTAGAGGCTGTGCTCCACAGGAAAAGAAGCCATCACAATGAGAAGCCCACGCACTGCAGAGAAGAGTAGCTCCCACTTGCCACAACTTTAGAGGCTGCACGGCAACAAAGACACAGCACAGACAAAAATAAATAAAATTATAACAACAGCAACAACAATAAACCCTCAAAGGTTTAAAACAAAGGAGCAGTATTAAAAACAGACGCCTGGTATTAAAGGTGGAATTTTGTCTCCCCAAAACAATATGTTGATGTCCTAGTCCCCAGTATCTTATTTAGAAGTAGCATCTTTACAGAGGTAGTCTGTAAAGGTAAGATGAAGTCTTTAGATTGGGGTCTAACCCAGTATGACTGGTATCCTTATAAAAAGGGGAAATCTGGACACAGAGACAGACATGTGCAGAGGGAAGATGATGTAAAGACACCCAAGGAGAAGATGGCCATGTGACTGGAGCCCTCAAGCCAATAATGAGTAATACATTCTTCAAGGAATGCCAAAGACTTGCCATCAAATGTCAGATGCTAGAAAAGGGAAGGAAGGATTGTCCCCTAGATCCATCAGAGAAAGCATGGCCTTGCCATCACCTTGATTTCTGAGTTGTAGCTTCCCAAACTGTGAGACAACACATTTCTATTGTTTTTAGTTACCTAGTTTGGGGTGCAAACTAGGTAACTGTAGCAAACTACAGCAGTCCTAAGAAGCAGATACATCTGATAATACAAAATAATAGCCAGTTCTTTTGAACTGTGCATTAGACACTGAGCTAAGCTCTTTTTACAAGTTTTCACATTCAGTCCTCACAGTTTGGGAGGATTGCTCCCAATCCACAGTCCTATGGATTGGGAGCAACATGTCTATATAAAATAAAGTGATCATACTGAGGTATTTTGCTTCCTTGGTGGCATAGACAATAAAGAATCTGCCTACAATGCAGGAGACCTGGGTTTGATCCCTTGGTGGGGAAGATCCCCTGGAGAAGGGAATGGCTACCCACTCCAGTATTCTTGCCTGGAGAATCCCATGGACAGAGGAGCCTGGTGGGCTACAGTGCGTGGGGTCACAAAGAGTCGGAACCAACTGAGAGACTAAGATACACACACATACATTGAGGTTTAGTGAGGTTAAGCAATTTACCTGAGATTGCACAGCTGATAAAGTGAAGTGGAAGTGTCTCAGTTATGTCCTACTCTTTGAGACCCCATGGACTATACAGTCCATGGAATTCTCCAGGCTAGAATACTGGAGCCGGTAGCCTTTCCCTTCTCCAGGGGATCTTCCCCACCAAGGGATCAAACCCAGGTCTCCTGCATTGCAGGTGGATTATTTACCAGCTGAACCACAAGGGAAGCCCAGCTGATAAAGAGCAGAGCCTAAATTCGAACCTGCTCACACCTAACTGACAGTTCATGCTCTCATCACTACATACTGCCCCCTGATGCATACAGTAGCAAACTGGAGCTTTAGAGTAAATATGGAGCAACACCTGAGTTCAGGGTATTGTCATCTAAATACACGACAAGTGTTATCTGTGTCTGCGTGCCACCTTCCTGCAGTTGTGATAGCATGGAAAAGAATAGAGTTAGATGATCTGGGCTCAAGCCTAATTTTGATTAGAATAGATGTTTGATTTGGGGCAGACATTTAACCTCTCGATTTCTTCTTATTCAGAAAAAAATCTCCTGATGATGCAATTTCTCCTTGTATCTCTTTGTAGTTATTTATTCATTTGTCCATTAAACAAAAGTTTCCTAAGCAACCACCATTCTATGCTGTGCTCAGTCCTATCCAACTCTGCAACCCCATGACTGTGACCCACTCGACACCTCTGTTCATGAAATCTTTCAGGCAAGAATACTGGAATGGGTTGCCATATCCTCCTCCAGGGGATCTTCCTGACTCAGTGGTCAAACTCACATCTCTTGCATCTCTTTCATTGGCAGGCAGATTCTTTACCACTGAACTACCTGGCAAGCCCAATTATATACCATCAAACAAGATAAGGTATTGGGATTTCAAAGGGTGAAAGGCAGCCTCTGCCTTTGGGAGCTTTCAGGTTCTATTTCAGCATATGTGTTGACGTTAAGGATGAGTCAGATGTTTTTCCCACTATTTCTTCAATATGTGTAGAAATTAAGAGCGTAATTTGGAAAAGACAGATCTAGGTTTGAATCTCAGATCTCCATGTATTGTTTATGTGATGTTGGGCAGGTTACTTAATCTTCTACTCTTGAAATTTCTTCTTTGCAAGAATAAGATTATCTTAATATTATATTTCCATTTTGCAGATATGACCTAAATCAAATCCCTTGTGACTATATAGTAGAAGTGACAAATAGATTCAAGGGATTAGATCTGATAGACAAAGTGACTGAAGAACTATAGACGGAGGTTCATGACATTGTACAGGAGGCAGTGATCAAGACCATCACCAAGAAAAAGAAATGCAAAAAGAAAAAATGGTTGTCTGAGGAGGCCTTACAAATAGCTGAGAAAAGAAAAGAAACTAAATGCAAAGGAGAAAAGGAAAGACATACCCATTTGAATGCAAAGTTCTAAAGAATAGCAAGGAGAGATAAGAAAGCCTTCCTCAGTAATCAATGCGAAGAAACAGAGGAAAACAATAGAGTGGGAAAGTAAAGAGATCTCTTCAAGAAAATTAGACATACCAGGGGAACATTTCATGCAAAGAAATTATGGGCACAATAAAGGACAGAAATGGTATGACCTAACAGAAGCAGAAGATATTAAGAAGAGGTGGGAAAAATACACAGAAGAACTATACAAAAAAGATCTTCATTACCCAGATAATCACGATGGTGTGATCACTCACCTTGAGCCAGACATCCTGGAATGCTAAGTCAAGTAGACCTCAGGAAGCATCACTATGAACAACGCCAGTGGAGGTGATGGAATTCCAGTTGAACTATTTCAAATCCTAAGAGATGATGATGTTAGACTGCTGCGTTCAATGTGCCAGCAAATTTAGAAAACTCAGCAGTGGCCACAGGACTGGAAAAGATCAGTTTGATTCCAATCCCAAAGAAAGGCAATGCCAAAGAATGTTCAAACTACCAAACAGTTGCACCCATCTCACACACTAGCAAAGTAATGCTCAAAATTCTCCAAGCCAGGCTTCAACAGTATGTGAACTGTGAAATTCCAGATGTTCAAGCTGGATTTAGAAAAGGCAAAAGAACCAGAGATCAAATTGCCAACATCCCTTGGATCGTCGAAAAAGCAAGAGAGTTCCAGAAAAACATCTGCTTTATTGACTATGCCAAATCCTTTGATTGTGTGGATCACAACAAACTGTGGAAAATTCTTTAAGAGATGGGAATACCAAACCACCTTACCTGACTCCTGAGAAATCTGTATTCAGGTC
Organism: Bos indicus; assembly: GCF_029378745.1. NCBI lineage: Eukaryota > Metazoa > Chordata > Mammalia > Artiodactyla > Bovidae > Bos > Bos indicus. The sequence goes on along the minus strand of NC_091762.1, from coordinate 44,607,730 downwards.
AGGAAGCAACAGTTAGAACTGGACATGGAATGACAGACTGGTTCCAAATAGGGAAAGAAGTATGTCAAGGTTGTATATTGTCACCTTGCTTATTTAACTTATGTGCAGAGTACATCATGTGAAATGCAAGGCTGGGTGAAGCACAAGCTGGAATCAAGATTGCTGGGAGAAATATCAATAACCTCAGATATGCAGATGACACCACCCTTATGGAAAAAACAAAGAAAAACTAAAGAGTCTCTTGATGAAGGTGAAAGAGGAGAATGAAAAAGTTGGCTTAAAGCTCAACATTCAGAAAACTAAGATCATGGAAGCTGGTCCCATCACTTCATGGCAGATAGAAGGGGAAACAATGGAAACAGTGAGAGACTATTTTTTAGGGGCTCCAAAATCACTGCAGATGGTGACAACAGCCATGAAATTAAAAGACACTTGCTCCTTGGAAGAAAAGTTATGACTGATCTAGACAGCATATTAAAAAGCAGAGACATTACTTTGCTGACAAAGGTCCGTCTAGTCAATACTATTGTTTTTACATTAGTCGTGGATGGATGTGAGTGTTGGACAATAAAGAAGGTTGAGTGTCAAAGAACTGATGCTTTTGAACTATGGCATTGGAGAAGACACTTGAGAGTCCCTTGGACTGCAAGGAGATCAAACCAGGCAATCCTAAAGAAATCAGTCCTGAATATTCATTGGAAGGACTGATGCTGAAGCTGAAACTACAATATTTTGGCCACCTGATATGAAGAGCTGACTCATTGGATAAGACCCTGATGTTAGGAAAGACTGAAGGCAGGAGAAGGGGACGAAGGAGAATGAGATGGTTGGATGGCATCACTGACTCGATAGACATGTGTTTGAGCAAGCTCCAGGAGTTGCTGATGAACAGGGGAGCTTGGCATGCTGCAATCCATGGGGTCACAGAGAATCGGACATGACTGAGTGACTGAACTGACTGATATTGCCATTTTGAGAGTTAAATGAATAAAGGGTACAAAGCAAACAGTTGAGTGCCTGACAAATCAATAGGCTTAATGAATCTGGTATTATTAATCATTTGGTACATTTTCTGGAACATAACTAATACTCCAATGGTTAATAAATTAGTGAGATTAAATAGCATAATAAAAGTATTTTATCAACTATCAGGTTATAAAATGTAATATGTTTTCTGCAAAATATCCATATGTACTCAATTATTCCATTACCAGTTTTTTCCCCAAAGGATAAAATTTTAAAACTGTTCAAAATGCTGATACTTTTTAATTTTCTGGAAATATTGGTGATAAAAACAAATTGTCAGTATTTGTTCCACAAGTCAGACAAGGTAACTAAATATGAGTGCACTGATAGCTCATTTGCATGCAAGATAAATTCAGGGGAATCTGCTGCTTAGTTAAAAATCAGTCTGACTCATAATTTTGACAGATTAGAGTAAACAATGACGATAAAAAACAAAATGACCAGATTGTTCGAAATAGGCATTGCTTTTTATTTACTCATAATGTGACTGTCTCTGGAAGTCTAAAATCTGTCAAAGGCCAGCCTGAATAACCTATTCCAAAAACTATTTACAACCACTGGCCTAGACTAAGTACCAATATGGTTTTTTTTTTATTCCTTTCACCTTACACCATGTTGAAGCAATTATTTGAGCATGGGTCTTATTTTTTTGTTGTTGGATTCTACAGTTATTGCAAGAAAAAAACAAATCTATATGATTAATATATTTTCTTCTCATGTCACTTAATATAGTGCTTTGCACAGAAAGAAAAACCTAAATTAATTTAGAAAGAAATGAATTTAGGAAATTCATTCATTCATTAATGAATTTAGAAAATCAGTAGATGAATACAGGAGTGAATAAATTAATAGTTGCATTTCTGAATCACTACTTCATTCAGAAATATTTGTCATAAATATTATCAACATTTTGAATGCATATATTTCCAAATTTCAGAAAAATTGGTTGATGTATTGCAGTGAGCCTATCTGTCACCTTTCACCCATTCAGTCAACACTGTTTACTGAGTGCCAACTATATACCAGGACAGGGAAGCCTGGCATGCTGCAATCCATGGGGTTGCAAAGAGTAGGACATGACTGAGTGACTGAACTAAATTATATACCAGGTATTATATAACAGAGTGAAGATCTGTTTATCTACCAATAGAATGTTCTTTCTAATGTGGAAAATCTACTGTGCTTTACCATTATGTTTCAGATAAAATTGACAAATTTTTAGCGTGACATACATGTATCTGCCTACCTCTCTCAACTTATATTTAGCTTTGTGGACTCCTTGCCCCCGCAAATCTATTCTCTAGCCTTGGAACCCCCTGCCATTTTTCACCATTATATAAACTTTTTATAGTATTTCCCTTGTCCAAACCATTCTCATCCATTTTACAATAATCTCTGTTCAGTATTTTAGGCTCATCTCAAAGTCACCTACTCTTGGCAATCTGTCTGGGCAGAGTCATCCTGACCTCGTTATGTGAAATTTCTCTTTGCATCCCTTATTTGTTTCTGTCATCACTTTAATGTAATCTATCATTATTGTTGACTTACTAGTGACTCTTTTCTATTGGATTGTAATTTCCTTGACAGGAAGCCATCTGACTCATTTATCCTTATGTGCTTTAGTACTAGGAAAATTAGAAGTGCTCGGTAAATTTCTCTATGAATAAGAGAAAAAAAAAATATCAAGGGATACTTTAAACTAGTCATTTATTATAATTACCAAATTCGCCATTGTAATGAGCATATTTGCCTAAAATATGTTAACAATAATAAAATATATATAGTGCTTTATTCTTCCCCGAAATGCATTTGAACCGATTTAAACTGAACATTTATATTTAAAATGAAAGTGTATATACACAATGCTTGTTCATTTCAGGGTGACCTCCTTTTAAGAGGACTTGTGATTTGTGATTTTCCTCCTTCCAGGAATCTGACGGGACAACAGTCTCCATCCCCTTGAGGATGGGTGTAGACCTGTGACGTGCTTTAGTTTAAGCATTGTGAAGGTAAGTTGAGTGGCAGCTTCCACCTGGAAGCCTGGGAAAAACAGAGTTGATTGCTGTCAACTTGATACCATATTGGCTTGTATGCTTCCACCCCCACTGAATGAAGAATACAAGGAACGGGGCTAACTACTGACCTGAGATGGATATGTTGCAGGAAAAAAGAAGACAAAACAAATAAACAAATCCAAATCTTTTGTTGCTGGAAACCACTAAGATTTTAAAGGATTTTTTAAAATTTTATTTTATTTTTAAACTTTACATAATTGTATTAGTTTTGCCAAATATCAAAATGAATCCGCCACCTGAGATGGATATGTTGCAGGAAAAAAGAAGACAAAACAAATAAACAAATCCAAATCTTTTGTTGCTGGAAGCCACTAAGATTTTAAAGGATTTTTTTAAAATTTTATTTTATTTTTAAACTTTACATAATTGTGTTAGTTTTGCCAAATATCAAAATGAATCCGCCACAGGTATACATGTGTTCCCCATCCTGAACCCTCCTCCCTCCTCCCTCCCCATACCATCCCTCTGGGTCGTCCCAGTGCACTAGCCCCAAGCATCCAGTATCGTGCATCGAACCTGGACTGGCAACTCGTTTCTTACATGATATTTTACATGTTTCAATGTCATTCTCCCAAATCTTCCCACCCTCTCCCTCTCCCACAGAGTCCATAAGACTGTTCTATACATCAGTGTCTCTTTTGCTGTCTCGTACACAGGGTTATTGTTACCATCTTTCTAAATTCCATATATATACGTTAGTATACTGTATTGATGTTTTTCCTTCTGGCTTACTTCACTCTGTATAATAGGCTCCAGTTTCATCCACCTCATTAGAACTGATTCAAATGTATTCTTTTTAATGGCTGAGTAGTACTCCATTGTGTATAAAGGATTTTTTTAAAAAATAACTACAACATATTTTAGTCTATTTGATTAACACTCAGAGTATATTTGCATATGAGAATTATTCAATGATATTTTCCTATATAATTTACTCTCATTCTTGGTCATTATTTAATCTTTGGAAAGATTATGAACAGTATTAAAATGGGGCTTTGCTTGTTCTGTCTGTATCTTTAGCAGGAATGCTTAGGGAAAGAAATTGAGACCATCAGTATCAAAATTGGTGAGAAAAGGGGAATAACTGAGGTTAGGTGAGAACATGAGAAGTGGGTTTGGTTTAGAAGAAGTTAACATTAGAAAAGAGTCTGTGCCTAAGGTCTGATGCCTCACTTGCTCATGTTATTGTCATTTTTTCAAAAGACAGGGGGAAAGAGTAACTATATCAGTATGAATGCAAGAAGTTTATTTCAGAGCAGAGAACATGTTCTGTGCAAGTACCAACCTCACAGCTTTCACTGGTGCCGTGGGATCTAAAAGGGAGAACTTGACAAGGATCCCTGCTCTTGGGTTCCTCCTCCTCAGGGTGCTCTTTGGATCATGAATTTCAGAACTCTTTGAGTCAGGCTCAGAGTTTCTTCAAATTTGTTTCCCCAACATTTTCATGTAAAAAACATTTTCTTGAAGATGTTAATTGGTTCAAGTGGACTCAAATATTTACTATAGATGTTCCAAGGACAGGGAGGAAAAATAAGACAAGTTGACTAATTACTATTCACACAGACACACATAATTAAAACAAATCCCAAAGTAAAAACATTAAGCTTGAGACCAAAGAGAATGAAATAGAAGAAAATCAATAGCTTTTTCAAGTTTTCATCAAGTCCCCAGTCTTCGAAATTTGAATTCAGAGACCTTCATAGCTGGTCAAATTCTTACGCTAATTAAAAACTTTATATATCTTCCCTTTAAACTTCAATGAACTAATTTGTATCAACATTTATTGTGTTTTAAACAGCTATTATCTCATTCTATGCTTTGTGTGTACTTATGAAACTCGAACTTTTCTGAGATGTCATGATAAGATGTGCCTTACTCTCTGTAAAACTCGGTATATCCCAGTATGATTTTCTCATCTAACTAAAGCATTCACTACAGCATCCTTTAAATAGTAAGCTCCTGATGAATTTAAATGCTGACAGTTCATCAACTAATTGACAGAATCTTGAAGGGCAAAGAAATGATGAAGGTGTTATGAAGGACTGCCAATTGCAAATCAATCAGAAATGGATATAAAATAGCTCTTCTAATGTAAGTCAATGTAATTAGATTTGCCCTTATTTGATTTGCACATTACTTTTCAGAAATTTACCTAATGAATAAAAGACATGTATGCATAAAATTAATTCAGAAGTTTAGCACTTGTATGCTCTGCCTCTAGGTTGCAAATTTTTCAAATTAATTTCTAAATTTGCTAAAACAATTTTTTAGTCAAATGAGAGTAACTTTTCTTACACAAATTAGTCACGCGAATGTATTAAAACACTTATGCATTTCTGACACCTGAAACTTCCTTTTCCACACCAGATCATCATCTAGGTCCATTCAGAAGCCTCTCAAATCTATCTTTCCTATTTTCTCCTGCTTTTCAGACCTACCTTTCCAACTCCAAAAAGAACACATTCACTAATCCTGAAACTCAGTATAGAATGTATTCTTTCAAAACCAATTTATGGAACACTAACTTTGTAGGTACTGTGTTAAGGGGGAAAAGACAGCACTAACCAAATAATACATTTCTAATATGATTTACGTTCTAATCTTTGATTCCAAACTACACCCACTGGATAAAAACTCTTCAGTTGTTCCCATCACTTAAAGAATATTTTAGGTTGTATTCCCTGGAGTCATTGTTTTGTTTTTTCCCCTCACTTCTTATACTTTATCTTATTTATTTATTTATAATTGAAGTACTGTTGATTTACAATGCTGTGTTAGTTCAGGTATATTGCAAAGTGATTCAGATTCTTTTCCCTTATAGGTTATTATAAAATATTGTATATAGTTCCCTGTGCTATACAATAGGTCTTTGTTGGTTATCTATTTTATATATAGTAGTGTGTTAATCTCAAACTCCTAATTTATCCCTCCCTCCTCTTCCCCTTTGACAATCATAAATTCATTTTCTATATCTGTGAGCCTATTTCTGTTTTGTAAATAAATTCATTTGTATCATTTTTGTAGATTCCACATATAAGCAATATCATATGATATTTGTCTTTACCTGACTTGTGTATATATATATACATATATATACACTATATCCTCTTTATTCATCTATCAGTGATCTTTAACTTTCCAGATTATTCTTCAGAAGACACTGAGCTTAATTATCACATCACACTTTATAAAAATGACTTTCAATGAATTCTCTGCTAAGCATATCAATTCCATAATTTTTTATCATTTTTCAGCTCCCTCTTGATGCCACCTCCCAGGTTTTTATTGTCTATGTCCTAGCTTCTCACCATTCGCTGTCAGAATTCTCTGCTATCTTCTTTTCAATATCATTTCTTCCCATCACTGAAGCTTCAACTCAAGCCTTACTTTTCTCCTGATATTTTTCTCTCTAATCTAGTATTTACAGATAGACCTTTTCTCCAAAATTCTATAATATGAAAAGTCAACAATTTGGTTCTTCATTCTATCCCAACTTATATTGTTTCCTGATTATAGCACATTAGCTGCCAGTCCTCTTCTGTTCATAGGGTTCTCAGAACTGACAAATAACAATGTTCATCATGGAGGATTTTGTCCCCTCAAAAATGGCATTAAATTTTCTCATTCTCTTTTAAATATCCCTCATTGCTTATAGCAAAGGCTCTGTAAGAGCAGTCTATTGATGATATGTTTATTTTTTTGTTTTTTAAGACAGAAAACCTGGAATCTTCTTTTTAGGTTTATAGGTTGCTAACTTTCCTGTTCTAATTAGACCTTGAAGCCCTATTTGAAATATTCTACTTCTAGATTCCATATATCACTATCTCTCTCCAGTGAATAATTTAGTTTCCCACATCAGAAGTTCCCACTAAATAATGAAGCCACAAAAATGTGACCCCAGAGAACATTTACATTACATATTTCTATTTGCTATAGGAACTTCCTTTAAACCTGGAGTGTCTTCTAGAATATATAGTCAGTTTTAAATTAGAACATTTTATAACTTGTACCAAAATCCATTCACTATCTTTGTAAGCCCAAAATCCTAAAATAATATTTTTAAATTTGTAGCTTACTACTCAGTCTACTCTTTCCAGACACACTTACACATGGTAAGACTGTGGAAAAATATCTCCCTGTCACCCCTTCACCCTATAAGAAAGACAAGGCCAGTCTATCTCCATCTGGCCAAGCCTTCTGTAACCACGGGAACCAAAGAACGTAAACATGGAGGTGTCCTCCAATTGGGCACATGTGTCATGTTTTATGTAGCTAGTCTGTTCTTGAGTGAATCCTCTTTGCCTAATCTTCAAGCGGAACACAAATGAAAAGCTGCATTGTTTTTATTGTTTTCTACGCTCTTGGTTACTTCACCTAATAATATCACATACACTGTGATTCACAGGAGCCACAGTTTAAATCTTGTTAGGGCTTTGCCTAGGGAAATGCTGTGTGCTTCTTTTCCAAGTCCTCTGCCAAAGCTGTAGAATCTCCTGTTCATTCTGGAATATATACACAGAAAGAGAGAAAAAGCTGATCCTCTGTTTTCTTTAAGTAAATCCTGCCAGGAAAGATTAAAAAGAAAAATCTGTCCTTTTGTATGTCAATGTTTATCCCTAGAAAAGCGGGTCATGGTGGAGAGGTCTGATAGAATGCGGTCCACTGGAGAAGGGAATGGCAAACCACTTCAGTATTCTTGCCTTGAGAACCCCATGAACAGTATGAAAAGGCAAAATGATAGGATACTGAAAGAGGAACTCCCCAGGTTGGTAGGTGCCCAATATGCTACTGGAGATCAGTGGAGAAATAACTCCAGAAAGAATGAAGGGATGGAGTCAAAGCAAAAACAACACACAGTTGTGGATGTGACTGGTGATAGAAGCAAGGTCCAAAGCTGTAAAGAGCAATATTGTATAGGAACCTGGAATGTCAGGTCCATGAATCAAGGCAAATTGGAAGTGGTCAAACAGGAGATGGCAAGAGTGAACATTGACATTCTAGGAATCAGTGAACTAAAATGGACTGGAATGGGTGAAATTAACTCAGATGACCATTATATCTACTACTGCGGGCAGGAATCCCTCAGAAGAAATGGAGTAGACACGATGGACAATAAAAGAGTCTGAAATGCAGTACTTGGATGCAATCTCAAAAACGACAGAATGATCTCTGTTCGTTTCCAAGGCAAACCATTCAATATCACAGTAATCCAAGTCTATGCCCCAACCAGTAATGCTGAAGAAGCTGAAGTTGAAAGGTTCTATGAAGATCTACAAGACCTTTTAGAACTAACACCCATAAAAGATGTCCTTTTCATTATAGGGGACTGGAATGCAAAAGTAGGAAGTCAAGAAACAGGCAAATTTGGCCTTGGAATACAGAATGAAGCAGGGCAAAGGCTAGTCGAGTTTTGCCAAGAGAACACACTGGTCATAGCAAACACCCTCTTCCAACAACACAAGAGAAGACTCTATACATGGACATCACCAGATGGTAAACAGAGAAATAAGATTGATTATATTCTTTGCAGCCAAAGATGGAGAAGCTCTATACAGTCAACAAAAACAAGACCAGGAGCTGACTGTGGCTCATCATGAACTCCTTATTGCCAAATGCAGACTTCAGTTGAAGAAAGTAGGGAAAACCACTAGACCATTCAGGTATGACCTAAATCAAATCCCTTATGATTATACAGTGGAAGTGAGAAATAGATTTAAGGGACTACGTCTGATAGACAGAGTGCCTGATGAACTATGGACTGAGGTTCGTGACATTGTACAGGAGACAGGGATTAAGATATCCCAATGGAAAAGAAATGCAAAAAGGCAAAATGGCTGTCTGGGAGGCCTTATAAATAGCTGTGAAAAGAAGAGAAGCAAAAAGCAAAGGAGAAAAGGAAAGATATAAGCATCTGAATGCAGAGTTCCAAAGAATAACAAGAAGAGATAAGAAAGCCTTCCTCAGCGATCAATGCAAAGAAATAGAGGAAAACAATAAAATGGGAAAGACTAGAGATCTCTTCAAGAAAATTAGAGATACCAAGGGAACATTTCATGCAAAGATGGGCTCAATAAAGGACAGAAATGGTATGGACCTAACAGAAGCAGAAGATACTAAAAAGAGATGGCAAGAATGCACAGAAGAACTGTACAAAAAAGATCTTCAAGATCAAGATAATCACGGTGGTGTGATCACTCACCTAGAGCTAGACATCCTGGAATGTAAAGTCAGGTGGGCCTTAGAAAGCATCACTAGGAACAAAGCTAGTGGAGGTGATGGAATTCCAGTGGAGCTATTTCAAATCCTGAAAGATGATGCTGTGAAAGTGCTGCACTCAATTTGCCAGCAAATTTGGAAAACTCAGCAGTGGCCACAGGACTGGAAAAGGTCAGTTTTCATTCCAATCCCAAAGAAAGGCAATGCCAAAGAATGCTCAAACTACTGCACAATTGCACTCATCTCACATGCTAGTAAAGTAATGCTCAAAATTCTCCAAGCCAGGCTTCAGCTATACATGAACCGTGAACTTCCAGATGTTCAAGCTGGTTTTAGAAAAGGCAGAGATCAAATTGCCAACATCCACTGGATCATGTAAAAAGCAAGAGAGTTCCAGAAAAACATCTATTTCTGGTTTATTGACTATGTCAAAGCCTTTGACTGTGTGGATCACAATAAACTGTGGACAATTATTCAAGAGATGGGAATACCAGACCACCTTACCTCCCTCCTGAGTAATTTGTATGCAAGTCAAGAAGCAATAGTTCAAACTGAACATGGAACAACAGACTGGTTCATAATTGGGAAAGGAGTATGTCAAGGCTGTATATTTTGACTCTGCTTATTTAACTTATTGCAGAGTACACCATGAGAAATGCCAGGCTGGATGAAGCACAAGCTGAAATCAAGATTGCTGGGAGAAATACCAATAACCTTAGATATGCAGTTGAGACCACCCTTATGGCAGAAAGTGAAGAGAAATTAAAGAGCCTCTTGATGAAAGTGAAAGAGGAGAGTGAAAAAGTTGGCTTAAAACTCAACATTCAAAAAATGAAGACCATAGTCTGGCTCCATCACTTCATGAAAAATAGATAGGGAAACAGTGGAAACAGTGAAAGACTTTATTTCCTTGGGCTCCAAAATCACTGCTGATGGTGACTGCAACCATGAAATTAAAAGACACTTGCTCCTTGGAAGAAAAGCTATGACAAACCTAGACAGCATATTACAAAGCAGAGACGTTACTTTGCTGATAAAGGTCCATCTAGTCAAAACTGGTTTTTCCAGTAGTCATGTATGGATGTGAGAGTAAGAAAGCTGAGTGTAGAAGAATTAGAGCTTTTGAATTGTGTTGTTGGAGAAGACTCTTGAGAGTCCCTTGGGCTGCAAGAAGATCCAAACAGTCAGTCCTGAAGGAAATCAATCCTTAATATTCATTGGAAAGACTGGTCCTGAAGCTGAAGCTCCAATACTTTTTCCACCTGATGCGAAGAGCTGACTCACTGGATAGACCATAATGCTGGGAAAGATTGAGGGCTGGAGAAGAAGGGGACGACAGAGGATGAGATGGTTGAATGGTATCACTGACTCGATGGCATGAGTTTGAGCAAGCTCTCGGAGTTGGTGATGGACTGGGAAGCCTGGTGTTCTGTAGTCCATGAGGTGGCAAAGAGTCAGACACGACTGAGCAACTGTACTGAGCTGATGCTAATAAAAAGAATCTGAGTGAACTCTCTCAATCATGTCTAACCTGCAATGAGTATCTTGCGTAGAACATAACAAAGCCTTGAAAAGTAGATGACAAAAGAATAAATAAATGAATGAATGCTGCTGCTGCTGCTGCTGCTAAGTTGCTTCAGACATGTCCAACCCTGTGCGACCCCATAGACAGTAGCCCACCAGGCTCCCCTGTCCCTGGGATTCTCCAGGCAAGAACACTGGAGTGGGTTGCCATTTCCTTCTCCAATGCATGAAAGTGAAAAGTGAAAAGTGAAAGGGAAGTCGCTCAGTCGTGTCTGACTCTTAGCGACCCCATGGACTATAGCCCACCACTTTTCCATCCATGGGATTTTCCAGGCAAGAGTACTAGAGTGGGGTGCCATTGCCTTCTCCAGAATGAATGCTAGTTTTGTTTAAATTTAGTTTTGTTTAAATTTAATATTCCTATAGTGATGGCTTCTATTTTTTCAAGTATATACCAGTCATTAATGACCATTCTTGAAATTTGGGGAATATTTTGAAGCATTTTACCATTAGTTAGTTCAGTCGCTCAGTCATGTCCGACTCTTTGCAACCCCATGAGTCTCAGCACACCAGGCCTCCCTGTCCATCACCATTGTTAGCAAGCTCTAAATAAATTATGAGTTTTTCAGTGTCATATGTACATTTTACAACCCAAGGAGTTGTCTAGGTTAACATAAAAGGAGCAAAGGTGATAAAACTATAAAATAGTAAGTTTCCTTAGTATTTATATCAACTTAGTACTTAGATTTTTGTGTCAATCAGATCAAGGTGAAATTTCCCACTAGCAGAGTAAGTATATGCCGTTAAGGTAATCATCCTGACTTGGTCACACTGAGTTAGTTCTTGTTTATGCTTCTACTGTTCTCCTTCTACTCTGTTCTGTAGTTTTGCTAGGATTCCCCAATCCCATCTTTCCATACACAAATCCTGTGTACGTTTAGTAGCAGTTTCAATGGCATGTCTTCTATGGAGGCTTTCCCTCAATATCAACTGAAATGACTGTTTTCTTCATAAGATTTTAACTATCTGGTTATAAGTACTTTGGTTTTAAGTACTTGGTATAATGACCACTAATTTAAAAGGCAGACAGCCCATTGCATTTGGTCAGTAGGGCACTATAATCACTCTACTGATTCGACAAAGAGGAATACTTATAACAGATACAATTATTTCTGTTTATTATATGATTTTCTTTTTATAGGCCCATAGAAAAACAATGTTTCTCAGTTTCTTTTGGATTTGCATTCAGGTTGTATGACTGGTTCTGATCAAGAAAATGTAAGCAGCAGAAATGACTTGTGTTGAAAAAATTAAAACTAGTGAATATAATGTAAAAGAAACAGATTCACAGATATAGAGAACAAGCTAGTGGTTACCAGTGGGGAGCGGGAAGGAGTAGGCGCAAGACAGATGTTGAGGATTAATAGGTACAAGCTACTATGTATAGAATAAATAAGCTGCAAGGATATATTGTATAGTACATGGACTATGGTCTATATTTTATAATAACTAAAAATATAATATAGCTTCTAAAAATTGTGAATCACCATGTTGTACATCTGAAACTTATGTAATATTGTACAGCAATTATGGTGGTTTAGTCACTAAGTTATGTCTGATTCTTGGGACCCCATAGACTGTAACACCCCAAGTGCTTCTGGCCATGGGATTTCCCCAGCAAGAATACTGGAGTGCGTTACATTTCCTTCTCTAGGGGATCTTCCCAACCCAGGGATCAAATCACATCTCCTGCATCGCAGGGGGCCACTGCTGAGCCACCAGGGAAGCCCACAGCAACTATGCTGCCAAGTCACGTCAGTCGTGTCCGACTCTGAGCGATCCCATAGACCGAAGCCCACCAGGCTCAGCCATCCCTGGGATTCTCCAGGCAAGAACACTGGAGTGGGTTGCCATTTCCCCCTCCAATGCATGAAAGTGAAAAGTGAACTTTCATGCCAGTCCAGGTTCGATGCATGATACTGGATTCTTGGGGCTGGTGCACTGGGACGACCCAGAGGGAGGGTATGGGGAGGGAGGAGGGAGGAGGGTTCAGGATGGGGAACACAGGTATACCTGTGGTGGATTCATTTCAATATTTGGCAAAACTAATACAATATTGTAAAGTTTAAAAATAAAATAAAATTTAAAAATAAATAAATAAATAAAAAGAAAGAAAGTGAAAAGTGAAAGCTAAGTCGCTCAGTCGTGTCCGACTCATAGTGACCCCATGGACTGCAGCCCACCAGGCTCCTCGGTCCATGGGATTTTCCAGGCAAGAGTACTGGAGTGGGGTGCCACTGCCTTCTTCAACTATACCTCAATAAAAAAAACAAAAAGAAATGACTTGGTTTGAATTAATCAGAGGGAGCTATCAGCACCTGACCTTATGCTGTGCCTTCTCAAGCAGCCATGTGTTGAGGTGGAGGAAGTAGGACTGAGGTTTATGACTGGTTAACCATGGTCAAAGATTTACTCTTTCTGATCAATGCTTGAAGGAGACCCCGTGCTGACTCACATGACCCTTTGCATGAGTGAGAAATAAACTTACTGAATGTGTCTCCGGAATTTCAGGGTTAATTTTTAATCATGAATAGCTTTCCTCATCTTGACACCTATTCTCTCCTATCTCACAGAGTAAAGCTGAGGATCCAGTGAAGAAAAACACTTTTCACCCATATATGCTCTGCCAAGTATTATGCAAATTGCTTACCTATATTAATTAATGTAATAATATATTAAAATATCTGGGCTTCCCAGGTGATGCTAGTGGTAAAAAAAAAAAAAAGAAAACCTGCTTGCCAATACAGGAAATGTAAGAGATGTGGGTTCAATCCCTGGGTCAGAAAGATCCCCTGGAGGAGGGCACAGCAACTGACTCCAGTATTCTTCCCTGCAGAATCCCACGGACAGAGGACCCCAGTGGGCTACCATCCATAGAGCCGCAGAGAGTCAGACACGACTGAAGTGACGTAACACAGCACAGAACAACATAGTAAAATATCATGGAAACTATAAATATCTGTGTAAAAGGATTAATAGTTTGTTCAGGCACATGTCTTTCTGCCTTACTGATCTGTAGGGTCCTTAAGAATGGATTGGAATATAACTATTTATCAGAGGCAGTATTGACCAATATTTAAGAATGTAGGTTTCGACTCAAATCTCAACCCTACCACTTACTTGCTGCATGATTGTGTATTAGTTCCCCCGTACTTATGTGTCATGCTTACTTATCTCTAAAACATTATGAATAATACTACCTACGTCACTGAATTTTTGTGAGGCATAAATTATTTGATACACTGAAAGTGCTTAGGAAAATTAAGGCTTCAAAATATTTTGCTGTTATTTTTTCCCACATGTTCTTCTCAGAATTCAGCAGTATTTGGGGAGAGTAAATAGATATTAAGGCTATGTTTTCTCATCTTTGCTGTGATGAATTTTCTTGGATTATAATATAGCTTTACATATCATGTCTTTAGTCACGTTTACTATAGTTTCTTTCCCACATTTTATATTCTGTGCTTTTAGCTTACATTTTTATATTATCTTTTAAAAATATAAGAAAAATATTTTTCATGCCATGTGGATGTACACATGACACATGTTGACCCTAAACAAAGAACTCCTTTTATCTGCTGAGTTGGTGGAGATAGAGAAGGCTGCTCTCAGACATCTATTTGCAGAAGTTGATTTGAATGAGGCAGAGTCTGAGGCAGTGAAAGTAGGCAGCGTGATGTCCTTTTCCCGGAGCAATACTACAACGTAAATAAATCCTAGCCCTGTGGAAAGGAATGAGGCTTAAACACAAGGAGATGCTTTCATGAGGAACGTTGTGAGGATAAGGGACTCGAAGTGCTGAGTCAGATAAGCCTTCACTTTTAATTAAGGAGCCCAACCTTTATAGTTTATCTGTTAATTAAAGCTGTGTTGATAAAATTGATGTTTCCACAGAGACAAATTTACTCTTATACTATTAAAAATGTAAAGCACTATTGTATATTTTTATGCAGTAATGATTTTATTTATGCTTTTTTAAGGAGCCAGGATTTAATCCATAATTATAGATATCAGATCAAACAAAGAATATATTTTTTATTGAATGAAAAAGTTTAAAAATTCTTTTGTGCTTTACAATTTTCAAAAGTTATGTATATATATGTGTGTGTGTGTTTTATTTTATTTGTAATTAAGCTTATTTGACTTGAACATCTTGTAAAATAATCTGAACTCAATAATTTTGGTTTACCAAGTTAATCAAACAATTTTTTCAGTTTTTCATTTGTTCAACATTTACTCATCTGTTATTTATTGAACAACTGCCATATGCCAGGCATTGTGTGAGGCCTTGGTTTTGCACTGGAGAGCAATATAGACCTTGTCTTTGTTCCCATGAAGTCTGTAGTCTAATGACAGACACATGGAGTCAACAAGTAAATATATCATTGTGAAGGCAAAAAATATCACAGAGAAAATGAATAAAATTGTTTGACAGAGAATACAGTGAGAAGAATCACTTTAATTTGGTTATTCAGGAAGAACCTCTCTGAAGAGTCATTTAAACAGAGACCTGAAAGTGAGAAGAATCCAGCCTTACAGAGTCTGGAAAAGAACATTCTAGATGAAGGGATGACCACCTGAAAAAGTTGCAATGAAGTTTATACACTGGATGGTAGGTAGAGAGAGAGTGGTATTAGCTAGGCCAAAGAATAAAGAACATTATAGTTTACAGGAAAGAGCTGAATTTTTTTTAAATACAACAAGAAGATATTGAAAAGTTTTACACAGTTACAAATTGATTTGTGCTTAAAATAGATCACAGTGACTAGTTTAGTAAAAAAAAAAAAAAAAAGGGTTTTAAGCTGGAAAACATGTATAAAAACTGTTGCCATAAACCAGAGACTTGGACCAGGACAATAAATAGGCAGAGAAGTTCATAGATTAGAGAGTGATTTAGAAGCAAAGTCGATAGGGAGCTTCCCAGGTGACTCAGTGGTAAAGAATGCATGAGGCATAGGTTTGATCCCTGGGTTGGGAAGATCCCCTGGATGAGGAAATGGCAACCCACTCCAGGATTCTTGACTGGGAAATCCCATGGATAGTGGAGCCTAGAGGGCTACAGTTCATGGGGTCATGAGAGAATTGGGCATTACTTAGTAACTAAACAACAACAAAGTCGATAGGATTCAGTGATGGATTGAATATGGCGACATAAAGCATAGAGAGGGAAAAGAGATGTCCAGGGTGATTTCCATGCATGTGGTAATAAACATTATGCCCCTGAGTGGATGATATAACCCTGTGCAGAGATGTGCAAGACAGGAAAGGTTCTCTGTCTAAAGTCCAGCTTCTTTTGAATATCTGAATACTCATATATTCAGTTTGGAGCTATAGGAGCATCACATCCTGAGCTGAAGCTAATTTAAAAGCAGGGGATGCACAGCTAGAAATTACAAAAAAGATCTTGAAAGGCAAATTTCTTCTTTTTTCTCATCAATTTGTTCCAGCCTTTATTATATGTGTGAGAAATAGAAATATAAAGACTTGAGGGAAATAATACGGGAGCATGAGTAGAAAGTCATAGAAAATTAGTGGCATAAACTAATTAAGTCTGAAAAAGATTTAAAAGCTGGGTTGTTTTTAAAATTTAGGTCAATAAATAAAACATTTCAGTTCAAAATTTCATGTACTTCATCAAGCTTTACTCTCTCCAAAAATATTTCTAAAAATAGAAATTTCAATGTCTCATTGAGAGGAAACAATGTGTTTTTCCAGTTTTTCACGCTTAATTGTTTACACAACTCCATAATTTCATGGTTCTAAAGTGTGCTTTCATTAATGAACATAGAGGAAAATGAAGATGAATGGGAAAATAGTTCTTATCAAGTAGTTAATTCAACTGCTATTTCTGTAGATCCAAATTTCAAAGGTGTGCAAATGATGCTATGTTTAACCCACCTGTTACTTAATTTAACTAAATTTCCAATAAATACCATCAGTTCAGTTCACTCGCTCAGTCGTGTCCGACTCTTCGAGACCCCATGAATCACAGCACGCCAGGCCTCCCTGTCCATCACCAACTCCCGGAGTTCACTCAGACTTATGTCCATTGAGTCAGTAATGCCATCCAGCCATTTCATCCTCTGTCGTCCCCTTCTCCTCCTGCCCCCAATCCCTCCCACCATCAGAATCTTTTCCAATGAGTCAACTCTTTGCATGAGGTGGCCAAAGTACTGGAGTTTCAGCTTCAACATCATTCCCTCCAAAGAAATCCCAGGGCTGATCTCCTTCAGAATGGACTGGTTGGATCTCCTTGCAGTCCTAGGGACTCTCACGAGTCTTCTCCAACACCACAGTTCAAAAGCATCAATTCTTTGGCTCTCAGCCTTCTTCACAGTCCAACTCTCACATCCATACATTACCACTGGAAAAACCATAGCCTTGACTAGACGGACCTCTGTTGGCAAAGTAATGTCTCTGCTTTTGAATGTGCTATCTAGGTTGGTCATAACTTTCCTTCCAAGGAGTAAGCGTCTTTTAATTTCATGGCTGCAGTCACCATCTGTAGTGATTTTGGAGCCCAGGAAAATAAAGTCTGACACTGTTTCCACTGTTTCCCCATCTATTTCCCATGAAATGATGGGACCAGATGCTATGATCTTCGTTTTCTGAATGTTGAGCTTTAAGCCAACTTTTTCACTCTCCTCTTTCACCTTCATCAAGAGGCTTTTTAGTTCCTCTTCACTTTCTGCCATAAGGGTGGTGTCATCTGCATATCTGAGGTTATTGATATTTCTCCCAGCAATCTTGATTCCAGCTTGTGTTTCTTCCAGTCCAGCGTTTCTCATGATGTACTCTGCATATAAGTTAAATAAGCAGGGTGATAATATACAGCCTTGATGTACTCCCTTTCCTATCTGGAACCAGTCTGTTGTTCCATGTCCAGTTCTAACTGTTGCTTCCTGATCTGCATACAGATTTCTCAAGAGGCAGGTCAGGTGGTCTTCTATTCCCATGTCTTTCAGAATTTTCCACAGTTTATTGTGATCCACACAGTCAAAAGCTTTGGCATAGTCATAGTTTGGACAAAATGTTAGAAAAGCAAATTCAAATGTGGGATGGGGAAAGACTTTAATTTGTGGCAGAGTCAGGAATGAGGTTTTTGTAAATGGTAACCATATTTGACACTTTTAGTCTCTTTGAATTTGTTTACATGTCTATAAAATGAGCATAATATAACCCTTAGTGTTGTTAAGAAAGTTAACACAGATAGTGTATGCAGAATGCAGATGTATTGTTAGGCATCATTGATTGCTCTGATAAGATATACTATGTATATGGACAAGAAGATAAATATGTATTATATACAGTGCAAACAAGCTATAGTGAATTACATACCAGAAGATAAAACAAGTGGTATTATTATTTAGCCAACGAATATTTATTGAGAGCAGTTACTTGAAAGATACAATCTGAATGCTGGAAGCAGAGAAGTGAAAAAAAAACCTCTCACGTAGATTATATTCTAGCAGGAAAAGCTGTTTCTTGATAAATACCTAGTAATATTTGGGTAGTGATAAATATGCAGAAAAATTATGCAAAATGAGAAAGGTATAGACATACTATAGGATAGTTAGGTAATAAAGTGGAATTTGAGCAGATACTAAAGGAAGGGATCTATGTAGTGGCTCAGCAGTAAAGAATCCACCTGCAATGTAGGAGACCCAAGTTTGGTCCCTGGGTTGAGATTTCCTGAAGTAGAGAATGGCAACCCACTCCAGTATTCTTACCTGGAGAATTCCATGAACAGAGGTATCTGATGGGCTATAGTCCATGGGGTCACAAAGAGTCGGACGTGACTAAGCGAATAATTAAAAGAAGTGAAAGGCAAACGTGACTATGTGCGGGGAAAACGTTCTCAGGCAAAGGCACAGCAAGTGCCAGGGTTTGAGGCCCGAGTGTGCTCACTGTGCTCTTGGATTTCCAAGTAGGACACTGTGGCTAGAGCAGGATAATTGAGATGAGATGAGGTCAGAATGAGAAATTAGCAGCAGATGACATCATAGAGTTAATAGGGTGTAAGATCATGGGAGCTTTTTATTTTTCCAACAAAATAAATCAGTGGAAAATGAGGTTGATTTAGCAACCATACAATCAAAGAAATTTCAGTAAGTTTATTTTTCTTCTACTTTTTTCTTGAATATAACTGCTTTTTTTACTTTCTCTATTTGGTACTATGGAGGACAGAAATAATATTAGCTTATGCCTTATAATAAACCAAAATGATATTATTATTCATCTCTTCTTTCCCCAGGCTTCTACCCTTACCATATTCCATTAAAGGAATAAAGAAAGAGAGAGGTTCCCAACTAAACTTTCAAAACTTCTGCCAATTTTATATCCTTAAATGATTTCACATAGGAAGAATTCATTTGGTTTTGACTTATTGGGATCTGTAGTACCCTTACAAAATGAATAATACTCCTAACTACAGAAGCTGAGATGACCAGAATTGCACTGGATGTCCTCAAACTTTTCTTTTTTAGTTCTAAAATCTTATAACTCTGTGTAATTAAATCAGCATAATCAATAGCTAATGAATAAGCCACCAGCAATAGCTTCATTTTAATTTTCTTTGCATGACTTTTTCTTCCATTAGGTGTATATATTTCATGATTTTTGTCATTAAGTTGTGAGAAAAATGTAAATTGTATTTCTTTATAAATGATTTTCTCTAAAAGTTTCTTCTGAATGGTGAATGGAAAGAATGAAAAGCATACGAGAATGATTGTGCAAATATCATAGTGTTGCCACTGCAATAGCAGAGTGATATACATACAACTCCTAAGGAATATACTTTGATGCTTAAATGTTTGTCCTTTTTGTGTCCAGAGAAATTTAAGTTATACAATGTATACATCATGTCAGGCACTATGTTGAACATTTATGTTGTTATTTAATTTGTACAACATCAGTATAAGGTAAGTGTCACTATTCAATATTACCTACAAAGAAATGCAGCCTCAGAGAAACAAAGTATTTTCCCAATATTGCATATATTCTTAAGCAAATAGTTACATGGATACATAAAATAATGCCTACATGAGCTATTGCAAATTCAACTTTAGGGAAAACATGTTAGAGAAAAAGAAGTGATTACACATATTGAAAATACATAGCATGCGCTGTCACTGAGGATTTACTGTTTATTTATGGGGTGTATTATAAAATGACCTTCATCGTCAGAAACTTAACCAGCTCAATGCCAGCATCCTTTTAAGTGGAGAGTATCATCTTTGATGTTTGTATAATGATTTTGATTTTGGAATCTATCTTGCCTGAGTAGAAGGATTGAACTATCAGATGAAAAACTTGTCTTCCAGACATTTTTGCTCTATATAGAAGTAGTAAAGGGAGGTGTCAAGTTGACAGCAGTCTGAAGGAGAGAAAACAATATAGTCAACAATATGCAACATGACTAGAAAGCTCCTTGAAGAATTTGATGTGTGGACAGTGCTTTGAGACTCTTTAAGGGACTGTCACTTGGGTTATTGGCAAGAGTTCAAATCTGAGGAGAGTCAGCAGTCCTAAGACTATACCCATGAGGTCCCAGAAACAGACCAATATTCCAATACTGTTTTAAGGGAAATAATTTCCATCACTTTTATTGACTTTGCAACACCAAGACTTGTAAGAAGTCTACATATTCTACATCTGTTAGATGAAGACAAGGAAGCTATACTGGCTGAATTCCATTAGAAAGTCTTTTGGCTATTAAGCTAGACTTGAAGACTGCTTGATTCAAATGCCCTCATACGGGAAATTAGGAATCAATTACTGTACTGAAGACCATTTATAACAAAGAAATCATTACACTTCTGAATTTTTTAATATTTTCTTTAACTTTTAATTTTATTTTATATTCCTTGAGTTTGCTTTGTTATTCTTTTTAAAGTTCTTGAGCTGAATGATCTGTTTATATCTTGTTTAATAGGAGTTCTAAGACTAAGATAATTTCTCTGAGAAATGCTTTTTTCCATAATTTTTTAACTTCTTTATTTTTGAAGTTAATTAGTGTAATAAACTCCCATTTACTCAGGTCCAAATATATCAACTGATGTCCAATCTTCTTTCACTTTCTTTTACTGTTGGATTATTTTAAAAGAAATCTTAGACCTCATATAATTTTATCTATCAGGATCTTGAAATTCTATTAAATATCTTATGCTCTACAAGTCTCTCTTTTTCTCTTTCCATCTCTCTCCATCTTTTTACTGAAGAAATCTGACTCTTTTTTTTCTATTATTCTGTAGAAGTTTCAGAAGACTTGATTTTGATGATATTTTCTTTAGGTATCATGTATCATATTTTTCTCTGTCCCTTGTTTTCCCTTTAAATTGGTCCTTATCAGAGCATATTTGATTTCAATCAAAAGTGGAATTATGTACTTCTATCAAGAAACACATTATGTTGAATGTTTTTTTGTCATATTATAGCCTTTGTTGATTATTGCCTGGAGTATTTATGTTAGTTCTGCCCTAGGGGGTTGCAGAGTAGTAATTTTCACTTTTATCATTCTTTTTTTTTAATTTATTAACTCCAAAATTTCCATAAAAGGATACATTCACTCATCAATTATTTGTCTTTTTTCTGGTGTGTAGTTCCTATGTGAAGGACAAGATAAATAATGGATTATTTTCTTTTTCACATTTTTCAAAATATTGAGTTTGTTTCCTATTACCTTTATAGATATCCAAGGATTTTTTTAAAAAAATTTCTTGGGGGAAGTGAAAGGATCAACAGATTTAACATACTTGATGTGTTTCAATCCAAGGCAGATATTTTTTTTTTTTCAAGATATTCACTTTGTCCAATGGAAATCTTTTCATGTTTGTTCTGGAGTCATTTTGACATGAACTCAGTATACCGTGAAAACTTTATTTCTGTTATGAAAAATACTCTGGACTCATCTTGTACATTTGTACATTTCCTAACCCAGAAATGAAAACAGCTGTTTTCAATGAGTTCTGGTTCCCTTTGGCAGAAAACAACATCCAGAGACCACAGTCACAGTACTGAGGTCACATCTCATAAACTTTAATAGAAACTTCTTGTCATTATTTTCTAAATAGCAATAATTGCAACTTTAATTTTCTTTGACCTAAAAGACACATTTTAAAATTTTCTAAGTAGTCATAATTTTCCATAATTATCCACCTGGAAAAGGTCAGTTTTCATTCCAATCCCAAAGAAAGGCAATGCCAAAGAATGCTCAAACTACCGCACAATTGCACTCATCACACATGCTAGTAAAGTAATGCTCAAAATTCTCCAAGCCAGGCTTCAGCAATACGTGAACTGTGACCTTCCAGATGTTCAAACTGGCTTTAGAAAAGGCAGAGAAACCAGATATCAAATTGCCAACATCTGCTGGATCATGGAAAAAGCAAGAGAGTTCCAGAAAAACATCTATTTCTGCTTTGACTATCCCAAAGCCTTTGACTGTGTGGATCACAATAAAGTGTGGAAAATTCTGAAAGAGATGGGAATACAAGACCACCTGACCTGCCTCTTGAGAAATCTGTATGCAGGTCAGGAAGCAACAGTTAGAACTGGACATGGAACATCACACTGGTTCCAAATAGGAGAAGGAGTACGTCAAGGGTGTATATTGTCACCCTGCTTATTTAACTTCTATGCAGAGTACATCATGAGAAATGCTGGGTGGATGAAGCACAAGCTGGAAACAAGATTACAAGAAGAAATATCAATAACCTCAGATATGCAGATGACACCATCCTTATGGCAGAAAGTGAAGAAGAGCTAAAGAGCCTCTTGATGAAAGTGAAAGAGAAGAATGAAAAAGTTGGCTTAAAGCTCAACATCAGAAAACTAAGATCATGGCATCCAGCCCCATAACTTTATGGCAAATAGGTGGGGAAACAGTGGCTGACTTTATTTTTGGGGGCTCCAAAATCACTGCAGATGGTGATTGCAGCCATGAAATTAAAAGATGCTTACTCCTTGGAAGGAAAGTTATGACCAACCTAGACAGCATATTAAAAAACAGAGACATTACTTTGCCAACAAAGGTCTGTCTAGTCAAGGCTATGGTTTTTCCAGTAACCATGTATGGATGTGAGAGTTGGACTACAAAGAAAACTGAGCACTGAAGAACTGATGCTTTTGAACTGTGGTGTTGGAGAAGTCTCTTGAGAGTCCCTTGGACTGCAAGGAGATCCAACCCATCCATCCTAAAGGAGATCAGTCCTGGGTGATCATTGGAAGGACTTATGTTGAAGGTCCAATACCCTGGCCACCTGATGCAAAGAGCTGACTCATCTGAAAAGACCCTGATGCTGGGAAAGATTGAAGGCAGGAGGAGAAGGGGACAACAGAGGATGAGATGGTTGGATGGCATGACCAACTCAATGGACATGAGTTTGGGGAAACTCTGCGGGTTGGTGATGGATAGGGAGGCCTGGTGTGCTGTGGTCCATGGAGTCACAAAGAGTCAGACATAACTGAGCAACTGAACTGAACTGAACTGAACCCTTTTGTTATTCTTTTCTTTATCAAATAAAATCATGCGCACAAATTTTGCTTTTTGTAGTTTAATGAGTTTTTGGTGGCTTAACATAATATTGGAAAATATTTCATCAGCTTCTGCAGAGAAAGTATCATATCTGTTGTATGACGCTTAAGTTTCCTAAACACATTTATATCTGTATCACTTAGATCCTGATCCTGATATTTTGCAATTTGTCCACCCGGGTAAGCTGTGTATGTATTAAGTAAGAATCTAAGATATAAGTTTAAACAAGTTAGAAGTAAGTTTATTTTTCTCCTTTGTAATAATCCTAACATAAACAATCAAGGGAAACATGCAAGTCCTTTCAACCTGCTTTTCTGCCATTTCTAGGAGGTTGTTTTCATCCACATGGTAAATGACTCATGACCATATTCACATCTCAGCCAGCTAGAAGGAGAAAGTGGTCATAGGGACAAATATACCTCTTCTTCCTAAGAACGGGACCTAGCAGTTACATACACAAATTCTGCTCACATCCTTTGAACCAGAATGTGATATATAGCCACACTGAGATGCAAGAGAGGCTGGGAAAGGGAATGCTTATTTTAGGTAGCTCTGTTAAAATATGCTTATTACAAAAGAAGGTGAGAAATCATATTGGGTCAGGAGTGTCAATTAGCAGTTGTAGTATAGCCTGAAGGATGCTTCATCCTTGAAATCACAATTTCCCCAATATTTGTGTTTGGTCTCTTTCATTAATCTTGGCTTTTGAAGTCTAATGTTTTCCTTTGATCTAGCTATAGGCTTTATTTCTAATTAGGTAAATTTCTTCATTATGTCTGGAATTTTCTGTCCTATATGTACGGTTGTTTTCTTCAAGCCCACTCATTTCTTTAGGACATGTTTAGTTTGGATTTGTTGTTTAGTTATTAAGTCATGTAAAACTCTTTGGGACCCAACAGAGTGTAGCCTGCCAGGCTCTTCTGTCTATGGGATTTCCCAGCCAAGAATAGCAGAGTGGGTTACTGTTTTACCATTTTCTTCTCCAGGGGATCTTCCTGACCCAGGGATGGAACCTGTGTCTCCCACATTGGCAGGTGGATTCTTCACTGTGAGCCACCAGGGAAGCCCTTAGTTTGTATTACAGGCACTCACTCAGTCATGTCCAACTCTTTGTGACCCCATGGACTGTAGCCCATGGGATTTCCCAGGCAAGAATACTGCAGTGGGTTGTCATTTCCTTCTCCAGGGGAACTTCCCAACCCATTGATCGAACCCGAGTCTCCCACATTGAAGGCAGACGCTTTACCATCTGAGCCCCCCGGGAAGCCCATTACAAGCACTGCTGCTGCTGCTAAGTCACCTCAGTTGTGTCCGACTCTGTGTGACCCCATAGATGGCAGCCCACCAGGCTCCCCCGTCCCTGGGATTCTCCAGGCAAGAACACTGGAGTGGGTTGCCATTTCCTTCTCCAGTGCATGAAAGTGAAAAGTGAAAAGTGAAAGTGAAGTCGCTCAGTCGTGTCTGACTCTTAGCGACCCCATGGACTGCAGCCCACCAGGCTCTTCGATCCATGGGATTTTCCAGGCAAGAGTACTGGAGTGGGGTGCCATTACCTTCTCCATTACAAGCACATAAGTACATAATTACAAAGCACATATTTCCTATTAATGGAAGGATTTGAACTGGATGAATACCATGTCTGGAAAGGGAATCTCTAATTTTTTGTAGAAATTTAGGCTGATGAACTCTAAGATTTTTCTCAACTCTAAGAATCTCTGATACTATAAAATGTTTGCCTTATTTTCTCTTTTATGTACCTTTTATGGATTTTATATACTCTGTGAAATCTACAAGGTGTTCTCAAGGATGTTAAAGTCACAATAACCAGGATAAGATACAGGTATGTTATTTGTAGGGAAATATTTGCCTGCATGGTTCTCGCCATCTTGAATGAATTGTTTTCTTACTGAAGTTCTTATGAATCTCCTGAATCTTCATAAGCAGAGTCTCCTGGAGTCACTGTTCTTTCTCTTTCCCAAGGTGGCATCTCAAGAATACATGACTGGGTGTCCTTTATTGCCAAGAAGTTTCAATAAGCTACTTATTCATATTTGGTTGTGATCATGCGCCAGACTCTGTTGTAAAACTAAGATGAAAAAGACTTGATGTGCCTTCATAAATCTTATAGTCTAAATACAATGATATGGGCATATGATTGGAAAATTTCTCTAGAAAAATATATTAACTCTTAGAACATATATAATGCAAACATCTGTGAACAGTAGAAAAAGGTTGGTTCTCATAAGATTTTTAGTTAACTATCAATGAAGTAAAAAGTCCTGTTTACATAGACCGGTGTTAATATTTGTTCAAACTATTGAAAAAAGTGGAAAGTCCTAAGGTATCTTGAACTACTGATTAGAATAAGTGAACAACTAATAAATCAGTCTGGAAATTTTGGGTGGAAATAGAATAATTTTCTAAAGTTCCTTTACATAAGTATAGAATTATAGAATTCTACAGAAGTCCAATAGCCTAACATTTAGCTAATGCATAACTGAATCAACAGATTTTTTCCATTAATGTTTCAGGGAAAAAATTATCTAGCAGTACCAAAGCACTTTCATAATATCAGAGGCCAGTTTTGAAGACTGAGTGAAAGTATTAGTTTTATAAACCATGTGTTTTATTTTTATAATACTTAAGTGGTGATTTAGCATACCTCTTTGTGGGAGTTAGTTCAAAAGAAATTTATTGAAACAAAAATGTGCTAAGTTTTAGAGAAAAACTTAGTAAAATACCCATAGTTCATGCCCAATGGGCACACAACCTAATTAGACTGATTGGCCTAATGCTGTCCCAGGAATTCACCCTACATTAACCACTCAGTTAACCACATTTTAAAACTGGGCCAACAATGTTAAAACCTCACGGGGTTCATTATGCCTTAGTACAAACTGCTAAGTCACTTCAGTCATGTCCGACTCTGTGCAACCCCATAGATAGCAGCCCACCAGGCTCCCCTGTCCGTGGGATTTTCCAGGCAAGAACACTGGAGTGGGTTGCCATTTCCTTCTCCAGTGCATGAAAGTGAAAAGTGAAAGTGAAGTCGCTCAGTCGTGTCCAACCCTCAGCGACCCCATGGACTGCAGCCTTCCAGGCTCCTCCATCCATGGGATTTTCCAGGCAAGAGTACTGGAGTGGGGTGCCATTGCCTTCTCCCTAGTACAAACTGGGCACCTCTAAAATTGCAAATGACTTTAGGAAATGAAAGAATACTGGCAACAACTTTTGTGTTATAATGCTGACCCAGGCACCCTTTCATATGTCTCTGTTATGTTTGTTTGTATCACCCTTCACACCAGCCTTGATCAAATACTTTTGTAGCTACTTGTTGATGGTAATTCTGTTTTATGAGCTGTGACTGAAAATTGTCTTATCCTACATACCTCACTAAGCTAGGATGGCAACACACCAAGGACTATCAAAAATATTTTTGACACAAGCTTGGAACATAATATTTGTATTATACCTGATATGTATACGTATGTGTCTGTCACACCAAACAGGAAACATTAATAACAAGATGGAGAAATATATCAGCTAGCACTGAAATCTGGATCGAAAACTGTCTTCATCAGTCTACCTTAAAGAGGACATAGCTGCAGAGAGCATCCCTCCTTCTCTCCTTTTAGAGATTTCAGACAAAATGAGAATCTTAGACAAAACTCCTAAGGCGCTGCTAATGCTTATGTGCCATGAAAAAGACCTGGAAGGTACCACATGTCCTAAGAGTGAAGTTGATGTGGGGATGAGGTATTTGGGGATCCAGCTATGGTAGATCCTCTTCCCCTGCCAGAGGCTCTACAGAAGTCTGGCAAGGGTTGAATGTACTATGCTGCTGCTAAGTCACTTCAGTCGTGTCTGACTCTGTGCGACCCCATAGATGGCCTCCCACCAGGCTCCCCCATCCCTGGGATTCTCCAGGCAAGAACGCTGGAGTAGGTTGCCATTTCCTTCTCCAATGCATGAAAGTGAAAAGTCAAAGTGAAGTCGCTCAGTCGTGTCCGACTCCTATCGACCCCATGGACTGCAGCCTACCAGACTCCTCTGTCCATGAGATTTTCCAGGCAAGAGTACTGGAGTGGGGTGCCATTGCCGTCTCCTGAATGTACTATAGCCAAGTACAACTAAGTACACAACCCTGCAGCCAAGTAGGATCTCTTACTTGTAAGTGAAGGGATGGTTGAGTCAGGAAGGCAAGATCTCTGGGTCCTGATCAAACCAAAGAGGATGCAATAAATTCCCCAATCACAAGCATTAGCACAGTATACAAGCAGGGCATTCAGAGATATGTGTGCAGGCCTGTCCCTCCCATCCTCTCATCACCATGGGTTA
Organism: Bos indicus; assembly: GCF_029378745.1. NCBI lineage: Eukaryota > Metazoa > Chordata > Mammalia > Artiodactyla > Bovidae > Bos > Bos indicus. The sequence continues at coordinate 44,579,956 of NC_091762.1, read as the reverse complement.
TGTAGCCCTTTATATCTCTTGAGAACATTTTGGATATATCAGAGAAAGGACAGGGAATCTGGAAGATGGAGAATTTGCTTGAATAAGACTGTTATGTAAAGGAAAAGTTTAAGTTATTGGATCAATATAAGTTACTGGATTAAACTAAATTCTATTTTCCATGCTCCCTAGGATTGTTGGAGAATTGTAGGAAGGTGATTTTAAAGAAATAATACATTAGTTATAGGACATTAGGCAGATGTGGGTGTAAACTGAGGACTCATTTGCAAATATCTACACTGAGTGAGCAATTAAGTGGTTGTGTGTTTGTTATCAGTTGCCTTGGTGGGGGTTGGCCATGTTAGGACAGTCAGGAGTCCTTGTTTGGGACTGTCCCTGTGCATCTGTGTGTGCCCTGTGGCTTTGGTTGCTGCTGCTGCTGCTAAGTCACTTCAGTCGTGTCCAACTCTGTGCGACCCCATAGATGGCAGCCCACCAGGCTCCCCCGTCCCTGGGATTCTCCAGGCAAGAACACTAGAGTGGGTTGCCATTTCCTTCTCCAATGCATGAAAGTGAAAAGTGAGAGTGACGTCGCTCAGTCATGTCTGACCCTCAGTGACCCCATGGACTGCAGCCTACCAGGCTCCTCCATCCATGAGAGTTTCCAGGCAAGAGTACTGGGGAGCTGAATCTGAAGGGAACATGAGCTGCGTCTTCTGCGATGCCCTAGTGGTGCTGCCTTGGTGGGAGGGAAGCCTGGGAGTTGGAAGGGCTAGAGCCAAAGCCCTGTGCAAGCTGGGGTTTCTCCTGGGAGCAATGGCTGTTGTCATGCTATCAGGGAGTGGGGCTGGGGCCTCCGGGGCTAGAGCAGGAGCCCTGAAGGAGTCGAGCTTCTCCTCCTAGCCACGGCAGTCTCTGCTTTGGTTGTGAACAGATGTGGGGCCCGAGGCCCTGGAGCTGCTCTTCTGAGTTCTCTTTGCTTTTCCCTGGTGTAGACAATGGTGGTCTCTGCCTTAGCAGGGAGAAGTGTAGGACCAGGGTGAACTGCAGCAAGAGGCTGGTGTGGGTTGAGGTGCACTGGGGCAATTTTGGCAGGAGGCCAGAGCATCAGGCAGTTTTTGATCTGCTGCCTCTGCCTGGGTCTTGGGAAAAAGCTAAACTGTGTATGTACTTTTTAAGAGTGGAGTCTCACTTTCTTACAATCCTCAGGTAAGCCCATTAGTTTTCCAACACATCAAAAGGACTCATCTTCCCAGTGCTGGACTCTACTGGGGTCTGGACTCTCACTTCTTAGGGAGGATCTCCAAGCCTGTGATATCCCCTTTCTCTTCTGGATCACCCCTTAAGGGTGTGGGTCCCAACCAGATCAATTATCCTTCCTGCATGCATGCTAAGTAGCTTTAGTCATGTCCAGCTCTTTGTGGCCCTATAGACTGTAGCCTGCCAGGCTCCTCTGTCCATGGGATTCTCTAGGCAAGGTTACTGGAATGGGTTGTCATGCTCTCCTCCAGGGTATCTTCCTGACCCAGGGATCAAACCCATATCTCTAAAGTCTTCTGCATTGGCAAGCAGATTCTTTACCACTATCGCCACCTGGGAAGCCCCCTCCTTTCCTGTCAGACTCCATATGGTTCTTTCCTTATAGCCTTAGTTGAAGAAGAGCTAGGTTGTTCTGCTAGTCTTCAGGTAATTCTTACTGAGAGTTGCCATGTATGTAATTGAAACTTTGATGTGCTTGGGGGTTCCCTCAGTTGAGCTCAGTGCTTCCTACTCTACCAGCTTGATCCCCCTCTATCAATGATATATTATTAAGGGAAAAATACATTCTTACAAATAAGTGGCCACTTGTACAGTGGATGCCCCACTTTATAATTTTAAGGTAGGTGTGTTCATGTGAACAGGAAAATCCCTGAGAGGTTACCATGACAATGTTAACAGTAATTCTTGGAAGTAGAATAACCAATGATTTCCATTTTCTTTTCTCTGTTTAAGTATTGTTTGAAATATTTGCAGTGGCATGCTTTATAATTTTAAAAAGTCAAGCTATTTTTAGGAAAATTACCCAAAAGTTTATATACAATATAATGCTGTGAAAAAATGATCAAGCACCATTATTATAAAACATAGCAGGGACATAATCACCACAAGCTAAATCCTAAGCAGTGTACTCTGCTTCCATGCTGTAAGATAGAAATATGATGTAAGTGAATCAACAAATTCTCCTTCCACTGTGGCTGTGAGGAGTCACATCCTTGGCTGAGTGTCCTGAATTTGAACATTGTAAGAGAACAGAATTATTCTCTCTTTCCTTCACTGTGTAGAAAGAAGGAGCTGTTGTAACACTCTTGAGAGTGGAGAAGCACTTACTGATTTTATTAATGAGGGTAACTTATAGGAAATCATTTAGTCTCCACAACAACTCAGAGATTTTAGATCCTTGACCCCAAGAAAATACTACCTTTCTCCAGAATGGGAGGAAGTATTTTCTGATACTATCTCTAACCCCTCAGTTGCTCTTCTTTATTGAAGGATAAGTGATTTAACTGGCTAATGAAATTAGGAATTTGGGCATAATTTTTAGAGACAGAGGTGTTCTATTCAAATGTAGACAATGAGTAATTTGGGGCTTCCCTAGTATCTGGGAGGATAAAGAATCTGCCTGCCAATTCAGGAAACCGGGAGGTCAATCCCTGGGTTTGGAAGAGCCCCTGGAGAAGGAAATAGTAATGCATTCTAATATTCTTGCCTGCAGAATAGCATGGACAGAAGAGGCTGATGGATCGCAAAGAGTAGGACATGACTCAGTGACTAAACAAGAGCAACAAACCACAAATGGCACAAATACTGGAAAAATCAATAGCAGCTTTCAGTCAATAATATATTGAAGGAAAATCTCCAGCTGAGGCAAATATGAAGATTCAGAAAGGATCCCCTTAAGATACAGGATTCTTGCTGCTGCTACTGCTAAGTCGCTTCAGTCGTGTCCGACTCTGTGCGACCCCAAAGACGGCAGCCCACCAGGCTCCCCAGTCCCTGGGATTCTCCAGGCCCAAGGAATTCCAGAAGAGGCAATAGCAAAAAGCATACTGCTAAAGATGCCTTGAGATATTTCTGAAGTTGAATAAATCCAGAAAAAGAGTAGAAGACTAACATTGTGGAGAATGTGATGCAGTGAACCTTGGAGTTCTGACTCTTAAAAAGTTGGGCATCCAGATCTAAGGTGGTGTGGCATTTGCATCCCCAGGCGTTGTGCTTTCTCCTCAGCATCCACATGTCAGAATCATGCTGGAAGAGTATGGCTCCGAGGAGATATGGGAATGAAAAGATGTGAAATGAACATAAAGTGAAAGACAAGAGCTTCAGATAAGGCCTGGAGGCGAAGAGGCCATCACAGCAAATTTGCAATATTTGTAATGTAGAAATATGTCAAACACAAGAAACAACGTCATAATCAATCTCTTAATGGAAGCATTCTCATAACTGAATTTATATTCATGGTTTAAGGACTCAAAATAAACTGGCCTAGCCTGTCAGGAATTCTGGCAAGACAAATCAGATCTACTGTATTTTTCTGCTATGGTTCAGTGCTGATGATGGCCTTGTGACATCATATTATGTATGGGGACAACTGATAAGGGAGGATTGGAATTATCTTGTCTCTTCCAAACTTTATGAGCGAAGGCTGCAGCTGAGATCATCTTATGTGTCCTATTGACCCTGGATTCTCTGCCTGATAACATCATATGTGAGTGTAACTTAAAATTGGAGTCATTAAATTTCAAAGGTGTTGGAGAGGCTACACCTATTCCCCTAGAAAAAGGCCAACTTGCTCCTAAAAGAACGCTGATTGCATGTGACTGAGATGCTTCTTGTTGAAAATAGAAAAGTGTATTGAATAAGCAAGATTTTGGATTTCCTGGAAGTTTCATTAACTTGAATAAGATTTTGCTTTTGGTCAGAGTTACTTTTGCTTTTATATGGATTTTTTGCATAGCTTCTAATAAGAAGCATTTGACAATGTAGTGGGGCATAATTTGAGGTTAGAAATTGAACAGGGAAAGAGTTGTGGGCCATGAACACATTGTACTCTGTGAGTTACACCAATTCACTGCTTATTCTAAGTTCTGTCTGAACTTTCTGAATGCAAAAACTGAACTGTTTACCCGGAAGGAGGCCCAGAGGACAGTGGTGGGCCATGATGCATCTCTGATACACTTCTAATTCCTCTTTCCTGCAACAAGAGGTATTGTTGAAAGAAAGAGCCAATTCTGACTTCAGATTAAAACTGTTTCTTTTACTTTAACCTTTGCTTCCTGATTGCTTTTATTCACTAAAAGGATATTGTTTATATATAATGGCCTGCCTTGGGGAACCCTGCCCATCTGCTTGAATGTTAAACCATAATGCATCTGTTCAGGACCTCTTCCACCTGTGGGTGGCTACAGGAATTAAAAAATGAAAACATCCCCTCCCCTAGACTTGCCATTCCAGGTATTTGCAGGATTAATGGCCTTTTTATTTTGCTTCTTCACCGCCTCCCCCCACCCCACCCCCACCCCCCCCACCCCCCCACCCCCCCCACCCCCCCGCTCTCTAGTCCATCAAAGAACCTGACATCCAGACCGTGATAAGATGGTTATTTTGAGACATTAGTTTGCCATCTTTTTGGTCCCCTGGCTTTTCAAATAAAGTCATATTCCTTGCCTCAACACTTCATTTCCTGTCATGTAGTGAGCAGAGTGAGCTTGGACTCAGTAACAGTTTAGCCACTACCTTGGATGAACATAGGCTTGGCTATTAAAAATAAACAATTACATAAGAACAAAATTTGAGAATATCAGGGAAGAAAACTCATTCCCTGACTTCCTTCTCTCTATTTCCATGTAGCAAAGACAGTATGTAACATACTCCACACACAGGAGCAGAGATAAAACATCTGCTTGGTGAGATCTAGAGGAGCTTAATGTCTATGAGCTGCATTTACTTCAAGGCAGTGTTACTCTGTTGAAATGCTCCCATATTGCTAAGTAATCTCCACCCCCCAATTCCAGTCACCCACCAACCCACAAGTGCTGAGGGCCAAGCCACACTTGCATTCCCACCCTGTGGTCACCAAATTGAAACATGCCTTGGTGAGCCCAGCTTGGCCTCTGTTCTCCCTAACTCAGCATCTCTGCCTGTGAATCAGGCAATACTTTGCTGGGACTGAGGAGACTCCATTCAGGAGGGGCTACCAGAAGGACCATTCTGGCCTCAGATCCAGACTGGGTTCTCAATCCCACTTTATCAGTAAAATCGGTACTTAATTGTATCCCTTATTTAACCCCTCTTTTCTTTTTATCAATTAGCTAGAACCAGGAGAAAAGGATGGTGAATAATTAATAACCAACAAATTTTACAACAAAAATGTCAATTTTTATTGATATAGTACTTCATAATTCTAAGAACAATTTTCAAAACATAATCAAAGAGGGATAGGGAACTAAGAAAGAATAAAGAAACTAAGATTAAGACAAGACAAAGAACTGAAAAATGGCAGAAATTTTATAAGCCCAACTACATGCACAATTTTTTCCATTTTTGGCTTCAAAGGGAAGAAATAAAGGCAGTCATGAATATATTTAAAATGTATAAATGGCTACCTATATAGATGGAGGATTGGATTTTTTAGGGAAAAAATTCTCAATTTTAGAGTAAATTAAAATTTTTATCCTATTTTAGATTATTAAATTATTCTGGCTCTGGCCTTGACATACTCAATATAGGAAAATCCAATATAGCTAAATTTCCTCTCCTAGCATTGCACCACCTCCTTCCTACTTCCAGCTCCACACAGCTGGCCATAAATTAGTCAGAGGTTCCCTAGGAAGTGTCTTAAATTGTCAGGAAGAAGACCTAACTTATAGCATCCATACTGCTTCATTGGTACCATATGTTCTATATGATGCTTCACTTGCATAAAAATCTCTGTTCTCGAGAATTCAGAGACTGCTGATTACCACCACACAGCTACAATGGTTGTGAGAGTCTTTCTTGCTGCTTTCCTGGGTACCCAAGACCTCTGAATGTCTACTCTGAACCCTTGGTTACAACAAGAGTCTACATGGTCTATGAAATGATGTGGGAGCAATCTTATTTCCCTCTGAATATTTTTAAACAAATTTTTACTACAATGATGGAATTTAGTGTTGCCTGTGTCACAAAGTCTTACAGCATTTAGCAAAAGAAGTCTTTCTGTTTTAATTTATAGGTTCTTGAAGCTGAGCCTAGAATGAAATCATGCATCAACCAAGACATACTGAGTTCCTCCTCCTTTGATGACTAAAATCTTTGTTATTGGATCCCAGCCATTCGCCCGGTTTATTCTTCTTTGGAATCAGTTCTCTCTATATAGTTTTTAATCTCTTCCTACAATTAGACTTCTTTGGAGCCAATGCATCAATTCATCAAGCATGATCAGATATTCTTGAAGATCAGCAATGAACCCAGTTATGTCTTTTTTCCAGAAAGTTTCTATGTCATTGGAAGATCTATTCTACAACTTATCTAACTTTGCAAAAATCCCACCATTAGATTGTGCAAAGGTAGTAGCTTAATGTGAGATTTCTGCTACATGGTTTATAATTCTGTAGAAACAGAATATAAAATCATGTGGCTTAAAGAGAATTAGGAGACAGCACCTCAATAACTCATTAACGGCTAGCAGTATCACATAAAACATGTTTTTATAAACACATACATCATAATTAAATTGATTTACTAGGAAATTCTTATTGCTCTTTATTTGCTGAGTCAATGGCTATTTCCACAAGTATAGTTGCAGGTAAAATCTCATAACTTTCAGCTGAATTAATTAGCCTTTTGACATAGTGCCATGATTAGCAAACTCTCAGAAACATTAGTCACTTTGATCCGCCATTCTATATAAGGACTAGTTCAGTTCATAAGTTCCTTTAGGAAAAGGCTGGTCATAATTCTACCATATTTATGAAAACCGTCTTGAGTTTCTTTGGCGGTTGAAGGCTTCTTTCTTTTAAACCATTTAATAATTGTCATAGACTTGGATGGTATCATGCTTAGTGAAATGTCAGATAGATAAAGACAAGAGCTGTAGGTTATAATTTATATGTGATATTTAAAAACTAAATCATACTAATGATGATAGCAAAACAAGAAACAGATACCGACATAGAGAAACAAAACTAGTGGCTAACAGTGGGAGAGAGAAGAGAGTAGGGGCTATTAAGGGGTAAAATATTAAGAGATACAAACTGCTATGTTTAAAATAAATAAGCTACAGGTATATATCATAAAGCACAGGAAATACAGCCAACGGAGTATAATCTTCAAAAAATGTGAATTACTATGTTATACACCTAAGACCTAAGAGACACAGGTTAGATCCCTGGGTCAGGAAGATCCCCTGGAGGAAGAAATGGCAACCCACTCCAGTATTCTTGCCTGGAGAATCCCATAGACAGACAAGCCTAGCAGGCTACAGTCCATGGGGGTGCAAAGAGTTGGACACGACTGGAGTGATTTAGTACACACTTAGGACACGCTCACACCTAAATCATATATTATTGTAAATGAACCATACTTCCATAAAAAACTATCAAAAATTCTAAAAAGTAGCTCCTAGGAAAAAATAATGTCTTTCCATGACTTTTTTTTTTCTTTTTTTCCTATTTGGAATTAGTCTGTTGTTCCATGTCCAGTTCTAACTGTTGCTTCCTGACCTGCATACAGATTTCTCAAGAGGCAGGTCAGGTGGCCTGGTATTCCCATCTCTTTCAGAATTTTCCACAGTTTATTGTGATCCACACAGTCAAAGGCTTTGGCATAGTCAATAAAGCAGAAATAGATGTGTTTCTGGAACTCTCTTGCTTTTTCCATGATCCAGCAGATGTTGGCAATTTGATCTCTGGTTCCTCTGCCTTTTCTAAAAGCAGCTTGAACATCTGGAAGTTCATGGTTTACGTATTGCTGAAGCCTGGCTTGGAGAATTTTGAGCATTACTAGCGTGTGAGATGAGTGCAATTGTGCAGTAGTTTGTGCATTTTTTGGCATTGCCTTTCTTTGGGACTGGAGTGAAAACTGACCTTTTCCAGTCCTGTGACCACTGCTGAGTTTTCCCAATTTGCTGGCATATTGAGTGCAGCACTTTCACAGCATCGTCTATTAGGATTTGAAGTAGCTCAACTGGAATTCCATCACCACCACTAGCATTGTTCATAGTGATGCTTCCTAAGGCCCACTTGACTTTACTTCCAGGATGTCTGGATTTAGGTGAGTGATCAAACCATCATGATTATCTGGGTTGTGGAGATCTTTTTTGTACAGTTCTTCTGTGTATTCTTGCCACCTCTTTTCAAACATAAGTTTGAGTGGACTCTGGGAGTTGGTGACAGACAGGGAGGCCTGGCGTGCTGCAGTCCATGGGGTCGCAAAGAGTTGGACACAACTGAACTGAACTGAACTGAACTTTTTTTTCTAGCTAAATCGACTCTTTTAAAATTTCTGAGGGACTTCCTTGGTGGTACAATGGATAAAAATCTGCCTACCGATGCAGGAGACATGGGTTTGATCCCTAGTCTGGGAAGATTCCACATGAAATGGAGCAACTAAAGCTGTGTGCCACAACTGCTGAGCCTGTGTGCCTAGAGCCTGTGCTCCACAACAAGAGAAGCCACACAATGAGAACCCCGTGCACTTCAGTGAAAAGTAGCCCGTGCTTGCCACAACTGAAGAAAGTCAGTGCAACCAAAAGTAAATAAATACATTTTTTAAATTTCTGGGGAATTAACTTCATATATAAATTATAACTTCCTATGAAAGTGGAATAAATACCTAAGAGCTGCCTTGGGATCTTAAATTAGGTGAAAATGGATGGCAAGAGGGTTTACCAACAACAGTGAGGCAGGAACAAGTAGAGTTTGGTCCAAGGGAAAAAGAGGATCACAAAAAGATTGGTGGATGAAAGTTACTCAAATAAAACAACATTTGAAGATATAAGGGACTTTGAAATAATATATTGATGAAATTTCTCACAAAAAATCCACAACATAATATAGTCCGTGGTCTATGTTAGACAATGGTCTATACAAGACCATAAGACTATGGTCTATATAAGACAATGTGAATTATTAGAATTAAATATTTTTGCATTTGTATTTTGTATCTGAAATCTTGTTAATTTATGTTTCATACTTATTGCCTGTCTTCATGGATTAAGTATGGAGTACATAAAAGCTAAGGTTCTCTTTTCATCTTGTCTACTGCTTTACCCCCAGTTCCAAACACAGTGCATGGCACAGAGAAAGTGCTCAATACAATTGTTGAATAAACTGAAAGTCTTGAGGGGCTTCACAGAGATGGGACTGAAGGAGTGAAGCTCTCAGAGGTTGTCAGCTGCAGTTAGAGCAGAGAGACCCGGAGGAGACATAGAGCAATAGCATTTGTCAGGCTTAAGGAATGGTGGGACTGCGTGACTTGATCGCTACCTTCCTATCTTGATATATTTGCAAGATACGCATCTTATGTGGCAGAAAGGAGGGATCCTGAAATACTCAGAATACCTAGTTTTTGTGTGTATAGCTATCTTCATTTGGATCATAAGGTGAAAACAAGATTCTACCTTTTATTTATTCAAAAATATGTATCAAGCACATACTCTGTGCTAATGATACTGCTACATGTACATAGAGGTTTAAATAATGGAGTAATAATCTCTGTTCTCACAGTCCTTATCTATTCACTGAATAAATAGTTATTAAAAAAAACAAAACAAATTTATAATTCCTGAGACTGGAAATAGCCTAGATGCCCTTCAGTGGGTGACTGGCTAAAGAAACTATAGTATGTCCACATCATGGAATACTAGCTGGTGACATAAAGGAAGGAACTACTGATATGTGCAAAAACCTAGATGACTCTCCAGAGGATTGTACTGGGTGAAAATAACCAATCTTAATAAGTTGCATACTATATGGTCTCATGTCTATGACATTCTTTAAATGAAACCTTATAGAAATGAAGAACAGATCAGTGGTTGCCACCTGTCAAAAATAGTGTTGGGGAAATGGAGGTGGCTGTAATATAAAAGGCAGCTCAGTGGATCCTGGTAATGATGGAACTATTGCATATCTTGAGTATATTGATAATAGAATCGTGGTTGTAATGTTGTACTGGAGTTTTCAAAGATGTTACATTTGGAAGAAACTAAGAAAATGGTACTAGACATCTCTCTACTGTTTCTCACAATTGCATATAAATCTACAATTATATAAAATAAAAAAGTTTCATTTCATTAAAGTAGGACTGAAGTTAAAAAAAAAAAAAAGCTCTCCTACAGAATATTCCAGAGTCCCAGAGTCAAAGAGAGCTATTTACTTAAGGTGTAACACTGGTTCTTGAATACATAGCAGGAAAGAATAGGTGGGAACCAGTAACATTTAGGGGGAAGAAGATTGCACATATTATGGATAAATAAATTTCTATGTGGACTTGGTATACATAAAATGGATAGGATGGGAAACAAAAAATATTTGGGGTACATTTTAAGAAAGCAAATATGCTATCATGTATGAGTATTTGCAAGAGAAAAAAAACCACAAAACATCTTAATGAAATGCGAGGAAATAGAAAGGAAAAGAGTGGGAAAAATCTACTTACTGTGGTTATATGAAATGCATTAAGCAAGGCTTAAATGGAGAGAAGTTAGCTAGGCTGTTAAAGGGACAGAAATCAAGAGGGGGCATGTTCTAGTTAGAAGTGTAAAGTATGCAAATGCTGGGGTCTCTGACTGGAGAGTGCATTCACAGAAGTTCTCCTAATTGGACATCACTGAAACTGAATATGGAGAAGGAAATGGCAACCCACTCCAGCGTTCTTGCCTGGAGAATCCCAGGGATGGGGGAGCCTGGTGGGCTGCCTTCTATGGGGTCACACAGAGTCAGACACAACTGAAGCGACTTAACAGCAGAAGAAGCTGAATATGGACTGCATTTATAGAGGTTGCAGAGGCTGCCAGGGCCAAACAAGATCCTTCTTGTAAGCCAAGCTTAGGAGATGCATGTCTCTCCCTCCTGAAAGTGGCAGCTAATCACTGAGAAATCCTGTTTGATGCTTGTTGTCTCCTACCTTCGCCCTTCGTGTTTATTTTCCTTCCTTCCTTAGTTCCTACTCTTCAGCAATGCACAGAACTAGGCAGGAAGAGTACAGAATTATGATAGCGTCTGCTTTAAGGGCTTATATAGTCCATTAGAAAAAAATTCACATTGTTAGCTTACAGTCTTTGAAATTTAAAAAAAAAGTATTGAAGTATAGTTGATTTACAATGTTGTATTTGTTTCAGGTATATGCAATTTATTTTTTGTTTACATTTGGTGACAGAGAAGGAGATGAAAATAAATTGTATGTATATCCAAGCTAAAAATGGCAGGGAATTACTAGAAAAATATAGGCCTGTTTGACTGCTTACTATCTCCTACCCTCTCCCTCCTTATTTTTTTCCTTCTTTCCTCCCTCCCTTTTTTCTCACCCTTCTCCTTTCACACTCTTTCTTATTATATTAGCAAAAATGCACATGCAGTTACCTTAATGTCCTTTGAATTTATTTTCTGTTTACTTTTGGTGATAGAAACGGAAAAGAAAGTAAATTGTATTAAACTCTATAGTATTCCAGCCTCTGTGTTTAACATTTTGTATGTATTATCTCATTTTATCCTCACCATTGCTGTGTAAAGTAGGAAAACCATGTTTAAGCATGTTAATGTATTATATAAATGATTTTCATAATTAAAACTGGAATTTCATCCCTAGGGTATTCAAAACAGTCTAGACAGCCATCTGTTACGAGTACTCAAGCGAAACCCTGTGGGATGCGGTAGCCTTGGCTCAACGAATCTGTCAGCTTCTGTAGATTTCAAAAAGAAATCTAGACTTCTATAATTAGATGGCAGTAGTAGTTAACTCTTGCATTATTCTCAGAGGAGTTAAATATGATCAGTTTTTGAAGGGAAAAAAAAAAACTAGATGTTTTACTGTGTCTTCTCACTAAAAATGCCATGTAGTTCTCAAATAATTGTATTTGACTTGCTTGAGACTTCTAGGGATTTCACCTACTTAAAACAGTCTTCCTTTCTGTTTTCAGTAGTTGCAGAGTGTTGGTCAGATTTATATTTGAGTTTAAAGGATGAAGAAAATAATAGAGTTTGAAGAAATCCAAGGCCCTGCAAATGGCTACTCATGCCCTATATGTGGGATTCAGGAAGTAGTGTCATCAAAAATTATCTTGAGCGATCCTTTTGTTGTTGTTGCTGTTGTTTCGTCTCTCAGTCATGTCTCTTCATGACTCTTTGAAACCCCGTGGACTGTCGTAGGTCCATGGGATTTTCCAGGCAAGAATGCTGAAGTGGGTTGCCATTTCCTTTTTCCAGGGGATCTTCCTGACCCAGGAGTCGAACCTATGTCTCCTGCATGGTTAGGCAGATTCATTACCACTGAGCCACGAGGGTAGCCCAAGAATTTCTAGGATAAGGAAATATCCTCAGATACGCAGACATCATATTTCTGCTTTTAGAGAACTGTTTCCTCAATGGGAAAATTTTGATTCATCTTGCTACAAAGTGTTTTACTAAGTCAGGAATATTATCTTCATGCAATTCTATTACATCTTGGTTTCTGATTAGTCGGTTTAGACTGATGACAGTAAGTACACTGGAAAATACATCACTAATACAAAGCAGTGGAATGATGCCAGATCCTGCTGTTGCAGCATAAGCTTTGCCTCCACTTGGCTATTTAACCTGAAGCAAGTAGGTGACTTCACCCTGTAAGTCTGTGTTTCCTTCTCTGAAAAGGAAGGAATCAAAAATCTGAACTTCAAGTTGTGTTCAGTGCTGCAGGAACCACTGGGTCAGGTAGAACTGTTCTCAACTCATACTGTTTTCTGACTTCTGAGACTGTCTAGGTTCTAGGTCGAGGGCAGTGGTCCCCAGGCTTTTTGGTACCAGGGATTGATTTTGCGGAAGACAGTTTTTCCACAGACTGGAGTGGGGGGTGGTTTCAGGATATTCAAGCACATTATGTTTGTTGTGCACTTTATTTCTAATATTATTACATCAGCTCCACCTCAGATCATCAGGCATTAGATTCCAGAGGGTGGGGACCCCTGGTCTAGAGCCCACCTGTGAGCAGCCAAGTGCAAAGTCAAGTCTTAGTGCCAACCCTGTTTGGCCTAATGGTTGGGTCATGACTGGAGAGGGGCTCATGCCAGCCAATCCCTAATTTATAAAGAAACCCCTCTAGATTGCATGGGTTTCTGAAAATAAAATCAGCCAACTGAGGCTCCTTTTCCAAAAGGAAATAAAAGGTTAAACAGAAGACTAGCAAAGTGATGTTCATGCCTAGCAATGATAAAGGCAGAGCTTTTTTTTTTTTTTTTTTTTTTCATTCCATGTACTGCCTCATTGGGGAAATTTCTCTAGAAACTACTTTGCTATGAGAGATTGAGAAGCCAGATCTTTTATACTTGTGAGGTCACCTGATCTGAAAGCACGCTTCAGCCAGAATGGGCTGCTTCCTCAGAAAATCAAATATCATCCAAGCCAGAACTTTTGATCAGAAAAGCTGAAAGGAGATGTTATTCAATCTAAATTCTGTATATCCTAAAATAGAATTTTAAAAGTCTAGCCAGATTTTGAGGGCAGTGAAATTAGGCTGTATGATGCTAAAATGGGAGACACGTGTCAACAGACATTTGTCCACACCCATAGAATGTACAGAGAAGGCGATGGCACCCCACCCCAGGACTCTTGCCTGGCGAATCCCATGGACGGAGGAGCCTGGTAGGCTGCAGTCCATGGGGTCGCTAAGAGTCGGACATGACTGAGCGATTTCCCTTTCACTTTTCTCTTTCATGCATTGGAGAAGGAAATGGTAACCCACTCCAGCATCCTTGCCTGAAGAATCCCTGGGGGGGCCTGGTGGGCTGCCGTCTATGGGGTCACACAAAGTCAGACACGACTGAAGTGACTTAGCAGCAGCATAGAATGTACAACATTAAGTGTGAACCCTAATGTAGACTGTGGATTTAGAGTAGTAATTTATGTGTAGGGTAGTAATTTGCAGCATAGGCTCTAGCGCCAGATGTTGGTAGTGGGGAAAGCTGTGGGGGTGGAGGAGCAAGGAGTATATGGGAACTCTCTGTTCCCACATATTTTCTGTTCAATTTTGCTGTGAACCTAAATCTGCTCTAAAAACCTTGTTTGTTTGTTGTTCAATCATGACTGCTTCTTTATTTGCCAGCAAGAAACTGTTCATGAACTGAAAAAGTGTTACTATTAAACCAACCATACATGGGATGGTAATATCCAGAAAGGCAGGAACAAATTCTCTTAACATTGTTTCTCTGTATTAAGAACAATGTCAGATGCAGAGAAAGCATGTGTATATTTAACTAAGTGGTAAGTAAATAGATGTAACATACATGAATACAGGCAGCATTTGGGATATCAATACAATGGTGAACAAGATCTACAAGTTCTCTGCCAACACTGTCTTGGTAGAACAGATAGAGGCCTGTCTGCTTTGGGTTGTGACCACCAACTTGAATGGGATCAGATTGTGTGTGTGTGTGTGTGTGTGTGTGTGTGTGTGTGTGTGTGTGTGTGTACAGGTGACCTTCCTGCACACACAGACTGGGAGAACAGATAATCACATCTGGGGCAATAGTTAGGTTCTTAATTTTTCAGAAGGCAGCACAGTTAAAGAGATAAGAAGGCTGGTTATAGCTCAAAATATCAAGAGGAAATTGCTAAGATAGAGTCTAACTCTTCTATCTAAGGCAGCTAAATTTCTTCCTCTTATCTCTCTGGGCTGGTGAAATGGAGCCGGACCCTTTGGTCCTGCCCACCTCCCCATGTCCTCAGCTTCTCTTTTGTCTGTGGAAAAACTTTAGCCAAACAGTAAGTCTAATCTAATCATAGAAGTGAGAACATGGAGAAACAAAGGAAAAGAGTCAAAGGAGACCAAATAATAATAGTTTAGTCATTAAGCATAGTCAAGGACATTTAGTTCCTCCTCAAGGGTGATAGGACTTCCCTGGTGCCTCAGACGGTGAAGCGTCTGTCTACGATGTGGGAGATCTGGGTTTGATCCCTGGGTTGGGAAGATCCCTTAGAGAAGGAAATGGCAATCCACTCCAGTACTATTGCCTGGAAAATCCCATGGACAGAGGAGCCTGGTAGGCTACAGTCCATGGGGTCGCAAAGAGTCGGACACAACTGAGCGACTTCACGTTCACATTCACGTTCAAGGGTAATAGAGAATATTCTGAGCCATATCCTGTGAGCTATCGTATAGGCACTGAACCCCAACAGGTTAGCTACATGATGACCAAACTACATGATGATATAAACTGTCACAGTTCCAATTCTAAGAACTGTTTTCAAGGAAATGGGAACAAGTGGTCCTTAGAACTGAAGATTAACTGTGCTCAAAACCATCCAGATGATGCTGATCAGACCAATTTTAAGATGACTGTCAAGAGCTGACTGTGCTGTCTACGTATAACCCCCTCCCTCCACCTATCAAAGCTCTAGCCCACTGATTGTCACTGGGGAGAAGTCGACCTTTGGACAGGAGTCCATTGCCACCCTACCCTCTGGTTGTGAGCATCCAAAATAAAGCATACTTTCCTTTCCACCAACCGGGCCTCTTTAATGACTTTTGGGAGGTGAGCAACTAGACTTCACTTTTGATTACACTGGGACAGCTTGTATTACTGTCCTGGAAATGGGTATCTCTGTCTAACGGTGCCAATGGGAAGACTGTATCTGAATTGGTGCCACTGACCATAAAACTGCAAGGCTGTTGTATCCTATAACAGCTTATCAGGAGGTAAGTCCCAGAGATGTCAAATTCTAACTAAGCAGTATACATGTATATAGTTTTATTGTTAACAACTTTAAGCACTTATGCCTCAGCTTAAGATTTCATTGCAAAATGATTTCAATGTTTTAAGTTTGCAAAACACTACATTAGTTATTTTGTGAGAATTGTTAGAATTACAGCTTTAATAGATCATCTAGCTCTAATAGATACTAGAAGAGTCTCTAATTTCTTTGTTAGTTTTTTCATGCAACTAAAACATTCTAGACTATATCGACCTAACTTGTACCTTACTAATAAGTTCAAACTCTAAACATTACCTCACTATTCTCCACTGTTTTTCATGACAGTGATATTATTAGCTGTCTTTTGCAGCTGGGAAAGCTAAGATAGAGACTGACTCAGCTGGAAATAGACCAAGTGTCATACCCAGAAAGAGACCCAATTTGTACTAATGTTAGAACTGACAGATTCTTTGAAGGCAGGAAATATGCCATTTTCTTTAGAGAGTCTCCACATTTCCTTGCACTGTGCTCTGAATTTGATTGACTTGAAGCAAGCATCAGATAACATCATATTCTTGGGATAGAGTAAATAATATTTACCCGGACACTCATGATAAATGATGGCAAATGAATTGCTTAGTTGAATTTCAGTAAAAGCCACAAATACCAACCAAATAAGAACTATAACTAAACAAATAATTTATATTGTCCATGCTGCTCTGATTTAACATAAAAGCTCACAAAAATTTATTAAGCCGCTGGTACAAAAGCAAAATATAAACCTCTGGAAAAAAATATAGAGTTGAGGAATGCTAAGCCATTTCCTAGTGTTTTTAAGGATTCCAAGTTGACTTTGATCACTTTGATCAAAGTGATCAAAGATCACTTTGATCACTCACTTATTTAATCATTTGATCATTATTTAAATGTTTATTGAGTGGTTTTGTCACCAATTAATTTATGTCGTTATTCAGTCACTCATATAGAGACTTTTAGAATTTGTCAGGTGCTAGGTTCATGCTTCTCGCAAAGATTTTATTTTTGAGTCCAGCTCCAATAAAACAACTCGTGCAATAGTAATAAAGAAAATCTGAGATTCTATGCAGCAGTTTTATACACTCAACCAGTACTCAACTCTAAACTGTCCTTCAGCCCTTTATTTAATACCATGTGTCAGACACTTGACCAGGCACTTGTAGTATAGCCATGAAATACGTATATATATGAGAGTCTCTGCCTCTTCCAAGAAGCTCACATTTTCATGGGGGTGGGGAATAAAATAAATAAGCAAACAAAGGCTTGTATAATGTCAGAAGGTGATAAGAATTATGAGGAGAAAATAAAGTAGATTAGGGATCAAAGACTAACAAGTGTGGTCATTTAGAAAGAAGGATGAGTTAAGTCCTTTCTGTGGAGATGGTGTCATAAGAGAGATCAGAACTAAGTGAGTGGATGAGTTTTGTGAGCATCTGGGAAAGGAATCTTCTAGGCAGAGAAAAAGAGCAAGTGCAAAGGCCCTGAGACAGGAGCATTGCTGACTTGGTAAAGGAGCAGCAAAAAGGCCAGCGCAGCACAATGAAAGGTGATAGGAAATGAAGTCAGAGATGTAGCTCTTTGTAAACCATGGAGATGATTCTAGACTTTTCCCCTAAATCATGCTGCTACTGCTAAGTCACTTCAGTTGTGTCCGACTCTGTGCGACCCCATAGATGGCAGCCCACCAGGCTCCCCCATCCCTGGGATTCTCCAGGCAAGAACACCGGAGTGGGTTGCCATTTCCTTCTCCAGGGCATGAAAGTAAAAAGTGAAAGTGAAGTTGCTCAGTCGTGTCTGACTCTTAGCAACCCCATGGACTGCAGCCCACCAGGCTCCTCTGTCCATGGGATTTTCCAGGCAAGAGTACTGGAGTGGGGTGCCATTGCCTAAATCATGCTGAGATGTCATTAATAATTTTATTTGGAAGGTAACCCAGACTCGTGGGAGATGGCTAGGATGGACAGGAGACAAACCAGGGATCAGTTACTCAGTTGTTGAGTCATCTATGGAGAAATGATGCTGACAGTGTTGAAGTAGAGATGTGAGAACTGGTTGAATTTGGAATATATCATCTTCATCATTAGAAATTATGACAAAATAGTTATGGTATCTGTGTTTCTGAAGATGAATTTTCTACTTTTAGCTCTGACTTTTAAAGTTACTCTTTTTGTCAAAAAGGTAGAAAACTTATCAGCCTCACTACTTAGTGTAGCAGATACCACAGCATATAACCTATATAAAGAGCTTATATAAAGGAGCACATTTCAATAGGGAGACAGAAAAACCTTTTTTGAGGTTTCAGTTCAGTTCAGTTCAGTTCAGTCGCTCAGTCATGTCCGACTCTTTGCAACCCCATGAATTGCAGCACGCCAGGCCTCCCTGTCCATCACCAACTCCCGGAGTTCACCCAGACTCACGTTCATTGAGTCAGTGATGCCATCCAGCCATCTCATCCTCTGTCGTCCCCTTCTCCTCCTGCCCCCAATCCCTCCCAGCATCAGAGTCTTTTCCAATGAGTCAACTCTTCGCATGAGGTGGCCAAAGTACTGGAGTTTCAGCTTCAGCATCATTCCCTCCAAAGAAATCCCAGGGCTGATCTTCAGAATGGACTGGTTGGATCTCCTTGCAGTCCAAGGGACTCTCAAGAGTCTTCTCCAACACCACAGGTTTTGAGATTTAACAAGTAGCAAAGCTGGGTTTCCCAGGTGGCTCAGTGGTAAAGAATTGGATCCCTGGGTAAAGAAGATCCCCTGCAGAAGGAAATGGCAACCCACTGCAGTATTCTGCCTGGGAAATCCTACGGACAGAGGAGTCTGGCAGGCTACAGTCCATGGGGTCGCAAAAGAGTCAGACATGTCTTAGCAACTAAACAACTACAACAAGTAGCAAAGCTAGCTATCGTCTACAGAGCAAAGTGAGAAGTTTTTTCACTAATAAAGACTTCACAAGTCTGTTAGTCAATGATCTTAGCTGCAACCAAGAGAAATCCATTCTGATTCATTTAAGCAGAAAAAGTATTTATTGAAAGTATACTGGACTTTCCACAGAATTTTAGTAAGTGTGGAAAAACAGACTTGTGCAGAAGCATAGGAAGTCAGGCAGTAGCAAGAAGCCCAGCCTGAATCCTGTCACAGAGCTGGTCTAGTAAAGACACTGGTTGCTAGGTGCTACAGTGCACACTGCAGCTGCCACCGCCTGGAGGACCACCCCTGGACACCGGATGCTGCCACTGGAACTACCGCCATAGCTGCTCTTGGAAACATACTACTACTGCTGCCACCATCACAATCTCCGTATCTGCTTCTATTGCAGTCTTTGCATCTGCTGCTATCAATAGCTGCTGTCTGAATGGCTACAGTATTTGATTGGTTGATCTTCAGTCAACTATGGGGCTTCCCAAGTGGCACAGTGGAGAATCTTCCTTCGACAGCACATATACTAAAATTGGAACCATACAGAGAAGATTAGCATGGCCCCTGTGCAAGGATGACAGGAAAATTCTGAAGCAGTTCCCCCGGGGTGGGTGGGAGCCGGGTGAAGCGGGGGAGGGAGTGGAGCTTCCTGCATAGCTCAGGTGGCAAAGAATCCACTGCAATGCAGGAGACCCTGATTTGATTCCTGGGTTGGGAAGATCCCCTGGAGAAGGGAAAGGCTACCCATTCCAGTGTTCTGGCCTGGAGAATTCCACAGACTATACCTATGAGGTTGCAAAGAGTCAGACACAATTGAATGACTTTCACTTTCACTTGCCAATGCAGGAGATGCAAGAGACATGGGTTCAATCCCTGATTCAGGAAGATACCGTGGGAGTAGGAAAGGGCAAACTGCTCCAATATTCTTGCCTGAAAAATTCCATGGACAGAGGAGCCTGGTGGATTAGAGTCCATGGGGTTGCAAAGGGCTAGATATGATTGAGTGACTGGGGACACATACACACAGGTAAACTATACATACTCTGCTTCAAGAATCTGGGATAATGTTCATCTAGTCAGTTAGCTTTCTAAAAGATGGGAATCAGGCTCCATCTTCCATAAAGACCAAAAATTGTACACATAGCCTAAGGATTCACACACATAGGAAGCAGGAAATTCACACAGCTCAGGAAAGGAGACCAGATACTAGGAAGACAAAAATATGGAAACAAAATCTATTGCAAGAAATGGCAAATACAGAAGCCAAGACCAAAAATTGTCTCCAATAAGTAGTGTCTTATTCCAGAACATTTTATTCCAGTGCAAACCTACTAGAAAAATGGTGACAGGGGCTACACACACACAGATAAAGAGAACCTAAAAGAAAAGAAATTCAGAATGAAAATAATTCCTTTAACGGAGGATTTTCATTAATTCCTTAAGGAGAAATCAGACATTTGTATATGAATCCCTTCATCTTTTACGATCCAGTCCACAGCTGGCTTGTGCACAGTACATCAACCTTCACGTCACCTGCTGAGCCAGTGCAGATACTGGTAATCAAGAATCTTGTTTTTTCAGACTTTTGGACACAGTGGGAGAAGGAGAGGATGGGATGATTGTAAAAAATATCATTAAAACATACACATTACCATATGTAAAATATTGGGAGCTTTATGTATGACACAGGGAACCACAAAGTCGGTGCTCTGTGACAACCTGGAAGGATAGTGTGGGGAGGGATGTGGGAGAGGGGTTCAGGAGGGAAGGGCCATATGCATGCCCATGGCCTATTCATGTTGATGTATGGCAGAGGCCATCACAATACTGTAACTATGCTTCAATTAAAATTCATTGATTAATTATTTTAAAAAAGAATCAGTTCTTCCATGTTGAACCCAAACTTGACTTCAGATTTCTTCTTACCACAGTGTTACCAATTGCTAACAAGTTGGTTGAAATTCATTTTCCTATGTCAAGGTACCTATTAAGGAAAATGCCTATTTTTCCCCAAGAAAGTAAATTTGATGTCATAGATATACACGTGGTGGGGGGACCTCAGAGAGTTACTACCATTGAGATTCTTACTGCTTTCAGCAGTGTGCAGAAGGAGCTATGTAGCACTCTTTAGACAATTTTATTTAACAAGACTTCTTTCTTTCCTTGTTGAAGAGATTCTGCTATTTTATACATTAGCAAATGATTCACCGTATTATATTTTTTAAAATCATAGTACTTTCTCAAATACAAGATCAGGAAGTCTTTTTGTTTTGGCTGTTCTGGGTCTTCATTGCAGCCCACGGACTCACTAGACATGGAAATGTGAACTTAGCTGCCCTGAGACATGTCCAATCTTAGTTGCCAGACGAGGAATCAGAGCTGTATACTCTGCGTTGAAAGGCAGATTCTTAGCAACTGGACCATGAGGAAAGTCCCGGGAAGTCTTACATTTCTTAATGTCTGTCTGTAGGGAATAGTGCCATCCTCTATACAGTGTCCTGCATTTATCTATATGATAAAGATATAGACTAAGCAAATATGTATATAGGTATTAATATCCTTTTAAAAGTTCACATTTTGCTATTTATGGCACCCCACTCCAGTGCTCTTGCCTGGAAAATCCCATGGACGGAGGAGCTTGGTAGGCTGCAGTCCATGGGGTCGCTAAGAGTCAGACACACTGAGCGAATTCACTTTCACTTTTCACTTTGATGCATTGGAGAAGGAAATGGCAACCCACTCCAGTGTTCTTGCCTGGAGAATCCCGGGGACGGGAGAGCCTGGTGGGCTGCCGTCTATGGGGTCGCACAGAGTCGGACACGACTGAAGCGACTTAGCAGCAGCAGCAGCTTTCCTTTTACTCCATCTGTTTTGATAATTACTCATTGTAAGAGATGGGCATTAGGAGAAAAATCTTTTCCCACATGTAAAATTTTACAAGCTGCTACCACCTCAAGATAACATGGAATGAATCTCTTTGAGTAAGAGCTCCAAAAGCCAAATGCAGTGACAGGTTGATAGAGTGCAACGTTTGTATTACCCACAAAAGGCAAAGTCTGAACGTGTTGATACAGTGTCAGAGTAGATTTAATGATCGCTATGAAAAGTTGCAGAGGAATTCAAAGGGGAAGCTTTTTATAACAGATCACTGGAACGTTCATGCTACCAATATGAAGGCAAGTTTCTTTGTTAACCAAGCACAGTTTTCCTAGGTCGTTTATTCACTTGAACACGATAATCTTAAAACATAAATTGAGTAATAGAAATGTCAGCATTTTTTCAAACTCATTGATTGAGAACATGAGAACTTGTTCTTCTCTTTTTTAATAGTGTATACACCATGGTCACAGGATGGCTGCCACACCTTCATTCATGCCATCTGCACTAAGGGAAAGAGTAATGGGAAATCGTGATGGGAAAAAACGTGCACACAAGATTAGTCTGGTCAATATTTTATTAGGTGAGAAAAGTTTTCTATACCTCCCACTGGTACCATATTTCCATGTTAATAACCATAACTATGTTACATGGCTATTCATAGCTTCAAGGACAGGTAGGCTAGGAAATTGAGGTTTTAGGTGAAACACTGCTACCCAAAAATAAATTAAAGGAGAACTTTAAAAGAAAGCTTACAGTGAACACAAACAAGATACAGAACAATTACAACATCCCAGAGAATTCCCTTCTGCCAATCCGTTAGAGTCAGACCCTCCCCTCTCGATAACTTCTGGTACCCACCTTTTTTAGAGGGCCATGTCCATGGAATTATACTTTTTGGGATATACTTAGATTGATTCATTCACTTAACACAATATCTTTGCGCTCTACCCATGTTGTTTTATATATTAATAGCTTTTATGACTGAGTACTATTCCATTGTATGAATTAAGGACAGTTTATCAATTAAAGAGATGAAGCAAAACTACCCCCATGTTGAGGGCCCTGTTCACTGTGTTGAGCTGAGTGTTATGTACTTCCTACAATAATTTTTAAATGAGAAATGATAAGGAAATGAATCATGTTTTGTTTCTTCATTCATCAATATTCATAAAATTAAGTAAATTATTTAAATTTGTCTGATCATAAAAGCAAAGAAAGCTTTTGCCTATAATAGCTAATATATAAATGGATAATCTCATCAATAAATGGCATAATAATAAAATATATTTTGCCTTTATCCAATCAATTAACTATTTGGATCAGTTTTTAATGAAAAATAATGTACTTTATAGATGAATGAACAAAAAAGCAAGGAACACAGATTTCAGTGGGGAACATTGTAAAAATTTAGACCTATAGACAATCATCATCCTGAAACAATATTGATATGTGATTAATGACAAAACTCCTCTTTTCATTCCACCTAATGGCATTCAAGATTGTATATAGGTGTTTTAGTGTAAACTGGCCTAGATTGCGGAGAAGGCAATGGCACCCCACTCCAGTACTCTTGCCTGAAAAATCCCATGGATGGAGGAGCCTGGTAGGCTGCAGACCATGGGGTCGCTAAGAGTCGGACACGACTGAGCAACTTCACTTTGACTTTTCACTTTCATGCATTGGAGAAGGAAATGGCAACCCACTCCAGTGTTCTTGCCTGGAGAATCCCAGGGACGGGGGAGCCTGGTGGGCTGCCATCTATGGGGTCCCACAGAGTCGGACACGACTGAAGCGACTTAGCAGCAGCAGCAGGCCTAGATTGGTTTTCTTTACTTGAAAATTTTAAAATGCTAAAATATTCATATTTAAAAGGCTTTTTTTGCTTCTTAAAATCATTATCAGCTTTATTAGAAAAAATTGATAAAATTTGACTGCACATATACAATATTTTGGACTTCCCTGGTGGCTCAAGAAAAGCACATAGGATAATGGAAGATATAAACATATAATTCATAATGCATAGTATATATAACTCATGGGCTTCTCCAGTGGCTCAGCAACAAAGAAGTTACCTGCAATGCAAGAGATGTGGCCTATAATTCAGGAGACATGAGCTTGATCCCTGGATCAGGAAGATCCCCTGGAGAAGAAAATGGCAACCCACTCCACTATTGCTGCAGCTGCTGCTGCTAAGTCACTTCAGTCGTGTCCAACTCTGTGTGACCCCATGGACTGCAGCCTACCAGGCTCCTCTGTCCATGGGATTTGCCAGGCAAGAGTACTGGAGTGAGTTGCCATTGCCTTCTCCGCATTCCAGTATTCTTGCCTGGAAAATCCCATGGACGGAGGAGGCTGGCAGGCTACAGTCTGTGGGGTTGCAAAAGAGTTGGTATACGACTTGGAAACTAAACAACAAATACAGTATATTACATACATACAAAATACCACACATATTTTAAATACATAAGATGGTAAGTAAAGATGATATATACACCCATGAAACCATTATCAGTATCAAGATAATGAACAAATCCATCAACTTAATTTTTCTCATGCCCTTTATGTAAAGCTTCTTCCCCTTGCCACCTCCGTCTCCCATGCTTCAGCAAGGACTGATCTGCTATATATTATTTCACTATATGTTATTTTTTGTGTTCTAGAAATATATAAATAAATAAACCAAAATAGGATACAGTCCTGTTAGGGCCTGTGACTTCTTCTGCTTGGCACAACTGAGATTCATCTGTGCTGCTAGGCTTATAGTTTATGCCTTCTTGCTGCTGAGGAGTTTTTTGTTATATAAATATGCAATGACTTGCTTATCATTCACTTCTTTCTCTCTCTCTCTTTCCATTTCTATTAGGTATAACTGACAACAAATCCTTCATCACATCTGACTTTGTTTCCAAATCTTTAAATATCCTCATATCACTTACTCATATCAATTTGTGAGTCTTAGTTAAAGCACTTTGGTTTTAAGTAATAAATGATACAAATTTGCACCAAAAGGAAAATTAATTATTAAGACATAGACTTTAAAAGTAACCCATAGGCAGAAGACTGAAGCTTGCTTTCACAAAGAAATGGAATCAGAAATTGGAAAACTACCAAAAAGCAAGGCAGCTTTACTCTCATTCTTCTTCTTTCCTAGAATATCAAATTTCTCTGATTTGCTTCGGAAATACCTGGCATGATTTCCTTAATTCCTAAATATACCTAACCTCAGTTCAGGCAATATTCAGAGACTAATTTGTATTTCTTAACACCGATTCCAAATCTCCATTGTCATGAACTGACAGAATCACCTTGAATCAGATATCCTGGTATAATTAACTGGTCAAAAGAAAAAATTACAGAAAGGAGGTATGGCTTCTTAGGTTTGCTTCTACAGGTTCTGCTTGTTCAAATGACTTAAATATGAGGTTATTGCTTATATTAAGCTGCACAATCCTTGAGTGCAGGAACACTCAGTTTGGAATACTCAAATCAGATGAGGACATAGAAACAGCACAATAACCCCTTGTTGAATAAATAAACGTTAACAACTCGCAGTATTGAGAACCAGTATGTACTAGGTGTAGTACTAAATACATTATGTAAAATGATTTAGTTATTCCTAGCAACAATCCTGTGAACAATGCACTCGAAGTATTTCCATCTTACAGAAGCAGAAACTGAGTCTCAGAGAAAAAGTAATTCCCAAAGCTTTTACTTTTACTAAGAGATGAATTTGAATCCAAGGATCTGACTCCAAAATATGATTATCCACTAAACAAAACATTCTGCACCAAGTAATTCCAGGTTTCACAGGAATCACGAGCATCTCAACTTAGTGGGCATTTTATCACACTGCCTCTTCAGTATCATTTTTATCAGTATTAGTAGTCTTGGTTAAAGTACAGTTTTTTTTCTTTTTTCTTTTGCTTAAAAATGAGCCAAATGAGAAAAAAGAAACATTCATGAGAATATATACCTACAGTTACTTATACAGGGCTTGACATACTGTCTTTCTCTGATGAAATAAATTTTATAAGGTATACCATGATGTTTATTTAAGTTATATGCAGAGTACATCATGAGAAATGCTCAACTGGAGGAAGCACAAGCTGGAATCAAGATTGCCAGGAGAAATATAAAAACCTCAGATATGCAGATGACACCATCCTTATGGCAGAAAGTGAAGAGGAGCTAAAAAGCCTCTAGATGAAAGTGAAAGTGGAGAGTGAAAAAGTTGGCTTAAAGCTCAACATTCAGAAAACGAAGATCATGGCATCCGGTCCCATCACTTCATGGGAAATAGATGGGGAAACAGTGGAAACAGTGGCAGACTTTATTTTTCTGGGCTCCAAAATCACTACAGATGGTGACTGCAGCCATGAAATTAAAAGACCTTACTCCTTGGAAGGAAAGTTATGACCAACCTAGATAGCATATTCAAAAGCAAAGACATTACTTTGCCAACAAAGGTCCATCTAGTCAAGGCTATGGTTTTTCCAGTGGTCATGCATGGATGTGAGAGTTGGACTGTGAAGAAAGCTGAGTGCCAAATAATTGATGCTTTTGAACTGTGATGTTGGAGAAGACTCTTGAGAGTCCCTTGGACAGCAAGGAGATCCAACCAGTCCATCCTAAAGGAGATAAGTCCTGGGTGTTCATTGGAAGGACTGATGCTGAAGCTGAAACTCCAGTACTTTGGGCACTTCATGCAAAGAGTTTACTCATTGGAAAAGACCCTGATGCTGGGAGGGATTGGGGGCAGGAGGAGAAGGGGACGGCAGAGGATGAGATGGCTGGATGGCATCACCGACTCGACAGACATGAATTTGGGTAAACTCCGGGAGTTGGTGATGGACAGGGAGGCCTGGCGTGCTGTGATTCATGAGGTCGCAAAGAGCTGGACACGACTGAGCGAGTGAACTGAACTGAACTGATGATGCTTTTTATGGCATGAAGAAAAGCTTTTGTTTGGAAGGTGCTTTTTTATAGTTGTTTTAAATTGAACAATTCTTATAGAGAGGTAACAGATCAAATCCTCTCAACATTTCTTATTATTCCTGTAGAAAGTTGGCAATGTAAACCATCAAACCATCTTGCAATGAATGTAAGAATCACAGCAGGGTGTTAGTGAGTCTAGGAGTTGTGATTGAAGGCCTGTGTCTGAAGTTGTCTCAGCATAAGACTCCACAGGATTGAAAAGCATTAAGCCTTATGGGGAAGATGCTTTGTGGAGTCTGAATGCTACCTGAAGGGAATGAATGTAAATTACCAGGTTACCAAAGCAATCTAAATTGTGTGATGAGAAGCATATTGTATACAGAATCAACACTGCTCTTCGAGCAGTTCCTTTAGAAGAACTTCTTAAAAATGTGCTTCTCAAAAGATAAAAGGAAACAGGAGAGGGAGATGAGAAGAATCAGCAGGAGTCACAAAATTTTTCAAGAGCCTACTGAGTTTAAATGTGTCAGATGGTATATGAATTAGATAAATATCTTATTATTCTATACTAAATTAGAATACAGAGGATGAGGTATTTGGATGACATCACTGACTCGATGGACATGAGTTTGAGTAAGCTCCGGGAGTTGATGATAGATAGGGAAGCCTGGTGTGCTACAGTCCGTGGGGTTGCAAAGAGTCAGACATGACTGACTGATTGAACTGAACTGAACTGAAATTAGAATACAAAACATTATATACTTTCTTGGTGAATTTTTGAGGCAGCATGTACTCTTATAACCTAGTAAGTTGTGTAAACATAAGATAAATTCAAATACATAGAGGTAGTCTATTGGTAATGTTGCTCTATTTCCTAATTTATTTCATTTGCTTAGACATTCTTCTGTCCTGACAATTTGAAAGGATTAAAGATATATACAATTTCTTTGCTGGACTTATAGGGACAATAAGACAAGACTGGGATTTAACATAAATCATGAAATGAAATATTGACCTAAAGAAGCTGTAAATAGTTATTTGCCATTATGAAATATACTTTTTCTTCCAAACAATTGTAATTTTTGGCTTGGCATGGAAAAGTCTTATATCTACCTGTACCTCTAGAACTTAGTGTAGTACCAGGCATTCGTAGGTGTTCTGGTCATGTTCATAGTTGCTGTTGGGTAACTGTGGAGTACTGATGATCCAGAATCTGCAGTCTCCATGACATTCAGGTACAGTTGTTTTCTCATTCCACAGAAATAAATTATGTGGGGCTAATGCTCAAATTAACTTCAGTGTGCGTGCCTGCATGCTAAGTTGCTTCAGTCATGTCCGACTCTTTGCAGCCTCGTGGACTGCAGGCTGCCAAGCTCCGCTATCCATATTCTCCAGGCAAGAATACTGGAGTGGGTTGCCATGCCCGCCACCAGGAGATCTTCCTGACCCAGGGATCAAAGCCACATCTTCTCTGCCTCTTGCATTGCAGGCAGACTCTATACCACTGAGGCAATGGGGAAACACAAGTTGGGTGTAAGACTTGTTAAATAAAAAAAGTATTCATGATACGTGAGGAGGATAAGGAGAACTCAAGGGGTTGTATCATCATGGGTATAGGAATCATTGCAATGTGGTCTTGTACTGGGAGAAAGAGATTGAGTTCAATTTCTAGTACAGCAAGGACAATCAGGAATTGATAGCCAAGGAGCAAGATGGAGGTCAGTGGATGAAGAATTACTAAGAAGAAACATGAGGAGTATGGGGTGGTTCTGGCTAATTTCACCCAACAAGACTCTGTTGAAAGCAAGCCAGAGTGATCAGACACCACCACCTGAGATAGTAAAGGATAAGAAACCTAATTGTATATCAAAAGTGATCAGATATGGAGAATGGGGGATATTGGTTAAACTGACTTGCAGGACACTTGCTAAAATTGAACAGTACAGAGAAGAACACCAAGTCAAAAGTCAAGCCTAGTTGAAAAAGAGTTCACGATAGCCTGAGAAAAGTTTGGTCAAGAAAAAATTTTGTCAGATTCAATAAATGAATATTTATCAACTTTACCCATGTTGAAACAAAAGAAGATGGATTTTATCATTTAAAAAACTTATAAAACATATATTTCTCAGGGGATTATCCTACACCATGAATCTATGTTATAATATTCAGATCACTACTACATGATAAATTTTAAATTCTAAAAAAGAAAAAGAGCACACGGGCATTTCATTCAAAGTTTTTTGCTATAAAAATGAAAGAATAAGAAGAGCTCAAAACAGATAGTGAGTAAAATTTTAAAATTTTAAGCAGGAAGCACTCAAGGGTTATACTGAAAATATTTCTCACCACACAAGTTATTTAAAGCTTATCTCCTAGGCCTGAATTTTTTGAGTTATCTTTAACTTCTCTCTTCCCTTTTCATATTTAATCATTGAATAGTGTTGCTTCTCTTTGAAATAGCATCTTAGGTTATCACTTCCTCTTCATACCCAATGCCACTTAATAGTTCAGAATTTTATTTCCACAAAAGCCTGGTTAATAAAATATCTTCCATTGTGGTTTCCTTGACTTTTCCAAGAATTCACTTAAAGAAAAAAAAGAACTATTTGGAATTCCACTATCAGTTTAATTTTTTAAAAATTACTTACCCATAAAGTTTCTTTCATTAAAAAATCTCTATATTTCTATTGTTGTATTTCTATATCTATTATATCTAAAGATAGCCATAGATATCTATTATATCTAAATTCTTTCTATATCTAAAGATTTCTATACTTTCAGACTGGAAATGAAGATCCTTTAAAGCTGAAGTTGTATTATCTAATTTTAATATCCACTCCTCTCCAACTGGAACTTTTAATAAACTACTTGGATTGTGGTTTGTTAAGCTGGAGTGTTCTTTCTTTCTCTCTTTCCAAAATAAATGCTGTGTACCTTTAAGGAAGACCTTTTCATAAAAGCTTCACATCCCACATTCACTCAATAATCTTTTTTTCCAGTATCTACATTTATCTCATCATATTATAAACAACCTGCTCACTAAAGAATTCTAAGTGTAAGAAATACAGTGACTTCTCTATGTTTACTTCTGGAGGGCGACAGAGGATGAGATGGTTGCATGGCATCATCGACCCAAAGGACATGAGTTTGAGTAAACTCCAGGAAATACTGAAGGACAGGGAAGCCTGGCATGCTGCAATCCAGGGAACTGCAAAGAGTCAGACATGACTGAGCAACTGAACAACCATGTTTTGGGCATCTCAAAATTTATCATTGTGTTGGGTTGGGTAGAATTTGAGCAATACTTGTGCCCTAACAAAATTATCAATAAACTTGACCTCTATATGCAAAATTTCCCATCAACTTTTATGTCTTATTCTGATATAAAATTGATATTTTAATAACACTAAATATTGAAAAATAAGAAAGGGAGTGGTCAAGGAAAAAAAAAACAGAAATAAAAGGAATTAAGAGAAAGTGGAGGCAGTGCAGAAAGCAGATGACAACTGCAATTAAATGATTCTTTGAAAAGAAAAAATATAGGAAAAAATGAGACAAAAAAGGATGAATGAGTTCAGTTCTTATAAATTAAAAATTTTATAGCATTTTTTTTTACCAATTCTGTGAGAATGTTTAAAGATAAAATTTTAAATATCTTTCAGAAAATAAAGGAGTGAAGAAAAAGCCACAGAAATTATATATATATATATATATATATATATATATATATATATATATATATTATGTATATAGTGTGAATTGAACTGCATGGTTCTACTTATAGGCAAATATTTTTCAGTAATAAGTATTATAATAATACATGGTCCTGCTTGGCTGAATCCTCTCTCTTTTTCTATGTATATGCATATGTCCGTGCATGCTCAGTCGATTCAGTTGTATCCAACTCTTTGTCACCCTATAGACCGGCTCTCCAGGCTCCTTTGTCCATAGGATTATCCGGCAAGAATATGGAGTGGATTGCCATGCCTTCCTCCAGGGGATCTTCCAGACCCAGGGATCAAACCCGAGTCTTCCACATCTCTTGCATTACAGGTGGATTCTATCACTGAGTTACCAGGAAAACCTCTCTCTATATATAAACATATATAATTTATATATTTTAATTTCTACAAGACTCAATATGAGAATAATTTCTCTTCTTTTATCTATGTGTATATGATGTTTCTTCTATCTCATATATGTATGTTATGCAAGTCCAATATCCAAATCATAGAAGCTCCAGATAGAGAAAATAGAAAAATGTTGAGGAGAAAATCAATAAATATAAACAATTAGAAAAAAATATACAAACTGAAGGATATTTGTCTTCAAAGTGGAAGAGCCCAAATTCCAAGAACAGTAAATAAAAAGCATATAAGCTAAGATACATGATTATATAATTGTGCAAAACCAGTAATAACAAGTTCCTTACAGCTTCTTGAGTCTCAGAATGTCATCTGAATTAAAGAGAAAGTTGCAAACTACAAGAGAATGAAGTAATGCTGTATAAGTTGTGAATGGAATCATTTTAAACACAGAATTCCATATCCAACCAATCTTTTAATCAGATGCCCATGCATGCCAGAATTTAATATGTATTTCCTATCTATCTTGAGGTATGCAGAACAATAGATCCTCCAAAGATGTCCATGCCCTAATCCCTGGAACCTGTGACTATGTTAGATTATGTAGCAAAGGAAAATTTAGGATGCAGAGGAAGTAAAGTTTACTAATCATTTAACCTTAAGATAGAGAGATTATCCAGAGAGTCCCAATGTAATCACAAAGGTCCTTAAAAAAAGAAGAGGGAGGCAGAAGAGGAGGTCAGAGTGTTGCAGTGTGAGAAGGGCACAACCTATCATCACTGGCTTTAAAATGGGGAGGTCACAAGCCAAGGAATGCATGTATCTGCTAGAAACTGGAACAAAGATTCACCCTCAGACCTGCAGACAGGACTGCAGTCCTCCCTTTACCTGGTTTTAGCCCAATGTTGTCTAAATTTGACTTTGAAATACAGACAGCAAAATAATACATTTTTGTTGTTTTACGCCACTGCATTTGTAGTGACTTGTTACAGAAACAGTAAAAACTAACCTTTTCTCGAGGCCTACTGGAAGATTTTCTCCACTAAAATAAGAGAATAAAACAAGTACAGGAGATCTGAGTGAGAAACAGCAAACAAGCAGTACAACACAGGAGAGGGAAAGAAAGATGACCTCAACACAACTGCTGTGAACCAGGCCTGGAGAGCAAACAGACCAGTTTCAAACAAGAGAGTGAAAGACATCTAGAGGGATTAAGAGGGAAACGTAAAGTAATAGACTATCCGATATGTTACCTTTGATCATGTAAAAAGTTCTAGAAAGACATTTGTAACAGAACTGTGTGCCAAGAGTTAATCAGAAATTTAAAGGGAACTAAGCTAAGAGTCGTACATGGCTGAGCGACTTCACTTTCACTTTTCACTTTCATGCATTGGAGAATGCAATAGCACCTTACTCCAGTACTCTCGCCTGGAAAATCCCATGGACGGAGGAGCCTGGTAGGCTGCAGTCCATGGGGTTGATAAGAGTCCAGCACGACTGAGCAACTTCACTTTCACTTTTCACTTTCATATATTGGAGAAGGAAATGGCAACCCACTCCAGTGTTCTTGCCTGGAGAATCCCAGGGATGGGGGAGCCTGGTGGGCTGCTGTCTATGGGGTCACACAGAGTCGGACACGACTGAAGCGACTTAGCAGCAGCAGCAGCAGCAGGCAATAATAAACTAAGATAATAAAGCCATTATTAACTCCAAGGAAAACCAAGTTATAAGAGAAAGGAAATAAACCAATAGTCCATTACTTGAACAGAATTTAAAAAGCCATAATCATAACAAAAATGTTGGGTACAGACTTTACCAGAAACTCTGATACATCCAAAATAGATACTGTGTACTTTTAAGGAGAAGTTTTTTCACAGAAGCTTCCATAGGAGAATGGAAGGCTTTCCAAGTGGCGCAATGGTAAAGAATCCTCTTGCCAATGCAGGAGATGCAAGAAATGTGGGTTGATCCCTGGGTCAGGACGATCCCCTGGAGTAGGAAATGGTAACCGACTTCAGTATTCTTGCCTGGAAAATTCCATGGACAGAGAAGCCTGGAAGGCTACAATCCATGGGGTTACAAAAAGTCGGACAGGACTGAGCACACTCGTGCGCGCACGTGTGCACACACACACACACACACACACACACACACACACACGAGAATGGAATGGAAAGAAAGGAGTAAGGAATGTAAAAGATGTTGTCTTCATTCCCTTAAAGGCTAGTCAATAGATGTTTAAAATTTATGATTCAAGACAGTAGTATACACATGTTATTTGGAGAAACAAAAAGTTACTTTGTAGGAAGAGGAGACAGAAACAGTAGACTGTAATTTTTTAAATAACTTTTTATGCTTTTTAACCTTGTAAATTATGTGAGTATATTTATAGATAAAAATAAAATGAATTTTAAAAAGAAAATTTATGGTAAGTCATATGCTAAAATATGAATAGGATTACCTATGAGTGGCAACATTATAAAGAAAATTGAGGCTGCCTGCCATCAGCTGACCCCATCCTCACTTCCTGCTTTCTTTTTCCCTATAGCACTGATCCACAATTGATACTGTAAATATTCTACTCATTTATGTGTTACTTGTTTTCTCGGCTTATTGGAATGCAACACCCATGAGGGAAGAGATATTATCTATTTTCATCACCTCGGTATCCCCAGAGTCAAAAACAATGCTTGCTTCTTAGAAGGCATCCAGTAAACAGAAACAAATAAATGAGAATTTTAAAAATTTTGCTATAATATCCATTTTTAAAACATTATTTCTTACTTGAAAAACAGAAAGAAAATTAAAGCAACTTCTATTTTAAAGAAAAATTAAAAATGCTATTTGGGAAGAAAATAGGGGAATGAAGTGGATATTCAAGCAGGTAGAGGTGGTTTGGTCTTGCTTCTTTGAGAAATGTCACCCAGGTGGTGATAGTGGTAAAGAATTCTCCTGCCAATGCAGGAGATGAAAGAGGCGAAAGTTCGATCCCTGAGTCAGGAAGATCCCCAGGAGTCAGGAATGGCAACCCACTCCAGTATTCTTGCTTGGAAAATGCCATGGACAGAGGAGCCTAGTTACAGCCCTCGGGGCCGCAAAGAGTTGGATGCAACTGAGCACACACACCAGATAGCAAAAACAAAGAACCTGGAGCGTGAAAACTGCTCTCAGGTCTGTGAAAGCAAAGGAGTAGAGCTACCCAAAGGAGGCCCAAGGAAGCCAGATCAGAGTATCTTTCTATATTCTGACTGTCCGGTTAAGTATCGGGTGATGCAGTTGATAAAATGGTGGAGAAGGAGGACCATGCCTGGTTTTTTCCTCCTTAGCACAGTTTAGTTCAGTTCAGTTCAGTTCCGTCGCTCAGTCGTGTCCGACTCTTTGCGACCCCATGAATCGCAGCACGCCAGGCCTCCCTGTCCATCACCAGCTCCCAGAGTTCACTCAGACTCACGTCCATCGAGTCAGTGATGCCACCCAGCCACCTCATCCTCTGTCGTCGCCTTCTCCTCCTGCCCCCAATCCCTCCCAGCATCAGAGTCTTTTCCAATGAGTCAACTCTTCGCATGAGGTGGCCAAAGTCTGTAGACTAATGCTCTTCAAAACGTTTTTTAATCTAATCTCTAGTTCACTCAACTGAGGCACAAGTTAACATCACTTACAATAAATTGATAGACTAGCAGTTTCTTTCATATATTATCATCAGTTAAAATACTATTTAAAGTTTGTTTAAAACATCTAGTCACCATTCGTGCGTTACCCCTTGAACCTCAACTGTTTTCTATCTCTGCTTAACTGTTTTCCTGGATTGACTCCACATATAATTTAGCAACTGTCCCCAACTCATCCTTTTAAAACTTTTTTTTTCAGCTGTTAGAATCCTTTTAAACATCCATTGCTCTCCAAACACCAGACTGTTTTGGTTTCAGGAACCACGTGAGTTGGCATTAGAGGTTGTTAATTATCCTGCTGTGCTCCAGTTCTCCTGCTCCAACTAAACTGGAGAACTTAAAATAGTGAAACACTTCGATCTGTGCCTCCCATGGCCGGCCTTATTTAGCTACTCAGGAACTTCTACTTGTTTAACTCATAGTCTGACTGAGTTAAATTCTTCCTATTGCCTTTCATGCTATTTCTTTTCCAGGTAATGGAAGAAAAATTGGTAGAAGTAGCATGATGTATATCTTTTACCCAGCTATAAAGAAAGCACTTTCTCCTGTCCATTATTCATCAGTCTATTTATCTTTATGTAAATATTGCTTTCACTAAGGCTAACATTCTCTGTTACAAATATTAGACATAGTTAATTTTAGCTTGCTTTGTATTTTTACTGGATTTTTAAAAAATTTAGTTTCGTAAAGGAGCTTTATGTCTTGTAGTTCTAGAGTTTTAAAGTATTTTTAAATAATTGGAAAGTTTGAAAAATTGAAAACCATTTTGAGGTTTATCTCATCACTTTCTCTCTGCTAATATCTTAATACCATTGCCTTTAAAGACATATGATTGCTGTGAATCATTTTTAGAAGGATAATAGAGAACTGTATTGCAGTGGTGAAAAAGGGAGATTGACTCCAAGAAAGCAAATGTTATGTCTGAGCACTAAGCTATAATATTATTAAAGCCATCATTGCAAGAAGCAATTATCAATTACTGTTTCTGGCTTAATTACAGTATTACTTTTACTCATTATAACAAGGACAATATACATATAATAAAGATGAGGTCACTGTAAAATGTTTTTGTGGTATCTCTAATATTGTGCATATACTTAATAAAAATATATAAAAAATAAACATTTTCACTCTGGCTGGACAAACAGGTTTTGATTAGTGTGCCTTTTCCATTGTCACTGATGCATTATGAATATTTTGTTTATGCACACATGATCTGAAAAGCAAATGTGAGTAATGGTTCATCCAGATGCACATTAAATATCTCATGAACTCTCTCATGGGGGTACACAATTGGCTTGTGCAATACAAAAATCTTGAAGATATACCCTAATTTCCCATAAGCTCAACTTTCCTATAAACCTTGATAAAATAGTGAGTCCAAAAGAAGAGCATAGGATGGAAAAGAAGGAGAGAAAGCAAAATGAGATGGAGGGAACCAAAACAGGTGAGTGGTGATGATGCAGAAAAAAGATAGAAGATCCTGAATTGCATGACATTAGTGTCAGCACTTGCTGGCTAATTTAGGGTCAGCTAGAAAATGGAGAAGGCGAAGGCACCCCACTCCAGTACTCTTGCCTGGAAAATCCCATGGATGGAGGAGCCTGGTGGGCTGCAGTCCATGGGGTCTCGAAGAGTCGGACACAACTGAGCAACTTCATTTTGACTTTTCACTTTCATGCATTGGAGAAGGAAATGGCAACCCACTCCAGTGTTCTTGCCTGGAGAATCCCAGGGACGGGGGAGCCTGGTGGGCTGCCGTCTGGATTCGAAGAGTCGGACACAACTGAAGCGACTTAACAGCAACAGCAACAGAAAATGGCAACCCACTCCAGTATTGTTGCCTCAAAAATTCCATGGACAGCTGAGCCTGGTGGGTTACTGTCCACGTGCTTGCAAAAGTCGGACATAACTGAGCACAGCACAGTTACAGTTATAACTATATTAATCAACCAAGTAAAGTCAACACATGGAGTTCCAGAACAAAGCTGAGAGGTCCTAGGATAAGAATAACTTGTGGAGGTAGGAGTAGATATTAGAAAGTAGAGGCAGAGAAAAGAAAATGCATTTATGAGATAATGAAACTATAGCTCTAGAAAGGCATTTGCACATGACATACATGTGACACATGCTCATAATCATCATGACCATGAAACATTTTGGAGGAAAATACATTCATGACATTACAGATTTCTATAGTTAAGGCTTCAATGTAAACAGAAGATATATGGAGTAACTTTTAAGGGGTAGCATATTTCTTTTGCTTAATATATATTCTAAAGTCAGATTTCCAGAATTTTCTTACCTCTACAAAGATGAAACAGGGAAATATTGTGTAGCTCCTAAACTCTTGGCTTTGATGATTTGGAAACATGTTTTCCTGTTCAGATAGGGGAAAAAGGAGACATGATTTTAAAATCAGTTTATTCATGGCTGTATGCTCTGTGGTCTTCTCTGGAGGCTGAGATGGCAAAAAATCTGCCTGCAATGTGGGAGACCTGGGTTTTATCTCTGGGTTGGGAAGATCCCCTGGAGAAGGAGATGGCAACCACTCCAGTATTCTTGCCTGGCAAATCCCATGGACGGAGGAGCCTGGTAGGCTGCAGTCCATGGGGTCACTAGGAGTCAGACACGACTGAGCAACTTCACTTTCACTCTTCACTTTCATGCACTGGAGAAAGAAATGGCAACCCACTCCAGTGTTCTTGCCTGGAGAATCCCAGGGACGGGGGAGCCTGGTGGGCTGCCATCTCTGGGGTCGCACAGAGTTGGACACGACTGAAGCAACTTAGCAGCAGCAGTAGCAGCAGAAGCAGCAGCCAGTTATTCTTGCCTGGAGAATTCCATGGACAGAGGAGCCTGGCAGGCTATAGTCCATGGGGTCACAAAGAGCTGGACAAAACTGTGTAAGTAATATATATATATATATACACATACACACACACACTGGACGTGTCATAAATTCTCATTACAAAGCTAACCTTGTCTTTACCTGAAACTGACATTTTGCATCCTGAGTCACTATTTGGAATGTCAGAAACATCATATTTTCTCACTTGTATTGCACTTACCATCCACAGGGATCCTTCTTTTTCAAAGTTACCTCTGGCTTGAGAGAGCATCATTGCCACTTTCACCTTGTTGCAGGGATAACCAGATATTCAACGTTTGAGTATATTTGTCTCAGAGACAGACATTATGACTACGGAAATAGTGCACTGAAGTTCACTGGGCACCATCGCCACACCTCCTCTTGTCACCTCTGTGCCTGAAAAATAACCCCTCCCCCCCACCCAATCCTACCATAATATTAAACATTCCTTTAGATGTGGGGCTTTCCAGGTGGCACTAATAGTAAAGACCCTGCCTGCCAATTCAGGAGACGTACTCTTGTCAATAACTTGATAGGGTACCCCTGACCCAAAGAATATGATGAAGGAGATAGAGGTCCTGAACTTTGACCTGTGGCAGGAGCTCAAATTACAAGGACATTCCTTACTGTCCTCCCCACTTGGTTTGGAAAATTTACAGAATAAAATATTCTCAATGCAAAAACCACTTGGTTAGGTAAATGAGTCAAAACTGTGAAAATGTGTATGCAGAATTACTAGCTAATATATTTTATGATCTTTATGCAAAGAAATAAGTAAATTGTTTTAGTCACTTCAGATAGTCAAGGAAGGAAAATCTCACTGTCAAAACCATAGAGTCTAAATTAAATTTTTATTTATAATTACAAGCAGATAGTGACATGCAAAAATATATGTGTGTGTAATCGACTCATTAAAGAGACAAAATATCTACATTTTGGTGTTCATCTGTAGATGAAGCTGAAGTGGTGAAAAAGTGTGATTTTTATCCCCTGTGTTGTGGTATCATGACCAGGCCCCAAATGTGATGTGTTCCATATTCTAAGTTCAGTTGGTTTTAGCTGTTGGTGTCTGCCTTCTTACTGAAGGAGCCAAACCAGCTAAACCACTTCCACTCTCTTCCCATAATTCAGTCATTTTCAGTGGCATGCCTCACTTCAGGAGATATTTGGAAATTGTATATGGGAATTTGCTGTTGTTGTTCAGTCACTGAGTTGTGACTCCTTGGACTGCTGCACACCAGGCTTTTTTGTCCTTCATCATCTCCTGAAGCTTGTTCAAACTCAGGTCCATTGAATCAGTTATGCCATCCAATCATCTCATCCTCTGTCATTCCCTTCTCCTACTGCCTTCAATCTTACCCAGCATCCAGGTCTTTTCTCATGATCTGGCTCTTTTCATCAAGTGACCGAAGTATTGGAGCTTCAGTTTTAGCATCAGTCCTTCCAATGAATATTCAGGGTTGATTTCCTTTAGGATTGACTGGTTTGATCTCCTTGTAGTCCAAGGGACTCTCAAGAGTCTTCTCTAACACCACAGTTCAAAAGCATCAATTCCTTAGCACTCAGCTTTCTTTATGAACCAACACACACATCCATACATGACTACTGGAAAAACTGTAGCTTTGACTATATGGACCCTGTCAGCAAAATAATGTCTTAGCTTTTTAACATGCTGTCTAGGTTGGTCATTGCTTTTCTTCCAAGGAGCAAGCATCTTTTACTTTTATGGCTGCAGACACCATCTGCAGTGATTCTGGAGCCCAAGAAAATAAAGTCTCTCACTGTTTCTATTGTTTCCCCATCTATTTGCCATGAAGTGATGGGACAGGATGCCATGATCTTGGTTTTTTGAATATTGAGTTTTAAGCCAGCTTGTTCACTCTCGTCTTTCACCTTCATCAAGAGGCTCTTGAGTTCCTCTTCACTTTCTGCCATTAAGGGTGGTTTCATCTACATATCTGAGGTTATTGATACTTCTCCCAGCAAACTTGATTCAAGCTTGCACGTCATCCAGCCTGGCATTTTGCATGATGTACTCTGCATATAAGTTAAATAAGCAGGGTGACGATATGCAGCCTTGATATACTCCTTTCCCAATTTGAAACCAGTCCATTGTTCCATATCTGGTTCTAACTGTCTTGACCCGCATACGGGTTTCACAGTGGGCAGGTAAGGTGGTCTGGTATTTCCATCTCTTGAAGAATTTTCCACAGATGTTGTGATCCACACAGGCAAAGGTTTTGACATAGTTAATAAAACAGAAGTAGATGTTTTTCTGGAATTTTCTTGTTTTTTATGTGACCCAACAGATATTGGCAATTTGATCCCTGCTTCCTCTGCCTTTTCTAAATCCAACATGAACATCTGGAATTTCTCAGTTCGCATACTATTGAAGTCTGGCTTGGATAATTTTTGAGCATTACTTTGCTAGCATGTGAAATGAGTGCAATCGTGTGGTAGTTTGAACATTCTTTGGCATTGTCCTTCTTTCAAATTGGAATGAAAACTGATCTTTTCCAGTCCTGTGGCCACTGATGAGTTTTCCATAATTGCTGGCATAATGAGTACAGCACTTTCACAGCGTCATCTTTTAGGATTTGAAATAGCTCAGCTGGAATTCTATCACCTCCACTAACTTTGTTTGTAGTGATGCTTCCTATGGTCCGCTTGACTTCCCACTCCAAGATGTCTGGCTCTAGGTGAGTGATCACACCATCGTGGTTATCTGGGTCATGAAGATCTTTTTTGTATAGTTTTTCTGTGTGTTCTTGCCACCTCATCTTAATATCTTCTGCTTCTCATAGGTCTTAATATGGGAATTAAGTCATCATAATGAGTTGGACTTTCTTTTGATATTTAAAGACAAGGACCAGGAATGCTACATGTACTGCAGTACCCAGGACAGTTCTATGCATCATGAAAAATTGTTCTTGCATTCTGCCCCACTTTCTAATATCCCACTGGCTTACAGCCACTTTAAATGTATCAGTAGCAGCTTACTTGTGATGGTGAAAAATATAAGTTGTGTGATTATTTAAGTGAAGATTATTATGGATGGGAAAGCTTATATAGAGTAAAGAAATTGTCTCACAATAAAAAAATTTTTTATGGGGAGCATCTTGTTTACCAAAGAATCCTTCCTGCTACACACTTAGTTTAAAAGGTTTTCATTGTATGGTGGAAATCCATGATACACAGTGTTCTTACTGATATCTGTTCATAAAATTTATTTTAAAATATTTCATTTTACGTCCATATGTGAAACATCTCTACAGATCGATCGATAGATAAAACATATAATTAATTCTGAAGATAATGGTAAGACATCTGTGTGATGACAATTATACATTCTAATTAATTATTTTTTATGTGCATATGTTTTTCAATTTTACTCTACACCTTCAACACAGTCTTATAAAGAAGTGATAAGACTGGGGACAAGGGTCATTGTAAAGTAGCCTGCATGCCCACTGTCTGACAGGGAAGGGACATTTAATTTTCCCATTTCATTTTCCCGTGGGTGGAGCTGAAATGAGAGAAGGAAGCTGGACTTTGGGCTTCCTTGCTAGCAACACACTCAAGAAAAGCACCTTGTCAGCCTGAGAAATCCAAGCAAGAAGACAGTGCAGACAAGAATATCTTTGAGGAGCAGAGGTTTCCAAGCTTCTTTGCAAAGAATCTTCAAAGAAGTCCTGGGAGAAAAGTCTGTGAATTAATTTCACCACAAAAGACTAAACCAAATTGACAATGATTAGAAACAAATTACTTGAGATCCCCAAAATTCAAGATGAGAAAGAGAGAGAGAGAGAGAAGCGCATGGCTGATGCCAGGGTCTTGCTTCAGCTGTGGGTCATGCGGCCCTTGGATGTCTGCACACTGCAAGCATTATCAGTCAGCAGGGTTACCCCAGGCAGCTGCTCCTGCACTATTCTCCTTCCCCTCTTCAAATATAACATAATGTAATCTTTTACAAAGCTTAATATGTACGGTGACTGAGTGATGAAAAAGGAAATGTGGTCTTTATTAAACTAGAGGGAAAATAATGATTAATACTGCAGTGGTATATTGCCAGCATCATTTTCAACATTTTCCATCTTGGTATAAGTTACCAGAGTTGTCCTTTCAAAATAAAGATGCGATTCTTCACATCTTGGTGCTCCCTCTTGGAGACCAAGAACACAGGTAAAGATGAACTTTGGATAACTTTTAGATGCTAATTTGTCACACATATCATAAAATTAATATATTTTGGTTAATTTTACCTACTTCTGTGCAAGTTGTCAATTATTTGGAATTTAAATAAAATCAGGTGCTGAGTAAAGCTATAATATGGCAGCAACAGGTGAGCTAACCATGAAGGAATGGCCTTATATCATGTACGTTATGCTTTAGAATCAAGATATTTTGATCTTTTAAATGAGTAAAGGCAATTTTTCTGCTTATATGTTCAGTATTGGTAATCTATTTTTCAGAAATGTTTAATGCTTAGTTGACTTATTTAATATATTCTATAATATCTGTACAAAACTAAAGTCAAAAAATTTCCTGCTTGATCTTCAATTACTGTTTGAGAACCAGACTCTTTCTTGAGTGATTTATGGCATGACATAGATGTAGGGTAGCTTAGAACACGTTCACAAATTCTTTGATGCTCCTCCTTTCAAGAGGTGGAGCCTAATTTCCCTTCCCTGCACTGAGTGACTTGATTCTACTGAATGGAATAGAGCAGAAATGATGGCCTGTGATTTCAGAGACTTGGTCATAAAAAGCACTGTGTCCTCAAGTTGACTGGTTTGCTCTTAGGTTGCTGAGTCTGGAGCCAGTTACCTCCATGCTATGAGAAGAGGTCTACATGGCAGGAATGATGACCTCCTGCCAAAAGTCAGTGGGAAACTGAGATCCCCTGTAAACAGCCATGTGAGTGAGGCATCTTGGAAAGGACCTTCCATCCTCAGCCAAACCTTCAAAATGCCTACAGCTCCTACCAGGTCCTGGCAGCAGCAGAAAGAGGAAGCTGAGCCAGAACTGCCCAAATAAACCACTCTTCCAAAAGCTCTGACTTAATAACTGTGCATTGTCTTAAGCCGCCAAATTTGGGGGTGTATTTTTTATACAACTTGCCTGGAGAATCCCATGGACAGAGGAGCCTGGTGGGCTATAGTCCATAGAGTTGCAAATAGACACTACTGAGCAGACACATTTTATACAACAATAGATAATTACCACAAGTATTAACTGTGATTCACATGCATATTAGCTAACAAGACTCATCATAAATTTTTTTTTTTGAATGGTGTTCTTTGTAAAGACATACAAAGATATTCTGGGGAAGAGAATACCTAACAGTAAACATGAACTCATTTTAACATGTGTGTATGCTCAGTCACTCACTCCTGTCTGACTCTATTCGACCCCGTGGACTGTAGCTGGCCAGGCTCCTCTGTCCACAGGATTTCCCAGGCAAGAATACTGGAGTGGATTGTCATTTCCTCCCTAGGGGATCTTCCCAACCCACATATCCTGCATCTCCTGCATTTGGCAGGTGGATTCTTTACCACTGACACACCTAGGAAGCCCTTTAATTTCTCAGTGGAATAGAATCATAAGAAGCTATGCTTGGAAGTGGTTATTTTGTTTTAGCTTCTGCACATGATCCGCTCACTTATACACTTTTCAATAGACTTATCACCATGTCTGCCCTGAGCTTTCTGCTTTGTTTCCAGGTTGGTATCAGGAAGGAAACAAGTGACTGAAAAATGGCTAGGTTTGGATGGAGTCTGATGAGAGATGGGAGTGGAAGTAAATCTCGAGTGAAAGAATTCAAGGGAGATGCAAATAGGAAGCTGGGTGTTGATTGTGTTATTTCTTGATTCAATCTTATGAAAATTGCCACTTTTGTAGGTCAAAGCTGGTTGAATGTTAGAAATTTCATTTGGCTTAAAATATTCTATTTATTTTGCTTTAAACACATAATATTAAAAATAAATATACAAACATCATGAATAAATAGAGAGAATATATGTATTTTAAAACCAATCCTCACTAGATTTATCAGCTCAGTTTGGTTGCTCAGTCGTGTCTGACTCTTTGTGACCCCCATGGACTGCAGGACGCCAGGCTTCCCAATCATCACCAACTCCCGGAGCTTGCTCAAAATCATGTCCATTGTGCCGGTGATATCATCCAACCATCTCATCCTTTGATGTCCCATTCTCCTCCCGCCTTCGATCTGTCCCAGCTTCAGGGTCCTTTCCAATGAGTCAGTTCTTCATATCAGATGGACAAAGTATTGGAGTCTCAGCCTCAGTATCAGTCATTCCAATGAATATTCAAGACTGATTTCCTTTGGGATTGACTGGTTGGATCTCCTTGCAGTCCAAGGAACTCTCAAGAGTCTTCTCCAACACCACAGTTCAAGAGCATCAATTCTTCAGTGCTCAGCTTTCTTTATAGTCCAAGTCTCACATCCATACATGACTACTGGAAAAACCATAGATTTGACTAGATGGACCTTTGTTGGCACAGTAATGTCTCTACTTTTTAATATGCTGTCTAGTTTGGTCATAACTTTTCTTTAAGAAGCAAGAGTTTTTTAATTTCATGGCTGCAGTCACCATCTGCAGTGATCTTGGAGCCCAAGGAAATAAAGTCTCACACTGTTTCCACTGTTTCCCCATTTATCTGCCATGATGTGATGGGACCAGATGCCATGATCTTAATTTCCTGAATGTTGAGCTTTAAGTCAACTTTTTTACTCTTTACTTTCATCAAGAGGCTCTTTAGTTCTTCTTTACTTTCTGTCATAAGGCTGGTGTCATCTGCATATCTGAGGTTATTGATACCTCTTCTGACAATCTTGATTCCAGCTTGTGCTTCATCCAGCCCAGCATTTTGTATGATGTACTCTACATATAAGTTAAATAAGCAGGGTGACAATATATAGTTTTGACATCCTCCTTTCCTGATTTGAAACCAATCTGTTTTTCCATGTCCAGTTTTAACTGTTGCTTCTTGACCTGCATACAGATTTCTCAGGAGGCAGGTCAGGTGGTCTGGTATTTCCATACCCTGAAGAATTTTTCCACAGTTTGTTGTGATCCACACAGTCAAAGGCTTTGGCATAGCCAATAAAGCAGAAATAGATGTTTTTCTAGAACTCTCTTGCTTTTTTGATGATCCAGCGGATGTTGGCAACTTGATCTCTGGTTCTTCTGCCTTTTCTAAATCAAACTTGCACATCTGGAAGTTCATGGTTCATGTACTGTTGAAGACTGATGTGGAGAATTTAGAGCATTACTTTACTAGTGTGTGAGATGAGTGCAATTGTGCAGTAGTTTGAACATTCTTTGGCTTTGTCCTTTGGGATTGGAATGAAAACTGACCTTTTCCAGTCCTGGGGCCACTGATGAGTTTTCCAAATTTGCTGGCATAGTGAGTGCAGCACTTTCACAGCATCATCTTTTATGATTTCAAATAGCTCAACTGGAATTCCATCACCTCCACTAGCTTTGCTCGTAGTGATGCTTTCTATGGCCCAATTGA
Organism: Bos indicus; assembly: GCF_029378745.1. Lineage (NCBI taxonomy): Eukaryota > Metazoa > Chordata > Mammalia > Artiodactyla > Bovidae > Bos > Bos indicus. Next base: position 44,535,148 of record NC_091762.1, on the reverse strand, counting down.
CTTTGCATTCCAGGATGTCTGGATCTAGATGAGTGATCACATCATCATGGTTATCTGGGTCATGATGAGATCTCTTTTGTATAGTTCTTCTGTGTATTCTTGCCACCTCATCTTAATATCTTTGGCTTCTTTTAGGTCCATGCCATTTCTGTCCTTTATTGTGCCTATCTTTGCATGAAGTGTTCCCTTGGTATCTCTAATTTTCTTGAAGAGATCTCTAGTCTTTCCCATTCTATTATTTGCCTCTGTTTCTTTGCACTGATCACTGAGGAAGCCTTTGTTATCTCTCCTTGCTATTATTTGGAACTTTGCATTCAAGTCAGTTTATCTTTCTTTTTTTCCTTTGCCTTTATCTTCTTTTTTTTTCCCTCAGATATTTGTAAGGCCTCCTCAGACAATCTTTTTGTATTTTTTGCATTTCCTTTTCTTGGGTTGTCTTGATCACTACCTCCTGTCCAATGTCATGAACATCCATCCATAGTTCTTCAGATACTCTGTTTATCAGATCTAATCCCTTGAATCTATTTCTTACTTCCATTGTATAATCATAGGGAATTTGATTTAGGTCATACCTATACGGTCTAGTGGTTTTCCTACTTTCTTCAATTTAAGTCTGAATTTGGCAATAAGGAGTTCATGATCTGAGCCACAGTCAGTTCTCAGTCTTGTTTTTGCTGACTGTATAGAGCTTCTCCATCTTTGGCTGCAAAGAATATAATCAGTCTAAATTCGGTATTGACTATCTGGTGATGTTCATGTGTAGAGTCTTCTCTTGTGTTGTTGGAAGAGGGTGTTTACTATGACCAGTGTGTTCTTTTGGCAAATCTCTGTTAGCCTTCGACCTGTTTCATTTTGTACTCCAAGGCTAAATTTACCTGTTACTCCAGGTATCTCTTGACTTCCTACTTTTGCATTCCAGTTCCCTATAATGAAAAGGACATCTTTTTGAGTGTTAGTTCTAGAAGGTCTTGTAGGTCTTCATAGAACCGTTCAACTTCAGCTTCTTCAGCATTACTGGTCAGGGCATTGACTTGGATTACTGTGATATTGAATGGTTTGCCATGGAAATGTACAGAGACCATTCTGACATTTTTGAGACTGCATACAAGTACTGCATTTTGGACTCTTTTGTTGACTATGAGGGCTACTCCATTTCTTCTAAGGAACTCTTGCCCACAGTAGTAGATAAAATGGTCATCTGAGTTAAACTCACCCATTCCAGTCCATTTTAGGTCACTGATTCCTAATATGTTGACATTCACGCTTGCCATCTCTTGTTTGACCGCTTCCAATTTTCCTTGATTCATGGAGATAACATTCCAGGTTCCTATGTAATATTGCTCATTACAGCATTGGACTTGACTTCCATCACCAGTCACATCCACAGCTGAATGTTGTTTTTGCTTTTGGCCCATCTCTTTCTTCTTTCTGGAGTTATTTCTCCACTGATCTCCAGTAGCATACTGGGCACCTTCCAACCTAGGGAATTCATCTTTCAGTGTCCTATCTTTTTGTCTTTTCATGCTGTTCACGGGGTTCTCAAGGCAAGAATATTGAACTGGTTTGACATTCCCTTCACCAGTGGACCATGTTTTGCCAGAATTCTCCACCATGACCCGTCCATCCTGGGTGGCCCTACACAGCATGGCTCACAGCTTCATTGAGTTAGACAAGGCTGTGGTCCATGTGATCAGTTTGGTTAGTTTTCTGTGGTTGTGGTTTTCATTCTGTCTTCCCTCTGATGGAGAAGGATAAGAGGCTTATGGAGGCTTCCTGATAGGACAGACTGACGGTGGGGGGAGGGCGGGGGAGCTGGGTTTTGTTCTGATGGGTGGGGCCATGCTCAGTAAATCTTTAACCCAATTTTCTATTGATGGGCAGGGCTGTGTTCTCTCTCTGTTTGACCTGAGGCCAAACTATGGTGGAGGTAATGAAGAACTAACTATATCACTTATAGCACTAATTTTATAGCATTTGAAAAAAATTCATCAGGGCACCCAAAACCAAAATGAAAGAAATAAATGAAAGACAAGAAGGGACAAAGAAGGGCATTTGGTTAGTTAATACCTTGCAGGTGGTATGGTCTCAGGACTCTGCTTGAATTATGACTTTGTCAGTCCGTATGTAACACTGCACAAGCCATTTAGCTCTGACGGTCCTCATTTTTTTCATCTATTTCATGACTGTAGTAATAATAACCTACTGCACATTTGTTTTGAGGATCAAATGAAATAGCATGTGAAATACTGTGTATGAGGAAGACAGTCAGTGTTGTCCACTCCAAACAGGCTCTGGATATGTGACCTGGTACTATAGTCCTCAGATACCAATGAAGCAGATGGAGCATACCCTTCTGTCTATGAAACTATACCTGAGATTTTGTGATAGGAAGAAAGGAAATTATATTTTCCAGATGTTATGAGCAGAGTGGAAGTCCTAACCTCCCAGTACCTCATAATATGACTGTATTTGGACATAGGGCTTTAAAAAGCTAATTAAGTTAAAATAACATCATTAGAGTAGAACCTAATCCAATATAGCTGGTATCCTTATAAGAAAAGGGGTTTAGGACACAGACACACACAGAAAAGACATGTGATGATATGAAGAGCAATGGCCATCTAGCCAAGAGTAAATTTTCACTGCCAACACTTTGATCTTAGACTTCTAGCCTCTGGAAGTGTGAGAAAGTAAACTTTTGTCATATGAGCTACCCAGCTCTAGCAAGCTAATACACTGCTGCTGCTACTGCTGCTGCTAAGTCACTTCAGTCGTGTCTGACTCTGTGCAAACCCAGAGACGGCAGCCTACTAGGCTCATTCGTGTCTGACTCTTCGAGACCCCATGGACTGCAGCCTAAGCTCCTCCGTTCATGGGAGTTTCCGGGCAAGAGTACTAGAGTAGGTTGCCATACACTAGGTAATAGCTAACAAGGTATTCAAAGAAGGCAATGGCAACCCACTCCAGTACTCTTGCCTGGAAAATCCCATGGGTGGAGGAGCCTGGTAGTCTGCAGTCCATGGGGTTGCTAAGAGTCGGACACGACTGAGTGACTTCACTTTCATTTTTCACCTTCATGCATTGGAGGAAATTGCAACTCACTCCAGTGTTCTTGCCTGGAGAATCCCAGGGATGGGGGAGCCTGGTGGGCTGGCATCTATGGGGTCGCACAGAGTCGGACAGGACTGAAGTGACTTAGCAGCAGCAGCAGCAACAAGGTATTAGATTGGGGTCTCATACACTATTTTAAATTCAATCCTTATTTAGCTATATATATAGTTGGGACTAGCTGGTATCCAAATAGCAGTTTTGTGGTAAGAAAAGATTAGATTTTTTGGAGGGGAGATCTTAAGAACTGTTATCAGCTATACAATCTTGGAAAATCTTTTATATAACTATAAAAGAGATTGAAAAGTTGAAAGAATTATTCAAATGTAAGTTATTTTGGAAGTTTTTTTCCCTATTCCCGGAAAATTAAAAAATTTTAATATACATAGAAAAATCTAATGAATTGGAATATGCCTTAACTGTAGCAAATTTAAAGTCTGGAATAATTTTCCTGGTGGGTACAAATGGAGTGCTAATTAATGTTAATATTAGTTTCAGAAAAACAAAATTAAGAAGGTAAATCTGTTGTATTTTCTATCTCTGAAACCACGTAACACATTCTATTAGAAATTATTTAAGGACAATCAGAAATTTGGCTTAACTTCAATTCATCATCAGTGTGAATAATTAAGAGGGGACTGGACATTATTTTGTAATATTATTGTGTTCTTGAAGTATTAAATAGCTGCAGAAAAATTCAGATATTTTTAAAGCAAAATTAATGTAATTAAGTCACACCAATGCTATTCTGTTATTGCCAGAGTTCCCTACAATATGATTCTATATTTTATTGGCATTTATATATTGCTTTAATACCTTATTCTGTATTAACTGATTTACATTAATTGTCCCTTTGTGACTCAAGCAGTGCGTAAATATGAATTCACCCTGTACAAGAAAATAACTTCATTGATTATCAATTGTAGCTTCTATTGAAGAATTTCACTAAATGATATTAAAATCATCCATAATGCCAATAACCTTGTGTGCCCTTGGGTACTGTTGTAATGGGTTTTGTCTAACTTCAGGGAATATTTGGTTAAATTATCTTTTCACCAACCCATAGTAATTTAATTGGTAGCTTATATGCATTTTCTTGAAGAAAGAGAGTGAGAAAGAGAAAAAATAACATATGAATATAAAAAAATCTCCTCTTTATCAAGCTCTAATCTTGACTATTGAATAATGAAGTTTGTGCTACTTTGAAATAATAAGTGAATATGGCAATTTTCCAGCAAGTGAGGGAGTAGCACATTAAAAAAAGCTACTGCCTGAGTTCTTGAATGCGTGTTTAAACTGACCATCCCACAGATAAACAAGTGCCTCATTACTTCAGTTTTGAAATGCTTTATTGAGTATACTTTTCAGATGCTGTAATAGAGGGCTAAAATCACAGTAGTTTAAAAAAATGTATCCCCCCCCTAAAGAGTGAAGTAAGTCAGAAAGAGAAAAACAAATACTGTACACTAATGCATATACATGCATTAAAAATTGGTATGCTGCTGCTGCTGCTGCTGCTGCTAAGTCGCTTCAGTTGAATCCGACTCTGTGCGACCCCAGAGATGGCAACCCACCAGGCTCCCCCGTCCCTGGGATTCTCCAGGCAAGAACACTGGAGTGGGTTGCCATTTCCTTCTCCAATGCATGAAAGTGAAAAGAGAAAGTGAAGTCACTCAGTCGAGTCTGACTCCTAGCAACCCCATGGACTGCAGCCCACCAGGCTCCTCCATCCATGGGATTTTCCAGGCAACAGTACTGGAGTGGGGTGCCATTGCCGTCTCCAAAAAATTGGTATAGATGATCTTATTTACAAAGCAGAGAAAGAAACAGATATACAGAAAAAGTATGGATAGCAAGGGGGAAAGGGGAGAGTGGGTGAGATGAATTAGGACATCGAAATTAACATATATACACTATTTATCCTATGTCTAAAATAGACAACTAACGAGAACCTACTGTATAGCACAGGGAACTATATGGCAGTACTCGATGCTCTGTGCTCACCTGAATGGGAAACAGGTCCAAGAAAGAGGGGATATATGTATACATATAGTTGACTCTCTTTGCTGTATAGTAGAAAATAATACTAATAACTAAATTGTAAAGCAACTGTACTCCAGTAATTTTTTTTAATCTAGATACAAAAATAAATAAAGCAATACAGTTTATTTAAAAAAAAATAATTTCACACTTAATAATAATCCAGGCATACATGGTGTGGGGCAGATAAGGCAGCTGCATAATGCTGAGGATCCAGGCTCCTTCTATCATGTTGCTTTGCTGTCCAGGCATTTTCCTCATCCACTACATAGCCCAATATAACTCATTTTCACTGTGGTCTGCTTTCTAGGAAACACAAAGAGGAAAGGAGTAGAAGGATGTCCTCTCCCACAGAAGACATGTGCATATCACTTCCATATTGACCAGAACACAACAAAAAAGGCCGCACCTACCTGCATGAGAGTCTGGGAGATATGCCCTGCTGAAACTTCTATCTACTTGTAGAAGAAACTGGGGAATCAGTAATCTTTGCCTGAATGAATCAATAGATTTTTGTTTTCTTTGCAGAGTTTAATTCAGAATCTGTGAACCAGAGATTTCAGAAAAGACCATGTTGGAGATTCTAGCCATGTCTTTAGGCTTTGCATGGATTCAACAGTCCAGCCAAAAAAGCAAAATAGTGTGGCTGATGTCCAGCAATATAGAGTTGGTGCTTTACAGTGAATCAGAAAGTCTTACTGGATATATCAGAGCTGTGGTCATATACATGTTATTCCATTTTTTCTCAATAGGAACATAAACTGTGAGATAAACTTAGCTACCTAAGTTTGCAAAGATAAAAAGAAAGCACTAAATTTGTCACTGATCACTTCAGCTTTCTTTTGAACCAAATTGGTCAAGTCTTAGCTCTTCTAGATATATTAAGCAGTGTACTAATCATGGCAGCCTGAATTTACATAGTATAGTTTTGCCGTTATTAAAATGGTTCTAATTTATATTTTATCAACTGAAAAGTTGATTTATTTTTTTCTGAGTATAAAATTATTTAATTCCCTTTATGAAAGTTGCTCAGTTGTGTCTGACTCTTTGCAACCTCACAGACTATACAGCCCATGGAATTCTGCAGGCAAAAATGCTGGAGTGGATTGCTTTTCCCATTTCCAGGGGATCTTCCCAATCCAGGGATTGAAACCAGGTCTCCTGGATTGCAGGTGGATTCTTTACCAGCTGAGGCACCAGGGAAGTTCCAATTCTCTTTATAAATACATGCAAAGAAGAAAGCAAAAATAATTAATAATTTTACTGTTTAAAGATAATTCTTTATTAGCATTTTGGTATATATTCTTCCAGGCTTCTTCAGTGCATATAGAATATAAGCTAATAAATTTATTACACATTATCTTATTAATAATCATGAATTATTTGGCATCCATCATTCTACTCAGAGTTCTAAGGGAAGCTCTACCCAGATTACTTGGGATCCTCAAAATCTGGAAATGTTCTGACTTTCTTGTTCATCTTCTTCTTATGTGCTCTATCAGTCTCATTCTCAATCATCTCATGGTGTATGTCACCTTGGTTTGAGATGATTAAAATTTTTGTAACTTGATGATTTCCATACAGAAAATCTGTGGAAAGATGTGCTTTCTCCCAATTTTCTCATTCATACTTAACTGAGAATAGGTTTTGTGATGTAGCGACTCTTGGTCTTTCCCTCTTTTGATCTGAGTTCTTGATGACGGAGTGTTAATCTTCCAGCTAAGCTACAGTCCATGTATTATCTGTGTAGCTACCTTTTCTCTGGCATACTCAAGTAAGTTGGGTAATTTAAGTAAATTGTTCATTAGGAACTCAGTTGAAAGCATTGCCTTGAAGCCGATGCTTATCTAAGTCAGGTATTATAATTTTATGCTCACTCTTGTGTAAGTTTCATTTCCCTTGTATTATTAAACTTTTTCAGTGAAGCATATTCCACTGCCTTTTATCGGACATTGCTGTTGCTGAAAAACATGGTGCAAATCCATTTCTCACTTCTGTGTAGTCATTTTTTTCTCCTTCTTGTAGGCTTTTAGAATCTGCTCTTTGTTCCTGGTTTTAGAAAACTTAGGAGTATATGCCGAGGTGTGAATCTTTCACTTACACTGCTCGACACTTTTAATCTTAGGATTTATGTTTTTCCTTGTCTCTGGTAAAAACTCTTGTATTGTATCATTGACTAATATCTCTCCTATCTTCCTAGAAATGCTTTTTAGTGTATGTTTCACCTTCTTATTTAATTTTCCATGTCTCATCACTCCCTTTTACATTTTTTATAATTTCATCTTTGTGCTGTATAGATTTTCTCTTATCTCATGTAATATTTTTGTACTGTAAAGATGTCATATTGAGACAGCAAGATACATGTTACAAAATTCCTTTTTGTCCACATAAATGCTAAAAATTATATATTGTAACTTTTGCAAGTAACATCAGTTTGTCATTAACAAATTTTAAATAATTGCCTACAATAACTATATAGTCTCACAATTAAGATTGATGAAGAACCATATGAGTGCAGTAAACTGAGAATTTCATAAATGATTTCTGCTGCTGCTGCTGCTGCTAAGTCGCTTCAGGGGTGTTCAACTCTGTGCGACCCCATACATGGCAGCCCACCAGGCTCCCCCATCCCTGGGATTCTCCAGGCAAGAACACTGGAGTGGGTTGCCATTTCCTTCTCCAGTGCATGAAAGTGAAAAGTGAAAGTGAAGTCACTCAGTCGTGTCCAACTTTTAGCGACCCCATGGACTGCAGCCTACCAGGCTCCTAAGTTAATGTAAGTAGACTGAAATAACTTCAAAATACTCGAAATCTTAAGATGAAATATGAACAGCTTAAGTCCACTGTTGAGGTCATACACTGCAGAACTGAAACTATAAGATGGCAATTCTGATTGACAGAAAAAATGTATATGCTTTTCTAGAGTACAGAAATAAAAAAAAACTGAAGATATAACATGGAATTGAAAATGGAGATCTATTATATATTATAGATATTTTTCAAAGGAGAAATCAATTAAACTTGAGGCCCTAAATCTCTTTCTAGATGTAGGTCTTCCCTGGAGTTGATATAGAAATAAGGTCAGCATTACTCCTTTTTGAAAGGCAGTCTAGTCAGCTAGTACCGTTTCTTTACACTTCCATCCACTGACTACTTACAGGACTTTTTTTCACAATCACAATTGGTGAGGTGATGCAAGTTTGGGGCAACTGTAACTGCACTGTATAAGAAGTCCTGGAGAGGACGGCCTAGGACAGCTCACCTTAGACATGGGGTCAGTGTTTTTTCTTTTCCCTTGGGTGTGTGTGTCCTGGATTCTTTTTTCTTTCCTATTGGAGAATAAGATGCAAGACCTGGGGAGGGCAGAGGAGGCCACTGAATCGTTAATGGTCCTCATTCTCTTTGACAAAAATGTTAACTCTTTAGAAAACTGAAAGGAGTTCAGTTCAGTTCAGTTGCTCAGAAGTGTCTAACTCTTTGTGATTCCATGGACTGCAGCACACCAGGCTTCCTTGTTCATCATCAACTCCCAGAGTTTTCTCAAACTCATGTCCATTGTGATATCATCCAACCATCTCATTCTCTGTCGTCCCCTTCTCCTCTTGCCTTCAATCTTTCCCAGGAGCAGGGTCTTTTATAATGAGCTGGCTATTCGCATCAGGTGGCCAAATTATCTGAATTTCAGCTTCAGCATCAGTCCTTCTAATGAATATTCAGGATTGATTTCCTTTACAATTGACTGGTTTGATCTCCTTGCAGTCCAAGGGACTCTCAAGAGGCTTCTCCAACACCACAATTCAAAAGCATCAATTCTTGGGTATTCAGCCTTCTTCATGGTCCAGTTATCACAACCATACATGACTACTGGAAAACCATAGCTTCGACTAGACACATCTTTGTTGGCAAAGGTCTTGAACAGATCTCTAGTCTTTCCCATTCTATTATTTTCCTCTGTTTCTTTGCAATGATCTCTGAGGATGGCTTTCTTATCTCTCTTTGCTATTCTTCGGAACTCTGCATTCAAATGGGTATGTCTTTGCTTTTTAATGTGATGTCTAGCATAGCTTTTATTTCAAGGAGCAAGGGTCATTTAACTTCATGGCTGCAGTCACTATCTGCAGTGATTTTGGAGCCCAAGAAAATAAAGTCTCTCAGTTTCCATTGTTTCCCACCTATCTGCCATGAAGAGATGGGACCAGATACCATGATCTTAGTTTTCTGAATGTTGAGTTTTAAGCCAATTTTTTCACTTTCCTCTTTCACTTTCATCAAGAGGCTCTTTAGTTCTTCTTTGCTTTCTGCCATAAGGGTGGTGCCATCTGCATATCTGAGGTTATCGATATTTCTCCCAGCAATCTTAATTCCAGTTTGTGCTTCTTCCAGCCTGGCATTTTGTACGATGTATTCTGCATATAAGTTAAATAAGCAGGGTGACAATATACAGCCCTGACATACTCCTTTCCTGATTTGGAACTAGTTTGTTTTTCCATGTCCATTTCTAACTGTTGCTTCTTGACCTGCATACAGATTTCTCATGCAGGTGGCCTGGTATTCCCATCTCTTGAAGAATATTCCACAGTTGGTTGTGATCCACATAGTTAAAGGCTTTGGCATAGCCAGTAAAGAAGTAGATGTTTTCCTGGAACTCTCTTGCTTTTTTGATGATCCAACGGATGTTGGCAATTTGATCTCTGGTTCCTCTGCCTTTTCTAAATCCAACTTGAACATCTGGAAGTTTATGGTTCATGTACTGTTGAAGTCTGTCTTGGAGAATTTTGAGCATTACTTTGTTAGTGTGTGAGATGAATGCAATTGTGTGGCAATTTGAGCATTCTTTGGCATTGCCTTTCTTTGGGATTGGAATGAAAACTGACCTTTACCAGTCCTGTGACCACTGCTGAGTTTTCCCAATTTGCTGGCATATTGAGTGCAGCACTTTCACAGCATCATCTTTTAAGATTTGAAAGAGCTCAACTGGAATTCCATCATCTCTATTAGCTTTGCTTGTAGTGATGCTTCCTAAGGCCCACTAGACTTTGCATTCCAGGATGTCTGGCTCTAGGTGAGTGATCATGCCATCATAATTATCTGGGTCATGATGATCTTTTTTTGTATAGTTCTGTGTATTCTTGCCACCTCATCTTAATATCTTGTGCTTCTGTTAGGTCCATACCATTTCTGTCCTTTATTGTGCCTATCTTTGCATGAAATACTCCCTTGATATCTCTAATTTTCTTGAAGAGATCTCTAGTCTTTCCCATTCTATTATTTTCCTCTATTTCTTTGCAATGATCACTGAGGATGGCTTTCTTATCTCTCCTTGCTATTCTTTGGAATTCTGCATTCAAATGAGTATGTCTTTCCTTTTCTCCCTTGCCTTTAGCTTCTCTTCTTTTCTTAGCTATTTATAAGGCCTCCTCAGACAACCATTTTGCCTTTTTGCATTGCTTTTTATTGAGGATGGTCTTGATCACTGCCTCTTACAGAAGTTAGGGACTCCTATAAGATAGGAGTATAGCATAGGAACATAGGAGTTAGGGACTCAAATTCAAAATAGTAGAGTGTTTTAACAGAAAAGGTAATGGCAACACCCACTCCAGTACTCTTGCCTGGAAAATCCCATGGACGGAGGAGCCTGGTAGGCTGCAGTCCATGGGGTCACTAGGAGTCAGACATGACTGAGCAACTTCACTTTCACTTTTCACTTTCATGCATTGGAGAAGGAAATGGCAACCCACTCCAGTGTTCTTGCCTGGAGAATCCCAGGGGTGGGGGAGCCTGGTGGGCTGGCGTCTATGGGGTTGCCCAGAGTCGGACATGACTGAAGGGACTTAGCAGTAGCAGCAGAGTGTTTTAAAGTGTTTCTTTGTCAACACCATACCTTATGAACACTCTCTCCTTCCTGAAACTGAAACTTGTATGGGTACAGTGGCTGTTTAAGCCCAAGTATGTTTCTTCACAATCCTGGTTTCCTTAAAGAACTCTTTCTCTCTTAATTAGCATCTACAATTTCCTTTTTAAGTGCTATTTAAAGATAGACTGACTATAACAAACCATATTGGCATGAATAGGAGTTCATATTTGTTGGTAAATTTTCACTAGAAACACTGAGATTCTTTGGGAGGGGGGCAGATTTTCAGAGACTTTACTGAAATGGAAGATCAAATTCTATAGGTTTGGAGTTTGGGGGCTTTTGCTTTTGTGATTATTTCATTGAGTTTTCCCTTCAACTTTGCTTAAAAAATATATATTTCTTAGATAGCAAGACTTTTGTTCTCATTCATATGTTCATCTGGAAATTGATCAGTTTTATCATCCTTTCCTCTGGGTTTCTAATATTTACTGCTATTATCAGGGATTATTTAAAATCCACCAAAAACCCTAAATTGGGAAGTAAAGCATAATGTCCTCTCAGATATTCCTCAATCAAGCTGCACAGGCCACAAAAATTGGCTCTTTTACCCTACTAAATTCTAGAGATCAGCGTCTTTGACATGTTAACCAGATCCAGTCTGAAACATAAGGAAGGGATACATCAGAGAGACAGTGGGGATAAACCACACAAATCCTGAAAGATTAGTGCAATGCCCTGTTTGACCCCAAAGGCTTAGAAATTGATGAACTGATATGGGAAGGAAGCTCAATCAAGTTAAACAGAAAAAAAAAAAAACCCAATCAAACAAACAAAACCCTGGAAACTGCTATCTACTTCTGTGCTGTTTGTGCTCAGTTGCTCGTGTCCAACTTTTTGCTTGGCACCAATTCCAAGCTTCTCAAGGCTGAACAATGACAAGCTTCTTATTATTATGCCCATTTTATAAGTAAAAGAAGTGAGTTTTACAGTAACTCGCCCAATGTCACACAACTAGTATTAGAGGTGGTACACTGATATCAAGGTGGATGTACTTTTCACTATACTGTCACATCTCCCGATTAAGATATAATATGTTAAGTGCTGGGATGCATGTAGCCCACAGTACTGTGATTCAGGTTTCATTGTGTGTTTTTTTTTAATTTCCTGTCTTTTGTTTCCACGAATCATATACTGAAATTGAAAGATATGAAAATTCACATACCCAAATGTAATTATTCTGTTCAACAACAATCTCTTAATACATAAAGGTTTACTTCATCTTCCTATTGGGATCACTCATCTGGCTCTCCTCATGAGAGAAAAGCAGTCTGAACAAAAAGATTCTTTTTGGTCTGAGCAGATGCAAACCATCCAGAGAAGACTCCTGCAGGGTGAAATGTAACTGACAATGCAGCTTCTCTTTTTTGATCTTTTCTCCAATCTCCGGTAAGCCAATTCATTCTTCCAGGTGTGAATCCTAACAATGATCTACAGCTTTTTTCTGGTATATAACGAGGCGTTTAAAAATTCATTCCTTCCTTGAGACATAAACACCATCAGTCATTGTCTTCTGTCCTTGATTGTGGAGAACTTTCCTAACTTCTTTTTAATTTGTTATACATTGTGCCTATTTTGCTCTTTAATTTAGTTGTCCTTTTATCAGATTCCATTCTGTTTTCATAACTTCCAGTTCATCTCCCATTCCCTTTTAAACAAACCCCTAAGTGCAAATAACCATGTTTGTTTTTGTAGAATGAAGTGGATACTTTAATAGGATTAAAAAAATTAATTTGTGAGCACAAAACCTCTGGTTTAGAAGTCTCTTTAAGAACAGTTCCTATCATAATAAACACAGTTGATAAGGAAACATTCTGTAAATATTAGCTGAAAGAAATAAACAAGGCAGACAGAGACTTAGTTTTATTCCTTTATGCCCATCTGTGCTTTGGGTTTTCAAAACCTAACCCCTTCCAAACGCTTTCAGGCAAAATCAGCACAGCTGTTTATTTTTTTTAGTTAACATTCCTTGATAGCCAACCTAATGGAGAAAGGGCATTAAAATTTATTAAGCACCTACCAATGTCATGCATCATGCTAAGCAATTTTCATCTGCTATCTTAAATTTTCACAAAGTTCTCATTTTCAGAGACGACAAAATAGTGACTGAGAATGGTTAAGGTAAGCTTGGCTCACTCAGAATATGAAAAAATCACAAGAGATTATTGCTCTTAATGGAACAAGTAAAAAGATGGATGGATGAACTACAAAAATTAGTTTTTATAGCCTACGAAGAGGTGAGGTACACAAAACATTAATGGAACTAAACTTGAGAGCATTACAGTGTCTTCCTAGGTCTCCTGGTGGGTTCACCTCTGGAAACATGGTGGGAAACAATGCAAGCCAAATGTAGACAGTAAGGTTGCAAAGCCAGGAGAAGCCAGCTAAACTTTGAAAAGTCTCTCATAATGCTACAGAGTCCAAGGTCACTCTGCTCACTGCTTGACAGGCCAATGAATCCGAGAGATGAGGTGTTGAGGCAAGGAAAATGACTTTATTCCGAAAGCAGCTGACTGAAAAGACAGCAGCCTAGCACCTCAAAATAACCATCTTACAGGGGTCTGGATGCCAGTTTCCTTAATAGATCAGAGATGCGGGGAGGTGAGGAAGCAAAGGAAAAGGTCATTAATCTTGCAAACTTCTCCTAGAATGGCAAGCCTCGGGCAGGGAAGGTGTTCATTCCTTCCTTCCTGCCTTCTACAGGCTGACAAAGTTCTGAACAAAGGCACTTTAGTTTCACCAACAGGCAGAGGGGCAGGGTCCTTTTAGTTAAGCCATTGCGTATGCTTATAATAACAAAAGCACTGAAAAGCAAGTCAAAGAAACAGTTTCTACCATGGAGTCAGAATTGGCTGCTTCTCTGCAACAATAAGTTGATAAGTCAGACTAGAATCTTGAAGACCTCCAGGTGTAGAACAAGTCTGCACCCATCTGCCAACTCTCTTCCGTGGGGTCTTCACCAGTACACAGGACAGAACTGGGGAAATAACAGGAGAGCTGAAAGAAATTCCACAAATTTCCTGAGGGTTATATTGTGAACTTGGGTGCTCATGAAGGACTAAGTGCAGAAAAAGGGGACAGATAGAGATCTCTGAAATGATGAAAGGTGGGAGTAGATCTGGAGTGCTGTTTGAGCTTTCTGGTGACCTAAAGCGCAAGACTGTAAAACACGGAGATATCTTGAGATTTTTATTGGTGCTTAAATCCCAAGTCCTGCTTGAAGGAGAATCCAAACTGAACTCTCAAATTATTTGGAACAAGTGGTGTTTTGACATTAAACCAAAATTCAACTCATTCTAGACTCAGTTTCTGTGTAAATTACACAAAGAAGCATGATCCTTAATGGGAACAAATGTCATTTATTTCAATACCCACTATTCTTTTATACCAACGTGTGTGCTGCATGCCTGGTCACTTCAATCACGTCCAACTGTTTGCAGCTCCATGGACTGTAGCCCACCAGGCTCCTCTGTCCGTGGGATTCTCCAGGCAAGAATACTGGAGTGGGTTGCCATGCCCTTCTCCAGGGGATCTTCCCGTGACCCAGGGATTGAACCTATGTCTCTTGTGTCTCCTTCATTGCAGGCAGATTCTTTACTGACTGAGCCACCAAGGAAGCCCCTGGTGAATATCCAGAATACAAATTACAATCAGGTAAAGAAGCACAGAAACAAGACCTATTCTCAAAAGAAAGATGAAAAGGGACTTCCCCGGTAGTCCAGTGTTAAGCCTCTGCACTGCAGGGGGTGTGGGTTCAACCCCATGCCACATGGCATGGCCCCAAAATACAAACATAAGAAAACATTTTTTGAAAAGGAAAGGATGGTCAATAGAAACAGACCCAAATTTATTCCAGAGATTAGAATTAGCAGACAGAAATTTTAAAATAACTCTTATAAACATGTTAACATGCTCAGCAGAAAAGGTAAGTACTGAGCATGAATGGATATTTAGGAAAAAATTAACAATGCAAAAAAGAAATGACAATTCTAGAACAAAAAAATACAGCAGTAAAAATGAAAGTCATTTCATATTTCTAAAAGCAGAAAGGACAATTCAAAAGAAAAGACCTATGGGGAAAAAGAAAGACCTATGAACTGTATAAATATCATGATTTTTATACCCACAGAAAGTTAAGGTACAAAAAGGTGAATGGATTCATTTCAGAGCTCCATAAGCTCTTGCTAGAGGGAGGAATGCCCTGACACTCTTATCCTAGATAGGCCAAAGGTAAAACAGGATGGCTAAGGTATTTTCAGGAGATGAGAGTTATTAAATAGAAACTCTGAGATTTTTATTCAGGTCATTCTGACACCAAAGCCTGGGCTCTTTCTATTATAAAGCTCTGAATCTCAAATTATGCGCTCACATTTCTTAGTATAGTACTTTTATTCAGCTACTTCCTACCAGATGTCTCCTAATTCAGATAACAAAATGCCTGTGGGCCAGATCCATGTCCTCTAAATTAGTTCCGTCTTCTGTAATCCCAAATTGAGATATCTGCATATAAAAATTGCGACATATATGTTGTCAAAACTAAATGAGGTCTGCTCTAAAAGCCAATTCAGATGGAGTTGATAGAAAGATACAGACATAGACATGGACACAGATGTTATTTAGAGCCTAGAGGCACACTTTTGCTGGATCTTCAGCTAGTATTATTGATCCTCAACTCTTTTGTTTTTGCCCCCAGCCTCCACCATTTACTATTCTATTCTATGTCTTTGATGTGATTAAACAGGAGTCTCAAAATCAGATGTCTTCAGTGGCCTGGGAGATCAATTGCACCAAGCTGGGTTATCAGGAAATACAGAGCCATGAGAAATGCAGA
This sequence comes from Bos indicus, assembly GCF_029378745.1. Classification (NCBI taxonomy): domain Eukaryota; kingdom Metazoa; phylum Chordata; class Mammalia; order Artiodactyla; family Bovidae; genus Bos; species Bos indicus. The sequence continues at coordinate 44,519,258 of NC_091762.1, read as the reverse complement.
AATGCAAAAAGCTATAAAGTGATACCATGTCAAAATATATTCAAGTTCAAATATATTTGTAATAGTCTCCTGAAAAACATTTCAGCCATATCTCTTCCCTGCACTGCCAGTGTGCTCTACAGAATAGAGCACAGTAGTTAAAATTCCCTGGACAGACAAAATTGATTTCAAGTTTCAGTTCTACCATGATTGACTTTGGTAACAGAGACCTCATCACTGACCACTTTAGCCTTAGAACACTGTATAATCGAACAATAATAGTAACAGTACCTACTTCATGAAAGTGAAAGTGTAAATTGCTCAGTCTTGTCCAACTCTGTGCAACCCCATGGACTGTAACCAGCCAGGCTCATCTATCCATGGGATTCTCCAGACAAGAATACTGGAGTGGGTTGCCATTCCATTCTCCAGGGGATTGTCCAGACCCAGGGATGCACTGCAGGCAGATTCTTTACTGTCTGAGCCTTCAACTTCATAAGTCATTCAATTCAGTTCCATCACTCAGTTGTGCCCGAATCTTTGCAACCCCAGGGACTGCAGCACGCCAGGCCTCCCTGTCCATCACCAACTCCTGGAGTTTACTCAAACTCATGTCCATTGAGTCAGTGATGCCATCCAACCATCTCATCCTCTGTCATCCCCTTCTCCTCCTGCCTTCAATCTTTCTATACTTGCAATCTGTCTACACTTGCAGTTATTCCTATAAAAATAATGTACATGATCAAATATTAAGTAGAATATTAATACATAATATATTAACAACAGTGACTTACTGATGACTAATGGTGAGTCCATTATTCAATAATGGCATCTATATTTTTTTATGTCATGCTCATGAAGAGCCTATAATGTGTATATTTTCAGAATAATTTTTCCTTCTAAAGGGTGCCTCTCTAGATACATTCCACTGTCATTCAAAAGGAAACTTGATGACTCTGCAGACTCTTCTCTATCAAAAACACTCCAAATATTCAATAGGGAAATATTTAAATACAATGATAATAAGATTTCTTCTGGAGTAACCATTGAAATGAAAATGAAGTAGGATTATGGCTCATTTTATATGTTACTTTTATCTATTTGTCATCTTAATAAATTGCTGTCGACAGGGTAAACCTGTTGGCTGCTATTTCTATTGCCAGCAACCTATTTATATGCACCATATAAATGCTTTATGGGTAGATTACTCATCATATTTTGACTTAGAGCAAAATAAAGACATTAATTTGCTGAAGGACAGTAGTCCATCTCCCATAGTTGCAGTCTTTTCATGACTTTAAAATAAAGAGTTTAAATCTTGACAACATCATAAGTCAGCATTATTCATTTTCCTGAAGGGTCTATTGATCCTTTCTATTTCTCTATGTAATTTTGTATGCAAAACTTCAATATGAACTTTTGCTATAGTACAGGAGGCTGTGATCAAAACCATTCCCAAGAAAAGAAATGCAAAAAGGCAAAATGGTTGTCTGAGGAAGCCTCCCAAATAGCTGAGAAAAGAAGAGAAGCAAAAGGCAAAGGAGAAAAAGACAGATACCCGTCTGAATGTAGAGTTTCAAAGAATATCAAGGAGACAGCAGCGAAAAATTGATGCTTTTGAACTGTGGTGTTGGAAAAGACTCTTGAGAGTCCCTTGGACTGCAAGGAGATCCAACCAGTCCATCCTAAAGGAGATTAGTCCTGAGTGTTCATTGGAAGGACTGATGCTGAAGCTGAAGCTCTAATACTTTGGCCACCTGATGCAAAGAGTCAACTCATTGGAAAAGACCCTGATGCTGGGAAAGATTGAAGGCAGGAGGAGAAGGGGATGACAGAGGATGAGGTAGTTGGATGGCATCATTGAATTAATGGACATGAGTTCTAGCAAGCTCTGGTAGATGGTGAAGGACAGGGAATCCTGGTGTGCTGCAGTCCATGGGGTCATAAAGAGTCAGACACGACTGAGCAACTGAACAAAAACAAAATTGAGCATATGTTCATTCCCCTCCCCCCCCAAAAAAGAAAAGAAAACATTCCTAAGTGAACAATGGAAAGAAATAGAGAAAAACAATAGAATGGGAAAGACTAGAGATCTCTTCAACAAAATTAGAGATACCAAGGGAATATTTCATGCAAAGATGCACACAATAAAGGACAAAATGTTATGGACCTGACAGAAGCACAAGATATTAAGATGAGGTGGCAAGAATACACAGAAAGTGAAAGTTGCTCTGTCATATCCGACTCTGTGACCCCATGGATTGTCCATGGAATTCTCCAGGCCAGAGTACTAGAGTGGGTAGACTTTCCCTTCTCCAAAGGATCTTCCCAACCCAAGAATAGGACCCAGGTTTCCTACATTGCAGGCAGATTCTTTACCAGCTGAGTACAAGGGAAGACCAAGAACACTGGAGTGGGTAGCATATCCCTTCTTTAGAGAATCTTCCCAACCCAGGAATTGATCAGGGTCTCCTGCATTGCAGGCAGATTCTTTACCAACTGAGCTATCAGGGAATACAGACAAGAACTGTACAAAAAAATATCTTAATGACCCAGATAACCACGATGGTATGATCACTCACCTAGATCCAGACATCCTGGAGTGCAAAGCCAAGTGGACCATAGGAAGCATCACTATGAACAAAACTAGTGGAGATTATGGAATTCCAGTTGAGCTATTTCAAATCCTGAAAGATGATGCTGTGCAAGTGCTGCACTTAATATGCCAGCAAATTTGGAAAACTCATCAGTGGCCACAGGACTGGAAAGGTCAGTTTTCATTCCAATCCCAAAGAAAGGCAATGCCAAAGAATGTTTAAACTACCACGCAATCACATGTTAGCAAAGTAGTGCTCAAAATTCTCCAAGCCAGGCTTCAGCAGTATGTGAACTGAGAACTTACAGGTACTCAGGTGAGATTTAGAAAAGGCAGATGAAGCAGAGATCAAATTGCCAACTACCATTGGATCATAGAAAAAGCAAGAGAGTTCCAGAAAAACATCTACGTCTGCTTTATTGACTATGCCAGAGCCTTTGACTGTGTGGATCACAACAAACTGTGGAAAATTCTTCAAGAAATGGAAATACCAGACAACCTTACCTGTCTCCCATGAAATGTGTATGCAGGTCAAGAAGCAAAAGTTAGAACTGGACATGAAAAACAGACTGGTTCCAAATAGGGAAAGGAGTACCTCAAGGCTGTATATTGTCACCCTGTTTATTTAACTTATATGCAGAGTATATCATGCAAAAATGCCAGTCTGGATGAAGCACAAGCTGGAATCAAGAGTGCTGGGAGAAACAGCAATAACCTCAGATATGCAGGTTATACCACCCTTATGACAGAAAGTGAAGAAGAACTAAAGAGCCTCTTGATAAAAGTGAAAGAGGAGAATGAAAAAGTTGGCTTAAAACTCAACATTCAGAAAACTAAGATCACGGCATCCAGTACCATCATTCATGGCAAATAGATGGAGAAACAATGGAAACTGAGAAACTTTATTTTCTTGGGCTTCAAAATCACTGCTGATGGTGACTGCAGCCATGAAATTGAAAGACGTTTGTTCCTAGGAAGAAAAGTTACGACCAACCTAGACAGCGTATTAAAAAGCAGAGACATTACCCTGCCGACAAAGTTCTGAATAGTCAAAGCTATGGTTTTTCCAGTAGTCTTGTATACCTGTGATAATTGGACCACGAAGAAGGCTAAACACCGAAGAACTGATGCTTTTGAACTGTGGTGTTGAAGAAGACTCTTGAGAGTCCCTTGGACTGCAAGGAGAACAAACCAGTCAATCACAAAGGAAATCAGTCCTGAATATTCATTAGAAGGACTGATGGTGAAGCTGAAACTCCAATACTTTGGCCACCTGATGAGAAGAGCCAGCTCATTATAAAAGACCCTGCTTCTGGGAAAGATTGAAGGCAGGAGGAGAAGGGGACAACAGAAGACAAGATGGTTGGATTGCATCACCAACTCAATGGACAAGAGTTTGAGCAAACTCCTGGAAATGGGATGGACAGGGAGGCCTGGCATGCTGCAGCCCATGGGGTTGCAAAGATTCAGACACGCCTGAACAAATGAACAACAACAGTCTCACAAAATTAGTAATATTATTAACTTGCAATATGAAATATTATCAATTTACTCAATAAATATTTATTAATGAGCCATTGTGTGCCAGAACCAAAGGATACAGTGGTAAGGAAGACATATATGGTCTCTGACTATGAAAGTTACTATCTAATGTGGAAGATACTTATTTAAGAAAATGAAATACTTAAAGAATTACATAAGAAAGAATTTATTTACTTTCCATTGTGATAAATGTTGCAAGCAAATGTAATTTGCATTTATTCATTTATTAAACACATGTTGAAAACCATGTTATGTATCAGGAAATGTATAAGGTAAAAATTACAAAGAATATCACAGTCCCTCTGTACAGAAGCCTAACTTGGTGTTTCTAGGAAGAAAGATAAATACGTCCACTGCAAAATATAACGAGCGACAGACATATAGGTGGTCATACAGCAACATCGAGAGAGAAGACTCTACCTGTGCAGGTATAGGTGAAGTTTCCCAGGGGAGGTTTCAGCTAAGTGATTATGGAAGAATAAACAGAATATGGCAGACAGAGAAAGTGAGGAAGGAGTATTTAACGAGATGATCCTTTTTTTTTTTTTTCAAGGAAGAAGGCATTGATGTTAAAAAAAAAAAAAGATGTATTTGAAAATTGCTCTTTGTCTGTATCTCTTAGCATATGTAGCAGCTATCATATGAAATGCAAAAGTGAAAATAAGTGGTCCTTACCCTTTGGGAGCTCAAAACCTAGAAGAAAAAGGTACAAATAAATAAGAGGTATACAATAGATTAAGCAAACATGGTAGCTCAGAGGTAAAGAATTCGCCTGCAGTACAGAAGACACCAGTTCAGTCCTTAGCTTGGGAAGATCCCCTGGAGGAGGAAATGGCAACCCACTCCAGTATTCTTGCCTGGAAAACGCCATGGACAGAGGAGCCTGGCAGGCTATTACAGTCCATAGGGTCGAAGAGAGTCGGACACAACTGAGCTACTAAACAAAAACAACAAATACAATAAATTATTGATAATTGTATTAGAATTCTATGCCAAATCTATAATGTAATCTCAAAAAGAATACCACAAAATGATTTTTTAACCCAGGAAAATTAACAGATTTATATCTATTAAAACAATGGGGGGAAGAACAAGAGAGGAGAATAACCCTCATAAACATTTAAAAGCACAATATTTAACACTTTCATAATTTAACTGGTTTAGAAAGTGGTGATTGAATGCATAATTACAGACCTATGAGTAACTAGATTAATTAAAGAAATGGGCACTTCAGGTCAGTGGGAGGTGGTTTTTCAGTAAAAGATGTTTGGGAAAAAAAATATTAATAGCTTTGAACCCTTGCTCTAAGCACCAGTTATGTGTCCCTCATCCTTCTGAATGTTCTCAGGTAGGCTCTCCTAGCGCCTTCTCCTGTCAGTGGTGGGCTGGTGGGTTTATCTCCACCTGTTGCTCTTTCCTTTCTCCTTGGGACTGGCTTGTCTGCAGGAAGCGTTTCTCTGGTTTACTCTCAAGCATGCAGTAAACTTGTAAATAAATACTAAGTCTCTCCAGCAGGCATTCGTTATCTAGGTTAGTCCATGTGACTGGATGGATAAGGCTTTCAAATGTGGGGTGATGGAGATGGAGATGGTGTTTACTGGTAGAAGACTCACTGTGGTCTCATAAATGTGCCAAGTCACTTCCGTTGTATCTGACTCTGCAACCCTATGGACTGTAACCCGTCAGGCTCCTCTCTCCATGGGATTCTCTAGGCAAGAATATTGAGTTGCCGTGCCCTCCTCCAGGGGATCTTCCCGATCCAGGGATCAAACCCAGTTAACTGGGGTCTCTTACATTTCCTACATTGGCAGTTGTGTTCTTTACCACTAGCACCACCTGGTCTAATAAATAATCAATGTTTTGCTGTGTGGGCAACAATTTGAAAGAGCAAAAAGTTCTGGCATTTGCCTCTAGCAATCAGAATCCAACAACACATTAAAAAGATCATACATCATGACCAAGTGGGCTTTATCCCAGGGATGCAAGGATTCTTCAATATCCTCAAATCAATCAGTGTAATACACCACATTAACAAATTGAAAAATAAAAACTATATGATTATCTCAATAGATGCAGAGAAAGCCTTTGACAAAATTCAACATCCATTTATGATAAAAACTCCAGAAAGTAGGAATAAAAGGAACATACCTCAACATAATAAAAACTATTTATGACAACCTCACAGCAAACATTATCCTCAATGGTGAAAAATTGAAAGCATTCCCCCTAAAGTCAGGAACAAGACAAGGGTGCCCACTTTCACCACTACTATTCAACATAGTTTTGGAAGTTTTGGCCACAGCAATCAGAGCAGAAAAAGAAATAAAAGGAATCCAAAGTGGAAAAGAAGAAGTAAAACTCTCACTGTTTGCACATGACATGATCCTCTACATAGAAAACCCTAAAGACTCCACCAGAAAATTACTAGAGCTAGTCAATGAATATAGTACAGTTTCAGGATATAAAATCAACACACAGAAATCCCTTGCATTCCTATACATTAATAATGAGAAAATAGAAAGAGAAATTAAGAAAAAAATTCCATTCACCATTGCAATGAAAAGAATAAAATACTTAGGAATATATCTACCTAAAGAAACTAAAGACCTATATATAGAAAACTATAAAACACTGGTGAAAGAAATCAAAGAGGACACTAATAGATGGAGAAATATACCATGTTCATGGATCAGAAGAATCAATATAGTGAAAATGAGTATACTACCCAAAGCAAATTATAGATTCAATGCAATCCCTATCAAGCTACCAACGGTATTCTTCACAGAGCTAGAACCAATAATTTCACAATTTGTATGGAAATAAAAAAAACCTCAAATAGCCAAAGCAATCTTGAGAAAGAAGAATGGAACAGGAGAAATCAACCTGCCTACTTCAGGCTCTACTACAAAGCCACAGTCATCAAGACAGTATGGTACTGGCACAAAGACAGAAATATAGATCAACGGAACAAAATAGAAAGCCCAGAGATAAATCCATGCACATATGGACACCTTATCTTTGACAAAGGAGGCAAGAATATACAATGGATTAAAGACAATCTCTTTAACAAGTGGTGCTGGGAAGATTGGTCAACCACTTGTAAAAGAATGAAACTAGAACACTTTCTAACACCATACACAAAAATAAACTCAAAATGGATTAAAGATCTAAACATAAGACCAGAAACTATAAAACTCCTAGAGGAGAACATAGACAAAACACTCTCCGACATACATCACAGCAGGATCCTCTATGACCCACCTCCCAGAATATTGGAAATAAAAGCAAAAATAAACAAATGGGACCCAATTAAACTTAAAAGCTTCTGCACAACAAAGGAAACTATAAGCAAGGTGAAAAGACAGCCTTCAGAATGGGAGAAAATAATAGCAAATGAAGCAACTGATAAACAACTAATCTCAAAAATATACAAGGACTCCTAGAGCTCAATTCCAGAAAAATAAATGACCCAATCAAAAAATGGACCAAAGAACTAAATAGACATTTCTCCAAAGAAGACATACAGATGGCTAACAAACACATGAAAAGATGCTCAACATCACTCATTATCAGAGAAATGCAAATCAAAACTGCAGTGAGGTACAGTTTCACGCCAGTCAGAATGGCTGTGATCCAAAAGTCTACAAGCAATAAATGCTGGAGAGGGTGTGGAGAAAAGGGAACCCTCTTACACTGTTGGTGGGAATGCAAACTAGTACAGCCACTATGGAGAACAGTGTGAAGATACCTTTAAAAACTGGAAATAGAACTGCCTTATGACCCAGCAATCCCACTGCTGGGAGTACACACTGAGGAAACCAGAATTGAAAGGGACACGTGTACCCCAATGTTCATTGCAGTGCTGTTTATAATAGCCAGGACATGGAAGCAACCTTGATGTTCATCAGCAGATGAATGGATAAGAAAGCTGTGGTACATATACACAATGGAGTATTACTCAGCCATTAAAAAGAATACATTTGAATCAGTTCTAATGAGGTGGATGAAACTGGAGCCTTTATACAGAGTGAAGTAAGCCAGAAAGAAAAACACCAATACAGTATACTAACGCATAAATATGGAATTTATAAAGATGGTAACAATAACCCTGTATACGAGACAGCAAAAGAGACACTGATGTATAGAACAGTCTTTTGGACTCTGGGAGAGGGAGAGGGTGGGATGATTTGGGAGAATGGCATTGAAATATGTATAATATCATGTATGAAATGAGTCGCCAGTCCAGGTTCGATGCACAATACTGGATGCTTGGGGCTGGTGCACTGGGACGACCCAGAGGGATGATACGGGGAGGGAGGAAGGAGGAGGGTTCAGGATGGGGAACACGTGTATACCTGTGGCGGATTCATGTTGATATATGGCCTAACCAATACAATATTGTAAAGTTAAAAAAAATAAAAATTAAAAAAAAAATTTTTTTTAACTTCTAATGTAAATAAAGTAGGAATCTTTCAGCTTTGCTCATGCTTGACTAAGTGCTGACCAGATGGGGTGTTGACCCAAGCAGGTGATGCTGGTGTGTATCACACCATATTTTTCTAGGTATATCCATGGCTATTAATGGCTGTAGTCTGAACCAATAGCCCTGAGCCTGGACATTAAGCAGCTAAACTGGGCAGGATTTTTGACCTCACTGGCTCACAGGGAGTTGTATCAGGTTTACCCAGAGGTGAGCAGGTTCGCTTCTAGGAGGGATTACAGGCAAGTAGGCTTAACCAAAAAGTAGGCAGGACTCTTAGGTTCTTGGCTGCTGCAGCTTGATCCTAAGATACCTGGTGATAGTTTGGCCTGGCTTCAAAGGGGAGACTGACGTGAGATTCAACAATTTTCAGACATTGGGAAGCAGCATAATAATTGCTACTTTTAGTTGCAAAACAGCTGAGGTCCCTGTGAACTAGTGAATTTTTGGCTTTAATTGCCAGTGCTAGGCTTAGATAGGCAGCATTAGAAAATTGCTCCATGACCCTGTGGATGGATGAGTCTTGGATTCATGTTACTGGTCCCAAGGCTCCAGAGTCCTGCCATGTGGTTCCTAATTGGTCCCAAATTGTTAATTATGTTAATTGTTAATTATGCAAGCTCTGACCACAGCTTGAATTTTCCCCAATCTAATTTTTATATAGTTCTAGTGGGGCATATGGCAGAGGTATTCGCCCTTCTCGGCCCTCACGGATAGGAGTTTCAACAAAATACAAAGCAGCTGTAATTCAAAGATTTGTGGAGGGGATTTTTCCATTTGACCAAATGCAAAAGTCCATGGCAAAAGTCAGCAGCCACATCCAGATGGAAAAGCACTGAAAATCCAGAATGTAGGTAGAATTCACAGTCAATTCATCATAAGAGTCCAGAAGCTGGGTGTTCAAAGGCAAAAAGGAAATGAAAAATTTTCAAGGATTTTACACATAAGAAACATGAGATAAGAATTGCCAAAATTAACTTCTTTTTAGGAGATTTCTCCCAAATGAGTTTTAGTTCACCTGTCATTGATTCTGGCAAGCTAGTTTAGAATATGCAGATGACACCATCCTTACAGCAGAAAGTGAAGAGAACTAAAGAGCCTCTTGATGAAAGTAGAAGAGGAGAGTGAAAAAGTTGGCTTAAAACTCAACATTCAAAAAACTAAGATCACGGCATCTGGTCCCACTACTTCATGGCAAATAGATGGGGAAAGAATGGAAACAGTGACAGACTTTATTTTCTTGGGCTTCAAAATCACTGCAGATGGTGACTGCAGTCGTGAAATTTAAAGATGCTTGCTCCTTGGAAGAAAAGTTATGACCAACCTAGACAACTTATTGAAAAGAAAAGACATTACTTTCCCAACAAAGGTCCATCTAGTCAAAGCTATGGTTTTTCCTGTAGTCATGTATGGATGTGAGAGTTGGACTATAAAGAAAGCTGAGCACCAAATAATTGATTCTTTTAAACTGTGGTGTTGGAGAAGACTCTTGAGAATCCCTTGAACTGCAATGAGATCCAACCAGTCCATCCTAAAGGAAATCAGTCCTGAATATTCATTGGAAGGACTGATGCTGAAGCTGAAACTCCAATACTTTGGCCACCTGATGCGAAGAGCTGACTCATTGGAAAAGACCCTGATGCTGGGAAAGATTGAAGGCAGAGGGAGAAGGGGACGAGATGGTTGGATGGCATCACCGACTCAATGGACATGAGTCTGAGCAAACTCCAGGAGGTGGTGATGGACAGGGAGGCCTGGTGTGCTGCAGTCCACAGGGTCGCAAAGAGTCAGACATGACTAAGTGACTGAACTGAATTGACTGAGTATAGAATAAGGCTAAAGTCAAGTTTTTTTTTTTTTTCCATCCACTCCCTTTACATAGATCCCACTGAGACTCTGCTAGTGTTTTTGATCAATGCTGAGTACCAAAGGGGTCCTGTGTTATAATGCTGCCCTCAGGAGCTCCTTCAGGGGCTGGAGTCTTGCTGAAATTTTTAAAAGTCTTACTGGATTTGCTACAATATTGCTTCTGTTCTGTTTTGCCCCTTGGCCTCAAGGCATGTGGAACCCTAGTTCCCTGACCAGGGATTGAACCTGAACCCCCCACACTGGAAGGCAAAATCTCAACCAATAGACCACTAGGGAAGTTCTGACTTGCTTAATTTTAAGAACTAATATGTATTAGCACAGCTATAAAATCTGTTTTCTTCCTCAGAGTAATATCATTAACTAGTAACTTAATCACCCATTCTATTAAGGGACTGTCTTAGGATGTTCCTGCTGTGAGAACACATTTTAACCAATGTGGAAAATTTTCCCAGCTGAACCTAAGCAGAATAAGACATTTTTGAAGATTGACTTGAGCCTTTTATTTCTTTGAACATTCTATTGATTAGACAAAAGAATCTGATATCAGCCTTGGATTCATTTTTAGACTAACTTTGGACTTATACAGAGATTTAAAGTTTCTCCCTGGGAATTTGGTAATTTGACAAGGTTATGGTAGAATTTTTTTGGCATCTATAGGATGCTTTTAGTCATTATTAGAATATCTTAATTTCATTGCTACATTGGACCAAATGGATAGTCATAATTTGGAGATAGATGGGGAAACAGTGGAAACAGTGGCAGACTTTATTTTTCTGGGCTCCAAAATCACTGCAGATGGTGACTGCAGCCATGAAATTAAAAGATGCTTACTCCTTGGAAGGAAAGTTATGACCAACCTAGATAGCATATTAAGAAGCAGAGACATTACTTTGCCAACAAAGGTCCGTCTAGTCAAGGCTATGGCTTTTCCAGTGGTCATGTATGGATGTGAGAGTTGGACTATAAAGAAAGCTGAGTGTTGAAGAATTGATGCTTTTGACCTGTGGTGTTGGAGAAGACTCTTAAGAGTTCTTTGGACTACAAGGAGATCCAGCCAGTCCATCCTAAAGGAGATCAGTCCTGGGTGTTCATTGGAAGGACTGATGTTGAAGCTGAAACTCCAATACTTTGGCCATCTGATGCCAAGAGCTGAATCATTGGAAAAGACCCTGATGCTGGGAGGGATTGGAGGCAGGAGGAGAAGGGGATGACAGAGGATGAGATGGTTGGATGGCATCATCGATTCGATGGACATGGGTTTCTGTGGACTCCGGGAGTTGGTGATAGACAGGGAGGCCTGGTGTGCTGCGGTTCGTGGGGTTGCAAAGAGTCGGACACGACTTAGCGACTGAACTGAACTGAATTTGGAGTAGGACAGAAATAAAGAAACTTTTGGTTTTGAGTACAACACTTGTTGTTTTTTAGTTACTAAGTCATGTCTGACTCTTCAAACACACGTGAACTGTTGTCCGCTAGGCTCCTCTGTCCATGGGACTTCCCAGGCAAGAATAGTGAAGTGGATTGCTATTTCCTTCTCAATGGGATCTTCCTAACCGAGGGATTGAAGCCATGTCTCCTGCTTGACAGGTGAATTTTTTTACCACTGAGCCACCAAGGAAGCCCGAGCACAACATTACCTTGAATTCAATGTAATGAATATCCAATGGTGACTCTCTTCAGAGTCTCCTGGGTAAAACCTCTGCTGCCTACCAGAAAGATCCAGAAAGAGTCTTGGGGTGAGGTGGTTTTATGAAGATGAATGTGTAAGGGAGAAGAACTTTTCTCTCTACCTTTCTAAGTGTTTGGCGTGGTCCCTGTAACAAAGGACGGATTAACAACAAAAAAGCATACACATTTATGTAACATAAGTTTTATGCAATAGGAAATACTTAATAAGGAAAGAAAGAAACCTGAGTGCTTTTATGTTAGCCTAGATGTAGAGTGGAGAGTCATGGGAAAATGTGATGGGACAAAAAAAGGTGTCAGTAAACAAGAAAACAGAGCAAGTTCTGTTCCTTCAGATTCCCCTCTGCATCCCTCCATCTTTGGAGATGAGAATGCTCCTTTCCTCTGGGCATAGGAAGGGCAGCTCTCACACAAGGATCTTATGACCTGCTTCAAGAGAAAGTTAAAAAAAAAAAAAAAAAGTCCTCCCTGCCCCTGTCATTTCTCAAATTCCTTAAGCTTGAAGTATTCTATGTGCTCAGGTGTCATATGTTGGGGTAGCATGTTCTGAACCTTGTTAGAAGCAAGATATCCTGATAAGCTGCTGTCTCCCCTGCCCCAGGGACATAGCCACACTCTGCTTGCCTATAGGCTTAACAGTTAAGTCCAGTGTGTGTGTGTGTGTGTGTGTGCAAGCATGCATGTTGGGAGGTCTGTTTTATCTCTAATTTCCAAGTTAAGAAAGAAAGATTGTCCCTAAACACTAATAACCTCTTGTTTCAACACCTTGATTCCTCCCACAAGGGTTAAACTGAGTTAACTCGTATTCTTTTTTTTTTTTCTGATTCGGTGGATTTCAACTATCTTAAATTCTAAAGTGAGATCCTGTAGTCTTTTTTCCTCTCTGCCTCTTGCCCTTTCCCACTCGAGTCCTCTGGATAAATGATCTGGTTCTAGGGTCCTGATCTGGAAACAGATTTTCCTTGAGTGGGCTCTTTCAAAGACTAGATTGGGGAAGAGAAGCAAGCCCATTTTGGTTTCATATTCCCTGAAAGCTTTATCAGTAAGTCTTGGTAATAAGGACAATGAGCTCTGATCATAATAATGCAGCCTTGCAAACACCCACCAAAATCAGCAACACAAAACAACAGCCACGTGGTCTCCTGCTCACGTATCAGCAGATAGGCTGATGCGATGCTTTATGTATCACATTCTGGGTCCCAGAGAGGAGGTGCAGTAAATGCTTGGGGCATATCCTTCTCATACTGAAGATCAGAAGCTCCCAGAAGGGCCAATGGGACAGCTGTTGTCTATTAAGGACTAAGTCTGGAATTGGCACCTTTTCACTCCTCTCTATTGGACAAAACAAGTACCATGGCCAGGGCAACATCTAGGTGTCAAGGAAGTGAAGCTGTCCTTCACCCCCATAGAGGTCTTGGCTGTGGAAAAGGAGCAATGATCAAACAATAAAATATAACCTGGAAATATCAAGCTATGTCACAGCTTCTGATGCATCTAATGTGAAGAATAGTCTATCAAGAGCCTTGACTTTTATCTTTTCTCTTCTGTCCACAATGATAAATAGAACTTTTTTATAAAGTGCCTTAGTTTAAGAAAGCATACTTTAAATGAAAAACGCTAGATAGAAATAAATTGTGTATAGAATATACAACTGAATCCAGAAGGCTTTGTAGAACATTTTTGTCCTCCTAAATTCTAATAATTCTGCTCCTTTCCTTTCTGGAGGTTTTGTTAGTTTTTTAAAAGGTAAAAGCAGATCATTAAAGCAAAGATCTACATTAAGTATTCTGCTGGTTTCCAAAGACTTTTACATTTGTAACCCATTTAATTCTTATATCAATCATATGATATATATGTATAATCTCATACATATAACAACATGATATATAGTATGTATGGAGCTTCCCCAGCAGCTCAGTGGTAAAGAACCCACCTGACAGTGTAGGAGATGCAAGAGATGTGGGTTTGATCTCTGCATCAGGAAGATCCCCTGAGGGAGGAAATGGCAACCCCCTCCAGTATTCTTGCCTGGAAAATCCCACGGACAGAGGAACCGGGTGGGCTACAGTCCACGGGATCAGAAAGTCACACACAACTGAAGCGACTGAATATGGCATGACACATAATATGTATGATACATATTATATCACGTGTGAGAGCATTTTGGCAACAAAACCAGAAAACCAGGCAGTATCTGAGTCATTTTACTGAAATTTGGGAAACAGCCATTTTTTTTTTTTTTTTTGGAAGTGTGACTCCCTGTAACATAGACAACTGCGTGGCAGTGGTGGTGAATATTGTAAGATGAGGTGGCAGGAGTGATGCCAATGAGCGGTGAGTGGTTACGGAAAATAACACTCTAAAATCATCACCAACTTCTTTTCAAATAAAGGGCAAATAAGGTGACTCTGTTTTGAAACAACAGAACTATGAGGAGTTTTTTTTTTTTTCCAACTGTGTCTGAAATAATATTCCTCACTGCTGCATTCTCTAAACCTGGGACTTTGGAAGATCATGAGTTTGGGTATATGTGGCATTTAAACTAGTCCCAGATCAAAGCTTTTATACTAAATCAGATTTATGTTGAGGATAGAAAAAGAAGCAACTAAAGAATCCTTTCATTGTTCACCTTTGCAAAACACTGAGCAGTAAAATAAATATTTAGAGACAAGAAGAAGAGGCAAAGTTTCATAAAGGTTGTCATACTTTGAAATTTGAATGCATTAATCAGTCTCAGGACAATAATTTATTATTACCATATAGTCATGATTGTGTCAACAACAATGACCTATTAAAACGATATAGTGCAAATACTAATAGGCTGTTTTAAAATTATTGCTTTATATTGTATTTTTATTAAACTGATCATGTTTTCATAAAGTATGTAATAAAATGTCATTTAATGCAGTATTTTTTCCTAATTTTCTGAGATAACAGCCCTCCCTAAGCAAGGTTCTTTTCATTACAGTTACAGGCATAAAAGAAATCTGGCCCAGGAGAAATTATGTTTCCTACTTGTTTCTATACAATAAAGAAAACTTTGCACTTGTGAAGTAAAAAAGGCAAATTTCAAAATACTTCCTTGTGACTTCTAACACCCCAGTTATTTTCAAGCGGTAACAACTCTGCATCATTATCAAGTAAGAGAATTACATCATTAAAGTTAATTTTAACGTCAATTACATTTTGCAGGCCTCACTTCGCCTTTTCTTCTCGGATGTAGCAAGAAATAGAAGTATTCAGAGCTGAAATGAGTTTCTTGGATTGGAATGGAGGAAATGGAAATTATAATAGTAAATATTTACATTAAAGTTTACACGTAAAATTTATAGAGCAGCACTATGTTTCACCTGAACAGTAGCAATAACCTTCCAATGGGTTTCCTCACTTCTACTCATGACCCCTTGCTGTCTGGTCTCCATAGACATAGGTCATTTTATGTCACTTCTCAAAGACTTTCAGTGGTTTTCCCTCTCTTTCATGGAGATATATAAAATACAAATTTCTTACACATCTTATAAGATCTCCTTTATCTGCCCCCCTATTCCCAGATCAGCTTCCTCTCAGATACTACTTTTAACCTTTTGCTCTTTCTGATTCAGCTACTCTGGCTGTCCTTATTGTTCTTTGGTTATGCCAAGTGATCTCTCACTTCAAGGATTTTGTATTTGCTATTTATTTGCCTGAAACATTCTTACTCTGGAAAATTGCATGGTTTGGGCCATCATTTCATTCATGTCTGTGCTCAAATGCCATTCTTTTTAGAGGCCCTCTCTGATTAATATATATAAAAGGGCACAGCCCTTTCCATGGCTCTGCCCAACTAAACCACCTCTACTGTCCTTTATCTGATGGCAGTTTAGTTGCTAAATTGTGTCCAACTCTTGTGACCCCATGAACTGTAGCCCACCAGGTTCTTTTGTCCATGGGATTTCCCAGGCAAGAATACTGGAGTGCATTGACATTTCCTTCTCTAGGGGATCTTCCTTAGCCAGGGATCCAACTCAGATCTCCTGCTTTGCAGTTGGGTTCTTTACCAACTCAATTAGCATGATTTACATGTATTTGTTCTTTGTTTTCATTGTCTGTCTTCCTCACTTGCTGAAAACTCTTTAACAGCAGCCTTATAAACCAGGTGTTATTATAAGGTCTCTTTTGCGAATAAGAGCAGTGAGATTTGCATGGGTTAATAGTTTGCCAAATATCAACCAGTACATAGCATAACCATAATTAAGCTCTGATTTTGCAGTTATAGGCCTTACTCACTTTTTTTCTACTTAATCCTAGATATTTTTCTTGAAAAGGAAAACCACTGATTAAAAATTGGACATGGAGACTGTAATTGCAGGATGCTGTAGGAAAGTTTTTTATATCTCTTTGTCTCTATAACTGATTAGTTTTTACCCATACTCTTCTCTTTGTTTGGAGTTGTATTTCCTCTTATGCTGTCTATCTAAATCCTTATGTTTTTCAAGGACTATCTCAATCTCTTCTCCCATCATGAAAACTTCTGCAAATTTCCCTTTTCCTTGTGATCTACTGACTATTATTTTTAACAGCAGATATCCGTTTCTTCAAGCTAACCCTAAAGCAGAAACCAGTAAAGAAAACAAATAAACAGAGCAGCTCTGTTGAAGCCGGTTTGCAGGCCCAGTGACTCATTCTCTGATCCTGGCCATAACTGAGGAACCATGCAGATTTAAGGAGGTAAAAAGCAAATTGCAGAGGCTCTTCTCTAGATCTTGAGTTAAAGAAACGTGAGAGGGGCTCTCAGCTTGCAGGTTTTCTTGCCTCAGTCATCTGAGTAGGGTATCATATTCTAAAGAAGAAATTAGCACTTTTCATAGGAGATGGGGGGCTTCCCAGATGGCGCTAATGGTAAAGAACTCTCCTGTCAATGCAGAAGATGTAAGAGATGTGAGTTCGATCTCTGGGTCGGGAAGATTCCCTGGAGGAGGGCATGGCAACCCACTCCAGTATTCTTGCCTGGAGAATCCCATAAACAGAGGAGCCTGGTGGGCTATAGACCATGGGGTCACAAAGAGTTGGACATGACTGAAATGACTTAGCACCCTTGCACAGGAGATCAGAGAGATAAGAATCTGATCAGTATTTCTTTTAAGAGTCATATATATTTGTTTAATTTCAGAAATGTAATATCTGTACCTTGCGTTAGTTTTATTTTTTATTGTTTTCTAATTCCTTAAATATACAACTATATTTATAGAAATTGCATGACTAGAAATTGTTGAAGAATTTCATTACAATTCTGTATCTCTGAACAAGGTTGATAGTTATATAACGAAGCTTTGAAGCTATTTTATTTTGCTTTTCTTTGTTTGATTATTGAAGGTACTCAATTGCCAAGTGTGGTTTGTCTGATCTTTCCAATGTCACAACCTTTGAAACAATATATTTTCTAATTGTACATGAAAAAAAAAAACCACTAAAATCATCATAATAGATAACCTCTTGTATCCTGCTGTTGCTGCTGCTGTTAAGTCGCTTCAGTCGTGTCCAACTCTGTGCGACCCCATAGACGGCAGCCCACCAGGCTCCCCCATCCCTGGGATTCTCCAGGCAAGAACACTGGAGTGGGTGCCATTGCCTTCTCCTTCATTTATTTCCCTTTATGGAAAACACTGAGTGGAATACTCCCAGAGCCCATGTCTATTCATGTCCCTCCAACTATTACCATAAATGATCACTCCTTTGACAGATAGATACCTGTCTCAAACCAAGCAAATCCAGCCACTCTCAGGAATTTGAAATTTAGGAAGAAGAAATAGAGAGACTATAAATAAATCTGTCAGTGTTAGTTGTTCAGTTGTGTCTGACTCTCTGTGACCTCATGGACTGTAGCCGGCCAGGTTCTTCTGTCCATGGAATTTTCCAGGCAAGAATACTGGAGTGAGTTGCCATTTCTTTCTCCAGAGGATCTTCTCCACCCAGGGATCAAACCCACATCTCCTGTGTCTCTTGCCTTGGCAGGCAAATTCTTTACCACTAATGCTACCTTAAAGTCCTAAATTTAAGTAATATAGTTGCTCAACTTTTGCTAAATTACTGGGAATGCCTAGTATCCTATTAATACATTTCTTCTGCCTCCTGATTTTCCCCCCATTGGTGACACTGATTATTTGCAACCAAAAAAAGATCTTCCCCTTCCTCTCTCTCTCTTTGATAGAGAAGTAAACCAGTCCTCACAATTTAAAAAGCACTCTTCTTAATTTTCTTCTTCAATTTTATTTAAAATGTAGATTATTCTACACAAATGGTTGAAATTGTCTCACTTGGATAATTATAATCTTTTTATCCTTTCAGTTCAATCACTCAGTCATGTTCAACTCTTTGTGAGCCCATGGACTGCAGCACACCAGGTATCCCTGTCCATCACCAATTCCCAGAGTTTACTCAAACTCATGTCCATTGACGGTGATGCCATCCAACCATCTCATCCTCTGCCCCCTTCTCCTCCCGCCTTCAATCTTTCCCAGCATCAGGGTCTTTTTCAATGAGTCAGTTCTTCGCATCAGGTGGCCAAAGTATTGGCGTTTCAGCTTCAGCATCAGTCCTTCCAATAAATATTTAGGACTGATTTCCTGTAGGATGGACTGGTTGGATCTCCTTGCTGTCCAAGGGACTCTCAAAGATCTTCTCCAACTCCACAATTCAAAAGCATCGATTCTTTGGTGCTCAGCTTTCTTTATAGTCCCACTCTCATATACATACATGATTCCTGGAAAAACCATAGATTTGACTAGATGGACCTTTGTTGGCAAAGTAATGTCTCTGCTTTTCAATAAGCTGTTTAGGTTGGTCAAAACTTTTCTTCCAAGGAGCAAGCATCTTTTAATTTCATGACTGCAGTCACCATCTGCAGTGATTTTGGAGCCCCCCAAAATAAAGTCTGACACTGTTTCCACTGTTTCCCCATCTATTTGCCATGAAATGATGGGACCAGATGCCATGATCTTAGTTTTCTGAATGTTGAGTTTTAAGCCAATTTTTTCACTTTCCTCTTTCACTTTCAAGAGGCTCTTTAGTTCATCTTCTCTTTCTGCCATAAGGATGGTGTCATCTGTATATCTGAGGTTATTGATATTTCTCCCGGCAATCTTAATTCCAGTTTGTGCTTCATCCAGTCCAATATTTCACATGATGTACTCTGCATATAAGTTAAATAAGCAGGGTGACAATATACAGCCTTGACATCCTCCTTTCCTGATTTGGAACCAGTCTGCTTTCCCATGTCCAGTTCTAACTGTTGCTTCTTGAACTGCATACAGATTTCTTAAGAGGCGGGTTGGGTGGTCTGGTATTCCCATCTCTTGAAGAATTTTTCACAGTTTGTTGTGATCCGCACAGTCAAAGGCTTTGGCATAGTCAATAAAGCAGAAGTAGATGTTTTTCTGGAACTCTTCTTGCTTCCTTGATGATCCAGCAGATTTTGGCAGTTTGATCTCTGGTTCCTCTGCCTTTTCTAAATCCAGCTTGAATATCTGGAAGTTCATAGTTTACGTACTGTTGAAGCTTGACTTGGAGAATTTTGAGAATTACTTTGCTAGTACATGAGATGAGTGCAATTGTGCAGTAGTTTGAGCATTCTTTGGAATTGCCTTTCTTTAGGACTGGAATAAAAATTGACCTTTCCCAGTCCCATGGCCACTGCTGAGTAGTCCAAATTTGCTAGCATATTGTGTGCAGCACTTTAACAGCATCATCTTTTAGGATTTGAAATATCTCAACTGGAATTCCATCATCTCCACTAGCTTTGTTTGTAGTGATGCTTCCTAAGGTCCACTTGACTTCATATTCTAGGATGTCTGACTCTAGGTGAGTGGTTACACCGTCGTGGTTATCAGCGTTGTGAAGATCTTTTTTGTACAATTCTTCTGTGTATACTTGCCACCTCTTCTTAATATCTTCTTCTTCTGTTAGGTCCATACCATTTCTGTCCTTTATTGTGTCCATCTTTTCAGGAAAAGTTCCTTTGGTATCTCTAATTTTCTTGAAGAGATCTCTAGTCTTCCCCCTTCGATTATTTTCCTCTAATGATTTGAGACTAAATTCCGTACACTTATAATAGATTGCCAGACATGCTCAATCTGCTGAACCTCTTCTATTGTATAGAATCAGGCAAGAAGCCACCAACAGTCCTGATTAGCAAGTAGCATCTAGTTGGGACGGTGAACAACCTGGAAATATTTCCTGGCATCTGGGCCTTAGTTTTTCCACTTACCAATTAAAATGGATTCTGAATCTAAACTTAGTACTAATTGTACTTAAACTGATGACTCAAAGTAAACTTACTAAAATTTATTCCCTGAATGGAAGGGTCATGTATTATACTCTTAATCTTTACAATCCTAAACATGTACAAGGTGTCAGTTAAGACTTATTGAATGAATTTGAATATTTAAAACAATTGGGAGGTAAATGTGTGCATTCAGTTAGAAATTGTGGGTTAGATCTGAATATTAATTTTATGCTTGAGGCCTTTCAAATTTAAGGTATCAAAATTATCATAGAGTACATGTTAAGTATATTCTGAGGAAATGTACTATTTTATATTTAAAAGTTATGTTAAGAAGAAAAATTAAAGTAACGTTTATTGACAGAAAGCAGACTATTGGACATCAGAGGCTGGGAAGAAGAAGAAACAGGGAGTACCTGCTTAGTGACTATGGAGATTTCTTTTGGGGTGATGAAACGGTTTTGAACTTGATAGAGGTGATGTTTGTACAACATTGTGACTATACTAACTGCCATTGATTTTACACTCAAAAATTCTTAGTCTTGTGTTAGGTGAATTTTACTTTTCAAAACAAAGACTTGCTATCAGGAAATAATGTGAAAAAGTGAGATGGAAGAAAAAAGTCTTGGCATTATAAAATGTTTATTATCTGGAGATTAATGTAAGAAACCGGGAACTGTGTGCCACTCATTGAATAAAATTTCCCCTTTGCTCTCAAAGAGATAAAAATGACTTACAGAGTGAGAAAACAGAAGATTAGAATTGAGGTAAGCAGAATTAGTCTTTATCAATCACAATTATTAGCTAGGAAGAAAATTCTCATAGAAAGAATATATGATAATTTTTTGTGAGAAAAATTAATAAGATTCACTCACTAAAGATACCATATAAGTATGTAAAAACAACCAATATTAAAAAGAGTTTTTGTTTATAGAGAATGTTCCTGGCTTAAATGCAAAAACTATATTTAAAACATAAAATTCTAAAAAATAAGGTAATACCTGTCATATGTTGCAGTCTTCAAGCCTTTATTTGACTTTACAAGGTCATTTACGAGTAATTAGGACAACATATTATGAGCTTTTCTGGTGGCTCAGCAGTAAAGAATCTATGCAATACAGGAGACACAGGAGACATGGATTTGATCCTTGTGTTGGGAAAATACCTGGGAGAAGGAAATGGCAGCCCACTCCAGTGTTCTTGCCTGGGAAATCCCATGGACAGAGGAGCCTGGTGAGTCACAGTCCCTGGTTTCACCAGGAGTTGGACACAACTTAGTAACTAAACAACAAACAACAGCAAACAACAACAGGACAACATATTATTTTAGAAACCAACATGATATGACTAAATAGCCTGCCTTGGTGAAGGGATTCATCATCCTCCGTTTGCACAAACCAAGGGCCTAAAATTCATCTTGTTGTTGCCATCTTCTCAAGCTTTCATGTAATGTACCACCAACTTTGGATTATTTTAAACAAACTGTCTATCTACATCTGTAATCTTAAGTACTTCTCTACACCCCCACCACCAGCATTCCACTCCACTCTATCCTTTGGCCTTCTTAATTTAAGGTGTATATAAAATATCTATGTAAGACCAGGCCACAGGTCCTGGCAATAGAAGAACCACCATACGTGCTGCTAAGTGGCTTCAGTCATGCCCAACTTTTTGCGACCCTATGGACTGTAGCCCACCAGGCTCCTCTGTCCTGGGATTCTCCAGGCAAGAATATTGGAATGCGTTGCCATTTCCTGCTCCAGGGGATCTGTCCAACCCAGGGATCGAACCCACATCTCTCATGTCTCCTGCACTGGCAGGCGGGGTCTTTACCACTAGTGCCACCTGGGACACCCTTTAAGAACCTCCAACACCCATACTACAATTGCCCTATTCTCTCTCACCCAAGACTATTGTTTTTTTATAATTTATTTATTTTAATTGGAGGCTGATTACTTTACAATATTATAGTGGGTTTTGCCATACATTGACATGAATCAGCCACGGGTGTACACGTGATCCCCATCCTGAGCAGCTCGCCCACCTCCCTCCCCATCCCATCCCTCTGGGTCATCCCAGTGCACCGGCACTGAGCACCTTGTCTCATGCATCGAACCTGGACTGGCCGTCTGTTTCACATATGATAATATACATGTTTCAGTGCTATTCTCTCAAATCATCCCATCCTCATCTTCTCCCACAGAGTCCAAGAGACTGTTCTATACATCTGTATCTCTTTTGCTGTCTTGCATACAGGGTCATCATTACCATGTTTCTAAATTCCATATATACACATTAGTATACTGTATTGCCGGAGAAGGCAATGGCACTCCACTCCAGCACTCTTGCCTGGAAAATCCCATGGATGGAGGAGCCTGGTAGGCTGCAGTCCATGGGGTCGCTAAGAGTCCAGCACGACTGAGCGACTTCACTTTCTCTTTTCACTTTCATGCATTGGAGAAGGAAATGGCAACCCACTCCAGTGTTCTTGCCTGGAGAATCCCAGGGATGGGGAAGCCTGGTGGGCTGCCGTCTATGGGGTCACACAGAGTCGAACACGACTGAAGTGACTTAGCATAGCATACTGTATTGGTGTTTTTCATTCTGACTTACTTCACTCTGTATAATAGGCTCCAGTATAATAGGCTCATCCACCTCATTAGAACTGATTCAAATGTATTCTTTTTAATGGCTGAGTAATACTCCGTTGTGTATATGTACCACAGCTTTCTTATCCATTCATCTGCTGATGGACATCTAGGTTGCTTCCATGTCCTGGCTATTATAAACAGTGCTGCAATGAACATTGGGGTACATGTGTTTCTTTCAATTCTGGTTTCCTTGGTGTGTATGCCCAGCAGTGGGATTGCTGGGTCATAAAGCAGTTCTATTTCTAGTTTTTTAAGGAATCTCCACACTGTTCTCCATAGTGGCTGTACTAGTTTGCATTCCCACCAACAGTGTAAGAGGGTTCCCTTTTCTTCACACCCTCTCCAGAATTTATTGTTTCTAGACTTTTTCACCCAAGCCTATTGTATACTTAAGTGCCAGAAGGATCTTTAGGACATGAGAATCTGATCATGACATTCCCTATTTAGAATACTTCATTGATTTCTATTGCTCTTAACATGGTTTATAAGCCCCTGGCAGACTGACGTCTACCTGTCTCTCCTTCTTTAGTGAGCTGTTTGTGCCCCCCCAGACCTCATGATGGTCTTCTCTCAAGCCTCAAGTGCACCAATTCAGGGGCTTCACACATGTTTCTCTGCATGCAATGACCTTCTCTCTGCCCCTACCCCCATCTCCTCTTCTTGTCCTTTATTCAGATTCTCTTCATTCAAATCACACTTGAGCACAGAAATTTTACCTGACAACATGAGTTTGAGTGAACTCTGGGAGATGGTGATGGACAGGGAGGCCTGGCATGCTGCGACTCATGGGGTCGCAAAGAGTCGGACACGACTGAGTGACTGAACTGAACTGAACTGAACAGACTAGATCAGGGCCCTCAGGTGTCTTCAGGGTACTTGGGAGTATTCATTTATAACAATCACTACAGTTAGATCATCTCTGTAAAGGGTACTACATGGTGACCAAAGTCATCCTTTTAAAATGCTACTTTCCTGCTTAAAATTTTATGATATCTTCCCATCAGATTTACAGTAACACCTAATATCTACTGTAAACCAAAATTCTTACTCGATCTGGTTCTTGCCCATTTTCTAACCTAAATTGGGTTCCTGGAACCAGTCTCAATGTGTGTGTGTGTGTGTGTGTGTGTGTGTGTGTGTGTATGTGTGTCTGTAGCAGGTGTTTTCACACAGCACCAGCAGGGTGTCCATGAATTTAACTAAATGGAACTAAATTCTGACACTATTTGGAGATGCATCAGCTTCCACAGGTTAAGGGCACAGTCTTACATGACTGCCTCTGACTTTGGATGCTAGTTGAAAATGTTGACTGTTACTTGTACTTCTGACTATAAATCAGATGTTCCCAAGACCCCCACCTTGGGTTCAGCTAATTTGCTAGAGTGGCTTTTATACAACAGAGGAAACATTGACCTATTAGATCACCAGCTTATTTGAAAAGATATAACTCAGGAACAGTCAGATGAAAGAGATGCATAGGGCCAAGTATAGGGAAAGGGCATGGAGCTTCCATGTCCTCTCCAGGAGGGCCATTTTCTCAGCACCTCTACGTTTTCACCAATACAGAAGCTCCCTGAACCCAGTCCTTTGGGCTTTTATGAAGACTTCACTACATAGGCGTGTGCGTACATGCATACTAAGTCACTCAGTCGTGTCCACTTTGTGTCCTTATGAACTGAGCTCCCCAGGCTTTTCTGTCCATGGGATTTTCCAGGCAAACATATTGGAGTGGGTAGCCATTTCCACCTCCAGGGGATCTTCCTGACCCAGGGATGGAACCCAGCCCTCTTGCAGTGGCAGGTGAATTCTTCACCCACTGAGCCATCGGAGAAGCCCCCTCATAACATCGGCATGGTTGATTAGATCTTTGGCCATTGGCAATCGATGCATCCTTCAGCCCCCCTCCTATCCTAGGAAATCAGAGCTTGGGATTGCAAGTTTCATTCTTATCTTTGTGGTTGGTTTCCCTGGCAACCATGGGAAATCACCCATCCTTAGGTGCTTTCCAAAATTCATCTCATTAACTAGTATAAACCCAGTGGTAGTAAACAGGGGCTTGTTATGAGTAACAAGGCACCCATTTTACCTTTATGGCTCTGAGATAGATTTCAGGAACTGTGGATAAGATGAAATATTCTAGCAAAAGATGCTCCCGTTGCTCTTAATCACTCAAAAAATTTCAAGGATTTGAGGAACTATGAGCCAGAAACCATGAATAGAGAACAAAAACATATGAGAAAAATTATTTTGGTCATTCTTATACAGCACAATATCACATAACCTCATCTAAAAATTTGTTCCCCTTCATCCTCCTTGCTCCAGCCACATAAGTGCTTTAAATATTCCAAACTTCTCAAGTTTTAGACTTTTATATCAATTTGCCTAGAAGGTATTCTTCCTAATTTTCACTTGACTGAATTTATGCTTGTTATTGCTTCTCAACATAAGTGCCACCTACACGCAGAGGTCCTACCTGGACCATCCAACTACGGATGAGAATACTTAGCCTCTATTTATTAATAAAATTGAAATCCAGTAAGATAATAGATTGGAGCTTCCCCAGTGCCTTGGGGGTAAAGAATCTGCCTGCAATGTATGAGGAGAGACAAGTTCAACCCCTAGGTAGGGAAGATCTCCTGGAAGAGGAATTGGCAACCCACTCCAGCATTCTTGCCTGGAGAAACCCATGGAGAGAGGAGCCTGGTTATAGTCCATGGGGTTGCAAAGAGTTGGACATGACTAAGCATGAGCAAGAGAGTAGATTGGAGGGGTAAGTGATTCCTTTTCTTTTTAGTTAGGGGGGTTTAAGGAAGACTTCTCTGAAGATGTCATATTGAAGAAAGACTTGTTGACCTCAGACAAACAGATTGTCTTTTATTTTTCCAGCAACAATGGGTTTATTCGGGATCAGGAAAGAACTGCCATTTGGGGTCTGTCGCCATGGTGAACCATGAGCAAATCCCACATGACAAGGAGAAAACTATTTTACAGAGAGGAAAGGGAAGTTGGGAAAGCTATAGTAAATGAAGAGTCCATTGTAAGAATTAAGAGTTCAAAGTATGTACAGTGACTTTTCATTGGCTGAATTGTAATAGTCTCATGGTTGAGCTCATGCCTGGCAATGCACTCTGCTATCATTGTAGGGTGTGAGAGCTCCCCCTTCTGGTCTCCCAACTCTATTTCAATTGAGGTTTCTTAAGATTTATTTGAGAAGGTTTTAAATTGATTATTACAGATCAAAACTAAGTAAGAAAACAAGGCATTTAAATATTTGGAGAATGAAATACCAAGGTAGAGGGGGAAGTCCTGCAAAAGCCCTTAGATAAGAGTTTGTGTGTCTCAGGAGTAGCCCAGAGGCCATGGTGCCTGGAGCTGAGCAAAAAGACTAGTAGGGAACGATGCCAGAGAGTGTCAGACCAGACCATGGTAAGATTTTTGGAGTTTATATTAAGAAAGGTAGTAAGCCCTTCAAGCGTTCTGAGGACAGGCATAATACAATCAAAATATATATATATATATATATATATATATATTTGGTGGTGATTTGGTCTCTAAGTCATGTCTGACTCCTGTGACCTCATAGACTGTAGCTTACCAGGCTCCTCTGTCCTTGGGATTCTCCAGGCAAAAATACTGGAGTGGGTTGCCATTTATATATTTATATATATACACATTTATTTGTACATATGTATATACATATATTTTTTTTAAAGCTCAATGATGGATAAATGAACAAAAAAATTGAAAAAGAACTTAGTCTTGAAACACAGGTCTCTATGTCTCTCATTTTGTCAGCATCCTATAACAAAATAGAAACTCTTGAGGCTCTGTGTCAAACTGATATTTGAAGTGTGACAGACACCATACTTAGAGTGATCCCTCCTAATACTATCTACGCAACTCTTCTGCTTTACTTTTTGTCTCATAATACTCTTTATTTAATATTCTATATATTTTGTGATTGTCAATTAATTTGTTTTCGTATCCTTCTACTACAGTGACAGCATCTTGAGGGCAGTATATCTTGCTCTGTGCTTTGTTTTGAATGCCTACACGAGCACCTGAAACTGTGCAGGTGTTCAATACACAGGTGCCGAAAGAATGAATGGGTAAATGTAGGTAGAGCATAACTGTGGGAGTCCTGCTCTTCATGTGGCCCGAAAGCATTGACTGCCTGCGTGTGGTGTCTTTGCCTTCCCTGAACTCACCTGGGACTCCCACACTGTGGCTGGGAGCCTGTAACACTACCTCCTTCCCTGACTCCATAAAGGCCCTATATCTCTCTTCCAGGAATAATTCAATCTAAAGTTTCTCTTTGGAACACAAATATATTCTTCCCTCTTTCATAGTCTAAGAAAACACATTGAGAAAACTCTCTGGTAATTGAAAAGAGATTTTTATTTTCAGAAGTAAAAACCATTGTGTACTTTGAGATCCAGAGCAACATATATGCATCTTATGTTTACCTTTTACCAAATCCCTAAAATAATGACAACTTGGACAATTTTGTAAACATTTTATTTTCACAATACATTTTTTTGCTTGTGACATTTTATTAAGGCTATTAACATATGGCCAAGATTTATTTTATTGAGTAGATCATTTGCTTTTAAATGAAATACATGTTCACTTCAGTTCAGTCGCTCAGTCGTGTCCGACTCTTTGAGACCCCATGAATCACAGCACACCAGGCCTCCCTGTCCATTACCAACTCCCAGAGTTCACTCAGACTCATGTCCATTGAGTTGGTGATGCCATCCAGCCATCTCATCCTCTGTTGTCCCTTTCTCCTTCTGCCTTTAATCTTTCCCAGCATCAGGGTCTTTTCCAGTGAGTTAGTTCTTCTCAAAAGTTGACCAAAGTATTGGAGTTTCAGCTTTAACATCAGTCCTTCGAATGAGCACTCAGGACTGATCTCCTTTAGAATGGACTGGTTGGATCTCCTTGCTGTCCAAGGGACCCTCAAGAGTTTTCTCCAACACCACAGTTCAAAAGCATCAATTCTTCAGCGCTCAGCTTTCTTCACCATCCAACACACATCCATACATGACCACTAGAAAAACCATAGCCCTGACTAGACAGACCTTTGTTGGCAAAGTGATATCTCTGCTTTTCAATATGCTATTTAGATTGGTCATAACTTTCCTTCCAATGGGTAAGCATCTTTTAATTTCAGTTACTGATAAGCAATTTTCTGCTGTGACAATAGTAGAAAGTTTAGAAAATGCTTATCCTCCAAAATCATACCGATAATTATTGTCCAAATTTACTTTGATCTAAGGGATAAAATGAGATGAAAAAAATGTCTCCTCTGGGAGAGAAATAAAATTATATATATATATATATATATATATATAATAGACATGTTCAGAAACATATTCTCAGAATTTGGGACATATACTTCAAATTTGTGCTACTTTCAAGGTCATTTATTAACAGAAATTATAGTTGTTAATAGAAATTATAACTATAATAGGGAGTAACACAGAAACATACTGAAACAAAGTGTTGCAATATTTTCATGCTTGCACAATGCGTTTCATTGCAAACTTTAAAAAAAATAGTGCTCTTAGCAGTAGAAAAACATAGTCCAGAGTTAGCGATGAAATAGCTTGAAATGATCAAAAGCAAAACATAGTTTATTCTAGAAAGAAGAAAAATATACTGCTTCTCATGATAATAGTCAGTTGTATTTTGGGTGATTACAGCTGATGCTTGATAAAGCTTGATTTGATAGAAAAAGAGGGGAAATTTTCTCTGTCAATTCAACTCTCTTTTATAATAAATATTAGTTTCTACATTTGAGGGAGGAGCAGAGAAGAAAAGACACAGAAGGATGACTGTGTTGAGTGTCACCTTTGACTTTATGTGCTGTGGAAAATAAATTTCAAATCACAGAATGAGCTGAGATTATCCCCCAAAATAACCTTACATTAATTTTAGGTTACATTAGCATTTACTTCTTAAATATTAATATTCTCAAGAATGTCATTAAAATTTTGCCAAAATTCAAACTCTGATTCAGTATATCTGGGGTGTTGCTTGGGATTCTGCCCCCTGGAAATGATGGGATATAAGCCCAAAAGCCTGGGATATAAGCCCCCAGGAAATGATGATACCGCTGGTCAGAGGGCCATACTTTGTGAGTTCTAAGATCTAATTCCTTTCCTAGGAAATGTTAAACATTTTAATGAAAATCTATATCAGTTCAGTTCAGTTCAGTTCAGTCACTCAGTCGTGTCCGACTCTTTGTGACCCCATGAATTGCAGCACGCCAGGCCTCCCTGTCCATCACCAACTCCCGGAGTTCACTCAGACTCACGTCCATCGAGTCAGTGATGCCATCCGGCCATCTCATTCTCTGTCATCCCCTTCTCTTCCTGCCCCCAATCCTCCCAGCATCAGAGACTTTTCCAATGAGTCAACTCTTCGCATGAGGTGGCCAAAGTACTGGAGTTTCAGCTTTAGCATCATTCCTTCCAAAGAAATCCCAGGGCTGATCTCCTTCAGAATGGACTGGTTGGATCTCCTTGAAGTCCAGGGGATTCTCAAGAGTCTTCTCCAACACCGCAGTTCAAAAGCATCAATTCTTCGGCACTCAGCCTTCTTCACAGTCCAACTCTCACATCCATACATGACCACAAGAAAAACCACAGCCTTGACTAGACGAACCTTTGTTGGCAAAGTAATGTCTCTGCTTTTGAATATGCTATCTAGGTTGGTCATAACTGTCCTTCCAAGGAGTAAGCATCTTTTAATTTCGTGGCTGCGGTCACCATCTGCAGTGATTTTGGAGCCCCCAAAAATAAAGGCTGACACTGTTTCCACTGTTTCCCCATCTATTTCCCGTGAAGTGATGGGACCGGATGCCATGATCTTCATTTTCTGAATGTTGAGCTTTAAGCCAACTTTTTCACTCTCCTCTTTCACTTTCATCAAGAGGCTTTTAGTTCCTCTTCACTTTCTGCCATAAGGGTGGTGTCATCTGCATATCTGAGGTTATTGGTATTTCTCCCAGCAATCTTGATTCCAGCTTGTGCTTCCTCCAGCCGAGCGTTTCTCATGATGTACTCTGCATATAATTTAAATAAGCAGGGTGACAGTATACAGCCTTGACGTACACCTTTTCCTATTTGGAACAAGTCTGTTGTTCCATGTCCAGTTCTAACTGTTGCTTCCTGACCTGCATACAGATTTCTCAAGAGGCAGGTCAGGTGGTCTGGTATTCCCATCTCTTTCAGAATTTTCCACAGTTTATTGTGATCCACACAGTCAAAGGCTTTGGCATAGTCAATAAAGCAGAAATAGGTGTTTTTCTGGAACTCTCTTGCTTTTTCCATGATCCAGCAGATGTTGGCAATTTGATCTCTGTCTCCTCTGCCTTTTCTAAAACCACCTTGAACGTCAGGAAGTTCACGGTTCACATATTGCTGAAGCCTGGCTTGGAGGATTTTGAGCATTACTTTACTAGCGTGTGAGATGAGTGCAATTGTGTGGTAGTTTGAGCATTCTTTGGCATTGCCTTTCTTTGGGATTGGAATGAAAACTGACCTTTTCTAGTCCTGTGGCCACTGCTGAGTTTTCCAAATTTGCTGGCATATTGAGTGCAGCACTTTCACAGCATCATCTTTCATTACCAAAAACCCCCTACTTCCCAGAATATCATAAAAGTTACTTCAAAACAAGATCAATAAGTCTGTATCATCTACTATTATATATTATTCACAATAAAGCTATTTCTGATTGTGAAATCAGAGAATAATAAAGAGGTGACTGTATTTTAACACAGAAGTCTTTCTATATTACATTCCAATTTTTCGTTCTAGGTCTGAAATCATGTGATAGGTGAGATATTATTAAAATATTGCCCTTATATTAATAAACAAAATTAAGCAATGACTAATACATCTCAGAAAACTTTCCTTAAAATTCTACCAATATAAATTTCTTAATCTGAATGTTCACCTTTTTAAACTCTTAGTTCATTTTGATGTTTGTTTAAATATAAAGTGGAACTGCAGAGAGTTGTCTGAAGATGACCATAGCAGTTCAGGAGAGAGGGGGTGGTGGCTTCACTTGCATACTGGCAGTAAATAAGGGAGAAAAAGAAGAATTGGAAAGAAACTCAGGAAGCCAAGTCAGTAGGCTTTGGGTATATGCTATTAGAGACTTCTATTTTCTATTAGGCTAACTAGTTATCTCAAGGCTCTTTATTGAATAATCTACCTGCATTTATTTGAAGTGCTATTTTAGCACATGCTTTATAATGAAGTTATCTTTTACTTCTGGTCCTTTCTATTGCTTTTCTCCTTTGGGGCCACTATCACATTGCCTTTTACAACACAGCATGGTACTGTAATGTTTTAACATTTCCTCATGATTGTTTTTCCAGATGAACTTTAGAATCATTTAATAAAGTTCCAAGCATCTTAGTGGGATTGCATTGAATGTTAAATTAATTTAGTGGAGTCAACATCTTTCAAATTTAAGAAGTCCAAATGAAGAATAAAAGATACCTGTTTTTATTCAAATCTTCTTTTATATCTCTTAATAAAAACTTGTAGATTATAAAGTTTTTCTCCTTGGAAATGTATCTTTTTGTTATTATGGATGATATCTTTTTTCTTTCAATTTCTTTCTAGCTGGTTATTATTAGGACACTTTTAGAAAAGCATGCAATTTGTTTAGCTTATTTGGCAACTTACTTTACTGAGCACTCAAAAACACTGGTTTCTTAGTTAATTTTTGACATTTCTAGAAATGATACCATTTACAGACATCCATTTATTTTTGTCTTTTTTCCATTCCACACACATTTTATTTCCTTCTCGAACTTCTTTGGCATTTTATGACAATATTAGATAAGACAGATGGCAACAAGCATCTTTCTATTTTTAACTTATGAGTATAAAGCATCACATACTTTATAATAAAATTATGCTTTGTATAAAGCATAAAATTAAGAGACTACTTTTATAGTTTACCATGAAGCATTTTGTGAACTGTGAGATGCATATTACAAATTATAATGATACTCATATAAAGGATCTTTAAAAAAAATGTGTGTTAGCTGCTCAGTCGTGTCCAACTCTTTGTGATCCTATGGGGTATAGCCCTCCAGGATCCTCTCTATCCATGGGATTCTGCAGGCAAGAATACCGGAGTGGGTTGCTATTCCCTTCTCCAGGGGATCTTTCTGACCCAGGGATCAAACCTAGGTGTCCTGCATTGCAGGCAGGTTCTTTACAGTCTGACCCACCAGGAAAGATATAAAATATAATGTTCAGTTCAGTTCAGTTGCTCAGCTGTGTCCGACTGTTTGCGACCCCATGGACTGCAGCATGCCAGGCCTCCCTGTCC
This sequence comes from Bos indicus, assembly GCF_029378745.1. NCBI lineage: Eukaryota > Metazoa > Chordata > Mammalia > Artiodactyla > Bovidae > Bos > Bos indicus. The sequence continues at coordinate 44,486,838 of NC_091762.1, read as the reverse complement.
ATCACCAAATCCCAGAGTTTACTCAAACTCATGTCCATTGAGTCAGTGACGTCATCCAACCATCTCTCATCCTCTGTCATCCCCTTCTCCTCATGCCTTCAATCTTTTCTAGCTTCAGGGTCTTTTCCAATGAGTCAGTTCTTCACATCTTGTGGCCAAAATATTGGAGTTTCAGCTTTAGCATCAGTCCTTCCAATGAATACTCAGGACTGATTTCCTTTAGAATGGACTGGTTGAATCTCCTTGCAGTCCAAGGAACTCTCAAGAATTTTCTCCAACACCGTAGTTCAAAAGCATCAATTCTTCGACACTCAGCTTTCTTTATAGTCCAACTCTCACATCCATAAAAATATAATGTAGTTTAAGTATATAAGAAAGTATTCTAGTTCTACTTTGTTCATGGCTTTTAAAAAGAATAGGTATTGAGTTTTAGCAAATAATATTTAGTATCTATTGATACAATCATATGATTTCCCTTGAAACTTAATACAACCAATAATATCAACAGATTTCTGATGTCATACTATTCATTCATTTAAGGATAATTACAGGTTTTTTCTCCTTATCAGGAGCAAAAATTTAAAATATACCATTATATAGTATTAACAATTTGGAGAGTTTTGTCATATTTCTACATTGATATCCATAGGCAATTTTTTAAACTCATGTTATCTTTGTCAGATTCCAATGTGTGTGTAATTCTCAACACGCAAAATAATTAGAACGATTTCCTTCTTTTTTAAGATCAAGCACAGTTTAAATAACAGGATGTCTCTATTTCTATTGGTGTTTTGAAAGATTTCATTCTGAAATTATCTGGATTTAATATATTAAGGATATCTCTTGAAAACTTTCTCAATTTCCTTTACAATTATTAGACACTAACTCTGTTCTCTTCTTGGACTTCCCTGGTGGCTAAGTGGTAAAGAATCCACCTGCCAATGCAGGAGATGTGGGTTCAATCCCTAGGTCAGGAAAATCCCCTGGAGAAGGAAAGCAACTCACTCCAGCATTCTTGCCTGGGAAATCCCATGGACAGAGGAGCCTGGCAGGCTACACTCCATGGGGTTGCAAGGAGTCCAGCACAACTTAGTGACTAAATAATAACAACAACAACATGTTCTCTTCTTGGGTCATATTACATAATTTGAATCTTACCAACAATGCCATTTCACCCTGGACTTCAGATATTATTCCTTAGCTGAGAGAAGTATGAGAGAAGTATGATTTCTTAATTCTCTTTAATTTTCCTGAAATGTTCCATGACAATTTTCTTCTTATGAACTGGGAGTATGTATGGGGTTTGCTTTTTCTTTAATTGGATCATCAAATTCATTCTCACGCTGGCAGTTGCTACTGCTGCTATTTCCAATAACTACATCTGGGGAATTCGTGATTGATTCCACTTTCCCTCTTACTCCAAAATTCATTAATATCTTATCAAATCATTCCTCTGTTTCCCTCACATATATTTTGATAATCTTTCCTAGTTACTTACGTTCAATGTTTAACTGATTTTAATTCTTTCATATTTTGTGGTGAATCTAAGATAATACATGCTGCTCTGTGTACATCTTTGATTTTATCTCCCTCTATCTTTTTGTCTGGATCTGACTCATACAAAATTACTCATACTTTAACTAGATTTAGATGTGACTCATTCACACAGCATGGCTTGTAGCTTTCTTTTTCTTTAATTGAACTGATATCATTTTTAAAATATTTAATCCTGGTTTGATGCTACTTTATAATCAATATTTTTACACAATTATGGTTGTTTTATTGCCCTCATCTGTTCTATTCATTTTGCTTATTTGTTGGTTTTTGTGCTTATTGCCTTTCTGCTCCTTTCATATTCTATCATTTTCCATATTGTCTGTATGCTTTTCCTTTATTTGGAAGGAATTTTTTTCATTATATTAATGAATATCCAAAAGAATCCTTAATGCTAATCAAAGCAGATTATAGTAGACATTACTAGCATGCAACAATAAACAGTTTTTCTTGTTTTTCCTGCATCAGAAAAGCTGGATTTCCCCCAAACCTTGCAGTTCAGTGGGGCCCTAGGACTAGGCCTAGGCAATGAAATGTGAGTAGAAGCGACCTATGTCACTCCAGGTTAAGGCACTGGGAAGCCTGTGTGCTGTGCTCCCCCTCCTGTCCATCTCATCTGGCATGTGTGAGATTACATGTAGTAGAGTCTCCATCATCCTAAGACTTTTAGTGACACATGGAGCAGAGCTCACGCCACCAACCCAACAGTGTATGTGGGTGATTGAAAAATGAACCTTGGTTATGTGAAGTCATGGACATTTCAGAGTTAAAATTGTTACCACAGCAAATCCTACTCTCTCGTGACTGATCTAAGTAGGGAAGAGACTATAAGCAGATGCAACATAACCTAAAATTAACACTGAAATAGTTGGCAGTGGTAGAAAATAAGCATTCTGTTCACAGGATAGACAACTTGTGGCAAAAACACAGGGTTTTAAATTAATCTTGGGGTTGATTCACAAATTGTGAGACTTTAGCTAGTTACTTAACTTCTGTATGTCTAGTCTTCTTATTTGTAAGGTAAGGTTGACAACTGCCTTAGGGAATTTATCTAACGACTAAACAAAAATAATGTTTATTAAACACCTGAGGTTTAGTTGGTTCCAATCAGAGTGGATATAATAATTATTGTTGAATTTTTATTGCTTATTCATATTGAAAAACAGCATTATTAAAACATTTTGTTGATAAAATCTTACTAATATTAATGAAATTTATCAGATAAAGTCAATAAAACTGGTCCAAATATAATGATTAACTCCATATACACAAAAAGAACCTCAAGTTTTCAAGAGACAATATTCCCACACATACAATTTGTTAAATTTTTGTGTTTTCCTAATTGGAACTTGACATTTGAGTTCTTTATATTGCAAAGTTTATGCTGAGATATTTTCTTTCTAAATACACAATTCAGGACTTATTTTATTCAGGACTTCAATAAGCTAGACACTTCTAGTCTCTCTCCACGATATCAAATAACCTAGAGATTTATTAAAAGACAAGAAAATTCTTTTAACATTGAGGGCTTAGGTGATCAGATATCCGTATTTTCTTTCTTATTATTTTTTATCACTGAGATTTTTTTTTGTTGGTGAATTTCAAAGGCAATTGAGTTGATTTTCACTTTTTAAAAAAATTGGGAGTATGCATAAGTGTGTGTGCATGTGTTTCTGTATATATAAACCAAGATTTTATTTTTCTTATATCACTGAGAGGAAAGACTCTAAAATATCATTATTTAAAGCTCTGCCTTATTTCTTCCCTCAGACAATGTTCTTTTTTGTTTGAAAAATAACAACACTTAGACAAATTCTGAAGGCTACATATTAACTCATATGTTCACTTGCAGTAGAGTTTGAGAAATTTATCTGGTGAAAATATAAAATGAACTCAATTCTCCTTGCAAAAAACTAAAACCATGAATACAGGCTTCACATTTTTTTTTTACTAAATCTTATCATAGAAAATATTTGACTAATTAAACTATTTAGACATAATTCTCTGTTTTTTACTTCTAGCTCAGAAATGGCTGAATTTGCCTTAGCAACTCCAATGGACAACTTGCTTCAGGAATGCAGATTTAATTTTAGAAATGTGATTCAAAATATATTGACCTAATATTTAAATCAGAATTCCCTAAAGGGCTTCTCTTACTTATAATGATAAGAATGATAAGGAGAAAATATCAAACTAACAAATATAAACTATTTATTCTGAAAAAATCAGATGTTACTGTTATATCAACTTGAGTTTTCTTTCCACTTATAAAAAGCATGCCAGAAATAGGTCAAGTTTTTAAAAAGCGCACATGTGATAAAAAGATAAAATGCAATTATGACTATGGCTGCTGCTGCTAAGTTGCTTCAGTCGTGTCCGACTCTGCCACCCCATAGACGGCAGCCCACCAGCCTCTGCTGTCCCTGGGATTCTCCTGGCAAGAACACTTGGGTAGGTTGTCATTTCCTTCTCCTATGACTATGGCAGTAGGACAAAAACAGTTTGCCAAAGAAATATTTTTTTTCTACTCATGCAATGCCAGTTTAGAGAATGCACTCTGGGTAGCAAATCCATGGTTTATGAGGGTGATCTTATTTTTACTACCCCAAATGATCTCATAGGTTGCAGGTCAAAATCTACACGTGCCGCGAATGAAAGTGATTGGAATTAGAAGTTGATACCACTTTCTAACTGGCTGACTATCTCTTATGGTGTCCCAACATTTTTGCAAGGTGTCTGCCCTCCTTCTTATCTTTCCTGGTAATGACTGACATCAACATATCTGCTATCTAAGAGAAAATAGCTCCCTGTCTGGCATTGAAAGTGATAGTTAAATTTAAGCTTCTGTGTTATATTTCCAAATGGTAGCCCATATAAGGGATGTTCATAAGGAAATGGCAACCCACTCCAGTACTCTTGCCTGGAAAATTCCATGGACTGAGGAGCCTGGTAGGCCACAGTCCATGGGGTTGCAAAGAGTCGGACACGACTGAGTGACTTCACTACTATAAGAGATAAAGGTGGTGAATACACAAAAGCAACCTGGAAAGAGACATCTCCTGGAGATGGGCTGTGAGTAACTTGTTTGTGTATTTTGAGGTAGTACACACAAGACAAGTTCCTGTGGCTGATTTTAGCAGATTTATTCACATTTGGGGCAGTTTCCAGAGGCTGCATGGCATAAGGAAAAAAAGGCTTTGGGTTCTGGTGCAAAATAGACAAAAGGACTGACTCTCATCTCCAACACTTGCCAGCTGTGTGGCTGTGAGAAAGTCACTTGGCCTGTTAGAGTTTCAGCATTCTTATCTATAAAATGGAGACAATGATAACTTACAATGTTGTTGTGAAGATTAAGACTAATACATTTAAACCTCTGAGTACCTAGTAGACATGCGATAGTGAGAGGTATAGTAATACTTCTGTGATTTCAAAGCTTCCCATGGACTATAGTAATATAGGTCAAGGTGCTTAGTCTTTTGATGTAGTTACGTAAAAACAGTATCTTTTCCCTTCCTTATTTCTTTTCTAATGTCTTCCTTCATATCTTCCTACCATTTCACCCTTAATGCCAAAGAATGCTCAAACTACCACACAACTGCACTCATCTCACACGCTAGTAAAGTAATGCTCAAAATTCTCCAAGCCGGCTTCAGCAATACATGAACCTTGAACTTCCTGATGTTCAAGCTGGTTTTAGAAAAGGCAGAGGAACCAGAGATCAACTTGCCAACATCCGCTGGATCATGGAAAAAGCAAGAGAGTTCCAGAAACACATCTATTTCTGCTTTATTGACTATGCCAAAGCCTTTGACTGTGTGGATCACAATAAAGTGTGGAAAATTCTGAAAGAGATAGGAATACCAGACCACCTGACCTGCCTCTTGAGAAATCTGTATGCAGGTCAGGAAGCAACAGTTAGAACTGGACATGGAACAACAGACTGGTTCCAAATAGGAAAAGGAGTACGTCAAGGCTGTATATTGTCACCCTGCGTACTTAACTTACATGCAGAGTACATCATGAGAAACACTGGACTGGAAGAAACACAAGCTGGAATCAAGATTGCCGGGAGAAATATCAATCACCTCAGATATGCAGATTACACCATCCTTATGGCAGAAAGTGAAGAGGAACTCAAAAGCCTCTTGATGAAAGTGAAAGTGGAGAGTGAAAAAGTTGGCTTAAAGCTCAACATTCAGAAAACGAAGATCATGGCATCCGGTCCCACCACTTCATGGGAAATAGATGGGGAAACAGTGGAAACAGTGTCAGACTTTATTTTTTGGGCTCCAAAATCACTACAGATGGTGACTGCAGCCACAAAATTAAAAGACGCTTACTCCTCGGAAGGAAACTTATGACCAACCTAGATAGCATATTCAAAAGCAGAGACATTACTTTGCCAACAAAGGTCCATCTAGTCAAGGCTGTGGTTTTTCCTGTGGTCATGTATGGATGTGAGAGTCGGACTATGAAGAAGGCTGAGTGCCGAAGAATTGATGCTTTTGAACTGTGGTGTTGGAGAAGACTCTTGAGAGTTTCTTGGACTGCAAGGAGATCCAACCAGTCCATTCTGAAGGAGATCAGCCTTGGGATTTCTTTGGAAGGAATGATGCTAAAGCTGAAACTCCAGTACTTTGGCCACCTCATGCGAAGAGTTGATTCATTGGAAAAGACTCTGATGCTGGGAAGGATTGGGGGCAGGAGGAGAAGGGGATGACAGAGGATGAGATGGCTGGATGGCATCACTGACTTGATGGATGTGAGTCTGAGTGAACTCCAGGAGTTGGTGATGGACAGGGAGGCCTGGCGTGCTGCAATTCATGGGGTCGCAAAGAGTTGGACATGACTGAGAGACTGAACTTAACTGACTGAATATGTTTTTAGGTGTATTTCATCCCGTTTCTTCCCTGGTGGCTCAGAGGGTAAAGCGTCTGCCTGCAATGTGGGAGACCTGAGTTCAATCCCTGGGTTGGGAAGATCCCACGGAGAAGGAAATGGCAATGCACTCCAGTAGTCTTGCCTGGAAAATCCCATGTACGGAGAAGCCTGGTAGGCTATAGTCCACGGGGGTTGCAAAGTGTCGGACACGACTGAGCAACTTCACTTTTTCATCCCGTTGCTAGTAGTAAATGTCATTGAATGTTGAGATTTCCAATCCATCTTAACTATATTATCTTCCAGCTTGTTTTTCTTTTGACATAAGCCAGAAGGAAAACTAGAGCTGTGAGGTTTTGCACAGAACATACCATTTGTTTTACTCAGAGGTTTATTCCTGGAACAAATTGAGCTTCCAAGCAATAAAGCTGCCGTGCACAAGGCTTCTTTAAAAGAAATTCTACTTGAAAATGTTTAGGGACTCGATTATTAGAAGAAAGTGACAAGCCTCTGATAACAAAGACTATTCCCTTCAAGAAATACAATACACTTCCTAAGTGAATTTCAGTGTAATTGTTTTTAGGGCAATATTGAGCTATGCTTCTGTGGTGTTTTTCTATGAGTGTAACTGGGTACTTAACCATGGAATCATACTTTGTATCCTAGAGCACGGGAAAGGACAGATGAGGCTGCTGGGGCTTTCTGAGCAATGCTGCTGGCTTGGAAGATAGCCCTGAGCAGGACTCTCAGTCTCCCTGAATTTCCATTTTTACATTACTGAGTTAGTTGGGTTTAGGATTTTCCTTCCTCTTAGGAACAGGTGTGTGTCTTGACTGTACTCTCTGCTCCTCTTGTCTCATTGTGATTTCTTCTTTGTATCTCTAGCTGTGGAAAATCATTGCTGCTAGTCTTCAAGTAATTTTTTTTAAAGATTTATTGTGATGTGGACCATTTTTAAAGTCTTTATTAAATTTGTTACAATATTGGTTCTTTTTAATGTTTTAGGTTTTCGGCCACAAGACACATGGACCTTAGTGCTCCAACCAGGGATCAAACCCACACTCCTTGCATTGGAAGGTGAAGTCTTAACCACTGGGCTACCAGGGAAATACCCAGGTCATTCTTATCAATAGTTGCTCTGTAAATAATTGTAATTTTGGTATGCCCGTGGGAGGAGGGGAGCTCAGAGACTTGCTACTCCACCAAGTTGTTTAATCCTGCTTCATTGTCCCTGGTACTAGTCCCTGTGACACCCCGGTTTTACTCATGAGAAAATCTCAGGGCCAAGAGTAAATCTTGTCTAGAACCTCTGAGCAATAAGCAACAGTGTTATCCTTCGACAAGATTACTTCTAACCCTGATTCACTACTAATATCCATGTCCTCTGAAAGCAAATTCTTTATTATAATTGATTTAGTCAGTGTATTCTTTAGTATTCCAAATGATGAAACCAGCTAAAACCTTCTGACTTTCACTTGGGGAGAAAAACAATTCACCTGGACAGTGATGTCTCAGGATTTTCCTGAGAGTCCTTATTTCTCATAAATCCCCAAGGCTGATCTGAATGATATTAAAATTCCCTAGGGTTTCTACTTTGTTGCAGTATGTGGATTATCTGCTTCTTTGTTCTCAAGCTTCCTTATAGGAAAATGGCATCATCCACTTGCTAATGTTTTATTGTTAAAGGGACATAAGGTCAACGGAGAAAAACTGCATTTCGCCCAAACCCAGGTTTGATACTTAGATCATCTGATATCAGAACAAGAGCTACACCTGCATCCACAAAGACTTCATGGTGTCTTAAGTTTTCTAAAACCCAAAGCTAAGTGCCAATTGTGAGGTTTTCTCAGACTGGTTGATTATTGCCAAAATTGGATTCAAGTGGCCAAAGTTCTATATGTTTTACTAAAATACACCAACCCTGATCTGATTTTATGGGAAGAACCAGACAACATAAAGGAGGTCTTAAAGGAGAGTTTGATGAACTCACTCTTCCTTGGGCACCTCAAATGATCATATTCCCTTTTCTCTGTTTGTATATGAAAAAGAAGGGAACACCCTTGGGGTGCTCACTCCAAATGTGGGCACCACAATTGACCCATAGCATATTATAGTCAGAAGTGGATCTTGTGTCATGGAGTCACCCCCACCCCCTTGCCTTGGAGCCACTATCAGTTCAGTCTCTCAGTCGTCGTGTCCAACTCTTTGCGACCCCATGAACCACAGCACACCAGGCCTCCCTGCCATCACCAGCTCCCAGAGTTTACCCAAACTCATGTCCACTGAGGCCATCCAACCATCTCATCCTCTGTCGTCCCCTTCTCCTCCTGCTCTCAATCTTTCCCAGCATCACGGTCTTTTGAAATGAGCCACTATGGCTACTGATATTTTGGTTAAGGCCATTAGGAAAATTATTGTGGATTCTCTTTAACTATCTTTGTACCTTGTTCAGTAGACGCTTTCCTGAATTCTCATCGGTCAATACTTCTCGGTCAGCTGCCTCACCTCTTGTGAAGTCCTTTTGCTAACTGCTCCTTATATAACTCTTTTATGTTTTAATAACCTTAACTCAGCTACTCTTCTCCCCTCCATCTCTGACAAAGCCTGTCATAACTCTTTAACACTGATGGATTGTCTCCTAACTCCTCATGATGATCTGAAGGAAATTTCTTTGAATAATGCTGACTTCTCTTGGTTCACTGATGGTTCTTATTTAAAAGATGACAATGGCAAATACCGTGCTGAGTATGCTTGTGCAACTCCTTTTGATATTGATGAGGCAGCACCGTTACATATGGCTACTTTGGCCCAACAGGATGAATATATGATCTTACATAACCTTGTATTTTAGCCAAGTTCAAGTAGATAGATATGCTTGGTAGTAGATATGCTTTTGGAGTAGCTCATGATTTTGGAATGTTGTTTAAGCAACATGACTTCCTTACTGTCAATGGAAATAAAATCTAAAATGGCCCTTATGTTCAGGAATTACTGGGTACAATAGTTTTACTTGCCACTTTAGCTATTACTAAGATTCCTGGATATTCTAAACTTGATGCTCTGGAAGTTAAGGCAATCACCTTGCTGACATTTCTCCAAGGAATGCTGCCCTTAAAGGAAACTAGAGCAGTCGAGCCTCTTTCATGGTCCAAAGGGATATTTTATCAAATGATAACTCAGAAAAACTGGCTACAAAAGCCAACAATTGGCTGCAGAAGAGGAAAAACAAGATTGGAAACTCAAGAACTGTTGGTCTGATACAAAGATATAGCTCTGGTTTGGACTAAATAACAACCCAGTCCTGCCACAGAGCCTAAAATTCCCATGAATAACAATTGGATCTTCATTAAACCATTTGTCCACTGATGAAATACAAAATCAGTATTGGAGGGGAAACATGTGGTGGTGATAGTAAATGAAGTTACCGAAGAGACCCTGTCTATTCAAAGGGATAGAAATCAAAAGGCAACATATATAGTTAGTGTGCTGTCTTAGTTCACTTGGGCTACTATCAAAAAATGCCATTAACTGGGTGGCTCATAAAAAATAAGTATCTGTTTCTCATAATTCTGGAGGCTGGGAAGTCTGAGGTCATGACTGTAACAGATTTGGTATCTGGTGAGCTCCCTGTTCTCACTGACTGCTGTCTTCTGACTATAACTTCACATGATGAAGGGGTAAAGGAGTTTTCTCCAGTCTCTTTCCTAAGGGCATTAATTCCATTTATGAAAGTTCTGCCCTCATGATCTAACCACCTCCCCCAAAACTCACCTTCTAGTACCATCCCATGGGGATTACACATGAATTTCAACACATGAATTGGGAGAACACAAACATTCTGTCTATGGCAAGTGTTTTTGAGTTGTAGAACTCTTTTATCAAATAATATATTTCAGAGAACTGCAAGGTACAAAATATAAGAGGGGAAGTTCTCTGGAACATGCTCAGAAGCCACGTCATGCCATCTCAAACACCTCTCATATCCTTTCATTCCAAACTCGGCAGCACCTGAGATACTTCCTGGTTACACTATGGCACTAAGAAATCCAATGGGAAGCAGCTGGTGCAAAATTGTGACTTATAATAAATGTGATCATTCAGATGATCAAACTCAGAAATATGTAGTTGGTCTTCCTCCATGGTTCCTGGCCCACAGTTCCTAAAACCCTTGGAATTTCCTGGCAATAGAGCCATGGGACTAACTTCTGTTATAATATTTTATGTCTTGTTCCCAGTTCTTGAAAATGATTCAAAACCATCAAGGTGAAATGGATGTCTTTCTATTCATAACAAGCCTTTCTACCATAACCGGATTTATGTTAATGAGGAGAATTTTGGAAAGCATCTACGGATGGGGGCTGGTTGCCAGGAGCACCAACCTTGAAAAGAGGGGTGGAACTTTAAGTCCTATCCTCTGATTTCCAGGGTGGGCAGAGGGGGATAGAAATGAATCAATTACCAATGGCCTGTGAATTTATCAATCATACCTATGCAATGAAATTTCCATAAAAACCCAAAAGGAGGTTATTTGGAGAGCTTCCAGGCTGAGGAATCAGAACACTTCCATTAACCACCATGCTGCTGCTGCTGCTAAGTTGCTTCAGTTGTGTTCGACTCTGTGCGACCCCATAGCCAGCAGCCCACTAGGCTCCCCCATCCCTAGGATTCTCTGGGAAATGGGTTGCCATTTCCTTCTCCAATGCATGAAAATGAAAAGCGAAAGTGAAGTCATTCAGTCATGTCTGACTCTTAGCGACCCCTTGGACTGCAGACCACCAAGCTCCTCCATCCATGAGATTTTCCAGGCAAGAGTACTAGAGTGGAGTGCCATAGCCTTCTCTGATTAACAACCATGCCAGGCCCCAAACTCCATGTGGTCAGAAGCTCCTTCATTTGAAACCTTGTTCTACGCATCTGTCTCTTCATCTGGCTGTTGATTTGTATCCTTCAATATCCTTTATAATGATTGGTAGTCTAATGAGTAAACAGGTTTCCTGAGTTTTCTGAACCACTCTAGCAAACTAATCAAACCCAAGGAGGATGCTGTGGGAACATCTGATTTATAGCCAGTTGCGTCAGAAGTCCAAGTAACAACCTGGACTTGCCACTGGTGTCTAAAGCGGAAGGTGGTTTTGTGGGACTGAACCCTTTACCTGTAGAATCTGATTCTACATCCAGACAGGTAGTGTGAGAATTTAGTTGAATTCTCGGATGCCCTGCTAGTGTCTGAGAATTGCTTGGTGGGAGGATATCTGTCCCCTCAATGTTGAAATTGGGTGTGGAACCTAGAAGAACTGGGAAAGCACGTTTAGACAGATATGGGTTCCAGTCTCAGCTCTGCATCTACTTGTTCTAGGACCTTGAGCAAACTAGTTCTGATTGATGAAGTTTCCTTACTGTGAAGGTTATACGAGTTAACAGTCATAAAATGTTATAATATTATCTGAGTAATAATATGCTGCTGTTGTTGTTGTTCAGTCGCTAAGTAACGTCCAACTCTTTGGTTTCTCATGGACTGTAGCCTGCCAGGCTCTTCTGTCCATGGGATTTCCCAGGCAAGAATACTGGAGTGGGTTGCCATTTCCTTCTCCAGGGGATCTTCAGGGTCCAAGGATAGAACCTACATCTCCTGCATTGGCAGACGGATTCTTTACCTCTGAGCCATCCAGGGAAGAGATGCTCAATAAACATCTTTCTTGGAAAAAAACTCAATAGAAGTTAACATTGAGCACTTTCTAATAAGTTAACTTGATGGGGTTTAGAGATTGCTTAAACAGTAAAGTTGTACCTAAAATGTCCATGAACCGTATTTATTTTCATTGCATAAAAACTGTAAGCTCCTCATAGAATCTCTATTTTCAGAGAGGAGATGGTGAAAACCCAAGACGCCACACAAAGCTATCACCACTCATTATGTTTCAGAAACATGAGTTAGAAACTGCAGCTGTCTCTCTGCTTTGAGAGCAGACAACAGCATCATTTTTGTAAATAAAAGTAGAGATAAAGTTACTGTAATAAACATTTCTACAATAACAAAGCAGAGAACAACAGAGACAAATAAATACCTGTTACCAGGGGAACATTTTCTCCAATAAAGGTATGCAGTAGCTCTCACAATAGACTTGTATAATAAATGATTCATCCAGAAACTAATATTTAATCAGTTCATACCTTTCATTGCTCTAAAAACCTTTTAAACACTGTAGCATATTTAAACATATTCAGGGTTATTTTTTGTTCAAGATTAATTCCTTAGTCAAACTTGTTTTAAAATGAATAAATGACACAGAAGGACACCATACCATTGTCTCCTAATCAAGGTTTCTTTAGATAAGTAACTTCTTACTTGCAATGTTTACCTTAGAAAATTTTTGACAATTTAAAAGGTTAATAAAAACTACTTTTGAAGTCATAGAAAGTACCTTCTACTGTGACATTAAGTAAATAGATTTCTATTTTTCTCTGGAATTGCTTCTTAGTTTTCATAGCACTGCAATGCTTTACCTACTTAATTTTATAATGTAAGTCATCAATAATGAAATATATTTGCTACATTCAGTGAAATGAAATGTGATATTACATTTTTTAAACATTAATGGATTTTCTTTACATTTAGCATTTCTTCCCGGTATATGACAATTCTCAGATTAATACAAATATTACCCTGAATTATTATACTTTTCCACAAGAGGGCTCTTGAAAAGCAAAAACACTGCCCATGATTAGTGATCTGCCTACATCTATTGGTAAGAATTAGAGAAACAAGATTTTTAAATATTTCCCTAAAAATTTACAAAATTAAAAAAATCACTTTGAATTAAATGAATATTTCCACTAACTAGAATTATCTAACAGTAATAAAAGTTAAAATTTATCAAGTACTTCCTATGTGGTGGACAATATGTAAAGTGCTGAAGATGAAGTAATTATTATTATTAATTGTACTTTAGAGGGTTACTGTAAGTGTGGAACTCAGAAGCCAGCTCTGAATCTCAGCTCTGCTATTTTTATTATTTCTCTGACTTTGAGCAAGATATTTGTCACTTAACTTCATCCTCTGTTCCTTTTCTATAAAATGAGATTGTTTATAAGCATTAAGGAAGTTAAGATGTGTAAAGCATTTAGAGGAATACCTGGCACATAGTAAGTACTTTGGAAGTTCTTGCTGCTACTGTTATAATGGAGGACAAAACTGAGGCACACGGATTAAACAAGTCACTCAGCTAGTGGCTCAACCAGCGGGTGAGAGCATATACTAACTAATATGGCTTTATAGTAAGAGACAATCGGCAATTCCAGCCCACAGCCAGGTGCCTCACGGCCAGCAACATGTATGCTCCTGACTTACCCTGTTCCCCTCACTGTTCCCTCCCATCACATTTACCATGTGAGATTAACCCTCTTCATAATCACTGGTTTATGTGTTGAACTCTGTCATATGATTATTTGGGTCCTAGGACAGTATCATATTTATTTTTACTTCCCTAGGATATAGTAGGTACTTACCTTGGTTAGCAAGGATTAACAAAAATGATTTAAAAATAAAAGTATGCTAATCTCTGTAACTGTTCTGCAAAACAGTTTGTTTTTTTTTTAATCCCATTTTACAGATGAATAAACAAATTCTTAGAGGCTACATCAACATCTCATAGCTTGGAAATAGCCAAGCTATTTGAAACCAGACCTATGTTCTTTTGGCTATAGAACACATACATGCTTATGGTTGTTTGTAGGCTTACTGACTAAAGAGAGTAAAGGATATTGTAAAGTAATTAGCCTCCAATTAAAATAAATAAATTTAAATTTAAAAAAATTTAGATCAAAAATTCAACAAGGTTAAAAATTCTGTAACTGATAACAGCTCAGAATTATTTTTATGGGCCATTTAAAAATGTGATCTGGAGAAGAATCTGGATGGGATTATGCTAAATGAGATAAGTCAGACAGAGAAAGACAAATACTGTATTGGTATCACTGAGACATGGAATCTAAAGAAAGCAAATCTATAAAAACAGAATACATTGGTGCTTACCAGGGGAAGCGGGGGCAGGGATTAGAGAGATAATTTTTAAGGGTACAAGTGGGCAACTAGTAAATAAATAAGTCCTGGAGATCTAATGTACAGCATACTCATGATAACAACAATAGTTTCACAAATTTGAAAGTTGCTAAGAGACTACATACTATTCCCACTACAAAAAAGGAATGATAATTCTGTGATAGAGTTGTTAGCTAATGCCAGGGTGGTAATCATATTGCAATATATAAATGTATCAGATCTGTATGGTGTAAACCTTAACCTTATACAACAGTAGTAGTGTTAGTAGCTCGGTCGTGTCCGACTCTTTGCCATCCCACAGACGATAGCCCACCAGGCTCCTCTGTCCATGGGATTCTCCAGGCAAGAATACTGGAGTGGGTAGCCTTTCCCCTCTCCAGAGGATCTTCCCGACCCAGGAATTGAACCCTGGTCTCTTGCATTGCAGGCAGATTCTTTACTGTTTTAGCTACAGGGAAGACCAAATCGTATACAATGTTGTATGTCAATTATATCTCAATAAGAATAAAGAAACATAAGCATGTAATTATGAGCAAATATTAATTTAATTACAATTAATAATTAAACTTATTTTTTTCAGCACTAGAGACACGATAGTGAACCAAAGCAGGTGTGGTTGCAGCTTTCAAAGACCTTTCATATATATTGGGAAGACATGAATTAAATTGTTGCCGAAATAATATAAAACCACAAATGTGAAAAACACAAAGACTGTTGGGTAATAAGAGTGTTTCATAAAGAGAATCAGCAGGTCAGGGGCTAGAGGAAGTTCCTTCTAAGGGGGATTTGTGAATTGATAGCTGAATGATGGATAGGTGTCAACCAGGTGAAAAGAGGAGGGAAGAATTTTATTCCAGGCAAAGCAAACAAGTGTGCAAAGGTCTTGTGGCAAGACACAGCTTGTGCTGAGATAGAGCTAACAAAAAAGTCAATAGAATAAGGAAATTAAGGAGGAGTACAGTTCAAGAAGAGGCTGAGGGTAGAAGGCACTTAGTTTAGAAAACATTTACTGGGAACATGCTATATCCTTACTATTACCATGTTGTTGATGTTGTTTAATCACAAAGTCCTGTCTGATTCTTTGTGCCCCTATGAATTGTAGCCTGCCAGGTTTGTCCATGGAATTCTTCAGGCAAGAATACTGGAGTGGGTTGCCATTTCCTTTTCCAGGGGATCTTCCCAACCCAGGGATGGAATCCAGTTTCTCCTGCGTTAGCAGGCATTTTCTTTACAGCTAAGCTACCAGGACAAAGTAGACCTTAAAATAAAGAATATTACAAGAGATAAGGAAGGACACTACATAATGATCAAGGGATCAATCCAAGAGGAAGACTTAACAATTGTAAATATCGTGTTCAGCTGGTAAAGAATCCGCCCGTAATGCAGGAGACCTGGGTTCAATCCCTAGGTTTGGAAGATTCCCTGGAGAAGGGAAAGGCTACCCACTCCAGTATTCTGGCCTGGAGAATTCCAGGGGATTCTCTACAGTCCATGCGGTTGCAAAGAGTTGGACACCACTGAATGACTTTCACTTTCATTTTCACTTTTATGCACTCAACAATCTGCAGTGATTTTGGAGCCCCAAAAAATAAAGTCTGACACTGTTTCCCCTGTTTCCCCATCTATTTCCCATGAAGTGATGGGACCAGATGCCATGATCTTCGTTTTCTGAATGTTGAGCTTTAAGCCAACTTTTTCACTCTCCTCTTTCACTTTCATCAAGAGGCTTTTGAGTTCCCTCTTCACTTTCTGCCATAAGGATGGTGTCATCTGCATATCTGAGGTTATTGATATTTCTCCCGGCAATCTTGATTCCAGCTTGTGTTTCTTCCAGCCCAGCGTTTCTCATGATGTACTCTGCATATAAGTTAAATAAGCAAGGTGACAATATACAGCCTTGACTCCTTTTCCTATTTGGAACCAGTCTGTTGTTCCATGTCCAGTTCTAACGGTTGCTTCCTGACCTGCATACAGGTTTCTCAGGAGGCAGGTCAGGTGGTCTGATATTCCCATCTCTTGAAGAATTTTCCACAGTCAAAGCCTTGTGGATCACAATAAACTGTGGAAAATTCTCTAAAATCACTGCAGACAGTGACTGCTGCCATGAAATTAAAAGACGCTTACTCCTTGGAAGAAAAGTTATGACCAACCTAGATAGCATATTGAAAAGCAGAGTCATTACTTTGCCAACAAAGGTCTGTCTAGTCAAGGCTATGGTTTTTCCAGTGGTCAGGTATGGATGTGAGAGTTGGACTGTGAAGAAAGCTGAGCGCTGAAGAATTGATGCTTTTGAACTGTGGTGTTGGAGAAGACTCTTGAGAGTCCCTTGGACTGCAAGGAGATCCAACCAGTCCATTGTGAAGGAGATCAGCCCTGGGATTTCTTTGGAAGGAATGATGCTCAAGCTGAAACTCCAGTACTTTGGCCACCTCATGCGAAGAGTTGACTCATTGGAAAAGACTGATGCTGGGAGGGATTGAGGGCAGGAGGAGAAGGGGACGACAGAGGATGAGATGGCTGGATGGCCTCACTGACTCGATGGACGTGAGTCTGAGTGAACTCCGGGAGTTGGTGATGGACAGGGAAGCCTGACGTGCTGCGATTCATGGGGTCACAAAGAGTCGGACACGACTGAGCGACTGAACTGAACTGAACTGAACATAGGAGCACCTCAATCATGAGACAGACACTAACAGACATAAAAGGAGGAATTGACAGTAAAACAATAGTAGTAGGAGACTTTAACACCTCAGTCACACCAATGGACAGATCATGAAAACAGAAAATTAATAAGGAAACACAAGTCTTAAATGATACATTAGACATGTATCGTTGATGGATCTCATTGATAACCTCAGGACATTCCATTGAAATGCAGAAGAATACACCTTCTTATCAAGTGCACATGGAACATTCTCCAGGATAGACCACACCTGGGTCACAGATCAAACCTCAGTAAATTTAAGGAAATTGAAATGGTACCACGCATCTTTCCTGAGCTACCAGGGAAGCTCAGGGTACAGAGAAATCAAAGTGTTAAAGCATTTTTCTCTCAAGGAACTACTGAATCTGGAAAAACATGGACACATAGGCAAGCACGAACCGCTAAATACGATGTTGTCAGTACTGTGGGAGTGCAATCTTGTGCGTGCCTGCTCAGTCAAGGAGGAACAAATTGTAGAGGCTCCACATTCAGTAATTAAAATTTGAGCTGAAATTTAAAGGAATTCTATACAAGAGTATAAAAAGATGCATGAAGTATAAATAGCGATCATAAATCTATTAAATCTTTGAAGAATCTATTTTTGGAGACAATTCTCTTTTCTTTCTGCTTCCTAATTTGGAAAACACGAAACGTGTATCGCGTCATTAGGCATTTCTCAACCTCCGCCACTAGGTGGCAAACGTTTCCAAACTATGGCAGGCGCCTGTACTGAACGTCAGAGCCTGTTGGGACTTCTTTTGGTGGTTAACTCTGCAGCAATCACAAACCGAATAATCTGAAATATTCTCGTTATTGTCATATTGACCACCTTTACTGTTCTTATGAAATAAAAGATAGCAACAGGAACAAAATTGCATTAAAATGTAAACACAGGTTTTATTGGCAGAGATTAAAATTCTGCTCTTTTAACAATAGAACCTTCCACTTCAGGCTCAGAACAAGGCCAGAGAAGTGGAGCAGCCCCATCACAGATTTTCATCTCCATGGCAACCTTTTCAGCTCCATGCACAATTAAAGCTACAGTATCATTTTGTCAGGAAGAAAAAAAAAATTGTACTACTGGCTGGTATTCATTTTTTTAGAAGGAACTGGAGAAATTTAATTGATTCTAATTAGTGAGGCTGAATTATAGGGAGGAAGGAATAGATTTGAAAATGCTTCACATAAGCAGCCCTATATTTCTCTTCCATCGGCAAATGAAAATATGTATTTTGTGCAATTTGATGCACTGCCATTATCACTATCCTCTTTAGCTTCCTTTGACAACAGCTCTTTTGTGCCAGCTTTCTCAAAAATCCAGCTTAATTCCCCTTTAGGCTATATTTATGGGTGAATAAATCTGTTCAATCCATTAGCAATTAAATATAGACCAGATGGTCTGGAAAGTGTTGGGACTCCCTCAGAATCCTGGAATAACCTCAACTCTAGGCCTTGTGCTCTTTTCCCCTTCTGAAGGTATTTCTGGGTTTTTGTTGTCAGTAAGAAAGGAATAGAGTTCATATTCCCTTTGTCCTAAAGGGAACTGTTCAGAATTTCTGAAGGATTACCAAGAAAAGACTTATAGGATTAAAAAGGAAAACAAAGTTTAGTTGAACAAGAATTTAGTATATGAAGAACAAATGATTGCTAAAGGATTTTGTGGCTTAATGACTTTTCAATAGCATATAAAATGACATTTGAAATAGAGTGAAGACCAGATCACTCGCTCCTGTAAAAATTAATAAAGAAAGAATAAGATACTAATGGGTCCTGAGCTTTCATATTATTTCATGAAAGCAATAACATGACAGATTTTGTTGAATTGAAGACATTTCTGAGATTCCTGAGAAGGGTTATAATAGAATGTTTTTCCATGAAAATCATAAACATATTTATGTATTTTTTTTCTTTCTTTTAGAAATGCACAGATATAGTCATTTCTGAAATCAGAAAGATGGGAAAGGAGATTTCTCATGGACCCTTTTTGTCCCA
The DNA here is from genome assembly GCF_029378745.1 of Bos indicus. Taxonomy (NCBI): domain Eukaryota; kingdom Metazoa; phylum Chordata; class Mammalia; order Artiodactyla; family Bovidae; genus Bos; species Bos indicus. Next base: position 44,467,651 of record NC_091762.1, on the reverse strand, counting down.
GTATCCTATGTTTTTACCAGTATGAAATATAGGTACTATGGCACCGTTGCTTCATTCTCTTCAACCATAGTTGCTGCTGCTGCTGCTGCTAAGTCGCTTCAGTCGTGTCCGACTCTGTGCGACCCCATAGATGGCAGCCCACCAGGCTCCCCCATCCCTGGGATTCTCCAGGCAACCATACATCTTATAAAACTGGCTGGGAGCAATAGAGTAGCAGACTGTGATCCAGGTCACTTGTGGGTAGATGCTGTCATTGCTTTTTAAAGGCACTATTATTAACCCCTTTTTTCATAGACAAATTGAGACAAAGAGTAATTATATGTCTTTTCCAAGACTAAGTCCACTGAAGATTAAATATATTTGTGTGTCCAGTATGCTTTGGTTAACTACACTCACTTCAGTCTTTTCTAAAAGTGAACAGAGGTTGCCCCATCCCTGGCCCAACAGCAGACATGGACAAAGACGAATCCTGGAATGGACATGGGACATAAACTTTGCCAATGGAAATTGTTTATAGCCTGAGAAAGTAAACATTTCTTTTTGGTTGTGGGGCTAATGTAAATCTGGAAATATTGGTGGTCTTTTTTTCCATCTTATAGGGAGAACTTGTCTTAAAATGAAGCCAACACAATTAAAGCAAGGAAAATATACCCTTCTACACATGAATATTTTTTAACACATTGATTTTAACATATGGAGACATAGATGCCTGGTTAGATTTTAACTATGAGGTGAAGAAAGAAAGAGAAAATATGTTGAATGATGCTATCTAATGAGCTCTTATAACTAGAGCCTGACAAACTCGCCTGGATCCTTATAACCTGTAAGCATGAGGAGTTTTTTTTTTTTTTTTTTAAGTTTTACTTTTTAAATTATCATGTAGTCAAGTAGATTTCTTTTGCATGTACAGTTCTATGAATTTTGGCACTGCACAGATTCAAGTAACAACTGCCATTATTAGGATATGAAAAGAGTTCCTTCTATTACTTCGAACAACTTCATCATGCCATTACTTTTAGCTATACCTCTTTTACTCCTAACCCTTGGTAACCATGAATTTTGCATGTCTATAGATTTATCTTTTTGAGCTATGCTATGTGTGTTCACGTTTAGTTGTCTCCGACTCTTTGTGACCCCATGGACTGTGGCCCATCCTTTGTCTGCGGGATTACCCAGCAAGAATACTGGAATGGGTTGCCATTTCCTCCTGCAGGGGATCTTCCCCACCTAGGGATCGAATGTGTGTTTTCTGGATCTCCTGCATTGGCGGGCAGATTCTTTACCACCGAGCCATCTGGGAAGCCCATCATCTTTTTGAGAATGTCCTATAAGTGGAATCACATGGTACACAACCTTTTGAAACAGGCTCATTTTCCTCAACACAATGCATTTGAGATTCATCCAAACTGTGGTGTGTATCAATAGCTTGTTCCTTTCTATTGTTGAATGGTATTTCATTGCACAGAAGTATCACAGTTGTCCATTCACTCACTGAAAAACTTTGGAATGTTTCTTCTTTTGGACGGACCACTACATAAGCATGTATGTACAGGTGATTTTTATGAACATAGTTTTCATCCCTCCAACACTCATGGGAGTTGCTGAGTCATGGAACATATGTTTAACCTTATTAAAAACCACCCAAATGTTTTACATATTTTCATCACCAAGTTATGATGAACCTAGACAGCATATTAAGAAACAGAGACATTACTTTGTCAACAAAGGTCCATCTAGTCAAGGCTATGGTTTTTCCAGTAGTCATGTATGGATGTGAGAGTTGGACTATAAAGAAAGCTGAGCGCCGAAGAATTGATGCTTTTGAACTGTGGTGTTGGAGAAGACTCTTGAGGGTCCCTTGGACAGCAAGGAGATCCAACCAGTCCATCCTAAAGGAGATCAGTCCTGAGTGCTCATTCGAAGGACTGATGTTAAAGCTGAAACTCCAATACTTTGGTCAACTTTTGAGAAGAACTAACTCACTGGAAAAGACCCTGATGCTGGGAAAGATTAAAGGCAGAAGAAGAAAGGGACAACAGAGGATGAAATGGTTGGATGGCATCACTGACTCAATGGACATGAGTTTGAGTGAACTCCGGGAGTTGGTGATGGACAGGGAGGCCTGGCGTGCTGCAGTCCATGGGATTGCAAAGAGTTGGACATGACTGAGTGACTGAACTGAACTGAACTGATCACCAATATTAAGGTAGGAGAGTTGTAGTTCCTCTGCTTCCTCCTCAGCTCTTAGTATTGTCAATACACTTTTGTTAACAGAGAAGAACAAAATCTGACTACTTGTTGGATCTGTCTCTTTTACTTTAACCTTTGCCTCCCATTGTTTTTGTTTACTTAAAGCACACATAACGGCCTGCCTCAGGGAACCTTGCCCTTCCAGCTGAATGTTAAACCAAAATGCGTTCAGGACCCTGTTTCTGGATGACTATAGGAAGGAAGAAGTTAATACATCCCTTCTCAAAGGCTTACCATTCTAGGAGACAGTTGAAAGATTCATGGTCTTTTTCTTCCTCACCTCCTCTCCATCTCTTTTCTATAAAATAACCTGGCATCCAGACCCCAGTAAGATGGTTATTTTGAGACATTATTCTGCCATCTTCTGGATCAGCTGGGTTTCCAGATAAAGTCGTAGTTGTATCTCATTATGGTTTGATGTAGCATTTCACTATGTTTAATGATGTCGGGCTTCCCTGGTAGCTCAGATGGTAAAGCATCTGCCTACAATGCAGGACACCCAGGTTCGATCCCTGGGTCGGGAAGATTCCCTGGAGAAGGAAATGGCAACCCACTCCAGTATTCTTGCCTGGAGATTCTCATGGATGGAGGAGCTCGGTGGGCTACAGTCCATGTGTTCGCAAAGAGTCGGACGTGACTGAGTGACTTCACTTTCACTTTAATGATGTTTAACATTTTTTAAATGTATTGATTGCCATCCTTATTACCTCTTTGGTGAATGTCCAGACTTTTGACTATTTTCAAAATTAGTCTTAATTTCTTAATGTTGAATGTTCAGGTTTCTTCATATACTCAGGATATATGACTTGCATTTCCCTCCAGTTTTTAGCTTGTCTTTTCATTCTCTTAAGATTTTCTTTCACAGAACAAAAGTTTTTAATTTTGATGACATTGCATTTATCATTTTTTTTCTTTTATGAATTGTAATTTTGGTGTCATGCCTAAAAACTTTTGCCTTACCCCAGGTCCCAAAGCTTTTCTCTTATGCTTTCTTCTAAGCCCCTTGTAAGTGTGTTCATGTTAGGTCAAGTCTGACTGTGTCTCCATGGGCTGTAGCCCATCAGACTCCTCTGTCCATAGGATTTTCCAGGGAAGAATACTAGAGTGGGTCACTGTTTCCTTCTCCAGTGGATCTTCCTAACCCAGGGATCAAACCTACGTCTTCTGCGTTGGCAGGCAGATTCGTTACCATTGAGCCACCGGGGAATACTTTAAGCTCCTTAGATGATTCTAATTGGAGAAGGAAATGGCAACCCATTCCAGTGTTCTTGCCTGGAGAATCCCAAGGACGGGGAAGCCTGGTGGGCTGCCGTCTGTGGGGTCACACAGAGTGTGAAGTGACTTAGCAGCAGCAGCAGCAGATGATTCTAATACAAAGTTAACTTTGAAAAGAGCTACCACTCTATCTGGGCTTCCCTGGTGGCACAATTTTAAAGAGTCTGCCTATCGGTGAAGGAAACACAAAAAAGTAGTTTCCCTCCATGGGTTGGGAAATCCTCTGGAGTAGAAAATGACAACCTTATCTAGTATTCTTGCTTGGAAAATTCCATGGACAGAGGAGCCTGGAGGGCTACAGTACAGTCTATAAGGTCACACAGAATCAGACACAAGTGAGCACGCACACACCACTCTATCCAGGAAGCCAGTATTCTATAGATGTTGATGAAAAGATCTGGCTTGAGACTAATCTACATCCATTGTGGGATTTGGGCAGAAACTAGTGTATTTGGTCAATTTGCCAAATAGAATTTTGGAGATTAAACTATATAAAAGACAGAAACTTCCCATAGAAACTCATGTTAAAAGACAAAAAAAAAAAAAAAAAAAAAACCAGGCACACGCACCTAATAACAACTTTAAATTTGGGTGAGGAAATGTTTCTTAGAACAAATGGTGCTCTTAGTTGCCTCTGAGTTTCTGTTTGAATTACAGATGACAGCAATTCAAATATAAAAGAAACATTTCACTCTAATGATCTATTATCTGCCTGTATTTGCCCAGTGCATCACCAGCAGCAACCAATGAAACTGGTGATATTGCTTAGCTAAGATGGTGATACAATGGTTCCCAGGAAAACCAGCAGCACTGGTGCCTACTGAAGTGGCAGAGATTGGAGAAGCCAGTGCAGAAGCAGGAATGGTAATGCTGCCTGTTTGGAAAAGTGATACCGAATGGAAAGAAGCAACACCTTGAATAATTTTAAATGTTTGTATTTACATTTTTAATTGCCGTGACTTAATAGCATAAATAAAAAGTATATGTTCTTAAAATGAAAAGCTTGCATTTATATATATGCATATATATAAATGTACCCTGACTTAGAACAAGATACAAATCAAGGCTCTATTTTTGCCTCTGCCTGATCTATTCCCAGTTTCCAGAAGTAAATAATATTCTGACTGCTGTCATCATTGATTATTTTGCCTGTTCTTAAAGTTCACATAGTGAATAGAATTATACAACATAGCTGACCTTTCTCATTCCACATAATGTCCATGAGATTGATCCATATGGTTTCACATACCATTATTTCATTCATTTTTACTATTGGGTGCTGCTGGGTAAAATTCCATTATATGAACACATCATAGTTTATTTATTAATATCCATCCTATTGATGGGCCCTTGGGTGGTTTCCAATTTTTAGCTGTCATGAATAAAGTTGCTTCAAATATTCTTGTGTGTGTGCGTATGCATAAATGTATCTACTTATTTCACTTAAGGAAGTACCCATGAGTTAAGCTGTTTGTTATGGTTCTTAGTCTTATTTTGTCCGACTCTCTGTGGCCCCATGGACTGTAGCCTGCCAGAATCCTCTGTCCATGAAATTTTCCAGGGAAGGATGTTGGAGCAGGTTGCCATTTCATACTCTAGGGGATCTTCCTGACCCAAGAATAGGACCCATGTCTCTGAGTCTCCTGCATTGGCAGGTGGGTTCTTTACTACTGTGCCGCCTGGGAAGCCCAAACTCTTTGATTATAGCGGATGTTTATGTTTACATTTAGAGAAAAATTTATACTCCCATAGCAAAATATGAACATTCCAGTTGTTTGTTATTCTTACCAACAGTTGGTATGGTCAGTCTTTTTAACTTTAGCTGTTTGAGGAGGGTAAGAGTATCACATTTTAATTATTTTAATTTGCATTTCTATGGTGAGTGACTTTGTTGATCACCTTTTTCTATGCTTTTTAATCATTAGCTATCCTTTTTTGCCAAATGCATGGTTTGTTTTTTGCTTGTTGATTTCAGGGATTCTTTATATGTTCTGAGCATTTGTCAGATGTATGTGTTGTTAATATAGTCTTTACATTCTGTAGCATAATGTTTCCCTTTAATGGTGATTTTTAATGAATTAAAATTTACCTTTTATAGTTAGGTACATAATATAGCTCAAATTAATTTTTGAATTAGAGTTCAAAGTTCATTTCTAAACAATTTAAGTATCTAGTTGGTCCAGCTGTACTTATTGATAAGAACATCATTTCTCCATTGAAAGTACTGATGCTTTACTTTTCTATCAGGTGACCAGAAATATATGTCTTTCTATCCTTTATCCATTCCATCAATCTCTTTGTCTATCCTTGCCCCATACTTGACTATCTTATTAGCTGCATTTTAATTATTGATAGTCCTCCAAATTTATTTTACTCCTTCAAGATTATATATGTCCTTTTATAACCATTGCTGCTTTGTGTAGACTGCAAAACCAATTTGTCAATTTACTCCAAAAGAAGTCTGCTAGAATTTTTATTGTGATTTTATCAGCCTGTGTATCAGTCATGAACACGATTTATCTATTTATTTGACCCTTCTATAATTTCTCTAAGCAATATTTTGTAATTTTTAGTGTACAGATCTAGCTACTAGCCTGCTAGAGATGGAGAGTACACAGAACAACTCAGCAGAGAAGGACCTTAGGGCAGGGAGGAGACCAGAGTCAGTGAGTTATCAGTGAACTGCAAGAAAACTAGGTCACCTGGGAATTTACATTCCTTCTTCTCAAGCTCCATTAACGTTAACAAGTATACTTTTTCTACTCAAAGATAATACTATACTAGCTAGCATAACAATCCCCTTAGAGTCACTAACTATAGATGTTAACCACATATACAAACACAGCTATTGATTAATTCACTGTTTACTACATCTTGGTCATGCTGACAAAAAAAATTGTCATGCCAAGAAATGATGACAGCCATCAGAAGCTGTGGGAAACAAAGAATGGACTTTCCCCTTGGTCTTCTGGAGGTAATGTTCTGCTGACACCTGAATGTCATACTTCTAGCTTCCTAAACTGTGAGAAAATGAGTTTCTGTTGCTTTAAGCCACCAAGTTTGCAGTAATTTGCTAGACTGGCCAGAGAAACTGATACAGGTGGCTTGGAGCTATAGATTTAGGAATCATGGGCAAAAATAGAAGGGGGAAGACGAATGAGACGAAAGATGTCATGTAACAGAAATGCAAGAGAAAGCATGTTTCAAGATTATGGAATGCAAAAGAAAGAGCAAGCAAGATAAAGATTAAAAGATTGTATTAGATTTAGCAACAAACAGCGATGAGAATCTTTTTGAAAACAGTTCCATTTTAAAAACAAAAAGCACACTTTAACATGCAGCATGGTTACAGGTTAAATGAGGACTTACAAATGGTAATTCTAGATCCCTTTTTTGTTTCTTTTTTTCAAAATGCTTGAGTTTGAAGAGGAAAGAAGTAATACTACTGTCATTAAAGAGATAAGCAGGGTGACTGTTTGCTCCATTGTTTAAGACAGAAAAGGCTACCAACTGTTTAAATCCTCTTCAACCTGTGAAATAGCAGAGAAAAAAAGTTAGTGTAAATAGAAGAGGAAGAAATTGATAAAACCCAATCCCTGAGTAAACAGGCAGGTTTATAACACAAGACTTTAGGCAAGAAAGATAGTAACTTTTCTACTGTAAACATCAGGGAGGAATGAGTTCAGACAAATTAAAGATGGGATTTACAGAAGCTGTGGAAGATTTTGTGTGATGGTCCCTATTTTCTATTTTCTCTGCAAGTTGAAGGTGAAGTTATTTACTAAAAGTGAAGGGCAAACCCTGGAATTAGAAAGTTCTGAAATTTAAAAAAAAAAAAAAAGTTTTTTTTTTTTTTAAATAGCCAATCTGGATAGCGGAAGAGAAAGCTAGTTAGAAAAAGAACAATTGGATATTTCTTCACAATGCTGATATACATTTTTGCTTGAAAATTATCAATTTATAGTGGCACCAATCTGAACATAGTAAAGGTTTCTGCTACAATGCTCAGATTACAGGGAAAAAAGAGGCATTTTGGATTGATCTAGTGTTTGTATTTTCTCAGTTGGGGTTAATGGAAAGACAAACTGATGATCAGAAACAATAGCAAGAGAAGAGTTGAAATAATAGACATATTTCTGGGCTTGATAAGGTTTTTTTTAATATTTATTTTTTATCCCTGTACTCCAGTACCTAATCGGAACAAATGATATGCCATGCTGTCCAAGGAAGAAAAACAGTCATGAAATGAAAGCTTCCAAAAGGAAGCCAAGGGAAGGAAGAAAGGGATGGGTTGCAGAGGGCATAGAAGTAAGGGCCAGAGGAGACTGACAAGTCCGATAGTCTTGGATTATGATTGTGGCTGTGTCATTTGCTTCATTAAATTTAAACATCTTGAAAAATGGTTATTCGTGAGTGGGTTTCCAGGGATATTTCTAAAGAGATGGAGGGAAAAGGGTAGGGGGAAGTAAGGACAAAGAAATCTTAACAAAAGTGAAGACATTCCATTTTTAACAACAGATTTTTTTGTGGTTCTCCCCTAGGGTTGCCATATAAAACATATAATGCCCAGGTACATTTGAATTTCAAATAAGTAATGAGCAAAATTTTACATAAATATGTCCCAAATATCTCATGGGATATAATTACACTAAAAAAGTATTTGTTCTTTATCTGAAATTCAAATTTAACTGGGTGTCGTGCAGCTTTATTTCCTCTATCTGGCAGCCCTATTGCTCCTCTGCCAATAAAAATGGTTTATAGTCAGTTTTGCCAAGGAGTAGAATCACACAGCAACATCACCACTGGGAGAGATTAAAGTACTAGATTAAAAAAAAAAAAAATGTTGCGTTTATAATGTCTGTACCAGGAAGTTTCTCGAAAAAGTGTTCAAAATTTAAATTACAAGTGTGTATGTTATTCTGAATTCTACTTTATTTTGTTTTCTTTCTACAAAAGAAATTATATTTATTAGTATATCCTAGAAATATGTCTGGTCCTCATTATAGTGTACATGGAGTGAAGCTCTTTTCACATTATGACTGCTTCCCTTCATCCTGAAGATATCTAAGTGAAACCTGTCTATCTCTAAGTCATGAATGAGTAAGTAAAGTTGAGAGACTGCATGTTATGCCATGAAAGCCCACCTTAAGAAAGAAGATTGGATGTCTGGAACTAAAGACAAAAAAAAAAAAAAAATGCCTGATGAGATCTTTGAAACCACTAAAGATGACATAATAGAAGTGAATACATGAAGAGTAATGACTCCATGTCAGACATTGGCCTAAGTGCTTCATGTGTATTAATTCTCATTGCAATCTTATGGGTCAGATATTATTAATCTTCATATTTTGTAGAATGCAACTAAGAGGTCAAGTTCAAGATCACTAAGTTAGGAAACAGCAGAACAAGGATTTGAATGTAGATAGCTCAGCAACAGAGCATGTGCTCTTATCCAGTGAATCACATCTTTTTAATATACTCAGAAAAGCTTTTGGATTAAAAGATATTTAGGTAAACACTCTACTGTTACAAAAGAAAAATAGTCTTCATATTGTTAGCAGCTGGCATGGTGCTTAGTACATATAGGTGAACAGTAAATGTTGTTGATTGTCTAAAATATTCTCTATCCTCAGTGTAGCTAAAGCACTGTTCATTCTTCTATTGCAGTACTTAAAACACTGTCTTGAATTTATTTGTTATTTAGATATTTTCGTGTAGTAATTTATGACCTCTTTTGGATTAGGAATCTTGGTATTTATTTTCTTATTCTTAGCTCTTATAGCTTCTTCTATACCTAGAGTTAGCTTGATTAATGTTAAATGAAGGTATAAATGAATGAATTAAAAAAGAAAGTGAATTGTAAAAATTTAAACTGGGATTCAGACATTTTCTTTTGTTTTGAAGGCATCAATCTTCTATAAAATTTTCTAAATCTGCTATGAAATTAAAGTAGAAAAGGAGATGGCTCTCTAGTGTATAATGCTAGAGAGCCAAAAGCATTGCAGGGATGGACTCTGGCTTGACTCATTTAATAATTATGCAGAAAAACTACCTCAAGTGCCTTTTACTAGGTTTAAATGTTAATCTCATGTGACTTCCTTTTTGGAGTCTGCATCTTAATATGAAAGCTTTTCAGACTTTGGATCAAGATGTTATTCCCCCCAGTAAAGTGGAATATAGAGGAAGAATTGTATAGTTTCATATGTTTACACAATTTATAGAGTTGTTTTTGTTGTTCAGTTACTAAGTCCTGTCCCACTCTTTGTGACCCCATGGACTGTAGTCCACCAAGCTCCTCTGTCCATGGGATTTCCCAGGCAAGAATACTGGAGAGAGTTGCCATTTCCTTTCCAGGAGATCTTCCCGACCCAGGGATTGAACCTGCATACCTGCATCTCTTGTGTCTCCTGCATTGACAGGCTGATTCTTTACCACTAGCGCCACCTGGGAAGCTCTATATAGAGTTATAGTTACATATTATATATGTATAGTAACATTATCAAAGAAGGCAATGGCACCCCACTCCAGTACTCTTGCCTGGAAAATCCCATGGATGGAGGAGCCTGGTAGGCTGCAGTCCATGGGGTCGCTAAGAGTCGGACACGACTGAGCGACTTTCCTTTCAGTTTTCACTTTCATGCATTGGAGAAGGAAATGGCAACCCACTCCAATATTCTTTCCTGGAGAATCCCAGGGACGGGGGAGCTGGTGGGCTGCCGTCTATGGGGTTGCACAGAGTTGGACACGACTGAAGTGACTTAGCAGTAACATTTTATATATATATATATATATATATATATATATATATAGTATATGTGTATACATATATGTATAGTAACTATAATTATAACATATATAATAATCACATGTAGTTATCAGAGGCTATGGTAAGGAAATGTTTTAAAATGTTCACCATCAGTATGTCAAATATATGGAAAAGTAAATTAGCAAAAACTAATCCATGAACACATATGTTGACCCTTTAATTCCACATTTAACAACTATTTTTTGAGTATTGTGCTAAAGGCTGATTATAGTGTGTTAAACAAAATACTCCCTATCTTTACAGCTTAGTGGAGGAGATCAGAATAAAAAATTGTAAATCAATGAGTAAACACAAAATTTTATATTCTACCATTAGTTGTGCAAATAAACAGACTGCAATTGCAAAGAATCACAGTAAGGCCTAGTTTAGATTGCAGGAGGTGGTCATAGGAGACTTAAGAGTTTTGTCTGACCCATCTTTGTAGTAAGAGATTTCTAATAAAACTCTGGTTGGGATTTATCATGTTGACATTATCATCTAGTTATGACTTCTATGTATGACACTCCATCATCTAGTTATGACTTCTATGTGTGACACTCCAATTATGTTTCACTCTTTAAATCACCTTAAAATCTTATACATGTCATAATAATCAGACCAAAGATGATTTGGCCATTTAAAATTTCTACCCCTTTCTAATTAATAATATGAATTGGAACATATGACACATCCGTAGTTAATTAGTAATATGAGGTAAAATAGTACTAATCACAGTTATAGGTACATTAATGTCTTATAAATTAAAGTGGTATATAAATCTTACCCTAAAGCTATGTGTAGAAATTATCTGGCCAAATATCTTTCTTTTCTGTCTTCTGGTGGACAATTAAGCTCTCCATAGAAAAGGCTGGGCCAGTATGGGAATGTTAAGCCTAGATAGATATTCATATTCCCTTTAAGTTTGACAAGTAATACATGTGGAAAAGGGGCTAAAATGGTGGACAAAAAGTGATAGACAGACAGGAGGAATGAGATAATGGTGCAAATTTGAAGGTGACTGAGCTGGATGATGACTATTTTCAAAAAAATTTTAGGAGAGTTTTCATACTGAGAAAGTTTTTGAATAATAATAGCACAATATTAGCTTCCATTTCTTATATTCTTGCAATGTGCCTGGTCCTGTGCTTCACAAATGTCTTATTCAAACTTCTTGACTACCCCATGGGGTCAGAATCATTATCCCCACTTTACAAATACAGAACTGAGATTCAGAGAGGGAAGTGGCATGCCCAGTGTCACACATCTCGTCAAATGGAAGAACCAGGGTTCAAACTTATGTCCATCTGACTCCAAGGTCTTTTTGGTATATCTCATTGCCTCCATGGGCTTTCCCAGAGACTCTTTCCCAGAGGCAAAGAAGCTGTCTGCCAAATGCAGGAGATGTGGGTTTGATCCCTGGGTTGGGAAGATCCGCTGGAGAAGGAAATGGCAACCCACTCCTTGGGTTGTATTCTTGACTGGGAAATCCCAAGGACAGAGGAGCCTGGTGGGCTACAGTCCATGGGGTCACAAAAGAATTGGACTAAACAATAACAACATTGCCTCCTTACTGAAGATTTACAACTTTCCTAGGTTTTTTCAGCAATGTGGAAACTATTTTTTCTGGGCCTAGAAGATGTGGAAGAGATCATTAAATGTGCAAATTGATTTATGTTAAAATCAATGAATTTTGAATGAATATTTCACTAATGGCTTCTTACAAGGTGCTATATTTAGTATTTGCATAGCATTATGCCATGCCATGCTTTGGGACAGAGCAAATGTATTCCCATGAAAAATATTTATTGGACACTCCAAAGGCAAATGAAATTCCAAACTATTCCTATGTTTTCATGGGCGACTCTAAAATAGTGGTTTATACTTTTTATTGATTTGCATAGGAGCATAAACACACTTGGAGAAGGCAATGGCACCCCACTGCAGTACTCTTGCCTGGAAACTCCCATGGACGGAGGAACCTGGTAGGTTGCAGTCCATGGGGTTGTGAAGAGTCAGACATGACTGAGCGACTTCACTTTCACTTTTTACTTTCATGCATTGGAGAAGGAAATGGCAACCCACTCCGGTATTCTTGCCTGGAGAATCCCAGGGACAGGGAGCCTGTGGGCTGCCATCTATGGGGTCGCATGGAGTCGGACACGACTGAAGCGACTTAGCAGTAGCAACATAAACACACTTTCCTTTTTCAAGTTTTTCTAGTTTTATCTGACACAAATAATTTATGGCATAAGTTAAGACTACATAATAATGGGAGTAATTTAGTATGAAATGTTCAGAGAATTGTTACTAAATATTTTAAAAGTTATGAGGAAGAACTGGAGAATAAAATGGCAACCTAATCCAGTATTCTTGCCTGGAGAATCCCGTGGACAGGGGAGCCTGGTGGGCTGGAGAACATGGGGTCACAAGGAGTCGTACACGACTGAGTGACCAACACACGAAAGGAAGAACAGTATGTGTTCCTACTTCTTCGGCTATGCAAATCCTTGAGATGCTGAGAAAGGGCAGCACCATGAAAATGTAACTGCATTTTTGTTGTTGTTGTCGTTCAGCCGCTCAGTCATGTCTGACTCTTTGTGACTCCATGGACTTCAGCATGCCAGGCCTACCTGTCACGCACCCTCTCCCACAGTCCATCTAAGTTCATGTCCATTGAATTGGTGATGCCATCCAACCATCTCATCCTCTGTCTCCCTCTTCTCCTTTTACCTTCAATCTTTCCCAGCATCAGGGTCTTTTCCAATGAGTAGGCTGTTCACATCAGTTTTTTTTTTTTTTTGGAACTTCTAGGAAATCTTCACACCCAAAATGTTTTATGTGCCTTCCCAGATAGATGAGTTGTCTATTTTTGCATAGTAAGTTACCACAAAATCTCCTAAAGCAACACATGTCTCATAGTTTCTGTGGGTCAGGAACCTGGGCTGCCTGGGCTCTCTGGTTCAGGGTCTCTCTCCATGGGTGATCAAAGTGTTGGTCAGGACCATGATCATCTCAAGTCTCGCCCTGGACAGAACTGTTTTTCAAGCTCTATTGCTGGGCTGTTGGCAGACCTGATATGATCCACCTCCAAGGCCACTCTCGTGGCTCTGGTCAGGCCTGATAACCTCACTGGCTTTTAGAAGGAGGCATCATTTCCTTCCCACATGGTCCTCTCCACCACAAGACAGCTTGTTTCACCCAGACCTTCTCTGGCTTTCAAACTAAGCCAGAGAGAGTGCAAGATGGCAAGTGAGATAGAAAGTTCAGTCTTTTTGAAAACTAATATTGAAAGTTTTACCACATCTCTCTTGTTTCTTAAAATTGAGTCACTAGGTCCAGTGCATACTCAAGGAGAAGCAATTATATAAAGCTGTGAACACCAGGAGGCAGAGATCATTCAGTGTCTTTTTAGAGGCAGAGGTTGCCTACTGCACAAATGTACACTCACTAGCTTATAAAACAAACATGGATCTAAAGATGATCACACTAAGTGAAGTAAGTCAGACAGAGAAAAACAGATATCATGATACAAATGAACTTATTTATGGAATAAAAACAGGCTCACTAACTTTGAAAACAAACTCATAGTTATGAAAGGGGAAAGGTGAGCGAGGGCATAAATTAAGAGTTTGGGAAACTAACACAGTACTGTAAGTCAACTATTTTCCAAGACAAAATAAAAATCAAATTTAAGAAAAAATATTATTATTATAGTCATGCAAGAATGTTAATAACTTATACTTCAACTGCAATTTGCATTTTTCAAAGTATTGTAGAAAAAATTTACCGTAGCAAAGTCTGATGACATTTTTGCCAGTAGATGAAATAAACATGTGTGAAATTTAGTCAATGGAATAGACTGACACCTATAAATTTAGCAAATGCTTACATCCTGAGCTTGAGTGGGCAGGTAGGTAGAAGCTAATCTATCTTGATACGATGCTAAGAAGTGATATTCCTGTATATACCTTTGCAGTATAATTGACTTAGCTGAAAAGTTGCAGTCTATGACCTTGGGACTAATTAAAGCTAATTTGACCTCAGGGTGGTTAAACCAATGACCTTGGCCTCATTAACCCTGATCAAATGAGTGCTTGGTCCTAATACTAACAATGCCTGAGTACATCATGATTGTACAGTTTCCAGGTCAATGGACTGGAAGGACTAAAATATATCATCAAGCACTGAAAAATATAGAAATGATAAAGAACATAGCTTACAATAATTTTTCTTTCAGGGAAGTATTTCCTAAACCTGCTATATTAAAGTTTTCTGGGATCTGTTGCACACCTAAATTCTAATTGTCTGATAAATGGAAATCATCATTCAAAGCTGTTCATCAATTCCGTGATGAATCCAATTGACAATATAAGGATTATTGACACTAATAAAAGGAACTGGCTGAAGTTACCAGAGACAGCACATCTCTACAGCTTTTAAAAAGCCCTGCCTGAAAAGCAGATAGCTTGTCTGTGGATTGGGGGATGTGTTGCATGGGAGCATGAGCAAGGTTTTTAATGCTGAAATCTAACTCTTTCATTTATTTCATTGTAACTCTGGAATATTTCCTAAACTTTCTGAAATGCAATTTTCTCACCTCTGAATAAGGATGAACTCTATGATGATCATGAAAATGTGCTTCCCAAGAAGCACACTAGACTGAGGGTCCTGCTGCCCTGCTTTGATATCCGGGGCTGTGTTTCCCTGGAGTCTGTGCTTCCATGGGTCAGCAACATTCAATGAACAAATGTGTTCTGACCCAGTACCGAGTCTTATTTCTGGGAGACTAGGGACTCTTTGCTGGCAAACTTGGGCAGATGCCTTGCCCAAATCTTCTACTCCCAGATGCCTTGCTAAATCTTCCCCGAACTGCTTGGCACTCATGGACACTTCCATCTAACCTTTTCTACTTTCTCCTTTCATGATCATATTCTCATTGCAGTCCACTGTTTGCCTGCCTTTGCTAGGTCTCTTCTGTATTATCTGTGTATTTTTATTCTAATACTTTGACATCTGTGTCTTTTTATTCTAATGCTGAGCCTGGAAGGAAGGATCCTTCCAGGCCACTGTCTACTTGCTCTAATTATCCCAAGGCCAGGTACCAGGCAACTCTAGGCTGCTAAAATTATTCAAACTAGTCAGTCATTTAGGATTGCCTCTGCCTATTCTTTCCCATAGAAACCACAGTCAAGGATTTTGCCCACATTCCTCCATTCCTTTTGTCTTCCAACCAACCCTGGTGCTCACCTGTGTGGCATGATGCACCTCTTCTTCCTAGAGAATTATAAGTATTGTTTACATTTTTGCATGTCTTACCATTCCTGATTAAAATAAATCCCAGGTTTTCTTAAAACATCTTCCCATTTCCCTTCACACAGGCATCTCCTTAATAATATCCTTGCATATTGAATCCCCTCTTGGCATCCGTATATCTGAAAATCCAGACTAAATCAAACTGCTTGCTAAAATGGGTGTTTTTATTTATTTTAAAAAATGTTTTTTTTATTTTTTTATTTGGCTGCTTTGGGTCTTAGTTGCGACCATGCATGGATTCTCTAGTTGTGGCAGTACCTGGTTCAGTTGCTCCCCGGCATGTGGGATCTTAGTTCCTGGACCAGGAATCAAACCTGTGTCTCCTGTATTGCAAGGTGGACTCTCAACCACTGGACCACCAGGGAAGTTCCTAAAAATGATATTTTTGAAATACTTAAAAAAAAATAAAGACGTTATGTATCTCCAGGGCGGGGGGATAATGCACTTTGCCCTACTTCAGATTTTTTCTGAAGAAGAAATCTGTTTTTAAAATGTTCATTCAAATTCAAATAAGAAATGCTGTGAAGATCAAGTAAATATCAAAGGACTGGATGTGGGTTTTGGAGTAAAAAAAAGATCAGAGTAAAGAGTGTCTAATTCCATGCAGAGGGGAACACCACATAAGCCAAGCTGGCAGGCGAGAGCAGCAGCGGTCACAGAGAGAGCATCTTTCAGTATGCCTAATGCATGCATGCGTGCTAAGTCACTTCAGTCATGTCCGACTTTTTGCTACTCTATGGACAGTAGCCTGCCAGGCTCCTCTGTCCATGGGGATTCTCCAGGCAAGAATACGGGAGTGGGTTTCCCTGCCCTCCTCCAAGGGGTCTTCCCGACCCAGGGATAGAACTGGAGTCTCATATCTCCTGCACTGGCAGGCAGGTTCTTTATGACTAGCACCACCTAGGAAGCCCCATATGTCTAGAGGTGAGAGTTCTTGGTAGGTAGGAGTGGCTGGAGGAGTCAGCAGAGCCCAGATTAGGAAAAGTCTTGTCAACCATTTATGGAATATTGACCCTAACCCTTCAAGGCTTTTAAGCGATGAAATTAGTTAGCTGAATTTCCCCTTCGGAAAGAGCTATTTGGCTGCAATACGGAAAAATAATTTGAGTGTGTCATGACTATTAAATTGGAAACCATTATCTTCACCTCTTCGGAGGTATCATTTTCTGTGACAACGTGACAATGAAATGTGCTTTGTGGACCATGAACAACAAAATGGAGTCACTCACGTCAAACGGATCAAGTGGAGCCAAGAGGCCATTAAGGAAGGAGAACTTCCATATGTCTACACCCGAATGCAACATAAAATTCTGACTTGGCAAACCACAACTACCCAAACTCATTTTCTTCACTCACTGGAAACCGCAGCTTAGCAACCAATCAGCTGCTCACAAATAACTGAATGCCTGCTGGCACCAATCATCCTTCTACAAAACAACTATGTAACTTCCCTGGGATGTCTTTGTCTGCTGTCTTTATAAACCTGCACTATTTTTACTTCTCTCAGGACACATTCCGGTTGCTGCTTCAATCTGTACCTCCCAAATTGCAATTCTTAAGGCCCCAGATAAACTCTTCTTATTTGTAACTTTCTGTGTATCTTCATTGACAGGTTCAACCTAAACCCTTGGGCTGTCTGTATTCCCATCCCCCTCTCCCAATTCAGTCTCCACCTCCAACCTGGCAGTTAATTGGAAAATACCCCAGGAGTAGTGGAGACAGCCTACCATAGGAAAGAAAAATACACACACACACACACACACACATACACACACAGGCTCTGTTAGTCATTTACTGCAGCAAAACTTTAATCCATAAACTTAGCAGCTTAAAAATAACAAATATTATTCCTTCAGAGTTTCTGTGAGTCAGAAATTTGTGAAACAGCTTAGCCGAATGATTCTGGCTCAGTGATTTTTGTAAAAAGTTGCAGTCATTATATTGGTTAGGGGTGCAGTTATCAAAGCTTTAACTGGAACTGATAGACCCACTTCCCAGATGACTCATTTACACAGGTATTGGTGGGAGGCCTCAGTTCCTCCCATGTGAACCTCTTCATAGGACTGCTGGAGTGGCCTCATGACATGGCTAAAATGGGCTATCATTCCAACATTGAGATGCCCAGCTATTATTAAAACCCTCATAGTTTTAAGGTATACCCAAAGGAAGAAAGTGCAGGTTCAGAGACAGACATTTGTTCAGCTTGAACTGAGTTAATCATTTGACCAACAAATAACCTTTGAGTAAATCTGACCAACAAATCACTGTATTTATTTTAACTTACATGCAATAGTTTGAATAGAGTTATTTGCGAAAAGACAGTCTGGGAGTTAAGTCTGAAATCAAAATCAGTTCTAGTATAAACTTCTATTTTATAGAAGTCAGTTTTGTTAGTTGTCGTAATTGGTAAAATAGATACATGAAAGGTGCTAGGAAATGTGGACTAGTAAAAGCTTATCCCTGTCCCCAAAGGGGCGTGGGAGACTCAGTTTTGGCCAAAGACTCTCTCATTTAATGAGACTATTACCTTAACATACACTTGGGGAAACAAGGATGTTCCAAAATATTCTAGTGATACCAATATGCATGAATTCCTAGAAACCCAAGTGAGAAGAACCCAAGGGAACTAAATAATAATCTGTGTCATTTAACTCAAGACATTTAGCTAAATAACGTATAAAGAAATTCTTAAATATATTCTGATTCCTTGCTTTAAAATAGAAAAACTGATAATATACTGAAAACTATAACTCACAAGGAGATTCTGAGTTCAAAACTAATCTCATGTCTACATTAGTAAATCACATAAAAGATTAATGATAAATTAATATTTAACATTATAAGTGAACCTAACTGCTACAATGATTTTTCTCCCCCCAAAGAGACCACTTACTATATAAGAAACTTAAAAGCATGAAAACAGATCATCATTTCTCAAAAACCCACTCATGTTAAGCATGATGGAATTATGCATCTTTAGCACAAAACCAGGACAAAATGGCAAGGTAACGTTTTTAAAATACACATAAACTTAACTGTTTAAAATCTAAATCAAAATAAAATACAGGTAATGAAGAATATATCAGTGATTTGTCAGTGAAGATGACCCAAGAAATCACATAGGTATTTTTAACTATGTTCTCTGCATCAGCTGAAAATTACTATGGTTTCTGTCTTGATTTGCCACTTTTTTTCAGTTTTGCAGAAGTTCTTCATGTGTGAGACTGAGAGTATGCTTATTCTATCTGCCAAAGGTCCAGTTAAGACTCCTCACTTCCAGTGTGGGGGGGTGTGTGTTTGATCCTTGGTCAGGAACTAAAATCCCACGTGTTGCTAATCTAAAAAAAATTTATATATATATATATATATATATATATATATATATACTCTAATACATATAAATATGCACTCTAAAAATTATCTGCCAAAGCAAAAATTGCACTGGAAAAATTTAAACAGGCAGGGAAGACTTTATTCAAGGCTACTGAATGCAATAGAGGAGAGAGGCAAGAAAATCTAAGCTCAATCTACTATTAATAAAACAAAGGACTGGAGAGTTTTTAAGAGCTGGAAGAGGAATTGCAGGCCATCTGTGTCTGCTAATTATCTTTACCTAGAATATAAACTTTACCTAAGAGTAAACATCCTCTGATCTTCATGACAGGAGGTAGTTGTACAACTTTATGCAAGCTACCTACTAAAGTTAGGTTTCTACCCTCTGGAAGCTATAGGAGACGGGGTGCTTTTTGCCATGATAATTACATTGCAAAGGTATGATTCCCAGGTCTTTGAGAAAGACAACCTTAGGAAATAAAACTGGCAAAATCTCAGAGGGGGCAAAGAAAGAATTTATAGGTTTTCTTTAAAGTAGTTAAAAAAAAAATCTAAGAAAAGAAAGGTCAAGGGCCTCAAGTCAGGAAGAAATCTGTCTCAAGTTGAGTCAAGCTGTGAGGAAGGTTAAGGCTGTTTTCATCTTACCAAATCTATATTCACACACATGTATTTGAACTAATCTGTCGTTCTTTCCTTGGAGGAGGAAATGGCAACCTACTCCAGTATTCTTGCCTGGAGAATCTCAAGGACAGAGGAGCCTGGCGGGCTACAGTCCCTGGGGTCACAAAGAGTCAGACACGACTGAGCATGGCACGCATGTCGAATCGCCCTTTCACCAATAGTAGACTCTAATTTTGCCCCAGATTTCAAGTTATTCTATTTTATTCCAACTGACAGTTCAACTGAGGCAGGGATGAGGCTCAATTAAACACAGAGGGACTCACAATGGAGTAAACACCTTGACATGTTTTTTCATGTAATTTAATAGGAGAGAATCTTTTCTGTTCTTAGAACTTCCAATAAGGCAGTCCGCCTTCTCAGTTATCTACTACCGTGTCAGCAGCCCTCACATGCAAGCCTTTGTTTCATAAATTGAATTAAAATTCTCACTTCCTATTTTAATGTTCTCCAACCTGCCCTTGGCGATCATCTCTTTCTCCCCCTCTGCGCTACTATTGTTGTTGCTGTGGTTCAGTCACTAAGTATCCTTTGTCTAGGTCAAATATGATTTTCTCCCACTGTATTCGCTTTTTCAGCCTAAATTACTCCGGTCCTGTCTTATGGCTTTTCCATAGTTGAATCATGTTTGTACCATCATAAGTTAGCAGAAATATTTGGAACCAGAGAAATCGAGTTTCTAATCCTGGGTCTCCCACATTTCTAGGTAATGTCACCTACAAATTGGCACTTGCTGCTGGCACTTGCCATCTACCTCCAAGAATTAAATCATGTGCTGCTGCAGCTGCTGACTTTCAACAACCCACTTAAAGGAGTTCAGGGTGCGCTCTGGGGAAAACTGGCAAAACAGGTCTTCAGATAGTTACATACTTTCAGGAGCTGATTTTATGAGCCTGATTCTTATATCTCCTTACATCTAGAAAAACATTAAAATTCTTCATGTGACAGCTGCTCTCTGTGACTAGAAGAAACCTTTTGCAAAATATATGTGCTTGATTTCATGTACTCTCCCTTCACCAAAATCACATAAATACTAACTTTCCCCTCGGCCTCTTTGGAACAGTTTCTCAGAGCTATCTGAGGTGCTCTCAGATAATGAGGCTATTATCCTCACTTTGCCCCAAATAAAACAACCCTCACTTTGTACCTTTTTTAAAGTTGACAGTAGGGAGCCTGGGACACAATTTTGGAAAACCAGTTTCCTCATCATAGAGTCAATAAAGATTATTTTGAGAGAGGAAGATTAAATGAGGCAAGTGTCGAGCACAAGTGAGTGAAGTGAAAATCGCTCAGTCGTGTTTAACTCTTTGTGACCCCATGGACTATATAGTCCATGGAATTCTCCAGGCCAGAATACTGGAGTGGGTAGCCTTTCCCACCTCCAGGGGATCTTCCGAACCTAGGAATTGAACCCAGGTCTCCTCACTGCAGGTGGATTCCTTACCAGCTAAGCCACAAAGGAAGCCCTGAGCACAAAGCAGATGTCTAAGAAATACAAGTGCCCTTCACCTTCCTTTTCACAATGGCCTACTTAACTTTCACCTAGCACACTGGCCACTGATTCTCCTATACTGAGAAGGGAGAAAAGTAATTCACCAACACATACAGCTTTTGAGCTACCATTTTACTGATGGCAATGAACACCACATTAAAGTCATATAATATATCGTGAAGATCCGGAAATACTGATCAATCATTTAATTTATTAGAATAATAAGGCAGCAATGTTGGAAACCAAATTATGGTTTGATGTGACTGATTTTAAATGGATGCTAGAAAAAACATTTTTCATTCAATCTCCCTTAAAAACCAGTTAAATCAATTTCTTTAAGTTCATGGAAGCCAAAAGGGCTTGTAGATTCATTTCCACTCTCTGATAAAGATAAATGTCACACATAAATAGTATGGGCATTTCCCTTGGTGCAAGTATGTGGAGGAAGAAACTTGGTTATCTGTTATATCACTGATGTGATAAGGACATCAGTTTTTAGAAGTTCCAAGTGATAATTCAACTCTTCCTTAAATCTAAAACAAAACAAATTCTCTCCTAAAAACTGAATGTTTTCTATCCTCAAAAGACACATGAGAATATTTCCATCACCTCTTTAGTACTACATTAACACAGGGTCAAAAACAGAGAATCCGCTGAGTAAAATTCAAATATGTGTACCCTTCCCAGAAAGCAAGACAATAGATGTATTTACTAAATGTATTATGTCCATAATAGAATACATCTCAATACCTTCCATCTCAATTTCCTTGATATTCAGAGTCACGGCCTTTTATAAGGAAGGGTTAGGCTGAGCCTCTGCTTCTGATGCTTTTCTTCTTCAAGTCAATACGGCATTTACTGAGTATCTACACATATTTATTGAGGCTTCCCAGGTAGTTCAGTGGTAAAGAATCTGCCAGGTTTGATCCCTGGGTCAAGAAGATCCCCTGGAATAGGAAATGGCAACCCACTCAAGTATTCTTGCCTGGGAAATCCATGGACAGAGGAGTCTGAGGGGCTACAGTCCATGGGGTCACAAAGAAAGAGACATGACTGAGCGTGAGTAAGTGTTCTTATACTCATACAAGGCAGGAGGAGAAAGGGATGACAGAGGCTGAGACAGTTGGATGGCATCACCAACTCGATGGACATGAGTTTGAGCAAGCTCTGGGAAGTGGTAACAGACAGGAAAGCCCAGCATGCTACAGTCCATGGGGTCACAAAGAGTTGGACACGACTGAGCGACTAAACTGAACTGACTGAACTGAATACCCATACAAAGCCATGTTTCTGTAAGAAATTGAAAGAGGCACTAGTCACTGTAAGAGATGGAGAGATGTGGAAAACAAAGATGTCTTCTTAGGAAATTTAAAATGTATCTGGGAATACAAAATGTAGAGAGGGACCTATAATAAGCATATTTCACATTTTATTTCTTGTCTGAGAATAACCAAAGTATTGGTTCATCACTTGATAATTAACTATTACTCTCTATTAGGTAGGGAAATAAAATATAGAAGACTAGTTCAGTTCAGTGAGATGTGTCTAAAGGCTATAGATTGCTAAAACTTCTCTTCAATAATGTAAGAAGTCAAAGGTACCTTGATTAAAAAGCACAGTTGGTATTGAGAAGAGAGAATTAATATCTAAAAAGGGAGCAAATGCAAATGAATAATTGATGGAGTTTATAAATGAATAAGAATGCAAGGAGTTCACAGTAGAGAAATAATGTAAAGCATATAATTACATTTCCTGAGACCCAACCTAAAGTAATTTGCAAATGCAATATCGTCTTTTAAGACTGTTGGTAACTAAATACCTGTTCACTGTTTGAAGCTTTTGCTAAATAAATTTGATACGTGATAGTACAAACTAGTTAAGACCGTAAGCATTTTTACACTAACATGTATTAATTTCATGCTAAGAAATTCAAACGAGTTCAGAGCAGAGGCTTTCATCATGGGTGTCCCCTTCACATCAGCTTTTCCTGTTCAGGTAGGCTTTGCACATTGCAATGTACATTGTAATTCCAACACAGTTGTCCTCCAGCTTCACCTGATCTGTGGAAAATCAAGAATCAATAATGGCGATAGCCAGAGTAAAGCAGAGTTTGAGATGGGGGTGATGTAACTTGATCTTGTCTTATGGTACACACACCTGCTATTATCACTTGGCCTGGGTTAAATGCTTTTAACTGAGCAACCCATCTGGTGGTGCAGTGTTGTGTAACAGAGAAAGTTATCTCTGGAGCGAGGCCATTATATGCCCTCATTTCAAATGACAGCTAGGTTTATTCTCACAGACCAACTGGAAAAGCAATAGATTCTGTTCTAATAAGTGGTGATTTAAAAACCTACTGGCTAAGACTCAGTTGCTTAATTAAATTGAGTTTAAAAAAGAAACCAGTTAGAAAAAATATAACTTTGGTGGGGGAAAAGCAAATTTCTGATAAAGATAACTTCACAGAACTTACACCTAGTCCTTTTGAAATGAAAATATTAACTCACGATGCACATGCATCAAAAGCTAAAGCTGATATCATTACTTGTCTTTCTCTGCCTGATTTATCTAATTAAAAAAATGATATGAATGAGTTTATTTACAAAACAGACACTTAGAGAGATTGGAAACAAACTTATGGTTGCCAAAGGGGAAATTTGGGGGGGAGGGATAAATCAGGAGCTTAATAATACCATATACACACTACTATATATAAGATAGATAATCACCAAGGACCTACTGTATAGCACAGGGAACCACACAATATCCTGTGATAACCCACAGGAGGAGATAGTCTGAGAAAGAATGAATGTATGCATGTGTGTAATTGGATCACTCTGCTGTACATCTGAAACTAACGCAACACTGGAAATCAACTATAACCCAATACAATTAAAACACTAAAAAAGACCTTCACATTACTGGCTTGATGTAAAGCTATGGTGAGAATATTTTTATTTCTACCACAGAAATAAAAAACAAAACCAAAGGTAAAGTCCATAGAAAGTCCACCAAAGACCTACTAGGGTTATCCCCATATAAATCACACACACACACACACTCTCTCTCTCTCTCACACACACACACCATTAACTTATTATTTAAAAATCTGTTCAAGCATAGCCAAACCTCAGCACTTGATACTATATAAGATTCAAACAAGCCATCTTGGAGAGGTATGGGCTGTGAAGGTGAGGGTGTGCTGCCTCCTCTAACCCCAGGACCCAGCATTTCAGCATGGTTCTTCCCCATGGACACCTAGCACCCAACCCTTTCAGGCACATGGTCCTCCATAAACCTCAGGCTCAGTATGTCCTCCCAACACCACCCACCGCAGCCCCCCCACACCCCACACACACTGAGGTTGCCTTGAGAGTTCCAAGCTGTCAGCTCCAGTGAAACAACAAATGCAAATTAAAAATAAGAGGCATCATGCTCCCCTTTGAAAATGGGGAAGAGTTCCATCCCTTTATTTTTCTTACAGCATTTACCTTAAATTTTTTTTGTTGTAAGTATCAATACTTTCTCATTCCTTTGAAATGAATAAAAATTCTTTTGAAGACTAGTTAGGTCTCTTGCCAGCTTTTTAACCCAAGATCATCTTTCTCAAGGACCTAGGAACCTTTTCTTTGAAATGTTAACATCAAGGGAGCTAGCACCCCTGTTTCCCAGTTTCTGTGGAATTGTTGGGATCTAACTTCAGGGGGTCCCTTGCTCGAAGCTGCAAAACGACCTACAGTCGTAAAACCACGAGATTTGTTTTTCCTCTGGATAAAGCCAGTTAGCTAACAGCAGCCCCAATTACTAGGACAATTTAGGATAAACTATACATGACAAACTGTGCTATTAAATCCTCTTACTTGAAGACTAGTTACTGTTTATCTTGAAAATATATATGTGATGAATTGCATGTGGTTGTGTATAAAAGGGGCAAGATTTTTATCTTTGCCGTCTTTTAGCAGGTTGCCTGTGGTGCACATTACATTCTGGTGTAATGCTTATTCAATAATAAATGTATTTTCTTTCTCAGATATCTTTGTGAAGAGGATTTCTGGATTGAGAGGAGATCTGCTTTTGATTTTATTTCCCTAAACACACATCGAGTCCAATCGACCACCTAGGGAAGTGGAGTTTCAGCAGGGAGCCCTCAGCCTGGATGACAGAGCTACTGTGTTTACTTACTCATCTCTTCTGAACCCACCTTATCTTCCCTTCCTCAGTGTGAAGGAGATTTGAGCTATTTTTTTTATCTTACAGTCACACAAATATTCAGTGGCCTTGGTCCTGCCCTTTGACAGTAACTCTGTTAGCCTCTTACATGTTAGGTTTTTCAGAGTCATTTATGAGCCCCCTCAAAAACCTGAAGTAAAACTTTGATAATGTTAAAAAGATTTTGAAAATAGAATTTTTATACTTGATAAATCCTAAAATACCCCAGATTTTTTCAGCAGAACAAGTATACCAACAACCACCACTACCTCAACCAGTTTCAGATCTATTCTTCTGGTCACATGAGGGGACAAATTTTCTCCCTTCTCTTTATTTTTTAATTGTAGTTTTAAATATATATATATATATATATATATATATATATATATATAATGAGATCTACTCACAATAATTTTTAAGTGTATAGTGCAATGTTGTTAACTACATGTATATTGTTGTACAGCAGATCTCTAGAATATTTTCATTCTATATGACACGAACTTTATATCCAATAAACAATAACTTCCCACTCCCCTCCCCCTCAACCTCTGGCCACTATTCTACTCTCTGCTTCTATAATATGACTACTTTACTTAGATCATGTAAGTGTGAGAGTGAAAATGTTAGTTACTTAGTAGTGTCCGACTCTTTGCAACCCCATGGACTATAGCCTTCCAGGCTCCTCTGCCCATGGAATTCTCTAGGCAAGAATACTGGAGTGGGTAGACATTCCCTTCTCCAGCGGATCTTCCCTACCCAGGAATTGAACCTGAGTTTCCTACATAGTAGGTAACTCTGGATTCTTTACCATCTGAGCCACCCATATAAGCATAATCATGGAGCATTTGTCTTTTTGCTGCTGATTAGTTTCATTTAGCATAATGTCCTCAAGTTTCATCCGTGTTGTAGCATAAGACAGATTTTCTACTTTGTTAACCATGAATAATATTCCATTGTATTTATATGCCACTTTTTTTTTATCCATTTATCCATAAATGAACATCTAAGTTTTTTTCCACCTTTTGGCTATTGCAAATAAATGCTGCAATGACCCATGGAAGTGCAAATATCTCTTTGCACTTTGAGACCCTGTGTTCAAGTGAGATTGTTGGATCATTTTTTTAGTTTGTTGAGGAAACTCCATCATGTTTTCCATAGTGACTGCACATTTTACATTCCTAACAACTGTGCACAGGGGTTTCAACTTCTCTACATCCTTTCTAACACTTAATTTCTGTGATTTGATAATGGTCATCCTAACAGCTGTGAGTTAATATCTGATTGTGCTTCTGATTTGTATTTCCCTGATGACTGGTGATGTTGCTTACCTTTTCATATACATGGTGGCAACTTGTATGTCTTCTTTGAGAAATGTTTATTCAAGTTTTGATTATTTTTAAATTAGGTTATTTGTGGTGGATTGATACTGAATTGTAGGAGTTCCTCACATTTTTTAAAATATTGACCCCTTACCAGATTGCCTTTTTACTCTGTTAATTTTCTTTTCCTTTATGCAGAAGAATTATAGGTTGCTGAAGTTTCACTTGCTTATTTTTGCTTTTGTTGCTTGGACTTTTTGTGTCATAACCAATAAATTTGTCACAAAGTGTTTCCCTTATGTTTTCTTCAAATATTATAGTTTCAGGTCTTCCTGTTAAATCTTTAATCCATTTTGGATTTATTTTTGTATATAGTGTAAGAGTCCAATTTAACTATTTTACATTGAATATTCCCAATCTAATTTGTTGAAAAGATTATTCTGTTCCCATTTATCAAAGATCATTAGCTGTAAATGCATGAGTTTATATCTGGGATCTCAATTCTATTTCATTGGTCTATATCTTTTTACTGATATCATACTGCTTTGGCTACTCTAGCTTTGTAATATGTTTTTCAGTTAGGAAGCATGAGATCTTCAGCTTTGCTCTGTTTTTCAAGATTTCTTGGCTATTCAGGACCCTTTGTAGTTTCGTATCAATTTTACAAATGTTTTGTCTATTTCTTCAAATAATGCTGCTGGAATTCTTATAGAAATTACATTTACTGTGTAGACTGTTTTGGGTAATATGGACATTTAATACTCCTCAAACACTTTCTGAAAAACTGAAAAGGAGGGAACACTTTCAATCTCATTTTGTAAGGACAGTATTACCCAAAGCCAGACAAAGACACTACAAGAAAAGATAACTATTGGGCAAAATTCCTGATGAAAATATATGTGAAAATCCTCAGTAAAATACTAACAAACTTAAGTTCAACAACACATTAAAAGGATCATACACCTTGTCTAATAAAATTTATCACTGGGATGCAAGGATGTTTTCACATATGCAAATCAATCCATGTGTTACATCACATTAACAGAATGAAGGCTAAAAATCACATGATCATTTTAATAAATGGAGAAAAAGCATTTGATAAAGTTTGACACTATTTTATGATAAAGAACACTCAGCAAACTTGGAATAGAGGAAATTACCTCAACATAATTAGAGTCATTTATGAAAAGCATACAGGTAGTATGATACTAAACAGTGAAAAACAAAGTTTTGCCTCTAAAATCAGGAACAAGTCAAGGATGCTGACTTGGACTACTTGTATTCAACATAATATTGGAAGCCGAAGCTAGAGCAACTATGCAAGGAAAAAAATAATAGCCATCCAAATCAGAAAAAAAGAATTAAAATAATCTCTGTTTGTAAATAGCATAAAATTTTACATGTGGAAAACTGTAAAGATTACATCAAAAAAAAAAAATCATTGGAACTAAGAAATGAACTCAGCAAAATTTGCATGATACAAAATCAACATACAAAAATCAGTTGTGTTTATATTACACTAACAATAAGCCATCCTAAAGGGAAATGAAGAAAACAATCCATTTACAATAGCATCAAATAGAATAAAATATATAGGAATAAACTTAAGGGAGAGAAAGACTTGTACAATAAAAACTACAAAACATTGCTGAAAGAAATTAAAGAGGACACAAATAAGTGGACAGAAATGTTCTCCCTTTTGTGTGGTACATGTTGGTACCCTATATGTTGGTTAATTCTTATATTCAAACAAGTGTTTGGCCCGTCCAGCTCTGACCACAGTCATCTACATGTTAATGGAATCACTTTACAAAAGTCAGTGGGTAAAAATGCAACCTCGGAATTAGATGAAGGAGGTTATGTGGGTGGCTTGATATAAAACAGAGGACCTGAAGAGATACAGTGGAGAAAAATGATAAAGGGACTGGAAAGTAAAGAATCTGGGGAAAGAACTGAAATTAAGGAAAAGAAAGAATTGATAAAGTTTATCTTGCTGAACCCAATGAAATACCTACAGAAAAGTAAAATTTTCAGAACAAGGATTTAAATTCAAAATAGCCATGTAGAGATATCAAGGGTAGGTTATGAGATTTATCTATTCCTCGAACCAAGTGTTACCACTGGAAGCAACTCAGCAAGGGTCCTGAGGAAGGGAAGGAGCAGTAACAGTTATTACCTAACAGAGTAAAACCCTAGGAAAGAAAATCAATCTTACATAGTAATACTGACTACAATGATACTGCCAATCTAAACTTTGCCTGCTTCCATATATTTTATGCACAAAGAATCTTTATTCAATTGTAAAGTAATTTCTGTACACTATACAATTAATCAAGATTGTGCTGATTCCCAAAAGTCATTGAAAAGGAAAATCCAGGCCCTGTTCCTGGGATCTGAAGAAGCAAAGTGTCTTTAGTCCCTTCAGTGATGCTTTTAGAAGAGACTAGTACAAGAGTTGGAGGGTTTTGTTTTTGTTTCTTTTTTTAAGTGTTTTCAGACACTTGACCTCATTATTTATTATGCCACATTTGTCTTCAGAATTTCCATCCTTTACAAAAGAGATTTTATTGTTCCCCATAAAACTGAGTGTGTCAGGAACAAAGTATGAAAGTCAACCTCTTCCACTGAGAAGTTTGATAAGGAGGGGACACTGTATGAGCAAAAGTAACATAAGGGATCTATAGCTGCAGTCAGCAACATTGTTTCTCCCTTTATCCCTTGCAGAACCTCTTAATAAGTAAACAAAACAGGTTTTGATTCTTCAAGGGCTCTTTCCAAAGACCTCAGAATGAGTTAAAGAGTGTGGGATTGATATGTACACAACATTACATTTAAAAATGAATAACCAGAAGGACCTACTGTTTAGCATAGGGAACTCGACTCTATATTCTGTAACACCCTAATTGTGAAAAGAACTTGAAAAAGAATAGATACGTGTATGAATGTGTGTGTGTGTGTGTGTGTGTGTGTATATATATATATATATATATATAACCCCACTCCAGTACTCTTGCTTGGAAAATCCAATGGACAGAGGAGCCTGGTAGGCTACAGTCCATGCGGTCGTTGAAGAGTTGGACGCGACTGAGCGACTTCACTTTCACTTTTCACTTTCCTGCTTTGGAGAAGGAAATGGCAACCCACTCCAGTGTTCTTGCCTGGAGAATCCCAGGGACGGCGGAGCCTGGTGGGCTGCCGTCTATGGGGTTGCACAGAGTCGGACATGACTGAAGTGACTTAGCATATATATATAAAACTGAACCAGTTTGTTGTACAGCAGAAACTCACACAATATTGTTAATCAACTGTACTGCAATATGAAATTAAAAGTAAAAAAGAAAAGAAAGAACTGCCGGCATGCTTAGGGTCAGTGAGGATAATGGAGGCACTACTTAACAAAAACAGTGGCAAATATTTGCTTCTCAAAATTGGAGGGTTCGTCTGACTTAGGAAAAATACCATATAATCAAACCAAATTTGTTGTTTATGTTTGTGGCAAATTGAAATCTATTCATGAAAGATCTTTCTAGCTGCTAAAAAAAAAAAGCCCTCTGATATGGAATTGGATTTCTTATGACCTATGTTTGCTATAGATATTGTCTGGCTTCCCAATTTCTCATAAGAAAGGCCTTAGAGAAAACACAAACTGCCATGCTTGAAACATTCCGACTGTGCTTTATTCATCCTTCTAGCTACCTTGCTATTTCCAAAGCTCCAATTACAATGATTTATGCTCTAAGGAGACAGCTTTTACAGTTAACAACTCTTTAAAAAGCATCAGTGATGCTGAGCCAACAGGTAACTTCTTTGGCATGTGGGTTTTATGACTCTGATGGCATTTTTTGTATCATGTCCATTGCTTCACAGAGAATTGACACTGAAGATTCAGCAATGTATCACTCAATCAAAGAGCATATAATAGTGATAACTGTTTCACTGATGCCCATGCCATGAATCTCTGTAGAAAGAAAAAGCTCATTTTTAGTCATGAGGAAAAGATATTGATGCCCTTGAAGAGGACATTTTAATAATGGTTGCATTATACAGTTGAAAAGCATCTTGTTCACCTCAAATATTTTCTCGCACTATCTCATTTAATTCTCAAACTACCATTTTAAGATAGAAGAGCAATTGTGACCTCAATTTTATAGATTAAAATAATAAGAGTGTTTTCACGGTCTTCCACAGTTACGTTTGAGGTAGGTGGAACTCTTGTTATTTTCTCAGATTTGGTGATGAAGACTCCAGGGCTTAAAAGGTTGCTCATACAGCAAGTCCCCAAGTACTTGTCTCTGTCACTGCTCCTACAAGTGTACTATTATCCCCTCTAAGAATTATTTGAAGAATGCGAGAATGTTTATCAACAATTGTTTGTGTTTGTGTGTGTGTGCGTGTGCGCGCGTGCACTCAGTCATGTCCAACTCTTTGCAACCCCATGGTCTGTAGCCCCTCAGATTCCTCTGTCCATGGATTTTTCCAGGCAAGAATATTGGAGTAAGTTCCCGTTTTCTCCTCTAGGGGATCTTCTTGACCCAGAGATCGAACCCCGTCTCTTGCATCTCCTGCATTGGCAGGTGGATTTTTTACCGTTAGCGCTACCTGGAAAGCCCCATCACTGTCCGTACAGGTGTACTGTTATTTCCTCTAGGAATTCTCTGAAAGATGAGAGAAATGTTTATCAACAATAGTTTAGGTAACTTCAACTGCATTTGAAACTCTTTGCTGCAGCTGCTAAGTCACATCAGTTATGTCCGACTCTGTGTGACCCCATAGACGGCAGCCCACCAGGCTCCCCCGTCCCTGGGATTCTCCAGGCAAGAACACTGGAGTGGGTTGCCATTTCCTTCTCCAATGCATCAAAGTGAAAAGTGAAAGTGAAGTCGCTCAGTCATGTCCAACTCTTAGCGACCCCATGGACTGCAGCCTACCAGGCTCCTCCATCCATGGGATTTTCCAGGCAAGAGTACTGGAGTGGGGTGCCATCGCCTTCTCTGTGAAACTCTTTAGTTAAGCACATATCAGAAACACCAAGCAGTGTCCCACTAACCCATGGTAAGATCGATTAACCATGCCAAATGTGAATGCCAAATTTGTCAGATGTCAATCCTTAGGCAGAATTCCTCTTGGCAGCCAACTATTGCTTCTCTAGTCTCAATGCTTCATAAATACATAGACAGAACAGGAAAACTCTGCCTTTACAGCAATCTTCAGATAAAGGCTTATCAATAGCATGGTCCAAGATTGGCTTGTTTACATGTATTTAATGTAAAATACGTAATCTTATATCTGTTCACTTTAGGTGTGGAGATATTTGCTTCCTGTGGAAGCCTGTAGTAATGTCAGCTGATGGTCAGGCCGTAGATGTATGTTCTAAATTCACAAAGCAGATGTTAACACCTGCCCCACCAATCTCTCAATCAACAAAAATTTGCTAAACTCCCATATTTATCAGTTGCAGTACCAAGCATGTGAAAGATTTAAGCATGTATTAAACAGGACCCTTTAATTGTTAAGAATACCAAAAGAGCATATATATGAAAATCATTTAGCATCCCAGGAATATTTATTCAGTTCAGTTCAGTCACTCAGTCATGTCTGACTCTTTGCGACCCCATGGACTGCAGCATGCCAGGCCTTCTTGTCCATCACCAACTCCAGGAGTTTATGCAAACTCATGTCCATTGAGTCAGTGATGCCATCCAACCACCTCATCCTCTGTTGTCCCCTTCTCCTCTCTCCTTCAATCTTTCCCAGTATAAAGGTCTTTTCCAATGAGTCAGTTCTTCACATCAGGTGACCAAAGTATTAGAGTTTCAGCTTCAACATCAGTCCTTCCAGTGATTATTCAGGACTGATTTCCTTTAGGATTGACTGGTTGGATCTTCTTGCAGTTCAAGGGACTCTCAAGAGTCTTCTCCAACACCACAGTTCAAAAGCATCAATTGTTCGGAGCTCAGCTTTCTTTATAGTCCAACTCTCACATCCATAATGACTACTGGAAAAACCATAGCTTTGACAAGATGGACCTTTGTTGGCAAAGTACTTTTTAATATGCTGTCTAATTTGGTCATAGCTTTTCTTCCAAGGAGCAAGCATCTTTTAATTTGATGGCTGCAGTCATCATCTGCAGTGATTTTGGAGCCCAAGAACACAATTCCTGCTCTCATAGAATTTAAAAGCCCTAAATAAGCAAAATGCTACTATTATAATTTTTAGCAATTCTTATTATTACCATATTATCATTTACTGCTAATAGTGATACTTATCACAATAATCTGATTTATAAATTCATATTCAGATTAATATTCTTTTCATCTGTATTAAACAGAGGTAAGAACTAACTAGTTAATAACAATCCACAAGACTTAACTTGATCTTTTTGAAGTACTACCCTATGCCTTGAAACCACATTTAAAGGTACTGGCTTTTGGGTTTTTAATTCAAAAGGGGATATTTTTCCGTGAAGTCTTGGATTAAATTCAATCTTCACATTATTATTTTCATAGTGTATTGTGCTAGGTATTAAAAATATATTTATTTAATCTCTTGGCTATTGTTTGGTAGCAAGAGATTTATTTCCCTTGCTATGAACGTGTATTTGCTTCGTCAAACATGCAGATGAGGGTCTGAGTGAAGAATAGTGACCAGAGGAGTGGAGACTGGGTGAGATGCTAGAGTTCTACTTCAACCTGGGTTAGAAGATGTACCTGTGGACTTCCCTGGTGATCCAGTGGTTAAGACTCTGCCTGCCAATGCGGAGAACATAGGCTTGATCCCTGGTCTTGGAAGATTCCACATGCCGAGAGGTAACTAAGCCCTTGTGCCACAGCTGCTGAGCCCACATGCCCTAGAGCTTGTGCTAGAGAACCTGCCACACTAAGAAGTTCGAAACTGCAACCAGAAAACAGACCCCCCTCACTGCAACTAGAGAAAGCCTTTGAGTAGCAACTGAAGCACCAGTGCAGCCAAAAATAGATGTGCTTGTGCCTAAAAGTTGTTATAAGAAAAGTCTGAATGGAGAAGCACAAGCAAGCAGGATACAAGTATAAGGGAGAACTGCTTGGTGACGATGAGAAATATGGCAGCTGTATTTCCTCAGTGCAGCAATCAGTCCCAGAAAACTAGAAACTGTCAATCCACTAATTATCATGCTGTTGGGACTGTTTTTACCAATGAACTTTGCTCACCACTTGCCCCACAGACCTGGTATTTGAAACAATCAGTTACATGGGTGTTGTGCCAAAGCTAAATCCGTGCACTGCCTCTGCATTTCTAGCTGAGTTGCTGAAGACAGATCAGTCTCCATGGGCAGAGGGCAGGGCAGGAGGGGACACAGAAGGGGAAAGAGGGACAGTGCTTCATTAGTCAACACTTTTAGACCAGGCCCATGTACTTTCTGGTGCCCTTCTACCCACCGCCCCCCACCCCCACCAAATTATTTGCAAGCTTCTATCATTCTTGTCTTCATTTAGTGGAGGGGAAAAAAAAAGAAATTGCGTTTTGATCACTCTCCACACCACATCAAAGCAGAGAAGCTAGGTCACTGTGCCTACAAGAGATTAGGAGCCGTCTAATAAGCCAGCAGTCATGTTTCCCTACAACACACACACACACACACACACACACACACACACAGGCACATACACACACACTTTGGCCTTAGTGGAGAAGAAGGATCAGGATCTCTTCTCTGCCCTGGCTGCTGTGTCATGAACGACAACTCAGACAAGCCCCTCCCCTAAGCACTTCAGCTCTCTGGGCTTTGCTGCTCCTGCCCTGGCCTGTCTCACTTCTGTCCTTCCCTTGTGGAACTGCACCCTGGATATGCATTGACTCAATCTGACCTTGTTTGATGGGGCTTCCAAGGTGGTTCAATGGTAAAGAATCTGCTTGCTAATGTAGGAGACCTGGGTCAGAAGCTCCCCTGGAGTAGGAAATGGCAACCCACTCCAGTATTCTTGCCTGGAAAATTTCATGGACAGAGGAGCCTGGTGGGCTACAGTTCATGGGGTCGCAAAGAGTCAGACATGATGGAGCACACATGCACACACGACCTTGTGTGATATTTCCATAAATTTTGAGTTTCTATCAGATGTCCTGAATTTCTTTTGACTTCCCTATTTTTACTACTAATAAATAACTACCTTTCTGTGAAATACAAACACCATGAAATGGCACACAGACACACACACACATACACAGACCAAGAAGAGTACCACATTTTCAAATCCCAAGCTTGTTGTTATGCCATTAATGTCCTCCGTGCCATCTTGATCTGAATGTGACCCATTTGAAGCGCTGGCCAATTTTACAGCTCCGTTGAGTCACATTTTAAGCCTCATTACTGGGCCTAAAATGATTTGCATCACCTCCCACTCTGAAATATAAGCTTTTTAAAAATAAAGTTCCCCTATAAATAGAACTGTTCTGAAATTACATGTGGCACATAATTAAGTGGTACGCATTTAAGCACTCAGCTGTTTCATAATTCTCTAGGACCTGATGGTGCGGCATTGAAAATCCAGAAAATACACTGCCCTTATTCTGGGCACCATCAAACCAGTGAGAAAGGCAGCCACAGATTTAGTTCATCAGGATGTGGTTGCATAAGTAACATTTAGAAGCAGGGGACCCTACACCAAATGTGTTTTCTTTCTCTACACAGAAGCATCACATCAGTACAGTACCTAGAATCTTGGCTGCCCCTCCTGATGGACAAGGCCTGACCTTTCTTCCTGCTGCCATAGTAGCCTGTGCATCTGCTGATAAGCATCAGAAAATGTTACAGCTCAGGCGAGAAGTAGAACTTCTCCCTGGGCAGCAAATCTACTGACAGGCGCATGGGTTTTTTTACCCTTGGCAAACCTGCAGCACAGGGCTGGAAGAACAAGTAACAGAAGAAAAAGATGGCTAAAGTCTCTTACCTGCGACTGTACATACAGCTCCCCTTGCCTCTGCAGAGTGCCAACCACAGTTACATTAGCAGGCTGCTAGTGTGATATCATCAATATTTAAAGGGGGAAAGGGACAGGTAGAGAGAGGGAGGGAGGCTTGAGAAGTCAATTTCATTTCTGAAAGAGGCCAGAGAGTATCTTCTTTCCTTCTATCATGACTAGTTGCTTTTGAGCCTTGGGACTGAATGCCACAGCCTAAAGCAAGCCTTTCCTGGGCAAGAATAGGAATGCAAAAAGACTGAGACAAAGAACAAAGAAAAAAAAATGAAAAAGAGAACAGAGTGAGGAGAAAAAAAAGGAAGCAAGAGAGATGGGCACATGGCAAGAAAAAGAATAAAGCAAGGGAAAGAACAAAGAGGATGATCAAATGGAAAAGCAAAACAGTAAGAAAACGGAACTGAGTTGATCTAAACATAATCAAGCGCTTGTTCAGGAATCTCAGAGGAAGATTTTCCCAAACGGGAAAAAAACAGACATGCAAGAGCATTTATCTCTGTGAACACTGCCAAGTGGTACATCATCATAGGAAGTACCCTGACCTGCTTTGGCCAAGGGAAGAATTATCAGAACATATTATTCAAGGGCTGAAAGGGAATTTTGTTGTTGTTTAGTTGCTAAGTTGTGTCCAACTCTTCTGCGACCCCATGGACTGTATGTATATAGCCCACCAGGCTCCTCTGTCCATGAGATTTCCCAGGCAAGAATACGGGAGAAGGTTGCCATTTCTTCTCCAGGGGTTCTTCCCAACCCAGGGATCAAACTCATGTTTTTTTGCATTGGCAGGCAGATTCTTTACCACTGAGTCACGAGGGAAGCCTGAAAGGGAATTTCAGTTCAGTCACTCAGTCGTGTCTGACTTTTTGCGACCCCATGAATCGCATCATGCCAGGCCTCTCTGTCCATCACCAACTCCCAGAGTTCACTCAGACTCATGTCCATTGAGTCAGTGATGCCATCCAGCCATCTCATCCTCTGTCATCCCCTTCTCCTCCTGCCCCCAATCCCTCCCAGCATCAGTCAACTTTTTGCATGAGGTGGCCAAAGTACTGGAGTTTCAGCTTTAGCATCATTCCTTCCAAAGAAATCCCAGGGCTGATCGCCTTCAGAATGGACTGGTTGGATCTCCTTGCAGTCCAAGGGACTCTCAAGAGTCTTCTCCAACACCACAGTTCAAAAGCATCAATTCTTCGGCACTCAGCTTTCTTCACAGTCCAACTCTCACATACATACATGACTACAGGAAAAACCATAGCCTTGACTAGATGGACCTTTGTTGGCAAAGTAATGTCTCTGCTTTTCAATATGCTATTTAGGTTGGCCATAACTTTTCTTCCAAGGAGTAAGCGTCTTTTAATTTCATGGCTGCAGTCACCGTCTGCTGTGATTTTGGAGCCCCAAAAAATAAAGGCTGACACTGTTTCAACTGTTTCCCCATCTATTTCCCATGAAGTGATGGGACCAGATGCAATGATCTACGTTTTCTGAATGTTGAGTTTTAAGCCAACTTTTTCACTCTCCACTTTCACTTTCATCAAGAGGCTTTTGAGTTCCTCTTCACTTTCTGCCATAAGGGTGGTGTCATCTGCATATCTGAGGTTATTGATATTTCTCCTGGCAATCTTGATTCCAGCTTGTGCTTCTTCCAGCCCAGCGTTTCTCATGATATACTCTGCATAGAAGTTAAATAAGCAGGGTGACAATATACAGCCTTGATGTGCTCCTTTTCCTATTTGGAACCAGTCTGTTGTTCCATGTCCAGTTCTAACTGTTGCTTCCTGACCTGCATATAGGTTTCTCAAGAGGCAGGACAGGTGCTCTGGTATTCCCATCTCTTTCAGAATTTTCCACAGTTTATTGTGATCCATACAGTCAAAGGCTTTGGCATAGTCAATAAAGCAGAAATAGATGTTAGAGGGCATTTAATTCAATCTCCTATTTGATATAAGATTTCACTACAACTTTTCATAAGTAGCTCTCCACCGTCTTCTGATAGGTCATTTAAAATGAGGAGTCACTGTTTAACAAGTCGTTGTGTCCATTGTAGATAATGCTCAGATTTAGAAAGACCTTCCATCTTTTGAACAAAAAAAATTCTTCCAAAAATTTCCAAAAGTTTTTTCACTGCAAACTGCATCTCTTTGGCATGAAAATTAATGGCTATTATTTTTAAGAAGCAAAAGGCTCAGGAAGTTTTTCTTGCTACCTCCTCCTTAAATGCCTAAAAGAATTTAGGTAAAGGACTTGTTGCAAGAATAGAGCTATTACTGTCAGATATAAGTAAAGAATCTGGGCTTGGTTGTCAGGGAACATTCAGTAGAGTCTAGACATCAGAGTCCTCTCTCTGTCCCATTGTCTCTGCAGGGCCCAGCAAACATTTATTTACCAAACATTTGTTTTTCCATCTCAATGTGAATTATCTTCTCCTCTGAAGTTCCAAACCACTACTCCTAACCTCCTCAGTAGCTGAAGATGATATTTAAGGTAAGGATTTCTGCTCTTTGGCAAGTTACTCAGTTTTCCTGGGTCTCTCCCATGTATACACGTTATTAAACATTTTTTCCCCAAGATTTTTGTTTTTTGATGTGGACCATTTTTAAAGTCTTTATTGAATTTGTTACAATATTGCTTCTGTTTTATGTTTTGGCTTTTTTGGCCATGAGGCATGTGGGATCTTAGCTTACTGACCAGGGATCCACCAGCAACCCCTGCATTGGAAGGTGAAGTCTTCACTGGACCACCAAGGAAGTCCCCTAAGCTTTCGTTTGATTTTTTTCTGTTAATCTGTCTCATGTCAGTTTAATTCTTAGAGCAACCAGAAGAACTTAGAAGGGCAGAGGAAAAATGTCTTCCTCTTCAGTACTTCCAATGGTGTACTTCTGTAGACACAAAGAAAGAAAATAGAAAAAAAAAATACAAAAAAAAGAAGAAAGTGAGAGAAAGTATAGTGGAAGATCATATGCTAACTAAAAAGAATGTATAAGGAAAAATGAAAAATATTAAAAAGAGGGAAATTTTGACTGAAGAAAAAGGAAAATTGAAAATAAAGGGAGGCTGTATGAAGGTATCTGCCAGAGAGAGAAACAGAGAAGAGTGTTTTGTCTTTTAATTTATTTTAATATTTCTCTGATGACTTTTATATCTTTCTCAAAATAGAACTTTATTGTTCTGGAGAATAATGGTAGCAGCTTAATTATCTTTTGTGTTATAATTCTGAAAGTGTTATTTTTCTATAATTTTCCAAACACAGCCAAAATCTCTACAATCCAGCTTTTGATTCAAGAATGAAGAAGCTAAATTTGTGATTCTTCTTTCTAACATGGTCATTACATGGTTAGACATACAGTAATTGCTTTTTTGTTTTTCAAGTGTTAGTGATTTTCTGTACTATAAATAACTGGGTGCTCTCTAGTTGTTCATAAACAACTTCCATCTGGGGTCCAAAATTATAATGGGCTTGGCTTGATATGTGTTTATGAATTGCCAGCATCTGAAATCTACTAAAAAGAGAGATTTTATCTACTGACCTGTTTCTAGTCACACATTCCTGAATTTCCAAATAACTTCAAAATGCCCTGTTCATTTGTATTTTTATAACAAATAAATGCATCTTTATAGAAACAGTATTCATTTTAAATTTATTCCCTACACAATAATAAGGAAGCCATGAGTACATACTGTTACTGTGGAGGGAATTTCTTTACATGCAATTCATTAGATAAAAGAATTGTGAACACAATGCTGCAATAAGGAGATTATTGTCCACTTGGGTTTTAAAAAGGTTTGATTTTCCTATTTGTCAGAAATCTTTGAGTTAAAGAAACATTTGAGAGATCAGTACTGCTAATGAATGCTCTTAAGGTGTTATTCAAAATAAAATGCTTTGTTATGAAAGCCGTCCAACTTTTATATAAAATCCTCTCTAATCAGCTTGAGTAAACTCTTCAACATGAAAATTACACAGAAAAGTCCATGTGATTGCATCATCTGGATGTTAATTGAATGCAAAAATGTCTCCTGTGGTCTTTAACACTCAAACATTTTTCATCCTTTGTTTTTTTAATTTTATAGCTCTTCATGAAAAACAGCAGCATATTGAGAAATCCAAAAAGAAATATAGGCTTCTCCCGTGTTAGGAGGACAGATATGAAATCCAGGAGAGGAAGAACATTTTTTTTTCACCGAAGTGAAATACAAAGCAATGAGATTTACCTGTTTCAAGAGATATAATTCACTCACATAAATGCTAACCATAAAGGAGTATTGTCATCAGATAAACAGCTATTCATATGCTGTGATAACTTTTAAGACAGTGCCTAAGGTCTTATTAATGTTAGTTGCTGAAAATTTTCAGGTTAAAGAGTAACTATACCACTGAAAGCTACCATCTTCAATAAAAGTCGTATTTTCTGATTCCAGGATTCAATCTGTCTGCTTCTTTCTACATTTGTATTTCTGACACCCAAACTGGTGATCTTATTTATAAAGTGCATGATGATTAGTATCAGATCAGATCAGATCAGATCAGTCGCTCAGTCATGTCCAACTCTTTGCGACCCCATGAATCGCAGCACGCCAGGCCTCCCTGTCCATCACCAACTCCCGGAGTTCACTCAGACTCACGTCCATTGAGTCAGTGATGCCATCCAGCCATCTCATCCTCTATCGTCCCCTTCTCCTCCTGCCCCCAATCCCTCCCAGCATCAGAGTCTTTTTCAATGAGTCAACTCTTCCCATGAGGTGGCCAAGCTAGATTAATCCACATCATCATGGATATTCTGGCAACTTTGCTGTTTTCCACACGTCGTTTTCTGTGAGAGTTGAGTTGTATTGAAGAAAAGACCTTTCTACCTTCATCTCTTTCACTTTTCTACCAATGACACTTTTTCCAAATTTTACAAAATACTTTCTACTGCTTTAGTTTTGTAGCCATTATCCCACTTAATCTGTGACTTTGCCCAGACATTCAGCCTTTCTGGCTGTCTTCAGAAGAGACCTTGCTAGGATTACACATTAACCTAGAATCTTCAAGAGCCTCTCCAGAGCTCTTGCCATGTTGTATCTTGAAGTCTGATCTAGATCCATAATTACTCACTCATGTTTTCAAAGTCCAAAAATTACAAGATACAATCTGCAAAAATTTTCAGGGTGGAAGAAGACAGATATAAATGATAACTAAATATTCTTTTAAGGAGGTTAGGTTGATCTATACTCATAATAATGTCATTTTTACAAAGACTATGAAATGGTTATTTTTATTAAAGAATGCCATGATGTTTATTTTCTTAAAACAGAATAATAGCTCTTTCTAGAAAACAATATTGCAACATCAGGAATAATTTCTTTCTCTACTAAGGAAATGCAATTTTTTTGATAGAAGTGCCCTGGAGTTGATATCTTCTTTTATGTGGAGAAAATAGATAGGCTGCAAACTTTTTAAGGAAAATAAATTATTTAACTCATTCCCAGGTGACCTAGGGCTTCCCTGGTAGTCAGATGGTAAAGAATCTGTCTCCAGTGCAGGAGACCTGGGTTCGATCTCTGGGTTTGAAAGATCCCCTGGAGAAGAAAATGGCAACCCACTCCAGTATTCTTGCCTGGAAAATCCCATGGACAAAGGAGTCTGGCGGACTACAGTCCATGGGGTCACAGAAGAGCTGGATACGACTTAGCGACTAACAATAACAATGAATATTCTGGGTACTTTTCTAGGATCAGTTGAAATAATGCTGAATAAGACACAGTCCTAACTATGGCTTATTTGTATTAGTAGGGTCATGAAGGAAGAAATTTTCCTTTACCCTTCTAGGTTCTTCTGGCTGGTCTAGAAATTAAATTGACATGAGACAGATTACAGAAGGCCTCAGCACTTGATGAACCTTAATTTCTTGATCAGTGAGAGACAAAGTGATAGATAAGAACTGGATTTATTTAGAGAGAAACACTCCACAGGCAGAGTGTGGACCATCTCAGGAGGAGATCATAGCCTCAAAACATGGCATGGTTAGTTTTTATACAAGTGGGTGATTTCATAGGCTAATGAGTGGGGGGATTTATTCCAACTATTTTGGGGAAGGCAAAGATTTACAGGAATTGGACCTCTGCCCACTTTTAGGTCTTTATGGTCTGCCTTGGAGCTATCATAGTGACTGTCAGTTAGTCAGTTCAGTTGCTCAGTCATGTCTGACTCTTTGCAACTCCATGGACTGCAGTACATCAGGCTTCCCTGTTCTCCACTATCTCCTGGAGTTTGCTCAAACTTCTATCCATTGAGTCAGGGATGCCATCCAACCATCTCATCCTCCTCTGTCACCCCCTTCTCCTCATGAACTCAATCTTCCCCAGCATCAGGGTCTTTTCCAGTGAGTTGGTTTTTCACATCATGTGGCCATCACATTGCTTTGTGCAATTTGAAAATCTGGGGATATTTCTATGCTCTTACGCCTTGAGAATTCCTGTCTAGTAGATGAACAAGAGCTTCAAATTTTAACCTGATTAGATGAAATGGGACAGATAATAGTGAAATAGCCTTAGATTTTTAATTCCTACATTAAAAAAAAAAAAAGAGTCAAAATGAAGTTGATTTTCTTAAGCCTTCAGAAGCAATAACGTACCTCCAGAAACTGTCTGAGGTCTTTTGCCAAATCTGTGATATTGCAAAACTTGTTTCCCACTCAGGTCTGATTTTAGAAAAAAACACAAACTCTGTGTTGGATTTGACAGATTTCAGAAAGAAACTTGAACCAAAAAATCTGCTGTCACAGCACTGGAAATTCAACTTTTTAAATGTCACACTTTCATTCATTTAAGCATAGTCCCACAAACATTTATTGATATCCTACTGTGAGCTAGGCACTTTAGTTGAAATAAGAAGTAAAAGATCTCATGGTACTGAGGAATGAAGTGGGAAGACATGATAAAGACTGTGATTAAGCTGAGACTTAAAAAGTGTTTGGGCCAGACAATATATTTCATGTCTTACTCCTATAGGCATGAAAGCATCAGACGGCCTGTGCCTACTGGTCAGAGAGTCTAGGGCAGCCAAATCACATTCAGAATTTGAGCTTGATGGAGGAAAGGAATAGTCACTAAAATTAGGGTAAAAGCCTTGCAGTGAAAATTGCAGGTGCTGTCAGCTAGTTCAGAAACAGTCTTTTTTGAGAGAAAACCATTTCTAGTGGTGAATTGTTGAGGAAATGAAAACATAATACTCCACACAAACTCCTGCTGCATCAGATAGGCATGTGTTATTGCTATCTATTCCCAGCTACTGTTGGTTGATCCTTAATA
Organism: Bos indicus; assembly: GCF_029378745.1. Lineage (NCBI taxonomy): Eukaryota > Metazoa > Chordata > Mammalia > Artiodactyla > Bovidae > Bos > Bos indicus. The sequence continues at coordinate 44,424,736 of NC_091762.1, read as the reverse complement.
GCCCTGACATGAATACAGCCCTAACCCACTAATTTTGTTACTGCTTCTGGGTACATTTCAATCTCCAGCATCTTGTCCCAGGGGATAGCATTTGACAAGGGTTTTGCCCACATGCTGCCAATCAGTTAGCCAATGGACACAATGGAGAAGAAGACCCTCTTGATGTGCATCAGGTGCCATGAGATATGACGTCATCAGACATCTCTGAAGGAGATCTCGTGAAGTTAAATCTCTTTATTCTAATCCAAAGATGAAACAGTAGGATCGCACCCCGCAAAGAAGCCCATGATTTTTTACAAACAACTGGATGAGTATCAGGATTATAACATCTAGTTATAAATAAAGTTAATTGTTAAACATATTTAATTTAAAACCTATACCTAAATGGTTATAGTCATGGGAAAATGCTCATGCTAGATTACTAAATGAACAGAGAGCAGCCTACAAAGTAAAACGTCAGTAGCATTTTTTTTTTAATTGTGGAAGGACTCATCAAAATGTTTAAAGTGGTAATCTTGTGACAATAGGAATAAAAGTAACTTTCCTTCGTGATTTTCTGTTTTCAAGTGGTTTTTGTTGTTGCATTGAGGATATTTAACACCAGAATGCCATATACACAAATAATTTGATAGAATTAAACAATTCAGTACTGGTATAATATACACGAGAAGCATGTATCTGAATTTTGGCAATGGTATGGAAAAGTGGTCACCGGACACCTTTAGTGTCATAATTTCATTTGGAATTGGAAATTTTTTGTCATTAAAAAGTAAAATGTATCTGGAAGCAATGTTTGCTTCATCAAGCGAGAAGGAAAGCATCTCTAAACTCTATTTCAGGCAAAACACAGTTACGGCCTATTCAGTCTGGTGTCCTTTGCTAATAGGTATTGTAATAAAACAAAAACATGGACCTGCATTTTCTTCTGATATTTGCTTTTTCACATGTGCCATGGAGCGCATTTGGTAGACCTCTCTGGCTTTTCTTATTTCAGAACACCAGATGGACGTGGAAGCACAGTGTGCTGTGGAGCATTTACTCCTCCTACTCAAGATTTGTTCCGACAGATTTTACTCCATAATTTCCCTTAAGCGACATCATAGTCAATACCATTATGGAATTAACCTATTGCCAGCAAACGTAATGGTTGGTAACTTTTATTACAACAGCAACAAATCTACTGACACTGAGCCAGGATTCTCAGAGTGCTAATTTGAATGAATTCGGACAAATCTTTTATTTTATATTATTAAAAACCCAATGATTGATTATTATCATTTTGGAAAACTTTAGTTTGACATGAAAACAGGAAAAGCTTAATGGAATTCTTGCTACACATATGCTTGTTGACTCATTAGTTTATGCTCTTGGAATAAAAGCTCACACAGCACCATAGATTTTCTCCAAAGTTGTAGTTTTATGCAACTCTTCGGGATGTTGTTAAAATGTTATTCTGCTTGTATGGTACCTTCTCTTATATTTTTAATCTAAAGCCATTAATTAAACAGTAAGAATGTCTTTTAATCCAATTCATTTGTAAATAATGCATTGTTTTTTAAAACTAGGTTAGAAAGAAATCTAGTCTGTATTATCTCTTCTTAGAGAAAGATACAATTTTAACCTCAGTATTAGTTCTCAGCTATGGTTGATGCAAAATACTTTAAGCATCTTTCCCTTCAATATTAAAAACAACAGCAGCAAATGCAGGAAATAATTTAAGCATGAAGCCATGATTACATTTCTACTGTAAATTACTACCTGAGAGATTCCTGAGGCTTTTTATAAAGCGTTTAAGCATATAAACACACTTTTTCATCCCAAAATTATCACCTTCGTGTTTTCACACATCCTGTAATCCATAGGTCCTTTATATGCAGTGTGACTTGATCTGTGAGACATCAGGAAAATAGTTTAGCACTAAGGCCAATCTCTGCCAAGCCCTTACTGACTCAGTCCTTGGGGTATCCTCTTGGGGAAGAGGAGTTTTGTAGCATCCCCCGATTGGTGTATTCTCAGATGTCCTTGCCCTGTGATAGAAAGAATAGGAAAAAAAGTCAAGTCTAGCTTTTCTGCAAAATATCTCTGGTAACCTGTAGAACAGAGTAGCATCATTACATTTTCATGCAGAGCTAATGTTACTGAGAAGTCATCCAGGGAAGGACAATTGCATTACAGCAGCTGTACAGACCAATGCAAAGCACACTGCATTGCACTGGCCTCTCACTGGCATGAGAGGCCAGTAGTGGAGTCCCCTGAGTGTATACAAAATGACTTAAACTCTCTTACAAGAAACTTCCTGGATGGGAGTCTTAGGACAAATTTTGATGTCAGTGAAATTCGGTGTGGACAATCTTTTCAGAACTTCAACTTGAGGTCCTCAAAACCTAGGAGTCTAAAGTTACTCCCTACGTTCAGATATAGGATTATTTCTTGACTGTACCACACTTTTTTTACATATATTATACCCATCTCATGCATCTCAAATCTGTTTGCCATTTGCAACTTCCAAGTCTTTGATCAGTGATAACAAACAGAATAAACAAACTCATGATGAAAAAAAGAACCCTTCTTCTTTTAAAGATTTTATGTAAGCACTTTCTGGGCATAGTTGCTTTACCACTGCAGCCAATAGAGAAAATTTTAGTAGAAAGAACTTTAGAGAGGCAAGAAGCAGAGAAGTAGGGAACAGATCTATGGAGGGATACTGTGAAAAAGGACTTTCTTTTCAGAGGATCTGCCTCAATAACCCACAGATTGTGACGCATTTATTTTGTTATGTGTGTGTGCGTGCATGCTAAGTCACTTCAGTCATGTCCAACTCTTTGCGGCCCTTTGGACTGTAGCCCGCACCTCTGTCCATGGGATTCTCCAGGCAAGATTACTGAAGTGGGTTGCCATGCCCTCCTCCAGGGGACCTTCCTGACCCAGAGATCCAACCCATGTTTCTTATATGTTCTGCATTGGCAGTTGGGTTCTTTACCACTAGCACCACCTGGGAAGTGCTTATTTTGTTGTGTATGTTTTGTATTATACAATATATTGTATTTCCATATATAGAGAGATATCTCTCTCTCTCATATAATATATATGGCTTCCTCAATGGCTCAGCAGATAATGAATCTGCCTGCAATGTAGAAGACACAGGAGACACGGGTTCAAACATCCCTGAGTCAGGAAGATCCCCTGGAGAAGAAAATGGCAACCTACTCATGTATTCTTGACTGAAAAATCCCATGGATAGAGGAGCCTGGCAGGCTACAGTCCATGGGGTCACAAAGAGTCGGACATGACCGAATTACTAAGTGCACACATACTGCCATACATATATCGCAGTATGTTGCTTTTGTATGTTATTATGCTGTAATGTACAATGCAGTATATGTATAATGGAATAAATTGTCATAATTTGTGGATTATTATTTGAGACAGACCTTTTGAAAGGTGTTCCTTTCTTACAATCTCCTTCTGTGGATCTATTTTTACCTTCAGTTCAGTTCAGTTGCTCAGTCATGTCCTAGTCTTTGCGACCCCATGAATCGCAGCACGCCAGGCCTCCCTGTTCATCACCAACTCCCAGAGTTCACTCAGACTCATCTCCACCGAGTCAGTGATGCCATCCAGCCATCTCATCCTCTGTCATCCCCTTCTCCTGCCCTCAATCCCTCTCAGCATCAGAGTCTTTTCCAATGAATCAACTCTTCGCATGGAGGTGGCCAAAGTACTGGAGTTTCAGCTTTAGCATCATTCCTTCCAAAGAAATCCCAGGGCTGATCTCCTTCAGAATGGACTGGTTGGATCTCCTTGCAGTCCAAGGGACTCTCAAGAGTCTTCTCCAACACCACAGTTCAAAAGCATCAATTGTTCGGCGCTCAGCTTTCTTTATAGTCCAACTCTCACATCCATACATGACTACTGGAAAAACCATAGCCTTGACTAGACGGACCTTACACACACACACAAAGACATAGTCATGCACTGCCATGCAACCCTTTTGATCTTGCTACATAATAAAGCTGAGTCCCTTCTTGTGACTCATTCCTTTCAGTGAATGGGACTCAGTCCCATTCCTTTCAGAGCAGAAAGGTATTCCTGGGGTCAATGCAATCCAACCCTTTTATTTTCAGATACAGAAACTGAGAACTTGAGAGGTTAAATATTTGCCACAGCAAACAATTAGTTAACAGCAGCGTCTGGCTTAGAAATCGTGAAGGTTGACTCCTAGATTGGGAGCTTGTAGGCAAGTTTGACCCTGCCTGAAAGTTAAAGACTTCTGGATTACCGAGAAATCATTTTGTAAGTCATTAAGACTTTATTTCTGAGCATCTGAGAAGCAAGTTCATCAGTGGTGCCCTAACAGGACTTGACAGTTAGTGGAGCTTCTCAAAAGGCCCCTTTTGGTCCTCAGGGAAGTTCACCAGCAAGAATAATCTAGTTCATTGTGTGCAAAGCAGCATAAAATACCATATATTTTGAAAATAAAAATATCATCATACAAATGAATGCTTCTGAAAGAAGCTCTAAAACACAAACAGATGGTTTGTGTATCTTAGAAACACATAGAATGATAGTTTTTTTCTTTGTGGAATTATTAGAAAACAATTCAACACTAATATCTTTTCTTCTCTAAAGAGTAAAGTTGTTGATTAGGGAAATGTTGCAGGAATTATTAATACTTTTAGATGTCAGCAAAGCATTGGACAGTTTTCTGTGATATAATAACACAGAAGAACAAAAGCAAATAATATTAGAGTTATGATGATACATAATGGATTAATTATTATGGTAATTATTGGTAATAATTATTATTATCAAGGAAATAGATTTATGTCACCTAGGGAAATCATTCACACCTAGTTTGAAAATATAGACAAAAATTTTTATCAGACACTATGATTATTATTATTCACTCATTCCAAAAAGATATCTGACATAGTTTGCAATGATAACCATACTAAAATATGAAAACATTGTTTAGAACAAGGAAAGAGAATTAAGACAATGTGAGAAAATTGAAGGCAGAATGAGATTAGTACTCCCAATATATGCTGCAAATGCCATTCATTCTCCAAAGAGCAGTGGAAATGTCACTTCATTTCTCAGGAATTCACAATTAAGAGAAAGAGTTTTAGAGTTAGGTATTTAGGTTTAGTTGCTTCATCTATTAAAAAAGGAATATTAATAATACCTTTCTCATATCATGAGATTGAAGATTGAATGAGATAATGCCTTTAAGCTCTTTAACACAGCTCTAGAATGCAGAGTATATAGTTCAATTAATATTTGTTGAATCAAAACCTCAAGTATAACATTTATCAAATTATATTTCTTTTAGCCCTGTGGGCTTGGACCCCTTGCTTCTTGGGGAGAACCTCGGCAGTTGTGATTTCCCTCCCATTTTTGTGTTGCCTATGCAGGGCTGTGGGTCTCCACCCCCTACCTGCTTTATTGTGATTTCTTCTTTATATCCTTTGATGTGGAAAATCTTTTCAACTAGTCTTCATTTTGTTCTCATCCATAGTCGCTCTGTAAATAATTGTAATTTCGGTGTGCTCATAAGAGGAGGTAAGCTCAGGGTCTTCCTACTCTGCCATCTTGGCCACTTTCCCCTTAAAATTAGAATTTAAATCCAATCAGACTATAACTCAAATATGGGGGGGAAAGCCACTGGAAGATTTTACATAGAAAGTTTACCTCTGAAACACACTTTCTGAGAAAAAATTATTTAAGGATGTGCTCTAACAAAATGGGAACTGTTCTTTTTTGGAAAGCAGGATGTACACTACAAGAAACAGTAGGAATAACCTAGGAATGTGAGAAAAAGAAATCCCAGAAGCAGCTCTGAAGCTAGGCTAGAAGCCAGTTTAGATTATAACAGAAAGTCAGAAAATCTTCAGAAGAATGACATAGAGAAGGAAGTAGATTTGAAAATGTAAACTGTATGTTCAATTAAAAATCTTAAATTTCTTAATGACAAGACAAAAATATATTTTCTGTGGAATATATTAAATTCTATCAGCTAATAAAATATGAAATAAATGCTGGGGGAAATGACAGCTCTAACCGTAACCACTGCTCAAAACCAAAATAAAGATTTTGGATACATTTTGAATAAATAATGGGGAATGAGAAAAAAATAATCCATATGAAACTGCTCTTTGGAATATTTTCCTTTTATTAGCAAATTTAAAGCAGTATAAATAAAGTAATATTTTCTGCTTTATAAGCACAATCACATTATTTTTTCTTCACTGAATAATGATTTATGTGTTTATAACATTGGACTGTCTGGTTCAATTTTTGCAATCAAGATATAAACAAAAAACTGACATTTTAGGTATAGTGTTAGAAAAGAATGCAAATATAAATAGTGTAAACATTGACATTGTAAAAGCAATAATAATAGAACTGACAGAATTTGGAAGGGGAAGAGAGTTACAGAAGATGAAAGATGAAATCAGGATTATAGGTCAATTTTATACTATCTATATTTGGTAGTTCAAGAAGTAGAGATTTAAGTGCATCATTTATAAATAAAACAACTAGATGAAAAACCAAAAACCACCAGACCCTGATGCTGAGAAATGTTGAAGGCAAAAGGAGAAGAGGACAGCAGAAGATTAGATGGTTGGATAGCATCACTGACCCAAAGGGCATGAATCTGAGCAAACTCTGGGAGATAGTGGAGGACAGAGGGCCTGGCATGCTGCAGTCCATGGGGTCCCAAGGACTTGGTGACTGAAGAACAACAAAGTTGATAGTTCAAGAAATGGACACATAGTGTGTCATTTATAAATAAAACCACTAGGTGAACTAGAAATGGACCTAAAACTAATAAAAAGAGAAAAGAGCAAGGGTCAGTAATGTTATTCAAAGTTGGTGAATCAAGAAGTAGATACATAGGTTATGTCAGTAACCCTCAGAAGGATTTTAAAAGCTGAAATGGTTAACTCTGGAGCTGAAGTGGGGTGCAGGGTGGAGAACTGCTGCTTTTCATTCTGGGTGCTTTTGAATTTTGAGGGCTTTGAGCATGTTGGTTAGCTTTAGCTCAGTCCCCCTCTCAGAATCAACTGAGAAATGAAATACTAGCTTTATTGCTGATGAAACTGAATCAGAGAATGCAGACATGTGGATATACTGGGTTTCCCATTTCTCCATTCTTCCCTCCCTTCCCTCATGCACAGTCATTACACAGGCAGGGAAACTGCGTAACCAGGGATACAGTTTATCCTTGTGACTTTACAAGATCTGAAAGAGACAAAGAGAAAGAGAGAAAAATATGCACTCAGTATTTTCCTCCTTGTCTCATCAGAGGTATCACTTTTTATCTCACTCAGAGTTAGAGAAATGTTTCAGAACTGGAACTATTCCTCTGGAAATTAGATTTCATCAATGGAAATAAAAATGAAAGTGCTCGACCTCATAAATTTACTGAGGGCAGCTCAGTGTCCATCTTCATAAATCCACTCCTTAAATGCAAAAATTCTATGTCCTTCTGAGAAAACAATATGTTCCAGAAATTCTTATTGGGCAAAAAATTATTAAAATTAACTCCAAATCATGCTGCAATTACACTGAAAATTCATTCAACATTTTTTTTTCCACGTAAAATTTTTCTCAGCCGTGTTTTCCAATAAAAAAAGGCAATTCCTCAATCACTCTTATCATTGATTCTACACCCTCCAATAATTTCCTGTATCTGGTTCCTCTTGAAAGACATTTACTCTTTGAAGTGTTGCCTTTTTTTCCTTAGGTTAGGCCATACTTAATTCTAGCCTCCTTTCCGATTTATTAATGAACACAGTTTGCCATTTATTGAAGTCTCATCTTTAAGAACTATTAGGTTTGAATTCATCTTCTTTTGCCTTTCATGACTATGTAGCCTTGTCACTCCTAAGTTTCTAAACTTGTCACTAAAATTTTAATCTTTTAGGAAGGAAACTATTTGCCTTTTATTCTTCCATTTCTGTCCTTGCTCTAATTTCAAACTTTACTTTGAAATTTCCCTTAGGTAACATAATCAAACTGGATTCTTACTGACACTGTTCAAACTACAGTCTGTTATATTCCCTAACAGTCTATCGGTGATTATAATAATTGCATTGACTTAATTCTACCCACTGGCCCAAAAGATAATATCTTTCTAGCTCTCTCTCTCTCTCTTTTTTTTTAATGTTGGTAAACCCTTTGTGGTGAACCCAAATGCATCAGACTGAAACATTTATATGTTGACTCCAAAATTTATATGCTAAGATGCCTAGAAAATAATCATTACAATTTGGGGTGAATTTTTCTTTATCACGTCCCTCCTGTTGCCAAAACTCAGTTAAAAATACTCTGCCTCCGATGGGTCTGACAAACAGCTTGAAAAGCTCTTTATTTGGACTTAGGAAAACAATGGACTATCTGTATCTGGCCAGATGTATGGTTATGATTACAATGCCATCTTCTCTTAAAAGAATGGCTACTTAACCCAGATGAAAGGCCATTCACAAGCATGCCCCAAATAAGTGGACACAACTGTTTTGAAGCTGTTTTGGCTATTGACGCTAAATTATATTCTCTTGCATGTTTTAGATTCAGAAATATTTGAGGAAAATAACACACAGACAAAAAAGGGAATACAAGCTTAACAAGTTTCTATATTTTTTAATTTCCTGAATCATTTATCTAGCAATTATTTATATTAGACTAAGGAGGCAAAGCTGATCCATATGTATGTATGTCCTCAAGTAATCTACCACCTAATGAGAAGTACCAGTATGCATATAAAAAACAACAATGAAATAGATGCTGGAGTAAACCATGAAATAAATACCAATGCAATGGGAAGAGAAGGGGGAGAGTGGCAAACCATAAACTTAAGACAAATTGTCCATGGATTCTTCTTTTTCTTTGTGTAGATGATGCAATGGGCAGAAAGTAGTCAACTGTACAATTCTAATCAGGATATAGAATATGCTATGAAGAGTGTCCTCTGCAGTTATGCATCACGGCAGCCCTAGAAAAGAAACCATCCTTTACAAACACCTCCATGTGGGGGCTTAGATCTACCACTTCTTAGGCCTGTCAATAATGCTTTGGGTTGCAAAAGCTTAGTGTATGATTATGAAAGACATTATTATCTCAAAATACAAAAACTGACATTAGACACTCTTTCTCCTTGAGAAGTCTATTGGCAGCTCTCTAATTCTTTGTTGTCATGGATAATCTATTCTTTCAGAATACTGAAGAAGGTGAAGGAGAGACAATGCAAGTAACTTAAGGAAGGGCATGCCAGCTGCAGATGCTCAGACTTCCTCTCAGCACACAAGCTAACATGGGCTGCTTGGTGTCTTCCTACAGACCACCTTTTCATACTGACTTTACCAAATAGCCTTCCCTGACCTCATGTATGTAACAGTGAGCACTCCTCACACAACCTTGCCTATATGGCTTAACTTTCTTTATTTTTCATTCATTAAGTTCACTTTTGTTTGTTGTTTAGCTGCTAAGTCATGCCTGATTCTCTTGCGACCCCATGTAAGGTCGCATGCCAGGCCCCTCTGTCCATGGGGTTTCCTAGGCAAGAATACTGGAGTGGGTTGCCATTTTCTCCTTCAGGGGATCTTCCTGACCCAGGGATTGAACCTGTGTCTCTGGGTCTCCTGCATTGCAGGTGGATTCTTTACTGCTGAGCCACAGACGTATTTTATTTCTTTGTTCCCTTCTGTTAGAATGCAGTTCCTTAAAGGGCAGGGACTTGGTCTTTTTCATTTACTGCTCTATCCTTCATGCCTAGACTGTTCAAGTATAAATAATTTGCTGAGTGAGTGAATGAATGCAAAGGTAGCACAGGGACATGGCTACTCTATCATTTTCAATGCATGTGTACAAGGCATGTATTTGGTGCAGTTCTGCTGTCCTGAAGTGGGACTTCTTGAACTCCTGCTGCTGCTGCTGCTAAGTCACATCAGTCGTGTCCGACTCTGTGTGACCCTATAGATGGCAGCCCACCGGGCTCCTATCCCTGGGATTCTCCAGGCAAGAATATTGGAGTGGGTTGCCATTTCCTTCTCCAGTGCATGAAAGTGAAAAGTGAAAGTGAAGTCGCTCAGTCGTGTCTGACTCTTTGTGACCCCATGGACTGCTATCTGATTCTTAATAAAGTAATGGAATCTAGGAAAAACTGCAGTGCTTGGCTTGCACTCTTACAGGGCTTTTTAGACATCATCTGCTTCAACTCAAATTATTTTACTTTGGGGAATTAACTTCCCAGCAAGCAGTGTTCCACTGCAAGTCTCTCCCTGCTGGTTTTTGGGAATTATAGGCTCTGAATGAAGTAGGAATATGGGGATAGTTTTAGAAAAAACAGAAATTTCAAAGAAAAGGAATATGCACTGTTTACTGGCTTGTAGAAAACTATTGCTTGAGCCCGGGGCCGTTTGATTGAAGAGGAATTTAACTTCTTCCTATCTTCTTTCAGGTTAGAAGAATTATTTGATTTCCTGAGACAAAGAATAAGGCATTGATTACATTTTTTAACTAATTGAAAGTCATCCCTGGTTGTAATGAAAGATTCACTGTTAAATTTTTCAATGTTTTATGGTTTTATTATTCCATAATTCATTGTTCTTTTTTTCACAGGTGTGTTTTCTGGAAAATATGCTATGTTGCAATCCATTAACCTTAAGATTTTCTAACCCTGAAGTGAAAAATGATCAGACAGAAGCTAGTAAACATCTGTTAGTGATGTTAAAGAAAAAATAATCCTTAGGTTGAATTAGGTAAAACTTAAATATTCTTCCAACTATTATATTCCATTGACAGTAAACACCTCTGAAACGGATTCAAAGAAAAGATGTTTTACAAACATAAAATATTGCCTTACATTTATATCTACATCATCTATCACTAAGTCTGTGTATATATCATCAATCTTTATGTCTGTGTTTATGTTTAGATCTATATCTAATCTATATCAGTATACTATTGGTATCCATGCTACTTTTTAAACCCACCTTTCTTAAAGCTCACTTGGTCCTCTTACAATTTGTTCTCTTTTTCCAAGACAGTGGTATCTTGCTCTAGAGTTGGTGGGGTGCCAAGGCTGGTAGAATAGAAAAGGAAAATGATAAACATTTTTTTTTCATTCTAAGTTTTTTTCTATACCAAGAGCTACCTTTTCGGTTCACTGCAATATATTTCATCTATTCTCCAAGTAAGTTAGGATGTAATATATATTATCTATTTTGAGTAAAAAAAATATTATAAAGTGATATAAATTACTGCCAGTGCAATAAAAATGCATTGGAATATCGAATTCTATCTCGTTACAAGTGTATCTGTCAGAGTTCTCAGTTGCAAGCAACAGAAACCGTCTCTAGCCGATTTAAGCAGAAAAGGAACTTATCTCAGCATCACCAGATAAGCTGAAAACCAGGCTTGGGAAAGAAAAAAGAAAGCTTTTGCAGCCCAAAACTGAGGCAAAATCATTCCAGCTGAAATAGCTTTTGCTTGTGATAAATCATTCCAAAATTTTAGTGGGAACCATTTGTTTAGCTTACAGCTTTGCAGTTTGACAATTAGACTGGTTCCTTTATGGGTCTGTTATCAATTGCCAATGAGCTAAATGGCTCTGCTTCTGATGGTTGTCTGATGGATGGAGGACACAATAGGGCTGTGTGATTCCCATCAACCCGCAGACTAGCCTGGGTTCATCTATATACTTGCCACACATTGTTCCAAGGGAATGAGAATGTGACATTCTTTTGACTTTACAGAAGACAGATATAATTCTCACCCACTATGACTCTTATTGTAGTGTAGCAGATCCCAAAAATGCAATCTTGGTTTTAATATGTTGAATTTAAGCAACTCAATTTAATTAATTAATATCAATTAATCCTCTGAAAATGCAAATGTGCTGGCCCAATTCATAATTGTAAATGTAATAATTATTAACCATAAATATGTCAATTTATGTGTAATAATTCTTTTGTCTATCTCTGTTCATTTGTTTTGTATTTTAGTACTTTGAGTGATACTTGAAATAGATTTGGCACAAATATAAGTTTTTACTTGAAGTTAAAGGCAAATTCCAAAAACAAACAATTTCTGATTTTACAGGTTTTTTTTTAACTTCCTATATCATATAAATTTCACTTGATAAACAGAGTGCTTCTAAGTGAATGATTATTTATGTCTTAGAACTATATTTTCATGTACCTGTAATTAATTGAGAAAACAAATTATTATAATGCCTAGTTAACAAATTATTTTTCAAGACAGGCAAAATCTTTCCATATGAATTTTATAATCAGATTATCAAGTTCCTTTTAAAAATATTTTGGAATTTTTATTGGGACTGCTTTGAATTTATGGGTGGCTTTAGACAGAATTGACAATTTTGTATTGTGTCTTACTCCACAAACATGGTATAATTCTCCATTTATTTAGGCCTATAATTTCTACCATTAAATTTTTTTAACTTTTACTGTAGATGTCTTGAAAAGCCTTTGATTAATTCCTACAGCAACTTGATAACTTTTTATTCCATTATAAATTAATAGAGCTACATCAGTTTCTTCTGGTTGTTTTTATATGGTGTAATATTTCCTTTCTTTATACTTTAATTTTCAAAATCTTCTGTAAATACAGTATAATTAATTTTTAAATTTGTGTGCTAGTTCTCATATTTTAGCTAAATTAATCAATTTGAAGTCATGTAATTACATATGTAATTATGTACTATATGTTGTTATTGTCTAATCACTTAGGTTGTGATCTTTGCAATCCCATGGATTGTACCCCTACAGGTTCTTCTGCCCAGTCAAGAATACTGGAGTGGGTTGCCATTTCCTTTTCCAGGGGATCTTCCCAATCCAGGAATCGAACCCATGTCTCCTGCATTGCAGGTGGATTCCTTACCACTGAGTCACTGGGGAAGCCCATGAATTATACACTCACATTATGAATCATATGCTTATATCTTCCATTCTCCTATGTGCTTTTCTTGTTCTACCTGAAAATTTTTTCTTCACCTGATGTCTTTATTTCCTCTTTTTCTTCTCTTGTAATACAAACTAAAAGTTTAAAATACTATATATTTGATCCTCTCTTGATCATGTTTATTTTTCATCTTTACACTTTGCTGCTGCTGCTGCTGCTGCTAAGTCGCTTCAGTCGTGTCCGACTCTGTGCGACCCCATAGACGGCAGCCCACCAGGCTCCCCCATCCCTGGGATTCTCTGGGAAAGAACACTGGAGTGGGTTGCCATTTCCTTCTCCAATGCATCAAAGTGAAAAGTGAAAGGTAAGTCGCTCAGTCGTATCCAACTCTTCGCGACCCCATGGACTGCAGCCCACCAGGCTCCTCCATCCATGGGATTTTCCAGGCAAGAGTACTGGAGTGGGGTGCCATTGCCTTCTCCACTTTACACTTTAATAAGGATCTAATCTCCTATTAAATCTATCTATATAATTTTGAATTATATAGTTTTTAGATAGTTCCTCTTCAAATCTGCAAAACTACATTCTATGAACATTTTGAGTTTCAATTTTATGTCCATGAAAAGAATGTATCTGTTTTATTCCCATATATGTCTGATAAGTCCAGTATTTGAAGTTCTTTTGGGTCAGTTTCTGTCTACTGCTGCTCATTCTGATTCTTGTAAACTCATGTGCTTTGTAATTTTAAATGATTTGCTGGCCAATTTTAAACATGTATACCTTTGGTGGATTCATTTTGATATATGGCAAAACCAATACAATATTGTAAAGTTAAATAAAATGAAAAAATTAGTGATAAAATGTATCACTTATGCTATTATCTTCTTCAGAAAGAATTTTATTTCCTGTTCCCAGTTACCCATGGACACTTGCAGTTACAGGATCAAGGTATGAGGTTTCTCTTGAGTTACCCAGGTTGTCTCTATGAGGTATTTGCCCATAACAAGAGTGAGTTATGTTAGGCTCCTGCCTTTGGCAGTCACTGAGCTTAAGGTCAGTCCCCTCATCTCCAAAAACCAGCCCCAAAGCTGTCTATGGGGAATTCCCTCCTAGTTGCGCTAGTTCCTTACTTAAGTATGAGTTGCCTGCTCTCCATGGACAAATGTCCCCAAGGTCAACATCTCCAGTTCACCTCTTTGTAGTATTCACTCTCACTGGCCTAAGATTGGTTATTCTTCATGGACTTGTTGGATATCTGATGCTGTTATGAAGATATTTCTCAATATTGTCTGTTGTATTTACCAAGAGTGTTAGTCTCAACCACCTAAATTGCCATTACAGGAAACATTTCTTTTTCATTTATTATCATTAGTGAATGAAAATAAAAGAAAGAAAGTGAAATCACTCAGTCATGTCCAGCTCTTTGCAACTCCATGGACTGTAGCCTACCAGGCTCCTCCATCCATGGGATTTTCCAGGCAAGAGAACTGGAGTGGGTTGCTATTTCCTTCCCAGGGGATCTTTCCAACCCAGGGATCAAACCCAGGTCTCCTACACTGTAGGCAGATGCTTTACTGTCTGAGCCACCAGCAAATGAAGGTAGGTATCAAATCATAATGGCATTTAGGTTCCATGGGATACATGTTCTAAAATGATATAACAGATTTATCCAATGTTGTAAATATTTACAACATGCTAAAATTATATCTTTTGCAATCATTTAAACATATGTTTAAAATTGATACTAACACAAATTGGACAAGGAAAAGCATTTTTTTGTATCATTTTAAGGGGTAGATGAGAAAAAATTTAGAAAACTAGTATCTGTTTTCTGAGCATTTGATTTTGCATAACTTTCCTTAGCCTAATATGAACTTGTTGAGAACACAAATGTGTTCATTTATCTCTGTACCTTGAACAAGGTTGTTCTTTAATAAGCAGTTATTGAATTATTAAATTTTGATTTGGTTAATTATAGAGAGGCAGATATATGCCAGGAGTAGCTACTTCTTCACATTCACTATGTATGTAGTCAATATATATACTTTAAAAAATTGTATTGTGTATGATGACAATAAGTAACTGGAATATAATGAGTCAATGAACTGTAATATTATTTCCATTAAATCTAGTCATATTCCTTTCTAGTCAATACAACTATTGGTTTCAGTGTTCAAATGACAGTAAAACCAAGTTCCCATCTGTTTTTCCTGAAAAATTGGTGGATTTACTCTAATTTGCAAGCCATATTAAATACCTCTGAAAGAATTCAGCACAGATTGAATAAATTAATGATATTCGTTTGATTTGGCCCTTGCCATTTTACGACATTTAAAGCTTAACATTTTCTCTGAATAATATCTGCAAAGGCAAATGGATGTCTGAAATTTAAATATATTATAAAGACTAGTACTTGACTATATTTTGTGATATATTAGGAAATATTTTTTATTTCCCTTAAATCTTTAAACATAAGCTTTAAACTCAAATTTGTGTTCAAATTTTTCTGTGTATTTGAAGTCATGTCAGAAGTTCACTGCGCTCAGTGATTTCATGTCCCTAGAATGTGACATTGAAGAATCAAACACTTTGATATTGTAGTGGAGTAGGATGTTGTTTGGGCTTCCCAGATAGCACTAGTGGTAAAGAACTAGCCTGCCAATGCAGGAGACTCGAGAGATGTGGGTTGGATTCCTGAGTCGGGAAATCTCCTGGAGGTAGGCACAACAAAGCACTCCAGCATTCTTGCCTGGAGAATCTCATGGACAGAGGTCCCTGATGGGCTAAAGTCCATAGGGTTGCAGTGACTCAGACAAAACTGAAGCAACAGCATGCACACACAGGGTGTTGTTTAAGAACTCAGCCATGAGCGAGATGGGTGAAAATGATACGTGAAGAAGTCATGGTTCATTCTGAAGATGATAAGAGCAAACTTGTGGGCTCAGAGTCAACTCAGAGACAGAAATTGGGAATAAGAATAAGTGAGGTAAAGCAAAATTGTGAAAGTTGTTGAATATCAGGAGTCAGCAATGGTTTCTGTAAAGGGCCTAAGAATAAATATTTCAGGTTTTGTGAGGGGATATAATCTATGTCACAAGTCCTCAACTCTGCCACAGGAGCACCAAAGCAGTAACAGACAATACAGAAAGGAATGGGGGCAGTTGTGTCCTATGACACTAGAAAAGAAGGCTAGCTTTGGTCTGTGAGCTTGTCAGTGACCAGCCCTGCTCTGGAGAGACCAAGGACCACAGGGGGCTGATTAGTTGCTCAAAAGGCTGAGTCCACTGCCAACTCCAGAAGAGAGAATCACAAATCTTACTCTTCCTCTGACATTTTGCTCCATTTGCTGCCATACCTTCATCATCCACCGTCCAACTCAGGTTAGTCTAAGGCTGCTCAAATTCCCTCAGTGACTCAGAATCTCAGTTAGTTCAGTTCAGTTGCTCAGTCATGTCCGACTCTTTATGACCCCATGGACTGCAGCATGCCAGGCCTCCCCATCTGTCACCAACTCCCAGAGTTTACTCAAACTCATGTCCATTGAGTCGGTGATGCCATCCAACCATCTCATCCTCTGTTGTTCCCATCTGCTCCTGCCTTCAATCTTTCCCAGCATCAGGGTCTTTTCAAATGAGTCAATTCTTCACATCAGGTGGCCAAAGTATTGGAGTTTCAGCTTCAGCATCAGTCCTTCCTATGAATATTCAGGACTGATTTCCTTTAGGATTGACTGGTTGGATCTCCTTGCTGTCTAAGGGACTCTCAAGAGTCTTCTCCAACACCACAGTCAAGAGCATCAATTCTTTGGCACTTAGCTTTCTTTATAGTCCAACTCTCACATCCATACATGACCACTGCAAAACCACAGCTTTGACAAGACGGACCTTTGTTGGTAAAGTAACAAAGTAAAAGTTGTCTGCTTTTTAATAAGCTGTCTAGGTTGGTCATAACTTTTCTTCCAAGGAGCAAACGTCTTTTAATTTCATAACTGCAGTCACCATCTGCAGTGACTTTGGAGCCCAGAAAAATAAAGTCAGCCACTGTTTCCATTGTTTCCCAATCTATTTGCCATGAAGTGAAGGGACCAGATGCCATGATCTTAGTTTTTTGAATGTTGAGCTTTAAGCCAACTTTTTCACTCTCCTCTTTCACTTTCATCAAGAGGCTTTGTAGTTCCTCTTCACTTTCTGCCTTAAGGGTAGTGTCATCTCACACAGGCTGTAACAATACCATGGTCAGAACTGTCTTGTTTTGCAAATTCTCATCATTATTCCTCTAAATACCACACCATGTCAGAGTCAAGTCCAGAGGGACTTCCCAGCTTAGTTACATATCCCTCCAAAAGGGAGCTGTTCTTTGACATTGCTTGGGCCCTATTATTTTGGACCAGGGTCACTGAATCAGAAACTCTTTCCTTCCAGCATGTTCCTCTTGTGTCTCTATGTCTCCTCCTACCAGGAGACCACTTGTTTAGGGCTATCCTAGGTCACCTGTAGTCTGTACCCAGTTAAATAGGTGTCAGAGTCTGGGTCTCTTTTTTCAATAAAAAATTTTATAAAATAAGTTCACCAATAACCTCAGATATGCAGATGACACCACCCTTATGGCAGAAAGTGAAGAGGAACTACAAAGCCTCTTGATGAAAGTGAAAGTGGAGAGTGAAAAAGTTGCCTTCATGCTCAACATTCAGAATACTAAGATCATGGCATCTGGTCCCATCACTTCATGGGAAATAGATGGGGAAACAGTGGAAACAGTGTAAGACTTTATTTTTTGGGGCTACAAAATCACTGCAGACGGTGACTGCAGCCATGAAATTAAAAGACGTTTATTCCTTGGAAGGAAAGGTATGACCAACCTAGATAGCATATTCAAAAGCAGGGACATTACTTTGCCAACAAATGTCCGTCTAGTCAAGGCTATGGTTTTTCCAGTGGTCATGTATGGATGTGAGAGTTGGACTGTGAAGAAAGCTGAGCGCCGAAGAATTGATGCTTTTGAACTGTGGTGTTGGAGAAGACTCTTGAGAATCCCTTGGACTGCAAGGAGATCCAACCAGTCCATTCTAAAGGAGATCAGTCCTGGAATTTCTTTGGAAGGAATGATGCTAAAGCTGAAACTCCAGTATTCTGGCCACCTCATGTGAAGAGTTGACTCATTGGAAAAGACTCTGATGCTGGGAGGGATTGGGGGCAGGAGGAGAAGGGGACAACAGAGGATGAGATGGCTGGGTGGCATCACTGACTCGATGGAAGTGAGTCTGAGTGAACTCCGGGAGTTGGTGATGAACAGGGAGGCCTGGCGTGCTGCGATTCATGGGGTTGCAAAGAGTCGGACACGACTGAGCGACTGAACTGAACTGAAACCTTTCAAAGCAAAGATCTGATCCAAGGTGACTTTTCTCTTTGCCTGTAGAATAAACTAGCAGTTTGTCATCATAAAAAGAAAGTTTACCCCTATTTAAAAGAAGTTCTTATTTCGGTGTGAGGTCATTTTCCTGGGTCATTCCTTCTGGAAGGACTAGGCTTTCTAAATTGAATAAAAGTTAATTATCCAAAATGCAAATTCAAGAACACTGCATATTTTAGTTATTTTAAATTGCTGGTACTCTGCTTATCTTTATTCTGGCATCACCTCACACATGCTGGCCCATTACACAACTTGCACAATCCTCCAATCAAAATTTGCCAACTTCAGTTAGTCCCAGTGAGTTATATACATGGGTAAGCTATGTGTGCCCACAAGTAATGAAGCACCAAAATCACTTCCTATGATGGTTCACAGACTCTTATCATCATCCCTTCCAACAAGTTATACAGTGATGAATAACTTGTGTTGAGGTTTACTTTGTAGTCTGTTGTGATACATTGCAACATGACAGCACTGTAAGATTGTAGCTTGACATCATTTAGACACTGATTGCGAACACCTCATACTTTATTCCCAGAGAAGAACTCTTAAAATATCATTAGTAGTATTATTCTTGTAGAGTGTGTATTACACAGAGATTTTTGGTTACAAATGACTGGAATTCAAAGAAAAGTAATTCAGGCACAGGTGGTTCGGGAAGGGTCTGATTATTGAATCATGTCATTGAATATCTCAGATTTTTATGCAACTGATCTTGTGGGTAATTGAATTCAAGGACTCAAGACTCCCAGAAATCTCTCTCTATCTTTGATATTTTATTCTCTCTTGATTCAGCCTTATTCTCTTCTACTACTATGAGCCTTTCTTCATTTAGTTGAGGAAACATGACCACAGGCAATTTGGGATTTAACACTTGTTTAGTCTTATCACCAAAAAGGGAAGGGCATTCTTCCTTCCTGTCTCTAGTTAGAAAACTCCTGGGAGAACGTTCTGATAGGCTTCCACTGGTTTTATGACCATCTCTGGGTAAATCTTCAAGACCAGAGGATAGAGTGTCACATATGGTAGGCTTCACTTCAGTTGTGTGCTCCCTCCATGACCACTATGGTGAATTCTATGACAATAAATGCCCTCATGCTTCAGAATAATATATCAATTTGTATATGGAGAAGATGTCCTATCTCAGAAGAAGGAGTGATTTTAAACCAAGCAGCACATGTTTCCTATGCCTGGAACCTATAAAAAATAAAATTGGGTGAGAAAATATTTCACTAGATTAGAAATCAATGACATACAAGTTCATGTAAAACTTGAGTCAATGAATCTGAGAATTCCAGAGTTTGAGCGAGCAATATCTATATATCTGCAAAGACAGAAGAGATCCTCTCCCATTTGTGATTCCATACTTATGTGAAATCAAATTTGTATTAATTTAGCACATTAAAATAAAGTTCAACATGAATATGGTTATTTTTCAAATATCAGTGAACAAATATTTATCAAAAATATAACTAAAGGAGTAAAGTTTGTTTTAAATATGTAACTTTCATGTAGTTTATATATTACTAAGAAATTAAACTATAATTCTATTTTATTTTAAAGTCACGAGATATCTTAATTTAAGAGCTGTCTTGCTTTTGATCTTTCCATAAGTGCTTTGAGCACATACTGTGACAATAAACGTGGTGTGAGTGGTGTCAAAGGTTCAGAGCCACTTTTCTACATCATTTTATAGTGCCTTTCAATAAATAAATAAAGGAAGATGTTTCCCTTCAATAAATCCTTCTAAAATCATCTGAACTCCTGCTCTAATTTTTCTTATAGTTGGTTCTGAAACATAGCATGGTGACTATAGTTAACAGTGTTGAATGGTATATTTGAAATATTGCATATTTGAAAGTTGCTAAGAGAGTAGATAATAAAACACTCATTATAAGAAAAACCTGTAACTATGCATGGGTACAAGCATGAACTAGACTTATTGTGGTGATCATTTCACAGTGTATGCAAATACCAAATCTTTATGTTATACATCTATAACCAATGTAGTATTACATACCTCAATAAAAATAAAACATAATATTTATCATTATGACAGTCAAATTAAGACAGCATAAAGATAAATGTAGTTTAGCATGACAAACACAGCAGAAGTTTTGGCCCACAGAGGAGTTCAACAGCTACGGAGACCCGAATAGGCCAGAGGATCTACACAAGGGCCACATAACTGAACAGGTGCTCAGAGAAAGAAGACAGCTAGCACATGGACGATGGAACATGTTTGGATCTGTTAGAGCCTGAAGACCAGCCTAAAGTAGCTTCCTAAGGGACTTGTCTCTCTAGGAGAATTTGGTCTATAATATTTAAGAGAGATCACTGTTGGTTGGCTAGGCACTGGGCAGAGAAGAGAAGAGGATGAAAATCTGGTGACTGGAGCACACTTTTTAGGAGCTCCAGACAGATACTCAACATCCTCGTGTTGAATTAATCATTAGACAGACTGTGCAATCAATGAATAATTATTGAAGTATTGAGAGAACAGGAGTCACTCTGGACTAATCAAAACAAGTTTTCATTGGTGTGTGTCAGAGTCCTTTTGCACTTCTTGTGAGAATTGTCAGTATTTTCAAAGTGTTGGGGAGAGAGAAGGAGAAAGAATGAGAGAGTGTTTATTCCTACAGAATCACGGCTCATAAAACCCTAAATTAATTAATAAGTATGTACTCAGAATCTCTGCATTGTTCTAGAGCTGTGCTAGCTACTGCCGGGGAGAGTAGAAATAATAGAATTCATTCATTCATTCAATAAATATTTACTGAACTTTTTATGTGTACTATGCTGAAGGTTCAAGAGAAAAAGAATGGTGAGTTAGATATGACCCATACTTACAAGAAGCAAAATATCTTTGAGGAAAAATAAGACAATTGATGCTGAAAATAACATGATCTACAAACAGTGTCCAAAGAAAGTCTTAAAAGACTTTTAGACTTGGAAAAGATTGAGTAAGATTCATCAGGAAATTGTTTTTTGTCTGTGAATTTTGAGGGTGGAAAAGGAAGCAAACATAAAAACCTTCATTGCAGAAGAGTACAGTTTATGCAATACCATGTAGTTTGGGGTATCTTGAGTGTAGGCTCTGAATAGGGGAGAATAAGGAGTGAGACAGATTGGTGGAGGCCAGACCAAGGAAGCCCTTAAATAAACATCAATATAAAGACTGGAAAATTATGGAGCATTTTGAGCAGATAAGTGGCATAATCAAAATTGTGCTTAGGAGAATTATCCTGCTACAAAATTAAAGAACTGATCAGAAAACAAAGAGATGAATCCAGGGAGACTGGCCTGGAGCCTATTCTAATGTCATAGAACTAATGAAGAGCTGAACAAAATGGGGAGAGCAGAGGTGGAAGGGAGGGAGATGGACAGAAGGAAAAATGCAAGTATCTCTCCCCCAGTTCACTCCTACAGTTGGGAGGACAAGATTAGAATGTATCAAATAAAAGAGTTCATAATCAGGAGCTAGAATGTAGAGTGCAAAACAAGGACCACTGGTGTTCAGAGAGAGGTCACTGAACGTTGGAGCCGCATGAATACAATTCAGAAAGGAGAGATGTTAATGCATTTCAGGGGAGGGGAACACATACGAGGAGGCACAGGGACAGAACAACGAACACGGTCCAAGTATGGGTCAAACGAGCTCATCAGAGGAGAGGACAGTCTGCAGAGCAGGGAACAAGGCTGTTTAGCTGAGACAAGGAAAGTCGAGTGGCATATTTATCCAGAGGGGTGTTGTATGGCAGAAAAACTTGAATTCTTTTTCTTGATAGTCATAACTAAAGAGAAACTGTACACATAGCTAATAAAAATCTAAAATCGTTGCTTTGTAATCATTAAAAATACAGCAACCCTTGAAATTACATTGAAAAAATCCAATAAATTTGCCTTCATTGATAAAAGTAACCTTTATATTTCTGCGATAACTTGGATGTTTTTAAATCCAATTATGTATTTTTATGTCAAGTGTTTCAAAACAAAAATGATGTTCTTATTTGCAGAAAGTGTATGTATTTGGGGGCAGTTGCTACATAGTGGGTTGGACACTCCATAAAAAACATGGACAGACTTAACAGATCTAAGAGGGATATCAGTTATACCCACGAGGAGACTTCTGGATCTGCCCATTCTCTCATCAACCCCAACAGGCCACACCTGAGGCTGTGACAGTAACATGTTCTGCAGCTGGCTGTCCAGATGCATGTTCAGTGATTCCAGGCTCTCCTCAGTGGGTTTCCAGGTGGTGGGGTTCCTTCCTGGCTCTGTTCAGTGCACTGGAATAGCAAGTTCTGATATAAGTCCTCTGGTTTTCTTGCTAGCAGCCCTCAGGGCATACTAACAGAGGATACTCCACCTCCCCACCAGGATGCTCACAACCAGAAGCAACCTGAAGAGACAAATATTTTGTGGGACAGATGTAATCCATTCCCAGCACACTAATATGCCAATGCACACTCACAGCAAAGCTCTGTAATGCAAACTTTTGTTCTGTTCTTTGAATCATTGCTATGGAATTTGGGCTTCCCTTGTGGCTCAGCCAGTAACAAATCCACCTGCAATGCTGGAGACCTGGGTTCGATCCCTGGGTTGGGAAGATCCCCTGGAGAAGGGAAAGGCTACCCTCTCTAGTATTCAGGCCTGGAGAATTTCATGGACTGTATAGTCTGTGGGGTTGCAAAGAGTCAGACACAACTGAGCCACTTTCACTTTCTCGGGGTAGCCCCTACCCCCAGAGGAAAGACATATTCTGGGGAATGACATTCACTAGAATTGTGCAGATCACCTTCTACCCTGCCCTGATAGGGAATCACAGGAGACCACGGTGGGCCAAAGTCATTGATAGTAAATACAAAATTTAATTTTAAATTCTGTCCTATGTCTCTTGCCAGAGGATACTGTTAAGGGTTTTTCTGTTTGTTTTATTTGTTTGCTTTTTTTTTTTTTTTTTAGATCTTAAGTTAATCATTTAGCAAATGAATGTCTTGTGATTCTTTGTAATAGTTAGGTGTTTGGGGTCACAGAAGTGGGCTCTGGCTAAATTAATGGAAAAATGAGAGATGGGGAGAGGAAGAGAGAGATAGAGACAGAGAGAATAATTTATTTGAAAGAATATGGGATGTACCAAAAGGAGAAAAGCCAGACTTCTGAAAGAAATGGGTCAAGGGCCATTCTGAAAATTGAAAGACCAACATTAATCACTGTTCTCTCTGCTTTTGCCATGAATCGATACCAAGACTTTTCTGTCTCAGGACCACTCTCCTCAAGATTCAAGTTCCTGCGAGCAGAGCCCAGTTGTTTACCTTGGCTCACCACCCCCTTCCCAGCTCCAGAGAGAGCTGAGCATCTTTATTCCAGGCCCAGTCCTGACTGTGACCAGCAGGACAGTCCATCAGGAAAATTCAAGAAACAAGCTCAAGAAGAATGAACGACAGATCTTGAACAAACAGAAACAACAGATGTTCAAATTTACCAAGTCTACTCCATTTTTCAGGTGAGGAAACTTGAGTCCCTGAGGTAAAAATGTTCTTCTCCACAACCTCACTGTTAGTCAGTGATGAGGCCAGGACCAGAAAATCCCTTTACCATCTTCCAGAATCTTCGTCATTTCAGTACTTTTCCTCCTTTACAATCTGGATGTTCAGTTCTTTTAAACCTCTGTTTCTTAGAAAAATGAAATAAAATCTTACAGTGTATCCTCAAAATACCGTGAAGTGAGCTGATATCTGGGAAATACATTACTAAATGAAATACACCTTTTTATAACCTTAAAGATAAATGTCAGACAAATATTCTGAGGATGAATAGTTGCCAGGAAGCTGAAGAAGGGTTTGTATTTGGCTGTGGGCAACCAAAAAAGATATATAGAAGAGCTGCTTCTTTCTTATCTCTGGAATCTGACGGTGTTAATGATGATGTCAAATGCATTTTCAGGCATATTTTTCCAAGTTATTTGTGCTGGGAAGTACACTGTCTTGTAAAATGTCAGAGTGCAGCTTTTTCAGTGGGAGCCATTTTTCATTTGAATGCACTGAAACAGGATTTTCATGGAAAATATTCAAGTTTTGTGAGGCACCTTAAATTATTTCTAATGCCACTGTAATTATGAGGACCTGCAGGCATACCTGAAGTGATATTCAACATATGAGTTCTATCCTTGACCTAAAGGTGGATTTACATGGTTTGAAAGTGTGATGGAGCATATTTTTCAGTTCAGGACCATCCTGTAGTAACCTCAATACTATAAACGGGCTTGAATGTCAGCTCCTCCTAAGGTCTTCCTTGGCCATCATACTTAAGTTTCTCATAGTAATTATAACTGCATTCTAATGTTTACTCAGTAGTGTATAGCACAAGACCTAATTATATGTTTTCTAAGAGAGCAGTATGTGTAGCCCTTAAGATCACAGAACTGAAGAAATCCACTGAGTTCAAAATCTCAGCTTCACTAATTATAGTAATTATACTCGTTGCACTTGCATAACCATAACTAACCTCTCCAACTCTCAGTTTCTTTTACTGAAAAAATGTGGGAGGGTGGTACCCATTCTTAAGGATGTGGTGAGAATTAAATGAGGTAACATGTGCCAAGCACTTTTAACAGTGCCTCATCTGTGGTGAGCATCATGTAAGTGTTTTCTTATTGCTGTGATTAATGTGTTATCTGTGTCTCTCTCCTCTCCACCTGCATTAGACTGTGAGCTCTGTGAGGGCAGGAACCATATCTCTTCTCTCCAGTAGATATTCAGAAGGAAAAATACCTCTCACACAGTTGAGGGTCAATCAATATTTGTAGGTTGAATGGATGAATGTATGAATGGATGAGCCAATTTGATCATCTACCAATTGCATTTGCACACATTTGAGCTAGAGAATGGTGCTGTCAGTGATACCAAATACTTTTCTCACTTTACAAGTTAGTAAACTGAAGCTTAGAGTTATTAAATGACTTTCTCAAGAGCATACTTCAAATGTAACAAATCCTGGGCTTGAACTCAGTTCTTCTGACTCCAAATCTCTTTCTCCTCTGATTCAATCTTTTATTTATTTATTTTTCATCTCTGAATCTTGTCTTCAAGACTTTTCTAAAAAATAGGGGGAAAATTTCCCTGCTTATTGCTTTGTTTGAGCATCAAAAGTTCAAGTAGGTAAAATGCATTAAACTGTTACCCTAATATAGGCATTATTACTCTGTTTAGTATTTAAGGGATTGCATGAGTAGCTTGATTGCTTAGTGAAATGATTTTACATAGGGAAGAGTATTTTAAAAGAACGGGGAGAGAAAGAAAGAGAAACTGGGTAAGAGAGTGATAAAGAATTTGCAATAGGAATTGGCTTTGAATTCTGAAGTATTTCTTGATCCCTGACCATGTGATCAGGTCAAGTTGGTCAAATAACCTAGAGAGGAAAGGTGAGTGCCTTTCTGATGTCTCAATATATTTCCTAAATTATTGAGGTGCAGTCAGGATGTATCTCTGGTATTTTGACATGTATTTTCAGCTCCTGGCCAATGACATTAGGGAGCTATAGTTTTAGCCTTGTGTTTTATTTACCTTTATACATAAATGCTGAGTTTCCAGGATGATAAATTCAGGAAAGTTCTAACTTACTTTTCAATACCTACCAAGAATTGTCAATTCTGTCTAGATATTGAGAAAATTGAAGAAAAAATACTCACACACACAAAGTAGCTTAGGTAGTAGTGAGAAACACATCTGGTCAATAACATGATAATTAATAATGGAATCAGTTAGCAATTATTGAACATTTAGTAGGTGGGAGAAGCTGCTACATGATTTTATGTGCATCACTTAACTGACTCATCCATGTTTTTGAACAAATATTTACTGAAGATCTATTATTTTCCAGAAACAGTCCCACTAGCTAGACACTTAATGATTAAAAAAAAAAAAAGTGCTCAATCTTATAGAGCTTACGTTCTAGCAGGAGAGAAGGCAATGAAAAAGCTGGCCAATCAATACTTCATAAGCTATCAGATAATTATAAGTTCTATGAAGAAAAAGAAAATAATGTGTAAGAGTAAAGAATAATGGAGGCCTGGGATGATTAACTGGAGAAGGAAATGGCAACCCACCCCAGTATTCTTGCCTGGAAAACCCCATGGACAGAAGAGCCTAGCAGGCTACCATCCCTGGGGTTGCAAAGAGTCCAAGTCCCTGAGATAGTACTATCTAAGTCCCTGAGATAGTACAAAGCTAGATTGGGATTGCCAAACCACTAAGGCACAAAGCACTATGAATGAGGTCCATGAGTCAGGCAGGGTACCTGGGCTTTGAAGAAGAGGCGGGGAGTTTGGATTTTCTCCTGAATGTGATGGAAAGCTCTTGCAGGGTTTGGGAAGAATGACAAAATTAGATTTACTTGTCAAAAGATTTCTGGTTGCTGCATAGGGACTTGTTTGTAGGTTATAAGGGAAGCAAGGGAAGAAGCTGGTAGAACACCTGGAAGCTATGGTGCCAGTCCAGGAAGGAGACAGTGGTACCTGTGAAGGATGGAGGTTGGAGGGAAGTAGTCAGGTTTGGAAGAAGGCAGAATTCTCTTCTGATTAATTTCATTCTCTGATTAAAATTCAACTCCAGCTTCCTGGTGGCTCAGACGGTAAAGCATCTGTCTATAATGCGGGAGACCTAGGTTCAATCCCTAGGTCGGGAAGATCCCCTGGAGAAAGAAATAGCAATCCGCTCCAGTACTATTGTCTGGAAAATGCCATGGACAGAGGAGCCCGGTAGGCTATAGTCCATGGGGTCGCAAAGAGTTGGATACGACTGAGCAACTTCATTTTCCTTTCCTTTCCAGCTTATTTGGCATTAGTGGTTGGGGCATAGATTAGGATTACTCTGATACTGAATGGTTTGCCTTGGAGCAAACAGAGACCATTCTGCAAAAGTAGGAAGTCAAGAGATACCTAGAGTAATAGGCAAGTTTGGCCTTGGAGTACAAAATGAAGCAAAGCAAAGGCTAACAGAGCTTTGCCAAGAGAATGTACTGGTAATATCAAATGTGCTCTTCCAACAACACAAGAGATGGCTTTACACATGGACATCACCAGATGATCAATACCCAAATCAGATTGATTATATTCTTTGCACCCGAAGAAGGAGAAGCTCTATACAGTCAGCAAAAACAAGACAGGGAGCTGATTATGACTCAGATCATGAATTGTTTATTGCCAAATTCAGACTTAAATTGAAGAAAGTAGGGGAAATCAGTAGGCAATTCAGATATGACCTAAATCAAATCCCTTATGGTTGTACAGTGGAAGTGAGAAATAGATTCAAGGGATTAGATCTGATAGACAGAGTGCCTGAAGAATGATGGACTGAGACTCATGATATAGTACAGGAGGCAGTAATCAAAATCATACCCCAAAAAAAAAGAAAGGCAAAAAGAAAAAATGGCCATCTGAGGAGGCCTGACAAATAGCTGAGAAAATAAGAGAAGCAAAAGGCAAAGGAAAAAAGGAAAGACATACCCATCTGAATGAAGAGATCCAAAGAATAGCAAGGAGAGATAAGAAAGCATTCCTAAGTGAACAGTGCAAAGAAATAGAGAAAAACAATAGAATGGGAAAGACTAGAAAACTCTTCAAGAAAATTAGAGATACTAAGGGAACATTTCATGCAAAGATGGGCACAATAAAGGACAGAAATGTTATGGACCTAAGAGAAGCAGAAGATATTAAGAAGAGGTGGCAAGAATACACAGAAAAATTATACAAAAAAGATCTTCATGATCCAGATAACCATGATGGTGTGATCACTCACCTAGAGCTAGACATCTTGGAGTGTAAAGTCAAGTGGGTCTTAGGAAGCATCACTATGAACAAAGCTAGTGGGGATGATGGAATTTCACCTGAGCTATTTCAAATCTTAAAAGATGATGCTGTTAAAGTGCTGCATTCAATATGCCAGCAAACTTGGAAAACTCAGCAGTGGCCACAGGACTGGAAAAGGTCAGTTTTCATTCTAATCCCAAAGAAGGGCAGTGCCAAAGAATGTTCAAACTGTAGCACAATTGTAGTCACTTCATATGCTATCAAAGTAATGCTCAAAATTCTCCAAGAGAGACTACAACAGTATGTAAACCAAGAACTTCCAGATGTTCAAGTTAGATTTAGAAACGACAGGAATCAGAGATCAAATTGCCAACATCTGTTGGATCATAGAAAAAGCAAGAGAATTTCAGGAAAACATCTACTTTCGCTTCATTGACTACACTAAAGCCTTTGATTGTGTGGATCACAACAAACTGTGGGAAATTCTTCAAGTGATGGGAATACCAGACCACCTCACCTGCCTCCTGAGAAATCTGGATGCAGGTCTAAAAGCAACAGCTAGAACTGGATATGGAAAAACAGACTGGTTCAAAATTGGGAAAGTAGAACATCAAGGCTGTATATTGTCAACCTGTTTGTTTAACTTATATGCATAGTACATCATGTGAAATGCCTGGCTAGATGAAGCATAACCTGGAATCAAGATTGAGAGGGGAAATATCAATAACCTCAGATATGCAGATGACACCACCCTAATAGAGAGCGGAGAGGAACTAAAGAACCTGTTGATGAAAGTGAAAGAGGAGAGTGAAAAAGCTGGTTTAAAACTCAACATTCAGAAAACTAAGATCATGGCACCCTGTCCCATCACTTCAGGGCAAATAGATGGGAAAACAATGGAAACAGTGAGAGACTTTATTTTCTTGGGTTCGAAAATCACTGCAGATGGTGGTGACTGCAGCCATGAAATTAAAAGTCGCTTGCTCCTTGGAAGAAAAGCCATGACAAAACTTGATTGTGTATTAAAAAGCAGAGACACTACTTTGCCAACAAAGATCTATCTAGTCAAAGCTATGTGTTTCCAGTAATTATGTATATATGTGAGAGATGGACCATAAAGAAGGCTAAACACTGAAGAATTGATGTTTTTGAACTATGGATTTGGAGAAGACTCTTGTGAGTCCCTTAGACTGCAAGTCCAGGGAACAAACCAGTCAATCCTAAAGGAAATCAGTCCTGAATATTCATTGGAAGGACTGATACTGAAGCTGAAACTCCAATACTTGGGCCACCTGATGCAAAGAACTGACTCACTGGAAAAGACCCTGATGCTGGGAAAGATTGAAGGTGGGAGGAGGAGGCGACAACAGAGGATGAGATGGATGGCATCACTGACTCAATGGACATGAGTTTGAGCAAGCTCTGGGAGATGGCGAAGGACAGGGAAGCCTGGCATGCTGCAGTCCATGGGGTCACAGAGAGTCAGACACGACTGAGCAACTGAACAACAAAGAACTGAATGAAAACAAGTTAAAGTCATTAGCTGAAAATGTCAAGGTTTGAAGAGACTAAAAGAGGTGTGAGTTTGTCCTCAGAGAATAAGAAAGTGAACAGAGTAAGACTATGTGAGAAGTAGTAGGGACTATTTGAAGTTTGTAGTCCTGAGTCTGATGTGGCACAGAACCACATAGTTGTGAGTTCTTCTCCATCCACCTTCTGGTAAAGGCAGAGAATTGGGTTTAACTGAGCTGGGGTTTTGCCAGGTGAGTGTGGTGAACAAGAAGTAGGAACTGAGAGATAATACTGTTGAATTCTGGAACCTAAACCAGTAGAAGGTAACGGTATGAGACGGTAGTGGCAGTGGTAGATCAGAAATATGGACATTGGTAGATCAGACTATCTTGATGCTGCCAAAGATCGACTGGAGTATGTGATGGACTGAGTATTTGTGGCTCCTCAAAATTCATATATTGAAACTCTAACCCCCAAGATGACAGTATTTGGAGGTGAGATCTTTGAGGGGCAATCAGATTTAGATGAGGTCATGAGGATGGTTTTTCTAGCAGTCATGTATGGATATGAGAGTTGGACCATAAAGAAGGCTAAGCACTAAAGAATTAATGCTTTAGAACTGTGGTGTTGGAGAAGACTCTTGAGAGTTCCTTGGACTTCAAGGAGATCAAACCAGTCAATCCTAAAGGAAATAAACCCTTAATATTCATTGGAAAGACTGATATTGAAGCTGAAGCTCCGATATTAGGCCACCTGATGCAAAGAGCTGACTCATTTGAAACGACCCTGATGCTGGGAAAGACTGAGGCAGGAAGAGAAGCGGGTGACAGAGGATGAGATGGTTGGATGGCATCACTGACTCAATGGACATGAGTTTGAGCAAGCTCCAGGAAGATGGTGAAGGACAGGGAAGCTTGGTGTGCTGCATCCATGGGGTCACAGAGAGTCTGACACAACTGAACAACTGAAAAATAACAACAAATGAGGGAGGTTCCCTCATGATGGGATTAGTGACCTCATAAGGAGAGACCAGAAAAGTAGCTCTCTTTTTCCTCTATGTAAGCATACAGCCAAGAAGAGAATCCTCACCACAGCCTGATCTTGCTGGCAGCCTGAACTGGCACTTCTAGCTTTCAGAATGGTGAGAAACTAATCTGTTGTCTAAACTACCCAGTCTATGTGTTTGCTTGTTTGTTTGTTTTATAGAAGCCCAAACTAAGACAGGCTAGCAATTGAAGTGAGTTGAAAAGTTCGGTGCGAATTGGCTCTCAGATGCTTAATGTGGAGACTTTGAAATGACCAGGGCGATGTAGTCCTGGAAGTGGGTTATCTTACTTAGCATAACACAGTATTTTATATTTTTTAGGTTTTTTTTTTCCTCTATGTCATTTGACACCTCTGGGTTGCCAAAATCATCATAAAGTTGAGACAAGCCAAGAACATCAACAACAAAGTGAAGGACTTAATTTAGATTGTTAATGGCTGAGAAGTGCCTCCTTTTACGGTTATGACTGTAATACTGACGTGGTTCCGGGGGTGCGATGATGAGGTAAGAGCATAATACCGTGGCTTTGGGGCTATATGAGGATGCCCACACATCCGCCTCCACCAGTGCCTCACCATACCCAGACAGACAATAGTGAAAGTTTATCAGCAGGTTAAGTCAGTGTCCTAGGGAGCCAGGGAGTCTCCTAGGCAGAGAATCCTCAGTCGGGGAAGTCATTCCTGGATGGCAGCCAGCTCTCAGTGAGTTCCCACCACGGCCTACTTTTCAGTATGGGATCTAAGTTTTAATTTCGCGCAGGTGGAGGTCGGTTTTCGCGCTGCGGGTCAGTGCGCAAGAGCTGAGCTTCCGCTCTCCAGCAATCCTGAAGTTAGAGTTCCTAGACGGATCCAGGAGGCTTCCCGGGGGCCCGTGGGTGCCTGGTCTCCTCAGCCTCGCTGCTGCAGCATCCAGGGGTGCGTCCCCCTTTGCCGATTCTTGACGTCAAGCCCCGACCGCCACGAAGCCTCGCCAGGGCTGTGGAGAGCAGAGGGAGGGTGGCGGGGAGGGGAAGCCATTGCAGCAACAGCTTGGAGGAAGGAGCTGGACGTCTCCGCCGAGAAAAACTGGGGGTGGCAGCCAGAGTAGGGGAGGCGGAGGACCTGCTCGCTCTGGGAGCCGCTGGGTTGCTGCAAAAAGGGGCGGGGAGAGGCGGGGGCGCTGCCTGCACCGCTCTGGCTCCAGCGGTGCCCGCGGGGAACGTGACATCAGCGGCGCCGGGCGCTTGCGGCTGGAGGAGGCATCTCGCCTTGGCTGCGCTGTGCACACCTCGCCCCGGGGAGGACGCATCCCGGGCAGGCGGCAGGGATGTCGGCGAAGGAGAGGCCAAAGGGCAAAGTGATCAAGGACAGCGTGACCCTCCTGCCCTGCTTTTATTTCGTGGAGGTGAGTTGGCCCAGCGCCTTGGCATAATGCAGATCCTCCGGGCGGCTCTGGAGCCAGTTCGGGTCCCGGAAGATGTTGGAGGCGCAGAGACCGTGCTGGGTGCGCGCTGCTGCCCCCAAATGCCCCCACGCTCCCCTTTCCCCCCTAGGTTTCTCGGGATCTCCCCGGAGTGTGCCTGTGAGTGCCCGCCAGCCAGGCTGGTTGCCAGTAGCGTTGCCACTGCTAGGTGGCCTGCAGACGGGGAGGTACCTGTGTGAGTGAGTGTGGGGCTAGTTCCTTGGCCCTCCTGGACTGCCTGTGTGCACAGCGTCGTCCCTGGCCCGGAAGGGCCATGATGCTGATATTTTAGGATTTGTGTCCTCAATCTACAAATACCTGTCTAGAACTCTGTGAGCTTTCTAAGGGAGTTCAAATAAACACAGTCATGCCCTGGGTGTTTGAGGGCTGGGGATATTTATATAGGATTAGGAATATCGATTGCTTTATTACACAAAAACAAAAACAAAAAGCCCCTCCCCTACTAAAATTACTATGATGTTCACATCTGCTTCTAAAATTGGGTCCACATCTCTAGGTATCAATCTATTGGCTTTTTTCCATGGTTAACAAAAATTATATGCATATATACATGTATATGTATACATATGTATATGTATGTATAATATTTTTAAAATAAATGACATCATCTGATTTTACATGGTTTGTACATGTGCATTTATTCTGCGCTGAGCAGTATCACAGATAAGCAGTTAACATGCAGATATAATCATAATGAGCGTCTAAGTTACCAAAATGCGGTATTTAAGGGAGGAACAATTTATGGGAGGGTTATAAAGATTGACAGGTCCGGTGATTCCATGCACTGTGGTCCATTGCATTAGGAAGACATTTTTAAGCAAGAGGTTTATTAAATCATAGGTAGAGGAGAGATGTGTTGGATATGTTTAGTGAAATCATATGGTTTTTAAGCATAAAACTATATTCTGTGTAATTAGAGCCTGGATTGCAGAGAGAAGTATAAGACCATTGCTGAATTATAAATATCCTTCCTTGGTTGTCTTTTCAGCCAAATATGGAGGTTTAGCACTTACAAGTACAGATAGTAGATTCTGTATCTGATGATTGTGAGGCTTATCTGTGTTGAGGTATAGTCACTGTTTTGAAACTTGGGAGAAGTGACATTGTCAGATTGTTTTTATAGATAACAGTATACCTGCAAGTTTCCCTTAGGTCTTGCAAATTAAAAAAAAAAAATGGTTTCAGGGTTAAAAAAAGATGTACGTGATTTGCATAAGTCTCAGAGAAATGATGGGTGATTCCTTCATCCATGACCCATAGAAAAGAAGGGAAAAAACTGACCTGTTTATTTAAAGTAATTAATTGATTCATTTATTTTTGTCCTTTCTCTTTTCACAAGGGATTTTGAGGCCATGGTTTAGATAATTTTGTTGAAAGCTTATGAAGAGTTTTCCAGAGGAAAAAAATGTGGGCACAGAAGATTCCATGATGAACAGGGTTAAGGGATAGAGAGATGAGATCCCTGCCTTCAAGTTAAATCCTGTCAGGCCACTTGTCGCATTGCTAATCCGCTGTGGTTTTGTGCAAAAGCACGTTCATTCCCTTCTGGATCTATTACATCTGTCCAGGAGAAATCAGTTAATTGCTGGCTTCTGCCTCCAGAACAGAGTGCACCTGAAGTCAGCTAGAATCTGACCACATTTAGATTGTAGCTGTATGACTTCGAGGAAAACACTTTCATGAAAGAGGATGCAAACCAGAGAATTAAGGATCCACCTTAAAAGAATCTATGTGTGCACCTTTGAGGTGCCTTTAATAGGAGTACATTATCTTTTAATTTAAAATTTTAAAAGTAAAAATGCCTCAAAATTCATTTGAAATATGTTCTCTAGGAACAAACATCTCACAAATGTTTGTTCTTTTCCATGAGTGGAAACAGCCCAAAATCATTACCTTCACTTTGACCCATTCACATACCCTCTATGGATTCCCTAGTAGGGCAAGCTATAGAACAATTGCTTGAAAACAATTCATGGAGTCTGCATGTGCACTTATGACATTATGTCTTGAGAGTAACAGACTTCAAGGGAAGAGCCACAAAACTGGATTGCAGATGGTCTCTCTGAAATTTATATTCATGATGAACCACTAAAGAGCCTCTCAAAAATGGGAGGAGACATTAGTACACCGATTATTTAAAGAGTTGACAGAATGCACTACTGTACTCCTTTGGAATAGCTCATTTTGTAGGCAGTGAGAATGAGCTTTGTATCTCTTTTGGAGGATGAACAAATATAGCATGACTTAACATGTCAGTAAAATGCTCTAGACTAATGGCACTTTGCTTTCCAGCATAGTTTCCCCAGACCTTAGTAATTAAAATGGAAGAACGAAACATGAGTGAGTCTTTCACCACATATCAACCCAAGCACATACTTCAAGTCTTTTCTGTTACGTCAGACAGTAATGTAAGGAGCAAAAAGGTTAAAAAGACCAGAATTTGAAGAGAAAAATGGGATCTAAGAATTGTTAGTTAGTTAGTTAGGTTCCGTAACTAACTATGTTAGGTTCGATAACCATGTACCATATCCCATACAAAAATAAATTCCAGACAGACCAATAATTTAAATTTTAAGAAATGGTTAAAAACGAAACAGTAATAACAGCATAACCATATATATTTTTAGATTTTACAGTATGAAAGACCTTTCTTAACATATAACTAAAGTCAGAAATAATATAGGAAAAGACTAACACATTTTCCTATCATCCCAAATAAAGTTTCTCTATAACAGAAGATACTCTAAAGAAATTTTAGAGAAAAAGCCTCTGGGTCTCAAGTCAGTGATACCATGGACAATTTAAACTTTGCCTTTCTTCTTGGAGTTCAGGCTGTTTAAAATTGCTATTCATGATAGCATTAAATATGAAGAAACTACATCTTCCTTGGTAGCTCAGCTGGTAAAGAATCCACCTGCAATGCAGGAGACCCGGGTTCAATTCCTGGGTCAGGAAAATCCCCTGGAGAAGGGAAAGGCTACACACTCCAGTATTCTCAGGCTTCCCTGGTGGCTCACATGGTAAAGAATCTGCCTGAAATGCAGGAGACCTGGGTTCGATCCCTAGGCTGGAAAGATCCCATGGAGGAGGGCATGACAACACACTCCAGTATTTTTGCCTGGAGAATCCCCATGGACAGAGGAGCCTGGTGGGCTACTGTCCATGGGGTCACAAAGAGTCAGACATGACTGAGCAACTAAGCACAGCATAGCACATGAAGAAACTAACTAGGAAAGTGAAGAACAACATTTATTCCAACCAGATGGGGCTGAAATCAGGCTAAATTGAATTATGGCCAGAAAACCTGGTCTGATAGACAGATTGACCTGGTTCATATACCACCTGTTCTACATACTACTTGGATAATTCTGGCCAAGGTACTTCTCTCATCCTCAATTTCTACATATGTGATAAAAATTATATGATATGACATAAATATATTTATTCATATGTACTAGCAATTATAATATCCATGTATCTTAGAAAATATTATGCAGTTAAAGCATGAAATATACCAGCTAGCATACCTGAGCTAGAATATGCACTCAGGATGTATCAGGTGCTTTTGCATGGTGTCAGGGTATAGAAATTATATCCTATATATAGGGTGAGGTACTCAGTCACTAAAATCAAGTAATCATGTCCTAGGTGATGTCCAAACTCGATGATAAACAAAGGGTAAATTAATGGATAGAATTAATTTTTTCTTACATTTTTGCTTTATGCTGCCAATTGTTTATGCTGATAAAGGGGTTTATGGTTGACAGTAATTAAATATATCAATATTACATGTTAATTTGAAAAACACAAATGATTTCCAACATGGTACCTCACTTTATGAACATGTTCGACAATTCAATTTTGCACTGTTTAATTTGGGAAGAGAAAAGTCGAGTTATGAAAGGAACTTTAAAACAAGCATACCCTAGGCCTTATCAGGTTAAACAGAAAAGCGGGTGAAAAGGAACATTCCACTGAAGAAAAGGTTTCTCTTGCCTTTAAAGTTCCAAAACCCTCTCCAAGTGATGGTTGTATCACTTACAGTGCAATTGCAGCCGGCAGCACACCTCAAATTAATAAAAGGTGTTGTAGCCTAAGAACCCAATATTATCCATGAGAAGGCTGTTTCTGTGCCTAATACATTTCCTTTATGCAAAGCTTAACAATGGTTCCACCTGTGCTCAGACTCACAATTTTGTTCTCATTAGTCATCCTTTTCCAAGATATGAGTTCACACTGACTCAGTATCTACTATAAACAAATGACAAATTAACCTTGAAACCAAAAGTTGCAAGTTCTTAATAAATAAATGGGGAAAAGATTCTCTAGCCTTTGAATGTGAAATAACTACCTGAAGCCAGTTCAAAATATTTTAAACATGACAGGCTTGAAATCATATAGAAAATTTTCACTAATTGAATATTGTACTTAATGGATATGTTTCAGGATTTTGTTAATGCAGGTTAGTTACTATAGTTTAAATCAATATCTAGACATTGCATTCAGGAGTAAAAGCCATCATTTCTCTGTTACTGACTTGCCTGAAGAAGTTCAAAAGGCCTTTGTTTAAGGAAGCAAAGATACTCTGGTTAGTTCAGTCTAAACATCATGCCCGTACATTATTGTGTCTTGACAGAACCTTAATATGTTTTTATGTTTTTCCTCACTGGAAAGTGTCCACTGTATCTTAATTTTAGCAAACATTAATTCATAAGATTTCTGTTTAGCTCAAGATCTATGTGAAAATTTTATAACTCACACGATCTTCCTGGGAAATCTACCTGATTGCCATTTACATAAATTTTAGCATCAGCAGGAAGTACAAAATGACAACATTTCTGCATCGCACATACCAAAATAGTGGTTGTAGGGTTTTTCCCTTTTCAGCGTGGCATAGGTGGTCCACTCAAAGAAGTCCAAACCCTACCTAGAGAGACAAGCTGACAAATCTTTCTTCTTGTTTTAAAGTTACAGTGCAGAGTCCTTTGGTGAAAAACAAAAAGGAAATAGAGACAATAATAGAGTCCTGGGTTCTAGAGACACTAAATGAGGACATTTCCACAAATACTGAAACCAGGTCTTGAACATAGAACCAACTGTTAGGGAATTCTATACTATTCCTAGGTTGCTCCACTGTCTTACTGTGTCTCCATGGTCAAGTCACTCATAGTGATCCCTGTCCTAGTAGGGAAAAAAATGGGTGCATTCTACCAACCTTAAAGGGTGTTAATGATAATAATAATAAAGAATAGACGATTTCAAGCCTCCTTTATATTACAGACTATGTATACATTATCTTTAATCCTGAGAACTACTTTAAATGGTAGTATTATTTGTATTAAGGTAGTATCAAGAAGGGGCTTCCCTGGTAGCTCAGCTGGTAAAGAATCTGCCTGCAATGCAGGAAACCCCAGTTCGATTCCTGGGTCAGGAAGATCCCCTGGAGAAGGGATAGGCTACCCATTCCAGTGTTCATGGGCTTCCCTGGTGGCTCAGACAGTAAAGAATATGCCTGCAATCCAGGAGACCTGGGTTTGATCCCTCAGTTGGGAAGATCCCCTGGAGGAGGGCATGACAACCCACTCCAGTATTCTTGCCTGGAGAATCCCCATGGATAGAGGAGCCTGGCAGGCTACAGTCTGTAAGGTCACAGAGGGTCGGACACGACTGAGCGATGAAGCACAGCACAGCACACTATCAAGAAGGCATTATTATCTGTATTTTTTAAATCAATAAGTTGTAACTCAAAGAGCTAAATGTCTTTCTGGGGACACAGCAGTTAAGTGAAGAGCCACGATTCGGGTGCTTGTCCATCTCCCTCTTGAATTACCATTACCCCAGTCTACCTCACAATGACTCGAATAATGCTAACCTTAACAAGGGAGTGGGTTGGGGAGACCTCTCCCGTGACTTGGCTAGCTTTGTGGTTTTGGAAGTCATGTGTGTGGGTGATGTCTTGTGGGGGTTCTACTCTGTGGAACAGAGTTTTCTCTTCATTTAGCTACTGAATTTGGCTTTGATAGTGCTATCTTCTGCTGAGAGCAACTGGTTTAATTCTAACACAGATGTGTAGACGGCACAGGGGCTCTACCCAAAAAGATGCTTCCTTTGGGAAAGCACAGGTGGTACCCTTGAGAGTCCTGTGAACAAAGAGTGAACATGGAGCTTTGGGTAGACTGAGAGGGCAGAGTCAGAATTTTAAAAAATTTAGAAAAATAGATTGTGTATGTCTATGAGAATGATAGAGCACAGAGGAAAGAATTCCTAATAGAACAGAAATGGAGGGAGGTTAGACCAAGGAGGATTAGGAGAAAAGGCATGTGAAGGCAATGGACATCGAATCTGTGAGCAAGCCATGGCCATTCCTCTAGGGATGTGAGTTGTCTAAATTGGCTTGTTAAATAAAAAGCATTAAGGGTGCAATTTTTAGTGTTTACTTTGGGAATCTGTTACGGATATTATCACAAAGATTTCTTCCCTGCATTTGTATACATCACAGGCTATTTCTCATGCAACGTATTAACAACAAAATGTGAGGAAATGTCTCGTTGCTGAATTAGGTGTAATAAAGTCATGTACTCCCAGAACACTTGGTTTGATTCCCCTATCACAAATAAGAAAACTGTGGCTTGAAAAGGTTAACTGAGTTACCTAAAAACACACTATGGTTAATATCAGACAAGAATACAGCCTGTCTCCCCACTGCTGTTCTAGTGCTCCTCTCTAATTATACTATTTCTAGAATTCCTTACATTACAGGGTTTCCCTCTGGATTATAATACAATATAGGTCATTATAATTCTACACATGAACAAATTGTGTTCACTTTTTGAACTTTATATCTAAATACCTTTATATATTTCATGTCACATTGCATTAGCAAGTTAGAGCAATTATGAATGGATCTTCTGCTTTTCCAAATTGTTAGGCTTGTTGAAAAGCATGTTTACAGCTAAAAATCATAAAATTGTAAGTGATACTTTTCTTTCTCATTGCCTAATTGTCTACTTATCATTTCACAATGACTTCTTGGGACACGATGAGGTCTCTGACAGACAGGAAAGAAAAGTGGAAACTTGAAAGGAGTGAGGATATAATTGACAATATCAGTGACAAAATAACTGAGTTTTGTTTACAGTTTGTTGTTTTTTTGTCTCTAAGACGTGTCTGATTCTTTGCGACCCCATGAACTGTAGCCCATCAGGCTCCTCTGTCCATGGGATTTCCCAGGCAAGAATACCAGAATGGGCTGCCATTTTCTTCTCCAGGGGATATTCCTGACCCAGAAATCGAACCCAGGTCTCCTTGCATTGTCAGGCAAATTCCTTACCACTGAGCCACCAGGGAAGCCTACTTTGGTAAAACCATTTACATTATAGTTTAATGTTACTTTTTCACATATATTATTTCATGTGATCCTTTTAATACAACAGAGGAGTAGATATTGTCTGTTTTACAAATTAAGTAACAAATTAAGAGACTCATGCAGGTACAAGAATTGTCTAAAGCCCAAGTAGTGCTGTTTTCCTCTGTTGACCACAAGAAGAAAAATGGTTGTATTTACTGTAAAATGTCTAATAAGAAACATCTCAGCTTTCTTTAGTTTCTTCTAGAATTAATTAATTGAGACATGTACTTCCATGTAACTATGGAATAGAGTCGTTTCCTTACAGTGAGCTGGGTTTTGGAATGTGAAAGCCAAGGTTATTATTGCTTGGTTGCTAAATTGTGCCTGACTCTTTTGCGACTCGACAGTCTGTGATCCCTCAGGTTCCTCTTCTATGGGATTTCCCAGACAAGAATACTGGAATGAGTTGTCTTTTCTTTGGACAAAATTGATGTAAATGTGTTTTTCCAGTCTTTAATTAGGCGCTGAATCAATCACCTCTTAGGTCCATCACTGGGTCTTTGTTTTGTTTTGTTGTTTTTTTTGTTTTTTGTTTTTTTTAGTTGTTATTGGAGTGTGTTTGCTTTACAATGTTGTGTTAGTTTCCTCTGTAAAGCAAAATGAATTAGCTATATATATATACATATATCACCTCTCTTTTGGATTTCCTTTCTATTTAGGTCACCATAGAGCTTGAGTAGAGTTTCCTTTGCTATATAGTCGGTTGTTTGGTTGTTTTTAAATCACAAACATTTACCTAAATCATCATAGGGACGATAACTGCTTTCTTATTTCTTATCATCAGATGGTTTCTATTCAATTCAGTTCAGTTTAGTTGCTCAGTCGTCGCTGACTCTTTGCAACCCCATGGACTGCAGCAAGCCAGGCTTCCCTGTCCATCACCAACTCCCGGAACATACTCAAATTCATTTCCATTGAGAAGTGATGCCAACCAACCATCTCATCCTCTGTCACCCCCTTCTCCTCCCACCTTCAATCTTTCCCAGCATTAGGGTCTTTTCAAATGAGTCAGTTCTTCTCATTAAGGGTCCAAAATATTTGAGTTTCACCTTCAGCATGAGTCTTTCCAATAAATATTCAGGACTGATTTCCTTTAAGATTGACTGGTTTGGTCCCTGGACTTGCAGTCCAAGGGACTGTCAAGAGTCTTCTCCAACACGGTAGTTCAAAAGCACCAATTCTTCGGTGCTCAGCTTTCTTTATAGTCCAACTCTTACATCCAACCATAGCTTTGACTAGACAGACCTTTGTTGGCAAAGTAATGTCTCTGCTTTTTAATGTCTAGGTTGGTCATAGCTTTTCTTCCAAAGAGCAAGCATCTTTTAAGTTCATGGCTGCAGTCACCATCTGCAGTGACTTTGGAGCCCAAGAAAATAAAGTCTCTCACTGTTTCATTGTTTCCCCATCTATTTGCCTTGCAGTGATGGTACAGATGCCATGATCTTAGTTTTCTGAATGTTGAGCTTTAAGCCAACTTTTTCACTTTCCTCTTTCACTTTCATCAAGAGGCTCTTTAGTTCTTCGCTTTCTTCCGTAAGGGTGGTGTCATCTGCATATCTATGGTTATTGATATTTCTCCCAGCAATCTTGATTCCAACTTGTGCTTCATCTGGCCTGGCATTTTGCATGATGTACTCTGCATATAAGTTAAATAAGTAGGGTGATAATAAACAGCCTTGATGTTCTCCTTTCCACTTGTAACCAGTCTGTTGTTCCATGTCCAATTCTAACTGTTGCTTCCTGACCTGCATACAGATTTCTCAGGAGGCAGGTAAGGTTGTCTGGTATTTCTACCTCTTTAAGTTTTCTAGTTTGTTGTGATCCACAGTCAAAGGCTTTGACATAGTCAATAAAGCAGATGTTTTTTCTGGCACTCTCTTGCTTTTTTGATGATCCAGTGGATGTTGGCAATTTGATCTCTGGTTCCTCTGCCTTTTCTAAATCCAGCTTGAACATCTGGAAGTTCTCTGTTCACGTACTCTGGAAGTCTGCCTTGGAGAATTTTGAGCATTACTTTGCTAGCATGTGAGATGAGTGCAATTGTGTGGTAGTCAGAGCATTCTTTGGCATTGCCTTTCTTTGGGATTGGAATGAAAACTAACCTTTTCCACTTCTGTGGCCACTGCTGAATTTTTCAAGTTTGCTGGCATATTTAATGCAGCACTTTCACAGTGTCATGTTTTAGAAT
Source organism: Bos indicus (assembly GCF_029378745.1). Classification (NCBI taxonomy): domain Eukaryota; kingdom Metazoa; phylum Chordata; class Mammalia; order Artiodactyla; family Bovidae; genus Bos; species Bos indicus. Next base: position 44,382,978 of record NC_091762.1, on the reverse strand, counting down.
TTGAAATATCTCAACTGGAATTCCATCACCTCCACTAGCTTTGTTCGTAAGTGATGCTTCCTAAAGCCCACTTGACTTTGCATTTCAGGATGGCTGGCTCTAGGTGAATGATCACACCATCATGGTTATCTGGGTCATGGAGATCTTTTTTGTATAGTTTGTCTGTATATTCTTGCCACCTCATCTTAATAACTTCTGCTTCTGCTAGGTCCATACCATTTCTGTCCTTTATTATGCCCATCTTTGCATGAAGTAGTCCTTTGGTATCTCTCACTTTCTTCAAGAGATGTCTGCTGCTGCTGCTGCTGCTGCTGCTGCTAAGTCGCTTCAGTCGTGTCTGACTCTGTGCGACCCCATAGACCGCAGCCCACCAGGCTCCCCGTCCCTGGGATTCTCCAGGCAAGAACACTGGAGTGGGTTGCCATTTCCTTCTCCAGTGCATGAAAGTGAAAAGTGAAAGGTAAGTCGCTCAGTCGTATCCGACTCTTCGCGACCCCATGGACCGCAGCCTACCAGGCTCCTCCGCCCATGGGATTTTCCAGGCAAGAGTACTGGAGTGGGGTGCCATTGCCTTCTCCACAAGAGATGTCTAGTCTTTCCCATTCTATTGTTTTCCTCTGTTTCTTTGCTTTGATCGCTGAGAAAGGCTTTCTTATCTCTCCTTGCTAGTATTTGGAACTCTGCATTCAGATGGGTATATCTTTCCTTTTCTCCTTTGCCTTTCACTTCTCTTCTTTTCAGAGCTATTAAGGCCTCCTCAAACAACCACTTTGCCTTTTTGTGGTTCTTTTTCTTGGGGATGGTCTTGATCACTGCCTCCTGTACAATGTCACAAACCTCCATCTATAGTTCTTCAGGCACTCTGTCTATCAGATATAATCCCTTGAATCTATTTGTTGCTTCCACTGTATAATTGTAAGGGATATGATTTAGGTCATACCTGTATGGTCTAGTGGTTTTCCCTACTTTCTTCAATTTAAGTCTGAATTTGGCAATAAGGAGTTCATGATTTGAGCCACAGTGAGCTCCCGGTCTTATTTTTGCTGTGTAGAGGTTCTCCATCTTTGGCTGCAAAGAATATAATCAGTCTGATTTTGGTATTGACCATCTGGTGATGTCCATGTATAGAGCCTTCTCTTGTGTTGTTGGAAGAGGGTGTTTACAGTGACAAGTGCGTTCTCTTGGCAAAACTCTGTTAGCCTTTGCCCTGCTTCATTTTGTACTCCAAGGCCAAATTTGCTTGTTACTCCAGGTATCTCTTGACTCCCTACTTTTGCATTCCAGTCCCCTATAATGAAAAGGACATCTTTTTGGGGTGTTAGTTCTAGAAGGTCTTGTAGGTCTTCATAGAACCATTCAACTTCAGCTTCTTCACCATTACTGGTTTTGGACATAGACTTGGCTTACTGAGATATTGAATGGTTTGCCTTGGAAATGAACAGAGATCATTCTGTCATTTTGGAGACTGCATCCAAGTACTGCATTTCAGACTCTTTTGTTTACTATGATGGCTACTCCATTTTTCCTAAGGGATTCTTGACCACAGCAGTAGATATAATGGTCATCTGAGTTAAATTCACCCATTCCAGTCCATTTTAGTTCACTGAGTCCTAAAATGTCGATATTCACTCTTGCCATCTCCTGTTTGACCACTTCCAATTTGCCTTGATTCATGGATCTAACATTCCAGGTTCCTATGCAGTATTGCTCTTTACAGCATTGGACTTTACTTCCATCACCAGTCACATCCATAACTGGGTTTTGTTTTTGCTTTGGCTCCACCTCTTCATTCTTTCTAGAGTGATTTCTCCACTTATCTCCTGTAGCATACTGGGCACCTACTGACCTGGGGAGTTCATCTTTCATTGTCCTATCTTTTTGCCTTTTCATGCTGTTCATGAGGTTCTCAAGGCAAGAATACTGAAGTGGTTTGCCATTCCCTTCTCCAGTGGACCTTGTTTTGTCAGAACTCTCCACCAAGACCTGTCCATCTTGGGTGACCCTACGCGTCATAGCTCATAGTTTCATTGAGGTAGACAAGGCTGTGGTCCATGTGATCAGTTTGGTTAGTTTTCTGTGATTGTGGTTTTCATATGTCTGCCCTCTGATGGATAAGGATAAGAGGCTTATGGAAGCTTCCTGGGTGGGGCTGTGTTCCCTCCCTGTTGTTTGACCTGAGGCCAAACTATGGTGGAGTTAATGAAGATAATGGCTACCTCCTTGAAAAGGTCCCATGGAGGCATGTCACACTCAGTGCAGGGTCAGCCCTGCAGCAGGCCACTGTTGACCCACACCTCCACCGGAGACTCGTGGACAATCACGGGCAAGTCTGGGTCAATCTCTTGTGGGATCACTGCTTCTTTTTCCTGAGTCCTGGTGTACCCAAGTTTCTGTTTATGCCCTCCAAGAGTCTGTTTCCCAGTCCTGTATAAGTTCTGGCAGCTCTATGTTGGGTTTAATGGCAACCGCCTCCAAGAAGGCTTACACCATAGCCAGGTCTGCTGCACCCAGAGTCCCTGCCCCTGTGGCAGGCCACTGCTGACCTTCTCAGGAGACACTCAAACACAGTTCTGGCTCAGTCTCTGTGGGGTCTCTTGGTCCTTGTGCTCATAAGCATTGTTTGAGCCCTCTGAGCATCTCTGGTGGGTAAGGGGTTTGATTCTAAACTCGATTTTGCCCCTCCTATCGTCTTTCTGGGGCTATTCCTTTGCCCTTGGATGTGGAGTATTTTTTTTTTTTTGGATGGGACCTAACATTCTCCATTTGAGGGTTGTTCAGCAGCGAGTTGTAGTTTTGGAGTTCTCGCAGAAGATGAGCGCAGTCCCTTCTACTCTGCCATCTTATGCCACAAAAAAACTGAATGCCAACAAGGAACCCTTCCTGCTCTCGGCTCCAGGGACACCTTGGGCTTGGTTTTGAAATCAAGATGGCTTCTGCACATTCTGCTAAAACTGACATTAGGCCATTTAGGTACAAATTAAAGAGAAGTAGAAATAAAGGTAATAAAAATCGATGTATTTTCAGGAAAAGGTGAACAAGTTATCAGTACATTTAGTGGACAGTTGTTTGTGAGTAATAACCATGGAAATATGTATGGATGTATTGTCTACAATTTAATGTCCTCACCAAAGCCTGTGCTGTAGGACTGCTTTGATGGTAAAATCGTCATTTAATTAAGTTCTATTCATGCCTCAGAAACTGGGCCTTCATGAATGGTCTAAAAGGAACCAATCTTATATTAAATATACACCAAAATGGGTGCCAAAGTAAAATAGCAGAGTGTATTCTGTTTGTACTTTTATGAAAATTCATTTATTCGTTTAATAAATATTGATGATTATATGCCTTTTGGTTAAATTAATGGAAATAGTATGGAATCATTACTGGCATACCTTCTAATCTATGGTAGAATTTCAATAAAGTTCTATTGAATGGATGGAGTAAAATAAGACTAATAGTTATGAACATAACTGTTTTTCTTAACTTTTTTTCTCAACCAGTGGAGACATTTATATATGAAAAACAAGTTGTGATGAAGATTAAGATTGAATCAATCTCTAAGATATATAAGTCCTCATTCTTAATTACATTTATGCTCATTTATGATCTGGAGCATACCTATGAATTATTTGAGATTTGCAACTTCAAAGAGAGGCATATTTAAACAAAGAACTTGTAGTTTTAATTTTCATAGAAAATTATTTGATATAAAGTACACATGCCAGCAAAGACATTTTTTTATTGTTGCTATGGTAGAATAAATTATTTGATTTGTTAGTAATAAAATGTGTTTGTGAGATATATTTGTATCCCATATTAGGTTTTATTTCTTTTATATATTTTGTTCATAATTTGACTTTTTGGTGTATCTCACAATGAAACACATAACAATCATACTTAATTTAATCATACCCTTAGGATGTTGGAAAAAGTTATTAATGCCCCACATTAACAGCCCCCCTTCAATATCTTATTCATCAATCCCTTTTATAGATATATTCAAGTAAATAAGGTCTTAAGCAGCCTTGGAAAGATTTTAATCTTGAAGGTGGGCCTATAATGTGCATTTAAATATGATCTAAGAGTCAGATATGACTTAGCAACTGAGCAACAACAACAATTATATAGGAGACAAGGTTGAAAAGACAGTGGCTAATGATATATTGCTGAATTATCATCTCCCATAGTAGATTAGATCCCTTCTCTGGAAAATTTATGGATTGAATGAAATATATCAGGCACATGGTAAACACTCAATAACCATTTGCTAGATAAACTAATTAGTTATTACATAATACAAAACATAAACTTTTATAGTCCTTAAATAAAATGGTTTATTTGCAACAGTGTGGATGTACCTAGACATTATCATTTTAAGTGAAGTAAGTAACAAAAGAAAGATAAATACCATATGACATCATTCATTTGTGGAGTCTAAAAAAATGTACAAATGAACTAATTTACAAAACAGAAATAGATTCATAGACTTAGACAACAAACTTATGGTTACCAAAGGGGATAGCTGAGTGAAGGGAGATAAACTAGGAGTTTGGGATTATTAGATGCACACTATATATATATATAATCAACAACAAAGACCCACTGTATACCACAGAGAACTGTATTCGGTATCTTGTTCAGTTCAGTTCAGTTCAGTTGCGCAGTCATATCCGACTCTTTGCAACCCCATGAATTGCAGCATGCCAGGCCTCCCTGTCCATCACCAACTCCCAGAGTTCACTCAAACTCACATCCATCGAGTCAGTGATGCCATCCAGCCATCTCATCCTCTGTCGTCCCCTTCTCCTCCTGCCCCCAATCCCTCCCAGCATCAGAGTCTTTTCCAATGAGTCAACTCTTCACATGAGGTGGCCAAAGTATTGGAGTTTCAGCCTCAGCATCAGTCCTTCCAAAGAGCACCCAGGACTGATCTCCTTTAGAATGGACTGGTTGGATCTCCTTGCAGACCAAGGGATTTTCAAGAGTCTTCTCCAACACCACAGTTCAAAAGCATCAATTCTTTGGTGCTCAGCTTTCTTCACAGTCCAACTCTCACATCCATACATGACCACTGGAAAAACCATGGCCTTGACTAGACGGACCTTTGTTGGCAAAGTAATGTCTCTGCTTTTTAATATGCTATCTAGGTTGGTCATAACTTTCCTTCCGAAGAGTAAGCGTCTTTTAATTTCATGGCTGCAATCACACTCTGCAGTGATTTTGGCGCCCCAAAAAATAAAGTCTGACACTGTTTCCACTGTTTCCCCATCTACTTGCCATGAAGTGATGGGACCAGATGCCATGATCTTCGTTTTCTGAATGTTGAGCTTTAAGCCAACTTTTTCACTCTCCTTTTTCACTTTCATCAAGAGGCTTTTTTGGGTGTTAGTTTTAAAAGGTCTTGTTCAACTTCAGCATCTTCAGCATGGAAAGTAATCTGAAAAAGAACACACACACACATATATAACTGAGTCGCTTTGCTGTACACCTGAAACTAACACAATATTATAAACTACCTATACTTCAATTTAAAAAATGGTTAAAGAACGTGGTAAAAACTACATTTTGAATAAACTTTGAAGTTAGTATGACATAAAATAAAATGTTTCAAGGGTAAATTTGATACTTAACTTAGTAAACAACTCAAAAGAAGTAGTTTACAAATATTGATGTCTCAAAGTCAATAATTTATGTGTATATAATTTAGGATTGTCACAGTAAATATTAAAATCAGAAATTTGTTTCTCTTATTCCATATCTCAAATACAGAACTTTTAGTTACTTTTATTACTCTGACATCATTTAATATTTTTCCACTTTTTCATTACTTCCTATTTCATTTGATATTAAGACATATGTGTTGGATCCCAAAATACTATGTGTTCTTTTATTAAACTATTCAGGTCCAAATATATATGATTTTCTATATGAATAAAATAATTACACTAATAGTTAAAATACTATTTGAAAGTGAAGGTGAAGTCGGTCAGTTGTGTCTGGCTCTTTGTGACCCCATGGACTATAGCCTGCCAGGCTTCTCCGTCCATGGGGTTTCCCAAGCACGAACTGGAGTGGGTTGCCATTTCTTTCTCCAGGGGATCTTCCTGACCCAGGGATCAAACCCAGGTCTTCCAAATTGCAGACAGACTCTTTACCGTTTGAGCCACCAGGGAATCAAAAAATACTATTTGATAAAAAATTACTATTTAATCTGTGTTTATTAATATCTTACTTTTTTTAGGAGTACCACTCACAGCAGAAATTGTAGGATGACATTCATAGTATACAAAGAAAAAATGTGCATTATATTATTTTCTGCTATTTCTCAATTTCTGCTGGAGAGTAAGGTCAGTGGTAAACATTTTTAGCAAAATGTAGTTGGCATACAAACATGAACTCAAATACTAAATTTCTTGATTTTATAATCTAGTTAACAAACTGTATAACATTGTATAAACCATGTGATACTTCTGTGTTGCAGTTACCTCATCTGTAAGATGGGGATAGTAATAGTACCTTCATCAGACAGGTGTTATGAAGCTCAGATGAATTCAGAAATGTAAAAGTATGAACTTTAAATGATACCTGGTACATATTAGTAGCACTAAGCTGTGATTTGTACCCATGTTTTTAAAAGATAGGTATATGTTCTATGGGCAAAGAAATTACAGCTGTCAAGGCTATGGTTTTTCCAGTGGTCATGTATGGATGTGAGAGTTGGACTATGAAGAAAGCTGAGTGCTGAAGAATTGATGCTTTTGAACTGTGGTGTTGGAGAAGACTCTTGAGAGTCCCTTGGACTGCAAGGAGATCCAACCAGTCCATCCTAAAGGAGATCAGTCCTGGGTGTTCACTGGAAGGACTGATATTGAAACTGAAATTCCAATACCTTGGCCACCTAATGTGAAGAGCTGACTCACTGGAAAAGACCCTGATGCTGGGAAAGATTGAGGGCAGGAGGAGAAGGGGATGACAGAGGATGAGATGGTTGGATGGCATCACTGACTCAATGGACATGGGTTTGGGTGGACTCCGGGAGTTGGTGATGGACAGGGAGGCCTGGCGTGCTGCGGTTCATGGGGTCTCAAGAGGTCGGACACGACTGAGCGACTGAACTGAACTGAAGAAAATATTTCAAAGCAATTACTTTTAAGAATTGAAAGTCAGGTCTCCAGCCTCAGATCTTAGTCTCAAATTAGCTTTAAAGAACAAAATGCTTTCCAAGACAGTACATATACTTGTGTAATTATGTAAGAGGAGCAAATCAGAACCTGAGGTTAAAGCTGCTGCTAAGTTGCTTCAGTCGTGTCCAACTCTGTGCGACCCCATAAATGGCAGCCCACCAGGCTCCCTCATCCCTGGGTTAAAGCTGATGACTACAAAGCTTAGTACTCCAAGCTTAATGCTAGATCAATATTCAGGTGATAAAACAACCCACATAATAAAAGAATCCTGCTTTGCAGGCTGATTCTTTACCAGCTGAGCCACAAGAGAAGCCCAAGAATACTGGAGTGGATAGCCTATCCCTCTGCAGTGGATCTTCCTGACCCAGGAATCAAACCGGGGTGTCCTGCATTGCAGGCAGATTCTTTACCAACTGAGCTATCAGGGAACCCCAATAAAACAACCACATACCATTATTTAAACTTCACTGTTAGATCACGGTGATTTTAACTAGTCTTTTTAGATCTGTACAGATGTAATTTATATTTGGGCATGAAAATATAAGGGGTCTTCCCTGGTGGCTGAGTGGTAAAGAATCCACCCGCCAAGCAGGAGACCCAGGTTCAGTCACTGTCGGGAAGATCCCCTGGAGAAGGAAATGGCAACCCACTCCAGTACTCTTGCCTGGAGAATCCCATGGACAGAGGAGCCTGGCGGGCTACAGTCCATTGGATTGCAAACAGTCGGACACAACTTAGTGACAGACTTTCACTTTTCATAAAGACATACAAAACATTTTCCTCCTCAAACGTAACATATATATTAGGTTTGTTCTCTCTTTCCTATTAATTACCATTACTATTTGAAGCACTCAATTTGAGCTTCTTGTGTTCTGTAATGTTGAAAAAAATTATTAGAATTCTAGAAATTCACAGTAGGAGCATTTTCTACAGTAGAAGTAAACAAGGGTCTTTTAACTTGGGGATTTTTCTTTAGTCAAGTTAACTACGTTTATAAGAACCATGTAAACATTGACATTTCTATTCAAATCATCCATATATGCATTAATTTTGTACATCAAGTTTACCCAGTAGGGCAGGTCCTCCCCTAATACTAGGCCCTTTGGATAGAGAAGTGAATGGGATCATTTCCCTGCTCTCAGGATCTCTTCATTGAGTAAGAGAGAAAAGTAAAGGAACAACTGCCATCCCAAATGACAATTGCTATGTCAGAGGCATTCATCGGGCCATCTCTGTGCAGATAGAGAAAGTGATCCAAAGGCAACACGATAGGAAAGCATCTGGGGAGCTTGAGATGTGCCAATTCCTCATATTTTGTACTTGAAGTCATTTGCTATGGAAAATAGAAGTGAAGATGAAAGTCAACCATGTCCAAGATATAATTAAAGTTCTTTAAATATTAAAAAAATAATAACATTGGAGAAAACAGCACAGGAAAAAAAATAATCAAGACCTTAGAATACCATATAATTAAGAGCATGATTCAAAAGTGCCTGGCACCCCTTTGCTCTGGGTGTCATTAAACCTCTTGCACACATGGCCATCTTGAACTTCTGTCCTCTGATTTGGCATTTCCACTGAAGCCTGGGGCTATTCTTTCCTGAAAAGCACCAGACTAGTGCCAGATGGCCGTGGTGACATGTACCAAAGCGGCAGCAGGGTGTAATGGGACTCATGCTTCCAGGAATTTAACAGATTGGGTTCTTACAATTGGCCTGTACTTAGAATCCAGGCATGCTGTTCACCTTATCTTGAGCAGGGTCTTCATCTTAAAGTTTATCTTAAGTTCCCAGAAAACTTATGGGGAAATGTTTAAATAAAAAGTCAATATAGTCTTTCTTTTTTTTTTTTTTAGGAAGAAGTGCTCAATATATTCTTTCTGAAACAAAATGAAGAGAGCTCTAGTAAAGATAGATACTAGATTTGCCCAAAAGAAGCAGTTTTCATGTTTGAGTGATAAAGTCCACAGAGAAACTGTTAGGAGTATTTAAGAGTTAAGAGGAAGGGGGAGCTTTTTCATACTGCACATTTCCTCTGCAACACCCTCTTCCCATTTGAGAATTTCAGCCATTGTAGCAATATCAAGTGGAGAAAGCAATGGCAACCCACTCCAGTACTCTTGCCTGGAAAATCCCATGGATGGAGGAGCCTGGTAGGCTGCACTCCATGGGGTTGCTAAGAGTCAGACACGACTGAGTGACTTCACTTTCACTTTTCACTTTCATGCATTGGAGAAGGAAATGGCAACCCACTCCAGTGTTCTTGCCTGGAGAATCCCAGGGACAGCAGGGCCTGGTGGGCTGCCGTCAATGGAGTCGCACAGAGTCGGACACGACTGAAGTGACTTAGCAGCAGCAGCAGCAGCAGCAGCAATATCAAGAAGGAAAGCAGTCTGAGACCTAGGAACAAAGCAGTTTAGAGCATTTTTCCTACACCTAGGCACTTAGGTAGGAATCTGGGTGATCCCCTTTACCTGCTTTTTGACCATTGGCCAATTTATGTGACCTCTCTCAGTTCTCTCATCTGTAAATTGGGAATACCAATAGATGGTATATAGGGCTGTAGAACTGAATGCAGCACTCTATTATAGAACTAGCCTAGTATCTTTCACCTAGGTCCTCAACACAGTCTATGTACTACTAACAAACTGCCCATGTTTTCTGTTTATTTAATAGTAATATCCTGATTTCTTTCAATTAAATTCGGCAAGCATTTTATTGGACACCCAAAATTTTCAAGGCACTGTATGAATTACAAAGGTCTTACTTTGTAGTACCAGATCTTAAGACAAAGGCTGCTGCTGCCGCTAAGTCGCTTTAGTCGTATCTGACTCTGTGCAACCCCATAGACGGCAGCCCACCAGGCTCCCCGTCCCTGGGATTCTCCAGTCAAGAACACTGGAGTGGGTTGCCATTTCCTTCTCCAATGCATGAAAGTGAAAAGTGAAAGTGAAGTTGCTCAGTCGTATCTGACTCCCAGCGACCCCATGGACTGCAGCCTACCAAAGGCTGATAATATACAAATAACTACAATCCAAGGCAGACTAACAGGTCCTACAATAAAGATATATATGAGCACATGAGGCAAACTCTTCAGTTCTGGCTGGAGACTATGAGGGAGGTTTCAGGGGGAAAAAATTACGTGATCTCAACCTCTACGAGGATAGTTTTTATGGGAAGCAAATGTGAAAATGTAAATCAGAGACTTGAACATGTCTGTCTGGGACATAAATGTAAGGGGGTCATAAGTGTTTGTGGTTGAGCAAGTGAAGAGTAGGTACAGAGCACAATTAAACAAGGAAGGCAGATGGAAGTTGTAATATGAAAGATCATGTATAATACAAAAGGTTATTCTGGGAAATTTGCATTTTATTTAGTAATTAGTATGGCATCATGAAAGTCATGATTAGAGGTGAATTCCAGAAAAATTAGACTTGAAGTATTATGGAGGATGAAACAAATTATAGAGAATAGAGGTAAAAAAATCTCATACATTATATGTCATAGTAAGAGAAGTGTGAGGGATGATTTTTACATCATGACAGCACATAGAAAATTTTAGATCTAGATGACAATATTAGAAGCCCCCCATTTCACTGATGACAAATAAGACCTAGAAAGGTTAAGTGACCTGCTCCAAATCCCAGAAGCTGTGTATGCGCTCAGTTCCTCAGCTGTGTCTGACTCTTTGGGACCCCATGGACTGTAGCCCACCAGACTCCTCTGTTCATGTGATTGTCCCAACAGGAATACTGGAGTGGGTGCCATTTCCTTCCCCACGGGATCTTCCCAACCCAGGGACCAAAACTTCATCTCCTGCATTGCAGGTGGATTCTTTACCACTGAGCCACCAGGGAAGTCCAAAAGCTAGTGGAATAATTGAGGGAAGAAACTGAATTTTTCTGGTCCTGCAGTCAGCATTGATTTCCCTCAGTCACACTGTCCTGTTTTAATTTGTATCAATGCATGTCATTGACATAAGCCACATCCATTCTATTTGTGAAAACTTGTTTAGATTTCTAGACCTTGAATACGTTATAGACACATTCTGACCTACTCTTAGTGACATTACAAGTGTTAGTATTCTTTTCATGATCTGTATTCTTAAGGTTCATTATAGTTAACCTAAATATGCTACAACTATGTTGAAAATAAACCATAAAGCCCTATAGTATATTACTAGTTATTATTATTTTTCAGTATTTAAAGGAAATATTTATCTCTATTAACTATACAGCAAAAATTCTGAGGGATATCATTAAAGATTGCGCTATAGGAAATGGAAAACTCTGTCACTGTGTGCTGACCTATGACCACGTTCTTATTGGCCACCAGTTTTAATAAAATTACTTTCATCTGCTAATATTTCTTCCAGTTTAAATTCCATTTGAATAAATATATGTTTTAAGTTTCATATTTTGTATGATTGGGGGATACTTGAATTCATTCAGAGTCTAACATTTAAAGTTTGTTATTAAATAAAAATGTTCTTTTTCTCTTAAATTATCTCCTGCATATAAGTGGTATGAATATACTCAATTAGATTCTTGGATTCTTGTGACATTATTTGTATCAAAACCAAGTTAATTTAAGTTTGAAGTTTCCTGTGCAAGTGGTATTTTTCAAAACTGAAGGTGATGGTGTTCAAATCATCCTGTATCAATGATATGCAGCTTTCTCCCTGCAACCTTGGACTCTCTTTAGACCCAGATTGGCATCTTACTCTCTTCTTGGTATTTTGATACCTGAGAGGCATCTCAGTTTTAATATTTCCAAAACAAAACCTTAGGTTCCTCCTAGTTAAGCTTCTCCCAGCCTTCCTTATCCTAGTAAATGACACCCCCTAGCCCAATCACTCAAGCCTCAAATCCTTAAAATCAACCTTTATTGTTTCCTTTTCAGTAACCAGCTCATCAACAAGCCCTGTCATTTTTGTCTCTAAAGTTATATCCAGAATCTGCCAGCATCTCTTTGTCTCAGTGTTGTGTGCTATGTGTAGTGCTAAGTCGCTTCAGTGGTGTCCAACTCTGTGCGACCCCATGGACTGTAACCCGTCAGGCTCTGCTGTCCCTGGGATTTCCTAGGCAAGAATACTGGAGCAGGTTGCCATTTCCTCCTCCAGGGGATCTCTCCGACCCAGGGATAGAACCCATGTCTCCTGCATTTGCAGGTGGATTCTTTACCACTGGTGCTGCCTAGAAAGCCCTAGCACATATTAAGCACTCAATAAGTATTTGTTGGGTTTTGAAGAGCCTTCTAATTTTCACCCTGCTTTTACCTTTGACCCATCACAATCATTCTCAACTCAACTACCACAGTGATCTTCCTAAAATATATTTTGAGTCTTACTACATCTCTGCTTAAACACTCCAAAGTTATTTCCAAATGTACTTTGAATGAATAAAATACGAACGCCTGCCATGAACTTCAATGTTCTGCGAAGTCTGGTCCCAAATCCACCTCTCTGACTTTAGCTTTCCTTTTGACTATGCCTTTTACCTGGTTTTTATATGGTTAGTTCATTCTTGCCCACTCAGGTCTCTGTTTTAAAGATACTTACCTAGGTAGGTCTTCCTTGATCTAAAATAGCAATACAGGCAATTACCACAGCCCCCTGTCTTGTCTTCTTTATAATATGTTTTCTTGCTAATATTGTAATTTTTAAATTTTATCTGCATTCTTCAGAAAGAATGAAATCTTCATCAGAATAAGGACTTTGTCTTTTATTGCAGCTGTATTCCCAGGATGTAGAACAATGCCTCGAACTAGTAGGCTTCAATAGATATTTGTTGAATGAATAAATAAATGAGCCATGGATACAATGTATGTAACTGACCTTTTGTTACCATAATCCCACCAGTTTATGAATATCTCAGTGGACTCCAAATTTACCATGTCCGTGTAAAAGGAAAAGAATGGAATTGATAGGTCTGTAGGCTGAGAGCAAGTGAACTCCCTGAATGAGAAAAGTTTGTTATTATCAAGATGCTAAAAACAAGCAAGCTATTTGACCTAGATAAAATGTCATGATAGATTCCATAAAATGTTTCACTAACATTGATGTACATCTTGTATTTGTCTTTTTCAAGTTGGCATCAGAAAAATCAATATTATCTAGTAAACATCATCTTTTGAAACACATTTCTTTTGTTTGCTCTGTTCTCTAAACTATTATAATTTTCTCTCTAAAAATTGCCCTATTATTTTTACTCACAAGACTTGTATCAGAGGATAATTATAAAAATCAATCTTTTCCTTTTGAAAACCATTTTCCCAATCTTCAGATAATTTCCCTTCTCTGTATTGCTGCATAAAAATAGTGTGGTTCACACTTTTTTCCTTTGGTCTGACATAACTAGAGAATAAAATTCTTAATATTTAACTGTATAAGACTTTTAAAATGTCTTTTTAAATCTCATCTTAAATGCAACCGAAAGCTGTCTGTGTGATTTTATGTATATATATCATTTTATGTATATATATCAATTCTATATGCCAAAGTCAGCACATACTGTCTGTTAAATTTCTTACATTCAAAAGAAAGTTATTGTTGTGTACTTAAAAAGGTAAAAATAATCTTTGAAGATAAGTATGTTAGAAACAAACATTGCCATTTAATCCATTACACTGTCCAGTAGTAAAATACAGTATAGGAAAATGATGTCTAAAATTACTTTTATCCCAAATATTTTAATAAGTATTTTGTTCAAATATCTTTCTTAAAAACCAAAATTGATATAAAAGGCAAAGAGTAAAAGATACCTTTTTTAAAAAGTCAGAGAAACAAATATCAAAAGGGAATGAAAATATGATTCTTATTTTGAAGACAGATGAAAGTCTTGAAACATGCTTCAATAGAACTATATAAAAGATATTAACATATGGATAGAAAGATATACAGATTATAAAAACTGGAAATATTAGCCATTTCAAGGAGGCTAATGTCTTAAAAGGCTAAACTGCATAATATTAACAATGAAGGAAATTATTTTCACATATATTTATTTATAATATATATGCATATATATTTGAAAGACATTATGATATTATATTATTAGTTTAAATATTAAAGAGAATAAGCTTAGGCCCCATCTTAAGGATATTTTCATTGGAGAACTGTAATAAAGAACAGTGTGTAGAAATTTCCAAAGACAAAGTAGTGGGAAATTAAGAAAGAGGAAATTACTCTCAAAAAGGATTACCAAGTAAGGCAAGTGGGAAAGGTGACATTTGAGGAGTGTATTATTATTAATATGTATAACAGCAACGACCATCTCAAACATGACTCCTGTTTAAAACATGTGTGAAGCCCTAAAATATGAACTAATGGCATCAAGGGAAGAATGTGGATCATCAAATCTGGTTAAATATTTGACATTCAAATTAATGGAGGAAAATTTTTTATAAATTTATTGAAACCACATTTCTAAGATAATGTTTATGCTAAGTGAAACTTACTGTTAACTACAGATTTGCAAATATAAACTCTTATTTAAACAGAACTGCAGATTAAACAGTACCCCCATTCATTGATGCTAATTGTATTTCAGAACACCAGACCACCTAACCTGCCTCTTGAGAAATCTGTATGCAGGTCAGGAAGCAACAGTTAGAACTAGACATGGAACAGCTGACTGGTTCCAAATAGGAAAAGGATTATGTCAAGGATGTATATTGTCACCCTGCTTGTTTTACTTATATGCAGAGTACATCATGAGAAACGGTGAGCTGAAACACAAGCTGGAATCAAGATTGCCGGGAGAAGTATCAATAACCTCAGATATGCAGATGATACCACCCTTAGGGTAGAAAGCAAAGAAGAACTAAAGAGCCTCTTGATGAAAGTGAAAGAGGAGAGTGAAAAAGTTGGCTTAAAGCTCAACATTCAGAAAACGAAGATCATGGCATCTGGTCCCATCACTTTATGGCAAATAGGTGGGGAAACAGTGGAAACAGTGGCAGACTTTATTTTGGGGGGCTCCAAAATCGCTTCAGATGGTGACTGCAGCCATGAAATTAAAAGACGCTTACTCCTTGGAAGAAAAGCAATGACCAACCGAGACAGCATATTAAAAAGCAGATATGCTGCTTTTTCCAATCCCAAAGAAAGGCAATGCCAAAAAATGCTCATCTCACACGCTAGTACAGTAATGCTCAAAATTCTCCAAGCCAGGCATCAGCAATACGTGAACCATGAAATTCCAGATGTTCAAGCTGGTTTTAGAAAAGGCAGAGGAACCAGAGATCAAATTGCCAATATCTGCTGGATCACTGAAAAACCAAGAGAGTTCCAGAAAAAACATCTATTTCTGCTTTATTGACTATGCCAAAGCCTTTGACTGTGTGGATCACAATAAACTGTGGAAAATTCTTCAAAAGATGGGAATACCAGACCACCTGACCTGCCTCTTGAGAAATCTATATGCAGGTCAGGAAGCAACAGTTAGAACTGGACATGGAACAACAGACTGGTTCCAAATAGGAAAAGGAGTACGTCAAGGCTGTATATTGTCAGCCTGCTTATTTAACTTATATGCAGAGTACATTATAAGAAACACAGGGCTGGAGGAAGCATAAGCTAGAATCAAGATTTCCGGGAGAAATATCAATAACCTCAGATATGCAGATGACACAATGCTTAAGGCAGAAAGTGAAGAAGAACTAAAGAGCCTCTTGATGAAAGTGAAAGAGGAAAGTGAAAAAGTTGTCTTAAAGCTCAACATTCAGAAAACTAAGATCATGGCCATTGGTCCCATCACTTCTTGGCAAATAGATGGAGAAACAGTGGAAACAGTGGCTGACTTTATTTTTCTGGGCTCCAAAATCATTCCAGATGGTGACTGCAGCCATGAAATTAAAAGACATTTACTCCTTGGAAGGAAAGTTATGACCAACCTAGACAGCATATTAAAAAGCAGAGACATTACTTTGTCAACAAAGGTCCATGTAGTCAAGGTATAGTTTTTCCAGTAGTCATGTATGGATGTGAGAGTTGGACTATAAAGAAAGCTGAGTGCTGAAGAATTGATGCTTTTGAACTGTGGTGTTGGAAAAGACTCTTGAGAGTCCCTTGGACTGCAAGGAGATCCAGCCAGTCCATCCTAAAGGAGATCAGTCCTGGGTGTTCATTGGAAGGACTGATGTTGAAACTGAAACTCCAATACTTTGGCTACCTGATGCAAAGAACTGACTCATTAAAGCTGTGGTACATATACACAATGGAGTATTACTCAGCCATTAAAAAGAATACATTTGAATCAGTTCTAATGAGGTGGATGAAACTGGAGCCTATTATACAGAGTGAAGTAAGCCAGAAGGAAAAACATAAATACAGTATACTAACGCATATATATGGAATTTAGAAAGATGGTAACAATAACCTTGTGTACGAGACAGCAAAAGAGACACTGATGTATAGAACAGTCTTATGGACTCTGTGGGAGAGGGAGAGGGTGGGAAGATTTGGGAGAGTGACATTGAAACATGTAGAATATCATGTAAGAAACGAGTTGCCAGTCCAGGTTCGATGCGCGATACTGGATGCTTGGGGCTGGTGCACTGGGACGACCCAGAGGGATGGTGTGGGGAGGGAGGAGGGAGGAGGGTTCAGGATGGGGAACACATGTATGCCTGTGGCGGATTCATTTTTATATTTGGCAAAACTAATACAATTATGTAAAGTTTAAAAATAAAATAAAATTTAAAAAATAATAATAATAAAAAAAAAACCCTGATGCTGGGAAAGATTAAAAACGGGAGGAGAAGGGGACGACAGAAGGTGAGATGGTTGGATGGCATCATCGATTCAATGGACATGAGTTTTAGTAAATTGAGTTAACTCCAGGTGTCGGTGATGGACAGAGAGGCCTGGTGTGCATGGAGTCACAAAGAGTTGGACAGGACTGAATGACTGAACTGAACTGAACTGATCCTAAAACTCTACTCCCATTTTTGGAAATGAAGCACAGAGCTATGTTTAAGAAAGAAGACCTTGTGGCTACAATTTGTGGATTCGAAATCCAACCACTTCTACTTGCTAGAGGATACTGAGCTTATCTATCCGAAAAGTATAAATAATTGTTTAGCATACATACCTCCCAAATAGCACTTATGTCATAATTGAAAGTTTTTAATTAGATGAATTAAAATTAATAAAATTAATTAAAATTTCAAAAACAGAAAATTATCTGTCATATTGAGTGATATTTAAAGTATTTGTTGAATTAAAGATAGAATATATTTAACTTAATTTAAATGGAAAAACCTTAATTGTGCACATAGACCATAAAGTGTTGATTTATTGGTTGAGTCTGGAAGCTACTACTTCTTACAGGAGAGGGAAATGGTGAGGAGGAATGACCAGATAGTTAGAGTGGTCAAATGGTCATGGATTTTAATAAGAAAAATGTAAGTGTTTTTACAGGCTTTTGTTCTCTCTATTGAAAAACACCCATCTGAAAAACAGAAAGACAATGCCAGATTAGTTTCATACATTATTAATTTTTCCAATAAACTTCTCACCTCATTACAAAAACTATATTGGGAATAGAAGACATAATACTGTCTTGTAAATTTATTTATTTTTAAACCAGATGACCAGATATTGTGGATGGTCAATAATATTTTTTTTAACAAAACTTGATCTGCTTTGTTAAATAAATACTGTATCCTCCACTAGTAAGTAAGCCTTAAGATAGATAATTTTTTCAATGTTGTAGAAATCTGTGTCTTCAGATTCTGAAAGACCTAGCATTGGACATTATATTTGAAGTAGTTTTCTCTAGCTGAGAACAGATGTCTAAGTAAGCTTATGATCCTTAATCACCAAGCCCATGTCTTGTTTGCCATATCATAGTAAGGACCCACATAGTACCTGGCACATTGTAGGTTGAACGAATGAATAATTCAATCTATGACACAAAGTGTAGAAAGTAAATTGTGCCTAGTTTAGGTTTAGCAGACAAACTGGAGGACATCCAGTAAAATTAGAATTTCAGATAAACAATTTTTAACGTTGGTATTTCCCAAATATTACATGGGTACCACTCTAAAAGTGATTTATTGCTTATCTGAAATTCTAATTTCACTGAGTGATGTATTTTCATTTGCTAAATCTGGTAACTCTAGTCTAGTTATTGTAATGAATTAATATTTGCTTGTTTATTCAATTAGTCATTTATCAACAGGCATTTATTGTTTTATTAAATTATGAAATGATATATTGCATGCCTACCATGTGCCAGGAATAATTCTATACCTTGGGGACTCAGCAATAAATAACACTGGCAGACTCACTTCATGGAGCATGTATTTCAGTGGGAGATGAGGGGAGAAGAAAAATAAATAAGTGAAGTGTTAAATCAACAAGACAATTTCAGTTAATGATAAATGTCATGAAGAAATGAAAAGATGATGATGGGGGTAGAGGGAAAGATGGATCAATGACTACCTTCTTAATGATGATACAGAAGTCATCATTAAATGATAAGGAAAAGCCATTCAGACAAAGAGCTGGGGGAGAGCACAAAAGAAAGAAGAAATGGCACATGCAAAAACCCTAGGTAGAAATGAATTTGACTGCTACAGGGTAAGAGTGAAGATCATAGGACTACAGCAAACTAAAAAGCTTCTACACAGCAAAGGAAACCATCAAAAAATGAAAAGACAGCCAATCAGATGTAGTGAAAGCGAAAGTTGCTCAGTCGTGTCCGACTTTTTGCTACCCCGTGGACTAAGTCCATGGAATTCTCCAGGCCAGAATACTGGAGTGGGTAGCCTTTCCTTTCTCCAGGGGATCTTCCCAACCCAGAGATTGAACCCAGGTCTCCCACATTGCAGTCAGATTCTTAACCAACTGAGCTATGAGGGAAGCCCAATCAGATGTAAAAAAGTATTTATAAATCATTTATCTATTATAATGGTATCACCAACTCAGTGGACATGAACTTGGGCAAACTCCAGGAGATAGTGAGGGACAGGGAGGCCTGGTGTGCTGCAGTCCCTGGGGTTGCAAAGGGTCAGAAATGACTTAGCGACTGAACAACAAAATCTATTATAATTAGGGCCAATGTCCAAAGTACATATAAGGGACTCATACTACTTAATAGGGCCTTCTTCAGTGACTCAGTGGTAAAGAATCCACCTGCAATACAGGATACGTGTGTTTGATCTTTGGGTTGGGAAGATCCCCTGGAGAAGGAAATGGCAACCCACTTTAGTATTCTAGGCTGGGAAATCCCATGGACAGAGGCTAACATGGTGGGCTATGGTCCATGGGGTTGCAAAGAGTCAGGGACGATTTAGTGACTAAACAACACCACCACCTTAATAGCCAGAAAAAAAAAAAAAAAAACCTCCCCCAAAACAAGCAAACCCAAGCAATTTGATTATAAAATGAGCAGAGGATCTGAATAGACAGTTTTCCAAAGAAGATATACAATGGGCAATAGATATAGGAAAAGATGCTCATATCACTAATCATGAAGGAAATGTAAATCAAGACCACATGAGGTATCACCTGACACCTATTAGAATGATTATCCTCAAAAAGACAAGAAATAACAAGTGTTGACATGGATGTGGTGGAAAGGGAACCATTGTGCTCTGTTTGGGTATGGAAACCTGTGCATCCACTGTGGAAAACAGTAGTTTTCTTAAAAAAATTAAAAATAAGAGTGCCACATGATCCCATGGTTCCACTTCCAGGTATTTATCTAAAGAAAACTAAAACACCAACTGGAAAAGATATATGCCCCACTGAAGATATATGCCCCACTGTATTCATTGCAGCATAGTTTGCAGTAATCAAGACATGGATTCAACCTAAGTGTCCACTGATGGATGAAGAAGTAAAGAAAATGTGGTAAATATATACTATGGAATATTATTCAGCCTTCAAAAAGAAGGAAATACTGACATTTGAGACAACATGGATGGATTTTTAAGGCATTATGCCAAGTGAAATAAGTCAGCCAGAGAAAGATAAATATCATATGATTTCATCTATATGTAGAATCAAAGAAACAACAGCAATAAAAAATCAAATTCATAGAAATAGAGAACAGATTGGTGGTTGCCAGAGGTGGGGAATGACAGTGGGCAAGATGGGTAAAGGGGGTTGAAAGTCACAGATACTCAGTTATAAGACAAGTAAGTCCTGGGGTTGTAATGTTCATATAGAGACTATAGGTAATAATACTGTATTGTATGTTTAAAAGTTGCTGAGAGTTGATTTTAAAAGTACTAATCATAAAAAAGAAATTGTTAAGTATGTGTAGTGATGGATGTTAACTAAATTTATTGGGATCATTTTGCAATATATATAAAAATATTAAACCTTATGTTGCATACCTGAAATTAATATAATGTTATATGTTGATATATGTCAATTATGTCTCAATCAAAAGGGGCGACCCATTGGCTTATAGTGCTTAGGGGGCTGGTTGCTACTGCTGCTGTTTAGTCACTAAGTTGTGTCCAACTATGTGCTATCCCATAGTCTGTAGCCCTTCAGTTTCCTCTGTCCATGGGGTTCTCCAGGCAAGAATACTGGAATGAGTTGCCATTTGCTTCTCCAGGGGATCTTCCTGACCCAGGGATGGAACCCACCTCTCCTGCTTGACAGGCACAGATCTTTACCACAGATCCACCTGTATAGCCCAAGGGGACTGGTAGCGGTGGTTTAGTCACTAAGTCATGTCCAGCTCTTGCAACCCCATGGACGGTAGCCTGCCAGGCTCCTCTGTCCATGGGATTCTCAAGGCAAGAATACTGGAGTGGGTTGCCATTTCCTTCTCCAGGGGATCTTCCTGACCCAGGAATCAAACCAGGGTCTCCTGCATTGTAGGCAGATTCTACAGTGGGGAGCTGGGGAATAGTATAAATATGGTATAAAAAGATGTAAGAAACTGCAGCAAGAGCCAGGTCATGCATTCAATGGTGTAAAATTTGAATTTTATTCAAGCAAAATGGGACCCACTGGAGTAGTTAAAATCAGGAGCAATATGACCTAAAATAAAATATTTTCAGAATATTTAGGATGCTGGGTAGAAATTGGATAGATGGGATGGGGAGGGTAAGTGTGAAAGTGGAGCAGCATTTAGGAGTAATCCAAGAGCAAAGGTGAGGCATGCCGTGGGTTCAGAGAAGGCTGGTGACAGAGGTGGATGAATTAGAGTTTATTTTGAAGGCAGAAGCAATAGTAAGTACGAATGACTTTAATTCTGAGATCAGAGAGGAGTGGTAAGAGAAAATGGAAAACACTTGTGTTTCTAATTTCAATATGTACTGATTCTATATATGACCTGTGTAGAAAAATAAATTTATCTTCTCTGTCCTTCATTCTCAGTTGCCTATATTGGCATCATCGGTGGTTAGCCTGTATTTCCTTGAACTCACGGATGTCTTCAAACCCGTGCACTCTGGATTCAGCTGCTATGACCGGAGTCTTAGCATGCCATACATTGAACCCACCCAGGAGGCGATTCCTTTCCTCATGTTGCTTAGCTTGGCTTTTGCTGGACCTGCAATTACGGTAAGAATTGCCCCCAAATTGTGTTTGTCAGCCCCAGAAGACTAAGAATGACCACATTTATGTAATAAATGAGGTGTCTCTGGTGGCTCAGATGGTGAAGAATCTGTCTACAATGCGGGAGACCTGGGTTTGATCCCTGGGTTGGGAAGATCCCCTGGAGTCGGGAATGGCAACCCATTCCAGTATTCTCACCTGGAGAATTCCCTAGACAGAGGGGCCTGGTGGGCCGCTGTCCATGGGGTCGCACAGAGTCGGAAGGACTGAGCAACTAATTTTCACTTTCATGTAATAAATGGGTTAAAAACAAACAATAAGTTTCTGATACACTTCCTCATTAATGTATTTCTCATGCATTCATGGAGAAGGAAATGGCAACCCACTCCAGTGTTCTTGCCTGGAGAATCCCATGGACAAAGGGGCCTGGTGGGCTACTGTCCATGGGGTTGCACAGAGTTGGACACGACTGAAGCGACTTAGCATGCATGCATGCGTTGGAGAAGGAAATGGTAACCCACTCCAGTATTCATTGCCTAGAGAATCCCATGGACAGAAGAGCCTGGGGGCTGCTGTCTGTGGGGTCGCACAGAGTTGGGCACGACTGAAGCAACTTAGCAGCAGCAGCAGCATGCATTCATACCATGTCTCAAGTCTTAGAAACTGTGGGAAAGAAACAAATAATTCTATAGCCAACAGACTTTGTTCTCCAAAGTGCATGTTGCTATCAATTTTAGCAGATTAGCACTTTTTATTGATTCTTAGCCCTGAGTATGCACAACTGTACAGAAAAGAGGGTACAACTCACATTCCTGTCCACCACAAAATAAAATAATTTAGATTCAGAATAAGCATTTGGATTTTAAAATGTTTAACCTAAAGAAATGATGTAACCTATTGAAATTGAATTAGAAATCTAGTTATTTTTAGTTTGCTAACATACAAATTGGGAATTAGATATTTTTCAATAAATGTATTAATAAATAACACAAACATAGTCTTTATAGCATCTCTTTGGCCCCCAAAACCTACCTAAAAGGACAAGAATCATGTTTCAGGGTTAATAATATTTATTTCTAACAGCAGGAACTCTTTACTTTTATGATGCTAATGAATGTCAGAGGAAGTGGTCATTAAATAAAAAGTTGTATTTGAATGGAGTTTTTATAGGATCCCCTAAAGAACTGGTCTCTTCTGGTTCATTATATGGCAGTTTTAGAAAAGTCTCTGCATTGACCTTTTGTATACCCTTGGATTTGTTTCTTTTTTAATTTCCTCACATTAAACAACAGCATTCTATTTACACTATAAATTACATGAAATATTATCAGAAGATAAAACTGAAATTTAATTTTTCCTAGAACTTCATCATACTTAAAAGATGAATTTTGAGACCTTTTTGTCTCAAAACACTTTGTAAGTTTTAAGAAATGAGTTATCTGAACTTCAGTAACTCCAGGATGATTGGAACTGTTAATGATGTACTTGGAAGTAGCTGAGACTCTGACTAAAAGCATATTTAACATGCAATATTGTTCAGAGTGGGCTGCTTTGGTGGCTCAGACGGTAAAGCGTCTGCCTGCAATGCGGGAGACCCAGGTTTGATCCCTGGGTTGAGAAGATCCCCTGGAGAAGGAAATGGCAACCCACTCCAATACTCTTACCAGGAAAATCCCATGGACAAGGAACCTGGTAGGCTACAGTCTGTGGAGTCACAAAATCAGACATGACTGAATGACTTCACTTTCGCTATTGTTCAGAGTAACAGTATTTTCTGGTCATTTCTCTAATGACTTACCAAAAAATCTATTATCATCCAGTTATTTGACAAAAGCAAAAAGTATACATGTTTTAAATCTAGTAGACCAGAAAGCATTTCTCCTAATTGGAATATAATGCAAAAATTTATTGTAATTAATATATTTGAAGTACAATTGTAAAATACAAATGCTTGTGACTCTACTGAAGAGACTATGATGACATTTCATCAGTTACATAATTTCTTCTTTATATACCCAGACGTCTTTCTTCCCTGGGTCTTAGACTAAGTGGCTAGGAGAACACATCTAATTGTGGCTTTTCCTGCCAGCATCATTTATTTCACACTGATCCCTTTGCTGACACTGTTACAGGTCCTGTCAATGACCTTGGCCTCATTATTGTGTTCCTGCTTTTCTGACTCCCTCATTTCCAGTAATAAATTCTCGAAATGCAATTAAGGATGCTTTCTGGGAGATTCTGAGTCAACACTTTCTTTCTTGAGCCTTGAGAAGTGAAAGGACAAGTTTGCTCTGACTACCTCTACCAAGCTGACCTGGGGAACCCAGTGCCAACTCCTTCGGCAAAGACTGCCTGAATTCCCAGGTTGCCCCTGGGCCTCCTCCATAAGCTGTTGCGTGCCTCTTTATGGGAGGAGAGGCAAACTAGGGAAATATTTACACTGCTAGGTCCCTGATCTTCCCCTTATCATTCAGGATATTCCAAGATGTCAGTGATTCTTTTCTTCCACACTTCCTTCATGGATTTTGAGTAAACAACTTGATGGTAAAACTAATCTTGACTTTATGGACATCAAATAACTGTCTTTTACATCTTACTCTCTAAACATATATCTTCTCTAAATTTCTAATTTCATTTTCCCTTGTTTTAAAGCCTTTTCCCAAAACATTGGTTTTTATTGTGTCTGTATGTCACTATAGTCGTAAAATAGGGGTCACCAACCCCAGGGCCATGGACCAGTACCAATCCATGGCCCGTTAGGAACCAAGCGAAGCTTCATCTGTATTTACAGCTACTCCCCATCACTCACATTACCCCCTGAGCTTCACCTCCTGGCAGATCATTGGTAACATTAGGTTCTCGTAGGAGTATGGACCCTACTGTGAACAGTGCATATGAGGGATCTAGGTTGCTCGCTTCTTATGAGAATCTAATGCCTGATGATCTGAGGTGGAGCTGAGGTGGTGAGGCAAGCTGGGTGGTAGTGGCTACTACTGTCTCTCATCACCCCCAAACCTAGTTGCAGGAAAACAAGCTCAGGGCCCCCACGTATTCTACATTATGGTGAGGTATATAGTGATTTCATTATATACCACAGTGTAACAATAAAGGAAATAAAGTGCACAATAAATGTAGTGTGCTTGAATCCTCTTGGAACCATCCCTCCCCCCATCTGTGGAAAAAGTGTCTTCCACAAAACCAGTCTGTGGTGCCAAGAAGGTTGGGGACTGCTATACCAGAGCCATGATTCTGTCTCTAAACTTACTACATATGTTACTGCTCCAACTTCTTTCCCTACTCTTCCTGAAAGTGAAAATAACAGACTCTAATTCCCTACGTTCAAGGATGCCATTTTCTTTTTTTTTTCTTTTTTGGCAGTATTAATCTGTTCCAAAATGGAATGGTGGGGGAGCCAGAGAGGCAGGATGAATTCTCCTTTGAAAATCACTTTCATAGTCCATTGGTGTAAGCAGAGGTGCTTCTTATTTTCACCCATTCATATGAAGAGAAGGCAAAGCAAAACAAAAGACCACACATGGGTAGTATTCTTTAAAAGGAAGTTTATATTCTTTACAAAAGGAAGATCAACTGATATTTTTATACAGGCATTTACATATAACTCATGTGATGTTTGCTTCTCAGGTTTAAAATTTTTTTTAATTTCTTTAGTTATTTTTGGCTGTGCTTGGTCTTTGTTGCTGTGTGCTGGCTTTCTTTAGTTGGAGCAAGCAAGCGGGGGGCTACTCTTCATTGTGGTATGCGGGCTTCTCCTTATGGTGGCTTCTCTTATTGCAGAGCACAGGCTCTAGAGTGCACGAACTTCAGTAGTTGTGGGACATGGGCTTAGTTGCTTCATGGCATATGGGATCTTCCCAGACCAGGGATCAAACCAGTGTCCCCTGAATTGCAAGGTGGACTCATAACCACTGGACCAAGGAAGCCCCTCAGATTTTTTTTTGATGCTGTGAAAGATATTTTAAAAATTACCTGCCTTTGTATTGTTACGCAAGAAATTGTAAAACTTCTTTTGTGTCTGTGAAATGTATATTCTTATTTTTTGAAACTGTCTTTAAATTTTCATCTTTAACATTAACTTTTAACTTACTTTTAAGTGATAATTAAACAAGCATTTTGTTTAGTCCTTTGGAGATTCTCAAGGAAAATAGCACAGAATATTAAGGCTTTTCATAAATCTTTCTGAAATCTATATGAATAGAAAACATGTGTATGTTCTCTTCCCTGGAAGTAAAGGGATTAAAGAGTAAGCATATCCAGTTTTATAGAAGAATTGTATTGAAATTTATTATTGTTTCTGGGAGGTAACCTTAGCTTTAGGAGAGTATATACTCTCCTTTAAGTGGCTTTTCCAAGGGCAGTGTCCGTATAATAATAAGCAATGTATTTCCTCTCTGCATCTCCCCTGAAACAGTCACTTTAGAATCTCTTTCAAAAACCTGTCCATGATATCTGACATGCACAAAATGGTATTGTTTCTTTTCAGGATTGTATACGGCATAAACAGAATATTGTGAGAAGATACTTGTCATATACTGTTTTCTATTTCCAAATGACAACGGCAACAAATAATTCTGTTGTCAACACCTAATCCTTGAAACCATATTGCATCACAACAGCATGTCATTCAGAATGGGGAGACAAGCAGGCATATTTGAAAATACATCAGGAAACATCTATCCTTTCCCTGAGGAGAATTCTATCTTTAAAGCAAATTAAATCATTTTGAAAATGCATACAGTGACATGTAGGTCAAGGTTAAATGAATAGTAGTGTGAAGAGAAAATTAATGTGCTCCTTCGAGAGTGGGAGAGTTGGATGATGTCAAAATACTGACAAGAAACCTCCATCCATAATCAAACCAGGATGTGAAAGCACTCTCCTGACATATGAGTTTTGAGCTTATTAAGCAAATAAATGAAAACTCTTGAAATTTCAAGGTCACTTGAGATAATGACTGCTGTGTTATATGACAAGAAGCATTTCCCTAATGACACTAAACAAATAAATTCTTGCATACTTTAGCATTCAAGGATAATATGTGAATCACTATTTACATGTATAATTAAAAAGAAACAAAATTATTCACAGAATTATTATTAAAGAAATGAAAATGAAATGAGCCTCTCAATGCATTTCAGGACACATTTCAGAAATGAGTGGTTAATTTTCTTGAAATGATGAATTTGGGATAATTATGATATTATTCTACTTGCATGGTGCAACATGTCACATCTATCTGTGCAGAATATTATAGAATCTTTTGTGTTTCTATGTCTAACTTGAAGTGATAATGTAGTATGGTATTTTTCAAAAAGTATAATTAACTTAGTATTCAATGATTTGAAAAAAAATTCCTTCTGATTATTTATATAGTTATCCATAAAGGAGTTTATCAGTGTATACCACAAGATTTTCACGCTTGTAAGGTTATTGGTAGAATTTTATTAAGAAAATTGTTTTTATACACATAAAGGTTCCTTATAATTGTACATACACCATATGGAACTAAATAGATCAGACAGAACATTTGAAGCATAAGGTCATAGATTTAGTCATGAGTTTTAAAAATCATAAATTTAAGTACTTTATAAAATAAATGTTAAGTAGGTGTTGAGAACTGGGAACTATTCCTTGGAAAATATATTTCAGTTCCCAATCACGGTGATAATCTTTAAAGTGACATGATCACTTATACCTAAGGGACTGCCTGTTCCCAGTTTCTCACTTCCACATTTTTAGCCATACTGATTCTAATTTCACAATAATCTCTGAGGCACAGTAACCCCCAATATTTGATTTTTTGCATTTAAAAAGCCACATTATTTCAAGTCTTACTTTTCTTAATAACTACCAGCCCAAATGCCCAAGGTAATTAGCCAATGAGAATCCCACAGTGAAGGTAACAAAAGCAAACCCTGCAATGTGGGGCACTGTGCTAGATAGTGAGAATAAAAGGTAAAACAAAAAGATGATTTCCCCGCAGAGGGTCACAGTCAAGTGAGAAATAATCCAGCTATGCTAGAGGGAAGGACAAGATACTAAGGGAGCCACACAGAAGGGGCATACTTCAGTTTAGGATATAGTAAGGGATTTCAAGGGAAAGTTCTTGACGGAAATGATGCCTAATGTATTGAGTTTGTCACTGATGTCCTGTGTCTTAGAATCCGACAGCAAGTGTGCTGTTCCTTATCATAAGTATGGTCCTCTGTTTACTGAAAACACATTTTCTAAATATTTCATTCTTAAGACGTATTACTCACTGGTAGTGGTAGTTGGTATAGTTGCTAAGATGTGTCTGATTCTTGGGCCCCATGGATTATAGCCCACCAGACTCCTTTGTCCATGGGATTTCCCAGGCAACTGGAGTGGGTTGCCATTTCCTTCTCCAGGGGACCTTCCCTACCCAGGGATTGAACCCATGTCTCCTACATTGTAGGCAGTCTCCTGCATTGCAGGAGTATTTTTTACTGCCGAACCACTATTACTCAACATTACTCAGTATGAATGGATAACTCTTCAGAAATCAACCACATCAAATTCTATTTCAGTTGTCCTGGAGCATTTTCATCCAAATGTTACTGCTTACCTAGATAGATTCTCTTATAATCTACATTCTCCAATAGGATAGTTACTAGCCACATGTGACTATTTCATTTTAAATCTGATTGATTTACATTTTAAATAATTAACTAAGTACAATAAAATGAAATTAAAACTTCAGCTCCTCGATTGCAGTAGCAAAAAAATTTCAAGTGCTCAATAGCCAACAGTGCTATTTCAAGTGCTCAATAGTGGCTGCCATATTGGACAAAGCAGAAAATACGTCCATCATCACAGAAAATTTTAGCAGATAGCTCTGCTTTAGATTGAACCTTTCTACTTTCATGTCTGCTTTACATGGGTGATCCTTCTGCCCAATTCCAAACTTTATTGAAATAATATGCTAATAAAATATTCCTGATTCTAACTCTGGTACTTATTTTATTCTCTCCTTGGGCATCTTGTTTTCATAGTTTTAAGGATAAAATGTTAAGATTCTAGGCGTCAGATCAGAATCAGTCACCATGTGATTAATCAGCTAAGTAACACTGGGTATTGTTGGGCATAGGGCCGAAGTCTGCAACCACATTGCAATGCCAGGATGCTATCACAATTTTGACCAGTATGTAGGAGCACAGAAGATCCAACTACACTAGTTACAATTCCCTGATTACTTCTCACTCCTGCAAATTCTCAGGAGAAATCCTCCCATCTCTAAAGTGCCTACAAAAGGTACATCTTTACTTAATTTAATTGATGGCATGTTAAGAGATAACTTCCCCTGCAGGAGGGCATGGCAACTCACTCCAGTATTCTTGCCTGGAAAATCCCATGGACAGAGGAGCCTGGCGGCTACAGTACATGGGGTCTCAAAGGAGTCAGACATGACTGAGCAACTGAGCATACATATGTAAGAGATAACTTATATAATTCATCTGCACCCGTTGAATCCATTTTGAATACCCTCTTGTCTTCACAGATTATGGTAGGGGAAGGAATCCTCTACTGTTGCCTGTCCAAAAGAAGGAATGGGGTTGGCCTGGAGCCCAACATTAACGCTGGAGGCTGCAACTTCAACTCGTTCCTTAGAAGAGCTGTCAGATTCGTTGGTGGGTGTGGGAAACCACAAAGAAAGAAAATGTTTTTCAAATAGAAATGTTATATTTAATTACAGATATTATCTTTAAAGCTGTAATTTAGATGTATAGTGTCAGGTACATGATGAATTTTACATTATACGAAAAAAAAAAACTGTTAAAAACACCCTAATTTAAGTTTTGTATCCACAATGTGTTATAGTTAAGGTCCTTGTTTTGAGAGCCAGTACGCCATGCATTTCAGTTTATTTTTGTCTTAGCTCTGGTAGAATCATGAATTTACTTTAAAATGGTTTCTTGGATCTGGGTTCATTTTTTAAAATGGAGAGTAAATATCAGCAGACCAATATAAATGGATAACCCTTCAGAAATTACTTTAGCCACATCAGTGATTCCATTTCAATTGTCCTGCGGTGTTTTCATCCAGAAGTTACCATCCATGGAAATGTCACCATGCAGCACAGCATCAAGGCTATTTTTCCTTGGTTATATCATCTAACTCTGCCTCCTATTTTTATGAGACCTACAGAATATCCATAGGCCTGTATCAGAGTCAAATGAGCATCTAAACCTTCATCTCTCTGATTAGCATGTGACTATCTTAATATTATTTGAGTCACAGACCTTTCTTTTTAACTGAATTGAAAAGTCAAGCCACAGTACATCACACCACTGTGAATGTTTTAATTCATTCCCAGTAAATCAGCAAAAAGTTATTTTCACCTGTAACCTCTCAGTTCAAAGAGGTAGCTTCATTTAATACCTAATAGAAAATTAAGTACCATCATCTCTTCCACTGGAGAAAAAAAAAAATCTGGTCTAAATCATGCCCTAGACTCTGCCCCACTAAGAAAGGCACATTTTTGCTCCACAAAGACTGTACGGCAAGAATAATCCCCTTACCAGGATCATGAACTAAGACCAAGAAGTAAAACTTTAGGACATCTAGCTGATCTCAGAGGAAGTTTTCCTAATGTAACACAATGCCGTGGCAAAGGGGCACGTAACCTCTCTGAAAAACCTCACGACTATGAGGATGCTCCATCTTATCCTGGAGAGCCCAGTCCCAGAGTCAACCACGCCCATGCCCTGGGGGCCTAGAGATAGGTAGGTTTCCTCACTTACTCATACCCCTCCCCAAGATCTTACATGCTGCTAGGAATCAGAATATAGAAATAAAGGTCCAAGGTCACGAATCTGAGGTGAATAAGTGGAGAAAGAACTGGGAGAGCGGTTGTTAGGTGACAACAGGCAGAGAAGGAAAACGCAAAAGGGGCCAGGCCAGAAGGAGAACACTGTCGGGTTACCTGGCTGCCTGTCACAGTGATTTCTATGAGCAAATTGTGAATCAGAATCTCAAGTCAGAATGACTCCAGGGTGTAGAGGGAGCAGGTAGGCTAGACTCCCAAGGATAAGACCAGGCAAGGAACTTGAAGCAAGAATGGAGTTCGAATGTACAAGCCTGCATCAGGGTTTGTCAGTTTATGATTTCAAACTGGTCCCAGAAGAGAAAAGAAAGAACTTAATCAAAAGATTTAAGAATGCCATTTCTGTATTCCAAAATGAAGGAAGCCTCCCACAGCCTGGTACTTGTATGATTATTTTTTTCACCATAGGGCTGGCTTGCTGTCTTCTCTGTTTTAATTAGCATTCCTGGTATGCTAGTCATCTGTACGTAGTCATACCGGGAACCAATCCAGTAGGGTTTGCCTACTGTGGCTGGGGTGAGGAACTACTGGGGAGAGAGACCTGGGAGTACAATTCTGCTAAGCAGTTTGTAGTGATTTTGAATTTTGCTTCATTCCCCGTATTGAATCCTTTTCAAATCACACAGTTGTCATCTTAACATGTTCCAGGTATTTGTCAAGTGACCTACAGTTAATAATATTAAGAATTGGCCTGATATAACCAAACAGACAAAAATCCTTCAAATGACAACTTTGGAGATACTCATTGCCTTCAGCATCTGTTTGGAAGTTTAGAAATTTTCTTCACTATCTTCCTGAAATAAACTCAGAGAAAATGATCATAGTAGATGTCAAGGTTGTTATGTTACTGTGTAATACGCAAGATTGATGATGGCACCACACTGGCATCAAGTGCTAGCTTGGTAACAGGTTCTTTCCTTTTCCTTATAGGTGTTCATATCTTTGGACTCTGCTCTACAGCTCTTATCACAGACATTATCCAGCTCTCCACAGGCTACCAGGCACCGTACTTTCTGACTGTGTGCAAGCCAAACTACACCTCTCTGAATGTGTCTTGCAAAGAGAATTCCTACATTGTAGAAGACATTTGCTCAGGATCTGACCTTACAGTTATCAACAGCGGCAGGTTAGAAATGGAGATTATGAAAACTTCCATGTTGGTGTTTTTATTGTTCATGAATAGCTTGGGGGTATCATCATAGGCATGCCCTTTTCAATCACAATGACTTGGATTTTATTTTTCTTTTCAATTCAGTGATCTCTTTAGGGATGATACCATAGAAACCCATTGGTGGCTCCTTCCATTTGGTGGCTCCTTCCAACTCCTTCTCTCTCTCCAAATTTCAGCCCCATATTCATTCCACTCAACTTCATATCACCAAACCCCAGTCATGTTCTATAATCTCCTCGATACTAATTATGGGTTTAGAAAGAAAGAAAGTGAAGTCACTCAGTTGTGTCTGACTCTTTGCGACCCCATAGACTGCAGCCTACCAGGCTCCTGCGTCCATGGGATTTTCCAGGCAAGAGTACTGGAGTGGGGTGCCATTGCCTTCTCCGAATTATGGGTTTAGGTTATCACAAATTGGTTTATTTTAGATGTTTATAGTTAGTCACGGCTTATAATCAGTATGTGTCATGCAGTGACTTAAGTAGAAGACTATATATGATATTTCCAGCTCCGTTACATATTTTATTAAAAAAGAAATCATATGAATTTTCCTTTTGGTAGAGTTTTAAAAGAAATAGCATCTACGATTGCATGTGTCTCCTCTGAATAAACCCAGAAAGTCTGTACAGCTCCTGACCTTGCATTTCAGAAAATAAAAACTGAAAAGCTTAAGAAATTACCAAAGCATTAAACTGTTTTCAATCAATAAAAAAAAAGACAGAAGCTTAGATGGCAAGAGAAGTTCAAAAGAAATAAATTACAGAAGGGTGAAGGCAGCAAAAGACTGATATAAGAATTTTATTTTTCATTCAGTCAGTTCCCAAAGATTGATTTAAGAGTCAAAAATAATTTAAATACACTTGAAGAATCAGAACCTGATATTATATAATTATATACATATGGTCCATTCAATTCAATTAATTTTGAACTTACATTTAAGACTTATATTCTATATTCTTTCTCAATTTTTCTACGTTATCTTGTCTGTGTTGAATAGTAATCCATTTTATTGGGTACCAAATAATTAGGAGGTCATTAATAAAACTGAGTTTTCCCCACTTTTTATTCATTAAAAGATCTCTGTTCTCCTTCTGTCTTTCACAGTCCTCTGTTCTACCTCTCGCACCTTGCTTCTTATTTAACTAAACAATATACTTTGCGATTCTTGAGATAATAGTCATTTTAAAGTGGGATAGAGAAACATTTTGCTAAAATTAGATTTTTTTCCCTATGCTTTCTAAACTGTAAAAAACACTTCTAGACCCACTACTGTGAGAATGTAATTATTCTTTTAAATATTTATGTAAATGAAACCATATATTTAGGAGCATAGAGAAAGTTTAAAAGCATTAAAATCTAGGTTTTATAGGCTTTTACTTTAACCTGACATAATTATAACACCAATAAACAGTTATAATGCTTTCCACCCCATTTCTGCTTTCAACCAGCATTCCAATAATGTAAAGAAGTGATCCCTTAGAAAGCTAACACTTTATACTGGAAAGTGTATCACTACCCTTCTTTAATACTAATGGTGATTAACAGTGTTTATTTTATCACTCAGATCTTTCTGCAGAAAATCAAACAGAAATTAAAGTTATTGCTTATTACCTTGCAGCTTTTTAGTTGAACATTTTAACCACTCAGTGTTCTTGAGATAATTGTTAGCAGTGTATCAGAAATAGAAGGCATAATTTGACTTCTTCCTTTGGCAGAAAATCATTCCCTTCTCAACATGCGACCCTTGCTGCCTTTGCAGCTGTGTACGTTTCGGTAAGTAACTGGGTCTTTTTCATCAAACTGTGTCCTAGAGAAAATCAGAGAAATGAGTGTTGTCTCCAAACACCAATTAGATTATATTACAGCTGGGTAATAACAGAAGAGTATAATGGCATAAAAAATAGAATTTAGTATAAACAATATAACAGTAAGATAATTTTTGAAATAGTCATAGTATTCATTTAGCCTTGTATCTCTTTTAATGTGATATTATACTTCATGAGAGAGTACTGTGAAGTACATGAATGTTAAAAACTGTAAAACTGAAAGAATTGCGTTAAGTATATACACACAGCATACACTTTCGTTTCAATCATTATGTAACAGCAAATTCTAAGTAAGTGTAAGTTGATAAATGCTCTGCAATGAATTGTCACTATATCTTATTAATATAATAGTTTATTAGATTTTATGTGAAAAAATGGATTGAAATTAAATGACAAGTAACATGGAGACTAACCAGTTATCTGGCTAATTCTACTGCTTTAATTTTTTTCCAGACTTTTGTGTAATCACATAAGTGGTCTGTTATTTATTTGATGGATTTTGTCAGGCATCTCTTTTTTTTCAGGTACAGAAATTAGCCAGAGCAGGGGGAAAGGAATAGTAAAATTGACATCAAGTGTATCAGAGATTTGAGTTTACCTTTTTGTTTGATTATAATGGAATGGAAAAAATGACCTTTTAAACATACTTACCCTGGTCCTTTCATTTTTTAAAGATGTACTTCAATTCCACACTAACGGATTCCTCTAAGCTTCTGAAACCTCTCTTGGTCTTCACCTTTATCATCTGTGGAATCATCTGTGGGCTAACACGGATAACTCAGTATAAGAATCACCCAGTTGATGTCTACTGTGGCTTTTTAATAGGAGGAGGAATTGCTCTGTACTTGGTAAATAATTTACTATTATTCAACAAAGCACAGTTTAAAAAGGAAAACATGCACAAAATGTCTTGCACTATAATAATTTACTTCCAATGTAGTTTATATCTATGAGAAAATCCCTGGCTCCTTCTCCATTCTAAGCCAAAACATATATTCTACTTTCAGTAAAATCATTTATTAAACTCATACATTGGGCCAGAAAAGGTGATTTTAGAAAGATTATCACATTTTCCCTTATCACTCTCCCACAAAAAAAAAAGTCAAGGACTGCTATTACTAGTATAATTTTATAGATGAGGAAAGTAAGTTAAAGAGAGTAGAAGTATAATGGAAAAATTATATACTTTGCCCAATAACACAAATGTGGCACCTGGACATAACTGTAATCCAGCTAATATTTAATTCTTTGTGTGTGTTTGTGCTCAGTCATGTCTGACTCTTTGCAACCCAGTGAACTATAGCCTGCTAGGCTCCTCTGTCCATGGGATTTCTTAGGCAAGAATACTGGCTTGAGTTGCCATTTCCTTCTCCAGGGTATCTTCCCAACCCAGGAATTGAACCCATGTCTCTTGCCACCTGTATTGGCAGGTGGATTCTTTACCACTGTGCCACCTGAGAAGTCCCACTGAATTCTTTAGCAACCTTCATTTCCAAACCTGATCTTCCTTTAAGGGAAATATCTTCAGCATAAGGGAACTGAAATTGTCCATTTCATTCATGCATTCATTACCTTAACATTTATTCAAAATCTGATCTGTGCCAGGTACTATACTGAGCATCACAGCACTGATAAATAAGATTTATCATTTATGAGTTTATAGTGCAAAGATTAAGAAAAGTATAAATGGTTACAATATGTTAAATGACAAAACAGGGTATAAACAAAGTACTTTGAGGATAGCAAACTGCCTAAGGAAGCTAAGGAAGGCTTCACAGAGTTATACTCATGTTTTTAAAACATGAGAGTTTCTTAGGGTTAAGAAAGGAAGAGGGCATTCAAGCTGAAGAAACTACATATGAAAAAAGATGGACATATGAATGATCAAGTCTTTGTGGAGGGTGAGGGAACAGAAGGAATGAGAGATAATGGCCACGTTTCTAGTTTGGAAGACCAGCAGATGGTGACTTCATGAGCTGACTGAATGGATTTGTACAAGCTGAATTTAAAGATCAATAGGAAGTTGAATAGTTGGGTCTGGAACTTAAAGGAGCAATGACTGGTGGAAGATAGATTTGGAAATCACGAACATTATAGGTGGAAATACCATTATAGTTATGGGAATATATAAAATTGCCAGGTCCTAAGAATTAAAGTCTGACAGTGTTTCTACTGTTTCCCCATCTGTTTCCCATGAAGTGATGGGACCAGATGCCATGATCTTAGTTTTCTGAATGTTGAGCTTTAACCCAACTCTTTCACTCTCCTCTTTCACTTTCATCAAGAGGCTTTTGAGTTCCTCTTCACTTTCTGCCATAAGGGTGGTGTCATCTGCATATCTGAGGTTATTGATATTTCTCCAGGCAATCTTGATTCCAGCTTGTGGTTCTTCCAGCCCAGCGTTTCTCATGATGTACTCTGCATAGAAGTTAAATAAGCAGGGTGACAATATATAGCCTTGACATACTCCTTTCCCAATTTGGAACCAGTCTGTTGTTCCATGTCCAGTTCTAACTGTTGCTTCCTGACCTGCATATAGGTTTCTCAAGAAGCAGGTCAGGTGGTCTGGTATTCCCATCTATTGAAGAATTTTCCACAGTTTATTGTGATCCACATAGTCAAAGGCTTTGGCATAGTCAAGAAAGCAAAAATAGATGTTTTTCTGGAACTTTCTTGCTTTTTCCATGATCCAGCAGATGTTGGCAAATTGATCTCTGGTTCCTCTGCCTTTTCTAAAACCAGCTTGAACATCTGGAAGTTCACAGTTCACATATTACTGAAGCCTGGCTTGGAGAATTTTGAGCATTATTTTACTAGCGTGTGAGATGAGTGCATTTGTGTGGTGGTTTGAGCATTCTTTGGCATTGTCTTTCTTTGGAATGAAAACTGACCTTTTCCAGTCCTGTGGCCACTGCTGAGTCTTCCAAATTTCCAAACTAAGAGCATGGCATCTGGTCCCATCGCTTCATGGGAAATAGATGGGGAAACAGTGGTTGACTTTATTATTTTGGGCTCCAAAATCACTGCAGATAGTGATTACAGCCATGAAATTAAAAGATGCTTACTCCTTGGAAGGAAAGTTATGATCAACCTAGATAGCACATTCAAAAGCAGAGACATTACTTTGCCAACAAAGGTCCATCTAGTCAAGGCTATGGTTTTTCCAGTGGTCATGTATGGATGTGACAGTTGGACTATAAAGAAAGCTGAGTGCCGAAGAATTGATGCTTTTGAACTGTGGTGTTGGAAAAGACTCTTGAGAGTCCCTTGGACTGCAAGGAGATCCAACCAGTCCATTCTAAAGGAGATCGGTCCTGGATGTTCATTGGAAGGACTGATGCTGAAGCTGAAACTCCAATACTTTGGCCACCTCATGCGAAGAGTTGACTCATTGGAAAAGACTCTGATGCTGGGAGGGATTGGGGGCAGGAAGAGAAGGGGATGACAGAGGATGAGATGGCTGGATGGCATCACCGACTCGATGGACATGAGTCTGAGCGAACTGCAGGAGTCGGTGATGGACAGGGAGGCCTGGCGTGCTGCGATTCATGGGGTTGCAAAGAGTCAGACACGACTGAGTGACTGAACTGAACTGAACTGAAGAATAAAAGGAGCCAGGAAATCACCAATATGCAAGTAGCATGCAGAGGAAAAGGCCATAATGAAAGAAACTAAGAGGATCTACAGAGAAATAAAAATTAACTGCCTGTTGGAGCAGTTCTAAATCTTGTGATCTTGGAATACTTGTGAAAAGCATTAATAAAAAAAAGCTTATAAAAACAGGAAACATATTAAAGTGAGCAATGATTTATTTTTTTCATTTTTATATACTAGTGGCATAGTCAGGACTGTCACTTCAGATCTCATACTTCCTACTCATACTTTCTTCAGTGAAGGAGAAAGCCATCGAATGAAAATGTGTGCCAGGAACTGTGCATAAGCCTGGGTTGTCCTGGGAGTGTTCTTTGGCAACAAGTGTTAGAGAATAAGACTGAGAACTGTCACTCTCCAGTTCATGCATTGTCTGTATATGTCTGATTTTCATGGTGTCTTAGAGTCCCAAGGGTTTGGGCTCGAATCTCAGTTCTTCTGCTATTTGGCCGATTTTGTAGCCATTCAGAAGCCTGATTCTTCATCTATAAAATGAGGATAATAACTATTTGCCTCATATCATAACAAGGACTCAAACAACTATATTTATTAAGCCGAGTTCTGGGCACTGAATTCTGAACAATGTAGGTAGAGGTTATAGCTGTGAAAAGAAGAGAAGTGAAAGATACACCCATCCGAATGCAGAGTTCCAAAGAAGAGCAAGGAGAGATAAGAAAGCCTTCCTCAGTGATTGATGCAAAGAAATAGAGGAAAACAACAGAATGGGAAAGACTAGAGATCTCTTCAAGAAAATTAGAGATACCAAGGGAATGTTTCATGCAAAGATGGGCTCCATAAAGGACAGAAATGGTATGGACCTAACAAGCAGAAGATATTAAGAAGAGGTAGCAAGAATACACAGAAAAACTGTACAAAAAAGATCTTTACGACCCATATAATCACAGTGGTGTGATCACTCACCTAGAGCCAGACATCCTGGAATGTGAAGTCAAGTGGGCTTTAGGAAGCATCACTATGAACAAAGCTAGTGGAGGTGATGGAATTCCAGTTGAGCTACTTCAAATCCTAAAAGATGATGGTGTAAAAGTGCTACACTCAATATGCCAGCAAATTTGGAAAACTCAGCAGTGGCCACAGGACTGGAAAAGGTCAGTTTTCATCCCAATCCCAAAAAAAGGGAAAGGGAAGTCGCTCAGTCATGTCCGACTCTTCGCGACCCCATGGACTGCAGCCTACCAGGCTCCTCCGTCCATGGGATTTTCCAGGCAAGAGTACTGGAGTGGGGTGCCATCGCCTTCTCCAAATCCCAAAGAAAGGCAATGCAAAATAATGCTCAAACTACTGCACTCATCTCACATGCTAGTAAAGTAATGCTCAAAATTCTCCAAGCCAGGCTTCAGTAATATGTGAACTGTGAACTTCCAGGTGTTCAAGCTGGTTTTAGAAAAGGCAGAGGAACCAGAGATCAATTTGCCAACATCTGCTGGATCATGGAAAAAGCAAGAGAGTTTCAGAAAAACATCTATTCTGCTTTATTGACTATGCCAAAGCCTTTGACTGTGTGGATCACAATAAACTGTGAAAAATTCTTCAAGAGATGGGAATACCAGACCACCTGACCTGCTTCTTGAGAAACCTATATGCAGGTCAGGAAGCAACAGTTAGAACTGGACATGGAACAACAGACTGGTTCCAAATTGAGAAAGGAGTATGTTAAGGCTATGTATTGTCACCCTGCTTATTTAACTTCTATGCAGAGTACCTCATGAGAAACGCTGGGCTGGAAGAACCACAGGCTGGAATCAAGATTGCCTGGAGAAATATCAATAACCTCAGATATGCAGATGACACCACCCTTATGGCAGAAAACGAAGAAGACCTAAAGAGCTTCTTGATGAAAGTGAAAGAGGAAAGTGAAAAAGTTGGCTTAAAACTCAACATTCAGAAAACTAAGATCATGGCATCCGGTCCCATCACTTCATGGGAAATAGATGGGGAAACAGTGGAAACAATGGCAGACTTTATTTTGGGGGGCTCCAAAATCTGATCTGATCTGAAAATTACTTCAGATGGTGACTGCAGCCATGAAAATAAAGACACTTGCTCCTTGGAAGAAAAGTTATGACCAACCTAGACAGCATATTAAAAAGCAGAGACATTACTTTGCTAACAAAGGTCCGTCTAGTCAAGGCTATAGTTTATCCAGTAGTCATGTATGGATGTGAGAATAGGTCTATAAAGAAAGCTGAGCGCTGAAGAATTGATGCTTTTGAACTGTGTTGTTGGAGAAGACTCTTGAGAGTCCCTTGATCAGCAAGGAGATCCAACCAGTCCATCCTAAAGGAAATCAGTCCTGAGTGTTCATTGGAAGGACTGATGCTGAAGCTGAAACTTCAATACTTTGGCCACCTGATGGGAAAAACTGACTCATTAGAGAAGACCCTGATGGTGGAAAAGATTGAAGGCAGGAGGAGAAGGGGACAACAGAGGATGAGATGGTTGGATGGCATCACTGACTCATTGGACATGAGTTTGAGTAAACTCTGGGAGTTGGTGATGGACACGGTAGCCTGGCATGCTGCAGTCCATAGGGTCGCTAAGAGTCAGACACGACTGAGCAACTGAACTGAACTGAACTGATGTACAGTCTGGTGGAAGATGGTCCTAGATGTATGAATTTAAATACAATTATTAATGGAACATGAGGTAGAGATTGTTTACCCTGAAAACTTTTGTAGTAAGAACATAGGTATTGTTTAGAAGAAGATTTTAGCCAGGAATTGAAATACTTGGAGAGGGAGAAGCCTGACTTTATTCTGTTCCTGTTTACACTCTGCCTTGAAATTATTAACTTATCCATTTTAAGCCTATGCCCTTGTTCATTGTTAGGCACTCTACAAAATATCACATCTGTGGAATTCCTTTGGTTTGGTCTGAAAATTAGACAGTGGCTCCCTTCTGTTGAGCTTAACACACAAATAGTTATCTGCTTCTTGCTCTTATCTCTAAACTAAGCATCTCAAAAACTGAAAATTCAGCCGGTATTAGATCTTCTGCATGTCAAAAGGTTAAAAAATTCTGAATCTGATCTTTAGCCTTTATCAGATTTTTATCCCCAAAATCTAAAAAAAAAAAAAAAAAAATTGATCACCTGAGTGTGAAGACAAGATTAAATAAAATTCAGCTTAAGTTTAGTGTAATAATACTGAGCTTATCAAATATAACTTTCAAAATTTAAGATCAGGTTTTAGGTGGAAAAAACTTAGAACCCAATATAGGGACAGTTTCTGCCCTCTTTTCCCAGAACATTCTGTAAAATGCTGCACACATAGTGCTGAGCTCCATGTCAGCTGCGAGGATGTGTGCCTCTGACCTCAATACAAAACCTATGTCATATTTTATGAATGATTTGTTGTTCTGCATTTCCACATGCAGGTATGATTGAATGGTATGATTTCAATCGTACCATCATGAGGTATGACTGAAAATGGAAGGTAAAGTACATCAGTTAAGCCATCTGAGGTGTCACTCAACAAGCAGTTCATAAATCCAGGAAAATGAATTGCTTTGAAAAAACAGAAGATGGTTGATTCACGTTGTTGCATGGCAGACACCAACACAACATTGTAAAGCAATTTCCATCTAATTGAAAAATAAATTTCAAAAAGAAAAACAGAAGAATGCCCTTATTTCTCTCATTGTCTGACTTCTCTTCTCAATACAGAGGATAAGATTGTCCAAAACATCTGGTGGGATGGAGAAAGGAGAGAAAACCCAACTAATAATGAAAAATAATGGGCTTTATAGTTCTGAAGAGTTAGTTCAGCGGCTGATGATATAACTTACAACTATTTCCTGAGTAACTGTACTTTTAGTTTTGGTTGTTTGTGTCAGTGGGGTATAGCAAACACATCTTAATGTGCGTCACTACATCCTCCAATGCAAACTCTCAGTAACCATGTCATCTGGTGCCTGATATTTATTGTTTCTCCCAACACTAGGGTCTGTATGCTGTGGGGAATTTTCTGCCTAGCGAAGAGAGTGTGTTTCAGCACAGAGAAGCCCTCAGGTCTCTGACAGACCTCAATCAAGACCCCAGCCGAGTTTTAGCTGCTAAAAATGGTAGCAGCACTGACGGAATTGCTCACACTGAAGGCATTCTGAACCGAAACCATAGAGATGCTAGCTCCTTGACCAACCTCAAAAGGGCAAATGCAGATGTAGAAATCATCACTCCACGGAGCCCCATGGGGAAGGAGAACATGGTTACCTTCAGCAATACCTTGCCTAGAGCCAACACCCCATCCGTGGAAGACCCTGTGAGAAGAAACGCCAGCATTCATGCCTCGATGGATTCTGCTAGATCCAAGCAGCTCCTCACCCAGTGGAAGAACAAGAATGAAAGCCGCAAGCTGTCTCTGCAGGTTATAGAGACCGAGCCGGGACAGTCACCACCCAGATCCATTGAAATGAGATCAAGCTCGGAGCCGTCCAGGGTGGGGGTCAATGGAGACCACCACGCTCCCAGCAGCAATCAGTATCTCAAGATCCAGCCTGGCACCGTCCCTGGGTGTAACAATAGCATGCCTGGGGGACCAAGAGTGTCCATTCAATCCCGCCCCGGGTCCTCACAGTTAGTACACATCCCTGAAGAGACGCAGGAAAACATAAGCACCTCCCCCAAAAGCAGCTCTGCTCGGGCCAAGTGGCTGAAAGCTGCGGAGAAGACTGTGGCTTGTAATAGAAGCAACAGCCAGCCTCGCATCATGCAAGTCATAGCCATGTCCAAGCAGCAGGGTGTCCTCCAAAGCAGCCCCAAGAACACTGAAGGCAGCACAGTCTCCTGCACCGGCTCCATCCGATACAAAACCCTGACAGACCACGAACCCAGTGGGATCGTGAGGGTTGAGGCCCACCCGGAGAACAACAGGCCCATCATACAGATCCCGTCCACCGAAGGCGAAGGCAGTGGCTCCTGGAAATGGAAAGCCCCTGAAAAGGGCAGCCTTCGCCAAACGTACGAGCTCAACGATCTCAACAGGGACTCAGAAAGCTGTGAGTCCCTGAAAGACAGTTTTGGTTCCGGAGATCGAAAGAGAAGCAACATTGACAACAGTGAGCATCACCACCACGGAATCACCACCATCCGCGTCACCCCGGTAGAGGGCAGCGAAATCGGTTCAGAGACTCTGTCCGTTTCTTCCTCCCGCGACTCCACCCTGCGGAGAAAGGGCAACATCATTTTAATCCCTGAAAGGAGCAACAGCCCCGAAAACACGAGGAATATCTTCTACAAGGGAACCTCCCCAACACGGGCTTATAAGGATTGAGTGATAGTCATTCAAATCACTTGAGTCACCCCAAGAGACAACGTGTTGATTCTACCAGTGCTCTGTTCCAGCAAATCGGGAACCTTCTCACCAAACTCGAGTATCCACCATCAGCCCGCGATTCACTGACTCTCGAGAACTATTCCACCCAAGCTTGTAGACTTCACATCAAGGGAAGGGAAAAGCACAATGCAAGAACCTAACTCATGCGATAATGTGAAGACTCTTCCTAAGACCTACCTTCAAACGCAAAACGTTTGCAGAGGGCAATATCAAAAGAAAGTGGTTTCCTTCAGTGTATACTATTGTACTTCCTGAATGTGCCAACTTTAGGGTTCTTTCTTTATAATTAGCTGTGGGAATCCAGAACACACGTTTTCCCTGCAGCAGAGGCCATGCAGTATTATATATTCATTTTGCAGAATCTGCACCAAAAGCTCAATATGGGTGGTGCTGATTATTATAGTACATATATGGTGTAAACTCTCAATTTCTATTTAGCTGTGAAATAGTGGTGTGCAATTCCTTGTCAAAGAAATGCTACTGTTATTAAGAAGATGTTGGCTTCTTTGTGTTAGAATAGGACACCCTGCAGCTTCTCTGTAGTGGCTCAGTCACAGTCAAAAAATGAAAAGGTATTGTGCATTTCTTCAAAAGTTTGCTTTCTTCAACAACAAAAATTTATAAGGATATTTTCAGTGAAAGGGAATAACCAGTACTTTTCTGCATAGCTTTTTGCTGTTTACTTTTTATTTCAAGTTACTGCTAATGAAAAATCAGTTTTTAGTGAGTAAATTTGCATAATTTAAAATATTATTTTAGAGTTTTTTGAAATTGATGTGATCATATTTTGCATTTTATGGCTTCTCCTTTATTTATTGACTTAAATTTTTATGTTATAGATACATTCTTTAATGCAGAAATAACAGTTGATATTCCTTGAGCAAAATATACTGCTGTGAATTTATAAACAAGAAATATGAACCAAAACTTGACATTGTGGGTTACACTGCCAGCAGTGTTGATCATATGTTAACCTTAGATGTTTCCAGCCAGCTGGCTTAAACTTCTAACTTAAGTAATCCAAAATTTTCATTTTGTTCCAGATTATTAACATTTTTTGATATCCTGATAACCAGTTAGAGTCACAGTGGTTGGGTTTTGCCATCTTCTCTAAAATATTTTGTTATTTGTATACTAACAGGATGAATCTGAAAAAAAAAAGAAAATTGATAAGTAAAAATATCTCACAGTGTACATTAAGAATGTATTTCTTCAAAATAGATAGGCACAGTTTTTGTGCTCAACTACAAATAACAGTTTTTGCTACCTATCTTGAATGAAGCCTTCAACTTAAATCAATGGAAACCAATATTGTCAATAAGAAGAAAGTAAAAGCAAAACATTTTGAGGTGTTTTTCCAACATAAAACTTTAAGTATGAAGAAATATTTGGTTCTTGTAATTTCGCATTTAACCTTTTTACACCATTTCCTAAGAATTCTGATGTACATCTCATGATTGCCACGGGGACAAAAGGTAACAACAATGCTGGTTAATCTTAGTTCAGTTTTCACTGAGAGCAGAAGTAGTTGTTTAGAGATGAGTAAGTACCACATTCTTAATCAACTTCTGCTGGAAAAGGGCAGAGCTTTCTAGAGTAACCAACCTCCTACGGCATTAGGGATTTAGCTGAAACCATCAGAACTGAAAACTCTGGCAATAAAATACA
The DNA here is from genome assembly GCF_029378745.1 of Bos indicus. NCBI lineage: Eukaryota > Metazoa > Chordata > Mammalia > Artiodactyla > Bovidae > Bos > Bos indicus. Next base: position 44,338,735 of record NC_091762.1, on the reverse strand, counting down.
GATTCAACTATATCCCTTCTGGCAATTTCCTTCTCAGAGAGGGGAGTGGGAGTAAAATGTTGCCTTCCCCACTTCTCACCACCACCACCATTATGACACTCCTACTGGCTTTTGCCAATTATAGAGAGAAAGGTGGATTGGTTTTAGTGCTCTGAAGGAAAAAAAAAAGCTGCAGCATTTCAGGTGCAGTATGATATTTGCTAATCTTTCCTATTTCTTAACAAAAGATTTTAAAGTACTTCTCTAGTCACTGAAGTTTTTTTTTTTTCTTTACATGAATATTGATATATTCTTTTTCTACTCAAAGTGCCAAAGGCTACAGTTTTTAATGACTTAAATTGTACCACATTGTTAAGGAAATATATAATGATGGTCGCTAGAACTCAGACCTCTGCATGTGTATTTGATAACACATCTTTTGTAAACAAAAGATTACAAAGAATTATTTGTTTACATTCCACTGGTACCTTAATTTAAAACAAATGAGACTAACAGGTGGTATCTCTTCTTAGTGTTCTATTTATCTTATTTGCTAATGAGAGCACTTCTTCCTTTGTTAGGCTGTGCTTTATTGATAAAACCAAGTATTGAATAAAGAGAGTTAATTATCTTTTTAAAGTAAATAAAATTATGAAGATATATATGATATATATAAAGTATTGTGTTTAATAAAATGTTATGCAATGTTTTCCAAACTGATAAAGTTTGTAAAGTGCTATAATGTATTTTGTTAAGTACAGATCAGAGCTATTGTGTGAGTATATTGTGCTAACATCATAGAAATAAAGATTAGATTTCTTCATCAAAATTGGAGCATTTTGGTCTTTTACTTCAGAGTATGAATTGATAATACTTTATAGGAAAACAGCTGAAAAAATTAGAATGACCCAGAACTGATTATAATTAGAAGAAAGTATTGCACTAAGAAGGAAAAGCTTCTCAAACTATGACATAATGTTTCCTTATCGTTTAGAATTTTGGTTTTATGCTTATTAAAGAAGTTCTTTTAAATTTATTTAGACCTAGATTTTTCACATATCAATGTTACAGAGTATTGAAAAAGAAAATGGGAAAGAATCATTTGTGTAAGTACCCCTTATACTATGATTGGATAAGTAACCCTGATCCTAATACATTTCTCATGAGGTATCAGGTGAGTGGTTTCTGGGTTATACATGTAAGAAGTTATCATTAAAGCCATATCATTTATGCCTTTTACAGGTCAAGTCTTTACTTGATATCTATGGGTTATTTCATATTCAAATTCAAATTGAATATGGAAATTCATTATTCAGAAAGTAATTTAATTAAAATAATTGAAGGAAATCAAAAGGAATTGAAATGGTTTAATCTAAAAGGGAAATGTGGCCTGGAAAATGGGTAATGGTTTGTTTGTGACTGAGTGTTTAATTTTCTCTGCTTATTAAATGTCTCCTGTCTTTATTCTGTAGAAAGTTTCTACTGTGCTCTAAGATCAAATGCTACAGTTTGAAGGAAATATAGATTTCAGTCATAGTATATGATATTGTAGGCTTCCTTGGTGATTCATGGTAAAGAATCTGCCTGCAATGCGGGAGACCTGGGTTCCATTCCTGGGTTGGGAAGATCCCCTGGAGGAAGGCATGGCAACCCACTTTAGTATTCTTACCTGGAGAATCCCCATGGACAGAGGAACCTGGTGGGCTACAGTCCATGGGGTCGCAAAGAGTTGGACGTGACTGAGCGACTTCACTTTCACTTTTCACTTTCATGCATTGGAGAAGGAAATGGCAACCCATTCCAGTGTTTTTGCCTGGAGAATCCCAGGGACAGAGGAGCCTGGTGGGCTACCATCTATGGGGTCACACAGAGTCAGACATGACTGAAGCGACTTAGCAGCAGCAGCAGAGTGACTAAGCACAGCACATATGATATTACAGATGAGACCCAATAATGGGAGATTCCCAGGGACAATGCTTCCTAATAGTTAAAAAGAAAAAAAAAAAAAAGAAGAAAACAAAATGTCTAGATGAGTCCTCTGATACAGAAATGATTCTCATTTCACTGGCCAAACGATGGTCAATAAAAGTCCCTAACTGCTAGTGTTTATTCACTATCATCAATGAGAAGGAGGGGCAAACTGAGCAAAGCTATAGTTCTGCCGCCAATTCTATTTAACAGACTTATTGAGTGTTCATTTTGTCTCCTTTACTCCTTCTTCATTAAGATTTTCAGTCATAGCCTAAGAGAAAAACCTATCTAAACTCTAGGGTTAGATTTTAAAAATAGTACAGTTGACAAGTAGGTGAGTGAGTTTAAAGAAGAAAAAAAATATGAAATCATATTCATGTATAATCTCCCTTTCTCTCAATCACCTCCTGACACTTTACACCTGGCTACTAACCGGTTCTATTCCTGGGTTGGGAAGATCCCCTGGAGAAGGAAATGGCAACCGTTCAGTATTCTTGACTGGAGAATTCTATGGACAGAGGAGCCTGAAGGGCTACAGTCCATGTGTTTGCAGAGTCGAACATGACTAAGTGACTAACACACACACACAAACACACACACTAACTTATAGAAAGAAAGCTAGATATTCTCTATAAGAGGAATTTCCCCCCCACAAATTCCCTTGTTGTAGTTTGTAACTTCTAGTCTGTGATATCCTTCTGAGAAAAGATATGTGGTTTTCAGTATTAGGTAAACTAATTTCACTCCACCTCCAGCCCAGTCTTTCCCATTCTGCACCTAAACTAAATAATCACAGATATTTCTGGAGGTATGTGTGTTTGTATAAGTCATTCAGTTGTGCCTGACTCTCTGTGACCCCATAGACTGTAGCCCAATAGGCTCTTCTGTCAATGGGATTTCCCAGGCAAGAATACCGGAATGAGTTGCCATTTCCTTCTCCAGGGGATCTTCCCAACCCAGGAATTGAACCCCGGTCTCCTGCATTGCAGGTAGATTCTTTACCATCTTAGCCACCAGAGTATAAAAAGAGGTATTAAAAAAAATAAACTCAAAATAAGTCAAAGACTTAAATGTAAAATGTAAAACTAAAAAATTTTTAGAAAAAAATATAGGAGAAAATCTTTAGGATATAGAACAAAGACTAGCTACTAGTCCCTGGTTAGATATGTGTCTGCAAATATTTTGTTTTCAGTCTGTAGTTATCCATCATCCTTTGAGTAGAGTCTTTCAAAGAGCAAAGTTATTATTTTTGATGAGGTTCAATTTATCTTTTCTCTTTATGGGTTATTTTTTAAAATTCAAATCTAGACTATATAAAAAATCCTCAAAACTCAACAGTAAAAACTTCAATAACAGTAAACAGAAGAGACTAAAAGAGAAAAACAGTAAAATAAAAATGGACAAAGACATGAAGAGACATTTCAAAGAGGCTATATAGATAACAAATAAGCATGTGAATAGATGTTCAAAACTATTAGTCATTTCAGAAATACAAATTAAAATCACAATGAAATATTACTACATACCTATAAAGATGAAATTTAAAAAATTATAATGCCAAACGCTAACAAGAATGTAGACAAACTGCATCACTGACACATTGCTGGTGGGAATATAAAATAGTATAACCTATTTGCAAAACCAAATTTACATTTATATTTCCTACTCTTGGGCATTTATCCACAGAAATAAAAATTTATGTCCACAAGAAATTCATCTCAGTTTTATTAATAATAGCCCCAAACTGAAAATAATCCTGATGTCCTTCCTTGAGTGAGTTGTTAAACAAACTGTTATACAGCCATATCATGGACTACTACTCATCAATAAAAAGAAATGAACTATGATACATGCAACTGAATGAATCTCCAGGGTGCTATGCTGAATGATGGAGAAGGCAATGGCACCCCACTCCAGTACTCTTGCCTGGAAAAATCCCATGGATGGAGGAGCCTGGTAGGCTGCAGTCCATGGGGTCGCGAATAGTCGGATACGACTGAGCGAGTTCACTTTCACCTTTCACTTTCATGCATTGGAGAAGGAAATGGCAACCCACTCAAATGTTCTTGCCTGGAGAATCCCAGGGAAGGGGGCGCCTGGTGGGCTGCCGTCTATGGGGTCACACAGAGTCGGACGTGACTTAGCAGTAGCAGTATGCTGAATGAAAAAACCAAAAGGTTACACCTGTATGATTCCATCTCACACAACACAGATAGGAGCAGTCCATGGCTAGAGAAGTTGTTTTACCATCTTTAATATATGGCTTCCAAAATTGCTCTAGTTGACATGATTTCCCAGAAGGATTGGGGTTAGGAAGGAGGAAGTCAAGGATAAGCAGCTTTGTCTTGAACAAAATGACACTTAAGTTGTATCTGTCATGTATAATCCACCCAGTGGGAGCAAACTGGATTATCCTGTGGCAAAAGATGCCAGAGAATGTAGTCTCTTGGTCAGAGAACTTATTACCAACTAAAAGTTTGTGTCTTCTCTAACCAGATGGAAAAGAATCAGAATGGTTTATAAATGAGAACAGTCTCTGTCGTACAGCTTCAAGACTCTTCATAGTACAATGTATAGACCCTTATAAGCCACTACTTTTCCATACAAACCTATTGTGCAACAGGCTTCACTTCTACATTTGTGTGTGTATTTGGCTGTATGTCTGTGGTTTATTTTTAACTCTCCTTCCAGAAAGTCTTTGCATTCATTTTTAAATCTCTTTTGTCCTTCAAGACTAAATTTCAATCTTCCCCTATACAACTTTAGAGCTAGAAGGGACTTCAGATATCTCACATCCTTTTAGGTATAATAGCCTAATTATCTACGTCTCAAGAAAAGTTAAGACACATGAGAAGTGACTTACTCAGAGTCACACAACTGGTAGGTTCCAGGAGGGTATTGAGAGCAGGAAACAACTACCTTGTGTTCATTTTGTAATTCCTACTGTTTAGCACATCACCTACCACATAGGTTAGACAGTAAGAAAACATTCACAATGAATGAATGTTTGAATGAATGAATGAAATATTGTGACACCACAGTTGGTACCTTTTTCAAAAAGGTTGAGAATGTTTGTATACCTGTGTTTTTCAAGACCAGTGTATTCATACTTATATAATTTGTACAATTAATCACCAATTTAACAAGACATTGAATATTTACTACACACTATACTGTAACCTCCTTATATGCAGCATCTAACACAATAAATGATCAACAAATACAAGAATATTTGAAAGAGTACAGTATGTTCTACCTATTATGTATGAAAAATTCATGAAAATAAGTAAATAGAATTTATTATATAAAGTTAAAAATATGAAGGGTCTTGGAACAGAAAGGAACAGTTGTTCATTTTATTTCTCTCTGAAGTTCCACAGTTCTCAGAAATCCCTTCACGATTTTGAAGCCAATTTATTTATATTTTTCTCTTTTTTCTTATTTGAAGCATCTTTTAAAAATGTTGACATGGTGTAAGCCAGATTTCTTGGAACAAGCTGTCTTCTCACAATAGATGTGATTTTGCAACAGTTGTTTGTTCAAATGTTCCCACCTCCACAGTAATTTCTGTAGAGGCAAGTGCCAATGAAGAATACTTATTATACTTAAGCTATCGCTAAAATGTGAAAGTTGCTCAGTCCTGTCTAACTCTTGGCGACCCCATGGACTAGTTCTCCAAGCCAGAATACTGGCATGGGTAGCTTTTCCCTTTCTCCAGTGTATCTTCCCAACCCAGGAATCAAACCAGGGATCTCCTGCATTGCAGATGGATTCTTTACCACCTGAGCTATCAGGGAAGCCCCGTGTGTTTTTCATGGCCAATGTAGTCAAACTTATATAATTTGTACAATTAATCACCAATTAATAAGACATTGATATTTACTACACATTAAATTGTAAACTCTTTATATGCACCAGGATCCAGAGACCCAACAGAGAGTAAGCCAAAACTGTGTTTGAGTATCTCCTGCAGAGGTATGAGTCAGTAGTAGCCTGCCACCAGGGCAGGGGCTCTGGGTGCAACAGACCCGGGTATGGCAAAAGCCTTCTTGAAGGAGGTCACCATTAACCTCACCATAGAACTTACATAGGACTGGGAAAACAGTGTCCTGGAGAGCACAAACAAAATTTTGTATGCACCAGGACCCAGGAGAAAGGAGCAGTGGCCTTACAAAAGACTGACCCAGATTGCCCATGAGTGTCCAGGAGTCTCCAGCAGAGGCATGGGTTGGAGGTAGCCTGCTGCAGGGTCAGGGGCACTGAGTGTGGCAGTGTCTGCATGGGACCTTTTGAAGGAGGTCTCCATTATCTTCATTACCTCCACCATAGTTTGGCCTCAGGTCAAACAACAGGGAGAGAACACACCCCCCCGGCCCATCAACAGAAAATTGGATTAAAGATTTACAGAGCATGGCCTCACCCATCACAACAAGACCCAGTTTCTCCCTCAGTCAATCTCTCCCATCAGGAAGCTTCCATAAGCCTCTTATTCTTCTCCATCAGAAGGCAGACAGAAGGAAAACCACAATCACAGAAAACTAACATAACTGATCACATGGACCACAGCCTTGCCTAACTCAATGAAACTATGAGCATGCCATGTAGGGCCACCCAAATGGATGGGTCATGGTGGAGAGTTCTGACAAAATGTGGTCCACTGGAGAAACGAATGGCTAACCACTTCAGTATTCTCCCTTTGAGAATCCATGAACAGTATGAAAAGGCAAAAAGATAGGACACTGAAAGATAAATTTCCCCAGGTCGGTAGGTGCCCAATATGCTACTGGAGATAGGTGGAGAAATAACTCCAGAAAGAATGAAGAGATGGAGTCAAAGCAAAAACAACACCCAGCTGTGGATGTGACTGGTGATGGAAGTCAAGTCCGATGCTGTAAAGAGCAATATTGCATAGGAACCTGGAATGTTAGATCCATGAATCAAGGCAAATAGGAAGTGCTCAAACAGGAGATGACAGGAGTCAAGATTGACATTTTAGGAATCAGCAAACTAAAATGGACTGCAATGGGTGAATTTAACTCAGATGACCATTATATCTACTACTGTGGGCAAGAATCCCTTAGAAAAAATGGAGTAGCCATCATAGTAAACAAGAGTCTGAAATTCACTACTTGGATGCAATCTCAAAAACAACAGAATGATCTCTGTTCATTTCCAAGGCATATCATTCAATATCACAGTAATCCAAGTCTATGCCCTGACTAGTAAGGCTGAAGAAGCTGAAATTGAATGGTTCTGTGAAGACCTACAAGACCTTCTAGAACTAATACCCCAAAAAGATGTCCTTTTCATTATAGGGGACTGGAATGCAAAAGTAGGAAGTCAGGAGATACCTGGCGTAATAGGCAAATTTGGCCTTGGGGTACAAAATGAAGCAGGTTAAGGGCTAACAGAGTTTTGCCAACAGAAAGCACTGGTCATAGCAAACACCCTCTTCCAACAACCTGTAAGAGAAGACTCTACTCTGGACATCACCAGATGGTCAGTACTGAAATCAGATTGATTATATTCTTTGCAGCCAAAGAGAGAAAAACTTTATACAGTCAGCAAAAACAAGACTGGGAGTTGACTGTGGCTCAGATCATGAACTCCTTATTGCCAAACTCAGCCTTAAACTGAAGAAAGTAGGGAAAACCACTAGACCATACACATATGACCTAAATCATATCCCTTACAATTATACAGTGGAAGTGACAAATAGATTCAAGGGATTAGATCTGATAGACAGAGTGCCTGAAGAACTAAGGACGGAAGTTCATGACATTGTATAGGAGGCAGTGACCAATACCACCTTGAAGAAAAAGAAATGCAAAAAGGCAAAATGGTTGTCTGAGGAGGCCTTACAAATAGCTGAGAAAATAAGAGAAGTGAAAGTCAAAGGAGAAAAGGAAAGATATACCTACTTGAATGCAGAGTTCCAAAGACTAGCAAGTAGAGATAAGAAAGCCTTCTTCAGTGACTGATGCAAAGAAATAGAGGAAAACAATAAAATGGGAAAGACTAGAGATCCCTCAAGAAAATTAGAGATACAAAGGGAACATTTCATGCAAAGATGGGCTCGATAAAGGACAGAAATGGTATGGACCTAACAGAAGCAGAAGATATTAAGAAAAGGTAGCAAGAATACACAGAAGAACTATACAAAAAAGATTTTCATGACTTAGATAACCACGATGGTGTGATCACTCACCTAGAGCCAGCCATCCTGGAATGCAAAGTCAAGTGGGTCTTAGGAAACATCACTATGAACAAAGCTAGTGGAGGTGATGGAATTCCAGTTGAGATATTTCAAATCCTGAAAGATGAAGCTGTGAAAGGGCTGCACTCAATATGCCAGCAAATTTGGAAAACTCAACAGTGGCCACAGGACTGGAAAAGATCAGTTTTCATTCCAATCCCAAAGAAAGGTAATGCCAAAGAATGTTCAAACTACCACACAATTGCACTCATCTCACACTCTATCAAAGAAATGCTTAAAATTCTCCTAGGCAGGCTTCAACAGTATGTGAACCATGAACTTCCAGATGTTCAAGCTGGATTTAGAAAAGGCAGATGAACCAGAGATCAAATTGCCAACATTTGCTGGAGCATCAACAAAGCTAGAGAGTTCCAGAAAAACATCTACTTCTGCATTATTCACTATGCCAAAGCCTTTGACTGTGTGCATCACAACAAACTGTGGAGAATTCTTCAAGAGATGAGAATACCAGATCACCTGTCCTGCCTCCTGAGAAACCTGTATGCAGGTCAAGAAGCAACAATTAGAACTGGACATGGAAAAACAGACTGGTTCCAATTTGGGAAAGGAGTACATCAAGGCTGTATGTTGTCACTCTTACTTTTTTAACTAATATGCAGAGTACAACATGAGAAATGCCAGGCTGGATGAAGCACAAGCTGGAATCAAGACTGCCAGAAGAAATATCACTAACCTCAGATATGCAGATGACATCACCCTTATGGCAGAAAGTGAAGAAGAACTAAAGAGCCTCTTGATCAAAGTCAAAGAGGAGAGTGAAAAAGCTGGCTTAAAACTCAACATTCAGAAAGCAAAGACCATCTGGTCCCATCACTTCATGGGAAATAGATAGGGAAACAATGGAAACAGTGATAGACCTTATTTTTGTGGGCTCTAAAATCACTGCAGATGGTGACTGAAGCCATGAAATTAAAAGATGCTTGTTCCTTGGAAGAAAAGTTATGACCAACCTAGACAGCTTATTAAAAAACAGAGACATTACTTTGCCAACAAAGGTCCATCTAGTCAAAGCTATGCTTTTTCCAGTAGTCATGAATGGATGTGAGAGTTGGACTATCAAGAAAGCTGAGCACCAAAGAATTGATCCTTTTGAACTGTGGTGCTGGAAAAATCTCTTGAGAGTTCCCTGGATTCCAAGGAGGTCCAACTGGTCTCCCTAAAGGAAATCAGTCCTGGGTGTTCATTGGAAGGACTGATGCTGAAGCTTAAATTCCAATACCTTGGCCACCTGATGCAAAAAACTGACTCACTGGAAAAGACCCTCATGTTGGGAAAGATTGAAGGCAGGAGGAAAAGGGGATGACAGAGGATGAGATGGTTGGATGACATCACTGACTCTATAGACATGAGTTTGAGTAAGCTCTGGGAGTTGGTGATGGACAGGGAGGCCTGGCATGCTACCGTCCACGGGGCCTCAAAAGTTGGACACAACTGAGAGACTGAACTGAACTGATCACTAAAAAATAGCAAGCACTGCATAGTCAGCATTCAAGTTTATTTTTCAAATTCAAAATTAGTTATTAGAGTCCATTAATTATAGCAATTTATTTAGTCCACTGGTCTCATATTCTCACCCCATCTGCTGCTAAGATATCACAATTATTTTCAGAATTATGAAGTAGCAAAAGAGTCTTTGGGATCAGGCTGACAAGTATTCAAATTCTAAATCAACCTACTGTGTTCCCATTTCCTATATAATAGGGATAATAACTTAGAGTTGTCGTGGTGATTAAACAAATAAATATATGCAAATCATTTAAAACACTCTGTGGCAGTGGCAATATATTTGTTCTTAATCTTGAGCATTGTTTTCTGATTTCTTTATCTCTAGTCTTCATCTCTCCTAGAACTCTAGAACCAAATAAGCAACTGACTAGTTGATTGATATCTCTGCTTACATACCTATAATTGTCTCAAATTTAACATTTTCAGAATACATTTTCTGATTTATATTCCCAAATTTATTTCTCCGTCTTAGTAGTAGCAAACTGTCTTTCCCCCACTACAACTCCCAAAGCAAAGCAAAAAAATATAAGCTAAGCTATATTTTGGTAAAAGCTATATATATATATTTTTTTTTAATCTAAGCTATATATTTCACTCCTTTTTCTTATCAGTTATTATGGTATTGCCACAAGTGGTGAAAAGTAAACACAACTTGTGAGAAATGGAGAACACTGAGTAAAACCCTGGCTCAATTACTCAACAATTCTGTGACCTTGAGCAACTCTTCTACCCTTTCTGAGAATTCTGCTTTTATTTTGTTAAATCTAAATTTAGCAAAAGAATGGTTTGTCGGGAGAATTAAATAAGACTATAAATCATACCCCAGCTGTCACTTTTGTGATCATTTTTAAGCATCATGTGGTAGTATTTTTAGGAAATAAAGGCAGATTGTTATCTCAGATCCTGTCTTTGTCTGTGTGTGTTTTAATTAATTTATTTTTTATTGAAGGATAATTGCTTTACAGAATTTTGCTGTTTTCTGTTGAACCTCAGTATGAATCAGCCATAGTTTTTAAAATAATTTTTGTTGGAATATTGTTCTCTCAGATCATATCTTGAGTTATCCACCCACCAGTTGCTTCTCAGCCTGTTGTGCTGATGTATGCTTACGTCTCTGCTTGTCACCACCAAGGATGATTAGACATGGTGGCTTAATACAACACTGTTCTTTTCACTTAGGTTTAATGGGAGGAAGAGTGAGGAGAGGCAGCTTGTTATGGCTCCATTCTTTTGTTCTCCACACAATCACATGAGTCTATATTGATATAATCAAGTGAACTTATAAACATGGAAGATAAAAATATTAAAGCTTTTGTGCTGAACATTAATTTCCTATAATTAAAGAAAGAAGAATCTAGGAAGTTAAACTCTTCATAAAGGTCCTTAATTCATTGCCTTAGTTTCTCACTTTGCTTCGATTTCTTTAGTATTGAAACACCTTTTCTTTTTCCTAATCTCCATTGAGCAAATCTCTCATGTATTACTGACATGGGCCAGTTCAGCCGATTCCACCTATCTTTTATTAAGCTCTAAGTGTTAGAATAATGTCCTAGGAAGTGAGGTTCTGGGAGGATGTGGGCTCCCCAAGTGCCACCAAGAAATTTAAATTTGGACACTTTGAGATTTTCCCATCAAATGAGTTGTAGATAGAACCATTGATTCACCAATTAACTATTGAATTCTCTCTGTCTCTTTCTACTGTGAATATTTCTGTTTCCTTCCTTTCTTTCCTAAGCACTGCTATCTCAATTTTCATTCTCTTATATTTTCTTATAATTCTTTGAATTTTTATATTGCTTCTTCTTGGGAAGAATTTTTTAATTTCTTGATATTTAAGAATAAGTGTTCATTAGTTTTTGTGATATTATTTTCCTTGGTTTAGTCTTCATGCTCAGTCATGTATGACTCTTTGTGACCCCATGGACTGTAGCCCACCAGGCTCCTCTGTCCATGGGAATCTTCAGGTAAGAATACTGGAGTGAGTTGTCATTTCCTACTCCAGGGGATCTTCCCAACCCAGGGATTGAGCCCACATCTCCTGCTTCTCCTGCATTGGCAGGTGGATTCTTTACCACTGCACCTGGGAAGCCCAATGAATAGGATTTTTGATATTTATTAATGATAAATCTACTGCTCAAATATTAAATACATGTATTTATATAGTAACAAAGAAAATGTCATTTAGAGCAGGACTTTAAGAAATATAAAATCCAGCCATAAGGCACTGTTGGTTTAATTGGACTAATGTTAGTCACTGCATAAGTCAGCACTTAGGGAGAACATAGAGCAGACTCCATTCCGCACCAGTAAGGAGTTCTTTCCCAGCCCCCTAGAGCCATTATCTTAACAACCCTACATTTTAATAAGTACCCCAGGTGATAATTATTCACCTAACACTTGGAAAACATTCCACTGGGCAGTATTCATCAGAACAGGAACTATGTTTTTCCATTGTATTTCTGGAGTGTCAACTAAAGTGCATTGGTGTTGGAGAAACTCAAAAGCATCTGTATGAATTTATTAAATTCTCCTGACAATTTAGGTATTATTGTTTCAATTTGAAAAATGAGAGACAGAAACTTTAAGAAGTTAGAAGACTGTCAAACTCACTAACTAGTGAGCTTGTTAGTGAGTTTGTTAATCTGGCAGGCCAGATTTTGGGATTGCAACTATGTATGTGATGGTATGCCACAAGAATCTGACTTTTTTCCCTTCTTGGTGAGTATCTGGCTCAAAAATGTCCAACTCAGTCTGGAGGACACATTTAGATGTGGAGATAAGTGGAGCAAGAAATTTAATCCATCAAAATCCCATCTAGGGAAATTAGCTTGGAAATTTCCTTAGCAATAGCAAAAAAATATATTGCTTCATTTGATAATGGACCTTTGAACAGAGGCCTTGTTCTAATATGAATTCTGTTTCTCATTTATTATTATTATTATTGGTTAAAAAAAAATACCACAGTTTGTTTAGAATCCCTTAGAAGCAGTCTTGGGGGAAAAACATAAGGGACTCTTTCAAAATCCAAGATGATCCAGATCAGGATTCCTTTCTCTAAACTGAGTTTTTGATCCATTTCTAACATTTTGTTAATTGACATACACCAGGAGCATGGCAGGAGCCTCCACATTCATGCAGTCTTCAGAGCTGAGATGTTCCCAGTGAATAATCATCACCTTTCAGCTCTGTTATCCATATCCTGGCCACTTCCTCACATGCTTTCAAGGCTCTGGAGCATCATCAGTGGGTAGCCTCATTAACAAATCAGAGGAATTTTTCCAGTTCTTGTGGTCTAGATTGTTAAACATATATAAATCTGTGGCATGTGGGTTTGTGCATGTCTGTGCATAGCCTGTAAGAGAAAACATATGGCTGTTAGTATGTTAGCAGAAGCTTCTAAGTAGTGATGGTATGAATATTTCATGTTTCCTCCTGGCTGTTGCTTCTGTAACCTGTTTCTAAAGGGATAAAAAGAAAGAGAAGAGGACAAAAGAGGTCAGTTTCCATAGGAACGAATATAACCATGGGAAAAAACCTGTTAAAGCTAGAGTATTGCCTGAAGGGAAACTGAACTCACACCACCAGAGTGTTATGAGCAACACATTTACCTAATTCAATTGCATTTTCAAAAGTCATATCTAAAACCTTCCATAGTGATAGCTGCTAAGCTAAGTCACTTCTGTCACGTCCAACTCTGTGCGACCCCATAGACGGCAGCCCACCAGGCTCCTCCGTCCCTGGGTTTCTCCAGGCAAGAACACTGGAGTGGGTTGCCATTTCCTTGATAGACTAGCATACAAAAATTAACTGTCTGGTCTCTGAAAACAAAAATACTTTAAATCAGTATATTAACTATATTTTTTAAAATTTTGGTTGGTACTATTCGAATATGGAGGGAAAAGCCAGCTAAAGCACAAATATTCTAGGAGAAATTTAAAGTATTATAAAATAATCACTTTTTCTAAAATATTAACTTTGTAGTACATCTAACTGTAAACACATTAAGTACTTAACAGAGAGCCTGAAGAATCAAAAAATAATAATAAAGTAATACATAACTTTTTAAAGTTTTTTAAATTTACAAGATGAATTAATAGCAAAAAATTCAATTTAAAAGAAAAATTGGTAACTTACAAACAACTCCTGATAATCAATATAAGAAAGAAAATCTGATCTGTATTTATATTTTAAAGGTCCAGAGGAAAAATTTCATTTTAGAAAAATAATTCTCAGGTGAACGCTAAAATTTCTGCTTATAGCTTTTGAAGAGGAGTTTTTTAAATACTGACAACAGATAAGTCCTGGATCTCAGAATTATCTTTGAATTCTTCTTCTTTCCTCTCTCTCTATGCCCAACTTATCATAAAACTCTGTCTTCTGTCAATTCTCATCCATAACCCATGACATCACTCTAGCCCTTCTTTACCCCAGTTGCTCTAGGTCCCCACTTTGCAAGCTTCAATGTTCCAAAATTCCTTCTTGTAGTTACTTGCCCACACTCCCAGTCCTAACTGGCTGGTTTACCATTTGTTTGCCACATGTGCCTGGTTCAGTGATTTTGAAATATAATGTAAATGACTAACGAGGAGGTCAGTGTGTTACACTTCCTACCCAGGGCAATCTGAATTTAAAAGGGAGATTTATAATCTCCCCAAAATAATGTGTTGATTGAAATCATTTAGAAATGGGAGAAACATTTTTTTTATTTAAGTAAACAAATAAATATTCATAGGAAACTAAATATATGATGCTAGAATTTCAGCAATAACACAGCTGTAGACTGCAATAGTCTCAATTTGCATACTTTCAGCAACTAACTCCTTCATATACAATCATCAGCTCTGCAACAAAACTTTGGAAACTTAGAAGCAACCTAATTTGTTCTGTACCACCTCTACCACATCCTGAAATTATAGTACCAGCTACCCTTAAACTGGAGACATAATGAGGCTGAAAACAAGAGGCTGTTTAAGAATCAGCAAGAGTCATCAAATAATCTTCTTTACCATCCATTCCCAACCTCTGCAGAAGACTGAACATTTGTCTTTGAGATGGTGACACAGAAGCTTATTTGAGAAGGTTAAGAAGTCTGTCCCTTGGAAGCGCACACCACAGATAGGGGCAGAAATCCATATTAAAAGCTGAGTTAAGTCAAAGTCTATAGGTGATATACTGAATTTTGAAAACCCAACTTTTTCTCTCATTGGGATCTCAGAAATGATGACAGATAGACTAATAATCTCCAGGTCAAAGACTGAAAAATTCATTTTGTGAAATCTGACTGGCACAAGAGAAGAGAACTAAAGGTACTGATAACCAGCCCAGCCAGATGAACCAAGCCAGAGATCAATGCCTCAAGACTTAAAAAACAATTAACAGGACAAGAGGGAGAAATCAACAAATCCACATTCACAGGTAGTAATTTTAACATCTGTTTCTTTGTAATTGATAGAACAAGCAAAAAAAAAAAAAAAAATCAGTAACAACATTGAAGTTTTGATTTAACATTGCCAAACTTGACCTAACTAATGTTTACTCATTATACAAAACTGCAGAATATACTTTTTAAGTGTACTATGAAATGCTCACTAAGACAGACCACATGTTGGGCCATAAAACAAATCAGGATAAATCTTTAAAAACTAAAATTATGTGTTTTCATATCATAACTGCATTTAATTAAAAAAATCAGTAAGATATCTAGAACATCTACAAATATTTAGAAATTAACTTCTAAGTAACTGATGGAGCAAAGAATAAACCACAGGGAAATTAGAAAATATTTCCTATTAAGTGCTAATAAAAACATAATAGACCAAAACTAGCAGGATGTAGCTAAAGTAGTGCTGATGCAGTACTTATAAAGAAATTTATGGTTTAAAATGTTCATATTTAACTGCAAAGCCAGTTATCTAAAACAAAGCACTCTGCTAGATACCAGAATACAATGGTAACAAAAATACAATCCCTGTCCTGATGGTGAATACAGATGGCAAACGTTGCTATATACTATCATAATCACCACCAGGGATATTCATTAAAATGTAGAGTCATTAATATGTACACCAAATTACAGATTTCCCTCCTGAAGCAATCGTTGTTGCAGTATGCCCTTCACAACAAGGAGATCCATGTGTCTACAAACCATATGCAGAAGCCTTCAATTTCATTACATATTAGCAAGGTGCTAATTAGAAACAATGAGAATTCATCACACACCCAATAGAATAGCTAGAAGAAAAGGACAGAAGATGCCAAGTATTTCAAAGACATGGAACAACCAGAACCCTCATCTACTGTTGATGGGAATTTAAAGTGGTTTAACTACTTTGAAGAGCTGCTCTTCAAAGTGATAGCTATAGTTGAATACGCATGTAACACATGACTCAGCAGTTTACTTCCTTAGTGAATGATAAGTAGGAAGTTACCTGACTGTAAGGAGAGGCAGACCCTTCAGCTAACCATCCAGTCAATAGCTGCCTAATCCCACCAAGCAATTTACCAGCCCTGCTCCTAACATGCCCACAGTAATCCAAAAATAGTCAGGGGGCATAAAACCCCCCACCCACCAACTGGCAGGACTTTCCCTACTCTAGCACATGCACACACCTCACATTCTCTTGTACTGAAGTAACTTTTTGTGGCCATTGGACTCATGCAGTTCAGTCGCTCAGTCGTGTCTGACTCTTTGCGAACCCATGAATTGCAGCACGCCAGGCCTCCCTGTCCGTCACCAACTCCCGGAGTTCACCCAGACTCATGTCCATTGAGTCGGTGATGCCATCCAGCCATCTCATCCTCTGTCCCCTCATCTCATCTTCTCCTGCCCCCAATCCCTCACAACATCAGAGTCTTTTCCAATGAGTCAACTCTTCGCATGAGGTGGCCAAAGTACTGGAGTTTCAGCTTTAGCATCATTCCTTCCAAAGAACACCCGTTCCTTTAGAACGGACTGGTTGGATCTCCTTGCAGTCCAAGGGACTCTCAAGAGTCTTCTCCAACACCACAGTTCAAAAGCATCAATTCTTCGGCACTCAGCTTTCTTCATAGTCCAACTCTCACATCCATACATGACCACTGGAAAAACCATAGCCTTGACTAGATGGATCTTTGTTGGCAAAGTAATGTCTCTGCTTTTGAATGTGCTATCTAGGTTAGTCATAACTTTCCTTCCAAGGAGTAAGCGTCTTTTAATTTCCTGGCTGCAATCACCATCTACAGTGATTTTGGAGCCCAAAAAGATAAAGTCTGGTACTGTTTCCACTGTTTCCCCATCTATTTCCCATGAAGTGATGGGACCAGATGTCATGATCTTTGTTTTCAAATGTTGAGCTTTAAGCCAACTTTTGACTCTCTTCTTTCACTTTCATCAAGAGGCTTTTTAGTTCCTCTTCACTTTCTGCCATAAGGGTGGTGTCATCTGCATATCTGAGGTTATTGATATTTCTCCCGGCAATCTTGATTCCAGCTTGTGCTTCCTCCAGCCCAGCGTTTCTCATGATGTTCTCTGCATAAAAGTTAAATAAGCAGAGTGACAATATTGGACTCATTAACTCCTCTTAAATATTCCATGAATGTGCTCAGTCCATGGGGTCACAAAGAGTTGGAGGCTATTTTAGTAAAGAAATGCTCAAAATTCCCCAAGCCAGGCTTCAACAGTATGTTAACCATGAAGTTTCAGATGTTCAAGCTGGATTTAGAAAAGGCAGAGGAACCAGAGATCCAATTGCCAACATCCGTTGGATCATTAAAAAAGCAAGAGAGTTCCAGAAAAGCATCTACTTCTGCTTTATTCACTATGTCGAAGCCTTTGACTATGTGGATCACAACAAACTTTGGAAAATTCTTCAAGAGATGGGAATATCAGATCACCTCACCTGCCTCTTGAGAAATCTGTATGCAGGTCAGGAAGCAACAGTTAAAACTGGACATGGAACAACAGACTGGTTCCAAATCAGGAAAGGAGCACATCAAGGCTGTATACTGTCACCCTGCTTATTTAACTTATATGCAGAGAACATCATGAGAAATGCTGGACTGGAAGGAACACAAGCTGGAATCAAGATTCCTGGGAGAAATATCAACAACCTCAGATATGCAGATGACACTACCCTTATGGCAGAAAGTGAAGAGCCTCTTGATGAAAGTGAAAGATGAAAATGAAAAAGTTGGCTTAAACCTCAACATTCAGAAAACTAAGATATTGACATTTGGTCCCATCATTTCATGGCATATAGATGGGGAAACAGTGGAAACAGTGAGGGACTTTATTTTTTCGGTTTCCAAAATCACTGCAGATGGTGACTGCAGCCATGAAATTAAAAGACGCTTACTCCTTGGAAGGAAAGTTATGACCAACCTAGATAGCATATTTAAAAGCAGAGACATTACTTTGCCAACAAAGGTCCGTCTAGTCAAAGCTATGGTCTTTCCAGTAGTCATGTATGGATGTGAGAGTTGGACTATAAAGAAAGCTGAGCCTAGAAGAATTGATGCTTTTGAACTGTGGTGTTGGAGAAGACTCATAAGAGTTTCTTGGACAGCAAGGAGATCCAACCAGTCCCTCCTAAAGGAAATCAGCCCTGAATATTCATTGGAAGGACTGATGTTGAAGCTGAAACTCCAATACTTGGGTCACCTGATGTAAAGAACTGACTCATTTGAAAAGACCCTGATGCTGACAAAGATTGAAGGTGGGAGGAGAAGGGGATGACAGAGGATGAGATGGTTGGATGTCATCACCAACTCAATGGACATGAGTTTGAGTAAGCTCTGGGAGTTGGTGATGGACAGGGGAAGCCTGGCGTGCTGCAATTCATGGGGTCACAAAGAGTCAGATGTGACTGAGCGACTGAAATGAACTGAACTGAACTAGTGACTAAAACAACAACAATGCTGTGTATCTCTCCATCTGTTTTAGCTACCTACCTATCACATCTTCTTCA
Organism: Bos indicus; assembly: GCF_029378745.1. Lineage (NCBI taxonomy): Eukaryota > Metazoa > Chordata > Mammalia > Artiodactyla > Bovidae > Bos > Bos indicus. The sequence continues at coordinate 44,320,057 of NC_091762.1, read as the reverse complement.
TTCGTTCATCTATTTGTGGATACTTTGTTTCTATATTTTGATAACTGTAAATAATGTGTCATTTAACAGGGGAGAGCAGATATCTCTCCAATAGCATATTCTCATTTCCATTGTATATATTCCCTGAAGCAGGATTGCTGAATCATACAATAGTACTATTTTCAATTTTTTGAGGAAACTTCATGCTGTTTTCCCTACTGGTTACAATAATTTACATTCCTAAAATGCACAAGGTTCCCTTTCTCCACATCCTCACCAGTACCTCTTATCCCTTATCTTTTGGTGATGACCATTCTAACAGGTGTGAGGTACTATCTCATAGTGGTTTTGATTTGCATTTCCCTGATAATCAGTGATGTTGAGCCTCTTTCCAAGTATCTGTTGGAATGTTGTTTAGTCGCTCAGTCATGTCTGATTTTTTGTAGCCCCATGGACTATAGCTCACCAGGCTGGTCTTCCATGGACTTTTCCAGGCAAGAATATTGGAGTGGGGTGCCATTTCCTACTCCAGGGCATCTTCCCAACCAAAGGCTTGCACCCACATCTACTGTATCTCCTGCACTGGCAGATACCACCACCTCAATTCCATCAATACATACGTCTAACTATAATAGGCTGAATTATGGGAATTTCATGCACAGTAAAGCATCTTGCTATATGACCTGCAGCTGTCAATCAAGTCTGTCAGTCAACAACTCCCTTGGATTATGCAAATGATTGGATTATGCAAATGACTGCCTTGAGTTTGTACCTGGTCCTCCAGGGCCATTTGCCTCCCTCAGCGTGGCCCACCTCTCTCTCGCGTTCTCTCTGTTCTTTCTTTGCTGTGCTCAGTTGCCTCCAATTCTCTGCAACCTAGTCTTTCCTTAGGTAATAAACTTTCTTGCAATGGGTAAGACTTTAGATTCTTCTTTTCGTCCTTACTGTAAACCAAGGCCCACAGAAGGAAGGATCTCCAGACTCTCCTTCCACTAACAGTGAACACCCTCCAAAAATGTTTATTAATATGTTGATAAAAACTATATATGCACAATCATATTCAGAGTAGCTCTATTTGGAAAAACCCAGATAAAAACCACCTGTCAACAGTAGAATAAATTTAAAAGAAAAAACTGACATAGCCATACACTATACAGCAATGACTATGAAAAAATGCAAATGCATGTAAAAGTTGACTGAATATCATAAATGTAATGTTGAGTAAAAGGAACCCCATAGATAAAGTGGTACCAACAGAGTGATCCTACTCCTATAAATTTCGTATCAGATAAAACTGTTTCATAATAGTAAAAGTAAGAATAATGGTTTGCCCTGGGAGTGATGGGTGGTGACTGCTAAGGGGTATAAAGCTAGCTTTGGGATGCTGGCAATATACTGTTCCTCAACTTGTATACTGTTGGCATTTGAGGGTTCACGCGGTGAAAGTTCTTTCATAGAATTTTTTTCACACATATTATCTATCTGTAATATTCTAATTAAACTCAAATAAAAACAGAAGAAAAAATTTCCTTTGTTTTTAATTTGATTCATAAAAGTCATCATATGACTGTCTTTATTATTAGGGTTTCTTATGCTAAGAGTTGCCAACCACTGTTCTTTTTCTCATTACACTTAGTTAAAATGGCCCACACTTAGTTTGTTCTCATATTTACCGTGTTCTAATTGGGTGTTAAAATGAATGGGAGACCTTTAACATTTTCAGTCAAATAGCAAGTTTACTATTTCATTAAGAGAATTATTTTTGAAGTGAACTAACTCTGAAATCTCCCTGTCCTCCAATATAATCCTTTTTAAATTACAAAGGGAACCACAGATATAGAGATGATACCACTCTAATGCCAGAAAGCTAAGAGGGACTAAAGAGCCTCTTGATGAGAGTGAAAAAGCTGGCTTAAAACTCAACATCCAAAAAACTAAGATCATGGCATTTGGTCCTATCACTTCAAGGCAAATATATGGGGAATAAATGGAAAGAGTGGCAAATTTTATTTTCCTGGGCTCCAAAATCAATCTGGATGATGACTGAAGCCAATGAAAATAAAAGACACTTGCTCCTTGGAAGAAAAGCTATGCTATACCTGCTGCTGCTGCTGCTAAGTCACTTCAGTCATGTCCGACTCTGTGCGACCCCATAGACAGCAGCCCACCAGGCTCCCCTGTCCCTGGGATTTTCCAGGCAAGAACACTGGAGTGGGTTGCCATTTCCTTCTCCAATGCATGAAAGTGAAAAGTGAAAGTGAAGTCGCTCAGTTGTGTCCGACTCTTAGACAGTGTACTAAAAAACAGACATCACTTTGCCGACAAAAGTCCATATAGTCAAAGCTGTGGTTTTTCCAGTACTCATGTATGGATGTGAGAGCTGGACCATAAAGAAGGCTGAGCTCCAAAGAACTGATGCTTTCAAACTGTGATTCATTAGTGCACCAAATAGGTCAGCTGAAAACACCTATGCAATAATTGCATTAATTTGAAAGCATCAGTTTTCCAAGGCTTCAGGATCAAACCCACATCTCTTACATCTCCTGCATTGGCAAGCGGGTTTTTTTTTGTTTTTTGTTTTTTTTGCCACTGGTACCACCTGGGAAGCCTTTGAGTCAAGATATCTCCCTGCCAAATCAAAATGATTTGGAAATTGCACTTGAAATATGTCTAATATTGGAAATTAAGAAAGAGGAATAATAGTCATTTGTCTTAGTATATAGAGCTCTCAAAGTACATTAGAGTTTTATATTTTCTGGTTTCTTAACTGATTTCTTGATGGCATCTTAAAATAAGAGTATGCCAACCTTTATTACAGTTGCACAAACTTATACTGGTAGATAAACCATAATTGTTTTCCCTTCTATCATCATCCTTTGAAAAAATTCTATTTTGCTTTTTTCTAATAATTATGAGGCATTTTGTGTTTTAATGCTTTCTATTCATAATACATCTTTACTTACTCTTTCATTGTTTCTGAATTGATTACTGTTTTAGTTTCTATGGTAACTCTGCCAGTTGCCTACCTATAAATAGATATTTTGTAACAGCAGGCTTATGAAAGTTCATTTCTTGAATACCCTTCTGCAAAAAGAATTGCTAGAAAAATAACATATGAAGCAAACGTTTAAGGAAACAGATATCTTATACATGTCAGGGTGTAAAAATAGAAGACTAAAATTAAAAATTCATGTAGGTGCAGGTTGCCAAGTACACAGTAAGAACAGAGAATACGTGAGTATTTAAAAAGAAAAATGTACAGTTGGGATATCTGTTTTATTTTAGCCCCCACTAAAAATTTCATGATACTTAAAAAAATAATATTAACCACATATGAACTATCTAGCTTCCATTTCTTTCACTGGCATCTTAATATTGCTCTTCAATGTGACTTTGTGGAAACTCTCTTGTATGAATATTATCCATTAGAACATATTGAAAGTTTGAAAGTTTAATCGCTCCGTCGTGTCTGACTCTTTGCAACCCCATGGATTGTAGACTACCAGCCACCTCCGTCCACTCTGGATTTTCCAGGCAAGAGTACTGGAGTGGGTTGCCATTTCCTTCTCCATTTAGAATATATATATATATATATATATATATACATACATACACATACAAAATCTCCCATCCTATTCTTTATCTTTTAACTTTATTTGTATTATGGCTGTATTTGCCATACAGTTATTTTAATTTATGTAGTTAAATACGTCAGTTTTCTTCTGTGGCACGTGATTTTGTGTTTCACTTAGAAGTCTTTCCTACTGCAATATTATACTGATAAAAAACATCCCCCTACATTTCTTTTCTTTTTAAATAGTCTTTAAATGTATTATGCTTTTAATTGCTCCAGAATTTCTTGTTTGTTTAGTGTGAGATAGTAATTTTTTATAGAAAGGCAGTTGGATTTTAGCACTTATCCTTTTCCTGATAATTTTAAGTATTCTATTTATTATGTATTAAATTTCAAAGGTACGTAGATCTATTTTTGGTCCCTGTACTATAGCTCCTTCATTTGTTTTTCTGTCCCCACAATGATAGTTCTTTTTTTTAATATAAATTTATTTATTTTAATCGGAGGTTAATTACTTTACAATATTGTATTGGTTTTGCCATACATCAACATGAATCCACCACAGGTATACACGTGTTCCCCATCCTGAACCCCCCTCCCTCCTCCCTCCCTGTACCATGATAGTTCTTAAATAACATGTTTTAATATAAATAAGTGTGTTTCAAATGTGTTATTATTCTATTTGCTTTTTTATATGAGCCTAAAATCAACTTAAAGTTCCATAAAATCCCTATTACTATTAGCATTTAGTCTATTATTTAATTAAGGAACAATTTACATCTATATAACCTTTTATTTTCCCAATCAGAGACAGAGGAAGTGTCTACAAACGTAAACACTCTGCTTGGTTTTATGTTCAACAATACAGTGACATGTTATTCCCTGTTCAGATAGAATTGTGTAGTTTTGTGCTATTGTACATGAACTACAACAAGGTTAGCATGCTTATCTTGCATTTTATCATTCAACTATACTCTGTTATTAGTTCTATTTGCTTTTTTGTTTTATATATAAATATTTAAAGGCATGTTAAGATACACTTTCCTTTACTACCACATATCTTACAAAACTTGTAAACCAATTTCTATAGCTCTCAAGATTTTTGTATGCCTTTAAAAATAAAAGTACCATGCTGCTGCTGCTGCTAAGTCACTTCAGTAGTGTCCGACTCTGTGCGACCCCATAGACAGCAGCCCATCAGGCTCCCCCGTCCCTGGGATTCTCCAGGCAAGAACACTGGAGTGGGTTGCCAATGCATGAAAGTGAAAAAATAAAATGAAGTCGCTCAGTCGTGTCCGACTCCCAGCGACCCCATGGACTGCAGCCCATCAGGCCCCTCCATCCATGGGATTTTCCAGGCATGAGTACTGGAGTGGGGTGCCATTGCCTTCTCCAAAGTACCATAATCCTGGAGAAAAACAAGATTGTACATATACATAAATGCACATGAGTCTGTACATACCTGTCCCAATTAATATGTATCTAGAGACAGTGGGAACTGTAATTCTGCAAAATAAGTAACATTTCACTCTTTCTTATAAAAAATATTAATTTCAATGTTTTCCTAGATTTAAAGTGCATTATAAATGTTCACATGATATAATCACCAATGAATTGTGAACTCCTCAAATTGTATGGATCCACCTAACAATGTTAGTACCCCAGGCCCATCCAATGCACTCATTCAACATTGTTTGATAAATTGACCACTCCTTACTACCTAATTATTTTTGATCATCAAAGAAACCCACAGTTTGACTGAAGTCTATGTTTATGAAATTTTACTCTACTTTGAAAGAATTGTACTTTCTTTTACCACATTTGGTGTTATTCATAAATGCTTTTTACATACCAGATTATTGTGCATTCAACTGAAAAAAAAAAAAAAAAAAAAGATTTTCACCTTAATCAGAATCATCAAAGGGCTACTTGTAAGTGTCTCACATAAGGAAAAAAAATAGCAAAAGTGACTATACTAAAAAATATCTAATTTTCTAGAAAAAGTTTTTAAGCAAAACATTAATATAATTTGAATACTGCTCATTTTCCTTTTCTTCTGCATTTTGATTGTAAACATCATTAGCATTGTACTTTCTGGCTAGATTCATGACACAAATCAATAAATTGTATTTCTTGTGCTCTTTTAATATACAGAAAACATGTTAGCATAGACAAATATAAATTACTCCTAACAGTTAAGACTCACATTAATCACTTCTTTTGAGGTTTCTTCAGAGAATGATTGTGATAGCATGAAAGAGTTGCAGTATAGTATTGATTTTATTGCAAGCAGTACAATATTCCATTAATGGATGCATTTTTGCATTCGTTTCAGAGGAGACTGTGTACGTCAGATATTTAATGTCTGTTAGACATTTAAACTGCTCTGTATTTAAAAGGATAAGTTGACCTTATCAGATGCCTATTAAGTGAAGTAACTATCTTGTAATAATCAAAATATCTTCTATTATAACAGAAATGAGATTCAATTACATCATGCAGGTATTATTTATGAGGCACAGTAGATTATGATTAAATACATACTTCTGATGCTAAGGAAACTCAGCAATTTCTTTAAATGGTTATATTTGGCATGCTTACAACAAACAATACATTTAAAACACATAATTGTTGTAAGTTTGGGAAGGAAAAAATAGCCTCAAAAATCAAATATCAGCAAAATTTCCATTTCCTGATATATTCAAAGAAGTGAAATGTATCCAAAGCAGAACTTATTCCATCTATATCACTGTTAATGGTATTTTTTTGAATAAGTTATCAGAAAAGCAATAATTTTAAAAATGGGCGGTGATGCTAAAAAACAGATCTTAGTATCTGTGAGGAAATGGCTAATTCTGTTAACTAGGATTACGATCATGGCATCTGGTCCCATCACTTCATGGCAAATAGAAGGGAAAATAGTGGACACAGTGACAGATTTTATTTTCTTGGGCTCCAAAATCATTGCAGACATGAAATTAAAAAATGCTTGCTCTTTGGAAGGCAAGTTTTGACACACCTAAACAACTTATTAAAAAACAGAGACATCACTTCGCCAACAAAGGTCCACATAGTCAAAGCTATGGTTTTCCCAGTAGTCATGTACGTATTTGAGATTTAGACCATAAAGAAGGCTGAGCACCGAAGAACTGATGCTTTCAAATTGTGCTGGAAAAGACTCTTGAGAGTCCGTTGGACAGCAAAGCTTTTGTGTCTTGACTATCCTACAGTAGTATTCTTGTCTTAGAACCCCTTGAACAGTATGAAAAGGCAAAAAGATAGGGCACTGAATAAAGAACTCACCAGGTTGGTAGGTGCCCAATACGCTACCGGAGATCAATGGAGAAATAACTCCAGAAAGAATGAAGAGATGGAGCCAAAGCAAAAACAACACCCAGCTGTGGATGTGACTGGTGATGGAAGTAAAGTCCAATGCTGTAAAAAGCAATACTGCATAGGAACCTGATGTTCGGTCCATGAATCAAGGCAAATGGGAAGTGCTCATACAGGAGATGGCAAGAGTGAACACTGACATTTTAGGAATCAGCAAACTAAAGTGGACTGCAATGCGTGAATTTAACTCAGATGACCATTGTATCTACTACTGTGGGCAAAAATCCCTTAGAAGAAGTGGAGTAGCCATCACAGTAAACAAAAGACTCTGAAATGCAGTACTTGGATGCAATCTCCAAAATGACAGAATGATCCCTGTTCATTTCCAAGATAAATCATTCAATATCACAGTAATCCAAGTCTATGCCCCGACCAGTAATGCTGAAGAAGCTGAAATTGAAGAGTTCTGTGATGACCTACAAGACCTTCTAGAACTAATACCCAAAAAAGATGTCCTTTTCATTATAAGGAACTGGAATGCAAAAGTAGAAAGTCAAGAGATACCTGGAGTTACAGGTAAATTTGGCCTTGGAGTACAAAACAAAGCAGGTCAAAGGCTAACAGAGTTTTACCAAGAGAAAGCACTGGTCATAGCAAACATCCTCTTCCAACAATTTGCCATCATGTTTCCTTCTGCTCTGCTTTATTTATTCTCACTACAATACTCAGATGGTCTTTTCACTCACCCAATGTCTTTGAGTTAGGGTCCTCTGACTGCTCCCTTCTCTCAAGATGTTCCCAGCTTTCTCCAAAAGAGAGATCTTCTGACTCTGGTGTGGTTTCTTCTTCTGCCAGCATGTAGACTCCCTCAGCCAGCTTTGCTGAACACATCTTTCAGATTTCAAATTTCTCATGGAATACAGCATTGGTTACACCGTGTGAACTTTGACTCATTCTAAGTTCTATTTTGGATCTCTTCACATGGCTCATACACCTCTGTTTTTAAGACTGGTTTCCAACCTGTGCATTACTTTTGTCTCTATGTTCTCCCACCCTCAACTGCCAAGGTCTTTCTCCATTCTTTCTATTCCCTTAAAATCAACAAGGATTCACTGAGCAACTTACTATGTACCTGAAATGTACTTAATACAAACACAAGGTCCCTGTCCAAAAAACAGACTTTTCAAAACTTATGCTTCCTTCAAAGCATTCTGAAATCCAGTTTATGCATGTTTGAAGGACTGGTATAACAGAGAAAGAAATGGAGAGATGTTAATCAGTAATTTTCTTTTTTTAACAGTATGTCTATCCAATACTCAAGGACTGGAATTTGAGACTGATAAATCATTCATGTTCATCCAGAAAAGATTTGGGGTGAATTATTTTTAGATTACTTGGAAGAAGGGGAACTTAAATGCAAATTTTGTTTATACATTAAATGCATAATCTAAAATTGTATCTGATTTTACTTCATTTTGAGCTACTACTGCTGAATCTGAGTCTGCAGATTGTGTAAGCCTCTTGGAGCACTGAGATTAATTACATATAAGGGAAAATCAGAAACTGCCTATGTCAGAAAGCTCCAGTAATTATAATAATCTGTAAATGTAACAGAAGAGTCTAAAAATAATACAGATTTTAGAAATGAAAACAATAAAATTACAATTCAAAGAAAAAATGGAAAACCTAACAGTAAGGGGTTCACAGAAAAGCAAACAAAATAAGACAAATCTGTTTCTGACCCTCATCACATAGAAGGTATGAGACAGTCTTAAATTACTGTGTAGCTCGTATTGAGTATGAGTATTCAAGGTATTTTCACCTGCATAAATGAAAGAATTTGAAACAAAGAATATCTCTTTGTATATCTGAAGCACTTTTTGAAAGGAATTTCATATTTCTCATGACATCCTTACATGAATTTTAAAAGGAGGTCTTATGTCTTAATGTTCATCTTATAGGATATGAAAAGAAAAATGAACTGGAAAATGGTTTGAGGGAGAATGGAAACAATCTTCTCTGACCTTACAATTGTAACTGCAGGATGCCTAGCTGTAATATAATTGCAGTAAAGCCTTTGGTGGGACCAAAGGCAAATGAAATATTGTTATGGATCAGAGGACCTTTTGAACTAAGTGTTCTACACTAATTCTATACGCACTTGTTCATAAGGAATGCCTAATATTTGCCTAACAAGTTTAATATATATTTCTCTAGTTTACTGTGTGCTTTTATGCACAGACCTATTTGATCTCTCAACAGGTCTGTGAGGAAGGAGACATTTGCCACTTTTTCAGCAAGAGAAAACAGAACTCTGACAGACTAGGTGTTTTAGTCAAAGCCACTCTAGTACCAAGTAGCAGGCAAATCCAGGGACCTGAACTTCAAATTCATGCATTTTACTACTTTGCCAGGGACTGGAAGGAAAATACAGAAGATACTTTGTCAGGTATATAGCCCTGTGAACACATGATCTATTTAATTTTTTTTATTGGTGTCTAGTTGATTTCCAATGCTGCATCAGTTTCAGGTGTACAGCAAAGTGAATCAGTTGTACATATACACAGTCCCTCTCTCTCCTTTTTTTTTAGATTCTTTTTTCCATATTGACCATTACAGACTATTGAGTAGAGTCCCCTGTTCTAGAGATTGTCATACTGAGTGAAGTAAGGCAGACAGAGAAAGATATATATCGTATTTATCACTTATATGTAGCATCTTAAAAGATGCAAATGAACTTATTTACAAAACAGAAGTAGAGTCACAGATGTAGAAAACAAACTTAGGGTTATCAGGGGGTAAAGTAGGAGGGATAAACTGGGGGGTTGAGACTGACCTATACACACTATTACATATAAAATAGATAACTAATAAGAGCCTGCTGTACAACATGACTTACTGAATTATTTCTTAAGTCAAGTAGTCATGAGATTAATTTTCTTAGTATCACAATGATGAAATTAATTGAGTCTAGTTTGAATTCTTCTTTTCTTGTGACTATATTGCTGTTTTGTTATTTAAGCAACAGTGCCAAAGCAAGGTTAAACAATATACTTAGAATTGACAAACTGAGAGTCCCTTGGACTGCAAGGAGATCCAATCAGTCCATCCTATAGGAAATCAGTCCTGAATATTCATTGGAAAGACTGATGCTGAAGCTGAAACTCCAATAGGACTAACAGATATACCCTTGTCATATCCCACCTTTAATTAACATTTGAAAGGAGCTGTTTATATGTGTTGGATATTAACCCCTTATCAGTCATATCATTTGCAAATATTTCCCCCCATTCAGTAGGTTGCCTTTTTGTTTTGTTGATAAAGCTTTTAAGTTTAACTAGGTCCCATTTGTTCATTTTTGCTTTTATTTCCTTTTCTTTAGGAAATCTAATTACAAACTTTAAAAAGTTTCAATAAGATCTAACAGCAGTGCTAAACCCTATGGGATTAAAATTATTTGAGTAGCAGTAGCATATATCACGGAGAAGGCAATGGCACCCCACTCCAGTACTCTTGCCTGGAAAATCCCATGGACAGAGGAGCCTGGTAGGCTGCAGTCCCTGGGGTCGCAAAGAGTCTGACACGACTTCGCAACTTCACTTTCACTTTTCACTTTCATGCATTGGAGAAGGAAATGGCAACCCACTCCAGTGTTCTTGCCTGGAGAATCCCAGGAACGGGAGAGCCTGGGGGGCTGCCGTCTATGGGGTCGCACAGAGTCGGACACGACTGAAGCGACTTAGCAGCAGCAGCAGCAGCATATATCAACATTATACAAATAAAAACTTAAGATTTTCACCTTACCCCTAAACACTAAAGAGGATCAGTTTAAAGTACGAACATATTTCGAAACAATTTGGTTTTCAAAAAGTAATTTTTACCATAGGAACTACATTTTGATTAAATGTCTTCTCATTATTTTTTAAATATGCAACAATAGCTAGATGACATCTTATAGAATATGAGTAAGAGTCAAGAAGGATCAAAGAAGATGTGGTTTATCAATGCCAGACAGACTCACACTTAGATTCCCAGGTGCTGCAAAGTGCTTTTCTTCTTAGGCCTGGCACATGATTAAAAATCAATAACCTAAAGGCTTTAGCAAAAGAAGGACCTTAGCACAGAATGAGCAAGATCTACTTTTCCTTTTTCCCCAAACTCAGCTTACAGTTTCCCAGGTCTCCATCAGCCTCCTGTAGACCACACATAGGTGCCATTCATATTCTACCTCCTATGGTCTACAATGTCTGATGAATTATAATGATCAATGATTTTTTTATTTGTATCCATAGTTTCTCAAGATAAAAATGTCAAATACATTAAATTTACTCCAATAGCACAAACATGCAGAAAGAATAAGGGTCATAAATGCAAAAGAGTTCAATGATGAATAATAAAAGGAAAAGTTTGTGGGAATGCAAGAAGGGAAATGCTACCATGCATTAATTAGCTCATTTAAGCAGTAAGTTATTCTAATGTACACTTTAGAACAGTTGAAAGTATATTGCTCTTTATTCTGACCTAAATCCAAATGACTTTGGAAAGTTATTATAGCTAATAAAAACAAAAATAAAATTACTTCCCATCCAGCAATGAGAAATGACTTAACTGCCAAATAGGGTAATGGTCTCTAGGGGTATTTTATTTCATCTCTTATCCTCCTTACTTTTTTTCTACCATATTCAGGACTTCTTTTCACAATATTCTTATTAATATAATTGACCCTTTTAGTGAAAGCTTCAAATTATTTTACTTTTGATTATGTCATGCTGTGTATTCTGCTGCTTTGTTGATATTTACTTCCATTTTAAAATCATCAATAAAACCTTTTGAAAGCAATGCTTGTGGAATACACTTTTCTCAGGTAGTTAACATGTTCAGATCCTGCTACTTTCTTCAAAGATACATAATAACAATCCAAAGGAAGAACTGCAGCTTCTTTAAACCCTTGACGGTAAGGGCTACTGGAGGTTCCAGCCCAACATATCTTTCGGTAAACACAACTATTTATAAGCAGAATATGGTGGCCTGCCAACTTCTCCCCTAGGTGGAGATTAATAAATCAGGTTTACTTGAATCCAAAATTTCTAAGATGGGAGGCTGGGAAAGAGAATAGAAAAGCCAATTTATCTTATTCTCAAGTGCATTAGTTTTTTAGTCTGCCAAAGGCAACTCTAAGTCTAAAGAAAAAAATTCAATAAACGTCAGTTTAACTCCTACTCTCTGCCAGGATCCTTTCTGGGAAACATGGTATTTAGTTTGCTAACATTAACATGTAAGTGGCAGGCAATGTAAAGTCAGAAAAATGCAGGAATTAAAACATCATGATATGGATACAGGAAGAGACCAATGGATTACTGTAACAGAATACAGTCCAGAAATGGACCCACATATGGATAAATGTTCAATAATTGATAATGGCAGTTAATATAATTCAGCAGGGAGAGGATAGACACATATGGAATTTTGTTTCAAATTGAGAGAAAAAAATTAAGTTGAATCTCTATTTTACAGCATTGGCAAAAAGAAATTCCACACAGATTAAAGCTATATAGGTAAAAGTCAAATCCTCAAACGCGTTATAAGAAAAATTATATTATGCATTACAGGAACATTATAGAAACCTATGCTTATAACTTCAGATAGAAGAGGCTTTTAAAAACAATATAGAAACACAGAAGCTGTAAAGGAAACATGTGAAATTTTGACTATGCCAAAATTTAAACTTCAAAAAGTAGAAAACAGCTATAGATTGGGTTTCCTCAACTTGATCAAGAATATCCATTAAAAGACTATAGTTAACATCATACTTAATGATGAGAAACTTGAAGCTTTCAGGCTAAGACCAGGAACAAAGCAAGGATCTCTCCTTTCACCATCTGTTTTAAACATTGTGCTGGAGGTACTATCGCTGTTTAGTTGCTATGTCGTCTCCTACTCTTTTGCGACCCCATGGACTGTAGCCTACATGGCTCCTCTGTCCACGGGATTCTCCAGGCAAGAACATTGAAGTGGGTTGCCATTTCCTTCTCCAGAAATACTAGCTAATGTAAAAGGATGAGAAAACAATGCAAAAGGCAGACGGACAAGCATAAAGAAAGACCGAACACTTTGTTACAGATGACATGATGACCTATGTAGAAAACATACAAGGATTGGAGTGAGTGCATGCTCAGTCACCAAGCTCCTCTATCCATGGAATTTTCCAGGCAAGAATACTGGAGTGGGTTGCCATTTCCTCCTCAAGGGGCTCTTCCTGACCCAAGGGTTGAACCTACGTCTCTCACCTTGCCAAGCAGATTCTTTACCAACTGCACAACTGCTTCCCTGGTGGCTCAGCAGTAAAGAATTCACCTGCCAATGCAAGAGAGGTGGGTTTGAGCCCTGTGTCAGGAAGATTCCCTGGAAAAGGAAATGGTAACCCACTCCAGTTACTTTTGCCTGAAAATTCCCATGGACAGAGGAGCCCGGTGGGCTGTAGTCCATGGACTCACAAAAGAGTCGGACGTTACTTAGTGACTAAACAACCACATACAAGAATGAACAACAACAACAACAGCAAAACCATCCTGCAACTAATAGGAACTATAGCAAGTTTTCAGGACACAAGATTTATATAGAAAAGCCAAAGGCTTTCCTATATACCAGGAATAAGTAAATAGGATCTGAAATTTAAAAATATAATACCATTCCAACAGATACATGGAAAGATGCTCAACATTACCAATTATCAGGGACATGCAAATCAAAACCACCATGAGATAGCACCTCACACCAGTAAGGATAATATTACCGAAAGACAAGTGATAAGAAGCGCTGATGAGGGTATAGAGAAAAGGGAACATTCTTGCGCTGTTTGTAGGAATGTTAATTAGTGTAACCACTTAGTCACGCATTATTTACAGTTGTCAAGATACAGAAACAACCAAAGTATCATTAATAGATGGATGGAAAAAAATAAAAGATGTGATAGGTAGGTAGTTATATAGATACATCTATAGATGCATAGATAGATACGCAGCATTGTTACCACTGTTTTAGTTGCTAAGTCGTGTCCAACTCTTTTGCAATCCCAAGCACTGTAGCCTGCCAGGCTCCTCTGACCATGAGATTTTCCAAGCCAGAATACTAGAACGGGTTGCCATTTCTTTCTCCAGGGGGTTTTCCTGACCCAGGGATCGAACCTGGATCTCCTGCACTGGCAGGCAGGTTCTTTACAGCTGAGCCACCAGGGAAGCCCAGATGCACAGCTATAGATCAGGCAAATGTACTGTCAATTTACAAAACAGTGATAGTCACTGAGTCATGTCTGGCTCTTGCGACCCCATGGACTGTAGCCTGCCAGACTCCTCTGTCCATGGGATTCTTCAGGCAAGAATACTGGAGTGGGTTACCATTCTTTTCTGCAGGGGATCTTCCTGAGCCAGGGATCAAACCCACCTCTCCTGCTTTGCTGTTGCTGCTGCTGCTAAGTCGCTTCAGTTATGTCCGACTCTGTGTGACCCTGTAGACAGCAGCCAACCAGGCTCCCCCATCCCTGGGATTCTCCAGGCAAGAACACTGGAGTGGGTTGCCATTTCCTTCTCCAGATACACTACTGGTAGGAGTGAAAATTGGCACAGTTCTTTTAGACAATAATTTCTAAGTACCATTAGAAGTCAAAATATACTTTTAACCATTCTATGCTGTCATTCAGCAATTGGACTCTTCAGCGCCTTTTCTAAAGAAATACCTACCCACGTGTAGAGGGCATATACAATGACTTTCTTCATAACTTTGTCTGTGACACCGAAAATTGAAAACAATCTAAGTCCAATTAACAAAAGAATGATTATGTAAAATCATGCAGTGTAGCTCTTAAAAAAATATATCAGTATTTACACAGTGTGAAACAATCTCCAGGGTATACTATAAAGCAGAAGTGCAAGTTGTAGATCAATGCATTTACAGTATCATTTATTTTATAAACTAGTTACACAAAATTATAGATTCTCTATGTATATGTATGAAATAAGCACATAGAAAAAATTAACAATGATAATTGAAACTATTATTTTATCTGACTTTTTAAAATAGTTATGATAATGCATTTATTGAATATTTCTATAATTAAAACATACAATGTTTAAAATAGTAAATGATTATAAACACAGGAATTTGAAAATGATCTAACATGAAGTTGTCAGTGCCATCTTGAAAATTGCACAAAAGGAAATAAAACTATTTCTACTCAAATGTGGCTTTTACTATGCCAATAACTAGAATTCAAAGATCTGTATACTCAAAGCTATAGTTTTTCTAGTAGTTATGTAAGGATGTAAGAGTTGGTCCATAAAGAAGGCTGAGTACCAAAGAACTGATGCTTTCTAACTGTGGTGCCAGATAAGATATTTGAGAGTCCCTTGGAGTGTAAGGAGATCAAACCAGTCAATCCTATGGGAAATCAACCCTGAATATTCATTGGAAGGACTGATGCTGAAGCTCCAATACTTTGGCCACCTAATGTAAACAGCCAACTCACTGAAATGACCCTGATGCTGGGAAAGATTGAAAGCAAAAGGAGAAGAGAGCAGCAGAGGATGAGATGGTTAAATAGCATCACTGACTCAGTGGATATGAATTTGAACAAACTCCAGGAGACAGGGAGAAGGACAGGGAAGCCTGGCAAGCTGCAATCCTTGGGGTTGCCAAGAGTTGGACATGACTTAGTAACTGAACAACAATAGCAATTCTTTCTAATATTAACTAGTAATACTATTTGGAAGACATTTCAATAGCTAACTCTTCTTATTTTCCATTTGATTTTTATAATACTTAAACTATGAAATTTCCTGTGGAAGTCTGTCTTGGCTCATCACTTCTACCATTAAACTAAAGATCTTCTGCACACCATATATAAGAAGGTATGTTACTTCACTTTTCAAGGAATTGTTTGTATTTTGTTCTAATGTTAAGTGAAATTTGTAGACATTTTCCTTAAATAGTATAGCGAGCACTTAAATCTCTAGAATATAATCCTTAATTAATTCTATTATTAATTAGATATTAATATTAATTCTATTATCTCTTTCACCTAGAAGCTTTATAACACTTTTATAGTTCCAGCCCTTTTTCAAAAGTCCTACAATATGATACATCAGTCAGCTCAGTAGCTCAGTCGTGTCTGACTCTTTGTGACCCCATGGATTGCAGCACACCAGGCTTCCCTGTCCATCACCAACTCCAGGAGCTTGCTGAAATTCATGTCCATTGAGTCGATGATGCCATCCAGCCATCTCATCTTCCGTCATCCTTTTCTCCTCTTGCCTTCAATCTTTCCTAACATCAAGGTTTTTTCCAATGAGTCAGTTCTTCCCATCAGTGAAGTTGCTCAGTCCTGTCTGACTCTTTGTGATCCCACATACTGTAGCCTACCAGGCTCCTCCATCCATGGAATTTTCCAGGCAAGAGTACTGGAGTGGGTTGCCATTTCCTTCACCAGGGGATCTTCCCAAAATATTGGAGTTTTACCTTCAGCATCACTCCTTCCAATGAATATTCAGGACTGATTTCCTTTGGGATGGACTGGTTGGATCTCCTTGCTTTCCAAGGAACTCTTATGAGTCTTTTCCAACACCACAGTTTAAATGCATCAATTCTTCAGTACTTAGCTTTCTTTATAGTCCAAATCTCACATCCATACATGACTACTGGAAAAACCATAGCTTTGACTAGATGGACCTTGTCAGCAAAGCAGTGTCTCTGCTTTTTAATATGATGTCTAGTTTGGTCATAGCTTTTCTTCCAAGAAGAAAGAGTCTTTTAATTTCATGGTTGCAGTCACCATCTGCAGTGATTTTTGGAGCCCAAGAAAATAAAGCGTGTCACTGTTTCTACTGTTTCCCCATCTGTTTGCCGTGGAGTAATGGGACCAGATGCCATGATCTTTGCTTTTTGAATGTTCAGTTTAAAGTCAACTTTTTCACTCTCCTCTTTCATTCTCATCAAGAGACTCTTTAGCTCTATTTCACTTTCTGCCATAAGAGTGGTCTCATCTGCATATCTGAGATTACTGATAGTTCTCCCAGCAGTCTTGATTCTAGCTTATGCTTCATCCAGCCAGGCATTTTGCATGATGTACTCTACTTATAAGTTAAATAAGCAGGGTGACAATACACAGCCTGATGTACTCCTTTCCTAACTTGGAACCAGTCTGTTGTTCCATGTCCACTTCTAACTTGCTTTTTGACCTGCATACAGATTTCTCAGGAGGCAGGTAAAGTGGTCTGGTATTCCCATTTATTAAGAATTTCCCACAGTTTGTTGTGATCCTCACAGTCAAAGGCTTTGGCATAGTCAATAAAGCATAAGCAGATGTTTTTTATGGAACTCTCCTGATTTTTCAATTATTCAATGGATGTTGGCAATTGGATCTCTGGTTCCTCTGCTTTTTCTAAATCCAGCTTGAACATTCGGAAGTTCATGGTTCACGTCCTTTTGAAGCCTAGCTTGGAGAATGTTGAGCATTACTTTACTAGCATGTGAGATGAGTGCAATTGTGGGGTAGTTTGAGCATTCTTTGGCATTGCCTTTCTTTGGGATTGGAATGAAAACTGACCTTTTCCAGTCCTGTGGCCATTGCTGAGTTTTCCAAATTTGCTGGCAAATTGACTGAAGCACTTTAACAGCATCATCTTATATGATACATACTCAGTAAATAATTTGGGATGAATGGGTTGATAGATGGATGGATGAATAGATGATTGATACCTGGATGCTTTTGAAAAGCAGTATAGAAATAAATATATCTTATGTTAGTCTTCCATTCTAAACTGTTCCTTACATTCCTTATAAGAACCATAAGGGCATCCGGTTCCAATGAAATAGTTTTATTTCTTCACTAGAAGATATTAGGGACTGTGGTGCAGAGATGCTTGATGAGCACATAATGCTTAAGTAGGCTATTCTGTACCTCTGTACATTCTTCATTACAAGATTACATATTCCCACCTTGGAAAATGGACGCCTATATTGTAATTCCCCTAACCAATAAAAAAAAAACTCTAGCCTTTGTAAAATGTTTTGCCACATGAAAACTAATCTTACATATACACATATATTACTGGGAAAAACCCTTTTTTAAAATTGCAAACCACTTCCCTACACAACCCTCAACTCCCAACCTTGCTTTAGATTTTTTTTCACATGACACCTGTCACCTTCTAGCCTGTTATATAATTCACTTATTTTTTGTTTATTGTCTGTCTCTTCTCTATCTCCCTCCCCACAAACCACCCACATCTATATATATTTACGAAATATAAGCTCTACAAGAAAAAGGAATTTTATTTCCTTCACGTTTGAATCACCAGTGCCTAAAGCAAGCTTTCCCTTAATAAAATGTTATTGAATAAATGAATGAATATAGTCTTTATGATATTTTTACACTGCTTGAATGGATGAAATTTGAGAATAAGAGTGTGGCTTTTTTAATATTATAGGATCTGTTTTCATTATAGGATCCAATGTTCTGTTTTATTGATGATGTAATTGTTTGGCAAATCAGTTGCAGTTGGCTTAATAACTATAATAATCTTCAAGTCCTACATAGATACAGACAGTTCTCTCAGATTCTAAGATGAGCAGTTCTTTACCATGAATCAAGCTGTTTCATTTCACTTTAGATTTGTCTGCATGACTTGGGACTCATCACAGATTGAAACTGAGGGTGGAAATGGGAAACTACACTGTATATAGTGAATGTTGTTGTTGTTTATTCAGTCGTGTCTGATTCTTTGCGACCCCATGGATGTAGCCTGCTCGGTTCCTCTGTCCATGGAATTTTCCAGGCAAGAATACTGGAGCAGGTTGCCATTTCCTCCTCTAGGGGATCTTCCCAACCCAGGGATCCATCGAACCTGAATCTCCTGCATCTACCTCATTGGCAGGCAGAGTTTTTACCGCTGAGTAACCTGGGAAAGAGCCACCGATTTTCACTGAAGATTTTTCAAAATTAAGATAAATCTATTTGCAAAGGAATTTATATAACATGACATGTAGTCAATACTATCAAGTTGTTCTGCCCCATGAAATGCTTTTACAGCATTCTTTGGATAATCACATCTGTTTATTGGCATTATTCCACAGTAAAAATTGACTCACATTCTGTAAGTATATGATGTCTATGTAGGAGAGAAATTTGGACTTTCCATTTAGGCAGGCTCAGACCTGGATTCGATCCCTGGGTTTGGAAGATCCCTGGGAGAAAGAAATGGCTACCCACTCCAGTATTCTGGCCTGGAGAATTCCACGGACTGTATAGTGCATGGAGTCGCCAAGAGTCGGACACGACTGAGCGACTTTCACTCACTCACTCACTCAGAACAACATGGAAGAACTAAGGTGAGAAGTAAGCTGGACTTATCTGTCCTTCTCTTGCCCTCATTCTGTCTCTGCTCCCCACCAGCCTGCCACTCCCAATTTTGCTTTCATTACATCTCTAGCAGTGTTAGGGGTGAGCTGAGGTAGAGAAAAAGAGACACTTTTTAAAAAGCATCTTTTGTTACTGAACACTTCTGTAGGCTATCGTCATTTTCTGAGTGGCAGGCGTCCTGGTGTTACCCACCCCATCCCAGCCACACCCACCAAGTGGCACGTGTATAAGTTCTTCAGGAAAATATACACAAGTCTCCACAATGCACAGCTGGCTGATACGAAAGATACTCTGCAGCTCCATCTCCCCCATTTTCTTTCTCACTTCTTGGTTTGCGGAGTTCCACCTCAGCAGGCAGAACTCTGCCATCAGGTACTCACAAGACGGCCGCAGCCCAGCTTCTTCCACAGGGTCTGTCTGATCCCTCTGTCCTTGCCACACCAAGCACTGAGAATCCACCTGCTACCTCTTCTCTTTCCCCTGCCCTACTAAGTATGGGGAGCAGAGCAACAAGCTTACTGGCTCTGCAGATATTCAGCCATGACCTGCACTAGCTGCCTGCCTTCTTTATGGAAGAGGCAGCATAGTCAGGAAAGACACAAGAGCAGGTGCAAGACTGCCTCAGTTTAAATCCCAGTGCCTCTACTTACCACCCTTGTGACACTGGTAAAATTTCTCAGTAACTCAGACACCCAGTCTGTAAAATCGAGATAAAATAACTCCTAACACATAGGGTTATTATGATGATTGAATAAGTTAATACTTGTACTACTCTTAAAATGTGTGTGCTCAATCATTCAGTACTGTCTGGCCCTTTGTGACCACATGGACTATAGCCCGCCACGCTCCTCTGTCCATGGAATTTTCCAGGCAGGAATACTGGAGTGGGTTGCCATTGCCTTCTCCAGGGATCTTCCTGACCCAGGGATCAAACCCGCATCTCCTGCATCTTCTGCACTGGCAGGCAGATTCTTTACCACCAGCACCACCTGGGCAGCCATTCTTATAATAGTACCTGATAAAAGTACCAATCAATATGTGTTATCTATTATCAACCCTAGTTTCTAGTAGCGGTTGTTTTAAAGAAACTCTTTTAGATCAGGGGAATGTGACTTCCATCCCTCCCTACTCTTGCCAAGGGTACGTGGAAAAGGTTGTAACACTCTCCTTTCAGGCAGAAGACCACTCTGACACTCCTGCCTGTTTCTAAACACCATCTTCTCTCACCTGAACATCTACAATAGCACCTTCAGCCAACCCTTCACCACCTTACAATCCATCTTCCCTCCTACAACTAGGATGATTTCCTTAAAACAGAGTTAGCATATTTTTTTCTATAAAGGGTTAAACAACAAATATTGTAGGTTTTGTAAGCCTGGAGGCAAAATCAAGGATATTACCTGGCACTTTTATAATAAGAGAGATGACAAAATTTCACAAAATTTTTACTGACAGAATTCAAACTATAATATTTGAAAACAATTTCTTTAATACAGGTACACACATGAAAGTAGTTATTTGAGGGAGAATAACATCTTCTTAATTGAGATTTAAGTTAGTGTTCTATAACATCAAAATCATTGCAAATGTTTATTCTTGAAAGCTGATATGGAATGGAATGTTACATATTTCATCTTTGAAAATTTCTTTTCATAGAAATTGATACTGAAATGACTACTCAATAAATGTGTTTATATTGAAACTTAAAGGCTATTTAAAGGACCCACAAATTTTTCTTCTTTAATATTCAGTGATATCTATAGAATGGGCAAATCAGAGAAACTTAACAGTAAAGAGGCCTATTTCTGCATTTATCAATGTCTCAGGGAAGAGTTTGCAGCAGTAGCCACAATGAGACTCACTAGCATAACTCCCACTCAGCTCAAGATAAAACATAGTTTAGGTGTTTTTAAGAGTCATTACTGTACATTTTATGATATTCAAGTCATTGAAGATTTGGGGTAACATGTCAAGATACAAGAAAAGAACATTAAAGCAAGCATTATGCACACCTGCTATTATTTAAAATATTCAACAATTCTGTTTTCAAAGTATTTCTATTAAAGTGTCATAGATAGATAATAGGACCAAAAGAGGTTGCATAAACTATCAAAACATCAATAGCAGAATCAGTTGGTTTCAGAAATCTCCTCTTGAAGCTGGAAACTTGAATAAAAATAATAGAAAATTTTCTTAATCAAAATATATTCATACTATGTTTGTAAAATGAAGGAAATATGTTTGAATATATGTTAGAATATAATAAAATATTAGACTAAATTTTGCAGTCTTTCATTATATAAGCTGAAGGTTTTTTTAAAAAAAATCCTTCTTTCTCTCCTTTTACTTTCAACTAATTTCTTACAAAATGTTAACGCACAGCATTTAATGATTCTACTTTAAATGTGCCATTCATCAATGATTTGATAAATCAACTATATTTTAATGGGGTGTGTAGGCTCACTTGGAGTTGACCAGAGTTCACTGCAGTGGGGAGATGCAGTGTCTGCCTTTGGAAAGAGCCACTGTGCATGGAAACAGAGAGATGGTCCAGTCTTGTAGCTCTGGCCAGGTGATACCCTCAGTTTCACACTGAGGCTCTTTAGCTGGTAACTCTGGTCACTTGTTCATAAAAACCAGTGAACCCAACTGTGAGGATGGTCAAGAGCCCAAACATTAGATTCAGCAGAAGGTGTCTTGTTGTCCCTATGAACTTTCTCAGCAACTGACTTTCCTCTGAGGCCATGACATGAGGTCAGGCAAAACCAGGCTGCTGTGAAGAATAGCTTTTCCCAAATCTAAGCCAAAATAGAATCGAGGACTTTGTAAAGGTATCTGTTGGGCTTGCTTCTTGGCTAAAGTCAATTTGATCTAGACCTTGAGGAAACCAGAGTGTATGTTAATTTCCATTAATAGAAGTGAGGAGAAATGCTTACAACAAACAGTACCATGCATGCGTGCTAATTCGCTTCAGCCACGTCCGACTTTGTGACCCTAAATACTCTAGCCTGCCAGGCTCCTCTGTCCATGGGATTCTCTAGGCAAGACTGCAGCAGATTGCCGTGCATTTCTCCAGGAGATCTCCCCAACCCAGGAATCAAACCATGACTCTTATATCTCCTGCACTGACAAGCCGGTTACTTACCACTAGTGCCACCTACGAAGCTCACTTTCCTCAAAATCCACATACTTCTTCCTCCCTCTATCTCCACTGTTCCCTATTAATCATCTGAAAGGAAAATCCCCCCGGCACCTGACAGGGTCCTCTAGCCAGGAGATGATTGTATTCTCTGTAGATCACCCCTCTATTTGAAAAGCAAAACCGACTATCACCCACTGCAGAGCCATTCTGCTATTTTTAGTGTGTGCTCTGTGCTTCTGCAGTGATGAGTCAGGATTCTCTTTTAAAAAATACTTTAGCATTCCACAGAAGAAAGATATACATATTCAATGTTGCTACCATTTTAAACACCAAGTAAAGAATTGCTTCTTTGCTTAGCTGCCCCCAGCCACTCAGAGCTGTTTGGACTTCATCTTCACCACCACCTCCCATGCTACTGTTCACTTCATTGAGTGTTCATTTATATTTTTAAAATACAATTTTCAAAGGTTATACTCAGTTATTATGAAATATTGGCTATATTCCCCATAATATACAATACATCATTATAGCCTATCTTACACTCAATATTGTGAACCTTCCACTCCCTCACCCCTGTATTGCCTCCCATCTGTAACCGCTGGTTTGTTCTCTGTATGTGTGAGTTTGCTTCTTTTTTGGTTATATTCATTAGTTTATTGGATTTTTAAGAATCTACATATATACAGGCTCAGTAATTGTGGTGCACGGGCTTAGTTGACCTGTGCCATGTGAGATCTTCCTGGATCAGGGATCGAACCTGTGTCTCCTGCATTGGCAGGTGGATTCTTTACCACTGAGCCACCAGGGAAGCTCACAGTGGACAAGCTTTAAGTTCTTTCCCTGCAGTCTGAGTGGTCCTATGCAAAAAATAGTTTAGAACCAAACCTGGGATGTTCTCAGACTGTTAAACTATTTATAACGCAGAGAAGATCTAAGGGAGGGTAATGAAGTGGTGTTGTCTATGCACATAAACCTCATGTGAGTCTTACCTTCAGTCCCTGCTACATGCACATCTTCTCATTTATCCTTCACTACAGCACTATGAGCTAAGTGGTATCATCTTTGCTCATGAATGGGGATGCCAAGACACCTTGACATGTCTAAAACAGCGCACTTCACAATGGGAAGATGTGGACTTGCAGTTCGAAGAGAGTAAAAGAGACACCACCTATCTGGTGTCAATATTACCAACATTATTAACTAGAAAATTATCTAAAACAAGAATTGACCTTAGCAAATACCTAGATATAGGATAGTTTCATCTTTTTATCATTAACTTAATGTTCTTAAGGTAAATGCACTCTTTTTTTAGCATACTCTTAGGCATGTAGAATATACATCAATATATTCTTAAGCATAGCACTATTTATAGTGGTATCCATATAAGCTTATACTTTTCCCATGGGACAGAAGATGGTAATCTTTTATTCATGCTGAGGAATCTGTGCACATTTACAACATCTATGCTAGAAGCTGTTTGGGGGAAAGCCCAGATAAAATTAAATCATCTTTCAAATAATTAATTCCAATTTCAGCCTTTCAAGACATATGCCCAACAAAAGACCCAAATGCTTTCATTTGCATCTTTAAAATGTATTTAAGTGCCACATGCCTTAACTAACAAGATCCCTAAGTTTAAGACTATAATCTAGAACTTACGTTAGTAGGTCCTCCCAGTCCCATACTATTGTTAAGGTTCAGAAGCCCATTCATTAACTCTTATTACCAGAGATTTCCCATGTGAAATATGGAAAGGATATCATATGATTGTTGTCTACTTCAAAGATTCACATGCACAGATTAATGAAGCTGTTCCAACTCCTTAAATTAAGAAACAAAAATATTCCATTCTTTTTATACTTGGAATCTTTAACACACTTCAGGGAAACAAAATGCTCTTTGAAATAATTTATTTATTCTTTACTTAAAAGAAAATTTCACTTGCAGATTAAAAGTCAGCATATAAATACAACCCTCTGAGTCCTTTCCAATATGAAACATGGGATCGGGGAGATCATTTTCCTTGGCATGCGAAGAGTCAGCTCAAAGAAAGGATTCTGTGTTAACTTCTTTTAATCAAATTATACGTTTTGAGCTATCCTCTGCTATCTTGCACTTGGCAAAGATAAATCTAATATTAACTTTCAATTTGTGGCAAAATATTGTTTTTTTCCATATTTTTATCTGTGCTTCACTTTCTGTACAAACAAGCATATGGCTTAAAAACTTGCATTTACACGTCACCCTTACTCAATCCAATCCACCATCTGCTGCCCTATTTCTGGGCAGACCTCGTCCTGGTCTTTCCCTATCTCTGCCAGACCATGGGAGCAAAGAGCCTTTGGCCTTGTCTCACACTCACTAACAATAATCCCTTTCATTGTTGGGTCTGGGCACATGGCCCACCTTATCACAGAGCTCCCCTGACTTTATTATTTCTCCATTCATTTTTCAGCAACATAACCACTTTCTCTTTTCAATAATTGATCATATTTATGATTTCCGCCACTGCATTGAACATGAATTTCTTTAAGCAAATTACGTTAGATTTTAAAAGACTTTAAATTCCTCAATAAATTCCTAATGAGCATAAACTGCCACTCACCTTCACCTGACAAACAAATGTGTCATCGTTAACTGTGACTCAAGGAAGTGAAAGCTATTGAAGCAAAACGAGCCTTTCAAATATCACTCGATTGGTGTCAAGTTCAGCAGCATTGAACGCTGGCATCCCAAATGAAATATCCCAAGGCTAGTTAATGGGAGTAGCTATTTGTACAGCACACAACCCCTGCCTTGACTCTGCTTCTTCCTGAATACTAGACCTGCCATAATTAACCTGGAGTCTCCTGTCATCAGATAAAGCCAAAAATAGAAGCTAGAGTGTAAATTACTATAGACTCAATTTTCTACTCTTCTTGTGACTAAATTTTCTTCAGGATGCTGACCCTGAAGCCATAAAATCTTGGCATCTGTTGTTTCACACTGAAAAGCATTGTTTTTCTCTTATATATTGAAGTAGTTCATGATCTTAAGATATAGCAGATTTAGTGAAAAGGCAACAGCTTTCTATTATTTTTTACCATTTGTTACAACAAGGTCACAGAGACATAGCACAACTAACCTGTATTAGTTTACCAATTTGGTTTGTCTTGTGTTACATACAAGAAGGCTTTCAGAGATATAAATTGCTTTTTCCTCATTCTTTCCTTTTCTTAGCGCTTAATGGAGACTGACAAGCACAGGCATCCAAGTCTATCTTGCCAAAGAGCTGCTTGGGCCAAAAGCTACTTATTCTTTCTGGGCTTCCCTGATTCTTTCTAACTCCAAACAGTTTACCAAGAATACAATGTAGCAAGATAGTGTCTCTCCCCAGAGACTTGGCATTTAACTAGATTAGAATCCCAAGGCAAATTAAGTGTTTCATGGCCTGAAGGTTTTATTCAGCTCTTGTTAATTAACTAGTCAGTAGATTGATTACAAGAAGTTTAGTTTTCTTAGGAAAAAAGAGAAAATAGACTTCTGATTTTTCCCATTTTGTCATATTTGAACTTCAGAAAAAAATTGATAAACTACTGAAACCAATCAGAATACTAACCTCCTAAAATATCTACATACTGAATAATGAATGTCAAGGTTAGGACTGATGCTATACATTGGTGGATTAAGTATATGGTGTGATCTGAGGAGCTGTACAAGTTCTCTCATCAGTCAACAAATCCTCTCGCTAACCCTCTGTGATCCTGCCTATTATGCATGCATACTAAGTCTCTTCAGTCATATCCAATTCTTTGTGACCCTATGGGCTGC
Source organism: Bos indicus (assembly GCF_029378745.1). Taxonomy (NCBI): domain Eukaryota; kingdom Metazoa; phylum Chordata; class Mammalia; order Artiodactyla; family Bovidae; genus Bos; species Bos indicus. The sequence continues at coordinate 44,293,807 of NC_091762.1, read as the reverse complement.
AGCTCACTAGACTCCTCTGTCCATGAGATTCTCCAGGCAAGAATACTGGAGTGGGTTGTCTTGCCCTCCTCCAGGGGATCTTCTTGACCCAGGGATCGAAGTTACATCTCTTATGTCTCATGCATTGGCAGGTGGGCTTTTTACTACTAATGACACCTAGGGAAATCCTTGCCTATTATAGTTAGATGTATATTATAGGCTCCATATGCCTGACACTTAGAGTTGCAGCACAAACATGGTGGTTCTTGAAAATAATTGTAACTATCATGAAGGTATAGTCTCTTAAATTGATGGAGTGGAACATGTCAGTGAATTTCCTATTGCATGCTAGAGAGCAAAAGGGAGAACATCAACATATGCTCTCTATTGTGATAAACCCACAGGGCTACTCTCAATATCACATTTTGGGGCGCTCAGCTGTGGGTTGGTAAGGAAGAATGATAGAGGTTGAAAATTTTCCCCAAAATTCAAGAAGGAAGTTTATGAGTGATAATGAGACTGAACCATGAAAGGAACTAACATATACATACATACCAGAGCTATTATATTGAATCCCTTTTTCTAAAGTATATTTCTTTTGCCTTCATTCAACAAAATATCCTGAGTGACAACTATATAGCAGAAAGTGCTGAAGGCACTGAAGATTCAGCAGTGATGTGGTGTAATTTCCTTGTTAGAATTATCATTCTGGATCCTATGCAGAGCAGAGACATCAGGGTGACAAAGTTGAAAGCAGAGAGGTAAGTTAGGAATCTATTACAACAGTCCAGGAGAGAAATGATAATGGCTTGAAGAATGATAGTAGTCATAAAGGTAATTCAGGATATAGTTTGAAGGTAGAGCTAACAGGACTTGCTGATGGACTGGAAGAAATGTAGAAGAAGCCTGAGCAAATGGAGGAAGGAAAGTGATATTTACAAAGATGGAAATACTAAGGGAGTTTGGGGACAGAATCAATAGTTCTGTTTTCTAGATAAGTTTTGATATGGAGTAGATAGTTAAAACCCACTCCAGTGTTCTTGCCTGGAGAATCCCAGGGACAGGGAGCCTGGTGGGCTGCTGTCTCTGGGGTCACACAGAGTCAGACACGACTGAAGTGACTTAGCAGCAGCAGCAGATAGTTAAATATGGGCTTCCAAGGTGGTGCAGTTGTTGTAGCCACGCGTTCCGGGAAACAAACTCACTCAGAAAGACAATGCAGAGAGTGGAGTTCAGCTTATTACACTGGTGGGCCCAAGGAAGAGTCTCCTCTTTGCCAAGTCTCCTCTTTGCCCCGACCAGTTTTTGTGAAAACCTTATATACCCTAAGTGTACGTGCACAAACCCGCCTCCCCAAATTTCCTGAAACTAGTCTGAACAAAGGAAAAAGAAAGATACAAAGTTAACCCATGATTCATATGCCTTAAGCCTAGGTAGTTAACAGTGAACAGTTATCAACAGGCCTGTGGTCATTTCCCAATAAGCATAATATAATGCATGATTCTATTCTGTTACATAGATAATTAGGGTATTCTTTTAGGCAACAGAGAGCCCTGGGTCTCTTCCTTCCAGGGGCCTGGTTTTGCAGTTTGTACATCATTTCCATAGATACTGGGCATATAGCTCAAAGTCCACAGTCTGGCCCAAGATGGAGTCTTGCTTTCAAGATAGAGCCTGTTCTGTTTCCTCTTTCACAGTGGCAAAGAATTTGCCTGCCAGTGCAAGAGATGAAGTTTTGATTCCTGGGTAGAGAAGACCCCCTGGAGAGGGAAATGGCAACCCAAGTCAGTATTTTTGCCTGGAAAATCCCATGGACAAAGGAGCCTGTCAGGCTACAGTGCATGGTGTCACAAAGTGTCAGATATGACTGATCAAATGAGCACATACCAAGACAGTTAAACATATGAGACAGGAATTCAGAGAAGAGGACTGTTTGGAAATATGAATGTGAAAATATTGGTAAATGGATGGTATTCAAAGATGGATGTCTGGATGTGATCAACTAGGAAATGAAGTTAGAAAAAAGGGAAATTTCAAATTATAGGCACTCCAAAACCTAGAATTCAGGGAGAAGACGAATAGAAAAGGAGACTGGAAAAACCCATGTAAGGAGATAGTTGTGAGAACAAGAAGAGGTTACTGTCCCGAAAGATGAGTCAAAAAAGTATTTCAGGAAAAGGGAGTGATCAACAGTGTTGAATGAAGCAGAAAGTAGAGCAAGGTGAGAAATTCGATTTGACTATTGATCTGGCTGCATTAAGTCACCAGGAGGGTTGACTTTGACAACAGCAGCCTCAGTAAAATGCTGGCAGTGAAATCCTGATTGTGAGGGACACTCAGTTAGTGAGAAGCAAAGTAGTGAAAAGTGAAGCAGGAAATGTAGACACAAGGCTCCCAACATGTTTATTAAAAAAGAACAAAGATGTGAGGCAGAAACTGGATAGGGACATTTGGCCAAGTGAATCTTCTGTTGTTTGTTGATCTGTGCTAAAGAGGTTGGGATTCTTCAGATGGAGAAAAGGAGCACTGACCTGGAAAAAGAGAAAGAAGAATATCTACCCTGCTTCTAGCTGGGGCCAGTGCAGGAGAAAACAATCACCCATTGAGAAGGTTATGGGGGGATGTCGTGTTATCAGGGAACTGAGAGCTTCTGCTGTGACATGCAGCTGAAGGGAACATTGAGAGAAGAGGCTGAGAGTTCAGAAGATTTTGCTAGTGAGGGAGCATGAGCTTCAGAGGGCACAGGGAAAGGAATTGGCAGGTTGGACGACAGAGAGGTGAAGCTGTGAGTCGTAAGATGATGAACAAAGCTTACAGTATATTTGAGAGGGAATTCCCTGGCAGTTCAGTAATTAGGGCTCTGCATTTCCTCTAAAATGGGTTGGACTTCAACCAGAGGTTGGATACCTGGTTAGGGAACTAGGATCCCATGTGCCACTGGTGTGACCAAAAAATTAAAAAAATAAAAATGATCTAGCACTTAGATGATCAGCTTCAACATTAAAAAAAAAAAAAAATTGAGAAACTCTGAACTTCTATACAGTCCATAGGAGTGTAGAAAATGTTGATATTATGTGACATTATGTCCCTTACTTTACCACTTCCAGGCTGCTTTGGGTGTTTACTTTATGATATTTTGTGTTTTAAATAAACTGAGGTGCGGATGATAGAGGTAGAAATATGATCTACAATGTGATGTGGCCAGGGTGCCAGCTGGCACTGAGGATTTGCAGTATGTTTGTTTTGGATGTAGGAGAGGAAAACAGTTAAAAGGAGGCCTGAGTTTCTTATCAGACTGGAATTCATAGGGTTCAATCAGACAAAGGCTGTAAAAGGGTCTGCTTCCTTGGTTACCCTTAAGGCAGAAAGAACCTCACATTTTTTTCCTCTTAGCCATCTACCTTTTCTAAAATTAGGCAGAGGGGTAGGAAAGTAGACATGAAGAATCAAGAGAAATCTGAAGAATGTAAAAATATAAACTTTAATATTCCCAGTTATTTTAACTCATTTTCCTTTACTGCAAATAATCATCCATTTGAATTTTCCCATGGTTTATCTTATTTTAAAAGACTTTTCTGCTTTTAGAATATGAAGAAGGAATTTATTTATACTTAACACCTTAATGAATTTTTAAACTTATTTATTTCATATTTCTTTTGCCCTTCAATTTATCTTTTTTACTTGTTTCCATTCTCTACTTCAAGTAGAGTGACTGGAATCTTATAAAGCTGTATCAGTGGTTTGGATAAGAGAAGTATAGTACATATATGAATAAAGTCAAGAAATAGATTACTCACAGTAGATCACTAATTTATGGACAATGAATCTAAAACCTAGAAAAAAAAATCAATGCTAGCTTTTCTAGTTGGAATCCTCTGAAGATTTCATGTATGCATCATTTCTCTGAGTTTTATTATGTATAATTTGATGATAACTTTCCTGTCTCTGGGGTGCTTGAATGTCTCTACAGTCATGCTTACTAGATATTGTTTAAAATCCCTCAGGTTACATTTTTTCCTGATGTTATGGAGACTATTTTCTTTCCAGTTACTAGGTTGCTCACTGAAATGACATGATAAATCTATGTGCATTTCTCTTAAAGCAAAGGTTAATGTTGAATGTTAATAAATTGTCTTTTTACTCAGACGTGCAATTTGTTTCCAATAGCATCCTGGTGCTATTAGGACAAACAACCATACATCATTACCTCCAGCTCATCTCCTTTTCTGTGTTACTAAATGGAGTTGCAACTTGCATAGTTTAGATCAGTAGCCACTTGCACCTATGGCAGATTGTTAGTATTTTTAACTTAGGCTAAATATCGATAGCACATGTTTAAAAATCATGGGTAAGAAAGAAGGTGAGGCTGGATATTAATTTTCCATTTTCCCCAAATCTTAGGGACGCAGCAACAACAAACACTGCAAGGAGCTGATATGTCAGCTTCAAATATTTAAAGAAAGATGTACCAACTCAGTACAGCCAGAAAGATCAATGTGACTCAGCAGCCTTCTAACCTTATCTCCCCTCAGAGAAAAATTATAAACAAAGAAGATAAATATGCCATACCCTCCACCTAAACACCATTGAAAACATACTCCCAACTAACTGTAAAAAAGCTGATGAAAATGTGTCTGAGAAATTCAGGCAGATGTCCAAAGAAACCTTCAGGAATTTATCTCATTCTCATCTACAACTGAATTTTATTAAGTGTTCCCTTAATAAGGCACAAAAATCCATCAGGGGCTGTCATAGTGACCTTATTAAATGGGAGAAAACTTAAGGGGAAAAAAGGCAATTTACACAGCAAAAGTAAAAATAAATATGAGACAATCTTAACAGGAAGTTAAATTCTGGTAAGTGAACAGAGAATTATGAGAAGTGGAATACAAAGATCTCCAAAGAAAGTGCCTCCCAGCTACACCCGTCACCCTAGAAACTCCAGGAATAGGACACACGAAAGCCACTTAGTGTTTTCCCCTCTCTGAATTGTAGAGGAGAGAAATAGATTTTAGGGGGAGAAGATGAAATGAGAATGAAAATACAAATCTGGTTCTCACTCTCTGTAGAAGCTAAGGTTCAGGGCTGCATTCTGCATTGGCAAAAGGTAGGAAGTTTGACATTTTGTGCCTGAGAAAGTGCCTATGAGCACCAAACTAGTACAGACAACTGTTGGAACAGGGACAAATACCCACTTTATATCAAAACAGAAGGAATGTCTCAATAAGACCATTTGTGTTATAAATGAGTAAGAAACAACAAAGCTTCCGTTCCATAAACGTCAACTTTTTTAAAAAAGTAGAAATAAAGAAACACATTATTTAAAGAATGAATATAGAGCCTTCAGTTCAGTTCAGTCGCGCAGTTGTGTCCGACTCTTTGCGACCCCATGAATCGCAGCACGCCAGGCCTCCCTGTCCATCACCAACTCCTGGAGTTCACTGAAACTCATGTCCATCGAGTCAGTGACGCCATCCAGCCATCTCATCCTCTATGGTCCCCTTCTCCTCCTGCCCCCAATCCCTCCCAGCATCAGAGTCTTTTCCAATGAGTCAACTCTTCACATGAGGTGGCCAAAGTACTGGAGTTTCAGCTTGAGCATCATTCCTTCCAAAGAACATCCAGGACTGATCTCCTTTAGAATGGACTGGTTGGATCTCCTTGCAGTCCAAGGGACTCTCAAGAGTCTTCTCCAACACCGAGTTCAAAAGCATCAATTCTTTTGCGCTCAGCTTTCTTCACAGTCCAACTCTCACATCCATACATGACCATTGGAAAAACCATAGCCTTGACTAGATGGACCTTTGTTGGCAAAGTAATGTCTCTGCTTTTGAATATGCTATCTAGGTTGGTCATAACTTTCCTTCCAAGGAGTAAGCATCTTTTAATTTCATAGAGCCTTATGTGGAAGCAATTACAGTCAAAGAAATAGAGCTTTTCCTACAAGTGCCTTGTACAGTAGAATATTTTAAAAGAACAACAGCAATATGGATTCAGTGACAGAAGACTTCAACAAGAAGATAAAGAAACAAAAGAATTAGTAAAATGGTAGAACTGACACTCAGTTAAAGATCAAAATAATACCCACAGGGAAATGAATGCATTGCAAACAGCAATAAACCCACTAAAGCAAATATGAATAGATAAGAATACAGAAAATTTTTTCAAGACTCTGGAAAGAAAATGCAAGTCCACCCTGAGAATGGGGCACAGGATGAGAGCAGAGGCTGTTCCATTCAAATCACAGTGGAATGGATCCCCAACACGAAAGGAGTCTTCTTTCTACATAAAAATGTGGAAATGGTATTAGGAAGGCAAAACATTAGAAGACAATTGAGATAAATACAGAGGGTTACTGCACAGTGATGAAAGTTTCAATTCTCCAAGAAGCTATAACAACCAAAAGAAAATAACTTCAAAATATGGAAGTCAAGAGTTGGATGAACTGTAAGGGAAATTTGACAAATTCTTGGTCACAGTAAGAGTTTTCAACATGTTCTTCTCAGTAATCAGATATAATATATAATATAATATAATATAAAAAATTCAAAAACATACCACCAACCATATTCTTTAACCACATGCAATTAATCGGTTTCAAAAAGTAAATGAAAACCTCCATATACCTGAAGAATTTTTTTGAAGGTGATGGTTATGTTCAATTCAGTATGGGTAACACAAGAATGTACATATGTCCAAATTCACCAAATTGTGTATGTTAATTGTATGAAGTTTTCCCCAGATTTATTGAAAAATCATTGATGTACATCTCTGTGTAAATTTAAGGCATACAGCAGGATGGTTTGATTTATTCACATTGTGAAATGATTACCTCAACAAGTTCAGCTAACATCCATCTTCTCACAGAGATACAATAAAAAGAAAAGAAAGGAAAAAAGGAAAGACAATTTCTCCTTGTGATGAGACCTCTCAGGATTTACTCCCTTAACAATTTTTCTCTGTATAATAGAGCAATGTAGCCATAGTCATCATGCTATGCATTTTATCCCCAATATTTACTTATCTCGTAATGGAAAGTTTTCACCTTGTGATCACCTTTCTTCAAATCCCCCCTGCTCCCACTCATTAGTAACCACAAGTATGATCTCTCTTTCTGTGACTTTGCTTTTTAGATTCCTCATGTAAGTGAGATCATACAGTAGTTGGCTTTCTTTGTCTGACTTATTTCACCTCACACAATATCTTAAAGGACAGACATGTTGTCACAAATGGTAGGATTTCCTCAATTTTTTATGGCTGAATAATATTCCATTGTTTATATATACTACAACTTCTTTATTCATTCATCCATTGATGGTCAATTCTATTTCCATGTCTTGACTACGGAAAACAAATGCTGCTATGAACATGGGGATGCATATATTTTTTCAAGTTAAAGTTTTTGTTTCCTTTGGACATATGCCCAGAAGTAGAATTAAAGTATTTCTATTTTTAACTTTTTGAAGATGTATCATACAATTTTTCATAGTGACTGAGCTAGTTTATAATCCCATCAAAAGAGACATCTACACAAGCATCTGTTACCTCTTGTCTTTTTATTGACAGTTGTTCTAATAGGCATAAGGTACTGTCTCACTGTGGTTTAATTTGTATTTCCCTACTCCTTGGAAGGAAAGTTATGACCAACCTAGATAGCATATTCAAAAGCAGAGACATTACTTTGCCAACAAAGGTTCGTCTAGTCAAGGCTATGGTTTTTCCAGTGGTCATGTATGGATGTGAGAGTTGGACTGTGAAGAAGGCTGAGCACCGAAGAATTGATGCTTTTGAACTGTGGTGTTGGAGAAGACTCTTGAGAGTCCCTTGGACTGCAAGGAGATCCAACCAGTCCATCCTAACGGAGATCAGTCCTGGGTGTCCTTTGGAAGGAATGATGCTAAAGCTGAAACTCCAGTACTTTGGCCACCTCACGTGAAGAGTTGACTCATTGGAAAAGACTCTGATGCTGGGAGGGATTGGGAGCCGGAGGAGAAGGGGATGACAGAGGATGAGATGGCTGGATGGCATCACTGACTCAATGGACGTGAGTCTGAGTGAACTCCGGGAGTTGGTGATGGACAGGGAGGCCTGGCGTGCTGCCATTCATGGGATCGCAAGGAGTCGGACAGGACTGAGTGACTGATCTGATCTGATCTGAATGATTAGTGATACTGAGCATCTTTTCATGTATCTATCAGCTTTTCACATATCTTTTTTGAGGAAATATCTATTCATGGCCTTTGCCTTTTTTCAACTGGGTCATTTGGGTTTTCTTGCTATTGAGTTTAATGAACTCTTTATATACTTTGGATATTAGCCCATTATCAGATATATGGTTGGCAAATATGTTTTCCCCATTCCATAGGTTGTCTTTCCACTTTGTTGATGGTTTATTTTGCTTTGTAGTGGCTTTTTAATTTGATATAGTCCCACTTGCCTATTTTTAATTTTGTTACTTGTGCTTTAGAAGTCATATCCAAAAAATTATTACCAAGACTCTGGAGAAATTTTAAAATCACTTCTAAATATCTCACTGGTGAAAAAAGTTCACAGAAATTTTAAAAAAACTTTGGGATAAATAATAATGGAAATGTTACATACCAATATTTGATTTAAAAAATGATATGAAAAAAGACTTTACAAATTAAAATAGTTATATTTAGAAAAGAAAACCAGAAACTCGTAAGTAGTAATCTACAATAATTGGGAACTTCAGTGGTAGTCCAGTGGTTAAGAATTCATCTTGCAGTGCAGGGAATGAGGGTTCAATCCCGGGTCAGGGAACTAAGTCCCACATGCCGAGGGGCAACCAAGCCCAAATAATGCAATGAAAAGATCCCACATGCTGCAACTAAAATCCAATGCAGCTAAAAATAAATAAAATACTAAAAAAAAAATAATTTAACTGTGGCTAATAAGAAAGATGTTACAAAAATAACATAAATTTAGGATTAATTACAAATATTAACTAAAACCTCATAAAAAATTGGAAAAATGAGGCCTAACATAGGCAACCCTACTTTCTTCCGTGAGAGAGAGGTTGATTCTATTTTCCAATATACCTTTCTTCTGCTAATGTATATAGGAATTTATACAGGATGAATTATTTGCTGATAACATCATAATTTAGTCTACAAGATGTGATTATAACTGTACCAGTGTAGAAAGGGAAATGGCAACCCACTCCAGTGTTCTTGTCTGGAGAATCCCAGGGATGGGGGAGCCTGGTGGGCTGCCATCTCTGGGGTCGCACAGAGTTGGACACGACTGAAGCGACTTAGCAGCAGTAGCAGCAGCAGCAGTGTAGAAATGGATGTTACCCGAAAATAGATGCAGAAACAGATGAGATTTGGTGCTTCTCCTTTGAGGAGAGAATAAGTAGGTTTTTTATTTGTGCAAAAGATAGCTGAATTATATTAAGTGCATTGTTCTTGCTTTTATATTCTTGTTTTTGTCATTCTTGTTTGAAAGTTTAAGTGTGGGGAAAAGTTTGAGTGGTTGCAGAGTAGCCAAAACAAGTATTAATTGATTCATTTTATGCCCATCCCAACTCACCTCCAGTTTGCCTTCCTGGTTTTCTGAAAGCTTGAAACCCTGCCATCTGGGCTTTAAGTAGGTGATCTATGCTCTGTATCTATACCAGACTTGGTCTCAGTATTAGTAAGAAAAAAGGAGGAAGAAGCTGGTTTTTCTTTATCAGGTATGATGGTTAAATTTTTGTACCAACTTGGTTAGCCTATGGTGCCCACTCTGGTTAAATATCAGTCTAGATGTTTCTGTGAAGACAGTTTTTAGATGTGATTAAGATTTATAACCAATAGACGTCAAGTAAAACAGAATCATCTCTCCATGATGTGAGTGAGCTTCATTCAGTCATTTGAAGGTCTTAAGAGCAAAAACTGAAGTTTCCCAAGGAAGAAGCAATTTGGCATCAAGATGACAACATAGAGATCCAGCTTCAGATTTCAGATCCATATTGCAACATCAACTCCGACATAAATTTCTAGACTTCCAATTTGCCTTATAGATTTCAGACTCACCAGCTCCTGCAGTTCCACAATCACATGAGCCAAGTCCATAAACATTGAGAAAGAGAGGTATACCATGGCAGGTGTGGTGTTTTAACTTCAATAGTCCAAGATGTGCATAAGTGGGTATAGGGACCCTTAACATAAGTGGGTATTTGGACCCTTAGGCATAAGTGCATAAGATGTGCATAAGTGGGTATTGAGACCCTTAACATTTCAGCCACATCAAACTTCTTAGAGTCTCCAGATGCCTTTGTATATATCATTCCTTCTTTCTAGAATAACCATCATCTCATATTTCTCCATGTCACCTGAAGGGCTCCATCTCACACTGAACTATAACTTTTTCAGTTAAAATCATTTTTGAAACTCTAACCAGTTAAACACTCCCTTCTATGTGTGCACAGAGTACTTTTCTCCATGCCTCTACCATGGAATGTATCTTATTATTGCAATAATTAATTTACATACCGATGAATTCCTCTCTTACCATACCCTGGCTTCCCTGGTGGCTCAGAAGGTGAAGAATCTGCTACAATGCAGGAGATATGGATTCAGTCCCTGGGTCAGGAAGATACCCTGGAGAAGGGCATGGTAACCCATTCCAGTATTCTTGCCTGGAGAATTCCATGGACAGAGGGGCCTGGTGGGCTACAGTTCATGGGGTTGCAAAGATTTGGACACAACTGAGTGACTAACACTTTCACTTTTCTTGCCAAACCCACTAGCACATGAGCTTGCAAATGACAGAGAATTTATGCTGTTTATTTTTTTGTGTTTTTACACCAAAAATCTTATTTGGAAAATAAAAGGTTTTTACTGCTTCGTTGAATTAATGAATGACTGATTGATTTGATTTATGTAACAACATCTTTGTTCACACATCCCAGTTTCTCTCAGTCTAGGCCTTCTTGTTGGCTCCATAGCAACAAAGCACTCAAGTCATCTTCTCAGCTATTATTCTCTTTCAGTGGCACTCACCAGCAGAGTCACACCTCCAAGCCTTCAAAGAAAATGCAGAGGTAAAGAGCTTACTGAATTTAAGTTGTTTATGTTAATCAAATGCTTACAGAAATATATAAAGAATAATACTACTTGAAAACAATCCTACATTGCCCTCCTACCAGCTTTCCTCTGCTGATTTCTAACTATTTACCAAAATCAAAGGCTTCAGAATCAACCTGAACTCAAAATATACCTTCATTACAAACTAAGCTGCAGAGATCTTTAGAAAGTTACCTAACTTCTCCAAGTCTCACTTGGGAAACACATCTTAGAAATACTTACCTAAACAAAATTTTCTGATTATTAGGCATATAAAATAATGATCGTAGTATCTGGGATGTTCAGTTCAGTTCAGTCGCTCAGTCGTGTCCGACTCTTTGCGACCCTATGAATCGCAGCACGCCAGGCCTCTCTGTCCATCACCAACTCCCAGAGTTCACTCAGACTCACGTCCATCGAGTCAGTGATGCCATCCAGCCATCTCTTCCTCTGTCATCCCCTTCTTCTCCTGCCCTCAATCCCTCCCAGCATCAGAGTCTTTTCCAATGAGTCAACTCTTCGCATGAGGTGGCCAAAGTACTGGAGTTTCAGCTTGAGCATCAGTCCTTCCAAAGAAATCCCAGGGCTGATCTCCTTCAGAATGGACTGGTTGGATCTCCTTGCAGTCCAAGGGACTCTCAAGAGTCTTCTCCAACACCACAGTTCAAAAGCATCAATTCTTCGGTGCTCAGCTTTCTTCACAGTCCAACTCTCACATCCATACATGACCACTGGAAAAACCATAGCCTTGACTAGACAGACCTTTGTTGGCAAAGTAATGTCTCTGCTTTTGAATATGCTATCTAGGTTGGTCATAACTTTCCTTCCAAGGAGTAAGCATCTTTTAATTTCATGGCTGCAGTCACCGTCTGCAGTGATTTTGGAGCCCAAAAAAAACAAAGTGTGACACTGAAGCACTAAATAATTGTTAACCATATAAATTGCTATTGTAATGTATTAATCAAGGAAGAATTTGTGAAAATTAATGCCCGTGAAGAGAGATTTTTACAGTCTATTGCTACATCTTTAAAGTGTAAGTGTGCTTAATCACTGCAGTCATATCCGACTCCTTTGCAACCCAACGGGCTGTAACCCAATAAGCTCCTCCGTCCATGGGATTCTCTGGGCAGTAATAATTGAGTGGGTTGCATCACCCTTCTCCAGGGGATCTTCTTGATCCAGCTATCAAACCCACATCTCCTGCATTGCAGGCAGATTCTTTACTGCTGAGCCAGCATGGGAAACCCCTTTAAAGTGCATGTTTTTATTATTTATATGAAAATTATAACTATTTCTTAACTATATGCAATAATAAAATATTGTAATGGGTAATAACAAGCCAAAGGATAATGCTTTATCATTTGTTGACTTCATATTTATTACCTCTCCTCTGAAGACAGAGGTTCTGTACTTTATTAACTCATAATATTTTTGATTGGTTGGTGAACGGTCTTATGGTCCCTCTTTACTAATAAATTTATCTACAAAATCTCATAGTCACTTGCGTGAAAAATAGACATCAAAAGACAATGGCTAATCCTTAGAGAAAAAGCTAACCAGACTTTGATCTACAAACTTATCTTTGACATACAATATGCTGGAATCAGTGAGCCATATGATTCTGTGCCTAGCCACAGTCTTCCCTAAAAGTAAGGGAAGCCAAATGATTGATTACATCATTTTCAGCTTATAATTTTTAATAAAATTAGGAGCCTCAAGAATATCTCAATCTCCTCACCATCTAAAAAACAGCCTCATGCAGTCATTTGCCATATTTGTAATTTTTAACTAAGTGTGAATTGACTACTATGTTTGTAGTATCCGTTTAATCTTCCTTCTGAACCATGTAAAGTTGAAAGTGCACACTGAAAGAAATTATGGCATAAAGCATGAAGACATCCTTTTGTTGGTTTGAAAACTCGGGAGCTTCCCTGGTGAAATCTGAAATTGGTCCTATCCATGGAGAGCAAGAAAAAATGGAAGGAAGACGTAGATCACTACAGATTGGTAGGTGGCAGGTTTATCAAGCAAAGGAATTTACCTAAGAGGCTTGTCTTGTGCCACCACAAAATGAATAGATCTCTACATTGCCCTCCAGAATTTTAAAAGAGTAGGTAGAGGTCTTAACTAGGTTCAGTTACATATTCAATCCTGATGATATCAATCACACATTCTTCTCTCAAGGTTGCACCCTTGAAAATGGCTCCAAGTGCAGTAACTAAGCATAACTCCAGGGACCAGGAAGGGGAAGAGGAACTTCTGATTACCCAGGCCCAACTCATAGGTCAACCAGTAGTCCCTTCCTCTCAATGACCTCCTCCAACACCATTCCTTCAAGAAACAGATAAACAAAACCAATTCCTCCCAAAGAAGACATTTTATGAATAACTTGAATAAATTAAAAGCAATTAGAAATCAAGCAACCACTACATCAAAGGCTGCTGCTGCTGCTGCTGCGTCACTTCAGTCGTGTCCAACTCTGTGCGACCCCATAGACAGCAGCCCACCAGGCTCCGCCGTCCCTGGGATTCTCCAGGCAAGAACACTGGAGTGGGTTGCCATTTCCTTCTCCAATAAATGAAAGTGAAAAGTGAAAGTGAAGTCGCTCAGTCGTGTCTGACTCTTAGTGACCCCATGGACTGTAGCCCACCAGGCTCCTCCATCCATGGGATTTTCCAGGCAAGAGTACTGGAGTGGGGTGCCATTGCCTTCTCCGACATCAAAGGCTAGTGATGTTTAATTTTTCTCTCAGCTTATCTATAAGACATAACATCAGTGTCCCATGATGATTGGTTGGCATATTTGTCCTCCTTCTGCCCTTTTTCTTTAGCTCCCTTCAGTTTTAAAGTCTAGTGTCCATTCAAATAGAATATGGAGAAGGGATGAGAATAATTGGTATGTCTTTCAAACTATGCAGATTCCCAGGAAAGAAAGTATGGGCAACAAGAACAATTTGAAGACCTTTAATTTAGTACATATTAAATAGAATAATTGTAATTATATATAATTATAACCCACAAAATAACCTTATGACAATTTTAAAGATAACATAACTAATGCTCAGAGAGATAAAATCATTTGCTTAAATTTACACAGGTTATAAACAGCAGAGCTAGGATTCAAACCAAATAGATCTGATTCCAAATCTCACACTCATTCCAGACTGGCTCCCTTTAATGAATCCATTGTATCCAGTGATGGATACAATGAGAATTATCTTTCAAATCTGAGAAATTAATAATTTTAAGTGGACAACAACATATTTCAAGCCTCACATGTCTTGACATAAGCCAAATAATCTAAATGTATAAGGTTTGCTGAGTGGACTTGGGAATGAAAGAAGTGTATTAAAACACCCATATACAATTCATAATACTCCTCAAGACATCTATATGTAATGCACTTATGTTAAAATCTACTTGTGTTTATTTGAGTATTTGTCATTACTAAAATAAAAATTCTCTCCAATGTCAGTACATGGTAACATGCCCATTATTACTAAGAAATATTGACAAAACAGAACATGCTGATTATTGGGCTAAACTCTGGAGATGCATGAGGGAATAAAACCAGATATGGTTATATCCTCAAAGAGCTTAGAGCCCAATAAAGAAGACTTTTTAGTAATAAAATAAATTTAAAATTATAATTATGGTTAGTTTCATAAAAGAGAGCTCCATGGTGCTGTGGAGAGTAAGGTAAGAGGTCATGGTCACAGGTGGCTAAGCTGAAATTTAAAGGAAGAATAAAATTTACCAAGTGACAAGGAGACCAAGGATTTTTTCAGACAAGAGACCAAGTATAAAAGTCTAGTGTAGGAGGGAGAGAGCTTGGTTAAGTGTGAGGGACTGAAAGAAAGTCAATGACACTAAAGAGATGAGAGTGGGGTGAAGGAATGATGGAAAGGGAGATGGGCCAGACCACTTAGGGACTTGTAACCAATGTTTAATCATTTGTTTTTGAACCTTACTGTAATTTAAAAACACTAGAGGTTTTTAAGAGTTAGAATGGCATAATCCAGTTTGCTTTTCAGAAAGACAGATCTGGCTGCAGTATGCACAAGGAATTGGAGAGGGTCCAAAGATAAAACAGACAACCAGTAAATGGCCATTTTACTAGTGATCTCTCCTAGAAAATTTATCATGGGAGCTGGGGTTAAGTTGGGGGGTGGTAAAAGGAGAACATATTTAAGAAATGTTTAAAAGGTATTTAGGTGCTGGGTTGAATGTGGAGGTAAGAAAGCAGTAAATATAAAGACGTAAGGTTTTGGCCAAAAATTGAGTGGATGATTGGAGTTAAATTATTATTTTTTGGTATTAAAATTGAGCAAGCTGAACATGTGAGTCTTCATCTATAAGGAAAGTAATATGAACCATGATTTGGGAGGAAGTTTCTTAGGATGCAAAGCTAGAATATGGATGTTTTCACATGTTTTTGGAGACAAGATACATTTATTCATGTATCTGGTATAAAATAAACTCTATAATTTTCAAGTTGGCTTCACTGATGATCCTTTGAGAGTATATTTAGTTCAGGTCTCATGTCTCTGTTCAGTGACCTCCGTTGCCTTAAGATAAACCTTTCTCATTATTGTCCCTGTTAACTCCAAATTATAAAACAGTTCAACCTGCTCTGTCCTAAAAAGTTGGCTGAAGAATGAAGGGGCACTAACAAGACACGAACTATTTTCTCTAAATTAGAGAGGAATTATTCAGATTACAGTTAACGAAAACTTTCCATTTGAGGTACCAATCATTAAACATCATGTTTCTCTCTATCATTTCAAGAATGTTAGGGTCACTTAAGGCTTAACACATAGTTATCATCCAATATAAAAATATTATCCAGATATAATTGTGTCATTTAAAAATGACTCTCTTTCACCAGTAACCTTTTAAATACCTATTATGCAATCTTTCTATCTCTTGTCATATCTATCTGTATGACTATATGAATGTGTATATATATATAATATATATCACATTGATGGGATAAGGCATTTCTTATAATTGAATAGTTGAAATTAACTTTTAAGATTACTAATTTGAAAATTCTATCTCCCACTGTATTAAAGTTTCAGATTTCTCCCTACCATTTTTCCCTGTTATTCAAATGGAGCAAAATTTTTAGAAGAAAGAATGAAAAATATTCTCTTCTACACTCCTCTAGAGAAGAAAGAAGAAAAAATAATCCATAGAAGTCTATAAAATATTAAATAATTTTGGTTTATCTCCAATTTTTACTATTTCTTAAGAGCCTCAGAGGAAAGGCAGTTTCAAGCATTTGAGCTATCTTAAGAAAAATGAATTTTTAAAAAATCCAAAGTATTATTCACATAATAGGATGAGCTTTCCATAAAGCTCTAGGGTAAAGCAAGATTAGGTTACATCTTACATTCACTGTGTTTAGCACCATAAAGCATTTTTCACACACTTGCAGACTCGGATATTCTATGAGCTAGTCTCTGAGATATTCCATGAAATCAAACACCAAGGACTGTCTACAAACAAGGAAAGTGTGCATTAAAAGCTACTAGCTACAGGGACTTCCTTGGTGGACCAGTGGTTAAGACTCTGTGATCCCAATGCAGGGACATGGGTTCCATCCCTGGTTGGGGAATTAAGATCATGCAAGTCACAAAGTTATAATAAATTGTAAGTGTTAGTTGCTCAGTTGTGTCCGACTCTTTGCGATTCCATGGACTGTAGCCTGCCAGGCTCCTCTGCCCATAGGATTCTCCAGGCGAGAATACTGGAGTGGTTGCCATTCCCTTCTTCAGGGGATCTTCCCCATCCAGGGACTGAATCCAGGTCTCTTGAATTGCAGGTGGATTCTTTATTATATGAGCCACTAGGGAAGCCCCAAATCCACAAGGCATGACCTAAATAAATAAAGTTAAAAAAAAAAACTACTAGCCATTTATCATTTTTAAGAAATCCCAGCAATTTTCATTAACCCTTATCAGATGCTATAGTTAGCAGTTAGATCTGCTGACTCCTCTACCTTCACCTTCTATTGAAGTTTTGCCACTCTCAATCATTCACTTATTGTTTAATCATTCATTTAATATTTTCAGCTAATGTTCTCTTTACACATATGATGGGACTGCCATACATGAGATTCTGAGTGAAAAAAGACACAGACACAATCCCTGAGCTCAAAGAGCAACAGATGATAAAGAACTGCACATACTAAGGGTAGAGGCCACGTGAGAGGTACATGTAGGATGCATGGACCAGAAAGTGGTCATCTCCTGTGGGGTGAACATGGCCTGACTATTGAAGGATGAGTTGAGTTGCTCCAGCTTTAAATGGGGGAAAGTAGAGTGAAATGACGTGATTCTCATTTACAACAGATCAGTCGCTCAGCAGTGTATAGATGACTGGAGAAGAGCAAGTGGAGGGAGCACCACTAGGAGAAAAATAACCTCATGAAATCACAACTAGGATGATGAGAAAGGAAATACTAATTTTAGTTGGATACATCTTAACAGAATAGACTGTTTGATATGTTAATCTAACCAACTGAAGAAGCAGGATCTCTATCTTAATGTCTTGGCAGAGGCTGGCTTTCATCTCTCCTTATGAAGTATTAATACGACACTGTGGTGGCTCATGGCAGGGAGCATGGGAGATAAAAGGAAAACAGGCAAACTCAAGTGACAAAGCATTTCAACTGCATGGGCATTTCCTGGATGAATGGGTCTATTCAACCTGGCAAAAGCTCACCCAGGCAGGTAACACAGACAGCTCATCAGACCCCTATTGGAAGCTGCTGTCAAAAATCTAAAACACCTGTGGATTGCAACCAAACTGAATTCCAAATCAGTCCTTTGTAAGGGAGGAAGTAGCTGTTTGGTTTAAATACCTTTGTGTGGATTCATATACTGCAGAAAATGAGCTTTTTTTGCCAGCTCAAGAAATACTGCCATATCCAGACAGTTGAGGGCCACAATTGGGAAAAATCAAGGTATTTGAAGCAAATCTTCACATTCACATCACAGTACCAACACCATAAAAGATGCTGAATAGGGCAGTCAGTCTATAAACTTTTCACACGAGTATCTTGTTTCCCTTCATTTGTTTATCTACTTTCAGAGATAGTTGGGGGTGATGGCGGTGGTGGGTATAGTGTTCTGTGTGGGGTTGTGTCCTCTGTTTGTTGCAATATGAGAATCAGATATTTCAGAAAGACTGGGTGGTATAATGGAAAGAATACTGGTTAGGGGAGTTGGATGAACCTTCTCTGAATTCTGCTGCTGCACTTCATCTTTCTAGGGACTAAGGTAATTTTTGTAGCTTCCATTTTCTCTCTGTAAATTGAGATTAATTAACTTCTTAGGGTTGAGAAAAGAGTTAAATGCAATGATAAATATAAAGGCAAATGAGGGGGATTCCCTGGTGGTCCAGTGGTTAATACTCTGAGCTCCCAATGGAGGGAGCATGGGTTTGATCCCTGGTTGGGAAACTAAGATCCCACATGCTGTGTGTCCAATAAATAAAATAAAACACTAAAAAAATAAATAAATAAATAAAGGCAAATGAGAGGAGACCAGTAGAAGCAGCTTTCCTTCCTGCTATAAGTTTTAAATGACAGAAACAATCTATATTTG
This sequence comes from Bos indicus, assembly GCF_029378745.1. Lineage (NCBI taxonomy): Eukaryota > Metazoa > Chordata > Mammalia > Artiodactyla > Bovidae > Bos > Bos indicus. Next base: position 44,275,144 of record NC_091762.1, on the reverse strand, counting down.
CAGAATAAAAATTTTCATATTTCATGTCTTTTTAACCTTTTACATTTTGTGCTTACATAGCTAATTGTTTGAATTGACTAACATAGCTCCTTTCACACCCACTCATGTGCACCCTATGACACAAACCTACCCACACATATGTATACTCGGAGTAACTGGTGTTCCCTTGACACATCTCACACTTTGTTCTTTTGCTCTTACTGTTCTGTCTGGAAAGCTCTTTCATCAATCTTCATCTAGTAAATCTTATTCTTTAAGAGGCAACTCAGATTTCACCTTCTCAGTGAAACTTGCCATATCAGGCTGAATTCACTACTCCTGCCTCTGTGTTTGAATAGCACTTTGTCTAAAAGCTGTTACTGCATTGAAAACATTATTCAGTTCTGCATGTATCTTTCTCTCTTGCAAGATAGTGAGACATTGGACAGCTTGCTTGCGTAGCACCTAACTTAGAACACAGAGAAGGCTAAATAAAAGAGTGTCAACTGCTTTTAAAAAGTTAATTCTTAGATGGAAAATTACCAAACCAAATTTTCATAACTTGGTCATTCAGTTACAGGGAACATTAACATTACACCTTTATACCTAATTTACTTCTTTAATTTTCCTCAAGAACAAATAGAATATAAGTAGTTAAACTTAGATGCAGTCTATAAATTATATATTTATTAGTGCTTAGCATTATGCACTTTAAAGATTTTCTATAATATTGTTTGTTGGATCAGTTATCAAGATAAGAGAGTGTGCCCTTACAATTTTTCATGTGGCTGTGGCTTTTTTCCTATTTTCTGATAGTTTTGTTCCAACTCCTAAAGTATCTTAAGGGTTACTTAGGATGGCAACCCACTCCAGTACTCTTGCCTGGAAAATCCCATGGAGGGAGGAGCCTGGTAGGCTGCAGTCCATGGGGTCGCGAAGAGTCGGACACGACTGAGTGACTTTACTTTCACTTTTCACTTTCATGCATTGGAGAAGGAAATGGCAACCCACTCCAGTACTCTTGCCGGGAAAATCCCATGGACAGTGGAGCCTGGTGGGCTGCAGTCTATGAGGTTGCAGAGTCAGACACGACTGAAGCGACTTAGCAGTAGCAGCAGGATTTCTTTTACAATTGCATGTAAATTAGTAACAAATTCATTATGGAAAATAAGGTAGAGAAAAGCAAAATGAGAAGTCACTCATAATTTCAGATTCTAGAAAACTAGTCTGAATATTTTGTTACATATTTTTCTAGATACTTCCAAGAGAAAATGTATTAAATATAATTTTTTTTAATGGGGTTGTGATATACATGCTATTGTATAACTGGTTTTTGTCACATAATAATATACCATGAATCCATACATTGTTGTTGTTTAGTCACTAAGTCATATCCAACTCTTTTTCAACCCCAAAGACTGTTAACTGCCAGGCTTCTCTGTCTGTGGGATTTCCGAGGCAAGGATACTAGATGGAGTGGATTGCCATTCCTTTCTCCAGGGGATCTTCCCAACCCAGGGATTGAACCTGCATCTCCTGCTTTGGCAGTCGAATTCTTTACCACTGAGTCACCAGAGAAGTCCCAAATACATACATTACACGTACATATAAACACTATAGGAATTTACCAAAATGGTATTTAGTCAATCCCTTATTTTTTAAATTTTAGATTATTTTCTATTTTTTCTATCATTAAATAGACTGCAATATTGCACTGAATGCTTCATTGAAAAAATGCTGCAATGAATTTTTCTGTAAATATATCTATGCAATATTTGCACTAAATTGTTTGAGGTATTCCGGCATTTCATGTTCATTGTGATTTCCATAATGACCCTGATTTTTAACTTATGAAATGCTATTAATTTTAAGAAGCTTGGACCCTGAAATTAGCATCACAGGTGAGATGTTTAATAATATTAAGCATGTGATGTACAACTCCTAATCTTTTTTTCTTTATTTATAATTAAAAACTAGTGCCAGTTATTAATGTTATAACTAACTTCGACAGTTCATTTTTTAAATATCTAATTTCAATCTGGTCTTTATCTTTGCAATGGCTAATAAAAGTTATTTAAGTAATGGTAACATAGGAGTTAATTTTTATTATCTAACATGCATAGGGCTTACTCAGAAAGTTTTGCCTATGTTTTTCTGTTTCTATTGATTAATATTTAATGTTTACTCTAAAATACAGTTAGTTTTAAGATAGTTGTATCATTAAAAAAAATAATCTCTTATTATTCTATATTATTATTATAATAATCTCTTGTGATTCTGAAACTATCCATATTTTAAGCTCTATCCTTTTAATCACTATTTTTTACACTCTGATTCTTAATCATTCACAAAGAACACAATGATTGTGTTAGAACTGACTTTATTCCTAGACACGAATTAGCTGAGTAAAGCCTATGCTCATTTTAATACTTTCAGTTCATAAAAATGACTGATCTCTGTTGCCACTCTGAGAACCCAGAAATACATGTCAGGCAGCTGAAGAGAGCATAGTATCTTAAGAAAGCCAATGGATTAAAGATCTAAACATAAGACTAGAAACTATAAAACTCCTAGAGGAGAACATAGGCAAAACACTCTCTGACATACATCACAGCAGGATCCTCTATGACCCACCTCCCAGAATATTGGAAATAAAAGCAAAAATAAACAAATGGGACCTAATTAACCTTAAAAGCTTCTGCACATCAAAGGAAACTATTAGCAAGGTGAAAAGACAGCCTTCAGAATGGGAGAAAATAATAGCAAATGAAGCAACTGACAAACAACTAATCTCAAAAATATACAAGCAACTCCTACAGCTCAACTCCAGAAAAATAAACGACCCAATCAAAAAATGGGCCAAAGAACTAAATAGACATTTCTCCAAAGAAGACATACAGATGGCTAACAAACACATGAAAAGATGCTCAACATCACTCATTATCAGAGAAATGCAAATCAAAACCACTATGAGGTACCATTTCACACCAGTCAGAATGGCTGCGATCCAAAAGTCTACAAATAATAAATGCTGGAGAGGGTGTGGAGAAAAGGGAACCCTCTTACACTGTTGGTGGGAATGCAAACTAGTACAGCCACTATGGAGAACAGTGTGGAGATTCCTTTAAAAACCAGAAATAGAACTGCCTTATGATCCAGCAATCCCACTGCTGGGCATACACACTGAGGAAACCAGAAGGGAAAGAGACACGTGTACCCCAATGTTCATTGCAGCACTGTTTACAATAGCCAGGACATGGAAGCAACCTAGATGTCCATCAGCAGATGAATTGATAAGAAAGCCATGGTACATATACACAATGGAGTATTACTCGGCCATTAAAAAGAATACATTTGAATCAGTTCTAATGAGGTGGATGAAACTGGAGCCTATTATACAGAGTGAAGTAAGCCAGAAGAAAAAACATCAATACAGTATACTAACACATATATATGGAATTTAGAAAGATATGGTAACAATAACCTGGTGTACAAGACAGCAAAAGAGACACTGATATATAGAACAGTCTTATGGACTCTGTGGGAGAGGGAGAGGGTAGGAAGATTTGGGAGAATGACATTGAAACATGTAAAATATCATGTAAGAAATGAGTTGCTAGTCCAGGTTCGATGCACGATACCGGATGCTTGGGGCTAGTGCACTGGGACGACCCAGAGGGATGGTATGGGGAGGGAGGAGGGAGGAGGGTTCAGGATGGGGAACACATGTATACCTGTGGCGGATTCATTTTGATATTTGGCAAAACTAATACAATTATGTAAAGTTTAAAAATAAAATAAAATTTAAAAAAAGAAAAGAAAGAAAGAAAGTAAGGGCTTCCCTGGTAGCTCAGAGGTTAAAGCATCTGCCTGCAATGCGGGAGAGCTGGGTTTGATCCCTAGGTTGGGAAGATCCCCTAGAGAAGGAAATAGCAACCTACTCCAGTATTCTTGCCTGGAAAATCCCATAGACAGAGGAGCCTGGTGGGCTATACTCCATGGGGTAGCAAAGAGTCAGACACGACTGAGTGACTTCACTTTCTTTCTTTCAGGCATAATCTTTCTGGCATAAAAATGGGAAATCAGTCATTTTCAGTTATGGAAGGGAAGACAACAGCTCTCAGAAAAAAGATAAAATTGTAGGAATAAATTAAATTGTTTTTAAAATTCCAAATCATTGCTAATTTTTTTTTCCTCTAAGACAGTAATTGTCTGATCCTTGGCTATCTTTTAGTTTGGTCAAATATTAAATCACCTCAATATGATATTCCAAGAAATCTCATTTAATTACATGGTGTTCAGAGAAGCTATATTCAAGAAAATCTGAAATGTACCATAAATGAGTACAATTAGAGCAGTGAAAGTAGAATACAGTAGGTCACTAGTCTGTCACAGAATCAATAAAACAGCTGTTGATTGCACAAAGTTGCTAATTTGCATTTGCTTAGCTTACACTTTAGCCAAACTCCACCTGAGATGTCCAGTATAGAACATCCCAAACTGATATTCATTTGCACAGTATGTCAGAGATGAGTGCAATAATAGAACATATGGAAATTTCTGTTCCGTCCTTTTTATACTTGGGATCAGTTGTCAAAATTTTTTTAAATTAGAATAAAATATCTGGCACTGCTCTGGATTTTTACGGTGAGGATTTTTATGGTGATGTTGACTTCTTCAGTATCATTTTGAGAATAAATGAAATTACACACCTAAAGAAACTAACTCAGGGCTTGGAACAATGTTGTTATAATGGTAGTTCTCTAGTTAACTCTCTTGTCCTACATTGCCAAAAAAAGCACACACACAAAAAAACAAAACAAAACAAAATAGGCAAATGTATCCACATTTCTAGACATACGCATTGGGGTTCTTAGAAAATCAGTGGATATCAATTATGTCCCTATTCTCCACCTGAGTCTTTAACCTTTTGAGAAACAGACACAGCTGTCAAAATTTTGGAAATAAAAAAGTTTTATTACTGATGAAGTTGCTTGGAGAACAGCTTAGCTTTGCCTGTAGGACTTTCATGGCCAGACTGGCTGCTATGAATGATGGCAGGAGAACCCCGGGGCCCAAAAGGCATAGCTTGCTTGCAAAGCCTCCCTCCAGCAAAACTAGAGTGAAGTTCCTCAAAGCCCTCTTCTCCATTAGACCTGGATTTTGGTCCCTGTCCTTGCCAGGACTGCATAGCCTAGTTTTAGCACAAATTCTGTTAAGTCAGTTTAGAGAGAATCACCACTTAAAATATTTGACCACCCTCCATCTCTGATCAAATTCCTCATCCTTCACCCTCCTGGCCGGCCTTCAGTGAGACTCTATCAGGATTACTAACAGAAACTAATTGATTTAATAAGAAAATTTCCTCCCCTTGATGTCTCTTCTTAGTAATTTTCTGTCCACTGATCCCTTTACCTTAGCTCCTTAGCTATAAATCCCCATTTGTTCTTGTTTTAGTCAGAGTTGAACCTGATCTCTCTTCCTATTGTGACAGACTTGACACCTCTCACAATAGCTCTAAATAAAGTCTTCTGTACTATTTTAAAAAGGGCTAGAACAGTTTTTTCTTTAATATCGCCCCACTCAATTTAGAAAGTGGCAGAGGAAAAAAGATGAGAATATACTCTCTCTGCAGTCAGGCCAAACCCAAAAGGAGAGCCAGGAACAAGCGTAATGTGCATACACATCTAGTTTTTCCTCTGATGCACACTGAGGTTCGTGCATGTTCTTTTGCCCCTGCTACCCTTAATATTCAATTAGGACAAGTATTGAACATGCAGCTTCAGTTAGGTGTCTATGTATTCCCCATGGACCTATCAATGACCCAACTACTGAGAAGAGTAAACAGCAAATGAAAAACATAATCCTTATCAACGAGCAAATCATCAAGCAATCAATTGCCACTAAATAAACAATAATAAATTAACCTAAAATTAACTTTCTGAGCACCTACCAAGAACAGCATTTTAAGACAACTTGAAATTGTGAGACTTGGTCGCTGATGTCAAAGAGATCAAGATCTCACATTTGACCCTCACATATCTAGAATTCTAGGAGATTCAGTCCTTGGTGATAACACCAAGGATCTGGATATAAGTAAAATGAGACATCAGGGGACAGATAATGGTTCCACAGGTAAAGAAATCAAGTGCTCCCTGGGTATACACACTGCTGCTCTGTCTTTGGCTCCAAACTGGCTCCACTCACTCATGCCTTGAAATCTAAGTCATCAGTGACTTCTCCCTCCTTCTCCCCATACCAAATCCATTAGCAAATCCTGTTTCTCATTCCTCCAAAGTCAGTTCTGAATCTGTCCACTTTTTGCCCCCTTGACTGTTACCACTATTCCATGGCACAACTCCCTGGACCTCTGAGTCAGCCTATTGACTATTTCAGGGACTTTCTCCCTTATTTGTTCAACCCAGAGATTATCTGAAAATGTGTATAAGACCTTCTCACTTTCCTGTGAAACCTATTTCCATATGAGTTGTGGCTGCTGCTGCTAATTCTCTTCAGTCATGTTCGACTCTGTGCGACCCCATAGACAGCAGCCCCCCAGGCTCCCCTGTCCCTGGGATTCTCCAAGCAAGAACATTGGAGTGGGTTGCCATTTCCTTCTCCAGTGCATGAAAGTAAAAAGTGAAAGTGAAGTCACTCAGTCATGTCCAACTCTTAGTGACCCCATGGACTGCAACCTACCAGGCTCCTCCATCCATGGGATTCTCCAGGCAAGAGTACTGGAGTGGGTTGCCATTGCCTTCTCCTCCATCAGTTCAATTCAGCCGCTCAGTCGGGTCTGACTCTTTGTGACCCCATGAATTGCAGCACGCCAGGCCTCCCTGTCCATCACCAACTCCTGGAGTTCACTCAAACCCATGTCCATCGAGTTGGTGATGCCATCCAGCCATCTCATCCTCTGTTGTCCCCTTCTTCTCCTGCCCCCAGTCCCTCGCAGCATCAGAGTCTTTTCCAATGAGTCAACTCTTTGCATGAGGTGGCCAAAGTACTGGAGTTTCAGCTTTAGCATCAGTCCTTCCAATGAACACCCAGGACTGATCTCCTTTAGAAAGGACTGGTTGGATCTCCTTGCAGTCCAAGGGACTTCTCAAGAGTCTTCTCCAACACCACAGTTCAAAAGCATCAATTCTTTGGCCCTCAGCTTTCTTCACAGTCCAACTCTCACATCCATACATCACCACTGGAAAAACCATAGCCTTGACTAGACGGACCTTTGTTGGCAAAGTAATGTCTCTGCTTTTGAATATGCTATCTAGGTTGGTCATAACTTTCCTTCCAAGGAGTAAGCGTCTTTTAATTTTATGGCTACAGTCACCATCTGCAGTGATTTTGGTGCCCAAAAAAATAAAGTCTGACACTGTTTCCACTGTTTCCCCATCTATTTGCCATGAAGTGATGGGATCAGATGCCATGACCTTAGTTTTCTGAATGTTGAGCTTTAAGCCAACTTTTTCACTCTCCACTTTCACTTTCATCAAGAGGCTCTTTAGTTCCTCTTCACTTTCTGCCATAAGGGTGGTGTCATCTGCATATCTGAGGTTATTGATATTTCTCCCAGCAATCTTGATTCCAGCTTGTGCTTCTTCCAGCCCAGCATTTTTCATGATGTACTCTGCATAAGTTAAATAAACAGGGTGACAATATACAGCCTTGACGAACTCCTTTTCCTATTTGGAAGCAGTATGTTGTTCCATGTCCAGTTCTAACTGTTGCTTCCTGACCTGCATATAGGTTTCTCAAGAGGCAGGTCAGGTGTTCTGGTATTCCCATCTCTTTCAGAATTTTCCGCAGTTTATTGTGATCCACACAGCGAGCTGGGAAAATCTAAATCAATAAAATGTAATAGCAGCTTCCCTATGTCTGGTCCCATGCACTTCACATCTTCACATGCCCCGCCCCCCACAACTTCTGCCTCCTGCAGGTTTCCCTTCATTTCCTAAACACGCTAGGCTCTTTGGTACACTCAGGGCTTTAGCACATGTGATTCCCTCTGCCTAGATGTTTTCTCATTCTTCATCTGGCTAAATTACCTATTCTTTGAGTTTCCTCAAAGAATAGAGGTCTGCCATATATAATGGTCTAAATTAGCTACCTTTGTTTTACTCTCTTATAATATCCTTGTAGATTCCTTTTCCTAGTGCTTATTCATCTTGAATTTATATTTTTATTCATGTGATTTTTATTTAGTATCTAGATTATAGGTACTTTGAGATCAATGTTTGCTCTACTGCTTACTTAATACAATGCTATGCTTCCCTCGTAGCTCAGTCAGTAAAGATTCTGCCTGCCAATGCAGGAGACCTGGGTTTGAGTCCTGGGTCAGGAAGATCCCCTGGAGAAAGAAATGGCAACCCACTCCAGTATTCTTGCCTGGAAAATCCCATGGACAGAGGAGCCTGGTTGGCTACAGTCCATGGGGTCACAAAGAGTCAGACATGACTGAGCGACTTCACTCACTCACTCACTGAACCTGAGCTCTGGAGCCCAGAAGATGCAACTTCTGAGGCCACCTGTGCTAGAGCCGGTGCTCCACAAGAAGAGAAGCCCCTGCAATGAGAAGCCCTCTCACCACAACTAGAGAAAGCCTGTGAGCAGCAACAAAGATCCAGCACAGCCAAAAATAATAAATAATTTTTTAAAAAAGGAAAGAGAAAACAACACAAATGTTTATGATCCTCAGTCATCAAAAAAAGACTAAATTGTTTTGATATAGATGTTTAATATAGAAGTTATATAAGAAAAACAACACACAAAAAAAGAAAAACACAGATTTAGAGATGGGTAAATACATGTGGGAATCATAGGCATCTGCATTAAATGGAGTAAAGTATTCATATTATAGCAATAAGTTTGACTAGATGGCTCACTCAGTGGTAAAGTATCCACCTGCCAATGCAGGAGACATTGGAGATGCAGGTTCAATCCCTGGGTCGGGCAGATTCCTGGGAGAAGAAAATGACAACCCACTCCAGTATTTTTTCTTGTCTGGAGAATCCCCATGGAAAGAGGAGCCTGGCTGACTACAGTCTATGGGGTTACAAATAGTTGACAGACTTAGCAACTAAATAACAAAACAGTGACAACAAAAGATAAGGTGATGAAATATTTATAATGTACAATAGCTACTATTAAACTGTAGCTGTTCAAGAAATCTTACCAGTAAATTGAATGGAAATATAATACTGTAATGGATGTAGAAGTGTTCAATCGGCCATTTGTAATGAACTATGGAAGTGTTTGAAGACAGTAAATACATTTGTAATGGTTTTTGATTAGCTATAACTATATATGATTCAACCATCCATTATGAACAATGGGCAGATATTTTGATGGTTTGTAATATTTATAATAATGTGCATCTTTGAAGAAGTTTTTTAGGAATCTTTACATGTATTATTAACTTTCAATAATAAAATCTGTGTCATTAAAAAAAAAAAGATGAGTTTGCACCAGAATATCTGTGAATGTGGGGGTGGGAGGAGCAAATGTTTAAAGCCTGGTGGTGCAAGACAGGTTTGCACATTTCACTGCGATAGGAATCCCAGCAATTTCAAGTGCAACAGGAACTATCTCTTATTCCCTGAATTACCTCCCCTAACAACATGACACAATTTTGAGGAAGATGTCTTTCCTGATACAAAATGCTTAATCCCACAATAAGTGAAGATTGAATGAATATGGTTTTGTGGATGTTTTTTTTCCTCCAAATATTTTTCCAGATATCCTCCAAATATTTTTCCTCCAAATAATACCAAGGTCTTCAGTACGTATGCACAGGCAATAAGGTTGCATGCTGCCACTACAGAAATCACTCAAGTTCTAAATTCTCCTGTTGATTCAAATATTTAAAGGCTAGTGCCTTCCTCAGGTTCAAATGCAAACTCAGCATCCCACATGCCAGATTGCTGGCCAGAACAATCCCAGTGGGAGCTAACCTGCCTATTACACAAAAGGTCTTTAAACGGGTTTTAGCACAGTTTTTTGCTCCTCTGGGTCTGAGAAACATAAATAAACAAAATTCTTTTTCAGACAAAAAAGATTATTCTACTTAAAAAAAACATTGTCCAAGACAATTAATTAAATAATCATTTAGTGGTAATATGGAGCATGAAAATGTTTATATAAATCAACAGTATTATCAGTGGCTTCAATATAAGTTTGTTTATGACATTTACAAAACATAAAACTGTGAAATGGGAAATAATGAGCTTATTGTTAGGGAAAATGTTCATTAAGTTATTAAATTAGAACAATGAGTTAATGAAATTTAATGGGGATAAATGATAAGGATTAAATATATATATATAGTGGGGATATAGTCAGTAATAACGTGGTATCTTTGTATGGTAGTGATAGATAATAACTATATTTATTGTAGTGATTATTTTGTATAGTGATTATTTTGCATAGAAATACCAAATCACTATACTGTACACTAGGAACTAACATCATGTTATAGGTCAATTGTACTTCAAAAAACAAACTCTTAGGGAAAAAAGATTTTATCTGTGTTTACCAGAGGCGAGGGATTAGGGTATGTGTTGGATGTAGGTGGTTAAAATGCAGAAACTATTTTATTAAAATAAGAAAAGAGAATTATCAATGGATAATCAACTACTTTTATCCTAAAACTACAGGATAAAAGTTAAGGGGGCTAAGAGGATATTTAGATAATATCAAAGTATTTGCCCAGAGGATACACATTAATTCAAAAGGCAAAATAGTAATTTTAAAAGGGAAAAACTAGCAGACATCACTTTAACATGATACAAATGTTAAACTTAAAATGATCAAAGTTTGTATCTACAATAATGAGGCTAATTGATGGCATGTGCCTCCTGATGTAAAGCATTAAGAATTTATCATCAGATCTATGGCACTCCCACAAAAGTCCATAAGCTGAATCTAAACCTGAGGAAGCACAAACCTGAATAGAGAAACAGTCCACCAGATAACTGACATTATTCTTTAAAATTATCAATTTCATGAAAGACAAAGACAAAGGGAAGTTCTAAATGAAACATTTTGAATATGTGATCACCAAATGTAACACATGGCCTTGTATTTCTGGTTTGGTTTTGTTTTGTATTTTGACCAAATAGAGCGTTACTTGTATAAAATCTGAGTAAAGACGAATATGAATAAATTGCATAGCTTTTATAAAATATAATATGTAATATAATAGATACAATCATATTCATATTAATTTCTTGATTTTGATAATTATACTATGTAAGAGAAATACATACTAAAATATTTATAAAGGGAAATTGCCTCTACTATTTTATAGTTCAGGCAAAACAAAAAGAGCCATAATTATACCATATTTGATCATTGAAAGGACTCCTCATACTCCAGAGAGTGTACTCACAGAAGACTTAAAAGGACACGGAATATGGTGCAGCTGGAGAAAGGAAGTACAGGCCCACATCAAAGAGACCTGAGACCTCCGGTTGCCTCTCCCAGGTTCCTTCTCAATCTCCAGTACACACTTCATCTTCAGATCAGGAATCACTAAGATTACATAAGACATCTCAGTCTTAGTGGAACCACAGTCTCATTTGATGTAGGGTTTTTAATATCTCTCTGATCACAAGCCCAAAAGTAGGTTGCATGACCAGTCTCTACTGCAGAAATCAAAGCACGCACTAAAGCCAGGTGTAAACCATCAGTCTGTACATCTTCCAAAACCAAGGCTGATCAAGTGCTAAGTTTGCTGCCTGGTGTTTTACAGATCCTAGCATATTTCACTAGCTAGCATTTTTTATTCAGGTTTTGTCAAGAGTCAGCAGGCCCCTGCTGTCTCAAAGATAGGCACAGAATTGAAACAGAATGACTAAGATTAGACCTCTATTTGCACAGCACAATCCCTAATCCTTGGTTAAGCATTCTGAGTTATAAACTACTTGTCATGGTTCTTTTTGCATCATTCAACAGTTATAGAACAAAAAAAAGTAGAAAGATGCATACCAACATATAAAATCATTTGCATTTTCCAAAAAGGGGTGCTGCTGCTGCTGCATTGCTTCAGTCGTGTCTGACTCTGTGCGACCCCATGGACTGTAGCCTATCAACAAGGCTCCTTCGTCCATGGGATTTTCCAGGTAAGAGTGCTGGAGTGGATTGCCATTTCCCTCTCCAGGGGATCTTCCCGACCCAGGAATCAAACCTGGGTCTCCCGCATTGCAGGCAGACGCTTTACCGTCTGAGCCACCAGGGAAGCACAGTTAGTTACAGGAAGACCTGAATAGAACAAAAAAGGCAATCCTCATGTGAGTAAGGGGGAATTTTTTATCTGCCTACCAATGCAGAAGACGCAGGAGACATGGGTTCAATCCCCGGGTTGGGAAGACCCCCTGGAGAAGGAAATGGCAACCTGCTCCAGTGTTCTTGCCTGGAAAATTCCATGGACAGAGGAGCCTGCCAGGCTAGAGTCCACAGCGTCACCAAGAGTCGGATACAACTGAACACACATGCACATACCACCTTTCCTGCCTGAATGCCTTCAAGCTGGTTAGCCACTCTTCCTGGATCTCCTCTGCAGATCTTCAAACTGGAATTACACCCCTGGCTCTCCTGAGTCTCCCATTTACCAAATGTAGACTGTGGGACTCATCAACCACTATAACTGCATGAGCCAAATCCATGTTTTATAGTCTATTATGTGTCATCTCACTGGCCCTGTTTCTCTGGAGAACCCTGACAAACACCTCTAGGTTTTGTTTGTGCATGGAGCCTTGGAAGTCAGAGAGACCATTAGTAGATCACACATGTATTCCTTGGCTTTGGCTGACAAGATCTTAGGATATTTTCCTTGATCTACCTCTGTTTCCATCTGCCGAAACACACTTAATAGCCCCTTAAGGTAAGTATGCATACTCATTCCTATCTATGTTCCTAGCAAGTTGTCTAGCTATTGTGTTCATTTTATCCATTTTTTTCTAAATCTGTTCTGTCTTAACAGGCCAGATGCCATCTTTGTACTTCCTTCTGTAATAGTATCACTTCAGCACGCAATACAGCAAATACAAATTTTCCTCAGTCTGTCTCTCTTCATTAAAGGTAAATGTAACTTGTCCCAGGACATGGACACATACCATTTTCTCTCAATTTGCTTTGGAATGTTTTAGCCAATGTTGATTTTCCCACTAAATATTTTGTTGCCATTGAGGACTTAGAGTACAATTTAAGTATGTGTGACTCTAAGATGTTGAATTACTCAGGATAGTGTCACATGGTTAGTTGGAGACAACCAATTGGACACCCCTAGGTGTTTTTGGTGGAAATCGGGGCTCTGAGGAGTCTGCAAGTGGGCCCAAAAAGGCATCCTTAAACTGATTTCAGTTTGTTTTCTTTACCTTGATCATTTATTTACCTTGATCTCTATTTACAAAAATACATGTCTACAGGCATGAAAGAACCTGATAAAGCATGATTTTCTGTCTACTGATTCCAAGAACGCTTTCAACAGATTATCACTTGGGTTAACAGCTACCTGTGGCTCATGGCTTTGTTGTAAAACCATGTCTTTTGCACACATTCAGGAAGCAACAATTTATACATGTTACTTTCTGAAACGGAGAAGGCAATGGCACCCCACTCCAGTACTCTTGCCTGGAAAATCCCATGGACAGAGGAGCCTGGTAGGCTGCAGTCCATGGGGTCGCTAGGAGTCAGACACGACTGAGCAGCTTCACTTTCACTTTTCACTTTCATGCATTGGAGAAGGAAATGGCAACCCACTCCAGTGTTCTTGCCTGGAGAATCCCAGGGACGGGGGAGCCTGATGGGCTGCTGTCTATGGGGTCGCACAGAGTCGGACACAACTGAAGCGACTTAGCAGCAGCAGCAGCAGCACCTTCTGAAAAGAGGCCTCTGTAAAATCTTATATATAACTTGTAAAATGGAAACCAAAAGACAAAGCAACATAAGAATTATTCCAAGTGCTCATCTCAGAGGCCTCAAAGTGTCACTGAGACGCATCATATTGCTGACTTCGCATAAATGCTTTTTAAATCTACTAGGACTCATCCTAGACCTTCAGCTCCAGAAAAAGCAATGTGTTTTGGTGGGCAAATAGTTTCCCTATTTTGGGATTCAGAACCAGCTTCCTGGAGTTAGCAAGCTGTGCAGTCCCTCAGGGCTCTGGATTTGGAAGAGACCTACATTTTGTTTAGTTTTGAGCTGACTTGAAATTCTTATTTATTTTAAAAAATGTTTTTATTAGGGGATAATTGCTTTACAATATTGTGATGGTCTCTGCTGTACATCAACATAAATCAGTCATAATTATATATATATAATTATATATTTTAAATTATATAATATAATATGATATAATATATATATAAAGCTTAATTATTTTTTAGCAAGGAACTCTGCACTTTAATTTGCACTGAGCTCTGCAAATTACATAATCTGTCTTGTACCTGTGTAAATACAGCTAAAAGATGATTTCATTCTCTTACTCTCAGCCTCTCACAAAATAGCAAGATAATGTGACCTTGCCATTGTAGCTTTATTCATTTGTAACTTCCTTTCCACCAACAATTATTTCCCCTTTTTTCCATTTGTCATCAATTTTAACCTAGATCCTCTGCCATAGGGTAGTACAAGCAGGTTCAATGAGAGGAATGACCCATGACGCTGGCAGTGATATAGTCAAGGCTTCATTCTTCATCCAGTTCCACTCATAGGGCTGGAAAAGGAATATTTATAGGACTGTTTCATCCACTAGGTAAGAAAGAGGGAGACACCATTAATCTCAGCTTAGGTAAGAAGGAAACACTCATGGCACCATCCCTCCCCAGATTTGAACAGTTGTATTTAGAAATGGTATCATAGTGTCATGTTTGGCAACTGATCTTTCCTCTGAAACTCATAAATGTGATATAATTCTCAGTACTATATGATCAGCCAAAAAAAAAGAAACTAAAAGCAAAATGGAGGTTTATGTAAGTTCTTATGTCACACCCTACCCCTCTTCCTTATCTTCTCCAAAATGTCTCAACAGTCTGTCCAATGGTGATCCCTCTTTACTTCCTTTTGCTTTGTTAATTTTTATTGGGATATAGGCTGTTTACATTATTCTGTTAGTTTCTTCTGTACAGCAAAGTGAATCTGTTATACATATACATACATCCACTCTATTTAGATTCTTTTCCCAGTCCATTACAGAGTATTGAGTAGAGTTCCCTGTGCTGTACAGTAGGTCTTTATTAGATATCTGCTTTATATATACATAATATTGTATATGTGTCAGTCCCAATCTTCCAAGTTATCCCTTCCCCCTCCTTACCCTGTGGTAACCATAAGTCTATTTTCTACACCTGTAACTCTATTTCTGTTTTGTAGATAAGTTCATTTACTATAAAACTCTTAGAGGAAAATATAGGCAGAACACTCACATAAATTACAGCAAGATCTTTTTTGATCCACCTCCTAGCACAATGAAAATAAAAACAAAAATAAACAAATGGGACCTAATTAAACTTAAAAGTTTTGTACAGCAAAAGAAATCATAAACAAAATGAAAAGACAACCCTCAGAATGGGAGAAAATATTTACAAATGAAGCAGACAATAAAGGATTAATCTCCAAAATATACAAACAGCTCATGCAGCTTGACATCAAAACAAACAAACACTCCAGTCAAAAAATGGATAGAAGATCTAAATAGACATTTTTCTAAGAAGACATACAGATGGCTCGTGAAAGGATGGTCAACATCATTGTTAGAGAAATGCAAATCAAAACTGCAATGAAGTATCACCTCACAGCAGTCAGAATGGCCCTTAAAAAATCTACAAAAAAGAAATCCTCTTTACTTTCACATTTAGTGAGTTTTAACACACATTGACTTAATCTTGCAAGCCAGCCATTTAGTCTCTTATTTTGCTCCAATTTAGTAAGCTGATGTTTTCATTGCCCATTTCTACCTTCACTTAGTCCACTACTTTGTGGATAGTAAGGTAGATAATAATTTTATTGTATATGATACATCTTAGCCCATGGTTCTATTATACCTGCAGCAACATGGCCACTGTGACTACAAAAACAAGATCTCAATAAAACGCAGGGAACCTCAGAATGCCCCTGACAAACTCAACATTTTGATGTAAACTGAAAGATTTATCACAATATGTTGTATAATTCCAATATATGAGTATTTTAACATAATGAATTATAAGAACCTTGTTTTTAACTACTTTTTCTTTTTCTCTGTCTTGATATATTATTAACTGATTGAATATCACATCCTAAAAAGAACACTCAAAATCACAAATTCTAAAATGCTAAAATTACTTGTTAAAATAATTTAAAATACTTGTTAAAAATTTAAAATAAATAAAATTACTACAGATTCCAAATAACAATTTTATTTAAGGTAGTTTAAAATATAAAATAAAATAAACACCACTTCACCACCAAAGAAAATTCTTAACTTTCATTTATGCAACATATGCAAAGTCTGGGCTAGATACTGAGATGTTGGAATTAATAAATCATGATCCTTGATACCTGAGTCACACATTTCCAAGTAAATCAAATGTATAAAATAAGGAAGCAGTTACAATGCCAAGGTTTCCTCATCACCTCAAACACAAAATAAGAATAAGAAAATTGATTGATTTCTGCCCTGAGAAATCAACACAATCTATCAAAGCAGACATTTGCAAATTTCACCTTAAGAAATGTACTCATCTCCAGGCCAATAACATTTAGACTACAGTCTTATTTAAGTATAATAAAATCAGAAACAATGTGCCAATTAGATAAGAGGTAGGTCAGCCACTTAAATATATAGAGAAAAAGGGTCATATATAGAGAGAAAAGAGGCAGGCAAAGATTGGTAGTGCTTGTATAACTACTATCCAGGAAGAGTTTTATCAGGCTTACAGGTTTATATGCTCTGCCTGAAGTCACACCCCTGATGCTGAAGTTGTTGTGATCAGTTAAGGAAGCCTAATGCCATAAAATATTTTTTTTTCTAATGCCATAAAATATTGAAACTATACAATGTATATAAATCCCCTTATTCTGATTCCATGCTTATCAAGCATCTCCCTGATAATTTGGCTTTCAGCATAGTTTATCTATGGGGAGTAAATGTACTTATCAGATAAATGTGAATGTCAAATTGGCTTCACAGATTTTTCTCATTTTAAATTAACAAAATTGCCTCTGTGAGGTCTCAGTGTGAGTTAGCATCTTTCTGTCCAATCATTCTTATTAACTGAGACATGACCGAGGCTAGTTTCTGAGCACATAAGGCTAAGAGTCTGATCTCTATCTGTGGTGAGGTCACCAGGCAAATAAATAAATATTATTGATACCTTGCGGCCATCTGTCTATGTGACCATTTGGCCATCCATATAAAAACACGTCTTCATTCTCATTGTATGTGTTCCTAAATCTTCTAAAGAAATAGGGGCTATATCAGAGAAACACAGAAAGCACACTAACTGCGCACAGAGTACATCACAGAGGATGAGAAAGGAAGCGCTAACTCTTCAGCTGGGGCTTAACCTTGGGCAATGGAAGGAAGAACACTTCAGGGAGAAGAAACTCCCATTGCAGAGAGCTTTCCCACCCATGTGGGAAAACATGAGTAGAGCAGAGTTTGGAAAGTCTAAAATATCAAATATGCTTTAGGGAAAGATGAGATAACACTGGAAAATGTATAGGATGACAAAATTATGAGGCATTTTGTACATTTTCCCTATCATTTATACAACATATTCAGTGCCTACAGTGTATGAGGCCCTATAATAGACTTTCATCATTAAATGGAGGTTTGGTTTTTAGAATGAAGTTGCCTGTGTCCTCAGTCGCTTCAGTTGTGTCTGACTTTGTGATACTATGGACCACAGCCCACCAGGCTCCTCTGTCTGTGGGATTTTCTCAGCAAGAACACTGGAGTGAGTTGTCACACTCTCCTCCAGGGATCTTCCCAACCCAGGGATTGAATCAGTGTCTCCTGCATGTCCTGCATTGCAGTCAGATTCTTTACCACTGAGCCACCAGGGAAGCCCTGGAGTGAAGTTAAGGGAGACCAAAACAGTTTAATCAGGGAACTGATGGTTTTTCAGAAAGACATTCAATGTTGATAACAATGTGCAGAAGAGAGTTTACATAGCAGGCTTGAGACTGGTATTCACAGAAAGGCCTACGTGCATGGTTGGCCGTTGGTCAGTGTCTGGAAACCTGGGCCTCAGGATGATTCTCAACATCCTCTAACTGATTGGAAAGACTTGTTGTGCCTAAACTGTTTATACAGACAAGATGGTTTATGCTGAACAGAAGCCTTCCCCCTGGGAGTTGGGGCAGGGAGGAATATGGGTATGTGCTAGGGAGATGGAGAAGGCAATGGCAACCCTCTCCAGTACTCTTGCCTGGAAAATCCCATGGACAGAGGAGCCTGGTAGGCTACAGTCCATGCAGTCGTGAAGAATTGGACACGACTGAGCGACTTCACTTTCACTTTTCACTTTCATGCATTGGAGAAGGAAATGGCAACCCACTCTAGTGTTCTTGCCTGGAGAATCCCAGGGACAGGGGAGCCTGGTGGGCTGCCGTTTATGGGGTCGCACAGAGTGGGACACGACTGACACAACTTAGCAGCAGCAGCAGCAGCAGCTAGGCAGATAACACCTATATGACCAGTCTCCAGAAGGAACTTTAGGCATTCAGTTTCTCATGAGCTTCCCTGGTAGACAACATTCCAAATAAGTTATCACAATTCAGTGCTGAAGAAATTAGATGTGTCCCGTGGGTCCCACAGGGAGCAGATTCCCAGGAGCTTTCACCTGGTTTCATCGGGACTTTATCTCGTGTACCTTTTCCTTTTGCTGATTTTGCATTGTAATAAATCTTAGCTGAGTACCATTGTATCCCAAGTCCTGCAAGTCCTGCTAGAAAATCATCTAAGCAAGCCTTGGATGTGGTTCAGGGATCTCCAACAGAGTGACAAAGAGAGAGAGACTGGACATTGGTGGAAATGGAACAGTTGATTAGAAGGAAATTCCAAAGTAATGTTCAGAATATTTTAATGGGATGGATGAATGGTATCATTATTAAACAGTGTATTTTAAAATTCTGAAAAGAAACAAATTTGGGGATAAATGATTTACCTTTTAAACCTAGTTAGCTGTTGGATATTGCAGAGAGAATAATCTAATAGGTAATAAGAAACACAGGCTTAGAAACCAGGACAGAGACATTGACAAAAGATATATATATATATATATATATATATATACACACACAAGTGTGTGTGTATGTGTAGGAATATACATATATTAAATATATGTAGGAATACACATACATATAAATATGTGGGAATCATTGTTTTGTAGAAGGGTGTCTATTATATACCCAAGGAATATTTATGACATGATGAGAAAGAATTAAACATTTAATCATTGAGAATATCAGTGTGTAAGAAGTAGACAAAAGAGGATCCTACAAAAGAAATATAAGGTGACAAACTTCAAGGAATGGTATCAAATGCCACAGAAAGTCAACTGTGGAAATACCTGACTACATCCCCATGTGATTTGTCATCTGGACTTGATCTCATGCACCTGTTCCTTTTGCTGATTTTGCATTGTAGCAAGTGATTTGTCATCTTTCAGTTCAGTTCAGTTGCTCAGTTGTGTCTGACTCTTTGCAACCCCATGGACTGCAGCATGCCAGGCTTCCCTGTCATCACCAACTCTAGGAGCTTGCTCAAAGTCATGTCCATCAAGTTGGTGATGCCATCCAACCATCTAGTCCCCTGTTGTCCTCTTCTCCTCCTGCCTTCAATCTTTCCCAGCATCAGGGTCTTTGCCAATGAGTCAGTTCTTCACATTAGGTGGCCAAAGTATTGGAGCTTCAGTTTCAGTATCAGTCCTTCCAATAAGTTTTCAGGACAGATTTCCTTTAGGATTGAGTGGTTGGATCTCCTTGCAGTCCAAGGGACTCTCACGACTCTTCTCCAACACCACAGTTCAAAAGCATCAATTCTTCAGCACTCAGCTTTCTTTATAGTCCAACTCTCACATCCATACATGACTACTGGAAAAACCATAGCTTTGACTAGATGGACCTTTGTCAGCAAAGTAATGTCTCTCCTTTTTAATATGCTGTTGGTCATAGCGTTTCTTCCAAGGAGCAAGCATCTTTTAATTTCATGGCTGTAGTCACCATCTGCAATGATTTTTGAAGCCCAAGAAAATAAAGTCTGTCACTGTTTCCATCGTTTCCCTATTTGGCATGAAGTGACGAGACCGGATGCCATGATCTTAGTTTTTTGAAACAAGTTTTAAGTGAGCTTTTTCACTCTCCTCTTTCACTTTCATCAAGAGGCTCTTTAGTTCTTCTTCACTTTCTGCCATAAGGGTGGTGTCATTTGCATATCTGAGGTTATTGATATTTCTCCCGGCAATCTTGATCCCATCTTGTGCTTCATCCAGCCCAGCATTTCGCATGATGTACTCTGCACATAAGTTAAATAAGCAGGGTGACAATATACAGTCTTGACATACTCCTTTTCCTACTTAGAACCAGTCTGTTGTTCCATGTCCAGTTCTCACTGTTGCTTCTTGACCTGCATACAGGTTTTGAAGGAGACAGGTAAGACGATCTGGTATTCCCATCTCTTTCAGAATTTTCCACAGTTTATTGTGATCCACACAATCAAAGACTTTGGCATAGTCAATAAAGCAGAAGTAGATGGTTTTTTGGAACTCTCTTGCTTTTTTGATGACCCAGCAGATGTTGGCAATTTGATCTCTGGTTCTTCTGCCTTTTCTAAATCCAGCTTGAACATCTAAGATCTTAGAGAGAGCAGCCTCATATACATGGAGGAGTATAACAGATGGAAAAGAAACCAGGTTAATGAGTAAATAGGAAATAGGGAATCCTCAAAAGAATTAAGCTAATTCCCCAAAGTACACAGGTAGAAGGCTTTTCCTTACCATTGTCTACGTGTGTGTGTGTGTGTGTGTGTGTGTGTGTGTGTGTGTGTATAGCTAGAAAGATAGATGTTTTGAACACATTTAAAGTATAGGGAAATAAAGCTAAAATTAATAGAAGTCTGAAGATACAGGTGACCCAGTTAGGCTGCCAATACATGGCTATGTTCTTACAGATTAACCCAGTTCTTAAGTGATCAACCTGGGCTTCCCTGGTGGTTCAAATGGGGAAGAATCTGCCTGCAATGAGGGAGACCCAGTTTTGATCCCTGGGCCGGGAAGATCCCCTGGAGGAGGAAATGACAACCCTCTCCAGTATTCTTGCCCGGATAATCCCATGGACAGAGGAATCTGACGGGCTACAGTCCATGGGGTCGGAAAGAGTCAGACATGACTGAGCACACACACACACACACACACACACACACACACACACAGTGCTTTATAGTGTACAAAACACTCCTATATATCTTCCCATTGTCAAACTTCCAGACATTCCTATAACATAGAGCAGGCCTTGTTAACCCCACTCCACATCTGAGGAACAGACTCGTGAGACTTGGGCTATTTGTTTGAAGCCATGTTAATAAGAACTGGCAGGACTGAGTCTTGTGTCTCCAAGACTATGCCATTTCTACTACAGCACATTACTTAAGGAGACATCTATGGATAATTAGGCCAGGATAAGTCAGACATCTGTAGCATACATATACATTCAGCTCTAAAAGAAAACTTACTGATTAGCTCAAAAGGAAATGTGGGGGTTCACTGGCAGTTTTTCAGCTGACCTAGAGAAATGCAGTAAGCACTGATTTTCTGCCCATAACTATTTCAGATTTTCCTCCAAGTCCTTGGAAGGAATCCTAAGCTTGACTCTCTAGGGAAGTGCTGATGTCAGCCTTGCAAGTGATAAATTATGCCTGAAGGGTGCTATTGGACATGATTTAGTGACAAAATAACAACCAAAAAAAGATGCTTTACTATTAAACAAGTCAAAAGAGAAAAGGCTTGCTGGTACACTGAGACACAGGAACTGGAAGAACTTAGGGAAAATAATGACGCCTCACAATTTCTGACAAATCCTTCCCAGGAGTTGTGGATAATTAAGAATGACACCTATAGACAACAAACCAATCTAAATGAAGTGGTATATTCCTGATCTATGATGCTCTAATAGAGTCCAAATTTAAATTATGACTGTGCAATTGATATCTGGCTTTTCCCCTCAGCATTTGATTTTCAACCAAACGTATATAAAAATAGATTTTTGCTCATGTGTACTTTTCAAGTTACATTTTAGAAATGAATAAAAAGAGGAAAAGGTGGGGAGAGGAAACATTTGAAGAAAATCAACTAAAACAACTTTTCATGAAACTAGAAATAAAAGATTCATTTTTAAATAGCTAAAATAAAGTATGGATCAAAAATTCATCTAGACTGTTTCTCTTTTAACTGAAGGAAAATGAAAACTGTTTTACTCATTTATGCAAAACCAACAGATTTTCCTGGTTTGATAACCAAGACTTCTTGAAACTGGGAAATGACAGGTGTGAGAAAGCCCCAATTCTACACTTAAATGACACATTGGTGGTCACTAAAGAGTGGCAGGAAGCTGTTTTTGGTTTGAATGACATTAGCAGCCTCAGATGTATGTGTTCCCAGAGTCCCAGCTGAGTATATGTCACTGTATTAGGCATTCTGTCAGAGGAAAGGCTTTTCCATACTTCACAAGAAGAGGTATGGCCAGTCCTCCCATGTTAGGCTTATATTTAGGGTTCATGTAATGTGCATGCAATTATTGGAGTAAAAGCTCTATAAGGGAAGACAAGACTGAAACAAAGCCACAGATTTTATTTGTCAGTTAAGCAGAGTTTGTAATGTGGGTAACTTCCTACATGCCTAGAATATCAAAGTCACCACTTTGATGGTACATCAGGCTTTCAAGTAGATAGTAGAATGCAGAAACCTTATAATGGTTACAGGATGCATTCAGCTATGAATAATAGAAACTACTGCTTACTCCCCCAAAATGTCCCACTTACTTAAACAAATTTAGGTAGGCTTTGCACACATAACAAGAGGCTCTGAGTAGGAAATCTAGGGCAGATTTGACAGCCCAACGATGCCACTGGGGAGCCAAGGTCATTCTAGCCTTCCATCTCACCACCTCTGAGTTCGCTTTAATTTTAGATGGTTACCTCACTATCATAAGATGGCTGCATCATATCCTGCATGGAGTTTGTGTTCTGGAGAAGGGAAAGGTGAACACTGAAGAGTAGAAGTCATGTTCAAGATGAGTTCTCTGTTCTTTTAAAGACCTTTCTTAACGTTTCACCCCATAAACTTTAATATCATCTTATTGACCATCCCTGGCTGCCAGGAATGCTGGGAATTGTAGTACTTTTGTTTAGAAAAAGCATGATAACTTAAACAAAATTGAGAATGAAAAGGAAAGCAGGAGGATGGATACTGGGCAAGTAACTTGTAGCTTTGCCACAGACAGGAAGAAAAATAAGGAAGGCTGCTGCCCAGGGTCAGCCTCAAATGGCAAGAATAGACCTCAGACAGCTGGGTGTTTTCATTTCTCTTCATTGAGCTATTTCCACTTAATTATCCATAACTTTAACAACATCCTTTGTATTTTCAGACTGTAACCCAGGTTACATCCTGCTCAACAGAATAATTCAATTCAATTCAACTACTTTTAATTAGAGCTTCATATTTACCAATATAAGAAATTTGTGTCTAACATTTATTTAGTAATTACTGTGCCTCAGGCACTGTACATATTATCTTACATAATCTTTAAACATTCCAATTAATTATTATTTTATTTTTGTATTTTTTGTTGACCCATGGAATGAATAATTCCTCAATATACAAAATCGAAATTTGAAGCACAAATAAACATAAACTGTATAACATCTAAATTAAGTAAATGCCAGAGCCAAAATATAAATCCCCAGTTTGACTTCAGAATCGATGGCCTTATCACTATGATTACTGATCTCAAGTATTAATTTTGTGGTGGCTTACTTGTCAATTAGTTATCCTCAGCTTCTAAGAGAGCCTGAACTATCTTAGGTGCCAAAAAATAATGGATTAATGATAGACAGAGGAGCAGAGCGTGGCTAGTAGATCTACAAATCTCCTTTTAATTCAGCTCCAGGACAATGTGATGGACCTGGAAAAGCCAGACACATTCTTTCAATGCTTAGGCACCCTAATCTTAGAAATCTCCAGGGAGAATATTGTTTAGTCTTTTCAAAGTTTCATTGCTACTTAAAAATTCACTTTAAAAAATACAGAAATAAAACAAAAATGAAAATAAAACACACTAATTAAACTCTTGAAAAGCAATAAAGGAGTAGGAAATACTACTTAAGCTGGAAGTTTTCTAAAAAGTTGTGACTCTTTCAGGCCTTGACATTTGCTCTTTCTTCTGTCTGCATCTTTCTTCCTCCAGGTAATATGTACAATTTGTTCTCTTAGTTCAATTAGATCTCTATTCAAATCACGCATCCTCAGAGATACTGTCCCCAACTCTTTTGTTAAAATAGGAGCTCCCCTTCACTCTGCAATTATCTTGATTTATTTTTCTTCATAACACACAGAGGTACTAGACAGTGTCTTTCATATTCAGTTTGCCTTGTCATCTTCCCACTAGATATTAAGATTCTTAGGACCAGGGTCTTTGTCTTATTTGGCTGCTACCATATCGCTGGAATTTAGAGTAGCACCTAACTTAGCATTATAGGATCTCACTAGTTCTTCATTCAGAGAATAAGTAAATCAAAGAAATAAATTCAAGAATGTTAGAAAACTGACAGATCAGTACAACATACTCCTAAGTGACTAAAGCCATTATACAAAGATGACTCTACCATATCTATACAGATATATACATATATAGTATATACATAAACGTGTGTAGATATAACATAAATCGTGTATATAATATAATACATAGGATATGTATATATATATGTGTGCATGTGCAATGTACAGGAGGAGAAGAGGATGACAGAGGAGGAGATGGCTGAATGGCATCACAGATTCAATGGACATGACTTTGAGCAAGCTCCAGGAGATGGTAAAGGACAGGGAAGCCCGTATGCTGCATCCATGGGGCTGCAAGGAGCTGGACACAACTGAGCAACTGAACAATAACAACGTGCAATGTGTGTCCATGTGTGCCGTCAGGTCTGACTCTTTGTGACCCTGTGGGCTGTAGCGAGCCAGGCTCCTCTGTTGATGGGATCCTGAATCCTCCAGCAAAATTACTGCAGTGAGCTGTCATTTCCTACTCCAGGGAATCTTCCAGAGCCACTGGGCCACCTGGAAAGCCCATATTTATATAAACTATACAGATATTTTGTGTATATGTATGTGTATATATATATACATATGTGTGTGTGTGTTATATTAACATAAATATACCTATGTATATGGGGCTTCCCTGATGGCTCAGTTGATAAAGAATCTGTCTGCATTGTAGGAGACTAGGTTCAATCCCTGGGTTGGGAAGATCCCCTGGAGGAGGGCATGGCAACCCACTCCAGTACCCTTGCCTGGAGAATTCCATGAGCAGAGGAGTCTGGTGAGCTACAGCCCATGGGGTCACAAAGAGTCACACACGACTAACACACACACACACACACACACACACACTATAGATCAACTCCTATGCTAATGTAAACATCAATTATATCAACTAAAATTGACATACTTTTATTAATGTTAACAAATTAAAATTTGTTTAATTTTCTTTAAAAAGAAAAATTTTGTAGGTGCATTTTCTTCCTATGGAAGAAGAGGTTTAAGTTCTTCTGAATTTTATCTGTGGATACCATGGAAATAGTATGCTTTGCATAATCAGTTATTTAAGAAAATTTCAAATGTTGTCTAGAAGAAATTCTAGAGATTCTAAGTAGTATTATCATTGGTTTTAGATAATGTCTTGGCAATTATAAGCATCAATAAATGCAATGAGAAGAAGCAATGATATGACCATTCTGTCTCCAAGAAGTGAAATTTTGCTAATATCCAAATCATTCATTCCCTAACTGAACAGAAGAGAATATACATGTTGAATTGAAATAAAAATTCATTTCAGCAAATTTAAAATTTTTAAGTATACACATAAAAAGACCTACTGATGGAACAGAAATGAATTATTATCACAATTATTGTTGAATCATCAATTCTATCAATATTTAAAATAGGTTTTTTGATCCCCTTTGTTAGGAAAATCTAGATGTAGACACATCTTACTTAGTGGTTTAACTATAAAACCTCTTGAGACAGTTACAGGCTGAACCATATTCCTCCAAAATTCATATGTCAAAGCTTTAACTTTCATTGTGATCCAGGCTTATTCACATGTCAGTGGCATGGTGGTATGCTTTAAAGAGAAAAAGTACAAGCAATGCATGACCGCTGAAGTCTAAGCTCAAAAGTGGTATAGTGTCACTTCTGCTGCGTTCTGTTGGCTGAAGAAGTCACAAAGCCAGCCCAGACTCATGGTGTAAAGAAATAGACTTACCTCTTGATGGAAGAATCTGAAAGGTCACATTGCAAAGGACAAGGTCACATTGCAAAGGACAGAGAGGCCAACTGTGGTGAATGTGTGAGTGGTTAACGGAAATGCTGGGGAGGGTGGCACCATATGGGGATGAATCAGGGCTGATATTTCTTAAGCACAATTATCATAATTTAAGTAATAATTATACATATAGAGGAGAGAGGGTAGATAGATGATTCCTATTTTCTTAATGAAGGAGAATTCACTTCTTTAAAGAAAATGGAAAGGAATTTAAATGAGAAGGATCTTAATTACCTAAACTTAACAGGGAGATTTTCACTGTCTGAAGCAAATCAATTCATGTTATGCTGAAATCTGTGAGTTTCATTTCTCCTTTCCTTTTGAATGAATATTTCCTTGTAATAATTCTCTTTGCAGAGCACAATAACTACCCAGCCAGCCTGCCAGTTCTCTCTGAGTGGGAGGCTGTCAAATGGTACATGAGATTCAAGCAAAAATACAACCTATCTTTCTGTAGTGTGACATTAATGAATCAGACCAAAAACTTTTAGTAATATGGAGGCAATATGTGAGTTTTAGGCCTATGTGCAGAGAAACAGAACTGTCATGATGGCAGCATGTTTCCAGATAAAGAAGGCAAAAGTCAGAAGAAGTAAGCAGCCTTCAGTTTCTTTTAATTCTTCAATATGTTTGGGGTTTCTGATTTTTTTTTCTGGTTTGACAATAGTTAAAAAAATAAAAAGTCACATTAATGTTTTGTGTAAGATTATTTTTATTATTTTTTTCCATGTTTTATATAAATTTTTATTATGAAGATTGTTGATGTTATTTTTTTTTCTTTTAATTATAAATATCAAAATGAATCCACCACAGGTATACATGTGTTCCCCATCCTGAACCCTCCTCCCTCCTCCCTCCCCATACCATCCCTCTGGGTCGTCCCAGTGCACCAGCCCCAAGCATCCAGTATCGTGCATTGAACCTGGACTGGCATCTCGTTTCATACATGATATTTTACATGTTTCAATGCCATTCTCCCAAATCTTCCCACCCTCTCCCTCTCCCACAGAGTCCATAAGACTGTTCTATATTTTTTTTCATCTAGAAGAAAGAAATACATCATTTCACCAAGCAAAATTTCTATGAAAAATACAGTTGTGATTAGTGATTAGTGTGTACATCATATTTTCATGCACATTCAGGAATATTGAAAAAAAATCCTTTGTTTTCTAAAATCTAAAATAATTCTTGAGTCCTAACTTTTTCAGAGAGGTGAATGAAAACTTAATCTCAGCCAACTCAGCATCCCCTCTATTTTCCCTCTGAGTTGCACTGAACCTTCAGGAAGTTTTGGTCTTGTTTGTTGTTTAGTTGCTAAACTGTGTCCAGCTCTTTTTACTACATTCCCATGGAATGCAGACCTCCAGGCTCCTCTGTCCACAGGAGTTACATAGTGACAAGACTTTGGGGATGCAGAGGGGAGGCATCTGGCCTGTTGTTTGCTGTGGGCACTGGAACACACAGAGATGTCCATCGTCCCACCTGAGTCTCAGTCACTGGCCCCTGAATATCCCAGAGCTTTCCCTGGTTGTTGTCAAAAAGACCCCATCAGGACGAGCAACTGTTGTCCTTTCTTGTGTTCCTGTCAGATGCACATAAATGATCAATTTTTCTTTCCACAGAATGTGGAAATCCTGGCTGGTCTGCTTTCAGGTCCTGTGTGCTGAGGAAGGCTACTCAGTCAATTCAGTTTTCTGGGGTCTTGCCCTTTCTCGAGGGGCTTCCCAGGTGACACTAGTAGTAAAGAGCCTGCCCGCTAATGCCAGAGACAAAAGGCAAGAGACACAGGTTTGATCCCTGGGGTGGCGAATTTCCCCTGGAGGAGGGCATGGCAACCCACTCCAGAATTCTTGCCTGGAGAATCCCGTGGACAGAGGAGCCTGGTGGGCTACAGTCTGTGGGGTCCCAAAAAGTTGGATATGACTGAGCAGGCACACACATCCTTTCTCAGAGGTGGAACTGGGAAACGAGACATGTGTCTTTCCTCTTTCTTGGGTGCCACAGGCCCACTCGGTTTTGTTTTCCTGCCTCTCTGAGGCTGTCACAGAAGCAAGATGAAAGACCTTTCATCATGGACCACTCACAGTGCGCTCATTGTGTCCCTTCTGACTCTTCTCTCTCACACATACAAGGAATGTTTTTGAAGTGGTGTGTAGAGTGGGAGGGTTGTTCTTTCTCATATTTCTTCTTACACCTTTCATCAGTATTATGAGTAATTTTTGTTCTTCTGAGGAGAGGAAGTTGATATGATACATTTAGTTTACTGCTGCTGCTGCTGCTGCTAAGTCGCTTCAGTCGTGTCTGACTCTGTGCGACCCCATAGACGGCAGCCCACCAGGCTCCTCCGTCCATGGGATTTTCCAGGCAAGAGTACTGGAGTGGGGTGCCACTGCCTTCTCCAACATTTAGTTTAGGGTTTAATAAAAAAAAAATAGCTGACTAAAATGAGATCTGAACCTCCTGTGTTTATTCAAATACAAATGTGTTTAATACTATTTCACTGTCTTCTATATCATTTAATAAAAGTTAGAAATGTCTCTTTATGCTTTTAACAGACTGATTAAACATAGTCCTATGAGGAGATCAAACCAGTCAATCCTAACAGAAATCAACCCTGACTATTCATTGGAAGGACTGTTGGCCAATACTTTGGCCACCTGATGCAAAGAGCTGAATTATTGGAAAAGACTCTGATGCTGGGAAAGATTGAAGGCAAAAAGGAGACAGGGACAGCAGAAGATGAGATGGTGAGATAGCATCCCTGACTCAGTGGACCTGAATTTGAGTAAACACTGGGGATGTTGGAGGACAGAGGAGCCTAGTGTGCTATAGCTCATGGGATCTCAAAGAGTAGGACATGACTTAGCAACTGAAGAAGAGCAACAGAGGAGCAAAAGAGACTTTTTTCTACCTGCTGCTCTACATTTTCTCCATAAAATGCCTGCCTGCTTGAGGTGGGGGAAAGGTCAAAGAGGAAAGGAAAGGTAAGAGGAAAAACATTCATTAGTAATTCAAAAATAATACCCTTCCAAACAAACTGTGGTATCAGGTTTACTTTACACATAAGTATTCTTCCTTTGGAAAATATGTTATTTTCTTTGGCAGCACAATCAGAGTTATATTACAGCAGTCTCATCCCAAATACATCAAAATTGATCTCGTTTCATGAAATACTTGAGAGCTGATTCTAAAGCAGGATAGTAAGAGGGAACAGTGGATAGCTTTGGGCTCAGAGGAAGAAAGAAACCGACTTCTTGAAAGAAAGATATGCACCTCCTTCCTTGTTTAATTCGAGTATGTCTAATGGTATTTTAACAAAATTAGGAATATTTTATTTTTAAATAGACACTAAAATAGTCCATCTGTTAACTGTCCATCTACTCACCTAATTTATAAATTATCTGAAGTGAACAAACATCTTCCTTCCTGCTACCCACTAGGATCAGACAACTAATACTACAATCAAGAATTACTCCCGAGTTGCTGTTGGTTTACTTTTTGTGAAACCATGTCTGGACGCGGCAAAGGCTGCAAAGGTCAGGGGAAAGGCGGCGCTAAGCGCCACCGTAAAAAAAAAAAAAAAAAAAAAAAGAATTACTCCCCACAAACTGTTTGATAATGTGTGTATGGGTTGACTTCCATGTACATATATGTACATCAGTCTTCATTCTAAGGCCAAATAGAATTTTTCAATTATATTTGTTTAATATAATTGCATTTATTAAACTAAAATTCTATGTTTCCTGGGGGTCCATAGTCATATTTGGGAGTCCAATGAGCCCTCAAATGTTAGTGTTGGCAAATATTAGTATTGTCAATGCTTTTTATTCTTTTGGTTGATTCAGGTGATTAAACATTTTCTGTGCAGTCTTATTCCTGAGTCCCTGAAAGTAGCATCTGAGTGATGTCATCCGGTTGCAAGTAGTTTATATGGGACAAGATTGGGACAAGCAGAAGGGAGAGAGCACAGAGAGTAATATAGAAGGGGAAAAGGCTATAAAGTGTGCCTTATTTAGCTGGTTACCACTTAGGACAGTCGGAGTTCCCACTGAGGAACCATGAAGAATATGCCTTAGATTTATCTCACTGAAGGACAAGGAGATGGGGCATCTGCTCACGTCCTCATGGCTTGAGAGTTGGCACCAGGGAAATTAACTCCTCTCACATTTACAACCTGTTCCTACTCACAGGAGATAAGAGAGCACTGTAGCTTTGGAAACTGAAAGAGAAGCCCACAGTGTTGCAACTGAGTAAGGTCCTAGCTGTGTTCGTAGCACCATCTTACATTTGATTTATTGAATTCTCTAAAGCTGCCTTCTCTTTGAAAAAAAAAAAAAAACTATCTTCCTTGCCTTGTCTTCCTTTCATAATCTAGTGTTTTCTAGGATTTTCTTTTTTCACTTACATCAATTCAGTTAGCCTTTGCCACACCCGTGTGATACGCAAATACTCACTCCATAACGTAGGTGAGAAGTCAGAGTCTCAGAGAAGAAAATTAACTTTCTGGACCTTGAAACTTCTCCCTTGTATTCTTTGCAATATACTAAGATGCTTCTATAGAAGTAATAGAAATTTAGAAAGACTTTTGAAACATGAATGATGTTTGGATTAAGTCATACTGATTCAAACTATAAATTCAGTCCTCAGGAAAAGAAAAAGAGAATGCTTTACTCAGAACTCTTCTGGTTGTGGCTGGCAGAAACCACACTTAGGTAAAGAAGAATTTATTGACTCAGGTAACCAAAGGGTAAACAGGAAGTCCTCTAGGTCAGGGATTTTCAGTATTTGGGATCTAATGCCTGATGATCTGAGGTGGAGCTTATGTAATAATAATAGAAATAAAGTACACAATAAATATAGTATGCTTGAATCATCCTGAAACCATCCTCCCCAACCCTGGTTCATGGAAATATTATCTTCCATGAAATCGGTCCCTGGTGCCAAAAAGATTGAGGACCTCTGCTAGATGACTCCATTTCTGTTTCTTGGTTTTCTCTGTATCTGCTATGAACCAACTTCTTCCCCAGGATAGAGTATGCTGCTGCTGCTCTAAGTCACTTCAGTCGTGTCGAACTCTGTGTGACCCCATGGACAGCAGCCCACCAGGCCCCTCCGTCCACAGGAGTGTCTAGGCAAGAATACTGGACTGGGTTGCCATTTCCTTCTCCAGAAGGATAGAGTATATTTTTGCCCTATTCAGAATTTGAGATTCAATCTTGAGATTAAAGGAAACATGGAATCTGGTCTCTCCAATCCAGAATTTTAAAACCCCAGAGAAGAGCTCTGATTGGCCCAGTTTCAAGCAGGCATGCACCTTTAAATAACTAATTGATACCAAAGTAGAAGGTTCTGCTTGAACATTTTGGCCTCCAGGTTGTAAGGAGACTCAGAGTAGAAACATTTTTAGACAGTATGCTAAGTCGCTGCAGTCGTGTCCGACTCTGTGTGACCCCATAGACAGCAGCCCACCAGGATACCCCGTCCCTGGGATTCTCCAGGCAAGAACACTGGAGTGGGTTGCCATTTCCTTCTCCAATGCACGAAAGTGAAAAAATAAAGTGAAGTCGCTCAGTCGTGTCCGACTCAGCAATCCCATGGACTGCAGCCCACCAGGCTCATCCATCCATGGGCTTTTCCAGGCAAGAGTACTGGAGTGGGGTACCATCACCATGTTTCAATTTGGGACAAAGTAATTGCTATCTATCTCTTCTAAAAGGGATAATAATGTAATATCTACAGAATAAAAAAAATATTGGTATTCATTTAAGAAAAACTTAAATACTTTTTCTATGTCTTTTCATTTTTTTTCTTAATAAGATTTAACCAAGTGGACAAATTGCTGTGGTGTTTTGATGCTGTCTAGGCACAATCATTCGGAGAAGGCAATGGCGAGCCACTCCAGTACTCTTGCCTGGAAAATCCAATGGACAGAGGAGCTGGTAGGCTGCAGTCCGTGGGGTCGCTGAGTCGGACACGACTGAGCAACTTCACTAACCCACTCCAGTGTTCTTGCCTGGAGAATCCCAGGGACAGGGGAGCCTGGTGGGCTCCCGTCTATGGGGTTGTGCAGAGTCGGACACGACTGAAGCGACTTATCAGCAGCAGCAGCAGGAGGCACAATCATTATCCTAGTTAAGGGAAGAAAACCCTAAAGAAATGAGATGCAAAATTATTTTTGTATTAAGTATTGGTTATTATCAGTTAAGGTCTAAACTATTGTTATACTTTTTCCTCAAGTAAAATAAGAGAATTAATATCAAAATATTTGGGAAAAGAAGAGCTATGCTTTGTAAGATATGGTTTTGGGAAAAAAACTGGAAATACAGTATTACAACTAAGAAAGTAGCTATGGTTAATAGTGAACAGCACATAACAGAAGCTTAGTGAACTAGAAAATATGTCAGAAGAATATATCCAGTGGAGGCATGAGAGGAGGCATGAGAGGACAAAAGGATGGAATAATGAAGAGGGCAAGAAATAAGGGGTTATTGGGAAGGCCAAACAGATGTATAACTTGAGTTATAGAAGGAAAAAAGAAAGAGTAGAGGAAGAGCAATCTTTAAAAAACAATGGCACCTTTTTCTCCCCATCTTCCTTTAACTTCCTCTCTTGCTTTTTCCCCCCATATTCACTTTTCTTCCAATCTGCTCTTCCTTTTCTATCTATACTTTCCAAAGTGGAAGTGTTATCATGGTGGCTGAGATTACAGAGCAGTATGCAGGTATTAGGAGCCACAAGGGTTATTTTAAAACTCACTAGAAAAGGTACATGCACCCCAATGTTCATAGCAGTACTCTGTAGAGTTATTAAGTCATAGAAGCAACCTAAGTGTCCATCAGCTGAGTAGTGGATAAAGAAGATGTAGTACATATACACAAATGGAATACTAATCAGCCATAAAAAGAATGAAGTAATGTCAACTGGACTGCAAGGAGATCCAACCAGTCCATCCTAAAGGAAATCAGTCCTGAATATTCATTGGAAGGACTGATGCTGAAGCTGAAGCTCCAGTATTTTGGCCACCTGATGCGAAGAACTGACTCATTGGAAAAGACACTGATGCTGGGAAAGATTGAAGGCAGGAGGAGAAGGGGACGGCAGAGGAAGACATGATTGGACGGCATTACTGACTCAATGGACATGAGTTTGAGCAAGCTCCAGGAGTTGGTGATGGACAGGGAAGCCTGGTGTGCTACAGTCCATACAGAGTCGGACATGACTGAGTGACTGAACTAACTAAATGCCAAGTGTAGCAACATGGATGGACCTAGAGATTACTGAAAAGTGAAGTAAGCCAGACAGAGAAAAACAAATAGCATATGATATCATTTATATGTGGAATCTAAAATGCGATACAAATGAACTTATTTACAAGACAGAAACAAGCTCAGAGACATAGAAAATAAACAAGGTTACCCTGGTGGCTCTGCAGTGGGGGAGACCAGGGTTCATTCCCTGGGTCGGGAAGATGCCCTGAAGAATGAAATGGCAACCCACTCCAGTATTCTTGCCTGGAAAATCCCATGGGTGGAGGAGCCTGGCAGGCGACAGTTACAGATGGGGTCACAAAGAGTCGGACACAACTGAGCGACTTTACTTTCTTTCTTCCAAGATTACCAAAGAGGGAAGGGGGGAGTGTTAGATTAGGAATTTGCTAAAATATACACAGCACTATATATAAAATAGATAAACAACAAGGACCTATTGTATTACAGAGGGAACTGTACTCAGTATCTTGTAATAACATATAATGGAAAAGAATCTAAAAAATAAATGTGCATGTAACTAAATCACTTTGCTGTACCCCTGAAATTAACACAATATTATAAATCAACTATATTTCAATAAAAATTGTTTAAAAAAATTTTTTGAAGTAAAATTCAGTAACTTCCTCTGAGAAACCTTTCCCTTTACTTATTAAGCAGAATAATACACATAAAACAACACACAGATATAGGTGATACAGGCATAGATAGAGATACAGATACAAGAGGCATGCTTTAAAAATTAGGAACTAAATAAATAAATAGGGCACAGAAAGCATTAAAGTAAAAAAGCATACACACAAAAAGCTAAAAGAAATGTGGCATAGCAAATTCATATCTTAAAAATTAGATTATAAGTCAAGAAGTATTGCTGAAGATGAGAGACATTACACAATGAGAAGGTCAGTTCAACAGAAAAGTATAACAATTCTATGTGTGTATACTTCTAGCCATAAAGCAAACAACAAATGTAAAAAAAAAAAAAAAATCATAACTATGTTCTTTGAACACGAATAATTCCCTGTAGTTCAGTTGGTAAAGAATCTGCCTTCAATGCAGGAGACCCAAGTTCGATTCCTGGGTTGGGAAGATCCCCTGGAGAAGGAAGTGGCAACCCCCTCCAGTATTCTTGCCTGGAGAATCCCATGGACAGAGGAGCCTGGCAGGCTACAGTCCATGGGGTTGCAAGAGTCAGACATGACTTAGCGACTAAACCGCCACCACGAAACAATATCATGACAAGGGGGACATAATCTAAAACTTCAAGATTGGATTAACATTTGAAAAGCAGAGGATCTGATTCATCCTTTCTTATATTAACAGGATAAAAAAGAAAAAGAATAAGATCATCTTAATGCTTCTTAGATGAGGAAAATATATTTGACAACTCAAGCCTCACTTATGCTGAATTTTCTTAGCAAACGAGGAATACAAAGGAACTTTTATTTGATAAAGAATATCTAAAAAAATTTAATATCATACGGTAGTGAAATTTAAATGCTTTCCAACTGAGTTAGAGAATAAATTAAGGTTGTCTACTTAGACCACTACTAAAAAACATTATACCAGAAGTCCTAGCCAGAATACTAAAGCAGTAAAAGAAATGAGCAAATAAATTCGGAAAGAATAAAAACTATTATTTATAGATATTTTGCACATTGAAAATCTAAATGAATCTCCAAAAAATATTATAATTGATAAATGAATTTTCCAAAATCATAGGATACAAAGTAAACATTTTTATGGTATTCAGTTCAGTTCAGTTGCTCAGTAGTGTCTGACTCTTTGCGACCCCATGAATCGCAGCACACCAGGCCTCCCTGTCCATCACCCACTCCCGAAGTTCACTCAAACTCCCATCCATCGAGTCAGTGATGCCATCCAGCCATCTCATCCTCTGTCATCCCCTTCTCCTCCTGCCCCCAACCCCTCCCAGCATCAGAGTCTTTTCCAATGAGTCAACTCTTCCCATGAGGTGGCCAAAGTACTGGAGTTTCAGCTTTAGCATCATTCCTTCCAAAGAAATCCCAGGGCTGATCTCCTTCAGAATGGACTGGTTGGATCTCCTTGCAGTCCAAGGGACTCTTAAGAGTCTTCTCCAACACCACAGTTCAAAAGCATCAATTCTTCAGTGCTCAGCCTTCTTCACAGTCCAACTCTCACATCCATACATGACCACAGGAAAAACCATAGCCTTGACTAGACGGACCTTTGTTAGCAAAGTAATGTCTCTGCTTTTGAATATGCTATCTAGGTTGGTCATAACTTTTCTTCCAAGGAGTAAGCGTCTTTTAATTTCATGGCTGCAGTCACCATCTGCAGTGATTTCTGACTCTTCTGTTGACCATGATGGCTACTCCATTTCTTCTAAGGGATTCCTGCCCATAATAGTAGATATAATGTTCATCTGAGTTAAATTCACCCATTCCAGTCCATTTTAGTTTGCTGATTCCTAAAACGTCAAGAGATTATGGTATAGCCATATGTATATATAGTGGTATATAATATATATGTGTGTGTGTGTGTGTATATATATGTATATATATATATACAACATCTCCTTTGTTAATTCATCCATTATTAAAAACTTAGGTTGCTTACATAACTTGGCTATTTTAAATAATACTGCAATAAGTATTGGGGTGCATATATCTTTTCAAATTTCTGTTTGCTTTTCTTCAGGTAAATGCCCAGAAGTGAAATTGCTGGATCATATGGCAGATCTATTTTTAATTTTTTGAGGCGCCCCCAAACTATTTTCCATAGTGGCTGTATCAATACACATTCCCACCAACAGTGCATGAAGTTTCCCTTTCTCCACACCCTTGCCAACACTTGCCATTTGTTGTCTTTTTGATAACAGCTCTTCTGGCAGGTGTGAGGTGGTATCTCATGTGGTTTTGATCTGCATTTGCCTCATGGCTAGTGATGTCAAGCGTCTTTTCATGTGTCTGTTGGCCATCTGTATGTCTTCTTTGGAAAATATGGCTGTTCAGCTCCTCTGCCTAATTTTTCAGTCAGACTGTTGATTTTTTTGATGTTGAGTTGTATGAGTTCTATGTACATATTTTATACTAACCCCTTATGGGATCTATCATTTGCAAATATCTTCTTTCAGTGGGTTGATTTTTCATTGTATTGTTGGCAGCAGGCTTCTTTTGGGCCTTTTTGCTTACTGTAGAATGAGAGTCTTTCGATGAGTACCTCACAGGAATGGCTGGTGCTAAACTAGTTAAACCCAGGTGGCCATTTTGAAGCCAGTGTCTCCTAAGATTTGCTTATTGGAAGTGCCGTAAAATGGAGTTACACTATGTTCTGATTTCTTATTGGAAGTGCCGTAAAATGGAGTTACACTATGTTCTGATTTCTTCTCTTTGTAGAGTGACTCTGTCCTCCAAGTACAGCATTTCAGGCCTGGCCAGTTCCAAGAATGAGGAGATATTATTATAGATCAGAACATCTCAACAAAGCAAATTCTGCTCTTCTGGCTCCCAAATTCCTAAAAGGAACACACTTGTTAGATTTGGTGGTAGTAATTAGGCTAAATTAAACACTTTGGGGCTGCTTGCTTAATGAAATGTCACAAAAGCCGCACCAAAATGCTCCACCAAAATGCTCCCTGAAAAACCTTCAGACTTGCTTGGATTAATGACAGCTACTCTCTCCTTTAAAGAACTAAACCTCAGATTTCCAACAGTTCACAAAAGCAGTTCTGAAAACTTTTCTCATTAAACATGGGAACACACTGCCCTTGAGTCCTGGAATGTAATTGCTTCAAGTGAAATATCATGTAATACTAACCTACTTGGACATCCCCTAAACTTTCAAGTGTCTCATTACTTCTAAGGATAGTTAATGCACTACCTAATGCTTCCAAAACTTATAGGAAACAGGAAATGAAAGTGGATAGCCAAGTCTGCTAAGATAATCATAATATTCACACTGGCCTCCACAGAATCATAACAGTATTCATTGAGGCATCACTAGATGTCAAGTGCTTCACATTTATTGATTCATTTTTTCCTCACAAACAACATTGTTTTCCTATTTTGCACGGAAAAAAAAAAGGAGGCACAGAGAAAGTAATATGCCTGGTGTCACTAAGAAAGAAATTCTTAAAGTCAGGATTCAAATCTCCATACTCTGCAATGCTGCATTATTCTCTCCTTTAAAATAACTCTGGATTCCTGAGAATGACTCATGAGTTTTCTCAGCCGTTTTTACTCTGTTGAATTGCATCTACTATGTGGGAAGAGGACAGACCAGCTCAGAGCAGATGATCAGGGCCCTTCCTTAAGGAAAGGAAAGATATTATTATAGGTTAGAACATCTCAACAAAGTAAATACTGCTGCTTCTGGCTCACAATTTCCTAAAATGAATAAACTAACAAAAAGTTGTTAGATTTGGTGGTAGCAACCTGGGTCAACTACAGTATTTCCTATTACTCAGTGCATGCTATGGGTGCTAAGTCTTACCTTTTTATTGTGTGGAATACAGTTTGCCTTCTGACTGTGGTCAAAGGTATGAATGTGTTGTAAGAACCTGTTGATAAAGGGGCATCAAGAACAAAAAGAGCCCTAGGACCTTAGATTTAGGAGGAGAAACTGCACAGGCTCATTTCTTTCTGTTGTGAAATGGAGCTCGATTGAGGAGCCCTTTGGGGACCACTGTCTAAAAATATTAATGATATATTTCATTGACAATCTATGGGCTCAGTTGCTCAGTTATATCCAACTCTTTGCAATCACTTCTCTGTCCATGAAATTTTCCAAACAAGAATAATGGAGTGGGTTGCCATTTCCTACTCCTACTCTGACATCGATAATCTATGCAGGCAGAATATTAGGCATTTCATGCATTATTTTATTTAATTCTTATGTCTACAACAGTACTGTTGTCTCCATTTTACAGCTAACAACTACAGTGCTAGTCAGTAACAGAGACAGAGTTTTAACTTCAGTCTGTTTTTTTTTTTAATCTTTATTTTATATTGGAGCACAACTGATCAGCAACGGTGCATTAGTTTCAGGCATACAGCAAAGTGATTAAGTTGTACATATACAGGTATCTATTCTTTTTCAAATTCTTTTCCCATTTAGGTTATTGTAGAATATAGAGCAGTGCTACCTTTGTTATAAAGTAGGGCCTTGTTGGGCTTCCCTGGTCGCTCAGATGGTAAAGAATCCGCCTGCAATGCAGGAAACCTAGGTTCAATCCCTGGGTTGGGAAGATCCCCTGGAGGAGGGCATGGCAACCCACTCCAGTATTCTTGCCTGGAGAACCCCCATGGACAGAGGAGCCTAGCGGGCTACAGTCCATGGGGTGGCAAAGAGTTGGTCACGGCTGAGCGACTAAGAACAGTACAGATCCTTGTTGGTTATCTATTTTAAATACAGCAGAGTGTATATGTCTATCCCCAAAACTTCAGTCTGTTTTAATACAAAAGAGTTCCTCAATGTTACTCTAGTTTTCCACAAAAAGGACTTAAAATGTATTTTTTCACACTGATGTAGGAACTGCCCGATTTTTGTTGTATTGTGTCCTGGG
Source organism: Bos indicus (assembly GCF_029378745.1). Taxonomy (NCBI): domain Eukaryota; kingdom Metazoa; phylum Chordata; class Mammalia; order Artiodactyla; family Bovidae; genus Bos; species Bos indicus. Next base: position 44,235,769 of record NC_091762.1, on the reverse strand, counting down.
CAGAGATCCCAGGCAGCTCAGTTGCAGACAAATGGATGATCTTCAAAGGTTGTCAAGAGCCAGAAAAAACTCAGGGACTTGGGAACTTGAAGTCAAAGCGAGGAGGCAGTTGGAGAATGAAGGGGTAGGGGGGCGGCAGTCAAGGCGAACAATATGGCAAAAACATAGTCCTCAAAACTGAAGATATCTGTTACAATAGGGTCCAATAACTCTTTTCTTAGGCTCGACCTGGATTTGGTCTCCAAACTATAGCTAATGTTCTTTCTTGCCACATCTGGGTGTCATATAAATAGAACACTGGCAATCAGCCTTTCAGTTCCTCACAAGAGCACACCTGAATGACAGCTACAGTAAATCTGACCAGTGGTTCTGAGAGATTTCTTGATATATACCCTTGTTTCTGTCTCCTTCAACCAATAAAACTCTCCATTTTCTAGCAAAATATGTCAATAGTAACAGAAAGTAGGCCCATTTAAAACCTTTATGAACAAGCTCTTATTTCAAGATGGCAAGCCTTACCATTTAAATCACAAATTTTACCAGTTAAAGTGTAACTTCATGCCTTGGTAGATACACAATTATTTAACTCAGTTGAAAGTTACAGTGGAATAAACACTAGATGATTGCTGCTAAATGATCAATGTATTCATTAGGATTCTTTCCATTGCAAGTGGCCAAAAAAATGCATCTGAAAGAAGATTACATTTAAAGGGAGAGATTTTTGACTCATATATGTGTAAGTGAGTGCTAGCTCTTGGAACAGCTGGTTTCAAGTAATGTCATCAGTGCCTGCTTCCAAGTGTTGTCTCGACACATCTATATGTGTTATTCTCATCCTCATTTCCTTTGGACATTGTCCTTCATGTGGTACATGTTCCGTGGGAGAGGTGATGATGTCAATCTGTCTGCAAGTAGAGCAGATTGCAGGCTGTCCTCTTCCAACTTTAGAAGAGACCCAGAGAAGGACTGGGTTTGACTCAAACAATCACTTGCATACCCCTTTGGACAAGCATTATTAGAGGGAATGGATGCCATAGTCTGCAGTTACTCTGTGGCTTGTGTGGTAGAGCAGGGTGATCAACAGCTTCACCAGATTCACATGGTAGGGATCCCAAACAAAAATGGAAGTGATTTTTCCAGAAGTAGAGAAATGAGATAGTAGGGTGAATAATAAAAAAGCAGAAAAACAAATAAAAATAGGTATCTTCTTTAGTCAGTTCAAAGAGAGAGAGAGAGAGAGAGATCTTATTTAATTTAATCAGATATCCATTCTACTTGGGTCTGGAAGCCCCAGATATTTTTTGCTTTCAAGAATATTCCATGTGCTCAAACTCATAGTTAGGGGAAAGACAGCAACATAGTTGGACTAGAAACTGAAGTGTTATCTTTGGGTCAGAGTCAAATGGAACAAAAGCTACAACTGAGTGCTACCAGGTATGTATCAATCTTTATATGAGACATTTTTTTTTTCCTTAAGCCCTGAACACTTTAGAACCTAAGGTGAGTTAATCACCATGGAATAAATTAGTCTCTAGGCTAAATTTGAAGACTTATTTCAGAAACGCTTTCTAAACATTTGCTATTGTAGGATCAAGATCAATTTCCACAAAACATTAGAGTTATTTCCCATTTTGTTTCTATAAGTTATTACAAAGGTGATTAGTGACTAATTTCTTTTGTTAACTTATCAAGCTTAAAATTTCTTTTTTATTCTCTTTCAAGTCCTTCCTCTTCAAAAAGTAGGATATTTATATGGAAATAATATTCCTTTTCAGTATTATTTCCTTTTCAATTTTTTGCATTTGACATTCTGAAAAATAGAAAACACAGAGACTAAAGAGGAAAATCTTCCTTTCATTATCTCACATACATAGCTGCTTTTACAAGTATGGTTATACCATCCTTTCAAAACAGACAAGAATGTGAAAGAACTTGGCTGAACTATGGAATCTTTCATGATTAAAATGGAAATTTTTGCTGGGAAAAGGGAGACAGTTGAAATATTGTTCTTATACAACCTTGTAGTAATATTTTGAATAAGAATTTAATTTATATGCTCATATTGTAGAATCTTAAAGCACAGCAATCCACATGTAAATATGTAATGTCAGCTTGCTTTCTTTCAGAGTATTTATTCCAAAAGCTCCCCATGTACAATAGTATTCTGGGAGATTTTTTTTTTTTTTTAATATTTGAAAAACTGCGTAGGTGGCTCACTGTTGAGTGGAAATTCTAGAGCTTTAAAGCTCTACAAGCTTAGGAATGTTGGTAATTGTCAAAAGCAGATGTTCTTCTTGACCTCGACAATAATATATAGCATATACAAAAGTGCTGTGTGCATTAGGGTGACCAAATGATAGGCTTGACTGTCTTTGTAGTCTATTTAAAGTTTGGAGAGAAAAATACTAAAGAGAAATGTTATTGAGTTCAAGGATTATAAAAAACAAAGAAACAAGTAAAATTTATTGTCCTTTAGACAGAATCCCACTGCTGCCTGCATCTCACAGTAATTCTAGAAATAGTAACCACCGCTAAAGATTTTTCTCAAATTGTTTCTCTCTGGATGTTCCCAACATGATCAGCGAATATTCAAAAAGAAACTTGAGGGGGAAGAAGAGATTTGGGTGAACACCTTTGCTTGTCTTTTGATTTTTTTTTTTTTTTTTGATGGAGAAAGAGAAACGTGATTTCTGTGTGTGTGTGTGCTTAGTCTTCATCATGTCTGACTCTTTGCAACCCCATGGACTATAGCCCACCAGGCTCCTCTGTCCACGGGGATTCTCCAGGCAAGAATACTGGAGTGGGTTGCCATGCCCTCCTCCAGGGGAATCTTCCCAACCCAGGGACCAAACCCAGGTCTCCCACATTGCAGGTAGAGACTTTACTGTCTGAGCCACCAGAGAAGACCCACATGATTTCTAAGCACATGCAAACATGAAATCAGAGTTGATGAAACACATTCAAACAATGTGGTTACATATCTCCATCTTAACAAATTAATCAAATTCTTTCTATTTTTAACATTGAAAAACAAACATCATTCACACATATAAATGAAAGATTCATAGTTTTAAATGTATTTTTGTTTTAAGGTCAGAAGACTATGATACAGTGACTCATAAATTTGGAATATTTATTCAGTTGCTAGTTTCTGAACTCATATTATATATAAAGTACATTATTAAAGCAACGAGGAAAAGGATGATGAACAGGACAAAATCATTATTTTGCATGAGCGTTCAGTGTTATTCAACTGTCATTGACCCCTTTTCCCAGTGACTTGCCTTGTTCAATACTTTAATAATAAAACTCCATCAACAAAATATCTTATTGGCTGAGTAAAAAGTATGTATTATATTCGAAGGAACACTCTTTGGCTTTTAAGTAGAAAATAATTCAAAAGCCAAGTTATCTAATGAAAACTGAATAATCATATGTGGCATAACATCTTGATCAAAACACTAATTGCCATCTTTGATATGCTTCCTCTGGGTTGAGGATCCCTTAGGATTTCTTTGTGGAAGCATCAGAGAAAAGAAGTTTGAAGAAACCCATTCTTTTCATCTCGACTTTCAATAAGTTAAAAAAGAAAGCATGGTTAGAGCCTCTAGAAATGTCTTTACATAGATCAGTTCTCATAAACAATTCTCAATATCAAAATATCAAGAGAAATCCTTTCTCCTATTGTATTTGGAGAGGAGCAGTAATAGCCCTGAATTTTATTTCACCAAGCTTTAGTCTGGTAAGATTAATGTGTATTCAGCAGGTAAGAGATTTCATAAGGGATTCTAAGTTTCCCATTTGAAACGCTAGTATTTTCTAAATCAGACACCATATATTAAGGCCAAAATGTAGTGGCCAATGAGTTATATAGAGCTCTCTCATGGGTTCAAGTGGATAATTCCTTTGCTAATATCATTGAAGTTCATTAAAGAGGGGATGCTATTATTTCCTGGTTTCAAAAAATATTCCCTGTCCTAATAGCACTGTGGAATAAAATGGCTGCCTCCTATTTCCCCATTCTCTTGTCAGTCAACAAATTTGTGCCAGTTCAGCAACAACATCCCATTTCTGCAGTAGTGATCCTGGAGGGACTGGTAAGAGATGTCAACCCACACTTCTGATTGGATCCCCAAACCCTCTGAAGAGTTGCATGCAAAGCAGGAACAAATGAGGTCATCAGATGAAGAACTCAATCAGACTTATTTAGTCAACAACATCTGAGATAACTCTTTGTCAGTAATGGAGATATGAAAAAAAAATGTTTTTCAATTATAGCACAAAGCTTCATTTACTTTTCATATCATGCCTTCTTACATCATTATGAAATAAATTTTTAGCTGTATGACCTTAGGCAAGAAGCTTTATGAACTGAGTACTATCTCAAAATACTTATCCAGAAGGACTGCTGTGAGAATTAAATGAGATAACGTATAAAAAAGAACAGTGCCTGGTAAACAGAGCAATAATACTATTCCCCCTAAAGGGCACCATTCACAATGATTTCTGTACATGGAGACCCCTGGAACTAGGCAATGGCAAAATATGCTGGCAAATATGAATAGCTAAAAAAATAAGCAGCACATGGCAAAGCATAGAGTGTGCATTATATATTCTATTTTTCTCTGTGTATCAGGAAATAATAGTGATGAAGCTGTTATCTGCTAAAGCTTCCGTGTCTGTCAACACATCTACTTTATGTATGGGATCATTTTCTGAGAAATGATAGTGAATTAAATCAGTGGTGTGTTGTGTTATTATAGCATGGCTTCTATGGAACTATGCTCTGAGCAACCTAGTCTGGACATTTCTCTTCCATCCTCTTCAAATACTCTCAAGTCATACCATGCATTCAACAACAGTCCTTTTCAGCTGCTATTCATACATACTTTTTGCCGCCAATGCTTCCAGTAAGCTGAGATGTTTCTGATGCGTGTGGAATCACATGTGAAGGAATCACCTTCAGAGTGTGATTCCTAATTGCTAACTTATATGTACTTTTTGTTTCCTTCACTATTTCTTTGAAACGGACCACAACCTCAAAAATAAATAAATAAAACACCATAATAATTTCTCAGGTGTTTCTTAGATATAGGTAGCATGGTTATTTACATATATTTTTAGCAGCCTTTACAGGTCAAGTCTATTCACTGTATCAAAATAAATGGAAGAAATAGAAATTACAACAAAGGGAAAAAAATCATTGCAGAAAGCATTAAACTCAAGATTACACATTAGTGTTCATGACTATAAAGTGCACAGAGAGCCATGCAAATGCACAGAGAATGGAAACACAAAGTCACCACGTCCTGGCACTGGTGGGAGTGAAAATTAGTTAAGTGCTTTGCAGAGAAATTTGACCACACTTATTTAAATTGAATTTAAACATGCCCTACATTTCAGCAAGTCCACTCAGTCGTGAACTTCAGAGAAACTAGCACATGGAGAAATCATTAGAATATATTTCAGCATTGCTCCTATCAGTGAAAAACTGGGGAGAACCCAAATATCTATCAAATAAGAGTGATAAATTGAAATGTAGTCATACAAAAAAATATTAAAAAGCAGTTAAATTAATGAACACAAATAAACATGGATAAATTGCAAAAATATATTCTTGATTGAAAAAAGCAGGCTGCATTATTCATTCAGTTTTTTTTTTTCAATGAGTATTTTTTAAGTATTTTCTGTGCATCACATATACAAGATTGTTCTAAGTAACAAGAATACTGGAATGGGTAGCCATTCCTTTCTTCAAGGGGATCTTCCCAACCCAGGGATCAAACCTGAGTCTCCTACATTTCAGGTAGATTCTTTACCTCTGAGTCACCAGGGAAGCCCAAGCCTATAGTCTATACTGCATTAAAGATACCAATGTCACTTTTAAGCTAGACCTGGTCTAAGGGCCAACAAATCAAATTTAGTTCCCATTTGGGAAATCAGTGCTACTTCAGAGACAAGGTGTTTAGAACTATGAAGAAAATTATAGTAAAAGAAAGTAATTTCTTATGGGTATAGAAAGATTAGCAAACCTATGAATATAACAAACATTACATCATGAAAAACACAAGAGTCTAGTTTTAAAAGAGTACTTGGAACATGTGATTTTTATATTCTTTTCAGTTCTATCAATATTAGGCACAGTAGTGACAGAGAAAAGTGTAACTCTGCCATCTGCTGTTAGGTTTAACAGCCTGAAGCTTAAAAATGTATATGTGACATGTGAGTGTCATTAGTCGTTAGGAAAAAGCAAATTAAAATCTCAATGAGATACCACTACACTGGGGGTCAGTGAACTTTTGCTGTAAAGAGCCAGATTATAAATATTTTAGGCTTTATAGGCCAGATGATCTCTATCACAGCTCTTTAATTCTATCACCTTAAAGCAAAAGCAGCCATAGAAAAGAAATTAGCAAATGTACATCATTATGTTCCAATAAAGCTTTATTTAAAAAACCAGGTGATGGACTGGATTTGGCCTATGAAACATAGATGCTGACTTCACTTTATCTACAATCTTTAGAACAGCTAAATTAAAAAGACTGACTGTACCAAGTATTGGTGAGGTTGTGAAACAACTGGAATTCTTAGACACTTCTGATGGGAATGTAACAAGCAACCACTGGAGAAAATAGTTTGGCAGTTTTTTAAAGACTAAACATATACCTATCCTATGACCCAGCATTCCTCTCCTAAATATTTACCCAATAAAAATGAAGTGCAAAGTCTTATACATGACTTTCAGAGTAACTTTATGTACATAACCAAAACCTGCAAATAATTCAAATGTTCATGAACAGGTAAATGGATACACAAATTTCAATATATCCATACAATGGGCTAATCCTCAGAAATCAAAAAAATAGACTATTAAAATACACACAATATGGGTGTATCTCAAAATAATTATGCAGAATGAAAGATACCAAGCAAATAAGGATACATACTATATGATTCAACTTAATATAAAATTCTAGAAACAGAAAATTAATCTATAGTGACAAAGAAGAGATCAGTGTTTGTCTGAGGTTGAGGGTAGAAGCAGGGAAGGGTGGGAAATAAGGATTACAAAGACTATGAAGAAACATTTGAGAATGATGAATACCTTCAACGATTTTATTTTAATCATAGTTTCATGAGTGTACACAGACATAAAAACTGGCACAAAGACAGAAATATAGATCAATGGAACAAAATAGAAAGCCCAGAGATAAATCCACGCACATATGGACACCTTATCTTTGACAAAGGAGGCAAGAATATACAATGGATTAAAGACAATCTCTTTAACAAGTGGTGCTGGGAAAACTGGTCAACCACTTATAAAAGAATGAAACTAGAGCACTTTCTAACACCATACACAAAAATAAACTCAAAATGGATTAAAGATCTAAACGTAAGACCAGAAACTATAAAATTCCTAGAGGAGAACATAGGCAAAACACTCTCCTACATACATCACAGCAGGATCCTCTATAATCCACCTCCCAGAATATTGGAAATAAAAGCAAAAATAAACAAATGGGACCTAATTAAAATTTAAAGCTTCTGCACAACAAAGGAAACTATAAGCAAGGTGAAAAGGCAGCCTTCAGAATGGGAGAAAATAATAGCAAATGAAGCAACTGACAAACAACTAATCTCAAAAATATACAAGCAACTCCTACAGCTCAACTCCAGAAAAATAAATGACCTAATCAAAAAATGGGCCAAAAAACTAAATAGACATTTCTCCAAAGAAGACATTCAGGTGACTAACAAACACATGAAAAGATGCTCAACATCACTCATTATCAGAGAAATGCAAATCAAAACCACTATGAGGTACCATTTCACGCCAGTTAGAATGGCTGCGATCCAAAAGTCGACAAGCAATAAATGCTGGAGAGGGTGTGGAGAAAAGGGAACCCTCTTACACTGTTGGTGGGAATGCAAACTAGTACAGCCACTATGGAGAACAGTGTGGAGATTCCTTTAAAAACCGGAAATAGAACTGCCTTATGATCCAGCAATCCCACTGCTGGGCATACATACTGAGGAAACCAGAATTGAAAGAGACACGTGTACCCCAATGTTCATCGCAGCACTGTTTACAATAGCCAGGACATGGAAGCAACCTAGATGTCCATCAGCAGATGAATGGATAAGAAAGCAGTGGTACATATACACAATGGAGTATTACTCAGCCATTAAAAAGAATACATTTGAATCAGTTCTAATGAGGTGGATGAAACTGGAGCCTATTATACAGAATGAAGTAAGCCAGAAAGAAAAACACCAATACAGTATACTAACGTATATATATGGAATTTAGAAAGATAGTAACAATAACCCTGTATACGAGACAGCAAAAGAGGCACTGATGTATAGAACAGTCTTTTGGACTCTGTGGGAGAGGGAGAGGGTGGGATGATTTGGGAGAATGGCATTGAAATATGTATAATATCATATATGAAACGAGTTGCCAGTCAAGGTTCAATGCATGATACTGGATGCTTGGGGCCGGTGCACTGGGACAACCCAGAGGGATGGTATGGGGAGGGAGGAGGGAGGAGGGTTCAGGATGGGGAACACGTATACCTGGGGCGGATTCATTTCAATATATGGCAAAACCAATGCAATATTGTAAAGTTAAAAAATTAAATTAAAAAAAAAACATCAAATTGTAACACTTTAAATGTACACAAAAGCTATTGCCTGAGAGATAAAAGGTAATGGTACAAAGAAATGATTTCCTTCAAAGGGCACTGTGGATGAGGCTACATCTGATCCCTTCCTGTGTAGTCATGGCTTAGTGTTGGGCATCTCCACTCAACTACAAAGGTATCTGTGTTCAGATTTAATTTTAAAAGTTATAAAGTTCATAAGCAAAAATGAACTAAACAGGATCTTAGTAACCAACTTCTTGTATGTACCCTCATATGTGGAGATTTCAGCAAAGCTGATGAGCAAAATTTGTATTGTAACAAAATTTTTTTATTTAATATCAACTTGGCCACAATAATAGGCTGAATTCTTTGTGGGCTTTAACTAGTGGCAACGGTGACTCATATTTTAGGAGTGAAAGCCAAGATTGTAACTATGCTGAGAGATTAAAGGAATCTATCATCATTAAGATGATCATAAAAATTCAGTCATGTAGATTTAAAGAAGGGGTTCCCTGGAGGCTCAGATGATAAAGAATTTGCCTGCAATGCAGGAGACCTGGATTCAGTCTCTGGGTTGGGAAGATCTCCTGGAGAAGAGAACAGCAACCCACTCTAGTATTCCATGGACAGAGGACTCTGGCCAGCCACAGTCCATGGGGTCACAAAGAGTCAGATACAACTGAGCGACTCACACACACACACACACACTCACACACGCACTCACACTTTAGGAAACTTCAGAAACTTACTTGTTTTATTAGAAGTGTGGCATTCTAGCCCAGCAGATTTTAGGGGTTTCCTGCACAAAGTCAGAGTTCCCGTAGTCTTTTAAATATAAACATGAAAATTGATCATGCAGCTTTATATAAAAAACAAAATGGATCATTGTTTTTTGAGGAAGCATCTAGGATGTGGTCAAAGGTCAGGCTCCACTGTGCTCCCTCCAGGGCCTGGCACAGTGCCTGAGAGTACACAGAGGGTGCTCAATACATGAAAACCGTGGTCTCCTCTACAGCTGTCACTTAAGAACTGAACTTGCATACTAATACAATCTTAAGGCAGCTTTAAGAAACATTAAACTAAGAGCAATCAGTAAGTGTATAATCTTTGAAAACCAATGGCACTGAAGCAAGTTTTAAGCCTAAAAACAATAATAGTAATAAGATCACCATAGTAATAATAATACAAATAATGATAAGAAGAATATTGGATGCTTATTATATGCCAGGCATTGGCTAAATGCATTACAGTTGTGATTTCTTTTACTTCTCATGACAACCATGTAAGATAGATATTACTGTTATCATCATTTTAGACTATACTAATCCATTAACCACATTTTTATGCAGGGAATGGACCACATCTTTCTTATGCTCCACTGCATACCCAGCACCAAGCCTGCTTTCTAACACAACAGGTATTTGTAAGTACAAATCTATAGCAAAGTTAGGACTCAATGTAGGTCACCCAGAGTCCGAGTTCTATTTTGCTTATTGTTCTTTATTTATGTCAGTAAAAATCAAAACAACCTAAATGTTCAATGATATAGAAATGGTTAAATGCCTTTTGCTACAGTGGCTCTAGGGGTAAAATACAGCCAGGAAAATGTTAATTTAAAAAACTAAATAGTAATATGAAAATATACTCATAATTAATGGGAAAGGAGAAAACAAAATTGTATCTCTACTCTGATTACAATTATGTAAAAATGATATATACATATTAATAAGAGCTGTAAGGGAGTAAAATATTAAGCAATCTATTTTATGGTGGCTGTAGATAATGTATTTAATTCCCATTATTGTTATTTAATATAACCTTCTGAAAGTTACATTAAAAAAATAAGAAAAACCATAGCGTAGTATGTGCCTGTATTATGTGAAAATTGCATTTAACCAGTGAGTTTACATTTAAACACTGCCTCAGTCATACACATTTCAAAATGAATGTGATATGTTGGTTCTGAACAAGTAATGATTAAGTTGAAATCCTGGCAGATTAATGTGTAGTATGGAGGAGGCAGAGGGGTTATAATAGGCCTAGTGAAGAAAAGCGTGGCTCATAGGCTTTCCTTGTCTTCGTAAGAGGTCTATGCGTGTGCTCAGTTACTAAACCTTGTCTGCTTCTTTGCGATTCCGGGGAAGGTAGCCTCCAGGCTCCTTGGTCCATGGAATTTCACAGGCACGAATACTAGGATGGTGCCATTTCCTCCTCCAGGGGCCCTTTTCCTGACCCAGGGATTGAACCTGAGTCTCCTGTGTCTCCTACGTTGGAAGGCAGATTCTTTACCACTAAACTACCTCTTCATAAATGTTTTCTATGTCTACAGTTTACAGAGTATTAGTTATGTTGAAAAACCTTTGTAAGACAGAGAAATTCTAGTAACCCAGTTCCCCTCATGTCCCCATCTTCTGCAGCAAGTTTAAGACCAAAATGATACTCCCTTCATTAGTTATATTCAGGTGAAGGCATTCAAGCTTTCCTATAACCATATTGCTGTGTATTTCTGCATCTTTCTTCCTTCCCAATTTAAGAGCCTTCCATCCCACTCCAGTCACTGCAGGCTTAGATTACTACTGCAACCTCCACTAAGAAACATTGCTACCAATAGATAATGATGAACAAGGTGTTACAGCTGCTACTTTAGAGCATTTGAATCTCGGTTCTACCACTACCGGCTTTGGATCAGAATATAGACAAATAACTCTCTAAAACTTCAGTGTTCTTGATTGTAAAATTGAACCATAATAATAATCAGCTCTTTGTATTATAGAAAGAATAAGTTAAGAAAATGTAAATAAAGTGCCTAGCCTATAGAAAGTGCCCATTAATGTTAAGTATTACTATAATAAATACTCCTTAGTAGTACTAACTTTCCTTTTGAAGACCATCCAGCAACTCCTGGATACTTTGTACAGTTTTGCTGACATCTAAAGCTCTTCCCTGTATCTCTACTATACTTTCATTTATTTAATCTTTATTTATATCTTCTATATATTTTCAGTTTGCTGCTGCTAAGTCGCTTCAGTTGTGTCTGACTCTGTGCGACCCCAGAGACAGCAGCCCACCAGGCTTCCCCATCCCTGGGATTCTCCAGGCAAGAACACTGGAGTGGGTTGCCATTTCCTTCTCCAATGCATAAAAGTGAAAAGTGAAAGTGAAGTCGCTCAGTCATTCCCGACTCTTAGCGACCCCATGGACTACAGCCTACCAGGCTCCTCTGTCCATGGATTTTCCAGGCAAGAGTACTGGAGTGGGGTTATTTTCAGTTTAGCTCACTGCTTTCTCTCATCTAAGCATTATCCATGCTGCATGCAGCCTAAGTCATTTCAGTCATGTCTGACTCTTTGTGACCCCATGGACTGTAGACCACCAGGCTCCTCTGGCCATGGAATATCACAGGCAAGAATACTGGAGTGGGTTGCCATGCTGTCCTCCAGGGGATCTTCCTGACCCAGGGATCAAACCCATGTCTCTTATGTCTCCTGTACTGGCAGAGTTCTCTACCACTAGCACCACCTGGGAAGCCCAGTCATTATCTATACACTTTACCAAGCTTTAATAGGTATATAAAATGATTTGCTTAATGAATGGACAAATTTAACATTTTTGTTCAGTCTGTAATTGTAATTTAATAGTTAAGAATTTTCCATAAAAATACATCCTCTCTGAGTATTTGACATCCAGTTGAAGCTGACACCAAGTTGAAGTAGTGAACCTCCCTCATAAATATGACCTGTTGTTGGGGAGAATGGATTATTGCCACTTTGCATCCACTAAATTTGGACAGTGAATATTCACTGTCTTGCTGCAGGGCTATACTAACTCTACCGCTCTGTATCACAATCTGAAGGAACTTGAACCATCTGAACACTCTGCAGCATATTACATTAATATACTATTGATGATGTCATGTCAATCATATCTAATGAACAGCATATTACATTAATATACTATATTGGTGATATCATGTCAATTAGATCTAAGGACTAAGACATGGCAAGTACTCTATATGCCTCAACATGGCCCAAAGGGAGGGAAATAAAAAGATACAAAGATATTGGAGCCTGCTACATCTATGAAGTTCTTTGTAGTTCACTGATTTAAGGCCTGCCAGGATGTCTTCTTCAAAATAAAACGCAAGTTATTATATCACACATCAATTATCACGAGGAATTCAATACATGGAACGCCTCTAAATATTTTGGAAGCAGCAAATTCCATACTTGGCAATACCAATCAGTCCATTTGTTAAGTGATACAGAAATTATAAAATTTATTGCAGTGTGATGACAGAGACTAGGTAACCATACTGCTGTCTTTCAAAAGGCAGTAGGGTGCAGGGGTTAAAAACACAGACCTTAACCATATTCAGAAACCAGCTTTACCACTGTGTAGCTGTGTGACCTTGAATGAGTCACTTTGACTCTCGGATCTTCAACTTTCTTGTCTGTAAGCTGAGGATAATAATAACGTCATAGAGTGTTGGAGGGACAATTATAAGTTAACATGTCTGGCACAAGCAAAGTTAGCTATTATTTTTATTAGGTTGAAAATGCCTCCAATATAATTAGCTGGATGTTTTGAGAAATAGCAGAGAAGGAGAAGACCAGGAGAGGGTTATAAACATTTACATTCATGAGCTCTTTTCACTGAATGGGATGAAAAAGTTAAAGGTTAGTTTGATAAAAGAAAAAGTGAATGGGTTAGTTCTTAAATTTAATGTGAAAGGTTAGTTCTTAAAGTTTAATAGAGAAGTAAGGTCAGGGTATAGAGGGGAAAAAAAGAGATATCTGAAAACGAGGAATGAGTCCCACATGGAGAAGAGGTGCAAGTGACTGGAAGAGATGGGATGAGTAATCACAGAGGGCAGGCAGAAGGACAACTAGAAAGACCTTCAAGCTGGACTTTAAGAAGGCTTGAGAATGCCAGAAATATATTTCAGGTTGCAGAGATTCTGTTTCAGTGAAGAAAAAGCATCAGGGCCTTTATAGGTTGACAGGGCAAAGAATACACAGGTAATCCCCATTTTGGGAGAATTACAATTTAGAAGAGCAGTCAGGGCATTCTGTTCTTACAACTACAACCATCAATAATCTGGTAAGATCATGTGAATTGTGGAAGATTAACAAAGAGCAGAGGTAATCAGAGTCATTGAGGAAGTAATTGCAAAAAATAGCAGGCAAAAGTATGTCCAAATGATTAAGAAATTGCTGGGAACCTATAAAACCAGACATTAATGCCCTAAGCACACCCAGGCAACAAATATAATCTTCTTCATGTCATTTATTTCATGATTTTCATTGGTATGGCTGTCAGCCAGGAAATGCACAGTTGATTTATGTAAACCAGAGAATTGTATCAAGACATGAGCCCATCATGATTGAATATATACCACTATCTAAATGGGCCCTGGAATAAGTCTCCCTGGGCCAGCTATCAGCTCCAGCTCTGTGTGTGCCACTTCAGGCCTTTTAAGCCTCAGTTCTCTCATCTGTAGCATTAAAATGATAAGGGTACCTATTTCATAACATGGTTATAAAGATTATATGAGTAAATATGTTAAAGTGCTTAGACGAGTGCCAGGTGCAGAGTAAATGTACGACAGTGCCCACTGGTGTAATCTTCATAGGGGATGCCATCTTCCTTTCAAACTCACTGGTTAGAGTCATTCTATTAACTCGTAGTTTTGACACAATGTATTTAAAGGCAAAAGGTTTAAATTATATCAAAGTATTCTTTTTCTTAGTAACTAATTCTGTTTGTTTATAAAAATAGATTTAAAATGACTGAGGTAGAGGTAGGGTACTGAGCCATCAAATTGTTCCCAGTAATAGCTGGGTGTGGTCATCACTCCTAAGCCATCAAATAAAAGTATTTCAACACACACAATCACATATGCCATACTCCCGATTCACATCAGTTGTTGTTGCTGTTGTTTGGTCACCAAGTCATTGACTCTTTGCGACACCATGGACTGCAGCCCTCCAGGCTACTCTGTCCACGGGATTCTCCAGGCAAGAATACTGGAGTGGGTTGCCATTTAATCCTCCAGGGCATCTTCTGTACCGGGGAAGGAACCTGTGTCTCCTGTATTGGCAGGGAGATTCTTTACCACTGAGCCACCAGGGAAGCCCCATTCATGTCAGTTATAAACAACTTCAGTTCAGTTCAGTTGCTCAGCCGTGTCTGACTCTTTGCGACCCCATGAACCACAGCACGCCAGGCCTCCTTGTCTATCACCAACTCCCGGAGTTCACTCAGACTCACAGCCATCGAGTCAGTGATGCCATCCAGCCATCTCATCCTCTGTCGTCCCCTTCTCCTCCTGCCCCCGATCCCTCCCAGCATCAGAGTCTTTTCCAATGAGTCAACTCTTCACATGAGGTGGCCAAAGTACTGGAGTTTCAGCTTTAGCGTCAGTCCTTCCAAAGAAACCCCAGGGCTGATCTCCTTCAGAATGGACTGGTTGGATCTCCTTGCAGTCCAAGGGACTCTCAAGAGGGATGCTTGGGGCTGGTGCACTGGGACGGCCCAGAGGGATGGTATGGGGAGGGAGGAGGGAGGAGGGTTCGGGATGGGGAACACATGTATACCTGTGGCGGATTCATTTTGATATTTGGCAAAACTAATACAATTATGTAAAGTTTAAAAATAAAATAAAATTAGAGAGAAAAAAAAAAAAAAAGTCTTCTCCAACACCACAGTTCAAAAGCATCAATTCTTCAGCACTCAGCCTTCTTCACAGTCCAACTCTCACATCCATGCATGACCACTGGAAAAACCATAGCCTTGACTAGATGGACCTTTGTTGGCAAAGGACTGTCTCTGCTTTTCAATATGCTGTCTAGGTTGGTCATAACTTTCCTTCCAAGGAGTAAGCGTCTTTTAATTTCATGGCTGCAGTCACTGTCTGCAGTGATTTTAGAGCCCAAAAAAATAAAGTCTGACACTGTTTCCACTGTTTCCCCATCTATTTCCCATGAAGTGATGGGACTGGATGCCATGATCTTCATTTTCTGAATGTTGAGCTTTAAGCCAACTTTTTCACTCTCCACTTTCACTTTCATCAAGAGGCTTTTTAGTTTCTCTTCACTTTCTGCCATAAGGGTGGTGTCATCTGCATATCTGAGGTTATTGATATTTCTCCCGGCAATCTTGATTCCAGCTTGTGCTTCTTCCAGCCCAGCGTTTCTCATGATGTACTCTGCATATAAGTTAGATAAGCAGGGTGACAATAAACAGCCTTGATGTGCTCCTTTTCCTATTTGGACCCAGTCTGTTGTTCCATGTCCAGTTCTAACTGTTGCTTCCTGACCTGTATATAGGTTTTTCAAGAGTCAGGTCAGGTGTCTGGTATTCCCATCTCTTTCAGGATTTTCCACAGTTTATTGTGATCCACATAGTCAAAGGCTTTGGCATAGTCAATAAAGCAGAAATAGATGTTTTTCTGGAACTCTCTTGCTTTTTCCATGATCCAGCACATGTTGGCAATTTGATCTCTGGTTCCTCTGCCTTTTCTAAAACCAGCTTGAACATCTGGAAGGTCATGGTTCACTTATTGCTGAAGCCTGGCTTGGAGAATTTTGAGCATTACTTTACTAGCGTGTGAGATGAGTGCAATTGTGTGGTAGTTTGAGCATTCTTTGGCATTGCCTTTCTTTGGGATTGAAATGAGAACTGACCTTTTCCAGTCCTGTGGCCACTGCTGACTTTTCCAAATGTGCTGGCATATTGAGTGCAGCTCTTCCACAGCATCATTTTTCAGGATTTGAAATAGCTCAACTGGAATGCCATCACCTCCACTAGCTTTGTTCCTAGTGATGCTTTCTAAGGCCCACTTGACTTCACATTGCAGGATGTCTGGCTCTAGGTGAGTGATCACACCATCGTGATTATCTTGGTCATGAAGATCTTTTTTGTATAGTTCTTCTGTGTATTCTTGCCACTTCTTCTTAATATCTACTGCTTCTATTAGGTCCATACCATTTCTGTCCTTTATCAAGCCCATCTTTGCATGAAATGTCCCCTTGGTATCTCTAATTTTCTTGAAGAGATCTCTAGTCTTTCCCATTCTGTTGTTTTCCTCTATTTGCATTGATTGCTGAGAAAGACTTTCTTATCTCTTCATATCTCTTCAAATCTCTTCAAATAGAAATCTTAGATTTGTATTGGGCTTACACATTAACTGCATCTCTGAATTTAATTTTTAATTTGCATGAAATGAATTCTTGGAAGAGAGAGTCTTGAAAAGCTCTTCCAGTGAAGTTCCAAAAAAAACTTCCAGTGAAGTTCCAAACAATAATCTAAGGCATCATATCAGAAGACTCATCGTTTATTGCAGTAGAGATTCCCAAGTGTATTTTTTCCAAAGTAACAGGGACTGCACAAACAGAATATTTTCTCCCAAGTGGTAGAGATAGAGGTTCTTACAATGTCTGCTCACTTGGGAAAAGCCTCCAGCCGAACCATCCTTCCTGACACACACAGCTCAGAGAGAGAGCCCTGTACTATGTGTAGCCAGTGGAGGCTATGCCTGCTGCTGCTGCTGCTGAGTTGCTTCAGTTGTGTCCGACTCTGTGCGACCCCAGAGACAGCAGCCCACCAGGCTCCCCCATCCCTGAGATTCTCCAGGCAAGAACACTGGAGTGGGTTGTCATTTACTTCTCCAATGCATGAAAGTGAAAAATTAAAGTGAAGTCGCTCAGTTGTGTCCAACTCCTAGCAACCCCATGAACTGCAGCCTACCAGGCTCCTCTGTCCATGGGATTTTCCAGGCAAGAGTACTGGAGTACACTGCCATTGCCTTCTCTGGAGGCTATGCCTAGAGACCTGATATTTTAGTAGAAGAACTTTTTCATCAACAAACACCCTCCAACCCTAATGCCCATAAGGCCATTATCTCTGAACAAGTTAGAAACTGCCATTCCAAGCATAGAAAATACTCAAGCAAAGTTTTCCAAAATTTTTCATTTATAACATCAAAATTATAGCGATAGACATGCCTGTTAGATTAAGTCAGTGGTCATTTCATTGCATCCTCTTTAAATTTGTGTGCATGGATGCTAAGTTGCTTCAATCATGTTCAACTCTTTGAGACCTTATTGCTTTTTCTGGCCTAAGGCAATTTCAATTTTTCTTTCTCTAACAAATAAAATATCATTTAGAATATTTTTATCTATTAGTTGCACCATCATTAAATAATTAGTAAAGATCATTAAATAATTAATCAAGATCTAGCCTTAGAGAAAAAATCCATCTAAACAGATGATTCCCTAAGGACTCAAAATCAATCTAGATACAGACCATGACAGAACTAGATCTAGATGAGACAGGAGTCAGAGTGTTGGCTGACTACAGAGTATCTGCAAATATTTTATAATTGTTAGGGAGACTTTCCTGTTTCCTTCCAGTAAGACTACTTGTTGGGGTGTGCAGGATGTAGCAATAGCCATGCTTGTTAGAATAGTATTGGTGTTCATTTTAATGAATCCTCTTTAATTTTGTGTGCACGTGCCAAGTCACTTCAGTCATGTCTGACTCTTTGTGACCATATGGACTGTAGCTCACCATGCTCCTCTATCCATGGGTTTCTCCAAGCAAGAATACTGGAATAGATTGCCATGCCCTCCTCTGGGGATCTTCCCAACCCAGGGATTGAACCTGCAGCTTCTGCATTGCAGGCAGATTATTACCTCTGAGCTACTGGGGGAGCCCTCTAAAAATTTAATAAGCCTTGTAAATATGAGCCATCCCATGTAAAAGCCACAGCATGTGTCTGCTCACCAACCTCCCAAACCCCCT
Organism: Bos indicus; assembly: GCF_029378745.1. NCBI lineage: Eukaryota > Metazoa > Chordata > Mammalia > Artiodactyla > Bovidae > Bos > Bos indicus. The sequence continues at coordinate 44,217,317 of NC_091762.1, read as the reverse complement.
CCCAGTTGTTGCCACTGTCACCACCATGTAGCAGTTTCACTTTCCTTATTCCACCACTCCCCTGACCCTCTGTTCCCATTTTGCCTCCATACATTGGGCTGATTCCTCCACTAAGCCCCTCGGATTGATGCCCCAATCACTGACCTTCAGATGCCCACCAGGACACCACTTCCCATTTCTGGGCTGAAGCTTCCCACAGTTGTATACCCAGCCATATGACACCTGCCCAGCTTTAGTCTGATCAAATCTGATCCCCTCTGACCAGGAGAGTGAGATGGGAATGGCAAACAAATGCTGGAATTTCAGCAGGTGAGATACAATCTAGGGATGAAACAAAAGACTCATATTCAACCAGACTGCAGTGAAATTTTCTGTGACCATCTGGGCTCCAAAAGATGTTGACTTTCAAGCTGCAGTTCATGAGTGATAAAGGCAGTGTTAATCTTTGTGTAGCGTGTCCTAAGGTGGGATCTAGGGCAAGATTTAATGCTTCTTTTTTTTCTAGTAGTAGTTAGTTAGGTAGTTAGTAGGTAGTTAGGTAGTAGTAGGTAGTTAGTAGGTAGTTCCTTCTTCAAAAGGAACTACCTAGAAGAGCACATGCTTCAGTCCTAGGTTGGGGGAAAATAAGAGACAAGAAGTTATAATCAAATAACTGGAACATTGGGACCGGTGCTCTAATCCCATTATAAGAATTGGGGCACGCAGATCTGGGATCATTCAGTGTTTGAAAATGTCAGTGACCACAATCCATTACTACATTAAGAAAGAGCAATCCAGTTGTCGTGGAGGTGACAACGGAGACAAGATGAGCTGTTCCCAAGCCTGGCTATACCAAGATGTTTTTCTTCCAGCCCCATCCTGTTTCCTCCCACTCCTGATTCGAATGGTAATGTCTAAAGGAAAGAAATTCACTCAGAGCTGCTGTCAAACTCCCACCCAAGCGTAGGTTGCCAGTAGGCAGATAGGCTGAGCACTCATGCAGTTCCCATGAAAAGAGAAGCCTCTGTTTTATTGTTTGGCTTAGTCAGAGAGACAGAAATCTCAGATGATGCTGATATGAGTAATTAAGTAATATATAAACTTGCCAGCAAATTGATCTTCCTATAATTTTTCACATTGCATACCCAGGCATGCTCTAAGCCAGGAGTCCTCAACCTCTGGCATCTAATCCCTGATGATCTGAGGTGGAGCTGATGTAATAATAATAGAAATGAAGAGCACAGCAAATGCAGTGCATTTGAATCATCCTGAAACCACCTCCCCATCCAGTCCGTGGAAAAATTTCTTCCACGAAACTGGTCCCTGGTGCCAAAAAGTTTGGGGACTACTGCTATAAGCAATCAGCACACAGCCAATAAATGCAGAGGGCAAAATTCTTCATCTTTTATTATATATTTTTTTTACTTCTTTTAAAATAAATGTTTGAAATTCTCTGTGATGATGACCAACACTTTCTTGTCTGAGGTCTTCTCAGTGTGAGTACAGAAGGTTCCACATCCCTGGAGAACTCCCAGTCCCTTGCAAACCAGGATGGTTCATAACCTTGTGGGAATTTAGAGACTTGGATCAGATCCTGTGGCACAGATTATATGTATGCTTTGGGGCTCATCTGTTGACATAGCTTATCCTCAGATATAATCTAAGACAATACTAAGGCCTGCACAAAGCATTTCATTCTGTTGATCTTTTTATTCTATTAAAGGTTCTCCACCAAGGAATAGGCATCAATATAAAAAAATGGGCTTCCCTGGTGGCTCAGACAGTAAAGAATCCACCTGCAATGCAGGAGACCTGAGTTCCATCCCTGGGTTGGGAAGATCTCCTGCAAGAGATAATGGCACCCCACTCCCAGTATTCTTGCCTAGAGAATCCCCATGGACATAGGAGCCTACAGTCCATGGGGTCGCAAAGAGTCAGATATGACTGAATGACTAAGCACACACATCAAGCAAAACAAATGCAGAGTAATGTCAAAATTCCTCCTCTCCTCTGCCCTTTGTTAAGAGTCATAGAGAGGTTGAAAAACAGGTGCCAGAAACAATTGTGTAGCTTCAAATATTTCAGTTTCTATTAGGAAATTTATTCACCTTTAGTTTGAATTTAATATGCATTCAAAGACAAATATTAATTATTTTCTTATTAACAAATATATTTGTTACAGAGCAAGGTGTTGCTCCTACTCCAGCCCCCTCTGGTATTCCTGTCTTACCAAAAGGGGTAAAAAACTTGAGAAAAACTTATTAAGGTCATAGGCCAGGAACATAGGCCCACTAAAAGATGGAGGTTGAATAAAAAATAACAAGCATTTCCTCTAAGAACAAGACAAGGATGTCCACTCTCGTTGTTATTATTCAACATAGTTTTGGAAGTCCTAGCCATTGTAATCAGAGAAAAAAGAAATAAAAGGAATCTAAATTGGAAAACAAGATGTAAAGCTGTCACCCTTTGTAGATGATATGATACTATACACAGAAAATTCTAAAGATGCTACCAGAAAACTTCTACAGCTTGTTAATAAATTTGGTAAAGCTACAGGATACAAAATCAATAAACAGAAATCTCTTGCATTCCTATACACTAACAACAAAAGAACAGAAAGAGAAATCAAGGAAACAATCCCATTTACTATCACATAAAAAATAATAAAATACCTAGGAATAAACCTACCAAAGGAAGGAAAAGATTTTTACTTAGAATACTACAAGATATTGATGAAATAAATCAAAGATTACATAAACAGATGAAGAGATAAACTATATCCTTGGATTGGAAGAATCATTATTGTAAAAATGACCATACTACCAAAAGCAATCTACAGATTGAATGCAATCCCTATCAAATTACCAAGAGCATTTTTCACAAAATTAGAACAAAAAAACTTACAGTTTGTTTTGAAACACAAAAGAGCATGAATAGCCAAAGCAACCTTAAAAAAGAAAAGCAGATGGAAGGATGAATCTCCCTAACTTCAGACTATTCTACAAAGCTACAGTCATCAAAACAGTATGGTACTGTCACAAAAACAGAAATTTAGATCAATGGAATGGATAAAGCCCAGAGATAAACCCACACACCTATGGTCACCTAATATATGATGAAGGATTCCAGAATATACAATGGAGTAGACAGTCTCTTTAATAAGTGGTGCTGGGAAAACTGGATGGAAATTAGAACCCTCTCTAACATCATACACAAAACTAAACTCAAAATGGATTAAAGACCTAAACCTAAGGCTTGATACTATAAAACTCTTAGAGGAAAACATAAGCAGAACACTTTCTGACATAAATCACAGCAAGATATTTTTTACCTGCCTCCTAGAATAATGAAAACAAAAATAAAAATAAACAGATGGAACTAAATGTAAAAACTCTTGCACAGCAAAAGAAACAATAAGTAAAATGAAGACACACCCTCAGAATGGGAGAAAATATTGCAAATGAAGAAACCAACAAAGGATTAATCTCCAAAATAAACAAACAGCTCATGCAGGTCAGTATCAATAAAACAAATGACCCAATCAAAAAATAGAAAGAAGATTTAAATACACATTTCTCCAAACAAGACATACAATTGGCTAAAAAGCACAAGAAAAGATGCTCAACATCACTAATAAGAAAAGCAAATCAAAACTACAATGAGGTATCACTTCACACTGGTCAGAATGGCCACTATCAAAAAATCTACAAAAAAAGGGAACCCTTCTACACTATTGGTAGGAATGAAAATTGGTATAGCCACTATGCAGAACAGTATGCTGCTGCTGCTGCTGCTAAGTCGCTTCAGTCATGTCCAACTCTGTGTGACCCCATAGACAGCCAGCCCACCAGGCTCCCCTGTCCCTGGGATTCTCCAGGCAAGAACACTGGAGTGGGTTGCCATTTCCTTCTCCAATGCATGAAAGTGGAAAGTGAAAGTGAAGTAGCTCAGTCGTGTCCAACTCTTAGCGACCCCATGGACTGCAACTTACCAGGCTCCTCTGCCCGTGGGGTTTTCCAGGTAAGAGTACTGGAGTGGGGTGGCAGAACAGTATAGAGGTTCTTTAAAAAACTAAAAATAGACCCAGCAATCCCACTCCTGGTCATATATCTGAAGAAAACCATAATTCAAAAACATACATACACCCCAATGTTCACTGCAACACTATTTACAATAGCTAAGACATGGAAGCAACCTAAATGTCCATCCACAGAGGAATGGAAAAAGAAGATGTGGTACACATATACAATGAAACATTACTCAGCCATAAAAAAGAACAAGATATAATGCCAGTTGCAGCAACATGGATGTACCTAGAGACTGTCAGACTAAGGGAAGTAAGTCAGAGAAAGACAAACATCATATGATATTGCTTATACATGGAATCTTTAAACAAACAAACAAAAAAAAGAGTACAAATGAACTTATTTACACAACAGAAAAAAAAAAAAAACTAGAATACTTCACATCCCCATGCCTTGTGAATGGTTAATTTTATGTGTCAACTTGGCTGGGCTAAGGACCCAGATAGTTGGTAAAATTATTTCTGTGAGGGAATCTCTGAAAGGAGTTAGCATTTGAACCAATAAACTAGATACACTGTAAAGATTGTCCTCCCCAGTGTAGGTGGGCATCAACTGATCTGTTGAGGGTCTCAATATAACAGGAAGGTAGAGGAAGGATGAGTTTCTCTCCCTGCTGGAGATGAGACATGCCTCTTCACCTGCCCTGGAATATTGGCACTCCTGCTTCTGGGCTTCCAGACTCAGATGAGAACTTAACACCATCGCCTCCTTCCTACTTAAATACATTCTGCAAAGACACTAATTTCCAGTAAGACCACATTCAGAGGTACCAGGGATTAGGAGTTGAACTTATCTCTTAGAAGGACACACTACAATCTGCAACAGACTCTGTAAGAAAAAATCTGGTTCCAAACCAGGAACTGATGTTTTCAATAGAAACCTAATCCTAGATTACACAATGCCTTTTCTCTCTTCACTTCTCTCTTTTCTCACTCAGGTCTGGCGCTAATAGGAGAATTCCCTTTGATGTGAAGGTAGTTGTTCAGAGAAAGAATAAATGATCCTTGTTGAGAATGGCCAAGTTTTAGGGACATACAGATCTGGAGGTAGCTCTGAAAACTAGCTTAATGGCTGAAAAATGCCTGTATTTTTCACTAAAATGTTTTTTAGATTTTCTGAGTTAGCACTAGAGTAAATTTTTTCTTACCATCGTCTTTGCACCATCATTTAAAAATATTTGTTCCAAAAATATTTTTCTATGCAAAGTGCTTATTTAAAAACACAAATGGGGACAGCTTTACTGTCTTATTCCCCATTTGGATGTAGCTCACATACAAAGACTTGAGATAAATGAAAATCATCATATCTCATAAAAAACAAGCAAAGGCTGTTAGAAGAAAGAAATCTGCCTCATAAAAGAGGTGTAGGTGTATTATTATAATAATAGTTATTTTAAGAGTAATTTTAGGGGAAAAAACTATTTCTTTGGACTTCCTGTCTTTTGTCTTCTTTCTCTCTTTTTTATTTTTTGACATGTTCAAATGGTGAAGGTTGTTTATAGAAAAAAGTCCCAACTGTTTTTGTTTGTACAAACTTATTTTGATCTGTCTAGTATGAAAACTGTGGGGGCTTCCCTGATAGCTCAGTTGGTAAAGAATCCACCTGCAATGCAGGTGACTCCAGTTCGATTCCTGAGTTGGAAAAAACTGCTGGAGAAGGGATAGGCTACCTACTCCAGTATTCTTGGGCTTCCCTTGTGTCTCAGCTGGTAAAGAATCCACCTGCAATGCAGGAGACCTGGGTTTGACCCCTGGGTTGGGAAGATCTCCTAAAGAATGGAAAGGCTCCAGTGTTCTGGCTTGGAGTATTGCATGACTGTAGTCCATGGCATCGCAAAGAGTTGGACACAACTGAGCGACTTTCACTTCACTTTAATATGAAAACTGTATAAATGTTACTGCATAATATAAAATAATGAGTGACAGTGTATTTGGTAACTAATATTTTTATTCATGTTATAACTAATAATTAATAAAAGTGTTACCTAAATATTCATACATTGATAGAAATCATTCAAAGACTAAAGTTACTATGTATCTTCAAAGTAAATGGTTAACGAGTTTAGTACAAACAGCTAATATGCTCTTGATATTTCATGATCTGACCTAGTTACCTTAAATTCACCATTTCCAAAGAAGTGCTCCTGATATTTCCCCTCAACAGTGTCCTTCTGAAATGCCTTCATCTAGTTAAGTCCTCTTCATTCTTTCAGTTGCTCAGTACAAGATCTTGGTGTCATCATTGACTAATCTCTTCCTCTCCTCTTTCTTATTCAGTCCATCCCGTCAACTCTTCTAAACTGCATCCAGAATTTGACCACTTGTCATCACTCTCACTCTCTCCACCCTAGTGCAAACCACCATCACTCACCTGGATTTTGACCAGCTACCTCATTGGTGACACTGGGCTTCAGCCACCACCAATTATCAACCGAGATAAGGACTGAGAAATGGGATGATCATGGGGTTTAGCCTAAGGAGGTTACTGACGATCAGGCTAAGTTCAGCATTTCACTTGTATTAGAACTTTGTTTGCAACTTAATTCAGTGTCTTTAAAGGGCACTGACAAAGTAAGTGATCAGTTTTGAGCTTGCTACAGTGATGTCAGGTAGCAGTATTATGTATGACCCCATATTGACAAGTGGGCTCAAGATCACATAGTTTCAAAGAGGCTAAACCAGACTCATCACTCTATGAGTCATGAGGGTCTTTCCACTCTCCCATCCATGCACTTTGCAGACATTAAATATTAGAGTATTCCCCAAGTTGCCCTCTGTCCTTCAAAAAGTGACTATTTATCTCAGAACAATAAATTCATCCAAGCCTCTCCCCATTACTACATTGGCTTATAAGACCCCTGGGATAGCAAATTCTATTAATTTATTGTTCACTTTGCACAGAGATGTGCCCTCTTACCGCTGCTTCCCAGAGGAGAGGCATGCCTCTGGTACAAACTGCCAGGATTGTTCAAGTCTCTACTGGAATTATACAGTCATATGTACTTATTAACTCAAATGATCATTTCGCTTAACCATTCCCTCTTTGCAGACAGCTTTTATCCTTTCTTTTGACTATCCCTTAAGGAAGGTGTTTTCTTGTGTTTCAAAACATGCATTTCTTTCTTTAAGTGCCACACTCAGACGATAGTGCTCTCTTCTGGTGGAGATGCACAATTATTTTTGCATGCCTCAGATGATGTTCTCTGTGTTGTTTCTTTCTTCATGATGCACAACCCTTGGGGGCTTCCTGTGACTGCAATACAAGAAAAATTTTAAATAATAACCTAGATTATTTCGCCCTAAATGCACTAAAGGATTAATGCAACATGTGGACCATCTAAAGAAAAAGGTTTGCAAGTAAGAAATGAAAAAAAAATAATTCTACCCAAATTTAGATCTTGCCTCCCACCCCCACAGTTGATCTCTACCCTTGGAGGTATTAATCAAAACCCTGTCAGTTAAAAGTATCAGTTTAAAATCTGATAAAGCAAAACATAGTTTCTTGACTCATTTGATGAAAAATCCAGGGCCCACTGGGTTTAGTTTGGGCATGCTGGGTTGAAGAGCTGAAGTAAAATCATTGAAAGCAGACCTTGCTCTCCTTCCTTCCATTGACTTCCTGGTCAGGCCCCCCAGGGAGGAGAGGTGCTTTGGGGCTGATATCCTACTTGCTTGCAACTCTGGTTGAAAGAGCAAATCAGGTTATCTGGACCCAACACTGTGCCCAGAGGAACTATGTGTGTGGTGTTCTTAAGCCTGGATCCATGGCACCTGATAGCAATAGATAGAGGGTCATTTTCTCAAGGGAAATTATACGAACTGGAAGAGTAAGATGTAACAGTAGCAGAGTGCTGTTACTTAAAAAAGAGATAAGTGGGGGAATAGGGGTCAATTCCATTTGGGTACCACATAAAAAGACACCTTTATATTAGTCTAGTGATTGTTTTTTTGGTAAAGGATAATATGTGTAGCTAACTGATGGGAAAGGGAGACAGGAGTTAGCAAGGGTAGGCATCTTATTTAATGTTTACAACTGTTAGCTGATTCTGTCCTTGTTCTTTAAATGAGAAAACTGAGGTATGGAGATGTCCAGCAACTTGCCGTCAGTCTCACAACTAATGAGAGACAAAGGCAGCCCTCGTACCCAGAGCTTCAAACTCTGAAGTTTAATTCCCCTCACCATGAGGTTCAGGAAGATGATAATCGAATGCGGACAACATTGGATGCAGTTGACACTGAACGCAGGCAACGTGGGGAGAGTGGAAAGGTGCTGTTGAGAAGGGGACAGCTGTATTGTCTACCCTTAATGTGCGTCACAAACTGAACCTCGTCTGCAGGACCAGGATTCTGTCCTGAAAGATAAAAAACATTCCTTTACACGGAATAGAAGGGAAGCCCTTGGTAATCCAGGAAATTCATTAAAAAGTGGTATTATATTAGGATATTTTTGTATCACATACTTTCCCTTTGATCTCTGAAAAAAATGTATTTCTGTCCTTATCAACTCATTTTAGAAACCTGTATGTAAAGGATATAAAATGGGATGAAAATTTAAAATTGAAAGAATAACTTAAGTTGTCTTCTGTCCTCAGTCAACTTCCTGGAAGCTTTTATAAGAAGAGTAAATGCAGATGTATGTTACACAAAATGTTTTATTCAGAGATGCAGACTGTTCTTGCTCTGCTTCCCTGCTTAGGTTATCTGAAAACATGCAGTCTCCCTTGGTACTTTGAACTCCCTCTCGGCATTGAACAATTTCCATGGAAACTGGGCTAAAGAGAATATCTCAAAACTCATTACTCATTATGCCACTTAAACAAGATATTTAATTTCCCTTGTTCTCCTTTTTGTTACATAGTCAATAAAAACCAACACATATTTCTTAATGATGCAACTCCTGGACAAGTCTGGAAAATGGTGTCTGATTAACCTACAAAGATTCCTACTTATAGAGAATACAACATCTGTTTTTAAAAAGATGCTTTGCATCTCAGAAAATGCACCTAAATATTTCCAGTGTAGCTTAGCCTTTTAGCCACAGAAGGAAAATCCTATGCTGAGATTCCAGAATTGTTCTTTGTCTTGGTAACCTTCCAGCATTTGTTTCTACTCTTCCAAATGCCACATCGGAGTCACAGATGGCAGCATGATTTGAGCAGGTTTGAGCTTCTCTGTTTTTTTAATCCAAATCCTAAATTAGATAGAAGTCAATATTCACCTCTCAGCCTCCCCCATCCCTGTCCTCCCCTTCCTGCTTCTTTTTGTTTTCATCTCACTGAGCTTTCAATTTTTGAATGCTTAGTAATTTTTTACCAGCACAATTAAAACACCAGAGTCACAGTAAAGTCAATACCATTTCCCAGCACCCTTCTTGTTTCAATCTGTACTCCAAATCTAAATTAATTGAGGTTATCAGGTGAATGCTGGATGCTAGTTTGGCCCACTTCAAAAGGTAGATATAATGTTGATAGTAGGTTTGGACTTGGAGTTTAAAAATGAAAATACTACATTTTAGGTTGTTTCTACATAGCATAAAATATACCTAAATATCCAAACTTTTGGCTTAGGATTTTTTTTTCCCATTTTTCACTTTTTATCTAGATGCTTGATATTATTTAGATGTTACTTTAAATCTTAAAACTACAAATTGCATATACATTTCATGTATATTCAAAGATGTTAATGTACCAAATTTCAATGACATATAAACACTAACTTCTAACCAAAAATATGAAAATCATATATGATCTTAAACTGTTAACTTCTTCTACAATTCAATAAAAATGTATTGACTGTCTCTACACGAAATGCACTGGTCTGAGAATCTGAGGGATACAGTGATAAGTATAAAGAGATCTGCTTTCAACCTAATGTGTGTAACACTCTGTTTAATTGGTTGCCCAAAACATATTGTTACAGGATATATTGCTGTAAAAGATCTCTGCTTACAGCTGCCATTGATTTTTCTTCTGTTTTGCTACCAGTTTCCATACATTTATGCGCTGTAACATGCGATTCTGAGCTTGCTTTAATGAACCAACTCATTACAAACATCTACTATGTATGGATTTGAGAGTTGGACTGTGAAGAAAGCTGAGTGCCAAAGAATTGATGCTTTTGAACTGTGGTGTTGGAGAAGACTCTTGAGAGTCCCTTGGACTGCAAGGAGATCCAACCAGTCCATTCTGAAGGAGATCAGCCCTGGGATTTCTTTGGAAGGAATGATGCTCAAGCTGAAACTCCAGTACTTTGGCCACCTCATGTGAAGAGTTGACTCATTGGAAAAGACTCTGATGCTGGGAGGGATCGGGGGCAGGAGGAGAAGGGGACGACAGAGGATGAGATGGCTGAATGGCATCACCGACTCAATGGACGTGAGTCTGGGTGAACTCCGGGAGTTGGTGATGGACAGGGAGGCCTGGAGTGCAGCGATGCATGGGGTTGCAAAGAGTCGGACACGACTGAACGACTGAACTGAACTGAACTGACTATGTTCTAGACTTTGAACACGGCACTGAGGACAGAGAGAAAGTCATCTCCCTACTCAGAAGATATATACAGTCTAATAGACAAGTCTTCCAAATAAATGCCCCAGTAACAATGAGGTATGGAATGGGCCACAAAGGCATGTACATGGAGTTCTCGGAGCACTGTACTTGTATTTTTATGTTCCTTTCTACTTAGTTTCCAGATCTCATTCCTTCTCCCTGCTAACTCCTCTACCTCTAACCCTCTGGGTGTTTTTGTTTTTGTTTTTTTTTTATGTCCTTTAAAAAAACAGACCCTGGAAGAGCCTAAATCAGATAGACCTTGAAATCTGGCCCCAGCATTGACAAACTGTGTGTTCTTGGATAAATTGTTTTAACTTCTCTGAGTCAGACTTTCTCACTTTTTCTGTGAGATGAGATGTTATAATACTTTGCATATATTTGATGCAAAAGCAAACGAAAGGCACCCACGTCAGGTGCCTAGCAAAACACCTGAGCAGCACAGATGTGAGTATTCTCCCCCACATGCTACAGTTTAAATGACCTCATGGATCACATCTCATGTCTGCCTTTTTAGCCAACTTGACTAATAATGATGACAGCCAAGATTAATGAACCATGTGTAATAAGCCAAGCATCCTTGATGTGTCATCTCATTTCAGTCTCACAATCACCCATTGAGAAGATACAGCCCAGTCAATCAACCTAACTTTCTGGTTCCCATCATGACCAGCACATTGCTCTTCCCATGCTTTCCTAGTGCTACTATATCTATGAGCAGCCCAGCCTCCCAATCACTTTCTAGCTTATTTGCAGCCTGAGAGATCCATACTGCCTTCTCTGACTGCACCCCATATCCATCACTCCAATCTGAGTCCTATTGCATCACCAGTATTACATGGGAAGGAAGAATATCTAGGCACAAGGCCACAAGAAAGACCGTTTTGCTAAGACTTCCTTCTCCATAGTCTTTTCCTATTTCCTTTTCAAAATTTCCTGAGCCAAATGCTCCCCAACTGTTGCAACCAGCCTTGTAATCAAATTCTGCCAAAATGCTACTTGAATGTGTTCAGATCAGATCAGATCAGTCACTCAGTCGTGTCCGACTCTTTGCGACCCCATGAATCACAGCACACCAGGCGTCCCTGTCCATCACCAACTCCCAGAGTTCACCCAGACTCACGTCCATCGAGTCGGTGATGCCGTCCAGCTATCTCATCCTCTGTCGTCCCCTTCTCCTCCTGCCCCCGATCCCTCCCAGCATCAGAGTCTTTTCCAATGAGTCAACTCTTCGCATGAGGTGGCCAAAGTACTGGAGTTTCAGCTTGAGCATCATTCCTTCCAAAGAAATCCCAGGGCTGATCTCCTTCACAATGGACTGGTTGGACCTCCTTGCAGTCCAAGGGACTCTCAAGAGTCTTCTCCAACACCACAGTTCAAAAGCATCAATTCTTTGGCGCTCAGACTTCTTCACAGTCCAACTCTCACATCCATACATGACCACTGGAAAAACCATAGCCTTGACTAGACGGACCTTTGTTGGCAAAGGAACGTCTCTGCTTTTGAATATGCTATCTAGGTTGGTCATAACTTTCCTTCCAAGGAGTAAGCATCTTTTAATTTCATGGCTGCAGTCACCATCTGTAGTGATTTTGGAGCCCAAAAAAATAAAGTCTGACACTGTTTCCACTGTTTCCCCATCTATTTCCCATGAAGTGGTGGGACTGGATGCCATGATCTTTGTTTTCTGAATGTTGAGTTTTAAGCCAACTTTTTCACTCTCCACTTTCACTTTCATCAAGAGGCTTTTTAGTTCCTCTTCACTTTCTGCCATAAGGGTGGTGTCATCTGCATATCTGAGGTTATTGATATTTCTCCCGGCAATCTTGATTCCAGCTTGTGTTTCTTCCAGTCCAGCGTTTCTCATGATGTACTCTGCATATAAGTTAAATAAGCAGGGTGACAATATACAGCCTTGACGTACTCCTTTTCCTATTTGGAACCAGTCTGTTGTTCCATGTCCAGTTCTAACTGTTGCTTCCTGATCTGCATACAAATTTCTCAAGAGGCAGATCAGCTATTCTGGTATTCCCATCTCTTTCAGAATTTTCCACAGTTTATTGTTATCTACACATTCAAAGGCTTTGGCATAAAGCAGAAATAAATGTTTTTCTGGAACTCTCTTGCTTTTTCCATGATCCAGCGGATGTTGGCAATTTGATCTCTGGTTCCTCTGCCTTTTCTAAAACCAGCTTGAACATCTGGAAGTTCACGGTTCACATATTGCTGAAGCCTGGCTTGGAGAATTTTGAGCATTACTTTACTAGCGTGTGAGATGAGTGCAATTGTGCGGTAGTTTGAGCATTCTTTGGCATTGCCTTTCTTTGGGATTGGAATGAAAACTGACCTTTTCCAGTCCTGTGGCCACTGCTGACTTTTCCAAATTTGCTGGCATATTGAGTGCAGCTCTTCCACAGCATCATCTTTCAGGATTTGGAATAGCTCAACTCAGAACTCTTTAACCCTTTCCTGTCTGCTCCTTGCAGTTTATTCTTATCTGGGAAGAAGAAAATTTGCCATTTAACTATATTCTACAGGGTAAAGCAAAATCAATGTCATTAACAAAAGTACGTGCTTCAATCATATCAGATTCTGGGTGACCCTATGGACTGTAGCCTACCAGGCTCCTCTGACCATGGAATTTCCCAGACAAGAATACTGGAATGGGTTGACATTTCCTTCTCCAGGGTTTCTTCCCGACCCAGGGATTGGACTCTCCTCTCTTAGATCTCCTGCATTGCAGGCAGGTTCTTTACCACTAGCGCCACCTGGGAAGCCAAGAAAAGTACAAGGTGCTTCAATAAAACAGACCTCAGAGAATCTGGCTGTGAGGTCTGTTTGCCTCACAGAGGCATGTACCCATGCCTGGCTTCTCACAATGTCCTTCATTAACTACACGACAAGGAATTTAAGTAAGGAGATCCCTAATAGCCTAATAGCCAACAATCTCTTATTGGTTACCCACCTGTTTTGCTTCCTGAAGCATTTATTCTATTTCCATTTCCCTTTCCTTTGAGGAACAGCTACAAATCTATGAACACATGGTGAGCCCCTGCATGCAGGAAAGGAATGACTGGCTAGAAACTCCCTGGATTCTTCAATCTGTGGCAAGCTTTATCATACACTTGTGCCAGAAGCCACATGGCTAATTTTGTAATGAAAGCTCTTAGCAGTAGAGGGTAGAGAAGTGGCAAGCTTAGCAAGCAATCAGTATCACTACAATTCAAAAGTGTAAAGACCTTTCAGACTAAAAATCGCACATTTATCCATTCGGTTCATGGTTCTTGGAGGAGATTCACATGGGGAGTCGATACCTGTAAAGGTGTACAAACAGAGCTATTTTCATGGTAGCATGATAGAATGTCCATTGTTTATACTAATAATTTGTAAGTCCAATACATTTGAAATTAATGTCTTCTCAGTCCTTTTGCTTCAGGGTGTTGTGTCAACTCATAACCTTTCTTTCATCAGCTTCTTGCTGTCATCTGAAAATCTGAAGAAATTTTATTTGTACCACAGTCTATCTTTGACAAGTTTCTTACAAGGTTCTTAACTTTGTCAATAAAAGATCACACCCATTTTAATTTGTTTTATAAATTCATTTCAATGTATTAATGAAATAAAGTCATCTAAAATAAAGTCATTTTAATTTGGTATTAGTACAGTACTCATTATACTCACCTTTCATCTAATAATGAATTAAGTTCAATAATAGAGTTACTGTGCATATAAAAGCTAAGAATTCACCAAAGCAGATCAAATTTATTTTAAAAAAATCTGAAATATTTTCTTCAGCTGGTCTTTCTTAATTCCATAATATCACCTCCTCTGTTTTGTTGCTCAAGACAGAAACATAGGACACTTTCTCTCTCTTTCCCCCTCCAGTTCATGCCCTCTACTTCATCAAGGTCTATTGATTGCATCTCTTAAAAATCTGTTTTTATCAACTTCTCACCATCCTTCTTGCTACAAGCTAGTCTAACACAAGACCTATTAATTGGTCATCCAAATCCTCTTTGTCACTTTGCTTCATTTACTCTCCAAACTGCCACCAAAGTTAATCTAAAAAAAGTCTAAATCTTTTATGGCATTCCTCTTCTTACAACCCTACTGTGGCTTTCCATGTCTCTCATGTGTGTTAGTCACTCAATCGTGTCCAACTCTTTGTGACCCCATAGACTATAGCCCCCACCAAGCTCCTCTGTTCATGGAATTCTCCATGCAAGAATACTGGAGTTGGGTTGCCATGTCTCTCGCGATCACTGTTTAATATGGTCTAGTAGCCCCACATAACCTGAAGACTGACTTTACTTGCTCCTCTGCTCCATCCATTCTGTCCCTTATGTTCCTATTGTAGCCACACTGGCTGATCCAACCGCTTTTCTACCTCAGAATATTTCCACATATGTTTCACTGCCTGGAACACTCTCCCATCCTCCTTCCTATGTCCACTTAACCAAGCTGACTTGTATTTATCCTGAAGATAACAGCTAAACAAAATCATTCAAGGAATAAATTACTCCCCACTCTACCTCACCCCCACACACATTCCCAACTAGGCCTTCAGTTCTGTTTTCAAGTTACCCTGAATTCTTCCATTATAAACTGGTCAGTTTATTAATGCAACAATCACCTGTTTAAAATGTATTTTCTCTGTGAGAGTGATAATAGGTAAGAATATTAACCAACAAATACAGATGTGCAAATTCCACCCTGCTTAACTGACTTACATCTAAATTCCACCAATCTGAAAGAATTTTTATCCCAATAATTAATTCTGGGATTTGTCCTTCTTTCTCTAGTGCTATATAATAATCTAAGTGGGGTGTCTTATTCTGTCCCAAGGCACTGCAAAGGCCTATCCAGCCTTCAGTGCACATTGGTTATTGCAGAAAAGCCCATTTTTTCCTTCCTACATTGTGTCACATGGCCTTCATCTGTTCTGTGCTACACATGAGACCTTGGGAATTTTTTTTACTGGAACTGGTGAGAATGCCATGACCCAGGGCCAGCCTCTCTGGATACCCTTCAAGTCTTGCCATGAACAAGAATGCTACCAAGGAATAGGGGCAGGACAGTTTTGCTGGCAGAACTGACAGCCTCTGTTCCCACCATGGTCTGAGACATCTCTGTCCTTTCTTAGTGGGGAAGGTCTTCCTCTCTCCTCACTTCTCCATTCTTTGTGAGACCAGTCTTTTAGAAAAGAAAAAGGAGGATTTCCTACTTTCTGCTTTGCAAAAAAAAAAAAAAAAAACAACCTTGAGGCAAGAAACACAAGTTATCTGCTTAAAATAAAAAGAAAGAGGATAAAATACAGGAGGAAAGAGCACACAAAATAACATCCAGAGACAATTCATTAAGTCAGTCCTTGATCATAGAATGTGCTCAGCATATGTATCTATTGAAGGAATAAATGGATTTGAACCATTAACTCTCAATCTTCATATGTATTTTGTATATATTCGAGCAAATTAAGAAACCTGCTTGTATGTATTGGGTTGGCCAAAAGTTTGTTTGGATTTTTCCATAAAGTGCTACACAAAAATCTGAACGAAATTTTGGCCAACCCAATATATGAAGAGAGAAGTGTGACCTGACTTTTATAGGCAGCAAGGAGGCAGTCTTTCTAGTCTGTGTTCTACACATCTCAATGCGATATTCAGCTCCAGCTCCGGGGCCAGCTGTGCACTCAGAAAAAGAAGAGAAAAATAACTATGTGTCATAAGAGAGTTCCCTATAATACATGAAGCTCAGGACATGTTTTCCATAGGTTAATAACAACCTACCTGGCCCTCCACAGGGCTTCCCTGCTGGTTCAATGATAAAGAATCCACCTGCAAAGCAGGAGATGTGGGTTTAATCCCTGGATCAGGAAGATTCCTGGAGAAGGAAATGGCAATCCACTGCAGTATTCTTGCCTGGGAAATCCCATGGAGATAGGAGCTTGGCAGGCTACATTCCATGGGGTCACAAGAGAGGCAGACACAGTTTAGTGACTAAGCCAGCCGGCCAGCCAACTTCCCCTACAAAGGTAGAATGAACTCCAGAAGACCCTTTAGCTCATGTAAAGCATAACAGAGTACTTTGGGAATAGTCTGAGTTTAAATCAGGCAGACAGTAACAAATTACATACTATGGTACTTAGATAACCCTACTCTTGAATGGGTAAAACATTTCACTTCCCTCTCCCAAAGCTGAGATAAGTTTTGGAAAAGGAGATTTATCATTATCCTTTATAAAGGTCTCAGAGAGAGAGAGAGAGAGAGAGAGAGATTGCTTTTGAAATACTTCTTCAGCTGGATTTCTTCTTATTTTTCCAGAAGAAATTCAGCAATTGGGCTATGCTTGCAAAAATTTCATTCAACTCTCTAAGGCTACATACCATCTAATATATGGTTGATGCTTAAGAATATCAAAATAAAGAACAATTCCTGGGAATTGGGCTTTCCCTTAGCAAAGAATATTTGGATTTTGCAAAATGTGTTTTGTTCCTACAGCACTGAAGCCAGTCTGGACTTTGGGAAGGCACCTGTCTTACAGGACTGGCTCTTTTTGAAACAAACCCCCAAGCTCCAGGAAGCACATTTGCTCAAATGTAAGTGGGCTGCAATTCAAGTAATTTGCTCCCTTGCCACTCTGTGACAATCTTGTTTCTGTTTCTGCACTCCTTCTACAGCTCTCCTTCCCCTCTGGACCTAAAGATTGATTCCATCATTTCATCTGCACTTTCAGAAATCCAGTTCCCTTTTCATATCCTCTTTGGCTCACACGCTGCCTCCTATCCCATTATCTCCGCAGAGTGAGAATCTTATAGAGTCTTCTCTCTTGTATCAGATCCATATTTGGACCTCAAAAATATCCCTAACCATTCACAGCCCAGCTCCATGAGCTCCAGTCCCATTTTAAACAGGTTAGGTCATATTACCCTGTCTCAGAATTTGAATCTTTATCAAAGATTACTAATACTGGATTTATAGTTTTAAAAGAATCTCAGGGTTGAAAGATACAGGGCCAACCTGATACAGATACTCAGGTCATTGTGTGTGCGTGTTCAGTCGCTGACTCTTTGCAACCCCTGCTAGGCTCCACCATCCATGGAATTCTCCAGCAAGAATACTGGAGGACATTGCTGTTTCTTCTCCAGGGTACCTTCCCAACCCAGGAATCAAACCTGGGCCTCCTGCACTGCAAGCAGATTCTTTACCATCTGAGCCACCAGGAAAGATATGCAGGTCATTATTTATATCTAATTCATTTCAGTCATTGGGAGAGCCAGTTCTTCAACCAAGATATTTAGCCTCTTTAAATAAAATCCTTCATTGAATATTCTAAAGCTGGTGCCCAATCAAGCTATTGTGGCACAACTCTAAGGACCAGCCAGGAAAATACTGTTATTCTTTCATTCTAATACAGGATACATTTTTCCACAAGGCAATTCAAGTTCTTAACAAAATGTATATACACAGAGTCATTGGATCTTACAGCCCAGTCAACAAGTAGAAGCATATCTCTGGCCTCCTCACTCTAAGGGAGCATACTTTATGGTGTTACAGAAGCTGTTTCTCTACACAGTCATCAGGGAAATGCCAAGACTCACACTTACCAGATGAACACTGCCACATTGCATAAACCATATGATGATTGAGAATAAAATCAGGTCACAGAGCATTATTGGGGAGAAAAACAACATCAGTGTATCCAGTCATAAAATTACAGCCAAAGATGCTGTCATAAGTCAGCAACTCTAATGGCAATAGCAAGTCTATTTTGTTGTCCATGTACATGAAGGCCAGTATTCTATGAGACTGATACTCACCCAGAAGTGCTCTCTGTGGGTGCTTGCCTTACCTCTAGCCTCACCATCCTTCTTCTATCCAACCCAGACCACCTGACCTACCTTTAGCTTCAAACCTGTTCCATCATCAGAAACAAGCCCCAGCTTTAGAGACAAGGAATTTAAGAAGTTCTAGGTGAATATTTGGCTTGACAGTCATACCATTCCAGCCCTGATCTCCCCTCATAGACACACATTCACAATTGCGTCTTGGGAGCAGGTGGCTCAGTGGGGAAATAAACTGCCTGCAACACTGGAGATAAGGGTTTGATTCGTGGGTTGGGAAGATCCCATGGAGAAGGGCACAGCAACCCACTCCAGTATTCTTGCCTGGAGAATCCCATGGACAGAGGAGCCTGGTGGGCTGCAATCCATAGGTCGCAAAGAGTTGGACACAACTGAAGCGACTGAGCAGCAGCACTCACTCAAATCTCACAAAAGCAAAGCTTTTGAAATGAGACAGGAATAAGTTCTAATTCTATTTCTATGAGGAAATTTTCACATGACTTCTTCTCTGTAAAATGAAAATTAAGCCTGTACTTGCAGAATTGTTATAAGTGTTGCCTGAGATGGCAAATGTGAAATTGCCTAGCAGAGTCTAGCACATGGGAGATGTTTAACTTGTTGCTTTCTTAAAATTCCCATACTACAATTCTGAAGTTTTCCTCTAGTTTTAGTTTGAGATCTTGTTTGTTGACATTTTCAATATTTCACTTCAAAAATTTCAGCATTCTAATTAGGCATCTATTTTTCTAGGCCTACATTATCTGAATATGGTACCATATATTTAAATATGGCTATTTATATATAAATTGTATTCACTTATTTTAAAAAAAATTATTTAGTTCCTCAGTTGCTGTCACCATATTTCAAGTGTCCAATGACCACATATGACTAGTGGCTACTGTACTGAACGATACAAGTAGAGAACACTGCCATCATGGCAAAAAATTCTATTAGACAGTACCGGCATAGACAATGTCTAAGGACCTTATTAATGTGTTTAATTACTTAGCACTGAAGAATTTCATAACCTTTTTCTTAACATCTCAAAAAATGATAGATGCTTATTGTGGTCACATGAATAATAAGATTTTCAGTTTTGTGCCTTATAAGTCTTAGGCTAAGAAACCAGTACATAAAAGGAATTAACCTCAAACTTGACTGACCTTTGGAAATAGAAATCACATTAAATATTGTGGCAGATTCATTTTGATATTTGGCAAAACTAATACAATTATGTAAAGTTTAAAAATAAAATAAAATTTAAAAAATAAAAACAAAAACAGAAAAAAATATATATATATCCTTGAAAGATTTTTGAAATATTTTCCCTCAAAAATCTGAGTTGAACTAAATATTTTCAAAGACTGGATCTCAGAGGAGTCCAATATCTAATATTTTATGCCCAAGTTCAGTTCAGTTCAGTTCAGTCACTCAGTTGTGTCTGACTTTTTGCGACCCCATGAATCGCAGCACGCCAGGCCTCCCTGTCCATCACCAACTCCCAGAGTTCACTCAGACTCACGTCCATTGAGTCAGTGATGCCATCCAGCCATCTCATCCTCTGTCGTCCCCTTCTCCTCCTGCCCCCAATCCCTCCCAGCATCAGAGTCTTTTCCAATGAGTCAACTCTTCACATGAGATGGCCAAAGTACTGGAGTTTCAGCTTGAGCATCATTCCTTCCAAAGAAATCCCAGGGCTGATCTCCTTCAGAATGGACTGGTTGGATCTCCTTACAGTCCAAGGGACTCTCAAGATTCTTCTCCAATGCCACAGTTCAAAAGCA
The DNA here is from genome assembly GCF_029378745.1 of Bos indicus. NCBI lineage: Eukaryota > Metazoa > Chordata > Mammalia > Artiodactyla > Bovidae > Bos > Bos indicus. The sequence goes on along the minus strand of NC_091762.1, from coordinate 44,197,082 downwards.
TCAATTCTTCGGCGCTCAGCCTTCTTTACAGTCCAACTCTCGCATCCATACATGACAACTGGAAAAACCATAGCCTTGACTAGACGGACCTTTGTTGGCAAAGTAATGTCTCTGCTTTTGAATATGCTATCTAGGTTGGTCATACTTTCCTTCCAAGGAGTAAGCGTCTTTTAATTTCATGGCTGCAGTCACCATCTGCAGTGATTTTGGAGCCCCCCAAAAATAAAATCTGACACTGTTTCCACTGTTTCCCCATCTATTTCCCATGAAGTGATGGGACCGGATGCCATGATCTTCATTTTCTGAATGTTGAGCTTTAAGCCAACTTTTTCACTCTCCACTTTCACTTTCATCAAGAGGTTTTTTAGTTCCTCTTCACTTTCTGCCTTAAGGGTGGTGTCATCTGCATAACTAAGTTAATAGCATCCAAATATTGACTCATGAGAAATTATGTACTTTAAGGTCTTTATATGATATGATTCTTTGATGGTTTGAAGTGAAACAGGCTACACGAGGAATTCCCAGGTTTCCAATCTTTTACTGCTGATATCTTCTTATTGCTAGTTTCCAGGAAGTCACAGACTACCCTTCAAGAAAATTTTCTCTTTTATTTTACTAGGAACTCCTTATTCAGAGTAGTCTACCAGCTTTGAGTGAAAAATGACCTCATTTAATGGGGAAAATCATGTGGCATAAAATATTATTCACTCTTCCAGTCAGCAAGTATTATTGAGTCCTTGCTGTTAGATGCTAGATAGATGCTGGAGATATAGTGAGAAACAAAGAAACATGTCCTTTTTTACAATGTTTATAGATGAATATTCTAATTTGGCTTGACTTAGATTAATAAAATTATAAGAATTTTTAGTTGCTTTAATTTCTCTCCCTGAGACTATATGGTTTATTCTTCCATTGCCAAGCGTATGGAAAAAGGGACATTCTGTTCCACAAACATCTTCATGATCAAGTCAAAATTATATTCTCCAAAGCCATCCAATCCCGGTCTGACTTAACCAGCTACCAACTCAACCTAAGTCACCAAGATGGCAAATATGTTTCACCTCATAAACCAACTGCAGTTAATTGATTTAAGTATCTGAGCTATTCTGAGAAGTTGTAATGGGAAAGACATGGAGGTCAGATTTAGTGAAGTGGGGGAAGTGTTGTGATCTATTAGTAATATCTTCCATGGGCTTAAGGAATTAGCACATGACAAATATGCCCAGTTACTTGTAATACCTGGAGTGGAGGGAGAAATGACAAGGATGGTGGGAGGAAGCATTATCCCAGAGCAAGGCAAGTAAGGGCAGACATAGAAGTCCACAAAAGCATTAAGGTTAGATGACTTGTCTTTGAATAGCCATGCTTCTTTGGTGGCTCCCCATCTGAATTAAAGTCTTATTCTTTCTGCTATTAGCTACTCTAAAAAATTTCCCTCTCTCTGCTAAACTTTTTCTTAACCAAGACATTTATTCACATATAAATCATTTTATTATCATTCCATTAAACTTGACAGTATTAAAATTCAATTATAAATTTCATGGGTTCTTCATTTTGTTGCTGTTTTGTCACTAAGTCATGTCCAACTCTTTTGTAACTCCATGGAGTGTAGCCTACTAAGCTCCTCTGTCCATGGGATTTCCCAGGTAAGGGTACTGGAGTGGGTTGCCATTTCCTTCTCCAGGGGATCTTCCCAACCCAGGGATCAAACCCATATCTCCTGCACTTGCAAGTGGATTCTTTACCACTGAGCGACCAGGGAAGCCATTCTTCATTTACAAAAAACCAAATTTCATAATTAACAATAAAATGAAATAGAGGAAAACAAAGAAATAGAGGAAAACAACAGAATGGGAAAGACTAGAGATCTCTTCAAGAAAATTAGAGATACCAAGGGAACATTCATGTAAAGATGGGCACAATAAAGGACAGAAATGGTATGGATCTAACAGAAGCAGAAGATATTAAGAAAAAGTGGCAAGAATACACAGAAGAACTATACAAAAAAGATCTTCATGACCCAGATAATCACAATGGTATGATCACTCATCTAGAGCCAAACATCCTGGAGTGCGAAGTCAAGTGGGCCTTAGGAAGCACCACTAGGAACAAAGCTAGTGGAGGTAATGGAATTCCAGCTGAGCTATTTCAAAGCCTAAAAGACGATGCTGTGAAAGTGCTGCACTCAATATGCCAGCAAATTTGGTAAACTCAGCAGTGATCACAGGACTGGAAAAGGTCAGTTTTCATTCTAATCCCAAAGAAAGGCAATGCCAAAGAATGCTCAAACTACCACATAACTGCATTCATCTCACTTGCTAGTAAAGTAATGCTCAAAATTCTCCGAGCCAGGCTTCAACAGTAATGAACTGTGAACTTCCAGATGTTCAAGCTGGTTTTAGAAAAGGTAGAAGAACCAGAGATCAAATAGCCAACATCTGTTGGATCATCGAAAAAGCAAGAGAGTTCCAGAAAAACATCTACTTATGCTTTATTAACTATGCCAAAGCTTTTGACTGTGTGGATCACAACAAACTGTGGAGAATTCGTAAAGAGTTGGAAATACCAGACCACCTGACCTGCCTCCTGAGAAATCTGTATGCAGGTCAAGAAGCAACAGTTAGAAGAAAGGAGTGTGTCAAAGCTGTATATTTTCACCCTGCTTATTCATCTTATATGCAGAGTACATCATGCGAAATGTCAGGCTGGATGAAGCACCAGCTGGAATCAAGATTACCGGGAGAAATATCAATAACCTGAGATATGCAGATGACACCACCCTTATGGCAGAAGGTGAAGAACTAAAGAGCCTCTTGATGAAAGTGAAAGAGGAGAGTGAAAAAGTTGTCTTAAAACTCAACATTCAGAAAACTAAGATCATGGCATCTGGTCCCATCACTTCATGGCAAATAGATGGGGAAACAGTGGAAACAGTGAGAGATTTTATTCTGGGGGACTCCAAAATCTCTGCAGATGGTGACTGTAGGCATGAACTTAAAAGACGCTTGCTCCTTTGAAGAAATCTATGACCAATCTAGACAGCATATTAAAAAGCAGAGATATTACTTTGCCAACAAACATCTGTCTTAGTCAAAGCTATGGTTTTTCCAGTAGTAATGTATGGATGTGAGAGCTCGACTATACAGAACGCTGAGTGCTGAAGAATTGATGCTTTTGAACTCAAAAGTTGGAGAAGATTCTTGAGTGTCCCTTGGACTGCAAGGAGATCCAACCAGTCTATCCTAAAGGAAATCAGTTGTGTATATTCACTGGAAGGACTGATGTTGAAGCTGAAACTCCAATACTTTGGCCACCTGATACAAAGAACTGACTCATTTGTAAAGACCTGATGCTGGGAAAGATTGAAGGCAGGAGAAGAAGGGAACACAGAGGATGAGATGGTTGGATGGCATCACTGACTCAGTGGACATGAGTTTGAGTAAACTCTGGGATTTGGTGATGGACAGGGAGGCCTGGCATGCTGCAGTCCATGGGTCGCAAAGAGTTGCACACGACTGAGTGACTGAACTGAACTGACTCATGTAATCTAGATAGCTAACATAAAGTCCCACCCAAACTCTTCAGGAGAATTCTGTCAAGAAAGCCACATATATCTCAGAATGTGTTTTTCTCAGTTAAAGTGAACAAGAGATAAATATGTGTTTAGTGCACAAAACAGAATAATAAAGAAAACTATACTGTGAAATCTTATTCTTCCCACCAACTGTACAATTTCTCATTTCTACACCATACATACTTAAGTACTCCCTAAAAGAATTTTTCCCAAAAAAGCATGGAATTTCTTTTTCCCTCCATCAACATACATGTGTACATGTATATGTGTAGGCTAATAATAAAACAGAAGAATGGAAACTAACTATAAAATTACCAACGAACAATTTACTGCAATGTCTGGCAAATTATCCTTATAATTCTGTAAAATTACTTAATGTAGTGAAGAGATGAGTTATTTCATGCCTATAATTTGAATACTACTGTATGGAAAGGGCAAAGGTAGTTATATATTTTAGATGGCCAATGCGGGGGAAATAAAAGAAATTCATTCAATGAATAAATAAATCATGGCCCAGATTTACTGTCAATAATCTCATGATACAGAATTCTGAGTCAGAAGAACTGAATATTGTGTATCTCTGCCCCCTTGTGGTGATATTTGCCCCTCAGGTAAAATGAACAAAATTTTAGAGGAGGGAAAACAAACACCAGGTTTGAAAATAGACCAGAAAAAATAAAAGTAATGGGTTGGACAAAAAGTTTGTTTGGGTTTTTGGGGTTTTCCCAATAGAAAAGAATTATTGTATTTAACGCATAATAGAATAATTTCCATCAACATGTATATACTTAATGCAACATCTGTGGTTAATTTTCAAGAGCTACTGTACAAGAACAAGTTATAAATGCAGAATCTAAATTAGTCTGAGACAGAAACAAATAGAAAAATTAGAGTTAGTTTTTATTTTAGGTTTTCAAAGTCCTGAAATGGTAATTATATAGAGCTACGTTTTACCCAGAGACTATGTATGATTAAATGATTTAAATGATATATAGCACTCAATCACAATGATGAATGTTTATTGAAGACATTCTTACTGTATTTCAGGTTCTGGATTAGATCTTGGGGACTAAATGATAAGCAATTATAAACACAGTATTTGCCTTCATGGGGCTTATGCTTTGTGCAGAGAAAAGACAAGCAACAAATAATCCTACTTTAAAAAAAAAAGCAATCTTCAAGTGGTATTTGAAGAAGTGAATATGGTTCTCTGAGAGCCAGTAATGAAATGCACCTAGCAAGGGGGCAGGCCAGAAAGGGAATGAGGGTGGGGAAGGCAGTGCATGTGGAAGGGTTAAGAACTCTCTATATTTTCCATTCAATTCTACACTTTTACACACTTTCCCAAACAGTGTTAGAAACCTAAAAATTCTCTAAAAACTGAAGCTTACTTAAAAAAAAAGAAAAGAAGGAAGACGAGTTTCATAGTAAAGGGCACTGGAGTAGTTACAAAGAGGTATTCACAGAAAAGTACGCATAAAAAGGGTCGGGGCTGGACAGTGGCATCACCATCCCAGCACCTGAAACAGCCTGAAGCCCAGAGCATGAGGAAGCTCCCCAAGAAACCTGACAAGGTATTCAAGAGCTAAAACTTGCATGATCATGTGGGCCATGTTGTGAGTTTGGGTCTTCCGAAGTAATGTGAAGCTGTTGAAGCATCTTAAAGAGGACAATGACATAATCTGATTTGTATTTTAGAAATGTATTGAGTATTTTAAAATAAATCTTATGAAAAAAAGAGATGAGGGAGACAACATATCATACTACTTTTATTATTGGGTTGGCCAAAAAAAATTCATTCAGGTTTTTACATAACAACAAATGAAATTTTTTTGGCCAACCCAGTAAGTTGCTGTGCATTTAATGGATGTTTATTAGGTTCCAGACACTATTCTAAGATTTTAGGTGTAAAAGCTTAGTTCACACAACCTCATAAGGTGAATAGACCATGAAAGGAGTTTCAACAAGAGGTGATGGAAGCTTAGACTAATATGGTGGCAATGGAAAAGAATGATGAAAATACATTTGAAAAATACATGGGCGAATCAATGATGAGTTGAATTTGAAGACTGCAGAAGAGGAAGTAGCATGAATTAGTCCTTGGTTTCTGGTTTATGCCATTGGAAGGGAAGTTGGTGCCATATCCTAAAATATGAAGCTCCAAGGAAGATCACATTTGGAGCATTAGGGTGGTGGAGGAGAAGAGACCTAGACCTCTGGTCTAGGAAACATTGAGTTTGAAGAGTTTCTGAGATAACCATGTGCACATGGGATATGCCCATTGAGATCTGGGCCATGTCTTGAGACACAAACTGGTAAATTATCTCCTCAATGATAGTGACTAAAGCTATGGCAAAGTTGAAATTGCCAGGGAAAGAATATAGAAAAAAGAAGTATAGAATAAGTCTTGGCCAGGGAAAAGAAGGGGAACCTGAAAAAGAGGAAACAAACAAAACTGACCAGAAAAGCTTAAAGTATCTTAATTATAAAAGAGTTAGCAGACATTCCTTAAGAGGGATGGCAGGAGGAAGACAGGTTTCAATGAACACAATAAAGTTGTAGAAATTGAGAAAGGTCGAGAGTATAAGGTAAGTTTGCTGGTGGCAAACGAGCAGACAAAGTCACTAAAAATCAGTTCAGCAAATGGCTGATTCACTTGATGGCCAACCCAATAAATATATTGACTTGACAAAAGATAATCTAATAGATTTTAAGAATCATATTCGATTTGATGACTGAATATGAAATAGTTCATATGTAGTAAGCAAAATCTTAGTTTTCATATGGGAATTCTCATCTTGTATTGATTTTTATTCCTCTTTAAAATGGAAAGAGTAACAGACTTCCTTAGGCTCCAAAATCACTGTGTATGGTGACTGCAGCCATGAAATTAAAAGATGCTTGTTCCTTGGAAGAAAAGCTATGACGAACCTAGGCAGTGTATTAATAAGCAGAGACATTACTTGGCCAACAAAGGTCTGTATAAGTCAAAGCTATGGTTTTTCAAGTGGTCATGAATAGATGTGAGAGTTGGACCATAAAGAAGGCTGAGCACCAGAGAATTGACGCTTTCGAACTGTGGTGTTAGAGAAGTCTCTTGAGAGTCCCTTGGACAGCAAGGAGATTAAACCAGCCAATTCTAAAGGAAATCAACCTTGAATATTCTTTGGAAGGACTGATGCTGTAGTTGAATACTTTGGCCACCTAATGCGAAGAGCTGACTCACTGGAAAAGATTCTAATGCTGGGAAAGACTGAGGCCAGGAGGAGAAGGGGGTGACAGCAGATAAGATGGTTGGATGGCATCACCAACTCTATGTACATGAGTTTGAGCAAACTCCAGGAGATAGTGAAGGACAGTGAAGCCTTGCATGCTCTAATCCATGGAGTCACAAAGGGTCAGACACAGCTGAGTAACTGAACTGAACTAAAAATGTCATTTTATACTGAGCCAATCTTTTAGCATCCATCTGTTATCATTTATAGTATTTTTTACCAATTTATTTTTTACCTTTCTTTAACATCTTTTTATTTGGTCCATTGTCGTTTCTTTTCACTGTGTGTGTGTGTGTGTGTGTGTGTGTTTTCAACAATTATTTTGCAAATTGCTACCAACCAAGACAAGATACTTTAATTGTTCCTTAACAGAAGATGCATTTTTAATTTTATGGAAATGTGATGTCTTTAACTAATTCTGATTCTTTTAGAGAAATTTAAGTTCAATTCTATATTTAGCTAAAACATTTCATTTAATTAAAATTTAATTTAAAATTCTGATTTATTTTAGTGCCTGTGAGTGTAAATTTAAAGTTTAATCTTAATTAAAGTTTAATTTAACCTTAAACTTTAAATGCTAGAGATATAAAAGGAAAGCTGGTATGCCATTTGAGGAAATGGCAAACAAAATAGGAGAATGCTTAATGTTTATTAAAATAGAAAATTACATTCAAAGATAACTGAAAATATTTCAGAGGTAGACAAGTGATCCCATTACGTACGCGTGTGTGTGTGTGCGTGCGTGCACTAAGTCATTTCAGTCATGTCCAACTCTTTGTGATCCCATGGACCACAGCCCACCAGGCTTCTCTGTCCATGGGATTCTCCAGGCAAGAATACTGGAGTGGGTTGCCATTTTCTTCTCCACCCATTACATATAACATAGGCCAAAAAGGAGGGAGGTTGGAGGATAGCTTTTCCTTTGAGAATTTTTTTCACTGTTTCTGTTTTTCTAAACTTTAGCACTTAAAGAATTTTTTTGAAAGGGTTTTCAGATAATAAACCAACATAAAAAATTAATATGTAGGAAATTATATTTCATCACTGGGAACCAAACTCAAACAGCCAAGTTGCTTTAAATACTAAAACCTTTGGGAATGTAAACTGATGAATTTGGTAACTTCAGCCATTACTTAGCAAATGGCTTTCCAGTGAATGAAACTTTTAGTAAATATATTTTCAAATTAGGAAGTTTCCATTTGACCATAACAAAGACAAACTTCCTTTTTTCAAAACTCTCACAATCTAGAAGGAGAGATAAATCCCCAAATAGTTGCAAACCTTATGACAAATATTTTTCATAGAAAAATAGAGGCTATAAAATAATGTAGCTTCAGCATTTAATGCTCAGGAAGAATGGATAATGGTGAATCATAGGTAAGGATGAATGAATAAAACCCTATCCAGGTGAAACATCTTTAGGAAATGTAACTTCTTGTTAATTAACAAGACTTAGCATTTGATTAGGTGTAGGGGATGACTGAAGTGACTGAGCAGCAGCAGCAGGGGATGACTGAAAGAGCAGATCCAAAGATAACATGCCTTTCCCACTTGGACAAAGGGGTACATTGCTGAAACAGGGAAATTTAGACGGAGAACTGCTAGAAGGAAAGATAGAAAGAGACTCTATCTTCAGTTTGAGTAATGTTAAGCTTGAGATGGTTGTGCAACATCTAAATTGTGAATGTCAAATAGAACTTGATTGCATGTGTGCTCAGTCACGTCTGGCTCTTTGTGACCTCATAGACTATAGCCCACCAAGGTCCTCTGTCCATGGGATTATCCAGGCAAGAATAGTAGAGTCAGTTGCCATTTTCTCCTCCAGGGGATCCTCCCAATGGAGGGATTGGACCTGTGTCTCCTGAATCTCCTACTTTGGCAGGCAGATTCTTTACCACTGAGCCTCCTAGGAATCCCAGAACTTGATTAAATGGTTATAGAAATCAAAATGAGTATTCTAGATAAAAGAAGGAATATGTGGCATATATTTTGTAACTGAAACCACAGGAGTGAATGATATTAACAGCAGAATATTTAGAGTAAAAAAAATATAGTTTCAGGGGTAAGAACCCTAAGAAACCCCAACATTTAAAAAACAAAGGAAAATAAACCCCCAAAGTTAAGCTGAGAAAGAATGGCTAGACAAGTAGTGTGGAGTGGAAAAGGTGTTAAAGAAAGGAGAGCATGTAGAGAGTAGTCAGCAAACTAAACATTTAACAAAGACTGAGTGATATAAGAGGTAGGCAGTCTCCATTGGGTGCGTTACTAGAAAATAGGAGGCAAATCATTTGAGTGGTGAAGACAGGCTTCTTAAAGGATAAAAGTGAGGAAATAGACACAGTGAACTAAGGTAATGAAAGAGGGAACAATAGTTTCAGGGAATGACTTTTTTTAAACTGTGGGGATATACGGATGCTTAAAGGCAGACAAAAAGTGAAAAGAGAGAGTTTAAAGATACATGGAGGTTCTACCATGCTTGCTTTTGAAACCAACTGCCTAATTTTTCTGCCCTTCATTCTTTCACCTGCAATACAGAAATGAAATAGTGCCTATTTGATGAGCTCTAATGATATAATTCATGCAAAGCTTCACATATTGCCTGGCACACACTAATCAATAAATACTGGCTAATACTCAATAGATGTTTTTCTGGAACTCTCTTGCTTTTTCCATGATCCAGCGGATGCTGGCAATTTGATCTCTGGTTCCTCTGCCTTTTCTAAAACCAGCTTGAACATCAGGAAGTTCACGGTGCACATATTGCTGAAGCCTGGCTTGGAGAATTTTGAGCATTACTTTACTAGCGTGTGAGATGAGTGCAATTGTGCGGTAGTTTGAGCATTCTTTAGCATTGCCTTTCTTTGGGGTTGGAATGAAAACTGACATTTTCCAGTCCTGTGGCCACTGCTGAGTTTTCCAAATGTGCTGGCATATTGAGTGCAGCACTTTCACAGCATCATCTTTCAGGATTTAAAATAGCTCAACTGGAATTGCATCACCTCCACTAGCTTTGCTCATAGTGATGCTTTCTAAGGCCCACTTGACTTCACATTCCAGGATGTCTGGCTCTAGGTGAGTGATCACACCATTGTGATTATCTGGGTCGTGAAGATCTTTTTTGTTCATTTCTTCCATGCATTCTTGCCATCTCTTCTTAATATCTTCTGCTTCAGTTAGGGCCATACCATTTCTGTCCTTTATCGAGCCCATCTTTGCATGAAATGTTCCCTTGGTGTCTCTAATTTTCTTGAAGAGATCCCTAGTCTTTCCCATTCTGTTGTTTTCCTCTATTTCTTTGCATTGATCACTGAAGAAGGCTTTCTTATCTCTTCTTGCTATTCTTTGGAACTCTGCATTCAGACGCTTATAGCTTTCCTTTTCTCCTTTGCTTTTCGCTTCTCTATTTCTGCTTTATTGACTATGCCAAAACCTTTGACTATGTGGATCACAACAAACTGTAGAAAATTCTGAAAGAGATGGGAATACCAGACCACCTGACCTGCCTCTTGAGAAATTTGTATGTAGGTCGGGAAGCAACAGTTAGAACTGGACATGGAACAACAGACTGGTTACAAATAGGAAAAGGAGTATGTCAAGGCTGTGTATTGTCAGCCTGCTTATTTAACTTATATGCAGAGTACATCATGAGAAACGCTGGACTGGAAGAAACACAAGCTGGAATCAAGATTGCCGGGAGAAATATCAATAACCTCAGATATGCAGATGACACCACCCTTATGGCAGAAAGTGAAGAGGAACTCAAAAGCCTCTTGATGAAAGTGAAAGAGGAGAGTGAAAAAGTTGGCTTAAAGCTCAACATTAAGAAAACGAAGATCATGGCATCTGGTCCCATCACTTCATGGGAAATAGATGGGGAAACACTGGAAACAGTGTCAGACTTTATTTTTGGAGTCTCCAAAATCACTGGAGATGGTGATTGCAGTCATGAAATTAAAAGATGCTTACTCCTTGGAAGGAAAGTTATGACCAAGCTAGATAGCATATTCAAAAGCAGAGACATTACTTTGCCAACAAAGGTTCGTCTAGTCATGTCTATGGTTTTTCCAGTGGTCATGTATGGATGTGAGAGTTGGACTGTGAAGAAGGTTGAGCGCCAAAGAATTGATGCTTTTCAACTGTGGTGTTGGAGAAAACTCTTGAGAGTCCCTTGGACTGCAAGGAGATCCAACCAGTCTATTCTGAAGGAGATCAGCCCTGGGATTTCTTTGGAAGAAATGATGCTAAAGCTGAAACTCCAGTACTTTGGCCACCTCATGCGAAGAGTTGACTCATTGGAAAAGACTCTGATGCTGGGAGGGATCGGGGGCAGGAGGAGAAGGGGGCAACAGAGGATGAGATGGCTGGATGGCATCACTGACTCGATGGACGTGAGTCTGAGTGAACTCCGGGAGTTGGTGATAGACAGGGAGGCCTGGTGTGGTGCGATTCATGGGGTCGCAAACAGTCGGACACGACTGAGTGACTGAACTGAACTGAACTGAATACTCAATAGCAGGACTATGACTAGAGCACAAAGAAAGGAGAGAAATGGGTTTTGGAGCCACATTTATATGTAGATTTGGCAATAGGAAATTAACAGTTTCAGTCTCATAAGTACTGTTTTCTCTGCCAGGTAGAGAATGGAGAAAAGAGTGGTAGTGGAATCAAAGGCCTAAACACCAAGGAAAGAGATTGTTTTCCTCCCATCTAAGGGAGAATGGGTTGGGCTTCCCTTCTGGCTCAGACAGTAAAGAATCCTCCTGCAATGTAAGAGACACAATTCGATCCCTGAGTCGGAAAGATCCGCTGGAGAAGGAAATGGCTACTCACTATAGTACTGAGTGGAGAATCCCATGAACAGAGAAGCTTGCTAGGGTCCATGGGGTCAGAAGGAGTCGGATATGACTGAATGACTAAGCACAAAGGAGAATGGAGGGAAGAAACAAACTAAAATTTATCAGGCAGCTTCCATAGACATATATTAAAATAAATACTTTGCTTACATTATTTCATCTAGTTCTCAAAGTAGTTATTTTTCCCTTTTCATAAATGAACAAATTGAGGTTTCTAAACAATCCAGGAAGGTGATAGGGATCTTTGTCTATATTTATTTAAGAACTCAGACTGATAATATCTCCCATTTTCAACAATATGGCTTCCAAGTTTGGCATAGTCATCTCGAGTCAAGAAAAAGCTTAGAAGTTTTATTTAAATCTGTTGTTGTTATTCTTGTTGATTCTTTGTTTGCTGATTTATTTGTTGTGAGCCAGGAAGATGGTATGGACCAGACTTAGAAGGGATACCTAGCTTGAATTCCTATGACATTGACTAGAAGGCAGTCACACATTGAGTAGAAGTCAGCCACCAGTCTCTGCCACTGTATGTTTATTTGTTTGGCGAGTATTGAGACAGGCAAAAAGATCATGAATTTATTTTAGAAACATTGCACTTAAGAGTAGTTTATGTATATTCAGATGTAATTTCACGTGTTGAAGTAGAGCTTAAGAGAGAATCTCAGTGGAGTTTTGGGTAGAATTCTGAAGCAGAAAGTAAACAAGACCACCAGTTTTGAAATAAGACTGCCCCAAAGAAATATTAGAGTATTCATAATATTTTCTTAGATAAAATAGTACTGAAAGAATCCCTACCTACTGATTTTAAAATTAGTAAGGATAAAATGGGAAAAAAAAGGTCCCAAATGGCTGGGCAAATACATAGAATTATGATTCTAGAAATACAGTAAAGAGCAAAAGAAGTAGAATAAGTGACAATGTATAATACTGTGGTTCTCTGTTCAGCCTTCTTTTTTTTGTTGTTGTTAATAAAATATTTGCTAGGCAAATAAAAGCCATGTAACAAAGGAGACAATACCAGTTAAACACATGTGGACTATTTAGAACCAGAAATAGTTATTGATGTTTCCTAGAAACCAACTGACAATCTATACTTAGTTTTTTCTGTTGTATTTGAATCAATTTTATGATATAGTTCATGCCATATACCTGGTAACTGTGTAAGCAAACATTTAAAGCAAGCTATAAAATAAACAAACTCACAATCTTAATAGAGATAATGCTCAACCACATAAAATCATATACTTCTTCCAGGACAAATTCCTCCATGAACAGCAAGGGTAGTAAAAAGAACAATAGACTTATATTTTTGTTCTAGTTCTATCAATATCTGCTTGAGTAATTTGGAGAAAGTTACTTTCCTCTGGGGAACTCTGCTTTTCCATCTGTAAAATGAGTCAAGTTTTAGCTAGAATAGATTCACTTTATGAAACATTTATTGGATGTTTATTGCCAAACTCTTTGCCAAGTCCTAGGAATATAAAGATGATTGTGACATAATTCCAGTTCTAAACTGTTCATGGAAGCTCCCCTTTCTTTCCTGGGTACATGGAAGACTAATATTCCCAATTCCACTCTCATTAGACAAAACCCTGTGATTAGTCATGGCCAGTGAAATATGAACAGCAAAGACCTGTGCCAGTCTGATATGAAGCAGTTTATAACCTCTCTCTTCTGCCATGGAAGTCATAGAAAGCCATCATATTGGGAAGGTGAAGGCTCAGATTTTAGTATTGGGAAAATTGGAAAGCTACAGGTAAAAGAACCAAATGGAGGACTTTCTCAAAAACTCTTAGGAAAAAAAAACATTATCAGTAGGCTCCTTGACATTGACCTTGGCAATAGTTTTTTTTTGGATAGAGCTCCTCAGATAAGGGAAACAAAAGTAGAAATAAACAAATGGATGTGCATCAAACCAGAAAGCTTTTGCACGATGAAGGAAGCTATCAACGTAACAAAAAGGCAGCCTATGTATGGCAGAAGATATTTGCAGATGAAATATCTGGTAAGGGGTTAATATTCAAAATACACAAAAGACCTCAGACAACTCAACATCAAAAAAAAAAAAAATAGACTGAAAAATGGGCAGAAGACCTGAATGAACATTTTTCCAAAGAAGAAATACAGATGACCAATATATCCATGAAAAGATGTTTAACATCACTAATCCTCAGAGAAATGCAAATCAAAACCACAATAAGCTACCACCTCACACCTGTCAGAATGGATATTATCAAAACACAACAAACAACACATGTTGGCAAAGATGTGGAAAAAGGGAACCTTTGTGCACTGTTGGTGGAAATGTCAATTGGTGCAATCACTACGGACAACAGTATAGAGGTTCCCCACAAATTAAAAGTAAAATTATAATATAATCCAGAAATCTCAATTCTGTGATTTTCTGGAAGAATACAAAACACTATTTTGAAAAAATATATGCACCTATAGGGGCTTCCCATGTGGTGATAGTGGTAAAGAACCTACTTGTCAGTGCAGGAGACATAAGAGATGTGGGTTCAGTCCCTGGGTCAGGAAGATCCCCTGGAGGAGGGCAGGGCAACCCACTCCAATTTCTTGCCTAGAGAATCCCCGGAGACAGACGAGCCTGGCAAGCTACAGTCCATGGGGTCAGAAAAAGTCAGACGTGACTGAAGTGACTTAGCAAGCACAAATACACTCAACTTATGTTCATTGCAGCACTATTTACAAGAGCCAAGATATGGATACAACCTAAGCATCCATCAATAGATGAATGGACAAAGAATCTGTGATATATATGTATGTGTATATGTATATTATATAATGTTACTCAGTTATAAAAATAATGAAATCTTGCTGTTTGTGATAACATGGATGAATCTACACGATATTATGCAAAGTGAAAAAAGTCACACAGAGAAAGACAAATATCATGTGATAGCACTTATATATGTGGAATACAAGAAACCAAAAAAATTAACAAACAGAACAGAAACAGTCATAGGTAGAAATAGTCATAGATAGGACAAATACTGTACATGGTTGCTAGAGGGGAGGAGGTATGGGGAGTAAAGAAATAGGTGAGAGAGATTAACAGGGATGACATATAAAGCATGGGAATATAGTCAATTATATTGTAATAACTGTGTATGGTAACAGATGGTAACTACTCTCATTGCGGTGATCATGTTTTAATATATAGAAATACCAAATCACTATGTTGTTTACCTGGAACTAACATATGGTGTAGGTCAATTATACCTCAATTTTTAAAAAGAAAGGAAGATTTGTAAGGTAAGGGTGAGTGTGGAAATCTAAATGAAGCAACTGGAAATATATCACTGAGACATAAGACAGTTAAGGACGGAACCTAGGGAAACACTAATACTGAATAACTGGACCAAGACAAGTTAATACAGAAAACTGAGAAGACAGAGAAGAAAGAAAATTGGAAGGAAATGGTGAATTGGAAATCCGGAAATGAGAATTTTTCAAGAGTCAGAAATTATCTGTAAAGTCACTTACTGGGAAGTCATGAGATAAGAGGCCTTTTGATTTGAAATTATGGAAGTCTTAAAGACAAAAATCCAGATTTTAGTCATCTGAGAAGTGAAAAGGTGGTAAAATATGCATTTATCAAAGGATGTCTTATGAAACACTTGCTGCACAAAATGTTCTCCCAAAGAGGGAGGGGTCCATGGCTAAATACATTTAAGGTGTGCTGCATACTCTATACCTATAAGGAAAATTTTTGAACATTTACTCTTGATTTTCTTACATTGAGATTTGAGAAAATATAAAAAAAGATTTACTTACAAACTGACAATTCCAAAGAAAGCAAAAATAACAAGTATTTACTAATAATGTTGAGCTTTACTGTCACTAAATTGTGCATCACTAAGCAAACTAACAGAGAAGGCGATGGCACCCCACTCCAGCACTCTTGCCTGGAGAATCCCATGGACGGAGGCGCCTGGTGGGCTGCAGTCCATGGGGTCGCTAGGAGTCAGACACGACTGAGCAACTTCATTTTCACTTTTCACTTTCATGCATTGGAGAAGGAAATGGCAACCCACTCCAGTGTTCTTGCCCAGAGAATCCCAGGGAAGGGGGAGCCCGGTGGGCTTCCGTCTATGGGATTGCACAGAGTTGGACACGACTTAAGCGACTTAGCAGCAGCTGCAAGCAAACTAAAACACTTGACTAGGGAATAATTAGGATAAAATTTTTATTGAATGTGTTTTGAAAATAAAAGAACCAATAAAATATATTTCAATTCTGATGTAAGAATTTGTAAAGAAGTCAGATTGCCAGCTTGATCACAATTATGAGATATGTGACTGGCCAGTTTTCATAATTTCCCTTTCTCTGAACTATAAAATGAAAATAAGAATAATATCTATTTCATAGAGTTTTTAGGAATTAATGAGATAAAACATGGAAATATTTAGAATATTGCCCAGTACATAGATAGGGCTTAATTAATATTAACTATTAGAAAACTTTCCTTTGCTATGAAACTTTTCTTATCTCTTTCAGCATCAAGCTGTAATATAGCAGAATACTCAAATAGTCTGGACTCCCTGGTAAAGTGATGTTACTGGCTGTGAGAGGTCAGTTTAGCATTAAAGCATAATTGTCACACTAATAATCAAGAGTTGTAAAAGTGTTAGTGACTCAGTCATGTCTGACTCTGCGATCCGTGGACAGTAGCCCACCAGGTGCCTCTGTCCGTGGAATTCTCCAGTCAGGAATAATGGAGAGGGTAGCCATTCCCTTCTCCAGAGGATCTTCCTGGCCTAAGGATGGAACCTGGGTCTCCCTCATTGCGAGGAGATTCTTTGCCGCCTGAGCCGCCTAGGAAGCCCAGTCAAGAGTTGCCAGAGGAACTATTACGTTTGGTCATTTCAGTTTCAGGTGGGGAAATCTGTACTTGAAAATGAACTCTCAATACAGCCTGGAGCCTTACATGAGAACTATACTTTTGGGATCTGCTCGTGTCATCCACTTGATTTCATGAAAATAATAATTTAATGCATATTCCTAACTGCGGTTCACACCTAAACACACACAAGTTCCTGGCTGAGCGGGTAAGGAGCCTGTACTTTCCTGTCATTTTTATAATCATTGGGTTAAATCATTCCTGTAGGAATCTGTTTTCAGAAAAGATACTATAGAAACAAGTTTCAACGTTTTCATAATTAAAGAGCAATTCTTTAAATCTCAACATGAATTAAAAACTTGGACATAAAATCATCTGCTCTGCAGAAAATGTGATTATAAATGTTGCTACTGCTGAACAACCCCCTCCCTGAGAATTTATACCATGTGATCGTGGGGGCTGTGAACATCGTGAGAGCTTTCCTCTCAAATCTCCCAGGCTGTGCACTGCCTCCCACACAGCTTTTTCTTTTTTTTTTTTTTAATATGGGATTTTTGACTTATTTTTACTTTTAATATCAGACTTACTAAGAGGCAATTTACAAAATCATCATTAAACAGAAAAAGTTGTCTCCTCTCCCTCATACTCCAATAAAAATAAATATTTGAAATCATCAGCAACATGATTGTGATAAATAGGTTTGTCTATATGTAAAATCCTTCTTCTACAACTGCACTGAATTCTCCTTGAATGTCTTTGGGGATGGATTTATTTTTTTATATTTGCTATCTGAGTTTTTTATATCTGGCAACCTTAGAAGGCATTTTACAGCTTTTCCTGTCTGTCCAGGGAGAGCTCCCCGTTAGTTCATAATGATGCACTTCCCTGAGGACAGTGATCTAACAGCCTCTGGGTGCTGTGTTCTACCTCTGCGGAATCCACTGGCTCTTCCTTCCGTCCTCTAACACCTTCAGAGCCTAAAAGAAGGTAATCTATTCACAGACACCTGTATAATTCTACCAGACACCTCTGCTTTGCAGGGTGGAGAGAAGTGTTTTAGAAGAAAACACACCAGTCTAGTACTCCATTGTTATTTCATAATGTTTCCAATTTCCATTCCATTCTCTCTAATCAGCCACACCAGAGACAGTCAACTAGCTAAGTTTCTTTTGTACCTAACATGGAAACTATGAATCCCTTTAAATATAAAGAATATAATAGGGTCAGTCATATAAATTCTGACTCCGCCACTACCTTCACCTGGCCAATTTCTATTTACTCTTCAAGTCTCCTTAGGTGTAACTCATGGAGGGACGCTTTCTGTTAGCCGTCCTTCCTCTCCCAACATACAAACCTGTTAAAATAGATCCTTCTATACAATGTTGTGAGAAACAGTATAATTTTTCTTCATGGCATTTAATGTAATTGTAATTATGGGGTGATCTGTAATTGTGTTTTAGTATTTCTCTCTCTCACTAGACTCTTTACCTGCCCATAGTTACCATTTAATGCGTGTTCCCTGAATGGATGAATCATTGAGGGTCACAGCTTCCCTTATTAAGGAAGCAAGACTGATGAGATTATGGTGCTACCCAGATTTCAGTTATCAATCTGAGGCATGATGAAAGTGAAATAGGGATGAGTCATTGCATCACTTTGGCATTTAAGAAAACATATAACCTAATCATAATTCATTTCATGAGCCTGGTCCTTTAACTTTTAAATGCAGCAACTAAACACACATTGAAATCATCATATACTTGGGAATACTATTTCTTTCCTGTTATTGTTCTCTGTAACTGACCAGAACATTAAAATGTGATGTCTGCTTTTGTGGACAATTGTTTAGAGTACAAAGTACCAATGCAAAATAGTCCATAGAGGAAAATCAAAATTTACTATCATCCTCTATTTGTTTCCCTGATCAATTGCCTCTAATGGCTACTCTGTGCTATCTCCCCTGTGTTCTCTGCTGCTAAAGTCTTTTCTACCACCTCTTTCTCTGCTTGGCAATCTCTCTGTACTCGTGCAATTTATAACAGGCATATGAGCCGCTGGAAGGATTGTTCTGCATGGATTTTCCATTGTGTGGAATACTCAGAGCACATCATTAACCCCAGTCTGACCTACTGACATTTATAGACCTGCTCAACAGTGCCTCCCTCCCCTTATCAGCTCGAGTTTGTTCAGAAAATGTGAGCAGTTACAGTACTGTCCTGAGGCAAATATAATTAAGCAACCGAATCCTGGGAGAATGAAAATGTTCAAAATAATGTTTGCCAAAGCCAAATACAAATGATTTATTAAAAATCGCCCATATTCATTTGTCAGACTGATTTCCAAAATTTAAAATCTCATTTAACACATTTATGCTTCTACAATGGTACTTAAAATGTTATTTGAAATATTCATAATGACATCCTCAAAGTCTTATAGAAATCAAAATATCAAGGACAAATGTATGAAAAGATAACAACACAGTTGCAAATGTTCTTCTTCTAAATAACTTGCCAAGTTTTTTCCTGCCGAATAAAACCAACCATGTAAGCAGTTTCTGCTGAAAAAAAATTAAGAAAACTACAAGGAAATTAAGTAAATAAATACTTATCAGATGCCTGATACATGTTTGCTACTGCTAAGTCACTTCAGTTGTGTCCGACTCTATGCAACCCCATAGACGGCAGCCCACCAGGTTCCCCCATCCTTGGGATTCTCCAGGCAAGAACACTGGAGTGGGTTGCCATTTCCTCATTGGTTAAATGCAAAAATAGATTATTAATTTCATTATTCCTCAGTAACTTTATCTTCAAAATGTGGTCCACTGGAGAAGGGAATGGCAAAGGGATATCAGTAGAGAAATAACTCCAGAAAGAATGAAGAGATGGAGCCAAAGCAAAAACAACACCCAGTTGTGGATGTGACTGGTGATGGAAGCAAGGTCTGATGATGTAAAGAGCAATATTGCATCAGAATGTGGAATGTCAGGTCCATGAATCAAGGTAAATTGGAAGAGATCAAATAGGAGATGGCAAGAGTGAATGTCAACATGTTAGGAATCAGAGAACTAAAATGGACCAAAATGAATGGGTGAATTTAACTCCGATGACCATTACATCTACTAATGTGGGCAAGAATCCCTTAGAAGAAATGGGGTAGCCATGATAGTCAATGAAAGAGTCTGAAATGCAGTACTTGAACACAATCTCAGAAACAACAGAATGATCTCTGTTCATTTCCAAGGCAAACCATTCAATATCATGGTAATCCAAGTGTATGCCCCAATCAGTAATTCTAAAGAAGTTGAAGTTGAATGGTTCTATGAAGACCTACAAGACCTAGAAGTAACACCCAAAAAAGATGTCCTTTTCATTATAGGGGACTGGAATGCTAAAGTAGGGAATCAAGAAACACCTGGAGTAACAGGCAAATTTGGCCTTGGAGTACATAATGAAGCAGGGCAAAAGCTAATAGAGTTTGGCCAAGAGAATGCACTGGTCATACCAAACACCCTCTTCCAACAACACAAGAGAAGACTCTACACATGGACATCATGAGATGGTCAATACCTAAATCAGATTGATTATACTTTTTGCAGGCAAAGATGGAGAAACTCTATATACTCAGCAAAAACAAGACCAGGAGCTGACTGTGGCTCAGATCATGAACTCCTTATTGCCAAATTCAGACTTAAATTGAAGAAAGTAGGGAAAACTACTAGACCATTCAGATATGACCTAAATCAAATCCCTAATGATTATACAGAGAAATTTATTTAAGGGACTCAATCTGATAGAGTGCCTGATGAACTATGGACAGAGGTTTGTGACACTGTACTGGAGATAAGGATCAAGACCATCCCCAAGAAAAAGAAATGCAAAAAAGCAAAATGGCTGTCTGAGGAGGCCTTACAAATAGCTGTGAAATGAAGAGAAGCAAAAAGCAAAGGAGAAAAGGAAAGATATGCCCATTTGAATGCAGAGTTCCAAAGAATAGCAAGGAGATATGAGAAAGCCTTCCTCAGCGATCAGTGCAAAGAAATAGAGGATAATAGAATGGGAAAGACTAGAGATCTCTTCAAGAAAATTAGAGACACCAAGGGAATATTGCATGCAAAGATGGGCTCAATAAAGGACAGAAATAGTAGGGACCTAACAGAAGCAGAAGACATTAAGGAGAGAACTGTACAAAAAAAGTTCTTCAAGACCCAGATAATCATGATGGTGTGATCACTCACCTAGAGCCAGACATCCTGGAATGTGAAGTCAAGTGGGCCTTAGGAAGCACCACTATGAACAAAACTAGTGGAGGTAATGGAATTCCAGTTAAGCTATTTCAAATACTAAAAGATGATGCTGTGAAAGTGCTGCACTCAATATGCCAGAAAATTTGCAAAACTCAGCAGTGGTCACAGGACTGGAAAAGGTCAGTTTTCATTCCAATCCCTAAGAAAAGCAATGCCAAAGAATACTCAAACTACCACACAATTGCAGTCATCTCACATGCTAATAAAGTAATACTCCAAATTCTCCAAGCCAGGCTTCAACAATACGTGAACTGTGAACTTCCAGATGTTCAAGCTGGATTTAGAAAAGGCAGAGGAACCAGAGATCAAATTGCCAGCATCTGTTGAATCATCGAAAGAGCAAGAGAGTTCCAGAAAAACGTCTATTTCTGCTTTACAGACTATGCCAAAACTTTGACTGTGTTGATCACAATAAACTGTGGAAAATAGTGAAAGAGATGGGAATACCAGACCACCTTATCTGCCTCTTGAGAAACCTGTATGCAGGTCAGGAAGCAACAGTTAGAACTGGACATGGAACAACAGACTGGTTCTAAATAGGAAAAGGAGTACGTCAAGGCTGTATATTGTCACCCTGTTTATTTAACTTATATGCAGAGTACATCATGAGAAACAGTGGGCTGGATGAAGCACAAGCTGGAATCAAGTTTGCTGGGAGAAATACTGATTACCTCAGATATGCAGATGACACCACCATTATGGCAGAAAGCGACAAGGAACTAAAGAGCTTCTTGATGAAAGTGAAAGAGGAGAGTGAAAAAGTTGGCTTAAAGCTCAACATTTAAAAGACAAAGATCATGGCATCTGGCCCCATCATTTCATGGGAAATAGATGGGGAAACGGTGGAAACAGTGTCAGAGTTTATTTTTTTGGGCTCCAAAATCACTGCAGATGGTGACTGCAGCCATGAAATTAAAAGATGCTTGTTCCTTGGAAGAAAAGTTATGACCAATCTAGACAGCATATTAAAAAGCAGAGACATTACTTTGCCAGCAATGATCCATCTAGTCACTGCTATGGTTTTTCCAATAATCATGTATGGATGTGACAGATGGATTATAAAGAAAGCTGAGTGCTGAAGAATTGATACTTTTGAACTGTGGTGTTGGAGAGGACTCTCAAGAGTCCCTTGGACTGCAAGGAGATCCAGCCAGTCCATCCTAAAGAAAATCAGTCCTGAATGTTCATTGGAAGGACTGACACTGAAGCTGAAACTTCAATACTCTGGCCACTTTATGCAAAGAGCTGACTCATTTATAAAGACCCTGATGCTGGGAAAGATTGAAGGTGGTAGGAGAAGGGAACGACAGAGGATGAGATGGTTGGATGGCATCACTGACTCAGTGGACATGAGTTTGAGTAAACTCTGGAGCTGGTGATGGACAGGGAGGCCTGGAGTGCTGCAGTCCATGGGGTTGCAAAGAGTCAAACATGACTGAGAGACTGAACTGAACTGAAGTAGGTTCTGCTAGAAAACATTAAGAAACCTACAAGGAAATTAAGTAAATAAATACTTATCAGATGCCTGATACATATCTAACATTGATTAAATGCAAAAGTAAATAGATTATTAATTTCTCTACTCCTCATTACCTTTACCTTCAAAATTATGGTAATAAGAATACTTAACTCAAATGTTTATTTTAGGTATCGCATGAGTTAGTACCTGTTGAGCCCATTGGACAAGGCCTGGTGGTGATTGGTTGTTCAGTCATTAAGTCACATCTGATTCTTTTGACCCCATAGACTATAACCTACCAGGCTCCTCTGTCCATGGGATTCTCCAGGCAAGAATATTGGAATAGGCTGCCATTTCCTTCTCCAGGGGATCTTCCTAACCTAGGAATCGAACCCAGGTCTCCTCTATTGAAGGCAGATTCTTTACCAGCTGAGCTACAAGGGAAACCCCTGTGCACAGGGGAGGCGGGAAGAGGGGCACAGGACAGGGCCTGGCATCTAGTAAATGCTCAACAATGATAGCTACAACTTCTTTTATTTAGAATATTGAAGAGGTCCTCATTTTGGGAGGTCAGAGGCTAAGACCACAGAGTGAGAGCAGAGACCACCCCTTGAGAGATCAGGCCAAGACCCTAGGATCAAAGCAGGGACCACCCTCTTGTGAAGGGCAGAGACCAGAACCCCAGGTGAGAGCAAGGACCACCCTTTTGTGGGCAGGAGGTCAGGAGCCTTCTCCCCAGTTTACCCCCAGATCCCATCTCCTCTCCCCACCAAGC
Source organism: Bos indicus (assembly GCF_029378745.1). Taxonomy (NCBI): domain Eukaryota; kingdom Metazoa; phylum Chordata; class Mammalia; order Artiodactyla; family Bovidae; genus Bos; species Bos indicus. Next base: position 44,173,979 of record NC_091762.1, on the reverse strand, counting down.
CCTCATAAGGCCAGCAGTGTTCCAGGAGGCAGCTGCCTGACAGCTGTGGGTTCAAGCAGGGATGGGGACACTATGCAATTCCTGGAGCACCAGCCAGGATCAACGCCATGCCCTGGGCTAGGGCTGGAGTAGCAGGTCAGGGAGCCCAGGCTCAGCCTTGTGCTTGGTGAAATGGTTTATCCTCTACTACCTGACCTGCCCGGAGGAGCAGAGTCTAGCAGTCCTTGTCTGGCCCTGTCCAGGCACAGGCAGGGTGTGGCCTCTCCCAACTCCGCTCCGTCTTCCCGAGCCAGCATCCTCGCCATGGCTATTCAGCCCTGAGCTGTGTCTGCCAGGGGATGACTGGGGCTGCTTCCTGAGCTTCTGTGTCTCACTGCCCAGCAACCCCCAGGGAGGGGGTGGCCCTGTGCATGACCCCTTGCTTCCCGCAGGGCTTTCATGGATGGGGTTGGGTGTGGAGGGGTGGTGTTTTACAGCTGGAGAAGAACCAGAAGCACTAGATTCCACTTTGGGCCTCATTTATATTCCTGCTTTTACTCTGACCTGTGAGTCTTTTTAGCCCCGTACATATGGCAACTCGACACAGAGACTATTTTATCAATTGTCAGTACCATCAGGCTGATTCTCCATGGATGTTTCCAGACTCAGGCTCTGATAGACCAAATAAAAATGTTTTGTTTTATAGAAGAAAAGAAAAGAAAAATTAAGAGGATTAGCTTAGGGGGGAAGACTTAAAGGTATATATATAAATATGAACCTCGCTGTGTTTGTTTCGGCTGTCCAGTGTTTTCTCAAACCTCATTTGTCTTGACAACACAATTATATGAGGAACAAATCTAGTAGACCTCTGACCCAGCACTGGACACCTCCGAGACTTTAAGCCAGTAAAATAAGGTTTTGGTCTGACCTCCTTCTCCCTTCTACTCATTTCCAAAGAAAACTTGGAAATACTTCTTTCTGAAGGAGAAACAAGTTTTCAGCTCTCTCTATCCTAAATCACTTTTTGACTATCCTAAAGTGAACAGTAAGTGCTTCCCTGGTGGCTCAGTGGTAAAGAATCCACCTGCCAATGCAGGAGACGTGGGTTTGATCCCATGAGTTGGGAAGATCCCCTGGAGAAGGAAATGGCTACCCACTGCAGTATTTTTGCCTGGGAAATCCCAGGGACAGAGCAGCTTGGTGTGCTACAGTCCACAGGGGCGTAAAGAGCCAGACACCACTCGATGACTAACACTTTCACTAGTGTCCATCTGGATAATTTAAACAATATGTCTGATACTTAACTTAATATGTCTGGAAGTGGGAAATGAGCCTGTATGCATATGAGTGAGTTTGCCTTAAGGTTCTGAATTCTTTACCTTTAAAATATTTTTTTTCTTGAATGTGTCTTGCACAGATTTAAATCTTTAAAACTAAATCAGAAGACTCATCCATCTCAGAAGACCCCTGGCAAAAGGGCTAAGAGAGTATGAAGGAGTAATGGCCCTTTACATCTACGACACGGAGTGTTGTTAATAGTTCTAGTTAGCACTCAGCTGTTCTCCCATTTTTCTGCTTAGTCCATGAACTGTTGATGAAATTATTTTGTAAAAGGCATTTGAATGTATCCTTGACCAAATATTGTTGTTAGGCACTTCTAATTTGTTTTTAAATCTCTGGGTCGGTCAACATATTCACCTGCCTGATCATGAAATAAGACAGGAGCATCTTCTTCTGATTCATGAAGTTTCTGGGGGTGGCCTCAGAGCCTTCATCCATTTTTAGGGGCTCCATAATGTCACAGATTACTATTTCCTCCACTGGATGTTCATTTCTTATTGTTCTGTTTCAGTTGTCCTTGATGCTGCTTTGTTTTGTGACTTTAGCTTGTCTTCTCTTAATGCAAAAATAAATAAATAAAACTCACAGTTAAACCTCTTTTATATGCCTTCTGGGTATCTTCCTGCCACTTAGCATTGTTTTAAAAACAGAGTGATCGCCTGTTACAAATTTTAAGTAGATACCTGACTGGAATGCCCTCTTGTCTTCTCCCTCTGGTGAGATCTTAACTGTCCTCCAAGCCCACATCAAACTCTTCTCTTCTGCGAACATTCTAGACAGAATTCATTGCTCCCCCACCTGCAATACTGCCATTTCGCTTAGCTCGTATTATGATTTTGCCCTCATCTGTCACCTCCCTCAACGGTGAATTCAATCAGAACGTGGACTCTTGCTCAGTTTTATATTTCTCCTGTGAGCCTACTGCAAGGTCTGAAATATATGAATTCAAAAAATATGTGATGAATGCATACCACTTTATTTTGCACAAAGTTATTTCAAAAATATTCTATTAGCTCCATAGTAATCTTATATAGTATAAGATTACGAATGTCTCCATTTCACTGAGAGGAAAGCTGAGAACTCCTGGAAGGTAAAGCATATGAGGAGAGGCTGAAGCCACTCTATAGGTTTCCAACTGAGTAGTTTTCTATAAATTATATGTGATTTAATTTTCCATGGTAATAAAGATAATTTCAATTTTTAAAAAACTATTTGATCTGCAATTTTCTCTAGCATCCAGAGAAGACCTCTGAAAATGTTTTTCGGGTCTTTTGTTTATGGTAACAGAGTTATCAGATCTACTGTGAGCTTCAATGTGGCAGCTTCACCCGACACAAAATGTGCAGGTCACGGGCTAAACTTCTGAAATGATGTAAGTCAAGGAACACAAAGGCCTTGCAACTTGATTTCCCAAGTAGCTTTTCCATTACTTTTAGAATGGCCTCCAGAGTTGAATGACCTCTAGAGAGCAGACCTTGGCCAATCTTCATGATACTGACCTACCTGGAAATTGTCCCGGCCACAACAGACCATAGCTTAGGTGACATGGGTAAGACTGCTCTGATGACTGAAATTATCTAAGCTCCCTTGGAGGGGTCTAATCCCTTTCACCTTAAATCACTTTTATTTTTCTCTTCAAAGAGATTGGGATGCAAGCAAAAATCCACTGAAATAAAATGTCATTTGCACTTGACCCCTGAATAAGAAGCAATGTGAATTTTCTAAATGATTAAATTTAATTACTAGATTTATTAAATATATACAGTTTATTCTTGAACAACACAGGGTAAAAGATGCTGACCCTCCATGCAGTCCAAAATATGCATAACTTATAGTCAGCCCTCCATACATACATAGTTCCTCCACGTTCACAGACTCAACCAGACGCAAATAATGCAGTACTACTACTTTTGAAAAAAATCAATGTATAAGTGACCTATACTGTTTAAAGTTGTGTAGTTCAACAAGGCCAAATGCAATAAATGTATAATATTGCCCTATATGTATTGTGTGTGTGCTTAGTCACTCAGTTGTGTCGGACTCTGCAACCTCATGGACTGTAGCCCACCAGGCTCCTCTGTCCATGGGGATTCTTCAGGCAAGAATACTGGAGTGGGTTGCCATGCCCTCTTCCAGGGGATCTCTCCATCTCAGAGATTGAACCCAGGTCTCCCACATTGCAAGTGTATTCTTTACCATCTGAGCCATGAGGGAAGCCCAAGAATACGGGAGTAGGTAGCCTAATCCCTTCTCCAGGGGATCTTCCCAACCCAGGAATCAAACCAGGGTCTCCTGCATTGCAGGTGGATTCTTTACCAGCTGAGCTACCAGGGAAGCCCATATGTATTATTATATATAAATATAAAATATAGATTTGCCTTCCCCCTATATTACTGAAATCATTTTTAGAACATGAACACAAGTAAATTAAGTTTATAAGCAAAAAGAGCAGGATCAGCAAATTGAGTCTATTTCATTGTGCCATAGGAAGAAGAGTTCTGAAATCAGAAAAGTCAGGGGTGTTTTGTTGTTTCAGTCAATATTTACTGAACACCTGTTATGTACTAGGTACTGTGTTATATGTTAGAGATTCAGTACTAGGTAAAATGACATGGTCCCAGACCTCACAAGGCTTACACTCTCACTCTCACAGAAAAACCGGACTTTGAACACATAATTACAGTAAGGCATGAGTGTTAATATAAAAGGAGGTAAAGGAGTCCTGAAGACAGGACTTTTAAGCTCAGATTCATGGATAAATATGTTAGTTCAACAAAGAAGGGGAAGGGAGGAAAAGGTAAAAAAGCATTTCAGATAGGGAGAAAAAAGGAGACCAATGTGAGCATACTGGGAGACCAAATCTGGCTATTTGAGTAACCAAGAGAAATAAAGAGTATAATAGGGAGAGAGCCAAAGCATGAAGAGGTGGAATACAAATCCTCGTGTACCTTGTAAGTATTTAAGACTCCAGACTTTAGAACATTCTGAACCATAGTATGCCAGTAAAGTTTTAAGCAGAGTATAGCCTGATAGACCAATCACTGCTGTATTGGAGATTATAGGAACCCCTGAGACTTTCCAGTGGCTCAAATGGTAAAGAATCTGCCTGCGATGCAGGAGACCAGGGTTCAATCCCTGGGTTGGGAAGTTCCTCTGGAGAAGGGAATGGCAATCTACTCCAGTATTCTTGCCTGGGAAATTCCATGGACAGAAGCCTGGTGGGCTACAGTCCATGGGGTCACAAAGAGTTGGATACGACTGAGCAACTAACACACACAATGTAGTAATGTAGTAAGGGATATGTTAAGAGGCTATTATAAAGTCCCAGGGTAAAAGGTTACAAAACTGGATATGAAATATTCCTCTCTCTCTACCCACAACCTTAGGTGGTGCCTTGTCACAGTGACCTAGAGGCTCTGGATGGCATTAACTAATATAATGCAAACCAAGGCTTGAAAAGTACTTGTATTCTGGGGTTTGTTCTCTCTTACTGCACTTGGAATCCTGATACCACCACATGGATGAGCACTAGCTACTAAAGAACGAGAGGCCACTGGGAAAAGAGCTTCAGCATTCCAGCCAACCAGCTGACAGCTCACCCACCAAGAGCTATATAAGTGATGTTATGGTGGATCATTAAGCCACCAGCCAACGCATCAGTAGATCACAGACACAAGAGAAAGCCCAACAGAGATTAGCCAAACTTGTCCAGACTCAAAGTACTGCCTGGGGGACCCACATAATTGTCAGTTAAGTATAATGATTTCTATTTTAAGCCACTAGGTTATGGGGAGGTTTGTGTTAAGTGACAGGCACCAACTGAGACACCTGGCACGAGATGATGCTGGACTGAACTATCAGGTTAGCAGTAAGGACAAGCAGGACACAGGATCAGGAGAGGCTTAATGGCTTCAATAAAAAGAACTCCGTGATTTGGGGCTTGGACCAACAGGTAGATGGTAGAGCCTACTGACTGAACACCAGGATAGAAAAGGAGAAACAGACATGGAGATGAAGACAGAAAGTACAATTGAGAATATGTAGAACTTGCAATGATTAGAAAACATCTAGGTAAGGATGTCAAAGAGGCCACGCCTGGAGAACACCCAAGAGAGATCCAGGCTGCAGACACAGATCTGAGGTTTGTTGTAGACATTGAAATGGAAGTCATGGTAGATTAAACTCGCACAAGTATAATGGGGAAAGTGAAAAACCTAAAGTGGCCTTGATAATTTCTATATATATCATTTTGGACAAGTTACTCAATAGCTCTGAGCCTGTTTCCCAACCTCCCCCCCGCCCCCCCCAAATGATGTAGGTTAACTGACTCTGCTATATTAAAGACTAAATAAAATTTATTTTGTTTGAATCATCTGACACAATTTAGGATCCTGAGGGAAGGGATGGGGAGGGAGGTGGGAGGGGAGTTCAGGATGGGGAACACATGTACACCCATGGCTGATTCATGTCAATGTATGGCAATAACCACTACAATATTGTAAAGTAATTAGCCTCCAATTAAAATTAAAAAAAAATGTTAACTACCTTCCCATAACTTACAATCAAATTACACAATAAGATATTAGAGTTGATTTTCCTCCCTGTTTTTTACTCTTGAATATTTGTGAATTAGTGATGAGTTATAATCCCAATAAGAATATTAGATGCTTTATTCTCCTTCAGAAATCTTAATGCTGTTACTTAAATTATTTGCATCAAAATTACCTGCGATGATCATTTCAAATGCAAATTCCTTACCTTCACACTCAACCTTCTGAACCAGAAAGTCTGGAGGATGCAAACAGGACTTTGCATTTTTAATAAGCTCCCAAGGTGATTCTATACACACACTCCAAAGGTGCATTACCCAAACCCTTCCCTGTGGCTCCTTAATAATAATATGAAAACAAGCAGAAGTTGGTGAAATGTATTTAATATCCTATGATGTGCTGAGTTGCTTCAGTCATGTCCAACTCTTTGTGACCCTCGATTGAAGCCCACCAGTCTCCTTTATCCATGGGATTCTCCAAGCAAGAATACTGGAGTGGGTTGCCATTTCCTTCTCCAGGGGATCTTCCCAACCTGAGGATCAAACATATCTCCTGCATCTTCTGCATTGCAGGAGAATTCTTTATAACTGAGCCACCGGGGAAGCCCATGTCCTATGATAGTTACACACAAATGCTACTTCCTAACCAACCTCCCACAACTCTTGTTGCACTAATTCTGAACCCCCTGCCCCACGACCACCACTATCCATAGATAAAACTCTACAAGTATTCCTTCTGCCTGTGAGTTTGACTGGCCTTCTTAGAAATGGAAAGCCTCGGCCTCCTCCTAAGCCAGTTTATCATATTCTTAGAATAGAGTCTGAGCCATTCCAAGATCCCAAAGCTCCTCTTTCTCAGAGAACACTTGATCTCTTCCTGTTGAAGCTCTGCTCCATAACACAGGCAGCTTTTCATGGTTTAATACACAGTCACATACATTGCATGGCATCAGACTCATGAAATCAGTTGCTGATTAAGAATAAATATTGTCTCACAGCTGTTAGGGGGAGAAGGCCATGGCACCCCACTCCAGTACTCTTGCCTGGAAAATCCCATGGATGGAGGAGTCTGGTAGGCTGCAGTCCATGGGGTCACTAAGAGTCGGACACGACTGAGCGACTTCACTTTCACTTTTCACTTTTATGCATTGGAGAAGGAAATGGCAACCCACTCCAGTATTCTTGCCTGGAGAATATCAGGGACGGGGGAGCCTGGTGGTCTGCCGTCTCTGGGGTCGCACAGAATCAGACACGACTGAAGCGACTTAGCAGCAGCAGCAGTAGCACAGCTGTTAGGAAGGTTCAAACACTTTAAACTGAAAGAAGATAGGCCCAATCTGTTCTGTTCTGCAAAATGTCAATAGAGATTCTTAACCAGGCATGTCTGATACTTCTCTTTTGCACAGTTACTGGGTAGACTAGAAACCAGGATGGCATGAATATAAAGGCATATTTCGGGGGGAAAAAGTCAGTGGCAAATCAGTGAGCTGAATCTGAGCAGGAGCTACTTGTCATGGACTTTTGAAGCTCAGTTAACATAAAGACAGAGGGCTTTCCTCCCCTGTCTCTGATTAGAGAGCAGAGATGGAGCTCTCTAATCACTGGGGCACTCTTCTAGATGCATGGTTTTGCAAACTTACTCCTTCTTAGTGTGCGTGTAGGATAAGTCACTTCAGTTTTGTCTGATTCTTTGTGACCCTATGGACCGGAGCCACAAGCTGGAATCAAGATTGCTAGGAGAAATATCAATAACCTCAGATATGCAAATGACACCAACCTTACGGCATAAAGCAAAGAGGAACTGAAGAGCTTCTTGATGAAAGTGAAAGAGGAGAGTGAAAAAGCTGGCTTAAAACTTAACATTCAAAAAACGAAGATCATGGCATCTGGTCCCATCACTTCACAGCAAATAGAGGAAAACAATGGAAACAGTGAGAGCCTTTATTTTCTTGGGCTCCAAAATCACTGCAGATGGTGACTGCAGCCATGAACTTAAAAGACACTTGCTCCTTGAAAGAAAAGCTATGACCAACCTAGACAGCATATTAAAAAGCAGAGACTGTACTTTACAGACAAAGGTCCATCTAGTCAAAGCTATGGTTTCTCCAGTACCCATGTGTGGATGTGAGAGTTGGACCATAAAGAAGGCTGAGCACCAAAGAATTGATGCTTTTGAACTGTGGTGTTGGAGAAGACTCTCAAGAGTCCCTTGGACTGCAAGGAGATCCAACCAGTCCATCCTAAAGGAAATCAGTCCTGAATATTCATTGGAGGGCTGATGCTGAAGCTGAAGCTCCAATACTTTGGCCACCTGATGTAAAGAGCTGACTCACTGGAAAAGACCCTGATGCTGGGAAAGATTGAAGGTGGGAGAAGGGAACGACCAAGAATGAGATGGTTGGATGGCATCAGCACTCAATGGACATGAGTTTGAGGAAGCTCAAAGAGTTGGTGATGGACAGGGAGGCCTGGCATGCCACAGTCCATGGGGTTACAAAGAGTCAGACACAACTAGGTGATTGAACTGAACTGATGGGCCATAGCCAGCCAGTCTCCTCTGTCCATGGGATTCTCCAGGCAAGAATACTGGAGTGAGTTGCCATGCCTTTCTCCAGGGGATCTTCCCAACTCAGGGATTGAACCCACTTCTCTTACGTCTCCTGCATTGACTGGCTCTTTACCACTGAGTCACCAGGCAGTGTATTTAAGAACCCTGCATTTTTTATCCTTAGCACCTGGGATAAAAAGCCCTATGGGCTTCCTTGGTGGCTCAGATGGTAAAGAATCCACCTACAATGAAGGAGACCTGGGTTCAACCTCTGGAGAAGATCCCCTGAAGGAGGAAATGGCAACCCACTCCAGTATTCTAGCCTGGAGAATCCCATGGACAGAGAAGCCTGATAGGCTACAGACCATGGGGTTGCAGAATTGCACACGCTGAGCCACTAACACTTTCACTTTAAATACACTGTGTTAGTTTGCCTGTTTCTCAGCAGCTGGAGCAAAAGGGAGGAGATATGCTAGGAAGCATCACACATGTTCTAAAATAGCATTAAAAGCCTGTGATTAAAATACCTTTAAATCTGTTCAATAACACCACATGCCAGCTCAATGTGCCTCTCCCTCCCAGTTCTCTTTCTCTGTTTCAACCCCCGAAACCTGCATGTTTGCCGAAATCACTGCAGTTTGAAACAAAGAGAAGATAATCCTTCTCTAAATAAAGTCACTGAGAGAGTGAAAAAGCCCAATCTCTATGCTCCTATTGTGAGGTTGAGTTTTATATTTCTGCTGGTGCATTGCAAAATACATATTTTCAAATAACATGTTACCAGCAGGTCGGTGATTTATTCCCATGTGAGAACTGCAGCCCCCAGACACCCAAGCTAAAACACATCCTGTGTCCTTAACAGACTTCAGTCCAAGTAACAGTCACAGATGAGAGGTGGTGCTCCCCCAAGAGACTGTGCACCATGCCAATTTCCACCTTGTCTGTAGAAAACTCTTTGGTCTTTAAGGAAAAAAAATTTCTACAAGAAACAGCAGGCAGGCATATTTTTCTCATTCAGAGAGGGAGCTGCTTAAAGAGAAAAGATAACATGTGCCTCTCTTTGCCGGCGGCTTGCTTTGACTCCACAAGGGCTGATGTCATTGTCACTAATGGCAAGTGTTTCTGAGCACAATGCCCGGCTGGGCAACTGGAGAAATCTACTGAAGGCCACAGTTTCAATCTCGAGAGAACTGTTACAGATCAGGTGAGACAAGAGGGATTGCTTATATCATTCCTTCTTTTGATAATTCTGTCCTTTCTCATGCCTGACTAAGTCTAATTAAAATGTAGGTTTCCAGCAGTCTCTGATGGCTAAAGATCTCAAAATCTGAGGGTTAAAATAAAATTATTCCCTAATCACTATAAATTAAACTCATTCATATGTAACTCAGTTAACCCCTTCTCATGACACTGCTTGATAAATGATTCAAATACAGTACATTTTGCAAATTTTTTTTCCACAAAGGTTTACTAACATTTGATTGACAGCAAAGTAAAATTATTAACCCCATTTTAAAAATGATAAGAAATCTGAGGCTTAGAAAATTTAAGTAAACATATAAAATCAGGAAGTTAGTAATACAAAATAATTCAAAGCCTGCTATTCTTATTACTGTAAATACATCATGTTGCAGGAAAGACTAGCTCTTTGGCAATGTCTTAGTCTGTTTGGGCTGCCATAACCAAATACCATAAACTGGTGGTTTATAAGAACAGAAATTTATTTCTCACAATTCTAGAGACTGAAGTCCAAGATCAAGGCATTAGCAGATTCAGTGGCTGGTATAAACCCAATTTCTGACTCATTTCTGGTTCTTAGCACTTGCTAACTATAACCTCTCATGAAGGAGGGGTGAGGGATCTCTCTAGGTCTCTTTGATAAGGACATTAATCTCATGCATTTAGTCTCTTCTCTTATAACCTAATCCTATCCTAAAGTCTCCCATTGAGGTGGGCATGTTAGGATCTCAACATATGAATTTTAGGGGGATACAAACATTCAGTCCGTTGCAGGCAATATCTGTAAATTAAATTAGATGGTTGATGCTGAAACTAAAGGTGAAAGTTCATCTGATCTTATGAAATGGTGGGTACACTTAAAAATAATCTAAGGAGAAAAATCACTAAGCCTTTGAATAACCTCAATCTCTATTTTCAACCACAAGTTCAAAGTGTACTATTTTTGGTCATCTAAACTATAATAATTTTAGTACAAAATCACATTTATCATAGTTAATGTGTTTTTTTTTTTTCTTTTCTTTTGACCTTCTTAATCTCTAGGCCTGGCTAGTTAGCAACTATATGTGTCCTCTCAAGGGAAGACTCTTGAGAGTCTCTTGGACTGCAAGGAAATCAAACCAGTCAATCCTAAAGAAAATCAATCCTGAATATTCATTGGAAGGACTGATGCTGAAGCTAAAGCTCCAATACTTTGGTCACCTGATATGAAGAGCCGACTCACTGGAAAAGCTCCTGATGTAGGAAGGATTAAGGACAGGAGGAGAAAGGGGGGTGACAGAGAATGAAATGGTTGGATGGCATCACTGACTCAATGGACTTGAATTTGAGCAAATTCCAGGGCATAGTGAAGGACCGGAGAAGGCAATGGCACCCCACTCCAGTACTCTTGCCTGGAAAATCCCATGGATGGAGGAGCCTGGTAGGCTGCAGTCCATGGGGTCGCAAAGAGTCGGACACAACTGAATGACTTCACTTTCACTTTTCACTTTCATGCGTTTGAGAAGGAAATGGCAACCCACTCCAGTGTTCTTGCCTGGAGAATCCCAGGAGGGGGAGCCTGGTGGGCTGCCGTCTCTGGGGTCGCACAGAGTCGGACACGACTGAAGCGACTTAGCAGCAGCAGCAGCAGCAGTGAAGGACAGGGAAGCCTGGCGTACTGCAGTCCATGGGGACACAGAGAGTCAGATACAACTTAGCAATGGAACAACAAGCTAGCAACCACAAACACCATGAATGACAATGTGCTCTCTGACATATCTCACTGGAGATTTCATTCTGAAGCACATGAAAAAAATGGTTCCCTTTCCCTGATTTCCCCATTTCCTCACCAACTCCCCAACATGTCTCCACATTCCTGAAGTAAGCTGCAGAACCAGCATAAGGAAACAGTGCAAATGAAAAAGGTACAGTCTGATAGAAAGGCCCTTCCTCTCTCCCCTGGATAGCGGCAGGGATTTATTTACTCAAAAGATAAGGCAATAAGAAGTTAGGTTAGATCTGCCTATCTCATCACAGGATCATTCAGGCCGTTTCTGAAATTAGGTCTCCTGGTCTCTATAAGTACCCTATTTTTATATCCACAACCATGGTGCCTTTTAAATATGTACAAAGTGTCATAGCAATAAGTAAAAATCCAGCTGCTCCTGGCTTCCATTTCTACCTAAGGAACATGGTTGTACATAGGTAATGAAACTCTGACTGACAGGCTGTCAAAGGATCATTTATTTTCATTCTCTGCACATTAAAGAAAGAGCTTACGAACCTATGAAACATGCCAATATGTGCATTAAAGTAAAATCTTCCCCATTAGAAGTTTGACTTTCAAAGCAGTGTAAAGGTCATATTTCAAAATTAAGCAGGTGCAAAGAATCTCAAGACATCAGCAATTCAACTCTAGAAACTGTAAATGATTCAATAAAATGAAATATCCAAATTTTATTCACCAAGTGAAAAGCATTTTTGACTCACCACAGAAAATGAATGACTGACAAGCCAGCTAACAAGGTAAGCCTGAGACTTGAAGAAGCCAGTCAAATTACCTTGTGTTATAAGTGATATGGAATGAAAAGCCACAATTAATCTTAAGAAACAGATAAGGGGGAAATTTTAGCCAATTTCTCAATGTAGTAGAAACATCTTTTTGGTGATGCATAGGGAACAGAGAAATCTGTGCAGACTTTAGTGTTAGAAAACGGGTACATTTTCTTTGGTCTAAAATGTGATAGGGTGATTTTTTTTTAATTATATTAATCTCATATCAAAGTAATGAAAGATGATTCTTCTCATACCTCCTCCCACTAAAAAGTCCAACAGACCTTTCTGTTCACTGCTAAGGAGCTAGTTAAACATTTTTGTTGCTGTTAAAGACCAAAAATGTTCGTAGAACGTGGCTGAAAGTAGAACTACTTTGATGAAAATTCCCACTAAGAACTTCATGTGGAAAGATCTGGTCCATTGATCTCATTCAAATGTTTATAAAAGTCAGATCAGTAATAATAAAGAAAGCATAATGAATAAGAATATAAAATAAAAACCCCTACAAGGCACTTACTATGTGCTAAGTATTCTAAGTGATACATATACACTGATTCAGTTAATACTTACAACACCTTTAGGATATAGTGGTCTTTTATTTGCAATTGAAAGGTAGGGGAACTGAAATAAAGAAAGGCTAAATAACTTGACCAAGCCATACAGCTAATGACTGATAAAACTTGAATTTAAACTTGGACAATCTGGATTTTGGAGTTGTGCAGTGAACTACAAATGTACAAAAAGCAACAGTGAAAAAATGATGACATAGACGCTCAGTTATGTTGTTGAAAATCAAAAGGGAGTGATGGAGATGGTAACAATTGGAGAAGAAACCACCATTTGTGAGTCAAATTCAATCCTTGGATCACTAGTTTGGAGCCTTAGGCCTTAGAAGATAAGGACAACATTGCCCAATGTAGGATATGGTGAAAGCTGTAGCCTTGAGTCTGGTCCCAGATGGTGCTAGTTACAGAACACGCCTGCTAATGCAGGAGATATAAGGGACCCAAGTTCAATCCCTGGGTGGGGAAGATCCCCTGGAGAGGGAAATGTCAACCCACTCCAGTATTCTTGCCTGAAAAATCTCATGGATAGAGGAGCCTGGCGAACTACAGTCCATATGGTCACAAAGAGTCCGACATGACTGAAGCAACTTAGCATGCATGTAGCCTTGAGAATTAAGCAGAGAGGTTGTTCAGAGTCTCGTGATAGCTTGACTCCCAGAAACTGAAGAGATGGATGAAGGTGGGTTTTGTGAAGTGGCAAACACTGGCCTACTTATTCATAGTGAAATAGGAGGGGGCAGGACACAACCTTCAAAAGAATGACACAGTCTGTGTGCTTAGTCATTCAGTCGTGTTCAACTCTTTGCGACCCCATGGACTGCAGCCTGCCAGGCTCCTCTGTCCAGGGGGATTCTCCAGGCAAGAATACTGGAGTGGATTGTCATGCCCTCCTCCAGGGGATCTTCCCAACCAGGGACTGAACCCAGGTCTCCCACACTGCAGGCGGAGTCTTTACCAAATGAGCCACTGACACAGCCTGAGGACATGACATAACTGATCAGAATCAAATAGGTATAAGATGGAGAAGGAGGAAGAGGAGAAATCAACTTCCAGTAGACCTTGAACCTCATTATACACTCATTGTAATACATCAGCAAGCTAAATGAGACACCCACCAGCACCATGACAATTCTGAGGCCAACCATGAAAGGTCAAAAAGTGGCCCAATTCATGGAAATCCCCACCTCTTCCCCCAAAATAGTTGGACTACTCCTCCAAATTATTAGCCTATGAAATTACCCACTCCTATAAAAACTGACCACCCTATATCCTGGGACCACTCTAGTCTTCTGAGATTACTCACACTATGTCTATGGAATGTATTTCTCTCTAAATAAATTCTCTTCTTGTTGCTGTTGTTCAGTTGCTAAGTCGGGTCTGACTCTGTGAAGTTGTCATAGCATTTCTTCCAAGGAGCAAGTGTCTTTTAATTTCATGGCTGCAGTCACTGTCTACAGTGATTTTGGAGCCCAGGAAAAGAAAATCTATAACAGCTTCCATTTTTTCCCTTGTATTTGTCATGAAGTGATGGGACCAGATGCCATGATCTTTACTTTTTGAGTGTTGAGTTTCAAGCCAACTTTTTCACTTTTGTATTTCACCTCATCAAGAAGTTTTTTAGTTCTTCTTCATTTTCTGCCATTAGTGTGGTATCATCTGCATATCTGAAGTTGTTGCTATTTCTTCTGGATCAATCACAACCTGGAATCAAGACTGCTTGGAGAAATATCAACAACTTCAAATTCATTTGTTACCTATCATTTTTTCTCTCACTGAATTCTCCATAAAATGAGACAGCAAGAACCTGAGCTTCATTAGTTCCTAATACCAGGTATGTGATCTCAGTTAAAAGGCCGTGTATTCAAGTCTCAGTATTGGTTTTGGCTGGGTTCAAGTCTCAATCTGAATTACACAGTTTCAGCAGCATCATAAAAAGGACAAGATCTAGGACTTTGAATGAGTTGCTATGGAAATGGAGGCAAACAGAGGCTGGCCAAAGTTCCTAGAACAACACTTGATTCTTAAGAAAGGATGCTACCTGCAGAGTTGGACACCTTTCAAAAATATCTTATCATCAGACAAAAGGCAATGGCAATTATGGTGGTCATAAACACAGAGCCAGGGATTGTTCTTATTTTTCCTGAACTGTGTAAGTCTCAGGTATGGACTAACCAAAGATCTAGGGCAGGACCTGTGAAAAATGAATGATATTAGACGTCACCCTTGGAAAGCAAAAATTAGAAGAAAAAAAGAGAAAAAACTCCAGTAGTAGGGCAAGACCTTGTCTGCCCTCTTTCCCCAAAATACCCCAGAATTGAATACATGTCTGGTATATAATGGCCATTAAATGATTATTTGTTGAATAAATAAGCTAGATTTATTTTTATCTAAAAAAACACTACATGATATTTCTTACTTTCAAGTTTTAGAGGAATTCTTACTCTACTCATTGCTTATTTATAAATTACTTTTAAGCTAAAAGGGACTTTTGCAATAAACCCTCTATTTTATGGATGAGGAAATGGAATGACCTAAGAACTCAGCCAGTTAGCATGAGACTCAGGACTAAAAACCCACCCAATTCTTCCTCACTCTCACAAAACCACTACACACTTCCCCTCTCAGACATTGTTATGGGATCAAAATAAGACTTCTGGTTGAGTCACAAAACATCAGACAATTACATATCTTCCAATCATCCACATTATTGTGGTCATGTAAAAGTAAATCCACTTTCTATACATGTCCTCTGTGGTCTCACTTTCACACATGTCATTTACTTCTACTCAGAATGCTTTCCCATATTACTTCTTGGTAGGAAAGAGTTCCTCTTGGAGCTCAAACATTTTTCACCAAGGAGTCTTCCTTAACTAACCTAATTACATTGAAAGTTTGTGGTGGTTTAGTCGCTAAATTAGCATCCGACTCCTGCAACCCCATGGACTGTAACCTGCCAGGCTCCTCTGTCCACTGAATTCTCCAGGCAAGAATACTGGAGTGGGTTGCAATTTCCCAACATAGGAATTGAACTTGGGTCTCCTGCGTTGCAGGCAGATTCTTTACCAACTGAGGCTACAAGGGAAGCCCCCATTGAAAGTTTACCTGTTTACAACCAAGGGCCACTAGCTGACCAAGGGGCCCCTCCCACACTCTAAGAGACAATTAGAGTAATACACTCTAAACTGAGTTAAGTGAAACATCTTTTCTATATAGATAATCCATTCCATTGCTTTTATTTGCCCCTGACTCATTCAAGCAGACATTTCAAAACACAAATCTCTTACCAAAAATTTCTAGTGAATCAGTGTTTTGTTTATTTTTAACTCACTTTGGTGGGGCTAACTTTGTTTGTTTGTTCGTTTGTTTGCTTTATTGCAGTTTTAGCATTTTATCCTTTTGTTACTCAGAGGTATGATAAATGTCCCTCCCCAGCTGGCTTCTGGAGACAAGAAAAAAGTCACAGAAGTGGGAGCGCTAAAATACAAAGTTACAGTTAGAAGTGACATCAGCATCATGGCAGCATAAGATGTCCCTCATTTTTTGCTCCCCGCCTCAACAACAAAATTTAGCAACCATTCTCAGACAAAAGTCTCTTTGAGGGAACTATTGGATCCAGCATCATATACCAAGGCATCAGGAGGACTCTTCTTTACCTGGGCATCAAGTAATAGGCTGACAGACCTCAGTCCCCCCTGGGAACCCTGCAGTAGCCCATGAACTTGCTCCAGCCTCTATTGTCCTGCAGTCCAGGAGTCCCTGGAGATTTGACAATCATTCATAGATGAGAGAACATTTATGGAAGTATAGGTTTCCAGGGAGATATTCCAGGACTCTCTTAGGCCAAAGAATACCAGCAACAAATAAACAAACAAAAACCAAGTTTGGACACATTGGAGGAGATAAGAGGAACAGTCTGACAAAAGCTGTGTCACCATCTCCCAAGGTATTACAGCCTAGGGTCAAGAAATTTCTTCCTCAATCCCATAATTTATCCTGTAAAAGGAGAAGGAGAGCATGTGAGTAAGCACCCAACTCCCCAACTGTGTGGGAAGCTACCAAAGGAGTTCACTTCTCTCTTGCTCCACCTAGAGTGCTAAATCCAGAGCTCCATGGGGGCAGGGGGGAGGGTGGGGGGTTGGCATTGGCAGGAGAGAGATGAGGAGTCTGGGAGAGCAGCAGAGAGGCAAGTTTTGAGCAGAGAAATGACATGACCACTAAGAAGAAACTGACAGTGGGCAAGAAAACTGAAGAGAGAAGTGAGGTAGCCCCTGCAAGAATCTCCAGGCCACAGCTGTTTGTGGCTTGCTTTATAATGGTAGCAGTGGTGATGGTGAGAAATGGTCAGTTTCTGGATATTCTCTGAAGGCAGTGCTAAGAGGTGATGTTAAATTATTACAGATGGCATATAAGAGAAAGCAACTTCAAGACTTGCTCCAAGGCTACGGGCTGGAGCAACTCTCATGATGGAGATAGAGTTAATTGAGGTCAAGAAGCCTGTGGAAGGAGTCTTCAGGCAAAAATCAAGTGCTTAACTTTGAACACGTTACATGTGAAATGATTATCAGATCTTTAAGTTGAAATGTCAAATAGGCAGTTAGAAATGAGTATGGATTTAGGGGAACTACCCAGGTTACAAACTGCTTAGTCATCAGTGTACAGATTGCTTTTAAAGCCACCAGACTTGTTAAGACCTTGAGCATAGAAAGAAGAGAAAGTTCAGGTATAAGCTCTAGAGCACTTCTATGTTAAGGGTAAGATGAGGCAGAATCACCAAAGGAAACTGAAAATAAAGGGTCACTGAGCTAAGAGAAAGCCAGTGACCTAAAGACGAAGAGAAAAAGAGCTTCAAGACGAGGGGAGTAATCAATTGTACCAGTGCTGCAAACACATTAATAAGATGAGTACTGAAAAGTGACCACTGAATTTAGAAACAATCATTGGCAGAGGCTGAGTGGAATGATGAAGGCAGAGGATTCAAGAGAGACTGGGAGGAGAGTGACTGAAGACACAAAATATAGAATAATAGTTCAAAGAGTTTTTCTCCAAAGAAAAGTGGAGGAAGAGGGCAGTAATTTAAGTAAGGGTCAGGACAAAGTTTTTCACAATCTAAAGAATTAACTGCATAAATATTGGTAAAAGGGAATGCTTAAATTTATATATATAAATTTATATTTTTCTTAATAATTGAGTTAATTTCAAAAATATTGATTCATCTTGAATAGATATGTTTAAAATTGGCATATATTTTCTTAACAAAAAGACAAAGCTATGGAATTGGTTCAATTTAAGGCTATAGAATAGTGTTAATATAATTCTAAGTGATAAAAATTCTCAATTAAATATTTCTTTTATATTTTAATTTGAATGTAAAAAAACACTTATTGATTCCTTTGACTATTATAGATTATTGGATTTTTTTTTAACTCAGGCTAGAGTGGATATAAATACCACAGAATGTAAAACTGGGACAATAAGGAGAGGATAATAGGTGAATACATCTAACAATGTGAACACATGTACTGAAAATGCTATAGAATTTACTGAGACATATTAATCAGTAACTTCCATTTATTCATGTTAACTATTACAAGGAAGTAAAAGGCTTGTATAAAAAATGACTATGAATTAATTTTAATTATACTGAGTTATACATTGAGGTGTGAGAACAGAATTGCATTCAAAATTGCTATGGTGTGCAGGCTGCTCAAACATATGAATGGCATGTAACTGAATTTATGAATTATCTCAGTAGAATAAGTGGTATTTCAGTTCTGAATTTGACTGACTTCTGTGATATGTTTGTTAAAAATGTACATGTTGATGTATGTGGCAGACACCAATGACTGTTTGCCAAAATCATCCTTCCTTTTAATTTTATTGCCAGACTCCCCAAAATTTAGCTCATCACCCAGCAGCTCAAAATGTAGACATTTCTCTTCTCTTCATGCCCATCAGTGTGGCATGTGACTGAGAGCTGGTCTATGGCAAAGTCACACAAGACATCTTACAGGAAGTGAAAGTCACTCAGTCGTGTCCGACTCTTTGCGACCCCAAGGACTATACACTCCATGGAATTCTCCAGGCCAGAATACTGGAGTGAGTAGCCTTTTCCTTCTCCAGGGGATCTTCCCAACCCAGGGATCGAACTTAGGTCTTCTGCATTGCAAGCGGATTCTTTACCAGCTGAGCCACAAAGGAAGCCCATCTTACAGAAAGAAAGAAAGTATGCTCAGTCGTGTCCAACTCTTTGCGACCCCATGGACTGTAGCCTACCAGGCTCCTCTGTCCATGGGATTTTCTTTCTTTCTTTTTTTTTTTTTTTTTTAATCCAGAACTTTTATTACCCCCAGAAGAAACCCCACACACATCAGCTGTCAGTTCCCATTTTCCCTTCACCTCCAGGCTGAGGAGACAACTAATTTATTTTTACTTTCTGTCTCCATGTCCATGGGATTTTCCAGGTAATAGTACTGGAGTGGATTGCCATTTCCTTCTCCAGGGGATCTTCCCGACCCAGGGATAGAACCCAGGTCTCCTGCATTGTAGACAGACACTTTACCACCTGAGCCACCAGGGAAGCACCATCTTACAGGAAGTGCCCTTAAAGAGAGGGTGCTTGCCTTGATTTATCCCTTTCTACTTTCTGACTGCAATGTAGCCCCATTCGACCATCCAGTAAACTTAAAATGGTGACTACGCCCAAGAATGGTAACAGGGCATAGAAGCCCAGACTTTTCTTTTATCCTATGGAATGCCATTCAGTCTGATACTGTCTCTTCTAAACTTCTCTAATGCAAGAGAGAAATAAATATCTACATTTTTCAAGTCACTTTTAGTTGATGCTTCTCTCTTGACCATGTTACATGGAATAACATATACGGGCCCAGAATTAATAGATTTTAATGATGTGAAATAAAAATAGGAGACAGAAGTCCCAGAAATAATGACTGAGAGATTTTTTTTAGAAAGAGAAATGATGACTACACAGATTAGTATGTAGGATAGTTGTCTGAAAGAATCTCTTTCTGACTTAATCTAAAATGTTTATCTCTTAAATCAGTGACTAGCAAGCCACCTGTACTATCTTAAGGCCCATTTATGACCACCCATTTTTTAAATAAGAACAACTGCATTATGAATATCCTTGTACGCCGGAGGCAAAACATAACTTTGTCACTTACTAATGGAATTACGGTGCCAAAACAGAAGTGAAATCGTGGATTTGGTGGAGAAATAGAACAGTTGCCTCTACTGATAAGTGTCTTCAAAGAAATTTATTCACAGGATGTTAGAGAATGCTATCAGAGTACTCTAAAAAGAAAGAAGAATATAATAGCTCTTTCTAAGAGAAGAGATAGGAAATACGATCAAAGAAGGAAATTGATGGTGAGGTTCAGCAAAGAAAATCTATTCATCATACAATATTTTTTGAACCACATGAATAAAAAGAGACACCAAATCAAGGTTTTTGTATAATTTCCAAAGGCAATATTTCTTATCCTGTCTTCTTTTGTTGCTTTTATTCAAAAGTAAAGATGTTCCTCTTTTGGTAGCAAGCACCACAGGTGGAGTAGTGTTAATTCTGGCATCTTTGTGTGAACTTCAGAACATGAAAGGAAATAAAATAATGGTCCACATTCGACTCTACTAGGCATTGACACTGAAAATGGTGAAGAATGTGTTTCAGAATCCCTGACCATCAAAATGCTTAGCTCTCAAGACTGGAAGAGGACATTTATATTTCTACCTACCTCATTAACTTCTGTTCTCAGAAATATATGAAATTTTAAACTATTAAGCCATCCACTATCATTACAAGGAAGATAGAATAAATAAATTCTTGAATGAAAGGGAGCATATTTTGTCTTTGATAAATAGAGGTGTATAAGTCCTGAAAAGTAGTAATGACAATTTATTTTTAATGTTCTCACAAAGAGGAGCAATCAGGTTGTAAATCAAGAAGGAAATAAAGACATTCATCTCCCCAGGTTGAAATGAAGAGGCCAAGAAGAAATCAACATGACTATTAACCAAAGAGAATGAGCATGTAGTAGAAGTGCCTGTGTGTTCTGAAGGAGGGGTGAATGCAGCAAGGGGTGGGGGTGGGAGTGGGGAGTGAGCATATATAACTAAATTTCTGCTTCTGAATTTCAGGCATAAATCACAGAACTTGGTTTTACTTCGATCAGTTAGAAGAGAAATATACAAGTATATTGTGTATATATATATATATATATATATATATATACACAAGTGTATATATATATGTATGTATACATATATGTATAAATATACAAATATACAAGTATATTGTATAGAGGAGACTACCACAAGCCCAGACCAACAAAATTGTTGTTCACTCACTAAGTCCTGTCCAACTCTTTGCGACCCCATGGACGGCAGCACGCCAGACTCCATTGTCCTCCACTAGCTCCCAGAGTTTGCTCAAATTCATGTCCATTGAGTTTGTGATGCCATCTAACTATCTTATGCTCTGCCACTCCCTTCTCCTTTTGCCTTTCCTCTGTCCCAGCATCAAGGTCTTTTCCAATGAGTTGGCTCTTGCCATCAGGTGGCCAAAGTATTGGAGTTTCAACTTCAGCATAATACAGTTAAACGTAATCTATTGTATTAAGAACTACTGGATTCAGTAGAATGAGCAGCTATGCACTGGAAGATGAGGCTGGTAGGAAGACCTTATAACAGGAATATGCAAGGGCACTGAAGAATATGTTCAGACAATAATTAATAGCAGCAAGACACAAACCCAGCTCAGTCTCCAACTACATGAACTCAATCCCTATGCACAAGGTTCAGCAAAGTAAGATTTGCAACAATTTTCAGGCTCCTACTCCCAGATTCCATTTACCTCAGTCTCTACATTCCTGTACAAGATTAGTACCATGCATGTGAAGCCTAAAAGGTACATGAAGAAGCAATTAAATAAAAAATCCACTGTCAAGAGTAATCAACAAAATCTCAGACACAGATATGACTGAGATGCCTAAGTACTAGACAGGGAATTAAAAACAACTACACTTAAAATGCAAAATGGGAAAGTTGTACAGCATGCATGAACACATGAGAATTTTAGCAAAGAGATAGAAACTATAAGAAAAAATGAAAAGGAAATGCTTTAAGTAAAAAATACAGTGAAAGTGAGGTCACTCAGTTGTGTCTGACTCTTTGCAACCCCATGGACTGTAACCTACTAGGCTCCTCCGTAAATGGGATTTTCCAGGTAAGAGTACTGGAGTGGGTTGCCATTTCCTTCTCCAGAGGATCTTCCCAACCCAGGGATTGAACCCAGGTCTCCTGCATTGTAGGCAGACTCTTTACCATCTGAGCCACCAGGGAAATAAAAAATACAGTAACAGATGAGAATTCTTTCAACAAGTTCATTGGTAGATTTCAAACAACTACGGAAAGAAGTGAACTTTAAAAGAAGTCAGTAGAAACCAGCCAAATTGAAACAGAAGTAGAAAAGGTCAATTTGTTTTTAAAAATGGAATCACAAAGAAAATTAAGGAAGATTTTAAATTGAATAGAAATGAAAACATAGCCTATCATACCTAATTGGATGATGGGAAAGTAGTGCTAAAGGCAAATTCAAAGCACTAAACACATTAGAAAAGAAGAAAATTTTCAAATCAATGATCCAAGATTCCAATCTAAGAAAACTAGGAAAAAGGGAGTAAAATAATCACAAACCAAATATAAGGAAGGAAATAATAAAAAGAGCAGAAATCAAAGAACTAAATAGACATTTCTCCAAAGAAGACATACAGATGGCTAACAAATACATGAAAAGATGCTCAACATCACTCATTATCAGAGAAATGCAAATCAAAACCACTATGAGGTACCATTTCACACCAGTCAGAATGGCTGTGATCCAAAAGTCTACAAGCAATAAATGCTGGAGAGGGTGTGGAGAAAAGGGAACCCTCTTACACTGTTGGTGGGAATGCAAACTAGTACAGCCACTATGGAGAACAGTGTGGAGATTCCTTAAAAAACTGGAAATAGAACTGCCTTATGATCCAGCAATCCCACTGCTGGGCATACACACTGAGGAAACCAGAATTGAAAGAGACACATGTACCCCAATGTTCATCACAGCACTGTTTATAATAGCCAGGACATGGAAGCAACCTAGATGCGCATCAGCAGATGAATGGATAAGAAAGCTGTGGTACATATACACAATGGAGTATTACTCAGCCATTAAAAAGAATACATTTGAATCAGTTCTAATGAGGTGGATGAAACTGGAGCCTATTATACAGAGTGAAGTAAGCCAGAAAGAAAAACACCAATACAGTATACCAATGCATATATATGGAATTTAGAAAGATAGTAACAACAACCCTGTATAGGAGACAGCAAAAGAGACACTGATGTATAGAACAGTCTTTTAGACTCTGTGGGAGAGGGTGAGGGTGGGATGATTTGGGAGAATGGCATTGAAATACGTATAATATCATATATGAAACGAGTTGCCAGTCCAGGTTCAATGCACGATACTGGATGCTTGTGGCTGGTACACTGGGACTGCCCAGAGGGATGGTATGGGGAGGGAGGAGGGAGGAGGGTTCAGGATGGGGAACACATGTATACCTGTGGCGGATTCACTTCGATATTTGGCAAAACCAATACAATATTGTAAAGTTTAAAAATAAAATAAAATTTAAAAAAAAATGAAGACAACAAATGTAATAAATGAAATCAAAAGCAACTGACAGGATTCAGCAGCCAACAACTTCCCCTGGCACCTCCCTTGGGTGGTTTCGCTGTAGAGTACCTCCAGTGAGACACTTGTTCACAAAGAGCTTTCCCTGGGACCCTGGGTTCAGATTTCCAGCAAGTTCCACCCATGCAGTTTCACAGTGAGTTCTCAGCCATCTGCTGCTGCTGCTGCTGCTGCTGCTGCTGCTGCTAAGTCACTTCAGTCGTGTCCAACTCTGTGCGACCCCTGAGATGGCAGCCCACCAAGCTCCCCCGTCCCTGGGATTCTCCAGGCAAGAACACTGGAGTGGGCTGCCATTTCCTTCTCCAATGCATGAAAGTGAAAAGTGACAGTGAAGTCGCTCAGTTGTGTCCGACTCTGAGCGACCCCATAGACTGCAGCCTACTAGGCTCTTCCGTCCATAGGATTTTCCAGGCAAGAGTACTGGAGAGGGGTGCCATTGCCTTCTCCGTCTCAGCCATCTACTGACCCATAACTATGTCCTTGCCAAGAAAGTGTGTATCTCAGAACTACAGGTAGTGACCATTTCTTATATTTGCTATTCTTATATTTTTTAGAGTTCTCCTTACTTCATACTATCCAATCTCTCATTACTTGAATCCTCTATTATGGTCAACAGTTCTTCATATGTAACTTTTCCTGTTCAAATGACTAGTTACTGTGTAGTTTTTGTTTCCTGATAGACACAGACTGATACAATCACAAATCCCTTCCTCTGACCTGGTGGTTTGACTATCATACAAAAAAATGTATACTGTCCTCCCTCTAAGGATCTTCAAACCACTTCATTGCAATGCCTACTCTTAACTCCACTCTAAAAAATGAAGGGGCATCTATATTTTTTTCTGGTCATACAGGAAATTGCCATATGGCACCTGCATATAAAATGTAAGTCAGACACCCAGAGGAGTTTCAATTTTCTTTTTTCCTCATGAATAGAAGGCAGAATAGAAAGAACACTTGTGCCTCCCACCAATTCTTCACTGAATCCATCCTTCGGGACCACCCAGGTTGGGAAAAAGAATTGTTCAATGTATGAATAAAGCTTCCCATTGATGGGAAAGCATAGGAGGAGAACCAAATTCCTAATCTCTCATTTCACATGCCACATAAGGCTTAATTTCAAGACTGTATCTCTTACTAAGCTTTAAGGGGGGAAAATGTGAAATTCTGTGCATAGTCTTCCAAAATCTCATGTGATTTTTATATGCCTACTATTTTAACACCATATACTTTTCTACTTAGAGGTTATTCCTTCTATTTCCCTAACTGGTAGAAGTTAAAACACAAGACCAAAGTCTTCAATAATAACAAGAATAAGAAAGAGAGAGAGGAAAGATAGTTTGCTCTTCGTATGTTGATTTTTTTGAATTTCACATGTCCAAAAAATTCTGACTGGCTAATCAAAAAGATTTGGGAAAATAAGTGGCAGAATCATAAAACTACAGACTATGGACTAAAAAGAGCTTTATTATTTATTTATTCGCATCAATCCCCAATACATGAACACCTTGTAGAATTCCCACTTATGTGACTGTCTCACCATCATGGAAACTCAGTGTCAACATTACAGTCCATTCGATCTATGGACAACTGTTAGAAAGTTCTACTCTTTATTTTGAACTGAAGTCTATTAACATTACTCCTAGTTTTATTCCTTGGGTTTATACAGACAATAAACCTTAGTTCATTTTCATATAGCAATCTTTCAAATAACTGTTAGTCGCTTAGTCATGTCTGACTCTCTGACCCCATGAACTGTAGCCCGCCAGGCTCCTCTGTCCACAGAACTCCCCAAGCAAGAATACTGGAGCAGGTAGCCATTCCCTTCTCTGGAGATCTTCCCCACCCAAGGATCGAACCTGGGTCTCCTGCCTTGCAGGCAGATTCCCTACTGTCTGCTAACAACATCTGCTATTTTCTCCCTTACCACATTGTCTATGTACCTTTGGTAATGATGAATTTTGGTTCACTCTCAAAATAAGGCTCCTGAAACAATTAAGATAGCAATTCTAATCAGTGATGAGATGAGACAGAGTTCTCCTCACTTTACTCCCACAAGCAATGAGAGACTGAATGCTCAGGTCCAACTTCACTAGAGTCTGAGAGGAATGAAGCCAAACCATATTTCCAAAATCCCTCCTGAAACGGAGCCGCCTCACCCCAGAAAATGCTTCCTTCTATAGAGAGCACCTCTTAGAGCACAGAACTTCTAAGATCTCTGTACTTCTGGAAACTGAGCCTCTGATCCCAGGATCTGGCTGGGAACCCAGGATCTTTCTTTACACAAAGACCCTCACAGTATAAAGCTAATTTGTTGAATATGAGGATGTGAAGAAAGATATTTTATTCTGACATTTTACATTTTCTCTAATGATCTTCTCAATTCATTTTATTTTTTTTTTAATTTTTCAATTCATTTTAAATAGTCTGTTATCTGATGTGTCCTCCTAAAAATGTATTTCTCTATTGGAACATCAAAGTGAGTGTTGATAGTATACTGTTTGCCGAAGTTGGTTAGAATATAGAAGCAAGGTTAAGGGTTAAATGCAAAGACTCAGTATTTTTTATGCAATCAATAATAGGCATGGACATCACTTGTTAAAACTTTCATTTATACTTTGCACAAGCAAAGAAGAGATTGAAACAGTTCTAGATCCCACAGAAAATGGGATCTGTGGAATCTGGGTTCAGAGCTCATACATAGGGCCTTCCAGACTAATCTTGGTGCTAAGACATAGACCCCAATCACTCACCTCCAAGCCCATAATACAGTTATATTTCTTCTTTCTTAATCATCCAGTGTTGATTGATACTACCTTATATACAGTATTTAAGATAACATATACATGTTTCAGAGGAAGTTCAAAATAAAAGATATCCACCAGTTAGGTTTATTCTGTGAAGTAAGAAAAGATATCAAAACCTAAAGCTGGCCTAGAAGATGGAAAAATTCCATGAATGAGTTCCTCCTTTACATTGGGAGGGAGGGGCAATATATTTCAATACAAGACAGCTGATGCTAAATGTCGAGATAGAAATAGCTACGTACAAAAGATGGGAGAGGTCGTTGGGAATCAAGCAGATGGGGAAAGCTTTCCAGAAAATGTATGCCTTATCTTGAGTCCATGAAGGGAAAATAGATCTAAATAAAGGAAATGGAAAGAACAAGTCATTTCAGATGGTGGAAACTATATGATCAAAGATGCAGAGGCAAGAATGTGCAGAGTATCTTCTTTAAATGGTTATCCCAATTAAATTGGAAAGGAGGATTCAGTGTGAGATAAATATGGAAAAGAGACAGGTTGGAAGCCAGAGAGTAAAGGGTCTTAAAATGCCTAATTGATGAGAAAAATCTCAATCTGTTAGGAACAGAGGACTTTCCAAGAGGAAGTGTACTCTATCACTTTGTTGTTCAGTGGCTAAAGTCATGTCTGATTCTTTTGTAACCCCATGGACTGTGCTCACCAGGATCCTCTGTCCATGGGATTTCCCAGGCAAGAATACTGGAGTGGGTTGCCATTTCCTTCTCCAGAGGATCTTCCCAACTCAGAGATCAAACCTCCATCTCCTGTATTGGAGGTAGATTCTTTTCCACTGAGCCAGCATCCACCTGATTTAGAATTGTTGATGCATTCTGAAGGAGATCAGCCCTGGGATTTCTTTGGAAGGAATGATGCTGAAGCTGAAACTCCAGTACTTTGGCCACCTCATGCGAAGAGTTGCCTCATTAGAAAAGACTCTGATGCTGGGAGGGATTGGGGGCAGGAGGAGAAGGGGACGACAGAGGATGAGATGGTTGGATGGCATCACTGACTGGATGGACGTGAGTCTCAGTGAACTCCGGGAATTGGTGTTGGATGGGAGGTCTGGCGTGCTGGGATTCATGGGGTCGCAAAGAGTCAGACATGACTGAGCAACTGATCTGATCTGATCTGAGTGATTCGTTTTAATGCAGAATGATTTTAGTTGGTATTATTACTGTTTAAACTCTGTACAAACAATGCATCTCCTTTCAGCCTTCACCCAGGAGCTGACTGCTTCCATTCACCCCATGGTACCCCCACTGGTTTAGAATAAGTCGTAGAAATTTCTTTTTAGATATCATGCTTATATTTGATCTGATTCATTCTCTCTCTCTCTGTGTAAGTACTGTTTTCTAGGCACGAGATAAACCTTTTACCTACATTATTTTTCTTAATCCCAAATGACACTGTACCTATTACTTTCCTCACTCCACAAACAGAGAAAACAAGACAGAAGTTAAATGATTTGCCAGAGTTCTCACTACCATTGAGTCAAATTCAGATATCTGTAGCATTGAAGCCCAGGTCCTTAATCAGTTTCCTTATTTTAATTGACATCAATAACTAGTTTTACAATGATTTGCAACATTTCTTATCATGCCTTTAAAACATTACTGTTCAGAAGAGTTTTTTCTTTCACATTCTCTGCTGCCACCATCTGGCCTCTTGAAAAATTTTCAAGCTTTCCTTCTCAAGTCATTTTCAATTTTATCAGAGTTTTGCATTCCCTTGAAAAAGAACTGAAATATGGGTGGACTGCATTTGTTTAACTGAAAAATTCCTAATCTTATCAATAGACTCTCCTTTGCTTGTCTACAATGTGTTAGGCTCATAAATAGATTAAAATGGAAATTAATTGGATAATAAATTGTACCAGCAAAGAAACTTATTGCAAATCAGCCACTGTGCCACATGCTGCTGATGGGCTCTAGATTCAGTTCTAGATTCAGACAGAAAACTGAGTTTGATGCATTTTCCCTGTGGTTGACTATTGGCACCCTGAATTAACAAGGGAAGGTAGGCATATACCAGAAAATCAATAATGTTATGAAAAAGGAATTCAGAGGGCAGGGAAGAAACCTTCAGAGATTTAGCACTTGGACCTCTAAAAGACTGATAGCCATAATCCTATGAAAAATAAAACAGGTTCACATTTCATAGACTAAGAAAAACAGTAAAACCTTTGCCAAGTCCTTACCAATATCTGGTTTCTTCTGTCAGTCTCTATCTTCTTCAAACTACTGATTGTTTTGAATTCGTCTCTCCCTTGTGTGGGAGAGAAGAGAGAGGAACAAAAGAGTGCATGATGAGAGGAGAGTTTGTCAATGTGGAAAAATGGAGAGACAGGGAGTTTGCAGTCCTCTCTGACCTGGCCTCACAGACCTGTTCATGAGCAGTTCAGTTGTTTGATTTCCAAGTGCTTTCCCAGTTCTCACACTTTGTTCCCTTCTTAGAGCCTATAACCTTAGTAAGCACCCTATTGAGATTAATAGAATATTGAGGATGAAAGAGGAGGCAAGAGATGTTCAGTACCTCCCACTTTCTAGGCTCCATGTAAGGTTCTTCAAACCCATTGCATCATTTCATTAATCCTCACAATAACCTTATGAAGTAGGATCATTATCCTCATTTTACAGTTGAGGAAACTAAAGTTTATGGGCTCACAGGTAAGAAAGCTGTCCCAAATCAAGCAGGGCAAGGATTTAAATCAAGGTTTTTTATAATTGTATTCACATGACTTTTCACAAGTGCAAGCATACAGGAGTAATTTCTGATATGGAAATTATTTGTTCGTAAGTTTGATTAATATTGCAAATTACTTTGCATAGAAGATGTTCAATTTACTCTCTGTAAGGATTAAGTGATATCTGATAGACAGCCAAGATGGCTTTGGAGATCACTGGAAAGGGGAAAATCTACTTAGATGATGTTGTAACAAATAATTATCAACATAAGAACAAAAAAAAAGATGAATTCCTACCTCATATAATATACAAATTTACAGACAGATTAAGGACTTAAGTCTGAAACCATAACTTTGGCATCTAAAAACTAAAGAATATATTTCTGATTTTGGCTAAGCTAAGGATTTCCCAAACAGGAAACAGTTTGCCACAAAGGAATAAAATTAAAATAGGACCACATTAAAATTAAGAATACTGTTTCATAAAAGACACAATAGTGTTATAATAAAATACATAATAGTGTTATAAAAATAGGAAAATGTAAGAAGTATAACATCAATTATAGTAAATCAAGATTTATTTATAATGAATTAATGAATGAAACCAAGAAAGGAATGTATTCTCTTTTTTACAAAATGGATATTTTAATTTTCTGTTTGTTTCATTTATCACCAACCACTGGGACTTTTGTTCCACTTTTGAAGCCACTTGTCAGTCAAATGCAAAAAGGCATATAATAGCATTTAATACTTGCTTGTGCTCAGGCACATCCCACTCTTTGCAACTCTATGGACTGTAGCCTTCCAGGTTCCTCTAGTCCATGGGATTTTCCAGACAAGAATACTGGAGTGGGTTGTCATTTCTTCCTCTAGGGAATCTTTCCAACCCAGAGATGTAACCTGTGTCTCCTGCATCTCCTGCATTAGCAGGCAGATTCTTTACCACTGAGCCACCTGGGAAGCCCTATTTAATACTTCCTCAACACTTAGTATGTGTCAGGCACCATTCTAAATACCTGAACCAATTTATCTATACAATGCCCATATGAAGTAGGGACTGTTACTGAACCATTTAACAGATAAGCAATCTAAAGATAAGAAGTGAAATGACTTGCCCAAGGTCACAGTAAATAAATGTGTAGCAGAGAGTTAGACTCCATCCAGTTCCAGAGTCTGGGCTCTTAACATCTAATACCTCTTCAGTACACACACACACACAAACACACACATACGAACACACATTCAGACTTATTTCTTACACAAACAAATGGAGCTATAGAGCAAACAGATTTGATGTTCAGATGTTTTGGGACACATCAAACTCTCATCATCCATTGTAACATCCCATCTCTATTTACTTGACAAGGAGTCAGAGGAAATGTATGCTCAGTAGCTCAGTCGTGTCCAACTCTTTCCATGGCTACAGACTCCAATGGACTGTAGCCCACCAGGCTCCTCTGTCAATGGAATTTTCCAGGAAAGAATACTGGAATGGGTCCTATTTCCTACTTCAGGGGATCTTCCCAATCCAGGGATTGAACTCATGTCTCCTGCATTGGCAGGAAGAGTCTTTACCACTAACGCCGCGTGGAAAGCCCCAGAGGAAATAGACAAGCTCATTAAATAAAGTTAACTACCATCAGGGCTGGAATTCATTAAATCTTTCCAAAGAGTGAAGACTGGTCTTGGAATTTCCATAGCTATAACTGTACTGTATTAGTTTGCTAGCCCTACCATAACAAAGTACCACAGATTGAATGATTTAAACAACAGAAATGTATTTTCTCACAGTTCTGGAAGCTGTAAGTCAAAGATGGAGGTGCCAGCAGGGCCGGTTTCTTCCGAGGACTCTCCACTTGGCTTGTAGGTGGCCTTCTTCTCCCTTTGTCTTCTTATGATCTTTCCTCTGTATGCTTGTGTCCTAATCTCCTCCTCTCATCAGGACAACAGTCATGTTGGATTAGGGTTCCTGAAGACCTCATTATAGTTTAATTATCTTTTTAGAGATCCCATGCAGGTCAGGAAGCAACAGTTAGAACTGGACATGGAACAACAGACTGGTTCCAAATAGAAAAAGGAGTTCATCAAGGCTGTATATTGTCACCCTGTTTATTTAACTTATATGCAGAGTACATCATGAGAAATGCTGGACTAGAAGAAACACAAGCTGGAATCAAGATTGCCGGGAGAAATATCAATAACCTCAGATATGCAGATGACACCACCCTTATGGCAGCAAGTGAAGAGGAACTCAAAAGCCTCTTGATGAAACTGAAAGTGGAGAGTGAAAAAGTTGGCTTAAAGCTCAACTTTCAGAAAACGAAGATCATGGCATCCGGTCCCATCACTTCATGGGAAATAGATGGGGAAACAGTGGAAACAGTGGAAACAGTGTCAGACTTTATTTTTCTGGG
The DNA here is from genome assembly GCF_029378745.1 of Bos indicus. Lineage (NCBI taxonomy): Eukaryota > Metazoa > Chordata > Mammalia > Artiodactyla > Bovidae > Bos > Bos indicus. The sequence goes on along the minus strand of NC_091762.1, from coordinate 44,142,568 downwards.
CTCCAAAATCACTACAGATGGTGACTGCAGCCACGAAATTCAAAGATGCTTACTCCTTGGAAGGAAAGTCATGACCAACCTAGATAGCATATTCAAAAGCAGAGACATTACTTTGCCAACAAAGGTCCGTCTAGTCAAGGCTATGGTTTTTCCAGTGGTCATGTATGGATGTGAGAGTTGGACTGTGAAGAAGGCTGAGCACCGAAGAATTGATGCTTTTGAGCTGTGGTGTTGGAGAAGACTCTTGAGAGTCCCTTGGACTGCAAGGAGATCCAACCAGTCCATTCTGAAGGAGATCAGCCCTGGGATTTCTTTGGAAGGAATGATGCTCAAGCTGAAACTCCAGTACTTTGGCCACCTCATGCGAAGAGCTGACTCATTGGAAAAGACTCTGATGCTGGGAGGGATCGGGGGCAGGAGGAGAAGGGGACGACAGAGGATGAGATGGCTGGATGGCATCACCGACTCAATGGACGTGAGTCTGAGTGAACTCTGGGAGTTGGTGCTGGACAGGGAGGCCTGGCGTGCTGCAATTCATGGGGTCGCAGAGAGTCGGCCACGACTGAGCGACTGATCTGATCTGATATCCAAATATACTCAAATTCTGAGGTACTGGGTGTTAGGACTTCACATACAAATTTAAAAGGGATGGAGGGGGGAGAGACATAATTCAGCCCACAACAAGTACTAAAAAAAGACCAACATTCTAACAGTTAAGAACTAATTATGTTCAGAGGTAGGTGCTTCTTAGTGATGCTAACATACCTTGTATAAGTCAAATGACTACTGCTATTACATCAATCATGTTAAAAATTGTCCTTTATCTTGTATCTCTATATAAAAGTAAAGGACAAAAATTTTAATACACACACAAAATAAGATATAGAAATTTTAAAATATTGACTATGAGAAATTAATTTTTATTGTGAAATTAAATATCAGTTTTGAGAATGTTTACTCTTCTGCCTCACCCAAAGAAAAGTACAATGTCTGATTTTTCTAGAAAAAAGCTCTGCTTCCTTCTATGATAATTCTCAGCATAATTTAAAATCTGGAATTTAAACTTTGCAGTAGAAAACATACTTACGTAACTGAAAGGAATGTGTGGGGGGTCTGGCTGCTCACTGCTCAAAAACCAATAAACAGGCCAGGGTGGTGGAAAGGAAAGTTTGCTTTATTTCAGATGCTGGCAACTGGGTGGTGGGGAGGGTAGTAGACATCTGTCAAAAGGCCAACTCCCCTCCTCCAACAAGCAGAGGGTGAGAGCATTTATAGACAGAGTCAGGAGGGTGCTACATCCTGAAACAGCACATCATCTCTAACAGTCATCTTCAAATTGGTCATCAGTCATCTGACTAGCATCATCTTGGTTGTTTTAGGTACAGTTAATCTTCAGTTCTGGGTGCATTTGTTCCCATCTCTTTGTGGTCAATTCTCAGAATTGTTGCAGTTCATGTCCTGTATACAGCCTGGTCATTACGTAGTTAACTTCTCCACCTGGGGTTTTAGTATCTATAAAACAGCTCACAGGATATTGCTCAGAATATTATCTACAGCCCTTTTAGAAAGAACTAAATGTCCTTGACTATGCTTAATGACTACATTATTATTATTATTTAGTCTCCTCTGACTGTTTTTCTTTGCTTCCACATTTCTCACTTTTCTGATTAAACTTATTCTTTGACTAAAGTTTTCCACAGACAAAAGGCAGCAAGGACATGGGAGAGGGCGGGTGGGGCAAGGACCATAGGGTCCTGCTTTGTTTCACTTGGACTGGCTGCCTTAAAATGTAATATTAGTTAGTTGGGATTATAAGAAAAGTTGTTTCAATATGAGCTAAATCTTTTTTTCTTCTGGTAAATATGAGTTTGATTGCTCCCATAGCAAGAACAAGATTTTTCAAGCAAGTAACATTATGTCTGGAATATTCTAGCAGAAACCTGGGTAGATTAATGTTTCAACATACTTAAATATTTAGAATAAATTTGTTTTTCAAAACAAATATGAAAGCCTCAATAATCAGTTTTTTAATTAATTAAATATTCACACATATAATTATCAATTTCATACATTTAGTACAAGTGAAACTGTCTCAATATAAGAGAAATTGCTAGTAGGTAGTAATACTGTCTACTATATTTACATTTTCAGAGAAGGCAATGGCACCCCACTCCAGTACTCTTGCTTGGAAAATCCCATGGACGGAGGAGCCTGTTAGGCTGCAATCCATGGGGTCGCTAAGAGTCGGACACGACTGAGCGACTTCACTTTGACTTTTCACTTTCATGCATTGGAGAAGGAAATGGCAACCCACTCCAGTGTTCTTGCCTGGAGAATCCCAGGGACGGGGAAGCCTGGTGGGCTGCCGTCTCTGGGGTTGCACAGAGTCGGACACGACTGAAATGACTTAGCATAGCATATTTACATTTTAAGTTTTCATGACTAACACCAAAGAGAATGATAAATAGATCCTCATGAGTAACATTTAAAAAATGACAAACAGATCCTCAAAAAGTAAATTTTACCTTAAGAATTGAAATAACATTACAGAACTACTTTCTTATTCTAATGATATATACACAAGCCTACCTGTGAATTCAGAGTTTGTTTGATTTCATTTCTTTACATGAAACCATAAAAATAATTGTTGTTGTTGTTGTTTAGTCACTAAGTCCTGCCTGACTCTTTGCAACCTCATGAACTACAGCATGCCAGGGTCCTCTGTCTTCCACTATTGCCCGGTGTTTGCTCAAATTCCTGTCTATCAATTTGGTGATGCTATCTAATCATTTCATCCTCTGTCACCCCCTTCTCCTTTTGCTTTAAATCTTGCCCAGCATCAGGGTCTTTTCAAATGAGTCAGCTGTTCACAACAAGTGGCCAAAGTACTGGAACTTCAGCTTCAGCATCAGCTGTTCCAGTGAATATTCAGGGTTGATTTCCTTTAGGATTGACTGGTTTGATCTCTTTGCTGTCCAAGGAACACTGAAGAGTCTTTTCCAGTACCACAATTTGAAAGTATCAATTCTTTGGCACTCAGCCTCCTTTATGGACCAACTCTCACATCTGTACATGACTACTGGAAAAACCATAGCTTTAACTATATGGACCTTCGTTAGCAAAGTGATGTCTTTATTTTTTTAATACACTGTCTAGGTTTGTCATAGTTTTCTTTCCAAGGAGCAAGTGTCTTTTAATTTCATGGCTACAGTCACCATCTTCAGTGATTTTGGAGCCCAAGAAAAGAAAGTCTGACACTGCTTCCACTTTTTCCTTTTCTATTTGTCATGAAGTGATGGGACCAGATGCCAATATCTTTGTTTCCTTAATGATGAGTTTCAAGCCAGCCTTTTCCACTCTGCTCTTTCACTCTCATCAAGAGGCTCTTTAGTTCCTCTTCACTTTCTGCCATTACAGTCACATCATCTGCATATCTGAGATTGTTGATATTTCTTCTGGCAAGCTTGATTCCAGCTTGTGATTCATCCAGCCTGGCATTTTGCATGATGTTCTCTGCATATAAGTTAAATAATCAAGGTGACAGCATACAGTCTTGTCATACTCCTTTCCCAATTTTGAACCAGTCTGTTGTTTCATGTCCTGTTCTACCTGTTGTTTCTTGACCTGCATACAGGTTTCTCAGGAGACAAGTAAGGTGGTCTGGTGATCCCATCTCTTCCAAGAATTTTCCACGGTTTGTTGTGATCCACACAGTCAAAGGCTTTAGTGCAGTCAATGAAGCAGAAGTAGATGTTTTTCTGGAACTCCCTTGCTTTCTCCATGATCCAACAACCATTGGCAATTGGATCTGTGATGTCTCTGCCTTTTCAAAGCCCAGCTTGTTCATCTGGAAGTTCTCAGTTAATAAGCACCTGAATAAACTACTTGGTAACTGGCTCACTTCTAAAGTCAATACCGTGTCACCAAGAAAAGTAGGTGAGATGTCATACTGATTGATTTGTGGATATTGAAAAATCCTTGCATTCCTGGGATAAGCCCACTTGACCATAGTGTATGATCCTTTTAATGTATTGCTGTATTCATTTTGCTAGTATTTTGTTGAGGACTGCTATGTTCACCAGTGATATGGGCCTAAATTTTCTTTTTTTGTGATACCTTTGTCTAGTTTTGGTATCAGGTGGATGGTGACCTCAATGAATAATTTTGGAAGTGTTCCTTCCTCTGCAATTTTTCAAAATAGCTACATGTAAAAGAATTAAATTAGGATATTCTTTAATATCATACATAAAAATAAACTCAAAGTGGATTAAAACATAAATGTTACTATAAAACTCCTAGAGGAAAACATAGGCAGAGCACTCTTTGATAAACTGTAGCAATATATTTTTTATCCATCTCCTAGAATCATGAAATTAATAAAAACAAAAATAAACAATGGGAGCTAGTTAAACTTAAAGCTTTTGCATAGCAAAGGAAGCCATAAACAGACCAAAAGATGACCTACAGAATGCTATAAAATATTCTCAAATGATACAACTAACAAGGAATTAATCTCCAAAGTGTACAAACAGCTCATATTACTTGTTGGGGTTCTTTAATGGACCGGAACCTGGTGGTCCGGAGTCAACAATAAGAAAGTGAAAGAGAGAGCCGGGTGGTGGGGGTGGGCAGGGGAGGTGGGGGGAAAGAAAGAAAGAAAGAAAGAAAGAAAAAGAAAGAAAGAAAGACACAGGGACCCAAGCTCTGATGGAGCAAAGGTGCTTTAATGATCTTTCTGTGAGTATATATAGGCTGTTGTACAAGAAGTTTCTTTTGACAATGATAAAGATCAGAAAGCCAAATGTACAGCAACCGTTACCAAGGGAACAAGGGATTAACAATGGTCACAAGGTGAGGAAACAATCCATATCTCAAGAAAGAGGATCGAGACTAAGCAGTTTTGTCGTAAGGAGAATGTTTACTGAAGGAGATTCAAGCCTGTCTCATCCTATGACCTCAGTCCTGGGAGCGGCATGCCGCCCCACTGGTTTCTGGTAACAGAAACTAACAAGGAGCAGAGGATTTATGAGAAACAGCATGTAGGAATCCTCCTGTTAATCATTCCTTGACAATTACTCAATTTCAGAAAACAAATAACCCAATCAAAAGATGGACAGAAGATCTAAAAGAATGTTTCTCCAACAAAGATGGCATATGAAAAGATGCCCCAAATTGCTAAATATTAGAGAAATGCAAATCAAAACCACAATGAGGTATCATCTCACATCAATCAAAATGACCATCATCAAAAAAACCTACAAATAAAAAACGCTGGAGAGGATGTGGAGAAAAGGGAACCCTTCTGCACTGTTGGTGGAAATATAAACTGATACAGCCACTGTGGAGAGGAGTATGGAGACTTCTTTTTAAAAAAAATCTAGGAATAAAACTGCCATATGATCCAACAGTCCCACTAGTGGGCATATACTCTGAGAAAACCCAATTCAAAAAGACACATGTACCCCAGTGTTCATTGCAGCACTATTTACAATAGCCAGGAAATGGAAGCAACCTAGATGTCCAGTGACAGATGAATAGATAAAGATGTGGTACATATATACAATGGAATATAACTCAACCATAAAAATGAACAAAATTGAGTCAGTTGTAGTGAGGTGGATGAACCTAGAGCCTGTTATACAGAGTGGAGTAAGCCAGAAAGAGAAAGACTCAAATATATATAGAATCTAGAAAAATGGTACCCATGAACCTATATATAGGGAAGGAATGGAGATGCAGACATATAGAACAGACTTGTGGACACAGAGGGAAAAGGAGAGAATGGAACAAATTGAGAAAGTAGAATTGACATATGCACACTATCTTGTGTAAAATAGATAGCTAGTGGGAAGTTGCAATATAGCACAGGGAGCACAGCCTGGCACTACATGATGACCTAGAGGGCTGGAATGGGGAGAGCAGAGGGAGGCTCCAGAGGGAGGCGATATATAATTATGACTGATTCCCGCTGTTGTGTGGCAGAAACCAACACGATGTTGTAAAGCAATTTTCCTCCAATTAAAAAACAAATTTAAAACATTCTGGAAAGACTGTGGAGAAAAAAGAACTCTCCTACACTGCTGATAGAAATGTAAATTGGTAGAGCCACTATGAAGAACAATACAGAGGTTTCTTAAAAATTAAAAATAGAGCTACCACATGATCCTGCAATCCCACTCTTTGGGATATATCCAGAAACGTAATTCAAAAAGGTACATGCACCCTAATGTTAATAGCAGTAATATTTACAATAACCAAGACATGGGAGCAACCTATGTGTCCACTGACAGGTAATGGATAAAGAAAATGTTATTCTATATATGTATAGATACACACACACACACACACACACACACACACACAATGGAATGTTACTCAGCCATAAAGAAGAATGAATAATGCCATTTGCAGCAAAATAGATGGACTTAGGGCAGGAATCCCTCAGAAGAAATGGAGTGGCCATCATGGCCAACAAAAAAGTCCAAAATGCAGTACTTGGATGCAATCTCAAAAACGACAGAATCATCTCTGTTTGTTTCCAAGGCAAACCATTCAATATCACAGTAATCCAAGTCTATGCCCCAACCAGTAATGCTGAAGAAGCTGAAGTTGAACGGTCCTATGAAGACCACCAAGACCTTTTAGAACTAACACCCAAAAAAGATGTCCTTTTCATTATAGGGGACTGGAATGCAAAAGGAGGAAGTCAAGAAACACCTGGAGTAACAGGCAAATTTGGCCTTGGAATATGGAATGAAGCAGGGCAAAAATTAATAGAGTTTTGCCAAGAAAATGCACTGGTCATAGCAAACACCCTCTTCCAACAACACAAGAGAAGACTCTACACATGGACATCACCAGATGGTCAACACCGAAATCAGATTGATTATATTCTTTGCAGCCAAAGATGAAGAAGCTCTATACAGTCAGCAAAAACAAGACCAGGAGCTGACTGTGGCTCAGACCATGAACTCCTTATTGCCAAATTCAGACTTAAACTGAAGAAAGTAGGGAAAACCACTAGACCATTCAGGTATGACCTAAATCAAATCCCTTATGACTATACAGTGGAAGTGAGAAATAGATTTAAGGGCCTAGATCTGATAGACAGAGTGCCTGATGAACTATGGAATGAGGTTCATAACATTGTACAGGAGACAGGGATCAAGACCATTCCCATAGAAAAGAAATGCAAAAAAGCAAAATGGCTGTCTGGCGAGGCCTTACAAATAGCTGTGAAAAGAAGAGAAGTGAAAAGCAAAGGAGAAAAGGAAAGATATAAGCATCCGAATGCAGAGTTCCAAAGAATAGCAAGAAGAAATAAGAAAGCCTTCTTCAGCGATCAATGCAAAGAAACAGAGGAAAACATTTGCTATTATTTTTTCCCATTCTGAAGGCTGCCTTTTCACCTTGCTAATAGTTTCCTTTGTTGTGCAGAAGCTTTTAAGTTTAATTAGGTCCCATTTGTTTATTTTTGCTTTTATTTCCAATATTCTGGGAGGTGGGTCATAGAGGATCCTGCTGTGATGTATGTCAGAGAGTGTTTTGCCTATGTTCTCCTCTAGGAGTTTTATAGTTTCTGGTCTTACATTGAGATCTTTAATCCATTTTGAGTTTATTTTTGTGTATGGTGTTAGAAAGTGTTCTAGTTTCATTCTTTTACAAGTGGTTGACCAGTTTTCCCAGCACCACTTGTTAAAGAGATTGTCTTTAATCCATTGTATATTCTTGCCTCCTTTGTCAAAGATAAGGTGTCCATATGCGTGTGGATTTATCTCTGGGCTTTCTATTTTGTTCCATTGATCAATATTTCTGTCTTTGTGCCAGTACCATACTGTCTTGATAACGGTGGCTTTGTAATAGAGTCTGAAGTCAGGTAGGTTGATTCCTCCAGTTGCATTCTTCTTTCTCAAGATAGCTTTGGCTATTCGAGGTTTTTTTGTATTTCCATACAAATTGTGAAATTATTTGTTCTAGCTCTGTGAAGAATACCGTTGGTAGCTTGATAGGGATTGCATTGAATCTATAAATTGCTTTGGGTAGTATACTCATTTTCACTGTATTGATTCTTCCAATCCATTAACATGGTATATTTCTCCTTCTATTAGTGTCCTCTTTGATTTCTTTCACCAGTGTTTTATAGTTTTCTATATATAGGTCTTTAGTTTCTTTAGGTAGATATATTCCTAAGTATTTTATTCTTTCTGTTGCAATGGTGAATGGAATTGTTTCCTTAATTTCTCTTTCTGTTTTCTCATTATTAGTATATAGGAATGCAAGGGATTTCTGTGTGTTGATTTTAGATCCAGCAATCCCACTGCTGGGCATACACACTGAGGAAACCAGAAGGGAAAGAGACACGTGTACCCCAATGTTCATCGCAGCACTGTTTATAATAGCCAGGACATGGAAGCAACCTAGATGCCCATCAGCAGATGAATGGATAAGAAAGCTGTGGTACATATACACAATGGAGTATTACTCAGCAATTAAAAATAATACATTTGAATCAGTTCTAATGAGATGGATGAAACTGGAACCTATTATACAGAGTGAAGTAAGCCAGAAAGAAAAACACCAATACAGTATACCAATGCATATATATGGAATTTAGAAAGATGGTAACAATAACCCTGTGTACGAGACAGCAAAAGAGACACTGATGTATAGATCAGTCTTATGGACTCTGTGGGAGAGGGAGAGGAAGGGGAGATTTGGGAGAATGGCATTGAAACATGTATAATATCATGTATTAAACTAGTCGCCAGTCCAGGTTTGATGCACGATACTGGATGCTTGGGGCTGGTGCACTGGGATGACCCAGAGGGAGGGTGTGGGGAGGGAGGAGGGAGGAGGGTTCAGGATGGGGAACACATGTATACCTGTGGCGGATTTGTTTCAATGTTTGGCAAAACTAATACAACACTGTAAAGTTTAAAAATAAAATAAAATTTAAAAAAATTTAAAAAAAAAAAGAGGAAAACAACAGAATGGGAAAGACTAGGAATCTCTTCAAGAAAATCAGAGACACCAAAGGAACATTTCATGCAAAGATGAGCTCGATAAAGGACAGAAATGGTATGGACCTAACAGAGACAGAAGATATTAAGAAGAGATGGCAAGAATACACAGAAGAACTGTACAAAAAAGATCTTCACAACCCAGATAATCATGATGGTGTGATCACTGACCTAGAGCCAGACATCCTGGAATGTGAAGTCAAGTGGGCCTTAGGAAGCATCACTACGAGCAAAGCTAGTGGAGGTGATGGAATTCCAGTTGAGCTATTCCAAATCCTGAAAGATGATGCTGTGAAAGTGCTGCACTCAATATGCCAGCAAGTTTGGAAAACTCAGCAGTGGCCACAGGACTGGAAAAGGTCAGTTTTGATTCCAATCCCAAAGAAAGGCAATGCCAAAGAATGCTCAAACTACTGCACAATTGCACTCATCTCACACACTAGTAAAGTAATGCTCAACATTCTCCAAGCCAGGCTTCAGCAATATGTGATCCATGAACTTCCTGATGTTCAAGCTGGTTTTAGAAAAGGCAGAGGAACCAGAGATCAAATTGCCAACATCTGCTGGATCATAGAAAAAGCAAGAGAATTCCAGAAGGACATCTATTTCTGCTTTATTGACTATGCCAAAGCCTTTGACTTGTGGATCACAATAAACTGTGGAAAATTCTGAAAGAGATGGGAATACCAGAACACCTGATCTGCCTCTTGAGAAATTTGTATGCAGGTCAGGAAGCAACAGTTAGAACTGGACATGGAACAACACAATGGTTCCAAATAGGAAAAGGAGTTCGTCAAGGCTGTATATTGTCACCCTGTTTATTTAACTTATATGCAGAGTACATCATGAGAAACGCTGGACTGGAAGAAGCATAAGCTGGAATCAAGATTGCCGGGAGAAATATCAATAACCTCAGATATGCAGATGACACCACCCTGATGGCAGAAAGTGAAGAGGAACTCAAAAGCCTCTTGATGAAAGTGAAAGTGGAGAGTGAAAAAGTTGGCTTAAAGCTCAACATTCAGAAAATGAAGATCATGGCATCTGGTCCCACCACTTCATGGGAAATAAATGGGGAAACAGTGGAAACAGTGTCAGACTTTATTTTTCTGGGCTCCAAAATCACTGCAGATGGTGACTGCAGCCATGAAATGAAAAGACGCTTACTCCTTGGAAGGAAAGTTATGACCAACCCAGACAGCATATTGAAAAGCAGAGACATTACTTTGCCAACAAAGGTCTGTCTAGTCAAGGCTATGGTTTATCCTGTGGTCATGTATGGATGTGAGAGTTGGACTGTGAAGAAGGCTGAGTGCCAAAGAATTGATGCTTTTGAACTGTGGTGTTGGAGAAGACTCTTGAGAGTCCCTTGGACTGCAAGGAGATCCAACCAGTCCATTCTGAAGGAGATCAGCCCTGGGATTTCTTTGGAAGGACTGATGCTCAAGCTGAAACTCCAGTACTTTGGCCACCTCTTGCAAAGAGTTGACCCATTGGAAGACTCTGATGCTGGGAGGGATTGGGGGCAGGAGGAGAAGGGGACGACAGAGGATGAGATGACTGGATGGCATCACTGACTCAATGGACATGAGTCTGGGTGAACTCCGGGAGTTGGTGATGGACAGGGAGGCCTGGCATGCTGAGATTCATGGGGTCGCAAAGAGTCGGACACGACTGAGCGACTGATCTGATCTGAAAGATTATTATCAAGTGAAGTAAGCTAGACAGAAAAAGAAAAAAAAAATGTCAAATGTTGTATGACATCACTTATATGTGGAATCTTAAAAAAGAAACAAATGTATTAATTACAAATAGAAGTAGACTCACATAGAAAACAAACTTATGATTACCAAAGAGAAAGTTTTGGGAGAGGGATATATTAGGAGTATGTGATTAAAATACACACACTACTATATTTAAAATAGATAACCAACAGGAATCCACTATATAGTAAAGAGACCTATAATCAATATCTTGTAATACCCTATAATGGAAGAGAATGCAAAAAAGAAAATATAACTGAAACACTACACTGTCCACCTGAAACAAACACAACCTTGTATATGATCTATGTTTCAATAAATTTTTTAAGAAATAAAAAAATAGATAAATACTTTGGGGCAACTAATAGGTAGCATAGGAATCTTCAGTTCAGTTCAGTCCAGCATCAGAGTGTTTTCCAATGAGTCAACTCTTCACATGAGGTGGCCAAAGTACTGGAGTTTCAGCTTGAGCATCATTCCCTCCAAAGAATACCCAGGCTGATCTCCTTCAGAATGGACTGGTTGGATCTCCTTGCAGTCCAAGGGACTCTCAAGAGTCTTCTCCAACACCACAGTTGAAAAGCATCAACTCTTCAGCCCTCAGCTTTCTTCACAGCCCAACTCTCACATCCATACATGACCACTGGAAAAACCATAGCCTTGACTAGATGGACCTTTGTTGGCAAAGTAATGTCTCTGCTTTTCAATATGCTATCTAGGTTGGTCATAACTTTCTTTCCAAGGAGTAACCATCTTTTAATTTCATGGCTGCAGTCACCATCTGCAGTGATTTTGGAGCCCAGAAAAATAAAGTCTGACACTGTTTCCACTGTTTCCCCATCTATTTCCCATGAAGTGATGGGACCAGATGCCCTGATCTTCATTTTCTGAATGTTGAGCTTTAAGCCAACTTTTTCACTCTCCTCTTTCACTTTCATCAAGAGGCTTTTGAGTTCCTCTTCACTTTCTGCCATCAGGGTGGTGTCATCTGCATGTCTGAAGTTATTGATATTTCTTCCAGCAATCTTGATTCGAGCTTGTGCTTCTTCCAGCCCAGCGTTTCTCATGATGTACTCTGCATATAAGCTAAATAATAGTTGTCTATAAAATTATGTCAGATTTAACTTTAAAAAAGAAGTTAAAGCCAAAATGAATAGTCTATTTAAAATAATACAAGCTCAAAATCATTTCTAGAAGCCTACCATGTGTGTGGTTTGCTCTATGTCAGTCAGTGCATACTAAACCAATGTTTCCTAAAACACAAGGTCTTCAATCATCAGTCTAAGAATGACCTATGGAGAAAATCAGGAAAATCTAATCAAAGATTTGAGTTCAACATGAAAAATGACTTAGAATCTCTAAGAAAAGTTAACTATTGGTGCTTAGTAGTTAACAGTAGCACCAGATAAATATCTTTTTAATTCAGAACTGAATAAATATTGTACAGATAAAGGAAAGGATCAGATGGATGAATCAGCAATGATACTACAATTCTAGTCCCTTAAATCTATTTCTCACTTCCACTGTATAATCATAAGGGATTTGATTTAGGTCATACCTGAATGGTCTAGTGGTTTTCCCTACTTTCTTCAGTTTCAGTCTGAATTTGGCAATAAGGTGTTCATGATCTGAGCCACAGTCAGCTCCTAGTCTTGTTTTTGTTGACTGTTAGAGCTTCTCCATCTTTGGCTGCAAAGGATATAATCAATCTGATTTCAGTGTTGACCATCTGGTGATGTCCATGTGTAGAGTCTTCTCTTGTGTTGTTGGAAGAGGGTGTTTGTTATGACCAGTGCATTTTCTTGGCAAAACTCTATTAGTCTTTGCCCTGCTTCATTCCATATTCCAAGGCCAAATTTGCCTGTTACTCCAGGTGTTTCTTGACTTCCTCCTTTTGCATTCCAGTCCCCTATAATGAAAAGAACATCTTTTATGGTTGTTAGTTCTAAAAGGTCTTGGAGGTCTTCATAGAACCATCCAACTTCAGCTTCTTCAGCACTACTGGTTGGGGCATAGACTTGAATTACTGTGATATTGAATGGTTTGCCTTGGAAACGAACAGTGAAAGTGATTATGATTATACAGTGGAAGTGAGAAATAGATTTAACTAGACCTAATAGATAGAGTGCCTGATGAACTATGGAATGAGGTTCGTGACATTGTACAGGAGACAGGGATCAAGACCATCCCCATGGAAAAGAAATGCAAAAAAGCAAAATGGCTGTCTGGGGAGGCCTTACAAATAGCTGTGAAAAGAAGAGAAGCGAAAAGCAAAAGGAAAAAAATAAAAAAGATATAAGCATCTGAATGCAGAGTTCCAAAGAATAGCAAGAAGAGATAAGAAAGCCTTCCTCAGTGATCAGTGCAAAGAAATAGAGGAAAACAGCAGAATGGGAAAGACTAGAGATCCCTTCAATAAAATTAGAGATACCAAGGGAACATTTCATGCAAAGATGGGCTCAATAAAGGACAGAAATGGTATGGACCTAACAGAAGCAGAAGGTATTAAGAAGAGGTGGCAAGAATACACAGAAGAACTGTACAATAAAGATCTTCATGACCCAGATAATCATGATGGTGTGATCGCTGACCTAGAGCCAGATATCCTGGAATGTGAAGTCAAGTGGGCCTTAGAAAGCATCACTACGAACAAAGTTAGTGGAGGTGATGGAATTCCAGTTGAGTTATTTCAAATCCTGAAAGATGATGCTGTGGAAGAGCTGCACTCAATATGCCAGCAAATTTGGAAAACTCAGCAGTGGCACAGGACTGGAAAAGGTCAGTTTTCATTCCAATCCCAAAGAAAGGCAATGCCAAAGAATGTTCAAACTACCACACAATTGCACTCATCTCACATGCTAGTAAAGTAATGCTCAAAATTCTCCAAGCCAGGTTTCAGCAATATGTGAACCGTGAACTTCCAGATGTTCAAGCTGGTTTTAGAAAAGGCAGAGGAACCAGAGATCAAATTGCCAACATCCGCTGGATCATCGAAAAAGCAAGAGAGTTCCAGAAGGACATCTATTTCTGCTTTATTGACTATGCCAAAGCCTTTGACTTGTGGATCACAATAAACTGTGGAAAATTCTGAAAGAGATGGGAATACCAGACCACCTGACCTGCCTCTTGAGAAATCTGTATGCAGGTCAGGAAGCAACAGTTAGAACTGGACATGGAACAACAGACTGGTTACAAATAGGAAAAGGAGTACGTCAAGGCTGTATATTGTCAGCCTGCTTATTTAACTTCTATGCAGAGTACATCATGAGAAATGCTGGGCTGGAAGAAGCACAAGCTGGAATCAAGATTGCCAGGAGAAATATCAATAACCTCAGATATGCAGATGACACCACCCTGATGGCAGAAAGTGAAGAGGAACTCAAAATCCTCTTGATGTAAGTGAAAGAGGAGAGTGAAAAAGTTGGCTTAAAGCTCAACATTCAGAAAACGAAGATCATGGCATCTGGTTCCATCACTTCATGGGAAATAGATGGGGAAACAGTGGAAACAGTGTCAGACTTTATTTTTCTGGGCTCCAAAATCACTGCAGATGGTGACTGCAGCCATGAAATGAAAAGACGCTTACTCCTTGGAAGGAAAGTTATAACCAACCTAGATAGCATATTGAAAAGCAGAGACATTACTTTGCCAACAAAGGTCCATCTAGTGAAGGCTATGGTTTTTCCAGTGGTCATGTATGGATGCGAGAGTTGGACTCTGAAGAAGGCTGAACACCAAAGAGTTGATGCTTTTGAACTGTGGTGTTGGATAAGACTCGAGAGTCCCTCGAACTGCAAAGCGATCTAACCAGTCCATTCTGAAGGAGATCAGCCCTGGGATTTCTTTGGAAGGAATGATGCTAAAGCTGAAACTCCAGTACTTTGGCCACCTTATGTGAAGAGTTGACTCATTGGAAAAGACTCTGATGCTGAGAGGGGTTGGGGGCAGGAGGAGAAGGGGACGACAGAGGATGAGATGGCTGGATGGCATCACTGACTCAATGGACATGAGTCTGGGTGAAATCCGGGAGTTGGTGATGGACAGGCAGGCCTGGCGTGCTCTGATTCATTGGTTGCAAAGAGTCGGACACGACTGAGCGACTGAACTGAACTTCAATTCTTCCATAATGAACTAATTAGGACCTACTACAATATTGTAAGCAGTTTTTAAGATTCCTTTTTAAAGATCAGTTAATAGAAAAGATTAGTACAAGAAAAATTATAGTAAAGGACAGACGAACAGTATCATCTCAAAATACTAGAAACTGCCCACCATCACCGTGTTCATTAAGTCACTGAATTACATTATTTTTGCCAAGCCATGACTATACAACTTGGTGAACAAATTATCCAGATATTTGGTACACTTCCTTGCTTCTAATAACAATCATTTGAGCAGGTGACAAATCACTATTAGCAAAATGGAAAAAAAAATTTAATATATAGAAGTATAATAGTTTGAAATTTATTAGCCACACTGAAACAAATTTGGCTTTGACAGAAAATTGAACGTTTTATAATACCTTTAAGGTTTGAGACTGATTATTGGTGGATGCTCATTATTCATGATACCACTAAAATTAATACAGATAGTTCATACTTTCCTCTATTTTTAAAGTACTATTTTCAAACATCTAAGAATGTCTTAAAAGATCTTTGACCTACACTCGACTTTTCATAATGGAGCACCCAAGATATTTATTTATTTAATCTTAGAGGTGTCCTACATGGTAAGGCTTCTAAAATACAAAGTTCTTTTTCACTGAAGAAAATTGGTACATAACATTATATAAATTCCAGGTGTACACCATTATAACTTGATATCTGTATACACTACAAACTGATCACCACTAAAGGTCAAGTTACCATCACATCCCATACAGCAGACCTCCTTCATCCATTTGCCCATCCCCCAACATCCTTTCCCCTGTCTCTTCTTTGTATCCATGATTTTTGTTTATTCCTTTTTTTAAGACTCCACATATGAGTGAAATCATATGGTATTTATTTCTAAATGAGTTTTTTTTTAAGTTCTGCATTACACTGTCTGTTTTTAAAACAATTGTTCAATTTATATGTTTCTGCAAAAAGAAGCAAGCATTCCAATTCTCTTCAAAGTTAGCACCAGGTTCCCAGCTCTCACTCAGATGGCTGGAGACAGAAATACATAGTTTGGAATGTCAGCCAGTGATATTTTCTAATTTAAGGATTGACATAAACACACTGTCTTCTTATTTTTCTGGCCCTTGGAAATATTTCTCTTTAGTGACAGAGTGCTTTGAACTCTGCCAGGCTTGATCCATTTCTCCTAGTTTATGAGAAAAGTAAAATCAACAAAATTCTCCAGACTCGGTATGTTTTCGGGAATAGCAATGGCTCCAACATTTCTCTTAGATCTGCACGACAGCAAGAACCGACTTCCCAACAAACTGGCTTCTTAATTTCATCTTGTTCTGACAGTAAAAGAACAATGAACTCAGTGATGCTGAAGCAACACTCAATCACAGAAAAGAAAACTTTAGTGACCATTCTGTCACTCACTGAACTGGGCTCAAGACTACTGAATTTCTGCCACACAGTGAAACACTTGCTTTTATGTAGGAGTAATTTCTGATGTTTAACTCATCCAGTCTTGCCAAGTAACATAAGGATCAACTTAGGAAAGGATATTTTTATCTCAGTTGTTTTTGTTTTTATTTTGTCTTCAAGTGCTCCGTGTAGAGAAAATGAAAAAAAATTGGAAGTTGGATGTAACCATCCCATTTTTCTCCACTAAATTGCCAATTTTCTAAAATTACAAGTCTTCCTTTACTTTCCCTTTTTTATTCCTCTTGGAATCTGGCTTCTGGACCCAATCATCGGGGCCTGAGAGTCATCACAAACTTTCTGATTCCCTATTGCTACCTTCCCCAGTGGCTCAGACGGTAGAGTCTGCCTGCAATGCAGGAGACCAGGGTTCGATCCATGGGTCGGGAAGATCCCCTGGAGGAGGAAATGGCAACCCACTCCAGTATTCTTGCCTAAAAAAATCCCATGGACAGAGGAGCCTGGCAAGCTACGGTCCATGTGGTCACAGAGTTAGACATGACTGAATGAGCATACACACAATCTATTCTCACCTTCTACATTTTCCTGATGAGACTATTAAATACAATCATACAATTCAGAACATTGCTAAGAAATTTCCTAATGTATCATCTTTGTTAGTTTCAGGAAATATATATCTGCAGACTGTTTACTGATAGAAATACAACCTGCTTCATTAGCTTGTTTTGTTGTTTCTGTGACACAATGATGGTTCCTGGGAGCCCTACAGAACGTGAGATTTTATTCTGATACTATATATCTAGCACTTGCACTGTGGAATGGACAGTAATTCCCATTAGGACCAGAAAAACCTGAGGTTAAGCTTATGCCAAAAACTGAACTTTATAAAGAAAGGTGGCAGCTTCCAACTTCAGCACAAAGTGGGAGTGTCAAGTTCCTGCAGAAACTGCTGTCCTCTGGAGACTGATGACCAGTATGATCCCAGAAGCAATTTTTTATTCTCATGAGATGGCTTGCTAAGATATTTCTGAGCAGAAGCGGTGGACCTGCAGAAAAACATGCTATTTTGTTTCCTCGTAACTACTTGCAGAAGTTGGTAGGAGTCAGTGAGACCAGACACAGAGCAGGAATCCAGATGGCCTTCCTCAGTGGCTCAGACGGTAAGGAGTCCACCTACAATGTGGGAGACACGGGTTCAAAACCTTGGTCGGGAAGATCCACTGGAGAAAGAAATGGCTACCCACTCTAGTATTCTTGCCTGGAGAATTCCATGGACAGAGGATCCTCATGGACTACAGTCCAAGGGGTTGCAGACAGTCAGACATGACTGAGAGACTAACACAGACACAGCCATTGAATTAGTGGCTGCAGAAGATATCAGTGGATTATCCAGGAAGAGGGATATTTCATGGGTGAAGCTTTGGTCTGATTCTATTATATTCATGTTCACTCCCTAAATGCAGGATGAGCACCACAAATAGAAACCACTCCCGGGTATTCCAAGGGTAAAACTTAGTTCCGACCTAAAACTTTCAAAAGTGTTATATGCCCATCTAGCAGGGACATCAGCAAGGCTGAGAAAAATAAAACGTCATTTCTCCTTTAGGGAAACCAGCTCTATTTTCTTCTACACCATAGAGAATGGTATTAACCCTAAACAGCACATAATGTTTAAACAATGGAGGAATAAACTATAGTTTTTGCTACCAGCAGCCTTCATATATAATTCCTATGGTGTTGTCCTACAATCACCTATTTCAGAATTACCAATGTGGTTGCTAAAAATGCAGATTTTTGGTCCATGCACCAGACTGTGAATCAGCATCCGTGTGTGTTCACACCCAGACACACACATGTACTGCAAGCTTCCCCTGTTAATTCTACTTCACACTCTTAGAGTTCGGAGACCATGACTCCATTGAAGAGGAACAGTGGTTAAATCTGCCACTGTCTAGCCTTGTAAATTTTAGCATTTTACTTAAAATTCATATAATATAATCTACTCTGCTAGCCAACAGATTCATTAATTTTGAGAAATAAGAGAGAAGAGCCCAAGGTGTCATGTCAGATAGAGGTCTAATTACCTGGAAGAGACTAGTGTGGTGGCCTACACCAGCTAAACTGCCTGTAGGCAGTGGTGTGCAGAGATAAATGTTGAGGTAACATGGCTTTTTTTAACGTACTCAGGGGAAAGCATTTTAATTTTATAAAATGTTAGCTTGGCTTTTCATGTTTTGCTGTCTCTTGCCTTCATCCCATAAATTTGGGTAGACTAATGTCTAATATCTATACATTTTCATGAGGAGGAAGAAAGTCTCAGAAATAAGCGATTTACCAAAGATTCGTGTAGTTCTGCCTATTCAATATATTCTGCACAATTAAAATGTCTAGGGAAGGGCTTGAGCTACCACAGATGAGAAACGGTCTAAACGTTTGAATGTTGCTACAGACTAAACTAATGAATATTTTACTCTCAACAGCTGCTTCATAATCCTTCTGCCTAAAAGCCATGAGATTACAAAATGCAATTTCACCTTCTCTGGGGCTTTGCACTTCTGTATATGCAAGAGCCAAATCTCTTTGGTATTCTACTAATAAAACAAAAGGCAGCAAAAGCAGCCATAATTGAAGTCTCTGTGACTAAGTAAATCCCAAACCTGTTCATGTGCTCTTTTCTGCTACAACATACAGTTCAAAACTGGGCTTGCATTGTCCCCCCCCCCCCCCCGGTACTTAGAGGACCTGTCAGGTATTTTAAACCCCAAACTCTCTTCCTTATAATGAATAACCATCAGTATTATTCTCATGCCAGTTGCTCAGCAATTCTTCATAGGTAACTTGTCATGATTTGCAATTATAAAAACATAGCTTATACATTATTTTTGAAAGAGTGTGAAGTTAAGGGGTTGGTCTATCAGACCAGGCTTACTTCTGACACCAACTGCAAGTTCAGTAATTTACTAGAAAGACTCAGAGGAATCACTGGAATCTCTTACACTCATGATTATGATTTAGGATACACACTGTGTTGTTGTTACTAAGTCGTGTCCAACTCTCTGCGACTCCAAGGACTGTAGCCTGCCAGGCTTCCCTGTCCATGGGATTTCCCAGACAAGAATATTGTAGTGGGTTGCCATTTCCTTCTCCAGGGGATCTTCCTAACCCAGGGATCAAACCCACGTCTCCTGCACTGGCAGGCAGATACTTTACCATTAGCCACCAGGGAAGCCCCAAGGATACAGATTCAGTTCAGTTCAGTTCAGTCGCTCAGTCGTGTCTGAGTCTTTGTGACCCCATGAATCGCAGCACGCCAGGCCTCCCTGTCCATCACCAACTCCCAGAGTTCACTCAAACTCACGTCCATCGAGTCAGTGATGCCATCCAGCCATCTCATCCTCTGTCGTCCCCTTCTCCTCTTGCCCTCAATCCCTCCCAGCATTAGAGTCTTTTCCAAAGAGTCAACTCTTCACATGAGGTGGCCAAAGTACTGGAGTTTCAGCTTTAGCATCATTCCTTCCAAAGAACACCCAGGGCTGATCTCCTTCAGAATGGATGGTTGGATCTCCTTGCAGTCCAAGGGACTCTCAAGAGTCTTCTCCAACACCACAATTCAAAAGCATCAATTCTTTGGCACTCAGCTTTCTTCACAGTCCAACTCTCACATCCATAAATTGAAGGACACAGATTAAGTTAGGCTTAAAGATACAATTAAAATCAGCCAAGAGAAGAGGCACATAGCACAGAATGAAGGAGAGATTCCGAGAGCTTGAAGTTGCTTTCTCTTCATGGAGTCATGGAAGGCATTATTTTCCTAGCAACAGTGTATGATTATATACATGGAATATTGTCAACCAAGTAGTGGTGTCAAGAGTCTTTATTTGAGCTCTATGGTTTACCACTACATAGGTGTCCTCTATTTCCAGACACTGGCAGTCAAGCTGATACCATATGACTCAAAGTTTCTACCATAAATATCATTGTTAGACTGTTTGGCATATCCCAAAACCCTCAATCACACAAAGACACTACTCTGAGGCATGGCATTGCAAGGGCTTAGAGATTACCTCACAGAAGCTGAAGGAAGAAGACAGCCCTCTCTTGGGCAAGGTGCAATTCATCAGTACACAAAGGGTGTAAAGAAAACCCAAGGTTTTTCAAGAATACTATTTTTGCTTGCATTCTGATGTATTTTCTGATGTAGACAATCTAGAGGCCCAGGTATAACTTTGTGCCAAGATATGAATGTGAACATTAACTTCCAGCCATGTTGTTACTTCATGAAAACTGTATTTTAAAAAGAAATAGAGCTAACTTGGAGGAAAGCCAAGGGCTGCAAGTGTAAGAATATATTAGCAAGCTATTTTAGAGAACAATGTGCAATAATAACTATACCATGTGATCAAATTAGAGAATCTAAACATGGAGGTAGATTTTAGAATTTCTTTAGTTTAGGATCCTGCCCAACAACTAGACTTTGAAATCAGGCCTCTCCTGCATATTTCTGCTCAAAATCAATCTTCCTCTTAATTCTACCATCTTTTCCTCCAGCCATTCCAGACTCCTCGCTATTCATTCTTTTGGCTATCAAGGAAATAGGTGTTTGTCCATCTGGAAGTACAAGTTTTGCTCCATCCTGAGCATTTCCAAATATGCTGAAGTCTCAAAGGCTTATGTGTTGTTCCAGTTATTTTAACGATTAGGTTTTTAGGTTGAAAGCAATAGTAACTTAATTCCAATTAATTTGAACAAAAGTTTTAGGCAAAGACACACACACACCACACACAGGGAGAATCCTGTGTGATTTCTGTTGCCTAAGCCACCCAGTACGTGTTACATTGTAACAGCAGTCCTAGCAAATTAACATAGACTAAGTATGTATTTCTAGTCTTTCCCATTCTGTTGTTTTCCTCTATTTCTTTGCATTGATCGCTGAAGAAGGCTTTCTTATCTCTTCTTGCTATTCTTTGGAACTCTGCATTCAGATGCTTATATCTTTCCTTTTCTCCTTTGCTTTTCACTTCTCTTCTTTTCACAGCTATTTGTAAGGCCTCCCCAGACAGCCATTTTGCTTTTTTGCATTTCTTTTCCATGGGGATGGTCTTGATCCCTGTCTCCTGTACAATGTCACGAACCTCATTCCATAGTTCATCAGGCACTCTATCAGATCTAGGCCCTTAAATCTATTTCTCACTTCCACTGTATAGTCATAAGGGATTTGATTTAGGTCATACCTGAATGGTCTAGTGGTTTTCCCTACTTTCTTCAGTTTAAGTCTGAATTTGGTAGTAAGGAGTTCATGATCGGGGCCACAGTCAGCTCCTGGTCTTGTTTTTGCTGACTGTATAGAGCTTCTCCATCTTTGGCTGCAAAGAATATAATCAATCTGATTTCAGTGTTGACCATCTGATGATGTCCATGTCCATGTCCATGTCCACCCAAGAGGGTGTTTGTTATGACCAGTGCATTTTCTTGGCAAAACTCTATTAGTCTTTGCCCTGCTTCATTCCATATTCCAAGGCCAAATTTGCCTGTTACTCCAGGTGTTTCTTGACTTCCTCCTTTTGCATTCCAGTCCCCTATAATGAAAAGGACATCTTTTTTGGGTGTTAGTTCTAAAAGGTCTTGTAGGTCTTCATAGAACCGTTCAACTTCAGCTTCTTCAGCGTTACTGGTTGGGGCATAGACTTGGATTACTGTGATACTGAATGGTTTGCCTTGGAAACGAACAGAGATCATTCTGTCGTTTTTGAAATTGCATCCAAGTACTGCATTTCCTTTGTTGACCATGATGGCTACTCCATTTCTTCTGAGGGATTCCTGCCCGCAGTAGTAGATATAATGGTCATCTGAGTTAAATTCACCCATTCTAGTCCATTTCAGTTCGCTGATTCCTAGAATGTCCATTCTAAAGGAGATCAGCCCTGGGATTTCTTTGGAAGGAATGATGCTAAAGCTGAAACTCCAGTACTTTGGCCACCTCATGCGAAGAGTTGACTCAATGGAAAAGACTCTGATGCTGGGAGGAATTGGGGGAAGAGGAGAAGGGGACGACAGAGGATGAGATGGCTGGATGGTGTCACTGACTTGATGGACGTGAGTCTGAGCGAACTCTGGGAGTTGGTGATGGACAGGGAGGCCTGGCGTGCTGCGATTCATGGGGTCGCAAAGAGTCGGACACAACTGAGCGACTGATCTGATCTGATCTGAATTATGTATTTCTGGCCATTTAAATATCATGTTTCATAGTTGTCTCATCTGGTCGGTCAAAGTACAGTATAGTTCACAAAAAGAATTTTCTCTTTATTATATGCAACTTCAGGCTCTCATTACCATTCATTACTATTCATTACCATCCATCAACCTGCACCTATTGGTTTCTATGTTCACATCATAGGTTTTATCCTGTGTGGCAGGTAAATGTGATTACCATGAGATTCTAGGCTAATTAGTCTTGTCAGACCTAAAGTCCTTAATTTCAAATATTG
This sequence comes from Bos indicus, assembly GCF_029378745.1. NCBI lineage: Eukaryota > Metazoa > Chordata > Mammalia > Artiodactyla > Bovidae > Bos > Bos indicus. The sequence continues at coordinate 44,119,754 of NC_091762.1, read as the reverse complement.
TACTTTGCAGATGCATATTTGTATTAGATTCTTTTAATAGAGCCCAACTTTGTCAAGAAAAATCCATCTTTTTATTCATTTAGATCTTCTTTATTTTTAACACATTAGGATTATTTTGAACTCAACATACTAAATGCAATATTTATATCACCTCTAGGTCCTTATTTATTTTCTGTTTTATCTCTTATTTGCTCTTTTTCTGCTTATTTGCATGTCTAATACATTTTTAAGTGGTGCTAGTGGTAAAGAACCTACCTGCCACTATAGGAGACATGAGACCCAGATTTGATCCTTGGTGGAGAAGATACCTTGGAGGAGGAAATGGCAATCCACTCTAGTATTGCCTGGGAAATCTCATGGATACAGGAGCCTAGTGGGCTACAGTCCATAGGGTTGCAAATAGTTGGATATGACTGAAGTGACTTAGCACAGATGTCATAAATGATATATTGTAGAAGCTCTGAAAAATATTATCATCTTTTAGAGAGTGTCAATTATTTTATTTGACAAGCAATTAAATTGGACTTCCCTATAGCTCAGACGGTAAAGAATCTGCCAGCAATGCAGGAGATCTGGGTTCAATCCCTGGGTCAGGAAGATCCCTTGAAGAAGAAAATGGCAATCTACTCCAGTATTCTTGCCTGGAGAATCCCTTGGACAGGGGAACCTGGTGGGCTACAGTCCATGGGGTCACAAAGAGTTGGACATGACTAAGTGACTAACACACAAGCAATTAAATTACTAAAGGATCTCCCTGATCCTGCCACAACTTTTGGTTTTAGTCTTTGTTAGTGTGAGTCTGTATCACTTTTGCCCTTTCTCCTAGAGTCTAGCACTCAAAGCATACTCCTAGCATTCTCCCAACTTTTAGGATGTGATGTTTCAACAACAATGACAACATGCCCAAGATATTCATCAGTTGAACCTAAACTTTAATGTCCTGAAAACTGTGAAACCTCTGAAATTCCTGATTATATTTTAGCCTCCCTGTATTTTTCTCTGCTCCATCTCTTGAAATTATATTCTGTGAAAGCTCAGCTTTATGAGACAGCCAAAGACTCAGTGCGGATTTTTATGTAGATTTTTGACACTCCTTCTCTAAAGCTCTCTCCTGTCTAATACCTTATCTCTCAAATCCTAATCATTAGTGTGGTTAACTCATAATACAGTCTCTGTTTCCTCTGCCAGCAAAACTTCTATTTTCTTCTTGGGCTATTCCCCCATACAATGATTTGGAAATTGCACCCAGGAAGAAACCAGGGGGCATCGAGGATATAGCTCATGTGCTTCCCTTTTTCGCGAGTTCTTAGTGTTGCATTGGTTGATGCCCATTTCCTGCACATAATTGTTTTATATATTTGTTCATATTTATATACATTCTGGTGGAAGGAAAAGTCTGATACAAGCTATTTAATCATGGCCAAATTTTAAGGTCATGCATAAAGTTCTTCAATTCAGAGTTAAGTGTTCATGATTCATCTCCTTGCTTCTCCATATCCCCTTCTCTCTTCTATTTCTAGACCTTACTAACTAGAACATAATAAAAGTATATTTCCAGTGAATACTTCCAATAATAACTATAGACCTGCTACTCGAAGAATCAACAAACTATCATCCTAGAGAAGAAAACTTATAATACCTTGACAGAAGGAATTCTAATCAATGAATAAATTGATACTTAGATTTCCTACCTACTGCGATGCTCTGGGAAGTATGAATTATAAACAGCTTTCATCATTGCCTAACTACTTAAATGCAACCTTATGGAAAGATATAACCAGACAAAGAATAAAGACAATAGTACAAACACATCATGGAGGTACAAAGTAGATTTCTTAGGTTAAGTTCTAGGTCTAAGGTTAGCAAACTCTACGTAGCTTCCCAGATTTGCATAGCCCATGAAGAGGCACACTTTGGCCAGCCAGACATCCTTCAGTTTTATTCCAGGATGAGGACACTGATCTCAGGTCCTCTCGTCTTTTCAGAAAGGACGGGTGTCGAGAGAAGACATCCACACTGAGTAGAAAGAATCCCGGTCTTCAGAGTTGGAGAGACAGGCTTTCTGTTCTCAGATGCCAATTGCCAGGTAAGCTTGCACATGCATGTGTTTACAGCTGGAGACCTTGCAGCTCTCCTGGACAATGCAGCTAGTCAACCCGATAGAGAAAACTGGATTGCCTCTCCATAGATAGCAACTGCCAATGGGTTATTATTTCATCGTTATCATGAAGGCTTTTTTATAGCAGAGTCTTTGTTTCTGGTTCAGATACAAGTACCTCTAGGAGAGGCATTACGGATTAGTCAGTTACACTTAGAATGATGCCTGTCTTGGTCCCTTTTCTAATGACTTGTTTTGCTAGTTTAGAGACAGTGGGAAAATTCCATGGGCTATGAAGGAAAGTAAATAGACAAACAAAGGAATATGCAGAAAGAGGTTTAGAGGCTTGAGGAAATAGCTTCAGATCGAGCCGTTTGGGCTCCTACTGACATATCTGGGTGTTCATATTGACGTCTTATTAAGAGCATATGGGCATGAGTAGTATTGTATATCTCACTTAACACAGGGGTTTTCAATTTGGGGCTACACAGAAGACCTGCCTGAGGAGATTTTAAAACTCTAGGTGTCCTAACTATACCCCAAACCAATTACTTCCGAGATGCTGGAGATAGGACCCAGCAAGCAGTGATTTTTAAATCTCTACAGGTGATTCCAATAGCAGCCAAGGTTGTGAATCATTTACTTACATTCTCTTGGCTTCAACTCTCTTCTGTAAAAATAAACATCAGTTAGATGATCCCTGAATGTCCTTCCAGCCCAAGGTCTTCAACTCTATAATCTTCCATGGAAACATTTCCTTTAGTCAGTCTTCTGCTTTCATTGCTCATAAAACTTGAGGAAAACCCAACGAGACGATTTTTGCTTTAGTTTTGTGACATTGGTGGATACAAATCTTCTCCAAACGTTATATCGTTTCATAAGATGTTTGCCATCTTTTCTCACCTAGTCGTTTATCACAGGAAAAGGACAAAGAGCTATTATCTGTCCAAAGAAAATCACAAGCCTGACATGAAATATTTCATAAAAATAAACATTTTAGAAGTGGGATGAACCCCTTTGCAAACACAAGGAAGCGCTAGTCTCTTGACAACTTGCTGTTGCAAAAATTGTGCATAAATGGTTTCATAATTAACAGATCTGTACTTCGTATATATAAAACAAAACTGTTTCCTTTTAAAAATGAAAGTATAGTTGATTTACAAAGTTGTATTAATTACTGCTGTACAGCAAAGTGATTCAGTTATACATATGTTTTTTAAATATTCTCTTCCATTACGGTGTATCAGCAAAACTGCTTTCATGACTCATTTGCAGAAGACTTTGAGGCCTCTTGTTTAAGTCCTGCCAGTGCTCAGTTCTCTTCCTTTCACTCTCCTCCAGAGCAGATGTGTGATGGTAAATGCCATGACTGGCCACATGGGCTTTTACGGGAAGGCTCTGCGAGGAAGAAAACCTAGAGCCAGGCCCTTCTCCACAGCACATTCACCTGCTGTGAGTCATTCAGTCCACATCAGACATTTTTATTCACAGCTCTTCCCCTCTCACAGATGTGTTATATAAGAACTGTATCATGTGTAAGACACCCCAAGGTGCCGTAAAGCAAGAAATTGAATAAATATAGAATGTTTACCTTGCCAGAAGGCAGCATCTCAGCATTCAAAAGGGAGATGCCAAGCCACCTGCTAAGGTCAAGTAGCTTATAATCTAAAGCAAATGGCCTCTATTCGAGACAAATAGTGTAACGTCTTCAGCCCCCCAAAATCTTCAGTCTGGTCCAGTTACATTCTGCTTACACATATCTGCATATTTAGGCCTTCCCACCTTGTTCACAGCTTTCCTGATGGCTCATTGGTAAAGAACCCACCTGCCAATGCAGGGGATGTGGGTTCAATCTTTGGGTCAGGAAGATCCTCTGGAGAAGGAAATGCAACCCATTCCAGTATTCTTGCCTGGGAAATCCCATGGACAGAGGAGCCTGGTGGGCTACAGTTCACAGTATTACAAAAGAGTTGGACACAACTTAGCAGCTAACACAATGCCACCACCACTCTTGTTTACCATTTTGCTCCACCAGCAAGATCTTCTGTCTTTATTATTCTGCCTTCACTTCATTTTTCTGCCCTGTCTGTCCTGATCCCTCAGTCCTAGCTCCCACCATGGAAATCATAACCTAATCATAGCCCTGGAGGTAGATGTGTTCATCTCTGGTTACACCTTTATGGCTCTCTCAGTCTCAGGCCTTGTCATTTAATCCCCTGCAATTGGACTCATCAAATGGTAGTCACTTATTTGGCTGGGTTAAACTACTACACATAAAAATATGTACAACCTGTCGTTCACGTTCCAATTTACTTAATAGCACCTACCATTGTTCAGCATTTACAGTGTACCAAGATCTAAACCAAATGTTATTCATACATTATTTTTCATAATTCTTCCAAATTATCTGCAAAATAAATTTTGTTAACCCAGTTTAATAGAAGACAACCAAAGCTCAGAGAGGTAAAATAACTTGCTCAGGATCACAAAGCCTGGATTCAAATGCAGGCCTGCCTTGACCTAAAGTTGATGCTGTTACTACACTGCATTTGTTCCTCTTGCTCTCATCAACTCTCCATGAAACATTTTTCTTGATTCCACAATAGAGCAATGTCTCCCAATCTAAACCAAACTCCCCTTCGGAACATATTTTGGTATATTGTATATTGTCTTCATTGCTGTTTGTTTTATATTGCTCTTTAATGGTAAATAAGTATGCTCAATTTCCTTCCCTAAGTATATTATCACCCTATTAAAGCCACAGAACTATTCAAAAAGCCTAAACTAATGCACCCACATTCTGTAGACATACACAAAAACTGGTACTTATAACACGAGTATATGTTGCTGATACCCTTTTATCACCGAGCATATTTTTATGTACAGTAGACTAACCCAGCCAACAAATTATTCCCATTTGAAGAATGACAAGGCCTGAGTTTGAATGGCCATGAAGCTGTGACCAGAGATGAACACATTTAATTCTGGGATACTAGATTATGTTTTTAAAGTTGCATGCATGCTAGTTGCTTCAGTTGTGCCTCTTTACAACTCTACGGATGGTAGCCACCAGCCTCCTCTGTCCATGGGATTCTCTAGACGAGAATACTGGAGTGAGTTGGCATGCCCTTCAGGGGATCTTCTAACCCAGGGATCGAACCTATGTCTTCTGCATTGCAGGAGGATTCTTTACCACTGAGCCACCAGGGAAGTCCTTTAAAGTTGATATGAGCCATCAAGATTTAACAAAGCATTCCTTTCTCATAATGTATAAAATGTCTGCTAAAACATTAACATTAGTATTCTAAATATGTATGAGTCATAATAGTTCCCAATCAGCTATTAATAGTTACTGATGTCTTCTTTGTACAGAATGTTTCCATAGCAACGTGCCACATCAATTTTCCAAAGTAGAATCAAACATAAAATAAACTAACATAGTATTTTACCTTTCAAGGATAAGGAACACTAGTCTATCTATGCAAAGAGATTCTGTGGATTAAAAACATATTTAGAAAATTCAGAAGGAAAAGCACTGTAACCAGACAAACTTAGAAAATGGAGGAAAAACTTTTAGTTTGAACAAAGTAGATAAAGTTTTAAGAGGTGAGACCAAATTGCATAAATGAATACTTATTGATGAAATGAAACAAAACCTGATACTGAGAGATAAAATAAATGGCACCCAGGAGACTCCGACCCCAAAGAGACTTTGTATACCAACTACAGTATAGGTTTCTCAAACACAAGAGGAATAAAGTTACCTGCTCTGGTTTCCTGATGAAATTACCCCAATGCTCACTTTTCTAGTTCTAAAACTCTTGGCTAAGAATGCTCAATCTCTTATTTGGGAACACAAATGGAATACACTCAGTGATCATTGTATTTGCTCAGTTGGAAACAAGCCCTGTGTACTTCCTCAGTAATGCACCCTATTTGGGGTGATGGGAATATAAAGCCACTGCATAGACATCAAAACTGGGAGGTGGACCTCACTCTTGTCCACCATTTCACTGTGTTATCACAAAGGGTATTCTTCCTTATTTATGAGTTTTCTTCCCTTGGTATAGAAGGACTAACACCTACTTACTTTCCTTCAAAGTTCTCAGGGATGACTCATAAAAAAGGCTCTTCAATTAAGCCAGTGCACTAAGGTATTTTCAATAATAAATAATTTTCTTTAAGCTTGCAGAAACTTTCATCTGCATAGACACTTATCTAGAATCTCAACTGACCTTTCCTATGTCTTATTCATGCTCCTAAAACTTTTCAGAATTGTAGCTGGAGGTTCCCACTGTTTCTTGGCCTCTCTATAGCTATAAATTTTCTAGCCATGTGATCTTACAGTCAACCAGGTTTGGTGAAAGTGCATCCAGATACAGCATTAAGTGAGCCATGTTCAAATTTCAGCTCTGCCTAATGTTAGCTTCCACGTGACCCTGACTAAACCAAGCATCTCTCTCAGCCTCAGCATCTTTGTCTATAAAAAGGGGGAAATAATACGTGCCTGCACTTACCCACAATATTGTATTGGGTCTCAGATTTAAAAGGATGCATGAATTCTGTATAAAGCACCTTTGTAGCAGGATTGTTCATACGAACTCAAGAGTTTCTTGTAGTCCTTTCTTTCCTATCAGTCAGCAATAAGTACTGTTAAGATTTTCATGTATTTTCTTCTAGTTTTTTCTTAGAGTATGTATATATGTGAGTCAGACACGACTGAAGTGACTTAGCATAGCATATGTATAGATATACAAAATACGTGCATTTTATTATGATACATGCATCTATTATGACATACGTATGTGCTGCTAGGTTTGGAGAAGGAAATGGCAACCAGCCCCAGTATTCTTGCCTGGAAGATCTCATTGACAGAGGAGCCTGGTGGGCTGTAATCCATGGGGTTGCAAAAGAGTTGGACATGACTTAGCAACTAAACAACAACCCATAGGTTAATAAAAGTTCTCCCAAAGCATGGTTAGTAACAATTTATATGATGTCTATCATATATGATATATAACAAAGTATGAGGTATACTCGCATATATTTTCATGTTATTAAAAATTATTTCTGAGCATGGTTAATAATGGCTGCATTTGGAAATATGTTGATTAATAATATTACCATATGAATAAACTATAGTTGACTTGATCATTCCCTATTTTTAACTTATTAGGAATACTTGTTCCCAGTTTTTTATTTGTTTGGTTTTGGTTTGGTTTGGTTGTTTTTTGTTGCTGATGTTACTGGGTTTATTTGCTATTACAAATAAGATTTTTGTGAATATTCTGTGCAAAAATCTTTTTATGAATCACTAATTCCACAGAGAAGATTTCTAGAGCTGAGATTATTGGATCAAAGCGTATGAACTTTTCTAAGGCTTTTGCTAGTATATTGTAAGATTATATTCTTAAAGCATGGTACTTTCCCACAATATTGTAGTGAGGTTTAGATATTCTAAAAGAAAACCAATTTTATGGTAGTCTTGTCAGGATTACCTATTCTAATTATTACCAATAGCACAGGCCAAAAAAAGCATCTCTTCATTATTTGTTTCGTGATTCCTAGTGAAATTTGAAAACTTGTCATGTTTATTGATTTTAATTACTTTTACTCTGAATTATCTCTTCTCATCCTTATTCCATTTTCAATTTCTTTATTGGCATATAAGTGCTATTTAAACCTTGAGAAATTAATTTCTCAGTTGTCATAACTTATACAATTTTCCAATGCATCATCTACATTTTAATATTGCTTATAATTTTTTACACTGTGAGTTTTTAAGCTTTTAAAATCAAATTTACCAGCCAGTTTCTTCCATTGCTTTCCTTTTTTATATTTTATGAACTAAATAGGGTAAATCTTTCCTGCATCTATATATCAATTCATTCTTTTAACAAAAACAAGTCCTTTGTATTCAGAGACAGCAATCCAGAATAAAGTTAAGGTGTGATGGAACTGATTATTGCTATTTTGCTAGGAAGCCTAGTCTGAAATTTTCAGCAGGAGATTATTAATATTTCTGTTGCAGGAAGAATTGGCACCAACCCAGACACAGCTCTATTTATAGGTCACTTAGATACCTCCTGTGCTATGGCATGTAGTCAATGGTGAGCACCCAGACATTCTGACATTTGGAAAGAAGTTTTGCATTGGTAAATCTGAAAGTCAGAGGGCGTCAGGCTCAGATCACCAGGGAGAGAATAGGATCAGGAAATAAGACAATACCAAAATCAGTTCTGTTAGAGAAGAATGGTTTGTAAATGTCTCACATGCCGAAGCTATCATTTAAAGGATGACTCTCAAAGTTTTGAGTTCAATTTACCTCCCAATTCTAAGGTTCTCTTGTGTCACTGTCCTCTCACAATATTTATTTGACTCTGTGCTGAGAAAGGGCAAGCTTCTTGCTTGCCATACATTTAAATTCTACACTTCTGTCTTTAAATACCCTTGAGCAGGCAAATTTGCCTCTTCAGCAGCATGAATATTATTTGTGCCTAATAAAATTAATAATAATGAATAGTGATCAGTTTCTTACTGTGGTTCATACTCTGTTCTCAGGCCTTTATATTCGTGGAAATCTTCAACTGTCAAAACACTTTGAACTGGTAGGAACTGAAATGTTCTTCTTTTTATAGTTGAAGAAACTGCGGTACATAGAAGTTAACTAAATTGTCCAAGGTCACACAACCACCAAGAAGATGAAACAGGATTTAACACTAAACAGCCTGGTTCCAAAGCTGGCACCCTGATGACAGTCAATGATATTCTGCATTTATTAACATAAATTTTGAGACAAAATATTCTTTTTAATTTTATACGTGGAAAGATAGATACATATATATTTATATGTATGGAAGATATATAAATATTATTTCCTTGGATACCTGTTTATATTTATTATGGCCAATGGAAGGGGAGAATTAAGAATTAATTAAAGAATTCTTGGATTATCTAAGCTTCTGACTTTCCCACCTTCCAATGCTTTCATCAAAAAACAAACACAAGCATAACAGGTTTTTTAGTTTGATGTTAGTTCTGCTGGAGATCAATTTAGAAAGGAAACTAGACAACGTAATGATCAAAGTAAGATCAAATTTACACATCCACCTATAATATTCCTATTATCACCAGTGAAATTGAAAGTGTTAGTCACTCAGTTGTGTCCAACTCTTTGCAGCCCCATGGACTATAGCCCACCGGGCTTCTCTGTCCATGGGATTCTCTAGGCAAGAATACTGGAGTGGGGTGCCATTTCCTTCCCCAGGGGAGTCTTCCGACGCAGGGATCAAACCCAGGTCTCCCGCATTGCAGGCAGACGTTTTAACCTCTGAGCCACCAGGGAAGCCTGTCTGAACCACTTCAGAAAAGCCATTATCACCAGGGCTTCCCCTAATACCAGCTTAGAGCAGAGAAGTGGATGGTGCAGAGCATGTATGGGTGAATATCCAACAGCTCTCCCTGAATGAATGATAGAAAAACTCTGCCTTGAGATTCACAGACAAGCAAACTGTGTCAGGCTTTTCATTCCTGAAACTACCCACTTTCTGACGGAGGCAAATTAATATAAATTGCCTTGCATAGATGAAAAATAATAAAGTAATACACAACAATTTTTCATTACTTATTTTCCCCCTCTAATAATTAGTTCATTCCTTTCTCTGCTAACTGAAATAGATAAATACACAGTAAATTCACAAATATATACATAAAATATAACCAACCATGTGTACTCTGTCTTAGCTACTTAAGGATCATTGGATTATAATCATTGCCTCTCCTATTGCGTTCCAGCCAGCTGGTTTTCTTTGAGTGGATTGTTTACAGTTATTAATCAGCCGCTTCAGAATTGTATTTACTCATTGATGTCTTGCCATCCTAGTTTTTAGCAGCAGTCAGCTTAGGCAGGGCTATGCTGCAGTAACAAACCAAACTGCATTAGCTTGCAGGAGCAGAACTCCATTTCTTATTCATGGCGCATGTCAAGGGAGATTAACTGAACCTCTTCTCATTTTGAGACTTGACCTGAAAGAATGACCTCCATCTAAAATATCATTGGCATCACAGCAGAGAAACAGATTGTTGCAAAGAATTAACCCACTCTCAAAGCTTCTGCCTGAGTGTGACACACATCACTTCCACTCACCTTCATTAGCTAAAAGACACACACCCAAGCCAGTCTTCAGAAGGTGAGAATATAGTTTTTGATCAATATGGATATAATCAATGACATATTCCTGTTGCAAATATATTGAGTCTATTTTTTTCTACTGAGTTTCAATAGATTCAATTTCTCAAGGTAAGTGTAAATTGTCTTTATCATGCGTCCTTCTATGACCCCTGCTTAGTTTTGCAGTCTGGAATACAGTATTACTGCCCCAAAGAGGACCCACATTATAAAAAAGACTAAAGTTTTGTTTTGTTTACCAGAGTTAGGTTATCAGATTACAACATGAATTTATTCTAGCACAAAATCTCATGAGTTTATTTGCTGTTTGTCTAACTCTTTCATAGACCAGTAAATGTATCTTCAGTATTCTAAATCTTTTGCCCCATGGAGCCTGGCACTTACAATAATTATACATTTATGTTTCCATAAATACTTGCTAATAATATGATTAAAAATAAGCTGAGAGCCTCTCCCAGACTAAAAATAATAGGCTTCAATCCTAGCTCTATAATCAAACTATTCTTCAATTTTAAAAAGCAGGTCTATGTCTTTGGGTTTTAAAAGTGATGATGTCAGTCTTAATGGAATTTGTGAGATTGGAGAAGAGAGTGTTCATTATTTAATGACTATAATGGGCTCTGAAAGCATCCTGCAATTCCATGTGCTTTATAATGCCAAGCCGCCAAAATCAAGAGGAAGGAAAAAAATTACTTTGGAAATCATTTTTTCCATGAGTCAGGAAAAAAACAATTTTGTATCATTTATCTCACATACAGTTTCCAAAATTATATTAACACATTGAGTTTGTGCAGTATTTTTACTCAAATTACCTTGACTCACCTCAACTTGTCTTCAAGAAGTGGACTAGAACCAGAGCTTAAAGCAAGGCAAGTTACTTAAGCAAGACAAGTTACTTTCTTCACAGGCCTCCATAAAATTCACCATTTTGCAGAAGTCCATCTATAGTAGCGGAGAAGGCAATGGCACCCCACTCCAGTACTCTTGCCTGGAAAATCCCATGGACAGAGGAGCCTGGTAGGCTGCAGACCTTGGGGTGGCTAAGAGTCAGACACGACTGAGCGACTTCCCTTTCACTTTTCACTTTCCTGCATTGGAGAAGGAAATGGCAACCCACTCCAGTGTTCTTGCCTGGAGAATCCCAGGGACAGGGGAGCGTGGTGGTCTGCTGTCTATGGGGTCACAGAGTCGGACACGACTGAAGTGATTTACAGCAGCAGCAGCAGCATCTATAGTAGTGTTCCTCAAACTTTTTTTATTATAATACCTTTAAGGAGTCATTTTAGGTATATTTTTTTCTAATCACCCACATATTATTTTATTTTTTTTTCCACATATTATTTTAATGCCACAGTCACTATGCATCTGATGATTCATTGTATATATATATCTGTGATTTATACATAAAAATGTAAGAACCATTTTTTTTTTTTTACCACCTTAGGAGTAATATTGCCCCATTGAAAATACCTGATTATCAGGATAGATGACTTTCCTCTCCTGAGCACTTCTATCTACTTTTACACTTAACCCCTGATTTTCTGGTCTTCTTCCTCAACCAAGCTCTTTCTCATTTTCTCATCTCTGAATTTTTGCTCATGCATGTTATGCCTTCTTTCTAGAAATAATCTCTCCATTTCTGCCGAGTCCAACCATTTTTCAAGGAACAGGTCATGCCCTCAGTTCAGTTCAGTCACTCATTCGTGTCTGACTCCTTGCAACCTCATGAATCACAGCACGCCAGGCCTCCCTCAGTTCAGTTCAGTAGCTCAGTCATGTCTGACTTTTTGCGACCCCATAAATTGCAGCATGCCAGGCCTCCCTGTCCATCACCAAATCCCAGAGTTCACCCAAACATATGTCCATCGAGTTGGTGATGCCATCCAGCCATCTCATCTTCTGTAGTCCCCTTCTCCTCCTGCCCTCAATCCCTCCCAGCATCAGAGTCTTTTCCAGTGAGTCAGTTCTTCACATGAGGTGGCCAAAGTATTGGAGTTTCAGCTTTAGCATCAATCCTTCCAATGAACACCCAGGACTGTTCTCCTTTAGAATGGACTGGTTGGATCTCCTTGCAGTCCAAAGGACTCTCAAGAGTCTTCTCCAACACCACAGTTCAAAAGCATCAATTCTTTGGTGCTCAGTTTTCTTCACAGTCCAACTCTTACATCCATACATGACCACTGGAAAAACCATAGCCTTGACTAGATGGACCTTGGTGGACCTTTGTTGGCAAAGTAATGTCTCTGCTTTTCAATATGCTATCTAGGTTGGTCATAACTTTCCTTCCAAGGAGTAAGCGTCTTTTAATTTCATGGCTGCAGTCACCATCTGTAGTGATTTTGGAGCCCAAAAAAATAAAGTCTGACACTGTTTGCACTGTTTCCTCATCTACTTCCCATGAAGTGATGGAACCAGATGCCATGATCTTCGTTTTCTGAATGTTGAGCTTGAAGCCAACTTTTTCACTTTCCTCTTTCACTTTCATCAAGAGGCTTTTGAGTTCCTCTTCACTTTCTGCCATAAGGGTGGTATCATCTGCATATCTGAGGTTATTGATATTTCTCCTGGCAATCTTGATTCCAGTTTGTGCTTCTTCCAGCCCTCCGTTTCTCATGACATACTCTGCATAGAAGTTAAGTAAGCAGGGTGACAATATACAGCCTTGATGTACTCCCTTTCCTATTTGGAACCAGTCTGTTGCTCCATGTCCAGTTCTAACTATTGTTTCCTGACCTGCATATAGGTTTCTCAAGAAGCAGGTCAGGTGGTCTGGAATTCCCATCTCTTTCAGAATTTTCCACAGTTTTTTGTGATCCACACAGTCAAAGGCTTTGGCATAGTCAATAAAGCAGAAATAGATGTTTTTCTGGAACTCTCTTGCTTTTTCGATGATCGAGCGATGTTGGCAATTTGATCTCTGGCTCCTCTGCCTTTTCTAAAACCAGCTTGAACATCTGGAAGTTCACGGTTCACATATTGCTGAAGCCTGGCTTGGAGAATTTTGAGCATTACTTTACTAGCAATGTGAGATGAGTGCAATTGTGCAGTAGTTTGAGCATTTGTCCTACTGTCTCCAAATAGAATTTTTTCAAAATACTAAATCAACCTCCTTCCCGCTCCCCACAATATTTACCATTATAGAACACATTTTCTTTACTGGAATAAAATCCTTAGTCTACTTTAGACTCAAGTTATTTAAGTCCATGATCCCTTCCATAGCTTGTTAGCTTCTAGATGACAAAGACTGTTAATTATTGGTTCTCCTACAGTTCTTGACACAGAGACTGCTGTACAGAGACTGTTTGTACAGAGACTGCTCAATAAATATTTGTTGTATTTAGTTTATTAATTCAGGGCTTAATTTATTAATGCTTGCACCTCATAGGAAATATAGACTTCAGCTGTCAACAGGCGCATGTTTTCATTTAGTTGAACATAGACATAGATGCATACACACACATGTGCAACATGACTGGGGTAGGAAAATGGATTATTCCTTCAACACTTCATCCTGTGCACATCAGCTGTGGGGGTTTTCCTTAGAGTTCCCTGATCTACCAATAGCCCCACTATTCTTCTTTTTACAGAAGATCAAAATCTCAGAGGCATTTTAATGCCTTTCACCCCTCATATCTAAATAGCTACCCAAATTTGTTGATTCTTCAGTTTTTATGAATCTTTGATTTTCTCTAGGATCCCACCATCAGTTGTTGTTGTTTAGTAGCTAAGGCATATCTGACTTTTTTGCGACCCCATGGACTGTAGCCCCCCATGCTCCTCTGCCTGAGGGATTTTCCAGTAAGAATACTGAAGAATTTTCCTCATCCAGGGAAGGAACCCACAGCTCATGCTTTGGTGGATTCTTTACCACTGAGCCACCAGGGAAGCCCACTATCAGTGCCTTACTCCAAATCCATGACATCTCATCTGTCGTCAACTCTCCTCCATCCATAGTTCATATCTTTCTGCATCAAGAATGTTATAATCATTCTTCAGTCATTCTTACTGTAGATCATCTTCCTGAAACATACACTGTGATCTTATTCTGCTGCTCAGTGGCTTAAGAACTTGCAGATACTTCAGAATATATCCAACCAACTCAACATGGTTGATGTGTACTGATCTATGTCCCCATAAAATATTTATGATGAATTCCCCTGGTCAGTAGGTGCCCAACATGCTACTGTAGAAGAGTGGAAAAATAGCTCCAGAATGAATTCAGATGCTGAGCCAAAGCAAAAGCAATGTTCAGTTATGAATGTGTCTGGAGGTAAAAGTAAAATCTGATGCTGTAAAGAATAATATTGCATAGGAACCTGGAATGTTAGGTCTATGAATTAAGGTAAATTGGAAGTGGTCAAACAGAAGATGGCAAGAGTGAGCATCAGCATTTTAGAAATCAATGAACTAAGATGGACAGGAATGGGAAAATTTAATTCAAATGACCATTATGTCTACTACTGTGGGCAAGAATCCCTTAGAAGAAATGGAGTAGCCATCATAGTCAACAAAAGAGTCCAAAATGTAGTACTTGGGTGCAATCTCCAAAATGACAGAACGATCTCTGTTTGTTTCCAAGGCAAAATATTCTTGGATATTCAATATTCAATATCACAGTAACCCAAGTCTATGCCCCAATCACTAACGTTGAAGAAGCTGAAGTTGAATGGTTCTGTGAAGATCTCAAGGCCTTCTAGAATTGACACACACACAAAAAAAATGTCCTTTTCATCATAGGGGACTGGAATGCAAAAGTAGGATGTCAAGAGATACCTGGAGTAACAAGTAAGTTTGGCCTGCAGTACAAAATGAAGCAAGGCAAAGGCTAACAGTTTTGCCAAGAGAATGCACTGGTCTTAGCAAATACCCTCTCCCAACAACACAAGAGATGACTCTACACATACACATCACTAGATGGTCAATATTGAAATAAGATTGATTATATTCTTTGCAGGCAAAGATGGAGAAGCTCTATACAGTCAACAAAAACAAGACCAGGAGCTGACTGTGGCTCAGATCATGAACTCCTTATTGCCAAATTCAGACTTAAATTGAAGAAAGTGCTCTGTACCACCACACAATAGTGCATCTCCATAATTTTCATTAGGTGCTTCATTATAATCACCAGCTCCAGTTCCAGCCCCATGGTCAACTCATTAGCTCTATGCCAAAAACAGACTGAAGTTATTTAATAGGCAGAAATTGCATAGCTTATTGGGTGGTGGTGTTGGAGAAGACTCTTGAGAGTCCCTTGGACTGCAAGGAGATCCAACCAGTCCATTCTAAAGGAGATGAGTCCTGCGTGTTCTTTGGAAGGAATGATGCTAAAGCTGAAACTCCAGTACTTTGGCCACCTCATGCGAAGATTTGACTCATTGGAAAAGACTCTGATGCTGGGAGGGGTTGGGGGCAGGAGGAGAAGGGGACGACAGAGGATGAGATGGCTGGATGGCATCACCAACTCAGTGGGCGTAAGTTTGAGTGAACTCTGGGAGTTGGTGATGGACAGGGAGGCCTGGCGTGCTGCGATTCATGGGGTCGCAAAGAGTCAGACATGACTGAGCAACTGAACTGAACTGAACTGACTGATTGGTCAAGAATTAGACTGTCAGCTCCAGCTTATTCCTATGGGAGCCCGGGGAATTTATTTAGCCTTCTTATGTTTTATTTTCTGATATGTAAAATGGAAATGATAATAATGATATTTACTTGCAGAGTTAGTTTTAATAGTAAGTAAGATGATCCCCACAAAATACTTAGTGTCTGTCTGTTATATCAGTTATCTGTGTTAACACGTGAAGACTATCATTTAAGCTTTGTATTCTCAGTACCTACTTAATGCTTGACTTACGGCAGGTTCTCAGTAACTGTTTGATAAATTAATAAAAATAAAGTAAATCAGTGTTCATTATCAAAAGAGTGTGAGCTCACCCCAAATCTAGGTTTTGTAGCAAATGTGAAGTTAGAGAGACAACCAAGGTCAGATACTTAGTTACTCAAGGGAGAGTTATACAAGTAAGCAGAGTATATGTGACCACTGGGACCAAGAACAAAATCAAGGTCAAAGTTGACAGAATCTAAAGGAAGAGAGCAGGGCATTGGCATATGCATGCACCAGATGATAAAAGGTGACTTATCTGCATTTCTTCTTCCCCTCCTCTTGTAAGGAAACATTTACTATGTTCTTTCTGTCCTAGGCTCTGAGATTACAATCAATAAAATCATCTGTTGTTGCTGTTAAGTCGCTAAGTAATGTCTAACTCTTTGTGACCCCAAGGACTATAGTCCACCAAGCTCCTCTGTCCATGGAATTTTCCAGGCAAGAATACTGGCATGAGTTTCCATTTCCTTCTCCGGGGGATCTTCCCAACCCAGGGATTGAACCCACTACTTGGCAGATGGATTCTTTACCACTGAGCCAGCTTCCGGAAGACAAATAAAATCATTAGAATTACTTAATTTGCTTATTTCCATTTCATGCTTATTTGAAAGTGAAGACGGTTGCTGCTAAAATATAGGGAGATTTCTCTTGCCTTGATTTGTACTGATGTACCAATATGATCTATTTCAGATGCCAAACTGAGTGTGGGACAGGTTGCTATATCCAGAATCTGTCCTCACCAAAAATTAAGAGAAGTAGTGTCCTAAGTCATGAATCCACCTGAGTTACTTTGAAAAACACAAAAAGAAGAAAGGGAGAGAGAGAATGAAAATGGAAAAGGATTTAAGAAGAGATTTCTTCAGAGAGAGCTACAGTTTGAGTTTCTTCCCACTTACCCAGGAGAGAAGAGCGTTGATATTTTCTCATGTCTCTCCAGTTAAGTGAATGGACTTCATGGCTCCATTTGAAGAACTAGGTATTCCCTTGCATCTAATGGCATGAAAGACTGAAGCTTGACTCAAGTGTGAGTGAGTCAGAGTGACCTGTGATAGGAACTCTTCAATGGGTTAGTCCCAAGGGGACTGACCTACTCTCCCAAATTTCTGGTGTGAGAAATTTTTATGAATGTTTTTGGTGGAGGAGTTGCAAGTCCTTTGATAGAAAGCACTGGCCTTACATCCAAATGGTCATGTGAGGTAACGCCATCTGGAGGAGAAAAGGTAGAACAGGAAGGTAGAAGACCTTGATTCTTGGGGACTCTTGTGGGGAGTCAAAGTGACCATCCACTGCAGAGATGGATCTGACAGGTAAACAACCCTGAAAGTGAGAGGTCTTCAGGGATAGAGAAAAACCACAAACTGGTCACCAAGGAGATAATCACCTTAGGGTTGTACATATAACCAAGAGGGCCAGTTTATAACCTTTTCTATCACCTCACTTTAAAACTTCAACAGGGTCAGGAACAAACTCAAAAGCTGGGACAAAAGAGTGCTAGGGAGGAGGAAAACACAAAGCATAGAATGACAGAAACCAGCCATGCCAACCCCACTATGTCTGTCAACAAGAAGAAAGCCTGAGTTGGGAAAAGGGAAAACATCTGATGCTGAATCAAATTCAGTTTGTATTGACATCTTAGACTTGGTAACTCTGGTTCATTTACAGAGACTAGGCTTATTTCTTAAGAGAGACGGTAGGATATACTAATACCTAAGTGTGAGCTAAAAAGTTATGGAGCCTTCCCAAGTTCTGAGTCAGCAGCAAGAGATAATTACTCTCACCGAATGTCTGAAGCAAGGCTAGGGAGACAATAATAAAGTTGTGTTTTCATTACATGTCATGAGTCATGTTTTTCCACAAAGGCCTGAATCTCACAACTAATCTCTTAGCTCTTGGCTCAATCTGTTCCTGCCTTTTCTCTCTCTCTGCCTCTCTTCTTCTTTCCTTCTCTCCTTCTTTCCTTCCTTCCCTCTGTCCCTATTGTATGTATGGCTATCTCTCAGTCCTCTTTTTCTTTCTAAATCTTAAATTTATTATTTAAAGAAAGTGAAAAAAATTTCCTTTATAACATACCAAAATAGATCACTAACATTCTCAACACAATCCAGTTTGCACCCTCTACTCATCAGTGTTATATTGCAGAGAGCAGAATTCACACATAAAGCACTTAGTCCAAACAGAGCTTGGCACACAGTGGACATGCAGAGAATAAAAGCTGTTATCACTTGAAGCCCCACTTCTTGGGCATTGCTGAGAGACAAGTCATCTTGGGAATCACTCTCTTTTTTAAAATGCTGGTCTGCTTATTACTTACAAAGAAACATATTGTATAATGAATTCTCTTTCAATTCATACCTTTGTTTGCTCATACCAAGCCTCTTTTCAATCATTAGAAACAATAAATCACACTTGCACATTCCAAACTCTAAAGAGAGTTAAATATTTACAAAGTTCTGCATGGCAAATAAAGAACAATTCTTTGAGGCAGGCTCTATAAGAATGATCCCTTTATAGATTTTTGGAGGACTCTATCAGAAATTTGGCCTGGACATCACAGCAATAAATTCTTCTGAACCTTAACGTTATCACTGCTTTTAACTTCCCCAAATCCACGGCCATGCAGCAATACAAGTGAAACCAATAAGAACTGCTAATTAAACTAGTATTCTTCTAGATGCTAAACTTTTGATAGTACCAACTGCAATCACCTGGAAGACATGGAAGGGTGAAGAAGAAAATTTTTTTTCCACTTTCCTTCTGCCTTTCCCTGCTCCAAAATCAAATGGTAAAAAGTGTTCAACTTTTCAGGCATCCAATATTACCAGAAAATTCTAACTTTTCTGAGTTTTTATGAAAAGGTATCTACAAAATCAAACATCCAAATAATAATGAACAATATTATAAAACCTTTGTGATCTATGGAGTACTCTCACTGTTTAGCACTCTTGCAATGTTCTCCTTGCCCCATGAGTTAGGTTTTATTATTCCTAACTTATATATTAGGAAACGAAGCACAAGGTCAACTACCTAGTAAGTGCTGTGTTATCACACAACTATTAGATTTCTGAACCCAAACTCCTTGTTTTTTCAGTATCTCATGCTTTCTAAGCCTCTTCAAAGAAATTATTATCTGCTGTTTATTGAAAGTCAGTCATCTATAAGGAGGCAGTTATACAAGAGTTAAGACACATGAGGAAGACAGAGGAAACTCTGATTCTTCTTTTACAGTTACTAATGACCAGTTAGTCTCTCAGTCATGTCCAACTCTTTGCAACCCCATAGTCTGCCCATGGGATTCTCCAGGCAAGAATACTGGAGTGGGTTGCCATTCTCTTCTCCAGGGGATCTTCCCGACCCAGAGTTCAAACTCAAGTCTCCTGCATTGCAGGCAGATTCTTTACCATCTGAGCTATCAGGGAAGCCTGGTTTGATGACCAGGAGATGCAGCCAATAGTCTCTGGGCTTTCAGATTTCCTCCTAGGAAATCAACATTCTCATCA
Source organism: Bos indicus (assembly GCF_029378745.1). NCBI lineage: Eukaryota > Metazoa > Chordata > Mammalia > Artiodactyla > Bovidae > Bos > Bos indicus. The sequence continues at coordinate 44,100,090 of NC_091762.1, read as the reverse complement.
CCTTCTAGGGAAAATAGTGATAGCGAGAAGGGAACAGGTGAGGGTGGGGAAGATTATCATATGGTAACTGATCTTGAAAAGTAGTTTTTCAGTCTTTCCAAGTGTGTAGTTTAGCACAGACCTTGGCAGATGGTATCAGCAAATTCAGAGAGGCTATGGAGAAATGATTAGGAAGACCCCAGCAGAACCTTCCAACACATCTCTTGCTAGTTGCAAATCCAGCATTAGGCAGGGCTGAGAAGTTTCATGTTGTTTAGTTGTTAAGTAGTGTCTGACTCTTTTGCAGCCCCTTGAACTATAGCCCCTCAGGCTCTTCTGTCTATGGGATTTCCCAGGCAAGAATACTGGAGTGGGTTGACATTTCCTTCTCCAGGGGATCTTTCTGACCCAAGGATTGAATCTGCACCTCCTGTGTTGGCAGGCAGATTATTTACCACTGAACCACCTGGGAAGCTGGGCAGCTTCATATGCTTAGTCTATTAGTCAATAACTCTGGTCGAACTTCCACTGTGGACTGGGTAGGTACAGATGCATGTGGGTTTATCTGGGAGAATAAGGGATTTGAAGAAACAGAAAATGTCCATGACGTGCTTTGAGCTTTGTAAACAATGCTACTCTGAGGTGCCATCAGCACTGAATGAGGTACTACAAGGGAAATGTTAGTTGCATGTTATAAGTAAGCTTGCTTTGCTTATACCTACAAGAATAGTGACTGATTAACCTGACTCACCAGATAGACACAGTTTGTAATCTCACTCTCACTCTCACTCTCACTCTCAGTAGTGCACAAGGAAAAGTCTTTATCTTAATAGCATTGTTAGCTTTCTTTCTATTCCGTACCTTAAAGATTTTCACCTTTGTCAGCTGCCCTGTGACCTGTCTTCCTCCTTTTATTCAAAGGCTTGCGATGAAGTGTTCTGACTTCAGATAAGGTCTTGACTCCTTCCCCTACTAACCACCTCCCCGCCTTCCTTATACCTAACATTTACGTCCCATTGACACTCTCAGCATTAAACGGCTATGTCAAAAGTTTTTGAAGTTTAAGAAATAGAAAAAATATTTAAATTACAAATGTAGTAATCATGAGTGATGTTTCTCAAGCATTTTTTTAATTTGTAAAAGATCAGCAGTCTTTAAATATTTTTAAAAGTACATTTTAGATGTTTTTAATATATTTTTAAATATATTTCCAAGTACTTTTCCAACTACATAAAATGAGGCTCACTTACATTATCTTTGTTTAGAGAACCACTAGGTGACCAAAAAAAATCAGAAGGCTCAATATTGTATTATCACATTTTTCTATCATGTTGGCCCCAGCAGTGCTATGAAATGGATAATGCTAGATCAGCCAATGGATTTCATGCAAGTTGTAGCTAAGTTTTAATTTGGACTTTACTACAAAGTTCATTTTGGGCCCTAATTACTTTTTGGGACCTAATTACTTTTAGGACAATTTTGTATTTGTGGCCTACAAACAGGCCATACAATTCTGGTCATTCTTTAAAATTACAAATAAACCCTTTGTGGAAAATACTCTGGAGGAAAAATTTTGAATAGTTATGCTTCCTAACTCTTTTCAAGGCAAATGTGTCCACTCCTATGACCTACATTATTTATCCAAAACAAGGTAAACATACTATCAAATTATTAATTCCACCAATTGCGAAGCTTGTTTAAGTAAAAATCAGTAAAATTAAGCTTTCCTCTCTCACAAATTGTTTGAAATCCTCCTAAATCCCTAGGGAGACTCATCCTTTAAATCTTCATTCTGATAAATGTCAATAAGATTAAGAAAGATTATATAGCTTGTAAAGGTTATATGGGCTTCCCTTGTGGCTCAGCTGGTAACAGTGTCAGACTTTATCTTTTTTGGGCTCCCAAATCACTGCAGATGGTGACTGCAGCCATGAAATTAAAAGACGCTTACTCCTTGGAAGAAAAGTATGACCAACCTAGATAGCATATTGAAAAGCAGACATAACTTTGCCAACAAAGGTTCGTCTAGTCAAGGCTATGGTTTTTCCTGTGGTCATGTATGGATGCGAGAGTTGGACTGGGAAGAAAGCTGAGCACTGAAGAATTGATGCTTTTGAACTGTGGTATTGGAGAAGACTCTTGAGAGTCCCTTGGACTGCAAGGAGATCCAACCAGTCCATTCTAAAGGAGATCAGCCCTGGGATTTCTTTGGAAGGAATGATGCTCAAGCTGAAACTCCAGTACTTTGGCCACCTCATGCGAAGAGTTGACTCATTGGAAAACACTCTGATGCTGGGAGGGATTGAGGGCAGGAGGAGAAGGGGACGACAGAGGATGAGATGGCTGGATGGCATCACTGACTCAATGGACATGAGTTTGAGTGAACTCCGGGAGATGGTGATGGACAGGCAGGCCTGGCGTGCTGTGATTCATGGGGTCGCAAAGAGTCGGACACGACTGAGCGACTGAACTGAACTGAACTGACTGAAAGATTATATAGCTCCTACACATTTGTCAAGGCAATGTAATTATGTGGTCAAAGAAGGACCCAGATCCAGAATGGATTTTTGAAGTTTCATCAATAAGTTTCTGAAAAGCAAGCTTCTGAGGAGGTGGATAGGGGAAATGATATGACAAAGGTTTAGAAAAACAAGATTCTATTTTTTTTTTTTTAGTTCATCAGCATTTTCCATGACTACAAATTGATCATGAGAAGAAAGAAACCCAGAGAAGAAAGCCCTGCATTCAGGACTTTTTTTTTGGGGGGGGGGGGGGGGTGCGGTGTGAATTTCTACCTCTTTTAGGAAAGAATCTGAGATGCTGATCAGATTTTTAAAAGCCTCTCAGGATAAAAGAACTAAATTTCTCAGGTAAAATACCCCATATTGGGGGTTATAACTCCACAAGGCTAAGCTCTAGGAGTAAACATATACCAGAAACAGTTCAACCTTTCCAAGGACTAAAGCGTAGCTTCATATCATATTAATTTCTATTATTAGAATGAGATGATCTGGGATTGCTAGTGTTCCTAGGCTCTTGCCAAAAGAAAACATACAATTAATAAGCTCTGTGATAACACTATGATATGCTTCAAATTAATTTATTAGGTTTTCATCATCCAATTTTTAGCACAATCAAAAGTAACCAGAAAATATAATTAAAAACCAAGAGTAATGAGAGAAAACAGATTTAGAGCTGCAGGAGATTCAAATGATGAAAGTGTTATATACAGACTTTAAGTCTTTATCAACATGTTGAAAAAGACAAAATACAACATTAAGAATTTTAACAAAGAGGTAGAATCCACAAAATGAAATCAAACAAAAATTCTGGACATGAAAAAGATAATAACTGATATTAAAAATTAAGTACATGAATCTTAAACTATATTCTACACAGCTAATGATGAAATGAGTGAACAAGAAGCAATATTGGAATAAAATCATCAACACGAAACATGAAGAGATGAAATACAAAAGAGAGAGTAAAAGATATAGGGGATACAGTGAGAAAGCCTAACCACTTGTAATTGAAGTCCCAGAAGAACAGAAAATAATGAGGCAGAAAGTCGTTGAGCAAGTCTCTTTCAAAGCAGTTGAAATCAGCTAGCTTTAGCAGACTCTTCTGACATAATCAATGCTAAAAGAAAAGAAAATTACAGAATTCTCAGTCATAGCCCAAGAATGTTATAACTAGCCTTAAATACCATTTGCGTAAATTCAAAAGCAAACTATGAAAGTTATTTTCCTTAGTAAACTATTAACTAAAAAAAATGAATACAAAAATGTATGGTACTTATATTAATGTTTTACTTTTCAGTAATAAAAATGGTTTTGATGTATTTTATATTTATACTTTAGAACTTGTAAATAAGATACTTATTAGCCTACAAAAATCCAAAGCAAAATGTATCCTACAATTGCTTTAAGTAAGCTTTCAAAAATAAGTTTCAAGGAACAAGACACAGCAAATATTTGGTGTGCTCAGTTAAATATTCTTATCAAACTAGATGTGACCAAGAGGTAACTGAACTCTGGGGAATTTTTGCCCAGTGATGTGGCACTAAGTAATCAATTAGAAATAAGTTCAGTTATTAGAAAAAATTTTAGTTGTAAAATATGCTCAAAATTCACAAAATTCTTTCTCAAAAGTTGATGAAAAAATTTTGCAATTCCAAGGCTCTATAGAAAGATGTCTCCTGTTGAAGCCAATTAACCTAAATCTTACTTGAATTCTATCTGATATCAGTTAAAATGACTGAACTGGTATCTAGAAGCACAGGCTTTTGAAACTGAGGGAAATCCAATCATAAATTGCTTAACACACTTAACAATACATGTCTACAGTATACTGTTCAGTGCCAACATTATCTGAAAGGATTCATTTATCTCTAAAAGGTGAGTTATTCACTACCCACTCACTAGTCAGATGAGGTCAATATTGGTAAAGTTTTCCAATATTGTCTTAGTAATATTCATTCCCAGATTAATTGAGATGAAGAAAAATTGATCTGATACACAGTGCTCCTGGATAATTGTGATTTATTTTATCAAACAATGAACTATGCTCAAAAATACACAAAATTTCTTTCCAATTCCAACACATGGTAAAAGATCACAAGATTCCACACCAGTACTGGGTTGACCTGATGACAATAACAAAACGTCTTCTATATCATGCAGTAAGGCTATTGTTGTATAGAGAATGAAACTAAATACTGAAATAATGATAGAGGCAACTCCATAATAACAGTGATTTAGAAAATTATTCTCTTTGGGAAGTTGAAAAACATCTTGAAGCCCTATCAGATCAAAGGGGAAAGAAAGTAGAATTCTGAGCAGAGAAAAAGCAAATAGCAAACCTAACCACAGAGCATAGTTCAGGACCAGCAGACAAGAGTCAACAACACTAAAACTAGAGTCCAAAACAGGGTTCACAAGTCAGAACAAAAGCCAAACTAAGAAAGGTAAGCACCCAGATCAGATCTTTTCCACACGTAAGGGTAAAACTTTAAATGAATAAAGACATTGGGCCATCTGTCTCCTTTATAAAAGGAGAACTGACAGATAGCCATGGTCTTTGGATGATGTCAATGTGGGTCATTAGGTCACTCTGCCCCCACCAATCCAGGGGCCATATCTGGCACTTAAACACTGGCAGAACAATGTTTTCAATGTTAGCTGGATGATATTAGGTGTAGAACAATCTTTAATGCAAAGCCTTTTTAATTGACAAAGTACTCTAGTCAACATAAAAAGTGGATAAAACCTGCAATTAGAACCAGTGTTTGCTGGATCTGACTAAGTTAACAGACTCCCTATCCACCACATACTTAATGTATATTTCTTGAAAATGGGCTGAAGAATAGAGAACCTACTCACATTCAAGTAATCACAATACAAGGACATTGTTGTTGTTGTTCCGTCACTAAGTCATGTCCAACTCTTTGTGACCCCATGAACTGCAGCACGACAGGCTTCCCAGTCCTTCACTATGTCCCGGAGTGTGCTCAAATTCATGTCCATTGAGTCAATGATGCCATCCAACCATCTCATCTTCTGTCACGCCCTTCTCCACTTGTCCTCAATCTTTCCAAGCATCAGGGTCTTTTCCAAAGAGTCAGTCCTTCACATCAGGTGACCAAAGTATTGGAGTTTCAGCTTTAGCACCAGTCCTTCCAATGAATATTCAGGGTTGATTTCCTTTAGGATTAACTGGTTTGATCTCCTTGCAGTCCAAGGTACTCCCTTAGAGGACAAATTCTACGTCTCACGTGTGGAAGGAGTATCTGCTTACAACTTCCTTAATGGGCATGGACATTCAACCTAACACTTTCAAGGAAGGAAATGGATAAATTCTTAAGATTGTCAATTCTACTTTTTATCATTTTAAAAAAAATTTGAAAAAGTAATACAGTCATAGGAATTAAATTGCTTAAATTATAAAAAGATACTATTAAAAAGACCCCTCCAACCCATCTGTCCAGTTCCACAACCATAATACCTGTACCACTGAACCCCGCCCTGCAACAACGAACCATCATAATAAATTTCCTATTTGTTCTTCCAGAGATTTTGTGCATATAAAAGTGCATACAAATAAATTTTTCTCTAGTTCTACTTTTAAAGAGTTCCACTTATTTTAACTTGGCTCCCTTTTGCTAAACAGAGTAGTTATAGCAGTTATGTTCAAAGACATTAAATAGTATTATATCTGAACATGTAAGTGTTTGTGCATTACCCTACATGCTTTACAAATATTATGCCCTATTTTTATAGAAATATTAAAATGTGGATATTATTATCATTATAAATGTAATAAACAGTTGACATATAAAATCAGAAAATTGCAATGTCCTCTGATTTCCTCTGTTCTTCTCTATCTTCTTTATTGCTCACATTTGGGCTTGTATCTTCTTTTTCCTCGTAATTCTGCTGTACTCCGATAACCAGCCTCACAGTTCCTTAACTTATAGACTTTAACATAGACTTTGAAGACAGACAGACAGATCTGGACTTGAATCAACTTTCACTCTTCACTATTATGTGAACCTTGATTCCTTTCCTACCTCTCTGAAAGTACGAAATTGGGGATGGACAGGGGTGAGTGTGAAAGAACACAAAATGGAAGACACTGTATGGATTTTTGCAACTGAAAATTTAAGATTCTTAACCATTAGTGGGCCTTCTTTTATTTAGTCTCCTTCTTATATATTCCTTGGTAGTTAACCCAAACCATTGCCATTTTTCCTTCTTACCTCCTTCATCACCCTCTTCATCAGTATACATGCGTGTGTGTGTGCTAAGTCACTTCAGGCGTGTCCAGCTCTGTGTAACCTTGTGGACTGTAGCCTGCCAGGCTCCTCTGTCTATGGGATTCTCCAGGCAAGAATACTGTAGTGGGTTGCCATGCCCTCCTTCAGGGGATTTTTCTTAACCCAGGGATCGAACCCATATCTCTTATGTCTCCTGCACTGGCAGGCAGGTTCTTTACCGCGAACACCCCCTGGGAAGGCTCATTATCAGTATATTCACTTTAAATAAAACCGCACAGGCAAGTGTGACATAAGAGAAAATAGATATTTTGTCTCTGTCCCTGGTTCCTGACACAGAGCTCCTAAAACCCTTCTAATTCCCTGAGTGATACAAATGCTAGGAGCATCTTTTTTTTAACTAATAATTGGTTTTTTAACTCCAGTTCCTGACCCAAAGCTCCTAAAATCATTTGGAATTCCCTGGGTTATAAAATAACAACTTTCTTTTAGAGTAGGTCTGTTAATGATAAATCCTTAGTTTTCCTTTATCTGAGAATGTCTTGATTTCTCCTTCATTTCTTTTGTTCTAAAGAGGCAACTCTCAGTGGGCTCCTGGATAATTTCAGGATGGGGACTGGTAAACAGAAGCACCGAGCTGTGATTAGGAGCTTGGAAATTTCAGCCCCAACCCCATTTTCTAAAGAGGGGAGAGGGTCTGGAGACTGAGTTAATAATTGACCATTCCCACATGATTAAAGCTCCATAAAACTCCCTAAACTACAGGGTTTATAGAGCTCCCACATTGGTGAACACATTCATGTTCAGGAGGGTGATATACCCTACTTCATGAGAGCTGAAGCTCTTGCTCTCAGGATGTTTCTGGGCCTTGCCTTCATGCCTCTTCATCTGTATATAATAAACTGCTAATCATAAGTAAGTCTTTCCTTGAATTTTATGAGCCATTTCAGCAAATTTTCAAATCTGAGGGAAGGCTGTGGGTAACCCAACTTTGTAGCTACGTTGGACAAAGTTGTGGCTCCCCTGGGGATCCATGACTGCAGCTGGTTTCTGAAGTGAGAAGTCTTGTGGGACTAGGCCCTGGGCCTATGGAATCTGACACTAACTATGACCAGTTACTGTCAGGTTGAAATAAAGTATAGGACACTTAGTAGTTGTCTGGAAAGTTGGGAAATTGGTTCCTGTGAGGGAAAGAGAACCTCACACATTTGATGTCAGAAGTATCCAAGGAAATTTCAACAAATTTAAGAGACCTTAAATCATACAGTGCATTCTCCAACCACATCAAATTAGAAATCAGTAAGGGAAACATAACAGGAAAATATACACACTTGGAATCTAAACAACACAATAATACATAGATGAAAGAGAAAGTCTCAAGGGAACTTAAAAAAAAAAAACTGAACTGAATGAAAATGAAAATATATCAATATTTGTGGGACACAATTAAAGCAGTGCTGAGTGAGAACTTTATAGCATGAAATGTATGCATTAGAAAAGATAAAAATGTTTCACATCAATAATTTAATCTCCCACTTCGAGAACCTAGAATAAGAGCAAACTGAAAGCAAGCTGAAGGAAAGAAATAATAGATATAAGAAAAGTAATCAACAAAATTAAGAAGAGGAAAACAAAGAGAAAAATCAATGAAACAGTTATTTTTCAATGATCGATAAAATTGACAAACCTCTAGAAAAACTAAAGTAAAAAGAGAAAAGATACAAACTGTAGATGCATGTAATGAAACATAAGACATCACTGTAGACCCTGCAAACACCAAAAAGAAAATGCAAAAATACTATGAATAAGTCTACATATGTAAATTTGTCAAAATAGATGAAGCAGGCCAATTCCTGAAGCTACAACAACTGAACTAATCTGAACTAGATAATTCCAATATCCCCATAACTAATCAGGAATTCAAATTCACAATTGGAAAACTCCCAAAAGAAATCTCAAGGTGCGTGTGGTTTCACTGGAGAGTTTTAACAAACTTAAAAAAAACAATTAATACTGATTCCATATAATCATTATAAAATTCCATATAATGGATTCCATATAATCCATTATAAAAAAGAAAAGAAAACTTAGACCAATATTCCTCATTAACATAGACACATATTCTTAACAAAATAGTATACAATAGAATTCAATCATATATAGAAAGAATTATACACTATGACCAAGTGAGGTTTATCCTAAGAATGCAAGTCTCATTAGATATTTAAAAATCACTCTATATAATCCACCATATTAATAGGCTAAAGAAGTAAAATTATTTGATCTTATCAATTGATGCAGAAAAGACATTGAGAAAAATCAATATTGTTTTCATGATAAAAGGAAACTAGGAATAGAAGGAAAATTCTTCAGTTTGATAAAGAACATCTATTTTTTTTAAAGTCTCTAGCTAATGATGAAAGATTAAATGTACACACTCCCACCATCACCACCAGAACCACCACCTAGATCAGGAACAAAGCAATAATGCCATCTCACCACTGTTCAACCTAGTTCTGGAAGTTCTAGCTAATAAGGAATTTTAAAAGGCATAGACATTGGAAAGGAGAAAAAAAAGTAAAACTGCTCATATTTTCAGATGACGTGACTGTCAATGTAGAAAACTTTAAAGAATCTTCAAAAGAACTTGTAGTAGGGACAGGGGAGCCTGGTGGGCTGCCATCTATGGGGTCGCACAGAGTCGGACACGACTGAAGCGACTTAGCAGCAGCAGCAATACTAATAAGTGGGGCTTCCCTGGTGGCTCAGACAGTAAAGCGTCTGCCTGCAATGTGGGAGACCTGGATTCGATCCCTGGGTAAGGAAGATCCCCTGGAGAAGGAAATGGCAACCCACTCCACTACTCTTGCCTGGAAAATTCCATGTACAGAGGAGCCTGGTAGGCTACAGTCCATGGAATCTCAAAGAGTTAGACACGACTGAGCAACTAAATGGGTTCAGCAAGAACACAAAAAATAAAATAAACATTAATTATATTTCTGTATGAACATACAGACACTGAAATTTAAAATGCAATGCCATTTATATTTGCTCCCCAAATTAAAATACTTAGATATAATTCTAACATCAAGCACAGGACTTATGTGCTGAAAATTATAAGATACTTTCGAAAGAAATGAAAGCTCTAATAAATGGAGAGACATACCATATTCCTAGATTGAAGTGTTCAGTCACTAAGTTGTGTCCAACTGTTTGCAACCCTATGGACTATAGCCCTCCAGGGCCCTCTGTCCATGGAATTCTCCAGGCATGAATACCAGAGTGGGTTGCCACTTCCTCCTCCAGGGGATCTTCATGACCCAGGGATAGAACCTGACACTCACTCCTGCATTTCCTGCACTGGCAGGCAAACTCTACCACTGAGCCAACTGGAAAGCCCATTAATAAGATTGGAAGACAGCATAAAATGGTGTCAGTTCTCCCCAAACTGAGATGTAAAGTTTAATACAATTCTCATCAAACATCCTCAAGATTTCTCATAAACATAGGCAAAATTGTTCTCAAATTTATACAGAAAGGCAAAGAAACTGAATAGCTAAAACAATTTTAAAAAAATAAAGTCTACCTGAAATCAAGACTTACAATATAGCTACAGTGATCAAGACTGTGATATTGTTAGAGGGATAAGCACATAGATCAACGGAACAAAAAGAAAACTCCAAATACGTCCAACTGATTGTTGACAAGGGCACAAAAACAGCTCAGTGCAGAAAAGAATGTCTTTTCAACAACTCCTGCTAACGTGATTGAATAGCCATAGGCAAAAAAAAAAAAAAAGAAGAAGAAGGAAACAGAGAGAAGGAAGGAGAAAAAGAGGGAGAGATGGAAAGGAGGAGGAGGACAGGAACGAAGAGGAGGAGGAGGAGGAGAAAGAAACTTGACCAAAACCTTCAGTTCAGTTCAGTTCAGTTGCTCAGTCGTGTCCAACTCTTTGCGACCCCATGAATTGCAGCACGCCAGGCCTTCCTGTCCATCACCAACTCCCAGAGTTCACCCAGAGTTCACCCAGACTCACATCCATCGAGTCAGTGATGCCATCCAGCCATCTCATCTTCTGTCGTCCCCTTCTCCTGCCCCCAATCCTTCCCAGCATCAGAGTCTTTTCCAATGAGTCAACTCTTCGCATGAGGTGGCCAAAGTACTGGAGTTTCAGCCTTAGCATCATTCATTCCAAAGAAATGGCAGCCCACTCCAGTATTCTTGCCTGTTGAATACTGTGGACGGAGGAGCCTGGTGGGCTGCTGTCCATAGGGTCTCACAGAGTCAGGCACAACTGAGGCGACTTAGCATGCATGCATGCATTGGAGAAGGAAATGGCAACCCACTCCAGTATTCTTGCCTGGAGAATCCCAGGGACGGAGGAGCCTGGTGGGCTCCCGTCTATGGGGTCGCAAGGAGTTGGACACGACTGAAGCGACTTAGCAGCAGCAGCAGCAGTGCAAAAAAATTGCAAAAACTGTTCTTAAAAAGAAAACATAAAACTATAAAACTTTCAGAAGAGCACATATGAGAAAATCTTCAGAATCTAAGACTAGGCAGAAATATTAGTTCAGTTCAGTCCTTCAGTCGTGTCTGACTCTTTGTGACCCCATAGACTGCAGCACGCCAGACTTCCCTGTCTGTCATCAACTCCCGGAGCTTACTCAATTTCACGTCCATCGAGTCGGTGATGCCATCCAACCATCTCATCCTCTGTCGTCCCCTTCTCTTCCTGCCTTCAATCTTTCCCAGCATCAAGGTCCTCTCCAACGAATCAGTTCTTCCCATCAGGTGGCCAAAGTATTGGAGTTTCAGCTTCAGCATCTGTCCTTCCAATGAATATTCAGGACTGATTTCTTTTAAAATTAACTGGTTAGATCTCCTTGCAAGCCAAGGGACTCTCAAGAATCTTCTCCAACACCACAGTTTGAAAGCATCAGTTCTTCGGTGCTCAGCTTTCTTTATAGTCCAACTCTCACATCCATAACATGACTACTGGAAAAACCATAGATTTGACTAGATGGACCTTTGTTGGCAAAGTAATGTCTCTGCTTTTTAACATGCTGTCTAGTTTGGTCATAGCTTTTTTTTCAAGAAGCAAGCATCTTTTAAGTTCATGGCTGCAGTCACCATCTTCAGTGATTTTGGAACCCCCCAAAATAAAGTCTCTCATTGTTTCCATGTTTCCCCATCTATTTCCCATAAAATGATGGGACCAGATGCCATGATCTTAATTTTCTGAATGTTGAGTTTTAAGCCAATTTTTTCACTATCTTCTTTCACTTTCATCAAGAGGCTCTTTAGTTCCTCTTTGTTTCTGCCATAAGGGTGGTGTCATCTGCATATCTGAGGTTATTGATCTTTTTCCAAGCAATCTTGATTCCAGGTTGCGCTTCATCCAGCCCGGCATTCTGAATGATGTACTCTGCATATAAGTTAAATAATAGATTGACAATATACAGCCTTGATGTACTCCTTTCCCACTTTTGAACCAATTTGTTCTTCCATGTCCAGTTCTAACTATGGCTTCTTGACCTGCATACAGGTGTCTCAGGAGGCAGGTCAGGTGGTCTGGTATTCCCATCTCTTGAAGAATTTTCCACAGTTTGTTGTGATCCACATAGTCAAAGGTTTTAGCATAGTCAATGAAGCAAAAGTAGATGTTTTTCTGGAAATCTCTTGCTTTTTCTATGATCCAGCAGATGTTAGCAATTTGATCTCTGGTTCCTCTGCCTTTTCTAAATCCAGCTTGAACATCTGGAAGTTCTCAGTTCATGTACTGTTGAAGCCTAGCTTGGAGATTTTGAGCATTACTTTGCTAGCATGTGAAATGGGTGCAATTATGCAGTGGTTTGAATATTCTTTGGCACTGCCTTTCTTTGGGATTGGAATGAAAACTGACCTTCTCCAGTCCTGTGGCCCCTGCTGAGTTTTCCAAATTTGTTGACACATTGAGTGCAGCACTTTCACAGCATCATCTTTTAGGATTTGAAACAGCTCAATTGGAATTCCATCACCTTCACTAGCTTTGTTCATAGTGATACTTCAAAGTTCTTAGACTTGATACAAATTGAAAAATTGATAAATTGGGCTTTATTAAAATTTAAACTTTCATTATACTAAATATCTTGTTAATGACAAGCTACAGACTTGGACAAAACACTTGCAAACCACATAACCAATGAAGAACTGGTATCATGACTGACTGGTGTCCAGTAACTAGAATGTGTGAATAATTCTCAAAACTAAACAGAAAAAAAAAATCTAGTTAATAGGCAAAAGACATGAAGTGACATTTCACTGAAGAGGATATACAGATTGCAAAAAAGTGAAAGTCACTCAGTCGTGTCTGACTCTTTGCGACCCCATCGACTATACAGTCCATGGAATTCTCCATGCCAGAATACTGGAGTAGGTAGCCTATCCCATCTCCAGCAGATCTTCCCAACCCAGGAATTGAACTGGAGTTTCCTGCATTGCAGGTGGATTCTTTATCAACTGAGCTATCAGGGAAGCCCCACAGATTGCAAATAAGCACACAAAAAGATGTTTGACGTTATTAGCCATTAGAAAAATGCAAAATAGAAGCACAATGGCATACACTGACACACCTATGAGAATAACTAAAATTAACAACTGTGATAATTCCAGACTCTGATCAAAATACAGAGAAACTGGATCACTCGCACTTTGGTGATGGAAATGTAAATTGGCAAAACCACTCTAGAAAATACTTTATCAGTTTCTTCAAAACTAAAGCAACTAACACAGAGAAATTGCACTCTTAGGCATTTATCTCAGAGAAATGAAGACTTGCATTCACATTAAACCTGTGCATGAATATTTGTAACAGTTTTCTTTGTAACAGCCCAAAACTGGAAATAACACATGGCACTTTATCATTTTATATACTTTGGGCAATTTAGTTATTTATTCCATATCCTTCTCTCCAACTAAAAATTGACATGTTTGAGATTTGAGGTCTTATCCACCTGTGAGAGGTAGTACAGAGTATGAAAGAATGACAACTCTGGAGCCTGATCATGTGGGTCAGATCCTATGCGGCAGCTTACTGTACTTGACAAGTTATTTGATTTCTATGTGTCTTTATTTTCTCACCTATAATAATGATAATAATAAGGCACCTGCCTGCAAAGCACTTGGAACAGTTCCTGGCACATAGTAAGCTCTCACCACATACACTTAGCTTCTGGCACTTGGCTCAGAGCCTGGGAAAGAGTAAGTGCTTTAATAAATGTCTTTTTGACTGAATGAATGAATGATCATCTTCTTGAAATATTTTCTCCACAACTGTTTAAATTGTTGCCCTTTCACTATCACTAGAAATCTAATCAAGGCCCTTATCATGTCTTGTTATACTAATATAACTAATATAATCTAATAAATGAGATAATGTTTAACATATTTAGCCCAATGCCTGACACAAAATAAATACTCAGTAATTATAGCCATGATTAGATCACTACAGAATTGTGACTTCCTTCACAATTCGATTACAGGGAATCATTCTCTATTTATTCTAAGAATACAGTATAAAGTAAACCTATTAGCATAACATTTCAGGCCTTACAATATGACTTTAATCTAGTTTCATGTACCAAAAAGCTGCTCAACCAAATAATAGCTATAATTATATTTACTGTTTTTCTCACTAGATTCTTTTCAATATCCTGTATTCAAATTTCACCAAATTTCTATTTTCTGAAGAAGCCATGACTCTATCTGAAAAGTCTTTTCTCTCATCCTTACCTGACAAGTGTTTTCTTTTTAGTAAAGCTTCCAAACCATCATCGATCTCTATACACCCATCCATCTATCTACACCCCACCCATTGTCTAAAACTTCAAGCATTCATTTATTACTTATATTTATTTGTCCAGAGGCTCATTAACATTTCTTAAGTTGGATTAAGGAAGAGAGGGAAAGTGCTAAAGCCACAAGTTTTCAAAACTCCTGAAAGCTGCACTGGTTCGTTTGGAATGTAAGCATGATAACTGAATGCTATGTACTGCTGCTAAGTCGCTTCAGTCATGTCCGACTCTGTGCGACCCCGTAGACGGCAGCCCACTAGGCTCCTCTATCCCTGGGATTCTCCAGGCAAGAATACTGAAGTGGGTTGTCATTTCCTTCTCCAATGCATGAAAGTGAAAAGTGAAAGTGAAGTCGCTCAGTCGTGCCCGACTCAGCAACTCCATGGACTGCAGCCTACCAGGCTCCTCCGTCCGTGGGATTTTCCAGGCCAGAGTACAGGAGTGGGTTGCCATTGCCTTCTCCAATGAATGCTATGTACAATATATGTTAAAAATGCTTCAGTTTTTTTTTTTAATTTTATTTTATTTTTAAACTTTACAATATTGTATTAGTTTTGCCAAATATTGAAATGAATCTGCCACAGGTATACCCGCGTTCCCCATCCTGAACCCTCCACCCTCCTCCCTCCCCTACCCTCCCTCTGGGTCGTCCCAGTGCACCAGCCCCAAGCATCCAGTACCGTGCATCGAACCTGGACTGGCGACTCGTTTCATACATGATATTATACATGTTTCAATGCTATTCTCCCAAATCCCCCCACCCTGTCCCTCTCCCACAGAGTCCATAAGACTGATCTATACATCGGTGTCTCTTTTGCTGTCTCGTACACAGGGTTATTGTTACCATCTTTCTAAATTCCATATATATGCGTTAGTATACTGTATTGGTGTTTTTCTTTCTGGCTTACTTCACTCTGTATAATAGGTTCATTATCAGAGAAATGCAAATCAAAACCACTATGAGGTACCATTTCACGCCAGTCAGAATGGCTGGGATCCATAAGTCTACAAGCAATAAATGCTGGAGAGGGTGTGGAGAAAAGAGAACCTTCTTACACTGTTGGTGGGAATGCAAACTAGTACAGCCACTATGGAGAACAGTGTGGAGATTCCTTAAAAAACTGGAAATAGAACTGCCTTATGATCCAGCAACCCCACTGCTGGGCATACACACTGAGGAAAACCAGAAGGGAAAGAGACACGTGTACCCCAATGTTCATCGCAGCGCTGTTTATAATAGCCAGGACATGGAAGCAACCTAGATGCCCATCAGCAGATGAATGAATAAGAAAGCAGTGGTACATATACACAATGGAGTATTACTCAGCCATTAAAAAGAATACATTTGAATCAGTTCTAATGAGGTGGATGAAACTGGAACCTATTATACAGAGTGAAGTAAGCCAGAAAGAAAAACACCAAGCTTCAGTTTTTAAGAAGTGGGATGCTTACTTTTAAGAGGTCATAAAAAGTTGCCACATGAATCTCCGAGGAAATCCTAACTGTGTGTCTCTAAGGAATGTGTCTAAGCTGAGTGTTACAATGGGTAGCACCATTCTGACCCCTTCTGTTCCTTATTCTCTGCCCCCCACCCATCCAGGAGCCATCCTCTACACCTGGGAGTGCTTGCTGTCCAAAGCTCCCAAACACACACATCTGGGTCCACATTGCCACTGTGTCCTTTCCACCTCTTTTAGCAAGCTTCACTCTTCTCCCCATCAAAAATTCCAATCCCAAGGGTCCTGTTCTCATCTATTTTAATTATTAATACCTTGATGACTAACACAACTCACAGTTTTTTCTCTGCATATATCCCTGTCACATCATTTGACCCCTTGAGTATTTTGAGGTAAGTCCTGGTTTGACTTTATAAATTCCAGCCAGGAATTTTACCTCATCCTTCAAGTTACTGCCACCAAATAGACAGTGCCAATGATGAGAATATAAGCTTTAGAGAACACTGAGCCCAACTTTGTATAAACCTGACTTCATTTCGAAAAATAAAACACCAACCTAAAAAGGCATCAATTCATATTCATTACATAATTGAACCAAATAATTCTTAGAGTAAAAAATACCACTCCCAAGGTATATAAATCTACCAAGTATTTTTATTTACTTAATTTTCTGTGTGGTAAAATTTTCTGACAGGATTTTGGCAAATGTTTCTAAATGTTTTTTCCATTGCAATTTTTTCCACACCTTTAATGATCTAGTCCTTTTTTTAATTAAAGATTAGTCTCTGACCAAAATTGGTCAACAAAAGATTAGAATGCTCTTTCCTCAACTGATTTTAACCTTTAATTATTATTTCACATTGACTCCCTATTTTACTGAATCTTGATGTCCCCTTTATTCAGGAAGTTGAAACACAATTGGATTTTAAAATCTGTGTCTTTGTTTTCTCTGTCCTTATATGTTCAATGTTGTATCTGATTATACAAACATATTTTCCAGTTGCAACCTGAGTTAACTCCATAGATTCCCCCACTTCTTAACAAAGAACTTCCAGCCCCAGGCCAATTCCATGTTCCCAAACTCCCACTCTCCCAAGTGGCCCCAAGGCCACTGATCCACAGGTAACCAGGGCTTCTGAGGTGATCTATGGGAGCTCATAAGACAATGCCTCTCTTCTACTTGGGTTAATTTCTAAGGGTTGGAGTACTTAGAGTTGTTTCTCAGACTTCACTGTTTAGAGAAATAGATTTTTCTATTTTTACTTCTGCTCTTTCCTTGTCAAAAGAGAAACACTCCCCTTTTATATTCACAATCATTTTCCTCTTCAGTGTCTAAGCCTTTATGGCTCAACTAAGCATAGGATCTGACTCTTTTTGGTTTTTGAATGACGTTTCCACCCAAACCTGTTCAGCCTGGACAAACAGCTCTGTGAACTGCCCCAGGATCGCATCAGACATCCGCAGTGCCTGAGCCTTAGAAGGAGCAAAGCCCAGGTTCAAGTTAATTCTCCACTAGGGGAATTAAAACTAACTGAAGGAATAGGACAAAAATGGGTTGTATTAGACCCTCTTATAGATTCTTCCAGTTTAGAAGAGAACATCTGAAAATGATAATACCTTAACCCAAAGAAATAAATGCTTTAGAGCAAGACTTGCAACAAGAGGACAACAGGTGAGGAAATATTTTTAGAGATTTCTGTCAAATCTCAGTCTAAACAGGATCACAGAACAGAGGTAGTCTCCTCTCTTGCTCACGCACAGGTTGATTCTGGTTTTTTTGGCTGTGATGGGTCTTTGTTGCTGCACACAGGCCACTCTCTAGTTGTGGTGTGCAGGCTTAATGCAGTGGCTTCTCCCGTTGTACAGCGTGGGCTCTAGAGCACCTGGGCTCAGTAGTCATGGCACGCAGGTTTTGCTGCTCTGAGGCGTCTGGAATCTTCCTGGACCAGGGATCAAACCCGGGTCTCCTGCATTAGCAGGTGAATTCTTAACCACTGGCCCACCAGGGAAGTCCCCAAAAGATGGCTCTTGATGAGTACTACCAGCCTACCAAATAGCCTCAAGCTCTGAGTCCTGAGTAATCCACACAGTATCCTTTCCTGTCTCCAAGAAACTCAAATATCTGCACTCAGACCTGGCCAACTGCCACCCACAGAGAAAACCTTCACGCAGGTTTATTGTGGGAATTTTCATATCCAAAAACAACTTGACATTTAAGTTCTGCCACTAATTACTCTAACAATCAACCCACTGTTTCCCAGTACCACCTCGAGCTTCTTTCATTTCCATCCAAGCTTTTTTTTTTTTTTGAAACAAAAATCTTTTCTCACTTGACTGCCTTTCCCTTCTATCTTCACAGACTTGTGAAAATATTTCCTCTGGATTTATTTTATTTTTGAAGCCAGCTAAGGCTGCTCTCTATCCTACTGTGAGAAGACATCTTCTCAAAGTGTATAGACCGTGGTTGGTCATGCCGCTGTTGCACTGAGCATTTGCTTGAAGTGGAGAGGGGAGAAATGGGGCCTTCGACAGTTACAGAGATTTATACTGGGTTCTTTACAGATGGGAAAGCCTCACAACTTTCTTCTAGGATGAATAGTAGTAACTTCATATTATAGATGGAGAAATAGAGGCACCAAGAGGCAAGTATTATGCTTAAGACCAAGTACAGCTCTTAAGGCACAGAGACTGAGTTTGAGCCCAGGTCTGTCAAACTGTAGCTCCTATTCCTCATTCCCAAAAGCCTCCCATGGATCAAAAAGAGAGTTCCACCAATGGTCCTCCCCACACCAGACAGGGTCCTGCCTTTAAGTTTAGCATTTCATTTCCCAACAGACCTTTTAATGGACATTTCCACATTCATTATGATAGAGGGTGCTTCCCTGGTGGCTCAGGGGTAAAGAATCTGCCTGCTAGTGCAGGACACACAGGTTCGATCCCTGGGTCGGTAAGTTTCCCTGGAGAAGGAAATGGCAAACCCATTCCAGTATTCTCACCTGGAAAATTCCATGGACTGGAGAGCCTGATGGGCTACAGTCTATGGGGTCGCAAAGAGTCGGACACAACTGAGCGACTAAACAACAACGACATGATAGAGGAATATTTCTGCCTTGTCTTTGTCTCTAAATAGATGTCTCCATTATTTGTTTCATTTGTGTGGTTTTTTTATATCACAGAGGTACATGTTATCCTACAAAATATTAATGCATACTTTCTTACAAAGTCCTAGCCTGTTAATGTACTCTGTCTCTCCTGTAGACTACCCATTTGGATGAAATTACTTAGGAATAGTTAGCCAAACTATGGCTGTTAGTAAGATATGAAATTAGACTGAAAGATTTAAATCTGCAGTCTCAAAAATCTTGCTTCTGGTTGATAGAGTTTTTACTTTCTTCAGTTAGTTGTAAAAGTTCCTTGATATAAGATGATTTTAGCATGATTGATTGGGGAAACAATAGTGAGCCTTAAAACCTATAACAGATTGATAAACTGCAATGAATTAGAAAATCAATGTTACTACAAATTGGTAAATACTAGACAGATTAGGTGAAGGTTACATAGAGTCAAATATTTATATAGAACATGCCTAGAATTCTGAGTATTTAACTTTCCTTTTAAAGAAAACTTCCCTGAATTTAGATTTGTGTGGGTAACTTTGCTAAAAAAATTCTACATAAAAATGCTTAACAAGTGAGATCAGCTTAGCCAAATATTTGTGAAAAAATGAAATGTGTATACAAGAATATAAATCCTTGAGTCAATACCACGAAAAGAAAACACAGCAGCTATGTGTAGATGAATCTGTTAAATAGTCGACACCCCCATCCTGCATATAAAGTGCAAAGTGGCCAAGTTTCTTAATTTGGACAAAATGCATGTCTCCTGCCTTGGCTGGATCCTCATTTAAAAGGCTGAGTTCAAAAGGTAAATAAGATGATATAAATTCATCTTTTCCTTACATTCAGAGCAGATCTGTGGTTTATTAGCATACCCATTCTGTGTAAAAACACTCCAATTTTTTCAAAGTCCTGGTCTTTAGAAAATAGTCAGTCATGTTCACTATACAAAACACTATCTCCTTCTATTGGTATTATACTCATTAGCAGCGTCTTTCACTTGCCACTTATATTATCTTGTACTAATATTTATCTTTCACAACTGATTATTTGCATCTTGTTTTGTTGGTTGTTGTTGTTTAGTCACTAAGTCATGTCTGGCTCTTTGTGACCCTATGGACTGTAGCCTGCCAGGCTCCACTGTCCACGGGATTTTCCAGGCAAGAATACTGCAGTGGGTTGCCATTTCCTTCTCCAGGGGATCTTCCCGACCCAGGGATCCAAACTACATTTCCTGCATTGGCATGTGGATTCTTTACCACTGAGCAACCACAGAAACCCTAATTTGTATTTTCAGTTCAGTTCAGTTCAGTAACTCAGTCGTGTCCGACTCTTTGCGACCCCATGAATCACAGCACACCAGGCCTCCCTGTCCATCACCAACTCCCGGAGTTCATTCAGACTCACGTCCATCGAGTAGGTGATGCCATCCAGCCATCTCATCCTCTGTCGTCCCCTTCTCCTCCTGCCCCCAATCCCTCCGAGCATGAGTCTTTTCCAATGAGTCAGTTCTTTGCATGAGGTAGCCAAAGTACTGGAGTTTCATGTAGCCAATTAGTATGCCAATAATAGACTATATAGTTCTAGGAGCAAAGACTGACCATCTGTCTTTATAGTTTCTACACCTTGTAACATGCTATTATACACACAGTGGGTGTTCCCTGCAGAGCTGCCAACTTACATAGAACTGTAACCAGTGCTATCATCTTCAATAAACATGAAATATTTTCACTAAAATAATCTGCAAATGTGGACAGGTGAATCAGATAAAATTAATTTTTTAGTTCATGTATAGATATCTTTATCAAAATCTGTATGGACCTATAATTGGTGCTGAGAGAGTAATAATTACACAATAAAAATTACACAAAATCTAAGCATAAGTATTAAGAAGAGGTGGCAAGAATACACAAAAGAACTATACAAAAAAGATCCTAGTGACCCAGATAACCATGCTGGTGTAATCACTCACCTAGAGCCAGACATCTTGGATGTGAAGTCAAGTGAGCCTTAGGAAGCACCACTACTAACAAAGCTAGTGGAGGTGGTGGAATTCCAGCTGAGCTATTTGAAATCCTAAAAGATGATGCTGTGAAAGTGCTACACTCAATATGCCAACAAATTTGGAAAACTCAGCAGTGGCCACAGGACTGGAGAAGGTCAGTTTTCATTCCAATCCCAAAGAAAGGCAGTGCCAAAGAATATTCAAAACACTGCATAATTGCACCCATTTTACATGCTAGCAAAGTAATGCTCAAAATCTCCAAGCTAGGCTTCAACAGTACATGAATTGAGAACTTCCAGATGTTCAAGCTGGATTTAGAAAACGCAGAGGAACCAGAGATCAAATTGCTAACATCTGTTGGATCATAGAAAAGCAAAAGAATTCCAGAAAAACATCTACTTCTGCTTCATTGACTATGCTAAAGCTTTGACTGTATGGATTACAACAAACTGTGGAAAATTCTTAAAGAGATGGGAATACCAGACCATCTGACCTGCCTCTTCAGAAATCTGTATGCAGGTCAAGAAGGAACAGTTAGAACTGGACGTGAAACAACAGATTGGTTCAAAAGTGGGAAAGGAGTACATCAAGGCTGTATACTGTCAATCTATTATTTAACTTGTATGCAGAGTACATCATGTAAACGCCGGGCTGGATGAAGCACAACCTGGAATCAAGATTGCTGGAAGAAATATCAATAACCTCTAATATGCAGATGACACCACCATTATGGCAAAAACAAAGAAGAACTAAAGAGCCTCTTGATGAAGGTGAAAGAGGAGAGTGAAAAAGCTGACTTAAAACTCAACATTCAAGAAATGAAGATTATGGCTTCCAGGCCATCACTTCATGGGAAATAGATGGGGAAACAATGGAAACCATAACAGACTTTATTTTCTTGGCCTCCAAAATCACTGCAGATAGTGACTGCAGCCATCAATTAAAAGGCACTTGCTCCTTGAAAGAAAAGCTATGACAAACCTAGACAGCATATTAAAAAGCAGAGACATTACTTTGCAACAAGGGTCCATATAGTCAAACCTATGGTTTTCCAGTAGTCATGGATGGATGTGAGAGTTGAACTATAAAGAAGGCTGAGCACTGAAGAATTGATGCTTTTGAACTGTGATGTTTGAGAAGACTCTTGAGAGTCCCTTGGACTGCAAGGAGATCCAACCAGTTCATCCTAAAGTAAATCAATCCTGAATATTCATTGGAAGGACTGATGCTGAAGCTGAAACTCCAATACTTTGGCCACCTGATGCAAAGAACTGACTCATTGGGAAAGATCCCGATGCTGGGAAAGATTGAAGGCAGGAGGAGAAGGGGCAACAGAGAACGAGATGGTTGGATGGCATCGACTCAATGGACATGAATTTGAGCAAGCTCCAGGAAATGGTGAAGGACAGTGAAGCCTGGCATACTGCAGTCCATGGAGTCACTAAGAGTTGGACACAACTGAGCAACTGAAAAACAACAAAACATAAAATGCAAGAATTATTAAAAATAAAATACTAGAACATGCCTTGAGAGATTGTTAATCATCACTTTACATCAGCGTTAAATGATCTTTTAGCCGTGTTGTGTGTAAACGTAGTGTAAATGCTATAATGTCTACAATTGTTTTAAACTGTTTAATGTATTATACATGTCATTCCTCAGGAACTCTAGCATATTGTTTTAGTTGCAATATTTTGGTACATGTTTGCCCCTCCATAGTTGCCAGATAACTGCAATATAAACTTTTCTAAAGCTTTGAATCTTTCAGGTATTAGTTCATTTGCTACTTTGGCAGAGCTAACAAATGTTCTCTAATTTTATTATCCCATTTCCTTTTGAATGACCAATTCCTCTTATTTTTTTTTATTTTTATATTTTGATATAGAAATTCACCTTGAAAAATCCATAAAACAAATATATGATGAGATTGACAAACATTCTGGACCTTACCATGAATTCTGACTTTGGAAGGCAGAGGAGAGGGATAAATACCATATGAGTACAAAAAAACCATGACAAATTAACTGATGATAGTGAAAATTTTCCAGTTTTTTTTTAATGTATCAATCTATAACAATGTAAGATTATAAAAAAAAAAAAAACTTCAAATAAAAGCTGAAAGCCTTCCCCTATCTGTGTCCATTATAAACTTGGACTATATCCAGTCTGGGGAACTTGACCTTTATGTTAACTCAAAGCATGATCTCTAGAGACCAATCCTAAAACAAACATGGTGGACTCCTAAAGACGAACAGGAAATCCAGCGTTTAACCTGGTGATCAAATCCCTGCCCAGGTCTCCAATATTCATTAACCTTGAGTTCAGGCACCACTGCACTAAGAGACATTAGGAAACTTCTGTCCTGCTGGAAATTCTGAGATAAGCCAGAACTGGAAAGAACATTGTGAGAGAACCTAACAGACAACTCTAAAGAAGAAAATCAGCTTTCACAATTGAACTACCAAGCCCAGGTAAGTTGAGATGAGTGACAGCTTTAGCAGAAGAGAAATATCAAGAGAAAATCCCAGTGAGGAGAGGAGTGTAGCATGAGATGGGAAGCAGGAAGTGGAAAAGGGGAGTAAGAAACTAAAAGGACAACAACAGTAACAAAGATCAAATCTGAGAACTTTGTAGGAAACAGGAGGGCAGAGAAACCCATCTCCCTACTTCCAGAAAGCCATTTCTCACCCCGGACTTTTTCACACACATGTGCACACAAACACACACCACACACTCTAAAAAGGTTAGATTACAAAAGAGGGTTGATTACAATAATTTACACTGAGATGCCACAGAAAAGTGGCAGGAAAATATCCTTGCCCTGCCTAGTGAAATGGGGTGGGTGATGGAGGTGGGGTGATCAAGACAAAAGAGGGAAACTCGGAAGGGGAGCTTGTATGTGTACAGGAACTCTGTCAGCATCTTCTTATCTAGCATCTGATTCCCTGACTGGTTGGAATAGTCCCAGAGCACAGTGGTTGCTCAACATCACTGTAAGAAGGAAAGCTGTTGGCTAGCAAGTGAAAATGTCTGTTTCCCACCCCTCCTCCAGTTTAGGTCAAGAGAGATAGACTAATGGATAGAGCTCTCTTTCTAAAGCCTTACTCAGACTTTTAAGCAAATCTTCCAAAGACATTAATGTTGCTACTTTTTGTAGCATAAAAATTAGAACTTATTCCCAATTTATCTTAAATTATTAAATTTTTATTTCAGCATCCTTCTATCTGAGAAACAATGACTCCCAAACTATAGTGTCAATAACCTCCCTCCAAGGAGAGAATGAGGTGTATGAAAAGAGTAAGTTGGAAACTTACATTACCATATGTAGAATATAGATAACCAACAGGAATTTGTTGTATGACTCAGAGACCTAAAACAGGGCTCTGAATCAATCTAGAGAGGTGGGATGGTGAGGGAGGTTCAAGAGGGAAGGCACATATGTATACCTATGGCTGATTCATGTTGATGTTTGACAGAAAACAACAAAATTCTGCGAAGCAATTATCCTTGAATTAATAACCCTGTATACGAGACAGCAAAAGAGACACTGATGTATAGAACAGTCTTATGGACTCTGTGGGAGAGGGAGAGGGTGGGAAGATTTGGGAGAATGGCATTGAAACATGTGAAACGTCATGTATGAAACGAGATGCCAGTCCAGGTTCAATGCACGATGCTGGATGCTTGGGGCTGGTGCACTGGGACGACCCAGAGGGATGGTGTGGGGAGGGAGGAAGGAGGAGGGTTCAGGATGGGGAACACATGTATACTAATTAAATAATTTTCTATTAAAGAAAAAAAAAAAAGAAAGAGAAAAGAAAAAGAATAGAAAAAGAAAAATAAATAAATAATAAAAAATACTTTTTAAAGAGTAAAAAAATAAATAACCTCCCACCAAAAAAAAAAAAAAAAAAGTTGATTTTAATCCAAATTAGGCAGAAACTTTCTTGGAGAGTGCAATTAAAGACAAAATACATTACTTTTCGTGAGACAGAGGCTTTCACAACTTCTTCACAGAATTCTGGGCCTTAATGATTATAGAAGATTCGTGAATCAGGCAGTTCATTAAAATCAAATATATGTGGTGTTTCTGTGTGTGTGTGTGTCTATGTATATGTCCAGAAAAAGAGAAATAAATATTGCAAAATGTTAGCAGTTATTGGATCTAGGTGGAAAACATAAGGATCTTTAATATCCTTTCACCTTTTTGTATGCTTAAAAAATTTATAATGAAATGTTGAGAATTATGCAAACTTATGTGTATAACCTGAGCATTCCCATTCAAATTATCCTATTATACTATAAGTGTTTTTCTGGTACCTTTTTCCACCAAGTATATCATGGCTACTTCTCCATGGCAATAAAGGTATGTGTGCAATATTATTTTCAAAAGTAGTCCATGGCTTTGCTTTAACTTTTTAAGACTAATTCTCAATTACAGATGTTTAGATAGTTTGCGTTTGTTGTTATGTTAAATTAATGCTATAGGCGTTTTGCATACACATCTTTACTTGTACGTGATTATTTCCATATACAATCCCTAAAAGTAGAAATACCAGGTCAAAGAATGCACATTTCTTTACATTTTGAGACACTTGCAAGATTACTCTTAATACAATTTGCAGTAATATATTCCCTTCCATGGGCTTCCCTGGTAGCTCAGCTGGTAAAGGACCTGCTGGCAATGCTGGAGACCTGGGTTCGACCCCTGGATTGGGAAGATCCCCTGGAGGAGGGCCTGGCAACCCACTCCAGTATTCTTGCCTGGAGAATCCCATGAACACCGGAGCCTGGCGGGCTACAGTCCGTGGTGTCACAAAGAGTCAGATAGCACAGCATTACCTTCCACAGTGCATGAGTGGGCCCATTTCCTCACAGTCTTGCTGAACATTGGTTACTAATTTTTAAAAGCATTTTCTATTGATAGGATGGTAAGCATTCTTTTAATTTGCTTTTATTTCATCATTGGTGATTTTAAATTTTATTTCATATGATTATTGGCCATTTGTAATTTGTCTTTTGCTTTTCTGCTGGAGTATTCACAATCCCCTTATTGATTTTATAAACTTCTTATATAATTCTCTTTTATAATAAAGCCATGTACTTTTTGTCTTTTAACTTTGTTTATAGTGCTTTCTATATCTCGTGGAGATATTTTTATATAACCAACCTGAATTTTTCTTTGGATTTTGGCTCTAAATGTCACTTTTAGGTAACATCCTTTTCCGTCCCTAGGTTATGAAAATCTTGCCTGTATTTTCTTCCACTATGATTATGCCTTTTTTACATTTAAATGCTAATCTATTTCAACTTTAAATTGACATTAAATAGCCATACTTTTTGTTTTGTTCTGGTTTTCCCCAAACCAAGTAGAATAAGAACTTTTTTTCCCCAACACCATATCTTTCCCAAGTGTCATTCATCAATAACCTCAGGATGATTAATTCTGCATCTTAATTCACTTTCTCTCTACTCCTAAATTGTTTGCCAATCATGGCCATTTGAATTCAGAAAGTACTGCTAACACAAATATTCACACAATGATATTTCAGGACATTCATACACGTTTCTGAAGTTCTGAAAAATCACTTCAGAGCCACACAAGTTCCCCCAAAGTATCAGCTTTCCTGCCCAGCCACCCCACCAAATCCCATCTTCCAGCCCCTCCACTGATAGGAAATGCACTAAGAGTCTCCACTCATTTAAGAAGTGAGTTAAGTGTTCTTACCCCGAGAATCCCCTGAACAGAGGAGCGTGGTGGGCTACAGTCCATGGGATAGCAAAGAGTCAGACATAACTGAGTGACTAAACATCAACAGCTAAGGAAAAGGTAATATTTT
Source organism: Bos indicus (assembly GCF_029378745.1). Classification (NCBI taxonomy): domain Eukaryota; kingdom Metazoa; phylum Chordata; class Mammalia; order Artiodactyla; family Bovidae; genus Bos; species Bos indicus. The sequence goes on along the minus strand of NC_091762.1, from coordinate 44,073,089 downwards.
TAGCAGTCTTGAGAGTTTATCAAAGTCTTCAACTCACAGAGGGGCTTTCCTGGTAGCTCAATTAGTAAAGAATCTGCCTGCAGTGTAGGAGACCCAAATTTGACCCTTGGGTCAGGAAGATCCTCTGGAGAAGGAAATGGCAACCCACTTCAGTATTCTTGCCTGGGAAATCTCATGGACAGAGGAGCCTGACAGCCTACTGTCCATGGGATCGCAAAAGTCAAACACAACTTAGTAACTAAATCACCACCAGCTCACAGAGAAGGACGGAATTTTCTCCCAGGCCACTATTTCACTTGCTCTACACATGTGACAAGTCAGAGTGTAGCATTTCCTTAAAAAGACTTCTCAGGTATTCTCTGATCACAGATGTGGAAGACAGGGAAACCTGAACCCAATGGTAAAGGAAAAAAAATCTGTCCAACAGTTGTTATTCATGTTTGTCTATGAAGTTTTCTTCCTCATTGTGAGTGTGGAATCTATGTGTGTGTTTGGCAGAAATGAGATGAAAAGAGACATGTTTCTGTTTCTACAGAATAAAGTAGAAAGTCCTTTCTATTTTTTTCATAAAATGGTTAATGAAGTACTATAGAAAAACAGATTTCCATGAATCAGGCAGAATAAGCTTAACGTGTTTGCTACTTCCAAATCACGTCTCCACTTTCTCTGTCATCTGAAGCCAATAATCACAGCGTTTCACATCAATGAATTTGCTTTCTTTTAAAACCTAACCTTGTTAGGCCTAAGGTTAACACTCTGTGAGTGTTAATCACAACTTTATTTCATCTCTTCCAAGCAGGTCATAACCTGTCCCTCTAAGACTATCACCCTCCCCACCAATTTCTCCAGGGAAATGGGCATCATTCTTGCCTATGTTGGTCTTTTGTTGTCTTTTTTGCCCAGCCACTGGAATAAGGATGAAGTCATCTAGTTAAACAGGTTCATTTCTTCCCAATCAAGAAAAACCAGCCCAATCCCTTCCATAAGATAGCACTGTAAGCTGTAGCCATTTAGAGATCTATTACTGAGTATGTGACCTATGAGACTGAACCAGAAGGCACTAGAAATGCAGCCCCATTTACTCACCTGTTATTCAATGATGCAAGCAAGTACTAACTTTGTGAAACTTAAGTGCTTACCTTCTACAGTCTATTTGCACTCATGAAGTTCACCATTGGAGGATAGAAAAATTAGCATAAAACAGGATATCTATGATTATTTTTGGAAGTCCACCACTGTGCACTTGAACGATTTTTCTCTCTTTGGTCTTTGCCTAAACAATGTCAATCAGTCCAGATTATACTGAAAGATTGGCAAGATACAGAAGATAGTTGGGAGGTACCATACCTTTTGAAAAGGTATGATTTAGCCATATAGAATCCACCCTGTTTCAGATAGGGAACTTTCAAGCTTTGGCATGTCTCCTTGTGCTGACCTGCCAACCTCCACACACTATGTTTTGAAAGCACTTCCTCCAACTGCCGCTGAATTGGCAGGGTGGACCTCCTGTGGATCAGTTTTTCCATTCTCTCAGTCCGACTTAAGCATGGTGATCTGTTGTCTGTCAACCTTCTATTCTAGACCAGGCCCTGCCCTTGGCCTGTTCAGAAATCTGGGAGCTGTTAGAAAAAAGACTCCTATTAATGGTGTGTACCATAAAGCCAGGCATCTAAGCCTTCCCCACCTCACCAGCCACATACCACTGGCTTTGAACCAGCCATAGGCAGGGGCAGAGCCCAGGATATGTAATCATTTGGTTTGTTTAAACCACATTCCTTTACTGAATGCTCCCTGGTCTCCTCACATATCCTGTGTGCATGTGTTGTGTGACCAGAAGCCCTTTAGTCTTCCTGAAGCCCAGGGGTCCTCTCTCTAGACTCAGCCCAGAGCTATCAGTGACATCTCATGACTTGACCTTTTGATCCATTCCAAAGAAGGAATTTTACTTTAATCACCTTTCAAATAGAAAGTGAAATCAACCATTGTTTACTGAGTACCATATCTTTGCCCAGCATTGTCTAGAACACTCCAAGACGGTACAAATGTGGTAAGTCATTATCCCTGACTTCAAGGTACTTAAAATTCTATTAAAGGGACAAGGCCACACCCAGAGCCATGTGAGAAGAACAAGTCGTGACAAAAGTAAGGTTTTGTCTAAGATGTGAGATGGAAAGGTCAGGGAAAACTTCATGAAGGAAGTTGACCTCAAAAGATGAACTGATAGTGTTTTGCATTGTAGAAAAAAATCAGAAAGTAGGAAAACAAGAGCATCATAATGAAAGGCTTTTGATGTTTTCAAGGGATGATTGGATAGGAAATGACTTTTGCCAAAGAATACATCTTAATAATAGGAAGAGGTACCATTTAATGAGTGTGTGTGTAAGGTACACAATATACTGTCACATCTACATATATGAAACGGTATTTAATCTACACAATAAGTTCAGATTCTATTTTTCAGTTCAGTTCAGTCGCTCAGTCATGTCTGATTCTTTGTGACCCCGTGGACTGCAGCACACCAGGCTTCCCTGTCCATCACCAACTCCCAGGGCTTCCAATGAATATTCAGGACTGATTTACTTTATGATTGTCTTCTTTGATCTCCTGGCAGTCCAAGGGACTCTCAAGAGTCTTCTCCAACACCACAGTTCAAAACCATCAATTCTTCAGTGCTCAGCTTTCTTTGTGGTCCATGTCTCATATCCGTATTTGACTACTGGAAAAACCATAGCTCTGACTAGACAGACCTTTGTCAGCAAAGTGATATTTCTGCTTTTTAATTTGCTGTCTAGGTTGGTCATAGTTTTTCTTCCAAGGAGCAAGCATCTTTTAATTCATGGCTGCAGTCACCATCTGCAGTGATTTTGGAGCCCAAAAGAATAAAGTCTCTCACTGTTTTCGTCGTTTCCCCATCTAATTGCCATGAAGTGATGGGTAAGTCAGTTCAGTCACTCAGTCGTTTCTGACTCTTTGAGACCCCATGAACCGCAGCATGCCAGGCCTCCCTATCCATCAACAACTCCTGGAGTTTATCCAAACTCATGTCCATTGAGTCGGTGATGCCATCCAACCCATCTCATCCTCTGTCATCCCTTTATCCTCCTGCCCTCAATCTTTCCCAGTGTCAGGGTCTTTTCAAATGAGTCAGCTCTTTGCATCAGGTGGCCAAAGTATTGGAGTTTCAGCTTCAGTACCAGTCCTTCCAATGAACACCCAGGACTGATCTCCTTTAAGGATGGACTGGTTGGATCTCCTTGCAGTCCAAGAGACTCTCAAGAGTCTTCTCCAACACCACAGCTCAAAAGCATCAATTCTTCTGTGCTCAGCTTTCTTTATAGTCCAACTCACATCCATACATGACTACTGGAAAACCCATAGTCTTGACTAGATGGACCTTTGCTTACAAAGTTAAAGAATTAAAGAAGCAGGGTGACAATATACAGCCTTGACGTACTCCTTTTCCTATTTGGAACCAGTCTGTTGTTCCATGTACAATTCTAACTGTTGCTTCCATCACTGCATACAGGTTTCTCAAGAGGCAGGTCAGGTGGTCTGGTATTCCCATCTCTTTCAGTATTTTCCACAGTTTATTGTGATCCACACAGTCAAAGGCTTTGGCATAGTCAATAGAGCAGAAGTAGATCTTTTTCTGGAACTCTTTTGCTTTTTCCATGATCCAGCGGATGTTGGCAATTTGATCTCTGGTTCCTCTGCCTTTTCTAAAATCAGATTGAACATCTGGAAGTTCATGGTTCAAGTATTACTGAAGCCTGGCTTGGAGAATTTTGAGCATTACTTTGCTAGCGTGTGAGATGAGTACAATTGTGTGGTAGTTTGAGCATTCTTTGGCATTGCCTTTCTTTGGGATTGGAGTGAAAACTGATCTTTTCCAGCCTTGTGGCCACTGCTGAGTTTTCCAAATTTGCTAGCATACTGAGTGCAGCACTTTCACAGCATCATCTTTTAGGGTTTCAAATAGCTCAACTGGAATTCCATCACCTCCACTAGCTTTTTTCATAGTGATGCTTCCTAAGGCCCACTTGACTTCACATTCCAGGATGTCTGGCTCTAGGTGAGTGATCACACCATCATGATTATCTGGGTCATGAAGATCTTTTTTATACAGTTCTTCTGTGTATTCTTGCCACCTCTTCTTAATATCTTCTGCTTCTGTTAGGTCCATTTTTTTCCTTTATTGAGCCCATCTTTGCATGAAATATTCCCTTGGTATCACTAATTTTCTTGAAGAGATCTCTAGTTTTTCCCATTCTATTCTTTTCCTCTATTTTTTTGCACTGATTACTGGGGAAGCCTTTCTTAACTCTCCTTGCTATTCTTTGGAATCTGATAGACAGAGTGCCTGAGGAACTATGGGCAGAGGTTTGTGACATTGTACAAGAGACAGGGATCAAGACCATCCCCAAGAAAAAGAAATGCAAAAAAGCAAAATGGCTGTCTGAGGAGGCCTTTCAAATACCTGTGAAAAGAAGAGAAGCAAAAAACAAAGGAGAAAAGGAAAGATATACCCATTTGAATGCAGAGTTCCAAATATGTCAAATATGTTTTCAATATGTCAGCAAATTTGGAAAACTCAGCAGTGGCCACAGGACTGGAAAAGGTCAGTTTTCATTCCAATCCCAAAGTAAGACAATGCCAAAGAATGCTCGAACTACCACAAAGTTGCACTCATCTCACACGCTAGTAAAGTAATGCTCAAAATTCTCCAAGCCAGGCTTCAGCAATACGTGAAGTTTTGGGACTGGATGCCATGATAATCGTTTTTTGAATGTTGAGTTTTAAACCAACTTTTTCACTCTCCTCTTTCACTTTCATCAAGAGGCTCTTTAGTTCCTCTTTGCTTTCTGCCATAAGGATGGTGTCATCTACATATCAGAGGTTATTGATATTTCTCCCTGCAATCTTGATTCCAGGTTGTGCTTCATCCAGCCCAATATTTCACATGATGTACTCTGCATATAAGTTAAATAAGCAGGGTGACAACATACAGTCTTGATGTACTTCTTTCCAAATTTTGAACCCATCTGTTGTTCCATGTCCAGTTCTAACTGCTTCTTCTTGACCTGCGTACAGATTCCCCAGGAGGAAGGTAAAGTGGTCTGATATGCCCATCTCTTTAAGAATTTCCCACAGTTTGTTGTGATCCTCTCAGTCAAAGGCTTTAGCACAGTCAATGAAGCAGAAGTAGATGATTTTCTGGAATTCTCTTGCTTTTTCGATGATCAGTGGATGTTGGCAATTTGATCTCTGTTTCCTTTGCCTTTTCTAAATCCAGCTTGAACATCTGGAAGTTCTCGATTCATGTACTGTTGAAGCCTGGTTTGGAGAATTTTGAGCATTACTTTGCTAACGTGTGAGATGAGTGCAATTGTGCGGTAGTTTCAACATTCTTTGACATTGTCTTACTACTGTTAGCCTCATTTAAAGATAACGAAACTAAAGTTTAAGGTGGCTAAGTAGTTTGCTCAAAATCACAGGTAGCAGTAGCGTTAAGATTTAAACACAGTTCTGTTGGACTCCAGAACCAAGGCCTTGGCCAGGTTCACCCAGACTTCTGATGTACTGTTATCACTCTAGGTGGCCACAAAATTCCCGGTCAGAGCCCATATGGCTCAAGATTCCTAGAACCTCCATCCTTGAGTGATATTAGTTTAAAAACCTGTGATAGCATCTGCCTAGGAAGAGCATCAAACTGTCTCTTCATGTGCTTTTATAATAAACAGACTGCAGTGCCCTGCTGGTGAAGAATGTGGATGCTCGAGCCTACAAGGTTATAATGCTGCTCATTATAGTCCAAAGTAATCCCAGAATTTATGACCTATCCTTACATAATTGGCAATCAAAAAATCCCCTGCTTTGTGTATGGATAACACTTCCAGCAGTCTCCCCTCACTCCAAGGATAGGTTTCAAAGCCCCAGTGGATGCCCCAAAGTGCAGGTGGTGCTAGACCCCAAATATACTGTTTTTTTCCTGTATATACATATTTAAGATAAAATTTAATTTATAAATTAAGTACTCTGAGATTAACAATAGTAGCTAATAATCAAATAGAACAACTATTTATTCTATAATAAAAGCTATGGAAATGTAATTTCTCTCTCTCAAAACATCATACTGTACAAATGCAATGCCTATTCCATCTTAACCAAGCATTTATCATGCACTGCAGCCATAATTTTTGCAGTTTGAGCTGTGACAGCAAAACTAGAGCAAATTTCTTTTTCCTTCTTCACAATTTCAAAGATAGAAGATTCATTCTTACTGTAAATCATAGCAACCTCAGAGTACAATTTTTTTCTTTCCTTGTTAAGTCAAGAACTTACACCTTTTCACTTAAAAGAAGCACTTTCTGGCTTCTCTATGGAATATCTGAATTGCCAACCTCCCTGCTCTTACATTTTGAGTCCATTTTTAAGTAAAATAAGTGTTACTTGAACACAAGTACTGCAATACTCCAACAGTAGATCTGATAACCAAGATGGCTACTAAGTGACCAGCAAGTGGGTAGCTTACATGGCATGGATACACTGGACAAAGGAATGATTCAATTCTCAGGGAAGAAAGGAGTGAGACAACATGGGGCTGCATCACGCAACTTGGAATGGCACGCAATTGTTTATTTCTGAAATTTTTCACTTAATATATTCAGACAGTGGTTGACCATAGATAACTGAAACTATGCAAAGTAAACCTGCAAATAAATAGAGTAACTACTGCACTTAAAGCACCCCCCAACACACACTGGTCTTACAGATTCTTCAACCTGCCTCAGAATAAATGCAAATACTTCAGGTCCACCTAGTCATGTCTAGGCCCAATCTAGATCTCTCAACTCCTCCATTGCGGGGCAGAATTCCTGCACCATCTACTACCTAAACTGTCTTTTACATAAACTGCAATAATGCCCCACACAAATTCATGTGAGTCTTCTCCTAATGCTTAAGTCATCATTTAGCAATGTGTCCATTTATTCAGTGTATTCTTATTAAACGCTCACTAGACACTAGTCGCTGCTCTGCCACACAAACAGTATCATAAAAGGATTTTTTTTTTCCTATTCCCCTTCTTGTTCTTCCCTATCCTACTTCCTAGAGGTTAATTACCTAACCTAATAACATTAAAGTTATGCTATGAAGGGTTATCAGTATTAGTAAATGGGTTATTGGCTTGTAGGAGTTGCAATCTAATGATTACGAGCCTATATCTTAGTTTTTCTAGGACAGAACCAAAAATGGATTCTACTGGCCTTGAGTATATTTTGATGGGAATAGGATGGAGCCAGGAATGCTGTCAGAGGGATATAAAAGGAAGATGGGGAATTGTAGGGACAGATGGAAGAGGAGATTTCCAGGGTCCACCTGTTAAAGTTATCTGTTGCTACATAAAAAATTACCCCAAAGTCCTTGTGACTTAATAATAAGTGGGCCTCTCTGTGGTTTCAGTGGTAAAGAATTCACCTGCCAATGCAGGAGAAAGGGGTCTGATCCCTAGTCCGGGAAGATCTCACAAGCCACGGAACAACTAAGCCCTTGCACCACAACTGTTGAGCCTGTGCTCTAGAGCCCAGGAACTACAAAGCCCATGCACTGAAACTAGAGAGTAGCCCCCACTCACCACCACTAGAGAAAAGCCCATGCAGCTACAAAGACACAGCAGGGCCAAAAATAAACAAAATCGTTTAAAAAATGATTATTATATCTCAGATCTTCTGTGGATAAGCAATGCACAGGGCACTGTGAGGAAATGGCTTGTTTCTGTTCATAGTCTGAACCTCAGCTGGGAGATGCAAAGGCCAGGGGATAGATCATCCTGTGGTTTTTCCACATAACCTTGGCTTCCTTACAACTGGTGGCTAGATTCCAAGAGCGAGTGTCCAGAGAGAGAGACAGGAGAGAGAGAAAAAAAGAAAAGCAGAAGTTGTATCCTTTGTATGACCTAGCCTCAGAAGTCACAAGGTATCACTTCTGCCATACTTAATCAGAACCTAGATTCATAGGATGGAGACCTAGGATCGACCACTTGGGAGCCCCACCTCTCAGCGGTGTAAGTCACACTATAAAGAGAGCACAGAGAATTGAATAAACCTAATTGTATGGCCATCTTTATAAAATACAATCTACAATGCCACTTAGAGGTAAATCTGAATGAACTCCTAGATGATACAATGTGTGTGGTAACTAGATGTTTTTGCAGTCTCCCCTATAGGATGTTGGGCATTTCTTGATGGTAGACTTTATTAACATACCTAATATTAATATTAACATTATTAAGCTGGAAGCCAAGGTCCTCAGTATCCCCTCCTTTATATTGTTCCAGGTCGCTGCTGCTGCTGCTAAGTCGCTTCAGTCCTGTCCGACTCTGTGCAACCCCAGAGATGGCAGCCCACCAGGTTAGAGTTGGCCAAAAGAGAAATGAGTATGGGATTTGGTCACCAGAAGTGAAGCAGTGGGCATTACTCCACGAAGACCATTGAGGAGAGATACAGTGAGGAACAGCTGCTCAGCAGGTCCTGGCTTATCTTTGCTCTCCTCCACCAGGTTTCCAGCTCTTCCTTGTCTGCCCATGCCCACCACCAGGCACTTGGCTGTGGACCTGTAGAGGTAGCAACTGTACAGATCATCAGCTTTTCATAGACCTTACATAACTTCCTGTTCTCATTCCTGCTTCAATGGCTGGAAATACCTTGATTCTCAGATTTTTCCCTATGACTCCAACTTATTCACCTGCATCAGTGCCTTGAGAAGATGAGTTAGCCACTTTCCTTATTCTCAAGTTCCCTCTTGTTGAAGTTCAATATCTCATCTCCTCCTACAGTTTTTTAAAGTCTAATTCCTCCAATAAATCTGTGATTTGATAACACTCATAGTGTCTCTGTTTCACTGTCTGGGCCCTGACTAACAGAATTCATATTGAAAAATCTTGGGAGTATCTGGATCAGTGATAGCAGCAAATCCACGTCCTTCCTGTTCAGACAATGTAAATGCTGGGGCATGGAAAGAGCCCAAGCCAAGAAGTCAAGAAGTGGAACTGACAGCAAACCCAATAAATAGTCCTCTGAACAAAGACATTAAGTTACTGTGCCTCTAGCTCTATGATGGCAACAGGTAGAGAGAGGTAGGTCTCATTTTTTGTTTTTGGTTTTTTTTTTTTCTATTAATAATGCCTGCATTCTGGAACCTGAGGCCCTATGAAGCTAGGAAATATATAGAATCATGAAGAGAGGAAGTGTTTCTTGGCAACTGACTAATCTATAACAACATTGTCATTCATCAACCTGAAGTCCACAAAAGCCACACCTTGGTTCACACGGTCATCTAATACCTGAGTAGAAGAACACCCTCCAGACCTTGAGGGAAGGACCTGCCTGACAAAAGAAGAACAGTGAGTGTCTGTTAGAAAGAGCTTCCTTTGTAATACCGAGAGAACAGAAACAGAAGGGCTTGTGTTTCAAGGCCAGTATCCCCTGGGGAGAGGACATGTTCCCCTTGGTTTTTCCATCTTCCCATCTGGCTTCACTTCTTCAGGCTAACCTCATTGAGCCCTGCCAGCAGGCATCAATTAAACTGCCACCTACCAGACACCTGCCTGAGCGCTCCGTACCATCATTCCTTCTTATGGGAAGGTAGCAAGTGTCTACCCCTCACTCCAACCTTAGTCTAGGACCAGAGGAGGTCATGTCTCAGCCCTTCACCAACAGGAGCAGAACTGCTCTTCTTTACTGCAAAATGTCATGTCAAAGCCAAGCCTCAGTCTTAAATTTCCTGAAAGAATGAGTAGAGCTCTCAGGAAGGGGCCAGGCCAGTGAGCCCCTAATGCACTAAGTATGTTGCTTTTCTACCCCACTCAAGCTGGGAGAAGTAAAGAGTCTGTCACACAACAACCTCAGCCTCCATGTATTTTTCCCAAAGCCCTAGCTTGACAGAATCATCTATTAACAATGGGCTGGGTGTGGGTAGCAATTAGTAAATGACACTACTTGTGAAAGTAATATTGTATCTTAGATGCAGTTCTGTCAGAGGAATTAGACAAGAAAATGTCAAGGACAAAGGGCAAGAATTCAAGGCCACTATGCTTTTGTGCTTCTGCTGCCCTCCAGAACATTCTTCCAAGTCACCAAGATCTAAAACCAATTTAAAGCAAAATCAGACAATACCATCTTGAAACTCTTTTTAATTGAATGCATTGTAAATCCAGTGCTATAACAATATATACTCTAAAAAGGTAAGCTAAATTTAAAAAATCAGTTTACATTTTCTTCACATATGTAAAGCATCAAGTATTGATTTTATGTAACCAAGGATAAGAAGAAGAGAAATTCACAGACAAGAGCAGTAGTTCTCAACTAGGAGCGATCTTGACCCCAGGGTATATTTGACAAGATCTGAAGATATTTTTGGTCATCACAACTGAGAGGAAGGGGAGATGCTGCCCCTGACATTTAGCTGATAGAGGACAAGGGCGCTGCTAAACATTTTATGATGCACAAGACATCTCTTCTCACACTAATAAATAATTATCTGGCCCCAAATGTTAATGTCTTAGGTGGGAAAATCTTGGACTAGTGACACCAAAAAATGAACTTAAATTCTTTTCAGCAGTCATGAATTTTAAATAAAGTGTAACATTTATCATCTAAGTTCACACTTTGAACCCCCTTCATCCTCCTTAAGCCTGTGTTCCAATCATAGTACTGATAGATGACCTATGGAATGAGAATTTAAAAAACACCAAACTCTGCTTACAATCAAGATAAGCATCTCCATAGCACAGAACCAGACAGCCGTGTGAAATGGAGTGCCTTCCAGACTCTGGGTATAGGTGCAGTGGAAGCCATGAGTTTGGTTCCTGTGCACAATGGAGACATGGGAAAAGAAACCAAGTTTCACTGTATAAAAGCAGGTTTTAAGAATAAGTTGAGAAAAACTGCTACACAGAACTCTCTGAAGCAATGTCTTGCAGGAAGCTGAATGCCCAGGCAGGTAAAGTAAAAATACATAAATATTGACCAGTACCTGAGCCTAGCCACTCAGTGCCTGAATCTGTGATATCCTTAATGTCACAATGAGGCAGGGACTTGAATCACCAACATAAGAACTGCTTCTGGTCTTTGAGCCAAGGGGTCAGTGATGGTGACCACAACAGCACTAAACGGCAGAGAGGGTGAGAGAATAAATCTACACATCAAATTCCAAAATACACAAAGAAAATTAACACTCAAAAAAGTTACTTTAAAAAAATCAACAGAGCATAAATTTACTGTTAGTTTTTCAGTTGTTTCCAACTCTCTGTGACCCCATGGACTATAGCCCACCAGGCTCCTCTGTCCATGGACTTCTCCAGGCAAGAATACTGGAGTGAGTAGCCATTCCCTTCTTCAGGGGATCTTCCCAACTCAGGGATCAAACTTGGCTCTCCTGCATTGTAGGCAGATTCTTTACCACTGAGTCACCCAACCAAGAGAGATTTGGCAATAGCCGGTGACATTTTTGATCATCTTAACTGGCAGGGTTAAGTGTACTACTGGCATCTAGCAGGTAGAAGCACTGGAAAATTCATCAGAATTCAGAATAGCATGATGAAAAAATTATTTCTATATGAAATAGTAGTTAAAAGACAAAAGACAAATTGACTAACAGTAGTTCCAGGAAGTCGGACACGACTGAGCAACTTCACTTTCACTTTTCACTTTTATGCATTGGAGAAGGAAATGGCAACCCACTCCAGTGTTCTTGCTTGGAGAATCCCAGGGACAGGGGAGCCTGGTGGGCTGCCGTCTATGGGGTCGCACAGAGTCGGACACGACTGAAGTGACTTAGCAGCAGCAGCAGTTCCAGGAAGGGTATTAGAAGGAATGCAGTTGATACAATACTCAAAGATAAGGCAGATAAAATGGCTTAAAATATGAAGAAGTCTATGAGCACTATTAAAAGAGCACTCTAAGTACAAGCAGGATAAACAAAGATAAGTCTGCATCTAGACATCAGAGTAAATCAACAGACTATCAATATGTAAAGAGAAATTTTTTTAAAACTACCAGGGGAAAGGAGAGAACACCTAAAAGTAATGACAATAAACAAGTTTCTTAATGTTTTCACTATCAGTAGATTTCTCATCAGTAGCAATAGATGCCAGAAAATAACATAATGATATCTTCTAAAACCTTAGGGAAAGAATGCTTAACCTAAAATTCTATACTCAGCCACATTATCTTTCAAGAGTAGAAGCAAAATAAAAGTAATCTCAGACATAATAAAAATACCCATAGACTCTATGTAAACAAGGATCTTTTTGTGTAAATAGAGGCAAAGTTGTTATGTGTGTAACATACATGTAAAACTGTATATAATCACACATATTTGTATAAAACACATGTATACTGCATGTATATGTGTATACATGTTTATACAATTTTAGTTTCCACACCAAGAGAGGAACAAAAACAGGGAGTATGTCTAGAACTATCACAACAATAAAGAAAGAGAGAAAAAAAGAAAGAAAGAGGACGAAAGAAGGAAAGGAATGGAGAAAGAGAAGGAAGCGGGGAGAAGGGTAGGGACAAAGGGAAAGGATGATAACCAGAAAGCAGAGCTGAGATAGTAGAAGCAAATCCAGTAGTGCCAATAGTCATAATAAATGCAAAAAGAGTAACCGAACTGTGTGAGCGTGCTCGGTGGTGTCTGACTCTGCGACTCCATGGACTGCAGCCCACCAGGCTCCTCTGACCATGGGATTTCCCAGGCAAGAATACTAGAGTAGGTTACCATGCCGTCCTCCAGGGGATCTTCCCAACCAAGGGATCAGTTCAGCCTGCATCGCCTGTATCTCCTACATTGACAAGTGGATTATTTACCACTGAGCCACCTGGGAAGCCCAAATAATAGAGATTATCAAGAAAGAAAAATATATAGTTTGCAAGAGACTTGTTAAAATGCATAGAAAGTTTGGAAATAAAGGTCTAGAAAAGATACATCTTGAAAATATTAATCAAAAGAACTCTCATGTTTCAAATATAAGTGTCAATTTCCTTCTCTGTAAAATAGTAATGATAGTGAGTCTTAATGCTAGTCTCTCAAGATTAGATGACATAATGTTCAAGTGTGTTACACAGGCCCAGTTCATAATAAATACTCAATCCCTGTTGGATTTAAATCTCTTACCCTGAAACAGTGTTCTAAGAGCCCCCATACCAGCTAAAGATCGTTCCTCCTCTTATAAACAGACAGCTTATCCTGGGAGTTAGCACCGCCTTTGTCTGAGTTGGTGGCATGAGCTTCCGGACCACTTTACTTTTTCCATGCTGAGAAACTGGCAGCTTAGATTCAGGAATAAAGAGTCTATATTAGGTATTAATGCCTTCCAGGGTAAGGTATTCAGGGAATTTCACAGGTGCATTACAAAGATATAGAGACTAAAATCAGAATTCCAACTTCCTGGGACTCTGGAGAGAAAGAAGTGTGTTTTATGTTCCATTCTCATCAGTGTTTAATATTCCTGGTAGATGAGTACACTAGGAGAAACAACTTCTAAGACTGAAAGAAGCTCTGAAAAGAAGTCTGGTCATACTGTTGTTTACCAAATGGGGTCAAATTCTACAATCCTGCTGGATGAAAAAGTACAAAATGTAAAATGTTATTATAGCTTTTAGAATTTTCAAACAGCAATAGCTTAAATTCAAAACAGTGCCTTAAAATTTAGTCTGAGGGTTTCAGCTTATAATCTTCAGCATAGCATAATAGTCCTATGATAATAACATTTTCAGTTACACTTGGAAAGACAAAATTTGACCATAAATATAAGGTAGTTTGGTTTGACTTTAAATTATACAAAAGCTACACCTGCTTAGACATAAGGGGTGCCAGACCTTCTGATAGCTTTTTTTTTCTTTCTTTTGAAAGGTTCCAAACCATGTACTTTCAATATCATATTTAGCAAGAAAATATCTTCAAGCACCGTATCCCAACCCAGTGTCTGAGAAGCTGCCACTCTGAATCAACATTGCCCTAAATTTTGGACCTAGTGTGCAGTGAAATGCCAATTCTCGCCAAACCTACATGAAATTTTTAACAAGATGTCCTCTACTTTTATTTGATGTAGCAAGAGAAAAAGACAACTTCCCTGCTAGGAACTGGGAGAAGTCAAAAAAATCAAAGGAAATATTTCCAAAGGAAGAAAAAGGAACACATCACATTTGTAATAACTTCTTTCTTGCTAACCATAAGCTCCATAAAGACAAAAAGTATGGCTAAACTGGTAATATTAATACCTTTGACAGTAAATAATGCCTTTTATGTAAAATTAGCTATCATAGAGCATGATCCAATAAGTGCCAATTGACTAACTCAGATGGGATTCTCTTGGATCAACCCTTCCTTCTTGATTTTTGTAATTGTTCACTTTCTCACTCTGAGTCCCACCCATCCCTCTCCTTATTCCCTCATTCTGCCTTTAAAATGCCCAGTTACCTTTTTATAAATTGAAGTTGAATTCATCCTGGACTCTTTTCTTTATTACAGTTATATATCATTGATGAAAACCTGCCTTTACCACTTTGACTACCGCCTGACTTTATCTTCAATAGTACTTGTATATTAAAATAAAATGACTTTTAAAACTGCCAACTTTAAGAGATAGAACCATCCCAATTTTTAAGGACTGTTCAATAAAATCTATAAAGAAGGGGAAAAATGAAAACAAGAAGGAGATGATAAAGAAAGCCATAATGGTTATTTTGACTTTAAATTGACACGACTAAGGGAAATTTTGATGCTAATAAATATGAATCATTTTGAGCTCCTCTGGAATGGAGAACACTAACATTGTGTCAGAAATAAATACAGAGAACCACTGCAAGCCTTCCTTCCTTCATTTATCCTTTCAACAAATTATATTGAGCACCTAGTATATCAAGAACCAAGCAAGCAGGCAGAATAACCCGGCAGCCAAAAGCTATATGGAAATTACAACTCAAGACTAACAAAACAAAAGGGAAAAACAAAACAAAGTCATGCTGCTGCTGCTGCTGCTGCTAAGTCGCTTCAGTCGTGTCCGACTCTATGCGACCCATAGACGGCAGCCCACCAGGCTCCCCTGTCCCTGGGATTCTCCAGCCAAGAACACTGGAGTGGGCTGCCATTTTCTTCCTCAATGCATGAAAGTGAAAAGTGAAAGTGAAGTCGCTCAGTCGTGTCCAACTCTTAGCGACCCCATGGACTGCAGCCCACCAGGCTCCTCTGTACGTGGGATTTTCCAGGCAAGAGTACTGGAGTGGGGTGCCATTGCCTTCTCCAAGAGTCATGCATAATTTATTATTTATTATTATTATATCTTATTAACATTTTAGAAACTAGTAAGTACCAGCACTGTGCCAACCACATACATTTTTTTTTTGAACTTTTAAATTTTTATTTTTTTTTAACACCAAAAACGTCTTCTATTGGGGTATATCCAATTAACAATGTTGTGGTAGTTTCAGGTGAACAGCAAAGGGACTCAGCCATACACATACATGTATCCATTCTCCCCCAATAGAAAGACATGCCCAACCCCAGAACATTTTATCAAATGATCTGAGGATGGGCAGATCTGACCACTCAATTCTTACAGTCTTTCACATAGCTTCATACCCTATTGTTGCTCTCTTATCAATGAGAAAAAGAACACAGGTTGTTAAATTGTTCCCATTACTGTATATCAAGTCTTGTACCATTCTGATAAAACCTTATGTTAATCTAAATTTATCTGACCTGGGAAAGTCTTCTAATATTGTCATCAGATTCAAAAAATGAATAGCATGAACCCTCCATCCTCCACAGTTAGCTTTCTCCTGGCTATAATCTTCATTTTTCTTGCTGGACCATGCTCCTAGGAATGACACCATTGGTGCCAGTTTTCTGGAATGACCATCAGAGGCCAGGCAGCTCCACAACTCTCCTGTGGTTTCTAATGCCAGAGGGCCACACTGGGGCATGGATCAGCTTTGCCACAGAGGATCCTCCAGTCCCACAACGGAATCTCTGGCTGCCACACTGAGGACCAACATCTCTTCAAAATTACTTTTCTAATTGCCCCAGAAACTCTCTTCCCAATAGTGTTTCTTTATATTTTTTGAAAAACATTGATATGAGGGATAAAACTAGAGGACCACTTGCTCAAGTTCCTAGGGTCTTCCAAGTTGACTAAAGTTTTAAACCCAAATACTAGACTCTTAAATAAAATCTAGCACGGAGGTCATTGATCCTGCTGTCAGATCAGTAGTAACATGACACAGGCCACAAGAGAAAGCTTTGCAACATCACTACTTACTTGTCTAATGGGGAAGAAATCCTTTGGAAGTCTCTAACAACCCAATATCTGCATTAGTACCACCAAAATGAGGACCCTTAGCAATATTTAGTGGCTTGGAGAAATTTGATTTACCTGAAGAATAAAATTAAGCTTAAAAAAGAAGTTTTTGAATGAAAAGATATTAATAGTATCAGACAGCCAAGTCCTTGGAGACCAAGAGAAATATATTGAGGTTTGAGGTCTGAGAAAGAGAGGCCATTCATAGAAGAAATTCATGGGGATTGTAGAAAGCTGTAACCACAGAGAAAAAATCAATCCAGCCCTCAACTTCAAAGAGGACAGCAAACAAAGGGGAAGTCTGAGAAGGAAATATATAGAGGATTGAGAAACTTCACCATAAACATGACTGAATATGAAGATGTCAAGGGGAGGGGAAACAGATAAACTAACTCAAAAGAAACTGAGCTCTCTACACAGAGAAAGCACACAGTTTTTTGGAGAGGTCCAAAATTTCACAAGAAAAACGTTATTATTGTTGTTTGTTCTTTCCTATCGCAGCAGCCTAACTGGAAAGCAATAGAGTCAGCTAGAAAAACACAATGCCGGCTTCTGTTCTAGGGGAAATGGAAAAAAAAGAAAAGAGGTCCAAGGTTGCCTCCTTCTTACCCACTCTTGAGGCACATTTTTATACCATTGTTGGACTTTGCAGTGTTCCTCTGGTTGCCATGGCATCAGAGAGACAAATGCCCTGCTTCCATTTTAAAACTGAATTCCCTTACAAACAAAATTGTTTCCATTTGAGAATATTCTCACCCTCACACTCCATCAGAGCTGTTTTCAAAAGAACGTGTCTTAAAAACATGGAAGAAAATTCATTGCATTCTTCTAATTAGGGAAGAAATATATAGTTCTTTTTTAAGAACTAGAAAATACAGAAAAATATTTTCTAAATGAAATTAGATGAGTTAATGAGCTCTTCACCTACAGGTGACCAATGGCTCACATTTGGGCATATCTATTTCTCTATGTATTTTCTCTATGTAAATATATTTTTGTTTTATATATTACAAAACTGCAGCCCCATTATGTATACAGTTGTGCCTGCTTCCTTTTCATCACTTTATATCCTATAGATGTACTCTTCTGAAGTAGGGTTATAAAATTCAGAGGTGGTCTTTATAAAACTTTAGCATTTTTCTCATTTCCATCTTATATATTATCTAAGGAAGAATTTAATAAGATGGCAGTCTGGCCTTGGTGTCGCCATGAATCTAAATGTTTGAGAGAAGTTAGTAGCAGAAAAGGATGAGTTAACTGTGTTAGGAAATTCTTGGAAATTTTTGTTCACTTTCCATTACATCATGTCATTGAAAAGGGAGTAGGGATAGCATCAAATAAGGTTTGTTTGAACCAAAAAGATCTGAAAAAGTAACTATAAAATGTTATGGGTTTGTTTCAACAATACATGTTCTCCACAAGTACCAGAGAAATCTACAATTAACAATTCTTTAACCTATTCATTCTTGCAAAGCAGATCAAGATTACCAGGCTAGTCCCATAAACCAGGAAACTGGACTCTGAAGGATATAAAAACCCCAACAAAGAAGGTGTCGTAGTGGAAATTACATCAGTTTTGCTTCGAACAAACGTGGCTCAAATCTAAGCCCTGCAATTCAGTAGACGTGTGACCTAAAACATGTTGCTCTAATTCCCTAAATCTCAATTTCCTTATCTCTAATAATTTGGATTGAAAAACTACCCAGCCACAGCACTGCAATAAGAATTAAATGACATGAAATGGGGGAAATGCTTTAACATCATGCCTGACAGAGGGTAGGTGTCTGGTTCAAATTCATACCCTTCTTTCAATGGAAACCTGAAATAAACTTAAAACTCTACTTCAGAATTACACCATTTCCGTAAACAGTGGTGTTTATGTTGTTTGTTATGTGAGTGATTAGTGATTCCACATTGTTTTTCTTACATTAACATTCTTGTTAACACTGCCTCCATTCTCCTTTCAGTAGAAGTTATGTAATGCAAAAAGTTTTCTGCTGAAACTTTAGAGTCAGGAAGAAAAGGAATGTTCATATGTCCAACAAGTTTCTTTTTCTGAATTCCCAGCTCAGTAGAGGAAACAAGTTAATTTGTGTACTGTCAAAATCAAAAGAGAAAAAAAGACTTCCCCTGTTCACTGTTCAGAAATCTCCTTAACTATTCTACCAGGACTTCCAGAATCAAGATTAAAAAGAGAAGAAAAAAAATTATGTTTCCACAGGTTTCATATCAATAGGAGGATGTTGAAATTGTGCCGGTAAACAGAGTAAGGAAGCAAAAGCCTCGTTAGGATCTAATTATTTTATAATTAACCTACTGAAAGCAGATGCAATCCAGAGTTTGCTCAAGAGATTTTTGAAGATTAAAAGATTAAATTAAACCAGTTATTTACTAAACCTGAAAATATATGGCAGGCATCAAAAAAAAATTCTCATTTTTTAATATTCCTAGGGTGGCAACCCACTCCAGTGTTCTTGCCTGGAGAATCCCAGGGATGGGGAGCCTGGTGGGCTGCCCTCTATGGGGTCGCACAGAGTCAGACACGACTGAAGCGACTTAGCAGCAGCAGCAGGGTTAGTCTAAGTTGTAATAAAAAGTAGAAGTGTCACTATTTTTCTTTTGGATATTATCTTTATTTATTTAGCATGTTTAAAAATCACTTGTATAGGTAAATCAATGTAACATTGGAAACGAATAACTTATATCCCATATTTATAGTCACCCTAAGTATAAACTACTAATGCTAATACTAGAAGATTGAGGATTAGATAGATAGCAAAATACTACTTCTGAACCATTTTTTAAATTAGTACTTGGATATAAATCTGGCCCAGTCTGCTGAGATAGTCTATAAGTTTCTATATAAGTCAATGTCATTTTACAAATGAAAACAATACATAGAAAAGTTTTGTGATTTGGCTAATGATCTAAAGGCTTGAAAAAATACAAAAAATTTAAAAGCTATAAAGACTTGAAAACTAAAATCGACATGTTTGGATTTTTTCCTGGGACAGTGATGAGTTATTGAAAGTTTTTGACCATGAGTGTTACATCATCTCTAAATCATTCAGAAAACAGTTTGCAGAATAAACTTAAGGAGGGAGAAATTAGTGACAGGAAGTTTAAACAAAATTATTCGGCAAAAGGTTAATTTTAAAAAGAGACAAATTTGCTTCAACTGTAAGTGGTTTTCTTTCAGTTTGCGTGTGGGGTTTTTTGTCTCCCCTACCCCATTAGAAATTCCTTTTCTATTGTCTCCTTTTCTTTAGAGGAAATCTGGTCACTGTCCCACCCCCTTCCTTCCCCAGTGCATTCTTGGAAACTCCTCCCTTGTTACATCTTATTCTAGCTTTAGATTCCAGCCTCTGGTTGTAAAACTTCTCTGCTCCTGCTGCTGCTAAGTCGCTTCAGTTTAGTTCAGTTCCGTTCAGTTCAGTAGCTCAGTTGTGTCCGACTTTTTGCGACCCCATGAATCGCAGCATGCCAGGCCTCCCTGTCTATCACCAACTCCCGGAGTTCACTCAGACTCACGTCCATCGAGTCAGTGATGCCATCCAGCCATCTCATCTTCTGTTGTCCCCTTCTCCTCCTGCCCCCAATCCCTCACAGCATCAGAGTCTTTTCCAATGAGTCAACTCTTCTTATGAGGTGGCCAAAGTACTGGAGTTTCAGCTTTAGCATCATTCCTTCCAAAGAAATCCCAGGGCTGATCTTCAGAATGGACTGGTTGGATTTCCTTGCAGTCCAAGGGACTCTCAAGAGTCTTCTCCAACACTATAGTTCAAAAGCATCAATTCTTCAGTGCTCAGCCTTCTTCACAGTCCAACTGTCACATCCATACATGACCACAGGAAGAACCATAGCCTTGACTAGAGGAACCTTTGTTGGCAAAGTAATGTCTCTGCTTTTGAATATGCTATCTAGGTTGGTCATAACTTCCCTTCCAAGGAGTAAGCGTCTTTTAATTTCATGGCTGCAGTCACCATCTGTAGTGATTTTGGAGCCCCCAAAAATAAAGTCTGACACTGTTTCCACTGTTTCCCCATCTATTTCCCATAAAGTGGTGGGACCGGATGCCATGATCTTCGTTTTCTGAATGTTGAGCTTTAAGCCAACTTTTTCACTCTCCACTTTCACTTTCATCAAGAGGCTTTTTGGTTCCTCTTCACTTTCTGCCATAAGGGTGGTGTCATCTGCATATCTGAAGTTATTGATATTTCTCCCGGCAGTCTTGATTCCAGCTTGTGCTTCTTCCAGTCCAGCGTTTCTTATGATGTACTCTGCATATAAGTTATATAAGCAGGGTGACAATATACAGCCTTGATGTACTCCTTTTCCTATTTGGAACCAGTCTGTTGTTCCATGTCCAGTTCTAACTGTTGCTTCCTGACCTGCATACAAATTTCTCATGAGACAGATCAGGTGGTCTGGTATTCCCATCTCTTGAAGAATTTTCCACAGTTTATTGTGATCCACACAGTCAAAGGCTTTGGCATAGTCAATAAGCAGAAATGCCGTGTCCAACTCCGTGCAACCCCACAGATGGCAGCCCACCAGGCTCTTCTGTCCACGGGATTCTCTAGGCAAGAATACTGGAGTGGGTTGCCATTTCCTTCTCCCAAAACTTCTCTATTTGTGGCTAAAGAAGCAGATTTCATGATTGGGCATCATGTTTCATGTTCACCACCCCCTGCCTTTCCCCCAGTACATATATTTGAGCCCCTCAGAGGAGCTGCCTTCATGCACAGCCATAGACTATAAGTCCTTTGGGGGATTACATCTCATCAAAAGAGTTACAGAGCATCTGTCATCCAGCATTCCCAAATAAGTCTTGACTTTGACCCCCACAAAATGTTTTAAACTGAGATGGATTTCTTTGCAGTGAGAAATCACAAATCCACCAAAAAAAAAAAAAAAACAAAGTGTTTCTTTTTAAAATACCCATTCCTGAGGGTTTTGAGAACTAAGGTAGGCTGGCAAGGGTTGGCAAGAGCAGAGTCTGTGATTTAGGTGTTGCTTTCAAGGCCCAGCCTTCTTATGAAAGGAACGTGGTTTCTCGTTCTCATGCGGTATGCTGCCTACCTAAGGGAATATAGGGTGTTTTTTGTTTTTCTTTTTTGCTATGAGAATATCTTTCTTCTTTGGGATACATGTTTTTACTTGCAATAAACTGAAAAAATAGGAATTTTGATGATAAAAGGAAAATATAATGACGTTTATTTTTATGTGATCAATAAGTAAACCTTCATGAACTAGTTAACACTCAAGAAAATGCCACATATTTGACAAAGCTCATTGACTTTTAAATTAAAAGAAATACTTAAGAATGTATCCACTAACTCTTCATTTTGAATATGAAAAAAGGGAAACATTTCTCCACTTGGTAAGGGCATAATTCCTTGGTGAATGGAGTATAATAAAGAATATCCGGAAATTTATATAATAAAAAAGTCTTCTAAAATAGCTGGCAGGTCATTCCGTTTAGGGATTATCTCATATGAAAAATATTCAATAGGGATATTACTTTTGGACTAATAGGTTTTCTATGTTCCAGAGTCTAGTTAGCATACCATGCTTATTAACTTTAATAAAGGAGTTAAAAATACTTTTTCAACCTCTGGCACTTTCTCAGAGTGCTTATCAAATTACATTTGAACTTGCCTATTGTCTTTATCCACCACTAAGCTGTCAGCCTGGAGAGGACAGGGACAACATCTGACTTGTTCATCATTATTATCTCACTGACTAAAGATTGTAGGCTTCAGTAGCTCCTTGTTGAATAAAGTTAACACTTTTAACATCAGAGTTGCTTTTTAAATAAATGGCTTATTTTTAAAATAGTTTTGGGTTCACAGAAAAGTTGCAAAGATAGTACCAAGAATTCTGATAGGCCCTTATCCAGTTTCAGTTTGCCCTAATGTTATCATCTGACTGAGTATATGTCTCACAACTAAAGAAACCAGCATCAGTGAATTACTCTGAAGTAAACTCCAGACTTTTTTCAGATCTCAATAAATTTTCCCATTAACATTCTTTTTCTATTCCAGAACCTGATGCAGGATACTACGTTGCATATAGTTGTCATTTCACGTTAGTGTGACAGTTTCTCAGTCTTTCCTTATTTTTCATGACTTTGAGAGTTTCAAGGAGTATTAGTTACACATTTTGTAAAGTATCTATAGAATTGGTTTTTTCTGATGTTTTTCTCATAATTAATCAAAGGTTATGGGTTTTGAAAAGAAAGCTGCAGAAGTGAAGCATCTTTCTCCTTATTTCATATAAAGGACACTTGATATGCATGTGACGACATTGGTGATGCTAACTTTGGCCATGTGGTAAAGACAGTGTTTGCCAGGTTTCTCCACAGTAAAGTTACTATTCTGCTCCTTCCTTACCCTACCCTTTGGAAGTGAGTCAGTAAGTCCCAACCACATTCAAAAAGTGGAGTAGGGAAGCCCCCACATAAATTATTAGGAATTCTTCTTTTGGAGATTTTTCTCTTTTTCCCCATTTACTTTTTTATTCAACCATTTATGTATGTCACTATTAATGTATTCATATTTTATATTATAATCCTATATTATGATCTATCTTGCTGTTCAGACTATTGACATGCTTCTTTGACATGCTCCATCCTTTAATTTTTGGAATATTTCCTTACTATTTAGTAGTAGAAGATGCTCCAGGCTTATCTTGTATTTTCCCTAACCAGGTCTAGAGTCAACCATTTTCTAAGGACCCCTAGGTGAGTTTATAGCAAAATGTTATTGAGAAATCAAGGTCTGTGCACTGAGAGTACATGTTTCTCCTGAGATGTTATTGCTTCTAGACTCTCCGTGGACTCTTGTCTCAGTGGACAGAGCTAGGTGATATATGGATATATGTATATGTATATATGAGTACTGGAGTGGAGTGCCATTGCCTTCTCCATATATATATGTGTGTGTATATATATATATGTGAACCTAAATACACATTTAATTTTTTCTGTATTAATTCGTCTCTCTGTATATTAAACCACATGAGTTCACGCTAATGTCTTTGACTCTAATCCAGTACCAGAGGGCTCATTCTAACATTCCCCTCGTGCTTGCCTGGAACCTTCCACTCCAACAGTGAGAAACATGGCTTCCATTCACTTATTTGTTCAGCCCCAGTGTATATGTAAAGCAGGTTCATAATTATTAACTCATACCTCTATAAGAAACAAATTTACCAACTAGAATACAGTGCTCACATATAGTTCTTTTTTGTCTTCAACCTTACAATTTCAGTCCAAACTCTGTTTTTCAACTCAGCTAGTTTTTTTTTTCCCCCTCCTACACTCTTTAATGCAGTCATGCTGTACATTTATACTATAGTTAGAATCACTGGCCAAAGTCTGCATTTCATCTTGGGATCTCTAATATCTTCATTGGATACACTGAAGTTTCCCATATGTGATATACACTCTATACATTGTGACAAATGCAGGGTTATGCATCCACCATCCCAGTGCCATACAGAATAATTCTATGACCCTAAACTTTTCCTGTGCATCCCTTTTGTAGTCAACTACTTCTAGACCAACTCCTGGCAACCCCTAATATTTTTGTCTCTATACTTTTATTCTTCCAGAATGTCATATGAATGGAATGATGCAATATGTAGCCTTTGTGATCTAGCTTATTTCACTTAGTATAAAACACTTAAGACTCATCATGTTGTTGGGTAAATCAATTACATATTCTTTTCTATTGCTGAAAAGTGTACCACTGAATGGATATACCACAATTTATGTATTTTTCAGATAAAAGACATTTTAGTTAAATCTAATTTTTTGTGAACATAAAGAAAGCTTCTATAAGCATTTATATACAGTTTGTGTTTAAATAGAGGTTTCAATTCAGTTGGAAAATACCTAGGAGTATGATTACAGAGTCATAGAGTAAATCTGTTTAACTTTATGAGAAATTCCCAAACTGTCTTACAGGGGCCTTTTAAAATGTTATGATATAGATGGCAGAATTCAAATCATTTTTAAACCAGTTCAGCTATAAAGTTAAATTGCAGCATTAATAGTTTATTGTTGGGAGAGGAGCCAAGATGGTGAAATGGGAAAACCCTGAGCTCACCTCCTCCCATGGGAGCATATACAGAGCAACTATGAACAAGAATTTACAGAGCAGCTATCGACAAAAACAATCTGAAGATTAGACTATTTCCAGAGCAACTATCAAAATTACAACTATTTACAGAGCAACTATCAACAAGAACAACCTGAAGATTAGCAGAACAGATATAAAGAAGAAACTAAAATAAGATGGATAGGAGCAGCAGAGACACGGTATAATCAAGACACTCACACGTAGGCAACCCACAAAGGGAAGGAATATGACAATCACACAAGTCC
Source organism: Bos indicus (assembly GCF_029378745.1). Lineage (NCBI taxonomy): Eukaryota > Metazoa > Chordata > Mammalia > Artiodactyla > Bovidae > Bos > Bos indicus. The sequence continues at coordinate 44,048,337 of NC_091762.1, read as the reverse complement.
TCCCCATGGAACAAGGGATCCAAGTTCCACAATGGGCTCCTCAGCCCAGGAGTCCTGAAGTTAAGCCCTAGAACATCTATCTGGCTTTGAAGGCCAGCTGGCCTTGCTTTCAGGAGACCCAGAGGGTTGTAGGAAACAGACTCCATGCTTAAAGAGTGCACATAAAATCTCACACATTCCAAGACCCAGGATAGAAAGAGTCATTCCAGAGGAGTCTGACTTAGACCTACTTGCTAATCTTCAGGAGCCTACCAGAGAGGCAAGGAGCAACCAAGATTACCCGGGGATATAGATGATGATGCAGCTATTTGGAGGAGCTCATCCTACCACAAAGACATTAGGTAAGTGCCACTTCAGAGTCCTCGCTCTGACTTATTAGCACTGGGACCCGGCCCCACCCATGAGTCAGTCAGCACTTGTCCTGGGACAACCTTTCCCAAAGCCAAGCAGTCAGCCCTGTGGGGACAAAGGCCCACCACCCAAAGGCCCACCCAAAGACCCACCCATGGGTAGCTGTAGGCCCCCATTTAATCCCAGCCACCCCAGGACTTCCCTGGTGGCTCAGCTGGTAAAGAATTGACCTGCAATGCAGGACACAGAGGTTCGATCCCTGGGTTGGGAAGATCTCCTGGAGAAGGGAATGGCAACCTACTGCAGTATTCTTTTTTTTTTTAATAGTCCAGTTGTTTTTTTGTTTTTTGCTGTTTTCAGACAGTTTTTTTTTCCTTTTCTTTTTTTTTAACTTTAAATTTATTTATTTTAATTAGAGGCTAATTACTTTACAATATTGTATTGGTTTTGCCATACATCAACATGAATCCGCCACGGGTATACACATGTTCCCAATCCTGAACCCCCCTCCCTTCTCCCTCCCCATACCATCCCTCTGGGTCATCCCAGTGCACCAGCCCCAAGCTTCCTGTATCTTGCATGGAACCTGTACTGGTGATTCGTTTCATGGCAGTATTCTTACCTGGGAAATCCAATGGACAGAGGAGCCTGGAAGGCTATAGTCCATGGGGTCACAAAGAGTCAGACACAACTGAGTGACTAAACCACCACCACCACCACTACCCTAGGACTAAGTCCCACCTACCAGTAGATTAGCCCTATCCCAGCAGAAGGAAGCAAGCTTAGGATCCCCCTGGCTCCAGCTTCACGTGTCAGAGAGATATGGTGTATGTATACCATAGAATATTACTCCACCATCAAAAACAATGTTATTTTGCAATTGGCAACAATATGTAGAACTAGAGGGTATTATGCTAAATGAAATGTCAGACTGAGAAAGAAATACCATATCATTTCACTAATATGTGAAATCTAAAACACAAGACCCATGAAAAGACATAGCAAAACAGAGACAGAGTCACAGATGAAAAATCAAACAGGTGATTTCCAGAGGGGAGGAGGCTGGAGGGAAGAAAGAAATAGGTAAAGGAGATTAAGAGGTAAAAACATACAGTTAGAAAACAAATTAGTTATAGACATGAAATGGGCAGTGTGGAGAATATAGTCAATATGATGTAATATCTTTGTATGGTGACAAGTGGTAACTAGATTTACTGTGGTGCTTATTTCGAAATGCATAGAACTACTGATTCACTAAGATGTGCATCAGAAACTAATATAGTGTTATGGGTCAATTATACTCCAAAAAACACATACAGGGGAGAAGGATTTGGATGAAGGTGGTCAATGGGTACAACATCCAATTATAAGATAAATAAATCTGAGGCTGCAACATTCAACATGATAAATATAATTACTACTGTTAGATATTATGTATGAAAGTTGTGTTAAGAGAGTAAATCCTAAAAGTTCTCATTACAAGGAAAAAATATTTCTTCTATTTAATTTGGTATCTATACAAGATGATGGATCACTAAACTTATTGTGATAATCATTAACTTTAAAACTTAAACTTTAGAAACCATAGTTAAAAGCTCATCTAAGAAGATCTACAACCACTGGTGACTGGAGGATCTCAGGCCAATTATATGCAGTTAACATCATTTGTAAACAGTGTTATATTACTTATACACAGAATTACTGGGTTAAATGGTCTTTGTCCTGAGGATGTTTATAACCAAGTTGGTAATTCATAAAGACAACCTAATTTCAGATGAATAATGTGGTAATTCTCTAGAAAGCATATTAAAATTCTATAAATATTAATAAGCAGCCTGTTTGTCCTACTTTAAAGCATCATGCTTCTCAAAGATAAGGGCACTACATCATTAATTAAAAAAAAACTAAATAATGATTTCTCATAATTATCAATGAAGACTTCTTCTGTAGATTGTATATCTTACATAGCACTTTCAACTGACCTCCTGATTAAATTATTCCTAAAATATCTGCATGTTATTCTCATATCATCTTGAATCTTCTTTAAGTCTAATCACACACTTTAAGTGTTTTTCTAAATCTATTTGCTGAAATATAAACTAAATTGTCATTTCTTTGAAAGGCAAGACCATTTCTTCCATTTATTTACTTTACTGTACAGTGTCAGAAAGTCCAATGACAAATAAGCAGACATTTTCAAATACTCAGCTGTGTAATTTACATGCTGCCTATCTCTTTTGTTGTATCCTTCAAAGAGAGAAGATGAAAAAAATTGTAGATTATCAATAGAAATAAAAGGTATTGTCCTCCTCTGTTCATTAACTCACATGCAGTTTCTGAACAGCTGAGATAATAATGGACTTTAATTCTAAATGTATTTATTAAAATATATTTCTCCCACTTTTGTCTCCCCCCACCAAGAAAATACAAAACTGTAGACCTAACCATTCTAGAACTTGTCTGTGCCTATACATTTTACACAGACTAAAATTTTTAAATTTACAATGTGAACTATGCTCTTCACTTCACAACTTTATTAATGGGAATAATCTTTTAATCATTATATCAAGCTGGATCATTATATCAATGTGGATCAATCAAAACAACTGAGAGGTAATTTCTTCTCTGAAATCAGGATCCAGGACCCATTTCAGAGATGTGCAACCTCGCGCAGTCACAAAGTCTCCAGAGTTACAGAGGCCCTGTGTTTGGTTTAACCCTCTGCTGTCTCTCTCTTGAAATTCTTAATAATTTTTGAATTATTCAGAGGGCCTTCGTTTTCATTTTGCACTGAACCCTGAAAATTATGTAACCAGTCCTGTTAAAATCATATTTTAATCAATAATCAAGGCATTGTAAAGGCATTCTGCACAACCATCCATACTTCTTCCTTCTACCAGATTCTATTTTTAGGATCATAGACTCATGAATCAGCCAACTTGGTTCTGCAAAGACTACAATTCTATAAATTTCTCTCTCCTTATTCGTCAGGGATGAGGGGAAGGGAGGGAAAAAAGAGAGGAGGGGCGTTATAGCCAAAACACTCCTTTGCAGTGTTTATATTTAGACTGGAACTTTCTAACGGCCCAGATTAATGAAGAGGCTACTGATTTAAGGGGCTATATCTTGCAATCTGTTCCCGGTCTTGAAATCAGAGGGAACAAGGTGCGATGGATGAGATTTGGCATTAGTAGATTTGGGTGTGAATCCTATATTCGCCATTCACCATAAGTTATTTAAACACTAAAGCTCAGGGTTTTGGTTTTTTAATTTTATTTTAATAGTAGAGATGATAACTCCCTGCAAATTTTTGTAAAATTACAAAAAAACATGGCTTCTACTCTATATTATTTTGGAACTATTCTGTCTATAAAAATATACACTCTTGAGTGATTAAGACTTTAAATATTCCTTAAACCCTCCCTTTCTGGACCATTCTCACTTCAAGGTTCTTTTTGACTTTTCCATATTACCATCAAAATTCATCACATGTATTTATATCCTAGCTGAAAAACACAAAGGCATTGAGAATAGATTCCAGTACATAGGTTCTTTACACTTGGAAGACCTTTATTAAACTGCTTGGAGAACTTCCCCTGGTGGTACAGTGGATAAGAATCCACCTGCCAGTGCAGGGGACATGGGTTCTATCCCTGGTCTGGGAAGATTCCACATGCCTCGGACAACTAAAGCCATGTGCCACAACCTCTGATCCCCACTGCTCCAAGAACTGAAACCCATGTGCCTAGAGTCCATGATGTACAATAAGAGAAGCCACCACAATGAGAAGCCTGTGCATCACAACAAGGAATAGCCCTCACTCATCGCAACCAGAGAAAGCTCATGCGTGGCAACCAAGACCCAGTATAACCAAAAATCAATCAATAAATAATTTAAATGAATAAGTTGCTTGGAAATGCATAAAAATAGATAGGCAAAGTGCACCAAAAACACGATTTTTCAAGAACTGACCTAATTACCTCACCAAAACCCTATAAATGTACATCTCTCCCTCTTGGACTGATTCTTCTGGCTTTCTCCTTCTGCTCACTATTTAAGACAGAAGAAGTAAAAAGAAGCTTTTTAAATCTAACTTTGCTTGTGAACCTTTACTCTCCTTGGTAAAAAAAAAAAAAATTAGCTATATTTGAATTCATCATCATTCAAGGGGAATATTAAATTACATGGTTTACTCCATTTGAGAGTATGTGTGCGTGCTCAGTCATGTCCAGTTCTTTGCAACCCTATGGACGATAGCCCGCCAGGCTTCTCTGTCCATGGGATTCTTCAGGCACGAATACTGGAGAGGGTTGACATTTCTTCCTCCAGGGGATCTTACCAACCCAGGGGACAAACTTGCATTTCTTATGTCTTCTACATTGGCAGGCAGATTGCTTACCACTGAGCCACCTGGGAAGCCCCTTACTCCATTTAAAAATATGAATTTTCAATGAAGAAATCAGGTTAAAATATGTTTCATGCTGTTATCATCACCAAATGATGTAAGTAAATTCCAAAAGGATGCCATCACAGGGTACATTCAATGTCAAATGTGTCCGGAGCTATTTATAATTAGGTTTCAGTTGATGCAGGTTTTGAGTAAACAATCTAGATGCTTTATCAAATTCCACCATCAAAACTTACCCTGCCACAGTCACCTAAGCATTGAAACTTTGACTCAATGACTTTCATTGTGTGTGCCTGATTGTTGACATTGGCCCTTGAGAGGAAATGACATTAAACAAGAGACTGGTGTGCCAAGGTGCACAGCCTTAGAGCCAGCCCTCTCACCCTACCTCAAGAAGTTCAATTCACTTAAAACCAGTTAGAAGATTAGTTTGTCCTATAAGACTCAGATCAAGGTTCTGAAGCTTCAGTAGGTTATTCCAATCTACTTTGCAAATTTGTTCCTTTCTAACATGACTCTGTATTACTTCCCAGAATAATGACATCAATCCTGTTACTTGATGAACTGGTTTTCCATTAAAATCATCATTGGATTTTAGGCTTAGTACCTTTGGAATTATCTCATGCATCTCTTTTATTTTACAGTCCAGAAAACTAATACCAGATTATCTAAATGACTTGCTCAAATGTTGCAACATGTTATTTGCAGATTTGGAGCTGAAACTTAGTGTTCTTTTCATTAGACAGTGTTCTTTTCATTAAACAGTGAAGCTTCTCTAAAGTTTATCATACCTGTCTGTGTCCTTCGCTAAAACCTACCCCTTACTTTCATCAGAATATACTATGTTAGAGAAGCAAGATGCTCAAATATGAACAACAATCTCAGATACAAAAAGAATATTCTTCTCCATATTTAGGTAAAGACTAGGAAAATAATATTTATTTAAAGAATGAAAATTCCCCCCAGGGATTTGCAGTACTTTGAGGACACCACATGTCTAAACACCAGCAGATTGCAAGGCCGGGGGTGGGGGTGGGTGGGGTGGGCACTCATATTAGCTGCCACAAACATGAAATACTGCACAGCAAAGTAATTTCCAGATGGCTACAATAAGATGGCAAAATGTGAATTTCTTTTCCTCATGTCTTCACCATTTCATTAAGGGTCTAGATATGCATTCATTCAAGTACATCTTATTTTTTGCCAAAACCAAAATACACATGGAATAATCTTCAGCTACTCTTAGAAACCCCATAGCTAATCCTAGCTATAGCAGGGTGTGTGACACTAGGGCCAAGGGAGCCTACCAAAAGTTTAAAACACATGCTCTTTCCTCAAATCTCACTACCATAGTACCATGCTTAGCCCATCCTGGTTCAATCTCTATCCCCCATCCCTAGTTCGTAAAGATCTTTGGAGTCTAGCATCCCATGAGAACTTGTTAGAAGTACAGTCTTAGGCTTCACCTAGACCTACTGGATCAGAAATATTGAGAGAGGGGGGGCCTAACTGTCTTAATAAGGCCTCCAGCAAAATCTCAACCACACTAAGGTTTGAAAACCACCAGCCTACCCTATATCCCTTCACCTTATTTTTCATCAGTAATAGGAGAGAGAAGTATGAGGCAATAATAGTGTTTGAAATATAATAAGGGTTTAGAAAAAGTCTAAGACAGCTGCTGTAATAAATTTACTGAGAGCTAAATGAGTTGAACAAGTGAAAAAAAACATGTCCTGTAATAATATTCAACTATCCAATGTGCAAAAATTGTGCATCTCATTTCAAATTTCCTGCAGTTAAAAAGAAATAAAGAATGTATGAGTGCATGCATGCATTCTCAGTTGTGTCTGACTCTTTGTGACCCCATGTATTGTAGTCTGCTAAGTTCCTCTCTATATGGAATTTTCCAGGGAAGCATACTGGAGCAGGTTGCCATTTCCTGCGCCAGGGGATCTTCCTGAACCCAGGGATTGAATCCTTGTCTTCTACATCTCCTGCATTGTGGGTTCGTTACCACTGGACACCTGGGAAGCCCCAAAGTGTGTATAGGGTGGGGAAGAGGTCAAGAGAGAGTGTATGGTCGAGAGGATCAGGTTTGCATTTTGTCACTTTAAGTAAATTTCCAAGAATTCCCTTCCTTAGGACAGGTGAGTTTGGAGCACAAAAGATAGTGCATGACATTTGGAAAAGTGAAAGAGAAAGAGCTGTCATCCTCCTTTTGTGCTGCAAAGGTCAAGGCCAAACAAGGCTTTGCTGCGGCACCTGGGCATGTCTTTCTTGTTGTTCCACTGATCGGCACAGGGCAGCAGCCAAGCACACTTCTCCTGCTTCAGCTTCTCCAAATCCTGGGACAGGTGCAGGTTTAGCTCTGTGACAGAAGTTACCAGCTTCTCTTGCAGGATACACCCATCACCCAAGTTAAAAGCTTAATGTCAGGAAGTCAGTGCAGATCTGTCTTTAGGACCATTTTGTATTTTCATCCCTTTCCAACTGCCCAACATGTAAATTTTCAATTCCTCTACCAGACAAAGAAACAAAAACCTCCTATAAATTGTGCAATCAGCTCCCCAAATTGCATATGGTCAAATTCCTGAAGCAAATCCCTTTATAATGTGTGCTTATTTTTATATACTAAGAGATATAGAAATAGATATAGATTATATAGATGAGAGAGAGGTTTGTTCTTTGATCAAACTGATACAGATTTAAGAACCTGGAAATGGAATGCTACTGTGACAAAAATGTGAAACATGGGAGAGCGGCTTGAGATGGGATGACAGGCAGAAACTAGAAGGATCTTGAGAAGAATGCTGGTGAGAGCCTAAGGGACCTAGAAGACACTGATAATGAAATCCTGAGGGAGGATTTCAATGAGAGTTTAAAAGAAATCGAGCAAATGGATAAACTGTGGAACAGCCAGACAATGAAAATAAAAAAGTATACATTTTTCCACAGTTTAAAAAAAAAAATGAACTATTAAGCCATAGAAAGACATGGAGGGGCCTTAAAGGCATATTACTGAGTGGGAGAAGCCAATCCAAAAAAGCTATGTATGGTGTGATTCCAGGTGTATGATATTCTGGAAAAGGCAAAACTATGGAGACAGTAAAAAGATTAGTAGTTGCCAGAGGATAGAGGGGAAGGAGGGATGAATAGATAGAGCACAGAGGATTTCAGTTCAGTTGTTCAGTCGCTCAGTTGTGTCCAACTCTTTGTGACTGCATGGACTGCAGCACGCCCTCCACCAACTCCTGGAGTTTACTCAAACTCATGTCCATTGAGTCAGTGATGCCATCCAACCATCTCATCCTCTGTCATTTACGGACAGTGAAATCCTCTGCCTGATAGGATAACGGTGGATACCTGTTATCATACACTTGTCAAAAACCATAGAACATACAACACCAAGAGTGAATCCTAATATAAACTATGATCTTCGGTGATAAAGTGTCAGTGTAGGTTCCTCAGCTGTAACAAATGTCTCATTGTGGTAGGGGATGCCAACTGTGGGGAAGCTGTGTCTATGTGTGAGGACAGTGGGGTCATGGGAACTCTCAGTACTTTTCATACAATTCTTTGGTGATTCTAGCCCATTCCAGTATTCTTGCCTGAAGAATCCCATGAACAGGGGAGCCTGGTAGGACTCCATAGTCCATGGAGTCACAAAGAGTAGGCCGTAACTGAGCACACACACACACAATTGTTTTTTAAAAAATAAGGTCTAGTTTAAAGGGAAAAAGAAAAAAGAAAACGTGGGAAATGTTGTTGAGAGCTAGGGGAAAGAGTGTCCTTATAATGGAGTGGCAGGTAATTTAGGCGTCTGCTGCCTGCAGTGATGGGCAAAGTAGAAAGTGTACCTGATGAACTGAATAATCTAGCAAAGGAGATTTCTAGGCAGGGTGTGAAAAGTGCCACCTGGCTTCTTTGTGTCCCTCATAGTAAAATGTAACAGGAGAGATGAATGAAGAATATTTAACTGTAAAAAGAAGCTAAGACTTGCTGAGTTCAAAACTGAAATCTTATTCTCAGCACTTCCAAGCTTCTCAAATTAAGAAGAGACTTCAGAACAGAGATCAAATACAGTAAAAATATTATAAGATCCTTTTTTAAGAACTTAGAAAGATCTAAGACAGTACCTGGGAAAGTTATTCAGTCAGACAAAAGGTCCTCTAAGGTCTGAGACTAAGTCTCACAAATTCATTTCTTTTAAAAAATCCCTCTAAGACCCTGAAAGATGACGTCTCTTAGTATGCTCACAGGAAGCTCAAGGTGAAGAGAGTGCTATCTTGAAAAGAACTGTACATGTGCCTTTTGTCTAATAGAGTGGATTATAGTTGAGTCACTAAAAACTCACAAAATTTATAAAGAATTATGTCTTCTTGAATTTAAGGGACTGAGATGGTAAATGAGAGACCTTTGGATCCCTGAACTACTATGGTCAAGAAGCAGGTTGAGAAAACCACTCAAGTGCAAATACCAGGCATTTCTTATGGAAGAGGAAGGAAGGCTCAGAAGACAGAATCCAAAGCCCAGGTAGCAGAGGCAAGAGTCTTGGAGTATCCTTCCAAGGCAGTAGAGCTGAGCACTCATCAAAGAATTGTCAATGTGTGCCTACCTGGATGTGAAATTGCTATAGACCACTGACTCTGTGTGTTTCGTGTTTTTGCCCTTTTTGAAGAGTTTGAATTGCTATTATCCTGTGGCTGTCTAATGTCTGTTGGGTACTGGGCATTGTAGGGGACAGAAGACTTGTTCATAGGTTTTCAGATATAGAGGAACAGTGTGAGATATTGAAGGGGTTCAGAATCAGCCTCCCCAAAATATGCCACTTTGACAGGTAGACAATTTAGATAAGGACCTAGCCCAGAAAGAGAGCTGCAGTATTACCAGTTGCTGTTGTTCAGTCACTAAGTTGAGTCCAACTCTTTTGCTGTAGCCCACCAGGCTCCTCTGTCCATGGGGTTTCCCAGGCAAGAATACTGAAGCAGGTTGGCATTTCCTTCTCCAGGGGACAGTATCACCAGAGAGAACGTCTTATCCGAGTGACCTATCTGGGTGGCCAGACAAATACCCAATTACCAAATGTGCTTTTCTTACTGTCCTATGAATCACCCTCCTCCCTTTGAAGCCCCAGGCTCCTATCCCACTCCTTAGCTCAAGAGGATATATTAACCACAATGGCCAGACCTGCCCTTAGGTGTCAGTGTCTTTCTGGGTCCCTGCACATATGTAAATAATTTATTTTTGTCTTATTAATCTGTCTTATGTCAATTTTATTTTTAGAACAGCCAAAAAACCTAGACAGGTAGAGGAAGAATTTTTCTTTCTCCCCAACAATATACATGTTAATAAACTTCTATTTTTTTCTTGTTAATCTGTCTTCTGTTACAGGTGCCCCAGACTAGAATTTAGAAGCTGATAGATAGCACATCTCTGATATGGCTTAGAATTTAGAAGGGAAAAAAAAGATTTTCCTCCTGTACAGTGCCATGAGGAAACTCTGGTCCTGTGGAGAGGCCCATGTGGAGAGGTGCCCAGGCAGCAGTTATGCAACTAAACCATCTTAGAAGTGGATCTTCAGCCCCTGCTAAACCGTCAGATGACAGGAGCCACACTGACATCTGATTTGCAGTGTCATGATATGCTCCTCCTAAATTCCACAAAACAATGAGGGATAATAAGTGATTCTTAAGGCACCACATTTTGGAGTGATTTATTATGCAGCAATAGAGAACAAACACAGCAAAATTGAAAATGTAGGAGAACAGCAGGGGAAAGAACTTGAAGATGATAGATAGGACACCTCTGGTGTGACTAACTACAGGGGCCAGGCTGCTTAAGAAAACAAATGATGCTCAAAGGAAGGTCATGGTTTTCACTGGGAAGTTTAAAATGAAGACAAAGTATTCTAAGATATTCTGCTGTCCCTAATAAAGATATTGAAATGGCGTAAATTCTTGCAGTTAGAAAAGTATGGTTGGGGACTCCCCTGGTGGTCCAGCAGTTAAGACTACATGACCCCAGTGCAGGGGGCCCAGGTTTGATCCCTGGTCCAGGAACTAGATCCCACATGTTGCCACTAAGACTTGGAGCAGCCAAATTATTTAACTAAATAGAAAAAAAAAAAATGACTGCATAATAGTCATTCATTTTCAAAAGATTTTATGATCACACATTCTTAATAATTTACAAGTGCCTGGTTCTTGCACAGTTACTTTCAGATACCCTATTATGTTTCATCTTCAGAGTAACCCTGTCAAAGAGTGACTATTAAGTCCATTTTATAGATGAAGAAGCTGAGGCTTAAAAAAGTCACCTAAGCTCACAATAGGAAACTGGCAGAGGCATCGCTGAAATCCAGATCTTCTGGTTCAATGCATAGTTTTCCTCCCTCTGATCAAGTTGCCACTTGGAGAATATAAAAGAAATAATAGTTCTGTAGTCTTGTCCTCTCAGAATTTAAAGCTTTGTTAAAAAAAGAAAAGATAAAGGGCTCCCCTGATGGCTCAGTAGTAAAAGAATCCGCCTGCCAATGCAGGAAACAAGGGTTCCACCCTGTTTCTGGGAAGATCCCACAGGACTCCGAGCCACTAAGCCACAACTACTGATCCGGTGCTCCAGAGCCCAGGAGGCACAACTGCTGAAGCCTGAGTGCCCTAGAGCCCATGCTCTGTAACAAGTGAAGCTCCCAAGATGAGAAACCCTGGTAGCGCAACTGGAGAATAGTCCCCTCACACCCACCCCTACCCCCTCATCCAACTCCACCCCACCCTGCTCTCTGCAACCAGAGCAAAGCACGAGAAAAGACCCAGCACCGCCAAAAATTAAATAAATAAGTAAATAACAATTTTAAAAGAAAATATATAAATAAACAAAGTAGGTCATTAATGGTAGCTAGCACTTTATTCTCATGGAAACAAAGGACCAGTGTGGATAGTAAAGGCCGTAGAAATTTAGAGATGGAAGAGATTTGCTTGCAGTAGAGAAAAACTTCCCCAAGGACAGGGGGTTTTAGTGGAGGAGTTTAATCTGGATTATGAGAGAGGAGGAACTGTTCCTTTTGAAGATACAGAAAAAATCATGAGCAAAGTTTCAAGTCAGGAAGCACAGCATATTTTGGAAACAGAAGTGAGACTGTAGGACCTAACGGTGGTTCTACTTGACAACTTTTCAACTTTGTGATGGTGTAAAAGTTATACACATTCAGTAGAAACAACATTTCAAATTGTGAAATTTGCTGTTTTTCCACACTAGTGATATACAGTAGATGCCCCCTCCTGTTACTAGGCAGCGTCAGTGAGACACAGCTGTCAGTCAGCCCCACGATCATGCGAATAAATAACCAACACAGTTACCACCATTCTGCACCCAGACAACCATTCTGTTTCTCACTTTCAGTAGAGTAATTCAACAAATTTCATGAGACAGTCACATTTTACTAAAAATTGGCTTTCTGTTAGATGATCTTAGTGAAAAGTAGACTAATAAAAATATTCTGAGTACATTTAAGGTAGGCTCGGTTAAGCTATGATGTTTGGTAGGTTAGGGTATTAAATCCATTTTCAATTTACAATATTTTCTTTTGACCATGAGTTTATCATAACCCCATAATAGTGGAAGATCTGTGCTTGGATTCAACAGAATGTCCATACTGCATCCCAAAAGAGCAACTAGAGGCAAAGTACTCTGGGGGCTGGTGGGAGGAATTTAAGTTGGTACCATATGTAATGGAAGGTCATTGGAGATTTCTAGCCAAGGCATTGACCCATAGAAATGGATATTCATGAAGGAACATCCAGCCTCTGGCATAAATATAGTCAGACTTATTTTACCTTTCCAACTTGTTGACAGAAACTGTATCTGCCTTAGCAGGAAGTCTAGCATCTCTCTCCTAAAAACGGCATCCTATCCTAACCCTGAATTATCCAAGAATTCTAAGGGCTTTCACAGTTCAGTTCAGGGGGTCATTTGTTCTCCTAAATGCTAGCAGAAGGAGAGAATGGAAAGACCCATCAATCTACTAGGCCTATAACTGGGTTCACTGTCACAGAATCCCTGAACTCTCTAAAAGATGAGTATCAGGGACTTCCCTGGCAGGCCAGTGGTGAAGATTCTGACCTTCCAATGGAAGGGGTTTGGGTTTGATCCCTGGTCTGGGAACCAAGTTCCCACATGCTGTGTGGGGCAGCCAAGAAAATTAAAACAAATAAAATAAAAGACAAATATCAGTGCGGTGAGCATTTTATTTATTTTATTTTATTAATTAATTAATGTGGGATCAGTGACATCCACACTGGACCAAATTTCAGTCATGGCCACAGTGTTTCCCCACACTTGCATCTCAGTATTATACCTCTTTAATCCTCACATGCTTAGCCATTGTCCCAAGAACAGAACCTTGTTCCAGGGCAACTAGATCTGAAAAGGCATCCACCACCTGACATTCAGCATCAGTCTGCCCTCCTTTAACACTTGATCCATCTATTAAACCCAGAGCAATAGCCATTCAGCCCTTCCCTTGAGGTCTTTCTAATAAGACTTAGCTCACTGGGTTGTTCTGAAAATTAAGTGTGTCAACATATGTAAAGAATTTACACCATCTGGTGCAAAGCAAGTTCTCACTGAATGTTATTATCACTATTATTACATTCAAGACTACATCTCAAGAGGGTGGAAAACATCTTAGAGATACAAGCTAAGCATAATATTGTTTTCAAAATGATTTCTAGCTCTTATTAGCGCCTTAGAACCAAAATTTGGTCACTGTCCCTTTTCCATAGCAAAGACTGAGCGCTGCCAGTAGGCAAATATTCAGTCTAGGTAATCATTAAAAATGAGAATGGATGAGTCAGAATTTCCAATCCACACTAAGCAATATGTGTTATAAATAGGCTTTCTCTAATGGAGTGAGCAAGTCACAGCAAGGCAATTTTAGTTAAGAAAAAGATTTGTGTTTAAAAAAAAAAGTTGTAGAGTGAAGGATGGAATCACTTTATAAAGAATAAAACACAATTAATATACTATATGGATTTTCTGTGCTGATACTTGAACATATAAGTCCCTTTTCTTATCTTGTCTTCCAAACTTCACTCAAGTTCTGCACATTAGTGTACACCAGTGAAACTAAACTCCTCAAAGAATACACCAAGTATCCTGCCATTAAGAACCATGAACAGGACTCGGATAGGGCAAGTTTCCTCAAAGAAATCTTGATGGGTGGGCACTCAGGGATACCGTGCAGTGCTATACACTCTGCCTTTGAACTGGACCTTCATTATTTGTAAATTACCCTCTCACTCACAGCAGTGATGACCCAAGGAAGCTGCTTCCTGAGGATTAACCATTCGGAGGCGGGGAGGATTTTAGGAACTATTAGCCCTTTTTCTCCTCCTCCTCTTCAGGAAATGCCAGTCCCTTTAACAGGTATTACCTAAGTGAATACTGCCAGTCATTTAAGTTCTGGTTAACCTCAACTCCCCACTTTTATCCTTGCACTGAAACAATAGTTTAACTAAAACATTGTATTCCAAATCCTTTCCCCACTGCCTTCCAATTTCATGCTGTATCCCAAAGACAGCATTATCCAGTGTTAAGAAACCTTTATCTAAATCATCACCTCTCTTTTATTAAGAATTTATTTTCCTTCATTGGGGCTCTTTATTTTCTTTATAATATTTCACTGGGTTTCGGTAATAAAGCTGCCTTGGTAACGAAGAAAGTAATACTACAATCAAGCGAGACTGTGGGTGTCTGCCAGTCATACAGAAACAAAAGAAGAAAGCTCTGGAAAAGAACATGAAACTTAATGAGTTTGCTCGGCAGGTAGTTTGCCTGCATACCCCCAATCCCTCACTGTGACAGCACATTTCCGCCTGTGCCCTGGGTCCCAGCACCTGTTGCTCTTTCCTCTCCCCCTGAGGCTCCACAGGGCTCACTGTGGATTCATGTGTCTGAGACTGTATGTCTTTCCACCCTCTGGGGACAGCGACTGACCAGCTACAAAGCAGGGATGACTGACAAGAGATGGAAGGTCCCTGTTTCAGAAGGTGTTTTAAATTCCATAGGAATATCTGTGAGCTGGAAAGGAAATGCTGGGGGGCCCAGCATCTGATGAGCAGCTGATCACACTGGATGTCGTCATCATGGTGTGTCATCTAAGTAACAGGTTTGGAATAGCTAGACTCCCTGAAACCGGAGGAGCAGAACCAGGCAAAATTAGCTCAGCTTTTCATCGGGGTAATGACTATAATCTTTTGCACTCCCTAGAGTACTTTATATTCACAGATCTTAAGGGGAGTTTGCCGACAATTAATCTCAGCAGAGGCCTATGAGTTTCAGCACGGACAATGCTTCTCATTTACTTCTTTCTACTCCAGTACTCCTGCCTGGAAAAATCCCATGGACGGAGGAGCCTGGTAGGCTGTAGTCCATGGGGTGGCGAAGAGTTGGACACTACTGGGAGACTTCGCTTTCACTTTTCACTTTCCTTCATTGGAGAAGGAAATGGCAACCCACTCCAGTGTTCTTGCCTGGAGAATCAAAGGGATGGGGGAGCCTGGTGGGCTGCCGTCTATGGGGTCGCACAGAGTCGGACACGACTGAAGCGACTTAGCAGCAGTAGCAGCAGCATATGTGGGGAGAAGGCAATGACACCCTACTCCTGTACTCTTGTCTGGAGAATCTCAGGGGCGGGGGAGCCTGGTGGGCTGCCGTCTATGGGGTCACACAGAGTCGGACACGACTGAAGTGACTTAGCAGCAGCAGCAGTCTATGGTGTGCACTCACGTGAACTGCTTGCAGGAACCAAGCCTAGAAAACCATCATTAGTTCAGTTCAGTTGCTCAGTCGTGTCCTACTCTTTGCGATCCCATGAACCACAGCACGCCAGGCCTCCCTGTCCATCACCAACTCCCGGAGTTCACTCAGACTCATGTCCATCGAGTCAGAGGCGCCATCCAGCCATCTCATCCTCTGTCGTCCCCTTCTCCTCCTGCCCCCAATCCCTCCCAGCATCAGAGTCTTTTCCAATGAGTCAACTCTTCGCATGAGGTGGCCAAAGTACTGGAGTTTCAGCTTGAGCATCATTCCTTCCAAAGAAATCCCAGGGCTGATCTCCTTCAGAATGGACTGGTTGGATCTCCTTGCAGTCCAAGGGACTCTCAAGAGTCTTCTCCAACACCACAGTTCAAAAACATCAAGTCTTTGGTGCTCAGCTTTCTTCACAGTCCAACACTCACATCCATACATGACCACTGGAAAAACCATAGCCTTGACTAGACGGACCTTTGTTGGCAAAGTAATGTCTCTGCTTTTCAATATGCTATCTAGATTGTTCATAACTTTCCTTCCAAGGAGTAAGCCATCATAGTAGCAGCAATATTGCACCTTCTAATAAAAGATTCTATAGATCACTCAGTCGTCCATGCTAAGTCTAAAAATGGAGAAGCATATGCAGAGTGGCTTTAAATCAGAAACTTTACCAAGAGTGAGAAATGCACCAAACTGCCCAGCAGTCCCATTATGAGCTTGAAATCCAAACACCTAGAAACCAGGCCTGCGACTGACCAGTCTTCTATGAAATGTGCTATCAGCAGAATACTCTTTTAGATCCAAATAATATTCCTGAGAGAGAGAGATCAACAAAACAAAAAGGATAATTTCACAAACATGGTGAAAATGGCAGTTTTCTCAGGAAAGTTTATTATCAGTAGTTTTCACTGTGAACGGAAAAGAAAGGATCACAGAGTCACAGGGTTTTAGAGCAGGAAGGGGTTTTGGTTAGCATCTAGACCAATTTCCTTATTTTACCAAAATAAAAATGTAGACTAACTCCCCATTCCCCGCCCCCCACCAACTATCAGCCCATTAAGAACACATTTCTGGACTTCCCTGGTGGTATACAGTAGATAGAAATCCTCCTGCCAGTGCAGCAAAAACAGGTTTGATCTCTTGTCTGGGAAGATTCTACGTCCCAGAGCAAGTAAAGCCCATGCTTGTAACGACTGAGCGTGTGTGCCTAGAGCCTGTGCTCTGCAACAGAGCAGCCACTGCAATGAGACACCCATGAACCACAGAGAAGAGCAGCCCCTGCTCATGGTAACTAGAGAAAGCCCGCTCCAGCAACGAAGACCCAGAGCAACCAAAAATGAAATACATTATTAAAAAAAGAAAGAAGAAGAAGAAAAGATTTCCACTGAAGGGGAAAGAGGCAAGTAGGACCAGGACACAAACATTTTCTGGGGAGAGCAGAGCTTTGTGGGATTCTCTCATGATGAAACTGGCCACAGGGATCAAGACGCTGAAAGAGAAAATAAGAACAGTGGAAGGGCAGATGGAAGGAAACCAAATCAGTATCATTTCATTTCCCAGATTCTGCCAGACATTCCTTGAATCTAGCCTGGAAGGTAACAAACAAAAATGAGGATCCCAGGTCTAAAGTGAATTCAACAAGCTATAATCCAATGTCAAACAAAATTGCCACATGCATTTCTGGGGAACCTCGAAGGTACTCCGTAAAATGTGGCAATAAGTATATGCCTTTTGCCAAATATAGATTTGGCCCTATGTTCCCTCATAATAATGTTCAATAAAATGTGAATGAATAGAGAATTAATAAAACTGGGAGGCAGGGTTCTACAAGCTTTTCACAAATTTCCTTACAAATTTAGGACTGTAAAATATAAAACTAAAAATATGTTCTATTTGACAATCAAAGTCTGCCATTTTCCAAACTCTTTGACAAGGCTACAGTCTCACACTGCTTCTAAAAATTCCTTTCACAGTTGCCTCTATAGAAGTTTATGCTCTGCACTATTCTTAGCTCTCAGCTAGGTCTCAGCAGTTGGAGAATTCCAGGGAGTCCTCAATGCCAAATTCCAGGACACAAAGCTAATACCACTGTTTTAAACTTCTCTTTTTAAAACAAATGCATGATTTTAGGTCTTAGTTATCAAACAAATGCTGCTTTTAAATATAATGTAAGTTAAAACAAATATTTTTCTATAGCAAACTGAAAACAGCAAACATTTCAATGAAAGCTTATGACAATGTAGTTGATAAATATAATATGTATATTTATATATATCTTTTAAAAATAAGCTTCAGATTTAATATGTAATTCTTGCACCAAACTTTCAAAGAAAAATTGATATTTCACATAATAGAGCAATTTGATCATTAAATTTAATAGGCTATACTAAATTTCTCAACTTCCCAGAGTAATTTATGATCAAATATTGATCCAATAGTAATTGAGCATCTAAATGCTTATGAATAAAGCAGTCAAAAATTCCAGACTTCATGGAGTTTACATGCTAGTAGAAAAAGACAGACAATTAAAAAAAAAACAACGACAACAACATTAAAAAACAACCATTTGAGGACTTCCCTGCCAATCCACTGTTAAGACTCCATGCTCCCAATGCAGGGGGCACAGTCTCAATCCCTAGGTGGGAAACTAAGATCCTGAGTGCTACACACAACACAGACAAAAATAATAATTAAAAGTGTTTAAAATCAAGTAATTAAATTAAAGACAGTGAGATGATATAATATATAGAAGTATATAGTATATTAGAAGGTGGCAAACACTATGTAAAAATAGAACAGGGTGAGACAGTCTGGGTGGAGATGCTTTACAATTTTAAATAGAGGAATTTAGGTGTACATAATTGAGAAAGTGATGTTTGAAAGGCTCCCAGAAGTGAAAGAGCTGGCCATGTGGATTTCTAGAGAAAGAGAATTCCAGGCAGAGGCCTGTATAAAGGCCCTGAAGTAGAGCACATCAGCTGTGTAAGTGGGAGGGAAAAAGGAGAAGATGAGGTCAGAGATTATTAGAGGCTCAATTCATGTAGGGCTGTGTAGGCTGTTGTTAGTATTTTGGCTTTTACACTGAAGGTTATATGCAGAAAAGTGATGATTTGCCTTATGCTTTACAAGGATCAATCCTTGTCGGAACAAATGGTAAGAAGCAAGGATGGAAATGGGGAGACCAATGCGGGGAGAGAGACAACAGAGGGCTTGTACTGGGGTGCCAATGATAGAGATGATGACAATTGATCAGATAAAGCATAAAGATTAAACATAGGGCAAACGAGATTTTCCAACTGACTGGATATAGGGCAAGAGAGAAAAAGATCAAGGGTATGAGAGGCAAGAGAGAAAAGGCAAGAGAGAAAGGGCAAGAGAGAAAAAGATCAACTTGGTTCTGAGCAGTTAAAACAGTGATGTTTCCATCGACTGAGAAGGAGACAAATGGAAAAGAAGTATTGCAGGAGTGAAGACCAGATACTCAATTTTGGATATACTGTTTGTGATATTGATTAGCTCTTTGAGTGGAGATTTCAAGAAGGCAGCAAATAGAGGCAACTATTTCAAAGAGTTTTGCTGCAAAAGAAACCAAAGAAATGGAGTGGTAACTAGCAAGAAGAGCGGACTGAGTAGAAAGCTTTGGTTTTCATTATTTGTTTTAAGATACAAAATATAATAAATAGTATATTTGTATATTGGTAACAATGTTCTAAGAAAGTGGAAAACTGAGGAAGCAGAGAGAGGGAAGAATTGTTGGGACTATGATCTTTGGCGTGCTGCAGTCCATGGGGTCTCAAAGAGTCGGACATGAATTGGTGACTGAACAACAATAACAAAATGATCTTTGGCCGGAAAAAAAGATCCATCACATTGTGGGATCCATCACACAAGTGGGAAGACTAGCTTTCTGTCTAAGGAGAAACAATAGAAACACATGTATAGGTCAAGCTAAAGGATGCAGATGCTGCAGACAGATATACTGGGGGTTAGAGGCTGGAGAACTTTCCTTCGGATGTGACTGAGGATGATGGGGGAGGTATTTGAGGTTTGAGGAGAGATATGAAAAAAAAATTAGCTAGAAAACTGGGAAAGCCAGTAGACTAGGAAAACCATTTCCAGGAATCATTCCATTTCCAGGAAATATCAAGCATCAGAGGCCCACGTGAAGTAGTCAATTTGCAGTGGGACAAATCAGTGCAAATTATATAGGGAGACAAGGTATTTTTTTCTCCTCTTGTCCTGTTGATTCATTGGTGTAAGTATGTAGGAGACAAATGGATTTAGAGGCTTTTATGAGGAAGAACACTGAAGTCAAAACAGGCAGGGAAATATACACAGGTGTGATATCCTGTTTGCAAATGGAATTCAAGCTTGATCAAGAGTGAAGAGAGATCATAGAGAGGGTGACAGTGAAAAGGTAAGTGACATCCATGGATTGCAGGTCTAGGTAAAATCAAATTGCTGGAATCACAGTTCCAGAAGAAGGGAGGTCGACGATAGGAAGTAATGGTCATAGAGGGGGAAGAGATGATGAAAACATTACAATTATGGGTAATGATCAGATTCAGAATAATAATCTTTTTATTCACCCAGAAAAAATTACTATAGAGAAGAAAATTAGGATGTGACCAGAAGAAAATAAGAAAGGATAAAACACAGAACTGTTGAAAGAATCTGCAGCTTTTCAGAAATGACTGCTAAACTGCTTTGGAAATTTTGTGGGTGAGGAGAGAACAGTGACAGGTGGCAGACACTGTGAGAAAGGGGCACTAGGAAGGTTTCATTTCTCAAAAAGAACTATCTGCACCTACCTCTTTAATTCAAAATTTACTTGAGTCATAAATGCTCCTCTTTTAAAATGCATCTAGTGCCTCAGTTATCTACCCCTGAGTATGCATTGTAATTGTTAGACTATTCTCATGCTTTCCTATCTCTGGACTTAGATATGAGGAAGAAGCAGCTCTGGGTAGAAAAATGGAAAGATGGAGTAGAAATTTTGAGAGATATTCACACCAGCATTATTTTTAATAACCAAAAGTGGAAACAACTGAAATATCCATCAACTGATGAATAAATAAAATATGATGTGTTCACACAATGGAATATTATTTGGCCACAAAAATATATGAAGTCCTGATAGATGCTACAACATGAATAAACTTAAAAACATTTTTCTAAATAAAAGTCAGAAACAAAAGGCCATATATTTCATACTTCCATTTATAGGAAATGTCCAGAACAGGCAAATCTATAGAGACAGAA
The DNA here is from genome assembly GCF_029378745.1 of Bos indicus. Lineage (NCBI taxonomy): Eukaryota > Metazoa > Chordata > Mammalia > Artiodactyla > Bovidae > Bos > Bos indicus. Next base: position 44,027,507 of record NC_091762.1, on the reverse strand, counting down.
ATCGTATCAGTGCTACACATACAAGAAGACTGAGGGTGATGGATAAAGGGCATGGGTTTCTTTTTGAAGTAATAAATATGTTCTAAAATTGATTGTGGTGATGGATAAACAAAGGTGAATATACTAAAAATTCTCTTTAATGGGTAAATTATATGATATGTGACATATCTCCATAAAGTCATTTTAGAAAAAAAGAAATTTAAAATAAGTTTTGGTGGGCTTTGCAACCCCCTGGACTACATGTAGCCTGCCAGGCTTCTCTATCCATGAAATTTTCCAGGCAAGAATACTAAAGTAGGTTGCCATTTCATTCTCCAGGGGATCTTTCCAATCCAGGAATGGAACCCGAGTTTCTGGGCCTCCTGCATTGGCAGGCAGATTCTTTAGCACTGCACCACCTGGGAAGCCTGTCATACACAAGGCTGCTGCTGCTGCTAAGTCGCCTCAGTCATGTCCGACTCTGTGCGACCCCAGAGACGGCAGCCCACCAGGCTCCCTGTCCCTGGGACTCTCCAGGCAATAACACTGGAGTGGGTTGCCATGTCCTTCTCCAATGCATGAAAGTGTAAAGTGAAAGTGAAGTCGCCCAGTCGTGTCCGACCCGTAGCGACCCCATATACTGCAGCCCACCAGGCTCCTCCATCCATGGGATTTTCCAGGCAAGAGTGCTGGAGTGGCGTGCCATTGCCTTCTCTGTCATACACCATGGAGCTCTCTTAAATCAGCTCTGTCTCCACCTTGGGGCCCCCCAGCAGAGACATGGACTGAATAATCAAATGCAGGCTATTTTGACATGGGACTCCCTTGACCCAGGAACTCCCCATCAGCCTATGCAAGACTCTTTCAAAATTGTAGTGAGCTCTGAAGTCTTTCTACACAATCCTTTCCTTGCCCATCTCCTTTCACAGGTGGCAGACCTGTATCACAATCTGTTCCCCCTGCCTACTCAGGCTCCCTCTCTATAAATATCTGGGAAAGAATGAGTCATAATTGAGCCATACAATTATACACCTGTGTCTCATTCAAATACTATCTTTTATAAACTTTTCAAAGTGTTTCTAAAATTGTGTTTTAGACCTATATTTTTATTTTATTCATTAAGGAGAAGGGTCAGAACTGGGTGACCTCCAGAGCAAGCCTCTAGTGGAAATAAACTCATAGCTTATCCCTAATGGATGTCTTCTGAAACATCATAGGAAGGACCTTGAGGATAGCAGTTGACCTGCCAACAAGGTAAGGCATCATTGATCCAGAACTATGAGGAGAGGGATCTAATTCAAAAAGATCCCTGAGTTTTCAACTTAAGACAATTTAAATATTATCTTCTCAGAGAGGCCTTGCTTGACAGCTCGGTCTAAATTAGATAAATACCCTATGACTTCGCCTTAAGAACCTGCTTGCCAATGCAGGAGGCACGAGACAGGGGTTCGATCCTTGGGTTGGGAAGATCCCCTGGAGAAGGAACTGGCAACCCACTCCAGTATTCTTACCTGGGAAAGCTCATGGACAGAGGAACCTTGGGGGCTACAGGCCGTGGGACCTCAAAGTCAGATACACCTACCATTGCTGCTAACCCCAACCAGGAACTTCACCAAAAGCCCTGCGCTGTTTTCTCTATAGCACTTGCCACAATCTAAAACTGTGCTTTTATTTTTTTTTTTTTGTATCAGCCATTATCCTATTTTTTTTTTTAATTTTATTTTATTTTTAAACTCCACATAATCGTATCAGTTCTGCCAAACATCAAAACGAATCCACCACAGGTATACATGTGTTCCCCATCCTGAACCCTCCTCCCTCCTCCCTCCCCATACCATCCCTCTGGGTCGTCCCAGTGCACTAGCCCCAAGCATCCAGTATCGTGCATCGAACCTGGACTGGCAACTCGTTTCTTACATGATATTTTACATGTTACAATGTCATTCTCCCAAATCTTCCCACCCTCTCCCTCTCCCACAGAGTCCATAAGACTGTTCTATACATCAGTGTCTCTTTTGCTGTCTCGTACACAGGGTTATTGTTACCATCTTTCTAAATTCCATATATATGCGTTAGAATACTGTATTTATGTTTTTCCTTCTGGCTTACTTCACTCTGTATAATAGGCTCCAGTTTCATCCACCTCATTAGAACTGATTCAAATGTATTCTTTTTAATGGCTGAGTAATACTCCATTGTGTATATGTACCACTGCTTTCTTATCCATTCATCTGCTGATGGACATCTAGGTTGCTTCCATGTCCTGGTTATTATAAACAGTGCTGCGATGAACATTGGGGTACACGTGTCTCTTTCCCTTCTGGTTTCCTCAGTGTGTATGCCCAGCAGTGGGGTTGCTGGATCATAAGGCAGTTCTATTTCCAGTTTTTTAAGGAATCTCCACACTGTTCTCCATAGTGGCTGTACTAGTTTGCATTCCCACCAACAGTGTAAGAGGGTTCCCTTTTCTCCACACCCTCTCCAGCATTTATTATTCGTAGACTTTTGGATCGCAGCCATTCTGACTGGTGTGAAATGGTACCTCATAGTGGTTTTGATTTGCATTTCTCTGATAATGAGTGATGTTGAGCATCTTTTCATGTGTTTGTTAGCCATCTGTATGTCTTCTTTGGAGAAATGTCTATTTAGTTCTTTGGCCCATTTTTTGATTGGGTCGTTTATTTTTCTGGAGTTGAGCTGTAGGAGTTGCTTGTATATTTTTGAGATTAGTTGTTTGTCGGTTGCTTCATTTGCTATTATTTTCTCCCATTCTGAAGGCTGTCTTTTCACCTTGCTAATAGTTTCCTTTGATGTGCAGAAGCTTTTAAGGTTAATTAGGTCCCATTTGTTTATTTTTGTTTTTATTTCCAATATTCTGGGAGGTGGGTCATAGAGGATCCTGCTGTGATGTATGTCGGAGAGTGTTTTGCCTATGTTCTCCTCTAGGAGTTTTATAGTTTCTGGTCTTACGTTTAGATCTTTAATCCATTTTGAGTTTATTTTTGTGTATGGTGTTAGAAAGTGGTCCAGTTTCATTCTTTTACAAGTGGTTGACCAGATTTCCCAGCACCACTTGTTAAAGAGATTGTCTTTAATCCATTGTATATTCTTGCCTCCTTTGTCGAAGATAAGGTGTCCATATGTGCGTGGATTTATCTCTGGGCTTTCTATTTTATTCCATTGATCAATATTTCTGTCTTTGTGCCAGTACCATACTGTCTTGATAACTGTGGCTTTGTAGTAGAGCCTGAAGTCAGGTAGGTTGATTCCTCCAGTTCCATTCTTCTTTCTCAAGATCGCTTTGGCTATTCGAGGTTTTTTGTATTTCCATACAAATTGTGAAATTATTTGTTCTAGCTCTGTGAAGAATACTGTTGGTAGCTTGATAGGGATTGCGTTGAATCTATAAATTGCTTTGGGTAGTATACTCATTTTCACTATATTGATTCTTCCAATCCATGAACATGGTATATTTCTCCATCTATTAGTGTCCTCTTTGATTTCTTTCACCAGTGTTTTATAGTTTTCTATATATAGGTCTTTAGTTTCTTTAGGTAGATATATTCCTAAGTATTTTATTCTTTCTGTTGCAATGGTGAATGGAATTGTTTCCTTAATTTCTCTTTCTGTTTTCTCATTATTAGTGTATAGGAATGCAAGGGATTTCTGTGTGTTGATTTTATATCCTGCAACTTTACTGTAGTCATTGATTATTTCTAGTAATTTTCTGGTGGACTCTTTAGGGTTTTCTATGTAGAGGATCATGTCATCTGCAAATAGTGAGAGTTTTACTTCTTCTTTTCCAATCTGGATTCCTTTTATTTCTTTTTCTGCTCTGATTGCTGTGGCCAAAACTTCCAAAACTATGTTGAATAGTAATGGTGAAAGTGGGCACCCTTGTCTTGTTCCTGACTTTAGAGGAAATGCTTTCAATTTTTCACCATTGAGGATAATGTAAAACTGTGCTTTTAGATAAAAGTAAAGTGTGTTGACTTTTCTCATGTCTGTTTTCACCATTGAAATGTAAGGCTCAAGAGAGCAGAGATGGCATCAGTGCTACTTAGAACCCTCTTGCCAGCCACATGTACAGTGCCCAAGTCATGGCAAATACACAACGAATGCTGGCTGAGTACACGAATTTAACCATGCCACAACAGTCATTTCCCCAAGGTGCATAGCACTGAAAAGGTTCACACTTGAACAGACTTTTAAAACTCAAAAGGTTTTTAGTCATCATTTGATTTCCATCAACATGTTTGAACCAAGATTTTATTTGTCATTCCAAGTGATTCATCTTTCCAGCTCACCACAGAGGCACTGATACAACACCAGCTGACACACACAGGTGATATGCAGGCTGTAATTCACACAAAGGTCCTACTGATGTCCAGCGAGTTTCTTAGGGGAAGGATTACTTCTTTCTGTACATGAGTTGAGCACTCAGTAAAACATGAATGCTTAAGCTCTCATTCCTTTTAGACTATGGGAAGTGTTTTCATCCCTAAATACATCATTCAGATTGACCTAAACACTACCTAGGCCCATTTAGTTATGTTTTACCTATGAATAACAATGCTATGGTTAAAAGGGAGAAAGGAGAAAGAGAGAGGGACAGATGGACTTTGAGTAGTGAGGATACAGGTAGTAATCAAGAGTTCTGTGCCCACTTGGATGAGAGAGAGAAAGTAATTCTGGCCACGCTGTGAGATTAATTCCACATGCTGCTTGAATCACAATGTTGGCTATAAGCTTCAAATGAGCTAGCACTGGTTTGGTGGAATGAACCAAGAGCTATTGACAGAAGCAGAAATAAAAGCTGCAGTAAAAGTGTTGTGAGAAGCAAGGATTCTCAACTAGTATTGTAATACCTTATCAAAGTGACTTTGGAAAAATCCTAGCCTCTTTTCAAAAATGTTTTTTCTGTAGAGTGTTGAATTTACATTTTAATACTGGAGTAACCATTGTGTGCTAAAAGATCTTCCCCAGGCCACATCTGTCCTAGAGAGCCAGGGCGACTATCAAGGATATAGTATGCATTGCAATGATTTTTGACACTGGAACTTCCAGCCTGTGATGTCACTCCACTCCCAAAAGTCAAAATCCTTCTCATCCTCTTGGATCCCTGAAGTACGAAACACAAAACTGAAAAGAAAGAAAAGAAGGAAGGAAGGGAGAGAGAGAGAAAGAAAAGAAAAAGAAGAAGGGAAGGAAAGAAGGGAGGGAGGGAGGGATGGAAGGAGAGAGAGAGGAAGGAAGGAAGGAAATGTAGTGGTTTGGGCTGCAGTCCATTCTGAAGGAGATCAGCCCTGGGTTTTCTTTGGAAGGAATGATACTAAAGCTGAAACTCCAGTACTTTGGCCACCTCATGCAAAGAGTTGACTCATTGGAAAAGACTCTGCTGCTGGGAGGGATTGGGGGCAGGAGGAGAAGGGGACAACAGAGGATGAGATGGCTGGATGGCATCACTGACTCGATGGACGTGAGTCTCAGTGAACTCCGGGAGTTGGTGATGGACAGGGAGGCCTGGCCTGCTGGGATTCATGGGGTCGCAAAGAGTCGGACACGACTTAGCAACTGATCTGATCTGATCTGATCTGGGCTGCGGTAAGTATAAAAACAAAACTAACTGTGAATCAGCTAAACATTCAGGACTTTTCTATAGGAGTCAAATATTTCTCCCAAATAGAGAAATTAGTGGGCTGCAACATGATATCTATTCAATCAGCGAGAACATTTTGCTTTTTAGTATAATGAAACTTTTAAATAAAGCTAAGCTCTGGATTAGTTCCCAAAGGGAAGATCATGCAATTTGCTTTGGTGGAATGTCAAGACGTAAGGGGAAAAAGTGATCATCAGTAAACAAATGCACAGAACTGAATCACCACATTCTTTTTTGTGGACAAGCCCGTCTTTATTTTGAGCCCTATGTTAGGAAGTCAATAACTTGCCACTGGGGGCTACTATTTGTAACTCCCTTAGTGCTTCTCTGTACCTCTCACCCACTGTGTACCCATGGCATACCATTTCTCTGCATTCCATTCATCAGCATGTGCATTTGCACTTGGGAGATTTGTGGGAAGAGAGAGAAGACCAGCAATCACCCAAAGCTTGACACAAAATTGAAAGTGTTTACATCTCACAGTTGGAAGTGAGCTGACTACTAGCTCCAGGAAACATAATACTTATTTCATTAAACCATCATAAAATGCATTTCTGTCTTCTTCACACACGGAGATTTGGTAAATTCAAACAAAGGAAAATGGCTCTGCCCCATACCCCAAAAGGATGTGATTTTTATTTCATTTATATCCATTTCCAAAAAAGATATGGAAATAAAAGAGGCAGATAAGAATATAACTTGATAAAAAATCAAATGTCAAATGGGCAAACCATAGTAAGTTAATAAAGCCTTGGACAAAGTTAACTAGAGATAGTCATCTGGCTTGACCTTTCTTTCCCAACTGAATTACTATTCTTCCCCTATTCAGGGGCTGCCTTCAGAGGGCTGGTTGCTATTGTGGTACCATAATGGCTTAGAGTTTCATTTTTAAGAATTCCAGTCTCAGGAACAGAGTGAACTGCTCTTTGGGACTTCACTTTGAAGGAAAATTTTTATGTAATTTGTTTTTAAATTTCTCTTCTGAAAATAATTTTTATAGAATAAGATTAAAACTAAATGATATATATTGTTGTCAACTACACTTCAATCAAATACATTTTAAAATAAAATCAGATATATACAGAGGGATATTTTTGTTGCTTAGATCTTTAAAAAAAAAAAAAAGTGGCTGTTGGACAACTGGTGTAGGTATAACGTGGCAGCTATCTCTGTCACTATTTGGACTAGATTCTTAGAACTTCAAATTTCATAGGAAATAAGGATTCTAATTAACCAGCTCTAAGGGAGGTCCTACAAATCTGTTTGTGGCAACTATATTTCTTGGAACCTAATGTTCTCTTAAATTCTCACCCCACCCACACCACTGCATGACTGCATACCGCAATTCTTTCAGTCTTTGCCCTGGGCGGGCATTAAGCAATCTAACTCCTACAGTTAGAATCTCACCAGAGAGAAGTCGTGAGAGGGAAAGAGGAGAAGGGAGATGAGAGGAGAAAATCTAATGATAACAGGTCTAATCACAAAACAGCGATTCTTCATACTGTGCTAAAATAGAGTAAACCTCCTAAATGAAAAGGTTTGGGGATTTTTTGGTTTGGTTTTGTTCAGGTTCTTTTTTAAAGGCCTGTCTAAAGCATGCAGTAATCACTGGCCCTTACATAACATCCATCTCTCCAAAGAGAGACCCATTAAATATTTTAGAAGTAAACTTTCAGTTGGCATCTTTCAAAACATTTATTTCCAAAAATCTTCAGGCTAGAATTACCATTGTCTGGAATCCAATATGTCAGTAAAAACCTCAGAGCCTTCACTCTTAATAGCAAAATGGGCTGATGGGTAAACACATTGACAGCTGGCTCCTTTCTTGCTTTGCCATGCAAATCCTCTTTAACATAACTGGCTTGCACCCTAGCTTTCAAAGTGATGGCTCTGCCTAGTAGCCAATCTAATTGGATAAGCTTATAGCATATTTCCATTATAACAAAGAATCAGACCAAGACCTCCAAGATTTCCATAGACAGTCTAATGGAAAGACTATTGGACAGATAGTGCTACCATTTAGTGAACTGGCTCCCTGCTCAAATTAGTCAGTCCATCTAAGCCTCAGTTTCCCCATGTTAGAAATGAACCCATCTGATAGCTTCTTGGCTCACAGAGAAGGATGAGTCTCTGGTCTTTCTCCTGAGCAAGTCAATCACAGTGTTAGGTTATGTGTTGAGAAAGATGCAGTTATGTGAAAGCACTGAAAGAAATAATACGGTGCCTGTAAGATTTAAAAACCTTTCTAAGAAACTGACTTGAACAATAAGAAATTAAGACTAACAGTTGCCATTTGTTAAACAACTATTATGCTCCATGATTAACTAAATATTCATTTAACCTTGATAAAAAAATTTATGAGAACTATTATTACCATCAGGAATAGACTCTCTGAGATAGTGATTTTTCCAGGTTCACTCATCTAGTAAGTAGAAAAGTTGGAAAATAAGCCCAAGTCTCTCTGATTCCTAAACCACCTACATTAACTTTCTAATGAGGATATCAAGAGTTTGATGTATATGAATTAGTTAAGGATCATTAATATTTATAATGAAAGTGAAAGTGTTAGTCAAACCGTTGAGTCTGACTCTTTGTGACCCCATGGACTGTAGCCCGCCCAGGCTCCTCTGTCCATGGAATTCTCCAGGCAAGAATATTGGGAGTGGGTAGCCATTCCCTTCTCCAGGGGATCTTCCCAACCCAGGGACTGAATCCAGGTCTCCTGCATTGCTGGCAAATTCTTTACCATCTGAGCTACCAGGGAAGCCCTAATATTTATAATATGTGTGTATCTATGTAAACAAACATATTTATAATATGTGTATAAATATGCATAGCCTTTGAATACCACATACCTTACATAATAAACTGGGGTCTTATAAGCCTGTATGTGGACAATTTGGGAAGTAAGTCATTCCATCATCTGCTAAGGAATCTATATCTGGGGAGAATATTCAGTTTGTCTATGATGATCTAGAAAATCAAGGACTGTTTACTGTACAACTTCCCTTTTGCCTTCCCACCCTCCAACCTGACACATTCTCTTGATTAATTAATTCCTAATTGTCCAAATCTAAAAGATTCAAACATTTGGCTCAGCTCTCACTTTTGCTAGGACGACTTGGCTGAACTCTGGTCTCCCCTCTGTCCAGTGTCTGACTTTGGTGACCTAGCACTTTTCACACAGTGTTTTCTTGTCTTTTGTTTACCTCCTGTCTTCTCCACTGAAAAGAGTTCATTGTCTTATTCATCTCTGACTCTAGCAAATAGCATGAAGTTAGTTACATAGTCAGTAGATGTTTAACCAATGTGTGATGTATGGAGAGGAGAATGAACAAATGATCAGAACTCAGGGTACTTGGGCTTCCATGTAGCAGTGACACCCCTTTACAATTTCATATCCAGTTCCATAACCGATTCCTGTGACAGCCAAACTGATCTTTGAAACTTTTAGGGAATACAGGTATTTAAGATTTAAATATGAAAACCAGGAATTCCAGTGTCTGAATTCAACAGTCTAGCAGAATGATGGAATCAGTGACTACTTTATGGGGAAGATAGTTCCTCAATGATCAATTTCAATTTCTCCATTTGTCATTATGATCCTAATATAGATATAAGGCTATTCATTTTGCTTTACCAACAAAACCTGAGATTCAAACTTAAAGAGAAAGTAAGAAGATAATACAAAAATTCTGGGGCCAGATGATAGCTTCCCTGGTGGCTCAGATGGTGAAGAATCTGCCTGCAGTGCAGGAGACCAGGGTTTAGTACTTGGATCAGGAAGATCCCTTGGAGAAGAGAATGGCTACCCACTCCTTTAAAGGGCCCCCACTCAATATTTCTTTGTGCAAATCTAGAACAAAAACTTCCAACTACACAAATGTTAAAACTTGCAATCACTCTCTAAACTAAAATCACAAATTTGAGGAAAAAATACAAAATAATTTTTCAAAACAAAAAAAGTTCAAACTTTTCAAGTTTAAAGAGCAGCTAAGTCCACACAGAGGCAAACCAGACAGTTTCAGTACCCAGTTCAGTTTGTGTAGTATCACGTATTGTGAACACCATTCAAAATACTTATGACTTCAAGAACATTCTTGATCCAAATATTTTAAATATTGTCTTGCATTGACTGACTGAAAATGAAAGCCTCAAGCGAAGGTATCACAGTGGAACAGCACTTTTGAAAACACCCAAACCCGAAAACAATGCCAAGGGAAGGGCAGCTTCCTTACACTGCTAACAAAGGCAGGAAAATGAATAAGGTGAACGTCCTCACCAAAAGCTCTGACTCAAAACAATACACTTCGAGTTCAACTCAGATGGTCCTTTTATCCTCTCTATGGTGCACAGTGTACACGATTATGAAAGCCACGAGGTCTGGATGTGCGAGTGGCGAATTGAATTTATTTTGTTGAGACACCGATAGCCCTTGATCATGGTGGAACAGTAATTGTAGACTCTAGACTTTTGCTTTTCTATGATTTAAATCACTGCTAACACTTTTTTACCATGCTAATTATATTCATGTCTATTTGTAAACTGAGTCAAAGGAAACTAAAATATAAGATTATAAATGTGTTAAATATTAACTTCTCATTTTATGTGCACATGAGAAAAGAAATGATGGGACACTCGAATTTTGTTTGATGGGTGCTTGGGGAATTATTTTGCTATGTATGTTTCATTTGTTAATAGATTTGTTTGTTTTCCTGTGGCTATTTTGGACAGGCTATTAGATAACTGAAGCTGAGCTCAGAAAATGGATGTTTTCTTCATCTCCAAAAAGTCCAACAATTATTCTAAATATTCTTTCTCACTAAATTAAGTAGCTATTTTAATTCTAAGAAACTCAGCGTGAAAGAACTTTAAGTTGTTCAAAGATAAAACAGAATGCTTAACTACACACACTCTTCGAATATCCACTAGTAGAATTTTGGGACTAGTATACTTCTGGCGTGCTTCGATTCATGGGGTCACAAAGAGTCGGACATGACTGAGCGACTGAACTGAACTGATACCTCTGAATACTTCACTTACAAAAAAGTTGTAATCTTTAAACAAATTCCTAAGGAAAAATAGTTATAGATTGTGAGCAGTTTTAAAAACTCAGTTCCACAGATTACCAAAATGATTGACTTGGCTTGTCATGCATAGTATGCTATTCTAGGCATGTATTAATATATGTAGTTAAACGTGGTGTCGCGGTGTCTCATTACAACTGAGGGAAAATAGAGGTAGGATGATGTAATGGGCTGGGGTGGAACTTTGGGTCTAGACAAGCCCAAATTTAAATCCTGGTCTCACTGTGCACTGAATATGTGATTCCCTGATAGGTTACTGAATCTTTTCAAGTGTTGATGTCCAAATACAGACAAAACCCTTCACTATGTAGGAGTTGCACCTCTTGTGAAAGAAGACAATAATCCAACCAAGCAACAGTCAAAAAGAGTGCATTATATAGTATTGTAAAAATGATAAGGGTTATGGCAAAAAAAATCCTAGAGAAGGAAATGGCAATCCATTCCAGTATTCATGCCTAGATCCCATGGACAGAGAGGCCTAGAGGACAACAGTCCATGGAGTCACAAAGAGTTGAACACGACTGAGCAACAAATACATGGCAAAAAATAGAGCAAGGTGAGGGGGACTGCTAGAATGAGAGAGAGAGAGGTTTATGGTTTTCTATAGTGTGGTCAGGGGAGACCTCATGGAGAAGGTGATATCTTGGCAAAGACTTAAAAGAAGGTGAGAGAATGAGCCATACAGGTATTTGGAGTAAGTGAGTTCCTAAGAGCCTAGGGCAGAAGGGGAGAGTCTAAGCTGTAGATACAAATAAATGCATGCATGCATGCTCAGTCACTTTAGTCATGTCTGACTCTTTGTGACGCTATGGACTGTAGCCCATTAGGCTCCTCTAGGTGTCCATGGGATTCTCCAGGCGGAACACTGGAGTAGATGGCCATGCCCTCCTCCAACCCAGGGATGGAACTTGCATCTCCTGTGTCTCCTGCATTGGCAGGCAGATTCTTTACCCACTGAGCCACCTGGGAAGCCCAATAAATAAATGCAGTCTTGGCGTATAAATGGCATTAGAATGAGATGAAATGAGATCCCTAGGGAGTGAGTAGAGAATAATAGAAAAGGAAAAAGCACCAACAACAGAACCCTGGTGTTCAGGTTGGGGAAAAGAGAAGGAATCAGCAAAGAAGGCTAGGAAGGAGAGACTAGTAAGGTAGGAGTAAAATCAAGAGGGCGCATATCCTGGAGCCCCAGTGAAGAAAGACAGAAAGAGGAATCAACTCTGCCCAATGCAGTGAATAGTTCAGGTAAGATGAACATCTACCCTTTAGATGGTCTTAAAGCCTATTGTATTTCCCTCACTCAGCCTCTAAATCATAAAGCTCAAATTACCTAACAAAGAAATAGGCATATTGTCAAGTCAACTATATAGAAAATCCTAGCATGACTATAAAGCAGTATCCGGAATCTCTTGGAATTTATGTGATCACCCCATTTATTAACACATGTGTGTGCTAAGTCATTTCTGTAGTGTCCGACTCTTTGTGGTCCCATGGACTGTGGCCCACTAGGCTTCTCTGAACATGGGATTCTCCAGGCAAGAATACTGGAGTGGGTTGCCATTCCCTCCTCCAGGAGATCTTCCTGACCCAGGGATCAAATCACATCTCTTACATCTTCTGCATTGGCAGGCAGGTTCTTTACCACTAGCACCACTTGGGAAGCCCTTATTAATACATACCTGCTTCTTACTTGTGTATAGCAGTTAAATCCCACCCCATACTAGAGACCAAAAGGATGTGAAAATACTCACATGGTCCAGAGATACGGGAGAGTAAGAGTCAAGAGCAAGAATAGAAATGGACTGGTCCATGGGGTCACAAAGAGTCGGACACAACTGAGCAACTGAACTGAACTGAACTGAACTGATCACATAATAAATCTGAGGGCCAAGATGCTCTTAATGATTCTATCAGAAATAAAGAGTTTTCAAACAGCAGTTTGGAGATCAGTCCAGTTCAGTTGATCAGTTGTGTCCAACTCTTTGCAACCCCATGGACTGCAGCAGGCCAGGCTTTCCTGTCCATCACCAACTCCCAGAGTGTACTCAAATGCATGGAATCAAGTCAGTGATTCCATCCAATGATCTCATCTTCTGTCATCCCCTTCTCCTCCCACCTTCAATCTTTGTCCATGTCGGGGTCTTTTCCAATGAGTCAGTTCTTTGCATCAGGTGGCCAAAGTATTGGAGTTTCAGCTTCAGCATCAGTCCTTCCTTCAGGACTGCTTTCCTTTATGATGGACTGGTTGGATCTCCTTGCAGTCCAAGGGATTCTCAAGAGTCTTCTCCAACACCACAGTTCAAAAGCATCAATTCTTTGGTGCTCAGCTTTCTTTATAGTCCAACTCTCACATCCATACATGACTACTGGAAAAACCAGAGCTTTGACTAGACAGACTCTTGTTGGCAAAGTAATGTCACTACTTTTTAATACGCTGTCTAGGTTGGTCTTAGCTTTTCTTCCAAGGAGAAAGTGTCTTCTAATTTCAAGGCTGCAGTCACCATCTGCAGTGATTTTGGAGCCCCCAAAAATAAAGTCTGACACTGTTTCCATTGTTTCTCATCTATTTGCCATGAAGTGATGGGACCGGATGCCATGACCTTAGTTTTCTGAATGCTGAGTTTTATGTCAACTTTTTCACTCTCCTCTTTCACTTTCATCAAAAGCCTCTTTAGTTCTTCTTCACTTTCTTCCATAAGGATGGTGTCATCTGCATATCTGAGGTTATTGATATTTCTCCCAGCAATCTTGATTCCAGCTTGTCCTTCATCCAGCCTGGCATTTCACATGATATACTCTGCATAGAAGTTAAATAAGCAGGGTGACAATATACAGCCTTGACGTACTCCTTTCCCTATTTGGAACCAGTCTGTTGTTCCATGTCCAGTTCTAACTCTTGCTTCTTGATCTGCATACAGATTTCTCAGGAGACAGGTCAGGTGGTCTGGTATTCCCATCTCTTTCAGAATTTTCCACAGTTTGTTGTGATCCACACAGTCAAAGGATTTGGTGTCAGCCTTTAGAGATCTTTATTCTCCTCTTTTGCTCTATTTGTTTTCCACAGCATTTATCACAGTGGCTATCATGAGAATGTGCCTCTCAGACATCCAACTATTGGAAAATAATTGACCACAGGGTCCCAGCTGTTGTACTCTGAAATCCATCCCTGTATTTGCTCTAAGACCATGCCTCTTATGGAGAAGGAAATGGCAACCCACTCCAGTACTCTTGCCTGGAAAATTCCATGGATGGAGGAGCCTAGTGGGCTACAGTCCATGGGGTCGCAAAGAGTTGGACACGACTGAACGACATCACTTCATGCCTCTTAAGAGTTACTCCCAGCCGTTGATTGAATCTAGCAAGAATGCTAAAGTAGGCTTATTCCTGGGAGACACAGGACATCTTGGTGGCTGACTTTGGCTCCAGTGCTCTCTGATAGACTTGCCAATCTTCCTTGAACTGCACAATAAATTGGGCTGTTTCCACCCGATTTTCCTTCACTCTAGTCAGATTTGCACCATGTTCTGACCACTCTCCCAGACCTCCCCATCTCCAGCCTTTGCTGTCTACCTCTCCATTCTCTCTCACACTGTCAGTCTCCTAATAAAATCAAACATATTTAATCCATCTTGGACTCAGACCAACATAGTCATCTTCTCACGTCCTGTGTTTTGCTTGTTTATTATATTTTATGTTTTACTGCCCATTAGAATGTAAGTTCCAGCAGAGCAGGAATTTTGTTTATCCATGTATGTCAAACATCTAGTAGAATGCCTAGTACATTGTTGGTGCTCAACAAATTTGTGCAGAATAAATGGACAGCAAAGGCTTACAATTAGCAAATTAGCAAATTCATATTATCAATGAAATAACTGAATAAACACATGATGATCCCAATCCGTTATCACAGCTTTGCTGCCTCCTCAGTTCCCTGATTCTCTTATCTAATCTAGCCCTTCCCTTACACTAGAAAATACTTGGGTTTCCCCATTACAGAAATGAGATTTGAGAGGTAAATTGTTTTTAGGAAAAGATCCAGGTTAATAATTGGATGACTGCCATCTGTTCTGGGCAGCCAATATGCAATTTTGACTGAGATATTTCTCACTATCATTCTCTTGTCTTTAATTTCAGCCAGGATCTGCAGATAAACAAAACTGAAATTTTTGATGGTTAAATATTCATCCAATAGCAATCAAACTTGGTCCATACCTGATCAATTCTCCCATTCTCTAGTCTCCCTAAATGTCTCTTGAGAATGGACGAGTAAGGACAAACTATTCTCAAATATAACTTCAGATTCTGGAAACAGGGTTCTATGGTGGGATGGCTTTAAATGACAGTATGGGGAAGTCTTTTCTCACTGGGGCCACTAAGCTTACTTAAGGAGATTCCTACAGGGTTCCAACTAAGGGGTTTAAGCCCAGCTCTAAGTGTTCTGGAAGCTAGATGGAGGAGGAAGCTGGGGGCCCAACTCTTTCTCACAAAGGTGGATGTAATCTTCAGCCTATCTTGGGCAGACCTGATGAATGACTGTTAGAAAATCCAGGTTCCAGTCCTGGCTTTGCTGTTTATTATCTGTATGGCAAATGACCTCTCTGATCCTCAGCTCCCTCATTTTTAAAATAGGGCTAAAATCTTCCAGCCTCTTGTAAGATAAATCTAACGTAAAGAATTTGCCTTTAGAGGGTACTCAAGAAATATTAGCCATTATTATTACTGATATTGATAATGCAAAGGAAAGTAAACCATTTGTTCGATGTTTGGGTTATCCTTTTAACTTCTTTAGCTGAATATTGATATGAAAGTGCTTGACAGCATCTACACATATAACAATGAGGTAGATGGTAATTAGGATTTATTGCATCAAAATTTAATTAAAGAAAGGGTAGGGGAAAGAAAACAGACAAAGTCAATCATAAAGCTTCCAAGACTGCTTCGAGCTAAGAGTTTCACTGGGCTTGACTTCTTTTTGCCAAAGGGCCAAGGAATTCTCACATGGTGTCAGACTACATGAGTTACAGAATGTCTCATCACACTTTCAAAGTCTCCACACTCCTTTCTCCTGTGTAACTGGTGAGGTCAAAATGGCCACCTTCCTGAGTGTCATTGCTGAACAAGGTGCAAGAAAGAAATCCATCCCACAGAAGTCCAAGACAGAAATAACAGAGAGTGGTCTTGACATTTAAACTGCACTGAACACGGCTGATGGACCAAGTTCTTAACAGAGTCACGTCACTGTCTTTAATTTCTCCATGACCTAAAGATTCCAAACTTTGAAACACACTGCTGGAATAGGAGGAGAAGGAAGAGGTGAGGACAGCCTGATGTAAATTTACCACTAGATTAAATTCTAAAGTTGCTCCAGAATTTTGTATTAGTATCTGAAAGCAATCAAAGGAAGAAAAGCAAGCAAGTGACTTGGCCCAGTCAAGGTAAGGCTCCGTCTGGTAGAGAGAGAGTAGGGGTCACCAACTTTGTACAAACCCACACATGCAGAGGTCTGGTTGTGTGTGGCTAGAGCAGAGGCTGATGAAACACACAGCGTGGGCTCCTGGTGCTACTCCTAGAGAAGAATGAATTGGGAAAGGAACAGTTAATAAGAAACTGTGCCTTGCTCACTGTGCACGTTGCAACAAAGAGCTGGCAGCTCCTGAAGGAAAAGGGCTTGTGCCGCTGCCGTTCAAACTTGTCAGTCAGCCTGTGCCAGCAGCCTCAGCGTCTGCCTCCCCGGCACACCCTCATTACATGTGTCTGTCTGGGCTGATCTGTACATCTGCTCAGAGGCGCTCCTGCCGAGTCGGGGATTTCTGCTTTTCTCCACCAGTGCAGGAGTGGGTCTCTCCTGGCTTCTCTTCTGTCACCTCCACTCCTCTCCCCAAGGAGGCTCCTGCTTTATGGTAGCTTTGGACTTCCCTCACTGGCTGCCTGTCCCCGACTTCTAGAATGGAAGAAGCTGAGCTGGTGAAGGAGAGACTCCAGGCCATCACAGTAAGTCTGCCTAGTTATAACTCACAGAGGCGCTTGCTTACAGGGACGACAGACACGTTGCTTGCTGCCCCTGCTGCTGAGCCCCATTAGTGAAAAAACAGAACTGTCACCTTTCACGGGCAAGTCTCTGCCGCTCTCTTAACCCTGATGACCCTCTGTAACTCTTGGGCTTCCGAACCTAAGTAGAGAGCAAATGTTCTTGATTTTCACAAAAACCGTACCTATGTTTTAAATAGCAGTCAGAAGCTTTTAAGGCACTTTGGCTACACTATCGTGTACCTGAAAAACAGATTTTCCTTACATTTATATTTGACAAATACTAGATCAAGAAACTGATCTTCAACTTGGAAACTTTTTAGAACAATTAATTCACCAAAAAGTGAAAATCTTTTAAAAGGAGAAGAAAAAAGAAATTAAGAAAACAACTTGATGCTTTTTATTTGTAGTTGTGGTGGTATGTTCCACAAAGCCTCACAGAATTCAAACGAATGTAGTTGTACTTTAGCTAAGGATTAAACAAGAGAAAAGTAGGTAAAAGCATGTATCAGATTAATTCTAAGATATCAGTTTCCAGCAGAGTCACAAACTGAATAAAATCCTGATAAAGGAATGTAATGCATGCAATGCAATGGATTTGGAAAATATTTTGTTAATACCAGGAAGGAGAATAGTGAGTGCATTTTTTATGTTTGTTCTGGGAAAGAGTCAAAGTATGAAATGAATTACTTTCCTTAAGTGATCCAGCTTTTTTTCAATTTTACAAAGTCTTCTATTTGGCAGTCACCTGCAAATCTCTGGCACAATCATTTATCATTGGCTACAATTTATTATATAATTTTTTTAAAGAAAAAACACTTTAGAAATCAACATTCCATTTTTTCAGCATTTTCTGACACTGAAATTAGCTGTCAGAGTACTGTTCAAAAACTGATGCATAATATCACAGATGTGGGTTTATTAATTTAAATGTATATTGGACATTACTATCTATAAAAATAACTCTTTCCTGTCTTGTGAAAAGAAAACTGATGCAAAATTAGAGTGAATAGAAAGGTATTATTCTTTGCTCTTCAAATTCTCATAGCATAAATTATTATTATGCTAAGCCCAATTTAGAATTTTTATTAAACAGATACAAAGTTTCAGTTCCCCTCAGAAAGCATTCAGTAACTTGAAATATTTTCTCAGCCAATGGTTTAGGAACCAAAAGTCCACAGATAAAGTTGGCACTTTTCCATAAGGCAGTGCTCTCGAAATGTCCAACTCCTAATTAGTTCATTTTCCTTTCTTCAGAAAACCTTGGTTTGGATTATTGTTTGTTTTGCTTTGTTCTTTTTGTTGTTAAACTCAGCCACTGTTTCAGCTGTCTTGCTTTAAGGGACAGGAACTGGGCCCTGCTCTGTTGTTTTTGGCGTGGGCCTTTTACATTACAGCTGTTGTCTAAAGGTTACTTTATCAGACTGTGTGAGTTGTGTGGGCACAAGCTCTGCTTTTCCTGACCCTTCTATCTTCTAATTAACTAAATTAAATCATATATCCGATGAAATCCACCCGTAGCTCCTTCTTCCACATTTTCCTTTTTGAATCGCAGCCTACCCTTACTTCAGCCCTTATTACGCCCGCTGCACTTTACAACTCCTACTGAAGCAGCGCATGTTCTAAGGTTAAGACCGCACTCAGGAAAACGGAATTTTCACGGAGGGTTCCAACTTCAAATAAAACTAGGACAAAAGTCATAATGCTTTAAATATCTTACAAGCAGACCAGAGAGTAAATAGATTCCTGAATATACTGGTGTGTACTTTTATGATGATTAAAAAACAATAATAATAACAACTAGTTTTTGGATTATTTCGTTAGCTTAACCATATCCCATTAGAAAGAATAAGCATATCTAGAAAGCAAAATTACAAAATAATTATATTTTGGAAGTAAAACACTTGTATAAAATTGTAGAGAAAAAATTGAGAAAAGTTTATGGGGACAAATTTCCCCTAGTCTATACCTCACTGGACCAAGTCCAGTCACATAGGTCAGCACTGAAGATGAACAAATGGAGCACTGGTGTGTCCATGGAAACAACACATCCACTCATCTCCCTCCCGGACGCCCTGGGAAATGCCAGCTCTCTCCACCCTTGCCTTACCCAGGAAGCCACCTCAGCTATTCCCCTTCCCCCTAGGGAAATGAAAACACAGTGTCCAGAGAGTTTTCAGGGATTGTCTCGCTTTTAGAAGCACTTAAAATCTTCAGACTCTCAGACCTAGACTAAAATTCAGAGACAATAATCTCATCTTAATTGTTTTAATTCTATTTCCCTACACTGAAATATATTTTATATTTTAAGAACAGAATTTTGTACTTTAAGAACAAAATCAAAAGACAGTTGCCCAATGGAACCAAACACAGCAATTCAGACTTCACTTTATTAGAAAACAAAATTTTCAACATTCTAAGATCTATTTGATTTTCATACTAAAATTTAGTCCTCTAATTCTTAGCTGAGAAATGAAATAATTTTCACTGCAATATTTATTCCACGTGATTTTGAGGGTCCAAAAAGTCATTATTTCTGCTGTAAGAAATTTAAAAAATAAATGTATATGCCTGAAACTTGATAGAATCAAGTGCCAGTCTTCTTGTTCCTCTTTTGAAAAGAAACAGATTGAACACAGCAAGTATGTGGAATGTGACATTAGGCTTTCAGATTGAAAACTAAATCACTGTGATGGTGCCTTTATTTCTCATACCAGTAAGTTGAATTTTAGATTGTTTAGAAGGCTTCCCAAGGCTTAAAGGGAATAAAAGAAAAAATTATGAAAGTACACAGAAACAATTGCTTACACAGGGTACTTTATTTGGTTGGAGAAGGAAAGAGCAACCCAGTCCAGTATTTTTTCTAGAAAATTTCATGGACAGAGAAGCTTGGAGAGCTAAAGTCCGGGGAGGTCACAAAAAATCAGACACAACTGAGCAACTGAACATGCATTTCATTTGGGTATACCAAGTATGGATTCTATTTTGTATACTCACTCTCATGTTTCTCCTTCATTACCTTATCCAGGTACAGGCATACCTCGGAGATACTGCAGATTTGGTTCTAGATCACTTTGATAAAGCAAATATCACAATAAAGTGAGTCACATGAATTTTTCAGTTCCCAGTGCAGACAAAAGTTATGTTTCAACTATGTAACATAACACAATATTACTATGTCTAAAAAATAACACACATGCGTGAGTGCTAAGTTTCTTCCGTTGTGTCCGACTCTCCTCTACGACGCTTAACTCCAGGCTCCTCTGTCCACAGGATTCTCCAGGCAAGAATACTGGAGTGGATTGCCATCCCCTCCTCTAGGAGATCTTCCTGACCCAGGGATAGAATCCACATCTCTTAAGCTTCCTGCATTGGGAGGCAGGTTCCTTACCACTAGCGCCAGCTGGGAAGTCCTCAATTTAAAAAATACTGCTAAAAAATGCTAACCATCATCTGAGTCTTCTGAGAGTTGTAATCTTTTTGCAGTAGTAGCATCAAAGATCACTGATTACAAAGACAAACAGTGTATGTTTTCACTTGTATGTGAAACCTAAAAAAATAAAGCAAATGAACAATTATAACAAAGCAGAAGTGGATTCACAGATACAGAGAAAAAACTAGTGGTTTCCAGAATAGGGAAAGGGGTTGGGTAGGGGCAAAGTGGGTAACGGGGATTAAAGGTACAAACTATTAGCTAAAAAATAAATGTTATAAGGACATAATGTACAACACAAGGAAATAGTCAATATTTTATATACCTTTGTATGAGTACAATCTATAAAAATATTGAATTGCTAGGTTGTACACCTGAAACTAATATAATATTGTAGGCTAACTATGTTGTTGTTGTTTAGTCATTAATCCATATCCAACTCTTTTGTGACCCATTGACCTAGCCCACCAGGCTTCTCTATCCATGGGATTTCCCAGGCAAGAACACTGGAGTGGATTGCCATTTCCTTCTCCAGGATATCTTCCCAGATCAGGGATTGAAAATGCGTCTCCTGCATTATCAGGCAGAATTCTTTATCACTGAGCGACCAGGACAGCCCTCAAGTCACTATGCTGCTCCTGCTGCTGCTGCTAAGTCTCTTCAGTCATGTCCAACTCTGTGTGACCCCATAGACGGCAGCCCACAAGGCTCCCCCGTCCCTGGGATTCTCCAGGCAAGAACACTGGAGTGGGTTGCCATTTCCTTCTCCAATGCAGGAAAATGAAAAGTGAAAGTGAAGTCGCTCAGCTGTGTCTGACTCCTAGTGACCCCATGGACTGCAGCCCACCAGGCTCCTCCATCCATGGAATTTTCCAGGCAAGAGTACTAGAGTGGGGTGCCATTGCCTTTCCTCAATTAAAAAAAAAAAGACTGCTCACAAAGGGAAAAAAACAAGAACAAAGATCACTTATCATACATCACCATAACAAATATAATAATGAAAAAGTTTGAAATATGGCAAGAATTACCAAAATGTAAAAGTGATCAAAAGCTGTTTAAAAAAAATGGTGCCAATAGACTTACTCTGTACAGAGTTGTCACAAACTTTCAAACTGTTTTAAAAAAGCAGTATCTATGGAAATAAATACTATATATCTAGCGAAATAAAAGTGAAGCACAATAAAACGGGGTACATCTGTGCCAACTTTTAACTTACTAAATTAATAAATTAATTAATCTCTAAGTATCTCTTAGCCAAAGAGTTTAAGTTTTCAATTATAAATGTAAAACAGAATACTTCAAACTAAGTAAATATTATATTGATTAAAAAGTCTCTTGAGGCTTAAGTTAGAAGACAGTATTTTAACAAATAGCTGATTTTTATACTAAAGGAGAACTATTAAAGAAGGCTAGAAAGTAGACATGCACTTTAAATATTATCAGAACTGAGGCTACCAATGTCTCCAGTGTTCTCTGAAAGAATGACATGAAGGACTGAGTTATCTCTTCAGAGTTCCTCTCTGGAAGTAGACATGGTACACCTCGAAGAATGATGAAATGGCCCAAGTGGAATTTCCCACAAAAACAGAAATATCTTCTGATAATCAGTAATATCCTATATACCGTTCCTACCCTCCTTCCCAAGCAACACATTTTCTTATTTCCATTCCCATGGTGGCATTAGGAAAATATTGTTACTAAATAACAGGGGATACTCAGGCTGGAAAACTCATAGATCTTAAACTGCAGGAGATCATACAAGTGCACAAAAGTAGTACTTTGGGGCTGGGGTTGGGGGACAGTTAGTGAGCTCAAAAAAATCCTGAGAACTAGAATCAATATATAGAGAACAAACCCAGCTGAGGAGAAAA
This sequence comes from Bos indicus, assembly GCF_029378745.1. Taxonomy (NCBI): domain Eukaryota; kingdom Metazoa; phylum Chordata; class Mammalia; order Artiodactyla; family Bovidae; genus Bos; species Bos indicus. The sequence goes on along the minus strand of NC_091762.1, from coordinate 44,005,451 downwards.
TGGGTAAGAATAAAGCTGACATTTTTACTTCATTCAGGTTTAACTTTTAGCTGTTAGAAATGCACATTATCCACTCATTCTCTCATTCTGTTTTTCAATTAAAGGTTATTGAGCATTTACTAAGTGCCAAACCTCATTCATTTTTCACTTCAACAATATATGTACTCAGTCTCTTAGCCATGTCTGACTCTTTGCAACCCCATGAACTGGAGCCCGCCAGACTCCTCCATCTGTGGGATTATCTCAGCATGAATATTTCATCTTCCAGGGGATCTTCCCAACCCATTTATCAAACCTATATCTCTTGTGGCTCTTGCATTGGCAGGCGGGATTCTTTACCACTGAGCCACCTGGAAAACCCTCAACAACATACAATATTTATTTACATCTCATGTTTTTAAATGAAAAGAAGTGAAATAAGAGGAATTAGGAGTGTCAGAGGGGCTTCCCTGATAGCTGAGTTGGTAAAGAATCCCCCTGCAATGCAGGAGACCCCGGTTCGATTCCTGGGTCAGGAAGATCCCCTGTAGAAGGGAAAGGCTACGCACTCCAGTATTCTGGCCTGGAGAATTCCATGGAGTGTATAGTCCATGGGGTCACAAAAAGTTGGACACGAATGAGCAATTTGCACTTTCACTTTCAGGAGTGTAAGAAGTGAGATGGGATAGGTTGCAATTTGTAGTAAAATGGTCAGGAAGGGCCTCAAGGAAAGGGTGACATTTGAACATGGATGAAGGAGGTGAGCTTGTCAAAAGTTAGACAATGGCAGTAATCACAAGAACAAGCACCTGCCTAGGACTGACTCCATTTGGTAATGAGCCATATAAAGCCCTGACACTGGAATTTGAGCAACAGAGCCAGATTTGCCAGCCAAAGCTGCTCATGACGCAAAATAATCAAGAGCTCTACATTTCCCCAGATCCACTCCCTATTTGGTTCCACTCCCAAGGAATTTTTTCTAGACTTGTAAACATAGGAATGTAGGAGGCAGAAAGTTCTTTGAATAAAACAGAAATCTAGTCAATACAAGTGAAAGTGAAGTCGCTCAGTCATGTCCGACTCTTTGTGACCCCATGGACACCAGGCTCCTCCGTCCATGGGATTTTCTAGGCAAGAGTACTGGAGTGGGTTGCCATTTCCTTCTCCAAGAGTCAATACAAAGACCACTATTAAAACAGTAAGATAAATACACATAGATCCTAGTTACTTCTCTTTTTTAATTCATTAATTCTGTTTCTGGCTGTGCTGGGTCTTCGTTGCTACCTTCAGACTTTCTCTAGTTGCAGCACGTGGGCTTAGTGTTCAGGCTCTTGACTATAGAGCTTAGGCTCAGTAGTTGTGGCACACGGGCTTAGTTAGTCCTTGCTTGGCATGTGGGATCCTTCCAGCTCAGGGATCAAGCCTGTGTCCCCTGCATGGCAGGCAGATTCTTAACCACTGGACCACCAGGGAAGTCCCTCTAGTTACTTCTTTAGCACATGCCTCCTCTCACTGGACACTCCACCTCATCTCATTCACTTTTCCCAATACCCGGTATTTTCTAACAGTTCATATGACAGTTAATGACCTCGAAGCAGGATCTGCTACATAATATGTGAGGCCCAATACAAAATGAACATGTGGGGACCCTTGTTCAAAAAGTATTCAGAATTTCAAGGTGGTAACAGCAAAAGTTTAAAAACATTCAAATGAAGCTCTGGGCCCCTCTGAGAGTGGTGCTGCCATGTATGACTTCCCAGGTCATATGTCCAAGAAGCCCAGTCCATCTCTTTCCTATTCATTCCTTCTGTACAAATGAGAGCATGAAAACAAGTGCAAACCAGCCTGTATGTCAACAGAAGTTAGACCCTAACATGTATTTGGATCATTGTGTTGTTTAGAATTCTAAGGACACCTTAAAATAATAATGACTAAAAGGAAGCATAGTGAACCATTGTTTCACTGCACCTCATGGTTAAGACAGTTATGGAAAGAACTCCCAATTTGTCATGACCGTCCCAAGACATCCACAGAAAGATGGTACGTGGAGATGTAGGAATCTCCTAAGCAAAGATGTCCTGTGCCAGTATACTCAAACAATAAAGCCTCTGCACAATTTTCCACAATGCTATGCTAAGATTACAGGTTTCTTCCAGAGAGGGAAAGGTTTCTTAAAACAAAAGTGCTATGCCACATTTCTTTGCCAAACATAATAGCCCACCCACAAAGGAGACCATGTGATGAGGTACAATAATTTTGATGCCTTGTTAAGGAAACTACTTTTTGATAATCAGGGATGGTTTTTCCAGTGTGCTATGGAGTGATAATGCTACTCTGCCAAGCCCTCTACTGACAAGGATCCCCATGAACTTCCTCAACATTACTAGATGGTGAAAAGGAAAAGCTGCTTCTTTAGAAAACTGTGATTAAAACAAGCCAGAGACTAAGTGACTAAATCTAACAACAGTCTAAACAATACAGTGTAGTTCAGGCTAGAACCAAAGCAGAGTTTCCACTTCCTAATCTACAGACTGAAACTACCTAGCTTCTCTAAAAATATGATCAGAATATTTTAATTTATTCAACTTATTTAAATGGCAGTGGTGTCATTCTGGGAAACTCAAGAAGCTTCCTCACCAGGAGCCCTGTGACATGTCAACTTTCCTAAAACACCATAGGAATAATTTGAGTGAGATCCATACTTACAGTTTTTATGTAAAACCCCAGTGACTGAGTGAGATTCACTCAAATCATTTTAGACATACAGCCAGGCAATTTTCTGAACCTCTAGCTTCTGTCTTAAGCATGAAGTTTTCAATGTGTAACTGCATCAATAATTAACATGGAGTGATACAACATGTTAAACGGAGACATAACAGCTACTCAAAATCTATCTATACTACCAAATCTAGATATAAAGACATCTCAAGGACAAGAATTCTGCAATTAAAAATAATAACACCAAACTCCGAGTCCATCTCTTCTCTACCCCACCCCTCTTGGCAACCACAAGTCTGTTTTCTTTTATCTCTGTGAGCCTATTTCTGTTTTGTAGATGGGTTCACTTCTGTCATATTTTAGATTCTGCAAATAAGTGGTACCATATGGTATTTGTCTTTCTCTTTCTGACTTACTTCACTTAGTATGATAATCTCTAGGTATATCCATGTTGCTGCAAAGGGCATTATTTCATTCTTTTTACAGCTAAGTATCTGTATATACCACATTTCTTTATCCTTTCATCTGTCAATGGACGTTTAGGTTGCTTCCATGTCTTGGCTATTGTGAATAGTGGTGCTCTGAACATGGGCTTTTCTGGTGGCTCAGTGGTAAATAATCCACCTGCCAATGCAGGAGACGCTGGTTCAATTCCTGGGTCAGGAAGATCCCCTGGAGAAGGAAATGGCAACCCACTCCAGTATTCTTGCCTGGGGAAATCTCATGGACAGAGGTGCCTGGAAGGCTACAATCCATAATGGGTCATAAAAGAGAGTCAGAATGACATTGACTAAACAACAATGAACATGGGGTGCATGTATCTTTTTATTTTTTTATCTTCTGGATTATATAGTTTGGGGAGTTTGGGGTTAGTAGATGAAAACAATTACATATAGAGTGGATAAGCAACAAGGTCTTACTGTATAGCACAGAGTATTGTATTCAATATCCTGAGATATTGATATTCTCAGGATATTCAATATCCTGAGATATTGATATTCAATTCCTGAGATATTGATATTGAGATATTGATATTGATATTCTCAGGATATTCAGTATCCTGAGATAGAAAAGAATATTTATAAAATGTATACATGTATGTATAACTGAATCTCTTTGCTGTACATCAGAAATTAACACAACTGCACAGCAAAGAGATTAAGTTATATGTACATTATACATTTTAAAAATATTCTTTCGATATTTGGCAAAACCAATACAATATTGTAAAGTTTAAAAATAAAATAAAATTTAAAAATAAATAAATAAAATAAAATTCACTAAAAGAAAAAAAAGAATTCTGATACAAAAAGAAGTAAAAAGATAGAGCAAGTGCATCCATACAAGGTTGGAGAAAGCCCTAGATTAAAGTAGAACCAAAGAAGATTATGTCCCATCAGAAAAAAAAAAAAAAGAAATTAACACAACTTTGCAAATCAACTATACTTCAATTTTTTTAAAAATAGAAAAAATAATAACTTTGGGGATTAATATATGCATACTACTATATCACTTCATGGCAAATAGATAGGGAGACAGTGGAAACAGTGTCAGACTTTATTTTTTAGGGCTCCAAAATCACTGCAGATGGTGACTGCAGCCATGAAATTAAAAGACACTTACTCCTTGGAAGGAAAGTTATGATCAACCTAGATAGCATATTTTTACCAACAAAGGTCCGTCTAGTCAAGGCTATGGTTTTTCCAGTGGTCATGTATGGATGTGAGAGTTGGACTGTGAAGAAAACTGAGCACCGAAGAATTGATGCTTTTGAACTGTGATGTTGGAGAAGACTCTTGAGAGTCCCTTGGACTGCAAGGAGGTCCAACCAGTCCATTCTAAAGGAGATCAGCCCTGGGTGTTCTTTGGAAGGAATGATGATAAAGCTGAAACTCCAGTACTTTGGCCACCTCATGCAAAGAGTTGACTCATTGGAAAAGACTCTGATGCTGGGAGGGATTGGGGGCAGGAGGAAAAGGGGACGACAGAGGATGAGATGGCTGGATGGCATTACCAATGCAATGGACATGAGTTTGAATGAACTCCAGGAGTTGGTGATGGACAGGGAGGCCTGGCGTGCTGCAACTCATGGGGTCTCAAAGAGTCGGACACGACTGAGCAACTGAACTGAACTACTATATATAAAATAGATAAACAACAAAGACCTACTGTATAGCACAAAGAACTATACTCCATACCTTGTAATAACCTATAATGGGAAAGGATATGAAAAAATATATATATATATACATATACATATATATGTATATATATAACTTTATATGTATAACACATATATGTATATAATTGAATCACTTTGCTGTATACTTGAAACTAACACAGCATTGTTAATTAACTATACTTAAATTTTAAAAAGATAAAATAACAATAGCAGCACCTATTCTTGGCATACCATTTAGGCTTAAAAAATAAAAATAAAACATTCATATTCATTATCTTATTTGTCCAAACAGTCCTATGAGTGTTTTCAAAAGTAGATGTTACCATTTCCATTTTATAGTTGAAGAATCTAAGATCGAGGAAAGGAATTAGTTAAATAGTGGAAGATAGCAGTCTCTGCTCATAACATCACAATAAATTCTAAAAAACACTAAAACTACAATCTTCACCCTTGTTCAGAACTTCCTCTGTTTTTCACTCTTAATAAAAGTTTGAAATGGAGCAAAGAGAAGAATCTTTGGAGGTTCTTCTTCATTCAATCACATTTTCTAACCCAAACTTTCTTCACTTAATCACATTTTTTAACCCAATCCTACAGTCTCTTATCCTCATCCCCAAACTGTTAGAAGTAGAAGTGGGAAAGGAAAGAATGTAATGCCATTTCAGAAGCATTTGTTATCACTTGAAGAACCACTTTTCAGAGTACCTCATATTCTAAGCCTCTGTTACTTTCTCCCCACCCCACTGTTGTGACATAGTTTCTTCCCTTCCAACCAGGATTTCTTAAGGCAAAGACACTGTTGCATCTCTCATAGCCCCTCAACACTAGTTGAATCACAAAAAACCATCATGAATGCATAAGTGAGTGAATAAAGATTGTCAAGCTGAAAGCGGGGGAGAAACCTAATGATTGCTTGCCCAGCTAACACATTTTTTTTATTGAAGACATGGTCACAGCTTAGCATCACCCTTTGATTATTCAGGGGCTTATTTTGTGTTTGTTGTGTATTCTTATTTTATTTTGTCACTATTCATTAGAACAAACAGGAAAAGATAGACAAAGGAATAAAAGAGTAGAACTTTAACTGGATTCTATTTAGAGATCTGTCAAAATTTGTTGTAAAGCCAGGAAACAAGAATAAGATTACTAAATAAAATGAGGTTTAGAAATTTTGTGCTTTTTAACTCACCACATAAGTAGTAATGATAACTACATCCAAATCCCATGGCTAACATAAGAATTAGGGTTTTTCAAAGGTAAATTCAGAAATAATCACAGGACCAGGAGAAGACTTGGGGATTTCTTGGTCCACATTCCCATCCCCATTACAACAGGCTCAAGAGATGCTCATCCAGCTTCTCCTTGAGCACTTCCAAAATCAGGTGGATTAATATCTCTCAAAATACCCTATTCCATTTAAGAAAAACTCTCTGTGCTGTGTTCTGACATAATGTGCCAGAATCCAGTTTCCTTTAACTTCTTCCCAGTCATCTTGACTCTAGTCACTGAAGCTGTATACCTTCATTTTCTTGATTTCAATCATTCCTCATATTACAGGCTCATTCTAGAAAATGAAAGTGAATGTTGCTCAGTCGTGTCCAGCTCTTTGCGACCCCATGGTCTGTATAGTCCATGGAATTCTCCAGGCCAGAATACTGGAGTGGGAGAGCTTTTCCCTTCTCCAGGGGATCTTCCCAACCCAGGGATCAAACCCAATTCCCCCACATTGCAGGCAGATTCTTTACCAGCTTTTAATGTCCATGTCACTCTTAAAATTTGGTGCTGAGAGTTGAATAGAACACTGACCTGTACAAAATGTTTAATGCTGTATATAATCTCCCTTGTTTGGCGAATTGAATTTCTACAGATATATTTGGGAAGTGATACAGGGTGGTATAAAAAGCATTATCTTTGGAATTTATAGAAAATTAGGCTCGATACCAATTCCAACACTAGACCAACCTTATGATTTGGGGATGCTGATAAACTCTCTGGTCCTCACATCAGTGTCTCTAAAACTAATAGCAATTAAATTGAAAACTCAATATTCAAATATACAGTGAATATACAAAAATCAAAAGCTTCCTGAAAAACAACAGTCAGAAATTGTAATGTAAAAAAGTGAGACATGACCAACCATGCATGATGTAATGTGAAAGTAATCCATTCCTGATAGCTACATTTAGGAAAAAAAAAAAAACAGTTAAAGCCTAAAAATAATTTTATTTAGGAAATGTGAAGAATTTATATGAAGAAATCTTTATGTTTTATACCTACTAAGGAACTGCACAGGATATATATAATGAAATTTTACTAAGTGATATATATGTCTAGAGAGACACACTGTTTCTTGAGGTAAAGTCTGAAGACAAAAAATGTTCTTACATATTTTCAAATGCAATTCCAATCAAAATCTCTAAGGAAGCATTCTTATTCACTTCTGGTGGCACAATGAAATTGTTAAAACAGGATAATTCTGCAATCAGTACAAGAAAACTCAGAAACTGTTTTACCATTTGACCAAGAATGTTATTAACAAGTAAACAAATACTAAACAAAAATAAGAGATGCATACAAGATGTATTCTTAAGACGTTCATAAGATAGCAAAATCATTTCTCAGAGTTTTTAGTAAAAAGCGGAATCCAATTCAATGTCCAAAAGTAGGGATTAGCTGAATAAATACAGTGCACATATACAGGTTTGTAAATATACTTGCAAATATGTACATATATATATATATATAATGGAATAATAAGTTTCCATTAAAAATAATTTAGAAGACTAACGACGTGGTATATCATCATTTCATGATATATTAAGAGAAATAAGATTACAAAATGTGTAACAAACAATTCCAGCTTTATATGAGGTATAACATATCATGCAGATTTAAATCATATATAACAGTATCAATCTCTGATTATCTCTGGATAGTGATAATTATTATTAGGAGTAACTTTTAAAATTCTACCAGTGTACGTGAGTTTTTATCTGCTTCTTTGGCTGTTTGTTTGGTTGGCTGGTTTGTTGGTTGGTAATTTTGGTTTAGTAGACAGTGATGAAGCATAAGGAACAGGCTGAATTTTCCATTTAGTTTCTATCGGAATTAAATAAAATGATTGCAAAATTCAATGGGAAAAATAAAGTACTGCTGCTAATCAAGATATTTTAGAGGAAAGCAACGAAGGAAAACTTGCCCAATAAAATGTCAATTTATCTCATTGGTGGTACATAGTATTAGTACAAAAATCTATAACTAAAGACACACACAGATAAACTGGAGCCAGACCCTAGTGTACAATTTTTAAACGTAAATGATAAAATTAGTAAATAAAAAAAGTAAACCAATAAGAAAGAATTGTTTGATCAAGTTTCAAATGTAGTTAAAATTTGGGGGGAAATAATTAGACCCTCAGCATTTACCATAAGTCAAAATTAAGACCCTCAGCATTTACCATAAGTCAAAATTAATTCAGCTGGATTTAAGAGTGTTTAAAAAACTCTTTAGAAAACTAGAAGAAAATATAGATGAATAATTACTGTATCTCAAAAAGTAAAAGATACTAAAAATATAAAAGCAAAAAAAAAGGGGGGGAGCTTCCCAGGTGGCACTACTGATAAAGTACCCGCCTGCCAATGAAGGACACATAGGGACAAGGGTTCATCCCTGGCTCAGGAAGATCCCTTGGAGAGGGGCATGGCAACACACTCCAGTATTCTTGCCTGGAGAATCCCCATGGACAGAGGAGCCTGGCAGGCTACGGTGCATAAGGTCACAAAGAGTCGGTCAGGACTGAAATGACTTAGCACAGCACAGCACATAGGAAAAATAACTTTCAGCGCTTCTAGAAACAACATAGATTTTTAAAAAATTAAAGGAAACTAGGTGACATTATTTACAACCAAGTATGGCAAACAAAGGAGGCTTCCCAGGTGGTACCAGTGGTAAAGAATCTGCTTGCCAATGCAGGAGAACCAAGAGATGGCAAACAAAAGGCTGCTATTCTTAATTCAAAGAACCCATGTATGTGTGCTTGTGTGTGTATATGTGTGTGTTCAGTCACTTCAGACTCTTTGTGACGCTATGGACTGTAGCCTGCTAAGCTCCTCTGTCCATAGGATTCTCCAGGCAAGAATATTGGGTTGGGTTGCCTTTTCCTTCTTCCAAAGAACTCTTTCAAATTGTTAATTTAAAAATTAATAGGCTTTACAAAAAAAAAAAAAAAAAAGGACTTTCCTAGTAGCTCAGCTGGTAGAGAACCCGCTTCCAATGTAGGAGACTCCAGTTAGATTCCTGGGTCAGGAAGATCCCTGGAGAAGTATTCTTGGGCTTCCGTGGTGGCTTAGTTGGTAAAGAATCCACCTGCAATGTGGGACACCTAGGTTCGATCCCTGGGTTGGGAAGATCTCCTGGAGAAGGGAATGGCTATCCACTCCAGTACTCTGGCTTGGAGAATTCCATGGACTATCCATGGGGTTGCAAAGAGTCCGACACAACTGAGTGACTTTCACTTTCACTTTACCAAAAAATAGGTGGACATCACTGCTTCCCTGGTGGAAAGAATCAGCCTGCAATGTGAGAAATGTGGGTTTGATCCCTGGGTCAAAATGATCCCCTGGAGAAGGAAACGGCAATCCACTCCAGTATTCTTCCTTAGGATATCCCTCAGACAGAGGAACCTCGTGGGCTATAGTCCCTGGGGCTGCAAAAGAGTCAGATATGACTTAGCAACTAAACCATCACTGTCAGATAGTCATCACAAAAAGTTTTTACATAATTAATACAAATAGCCAAGAAAATTATACACAATATAATATTTGACCACAGTAATCCTATAAATCTCATTAAGAGATCAAAATTAGACTAATTTTGCTCTATTTATACTGCTTAAGGATCTTTCACATATAATATTTCTACTTAATAAGAGTGAGGTAATATACACTGCTTTGCAGAAATGTAAGTTAAAATAACTTGTCACTGAAGCTTTTTACCAATCTGGAAACATCCATGCCCCTTGACTAGGTAACTACATTCTAGGGACCTATTCTGAGGAAATACCTAGACAAAACTTGTTGAAATTTTATAAACAAGGAATTTCATCATACAGCTACTTATAACAGCAAAAGATTAAAAACAACCTAATGGGCAGAAAAAGGGAAACTGATTAAGCAAGTTATGCTCTTCTGAATAAAGTTGAGTTATTTTATTGATAAAATTCAATTACATGACAAATGTTCATGACACAGAATTAGGTGCAAAAGGTAAAAAAAAAAAAACTGCATAGGGGCCTCTTGTGTGGTTTGTGCATGTGTTTTTATAAACATAATTATCTGTTTTAAACATTTTGAAAAAATATTGGAATAAAATGTATGAAAACGTAGATAATAGTTATTTCTATAGTAGTGGGATTATGGGAGATTTTTATATTTTTCTTTAAAGTTGTCTAGATTTTTCAAACATTCAAACATGCAATTAACATCCTATAAGTTTCATAGTTCACCCTTATTAATAATAAAATTAATCATTAATTTGGATTCCTCGTTCCTAACAGACAAGATGTTTGAAATCTTGCCTTGGTCATCTTTTATTTCATTGCTTCCCAAACCTGGCTGTTCATTAAAGTCATCTGGAGCAGTTTTTAGCAACAAGTCATCCAGTGCACCCCGACTTCACCCTTGAAATCTCTGGCTCAAAGAATTAGCTCAACACGTTTATGTTTACTTGCTTATTGGGCTTGGTTTTGTTTTTCTATCTCTATAGTTTAAAAAAAATGTTAGGACAATTACTTTCAAATAAGTATTCCTCTCTGTTCACATTTACGCAATTTTAGCAAAGAAAAAAATAAGAAATTTTGTCAAAAATCATGCTGAAACCAAGATATACTTATAAATTCTCATGATCTAGATACCTATGCTCCTCAGTTGCTTTACCTGCATAACAGGAATAAACATGATCCCTACTTCCTGGCAACTTGGGGAAAATTAAGTAATTGATATATTTAAGTTCATTAAGTATTCCCAACGCATAAAGCACTCAATCAGTTCAGTTCAGTTCAGTCACTCAGTTGTGTCCGACTTTTTGCAACCCCATGAACCGCAGGACACCAGGCCTCCCTGTGCATCACCAACTCCCGGAGTTTACCCAAACCTATGTCCATCGAGTCGGTGATGCCATCCAGCCATCTCATCCTCTGTCGTCCCCTTTTCCTCCTGCCCTCAATCTTTCTCAGCATCAGAGTCTTTTCAAATGAGTCACCTCTTCACATCAAGTGGGCAAAGTATTGGAGTTTCAGCTTCAACATCAGTCCTTTCAATGAACACCCAGGACTGATCTCCTTGAGGATGGACTGGTTGGATCTCCTTGCAGTCCAAGGGACTCTCAAGAATCTTCTCCAACACCACAGTTCAAAAGCATCAATTCTTCGGCACTCAGCTTTCTTCACAGTCCAACTCTCACATCCATACGTGACCACTGGAAAAACCATAGCCTTAACTAGGTAGACCTTTGTTGACAAAGTAATCTCTCTGCTTTTCAATATATTGTCTAGGTTGGTCATAACTTTCCTTCCAAGGAGTAAGCGTCTTTTAATTTCATGGCTGCAATCACCATCTGCAGTGATTTTGGAGTCCACCAAAATAAAGTCAGCCACTGTTTCCATTGTTTCCCCATGTATTGGCATGAAGTGATGGGACTGGATGCCATGATCTTAGCTTTCTGAATGTTGAACTTTAAGACAACTTTTTCACTCTCCTCTTTCACTTTCATCAAGAAGCTCTTTAGTTCTTCTTCACTTTCTGTCACCCTGCTTATTTAACTTATATGCACAGTACATCATGACAAACGCTGAGCTGGAGGAAGCACAAGCTGGAATCAAGATTGCTGGGAGAAATATCAATAACCTCTGATATGCAGATGACACCACCCTTATGGCAGAAAATGAGGAAGAACTAAAGAGCCTCCTGATGAAAGTGAAAGAGGAGAGTGAAAAAGCTGGCTTAAAGCTCAATAAACAGCTAATCATCATCATCTGCAGATCTTAAAAATTTAAGCTAAAGAAATACTTTTAAATTTTTTTCATAATCAAATATTATCTTTTAGATGTTCCTTGTCTAAAAACAAGACTGTTTAATAATTCATTCTACAACTTTGAAAAAGGATTAATCAATACATTTAACAGTCTTTAAATATTCCTAATTCACCTTTGTCTCTGTTCAAAAAACTGAGTTATGTATACCTATGACTAACTCATGTTGATGTATGGCAGAAGCCAGCATAATATTGTGATGCAATTTTCCTTCAATTAAAAGTAAATAAGTTTGGGGGAAAAAATAGGTCATACGCCACCTTCAGCCTTCTGATGTCTCTTCACTTCACCTAAGATTCCAAGACTATTTGACATTTTCCTGTTGTGTCTAGAAATGTTTCTGCTCCCTGAATTGAAACCCATCAGAGTCTGAGCAGCTGTGTCTTCAGTGGTTTATTTCCTCTTGGGCTTTGAGTTTCCTTTAAGCATATTTATTCTACAATTTCCAGGATTAAAGTTATTCTCCTTAGTCAAAAAAAAAAATTGTAGTAAAATAGGAGTGAAGGCAATGGCACCCCACTCCAGTACTCTTGCCTGGAAAATCCCATGGACAGAGGAGCCTGGTAGGCTGCAGTCCACCGGGTCGCAAAGAGTCGGACACGACTGAGCGACTTCACTTTCACTTTTCCCTTTCATGCATTGGAGAAGGAAATGGCAACCCACTCCAGTGTTCTTGCCTGGAGAATCCCAGGGACGGGGGAGCCTGGTGGGCTGCTGTCTATAGGGTCACACAGAGTCGGACACGACTGAAGAGACTTAGCAACAGCAACAGGAGTAAAGTTGTTCTGGTTTATCTCCATCTTGCTAATATTACACTGTGTATCTCAGCAGTAGTCTTTTTGCTCTCAACATAACTTTTTATATAATTCATTTTTACACGCATGCTTTTTGTACCCTTAGTGTTTCCCACATGCTTCACATCTTCTCATCACCCTGCATCTGTACGTTATTTACACTCTTACAAATGGGTAACCACCTGTTCCTCTGTATTCTTGGTTTCATGAACTTTGGGGAAGCTCCCAGTAAAAAAAAAGTATTTAGTTTGGTTTTGTTTAGTTTTCTTTTTACTTGAGATCCTTTTTAATTGTGTATCAATATTTCCGTTTGTAAATTGCCTATGCTTCATGATCTATGGTCCCGCCTGAAATGTTTGACTCTTTTTCAACAAATCTTTACAACAATTTTTCAAGAATTTTTTTCAAGAATTTAAAAAATCTACTTTCACTGAAGTGTAGTAAACCTGTAACTATGCTCAGTATTCTTTTCTGTGAATATTGGGTTAGGGCATCCCTTTCCTTCAAGGTTACTATTATCTGCACTTCACCAGTAAGTTCTGCATTGTTGATAGTATTCAAATCCAAACAATTAGCCTCTATTATTGTTCTTTTGAGACCTTAAATAATGAAAATATCAGCAAAGATAGTCATGATTATAAGATACTGCTACCAGAATGAATCTGAAACCATTTGCCTAACTGAATTGGCCCCAATTCACCAAGTGCTATTATCAATAATATCTCATTGGTCCCCAAATAAACTTCCATATGGATTCCATTCCTCCAATACCCCTAAATGTAGATGCTTCATAAGGTTCTGTCTTTAGCTGTCCCTTACTTTTCGTAAATACATCTCTTGTCATGCTTTGACATAGTCTCCTGGTCTCAGCTATCCCTTCCAAAACTCTGGCATATTTATCTCTATTTCTCACTTCTGATCTCTCTCCATCTAATATTTCAACTACCAGCCAGATTACTCCATCTGGTTTTCCCAAAGACACCTCAAACTTGCTGTGAATCACCATCTTTCCTCCCAAACTCTTTTCCTGAAGTACCTATTTCAATGAATGATTCTGCTCTCCTCTCAGTTACCTGGGCATCAAAGACTTGTACTCCAATTTGACCTCTTCCTCTCCTGCATCCATACATTGTCAGTTGCCAAGTCCTGCTAATTTTAACTCCTTGGTATTTCTGAAATCCACACCTCCTGTTAGCTCTTGTTTCAGGTCTCTTGATTTTATGTATGAGTTGTAAATGATCATCCCCTTCAAGTTGTCCTCCTTCAATATCTACACAATCAAGCTAATTTTAAACTTCTTAAAATGTGATTTAAACTCTATTATTCCTCTCCCTCTGAAAACCTTTCATTACTCTCTATCTCAACATGTAAATTAATTCTAAACTTCATGCCCTGCCTTTCAGTATTTTCTATTGAGGATTTAGCCTCATTTCATTTTCTTATTTTATTTCCCACTACTCTCTTTTTAGCAATTTAGATTCCAGACTTTTTATTCCGAATAATGTCCCAATTTTCTACATCAGGCCTTTGCTCACAATGAGCTTGAATGCCTTTTCTCCCCGCCCTCCAGTCCCTAGCAACTACCCAAAGTATTATTTTATTTGGATGCTTCTTCAAAGCCTCTCCTAACCATATCATGATCAAGATATCATCGCTTCTTGTCTCACCTCAACTCTCGCCATACCTCACTTGTGCCTTAGTGATGACATTTATCACTTTATATCTTATAGGTCCCTGCACAAATGATTTTCCTCCTTTAAGACATGTAACTTCCTTGGTGAAAGTATTTACTTCTGAGTAATCTTCAAACATTGAACAGCTCAGTGTTGCCTTGACAAAAGCATTTGTACAGAAGTCACTAACTATTGAATAAATTAAAAATTAAATAACTCAGGACCAATCCTGCCATCTTGACAGATTCAAGCATTTTAGAATATTAGCTAATTGTTAATCAGTAATACATCTGAAATACTCATACTCTTATGTATCAGGATACTTTTATTAAGTGTGTGATTGCAATAATATCAATGATCATAGACAGTTGCAACAGCTGTGTAGCCGTACAAGCTAAATAAATTTTCAAAACAGTTAAGATGTAGGTTTTTACAGAATTGAAATTTGTGGGTGTCAGCTGCTAAAATATTCCAATTTAGACAGCTGAACATCTAGGCAATTCATTGAACAAATGTCTTTATTAGTTGAACACTGGAGAAGAAAACAGTAGTTTATTCATATTGGTTAACATGAATAAATATCTGATGTGTTGGATTATGATAGGTGTATATAGAGATGCTTCAGTTTCTGAGGAAATTCTTGGAAGCAGATGGCATTTCACGTCTATTAATATTTGTTCCATGATAATCTGAGAAGCAATTAGTTGACTGTAGTAACTTTTGGTATACTAACAATAAAACTACATGACATCTTAAGCTTAACTTATAGTTTCAGTTCAGTTCAGTTCAGTCACTCAGTCGTGTCCAACTCTGTATAACCCCACGAATCGCAGCACGCCAGGCCTCCCTGTCCATCATCTCCCGGAGTTCACTCAAACTCATGCCCATCAAGTCGGTGATGCCATCCAGCCATCTTATCCTCTGTCGTCCCCTTCTCCTCCTGCCCTCAATCTTTCCCAGCATCAGGGTCTTTCCAAATGAGTCACCTATTCACATGAAGTGGCCAAAGTACTGGAGTTTCAGCTTTAGCATCAGTCCTTCCAATGAACACCCAGGACTGTTCTCCTTTAGGATGGACTGGTTGGATCTCCTTGCAGTCCAAGGGACTCTCAAGAGTCTTCTCCAACACCACAGTTCAAAAGCATCAATTCTTCTGCACTCAGCTTTCTTCATAGTCCAACTCTCACATCCATACATGACTACTGGAAAAACCATAGCCTTGACTAGATGGACCTTTGTTGGTAAAGTAATGTCTCTGATTTTTAATATGCTGTCTAGGTTGGTTATAACTTTCCTTCCAAGGAGTATGCATCTTTTAATTTCATGGCTGCAGTCACCATCTGCAGTGATTTGCGAGCCCCAAAAAATAAAGTCAGCCACTGTTTCCACTGTTTCCCCTTCTATTTCCCATGAAGTGATGGGACCAGACGCCATGACCTTCATTTTCTGAATGTTGACGTTTAAGCCAACTTTTTCACTCTCCTCTTTTACTTTCATCAAGAGGCTCTTTAGTTCCTCTTCACTTTCTGCCATAAGGATGGTGTCATCTGCATATCTGAGGTTATTGATATTTCTCCTGGCAATCTTGATTCTAGTTGTGCTTCATCCAGCCCAGCATTTCATGATGTACTCTGCATATAAGTCAAATAACAGATTGACAATATACAGCCTTAATGTACTCCTTTTCCTATTTGAAACCAGTCGGTTGTTCCATGTCCAGTTCTAACTGTTGCTTCCTGACTTGCATACAGGTTTCTCAAGAGGCAGGTCAGGTGGTCTGGTATTATAGTTCACCCTGCCATAATGAAACTAAACTGTTGCCATATTAGTTTTCAGTAATGCTTATAGATCTTCATGAAATCTGGCAAAAGGACAACAATTTGCAGTTGATGAATATCTTATGAAGAAAATGTACTCATATCTTAAAAGAGTCATGCCTATAATATTAGAAAATTACCTTCTTAACTACTACACTGACATGAGAAAGGCATTACATTACCTTTGAGTGACAAAACATTGGGATTCCTTAGCAACCCTTCTCAGAGAAGGCAATGGCAACCCACTCCAGTACTCTTGCCTCGAAAATCCCATGGACAGAGGAGCCTGGTAGGCTGCAGTCCATGGGGTCGCTAAGAGTTGGACACGACTGAGCAACTTCACTTTCACTTTTCACTTTCATGCATTGGAGAAGGAAATGGCACCCCACTCCAGTACTCTTGCCTGGAGAATCCCAGGGACAGAGGAGCCTAGTGGGCTGCCGTCTATGGGGTCGCACAGAGTCTGACACGACTGAAGCAACTTAGCAGCAGCAGCAGTAACCCTTCTATAAGCATCCTGTGCAACCCTTCTATAAGCATCCTGTTGCCAAAACACTTCAGATGCCCTGCCTCTACACACAGCTTTCATTATGTTATTACTAACCCAGGATGAAACGACCAGCACAAACTGGCTACCAGCAGGGTGGGCAATCATTGCTGGGTTCAGCAGTCATGGCCACACGTACATAATGTGCTCTTCTCTAGGGCTGTCCATGGAGAGAGGTGGACAGCTCCACACCAGCACACAGGGAACTGAAAGTGTGTGTATGCCTTTCTAATGAGAAGCCCCTCCAGGACTGGCTGTCGTGGCACTGCCAACACACCTCAGTGGTTCACAATAGACAGAACAACTGGGGAAGCTAATTTCCCACTCAGGGAAATAATGTAGTGAATTAGCTAAGAGGCTGAACTCTATTTGCCTGGGTTCAAATCCTGGCTCTGCCACGGTGGTGTTTTTAGTCATTAAGTCATGTCCAGCTCTTTGTGATGGCACGGACTGTAGCTTGCCAGTTTCCTCTGTGGAAGGGATTTCCCAGCAAAAATACTGTAGTAGGTTGCCATTTCCTTCTCCAGGGGATCTTCCCCACCCAGGGATCAAACCTGCATCTCCTGCATTGGCAGACGGATTCTTTACCACTGAGCCACCAGGCACCAGCTGTGAGAACTTGGATTGGTTAATTAATCTCTGGAAACTTCCATTTCCTCTTCTATAAAATGAAAATTATTACACTATGTCTTTGTTATCATAACTACTAAGTGTAATATTATTATATCTCTGTTATTATGACTATTAAGTGAAATAGTGCCTGAAAAATACTTACCCAAATGTTTGGCACAATAAGTTTAAAATATTACTAAGATTTGCTCAATAACAGTTTCAAGATATAGTGAAGAATTGACTCAAAGAGATCTTCACAGTTTTTACTCCTAAACAACCAGATTTCATCCAAATAAACAAGTGAATCTAAAAACCCAGGCTTGTTGCCAAGCTCTTTTTTTCCTCCAAAAGAACTGCTCATGAAGCTTAAAAAAAAAAAAAAAAAAACACTGATAAGGTCATATACGCTTCTTACACACAAAGAGAAACATGGCATATATTTGGACAGCAATGTACATTCAAATGATTTCTGTTACATTCAATAAATGTACCTGAATTTATACATCAAAAATGAGTTTTTATCTTCAAAGGAGTTACACCAGGAAGCCATGCACTTGTTTCCATATTGCTGCCAAATATTTTTGGAGCTCTTCTTTCTAAATTACCTTCTCAGCCTGTTTCACATTCCTTTAGAGGTCTTTATTGGCAACAAATGTTTACCTTTGGGAGTTTTCCATTTTGAAAGCAGATTTAGCACCAATTTTTATAAGTAAGATGGAGAATAATGTCACCTCTGGTCAAAAAAGAAGGAAATAAGGGCCTTTTTGCATAGCTTGTAAAATGTCTCAAACAATTCCAGACAGGAAAGTTCTAAAGCATTTCATATCAGTGCAACCACTATCAGAGTTAATGTGTTGCTTCTGTGTGATTAATAGGTTATGTGTTTATTTACTTAATTTTATTAAACAAATACTTATGGAACACTATGTGTCAAGCATTGTTCTCAGAGCTTTTGCATATATTCGCTCCATTAAGGCTCATATCTTATGATGTAGGTACCCTCACTACCTCCATTTTACAGATAAAGGTAATGAGACACTAAGTTAAGGGTTTTTGTCCCAGGATGCATAGCTAGTAAATGGCAGAGCCGGAAACTGAAACCAGGCTTTCTACTTAGTATGCAGTCTATAGCTCTTAAAAAGTACAACTTCTGTGTATCAACAGTTTTGCTCTCTGGGATTTTAAGGTATTGTAGTTTAAACTTGTGATTTGCATTTCTCTAATAATTAGAGATGTTGAGCATCTTTTCATGTGCTTTTTAACCATCTGTGTGGCTTCTTTGGAGAAATATCTATTTAGATCTGCCCATTTTTCAGTTGGGTTATTTGTTTTTTTGATGTTGCATGAGCTGTTTTGTATATTTTGGAGATTAATTCCTTGTTGGTTGCTTTGTTTGCAAATAGTTTCTCCAGTTCTGAGGGTTGTCTATTTGTTTTATTTACTTCCTTTGCTGTGCAAAAGCTTTTAAGTTTAATTAGGTCCTGTTGTTTGGTTTTATTTGTATTACTTTAGGAGGTGGATCAAAAAAGATCACGCTGCGATTTATACAGAGTTCTACCTATGCTTTCCTCTAATAGTTTTTATGGTTTTACCTTTAGGTCTTTAATCCATTTTGAGTTTATTTTGTGTATGATGTTAGGGTATGTTCTAAACTGGTACAGCCACCATACACCAAAACAGTATGGAGGTTCCTTAAAAAACTAAAAATAGAGCTACCATATGACCCAGCAATGTCACTCCTGGGCATGTGTCTGGAGAAAATCATAATTTAAAAAGATACATGCACCCAATGTTCATTGCAGCACCGTTTACAATAGCAAGGATACAGAAGCAACCTAAATGTCCATCAACAGAGAAATGGATAAAGAAGATGTGGTACATACATACAAAGGAATATTACTCAGCTAGTAAAAGGAACATTATAATGCCATTTGCTGCAACATGGGTGGATCTAGAAATTGTTATACTGAGTGAAGTAAGAGAAATAAAAATACGATAGTGCTTGTATGTGGAGTCTAAAATGAGCCTACAGATGAACTTATCTACAAAACACAAATAGAGGTACAAATGTAGAAAATAATCTTATGGTTACCAGGTATAAGGGAGTAGGGACACACTCTCCTTTGGGATTGGGATTGACACATACACACAACTATATATAAAACAGATACCTACTAAGGACCTACTGTGTAGCACAGGAAACTGTTGAATACTCTGTAATGATCTACATAGGAAAAGAATCTAAAAATCAAAAGAGTGGGTATATATATATATATAAAACAGATTCACTTTGCTGTACACATGAAACTAACACAACACTGTAAATCAATTATACCCAATAAAACTAAAAATAATAAATGTGGTGAAAGATACTATATCTCTTCATGAATTTTTTTAACCTCTGCTAGAAGTCCTCTTAGTGTTAACATGCATTATCTGATCTTTTTTTCTCTCTCTCTTCCCATAGCAACATTTACAGGAGGAAACGGTCACATTTTCTAGCTCCCTAGTGTTCTAATGCTCTGTAGGCGATCCTGTTTTCACACATAAGCAGCCCTTTTACCCAGCAGCTTCTTCAGTCTTGCGCCAAGAACAATCTCTCTCCTCACAATATTTCCTCATGCTTATTTCAAAACTCCCACCTTAAAATTCACAGTTTCCATTGCATCATTCAGTAGCTCAATCTTGCTAGACTCAATGGGGAAGATAGAAAAGATGAGGGGGGAAGGAAAGTCATTAAAATATTTTTAAATTCTCTTTGAATAAGCTCTTTATATCATTTTCCGTCAGTAAGATGCTTTGCATATCCCACTTCACTCTCTTTTGCTTTGAAATAAGGGTTTCCAAAGCAGCTTCATACCAATGCCAAGAGCATACCACTAGCCAGCCATTCAATAATGACAACATCCCCAGGAAACATACTTAAGCAAATTAAAAAAACTGATCATGCTGGAATATTTTTTATTTCAGGATAAAAGAAAAATACAAGAAGAAATCTCACAGAAGCGTCTGAAAATAGAGGAAGAAAAATTAAAGCACCAGCATTTGAAGGTAACTTATGACTTTAACTTCATTTCAGTGATTCTGATTCAAATATTTTAATTGTGCTCAAATTTCAATAGTAAAGATGCTTTAAGGAAGGAAAAAAAAATCCCAACAGACTTATACTAACACCATAAAAACCATAGGGGAAAACAACAAGCTAGTATTATTTGCATAGGAGACTAATACCTCTGGCAAACATGGAAAATTGAAAATATGGTTTTATTAC
This sequence comes from Bos indicus, assembly GCF_029378745.1. NCBI lineage: Eukaryota > Metazoa > Chordata > Mammalia > Artiodactyla > Bovidae > Bos > Bos indicus. Next base: position 43,984,771 of record NC_091762.1, on the reverse strand, counting down.
TTTTATCCTTTATTACTGCATTTCCTCATTTTCTTGGTAACCTTAAGAATTCAGTCTTAACACTTTGGCCCTAAGTACAGTCTTGCTTATTATCCATTGGGAGTGGATCCAGCTGGGAAGTTCCTTTTGAAATCAATGAAATGCCAGCCTTTACCCAGGGGGTGTAAAGAACAACTGTCTGGCCTGCTCAAGGATGTTCACATTTAAGAGTTCAGTGCAGAGGACTCAGTGTTGTCTGAGTGTGGTTCAAGGTAATATTTATTTTGTTTTGACAAAACATGAGATCATAACCAAAAATAAACCTCCATTTTTAAAATCAGACCTTACATCTTTCATGGGTGTGGTCATTTTGTAATAAAAGCACATTGAGTCTCAACATTTTATTATGTAGCTTAGTCACAGGATGCAACCCAATAACAAACAGGAGCTCCTTGTGAACAGGCCTAAGCAGGAAACTATTTATCTGGCAGGACTTCTATCAGTGGACATAATAAGTCCCTCAGTGAAACAGTGCCACATATTCATGGGGTCTACAGTCTTTTGCTAAACTTGTTGAATTCTGCTAAATCCATCTTTCTGATGGATCAAGTAATCACCTCTTGAGAGAAGAGATACAATTTAAGATTCCAGTTAGCTTCGTTTCTCTGGATTCTATTTGCTTCGTCAGTCCTATACAATTGACATTTCCAATGTTTGATGAATAATTTCAAAGTATAGTCAGCCTGCTATCCTTACAGTATATCACACTGAATTTACCTGAGTAGGAAATATAGTCAAGAAATGCAATGTGTACTCTCAGAAAAATCAATGAAGTAACAGATTTTACCAAGTTATCTTGGTACAAGTCAAATGAAGTCAAAAATATATATACAAAAAATTTTTAGATAGGCAATTTCTAATTGCAAAATCTTTTTTCCTCTCTCTCTCTCCCTCTTTCTTTCTCTCTCTCTCTCTCTCTCTCACACACACACACACACACACACACACACACAGACACACATATTTTGGATCTCACAGTGAACTAATTACTGTTTCTGAGTAATTTCTATCCTTGCAGAATGGGTAGCCAAACATCAGAAGAGTTCACATTAGGAGAAAAGGTTAATATATCTCCTCTGTTCTTGTAGGAAGTAAATTTCACACAGGAAAACTCTAACATACTGAGAAGTCCATTTCTGAGCTGATGCTTCATCTCAATACTTAACCAAAAAAAAAAAAAAGTCTGAAAAGTAATATATAATCTTCTCTATAGGTTTGCCTTCTGGAACCCAGGAGATCTCCTCTAATATAATTCAGTCATCAAAGCATGTTTTATGCTTTGGACTGCAGTACACAGCTGTGCAGATTGTATACTGTGTAAAGATACCTGAGAGAGAGGGGTGCTGAAATCCTGCCCATACTTCATTGGAACTGTGCACCCTAGCATAGGGCTGCTTCTGTCTGGACGAAGTTTCTCTCTGCACAAAAGTGCAGTCCACCTTCCCAAGCTGTGCACTGACCTGGCCGGGTAGGAGTGGGGAGCTCTCCTGGTTTGCATATTAATTTCCTAATTTGCATATTAATGCCTTAGAGAATATTAGTGGCCCTGAGAGTTTCAGCCCTTCTGCTTGCAACTTAGTGGGAAATTCAAGGTTAAATAAATAATTAGGACAAGTTAAATTATGTTTTTTTTTTAATTTAAACATAAGTATAAACAGCAATTTTTTAATCTGGGGTGGTCAAAAAATGTTCTGTTAAAGGTATGGGATTTAACCTGAGTCTTAACAGATAAATAGAAAGTCTTTTGGTCAATAAGCATTTATTAAATAAGCACTTATTATTACATGCAAAGCACTAAGATGAGCATTAAGAATATAAAATATGTTTGATCTGTACCCTTAAAATGGTAACAGACACCTGAACTGAAAATGACATTTATAATTTATACTGTGATGAACACTATATTTGAGGCATCAACTGCAAAGGGAACACAGAGTGGCTGTTCCAGTAATCATATTCTTCCAAGTTCTGCAGAAAATGGTTGGCTATTCCAAACAGCAACTAGGCATAATTCCACAACAGGATTCAAAAATGTGCAGAAGTATTTAAAAAATCGATTCTAAAATATGTTCACCAAGTCAAAAAAGTTCTGTTGGCTTCAGCAATTACCAGTCTTTCATTTTCTTCTTCATCTACTTGTCTCCATTCCCGTGACCATCCTCAGCACTTTCCTGGTTGCAAATTATTTCATTAGAGTTCAGCAACCCATTTTAAAAAACACAAATGTAAATATTTTCAAAGTGCTCCTTCTGTATCAACAGCACACACACACTTCAAAATAGTTGCGGGAATTCACTCTAATATCCTATAGGTCCGGAACTTGACATTCATACCAATGACATTCTTGGAAAGGAGTTTCCAGGGCCATTATCAGCATTCTCACATTCAAACACTCCTGAGGCTTGTCCACTGTGTATCATCTCGCTTAGTATCATGATCACAATCTCATGCCACCTAGAAACACACTAACCTAAGCATACTTAACCTAGAAAACTTTTCTTATCTGGAAGTCTATTTAAATCATGGTATAAAAAACTAATTTATTCCTAAAGTCTCTGTAACTGCTATGTAGAATATAGAAGTGCTGGGGAAAAGTTGCCAAAAGATCTACTACATGCATGTCACTTATATTTTCATTTAGTTACTATAGATTTTGATCCTGAATGTCATTGCTGTGAAATAGATTTTATTCTATTCATCATCCTCACAGACTGAAATGTAAGTCTAAATTGTGACATAAAAGCAAAATAACTGTTGTGATTTCTACAGTTTGTACCATATCATGTTGATTGCCCATCCAAATTACATATTTTATATTTAGATGCAAAAAATTCTCTGCTAGAGTTAAATGATAATTCCTGAATTATGAATGAAGTTTTTAAGGGTAAAATTAAAATTACTTTTAGTCCTAACCAGACTGAGAACCATGAATGTAGCCCAAGATAACCTAATTATGTCACAGGAACCATTCACCACCCTCTGTAACTTGGCATCATGAGACCATCCCATCTGAGTATTTCTTATAGTGATGTGGAGGTAATTGACTGAAACTATCCTTGTAGGTAGTTTGTAAGAACTGTAATTTGCTTTGATGGTTGTCATCTATCTTCTTTGCTGTGCATTAGCTATCATCATATTTCATCAAATAAAAATAAACTAAAATCAAGGTAAATTCTTAAGTGCTTATATACTCAGATTTTCTTCACATATTATCAAGTGATAAATCTTGACTTTTTAATAATATTTACTGTGTCTGTGGGAACATATTTTTATAAACAACTAAACAACTATAATTAAGGGAAAAGATAACATTGGGAGAAAGAATCTGGCTACAAATTGCAATAATACAAACTGCTCTTACAGGGTGTGTTGTCCACATGCAATTGCTTGAAACTTTGAAAAAGCCAACACAAATATGATGATCTGGGGTGAGGTTATTATTGACTTAATAATAGGCTCTATAGGCTATTATAACCTCTATAGGTTTCCAGGCCCTCTCACTGTTTCAACTAGAACAGACCACATTTCATCTACTCTATAAGTTGTAATTCCAAATAATATGTATTTGTAATCAGTGTAATTTCTTAATGTCCTTTGGTAACTATCTAACCCAATCGACTTGTTTAAATTTCTTTTAAATTCAGAGATATTTGTAATCCAGTTGTATTAATTTTAGCATTTTTTTAAAAAAAGACAAAAATTCTTCTTACTTGCTTTCATTCTAATAGTGGTGTTAGATAAAGAAGTCTCAAAATAATAAGGAAAATTCTCATTCTTCTCTCCTCACCATTTTGGACACAGTATGTTCCCAGGGAACAATCATTGAACAAATAATTTTAAAGTGGATTAGATATATAGTGACAGCACTTTTCTTCAGGGAGAAAAAGAGAAATTGAAACTCTTTGAAAATAATATTTAACAGTTTTTGCTTGACACATGGACAAGAAGCTAACTAAAACTTCTCTGAAATGTATAGGTCTTCTTCATTTGCTTTGTCTTCTGAAGCTCAAGTCAAGGAATGTAATTCTTCCATGCAAATTCAAGGAGACTTTTTTCCATCTGATGAAACATAAATCTTTTTTGTTTTGTTCAAGTTGACAGGAGTTCAACTCACTAATATTTAAACAGATTGATGAATTTTGTGGATTATATTATTGGGACAAGTAGGGGGGGTGCTGGGTAGGTAAAACAATAAATGTCAACCACAGACTCTATCACTGAATTAGTTTAAGATACAATAAAGGAAAGGAAAGTGAAATCACTCAGTCGTGTCTGACTGTTTGCCACCCCGTGGACTGTAGCCTACCAGGCTCCTCAATCCATGGAATTTTCCAGGCAAGAGTACTGGAGTGGGTTGCCATTTCCTTCTCCAGGAGATCTTCCCAACCCAGGGATTGAACCCAGGTCTCCTGCATTGCAGGCAGATGCTTTACCATTTGAGCCACCAGGGGAGCCCTTTTAAGACACAAAGCCATCTCCTGTTTTGCCCACCAATTCAATTAATTCCACCAAAGTTTTTTTTTTTTTTTTTTTTGAGCAGTCACTGTGTATTGTCACTGGGATACATAGCAAATGGCTTCAAGGAACTTGTTACTTTGACATCGGATATGCATCTATCAACCCAACAAATAATATTAAGGCACTACCATGATAAGTTTCCTATATAATGTTAAACACATAGTAAGCATATAGTAGATGTAAATATTGGAGAAGGCAATGGCACCCCACTCCAGTACTCTTGCCTGGAAAATCCCATGGACGGAGAAGCCTGGTGGGCTGCAGTCCATGGGGTCACTAAGAGTTGGACAGGACTGAGCAACTTCACTTTCACTTTTCACTTTCCTGCATTGGAGAAGGAAATGGCAACCCACTCCAGTGTTCTTGCTTGGAGAATCCCAGGGACAGTGGAGCCTGGTGGGCTGCCGTCTATGGGGTAGCACAGAGTCGGACACGACTGAAACGACTTAGCAGCAGCAGCAGCAGCATGTGACTCTGAAGAAAGATTTCTCTGAGGGTGAAGTGGGTTTGTCAGAGGGGGAGGGATGCAGGGGTAGGAAAGAGATCTCCATAAAGAAATAGGACCTGAGCTAGACCTTAGAATATACATAGGACTTAGATACATAAACACTGGCTTTATAAGAGGGTCAAGAAGGGTGCAAGGTAGGAAACTATCAGATTTATTCAGGCAAGGCAGTGAGAGAAAAAAATTCTCTTTAATATATCCACTATTAAAAATAATAAGTTTGAAAGCATTTAGAATTTGCTTTTGGAGATTTTGGAATGTTTGATTGATATAAGAACATTTCTTTATGTTTCCTGATAACAGAAAAAGGCTTTGAGGGAAAAATGGCTTCTAGATGGAATCAGCAGTGGAAAAGAGCAGGAAGAGATGAAGAAGCAAAATCAACAAGACCAGCACCAGATCCAGGTTCTAGAACAAAGTATCCTCAGGTATGGCCCTCTCTGAGATTCTCCACAAATACGTTTATCTTGACTTTGTCCCAGATTGAATGCATAAAAGCCATTTTCTTTTTTAGGCTCATAATCATATCTTCCATTTGAAATTCTGATAAAGACTATGAAAACACACCACAAAGAAACAGCATATATTTTGCTGTAAATGTCCCCAACACATAGCACCACGAAACTTATTTTTAAAATACATATGGGTGACTTACTCATAGCTCTCAGCCCGTTTTGTCATCTACAAAATGGTGTTAATGACATCCATCTTTCAGAATTATTGAACAGATGAAAAATGCATATGCTAAACTATTAGCAGTTACCTGAACTTGGCAGGAGATCAAAAAACAATTCTTCACAGCCTCAACCTTCTCTCTCACCTTAGGATAGGTGATGGTTATAAGGGTGTGTGCACATATGCTCCCCCTTATCACCTCTTCCCAGGCCCTCCCCAGTCACAACCATGCTACTTTGGAAGAGAAGAGACTACAGGACTACTTCACTACCGTTTTCCCTCTTCTACTTCCCTGGTTGGTCATGGGGGTTGACTTCACTTCTCAATGTCCTTCCCTGCCCATAATTTATAATTATCAATAGTAAAGCATCAGCAACTTCTGATATAGCAAATAAAATTGGCATGGTTTAAAATGAGGTGTTGGACATGAAAAAAACTGGAGAGCTCAAACATAAGATGGGATTATTAATATTATTACAAAATATAAATAAGATAGAAGAAAGAGATATGAGAAATGTCAAAAATCATTTTTTAACCCACACATAGAAAAAAGATGGACTTTTTTTTGTAGTATAATAATGACAATAATTTAAAGCCTAGATGTCTTTCAAAACCTTACTCACTACAAATTTGTTATCTTTAGTGAGGACCATAGGAAAGATCTAGAAAATAAAAATATCCAGTTGTTGTGCTATAACCACTTTTTGTCCAAATGTACCACTCTGTGCAATCAGATTGCATTAGGCCTAAAATTGAAAACATGGGAAAAAACTTTTTTTCTCAACGGATTTTTATTTTACTAGCTTAATTTCATACACTTGTGTATTTAATAGCTAAAATCATTTACTGTTCATTCTGATTCAGATGTTTTTTAAATTACAAATTCTTTTAAAGTTATATTTTGTCACTGAAATGTTTATAAACCTCTTAGCTGTTTGTTCAAAGATACATCTGCTTCTGAATGACAGATAGACTATACTTCAAAAAGTAATTCAATAAATGAATTCTACAGTTTGGAAAACTTGATTATTCGTAAAGCATCTCTTAGCAAAAGCTTTCTAACATAGTCTGGTTTCGCTGATGATTGCTTTCCTCATTCCTCCATACACAATCCTTATCTCTGAAGGAACCCTGAATTTAATCCCTGTAAACCCACATCCTGCACAGATAGTTCCTTGCTTTCCCTCAGAGCCCCTTCTTTGAAGTCTTTCCACATACTGAACACCTCCAACTTTCTCTGCATCTGATGATAGTTGAAGTGGCTACATATACTCCAACTCCATTAACAAGTTTGGCTGCTTCTGAGTAATCCCAGAGAATTTACTAGGACTCTCCTGATTGCTTTCAGGCCTTGCCTGAATGCTCTGAGAAGCACATAAGCTTCTAGTAGTTTTGGTAGTGACTTGCCTAGTTACAGCTCCTATGTGACCAAATAAGGAAGGAAGGAAGTGGAGAGAAGGGAGAAGAGGGAGGAAGGACAGAAAGAATAAGAAAAAGAAAGAAGAGGGAGAGAAGTGAGAGGCATGAGAAGGAAAATGTATTTGCCGAGTCGTATTATGCACCAGGCCCTTTGCATATATCATCCCATTTAATTCTCATAACCCTGTAAGGCAGATGTTATAATCTTCACTTTTTAAAAAGAGAATAAAGAACTCACACTGTTAGGAAGTGGCAAAATAAGAAACCATCCAGTGCTGCCTATAAGATAATGGCACACAGCAACCTCTGTGAACTGAAAAGGCGTGATCTTATTGGAAGTTTTTGCAGCATGTAATGTCCCTTGGTTCTCCTTTCTCTACAAAGCCTTTACAACACTCGGGACCTTCTTCTGCACCCAGTTAATGCTTTTGTTAAATTACCAATTAAATGTCTGTTTATTATCCAATTTCTGGCATCTCATCGAGCCTTTATTTTAGATCTTTAGAATGTCATTAAACCATCACCAGATGATTTTAATCCTCAAGTATAAATAATAATAGCAGTAATTGTTGGTTCTTAAATAGCTTTGTGCAATTTATAAAGCACTTGGACTTCCATTAAGTCAGTTAATATCCACAACAATCCTAGAATGAAAGCATCAACACCTCCATATCATAGATGAGGAAATAGGCTCAGAGAGGATAAGGGACTTCTTTAAGATCACAGAGCCAGTAGAGGATAGATTTGGGTCTCAAAACAAGTCGGGTTCAATGCTCTCCAGCTGCAAAATTAATAGGGAGCTATAGGAATAAATGCTCAGAAAGCAGTGCAACACCTCAGAGCAGACTGCATTGTTTAAGGAATAGGCTTAAAAAGATGTATTTGCAAAGATCTAGTAAAGAATTTACATCGTTGTGACCCATAAAGGCATGTCTATCTTATTTAAAATCTTCAGGGAACAGAACGTTCTAAGGCAACATACAGAGACAAAAAATACCTATCTGTGCTTTGACAGTATTAAGCAGCCTCCACTACTGCCCAGCATTATAGAAACCACGTTCCAAAGCAGCTTTACCTGGTAACTGAACAGTTTCTTCACAGATATTTCTAAAGCTGCTAAATAATTAGGTGCATGTTTTAAAATTCATTCTTTTTCAGAAACAACCACCCACAGTACTTAAGGAGCTTTTATTACTGCTAAATACAGTACATTTTCCTGTAAGCTCTGAATGGCAACCAACTGATGAGGCTGAACTAGGCAGAGCCGTCTTCTTTCCCTAAGCAGAGGAGGTATCTCCATCCCTGGATGTGATTTATCACTAACTTAGGTGCCTGCTTAAGGGTAACATTTGCCATCTGCCAGGTCTCTCGGCTACAGGATAAGATTTTAATAGGAACATCAAAATAGAAATGTTGCTATTACCTCAGAGTCTGTAGCAAAGCCAAACTACCCATGAAGTCTGCATTTCTTTTACTTCCATGGTTTCATGAGATCAACTGAAAGAGCATGGTCTTTGACATTCAAATCCCTGTTCTACCAACCATAGTTCATAAGCCTGGCCATGTTCTTTCATCCTTCCGGGCCTCAGTTTCCTTGTCTGTAATAGCAGACCATCATAAGCCACTTCACAGGGCTGGGATGAGTGAAGCAACTTCAAGAGTGCCTGATACATGGTAGGCGTGCAAAAAACATTAGATACTATTTCTTACTAGGAATCAAAAATAATTTAAATAAGGACAGTGCCTGGAGCTTTGGAGATTTTCATCTTACGGCCAAGACTTATTTCTTTGCACTTCACTGGTGGCCCAGTGCAATGCAGGAGACTTGGGTTCAATCCCTGGGTCAGGAAGATCCCCTGGAGAAGGAAATGGCAACCCACACCTTTCTTTATGCTAAGACAAAGAATCTTTCTCTTTGAGTAGTCTAAGGTTATCCCCCAACTATGATTCTTTCCATTTGGAAAATGATTGGTTTTCTTTATGGTTTGAAGACTAAAACGTTAATAATATCAGATAATTTTTACAGAACATTTGTTGTAGACTAGGCACTGGACTCTGCACTTCATTTATATTATTTCATGAATTCTCCCAACCATCTTATGAGATAGATAACATTTAACAGATGAGATTTATAGAGGCTAGCTTGCCCCATGTCATACAGCTAAAAATTTAAGAGCCAGAATATAAAATCAAATTAAGAGTCCTAATCATAAAAACAAATTGTGTTCAGGATGAACAGCGAAATTTTCCAAAAGTTAAATCCTGTAAAAGCTATTCTCTATAGTATTTTTGGGCTTCTCAGGTGACGCTAGTAGTAGTAAAGAGCCCGCCTGCCAATGCAGGAAACCTAATGAGACACGGGTTCGATCCCTGGGTCAGGAAGATCCCCTGGAGAAGGGCACAGCAACCCACTCCAGTATTACTGCCTGGAGAATCCCATGGACAAGGAGCCTGGCAGGCTACAGTCCACAAGGTTGCAAAGAGTAAGACATGACTGAAGCAATTTAGTACGCATGCACAGAATTTTTAATTTCCAATCCATGCTATGACTTCACTTGTATATGCATCATTTTATAGAGAGATTTTTTGACTCTTTATCATATTAAAAACACTCATAGGTTCCCTGACTCACACATAACCTTTAAGTAGAGTATGTCTGCACATTTATCCTCTTGTTTTTCCTTTCAGAGAGAGGCAACATTTCAGAAACTAAGTGGGTTTCCATGGTTTTTGTTTCTGAGTCACACTTCAGCTCTGGAACAATATTCATGAGCATTCTGCCTGGTGCCCTGATTAATACCTCAGGAGGAAATGTTCCCAGGAGAAAAACTATATTGAACATCTTCTGAATCACTTTGTTCAAATTAGGGTTTCAATTTGCCTCCCAAATGAGCCCTTGGGTGACCACTGAACCATTTACTTCCTGATTGTAGGCACAGGTGCAAGTCCGGCACTGACTTCTCATCCAAACATCTGTGTGCACAGATTATTGGTGGCTTAGAAATCCTGTTCTGTCACTTCTGTTGCTTTCCTCCATAAAATACTTAGAGCCAAAAGACACCACAAGCACTAAAAAAGAGTCCAAAGGAACTATGTCATTCACTTGCCAGGTTCTTCTTTGCTATCCAGCTACCCTGAGGTTCTCCATGACTCCCTCTGCCAAACTGCCTTGCACCAAGCTCCCTACCAGACACTAGCTATTTTCTGAACTGTGTCCAAAGACTCCTGACTTCAACTGGAGCACACAGAGTGCCTGACAGAAATGTCATAAGCATAAAATGCAAAAGGTTAACTGTCAAGGAAAATGATACAAATACATTGCATTCCCTTTAAGAAATATTATCTACTTGTGATTAAATGTTCCCAAGTAAGAATTTTTGTTTTGATATTGCAAAGTACTCTTCTGACCTTCTGCTTTTCCTTAATGCACTTTCATTTGTCTCCAAAGAGGTAGAAACTGCCTTCCATGTATAGTACTGATAGGAAGGTGCATGTGAAGCATTGGATTTCTATGGGATTGTATATCATGAGAAAACCTGGAAAGCAGGCTGTTACAGTAGCTATAGGCATCCCACATCACTTAAGGAAAATTCTTCCACAAGTGGAGACAGAATAGTAGAAAATGCATTCTGCTCAACAGTATATAAAGCAATAATCTACTCAGTTAACTCAAAAGATAGCAGGCGAGATTCAGTTTCAGAAAGGAACCCAAGCATTAATGCAGTTACTGGTTCAATTCAGTTCAGTTCAGTCACTCAGTTGTGTCCGACTTTTTGCGATCCCATGGATTGCAGCTCGCCAGGCCTCCTTGTCCATCACCAACTCACCAAGTTTACTCAAACTCATGTTCACTGAGTCGGTGATGCCATCCAACCATCTCATCCTCTGCCGTCCCCTTCTCCTCCTGCCTTCAACCTCTCCCAGCATTGGGGTCTTTTCCAAAGAGTCAGTTCTTCACATCTGACTCAAAGTATTGGAGTGGCCAAAGTATTGGAGTTTCAGCCTCAGCATCAGTCTTTCCAATGAATATTCAGGACTGATTCCCTTTAGGATGGACTGGTTGGATCTCCTTGGAGTCCAAGGGACTCTTGAGAGTCTTCTCCAACACTACAGTTCAAAAGCATCAATTCTTCGGCGCTCTGCTTTCTTTATGGTCCAATTCTCACATCCATACATGACTACTGGAAAAACCATAACTTTGACTAGATGGACCTTTGATGGCAAAGTAATGTCTCTGCTTTTGAATATGCTGTCTAGGTTGGTCATAACTTTTCTTCCAAGGAACAAGCGTCTTTTCATTTCATGGCTGCAGTCACCATTTGCAGTGATTTGGGAGCCCCCAAAAATAAAGTCTGTCACTGTTTCCATTGTTTCCCCATCTATTTACCATGAAGTGATGGGACCAGATGCCATGATCTTAGTTTTCTGAATGTTGAGCTTTAAGCCAACTTTTTCACTCTCCTCTTTCACTTTCATCAAGAAGCTTGTTAGTTCTTCTTCACTTTCTGCCATAAGGCTGGTATCATCTGCACATCTGAGGTTATTGATATTTCTCCCGGCGATCTTGATTCCAGCTTGTGCTTCTTCCAGCCCAGCGTTTCTCATGATGTACTCTGCATAGAAGTTAAATAAGCAGGGTGACAATATATAGCCTTGACATACTTCTTTCCCGATTTAGAACCAGTCTATTGTTCCATGTCCAGTTCTAACTGTTGCTTCCTGACCCGTATACAGATTTCTCAAGAGGCAGGTCAGGTGGTCTGGTATTTCCGTCTCTTTCAGAATTTTCCACAGTTTGTTGTGGTCCACACAGTCAGAGGCTTTGACATAGTCAATAAAGCAGAAATAGATGTTTTTCTGGAACTCTTGCTTTTTCAATGATCCAGCAGATGTTGGCAATTTGATCTCTGGTTCCTCTGCCTTTTCTAAAACCAGCTTGAACATCTGGGAGTTCATAGTTCACGTACTGTTGAAGCCTGGCTTGGAGAATTTTGAGCATTACTTTACTAGTGTGTGAGATGAGTGCAAATGTTGCTGGTTATGGTTTATCAAAGCTTAGCTCATTATTCCCACTCCAGTACTCTTGCCTGGAAAATCCCATGGACGGAGGAGCCTGGAAGGCTGCTGTCCAAGGGGGTCACTGAGGGTTGGACACGACTGAGCAATTTCACTTTCACTTTTTACTTTTCACTTTCCTGCATTGGAGAAGGAAATGGCAACCCACTCCAGTGTTCTTGCCTGGAGAATCCCAGGGATGGCGGAGCCTGGTGGGCTGCCATCTATGGGATCACACAGAGTTGGACACAATGAAGTGATTTAGCAGCAGCAGCAGCAGCAGCTCATTATTATTTCTATCCAAATTTAACCCCTACCTAATGCTCTTGTCTCCCTCTGCAAACCAGTTACCCCTTAATGAAATGAATGTCTCATCAACACAGTGATACATGCTACATGGAATATATTGCCTGCTAAATATCTCTGCCTTCCTGCTCTGACCCAGCCAGCCACATCTAACATCACATTGCAGGGAGACAGACAAGCCGCTCTTCTGTGACAACATAAGAGCAAAGATAAAGAGAAAAAAATGGCAAAAAGGGAGGAAAAAATTCCCCACCATTTGTTTCTTCTCAAATTTGCTGTAGGCTGGAAACACTCAAGAAATTATTCTGAGGCAAATATTTCAGTTGAAATCATTCCAAGCATGTTTTTCATTCCGCATATTTGACTAACTGGTTTACAGATTTGTAATAGTTCATCTGTTGTTGTTTTTAATTTCCCAGATATTCTGATTATTTTTAACTCAGAAGCTTTTTAAATTTAACAAAAGGAGTGATTAACCAAATTTTCAGCAAAAAAAAAAAAAAGGTAAAAAATCTATCTCCCCCACAGAAAAGTACAACTCCTAGCACATAATAAGAATATCTATGAATACATAGCTTAATGAATGAATGATGGATGACGGATGGATGGATGGACTTGAAAATACTACATATATGAGAAGGCCATCTCAAGATTAGACAATAACTTGTACATCAGTAAACTAAAAAGGAAAGCTTTGAATTTAAAAAAAATCCATATCTCGAGTTAAGGGCAAAGTTATGTGGCTGTAGTGTCCTTGGATTTGAGACCCTTGTTGATGGCATGTTTTACCATCTTGTCATCATTTCACCTTCTTACCTTTCCCCCTTTTTAATGTGCCTTTTTATTTTCTTATATTCACTTCCCAGCATTCTCTTTTGCTCATACCTGCCAATCTCATTTATATGTTAGTAGAAATAAGAATTTAAATGTTCACCTAAAATAAACACTCCCCCACAACAATGGTAGGCTGAAAGGCAGATTACAGTCACCTCTGAGAGTGCTCCCATCACCCGATTGCAATTCAATAACAACTATCCTTTATGGAGTACATATTACATAATAAGCATTATTTTGAGAATGACAATTCTTTGAGGGAAATCTAATTAGGCTTGTTTTACACATAAGCTCACTAAAGCACAGAAAGCCATGAACCTTTTAACAGATGACCTAGAAGTCACACACAGATCTTTCTGACTCCAGACCTTGTCCATCATGTTTCACGCTGTTTATTTCTTATTTAACAAATAACGAGCATTTATTAAAAACCTGCCACATATGTCTTTATTCTTTCAGAAGCAATTCAAGAATCATAAACTCCTCAAAGCAAATTTTTATTTGTGTTTACCTCTCTTTACATTCTTTAACTTTTCAAAGAACTTTGACATTAATTATCCCATTCAAAATAATATTCAGTAACTTGAGACACAAATTTAAGGCTATTATCAGGGATGTCATAGAAGTATGAATGTGAGTAAAGAAAGAACAAAGAAACAACTGAACAATCCAGCAAGTGGGAAGGGCATTTGTTTCAGTTCTCCATCTTCCAGGTAGTGGGCATGAGGAAAGAAGGTTCAGAAGCAGAGGCTCATGTGAGAGAAAGGCGGCTCTATGTTATCATGGGGCCTAGGCCTCCCCATTCCCCAGGAGAGTCCCCAGAGACAATTTACAGCTCGGAAAACTTCCACACCACCCCCTTGCAATGCCTCTTTTGTCTGACATAAAGCAAATGTCACTTAGTTCATTTAGACCACCCAAGGCTAACTGCTCTTTGTTGGTTATTCTGTGTTATATTGAGGTTGGGATTTATATTTTTGGTGTTCCAATAATAAGAGTCCTGTTCTTGGCATCAAGTATGAAAAATTAACACTAGGAGCAAAGTAAAAATGAAGTGAGTAGAAGTGAAAAATACAGTGCCTTCTCTATAATACTTTTAGAGATAAATGTTAAGGGCTACAAGACACAAAGCCAGTAATTATTTCTGAATGGAGACAGTCACTGGCTGTATATATCATTGAATATGTTTTGTTATTTTATAATAAACAAGTAGCATATTTACTAAAATATTTTTCCCTTATGACTTATTTTTTTAAGGAAAAAAACTTTCCAAAATCATGAATAAGTGTATCTGCAGTTAACTTCCCATGACCTAGCTACAACAGTATTTGAAGGTCACTCAGGAAATTCATGCCACCTATGTAGAGGTCAATTTGAATTATTATTACAGTTATTCAGCTCTTAATAAGTGTTTGGCATGTCCTGCAAGGTTCTCTCCAGGCTCTAATTAAAACCACACACCCTGCTTCTGTCTGGCAGAACATTTGAGAAGCTCAAAAGTAACCAATTTGCTGTATCACACCAACCTCCAGGGTGTGGGTTTATTCGCGTTCATTTGAAAATTACATTTGTAACTTGGACATAAAAGCACCTGATTCTCTGAAAACCAGTTTGGTGTCTTATTTTTCATGGCACTTGCAACCCTTAATTTACAATATATTCTGAGTAAGAGGGTTTGCTTTTCTGCTAAGTCATTCTCTTTTGACATTACCTGCCCAGCAGGCAGTTTCAAATCATGGGAGTATTGTCTGCCCATAAGATGATTGTTAATATTTATAGAGCTATATTAGGAGATGATATTCACCCATGCATAAACTGCTCCCATGTAAGTATGAATTATTCAGTTTTTCTAAATATCTACTCTGTTCCCAATTATCAGAGCAAACTGACACTTGTTTCAATGTCACTGTCAGGCCCGCTCTCCGCTTGGAGTTATCTTGAAGCTACTGTGCTGTATTTGCTCGTCCTGTTCTTCAGTGCTCAGGATTAGAGGCAGTAGATCTGGCTTGGGGAAAACAGTGTTTGCTGTATGCCAAATGCCCTTTAATTCTCTGGCAGACTTACCCATGGCATGTGATTATTTGCACTGGTGGGTTAGAGCTTTCTTATTATACCCATGCTCTTCAGCAGGGGCTGATTGTAAGGCAATTCTTCTCCTATGTCCATGCAGAGGGATAATCTCCACCTTTTTCGATTTATTTTTGTTTCAGCTTGGTGAATAAAATGTGCCTGACATTTAAAAGTTTGTTAAATATTTGAAGAAATTTATTGAACCTCAACTTTAAAAATTAAACAGCCTATATTCATCTGGATTACATACCTTTAATTTTATTGAGAAAATACAGCTTGACATTCTCATTGGCCACATTATCTATAAAGATAAAATATCTATAATCTCTGACCCATTATAACAATGTAGCTGCCCATGACATGTGATCAACATACTATAGTCAAGAATATCTGACTGAAGTCATCAGCTATATATACTCAACCGTATCCATTGCAATTTGAGCTATTTTTAGATCAGTTATGACTAAAAGATAAAATAAAATAAGATTTCCTTTTTTCATTGCAAACCTTAGCCTTTCAGTATTAACTAGTTATTGCCAACACAAACCACGTCAGATTTGATGTGTCATTTAGAAACATGTAAATTCTTTACTACTAGGAGCAAAAACTGATTTATTTTCTATTTTCACTGGCGAACTACCTAAAGTGTAATATACTAATGACTAATTCTGCAAATCAACAAAAAAGTTATGAAAAAAATTCATAAAATTTGTCACATCAAGATTCATCCTCCATAAGGTTATGTAATAATTTGCATACTGGTTTTATTGCCTTAAAAGACTCTAGAAGAACAGTGGCTTAAACAATATTAGAAAGGTTCATTTTCCTCCTACACATACCTATCCTAGCTGGGAGAAATTCAAGGGAAGGGAGCAGCAACGTTATGTAACATGATCAAGAAACCCTGTTTCTTTCTGTCTTGTTGCTTTGCTACCCTCTAAGAGATGCCCTTGGTCAAGATCAAAGGAAGCTGACCTCACCACGTCTGCATTTCAGCTTAGGAAGGGGAAGATAAATGGAGGGCAAACAGCTCTATTTTAAGGATATGACCTGAAAATTGCAGAGGTCACTCCTGCTAGTATCTTATTGGCCAGAATTTAGTCACATGATATCATTTAAATGCAAAGAATGGGAAATATAATCTGCAGCAGGGCAGCAGAAAGACAAATAAAACTCAGGGAGTTCTATTACTAAAAAGAACAGAAGGAATGGACTTGGGGTGAGGGTACGGAATCAGCAGGTTGTCAAGGCAGACTAGCACATTCTTTCATAAATTAGACATCATTTATTAAACAGACACTATTCCCATAAATATCATGAATATTCTAATAATGCTGGAGCACTGTTATTGTTTTCTGACTAGAACCGTATTTTCAAGAATGGATATGTCCCTGAAGCTATAGTAGCACAATGCTTGCTCTAAAATCATTGATATTAAGGTTGAAGATCAAATCTAAAAATGGACCTTGTAGATTTTCTTCTTCACTAGATTTGTCAGAGATGGCCCTCCTCTTCTTAGAAAACTGAGGAGGAGAGAGGGGTAACTAACCCTTATTGAGGAATTCCTCTATGTCAAACCTATGCTGCTGCTGCTGCTGTTGCTAAGTCACTTCAGTCATGTCTGACTCTTCGAGAACCTATGGACCATTTCCCGCCTGGCTCTTCTGTCTGTGGGATCCTCCAGACAAGAGTTCTGAAGTAGGTTGCCATGCCTTCTTCCAGGGGCTCTTCCCCACCCAGGGATCAATCCTGCATCTTTTGCATCTCCTGCATTTGTAGGCAGGTTCTTTACCACAAGCACCATCTGGGAGGCCCTATGGATGAATTTCTCTATGCCAAGCCCTGTGCTAAAAACTTACAAACATTATCTCATTTACCTCCTCAAGACAACCCTTTGTGAATACTATTCAGTTCAGTTCAGTCACTCAGTCATGTCCGACTCTTTGCAACCCCATGAACAACAGCTCGCCAGGCCTCCCTGTCCATCACAAACTCCCGGAGTTCACTCAGACTCACATCCATCGAGTCAGTGATGCCATCCAGCCATCTCATACTCTGTCATCCCTTTCTCCTCCTGCCCCCAATCCCTCACAGCATCAGAGTCTTTTCCAATGAGTCAACTCTTCGCATGAGGTGGCCAAAGTACTGGAGTTTCAGCTTTAGCATCATTCCTTCCAAAGAAATCCCAGGGCTGATCTCCTTCAGAATGGACTGGTTGGATCTCCTTGAAGTCCAAGGGACTTTCAAGAGTCTTCTCCAACACCACAGTTCGAAAGCATCAATTCTTCGGCGCTCAGCCTTCTTCATAGTCCATGCATGACCACTATTATTATTCCCCAAATGAAGAAACTGAAGCTTGAAGGGGTTTAATATTTAAGCCAAGTGTGTTGGTTTTGATAAGAGCTCACTTTCTATTTCCATGAGTAGGGCTGGAAGAGAAAAAGTGGACTTTCACACACAAAAAACTCCAAAGCATAGATAAACCAGCAGCCACCTCCTGTTCTCCCAAGATGCAGTGCGGAGGAAAGGAAAGAACCTATGGGGGAAGAGTCAATGGGTAAAATTGCTCACCATTCCTCATTGAATTCAATACCTTGTTGGAGGCAAACTTCTCTGAGAGCCTGTGAGCCCCAAAAGAAACTGGA
The DNA here is from genome assembly GCF_029378745.1 of Bos indicus. Lineage (NCBI taxonomy): Eukaryota > Metazoa > Chordata > Mammalia > Artiodactyla > Bovidae > Bos > Bos indicus. The sequence continues at coordinate 43,966,705 of NC_091762.1, read as the reverse complement.
TTCTTCCTTATCCAGTTTGGGGTGGGGTTGGAGAGGTGGTCCTAGCACCTCTACCAACTATTCTCAGAGGTAAATCAGTAGCGGCCTGGCCTGGATCTAAGACCTGCTGGCTCAGGCCGTCCCAGAGAAGTGTCAGTTGGGACCTCTCTTTGGGCATAGTCCTACCTTTAATAATAGAGCTTGTGATACCAAGACACAGGTAATTCCTCAGTCCTTTCAAAGTAAATAGCTAAAACCAGTCATAAATTTAATTTCAAACGTAGCATTGGTGATTACATTCAAACTGTGGTATTATAATCAAATTGCATAACCAGTTTTATATTTAAGAGCTAAAGCTTCCATTACTTTGAACAATAATCTTATGACCAAGCAAATAAAGTGTCTCTATAAAGTAGCACTAGTTTATGAAACCTCAGACTCTTTGAAAAAGTATATTCTAAGCACTCCTACCAAAAACCAAACTCAAGCAACCAAAGAGAAAAATGATGAAGCCTGGACTTTAATCCTGGTCATACTGACTGGACCACTAAGCAGAGACATTCTCAGCACAGCAAAATCATTCTAATGAAGATCAGGAAAGAAATATTACCTTTAGAGTTAATGAGTCAACATTGTTACATGTTGGTAGACTCCAGCTAGCATTTCAATCCTCACTTTATTATTATGGAAAGTAAAAAATCCTTTCATACTGATTAGCAAATGAATGTTGTTTGTAAGTTCGTAAGAATCCATTTTTAAAAAAGTTTTGTTCCCACAGTGGCTAATTAGCAAGGAGTTAAGAGCTCAGGCTCTATTGGCAGAGACTTGATTTCAAATTCCATCCTGCCACAGGCTGTCTAAAAAAATCAGTTGCCTTTCTAGAGGCTCAGCTTGCTCATCTGTCAAATGGAACTAATAACAGGACTCATGGGGGCTGTTATGAGGACTAAGTAGGCCAGTGCCTAGTAAAGTGTAAATACTCAATACATATTAAATGTTATTATAATTGCTAACAAGTGAAGTGCTGTAAGGTAGGGCATAGATTCTTAAAATTTTTTTTTCTCTGAATTCTCCTTTGGCCCCTAATAGCAAACTCTATCAGGTTGTTGCTGCTGCTGCTAAGTCGCTTCAGTCGTGTCCGACTCTGTGTGACCCCATAGACAGCAGCCTACCAGGCTCCCCCTTCCCTGGGATTCTCCAGGCAAGAACACTGAAGTGGGTTGCATTTCCTTCTCCAATGCAGGAAAGTGAAAAGTAAAAAGTGAAAGTGAAGTCGCTCAGTCGTGTCCAACTCTTAGCAACCCCATGTACTGCAGCCTACCAGACTCCTCCATCCATGGGATTTTCCAGGCAAGAGTACTGGAGTGGTTGTTAGTCCTTGCTAATGCCACCAAAAACTGAAAGAGATAAATGGACTCCTCAGCAGCAGAAAAAAATTGCCCTCTGAAATAACCCTTTCTTGGCGCATCTAGCATTTCTGTGCTGTCCTTTTTCTAAGACAAAAAAATTGCACATTGGAATTGGACTGGGGACATTATCTCACGATGATTAAGGGAAGTTATTACTAGAACAGTGCATGAAATGAAAGCTACCTGCTTTCACCTAGGGAGCTCTTGAAAATAACCCTATTTTTCTCCAACAAATAAGGAGAGGAAAAATTCCAATAATGGAAAGCATTACAAATCCTTTTTCGGGTAGTTTGCTTATCTAAACTGGCATGTGATACCTGCTTAACATCTCTCAGAAACTGAGGGAGAAAGGTACTAACTCATCCATCAGGCCCCACCTAACAGCCCAGGAGGCACCAGGAAGGACATTTCTCTTTTTCTGCTGCCTGTTTCTCACCAAACTGAATCAGCATTTCTAGGAACTCAGTTCCCATTGAGAAAAGTAATACCTTCTAAACATGGGAATGGCAGGCACTTATGGAAATTCTAGCCCATCAGCTGAAAGAAAAGCAAGTGAAGGTTAGAGAATTATCCCCTGTGATCTACCCAAAGCTTTCCAAGTTAAAAAAAATTAGTTTTACATATACATGTGTATACACCATAGATTTATATTTACATGTAAAACTAAAATGTTATGCACACATAAAAAATAGATGTACACATAAATGTGCATATACAAATGTACTATACACACATACAGATATAGACATATATATTACTCCACTTCTTCACTTATACTTGTTAAATTTTCTCTCCACCAAAATCTTTGGAAAAGTATTAGATATGAGGCCCTAATGTAAGCCCTGCATTTTTGGAGCTTCAAATCAGAGTTAAGTATCCACTTAATTATGAATAGTCACTGAGTCAGGAAATAAATAAATATATATTTACATGTACATAAATTTTTATATATATATATGGAGTAGGAAATGCCAACCCACTCCAGTATTCTTGCCTGGAAAATTCCATGGACAGAGCAGCCTAGAGGGCAGAGGAGCCTGGCAGGCTACAGTCTGTGGGGCTGCAAAAAGTCAGACACGACTGAGCACACACACAGACTGATTTATATATATAGACAGAAAGAGACTTGAAAAGCAAGTTAACCCAATTAATAATTTTAAATAAAAATAGGATGATCAAATTCTTTTCAACAAGTAATAAATTTGGATCCTATGTTATGGCTAAGTGGAAGAGAAAAATAATGAGGAAAAAGTAAAAATATCCCAAAGACAAATACTTAAACATCCGTTATAAAGCATGTGTCAAGTGCCTATACTAGACTAGGCAGTGTATTAGGTGTCGCGGGCTTGTCTACCTCAACACTACTGACAATCGGAATGAGATAAGTCCTGTTGTGGGGCCTGTGCCCTGCATTATAGGATGTTCAGCAGCATCCCCAGCCTCTACTCACTGGATGCCAGTAGCACTTCTTAAGTTGTTAGAACCAAAAATATCTCCAGACATTGCCAAATGACCTCAGGGAAGAAATCGCCCTCAGTTGAGACCCACTGTACTGGCTATACAAAATAGCACCTACCTACCAGTTGTAATTTATATATTCCTTTAAAATCCTCATTCCTCAAGAGCTTGATCCATTATCTGCTATAGAGCTTGTGAGACCTCCTCTTCTACTGCTGGGCTACTGCAGCACCTGCCCCTCAGAGCTCTGCTCTTGTGAGAAGAACCACGGGAGAGACGCCAATTCCCTACCCTGGGCCTCCCATTACTCCCACTGACATCCTAATCTTCTAGAAAGCTTTTTCAAAAGAAAAAAAAAAAAACTCTAACATTTATCCCTTAATTATATTTATGTTGTCCACAAATAATATACAGAAGTATCACATCAACATATCAAAATAAAATATTAAAGTGAGAATTTTAAGAAATTTTCTGTAAAAGTAAGCATCTACAGAATTTTGCAATTCCAAGAATTAGCACCAAGGTGCTTCCTTATTATTCTATTTTACAGAGAGTTGGTTGTAACTAAGTGATAAAGGAGAGAAAAGTGTGTGTGTTTGCATCTACTTTGTTTTCACGCATGCATCATGATGTGTCATTTGACAGCAGCCTCATATTAAAGCAGTTTTTACCAAAGACTTGAAAACCTCCAGAAACATTCATTAGCAGCTCTTCTGATGATGCTGACAGGCTTTCAACCTCATATTCTTACTGTATTAATCTAAAGATATTCATGAGGACTACCTGACATTACATTATCCATGGGCCTCTTTACAGAGGAAAGCAACTACAAACACCAGTGCATTCCATACTTCCCTGAGATGGAACTGCACAGGCAGACCAAGAGCTCTGTCTCTGTACCCCAGGAATAGAAAGGAACAGAGACAGGAGAAAACCAGCATTAGCCAAGTGTTCACTATTTCTTTTATTCCTTATTAAACCCTACAGATCTGCCTGCACTGCAGGAGATCCAGGTTCAATCCCTGGGTTGGGAGGATCCCCTAGAAAAAGACATGGCAACCCACTCTAATATTCTTGCCCAGAGAATCCCATGGACAGAAGAGTCTGGTAGGCTACAGTCCATGGGGTCACAAAGAGTCGGACACGACTGAGTGACTAACACACACACACACAAACCCTACGAAGTACTTTGCCCAGATTGCTAAATGTTTAATTGCCCCAGGATTCAGTCTTTGGAATCCCTGACTTTCTAGAAAATTTTATCCATTCCTATGGCTATAAATACCAACTCCTAAATTTATATCTTCAAACCCAGGCTTAGTTAAGCTCCCAACTTTTATATCTGTCTTCTCCATGTCACCATATGACTGTCTCAAATTTAACACATCCCCCACCAATCTCCTTCCTTCTCCTTCCCAGATTACTATTTGACTACTTGCATTCACAGTTTTCTAATTGTTTAGATCACAAACATTCAAATCACTCTGGACATTTCTCTTTTTTCACATCTCACATGTAATCTATCAACATATCCTGGCGTTTCTTTCTTTGAAATATTTCCAGAATCCAATTACTTTTCACTCGTCAACCAGCAAGGACCCTGAATTAAGCCATCTTTATCTGAATTATTACAACTGAGACCTCCGTGTTTGCTTGTTCCCGTTTATTCTCCACACAGCAGCCAATGTAATTGTTTAAATTTCAAGTCCTAGCAGGTTTGAATTCTTCTCAGAATTCCCAAAGGCATTACCATGCAGAAGGCCCTGTATGATCTGGCGGCCACCCCATTTCTGATTTCATTTCTCATCATTTGCCTCCTTAATCCCTCAGCTATTATTTCAAGTTTTGAAGTTATTTTTCCTCCCTGTGAAGTATACTCCCCTTAACACTCCTGTGTGTCTCTCCCTCATTTCCTTTATGTCTCTGCTCAAATGACACCTTGTCAGAGATTCTCCATCACCACACTATCTAAAATAGAACACCCTTCCTAGGCACCCTCTGTCTCCTCTATTCTTCTGTTTATAACCCTTAGCTTCTTTTTTCAAGGAAATATTTTTCTTTATAAATAAATGTATGTATGTATATATACACATTTGTTTATTATGTATATATATGTGTATATGTGTAGTTATAAGTAAATATATGAGGGGTGTGTGTGTGTGTGTAAAGTTCAGGGCTAGATTTGATCCTGGACCATACATATATATATATATAAAATATATACATATTTTAATGAGTTGGCAAATTTGGCCATGGCCAACTTTTTGTATAGCTATGAGCTAGAAATGGTTTTTACACTATTAAAATATTGTAAAAATTTTTAAAAATAATGATGAATAAGCAACATAAACCATATGTGGCCTGCAAAACCTAAGGTATTTACTATCTGGCCTTTATAGGAAAAGGTTGCCAGCTCCTGTATTCGTACACTATCCACTAGAATGTAGTCCTGGAGGGCAGGAACTGCTGCGTTCACCATTACATCTCAGCATGCAGGATAGTGCCTGGTACAAAGTAAATGCTAAACAAACATTTTTAAATGAATGAAAACAATGAGCCTTAGTGAGGTCTTGTGACTTGTCCAGAGTCACCCAGAAACTTGATAGATGAACCAGGATTCAAGCCCAGGTCCACTTGATTCCACAGCTGGATCCTGAGAGCTTTATGCAGCAATGACTTGAGCCTTCTTGTTTTCTACCCAAAGGCTCCCCATTAGATTATCTCTAACATGCTATCTGAGCGACTGAACTGAACTGAACTGAACATGCTATCAGGTAAAGGAACCTGCAGAATAAGACAATGGAAGAGAGACATGATGTATTGCAGAAAACCTTTGATAATTACACCAAAATAACATTTACATCTGATATCAATTATATTTACTTTTGAATATTTATTTGCCTGTGGGACTTCACTGCGACATGCGGGATCTTCCATCTTTATTATGGCATGCCAGAGCTTTAGTTGCGGCATGCAGGATATAGTTCCCTGAGCAGGGATTGAACTCCAGACTGGAGCACAGAGTCTTAGCCACTGGACCATCAGGGAAGTCCCTCAACTATGTTTAATGTGCTTTCAAAGACATCACCTCTTCTTAGCTTTACCAAGTTTCTGCATCAAGTAAGGTGTATACTACATCCTCATTTTATCTATTACAAAACTGAGTTTCAGGAAAGTTTAAAGAATTGGCTTTTACAAGTAGTGAGTAGCAGAAACAGAACAGTCCAGATCTACCCCTTTTAGTATTCAACTTTCCATTCTACCAACCAACATATAGCCCCACAACTCTACCGAAGGGCAACTATAGTACTGTGGATATGGAGGGATTTTAAGAGATTGGCATCACACATTACTAACTTCTAAGAAACCAGAAGTACTGCATTTTACTTGGAGTTTTATGATGTGCAAGAGCACCTCAGCTATAAACAGCCAACTACCAACAGTTATAGGCAGCAGGCAAGTCAGAACTTTGAAATGAAAGCAATAAGTAGAATGATCTGCTTGACCATATCTTGGACTTTTATTGGTGTGACAATAGCACAGGGATTTTGAGCTGCCAGATGCATGATCATCTTAAAGAAAGAAGTCAAGAAAACTGACAATTATCTCAGCTGACACTAATACCCACAGCTGTCATCTCCTGAACTGGCTGCTATGTCTAAGCAGCCATCCATTGAGGCAGCTGATTTTAGAGCTCAGAGTATTTGCCTGAGAAATTATGTGTGTTTCATGGATGCCAAGGGCCAGCTTTTCTAACTTTGTGAATGCCAGTGGTGGTGTGCTTTTATTCAGGATAGAGGTCATGATGCCACACCCTGGAATTAACTTGAATCTGACACACAGCTCTAAACTAGTCAAGATACCAGCTCAGGATGTGACAATCCAATTTCAAATGTCTGTTTCTGTTCCTATGAGTTCCCTTACACTTTGTTAGACCATGTGATAATTTTTTTTTTTAATCTAGGAAACGTAGCCTCTATAAACAACAGCAACTGAGGCCACTGTACTAGATTTTGTCCATTTCTCACCTCTTCACTCACTGTAATAGAACACTACTCACTATAATATAGCAACTTTTAGAAAACTAAAATGAAAATGAAGTGTCATTTTCAGTGTTGGGATATGCAGGGGTTTTAAGAGTTAAATAGTTATGATTTTTAAGTCAAATATGATAATTATATTATAAAGTATTGCTTGGCTAGAAAATAAAATTACAATATTTCTCCAAGTAATTTCTATGAAAACTTGGGTAAGAAAAATTGGCAATCTACAGTATTAATGACAGATGGACCATTTCTTTTGGTCCAACTTTAAACTTATGCCTCTTTGTAAGAGAAATCTCTCAGTTTCATTTGGAAGTAACATTAGTAGTTGTAATGAAGAAAATGGGACCAAGGGTCAAATATTTTACCTGAGAATCCCCCTTGTCAAAAACACACAACTTGAAAAGTAAGTCAAAGTCAGGTATTGGGTATCTCCTATGTACTTACTGTAATGTTTGGTGTGATGCTAAGTTCTTATATGGTATCTGGATACTTACATGCAGTATTCCAAGTAAAGCTGGTATATGGGAACTGTATCGGTGAGGGCTCTGTATTTGTATTGTTTTAAACAATATAACATATATCTTTGTTCAGACTTGAGAAAGAGATCCAAGATCTTGAAAAGGCTGAACTGCAAATCTCAACCAATGAAGAAGCAATTTTAAAGAAACTGAAATCAGTTGAGAGGACAACAGAAGACATAATAAGGGTGAGCATTAGCCGATTTGAAAATTATGACTCCCTCCCAAAATGATTCCACAAATAGTATATAATTCTTCAAAGTATATTCACATTTAGAATTTATTTTTAAACTGTATTAATCATGGAGAATTCTTTTCTCTTATAGTCTGTGAAGGTGGAAAAGGAAGAAACATCAGGAGGTATGTCTTGAGCAGTCTATGTTATGTCGAGCTAAGATATTTTTTGATTAGCCTGCTGAAATTTTTCTCTATTGTAAGTATATTCTAAATGTATTTTGAATTAATATGAATTTTACAGAGTCAGTTGAAGACATCTATGCTAATATCCCCGACCTTCCAAAATCCTACATACCTTCCAGGTTAAGGAAGGAAAGAAATGAAGGAATAGAAGATGACGAACAAAATAGAAAAGGTATATGAAAACTTTGTCTTCAGTGGTAGGTTCTCAAATTCATATTTTACAATATCATATATTAGCAACTTGCTGTAACATCCTATCCTTCCAGGTTAAGTACTGGTCCATTTTACAAAGTTCCATGAGGTAAGTCACTTGTATAAGTAGCAACAATGGGGTTACAGTATTTCTTTCATGCATTTTATTCCTCAGCAAACTAGGTAAGGACAGGGAAGATAAAGACCTAAAGGAGACAAGAAGCTCTTGAAACAAAGCTCCCTTGCTCAAAAATATCTCTCCCAACATATTCTGTATAGTAGACATTAGAATAAGATTAAATGAATGAACAAAAGTATTCTCCCTGAGGTCAGGCATTTGCCCCTATGTGAGAATGGTTGCATGAAACTAATGTCAATGGCCTAGGGAAAATTAAGGCTTGTATAGGGGCAGAGAGGGAACCTTTGAATTTTAGAGTGAAAGAGAAGTGATGCTTTACCTTCAGGGAGCAATCATTCATTCATTCAACAAATACTCAATGCCAAGCTCAATGCCAAGCTCAGTTTTCACACTAGGAACACAGTAGTGAATAAAACAGCAAAAATCTCTGCCCTCATTCTAAGAGAGAATAAAAGCTGACATTCTAAGGGAGACAATAGATTAAAAATTAGGTAAATAAATGAAATATATTAGGAAGCAAAAATGCTAAAGGGAAGACTAATGCAGAGAAGGTGGAAAGGGCACATGTGGGTGAGTGTATTACAATTTTAGTTGGGTAGCCAGGGAAGGCCAAGAACCACCGGGCTGTGAGGGAAAGATGAAATGCAAGATGTCTCCAAAGAGGAAGATGGGGGACACAAAAACAGTCAGTGCCACATTGTTATGCTGCCCAGGATCCCGTTAGCTTTACTCTGCCAGTCACGATCCTGGCCATTAGGATCTTCCCTGAAGGAGGAAATGGCAACCCGCTCTAGTAATCTTGCCTGGATAATCCCATGGAAAAGGAGCCTGGTGGGCTACAGTCCATGGAGTCACTGAAAGTCAGCACGACTGAGCGACTGAGCATGCATACATGCATCGAGATCTTGCCGGGGTCATGAAACAGATTTCAGCTTCCCCCAAATCAACCATTTCCGTTCCGTTGTTTTAATACAGCTGATACTGCTCTATTTTTAGCCCTTCTTCTTAAAAGTGGGAGTGAAAATGAAAAGAAACATAAGGGAAAATGAGAAGCATGTGATTCTAGCCTTCTTCCTCCCTCTTCGATACCAGTTCAATATTTAACCACCTCTTAGCTATGAAAACTTTAGAACACACCTCTCTAATTTCAACACGTTGCAGGGCTGTGCAACAAGGGTGTAGCATAATAAAATATACCTTGCTCAGCCTTTACCAACAGTAATGCACAGAGTAACATATTCTTCCTTATTAAAAAGAAAACTCTGATTCTTCCTACTGAGCAATATAAAAGAATGTAAATCTGTTGTGTCAGATTTTCTCATTAGAAAGGGAACATCTTTTGGTCTCCTAGTGAAAATCCTTACCATTTGGAACAATCAGCTTCCCTTCTTCAGTCTTTCCCATTTTTTAGTAATTTCATACATCCTTGCACAAAATCCCATGTCATTAAAGTTTTAGTCTTTATATATTTAATGAATAAATCAGAAATTTTAAAAAGATTTCTCATAAAAGAATGTCAACAGGTATACTGGACATAAACACTATGAAAGCAAGTTACTTTACAACAGGAAAAACTGACTAAATCGGAGATCAAATTTGTCTCTCAACAGCTTTGTATGCCATGGAAATCAAAGTTGAAAAAGACTTGAAGACCGGAGAAAGTACAGTCCTGTCTTCAATACCTCTCCCATCAGATGACTTTAAAGGTACAGGGATAAAAGTTTATGATGACGGGCAAAAGTCGGTCTATGCAGTAAGCTCTAATCACAGTGCAGCATACAATGGCACCGATGGCCTGGCACCAGTTGAAGTGGAGGAACTTTTAAGACAGGCTTCAGAGAGAAATTCTAAATCCCCAACAGAGTACCACGAACCTGTATATGCCAATCCATTTTGCAGACCTACAACTCCACAGAGAGAGAAGGTAACTCCTGGACCAAACTTTCAAGAAAGGGTAAAAATTAAAGCTAATGGACTGGGTAACGATGTGAATGGATCCATACACAACATGGACAATGGACTTGCAGAGGAGAGAGGTAACAGTGTCAATCACATCAGCCCAGCTCGGCCGATACCTCATCCCCGATCAATGATTCAGCAAGCAGAGGAGATGCCCCACATCCAACAAAAGAGGCTGATGACTCCTTGGGAAGAACCAAATGTAATGCAGGACAAATATACTCCCTCTCCAAAGTCAGGACTGAGTCCCAGCAGAGCACTAGTTGAGAAGTCAGAACGCCAGAGTTCTTCACCCCCTTGCCAGGAGGATGAGAAAGACATTAGATATAATATTGTTCATTCCCTGCCTTCTGACCTGGATGAGAAAGAGCCCGTGACAATGATATTCATGGGGTATCAGCAGGCAGAAGACAATGAGGAAGAAAAGAAGCTTCTGACTGGGTATGATGGGATCATCCATGCTGAGCTGGTTGTGATTGACGACGAGGAGGAGGGTGAAGGGGAAGCTGAGAAACCAGCCTACCATCCCATAGCTCCCCACAGTCAGGTTTTCCAGCCTGCCAAGCCAACACCGCTCCCGAGAAAGAGAGCAGAAGTCAATCCCCATGAAAACACAAACCATAAATCTCCCCATAAAAACTCCATATCCCTGAAGGAACAAGAAGAAAGCTTAGGGAGCCCCATCCACCATTCTCCACTGGACGTTCAGATAGCAGGCGACGGGACTGAGGATCCATCCTTAACAGGTAACAGACATGACAAGGCTTGTCACTGCTGTTTAGTCATGTGACAATCTTCTCTTTGCGTTGTTACCAAGCCTTTTTGCTCTCAGCTTTTTCTGACGCTTCAGAGACTAACTGATGCTGATTGTTTTATTAATGTTGATATGAGTTATTATTATCATAATCGAAGTGATTAAGTCACTTCAAAAGAGAAAGTGAAACAAAAATTTGTTGCCTTATTTAGGCATTGCATTGATTGACCTTAGTAACTTGAAATTCGTTTTCTACCATGGTATGGTACTGTGTATGGATGCGTTTGAATCACTATCACATTGTCATCAATATTAGATCTTTTCCCAGAAGAAATGAAGCCAGCCCTTTTTTTGTGCCTCTTTGTGGTTTAGATTTCCTACTTAAGTTAACAAATTGCCTTAATTTTGCAAGAAAAAAACACAAAACAAATTTTATTTTTAGTGTGATATTTTATTACTTTGCTATATCTTGTTTCTCTACACTTTTATAATTTTATTAACTTTATGTCCTTCATTTTTCTACATTTTACAAAAGGTATCAGTTTATTCTACATTATAATATTTATGTCACATAATCTTCCCTAACTTAGACATTTTATTTTTTTATTTTCTAAATATTTGCATTCCATACATTCTCATTCCCTTAAAGTTTTATAGCTATCTAGCTTTTTTAGTATTGAATAGAAAATAACACTTTTTCTACAAGTGATAGCTCATCAATTTTAGATTCTTTATTATCACTTGAATATTGTATTCTACTTATTTATGAACAATAAATAAAAATATGATCAAACTAAATATAATAGCTGTACTTACAATTCCTAAAGACATAAATTATCCAGACATAAGTACTGGATCTGTGAAAGGGATAGTAATTTTAAATGTTCTAATGAGAGAATTCTCATTAAAAAGCAGTAACTATTAAGTCCCAGCTTATCCAGCAATCAAAGAACCTGATAATCTTGTAGAACTGTGGTAGGAACTAATTGGCAGGACAATTCAGGAAGGATTTTTCCTCTGTAACCCAGCAACCTAGTCTTAGGTTGCCAATGATACAATAAAATGGACCTCTTCCCTTTTTATTAAGTAGTTCAATTAGGCATACCAACTGTAAATTTGATTATCTGAAGAATTTCTAACCTATTAGTAACTGTACACTTACATTATCTACCTAAATCAGAGTTTAATGGTGTGTCCCCACAAAAGAAACTTACTAAAACTAAAAGTTCTTCTGTTTTGAGAATGAGCTTTGTTTATTGATCTCATTTTGCATCTTAAATCCATTTTTTAAAGAACAACATAGAAAACTTAGAAAAGAGGAACACACCCTTTATGGTCAAGAGCAGTGACATTACCCACTATAAAACCTCCTATTTTTTAACTTGGATGTTAGCCAACTCCTCCTGAACTCCCTTATTCCTTCTCCCCTACTCGTATCAACACATTTACCACAGAGAAAAATATAGGAAGTGACTAATGTTTCCAGACAACACTAATCATGCCATTGAGCTAAAATAATGAAAACAGGAAGACTTTTCCAGACAAAGTAACAATACAAAGTTATGTTCTATCAATCAAAGCATCTTATAAACAGAATCCTCCAAATTCCTTGCTTTCTATCATAATACTGTTTTACATTCTTGTTTTCCAATTCAGCATGTGGATTACAGAACTGATATTTTTAAATGTGTGTTAAAAATAAGCATATCATATTGACCTCAGGGTCATCCATATACATAGAATTTATAGCCATCCATGCATTTTAATTTCACAAGCACCAAGTAGGTTAAGCTTCTCTCTATCCCCCTTCCCCCAAAATGCATATTGATACTTGGAAATCTACCATTTAATTCAATTCCTTTATTTATGGTATAGATACCCTACTAAATATAAACATTCCTAGTAGGCACAGTAATAGTTAAGAACTATAAGTCTCTTTTCATTTGTGCAAATGTTATTATCAAAGTCTTATCTAAGAGCAATTTTTAACTTGGAAAAGAGCATGAAGGAGAAAGAAAGATGGAGAAAAGTGGAACCTGGGGATCCTAAAGACCAGATTTAGTTAAAACTTTGAACAGGATGAGATATGACAAGAAAATTTAGGCAAAGTTACATCCATTTGCTAAAGTAAGTATAACACAGGGTCATGTTTAAAATATCTGGTTCAATGCCAAATACATCCACCAATGAGTGGCCATGTAATGTTTTACTGGGACTTTATTACTATCCCCACCAACTGAACAATTGGCTCCCTTTGGTAATCCTCACCTACCTACTTTTGTACTTCTAGCTCTGTTCTCCCCTCTTATAGATGTCAGTGGTATTTCAGAATAAATAGGTCGAGAACCTCAGCTCCAGGGGATTCACAAGCTACTGGTGCCAGAATTGCCAACCTGTGGCAACCATTAGAAGCCAAGGGATACTGAAAGTAAGGAAGCAAGCTCTCTTCTGTCAAGTTAAAAACAATCAAAACTGTGTCTGGATTGCCATACGGAGAGGAAATAGAGCTCAGAGAAGAATAGAAAGGAAAAGGAAAAAGAGAGGTGATAAGTCAGGTTTTTTTAGCTGCTATACCAAGGGGCTTTCTCATTGCCTGTCCCCACACAGCTACTTGGAACTCACTTACCATAAGCCTAAAGAAAGAAATAGCAGAGTCTAACAATCTAGAATTCTTTTTTTTTTTACCTTAAGAAATGGGACCATGAGCTACTGGATTGCCTCACTGCTGAGGATGCATACATCCAGGATGTCCTGTAACAACTCATTGACGGTCTATAGCAACTGGGTAGGCCTGCTTCACTGAATCTAAGTTGAGGAGTAGTTGTAGGGAGGAGACTTTGCCCTTGCCTTAAAAGAGACCTTCAAAAAGTCCCTTAAAATGGACTTTGCCCCTGCTCTTATTTTGGTACGGGAAAGGTAATGGTCCAAAGACTCAGAGTAAAAACTATAAAGACTTGCTTTCTGCCTTCAGTTGGCTTCTTGATGTGGAGGTACACTCCCGTCATTAGGTTTCACCATCTAACATCTCCCAGCAATTGGGACCCTCTTCCTGGCTACAGAGCAAAGGAAAATTATCTCAGCTGGTCCTAAATTCAAGGAAATATTCTTGATCTTGCCACTGAAAATAATCATTTCCCTTAAAGTTTCCAGGCAAATAAAGCTCTTTGGTTTCATTTAAATGACAACATTTCATATAAGTATAGTGACAACATAATTGACCATGGTCTTGTTATAGTGTTGGATCCCAAACTTTCCCGTATTGTGAAAAAGAGCTTCTTAGAAATAGGGTCACTTCATTTTTCAATACATAACTAATATATAACTGTGAAATGAGAGAATATGATTTCCTTTTTGCTTTTTTTTTATTAAGCAAAATTTTTCAAACAGCTAAATAGCTGGTGCTTGGGCAATATTACACGTAAATGCAATGACTGGTGCCTTGAAAGCATCTCTCGACTTTTAGAACATGACTGAGGCAGCTATAATCAGGTCTTAACTATTAAGAGCATGATACCAGTGTTATGAATTTTAAATCAAATTTTAAAAATGGTTTCTATACCTAATACATCATTAAGAGTGAAATATTCTCAAAAAGATAAATTTGCCATTTGAAAGTACTTCTATCTTGACAAAGACATTTCATAATGACTCCAACTCCTAATTACTAGTTCACATTGTTTCATTATTTAAAAAATGTGTTCTTGCCATTCTATACCTAAGGATGAAGCCCCTTTCGACAACTAGATTTGATGAGTTAAAAAATAACCCAACCATTATGAATTAGGGCTTATATCAATGCCTTTTTCTTTTTGTAGAACATAGCTCAGAAATATGCACAAAACACAGTTGTTGACCCATAGCTATTTATCTATGGCTAATACTGTTAATGTGCACTAGTCCTGTATTTACTCAACTTATGCTGTGTTTGCTTTATTAATATTTGTAGAAATAGGTTCCTTCTAGTTCTGAACCTGCTTCTTCCCTAAGTTAACCATAGCTTATTATTTCTACTATCTTTTTATGCTACTAAAACAATGCTCACATTGTTGGATAAAATCATCTGAGGTATGTTTCAAACTTTCCTGCAATCTATGAAATGGTCATTTAGAGTGAAAATTAAAGCTTTTTATAACTCTCTATTTTTTTCTTTATTTTACAGCATTAAGGATGAGAATGGCAAAGCTGGGAAAAAAGGTTATCTGAGAGGTGTACCATCTACATAAACATCCATTGAAGAAGAAACTAAGAAACATTTGCAGATTTCTCTTCTGGATATTTTGTTTCTTTTCCCTAAGATACAAAAAAATTATAATTATAGCCATATTATGCCATGTGGATAAGCAGTAGTCATTATTTGAAAAAATTCCAAAAAATGCTGGGGAGAACAAATGCTTAACTTTTCCAGTTACTTGATATAATTCAGTGGAGGGGAAACCAACATATTTTTATTGTATTGATACCAAAGCATTTCTAATAAGAGCTTGTTAAATTTACAAATAAAGGTATTTAAAATAGCCCAACTATATTTTATTAACTGACATTGTAATTTTGCTAACACAAAGACTGAGAGATTATAGGAAGTCACTGTGCCTTATCACAGAAATATTCATCTTCAACTCTGACGAGTAAATGTGCCATCCCAAGGCAACAAGGACTCAGGCAACTACATCCCCTGTCAAGGAACAATTCAATTGAGACTTAAAGCTCTTTGCATACATTTCAAAGGTGCATGCAATAATTATCCTCTTATTTGGGGACTGGATTTAGATTATTAGTGTACATGACTTTAAAGTTGATAACCAATATGTTCGTTCTTCTTGAAATATCTTCTTTCATTCATTTCAATGTGAATTCCAGGGTACAGAGACTGATTATGGCCCAAGGCTGTTGGATGGAGGACTTCTCAAATTTCAACACAAATCTGGTCTAATGTTCGACCAGTTCTTACAAATAAGTCATAATCCTAATGCTAAAACTTACTAATAAAGTGTACCACACTTAATTCCTAAGTATTTTTTGCCAAGATGTTAAATCATGATTTGAAGGATACTCCCATAACAGTTCTCTCCTACTCAACCTTCTTATTCTGTCTTCTATCCAACAAGCCTCCAAAATCCACTCAAACACATCTTTCCTTGGATCCCCAGTGCAAATTACCTAGGCCCTGCCAAGTCTTTGAGTGAATAGTCTGTTTTTCTCTCTCAGGGAAAACACTGAATTTCCCTGGTAAGTCCATGATGAAATTATCTTAGCTACTGATGTGGAGGTAATGAGCAGTAAAAGAAGCAGATCCTGATGAGGACAAGAATTTACCTGGGGAGCATCAACCTCAGATGATTTGTTTGCAAAGGGCAGTTTTTCTCTAAGAGGAAAGAACTCCTCAGCTGGCCTGAAATGTTCTGGGAAACCTGAAGGGTCAAATTTCAGAAGCACTTTCACAGAAACACCCCTATCCCAGGTCCAAGGGTACCATTCCTTCCCTTCATGCCTTTGGCTTTAGCATAAATGACATGTCAAATCTGCACATTCTTTTGTAGCTCTGTCATGCTTGTGAATAAATCACTGGGTTTTGCTTTTGTACACAAAAATTTACTAGAACACTGCTTAGCACCAAGGAAGTGGTCAACAAACAAATGAATACAGTAAACAGTTCAGAAGGGGGAAGATGTAATCTACAAGGGGAGGCTTTGTAACACCAGTTGGTCTTAGGCAACATGAGCCAGAATCTGACTGGCAGATCATCTAGCCACTAACCATGAGTCATGGACCAGGGCTTGTATGTAGAAGTGGCCCAGCATAGCCAGAAGGTGTGGGAGGCAGGAGCTGCCTTTTGCCTGGGGATGAAGCTGGAGTTGCTGTGAAACTGGCTCTCAGGTAGGCAGGATGGGGCTTGAGTGCAAAGCTGGAGCGGGTCAGTCAGAGCTGCTGGGGTGAGACTGGGCCATCCACACACCCATCCACTGGTCCCTGTACTCAGTGAAAAGGAGGGAAAACTGGAAAATGGAAGTGAGGTGCTTCCTTGCCCTTGCAGCATCCCTCTAGTACTCTCTATTGACAAAGTGTAACATGGGCTGCCCTGGTGGCTCAGACAACAAAGAATCTGCCTGCAATGCAGGAGACTCAAGTTCAATCCCTAGGTTGGGAAGATCCCCTGGGGAAGGGAATGGCAACCTACTCCACTGCTCTTGCCTAGAGAATCCCTTGGACAGAAGGGCCTGGAGGGCTACAGTCCATAGGGTAGCAACGCGTCAGACACGACTAAGCGACTAACACTTTCACACCTTCTACAATTGCTTCAGCTGGCAAAGGAGAAATGCTTACATAACAAAACAGGACAAAGAAGGTGGATATGGAGATGAGGCATTAAATGATGAAGATAAAGATGAGGCATTAAACTGGCACCGTCCAGCCATTTTTCTACTCAGCTTCCATATTTATCCTTCTACATATATTCAACTATTCAAGCAACTAAAAAGACAACTGTTTTCATCTAATAAGAGACAGTTATCCTTTATACAAAGAACTCACCTTCTCCCCGAGATGAGGAGACACATGCTCCAGAGTTGTTTTATCTACAGTCAACTATATTCAACATTATTTCAAAGAACAGCTTTAGATTAAGAGAAAAATTCAGAGGATAATATAAAGTTCCCATATGCTCCTCACCCAGTTTCCCCTATTATTAACATCCTACATTCGTATGGTACATTTGTTATAATTAATGAATCAAAAATGATACATTATTATTAATTAAGGTCTCATAGTTTATTCCGGAGGAGGCAATGGCACCCCACTCCAGTACTCTTGCCTGGAAAATCGCATGGACGGAGGAGCCTGGTAGACTGCAGTCCATGGGGTCACTAAGAGTCAGACACGACTGAGCGACTTCACTTTCACTTTCCACTTTCCTGCATTGGAGAAGGAAATGGCAACCCACTCCAGGACCTGGAGAATCCCAGGGATGGGGGAGCCTGGTGGGCTTCCATCTATGGGGTCGCACAGAGTCGGACACGACTGAAGCGACTTAGCAGGAGCAGCAGCAGCATAGTTTATTCAGATTTCCATAGTTTTTACCTAATGTACTTCTCAATTCCAAGATCGTATAAGGAAAACCACATTACTTTTAGTTGTCATGTCTCCTTAGGCTCCACTTGGCTATGACTGTTTTTCAGACTTTCCTTTTTTTTGATAAGTTTGACAATTTTGAAAATTACCATCCATGTATTGTGTAAGATGTCTCTCTACTGCAAATTGTCTGATATTACTTTCCTGATTAAGCTGAGGTCATAAGTTTGTGAAAGGAAGACTAAAGAGGTAAAGTGCCATTTTTATCAGATCATGTCAATGATACATACTTTCAACATGATTTATCACTGTTAATGTTGACCTTGATAAACTGGCTGATATAATTTAGTCAGATTACTTCACTGTAAAATCATTCCTTTTTGCTGTCTGCATTGGCAGGAAGTCACTACGCACAGCCCACACTTAAGTAATAGGAAGTTAGGCTCACTTTCCTTGAGGACAGAGTATCTGTATCAATTATTTCAAATTCTTCTATACAGATTTGTCTATTATCCTTCATTTGTTGATTTATTCAATCATTAATTTAAATCAGTATGGGCTCATGGATGTTTACACTACTCTTGAGTTACTTACTGAGTTCTCAATATATTAATGCTATAATCAATTAAGAAGAGTCTATCTCAAAAAATAAAAAGTAGAGTCTATCTCTGATGATACTCTTTGGCTGGAAACAGACATTTTTCCTTCTCAAGCTTATTATTTCATGCTATGCTTTTTTCCATTTATTTACTTTCAACCTATCCGTCCCTTTATATTTTAATAAATCATATCATGGGTTTTACTTTTTTATCCATCTGACCTTCTCTGCTTTTAATTGGAGTTTTTAGCCCATTAACATTTAATGTAATTATTAATGTGGTTGAATTTTGGCCTACAATATTATTACTTGTTCTCTCTTTATCCCCACTGTGTTTTTTTGTTTTGTTTTGTTTTTGTTTTTTTGCTCCTGTATTTTTCTTTTCTAGCCTTTAAATTAAATTATCTTATGGAGAAGGAAATGGCAATCCACTCCAGTACTCTTGACTGGAAAAGCCCATGGACGGAGGAACCTGGTGGGCTGCAGTCCATGGGGTCACGAAGAGTCGGACACAACTGAGGGACTTCACTTTCACTTTTCACTCTCATGCATTGGAGAAGGAAATGGCAACCCACTCCAGTGTTCTTGCCTGGAGAATCCCAGGGACGGAGGAGCCTGGTAGGCTACCATCTCTGGGGTTGCACATAGTCAGACAAGACTGAAGTGACTTAGCAGCAGCAAATAATTTTGAGATTTTATATCATTTTTTCCGCTGGCTTCTTATATATGTCTTATTTTTTATTTCTGTAAGAATTACAATATACATCTTGAACTTTTCACTTAGAACTAACATTGTATAACTTCATATAAAATGCAGACACCTTTCAACTGTATGAGTCCATTATCTCTTGCCATCCCTTATGCTAACTTGTTATATGCATTATATCTGCATACATTATAAACCCCACAAAAAAATGTAGACTGTTTTTTGCTTTAATCAGGCATATTTGTTATAAAGAACTTAGGTCATAAAAGTCCAAAAGGGATTTTTTATTTACTAATTGTTTATCATTTTGAGTTTTCTTCATGTCTTTCCCAGGGTCCAGCTGTCATTTCTCTTCAGTCTGAAGAACCTTTTGCATTTTGTAGTGCATACGTGCTAACAAATTCTCTTAAATGTCCTCTCATTTCTGTTTCGTTCTTGAAGGATATTTCTTCTGCAACTAGAATTCTTATTGACTTTTTTTCTTTTTTGGATGTGATTCCACTCTGTCTGGGCTCCATAAGATCCCTGTGCTGTGCTTGTGCTCAGTTGCTCAGTTGTGTCCAGCTCTTTGTGACCCCACGGACTGTAGCCCACCAGGCATTTCTGTCCATGGATTCTCCAGGCAAGAATACTTGAGTGGGATGCCAGGCTCTCCTCCAGGGGATCTTCCCAACCCAGGGATTGAGCCCCGGTCTCCTGCACTGCAGGAAGATTCTTTACCGTCTGAGCACCAGGGAAGTCAAATGTTAACCAAATCATTGTTCCCCTGTCTGGAATGCTTAATTTTTCTCTTTCTGCTTTCAAGACTTGCTCTGTAATTTTTGCTTTCAAGAGTTTGACAATGATTTGTATAAGCATGACTGTCGACATTCTCCTGCTTGAGTTGTTTTCCTGCATCATAAATCAGTAAAGTTAGGCCTTTAGTAAATTTGGGGATTTTCCAGTCATTATTAACTTAGTTCCTCCTCTCCTGAGATAATACTGAAGATGCTATCATTAACAGGCCTTGGGATTCTGGTCATTTCTCTTTCCGAAATTTTTCCTTATTCTTTTAGATAGCTGCTTTTTGAAGTTTATCCTAGTTTTCTGAAGGAAAGTCTATTTTGCAGGATCTTAGCCATTACTGGCAGTAGAAATCACATATTTAGAATGTGTGGGTTCAGGAAATTCTTATTCCCAGAACCTGATTACTATGTCTTAGCATCTGACTGGGAATCAAAAAATTTCTTTAGGTTCTTGCAAGAAATCCAGTTCAGTTCAGTTCAGTTGCTCAGTCGTGTCCGACTCTTTGCGACCCCATGGACTGCAGCCCACCAGGCCTCCCTGTCCATCACCAACTCAGAAACCCAGAGTACAGTACAATTTCTTTTATATGTGAATAAGAAGACATATTAATGTGAATTCTTTTACATGTGAATGTAATATGAATTTATTTTACATGTGAATAAGAATATCATATGAAGACAATATACTTCTAAAGATATGTTCTAGGAACTACCTCTCCTTTAAACTAAAGCTACATAACCAGGCACAATATAAAATTACATTAACTTATTTGATAATGAAATAAGAAATTAAGCTGATAACAAATTTAAGGCCAGCAAAAGGTATAATCCAAGAGTTGTAATTAGATAAATTATTTGTTTTACTAGGGAGAAATTCACAAAAGATAGAGTAAGCATTTTAAAGTAGCATTTCTTATATTCACAATGTTGTATGACCACCACCTCTATCTATCTCCAAAACATTTTCCTCACCCCAAAATTAAACCTTATATCCACTAGGCATTTACTCTCACTCCCTCCTCTATTCCCTCCCCTCAAGGCCCTGGCAATCACTACTCTGCTGTCTCCATGCATTTACCTATTTTGGATATTTCATAATCATCATATGTGACATTTTGTGTCTGATTCACTTAGCATAATAGTTTTTTGTTGTTTGTTTGTTGTTCCTCTTATTCTAGTCCTTCAATGTCTCTGGTAGCCATGGAGAAGCATATGTTTTGAAGGTTCATCCATGTGACAGCACATATCAGTATTTCATACATTTTTTATGGCCAAATACTATTTCATCGAATGTATGTATCACAACTTTCTTATTCATTTATCTGCAGATGGGCTGTTTCTATCAATTGACAATTATGGATAGTATTCCTATAAACATCAATTTTTTATTGTGATAAAATATATATGTAACACAAAATTTTCCATTTTAACTACTTGCATGGATACAATTCACAATGTCATCATCACAAGTAAGCATCACCACCGTAAATCTCCAAAACAACTTCATCATCAACAGAAAATCTGTATCCATTAAACAATAAGTCCTCTTTCCTCCCTCCCCACAACCCAGCCCCTGGCAGTCACCATTCTGCTTTATATCTCTATGAATATGATTAGTCTGGATACTCCAAGTAAATATTACATAATAGCTGTCCTTTCTTGTTTGGCTATTTCACTTAGCATCATGCTTTCAAGGTAAACATCAAATCTTTTACCAAATAACAACTACACATTTCATAGCTTAAAAGCTACCAAAGTTTAACACTGTAATCAAAAGCAATGACATCATCAACAACCTGTTCAAAGTATCTTTTGCTGGCACCACTTCATTTCTTCCTCACAACTTCCCTGTGAGATGGGCCTTACAGATGAAGGCATGAGGCTCAGAGATGAGTGACTTGCTCAACAACATGAGTCTCATAAACCAAACGTATATATTCAGGTCTTCCAATTCCACTCCCGAACTCCCAGTCCTTTGTAGTTACAGGATTAGCTGCCTTCCAACCCACCCTTTATAAGGATGGTCAGCAGAGACCTATGTAGAAGAAACAGTCAAGAACGTTCCAAAAAGAAGAAACATTTTGAGCCAGAACTTAATAAATTCGTTTTTTCTAGGAAGAGGGGAACAGAAGGGGCATTCCAGGCAGGTGACCATCTGACCTGGGTGCAGAGATTAGCCTGGTGGGTATTGGGCAAGGAGAGAAACAGGATATACAGAGTGACAGGATGTAGCCTAATCTGATTTGAAAAGAGTTTAGAAGAAATCTTTCTTTCATTCCCATCTACAATGGATTATCTTAAACAAGGACCTTTGTTTTGTTTTGTTTTTTCTTGCTTTACCAGAATATACAGATAAATAGAACTTTAGTCAAAATTTACATGTGCCCCTAGGGCTTCCTAGTTGGCATCTGCTGCATCTGTCTTCTCCCATTGCAGCCTGTACTGGGGCAGGAGGTGGGTGGGATGAATATCACTTAACACATGTTTGAGCCAAAATCTGGATAACCAAGTAGGAATTAAAGTGAGTTTGAGTCATTTATTCAATAACTTATGCCATAGGTTACCTATGTCCCCAAGAATAATTTCCAAAGATAGTAAAACAATACAAACAAAAATAGCATCAGTTATGAATGTTATCCCAACCACAACATTCCAGAATTTGTTTCTTAAAAAAAAACTTATTTTTTTTTATTTTTATTTTATTTTTTAACTTTACAATATTGTATTGGTTTTGCCTTATATCAAAATGAATCCGCCACAGGTATACATGTGTTCCCCATCCTGAACCCTCCTCCCTCCTCCCTCCCCATACCATCCCACTGGGTCATCCCAATGCACCAGCCCCAAGCATCCAGTATCGTGCATCGAACCTGGACTGGCGACTCGTTTCATACATGATATTATACATGTTTCAATGCCATTCTCCCAAATCAACCCACCTTCTCCCTCTCCCACAGAGTCCAAAAGACTGTTCTATACATCAGTGTCTCTTTCGCTGTCTCATATACAGGGTTATTGTTACCATCTTTCTAAATTCCATATATATGCGTTAGTATACTGTATTGGTGTTTTTCTTTCTGGCTTACTTCACTCTGTATAATAGGCTCCAGTTTCATCCACCTCATTAGGACTGATTCAAATGTATTCTTTTTAATGGCTGAGTAATACTCCATTGTGTATATGTACCACTGCTTTCTTATCCATTCATCTGCTAATGGACATCTAGGTTGCTTCCATGGCCTGGCTATTATAAACAGTGCTGCGATGAACACTGGGGTACACGTGTCTCTTTCCCTTCTGGTTTCCTCAGTGTGTATGCCCAGCAGTGGGATTGCTGGGTCATAAGGCAGTTCTATTTCCAGTTTTTTAAGGAATCTCCACACTGTTCTCCACAGTGGCTGTACTAGGTTGCATTCCCACCAACAGTGTAAGAGGGTTCCCTTTTCTCCACACCCTCCCCAGCATTCATTGCTTGTAGACTTTTGGATCGCAGCCATTCTGACTGGCGTGAAATGGTACCTCATAGTGGTTTTGATTTGCATTTCTCTGATAATGAGTGATGTTGAGCATCTTTTCATGTGTTTGTTAGCCATTTGTATGTCTTCTTTGGAGAAATGTCTATTTAGTTCTTTGGCTCATTTTTTGATTGGGTCATTTTGGAGGAATCAACCTGCCTGACTTCAGGCTCTACTACAAAGCCACAGTCATCAAGACAGTATGGTACTGGCACAAAGACAGAAATATAGATCAATGGAACAAAATAGAAAGCCCAGAGATAAATCCATGCACATATGGACACCTTATCTTTGACAAAGGAGGCAAGAATATACAATGGAGAAAAGACAATCTCTTTAACAAGTGGTGCTGGGAAAACTGGTCAACCACTTGTAAAAGAATGAAACTAGAACACTTTCTAACACCATATACAAAAATAAACTCAAAATGGATTAAAGATCTAAACGTAAGACCAGAAACTATAAAACTCCTACAGGAGAACATAGGCAAAACACTCTCCGACATACATCACAGCAGGATCCTCTATGACCCACCTCCCAGAATATTGGAAATAAAAGCAAAAATAAACAAGTGGGACCTAATTAAACTTAAAAGCTTCTGCACAACAAAGGAAACTATAAGCAAGGTGAAAAGACAGGCTTCAGAATGGGAGAAAATAATAGCAAATGAAGCAACTGACAAACAACTAATCTCAAAAATATACAAGCAACTCCTACAGCTCAATTCCAGAAAAAAACTTATTTTTATCTTATAGAAGAATCCATCTTGAAGAACAAAATCCATGGCTTTGCTATTAGGGGCAACATGGTTTAAAATATAAAGGCATTTAGTTTAATAATCAATCCTATAAAAAGATACCTTTTTTCAAAAAATAGGTTGTTTATTACAAAAACATGAAGGAAAATTGAGAGGAGTAAAGATTAGGCATTTTGGAGACTTCCTTGGTGGCTAAGACTTTATGCTCCTGAAGCAGGGGCCCCAGGTTCAATCCCTGGTCAGGGAGCTATATCCCTCATGCCACAACTAAAAAAAAAAAAAAGTCCCTCATTCCACAAATGAAGATCGAAAATCCTGTGTGCTACAACAAAGACCCTGTGCAGCCAAATAAATAAATAAATAAAAAATAATATGTATTAGACTATTGGAGCACAGAGATGCCATACTTACTTTAAAAAAAAAAAGAATAGGCATTTTCGATTTGTAGAGATCAACCATTCATAAGCAGAAGAATCATAAATTTGATATTAATGAAAAGGTTTGTTGGTCTACTAAAATTAAATGGTAAAGACTTCTTTGGACAACTCTGTTTGTCAATTGATATCTCCAGTGTCAACAGACAAAATTAGTAAAAAGAAAAGTAAAACAGGTTAGCCTCAGCAATGGAAATCCAGTAAGATTATGTAGTTGAAAACCAAACACACCAAGGTTCATCTTTCCCTTAAATCTTTCCTTGTCAAATGTAATTTATTAACCTTTAAGCCCCTCATAATTGAAAATTAGAGAAAAACATTTTAGTATACATTTAAATTTCTATGTGTGTGTGCTCAGTTGCTCAGTCGTGTCCAACTCTGTGATCTATATATTTTTTTAAATGCTTTAAATGTGTATGCATGCGTGTTCAGTCACTTTAGTCATGTCCAATTCTGCAACCATAGGGACAGTAGCCCACCAGGCTCTTCTGTCCATGGATTTCCCAGACAAGAATATTGGAGTGGGTTGCCATACCTCCTCCTGAGGATCTTCCTGACCCAGGAATCAAACCTAAGTCTCCTGCATTACAGGTGAATTCTTTACCACTGAGCCAATAAAAAGGGATGCTCACTCACTCGTGTCCAACTCTTTGCGGTTCCATGGACTGTAGTCCACCAGGCTCTTCTGACCACGGAATTCTCTAGGCAAGAATACTGGAGTGGATTGCCATTTTTTTAACTCCAGGGGATCTTCCAACCCAGGGATCAGATGCAAGTCTCTTGCATCTCCTGCACTGCATGCAGATTCTTTACCACTGAGCCACCTGGGAAGCCCTATGCTTTTATATAAAGACATTCAAAAAGAAAGCGTAGACTGTAAGTAGCCTGGCACTTATAGAACATGAACACATAAACATCACATCTCAAACCCTAAGCTACTTATGATAAACACCTACATAAAGGACAAAAACATATCATTTTACCCAGAAAAAGGTGTAAGATACATCACTGAGGCTATTATTTATACCAGATAGAATTTAGGTCCTTGGACCAATCGTATTTTTTTTTTTAACATAAAAAAGTTTAAACTATGCTTCCCTAAACTTTTTATTTTAAGAATATAGAGTTTTGCTTGTTTTATCTATCTAACATAGTTGTGTTCATTTGTTACCAGGTCACAGAAATGTAAACAGAAGTATCAAACAATGGTTTATTAAATAACATGGTTAGAAAACAAATTAGAACCAGAAAATAACAACATTGGTCCCTAATTTCAATTCTAACCTATAACTGTGATCATTCCCTCAAAGGAAGAAATTTTTCAAATAAATATTAAAAGCTGGTGAATTTTAAGGGGTATGCCACCCCGAGATATTAAGTACTGAAAATGAATCAGCACAAGGAAACAGGAACAAAGCAGTAGTGTTACGGTGCCACCCACTGGCTAGAAATCCCCATAGCAAATATGAGAGCCAATCATAAAAGAGAAATTATTGAAATAGGAAGGAAAATAATATTGATGATTCTAATTCATGGTTAGTATCAGAAACTTCTAACAAAACAGAATCATCCGTATTATTTTAGTAGCACAAAGAAAGAGAGTAACTCTTAAAATGCTAACAAGAATTTTATTAATTTTGAAATGCCAGTCTACAATCTCCAAATACTAAGACTTTATCTCATAGTCAAAACAATTAACATATAAAATGTCATTTTAGCTATGTAGCTAAATATATGAAGACACGCAATCAAAAGATGCACATGTGCATTTCACTGCTAAGAAAGAAATTATAATATTAATAATATATTCAAATGTTAATGAAATGGTGTTAACCCCACTTTTACCTTTATCAGGGAAGTAACAAAATACATGAAACAAAGGACATGTCTAAAAAACTGGACTGAAAAATATGTTTCTCAAAAATTCTTAAGGAAAGGGGAAAGGGAAAAAGTCCTAAGAAAGACCATTCATAGAAACTAGTAAAAAATAAATGTTTTCTTTAAAGTACAACAGCACCATTAAGTCCAAAAGATATTTACCTTAATACAGTCTCCATTTTGTCCTAATGACATCCTTTTGTTTTTCTAAAACAGTTCTTTTCTTAAATGCTAACATTCTTAAAATTTCAGCATAAAAAATATTTGAGTTACTTCTCCTCAAACACAACCTTCCCATTAAGACTCAGAATAATATATAAACCTTGACATCAGTTTATAGTCCATGGGACCCTACTGAATGTTGATCTCTAAAGACCAGATTTCAGAATTTCTCTATAGACATGATCTGATCTTCCCTAATTAGAATTCATGAATACATTCCAGGCAGTCAGGACAGGCATCACGTTTTTTGGCTTGATGGTGATTATCACCTGGTCTGCAAAAGCCAAGGTCTTCACTCACTCATAGACGGTTGATTGCAGATAAGAACATAGTGAGAAAAGTCAAATTCCCACAAACATAAATTGCTAACACCACCTTTTTAAAAACATAACCCTAAAAGAAAAAAAAAATGAGATATGAAAAAAGGAAACTCCGATCACTAAGGTTTGTGCCAATAAATAAGAAGAAAGAACTTACTTCTGCTTCAGCTGCAGTAAACGACTGGAGGATCTGAATTCTATCATCATCCAGTATTTCAACTGTCAAGAACGAGAACAAAAGTTTGTAAGGCCAGTGTGTATGCAGGTAAACTCATTCTCAAAGAAAGCTCTGATTTGAAGCATTGGCAATTTTCCAAGATGTACATTCTTGCATTTCAAGTGACCAAATGTTGCAAACTTCTTGCATATTTAAGGCTCTTACAAATCAGGTCAAGCTGGCTACAGCATACATGTGAAAGGATTTTTTTCTAGTCAGAGTTCTAACAATCCAAGTGTTAAATACATATATATTTTTTAAATAGCAAGCCATAATCTAGTGGTTATCAAAAGTCCCTTTAGGGGTCAAACCCCACACAACATTGTAAATCAACTATACCAATCAAAAAAAAAAAAAGGACTCAAATCCTATGTATGTTACCCTATCAAGACCCAGAAAACGGTAGGACAGTTTTTACTACTCAGTTCCAAAAAAGCTGCTGAGCACACACGCTAGACAACAAAGAGGTTTTGTTTTTAGGAGGCCACCTTAGGACACAAAGGAAGTTAGCCTAGAAACCAGGCTAACATGTCACTGATTCTCTGCTAATCTCTCCACTACTAATGGCTACAGGTATCTTACCCTGCCTGGCACTGGGGCCAAAATGGACCTTGCCACTAGAGAGCACTGGCAAAGTATTAAGTCCTTCTTACGTAGCACGCTGGTTAGCTAGCTATATACAGTGCAGATGGCAACTTAAGTGATAGCACTCAGGAAGTCTGTTGAATAGGTAAAATTCATCTGCAGCTTTGCCCTGTCTTGACTATGGATGAGCATCTCATCCTCCTCCGTCTCAGGGGTCTCTCAGCTCCAGTCATTTAGGGCTCTCAGTTCATTGTAGCCCCACGTCAGAGCAGCATGCAAAGTAAAAAAGTACTTACAAAGAAGGCATCTTCCCTAAAAGCTTCCATCTTTTCCTTGCATTTTACTCACAAATTCTAATACTAGTGAATATAAAAAACAAAGGCAGAAAATTTCCACTATTTTTATCATAGACTGAGTGATGGAAATAAATTTTTAGTAAGGTACTATGTAAGAGTCAACCATTAGTGTTGAGAAACTAATTATATTCCAACAGTTTGTATAAAAGTGATTCTACAACACTGCTCTTTGAGCAGGTTACCTTTCCTAGAGAGTCGGTAAGCATGTATCTCCAGAATAATCTCTGTCCCAACGTGCCAGGCTACAAATCCAATCATTGCATAGGTTTTCCATGGGCCAGGAAGATTCAGTCCTGGCAAATCCATTCCCAGGAACATTGCTGCCACTACATTTATAAGAAAATACACATGTTAAAATACAATTCAAGAGGTAACTATGTATGTGTGTGCATACATGTGTGAATTATATCAAGTGAAATATACTAAAAGAGTTTATGAGATGAATTAGATTAATAATTAAGAACAAGTAGTTAATTTAGTCTTTATTGTAAGACTAGAAAGGCTAAGATGGGAAATTATAATTACAATCCTCCAATTGTTAAGAAAGAGGTGCCCAAAGTTTTAAGTCTACAATGAAGGAGAGGGGAAAAGTATGGAAGCCACTTCTGACTATACCTCCTCTTCCACGATTTCTATAGAACATAGAAATGTGAGGGCAGGAGATCAGCTTAGGTATTTATCACATAAAGCATCACAAGGAGATATAGATGTAAAGAACAGACTTTTGGACTCAGTGGGAGAAGGGGAGGGTGGGATGATTTGAGAGAATAGCATTAAAATATATACATTGTCATATGTAAAATAGATGGCCAGTGCAAGCAAGTTTGATGGCTGAAGCAGGGCACCCAAAGCCAGTGCTCTGAGACAATCCAGAAGAATAGAGTGGGGAGGGACCTGGGAGAGGGGTTCAGGATTGGGGGAGGGGAACACATATATACCAGTGGCCAATTCATGTTTTTGTATGGTAAAAACCATCATAATATTGTAATGTAATTATCCTCCATTAAAATTAATTAATTCATTTAAAAAATACTACAAAATCATACTTGACGTTTAAAAAACACCTTGCCCTGGAAGGTACCATTCCCAAGGAGAAAACCTGGCGACAGAGGGCTGGGTCCCCAAGCCTGATTCAGCCCAATCCATGACAGACTCTCAAGCTGAGCTGCTTATATATTTGGTCATCAGCATAACTTATCCTGCTGGCAAAGGCAAACACTAAAAAGAAGTCTTAAAAGGAGGGTTTTAAAGTCATTTTTAAAACCTTGAAACTGAAATAATAGCTTAAATAGTTACCTCTAGAAATTGCTTTCTGGATTTCAATGCTTAAGACTGATTTCTCCTCAACAACCAATTACTCCAGTTACTAATGTATCTAAAAATCATTTAAGCCAAATTACAACTTGCAGTATAAACAATTTTCAATTATATATGAATAAGTGGCATCACAATTACTTACCTGCTATTATTCTAGCAGCTGTTCCCATACTCCAATGAGTCCAGTTAAACATTTGCCTTCTACCAAATAAAGAACCAGTCAGTATTCTTTAAAGTGATGGAACTACAATAAATTCCCAAGAGAATAAAAAGCATGTAATTTCCCTTATTGCTTAGGCATCAGCTATCTGAAATACATTTTAAAACCTTTTTAAGTAAATATAATTTATCACTGAATTTTATAAAATGCAAAAAAAAAAAAAAGAATTGGCTTGCCAATTAAGGATATCTACCTTAAGGGCATTAATAAATAAAGACTACAAGTACCTTGGGTCATGTAAAGGTGGTCTGAAAGCTGCCAAAAGAAGCTGAAGAACTGCTAAAACCATCACTATAAAACCAAGGTATGGGTGATAACCTGCATGCTGAACAAAGATACATCATTTTAATGGTATTAATCCTGCCCATCAAATCTGCAAATTAAAAATAATACACACAGAAGCAGTTTCTTAGGGCTTTTCTCTAGCCATAAACATTTAATAATAATAATAAACACTGTTCACTGAGTGTCTATGCCAGGCACATACTTTATACACATTATCACTAACGCTCACTCTGATGCCTAATGATTAGTTATCAATATCCCACTTCCACAAACAAGGGAACTGAGGCTTAAGATGGTGAGTAATGTACCCAGGTCCACATAGTGCATAAATGGTTGTGATGGAATCCAATCACGGAATGCTGCACCCTTCCACCAGTACGTTAGATGACCGCTAACACCAGCACCGGAGAAGGCAATGGCACCCGACTCCAGTACTCTTGCCTGGAGAATCCCACGGACGGGGGAGCCTGGTGG
This sequence comes from Bos indicus, assembly GCF_029378745.1. Classification (NCBI taxonomy): domain Eukaryota; kingdom Metazoa; phylum Chordata; class Mammalia; order Artiodactyla; family Bovidae; genus Bos; species Bos indicus. The sequence goes on along the minus strand of NC_091762.1, from coordinate 43,936,097 downwards.
GCTGCCGTCTATGGGACTGCACAGAGTCAGACACAACTGAAGCGACTTAGCAGCAGCAAAAGCAGCAGCAGTCGCAGCAACACCAGCACAGCCATTTGAAGCCCACCGAAGACTAGTTTTCATTTTAATACCAAAGAAAGGCAATGCCAAAGAGTGCTCAAACTACTGCACAATTGCACTCATCTCACACATTAGTAAAGTAATGCTCAAAATTCTCCAAGCCAGGCTTCAGCAATATGTGAACCGTGAACTTCCAGATGTTCAAGCTGGTTTTAGAAAAGGCAGAGGAACCAGAGATCAAATTGCCAACATCCGCTGGATCATCGAAAAAGCAAGAGAGTTCCAGAAAAACATCTATTTCTGCTTTATTGACTATACCAAAGCCTTTGACTGTGTGGATCACAAGAAACTGTGGAAAATTCTGGAAGAGATGGGAATACCAGACCACCTGACCTGCCTCTTGAGAAACCTATATGCAGGTCAGGAAGCAACAGTTAGAATTGTACATGGAACAACAGACTGGTTCCAAATCGGGAAAGGAGTATGTCAAGGCTGTATATTGTCACCCTGTTTATTTAACTTCTATGCAGAGTACATGATGAGAAACGCTGGGCTGGAAGAAGCACAAGCTGGAATCAAGATTGCCGGGAGAAATATCAATAACCTCAGATATGCAGATAACACCACCCTTATGGCAGACTTTATTGACTATTCCAAAGCCTTTGACTGTGTGGATCACAATAAACTGTGGAAAATTCTGAAAGAGATGGGAATACCAGACCACCTGATCTGCCTCTTGAGAAATTTGTATGCAGGGCAGGAAGCAACAGTTAGAACTGGACATGGAACAACAGACTGGTTCCAAATAGGAAAAGGAGTATGTCAAGGCTGTATATTGTCACCCTGTTTATTTAACTTATATGCAGAGTACATCATGAGAAACACTGGACTGGAAGAAACACAAACTGGAATCAAGATTGCCGGGAGAAATATCAATAACCTCAGATATGCAGATGACACCACCCTTATGGCAGAAAGTGAAGAGGAACTCAAAAGCCTCTTGATGAAAGTGAAAGTAGAGAGTGAAAAAGTTGGCTTAAACCTCCACATTCAGAAAACGAAGATCATGGCATCTGGTCCCATCACTTCATGGGAAATAGATGGGGAAACAGTGGAAACAGTGTCAGACTTTATTTCTGGGGGCTCCAAAATCACTGCAGATGGTGACTGCAGCCATGAAATTAAAAGACGCTTACTCCTTGGAAGGAAAGTTATGACCAACCTAGATAGCATATTCAAAAGCAGAGACACTACTTTGCCAACAAAGGTCTGTCTAGTCAAGGCTTTGGTTTTTCCAGTGGTCATGTATGGATGTAAAAGTTGGACTGTGAAGAAAGCTGAGTGCTGAAGTATTGATACTTTTGAACTGTGGTGTTGGAGAAGACTCTTGAGAGTCCCTTGGACTGCAAGGAGATCCAACCAGTCCATTCTGAAGGAGATCAGCCCTGGGATTCCTTTGGAAGGAATGATGCTAAAGCGAAGAGTTGACTCATTGGAAAAGACTCTGATGCTGGGAGGGATTGGGGGTAAGAGGAGAAGGGGATGACAGAGGATGAGATGGCTGGCTGGCATCACCGACTCAATTGACATGAGTCTGAGTGAACTCTGGGAGTTGGTGATGGACAGGGAGGCCTGGCGTGCTGTGATTCATGGGGTCGCAAAGAGTCGGACACGACTGAGCAACTGAACTCAACTGAATAAAAAATAGTAATAGCAGTGAACAAAATTATTTTGTTTAGAATGTGCCCGGAACTCTTTTAAGTGCATTCAGTTAATTAAATATCAACCCTCAGAAAGCCTATGAGATAGATACTCTATTATCTTCATTTGAGTAAACTGAGGGACTGAGAAGTTAAGCAACTTGCCCAAGATGTCTCAGGTAATCAGAGATGACTGCTGCTAAGTCACTTCAGTCGTGTCCAACTCTGTGCGACCCCATAGAGGGCAGCCCACCAGGCTCCCCCATCCCTGGGATTCTCCAGGCAAGAACACTGGAGTGGGTTGCCGTTTCCTTCTCCAATGCATGAAAGGGAAAAGTGAAAGTGAAGTCGCTCAGTCGTATCAGACTCTTAGCAACTCCATGGACTGCAGCCCACCAGGCTCCTCCACCCATGGGACATTCCAGGCAAGAGTACTGGAGTGAGGTGCCATTGCCTTCTCCAATCAGTGATGACACAAGGATTCAAATCCAAGGATCCAGCTATAGAATTATGTTTTTACCTTTTTACCACCCTTGTCACAACTATGAAGACTACAAGCTACGAAGTTTGTAAAGTAAGCATTACACTTGTCACAAGTACCTGGAGAAAATAAAGTCCCAATGTCTCAAGTCATATCAGAAAATCTTCATAATTTCCTTTAAAAAATAGGTTGACCAGTCTAAAAATACTTAAAAAGCAGAAAGGAGGTTTCCTAGTAATATCTATGACCCAAGATTCATCCATATTTACCCTTTTGGCAACAGCCCAAATTGAAATATCAAATTTTGATATCAAAATTTAACTGGCTGTTAAACTAGAAGAGTATACTGGAAACTCAGACTCTGACCTTAGGTACATCTCTGATTCTCAGTAAGCCTCATTCATTCATTTGATAAATATTTACTGACATGTCACATACCAGAATCTGATCTGAGTGTTATAGATACACTAACAAACATACCCATAAATATCCCATCACTCACAGAGTTCACATACTAGTGTGAGAAGACAAAAGAAAAAATACATTATTTAAGTAAATTATATTAAATTACATAAGGTAAACATTTCTTTAGAAAAAAAAAAAATAGAGCAGAGCAGGGCTCTTTGAGAAACTATGATTTAAGCAAAGACTTGCAGAAGGTAAGGGAGTAGAGGACACATGACCTAGGAAAAAGAAAGAATCTTTGTAAAGACTACAAATCAGTAACATGCTGAGAATTAGCCAAATATGAAATTAAATGAGCTAAGGTTGAGGAAAGGAAGAGGAGACCAATCCAGAGAGTAACTGGGAACCAGTGATAGAGGACTTTAGCTTTAACTTGGGGTAAAACTGAGACATTAGAGAAACCAGTTTGGGACATAGGAATGATATAATCTGATTTACATTTTTAAAAAATCACTCTGCTTCTTGATTGAAAACAGATTGCACATGGGCAAGGGTTGAAGTAGAGAGACCAACTAGGTACCTGTTGTAACAATTCAGGCAAAAAGATGATGTTGGCTCAAATCCACAGAGTAGCCAGTGATGGTTAAAAGTGCTTTTATTTGACATGTATTGCCAATGGGATTCCCTGATGGAATTGACACAGGGTGTGCAAGAGAGCAGAGTTAAGAATAATTCCAAGGTTTTGGCCCAAGAAGGGAACTGCTTGAGATGTCTTGGACACACAAGTTGAGTTTCTGAGTAGCCAGCTGGATGTTTGAGTCTCCAAGTCAGGGTAAAGGTCTAAACTTGAGATCCACATTTGAGAATAAGCCTCCATTTCTTCTTTAATGACATGGGATTATCATCAGTAACGACTTTATTTGAAGTTTAACTTTGATAGCACATGTAAAGCACTTAGCACAGCTGCTCACATAGTAGGAATACAACTAATGTTAACAGTGATAGTCACAGTATTAGAGAAAACCACTTAAAGTGTTCGTGTTCCTTAGATATCATGCTTTCAACTTTCACCGTTCTATAGTGAGAAAACTCATTAAAGCTACATAGTATATAGTTAAAATTTGAGACTGTCTAAAAACACATTCCACTACCAAGTAATCTGCACTAATATTCTAACTCCATCCCTGACACCAGCCATGTGAAACACTCATCAGATGATTCAAAAAGGAGAGAAAGAGGGACATGAAGATATATCTTTTCATGCATCATTTGAGAAAAAAAGCAGCAATCTCCTTTGGCATCAAAATGAATTTTAAACATATGAATATAATAAAAAAACATTCTGTGTAAGATCTACTTACCCAGTTCCAGCCTCCTCTGTAAATAAAAGGCAGAAGGAAAGCAATAAAGGTGAGGGCAGAAGTAGTGAGCATGAGAGTTCGATGCACCTGCAAGAGTGAAATGATAAATGAGAAGAGAGCGAACACGAAAGAGAAAGAAGCTGGTGTAACCATGAAGATCACCGGCTGAGATCCACAGAAGGTACCCATTCAGTTGACATCTAACCACAGTTCATTGTCAGTTTAAAAAAAAAATCTTACTATACCATTGAACTTTAAAGAAAAGTCTAAGCTGCCAACCTCATCACTCAAAAGCATCTGCCAAGACTTCACCTGCACAGAACAGCGGGAATGGATATTTTCACACACAGAGAGCACCTACCTGCCAAACTCATTTCCTTCCAAACACATTTATTAAGTTCCACCACCAAGCAAAATGGTTACATACAATGAAACTCCAAGGAAACAGAAAGTACTGTTTCCTGGGGAGCTTGGGATTTAATTGCGCAGATAAGAGAAACATATTTGAAATGTATAATTCATCATTCAAACAAGGAGAATACTGAGAGTGAAAATGGGCACTGATACTGGATTATTCCAGGATAACTGGTGCAAACCAAAACTACCCCAGAGAATGCAGGACCTATGGTCACTAAATATAGTATAAATATACACATATATATAGTCACCAGAAAGTAGGACCTATAGTCAGGCAATGTGTGCAGATATTATAGCTTTGAAGACAGTGGAGGACTTGAACTGGTTGAAAGGGAGACAAAGAGTTTTCCAGTTGGGAATATCCACGTGAGAAGAGGAAAAAGAGAGAGCGAACAATCAAAGGCAGAGACAGACAGGAGCAAGACATATGACAATCAGTAGTGAGAACAAATAAAACAGATTAACACTGCCAGCCAAAACTGAGAAATGATATTAGACAAGGTAAATCTTAAAAGCTACAAATTTATATGAAGTTTCAATAATACCTTCTTCTAAAGTCAAAACTGTTACAATAAGCAATATTTTTTTTCTACAAGCAGACATGCACATTCTATCTCAACACATATCTGTTGATCTTTCACTGTATACGCAAATATCCGTACTACATGACAAATGAAAGGTAAGGTTTGTTTTATTTTGTTTTGAGGGTCAGTTATTGACCCTTGCCCATGTTTCTATTAAAAGACTGCTTCCTCATCCCCCAGGGAAGGGACAGCATGAAAAAGGACACTTTCAATTTCTTTTCCCACCTACACAGGAAATACATAATCTTGACTGATGAGTCAAGGCTGTATATTGTCACCCTGCTTATTTAACATGCAGAGTACATCATGAGAAATGCTGGGCCAGATGAAGCACAAACTGGCATCAAGATTGCTGAGAGAAGTATCAATAACCTCAGACATGCAGATGACACCACCCTTATGGCAGAAAGTGAAGATGAACTAAAGAGCCTCTTGATGAAAGTGAAAGAGAAGAGTGAGAAAGTTGGCTTAAAACTCAACATTCAGAAAACTAAGATCATGGCATCTGGTCCCATCACTTCATGGGAAATAGATGGGGAAACAGTAGAAACAGTGTCAGACTTTATTTTTGGGGGCTCCAAAATCACTGCAGATGGTGACTGCAGCCATGAAATTAAAAGACGCTTGCTCCTTGGAAGAAAAGTTATGACCAACCTAGATAGCATATTAAAAAGCAGAGGCATTACTTTGCCAACAAAGGCCCATCTAGTCAAAGCTATGGTTTTTCCAATAGTCAGGTATGGATGTGAGTGTTGGACTATAAAGAAAGCTGAGCGCTGAAGAATTGATGCTTTTGAACTGTGGTGTTGGAGAAGACTCTTGAGAGTCCCTTGGACTTCAAGGAGATCCAACCAGTCCATCCTAAAGATCCGTTCTGGGTGTTCATTGGAAGGACTGACATTGAAGCTGAAACTCCAGTACTTTGCCCACCTGATGCTAAGAGCTGACTCATTGGAAAAGACCCTGATGCTGGGAAAGATTGAAGGCGGGAGGAGAAGGGGATGACAGAGGATGAGATGGTTGGATGGCATCACCGACTTGATGGACATGAGTTTGAGTAAACTCCGGGAGTTGGTGACGGACAGGGAGGCCTGGCGTGCTGCAGTCCATGAGGTCACAAAGAGTCGGACACGACTAAGTGACTGAGCTGAACTGACTGATGAGTGAGGGATTGCCTAACCTTCACTAGCCCATCAACCAGAGGACGGACCGCTGCTTTGCAGCATAGTGAGCAACCAGTTTCTTTCTTCTGCTTTGCTGCCTTCCTGGGCTTTCCTGATTGTTCAGCTGGTAAAGAACCCACCTGTCAATGCAGGAGATGCAAGAGATGCAGGTTTGATCCCTGGGTCAGGAAGATCCCCTGGAGAAGGAAATGATAACCCGCTCCAATTTTCTTGCCTGGAGAATCCCCATGGACAGAAGAGCCTGGTGGGATACCAGTCTATGGGGTCGCAGAAAGTCAGACACAACTGAGCATGCATGCACTGCCTTCTTGGACCCATCTGTACTCAGTGCAGTGGATGAATGCTCTTCTAATCTTCTTTTGCAACTAGACATGTAACTCAAGATCACGTTACATGCATTCAAGGTCTGTGTTCCAAAAAAACACACATGGTAATGATACATTCTCCAACTCAGCCTGATCCTTCATAAAGCTGTCTTTATTTTTATCTCCATCAAGTATCTTATGTCTATTCTCAGTTGGTTAGGAAACCAAAGGGCAAAGAGAGATTATAAGGATTCCAAAATTACAACTATAACCATCCAAAAATCCACTTAATTCATGTGTTTTCATGTTGCAACATTCAAGTAATATGGAAATTGCATTAAACTATTTCTCCACCTACCTGAAACCAAGCTGCATCACCAAATAAAGCCTTTGACCAAACAGGTTTGAAGAACCGGGCAATCAGTACACCTACACTAACAGTGGTCATCCATGCCACAAACATTAAGGCACCTACAGGTGAGAAAATGCAATGGTTGACAACACAATCTAATCAAGCTATTTCTTAAATGACCAATCCAAATGCTTAGAAAATGTAAACAATCAACAAGACATTCAGCTGACATAATAAATACAACCTAAAGATCAATGCTTTTACCACCACTACTACTTCTAATAGCCAACACTTTCAAAGCTCTTATTTCATGCCAGACACTGTCTCCAAGTACTTTATGCATATTAATCTAACTGATCCTAACAACAATTCCTATAAAATATTTACAATTATTATTCCAGTTCTGCTATATGGGGAAGGAAAGCATAGAGAAGTTAAGTAACTTGCCCAAGGTTATAAGTCAGAATTTGAATCCAGTCTTTTTTTAATTAATTGTGCTCTTAATCATTACACTAATACAACCTATCTATAGTTTTCTCAGAATCGTCTCACATTTTACTCCTAAAAATAATGGAAAACAAATAGGCACATTATTTCTGAATCCAATTACTGCTCAACTAGAGCTACTAGTAGAAGTGAAATAACAACAATAAAGATATTTTCAAGTTTTACTGAAACTCCCACTAGAATGGATAATTCTGAAGTATATAAAGGTAATATACCAATTAAGGAAAGTCCCCTGCCAGTATTAATATTTTATAAAAGTAGAGTATAGTACAGTATACACTTACACTATTCTCCTATTTTTAACCTCATTTTTCAACAATAACTGGACTGCTTTTCAAATGAAATCAATTTTTACTTGTACAACCAGAGTACATCAGAGCCTTATTTCTAGGCTACTGCTCTTCCAACTTGATTCCCTTCATTTTAAGTATGTGATACATAATGATAGCACTGAGTTACTTTGTATACCCTCAAATTCTTGTACATTGACCAGTTCTTCAACAACAACAACAAAAATTACATCTTTGAAACCAAGTGAAAGTGTTAGTTGCTCAGTTGTGTCTGACTCTTTGCGACCCCATGGTCTATAACCTACCAGGCTCCTCCGTCCATGGGATTCTCCAGGCAAGAATACTGGAGTGGGTTGCCACTCCCTTCTCCAGGGGATCTTGCCAACTCAGGAATCAAACTCAGGTCTCCAGTATTGCAGGCAGATTATTTACCATATAAGCCACCAGGGAAGCTTTGAAACCAAACTACTATTATAATTAAACAATCACAATCGCAAACTACTAATTTATTACCATTTATTTTAATAAATGGCATAATTAAAGTCTCATAAAAGTTAATTCACCCAATAATACTCAATCCTGGCTGCAATTAGAAACTAGTGTACTTTTTAAAAATTCTATTGATAAATGCCTTAAAAGCTCCACTGGTGATTTTAATATAAGTCAGGGTTAAAACCACTGAAATATCCCTACTCTCTTTTTGTGAAAAAATAGTAAACATTAAGATAGATAATGCTACCTGCAAATGTTGTTGCCTAAACTTAGATTTATGGATATTTGCTAAATTGTGCCTGTTATCCTTCTCAATCTAGCCAGCATTAAATTTATCCCACAAAGTTAAGTTTATTCCACAAAGTAGTAATAATATACATGTAACTTACCATGAACCTTCAGAAGGAGTAAAGAATGGGATCCTCCTATGTTCTTTGGATCGCCTGTCACATTGTATTTTTCATATGTAATCAAAGGTTGCTGAGAATGCTTATGAATTCGACCTGAAATTTTTTAAGAAAATGAAGATGAATTACTTTCTCAGGAGAGAAGGAATGGAGAGACAATGACATGGCTTGAAAACAAAATTTCTTAAGGTAATAAAAAATAAATTTCAGTAGAGATGATATATACTATTATATACTGATATTATATTAATATGCAACATGTATTAATATAATATTAATATATATAGCCTTAATATATTATAATAATATTCATTATTTATAAAATAAAATCTATAATGTATAGAATTATTTCAGCTAGTTTGTTTATGTTGCTATGAATGGACGTGTGTCCATTCTGGGAATCAATCCTTCAGAAATATTCCCTTTTTAACCAAAGATATATACACAAGAATGTTCATAGAAACATTTCTTTACACTGGCCATACAAATTCAATCAAGCTAAATGTCCATCATTAGAAGAATGAGTAAACAAATTATGGAACATACATAATTTTTAGAATACAAGTGTCAAAAAGAATTAAAATAATTAAGAAATTTGATATGGTATGAATCTTTGTCTCAAGTAAGTATTAGACCACAGACTACACTTCAATGACTTCCAAAAAGAAATATGTTTACAAGTTATTTATCTAACTAAAATTAAGCAAAATAAAAATTAACAAAAGAAAGCTAGGAAAAAGTGGTCCAGCTAGATACTTATAAAGCTCTTCTAAATAATCCTTAGGATACATAGGAAGTCAAAACTAAAATTACAAACCTTTTTAAACAAATAACAATGAAGGCACTTTATATCAAAACACAGGTGATATAATCAAGGTACTATTCAAAAGTTTTTAATCATTCTAAAGCATTCTCTTAAAAAAATTTAAGAAGACTTTGAAGTAAATAATTTAATTAAAGATGCATTTAAAATTACAAAACATAACCTAGGAAACCAGAAAAGAAGGTGGATTAAAAATAAATGAATGAAATTAACAAACTAATAAGTCTAAAAATGAGAAAAATTAATTCTGTAAAAGCCAATAAAATTGAGTTTTTGATAAATCTGACCACAAGATTAAAAAAAAATCACAAACAATATTAGAAATGAAAACAATGACATAGCTGCTGATATGAAGATATTCCTTAAAATTATATAAAAATGGTATATACAACTTTAAGTCAGCCAAAAATATTTCAAAATCTAACTGAAGTAGATGACTTTCTGAGAAAATCTAGAATTACAAAAATTGATCAAAGTAGTAGCAAATCTGGAGAATAATAACAATAAAATTTTATTTAATTAGTCAAATATTTCCATCCCTAAGTCAGGCTGTTATGTGAATGAGTTCTATCATACAACTTTAAAATTTTTTTAACTTCAAAAATTCATGTTTATTTAAACTCTTCTTGAGTTCTTTCTATAAGATTAGCATAACACTGAAACCAACATGAGGCAGGCATGCACACACACAAAAACACACACAATCCCATAACCATACACCAAAAACATTTATGAATATAGATGCAAAAAGCTTAAATAAAATATTAGTGAATTATATTAATCTGCATTAAGGGAATAACAAGACATGACCGAGCACTTTCATCCCAGGAAAGTGAGAATTGTTCACTGTTCAGAAATATACATAAGTAATGATAAACTGTCATGTCAGTTGCTGCCTGAAAGACAGTAGATGAAATTCAGCACACACCCATGACAAGAACTCTTTGTAAAGGTAGGAACAGAATACTTCCTAAACACAATAAAATATATCCCCCAGAAAAATACAATAAACATGAGACAACACTGAATATTAGAAGCAATCCCATAAAAATCAGGAATAAGACAAGAATATTTGCCATATTACACTATCATTCCACACTACTCTGGGAGAAGTAAGAAATGCAGTGAAACAAGAAAAGAAAGAAAACGAGGGCTGCTAATATCATTATTTGCACAAAACACAATGTTTTATCTAGAAAATCCAAGATATTAATTTGGAAAACTAGCTGGCTACTTTCAAGATAAGCATTCAAAAATCAATAACTTTCCTAAACATCAACAAATTGAGAAAATGTCAGAAAAAAAATTCCATTCACAATAGTATGTATTAGAAATTTATAAAATACCTAGGAACAAGGTAACAAAAATAAATAAGCCCTATAGGAAGACATGAAGAATACTTCAGGATATGAATCAATGCAATTTCCCAATATATTCCTGGATAGGAAGACTCAAAGATGTTGATTATCCCACAAATTAATCTAAAATTTCAATTCCAACCATAAACCCAATAAGATTTTTAATGAAACTTGACAAATCATTTCTAAACTCTATCTAGAAGAGCAGATACACAAAGAGGAGGCAAGAATTCCTGAAAAAAGAAAGCTAGGAGGGGAATCATGCTTTATCAAAACTTACAACCTATTATTCAAACAGTATAGTAATAGACAAATAGATCAATGGAAGAATAAATTAGAAATAATGTGATTTACTGACAGATTTTTAGTGTATGATAAAGAGCCTTTAGAAACAGAGGAAAAATGGACTGTTCAAAAACTAGTGTTTGGACACCTGGTTATTCATTTGGTGAATACAATTATATCATGTCTTGTTATACCAGAGAAGATCAGAGATAAAACAGAAAATGAGAAGTTTTTATAATGAATACCTATAGACTAGTGTCAAGAAAAAGGAGACAATAGCTATCAGAAGCTACAAAAATGTCAAATAGAAGATAATGAAAAAAAAAAAAAACTATTGAAAATGACAAGGAAGGCTTTGAAGAACCTAAAAATATTGGATTAGTACAGTGGTAGTATTAAAAACCAGACCACATTCTTAACAGCCTGAGAATCAAGTTGGAAGAAAAGTGTTTTAAAACTGAAGTACCATGAAGCCATGGACTAACATGAACGTAACCTTCATTAAAGCAGAAATCCATATAATTTTGGTGTTCCATTGCATGGCTCCATTATAAATTTGGTGTTTTGCCTTAAGGGACATTGAGTTCATGTTTAGCATCCTGATGGCTCAACGGTTAAGAATCTGCCTGCAATGCAGAGGATGCAAGTTCAATCCCTGGGTCAGGAAGATCCCCTGGAGAAGGAAACGGCAACTCACTTCAGAATTCTTGCCTGGATAATCCCACGGACAGAAGAGCCTGGCAGTCTACAGTCCATAGGGTCACAAAGAGGCAGACAGAACCTAGCATATGCATACAATGCTTTCACTTCACTTCCTGCAGTATTATTCCTAAATTGCCAAAATAACAGGTCATGTGATAATGGGGTCTCTACATTAATTATTTAAATTGGTAGATTTTCTCATTGTGAATAATTTATTCACACAGATGAGTTCTGTCTTTCAGTTCGGACTCAGCATTTCACATGATGGCTTATTTCACGATAAGACAAAGCTTTCTGAGGGTAAAATAGTAGTTAGAACAAGGTTTTAAATGGGTTTTACTAAATATGACAATACTTTTAACTCTCAATTATCTTTTGTTTGCTTCTGACCCCTTTTCCTAGGTGATTTCTCCCATTGTGGGTCATTTCTCAAGTTTTTCTTCTTATAGTAAAATATATATCTTGTTTCTTTTCATTGATCCAGTTTGTAAATGTGTGCTAAAAAAAATCAGAATATATTTATATAAATAGAATTATTTATTTACAGAGAAGGTTTTTTTCCTCACTGACATTGTGTTATACATTAACTCCATTTGTTAATACTGTGCAAAACAACCTTGTTTACAAGGGAATTGGGTAAACATTTATACCATTTTGTTCACTGCATTTAGTAGACATGAATGTTTAACAGTCATGTAATCATCATGATTTAGTAACTTGGAAGAATAGCTATGACAAATCTAGACAAGGTATTAAAAAGCAAAAACATCACTTGGTCGACAAAAGTCCGTATAGTCGAAGCTATGGTTTGACTTAGTTACTGAACATCATGATGTAAAGAAATGTGACAATATTTAGGTATCTGCTTTCTGAATGTTTCAAATTGTAATCTACAATCACTGTTGATACCCAGAGAAGAGAATTAAATTTCCTGTGAAAAGGTAAGAAAAATAAAACACCTCAGCAGTCAGAAAAAGAACAGAAAGATAGCTATATGCCAGCTTAACACCAAATATGAGGATAACAAGAAAAATTAGTAGAAAATGAAAATCTGAAAACATTAAGCAATTTCATCTGTATATTAATATTGATCACTTTTGCTGAATCACTTTTGGATGAAGTGATATATTTGGATAAAGAAACTGGTTAATTTTTGTTTTTGCTAATAACGTAGTGTCCTTTGGAGCTTAGCATAGTCTGTAAGAATCATCAGAAGCTTCTGATTCAGCATCACAGTCCCTCTGACCTTCAGTCTGCATTACTAAACAATGTCTCCTGAGCTTGTCAAATTTGCCCAGGATGACCTTGTTCTATTTATGTTTACATGGGTTACAGAGATATTATTGCTCTGAAAAAGGGTTTCAGCCTCATAAAGTCTCACTGTTTTTAAGCAGAGTGCAGCATATAAGTGATCCACACATATATGACCAGACAACAAATGGACTGAAACAATGGACTGGTTCAAAATTAGGAAAGGAGAACATCAAGGCTGTATGTTGTCACCCTGGTTATTATTTAACTTATATACAGAGTACATTATGTGAAATGCCAGGCTGGATGAATCACCAGCTGGAATCAAGATTGCCATCAGAAATATCAATAGCCTCCGATATGCAGATGATACCACTCCAATGGCAGAAAGTAAAGAGGAACTAAAGAGCCTCTTGATCAGGGTGAAAGAGGAGAGTGAAAAAGCTGGCTTAAAACTTAACATTCAAAAAACTAAGATTATGGCATCTGTTCCCATCACTTCATGGCAAGCAGATAGAGAAAAAGTGGAAACAGAGATAGACTTTATTTTCTTGGGCTCCAGAATCACTGAGGACGGTGACTGCAGCCATGAAATTAAAAGACGCTTATTTGTTGGAGGAAAGCTATGATAAAGCTAGACAGCATATTAAAAAGCAGAAACATCACTTAGCCAACAAAGGTCCACATAGTCAAAGCTATGGTTTTGTCAGTAGTCATGTATGCAGGTGAGAGATGGACCATAAAGAAAGCTGAGCATTGAAGAACTGATGCTTTCGAATTGTGGTATTGGAGAAAACTCCTGAGAGTCCCCTGACAGCATGGAGATCAAACCAGTCAGTCCCAAAGAAAACCAACCCTGAATATTGATTGGAAGGACTGATGCTGAAGCTGAAGCTCCAATACTTTGGCCACCTAATGCAAAGAGCTGATTCATGAAAAAGACCCTGATGCTGGGAAAGATTAAGGGCAGGAGAAGGGGGAGGCAGAGGATGAGATGGTTGGATGGCATCACTGACTCAATGGACATGAGTTTGAGCAAACTCCAGGAGATGGTGAAGGACCAGGAAGTCTGGTGTGCTGCAGTCCATGGGGTCACAGAGTCGGACACAACTGAGCTACTAAACAACAACAAAAACAACGAAAGCAACAGTGATGTGTGGGGGAACTGTATTTTGTTCAGGGGAAGTGAGAAATAGATTTAAGGGCCTAGATCTGATAGACAGAGTGCCTGATCAACTATGGACAGAGGTTCGTGACATTGTACAGGAGACAGGGATCAAGACCATCCCCATGGAAAAGAAATGCAAAAAAGCAAAATGGCTGTCTGGGGAGGCCTTACAAATAGCTGTGAAAAGAAGAGAAGCGAAAAGCAAAGGAGAAAAGGAAAGATATAAGCATCTGAATGCAGAGTTCCAAAGAATAGCAAGGAGAGATAAGAAAGCCTCCCTCAGCGATCAATGCAAAGAAATAGAGGAAAACAACAGAATGGGAAAGACTAGAGATCTCTTCAAGAAGATTAGAGACACCAAGGGAATATTTCATGCAAAGATGGACTCGATAAAGGACAGAAATGGTATGGACCTAACAGAAGCAGAAGATATTAAGAAGAGGTGGCAAGAAGACACAGAAGAACTGTGCAAAAAAGATCTTCATGACCAAGATAACCACGATGGTGTGATCACTCATCTAGAGCCAGACATAGTGGAATGTGAAGTCCAGTGGGCCTTAAGAAGCATCACTATGAACAAAGCCAGTGGAGATGATGGAATTCCAGTTGAGCTATTGCAAATCCTGAAAGATGATGCTGTGAAAGTGCTGCACTCAATATGCCAGCAAATTTGGAAAACTCAGCAGTGGCCACAGGACTGGAAAAGGTTAGTTTTCATTCCAATCCCAAAGAAAGGCAATGCCAAAGAATGCTCAAACTACCACACAATTGCACTCATCTCACACGCTAGTAAAGTAATGCTCAAAATTCTCCAAGCCAGGCTTCAGCAATACGTGAACTGTGAACTTCCAGATGTTCAAGCTGGTTTTAGATAAGGCAGAGGAACCAGAGATAAAATTGCCAACATCCGCTGGATCATGGAAAAGGAAGAGAGTTCCAGAAAAACATCTATTTCTGCTTTATTGACTATGCCAAAGCCTTTGACTGTGTGGATCACAATAAACTGTGGAAAATTCTGAAAGAGATGGGAATACCAGACCACCTGACCTGCTTCTTGAGAAACCTATATGCAGATCAGGAAGCAACAGTTAGAACTGGACATGGAACAACAGACTGGTTCCAAATAGGAAAAGGAATATGTCAAGGCTGTATATTGTCACCCTGCTGATTTAACTTCTATGCAGAGTACAGCATGAGAAACACTGGGCTGGAAGAAGCACAAGCTGGAATCAAGATTGCCGGGAGAAATATCAATAACCTCAGATATGCAGATGACACCACCTTTATGGCAGAAAGTGAAGAGTAACTAGAAAGATTCTTGATGAAAGTGAAAGAGGAGAGTGAAAAAGTTGGCTTAAAGCTCAACATTCAGAAAACAAAGATCATGGCATCTGGTCCCATCACTTCATGGGAAATAGATGGGGAAACAGTGGAAACAGTGTCAGATTTTATTTTTCTGGGCTCCAAAATCACTGCAGATGGTAACTGCAGCCAGGAAATGAAAAGACGCTTACTCCTTGGAAGGAAAGTTATGACCAACCTAGATAACATATTCAAAGTCAAAGACATTACTTTGCCAACAAAGGTCCGTCTAGTCAAGGCTATGGTTTTTCCAGTGGTCATGTATGGATGTGAGAGTTGGACTGTGAAGAAAGCTGAATGATGAAGAATTGATGCTTTTGAACTGTGGTATTGGAGAAGACTCTTGAGAGTCCCTTGGACTGCAAGGAGATCCAACCAGTCCATTCTGAAGATCAGCCCTGGGATTTCTTTGGAAGGAATGATTCTAAAGCTGAAACTCCAATATCTTGGCCACCTCATGCAAAGTGTTGACTCACTGGAAAAGAATCTGATGTTGGGAGGGATTAGGGGCAGGAGGAGAAGGGGACGACAGAGGATGAGATGGCTGGATGGCATCACCGACTCAATGGACATGAGTTTGGGTGAACTCCGGGAGTTGGTGATGGACAGGGAGGCCTGGCATGCTGCGATTCATGGGGTCACAAAGAGTCAGACACCACTGAGCAACTGAACTGAACTGAACAGAGGAACTAAAAAATAAATTCCCTGAACTGATAATGTCCAGGTTGGCTTGTTTTGTTTTGCAGTTTGGTTTTGTTGCTTTGCACTCCACCAGTTAAAAAAAAAAAGTCTATGATTTATGTATATGTTTGTTAATAAACATATTCATGTACTATTATTTTAATCTGTTTAACACTATTAAAATAGAAACTTTTAGTGAGATAAAATAAATCTAAATAGAAAGTTCAAGCTTGTTTTCTGTATCCCCTGGACTGTCTTACAATATGTACACCTTCGTTGGAAGAACACTGTCCTAGAGCACTAAGTTATCAAACCACAGTATACAGAACAATCCCCTGAAATGTTTGTTACAATGCAGATTCCAAGCATAAACAACAGAGATTCAGTGAGTCTGGGATGGAGCTCAGGAATGTGCATTTCAGCAGTCATTCCAGGTGGTTCTGAAGCAAGTTATTTGATCCCCACACTTTGGAAAATACCACAAAACATGATAGAGACTCTCCTTACCATGCCATGAGCATAGCAACACCAGCAGAAGAGGGAGATAAAACAATGCTCTGTTCTGCACATGTATCATCCACAAACTCGGTTTTTCCAGGAAAATACTAATTAATTAAAATACTGTTTCTATCAGAAAATGCATTCTAATTACTACAATGCTGGACTAAGAAGAAACAGATATAATCACCGTACACCCCAAAACACACATAACTTATAGTACAATGGAATTCACCTATTTAAATGACACTGTGGTACATGTGCACAATGGAATATTACTCAGCCCTAAAAAGGAATGCATTTGAGTCAGTTCTAATGAGGTGATGAACTTAGAGCCTATTATACAGAGTGAAATAAGTCAGAAAGAGAAAAACATATATCATATATTAATGCATATACATGAAATCTAGAAATATTGTACTGATGAATCTATTTTCAGGGCAACAATGGAGATGCAGACATAGAGAACAGATTTATGGACACAGGGGATGCAGGGAGGAAAGAGAGGATGGGACAAATGGAGAGAGCAGCAGGGAAACATATACACTGCTGCCGCTGCTGCTCAGTCGCTTCAGTGGTGTCCGACTTTGTGCGACCCCACAGACGGCAGCCCACCAGGCTCCCCCGTCCCTGGGATTCTCCAGGCAAGAACACTGGAGTGGGTTGCCATTGCCTTCTCCAATGCAGGAGAGTGAAAAGTGAAAGTGAAGTCGCTCAGTCGTGTCTGACTCTTCTCGACCCCATGGACTGCAGCCTACTGGGCTCCTCTACCCATGGGAGTTTCCAGGCAAGAGTACTGGAGTGGGGTGCCATGGATGTAAAATAGCCAGTGAGACTTAGTTGTATGACTCAGGAAGTTCAAAATGGTGCTCTGTGACAACCTAAAGGGGTGGGAGGTGGGAGGAAGATTCAAGAGGAAGGGGAAATATGTATACCTATGACTGACTCATGCTGATGTATGGCAGAAACCAACACAGTATTGTAAAGCAATTATTCTTCAATTAAAAATAAAGAAAATTTTAAAAATAAATGACACTTTTAAAGTATGAACTTTTTAAAAGTATAAATGCAAACTGTTAAGTCTTCTAGCAATTTAAGTCATCCATTCAAGTTGATAATCATTTTTGGAGTACCTATGACATTCTGGGCACTAAAGGAAGTAGCTGGATATGATGAAAAGGGCACAGCATTTGTAACTGGAATCAGCTTGAGTTTAACTCCTGAGTCTGCTACTTGTGTGACTTTGAACAAGTTGCTTCACCTTTCTAGGCTCTAGTTCTCTTATCTCTACAAACGGGCAATATATCTATTCATAAGATCTCTGTGAGGGCTTCCCTGGTGGCTCAGTAGTAAAGAATCCACCAGCCAATGCAGGCTTCAATCCCAGATTTCACATGCTGCATGGCAGTTAAGCCTGTGCACCACAACTGTTGAGCCTGTGCTCTAGAGCCCAGGAACCACAACTACTGAGCCCTTGCGCTGCAACTACTGAAGCCTGCACACCCTTGAGCCCAAGCTCTGCAACACGAGAAGACACCCCAGTGAGAACCCTGCACACCACAACTGGAGAGTGGCCACCGCTCATCACAGCTAGAGAAAAGCCCACGCAGCAAGGAAGACCAGCACAGTCAGTAAATAAATAAATAAATTTAAAAATATATATATAGAAACCTTAAAAGAAAGTTTTAATAAGTTGTATTTTTTAAACTGTATAGTTTAAAGAAAAAAAACTTCTGTAAGAAATACTGAGATACATATAATTTATTGTAAGTGACAGCTGCAGATAACAATAATACAATTACCTGCACTTTAGTAATATGTTTTAAAATGCAAATGTTTGAGTTTTTCCTCGTTAAAAATTCATTTCCTACATTTCCCATGTTAGAAGGTATTAAACACTGAGGCTGTGAGCTCAAAGAGTTTAGGTTCATATTCCAACTCCACTGTTTACTTATCTGGGCAAATGACCTAACCTCTTGAAGCCTGTCTCCTTCCAGGTAAAATAGGGATAATAATAACGCATATCTTGTGTAGGTTTCTATGAAGATAAAATGAAAACCTTAATGATAGTGCTGAGCCAACAATTGGCCTCATTATATACTAAGTAATTTTACCCATTATTATCATTTAACCAAAGTTATTTTCAAGCTACATTTGCTGTTGTTGGTGCAAGTAAGAATACACGATTTGCCTAAGATAACCAAACATATCACCCACAACTAAACCTGCAAATATTCCTAAATTTTCTCTAACACTGAGTAGATATTTCATCCTCTTTAAAACCTTTTGAACCTCTACTTTACCTATAGGATAAAATCTAAACAACATAATAGAATATAAACTACTATATACAAAAACAGATAATTAACAAGGTCCAACTGCATAGCACAGGGAACTATATTTAATATCTTATAATAGGTTCAGGATTGGGAACACGTGTACACCCATGGCGGATTCATGTTAATGTATGGAAAAACCAATAGAATATTGTAAAGTAATTAGCCTCCAGTTAAAATAAATAAATTTAAATTTTAAAAAATTTAAAAAATAAAAACACTAAAAAAAATAAAAAATAAACTATAGTGGAAAGAATCTAAAAAAGAATACATTTTTTTTTCAGAAATACATGTATAGTTTCAAATCTATATCTGAATCACTTTGCTGTACACTAGAAACTAACACAACATTGTAAATCAACTGTACTTCAATTAAAAATAAATAAACCACATGATAGACTATGCAAGGCTTTCACAATTTTGCCCACACCACATTTCTCCTCCTCCTCTCTTACCCCCATTCTTCCATTCTGTGTGCCCAGTGCCTCACGACTTTCAGAGTAGGCCATATGCTCCAAGTTTGAGGATATTAAGTTTGGGAGATGAGTCACTAACTACAACATTACCTTGGCATTTCCTGCAATTCTTCAGAATATCATTAGCTAAGACCTTAAACAAAATCTCTTTATTCTTTTTAATGTGTTTCAGTACCTACCGGGGCTGTATTAAAGATAAACTAAACATTCAAACTCATAAAACTTCCTTGAGCTATACCTAGCATCCGACTGACTTAGAAGGCTGTGAGACAGGAAACACAGTTCACCTGCAGGGCACCACGAGGCATCCTTTTTCAAAGGGAGGTCCTGTAGAAGCTTACTCAGCTGTTAAGGGTTATTCCCTTTACCCCTCTCTTCCACCCTGGAGAAAGCTCAGGTCCAACGAGATGAGATTCGTATTGGACAGGTCATCCACAAGAGCCGATATGTCCTGCAAAAACCCCACACAGTCCTGCCTTTAGGGTCCCTGCAAGGAAACTGCCAAAGTCACTATATCCAATCAGGTATTTACAGTTTTCCCTGGTCCAAATGCAGTTTACCAGCCAGAAATCACATATATTGTGCTGCCTGATAACATAGTTGACACTACCTTTACCTAGTTTCCAGGGAAACAAAGCTAGAAGGTCAACTGAGGTCAAACTGTCAGGCAAAGATGGAAAAGAATTTGATAACTCTTTATTCACAAATGCATATCTCAAAAAAAGAGCAATTACCATAGTCTCTCCAAAAAAATGAGGGAAAGGAAAAAAATAAGAGACAAACCTTAAAAAGATAGTTTTCTTTCAATATACTTACCATCAACAGCTGCACCATCTGCTACAAATATGTAGTAGCTTGCATTTAGATCAAATCTATTCTTAACCCCAGGAAGGGTAATGTTTCTTCTGAAAGAACACTGCATAACACCATCAACCAACCTCCAAGCCATGTCCTCAAGAGGATCCTGCAAACACACACAATGGGTCTTCTCAGCACATTCCAAATATTTGCTAAAAATAAGATGTGATCAAAATCCTGGACCTGTTCAATTTCCTTTCTCTAAGATCCTCTGTGCATGTTTTGTCTGCAGTGTCATTGTTTTTCCACTTCCTCTTTGAAGAGGACAAGAAACACATTCTCCCAGTTTATTTGTGTTTATCCCACTTGGCAAAAATAGTATTTTTACTACCTAGGCTAGAAACTTTGGCAGATGCACTAACTCCATCTGGCCCCTAATATACAATCAACAACACTAAAGAAATACTTAGCAAGTAATACACTAGTAGCCAAAATGCAACTTGTGAGAAGCTCTAACCTCACAAGAAAGCTATGCAGAGAACATGTCACGAGGTGGTAGCTACTGCCCCTTCGGAATTCATTTTCATGTCAATTGCCATGTGAAAATGACACTTCTCTACCAGAAATAGGCCACATTTGGCACAGATGTCAACATCGGGCACTTAAGACAATTGCCCAAGGCACTGAACCAGCACCTACCATATATCCACCTCTTTCCCATCAGTCAAGAAATTCTGTGTCACTAACAAACCTCTTAAAAATCTGTCTGCAAGCTTTTTTGACCCTCTTAACAAATTATAAAATATTTTTAACAGATGCAATAAAAAAGAATTTAAGTGAAACAAACAAGAATTCATCTTTTACTAAAAAAGAAAACTTTCCTGTGCTTGCTAAAGCATAGAAAAGGGGCATGGTAACTGTAGTTTATATTACTGGACTGTATACTGGAAATTTGCTAAGAGAGTAGATTTCAGCTGTTCTCATCACAAAAAAAGAAAAAAGTAACTGAGGCAATGGATATATTGATTAGCCTGATTTTAGCAATCATTTCACTATGGAGAGGGATATAAAAACATCATGCTATACAACTTAAGTACATACAATTTACACACATATATAATAAAATGCAGAAAGGTTTCTCCCAGACTGTAAGATAGGAACTCTGCTCCCAGGACCCTGTTTGGTCTTTGCTGCTAGCTGCAGGTTTGGAAGCTATTTTGCACCACAGCCATGGCACTGTTGGTCGTATAGCCAGAAGATGGACCAGCCAGGTGGCAATTCCAGAATCCTCACACCTACCCCAAAATCCATTATAGGATGACTTCGCCCTGTCAAATGGGAAGGTTGTATGTGAACAATCTGATCTTCAAGAATACACACATAAGCATCATCATCACCCTGAAAAACAATGACAAATGAAAAAAAGGTCAAGGGAATTTCAACAAGGGAGCATTGTTTGTCAGTCTAATTCTTATCTCTCCTTTAATCTCCAATATTCCTTAGCTCTAAAAATTAAATCTTATTTACAGTGATTATCAGACAGCAGACTGTATCCTTAAAGCACATTTAAGTTATGGTACAAATGAATGACAGGGCTTCCCTGGTGATTCAGCGGTTAAGGAATCCACCTCCCAATGCAGGAGACGTGGGTTCAATCCCTGGGTCGGGAAGATCCCCTGGAGAATGAAATAGCAACCCACTCCAGTATTCTTGCCTGGAGAATCCCATGGACGAGGAGACTGGTGGGCTACAGTCCATGGGGTCACAAAGAGTTGGACATGACTTAGCGATAAACAACACTGCTGCTGCTGCTAAGTCGCTTCAGTCGTGTCTGACTCTGTGCGACCCCAGAGACGGCAGCCCACCAGGCTTCCCTGTCCCTGGGATTCTCCAGGCAAGAACACTGGAGTGGGTTGCCATTTCCTTCTCCAATGCATGAAAGTGAAAAGTGAAAGTGAAGTTGCTCAGTCATATCCGACTCTTAGAGACCCCATGGACTGCAGCCCACCAGACTCCTCCATCCATGGATTTTCCAGGCAAGAGTACTGGAGTGGGGTCCTATTGCCTTCTCCGAAACAACACTACCACCACCAAATAAATAATATGGATTTTAAGTTATTGTGTACAGTTTTGGTTCTTTCATCTATTCTAAACTGTTTTCCATAAACTATCTAACAAGGTCTTTAACCAGCTCTTGTCACTAAATTCCTTAAACAAGACCCAAGACTAACAAGCTATAATTAAAGTCTTGTTAAAAATACCAATATGATTTTCTAACATTTGTAAAATTTACAAAAAATTTGAAATTTCTTGTAAAAAGTTCCAGTTTTAACTCTCAAGTACATAACATTAGCAAAGAAGTTCCCTGTTACACATCTTATGCTCAAATCAGAATTAGTGCAACTCAAGAAACTTGGAGTTATCATAATTTAAATCACCACACACTGTGGCACACAGACCAACTTTAGTCTGATGCCTGTTCTTATACAGGCTACAAGCTGAGGATGGTGTTTACATATCTAAATGGTTTTTTAAGAATGATAATTCATGATAGTGAAAATACATTAAATCCAAATTTCAGTGCCTATAAATAAAGTTTGACTGAACACGGCCACACATACTAATTTACAGCAGTCTGTGCCTGCTTTAGCACTATAAAAGAGCTGAGTAGCTGCAAAGAGACCAGGCGGCCCACAGATTCTGAAGTCGTTGCTATCTAACCTTCTGCAGAAAAAGTTGGCTGATCTCTGATTTAAACAAACAATGTGTATCTTCTAGAATGTTTATCATCAATGAAACGATAGAATTTTCTTGTTATTTCAAACAAAATTTAATATAGCAAAATGGTTGATTTGAGGCAAACTGATGGTAAGTCAACTAAGTCATTAAGGCAAACCTCTCAAATACTGGTGAGGTGATGAGGATGAAGGAGAGGTAACACTCAGTTTTCATGGCTCTACAGTGAGGGAAAGAGAAGGTGCTATGACGACCTTATGCTTCAGGCAGCTGTAGACACCCCAAGTTTTGAGCATGGTAGAACACACATGAGAAGTTCCAACCAAACCCCAGAATTAGACAGAACCTCCTGCCCCTGTTTGCTCCTCTCAGTTCCAGCATTTAGAACGCACTCTATAAGAAAATATCAAGAGGGAGAAACAAAGATGACAACATAGTTCTTATGATCAAAGACTATGTTTTAATAGAGGAGACAATTAAAATAGTATGTATAAAATAGAGATTTAAACAAAGTGCTATAGAAAGACAAATTAGGTAGGGTCAAAGGATTGAAAAAGGCTTATCAGAAAAGATAGCATTAACTATGCTTCAGAGAATAAAAAATACATGTGGATAAGGTAGAGCTGCAATAAAGGGAAAGGTTTTTAAAACTGAGGAACTTCTAGGGCCAAAGATATAGAAACATAAAAAGTATATGGAAACTTTAGGAAACAGGTGGCACAAAGCTAAAACATATACAGGACAAGGCCAGAAATACCAACAAGGACTTTGAAAAGTTTCAAAAATACGTTAAAGAAAAAAATATTTCCCTGTAACTACTAAAGGTTCACCAATGCTTTGGGGGCTAGCATTGAGGTTATCTCAAATGTGGTCTAAAATCATAACCTGAATCTATTGTAAAAATTTCAGGGCATTCTACAAAACAACCAGCCAGAAAAAAAATCAAGAAAAAAGGTAAGAGTAAGCATTCTAAAGAAAAGGAGATTAAAGAGATATAACAATTAAATGCACTGAGTGATAACTGATTAGTCTGGATCAGAGATTTTATACATGACTTTATTGGGACAATTAGGGAAATTTGAATATACACTACATTGAATAAAATTATTGTATTATATATTTGATGGTGATATTATGATAATTGTAGGAGAATATCCTTCTTAGGAGATACATGCTGAAAAGGAAACATAAAAGGTCATGATAGCTTTAACTTAATTTTCAAATAGTGCAGGGAAAAAAATGTGTGTTAATATACAGTGAAAAAGTTAATCTACACATATGCACACAAGGAAAGAGAGAGAGACAGTGACAAATGCAGGTGAAGGGTTTACTGGTGTTCATTATACTAGTCTCTCAACTTTCACATAGGTTTAAAACTTTTCAAAACAAAAAGTTAGGGTGGGTAAAAGAAGAACCTGAGAGGTGACTAAAAGAGAGGAATCTAAGTCACAAAGTTTTCTTGAACACCAGAGAAGATGGTGGCAGCAATGAATGAGATAATCAGTCCATAGGCTTCCCAGACAGTATCTGAAAAGAAGCAAGAGATCAATAACAGTAGTTACTTTTTTCCTATTGTTGCTGATCACCAAGAATGGGAAACACAAAAGGATGTTAGAAGGGTAGATAATAAATTCAGTTGGTAGATGATGGCCTGTGTTGTCCAGAACACTCATCTGGAAGTAACCACCCAGAAGCTGGAAATTTCACACTGGACATACAAGAGAGGCCAGCACTGGGAGCACTCTGGAATTGGAGTGTTAAGAAATTATGTACAGAATAAGACAACACTGGGTGGGGAAACAGAGAACAGCAGCTAATACAGTGTGTATACTTGAATACTTTATCTCAGAGAACAAAAAAATATCTAAGATGAGGGAGACGTGCATATTCTGAGTTTCAGTTAAAATTCAGATATTAGCAAATACTGTTAGGAAAAATATGGAAAGTTGTACTTTCAATTTTAGTAATGAGGTCTAATAGCAAAACAGAACTGCTATCATTCATGTACAAACCAAATTGAAAAAAGGTATAATTTAGCTTATCTAATCAGTATTCATAACATCAGATACCTTTGGTATTTGAACTTACATGACATACTAATAAGAAATCGCAGGTCATAAAAATATCCTAAGAATTTAAAAATAATCAAAAATAGAAACAACTACTTTACAAATATTTTTGGTGATGATTTATTTCCCTCAATTTAGGCAAACAGGTGTACAGATGATTTTAATCATCAAATAGGCTTGCTCCATAAATTAACTGCACCTGTATAATTAAGTCTTTTTATAAACATGTTTGATGAGTACTATACTAGAAACATAAGATTTCTAAGTAAGATAAATATATCTTGAATTAGAGGTAAACATTTTTGTGTCATCTATGCCTACAACTTAGAACAGAATTAATTGTGGTACTTGCAGGCTCCTCATCACAACACTCTGTGTAACAATAGTCTTTTCCTTTGGCTGACAGATTTTATGTGACCAGGAAAGGAAACATGTTAGTGTACTATTGCAGGGAGTTTGGCTAGAATTCTTTTATTTAAGTGACTAGAGTACGTATCTAAATGTGTACTCTACCTTACACATGCACCTTAATAAACCTACACTTATTCCAATAAGGCTATCATTGTTAACCCCTGCTGGACTCATCAGTTTCCTTCATAGCCAGTTCCACTCATATAACAGGCACTACCACCATCTTTCCTTATGGCTTTACAGTCACACTTATTTTTAACCCAGCTTCCTCATGCACCGTATGAATAAGGTTCATTTTTGCCAAAATTGAGAACAAAAGGATATGCTGTAAGTATAATGGTAATCATAAAAGGAAAAATGGGGAAAATGTTTTGAGGAATTGCAACATCATTTGATCAAGTATAAAATTTGCCATAAAAGCAACTTTAAAAGGGAAAGAGTCACAATTTCTTTTATGGTATTTTTAGAAGCCTATTAAATATCTTCTATCTCATAGGTTTAAGGTATACCCTGTGTTGAATGAAAAAAGATAATGAGTGCATTGTGAAACTACATTTTAAAATATACAGGTCATATCACATATTGCAATGTCATCCACCCCCAAAAAAGTCACACCTGGCTCCCTGAAATATTTGCAGCCAGCATAACAAGGATTACTGCAATTAGCATGCACTTTGAAGGAAAATATTTGTTCTTCTATCACAGAATCTCAGAGTTCCTTTTCTTTTTAAAAAAATAATGATTTCCTTAAAAAGTGATGTTTAAAGCCTAACAGGAAGAAAACTCTCAAGAAAAGACTTCTTGCATTTGTTAATGTGGAAATGAGAGGCTTTCTCCATTTGTAGCCAACCCCCTCCACAGTCAGCTCCGCTGGAACAGGATAGACACATGTCCTGGCCTTAATAGCCTTCTTCCTCTCCTGGGAAATCAGAATGCTAATGCAGGACTCTGTTCTTCCGCACCACAGCACAAGGCTGCCACCTACAGAATCTCTTAATCCATTCAGCACTACCCAAGGAGAGTGAGACATTTTGTAGACCCGGTAAAGAAGCCACTTATGCCTGGAGACACTAGGTTTAATTCCCTGTTGGGGAAATGTGCCATGACCATCAAAATGGGGACAACAAGAGCAGCAATCCAGGCTGTAGTCACTTGAGAAAACCAGGAGTTGAAGAGCATCAAAAACAGCATGAGATTTTATGAAGAGCAACTTTTTCTTAACTGCACTCCCTGCTTTATCACAGAGACAGAGGTAGACAGATAAAGTGGCAAATCCACTGGAAACAAAATGCTTTTCCTAACTTTCCTCAGGACAGCCTTGTCCTTAGAGATATTAATATGGAATGGCTCAACTCAATGCTGCTTAACTGAGAATCCAAGTTAGTTTCTCTGCTCTCCCTTCCCATTCCTCCCTAAGTATGAGAATCTGACTCTGGAACAAATGCTAAATTGCTGTTGATTATCACTCACTCCAGTGACTCTCCTTTCATCACCACTGATGTAAGTGAGAGGTACAAACCATCCATCGGTCATGAGAAAATGCCACGGATAAATAGCCTTTACTAGGACCGCTCATTTCAACCATCACTGATTGGTCATCTCGTGTGAAGGACAAGAAGACACAGGCACGCTCCTTCTCTGGGTCACAGTTCAAAGGACTCCTGATACAGAACTTCTTGTTCCCACAGTCTGAAGCATTGAACTAGAAAAATGACAGGGGGGAAAGACTTAATTATCAAACAGGCAATTCATCTCCAATGACAGAAGAGCTTCTACCTTGAAGTATGGGTTTTAACAAGAATACATTTTCATAATAAGGATTCAAACGACAGGAAAAAGACCACATCCCAAATTAAAAATTATCAAAGCAGTAGTTAGGTTGTAAACTTTTAAATTTAATTAATATTAATTAAAATTTGGAAGACACAACATTACTTGAACTATAATTACACACGAGTATTAAGATCCCTTTAATACACAGAATACTTCACATTAATTATGTTCTGGAGCAAAGTTTCGAGTAAACTTTGAGAAATTTCTTAGGGAATATTTAAGTCCACATTGACATTCTTGCCTAAAGGATATCCTCTAGCTTTCAGAGATGGAATTTTTAAAACCAAACAAACAAACCTTTAGCAAGTTTTTATATTTAGATCCTGGACTCTGCCTCTAGAATTCAAGTTTGACATTAAAATAATGTAAGAAAAAAATGGTTACTCCCATATATACCACTGCTCCAAATAATAGTAATAACAATTTAGTGGAGAAGAAGCAAAAACAATCTATGATTATTTAATTCAGAGCTTCTTGGTATTGCAAATAAGAAAGACTATTGAAAAATGTCAGCTCTACAATTTGACAGAGCAAACAAGCAGTCATACTGAGTTAGAATGAGGTATGACACCACATTTCAGAAGAGAGCTAAACATGAGTTTAAGTAACAGGATTTAATGGGAACTGTACAGAAAAATTCTCATTTCTTCTTCTACTCTACCAATATTTCTGGGCACCAAACAGGTGTGGGCATGTTCCACAATAAGCAATTCTGAAATTCTCTGCAGACATAACTGAGTGTGCTACAAGTCAACTCTTCTCTGACACTATCTACCTGAAATTGGTGTCAGATCCCACAGGCTAAGGGCTCAGTCCCACAAAACTGCACCCACTTCAGATGCCCATCACAGATGCCAATCACAAGCCCCAGGTTGCCACCTGTACTTCTGAATTGTTGGCCATAAACTGGAGGTTCTCAGCACCTCCTCCTTGAGTTAGGTGATTTATAAAGATGGCTCACAGAACTTACTAGATTACCAGTATATTATAAAAGGATAACAACCCACAAACAGCCAGATGGAAGAGCTGCGTAAAGTATGCAGGAAGGGGCAGGTGCAGAGCTCCCATGACCCCTCTGAGGCACCAGCCTCCCCACACCTCCATGTGGTCAGCAACCCAGGAGCTCTCCGAAACCTACACTTTTGGAACTTTTATGGAGGCTCCATCATGTGGGATGGAGAAAGAAATGGCAACCCACTCCAGTATTCTTGCCTGGAGAATCTCATGGACAGAGGAGCCTGACAGGCTACAGTGCATGGGGTCGCAAGAGTCGGACACAAGTTAGCGACTAAACCACCACCACTATCATGTGGGATGAAGGATTATTAGCTCAGTTTTCAGCCTCTCTCCCTTCTCTGGAGAATGGGGTCAGTGGGCTGAAAGCAGCAAGCTTCTAATCATGGCTCAGTGTTTTGGGCGACCAGCCCCCATACAGGAGTCCACCCAAGAGTCACCTCATTAGAACAAAAGATACCCCATCATTCAGGAAATTCCAAGGGATTTAGCAACTCTGTATTAGGAACTGGGGTCAAAAGGCCAACTATTAACAGAAACCAAGCAGAGACCAATATATATATATATATATATATATATATATATATATATATATAAATTTTTGTTTATTATTTCACAGGAACTTAAAGAGAAAGTATAGTAGAACGGAGAGAATAAGCCACTAGAAGCCTGGAAACATGGGTCTGGTCTGTCTCTGTTCTCCCCTTTACTCCACCGTTGCATCGTGTTTGCTGCAGAATTTCTCTCTCAGGGTCTGTTTATCTTTAACTATGCAACAGGGACCCTGAGGCCTCCTCTAGCTCTCTACAAGTGCCAACATCCTGTGACTCTGAATGAATCTCTCCATAATTGGAGATTATAAACTTGGTACAGAGATACAATAAAAAATCTCCAACAAGAGCTAATGCCTTTTATACGAATATAAGAAAAGATAACAATCTTTTCTTAGATTGTTAATAGAGTCCTCCTGGGAAGCTCAGATCCAAAATGACTGGGAATCCCCCAAAGCAACTTTAAAATACATAAACATTGAGACTAAACAACCTGAGAATTACTGCAAACAACAAATCGAATTGTTTGGTCAAACAAAAGTTCATAATAATGTAATCAAATGGCTCATCACATATTGCATAATGTGGAAAAGAAGGTAAACAAAACAAGACACTGTATAGGGGCATAGGAGATTTAGCCTTCCCTACGAGAAAAAAGAGCTATAAAGAGACAAGAAAGTGGAAGGAAGAGAAAAAATGAACGAATGTTTACTAAATACCTATTAAGTACAAATCAATCAGAAATCTTATATTCATTCTATTTGGTTCTCACAGTAATATATATGGTTCTATAAGAATTAGATATTATTATTTCTCATTTATAGGTGAAGAAACTGAGACTTTAAGATTTAAGTAATTTGTCCAAACTCAAACAGAAATTAGACGAATCAGAATTCAGGCCCAAATTTGTTCTTCTAACTGTAATAACCTTCCTTAAGACATTTTTTGTTATCGTCACTTCTGAATTCAGAAGTCTAATTCATCCGAATTGCTTTCAGTAAAGCCTTTCCAATGTTTGTAATATGAATAACCCTTTGCAAGATGTGTTTTTTTAACTGTACTTCTTTTGAATCAGAGGGCCTAAACAGAATTCTAGCTGATTAGCTTGCAAGAGTTCAACCTGTAGAATTCTGCAGTACTCATT
Source organism: Bos indicus (assembly GCF_029378745.1). Lineage (NCBI taxonomy): Eukaryota > Metazoa > Chordata > Mammalia > Artiodactyla > Bovidae > Bos > Bos indicus. Next base: position 43,906,056 of record NC_091762.1, on the reverse strand, counting down.
GGCCTTAGTTGAAATAAAAGTGAAGAACTATATCACCATTTCAAGATTCTACCCCCACACCCCTTCCCAGTTTAGCTGAAACCTAAATTTAGCTTCAGCTTTAAGTTCCCTCTTCAGGTTTGCTATTTGGCTGTATTTTAAAAAAGAAAATAAACCCTGCTGCTTCAGATTTATTTTCAAATGAAAACATATGCACTGCTAGTATAGACTACACGTGAACGTCACAACCACACCTTGAACATCTAGGGTCCTGCACTCCTCTTATTCTAACCTATAAGTCGTAAAGTTGCAGTGAAGACTCCCTCCTGATTTCCTGACAGGCACTCAAAAACCTGCTTCCATAACCCAGGACAGCCACTCCTTTACAAACATCCGCAAGCACAGAACCACAATTTCTAAGGAAGCTGTTCCTTTAGACTGTATTTCATGAAACTATAAAAACTCTACTTACTGATCTTGTTAAATGGGAGACTGACGGTACCGTTGGCATGGGTGCTATTGTAGCTTCAGGTGTTGTAAAAGGAGGTACATTTGGTTGTGAAATTACAGGACCAGGAATCTTCACCCAGTAGATTTTGTACTTCTCAACGACTGTGGCTCTGAAATGCAGTTCCAGCGAGATTAGAAAGAACCATGATTGTGGCTCATTATAAAGCGAACCAAAAAAAGGTAACTAACTAGGAACATACAACCTGATACAGGTATTTCCTGGATATATTGAGGGTTCAGTTCCAGACCACCACAACAAAGCACATATTATGATACAGTGAGTCACAGAATTATGGGCTTTCCAAATGCATATAAAAGTTGTGTTTACACTACACTGTAGTCTATTAAGTGTGCAATAGCACTATATCTAAAAAACAATATCTATACCTTAATTTTAAAATTGTTTTATTTGCTAAGTTGTGTCTCACTCTTTTGCGACCCAATGGATTCTAACCCACCAGGCTCCTCTGTCCATGGGATTTCCTAGACAAGAATACTGGAATGGGTTGCCATTTCCTTCTCCAGGGGATCTTCCTGACCCAGGGACCAAACTCCTGTCTCCTGCATTGGCAGGCAGATTCTTTACCACTGAACCACCAGGGAAGCCCAATTTTAAAATACCTTCTGGCTAAAAAACACTAACCATCATCGAAGACGTCAGCAAATTACGGTAGTAACATCAATGATCACTGACCACTGATGAATGATCACCATAACAAACATAATATTGATGGAACAGCTTGAAATGTTATAACAATTAACAAAATGTGGCACAGAGAAACAAATTGAGCAAATGTGTTTGAAAAATGGCTCCCAAAGACTCATTTAATGCAGGGCTGCCACAAACCAATTTGTACAAAACAAACTATCTGTAAAGTTAAATAAAGCAAAGCGCAATAAAACAACAATGCCTATACTACCTGACAGAGTTTTGTAGGAGGCAAATCTCTAATGACTCTCTTCAACCTCTCTTCAACTTTGATTGTTCTCTCTCTCTTGTCTTATCTGTTCTTTGGGCATATTCACAGCAGCTATGAATGCTAGACCCAGGGACTGAAGTGCACAGACTTCTACTCCTGACATATACATGACATACTACTATTACACTTTTCACAGTGGTCATTCAAATTATTCCAAAAGGCATGTGTAATAAGCAGCTTATGGAGAAGGCAATGGCAACCCACTCCAGTATTCTTGCCTGGAAAATTCCATGGACAGAGGAGCCTGGTAGGCTGCAGTCCATGGGGTCGCTAAGAATCGGACACGACTGAGCGACTTCACTTTCACTTTTCACTTTCATGCATTGGAGAAGGAAATGGCAACCCACTCCAGTGTTCTTGCCTGGAGAATCCCAGGGACGGGAGAGCCTGGTGGCCTGCCGTCTATGGGGTCACACAATGTCGGACACAACTGAAGTGACTTAGCAACGGCAATAAGCAGCTTAAGAAAGAAGCTATACAGAGGCTGCACAAGCAACCATCAGCTCTTACTGGGGTCAAATCTCCTTTTTCACATTCCACTCAACACACAGGTGTACACAGATCAGTGTACAAAGTGTACTCTGTGTACAAAGTGAAGCAGAAAATAGAGACAGGGTAGGAGAGCAATTCTTCCCTTAAATGACGTTCATGACATCCCCCTTTATGACAGTCCATTTCCTCTTTGCATGTAAGATTAAGAGAGAAGTACTGTTCTAATTCTACTGAATTTCATAATTCTGAGGAACACACAGAATCTTACTTTTCTGACAATCTAATCTGCAAGTAGTAACAATGAGAAAAAAGTCATTCAAATTTCAGGACTGCTTTTTTTCATATTCTCGTACTAATACAGGAACAGAACTTTTAAAAGTATTCATCCATACACCATACAGACTCAAGTTATTAACTGATGGCTCTTACTAGTTTGAAGGCACTACCACACTTCATTCACTCAACAAATGTCCATTAAGTGTCTATTAGGTCCTGGGTCCTGTGCTAGGTACTCAGTATATACTGCTGGAAAAAAATAAACAAAACAACTACTTATATCAGTAAACTGGTGTCATTACTATCCTAAACCTCTGACATACTGGTGACTGTTCAGTAGTTATAAAAAATGATGCAGACTCTCATTATTTCAATTATACTAGTTACAGAGTTGCAAATTCTTCTACTCACAGGAAGGTTATGTGATTTGGGGCACCGCTTGGAGCATCCCAAAAGACCTTGATTTCTGTTTTCTTTGATGGACTTCTATGACTTACAGCTGATCCCTGAAAGAAAATGGAAAAGAACTACCATTCAGTTACTCAATAGCTCAATATAGCTGGAACTACAACCATTTATCACTGTACAACTCTGGTATTCTGTTAAACACAAGGACTCAGGTGCTCAATAAAAACATGTTGATTGGTTGACACCAAATTAGTAGCTGGCTGTAGAGTCAGCTGAAATGTAAGAACTGAAGAGCGTTACAAACATTGGGTGTGTTGATGCTGTATAGAGTCTGCTGGTTATTTCATTTATGTGGGGCTTTTCTGGTGGCTTAGTGGTAAAGAATCTGCCTGCAATACAGGAGACCTGGGTTCAATCTCTGGGTCGGGAAGATTCCCTGAAGGAGGACATGGCAACCCACTCCAGTGCTCATGCCTAGAGAATCCCATGGACAGAGGAGCCTGGCAGGCTGCAGCCCATAGGGTTGCACAGAGTAGGACATGACTGAAGCGACTAAGCAGCAGCAGAAGCATTATTTCATTTATACTGTAAGCTTCTGGTTTTCTATTAATATATACAAATAGAATACAGAATATTCACCAAAAGAAAAAATTCCTGCCTCCAAATATGTAGCATTATCTTCTAGTAATTCCTTTCTCTTGAACAATCTTATTTCCCACTTTCATTTATCTGGATACTCATCCTTTGAGGTCTAGCTTAGATAAGCTCTTCCGAAATGCACTCACTCAATTCCCTACAGTCAGTGTGGCACTTCTGCCATGCTTCTCACCCACCCTGTGTATGGTTCTAATCTGAGTCATCATACTATCCTACTAATGTGTCTGTCCTATATCCATATGTTCTGCTTATGTGTCACATAGCATATGTCCATATGCTTTGCTTATGTGTAAGGCTCTGAACTCATCAAATAACAAATCTTGTTCATCACCATATCCCTTGCAGGAAAGTTCCTGGTATAGTAAATGTTCATTTAATTAATTAATTAATTACAAAAGCCAGACCTCTGTTTCACTCTAGAACTCTATCTTCAATATCAACATCCTTCAAAATTCAGTACAGTAAGAAACAATATTTTGATAAAATAGCAAAAGCTATAAACAAAACTATGAGCCTACCTTTTCTAGGATGTTGATGTATAAAAATATATTGCCAGTAGAAAAATTAAGTGGAAACTTTGCTCATTGTGACTCTATTCAGATGTCTGCAATACATAGGTAATGTCATCGTTTATCTTGCAAACACCACTCCAGTGAAAAGACCCATGGAAACTGATAGAAATCAGTTTCAAACTAAACACAAACCTGTACATCTTCACAGGTCAGAAGCTGTGACACGTGACTGTCAATCAGTGTGAAGGAGCCAACAGGAGGGCCACTCAAATTCTCAGCGTCACGTGCTTCTAAGAGAAAGCCTTTAAATGGTGGCCCTGACAAAGTAACTGAGAAACAAATAAAAAGGTAAGTTAGGAGTTTAGCAACATCCCCCAAAAAGACTGTTAGAGGAAACATGTCACAAAATCAGGTGTACATATACAAAACTACTCTAGGAGAGAAAACAGTAGAAATCATCTCATAGTCAAAGAAATTCTAAACCATGTTCCACAGGACATTATTCCATGAGGTGTAATAGCTATTCCACAGGGAAGAAAAGGTTGGTTATGGTCGGAGTGTGGTTAACGGGGCCAAAGTAGCTTGAAAAATGCTGGTTTAAAGTACACTTGTGTCTTGACTGCAGATCCTCAGGGTTTTAACAACCTACTATATCCTATAAAGCTCTAAGAAATAGAATCCATGTAACCCATAAAGTGTTCTAAATTTATTTTTTCCATAAACTCTTTTTGTTAGAAAATATCTATTAATATTTTGCATTTCTAATATTGCAGAAAATGGAGTTTGTAAAATGCTCTTATAGATACATCCTTAAGTTTCAGCCTACTTTGTGCCAGAAGAATTAGGGAAACATATGAAACTATACAATATTAAGTAGGATAAGGGTTTAATCAGATCAGATCAGATCAGTCGCTCAGTTGTGTCCGACTCTTTGTGACCCCATGAATCGCAGCACGCCAGGCCTCCCTGTCCATCACCAACTCCCAGAGTTCACTGAGACTCATGTCTGTCGAGTCAGTGATGCCATCCAGCCATCTCATCCTCTGTCATCCCCTTCTCCTCCTGCCCCCAATCCCTCCCAGCATCAGAGTCTTTTCCAATGAGTCAATTCTTCGCATGAGGTGGCCAAAGTACTGGAGTTTCAGCTTTAGCATCATTCCTTCCAAAGAAATCCCTAAGCTTTATTTTCCTCTTCTACTGAGTAAACAGTACTGTTAATAAAAAGATATTAAATAATGACAAAAATATTTTAAAACCTATTCTGCAGAATTCCCCAGTGGTTAGCATCTAGCACTTTCACTGCAGGGCTGGGTTCAATTCCTGGTTGGGGAACTAAGACCCTGCAAGTTTCATAGTGTGGTCAAAAAAAAAAAAAACCTAGTCTGAATGGATAGTAAATATACTGCTTACATAATATAGTCATCAGTAGTAGTTAAACACAAAAATGAGAAGTGTAAGATTATGGTATCTTATGAAAGCAGATGAACAAATTAAATGAAACTATATCAATCCAGCAGTAATAAAGATTCAATGTATAGTAAAAAAAGCAAAATGAAAAATGCAAACTGTTAATAGCAGCACAATACCTTTGATTTGATCTCCTGGCCTGAATGTCTTCTGACTCACTGAAATGTTGTGAGCGGGATGAGACTGTGGGGTATGACCATGCTCAGGAATCATTCCACCGCATGACTTTGTTACTTTTCCACTGGGATAATTAGCCACAAAACTAACATGCAACAGAAGGATGAAGGCACTGACGGTAAATCCAGGAGCTGTCATCTTAAAAAGAAGATTAAAAGTACACTATTTTCAAAGGTAACTAAAATACAAGACCTTTCATATCACAGGACAGTAAGTTCTAGACAACTATTTGCTTTCAATAATCATTTAACCACATTCTCAAAAGTATATAATATAAAGAATGTGATGTATGAAACTTGACCTGGATTTGAATCTCAGCTTTTCTTATTACTAACTGTGAAACTTTAGGTAAATCACTTAAGCCTCCTTTCTTACCTGAAAAATAAGGAAACGAAAACTCTCCTTTCAAAACTATTTTAATAAAATCTACAATAGATACAACCAAAAGTCTGAAAAGGAAGATAATGTTAGCTTTCGTTAGCATGATCGGGAAATAATAAAATAATCCAGTAAAAGCAAAAGGTTTTGCTCCATTTCATACTAGAAAATTTAAACAAATAAGAACTGTTTCTTCTGAATTTAAATATCATAATCTGAATAAATCTTTGATATGAATTCTCCTAGCTTCCCATTAAGCTACTCATAATGACAGTTTTATTTGTAGCACTGAAAACTGAGGATAACAACAATTGTAAGAAACAGTATTTCCATTACCTATCGCTCAAATGGGCTTTCCTGGTGACTCAGTGGGAAAGAGTCCACCTGCCAATGCAGGAGACTCAGGTTCAATCCCTGGGTCGGGAAGATCTCCTAGAGAAGGAAATGGCAACCCACTCCAGTATTCTTGCCTGGGAAATTCCACGGACAGAGGAGCCTGGCAGGCTACAGTCCATGGGGTCGCAAAAGAGCAGTAAACAGCTTAGCAACTAAACAATAGTCCAGATACTTCTGAATCCTTAGCCAACGAAATTTTCTTCTCTCATCCAATTTATCTGCCTCTTACCACCTGCTTAACAGAAAACTAGTCCCACCCTTGTCTAGTCCACATCAACCACTCACTTTGTGCATACATTCAGAACCTGAAAATCACAGTATTTAATAAGACTAGAGGTAGACAGGTGGGCTTCTCTGGTAGCCCAGCTGGTAAAGAATCCACCTGCAATGCAGGAGACTCTGTTCGATTCCTGGGTCAGAAAGATCCTCTGGAGAAGGGATAGGCTACCCACTCCAGTATTCTTAGGCTTCCCTGGATGGCTCAGTCAGTAAAAGAAACTGCCTGTAATGTGGGAGTCCTGCGTCAATCCCTGGATTGGGAAAATCCCCTAGAGGAGGGCATGGCAACCCACTCTAGTATTCTTACTTGCAGAATCCCCATGGACAAAGGAGCCTGGCAGACTGCAGTCCATGGGATCCCAATGAGTCAGACATGACTGAATGACTAAGCACAGCACAGCACAGCAGAGGTAAATGGGTAGGAAATGTTATAGGGCAGCAAAGTTCACAAAGTAGACAGGCTACAGATGAAAAGAGCTCAAGAGGCAGTGCATTCTCCATAGAAATGGGAGCTTTTTATACTGTAACTTTGGTCATAAAATAAAAGCACCCTTACAATCACTAGAACAAATTATCCTTTTATAATCATGTAAATTACAACCACACACTGGACCAGAGCTAAGCTACAAAAATTCCTACTAGACACAAGAAATTGTGTTGGAGCTACACTCTTTAACTGGCCCTACATGTTACACCAGTGGTAACCAACTAGGTAGCCTGGCAACCAATTCTATACCCCTATCCTTTACACACATTGAAGCTAGATAGAATTATTCTCACTTGAAGATAAGCTAAAAGGACAAATGAACCAATCAAAAGCTTCTGAAAAATTCTGTATCATAAGAGAAGCATATACCTAGACCGCATATTAAAAAGCAGAGACACCACTTTGCCCACAAAGGTCTGAATAGACAAAGCTATGGTTTTTCCCATAGGCATGCACAGATGTGAGAGCTGGACCATAAAGAAGCCTGAGTGCTGAAGAATCTATGCTTTGGAATTGTGGCACTGGAGAAGACACTTGAGAGCTCCTTGGACCACAAGGAGAGCAACCCAGTCAATCTTAAAGAAAATCATCCCTGAATATTCATTGGAAGGACTGATGCTGAAGCTCCAATACTTTGGCCACCTGAAGTGACAAGCTGACTCACTGGAAAAGACACTGATGCTGGGAAGGATTGAAGCCAAAAGGGGAAAGGGACAGCAAAGTATGAGATGGTTAGGTAGCATCACTGACTCAATGGATATGAATTTGAGCAAACTCCGGGAGATAATGAAGGACAGAGAAGCCTGACTCGCTGCAGTCCATGGGGTTGCAAAGAGTCAGACACGACTTAGCACCTAAACAACAACAGCAAAGATTTCTCTGTAGACTCAGAGGAAAAGCATAACTCTGAAAATCAGTTCAGTTCAGTCGCTCAGTCATGTTCGACTCTGCGACCCCATGGACTGCAGCACACCAGGCTTTTCTGTCCATCACCAACTCCCAGAGCTTGTTCAAACTCAGTCATGTTTGGATGGACATCAAGTTCAAACTTGATGTCCATCAAGTCAGGGATGCCATCGAGCCACCTCATCTTCTCTCATCCCCTTCTCCTCCTGTCTTCAATCTTTCCCAGCATCAGGGTCTTTTCTTATGAGTCAGTTTTTCATATCAGGTAGCCAAAGTATTGGAGTTTCAGCTTTAGCGTCAGGCCTTCCAATGAATATTCAGGATTGATTTCCTTTAGAATTGACTGGTTTGATCTCCTTGCAGTCCAAGGGACTCTCAAGAGTCTTCTCCAACACCACAGTTCAAAAGCATCAATTCTTTGGCACTCAGCTTTCTTTATGGTCCAACTCTCACATCCATACATGACTACTGGAAAAACCACAGCTTTGACTAGATGGACCTTTTTTGGCAAAGTAATGTCTCTGCTTTTTAATATGCTCTCTAGGTTGGTCATAGCTTTCCTTCCAAGGAGCAAGAGTCTGTTAATTTCATGGCTACGGTCATCTTCTGCAGTAACTCTGAAAATAGTTAATTACTATAGGAAACAATATTTAAGAAAACAACTGCTAGAGCAGTAGAAAAATTTTATGTTCAAACATGGCTTCCAGATCCTTTTTTAGGACAGACCAGCTTTTAAGGCCATACAAGATTTACTGGAGAGGATCAAGGTCATTATATTAACCATGTGATCTTGGCCAAGTTATTATGAAAATTAAATGCACAAATGTGCCTCACCTAAAGAATAGTACAATGAAAAGTTTGTGAATACAGTGAATATTGTGAATATATTCACTATAGTGAACAGTTAGTTTGATTTAACTAATATTTATTTGTCACTGATTTTGTGTCAGATGAAAGTGGAAACAAGATTTTTTAGTCTCTGCTATGAATCCACCTGTCAGTGCAGGAGACCCAAGAGACTCAGGTTTGATCCCTTGGTGGAGAAGATCTCCTGGAAGAGGAAATGGCAACCCACTCCAGTATTCTTGCCTGGAAAATTCCATGGACAGAGGAGTCTGGCAGGCTACAGTCCCTGGGGTCGCAAAGAGTCAGACATGACTGAGCAACAGCACACGTGCATTTAGTAGCTGAGTAACATCAATCAGTTCATTTAATCTCTGTTCCAGTTTCTTCATTTGCAAAACACAATAAGTGAACTGGAATAAATCCAGGTCCAATCCTAACATTACAATTTTAGGAAAGCAAAGTGGAAAAGCATACTGGGAATTATCAGAGCTCACTGTACAAGATGAGAAAGGGAAGTGACTAAGACACCATTCACTACTGTCATTCATTAGGAAAATATAACAAGGTCAGACAGAGAAATAGAAAACAGCAATTTCTTTGTCCTTGGTCAGATACTGACCATTCAAGGTAAAGTCTATTTTCATTCCAATGGGCGATGACAATTTTCCAATTAATGATTTAAGTAACAACTTTTTAAAAATAATGTTAATCCATTAACCAATCTATGCTAACAAGACTGTATAGTTATGAAAAAGAATAAAGAGTTATATATGGAAACATTTAAGCTAAAAGTGTGGAAGGCGGATAATGAGCTATTATATTACAAGACCACCCTTCAAGCACTGGAAAAACTCCCACCAATTTTGTATGATTTTTGCAGGTTTTTAATATTCACATTCTACCATGAGTATGATATAGAGAACAAAAGAAAAGATACCAGAGCTTGGATTTTGTCATCCCAGGACGACAGACCTCTTCCTTTAAAAGAGAGATTATCCTGATTCTCTAACTGAAAAATTACCAAACCTGATGAGATTTATACAGTTTTCTTTCTTGCCTGGAAGACAGGTACTTAGTAAAAAGGTATAATGACTGCCTTTACATGCTCTGGGCTTCTCAGTTGGCTCAGCAGTAAAGAATCTGTCTAGAGTGCAGGAAACCTGGGTTTGATCCCTGGGTCGGGAAGATCCCCTGGAGAAGGGACTGGCTACCCACTCTAGCATTTCTGCCTGGAGAATTCCATGAAGAGAGGAGCCCAGCAGGCTACAGTTCATGGGGTTGCAAAGAGCGACTAACACTTACCACACTCTACATACATCTCACATGAAAATTAACTTTATTATTTAAATACTAAGCTCTTGTACCTGGATGAATATGTAATTATTATTATTGTGACTGTGAACTACAGAGATTAATCAAGACAACATATTTATTACAACAAAGTAAAATTCAGGTAAAATGAGAAGAAATCAATTGAAAATACATGTAAGAAGAATTATTATGTGTTAATTAAGGATACTTTTAAATAAAGCAGTCATTAAACATCTTTTAATTGTGTTACTCTAAGAACATGTGAGAAAAATAAATACGGAGGAAAGCATGTCTTTGAAAACCATGTGAGATGAGTAAGCTAGCAAATAACTAATCAAGCCTAGTTATATTTCATTAAAGCTCTAGCTTTTATTACCAGTCATTTATTTTCAATGAAAGCATCAAAGGAGTTCAAAAGTTAACCCAGACACAAAAAACTGTGGGAAGTCGCCAGTAACACCTACTCCACATCAAACAGGAAATGAGTGCAGGCACTGAGAGTCTTAATTAAAGCATAGGTGTGAAGTAAAAAGGTTTTCTCAATTATGAAAAGTCACAAAAAAGTAAAAACCGAACCAGAAGAGTTTACTATAAAAAATATAAAAATTTGGGGAAATATATTTTTTGCTATATCTTGTGGGTATTTTTAATATTTTTACCACACCCAAGGTTAAGAAATATCTTTATGACCTTACAAACATTTCAAGAGCCATCATTTACTTGTATCACACATGATAAACTCATATATTTTCTATTCCTTCCTTTTTTTTATCCTGTTACATCCTTGTTGTTGTTGTTGTTTAGTCATTAAGTCATGTCCGACTCTTTTGCAACCCCATGGACTATAGCCCTGCATGCTCCTCTGCCCATGAGATTTCCCAGGCAAGAATACTGGAGTGGGTTGCCATTTCTTTCTCCAGAGGATCTTCCTGACCCAGGGATTGAATCCATGTTTCCTCATTGGCAGGCAGGCTCTTTACCACTGAGCCACCAGGGAAGCCCTGGTTACATCCAACTGAATTGTTATTTCGTAATCTACCAATGACTCTAACCTGCAATTTGAAAACATTATTTCATGGCACATAAAGACCAGACCATTAAAGTTCAGTCTTGAAAGTTCTAATTTAGGAGGATCAGGGATTTCAGGTAAAAAAAAAAAAGGAGAGTTCTCAGAACTATAGAAGAGTATATAAGTATATAAGCCAAGCCACAAGGAGGATTTTGGAGATAGAGATGGACTTATTCAATGGAAAAAAAAGTCTGATTCTGTATTATATCATTTGTAAACCTGAACAAAAACTATAAATATGGCTAGTAAATTAGCTTTCCTTAGATATCTGAAAACTGTTCCAAAGAGGTAAACGGAGAGATCAGTATTACATGATTTTTAGAGAGGAGGGTATGTGCAATCAAGTACACATCTTGGTAAAATGTACTGTTTTTCTCAAGGAGGAGATATCTTAGTGAATGGTTTTAGTGCTCCTCTAAGTATGGGAAGATGAAAGAAACTGGGTTCATAAAATTCTCCCCTAGAAAAATCTGTCTGCAGGCCTGTCCTGCCAGTTTCCCCAGAGCACAGAGTGCCTCCTGCTGGTCTTCACTGTGAACTTTTTTCAGGGTATACCATGGGTCAGCGACTGAAGCAGCTGATGACTTGATTCCGAGGTTGAGCAACATTCTTTACAATCCCTTCCCTTTCTATCTTAACTTCAACCAGGGTTTAGTAAGCATTTTGTGACAAATTTGCCCCCCAGTAGTAGGAAGGCTCATTCCCAGATCAGCAAAGATTTCACTGATAGGCTCTCAATGTGCTATTACTGAACTAAGCCCAGTTAACAGTAGCCAAAAGTCTCCAGACCACCTGTCTTACTAGTCTGTTATGGTCCAAGAAATGGTTCCTTTTCATTGCTTCTTCCCACTACTAGTTATAATCGTTGAGCTTATAGTACTACATAGTTGGTCAATCATTTCAGGTTTCCTAATCATCACTGAATTTACCTGAGGTCAGTGACACATTTGGTAGTGCAAAAAACAATAATCATGTAAAATAGGCAGAATACAAATAATATAGCTAGTAACATAAATAAGGACATCAGTGAGTATTTAAGCTAAAGACTTTCATCAGGTGCAACCCAGTATTTCCCCAGGTCATCTGACCAGTTTGTTTTACATCAATCGCTGTCTTTAGGAGAAATAATATACTGGCTTCATACACAAAAGTGAAAGTGTTAGTCACTCAGTTGTATCTTTGCGACCCCATGGACCATAGCCCACCAGGCTCCTCTGTCCATGGAATTCTCCAGGCAATACTGGAGTGGGTAGCCATTCCCTTCTCCAGGTGATCTTCCCAACCCAGGGGTCAAACCTGGGTCTCCTGCATTGCAGGTGAATTCTTCACCGTCTGAGTTCACTAAAGATGTCTGCATGTACAAGGTAATCAACCTTGGGTAATCAACTCCTGACTGGATTGAGAAAGGAATGTTATCTTTAAAAGAGTAGCATGACTGGTGCCAGAAGAAAAATCGATCTTTATTGTTGAGGAGGTATTTGTCTGGTTAACCCATAATACAAATGCACAGTGCACACTAGAGGTGAGATAGGTGGCCAAAAGGGGCAGAGAAAAAGTTTATGTTTAAATGTTCCTTGTCTGGCAACTCACTCCAGTATTCTTGCCTGGAGAATTCCATGGACAGAGGGGCCTGGCAGGCTACTGTCCATAGGGTCACAAAGAGTTAGACATGACTGAGTGACTAACATTTTCACTTTCACTTCTCTGGCATAAAATATGAATATTTATTTCATCGTAACCATAATATAAAGACATTGCAATCCCTAAAGCACTTGAATGCTCCTTTCAGAATTTCCATCAAGCACATTCCATAATGTTTAAAATTAATAACTACTTTTTATTCAAAATTGCTTTTATTTTACTAATTAAAATTACAATGGCATCATTTTCTTTTACTTTGTTATAAGTATAAAAATTTTCAATTTGCTTATAAGTTAAACATGTTTTTGTTTATGTTTTAGCCTAGAAACAGAAGCACCATTTTTTAATAATGCTTCCATTAAAAAATGAAATTGAAATTCCAAGGTGAATGATAAATTAATTTTGGGACACAGTATGTGTAATTTCAGGATTTCATCTAGGAGCTAGGGCAAAACTGTTAAGCCTATGACCAAAAGCTAGAGGGACCGGGGTTAAAGATACCCATAGGTGTTCACCTTACAGTGGCAGAGCTAGGCATGAAGAGTTTTAGAAAAGTAGGTAGAACCAGAGAAGGATAAGGAGACTGACAAAATCAGATAAGACTAAGCGCAAGAGATACACAGAAAGCAATGAAATTTCTATAGCAATAAGAAAGGAAAGGATTAGTTTTACTATAGAGGGGGGAAGAAAGGGGACATAGTGTGAAAAAGAAGACAAAGAAACATATATTTGGTGATAAACTAGTAGAGACTACATCTAATATAATCCTTACAACAAGCATCAGTTTAGAGATGAAGAAACTGAGACCAGGAAATGTACACAAAATCCTGTACACTTTTAAGATTAGAATCCAAATCTAACTCCAACATTTGCATTCTCTTCACTTCAAATCTTTGCTCCCTCCTTGGAGACAGAGGATCTGGAAGGTGCAGTGAGAATCCAAATTTCACAACAAACAATGTGAGTGGGGGCATATTATGACAAATGAGAAATCGAAATTAGCCTACTTTATTCAGAATGTTGGGTCTACTATATGAGTCTAAGAAGCAATGTAGAGATTTCTCTCATAAAACAAAAGCCCCTGAAACAATGGATATAAAAACAACTAGTTTAATGCTTAAAAACACCATCAATAAATGATAATTGTCATCATTTATTATCACTAGTCACTTTCCATATTGCCATTATGTGCTAAGTTTCTGATGAACACCATTGTGGTTAAACAATTGAGATTTCCATGTGTTTCTTTCATCTGCATTTAATTTGTTCAAGCCTTTTGAAATATTTCAGAAAATGTGTTCCCCTTCTTGCTAGTAATTTAACTTCACCTTCATAGAAAGCTTCCATATCAAGAGTTAAACTGACTTTGATAACTGAATCTCAAATTTTAGAGAAATTGAAAACCAGGTCAAGTATTTCCAATTTCCCAGATAAAAATGTTTCAGACTCCATTTTCACAGCAGGAAGTACAGAGAAAAACAATTTTTTAAAATTAACAATTGGAGTTATGACATTTTCAGTAAAAGTTCTAAAAAACAAAGAGCATTTTAAAAAATGACACATTAACAGTCAATTTGAGATTTGTCAGGTGTGATGACAACCTAAAATGGTCGAAAAGAATTTAGAGTTTAAGTAAAAGAAAAGATAAAGGAAAACCACTGAAGAAAAAGAACCGGAAGCTCTCCAGTCTAATTCTGATTCCCCTAATCACAGCATCATCAGAAGGCTTTTTCTCTTACATGAAGATGTCATTGTCATTGGACACACAGTGTGTGACTGCTCAGTCGTGTCCGACTCTTTGCGACCCCATGGACTGTAGCCCACCAGGTTCCTCTGTCCCTAGAATTTTTCAGGCAAAAATACTGGAGTGGTTGCCATTTCCTTCTCCAGGGGATCTTCCTGACCCAGGGATTGAACCCACGTCCTCTGTAGTTCCTGCATTGGCACGCAGATTCTTTACCACTAAGCCACTTGGGAAGATATCCATCCCCAAGACTTTTTCCCTTACCCCTGCATTTCTCTACAGGCTATCCCTTCCATAGCCTCAGTTATTACCCCTGAATAATTCCCAAATCTTTCAATTGCCCCCATCCCACATTTCCATAATGCTTCAACTCAGATTTCCTAGTATCTATAGATTTCTGTTTGGATGACCATAAGCTCATTTTTTTCTGAAATGAAATTCATTATTTTTTCCTCCAAACTAGCTTTTGCATCTGACTTTCCTATTTTGATGATGGCCTATAAACATTTCTAGTCAACAGATTTGAAACCCCAAATTCTCAAGATCTGACTCCAAGCACTCTTTGAGACCCCAATTTCCAAACAAGCTCAGCAGATTCCACCTCTACTCTTCCATTCGCCTACTTATCCCTTCAGCTTCTCTCTTCTACCTTTCATTCTATTATATCTGTCTGCTGCTTTCCATTCCAACAACACCTTCAAGCATAAAGCTTTCATTACCTGTCACCCAGATTAGTGAAATCCTTTCCATTGCCTCCTTGTTTTTGCATCTCCATTCTAATCTGTCCTACAAAACACCACAAGATCATTTCTCCAAGGCACAATTCTCATTACATCACTCCTCTCTCCAAAAACCTTCTACAGCTTCTCAGGACTTATTCCATTAAGGACAAAAGCACTATGCATTTAATGTGTATTTAACCCAATCCATGCTCCAGCAACAATGTACCATTCTGGAGCAAGTACTTCACTTTCTTTCTACACTTGTTCTGTCTTCTAACTGGGACCTCCATTATGCTACACATCCAATTCCTACCCATGTAAAAACAGAAATACGTTAAATGGAAAAAAAAAAAAAAGACACAGAAATATCTGAACACTGTTAAAAAAAAAAAAAGGTAAGTTGCCTATCATTTCATGTAAAATGCAAAAGACTAGTAATATCCAATATAAGCAAGGATGTGGAGAAGTAAGTGCTCTCATACAGTGAAGAGTCTACATCACTGCAATAGTTTTGGAGGAAATGTAACAATCTCCTACTGAACTAGAATATGTTTAACCTTTGAGGAATTTCACTTCTAGGAATTTATCCTACCAAAAAAACCCCACACAACAAACAGCACAGGAAATACAGTCAATAGTTTTTTTAAAACTTTGTATGGAGTATAGTTTATATAAATTCTAATTACTCTGTTGTATACTTGAAACTAATATAATATTGTAGGCCAACTATACTTCAATTTTTAAAAAAGAAAAGTCCACACAGTTATGCAAGGATTATTTGTAATAACAAAAATTTAAGACAATTTAGGTGTTTACAAAAATATTCTATGCTATGCATGTTCATGCTCGGTCTCTCAGTCGTGTCCAACTATTTGCCACCCCATGGACTGTGGCCCATCCTCTGTCTACAGGATTTCCCAGGCAAGAATACTGGAGTGGGTTGCCATTTCCTTCTCCAGGGAATCTTCCCAACCCAGGGATTGAAACTGTGTCTTCTGTGTCTCCTGCATTGGCAGGTGAATTCTTTACCACTGAGTCACCTGGGATGCCCCTTATTCTATGCTATCCCCAAACTCTAAAATAATGTGTACCTACGACTATGTATAACTTAAGTAATCAACAAGGATATCTATATAGCATAGAGAACTATACTCAATTTTTTGTAATAACCTATAAGGAAAAAGAATAGATACATATAAACATATATATGTGTATAAATATAACTGAATCACTTTCCTGTACACTTAAATTAACATATCATTGTAAATCAACTATACTTTAATAAAATATAAAATAAAATACTGTGTATCCATTTAAAAGAATGAAATAGAGTAAATAATTACAGGAATAACAGCTAATAATTACTGACTGCTTTCTAGGAGGCAGGAATTCTTTTAAATGCTTTGCAAATATAAACTTTTTTCACAAAATCCTAAGACATGAATCTACATGCACTTGGGTGGAGACATGCTCATGCCATAGTGATGAATGAAAAACATACTACAAAAGGATACTTAAGTTACATACAAAAGAAAAAACACCATCGTTTAACCAGTCTCAATAGCGGTTACCCGCTAGGAAAGTGTTTTCAATATGGGAAGAGGAGTGGACTTCTTTTTAATCCTTTTTAAATTGTGTATTTTTTTTTAAGCATGCAGTGCTTTGTAATTTTAAAATAGACTACAAACATGCATATGTGAAGACTGTAAAGAAACATTAAATAAACTGTAAGATGTTTAGAATTTTTTTTCAATTTTCAAATATTCTATATTACTTTTACTGTTTTTTGTTTGTTTTGTTTTCATAAAACCTCCACGCCTCTTTCAAGGTCCATTTAAAATGCTATCAACCACTCTGTCCTATGAGACAGTGTGTAGTAAGGACTCTGAAATCGCATAGACCTAGGTTTGAATCCAGCAGGCACCACCTTAGTGACTGACCTTAGGCAAATTATTTAATCTCACTGGGCAAAATTTCTTATTTTGTTAGACTATGATACCAACATCATGGGCCTTGGTGAAGATTAAATATAATAACATCTGTGAAACATTTAGCACAGTGTCTACCACAAACCAGATCTTCCATAAAATCCTTTCTTCCTTGGAATACTGCCTAATTCCACCAACTTTTAATAACTTGTCTCTTCTGGGAGGCTCCAAAAGCTGTAGTTTTTTGCTAATAAATAACGTTAATGCATTTTTTTTGCCACAACTGATTGACTTGTCTTAAGGAAGCAAAGGCATCCTACTCCCTGATTTCCTTTCACAATGACTAAGCAGACAACCTTGAAAACAGCACTCAACGCAATGCAACAGTGTGATTTCCAGAGAATCTGACATTACCTAAGCGGACAGGTGTGAAACAGAAGGTACGGTCAGCAAAAAGAATCAACATATTGGCTTATTAAAAGACTTAGTAGAACTCTTCCCCTTAATAAAAAAAAAAAAAAAAAGTCCTTCAAAAAGTTAAGCTCATTGTTTTCAGTAAATCAACAGACCAAGTTTTAGCCTCCCACCTCTGCACTATTCAAGTAAACATTCAAAGCTTTCTTCCACCTTTTCTCTAATTCAGAGAAAGAAGAAAATATCTGAAGTAAAAGTTTAGCTTTATAAAGAATTATTTCTGATAATACATTTACAAACTGAAAACTCCCCCCTTTACCCCTAGGACAGCACGACAAGATATTAAAAAAAAATTAAAGGCAGAGGTAACACCTAGTCACCCCAGAGCCTCTCTAAAATTCTAAAGGCACACCAGAGCTGGGAGTGGGGGAGCTAAGATTGCTAAATTAAAAGACACTTTAAAAATCAAATAAAGGATGCCATTAGGTTAAGTAAAAAGGGAGCTTCCATTGCTAAAAATTAAGGGCAAAACACTGATGCATGAATAAAGTCAGTGCTTTTCATGATCCCAAACATGTCTCATGGGATTAAAGCTCTGTAGTCAAAGTCATGGAACATATTATTAACCTAACTCGCTAGTGAACACTCATTAGCTCAACACAAGCTCACAAGCTCCAGAACACAGTTCGTTAAGACATCCATCCTGCGTATCCGACAGCCTGGGTCAGCACAAGCGACTGCTCTCTCAGTACAGTCACTGAGCTGGAATTAATTCTTAAGCGCCTTGCAAAAAGCTCTGGCAGAAAGAAAACAGGAGACACTTACCTTGAGAAGCAAAGGCAGCCTATCCAACTTCCGGTTTTGTTAACAACTCGTATCTCTTTCTCAGCAGCTGGGTGGAGCCAGCTTACCCATAAGAAGAGAGTTTCCCAAACTAAGCAGCAAAACAGGATTTGCAAGACCGGCACTAGTCTCAGGACTCTGTTTCTGAGAATTAACCCTTCTGTTCTACACAAAGAAACAATTTTACCATTACCAACTAATCACTGTTTCACTGAGAAAATTAAATTTTTGTCTTTAACTATAAAACCATTTGAAATACAACCTGCTCTGTATAATGTTAAGTAAAGACAGAGAACCTGTTTGTGCTTAGGTAAGGGTTGCCAAATTTAGCAAAATAAAGCATAGGATGTTAAATTCAAATTTCATATAAACAACCAATCATTCATTAATATAAGCATTATCCTATGCAATATTGATGACACATTTATATTAAAAAATGATTCATTGTTTCCCTAAAATTCAAATTTACCTTCTATTTTATCTGACAGGGTTTCCCTAATTGCTCAGTTGGTAAAGAATCTGCCTGCAATGCAGGAGACCCCGGTTTGATTCCTGGGTCGGGAAGATCCGCTGGTGAAGGGATAGGCTACCCACCCCAGTATTCTTGGGCTTCCCTTGTGGCTCAGCTGGTAAAGAATCCGCCTGCGAAATGCGGGAGACCTGGGTTCCATCCCTGGGTTGGGAAGACCGCCTGGAGAAGGCCACTATTCTAGCCTGGAGAATTCCATGGACTGTATATTCCATGGGGTCACAAATGGTCGGACATGACTGAGCGACTTTCACTTAGCTTAGCTTAGTTTAGCTTAGTTTATCTGGCAACCTTATCTAGGGAATAACAATAATTAGCAGACTATTGCAATTAACTACAAAAGGTGTAATAGAATCAGACTGCATTAAAATGACACCTTTGAAAGTGCAAGTGACATAATGCAAAATAATTCTTTTATTACGCAAATTTTACTTTGGGGCTTCCCATGAGGCTCAGTGGTAAAGAATCCACCTGTCAATGCATGAGACTTAAGAGTCCTAGGTTGGATCCCTGGGTGGGGGGGAAGATCGCCTGGAGGTGGAAATGACAACCCACTCCTGTATTCTTGCCAGGATAATCCCATGGACAGAGTTGCCTAGTGGGCTACAGTCCATGGGGGTCACAAAGAGTTGGACAGACTCAGGCTGAGCATGCACACCTTGGAATTCAGGAGTTTTGTTTGTTTTTGTTTCTTTTTAAAGACTTTAGGCTTTGTTTTGCCAAGATTTTTTTGTCAAAAAAAAAAAAACAGGGCTAGGAAAAGACAATAGTAAATACTTCAGACGATGACTAGTATGTGCAGACTGAAAAACAGACTGTCACACATGCCTTGACTTGTGATCACTAGTTGGCAATCACATTAGTAAATTTTCTAAAACTTTTCTAAAAGGGAAAAGAGTAGGGAAAGAACACCATCACTTTAATCTTTAGGAACTTGCCACAAATTAACAAAAGCCCCCTTTACAGGATTTTAGAGAGAAGCTTTAAATAAAGAAGACTCTGATTTTCTATCCTAAAGCTGCTTGGAACGTGAATGAACATAAATGGAGTCAGTTGAACTTCAGTACTCCCATATTAAGGGTCAAGTGGTGACGTAACTTTCTCTAGTTATAATTAGACTCTTTCCAGGAATAGTCCCCAGTGAACACTTTACATGCCAAAAGCATGATAAAAAGTCTATAAAACAAATAATTCTTAGAATATGCTATCAATCTTTCATCCTAAAGCAATCTTAGAAAGCAGTATGATATGGCAAAAAAAACTGAATGGAGAGGTTTAGCACTATCTAAAACCACCTTTTCCAGGCTTATCATTTCCCTTAAAGTCCCCAGTCCTAATTCCCTTTATCATTCCCTCCCAGAAGCTCACCTCTTGAACTACTTGTCAGCTGCCAGAAAAGAAACGCTATTTATTAGAGTCTTCAATGGACACTGGACTCTGAGAAGTAGATACCAGCCCATTGGATCCCACTCTCAGGTCTCTAAATTAGCAGTTCTCAAATTTTGGGGTTTCAGGACCCTTTTGCAACTCCTAAAAATCATTACAGCCCCTAAGAGATGTTTGGTTATGGGGGTGATATCTGTCAATATCTATTGTATTAAAAAAATTTAATGAGATATATTTAAATACTTATTCACAAATTCCACATATTTATTTATGGACAAATGACAATAATGAACTCATAACATACAATTTTTTTTTACTCTTAATATTTTTTCCTCTTGCTGTTATAAGTGTTTTTCAAATATAAGAATTCAGTGAGAAGAGTAGTATTGTTTAAATTTTTACAAACTTCTTCTGTGCCTGGGTTAATAAAAGACAGCTGGATTCTCATACCTGCTTCTCCATTCAGTCTGTTGCAACCCAATACAACACATCGTGCAGTCACTGGAAAAACCCACTGCACACTCATGAGAGAATGAATAAGGCAAATAAAGTATAGCATGAGCAATAATAACCATCTATTAGGCTTCCATTTTGAACAAGCACATGAATTATATCTAAGTCTCACAAGGACTCTAGGCAAAAGGTATTTGTCATGGACATACTGCAGCTGAGAAGGCTAAGGCTGTGCCTGGTTAAGTAAATAGCCCAAAGTCAGGCAGATAAAAGTGGCCGACAGGGATCTAAGCCAGAGCTACTGACTCTCCATATACTGAGTCCCACTGCCAAGTATGAATGAGGGTGGATGGGCCAAACATATAAATCTTCCTATTGCAGTCAGCATGTCATTAAAAATTACATTCAGGTACAATATCTCCAATTGATTAGACCCTGCCTCAATTCCATAAAGGGTTTCCCTGACAGGTCAGTTGGTAAAGAATCTGCCTGCAATGCAGGAAACCTGGGTTCGATCCCTGGGTTGGGAAGATCCCCTGGAGAAGGGAAAGGCTACCCACTCCAGTATTCTGGCCTGGAGAATTCCATGGACTGTACAACTCCATAAAACCAAATCCACTGTCTAAAATAAACTTATTTTCACTCAGTCTTTAATTATATCTCATCAAATTTCATCCAAATTCATCCCCTCTTCTCTATCTCCAGTGCCTTCATTCTGGCTTACATCCTCATTACTTCTCAGCAGGACTATGGTCATTATCTACTAAGCACCTCCAGTTTCTCATTAACTTAACAAGCCATCCCACATGCTATCATATTAATCTTCCTAAAGTATAACCCATACCATGTAATTCTCAAAAAACCTTCACTTACTACTGAATGAATGAATGTCCATATTCCATAGATTGACAGTCAAATGAAATAATATCTGTAAATCACAGTGCCTGCCACAAAAGTATTTGTAAATGAAACATGTCATCTTCCCATGCCTGACAATAAGAAATTGTTCCAAAATTACCCATAAACTTCTGACCAAACTCTGCTCATTAAATCCACATTTTACGTGTTCTCTGACAACACAAAGCCATTCTCAGCATTAGATTAGTAGTAGCAATATTCTTCTTCATACTTTTCTTCCCACCAGTTCCAGGTCACTTCACAGTATGCTCCTCTAAACACAGCCTACTCCTTAAATTACTCAACATAATTTGACTTCTCTATGATCAATGATCCTGAACAGTATCTGCCACTTCACCCAACCCCTGGCTAGAATTATCTGTGTCTTCAAAAGGTAACTAACATTGTTACTGAGACCCAGTCTTGACTTATTTAGGTAAAATTAATCTCTTGAAAAAAATCTTTATTTCACCATAATTTCTTTTCACTATAAAAAAACTTGGAGATGATCTGAAGTCAAAAAAGTCTACTCCAATGTAAATACATAGAGGATAACTCTTTGTGGCATAGGACTTTGCTTTCTGATAATAATTCTTTTCCAGTGAGATATTTCCTTGTTGTGCTATACTGTACTGCTCTTTGTAGAAAGTCTAAGCCTTCCATTCTCCAGCTATTAATATAGAAGCCCTGTTCTACCTATTACTAATGATAATCAAAAAAATGCCACTGCACATTTCCAAAGTTGCAGCAGGAAGAAGATATAAGGTATGAGAGTGACTCCACTGTGTAAGGCTGTGATTAGATGAGTCACTCCCGATCCCAACGGAATGAAGCATTTTGCCTTTGAAGAAAATAAATGCCAACAGGGGAAAGACTCAGAGTATTACCCCATTTTAGTAATAGTTCTGCTTCTTCGGGCTTCCCGGGTAGCACTAGTGGTAAAGAACCTGCCTGCCAATGCAGGAGACATAAGAGATGCAGGTGTGAACCCTGGGTCGGGAAGATCCCCTGGAGGAGGGTATGACAACTCACTCCAGTAATCTTGCCTGGAGAATCCCATGGACAGAGGAGCCTGGTGAGCTACAGTCCATAATATAACAAAGAATCGGACATGACTGAAGAGATTTAGCACGCATGCATGCACTGCTTCTTCAGGTTGGCAGGTAAACGAGAGAAGCTTGGCTTAAAATGAAGGTGAAAAGGCAAAGGAGTGTGGTGAAAAGAGCACTAGATCATTTTAGACAAATCACTTATCCTCTCTGCTCTTGTTACCTCAAAAGTAAAAGTGAGGGGTTACAACCAGAATCATATATTCTTTAAGGTGTCACATTAAATTCTGAATGCAGTTTCTGGTGGCCAAGAAGAGGCACATAACGGACTAGAAAAATATTAGATTTTTAGGTGGTCAGTTTAAAAAAAATTATCACATCCAACAAATATTTTGTCAACTAACCTACTGTATCTCAAAGATTGTACTAGGCACTAACCTATATTTGTATAAGGAGGTTCTAAATCTACTATAATATATTGTGTCTTCCTAGGTGGGTGAGAAAGAAAGAAGGAAGGAAGGAAAGAGGAAGGGAAAGGAGGAGAAAGGGAATAAGGGAAGGGCACAATTACCTGGTAAAACTGCATGTGCCTGTAGACATGCAGTCTTGTAGTTTTCCAGACATCTGAGCATGTAATTTGTCCCATAAGACTCTTGAGAGTCCCTTGGACTGCAAGGAGATCCAACCAGTCCATCCTAAAGGAGATCAGACCTGGGTGTTCATCGGAAAGACTGATGTTGAAGCTGAAACTCCAATACTTTGGCCACCTCATGCAAAGAGTTGACTCAGTGGAAAAGACCCTGATGCTGGGAAAGATTGAGGGCAGGAGGAGAAGGGGAGAACAGAGGATAAGATGGTTGGATGGCATCACCGACTCAATGGACATGGGTTTGAGTGAACTCTGGGAGTTGGTGATGGACAGGGAGGCCTGGCGTGCTGCAATTCATGGGGTCGCAAAGAGTTAGACATGACTGAGCGACTGAACTGAACAACACTGTATATTTTATGAAGATAAATTTGGTTCAGGCTTCCACAAACACCTGCATTCTTAGATTTTCAACTTCCCTTGATGTTAATAAACACCCCAAATATAATTATAGCCCTCATCTTTTATATAATAATCAATTTCAGTCTTGTTTTCTTGCTTTCAAGCTAATTGAGCATCTCTCCATTCAAAAACTGAACTCACTCTATTTTTCTCCTAGTCGGCTGAATAATAAGTCTCCAAAAAGTTATCTACATGCAAATCTCCAGAACCTATGAATGTTACAAGGCCAAAAATAGTGCGGGGGGTGGGAGTGTTACAGATGTCACTGAGTTGTTATCTTGGATTTTCCAGGTGTACCCTAACTGCAATCACAAATGTCCTGGAAAGAGAGGCAGGAGAGCACACACAAAAGGAGAGAAGACAGTGTGACCCTGGAAGTAAACACTCAAGAATGACAGCAGCCTCACAGAAACTGGAGAAGCAGGGAACAGATTTTCACCTGGAGCCTGTGCAGGGTGTGTGCTAACCTCCTGACTTTGGCCTGCTGGTATTGGTTTTGGGCTTTTGGTCTCCAG
This sequence comes from Bos indicus, assembly GCF_029378745.1. NCBI lineage: Eukaryota > Metazoa > Chordata > Mammalia > Artiodactyla > Bovidae > Bos > Bos indicus. Next base: position 43,881,757 of record NC_091762.1, on the reverse strand, counting down.
AACCGTGAGAGAATAAATTTCTGTTGTTTTAGCTACCACGTTTATGGTAATTTGTGTTGAACAGTAATAAATATTGAGGTTGCAAAGAACAAAGAGTTTTATTGGGGGTCTGAGGAACTTCAATTTGGGAGACACAGATTGGGAGAAAACCAAAACAGTGTTCTGGAGAAGAGAAAGAGTCAGGGACCCACAAACATAAAAGCCACACAGCCTGCCAAAGAACCATGACTGCCCCTGACACAAGGCAGGAAACGTCTGTCCTCGAGGAATCACGAGCTGCTCTAGGGCAAGGGCCCAGCAGGCAGATAGGCTGCCAAGAGTCCTGTAGAGTAACAATGGTCCGACAAGGATGCTGAGTAGGACAAGAATCAAAAGGCCAGATCTCATCCAGGCCAAGACGCACACAATTCACACCTGCTCAGTGGCCTCCTGGTCCACTTTAGAGAGTTTTCTTAGCAAAACCAACTCCGTTCTTTTATTTTCGTTTCACATCTGTTACAGTAGCCACAGGAAACTTGATCAATTTCTCTTTCCAATTTCTTCTTTGTTTTTTCAATTAGCAGTACCTATTTTCCTCACCACACAAGCTAAACCTGGAGATGACTTTCAACTTTTTGTCTTTTTCATATTTTATAGCTCAGAATTTTTCATCTCAGTGCCACAACCAAATTGTTAGTGGATTATATAATCTTAGTGGTCACAATCAGAAAAAAAATGTTAGGGAAATAAAATAGAAAATATCAGAGAAGATACCTTTATACGAAAAGGGTAAGTAAGTGGTGTTTCATGAGCTTTTCTGATTATGAGTAGATATGTCCTGGTTTGTGAGATAAGATGTATTTCTCACTGTGGGTAACAGCCCCAAATGTTGAAACCAACTGCTTTTCGTCTCCCCAAGCCAGTTATCAGTTCCTTCTTTCTCAATATTTTTGGGGATGAAAAAACTTTCTTCTGTCCTTCTAAATTCTTCACAATGGTCTAAGAATTAAACTGACATGAGACAGAAAAACAAGAAAAGTTTAATAAAGTGTGCCCCTGGGAGAGATGCAGGAAAACTGAGTTACTTGCCAAAATGACCTAAATGCTCACCTTGAATTCTGTCTTCAGCTAAAGACAAATGAGGATGTTGGGAGTAATAGGTTGGAGACTTTAAAGAGGAAGAAGGTAACTGACATAGAGATAGAATAGTAAACGTTTGGTAAATGGGCCATGTAGAAGCTGTGGGATGCAGAGTGGACTCTGACCCCTGGGCCCAGCTGAGTTCCCCCTCAACACCCCCCATATCTCTGGCGATAGCTCTATTCTGGGAACAGGCCCTTTAAATTATTTAGACAGCCAACAGGTTGTAGAAGAGAGACTTCCTGAGCCTTCTCTTACTTAAAAATGATCAACCTAAATTAATCCTCATGCCAAAGAGGATTTCGGGGTGGCAAATTTTTCACCCCTATAATACTTAACATGTAGGCCTTCTTTCCACAGACTTTAGACTATCGAGGACCAAACGCAAAAACAGAACGTGTAAAAGAAAGCAAATATGGAAAAAAGGAAAAAAAAAAAACACCACCAAGCAGTCTAAAAATAGTGAATCTTTTCGTAGCTAACTATCAGTGTGCTAGGCTGGACAGTGTGCCATTGAACAACTGGAGGGAGTCAACAAAGATAAAAATCTCAGTAGGTTATGGATTCTCCAGGAAATTTGATAATCCCCATGGAGCAAACTGCTGCCATGTCTGTCCATTGGTTTCCAGCTCTGATAGGCACACGTGCACCAATACTCCCCTCCGGTCTCTTACCTCCCATCATCCGACAAAAGAGCTGACTACTGATCACAGTGATCTGAGTGCTTGGGAGAGTTGCTTGTAACTAAATGCTTCCAGAGTCTTCTCTGGGTCTAAATATTTAACACACTGTTCTCTGCTGCCCCCAGTAGGCCAAGTTTGTTCTTCTGTAGCCTAAAAATGAGATATTTGCTTTTAAGATGCTGACAATAAGACTCTAAATTTCGAACACCGAATAAATTCCTAACTTGAATCGCTAATAACTTTACTTCTCTGAGAGCAAAGGAAGCAATAACCAGAACTGTATCTCTTGAGTCAATTCTGATCAACAGAGAAAAACTGATGAACCCAAGACAGGAAATTTGAGGGGAAGAGGAAGAATTGGAAGTGGTAGCATCTATTAGTATGGGAAGATTAGTGGGAAAAGGAAAGAGCAGATTTGAAGGTTGGGAAGCAAGAGCTGAGTGATGGACATTTTAAGTTTTAAATGTCATTAAAATAGCCAAGTGAAGCTATCTGTTGATAGACATGTATGAAAATAAACATTTGAGTCATTGGTACTACAAAGTGAGCATGGATGGAAAAAAGAAGAGATCCGACAAAATGAGCTTTGGAGTTCACTAACGTTTAGAGGTTGGGAAGAACAGGCACATATACACATAAATCGTCCAATTAAATTATTCTCCAATTAAAAACACTTAGGTACCCCACTCCAGTACTCTTGCCTGGAAAATCCCATGGACGGAGGAGCCTGGTAGGCTGCAGTCCATGGGGTCGCTAAGAGTCAGACACAACTGAGCGACTTCACTTTCACTTTTCACTTTCACGCATTGGAGGAGGAAATGGCAACCCACTCCAGTGTTCTTGCCTGGAGAATCCCAGGGACGGGGGAGCCTGGTGGGCAGCCGTCTATGGGGTTGCACAGAGTCAGACACGACTGAAGTGACTTAGCAGCAGCAACCATGACAAAGAAAAAATTGTAGTCCCTTCCTTAATTAATAAAACTCAAGGATAACACGGTCTTAGAGATAATAAATATTTCTCAAGTTTTCTCTCTCACCATAGCTGGAATATCGCCTTCTTCAAGGAAGTCTTTGCTATTAAGCTCTTTTCGCATGCTCCTCATTACATCATGCTCACCCAGATATCTAGGATAATCTCTCTCACTGAAAGTCAATTGATTATGAACTTGAACCACATCTACAAAACACCTTCATAGCAATGTCTGGCTTAGTATTTGATGGAATAACTGGGGATTATAACCTAGCACAGTCAACACAATACTGCTGCTGCTGCTGCTGCTAAGTCGCTTCAGTCGTGTCCAACTCTGTGCGATCCCATAGAGGGCAGCCCACCAGGCTCCCCGGTCCCTGGGATTCTCCAGGCAAGAACACTGGAGTGGGTTGCCATTTCCCTCTCCAATGCATGAAAGTGAAAAGTGAAAGTGAAGTCACTCAGTCGTGTCCGACTCTTAGCGACCCCATGGACTGCAGCCCACCAGGCTCCTCCACCCATGGGATTTTCCAGACAAGAGTACTGGAGTGGGGTGCCATCACCTTCTCCAAAACACCATACTACTGTATCTAAAACACAGCTCCATTTAACTCTCCTTCCTTACTCTGCTTTAACTTCTTCACAGAACTTATCACTACCTGACATTATGTCTATATATTTCTCTATTCGTGTATTGGCGATCTTATTTTCTAGAATGTAAGATCTGTCAGGGAAAGAGTTTATCTTTCGTCTCTGATTTTAACCATTTGTTCAAATAATCTCCTATTTTGGACATTGTGTTTCATTCTGCTGTTTCATTATTATGACCAACATTAATATAAACATCTTTGTATATACATACATTCTGGGTCACTTTTCCAATATTTAATTTTTTAAAGTAATCTTTTTTAATGTCATTTTTATTAATTTTTTCAAGTTGTCTTATAGAAGTATAATTCTAAAAAGAGTGTAATTTTCCCTTTTTAGTGTAGAGTTCTGTGATTTCTGACATATGCATGAAACATATGCAATTATATAGCCACCACAATCAAGAAATAGAGCGTTCTCATCACCTCAGAAAGTCCCTCTATGACCCTTTAGTCAACACTCCCACCCTAAAAACCGTTTGTATTAGTTTGTGAGGATTTCTGTAAGAAACTACCACAAACTGAATTTCTTAAAGAATAGAAAATCTACATCTCAAAATCCAACATCAAGTAGTCAGCCAGTTTGGTTTTTTCCAAGGGCTGAGAGGGAAGAATCAGCTGCAGCCCTCTCTCCTTTGTTTATAAATGACTGATTTCTTCCTATGTCTCTTTACATCATCTTCCCGCTATGTCTCTGTGTCCATATTTTTCTTTTTTACAAGAATAGCAGTGATACTGAATGAGGGTCTACCTAAAGGCTTCTTTTTAACTTGATTTCCCTGGTACAGACACTATTCCAATAAGGTCACATTCTGAGATCCCAGAGCTAGGACTTCAACATGTGAATTTTGGGGCAACACATAATATCATTAACCTGCTTTCTCTCCTTATAGATTTGCTTTTTCCAGAATATCATATATATCATACATAAATGAAATCATAGCCTCTATGGCCTTTTGCATCTGGCATCTTTCACTTAGCATAGTTATTTGAGATTCATCCATGTTACACGCATCAGAAGTTCGTTCCTTGTTATTGCTGAATAATTTTCCAGTGTATGTATATACTAGTTTGTTTATCCATTCACCACCTGAAAGACATTTGAGCTGTTTCCAATTTGCAGCAATTAGAAATAAAGCCACTATAAATATTTACATCTGTATGTTTAACTTAACAAGAAACTGCCAAACGGTTTTCCAAAGTGACTGTACCATTTTTTTTTTCATTCTAACCAACAATATGTGAGGATTTAAACAATGAAGGAAATTTCATTTTGTGACATCATTTGGTAATATATAAGGATATTAATTCAGCATTACAGAAATGATGGACGCATGGTGGGTATAGTTTTAACTCAGAGGTTTTCTGCCTACACCACTCCACCCCAAGAAAAGTTCTTTGTAAACAGCTTACTCAGAGAGAAGGAGACATTCTTCTCATTGCAGCAAGTTGTTTGTACATATTTAGTTCTTAAAATTTTATCAAAATAAAACATGGTTTTTAAAATCCAAGTAGTATAGAAGCCTTAGAATGAAAAGCAATGGGCTTCCCAGGTGGCTCAGTGGTAAAGAATCCATCTACCAAACAGGAGATGCAGGCTGAATTCCTGGGTCAGGAAGATCCCCTGGAGAAGGAAATGGCAACCCACTCCAGTATTCTTGTCTGGAAAATCCCATGGACAGAGGACCCTGGAGGGCAAACTCCATGGTGTCACATAAGAGTTGGACATGATTTACAACTGAACAACAGCAACAACAATAATGAAAAGCAATCATTCTGTGTTCTTCTGTCTGGTACCATCAGTTCCCAAACCTAGGGGCAAAATCTTTTTTATATGTATCTGCTTTGGTTCTTCTGGTGGTTAATATCATTTTTCTTAATGATATACTCTTCCTACTATTTCTTGATATATCTTAAGACATTTTTAATTAATTTCCTACCACTCTGCTCACTTCTTCCCCCTATAAGTTCATATTACTATTTTTAGTTCTATGGGGAAGAGCCTGCGAACCCACTGCAGTATACTTGCCTGGAGAATTCCATGGACAGAAGAGCCCGGCGGGCTACATGAAGTTGCAAAGAATTGGACAGAACTCAGCAACTATCACTTTTGCTTTCACTTTTCACTTTCACTGGCTGCTTGTGTGACTTAATATATAAAATTCTAATAGTCTCAAATACAGACATCATCCTTTGAATTTCTCCTATAGTAGATGGGGATAATAGGACCTCTAGCATGCTATATTCATTCTTTTCCCCATCCCCTCCTGTCTTCTGTTAATAACTTGGTCAAGGTGAATAACATTTACATTCTATTCTGTAACCATAATTAAGTCTTGCCTGCTTTGCCTGTAAATTTATTTCAAAATTGAAAACAATAAAGACATCTCAGTTCAGTTCAGTCACTCAGTTGTGTCTGACTATTTGCAACCCCATGGGCTACAGCATGTCAGGCTTCCCTGTCCATCACCAACATCTATATTACAATTATTATTTTAACATTTTTCATTGAAGATTCAGGATAGATTTCCTAATTTATGTCTCCAAAGTCTTGATCCAAGTGCCACTCAGCATGACAATGTACAATACAGACTCTCTTTTCTTACTGCTCTACCCATTGTTATAAATCAGACAATTCTGTGTTGCTTCACATTTGGAGCATTGACTTTTCCATAGTGTTTAATGTTTCACTGTTTTGCCTTGGGGTTTCTTAGAATCTTCTTTGTTTCTTACAGTATAAAGAAGTAAATGCACTCCACACAGTATCCTTAGTATCATCCAGTCTCTTACTCATTCCATTTATTGGAATCACATAGCCTGATTTGTGAGTATTATTCACATTACTCAGATATGAACTCATTTGGTGTTTTTTTGTTTGTTTAATTGTTCATTGTCTTCCTTACACACACACACACACACACACACACACACACATACACATCATGTTTCAATTAAAATGTAAATGTCAAGACAGCAGAGATCATCAGTCTTATTTTCCACTGTGCCTAGAATTAGTACATCCATTCAGAGAGGGGCTTGATTCACTCTCAAGTTCATTTCCACTGGCACACAAACATGTATTTCTCCCATCTTGACAAAATTTTCCTTGGTTTCATTTCTCCTATCTATTCTAATTTTTTATGCTCCCTATTGCAATATAATGTAAGTGTTCCCTGTACTCTTAGTCTGCTCTGCATAAAAACATTAATACCATAGACTCAGTTCAGTTCAGTCACTCAGTTGTGTCTGACTCTTTGCGACCCCATGAATTGCAGCACTCCAGGCCTCCCTGTCCATCACCATCTCCCAGAGTTCACTCAAACTCACTTCCATTGAGTCAGTGATACCATCCAGCCATCTCATTCTCTGTCGTTCCCTTCTCCTCCTGCCCCCAATCCCTCCCAGCATCAGAGTCTTTTCCAATGAGTCAACTCTATGGCTTAAATAATACATGGACATGTATTTCTCACAGTTCTGGAGACTGAGAAGTCTAAGATGAAGGTACCAGCTAATTTGGCTCCTGATTACAGCCTTCTTCCTGACTTGCAGACTACCATTTTGTTTCTATGTCCTCACCTGGCCTTCCCTTGCTGTGAAAGAGCAAGTCTCTCACTTCCTCTTCTTGTAAAGCCACTAATCTCATTCTGAGGGCCCCACCCTTATGACTTAATCTAACCCTAATTATCTCCCAAAGTCTCTATTTCCAAATACCATCACACTGAGGGTTAGGGCGTCAACATATGAATTTGATGGGACACAAAGATTCCACTCCTGGCTCTTCAAAATTCATATCCTTCTCATAGGCAATATACATTCATTCCATCCTAACAGCCCCAAAGTCTAACTCATTCCAGCAAGAACTTTAAAGTCCAAAGTGCCATCTAAATAACATCTAAATCAAGTAAGTATGAGTCTCCAAGTATCCTGAGGCATAACTCCTCTCCAGCTGTGAACCTGTGGAACCAGGCAAGTTTCCAAATCAGGCAAGCTTCCAAAATATGCCAGGCCAGGCATAGGATAGATACTAGCATTCCAAAAGGGAGAAACAGGAAAAAAGGAAAAGATGGTAAATCCCAAGCAAATTCAAAATCTAGCAAGGTGAATTTCCCTCAGATCTTAAAGTTCAGGAATAATCCTTTTTGGTTCAATGCTCTGCCTTACCCACTTCCTTTTGTAGCTCTGCTGGTGAGGGTAGTGGGGGGAAGAAAGGGAAGGGGGAGATTTGAGAGGGTGAGTCATGCCTCCAAGATTCTGCAGGGTGGTCCCAGTCTCATAGCTCCAGAGGGCACTCCTAATCCTCAGGCTGCCTTTGGAGGCCAGAGGCTATCTGCCTTGTTGAGACTGAGGTAGAGGCCCTGAGAATCTCTAAATCATTTGTCCCTCTTCTTGGAGAGTGGCACACATTCACAGGAAACAGTTCTATCCTCCTGTCTGGTCAAATCCAAGAAATCCAATAGTCTTCCTTTTTTAAATTTAATTTTTATTTTATGTTGGTGTATAATTGATTTACAATTTTGTTAGTTTCAGACGTACAGCAAAGTTATTCAATTATACATATACATATTTTCATTCTTTTTCAGATTCTTTTCTCATATAGGTTATTACAGAATATTGAGGAGAGTTCCCTGTGCTATACACTAGGTCCTTCTTGATTATTTATTTTATATTTAGTTATGTATATATGTTAATCTCAAACTCTGAATTTATCCCTCTCCCCAACCATTTTGCTTTGGTAACCATTAGTTTCCTTTCAAAGTCTGTGAGTCTGTTTCTGGTTTGTAAATAATTTCATTTGTCTCATCTTTCCAGGTTCCACATAAAAGTGATGTCATATGATACCTGTCTTTCTCTGTCTGACTTACCTCTCTTAGTATGATCATTTCCAGGTCCATCTATGTTGCTACAAGTGGCATTATTTCATTCTTTTTTATGGTTAAGTAATATTCCATCATATTTACTATGCACCACCTCCTCTTTATCCATTCCTCTGTTGATGGTCATTTAGGTTGTTTCCATGTCCTGGCTATTGTAAATAGTACTGAAATGACCACTGGAGTACATGTGTCTTTTTTTGAATTATATTTCTACTCATAGTCAAGTATTTCACAGGGCATGCAACATTTTTTAAATGAAGAATAAAGTTTAATGTCAATCTAATAACTATAGCTACAGTAGTGTCAGTGCAGCAGTCCCTAAACTTTTGGCACCAGGGACTGGATTTATGGAAGGCAATTTTTCCACCGACGAGTTGGTGGGGTGGGATGGTTTCAGGACGATCCCAAGCGCATTACATTTATTTTGCACTTCACTTCTTTTACTATTACTTCGTGATATATAATGAAATAATTATACAACTCATCATAATGGAGAATCAGTGGGAGTCCTGAGCTTGTTTTCCTGCAACTAGAGTAGCTGTAGATACAGATGAAACTTCTCTTGCTCACCCACTGCTCACTGCTCTGAAGTACTGATCTGTGGCCCTGGGGGAGTTGGGGACCCTTGGTATAATGCATCTGGAAATTGACAAATTATCTGACATATTGTGAGCTCTTAGCTTTAGGCCAAGCTGCATCATTGCTGGATTTAAGAGTATTCAGGCTTATCTGGGGAACCACATAGGCAGGCCCCACAAAGCTCCCTTTGTGTGAGGAGCTAAGGTCACCTGAGAGAGAACTTTTCCCAGAGAAATCAAGCACAACAAAGCTGATCAGGTAACAGACCTTTGGTGGAAGGAGAAGGACAATTCTGAGCACAGAGTGGTGATTGTCAGTTATATTTATTTCCGAGAACAATCTCCAGGGACTTATACTGCAGTCCTGTGAAGAGGGGAGTGATGTAAGCAAAACCACAAAACTGCATATTCGTTACCTATTGTGTATAACAAATTAGCACACATTTAGTGGCTAACAACAACACACATGTACCATCTCGCACAACCTGGGTATAGCTCACCAGGTCCTCTGCTTCGGGGTCTCTCATGAAGCTTCAATCGAGGTTTCCAGCATCTCATCTGAAAGCTCAACTGGAGAGGGATCTGCTCCCAGCTTCATATGCTTGCTAGCAGGAGTCAGCGATCTCTGTCCTGCTGGACTGGGGGCCTCCGTTTCTTGCCTGCTGACAGCCAGTAGTTGCCCTAAAGTTCATTTTCACTGGGTCTCCCAGACACGGATGCTTGCTTCATGCACTCAAGTCCAGAGGCAGTCAGGGTACTCTGCTAGCAATACGGAAATTACAGCGTTATGTAATTTAATTATGAAAGTGACACCCAATCGCCTCTGCCATAATCTGTCAGTTAGAAGCTAGACACAGGTCCCACCCACGATAACGGTAAAATGGTGACATGGGGCATGAATAAAAGGAAACAGATAAGTGGGGACCATTTTGGAGTTTCTCTGCCTCAAACTGATTTCAGAGCTCAAAGTCACTGAGGTCTCAGCAACATGGTTTTAGTACTATTTTAACAGAGTGCTACAGAAGAGAAGAGTACTTAGTGATGGAACCTCCTTGTGAATCTGAGAGCGCAGAGGAGCTTGAGGGGACTTAGGAGCCAATCTAAGGCTGAAGAGCACTAAAACACACTTAGAGTTATTTGTACTTTGGTTTAGGATTAGCCTAAAGAGGGAAATACTCACATTTGAATTCAGTAAATGTAAGTACCCACATGGTGGCAGTAGACACCAGGAAATTCTTGGTATTATCCCCCACTGAGGTAGACTAGGACAAGTTTATCTTCCTACGTGGCAACTCTTGTTTTCCTTTTTGTCTCATAACATTTTTCTTAGAAGTCTCAAGAACTTCCAGGTCCTCTTCAAATGGATATGATAAGGGATTGTCTCCTTCTTTATTTATGTATACTCTACTACAGTCTCCTCAAGCCCCACAAACATGGGCTAATCCATAGAGACTCCCTCAGAAATCTCTAGACTAGAAATAGGCACCAGTCTCTATATTCACGTTTACCTCCAAGTCCCAGAGGGTACAAGCCAAGTTCTCCTAGTAATTTCATCACCATACTTCCATGACAGCTCCAGGGGAGACCTACGTGTTCTGCGGCTCAGCAAGCATCCAAGTGAGAAATAAAATGCCCCTCTCTGGCTTCTTGCAGCAAGCTTAGCAATCTTTCCAATTAGCTCTCTCAATGCTCTCCTGTGTAGATCTAATAGATTCAGCCCCAGGGAAAATGACTGCGGGAAGAAATGAAAAGAACAAAGATTCTGGAGTTATGATCAGTTTGAATAGACTCCTTTTCTATAAGAATACCCTCATAAATCAGCTACTGCTGGTGCTCCAGGTCCTAGGCAGCCCTAAAGCAAAGCCTGTTATGCAGGAAAAAATTCTGAACTAAAAACAAGCACCTCCATTAGAGTCATCCATCAACAAGAGAGCCAAAAAGGTGGTCTGGATCAATTCCAGCCTCACTCTCACCTGTTCCTAAGTACTGATAAGAAGAACACAAGGATTTCTGGACAAATAAAAGGAGGGCCTTGAGGGAAATGGGCCAGAACTCCTGCTATTATAGGCCTGTAGGTTCCCACGTTCTGTTCTATGGCACTAATGGGAGCTATTTCCACCCCAAACTTTAAAAATGTTTAGCCTCAATTACTTATTTTTAAATATTAGGGTTTTTAAAGGTTTCACAACTGGAGATAAGTGGGCCAACGCAATATTCTTCACACCCTCAGGCAGCCTCCATCCATCTAATGCAGCTGTCTGCTGAAATCTGCCAACAGGACAGTTAAAAATAGATGGCAGCTCCCTTAAAAGAGTTGCATGATTGATTTATACAGTCTTCCATAGTTATTTGTCTAGCTCAGTTGTCTCCAAACATTTTGCCTGTATACATGTAAAAGAAATTTTAAAAAGAATGTATCATTCATGAATTTTTTAAGTTGACTAATATTTTTTAATATGTTTAAAAGTTAATTTATCCTTGGATTAATATTACCTTCATGACTAGAATGAGTCAGTATTTAGCTATTCTGGTTTTTCATTTATATTTATAGCACTAAAAAAAAAATCTTATTTTTAAACTCAAGTAGATGAGAATGAGTTTTGTTAGTAAAATTTATGATATATTAATATATTTTATATCTGATAATTAGAATAACTTAACATCAGAGAAGGAGAACTTGATTTAATAAAACTGGTTTTCTGAAGTTTAGGGTACGGTATCATAGGTGATTTTTTAAAATATTTTATTTTACATTCCTTATATATTAGTTTAGGTCCTACTTTTTTAAGAGCATGAAAAAGAATGGTGGGAAAAACAGAAAGACAAATAGGAAGAGAAATAGAAAATGTATCAAGTCTAGGGATGGATTCAGGTTTTGTTGGTCTAAAGCTTATATGAGATCCAGACCTCTTTGTGAAAAGAATACATTATAAATTTAAAAAATTAGGTGGAAAAGTAAATACTTAAATAATATTAGAATAAAACTATGACAAATTATACATTTTAAAAGGATAAATTCCATAAACATCATGTAACTTAGAAAATATAAGAATAACAATATTAATTCATATCTCTTTAACAATTTTTCTACACTTATTGGCTCAATACTTTTAATCATCTCTTCAAATGACAATTCATTTTGATATCATTTTCCATGGGAAAATAGATAATCAAGTGTGTTTTCCTCAATATAGTTGATACATTTTATTACTGATAGTTTAGAAGAGCTACTTTTTGTTTCATCATTATTGGCAGTTATTGGTTAAGCCACATCTATCATTTTCTCCCAGTTTCTTTCTTAGGAGGTGCTTCTTACCAGGGCAAGACTTAAGAGTCTCCACTCCTTTGACTGGCCAGGCTATAGCTATGGTGTGGGGGCTCAGCACCAGGGCCAGCTCCACCAGGTCCTCCCTGCCCCGCTTTCTCCCCTACCCCAGTGTGTTGCTCTGCTATGACTCCCTCATGAGTAACTCATTATTTGGTAATAATGAGAGTATGAAAGAGTAAGGTAGTCAAACAACCACAGTTCATCACTGCAACTGTCCCATGCTACTGAATTTGGAACATCCCCTAAAGGGTGAAACTACTCCTTTACTAATGCCATGCCTCACCCTTACTAGACATTCATACAAGACAGGAAAAGGCAATGGCCTATGAAAGGTTTCTAAGAGCCTTCTCTAATACCAATACTCTGACTGTTCCTCTCAAGATTGTTTATCCCGAGTGATGCATCCTGGAAGATTTGGGATGAATAAGAGGTATTTCTTTTGAAAAGTTGGGAAATAGTGACTATAAAAGAGAATTTGAGAAAGGGAAAAGGAGAAACAGCATTTATATAAATTCTCTAATTGCTGAATATATTGTTCTCTGATTTGAGCCAACATCGATATAATTACTTCCATTATTCAAATCTTCTGTATCTTTTCTAATATTTTATCTGCTTAACCTATCATCAATTTTGTGATACATGTTGAAATATTCCATTGTGATTGTAGATTTATCAGTTTTTCCCTATAGTTTTATCCACTTTTGCTTTGTAAATATTGAGTATATATTATAGGCATATACAAGTTTAATGTTACTGTTATACATTTTTAGTCAGTTGAATCTTATTCCAGCTTTTATCCTATTATATTGTAATTACTAGTTTATTTGTATGTTTTCCATTAGAGTATTATGAGAAAGGTCAGTGTTTGACTCATGAGTAAATACCTGCTACCACTATTATAGCTCAGGCTCTCATTACCTCTTTCCTGACTATTAATATAACTTCCTAACAAGTACTAAACTGCCAATTTCAGCCCCTTGACATTTCTATTAGATTAATCTTCTTTGATTAATCTAAGAATCGGATCTTAACAGTCCTTTTTTAAAACTGTGGGTTCCTGCTGCTCACGCAATACAGTACAAACTCCATAACTCATCATTCAAATTTCTCAATGACCTGAAATTCACTCATTTTCTCCTCACATACTATGAAACCAATCAGAATTTGACTATATTCTGAAATCCTCATTAGCCCTACATAGATCCTACATCCCGTCTGCTTTCCACATACACTATTCAGATCATGGCATAATTTTCCTCCCCGTCTCTGCAAGTCCAGATCATTTTAAAACCAATCTTAAAAGCCTCTTCTGAAAGTTTTTGGTATACTCACCCCAATAAAAATATTTTCTCCTCCTTTTTAATGGTGTTATGAATTGGATGTTGGTGTTCTCCCAAAAATTCATATGTTGAAGGCTCAGCACCCAGTGTGACTGTATTTAGAGACAGACCCTGTGAGGAGTGATAAAGGTTAAATGAGGGCATAAGGGTAGAGCTCTAATCTGATAGGGCTGGTGCTCTTATAAGAAGAGGAAGAGACCCCAGAGCTCTCTGCCTCCACCATGTGATGACACAGTGAGAAGATAACTGTCTGCAAACAAAGGAAAGAGCCCTCACCAGGAATAAAACCAGTCGGCACCTTGATCTTAGACTTCCCGGCCTCCAGAACTGTGAGAAATACATTTCTGTTGTGTAAGCCACACAATCTGTAGTAATTTGTTATGAGAGCCTGAGCTAATACAAATGACAATATACTACTTTAGGAATATCTCAAGTTTAGATTTGTTTGCATTGAATTATTGCTGCTCATGTGGCACAGGTACTTCTCAACTATTAATGTCCAATAATTCATAATGAGTCAAAGAATCCAGCAACCTCTAAACCAAAGAAATAATTTCATATGCATGCTTGCCAGCCATGTTTGCTTGTCAGATTTATATTTATTTGGTACCTTGTCATCAAAAACTCGAGTCCTTAACATGTTGTTTACAAGATATGTGTGCTATTTTAAAACCTAAAATGATTCTTTGCTGTATAATCCTTAAGCTCTGAGACTAAAATGTTTATTTTCATGGTTTGTTATGAAGAATTATGTCTACTTCTTATGTATTTAATACAGAAATTTGAATTTGACTATATTCTTCACTTACGAAATATTTGAGTAATATTTTAACTGAAAGTCTCTGACTTGACTGATTCTGTTATAATGAACTCATCCAGCATAAAATATTGTTTGAATTCTCCTAGAATTAAAAATAATTACCTATTTCCCTTCTTGCATAGGTTGTACAAATAGAAACAGCGAATGACTATTTAAATAGAATCATTTTTAAAAACACAGTGCAGACTCTCTACTTTTTCACTTATACAAATCTGCTTCCCATGTATATAGCATTTCTTTTGTCCAAACACTTTTATTTATACGTGACTCTGACAGTTACTGCATGCCTGCAATGTCTCATGAACTGTGTTGACACTGAGGACAAAATCATGAGCAAAATGTAGGAGAGACAGATGAAAACTAGATTCCAAAAATTACAGGTGACAGTGCTTACTATGCTCCAAGCCATGTTCTAAGCACTATATAAATCATTTAAGGCCCATAACAACTCTGAAAATAGGTTGTATTACTATTCCCATGTTAAGGAAATTGAGGCACCAAGAATTTAAGACCCAAGATTCCAAGCCAGGCAGTCTTGGCTCGAAAACACTTTCTTTGTATTTATTTTTAAATCCTTGCTTTTAAATACTCTACTCAATGGCCTCACTAATCACACAAGTAAATGTAAAATTGCTGCTATATTATGCATTAATAAAGAGATATACGGAGGCTAATAAGGGCCTCCATAATGGGGAGTTGGAGATGGCCAGGAAAATCAAGGAAGGCTCCCTGAAGAAGTCTGCTTTGTATTATTCTAAGAACTAATTTTCTACTTCAAAAGATAGAGCCAGAAGCAGATTTTTTTCCCCTAAAAGAGAAGGGTATCATGTACAGATAAAGACTCACAAACTATGGGGAAACTATTATGTCCAGATTTTTGTTATTTCTGGTGGTGGGAGGATTGATGTGTTAACCACACTGAAGCCTATTCATCATAACTTGAAGCAGAAGTCTAAAGGAGAAAATTAAAACTCTGGATGGGGATGAGAGTCCCCAGAAAAACAGCAGAGTAAGAAGACAAGTTCAATTCAGTTCAGTCACTCAATCGTGTCTGACTCTTTGCGACCCCGTGAATCGCAGCACGCCAGGCTTCCCTGTCTATCACCAACTCCCGGAATTCAACCAAACCCACGCCCATCGAGTTGGTGATGCCATCCAGCCATCTCATCCTCTGCCTCCCCCTTCTCCTCCTGCCCTCAATCCCTCCCAGCATCAGAATCTTTTCCAATGAGTCAACTCTTCGCATGAGGTGGCCAAAGTATTGGAGTTTCTGCTTTAGCATCATTCCTTCCAAAGAAATCCCAGGGCTGATTTTCTTTAGGATGGACTGGTTGGATCTCCTTGCAGTCCATGGGACTCTCAAGAGTCTTCTCCAAAACCACAGCTCAAAAGCATCAATTCTTTGGTGCTCAGCTTTCTTCACAGTCCAACTCTCACATCCATACATGACCACTAGAAAAACCATAGCCTTGACTAGACAGACCTTTGTTGGCAAAGGAATGTCTCTGCTTTTCAATATGCTATCTAGGTTGGTCATAACTTTTCTTCCAAGGAGTAAGTGTCTTTTAGTTTCATGGCTGCAGTCACCATCTGCAGTGATTTTGGAGCCCAAAAAAATAAATTTTGACACTGTTTCCCCATCTATTTCCCATAAAGTGATGGGACCAGATGCCATGATCTTCGTTTTCTGAATGTTGAGATTTAAGCCAACTTTTTCACTCTCCACTTTCACTTTCATCAACATTTAATTGTCAATTGACAGGGGATGAACCTAAAATATTTTAAAGAGAAAAAGAAGAGCTTTGGAAGAGAAATGAGAGGGAGAGAGAAGGAAAGAAAGAGTGAAAGAGAGAACAAAAGGAAATAAGAAAGAAAAAAAAGAACAATCTGAGAGGTAAAAGGAAAATCAAGAGACTTTTGTCAATAGAGGCAAGAGAAAAATATGACAGGAGAGGCTAACAATGTCAGATTCTACTGAGCTATCAGTCAGATAAAAAACGAGATTTAATATCATGAAAGTCATTGGTAACTCAACAGGAGCCATGGGAATAGAGCAATGATTCTCAATTTTGCTTCACAGGGGTCATTTGGTAATGTCTGAGGACATTTTTGGCTGTTACAGCTGCAGAGAGGGCTGTTACTGGCATCTAGTGAATAAAGACCAGAGATGCTGCTAAACATCCTAAAATGTGTAGGACGGTATTGCAAACAAAATATTGGCCTAACATGCCAATGGTGCCATGGTTAATAAGTACTGAAGATAGAGCAATGTAGGCAGAAGTTGGATTGGAAAAGATTTAGAAATGGCCAGGGGGAAAGAAATAGAAACAGTACGTAGAAACAATTTTTCAAAAATTTGAACAGAGGAAATAGGGGCAGAATCTAGAAGGGAGTGAAGAAATTAACCAAAAAATTTCTTCTCTCTCCCTCCTTTCCTCTTTCTTTTTCTCTTCATTGGGAGAAACTTGATCCTGTTTTCAAAAGCTCTAACTAAAGAAAGTGAAAGTGAAAGTCTCTCAGTCGTGTCTATTTGCGACCTCATGGACTGTATAGTCCATGGGATTCTCCAGGCCAGAATACTGGAGTGGGTAGCCTTTCCCTTCTCCAGGGCATCTTCTCAACCCAGGGATTGAACCTAGGTCTCCTGCATTGCAGGTGGATTCTTTACCAGCTGAGCCACCAGGGAAGCCTTGAATATTAAGATAAAAGATAATTAATAACTTCAAGTAACTTAGAAGGTGGGAATGGGTAAAATAAAAGCACCAGAGGAGTTGTTAGCCTTAGGAAAAATAATTGCCCCTATACTGTAACAGAAGGAAACTAGAATAGTATGGACAGAAAATGGGACAGGTGATGGAGTTCTTTTAAGGGCTTCTGCTTTCTCTGCGGTGGTTTAGTCGCTAAGTCGTGTCCAATTTTTATGACCCAATGGACTGTAGCCCACCAGGCTCCTCCATCCATGGTATTTCCCAGGGATCAAACCCAGGTCTCCTGCACTGCAGGTGGTCTCCTGCATTGCAGACAGATTCTTTACTGAGCCACCAGGGAAGGATGTTTTATTTTAGTTGTGTTATTGTTGCTGTTATCCAGGCTAGAATACTAGAGTGGGTAACCATTTCCTTCTCCAGGGTATCTTCCCAATCCAGGGATGGAACCCAGGTCTCCCACATTGCAGGCAGATTCTTTTCCATCTAAGCCACCAGGGAACTCTCCCAAAGCAGACTATGCAGAACAACTGGTGATTTATTATCACCAGTAAATGAACTATGTAAGATAGGTCCCAGGGAACTCTCCCAAAGCAGAGAATGCAGAACAAACTGGTGATTGATTATCACCAGTAAATGAGCTATGTAAGATAGGTCCCCTGAGGTTCACCAGAACTCTGGGCGAATTTTACACGATCATACTTAAGAACAAGCTTTATTGAGGAAACTTAAGGGGTCAACAATAAGAAAAGTCACAAGTCCTTTGATTTTCCCATTTTCCCCATGAAGATGTACAAAGGTCCCTTGGCCATCTCATGGACACTCGGTCCAGTACTCCAGGGCAGAGTCCCCACTGCCCTGTTGCTCTCATTTCTCACAGGGCAAACGACAGCAACCATAATGGGAAGAGATATGCACACAACTTAAATGTCAGGCAATCTGGATTGCATGTCATCTGCTTAGAGGAAGTAACTGTGAAAACAGCTGCCCAGCACCTGAGGACAGTAGAAACCATAGAAAGCTGTAGTTCCTGCGAGAGGCTAAAACAATTTCATCAGTCTTACAGGAAGCTGAGTTCAAGTGTGACTTTTCCCACTGGGTAAAGGGTTATTCCTGGATCCAGGTAGTCCAGGGGTTCAGTAACCAAGAATGAGTTCTTGCGGTTACTTTCAGAGAATCCTGCCCCTTATGCCATGAAATTCTATACATTATTCAACAAATGACATTTACAATAGCTTGTACACATATTTTAGCAGACTTCTCTTACTTTATTTCTTCACCCTGGGTGGTTTTTAGAGAAAAGGAAGAAAGAGAGGATATGGTTTCAAAATGAAGACAGGTCTCATGAAACAAACCATAATGTTCCCAGCACTTTACCACTAAAAATGTTTAAGGGTAATTTAGAGAGAATATTTCTAAATGTGATTTCTGATACATATACAAAAATAACATACACATAAATACCTAAATTTCATAATGGCAACATGTGGCATGAGGGCTTTTTCCTTTTATAACAAAGATGGATAAAAAGAAAACAAAGGTTAAGAGAACAATAGCAGAAAATGTCCAATATTTTCCCTTAATTGGTTTAGAGTTCTAGAACAAAATAATAGAATGTTTATTACTAAGACACAGAAAGTATAGCTTTTGTTGATAAATATGACATTTCTGAGGCCCAGTATGTCTATAATATGAAAAGTTAAAAAGTTGAACACAGCAGAGTAAGTTATCAAGTAGTCCTTTTGGTGGTTTTATTTTATTTTACTCTAAAGTTACATAAAACTATGCAATATTGAAATTAGTGGCAACTCATCTTTCTGATTGAATTCAGCAGTAAACAAAATCTCAGTACCTTGATGTTATTGAGAGATGCCATGAGAAAAAGTTTTCAAGTTGATCAGAGACAGAACATGTCCCCTGGAAGCTAGAAGTGATGCTCTTTGTTTTTCTCCAAAAACAAAAATCACCAAGTAAAAAGAGATGAAAAATATGGGGAGTGCAAAGAAAGAAAAGTTTCCCTTCTCCGACAAAATAAAGAAAAGACAGCTTAGGGCACACAAAGTCACAGGTTTGGGAATTTTTAAAACATCCGAATGAAATGGCTAGCTGATGGCCTACAGATTCTAGAAGAGCAGAAAATAGAGGGTCCCTAAAAGCAGAAGTTTAGGAAAGGCATGACCTTGAGCCACAAAAGCACAACTAGTACTTCTTAAACTTGAATGTGCTTACAAATCACCAAGAGATCTGGACAAAATGAACTCTAATTAATAGGCCTAGCATTAGGCCTGAGATTCTGCTTTTCTAATAAGCTCCCAAGTGATGCCAATGCAATTGGTCCCTGGATCACACTTTGAAAATAGCAAAGCGTCACATTGATGACACCCAGCTTAATCTAACATCCTGGGGAACCCAAATAGAAGCTTTCTATGTAGTCATTCAGGCACAGAAATGTATAGACCTTCACAAGACCAGAAAATTAGTCACATCAGAAAACAAGGATCTGTTAACTTTATATGAGTTATTGAATTATTTTTGCTTTATGCTAATCAAACTTATTAACATAAACCTGTCATAAGAATACTATGCTATTTTTCAGATAATCCCAGAATTACTGATAAAGCACTATGTACTCACTGTCAGCATTCCATGGAAATACACATGGGAATTACTATAAAAGGCAGTAGCACCCATTTTACATGGAAACTTCACAGGCTTAAATGTGAGCACAGTAGTTCACTCAGCTCTCAGGTAAAGCACATGCCTTCTAAGCTGTCGCTGCCCACCTGAGCTTTGTCCAGCAAGGAGGACGAAGACATTTGAACAGTAGATTGAGCCCTGCTAATGAGAATTCCTGGAATATGTTTCAGTTCAGTCAGTTCAGTCAGTTCAGTCACTCAGTCACGTCCAACTCTGCAACCCCATGGATGGCAGCATGCCAGGCCTCCCTGTCCATCGCCAACTCCTGGAGTTTACTCAAACTCATGTCCATTGAGTTGGTGATGCCATCCAACCATTTCATCCTCTATCGTCCCCTTCTCCTCTCGCCTTCAATCTTTCCCAGCATCAGGGTCTTTTCCAATGAGTCAGTTCTTTGCATCAGGTGGCCACAGTATTGGAGCTTCAGCATCAGTCCTTCCAATGAATATTCAGGACTGATTTTCTTTAGGATGGACTGGTTGGATCTCCTTGCAGTCCAAGGGACTCTTGAGAGTCTTCTCTATCACCACAGTTCAAAAGCATCAATTCCTCAGCACTCAGCTTTCTTTATAGTCCAACTGTCACATTCATCCATGACTACTGGAAAAACCATAGCTTTGACTATGCCAACCATACTTTGTTGGCAAAGTAATGTCTCGGCTTTTTTAATATGCTGTCTAGGTTGGTCATAGCTTTTCTTCCAAGGAGCAAGCATCTTTTAATTTCATGGCTGCAATCACCATCTGCAGTGATTTTGGAGCCCCCAAAAATAAAGTTTGTCACTGTTTCCATTGTTTTGCCATCTATTTGCCATGAAGTGATGGGACCAGATGCCATGATCTCAGTTTTCTGAATGTTGAGTTTTAAGCCAACTTTTGGCTTTCACTTTCATCAAAAGGCTCATTAGTTCTTCTTCGATTCCTGCCATAAGGGTGGTGTCATCTACATATCTGAGGTTATTGATATTTCTCCCAGCAATCTTGATTCCAGCTTGTGCTTCATCCAGCCTGGCATTTCTCATGATGTACCCTCCCTATATGTTAAATAAGCAGGGTGACAATATGCAGCCTTGATGGACTCCTTTCCTGATTTGGAACCAGTCTGTTGTTCCATGCAGTTCTAACTGTTGCTTCTTGACCTGCATACAGATTTCTCAGGAGGCAGGTCAGGTTGTCTGGTATTCCCATCTCTTTCAGAATTTTCTACAGTTTGTGGTGATCCACACAGTCGAAGGCTTTGGCGTAGTCAATAAAGGAGAAGTAGATGTTTTTCTGGAACTCTCTTGCTTTTTCGATGATCCAACGAATGTTGGCAATTTGATCTCTGGTTCGTCTGCCTTTTCTAAGTCCAGCTTGAACATCTAAAAATATTGTGGTCTTCCCTGTTAGCTCAGCTGGTCAAGAAACTGCCTGCAATACAGGAGACCCAGGTTCGATCTATGAGTCAGGAAGATCCTCTGGAGAAGAGACAGGCTACCCACTCCAGTATTCTTGGGCTTCCCTGGTGGCTCAGACAGTAAAGAATCCACACGCAATGCAGGACACCTGGGTTCAATCCCTGGGTTGGGAAGATCCCCTGGAGGAGGGCAAAGATCCCCTGGAGGAGGGCATGGCAACCCACTCCAGCATTCTTCCCAGGAGAATCCCCATGGACAAAGGAGCCTGGCAGGCTACAGTTCATGGGGTCACAAAGAGTCAGATATGACTGAGCGACAAAGTGCACACACACACACACACTTTTTATATATTTCTTTATTTTCAAACCTAAGGCAGTTACATTTTATTATCCATTTTTCTTCCAGTTTTATTGAGATATAACATAAAGCACTGTATAAGTTTAAGTTGTGCAACATAATGATTTGATTTGCATGCATCACGAAATAATAACCCCAATAAGTTTAGTGTGCATCTGTCATTCTATATAGATGCAAAAGAAAAACAATCTTCGCCGTGATGAGATCTCTTAGGATTTACTCTCTTAACTTTCTTCCCTCTCCCAACACCCTCTCCACCCCACTCCTCTGGTAACCACAAATCCAATCTTTTTCCCTATGAATTTGCTTGTTTGTTTTCAGAGTATAATTGATTTACAATGCTATATTAATTCTTGGTGCACAACAGTGATTCTCATATTTTTTAACTTTTTCTTTTATATTGGGGTATAGCTGATTAACAATGTTGTAATGGTTTCAGGAGAACAGTGAAAGGACCCAGTCATACACATATATGTTATAAAGTTTACTATGCTTAAATCTCTACCTAAATTCTTTCCAGTAAAACATTAAAAAAAAAAAAAAAAAGAAAGTGAAAGCTTATTAGTATTTTTCCATAATCAAAGAAGCAATAGCAAGGCAAAGAATCATTTTCCTTGATAGGATATGTTACCTATGTTCATGGAAAGAACTTTACAAAGTGTTGATTAATTTAATTTAAAGTTTTGCTGATTATCCACTATGTTGCATTCACGATGTACAAACCATTTATCACTGTGTAAGCAGGAAAATTACTCCCTCAGTCACTGTAAATTGAGAAGAGGGCTTTTTTTAAACCTTAGGAAATTAAAATAGATTGGCCTTTGTAGTTATACCACTGACCTTTCCTCAGAATTTACTTGATCATCAGTGAAATACTTTGGTTAAGTGTTCTGGTAAATTAGGTTATGGTGGTGGTGGTTTAGTCGCTACGTCATGTCCGACTCTTGTGACCCCATCAACTGTAGCCAGCCAGGCTCCTCTGTCCATGGGATTTCCCAGGCAATACTGCAGTGGGTTGCCATTTTTATACTGATGATTGGTCATCAAATTGAGAATCTATAAAGCAGGTATCACTCATAGATTACTCTTCATCTAATTTTATTTTCATACAATGTACTATGTGATGCTTTCTATAACATAAAACCTACATTGAAAAGTTAGTCAAAGTACCTCTGTTCTCAGTTCTGGTTTCATATTACAGTTTTTACATCTACCCTCAGACAGCCTATCAACTTAACTCTTGAGAATTAAATAATGTGTGTGTCTATAAGCTTAAAATGAGAAAGTAATGAATAGTGAGATGGATTTTTAGGAAAACTGCAATCTTCTCTTAATCCCAAAGTCTAAATATTTCAATTCAACAATGCTGAGTCAAATTTAAATGCATGATTGCTCAGTTTTGCACTGTTTGCAGAACTTGGATACTTTAATTTTATATTTCAAAATAAATCAACACTATGAAAGTTACTGAGTTTCATGCAGTCTCTTGGGGAAAGGAGAGGGGAGAAAGAGCAAGGGAAACACTGTGGTTCTTTGATGCCCTCCAAGATGTTGTATTAAGTCTTTGTTTATTATACAAACAGTATGTATATACCCTCCAAGATGTTTTATTAAGGATTTATTATACAAACATTATATATTAAGGTTGTTTATTATACAACAACCTCCAGTTCTAGGTATGTTTACATTTTCTCCCCTCAAGAACTCACTCTCTGTAGGAGAAATGGATCTATGACTGCTATTGTCAGGATATCTTATGCATTCTTCCATTTTGGAAGCTTTGTTTTGAGAAGTCTGTTTTCCACCATTTGAGTTGGGCAAAAGACCCATGAAATCAGCTGTCCAATCAACTCCAATTCATAACTGAGAAAGATTTAAAACTTAAACAAAATTAATAATAGTAATAATAATACTTTTGAAAAGATAGTAAATGCAGCATTGTTCGCACCATACTGTATATACTAGCCATAGGCTTATTATACTGCCATGAGATATAGCAAATTCAAGCCCAGCAACCTTTCCTGTGACACTCCAAAAGGGAAAAGGAGATGCATATCCTTAAAAAGAAATAAAGGATCATCTCAATTGGTGCAGGAAAAAAGCATTTGACAAAATTCAACATCCTTTTGTTCAAAAATTCAACAAACTAGGAATAGACAAAAACTGCTTCAACAAATAAAAGTCATGTATGAAAAATTTGTAGCAAAATCATACTCAGTGATGAAAGACTGAAGCTTTTCCTCTAAAATCAAGAATAAGGCAAAGATGCCCACTTTCATCACTTACATTCAATATAGTACTAGTCCTCACTAGAGCACTTAGGTAGGTTAAATAAATAAACAAATAAATAAGTAAATGGTATCCAAATAGAAAAGAAAGAAATAAAATTATCTCTGTTCACAGATGTTATGATCTTATACTAGAAAACTTTAAAGATTCTACAAAAAAAAAGAAAAAAACTATTACAACTAAGCAAATTCAGCAAAGTAGCAGGATAAAAGTCAATACAAAAATAAGTTGCATCACTATACACTAACAATAAACATCTGAAAAAATTATAAAAACAATTCCATTTACAATACCATCAAAAAGAATAAATAATTAGTAATTAACTTAACCAAGGAAATAAAAGATTTGTGCAATGAAAACTACAATACATTGCTAAAGAATTAAAGAAGACATAAGTAAACAGAAAGATATCCCATGTTCATGGATTGGGAGGTTAAATATTGTATCAGTCAAAGTAATACACAGATATAATGCAATCTCTATCAAATCCCAATGACATTTTTTTTTTTTAGAAATACAAAAATTTATCGTAAAATTCATATGGGGATGTCAAGAGACCCCAAATATTTGACCCCAAATGTCAAATCAATTTGAAAAAGAAGAACAAAATTGGAGGACTCACACTTCCTGACTTTAAAACTTACTACAAAGCTACAATAATCAAAACAGTATGGTAAAGAAATAAAGACATCCTAAAGGAAATCAATCCTAAATAGTCATTGGAAGGACTGATGCTGAAGCTGAAGCTCCAATCCTTTGGGCACCTGATGCAATGAGCTGACTCATTGAAAATGATGATGCTGGGAAAGATTGAAGGCAGCAGGAAAAAGGAGCAACAGAGGATGAGAAGATTGGATTGCATCATCAATTCAATGGACATGAATTTGAACAAATTCTGGGAGATAGTGAAGGACAGGAAAGCCTGGTGTGCTGCAGTCCATGGGGCTGCAAAGAGTTGGACAGGACTGAGTAACTGAACAACAATAACAGGATGCAAACTGTTGTATATAGAATGGGTAAACAAGGCCCTACTGTATAGCATAGGGTACTGTATTTAATATCCTATAATAAACCATAATGGAAAAGAATATATAAATGTCTAACTGAATCATTTTGCTGTGAAGAATAAGTTAACACTGTAAATCAGCTACATTTCAATAAAAATAAAAATCTGAAAAAAAAAAAAAAAGAAATAAAGACAGATGTATAGATCAATAGACTAGAATATGGAGCACAGAAACATATATTCACACATATGGCCAAAATATTTTTTGACAAGGATGACGAGAACATTCAGTGGGAAAAGGACAGTCTTTTCAACTAATGGTGGGGGGAAAACTAGATATTCCTATCCAAAAGAATGAAGTTAGACTGATAACTAATGAATATGCATTAATTCAAAGTGGACCAAAGACTTAAGTGTAAAACTATATCACATAAATATTTATATAACTATAGAACTACAAAACTCGTAGAAGAAAATATAGGGCATAAAGTTCATGATATTGGATTTGGCAAGATTTCATGGATAAAACACAAAGGCACAGGCGATAAAATTTAAAAATAGATGAATTGCACCTCATGAAAATTAAAAACTCCTGTGCATCAAAGAACACAATTAATAGAGTAAAAAGGCAACCCATGAATGGGAGAAGATATTTGCATATCTATATGTGATAGCTAGAAAGTATAGAGATCATGACAAGAGAAACAATTCAATTCAAAGACTGACAAAAACAGACAATTCTCCAAATACAACACACAAATGGTCAATAAGCGCATGCAAAGATGCTCAACATCACTACTATTAAGGAAATGCAAACCCAAATCAGAATGATGATGTACCTCAAACCCTTTAGGATCACTATTATCAATAACAATAAGTGTGCAAAAAAAAACAATGATGCAAACAAACTAGAACCCCTGTGCACTGTTCATGAGAATGTAAAATGGTAAAGCTGCTATGGAAAACAGTATGACAGTTTCTCAAAAACTGAAAAACAGACTTACCATATGATCCAACAATTCCACTTCTGGTACATACAAAAGAATTAAAAAGCAGGGTCTTGAAGAAATATTAGTACAGCCATGTTCTCAGCATTATTCACACTAAAATGAGGAAGCAACCCAAGTGTTCACTGACAGATGAATAAATAAATTGTATATACATACAATGGAATATTATTCAGCCTTAAAAAGGAAGGAGATTCTGACATAAGCTACAACATAGATAAGCCCTGAGGACATTATATTAAATGAAATAAGACCAACACAAAAAGAGAGATACTATACGATTGTACTTATATAACGTATCTGCTGCTGCTAAGTCGCCTCAGTCGTGTACAACTCTGTGCGACCCACAGACAGCAGCCCACCAGGCTTCCCGTCCCTGGGATTCTCCAGGCAAGAACACTGGAGTGGGTTGCAATTTCCTTCTCCAACGCATGAAAGCGAAAAGTGAAAGTGAAGTCATTCAGTCATGTGTGACTCCAGCAACCCCATGGACTGCAGCCTACCAGGCTCCTCCGTCCATGGGATTTTCCAGGCAAAACTACTGGAGTGGGGTGCCACTGCCCTCTCCGATATAAGGTATCTAGAGTAATCAAAATCAGAAAGTCAGAATGATGCTTGCCAGGAGTTGGAAGGAGGGGAGAAATGGGGAGTTTATCATTCAATGAATATATAGAGTTTCAGCCTTTTCAAGATGAGAAGAGTTCTGGAGAGACAGTGGTGATAATTGTACAATAATATGAATGTTCTTAATACCATTGAACTGTATACTTTAAAATGATTAAGATGGTAAATTGTATGCTATGTGTATTTTACAATAATAAAAATAAAAGAGGGGAAAAAACCAATAAATGTATCTCAGTATGTTAGTTCTGTAAGCCTTGTTCAATCAAATATTCAACTACCTACACAAGAGCAAAAAAAAAGAAATAACGGAAAGAAGATTTAAGATGAAGTTAGCCTAAATGAATTATTCATTAAACCAGAAATAAAAGTATAGATATTCTAGCATATTTAGTTATTCATTCCTTCTATCTTTCTTTCATTCCTGTAGACATTTATTGAATGCCTTTAAGTGCCAGGCACTACACCAGGCAATGCAGAGCACAATGTAATAGGGATAATATTTTTAAAGGTATCAATGCAGTTTTCTCATTTGTTTTTGCAACATACAAGATTTTCTCTATTCAGTCTAAGACATCTGCCTCAATAGAGGTCTTGGACCATTACAGAATGAATACAAAGGAAAGTTCAAAATAGGATTTTGCAGCAAGACTATAGGCATTTTTGAGATAGAAAAATGTTCTAAGTTCTTCTCAGTTCAATTCAGTCGCTCAGTCGTGTCCAACTCTTTGTGACCCATGAATCGCAGCACACCAGGCCTCCCTGTCCATCACCAACTCCAGGAGTTCACTCAGACTCACAGCCATAGAGTCAGTGATGCCATCCAGCCATCTCATCCTCTGTCGTCCCCTTCTCCTCCTGCCCCCAATCCCTCCCAGCATCAGAGTCTTTTCCAATGAGTCAACTCTTCGCATGAGGTGGTCAAAGTACTGGAGTTTCAGCTTTAGCATCATTCCTTCCAAAGAAATCCCAGGGCTGTTCTCCTTCAGAATGGACTGGTTGGATCTCCATACATGACCACTGGAAAAACCATAGCCTTGACTAGACAGACCTTTGTTGGCAAAGTAATGTCTCTGCTTTTCAATATGCTATCTAGGTTGGTCGTAACTTTTCTTCCAAGGAGTAAGTGTCTTTCATGGCTGCAATCACCACCTGCAGTGATTTTGGAGCCCCCAAAAATAAAGTCTGACACTGTTTTCACTGTTTCCCCATCTATTTCCTATGAAGTGATGGGACCAGATGCCATGATCTTAGTTATCTGAATGTTGAGCTTTAAGCCAACTTTTTCACTCTCCACTTTCACTTTCATCAAGAGGCTTTTTAGTTCCTCATCACTTTCTGCCATAAGGGTGGTGTCATCTGCATATCTGAGGTTATTGATATTTCTCCCGGCAATCTTGATTCCAGCTTGTGCTTCTTCCAGCCCAGTGTTTCTCATGCTGTACTCTGCATAGAAGTTAAATCAGCAGGGTGACAATATACAGCCTTGATGTACTCCTTTTCCTATTTGGAACTAGTCTGTTTTTCCATGTCCAGTTCTAACTGTTGCTTCCTCACCTGCATATAGGTTTCTCAAGAGGCAGGTCAGGTGGTCTGGTATTCCCATCTCTTTCAGAATTTTCCACAGTTTATTGTGATCCACACAGTCAAAGGCTTTGGCATAGTCAATAAAGCAGAAATAGATGTTTTTCTGGAACTCTCTTGCTTTTTCGATGATCCAGCGGATGTTGGCAATTTGATCTCTGGTTCCTCTGCCTTTTCTAAAACCAGCTTGAACATCTGGAAGTTCACAGTTCACGTATTGCTGAAGCCTGGCTTGGAGAATTTTGAGCATTACTTTACTAGCGTGTGAGATGAGTGCAATTGTGCAGTAGTGTAAGCATTCTTTGGCATTTGCCTTTCTTTGGGATTGGAATGAAAACTGACCTTTTCCAGTCCTGTGGCCACTGCTGAGTTTTCCAAATTTGCTGGCATATTGAGTGCAGCAGTTTCACAGCATCATCTTTCAGGATTTGAAATAGCTCAACTGGAATTCCATCACCTCCACTAGCTTTGTTCATAGTCTCAGGAACAAAGTTCCTCAATACTTAGGAATTTTTAAGTGACTTTTCCTATGTTAGCTCTAAGAGCCCAACATTTGTTTTTCGTTTCAATAGAAATGCGACTATATTTACCTCTATATGTGTACATCTTCATAAATTTTCCAACAAATATTTATTATATACCAACTGATCCTTACTTCCTTCTTAGACTCTACTCTTCCTCTGTTTTGTACAATTTAGACTGAAAACTTGGCTCTGATTTTGCTCTTTGATTTCACCTTTATACTACGTAGAGTAAGAGACCTTCTGATGATGTCATTTGTCTCTTTGATCCAGCAAAGACAACCAGTCATCACCCCTTCTTTTTTAAGGCTATCCTTATTAAAAGCCTCATGCTTACACACACATGTATGCTCACTCACTCAGTCATGTCTGACTCTGTGACCCTATGGACTGTAGCCAACCAGACTCCTCTGTCCTGGGATTCTCCAGGCAAGAACAATGGAGTGGGTTGCCATTTCCTTCTCCAGGGATCGTCCCGACCCAGAGGTTGAACCCATGTCTCTTGCATTGACAGGCAGGTTCTTTACTGCTAAGCCACCAGGGAAAGCCAAATTAAAAGCCTAATTTTTGCGAAATGCTAAATGCCACTTTAAATGCTTTCATTATTTCATCTATTCTTCATACCAACCCCACGAATAAGGTCTTGTTTTCTCCTTTCTATATGAATCAACTATGATTCAGAGAGATTGAAACTAATCCGAGGTCTGTTTGTCTCCAAAGAAGATGTTGTGCTACTTCCTTTTTGAAAAATCTGTTTTTCCACATCTCCCTACTTCCTTTGCTACCTCCCCTTCTTTTCCTTACTGGCTGTATCTGGATATTTCAAAATATGCAGAATAAATTATTTACCTGAAAAGGGACTTTGAAAACACAGTTCCAATTTTACAAGATACAACTATTAATAATATTAATATATTATTGCTACAAAATAAAGTATGCAGAAAATACTGATGAATATAAAAACCAAATAAGGCAGCCCCTCCACTTCAGATTCAGAACCTCACAGAGTTGGTACCTAACCATAAATAACACTTCAAACAACTCCTTTTCTTTCAGCAAATACACACATACACAAACCTGAAGAAAGTCCCTTCTGACCACAGCCCTTCTCCCACTCCCCAGGTATATTAATATTAATCAGTGTGTTAGAAAACACTAAAGTCTCTGCCAAACAACTGAGATTATCCATCAGTTGTTCCTCAAGGAGAGTCTTCTCCCAACAACTCCAACATGAGGCTATTGTGTATATATAGATCGCAGTTATGCTCAGGACAAGCACATGACAAATGTTCACCAAAATGAAGGCTGCACATTGGCACCACTGTCGCCCTGGAACGCAAATTCATTGGCATTCCAAGAACGTCACAAATAGCATGCCGTGTGACCTTTCTTTTTAAAAAGGATACCATGAGGCTTGGAAATTTAATCTCAGAAACATCATATTCAGTCATAATATTTTCATTACTTAACACTCTTCACTATATGAAATCTCTCAAACTAAGATTGTTTGGATTAACAGATCTTTTAAAATTCAAGCCTTTGTGTAAGAAAAATTCACTACTAAAGGAATTCACTTCATCAATTGGTTTTATTTCTTCTACCTGGTTGAAATATTGGACACTGAAGTGAGTGTTTTGTTGGAGGAAGGACAGCAGGAAAGGCTAATTTTGGAACCCTGGACAAGAAACATCAACAGGTGGGCAGTGTGACAAAACAGTGATAGGAGAATCTAAAAGCAGAACAGGGTATGGAAAGGAGAGACTAGACACAAGCAGGAACGTGGACTGTGTTTCACAATATGGCCAGGACCCGCTTTGCTCTGATATTTGCACTTACACAGTAATCAGTATGTATTAGGCACAGTTGTCAGGTCCCTGTTTAATTAACAGTAGTTATCCTTGGGCTTCCCAGGTGGCTCAGTGGCAAAGAAAATTTCATGTGTCGACGCATACTGAGTTCAATCCCTGGGCCAGGAAGATTCCCTAGAGAAGGAAATGGCAACTCACTTCAGTATTCTTGCCTTGGAAATCTCATGGACAGAGGAACCTAGCAGGCTACTTTCCATGGGGTTGCAAAAGAGTCAGATGTAACTTAGCGACTAAACTACAACTATTTTTATCCTTACTTTACAGTTGGAAAGACCAAAGCCCAAAGAAGTTGAGTATTTTCCAAAGCCTCACAGCTGGTTAGTGGCAGAGCTGGAATTCAAACTCAGGCACCATTTCAAATCATGAATTATTATTTTACACAGCATACATTCTAGAGCAGTGCCTCTCAAACTTGTTTTTAACTGTGACTCCCAGGAGGAACATATGACCCAGTATATCAAAACCCACGTAATAGAAACAGAACCTTTGTGAAATAATACTTTTACTAGATGCAATGCATTTAGATCTTTATTTCACTTTAAAAAATTGTTGGTTACAACCAATACATTGACTTTACAACCCTCAGTGGGTTACACCTCACAACTTGAAAACTACTACTTTGGAGACCAGAGCTACAAATGGTAATTAAATATTTCTACTTGGATGTTTGACAGTCATCCAAGCAAATGGACAGTCATCTTCACTTGCCTGTTGACAGTCTACAACTGAACTTCTGAATTCTGCCTTCCTCCCCTTTGTTTCCTCTCTCATTAAATGACAGCTTCTTCTGTACTCTCCACACAGTAGCCACTTGACAAATGAAGCGAGCAAGCACCTGAAATGTCACTATCAGAACTGAGACATGCTGTAAGCGTAAAATATACCTGATATTTAACAGGCTTAGTATGAAAAAATAATCTAAAATATTTTATTAATAACTTCAATTGTTTGTGTGTTGAAATGATGTTTGTTACACTGAGTTAAATAAAATATATTATTAAAATTGATTTCAGCTGTTTCTTTTTACTTTTTTTGATGTGGCTAGAAGGAGAATGTTTATTACCTGTGCAGCACATTATATTTCTATTGGGCAGTAATGTTCTGGTTGCTCAAGCTAAAAACTTATGAATCATCCCTTACTCCTTTTCTCTCCACCAGCAAATGGTAAGCTTGACCATTAAAAGATTTATAGCTCAAGAACTTCTCACCACCTTCACTACTACACACACACACACACACACACACACACACACACACACACACACACCACTATCTCTTGCTTGGATAATTGAAATAGATTCTTAACAGATCTCCTTGCTTCCTTCTTCACCACATCTTACAGTTTATACACTCAGTGAAGAATCTGCCTGCAATGAAGGAGACCTGGGTTCAATCCCTAGGTTGCGAAGATGCCCTGGAAAAGGGAATGACAACCCACTCCAGAATTCTTGCCTGGAAAATTTCATAGACAGAGGAGCCTGGTGGGCTACAGTCCACAGGGTTGCAAAGAGTTGGACACAATTGTTCGACTAACACTTATAAAGTTGACAGGTGATCCTTTTAAAAGGTCAGTTGATGTCACTCCTCTGTTCAAAATCCTCCAGTGGCTCTTTTTGCCAGAGCAAAAGCCTAAGTCCTTACAACAGCCTACAAAGCCTTTTAGTTCTGACCACCCACCCCACCCCGTCTATCTGTCCTAATTCCTTACCACTTCCTTCTTGACTCAGCTACAGTTGCCTCCTTGAGTTTACCAAGTATGCTGCTACCTCCAGGCTCCTGCACTTTTGGTACCTCTGTATATAACCCTCTTACCCTGGATATCCTCTATCTTCTTTCTCTGTTTTGGAAATCAAATGTCAACTTACCAGCAAGTCCTTTACTGATAATTGTACGTAAAATTGCAAACCACCCTGTCCTGATTCTTCCATTTTCCCTTTCTTAGCTTTATGTCTTACAACCTTTAATTAATTATCTTACATAATTTATTTGTTTATCAGTCTCCCACCAATCACATGTAGGAGTGCCCTGAGGGCAGTGACTTTGTTTCATTGCTGCATTCCCAGCACCTTTGAGCCTGGCTAATGGTAGGTGCTCAAAAAACTACCTGTTGAATGAATAAATGAGTTGTGCATTTCCAAACTCAGTTTTGGACCATTTGTAACTAGGCATTCTCAGGAAACTCCTGAAACAAGTGAACATTTCGGTATCTTTAGTTTTTAACCCATTATTCTTCCTGGACCTAGAGTAATTCCACAATAAAGAAATCAAGATTCTTCTCCATACTTCAAACCTTTTCTCCATTTTCCCTGGAAGGTGGGCTTTCCTTGTCCCTCAGCCATGAGTATCTCCTTAGGCATCTGTACCATCTCCTGAATGGCTGACCTGATACACATGCAGCTGCAGCCAATATAGATTCCTAATCTTCGACGATCTTCCAGTCTATGCAGTGTATATTAGGTACAACCAGATGTTGTAAACGCAAGTGTATTCGCCCTGTTGGATTGTTTGCAGACTGGCCACACTTTACCTACCTGGTCCTGCCATGTCTGCCGTCAGGAAGATGTGGACACGTGAAGGATGGAATGTCCGAGACTGTAGCCAGGCCCCTCATTTTAAAGATGAGGAAATCAAGACTCAGAGAATTTAAGCCAAGTAAACTGAGGCCACGTAAAAGGGTCAAACTGCTAAGTTGCTAAGTCGCTTCAGTCGTGTCCGACTCTGTGTGACCCCAGAGACGGCAGCCCACCAGGCTCCCCCGTCCCTGGGATTCTCCAGGCAAGAACACTGGAGTGGCTTGCCATTTCCTTCTCCAATGCATGAAAGTGAAAAGTGAAAGTGATGTCGCTCAGGTTGTCTACTTGAAAGTTATACAGTCGTGTCCGACTCCTAGCGACCCCATGGACTGCAGTCTAACAGGCTCCTCCGTCCATGGGATTTTCCAGGCAAGAGTACTGGAGTGGGGTGCCATTGCCTTCTCCGAAAAGGGTCAAAACGAAGACACAAAACATAACGTGGTAGAAAACGCAAAAGAAGCCAGGTGGCTTGCCTCCCGCCATTTAGGGGGTTCACAAAATAATCCTCTAGTGCAGCTCTACCTAGCTCTCTACCGCAGCATTTTAATGCTCAACCACTACCTCCCAGGCTATAAAAGAGGCACGTCCCGCCGTCGCACCTCCCTCGGGGCGAGAGAAAAACTGCTCACAGCAGTCTCCCAGGCCCGGGCCCCCAACGACTGGACTCTCGCGAGACTAGCGGTCCCGGAGACCTGGTGCCGAGCCTCCCGGAAGTGGGCGAGGGGACCTGTCAGCTCCCACCCGGCTGTGTGCTCTTGAGGCCCCCGTGGGAATCGAGGGTCTCCCTGGGGACCGGCGCGAGGCGGAGTCACGGAGAAGCTCTCTGCCACTCACACGGCGGCGTCGGCCCTGCCCCGGCTGCCGCCGCCCCTCCCTTTGCCCTTCACGGCGCCCGGCCCTCCTTGTCTGCAGCTTCCTTCTGCGCCTGGGCAGCCTGCCTTTCCCCTCTAGCTTTCCTTCTAGTCTCCTCCCCCGACTCTTAACATTGGAGTCGCGGGTCCTGCAGTGTCCCAGAAGCCGCACGTATAACTTGCTCGGTGTAA
This sequence comes from Bos indicus, assembly GCF_029378745.1. Lineage (NCBI taxonomy): Eukaryota > Metazoa > Chordata > Mammalia > Artiodactyla > Bovidae > Bos > Bos indicus. The sequence goes on along the minus strand of NC_091762.1, from coordinate 43,847,732 downwards.
GTGCTAGGAATGCCGCCGGCCTCCCGGGGAAATGCGTTCTTTCTATCTATAGCTCTGTCTGTACATTCTATGTTCACGGTAGCTATTCCAGGGGCAACAACTGTTTCCCTCTGTTCTGTTCTCCTCTCCCCATTGGTGGCTTCCGACCCGAATTTGGGAATGGGGAGATCTCCCACCTGTTATCTTTGAGCAGGCTAATCTCTTGTAAGCAGAAGTGCCATATGACGCCTTCAGAGTCGTTTGGCTTGGGGCTGGGAATTTTACCCCCCACCCAACCTCAAGGTTTTCCAAAACGTATTGCTTTTCTATGAAAATACTTCATTTTTTTATATTGTAATTTTTACCTTGGTCCTGTGCTCGAAGGGAGGAAACAACTTTTCAATTTACTTCTTCTGTTCTTATTTATAAGATTCATTCTCTGATAGGGTTAAAAACACGTTTTGAACATGTAAGTGTGTGGCTGTCAGCCCTAGAGAATTTAAGATAATAGTTATTTTCTTTAACTTAATTCCATTTTCGTCTCATAGGGGCAACTCATTGGATTTCGGAGTTCTGTTAATTCTTCTGAAAGATTTCAAATCCTCTAGAAGCCAAAATGGGACACAGTAAACAGATTAGGATTTTACTACTGAACGAAATGGAAAAGCTGGAAAGGACCCTCTTCAGACTTGAACAAGGTCAGTAGCAAGTCATTTGATTAGCTCTGTGTCTTTTACATTTTTAATTCATTATCATTAACTTTTTTTAACTTTTAGATATAATTTCCAAGGACTTTTCTACACCTGATTTGTGTGAAGACATTTCTGTGTTTTAAAAAATATCACTAATGAAAGTGAAAAAGTTTTGTCATGTTAGAATGAGGATAAAAAATTCACTGTACTTAGCTTGCTAACTTCCACTTAAGACAGACGTCACATTTATAATCAGAAGATTGACAGTATTATTTCTGTTAGCATTTACTATTAAAACTTGGCAAATTGTTTCATAAGTAACTTTACTTTGGGTATGTCTGTAGTTTTGCTGTTTTATAGCTCCCACTCTTTTCCTTTACTGGACATTTGCATTAGTAAAATAGATCACAGCAAAAAGTAAACTATTATTTATGTTTAATAATAGTTTAAAAGCCTCCCAACTGTGGAGAAGGTAAAACTTGAAAATTTTTTTGCCGAATTAAAAGCGAAATAATTGATTAGGTTGTGTTGAAATATATTCTAGCCTTGATTTAAAAGATCAAATTATATTTCTATAAGACTAATCAAATAGATGCATTATTTTCTTAGACTTATATTTTACAACATTGAAAAAAAACATTTCACACTCATTTATGTTAATATAACTTGTGAAGTAGAAGTTTAATGTATGAGAAGTAAAATGCTATCCCTGCTCTCATCCTACCAAATGGATGTTGATAATAGTAAACATTTTGAAGAAAATTTTCCTCTGAATTTCTCAAGAGCTAATTTTTTTAAAAAATTTCGGCCGTCACATATGTTTCCTCCATGGCAAATCTTCATCTTCTTCCAACTCCAGTGCTGACCTTAAGATCACTAAGTACTAAATCCATTTTTGGCTTTCCTGACTCTGCAGTTTTCTGGTTTTGATTTTTTTTTTTTTTCCCCATCCTCTTGAATACTCCTGTCAGCTTGGTGGTGTCTTTGCTGAGCTCTCTTCTTCCACATTTTGATTATGTGTATCTTCAAGGAATCCTTTCTTTTTTCACTTCTGCCCTCAAAGAAGTATACGTTCTCATGGCCTCAGCTGTTGCCTCCATACTGATGACTCCTTTTGGAAGAAAGGCCTTAAACTTTGCTTGCTTCTTAGAAGCAAGTGATCGTAATGGCAAGAGTAGAGAGCTAGAATTTTCCTGACTCTGCTGCTAGCAAAGTCACATGTTTGACTTTGGGCAAGTCACATTAATTCTAAACATTATTTGTGATGTGAAGATATTAATTTCCCCTTTTCTACATTGCTGAGTTTTGAGGCTTAAAATTAATAATAAACTGTTTTAAAGCCCCAAATAGATACAAAGGCTAGATCACCGTATCTGTCAATTCTTACCCTGGATTCTTGCCTTCATCCCAGTATCATGATATGGAAGAGCCTGAGGATAGCTCCAGTTGGTTTTGCTTAAATCTAACATGTCCAAAACCATCTCCTCACAATTCTCACATGTTTTTGCTTCTCAGCTTTCCTGTTTACTTTAGTGATGTCTCCATTTTCATAGTTTACAAGGCTAGAAACTTTGTGCTCTTTGAAATTTCTTTTCTTTAACTACAGCTTCTCTTTAAACCCTGTAATTTCTTTCCAAATGTCTCCTCTTGCCTACCTGTCTCTTCCATATGCCTGAATATGGATGCTGAAATAATCTTCTTATGCCATCTCTTCTCTTTTTATTAATTGATGTTTATAATGTCGTTTAAATAGCTCTGCCTGGCTTCCAGGATTCCATAATGGGATCCACCTTGCCAAGCCAAGATTTTATCTCATTGTTCGTCATTATTAGTGTTCTACATCTTTACACTTCCCTTGTTAATTCCCTTCCGAGTGGCTTTTCTTATGCCTGTTCTTACCCCTCCACTCCTGTCAGATTCCTCTGTGTCTGTTAAATTCCTTTCCTATCATTTTATGTTTTGCCTCCCTCTCAACGTTCAGCTAAAATTCCACTTCCTCCATGAAGCTTTTTCTTAATTTGTTGGTGTCTCCTTTCCTTGATTTCTGATTACACAGTGGGCACAGGACAGTCAAGTGCTTAACGGTATAGCAGTGTCTAAAATCTTAGTATCCAACTATAGTTTAAGATCTGTAAAGATAGAAACAGTATTACAAATGTAGTGCAATGTACAACAGCTAATAAATCCTTGCTGGGTGATCACTATTAAAGTGCCAGTTAAAGCTAGCCTAGCTGTTTGAAGAAAGAGCTCTGAATAATATGGTTGACCCTGTAACTCTGATTAAAGCCAGTAAATTCATCCAAACGATATAAATGGGAGCATGTTGAACTTTTTGTGCAGTAATGATTCACTGTATTATTTTAGAAAATAATTGTACTGTGAAAGATGAAGAGAAGGGACATTGGAGGCAAGAAATCATGAAGAAAACTATTTTACAAACATGTCTGGTTTAACTACATTAGGGTTTTAAAAAAGAGGGGACAGAGTATAAGACATTTTAAAATTCATAGGACTTGGTGACCAATTAGGTGTAAAGAAAAGCTCTGGCAAATTTTGGTTCTTTCACCAAGCCCTTCTTCATTTTTCTTTCCTTTTCACTTTTCCCTAAGAAATGATTCCTTCTCATTTTCCAAGGCTAACATCTCCATAGACTCTTCTAATTTAACAAGTACAAGACCAGGTAATTAGCCTTTCCCTGTCTTTCCTATCTCATTTAGTGATAGAATAATGAGTAAAAGTCATTATTTCTCAAATCTGGGATTCTTCCATTTTTTATGTAGGTTGGTCAAATTTCAATTTTTACGTGTTTTGAAAGAAAACATTTATAAAGGTTCCATAATTAGGAGTCAAGTTTCTATAAATTGAGTGGAGGGAATGAGGTAGAAAAACTTAGTTTACAGTAATAGTGTAATTTCTCACCTTGCTAGTTTCCTTGTCTGCAAGAGGGAAATGGCTGGTCTGAGTAAAGCATTCCTAGTGTGTGAGGAATAAGATAGCCACATCATGTACTGCTGTGCTAAGCTAATTTTAGCAAACTGAGCTATTAATTATGGAAACTGACATACTCTAGGTATTTTGATGTTTCATTTACTGTATATAAAAATTTTAGTTTTAAGAATATGGATTAGAGGTTACAGAGTGGCTATATATACCCTTTCAGGTATGCATTGCCTATCAGGATATAGAAAGAATAGGATTTAATTTTCTTTCTCTTCTCTCTTTCCTTTTGTCTCTCTATGCATCTACCTATTTTGATTAGTTAAAATGAGTTAAGAGAAATTCCCTGGTGGTCCAGTGGTTAGGTCTCTGTGTTATCACTGTCAGGGACCCGGGTTTGATCCCTGGTCAGGGAACTAACATTCCATAAGCTGTGTGGCACAACCAAAACAAGTTTTTTAATATAAAAATAATTAAATTTTGCTAATATATGAATTGATATAGATGCTCTTGGTTCATATGTCAGTTGAGTTATAAATAAAAAAGATATATTCTGAGGAAAAAGTGGAGGTTATAGGTCTACAAGAGGTTGACAGTCACGGTGTCACTGGTTTGTTTACATTATGTTCCCATGAATTATACTTTTATCTAAGCCATGTTAGGTAGATATGCCAGTTATATTAAATAGTAGAATCTTTACCACACTTTGTAATGAGAAGCAGTGTAACCGTAAATTTCTGTCTTACCTCAAGAGGTTGTCAAACTTAAAGATGAGTTAGAGAGTGTTTGAAATTTGCTGTTTTTGTCCTTTTCAGAAATGACATGTAACTTTCTATAGTGTACTTAGAAAATATTCTCAGAAAAATTAAACACAGTCTAACTCTAAGGTAAACATGAATGAGAAAGTAAACTGCTTTTGCTGGAAATTGATGCTGTAGAGATAAGCACATTTCTTTCCTATAAAGGTTCAAGTGGCAAATATTTTCAGCTTTGCAGGCCACATGATTTCAATTGCAGCAGCTCAGCTCAACCATTGTACTGTGAAAGCAGCCATAGATAATACATAAATGAATGGTGTGTTCTAATAAAACTTTATTTAAAGACAGGGGATATAGTTTACCAACCCTTGCTACAGGGAGAGCATTTTAAATATGTATTTTTAGTAACAATTCCATCATATGATTTCACGCTTATAAATGAATATCTACTTACTTTAAAAACTGATAACAAAGTTTTCTGATCTGTTTGAAATCTACCCAATAAAGAATTTTAGTTGGTTTTCAGATCACCTCTTTAATATATAAAATGGAACATCTCTTTAGCTTGTAAAAACAATTGATATATGTCAGGGAAATATATATATATATATATTTACAAGCACGTTTCAACAAAAATACTTGTGTAATTAATGAGTGGATTTGAAAAATTAAGATCATGGATTAGTAAACATAGCTACCAAGAACTTTATCCATTAGGATTTGGGTATCTTTGTGTTACATTTTTTTTTTTCCGATCTGAGACCACTAAATAAACTAAATAAACAAGACTTTAAATTACTTTATCACAAAATATTAAACCAAGACTTTTTAAATTAATGAAATGTATTTAATCACAATCCTTTTATGAGAGACATTACTAATTTTTAGTGAGAGTTAAAAGATTTGTTCCATTAATAAATAAAATTAATTATTCAAAATATTGTTATTTTATTTACATCTTGTCCTTATTTTGTTTTTTATAAATTATATAATCTATTACATTATCTTAATGTATATTATATAAGTAAATATTCATTATTGGAGAATACTTGTCATTTTCTTCTGAAGGTAGACCACTGATCCAAATACTGTTTTAGTGGTTTTGGATGAGTTTTAGCCTTTGTACCACAAATTCTCTGAATCCTTGTGTAATTATAAAAACAATATTTGTATAAGCCGAACAGGGGACAGGTTGTTTAACTGTGCCCAGACAGCTGATCTCTGATATTTGTACTTCAGAATGACACCATTACTTCTTTAATAAACTTAATCATTCTTGGAAATTTAGTTCTCAAAATCACTTAAGTATTAAAACTTTATATTTTAATCCTTTGGGCAATTTACTTCTCAGTCTGTCTCTTCATAATAATAGTTCTAATAGAAAAATGATATTTCCCAATTACAAAATTATAAAAAGGTATAAAAGTCTTTTTTATATGCTTTTTGTTTCAAAACAAAATTGGGTTTATACTGTCTTCAGTTCAGTTCAGTTCAGTCGCTTTATACTGTCTAGACACTTTTAATACCTGCTTGTAGTATCATGATATGTAAATTCCCTCTCCCTGCTTACTGCCATATGTCATCATACTTTTTCCCAGAAAGAATTTCAGAAGATCTCTATAGACACATAAAATGTAACAAAATATTGAAAGTAACATATTATTAAATATCCCTTGATAATATGATTTATAGTGGCTTTATAATATTCCTGCTCACAGAATACCATTTGTACCATGATTTATTTAATCATTATATATTTAATTTGTTGTGAGTTTAATTAAAATAAATGAAACTGTGCTGAATATCTTTATGTATGATCTATGTTTACATCACTGATTAATTTCCTAGAACATAAATGTCTTTATGAAATTATTAGCCAATAATATAAAACTTTATTAATATTCTTAGATTTGTGCCAAATTGCTTTATAGAAAAATTTGTGCATGTACCTACTTGGAAAAAATTATTAGTTTCACTGTGTAGTATGAGAAGTAAAAGTGAGTCCCTTAATTTTAGCCAAGTTACTTGATAACTCCTTTTGAATAATTTGTTTCTTGCTTGCCAAATCCATTTACTATGAGTAAATTTATATCTGTATTTTGGTCCAATTCAGGAATATAGTTAGCAGTACTTATCATTTAATTATAAATTATAATTTTTTCTAGGAATTCCTAGAACATCTTTTCCTTCTTATTATTCATATTGCAGGATTTAAAACAGAACATTCATATTTCTCTCTGCAAATATAGAAGTATTTAATTGGATTAGAATAAACTGGAAGAGTCCAGCTTTCTCTTACATCTTCCACTGGTTTCTTTTCTTCACAAAGAATGTCTTCAGTTCAGTCGCTCAGTCGTGTCTGACTCTTTGCAACCCCATGAACTGCAGCACGCCAGGCCTCCCTGTCCATCACCAACTCCTGGAGTCCACCCAAACCCATGTGCATTGAGTCAGTGATGCCATCCAACTATCTCATCCTCTGTCGTCCCCTTCTCCTCCTGCTCTCAATCTTTCCCAGCTTACCCAGTGTTTAATATTGTGGTGTAGAATTTACCACCTGTCAAACAGCACTGTGAGAGACTTATTTCTTCCAAAGAATGATTTTAGACTGACTAAAATATATCTACATGTTCTCTACTTCGGGATTTGCCTTGAACCAAACTGACATTCTTCATATATATAAATAAATACCAGTTCTTAACTCATATTTCTGATTCATATCACTGGCAGTTCAGTTCAGTTCAGTCGCTCATTCGTGTCTGACTCTGCGACCCCATGGACTGCAGCACGCCAGGCTTCCCTGTCCATCACCAACTCCCAGAGCTTCCTCAGAGGCATGTCCATTGAGTTGGTGATACCATCCAACCGTCTCATCCTCTGCCGTCCCCCTTTCCTCCCGCCTTCAATCTTTCCCAGCATTAGGATCTTTTCTAGTGAGTCAGTTCTTCACATCAGGGGGCCAAAGTATTGGAGTTTCAGCTTCAGCATCAGTCTTTCCAATGAATGTTCAGGACTGATTTCCTATAGAATGGATTGGTTGGATCTCCTTGCGGTTCAAGGGACTCTCAAGAGTCTTTTCCAACACCATAACTCAAAATCATCAATTCTTTGGCTCTCAGTTTTCATTATAGTCCAACTCTCACATCCATACATGACTACTGGAAAAACCAGAGCTTTGACTAGATGGACCTTTGTTGCAAAGGAATGTCTCTGCTTTTTAACATGCTGTCTAGGTTGGTCATAACTTTTCTTCCAAGGAGCAAGTGTCTTTTAATTTCATGGCTGCAATCACCATCTGCAGTGATTTTGGAGCCCCCGCAAAATAAAGTCTGTCACTGTTTCCACTGTTTTCCCATCTGTTTGCTATGAAGTGATGGGATCAGATGCCATGATCTTAGTTTTCTGAATGTTGAGTTTTAAGCCAACTTTTTCACTCTCCTCTTTCACTTTCATCAAGAGGCTCTTTCTTTAATTCTTCTTTGCTTTCTGCCATAAGTGTGGTGTCATCTGCGTACCTGAGATTATTGATATTTCTACTGGGTTGTGCTTCATCCAGCCTGGCATATCATATCATATCACCATATCATATCATATCACCATGGCATATCATATCACCATAGCAGGGTTCATTGTATCTGTCTCCCTTGCTTATTTATAACACCTTTCTCTGACAGTGAAAAACCTGGCTCTTATCACTGTTGTTTGTGAAATATATTTTCAATTCTAGGCCAACTGTTATAATTTTTCAAAACTTTTAAAGATGTTGCTCCACTGTCTTCTTTCTTGCACTGTTGCCCATGAGAAATCTGCTGTCATTCTTTTCCTTGTTCCTCTGTACATACTCTGTCTTTTTTTTCTCTGGCTGCTTATAAAATATTTTCATTGTCCCTAGTTTTGAGCAATTTGATAATGATGCTCTTTGGTGTAATTTTCTTCATATTTCTTGCATTAAGAATATTAAATTCTTAGATCTGTAAGTTTGTTTTTTTCATCAAATTGGGGAATTTTTACCTGTTATTTCTTCAAATAATTTGTCTCTTTTCTTCTCTCCTGTGAGTACTCTAATTACGTTTATGTTAAATCACTTGAATTGTCTGATGCTTTTTCAATTTTTTAGATTCTTTTTTTCTCTCTTTGTTTCTTTTTCAGTTCAGTTCAGTCACTCAGTCATGTCCGACTCTTTGCGACCCAATGAACAACAGCACACCAGGCCTCCCTGTCCATCACCAACTCCCGGAGTTCACCCAAACCCATGTCCTTGAGTCGGTGATGCCATCCAACCATCTCATTCTCTGTTGTCCCCTTCTCCTCCTGTCCACAATCTTTCCCAGCATCAGGGTCTTCTCAAATGAGTCAGCTCTTCACATCAGGTGGCCAAAGTATTGGAGTTTCAGCTTCAACATCAGTCCCACCAATGACATAGTTTCTATTCCTGTGTCTTAAAATTCACTAATCTTTTTTGTCTGCCATGTCTCACCATGTCTTAATTTTGTTGCCTGTATTTTTCATTCTCAGGTGTTGTAGTTTTAATCTCTAAAAGCTTAATTTGGATCTTTTTTATTTTTTCTTAATATTTTCCATGTATGGACCCAACTTTTTGAACATATGGAATACAGTTTTGATAACTGGAGTCCTTCCTTGTCTACTAGTTCAGCATCTGTGTCATTCATGGATTGTGTTTTCCTCCTTCTTTGTATGTCTCATAATCTTTGTTTGGATGCCAGACATTATTAATTTTACCTTGTTGAGTGATGATAGGTATTTTGGGATTCATATAAATATTCTTGGTCATTGTTCTGGAGTGAAGTTAAGTTACTTGGAAATATTACTGTCTTTTTGAGTTTTACTTCTATGCTTTGTTAAGCCAGTCTAGACCTGTGCCCTATCTCGGGCTCATTATTCCCCACTCCTAAAGCAAGATCCTTCTGAACTTTCTACCCAGTGCCTTGTGAATTTTCTCAGTCTAGCTGGTGAGAACACATTCTGTTCCTGGTCTCAGGTATTTTTCCTCCCATACACTGGTTAGTACTGTTCTGAATACTCAAGGAATACCTTTTCCAGATCTCTGAAATTCTCTCTCTGTGCAGCTTTCTCCTCCTCACCCACTACTCTCATCTGAAAACTCTAGCTACCTTGATTTCTATAAGTTCTTAGTTCCATCTCTTCAACATAGGAAGTCAGTTAGGTCTGCCTGGGTTCCTTCTCCCTGTGCCCCAACCTGTAAACTCTTTCAAGATAGGGCAGTTATAAGGCTTATCTTGTTTACTTTCCATCTCTCAGGGGTCACTGACTTTTGTTGCATGATGTCAGGGACTTGAAAAATTATCAGTTCATATGTTTTGTCTGATTTTTTTTTTAAACTGTTGGTTTCTTTAAGTTTTGGGGAAGATGGTAAATCCAATCCGTGTTATTCCGTCTTTGCCAGAAGCAGAAGTTGCAAGCCATTTAAAACTCTGTTTCCTCCATGTGGAATGCCCTATTCCAGATATCTGTGAGATCAACTCCCTTACCTCCTGTTTCTGTTTAGCAGGTTTTTATTGGATGCTGGACATTGTAAGTGTTCTGTTTTTATCTCTGAATTATTTTCTTGCTTTAAAGGAGTGATGAGTTTTATTTTAGAAGTCATTTACATTATTTGTGGATCAACTTAATCCTTTTGAGGCTTGTTTTTAAGCTTTAATAGGATAGGTTTATATTAGTTTGTACTCTAGGACCACTTTAACCCTGTTACTTAAGACATGACTTGAATAAAACAGCTGTTCAACAAGGTTTCCTTAATTCTGGCTGCTTAAAAATTGTAATGTATCCCAGACCTGGGTGAGCACTAGGAATTGTTCAATTTACAGCTTCCACTAGTTCTTTTCCCAACCTCACCTCATGCAGTCAAACCCCATTTGTGTACAGTTTAGTTTTCAGGCAGATTCAACATGACTCTAGGTAAATTTCTGGAGCTCTTTCTTTGTTTAACTCCCTTCTTGTCATACTCTGCCCTGAAAATTGTATTCTCTTCCCCCTTCCAAAGCACTAATCTCTGTCTCCTCAGCTCAGTGAGATTACTGTTTCTACTCCCTGTGTCACAGCTCAGAAAGGTCCTCTAGTCTGAAAGCTAAAAAGTTTATAGAAAATCTCGAGCATCACAGTTCTTCTCTACCTATTTTTGAGAACAGCTGTTTCATATTTAGTTTATCAGCAGAGGGCAAGTCTAGTACCAATTACTCCATTATGGCCAGAAGCAGATATCTTCAGGATGGTATTTTTAATACACAAGTTAGGTCCTGTCACTCTGCTCTAAGCTGTTCACTGACTCATTTGAGTCAGAGAAGAAGCCAAAATACTTACCGTGGCCTTCAAGTCTCTGCATGATCTAACTCCCTTGTTACCATTCTTTCGTCTTACCATACTATTCCTCCCCCAGCTTGCTTCAGTCTAACCATATAGAGCTTCTTGCTGTTTCTGGAACCACCAGGCGTGCTCGAGCCTGGGTCCTTTGTGTTTTCTGTTTCCTTTGCTTGGTCAGCACTTTCCCGCCATGGTCACGATTAAACATGAGGCTAACCTGCTCACTTCTCCCAAGCCCTTCAACTTCTCAATAATCATCCTATTTAAGGTTGCTACCAGCTCCTTACCATCACTCCTTTCCTCCCGACTCTGCTCTGATTTTTGTCCCTTATGTATAGTTTCTTAAACTTGAAGATTGTAACCAGAAAACTAAATTTTCCTACCTTCATCAGTTATTATTACCCATTATTAATTAATTGTTGTTTTTCAGTCGCATAGTCATGTCCAACTCTTTGTGGCCCCATGGACTGCAGCACACCAGGCTTCCATGTCCTTCAATATCTCCCAGAGTTTGCTCAAAATCATGTCCATTGAGTCAGCGATGCCATCCAGCCATTTCATCTTCTACCACCCGCTTCTCCTCCTGCCCTCAATTTTTAAATATTACACACATGTTTAAAATTTATGTGCCTGATGTTCTAATAGACTGTACTGTAGTCAGAATGTTCACATTCTAATAATTATAATCAAAGTTTGCCTTGAGCCAATAAACATTTTTCTTTTACACTAGTTATGACTATAATGTGTTAGTATTTCTCTTCTTATGGCAAAAGACTTGTAATACAGTACAGACATCTCAGATATATTTTAATAGAGATAGTCAAACTAAGGCAAAAGTGAGAATATTTTGGCTTTCAGAATTCCAAGAAAGGCTTAAGTAACTAAACCATGAAGAGCAGGGATAGAGGCTGTAGTATGCTGGAGTTGCTTGTGTTGGCTGTCAAGAGCTAATGGTGAGTATCTCTTCCCAGGTCCGTGTTCTGTGATGTCATGTTGGTAGCTTGATACTGACCATGGTGAGATTGTTTCCTCTAGAAGTCAACAAACACTGCAAATCAGAATTCCTCACCACCCCACACCACTCAGCTCCACACAGCCACTTGTTAACTCTCTATTATCACATCTCTGAATTTGAGCAGACATTGAGAATAATTGGTATCAGGGGCTCAAATGCCTTTAAGACTCTTGTTAGAAATCTGAATTCTGCTCTCTAGAGGTTGACTTCTCTCGGGGAAGATGGGTCTGCTCTATCTGGTAAGATAGTTGTCCTGTGATCTCCCGGCTTTTACATATTATCACAGACTCTGATACCACAGAGAAACTCACTTTCTCTGTTTCAGCTTGAAAAATGCCATTGAGTCTCTGATTAGATGTCCACTTCTGAGCAGTCAGTTCAGGAAGTGGAGGTGGGGGTTTGAAAGAGCATGAGGGGCTCGTGGAAATGGTGGGGAATGAGATCGTATAATAACTTGCATATCCCAAAGTAGCCATGCGACTAGGAGTATAAATTTCCAGAAGAAGAGAAGGGCAGTACAGAGCAGACAGTTCTGTGGTGTATACTGTATGTTAAAATGCAAAATTAAGCTAAATTAGAATGCAAAGTACTTCCAAAAACAGCATTAAATATTTAGAGTTCTTTTAAACATAGTTGAGAAATCATTATTTTCATAATACTTTAAGTAAAACATCTTTTTAATGTGGTAATTTAAGCCCTGCAATGAGTTTATTGAAATGTGCTTTTTGTTTAGGGTTTGAACTGCAGTTCCGATTGGGCCCAACTTTACAGGGAAAGGCAGTTACTGTGTATACAAATTACCCACTTCCTGGAGAAGCATTTAATCGAGAAAAATTCCGTTCCCTGGAATGGGAAAATCCAACAGAAAGAGAAGATGATTCTGATAAATACTGTAAACTTAATCTTCAACAAGCTGGATCATTTCAGTATTACTTCCTTCAAGGGTAAGTCTGGTGTTCTGTATATGAAAAAAAGTTAATTTATTCTCTAACTTGATGTTGTCTAACTTGTAACAAGTTATCATATCAGCTATGGCAGTTTTTACAGGAGTTTCTTGGGATGCAATAGAATATAATTCTTTAGTTTCTAGGAAGAAATTGTAAGCCTCATTGCGTATTCAAAGTATTATTATTTTAAGTAATGGCATAAATATTCTAGTATTTTCATTCAACCTGGTTATAGCATTTTATTTAGTTATGTGCTCTATTATTATTGACAGATTTTAGTACAATATTTTTCCTTAAAGCAATATTGTTAGATATATATGCATGTGTTGTTTATGTCCTTATATAGAGACTGGAAAAGGATAAAATGTGGCTTTTCCATTGAATTTCAACTTCAATTATTTTTGAACTGCAACTTTTTTTTAATTAATTAATTTATTTTAATTGGAGGCTAATTACTTTACAGTATTGTACTGGTTTTTGCCATACATTGACATGAATCGGCCATGGGTATACATGTGTCCCCCATCCTGAACCCCCCTCTCACCTCCCTCCCCATCCCATCCCTCAGGGTCATCCCAGTGCACCAGCCCTGAGCACCCTGTCTCATGCATCGAACCTGGACTGGTGATCTATTTCACATATGATAATATACATGTTTCAATGCTATTCTCTCAAATCATTCCACCCTCGCCTTCTCTCACAGAGTCCAAAAGTCTGTTCTTTACATCTGTGTCTCTTTCGCTGTCTCGCATATAGGGTCATCGTTATCATATTTCTAAATTCCATATATATACATTAATATACTGTATTGGTGTTCTTCTTTCTGACTTACTTCACTCTGTATAATAGGCTCCAGTTTCATCCACCTCATTAGAACTGATTCAAATGCATTCTTTTTAATAGCTGAGTAATATTCCATTGTGTATATGTACCACAGCTTTCTTATCCATTCATCTGCTGATGGACATCTAGGCTGCTTCCATATCCTGGCTATTGTAAACAGTACTGGGATGAACATTGGGGTACATGTGTCTCTTTCAATTCTGGTTTCCTCGGTGTGTATGCCCAGCAGTGGGATTGCTGGGTCACAGGCAGTTCTATTTCCAGTTTTTTAAGGAATCTCTGCACTGTTCCCCATAGTGGCTGTACTAGTTTCACTGCAACTTTTTAAAAAGATTTTATGGGCTTCAAAATATGTTTTACAATGGGGTAATTTACTTTCCAGTCACACGATTAGATGAGACTTTTTTTCCTGTCACTAATTAAAAAGATTTTGTTTGTTTTTTTTCCTCAGAAATGAGAAAAGTGGTGGAGGTTACATAGTCGTGGACCCTATTTTACGTGTTGGTGCTGATAATCACGTGTTACCCTTGGACTGTGTTACGCTCCAGACATTTTTAGCCAAGTGTATGGGACCTTTTGATGAATGGGAAAGCAGACTTATGGTTGCAAAAGAATCAGGTAATGTCAGCTTTTTTCTTCTCTTCTTTAAAATAAATGTAATTATCATCTGTGATACACATTATAAAGGCTTTATCCTTTTAATTTCACATCTTAATATATCTAGTAATATAAATAGGTAGAACTCTATGTTCAGTTCAGTTCAGTTCAGCCACTCAGTCATGTCCGACTCTTTGCAACCCCATGAACCGCAGCACGCCAGGCCTGCCTGTCCATCACCAGCTCCCAGACTCTACCCAAACTCATGTCCATTGAGTCGGTGATGCCATCCAACCATCTCATCCTTTGTCATCCTCTTCTTCTCCTGCCTTCAATCTTTCCCAACATCAGGGTCTTTTCAAATGAGTCAGCTCTTCGCATCAGGTGGCCAAAATATTGGAGTTTCAGCTTCAACATCAGTCCTTCCAATGAACACCCAGGACTGATCTCCTTCAGAATGGACTGGTTGGATCTCCTTGCAGTCCAAGGGACTCTCAAGAATCTTCTCCAACACCACAGTTCAAGAGCATCAATTCTTCTGCTCTCACCTTTCTTTATAGTCCAACTCTCACAACCATACATGACTACTGGAAAAACCATAGCCTTGAACTTGATATTTCACTATTCAAATATGCAGATGACACCACCCTTATGGCAGAAAGTCAAGAGGAACTAAAAAGCCTCTTGATGAAAGTGAAAGTAGAGAGTGAAAAAGTTGGCTTAAAGCTCAACATTCAGAAAATGAAGATCGTGGCATCTGGTCCCATCATTTCATGGGAAATAGATGGGGAAACAGTGGAAACAGTGGCAGACTTTATTTTGGGGGGCTCCAAAATCACTGCAGATGGTGACTGCAGCCATGAAATTAAAAGACGCTTACTCCTTGGAAGAAAAGTTATGACCAACCTAGATAGCATATTCAAAAGCAGAAACATTACTTTGCCAACAAAGGTCAGTCTAGTCAAGGCTATGGTTTTTCCAGTGGTCATGAATGGATGTGAGAGTTGGGCTGTGAAGAAAGCTGAGTGCTGAAGAATTGATGCTTTTGAATTGTGGTGATAGAGAAGACTCTTGAGAGTCCCTTGGACTGCAAGGAGATCCAACCAGTCCATTCTGAAGGAGAACAGCCCTGGGATTTCTTTGGAAGGAAAGATGCTAAAGCTGAAACTCCAGTACTTTGGCCACCTCATGTGAAGAGTTGACTCATTGGAAAAGACTCTGATGCTGGGAGGGATTGGGTGCAGGAGGAGAAGGGGATGACAGAGGATGAGATGGCTGGATGGCATCACTGACTCGATGAACGTGAGTCTGAGTGAACTCCAGGAGTTGGTGCTGGACAGGGAGGCCTGGCATGCTGCAATTCATGGGGTTGCAAAGAGTCAGACACGACTGAGCGACTGAACTGACTGACTGAATTGAACCTACAAAAAATGGCAAATTATATGGTTCAACTTAATAATTAAGGAACTCTATATAAAATGAGGTTATTATTGTCTCTTAAGACTTTACTTTGACATGTAAAATTAGTAAGCTACTAAAATATTGGAAAATGTATTATCATTATATATAATTTTAATTTAACAAGCATTTAACGTGAAAGTCGTGTGCTGCCATACATACCAAAGTAAAATATCACTTAAATTGTATTTTACTAAGTAAAGCATAGTGTTAATTTTCTACTTTCAATTTGAGTGTAGAGTGAAAAAAGAAATGAGAGGCTCCCTGGCTTAACTAAAAGAATACAAGCACTATGGAACATTAAAACTAGGAGAAAGATGTACTGATGTACTTGCATAGGGTATATTTTCTACATATAAATATATCCATTCCAGAAATAGAAATTGAATCCCTAATAGTAACTGGGCACTCTCTTTGATTTTTTTTCAAATACATCATCTCATTGTCCTTATCTTGTATGTGAGGAAACTGATAATCCTGAAAGATTTAAGTAGACTTGCTTAAATCACTTCTGGTACAGCTAGGATTTGAACTCAAGTCTTTAACCCCTTCTCTTGTGGCATGGTTGCCTTGCCATTTAGAATTACTTATGGAAATTTAAGGGCTTCCCAGGTGGCTCAGTGGGTAAAGAATCTGCCTGCAATGCAGGAGACACAGGTTCAATCCCTGGGTTGGGAAGATCTCCTAGAGGAGGACATAGCAACCCACTCTAGTATTCTTGCCTGGAGAATCCCATGGACAGAGGAGCCTGGTGGGCTACAGTCCATGTGGTCACAAAGAGTCGGACACGACTGAAGCTCCTGAGCACACATGCAGGCATGGAAGTTTAACCTTACAATGTATATACTTCGTTTTAGGTATGTCTTTTCTCATAGTGGCCTTTGTTTATCTTCTTGTGTTGCAGGCTACAACATGATTCATTTTACCCCACTGCAGACTCTTGGACTATCCAGGTCGTGCTATTCCCTTGCTGATCAGTTAGAATTAAATCCTGACTTTTCAAGACCTAATAAAAAGTACACCTGGACTGATGTTGGACAGCTGGTGCAAAAATTGAAAAAGGAATGGAATATGCTTTGTATAACTGATGTTGTCTACAATCATACTGGTATGAACTTCATTAACTACTTTTATTACTTTTAATGAGAATATTATATGTTAATTATTTCATTCCTTGCTTTTTTATATAACAAAATTTGAAAACACAAGTAATGATTAGGTGTCCTTCAATTTAAAAAATGCCTTTAGATAGTACCACTTTTTTTTTTCAAAGAAAGCAGTATTAATTGAAGATATAATTAAAACATAAGTATTTTACATGTAATGATTATAAAAACAGGATTATGATCATAGGAAAAAAGCGACATATTTCAACTTACAGCATTAATACTTTCCAGAACAACAAATGAATCCTGTATAGCGATAGCTCTCGTACCCTAGCATGTATTTGGAAAAAACTGAATGATGTTATTTGAAGAGAAAATTAATGGTAAATTCTTAAAACTTTATTATATCTTTTACATGTTAACAGATATTACTAAAGTTAACCTGTTTTAGGTCCCAAGATTTCTTTCCAATATCCAGTTCCTTAAAATACATTCTAAGTTTCCAGATGCTGATCCTCAGGAACGTCAGCTGTCATTGCAGCTGGGCCTGGAGGAGCCTCTAGTCCTGATCAGAGTGCGGCTTGCAAATACTCTCTTCTATTTGCTGTGGTGTAGAGAAGTCAGAAAACCACTGATTTACATATGTAAACAACAGGGATTCCAGGTGGTTCAAAACATTTAACAACAACAACAAAAATCTCTGCCGTGTCATAAAATCATTTCCCAAATAACCGTAGCAACTATGAAGATATTTAAAAACTCAAAGATTCAGTTCATCAATATAAATAATAATCTCTAAGTATAATAATAAAAATTCAAAGTTAGGCGAAGTAGGTGTATTCTAAAGTGTGTTGTTTCTGCCTGCACCTGAAAACTAGGCATCAGGGTTCACAGGGAAGACTTCCTAACATCCAAGAAATCGATAGTCTTCACTTGAAAATTTGACATTATTGATAACCACTTTGACATCTTTTACTATTATTCACATCAAATTTATCAAACCACACAATGGAATTGTACAAATTATGATATGACTTAGGCATCTGTAACAGAGAGACAGAAAAATATAGTGACGTAAGACCGAAATTATACTTATTTCTCTAAAAAATTAAGTAGGCATTCTAAGATTCGTGTGGTAGCCCACCCATGATAGGGAACTGAGTTCTTTCTCTCATGATGCCGTGCTGTCCAGAACTTTTGCTTCCGTCTTTTCATCAAACATAGCCACTCCAGTTCCTGGTACCACCTTCTGCCCAGTAGAAACGAAGAAAGGGAAGTAATGTCTTTTAAGGGCCTGATCTTGTGTATATATCACTTCCGCTCACATTGCATCAGATGGGATTTTGTCTCTTGTCACACCTAACTATAAAGGAGCTTGCAGTATACAGTCTTTTGCTTGTCAGCTGTGTCTATCACTGAACCTTGAGAATTCTGTTACTAAAGGGACAAAGGGAGTATAAAATTTGGGGTACAGTCACAGACTGTGTCAGAGACTATTTCTAAAGCATTTGAGAGATTCTGTGTAATATAAAAGAAGTGAACATTACTTCCACCTTACTTGGAAAGTGTTGCATATCATAATGTCTTTTCCACAAAACAGGTTTTCATTAAAAAGTTACTTTCCAGGGGAAGTCGATTTCCAGGATGGCAGTATGAGTGCTTCACAGACCCTCTACCCTGCAAAACAGCTATAACTGGTGCAAATTATTTTTAAAAAACTAGTCTCTGAACATTGCCCTAAGGGTATTCAGCATATAGAGAGACATTTATTCAAGAAAATCTATTAAATCTCAAAAAGAGTAGTCAGCCTATGACATTTGAACCACAACTCCCTCTGTCCGCTGCCTCAGATCAGAGTGATGATATGTCTGTTCCTAGCAGATGCTGCCAAGGACCCCAGGCTCCCTTTCTCCCTGTGCTTGAAAAGGGCAGGTGCCCAGCATTTCTCATTTTCCACTTTCAGCACTATATTACAGAAACTATTCTAGGCAAGAGCGGATGAACAATCTGGGACTCCCTTCCTCCACCCAGCCCCCATTTATGGAGAGAAAGTTCTACCCCATGCATAGCAGGTCAAGAATACTGAGCCCTTGCCCAGCTTGCTTGTGGGGTTGGGGTTCCACACGTGGAGAGCTAAGCCAAGAAAACCAGAGGTTACTGTCTCTGCTACCAATGGTGAAACAGTGACACACGTGTTCTGCCCAGGGGAAGAGATGTGCAGGAGAAACAGAGCCAGAATGGAATAACTTTATTTGGCACATAGCAGGGGAAGCTCATGCCCGTGAGCACTGTTGAAAACAGTGGTAAACAATCAGGAGGATACTGGTATCTTCATGAGAGTAACAGCCTATGCCATAGGCCAGCTAGTAGTCCAACAGAGAAAACCAGGGAAAGAGACAGTAAAGCAGAGCTTCCTACGGTCAGAACAGACTTCAGAGACAAGCTTCAAAGACTGCCCCTGCCAAAGGACCCAGATTTAACTGGGTCATATTGTGGTGCAGTTTATGCTCTGGAATATTATAAAAAAATCATAGCACAGTCAGCCTCAGTAACAGCTCAGGAGAGTAATAGCTGAGTGTAATAGCTGATACCAATAGAAGCATACAGCTTAATTCAGTTCAGTTCAGTTCAGTCACTCAGTTGTGTCTGACTCTTTGTGACCCCATGGACTGTAGCACTCCAGGCCTCCCTGTCCGTTGCCAACTCCTGGAGTTTACTGAAACTCATGTCCATTGAGTCGGTGATGCCATCCGACCACCTCATCCTCGGTCATCCCCTTCTCCTCCTGCCTTCAGTATTTCCCACCATCAGGGTCTTTTCAAAAGAGTCAGTTTTTCACATCAGATGGGCAAAGTATTGGAGTTTCAGCTTCAGCATCAGTCCTTCCAATGAATATTCAGGACTTATTTCCTTTAGGATGGACTAGTTGGATCTCTTTGCAGTTCAAGGGACTCTCAAGAGTCTTCTCTAACACCACAGTTCAAAAGCATCAATTCTTCAGCACTCAACTTTCTTTATAGTCCAACTCTTACATCCATACATGACCACTGGAAAAACCAGAGCTTTGACTAGATGGACCTTTGTTGGCAAAGTAATATCTCTGCTTTTTAATATGCTGTTTAGGTTGGTCATAACTTTTCTTCCAAAGAGCAAGTGTCTTTTAATGTCATGGCTGCAGTCACCATCTGCAGTGATTCTGGAGCCCAAAAAAATAAAGTCTGACACTGTTTCCACTGTTTCCTCATCTATTTGCCATGAAGTGATGGGACCAGATGCCATGATCTTAGTTCTCTGAATGTTGAGTTTTAAGCCAACTTTTTCACTCTCCTCTTTCACTTTCATCAAGAGGCCCTTTTCTTCTTCTTCACTTTCTGCCATAAGAGTGGTGTCATCTGCATATCTGAGGTTATTGATATTTCTCCCAGCAATCTTGATTCCAGCTTTTGCTTCATCCGACCCAGCGTTTCTCATGATGTACTCTGCATATAGGTTAAATAAGCAGGGTGACAATATACAGCCTGGACGTGTTAATAGACAGCTTAATAGACTTGACGGCTTAATAGACTACCTCAGAGGCTACACACTGTGGGGGAATAGACTTCCCTAAAATATTCCAGACAAGCAACCAAAAAGACCTGGAGGGGATGGGATCAGTATCCAAATTTTCTGCAATCATATTATCTAATTACCAATACCCAGCAAATAATTGAGACATGTAAAGAAACAGCAAAGTGCAACCCTTACACAAGAAAAAAGCAGGCAATAGAAATCACCTTTGAGAAGTCCTAGATGTCCTACTTGAAACAGACTTTAAAGCAAGTATTATAAATGTATTTAGAGAACTAAAGGAAACCAACTTAAAGCTATAAAGGATATTTTATAATGATATCCCATAAAGAGAGAATATCATAAATAAAAAAAATTTTTAAGAGCCAAATGAGAACTCTGAAATTGAAAAGTAAATAACCAAACTGAAAAATTCAGTTACAGCTGTTCAGCAGTATACTTGAGTTGACAGGAGAATGGATTAGTGAATAGTGATTATGCAATGTAAAGAACAGAAAGAAAAAAAGATAAAAATGAACAGAGCTTCAGTGGAATGTGGGACATGGAAATACCAGAAGGAGAGGAAAGAATGGAAAAAATACTTGAAGAACTAATGACTGAAAACCTCTTAATCTTCAGCATCAGTTTACACATTCTAAGACTCAGGGATCTCCAAGAACCATAAACAAAAGAGAACCACGCTCAGACACATCATAGTAAACATTTTGAAAGACAAAGACTTAGGGAATCTTGAAAGTAATATCTTGAAGGAAGGTATTGTCAGAGTCAAAAAAAATTCAAATATATGCTGTCTACATGCCACATACTTTAAATTCAAAGATACAAATAGTTTGACCATAAAAGGATGGAAAAAGATAAACCTGAACTGTTAGCTTGGAAGTCCCTCTCTGACCACCGCTACGATGGCTTAGCCCTGTGCATGCACAAGGTCTTCCAGACTGCCAGAGGTGAAGTGACTTGTTTTTAATGCCGGCTTCCTAGAACTCACCCCGGGTCAGGGTGTGCTTCATTGTTCACTCAGTCTTTGGTTAGAGGTTGTATTTAAGTCCCTTCGCCAGTGACTTTCTGTCCTGTGTTGATGGGTGTGTATGTGGTTTGAGACACATTGTGGTTTGACATTAGGCTTTCAAGTCTAATGTCCTTCTAGGATACCCCTGAGTGGGTGCAGCCTAGCACACGCGTCCAGCCTTCCCAAACCCCGTAGTTGCCAGTGGTCCCAGTAGGGTTCTTCTCAGCAATCTCTTTCCCTGGTTCTCTCTATGAAATTTCTGGTCATTCTAATGTTCTTCTTGTATCATGGAGCTATTAGCATTCTCTTAACTGCGCCTCATCAAGGTCTCTGTTATTTTCAACAGCATTAGGCACAGAGTTCTCCACTCACCCTGCCTAATAAATTCAGTCCTTTCAGGCAAAGCTCTTCAACCTTGTAGCCTGTCATGCCTCTTGAGCAGAACACCTGTGCCACTGCCCACTTTTCCTGGGGCAGCCATTCTGACTGTGTTCAGGCAGGAGGCGTCAGTCTCTGATCTTCTTGGTTGTCCCTCCCATGTGGAACCTCCTCCCTATGAGCAAGCTCCAAGTCTGCGGGGCAAGTAGAGCCCCAGTATTCTGGGCCCCCCACAGCTCGAGTAGGACAGTTACCCTACACGTTGGAATTTGGTGAAGGAAAAGAGTCAAGGTTTTCTCTGCCTGCAACCTAGAATAGAGCTTTTACAGCTTAGAGCTAGAGGGAGTGAGAAACAGGCAGCCTTTGCCTCCCAGAATGAAACTCACCCTAGACAAGGAGTTGGGAGGAGAGGGCATTGCCATATTAGCCACATCTGCCTGGAGTAGAGCAACTCGGGTAGAGCTTCCACAACACACAGACTGAGTGAATGGCTGAGTGAATACAGGAGCAGACTGCGGTGGGAAGAAGAATGAGAGTGTGGGGAGAAAGTAGAAGCAGTAGATGCAGGTTGTTTGGTCTTGATACTAATAGATGCTGCAGAACTTAGGAAAATAACTGTATTTAGATAAGATGTGTGTTTGTATTTGTAGCTTTGGGGAGATACAAGCATATTTAAAGATCCAGAAGAAAGAATCTCACCTCCCTCCCCTCTCAGACAACAAAATAAGACATGATATGTAGGGGGAAAAATATAAATGACATTTTACATCCAAAAGATGCTTAAGAGGCAGAATCTAGAGCTAGATGGGGCCAAAGAAAGGTCTCTCACTTAGGAGACCAGAAGTAAGAAGGAGGAGCTTCAAGAGATAGTACATTTCAGGGGCTCTTTTCCTGCCCTACAACTGAACAGCCAGACACTGAGAAGCCTAAACCAGAGTTGAAGATGCAGGTAACTTTATGCCATAAAGGGAACGAGGTCCTTTGGGTTTAGAAGGAGCATTCCAAAATATTGTTCTCCTAAGGACCATCAAGACAGGCAGAAGACAAGACCCTTCTTAACTCCCACCATAATAGTAAATATGTTATATGATGATATAATGAATCAGTGTTGATCCTATTTACTGTCAGTTAAAAACTCCTACAACAGAAAAGAAAAATGTATGGTCAAATAGATGGTAGGATACCACAACCAAAAAGTTGTTTTCATACCACTACAGTATCATTATAAAATATTGATGTCTAACATATAAGAAAATGAGTGATAGAGGTTGATATTGTATTTCAGCTTTAATCTTAACCTCAGTCTAATTACATGATAATCCTTTATGTTTCCTTTTTCTTTAAGCTGCTAATAGTAGATGGCTCCAGGAACATCCAGAAAGTGCATATAACCTTGTGAATTCCCCACACTTAAAACCTGCCTGGGTCTTAGACAGAGCACTTTGGCACTTATCCTGTGATGTTGCAGAAGGGAAATACAAAGACAGAGGAGTACCTGCTTTGATCGAAAATGACCATCAAATGAATGTCAGTATGTATGGAGGAATACCACACTTTTAGTACACAATTTCTAAAATATAAATTAAATGTCTTTTTGAAGATCATTTAGAACCTGTCTTTTAAGGTGCTTAAATAATACTTAGTAAGATGATTTTAAATATGTGTTCTAACTATTAATATTTTTCAGTGCATTCGAAAAGTAATTTGGGAGGATATTTTTCCAAAGACTCAACTCTGGGAATTTTTCCAAGTAGATGTTCACAAAGCAGTCGAGCAATTTAGAGGACTTCTTACACAAGGTAAAGGTTATACACTAGAATGTTACCATCAATTTTAAGAAATTTAGTATTACTCTTCTCTTAGTTAACACAGTATTAAATCTGTTATTATTATATGATATTTGTGTTGTTTCTGATGCTCTAACACTATGATTCTGGAGGCTATCTGTGAGTTAGCAGAGATCTTTAAAGGCCGTGTCATTCAGTTCAGTTCAGTCGCTCAGTTGTGTCCGACTCTTTGGGACCCCATGGACTGCAGCACCCCAGGCCTCCCTGTCCATCACCAATCCCCGGAGCCTACTCAAACTCATGTCCATCGAGTCAGTGATGCCATCCAACCATCTCGTCCTCTGTGTCCCCTTCTCCTCCCACCTTCAATCTTTCCCAGCATCAAGGTCTTTTCCAGTGAGTCGGTTCTTCGCATCAAGTGGCCAAACTATTGGAGTATCAGCTTCAGCATCAGTCCTTCCAATGAATATTCAGGACTGATTTCCTTTAGGATGGACTGGTTGGATCTCCTTGCAGTCCAAGGGACTCTCAAGAGTCTTCTCCAACACCACAGTTCAAAAGCATCAGTTCTTTCATAATACACAATTATTTCCCTTGGGGACTGCTTCTTATATTGATTCCTTAGCACAATGCTCAGAATACCATACAGCTCAATATTACATTTGTTAAATGAAAGTTTAACATGGCAGGTAAATAGAACAGATTATTTCAGCTGCCAAAAACTCAAAACAGGCTTCAAAACTGAGAGATGTGATTGTCTTCTGTTGGCTAATGTAGGAATCTTAACTGAGGTAGTTGATGGTACCTCAGTTAACTTAGCTAAGTTCTAGTTGATGGTACCTACCATTAACACTGGGCTTCCCAGGTGGCATTATTCGTAAAGATACCACCTACCAATGCAGGAGATATAAGAGACATGGGTACCATCCCTGGGTCAGGAAGATCTCCCGGAGCAGGGCATGGCAACCCACTCCAATATTGTTACCAGGAGAATCCCATGGACAGAGGGAGCTTGGTGGGCTGTGGTCCATAGGGTCGCAAAAGGTCAGACACGACTGAAGCAACTTAGCATTCACATATGCACTATTGCTGCTGCTGCTGCTGCTAAGTTGCTTCAGTCGTGTCCGACTCTGTGCAACCCCAGAGACGGCAGCCCACCAGGCTCCCCCGTCCCTGGGATTCTCAAGGCAAGAACACTGGAGTGGGTTGCCATTTCCTTCTCCAATGCATGAAAGTGAAAAGTGAAAGTGAAGTCGCTCAGTCGTGTCTGACTCTTCACGACCCCATGGACTGCAGCCCACCAGACTCCTCCGTCCATGGGACTTTCCAGGCAAGATTACTGGAGTGGGGTGCCGTTGCCTTCTCCGAAAGCACCATTAAGACCACCTAATTACTAGTGAGACTGACTCAGATACTAGCCAGTAGCAAAGGTAAAGAAACAAATCTCCAAATTAAGGACATAATTAACCTTAAGAAGTTAATCTCTGTGTCCCTAATAAAGTAGGATAGGAAAAACCATGCCAAAAGAGAAATTAGGATTTTTTAGGAAGCTTTTAGAGAAATAATAAAGAATATATCTGCAATTAGTATAGGACAACCTAAGAGCAAGAATCTTTGAAGGCTCTTAAAATAAGAAATCCTCTTCCTTATCCAGAAAGTTGAGCTTGAGTAAGGCCCAGAAATACTGCCCTCAAAGTCAAAGTCATTATGATTTGAGGCCCTGGAAGCTTCGGGTCAGGTTCACTCTTCAGCTTTCACATTTGTGTAACATCTTAATACATGAATTTTTTATATTATCTTTCCTTCATGTTTTATCTTACTGAAGTGCCTCCATTTTCCCTTTTCTCTGATGTTTATAAACTGTATTATTTATTTACAATTATGTATGCTCACAGTAAAGAAAAAAAGCCAAATAATACAACTATATAATAAATGGAATGTGTAACTTCCTCTCCTCCAAAATCTACTTACTAGAAGGAACTATTATTTAATAGTCTCTTGTGTTTCTTTTCAGACTCTTTTTTGAAAGAAATTCCAATTTTATATAGTTAGGTACATATAAATTACATTCATAAATTTTATATTTATATCTATTTTATACACATAAATAAGACTGCAGTATACAGACTGTTTAACAAGTTGTTCTTTTAGTTGACAACATGATCTTATTACAGCTCATTATTTCTTTTTAACTTCTAGATAGCAATATACTGCGTTAAAGTACTTGAATTCCTTTTAACCATTTTGGTAGGTTATTTGTAGTTCATTTCTCATTCATTCATTTAATACATTTTTATTGAGTCACATATTATGTGCGAGGCACTGATCCAGGTAGGGGGATTCAGAGGTGAATGTAGCAAACCCTGGATCTAGAGGAATTTATATTCTTACAACTGATACTATAGAAAATAAATCCTTGTGCATGTTAACTTTACTGGCTTTCTGACTAAATCAGTAGGACAAATTATTAGGCAGAATTCATGGGTCAAAGAGTATACAAATTTAATGATAAATTTGTAATAGATGTTGTCAAATTGCTTTTCAATACAAATTGTACCAGTTTATGTTATCACTAACTGTAACATCACCAACATTAGCTACTATTTAATCTTTGTCAATAGGCAAAATATTCATTATTTTTATTTATATTTCTTTGGTTATGAATGAAACATCTTTTCATGTTTTAATTAGCCATTTATAATTCTTCCATTAATTGCCTTTTAATGTTCTTCCCATATTTTTCTGTTGGGTTGCTCATCTTTTTCATATTGACTTATTATTACTGGTGGTTCCTTACTATAGTGGCCTCAGCTATATCCTCCTATTATGCTATTGATCTTTTAATCCTTGTTGACGGTGGTTTTCTCTCCTCACTGTAACCAAATTTATTGATCTTTTCTTTTATGGCTTCTAATTTCACATTGTGCATAGACCTTCAAACAACATTCTGTTTTCTTCTGATAATCTTATTTACAGTTTACTTTTAAATATTTAATAGACCTGGAATTTATATAAAGAAGATATTAACTTTATTTAATTTTAAAAAGTAATACTGGGTTGATATTCCATCCTTTTAAACTGGTTTGGGATACCACCATAATACTTCATAATGTATAATCATATACTGAATATTCATGGCTCTGTTATCTGTGCTATTCCACTGATCTGTCTTATACTCTAGCAATATGAAAGACTTTTATAATATACACTGATTGTGTAGTTTTACCTCTTTTTTAAACACTTCTTGGCATTTTTTCATGTATGTTACTCTTCCAAATTAACCTCAGAAACTACATCTTTAAATCTATTTATTCTTTATCTTACTTTGTGCTTTTATAAGCCATTTCATTTAGAATAAGCCAGATATTAATTAATTAAAGTAAAATCAAACCCAGTGGAGGCAATCCTCCACTGATTTACTAGAAACAAGTTCAGAATAAGAATGAAAACTCTCCCTACAAAGCATTTATTTACTTTTTTCATTTTTTATTATTATGTAAGAGGAGAATGCTAGTTGGTGAAACGGAAAAAATATAAAAACAAACTTGTCTGCTTCGTTCAGAGAAAGTCAAGTTGTTAATAAGACTTACTTTTTAAAATAGAAAGCAATCTTTGAGGAAAAAGAACTCCTAAAGTTAGTGTCTTTGGTAGCACCTGGGAAGAAAATGTGTACCATCAACACTAGACCATTCAGGTATGACCTAAATCAAATCCCTTATGATTACACAGTGGAAGTGACAAATAGATTCAAGGGATTAGATCTGATAGAGTACCTGAAGAACTATGGATGGAGGTTCGTGACATTGGACAGGAGACGGGGATAAAGACCATCCCCAAGAAAAAGAAATACAAAATGGCAAAATGATTGCCTGAGGAGGCCTTACAAATAGCTGAGAAAAGAAGAGAAGCAAAAAGCAAAGGAGAAAAGGAAAGATATACCGATTTGAATGCAGAGTTCTAAAGAATAGCAAGAAGAGATAAGAAAGCCTTCCTCAGCAATCAATGCAAAGAAATAGAGGAAAACAATAGAATGGAAAAGACTAGAGATCTCTTGAAGAATATCAGAGATACCAAAGGAGCATTTCATGCAAAGATGGGCACAATAAAGGGCAGAATGGTATGGACCTAACAGAAGCAGAAAATATTAAGAAGAGGTGGCAAGAATACACAGAAAAACTACACAAAAATGACCCAGATAACCACGATGGTGTGATCACTCACCTAGAGCCAGACATCCTGGAATGTGAAGTCAAGTGGGCCTTAGGAAGCATCACTACAAACAAAGATAGTGGAGGTGATGAAATTCCAGTTGAGCTCTTTCAAACCTTAAAAGATGCTGTGAAAGTGCTGCACTCAATATGCCAACAAATTTGGAAAACTCAACAGCAGCCACAAGACTGGAAAAGGTCAGTTTTCATTCCAATCCCAAAGAAAGGCAATGCCAAAGAATGCTCAAACTACCGCACAGTTGCACTCATCTCACACGCTAGTAAAGTAATGCTCAAAATTCTCCAAGCTAGGCTTCAACAGTATGTGAACCATTAATTTCCAGATGTTGAAGCTGGATTTAGAAAAGGCAGAGGAACCAGAGATCAAATTGCCAACAGCTGCTGGATCATCAAAAAAGCAAGAGAGTTCCAGAAAAACATGTATTTCTGCTTTATTGACTATGCCAAAGCTTTTGACTGTGTGGATCACAACAAACTTGTAAAAAATTCTTCAAGAGATGGTAATACCAGACCACCTGAGCTGCCTCTTGAGAAATCAAGAGGCAAGTCAGGAAGCAACAGTTAGAACTGGGCATGGAACAACAGACTGGTTCCAAATCGGGAAAGGAGTACATCAAAGCTGTATAATGTCACCCTGCTTATTTAACTTCTATGCAGAGTACATCATGAGAAACGCTGGGCTGGAAGAAACACAAGCTGGAATCAAAATTGCCAGGAGAAATATCAGTAACCTCAGATATGCAGAGGACACCACCCTTATGGCAGACAGCAAAGAACTAAAGAGCCTCTTGATGAAAGTGAAAGAGAAGAATGAAAAAGTTGGCTTAAAACTTAACATTCGGAAAACTAAGATCGTGGCATCCGGTCCCATCACTTTATGAGAAATAGATGGGGAAACAGTGGAAACAGTGGCAGACTTTTATTTTTTGGGGCTCCAAAATCACTGCAGATGGTGATTGCAGCCATGAAATTAAAAAATGCTTGCTCCTTGGAAGGAAAGTTATGACCAACCTAGACAGCATATTAAAAAGCAGAGACATTCCTTTGCCAACAAAGGTCCTTCTGGTCAAGGCTATCGTTTTTCCAGTGGTCATATATGGATGTGAGAGTTGGACTATAAAGAAAGCTGAGCGCCAAAGAATTGATGCTTTTGAACTGTGGTGTTGGAGAAGACTCTTGAGAGTCCCTTGGACTGCAAGGAGATCCAACCAGTCCATCCTAAAGGAAATCAGTCCTGAATATTCATTGGAAGGACTGATGCTGAAGCTGAAACTCCAGTACTTTGCCCACCTGGTGCGAAGAACTGACTCATTGGAGAAGACCCTGATGCTGGGGAAGATTGAAGGCGGGAGGAGAAGGGAACAACAGAGGATGAGATGGTTAGAAGGCATCACTGACTCAATGGACATGGGTTTGAATAAGCTCCAGTAGTTGGTAATGGACAGGGAAGCCTGGGGTGCTGCAGTCCATGGGGTCACAAAGAGTCAGACATGACTGAGTGACTGAACGGAACATCTTTAGTGCCCTAAAAAACGTATAGAATACCTGAATACTAATCGAAGCAGTAAGGTGGGGACTGGGGTTGAACGGGTGGGAATTGCGTTTTTCTTCTACAGTGTTGTTTTTTTTTCCCCAGTCAGGATCTCTCTCTCCTCTTTACCCAACGCCGCCTCTCTCTCTCTTTCCTTCTGTGTGTGTGTGTGTGTGTGTTAGGTTTTTGCAGAAGGATACGTAGGGAGGTAGGAAGGAATGCTTATGAAATAAATAGTTCTTTTATTTTCTAAGAAAAAAACAATAAACTAAAAGTATGAAATAAGTAACAGTTATAATCTCCTTATATATATCTGCATTTAAGATATAATATTTTCTTTTTCAGAAAATAGGAAAGCAACAAGGCCTGATCCAGATCACCACCTTAAGATAATTCAGGATCCTGAATACAGACGGCTTGGCTGCACTGTAGATATGAATGTTGCTCTAGCAACTTTTATACCACATGAGTATGTTTTATATTTTACTACATACTAAAGAATAATATTGCTTGTAAACCTTTATGACTATTCTGATTACATTTATGGTATTATTTTTATGCTATTTGTTAACAGCCTGAATAAAAAATGAAATAAAGTAATTCCCTATAATTACTACTTCCAACACATGACATTTCCCCTTTTGTAGTAAAAATGTATACAACTGGAAAATTTCTTAAGTCTTAATTAAGGTCCTAAGTTTCTATGACCCGTATTAGAAAAATTTTTAATGTAGAGTTTGTAGAACCATTAAATAATGTTCGTATTGCTTTATCTACTTCAAGCAATGGGCCAGCCGCAATTAATGAATGCTGCAATTGGTTCAGGAAGAGAATTGAGGAATTAAATTCGGAGAAGCATCAACTCATTAACTATCATCAGGAACAGGTTTTACCTACTTCTTTTGAACTGCTGTTTTTCTTTGAGTTTTAATACTGTGTTTTGTTGTTGTTATTGACATAAGTTCATGTTTTCTAGGCAGTTAATTGCCTTTTGGGAAATGTGTTTTATGAACGACTGGCTGGCCATGGTCCTAAACTAGGACCTGTTACTAGAAAACATCCTTTGGTTACCAGGTATTCCATTTTTGTTTTCTTCTCATGAAAGGTTAAAAATTGAAAATTGTACTAAACTCTTCAAATTAACCTAAATTTGAATTTCCTTGAATGTGTTACCCAGTATGTTTCTTAAATTGAAATAGCAGTTTTGATCTGGTAACTAGGCTTAATATTAATTAATTTTGTTAGGCAAATCTTTAGTTAGAGAAACTATCATCAGTATGAACCAGTTTATAATCATTTACATTCATGTTTCTGGAGGACTGCATACTTACTAATAATTTCAATGTTAAGCAAATTAAGCTAGTATTTAGCTCCTTATAAGTAATGTACAGCAGAGATTAGGCAACTGAAGCATAGTAAAAACTTTTGCAAAATAATGTCAATACTTTAGTGATTTTCTTATTCATTCTATGAGATTTTTAAAGTTATTACTTAGAATGTTAATCAGATATACTATAATACTAACTCAATTTCTCAAATCCTACTAGATTTACTCAAAATTTCTGATGATTTTTTCACCTGTATTGAAGTTTATTTCTTATTTCTTATAAATGGTGTCAAACTAATCTTATCTATTCTGTTCATTAGGGACAAAGTTTAATTTTAATGGTATTAATTCAGATTTTCTCCAAGGAATTTCCTGTATGGATTTCATACTTCATTGTATCTCCCTAGATATTTTACTTTCCCCTTTGAAGACATATCCCTCTCTGTAGAAGAATCAATGATTCATGTTCCAAATAAAGCTTGTTTTCTGATGGCACATAATGGATGGGTAATGGGAGATGATCCCCTTCGAAATTTTGCTGAACCAGGTATGTCATTTTTATTAACTTCTCTATGGACAGGGAAATAAAAGTTCATGGCAAGCTCAGAATATAAATTGTTTGTTGATTTTGTTCCCCGAGTAGGCTAATGATTTTTAAATTGTTTCATTGGTGATGCCAGAGGTGCATACAGTTTGAGAGAAGAGAAGGAACTGACAGAATGAGATTCAGCTTCTTTCTCCTTCTTTCCTTTTCTACCCCTATCTCCTCAAACAGAAGAGTTCTCATATATCTATTTGATATTATGGTTCTACAGAAGATTTTATTTGGGCAACTCATTTGTACACAAATGTACTCATTTGCATCTTTAAAAAGCCATCTGAACCTGTATGGTTACAACTGTTTATTGTAAGAGATATTTTCACTGATTAGCTAGAGGAGTATTTAAGATATTTGAATGACAGTTAAACTAGAAAACAATTGTTTTTAGATTCCCTCTTACTTAATGCTAGCTTCTTATTTCTTATAGCTGTTTCATTGCCAGGAATAATTTTGCAAGGGACCTATCGATATATTTATTTTTTAACATTTTAGAATCAGAAGCCTGTTTTTATGACATTAAATTTAATTCAGAAGTCTCATTTTTTTAAAAAAACATGTAGCTTTGCATTTAAGTATCTCTGCCATCTCCTTTCCAGCCATTGGAAGTGAAAAATGATACTTTGCTCTACACCATGGATTTAATGTAACATATTGCCAAAAATTGGTAGCAAGGTGGAGATGGAGCTTTAAATGGTTTTGGTATAGCTTTAAAGGCTCATGATATTACTATTACTGTTTTCCTTTAAGAAGCAACTTGAATTTTTACTATTAAGCACATGTTTTTAGAAGAGAATGTAAGGTACAGTTTTAGCAAAATAGATAGGAGATCTAAATTACTATCAATTTTTTAAAACTTTATCCCATACCATTTTAGATATAATTTTAACCTATATATGGCTTGTGTTAGAAATAATAAATGTGATTTTAAAACAACAGTTTTTCCTTGAAATACATATTTTCATTTTATTCCTTGAACCATTGAAAGCAAGCTCCTTTTTTAACAGGTTCAGATGTTTATCTAAGGAGAGAACTTATTTGCTGGGGAGACAGTGTTAAATTACGCTATGGGAAAAAACCAGAGGACTGTCCTTATCTCTGGGCACACATGAAAAAATACACAGAAATCACCGCAACTTATTTCCAGGGAGTCCGTCTTGATAATTGTCACTCAACACCTCTTCATGTAGCAGAGGTACAGATAAATAATTCATCTATGTTAAAGAAATCAGTGTCCTTTCCTAGCTTTCCTTAATAAGAGTGTACAAATACATGTTTCCTTTTGCTTGTTGAATGCTAACAGTAATATGGTGGTAGTATTTTAAAACTTGCATAATTTGCATAATTCCGAGAATTTTTGATGCAGATATTATGGAGTACTGGGCATAAAACGTATGAGTTAATATTTTTATTTAAGTTAGGGACATTATATTGTCTCTGATAATACACATACAACAATATGCCATATATATTATTAAAATATTATTAATATTTTAATGTTAATATTTTAAAAGAATTAACCTTGTTAATAATTTAACAATATATAAATATTAATTTGTCTTATTCTTATTATTAGGTTAGTTTCAATAAATTAGTAGCCACTGTGAAGTCATATTGGAGAAGGCAATGGCACCCCACTGCAGTACTCTTGCCTGGAAAATCCCATGGACGGAGGAGCCTGAAAGGCTGCAGTCCATGGGGTCGCTGAGGGTCAGACATGACTGAGCAACTTCACTTTCACTTTTCACTTTCATGCACTGGAGAAGGAAATGGCAACCCAAGCCAGTATTCTTGCCTGGAGAATCTCAGGGACAGGGGAGCCCGGTGGGCTGCCATCTATGGGGTCGCACAGAGTCGGACACGACTGAAGTGACTTAGCAGCAGTGAAGTTATGTAGCTTATTTCATATTATAATAATTATTTAAACACTAGCATTAAAAAAAATAATAATAAATAAACACTAGCATTATAGCATATTGAAGATAGTTTGTCTCACTGATTCAATTTTCTTATAATATGGAAATATAATTATATGTAAATGTAAACATAAAAATGTTCTGTTCCTCTTCAGGTTTTTTATAGTAACGTAAGCAATGCCAACATTTATAGTGTTATCTTTTATGAAACATAAAAGATAATGCTTTAAATTTTATATAATACTATAAATGCTATAAATTTTATATAATTTATAGCATTATCTTTTATGTTTACAGCTTTGTAAACACTTTAGAGTTTCATTCTATTTGTAAGATCTTTGAAACTTTCCTAGTGACAAGTTAGTGTTCTATGGAAATGTGTGCTTATCTGAAAAACATCTATTTCTATCATTTTAAAGCAGTATTATAATGCATATGTTTCAAGTCCTGTGATGAAAAATTGCTTTGATTTGAAAGAATTTAATGAACATTAGTTAAGGTAGTAGAACATTTTTAGCTTCAAAAAAAGGCAGAGTTTTTTTTTAAATGTATGCCTTTAGCAATACATTTGTAAGATGGTTATAACATTATAGCAAAATACAGAATACTAAAATTTAAGTTTAAAAAACCTCTAGAGTCTTATGTGTTAGAATTTCAAGTATTAGCCTTTGTGCAAATGTTCAAAAATTTTTTTTGAACTGATCTGATTTCTGATTAGAAGTTCTGGGGAATTCCTTGGCAGTCCAATGGTTAGAACTCAGTGCTTTCACTGCCGTGGCCTGCGTTCAGTCCCTGGTCAGTGAACGAAAATTCAGCAAGCCACAAAGCGTGGCCAGGAAAAAAAAAGGAATTTATTATCATCTTCAGGAAAAACTGGCTTCAGTCTAGTCAGACCTAATCTTTACAATAGCTAAATGATGCACCAGCAGGGAATTTATCATTTATAGTTTAGTCAAGGGCCTGAAAATTAATAGGCTAATTAGGGATATTAAAAACAAAACATAAAATAGGGTTTGGAAAGCCTAGCAGAATTGCAGTACTATGGTTTACATTTTTTAAGTGACACTAACATTTTTCTTCTTCCTTTTTTTCCCCCTTTTGTGTCCCATCTGCAAAATCTAATCTTCCTTTTTAACTGTTATATTCGCTTTATACATTCTTTTGTTTTCTGTATGTTTTGGTCCATTTTATGTTTTCTTACTTATGCACAATTAAATTTCTTTGGAAAATCTCTTGGATTTCCATTTTGTCTTGCTACATGGTATTTTCCTGTGTCAAATCCATGCCTAGTCTTGCCTCCTCTCCTTCCCCCACACCATCTTGCTTTTCTCTTTCTGTTATATTTGTGACTGTGCTTTTTGCAGTATATGTTGGATGCTGCTAGGAAATTGCAACCCAATTTATATGTAGTAGCTGAACTGTTCACAGGAAGTGAAGACCTGGACAATGTCTTTGTTACTAGACTGGGCATTAGTTCCTTAATAAGAGGTAGGCTCATTGAAAGTGTTTTTCCCCATCTAAAGCTTCAGTTTTTGTTTAAGTAGATTAAA
This sequence comes from Bos indicus, assembly GCF_029378745.1. Taxonomy (NCBI): domain Eukaryota; kingdom Metazoa; phylum Chordata; class Mammalia; order Artiodactyla; family Bovidae; genus Bos; species Bos indicus. The sequence continues at coordinate 43,813,169 of NC_091762.1, read as the reverse complement.
AGGCATTTAATAGCTTTATGTACAGTGTTTAATAATGTTCAACATAGTTATTGTTCTTTTAAATATTCTACTCAAAATTTCTTAATATAACTGAGTCTGTTTTCATTAGTGAAAATTTCTACTTTGGGGTAAGATATCTCATTTTAACTTGAAAGACCAATGGAACGAATTGATGACTTGAACAAAATCACTTTTTTGTTGTTGAAAATATATAAATCTGTTTTTCATCTCTATCTGCCTAAATGATGTAATCTTGAGATTTTTCTCCATAGATTTTATGTAACCAACATCCTAATAAGCAGCATATATTCCTTTTTTACTGCATGAGCCATTTCTCTGGTTAAGTTGCAGAAAAGACTTTTTGTCATTTAAACTGATGGACATTTGTTTAAATGTTTAAATCAGTTTTATTTTTGATAATATTTTTGTGGTCTGTTTTTGAAAGTCAGTCACAATACAGAATCTAATCTCTTTTTGGACATTGCTAATGAAGATTGTTAAAATACTCTGTAATGCTTTGCAGAGGCAATGAGTGCATACGATAGCCATGAAGAGGGCAGATTAGTTTACCGATACGGAGGAGAGCCTGTTGGATCCTTTGTTCAGCCCTGTTTGAGGCCTTTAGTGCCAGCTATTGCACATGCCCTGTTTATGGACATCACCCATGATAACGAGTGTCCTATTGTGGTAAGCGTCTATCCTGTTGCTTGTATTTCCTTATTTCGCTAAATGTTTTGATGTTTAGTTCTCTGCTGTTTAATGGCAGTAATATCCACAGTACCTCAAAATAGTGCCTTAGATTTGTAAGTGATTGTGATTTAAAGGTTTTTGAGTGGTTTGTCATTTGTCTTAAAGCAAATGAATACATCTTCAGAATGTACTTATGTACATTCTGTACTTCTCCTTTTACGTCATTGGGCTATAGCATGGCACTTTGCATTTGAAAGAAAATGAACTTGTGTTGTTTTACTCTTTTGTAGCATAGGTCAGCATATGACGCTCTCCCAAGTACCACAATTGTCTCCATGGCGTGTTGTGCTAGTGGTAGTACGAAAGGCTATGACGAATTAGTGCCTCACCAGGTTTGTTATGTGTTGTTTTTTAAAACCCACAAGGCCCAAAACTGATCATTTTTACCAGAATTCCTCATTGTCATTAAAACATGCACATGGCTAAGTTTTTGTTTTGTTCAGATTTCAGTAGTTTCTGAAGAGCGGTTTTACACTAAATGGAATCCTGCAGCATCGCCATCCAACGCTGGTGAAGTGAACTCCCAGAGTGGCATTATTGCGGCCAGGTGTGCAATCAATAAACTTCACCAAGAGCTTGGAGCCAAGGGTTTTATCCAGGCAAGAAGCTACATTTTCTAGGTTACTTTCTTAGGTTCAGTTTTAGAGTCTTTCCAGTTTGAGCACTAATGTGTTTTCTCTCTGTTTCTCAGGTGTATGTGGATCAAGTTGATGCAGACATAGTGGCTGTAACCAGACATTCACCCAGTATCCATCAGTCGGTCGTATCTGTTTCTAGAACTGCTTTCAGGAATCCCAAGACTTCATTTTACAGCAAGGAAGTGCCTCAAATGTGCATCCCTGGTAATGTGATCTAAAAAATGTTGTTTTGGTTGTATTGTTAAATTGTTAATAATAATAAATATTATTAAATTGTTGTTACGTGTCATATATATTGTAACACAGTGTGAATATAGATGTAGTTAAGAAAAAGAATTACAAATTTTTGATAACTTGTATTTTTACTACATGGAGCAAAACCTGGAAATACTGTTAAATGTTAACATTTTTTGAGTTCTGATTTTATTTTCATCCTAATACATTTTCGTATCTCCTAATTTATATAAATGAACATGTATTTCTTCTACACCCAGCTAGATTTATATGTATATTCATGTACATATGTATATACATATATATTTGTATGTGTGTCCAAGTGTTTCTGTATATGTATACATATATTTACATATATAAACCAAAATGGAAAGTAGTTTAATATTTAAGGCACTTTATAATCCATCCTCATCTGTTTCAACCAAATAGATATTTTCACTGCTCCCTAAGTAGCCTTACTCCTACTTATTTATGAATTCTTTACATCTTTCAAGGACTAAAGTTTCACCTCCTTTGAGAAGCCTTCTCTAAGTACTCAGTAAACTCTCTGTCCTCTGAACATATAGCAATTATAGTCTCTGTATCACTCAGACATTATAAAATGCATCCTTGAGGTATATACTTATTACTTGATTGTTTTCTAGATATGTGTATTTAATTTCCTTATTTATTATTATATATAATATATTATGGCATAACATGCTCCTGTGCATATAGCAGCTGTCCAAGTCCATTGACTGAGTAGCAGCTGTCCAAGTCCATTGACTAACTGAGTGAATGAAGCTTCTCACAAACATGATCATACTCTATATTTGTTGCTAATTGCAAAATATTCATAACTCCCATTTTTAGAAGTTATCAACTTGAATAGTTTTAGGGTTAAATGTCTATTGCTTTTTTTTTAACTGTTCACAAGTTTATATACAGTAATCTCATCTGGTTGTAACTAATATACATATATAGTTTTACATGGTTGCACTCAATGTATACAGTAATATCTCAGGGTTTTGTTTTGTTTTTGATCAGTGATCATTCTTAAAACATGTTCCATTTTCTCAGTCCACATAATTTTGATTTTCATTATGTTGAATGTTTTATATTTTATTATGTTAGCATTCCATTTTTAACATTTATGTGTGTTTAGCAGTGCTCTTTAAGATTTGAGTATACACTAGGAATAATCTTTTTGTTTTGAATAATTTTCTTAGTATATATTTTCAGAAGTAGACTTCTGGATCAGAAGGTCTTTCATTGTCAGATTAACAGTTTAAAGTTCAAATTATTTAAATAATAAAGTTTCAGTTTTATATATCCTTTGATCTAGCAGTTCTATTCCCAGGTGTGTATCTGAGAAACTCTCCTGCACTTCCACTAGGAAATATGCACAAAAATATTTATTGTAACATTATTGATAATAGAGGAAAATAATGACAGTGGTGGTTAAATGAATACATTTGGGTACACTCATACAGTGGGATACTGTTTGGCATCTAAAATGAATGAGGTAGAGCTAACATAGCAGTATAAACAAATTTGAAAAACTACAGTGTTATCCAATAGAAAGGAAGTTGCAGAAGTGTATCTATAACTTGAATCCACTCACATAAACTTGGAAATATGGAGAATAGTATACGGTGCTTAGGGAAACAGGTATATGTAGTAAAAATGCACAGGATCAATGCAGACCAGCCTTCAGGGAGTGGTTACCTCTGAAGGGAAAGAAAGGGAACACACGGACATCAGTTGGGTTTGGAGTATTTTCTTAAGCGAGGTAGTGGGATCTGGGTGTTTAACTTTTCCCTACTTTTTCTGTCTTTGAAATATTCCATTTTTAAAATGTAAGCCTTTCAAGTGATCTACTTTCTCTCCTGTCAATGTTAGAAAGGTTTCACATTGTTTCCCAGAGCTAAACTATTATTACTTGATGAGATCTCTTTTAAATAGTTCTGTTAATTTTTTAAAAGCATGTATGAAAACTGCATGTTACATAGAATTATCTACTCTCAGATTGCTTTTTTTTAAGTTAGCTAATATATTCAACTTTAGGTTAAATGATTTAAAACTCCTTTAGCAGTTCTTAATTTCAGATAGTTTAATGTGAAATTTTGTTAAAGTTTTTATATATTCCTAGGCAAAATTGAAGAAGTAGTTCTTGAAGCTAGAACTGTTGAGAGAAATACAGCACCTTATAGGAAGGATGCTAATTCAATCAATGGAATACCAAACATCACAGTAGAAATTAGAGAACATATTCAGGTACTTCGGACTCTCATCTCACTACTGTATTTAACATTTTACGGACATTAGGCTTATTTATCGACTGGTTTTATATATTTTTTTCAAGCTCAATGAAAGTAAAATTGTTAAGCAAGCTGGAGTTACTACAAAAGGACCCAATGAATATATTCAAGAAATAGAATTTGAAAATTTGTCTCCAGGAAGTGTTATTATATTCAGGTAGAGTTCAAGCTATTGACTTTATATTTAAAATATTTTACATATTCTGTTAATTTTGAATAAATTACTCCTAAAAATCAACCACATTTTAATTAATGTTTTCAGAGTTAGTCTTGATCCACATGCGCAAGTTGCTGTTGGAATTCTTCGAAATCATCTGACACAGTTCAGTCCTCACTTTAAATCTGGGAGTCTTGCTGTTGACAATGCAGATCCTATATTAAAAATTCCTTTTGCTTCGTAAGTATGCCTTATTTTATGGAGATTTGCCACTTTAATAATGATAAGTTGTCACAAGCCTGATTTAAGTAGTTTTAAGGCTTCTCTATATCCTTGTTGCTCAAAGGATAGTCCAAGGACCAGCAGTATTGAGATCATTTATTGTTAACCTTTTATCCTGTTACTTTATCATTTGTGTGCACACATGCTATCTCACTCATACATGCTCTCTAGATAGATAGATACACATGTATACATATGTACACATATATATATCTATATGTATATACACATCTTTATATATACACACATACAATTTTTCTGAGCTATTTGAGACTAAGTTACATGCATCATACTCTTTACCATTTCATTTTTTTAATGCCAATACATTGTTCTTATATCTGGCTATACCATAGTTTATTTCATCAGTCTCCATTTTTTGGACACTTTAACTTGGACCAGTTATTTACACTTTATTCATCTCAGTTTCCTTATTTGGAAAATGAGGCTTAAAATAATTCCTACCTCTTAGATTTCATAAGTATTAAATTGGATAATGCACATGAAACACTTAATACAATTCATGGCACATAACAAATGCTCAATATATGTTATATGTCATGAGTACTAGGATAATTTCCAGGAATGGAATTTCTGAGTTAGACTATCGTATATTTGAGGCTTTTAATACTGCCAGATCCTTTCCAGAAAGATTATATTAATATTTTCAGCTCAATGTAAAAGTCTAATATCCCACATCCTTACTGAGTATATGTTATTATAATGTAATGTTTAAGAGCATAAAGGATGGGACCAGATTGCCTGGATTTAAATCCAATTTCAGACTTATTAACAGTCTGAATTATTAACTCAGTAAGAAGTAAGACTTTGGGCAAGTTACTTAGGAGATATAGTGACTCTCAGAACAGTGTTTGACAGAGAGTATCAGTGATCAATAAGTGTTAGCTATTACTAGTCAAATTGGTAAATATAAAGTACTTTAAAATTACATCTCAATTTATTTTAAATATTAAGATAATTTCTGTGTTCATAAGTCATTTGTATTTATTTAGTGAAATGTCATTTTTAAATATTAGTTCATTTTTATGTTCTGTTCAGTTGGTTTTGTTGTTCTATAAGAGCTTTTATTAGTAAGGATATTAACTCTTAATTCAAGCCATACTTAGTAGATAAATTATTTTAAAAATCTGAGATGAAGCAGTTTTGTGCTTCTATGGCATGCTTTTTTTTTTTTTTTTTAATGGCATGTTTATAAAATAGCACATTCCTCATCAGAGCTACTAAGATTATCTAGGGACAAGAATCTGCACTTGAATATGCTCTCCAGGTGATTCTTTTTTTTTTTTTTTTAATCTGTTTTATTTATTTATTTTACTTTACAATATTGTATTGGTTTTGCCATACATTGACATGAATCCGCCATGGGTGTACATGTGTTCCCCATCCTGAACCCCCCTCCCACCTCCCTCCCTATCCCATCCCTCTGGGTCATCCCAGTGCACCAGCCCCGAGCACCCTGTATCATGCATCGAACCTGGACTGTTGATTCATTTCACATGTGATAATTTACATGTTTCAATGCCCTTCTCCCATATCATACCACCCTTGCCCTCTCCCACAGAGTCCAAAGGACTGTTCTATACATCTGACTCTTTTGCTGTCTCGCATAAAGGGTTATCATTACCACCTTTCTAAATTCCATATATATGTTAGTATACTGTATTTGTGTTTTTCTTTCTGGCTTACTTCACTCTGTATAATAGGCTCCAGTTTCATCCACCTCATCAGAACTGATTCAAAGGCATTCTTTTTCAGTTCAGTTCAGTTCAGTCGCTCAGTCATGTCCGACTCTTTGCGACCCCATGAATCGCAGCACACCAGGCCTCCCTGACCATCACCAACTCCTGGAGTTCACTCAACCTCATGTCCATCGAGTCGGTGACGCCATCCAGCCATCTCCTCCTCTGTCGTCCCCTTCTCCTCCTGCCCACAATCGCTCCCAGCATCAGGGTCTTTTCCAATGAGTCAACTTTTCGCATGAGATGGCCAAAGTACTGGAGTTTCAGCTTTAGCATCATTCCTTCCAAAGAAATCCCAGGACTGATCTCCTTTAGAATGGACTGGTTGGATCTCTTTGCAGTCCAAGGGACTCTCAAGAGTCTTCTCCAACACCACAGTTCAAAAGCATCAATTCTTCGGCACTCAGCTTTCTTCACAGTCCAACTCTCACATCCATACATGACCACTGGAAAAACCATAGCCTTGACTAGACGGACCTTTGTTGGCAGAGTAATGTCTCTGCTTTTCAATATGCTGTCTAGGTTGGTCATAACTTTCCTTCCAAGGAGTAAGCGTCTTTTCATTTCATGGCTGCAGTTACCATCTGCAGGGATTTTGGAGCCCAGAAAAATAAAGTCTGACACTGTTTCCACTGTTTCCCCATCTATTTCCTATAAAGTGATGGGACCAGATGCCATGATCTTCGTTTTCTGAATATTGAGCTTTAATCCAACTTTCTCACTCTCCTCTTTCACTTTCATTAAGAGGCGTTTTAGTTCCTCTTCACTTTCTGCCATAAGGGTGGTGTCATATGCATATCTGAGGTTATTGATATTTCTCCCGGCAATCTTGATTCCAGCTTGTGCTTCTTCCAGCCCAGCATTTCTCATGATGTACTCTGCGTAGAAGTTAAATAAGCAGGGTGACAATATACAGCCTTGACGTACTCCTTTTCCTATTTGGAAACAGTCTGTTGTTCCATGTCCAGTTCTAACTGTTGCTTCCTGACCTGCATATAGGTTTCTCAAGAGGCAGGTCAGGTGGTCTGGTATTCCCATCTCTTTCAGAATTTTCCACAGTTTATTGTGATCCACACAGTCAAAGGCTTTGGCATAGTCAATAAAGCAGAAATAGATGTTTTTCTGGAACTCTCTTGCTGTTTCGATGATCCAGCGGATGTTGGCAATTTGATCTCTGGTTCCTCTGCCTCTTGTAAAACCAGCTTGAACATCTGGAAGTTCATGGTTCATGTATTGCTGAAGCCTGGCTTGGAGAATTTTGAGCATTACTTTACTAGCGTGTGAGATGAGTGCAATTGTGTGGTAGTTTGAGCATTCTTTGGCATTGCCTTTCTTTGGGATTAGAATGAAAACTGACCTTTTCCAGTCTTGTGGCCACTGCTGAGTTTTCCAAATTTGCTGGCATATTGAGTGCAGCACTTTCACAGCATCATCTTTCAAGATTTGAAATAGCTCAACTGGAATTCCATCACCTGCACTAGCTTTGTTTGTAGTGATGCTTTCTAAGGCTCGCTTGACTTCACATTCCAGGATGTCTGGCTCTAGTTGAGTGATCAGAGCATTGTGATTATCTTGGTCATGAAGATCTTTTTTGATATATTTGTAATCACCACTATTGATTCTTTTTAATGGCTGAGTAACATTCCATTGTGTATATGTACCACAGCTTTCCATTCCATTTGTCTGCTGATGGACATCTAGGTTGCTTCCATGTCCTGGCTATTATAAACAGTGCTGTGATGCACATTGGGGTACACGTGTCTCTTTCAATTCTGGTTTCCTCAGTGTGTATGCCCAGCAGTAGGGTTGCTGGGTCATATGGCAGTTCTATTTCCAGTTTTTTCAGAAATCTCCACACTGTTCTCCATAGTGTCTATACTAGTTTGCATTCCCACCAACAGTGTAAGAGGGTTTCTTTTTCTCCACACCCTCTCCAGCATTTATTGCTTGTAGACTTTTGGATAGCAGCCATTCTGACTGGCATGAAATGGTACCTCATTGTGGTTTTGATTTGCATTTGTCTGATAATGAGTGATGTTGAGCATCTTTTCATATGTTTGTTAGCCATCTGTATGTCTTCTTTGGAGAAATGTCTATTTAGTTCTTTGGCCCACTTTTTGATTGGGTCGTTTATTTTTCTGGAATTGAGCTGCAGGAGTTGCTTGTATATATTTGAGATTAATTCTTTGTCCGTTGCTTCATTTGCTATTATTTTCTCCCATTCTGGAGGCTGTCTTTTCACCTTGCTTATAGTTTCCTTTGTTGTGTAGAAGCTTTTAATTTTAATTAGATCCCATTTGTTTATTTTTGCTTTTATTTCCAATATTCTGGGAGGTGGGTCATAGAGGATCCTGCTGTGGTTTATGTCGGAGAGTGTTTTGCCTGTGTTCTCCTCTAGGAGTTTTATAGTTTCTAGTCTTACGTTTAGATCTTTAATCCATTTTGAGTTTATTTTTGTGTATGGTGTTAGAAAGTGTTCTAGTTTCATTCTTTTACAAGTGGTTGACCAGTTTTCCCAGCACCACTTGTTAAAGAGATTGTCTTTTTTCCATTGTATATTCTTGCCTCCTTCGTCAAAGATAAGGTGTCCATAGGTGTGTGGATATATCTCTGGGCTTTCTGCAAGAAGTTCACTGGCTACATATTGGTAAATACTACAGTAGAATGGAGTTGGTACTGAGGCTGCTGATTTGACTCACTCTTGACTCACAAGTTACAGTCAGTCCCAGGAGAGAGGAGGGAAGCTAGCAGAGACAAAGGGAACAAAGCACAGCTGACAATTTTCTAAGTTGATGGTGGTGGTTTAGTCACTAAGTCATGTTCCAAGTTGAGACAGAAGTAAATGAGAAAAAAGAGAATATTTTCAAGAAAATATGTGTTCACATAATATTCATGATATTTCAGTTATATAAGGTGAATTTACCTGAGTAATTAGAAGTGCAAGAAAGTAGGGTTTCAGTTGCATTCAGGTAGGTGTGGTCCCTTATACAATTTCAGTGCTAACTGAACCTTTGTTGAAACTAAGGCCATGAGAGTTAGTTTCTGCATTCTGATCATTATCAAGAAACAACTTTAAGAAAATCTTAGTTCTTTGAACAACGAATCTGAAAGGTAGTGCAACTTTAGGGAAGGACAGAAAGGAAAAGGAGAGATAGGCAACAGTAGAATAACACGTGATTTGTAAGGTAGTTAACTGACTTTTGATTGTCCTTTTACTGGCCCTTTGATAATTATTTTGAGTTTAAGATAATTAGTATAAAAGTGCTTGTCACACATAGGAGAATATAAAGGAGAAAAAAGACTAAGTCTAAAATAGAAAGAAAGAGTTTAAGGTTAAAAAATACATTGCTTACAAAAGTTCTCTGGTGTCTGTTCGTTTTGCCAACAAATTCTTCTCTTGAAATATAGGATCTTTTTTAAATTTTTATTTATTTGGCTGCCCCGGATCTTAGTTGCAGCACATGGGATCTTTAGATGTGGCATGTTAACTGTTAGTTGCAGCATGTGGGATCCTCTGTATTGGGAGCATCGAGTCTTAGCCACTGGGCCACCAGGGAAGTCCCTGAGATATAGGATCTTTTAAGTCAACTGCCATTCTGTCTCCAAGAGGCCAGGGGGAAGGTTTGTGGCTGTTGCATGGTGAAGGACCTGCCCCACTCTCAGACCTACCCATTTCTCCCCTAGGCTCTTGATTTAGCACAAGTTGAAAAACAGGGAAATGGAACATTCTGGCTTAGGCTTGCAGTTAACAGGAGCCTTTTGAATGAGAAAAATATGTGTTCATAACCATCAAATTAAAAAAATAAAAATAAAAACACAAATTTAAAAGATAAAGGGTATAACAGCCAAAAGATTTTTTCAGTGTACTTCTAACTAATAAAATGTAGCACTTGATTAATTCCTTGTCTTGGAAGAAATGTTACTTCTAACTGAGTTTTTAGCATGTTTGTTCTGTAATTGTTGTTTATAATGCATACTGCTTACAATGTATAGTATAATGCCGAGTTCCTAAAACATACATTTCCAAGACATTTTATGGTTATGGTTCAGATTTTCTTCTTTATTTTTATTGACAGCAAGTGGAATTTCATTATATTTAACCAGTTTTATTTTCCAATTTTTAGTATTGCCTCTAGATTAACTTTGGCTGAGCTAAATCAGGTACTTTACCGATGTGAATCAGAAGAAAAAGAAGATGGTGGAGGATGTTATAACATACCAAACTGGTTACCTCTTAAATATGCAGGTCTTCAAGGTAAGCAAGTATAAAGATGGTGAAGCTTTTCAGGGGTATTTTTTTAGGGTCATGTGGTATCTTCCTTATAGAAATAAGAGTATGGGCTCAGAGTTCAACTGCTTGGGTTCAAATCATGGCTCTGCCACCTACTCATTGATTGACCTCTGACAAGTAACTTAAATTCTCTGTGCCCCAACTTCTGCCTCCATAACATGTGAATAGACTAATTAAAAGTCTAATTCATAGACTTTTGTGAGGATTAAATGAGATTATTCATTTGGGCCCCAAATGGGACTAGGTTGTAAGTATAGTCATCTTTTTTCATATAATTGGAAATTTTTTTTATTGCCTATTTGCTTTATCCTACAAAGAGAACTTTTAGTTAAATATTTTGTAGTTAGAGTAGTTGTAAACTGAGATAAAGGAACTAAATATTTAACTGTCAGCTTAATTCATTTGGTTAGCCATATTTTCTTAGATTTTTATTTAGGAAATTTGATTTACTGCACTTATGTTCCTGGTTCATGAAGTTTACAACTTAACAAGCCTCCTTTTCGACTCCTAATTTCTTTGTACATCTCCCGTCTTTAAGGGCCAATTCAATTCTTACATCTTCCACAAATCCTTCCTTAATTATTGATTTCACAGTAATTTCTTTGTCTTCCAGACACCCATTGTATTTATCTATTGTATCTCTTATTAGCCCTTGGAATTTATTGCTTTATTTTAATAATTAATATACTATTTTTTGTGAATGTTTTATCATGGTCAAGAAATAGGCTTTAGAACCAAATTTTATGGGTTGCACTGACTAGCTTTAATTATATGGCAAATTGTGGCTCAATTTTTCATCTGTAAAATGGAAATAAAAATAGTGTTTACCACAAGGGCTTACTGTTGGGATTAAATGAGTTAATATGTATAAAGTACTTAGACAGTGAGTGGTTAGTTCATAGTAAATATTCAGTGATAACTAGCTATCAAACTCTACTAAGTGGACTATACCCTTAGAAGAATAATGTTTGCCTTTTGAAGGGTTCTTGTTTTTAGCTTTCATACCTTCTGCTAAATCAAGCACATAAGAAGCTTTCAATAAAAAATTTTAAGACTTTTTATGCTTATGACATTTTTTCTGAAATATTCTCATTTTTTATTTTATGCTGTAATAAAGAAATGTATGTGTTACCAGCCATAAGCAGCTATCTACTCCATTTTCATTCTGAGATGTTAAACTCCTTTTTCTACTTGCCTGAAAAGATTGTACTTTTGTGAACTTCTTTTCTCGCCTTTATGTTCCTTATAATTAATTAAGTATAGTTATAGCCTGGTAGGCTGCAGTTCATGGGGTCGCTAAGAGTTGGACACGACTGAGCGACTTCACTTTCACGCTTTGGAGAAGGAAATGGCAACCCACTCCAGTGTTCTTGCCTGGAGAATCCCAGGGACGGGGGAGTCTGGTGGGCTGCCGTCTCTGGGGTTGCACAGAGTAGGACACGACTGAAGCAACTTAGCAGTAGCAGCATAGACATAACTAAACTTTCTACTTTCCTTCTACTTCTTCATGAAATGATTTTTCTCATTTGTTCTAAATATAATTGCCCTTATTTGATTTATTTTTGTACTCTATACCAATCCGTAATCCCTCTGGCTGTTTAATATTTCAACAATCACGTTGTATTTCCAATAGGCTTTTAATAACAACCTCAGTTCAGTTCAGTCACTCAGTCATGTCCAACTCTGCGACCCCATGAACCTCAGCACTCCAGGCCTCTCTGTCCATCACCAATTCCCGGAGTCCACCCAAACCCATGTCCATCGATTCGGTGATACCATACAACCATCTTATCCTCTGTCATCCCCTTCTCCTCCTGCCCTCAATCTTTCCCAACATCAGGGTCTTTTCAAATGAGTCAGCTCTTCGCATCAGGTGGCCAAAGTATTGGAGTTTCAACTTCAACATCAGTCCTTCCAATAAACACCCAGGAGATTATTCAAATCACACTTAACCATTTCACTGACCTTTCTCTTCTCTAACCCGAATTCCCCTTCCCTACTTCTTGTAACAATATCTTAAATTTATATATTTAACTTGAAATTTTCAAAACATGCTTAGTATACACAATAAAATTAATTAAATTCTAACTAACTAAATAAATTTATTTGGAATGAAGTCAGTGAAGCCAATATAATTTTAAATTACTACCCTATTAAGTGATGAAAAGAAGTATTGTTCTAGCTATCTGTCATTGAAATAACAATATGTTATATATACATAGAAATTCTTTGCAACCCTATGGATTATAGCCTGCCAGGCTCCCCTGTCCATGGGATTCTCCAGGCAAGAATACTGGAGTGGGTTGCCATTTCTTCCAGGGGATCTTCCTGACCCAGGGATTGAACATACTACATCTCCTGCATTGGCAAGTGGATCCTCTTACCACTGAGCCACCTGGGAAGCCCAAAAATTTCTATGGCACAGCGGCAAAGAATCTGCCTGCCAGTGCAGATAGATGACTGATGCAGGTTCAATCCCTGGGTCAGGAAGATGCCCTGGAGTAAGAAATGACAACCCACTCCAGTATTCTTGCCTTGAAAATTCCAGGAACAGAGGAGCCTGATGGGCTACAGTACATGGAGTCACAAAGAATTGGACACGACTGAGCACACACACACACACACACACACATGTGCATAGAAATTCTAATATTTCTAATTGAGTGGTACTTGAGGATATGTCTGTATACTTCATTTTGATACCTCATTTAGTTCCAAGTACCTCTGTTATGGTCTTCCTTGATGGTTCAGCAATAAAGAACCCGCCTGCCAATGCAGGAGACAGGGTTCTATCTCTGGGTTGGGAAGATCCCCTGGAGAAGGAAATGGTGACCCACTCCAGTATTCTTGCCTGGAATATTTCATGGACAGAAGAACCTGGTAACAGGATCCAATCCATGAGGTTGCAAAAGAGTCAGACAACTTAGCAACTAAACAACACAAACTCCTGTTATATTTCAAAGATTCTCTCCAGAACAGACTTTATTCGTAGTATCACCATAGGTGATCTTGCTGTCTCTGAGGCCAGTTCTATGATTTTTCTTAAATCTTGCGTGAATATTCATGAATCTACTACTTTTCAACTGTGAAAAGACAAACTTATCAGTTTTCTGCCCCTAGATGCCTTAGGATAGGGAAGCTGTGCCAATTGCCTTTGAATATTGTAATATTAAAATTCAAAAGAGCAGGACCAACCCAGCAAACAGGAATCTTGGAAAGCTCTGCATAGCTCATGTGACTGACCACAGTCCCCGTCAGCCTGCCTTTATATCTTGGTTCAAGGCAGTGTTGCCACACTTACCTCCAGTCATGGGAAGTGCCACTGAGGTTTATGCTGCTCTTGTATCTAGCTGTGTGTATATTCACCATCAATCACTGGAGACTAGCAGCAGGTTGCCAGGCTGTGAGAGCAAACTACTCTGCCAGTGATTAAATTGGTATGATATTTCTCTGAATTTTCAGGATTAATGTCCGTATTGGCAGAAATAAGACCAAAGAATGACTTGGGGCATCCCTTCTGTGATAATTTGAGATCTGGAGACTGGATGATTGACTATGTCAGTAACCGACTTATTTCACGGTCAGGAACTATTGCTGAAGTAAGTAAAGCTATATTGTCCAAAAAAATAAAAGGTGAGGAGCACAGTAAGAAATGTATATTAACATATACGTTTATGTTGTTTTCTAACCTGAAACATTTTCTTCTGCATCATCTTTCAGTTCTTATAAGTGAAAATGTGGTTAATAGATTGCTAGATAGTACAGTGGAATGTTTGAATTTAGCTTTTAAATCCAAGCCTATAAGCACACCAAGTTAACTTTTAAAATTATTTTTATAACAGGTTGGTAAATGGTTGCAGGCTATGTTCTTCTACCTGAAGCAGATCCCACGTTACCTTATCCCGTGTTACTTTGATGCTATATTAATCGGTGCATACACCACTCTTCTGGATGTAGCATGGAAGCAAATGTCAAGGTATACCCAGCAAAGATTGAATGGATAGGCATGTTTGTGTAGAAGCCACATACAGTCAGTGTATACACTCTTAAAAAGACCAAAACATCAGGAATTGTCATGCATGCATACAGCTGAAAAAGTTAGTAAGTGGGCATAAAATGTATTAACATCCTTTAATCTGGAACATACAGAAACAAACTTAGATATTAAAATCTATTCTATAAAGCTAAAAAACATGTTGATGGGGAATTTTAATTACTTGGTGTTATCTCTATACCTCGAGTTGTTAAATTAATGGATAAATTTGTTTAAATCTACACATACTATTTTTTTCTAATTTTTTATTGATTAAGAGAAAAAATATTCTGCTATTGTTATAAGTGAAATATGCCTTTATTAGTGAATTTCCCTGAGGTGAAACCACAGGCTGGAATGTACCAGTGATGAGCAGCCAAGGCAATTTGGGCATAACTTCAGAAAGGATAAAACTTCAACTCTACCATTTGTTTTACAGTAAACATTTTAAAGCCAGCTAGGTAGATACAATACTGGGTGAAATGAAGGCAGTTCTGAAACCTTTACCAAATTTAAAATTCTGTTTAACTGATTTTAGCATTGCTATACATTTGAATAGAGAAACTTTTTGAAGAGAAAAAAAGAACTACAATAATACTGCTAAAATTTTTTGAATCAATAAGGCATAAAATTTCAGGTATGCAAAATGAGTAAGTTTTGAGATCTAATGTACAACGTTGTGGCTGTAAATAACAATTGGTATTGTACCCTTAAAAATCTCTTTAAAAAAGTAGATTCTCAAATTAGGTGTTCTTACCCTAATAAATTTTTTTGAATAAGTAATAAAAATTTTTTATTTCTACCCGTAACACTTTGAACTCTATAACTTTGTTGCAGCTTTGTTCAGAATGGTTCTACCTTTGTGAAACACCTTTCCTTGGGTTCAGTCCAAATGTGTGGAGTAGGAAGATTCTCTTCTCTGCCACTTCTTTCACCTTCGCTTACGGATGTGCCATGCAGGCTGAATGAGATCACAAGGGAGAAGGAGCAGTGTTGTGTGTCTCTAGCTGCAGGTAAGAAATTATGTACAAGATTAAAATGTGTAAGTCAGTATTAGGAAAATTATAAAGAAATGATTATTTTTTAAAAACTCATGATGTTCTCCAAGCTTTTATGTTACTGGTAAAATTTCACAGGCATACATTTATAAAAGTAATAACGGTGCTATTTAAGTATCACTGTGCACCAGACATTTATTTATGTGCACTTTTTATTGTGGCCAGTTAATCCCTTTCTTCTGCATGTGTATTTTTTCCAACTCATAACATTTTGCATTTTTCAATCAAATCTGTTTTACTACCTTTCCCATTACATTATACTTTTTTTCCCCAATATAAAAAATTTACATAGCCTTGTAATTACCAAGAGATCATGTGAAGATCCTCTACAAGTTACGAAACACAAAACAAATGCTAAATAATTTTTATTATGTGTCTAATTGTAATTAAATGCTTCCAACTCCATTAGCATCTTTCCTGAAAGTATATTTAAAACCCAAATCAAGTAACAGGTATAATTCTTAGCAAAATAGGCTTATGATTTCTTTTTAATAAATTTCAAGCTATTTCTAAAATGTATTTAATATTTGAGTCCACTGAAGTTTAGAACTTCCAAACTAAACTGAGAAATACCAACTGCAGGATGAAAGGAACAGTATTGTCTATGTGATTGCCTCAGTTTACCCTTAAATTTGCATTCAGTTCAGTCGCTCAGTCGTGTCCGACTCTTTGCGACCCCATGAACTGCAGCACGCCAGGCCTCCCTGCCCATCACCAACTCCCGGAGTTCACTCAGATTCATGTCCATCAAGTCGGTGATGCCATCCAGCCATCTCATCCTCTGTTGTTGCCTTTTCCTCCTGGCCCCAATCCCTCCCAGCATTAGTCTTTTCCAGTGAGTCAACTCTTTGCATGAGGTGGCCAAACCTATAAAAATGACCTACTAGAACCCAACAACTAAAAAAGAAATTAACATTTCACTTAGAAGGATTATATGAACCTTCTGAATATTTTAATTATATAATTGTGTTTTAGATTTTCACTCAACTATTTTATATCCTTCTGGTACTTTCCCCCGTGAATTCATGGCAGATGGTCATAAGACTGAACAAGAACATTGTGGAAAAAATGCAGAAGTTGATTTTAAAGCCTATTGTTTAGAAGCCTATTATATAAAATAGTGATCTCAACATTTTTGATTATCCAGTTCTGTTGTTAAACACTCCCAAAATAAATATATTGAGATCATAAATGATATAATCATACGCTATTATACTTGGTATGTTTACATATCATGTACAATATAAAACAAAAAGAAAAACTAAAAATATAGTTTATAAATATGGATAGAAGTTCTGGTATTTCTTTCTAGCATGCTAAAGGAGAGTTTTGTATATTCCATATTATAGGACTGTATATGGATTTGCAGATAGATTTCTTGGTTTCATTTTTAAATGATACAAAGGCCAGGAATACCTTCCTTTTCTAACAGTGATACAAAATATGTGTATAATTTTAAACTTATACATTAATTGACAAGGTAGAAATTATTCAGAAGATGTGTGATCTGTAAGTCATATATTCTGAAAGGTCGAAAAGTTAATATAGGGCTTCCCTGGGAATCTGCCTGCCAGTGCAGGAGACACAGATTGAATCCCTGGTCCACGAAGATCCCACATGCCACGAAGGAGCTAAGCCCATTTGCCACAACTGAGCCTGAGCTCTAGAGCCCATGAGCCAGAACTCCTGGAGCCCACGTGCCCTGTAGCCCATGATCTGCAACAAGAGAAGCCACTGCAATGAGAAGCCCATACACCACAACTAGAGAATAGTCCCTGCTCATTGCAACTAGAGAAAAGCCTGTGCAGCAACTGAAGACTCGGCACAGCCAAAAATAAAGTTAATTAATTAATTTAAAAAATGTTTTAGTGAATACAAATATTTCCACACATGGATGCTAGAGGTTTTAGTTTTGACTTTTTAACAAGAGTGCCTGTATTCAGGGCATAGCAACTCAAACTTACCCTTGGATCTGTCTATACTTATATTTTATGCCAAGTGTTAAGTGGGTTGCTGCTGCTGCTGCTGCTGCTGCTGCTGCTGCTAAGTCGCTTCAGTCATGTCTGACTGTGCAACCCCATAGACGGCAGCCCACCAGGCTCCCCCATCCCTGGGATTCTCCAGGCAAGAACACTGGAGTGGGTTGCCATTTCCTTCTCCAGTGCATGAAAGTGAAAAGGGAAAGTGAAGTCACTTAGTGTCTTAGCAACCCCATGGACTGCAGCCTACCAGGCTCCTCTCTCCATGGGATTTTCCAGGCAAGAGTACTGGAGTGGGATGCCATTGCCTTCTCCAGTTAAGTGGGTTAAAGTACCAGGAAATCTGTGCAACATGGAATACTATATATATATATGTATTCGCTGCTGTCATCAGTACCATCATCGACCATATATATAAACTGTATGTCAACCATGTATGTGGGTGCTCAGTTGCTCAGTAGTGTCTGACTCCTTGCCACCACATGGACTGTAGCCCACTAGGCTCCTCTGTCCATGGAATTTTCCCAGCAAGAATACTGGAATGGGTTGCCATTTCCTTCTCCAGGGCATCTTCCTGACCCAGGGATCAAACCTGCATCTCCTAGTTGGCAGGCAGATTTTTACCACTATACCACCTGGGAAGTCAACTGTGTGTGAACAATATAAAAGTGTTTAGGGAAATTTTATACCACTATTTGGGAGAAAATATAGAAAGAAATGTCTGATGTTATCTTTAGTTCTGATCCTTTCCTAACTGAAGAAAATAATGTCTTTCTCCAAGGTGAAGACCTAACAAACAGAAACTTTAATTGTAAAGTATTGGCAATATTTTTCCTTAGTCAAATTATCTCACCTCTCAATTTACATTTTATAATTAATCCAATTATTTCCTTCATCCAATACATTTTCATAGTGATATATACGTTACAGTTTTCAGTGATATAACTTGGCAAATAAGGTTAATGAGGTTTCTGTTATCATGGGTCATATTTTCCACTGGGGAGGGACATTCACTCAACAAACCAGAAGACAAACAAAATAATGTCAGATAGTGTTAAGTGTTTAGAAAATAGTTATAAATGAATGCTGTGAACGTTTTATTTATGACCTGAGTTTTTCTTCCCTGAAATTTTTGTTACATGTATACTTTAGCGCAGTTTTGTTTTATGGTGAAATGCTAATTTCCTTTGCTTTACTTTCCTGCTGATTGTTACATATAACAATTGTATTTCTTTTCACATTTCATAAGAAACCAAACTAAATATAAAAGTAAAATTTTAGATTTTATCTATGGTCATTCTGTTTTACTTCCTGCATAAAGCCTGTAGTTACCTAAAGTTTTCAAGGGATTTAACATCTGAAATCCTTGTTTTCACCTGTAAAAGTTGTTTCTAACGAACTGTGACACTTTTAAGTGGTTTTAAGTTAATGGGAAATTTGGTGATGAAGTAATAACCCTAGAGTGGTAGATCAATAAACATGTAATTATTTGTCATTAAGGTAATCATCCCATATTTAGATTAATTTGTTGCCTTCAAACTTCAGGTAGAACCTTTTAAAATATATCATTATTACTATATTGAGTGTTTCTTCATGTGTTAAATATCTGACCTCTGATTTTATCTTTAATTTGCTAAAAGAAAGTCTATTTTTAAAAACTCATACATTCTAACCGGTTCAAATAAGCATCACTCTATAGCACTGGTTCTTAGTCTATTTTGAGTGACAGATTCCTTTAAGAATCAGATATGATTATGGAACCTCATCACACAAAAGTAGACATAAGAATAACCATACACTCTGCAGATAATTTTAAGAGAGTTTGAAGACTCTTTTCACCTCCTCCTTAACCCCAAAGTTTAGAGCAGCTCAACCTATAGTCGTGGAGTTCGTAGGCTTGTGTATACTGAGGTTAATAGATTACTTTGCTGTGTTTTCTGTTAGGCTTACCTCACTTCTCTGCTGGTATTTTCCGCTGCTGGGGAAGGGATACTTTTATTGCCCTTAGAGGTCTACTGCTGATTACTGGACGCTATTTGGAGGCCAGGTAGGAAATCTTTAAAAAGTTGCAATGCAAGTTTATGTCTTAGTGTTTTTCAGTGCTCTTCAGGCCTTTCTTATTCATCTATTCTCAACATTTGGTAGGTAGCCACATTTTCCTGAGGTGTGATTTTTATTTTATTTGTTGTGTGTTCATTTAATAGGATCATAGAATTTCAAAGGTGTGACAATCTTTGAAGTTACCAAATTCTAATACTTCACATTACAGATCAGATTATCTTCAGCATTTGCTACTTTATTTCAGGAAAAACTAATAATTGTATAACCATGTTACAAACATCACACACTAAAGAGTGAAATGTCTGTGCCCGAATTAAGTATAAGAATGCAAATGACTTTTAGGTAAAATTGG
The DNA here is from genome assembly GCF_029378745.1 of Bos indicus. Lineage (NCBI taxonomy): Eukaryota > Metazoa > Chordata > Mammalia > Artiodactyla > Bovidae > Bos > Bos indicus. The sequence continues at coordinate 43,793,277 of NC_091762.1, read as the reverse complement.
AAGGTCTTCCATTTTTTGTTCTTCCATAATGACAGAGTCCTGTAAAGAGAATTATAATATCAGGTTTCCTTCTTTTTAGTGCAGACCTCATAACCTCAAGTTTTATGTTTTCTAGATTTAAAACGATGTTTTCTATGTCACAATACTATAAATAAATTTATCAAAGGTAGAAAAGAAAGGCTCTACAGCAGTGTTGTATAGTGTTCCATAAATCAGTATTACCATCATCTGACAACTTGTTATAAATGCAGATTCTTGGTCCCTGTGCTGAACTCCCTGAGTCCAAACCTGGAGGTGGAAAGGCAGAGTTGACAGATGGAAATCTGTGTTTTTGCAGGGGCTTCAGTGATTTCCAGTGGCCTAAGACTGAAGTTTGAAATCACTACTCTACAAGTTAAAACCTGTAGCAAAAAAAGCATTTTTGTTTTATATTTTTGTTTTGATGTCACCTGTTTTGTATGACCTGTAAGCTAAGAATGGTTTTTACCTTTTTAAAGAATTATTGAAAGAAGAAGAATGCATGATCGCACTATGTAAGGTCAACAAAGCCTAAAATATTTACGTCTGGCCTTTTACAGAAAAATAGTTTGCCTACCCCGATCTAGAAGACTTCCCAGAAGATAATACGTTTGTTAGAGTAGTGCTAACTACTATGAATTATAAGCCATTAAATTTCAAGGGCTTTTCATAAACAAAATTTATGATTTTCTGATCCTATATGGGTGTTCAGGAGGCAGTTTTCCACATGGTGGTTAAGGGATATAGCCTCCTTTATCTGCATGATATACAATCTTCCAGGACCTCTGGGTCTCTCCGGTCAGCTGGCAGAAAGGGAAAGAGATCCTGGGGAAAACACTCCTGTTCCATGCAGTTACGTTTTTTTTTTTTTTCCTGGAGAATGCCGTCATCTGACTGGGACCTTTAGGAAAGCCATTTTGGTGGACATATGGCTGTCTCTACCACAGATAGTTCTGCTTCCACCCTCTGCAGAGATGTTCATGGATAGAGGACTTTTTACTCAACTTACATGTGTATGACATGTTCTGGATAATTAAAATCGCTAGTATTCTGACCTTTTATTAATTGGAAGTGTCACTCTCCACACTAACACTTCTGTACTGCAGAAAATAAAAAAGCTCCTTTTACACAATTATTTAAGAGAGAGGTATTACTGGATACACAGAATTAATTAAATTTCTAAATGGTTTTAGCAAAAAAAAAAAAAAACTTTAAATGACTTTTCCAAGGTTATACAGATGGCAACACTAGGATTTAAATCTCAGTCTTAATTCTCAGTTTCATGCTCTTCTTAGAAAGCCATCTTACAAAGTTGCCTTTTGGTATATGATGGTAGAATAATATGTTGAAAGATAAAATATTCTCTACAAGTTTTTGAAAATGAATTATGTTTTTCAAGGTCAGTTTACCTTTAATTTTCTTATGTGTTTGCTTTATTTTTGGTATCTGCCATTCAAGATAATAAAATTCCTGTTCTTTTGAGTCATGGGGGACCTTAAAAATCATCTGGTCCCAAACTCCACAGATGGAAAAAATCTCTCCCAGAGGATAAGTCATACAGATTGTTAGATAAAAAGGCAAGGCAAGGATCAAGGTTCCTGACTTTTAATTCAGTGCTTATTCTATATTATGACCACTTTCTGCATGAAAATACAAAGAAATAAGAGAAAATAATAAAAAATAATGATCACCCAAAGTGACTTTTTTGCCTTTAGTTTTTGAAGTGATTTTCATGTCGAATGATTCACCTAATTCTGTTGTTGTAGGAATATCATTTTAGCATTTGCTAGTACCCTGAGACATGGCCTCATTCCTAATCTCCTGGGTGAAGGAACTCACGCCAGATACAACTGCCGGGATGCTGTGTGGTGGTGGCTGCAGTGTATTCAGGACTATTGTAAAATGGTTCCAAATGGGCTGGACATTCTCAACTGCCCAGTTTCCAGAATGTATCCTGCAGACGACTCTGTTCCTTTGTCTGCCGGCACAGTGGTAAAGATCATTTCTTAAAATAATTTTTTCCTGAATAAGTTTACTTTCTAATATAAAAGTACATGTAATTAAGAATCTGAGTCTTACAATTCTTCAAATATTGGTGTTTATTTAGCACCTGCTGCTACTGTGAGAGACTGTAGAGATGACTTATTCTTTACCTGATGAGCTTGCAATACAGTAGAAGAGGTCATGTGTATATATTAATAATATAATCATTGCAAAAAGAAATATATGGGAAGTGCCTCTTTTAGTCTCATAAAAGAAAGAGAGATGATCTCTTAGTGGGATCAGGGAGGACTACAGAAAATAATTAAAATTTCACCTAAACTAACCTCAAAAAGTGAGTAGGATTTCATCAGAGATGAGGGAAATTATGAGAAGGCACTAAAGATGAAAAGAATAATAAAAGCACAGGGTGGATTGAAGCACAGCTTAGGACATACTGCTCCATCCAGTGTTTAGTTTTTTGTGTAGGGCACCTGCCAGGTAGTAAGGGATTGTGGAAAGTGGGGGCCAAATTGTGGAGAGCCTTGGCTACCAATCCAGGGAGTTCAGAGTTTCTCTTATGTGCAGTGCAGAATGAATAAACATTTGTGTATGTTCTTTCCCCAGTCAAGAATGTACAGAATATTGTACTTTTGCCACATCTGATCTGCATTTATGTTACAGTTTACTTGGGTGGAGGGCTTCTAGGCTACCTCAGTGCTAGCTCTATGATGTTTATATCATGAAGTGTTTGAAGAATATTTGTCCCCAAATTTTTTAATGTAAGTGCATTACCATTTTAGTATATAATTTGTCTCCAGTGCTATGTATGTGGATGAATTGGAGCAATGCCAGTTTAAAACTCGGATTTCTACATAATAAGCTGGATTTGTTTATTAGTTGAACTGTTTAACAGATCACAACTCACAAGATTCTTTTTCATGTATCAGCAGAATTACAGATTATTTCATGTCACAGAAATTTATAGTTACAACTACAATATGTTAAATATTCACATGCAAAAGGTCTGCTGTATTATATGATATATAAAGGCTGCTGATTTCCCCAGTCCCACCCCTGATCCCTATTTCTTCTTTTAAGGGAAAATACATGTTTTCACAAAACTTCAGTTGTAGAATTTGGAAGAAGATAAGAAAAATGTAATTTCTAACAGGTAACATCCATGTTTCAAACAGGATCAACCATTGTTTGAAGTAATACAGGAAGCTATGCAAAGACACATGCAGGGCATACAGTTCCGAGAAAGGAATGCTGGTCCACAGATAGATCGGAACATGAAGGATGAAGGTACATAACTTTTTTTTTTTTTTTTGGCCGCGCTGTGCAGCCTGTGGGATCCTAGTTCCTTGACCAGGAATTGAACCCTCACCCCCTGCAATGGGAGTACAGAGTCTTAACCGCTGGACCACCAGGGATGTCCCATTAAGGTACATAACTTTAGGTACATAATAAAGATTTACTGATGAGATGAAATTAAACCTTGAAATTGTTCATTTATTCAACAAGTATTTTATTTGTGTATAATACTTCAGAATATAACAATGAAAAAGGTTAAGAGTTTCTGATCTTGCCAGCTTAGTTTTAGTTTCTGGAGGAAAGATAAAATTTTATATCCTTTGTCAGCCAACTTTGAAAGCACCAAAAACCAATTTGGTGCTTACACTTATAATTGTAATAATAATTGCTAATAATTGAGTGCTTACTATGTGCTAGGCACTGTGCTAACTACTTTACCTATGTTATTCCCATTTAACACTCCTAAGAATGTTGGGGATGAGTTTCATTGTTCTCATTTTTATTGATAAGATGGCTGAAGCAGAGTAGCTTGCCCAGAGTCTACAGAACTGCTAAGTGGCAGAGCTAGGATTTCATCCATAGTTTGTCTGCCCTTGTAATTTGGTCTCTTATAAAGATGTTTATTTGTATTCAGAGTTAAAATCAATATACATTTTAACATCTTTGAAGTTCATCATATTCCGATTTTTTTTTCATATTCCGATTTTTATGGCACATACTCATCATCATTAGCCGATACAAGGCTAATAATTTATTTCATTTTATTACCCATTCCCCTTAGAGATATTCCAATGGGGTTTTGTATACTAATGTACTCTTATGGAATACACATTTCTTTAAGCACAAATAGTCTTTTTAACTTTTCAATTTTGAAAGAATTGGAGACTCATACAAAATTACAAAAATGATACATGAGTATCCTGAACTCTTCATCCATCTTCTCCCAATGAGGACATCTTATGTAACTGTAGTGCAATATCATGACCAGGAGATAGATATCAGTATAATACTGTTAATTCACCTATAGAACATATTCCATTTTTACCAGTTTTACATTAACTCATTTGTGTGTGTGTGTGTGTGTGTGTGTGTGTACTTCTGTGCAATTTGATCCCGTGTATAACTTCATGTATATACACACACACACACATATATATATGTGTGTGTATGTATGTATGTAACCTATACTATATATATATATATATATGTATATATGTGTGTGTGTGTGTACTTCTGTGCAATTTGATCCCGTGTATAACTTCATGTGTATATACACACACACATATATATGTGTGTGTGTGTGTAGTATGTAACCTATACTATATATATAGTATAGGTTACATACTACATATAACTTATGTACATATATATATATTATAGGTTATATATATATATATATATATATATATCAGATCAGATCAGATCAGTCGCTCAGTCGTGTCTGACTCTGCGACCCCATGAATCACAGCACGCCAGGCCTCCCTGTCCATCACCAACTCCTGGAGTTCACTGAGACTCACGTCCATCGAGTCAGTGATGCCATCCAGCCATCTCATCCTCTGTCGTCCCCTTCTCCTCTTGCCCCCAATCCCTCCCAGCATCAGAGTCTTTTCCAATGAGTCAACTCTTCTCATGAGCTGGCCAAAGTACTGGAGTTTCAGCTTTAGCATCATTCCTTCCAAAGAAATCCCAGGGCTGATCTCCTTCAGAATGGACTGGTTGGATCTCCTTGCAGTCCAAGGGACTCTCAAGAGTCTTCTCTAACACCACAGTTCAAAGGCATCAATTCCTCGGCGCTCTGCATTCTTTATACAACTCTCACATCCATACATGACTACTGGAAAAACCATAGCTTTGACTAGATGGATCTTTGTTTTTATGTAATGTCTCTGCTTTTTAATATGCTATCTAGGTTGGTCATAACTTTTCTTTCAAGGAGCAAGTGTCTTTTAATTTCATGGCTGCAGTCACCATCTGCAGTGATTTTGGAGCCCAAAAATGTAAGATCTGTCACTGTTTCCACTGTTTCCCCATCTATTTGCCATGAAGTGATGGGACAACATGGCATGATCTTAGTTTTCTGGATGTTGAGTTTCAAGCCAACTTTTTCACTCTCCTCTTTCACTTTCATCAAGAGGCTCTTTAGTTCTTCTTTGCTGTCTGCCATAAGGGTGGTGTCATCTGCATATCTGAGGTTGTTGATATTTCTCCCGGCAATCTTGATTCCAGCTTGTGCTTCATCCAGTCCAGTGTTTCTCATGATGTACTCTGCATATAAGTTAAATAAGCAGGGTGACAATATACAGCCTTGATGGACTCCTTTCCCTGTTTGAAACCACTGTGTTGTTCCATGTCCAGTTCTAAAGTTGCTTCCTGGCCTGCATACAGATTTCTCAAGAGGCAGGTCAGGTGGTCTGGTATACATCTCTTGAAGAATTTTCCATAGTTTGTTGTGATCCAAACAGTCAAAGGCTTTGGCATAGTCAATAAAGCAGAAGTAGATGTTTTTCTGGAACTCTCTTGCTTTTTCAATGATCCAACGGATGTTGGCAAATTGATCTCTGGTTCCTCTGCCTTTTCTAAATCCAGCTTGAACATCTGTAAGTTCATCCCAATAATGTGGTCATATGGTATATACATGATTTGTTTTATAAGAAATTGCCAGACTGTTTTCTGAATTGAAGAAAGTAGGGAAAACCACTAGACCATTCAGGTATGGCCTAAATCAAATCCCTTACAATTATACAGTGGAAGTGACAAATAGATTCAAGGGATTAGATCTGATAGACAGAGTGCCTAAAGAACTATGGACATAGATTTGTAACATTGTACAGGAGACATGGATCAAGACCATCCCCCCAAAAAAAGAAATGCAAAAAGGCAAAATGGTTGTCTGAGGAGGCCTTACAAATAACTGTGAAAAGAAGAGAAGTGAAAAGCAAAGGAGAAAAGAAAAGATATACCCATTTGAATGCAGAGTTCCAAAGAATAGCAAGGAGAGATAAGAAAGCCTTCCTCAGGGATCAGTGCAAAGAAATAGAGGAAAACAATAGAATAGGAAAGACTAGAGATATTCTCAAGAAAATTAGAGATACCAAGGGAATATTTCATGCAAAGATGTGCACAATAAAGGACAGAAATGGTATGGACCTAACAGAAGCAGAAGATATTAAGAAGAAGTGGCAAGAATACACAGAAGAACTGTATAAAAAAGATTTTCACGACCCATATAATCATGATGGTCACCTAGAGCCAGACATCCTGGAATGTGAAGTCAAGTGGGCTTTAGGAAACATCACTGCGAACAAAGCTAGTAGAGGTGATGAAATTCCAGTTGAGCTATTTCAAATCCTAAAGATGATGCTGTAAAAGTGCTACACTCAATATGCCAGCAACTTTGGAAAACTCAGCAGTGGCCACAGGACTGGGAAAGATCAGTTTTCATTCCAATCCCAAAGAAAGGCAATGCCAAAGAATGCTCAAACTACTGCACAATTGCACTCATCTCACATGCTAGTAAAGTAATACTCAAAATTATCCAAGTCAGGCTTCAACAGTATATGAACCGTGAACTTCCAGATGTTCAAGCTGGATTTAGATCAAGTTACCAGATCAAATCAATGAGAGATCGCATTGCCAACATCTGTTGGATCATCGAAAAGCAAGAGAGTTCCAGAAAAACATCTACTTTATTGACTATGACGAAGTCTTAGACTGTGTGGACCACAACAAACTATGGAAAATTCTTCAAGAGATGGGATACCAGACCACCTGACCTGCCTCTTGAGAAATCTGTATGCAGGCCAGGAAGCAACTTTAGAACTGGACATGGAACAACACAGTGGTTTCAAACAGGGAAAGGAGTCCATCAAGGCTGTATATTGTCACCCTGCTTATTTAACTTATATGCAGAGTACATCATGAGAAACACTGGACTGGGTGAAGCACATGCTGGAATCAAGATTGCCGGGAGAAATATTAATAACCTCAGATATGCAGATGATACCACCCTTATGGCAGAAAGTGAAGAGGAACTAAAAAGCTTCTTGATGAAAGTGAAAGAGGAGAGTGAAAAAGTTGGCTTGAAACTCAACATTCAGAAAACTAAGATCATGGCGTCTGGTTCCATCACTTCATGGCAAATAGATGGGGAAACAATGGAAACAGTGGCAGACTTTATTTTGGGGGGCTCCAAAATCACTGCAGATGGTGACTGCAGCCATGAAATTAAAAGACACGTGCTCCTTGGAAGGAAAGTTATGACCAACCTAGACAGCATATTAAAAAGCAGAGACATTACATAAAAACAAAGATCCATGTAGTCTAGGCTATGGTTTTTCCAGTAGTCATGTATGGATGTGAGAGTTGGACTAAAGAAAGCTGAGCACCGAAGAATTGATGCTTTTAAACTGTAGTGTTGGAGAAGACTCTTGAGAGTCCTTGGACTACAAGGAAATCCAGCCAGCCCATCCTAAAGGAAATCAGTCCTGAATATTCATTGGAAGGACTGATGCTGAAGCTGAAACTCCTATACTTCGGCCACCTGATGGGAAGAACTGACTCATTGGGAAAGACCCTGATGCTGGGAAAGATTGAAGGCAGGAGGAGAAGGGGACAACAGAGGATGAGATGGTTGGATGGCATCACTGACTCAATGGACGTGAGCTTTAGTAAACTCCTGGATTTGGTGATGGACAGGGAGGCCTGGCATGCTGTAGTCCATGGGGTCACAAAGAGTCAGACATGACTGAGTGACTGAACTGAACTGAGACTGTTTTCTAAAGTGGCTGTAACATTTTGCACTCCCACCAGCAAACTGGACAGATCATTTCTCCACATCCTTGCCAGAATTTGGTAGGGGTTTTTTTGTTTATTTTTAGCTATTCTGGTGGACATGTTCAGTTCAGTTCAGTAGCTCAGTTGTGTCCGACTCTTTGCGACCCCATGAATCGCAGCACGCCAGGCCTCCCTGTCCATCACCAACTCCTGGAGTTCACTCAGACTCACGTTCATCGAGTCGGTGATGCCATCCAGCCATCTCATCCTCTGTTGTCCCCTTCTCCTCCTGCCCCCAATCCCTCCCAGCATCAGAGTCTTTTCCAATGAGTCAACTCTTCGCATGAGGTGGCCAAAGTACTGGAGTTTCAGCTTTAGCATCATTCTTTCCAAAGAAATCGACCGCTATATATTGTGTTTTGGATTTGCATTTTCCTATTAATAGTATTGAACATCTGTTCATGTGCTTATTTTCCATCCCTACCCCTTTTTTGATGATAAAACTGTTTTATCCCTTTTCTAATTGGATTGCTTGGATTTTTTTACTATTGAGTGTATGTGGTAAAATACATGTTTACCATTTTTATCATAAAATACATCATTTTAGCCTTCTTTAAGTGTATAGTGCAGTGACTCTAAATATATTCACACTGTTTTCAACCATTACTGCTATCCATCTCCAGAACTTTTTGTCATCCCAAACTGAAACTCCCACCCAGTTAACAGTAATTCCTCATTCTTTCCTCCCCTCAGTTCCTGGAAATTGCTAATCTGTTTTCTGTCTCTGTGAATTTGATTATTCTTGGTACCTCAAATAAATGGAATTACATGATTTTTGTCCTTTTATGTCTGGCTTATTTCAGTTAACATTGGTATATCAGAGCTATATCTACTGTACTTTTATGCCCTTTGTTTAAACACTACCACATTCTTTTCCAGAATTACTGCACCAGTCTCTATTCCCATTACCAACCAAAGTGTCTTCTTATGTAGCCCAAAGCCCAACATCATTTGGCATTATCTAATGCTGAATATGGTTATAAAACCATATGTAGTTGTTTTTACTTATAATTCTCCTGTTATTAAATTTGAATATTTTCTCATATGTTTATTGCGTCTTTGGAAAGTTTCCTTTTCTATAAACTGTTTGTTCCTATTCTATACCTTTATTCATCTTTCTTTTAGCATTCTGATATTTTTCATGTTGTTTACCAGGAGTTTTTTGTTTACTCTAAGTACTTGTCCATCATTAATTTTAGAATTATACAGACCTTTTCCCAACTTATCTGTCATATCCTTCACCATATTTTATTTCAGAAATCCTACCCAACCTTCATATCACAAATATAATCTCTCACATTGACTTTTATTAACTGTGTGTGGTTTTGCGTTCTACAGATATTTTTTAAAGAAACTATTTATTCCACTTTAATCCATTCTATTTTTGTTCCTGTGATTCTTGTTTTTATGACCTATAGCTGTATTAATTTTTCACGTCTGTACTCATTTCCTTGTTAAAATCTATACTGACCCCTAACAAATTAAGTAACTTAGTGTATGCACCTCTCCCCCAATCCCTGTTTGATATTATCTAGGTGAAATTTCAGTTTAAATTGTTGTGACTATTCTTCTTTTTCTTTTCCTTGGTTATTGCTATTTTTAGGCAACAATAAACTTTGATGTATAATTTGATCATGTTTTCATCCCCTGTCTGTTACTATATCCTCCAACATTTATTTCTTTCCTTATTAGAATTAGTCAAATGAGCTTATTTATTTATGTTAGTATATGAAAACCTCAGAACAGTTCCTACTACTACAGCGTCTTGCTGTAGTTATTTTTATTGTTGCTATGTTAGTATTTTTATTGTTGCTATATGAGTATTTTTAAAGTTGTAATTTGCATGTCAGACACAATTTACCAACCGAACAACAACAGCAGTTTACATGTCAAACCCACCAAGGCCTTGAATGACTGGCAGTATTTTTATTATGCCCTCATATTTAAATGACAGATTAGACATAAATGCTTTTTTCCTTCAGTGCTTTAGAAAATATTATTCTATTGATGTCTTACTTCCAGTATAGCTATTGAAAGTTTTATGGACCTATACTTCATTCTATTAGAAGTGATTGCTCTTTCTTTTTTGAAGTTTTAGAACCATCTGTTTGTCTTAATTTGGGATTTTACTCTAACTTTTCTTATCTGCTTCCTGTGGTCCTCTATGAGCCCTTTTGATCTGAGATTTACTATTTCTTTTCACTTTCTGAGGCTACTTTTGTCTGGGTATCTTCTTGTTTATTTCTATCCCCACAGCTTTTCTTCTGTTGTCTGCCTTTAACCACTCCTGCTGCCTCTGGAGAATTTTTCCATCTTGTCTTCCATCTCACTAATTTCACTCTTAGCTCTATCCATCTACTATTTAGTCCCTTTATTATCACTTTACTGTTTTCCTTATTTCAACTATTAAAAATTCCAGGCCTAACATCTCCACTTAGTCATTTTTAATGTCTTTTGTTCCTGCTTCATGTTAATAGTCTCTTGCTTATGTTTGAGGATATTTGTTTTGCTTATTGCGTGCTATTGATACAGTAATTCTGTTTCATGTGAAATATGTTACTCAACTCCTCTCTCATCTAGTCTTTAGACTCCTCTGCTATTGAAGGTTTGTCTTTTCCCAATAAGCTCATATTCCCTTGATTATCAGTTCTCTGTAGCAGTCTTCTTAAGTTGTAAAACAACAGCTTTAAGAGCCAAGGTAAAATAGAAGTCCAAAGAGGCAGGTCATGTCTCACCTGTTTTCGTTAGTTTCTCCCAAACATTATGTGAGTTCCTCACATCAGTACCTCACACGTACTTCTCTGTAGTTTCTCCAGGGTTGATTATGGAAAGGGCACCAGTAGCCTGGAATACTTTGGCAGCTCATCAGGAAGTGCAAAGACAGATTTTCTATTCACTTTATGCATTTGAAACAGCCTGTTCACTCATAGTCATTTTGACTTGTGTACCTTTTGTGTGCATTCTTATGACTTTGTGGCCAAATCTCAGAGATTTAGTCACTAAACATTGACTGTCCAGTTCTTTAGTATCAAGTAAATTAAAAAGCTCTTTGCCTTTGTGTATCACTTGACAAACATTTTCCAAAAACTAGTACCTCTATTCCTAGTTCATGATAGAGGAAATAGGAACAGGAGGTAAAAGGAGCCTGCCCAAGGAGGTGCATCAACCATCCATTAATAAACATAAGGGAAGCATTCAATCTCACCAGTACTCAAACAAATTTATATTAAAGTAGATCATTGTATATATATATACACCACATCTTCTTTATCCATTCATCTGTTGGTGGGCATTTAGGTTGTTTTCATGTCTTAGCTATTGTAAATAGTGCTGCTATGAATATTAGGGTATCTTCTTGAATTGAATATATGTATCTTCTTGAATTACAGTTTTCATCTTTTCTGGATATATGTCCAGGAGTGAAATTACTGGATCATATGGTAGTTCTATTTTTAGTTTTTTAAGGAATTTTCATACTGAAATGAGCCAGTGAACAGTTTTGAACATAAATGACATGACCTATCTTGTGTATTAAAAATATAGTGGCTGCACCAATTTACTTTCCCACCAATATTGTACATGGGTACCCTTTTATCCACATCCTCTCCAACATTTGTTATTTGTAGACTTTTTGATGATAGCCGTTCTGACTGGTATAACATGATACTTCATTGTAGTTTTGAGTTGCACATCTTCAACTTTTAAGGTATTACCAAATTGATCTCCAGAGTGGTTTTCCTAATTTATTATATTCCTTTTAAATTTTATAAATGATTTATTTTTTTTAGGTTTTAATATTACTGCAGGGGTTGATGAAGAAACAGGATTTGTTTATGGAGGAAATCGCTTCAATTGCGGTACCTGGATGGATAAAATGGGAGAAAGTGACAGAGCTAGAAACAAAGGAATCCCAGCCACTCCAAGGTAGTGTTTGTTTATAGTGTTTATATAATGATATCATTTGTAAAGTGATACACTTGTGGAATCTTTTATTCTATTAACCATGAAGTGTTCTTCTTAAATCAGTCAACATTTTCCTTCCTTCCTCCCACTTCCCCTTCCCCGTACTCCTTTCTCTCCCCCAATATACACATACACAATCCTCTTGATATGTAATCAGGTAAAGCTATCTGTTCTCTTCTGGATGTTCTCATGGATTGATTCCCTACAAGCACCTCAAAGCAAAGTTTTATGATTCATTATCCCCATGGTTAAGACATTTCTTTATAACCTGAAGTATTTTCACTGTTATAAATATTTCATTATTATTATCTCTTGTAAATACAGAAAACAACCAGTTGTCCTGTCTTTTATGAAATCCTTTCACTTTCTAAATATTTTCCCCTTAATTTTTTAATCTTTTATCTCATCATTTCTTTTTATTATTTTAAGCTCTTACTACAGTATCAAGTCTAAGAAACTATTTTCGTATCCAAATTTTATCTTCAATCAGAAATGTCAAAAAAAATTGTTGAATAGAAGTTGTCATTATTTATTTTGCATGTTCTTTTTAAAAACCTATTTATTTTGATGAATTATTAGATCTTGAACTTCCCTTTCATTTTCCTTAAAAATGAGCTTTGAAATTATGATGCTTACCTTCTCTGGCTTTCTTTAGTCCTATATCCTATATTTTCTATCTTTTCTCTGGAATTCTGTCTCAATATTCTTTGATTCCTACTTCTGCCTTTTTCCAGAAGCTATCTCCTTTTACTCCATAATCTGTATTCTACTTCATAGAATTTTTTAAAAATAAGATGCTAAGCAATCCAAAAGTAATAAAAGGAGAAATTTCTTATATATGCCACACACTTTCTATAAAGTAAGGATTTTTATAGTCATTTTTATATTAGTTATATAATTCTTGAAAATTATTTTTTGAATGCCCTTTAAATAGTGCTTAAATTATTCATTGTCACAGAATAAAATTTATTTTTAATTTTAGAGATGGATCTGCTGTGGAAATTGTGGGCCTGAGTAAATCTGCTGTTCGTTGGTTGCTGGAATTATCCCAAAAAAATATTTTTCCTTATCATTATGTTACAGTGAAAAGACACGGTAAGCTATTTCTTTTGTTTCCAAAGAAAGTCCAATGACTGTCTCTATGCTTAATCTACATAATCATCATGTGACTCAATGAACTAGTATTAGAAAACCCTTAAGATTAAAAGGAAAGACAAACCATTAATTTACTAGTATGAAAATTGTAACAAACCTGATTACTAACTATATTTTTATAGCAACTTTGAACTGACATATGAATAGCATCATACTTATTTTTTTTCCTTGATATGACTATGATCGGGTCAAGTTTTGGTGAACAATTATGAAATCTTTACATCTTTTTTTTTTCTGAAACAGTGCTGTGCATTAGAAATATAATTTAAGCCACATATGTAATTTAAAATTTTCTAGTACCTACATTTTAAAAAGTTAAAAGAAACAGGTGAAATTAATTAATGATTATATTTTCATTAACTTAGTATATATCAAATATTATTTCAACATGTAATCACTATGAAATTATTCATGACTGTTTTACATTCTTTTGAGGGGTACTGTGTCTTAGAAATACAGTATGTATTTTACATTTCTAGCACCTCTCAATTCAGACTAGCCTCCTTTCAAGTGCTAAATAAAGATAATTTTATCAATAGCAAGAGGGACCCAAACAAATGATCTGGGATCATTTGTTGGAGTCTAATCCTTTTTCAATAATACAGTGAAAGATAATTTTTAATTTCTGGCTAGTGTCTTTCAAAAGACCCTGACACTTTCCAAAAAAGTGAATAATTTATTGACTAAATATTACTCTTCAGCTTTAACTAAATGTTTGAGTTTCTCTGAATGCTTAAAACTGCCAGGTCTTTTATAATGTTTCAGGAAAGCTGGTGAGAGTCTCATATGATGAATGGAACAGAAAAATACAAGAGAACTTTGAAAAGTTATTTTATGTGTCAGAAGACCCTTCAGATGTCAGTGAAAAGCATCCTAACCTGGTGCACAAGCGGGGCATATACAAAGACAGCTATGGAGCATCAAGCCCTTGGTGTGACTACCAGCTCAGGCCTAATTTTACCATAGCAATGGTTGTGGTGAGTGATTTGCTTTGTTCTTTTCAAATTTCAAAAATGTTATGATAGGGTTTATTTAGTTCTTGATTCTCATTTGTTCTCAAATTCATTGAATTTGTTTAAAAATGAGTTATTTACTAGCTAGTTTTATATGGTCTTTTCTCACATCCATGTACTAACCAGGCCCAACCCTACTTAGCTTCCGAGATCAGAGGAGATCAGGTGCATTCAGAGTGGTATGGTCATAGACCATATGGTCTTTTCTAATGAATAAAGCATAACACCCTTAACTATAACATTTGATGTAAAAAAATAGAAAATAATGGGTGATGACTAACGAAGTTCTTCTCAATGTTTTTACATCATAACATATAGAAAATGATGATTTTAAAAAAAGGAAAATGATGATATTTGTACAACGCACTGGGTGAAATGGATTAGGTTGCTGCCAGATCCACCCGCTTCAGTGAGCCCCAGACCCCACCCAGCTGTGGGGAAAGCTGAGGGCGTCTGTTTCTCAGCACACCTGTGCCACGCCTCGGCTCACTAGTTGGAAACATCTGGACTAATGCACTAATATGAGTAGCTTCAATTCACATTCTGCCTTTTGCTGTTGTTGTATTGCTCTAATTAGTTCTGTCTACTCAAGAATGCTTGACTCTCCTTTTTTATCTATACTTTAGTCTAAAAATAAAGTACAGTAAAACAGAGAAGGTATGTGTTCAACATCTGTGTCCGGATGTTCCCACCTTGTCAAAAAGAGTATTAAATATTGTATTATTAATTACAGTAGAATAAAAAATACAAAAGTACATAAAGGTAGCTTTGGTTCAGTGTGCATTGATTTTATTTAACATTTAAATTTAATGTGGATTTTTAGTCACTTAGTCATCTTTCTCTCCTTCTCTATATCACAAGCAAATGTGCTCATGCTATTCCAGTGCATATCCTTCTGTGTTTCATTATGACACTAAAAGCAAAAAATGAGTTCCAGGTGAACTTAAAGGAAGATAATGTAAATCTTGTGTTCTGCCTTCATTGGCGCTATGGCAACTTCCTTTTGGAACTAGTAAACTTTCTTAAAGTGACACAAGAAAACAATCACCCCAAACAGCTTTCCTAACCTCTAAGGCCAAGGTCAGTGCTTCTGAGTCAGCCTGATAGAATTAGGTCTGATTAGACATCTACACTCGATCTTCTGGACCTGCACTGTATTTTTAAAGTTTTCATTATTTTCCAGGTTTATAGTTTTTTTTTTTTCTAATGTGTGTAGACACTAATTCCGTGATCTCAAAAAGTTTGTATATTTGTTAACACTCATTAGGCCCCTGAGCTCTTTACTACCCAAAAAGCATGGAAGGCCTTGGAGATGGCAGAAAAAAAATTGCTTGGTCCTCTTGGCATGAAAACTTTGGATCCAGAGTAAGTTATAAGTATTAAGAATGTAGTTCATATTATATTTAATGTATAATTATATTTAATTATATTAATATTGGCATGAAAACTGTGAATTAAGAGTAAGTCGAAATATGGGTGTTAAGAATGGTGTTGCTATTTTATTTCATCAAGTCATAATTTTTGCTTATCAATTAAATTTCTAAAGTTGCATTCAAACTGAATTTTTCAAAATGCCTTCTGTATCTTCATTAAGGGGCTCCCCTACTGGCTCAGTGGTAAACAACCCACCTGCCAGTGCAGGAGATGTGAGCCCCGATCCCTGGGTCAGGAAGATCCCCTGAGAAGGACACCAACCCACTCCAGTATTCTTGGTTGGAGAATCCCATGGACAGAGGAGCCTAGGGGGCTACAGTCCATGGGGTCACAAAGAGTCAGACACAACTTAGCAACTAAACAGCAACAACATCTTCAATAATCATCAGTGTTCAAAGTGGGCTTGTCCTAAATTCAATAATCAATAAAAGAATTTTAACTTTATAAAACTAAGGTATCATATGAATATTTTCTAATGCCTATTTTTTCTAATCATAAAAGTCATATATGATTATTATGAACATTGGAAGCATAGATGTATTGTTTCCTCAGAGACAATATTTTAGAAGTTGTTACTCCTAGTAGTTCCTCCTATAATTCTAAATAGTATGTGTTTGTAGCTATTTCTTGATTCCTTTAAATATTAGATGTTATTTGCTTACTTCTTGTGATGACAGATCACATCACTTCTTTTGATGACAGATTTAACTGTGTCGTTACCTCGCCCTGAACCCTTTCCATTTTCTCTAAATAATTACATCACTGTTTTTATTTAAGCCAATAAATAATTTTGTTTCTATGATTAAATGTTTATCTCATTTTTCATTTCTTTTCTTTTCCAATTTTTATTTTTTCTTGAGTTTATAATGATGTTTATATTTTCCTTCTACTGTTTTGCTTTAAAATTTGATGCCCATCATCATTTGCTTTCTGTTTCATATGTGAGAGATCCCCATTTTGTTGTAGCCTTACCTTTGTAGATTTTTCCTAACGTATTGTTTACTCATTTTACTCTTGAGATGCAAAATTTTATATGTGTGAACTTATCTGCATTCTAAAGTATTCACAATGTTTTCAGAGATGGTAAGAACCACTGGTCAGAACTAAAACCCACAGAAAAAACATACTTATGTGATAAGGTCTATCTATCTCACTAAAAGAAAAAATGGAATAATTTAATTAAAGAGAGTATAGATAACTATCTTGTATTAAATATTGCAGTGTTTGTACTTTGTTTAGTTTGTAAATATGTGTAAATTGTATTCAGTTGCTATTTATAATCTGGTAATCTACCAATTTTACTTAATTTTAAAATAACTTAATGGAGAAGTTTAAAAAACAGCCTTTCCAATATATAATAATTGGTAAAACTTTATCATTAATGTTCGCTAATTCAAATTATTATGTGTATATTTTAATTGTTATAAGTATAGGGGCTTCCCTTGTGGCTCAGACAGTAAGAAATCCGCTTGCAATGCAGGAAACCCAGATTCGATCCCTGGGTCGAGAAGATAATGCTGAAGAAGGGAATGGTTACCCATTCCAGTATTCTTGCCTGGAGAATTCCATAGACAGAGGAGCCTGGCGGGCTACAGTCCATGGGGTCGCAAAGAGTCGACTACAACTAAGCAACTAAGCACAAGTGAAATAATTAACTTTAACCAATATTTAATGTCTCTTTGGAAGCAAGATATCTGAATATTTTATATTTTTTGTATTAGGTATTAAGCATTTGTTAATCATCCCCTAACACATTCTGAACTCAGTATATACTAATTTAGGGTTAGGTGGATGATGAGCTTTAGTCTATAGGTTGGAAGATAAAATAATTTTATTATTTCTTACCTTTTCCATTAGGAGATTTTTCTAATGCTTTTTATATAATGTCTGATCTTTTTTTAACCTAAATTTCAATCATTTTGCAGTGATATGGTTTACTGTGGAACTTATGACAATGCCTTAGACAATGACAACTATAATCTTGCTAAAGGTTTCAATTACCACCAAGGACCTGTAAGAATTTCTTTTTATTTCTTTGAGTTTTCAATTTGTTATTTTTCAAAGAATTTTAGATATTCACAGCTCCTTTCTCTTCACTTTTAAATTTTTCAGGAGTGGTTGTGGCCTGTTGGGTATTTTCTTCGTGCAAAATTGTACTTTTCCAGATTGATGGGTCCAGAGACTACTGCAAAAACTATATTTTTGGTTAAAAATGTCCTTTCTCGACATTATGTTCATCTTGAGAGGTAAGTCATCAGAGCATGTAATTTCTGAAACTAGTGTTTAGCGTTTAAACTTAAATTGAAGAAAGTAAGGAAAACCATTCAGGTATGACCTAAATCAAATCCCTTACGATTATATAGTGGAAGTGACAAATAGATTCAAGGGATTAGCTCTGATAGAGTGCCTAAAGAACTATGGACAGAGGCTCATGACATTGTACAGGAGACAGGGATCAAAACCATCCCAAGAAAAAGAAATGCAAAAAAGCAAAATGGCTGCTTGAGGAGGCCTTACAAATAGCTGTGAAAAAAAGAGAAGCGAAAAGGAAAGATATACCCATTTGAATGCAGAGTTCCAAAGAATAGCAAGGAGAGATAAGAAAGCCTTCCTCAGTGATCAGTACAAAGAAATAGAGGAGATCTCCTCAAGAAAATTAGAGATACCAAAGGAACATTTCATGCAAAGATGTGCACAATAAAGGACAGAAATGGTATGGACCTAACAGAAGCAGAAGATATTAAGAAGAGGTGGCAAGAATACACAGAAGAACTGTACAAAAAAGATCTTCATGACCCAGATAATCATGATGGCGTGATCACTCACCTAGAGCCAGACATCCTGGAATACGAAGTCAAGTGGCCTTAGGAAGCATCACTAAGAACAAAGCTAGTGAAGGTGATGGAATTCCAGTTGAGCTACTTCAAATCCTAACAGATGATGCTGTGAAAGTTCTGCACTCAGTATGCCAGCAAATTTGGAAAACTCAGCAGTGGCATCAGGACTGGGAAAGGTCAGTTTTCATTCCAATCCTAAAGAAAGGCAATGCCAAAGAATGCTCAAACTACCACACAATTGCACTTTTCTCACATGCTAGTAAATAATGATCAAAATTCTCCAAGCCAGTCTTCAACAGTACGTGAACCGTGAAATTCCAGATGTTCAAGCTGGATTTAGAAAAGGCAGAGGAACCAGAGATCAAATTGCCAACATCCGTTGGATCATTGAAAAAGCAAGAGAGTTCCAGAAAAACATCTACTTCTGCTTTAATGACTGTGCCAAATCCTTTGACTGTGTGGATCACAATAAACTGTGGAAAATTCTTAAAGAGACGGGAATACCAGACCACCTGACTTGCCTCTTGAAAATCTGTATGCAGGTCAGGAAGCAATAGTTAGAACTGGACATGGAGCAACAGACTGGTTCCAAATCGTGAAAGGAGTCCATCAAGGCTGTATATAATCACCCTGCTTATTTAACTTATATGCAGAGTACATCATGAGAAATGAAGCACACACTGAAATCAAGATTGCCGGGAGGAATATCAATAACCTCAGATATGCAGATGACACCGTGCTTATGGCAGAAAGTGAAGAAGACCTAAAGAACCTCTTGATGAAAGTGAAAGAGGAGAGTGAAAAAGTTGGCTTAAAGCTCAACATTCAGAAAACGAAGATCATGGCATCTGGTCCCAACACTTCATGGCAAATAGATGGGGAAACAGTGGAAACAGTGTCAGACTTTATTTTGGGGGGCTCCAAAATCGCTGCAGATGGTGACTGCAGCCATGAAATTAAAACACATGTGCTCCTTGGAAGGAAAGTTATGACCAACCTAGATAGCATATTAAAAAACAGAGACATTACTTTGCCAACAAAGATCCATCTAGTCAAAACTATGGTTTTTCCAGTAGTCATGTATGGATGTGAGTGTTGGACTATAAAGAAAGCTGAGCGCTGAAGAATTGATGCTTTTGAACTGTGGTGTTAGAGAAGACTTGAGAGTCCTTTGCACTGCATATAGATCTAACCAGTCCACCCTAAAGGAAACCAGTCTTTTTTATTCACTGGAAGGACTGATGCTGAAGCTGAAACTCCAATACTTTGGCCACCTGATGCGAAGAACTGACTCATTTGAAAAGTCCCTGATGCTGGGAAAGATTGAAGGCGGGAGAAGGAGACACAAATGAGATGGTTGGGTGGCTTCATGGACTCAATGGACATGCCTTTGAGTAAACTCCAAGAGTTGGTAATGGACAGGGAGGTCTGGCGAGCTGCAGTCCATGGGGTCACAAAGAGTCGGACACGAATGAGTAACTGAACTTAACTGAATGCTTAGTCAATTCATTAGCTATTAAGTAAATGGCATTTCGATAACATTTCTGTATATTCTATATATCACAATGAAATTTGAAAGCTTTACTCTTTAACACAAGTTCTATGTAATTTTCACCTTATTTTAATTATTTTAGATTGTTATTTAAACACTTGATATTGCATGATTAGTATGAGGGGGAAAAGCCTTTGGTTTTTAAAATTTAATAGTTTTTGATATGGTTAGCACAGGATATATACAAAAACTAAAGGTTAGGCTTGGCCTTTTGAGTTCATCTATTTAAACATATATTGATAAATGTTTTCATAAATGGTTTTATAATATTATAATTAAAATATCAGTGTTGGTGTTTTGAGTGTTTCAAAGCCATTTGTCATGTCCTTTGTCTGAACTATTAGCAGATAAATAGTATCGGAGTTATGTGCCTTTTTGGATGATATAACTCGGTCTTAAATTTTACAAATTCTAGATTAAACCTAGATATATGTACATCTTACATGATGTACATATATCATATTTATAATATGCATGAGCAACATAGATTTTATCTCCTCTACTACAGGAACACATGAGGCTTCCATCTGTCACCATGAATGTTGTCAAAATTGTTTTTTCAAAGTTATTTTCATTAGCTTAAATACAGTCACAGAAATGGAGAAGGCAATGGCACCCCACTCCAGTACTCTTGCCTGGAAAATCCCATGGACGGAGGAGCTTGGTAGGCTGCCGTCCATGGGGTCATTAAGAGTCAGACACAACTGAGCGACTTCACTTTCACACACTAGAGAAAGAAATGGCAACCCACTCCAGTGTTCTTGCCTGGAGAATCCCAGGGACGGCGGAGCCTGGTGGACACAACTGAAGCGACTTAGCAGCAGCAGCAGCAGTCACAGAAACTTTAGTCCTGTCACACTCCTACCTCATCTAGAGATTAAGTCTGAAGTCTTTGTAATGTAAACATTCTTATGTTCTGACCTTTATTGCACCACAATATTTCCCAATATTTGCATTACTTTTCTTTCTTCCCTTTTTTCCATGAGGAGTAAGAATATGTTGTACTGAAGAGATGATCTACTTTTGCCTATAATCCCATCCCTCCTCCCTGTTCCACATCCTTGTCAAATGATTATCCTTACTTGGTATTCCACTTGATCCTTCCTTCCTAAACTATGAAGATACCTGTCAGCCTACCCTAAAATAAAGTTCCTTCATACTGTTCCTACTTCAAGCTTTGTTTTATCATTCCATTTTCTTTTCAGGATCCACATTTTCTATATGATTAGTTTTTTTTGTTTGTTTGCTTGCTTGCTGACACCAACTCAGTTATCACCACATGCAAGCTGGCTTTTGTTTTGCTCTCACCACTCTGGTGAATCCACTCAAGAAGATCCTTTCTGGTTCCCAGATCCTATGACTTCCTCTCAGTTCTCTTCTTTGACTGGCTATCTCGTTGCTTTTCTCTTTTCATGAAAAACCTATGCTAGCCATAGCATTAAATTTCCCTTGTTAACCTAATAACAGTAGCAATTAAAATAATAGCAAATAATATTTATTGAGTACTTAGTATCTTCAGACATTGTTCTAAATGCATTCATATAACATTACTCATTTCATCCAAAAAGCTATATAAGATAGCTACTATAATTGTTTTCCGAGCATCACATCTCCCCTTAGTAGCTGCGTGGCTATGGGCAAGTTATTTAATTTCTCTAAGCCTCTGTTTCCTCATCTATTTAAGGTATGTGCTGGTGTTGTTTTGAGGATTGATTTATTAGTATGTATAACATGGACAAGATACTAACTCAGATATGAGCTACTATCTCCATTTTATAATGTAAGCTTAGCAAGTTAAGTAATTTATACACAGTCAAATGGCAAGTAATTTGGTAGAGCTCTTATTAAACTCCAGGCAATGTGGTTTCACGGACTGCGCCCTTAACCAATACACAATTGGCTCTATTTGCTGTTTTTCTGGCTTTGCTTTATGGAACCTAAAAACACATTCATTGTCCAAAAAAATCTATCCTTGATCTTCTTTTCTTTTCTGTCTACTTGTCTTCTGTTATATTTCACCTAGTCTCACATCTTCACTCTTCAGGTAATTTTGAACTTTCATAAACTCCTCTTCTACTTTTCAGCTACTTAATAAACATCTTAGCTTGAATGTCCTTCTGCCATCACTCATTTTCTCTCAGTTTTTTTTCCTATGCTTCCCATCTTTGTTACAGTATTACCATTATTCATGGTCTGCAAGCTCAGACACCCCAGGTTCTTTTTAACTTTACTTCATTACCTCTCCAGAACATCCAGATAGTGGTCAAGACTTGATTCTAGCTCTCCTCCTTTTATTAACCCACCGTCTTCCTTTCTTTGGCCAGTGCCTAGTCTGTAACTCATAATCTTTTCTCTGGACTAGGCAATTAGCTTCCATATTTCCACTCTTCTCTCTCCATTTTGTCTTATCACCCCAAGCAAGCTCAATCTTGTTGACATGTAACTCTCACAATTTTAATCTTATGTTTAAAAATCTTTAGCAATTCCCCACCGGTTACAGAATGAAATCCAAATTCCTTAGTTTCCACAATTTTTTCTCCAGCTACCTTTCCATTTTTATTTCTTGCTGTTTCCTATAGCTACTTTTATGTCCATTAGCTTTAACTATGAGCTTTGGATTAAAATTCTGTCCTTGCTGCTAATTTTCATGTGTGACTTTCAGCAAGTTACTTAACGTCTCTGAAATAAATTTCTTCATCTATAAAATGGGAATAATAATATCTCATTACTTGTCAAGATTAAATGAAAAGATAGAACAAAAATATTTGTCACAAATCAAGAAATGGTTTCACCTAAAGTATATTATTACTTTTTAAATTTTCTATAGAATCTGTAATAATGTCAGTATTCTCATTTTTGATGTTGATAAGTTGTATTTTCCTTTTTTTCCTGATCTGCCTGACTAGAAGCTTATCAATTTTATTGGTCTTCTTAAAGAACCAGCTTTTGAGTTCATCAAATTTTTTTCATATTATTCAATTTTTATTTCATTGATTTCTATGCTAATTTTTATTATTCTCTTCTACTTATTTTAGGTTTATTTGTCTTTTTCTGTTTTTTTCAAGGTGTAAGTTGAGGTCATTGATTTAAAGACTTTTCTTCTTTTCTAGTATAGGTACTTAGTGCTAAATTTCCTTCTATGTACCAAATTAACAATACCCCAAAGTTCTGATGTGTTATGTTTTTTTAATTCAGTTGCAAATACTTTCTGTTTTTCCCTTTAGCTTCTTCTTTGACTCATAGGTTATTTATAAAGGTGTTATTTAGTTTTCAAATATTTAGGAATTTTCCAGAGATGTTTCTATAACTGATTTCAAAGTTAATTCTGTTGTGGTCAAAAAATGTATTTTATATGACTAATCTTTCTAAACTTATTGATACTTATTTTATAACTCAAAATATGTTCTAACTAGGTCACTAAACTGCAAGTAGAAAAGTGTACCTTCTGTTATCATTGGATCGTGGTGTGGTTTAGGCGCTTAAGTTATGTCCAACTCTTGCAACCCCATGGACTGTAGCCCCGCCAGGCTCCTCTGTCCATGGGATTCTCCAGGCAAGAATACTGGAGTGGACTTCCATTTCCTTCTCCAGGGGATCTTCCCAACCCATGGACAGAACCCGGGTCTCCTGTGTTGCAGGCAGTCTTTACCAACTGAGCTACAAGGGAAGCCACGACACTGGATGGGGTGTTCTTAAAATGTCAACTAGGTTGATGAGTGTTAGTCACTCAGTTGTGTCTGACTCTGTGATCCCATGGACTGTGGCCTCCGGGGCTCCTCTGTCCATGGAATTTTCCAGGCAGGAATACTGGAGTGGGTTGCCATTTCCTTCTCCAAGGGATCTTCCTGACCCAATGATTGAACCCCAGTCTCCTGCATTACAGGCCAGTGTTGTACAAAATACTTACAGATTTTCTGTCTACTTGTTCTGTGAGTTACCTAGAAAGGTAACATTTTATTTTACAGTTATGGATTTGCCTATTTCTCCTTGAAGTTCTATGTGTTTCTGTTCTAGAAGAATAGCAATGATACCTACACGTAGGGTTGCCGTTAGTATTAACTGAGATAATGTACATGAAGCACTAGTATTAGAACATAGTAAATGTACAATAAATATCAACTGTACTATTATTCAGGAAAATGAGAAATTTGTATAGAAATTTGGATTGTTTTTAATTGGCATTTTTTTCTAATCATTTTCCTAATCATTTCCTAATCATTTTTTCCTTCATCATTTCATGTTCATTTTATAATTTTGTCAAGATCAAACATAATACATTCATTAATTACAATTTGAGTCTCATAAACTTACTCTAAAAGAAATAAAATTAAGCCTGAGAGGATGTTTATCTCTATACTTATATTACTTATAATGGTAGTGTCCTGTTTTCGATACTTAAAGGGACTCCTTTGTAATTGAAAGTCTTAAATCCTTGAATGTCAAAGAATAATTTCAGTCTAAATTCTTTATACATAATCTTTAGTATAGCCTGTTTTATTTTGTAGTAAATGGGTACATATGATTGTTTTCTAAAAGAGAAGGCAAAATCACCAGCTATATTGCCTATTTTATTAACCCAACAAGATATATGTTTGATTATATCTCATAAAATGGCTCTTCTTTCTTTAAGATCCCCTTGGAAAGGACTTCCAGAGCTGACCAACGAGAATGGCCAATACTGCCCTTTCAGCTGTGAAACACAAGCCTGGTCAATTGCTGCTGTTCTTGAAATACTCTATGACTTATAGTTAGTTGACTCATGCATATATCTTAAGTATGCAACCAGTTGTATTGTTGAATGCAGTTATAATGTAATGTAAATGCTTTATATGCACATGCTAAAGTCATTTTTTAAATCTCATTCATATAATATTGATGCCCTAATAGGTAAGACTATAAAGCATTGGTTTTGCTAATGTAGTTTTTGATTTGAGTAAGAAAAAAAATTATCACTACCAATGGAATGTTTGTCTTTTGAATTCAAGAAGTATTCCTCAGATGTCTAGAAATAAATAATTTGAAAGCCAGAGTTTGAAAAAGAAAAATCATGTAATATTCCTTTCATGCATAAGTGAAATGAAATATGAGAATGTAATAATGAAAGAAATGGAGAAGTATCTTTAAATGGTGGTATATATTTTCTTCAGTAACAGTATATACTGAATAAGCTGTGGTTAATTAATCTTCTCAACCTTTTATTAATAGTTTATCTGCTGCTGCTAAGTCGCTTCAGTCATGTCTGACTCTGTGCGACCCCATGGACGGCAGCCCACCAGGCTCCCCCATCCCCGGGATTCTCCAGGCAAGAACACTGGAGTGGGTTGCCAATTCCTTCTCCAATGCATGAAAGTGAAAAGTGAAAGTGAAGTCGCTCAGTCATGTCCAACTCTTCGCGACCCCATGGATTGCAGCCTACCAGGCTCCTCCATCCATGGGATTTTCCAGGCGAGAGTACTGGAGTGGGTTGCCATTGCCTTCTCCAATAGTATATCTAGCACCTTCCAAATTGCATTCAGAAGATATTAATGAATATGGAATCATGGAAATGTCCACCTACAATATATGTTTGTAAGTGAAGCACAGATGTTTATAATGTGCTTTTATTTTTTTCACTGATAGTGTAATATGTTTTTAATACAACGAATTTCAACAGTATATTTAACATATATTTAATTGTGCTAATGATGCATAGGCTATATGAAAAAATCACAAAGTATTAGAAATTTATTTTCTAAGAAAATTTTTATAAAATTAGTCTTGAGTTCCACTTTCCTACTTTGAGATGGTTTACATTTTCATAATGCAAACCTTCAGACATATTTATGAGAATTTTAAAGAAAAAGGTACTATATTAATTTTCTAAAAATAACTCTTTTTAGTTTGTGTATAAAAGTGTATTATATTGGTTTCCTGTTAACTGAAAACTGTTGACAAGTTTAGCATGGAGAACAAGCTTAAAATAGAGATATGAATTCAGCAGTTATCTTGACTCCAGTAAAGTCACTTGAATAGCTTTTCATGTGATTTGAAGATAGCTTAAATCTGGAAAAGTCATAAAAGGAAAAAGACTTTTAACATTTGTATGATTTGACATTTTTAATATTACTTATTTTCTAGATGATTTTTTTTAATTATCTCTTTTTGTCTCAAGAAGGCACAATTAGATCATTATACTTTCAGCTGAAGGAAAATAGTTGCAAAAATCCATTTCATTATTCAGTTGTAATATTTATAGTTAAAATAGTGGTACAATAACACTTTTCTCACCTAGAAGTCATATGCCCAACTCCCTTAACTATGAGGAAGGAGTGAAAATATTGAAAAACAAGTAAGCTAAAACTTCTGGGTAATAAAAATATAAAAATGTTTCAGATGCCAAATACCCATGTTCAACCCTACGTTAGTGTTAACTGGCTTGGTTTTCTGGTTTCCCAACCTAAAGCAGATTGACTTCTACATAACTTCTTCATTGATTTCCAAGTTTTCCTTCCTTCTTCATTGTTCAATGTCTGACCTCTAGTTAGAAAAATGACCTTCCTTGAGAGGGAGAACCATTAGTTATCAAAGATTCACATAGTTCTGTTGTAATTAAACTTCTGTATTAAAAGTGGTAAGAAAAGTAACTAAAGACCAACATTAAATCTATTTTTAAAAAAAGCAAGAAGCAATGGCTGGCTGATGGTTAAATGTGATAAATAAGTAAATGAGTAAATTAATCTTAATAAATAAATAATAACAAGCTTACAATTTTCAAAACATAGCCATATTGGGTTATCTATGATAGGGCAAATATCCACCTCACCAGTACATTTTTACGATATCACATTACACTAGAAAATTAAGCAATTCATATTTTTATTAGGAATGTTAATGAAAGAATGTTATTATAATCTGCATGGCCTATTTTAAAGCTTAAGAAGCATGTTACACATTATTTTATCAAAGATTGTTAAAATAATATTAATAGCTTTAGACTTTAGAGGAATAAATGTTTTTGACTAAAAAACATTTCAATAGAATACTTCATTCCTGTGTGGTTTTGAATGAGGTACCATTATATCACATACTGAGAATGGTTCTGTGCCCTGATTCTTAATTAATTCCGATCAGTCTTACTCTTTTACTGGAGAAGTTTGCCAGTTTAACCAGTATGCTGTGATAATTTAATATGTTTCACAGATAACTGAGGAGACATGAGACCTGTCATCCTGTCCATGAACGTATGTAATGCATTTCTGATACGTCTTCACCTGCTCTGTCTATAGGCAAATGTCACTTTTATGTCTGTGCCAAGAAAATAAAAATCTTTTCTAAAGGACTGTATTTTGCATTTATTATTTAGCAGTTAACTAATTTGTTGGTGCTTACTACTACCACTTATTCAGGACTTGCTTATTTTGGGTGCTTTATCTTTTTGCAGTATGTATGGAAACAAAGACAGGAGGAAGAATTTTAGGCTGTTTGGTAATTTATTTAATTAGCTATGTTGAAATTAGGAGCAAAGTGAACTCTTGATGTATAAATTGACCTATGTTGAGCATGTTAGCCGCTATACATACTCCAGGTATTTCTTGGAATCTTTTTCACTACTGTGAATTTTTTACCTTTCATGAGTATGAGTGAATTGGTCAAACTTGCCAAACTTATTTATAGAAATCTTCAATGCACCAAAATAATAAACTCATGCTTAAGTTGCTCAATTCAGGGGTTGTTTTTCCATTTGTATAAGACTTGCACTATTAAATGGTACTGATACTTTGTCATTTGGGCAGTTTTTTCCAAATATATATTTCTTAGCATATCTGGTATTGGGTTTGTCAGCTACAAATTGGCACTTAGCAAGAGCATTGCCAATGACAAGGCATCTGCCATCTGCCTCTACAGAGACTGAACCCCACGCTGCTGTAGCTGTTGACCTTCAACACCCCCTGAGGGAGTTCAGGGTGGAGTGAGGCACTCTGTGCTCCAGGGAATCTGGTGGGACAGGTCTTTAGATAGTTGGATGCTTTTAGGAACAGATTCTATGATCTCAATCCTTGCATATCTAGAGAAGCACTAAATCCCTTCATGGTGACATCAGACCCTCAGGACTAACAAAAAACCTTTTGTAAATTGAGTGCTTCATGGTATTGAACTCCCCCTTCACCAAAACCTTATACATTGACTTTCCCCACTGCTGCTTTGGAGCAGTCTTCTCTCAGAGCCGTCTGAGATGCTGCCTCCCAGGCTGCAGTCCTCATTTTGCCCCAAATAAAACCTAACTCACAACTCTCCAGTTGTACATCTTTTTTAGTCGACAGGTTAGAGGTTTTTTGTTTAACTTACAGAAACTTTCATTTTTATTTAATTAGATATTTTAGTGTTTTTATCTTTGTGAATTCTTCTGTCTCTTCAAAATTTAACTGAACTTTTAATCAACTCAATAATAAACTTATATTTCTGTGTTATATTCTGATTTTATATTTATATATTTACAGCAGCATACATTATGAGGTGAAACTGTAGGTGTTTTTTCTCTAAATTGTTATATCCAAGCTCATGAATTGGATTTCATTTGTAGTGATTCTTTTTTAAATTATTGAATTTTTTACTTTATAATAGGATGTACTTTCTGGGATATCTGATTAAAGTTTTCTGTGTTCACTCATTTAACTAATGTAATTTTTGTTTTAATATTTATTAGAGCTTTTTCTCACCATCTTTGTCACTAATCCCCTGCTCTTTTTTTTAGAATCTTGTTTTCTATACTTACCTGTTTGTTTTTTTCCATGTCCAAAAAGTTTTCTCTTACCATTTTTACTAAATTTACAACCATACTGTAAGTTAATTTGATAGGAACTGACATTTACAGTATTTAATCTTCTAAGAAATAGAGTGTCTGCATTTATTCCATTTTTTTAGATTGCTGAAATTCCTCCTAATTTTTGTTGTTGCCAATTAGAATGAAAAAACTCAGATTAAACACTCATGAGCTTCTACCATATAATAGCAATTTTATATTAGAAGTATTTTACCCATCTTATATATAAGAATATTACTAAAGCATCTTGCCCTAAGTCACACAACTCGTAAGATACTGGACCAGAACTCACTCTTGATCTTCTTACTCTAAATCTTTTTTCAAAGATCCTCAAAACTGAAGTTTTGTGTGCTCACTTTCATGCTTGCCACCATCTATCCATAGGTCAAGATATAGCTATTATCAGTTGTCCACATGATTATGGAAATCATTAGATCTTGTTCTGCTTGGATCTAGATATATTCTCTTATTATCCTAGGCAGGGGACTTCCCTCATAGCTCAGTTGGTAAAGAATCTGCCTGCCGTGAGGAAACCCAGGTTCGATACCTGGGTCGGGAAGATGCCCTGGAGAAGGAAATGGCAACCCACTCCAGTATTCTTGAGCCTGGAGAATCTCATGGACAGAGGAGCCTGACAGGCTACAGTCCATGGAGTCTCAAGAGTCGGATATGACTTAGGGACTAAACCACATAGTCAGGATAATATCAGGGCTTCCCCTGTGGCTCAGCTGATAAAGAATCCACCTGCAATGCGGGAGACCTGGGTTCAATCCCTGGGTTGGGAAGATCCCCCGGAGAAGAAAAAGGCTACCTACTCCAGTATTCTGGCCTGGAGAATTTCATGGTGTATAGTCCATGGGGTCACAATGAGTCAGATATAACTGAGCAACTTTCACTTTCAGATATACTCCCTTATTATCCTAGTCAGGTAATATATTTGACGCCCTGGTCAAAATGTGTCTGCAACAGTTTGCATTGATAGGATAACTAATATGTTAGTGTCAGGACCAGCCCAACAACGAACCGATCTGAGGGAGCAGTGCCACAGAAGAATAAAGAAAAAGAAGACTCAGAAATAAAGTGGGGATCGGGGCTGATGCCATTCCCAGGCAAAAGCCCAGATCCTAATCCTTGCATGCCTTTTATTGTTAAACTCTACTTCCTTATTTCTGCTCTAGAGATGTCTGTTCTTTACGATCTCAGATTGGGGATAAAGATATACAATGCACAGTCCTCAATGTCAAACTTTCAGGCCTTTCATGACTTTGTTTAGCCCTTCGGTTCAGTTCAGTTCAGTTCAGTCGCTCAGTCATGTCTGACTCTTTGCAACCCCATGAATCGCAGCACACAAGGCCTCCCTGTCCATCACCAACTCCTGGAGTTCACTCAGACTCACATCCATCGAGTCAGCGAAGCCATCCAGCCATCTCATCCTCGGTCGTCCCCTTCTCCTCCTGCCCCCAATCCCTCCCAGCATCAGAGTCTTTTCCAATGAGTCAACTCGTCGCATGAGGTGGCCAAAGTACTGGAGTTTCAGCTTCACATCATTCCTTCCAAAGAAATCCCAGGGCTGATCTCCTTCAGAATGGACTGGTTGGATCTCCTTGCAGTCCAAGGGACTCTCAAGAGTCTTCTCCAACACCACAGTTCAAAAGCATCAATTCTTCAGTGCTCAGCTTTCTTCACAGTCCAACTCTCACATCCATACGTGACCACAGGAAAAACCATAGCCTTGACTAGATGGACCTTTGTTGGCAAAGTAATGTCTCCACTTTTGAATATGCTATCTAGGTTGGTCATAACTTTTCTTCCAAGGAGTAAGCGTCTT
Organism: Bos indicus; assembly: GCF_029378745.1. NCBI lineage: Eukaryota > Metazoa > Chordata > Mammalia > Artiodactyla > Bovidae > Bos > Bos indicus. The sequence goes on along the minus strand of NC_091762.1, from coordinate 43,762,544 downwards.
AATTTCACGGCTGCAGTCACCATCTGCAGTGATTTTGGAGCCCCCCAAAATAAAGTCTGACACCATTTCCTCTATTTCCCCATCTGTTTCCCATGAAGTGATGGGACCAGATGCCATGATCTTCATTTTCTGAATGTTGAGCTTTAAGCCAACTTTTTCACTCTCCTCTTTCACTTTCATCAAGAGGCTTTTGAGTTCCTCTTCCCTTTCTGCCCTAAGGGTGGTGTCATCTGCATATCTGAGGTTATTGATATTTCTCCTGGCAATCTTGATTCCAGCTTGTGCTTCTTCCAGTCCAGCGTTTCTCATGATGTACTCTGCATAGAAGTTAAATAAGCAGGGTGACAATATACAGCCTTGATGTACTCCTTTCCATATTTGGGACCAGTCTGTTGTTCCATGTCCAGTTCTAACTGTTGCTTCCTTACCTGCATATAGGTTTGTCAAGAGGCAGGTCAGGTGGTCTGGTATTCCCATCTCTTGAAGAATTTTCCACAGTTTATTGTGATCCACACAGTCAAAGGCGTTGGCATAGTCAATAAAGCAGAATAGATGTTTTTCTGGAACTCTCTTGCTTTTTCCATGATCCAGCAGATGTTGGCAATTTGATCTCTGGTTCCTCTGCCTTTTCTAAAACCAGCTTGAACATCACGTATTGCTGAAGCCGGGCTTGGAGAATTTTGAGCATTACTTTACTAGCGTGTGAGATGAGATGAGTGCAATTGTGCGGTAGTTTGAGCATTCTTTGGCATTGCCTTTCTTTGGGATTGGAATGAAAGCTGACTTTTTCCAGTCCTGTGGCCACTGCTGAGTTTTCCAAATTTGCTGGCATATTGAGTGCAGCAGTTTCACAGCATCATCTTTCAGGATTTGCAGTAGCTCAACTGGAATTCCATCACCTCCACTAGCTTTGTTTGTAGTGATGCTTTCTAAGGCCCACTTGACTTCGCATTCCAGGATGTCTGGCTCTAGGTGAGTGATCACACCATCATGATTATCTTGGTCATGAAGATCTTTTTTGTACAGTTCTTCTGTGTATTCTTGCCACCTCTTCTTAATATTTTCTGCTTCTGTTAGGTCCATACCATTTCTGTCCTTTATTGTGCACATCTTTGCATGAAATGTTCCCTTGGTATCTCTAATTTTCTTGAAGAGATCTCTAGTCTTTCCCATTCTGTTGTTTTCCTCTATTTCTTTGCATTGATCGCTGAGGAAGGCTTTCTTGTCTCTCCTTGCTATTCTTTGGAACTCTGCATTCAGATGTTTATATCTTTCCTTTTCTCCTTTGCTTTTCACTTCTCTTCTTTTCATAGCTATTTGTAAGGCTTCCCCAGACAGCCATTCTGCTTTTTTGCATTTCTTTTCCATGGGAATGGTCTTGATCCCTGTCTCCTGTACAATGTCACGAACCTCCATCCATAGTTCATCAGGCACTCTATCTATCAGATCTAGTCCCTTAAATCTATTTCTCACTTCCACTGTATAATCATAAGGGATTTGATTTAGGTCATACCTGAATGGTCTAGTGGTTTTCCCTACTTTGTTCAATTTAAGTCTGAATTTGGCAATGAGGAGTTCATGATTGGAGCCACAGTCAGCTCCTGGTCTTGTTTTTGTTGACTGTATAGAGCTTCTCCATCTTTGGCTGCAAAGAATATAATCAATCTGATTTCGGTGTTGGCCATCTGGTGATGTCCATGTGTAGAGTCTTCTATTGTGTTGTTGGAAGAGGGTCTGACACAGTGTGGTCCACTGAGAAGGGAATGGCAAACCACTTCAGTATTCTTGCCTTGAGAACCCCATGAACAGTATGAAAAGGCAAAATGATAGGATACTGAAAGAGGAACTCCCCAGGTCAGTAGGTGCCCAATATGCTACTGGAGATCAGTGGAGAAATAACTCCAGAAAGAATGAAGGGATGGAGCCAAAGCAAAAACAGTACCCAGCTGTGGATGTGACTGGTGATAGAAGCAAGGTCCGATGCTGTAAAGAGCAATATTGCATAGGAACCTGGAATGTCAGGTCCATGAATCAAGGCAAATTGAAAGTGATCCAACAGGAGATGGCAAGAGTGAACATCGACATTCTAGGAATCAGCGAACTAAAATGGACTGGAATGGGTGAGTTTAACTCAGATGACCATTATATCTACTACTGCGGGCAAGAATCCCTTAGAAGAAATGGAGTAGCCATCATGGTCAACAAAAGAGTCCAAAATGCAGAACTTGGATGCAATCTCAAAAATGACAGAATGATCTCTGTTCGTTTCCAAGGCAAACCATTCAGTATCACAGTAATTAATCCAAGTCTATGCCCCGACCAGTAACGCTGAAGAAGCTGAAGTTGAACTGTTCTATGAAGACCTACAAGACCTTTTAGAACTAACACCCAAAAAAGATGTCCTTTTCATTATAGGGGACTGGAATGCAAAAGGAGGAAATCAAGAAACACCTGGAGTAACAGGCAAATTTGGCCTTGGAATACGGAATGAAGCAGGGCAAAGACTAATAGAGTTTTGCCAAGAAAATGCACTGGTCATAGCCTTTCAGTTAGTGACACCCATTTTTCAGCAACTCTCTCAAGGCTCTGGTTACGGGAACACTCACTAATGGTTTTCCATCAGTCACATCAGTACTTCAGCATCTTGTTTTCAAGATGTCTTTCCATGATGTACTTTTTACTGCTCCCAGCCCTTTGCCTGGGGGTGATAAGAAAGTCATTCTTATTTTTCAAAGATGCCCTGTTAATTATAGTACAGGCCTGTGCATAGCATGCTGCTGTTGCTGCTGCTGCTGCTGCTGCTGCTGCTGATTCCCTACATGTTAGTGGCTCAGTATTCAGACTCAAAGTGCCTGAGTTAGGTTACGAAACTTGGATTAAGTTGTAAATGTGAGTGTCTTTTTGTTTGTTTGTTTGTTTGTTTTTATTTTTTAATTTAATTTTATTTTTAAACTTTACATAATTGTATTAGTTTTGCCAAATATCAAAATGAATCCGCCACAGGTATACATGTGTTCCCCATCCTGAACCCTCCTCCCTCCTCCCTCAATGTGAGTGTCTTACTAAAGTGAGACAGAAAATTCAAAGGCAACAGGAAACTTAAGAGATGGCCAGTTGTCAAAGTTGGTACATGAGAATTTTGGTGAAAGGAAGCAAGTTATATCTATGGAAGTCCACTAACAAATGTGGTTCTTAATGATGCAGATGCTAGTGTTAATGTATTTATTGTAACTGATATGTTTTGGAAGTACAAAACTAAGCACTAGATGTCTTTTCTTAGAACATTAAGGAGAAGTGCTCCAAAAATAATTCATCTTTGCCACATCACACTCAATAAATTGCAGTCTTCACTTACCTGCCTAGGCTCTCATCTATTCCCCACTTTGCATTTGCATTCTTGTCTTGTCCTTAGACCAACATAATAATTTCTTGATTGGTCACACCATACTTTATCCCTCAGAGAACTGAGAAAAACCTTTCTTGAACACTGAGTATATCCCACCACTGCTCAGAGGATGTTTGAGATACTCTAATAATTGGCTCCAATCTCATCCCAGTTTTGTTAAAATGTTTCTTTGCTCTTTCCAAAGCTGATTACTTGCTTCTCTGAGTCTTTGCATTTTCAGCTGTTAAAAACAAGGATGATGGTAATACCTACCTTGCAGGATAGAAAGGATTCATGAAGGCAGCTCATAATACATTAGAATTAAGTTTGATTGCCCATAACAGTGGTCTCTATGAGACAGAGGCCCAGAGTGTGCAATCCATGGCTGGTATCCTGGTTCTGTGATCATCAGAAACCAAGGCTAGCATCTAATGACAAAAAATATTCTATAATTTTTTAGATATAATTTTCTCAATGTGAGTTCATTGTCTCTTAGATGTTGTGGACAGATGTACAGTAACCTATTCACTTAACTTTAATCAGTGATTTCTCCAAATTCTTTTTCCTCTTGACTTCCCAAAGCCTTACTTTGGGGGAGAAAGAACTCAACATTTATATCTTTCAAATCAGCTGTAAATTTTATGGCTTTGTTAAAATAAGAACACGTTTCATAATTGATCATTTTACATTTACATTTTTAATTCATAATTCAATACATTAAATTTTTTTTTCAATACATTAAATTTTAAAGAAACAAAGCTATTACTGAAGTCTCTGCTAATAAGCAAGATGGAATTTTGTACACATTTTTCTTGTTTTGGATGTGGTCATTTCTCATCATTGGGTAAAAGGAAAAAAATGTATTTCAGCAGAAAAATACAAAATGGTTTGGAATAATTACCTAGAATGCAGTTGTTATTAGCTTTAGAATTCCCTTGTTTCTGAGTGTTCTCAGGAAATATGAGCTTCTTTAAAGCAACTTCAAAGCACTAACTCCAAGACCTAGAGTAGCTTTCTATTAGAGGGTCACTTAAATTTACTGAATTCAGCTCTGCTTATTCAGAAATAAGCAAATATGTTGCTTTGAATGAAGGCATTCGTAATTTCTTTGTGTTTCCAATAATGTGATTGTTCCATTGGATCAAATGTGATTCTAGATGCCATTTTCCACAAAACACAGTCTTCATAAACCAGCAATTCCTGGTCTTTTACATACTGCGGAATACATAGAAAAAGATATTTAAACAACATTTTGTGGTAAATGAGAGGAGGATGCTTCTGGTTGCTGACAAATAGTCCGAGATGTTTGGTTTAAAGGGCTTTAAAAAAAGTCACTCTTAAAACCTTTTCATCATGGGGTTCCACTTTGGTTGGAAAACAACTCCCAGTACAGAGGCTAGTTAAGCTTGTGCCCAGCCTAAAGAAGGTTGGGCACATATATAATTATATATACATGTGTGCCCAACATATGTAATTAATGAATAATGGTTTCTTGGACTTGATAAACCATGGCTTGTCAGTTTTCAGTCTAGTAACTTCTTAAAGAATGTTCAAGTACAATTGCTTTCTTAGAGAAAAATTATTTTGAAATATGTTGTCCACCTGAAAGAGTATATAACATGTGCACCTTTAAAGAAGAATAAGTAAATGAACAACCCTGAACCCAACATAAAATTAAAAACTGAAACAAATTTTCTGTCCCCAGTTTAAACAATGCTGAGACCAAGCAAAGACAATAGCAGTGTATACCAGGAGCTCTGCTCTAGGAAGGTAAGATGGTCAAACCACTAAAACAGCTTTGCTCATCAGGATTTCTCTGATGACAGTTGCAGCAAAATTTGCTTCATAGGTCCTTGGGAATGCGGCAAATTTTACACTGAAAACTGGAAGCCAAACACCTTTCAAATCTATCAAATCATCTGACAGGCCTGTGAGAGCCACAGCATCAAACTTAAGATGACTACTCAAGCTACTGTCTTAACAGAAATAAGCAGGATGGTGGAAAGGCTACATGTTTTGTGTTAGAGGATGCTCTCCAGTTTAACATGATCTTTGAAATTACAAAAATTGTTCTTAGGTGCTACACTTTATTGAAATTTAACTCGAAAATGCATTTACCACATGGTTGTCATAACTCCCTTTCTATCCAGTCAAGTAGTTCAAGAATATTTTATATAATCTGCTGTTTTAAAGGGCTTCCCAGGTGACTCAGTGGTAAAGAATCTGATTGCAATGCAGGAGATGTGGGTTCAGTCCCTGGGTGAGGAAGATCCCCTGGAGAAGGGCAGGCCACCCACTCCAGTATCCTTACCTTGAGAATCCCATGGATATAGGAGCATGGTGGGCTACAGTCCATGAGGTTGCAAACAGTTGGACATGATTGAGCACAGCACTATTTTAAAACTTGGATGACAAGTTTTTCTCTCTCCCCTTTTTTTCTTCCAGTTTTATTTTTATCATTGACTCTTTTTGTCTTTTATAATTCTGTTGAAATGTTCATGTGTGTGTGTGTGTGTGTGTGTGTGTGTATATTAGAAATTTGAAGTTGCCCTTTTTAAGAATAACTAGGCAGATTTTACTAAAACCCTATTGTCTTTTTACATCACTTTCCTTTTTTTAATTTCCCTTACTCCCTTTCCCCCTTTTCTTCCACCTCTCCTATCTTATTTTATTCCTTGAAATAACCTTATTCTTACCATAGGAACTATAAACATTGCGTGGCCACATAGCAGTGTTCACAAAAAAAAGAAAAAAAACTGAACAGCTTTGAGTTCAATACCTACAAAATCTAAAACTCCTTGGACTAAACTTTGAAAATAATTGTTCCAGTGCCAAAACAACCAAATTATTTGGTTCAATATCTTTGCTTTTGCAAGAAGAATTCTGAGTGGTTACTGTTATTCTCAGATTTTATATTAGAAATGTTATTTGTGTAAAGCAACTCCATTTTCTAATATTCTTTTATTATTCCCATTGCTCCTGTAAGGAAACAACCCTTTAGCCAAAACATTCTAAAATAGCATACTGCTGCTGCTGCTAAGTCGCTTCAGTCATGTCCAACTCTGTGCGACCCCATAGACGGCAGCCCACCAGGCTCCCCCGTCCCTGGGATTCTCCAGGCAAGAGCACTGGAGTGGGTTGCCATTTCCTTCTCCAATGCATCAAAGTGAAAATTGAAAGTGAGGTCACTCAGTCATGTCCAACTCTTAGCAACCCCATGGACTGCAGCCTACCAGGCTCCTCTGTCCATGGGATTTTCCAGGCAAGAGTACTGGAGTGGGGTGCCATTGCCTTCTCTGCTAAAATAGCATACTGCTGCTAAATCACTTCAGTCGTGTCCGACTCTGTGCGACCCCATAGACGGCAGCCCACCGGGCTCCCCTGTCCCTGGGATTCTCCAGGCAAGAACACTGGAGTGGGTTGCCATTGCCTTCTCTGCTAAAGTAGCATAAGCAGTTACAATTCTGTCAGGTAAATATTTCAACTGTTTATTTAAATCATCAAAGTCTGTGTATTCTGATCCTGGGTTGTTGAACCAAAATGATTTTTGGTGTTCCAGTTATATATATTTCAAGGCTTATTACAATTGTGGGCTTTTAACAGTTTTCTCTAAACTTTCATACCATAGATATAGGAAAGTTATCCCATGGTACTATATGCAATCTTCTTGCTATTAGGTAAAGTCAGGCTATACCAGTAAAGATATTTGGAATAATAAATGTTTTACCCTTGGTAGTTTATTTTACTCCACATTTTCTCTTCAGGTTGTAATAAATCCCACAGTGGGGAGGGGTTGGTGTGGGTAAAATAGATGAAGGGGATCAAAAGGTACAAACTTCCAGTTATAAAATAATAAAGTCATGGGGATGTAATGTACAACATGACAACTATAGTTAGTAATATTGTACTACATACTTGAAAGTTGCTGAGAATAGATCTTAAAATTGCTCAGCACAAGAAAAAAATTTGTTAACTATAGTAACAAATGTTGACTAGACTGGGAGTGATCATTTTACAATATATACAAATATCAGATCATTATGACGTACATCTGAAACTAACGTCATACCAATTGTATCTCTAAATTCTCAATAATAAAAATTATTATTAATAAATGGTGGGGAGAGTGAGACAGGTAAGGACACTTCTCAGAAGGACTAATGTTGACCTTCTAAAATGGGAAAAGTCAGTCATGACCCAGATTTGATTATAGAACAATTTTACTACTCATGGAAAATTTAAAATATTGAAGGCAATAACCAAAGCATTAAAATATAATCAATAGAGTCAGAAATTTCAAACCTAAATTCCCAAGTTGCATTTTGAGATATATTTGGCCTATTTAATTATGTGATGTTTAAAAGTTAAAAGATACTTGAAGCTTTATTTAGTTAAAACTAGGACCTGAGGATGTTTAAATTATCTTTCTTTAGTAATTTTTAGTAAAATAGTAGTAGTGTTAGTCACTCAGTCGTGTCTGACTCTTTGCAATCCACAGACTGTAGCCTGCCAGGCTCCTCTGTCCAAGGGATTCTGTAGGCAAGAATACTAGAGTAGATTGCCATTTCCTTCTCCAGGAGATCTTCCCAACCCAGGGATGGAACCCAGGTCCCCTGCATTACAAGCAGATTCTTTACCATCTGAGCTACAGGGAAGATCCTAAATCTAGTTCCTAAATGTAGACATGATGTTTAAAAGTTAAAAAAAAAAAAAAAGATAAAAGCTTTATTTAGTTAAAAGTGGGACCTAAGGATTTTATTATATTAAATCTCATTCTATCTAGAATGAAATATGCAGTTAAAGGGGAAAATGAACAAAACAGAATTATTCACAAATGTAGTACACAGAGTTATGTATGTTAAGAAATTATAAAAATAAGCTCTTAGCATTCCTGACTTTGCTTGTGAAGTTGCTCAGTCATGTCTCTTTGCAACTCCATAGACTGTAGACTGCCAGACTCCTCTCTCCATGGGATTCTCCAGGCAAGAATATTGGAGAGGGTTGTCATTTTCTTCTCCGGGGGATCTTCCTAACCCAGGGATTGAACCCTGGTCTCCCGCACTGCAGGCAGACTCTACCATCTGAGCCACCAGGGAAGCCCAAAGGCTAACTTTGCTTCAGTTCAGTTCAGTTACTCAGTCGCGTCCGACTCTGCAACCCCATGAACCGCAGCACGCCAGGCCTCCGTGTCCATTACCAACTCCCAGAGTTCACCCAAACCCATGTCCATTGAGTCAATGAGAAAAAATGATGTAATCATCTCGATTTTCTACCCTTGTTTTCTTTTAGCAGTTAGTATAGTTCTTGATCTATTGTTGATTCATCTTCCAGTAAATGGTTGCTCCTAATGATGATTATCTGGGAAATAATATAAGAGATATTCTCTTGTGCACAAAAGCTTTTAAGAAAGAAGGTAATGATGAGCTTTAACAATTGAGCGAGAGGGTAGGTGGGTTAAGTGACCTTTGGGTTACTTAAGTGAAGCAAATTGAGGTAAGCTGTTCTACATGGTTCTGTTTTTCAGGTCCTGATGAATACCCAACATTTCTCTCACCAGTATTTATCATGCAGTTGTCAAAGACCGTGTCATCTATTTCAGTAAAAATTGAAAATTTCCAAGTCAGTGTCAAATATTAGCATATTTTAACTGTTCATTTGAAAATTTTAACCACTATAAAGGAGCGGAAACCAAGTTCTGTGCTATTTATAAAAAGAAAGGTGCTTTGAAAACCACTAATTCATTTTATATGCTAGTTACAAATTCAGACTCTGCTTCAAAAACTCATAGCCTCATTTAATACAACAGGTATGTACTTTAGATTTTTTTTTAATTATTCTGTATTCTTTTTTAGTATTAAATGGGCCTTCCTTGATCCTATAGACCAGATTTCCTTACTATACTCTCTCATGGGACTCTGTGAAATTTCTTTGCATTCTTAAATAGTTATAATTCTACATTAGTCATTGTTTAATTAAAATAGGTCCCCTGCTAGATTGACATTTCTACCTGAAAACAGGATGGAGCATGGAGTCCAGTGCCTAGAACATTGTAATGGGGTTCAGGACAAGCTACCCCAAAATATGGCACCTTAACATATTGGATATTTTTAATTTTTTGTTTCTAAATGTATAGCCTTTATTTCATAAAACCTTTCAAGAAATATTGTGGGGATTTTGAGGGTTCCCCAACAAGAAGAAAGTTCCATGAGCCTTGTTCACCCTTGTATATTCCAGCCTTAAACACACCATGTGCTCAGTAAATTAATGACTATATTTCATTTACTCTGGACTAACAAATGAGGAGCACAGTAACAGAAATATCCACAACTGAACTGAAATGTGACTTCACAGCTAAACAAAATTTTTTCTCTCTTCTAGGACGTATACCTCGCAATCTGATATACATACGTATGAAGCAGGTGAGCTTTTTAGCTCACATTGACCTTGTAGGAGTTCTTTATTGAAAAGGTGCACTAAAAATTGAGATTTGGAAAATTGTGGGGCCTGGACAGGCTTAGAAAGGCTTCTATACCAAGCAGAGGGAGGGAGGTAAGAGTGAATGTGGAGTCCCTGTGGAATGTGAGCAACATGATTTGTATTGAGTTAAATTATGGTAAGACACAGGATAAAGCCTTGAACAGCAAACAAGAATAAATACAAATTAGCTACACCCATAAAAAATGGCTAAAACAAAAAAGAGAAAACACTAAGTACTGGCATGAAGACGGAGTGATCAGAACTCTCATACACTGCCTGTAGGAGTGTAAATTGGCACAACTACTTTGGAAAACTATTTGGCAGCACTCAGATATGCAGATGACACCACCCTTATGGCAGAAAGTGAAGAGGAACTCAAAAGTCTCTTGATGAAGGTGAAAGAGGAGAGTGAAAAAGTTGGCTTAAAGCTCAACATTCAGAAAACGAAGATCATGGCATCCGGTCCCATCACTTCATGGGAAATAGATGGGGAAACAGTGGAAACAGTGTCAGACTTTATTTTTTTGGGCTCCAAAATCACTGCAGATGGTGACTGCAGCCATGAAATTAAAAGATGCTTACTTCTTGGAAGGAAAGTTATGACCAACCTAGATAGCATATTCAAAAGCAGAGACATTACTTTGCCAACAAAGGTCCATCTAGTGAAGGCTATGGTTTTTCCTGTGGTCATGTATGGATGTGAGAGTTGGACTGTGAAGAAAGCTGAGTGCCGAAGAATTGATGCTTTTGAACTGTGGTGTTGGAGAAGACTCTTGAGAGTCCCTTGGACTGCAAGGAGATCCAACCAGTCCATTCTGAAGGAGATCAGCCCTGGGATTTCTTTGGAGGGAATGATGCTGAAGCTGAAACTCCAGTACTTTGGCCACCTCATGCGAAGAGTTGACTCATTGGAAAAGACTCTGATGCTGGGAGGGATTGGGGGCAGGAGGGGAAGGGGACGACAGAGGATGAGATGGCTGGATGGCATCACCAACTCAATGGATGTGAGTTTGAGTGAACTCCGGGAGTTGGTGATGGACAGGGAGGCCTGGCGTGCTGCAATTCATGGGGTCGCAAAGAGTCGGACACGACTGAGTGACTGAACTAAACTGAACTGAATAAGCTTAAGGGGCTTCCTAGGTAATGCTAGAGGTAAAGAACCCACCTGCCATTGCAGGAGGCATATGAGACTCGAGTTCAATCCCTGGGTCAGGAAGATTCCCTGGAGAAGGGCATGGCAACCCACTCCAGTATTCTTTCCTAGAGAATCCCGTGGACAGAGGAGCCTGGCAGGCTACAGTCCATAGGGTCGCACAGAGTCAGACACAATGGAAGCAACTTATCATGCAGGTTGCAATAAGCCTAAACATACCCAAGTTCCATTTGGGGTGTATATATCTAAGAGAAACATGTTCGTATGTTCAACAGAATACATACACAAGAATGTTCAAAGAAACATAATTTATGGTAGACCAAACTTGAAACTGGAGAAGGCAATGGCACCCCACTCCAGTACTCTTGCCTGGAAAATCCCATGGATGGAGGAGCCTAGTGGGCTGCGGTCCATGGGGTCATGAAGAGTCAGACACGACTGAGCGACTTCACTTTCACTTTTCACTTTCATGCATTGGAGAAGGAACTGGCAACCCACTCCAGTGTTTTTGCCTGGAGAATCCCAGGGATGAGGGAGCCGGGTGGGCTGCCGTCTATAGGGTCGCACAGAGTCGGACACGACTGAAGCGACTTAGCAGCAGCAGCAGCAGCAAACTTGAAACTTCTCAAATGCTCATCAACAGAAAAATAGATAAATTCTGGTATGTTTGCACAGTGGGGTACACAGCAATGAGAAGTATCAAATACATCTAGAGCAACTATGGAGATAAATCTCACAAGTTCACAAGTAGTGTTGAGTCAGATGCAGTAGAGTAATACTAGATGATTATATTTACATAAAAAATACCAATGAACAAAAATAATCTTTGCTGTGGAAAGTCAGGATAGTGGATATGTGCAGAGCTTAAAGAAAGGCATGAGAAAGGCTTCTGGGCACTGTGTCCTGATGTCTGCCATTTTATGTATTTATTTACTTATTTTGGCTGCACAGCATGCCTTGCGGGACCTCTGCTCCCCAACCAGGCATCAAACCCAGGCCTGTAGAAGCATGGAGTCCTAACCACTGGACCATGGGGGAATTCCCGCTAATCAGTTGTTATTTATATATAGAAGGCAAGTTTATAGAAAATCCTTAAGCTCAGTTCAGTTCAGTTCAGTTCAGCCGCTCAGTCGCGTCCGACTTTTTGCGACCCCTGAATTGCAGCACGCCAGGGCTCCCTGTCCGGAGAAGGCAATGGCACCCCACTCCAGTACTCTTGCCTGGAAAATCCTGTGGATGGAGGAAGCTTGTAGGCTGCAGTCCATGGGGTCACTAGAAGTAAGAGACGACTGAGCGACTTCACTTTCACTTTTCACTTTCATACATTGGAGAAGGAAATGGCAACCCACTCCAGTATTTTTGCCTGGAGAATCCCAGGGACAGGGGAGCCTGGTGGGCTGCTGGCTATGGGGTCGCACAGAGTCGGACACGACTGAAGCAACTTGGCGGCGGCAGCAGCAGCAGGCCTCCCTGTCTGTCACCAGCTCCCAGAGTTCACTCAGACTCATGTCCATCGAGTCAGTGATGCCATCCAGCCATCTCATCCTCTGTCATCCCCTTCCCCTCCTGCCCCCAATCCCTCCCAGCATCAGAGTCTTTTCCAATGAGTCAACTCCTCGCATGAGGTGGCCAAAGTAGTGGAGTTTCAGCTTCAGCATCATTTCCTCCAAAGAAATCCCAGGGCTGATCTCCTTCAGAATGGAATGGTTGGATCTCCTTGCAGTCCAAGGGACTCTCAAGAGTCTTCTCCAACACCACAGTTCAAAAGCATTAATTCTTCAGTGCTCAGCTTTCTTCACAGTCCAACTCTCACATCCATACATGACCACTGGAAAAACCATAGCCTTCACATTTACAATCTGTGAACTATTCTGTCTGTAGGTTTAAGTACAATAAAATGCCCCCCCCTAGTCCTGCCATTAAAATCTGTTATAGAGCCCTTGTACTATTTCAATAGTAATTAAGCTAGGTTTTGTGATTTATCACTTCAGATTTTAAAAGTTCAGTATCTGCTAGTGAAGTAGTCCATTTTTTAAAAAAGTTAGCTAAATATGAAAGTGAAATGTTAGTCACTCAACCATGTCCAACTCTTTGCAACCCCATGGAATTCTCCAGGCAAGAATACTGGAGTGGGTTGCCATTTCCTTCTCCAGGGGATCGTCTCGACCCAGGGACAGAGCCCACATCTCCTATGTTGCAGGCAGATTCTGACAGGCAGATCCCTGTCTGAGCCATCAGGGATCCTTTCAGAATTTTTACTCATAAAAATAAAATAAAATTAAAAAAAAAATAAAATGATTGATAGGCATGTAAAAAAAAGAATTTTTACTCAGCTTTTTCAGTAAACCTGTGTCTATCCTAATTAGATATCTATAATGTGCTTGATTATTTTATAGGCTTCACTCCAGTGTTCTTGCCTGGAGAATCCCAGGGACAGGGGAGCCTGGTGGGCTGCTGTCTATGGGGTCGCACAGAGTCGGACACGACTGAAGCAACTTAGCAGCACTAGCAGCATATCTCAAATCTTTTCATCTATAATCAGTTCTCTCTTTTCTGTCTCTCTCTCACATCATTTTACATAAAAATTTAGAGCCTAAGTGTTACATAAATTTTTAAATGCAGGTATCCTGATGCTCAGCTCAGCAATCTTCCTCCTGTGTCTCCATGGTGTAAGACGAGACCTGGGGGCCTCTGGGGGACATCCCTGATCAGTGCCACTATTGCTGGCTTATGACAACACAGGCTCCCCAGCCATTTGAACCCAGGTATAAAGTTGACCCTATTTCAGAGAAATCAGGGAATTCAAGAAAATTAGAATTCACTTCAAAATGATATCAACATTTAGTTAAAGTATTTGACTTCTAGGGAACATGGTCATTCTTTTTGTATTCTAACGAGAATTCTTCAATTAAAAAAGCATCTAATCATTTTTTCTAGAATGGGACAAGAAGCCATCTTTGAAAGCTCAAATACAATTAAGCTTTTTTTTTTTTTTTTAATTCTTAAAAGAAGGACCTCCAAGAGCCATTCTGCAGACTATCTGACTGAAATCAGTGGTAGAACTGGTTAGGAGTACACCCTGTCAAGAGCCTGCTTAGCAGCGGGCCCAGGCTCCTTTTGGAGGCTGACCGAGTTCGAGCAAGCGCCACCAGAGGGCAGTGTGTGCTCAGTGCACCTCTCTACCTCACCCTTTTAAACAGCTGACTCCAGATGGGGAAACCAAGTTTTAGCTAACTAGGGACTTGGCCAGCTGAAATCACGGCATGTATGTTTGCTTTAAATTTCATAATAAATTTAACTTGAGAGTAAGTTTAATCCTGATATAAATCATACTATAAGATAGGGGCTTTATTTTAAACTCTCATAAATGAAACTTTGCCTTCCTTTTGGATGAATATTGACCATAATTATATACACTCTGCCTTGTTACCCTTTACGTGGCCTTGTCAAATATTCCCAAACTACCCAATAACCTGGTGGGATTGGTTACTTCCCATTGAGTAGAATTAGCCAATTCTAAATGAAATGAGTTGACTTTTCTCTTTTTTGGAAGAGAAGCAGACTTATGTATTCATTTATTTACTTTTATTGCAATAGAGTTGATTTATAATGCTGTGTTAGTTTCAGGCGTACAACAAAGTGAATCAGTTATATGTTGTTGCTATTTAGTCACTAAGTCATACCCGACTCTTTCTTGACCCCATGGATTTTAGCCCTCCAGGCTCCTCTGTAGAAAAGAAATCCCATATTGTGGTATGTCTAGCATATCATCATATTGTTCACCTTAAACGTAAATGTATCAATTACATCTGAATAAAGATAGGGAAAAAAAGAAAAGGAATTAAGACCAAAACTCTAAATACATATTATTTCAACAATAGATAAGGTTGAAGTTTTAAACAGCGAGAAAATTAAAATCTTTTTTTTTTCCAACCAGTAAAGAGTTTTTCATTTCAATTTAGTGATAGTATAAGAGGATAAAAAACACTTTTGCATAAAGCCTCTTTGGATAACAATGACTACTATTCAGAGATGTGGTGTTTCTATTATTAAAAAGAAACAACACGCCTGAAATGAAGTCATTTGTGTTAAGCCCACATCAGTGTCACCAAAGCAAATTCATTCCCCAAACTAATTGCAGTCTCACCTTCCCAGAAATGAAAGCTCCCCTAGCCAGCACTAGGGAGATCATCTCTGTAGGCCCCCTCACCTCTAGGAGGTTGCACGCTCAGTTGTTCTGTTGTGTCCAGCTCTTTGTGACCCCGTGCACTGTAGCCTGTCAGGCTCCCCTGTCCATAGAGTTTTCTAGGCAAGAACCCTGGAGTGGGTTGCCATTTCCTTTCCAGGGGGCCATTTTGACCCAGGGATCAAACCCACATCTCCTGCATCAGCAGGTGGATTCTTTACCACAGCACCACTTGGGAAGCCCTTTCTACTCCTGAAAAATGCAAAAGAGGAAAAATTAGGCCAGATGCTTTATTATGTTATATCCCATGAATCCAAACAGACCAGTTAGGTAAACATTAACCACTCTATTACAAAGAATTTAGGAAAAGTGAAGTAACTTACCCAAGATTATATGAATAATACATGGCAAGGACCTGAAAACCTGTATCTACCTGATTCTAAGACTATATACCAGAGCTGCACTAACAGTACCAAGTCTGCTACTAGAAACCAGACAGCAAGAAGCCTTAAAATAAATCGACCCTTCTCTGATCATTCTAAATATCACAGTTATCAATAGCAAAGGGAGGGAAATGAGGAAACAGATGGACAGCAAATTCATTTGTGACACTAACACACGTGGCTTCTCTGGTGATGAAAATCCCTATTTGATCCCTAACAGAACCTAAACAAATAGACTGAATCAAAAATAAAGACCTCTTTAAGGGAGACGTGTAACAAAAAGGAAAAGGTAAGTGTGAACCATAAAGATAGAAAAAGATAATGAAAGGAAGAGACCTCAGGGAAAAAGTCAAAATTATTGATACTTAAAGTACTACTGATAACCCAATGTCCTAGGCTGAATGAAAGTGAAAGTGTAGGCTGACTCACTCTTTACAAGTCCATGGACTCTAGCCTGCCAGGCTTCTCTGTCTGTGGAACTCTCTAGGAAACAGTACTGGAGTGGATTGCTATGCCTTTCTCCAGGGGATCTTCCGGAGCCAGGGATTGGACCTGGGCCTCCTGCATTGCTTCCCTGGTGGCTCAGATGGTAAAGCATCTGTCTGCAATGCAGGAGACCTGGGTTCCATCCCTGGGTCAGGAAGATCCCCTGGAGAAGGAAATGGCAACCCACTCCAGTACTCTTGCCTGGAAAATCCCATGGACGTAGAAGCCTGGTAGGCTACAGTCCATGGGGTTCCAAAGAGTCGGACACGACTGAGTGATTTCTCTCTCTCCTGCACTGCATTTCTTTACCATCTGAGCCACAAGGGAAAACAAGACTGAATACACATGTGAACCCTAAAATCAATCCTCATAAATGCTAGGCAATTCATAAGAGCAGAAAGGGCCCCATTTTAACATGTCCAAAGCAATATCAAGTTTTATTTTGCTTTAAACAAACCAAATTATAAAAATAGTCTAGTGTTAGGACTGGAAAGGTCAGTTTTCATTCCAATCCCAAAGAAAGGCAATGCCAAAGAATGCTCAAACTACCGCACAATTGTACTCATCTCACACACTAGTAATGTAATGCTCAAAATTCTCCAAGCCAAGCTCCGACAGTACGCGAAACATGAACTTCCAGATGTTCAAGCTGGATTTAGAAAAGGCAGAGGAACCAGAGATCAAATTGCCAACATCCGCTGGATCATGGAAAAAGCAAGAGAGTTCCAGAAAAACATTTACTTGGCCTTTATACTGTGTGGATCACAAGAAACTGTGGAAAATTCTGAAAGAGATGGGAATACCAGACCACCTGACCTGCCTCCTGAGAAATCTGTATGCAGGTCAAGAAGCAACAGTTAGAACTGGACATAGAACAACAGACTGGTTCCAAATCGGGAAAGGAGTATGTCAAGGCTGTATATTGTCACCCTGCTTATTTAACTTATATGCAGAGTACATCATGAGAAACACTGGGCTGAATGAAGCAAAAGCTGGAATCAACATTGCTGGGAGAAATATCAATGACCTCAGATATGCAGGTGACACCTCCCTTATGGCAGAAAGTGAAGAAGAACTAAAGAGCCTCTTGATGAAAGTGAAAGAAGAGAGTGAAAAAGTTGGCTTAAAACTCAACATTCAGAAAACTGAGATCATGGCATCCGGTCCCATCACTTCATGGCAAATAGATGGGGAAACAGTGGAAACAGTGACAGACTTTTATTTAGGGGGGCTCCACAATCACTGCAGATGGTGACTGCATCCATAAAGTTAAAAGACGCTTGCTCCTTGGAAGGAAAGTTATGACCAACCTAGACAGCATATTAAAAAGCAGACATGTTACTTTGCCAACAAAGGTCCTTCTGGTCAAGGCTATGGTTTTTCCAGTGGTCATGTATGGATGTGAGAGTTGGAGTATAAGGAAAGCTGAGCGCCAAAGAATTGATGCTTTTGAACTGTGGTGTTGGAGAAGACTCTTGAGAGTCCGTTGGACTGCAAGGAGATCCAACCAGTCAATCCTAAAGGAAAATCAGTCCTGAATATTCATTGGAAGGACTGGTGCTGAAGCTGAAACTCCAATACTTTGGCCACCTGATGCGAAGAACTGACTTATTTGAAAAGACCCTGATGCTGGGTAAGATTGAAGGCGGGAGGAGAAGAGGACGACAGAGGATAAGATGGTTGGATGGCATCACTGACTCAATGGAAATGAGTTTAAGTAAACTATGGGAGTTGGTGATGGACAGGGAGGCCTGGCATGCTGCAATCCATGAGGTCACAAAGAGTCAGACACTACTGAGCAACTGAACTGAACTGAATGTTAAGATATGTGAAAGTGAAAAGTGAAAGCAAAAGTCACTCAGTCATGTCCTACTCTTTGCAGCCCCATGGACTATATATATAGTCCATGGAATTCTCCCGGCCAGAATACTGGAGTGGGTAGCCGTTCCCTTTTCCAGGGGATCTTCCCACCCCAGGGATCAAACCCAGGTCTCCCACATTTCAGCCAGATTCTTTACAGCTGAGCCACAAAGGAAGCCCAGAAAGAACTATGTTATATGCATATATGTATTTACCTGTCTACATAAAACAAATGTTCCAGGAAAACTTCTGCTTTTTCAGTAAACTTTTGTCATCACTTAGTCTGTATCTGGAAATAAAATGTAAGTACACCTCAGGATCCAAATCCATCTTGTATAAACTCAGTAACCAAATAGATTCTGCTAAATTTTTAAGATTCTATTGTCTGACAGAAACTGTATCCATCATTATCTGAACTCTCACTCTTGCTATCAAAACTCAGGAATTAAATAGATGTAGATGACCCAGTATTCACATTCCAGACTCCGACTATGCAGTAGATTCAGATCGCAAGGAATACCTGTGAATCTTTTATAATATGTAATATCACAGGATTTATAAAATTAGCATTTTATAGCAACATGCAAGTACCCTACTAAAAATCACATAAACACTAGCTGCCAAACATATCTGAGAAAAGATTCTTAGCACCATATTTCCTAGTAGTTTGCTGGAACAAGTTATTAAGTTGTTTGGCCCTCAGTTCCAAACCCACATTGCTTCTTCCAAATCTGCGTTAATGATGCTGGAATTGGAACTCTGCAAACCACATTTTTGCTTTGCCAGCTGCCTTCCTATAAGGCTCTGCCAAGAGGGAGCACTAAAGACGGACTACAAGCCTTAATGAAGCTACCAATGGACAAGCTTGTCCATACAAACTCATCTGGCCACAAAGAGAGTCTCAGGCTGCATAGGCTGGGTGAGTCTCCTCCATCCGCCCCCCACCCCCTCAAACTAGTCAACAGCTCCTGGTGCAAGCAGTTGAGGCCCCAAGCATTTCTGAAGGAGGGTGAGCTTAGCTAATAATTTCCTTTCCTCACTCCCTTTCCACCTTTAAAACACCTTTCCTTTTCTTTTGTATTTTTTAAATGGGATGCTGCCTGATTCATGAATTGTTTAGTAAAGCCAATTTGATTCTTGAAGTTAGTTGAATTTTTGTTGTTTAATACTATGCATCCAGTTGGGTCAGGAGCATAATATTCCCACTGCCTCAAATACTTTCCCATAGTTAAGGGTGGGTAGGTAATTAAGATTGGAGATACTTCCTTATTGCAAAATACCAGAAACTGAAGACGTTTAAAGTTCTGCATACTCAGGATTCTTTAAAATGTCTCACTATTTTGATGACCCTTACCAGTTTCATCTTTTACTTTAACAAAGTAACTTGATCATTTCATATTTTGTTCATAGCCAATTTTGGAAGAGACTCCTACTCAGAGTCTTTTAGGGCACATGTGTCTGGAGAATTTTTTAGAAACATGAGACATGATTGTTCTTAAAATATGGTAGCTTACTGTTAAGAAGATAGAGTCATAATCCTGGTGCTTTTTCTTCCTGGATGAAGTCTTAAAACCGGTGTTTTGAACCTTATCAAACAAGGTATAAATGGTGAATTAGGTTACCATAAATTTCTCTTTGGTGTTGGGAGAAAAGAAAAAGATCCTGGATGTTTGAAGAGATTTTGGTTGTTTGTTTTGCAGCTCAAAATGATCAAAAATTGCTCTTGCAAGTCATGTCTAGTCAACGTTAGTGTTTTTAATAATAAATGTGAAGAGACTTGAGGTCCAGCATGAGTTTCCTATGTATGACACAGAGATTTATATGTAAAAGAAAACAGTGGTAAATATAACTTACCATGAAGATAGGAGGCAGAGGTTTCCCTCTCCCCCTCTTGAGTTCTTGTGGCTGACCTATAATGTTGACACAAGACAAATTAACAGGAGAAAAAGAAAAATCATAATTCATGAGCATGGAGTTCTCATAAAAATGGGAAATAAGAAGTGGCCAGAGCAGACAGCTTTTATACTTTTTAGACAAAAAACAGCAACAACAAATTTATGAAGAATTGATAGGACAAAAAAAAACTTAGGTTTTGGGTCCCCAATGAGTAAAGAATCTAGATAGAGTTTGGGTTGAGACAGTGAATTAAAGAAGTAACAAGGTTTTTATTTTTTTTTCAATGAACAGCTTTGGTTTTTTTTTAATTTAAATTTATTTATTTTAATTGGAGGCTAATTACTTTACAATATTGTATTGGTTCTGCCACACATCAACATGAATCTGCCGCGGGCGTACACGTGCTCCCCATCCTGAACCCCCCTCCCACCTCCCTCCCCATACCATCCCTCCGGGTCGTCCCAGTGCACCAGCCCCAAGCATCCTGTATCGAACCTGGACTGACGATTTGTTTCTTATATGATATTATACGTGTTTCAATGCCATTCTCCCAAATCATCCCACCCTCTCCCTCTCCCACAGAGTCCAAAAGACTGTTCTATACATCTGTGTCTCTTTTGCTGTTTCGCATACAGGGTTATCATTACCATCTTTCTAAATTCCATATATATGTGTTAGTATACTGTATTGGTGTTTTTCTTTCTGGCTTACTTCACTCTGTATAATAGGCTCCAGTTTCATCCACCTCATTAGAACGGATTCAAATGTATTCTTTATACAATCTTCTTGACCTCAAAATTTTGTATCTGGCAACAAGGGCGTTCATGCCGGGAAGTGCACCTTTGCGTGAGAGCTTATTTCCTTCTTTTAGGAAGACACAAGGGCTTCCCAGGTGGAGCAGTGGTAAACAATCCACTTACCAATGCAGGAGACAAAGGAGATGCAAGTTTGATCCCTGGGTCAGGAAGATCCCTTGGAGGAGGAAATGGCAACCCACTCCAGTATTATTGTCTGGAAAACGCCATAGACAGAGGAGCCTGGTGGGCTACAGTCCATGGGGTCACAAAGAGTTGGATACAACTGACCACACACACAGCCTGAACTCCCATCATGCCCTCGGCTGAAATGTCCCTGGAAGTCTCACAAATTAAAGCTGAGCTGCTGACTGCAGAGAGGGAGAAAGTGTTAGTAGAGTCCTCCATTTCACTGATTAAGTTTCTAATTTCTTAGAATAGTCAGTTCAGTTAAAAAATTACATCTCATTTCAAGAGGCGGTGATCTAGACGGGAGTACCAAAGCTGTCCTATGGTATAAACAGTCAGCTTTTAATAAGAGGCATCTCTATGGAAACAAAAGGAAAAACAATGGCTAATGATGAAGCAGATTATAAGCCAGTTTCTGAGCCCGGGGGCAGTCAGTCAAAAAGATTTCTAGATGTCGGGGTCAAAGCATCTTTGCAGTTTGAAATGTCCTTGATGATGTCATTGGTTGTTCAGATAAACTTTCTGAGTTAGTCACACAGAAACAGGCACAGTTCAGTTCAGTTCACTTCAGTCGCTCAGTCGTGTCCGACTCTTTGCAACCCCATGAATCGCAGCACGCCAGGCCTGCCTGTCCATCACCAACTCCCGGAGTTCACCCAGACTCACATCCATCGAGTCAGTGATGCCATCCAGCCATCTCATCCTCTGTCGTCCCCTTCTCCTCCTGCCCCCAATCCCTCCCAGCATCAGAGTCTTTTCCAATGAATCAACTCTTCGCATGAGGTGGCCAAAGTACTGGAGTTTCAGCTTTAGCATCATTCCTTCCAAAGAAATCCCAGGGCTGATCTCCTTCAGAATGGACTGGTTGGATCTCCTTGCAGTCCAAGGGACTCTCAAGAGTCTTCTCCAACACCACAGTTCAAAAGCATCAATTCTTCAGCACTCAGCCTTCTTCACAGTCCAACTCTCACATCCATACATGACCACAGGAAAAACCATAGCCTTGACTAGATGGACCTTTGTTGGCAAAGTAATGTCTCTGCTTTTGAATATGCTATCTAGGTTGGTCATAACTTTCCTTCCAAGGAGTAAGTGTCTTTTAATTTCACGGCTGCAGTCACCATCTGCAGTGATTTTGGAGCCCAAAAAAATAAAGTCTGACACTGTTTCCACTGTTTCCCCATCTATTTCCCATGAAGTGATGGGACCAGATGCCATGATCTTTGTTTTCTAAATGTTGAGCTTTAAGCCAACTTTTTCACTCTCCACTTTCACTTTCATCAAGAGGCTTTTGAGTTCCTCTTCACTTTCTGCCATAAGGGTGGTGTCATCTGCATATCTGAGGTTATTGATATTTCCCCCGACAATCTTACACAGGGACTGTTTAAATGTGAGCTGTTGTGATAATTTCTCTGAAGTTTATATAAAATTGTTTAGCTTCAACTTGCAGGATTTCAGGAAAAGGGCAGTTTTACTTCCCAATGATTCCAAATCAAAAGGCTGGGGGAAAATTGGAAATGTTAGGGAGTTATAGACAGTTTTTGGAGGAAACCTGAAAAATTCAGGACCCAGTCCTGTTTTCAGGAATTAACAAAACCTTAAGGAATATTAATAGCACTAGAATGCTAATATCCACAAGTATGTATTCTAGTTTCTATTGAAACATAACTTTTCTCTCTAAAGTCACCCTCATTTCTATCAAAGATAGACAAATTAAGACTACTTTGTTTGCAAAGTAAGTTTAAATTCAATAAGCTTGGCCTGATTATCTATATAAGTCCAGCAAGAATAGTGGTTGGCCATAGAGGCGCTTTTAAACCTACTCTGCTGGAATTTTTCATAGTAAATCTCCAGACTGAACTTCTCTCAAGGCCTGGAAACCACACTGAAAACTTATCACCAGGCTCACCTGTAATACCTATGGATTTGGTGAATTTCTCTCTTCTTGAGGTCCTCAAAATATCCTGAGGTTCCTGTACCTGCCAGAAAGTGACCTTCCTTACTCACCTTGTAAGGCTGCTGTGAATACTATAAGTAAGGTACCAGGCTGATTTTCCAAGGGGCTTCATTGGCTCTAAAAGTCAAAAGTTCCTTCCAACTGTCTGGTCATATCTGAGTCTACATGTTTATCTGAATTTCATTTATGACATTCTAGTCAAAGCACGGATAATGTAACCAGGGTTTCCAATTCTGTCCTGTTATAAGGAGAACAGATTCTTATTGAACTTTTGAAATAACTATAGTGCCAAAAAATAAGAATACTCACTGAGAGTTTCTGAATTCCAGAGGGATCAGGTAAAAATAAAAAGCTAAATGCTTCCATTTGGATAATAAAGGTATAATTTATCAAGTTGCTCTAAGTATTTTTTTTAAAGTCTTTGTATCTGGAAAGCAAAAGATTTAAATTAGCAGTAATATTTGAGACAAAAATCATAAAATTATAAAATATATTCATCAGTTCATTCAATCCCATGTAATTAATCCTTGTTCTGCTTGAATTCAGTTTTTCCATTAGTTCTGTCAACCTTGCCTGAAGACTAAAGACGAGGGGGACAGTGATAATTCCAAGAAGCTTGCAAGGTTTTTGTTAAGGCTCATATGACTTGCCCAGTGAAGTACATGTCTTCATCACTGTAGACTGTGGCTGGTATACCCTGAGTGGGAAATATGTTTTTTCCATTTTCTTTGCCATCTTTGAGGGCATTGGAGTTGTAGCACGGGAAGATTTTAACACATCTGGAAAATGTATACACCGTAACAGGAATATTTTTGATAACCAATACTGTCAGTTGAATGAAGTCTAGTTGCAGGTGACAATTTCTCCAGGGTTATGGACCTGACAGATCAGACATTGCTGGTAGACTTTTTGCAATTTTTATAGAAATCTTCCCACCAATATCTGTTTATAGCCTGAGCCATCTTAAATGTACTATGTTGGGTGAAGGAATGGAAAACAAAAACAAAAACTGAGGTTTGTCAGGAAGATGGAAGAATCAAGCAGCCATCTTGGGTTTCCTATATCCTGACTGTTGTTTAATTTACAGCTATTATTTCCCCATCTTAATTTCTCTGATTCAGGAGCAGACTGTTGCCGTGCTGTAAGGACATCGGGATGGCAAAAGTCTGGCAATAAGGAGTCAGTTTTGTTTTTTTTTTTGTAGAAGCAGAATAGACTTCATTTACATGTGCCTTAATCTTTAAGACTCTGTTGTTGCTGCCTTTGTGTGAAAATCAAAGCATTTCTATCATACTTAGTTCAGTCTTTTTAATGGGAACCTCGATTTTGGCAACAGACGTTTTATGCCAAGACGTAGAAGACTTCCAGAAATTTCAGTTTCCAGAATACCCATATTACATACCTATACAAATTCAACATAAAGAGGCTTAATGTTACTTCTTGATAATGTTTCCTACTTAATTTAACATATCAAAATAAGCCTAATTAGCTTAATATCTTTTTAAAAAGAAGGAGAACAAATCTTTGAGATATTTCTGAAACTCTAAAATATATCATATATCAAAGTTAGCTCTAAGTTTAAAGTCTCATTTAGAACTTGATTTTTGGAAATTTTGTCAAAAGTATTAAAAAGATCTTAAAACAGTCAAATAGATCACTGTGATACAATGCTTAGTCATACATACATTTAACCAAAATAAGAAAGACTTCATAGGCAAATATAGAAAGTTAGATAGTTTGGAGCAAAGCTTATCTCTTTTAATATTGAGAGGACTTGGTTTACTTAAGTAATCAAAGAACTGATAAAGACAAAATAGAATATAAGTGATTATTTTGACAAGGCATAAGATCTTTTTTTTTCTCCCCCTAGGCAGACTACTTAAAGCTAAAGACAATTTTTTTTGTAATCTCTTGTTATCAAGAGCAGACCAACAGAGAACAATAACAACAAAAAACCAACTCTGACTAGGAAACCAAAGTAGAACAAAAGTTATTTGTATGCATTATATTTTATGCTAACTCTGGAGACATGCTTACATTAATTCAGCAAACAAGCTTAAAATTAGCTTTTATTTAACTAAAGATCATCCTGCTGCTGCTGCTAAGTCGCTTCAGTCGCGTCCGACTCTGTGCGACCCCATAGACGTCAGCCCACCAGGCTCCCCCATCCCTGGAATTCTCCAGGCAAGAATTCTGGAGTGGGTTGCCATTTCCTTCTCCAATGCATGAGAGTGAAAAGTGAAAGTGAAGTCGCTCTGTTGTATCTGACTCTTAGCGACCCCATGGACTGCAGCCCACCAGGCTCCTCCGTCCATGGAATTTTCCAGGCAAGAGTACTGGAGTGGGGTGCCATTGCCTTCTCTGGAGATCATCCTAGACTACATAAACTTGAAAAATATTTGTTAGTTTTTAGTATACTTTAAATATTTTTTTATGTTTGTTTAAGCCAATAAAATAGAACCCATATAAATTAATTTGGGCAATACCATATAGAGGTGGGATACCATATTTATAACATACACATATAGACACATAGACAGACTCAAGTGACCTTATAGTTTTCATTTTAAAACTTTAGGCACAAAAATCAGGTACATTAAAAACTCACTAGTTTATATAACAATAGGAATAACTAGGATTATTCCTTTAGATAGCTAAAGTCTTTTATTATTTGTGGAGAAGACTTTTAAGATCTGTTTTTGCTGTTAACAAGCAATTTTAAGGAGGCTGCTGCTGCTGCTGCTAAGTAGCTTCGGTCGTGTCCGACTCTGTGCGACCCCATAGACGGCAGCCCACCAGGCTCCCCCATCCCTGGGATTCTCCAGGCAAGAACACTGGAGTGGGTTGCCATTTCCTTCTCCAATGCTTGAAAGTGAAAAGTGAAAGTGAAGTCGCTCAGTCGTGTCCGACTCTCAGCGACCCCATGGACTGCAGCCTACCAGGCTCCTCCATCCATGGGATTTTCCAGGCAAAGTACTGGAGTGGGGTGCCATTAAGGAGGCAGGGGAGTTCTTTTAACAGTTTGTGTTTTAAAAGGCCTCTTTCCGTTTTCTTTCCTTTAGTTTCAGGTTCTACCAATTAAGCTAATCTGCGCTTAGTCTCAAGGATGTGGGCTGTGTTTACGTTGCAAAGACAAAATAAGATTTATAACTTTAAGAAACAGAAAGAAAATGTACGTTTCTCTTAGTAGTTTTGTGGTATATTTTTTTGTCTCTTATCATAAGTCTTAAATAAAATTTTTTTTTTCTTAACAGAACAATTTTGCTCCAATGTCTTGATCTTTTTATAATATCTACTGTTTAGACAGAAATAGGTGAGGCCTTGGGACTGTAAAATTAGATGGGCCTTGACTTGTTTCTCGTATTATACTTCTGATTGTGTAGGATATGCAGGAAAAAACAGTTGTTTCTATTTGCCCTTAAATATTGGACTCCAGCTGATTTATTTCCTGATTATTTGTAGAAGGGGCTGGGAACTGCTAAGGAGACAGGGAAGTTTTTAAGAAGGGGAACTTATTTTGCACTTTTAAGTCTGATTTTCATTCTTTCATCTTAATAAGGGATTCCTTACAGCCAGTCATTATCCTTTCCTTTTTCTCCTTTCCATGTGATCCTCCAGTGAGTACCAATATGCCAGCTGTTCATGATGAGAGCTCTCACAAAAAAAGTTTCCTTTTGAATATAGCCAATTTAAAGGATCCATTGTCTGGCTATTGACAAGGAGGATCTTATATTAATTTCAAATAGCAACTCAAACCAGTTAGCCCTTTTTCTTTTACGATTTAGCCAAATTTGCAAGAGGCATCTCACAAGAAAGCATGTAGCCCTCAAAAGATCCAGAAAGTTAATTCTCAGTCTAAGAAAGTAAAAACCCTTTGTTGCTCTAGACAGTAAGAGTGGTGTAGTGAAAACAGAGCCCCACAAAAATGTAGGGTTCCTCATAGTCATAGACCTGCTAATTTATGTCACTAGGCAGGTGCCTTTGGAATGTTCTGCATTAACAAGCAATAAAAGTTGAGATGACAAAAGCCCCTTATGAGCAAATTTCCTGAGACCCGGCCCGGCTGAACAAAGAGAATGCTGGTGTCGACTTCGTGTCTGAGAACCCCCGTCCATTCAATGGGACATCAGTAAGTACCCTTCCGGGTGGTGGAAACTAGAGAGAATTTTCTTACTGGACACAAAGCCAACTCTCCAGACATAGAACAGACAGAGGGAAAACCTCATCTGTGTTTTATATAGAGGACCCACAGCAAAATCTATCTAAATAGACACCAGTCTGGTGAGAACCATGAACTCACCAGTCTGTATGGCCGGCTTGAAAGCAGGTTTATAGGGCTCATGCCTGCGGTCTGCCCTGAGTTTCTTCCTCATTATGAAAAGGAGCACAGTAGACAGAGACAAAGAAAAAGTGACCATCTCTGGGAGGAAAAGAATCCCCAAGAGTCACTAAGTCCAAGGAACTAGTCCAAAGAACAGGAGAAAAATATTAGAGAAAAGGAACTCTCACCACTTTCCCTTCCAGCACACCTTGCAGGCAGAGATATGGGAGGCTGGCATGGTAAGAAATCTTACCTTCTACCGGGCTTTGTTAAATGTCCTAGGATTTTTCAGCTGCAGCAGCTTCAGAGCAAAAAGTAAGGTCCAGCAAGCCTCCTGCCTGACACATCAACTGTCAGAGAGGAAACTTGCCGCCTCTGCTCATCTTGTGTTCTTTTAGCTGAGCTAATAATAACACTGAGACAAGACAGAGTAACAGGAGAAAAAAGCAAATTTAATTCATGAGCACAGAGGTCTCATAGAAATGGGAACTAAGAAATGGCCGAAGTTGGCAGCTTTTATACTTTTAGACAAAGAAACAATACATTTGTAAGGAATTGATAGGACAAAAAAAACTTAGGTTTTTAAGTGCCCTGTGAGTGAGTACTCCAAACAGAGTTTGGGATTGGGGTAGTAAGTTAAAGTTCAAGTGCAATCAGTCAAAGAAAAGGAGGGAATAAAGAGGTTTTCAGACATGCAAAAATTTTGCTTTCACTGTTTCTCAAGAGGCTATTGGAGGATGTGCTATATCAAAAGGAGAAAACATATCAAAAGAGGAATAATTTCAATACGGGAAACAAAAGCACACAACACAGAGGAGAGGCAAAAGGATATTGATGAATAGGTGTCCCAAGCAGAAGGCACCCAGCCTAGACTGGAGTTCCAAAGTTTTGTGACCAAAGACAGCATAGGTCTCCATATTCATAGCACCGTTCCCAGGTAGACATAATGAAAGTCAGTGGGTTGATAAGGTCTACAATATTAGACAATGAAGTGTATATCTAATATAAAAAAAAACATTTTTTTTTTCTCAAAGAAGTACAATTACGGGCTTCTTGGCCCTGAATTCTCTGGTGCTAAGGGTGTCTTTCTACCTCCAGATGCAAGAAGTGTACCATTCACATAAAAGATTTACTTCCTGCCATCAGGGAGACAGAGAGGAGGGCCAGAGTATCCCTCTTGCATTGGTTACCTCTTAAGTAACTTTAATTCAAAATAATCAATATGCCACCAAGGCACACTTTAGGATGTACTACTCTGGTCCAATACTTTCACCTGATGCAAAGAGCCAACTCATTGAAAAAGACCGTGGGTGCTGGGAAAGGTTGAGGGCAAAAGGAGAAGGGGGCCACAGAGGATAAACTCGGTGGACATGAGTTTGAGCAAATACCAGGAGATGGTGATGGACAGGGAAGCCTGGCAAGCTGCAGATCATGAGATCACAAAGAGCTGGGCACAGCTTAGCATCTGAACAACAACCCTGGTCCCCAGCTTTCTGATTCAGGTCATTATGATTCTAAATCCAGAGCCTGGAAAAAAGAGAAGCTTTAGAGGTTAAGTTGATCTACACAATAAAGAGCTAGAAAAAAACTGGGAAAGGAAAGAGAACTGTTGGAGAGTTAGATGAAAACAATGATGTAACAGTTCAATCCCCTCCCTGCATCCAACACCTGAGTAGATGGATATTTCTGTGTTTCCTCAACCCTGAATCTCACTGAGAAGGAAGATCCTTCAGATCAAGTGTAGAGGAGTACTTTTCTGAAGTAAAATGAAATTCACAGATAGCATTCAAACATCTGTTTAAGCTTTAGCAAGAGATGCTACCCAAAACTTCCCGGGTGGTCCAGTGATAAAGAGTCTGCCTGCCAATGCAGGGGACACAGGTTCAATCCCCAGGAAGATTCCACATGCCTCAGATCAACGAAGCCAGTGCACCACAGCTACAGAGCCCATGCTCTTCTCACAACAGGAAAAGCCACTGCAATGGGAAGCCTGCTCCCCACAGCAAAGAGTAGCCCCTTCCCGAGGCAACTAGAGAAAGCCCATGTACAGCCACGAAGACCCGTTTACAGTGTTGTGCCAATCTCTGCTGTGCAGCAGAGTGACTCCAGTATACACATTTAGATATTCTTGTTTATATTCTTTTCCATTATGGTTTATCACGGATATTGAATATAGTTTCCTATGCTATATAGAAGGACCTTATTGTTTATCCATTTTATATGTAATAGCTTACATCTGCTAATCCCACCTTGAGTCTGGTGCCTTAGACCATTCGGTCATCCTGATACGCTTCCCTGGTGGCTCAGACAGTAAAGAATCCACCCGGAATGCGAGAGTTGTGGCTCCAATCCCTGGGTTGGGAAGATTCCCTGGAGGAGGGCATGGAAACCCACTCCTGTATTCTTGCCTGGAGAACCCCCATGGACAGAGGAGCCTGGAGTGTTGCACCCCACGGGGTTGCAAAGAGTCAGACACAACTGAGCAACCAAGCACAGCACACACAGCACCCAGTCCCACACTCCCAGTCCTTCCCTCTCCCACCCTCCCCCAACCCCCACCCTCTTGGCAACCAGAAGGCTGTTCTCCATGACAATTCAGTTTGATTCCCTGCAAAATAGCTCTCATAATCTCTGCTGGAGATGTTAACGTTATCAAAGAGCAATAAACTAAAGAGAGAGGAGACATAGGGAAATGTTTATGATTTAAAATATTCAGAAAGTAGAAAATTTGGCACCAACAAATTAAGAACTGAGAGTTCAAATGAAGGAAAAATGGTCATCATCTATGCAGTTCTCCAGAAGCTGGAAGAAAAAATAAATCCCGAAAAATAGTAACTAGGACACAGTTTAAGATGACAGGCAGAACATTTGGGACTTGGCTTGCCTTCACAGGATAGACCAGTTCTATCAGAATGTTCTGCAGGCCAATGCAGGGCAATGAACTGTTTGTTATAGGTCTGCAAATAGAGAAAGACAGACATTGAGAGTAAGCATTTGGAAAAGTTATGGCAGTCTAACATTGTCTTATCAGTTTGGTTTTTATTTCATTTTTCCAGTAGTTCCTTGCATTGAATTTTACAGAGATATCCATCCAAAATGAGTTGAGGGGAAAAGAATTGGTCTTTCACTAGGATAAATGAGCAGCTCTCGCTTAGTCACCACTGAAAAGAGATTCAAATGTGTCAAGGCTTATCTGATGTATCAATAATAGTAGGAGAGGCCCAACAGTTATCTGTCTTTATAGTCTCAGGAGCTTCATAGGAACAAACTCTTCCTAAAATTGAAGGACTAGGTTAATGAACTCAACTCAGTAAGAATACCTTAGCCATAGAAGGTAACAGCCTTTTGAGAATATTTAATGGTTGTCAATCAACTCTATTTCCATTTTTCCCCATGGATATGCTAGTAAAGTAATGCTCAAAATTCTCCAAGCCAGGCTTCAGCAATATGTGAACCGTGAACTTCCTGATGTTCAAGCTGGTTTTAGAAAAGGCAGAGGAACCAGAGAGCAAATTGCCAACATCTGCTGGATCATATAAAAAGCAAGAGAGTTCCAGAAAAACATTTACTTGGCCTTTATTGACTATGCCAAAGTCTTTGACTGTGTGGATCACAATAAACTGTGGAAAATTCTGAAAGAGATGGGAATACCAGACCACCTGACCTGCCTCTTGAGAATCTGTATGCAGGTCAGGAAGCAACAGTTAGAACTAGACATGGAACAACAGACTGGTTCCAGATAGGAAAGGGAGTCCATCAAGGCTGTATATTATCACCCTGCTTATTTAACTTCTATGCAGAGTACATCATGAGAAACGCTGGACTGGAAGAAACACAAGCTGGAATCAAGATTGCCGGGAGAAATATCAGTAACCTCAGATATGCAGATGACACCACCCTTATGGCAGAAAGTGAAGAGGAACTCAAAAGCCTCTTGATGAAAGTGAAAGTGGAGAATGAAAAAGTTGGCTTAAAGCTCAACATTCAGAAAACAAAGATCATGGCATCTGGTCCCACCACTTCATGGGAAATAGATGGGGAAACAGTGTCAAACTTTATTTTTTGGGGCTCCAAAATCACTACATATGGTGACTGCAGCCATGAAATTAAAAGACGCTTACTCCTTGGAAGGAAAGTTATGACCAACCTAGATAGCATATTCAAAAGCAGAGACATTACTTTGACAACGAAGGTCTGTCTAGTCAAGGCTATGGTTTTTCCTGTGGTCATGTATGGATGTGAGAGTTGGACTGTGAAGAAGACTGAGCACCAAAGAATTGATGCTTTTGAACTGTGGTGTTGAAGAAGACTCTTGAGAGTCCCTTGGACTGCAAGGAGATCCAACCAGTCCATTCTGAAGGAGATCAGCCCTGGGATTTCTTTGGAAGGAATGATGCTAAAGCTGAAACTCCAGTACTTTGGCCACCTCATGCGAAGAGTTGACTCATTGGAAACGACTCTGATGCTGGGAGGGATTGGGGGCAGGAGGAGAAGGGGACGACAGAGGATGAGATGGCTGGATGGCATCACTGACTCGATGGATGTGAGTCTGAGTGAACTCCGGGAGTTGGTGATGGACAGGGAGGCCTGGCGTGCTGCGAATCATTGGGTCGCAAAGAGTCAGACATGACTGAGTGACTGATCTGATCTGATGCAGGTCTGAGTTCCAGAGGGAGAAAAAACTGCAAGAAATGCAGAAAAATTTTCCGTGAAGGTTTTCAAGCAGGAAACCAAGCAGCACTAGTTAGAGACTTCCTCCAACTGCAGATAAAAAAAGAAGGAAAGAGAGGGACTTCCCTGGCATCCCAGTGGTTAAGACTTTGCCTTCCAAAGCAGGGGGTAAAGGTTCGGTTCCTGGCTGGGGAACTAAGATCCCACATGCTTTGCAGCCAAAAAACCAAAACAGAAAATATATTGTAATTTATTATTGTAATAAATAATTACTAATAATACAATAATCATTATTAATAAAGACTTTTTAAATGGTCCACATCAAAGAAAAAAATCTTTTTTAAAAAAGGGAAAGGGGTGTCACATCCCTCATAGCAGACCCTCAGTATGCTCAGTTTGCTCCTGGCAACTGCCCAGTTTGAATAGGGAGCAGAGGGACTGGAACTCCTGGATGCTATTTCTTTCTGCTGAAAGGAGGTAGCAGCATTATAAGTGGCTGTGGTGTTTGGTAGAACAGGGCAGCCACCGCTGAGAGGCTGTGATGGGAAAGAGATCACACAGCAGAGAAACTGCAGCAACCAGTGAAGTGAACTTGTTTACAAAAGTGAATCCCAGTAAAACCCGGGGCATGTGTGTATGTGTGTGTCTGTGTGTGCACACATGCACACACATGTCTCTGTGAGATTTATAGGTGTCTGCAAACCTTGAAAAACCCCTAGAAACTTGAGCTATTAAGGTATTAATAAATGGATTAGGTAGAAAAAGAGGACCCCCATAAAGACTGAGAAGGAGAAGGAGCAAAGAACTAATCAGAGAAATAAGGGGGAAAAAACAAAAAGAATGGAGTCCAGGAAATAATCCTTTAAGATCTTTTGGGCACTGTTTCTTTAAAATCAGTTGAACCATTTATGGAGAAGTGATAAAAAAGGTCAGTTGTTTCAGAGTCCTAGACATCAGATATCTTAAAAAGGAATGCCTGAAGTGAAAATAAGAAGCAGCAATATGAAAGTTTGTGCTAAAGTAAATAGCCTCAAGAGCTGAGCCTGAGAGTAACCAGTCCAGTGAATTCCAAGAAGTTGGTGGAGCACCACTTATTGAGTTCCTTGAAGCTAAGATATTGATGCCTTTAGTGATACTGTCCACAGCCTTGGTTACTTCTCATGTAAGGGCATGCATGACTCAGTATCTTGTCAAACTCTTTAAAGGTCCAGACGGTGGTTTGTCCAGGGAAAAATCCAATGTATATATAGTCCGCTGTGGTGATGAGTCCTTGAGTCCTCCAAGGTTTATATGAAGTGATTGGGCCCTGGCTCACAGGGCTTCTTTCAATCCCGGGTGGAAGGCCAGTGCAGCACAAAAAAGAATCTGGGTGGTTATATTTTAGTTTCTGAAAATGGAAGGGATAGAATTTGGAAAACTTAGTTTAGAGGGTTGTAGCCAGACATTGAAGGAATATGGAAGAACTGAACATTTGATAAGTTTTAATGATTTGTGTAAGGTAACAAGGTCCAGTTCAAATTATAGGTAGCTTCCTCAACTGTTTTTTCCACAAGGAAGGGAGGAAGTCACTTAAATCTCTGCCAGAGAAGATGGAGTTTGCTTATCCATCAATTGCCTGTAATTTATTAAGTGTGCAAAGAACACAAAGAATGAGCAAGGCTGGAATCTGATAACTCCAACTATTACTAACTTAGGACTAGAGTCAGAAGGGTGTGCTATTGTTTTCCACTGAAAAACAAAAATTTTCTCTATAGTCACTCCCCCGTTACTCCAAGATAATCTCAAAGAAAGATTATTTTTGATCATAAAGTAAAGCTCATCTCATCAGATTTATCCTGAATATTTTCATAGAGGCAGCCAAAATGGTATTTATCATACAGTACTTAAGTTTGCTTTGCTGGCAGTTTAATAAGAAATGTCAGGTTGGATTTTTAAAAGCCTCTTGAGGCAAGAACTCACTGTCAGATTTCACTTATAATATCTATAAATTTGGATAAATTCCTCTCTTCTCAAATTCCATGAAATATCCTAAGATTAATAGGCCTAACAGAAAAGGACCTCTGTTACTCTGTAAACCAGATAACAGTCCAGTTTTCCTAAGCATGCTTTGTAAGCATTAGTGTCATAAAGTTAACTGTAGTTCCTTAAAAATGTCCAGTAATATCTGATTAAATTCAGCATTATTCCCAATTATTCATTTCAGGCAAGGCCTTGGTTGTATAACCAATGTTTTCAATTACGTTTTGTTAACAAGAAGGACAGACTCTCATTGAAATTATGAAAATAATTACATTGCCATGAAAATAAGAATACTTAACAAGAGTTTTAAAATTCCAGAGGGTCAAGAAGAGAGAAAAAGATAAATGTTTCATTTTTTGTTTACAAAAGCAGAGTTTACTAAATTCTTATGAATTATAGCTTGCTTAGGGACTTCCCTGATGGCTCAGTGGTAAAGAACCGCATGCCAATATGGGAGATGCAGATTCAGTCCCTGGGTCATGAAGATTCCCTGGAGAAGGAAATGGCAACCCATTCCAGTATTCTTGGCTGAGAAATCCCATGGACAGCGGATCCTGGCAGGCTACAGTCCTTGGGGTTGCAAATGTGTCAGACATAACTTAGTGACTAAAGAACAATAATAATAGCCTCCAGATCTGTGAGAAATACACTTGTTATTTGTAAAAAAAAAATAATAATAAATAAATTACACAGGACTGAATAATAAGGGATGATCATAGATTTTATTTGGAATATATTTGATGTTAATGCTATATTTCCTAGATATAAGGAATCCCTCTTTCTCTTTGCTCTTAAACTATCTATGTTGTTATTTGGTCACTAAGTCATTTTTCTAGACTAGAGTTCTGAAAAACTTGACTCAGTCTACTGGTATGGACTCAAAGCTGCTGAAGCAATGCCAGCAGAAGCCTGTGTCCCAGAGTACCCAGGCACAGGGCTCTGAGAAAATCCATTTTTGTTGACACACTTTGGCCTGTGGCCAATTGCAGATCCTTTCAGGGAAGCATCTGCTGCTGCTGCATCACTTCAGTCGTGTCCGACTCTGTGTGACCCCATAGACGGCAGCCCACCAGGCTCCCCCGTCCCTGGGATTCTCCAGGCAAGAACTCTGGAGTGGGTTGCCATTTCCTTCTCCAATGCATGAAAGTGAAAAGTCAAAGTGAAGTCGCTCAGTTGTGTCCGACTAATAGCGACCCCATGGACTGCAGCCTACCAGGCTCCTCCATCCATGGGATTTTCCAGGCATCAGGGTAAAACAAAAAATTATCTGTAAATGACAAAAGACTTAAAATGGCTGCAGTTAACTTATTACTGGTAATTTTCAAAAGTGAAAAGTCTGATGAGAGTTTATCAGAATAATGAAACTGGTAAAGAAGATTGTTTCTGTGGCATGCAAAACAAAGTCAATCCAAATGAAGTTTTAGACAAAATATCTATAAATATAACAGTCAAAGACCAAGACCAGTGTATATTACATTTACATTATGAAAATGCATTAATATAATATTCACAGAGAAAAAAACTTTAGATTTAACATAAAATAATCCTGAGATATAATATACCTTGGATATTCCAAATATATAGTTGGAATATTCAAGAATATATCAAATTTAACAAGTAAAGAGATTCAGTAGAATGGAGTAAGACCTTAACATTTGTGTATTCATAAAACTCCATAGGTAAGTAATATGAACTCCCAGTTTAAAACCACTGGACTAGAAGAAGCTAGGTTTGAATTAAAGAAAGCAGAGACAAACAGCATTTTTAAGAATTACTGAAATTATTATTATACTCATTATACTTTTGTTGTCTAATATCAGGTAAAGCAGCACCCAATTCTGATAAATAGAAACATACCGCAGACAGAATACTGATGGGTCTTTAGGAACTTGTCAAATAACATACAATTTCTAAAATATTTATATTAATACTATGTTACCTATACAAAATTAGCCTAGGGGAAGTTAAACATATTTTCTGATTTGACAACTCTCCCTATCATATAAACTTAATTATTTCTAGAACCTCTCTTTTTATAAGATAAAAAAACAAATTCTTTGTGATTTTTCAAGAACATTCTGAGAAATCAGTTTTAAATGCAAAATGTATCATTTGGGGTTTGATATGTGGAATGTAAAATATAAAAATTTGTTAGGTGTGAATACTTGCTTAAATAGGGTCATGGGTTATGAAACAATACTTGATCATGAAACAATACGTGACCACCTATATATCCAAAAGGACAATAAAATATTTTTAAAGTATACATAGTGAATGATATGATCATAAAGAACCTAGCACTTTCAAAAGTAGGAAGACTTTGTACTCTTAAATAATCAAGGACATGATAAAGTCAACATAAAGCACAGGAAATAATTCTGATAAGACAGAATCCTTGTTATGTAGGCAAATTATTCAGAAGGTAAAGAAAAATCTCTTACAACTCTTACTAAGTAAAGTAGACAAGTAATCCAAGAATAGAGAGAAAACTAAAGCCTAGGTTTTCATCAGTATATTTGTTACTGAAAGACTTTTTGACAATCTCGTAAATAAATCCATTACATGTTAGCCAACTTGGACCACCAAAATTAAAATTTACTTTCTAAGAAACTGCTACAACTTTATATCCACTCTAATTTTTTCTTACACCTTCCTCCTTCTCATTCTAGAACAGTTGCGTACTTTAGCAGAAAACTACTCTTTTGCCTAACAAAAACACATTCTGCATACCTTGTATACAAAGTTCCTCCCTCCCACTATTGCTCTGAGTAAAGACTCATTTACAGATATTGATTATAACTTTTAACCACAGTCACTTCTATTTCACAGAGAAAAGTGAGGTTAAACAATTACGACTGTCTGTAATACCTTAGAATTTGTAGCAGATCAGCAGAGCTCATGAATATACATCTCATAACTTTTTACAGCCATACACTTTCCAAAGCTGCAAAAATGAACACATTCATTAACAGATCCAAACATATAGCCTCTGTGTATCAATAAAAATGAGAGGGAAAAGTATATAAAAATTATATAAACTATAAATTATACTTCGCAATTAATATTTCAGTATCCTACTTAGAAATGAGCTAGGTATCTATGAATATCCATTAACTCAGTTTAACATTTGTCTAAGAGTTTAAGTCACCTAGAGACCTTGGAAGTTATTTCTAAAAGGACATAATACAAAACACAATTACTATTGAAATAAAATTTGCCAGAATAACAATTCAATTTTGATTAAACACAAATTTACTTTTTTCACCATCTTAAAGTGGCACTAAAAAGCCTCTTGATGAAAGTGAAAGAGGAGAGTGAAAAAGTTGGCTTAAAGCTCAACATTCAGAAAATGAAGATCATGGCATCTGGTCCCATCCCTTCATGGGAAATAGATGGGGAAATAGTGGAAACAGTGTCAAACTTTATTTTGGGGGGCTCCAAAATCACTGCAGATGGTGATTGCAGCCATGAAATTAAAAGACGCTTACTCCTTGGAAGGAAAGTTATGACCAACCTAGATAGCATATTCAAAAGCAGAGACATTACTTTGCCAACAAAGGTCCGTCTAGTCAAGGCTATGGTTTTCCTGTGGTCATGTATGGATGTGAGAGTTGGACTGTGAAGAAGGCTGAGCGCCGAAGAATTGATGCTTTTGAACTGTGGTGTTGGAGAAGACTCTTGAGAGTCCCTTGGACTGCAAGGAGATCCAACCAGTCCATTCTGAAGGAGATCAGCCCTGGGATTTCTTTGGAAGGAATGATGCTAAAGCTCAAACTCCAGTACTTTGGCCACCTCATGCGAAGAGTTGACTCATTGGAAAAGACTCTGATGCTGGGAGGGGTTGGGGGCAAGAGGAGAAGGGGACGACAGAGGATGAGATGGCTGGATGGCATCACTGACTCGATGGACGTGAGTCTGGGTAAACTCCGGCAGTTGGTGATGGACAGGGAGTCCTGGTGTGCTGCGATTCATGGGGTCGCAAAGAGTCGGACACGTCTGAGCGACTGAACTGAACTGAAACATTTAGTTGATACATGCTAGCTTATTTGATCAGGAAATGTAAAACTTTAGGTAAAAATATACCCAACTAGAATAAATACAAATCAAGCATATGAGTCTTATGCTTAATGCTAACACTCAGAAAATATAGCTAGTCTCATTTGCCAAGTGAAAGTCACTCAGTCGTATCCGACTCTTTGTGACCCCATGGACTCTATAGTCCATGGAATTCTCTAGGCAAGAATACTGGAGTGGGTAGCTTTTCCCTTCTCCAGGGCATCTTCCCAACCCAGGAATTGAACTGGGGTCTCCTGCATTGCAGGCAGATTCTTTACCAACTGAGCTAAAGGTTTACCTCAATAGTGTGAACTCAAACTCCTAAGTCATTTGCATTAACATATATATATATATATAATAATAAAATTATTAGAATACTAATGTCCTTAATTTCTGGGAATTTTAGAATTAGATAAGTCTTATTTATCTCTAAATCACTCCAAATTGCACTCTTTTAAGAGATTTTATAACCCTATAATACCATGAAGGAAAGAAAATGTTACATACAGATGCATAAACATGTTAATACAGACAGACCCAAACAAAGCTAATAGCCTCAATTTTTAAATCTCAGTCAATTTTTTATTTCTGCCATGTAGGAAATAAGGGGATTGTTCTCATTAGGTACAAACTTTTAACTGACTTTGAGTTTCAAACAAAGAGTAATAAACCAAATTCTCTTCACTATCCTTCACCTATAGAGGCAAGATTTCTATAAACCATTTAAGACATTTACAGAGGTCATTAAAAGTTCAGCCCATACAAAGAATAAAAATAAAGTCCTTACTGTGCCACTGATGAACAGGAGTCTAGAACACAGCATCAAAAGTTGGATTTGCTGTTAAATCTCTGGATTCCCAGTTGAGGGGAGCACAAAGGGCTTAAGGAGTTCTCCTTGCCTGATTCATGACATCACACTGTCAAAGACAAAGACCAGACAAGTCAGGATACTGATTTTATTCAGGCTGTTAGGAAAAGCAGACTAGAGTATCTCAGCATGTGGTTTTGCCTTACAGTTTCATAGAGAAATGCTATGGTCTGAATGTTTGTGTCCCCGAAAATTTATGCTGAAATTTTAATGTCCAATATGATGGCTTTGAGGTGGGGCCATTGGAGGTGCCTACGTCATGATTATGGAGCCCTCATGAATGAGGTTAGTGCTCTTGTAGAAGAGACTCCACAGAGCTCCTTAGCCCCTTCTGCCATGTGAGGATAGAGCTAGAAGGTTCTGTCTATGAATCAAAAAGCAGGCTCTCACCAAACACCTAATCTGCCAGCACCTTGATCTTAGACCTCCCAGCCTCCAGAACTGTGAGAAATACATTTCTGTTGTTTATCAGCCACCCAGTCTGATATTTTGTCATAGCAATATGAACTAAAAAGAGAAGGATCGGCAAGTTACAGATGGAGTGGTTTACGATTGGAATTGTTTTGTAAGCAGGGCAAGTCTCAGTTAGCTGAATAGGAAATGTTTTTCCCTGTGAATAGCTAGTTTGGGGTGGACCAAACAGTTCTAAACTCAGCTAATTGATCATGGACATTTTGAGTCTCCCCACGTCAGAAGTTTCATGTAAACTGAACTTGTCAGGTAAACTGTGGAGTCAGCTGTGAGTCTTATGGGAACTATGAGAAAGTTGGATAGCAAATCTTACTTAAGTTTTATTGGGAGAAGTGGTACTTTACAGTAAGCTATTTCTCAACACAAGAAAGGGTGGAGTAATTTTGGCAAACAAAGGGTTGACGGGGATTTCTTAAACAGCACCAGGCTTAAGTGAAGCTTAACATGGACACTATATACGACAATCTAATCATGGGTGTGACACCGGGGATGGAGATCATGAGAGCCATTTTAGAATTCTGCTTACCACCAGGCTAGTTCAAGAAACTGAGAAAGTGGTCAAGAAATTTGCCTAATAACATCAGTTTTCTCTTTGAGGTATGTGTGAGGGTTGACATAATGATGAGGCTGTCTAGAGATTTGTGAAGGTTTGAAATGACTATTGTGAAACAGAGTGACTCAGTTGAAAATACTGAAGATCAACATGAGTAGACATGTTTGTTAACATTAAAGTCTAAAATCTGTAATGGTGCTAATCCATTAAGTTATGTGGTTGTGTAGTTTTCTCCCGAATCTCTAGCAGATTTGTCAGCCAAGTGTATGAATAGAAAAGGAGGTCTATGGACTGATCCAAGTTCAGCAATTCTGGGGGAATGGAATAGAAGTACAAAAGGACATGGCCAGACTTCCTTGGTGGCCCAGTGGTTAGGACTCCATCCTTCCACTGCAGGGAGTATGGGTTCGATCCCTGGTTGGGGAAGTTTTGTATGCTGCCGTGGTAAGGCCAAAAATAAAAAAAAAAGAACATGGCAATGGATGGTAACAGGAAGAGGTTATGGACACTGAGAGTCAAAGCTCAGAGAAAGACAGAAACTGGGAACAGATAGAATAAGGCAAATGAGGGAAGCAAAGTGACTAAAATTCCCAAACAGTTCAAATAAGTAGGTATAGTGGGTGTAAAGAAGTGACACAGCTGAAATGAAAGGAAGTTCTGGATAAGTACTGGACTATTGGGGTTTATTATTTCAGAGATAGAGAGTCATGGTGATAAAGTCCAATATGTAGCCATGGCATAGGTGGCTAAAGTATAGTAAATAAATAGACTGTAAATCATGTGGTAATCCTCCTAAGTTTGTGGCTAGCAGATGTCAGGGACAAAGAAGGACACAAGACGGGACAGCAAAAATGACAAGGAGAATCCTTTTCCTTTGTCAGTGAGGGAATAATGTTTTTTTATTAATGAATTTATTTTAATTGGAGGCTAAGTACTTTACAATATTGTAGTGCTTTTGCCATACACTGACATGAATCAGCCATGGGTGTACATGTGTTCCCCATCCTGAACCCCGCTCCCAGCTCCCTCCCCATCCCATCCCTTAGGGTCATCCCAGTGCACCAGCCCTGAGCACCCTGTCTCATGCATTGAACCTGGACTGGCGATCTATTTCACATATGGTGATATACATGTTTCAATGCTAAATGTAGTAGTGAGGAGCTAGAAAAATGACAGTAGAATCTTTTAGATCTGGAGGAGCTGTGTAATTGAGTGAGCAGCCTTCCTAGCATAAGATTTAAAGGGGAAGAATGTTGATACCTTGTTGACTTGCATATTTCCCAACTACCTGCTACTGCTAAGTCACTTCAGTTGTGTCCGACTCTGTGCAACCCTGTAGACGGCAGCCCACCAGGCTCCCTCGTCCCTGGGATTCTCCAGGCAAGAACACTGGAGTGGGTTGCCATTTCCTTCTCCAATGCAGGAAAGGGAAAAGCCAAAGTGAAGTCGTTCAGTCATGTCCGACCCTCAGTGACCCCATGGACTGCAGCCTTCCAGGCTCCTCCATTCTTGGAATTTTCCAGGCAAGAGTACTGGAGTGGGGTGCCTCCCTACCTGGTATCTCCCTAATTAAAAAAAAGGTAGCAGTGTACTTATATTCTGTCGAATGCTGAAAATACCATCAAAACAACCTACTGCCAAGACAAAGTTGAATTTTTAACATACTGCTGTATGTTGGTAAAGATACCTACATATATGTATACATATATATAGAGAGAGAAAGAGATTATAATTTACTTTTTTTAAAAAAAAGTTTCCAGTTCTATTAGATTTAACACATGTATAGATTTATGCAACCACCACTGAAATCAGAACACAGAACAGCTCCATCACCCCCCAAATTTCCTTATGCTGTTTGTCTGTAGTCAAAAATTCTCCCCACCTCAAGTCCCTGATAACTACCAATCCCTCCTCATAGGTCCCTATAATGCCTGGATGTCATGTAATAGAATTGTACACTGTATTGAGTTACCCATTCAAAAACATCTGGGGCATTTGCATGTTTGGGCAACTATCAGTAATGTTGCTATAGACATTCATGTATAGGATTTTGTGTGAATATAGGTTTTTAATTCTCTTGATTAAA
This sequence comes from Bos indicus, assembly GCF_029378745.1. NCBI lineage: Eukaryota > Metazoa > Chordata > Mammalia > Artiodactyla > Bovidae > Bos > Bos indicus. The sequence continues at coordinate 43,720,673 of NC_091762.1, read as the reverse complement.
TAAACACATAGGAGCAGGATTGCTGAGTCATATAAGTTTATATCTAACTTTATAAGTAACTGCAAAACTGTTTTCTAGGATAGTTACATGACATCTTGTTCCCACCAAAAATGTATTATAGTTTCTTGCTTCACATCCTTGTCAGCCTTGTCAACTTTTTGTTTGCTTCCTTAGCCATTCTAATAGGTATACAATAGTATCTTACTGTGATTTTAATTTGCATTTCCAGGATGAGATGGTTAGATAGCATCACCAACTCAATGGACATGAAACTGGCCAAACCCTGATAGTGGAGGACAGAGGAGTCTGGCAGGCTACAGTCTATGGGGTCACAAAGAGTCAGACACAACTTAGGGACTCAACAACAACGATGGCTAATGATGATGACCATCTATTCCTATGCTTACTTGTCATCTATGTATCTTCTCTGAGAAACTGTCCTTTCAGATCTTTTGTCCATTTTTAAAATTGGGCTTTTTCTTATTGTTAAATTTTAAGAATTCTTTATAAATTCTACATACAAGTCCTTTGTCAGGAGATTTTAAATATTGTCTAACAGTCCCTAGAATTTAATTCTCTTAACAGTGTCTTTTGCAAAAAAAAAATTTTTTTGAAGTTTTGATGAAGTCCAATATATAATTTTTTCTTTTAAAATAGATTGTACTTTCAGTATCATAACTAAAAACAATTTGTCTAACTCAAGATCACAGAAATGTCCTTCTGTGTCTGTGTGTGCTCATTCTTCTCCAACTCTTTGTGGCCTAATGGACTGTAGCCCACCAGGCTCCTCTGTCCGTGGAATTTTCCAGGCAAGAATACTGGAGTGGGTTGCCATTTCCACCTCCTGGGGATCTTCCCCACCCAGGGATCAAACGGAGTCTCTTATATCTCCTGCGTTGGCAGGCAGGTTCTTTACCACTAGCCCCACCTGGAAAGTCCTACATTTTTTTCTACATATTTCATAGTTTTGGGGTTTAGGAGAGTAAATGCAGAGATTTTGTTTTGTTTTGTTTTGTTTTTTTGCATTTGTGTATGCAATTGTTTTTACCTACCATTTGCTAAAAAGAGCATCATTTATCCATTAAATTGACTTTGTACTTTTGTCAAAAAGCAGTTGGCTATATTCATGTCTATCTCTGGACTCTGGTCTGTTGAATTGATCATACGTGTACATGTTTACCAATATTACACTGTGTCGATTACCATAGCATTAAAATTGGGTAGTAGGCATCCTCTAACTTTGTTCTTCAAGTATTTTTTGCTGCACTAATTTCATTCTTCTTTCCTCTTGCCTGTCAAACGTGTGTTAAAAACTATTTGGTATCATCCTATAGTTTCCTGAGGCTTTGTTCAATTTTTTTTTTTTTTCAGTATTTTCTCTTTGTGGTTCAGATTGGATAATTTCTATTGATCTTCAAGTCCACAATTTCCTCTTTTCCCTTCTGCTATTGAGCTATTGAGTCTTGTTCGGGTAATTCTGAGAGCTGAGTCATCTTAAACTGGGATTTGTGTTTTCTCTTGTGCACTGCTACAGTTTTCTTGGTTCTGCTTCTGTTTTATTTTTTAACATTGAGTGATTTGGTATTATATCCTGGATGTTTTAATTTCTATGAGACTTCAAGATCTGTTAAAATCCTCTGTAGAATGTTGGGTTTTTCTTTGTTTTGTTTTAGCAGCTAGTTGTCTCAGTTAGAACTTCACGGGAGGCTCAGATGGTAAGGAGCCTGCCTGCAGTGTGGGAGACCTGGGTTCAATCTCTGGGTTGGGAAGATCCCCTGAAGAAGGAAATGGCAACCCACTCCAGTATTCTTGCCTGGAAAATCCCATGGATGGAGGAGCCTGGCGGGCTACAGTCCATACAGTTCGTGCAAAGAGTTGGACGCAACTGAACAACTAACACTACACTAGTGTCCCAGTTAGGTTCAGGCCAAATGTCTTAGCCTGCTTTATGCTGTTTCTTTGAAGTCAAAAGTTCTACCCGGCTCGAATCCCTGACAACTACCAATCCCTCCTCATCGGTCCCTATAATCCCTGGATGTCATATAATAGAATTGTACATTGTATTGAAGTACCCATTCAAAAACATCTGGGGCATTTGCAGGTTTAGGCAACTATCAATAATGTTGCTATAGACATTCATACACTCTGTGTGTAATTTCAGTTTTCAAACATTTGCAGTATTATATGAATCTATTCTATGTGGGTCTCCCCCAGCAGCAAAGTGGACCTGAGTAGTGACCTATGCTGTAGACCAGTGTTCAAAGCAAAGCCTTTAGTCTTCTGTATCAGACTAGTTTCACACATGAGCTCCTAGGGGTGATCCTAAAACTTTAAAATGTATCTCTATAGGATTCCCTTTTTGAGCTCTCTCCTTTCAAAACTCTTCAAACATTCTCTGGCTCTCAGTTTCTTCCCCTGGTCCTCTGGCCAGAATGCCTGGCTTTCTGTCTCTTGGGCTGTCAGGCAAACACCTCCCACAACTGGATCTACCTTCAAAGCAGATCAGCAAGCTCATCTGCTGATGCACTTGCTGCCTTCAGCCACTGCCCAGGGAGAACTCCAGAGCCAATAGAGGAGAAAAACAAAACCAGGATATTTCCCCATTCTTTCCATTCTTCAGGGGCCCCTTTTCCCATTCCTCTTACCTGAGAGACTGATTTTCTCTTGTCTTGTGCCTATTGCAGTGTTCCAGGATTTGGGTTGCATTGAGACTAAACCAGGAAATAATAGAGGGTAAAAGCTGAGAATTCACAATTTGTTGGTCTTGAGTTTTGATTTCCTCCCTAATTTGTCTGCTATTATTTACTTTTCAGCGTCTTTAGCTTCTTTATGTATTCTGTTCAGGATTTGTGTTATAGTCATTGGGAGAAATAGAATAGAGTATGTTTATACGATTTAACTAGAGCTGGAACCTATACTTCTAATAATAATTCAAGAAACTTTGCTATGTGGGTTTGACCTATTGAAATATACTTTCACAAGTTTTATGTTAGGTAGGCTGTGTTGCTTCCCAGGTGGCTCAGCAGTGAAGAATCTACCTGTAATGCAGGACTCACAGGAGACAATGGTTTGATCCCTGGGTCAGGAAGATTTCCTGGAGGAGGGCATGGCAACCTACTCCAATATTCTTGCCTGGAAAATTCCATGGACAGAAGAGCCTGGCGGGCTATACTCCACGGAGTCCCAAAGATCTGGACGTGACTGAGCAACTGAGCAGGCACGCACACACAACAAAGATAGGCTTGACTTGATCCTTGCCTAATTACCTAGTTCTAATAGCCTTTTTTTTTTTGGTTTTAAAAATCTGCCCAGTTTTATAGTTTACCAATTGAGGACAAAAAGCGTATGCAATTTTGTAAGTTACCAACTGAGGTGAAAAGCATCTGCCACTCCCAACTTCAAAAGCTCTTGGACTTCCCTGTTCTCTTCATTCCTTTCCATTTTTGCTAATAAAAAAGTCAATTATTTTTGGAGTGCTTCTCTTTCATGAAGCATATTGTTAAACGTAGCTAACACTAACCAACATGTACAGTTAACATTTGTTTCCTAGCTTCTTCTGCCAGAGCTACAAGTATATAAGGCTTATTATTTACCTTTTGGTTTATTGTAGATGACTTTTTATCAAATATTCCAGTGCATTACATAATCATTCTTTTAGCTTATAAATCAGGTTACATGAAAAGACCCTGATGCTGGGAAAGATTGAAGGCAGGAGGAGAAGGGGACGACAGAGGATGAGATGGTTGGATGGCATCACCGACTCAACGGACATGAGTTTGAGTAAACTCCAGGAGTTGGTGATGGACAGGGAGGCCTGGCGTGCTACAGTCCATGGGGTCACAGAGTCGGACACAACTGAGCAACTGAACTGAACTGAAGCCAATTCTGCAAAAGAAAGATTTTTATTAAAACACACCCTATTTCTGAATCAATATATGCCAAGTGTAGTAAAAATTTTAATGATATATAATAACAAAGATTTATTTCTTTTTCATAAGAAATGTCTATTGCTGGTTGCTAAAGACTTCACTTTAGAGCTCCTCACTCTAGGTAGGCTCATGAGTCTACCTAGTCATGATCACGAACATTACCAGACTCAAAACGGAGAGTTCCAGATGATCACAAAACAGCAATTCAAAACTATGGCCCTTATGTGATTATGACACACATAATCTGCTTATCTGCTTACAACTGATTTGGCCATATCAGGGAGGGAGAAATTTTCCTGTACTCTTTCAGTTCTTCTGTCTGGTCTAAGAATTAAAACTGACATGAGACAGATTAAAAGAAGAAAATCAAACAAAATTTAATAACATGTATACATGGGAGAAAACCAGGAAAACTAAATAACTCACCAAAATGGCTGAAATTCTCACATTAAATATCATCTTCATTTAAAAACAAAAGAGGGTCTTAGGAGTAGTGGTCTGGGGCTTCAAACAGGAGGAAAGTTAACTGCCAGGAAGATAGAGAAGCAAATGTTTGGAAAGCAATTGTTGCTGCAACATGCAGAGACAATGGGACACAGACAGGAATTTTAACAAACAAACTTTGCTAGGTTCCTCCTTGTCTGCAAACCTAGTTCATACTACAGTTATCTTTGGAGACGGCGCCTGTCTTGAAAAAGCCTCTTATCTACATTCCTTTAGGCTGATAGTGGATAGGTCAAAGTTTCTTCCTGAGTCTGTTGGGCTGTGATTGTTGTCAACTCGAAATAATCCACATACCAAAGAAAAATTTGGGGGTGGTTAATTTTGTTTCCCTACAGTTAGAACCTTCCCTACAGTCAGAAGCTACTGCACAACTGCATTTATCTCACATGCTAGCAAAGTAATGCTCAAAATTCTCCAAGACAGGCTCCAACAGTACGTGAACAGTGAACTTCCAGATGTTCAAGCTGGTTTTAGAAAAGGCAGAGGAACCAGAGATCAAATTGCCAACATCCGCTGAATCATGGAAAAAGCAAGAGAGTTCCAGAAAAACATCTATTTCTGCTTTATTGACTATGCCAAAGCCTTTGACTGTGTGGATCACAATAAACTGTGGGAAATTCTTAAAGAGATGGGAATACCAGACCACCTGACCTGCCTCCTGAGAAATCTGTATGCAGGTGAGGAAGCAACAGTTAGAACTGGACATAGAACAACAAACTGGTTCCAAATAGGAAAAGGAGTACATCAAGGCTGTATATTGTCACCCTGCTTATTTAACTTGTATGCAGAGTACATCATGAGAAACACTGGGCTGGATGAAGCACAAGCTAGAATCAAGATTGCCGGGAGAAATATCAATAACATCAGGTATGCAGATGACACCACCCTTATGGTAGAAAGTGAAGAACTAAAGAGCCTCTTGATGAAAATGAAAGAGGAGAGTGAAAAAGTTTGCTTAAAGCTCAACATACAGAAAACTAAGATCATGGCATCTGGTCCCAACACTTCCTGGCAAATAGATGGGGAAACAATGAAAACAGTGACAGACTTTGTTTTGGGGGGCTCCAAAATCACTGCAGATGGTGATTGCAGCCATGAAATTAAAAGACACTTACTCCTTGGAAGGAAAGTTATGACCAACCTAGACAGTATATTAAAAAGCAGAGATATTACTTTGCCAACAAAGGTCCATCTAATCAAGGCTATGGTTTTTCCAATAGTCAAGTATGGATGTGAGAGTTGGACTATAAAGAAAGCTGAGTGCCGAAGAATTGATGCTTTTGAACTGTGGTGTTGGATAAGACTCTTGAGAGTCCCTTGGACTGCAAGGAGATCCAATCAGTCCATCCTACAGGAAATCAGTCCTGAATATTCATTGGAAAGACTGATGCTGAAGCTGAAACCCCAATACTTTGGCCACCTGATAAGGAGAGCTGACTCATTTGAAAAGACTCTGATGCTGGGAAGGTTTGAAGGTGGGAGGAGAAGGGGACGACAGAGGATGAGATGGTTGGATGGCAACACCAACTCAATGGACATGAGTGAGTAAACTCCAGAAGTTGGTGATGGACAGGGAGGCCTGGCATGCTGCAGTCCATGGGGTTGCAAAGAGTCGGACACAACTGAGCGACTGAACTGAACTGAACTGAGCTGAACAGTTAGAACTAGTCATGTGGTCCCATTCAGCTACAAGAGTCAGAAATTACAAGCTACCAGGTGTCCTGAAGGTAGAGAACAAGAAGTATTCTGAACAGCATAATCCAACTACATGTGAACTATATAATCAAGTGAACTCTGGGACTGTATAGATGACCAACTTCACTAAATTGCAACCCCTCATCCATTCTCAGACTTAAGGGGCCCCTGACTGGCTTTAACAGCACAATTTCATCTATGTACCTTTTTCCTAGGTCTCCACAAAAGGATTTGTGGTGATTTTGTCAGGAAACTATGCCAGGTAAAAGGGAATCGCTTGACTCTGAGATAAAACCAATTCCTTAATATCCAGACCACCAAGTTCATCTACCAATCAGAGACTTAAAAGAATATCAAGTGATGACTGATTCTCTTACCAGAATCAACAAACTCCATGGGGCAGCAATCATCCAGGGTAATTTCCCCAGTTTCTGAGCACACAGAGCAAATGGCATCACTTCTGTTAAACAACCTCCCGCTGCTGCTGCTGTTGCTGCTAAGTCACTTCGGTCCTGTCCCACTCTTTGCGACCAAATGGACTGCAGCCCACCAGGTTCCTCTGTCCATGGGATTCTCCAGGCAAGGATGCTGGAGTGGGGTTGCCATGCCCTCCTTCAGGAGATCTTCCCAACCCAGGGATCGAACCCACATCTCTTATGTCTTCTGCATTGGCAGGCAGGTTCTTTACCACTAGCACCACCTGGGAAGCCCAAAGAACTTCCTGCTGCTGCTGCTGCTAAGTCGCTTCAGTTGTGTCTGACTCTCGGCAATCCCATGGGCTGCAGCCTACCAGGCTCCTCCGTCCATGGCATTTTCCAGGCAAGAGTACTGGAGTGGGGTGCCATTGCCTTCTCTGAACAACCTCCTAATCCCCCCCGAAAGTAAGTCTGTTATAATACTAAAAGCCAGGCAGAACCTGGAAATAAAAAGTTATTTCCTTTCAAACCTGTCAAATAGCTGTTCTATAGAGTGTTAAAGAGATCTACGGATCTATCAGAAAGCAAAAGAGGCACATGACTACTGAGCTACTGACGATATGGAAGTAACCTCATTCAATTTCTCTTAGAGGTCAATGATGGTCAAGTAAATAAACTTTGGCTATTCTTTCTATGCAGATGCTTTGCCCTAAAGCATGCCAGATTCAGTAGCTTGCAAATCAAGGAAAGACTGGTTTTTCCTGTTGATGAGCTTCATCTTCAATTCCATAGTTTTAAGAACTATAATAGTATAAGAACAAAGTATAAGTGACACCTGGAAACCTGAGGTTTAATTCCCCAGGAAATTTTTTGTATTTTAACTGTTTTAGAAAGAAATTAAAAAAAAAATTAAATATATAAATCTCGATAGTCCCTGCTCACTTTCTTTCTTGTCTTTTTTTCCTATGAAGTCTTAAGCCATTAAAGTTCATAAAGTACCAGCCTTGACTGCCTGAAGATACTGATGGGGGGAAAGTCGCTTGTGTGCCTAAGGCTTGCAGTGGCATCTGCACCAAATATAATTTAATTGGTCTTAATTTCTCTGGGGCACCCTTGGAAACTGCAGTTATTGTGCAATATTATAATATTCATGCTTTCGATAGCGTTGCCAAATTTAGAAAATAAAAATATAGGATATCACATTAAATTTGAATTTCTGATAAAACAAATTTTTTTTAAGCACTGTCAAATGAAGAAAAACATACAACCAAAAAGTTGCAAGTTAAGTTTTATTTGGAGATCTTATTGTGGTCTGTAGCCTGGAAAACATACTCTCAGATAGCTCTGAGGAACTGCTTCAAAGAATTAAGGGAGAAGCCAAGACATATAGGAGGTTTCTGCTGAAAACAAAACAAAACATGCAGTCTAACATCAAGAGCTTAGTACTAATCACAAAAAATAGATATCAAAGTTAAAGATGTTAGTGCTTTTCGGTGTATGGACTGATGCATTGAAATTATTCCTTTAGATATACAGCTCAACTATTTAGGGCCAGTATCCAGAAGTATAGACTGACTACTTCCTATCTTTCTGCATCCTGAATTCCCCTTGGGGTGCATGGGGGTGGGGTATGCTTCATTGACTGGTGGCTTGATCCTTGTAGAACCAGAATGGGCAACACTCTGTTTCTGGAATGGCAGGCAACATTCCATTTCCACCACATATTGAATGCATGCTCAGTCGCTCAGTCATGTCCAGACTCTTTGCAACACCATGGACTGCAGCCCACCAGACTCCTCTGTCCACAGAATTTTTCCAGGCAAGAATACTGGATTGGGTTGTCATTTCTTCCTCCAGGGGATCTTCCCGACCCAAAGATTGAATCCAGATCTCCTGTGTTTCCTGCACTGGCAAGTTGATTCTTTACCACTGAGCCACTTGCAAAGCCCCACGTATTGCATATATTAATACTAAACAATTATTCATTGTTTATTTGGAATTCAAGTTCAACTAGCTGTGTATTTTATCTGGCAACCCTAATCAAGCACCAGTGAGAAACACAGTCCTGTTTCACTCTGGCTGCCCTCGGACTAATATGTTATTCTCATTTGTCTGTCTTTTAAGGTGTCAAAATTTTGCCTTTCAGATCTGTTATCATAGAAAACCCAAAGCTGGTCCTCTGCCCCAGTACCCCCAGGTTGCTGTTTTTCTCTCTTCCTTCATGGTCATCTCTGTTTTTCACTGATACTCCTACCCCTATTGCTACTTTGCTGACAGACACCCTTTTTTTTCTATACGGTGTTCATTCCTTTTCTGTTCTACTACAGCTAAATGTAGTGTTTTAATGCATGGACTTAAAGGCAGACAAATTAGGATTTGAATCCCAGTTTACTTTTCAGTAGATATGAGAGCTTCAGTAAGTTACTTAATCTGTCTCATGTTCTCCTGCAGTAAAATACTGAAGGTATTAATGCCTACTTTATAGGGCTAATGTGAGGGTTAAATGAGATTGATACAGCAAACTACTCAAAGGTACAATCCTTATTGGGTTACTATTATTAAAAGAGCTTCAGACCTTAGGTGCTGACTTGAATTCTTTGTGTTGGATGCCTAGACTCGCAGTTTAGGCTGTGCTGGCCGTTCTTCCCCAGGGAGCTTTTACACTCTCTGGCTTGTCTTCACCATCATTACCAACCAGTTTAGTTCCTTTCAGGAAATATGTGTTGAGTTTCTATTATGTGCTAAGCACTGTGCCAAGTGCTGGAGATCTGGAGATAAATAGGATAGCACTTACCTCATGGAGAGTGTTGGACAGAAAAGAGAAATATAGATCAGATCACAATACAGTGAAGTAAATTATTTAGAGATGTACAAGATGCCTCAAGATGTTCTGGAACCACAGAGAAGGAGTTCAGATCCCTGGAAGGAAGGAAACAAGAAAAAGCTTCAAGTTTCTGATAATACCTCAACAGAGAGCTGAAAAATGAGTGGAGCTAGCTATAAAAAATGTAAGCAGGACCAATGGAAACATATTCAACATTCAATTAAGAGCATGAGGAATGGGAATAGGTGCTGCTGCTGCTGCTAAGTCGCTTCAGTCGTGTCTGACTCTGTGCAACCCCACAGATGGCAGCCCACCAGGCTCCCCTGTCCCTGGGATTCTCCAGGCAAGAACACTGGAGTGGGTTTCTATTTCCTTCTCCAATGCATGAAAGTGAAAAGTGAAAGTGAAGTCTCTCAGTCGTGTCCGACTCCTAACGACCCCATGGACAGCAGCCCACCAGGCTCCTCCGTCCATGGGATTTTACAGACAAGAGTACTGGAGTGGGGTGCCATTGCCTTCTCCGGAATAGGTGCTATGAGTGGTATATACAGGAAAACTGAAAGCAGTTCAGTGTTATTGCTCACCGACACCAAGTAAAAATACAGAGACAGTGCTTTGGAGAAAGGAGTAGCTTTATTACTTTATTACTCAAGCCCCAGGAGCAGTGGGGCTTGAGCGTGTAAGCTCGAAAGTTAATGCTCTCAAGATTGTGCTCTGCTTCCCCGGGGAAGCTGGAAGAGGTCTTACAGTTTTCAGGTGGTAAATGGGGCTGAAGATGAGGATCAGGGCTGATGTGTTCTTGCATTCTTCTCCTCCTGGGGATATTGAGATGTTAGGGCTGGCATTAGGTGATTCAGAACAGGTTCTGGTGGTCAGCCATGACTCTCTTTCTGGAATGAAGAATGCTCCCAATGGAAAGCAGTGATACGGAGTGTCCTCTTGGAGGGTTAAACATTAGGTGGATGGTACAGCCTTAGTTAGAGGGCAATCATTTTCACAGTGCTATTAAGCAAGAAAGAGGGAAAACTTTATAAACATCTGTATGTTGGGCTTCCCAGGTGGGGCAAGTGTAAAGAATCTGCCAGCCAATACAGGAGACTCCATAGACTCAGGTCAGGTTTGATGCCCTGGAGGAGAAAATGGCAACCCACTCGAGTATTCTTGCCTGGGAAATTCCATGGACAGAAGAGCCTGGCGAGCTACAGTCCATGGGGCTATAGTCCATGATGTCACAAAGAGTAAGTCAGATAGGACTGAGGTGCAACCGTGTGCTGTGTAGGTTGAATGGGTAGAGAGAATAAGGGCTAACATAATGGGGTGCCTAAACTAGTTTCCACTACATTAGTATCTAAGTACAAATTGTAAAGCTAGGAGAGGTCAATGAAAGCATTACTTTCTTTTGGGCATCAGTTTGGCAACCCATATCTTTACATCAGTTGTGGGTGTCATAAATATATTGAACCCTCTATTTTCATTGTTGTTTTTGTCTGTTTAGAGCTTTGGTCCTCTTCCAAGAGGCCAAAGCACCATGTTACTGTTTCCTAATGAATAATTGCCTCCACTTCTCTCCTTTTCATTTTAAAACTTTTTGAACAGACTAAAAAATCTTTTTCTCTTAAAAAAACAAACAAACATAAAATATACCTTATTTATGTCATAAGGTATATTTTTCCTGCCGAAGTATTTCTAAAATAGTTTAAATCTTTTCCCTCTTACAAAAGGAGGAAAAGATTCATTATATATTCTATCTTAATCTTAGAATAGTGCCTAGCTATTATTATTATGCATCAGGCACATTTTACTTCCAAAATATTTAGAACAAACATGAAAATCTAAGATATATTCCACCATCCTGGGAATTTCTCAAGATCATGAGTGTTAGTCGCTCAAGTCGTGTCTCTTTGCGAGCCCCATGCACTGGACGCCCTCCAGGCTCTTCTGTCCGTGGGATTTCCCAGGCAAGAATACTGCCATTTCCTTCTCCATGGGATCTTCCCAACCCAGGGATCCAACCTGGGTCTCCTGCGTTGCAGGCAGATTCGTTTCCATCTGAGCCAAAATTTTAAAGCCAGTCATTCTACTCTAATACAGTTATTTAATTTTGTTTTTCTGCTCTCTTTCTCCGTTTGTCTTTCTCGGATGTAGTTTTAATCATTTGCAATATAAAGAGACACAGGCTTAATTCATAGCGGCGTGGTGTTAAGAGGAAAGGGATAATCCTACCCTACTAATTTGGTGGCGCTGCTCTAGGCTCTGTTCAGCCTCAGGGTCTAAACCAGAGTGGGAGAAGCGGTTATTTCCAACCGAACAAGCCTTCCAGAAAAATGAATGGCAGCCTGAGCCAGAACGAATCTCGTTAGTTTTCACTGTCACTGACATTTCTAGAACCCAGTGTGTTTGCTTCCTGGATCCACCTCCTCACTCCCTCTCAGGGTCCTTTGCCCCCAAAGGACTTTGACTTTACTTTCGCAGTCTCACACTCTGGCGACCTTCGCCACCAGGCAGTCCGGCAGAGGCACGCCGCTGGAGTCACTCCGTTCGCTACGTCCCTTTAGGAAACAACTAGCAGAAGGTACTGCCCCAGGCAAGGACGCGACAGTGAAGCCGGCTCCGGGGGTCGCCCGCGGAGCCTCTGAAGTCCTCGTCTTGGGGATGGAGTTGGCAAATGCCAAGATGGGACCAGCAGAGCCGAGCCGGGAACGGCGTTCACCCGGGCCGAGGCGGCAGCCGGAGCGATTGGGAGACGGGACCGCGGGAACCCGGAAACGCCTGAGCCGCACTGGGCCGGCGGCACCGACGGCGGCGGTAGCGAGTGGTGCTGCGCTTCAAGGGAAGCGGGGGACCCGGCGGGCGCCGCAGCCTGGGGCGCGGGGCCGAGCTGAGCCGCCGCCCCCAGTACGCGCAGCCGGACGAGCGGCGCGGAAGGTGAGCCTGGTGCGCTCCTGGGTGGCGGCGGGCACGGGCAGGCCGGTGGCCTCTGCTTTGGCCGGGGCAGCTCCGGGAGGATGCAGCGGGCGCGCGGCTGATACGAAGTCTGTCTGAGTGAAGGGAACGGTATGGAATACCTTAAGTACTAGCTGAGTACGGGGTGGGAGTGGATGAAGTGACACGTTGTAAGTACGAGGGACGACGTGAGGAATGTGCTAGGTGTAGGAAGGAAAAGGGCTCCAGGAAAGGGGTGTGTCAACCAAATGAAAACGGCAGTGTGTGCTTTAGAGTCTCGGGCGTGCGGAACCGAGTGGCCGGAGGGCCAGGCTGGCGGTCACTCCATTTGCGAACTGTCCTGGAGCTTCCCGCTCGGTGTACGGCCCTGTGGCTGATGCCGAGCCAGGAGACCGGGACCCTGCGCTGAAGAAGCCTCAGGGACTTCAAGAAATGGAAAGGTTGTCCTTGGTAAGGCTAGTACGCAGGCAAAGGCTGTCTGAGGCCAGGTGGGATTCCTATCAGAAAAGGTGTGCTTGTTGGGTTCTGAGTGTTTAGGAAGGGAAGATTTTAATTAACTTTTATTTAAAGCAACTAAACTACAGGGGATGCTGGTTCAAATGAATTAAAGGGTAATATTAAATGTAGTATTGGGCCATGCTTGGTAAAACACTTTTCATTACTTTATGGTAGAAGGCTGAATCTTTTATTATGTTCTGTTACATGCAGCATTTGAAAATGGAACCGCAGTTTTTTGTTTTCGATCAGCGTTCAACTCTGGTAGTTAAAAATGAAATTTGGTAGTTTCTCACTTGGTGCCCTTACTCATTTTCGCTGGTAAACTCAGATTGTTTCCTTTAAGGGCATGACTTATAAATTTACATTCCTGGCCCTAACTTTCCTCCCAAGTATTGATTCTACTTTTTCAGCATCCCAGTTTGCTTGTTCTCTTTTTCATTTCTATGCTAAACGTGACTTCTCTTTCCTCTTCTTACTTGCTCTGTGGCAGTGGCTGGATTTGCTGTCCTCAGCCTATCTCCCTTCCAGTAACTCCCCTTGAAACTGCTTTTCAAAACCAGAGGTCTTATGTATTCCTTGGTTTCTCTTTCCTCAGACATACTCCAGTGACTTTCTATTGAATCCAGATTAAATATAAAATTATTTAGGTTACCAACCAAAGCTCTTCAAAAATGTGTAGCTCTCCTTGACTTCAATCAAATCAACATGTCCCTTTCATTCTTTTTTAAAAAATTATTTTATCCCACGAGTTCTGTTTTTTAGCTCAATCGTAATAGTTACTTTGAAGTTAATTTCTGAACATGTTCTATGCCTATGTGCCGCCTTCTTTGCTTACATCCTTTCTTCCTACAAGGAAGGCCTTTTTTTCCATCTTTGTAGAAATCATTCTGTCCATCTTTGCAAAAGGTATTCTTTAATGCCACCTCCTTTAATTTTTTTAAAAAATTGAGATGTAATTGACATATAACTCTGTATTAGTTTCCAGTGTACATCATAATGATTTGATATTTGTATGTATTGCAAAATTATCACCACAAATCTAGTTAACATTCATCACCACACATAGATACAAAATTTTTCTTTTTTTTTTTAATATTTATTTATTTGGCTGCACCAGGTCTTAGTTGCAGCATGTGAGATCTTGTTCCCTGACCAGGGATTGAACTTGGGTCCCCTGCATTGGGAGCTCAGAGTCTTAGCCACTGGATCACGAGAGAAGTCCCCCAAATTTTTCTTGTAATGACAGCTTTTAAGATTTTAAGTTTACTCTTTTTGCAACTTTCAAATATACAATATGGTATTATTAACTATAGTTACCATGCTGTACAGTATTCCCAGGACTTCTTTTCCAACTGGAAGTTGCTACTTCCTTCTTATAAAGCTCTCTAAAGTCCGTCTTCAGTCCAAAACATTCTTCTCTTGTGTGCTGCACTTTATAAGTATTTTATAATATTTGGTAAATTAGCATTTTGCTATCATTTTTTGAGAAAGTTATCTATACTACCTCAAAGATTTATTACTTTGAGGATCAAATAAAGTACTAAAACATAGAATAGAAAAGCATTTTCAAATATAAGATTAATAAAAAGCTGAAATAAGATTATACTATAACACAAGAGTGATCATTCTAAACAGAAATAGAATCATAAACTCAGAGAACAAGCAGGTGGTTAGGGGAGAAATAGGTGGAAGAGATTAAAAGGTACAACTTCCAATAACAAACGGTTACAAGTAGGAAATGTACAGTGTGGGGAATATAGTCAGTACATGTGTAAATCTTAGGTGGCAGATGGTGACTGTATGTATCATGGTGATTACTTTAGAAATGTATAGAAGTAGCAAATCACTATGGTGCATACCAGGAACTAGCATAGTGTTGTATGTCAATTGTACTTCAAAAACAAACTCAGAAAAAAGACATCATTTTTGTGGTTACCAGAGGGTGGCAGGGTGGAAGGTAGGGTAGAATTGGAAGAAGGTAGTCAAAAGGCAAAAACTTTCAGTTATAAGATGAATAAATACTAGGGCTATAATGTACAATGTGATAAATGTAGTATTACTTCTGTACTTTATATATTAAAGTTGTTGAGAGTAAATCGTAAACATTCTCATCATAAGGCAAAAAACATAAATATATATTTTCTATTTAATTTACATGAGAAGATTGATATTCACTAAATTTACTGTGGTAATCATTTCACGATGTATGTAAGTCAAATCATTATGCTGTGCAACATAAAATTATGTGGTGCTGTATGTCAATTATAACTCAATAAAACTGGAAAAATAATAAGTTACCCAAGTTGTCTAGCTTCAGCTTGCAGGGCTTTGGGAAAAGGACAGTGTTTAGTTTTTGTGATTCCAAGTCAGAGTAGAGAAAGTTGAAAATGTTAGTTTAGAGAGTCATAACTAGATATTGGAGGAAACTAGAATAATTCAGAGATCCAATCCAGTGTACAAGTAGATTATAAAACCTCAAAGGCAGTGGACTACAGTAGAATATGATATCCACAGAAGTGTGCTACTGAAACGTAAATGTTCTCTCTCTAGTCCTCTCTACTTCTACCAAAGATAGTTACAGTAAGACTAATTTGTTTGCACAATAAGTCTAGTCTCATTAAACTTGGCCTGATTATTTATGTAAATGCAGTAAGAATAGTAATTGACCATAAAGACTCTTAAAATCTGCTTTGCTGTAACTTTTCAGAAGGAATCTCAGACGTTTGAAAGTATCTCAAGCCCAGAAAGCCAAGCCAAGGACTGACCGTCAGATTTCTCCTGTAATACTTAGATTTGAGTGAATTTCTCTCTCCTTTTTCCTTGAGGTCCCTAAGAAATCCTTAAGTTCTTGGACCCACCAGAAAATGACCTTCCTTACTCAACTGATATGGCTTGGAACTATGAAAGCAAGATACCAGGGGTTTTGTGTGTGTGTGTGTGTGTGTGTGTGTGTGTGTGTGTGTTTCTGGAAGGGGCTTCATTGACCTTGTAAAGTGAAAGCTGGAATCGTGTCCGACTCTTTGCGACCCAGTGGACTATACAGTCCATGGAATTCTCCAGGCCAGAATACTGGAGTGGGAACCCTTTCCCTTCTCCAGGTGGTCTTCCCAACCCAGGTATTGAACCCAGGTCTCCCACATTGCAGGTGGATTCTTTACCAAAAGAATGGTGGACTTTACACAAAGTCCACCTTAATTCCTTAAAGTTGATATTATCCTCAAATATGACTTCTCAGTCAAAACTTTGGCCGTATAGCCAGTGTTTCCAACTGTATCCTATTACAAGGAAAATAGATTCTTATTGAACATATGCAAGTAACTATATTGTCATGAAATTAAGAATACTCACTATTAGTTTCCGATTTTTTGAAGAATCACGTAGGGAGAAACAGATAAATAAATGTTTCCGTTCTGTTTGCAAAGATATAATTTACCAAATTGCTTTAAATTATAGAAAGTTTAAGAAAAAAGACTTCCTTCAATCTGTTAAAGTGTTAAAGAGCTAGCAATGTTTTTAACAAAAAGTCATAAAATTAAAAATCATTCTCATCATTTTCTCAGTCCCATGTAATTATTCCTGTTTTGCTTGATCTAAAGTTAGTAGTTTCATGAATCCATTAATTTTTTCCATTAGAGTTCTGGAATTTATTACCTAGTTCATTGGTATGATTTTAAAGTTATTACAAATCTGTAATGTAGAGTACTTATCAGTGTCATTTTCTTGAATCTTTTTGAAGACAAATGTTCTGGACAAACTTCAGGAAGGAAATGGCAACCCACTCCAGTGTTCTTGCCTGGAGAATCCCAGGGACGGGGGAGCCTGGTGGGCTGTCGTCTCTGGGATCACACAAAGTCGGACACGACTGAAGTGACTTAGGAGCAGCAGGAAAGCATAAGAGTAAAACAGTAACTATTTGTAAATGACAGAAGACTTAAAAATGGTCATAGTTAAGGATCTAGTGAGAGTTCATTCTAATGCAGTGGACAAGGAAATTTGATTATTTCTGTGATACACAAAATTTTAAGATGGTAACATCCCACCCCCACCCCAAGCTGGCAGTGGTCTGTAGGACAGTAGCTGCAGATGAGATGTAACCCACATTTCTGTCTCCTCATATTTTTTTGCCCCCAACCTTACAGTTGAGTTGCTTGAATACACAAGAATCATAACCTGCATGCCTGAGCAGGCAGAAAACCAACCCCAGTTTTTCAGGACACAAAATGAGACAAACTGGAAAGCAATAGCTGTCCCTGGGAAGGCAAGAATCAAACCAATGAGTGGGCTTCCATGGTGACTCAGTGGTAAAGAATCTGCCTGTCAGCAAATTTGGAAAACTCAGCAGTGTCCACAGGACTGGAAAAGGTCAGTTTTCATTCCAGTTCCTAAGAAGGGCAATGCCAGTGAATGTTCAGACTACCACACAGTTGCACTCATTTCACATGCTAGCAAGGTAATGCTCAAAATCCTTCAAGCTAGGCTTCAGCAGTTCATGAACTAGGCTTCAGCAGTACATGAATTGAGACTTTCCAGATGACAAGCTGGATTTAGAAAAGACAGAGGAACCAGAAATCAACTTGCTAACATCCTTTGGATTATGGAAGATGCAAGCAAATTCCAGAAAAACATCTTTATTGACTGTGCTAAAGCTTTTGGCTGTGTGGAACACAACAAACTATGGACAATTCTTAAAGAGATGGGAATACCAGACCACCTTACCTGTCTCCTGAGAAGCCTGTATGCAGGTCAGGAACCAACAGTTAGAACCAGATATGGAACAATGGACTGGTTCAAAACTGGGAAAGGAGTATATCAAGTCTGTATATTGTCACCCTGCTTATGTAACTTATATGCAGAGTACATCATACAAAATGCCAGGCTGGATGAATCACAACCTAGAATCAAGATTGCAGGGAGAAAGAAGTATCAACAACCTCAGATATGCAGATGATACCACCCTAATGGCAGAAAGTGAAGAGGAACTAAAGAGCCTCTTGATGAAAGTAAGAGGAGAGTGAAAAAGCTGGCCTAAAACTCAACATTCAAAAACCTAAGGTCATGGCACCCAGTCCCATCACTTCATAGCAAACAGAAAGGGAAAAAGTAGAAACAGTGACAGATTTTATTTTCTTGGGCTCCAAAATCACTGTGGACAGTGACTGCAGTCATGAAATTAAAAGATGCTTGCTCCTTGGAAGAAAAGCTATGACCAACCTAGACAGCATGTTTACAAAGCAGAGGCATCACTTTGCCATCAGAGGTCCATATAGTCAAAGCTATGGTTTTTCCAGTAGTCGTGTGCAGATGTGAGAGTTGGGCCATAAAGAAGTCTGAGTGCCAAAAAGTTGATGCTTTTGAGTTGTGGTGCTGAAGAAAACTCTTGAGAGTCCCTTGGACAGCAAGGAGATCAAACCTGTCAATCCTGAATATTCATTGGAAGGACTGATGCTGAAGCTGAAGCTCCAATACTATGGCTACCATAGTACCATAGAGCTGACTCATTGGAAAAGACCCTGATAAAGGGAAAGTCTGAGATAAGGAGAAGAGGGCATCACTGACTTCGTGGATACGAATTCAAGCAAACTCTGGGAGATGGTGAAGAACAGGGAAGCCTGGCATGCTGCAGTCTGTGGGATCATAAAGAGTCAGATGACTTAGCAACTGAACAGCAACAACAATGCAGGAGATTGGTTGGTCCCTGGACCTGGAGGATCACACACACCGCAGAGCTAAACCCATGGGCCACAGCTACTGAGCATATGCTCTACAGCCCAGAAACTGCAACTCCTGAGCCCGTGTGCCCTAGAACCTGTGCTCTGCAGTAAGGAAGCTATGGCAATGAGAAACCCTTGCACCACAGCTAGAGAGTAGCCTCTGCTCACTGCAACCAGAGAAAAGCCCATGAAGCAACAAAGACCCAGCACAGCCAAAAATAAATAAAATAAAATAAAAAACGATGAATATACCAAAACCATTTTATATACAAAGTTGCAATTCAGAGAATGAATTTTTACAAATGTTCTCTCCTGCTAATCTGAATTTGTAAAGGACAACATCAGAATTTACCTTCCTCTCTTAGTCTCCTCTCCTGTGATTAATAGTCAGTCTCGGTTGATGAAGCTCCTTTGGGGAGTGGATTTATGACAGTTGACTTCCTTTTAGAGGATTTATGTTTAAGCAGATAAGGGAAATTCAGAGAAGGTTTCCCTGCGTTTTAATACCTACAACTCAAAATAATATGTCAAAGTAGCATATTTTGGGAATGACATATTTTGTTTCCCATCACCACCTTTTAAATGAGAATATTCAGGGTGAGACAGATCAAACCCTGTGTCCTACATACACGGTCTGGGCTGCCTCAGTTATATTTGAAATGGATATTAGTAGAAAGTATGTTGGATGAATGACTGGACAGATAATTGGAATCAACTGAAATATTCTCTCCCTTAAAGGCTAATCATCCTTCAGTAGCTATGAAGTATAACTTTTGAGTTTATTTCCCTTTATTAGAGAAGGAAGTTTCTATTTGATAACAGTCTGCTGTGGATTTGTGTGTGTGTGTGAAATTATAAAAAACTGAAGAGTAAATTGTAGACCTGTCTGGGTTACTGAGGTAGCTTGAACATCATCAAACTAGTAGTTAATAATAATGCGTGTATGAATTTATTAAAGTTCAGATCAATATGAATTGGTAGCTTAACATTAGATTTCACCTGTCTGAAAAACAGGTGTATCCTAAGTACATTAAACTTAATTGTTTCCTTTAATGAAGGAGTATAGTGCTGTGGTTATATATGGGTTTTGTTTTGTTTTTTTACTTTTTTTTTTTAATATGATTTTTTTATACGTATTTTAATGATTGGTTTTTGGATGTCTTCTGCTATATAAATTTGAGAGTATTTGGTATATAAATATGAGTGTTTATTTTATAAGCTAAAGTGTAACTCAGCTGCTCAATCCAGATTGCCTACCCAAAACTCTTACTAGTTTATCATCCATGTCGGAGATACCATCCCAAATGGAACCAAAGAATCAGTTGCTGCCTGGAGATAAGCACTTTAATTGAAAAGCTTTGGTAAGTCAGGTAATATAGTAGAAAACAGAGTTAAAATGAAGCTGGAATTTTAGATCATGTCAGATAAGTGCTAAGAAAGAAAATTATTCCAGTAAGGAAATGTCCACACATGACTTTATACCTACTCTGCCTAGTTTTTCTGTAAAAGGTAGATAAGGTTTTTCTAAATTCATATGTGCTATAAAAAGCCAATTTTAAATGTTATTAGTGGCATTTTGTAACATGAGTAAGTCTTAGTTCAGTTCAGTTCAGTTGCTCAGGCATGTCCAACTCTTTGTGACCCCATGAACTGCAGCACGCCAGGCCTCCCTGTCCATCACCAATTCCTGGAGTCCACCCAAACCCATGTCCATTGTGTCAGTGATGCCATCCAACCATCTCATCCTCTGTCATCCCCTTCTCCTCCTGCCCTCAATCTTTCCCAGCGTCAGGGTCTTTACAAATGAGTCAGCTCTTCACATCAGGTGGCCGAAGTATTGGAGTTTCAGCTTCAACATCAGTCCTCCAATGAACACCCAGGACTGATCTCCTTTAGGATGGACTGGTTAGATCTCCTTGCAGTCTAAGGGACTCTCAAGAGTCTTCTCTAACACCACAGTTCAAAAGCATCAATTCTTCAGCGCTCAGCTTTCTTTATAGTCCAACTCTCACATCTATACATGATTATTGGAAAAACCATAGCCTTGCCTTAACAGACCTTTGTTGGCAAAGTACTGTCTCTGCTTTTTAATATGCTGTCCAGGTTGGTCATAACTTTCCTTCCAAGGAACAAGCATCTTTTAATTTCATGGCTGCAGTCACCATCTGCAGTGATTTTGGAGCCCAGAAAAATAAAGTCAGCCAGTTTGCACTGTTTCCCCATCTGTTTGCCATAAAGTGATGGGACTGGATGCCATGAGCTTAGTTTTCTGAAAGTTGAGCTTTAAGCCAAATTTTTCACTCTCCACTTTCACTTTCATCAAGAGGCTTTTTAGTTCCTCTTCACTTTCTGTCATAAGGGTGGTGTCATCTGCATATCTGAGGTTATTGATATTTCTCCCAGCAATCTTGATTCCTGCTTGTGCTTCCTCCAGCCCAGTGTTTCTCATGATGCACTCTGCATATAAGTTAAATAAGCAGGGTGACAATATACAAGCTTGACGTACTCCTTTTCCTATTTGGAACCAATCTGTTGTTTCATGTCCAGTTCTAACTGTTGCTTCCTGACCTGTATACAGTTTTCTTAAGAGGCGGATTAGGTGGTCTGGTATTCCCATCTCTTTCAGAATTTTCCACAGTTTATTGTGATCCACACAGTCAAAGGCTTTGGCACAGTCAATAAAGCAGAAATAGATGTTTTTCTGGAACTCTCTTGCTTTTTCAATGATCCAGCAGATGTTGGCAATTTGATCTCTGGTTCCTCTGCCTTTTCTAAAACCAGCTTGAACATCTGGAAGTTCATGGTTCACGTACTGCTGAAGCCTGGCTTGCAGAATTTTGAGCATTACTTTACTAGCATGTGAATGAGTGCAATTGTGCGGTAGTTTGAGCATTCTTTGGTATTACCTTTCTTTGGGATTGGAATGAAAACTGAGCTTTTCCAGTCCTGTGACCACTGCTGAGTTTTCCAAATTTGCTGGCATATTGAGTGCAGCACTTTCACAGCATCATCTTTCAGGATTTGAAATAGCTCAACTGGAATTCCATCACCTCCACTAGCTTTGTTCGTAGTGATGCTTCCTAAGGCCTACCTGACTTCACATTCCAGGATGTCCGGCTCTAGGTGAGTGGGAGTGATCACACCTTCATGATTATCTGGGTCATGAAGATCTTTTTTGTACAATTCTTCTGTGTATTCTTGCCACCTCTTCTTAATATCTTCTGCTTCTGTTAGGTCCATACCATTTCTATCCTTTATCGAGCCCATCTTTGCATGAAATGTTCCCTTGGTATCTCTAATTTTCTTGAAGAGATCTCTAGTCTTTCCCATTCTGTTGTTTTCCTCTATTTCTTTGCATTGATCTCTGAGGAAGGCTTTCTTATCTCTCCTTGCTATTCTTTGGAACTCTGCATTCAGATGGTTATATCTTTCCTTTTCTCCTTTGCTTTTGGCTTCTCTTCTTTTCACAGCTATTTGTAAAGCCTCCTCAGGCAGCCATTTTGCTTTTTTGCATTTCTTTTTCTTGGGGATGGTCTTGATCCCTGTCTCCTGTACAGTGTCACAGACCTCCGTCCATAGTTCATCAGGCATTCTGTCTATCAGATCTAGTGCCTTAAATCTGTTTCTCAACTTCCACTGTATAATTGTAAGGGATTTGATTTAGGTCATACCTGAATGGTCTAGTGGTTTTCTCCACTTTGTTCAATTTAAGTCTGAATTTGGCAATAAGGAGTTCATGATCTGAGCCACAGTCTGCTCCCGGTATTGTTTTTGCTGACTCTTTTATCCAGTGAATACTCAGATGAGGCAATGTAGAATTATAACCCCTGTTTTGTAATTTATATCCTTTAAACCATTTTATGAAGTACATACTATTGTTTATTCCCATTTTATAGGTAAGAGAAAGGAGGGACAGAGGTTAAGTACTTTGCCCTGGTTATGGTTATGTGGAGACAGAATGTGAACTTATACAATCTGGTGGAGGCATACTCTAATATGTTATGGTGACTGACCCTCTAAAACTTAGACATGTTTCAACACTTAGGCATTATTGCAAAGACCATGCAATAGACTCCTTGCAAAAATTCATGGGCCATGAATTGTAGCTTTGACTGAGAGAAATCATGCTTCGTATCTGAATTCTGTCATATTATGCAAAGGAAGTTATAGACTTAATATCTCAGAACTTCAGTTTTTAATCTGTAAAATGAGTGGTATCTCCTTTACAGATAAAATGAGTTTTAAGTGAGATGATGCCATAAAGCACCTAGCACAATGTCTGATTGGTTGCAGGTGCTCAGTAAATAATTATTTCATTAACTTCTCTTGTGAAGTTGCAACTATTAGAAAATATTTAATGAAAACCAGTTGCATTTGTTTAAAAGTGAAAGTGAAGTCGCTCAGTCGTGTCCAAGTCTTTGCAACCCCATGGACTGTAGCCTACCAGGCTCCTCTCTCCATGGGATTCTCCAGGCAAGAATACTGGAGTGGGTTGCCATTTCCTTCTCCATATGTATGTACAGAGAGACTTAATTCACAGGGTCATTTTTCCCTTCTGAGAATTTACATATTACAGAGTTTATTTGTTCTTTTATAAATCTAACAGAGTAAATGACTATTATGTGACAGGCCCTGTATTTCAGTTAAACTTTACAAATAGGAAAGGCGTGTGATTAGATCCACATTTTATTAAGACATTTGCTATATGGACGGTAGATTTAGAGCTGTGAAACCCTGAAGGCTGTCCCCATCAGAAATGAAGCAGGACATGAGATAGATTCATATTGTATTCAGAAATAGAAACAGAAACTCACAGACATAGAAAACAAACGTATGATTACCAAAGGGGAAAGGCAGGAGGAGGGGTAAATTAGGAGTTTGAGATTAGCAGATAAAAACTACTATGTATAAAATAGATAAGCAAGATCCTACCGTTTGGCACAGGCACCTATATTCAGTATCTTATAATGACCTATAATGAAAAATAATTATGCATGTATAACTGAATCACTTTGCTATATACCAGAAACTAATACAACATTGTAAATCAACTATACAGTACTTCAATAAAAATTTTTTACGTTTTGGAAACAAAAAAGCATAAAACAAAATATTTTTATATCCTATATGGTTAATACAACCATAGTGAATAGAAACTTCTAAGACTATTAAAGGTTTACTTGGGAGTGGTTGTGTTGTCAGATTTATAATGGATTTGAATTTTAATATTGGAATTTTGTCCTTATGGTAGTGTGGTAATCTTTCATTAGTTACCCAAGCACAAATTAACAGGTTAAGATTTTAAAAAATTTTTAAATCTTTGATAGTTTGTCAGGCCATAAACTATAACAATTCATGTGAAGTTTCTGTTAAATTATTTTCACTGATAAACATATTTTTCTAAAACTTTTACCATTTGTGAAGGCTGCAAAGAAAAATATTTTAATGCCCCTTATCTTAAAGATTTATCCTCAGGCTGAATTAAATAAAGAACTAGACATTATTCTTGATTACCCTAGTACAGTTTAATACTTAAACATTTTTAAAATGTTAGAAAATACTAGAACCCTATTATTAATGTTAGTGCTTGAAAATCAAAGCTATTTTATAGGACTATGTTTGACTTTCTGCATATATATAGATATATTTCAGATGATATGTTTTGACAAATGTAGTATACCTGAAATTGGTCAATTTGAGGGTAATTGAATATCGACAGAAAACTTAAAATTGGAAAATTGTTTTCTAGCTTGTACATTTACCTCTGATTATCTACTATTAATATTTCAGGTTATAAAAACAGACTAATAAACATGTAATCTTTTTTGCCTTTTATTTTCTTAAAAAAATTTTTTTTGCCTTTATATTCTTTAAAATAGCAAAGAAATTGATGTTTTATAAAATTAGCTGTAGTAGAATTACTTTGTAATGTTTGTCAAGTCTTTACCTTCCCTGTAGAAGTGTTATTATTAGTCATTTAGTTTTATCAACCAAGTGGATAGGCTTCAGATTTTCCATGATGGATGATCTCTAGACTGATATCTCATTTTTTTGTATCCTTGATTTGTTACAGATTTTGGCATTTATTTTTAAAAATATATTTATTGAGCACATACTGTGTGCCAGGAACTGTTCTATGCACTTTTCAGTATAACCCAGTTTTCTTGTTAACTTATTAATATCTCTTTTGAGTAGTGAAAGCTTAATTTTAACCAGTCTTTTTCCAGCGCATAGTAAATGCATTCTTCCCGACTACACATGGACTGGAGAACAATTACATTTTTTCATTATAGACTCAGATGCTTGGTTTGGTTTGCTGGGGCTGCTGTAACAAATTACCACGTTTGACTGCTTAAAATAAGAGTAATGTATTTTCCCACAGTTTTGCTGGCAAGAAATCCAAAATCAGTATCATTGGGTTAATATCAAAGTGTCAGAGGCACTCTGTACCCTCCGGAGGCTTTAGGGGATAATCCACTCCAGTTTTTCTTCCAGCATCTGGTGGGCGCCAGCATCACTTGGTTTGTGGCTACATCACTCCAGTCTGGAACATCACTCCAGATGCTCCAGGCCAGCGTCTTCACATTCCTTTTTCCTCCATCTTTACAGTGCTGTTTTCTCTTTCGTGCATCCATGTTCAGTCATGTCAGACTCTCTGCAACCCTTTGGACTGTAGCCCTCCAGGGTGTTTTTAGGCAAGAATACCAGAGTGAGTTGCCATTTCCTCTTCCAGGATATCTTCCTAGCTTAGGGATCAAACCTGTGCCTTATTTTTCCTGACTGCAGGTGGATTCTTTACCCACTGAGCCATAGGAAAAGCCTTCTTGTAAGTACTTGTATTTTCCTCTTTTGTCTTTTATGAGGACCCTTGTGTTGGCATTTAGGATTTACTTAGCTAATTCAGAATAATTTTCCCATCTCAAGATCCTTAACTTCATTTCATCTGCAAAATTCCCTTTTCCAAATAAGGTAACGTTTTCAGGTTCTAGGGATTAGGAACTGTTGCTCAGTAGGGTCAGCAGTTGGGAGGAGTTGAGTTAGAGCAGGGAAAAGAGGATGAATGGGACCTGCTAGCACCGTTGTTTCTGTTTCATCACATTTAACTCTTGAAAATCTTCTGGAGTAATGGCTCTTGCTTCGTTCACTCTGCCTTCCAAATCTTGTGCAGGTTTTGTGTTTCGTTGATTCTGACCCAGCACCATATAGAGAAGGGGATTTGGGGAAATGTGTTTCAGTTTAACCATTACTGTATACAGTAATAATACAAGGACTGTAATTTGCCTGTGATACTTGCCTATCATACACTGTGTCATAGCAGTTTACACCTTTATATTGTTGTTTAGTCTCTTAAGTCGTATCTGACTCTTTTGCGACCCAATGGCCTGTAGCCTGCCAGGCTTCTCTGTCCATGGGTTTTCCCAGGCAAGAATACTGGAGTGGGTTGCCATTTCCTTCTCTTGACCCAGGGATCAAACCTCTATCTCCTGCATTGGCAGGCAGATTCTTTACCACTGAGCCACCTTGGAAGCCCTTGCATCCTTATAGTATTTCTTAAATTATTTGAATAATTTGTGTCTTCCAAGCTAGAGGATAAGCCCTCCAAAGAAAAAGATTATATTTGTTTTGTTCATCATTGTATATCCAGTGCTCATTGTAGTGCCTGACCATGGTATGTATGTATTTAAACATGGATGGTGAATTGTGTGATACCTTTATTTTCTACTTCTGACCCCAATCTCCTGAGTCTTGAAACTATCCTAATGGTTAGTGCCTGTGACCCTGTCATGGAGGAGGAATTTTTCCTTTAATTCTTTTGGGTTCTTCTGACTGGTCTCAGAATTGAATTGACATAAGATAGATTGAGAAAAGAAAAAGCACACAAAAGTTTAATAACACATGTACATACAGAGACCCAGGAAAACTGAGTAACTTGTCAAAATGGCTGAAACCCTCATCTTAAATACCCTCTGCAGCTAAAGACAAAAGAGGATGTAGTAGGTAGTGGTTTGTTTCTTCAAAGAGAAGGAAAGCAATTGACGTGAAGATGGAAAAGTAAAAGTTTGCTAAGTAAATATTTGCTGGGCCATGCAGTGACAGTAGGACCCAGAGTGGACTGTGATCTCTAGGCTCTGCCTAGAGTTTCCGCCACATACAGCCCATATTCCTTGCAGATATCTCTGGTGACATTCTGGGAACAGGCCCTCTATCTAAATTCCCCCTTTTTTTTTTTTTTTTGGTCAGTTAAGGGAAAGGTCAAAGTTTCTTGCTGAGTCTTTAGGGCTTTCACTGTTTTCAGCTTGAAATAATCTGCATGTTGAAGACATACTTTGGGGTGGCAACTTCTGGCACCCTACAGACCCTACCTGGATTGTACACTAGCCTCTGTTCTTTGTAGAATGCCTTTTAACTTCAGCCTTTAGCTATCAATGGCAGGATGTGACCACAGCAGAAAGTGATAGAACAGAATAGCAAAGGGGTAGGGAAATGGATGAGTGAGAAAAGAGTACCTTTTACGTGGCACCTACCTCACAGTAGAAGGGAGTCTTAGAGCTATATCTTTTAGGTCATTATGTTTCCCCAGTCATTAATGTGTGTAAAGAGTACGATAATACTGGACAATTTTTAATCTAAAAACTAGAATGCAAAGAGGTTTTATATTTGTGAAGTTGAAGAAATATTTGAATACTATTGATTTTATCTGAATGTAGAAGTGAAAAATCTGCCGTCTGTAAAGAAAAAAACAAGTTAAAAATTGACAGTACTCTAACTTACATACAGGTCATACTGTCTTATGTACACAGAAAACCTGGCACCTTGAAGAAGAAAAGGGAGGAGAAACAATGAAAGGTTGTTTAACTTAGAATGTAATAGGAACCACAGACTGTAGAGTCAGTTGGTAAGTGTTACTGAACAGGATTTTGCTTTTCTTAAGCACTCTAGAGTGAACTTAAGCTCACTAGTTTAGTGGAGGTTATTATTTCTACTGTAGAAACAAAATGGACTATATTGATAATATAAAGTACCTTTAACTCATGTTTCTTTTCACTTTTATAAAAAAATAAGACTTCTGGATTTTCCACAGGAGTATTATGAACTTCAGGTACAACTTGAAAGTTGCTACTTTCGGGGGAATATTATGTCTACTGAGATAGTTTGGAAAGAAGACGTATAAATGCCAGTTGTGATGAATTTTATTCATCATTATTTAGCATACAGTTATAGGTTGCAGTTTTAAAGTTTTGGCATCATGGAAGATAATGGACAAAAAATTGCAGCTGAAGTCAGCATTTCTGTATGTATTTGCTTTTTCTGTTCATTTACTTAGAAAAAACTTGGAAGGTTTGTTTTTATACTAATAGCTGTTTCTGACTACTCTGAATTTATATTTGCATACCACTTTATAATGTGTTTTTATATTTCTCTATTATGCATCAATAATGTGTGATATATAATACTTAGGAAGTGTATATCAGAACTAATGTTTAGAAAATGTAAAAGTAGCTCACTCTAAGAAATCTTAAGTTAGAAATTTAGCCTTTTGTTTTTATAATGGAAGGAAAATTAATTTTCAGAATTCCTTAGGTACTTAATAGTCTTTCAAAATCCACATAAATTGTACTACAATTTAAAAACATTAATTAAACATTTAGTTTTGCAGGACTTTTAGTGGCTGGAGACATAACAGCAAAATACAGATATTGTCTCCATGGAATAATGGGCTTCATACAGAGACCTAAAGATTATACATATGTTATTGGAAATAACTTTGTAGCCAGGCTGATTTTCAGATTTATCTACAAGTAAAAAATAAATAGAAATTTTTAGTATATAGTGTTTTTCTTTTCTTTTTTTTTTCCAGTCTTGTTTATCTTACAAGGCCTCAAACAATTGAAGTAACACTCATGCTTCTCCCCCCCAACAAGGATCTTTAGTAAAAAGCAAAAGATTCAATTTGAAGAGAAACATGAGTATAGAGTTGAATGTTTCAGAATTTGGTTAGTGCCTATCTAGTGCAATGGACAAGGAAATGGCAACCTACTCCAGTGTTCTTGCCTGGAGAATCCCAGGGATGGGGGAGCCTGGTGGGCTGCCGTCTATGGGGTCACGCAGAGTTGGACAATACTGAAGTGACTTAGTAGTAGTAGTAGTAGTAGTAGTGCAATAATAATGGTATAAACAAACAAATAATTTCTCACTAACCCTGATTAACATAAGGGTGAAAGTAGTAGTAGTGTGCATTAATGATAAATATACTTTATGTAATATATATTTTTTTTAAATGTTTAAAGGCTTTAAGTAACTCAGAATTGGTTGACAAAGCCTTATAAAGGCAAGGATCTTAGGGAGCTACTTTAATGAAAATAAGGGATATGTAATTAGCATATCAAATATGCTTAAATTATACCTTCTAGTATTTTTGAAAAACCTTTTTTCCCCCCGAAGATTGTTAATTACTGAGAATTTTTTGAACTCTTAATAAGTTCACTAATATTTTTTACACACAGTTCTAACCAAGTCATCATACAAACGCATCAAATCCGAATTAATGGAGGTTATTAGGTGAATGAAGTTTTTGTTGTACATTTTTCTTTCAAGAAGTGAGAGGGATTTAAAAATAATAAAACTCAACTTTGTAAATATCAAACTTCTCTGGCAATTCAAAAGAAAAATAGTGATCAGAAAGCAAATACAAGATCTTTTCTAGTGACTAAGCAAATCCTGAAATATTCCTGTGCAAAGGACTTTTAGAAGGACTTGCAGTGTGACTGTATCAAATTAGTATGATTATAGTATACACACACCAAGATTACAGCTATACATTATTATTATACACTAATAACTTTATAATAGTTAATGATAATATGTTATGTATTGCTATATGTATACTCACGGTATACAATGTAATTTTTTTTTCTGCACTGGGTCTTTGTTGCTTTTGTGCAGTCTGTCTTTAATTGCAGAGAGCGGAGTCTATTCTTCGTTGAAGTGCTTTGGGCTTCTCCTTGCAGTGGCTTTTCTTGTTGCAGAGCATGGGCTGTGTGGGCTTCAGTAGTTCAGCATGTGGGATCAGAAGTTTTTGAACTACTACTTAGATTTTCCACAGCATGTGGAATCTTCCCAGACCAGGGATTAAACCTGTGTCCCTGCGTTGGCAGGCAGATTCTTATCTACTGTGCCAACAGGGAAGTCCTCAAAGTTTACAATTTAAATATTGAGATAGTACTTCTGGATGAAAAAATTGAAATTATTGTGTATAGTTAGAACTAGAAGCGATGGCACCCCACTCCAGAACTCTTGCCTGGAAAATCCCGTAGACAGAGGAGCCTGGTGTGCTGCAGTTCATGGGGTCGACTTCACTTTCACTTTTCACTTTCATGCATTGGAGAAGGAAATGGCAACCCACTCCAGTGTTCTTGCCTGGAGAATCCCAGGGACGGGGGAGCCTCATGGGCTGCCATCAATGGGGTCGCACAGAGTCGGACACGACTGAAGTGACTTAGCAGAACTAGAAGAGACCTGAGAAGTCATATAAAATATTAAATTTTAGAAAAATAGCTGGAAACAAATTAGCTTATATAATATTTAGGAGCTACTTGTTGAAAAATGTTAAGAAAATTTTTAAATTTAAATCTTTAAAAGGAGAAAAAAGGACCTTAAATGTTGATCAGTAGGAGAATGGGTAAATAGAAGGCCCGCTTATTTAATGGAGCATTATAGAGTTATTAAAAGCAATGAACTAGGTCTGTATGTCAACATAGAAGGCAAAACAATGCTGAATACAGTAAGGAAGATGCTAAATAATGTATACCATGTTTGTATAGGTATGTATATTAAATATAAAACATTAAATATATTTAATATAATTATATTAATATACTGTATATTATGTTATTACATGTTCTATACAGATATAGTTCTGTTAATGTTAAATAATATAAAATATTGGAATATTTTATGTTAAAAGTTTGATGCCATGTATTAAAATATTTAGGATTACACATATTTCTGTGTAGGTATATAAAATTTTAAAAGTGCACTGAAATACATACTCCAAACGCATGATAATAGGGGCACAGTGAGGAATAAGACTTAGAGTTGTGGCTTAGAGAGAATTTTGACTTTAACTATAATGTTTTATTCCTTTAAAAAAGGAAAGATAAGCAAATGTGACAAGATTGATAATTGTTAGTTCTAGGTGGTGGAATTGTGGACATTTGTTACATTCTTGGTATTTTATTATATTTTTAAAATCCATTCTTTTCCCTCAAGAAAGATCTACTGTTTTTTAGGAGAATTTAGAACTTTTGATTACAAGACTTTATTTCCTGTGTAACTAAGAATCTCCAAAAGTTGTTGAAGTCCTTTCAGTGGGAATATGAAATGGCCTAGGTACTTTTATCTTTGCTGCTAATGTCCTCAAGGTTTAGAGATTTCCCAAAAACTTAAGAAAAATTGACAGAATCTATATCAAAATATCTTCATATGTCTTTGAGTAGTGGGATTGGGTTCAATATAATTTTTGTTTCTACATTTTTCTCACTAACAGTAACTACTTTTTAAAGTAAATAAAATAAAATGCTTTTTTAGAAAAACCATAACAAACCGAACCAAAGAAAGTCATCAAAATGAAATAGTGCTGTTTATTGATCAGGAACAATACATTTTTCATGTCTTAGCTTTAAGGTGAAAGTGGAACATCTAAGCATCCTGACCCTTCTAATACTGCTCTAAATCTGAGAGCCTCACTGAACTCCAGGTGGGTTCAGGGAGCTTAGTAATCGGGGTCTTTAAAGGAATATGGGTGTTAATTTGTTGACTGGTACATGAGGGTTTTGACTGTAAACTGAATATGGCTACATTTGGGAAAGAACAGTTTCTTGTTGATTATTGATATATAAGTTTCTTGGATAGGAAGTTTTTGTGAAACAAAGAATAATCTGGAAACTAGACGATTGGTATCACCTGAAAGGATAAAAGAAGGGGGATTAGACAATAAGAGAAAAAAATGTAGGAGAGACTGAAATTAAATATTAAACATGAAAATGTTAGAAGTTTGTTTTCAGTTATAATGGGAAAATATTATAGATATATTCAGATCAGATCAGATCAGTTCAGTCGCTCAGTCGTGTCCGACTCTTTGTGACCCCATGAATCGCAGCACGCCAGGCCTCCCTGTCCATCACCAACTCCCGGAGTTCACTCAGATTCACGTCCATCGAGTCAGTGATGCCATCCAGCCATCTCATCCTCTGTTGTCCCCTTCTCCTCTTGCCCCCAATCCCTCCCAACATCAGAGTCTTTTCCAATGAGTCAACTCTTCGCATGAGATGGCCAAAGTACTAATATTATATTATATATATATAAAATATATGTAAGACTGTCTTATAGAGGTGGAACATAATCTTTGTTTTCATCTATTTTGTTTTTATATATTTGTTTTGCATATAGGGGTTTATTAAATGAAAGTACTTACTTCTACCTTATATTGTACTCTAAAATCAAACTAAGTGTATGTCTTAGAAATACACTTCTTGACAGAGGATGAGGTGATTGGATGGCATCACCGACTCGGTGGACGTGAGTTTGAGCAAACTCTGGGAGATAATGAAGAAGAAGGGAGCCTGGTGTGCTGCAGTCCATGGGGTTGCAAAGAGTGATTGATGTTAATTTATTTGATAATCATTTAATAATACGTGAAAGTCATCTTGTACTGCTTAAACTGACACAGTACTAGATATCATATCTCAGTAAAACTGGAAGAAAAAGAAATAGGAAAAAAAAAAAAAGGAAATACTTCATTTTTTTCATTTTGAGTTTTTTTTCTTCCTTTAGGCAGAATTGTAAATTCAACTGTAATTCTTTACAGGTGCTCTAGTGCAAATAATCATGTGTTTGCATATATTTTACTTCTTGACTTCATATTAGAAAAACAACACCCTTCTTTGCTCCTGCATGTTTCCTCTACTCCTCATACAGAGTATTTCACTTCTGACACTTCTGGTCATCAAATCTGTGTGGGGTTTTTCCCCACACCAAGGCAAATTCTCTGCAACACCAGCTGGATGTCCTTCTGCAGTTCTGATACTACCTATCTGGAGATGGTGTCGGATCCCATATGTTAAGGGCTAAGTCTCACAAGACTGCTCCCACCCTACTTCATATGCTGATCACAACCTGGGTCCCCAGTTACCAACTGACTTGGATTTAGCTACAAATCAGAGGTCCTCAGGCTTGATTAAATTGCTAGAGTGGCTCGTAGAACTCAGGGAAACATTTATGTTCACCAGTTTATTAAAGGATATGATGAAGAATACAGATGAACAATCAGATGAAGATTAGGGCAGAGTCTGGGAGGGTTCCCAGCACAGGAACTTCTGTACCCATGGACTTGGGGTGCTTCACCTTCCCTGTACACATATGTTCACCAACCTGGAGGCCCTCCGCACCCTATACTGTTGGGATTTTATGGAGGCTTATCATGTAGGCATGATATATCATTAACTCCATATTCAGCCCTTCTGCCTTCTTCAGACAATGGGGGAGTAGGGGAGCTCAGAGATAGGGCTGAAAATTCCAAGCTTCTAATCATGGCTTGTTTTTTCTGCTGAGCAGCTCTCCTTCAGGACTCATCCAGAAGCCCACCCAAATTTGCCTTATTAGAACAAAAGACATGTCTATCACCCAGAAAATTACAAGGATTTCAGGAGTAATGTGTCAGGAACTGGGGTCAAAGACCAAATATTAGAATAAAAGATGCTCCTAGTGCCCTTATCAGTTAGAGAACTACCAGGGTTTCAGGAGCCAGGGGCAGAAACCAGTGTATATTTTTTTCTATTCTCTCACAGACTTAGAAAAACAAAAAATAACATTGTGAGAGACTAAGAATATTAAGAACTGTTTTATCACAGTGAATGTTTATATTGATGTTGTATATACTTGGATGTGGAAAAGCCACATTGTAGAAGTAATGTATCCTGGCTTAGAATCTGACCTTTATATTTTCATTTGAAAAGAAATCAGAGTATTGCCGTTATAATATGTACATTATGGTCTTCAGTTCAGTTCAGTTCACTTGCTCAGTCGTGTCCAACTCTTTGCGACCCCATGGACCACAGCACGCCAGGCCTCCCTGTCTGTCACCAACTCCTGGAGTTTACCCAAACTCATATCCATCGAGTCAGTGATGCCATCCAACCATCTCATCTTCTGTTGTCCCCTTCTCCTCCTGCCTTTAATCTTTCCCAGTATCAGGATCTTATCAAATGACTCAGCTCTCCTCATCAGGTGGCCAAAGTATTGGAGTTTCAGCTTCAACATCAGTCCTTCAAATGAACACTCAGGACTGATCTCCTTTAGGATGGACTGGTTGGACCACCTTGCAGTCCAAGGGACTCTCAAGAGTCTTCTCCAACACCACAGTTCAAAAGCATCAATTCTTCGGTGCTCAGCTTTCTTTATAGTCCAACTCTCACATCCATACATGACTACTGGAAAAACCATAGCCTTGACCAGACGGACCTTTGTTGGCAAAGTAATGTCTCTGCTTTTTAATATGCTGTCTAGGTTGGTCATAACTTTCCTTTTAAGGAGTGTGCATCTTTTAATTTCTTGCTTGCAGTCACCATCTGCAGTGATTTTTGAGCCCCCCAAAACAAAGTCTGTCACTGTTTCCACTGTTTCCCCATCTATTTCCCATGAAGTGATGGGACCAGATGCCATGATCTTCGTTTTCTGAATGTTGAGCTTTACACCAACTCGTTCACTCTCTTTGACTTTCATCAAGAGGCTTTTTAGTTCTTCACTTTCTGCCATAAGGGTGGTGTCATCTGCATATCTGAGGTTATTGATATTTCTCCCAGAAGTCTTGATTCCAGCTTGTGCTTCCTCTAGCCCAGCGTTTCTCATGATGTACTCTGCATATAAGTTAAATAAGCAGGGTGACAATATACAGCCTTGACGTACTCCTTTCCCTATTTGGAACCAGTCTGTTGTTCCATGTCCAGTTCTAACTGTTGCTTCCTCACCTGCATATAGGTTTCTCAAGAGGCAGGTCAGGTGGTCTCTTATTCCCATCTCTTTCAGAATTTTCCACAGTTTATTGTGATCCACACAGTCAAAGGCTTTGGCATAGTTAATAAGGCAGAAGTAGATGTTTTCTTGGAACTCAGTTTTTCGATAATCCAGCGGATGTTGGCAATTTGATCTCTGGTTCCTCTGCCTTTTCTAAAACTAGCTTGAACATCTGGAAGTTCACTGTTCACGTACTGCTGAAGCCTGGCATGGAGAATTTTGAGCATTACATTACTAGCCTGTGCTGCTGCTGCTGCTAAGTCGCTTCAGTCGTGTCCAACTCTGTGCAACCCCATAGATGGCAGCCCACCAGGCTCCCCCGTCCCTGGGATTCTCCAGGCAAGAACACTGGAGTGGGTTGCCATTTCCTTCTCCAATGCATGAAAGTAAAAAGTGAAAGTGAAGTCACTCAGTCATGTCCGACTCTTAGCGACCCCATGGACTGCAGCCTACCAGGCTCCTCCATCCATGGGATTTTCCAGGCAAGAGTACTGGAGTGGGGTGCCATTGCCTTCTGCGTACTGGCTGTGAGATGAGTGCAGTTGTGCGTAATTTGAGCATTCTTTGGCATTGCTTTTCTTTAGGATTGGAATGAAAACTGACCCTTTCCAGTCCTGTGGCCCCTGCAGAGTTTTAGTTGTACAGAATAAACAAAAGAGTTTCTTAACCAGATTTGAAATAATTTTGTAACATTTTCCGGGAAAATCAAATGCCTTTGCCAAATGTAGATTGCTGGCAACTTATTCTCCTTTTATACAGAGATAAAAGGCCACCAGGAAGTCTTTTGAAATTTTACAGTAGCATGTAATGGGATCTAGAGAACTTGATACTTGACTTCATAACTGCTATTTCCAATTAGTAGTTATAAGGCCTTGAAGAAGTCATCTAACTTCTCTGTTCACTGTTTTCTTTATTGTAAGAGGAATAGATTGTACTGGATGATTTCTAAAACATTTTCCACCTCTAAAATGCTACAGTTTTATTTCACATTAGGATTCTTTTGCTCACACAGATCTATAAGTATGAGATAGATGGGTGATAAAGTGGTTGTACCACTTTAATTCCCACTAGCAAAATTGAGAGTTCTTTTCACTTTAAACCCTCTTCAACACTTGGTAGCATCAGTTTTTAAGATTTCATCTGTTCTCGTAGGTATATAATGTTATCTCATTGTGGATTTAATTTGTATTTCTCTAATGACTGTGATATTGAACATTTTTTCGTGGGCATATTAGCCATTTTATCTTTTGTTGGTGAAATGTTTATCAAATCTTTTGTCCATTTTCATTTGGGTAATTTTTTTCTACTCATTGTGTTATAAGAGTTCTATATACATTCTAGATACAAGGCCATGGTCAGATTTTTGTATTGAGAATATTTTCCCCCATGATGTGGTTTGCCTTTCATTATTTTTACAGTATCTTCAGAAGAGCAGATTTAAACTTTGACAATGTCCACTTTTTCCATATTTCTCTTTTGTGGTTTGTGCGTTTTGTAAGAAATGTGGATATGATTTTCTCCTATGTTTTTACCCTGAATATTTATATTTTTAGCTTTTATAACAGCTCTATTTCTAGTTAATATTTGGCACGAGGCAGATAAATAGTGGTTCGTTTAAAAAATTACAGATAGCTCATTGTTTCAGAATTATTTGTTAAAAAGACTATGCTTTCTTTTTGGTACCTTTGTCAAAATTATTTGACCAAATATGTATAGGTCTTGTTCTGGAATTCATTCTGTTCCATTGATCTATTCTTCTGTCCTTATGTTAATAACAGTCTATTTCTAGAGCTTTATAGTGAGTCTGGAATTTCAGTAGTTTAACCCCTTCCAGTTTATTTTTCCTTTTCAAAATCCTTTTGGTTGTCCAGGTCCTTTGTATTTTCCTATAAATTTTCAAATCAGTTTGTTAGTTTCTACCAAAAAAAAAACCCTTCAGGGATTCTTTTTTTTTTTTTTTTTTGAGATTGAATCTTTAGATGAATTTGAAGCAAAGATGTGGCTTGGGGCAGAGAGGCAGTTGACTGACCATGCACACTACATTAAGTCCTTCCTTGAAGGAGGATCTTAGTGGGTCATCTCCAAGTCTACAGAGTTTTAGTGACTGATGGTGTTATTCAGATCTTCTGTATTCTTACTGGGTTTTGTGTGTGTGTGTGTGTGTGTGTGTGTGTATTCTATCAATTACTGAGAAAGGTGGGTTAAAATCCCACATTCTGACTGTAGATTTACCTGTTCTTCCTTTTAGTTCTGTCAGCTTTATGTATTTAAGGCTATGTTAGCACATGTACATTTATAATATCTTCCTGATGTGTTGACTCTTTTATCATTATGAAGTATCCTTTAATTCTAAAAATAATTCTTATGTAATCTGTTTTGCCTGATACTAATCTAACTCCTCCAACTTTCTCATAGCTATTTTTATCATGGCTTATCTTTTTCCATTCCTTTTACTTTTTAACATGTTTGTATGTTCATATTTAAAGTGAGTCTCTTAGAGTTAATATTAAATTACTTTAGGAAAAATATTGGAGCTTTGCTTCTTTTATTTTTGGGGGACACTGGATGAAGTGTACATGAGAACTTCTGTACTATTTTTTTCAATGATGTAGATATAAAATTATTTCAAGAATGTTTATAATTGCTTGTTGGTGGTACGTTTTTGTAGTGACGGCTTTAAAATTCTTGACTGATAATTCCAACATCTGTACTAACTATGTGTTGTTGCCTGTTGATTGTCCTTATTTATCCTAGTTGAGATTTTTTTGTCTTTGAGTATGATGAGTACACTCATTTTGGATTGTATCCTGGGCATTTAGAGCGTTATGAGACTTTGGTTCCTACTTAAATAGACACTGGAGAGGGAGGGATGGGTCTGCACCTTCAATGCCATTCACCTTGTATACGGCAGGAGTGGTTGGCAGAGCTCTGCCCCCATGATCTGTTCGGCTACAGTGTCTGGTGGGGGTGGGAGGGCCACCAACTCTGTTGTCATTTGTGCACGTTAGGGATGGTCATCAAAGCTCTGGTCACAGATTACACAGCACTCAGTTGGGGAGGTCACATCCTGTAGGACTGCTGTCTTCCCAGTCCTCGGTTGGAGACGGTGGGCTTTTTCTTACGGCGTTTTTCTTATTGACCTACATCTGTTGGTGGTTCCAGGTTGTGAACTGCTATAGCACCCAGGGTAAGATACATGAGTGGCAAAAATCTCCAGGGAATTCACTGCTACATTTCTCAAGATCTGCAGTCTCTAGCCAGTTTGTCTTATTTTTTCACCTTTTCAGAGTCTCCTTATAGTTGCTTTGTCTTTGGTCCAAGATTTATAGTTGTAACTAGCAGGAAAAATAGGGTGGAATGCACTTTATCTTCTTTGGAATGAGACATCTCTTACTGATTTTTAATGTTTCTAATTTCAATGTTTTCTAACTTTATTTGCCCTGTGTATTTTGTTTTTCAGGCAAATGAAGATAAAACAATGTCAGCCAACCTAAAATACCTTTCTTTAGGAATTTTGGTCTTTCAGACTACCAGTTTGGTTCTGACGATGCGTTATTCTAGGACATTAAAAGAAGAGGGGCCTCGTTATCTGTCATCTACAGCTGTGGTTGTTGCTGAACTTTTGAAGATAATGGCCTGCATTTTATTAGTCTACAAAGATAGCAGTAGGTATCTAGGGTTTTTTGGGTTTTTTTTAAGTCACTGAAGTTTATTTAATTGTTTTAGAGTTATTCATATATATATGTGTGTATGTATATACACACACACATACATACATACATAGACACACACACACACACACACACACATATATATAAGACTTCCCTATTGGCTCAGCAGTAAAGAATCTGCCTGCAACACAGGACCCACAAAACACTCGGGTTCGATCCTTGGGTCAGGAAGATCCCCTGGAGTAGGAAGTGGCAACCCACTCCAGTATTCTTGTCTGGAGAATCCCATGGACAGAAGAGCCTGGCGGGCTACGGTACATGGGGTCACAAAAAGTTGGACACGACTGAAGCGACTTAACACACACAGTCCACACATACATACACACATATATATATATAGGTACGCATATGTATATGATATATATATATATAGGTGACTACACATTGGAACACTATTGCATTAAGAACATTTCAATTTTCATTTTATTAAGATAGTTTTAGTCTAGTAATAAAAGTATCTTATTCTAATCTATATTGTGATTTTATGTCCTGATTAATGCTATAAATATGAAGCATAGTTTCTTACATTTACAATAATTTTGAGAATAAGAATAATTTAGAGGAGTCATAATTTTTTACTAAAGTCTAAGCTTTTTTATTTTATTTGCTGCATGATTAGTTCAGCCATGACTAATTTTATATATATATATACACACACACACATATTGTAACATGTCTTAGAATTTATTTCTTTTTATGGCTAAATAGTATTCCATTGTATGTATATGTGTGTATATATATATACATTGGAGGTCCCCAACTTAATGATGGTTCGACTTAATGATTTTTTTGACTTTGTGCTGTGCTCAGTCACTCACTGATGTCTGACTCTTTGCGACCCCATGAACTCTAGCCCACCAGGCTCCTCTGTCCATGGGATTTTCCAGGCATGAATACTGGAGTGGGTTGCCATTTCCTATGATGGCATTAAAGTGATATGCATTAAGCAG
Source organism: Bos indicus (assembly GCF_029378745.1). Taxonomy (NCBI): domain Eukaryota; kingdom Metazoa; phylum Chordata; class Mammalia; order Artiodactyla; family Bovidae; genus Bos; species Bos indicus. The sequence goes on along the minus strand of NC_091762.1, from coordinate 43,681,401 downwards.
AAACCATACTTTGAATTTTGATCTTGTTCTGGGCTAGTGATACGATACTCTCAGGGTGCTGGGCAGCCACAGCAACCTGCAGCTCCCAGTCAGACACGCAATCTCAAGGATAAACAACCAGTTCACTTACAACCATTCTTACCCATACAACCAGTCTGTGTTTCCTTTCAGTACAGTATTCAATAAGTTACATGAGATATTCAACACTTACTATGAAATAGGCTTTGTGTTAGATGATTTTGCCCAATATTAGGATAACGTTTAAGTGTTCTGAGCACATTTAAGGTAGTCTAGGCTAAGCTATGATGTTTGGTAGGTTAAGTGTATTAAATGCATTTTTTACTTAAGATATTTTCAGCTTATAGTGGGTTTATTGGAATATAACCCATTGTAACTGAAAAAAGATCTGTGTAACATTTTATCCATTCTTGTATTGATGGACACTTGAGTTGTTCCACTCGTTGGCTATTGTAAATAATGCTGTGATAAACAATGAATAATCCTGCATTAGACACACAAGTCTCTGCTTTCATTTCTTTTGAATATATACTTCAGGATAGAATGGCTGAGTCATATGGTAATTCTGTTTAACATTTTGAGGAACAGTGAGACTTTTCCACAACAACTGCACCATTTTAGATCCCTACCAGCAATGTATAAGAATTCCAATTTCTCCATATCCTCACTAGCACTTATTATTTTCCATTTTTTAAAAATTACAGCCATTCTAGTAGGTGTGAAGTAGTATCCCATTGTTGTTTTGATTTGCATTTCCCTGATGACTCATAATGTTGAGCACCTTTTCATTTGCTTATTGGCCATTTGTGTATCTTTAGAGAAATGTCTGCTTAAGTCTGTTGCCCATTTTTGAATTGGGTTGTTTGTAAATTTTGTATACTTTTGAAACTGTCATGTTGGCCATTGTACTGGAGTGTATCGATCTGGGAGAGACAAAAAGAGATTTCATTTGTATTCAGAAAATAATAAATGTTTAAAAAGATGCTCTACTTCTTTAGCAATGAGAAAAATCAAATTAAAGCCACAATACTCAATTTCACTACCCTCAGACTGCTAATAAGAAAAATGTGATAACATTAATTATTTAAAAATTTAATTTTAAGAATGAGCTAATATTTTAGATTTTTTTCTGCCAAAACTAAGAAAAAATCTTGGTAATTTTTAACTACTTACATACTTTTTTGACTATCTTAGAGTCAAGAAAGGATGAATATCTAGCAGCATTTTTAAAAGTTATTTTCATTTTAAAACAGTTTTCATAATCAAAGTTTTCAGATTTTATGTTGAGAGAGAGAGTCATCTATAAAGTGTCATTATCGGTAGAGTGGTAGGGTTCCTTAGACTTTCTCCTTTCTTTGGGAGATTATGTATCTCTTAAAGTTCTTTGGACTTTTTTTGTGATTGATACTGTGGATTGGCTAGCTCAGAGTCCACTGTTAACTCCTTCCCCCCTTTCTTATCTCTAAAGTGGAGAATATAAAAGAGAAGGGTTGATTTTCTAGCTCCCTTGCAGCATGGGGTAGGCATGCAACACACAGCCCTAATCAGTGAGAGGGAAGAAGATGCCTGCTAGGCCACTGTTCCCTCCTCTTTTTTTTTGGTTGCCAAAAGGAAGAACCAGAGGTGCTCAGTCATTTGGTAACCTGTTGTAAAAATCACGTAGACAGTAGATGAAAAGCATGAAATTAAAAACCTTATATATATATAGAGAGAGAGAAAGAGAGAGAGAGGAAACTTAGGTCCCTGATGTCATTACTGAGCTGCTGTAGCAGCTTTGGACCTGGACTCATGGTAATGTGAGACAAATCCCTGTGGATTTGAGCCAGTGTTGGTTGAGTTTTCTGCTGTTTGAGCTAAACCCACTTCCTAACCGATACCATTTTATGATTAAAGTCTTCATAATTATTAATTGGCATGAATGACTGATAGAATGTATTATAAAATACTAGGTATTATAATGTTGCTATGATAAAGTAAGAATACTTGGTTGACAAATTAATACTATGAGATTTTTATTATCATAAATATATGTGTGTGCATATCAATTTGATTTATTTCCCAGTGAAAGATATATATTATTATAAAGACAAGGCACTTCTTAATACACTATCTTCTAAGATTTAACATTTGAAATATTAATATCATTAAAGGTATAGATTTACCTTATTTTGGAGAAGGCAATGGCACCGCACTCCAGTACTCTTGCCTGGAAAATCCCATGGATGGAGGAGCCTGGTGGGCTGTAGTCCATGGGATCGCTGGTGTTGGACACGACTGAGCGACTTCACTTTCACTTTTCACTTTCATGCATTGGAGAAGGAAGTGGCAACCCACTCCAGTGTTCTTACCAGGAGAATCCCAGGGATGGGGAAGCCTGGTGGGCTGCCGTCTATGGGGTCGCACAGAGTTGGACACAACTGAAGCAACTTAGCAGCAGCAGCAGCATACCTTATTTTATTGCAGATATTGTGTTTTTTACAAATTGAAGATTTGTGGCAACCCAGCATTGTCAAATGATAATGAGCATTTTTTAGCAATAAAGTATTTTTTAATTAAGATATGTAGATTTTCTTAGACATAATCCTATTGCACAGTTAACAGATTATCATACAGTGTGCACGTAACTTTTATTTGCACTGAGAAACCAAAAAAGTTCTGTACTTTATTGTGATACTCACTTTATGGCTGTGGTCTAGAACTGAACCTGCAACCTCTCTGAGGTATGTCTGTAGACCTCGAAGTATCTTAATAGGTAGCTGAATTTCCATTTTTTTTACAGGTGAAGAAAACAAGGATTTGAGAGAGAACATGGAACGGATTCAGAGTTACTTAATTACTGATTTTGTCCATTTCGTGTTTTTTCCTAGAATGTAGTCTAAGAGCACTGAATCGAATACTACATGATGAAATTCTTAATAAACCTATGGAAACGCTTAAACTTGCTATTCCATCAGGGATATATACTCTTCAGAATAATTTACTCTATGTGGCACTGTCAAATCTCGATGCAGCTACTTATCAGGTATCTTAAATACATTTCTAGTAATCCTTCTAAGAAACAGACAAACAATAATATTAGCTGTTTTCTTTTTCAGGTCACATATCAGTTGAAAATTCTTACAACTGCACTATTTTCTGTGTCAATGCTTAGTAAAAAATTAGGTGTGTACCAGTGGCTCTCCCTAGTAATTTTGATGACAGGAGTTGCTTTTGTACAGGTAACTATTCAAGATAAGTATAACTTTCATTTTTATCACAGTTTCAGAATCTCATTTTGGAGAGTATGGTTGTTCTTTGTTGATGCAAATTAATGCTTATTCTCACAACTGTTTTTGAGGGCTTCCCCATGAGGAAGATACCACATTGGGACTATAAATGATACAAAGAAATCAAATCAAATCAAATAATCTGAGGCAAAGAAGTGAATAGTCTATTTAGGGAAGTAAGACACTTTGTAAAACAAAGCTGATTTTTACTTAGTATCGGATCATTTGAGATCAGTCACTCCCTTCCTATTGTCTGTCAGCTTCCCTGATACACTCCTTCTTGGTTCTTTTCACATCTTTCTAATGGTTCCTTAGTGGTTTCCTTCCGGGGGTCCTCTTCCCTCATATACACATTAGAGATTGGGGTTGTTGATAGGCTTATTGTTTCTCTTAAATTATGTCCTTATTTTTGGAGATTTCATTCTTTCTGGATGTTTTTATTAATTCATATGCTGATGGGTTCTTGATCTGTGTCATCAACTCTGGTTATCACCTCTAGTTTCAGATTTGTATATCTAAAAGCCCATTGGACGTCTTTGGTTGGTTGTGGGCTTCCCTGGTGGCTCAGACAGTCAAGAATCCACCTGAAATGCAGGAAACCTGGGTTGGATCCCTGGGTCAGGAAGATTCCCTGGAGAAGGGACTGGCTACCCACTCCAGTACTCTTGCCTGGAGAATTCCATGGACAGAGGAGCTTGGCAGGCTACAGTCCATGGAGTCGCAAAGAGTTGGACATGACTGAGCGACTAACAGGTTCACTTTTCACTTCAGTAGGCCTTATAAACCAAGTGTATCCAAAACTAAACTTTACCTTTCCCCCACCAAACCTGTTCTTTATTTCTATTTTTTTCCAGGCATTCTTTACCTAGCCTGAGAGTTGTCCTAGAGTCTTCCTTCAGCCTATACATCCAATCACTAAGACTTTGTGACTGTTTTCTAATACTTCTTGATTCTGTCCTTGTCTGTCTCTACTAACATTTCCCCATTTCATGACTTCTTTGTTTCTCAAGTAATCTTTTGCAGCAAATCCTAATTGATGGTTTTGTTTTGTTTTTTACCATCACCGAAAATTCAGCCTCCACTTATTCACCACTGTGGGCTATCTAAAAATAAATCTAATCATGTCAATTTCCTGCTATCCAAAGTCCTCCTTCCCTCTCCCCACAGTCAGTTTCCTTAGAGTGTGGTATGTATTGTATATTTTCAATAAATATTCCTGATATTAACTGAGTATTACTGAAATATAATTGGCATATCAAACCCATATTTTCATAGTCCTACTTAAGGTAAAGTAGTTGGTATTCAATTTTTAAAAGTGAGGTATTTTAAAAAATCAAGTAACTAATAGTTCAGGTAGGCAAAAACCATGAGAAGGATAGAGAAATAAGTGAAGTTTTAGGAATGCTGATCTACAGAATAAAGCTCAGAATGATTAGCTTGATATGGACCTTCCATAATATAGCAACCACTCTGGACTTATTTTTGCTGCTCCAATACTTCACACTCTGAATTTCTATAACCGATCTGCTTGTAGAGGCTATTTTGTGCATCTGTGCATTTATTCATTCTCTCTTTTTTATGGAGAAGAAAATGGCAACTCATTCAGTATTCTTGCCTGGAAAATCCCATGGACAGAGCAGCCTGGCGGGCTGCAGTCCATGGGGTTGCAAAGAGTCGAACACAACTTAGTGACTAAACTGCAGCAACAGCAGCTCTTTTTTTTAGGGTATTTTTAAAATTATAGATTGTAAAGGCAATATCACTATGGGAAAAAAAAATGATTCTAAGGTTTTTTCAAAAGCTCTCCTCTGTAATCCCCAGGAATGGAAATGGTTGCATTTTTACCTTAAGGTCTAAGAGTGGGCTCTAAACATGTATTTTGTAAAATATTATAGGAATTAAACTTGTGTTGTTTCTTTTTGTTCAGTGGCCCTCAGATTCTCAAGAGCTTAATTCTAAGGAACTTTCAGCTGGCTCACAATTTGTAGGTCTCATGGCAGTTCTCACAGCATGTTTTTCCAGTGGCTTTGCTGGGGTTTACTTTGAGAAAATCTTAAAAGAAACCAAACAATCAGTGTGGATAAGAAACATTCAACTTGGTAAGTTTTAAATGTTTTCTAACATTACTTTTAAAGTGATTATATTGTTATATTTAAAGATTTCTATGTATCTTTAATTAAATAAACCTTATAAAAACTGCTTGTTGTTGCAAATAAAATTTTAGAAAGAACATTTCACATCCCTTTTGGTTCCTTTTTCATCGTGGAATACTTTGATTAGTTGTGACTTTATGTAGAAATTTGCTTTACCATGCACTCTTTGCGTATGTTACCAGAGAATTTCCCCTAAAGAGGTGACTCCTGTAGTATAACCATTTCTTTATTCATAGTTTAGGATTGCTCCAGGAAATCTTAGTTCCAGTAGTCATAAGGGATAAGTCTACCATAAGCTCTGTGGTAGAAGTAAGGGATTCAGCAGTGAACAAGACACATTTCCTTCTCTCACTGAGCTGACTTTTCCCTAATGGTGAGACTTCAGTAACAACCTTCTGATGTTGCCTGTGGCTGACTGTTTCTTTTCTAACTTTTTGGATATTACTTATCATACATCCAAAATTTCTAATTAAAAAAAAATGCCATACCACATACCTGAGTTATTATATCTGCATATATGAATGTGAATATATGAAAATGTAGATCTAGCAATAGGAAGATACAATGAAATATACAAAAGTGCACATTTTACAAATATTTGAATGGGGTATCCATACAGTCCTGTAATGTATACACTCTATTTTTTCAGTGCCCCAAAGCTGGTAATCTGTTCTGTTTTACATTCCCATGTCTTTTTCTTAGTCATAATATAGTACTAAGTATATTTTTTCTAAGTTTATATAATTATACCACTAAAAAAACTTTTAATCAAATTTTATCAAAATGGAAAAGTTTAAAATTATTGGTAATGTTAATGGAAAAATCTCTCTCCTGACAAACCAAAGGACATATAACATAGACTTTACTTTTTTTTTTTTAAGGTTTCTTTGGGAGTATATTTGGATTAATGGGTGTATATGTTTATGATGGAGAACTGGTATCAAAGAATGGGTTTTTTCAGGGATATAACCGACTGACCTGGATAGTTGTTGTTCTTCAGGTAAAGCATTTAAATTCTTGTATTTATGCTAATAAATTTTATTTTAACATAGAAAATCAAAATAGCTATGATGTACTGATAGGAGGAAAAAGGGCTTCTCCTGTTAGTACTCTCATTATATCTAGTTTATTCAGGGAAGTTAAAATAGGACTGATCTAAATGCCGTAATGTAAACTTTATGGTATTAAATTTAACATAATGAAAATGCAAGATTAAGAATAATAAAAGAGTTAAAGCTGAGGACAAATATAACTTTTAATTTTTCTACAGTTCTAATCATTTCACAGGAAGTCTAAAGTCAGTTCATTCAAGCTCAAGAAGCAGATCTAGATATTTAAATCTGTAACAGTTTAAAAGTTTAATATTCATTACATATTGGAGTATCCCTATCAAATAACCTCAGTTTATAACTTGAAATTATTCAAGGGTTGAGTAATTTCATCTTCAAAAAATACTTAAGTACTCTGGAGGAAACAAAAATGAAGATACAAGTCTCTGCCTTCACAGCCTTTCTCTAGAGATATTTGAAGCTGAAAGTCCCTTAGGGAAGATGGGTGAGAAGGTAGCAAAGGGTAACTGTGTTTTGAAAGCAGGAAGGATACTTCTATTTTTAAGATAAGAGAAAAGGAGATAGGGATAAGTGAAAATTCAGAGAAAATTTGAGAAAGATTTTATGATGGCTTTTATCCTGTTGAGGAGGAAAGCCCTCTTTCCTTAAGAAGGGACTACAGACTTGAGAAGAATTTAAAAGGTTTGGTACAGCTGGTATGAGGGAGAAAATAGAAGAATGAGAGCACTGCCAAGAAATAACAGGACTCAAACATCTATTTATAGTGAGCTCATTGGCATAATTTGTGACTTTTCTCTCTTAAAGCTTTTACCATTTGAAGAGGTGCAATGAAAGTGGGTAACTCAGATTTGGGAGTTGATACGTAGAGTTTGGTGAAATGAAATGAGTCATGTCTGACTCTTTGCGACTCCATAGACTGTAGCCCACCAGGCTCCTCTGTCCATGGAATTCTCCAGGCAAGAGTACTAGAGTGGGTTGCCATTCCCTTCTCCAGGGTTTGGTAGAAAACAAAACTATGAGATATGGTAAAACCATTATTTAAGTAGCTACAATTTGGAATTTGAGAGGGATTTGGCAAAAAGTTCTTTCTATACTCTTAAAGAGAATGATTAAAGTGCTTCAGGAAGAGTACTCTGACAGCAATTTGAAAGGTAGATTAGAATGGGAAGAAACTTGAGGAAGAAAGCCAAGTTAGGCAATTAAAAGGCTAGTAAAATATCAAGTTACATTTTATTTTTAATCAAAAATAGTATTTCACTAATCAGAGTATTCAATCTTCCCACATTTGTCTGAAGAATTGATGTTTAATTACTAAATTGGATAAGGATAGATATTTTATTCATAATATGGTCAAACTCCATTATAACAAACTGCAGATTCTTCTGGTAGTTATTTTATCCGATACCTTTTGAAATAGAGAGTCTATTGAACAAAACCTAGATGCTCATATGTTACAAAATGTTTAATAAAAATCACTTATTTAATGGAATCAGATTATAGGACAAAAAAGTATTTTGAAAAGCAGTTTTATATGTGTCTATTTTTAAAAATAATCTTTTAAAACTTCTGCAGGCACTGGGAGGCCTTGTAATAGCTGCTGTTATTAAGTATGCGGATAACATTTTGAAAGGATTTGCAACCTCTTTGTCCATAATATTATCAACACTAATATCTTATTTTTGGCTACAAGATTTTGTACCAACCAGGTAGTGTATTCTTTTCTATTTCTTTAGATCTTATTTAGAAAAATGAGTCTTTCATATGATCTGAAAAATTTTGTTCTATTACAGCTTTTAAAGAAATATAGTAAGATTCATTTAACTACCTTTTTAAAAGGGTTTCAAATTAAATGCATGAAAGTCTAACACTAGACAGTTTTTTATACAGTTTGGCTGGCCAGAATTTCCCCAGTAGATCTGAATGGTGGTCTTTCCCCCAAAGTTAAAAGTCATATTTTTAAAAATTAAGTCATATAAAGTCATTTTAAGAATTTATATAGCTTAAGCCAGGAAAGGAGGTGACATTCTTGAAGAAGATAATTTGTTTATAAGATAATTTGAGTCACCTTTGAAAAGGTGGCTCATGAGAAAGTTCTTTAGGGAGAAAAATAGTCTAGAGAATTGCAAAAAGAATGATGGGTGAAGCAGGAGACCCAGGACTGTGCAGTGTCATGGATACCAAGAGAGAAGACAGAGTGAGGATTAATAAAGTATAACATATAACATAAAGTTATATTTGGTCTACAATTATTAACTTGTAATCCCAGGGTAATGAGATTATATTTTAATGGATTCTAGGATACCATCCTTAGTTTCCTGTAATTTCACTCCCTCTTCATCTTCTCATTTTCTAAACTTTGGAATACTGTCTTCATTTGTCTTTGGGCTTATATCTGCTCTCACTTCCTTGGTGATCTTTATTCTCATGAATTTAAATACTGTTTATAGGCTAATAACTTCAAATTTAAATTTGAACTCCAGGCCTTTATATATAATTGTCCATTTGTCTATTTTCTCTTCGGTGTCTACTAGATAACTCATCCCCATCTCTGTCAGGGTTCTCAATTTGTTGTACATACCTTCATTCTTTCAATTGCTTAGGCCTTTTAACTTAGGAACACAATTTATCCTTCTTTGAAGGCAGAGTCTATAGATATGGACATAGATAGTTTTATAAGAGAAAGTTAAAATGTATGAAAATTTTTTATTTTCTCAGTGAAGTCATCCTTCTCTTTACTCTCCTCTCACATGTCATTCTAACACAGAGACAAATCCTATTAACGCTTCCTTTTTTATATTGCCAGAGTCTGACTGTTTCTTACAACCTCTAATGCTATCACCATGATCCAAGTCACCCTCATTTATCATCTAGATTAAGGAAATAGGCTCCTGACTTGCCTCCTTGCTTCTTCACCTATGTCTCTGAATTTTCCCCATTCAGTAACCAGAATGATTATTTTCAAAATCAGTGTACTCAGGAACCTTCTGATTGCTTCCCATGTCACTCAAAAGTTGTCACCATCAGTGGCCTATTTGGTTTGGCTTTTATCTATCTTTCTATCCTCATCTGACATTACTTACCTCTTGTTTGCCTTTTTTTTTTTTTTTCTTTTAACCTTTTTGCTATGGGCTCTGATTTGCCCTTTATTCTTCTTGGAATACTCATCCCCTACATATTCACATGGCATACTCCCTCATGTCTTCAGATCTTAGCTCCAACATCCCTTTATCAAGAGATGTCTCTAAAAAAAGAGCAACCCCTCTTTCAACATTCTTTCCTTCTGTCTTCCAAAGTCTTATCACCATCTGATAAGTAAGCAAGGCCAGAACTTGGCATATAATAGATACTCTGATTGTTGAATGAATGTTTAAGATCTTAAAATTTTAAGAGTTAGTAAAATTCGTTTGTGTTAGTAAGAGTAACATAGGATTATGGGTGGAATATGGTAGTAGAAAAATGTAATATGCTTGTTATATTTTTATGTTGAACATTTATCGTTTGGTTCTTCTCTAGAAACTTGAACAGTAGGACTGGGACATGTGTGTTGAAATCTGTAATTTTTCTGAGGCATGAATATAAAAGTGTTGCTGTTTTTAGCTTGGTTTGGAAATGAATTACTTACTAGTGAGACTAATAATTAGCACCTCTATCTTAACGATGTTTTATTCCCTACCTAAACTACCTAAGGGCTTCCCAGGTGGCTCAGCGATAAAGAATCTGCCTGCAATGTAGGAGACATGGATTCAGTCCCTGGGTCGGAAGATCCCATGGAGAAGGAAATGGCAGCTCTCTCCAGTATTCTTGCCTGGGAAATCCCTTAGATAGAGGACCCTAAGGGCTACAGTCCATGCATGGGGTCTAAAAAGAGACAGACATGACTTAGTGACTAAATACAACATTAAATTCCCTACCTATTAAATGGGGGAAATTACATGCTTTAATATTATTTGAGAATGTTTAGTACTTGTAGATTTTAAGGGTAACTTAAAAAGGCATACCTTAAAAAAAATTAAAACCTCATATAAGGCCAAGGTGATAACTTTAAATCTTTGAATCATGCAGGGAATAAAATAAGTAAATGAACAAGTAAACAAGCAGAGGAACAAAAGAGTTTTTTTAGTAAGGTGCTTACTTGTATGTGTAAATCCGTGTTTCTGAGGGAGCATGTAGAGTATGTTGGGATGAAGATAAAAGGAGAAAAGACAATGATACTGTTATTATTGAATGAATGAATGTTTTGAGAATATGCATAGGACACCAAGTTAGATGGAGGAGACAGGTTATTTTTCCTAAAATAGATAGCTAAGCCTTCCATCTTTATGTATTTTTACTTTTGTGGAAAACTTCCATTATCTAATAAATGCAAAGATCTATATTCTGAATGTAATAATATATTTTCCTTTGTTATCTCCATTTCATCTACTGAAACAGTTTTTTGGTTTCTCAGTACTACCCTTGAGCCCTGTACCTGCCTTTCTGATTGTTCCTTTGGTAACCTGTCAGTTCTCACTCACTTTCTTATCCATCTTATCTACTGTCATGTCTTAACCTGTCCTCTCTATGAAGAAGTCCCAACTTCACCTTAACTCTAAATTCCTATTTTCAGCTGGCTGCTGGACATCTCTACTGATATCATATCACCAGTATTCCCTTTCCTGTTTTTAGGTGCTCATTTTTTGCTTATTGGTGTTACCATCCTTATATTTAGACTTGCTTATTCTTTTATTTGGAGAAGGCAATGGCACCCCACTCCAGTGCTTTTGCCTAGAAAATCCCATGGACGGAGGAGCCTGGTAGGCTGCAGTCCATGGGGTTGCTAGAGTTGAACACAATTGAACAACTTCACTTTCACTTTTCACTTTCATGCATTGGAGAAGGAAATGGCAACCCACTCCAGTGTTCTTGCCTGGAGAATCCCAGGGACAGGGAAGCCTGGTGGGCTGCGGTCTATGAGGTAGCACAGAGTCAGACACGACTGAAGCAACTTAGCAGCAGCAGCATTCTTTTATCAAAAATTTATTGTTTCCACTATGTGTCTGTCGGTGTACTAGAAGATCCTAGAGAAATAGGAATGCATGAATAAGATATGATTTTCTATCTTCAAGGAGGTCTCAGTGATCGGAGAAACAGAATAAATTATAACTATGATCAATGCAGCAATGGAAGTACATATACAATCCATTAGAAAGAGGGGGTGCAAATCCTTTAAGTATTAAATTCTGGCAGCTTCTTCCTTAAAATTTTTTTCTCTCAGAACCATCTAAAAATAGCTGGATTGGGAAAGCAGGGGTTTCCTGATAGTAATAGATATTCTAGTAGATCCTGTTAGAGATATCATAGAATGGATTCCTAGAAAGTGGATCAGACAACTTTCCAACTGAGCATGTGATTTTATACAATTCCAGGTTTCTGGAAAGCTAGGAAAAGCTCATTATGATTGACCAAGAAAGTGCTCAGTCAGAGTCTAAGTAGTTAACCAAATATTCCTGTGGTAGTAATTTTCTTTAGGATACATTGTAGGAAGTATTATGTTCTCTTAATTGTCTACATATACCTGTATTCAAGGCTTTTGAAAAGTTGCCCATCTGCAGCAAGTCAACACTAGACGTATCATAACAGGTAGTGACTAAGCTCCCTATATAAGCTAGGTTCTTAGAATATAATGATGAGTGAGGAACACATGGTTGAACAGAGGAGCAGAATGTAAATATCATATTATTTACTATAGTGTGATAAAGTGTCACCATAGAGTAACTTTGCTTGGGGAAGTTAGTCTTAGAGACTTTAGACCTGAGTTGTTATCAATAAGCAGTTTTCTTGGGAGGGACATTGCAGGCAGAGGAATAACATCTACAAAGACAGTGTCCCGAAAGGCATGTTGTGTTCCCTGGAGGGGGTTGGGTGGAGTGTGGGAGATAAGACTGCAAGGACTGTATTATGAAGGGCCTTTAAATCATAACTGTTAATAAAACTTTAAAAACAAGACTAATTCATATCCCTGTAACAGCACTTCAAAGAATATACACGTTAAAAGTTAAGATTGATATTCTAGTTTATATTCAGTTTAAGTTCCAGTACCAGTTTTTATTCATTTCTAGTTTATAATAAGGTATATTATATATATGTGGATAGATGAAGAAAAAAGTCTTCTTGCACTTAATCTAATTTCCTTTTTTAAAGCATCCTATAAAAACTGATCTTCCCTGTAGCTCAGATAGTAAAGAATCTGCTTGCAATGCAGGAGACCCGGGTTCAGTCCCTGAGTTGGGAAGATCCTCCAGAGAAGGGAATGGCAGTCCACTCCAGTATTCTTGCCTGGAGAATACCATGGACAGAGGAGCCTGGTGGGCTTCAGTCTGTGGGGTTGCAAATGGTCAGACATGAATGAGCAACTAACACTACTACTGTAAAAATTAGTCCTGAGTTTTATTTATTAATACCTTTGACTTTAAACTGAACTTTACTTTGGTTTGAAAAGAGTGCAGTTTTCCCTGCATATTTTCAAATTTTGTTAAAAAATTGAAATCTGTTAGTCTTCAATGTATTATAGGCAAAAAGCATACTAAAATGAAATACTTTATATACACATACATGTCTAACGGAATAACTGCTGTATACCCCAAACTAACAAAACATTATAAATTAACTACAGTTTTTAAAAAAGGTTTTAAAAAAAGATGAAACACAACATTTTATACATACTTATTTTGGGAGACTACAGTATATATAGCACAGTGGATGGAAGTGCAGGTTTGGCTCTAGAGTCAGACATACCCAAGTTTGAATCCCATTTTCTGCTTCAAGCTGTGGGACTTTAAGACAATTATTTAAATTCTCTAAACCTGTTTCTTCTTATATTAACAAATGAGGGCAATGCTAGTCCTTCTTCATAAAGTTGTTTGAGAACTAAATGAAATAATGCATGTAAAACACCCAGCTGAATATCTGGAACCTAGTAGCCACTTAGTATTTGTTAGCCGTGTTACTGGAGCATTTTTTCCCAAATTATGTTTGTGTTTTATAGTAAAGAAATATAATTTGTGTTGTTTTTAATCTGATTTTCTCTTCTTCATTTTTTCTTCATCTATTTAGTGTCTTTTTCCTTGGAGCCATCCTTGTAATAACAGCTACTTTCCTATATGGTTATGATCCCAAACCTGCAGGAAATCCCACTAAAGCATAGTGGTAACTTACCTGGTTTTTCACAGTGGTGCACTGGGAATCTCAACATTAATGCTGCACAGAGGACTTCTACAGATTCTAAGAGAAAATCATCATGCTGAATCTGATCATGATGTTCAAATGGTTTGAAAATATAAAAGTTTAAGGATAAAATATACATATATGTAACAAAATGCCTATTGCATCTAAAAATCAAAACTTGAACATTTCCAGGGATTAGAATAATTACTAGAGGAAATTTAAAATTTGAGTTTTTTAAAAGATATTATGTTTTTGATTGCTGCAGAAATATCCTATGCACTCTTTGAAACAGCACACAGCAAGTGTCAGACAACAATTTTGCAAATCATATATATTTAATTTTATTAAATGTTTTTTATCTTATTCTTTCTGTACAGATATATCAAATAACATGGATATTCAAAGTTTGAACATTATAATTATCTATAAAGCTGTGAAGAAATAGTATGATTTGAAAACCATTTTCACATATCTCAGATTTTTATATTTATACAGAAGATTACTAAACAAAGGATTGCTATATGTTGCAAATGTTCAAATGCATAAAAGTTGATAAAGTAACTTTCTGGGTCTGATCTGTCAGAGAAAAAAATTCATACTTAAATTTAATATAAAGAAATATACACATCTGTTTTGTCCATCTAAACTTTAAGATCTTTTTAGTGCTTTGAAACTGCTGAATGCAATCCATTTGTTCCTGTGCTAGATAGTAGCCAGTGACTTTTACATTAATGGAGTTTTGTTCTTTATCTCTTAATTGTATTTCTTTTCTGTAAATTGGATAAATCCTTACTATTACTTTAAAATAAATTTCTCTCTGTGTTAATTTCCATTAAAGTTTTAAAATGTAATTTAAAGGGGTTAAATACTCATTTAATAATTTAAAATAATAATTATTGTCTAATGTCTCCATTTGGAGAATTTTAAACTATCAAAGCATATACTCTACACAACTAGAGCAGTTTTAGATGACGATTTTATTCACTGATCTATAACTGATGACAAAACAACCAAATATGTAATAGTATAGACATGAATAAATTGAGACCAAAATGACTTAGACATTCCAGATTGCCATGATATATTTTAAATGGCACTATAACTATAAATTCAGAGTGTTCAGAAGAACTTTCTAGGCCTCTCATAAACCCACCATTCCTAGGAATGTTCTGATCAAATGTCTGAGAGAGGCAACCAAATTCTGAACTCCCTTTTTGTGACCTTACAAAAGCTGCCAAGAAAGAGCCACAACTTTGCTTTATAGTAGTGGTTTATTTTCCATTTCTTTTCCATTTGATTAGCACTGGAGTTGAGATTGCAAATTACATGAGTTATGGTTCAGGGATAGAAAATATAGCAGAAATGATCAAATGAATTGGTGGGCACAATTACTTTCTAAAATTGAAATAGGGGTTTAATTTATTGTTGACTAGAGACAGAATTACCTATTGTGTATAGAAGTATTGTACTTTATTTTTTCCTTCATGCATTATGTATTTTTAAAAAGTCTCTTGTTCTAATTGTATAAAAACTGTAAAAAATAAATATTTTTATATAATTCTAATGAATTTTGTTAAAATTTGGCTGAAAATACTATGTTACAATCTGTTGGCTAGTCTCGGCTAATTAGGACTGGCTGTGTTACTTTGCTGAGACAAGCCTAGTCTCAACAAGACACAGGCCTAATATATTCCATATAGAGTTTTTTAAAATGCTTAAAATTACAAAGTATTTTTACATTAATTTGCTGGTAATTCCAAATTGGTACCAAGCAAACTTTCTGGAACTCTGACTTACATTTTTCAGTGACTACTTTTTAGAATATTTATTAAATAACTTTACTACAATTTGAGAATGGTGTTTTTAGACTCTGACAACATTCACATTTACATTTACTACTTAATGCTAAGAGAAATCTAAAACCTGTAATGCAGAGAATTCAAGACTAAATATAAAGATTTATGTTCAGCTTACACTGAAGTGTTGGGTACTTATATATTAATCTGGTATGCACTCATCATTAATTGTGAATTCAAGTTTAGTCTCTCCCAATTTTAACACTTCAAAAAATGATACAAGCAAATTATTGGACATCAGACATGTTAGTTATAGTGGAAATATATTTTCAGGTACCCAAAAATAACACAATTTTCAAGATTCCCTCCAAAGTTTATAAAGTGTAGTCAAGAGTTTGGAGAATGGGCAAAATAGTCTAAAGTATATTCTCAAAGCAAACTTTTATTAGACAAGCATAATTTATATTTTGCTTTTCTAGTAGGTTGGAATAGAGAATTGGTTGTATAGTCTATAGTTTTTGATTCATAAAGAAATAACCATATTTGAAACAGTGGACCCGTTTCCTAGATCACGTCATATGTACACATAATGCCATTTTCTTCTGTGTGTGGTGTGTCTTTTGATGACTTCCAAAAGCCTTATTATGTCAACCTTCTATAATGATGATTCCTTGATTATTTAAATTCTTATACTTTTTAAAGTTTACATTTATCTGTCAACAACTTTGTTCATTTTAAAGAAACGTGCTAATGCATGGGAGAAGAGTGCCAGTTGATAGTTCTATAAAACTTTAAAACTATGGTATTTTGGAAGAAAAGCTTGAAATGCAACATATAGATGTAATCAACACAGTAATATTACCAATTCTTTAATAAGTGATTTTTAGAGAGGTCGTAGACTACTTTTACAGTGGAAAATGTAGTTTAGACATGCAAAACTTGAATGTTTACATCAATTTATATTGAACGTCACAGTTTCATAGAAGGAAAGGTGATTTGAGATTTAATCTATATTCCAAGGAGACAGAATCTGAGTGGAAACTAATAGACTTTGTGCTTAGTAGACCTAGTATAATAAGACTATTTGTAAGAACTGATAAACTTTTCCTACATATCAGATTATTAAACTTTAACATTGTCATTGTATAGTCACTCATCTGAGTTTTGTATTTAAAAACAGGGTTTAACATCACTCATTGTATTTACGCATTCATTGTTATAATATTTAATTACATGTGAATGTATGCTCTACATGATAAAAAGTTTATAAAAGTTATTTATGCTATATTGAAAGTCATCTTAAGAATCTCCCAGATATGTAGCATATTTAAAGTACTTATAGGACCAAAGGAAAAGCACCTTTATCAAAATCTGGTCCTGTGTGCCTTGCTTTACCAAATACCTGGCTTTTCTTGAGGATATTACTGTAATTCACAATTTTGGACACATAGGCAAAATTAGGATGTTTGAAGAATAACTATAATTCAATGTTTTCATTGTTTCAACATTTGCTATTTAAATTCATTATCAGAATATTGAAATAGGTATATTGTATAAATATTAGTAAATAGAATTTATTTAAAGAAATTATGGTACCATTGCTCCATCATTGAACTTTTGAAACTTTAACAATTGTATATAACTCTCATTTTGATTTTTTTCTTATTATAAGATATAATTTACTGTGATTTTTAAAATATTTTTTAAATGACTTGGATTCCGAATTTGTCATTATATGTATTTCATTTGTTTAAAAAGATTCTTTTGGGTTTGGGGTTGTGATTTGTATATTTAAATCTTTTATGGACATAATTCAAAAGAATGTATAAATTGGTCTTTTGTTTAAATGGCTTTTTAATTGATAAATTTCTCTTTGTCATTTTTTGGTATCCAGTTATTTTCTATTCTCTAGATTTCTGAAAATAGATTATTTTCATAACTATGTAAATTTTTTGCTATATTTCCTTATTTTCCTATTCACCTGTGTCTGACTTAACCATGAATTAGTCTTTCCATATATCAAAAATGACTCCCTGAGGCCTTTCCTACCTCTCTGGTTACCTTCCTTTTTACTGTGCTCTTCCTTTTTACTTTGCTCTAGCGTGAAAGACTGGATCTTATTTAAACTAGTTAGAATTTCTCTACCTGTATGATTATAACAGTCTAAAACTTTTTGCTTTAAACAAATTATCTCTCTTGATAGCGTCAAAATTAAGAGATTACAGTAATTGGTATATGTTTTCTTCATAATTTATTTTTTTGGCTGTGTTGCATGGCTTGCAGGATCTTAGTTCCCCAACCAGGGATCAAACCTATGCCTCCTGCAATGGAAGTGTGGAGTTCTAACTACATGAGAAGCAGCAACTGAAAATCTTTATATTTGTATTGGAATACTTCTATTGAAAGTATATCAAAATTCTTGAATCCTATGCTATGCAAATATGTTTCATAATCTAAATCTTATAGATACCACTGCTATTCGGCAGATTCAGATAGTGACCAGTATTAGTAATCATAATTGTCTTTATTGTTCTTAAAGAGAATTTTTTCCAAAGCAGGATTGATTACCTACACATTCTAGAAGAGAAAATATCAGAGGAAATAAACTGACCTCAAATCCCGAAGATTTGAAATTCTACTATTGTAGAGCATCTTGGTGACTATAAATTCAGAGGTTTCCCAAATTCACCTAGGTCCAATAATTCACTGGAAAGACAGAACTCACTGAAAGCTATTATATTCACAATCATAGTTATTCCAGAGAAAGGATACAAATTAGAACCAGACAAAGGAAGAGAACACTGGACAGAGATAAGGAGGGGTCTAAATTCTAGTCATCCTTTCCAGTTGTCCATTCCTGGTGAAGCCTTGGACAATGTTGTATATATACTCCAAGCTAAAATCTGTGATACTCCATGCAGAGTACTGCCAACTGGGAAAATTCACCCATGCTTTGGTTTTCATATTTTTACCAAAGTTTTATTATTTGGCATGCTTGATTGATTCTTTGATCACATAGTTGAACTCACTCTCCAGCCCTGATCCTCCCTGGAGAACTAGCAGACCTCAGATACCAGAGTCTCATGTTAGCATAAATTAGCTTATGTAATTTGAGGAGCCCAACATGAATAATAAAGACACTTCTCCTACTGGGACCTCCTGAGGATGTAGGCCAGAACTTTTTTGGGGTAAGACCAGATTCCTTACCATTCATCACTAATATACATTTTTCTGAATTGATGAGAATGACACAAGCAATGACAATTGTTTATAGAGATTGTGCATGCTGCATGCTAAGTCTCTTCAGTCATGTCCGACTCTTGCAACCCTGTGGACTGTAGCTTACCAGGCTCCTCTGTTCGTGAGATTCTCCAGGCAAGAATACTGGAGTGGGTTGCCATGCCCTCCTCCAAGCATTCCTCCCAACCTAGCGATCGAACCTGTGTCTCTTACATCTGCAGTGGTAGGTGGGTTCTTTACCATGAGCTCCACCAGCGAAGCCCATAAAGACTTACACACATTGTCATTTTTAATTTCAGAAATTTTGTCAGATGCTTCTGAACATACGACTAAAGGGTAGAAAAACAATCAGATACAGTACTAAGTAGCACTTGTATTTTTTATTTAGTTTTCAGTTCTGATGTTTAATGACAATTTTATTAAATGTTGGGATAATTAAAAGACAAATTTTAAAATTTGTAAATTTTAACCTATGCTGTATATTTATGTACAGTTTTGAGCTAATTTTATTTATATATTTATTTTTAAGATCTAATTGGCTTTTTTGGCAATTGAATTGAACAGCATCCCATCTAGCAACTAGAAGG
This sequence comes from Bos indicus, assembly GCF_029378745.1. NCBI lineage: Eukaryota > Metazoa > Chordata > Mammalia > Artiodactyla > Bovidae > Bos > Bos indicus. The sequence continues at coordinate 43,662,068 of NC_091762.1, read as the reverse complement.
GTGTTTCCTGAGCTAATTTTAAATTACCATTAGGCATCACTACTCTGAGGAGGAGTTCATAGAATAAAATTGGTATCAATTGCTAGGATGGCTCATAATAGACCTTCACTGTTAACTGATAGCTCCACATTTCCAGTCATCCTTTACTGGTGTTAAGTATCAAACCTCATTAGATCTAACCAGGTTTTTTCATTTTTGCATTTATTTCTGTTTACTTATTTAGGGTCTCTGATATGTTAATATAACTTCTTTAAAATGAACAGTAATGATATTCCTTTGAAAATAGTTTACCTGAGATATACACTTTCATCTTTTTTTAAAAATTAAACTCACTAAGGATTTAAAAGAATAATGAATGCTGTTACAGTGTTTTGGGGTAATCTGAAAATGCACTCTTGTTAAGATGTATTTTAAACATAGAGTATTAAAAGGTTTAATTAAATGTGTTAAATCAGACTTTACTTATATATTTTAAACAAAATCTGTGGATGTGGGTTTATGTGTTTGCTGTTTCTTAAAAGACATTGTATATAAAAGAACACAATTTCTAATAATTGGGGATTTAAGTTTTCTCCTTAGGCTGAAGTTTTATTATGTTTCATTTTACTTTATTCTGCTTGGATAGTAAATACAGCCATTAAAAATTACACTAAGCGCTTTTTTCTAATATATGCAAGGTGCTTCAATACATTTTAAATATTATAACAACAGTAATGTTTCTTGGGTGATGATAGGATTACAGAAAATCAAGTGAGTTTATGCTTCATTTTATGACTTTTAAAATACTGCTATGAATTCTAAAATTTTAAGTCTCAAGCTTGCTTTGGATGTTTTATAGTCTTCCCTAAGAATCTGCCTGTCAATGCAGGAGAAGCAGGTCCGATCCCTGGGTTGGGAAAATCTCCTGGAGAGAGAAATGGCAACCCACTCCAGTATACTTGCCTGAAGAATCCCATGGACAGAAGAGCCTAGTAGGCTGCAGTCCATGGGGTCGCAAAAGAGTTGGACATAACTTACTGACTAAACAACAACACTCTCTCTCTCTCTCTCTCTCTCTCTCTCTCTCTATATATATATATATATATATACACACACACACAATGCCCCAAATTTCCATTACTTTGTATCCATTACCTTTTTCTTGTTCATCAGTCACTACTAAGTCATGTCCAACTCTGCAGCCTGGTGGACTACAGTGCACCAGGCTTCCCTGTCCTTCACCATCTCCTGGAGTTTGCTCAAATTCATGTCCATTGAGTCAGTGATGCTGATGCTATCTAACCATCTCATCCTCTGCCACTCTCTTCTTTTGCCTTCAATCTTTCCCAGTATTGGGTCACAAAGAGTCAGACATGACTGAGCGACTTCATTTTTCCCAGCATCAGGGTCTTTTCCAATGAGTTGGCTCTTGGCATCAGGTGGCCAAAGTATAGAAGTTTCAGCATTAGTCCTTCCAGTGAATATTCATGGTTGATTTCCTTTAGAATTGACTAGTTTGATCTCCTTTCTGTCCAAGGGACTCTCAAGAGTCTTCTCTAGCACCACAGTTCAAAAGCATCAATTCTTTGGCACTCAGCCTTCTTTATGGTCCAACTCTCACATCCATACATGACTACTGGAAAAACCATAGCTTTGACTATACAGGCTTTTGTCAGAAAAGTGATGTCTCTGCTTTTTAATATGCTGTCTAGGTTTGTCATAGCTTTTCTTCAAAAGAGCAAGCAAATTTTAATTTCATGGCTGCATCACCAGCCACAGTGATTTTGGAGCCCAAGAAAGTAAAATCTGTCACTGCTTCCACTTTTCACCTTTTATTTGCCATGAAGTGATGGGACCAGATGCCATGATCTTAGTTTTTTGAATGTTGAGTTTTAATACAGCTTTTTCACTCTCCTCTTTCACTTTCATCAAGAGGCTCTTTAGTTTCTCTTTGCTTTCTGTCGTTAAAGTGAAGTGAAGTTGCTCAGTCGTGACCGACTCTTTGCGACCCCATGGACTGTAGCCTACCAGGCTCCTCCGTCCATGGGATTCTCCAGGCAAGAGTACTGGAGTGGGTTGCCATTTCCTTCCCCAGGGGAATCTTCCCGACCCAAGGATCAAACCCGGGTCTCCCGCGTTCCAGGCAGACTCTAACCAGGGAAGCCCCTCTGTCATTAGAGTGGTATCAACTGCATATTTGAGGTTGTTGATATTTCTCTGGGCAATCTTGATTCCAGTTTGTGATTCACCCAGCACAGCATTTCGCACGATGTACTCTGCATATAAGTTAAATAAGTAGGGTGACAATATACAGCCTTGTCTTACTCCTTTCCCAATTTTGAACCAGTCTGTTGTTCCATATAAGGTTCTAACTGTTGCTTCTTAACTAGCATACAGGCTTCTCAGGAGGCAGATAAGGTGGTCTGGTATTCCCATCTCTTTAGGAATTTTCCACAATTTGTTGTGATCCACAGTCAAAGGCTTTCAGGCTGTCACTAGTCAGTGAAGCAGAAGTTTTTGTGGAATTTCCTTGCTTTCTCTGATCCAGTGGATGTTGGCAATTTGATATCTCGTTTCTCTGCCTTTTCTAAAGCTAACTTGTACATCTGAAAGTTCTTACTTCATATACTGCTGAATCCTAACTTGAAGGATTTTGAGTATAACCTTTTAGCATGTGAAATGAGTGCAAATGTACGGTAGTTGAGCATTCTTTGGCATTGTGTTTCTTTGGGATTGGCATGAAAACTGACCTTTTCCAGTCCTGTGGTCACTGCTGTTTTCTAAATTTGCTGACATACTGAGTGCAGCACTTTCACAGCATCATGTTTTAGGATTTTAAATCGCTCAACTGGAATTCCATCACCTCCACTAGGTTTTGAACCCTGGTATCCTGCATTGCAGGCAAATTCTTTACCATCTGAGCCACCAGTGAAGCCCTGGGTTATCTTTAGGCACTCACAAAGTAAGCATTGTTAAAGACCTTTTTTTTTTCCTATTTAAATTTTCATTCTGCTGCTGCTGCTAAGTCGATTCAGTAGTGGCCGACTCTATGCGACCCCATAGACGGAAGCCCATCAGGCTCCCCTGTCCCTGGGTTTCTCCAGGCAAGAACACTGGAGTGGGTTGCCATTTCCTTCTCCAACGCATGAAAGTGAAAGTGAAGTCGCTCAGTCGTGTCCGACTCCTAGTGAGCCCACTCCTAGCGAGCCCGTGGACTGCAGCCTACCAGGCTCTTCCGTCCATGGAATTTGCCAGGCAAGAGTACTGGAATGGGGTGCCATTGCCTTCTCTGAAATTTTCCTCCACTTCTCATTAAAAAATAATGTTTGAGTATATAAAAGTTGAAATCATGTATGCCCATTTGCCTTCCACCTGAACTCAACAATTATTAACATTTTGCATACTAGCATTATCAGGACACTTTACTCCTAAAATAAGGACATTTTTTCTAATTAAATTCAATCCCATTGTCACACTTAAGAAATATTAAATTGATTGTACCATCTATATTCATACTCAGATATTTCCAATTGTCTCAAAAATGAACTTTTATAGGCTTTTTCTTGTGATCTATTCAATTAAGGTTCATACTTTCTATTTGATTGTCTCTTTTAGCCTGGAAGAGACTTCCTCATACCCTGATGGCTTTTTTTCCCCTGTCGTGACTTTTTGAATAATCTATTACTTGACATTATCCTTCATCTGTCTATATACTTGATTTGTTTTCTTTATTTGCATTTCCTTTGAACTGGAAGTCTATAGGTTTGATTAAATTCAGGTTAAATGTTTTTTGAAAGAGCATTTCATGGATTATCTTATAGGTTTTATATTGTATCATATCAGAAGACACGCAATTCTGGATTGTCTCATTATTGATGATAATTGTTCAGTTAAGATTATGATTAACAGATCTTTCCATTGTAAAGGTCATTTTTCTCCCTTTAGTAATAGTATTCTTTATGGTAATATTTTGGCACCATGAGAATGTTCTTTTTTCTAACAGCCTTTTATTTAATGTCTCTAGCATCAACTGATGATCTTAATTGAATCGTTTATCACATTGAGGTGCAAAATGATGGTTTAAAATTTTTAGTTCTCTAATTTTCTTTTACATTTATTAGTTTGTTCTCTATTTTAAAAAGACTATTTTCCCTCCTTCCTTTTTCCCAAAGTCCTCTCTCTTTTTCAAGAATCAATGTTTTTGTTCTTCAATGTATTATAGTCAGTTACATCATAGTTCTTTTTGATGTTCCTATTGTGAGCCAGTAGCCAGTGTAAGTCACTGTAAACTAGCTTCTGTATCTTTTAGACTTGACCGCATTAGTCTTTGAATTCTTCCTTTCTTCAGGTATAACATGTCCCAGACGTGCCTCATACTCGTCATGTTCCCAACCTGGGGAATATCTATTCCTTTTCGGGGGAAATGAAATTTTAACTCCCATTTGCTTCTGGGCCATATTTCAGTGGGCATAGCTAGGAAATAACACTTTTAAGAATTCATAAATTCAAATTGATGTTTACAATTAAAATTAAGCATTACAGGCTTTTTTATTATTTTATATTTTCCTGTCTTTTCTCTTGCAGTGCAAATAATGGTTTTGAGTAAAAATGTATTTCCTTGTGCTGTATGCTGTGCTTAGTTACTCAGTTGTGTCCGACTCTTTGTGACCCCATGGACTATAGACGTCCGGGTTCCTCTGTTCATGGGATTCTCCAGGCAGGAATACTGGAATGGGTAGCCATTCCCTTCACCAGGGGAGTTTTCAACCCAGGAATTGAACCGGGGTCCCCTGCATTGCAGACAGATTCTTTACCGGCTGAGCTACCAGGGAAGCCTATAATTGCTTATATGCTTTACTTATAGCTTATGTTTCAGCACTACAATATCAGTATTACTAATGGTAAACATACAAAATAAAATTTAAGATCTCTGCAATTCTCTGTCCTTAGAATAATAGCCCACTAAGAAAGTGTAGTCAGAGTACAGTGTTCAAAAGTTAATGGAAATTACTCTTTTCTCTACATAGTTATATTATCAATGTGATATAACTAATTTCATTTATTTTTGTTTGTATTCAATTTTGTATTTGTTTCAAATTTTTATGGTTTTTGAATGTGAAGCATTTACATGGCTCAAAGTTAAATTATGTAAAAAGTACACTCAGAGTAACCTAGCTGTCATGCCTGTGCTTCTACTCCATTCCTAACCACCTCTTATAGGTAATTATTTTCATTAGTTGCTAGTTTACCTTTCCTATGTTTCTTTTAAAAAATAAATGAATGTATATATTTCTGTATTTACTGTGTTTCTTTCACTATGTGGAGTGTTCCTTGCTTTTAAAATTTCTTTTTATCTTTAGAACATAAAAGGTTTTTATGTTCTAATGGTTTACATTTATACTGATAACATTTTATGTAATGCTGTAAAAGACCCCTTTTTGCTTTTCCAAGCTTCTACTATTGTTTGTCATCCTATGTATTTATTTTTTTGGCCACACCACAGAGCATGTGAGATCTTGGTTCCCCAGCCAGGGATGGAACTCAAGCCCCCTGCAATGGAAGGTGGAGACTTAGCCACCAGACCACCAGGGCAGACCCTTTGCTGTTTTAGATGATATACTTTGACTCCCGTCTAATTGCCTTTGTGACAACCAACAAACTTATTCTACTCCTTTCTCCCATCTTCCCATATTTACTTAGTTGCCTTATTTCTATTTGAAATTTTTAGGACATAAAACATTTACACACTATTTTCTCATCCTAGTTTATGTATTTGTTATAAAATTCAATAGTATACTAATATACTTTATAAATATATTTAATGTACTTAAACATATTTAAGTACATTTAATACTCTTCAATACTTTAGCCTAAGGCTCCCAAATCAACTCTTTGAAACTGGATGAAGCTTTTCTAGTTAAGTACTCAAGGAGGGCTTGTAAGTATAATATTCCTCAGGTTCTAGCATGTTTAAACTTTCTAGAGCCTAGACATTCTAAGTATAGCTTGACATACTATAAGATCTTTGGCTTACACTATGTTTCCTTGAGTTTTTTTTAAATGTTGTTCCATTGTTGTGTTGCTTGGTGTTATTTTCAAGAAGTCTGGCACCATTTGATTTTTTTCCCCCTTTGGAAAAAATGCTTTTGTTTGTTGTGGTTGTTTTCCTGGAGGCCCAAGTAATTTTTTCCATGTCATTTTCTGATCCTTTTTTTCTCTATTTTTCTTCATAGCTGACTGTATTCCTCTCCTCCATATTTCTTACTTTCATGTTTTTAGAAACCCTGTAATTTAGGTTTCACACTTTGGATGATTTTATTTTTTCAGTATATTGCCTGAGTTTGCTCAAGTCTCATCTTCCTATTGAATTTTTAACTCAATTCTTTCACATCTGCAATGTGAAAGATTATTTAATGATATTTAATTCATATTGGAGTGATATACATACTTTTCCTCTGTTTCATATTTTCTAGAGGGTAGTATTTTCTATTAACTGAAAAGTTGTCATTTTCTCTCTTTTTTTTTTTAAGAATAGGCTTTTATGGGGTGGGGCTTTGGTGGCTTTTTTTGTTCTTGATGAAACAGGATTTTCTTAAGTCTGCAAGAACAGGTAATTCTACAGAAGCAAGGTGACTGTTTCATAGTTAAGGAGGCCCTCTTCTTTTCACATGACAAAATGCAATTTCTTTAATACAGGGCACATTTAGAGGGTTGGAGAAGGAAATTGCAACCCACTCCACTATTCTTGCGTAGAGAATCCCATGGACAGAGGAGCCTGGTACTGTACAGTCCATGGGGTTGCAAAGAGTCTGAGTGACTTCACTTTCACTTAACTTCACTTTTTTGACTTCACTTTCACTTTAGGGGGTTGGATTCTGTAACACAGTCTTGTTTCTTTAGGAATATTTAGCTGCAGCCAGTTGCTGTTCTTTACCAGGGATTTCTCTCATGAAAGGTTCTAAGGAACTTTCAAACATAGGTTTTTGCCTGTTTTCAAGTCTGATTCTTGACTTTCCAATTAATTTTGGGAACTTTAATATCCTTTCAAATCGTTCCTTTTTGCATATGTTAGCTAATGCTAGTTACTGTTGACTATCACCAGAGAACCCTAACTGACATGTCAGCCTCTCAATGTAAAGTCTGAATCTTCATGACCCAAATCACCATGACCCAAGAATTATATATTCACAATAAGTCTGGTAGAACAAGACTCATCTCTCATGTTGACTATTGCAGCTCCTCTAGCACAATGCCTGGGACATTCTGGACATTCAGTGTGTGTGAAATTTTATTACCTTTTTTTTTTTAACAACAGCACTTACTACAATTTGAAATTATCTTCCTTTTGTGTTTGTTTTATAGCCTGTCCCCCAGTATAATTAAGCTCTATGCAGATAAATACCATGTCATTCATCAATGTATCTCCAGTGTCTAGTAAAAGAGTGACAAACAGAGGTACTCAAATATTTTTTGAATGACTGAATCAGTTCTTAGGATGATAAAACTGGTACAGCTGGATGAAGGATGATTTTAATAAAGAGTAACCACACAAATCATGGTCTTACCAGGCTTCTTCATTCATCCAAAACAAGCTTCTAGGTATTTAAATTATGAAATCTTTCTCATCTTACTTTCTCTAAAGTTTCATGTCAATTTCCATAAGAGAACATTTTAAAACAAATGTTGAGTTTACTTATTGTAGTAACACATAACTTGAATAATCAAGCTAAAATGCCTTTCTTCTTCCTTCCATGGAAATTGATTTGCTTTCTATTTCTAGTCAGTTATTAAAATAGAAAGGAAAATTCAATCAAATTTAAGCTTACAGAAAAGTTGCAGTAATAGTACCAACAACGCACATTCCCTTTACCCTGTGTATTAGTTATCTATAGCAGTGGACCAAATTACCCCAAGGTTTAGTGGCTTAAAACAAGTACTTTTTTATCTTACAGTTTCTGAGAGTCAGGAAACTGGGAGTGGCTAAGCTGGGTGGTCCTAGCTCAGGGTTTCCTGAAGTCAGTCAGGATGCTGGCAGGGGTTCTTATTGTTCTGTCACTCAGTCCTGTCTGACTCTTTGTGACCCCATGGACTGCAGCATGCCAGGCTTCCCTGTCCTTCACAGTCTCCTGGAGTTTGCTCAGACTCATGTCCATTGAGTCAGTGATGCCATCCAGCCATCTCATCTTCTGCCACCACGTTCTCCTGTCCTCAACCTTTCCCAGCATCAGGGTCTTTTCCAGTGAGTCGGCTCTTCACATCAGGTGGCTAAGGTATTGCAGCTGCAGCTTCAGCTTCAGCATCATTCCTTTTAATGGATATTAAGGGTTGATTTCCTTTAGGACTGACTGGCAGGGGCTGCTGTCAGTCAAAGCCTTGATCAGGACTGGAGGAATGGCTCCAAGATGACTCAGTCACGTATCTGTTGATAGGGGGCCTCAGTTCCTGGATACCAGGATGTCCCTACAGGCTGCTTAAGTGTCTTCATGACATGGCAGCTGGTTTCCACTAAACTTGTGTTCTGAGTGAATGAAAAAGAGCTAGCAGGAAGATCGGAGAAGGCAATGGCACCCCACTCCAGTACTCTTGCCTGGAAAATCCCATGGATGGAGGAGTCTGGTAGGCTGCAGTCCATGGGGTCGCTAAGAGTTGGACACAGCTGAGTGACTTCACTTTCACTTTTCACTTTCATGCATTGGAGAAGGAAATGGCAACCCACTCCAGTGTTCTTGCCTGGAGAATCCCAGGGACGGGGGAGCCTGGTGGGCTGCCGTCCATGGGGTTGCACAGAGTTGGACACTACTGAAGCGACTTAGCAGCAGCAGCAGCAGGAAGATGCAGAGCCTTTTATGACCTAAGTATTACTTTGCCAACAAAGGTTCATCTAGTCAAAGCTATGGTTTTTCCAGTAGTCAAATGTATGGATGTGAGAATTGGACCATAAAGTTGAGCACAGAAAAACTGATGCTTTTGGAACTGTGGTGTTGGAGAAGACTCTCAAGATTCCCTTGGACTGCAAGGAGATCAAGCCAGTCAATGGTAAAAGAAACTCCTATGAATCAGTCAGTTCAGTTCAGTTCAGTCCCTCAGTCATGTCCAACTCTTTGTGACCCCATGAATGGCAGCAGGCCAGGCCTCCCTGTCCATCACCAACTCCCAGAGTTCACTCAGACTCACGTCCATCGAGTCAGTGATGCCATCCAGCCATCTCATCCTCTGTCATCCCCTTCTCCTCCTGCCCCCAATCCCTCCCAGCATCAGAGTCTTTTCCAATGAGTCAACTCTTCGCATGAGGTGGCCAAAGTACTGGAGTTTCAGCTTCAGCATCATTCCTTCCAAAGAAATCCCAGGGATAATCTCCTTCAGAATGGACTGGTTGGATCTCCTTGCAGTCCAAGGGACTCTCAAGAGTCTTCTCCAACACCACAGTTCAAAAGCATCAATACTTTGGTGCTCAGCCTTCTTCACAGTCCAACTCTCACATCCATACATGACCACTGGAAAAACCATAGCCTTGACTAGACGAACCTTTGTTGGCAAAGTAATGTCTCTGCTTTTCAATATGCTATCTAGGTTGGTCATAACTTTTCTTCAAGGAGTAAGCATCTTTTAATTTCATGGCTGCAGTCACCATCTGCAGTGATTTTGGAGCCCCCCAAAATAAAGTCTGACACTGTTTCCACTGTTTCCCCATCTGTTTCCCATGAAGTGATGGGACCAGATGCCATGATCTTCGTTTTCTGAATGTTGAGCTTTACGCCAACTCTTTCACTCTCTTTGACTTTCATCAAGAGGCTTTTTAGTTCTTCACTTTCTGCCATAAGGGTGGTGTCATCTGCATATCTGAGGTTATTGATGTTTCTCCCAGAAGTCTTGATTCCAGCTTGTGCTTCCTCTAGCCCAGCGTTTCTCATGATGTACTCTGCATATAAGTTAAATGAGCAGGGTGACAATATACAGCCTTGACGTACTCCTTTCCCTATTTGGAACCAGTCTGTTGTTCCATGTCCAGTTCTAACTGTTGCTTCCTCACCTGCATATAGGTTTCTCAAGAGGCAGGTCAGGTGGTCTGGTATTCCCATCTCTTTCAGAATTTTCCACAGTTTATTGTGATCCACACAGTCAAAGGCTTTGGCATAGTCAATAAAGCAGAAATAGATGTTTTTCTGGAACTCTCTTGCTTTTTCCATGATCCAGCAGATGTTGGCAATTTTATCTCTGGTTCCTCTGCCTTTTCTAAAACCTGCTTGAACATCTGGAAGTTCATGGTTCACGTATTGCTGAAGCCTGGCTTGGAGAATTTTGAGCATTACTTTACTACCATGTGAGATGAGTGCAATTGTGTGGTAGTTTGAGCATTCTTTGGCATTGCCTTTCTTTGGGTTTGGAATGAAAACTGACTTTTTCCAGTCCTGTGGCCACTGCTGAGTTTTCCAAATTTGCTGGTATAGACTTCCTTATATGTGCACACATGTTAGTTCCTAACTATTTAAGAGTAGGTAGCATGCATCCCACTCCAGTACTCTTGCCTGGAAAATCCCATGGGCGGAGGAGCCTGGTAGGCTGCAGTCCATGGGGTCGCTAAAAGTTGGACACGACTGAGCGACTTCGCTTTCACTTTTCACTTTCATGCATTGGAGAAGGAAATGGCAACCCACTCCAGTGTTCTTACCTGGAGAATCCCAGGGACGAGGGAGCTTGTTGGGCTGCCGTCTATGGGGTTGCACAGAATCGGACACGACTGAAGTGACTTGGCAGCAGCAGCAGCAGCATGCATCACCGGGCTTCCCAGGTGGCACTAGTGGTAAAGAACCCACCTGCCAGTGCAGAAGACATGAGACCCAGGATGGATCAGTGGATCCGAAGATTCCCTGGAGGCATGACAGCCCACCTCATTCTTGCCTGGAGAATCTCATGGACAGAGGAGCCTGTGGGACTACAGTCCATACTGGTCTCAAAGAACCAGACGACTAAAGTGACTTAGCATGCACACACGCAGCATAGCATGCATCACATTCCTTCACTCGTTAAGACTTCAGTGTATATTTAAGGAAAATAATATTCTTTTATATAACAGTACAGTCACCACAGTCAAATTTAACATCGTGATACTTTAATCTGAAGTCCATAGTCCACTTGTGATAGCTATCCTTTTTCGCAATTTCTGTCAAATTGATTTTTAAACAACCGGGTAAAACAAGTAGTGGGCTACAAAGGGTGCCTTCAATTCAGTTCAGTCGTGTCTGACTCTTTGCGACCCCACGGACTGCAGCACGCCAGGCTTCCCTGTTCACCAACTCCCGGAGTTTACTCAAACTCATGTCCACTGAGTCGGTGATGCCATCCAACCATCTCATCCTCTGTCGTCCCCTTCTCCTCCCTAGGTTCTATCAGTTTTTACTGGCAGGGAATAAAGAAAAGGTCCCATCTGGGGCCAGGGTGCTGCTGGAAATAGGCTTGCTTCAGTAGAGCTCCCGGTATCCCTCAGCCGCCGCCCGTGCCACCCAAATGAAAACTCATTTTATCTCCACTCTTTCAGTTACCCACAATTTATGGAAAACGATTTCAACGTCTCCTTCGGTTCCAGTGTTTGTCAGAACACAGCGGGAGTCAGCCCTGATAGCTGAGGACGCCTGGTTGAAATTCCAGTATAACTGTATATCAGCAGTATTTCCTCGAGTATCTAACATTCAGAAACTTAAAATTCTTCCTCGGTTAAGGGCTCTATCACGGCCCCCCAGAGCCCCGGGTTGCGGTGAGGCCTGAACGAGTGAAGGGCAGAGGGCTCCCTACACAGGCAGCCCGCCCGCAGGTGGCCCCTTCCGCGCGCCGCCCGCTTCCCTCCCGGCCTCCCTCCCGGCACCGACCGCCCGGCGGCCGAGCAGGCGGGGCGCGTCACGTGGGCGGGGCGGGGCGCACTCGTCGGCCGATCGCACGATGTGACGCGCCGCCGGAGGCAGGCCGGGCCCTCAAGATGGCGGCGGGTGCCCCGAGCGGCTCGGCCCGGCAGTAGTAGCGGGACGGCACTCGCCGCTGGGGCCGGCCGCCCCGGGAGTGGCTGCAGCAGCACCAGGAATCGAGGATGGTAAAATGACCCAGGGGAAGAAGAAGAAAAGGGCCGCGAACCGCAGTATCATGCTGGCCAAAAAGATCATCATTAAGGACGGAGGCACGGTGAGCTGGGTACCGAGCCGGGGAGTGTCGGGCCGGATCTCTTTTCTGCTCCCGACGCGGCCGTCTACAGTCGCCCCTGACTGCCCCACCGCTCCCGGGGGGCCAGTATCTCGGGCTCCCGCGTCTTTCCTCTCTCGCCCCGGCCTGCGACCTCCGGGGCACATCCTCCCGGATGGAGAAGGCTCCCGCCTCTCCCGCACCTGCCGCCCTGCCCTCCGGCCGCCGCTGGAGGCCCTGCGGCCTCGAGCCTACGCGCGCCGCCGCCGCGGGCAGGAATCGACGCCGGGCTCCGCCGCCCGCCGCGCCCCTCGCCTTCGCAGCCTCGTCAGCGCCGTCCAGGCCCCGCGAGGCGGTGGCCGCTCTCTGGAAGCGGCCGGCAGCGACCCTGCCCTCCCGTATGCTGCTCCCGGGGTGGCATCTGGCGCTGCGACCCCACTGGGGCCCCGTAATGCGCTCGCCCCCTTTCTCCACGCCGTTCGGGATCAGTGCTTCTGCTCTCGGCTGCGTCCGGTGCGGTAAACACTGTCCGAAGGTGGGCTCTGCTCCTCACCGTCCTCTGTCGGGACTGTGCCGGAGGACACCCGGGGCCTAGACTTAAGTGTGTAGTTTTCAAAGAAGAGTTACCACCCTCTTGTTTTAAAATCACCTGGTGTATTTTAAAACAAGAATACTCGATAGAGTTGATCATGGCCTGAGCGTTAGAAGACCTTAAAAAGGAAGACAGATTGAGGACGAGAAAATTTTTTTTTTTGCTTTTTAGAAATAGTGTCATCAAAATCAACTTTAGGCATTATGCTGCTGTTAACCGGCAGGGGAGATAGGCCTTTTAATTGAAAATAACTCACTTTTTTTTTTTTTTTAATGCTGAAAATTCCTCGTTGCTCCTCTCTGGTCTTTGCTGCATTCTTTAATATCAAGTTCTGAACTAGAATAGAAAAGTGAAAGTCATTTCACTTTTTCGAGAAATGTGCAGGAATGGTTCCTTTTATTCCATGTTTGTTTGGAGCCCTCCATTGCTAGCACAGTGCTAAATGTGTAATTAGGCCACCATTGAGGATTTGCTAAATTAATTTGAAATCATTGACAACTTGGTTTGGACATTTCAGAATATGGCCCAGTCAGTATGCTAAAATTTAGAAAGCCTGGGACATATGTAGCAATTACATTATATACCTTTGAAGGTGAAAGTGAAGTTGCTCAGTAGTCTCCAACTCTTTGTGACCCCTATGGGCTGTAGCCTACCAGGCTCCTCCGTCCATGGGATTTTCCAGGCAAGAGTACTGGAGTGGGTTGCCACTCCAGGGGATCTTCCCGACTCATGGGATCGAGCCCTGGTCTCCCGCATTGTAGGCAGACACTTCACCGCTGAGCCACGAGGGAAGTCTGTATACCTTTAGTAACTGTCAAATCTATAGATGTCGTAGCTTTGACATTTGGTGAAAAAAGAACCTTTGAAATTCAAGTCCTCAGATCTCATGTTTTAATTAAACATTAAAAACATTTGATTACATCAGTTATGAATTGTCAAACTTGGTTAGAACTTCATTGATGGGAGAGAAATAGCTTGAAAAAACACTGGTGCCTTTACCAGTCATAAGGACTTAATATTTTAATTTCTTCATACAATCAACAAAATAGAAGCAGCAAAGAATTGTATTTTGTAAAAGCAATTAATATTTAAGATTAATATTGTTTCTAAAAGAGAAGCTGTGTTCAGGAAGCATACCTCCTTTTTCCTTGTTAAGTTCTATTTTGTTACCTCTCAAGTTTTTTTTTAACTCACTTTATAGCAATTAAATCTTGTGAGATTTAGAACAGGTTTTTGGAACAGGTTTTTTTTTTGTTTTTAATCTTGGTATTTATTAAAGTTGTGAATTTATAGTTTCCTTTTGGACACAAAACACAATTTTTACCCCAGCAGTAGGTTTTTAAGAGGGCATAGAGAATAAATGAATGTTTCTTTTGAGGGATGTGTGCATGGGGGTGTCATCATTTGTCATTTTTGTGCCCTTATGCTGCACTTTCCATTCTCAGAGCACTGGACACCTCTTTAGAATAGGGACTTCGTTTATGCATCGTTTAATGCCACAGGGCCTACTGTGTGAATTTAAAGTGATAAAAACACATTTAGAGTGATTTTTAAAAATGAGTAGCACATTATAAAGATCATTTTTTAGTGTAATTTTATTCATTCCTATATATAATTAGGGGATATTTCTGTTTCTGGACGTGCCAGGGTAATTTTTTTACACTGTTTGTGTTTTAACCTACTCTAGCCATAAGTGAAAATGCATATAATTATTATAGTCATAAAAATTGTTTTTAAATCACATTTGTTTTTCTTCTCTACTTAAAATTGATCAGATTACTGTTATGAACACCTTGGTGTCTGAGGCTGTATGGTCATACATGACAATCTCTTAACAGTGTTTCACATCCCTGGCCAATGGTACTGACCTGATCCCCTTCCATTTTCTTCCTAGTGTTCAACAATGTTAAGATTATTTTGCTTTGTCCCCTGCAAATGGCATCTTTTTAAGCTGGATCAGCCAGTTGTAATGTTCGTAAAGCAAAATTAGTAATGAGTTGTTAATGATTTATCAAAAACTTAGCACATGTTTGTTGTAGTTTTTAACAGTTGAAGAAGTGAACCTTTCTAAACAAGCCAGGTTAATCATAAGTTACTAAATGTTTTTCTTTTCTTGAAATTGTATTTCAGTTGGCTCTGAAGCCTAGGTAAGACTAATATGTTGTCTATTTGAGTAGTACGCAATTAAGGTACATCATATGAGTGTGTGATTCTGTATCAGGAGTTCTTAACTTGGGTTTGTTTACCCTGAAGTTATTTGTAAAATTTTCTTTGTACATCTCTCTAGGGAAATTCCATAAAGGTTTCATACTTCCTGAAAGTTTAAGAACAGTTGTTTTGTATGAAAACAACGTAAGTAACTAAAGAATAGTTTCACAGGTTAAATTAAATAAATATTTACTGGGCTTCTCTGGTGGCTCAATTGGTAAAGAATCCTCCAGCAATGCAGGAGACATGGGTTTGATCCTAGATTGGGAAGATCCCCTGGATGAGGGCTTGGCAACCCCCTCCAGTATCTACCTGGAGAATCACCATGAACAGAGGAACCTGGGGGAGCTACAGTCCATGGGGTTGCAAAGAGTCAGCTACGACTGAGCGACTTTAACTGTCGGTTATCTAGTGAATACCATTTTACTGATGAAAGTAACTGTGATGTTATTGGTGAATTTGCTTTTGGAAGCATTTACACGTAGAATTGGGCTTCCCAGGTGGTTCAGTGGGCGAGGAATCTGCCTACTATGCAGGAGATGCAGGAGACATGGGTTCGCTTCCTGGGTTGGGAAGATCCCTTGGAGGAGGGCATGGCAACCCACTCCAGTATTCTTGCTGGACTATGCCATGGACAAGAGGAGCCTGGTGGGCTCCATGAGGTCGAAAGAGTCGGACACTACTGAAGCAATTGAGCAGGCACACATAGGATTACTGGGTTTAGTTATGTTTTAATGTATGTAACATTTTGCTACATCTCTTATTCATTGCAGACCACTGAGGAGAGTTAAATTAAAACTGCATTCTGACATTTTAGAATGCTTCCAGTTTTGTTGTTAAATCATTACTATGTTTTGTTGTTAGTCACTAAGTTGTGTCAGACTCTTTGCAACCCCATGGACTGTACATCACCCCACCCCACCCCCAGGCTCCTTTGTCCGTGGGATTCCCCAGGGATGGAACCGTGTCTCCTACATTGGCAGGCGGATTCTTTACCACAGAGCCTCCAGTTTGTTTATAGGTATTCTTGGTAGAGCCTAAGAGTTATTTACGTGAGTTATTTGTATTAGCAAAGATAGAAATTTTCCTTATGATTTTTGAAGTTTGCTTGTTTTTTATTCTGATTTTTATTGTTTTGTGAATACAGAGACTACATCTCTGATAAAGTGAAAATATGTAGATTTTTTTCACAAGTGAATTGGTAAAATGACTTTAAAGATCAGATAGAAAGTAAAGCACATGTGAATTGATTTATTAGAAGTACCTGACAAAAGTAGAATTGACATTTCAAATATGCCCAGAGATGCAGAGTACCAGATTTTTATTCCTGATTTCTCTGATTTTAATCACAATAAATAGGAGTCAAAAACCATTTCAGAAGTCTGGCCCTAAGCTCTGATCCTTTGCACTCTTTACCTGCTAGGGTGACTGAAGGAGTTGCAGAATAGCTCTCTGAACCCCCAGAGAGCAGCCACTGGTTTCTAGAGTGCAGGTAAGCCAGGAAGGGGGCCATGGTGCCTTTCAAAAAGCAGTTGTTCTTTGATATCACTAGCCTTTGCCTAGAATCTTCAGGTTGTACACATGTCCATGGCAAGCTTGTGGCAGGCAGAACCATGGATGATTTACCTGTCTACCTCTGTGAGTCAACACTTGCTTTAGGGTAGTAAATGAGTAAGCAGTTTTCTCCATTTGTATTTCCAGTTTGTCTTACTATAGTTTGAAAACCTGCTTCCCATTATCATCTGTGGAAATTCACTTATAGTTGAAGTGTTGAAGTTTAGGAAAAAGAATAGTTTTTCTCCAAAATCATTCTGACAAGTATATATGATTTAAATTTTCAATTATTTAAAAGCTCAAGTTGTCTTTTAGCATTATTTTGAATTGGAAGTGTCAGTTAAAGTAACAGTTGACCATTTCAGCCAGGGTACATATATCAGGATCCCTAAAATGGGTTCATCTCTTTCAGTGCCAGATCACAGTAGCTTGTTCTTAATAATGGCTCTATTTTCTCAATAGTGTATAAATACAGTTATGAATTCTACCACAGGAAATACTTATTAGGGAGTCTTTAGCAAGAGGTGGTCAATATTTCGTCACTTAGCTATATAAATTGAGTAATCAGAGATCACACTAGGACCATTCTTGAGCTCTGTCCTAGACATTGGTGACAGTTTGAGTTTTGTGTTAATGGTTTTGTGTTTTGTTTTGTTTGTTTTTAATTTTATTTTACCTTTTTAGTGAACTTTGTAGTTATTTCAACTGTGTAACCCATTCCGTGTTCATGAGGATAAGCATTTAATGTAATGATTATTTATCTTGATTTAGCAGCCAGCCACATATTTTCCTCTTAAGAATAGAGAGTGCTGCAATGGATTGTCATGTTACTTATCTTTTCAAAATTTATCTCAAAACAGTACAATCATGGGACTTCCTCTGGTGGTCCAGTTGTTAAGATTCCGTGCCAGTACAAAGGCTGTGGATTGGATCCCTAATTGGAGAACTAAGTTCCGTGTGCCATGTGGTGTGGCCAAAAAAATAAAAAGCATATGTAGCAATAACAATCTTAAGCTTTAGATCTTTTTTAATTTTTTTAAGAGTAAAACTTGATCTCACTATATTCTTGTCGAATATTTATAAGTGTATTTCATTCTATTTAGGAGCAGTCTAACCCATACCTCTTCACTTCTCTGATAATATACAAATATTGAATAGCTCTTTAAAATTGATCATAACATGTCAGTAAGTAATTTTAAAGTCTCACTGCAAATTAAGCCAAAGTGAGTTAATTAGTATGCATGCTTGCCAAGTCACTTCAGTCATGTCCCACTCCTTGCAACCCTATAAACTGTAGCCTGCCAGGCTTCTCTGTCCATGGGATTCTCCAGGCAAGAAAACTGGAGTGGGTTGCCAGGCCTCCTTCAGGGGACCTTCCTGACCCAGGGATCCATCAAACCCACATCTTTTCTGTCTCCTGCATTGGCAGAAGGGTTCTGTACCATTAGCACCACCTGAGAAGTCCCTTAATTAGTATAATAGTGTCTTTACATGTTTACAATGATTTATACCTTGAGGAAATTAAGGATCAGTTTTCTTTTTGTGACAGATGTAGTGAAACTTACCTTGCCTGATTAAAGTCACAGAAAATAAGAAAACACACACAACATGATACCAGATACTAGCAGTAAAGTCTTATTTCCTCCGGTTATTCCAAATGTGCCAGGATCCTATGAGAGCATAGGATTACAGTTACAGTATTCTCTTTAGGAATTGTTTTTTTTAGTATTCGTCCATGAAAAGTTCCAGGTCTTAGATGTCTGTGATTAAGCATTTTTGTGTGTATGTGTACACACAAGATTTTTACATTATTTTAGTTATGTTTCGTTTTATTGTCAAGTTAGTTATGTTTTGCTCAGAGAAAATGCAGGATTTCTTTCTGAAGATTTGTTTTATCCTTATTATTGTTTGTTTTTGTTTGTTGTTGTGGCCACACTTCGAGGCATGCAGGATCTTAGTTCCCCAACCAGGGATCGAACCCATGCCCTCTGCAGTGGAAACACGGTGTTGTAACTACTGGTCCTCCAGGGAATTCCCATCTTCCTCATTCTTGATTAGTAGCTTCTCAGTATTAAATTTTAAGTTCAAAATTATTCTTCTTCATACTTTATTTTGTTTTTTGTCATTTTTTTCCAACTTTTGAGAATTTTCAAAACTACAGAAAAGTTGCAAAAATAACATAATGAATATTTATTTGGCTATCCCAGAGATTCATGATTCAACAGTTGTTCACATTTTGCCGCATTTGTTTTTCCTTTCTCTGTGCGTGTTTTTTTCTTTTTTTTCTGAACCATTTGAATTAGTGGTAGACATCATGATACTTTATCCCTAAAAGGATCACCTGAGAATAAGGATATTTTTCCAGTAGTCATGAATGGATGTGAGAGTTGGACTTAAAGAAATCTGAGTGCCGAAGAATTGATGCCTCTGAACTGTGGTGTTGGAGAAGACTCTTGAGAGTCCCATGGACTGCAAGGAGATCCAACCAGTCCATCCTAAAGGAAACCAATCCTGAGTATTCACTGGAAGGACTTATGCTGAAGCTGAAACCCCAGTACTTTGCCCACCTGATGTGAAGAACTGTCTCATTTGAAAAGAGCCTGATGATGGGGAAGATTGAAGGTGGGAGGAGAAGGGGATGACAGAGGATGAGATGGTTGGATGGCATCACTGACTCAATGGACATGAGTTGAGTAAACTCCAGGAGTTGGTGATGGACAAGGAGGCCTGGCGTGCTATAGTCCATGGGGTCACAAAGAGTCGGACACAACTGAGTGACTGAACTGAACTGAGTTGAACCACATAACTACAATATAATCACCACGTTCAGAAATTTAACATTGATAAAATACTCTTGGGTAGTATATAGTCCATAGTCACCTTTCCCCAATAGTCCTAATAACTACGTTATAGTCTTTTTTTGGATGTAGAATTATTACGTTTAGTTGCCATGTATCTTCTGTCTAGATTAGCTTTTTGTTTGGTTTTTAAGCTTAAAATATATCAATTGATTTTTTTTTTAAATAGACCATTTTGAAAAAAGAGCCTCAGTTTTGCTTATTCTTATGCTTTTCTCACATGGTAATATCCATTTAACAAGTAGGATTATAATGCCCAGTTACTAGTGGACTTAGTTCTTTCTCCTGGCCAAAAACCTGTATAAGTCCCTGATTCATTGATAGGACTGTAACATAAGTTATTACAGTCAATATTCTCCATAACAACTGCTGGATTCATAAACTCGTATTTATTGGGCAATTATAGACTTGGAATTTGAGAATTAGATGAGGATTTAGGTAGGAAATTAATAGTTTACCCCCTAATTGGTAAGAGAGGTAAAGTGACTTACTTAAGTCATCTGATAGCTTAATGACTCTCTTGATAAGGGTTATCTAATCCATGAGCATGAAATACCCTTTCCATCTTAGGCATTGGGCTATGCAGAGAGATACTAAAATGGTTAAAATTGGATCCCTACTCCTAGATGAATAACAGTTTGTGATGATAATACATGCGTCCATAACCACCGAAACTAGTGTAGCTCCAGACTTGACCTCTGCAGTTGCCTGGATTGACCGCTCCATCTCTTACTTGCTATATTGGACTCTAAAGTGGAGATAGTAATATGTAACTTGAAAGGATAGGAGGGATAAATAAGACTATGAATGTAAATCATTATAAGTCTTCAGTGATTTTTATTATTTTAATCTCATGTGTATGTACAGTAAACCCATGTGAGAGATGATACAGTATTGAACAGTGGGATATCAGAGGATGTGTGTGTGCGTGCACTCAGTCACTCAGTTGTGTCCGACTTTGTGACCCTATGGGCTGTAGCCCGCCAGGCTCCTTTGTTCATGGGATTCTCCAGGCAAGAATACTGGAGTGGGTTGCCATGCCCTCCTTCAGGGGATCTTCCTATTCCAGGGATCCAACCCACGTCTCAGGCATCTCCTGCATTGACAAGCAGATTCTTTACCTCTACGCCACTTGAAAGCCCCATCAGAGGATAGAGGATGGGGAGAAGTTGCAAATTTCATTAATGGATGTATTGCCCTTTTAACAGTGTTTAAATACAGTAACCTTATACTGAATACCTAAAGTAATAGGAAGAGGAGACTTACAGAGTAATTCATTTCTGCAGACACTTACTAAGCACTTTTGTGCTGTACATGTATTGCATGCTCTAGATTGTAGAAGAATAAAGCGTAGGGCCTGCCTCAGAGAGCTGAGCACGAGAAAGGTAAAGTTTAGGTTAGATAAAATGAAACAGATACTTTACAAAGCAAAATGCAACTGTAAAAGTTATCAAGTGTTAAAGGATAGAAGAATAAGTAGATTTTTAAAAGGCTTAGCCAAAAGCTTACGTGATGAAATGAAATATGAAAGTATGCTTTGAGAAATGGGAATTAGATTGGAGAGTGGATTCAGGGTTAAAGGGGTTTGTCCCCTGACTTCTGAGTTGAAGTTAGAGGTGACTACCATGGAACCATGTCTCATGCCTCCATAAGAAAGAAGTTACTCAGCTGAATGGACTTTTGATACAGTAATAATTATGTTTTTAGGTGGAATATCTTAGCATTTGGGGTTGGGTATGTGTTAGTTTATCCAGAATTTTTCACATTGTACCTCTTTAATTCTGTCAAGAATCCTCAAATATCTGTTGATATGATCTCATTATACTGAACCTTGTACTCTTGATGCTATAAAGATAGTCAAATATTTTCCCTCTAACCTGGCTGTTAACCCTCTTGCCCTGGTCTTTCTCCTCAGGCCATGACCTTTGTATTCGTTCCAAATTGTCCTGGAATTTTGATTATGGATTGCCATGCCATTAAACCTACCAGCCTTATGTCAAAAGTCCTACCTCGAACTTTATGTAATTCCAGACTAGCAAAATATTTTAAAAATTTGTCAATTTTATTAAGATCTTATATTACTTTTGAATTTATTTAAAACAGGATAGATAGATATGTATATAATAACAGCTCTCAAAATTACCAGTCCCTTGGGGCAAGGAACTGTCTCTCCCCCTGCCCTGCTTTAAAATATTGGATTAATCAAGAAGTTTCTCCAGTTTTTTCCATACCATCTTACACATACACCAACACACACTTTTTTCTCCCACCTCTGGGGACATATGAGTGAATGGCTTAGGAGGGCCAAGCATATACAACTACCTATCTTTTTCCATTCTAGTTTTACACAGTAGTTTTTCTCTTAGATAAATAAAACATTTTCCTCTTATTTAAAGTACAATCATGCCTATTAGAAAAGATTTAGAAAACTCAGAACAATAAATAATTTTATGTCACTTAAAATCACTACCTAATATAAACACTATTAACGTTGAGGTTTTTATTTTGTTTTTCATAGTTGAAATTATTCTACATACACAATTTTATATCCTGCTTTGATTTTTTTTTAATTTAACATTGTCATAAACATCTTTACATGTCATTATAGATTATCCATAAACAGTTTTTGGCTACATATTATTCTATGATTTATATACCATGATTTGATTATAGGGTGTATAATTAGGTTGAACATTTAGATTTATATATTTCCTCCTATAAGTGACGCTGCTATGAACATCTTTATGGTGAAACTTTTTCTGAGTGGTTATTTCCGTGATAGAATTTTATGAGCTGTTTTATAAATTGTTTATATATTTTATAGTGTCTTAAGTGCTTTTGTATTGGTTTTCATGAATGCTTTACCTAGTTAAGATATTAATCTTTTGCTGTTTCTCGCATCTTACTTTGTTTTCTTTAAATTCAGCTAATGCTGTCCACTGGAGAAGGCAATGGCACCCCACTCCAGTACTGTTGCCTGGAAAATCCCATGGATGGAGGAGCCTGGTAGGCTGCAGTCCATGGGGTCGCTAAGAGTCGGACACGACTGAAGAGGCTTAGCAGCAGCAGTAGCAGCAATGCTGTCCACAGTTTATTGTGATCCATATAGTCAAAGGCTTGGGCGTAGTCGATAAAGCAGAGATAGATGTTTTTCTAGAACTCTCTTGCTTTTCCCATGATCCAGCATATGTTGGTAATTTGATCTCTGGTTCCTCTGCCTTTTCTAAAACCAGCTTGAACATCTGGAAGTTCACGGTTCACATATTGCTGAAGCCTGGCTTGGAGAATTTTGGGTATTACTTTACTAGCGTGTGAGATGAGTGCAATTGTGTGGTAGTTTGAGCATTCTTTGGCATTACCTTTCTTTGGGATTGGAATGAACACTGACCTTTTCCAGTCCTGTGACCACTGCTGAGTTTTCCAAATTTGCTGGCATATTGAACGCAGCACTTTTACAGCATCATCTTTCAGGATTTGAAATAGCTCAACTGGAATTCCATCACCTCCACTAGCTTTGTTCATAGTGATGCTTTCTAAGGCCCACTTGACTTCACATTCCAGGATGTCTGGCTCTAGATCAGTGATCACACCATCGTGGTTATCTGGGTCGTGAAGATCTTTTTGGTACAGTTCTTCTGTGTATTCCTGCCACCTCTTCTTAATATCTTCTGCTTCTGTTAGGTCTATACCATTTCTGTCCTTTATCGAGCCCATCTTTGCATGAAATGTTCCCTTGGTATCTCTAATTTTCTTGAAGAGATCTCTAGTCTTTCCCATTCTGTTGTTTTCCTCTATTTCTTTGCATTGATCGCTGAAGAAGGCTTTCGTGTCTCTCCTTGCTATTCTTTGGAACTCTGCATTCAGATGCTTATATCTTTCCTTTTCTCCTTTGCTTTTCGCTTCTCTTCTTTTCATAGCCTTTGTAAGGCTTCCCCAGACAGCCATTTTGCTTTTTTGCATTTCTTTTCCATGAGGATGGTCTTGATCCCTGTCTCCTGTACAGTGTCACGAACCTCATACCATAGTTAATCAGGCACTCTATCTATCAGATCTAGGCCCTTAAATCTATTTCTCACTTCTACTGTATAATTGTAAGGGATTTGATTTAGGTCATACCTGAATGGTCTAGTGGTTTTCTCCACTTTGTTCAATTTAAGTCTGAATTTGGCAATAAGGAGTTCATGATCTGAGCCACAGTCAGCTCCCGGTCTTGTTTTTGTTGACTGTATAGAGCTTCTCCATCTTTGGCTGCAAAGAATATAGTCAGTCTGATTTCGGTGTTGACCATCTGGTGATGTCCGTGTGTAGAGTCTTCTCTTGTGTTGTTGGAAGAGGGTGTTTGCTATGACCAGTGCATTTTCTTGGCAAAACTCTATTAGTCTTTGCCCTGCTTCATTCCATATTCCAAGGCCAAATTTGCCTGTTACTCCAGGTATTTCTTGAATTCCTACTTTTGCATTCCAGTCCCCTATAATGAAAAGGACATCTTTTTTGGGGTTAGTTCTAAAAGGTCTTGTAGGTCTTCACAGAACCGTTCAACTTCAGCTTCTTCAGCGTTACTGGTTGGGGCATAGACTTGGATTACTGTGATATTGAATAGTTTGCCTTGGAAACGAACAGAGATCATTCTGTCGTTTTTGAGATTGCATCCAAGTACTGCATTACAGACTCTTGTTGACCATGATGGCTACTCCATTTCTTCTGAGGAATTCCTGCCCGCAGTAGTAGATACAATGGTCGTTTGAGTTAAATTCACCCATTCCAGTCCATTTGAGTTCGCTGATTCCTAGAATGTTGACATTCACTCTTGCCATCTCTTGTTTGACCACTTCCAATTTGCCTTGATTCATGGACCTGACATTCCAGGTTCCTATGCAATATTGCTCTTTATAGCATCGGACCTTGCTTCTATCACCAGTCACATCCACAGCTGGGTATTGTTTTTGCTTTGGCTCCATCCCTTCATTCTTTCTGGAGTTATTTCTCCACTGATCTCCGGTAGCATATTGGGCACCTACTGACCTGGGGAGTTCCTCTTTCAGTATCCTATCATTTTGCCTTTTCATACTGTTCATGGGGTTCTCAAGGCAAGAATACTGAAGTAGTTTGCCATTCCCTTCTCCAGTGGACCACATTCTGTCAGATCTCTCCACCATGACCCGCCGGTCTTGGGTTGCCCCACAGTCATGGCTTCCTTTCATTGAGTTAGACAAGGCTGTGGTCCTAGTGTGATTAGATTGACTAGTTTTCTCTGAGTATGGTTTCAGTGTGTCTGCCCTCTGATGACCTCTTGCAACACCTACTGTCTTACTTGGGTTTCTCTTACCTTGGGCATGGGGTATCTCTTTGTGGCTGCTCCAGCAAAGTGCAGCTGCTGCTCCTTACCTTGGACGAGGGGTATCTCCTCACTGCCGCCCTTCCTGACCTTCAACGTGGGATAGCTCCTCTAGGCCCTCCTGCGCCTGCGCAGCCACTGCTCCTTAGACATGGGGTTGGTCCTCTAGGCTGCTGCCCCGGCCTCGGGCGTGGGGTAGCTCCTCCCGGCCGCCGCCCCTGGCCTCAGACGCGGGGTAGCTCTTCTTGGTGGTTCCTGTGCGGTCGCAGCCTGGCAGTCTCGCCGCTGCCCCTGACCTCTGATGTGTGGTAACTCCTCTTGGCCGCCGCCCTTCGGGCATGGGGTCCTCGCGGCTTCTGCCCCTGATCTAGGACATGGGGTAGCTCCTCTCTGCTCTATTTAGTGCACCGGTCGCAGCTGCCCGCGCTTCTGTGGATCACAATAAATTGTGGAAAATTCTGAAAGAGATGGGAATACCAGACCACCTGACCTGCCTCTTGAGAAATCTGTATGCAGGTCAGGAAGCAACAGTTAGAACTGGACATGGAACAACAGACTGGTTCCAAATAGGAAAAGGAGTACGTCAAGGCTGTATATTGTCACCCTGCTTATTTAACTTCTATGCATAGTACATCATGAGAAACTCTGGGCTGGAAGAAGCACAAGCTGGAATCAAGATTGCTGGGAGAAATATCAGTAACCTCAGATATGCAGATGACACCACCTTTATGGCAGAAAGTGAAGAGGACCCAAAAAGCCTCTTGATGAAAGTCAAAGCGGAGAGTGAAAAAGTTGTCTTAAAGCTCAACATTGAGAAAACGAAGATCATGGCATCTGGTCCCATCACTTCATGGGAAATAGATGGGGAAACAGTGGAAACAGTGTCAGACTTTATTTTTGTGGGCTCCAAAATCACTGCAGATGGTGACTGCAGCCATGAAATTAAAAGACGCTTACTCCTTGGAAGGAAAGTTATGACCAACCTAGATAGCATATTCAAAAGCAGAGACAGTACTTTGCCAACAAAGGTCCGTCTAGTCAAGGCTATGGTTTTTCCTGTGGTCATGTATGGATGTGACAGTTGGACTGTGAAGAAGGCTGAGCACCGAAGAATTGATGCTTTTGAACTGTGGTGTTGGAGAAGACTCTTGAGAGTCCCTTGGACTGCAAGGAGATCCAACCAGTCCATTCTGAAGGAGATCACCCCTGGGATTTTTTGGAAGGAATGATGCTGAAGCTGAAACTCCAGTACTTTGGCCACCTCATGTGAAGAGTTGACTCATTGGAGAAGACTCTGATGCTGGGAGGGATTGGGGGCAGGAGGAGAAGGGGATGACAGAGGATGAGATGGCTGGATGGCATCACTGACTCGATGGACGTGAGTCTGAGTGAACTCTGGGAGTTGGTGATGGACAGGGAGGCCCTGTGTGCTGCGATTCATGGGGTCGCAAAGAGTCGGACATGACTGAGCGACTGTACTGAACTGAACTGAATTCTGTCCATGTTTTTTCTGAAATCAATATGCCTAAAACGAATTAATGTTTTATTCTTTCCCCTCTCCTCACTGTCCAGCTGACCAGGCAGAAACTGAAATCTTTCATCTTCGATCTTCTCTACCCTCTTCTGCTACATCTAGTCATCCCCAAACTGAGTCCTTATACTTTCTCAAATATTTTTTGTATCTATACAGTTCACTCCATCCCCACTACCTCTGTCTTATTTGTCTGATAAGTTTTCCCAGCACTGTCCTTGAGTGATTAAGTATGCTTCACTTGAAGCAGCCACTTTTAACACACTTATTTTCTTCTAGGCTTTTGGGTCCATGTGTATATTTATACACATTGTCATGTAATTATCATCTTACTTTTTATTATCATTTCCCAGTTTTCTAAGAAACTCAGGTGTTCTTGAGATACGTCTTTTATATGACAGAAGGATTTCATGGTCACATTTGGAAAACAGTGCATACTGTAGCTTTCTGGAGATTCATAATATGCATTAGTGTGTTAAAGGCCCTCAGAAGTTCTATGTATTCTAATAGGTATTGAATATATGTGATGAACAAAACTAGTTTGGAGCTTATGAAATCCTACGGAGTTTTTTCCTAACCTTGTCTTACTATCCTTGCTGTGTTTGGTACTGGGCATTATTCTTTCCTCTCTAAAACTGCTCCTTTGTCACCTGTGACACTGAATTCTCTTGATTCTCCTGATAGTTCTTTCATGGCTCCTTCTTTATTTTAATGAGTTCCTTTTCCTCTGCACTATACAGTAGACCCATGAATGTGGGTTTGAACTGTGTGGGTTCACTTATATATGGACTTTTTTTAATAAATACATACTACATGGTCTGCAGTTGGTTGAATCTGCAGATGGGAGAGCCTGGATACAGAGGGCTGGCTGTAAATTTATACTTGGGTTTCTGACTGTATGAGGCCTAATGCCCCTAACCACTGTACTTGGTGATTCTTGACTAAGCTAGTCCACCTGTCATTTCACACTTTGTCTCACCTACTCTGGTGGTTTCAAACGTCATATTTGCTAATGACTAATTGTTTTAATCAGCCCTCAAAGGACAATAGAAATGTTTTAAGTACAAGGGCTATCTCTTATATAGAATCTGAAGTAATTTTGAGCCTTCTGGGGAAGACAAGCTAGGAAGCTACCAGCCTCCACTAGTAGACAACCAAGCTAAAAACAAGTCGTCTTGACTCTCCCTCTCACATTTGTCAGATTCTCTCAGTTTCAAATCCTGAATTCTCATATCCATTTCCTCCCCTCCAGCATCCATGCCTCACCCCTATTTCATGCCTTCATCATCTCTTGTGTGAACTGACTCAAATAGCTTGCTTCTGCATGCAGTTTGCTGTTCAGTTACATCCTTTAGAAAAAAAATCACCATGTTGTATTGAAAAATGCCAGTCTCATCACACAATTCTCTTGCTTAAATACCCTTAAGTGGTTTTCCTGTATCTCTAGAGTGAAGACAAGAACCTCCTTAACAAAGGATAGAGCGGTCTCTTCTGTCTTCCCTTTACCTTTAACTGCCATGGCTGTTGTTTACTTCATCTGCATTTTTTCCTCTAATGTAATTGTCCACACTACTTCATTGTCTTGCAATAACCTTTTCTTGGTTCCTAACTTGTATGAATTAACATCGCTTTTATTGCAGTTTTGTATAAGCAGATGATTATAATGAGACTTCTTCCTCTCTAGACTGAACTCCTTGAGATCAAGGAGTATGTTTTACTTCTAGCATCTCTGGTACTCTGTGTTTGTTGAATGAGTCTTGTACAAACTCATTCCTCGTCATGGTCCTTCAACACTTATGTCTCCCAACTCCCACCCCACCTCTGTTGAATCTAATTCCTCAGCTGCAGGTTCTACTAAGGGAGTTTCCAGGTACCTAAATTCTGCAGGTTGGGAGAGACGTCTACTTTTTTCAAATGATGTAGCACCATTTGAGTACAGAGTACAGAGAAATCCAAACCAGAGTACAGAGTACAGTGTACAGAGAAAGCCAAACAGTGTTAATATTTTGCACATAAGACTGAATATGTTGAATATGTTGCAGGAAGAGGGACCCCTTCTAGGGTCCAAGAGTGTATGTTCTTGTCTAACACTGGAAATGAATTCTCTGAGGAGACACACGTGGTGACAAAGTAAGAGATTTTATTGGGAAGGGGTGCCTAGGCAGAGACCAGCAGGGTCCGAGAACCCAAGAAAATTGCTTTGCCACCTGGCTTTCGGTCTTGGGTTGTTATGGTGATGGGGTTTGTTTTCGGGTCATCTCTGGCCAGCCATTCTGACTCAGGGTCCTTCCTGGTGGTCATGCATCGCTCAGCCAAGGTGGATTCTAGTGAGAAGGACTCTCAGGTTGGTAGGAATCAGGGGCTGGTGTCTCCGTTCTTCTTTTGACTTCTTGCAAATTCTTTTGATTGGTGATAACTTGTTAGTTTGCATTCCTTACCAGGACCTCTTTGTTAAGACAACTCATGCAAGTGACTGCTATCTTGCCTGGCCAGGGTGGCTGGTGTCAGTCAGTGTTTCCTCTAACAAATATATTTTTAAAACTTACATATGATATTGTTATATGTATTGATTAAACTTGTTTTTCTGTTACACAAACTTGTCAGTGGAGACCGAGTTAATGTTACAGGTCATTTGCATTTCTATCAATTTAATATTGTCTTTAGAAATACAAAATCCAACAATTGAAGTAATTTTTTTAATATAATTTTATGTACTTATTTTTGGCTGTGCTGAGTCTTAGTTGCTGTGCAGGCTTTTCTCTAGTTGCTGCACGAGGGGGCTACTCTCTCTAGTTGCAGTTGACAGGTTCTCATTGCAGTAGCTTTTCTTGTTGTGGAGCATGGGCTTTAGGGCATGCAGGCTTCAGCAGTTGTTGCTCCTGGGCTCCAGAGAACACACTCAGTATTTGAGATACATGGGCTTAGCTGCTTCACAGCATGTGGGATCTTCACAGATCAGGGATCAAACTGTTTTCTTCTGCATTGACAGGCAGATTCTTTACCACTGAGCCCCTAGGGAAGCCCTGAAGTAATCCTTAAGATACCTCTAAGCTGCAGTGTAAAATACTGCTAGCAGAAGCAAAAGGCAAAGGAGAAAAGGAAAGATACACTCATCTGAATGCAGAACTCCAAAGAATAACGAGAGAGAAGAAAGCCTTCATCAGTGATCAGTGCAAAGAAATAGAGGAAAACAATAGAATGGGAAAGACTAGAGATTTCTTCAAGAAAATTAGAGATATCAAGGGAATGTTTCATGCAAAGATGGACACAATAAAGGACAGAAACTGTATGGACATAACAGAAGCAGAAGATAATAAGAAGAGGTGGCAAGAATACACAGAAAAACTATATAAAAAAGATCTTAATGACCCAGATAACCATGATGGTGTGATCACTCACCTAGAGCCAGACATCCTGGAGTGCGAAGTCAAGTGGGCCTTAGGAAGCATCACTAGGAAGAAAGTTAGTGGGGGTGCTGGAATTCCAACTGATTTATTTCAAATCCTATAAGATGATGCTGTGAAAGTGCTGCGTTCAATATGCCAGCAAATTTGGAAAACTCAGCAGTGGCCACAGGACTGGAAAAGGTCAGTTTTCATTCCAATCCTAAAGAAAGGCAATGCCAAAGAACGTTCAAACTACTGCACAATTGCACTCATCTCACACACTAGCAAAATAATGCTCAAAATTCTCCAATCCAGGCTTCAACAGTATGTGAACTGAGGACTTCAGATGTTCAAACTGGATTTAGAAAAGACAGAGAAACCAGAGATCAAATTGCCAACATCCATTGGATCATTGAAAAAGCAAGAGAGTTCCAGGAAAACATCTACTTCTGCTTTATTGACTACGCCAAAGCCTTTGACTATGTGGATCACAACAAACTGTGGAAAATTCTGAAAGAGATGGGAGTACCAGACCACCTTACAAGCCTCCTGAGAAATCTCTATGCAGGTCAGGAAGCAACAGTTAGAACTGGACATGGAACAGCGGACTGGTTCCAAATTGGGAAAGGAGTACATCAAGGCTGTATACTGTCAACCTACTTGTTTAACTTATATGCAGAGTGCATCATGCGAAATGCTGAACTGGATAAAGCAAAAGCTGGAATCAAGATTGCCGGGAGAAAAAACAATAACCTCAGATACGCAGATGACACCACCCTTATGGCAGAAAGTGAAGAGGAACGAAAGAGCCTCTTGATGAAAGTGAAGGAAGAGAATGAAAAAGCTGTACTGAAACTCAACATTCAAAAAGCTAAGATCATGGCATCTGGTCCCATCACTTCATGGCAAATAGATACGGAAAGAATGGAAACAGTGACAGACTTATTTTCTTGGGCTCCAAAATCACTGCAGATGATGACTGCAGCCATGAACTTAAAGACACTTGCTCCTTGGAAGAAAAGCTATGACCATCTAGATAGCGTATTAAAAAGCGGAGACATTACTTTGCCAACAAAGGTCCATGTAGTCAGAGCTCTGATTTATCCAGTAGTCATGTATGGATGTGAGAGTCGGATCATTAAGAAAGCTGAGCACTGAAGAATTGATGCTTTTGAACTATGGTGTTGGAGAAGAGTCCCTTGGACTGCCAGGAGATGCAACCACTCCATCCTAAAGGGAATCAGTCCTGAATATTCATTGGAAGGACTGATGCTAAAGCTGAAGCTCCAATACTTTAGGCATCTGATGCAAAGAACTGACCCATTGGAAAAGACCGTGATGCTGGGAAAGATTGAAGGCAGGAAAAGAAGGGGAGACAGAGGATGAGATGGTTGGGTGGCATCACAAACTCGATGGACATGAGTTTGAGCAAGCTCCAGGAGTTTGTGATGCACAGGGAAGCCTGGTGTGCTGCAGTCCATGGAGTCGAAGAGTTGGACATGACTGAGCAACTGAACTGAACTGAAGTGTAAAGCTGATTTTGTATTGTCTTTCTTGTGTGTATCAAACCCAAGATCTCTCACATACTGCTCAGAACTTTTCTGCTTTTGAATCATGTTGGTATCTGTTATGATTCTTGCAACATAATTCATTTATGTTTTGGAATCAGTGCAGTAGTCTCATAACTTTCCTTAGTTTTGCCCCCTTTTAATCTATCTGTTACACCTTGCCAGGATGATATTTTCTGAAAACTTTGATCTGATCATGAGCCTTACTTAACATCTTTTAGTGGCTCCCCATTGCCTTCAGAATTGAGCAGACTCCTTAGCCTGGAAGTTAGCCCTGTGTGCCTCTAGCTGGTCTCTCAGTACTCTGAGTACACAGCCCATGCTCTGGGTGTACTGAACAGTAGAGTCCTGTGATTCCCGCTCTCAGGCATTACCACCATTGCACAAAAAGCTTCCTTGACTGCTGCTCTCCTCCTGCCCACTCCTACTCCTCACCTACTTCCTTTCCATCCTTTCAGCCTTCCTCCTGGAATGTTCTGACATTCCCATCCCCACCCTGGACTTCTGTTCCCATTGCACATGGTGTTTAAATAATGTATTTATTTGTTTCTTTGTCTGCCTCCATCATCTTGAGGACAGGGATAGTGAACGTCCCGATGTTTGGCAGAGTACCTATTGCATGTATGTTCTCCATGGATATTTGTCGACTGTTTGTCTACTGTTGGTAATTCTGGAGTACACTGTTAACTTTTCAAACTCTTGTTTTTGTAGCCTCAAGGAATAGGTTCTCCTAGTGTTTATCATGCAGTTATCGTCATCTTTTTGGAGTTTTTCGCTTGGGGATTATTGACAGCACCCACCTTGGTGGTAAGTAATCCTTTAACTTATTTTTCACTGACTTTAAAATCTTTTTTCTTCAATTTGGTGGGTGGGGAATGGCTTTTTTACCTTTCCGAGGTTAATTCTCCCCCCAGTGTCGTCAGCCCTTTAGTGTACTGTATTTTACTGCTTTAGTTGTCTTTTCCAGCTTTCACTTCTCCCTTTTTCATAGGGCTTAGGTGGGTGTGATTCGTCTGATGAATACTGGACAAATTTAAGCAGGGGCTCAGTCCCCACTCTGTGTAGAGTGGAAATGATTCTTATACAGGCTTAGGAAAAATGATGTTTAGCCCTGAATCACTCAGCATTATCATTTTGAGATTCATATCTCTAGTTACATTTTCAAAATATAAGTTTCTTTTAGTTTAGGCCAAGTATCTAGAGGTGGCCATCTAGGAAGGTCATTCTTTCTATATCCCTAAGCTGATTTTGCTCAAATATTCCCAGGTTTAGAATCGTAGAAAAAACTTCTCTGTAAGATTGAACATCTTAGGTAATAGCTAGTTTTCTCCTATCAGTATAGAGGAGAGGAATGGAATGAAGGAAGAAGTAGTTACAGTAGAACTCTGTAACATCTTGAAAAGTGTAATCACAGCTTGCCAAATCCCAGAAGAACAGATTTTTAAGATAACTTTAAAGAGATACTTTCTTATATTTTCAAGAACTTGTGTGTAGATAACCAAAAAAGACGTTTATAAAAAGTTTATTATAAATAAATTGAATGATCATATAAGGATAGTTTAAACTAGTCTAAGAAAATTTATGTTCCATATTTCTTGACATGTTTATTTTATGGTTATATAATCATTACTGTATCTACATAAAACACTGATGTCTAACAGTTACTTTGAATATACAAGGCATATTTATAAATACTGCTAAAACAAGTTTCAAAAGAAAATGAAATCTCAAATAAATATAATTCCTTTTGTAATAAACCATGCTTTGCAAGTTATGGCAGTTCCCTGAATGAATGACAGTTCCCTGACATATAATTTTAGGAATTCTGATTTGATTATGTTTTGAAATCCTTTCTTTTTTAAAAATGAAACAACTCATTTACCTGTAATGGGCGATCAGTTTTACATAAATGAATTTTCAAACTCATTGATATGTGACATTTAAATGTCTGACTTTTTTTTAATTTAATAATTTCTGATGGGAATTTTTCAAATAATTTACACATTTCCTGCTGTCATAATCCATGAGCACTGATTTGAAGCTTAATCATATGATGCAGGTTCATTATGACATTTGTATGTACATTATACTGTAATAACCTGATGTCAAGTGCTACTGGGGTGCTATAATAACTGTTCTCTCACAGTGTTTAAATGTTTGTTTATTTGGTTGCACTGGGTCTTTGTTCCTATGTGTGGGCTTTCTCTGTTTGTGGCGAGCAGGGGCTACTCTTGGTTGTGGTGCCTGGGCTTCCCATTTTGGTGGCTTCTCTTGCTGCGGAGTGCAGGCTCTAGATACACAGACTTAAGTAGTTGTGGTTCGAGGGCTCTAGAGCAAGGGATTGTAGTTATGGCACACAGGCTTGGTTGCTCCACAGACTGTGGAATCTTCCCAGGCTACAGATCGAACCCATATCCCCTGCACTGGCAATTAGATTCTCATCCACTGTACTATATTAGCTTTCTAATATTACAGTGTGCTTATTTATAATCTACCAATTTAGCACATCAGTCTCTCTGGCTGGTGTTTAGTTTAAAGGACTTGAGCTTTGTAATAGCAAGCAGTTTGTATATATTTATATTATGATGAGTCCAGGCACAGTCTTAAGCACTATAAATACATTTTTATTATTAATCCTTAAAGGATTTCTTTGCAGCTGAAGATGGCGAAGCTCTACACAGTCAGCAAAAACAAGACCAGGAGCTGCCTGTAGCTCAGATCATGAACCTTCTTATTGCAAAATTCAGACTTAGATTGAAGAAAATAGGGAAAACCACTAGACCATTCAGGTATGACCTAAATCAAATCCCTTACAATTATACCATGTAAGTGAGAAACAGATTCAATGGATTAGATCTGATAGGCAGACTGCCTGAAGAGCTATGGATGGAGGTTTCTGAAATTGTACAAGAGGCAGTGATCAAGACCATCCCCAAGAAAAAGAAATGCAAAAAGGCAAAATGGTTGTCTAAGGAGGCCTTACAAATAGCTGTCAAAAGAAGAGAAGCGAAAGGCAAAGGTGAAAAGGAAGGATATAACCATCTGAGTGCTGAGTTCCAAAGAATAGCAAGGAAAGATAAAGCCTTCATCAGTGACCAATGCAAAGAAATAGAGGAAAACAATAGAATGGGAAAGACTAGAGATCTCTTCAAGAAAATTAGAGATACCAAGGGAAGAAATTTCACGCAGAGATGGGAACAATAAAGGACAGAAACAGTATGGACCTAACAGAAGCAGAAGGTATTAAGAAGAGGTGGCAAGAATTCACAGAAAAACTATACAAAAAAGATCTTAATGACCCAGATAACCATGATGGTGTGATCACTCACCTCAGTTCAGTTCAGTCTCTCAGTCATTTCCGACTTTTTGCGACCCCATGAATCGCAGCACGCCAGGCCTCCCTGTCCCTCACCAGCTCCCAGAGTTCACTCAGACTCACGTCCATCGAGTCAGTGATGCCATCCAGCCATCTCATCCTCTGTCGTCCCCTTCTCCTCTTGCCCCCAATCCCTCCCAGCATCAGAGTCTTTTCCAATGAGTCAACTCTTCACATGAGGTGGCCAAAGTACTGGAGTTTCAGCTTCAGCATCATTCCTTCCAAAGAAATCCCAGGGCTGATCTCCTTCAGAATGGACTGGTTGGATCTCCTTGCAGTCCAAGGGACTCTCAAGAGTCTTCTCCAACACCACAGTTCAAAAGCATCAATTCTTCGGTGCTCAGCCTTCTTCACAGTCCATCTCTCACATCCATACATGACCACAGGAAAAACCATAGCCTTGACTAGACGAACCTTTGTTGGCAAAGTAACGTCTCTGGTTTTGAATACGCTATCTAGGTTGGTCATAACTTTCCTTCCAAGGAGTAAGCGTCTTTTAATTTCATGGCTGCAGTCACCATCTGTAGTGATTTTGGAGCCCCCCAAAATAAAGTCTGACACTGTTTCCACTGTTTCCCCATCTAT
Source organism: Bos indicus (assembly GCF_029378745.1). Lineage (NCBI taxonomy): Eukaryota > Metazoa > Chordata > Mammalia > Artiodactyla > Bovidae > Bos > Bos indicus. The sequence goes on along the minus strand of NC_091762.1, from coordinate 43,626,928 downwards.
TTGCCATGAAGTGATGGAACCAGATGCCATGATCTTCGTTTTCTCAATGTTGAGCTTTAAGCCAACTTTTTCACTCTCCACTTTCACTTTCATCAAGAGGCTTTTGAGTTCCTCTTCACTTTCTGGCCTAAGGGTGGTGTCATCTGCATATCTGAGGTTATTGATATTTCTCCCGGCAATCTTGATTCCAGCTTGTGTTTCTTCCAGTCCAGCGTTTCTCATGATGTACTATGCATATAAGTTAAATGAGCAGGGTGACAATATACAGCCTTGACGTACTCCTTTTCCTATTTGGAACCAGTCTGTTGTTCCATGCCCAGTTCTAACTGTTGCTTCCTGACCTGCATACAGATTTCTCAAGAGGCAGGTCAGGTGATCTGGTATTCCTATCTCTTTCAGAATTTTCCACAGTTTCTTGTGATCCACACAGTCAAAGGCTTTGGCATAGTCAATAAAGCAGAAATAGATGTTTTTCTGGAACTCTCTTGCTTTTTCCATGATCCAGCTGATGTTGGCAATTTTATCTCTGGTTCCTCTGCCTTTTCTAAAACCAGCTTCAAATCAGGAAGTTCATGGTTCATGTATTACTGATGCCTGGCTTGGAGAATTTTGAGCATTACTTTACTAGCATGTGAGATGTGTACAATTGTGTGGTAGTTTGAGCATTCTTTGGCATTGCCTTTCTTTGGGATTGGAATGAAAACTGACCTTTTCCAGCACTGTTGAGTTTTCCAAATTTGCTGGCATATTGAGTTTAGCACTTTCACAGCATCATCTTTCAGGATTTGAAATAGCTCAACTGGAATTCCATCACCTCCACTAGCTTTGTTTGTAGTGATGCTTTCTAAGGCCCACTTGACTTCACATTCCAGGATGTCTGGTTCTAGGTCAGTGATCACATCATCATGATTATCTGGGTCGTGAAGATATTTTTGGTACAGTTCTTCTTTTTGGTACAGTTCTTCAGCGGTTAAAGCGTCTGCCTGGAAGGTGGGAGACCCGGGTCAATCGTTGGGTCGGGAAGATTCCCCTGGAGAAGGAAATGGCAACCCACTCCAATACTCTTGCCTGGAGAATCCCATGGATGGAGGAGTCTGGTAGGCTACAGTTCATGGGGTCGCAAAGAGTTGGACAGGACTGAGCAACTTCACTTTCACTTTCACTTTCACTCAAGGGTGGGGTTGCTGATAACATTAGGACCTGTACTCCTTTAATCTCATCCAGGGTAAGTTTCTTGATGAGTTTATCGGGTTCCTTTTGTCTGGCCTCAGGTGGTCTGTGCTATGGAGAATGCTGACATCTTCCATTTGTTGGGTTTTAAATCTATAAAATGACTTCCCTGGTGGCTCAGACAGTAAAGCATCTGCCTACAATGAAGGACACCTGGGTTCAATCCCTGGGTCAGGAAGATCTGGAGAAGAAAATGGCAACCCACTCCAGTATTCTTGCCTGGAAAATCCCATGGACGGAGGAGCCTGGTAGGCTACAGTCCATGCCATTGCAAAGAGTCAGACACACTGAGTGACTTCACTTCACTTCAAATCTATAAAAGAACTTAAAGATATTAATTTGTGTGTCTATAAAAGAGCTTAAAGATATTATTACTGATTTGGAACCAGAACCCTGCTCCAAGGCTTACTATTGTTTTCTGGTTTTTGGTCCCTTAACTCTGCATCCCTTCCCTTCCTGGATTGGCAGCTGTTTGAATTCACCCCATGGAACTCAGGAAAGGTCATGAAGACTGAGCAGAAAGGCTCCCCAGGTCCAGGAGCCTGTACACTGTCCTGCTTGGTTTCAGTAGTACAAATGAGGAAATTAAGGATTACAAGAGTTAAGCAGCTTGTTGTGTTCCAGTTCTCAGTCTTGGAGAACACTGGCAGTAAGTGTTCTACCTAAAACCCATGTTTTAGGTAGCTGAGGTTATTGGCAGCCCAACCACTAACTAAGTAGAGAGATTTAAATATTGACTAAACTATGCAAGCCATCAAAAAAGTTTTTTGTGATGATCCCATAATTTGTGTAGCTGTTTTTTAAATTCGTTTCTGGTTTATATTTTTTTCAATATCTCAACTTTTTGTCTAATTTTGATATCATTTCTTTTCTAATTAGAAAGAGATTGTCTTCTTTAAGAACAAGGAAGAAGTCCAGTTATTTAATATAAATAACTTACACGTTTTTTCATAGCTGTGGGAAAACTGTGCTTAGTATATTCTTAACTGTTTTTGTTAATTAAAACATGGAAAGTACCTTTGATTTTGATTTTCCTGTTGCTTTCTCTTTCTTTCACTTTTTTGAATTCTAGTCAGGAAAATGAAAAGTGCTGTTTTGAGACTTAATGAATTATTTTTCCTTTGCCAGCATAAATATACTTCTCAGAATTACTGCTCTTCTCCCCCCCATCAGTATTGTAATAGTTACTGTTAATTCTCATTTGTTTTTCATACTTGAATTTTTTAAGATGGTGAAATGATGAGTTGTGGTTACGTGGGACAGTTGTCCATATTATCATAGTCATAATTCTTTACCTTTTTCAATTTTTTACTTTATTTTTTCAAATCAAGCATTCTCTCAGAAAAAATAAGTTTCAAATATTATTGACTGTTAAGGTCAGAGTTTTATCTTTCTAATTCTTCTTTCATCTTTAACGTACATACATTTTTTAAATTGGAAGTTTTTATGCTCTTTGTTTTTTAGTTGTTTGATGGGGTAAACCTTGGCTGAAGAGATTTAGGCAAACCAGAGATTGAGTTGTAGAGATTCGATGTTTGTAAATTGGCAGAGATTGTTAAACACCAGGTATTGAATTCTTCCTGGTGTTTTGGCCTTTGGGCCTTGGAACTGCAAGAATCTTTGAAATATCGCTGAAGAAATTGTACACAAGAAATCTATATATACACAAACCTCTATATATTATATCAATGTATGTATGTACTTTTTTTTTTTTTTTTGCTGTGCCACGCAGCTTGAGGGATCCTAATTCCCCCACCAGGGATTGAACCTGTGCTCCCTGCAATGGAAAACGCAGAATTCCAACCAATAGACCGCCAGGGAATTACCTATATGTTACTTTTTTAATAATCAGTAATGTGTGCCTGTTGTAACCCTTAAGCAATATATAAACATGTCAGGACAGGAAAGTTCTCCTGAAGTCCTATTTATCCCTCCAGGCACCCTTCAGTTAGGCAATTTTAGCTTCAGGTTGTGCTTTACCAGCCCCAGTGAGACAGATTGGCCAACTGGAGGTAAAGATTTCAGCTTTTACAATGTTGTTGTTGTTCAGTCGCTCAGTCAAGACCCCATGGACTGCAGCATGCCAGGCTTCCCTGTCCTTCACCGTCTCCTGGGCTTGCTACTCATGACCAGGGGTAGGCTCAGGCATATGTATTTTTTAGAAGTGATTCTCATATATCTAGTATACATCACTAATTAAGAACCAATATAGTAATTCAGTGTGGGCTTTTAAAAAAGATTTTGCTCATTTTGAGACTTTCTTTGCAATTTTTTGCTGTTGACTTTATTAGCAGTCCTCTTTTCTCTGTTCTGGACTTCTACACTCACCAGTGTTGGGGTGTGGGGAGAAGTGAGTTCTGGGGTAGAAGGCACCAAGCTGTAGCACTTTGTTCTTTTTTCCAAAAATCTGTTAGCCTTTAAACATTTTACTCTGCCTCATGAGTTTTGAAACTGATCGTACATGGTGCCTGCTGGAATAGCTCTTAATGTACATCTAAAAAGGGAGGATGAGAGTGAAGATATAAATGAGTTTATTTGTATTTTATGTTCATCTCTCTTCCCATACAGAACTCTCAAAAATTACAGAGCTTAAGTATTTCAGTTTTCAAAGATACTCTTTGAATTAACTCATTTAACAAATAACCAAACTTAAGATGTATTAGTTGTAATAAATATTTGGTTTTGGATTTATAATAGCCTTTGTTTTAAAAAGTAAGGTGAAGTTAAAAGAATTAAAAAAATATTTTCATGTGTTTGCAGTTATCTTTGAGTTTGAAGCTCATAGAGCTTATAGAGTGTTGTTCTAGAATACAGTCGAAGAACACAGAATACAGTCAAAGAACAAAAGCTGTGTTCTATGTGGCGGGCCTCTGCAGGAGAGGATGGTGAAGTCTCCATGAAGGGGATGTATGTTAATTACATAGGAGAATTTTATACTGACAAATACTTTTAAGAACTGTAATCTTAACACTTTGAGAGGTTATGACTATATGGTTCATTCATCAGATCAGATCAGTCGCTCAGTCGTGTCCGACTCTTTGCGACCCCATGAATCGCAGCACGCCAGGCCTCCCTGTCCATCACCAACTCCCAGAGTTCACTCAGACTCACGTCCATCGAGTCAGTGATGCCATCCAGCCATCTCATCCTCTGTCGTCCCCTTCCCCTCCTGCCCCCAATCCCTCCCAGCATCAGAGTCTTTTCCAGTGAGTCAACTCTTCGCATGAGGTGGCCAAAGTACTGGAGTTTCAGCTTCAGCATCATTCCTTCCAAAGAAATCCCAGGGCTGATCTCCTTCAGAATGGACTGGTTGGATCTCCTTGCAGTCCAAGGGACTCTCAAGAGTCTTCTCCAACACCACAGTTCAAAAGCATCAATTCTTCGGTGCTCAGCCTTCTTCACAGTCCATCTCTCACATCCATACATGACCACAGGAAAAACCATAGCCTTGACTAGACGAACCTTTGTTGGCAAAGTAACGTCTCTGGTTTTGAATACGCTATCTAGGTTGGTCATAACTTTCCTTCCAAGGAGTAAGCGTCTTTTAATTTCATGGCTGCAGTCACCATCTGTAGTGATTTTGGAGCCCACAAAAATAAAGTCTGACACTGTTTCCACTGTTTCCCCATCTATTTGCCATGAAGTGATGGGACCGGATGCCATGATCTTCGTTTTCTGAACGTTGAGCTTTAAGCCAACTTTTTCACTCTCCACTTTCACTTTCATCAAGAGGCTTTTGAGTTCCTCTTCCCTTTCTGCCCTAAGGGTGGTGTCATCTGCATATCCGAGGTTATTGATATTTCTCCTGGCAATCTTGATTCCAGCTTGTGTTTCTTCCAGTCCAGCGTTTCTCATGATGTACTCTGCATATAAGTTAAATAAACAGGGTGACAATATACAGCCTTGACGAACTCCTTTTGGTTGGTCCATAATGGTATTCAAATAGTGATTGTTGGTTGACTAAATAATATACATTTAGGTTAAAAGAATTAACGACAGCAGGATCTATAATGCTAAGAAGCGGCTTCACTTTTTCAGTGGATTGATGGCTCTAGAAATATTTGATGTTTCAAACTGCTAGATGCACAATCTGTTAAGGAGCAAGACCCTGGACTCCAGACCTCCTGCGTCTCTTCTGTATAAATGTCTTAGTATTCTTTGCTGAGAGTTTCTATTTTTTTAAATTGGTTAAGTCAGTTTGCGTGTTATATTAAGTCATTTTGAAGGCAGAATTTTTAACCTGTTAATTATGAATGTTTAGTGAACAGTTACTATATAAAGGCACTATCTCTGAGGTACCAATAGAGATAAAAATATATTAGATGCAAGGCATATATAGTAGGTATAGTGCCTTTCTATCCTTAATAAGTTTGAAATATAATTGAAATATTTATTAAATACCTTGAGAGAAAAAGTATAAGAACGAACTAACACAGAAGTGTAAGTTGATCAGTTGTGTCCAACTCTTTGCTACCTCATGGACTGTAACCCACTAGGCTCGTCTGTCCATGGGATTCTCCAGGCAAGAATACTGGAGTAGGTGGCCATTTCCTTCTCCGGGGGATCTTCCTGACCCAGGAATCCAACCTTTGTCTCCTTGTATCTCCTGCGTTGGCAGATGGATTCTTTACCTCTAGTGCCACAGGCGAAACCCCTTACAAAGCTGTATGTGAGAGTATTGTAACTGCCTATTATATGGTCCTAAAGGAGAAATAGATTGTTTTGGATAGGAAAGTTCGGTAGCAATGTGGAAGATTTGGAGGAAGACTCATTGGAAGAGACCCTGATGCTGGGAAAAATTGAGGGCAAGAGAAGGGGGTGACAGAAGATGAGATGGTTGGATGGTATCAGTGACTCAATGAACATGAGTTTGAGCTGTCCATTTAAGATGGACAGCATATCATGTATAAAAGTATGAATATTGGAAAGCACAGGAATATTCTAAAAACAGTAAAGAGACCAGATTGATTAGAATGAAAGATAGCTTGGCAAAGTGAATTGTTATCAATAGGATTGAGCATATTATAAAGTTTCTTGTAGGTATTCATTATGTCTTTCGGTCTTTCTAATACCAAACCCTTTCTTGTCCCTAAAAAAAAACTGGCTGTTAGTAGTAACTGGAAGAAAAGCAGATTTGAGTTATGAAAGGTTTGGGGAAGCTATGGCCAGAGCAAATACTGCTAGCCTGTTTTTTTGTAAATAGAGTTTGATTGGAACACAGCCATGCCTATTCATTTACATATAGTCTGTGGCTGCTTTTATTGAGTTGAGCGTTTATGACAGAGGCTGTGTGGCCTGCAGAGTTAGAACAAACTGAAAATACTTACTCTCTGGTCCTTCACAGAAAAAGTTTGCAGACACCTTCTTTAGATCCATGAGTCTTTACTATAAATAACAAGTAATAGTATTTCTAAACTACTAAGATTTCGGGCCACATGATTATTTGTCGTGGAGGGTGGGACAAGGGGAGCTGACTTGTGTACTGTAGGATGTTCAGCAGCCTTCCTAACCTCTACCCAGTAAATGCCGGTAACACCTTTCCTCTCCCTCTCCACTGCCACCCTCCTCCATCCCTCAGGTTGTGACAGAAATGTCTCTGACGTTGCCAGGTGTCCTTTGAGGATCAAAATCCCCCTCGGTTGAGAATCACAAAATATCTGAATACCATAAATGTGATTTTTTCCATGTTAGTGATTTTGAGTAATATTTCTTAATTTTATTTTTGTGTGCTTTGTTGCTTAGTCATGTCTGACTCTTTGTGATCCCATGGACTGTAGCCCACCAGGCTCCTCTTGTCATGAGATTGTCTAGGCAAGAATACTGGAGTGGGTTGCCATTTCCTTCTCCAGGGCATCTTCCCGACCCAGGGATTGAACCCAGGTCTCCTGCATTACAGGCCGATTATTTACCTTCTGAGCCACCTGGGAAGCCCAGTTTTATCTCTAGGTCTGCTTTTGGCAATTAAAATTTCTCTATTTATTCTCCTAGTCTTCTATCTTAGATAATACACCTATCTGTAAAGGGAGTTGTAAGTCAGTTATATGTAGGAAGCAGGATAGCATAGTGAATAAAGCATGGACCTTCAAGCTTGACTTCCTGCCTTACTGTGATGTTGGGTAAGATATTTAACCTCTGTATGTATCAGTTTTCCAATAGGGCTGTTATGAAGAATTAAAGGAGATAATGTGCTACAATGTGCAATTTAATGCCTTGTGATATAGTAAATGCCATGTAAATGTTTAGTATTATTAGTATTTACTCATACTCATAGTGTCATACAAACCTAAAAATGATATGAAATAAAATTCGATTGTATTATGAAGAGGCAGTTTAACTTTTACTAGGACTGAAATGTAGCATGAGCTTTTTATTGTGTTTTTATTTTTTAGGTATTACATGAAACCTTCCCTAAACATACATTTCTGATGAATGGCCTAATTCAAGGAGTAAAGGTAAGATCAGTCCTGTGTATATACATACGTATATGCATGTACACAAACATGCACACGTACACTTAGATATGTGTAATTCTGCCAGTCCCTTATGCTATTAGATCATCTGCTAAGTGTTAATTTTTACAATTGGAGTATATACCTCAGAGGATTGCTTAACACTTTTTAAATGAACTGTTTTAAATCGATTTGGCTCAGATATAGACAACTATGTATAATAATGATAAGCCACATCATAACATACTTCCCCTGTGTTTTATGTGTTGGCATTTTCATTATGGAGATCTGAACACTTCTATAAACTAGCAACAAGCATATATATTGAAGAGAAAAGAACTATTTAAAAAATACACGAATATGAAATATATTGTTATGGTAAAGTTTGATTATTCTACATTTTCTTTACTGTTGATTCCCTGTGATCAACAGGTTTATAAACAGAAAATAAGCATCTAATATTCCTTCTAGAATTGCTAGTGTAGAGTTGTAGTCAAAAATTCATTAGAACATTTAGTATTTAATGTGCTACCAAAGCCCTGCTGATGATTCTGGACAGTCTTGGGAATTTTCAGTTATATACAGACAAGAAATAAGCTTCTTATCTAAAATTTGGTGATGTACTTCTTTTAGAAATATACTTGTTTAAAATTCTTCTTTAAAATGATTTATTTTTGGCTCATCAGTATACATAGTATATGTATTTTCTTCATTTAACTTTTTTTTAGGGTTTGTTGTCATTCCTCAGTGCCCCTCTTATTGGTGCTCTTTCTGATGTTTGGGGCCGAAAATCCTTCTTGCTGCTAACAGTATTTTTCACGTGTGCCCCAATTCCTTTAATGAAAATCAGCCCATGGTATGTACACATTCAGATTATAGCAATTAAATATTAACTGTTAATTGTTTTCTGAATATTCCCTCATTTCTTTCACTTTTTTCCATCTTATTTATGTAGGTTTTAAATATATTTTTCTAATATATTTATTCTTTGATACAGATAAAATACAGTAGCTGAATAATACAGCTAATTAAAAATATAGTAATAAGTAATAAAATATTTTGAACTTGTTGCCACTATAGAAAGCATGTAGACAACTAGCTAATCTGCTTTTGGATTTCATAGCCCAAATTTCAAAATGGTATTTTAGGGATTGGATAGAGTTGGTAACTTCTAATTTTCTTAAGTAGAATGTTTTAAAAAAAACAACACAGTTTATCATCATTATCTGTATTAATTAGGAAGAGATCTAGTTATATATCAGTTCCAAATAGTACTTTCCTAAAATCAGGGAAATTCATTGCTAATTTCTCTCTCCATGTGAAAGAAGTCTGGAGTTGAGCAGTTCAGAGCTGATATGGCAGGTCCTGGAAACTAAATTTTTTTCGTCTTCACGCTCTGCCATCCTCTGCTGTCACCTTGCTGTCCAGGATGGTTGCTTATGTGAGTTCCAGCTTGTTGTCACCTTCAGGCAGCAAGGTGGAAGGAGTGGCTTAAGAAGAGCACATTGCCTTCTTTTAGGAAAACTTTAGAATTTTCACCCAACCTCTGCTTGCGTCTTTTTGGTCAGATTTCAGGCACATCTTAGTTAAGAGAGACTGGGCTTCTTGCCACCTTGATTAGAATCAAAAGTCTTTCACTGGGGAAGAAGGGAGGGAAAACTCACAATGAGAATGATTTTCCCAAGATAATAGAGCCCAGTTTAGTTGTAGATAACTGTGTTAATTCTTTGACTAATGTTCTTCGCCACTTGAGTGTTAATGTTAGTTACTTCTACATCATAGATGGGCTGTATTTCCATGGTGTATCTAGAACCAGGGGTATTTATGGGGCAGAATCTTCCTTTCGCATAGGTGAGATATTGCCCTAAAGGCCAAACCCCTGACGAATGCTAATCATGTAAATGAAATCTTACTGAACAAATCTAGGACATGAACAAATTATTGGCTGTGAAAAGCAGCATGTTAGAAAAAAATCTAGTAAGCAGTAAAGTACTTGTGGCATGGTATTTTGAAAGTGAAGTGTAATTATACTTGACTTTAAAAACCGAAAGTCATCATTACAGCAGAAACTTCTTATTCTCAGCAAGGGATGTTTGAATCATGAATAGCAAAATGTAGTTTGCTTTTTAAAATGGCTTTTGTTCATTTCATAGTATTTATATTGGACACTGCCATATAGGTTTCTTCTATATATATGGAAACTGAATTCTTTGTTTTGGCAACATTTGAAGAGCTAAAGATAACTTATGGAAAAACGTCTAGTTTTTTATATATAAACTTAAGGTAATAGAAACTGAGGAACTAACTTGCCCCCTCAGTTTTATTTACTAAATTTTGTTTTTTTGTGTAGTACTGTGATGGGAAATGAGATGAATTACAATAAACTCTAGGTTTTTGCTATTTTTAGTAGAAACAACAACAAAGCCACTTACCCAACAGCTGGGTAAAAAATTGACCTGAAAACATTATCTAATTTTAAATATTCCTGCATAGTGGCTGAGCTGCTATTGAAGGCCCACTTCTAGCCCAATGTTTTTGTAATATCTGGAGCTTATGATTTATAGAAGGATTAATCTATGAATTGTCTACTAGCTGTTGACTGAAATTAGCTGTTCTTACATTAGTTCACTTATAAAATGAAGGTAGATCAAGGTAATGGTAATTGTTCTAACCTTTTCTTGTCAATTGTCTTTTAATCCTAGGTGGTACTTTGCTGTTATCTCTGTTTCTGGGGTTTTTGCAGTGACTTTCTCCGTGGTATTTGCATATGTAGCAGATATAACCCAAGAACATGAAAGAAGTATGGCGTATGGCCTGGTATGTTTAGTCTAATACCTTTATTTGCTGAAAAACACCCCATATTGTCTCTTATTACAAGGAGTACAGCCTTTGCATTATAAGATTTTTTTGCATAAATACATTTTATAAAAATCATCCATTAGATTACATTAAAAATTTTTTTCAGTACAAAAGCCATGTAAGTTCTGTTATTTTCATACAGAATTTGTCAGAACTGTCAGATTTGAAATTATAGTGAAATATTTTTACCTTATAGAAGTTCTTTTTAATAAACTACTAAAGGAACTATTTAATATGTAATAAGACTAAAAATTACTAATATTTAGTGGCTCATCTAAAAGATAATAGGTTAATATCCATTTCCAGGATCCCAAACCTTTTCTGTGGCTTTGTGGGCCACATATAGTCTCTCTCTCATATTCAACTTTTTAAAATTAATTTTTATTGAATAAATCTGACATACATTATTTAACTTTGAAGTACACAAAGTGTTACTTTGATACATTAATATATTGTAATATAATTGCTGTTGTATATTTATCATACTACGTAATTGTAGTACAGTATTGTTGTCTGTATTCATTTTACCTTGCATTGGTGCTCTCTGGCCTATTTACTAGTCCTTGCACGTTTGTCTCCCGTATTCTTTTGTTTTTCCTTGTGGGCATGTGTTTACATCACTTTTAATGTGAAAGAACCATTTATAGGTAGATTTAGCCCACAGGTGGTAGTTTGCCAGACACTGAACATTGTTTTGGTAAACTAAATACTTAGTGTTGGTAGAGTCTGTTGTCTGTCAAATCAAGTTAACAGATCATGATTAGATAGCCAGAAATGGGATGAGTTTCAGCAGATACGCGGCAAGCATCTCCTGTTAAATAAGCACTAGAATATCGTGTCAGGCTGAATCTTACTTTTATGAGAGACTGTTTTATCTTTGATTCAGAGGTCAAAAAGAATATTTAAAAAATCATGGAATTAAGAGGATTTTGAGAGAAATACAGTAAGAAACTTAGAAAAAACTAATCCGCTGTAAACTCAAGAGTAAATGATAAAAGGTTGATGATAGCCAGGATGTTTTTAAGCAGCTTCCCGGGTGCCGCAGTTGGTAAAGAATCTGCCTGCTCAATACAGGAGACAGAAGAGATGCCAGTTTAGTCCCTGGGTTGGGAAGATCCCCTGGAGGAGGAAATGGCAACCCACTCCAGTATTCTTGCCTAGAAAATCCCATGGACAAAGGAGCCTAGTGGCTACAGTCCATGGGGTCACAAAGAGTCAGACGTGACTGAGCATGCACACATACGTACTATAAAATTATCCATTTTATGTGGATAGATAAATCAGTTTTGTGGCCATAGTCCAGATTGTTTCTGTTTTTGCTAAAGTAATTTATTTTGTCTTAGCTAAATCCTTGAAATTAATAATTTTCAGCCTGGAAGCTTTATGTTTTAAAGGCACAACTAGGAAACGACAACTTCAGTCTCTCAAAGTTATATGGATGCAGATAAAAGAGGTTAATGTGGTCTTTGTGGCCCTCCTTCTGTTCGGTCAGGAACAAATGGCCACCAGGTGGGAAGAACTGAGGAGAAGAGAAGTGACCTGAAATAACCTACACTCTGATTAGGCCTTTTCACTCTGCCTTTGCACTGTGATCCTGAGAATATTCATTGACTTTCACAATGAGAGCCATTGCCCCTTTCCCAGCTCAGTGCCAGAGCTCTGCTTATACCCAGGTCCCTCTGAGACCACAGCCCACTACAATTAATTTCTAGAGTTACTGAAACAAAGTACTACCAGAATCCAGTTTTAAAACATTTCTATCAGCCTGAAAAGTTCCCTTGGGCACATCTGGCATCCATCTCCACTTCACCCCTGACCTCAGGCAGCTACTTTCTGTCTCTGTAGTTTTGCTTTCAATAGAAATTTCATATAAAGAAATAATGTAAACTGTAGTCTTTTGTGTCTACACTTAGCATAATCTTAGGAGGTTTATCTATGCTGATATATAGATCAGTAGTTCCTTTTTATTGTCGTATAGTATTCCACTGTGTGGGACGTACCACATTTTGTTTAGCCATTTACTAGTTGATGAATGTTTGGGTTGATAGCTAGATTGTTGATAGTTATTAGAATTTTATGTATTTGTCAGAGCTGACCACTGACAATCGAATTGCTTATCCTGAACGTGTATGATTAATAAACAGCTATAGGAACTTGCCCAGGCGGTCCAGTGCCCGAGCCCCTGCGCTTACAAGCAGAGGGCCCAGATCGGACCTCTGGGGAGGGAGCTAGATCCTGTATGCCACAGCTAAGTGTGCGTGCTGCAGCTAGAAATCCCACATGCTGCCGCCAAGACCAGGGCCACCAAGTACATAAATCATAAATATTAAAGAAAGACTAAGCAGCTATAAATAAGCACTCCTGTGCAGGTTAAATGCTCCATGCAAAAGTCAGAAAGAGCATAGAAACAATAAAGCGCAGAGTAGTGAGCAGGAACTCATGGACCTTCAGCATTAATTTCTAACTGCCCTCTGAAGAGTGTGGTCTCTCTCAGGTGTTACGTGCCGTCACATCTACTGTTGGTTTGCAGAACACTTTGTGCAGTAGGGCAGATATGTCTGCGATTAGCGGTTTTTCTCCACCTGTGTCTCCTCTACTTTAATCTGCATCTTCAACCAGACATGTATGGACTTCCTCAGAATTTGAGAGAGACATGGTTAGAGATGTGCTCAATGTCAAGGATCAAAGCTCTCATTCTTCCTAACCCTACCACCTAATGAAGACCAAGCTCAGTTTTATGTTGTGGCTTAATACTGTTACTGCTGAAGAGATAAACTTTAAAGTCTTTCAGCTGTATTTCAGCCAGTAAAAATTCATCTAACTTTAGTATTGGGGGAGAAGCCCCAGTGGTATTGAATTTCCATAGAGTATCATTTTAGACTCTTTCCACAGAGCACCATGGGACTGTGGAGGCACCTGGGAACCAGCATGCCTGGCAGCTGGGGTTAGGGCGGGTATTTGGACAGTAATCCAGGCCCCCAACCCTTCTTCAACTAAAACAATTCTTGTTTATTTTTTAATACATTTTTACTTATAACTTTGTCAGCAGGATTTATTTAAACAGAGGGTGCCAAGGCTTAAAAGAAAGTTTGAAGCCACTATCTTAGAGGTTATTACATATTTTTAGTTAAGAATCTAATTCTTTTCTCCTCCTGCAAAAGAAGAATGTATAAGAAAACCGGCACAGGGAGGAGGAAAGGGAGCAGTAGGAGGACTGACGTCAGTCAGAGTCTCCCTGGTGTGGAAGGAATGGAGCCAGGATGTCCTTACTGATCTCTTTCTGTTGATACCGATTTGCTGCAGGTTTCGGCAACATTTGCTGCAAGTTTGGTAACCAGCCCTGCAATTGGCGCTTATCTTGGACGAGTGTATGGGGACAGCTTGGTGGTGGTCCTGGCGACAGCAATAGCTTTGCTAGATATTTGTTTTATCCTGGTTGCCGTGCCGGAGTCATTACCTGAGAAGATGCGGCCTGCGTCGTGGGGAGCACCCATTTCCTGGGAACAGGCCGACCCCTTTGCGGTAATTTTATACATTTTGGCAAAAACATGAATGTGTGATTCAGTGCAGCATTAATGTTTTGTTGCAGATGTTTCTTTGGGGAAAACTTCGTGATGGATTTTTAAAACTACTTTGGAAACTTCAGAATAGTTTTGGGGAGGATGAGAATAAACTGGGGAAAAAAAATGACAACTAGGTGTCTGTATGTACACTGCCAGAAGATACCTCTGCCTGTTCTTAAGCATAGTTCAGTGTTTTGATATAAAACCTTATACCGGTCTTTTTCTTGTTCTAGTCCTTAAAAAAGGTGGGCCAAGACTCCATCGTGCTGCTCATCTGCATTACCGTGTTTCTCTCCTACTTACCAGAGGCAGGCCAATATTCCAGCTTTTTTTTATACCTCAGACAGGTAAAATTCTTTTCTGCTAAAGTGGACTTTTCTTTCATTGTTTAGTGCCTTAATAAAAAAATTTAATCTTGATAGAGCTATTAGAGACTTTTTCAAATGACTATCATTTTAGAAATAACGGCTCACTAGAATTAACTTCCTAGTTAGTGTGACCGATGCATTTCTATTAAGACTCTTGGCTTAGGCAAAAAGAGATAATCTTCCTGTCATTGTGTGTGGTTTGAGTTTATGTGTTCCTTACAGAGGTGACGGAATGCTTTAATCCATTTACCTGCCCCAGACAGTCTCTCTGGAGAAGGAAATGGCAACCCACTCCAGTGTTCTTGCCTGGAGAATCCCAGGGACTGGGGAGCCTGGTGGGCTGCTCTGTGAGCCTGGGTCTCACAGAGTCGGACACGACTGAAGCGACAAAGCAGCAGCAGCAGCAACAGTCTCTTTGTGATTTAGAGCATATACTAATAAAGCAGCTAGCCAGAATGAGAGCATTAGTTTTTTTCTTCTTGACACTAATCTTACTTGGCAGAGATTCAGCCTTTATCAATATGCATGAAAATTACAAAGTGGTATGATATTTATTTGTAAAATAGATTTTAAATGCTTGATAGCAGTCTCCAATTTAGGAAATCAAAATTAAGGGATCAGGATTTAAATTTACTTAATCTGAGTTAAGTAGCTGTTATTTTCATCATCTTACCTTGTTATAATTTTGGTTCTCAGTGAATGCCAGATTCTTCCTTTGAGGAGTTCTTTGATTATGAATGAATTGCATTTTCTTTTCTTGGCCTATTTAATGTTAATATACAGGTAGTTATGTTAGTATGGTATTTATTCTGCTTTTATATTTATTAACGTTACTCTTTTGGAAATCCTCTAGATAATGAAATTTTCACCAGAAAGTGTTGCAGCATTTATAGCAGTCCTTGGCATTCTTTCTATTATTGCACAGGTGAGTTTCTTTTTCATTAGAGGGAGAGATACTTGAAGGTTCACAGATAACAATTCTGTTAGTATAGGTTGACACATACTAATCAACATATGATGTGTAAACAAGAAAGACAGTTTATTGATTTACACTAGAATATAGTCACCTGCATAAAATCAGAAGTTTTATGTTAGTCTTGTTCTACTGTTGAATGATTCATTCAGTAAATGTTTATTGAATATCTGTCATGAGTCAGGCTCTTGTGATATAGCACTGAACTTAACTAAATCCCTGCCATTGTAAACTTAGCATTCTTGTGGGATAAGAAAATGAATAAAGGTGTCGGTGTAAACATATCTGGTGTAATGAAAACTAGAGAAAAAGTGTATAAAAGGGATACGGCACGTGGCTAGGATAGCGTGTTATTTTATCTGGGAGAGTGAGAAGGCTTTGCTGATGTGACATTTGAGCCCAGACCCAAAGGAATGAGGAACGACCCACTAGAATACCTGGAGGAGGAGGATTCTGAACCACCAGCACAGATCTACACCTCTGGAGACCATTCCTAGATGTGTGATAAACAGCTAGGGGACAGGATGGCTCTGGTGGAGTGAACAAGGGAGAGTGTCAGGAAATTAAATCCAAGAGTTAGAGAGGGACCAGATTTGTGTGGGATCTTCCAGGTCTCCATAAGACTTGGCAAGAAGGTAGGAAGCCATGGGAGCGTTGTGAACAGAGAAGTGACATGAAGGTATTTTTATCTTGGAAACCCAGTTGGGAGCCAGTGGTTGTTTGAAGAATAAGATATTAATTAACACAAGAATCTGGATTTCCTTAGATAGTTCATCCTGACCTTTGCATTATCTCTGTTCCATACTTTCCCCAAGGTGGAAAAGATTCTCCCTTTTCTTCCTGTTTGGCTTTGATTTTCTAGATTCTGTAAGAGAGCGCACGCACATACATACATACACGCGCACACACACACACACACACTTTCCCATCTGAAATCCAGCCTCCTGGTTGCAGCTTTGTCTTACTGTACTCTTAAAATGGTAAGTGAGCTCTATTTGATAGTATTAATGGATAGTTCACCATCTCCTAGGTAGGACTGCTTCTGCAGATCTCATCATTTATGAATTTCTGGTAGGTTTAGTTAAAAACTTTAAATTGTGTAATACACTTCCCCCATGACCTCACACATGCATACATATGGCACTAATTATTAGTCCTATTTTTAACCTCAGTTTTATCCTAAGAATCCTTGATCTGGAAAAACACTGCATTCCTTGCTACCAGAAATGTGTTCTTTATCTTTGGAGGAAAATACAGTATTGCTGGTATATACAAATAGCTTTAAAAAAAACACCTTTCTGAACATGAAGTAAAGTGTACTAAGACTAAAGCTTGATGAGTTATCAAATGTTAACTGACCTTGAATCCTGAGATAAATCTAGCCTGATAGTTACATCTTTTTTTTTTCATATATTGCTGTGATTAGATTTGCTACTATTTTATTTGATTTGGATCTTAAAGAGAACAGGCTAACAGTTCCTATAATGACACTTAAGAGGTTAGTAGCTGTATGGTCGTAAGTTCTGTTTCATACTTAACTGAGCATGGAAGCTGTAGGTGGGCACCTGGTAAATTTGGGCACACTGTGGACTGCTTGAATGTGTAACTGAAGGTGCTTTAGAGGAAGTTTTCCCTTTGCTCAGTAGATGGTATCAGGTACAAAGGATACAAAATTGAAAACAGCCCTACGAAGAGCTCAGAATCAGGGTGGGCAGACACGTGAACCCAGGAGACAGCCTGGTTGGGTTTGCCTTAGAAAGAGTCCTGCAGTAGCAGGTTCATGAGGGCTGGGACTCTGGGAAGGAGCACGCCTCGGCCCCGCTGGCGGTGACAGCACAACAGACACTGTATACAGAAACATGGTCCACAAAGAATGCAGTACTTAACTGACCAGTCACCTTTGGGGGCCTACGTAGGGATGTAGTGTTTGAGATGTAAAATCACATTTCTGAAAGTGAGAAAATTAGTTAAATTTCAAAAACAGGTGAATAGGAGTATGTAGATCAGTCCTGGGTGTTCATTGGAGGGACTGATGTTGAAGCTGAAACTCCAATACTTTGGCCACCTGATGTGAAGAGCTGACTCATTTGAAAAGACCCTGATGCTGGGAAAGACTGAGGGCAGGAGGAGAAGGGGACGACAGAGGATGAGATGGTTGGATGGCATCACTGACTCAATGGACATGCGTTTGGGTGGACTCCAGGTGTTGGTGATGGACAGGGAGGCCTGGTGTGCTGCGGTTCATGGGGTCGCAAAGAGTCGGACACGATTGAGCGACTGAACTGAACTGAACTGAGCCTGCATGTAAATATTGATAATTATAGTTTGTCATTATATGAATTAAAATATCAAGTATAGTTTATAGCCCTACAGGTAGAAGCATTATGTTATGTTTTCATTTCTGGCAGGTGTACAATTGAGAATGACTTCTCCCCTGTTGACCTCTCAAGGCAGTGAAAACTAGTGTCTTTGTGTCTCTCCAGCAGCACAGAGCTGCTTGCAGCTCCCCATTGGTGCCTCCCTTTGTTTATTTTCTTGCTTGCCCTTGTCCCTCTGTTCCTGCCGTGCTTACTGCCTCCCCCTTTTACAACTTGAGTGTTCCTTCTCTGCGTTCTCATATTAAGTTGCCTATATCTCTATCATGGTACAAAATGCACTGTATTATGAATTTTACCTATTTATTTCTGATTATTTTCACCTCAGTGGATCATGGATTCTAGTAGAGCTCTTAGAAGATGTGAGGTCAGAATTATATCGTAATTTGTTTTTGTCACTCTAGCACCTTAAACTGCACCTGCAGCCCCACGGGTGCTAAATCAGAGGTCACTTTTTTCCCCATAGTAAATATAGAAATGTAGCTTCTCACCCAAAATTATGAGATCTAATAACATGGTACAGCCTTTCAATAGAAGCCACGTGGTTGCCATCCCCTTGGGGGCCTTTACTCTGGTTTGCCATAGGCCCATCACTTCCATGGCGCCAGTATGCAGGAGTTCATTACATTTGCACTAAATATTTACATGAGTGCATGAATACAGTTAGTTCTGCACATTTCTCTTCCTTGGTGCTGTCATCTGGTCACCTGTGTTCTGGTGACATCCAAATTTACCAAGCCAGTGCTGTCAGACACATCTGCTGGACATCTCAAACCTGATATGGCCATGACTGCAGGCTGGCTCCCTTCCCCCCGCACTGCGCATCTCACTCAGTCCCATCAGCGCTCTCCCAGTTGTTGAGGCCAGGAACCTTGGCACCATTCTTGATTCCTTTCTTTCTCCTTCTCCTACATCCGGCCCATCAGATGGCATCTCCTTTTACCTCTCTCTCCAAAACATATTTTGGGTATTTTTGTTTGTGTGTTTGTTTTTAGACTTTTAACTTGTGTTTGTTTTTGCTTTAAACTTTTAATTCCGTATTGGAGTCCAGCTGTTTAACAATGCTGTGGTGGTTGCAGGTGCACAGCAGGGTGGCTCCGCCACACGTAGGCATGTATCCATTCTCCCCCAAACTCCTTTCCCATCCAGGATGCCACACAGCCTGTGCTGTACAGGACAGTTCCCTTGTATAATTTCTTTTTAGATTCTTCATATAAGCAATATCATACGGTATTTCTGTTTCTCTGACTTACTTCACTACGTATGATAATCTCCAGGTCCATCCATGTTGCTGCAAATGACGTTATTTCATTCTTGCAATGGCAGAGTAATACTCCATTGTGTATACGTACCACATCATCTTCATTCATTCACCTGTCGATGGGCTTTTTAGGTTGCTTCCGTGTCTTGACTGTTGTGAACAGTGTTACAGTGAGTTCAAGTGCATGTATCCTTTCAGACCTTGTTTTTCTCCAGATCCATGCCCAGGAGTGGGATTGCAGGGTCATGCAGTGGCTGTTTTTATTTTGAGGAACCTCCATACTGTTTTCTGTAAAGGCTGTACCAATTTACATTCTCATCAATAGAGTAGGAAGGTTCCTTTCTCCCCTCACCCTCTCCAGCATTTATTGTTTGTAGATTTTTTTTCATGATAGCCATTTTGACTGGTGTAAGATGATACCTCATTGTAGTTTTGATTTGCATTTCTCTAGTAATTTGTGATGCTGAACATCTTTTCATGGGCCTGTTGGCCATCTGAGGTGGATTTCTTTTAGACATCATATATATGGGTCTTGTTCTTGCATCCATTCAGCCACTCTATGTCTTTTGGTAGTGCATTTAATCCATTTGTTTACATTTAAGGTTAAGAATAGATGTAAATATCCTTATACATTTAAGGATAAGTATTGTGTTCCTATTGCTATTTTTTTAATTGTTTTCAGTTTGTTTTTGTAGGTATTTTTTCTTCCCTTCTCTTTCATTCTCTTCTTTCGTGGTTTGATGACTAACTTTGGTGTTGGGTTTGGTTGCTTTTTCTCTTCTGTGTGTTTATCTATTGTAGTTTTTGGGTTTGCTGTTCCCCTGAGGTTTCAGTATAGCAGTTTGTATATGTACCAGATTGTTTTAAGTTGCTTGTTTCTTTCTCGCCTAGAGCAGTTTCTTTAGCATTTGTTGCAAAGCTGGTCTGGTGGTGCTAAATTCTGTTAGCTTTTACTTGTCCGTAAAACTTGATTTCTCTGTCAAGTCTGAATGAGAGCCTCACTGGACAGAGTATTCTTGGTTGTAGGTTCTTCCCTTTCATCATTTTAAATATATCATGCCATTCCCTTTTGGCTTTCAGAATTTCTGCTGAGAAATCAGCTGAAAACCTTATGGGAGTTCCCTTGTATGTTATTTGTAGTTTTTGTCTTGTTGCTGTTAATATTTTTTTGTCTTTAATTTTTGTCAGTTTGATTACCATGTGTCTCAGTGTGTTCATCGTCGGGTTTTAAAAAAAAAAAGCCTGGGACTCTGCGCTTCCTGGACTTGGTTGACTGTTTCCTTTCCCATGTTAGGGAATTTTTCAGCTGTTATCTCTCCAAATATTTTCTTGGGTCCTTTTGCTCTCTTCTTCTGGGACCCATATAATGCAACGGTTGGTGCATTTAATGTTGTCCCAGAGGTCTCTTAGGCTCTCTTCATTTCATTTTTTTCTTTATTCTGTTTGTCAGGAGTGATTTCCATCACTCTGTGTTCCAGGTCACTTATCCATTCTTCTGCCTTCGTTTTTCTGCTATTGATTGCTTCTTGTGTGTTTTTCATTTCAGTTATTGTATTGTTATCTCTGTTTAGTTCTTCTAGGTCTTTGTTAAACATTTCTTGCATCTTTTCGATCCTTCCCTCCATTCTTTTTTCAAGATCCTGGATCATCTTCAATATCATTATTCTGAATTCTTTTTCAGGAAGGTTGCCTGCCTCCACTTCATTTGTGTTTGTAGGGTTTTATTTTGTCCCTTTACCTAGGACATAACCCTCTTCCTTTTCATTTCATCTAACTTTTTGTGATTGTGGTTTTCATTCTGCAGGCTGCAGGATTGTAGCTCTTCTTGCTTCTGCTGTCTGCCCTCTGGTGGATGATGCAAGAGGCTTGTGCAAGCTTCCTGATGGGAGGGATTGATGGTGGGTGTAGCTGGGTCTTGCTCAGCAAAACTTTGTTTGCTAACAGGTGGGGCTTCTGTTGGTTGGTTGGCCTGAGGTGAGCCAGCACTGGAGCTTACAGACTGTTTGTTGGGGCTGACGTTGGGGCCTCTTTAGAACTTAAGCCATTGAGTACTTCCAAGAACTGCTGCTCCTTGTCCCTGTGGTGAGCCACAGCCACCACCACTGCCCCTTACCACCACCTCTGCAAGAGGCCGTCCAACACTAGCAGGTAGGTCTGGTTCAGGCTCCTATGCGGTTACTGCTCCTTTTCCCTAGGTCCTGGTGTGCACAAGACCATGTGTGTGCCCTCCAGGAGTGGTGTCTCTGTTTCCCCCAGTCCTGCAGAAGTCCTGCAATCATCCTGCTGGCCTTCAGTTTCTCTGGGGATTCCTCCTTCTGTTGCTGGATAGCCAGGTTGGGAAGGTTGATGTGTGGCTCAGAATCTTCAGCCCAGTGGGAAAACTTCTGTAGTATAATTGCTCTCTAGTTTGTGAGTCGTGAGTCACCCACCCAACAGTTACAGAATTTTATTTCATCATGATTGCATCCCTCTTAACATCTCGTTGTGGCTTCTCCTTTGTCTTTAGATGTGGGGTGTCTTTATTGGTGGGCTCCAGCGTCTTCCTGTTCAATCACTGTTCAGCAGTTATTTGTGATTCCAGTGCTCTCTCAAGAACTGGGTGAGGGCGTGTCCTTCTACTCCACCATCTTGAACCTGTCTCCCCCAAACCTATTTTAAATCGAAGTGTTTATCACCATCTCCATTACGAGGAACCTTGGCTAAACCATGACAGTAGCCTCCATCTGGTCTACTTCCATCCCCGTCTCCCTACTGTTTGCCACTTGACAGAGGGATTTTTGTAAAGTTGAAATTGAGTCTTGTTTAACATTCTCTTTCTGTCACAATCAGAATAACATCTAGGCTCTTGACAAAACCTCATTTTCCTCTTTTCTCCATATACACTTGAATTGGAGTGCCCTTTTCCCCTGGGTACTCATATAACTACGCCCTCCTCTCATTCAGCTGTCACCTCAGAAAGGCCTTTCCTGCACGTCCTGGTTTGAGCAGCACCTCTATCACACTACCTTATTTTATTTTTTTCATAGCAGCTACAACCTCAAATTTGACTATTTTCTCTCTACTTGGAGGTGATCTAGTGGATTGGCCAAAAAGTCCGTTTGGGTTTTTCCATCTTATGGAACAAGTATTTCCATCTATGGAACAAGTATTTTGACTAACCAAACATTTTCTTTGTACTTTGTACTTAGTACTTAGTACAAATTACTTAGTTCTTTGGTCTATTCACTGTTCCCAAGTTGGTGCCCTCATTCCTAAAATCGCATATTGTATGAACTAGGCAAATATTTGTTGACTGAGTGACAAGTTGATGTCAGTTAACTGTTAATTAGCTGTGTCATCTTGGTTAAGTCATAAGTCATTTTAACTTTTGGGACTTGCTTCTTTTGGTTCTCTTGAAAATGAGAATTACATTGAATTCAATTCAGTTCAGTTCAGTCACTCAGTCGTGTCCAATTCTTTGCGACCCTGTGAATCGCAGCAGGCCTCCCTGTCCATCACCAACTCCCGGAGTTCACTCAGACTCACGTCCATCGAGTCAGTGATGCCATCCAGCCATCTCATCCTCTTTCGTCCCCTTCTCCTCCTGCCCCCAATCCCTCCCAGCATCAGAGTCTTTTCCAATGAGTCAACTCTTCGCATGAGGTGGCCAAAGTACTGGAGTTTCAGCTTTAGCATCATTCCTTCCAAAGAAATCCCAGGGCTTATCTCCTTCAGAATGGACTGGTTGGATCTTCTTGCAGCCCAAGGGACTAAAGAGTCTTCTCCAACACCACAGTTCAAAAGCATCAATTCTTTGGTTCTCAGCCTTCTTCACAGTCCAACTCTCACATCCATACATGACCACTGGAAAAACCACAGCCTTGACTAGACGAACCTTTGTTGGCAAAGTAATGTCTCTGCTTTTCAATATGCTATCTAGGTTGGTCATAACTTTTCTTCAAGGAGTAAGCATCTTTTAATTTCATGGCTGCAGTCACCATCTGCATTGATTTTGGAGCCCAAAAAAATAAAGTCTGACACTGTTTCCATTGTTTCCTCATCTATTTCCCATGAAGTGATGGGACCAGATGCCATGATCTTCGTTTTCTGAATGTTGAGCTTTAAGCCAACTTTTTCACTCTCTTTCACTTGCATCAATAGGCTTTTTATTGAATTAAGGGATACCAATTTTTTTCCCACCTAGCTCAGTCTAGATAATATAAGAAATTTCTTCCTTTATATTATTAAGAATATTGTAACATTTAAAATCATGCATGCTTTCTAAAACACTTATTAAGAACTTATACTAGGTACTGGGGATACAGAGAAAAAAATCCTTGCCTTTGGGAGAAAATGTTAAGAGTATCATATACAAAGGAAATTTTTCTTTTCTAACTGATTGCTCTGAGTGCTCTGATTGCTCCCTTTTGTGGCTGTGGTTTTTGAAGAATGTAATCCAACAAGGTTTCATGCTTTGTGGAATTCAAGTTTATGTTCAGTTGATTTAAGGGAAAATCTCAGAGAAGAAAGCTGTGAGTATTTATTGGTTCAAGAATCATGAAAAGAATACATTTACTACCCACTGGCTTATTTGAATCTGATTAAACTCTTAAATGATTGTCTCAATTTAATGAATTTTAAACTTATACTTGATAATTTTGAGTTGAATGCATCAGCCAGTCATCTAATAGTGATTTCCTGAATTATTTTCACTTCTTCCTCTATGGACTTA
The DNA here is from genome assembly GCF_029378745.1 of Bos indicus. Classification (NCBI taxonomy): domain Eukaryota; kingdom Metazoa; phylum Chordata; class Mammalia; order Artiodactyla; family Bovidae; genus Bos; species Bos indicus. The sequence continues at coordinate 43,603,139 of NC_091762.1, read as the reverse complement.
CCAGCTATCTAACGGGGTGTAATTAACACTAAGGTACCCAAATCATTGCTGAATTTTTCTTTGAAAGAAAAGCAAGAAAATCTATAATATTGTTTATTAAATGTGCTGGGCACAATGGTAAGTTTATCATTTCATCTAACTCATATGACAAAGTTTTGAAGTGGATACTATTTTAGTGATCTTGTGAGAGACAAGATTGAGTTTCAGAGTGAAGTGACTTGCCCAGGGTCACATGATTAGAGCCAAGATTATGATTAAGGCTGCTTTTCCCAAAGCTATATTCTTATTTATTATCCTACACTACTCCCAAGTCATACTTGTTAAACTGATTTACTGTTCATAAAAGCATCATGGTTTCAACAATAGGTTAATTTAATGAAGGATATATAAGTTACTGTTCCAGTTTTCTTTAGTCAGGAGAGTAAGCATTTTGGATTAATTTGGACCTGTAAAAAATTTTTTTAAGCTATTATGTAAGAGGAAATCTCCAAACCATGAGTTAGAACCTTTCATTCCTCCTATTTACAATTTCTGATTTTAAATAGTCCTCAGTAGAAATACACTGAACACAAAGTTCAGCTTTCTATTTTCAGTTTTCTGACTTTTCCCCTGAATCTGGATCTGTCAGCAGAGGAACCTTTCATCTGCTTATTTCACCTGGTATAATTTCAAGTCTATTCAGGGTAATTGTTGCTGAAAAACCAAAATGTAGAAATAGTCTACATTTCTAAAACCAAAATGTGGTAACAGTCCTTTTATATTAGATACTGAAATAAGTAAATAAGTTACCATGTATTTTTTTTTTCTTTTCAGTGTTAAAAAGCTTATTCTGTTCTAATAAACCATTTTGATTTTTCTTATTTTCCAGACCATAGTCTTGAGTTTACTTATGAGGTCAATTGGAAATAAGAACACCATTTTATTGGGTCTGGGATTTCAAATATTACAACTGGCATGGTATGGCTTCGGTTCAGAACCTTGGTATGTACAAATCTTTTAATTTTCTTAATTGTGGTGTTTGCCTTGTTCTTATTTTTCACCTTTTTTGGGGTATAACTGACAAATTTTTTATATTTCTTAAATTGCTTCTCAAATAAGGATTAGACTTTAATCTGTCTTTTGGTATGCTCTTTTTTTTCCCCCCTCAAAATGTATATAAACAGATTTCTCACTTGTGTATTCTTTAGTGGCTTGAGGACAGTGGAGTGACATTTTATATCTAAGCAATAGATTGGGTTTTTTTTTAATGAGATTACTGAGTTTTTCAGTCCCCAATGAGCATTTAGTCCAGTTTAATTTGTTAGGAAGTAACATGTAATCCCAGAACAGCAAGGTTAGGAAAGAAAAAGTGGAGTAATACCACTTTTTTGATCATTACTGATGGCAAACCAGAAATCCAGTTGTTCTGGTTCTGGCTTCATGCCCGGAAGGCTCTCTGCTTTTCTTGCCAGTTTGGTTTCCTGCAGGGAGGTGATGGTCGTGGTGCTGCTGCGGTCAGGCTGCCCATGTACACTTCTGTGCTCAGATACGACAGGACTGAATTCCATAGTGTTTGCAGTAGTGTTTCCTTCAACTGAACACATCATCTGTTTGGGCGTGGATATGAGTAAGCACCCAAGAGTGTGTTCTGATGGACGTTGTAGTTTTCAGTCTAGCTTGTAAAAGAGATGCTCACAACTTAGTGAAAACATTTCTTTTTTAAACATCAAGCCAGAAGCACATTGAGATCAAATTAGTGCTTTTTTTTTTTCACACTGAATCACAAATCTCTGGGAACCTTGCCATAAGTTACAAGCAAACATTTGGAAACATTTAATGTTTCATTCTGTGTACTATACAGGATTCCAACATTCTCCACCCACCCCCAGTCCTGCAGAAATAATACCCAACACACTTTACCGTTTAGATGTGATATGTGATATCCCAACTCTACATTAATACCCACAGCATTCTTGTGAATAAGCGACTGTATTTCTGCTTTCTAGAAGCGTAAATAGGGTTAGACTTTTAAGTGACTTGCCCAGAGTCAGAGGAAAGAAGAGCTAGATCTCCTTTCTCCTGTACCACAGCTGTTTCTCAGTAAGAGTTACTTGATTTTAAATATGTATTTACACACAGGTACAGTGGAGAATAACAACAATGTGCTATTTTTGTCTTGCTGCTGTTGACTGCAGGATGATGTGGGCTGCTGGGGCAGTGGCCGCCATGTCTAGTATTACCTTTCCGGCTGTCAGTGCACTGGTTTCACGAACCGCTGATGCTGATCAACAAGGTGGGTTGATAGGAACCAATGATAATTACTTTAAAATACAGGATATTCTAATTCTCTGTTCTCTTTCCTAAGTACTGAAGCATATGCATATCTTCAGAGTAGAGAGTTTTAAATTGCTTCATTGTACTAAGTACTCTATTGTGATCTATATGGGAGAATCCAAAAAAGAGTGGATGTATGTATATGTATAACTGACTCACTTTGCTATACAACTGAAACACTGTAAATCAACTGCAGTCCAATAAAATTTAAAAAATAAGTTGCTTTCATTGTAAAGAGGAAAAGCAGATTCTAGGATATTATCCTTAGGTGGATATCCTTGTCTCTCAATGTGAATATGTGGCCCTATCTGTTTTAGTGATGAAGGTTGACAACCTTATTTCACTAACAGTTATTACACATTTGCTGTCATGTGTTAGATGTCTCAGGGGCACATACACTGATGAAGTGAAGTGAAATCGCTCTGTCATGTCACTCTGTAACCCCATGGACTGTAGCCTGCAAGGCTCCTCCATCCATGGGATTCTCCGGGCAAGAATCCTGGAGTGGGTTGCCATCTCCTTATCCGTACCCTTTCATTAATATTGTATGTTTGTTATCTAAAGAACATAAAGAACTTATTTTTATTGTCTTATGTTTTTGTGGCAGGAACTCTTTAATTCTTAAAATTCTAATAGATGAGGAATAATTCTTTGAAAAGCTTGTTTATGTCAAAAGGAAAAAAAGGGGGCATTACAAAAGAGTAGCAGAAGTCACTTGGCTGATAAATAAGGAAAGGACCCTGGCCAAATCAAGTTGCTTTTTAAATTTAGGAGATCCCAGAGATAAAACAAAAATCAGACTATAAAAGGGGGCTTAGGGACTTATCTGGTGGTCCAGTGGTTAAGAATTAACCTTGCAGTGTAGGGGATGCAGGTTAAATCCCTGGTCAGGGAACTAAGATCCCACATGCCACAGAGCAACCAAGTCTGCATGCCACAACTAAGACCCAAGGTTGCCAAATAAATAAGTCTTTTTTTTTTTTTTTCTAATTTCATTTTATTTTTAAACTTTACATAATTGTATTAGTTTTGCCAAATATCAAAATGAATCTGCCACAGGTATACATGTGTTCCCCATCCCGAACCCTCCTCCCTCCTCCCTCCCCATACCATCCCTCTGGGCCGTCCAGTGCACCAGCCCCAAGCATCCAGCATCGTGCATCGAACCTGGACTGGCAACTCGTTTCCTACATGATATTTTACATGTTTCAATGCCATTCTCCCAAATCTTCCCACCCTCTCCCTCTCCCACAGAGTCCATAAGACTGTTCTATACATCAGTGTCTCTTTTGCTGTCTCGTATACAGAGTTATTGTTACCATCTTTCTAAATTCCATATATGTGTGTTAGTATACTGTATTTATGTTTTTCCTTCTGGCTTACTTCACTCTGTATAATAAGTCTTTTTTTAAAAGGAGGGAGAGTGCTATATTTGACCAAGTGAGATCTTAAGGAGCTGCTTGGGGACAGGTTTTTTAGTATCTGTGCTTATGATGCTTATGAACCAATGCCTGATTTTGAGCCAGATTTTTTTTAGGGAAATAAATAATTCTGCTCACTTGTTTCTAAATTAGACCTATATCTCGGTATACCTGAGCTTACATTTGTATCAAGACAGCTCACTGTACTTTGTAGAGCTTATAGCGTCAAAGTAATCTTGATGCCACTGCAGTAAGTTGCCAGTGTCTGTTAAAAGCTTTGCCTTTAGAATAAGTGATTCCAGGTCTTATACAGTAGGAACAACTAAGTGGTACACTAATTTGTTTAAACAATTCAGGTGTCGTTCAAGGAATGATAACAGGAATTCGAGGATTATGCAATGGTCTGGGACCAGCTCTTTATGGATTTATTTTCTACATATTCCATGTGGAACTTAAAGAACTGCCAATGACAGGAACAGACTTGGGAACAAACACAAGCCCACAGCACCACTTTGAACAGGTAATTATAAGAAGTCCATTTGTTTGGCTGGACTGAAAGATATTTTTTGGTCATTTTATAAAAGCATTTGAGATTCTTAGATTGAATAAAAACACTTAAAACCAAAGCCCAAGGGACCATATCCTTCTATACACACATTTCTTTATAAAACTGGCTGTGTATTCCTTTCTTCCCTGGATAATTTTTTTTATTATTATATATTAATTTCTAGTTTGTCTTACTGTACCTAGTGGCATAGGTAACGGCCATTTGTGTAAACTATTTGTCTTTCATGTAAGGCTTCTGGAATGTTTGAGTGCCCTGTATCAGACCTGCCTTTCTATAGAAGTCAGTTAGGTGCTGGTAAACATCTTTGTTCACTAAAGTTCCCTCCTTAAAACTGAAATATTAACTGTGAAACATATTATCATTTTAGCCAATACAAACAACTCACTAGTTTCTGTGTATTTAGCAGAGTTCTACATTCCTCTTCTAACCAGCTAAGACTGCTTTTAAATAAAAAAGCATGCTTGTTTGTGGGCTCTACACAAGCCCACAGGTAGGTAAAACTGGCAGTGCAGGTTTTTGCTTAGGATGAATGTAATTTGGGACTAAAACACAAGTCTGTTTGATTCTTCTCATAGTAACAGCATTATCTGTTTTTCTCACTTTCAGTCACTAAAGAATATAACCACCTTTTAAAGAAAATGGTCAGTCATTCTGCTACGGCAGTTAATATTATGTATTACTTGATTTCACTTTTGACATGTCCCTGTTTTCTTCTTAAACTAAAGTGAAAGTTCATAGACTGTGTTCATATCTTATGCTCTAAGTGACAATATATTTTTGCATGTGTTGTTTTTTAAAAAAATTGGGGCTATTTCTTGGGTCAGCAATAGTGTTTCTTTTCCCTTTGAAAACTTTTTTTTTCTAACTGTGGCTTTAATGAAGAATCATTGCCTTATAATTCACAGCCATCAGTTATTCTAAAAGATAAGCAATTTCTTATGAGCAAAGAAGTCTGTGCAAAGATCTTAATTATCTTTTTCTTCCTCAGAATTCCATCATCCCTGGCCCCCCCTTCCTCTTTGGAGCCTGTTCAGTACTGCTGGCTCTGCTTGTTGCCTTGTTTATTCCAGAACATACCAATTTAAGCTTACGGTCCAGCAGTTGGAGAAAGCACTGTGGTAGTCACAGCCATCCTCACAGTACACAAGCGCCAGGAGAGGCCAAAGAACCTTTACTCCAGGACACAAACGTGTGACAACTGAAATCAGGAAGACTTTTCTATCAGTACCCAGGTCTTAGTTTTCACCTGTAGTTCTGGATGTACATTCCATTTCCATCCACAATGTACTTTTAATAAGATTGTCTTAAGAAATGTATCTGCATGAACTGCGTGGGAACTAAAGAAAAGAAAAAGAACCGGACAGTTTTCCAAAGATGTTACAATTTCTTTTGAAAAGAAATCGTTTATTAGCACCAGTTTCTTGCCACTAAGCTGTTTATTATACATCCTTTAATTAAAATTTAAAACTATATATGTAACTTCTTTAGATACTAGCAATGTCTCTGCTACCATTTCCTTCAGGTGTTGAGCTTTAACTCTATTTATGCTGACTCAACAGTGAGACAGAGTAGGTAGTATAGTGTGGACCTGTTCATTTTACCATGGTAAAATCCTGAGTCAGATTTTAATATTGTAAAATCTTGGGTCAAATAATTCAAAGCCTTAATGCAGATGCACTAAAGAAATGGTAAATGTTTGCATTTAAAAAACAAAATTCTTAAGAAAACTATACTAAATCTGAATCATGTTTCAAGCTTGTTTTTAGTAATTTTATTTTAAACATTATTCACTACTGTTTTTGAAATGAGAAAAGATCAGCCATTTAGAATTTAAATTGGGGTGTCTGGAGCCTGTAAATCTAAATGCTGGCTCGAATTTGTTTCCCAGCTACTTATACCACTATCTTTTAATGTTTGCATAATCATAAGGACCTCAACACTTGAATACATAATCTAAAAATTATATAGTAAAGCTGGTAGCCTTGAAAAATGTCAATGTGATATCTATATGTAGATAAATATATATAGTGGCCTTTCAGGACTGTCACAGTAACACTTTATTTACAGAGCTAATGTTTGTCCTAAATTTTCAGGACCCTAGAAGAGAGCTTTATACAATTACTGATGTGAATTTCTCTATAGTGTATATTTTTGTGTCCAGTTATATTATTTAAAAAAGTGTTACTTTGTAAAAATTGTACATAAAGTACTGTATAGTTTACACTGTTTTCATCTTGTGTGTGGTTATTGCTTAATGCTTTTTAAACTTGGAACATTCACTATGGTTAAATAAGGTCTTAAAAGAAATGTAAATATTCTGTTAATAAAATTAAATATTTTAATGATTTTTTTTTAAAGAAAGTCTTGATCTGTGATTCCCTTATAAGGCCTGTTTTGGCTTTGTTACTGTACTTTTACAGTAACAATATCTTCTCCCTTTGAATCCATTTCATTTCCCTCAATACTGTTGTTATAGGAAGCAAAGCAATGAAAACTTAGTCCATAAATTAACTGAAAATAATTTTCTAAGCACAGGTGCAGGTGTTATAGGTCGGTCCTATTTCTGTTTTTATACACATTTAAGTATGTCATATTCCCAAAATATTAATACTTTATTAAAACAAAGCTCAGTTTACAGAAATACATTAAATGCAGTATTTTGATTATTAACACATGTACAATTGTACACAGCAGAACAATTTCAAATAAAAGTTTAAGAGGTAGAGAAAATAATTAGCACACTCAGAAGTCTGTACTTAATACCAAAAAGTCTTTACGAAGTTGACATCAAAATGATCTCTATCCTAGCTGTTGTATCCTTATGTCATATATCCTATCTAAACCCTTGTCACAACGTTTTATATTACACAGTATTTACAATGTAGAGTCCAATATTGCCGAGAAGTTGCTTTCCAAATTAGTGTTTTCAAGTTACTGTAACTGAGTATTCTTACTAATCTAGTATATCTAAATGACACACACCAAAAAACTGTATAAAAACTAATAATGGTTACTAAGCTTTTTTTTTTTTTTACAATAGATCCCTATTTTAAGACAGTTTGCAATTCCCAGCAGTTTCAAAGTGTGAAAAGACTCAATATTGTGGCTTCACAAAAGAATTAGCAAAGATTCTCTAGTTTACTATGGAGCTAATAACATTGGTGGGTTGTCAGTATCCTGAAATGTCTCTTTGCCTCATCTGTGTAATAACATTCTTGAAAATATTTTGAAAAAGTATCACAAGAGCATTAACACTCTATAAACAAAAAATGCTTTAAAGGTTTCTTAAGAGAATGCTACTCTACTGGATGGCTGTTAAGAAAACAAAATGGAGCCCTGTGATTGTGATAAGTTTTTTTTAAATCACCTCATTTTTTCCAAGGAACAAATTCTTACCTGAAACTTTTAATTATAGGGAAGAAAAGAAAGCTGTCACTTCTAAAATTATTCACCTTGCCTACTTTACTAAGCCAACATGAAAATGAACCTATTTTGATATTATAAAAATTAATATTCATTATGCTCTTGTAAATATTTTGTGTAAGTACTAATTTTTAAAACAATATTCCACTAATACAGATTTAAGTGAATAACAAAACTTCAAATGAAAGAGAACAACTGGATGACTACAGGCTTCCAGGAAGTATTAAAATCCTATTAACTGGCTCAAATGACTTAAAGCACTTTGTACCTAATCTGGTCATGTAATTAGACTGTCCAAAATTGTTTGTATAATATATTAAAATTATAGACTTACTCAAAAGATAATTTAAAGGGTTCAAGGAAAATATTTACTTGCTATGAAGAATTTCATTCATTTAAGGTAATTTCAGGATTTTTCCCTTTAAATATCATCAATAATATATTTCAAGAGATAATCATTTTCCTTCATAATTCTCAGGTGGAAAATTTAAAATTTTATTGTACTAATGAAAATGATAAAGTGAACTGATAGCATTCTTTGGCTTCATTAAAATATTAATATGTCTGAGCAGGTTTTAATGAACTAAGATACTCAATGATCAGGCTCTCCCTTACAAGGATCAATTCTTTCCTTAGAAATTCTCAGAAGTTCTAAGGATTAGTTTAATAAAATTCATATTATTCTATAAAACACCACATTCCAAACTAAAAAGTGTCATTTGTTCAGAATCTTCACCAATTTCCAAGTACAGATTTGCTCCTCTAAACTGCATAAATGATGGCAGTAAAGGATCCAATCTAATACAGCAGTAACTCAAGTAAACCCTGAAACCTGCGTGTTCAGAATTTGAGCTATATGCTGTTACCATATTTTTAAGCCATGTCAATTTCTAAAATTTCAAAAAAAAACAACAGACGACACTAGGATTAACTGTTCTGTAGCTGCCCGGGAAAGTAAGCTGAAGATGCAGAAGGGAGCACTGTGAGTTTTGAAGATGTCTGTAATGCTCCTAAAGTGCCATCTTTCTGATGGTCTGCAAATGAGGACAAAAAAATTATTTGTATTTATGTTAGTCCTTATATAATACACTTAATTAAACCACAGTATACAATCCACACTACTTCAGAAATGTCTTCTCACCTGGATTATTAAATAGATTTTGGCTGAGTCCACGCAAAGGAATGCTATCTTCCCTTTTCTTCAGATATATGGATTCCAGTCCTAAATTTTCACCACTTGAAAGGAAAACAGTAATTATGAACTTAATTTAACAAAGTCTTATTTTCTCTACAGTAAGGTCTGAATGTTTATATACAAATAAATATATCACAATATAACTAACATTTATAGCTTTGTTCAAACCAAATCATGCTTTTCAGTGGTTTCTTAAGCAAATAATTTATCCATAAGCCAAAGTATACATCTTCTCAGTAAAAAAATTAAGATTTTCCTTTGACCAAAAGCCCCTCAAAATTTTGTGGTGCTTCAAAGTGGTCATTATTAACTGTTAATACTTACTACACTAATAAATTCTGGTCAGATGAATAAAAACATGAAATCTTGAAAAAAACAAAGGAGGGGGTATTCTGTAGTTGTACTTTCCCTCTTTCAACCACTATATTCCTTCCTTTTAAATCTGTCCACTGTTAACATTTTCTCTAATAGTACACTTGTAAGAAGTTAAAAGATCTTGTAAAGCAATGACATTTTATCTTTAAAATTAAATGATGGTCTTTTCTCAATTTTCAGAAAAAAATGGGTGAATAGGTGTTTTTTCAATTTTAATATTTTTCTTTAACCTTTGCCACTTATTACTAGCAGACTACAAATAAATTCTAAACAACTCAAAACAGCACAACAGTCCTAATTTTATAGACACGTGATTATATTGACTTTGTACCACAAATATCATTTTTTTCTGTTAAGTAAAATTGTTCTTGGTGTACATGATAAAGTTAAACATAAACATCATGGTGTTCTATTAATTCCAGGTGTTCTGGCACTTTAACAACTATGAGCTTCAGTACAGCAAACATGAACATTTCAGGACCTGAAAGAATTCTCACCTTTTTAAAAAATGGAGGCTCACAAACATTAACTATTATAATACTCATCTTGGTGCTAATTTTAGAGGAGCCAATGAATAAAGGCCAGAGACCTGGAATAAGAAGCCTCTTGGAGCCATGTCAGTAATTTAGTTTGCAACATATTGGGGATGGTGATGGCTCAAGATAATGAGTACCAGCAGACAAACCTTAAAGCAATTAAATTTTAAGTAAATAAACATAATGGTAAGAAAACAGTATTACAAACATAAATACTAATCAGACAGACAAATTTGCATCTATAAATTGTTTACTTTAGCCACAACTCACTGATTCAACAAACTTCACTATGCAAAACCACCTTAACTAAAAAATAGGCAAGGAATCTGAGTAGGCAAAATTGGCATTAAAGCTTATTTATGTTAGCTTGGCTAGGGTGCAACCTCAAAAGCCTTTTCACTCTTATTTACCACAGAATTTTAATTCTCAGAGTACACTGGAAGCAATTACTTGGACAAAGAGCTTCCAAGGGTAGACATAGCCATATAGGAAAATAAAAAAAAAAACCCGCCAACTCTGATGAATTAAAGATTTCTATCTAATTGCCCAAGAATATCTGAAAGGGTATTCTTCAGTTATGTAGGGAAATCCCTTTTAAAAAAATAAATTTTACTGCTGCTGCTGCTAAGTCGCTTCAGTCGTGTCCGACTCTTTGCGACCCCACAGACGGTAGCCCACCAGGCTCCCCCGTCCCTGGGATTCTCCAGGCAAGAACACTGGAGTGGGTTGCCATTTCCTTCTCCAATGCATGAAAGTGAAATGTGAAAGGGAAGTCGCTCAGTCGTGTCCGACTCTTAGCGACCCCATGGACTGCAGCCTACCAGGCTCCTCCGTCCATAGTTTTAAAAAAATGAGAAACCACTTTCTTACAGATTAAAGTGACTAACTTAATCCCACTGCTCAGCAACTTAACACATCACATAAATAAGTGGTCATCACAGCTTTCAAACACTGTTAAAAACTCCTTAAGATGACTCTCAGAATTACAAACATTAAATTTTATGTCAAGAACTTACTTTTCCTTATCAGTTGAGCAGGGCATACTAATAGTTGTTCCTGACTGAACATCTCCTAGTGATGGATTTGGTTTTGTAAACTGCAAGTTAAACTGAACCTGTGAAGAGGGAAAACATCATATAACTGATTAGTAAGAACTGAGACTAAACAGGAGTAACCGAGACAGTTCTATATACAGATAGGTGGCTAAATTTTTTCTCTAATAAATCTAGACCACAGAAGTTCAACCTATATTTTATAACACAAGCACATTTTATTGAGAAGGTTTAATTTTAAAATCCTATTTCTCCTTACCCAAAAGTTCCCATTATATAAGCAAGAGTAATAGCACAAATTATTTATTTTGAAATGAAAACATGAACATTATACATTTAAGTATAATACATTATACACTGCTTTAATGTTAAAAGTAACCAAGAACCACAATGATGCATTTATTTACCACATGCATTCTGAAAATTCCCTTTCAAGAATTTAAACTCTTATCATATTGAAGAATTCTAAATGAGTGCTAGGAATCTAAACTTTGAAATAATCAAAAACAATCCAAGAATCTATACAAAAGTCCAAAATAAAATATCAAGCATATGGGATGTAGTAGCTTATTTAAAATAATAATGACTATGACTGAGGGGGTTTCATACCAAAAATATACATATGGGCTTTATGTTATGGAAATCCATAAACGTAAGTCACCATACTAATAAATCAAAAAAAAAAGTTATGATGACTTGAATCCAAAAAAAAGGCATAAGGAGATAAACACCTATTTTTTTGTTAAAAATCATAATAAAATATAGATACTAGCTTAATAGGAAAAAATTATAAATCAGAAAGGTATATGCTGCTTTCCTCAGCTATCAAGGCTTAACATTCTAAAGATAACAATTCTCCCTATATTAATCTACACATTTAACAAGATCACAAAAAATACAAGTACAGGACTTTTAAAAAGTGAAGTAAGGTGATTCGCATAGTCCTTATAGAAAACATGCAAGAGGGAAGAAAATTTTAAAAGAGCCTAACATCTTTATACATAATACAGTTTCCAGACACCAATGATAAATAATTAGAAAACTGGACAAAATAAACAAAAGAATGGTCCCCCAAACTAGCCAACAGGTAGTGCAGGACTGTGATCTCTGAGAGAAGCTGTGATCCATACGACTGACCCAGCTTTCTAATCAGAGGCACTTCCTGCCTCACTACAGTACAGACAAAGGAGGTACTGCTAAATGGAGAAGATCATCAGTTTAGGGAGGATGAGGTAGGTACCTGGAAGCTGCAAGGCAGAATTCCGATGAAAAGTGAGGTATAAAGAGAACAAGTGCCAGAAATCAACACGTGAATCCCCTTGAGTCTTTTCTGAATACTAGGCACATGCATGGGGCTGCCCATGTGGTTCAGTGGTAAAGACGGTGAAGTGGTAAAGGCGGTTTGCCTGCCAATGTGGGAAATGGAAGAGCCCCGGGTTCAATCCCTGGGTCAGGAAGATCCCCTGGAGGAGTAAATGGCAACTCACTCCAGGATTCTTGTGTGGAAAATCCCATGGACAGAGGAGCCTAGTGGGCTACAGTCCATGGGGGTCACAAGGAGTCGAACATGACTGAGCACATACGCACAGCACAGGTACATGATAGAGTAAAACTCCACAATGCTGCGCAAATAAACACAGCAGAGCTTTTAGCTGAACATTTTCCAAGATTCAAAATCATGAAGATAAAGTGGACACTCTTGGTGATCATTTAGGACATTCAGTAGGGAGCATTTGTAAGAGGGCTGAACTATCCCTTGAGTAAAAGCTACTGCAAATGCATCCGAGGCACAATTCTAAGCAAATGCATCAACTCAAGGTTCACAGAAATTCAGTAAGATAAAATTACTGCTCCACTTTACAAATGGAGAAACTGAAGCAGGACAACTAGATATTTTTGTTTGTTACTGGCTTGCCCAACTTCATACTGATAAGAGGCAAGATTTAAACTCCAAAATCTGATTCCATATTTTAACCATTATAATTGAGCAGTATATGCATTCAATTTACAAATAAATATTCAATTAGAGATTCAAGTTCAAAGTGTACTGTTAGTATTAGGGCTGTTTGGTTGCTTTCGTGAGGGATGCATACCAAAAGACTATGGAGGCCAATAATATAGGAAACACTAGAAGTCTGGCTTTGATATTTAAGAACAGGATTGTTATCATAATTCCTCCGATTCCAGAAGAGCTATAAGAAAGGTAATCTTATTATAAGTCATATTTAGTCCTACCAACTAAACAATTATCTGCAGTAGTTCTCATCTTCATTTTGAACATTATATATATATTGCTGGAAAGCTGTTTAAAAGCAATTTTGAATTTAATTATAATCCTCAAGAAAAAACTGATACCAATATGTAAGCGCACTTGAGCATACTGATATTTATGAAAAAACAACAGTATTCATTTGATTACATGTATCTAGTTTTCAATAAGCAATATAAGAAAAGCCAATTAAATGCATCTAAATACTCTTTACATAATAATATTCTACATATAAAAACTCAGGCTTAATTCTCGATTCACTGAGAATTCTCAATAGTTCCAAATAATAATAAGGCTATTTAATAAGACTATTGTAAAAAAATATCAATAACCTCAGATATGCAGATGACACCACCCTTATGGCAGAGAGTGAAGAGGAACTCAAAAGCCTCTTGATGAAAGTAAAAGTGGAGAGTGAAAAAGTTGGCTTAAAGCTCAACATTCAGAAAACGAAGATCATGGCATCCAGTCCCATCACTTCATGGAAAATAGATGGGGAAACAGTGCAAACAGTGTCAGCCTTTATTTTTCTGGGCTCCAAAATCACTGCAGATGGTGACTGCAGCCATGAAATTAAAAGAGGCTTACTCCTTGGAAGGAAAGTTATGACCAACCTAGACAGTACAATCAAAAGCAGAGACATCACTTTGCCAACAAAGGTTCGTCTAGTCAAGGCTATGGTTTTTTCTGTGGTCGTGTATGGATGTGAGAACTGGACTGTCAAGAAGGCTGAGCGCCGAAGAATTGATGCTTTTGAACTGTGGTGTTGGAGAAGACTCTTGAGAGTCCCTTGGACTGCAAGGAGATCCAACCAGTCCATTCTGAAGGAGATCAGCCCTGGGATTTCTTTGGAAGGAATGATTCTAAAGCTGAAACTCCAGTACTTTGGCCACCTCATGTGAAGAGTTGACTGATTGGAAAAGACTCTGATGCTGGGAGGGATTGGGGGCAAGAGGAGAAGGGGACGACAGAGGATGAGATGGCTGGATGGCATCACTGACTCGATGGATGTGAGTCTGAGTGAACTCCGGGAGTTGGTGATGGACAGGGAGGCCTGGCGTGCTGCAATTCATGGGGTCGCAAAGAGTCGGACACGACTGAGCGACTGATCTGATCTGATTGTAAAAAAAGAAGTATATGCCTAAACAACATAGCCAACTTATTTTTAGGTCAGCCCCAAACTAATTTGATAAAGAGTTTATAATAGCAGTTTCAAAGTCCTCAATTCTACCTTTCATAAAACAGTCTTCTCAAAAATGAAAACAGAATCAGTGGCTCATCTGGGTGGAAAATTACTGTGAAAACAATTATAATACATGTGAAAACAATGTATAAATCTAAAATATTAGTAATAATGATGATGATGAAAAACTCAAGCAGGCAGAAAAAAGCAAATGAATCAAGGTTTGGAGAGATTGCTAAGTATATGCTATTCGAGATAATGTTGTCAGAACTACATTTTATAATTTATTATAATCCTGCCAATCAGACCGTTAAATCCTAACAATGGAATCCAAAAATTTCACTACCACTAATATACCAGCAGCATGAAACTGGTAATCCTAGGTTAGGTTTGAGAGTTGTAGGAGATACAGGTAGAAGAATGAATTAAAAAATGGAGAGATAAAGAGGAATAAAAATAAGTTTAAACATACTGGTATCTAGGTTATTATAAATTATAGTGACTCAAAAAAATCATATAGTGCATTTAATATTTCCTGTAAGCATAACACACTAGACATTCATAAATATATTCAGAATTATATTCATTTAATACTAAGCAACTGATCAAAAAATAGATGTTTTAAATAAAGTAATAAATTGCTATTTTCTTTTTTTTTTTTTTAAGTGTTAAGTTATTTTGCCTACCTTTGGTCCTGAAACTGTGTGGATGCTATTTTTGGCAGATATAGGATGAGAAAAGGTATTCTGGAATGCAAACGCAGAGGAGACAGGATAACCAATCCCACAAGCTGGGTAAGTCAGTCTACCCTCAACCTAAAAATAAAAGCATAAAAAAGGCTGAGGATGAGAAATTTGTTCTAAATAGTATTTGGCGATGCAGGAGGCATTAGCATCTGCCATAATAACTAAGAGTTAAGAACACTCTCTCAGAGGCCAAACTTGCCTACCATGACACCAAACTCTGTTTCATTACATATTATGAAACTGGAATATCTTTGGCCCAGACGGCTTTTCAGAGTGGCTGTGTAAGCTTAGACCAAAACAAACAAAACAAAACAAAAACCCACTGGACCTGATTTTGAACTGAAGTAAAACAAAGACCTCTGAATCATCTTGGTTCCCTCTAGGCCCTGAATTCCTGAAAATGGAGTTCGGGGGTAGTCCTAGACCAAAAAGCCAATAAGGGATAAAATAAAAATAATCGGGCAATACCTTTCACACAGCTATTTATCATTAGTCGGTAAGATTAAGCCTGTCGTCTTTTCATGTTTTTAATTCAGTACCAGTAAGGACCACTTAAAAATGTAAGTACCACTTAACTCTGTACTTTTTCCCAAGTTAGCAGAAATCCTTACCCTTCTTTAAACATCAAGTACTATCTCATTTACTAGAGTAGATTAAAAATTCTACTATGGATTTGCACTTTAAATCCTCTGCCAATGCCCTCCAGTCAAAGACTTGGACCAGAAATACATCTATAGGTGTACACACTCTTTGCAACAAGGAAGACTGAAGACCAGGTGGAACCTAGAAAGAGACGTGTCTCTGTAAGACAATGTTAAAAAGGACTATTTATTGGACTTTGTCATGTGTTAGATGAATCAAGGAACAGTTTAAGAATGTGGGGCTATACTGTGGACTGGATGCTATCAAGAAATGGGGATAACTATATGACTAGGTATATGAATAGATTTTATCCAGTAAGGTAGGATGAATGCACTAAGACCAAAGTTATAACTGGTAATGAGCAGCAGTCACTCACTTTAGCCGGATCGGAGGATACTTGCCCATTTTTATGGTTTGGCAATGTCCTATTTTTGTCTGTGTTCAAACATGACTATGAAGTGGTCTTATTTTTGTCTTGATCCATCACAGTCAGAGAATGGCCTTACCTGGTATTGATATTCTGTGAATTTGATTATGTTCAACAGGAGAGCCTCAAAACCTAGCTGTGAGTGCAAGGCCAATTCCTAGCCAGGCCCAGGCCTAGCTGATAGTACCAAGCCAGATCCAGGTACTCAAAGCTAAAAAGCTTAACACTTGTAAATCGTTTCTTCCAGAATCTAGAGCTGACAAGCTTGGTAATAGGGTTTCTCTTTCTCTCTTTTTTTCCCAATAGAATTCAGATTAGGCTCCTCCAGTATAGTGCCAGAGCTGAGCCCATATCCTGCTCGCCCTTACTGAGGCCTCCTAAATACTTTCTGTGTTTGTTAACAGTTTTCAGCATATTTGGCCTTACTTCAGTCAATACTGAGTGATTTCTGTATCCATTAAAATGTTACAAAGTAGTGCACCCTTAAAATAGAGCCTCTTTGTTAAGAGTAAGTATACCTTTATGTCCCTCTTCCAAAGGTAAAACTACTTCAGTGCTAAAAATTGTAATAGGACTCTAGTCATATTAGGTACCAGCACCTAACAATCTGAGAATATTTTTGTTTTAGAAAATTTACCAAGACCATTCACAACATCTTAATTTAAATCTTACCACATTTGAGGTAGGAGAAATTCCACTTCTGATGGTGTTGCTACTGGAATGTACAGGTGGAGTGGTAGAAGGTCCCAATACATCTTGCTTTCTCACTAGCTGATTTTCATTTAATTCTTTATTTAACCATGTGATTACTTAAATAAAAGAACAAGAAGAAACTTAATACTTCAATTTTTCTACTAATTTTAAGTATTTTAAAATTATATTAATTTTTAAAATTTTACATTTTTAAAACTGTTATATCATAGGAAAACAACATAAGTTCATCTAAATATTTGTCACTAAATATTTTTATTTTACAACTGCCACAAGGACTCTTTATCCTTTTACTGTCTATCAGAAGCACGTATTTCTGCAAGTCAAGGATCTCTTTGAAATCTCTTTTGATTTCATTTCTAGAATATCTTCCAGTTTATTTAAATTCAAACTCTTAGTTCTCAAAATCAGTATTACAAACTGAGAAAAATGTAGAAGACTTAATCTCATATTTTTGTTTTAAATATTTGTATTATTATCAGTAGGTAAATACAGCAATTATAGCAAGTAGTAGGAAAGAATGTAAATTACAGTCAATATTTTCAACATTTACTTCTGGGTACTGACACATGTGATAGGGTTTCTTTTAATGATGGTAACTGTTTTACAGGATAGTTGATTTTAATTTACTACAGCAAAGACATTAAGATGGTATGTTTAAAGCAGATTATATGTATACAGCAATACCTTGATTTAGCTAGACTTATAAATTCAGTAAAAATTGCAGGTTAAGAATAAAACTAAAAACCTCATTTAAATGAAAAGGTAAAATACTTACACTTTTCATTATTTTTTAGAAGTTGTTTGCTTTCTTCAAGTTTTTGAACTGTAGCTTCTAATTGTTCTTGTAATTTGCATACCTAAAATACATTAATCCTTAAAGTAAGTATAATAAAGGCTAAAATAAAAACTGAAGAGATATATTACTATTCATTAAATAATTACTATTAAATATGAAAGGAATTAGCTCAGCTGTGTAATAAAATATATGTGCACATAATTATATATACACACACATATATGAACACTCAACGTATTTGAGTCATAATAACTAATTTTTCAAACTGAAATAGTTTATTAAATTCTGTTGATTGTAGTCATGTTTTCTTGGGGGAAAAAGCCAAAACTTTCTCTAATGTAACAAAGTAGAAATGTTTAAAATAAATGAGGAAATACATTAAGCTTTGCAAATAGTCAACACATACTAAATATAAAATATTAACTACCTCTTGTTCTTTAATTCGGAGAGACTGTCCAACATCTTGTAATTCTTTTTGTTCCTTTTGTAATTTTTCTTCCTTTTCAGCCAAGAGTTTCTCTTGCTGAATAGTTACTGTATTCTTCAATTTCAACTTACCCATTAAAGTCTTCAGATCCCCTTGCAGTTTTTTGATAATTTCATTTGCCTATAGAAGAGTTTCACATGAATGTCTCTACATAGTCCAATGAAACATCTCTACATAATCCAATGAAATATTCTATTGTTTTAAAAAAACAAACCTTAAGAAGTTCAGCTGATAATGATTTTATTGTAGCTTCAAGTTTTCCTAGTTGTACCTGATTTTTCTCACCATTTTCTTCCAGAGCCACCTGATATATATTTTTAAAAATGTGAACAATTAGGAAGTCTGTGTTTATTTAGGAAAAACATCATATATGTATGTGATCATCAATTTGTTTAGAAAATTTTAAAATAGACCTTTTGTTCCTGGATTGTATCAAACGCTTCTTTTGTTCTTAAAACAAGCTGGTCCTTATCCTTGATTTCCTGTTCTAAAACAGCCACTTTTGTTTGTAGCTGATTAATATGCTTTTCTTTTTCATGGCATTCAGCATCGAGTGTAGAATTTTCTCTTCTCAAAGAGAGGACTTCTTGCTTAGCCCGCTGGAGCTCCTAGACAAGGGGGAAAAAAAAGGAAAGTTGGCTGGTCTGATAATTTATAATTAAGATATTTAAAACAGGAAAAAGTCTTTCATAACTTTGAAGTTCCAGTACCAATGCTCTTTTAAAGAAATGACGGTCTCTCTAAAGGTATATGTAACTCAGATTTGAAACATAACTGTAAAATACACTAATATCTAATTCAATCACAGTAAGGGAAAATTAAACAATCCTTATGAATTACTGAAACTTTTAAAACCTAGTAACAAGAATTTTCTGCTGTCTTGAAATTTACAAATTCAAAAAATTACTTAGGTAATAAACGCTCAGGTATAACAGAATTTCAAAATATATACAATACATAAATAAAAAGAAAGTCCTATCATTCTACCACTAAAGCAGTGATCCTCTATCTAGTCTGCATAATGAAATCACCTGGAAAGCTTTAACTACTACTGATGCCTGGTATCCTGCCCAAGAGATTTTTATTTCATTCGTATGAGGTATGACCTGAGCTCTTCAACCTGTTTCTCAGGGCAGCCAAGAAATCATGAGATATTGTTAATTAATAATAAGTCAGAAAGACAAATACTACATAATATCACTTAGATGTGAAATCCAAAATATGACAAAAATGAACATATTTACAAAACAGAAACAGACTCATATAGAAAACAAGCTTATAGCTACCAAAGGGGAAGAAGGGGGATATAAATGAGGAGTTTGAGATTAGCAGATACAAACCACTATATAAAATAAATAACAAGGTCCTACTGCAGAGTACAGAGAACTATATTCAATAATACAAACCACAGTGAAAACACGAAAAAATATTTTAAATAATTTTTTTAATAGATCTGCCTTCCAATGCAGGAGACACCAAGAGAGACAGGTTTGATCCCTGGTCAGGAAAATCTTCTGGAGTAGGAAATGGCAATCACTCCAGTATTCTTGGCTGGGAAATCCCATCAACAGAGGAGTCTTGTGGACTACAGTCCACCGGGGTCGCAGAGAGTCAGACATGACTGAGCACACACACATACTAAATAACACCTCAATCATCTAGTATCAGTCCAAATGTTGCCAGTACACTAAAGTACAGTACGTAATAGTATTCCTAGTTTTCAATTTTAACAATAACTATATAAAATAATTTTCTAGTATATACCCTAGTGGTTTTAGAAGCACAGACTCTGCTATCAAGCACTGCATGAGTGCATGCTAACTTGCTTCAGTCATGTCTGACTTTTTACGACCCTACGGACTTTAGCCAGCCAGACTCTTCTGGCCATGGGAGTCTCCAGGCAAGAATACTGGAATGCCTTGCCAGACCCTCCTCCAGGGTATCTTCCCAACCCAGGGCTCAAACCCGCTGTCTCTTATGTCTCCTGCATTGGCAGGCAGGTTCTTTACCACCACAGCCACCTGGGAAGTCTACTGTGCCACCTCGAGTATTACTTAACCTCAGTAATTTCAGTTCTCTCATTTGTAAAAGAGAAACCATACCATAAATTATTTCACCTCTGCAAAAACCCTTATACAAACTCTGTTTTACGTGTTAGATGCTCAGTCATCTCTCTCTGTGACCTCATGGACTGTAGCCTGCCAGGCTCCTCTGTCCATGGGATTCTCCAAGCAAGACTAGAGCAGGTTGTCATTCCCTTCTCCAGGGGTCCTTCCTGACCCAGGGATGGAACCCAGGTCTCCTGCAGTGCAGGCAAATTCTTTACTGTCTGAACCACCAGGGAAGTTCAAATGCTTAATAAATGGTAGTAACTATTAATTTTAGGATACTAATCTCTAAAAGGTATAATTTAACATAATTACGTAAAAATACTGAAGTTTAAAAAAAGTTTTCAGGACTCAAAATTTCCAAGTCCTATGCAAACCTTGCAAGAAATATTTTGATTACATTATATGGCACCCCACTGCAGTAGTCTCGCCTGAGAAATCCTAGGGACAAAGGAGGCTATTTAGTCACAAAGAGTTGGACACAACTGAGTGACTGATCATACACACACACATGAAAATCAACATAACAAAGCACAGTTTATACACTGGCCAGTGTCAGGGCTAAAACAGAAGAAACCACATAGGATTATAATGAAGTACTCATCCAATGTGCAGGGTGAAATGTTTCACCAACTGGTGTGAAAGGTGAAGAGGGTATCGAGAAGGACTGAAGCATCTAATAGGGCAGAATGCGATGAGGATCTGAACATAAAATCAGTCAGGCTTTATTCAGAATTGGAGGTCTTGTGAGCTAGAATAACACTGTTTATTTGAACATGATAGGTTTAACAAAATCTACATACGTTTTCTAATAACTCATATGACAATAACGTATAATAGTTATCATAGGAAGGAGCTTATCATCACTGCCAAAGTATCAACAAAAGTACTACTACAGCAATATTTTTTAAATGTCTCTGTTGCCTGAAAGAACAAGACAGTATTAGAGACAGGCCAATAATAGAGAATTTCAATGGCCAGGCTTACTTGGGTAAATTACTTAAGCTCTCAGTGCCTTAGTTTCATCATCTTTAAATGGGGTAATAATAATACCTTCTTTAAAATAACTGCTATAAGAATTAAATGAGTTAATATAGGCAAAGCACTTAAAACAGTGTTATAGTTATCATCATTACTTTTATTATTATTACTAGACACGAAACTTCACACAGTTGTTTGCCATGCTGAGTAGACTGGAAGATCAGCCTGCCAATACCCTGAGCCACAACACTGGACTGATATTAAAAGTACACTGGCAAATCTGAGGGCTATGCCAAAGGGCTACTCAAGACCCTAACTAAAAGTAACCAAGTTTACTTTAGCTCTGTTTTGAATCAGCCCATTTTATTAGATTTTAGTTTCTCAATTATTTTGGGTATTCTCTGAGCTGATTATCTAAAGAGATCCTTGCAAAGCATCCAGAAGAATACTACCCATAGAAGTAATAAAGTAACCAAATTCAAATCAAGTTACCAAATTAGACCTTGCTTTTAAACTGGGCAGGGAGGGGAACCAACTCCAAGATTTGATACCTCTTCAACACCAGACAGCTTTGCTTTAAGTTCTCTGATGGTGGAGTCTCCTTTGTATTTCCTTTCAGTGAGGTCTTTATTAGCCGTTTCTAACTCAGACAATCTGTTCTGTAGCTGCTGCATGTTCCGTTGATGAAGGATTTCTAAATCTTTCTTCTGTTGTTCATGTTGCTGTTGGTATTGAACCTGGGCCTATTACATAATAAAATACAGTACCAAAATTCAAAGAAAAAAATACAAATATGAGAAGATTTGAGTAAAAAAAATCTTAATTATTCTTCTTTGTAAGATTTCCCTGCTTTTAAGAGATTCTATTTTCAATTATGGATTTTATGAAAAAGAAAGGTTAACAAAACAAAGGCAAATTTACCACTGTGATCTTGTTCATAATTTCTTCTTCTCCTAAACCCACCTGTTTAGAAGTAATGGCCTTCAATTTAAGGGAAGAATGGTATGTGTTAAGGGGGGAAAAAAGCAAATTGCAAACACTATGTATAGTGTCAAACTACCCCCATGAAAAGAAAAATGAGCAGGTACATAAGGAACTTTCAGTATTTGCTTTAAACCACACTATTCTGTTTCCGTTTTTTACAACTAGTATAAATGTTTTCTAATTAAAAAAAAAATCTAAACTTACAGTAAAATTGACAAGGTACTGCTCAGTCTTACATTTAGTTGTTAAATTTCACTATCAACAATAAATTTCACTATCAAAAATAAAAACAATACAACAAGAACATGGTTGTAACTCTGAAATCTTTGTTTACCTGTTTGTATCATATCAAAAATCTATCTTAATAATTTCTGTCATGAGACATAGACGGCATTATGTTAAGTGAAATAAGTTACAGTAAGACAAATACTGTATGATATCACTTATACGTGTAATCTAAAAAACTACAACGAACTAGTGAATAAAACAAAAAAGAAGCAGACTCACAAACAGAACAAACTAGTGGCTATCAGTTCGGAGAGAGGGAAAGTCTAGGGGCTACACAGCATTAGAGGATTAAAAACAGGATTATTATGGGATTATATAAAATTGTGTGTGTGAAACGTTTCAAAATTATAAAGCGCAATAGAATTTAAAGACTTTCATTCAATAAAAAAAATTTTAAATAATTTCTGTTGATGAACACTGCTGCTGCTGCTAAGCTACCTCAGTCGTGTCCGACTCTGTGCGACCCCTTAGACGGCAGCCCACCAGGCTCCCCCGTCCCCAGGCAAGAACACTGGAGTGGGTTGCCATTTCCTTCTCCAATGCATGAAAGTGAAAAGTCAAAGTGAAGTTGCTCAGTCGTGTCCGACTCTTAGCGACCCCATGGACTGCAGCCCACCAGGCTCCTCCGTCCATGGGATTTTCCAGGCAAGAGTACTGGAGTCGGGTGCCATTGCCTTCTCCATGATGAACACTAACAAGCCTAAATACATTTTAAAAATAAAAAATATTTTTCTAATTATGCAAGCTATACATTCTTTTAAAAGGCATAAAGAAAGAATCACAAATCCAGGGAGTCATTATAAATATTTAGGAATATTCCTTTCCAGCTATTTATATACTTAAAACTGACATCATACAAATACACATAACACATAGCTAAATTTAACAAATTGAGACCAAGCACTTTACACAATTATGCTTTTTAATCCTTTAGCACTTGCACTTCCTCATATCGATAAAAACTCTTTGTAAATACTTTCAATATCCACACAGTACCCCAATCCATGGCTATACCATAATGCAATTAACCCCTGCCCTACTATGGATACTGAGTTTCCAATTTTTCACTATTACAAATAAAACCATGGTTAAAATTTTTCTTCATAAGCATAAATCCAAATTCAGATTATATGTAAATAAATATAAAGCTTGGTACTAGTTACAAATACCACATTCCAGAAAAGTTGTATTCATTCAAAAATTCCTAACACAAAAGCAGGGGAGTGTCTCTCATAAAATACTTAGGATATTTTCCATGATTATTTTAGGACTTTCCTCATTTTTGGAAAACTGAAATGGAGAGAAGAAAGAAGCACAAGAAATAAAATAGGAAAGAGTCCATATAAAACTGAAAATGCAACCATGGAAGAAAACACTGAAGGAGCAATCAAGGGAGAAAAGCAACAATGAACAAACTGGTTTATGATGCTAACTGTAACTGTCTAAGAGGGTAACCAAACACACTGAAGGCAACAAGAGGCCAAAGACTGCAAAAATAAAGAACTGGCTTTATCCCTGTGATGATCAGAATTTCAGAACTTTTGTTTAAAAAAAAAAAAGTGTAATGGATAGAATTTCAACATTTACATTTTCTGCTTTGTTTATTTCAGGTGATTCTGATGCACACTAAAGCCTTACAATCACTGCCCTATAGAGTATCTATCAGCAGGAAGAGAGGAGCAGCTTGCTTGGTTTTAAAGTCTCAAAGCACTGATTCACAAGCCTATTAGAAAAATGCAGTAAGGAATGCAAACAAATCCTTCAGTCGTTTTTGTGTTATACACAAATATACTTAAAGATGAGACTTTCAGAACCTAACCTGTTTGAAAATAGAGGCAAAAAATACTTAACAAACAATAGAAATTAATGAAATCAGATGGGAGCGTAGAGACAGTGCAGAACTAATTAATGAAACAAAGAACTGCTTCTTTAAAAATACTAAAGAAAACAAACTATCAACTCTCATTAAAAAAAGACAATTAAGAACATAGGAGAAATGGTATGGAGATTTTAAAAACTGTAAGACTGCTTATAAGATATTTTACTAATTAAATACAAACATGAAATAAATGGATTTTTAATGAAATATAAACTAACATAACTCAAGGAAAAACAGAAAATCCAACAGGACCGATAGGGACTTCCCTGGTGATCCAGCTGTTATAAGACTCCAAGCTCCCAAAGCAGCAAGCTCGAGTTCAATGCCTGACTGGAGAACTATGATCCCTCATGTCAAAACTACTGAGCCCACACGTTCCAGAGCCAACGTGCTGCAAGCAGAGACCTGCACCTACAACAAAAACCCGCCAAAGCCCCCAAAAATACACACACACAAAAAACAAAACAAAAAAGAAAAGAATAAAAAATCATGAAGGAAACGGGAAAGAATCTAAAGAAAAATGCCTTAAGAAGGCATCATACCCAAATGGTAAAAGGCTAATTCTATCAGGCCTTCAAGGAACAGATAATTCTTCATTTGACTGTTTCAAAGCATAAAGAAAACCAGAAAATGTTTTCATACCTTTCATGACACTAGCATAATTCTAATACCACAGTGCAAAACCTATCACTGTAATTAGCAGACTAAGATAGGAAAAGAGTAAACTCAAACCAATCTCACCTATGAATATATACACAAATGTTCTAAATTAAATATTAGCAAATTCATTCAACAGGATATTAAAAATCTCTGAATACATATTATTCAATGAATTCAAAGATGGTTCCACTTTTAGAAATCTATCATTATCATTAATATATTAGAAAAGTGAAAAAAACGATATTATTTGGTTCAATCTCCAAAAGTCACTCCGTCTGACCTAGCTAGCATTCTTTGGATGCCAGACAGAAGAAAATTTTCTCAAACACAGAGTAAATATCACATATAATGGAAAGATAATTTAGTTATTTATCAAAAAACATTACCAAAGTTAATATACATAAATCTCTTGCATTTCTATACAGTAACAATGAAAGATCAGAAAGAGAAATTAAAGAAACAATCTCATTTACTATCTCATCAAGAAAAATAATTATTCTACACAAGGAGGAAAAAGATCTATACTCTGAAAACTATAAGATGCTGATGAAAGAATCAAATATGACACAAACAGATGAAAAGATATACCATGTTCTTGGATTTGAAGAATCAGTACTGGCAAAAATGACTAGCCAAGGCAATCTACAGTTTCAATACAATACCTATAAAATCACAAATATCATCTTTCACAGAACTAGAACAAAATTTTTTTTAGTTTGTATGGAAACACAAAAGACCCTGAGTAGCCTAAGCAATCCTAAAAAAGAAAAACAGAGATGGAGGAATCAGGCTTTCTAACTTCAGACAATACAGCAAAGCTACAGTCATCAAAACCATATGGTACTGGCACAAAAACAGAAATATCTATCGATGGAACAAGATAGAAAGCCCCAAAATACACCCATGCACCTATGGTCAATTAAACTACAGCAAAGGAGGCAAGAATATACAAATAGAATGAAACCAGAACATTCTCTAACACCATACACAAAAATGAACTTACAATGGATTAGACCTAAATGTAAGACCAGATACTATAAAGCTCTTAGAGGTAAACATAAGCAGAGCACTCACTGACATAAATTGAAGCAACATCTTTTTGGATCCACCTCCCAAATTAATGAAAGCAAAAAGCAAGGTAAACAAATGGGACCTAATTAAAGATTCTGCATAGCAAAGAAAACCATAAACAAAATTAAAAAATAACCCAAGTGAGAGAAAGTATTTGCAAATGAAGCAGACTGTTACGGAATTTATCTCCAAATGACACGAACAGTTTATACAGCTCAACATACTAAAAACAAAAAAAATCAAAAAATGACAGAAGATCTAAGTAGATATTTCTTCAAAGAAGACACACAGATGGCCAAAAAGCACATAAAAAGATGTTCAACGTTGCTAATTATTAGAGAAATGCAAATCAAAACTATAATGAGGTATCACCCACACCAATAAGAATGGCCATCATCAAAAAGTCTACAAACAATAAATGCTGGAGAGGTATGGAGAAAAGGGAACACTGTTGCTAAGAATGTAAACTGGTATAACTGCTACAGAGAACAGTATGAGTTTCTTTAAAAAACTAAAAATACAGAACTACCATATGACTCAGCAATCCCACTCCTAGACGTATATCCAAGGAAAACCATAATTTGAAAACATACATGTACCCCAATATTCACTGTAACACTATTTACAATAGCCAGGACATGGAAGCAACCTAAATGTCCATCACAGAGAAATGGATAAAGAAGATGTGTTACACATATACAACGGATTCTTCAGTTCAGTTCAGTTGCTCAGTCGTGTCCAACTCTTCTCGACCCCATGAAGGAGCAGGCCAGGCCTCCTTGTCCATCACCAACTCCCAGAGTGCACTCAGACTCACGTCCATCGAGTCAGTGATGCCATCCAGCCATCTCATCCTCTGTCGTCCCCTTCTCCTCCTGCCCCCAATCCCTCCCAGCATCAGAGTCTTTTCCAATGAGTCAACTCTTCGCATGAAGTGGCCAAAGTACTGGAGTTTCAGCTTTAGCATCATTCCTTCCAAAGAAATCCCAGGGCTGATCTCCTTCAGAATGGACTGGTTGGATCTCCTTGCAGTCCAAGGGACTCTCAAGAGTCTTCTCCAACACCACAGTTCAAAAGCATCAACTCTTCAGTGCTCAGCCTTCTTCACAGTCCAACTCTCACATCTATACGTGACCACAGGAAAAACCACAGCCTTGACTAGACGGACCTTTGTTGGCAAAGTAATGTCTCTGCTTTTCAATATGCTATCTAGGTTGGTCATAATTTTCCTTCCAAGGAGTAAGCGTCTTTTAATTTCACGGCTGCAGTCACCATCTGCAGTGATTTTGGAGCCCCAAAAAATAAAGTCTGACACTGTTTCCACTGTTTCCCCATCTATTTTCCCATGAAGTGATGGGACCGGATACCATGATCTTCGTTTTCTGAATGTTGAACTTTAACGGAATCTTAGTTAACCATTAAAAAGAATGAATGTCATTTGCAACAACATGGATGGATCTAGAAATTATCATACTAAATGAAATAAGTCAAAGACAAATAGCATATATCACCTATATGTAGAATCTAAAAAAATGATACAAATGAACTTACAAAACAGAAACAGAAACGATTCTGAAAACAAACTTATGGTTACTAAAGAGGAAAGCTGGAGGAGAGATAAATTAGAGGAGTTTGGGATTAACAAATATACACTATTACATATAAACAGATAATAAACAAGGATCTACTGTATAGCTCAGAGACCTGTACTTAATGTTGTGTAATAACCTATGTGGGAAAAGACTCTGAAAAAGAATGGATATACACAAACGTTTAACTGAAATCCTTAGTGGCTCAGATGGTAAAGAATCTGCCTGCAACACAGGAGACCGGGGTTCTATCCCTGGGTTGGGAGGATTCCCTGGAGAAGGGAATGGCAACCCACTCCAATATTCTTGCCTGGGAAATCCATGGACAGAGGAGCCTGGTGGGCTGCAGTCCTAGGGGTCGCAAAGAGATGGACATGACTGAGCAACTAACACTTTCATTTTTTTCATAACTGAAATCACCTTGCTATATACCTGAAACTAACACTAACATTAAATCGACTATACTCCAATACAAAATAAAAAATTTTTTAAAAGACTAGATCAAGATAAGGATTCCACCATTACCACTTTCTGTATAAGGGAAAAAGGCAAACCTTCAGAAGAAACAAATTACCATTTTTTATAGTTTATCTATTTGAAAAATCTAAGACAATTAACTCCAAAACTACTAGGTTGGCCAAAAAGTTCCTTTGATTTTTAAGTAACAATAAAAGACACATTTTTCGTTTTCACCAAGAATGTTATAGAACAATGTATTCACCATTTTGTTGCACTATCTTCTGCCATTTTTCAGGCAACTTCGTAATTCCATCTTCCCAAAACCTTTTATCTTTTTGAGTAAAGAACTGATCAAGGTATCTTTTACAATCTCCCAGGGAATGGAAAATTTCTTCCATTAAGATAATTTTATAAAGACCAAAATATCATGTTGATGTTTGGTAGAAACTAATGCAATACTGTAAAGCAATTATCCTCCAATTAAACATAAATAAAGACCAAAATAAACAGAAATCTGAAGTTACAATGTCTGGTGAATACAGCAAATGAGTCAGAATTTTCCAGCCAAACTGCAAGTTTTTGCCTGGTAATCAAAGAAACATGCAGTCTTGTGGTATCCTGATGGTAGATTGTGTGTTTTCCATTGACTGATTCTGGACAGTTTTGTCGAGTGCTGCTTTCAGTTGGTCTAACTGAGAACAGTACTTGTTGGAATTAATCCAACAAGTGTGGTTTCCAGGAAGGAGCTCATAATAGATAATTCCCTTCCAATTCCATCATATTCATAACATCACCTTCTTTGGATGAAGATCAGCCTTCATGTGGTTGGTGGTGGTTCCTTTACATTGCCCCGCGATCTCTTCCATTCCACATTATTGCACAATATCCACTTTTCACTGCCTGTCACAACTGGCTTTAAAAAGAACTTTCTCATTATGCTTAAGTAGGGAATTGCATGTGGAAATATGGTCAAAAAGGTTTTTTTTTCACTTAACCCAAACAAAGTGATTAACATAACCAAGCTGATGCAAATGATTTTCAACACTTGATTTGAATATTTTGAATATGTCAGCTGTCTCCTCGTGGTATAGTGCTGACTGATCTCAAATAATGTCTTGATTTGATTGCTATAAATTTCAAGTGGAGCCTGAATGAGGGCATGGCAACCCACTCCAGTATTCTTGCCTGGAGAATCCCCATGGACGGAGGAGCCTAGTGGTCTACAGTCCACAGGTTCACAAAGAATTGGACATGACTGAGCAACTAAGCACATAATATCCTTACTTTGCACCAGAAATGAAAAGGCAAGCCATAGACAAAAAATATTCACAATGCATATATCTGACAAAGGATTCATGTTCAGAATATACAAAGAACTCTTATAAATCAATAAGGAAAACCATTAACTGCCCAATTAAAAATGGGCTGAAGGACTTCCCTGGTGGTCCAGTGGTTAAGAATCCATCTGCCAATGCAGAGGACACGGGTACGATCACTAGGACAGGAAGACTGCACACGCCACAGGGCAACTGAGCACATGAACCACAGCTACTGAGTCTCCACTCAGCCCACAGGCTCCAACCACTGAAGCCCACACACCCTAGAGCCCGTGCTCCGCAACAAGAGATGCCGTCAACCACAGTGAGAAGACCAGCACTGCAACCAGGGTAGCCCCTGCTCGCCACAACTAAAGAAAGCCGGCACAGAGCAATAACCCAGCACAGCCAAAAATAAATAAATAAAACTTTAAAAAAATGGGCTAAAGACACGAATGGGCACTTCTCAAGAAAACAGCCAAAAGATCAATATGCATACAAAAAAAAAATGTTCATTATTATGAGGTACCACTATACACCCACTGAATGGCAGTGTGACCTAAATATCCACTTTGGAAAATTGTGACAGTTTCTACGAAAGCTAAACATATGCCTACGCTAGAACCTAGCCATTCTAGTCCTAAATATTGTATATACCCAAGTAAAATGAGTACATATGTTCACAAAGACACTACAAGAAAGTTCGTAACAGTTTAATTAATAATAGCAGAATGTCAGAAACAATTCAAATGTCTACCAAGAGGAAAACAGATAAATTATGGGATATTCATAGAATAGAATCCTACACAACAACAAAAAGAACACAAGAACATAATCTCAGAGACACTATGTTACTGAGTAAAGTAAGCCACACACAAATTAGAATATACAGCATGTGTCCATTTATCTAAAGTTAAAGAACAAGCAAAACTAATCAATGATAACCAAAGTGATACGCCTTCTGTGAGAGTAAAATGGATTGGGAAGGCACAAGGGACCAGAGAGGAGTGATACAATTTTCTGAATCTTAATTTAGGTGAAAAGTAGACATAAACTGTTACCAAGTTGTACCCTTAAAAGCAAACCTTAAGTAAAGCGCATAAAAATAAAAATAAAATTTAATGTTAAGTAACAATTTAACATTAAAGAAATTAATGATATAAAAGGTATAAAATAAATCCACACTACAAAGCAGTAAAAAAAAGTCACACAGAAAAAGCAAAAGATTTAAAATATAATCCACGGAAGAAATACAAGGGGCTAAAGTCATATTAAAAGATACTTATCTTCACTAAAAAAAATCTAAGAAATGTAAATTAAAACTAACACTACTACAATACCTATCATGTAGCAGATACTGAGAAGGCTGACAGCATCAGGAATACATGAAAGTATGGCCATACGCTATCTTTGGGGTTCTATTTGGTACAGCCTTTTTGGGTGGCAAGTTTGCAATATCCATTAATATTTTATATGGATATATTGTACTCACTTCTAGGAATAAAAATGTTCACTGCAGTACTATTTGCAATAACCAAAATTTAAAGCATTTCAATCTCCACCAGTTAGGTAAGTTCTTAAATAATTTCCTCTTCTTGAGCCATTTCCAAACTGATAAAAAATGGTATCTATGATATTGTAAGGATAAAAAAAATTACAATCACTGTATCCAGTTGACCTCATTGTTGCTGTTCAGTCGCTAAGTCTACCTGACCCTGCGACCCCATGAACTGCAGCAAGCCAGGTTTTCCCATCCTTCACCATCTCCCTGAGTTTGCTCAAACTCATCTCCATTGAGTAAGGGATGCCATCCAACCATCTCATCCTCTGTTCCCCCCTTCTCCTCTTGCCCTCAATCTTTCCCAGGTTCAGGGTCTTTTTCAATGAGTTGGCTCTTCACTTCAGGTGGCCAAAGTATTGGAGCTTCAGCTTCAGCACCAGTCCTTCCAATGAATATTCAGGGTTGATTTCCTTTAGGATTGACTGGTTTGCTCTCCCTGCTGTCCAAGGGACTCTCAAGAGTCTTCTCCAGCACCACAGTACAAAAGCGAAAATTCTTCAGTGCTCAGCCTTCTTTATGGTTAAACTCTCACATACATGGGCTTCCCTGGTAGCTCAGCTGGTAAAGAATCTGCCTGCAATGCAGGAGACCCTGTTTCAATTCTTGGGTCAGGAAGATCCCCTGGAGAAGGGATAGGCTACCCCACTCCAGTATTCTTGGGCTTCTCTCTTGGCTCAGCTGGTAAAGAATCTGCCTGCAATGTGGGAGACCTGGGTTGGGAAGATCCCCTGGAAAAGGGAACCCACTCCAGTATTCTGGCCTGGAGAATTTCATAGACTGTATTATATGTAGTCCATGGCATTGCAAAGAGTTGGACATGACTGAGTGGCTTTCACTTTCGACTATATGGACCTTTGTCTGTAAAGTGATGTCTCTGCTTTTTAATACACTATCTAGGTTTGTCGTAGCTTTTCTTCCAAGGAGCAAGCATCTTTTAATTTCGTGGCTGCAGTCACTGTCTGCAGTTATTCTGGAGCCCAAGAAAATGATATCTGACACTGTTTCCACTTTTCCCCCATCTATTTGCCATGAAGTGATGGGAACCTCGTTAGCTTAGTGAGTGAAGTCGCTCAGTCATGTCTGACTCTTTGCGACCCCATGGACTGTAGCCTACCAGGCTCCTCTGTCCATGGGATTTTCCAGGCAATAGTCCTGGAGTGGATTGCCATTTCCTTCTCCAGGGGATCTTCCCAACCCAGGGATCGAACCCGGGTCTCCCACATTGTAGACAGACACTTTACCATCTGAGCCACCAGGGACAAATCTCCCAATTTATATATTTCTAAATTTATAAATATAAACAAGTATTTATAAATTATATACTATTCACATATAGAGAGAAAAATTTGGGAAAACAAACATCAGAATGTTTAGAAGTTATCTCTGGGTAGTTAAGATTTTTAAGGAGAGACAATTTTTACATACTTTTGTACTGTTTGAAAATTATTAACAAAATGACTAACAACAGTAACAAAATATTTTTCCATTTTTTAATATTCATACCTGCAAAGCTTTTTCCTTCTCATTCGTTAGTTCCTGAGAATGCTTATTTGACAATGTTGCTGTGTGCGACGCCCATTCATTCCGTAACTTATCTAATTCTTGGATCTTTTCTGATAATGTCTATAGTAGAGTTCAGTACAAAATATTAAAATTCTTGAATATGTTATTAGATTGGAACATGATCATATTTGCAAAGCATATAAAAGAAAATGAAATCACACCTTTTCTTACATTCAAAGTCTTTTCTTACATAGATTTCTCTGTATTTAAAGAAATTAAGATTAGAATAAAAGCAATTTTAGAGTTAACACAGCCCACAGTATACTATCACTAACCTTTTAGTTAAATCTGGCTCTTCACCACTCAATCCTCTCCTCTGGCATTAAGAAATAAAGCAACCCAGGGTAGAGCAAGTCAGTCATAAGTAGTACAGATGACCCTTAAACAATACACAGGTTTGAAATGTATAGATACATTTATACTCAGTTTTTTTTCCAATAAATACGTACTACAGTACTACACAATCCATGGTTGGCTGAACCTGAGGACGTGGAAACACAGGTATGGAGAACTGACTACAGACTTATACAAGGACTTTCAACTGTGCAAAGGGCTGATGTCCCTAACCCCTGCGTTGTTCAAAGGTCAACTGTAGTTTACTTATACACCTAAAAACCAGTAACACAGGTTCCCAAGATGGTCCATATGGTGCAGAAAAATTTTCTACCTGAAGCCATGCAGCTTATCAGATACTTTTATCCTCAATTTCAAGGAGAAGCTATTATTGAAATGATGATTAATCTATCAGAATTAATTCTAAACAGAAGGAAGGAAAGATTTAGAAGACAGGAACTAAAATGCCATTTAGACAAGAAGAATGAGGTGAAAAAAAGAGGAGCAGAACATGTGACAAATACTATACATTATTTAATGAAGACTTGGAGAGAATGTGTCATATACTGGGGATAACAGAAATGTTTGGAGAGAATAAGAAGAAGCACAGATTAAGACAATTAACTGGTAGGCGAAGGGTGACAAAAAGGATGAATTCAACAGTAGCATGCTTTGAAAATAAAAATACATAAAAGCCTAGACTTGATTTAAGAAGCAATTCAGAGCCCATGTTTGGATGACTTACAAAGAAAAAATCAAACTTGAATTACCTTTTGGGTGAAATTCAGTTGCCTGGTAACATCATCCAGCGATTGTGTTAATGATAATTTTTCTTCCTATTTATAAAAATAATAAAATTATGCAGCTTACAATTTAATCATCTGTAGCTGGGCTACACAAAGTACAATGAAGTATACAGCATCAGCACCAGCCTGGGCGTTTGTTAGAAAGACAGAATCTCAGGCTCCACCTCAGACCTTCTGAGTTAGAATCTGCACTGGCAAGACCTCTGGATTTGCCTAACCTTAAATCCAGAGATGTCCTGATTCATAGTATTTGACTTTCTAAAAATTCTCAAGAGGCATCCCAATGTTGTTTTCTTGAGCGTGTATTTTATATAGTTATAGAGCACTTTGTAATCTTCAAGATACTTTCATATATTTTATCTCATTTAAGATAGCTCAGAGGGTAAATATTTCCATACATATCCACAAGCTAATGAAACCAAGACACCATGAGCTTAAGTGACCTGCTCAAGGTCACAGAAAATTAGTAAAAACCCTGGGACCTAAGTTTCTTAATTCCTGATCTGTTTTATCTTCTAGTACTGTGCCTAACTAAAACAATAAAATAAAGTCACTGTGTGTTATAAAAATTTCTTGGATACCTTTAAAAAGACTTTATTCAGAAAATAAAATCTAGTAGCAATATAGCTTTTCAGTGGATTACCAGAGAGCTTTGGGACTTATTTTAAGAAAACAATTTAAATTTAAATCTTACCTTACTACATTTCAAACAGTCTGCTAGAAACTTCTTTATTTCCACATCATTTCCAGGTAAAAGTTTTAGTGAGAGGTGTGTCAGATGCTTAAAAGGATTTGTCTCTACCACATTTAAAAGAGCAGGTGAGTTATCCAAAATAGCTTCTGTAGAAACTAACTGCAGCAAAAACCTTTGAAGAGAAAGTATCACATAACACATTTATGAGACAGTGACAACTCTCCCATTGAATAATGAGCCCCACTGGATTATCAGTGATTAAAAGGATCAGCAAAGGGAGCATGCTGGAATCATAGGGGCCAACATGAAAGGACTCCCAACAGTAAAACTGGATTAGTGTAAATAGCAAAATGGATACTTATCTACTGATTGAAAACAGTGAATATATAAATCTCCATGAGTTCATAATGAGAAACAGATAAGGAGAGAAAGCAAAAGACTTAACACAAAAACAAATCAAAACCCACTGAAACCAGAAAACTAACTAGAGTAACAATCCTCACTCTGAAAACCGACAATTTAAAAATAAGAACTGAGCATTTATCCCTTTCTCTAAGAGTTTTCATAGTAATCAAATAGCTCTTACTGATGAAGGAAGTTATTTTTCATAGAAGAATTATACCTAATAAATACAGAAAGATGGAATTGGAAAAACATAATTTTGTACTTACTAATGAAATAATTCATTCAAACAAGAATCACCAACTGATGAAACTTATAGATAAAAGGTTGGAAAGCTTTACAAAGAAAGGATCAGGTGTTAGCACTAAACAAATATGGATACACTTGGACCCAAAATCTTCTTTGTCCAAGTTCATCAGAAAAACATATACTTGAACACTAACAACAAACTATCAAAAAGAGAAACTACGGGAACAATTCCACTTACAACTGCAGCAAAAAGGATAAAATGTCTAGGAATAAACCTACCTAAAGGAGAAGGCAGACCTGTAATCTGCGAACTGTAACACAAGACACTGATGAAAGAAATCAAAGACAATAGAGATGGAAAGATATACCATGGATTAATTAGTGTAAATAGTGAAATGGATTGAAAGAATATTGTTAAAATAACCACACTACCCAAGGCAACTGACAGATTCAGGGCAATCCCCATCCATTCTCCAAGGGCATTTTTCACAAAACTAGACCAAAAAATTTTTTAATTTGTATGGAGAAGGAAATAGCAACCCACTCCAGTATTCTTGCCTAGAGAATCCTGTGGACAGAGGAGCCTGGTGGGCTGCCATCTATGGGGTCACACCGAGTCAGACACGACTGAAGCTCCTTAGCATGCATGCATGCTTTGGAGAAGGAAATGGCAACCCACTCCAGTGTTCTTGCCTAGAGAATCCCAGGGACGGAGGAGCCTGGTGGGCTGCAGTCTATGGGGTCGCACAGAGTCGGACACGACTGAAGCTCCTTAGCATGCATGCATGCATTGGAGAAGGAAATGGCAACCCACTCCAGTGTTCTTGCCTAGAGAATCCCAGGGACGGAGGAGCCTGGTGGGCTGCAGTCTATGGGGTCGCACAGAGTCAGACACGACTGAAGCTCCGTAGCATGCATGCACGCATTGGAGAAGGAAATGGCAACCCACTCCAGTGTTCTTGCCTAGAGAATCCCAGGGACGGAGGAGCCTGGTGGGCTGCAGTCTATGGGGTCGCACAGAGTCGGACACGACTGAAGCGACTTAGCAGCAGCAGTGGCATGGAAACATAAAAGACCTCGAATAGGCAAAACAATCTTGAGAAAGAAGAACAGACTACTTAGACAAATCATGCTTCCTATCTTCAGACCTTACTAAAAGCTTTGAAGTCAGAACAGTCTGGTTTGGCATACTGGCACATAAACAGTCACTGATCAATAGAACAGAACAGAACCCAGAAATAAACCCACACACTTATTATTAACTAACATACCACAGAGAAGGCAAGAATACACAATGGGGAAAGACAGTCTCTTCAGTAAGTAGTGCTGGAAAACTGGACAGCTACATGTAAAAGAACAATATAGAACATTCTCTAACATCATACATAAAAATAAAACTCGGATTTCCCCAGTGGTCCCTGGAGCTCAAACAGTAAAGAATTTGCCTGCGATGCAGGAGACCAGGGTTCAATCCCTGGGTTGGGAAGTTCCTCTGGAGAAGTGAATGGCAATCCACTCCAGTATTCTTGCCTGGAGAACACCATGGACAGAGAAGCCTGGGGGGCTACAGTACGTGGGGTTGCAAAAAGTTGGACACAACTGAGCAACTAACACACACCCACCAATGATTAAGAATCTCCTTGCCAATGCGGACATGGGTTCAATCTCTGCTCTGGGAAGACTGCACATGCTGTGGGCGACTAAGGCCCTGCACCACAACCACTGATTCTGCTCTAGAGCTCACACACTGCAACTACGAAGACTGCGCCCT
This sequence comes from Bos indicus, assembly GCF_029378745.1. NCBI lineage: Eukaryota > Metazoa > Chordata > Mammalia > Artiodactyla > Bovidae > Bos > Bos indicus. The sequence goes on along the minus strand of NC_091762.1, from coordinate 43,566,278 downwards.
AGAGCCATGCTCAGTAAGAGAAGGCACCTCAATGAGAAGCCCACACACCACAACCAGAGAAAGTGCAGCAACGAAGACCCAGCGCAGCCAAATATAAATAAATAAATAGAGCTTTTAAAAATAAACTCAAAATGGATTAAAGACCAAAAGGTAAGACCAGAAATCATAAAACTCCTAGAAGAGAACATAGGTGGAACACTCTCTAACATAAATTGTAGCATTTTTTTTAATTTGTCTCCTAAAACAGAAGTAAATAAAAGTAAAAATAAACAAATGGGACCTAATCAAACTTAAAAAGCTTCTGCACAGCAAAGGAAAACACCAACAAAAGAGACAATCTACTGAACGGGAGAAGATACTTGCAAATGATATGACCAATAAGGGGTTAATATCCAAACTATATAAACAGCTTACACAACTCAATGTGAAAAAAATAAACAAACTGACTAAAAAATGGTCAGAAGACCTGAAAAGACATTTTTCAAAGACATACAGATAGCCAACAGGTACATGAAAAGATACTCGACATGGCTTATCATCAAGGAAATGCAAATCAAAACCACAATGAGATATTACATCTGTCAGAATGGCTATCATCAAAAAGAACACAAATAATGAATGCTGACAAGCATGTGGAAAAAAGGGAACTTTCCAACACCGCTGGACTGTGAAAAACAGTAGGGAGGTTTCTCAAAAAACTAAAAATAGAACTGTCATATGACCTAGCAATTCCATTCCTGGGTTCATATTTGAAATAAAAACACTAATTCAAAAAGATACATGAACCCCAATATTCATAGCAGTATTACGAAGCTTGGCTTAAAACTCAACAATCAGAAAACTAAGATCATGGCATCCAGTCCCATCACTTCATGGCAAATTCATGGGGAAACAAAGGAAACAATGACAGACTTTATTTTGGGGGGTTCCAAAATCACTGCAGATGGTGACTGCAGCCATGAAATTAAAAGATGCTTACTCCTTGGAAGAAAAATTATGACCAACCAAGACAGCAAATTAAAAAGCAGAGATACTTTGCCAACAAAGGTCCGTCTAGTCAAAGCGATGGTTTTTCCAGTAGTCATGTATGGATGTGAGAGTTGGACTATAAAGAAAGCTGAGAGCTGAAGAATTGATGCTTTTGAACTGTGGTGTTGAAGAAGACTCCTGAGAGTCCCTTGGACTGCAAGGAGATCCAACCAGTCCATCTTAAAGCAAAGCAGTCCTGAATATTCATTGGAAGGACTGATGCTGAAGCTGAAACTCTAATACTTTGGCCACCTGATGCAAAGAGCTGACTCACTGGAAAAGACCCTGATGCTGGGAAAGATTGAAGGCAGGAGGAGAAGGGGACAACAGAGGATGAGATGGTTGGATGGCATTGCCGACTCAATGGACATGACTTTGGGTAAACTCCAGGAGTTGGTGATGGACAGGGAGGCCTGGCGTGCTGCAGTCCATGAGGTCGAAAAAGTAGGACACAACTGAGCGACTGAACTGAACTGAAGATATGAAGGCAACCCAAGTGTCCATCAACAGATGAATGAATCAAGAAGATGTGGAATACACATATTCTTGATATGTATGCGTATATATATAGATACACACAGTAGAATACTACTCAGCTATTAAAAAAGAATGAAATTTTGCCATTTACAACAACATGAATAGACCTAGAGGATATTATGCTAAAGTGAAATAAGTCAGGAAAGACAAATACTACATATCGCTTATATGAGAAATCTAAAAAATACAATAAACTAGTAAATATAACAAAAAGAAACAGAGATAGAGAACTAGTGGTTACTAGCAGGCAGAGGGAATGAGGAGGCAATTCAGGGATTGAGAATTAAGAGGTACAAACTGCAATGTATAAAATAAATAAGCTATTAGGATATATTGTAAAACACAGGGAACATGGCCAATATTTTGTAATAACTATAAATAGAATATAACCTTGGGAAAAAACACATACTTGATGCTATTAAATACTTCAGGTAACTTTAATGGCTTTGTCAAGATATGAAAATTAGGGGGTAAATATTTCTGGTTTTATAAATTTGAAATTTATGAAGCTCTTTGCACAGCTTTGAAAAGAGACACAGATACTCAAAATACATAAATATTTTGCCGTCTTCTTACAAAGACTCTTCTTACAAAGAAGAGTCTTTCTTGAGAAAAGTTTAATGATAATAGTGCTCTCCTGAGACTTACCTTGGAATTTCTTTCGCGTATTCTTGAGTACACTGCTGGAGGAGATCTATGAATTTTTGTGGGAAAGCTAAGAAGTCTACCAGAAGACCTTGCTGGAATTTTAAACTACACAGAAGACAGGAAAAGAAATTTTTTTTTTAGAATTTTAATTACTGTATGTAGTTATAAATAACATCCTGAAAGGTTATTTTTTTATTTACTGAACACCCATCATAGTCAAGAACTAAGCTAGGAAACTTTGATTTTTATAGAGCTTATTCAGTGGGAGGGAAAAGGTCAATAAATCTAGATAAAGCTCCAAATTTCTGAGCTGTTTTAAACAGAATGCTAATAATCTATGAAATATGTATTTTCAAAAACAGCCTGAAACATTACAGTATAAATAGTCCAGTGATCCCCAAATACTTAATTGTTCCTAATGAGTACGTGTTTCAAAGGAATAGCACTGATACATACATAAAACTTAAAAACTTACTTATTCTTAGATTAAATATAAGATCAGAAAAATAAATTTAGTTACCTCTGAAAATCTTCCTCTGAAATAACAAGGTTATACAGAAAAAATGGATCCGCATCATCAGTCAGACGGATAACTAAATCCTAAAAGAAAGACTGTTATTTTTGATGTTTTCAGTAGATCTGGCTTTCAGAGTAGTTTCTTCCTCCATGGAAGTGAAATCATAATAGCATCAATGTATCTCTGTTATAGCTCAGAGGGCTCTGCTTTCTGGTGCTGCTGGGTTTTAATGTCTTTGGGGATTTTAGCATCTTAAACAGCAATGGATACTCTGCTCCTTGAGAGCCACATGGGGTGCAAGGTGAGAAGTGATGGGGTCTATACTAGTTAATTAAATGCTAGGAGTTGAAAGCTGACGAGTATCATTCTATCAGAGGCTTAGGAAAGTTCAGACCTACCTCTTGCTCTACTAAGATAATATGACAAAAATATTTTTTACCACTGATGTCACATTCAAGTATATTTTCAGTTTCCCTCAAGTTAATTGTCTGGTATTTCCAAAATGGCAAATACATCAGCAGAAATGATAGTCATCTACCCAGGTAAGAAAGGAGCGTTTGTTTCTCAGGCAGAGGACAGGGGTATCAGGTGACAGGTTGCCAGGGTTTCTTCCTAGAAGCATATTCTCTACCACTCCAGGTGGCCACTGATGTGGAACCCCCATCTGTTTTCAAGTTTCAAACGAAGTGAATACCTTTCACAAAGACCACTTTTCAAGTAGTTAAATTTACTGTATGGCAGATCATCACAGCATCTAAAGCCAACAGGAAAGTCCTATACTTCAGAAAACACTGGCAGAAGGAAAACAGGACTAGCGAGATGTCAGAGCACTAATAAAGCATAAGCATTCAGGTTAAGAATAAGTTTCTGCCTTGAAATAAAATCTACTTGTGGCTACTGAGGAATTGCTAAGGTCCTAGAAAAATCTAAACCACTTATGAGTAGAGCTAGAAAATAAAGAGGTACAGCAGGCATAAGGAAAAATGTAAGAATATATACTCTCTTTCCCAGAAAATTTGTGGCTCAGCTGGTAAAGAATCCATCTGCAATGCAGGAGACCTGGGTTCGATCCCTGGGTTGGGAAGAGCCCCTGGAAAAGGGAAAGGCTACCCATTTCAGTATTCTGGCCTGGAGAATTCCATGGACTGTATAATCCACGGGGGTCAGTCCATGGGGTCTCAAAGAGTCGGACACGACTGATCGACTTTCACTCTCTCTTTTTCACCCTGGAAGATTAGCAATCTAGGTATTTGCTCTGTCTCAGAAGGCCCTGTTCTTAAAGCAGCTTTATTTAAATATTTTTTTAAACCCACCCCAAGATGCTTTTATAAAAAAAAACTGAAGCTGTCACTATTAGATCCTTGAATATGTTAAGGGAAAGCTATAACACAGAGAAAACAGATGTATTTCTTCACCCTCCTTTCTGTATCACATCTCTGTTAATGACTCACACTTTTAAATCAGATAAGACTGATGCTCTTAACAACTATTGTCAAAAGGCAAAAAGATTCAAGAATATCTCCCTGCAGTGCTTCAATTCATTCTATACTCACATTTATATGAAATACCAGTTCTACAGGATAGCAATATATATTTGAGTAACTTTAAAAAGTGCAATGAGGGAATTCCCAAGCAGTTAGGGACTCCAAGCTTCCACGGAAGGGATATGGGTGTGATCCCTGGACTGGGAACTAAGATCCCTCAAGCTATGTGATGCAGCCAAAAAACTGCAACGGGCAAAACCTAAGGAGACTGTTGTCCCAATCTCCAACTCTCGCATGCTTTAGAAATATATGGTATATCATCTCTCAGTTGTTGTCTTAGATTTTACCATCCCAGATCTGCAAGTTATTAAATGGCCCAAAATTAAAAAGCAAGATGATATTAACAAAAGATCTCACATTCTTAAAGAATTAAAACAACTATAATGTACTAAATTACCATTTTTCAGAAAAAGAAAAATATTTATTTCAAAATATATAATACCAACCTTTCTGTGAACGGGGTTAGAAACTGATTGTAGTTCAATGCTCAGTCTAATACTCACTCTCCTGTATGAAAAGATATGCCCAACTATCAGAAACATTCACATGCAGTAAATTATTACTACCATTTGTAGAGCTAACATTTTCCATTTTAAGCCACAAGATCCTCCACAGGTTGTCCCTAACTTATGAATACATGTTTGGAAAACTCGATGGATTTGAAATTTAACTTCCTGTTTTTCCACAAGTCATCAGGTTTTTAACCTGATGCTAAATTTTTTCTCTCCTGTAAAAAGAGGATGTTGTGAGGATTAAATGAGATAAATGATGTGGAATGCCTATTATTAGCTTGGTATACAACCTCACTGTACTGATTTTCAAATAGCATCTACTGAAAAGCAAACCATCAGGTTTACAACGATTTTTCACATAAAAATATGAACTGAAAATAAATAAAAAATAAAAAACTGAAATGACCAAATTAATTTGAGAATTAGAATACTCTGAATGTCTACAACCAAGGAAATAAGATAACATATTCACTTTCCTTATGTACACACACACACACACACACACTTTTCAGATCCACAAACTACATTGCTCAACGGACTCTCCATACAATGTAAGTACTATCAACAATTATCTATCTAATCCTAGAGTAACTCTAAACCCTAAAAGAAAAAAAAGAAAAAACACAGCTTTTTGCTCATTCTATACTGCATCTTAGAAAATTCAGTATCAAACAGAGGCATATAAATAAAGGTGTTCATAAACATTAATCAAACTGAGCAAAAATGTTAAAAAAAAAAAAACCTCAGGAAATAAAGGGGTAATGGTGAAAATACATCTCTGCACAAGTGGTTCTCAAACTATTCTGCTAGAATTAAATAATAATGGTCTTTTCCTGATGTGCAGGGAAAATAAACTGAATTTGTTCAATATTAAGTTATTTTTTTAAAGATGTATTTTAAACTTTTTTCACATTCTACCACAGAAGTACAGACATAACAACTGAGTGTTGATGGAAAAACCTGGTAATAGCTGACTCAGGCTAGATTCAATAGTTTAGTCTTTTATGCTCTGACTTGCAGTTTACATTGGTTCAATCCATGTCATTTTAGTTAAATTTCTTATTGAACATATGACTGGATGTTAAATTTTAGTTCACATGATGCGATTACCATAATTTGTATATTAATATCTAAAAAAGAACAGTACCGGTAAACAGCACAAAGACAGGAAGAATTATCTTTAAGTAAGAAAATGTTTCATTTCTATTTTTCTAGTATCTAAAGCAATATATGTGAAAATATTGAATTCCTACTCCAATTCCATTTACGTATTCTTAGGCAGTGGTGGGCAGGGGGGCGGAGGGGAGGAACACAACAACTTTCAATTTCCTAACTTATAAGAAAAGTGAATCGAGTCAGGTTTGTGAGGGCCATTCAGCTCTACAATGTCATTATGTTTGGTTTTCATCTTCTGAAGTTTTTCCTAGTACATACTGCCATAATGATATGACACTGTGGTTGATAACTTTACACTTTTTAAAATGTGTGGGTTTCTCAGGTAGCTCGGTGGTAAAGAATCCGCCTGCCAATGCAAGAGATGCAGGAAGATCCCCTGGAGTAGGAAATGGCAACCCACTCCAGTATTCTTGCCTACAGAATTCCATGGACAGAGGAGCCTGGCAGGCTACAGTCCATGGGGTCACAAAAAGTAGGATATGACTGAGCGAGTAACACACACATTTCAAAAGCCTATATGCATTAGATGACAGGAAGAAAAAGAGGAGAACCCCATAAGTTAAAACTATTTCCCATATTCAGTTCAAAAACCTCCAGAGCAATAACTTATAGGAAAATGTGAGCTTTCAGAGGATCTGAAATCAGAAATCTTTCTCCACTGTAATGGTGAACATCATAGGAACAGTATAAAACAAGTTTAAAAAACAATTTTTAAAGTGCTGTTTCTCAAAATAAATGTCATAAATCTGCTTAACATCCTTCCTGTCAGTTAGATTTCGCATTAGGAGAACTGGATCCTAGCCACCTCTGCCACCTAATAGTTCTGACCTTAAACTCTCAATTCAAACAAAAGCTGCTCTACGCCAGGTACTATGCTGGGTGCCAGGGATACAAACAGAAATAAACATGGTTCATGACCTCATATTGAGATGATATTAAATGACTTTATCCTAGATTTGCTTCTGATGGTATTCTAAGGCTTTAATACATACACTATTAAGTGTCTGCCAGGCACCCTGCTTATATCAACTTATTTAACAACAATGTTGTTAAGTAAATATTATCTCCATCATTCAAAGAAAGAACCTGAGATGCACAGAGTTGCAAATTTGGGTAAGGTCACACTACAGAGCCCAAATCTGAACTCAAATCTTTCTCTTTTACCATGCTATCTAACAAACAAATAAGGACAATTAATTTCAACTTAGGCAACTTTGAAAACGTCCTTATAAAGAAAGAATTTAAGACAGACATAGAAGTCGTGGAGAAAAAAGCATCTGAGGTAGAAGGGAGAGCTGGAGTAAAGGTAGAGTATTAATAGAGTATCAGGTGCACTCAGAGGATAGCACGTAGCCCTGCATGACTGCTATATTGGGAAGAGGAGCTTAGGGGAAAAATAAAATGAAAAAGCAGGCTGGTGTCAAACCATGGGCTTCAAAATTTTGTACCACTTTTCTCCAGACATAGTTCTCTGAGCCCTACCACTGTCTTCAACTGAAGTTCCTTTTTCTCTATGACTTTAGTTCCTTTACTTTACTTCATGCATTAATCACTCTTCAATAATAGCTAATGGTTAGTGAATGCTCTTATGTGGGGAGCGAGCTCCACCCGTGGCAAAGGTCATGAGGAAGGAGGCTTGACATACGCAAAGGCGGGATCAAGCCTCAGGAGTCTCCCTGGAAATTCTCGAGCCATCTACCCCCAAAACCAGAATCTGCCTACTTTCTGCTTTGTGCTTTCACCTACACCTCTGACTTTACGGGGGGCTGTCCCCCACTACCTCTCTGAAAAAAGAGTTAGCTTACAGCTCCAGTTAATAATTCCTGGGTGTGACAGTGTTTCAACCTACAAACTCCCTTGGAAGTCCTCTAGCCTGCCTGAATAGGTTTTTCCAGCCACATGTGATTGCTCAGAGCCTCCAAACTGTGAGAGGCATGAGATGTTCTAAACTGTCTAAATACAGATTCCTTTGAGCAGTCAAAAGATTGATTAGAAATTGTATTGGTGAAGGGATTTTCACTTGTTGGGCCAATGTTTGCTGCTAAGTCTCCATATCCCTTACCTGCTGTGTCCCTGGCAGTGTATTGATTAATATAGTTGGTGTAAGTAGTAGCTTTAATGTTTGTAACCTGGGACCCTTGAGTTAATTCTTTTTCTTGTTATAGCCCACCACACGTTTGCTCTGTAGGAATGCAACTTTATCTAATGCTTTTTGGAGGCTGGTGCCTGACTTGAGAATAATCACCTTTAGAGAAAAAGGCCTCCGGGCCAGAAGATGATGCAAATCACCTAAACTTTTGCATATGATAAGTTTGCAGGAAGAAAGCCTGGCTTACTGCATGACTCTACCCCTTCCCCCATTATCCTCTATGCATAATTTAAGGTATAAAAACTACTTTGGAAAATAAAGTGCGGGCCTTGTTCACCGAAACTTGGTCTCACCATGTCGTTCTTTCTCTTACCTTCTGGCTGAATTATTCAGCCTCTTTTCTCCACTGAATTTCTTCACTGAGCTATCCTCATTCTATTACTCTTTATATCCTTAATTAACGTTTAATTAAGCAGTTGTTTCCTGATCCTCGCCGACGCCGTCCCCGCTTCGAATACCCTGGATCAGCCGGGGCTGGTCCCCGGCACTCTTAAGTTCCAGGCACTGTTCTAAGTACTTCATATGTATTATTTTATGCTTATAATAATCCCACAAACAGGTACTTTATTTTTATCAATTATAAGGATGAGGCACAGAGAAGTAAGAAAAACTGTACAGAATCAAGCAGTAACTGGTAAAGTAGAACCTCAACAGTGTGGCTCCATAGCCTATTTTTTTTAATGTAGAAAACAGAGGGATTATAAACCCTTTTTTTTTTTAAGTACAGTTGATTTACAATGTTGTATTAATTTCTACTCTACAGCAAAGTGACTCAGTCATACATACATTTTCTTTTGCATATTTTTCCATTATGGTTTATCACAGGATATTAAATATAGTCCCAGACCTTGTTTATCAGAGCCTGAACTCCTAACCTATGCTATACTACCTCTAAATGGAAGAACTTTTTGTTTCCTCTATTAAAGTGAGTTCCTTGAGAGCTAGAATGAAAATAGTTTTGTTGCTGTTGCTGTCATTGGAGGAAGATGCTAAGGAGAAGAGCTTTATATTCTCAGCACCTAGGACAGTGCCAGGTACACAGCAGGCTTTCATAAATACTTGAGCTGAACTGGCCTTGACTACTTAAGTCTGGACTATTTTTCCCATAAGAGGTTGGCAAACTTTATCTGTAAAGGGTCAGATAGTAAATATTTTCGGCTTTGCCAGCCATAAGGTCTCTGTCACATTTATTCATTTCTCCTCCTATACCACAGAAGGAGCAATAGACAATTCTTAAACGAATGAGAATGGCTGACTTTAATAAAACTTTGTCTACAAAAAAAGGCAATGGGCTAAGGAGCCTCGATACTGGAATTAGAAATTATGCCCCCCACCTTTCTTTCTTCTTTCTATAATCATTCTAGAACAGGGCTATCCAATAGAGATACAATGGAGCCACAAATATAAGGCACATATATAATTTTTAATTTTCTGGAAGTCACATTAAAAAAACATAAAAGAAACAGATAAATTTGTTATATATTAAATTAACCCTACATATCAAAATATTGTCATCTTAACACATAATCAATATAAAAATTGAAATGTTTTCCATTCCTTTGTTTCTCATAGTAAGTCTTCAGTCTAGTGTGCATTTTACTCTTATGTACCTTAGCTCACTTTACATCCATTTCAAATGTCAACTATAGTTGCTCCCATATTGGGCAACACAAAAGAACCACCAACTAACCTATAAATCTCCACTTACCAGCTGCTGTTCTTGGTACCATCTACTTGCCTGGCCTGCCAGTTGATTTTGAACCTAATTCTGAACTATACACCAGTTTCACATTATTGGTAGCTCAATATACCAAAGTCTTCATTTTTAGTCACATTTCCACACCTGATCCTCCTAACAAACAACCATGTAGGTAGGCATGTTATATCAGTTTTACAAATGAGACAGCTGCCACTCTGGTGGAATTGAGACAAAATTGAAGTCTCCTGACTTCTCGCCAGAAGAAGAGGAGAAGGGGACGACAGAGCTTGAGATGGCTGGATGGCATCACTGACTCGCTGGACATGAGTCTGAGTGAACTCCAGGAGTTGGTGATGGACAGGGAGGCCTGGCGTGCTGCGATTCACGGGGTCGCAAAGAGTCGGACACGACTGAGCGACTGATCTGGTCTGATCTGACTTCTCGCCAAGATCTCTCTACTTAAGCCTCAACAGCACCACCTCATTTGTCAAAGTTGTAATTCTGCATTTATCTGTGCGACTATTTCCTACCCCAATAGAATGTGAACTCCACGAACGCAAGGACTTTTTCCTGACCATTGCATCCCCAGTGCCTAGCAGGTGTTTTGCAAATATGCAATATTTGTTTAATGGATAAATGAATTTACGGTGTTCCCCAATCGTCTTTAGTCTATTAAAAGTAATTTATCTTATCTCTAGTAACTAATGTGAAAAAGAAGCAATATACCACATAGTTCATTAAATCGAAGCTTAACTTACTTCCAATATAACGCAAAAAAGAGTGGAAAAATGGCTGGGAACCAAGGCCTGAGTTCTAGTGCCCGCCCTGCGTTGAACTCGTAAGCCCTCGAGTAAATTAATTTTCTCAGCAGGAGTTCTTATCTGTCAAAAAGCAAAGGGCTATAATGTCCACGATAACGTTCAGAGATAAGTTTTTCTTTAAATTAATTTGATGCAGGTCAGCGTCCCATTCCTCACACACTTCCCTTCTCGGCGACGGAGAACTTACTTAGTGAGAGAGAGCCAGGTCCCAGATAGGTCTCTTCCCGGGGACTCCGGCTGGATACCCTCCCGCAGGCCGCTGCGCACTGGCGGGGGCCGCCATCTTTCCCCTTGGCCCAACCCCAACCGCCACCCACGGGCACGGGGTAACGCGAACCTCACCTCTCCTCGCAGTCTCTGCATTTCACCTGCAACGGGACGAGTTGCTGGAACAAAATCTGGCTCATGCTGAACCGCTGCCCTGGCCGGTGTGCGAAAAAATAAAACACAACAGGCCCGGCCCGCGATATTAGGCTGAAAGACTTCCGGGTCCTGTAAAGTTTGAGTTTGCCGCTCTGCTTCCGCGGAGGAGGCGGAGAAAGCGGAGAAAGAGAAACAGAGGAAATACAAAGGAGGTTTGGACCTCGCCGGCCACCATCAACTTCTTCCGGTTTTACGAAGCTGGGATGGTAAAGTTCCGGGTATGGCATTCTCCTGCGTGGAAGGACCTGACGCAGCCATATTTGTTACGGGAACGGGACAGGAGTGAATCTGAGAACTTTTCGTCTCTTCAGCTGATCAATGCTTGCCACCCGGAGTGAGCCCTGAATTATGGCGGCCGCTGCGCTGACGCCGCATGGAACTGTCTTTCCAGAAGAGGGGCGATGCGGTTATTTTGTGGAAAAGAAGAAGCGGTTCTGCAGGATGGTGGTGGCAGCCGGAAAAAGGTTCTGTGGTGAACACGCTGGAGCCTCGGAGGTCTGGTATCGCCTTACCCTCTCGAGGGTCGGAAATAAGTTTCCTGGTCCGGCACCTCCCCTCTGACAGATTTCTGCTTCAGCCCCCTGGATTTTGCAGCTTTTCCTGTGATAAACGCAATACTGGCCTCCCTAGGGAGAGATGATGAGCCGTAGTGAAGTGCATTGTTTTATTTAAGTAAAGCGCCAGCAGTGACCCGTTTATCTTGATACCAGCTCATGGTAATGCTAGATTTTAGTTTTACTGCAGACTACCGCTTCTTGCGCTCGGCTCACTCTCCGCCTTCCTGATGGGAAATGGTGGTTTAGAAAGAAGAGTGATCAATGAAAGAATCCAAGGTTTCACTAATTGTGTTTTCATTGTTTCGTGAACGATAATCACGTCTTGTGAATGCGGTTGAGAGAAACTTCCAAAAATTTTTTATTTAGACGTACAATCTTTTGAAAGCAACTAGTAACTACTTTGCTGAAAAGGGGAAGGAAAGATTTAAAAAACACGTAAGAATGAATTCTTTTAAAATTGAGAAGAGAAAGTGTACAGTTTTGCTCGGTTGTACATATGATTGTATTGTCAAGCAGCCTATATTTTTATGTATGTGTATTTCTTTAGGGTATATATGACAGGGCATTTAAAAACAAGATCAGCATAATGCTTATAGAAAAAGATCATGTTTCATAGGTTTTAGGAAGGTTAAGCCATAGAGAAAACCATTTGATTTCCTGCCTTCTGAATATCCAGTATTATTTACATTATTTTTCTTTGTTAGATGGTTTATCCTCCTAGGCAATATCCAGTACCAGTACCGCTGTAGAACCCTTTCATCTGCTACTGATCCCTCATAGCTATAGCTCTAACTCATATTTTGATTTAACTGATACTTGGCTGGAATGAAGTGTACTGAAACAAGCTTATTCTTTTTTTGACCTGTGACTTACAGGAACTCTGAAGTACACTTTCTGTTGTATTTTGAGAGGACCAGCAAACATCCCCTGACTGAAAAATGAATTTTATGATTGCAGAAGGATTTTGTTCTCCCTGTTATAAGGCCTGGTATTTCACCTTAACCAGACGTCCAGAAGATGACAGCAGATGCAAACAGTAGTAGAGTATGACTAGATCCTTACAGGGTAATCCATATTCCTGGAGAGGAATGACATCATGTTATTAATCTCTTGAAAAAAGACTGAAAAGCTCCAAGTGGAAACACTTTCAGTGACTAGTTTGGTTTTCAGTTTGGGGTATCCTGGGCTTGCCTGGTTGCTGAGACAGTAAAGAGTTTGCTTGCAATGCTGGAGACCCAGGTTCAATCCATGGGTTGGAAAGTTCCCTTGGAGAAAGGCATGGCCACCCACTCCAGTATTCTTGCCTGAAAAATTCCACGGACAGAGGAGCTTGGTGGGTTACACAGTGGGACACACTGAGCAACTAACACTTTCACTGAATCTTTAATTTTTGTTATGATTGAGTATATTGTTCCCATCTCTTTTTTGAAGTGTCATATATGGCTGAGTTATAAGTACAAGTATAACTTGTACTTATTTTTACCCAGTGTTTCTAATGTGGGGATGATTTAGCGTCCCCAAACAATGTTTGAAGACATTTTGGTCGTCGCAGCTGAAGACTGTTTCTTGCATCTAGTGGCTAGAGGCCAGAGATGCTGCTAAACATCCTACAGTGGGCAGGACAGCCCCCACAAAAAAGAATTATCCAGCCCCAAATATCAGTACTGCCAAGGTTGAGAAGCCTTGTTTCTAACAAATAACAAATTCTAAAAGTACTTTCTTCTTGTACTCATCATTCATTATACTTTGGGACGTTGACATAGAGTCTTCTCCTTCATGGAGTTTAGACTTTAAAGTCAGCAAATAGGGAAGAATATGTGCTATATCTTCAAAAGATATTGAAAAGTCTCTTAACTTGTTCAAGAAGTTCAGTGAACATCGTTTTGTGGATACACTAGGAGGCAGAACAGAACTGAAATAGACTGAAAAAGAAATTGTTAACACTAGTTATGAACACAGCATTTGCTGTATGAACAGCACTGTGCTAACATTTCTTTTGAAACCTATTAGCTCAATTTTTACAACACTTGAGAAGATACCTTATTCTTGTCTTTCATATGAGGCAGTAAGACTTCAGATCGTAAAGTTAGGAGCTGATAGCTAGGAACTAATAGAAAAATTAGGAATCTAAGCAGTCTGACCTCTGGTTTTGACTGTTACACTATACAGACTTGCCAACACTATTAACTATTAACTCCTTTATTTTTTCTGAGTACTTGTAGTTAAATCAATGTAACTTAGAAATGAATAGGATGTTATTATTCTGTACCAAAAGCTGCAAAGCCAGCAGAGTATGATCACGTACCAAGTGCTTAAAAGACCATATAGACGTCCCTAACTGACTGTGGTTCAACTTATGATTCTTTGGCTTTATGATACTGCAAAAGCAGTGAGTGTTCAGTAGAGAGCATACTTTGAATTTTGAATTTTTCATCTTTTCTGGGGCTAGTGATACGCAGTACTGGGCAGTGTCAGGAGTAAGGGCTCCAAGTCAGCCATAGTATCACAAGGGTAAACAACTAATATGCTAACTGTCATTCTGTACCCACACAACCATCTGTTTTTCACTTTCAGTACAGTAGTCAATAAAATACATAAGATATTCAACACTTTATTATGAAATAGGCTTTTAGATGATTTTGCCCAACTGTAGACTTTTGATAAATGTTCTGATCACATTTGAGATAGACTAGATTATGCTATAATGCTCGGTAGGTTAGATGTATTAAATGCATTTTTGAGAATATGTCAGCTTAGGATGGGTTTGCTGCTGCTGCTGCTAAGTCACGACAGTCGTGTCCGACTCTGTGAGACCCCATAGATGGCAGCCCATCAAGCTCCACCATCCCTGGGATTCTCCAGGGGAGAACACTGGAGCGGGTTTCCATTTCCTTCTCCAATGCATGACAGTGAAAAGTGAAAGTGAAGTCGCTCAGTCGTGTCCAACTCTTAGCCACCCCATGGACTGCAGCCTACCAGGTTCCTCCGTCCATGGGATTTTCCAGGCAAGAGTACTGGAGTGGGGTGCCATTGCCTTCTCCATACAATGGGTTTATCAGAATGTAATTCCATCATAAGTTGAGGAAGATCTATCTTTAGTTGTGTCTGAGACACAATTTTCCCACACATTTTAACATCTCTAAAATCAGAATATTTTTTAATATCAATGATATTATGATTACGTAATATAATCGATATGTCGTAATTTAAACCGGCAGCATTTTTTTCCTTGGTGTCCCTAGAATAAGAGCGTATATCTAGTCAGTGCTGTCATAGATTGAAAATTACATATGTAGGATTTCTCTATAACCTGTTTGAAGCTGTAGATCAATGTTATCCAAAGCAATATTTGCTCATATATGCCTAAACGAGCTACACTAAAGGTTTTTTTTTTAATTGAAGTATAGATGAAGTGAAAATTTAGTCGCTCAGTCATGTCTGACTTTTTGCAACCCCATGGACTGTAGCCTACCAGGCTTCTCCGTCCATGGGATTTTCCAGGCAAGAGTACTGGAGTGGGTTGCCATTTCCTTCTCCAGAGGAACTTCCCGACACATGGATCAAACCTGGGTGTCCCACATTGTAGGCAGACGTTTTACCATCTGAGCCACCAGGGTACAGATGTACAATACAGTGATTCACAATTTTAAAGGTTATACTCCATTTACAATGGTTATAAAATACTGGCTATATTCCATGTGTTGTACAATATATCTTTGTAGTTTATTTTATACATAATGGTTTGTACCTCTTAATCCTCTGCCCCTATAATGCTCCTCTCCCCTTTCCTCTCTGCACTAGTTTGTTCTGTATATTTGTGAGTCTGTTGCTTTTTTCCCTTATTTTCGCTAGGAGTATTATTTTTTTAGAGTCCACATATAAGTGATATCATATAGTATTTGTCTTTCCCTGTCTGACTTATTTCTCTGACCATGTCCTCCAAGTCTATCCATTTTGTTGCAAATGGCAGAATTCCAGTCTTTTTAAAGGCTGAATACTATTCCATAGGGGGTATGTGTGTGTGTTTACCACATCATCTTAATCCATTCATCTGTTGATGAATATTTACGTTGCTTCTATATCTTGGCAATTATAAGTAATGCTATTGTGAACATTGGGGTACACATCTTTTTGAATTAGTGTTTTTATGGATATGTACCCAGAGGTGGAATTGCTGGGTCATACAGTAGTTGTATTTTTTGTTTTTTGAAAACCCTCCTTACTGTTTTCCACAGTGACTGTACCAATTTACATTCCTACCAACAGTGAATGAGGATTTCCTTTTTTCCACATGACTGTCAGTATTTGTTATTTATGTTCTTTTTAATGATAGCCATTCTGACAGGTATGAGGTGATATCTCATTACACTAGAGATTTGTGTTTTAAACTCGATGATCTGATTTTGGGAGTGTTTTGTTAATGTGCCTTTAAGGTTTCCTTAATCTTGTTTTGGGATAGCATAAGCTTATGATTATACTGAAGCTGTATCTAGTATCTGTAAGCAATAAACTTGATATATTGTTAGAATAAATATGTTCTTTTTTCGTTGTTGTTTTTAGGAAGAAAATGCTCGGAAAAGAATTCTGTGTCCTTTAGATCCAAAACAGTAAGTATGGGTTGGAGAAGGGTTTTTCTGTGCTAGAAACAGTGATTATCACAGTCTTATTTTAAATAATTTTCTCTTTAAATTTAGCACAGTATATGAAGATCGACTAGCAAAGCATCTGAAAAAGTGTAACTCAAGAGAGAAGCCAAAACCTGTAAGTGTTTGGTCAGTAAAATGGAATGGTAAAATAGGTGCTATGTAATATTTATATATACTTAGTAGATTACAAATATGAGCTTTTAACAAAGCTCTTGCTTCAAGAGACTGAAATACGGTAAATACATCTGAGTGTATATAGGACATTAGACTGTGAATCCACTAAGAGTCCTAATTTAGGTAACAGATGATTTTGCAACAAAAATAGTATTCAGAGAGTAATTCCACAGTTTACTTATTCAAAAATACTTACTTAGTGCCAACGCTAGTGGTAAAGAAACCACCTGCCAGTGCAGGAGACCTAAGAGACACAGGTTCATTCCCTGGGTCAGGAAGATCCCCTGGAGGAGGGCACGGCAACCCACTCCAGCATTCTTGCCTGGAGAATCCCATGGACAGAGGAGTCTAGGGGCTATAGTCCATAGGGTAAAAAAGACTCAGACACAACTGAAGCAACTTAGCACATTAGCATACAAGTTTATTTCAATAAAATATGATCCCAGTCTTCAGTGAACTCTTAAGTTCAATGAAAGAAGTAAGTGTACATGTGATAAGAGCACATACTTGCATTAAAATTAAATCTAAGGGATCAAGAAAGACTTTCCAGAGAGAGTAACACTTGAACTGAGTCCTTTTTTTAAATATATACTTCTTTTTTTTTTTCTTTTCTGGCTCTGCTGGGTCTTCGTTGCTGTGTGGGGTTTTTTCTAATTGTGGAGAGCAGGGTCTACTCTCCAGTTGCAATATGCCAGCTTCTCATTCCGGTGGCTTCTCGTTGCAGAGCATGGGCTTTAGGGTGCGCAGGCTTCAGTAGTTGTGGCACATAGGCTTAGTAGTTGCTGCTCCTAGGCTCTAGAGCACAGGTCCAGTAGTTATGGGCATAAGTGCACCTAGATAATAATCTTCCTGGATCAGGGATCAAATCTGTCTCCTGCATTAGCAGACAGATTCTCAACCACTGGACGACCAGGGAAGTCCCAACAGCACTGTCGTTTGACAACAAATTATCCCCATACATTTCCAAATGCCTCCTAATTGAAAACCAGTAAGCCAAATGGCATAAGTTTAAAAAGAAAAAAATTTTACATTAAGATGTGTAGTAGAAAAGTGATGACTATCCCTAGTTAGTCTTTTAGTAAAAAGAATATTGCCTTTATTTTCAAGTATGCATGGAGATTATCTGGCTTCCCTGGTGGCTCAGACAGGTTCTTTAGAACCTGTCTGCAATGCAGGAGTGTTAGTGTTAGTCACTCAGTAGTGTCTGACTCTTTGCAACCCCATGGACTACATGTAGCCATCAGGCTCCTCTGTCCATGGAATTCTCCAGGCAAGCATACTTGAATGGGTTGCCATTTCCTTCTCCAAGGGATCTTCCCAACCCAGGGATTGAACCTGGGTCTCCTGCATTACAGGCAGATTCTTTACCATCTGAGCCACAAAAGAACCTGGGTTCAGTCCCTGGATTGGGAAGATCACCTGGAGAAGGGAATGGCTACCCACTCCAGCATTCTATCCTAGAGAATTCAATGGACAGAGCCTGGCAGGCTACATTCCATGGGGTTGCAAAGAGTCGGACACAACTGAGCAACTAACATTTTCACTTTCACAGGCATGGAGGTTCTCTTCCTTACCTAACTGTTAGGCTTTAGTTAAAGCAAGCAGATTGAATATGTGTTCTGAGAACAGTTTGAGAGACAAAGTGAATTTATTAAAACTGGAATACCCCTGTGAATTTCCTGGTGATCCAGTGATTGGGACTCCATGATTTCACTGCTGAAGAACCAGGTTCAGTTCCTGGTTGGGGAACTAAGATCCCACAGGCTGAGTGGCACTGGGCCCCCCCAAAAATGGAATACCCATGCACAGATTTCATTGCATGCTAGGGACACAGTGAAAAGGAAAGGGAGAAAAGCAGTGGGGTGACGAGATAGAGAAAAGAAATATAGAACAGTTTTTGTCTAGTACACTATGTATAACATGAAACCCAGGTTTTGCTTTACTAATAGTTGTAGCTGTTAATAATTTTCTGTTATAGTTTTGTCAGTTATCCAACAAAACACTCTAATACTCACTTTCTAACCTGTTCCACTTAATCAGTAGTTTCTCTTATTACCCATATAAGTAAAAGTAGCAACCCACAATTCATACATTACTTTTCTGCCATTTGTATAACTAAAGCCTGTGCATTAATGTCTAATGCATAACTAAATTACTTTACATAATGTCTCAGGAGTTGTTTTCACCTTCAAAAGAGAATTTGTAAAAAATTACACTATTTGATTCATTTATGTCTACATGGTCTAATACGTAGCCACTGCTGTTGCTGCTGCTAAGTCGTGTCAGTTGTGTCCGACTCTGTGCAACCCCATAGACAGCAGCCCACCAGGCTCCACCATCTCTGGGATTCTCCAGGCAAAAACACTGGAGTGGGTTGCCATTTCCTTCTCCAATACATGAAAGTGAAAAGTGAAAGTGAAGTCACTCAGTCGTGTCCAACTCTTCACGATTCCATGGATTGTAGCCTACCAGGCTCCTCCATCCATGGGATTTTCCAGGCAAGAGTACTGGAGTGGGTTGCCATTGGCTTCTCCAATGTAGCCACTAGCCATGTGTAACTATTTAAATTTGAGTTAATTAAAATTAAGCAAAATGAAAGTCCGGTTCCTCAGTCACACTAGCCATATTTCAAGGCTGTAGCTACCATGTTAGCTAGGGCAGATATAGAACATTTTCATTATTGAACATGTTGAATTAGATCCTTACTTAGAGTCTTTCTGTCTCTGAAAATGGACTAGAAATATCTCACTATGTTAATTTACACAACATAGTATCACAGGACATTTCTGTATTCTGTTTTAATTAGTATTTTAAAATAGAAGAAATCAGACCTAAACCATTGTAATATTTTTTCATATGTGTTTGTGGCCATGCTACCTATCTGATAAACAGCCATTTGTAGTTGGGCCTTTGTTTTTGCTTTAACAGTTAGCAAAAGTAACATCCTCAGTCTATGCTAGAGATAGGTAAAAATGTTAATAGAAATTACGAATGAATTTCTTTAGACTATAAATGTCTATTCAGATAGCCACCTCACTAGAATGTAAGATCCAGCAACACAGAGGTTTTTGTCTGTTCTGTTCACTCTGGTGAATCCTCAGCAACTAAAGCAAGTTAAGGACCAGAGTAGTCATTCAGTAATTATTTATGAATAATTTTTTCATGAATAAATGAATGGAAGAAAGAGAAGATGGCTGGTGCAGAGTATTAGAAGGAATGAATCAGTTTTTCACCTTAATTTTTGTGAACTCTTCACATTAATAACGTTTGTTATTTTGTTTTTGTTAAGGACTTCTTTATTCAAGATATTAATGCAGGTTTAAAAGATGAAACCGAAATACCAGATCAATTGGTAAGTACTTGACTTTTTAATTTTATGAGGTGTTCTAGAGTATCTCCACACTGTAAATAAGCTTACAATTATTGTTCCAATTTTTGAAATAAATTAACTATTTTGATGTAAAGTGCATTTTCTTATAGAATCAATGTTATCAGTTCCCAGACCAGCTCATGTCCCATTTTTGTATATAGGTTCCAATTTCGTCTCTCTCTGAAGAGCAGCTGGAAAACTTAATTAAGAAATTGAGAAAAGCAAGTGAAGGTAAGTCTGCCTAAATTTACAAGTTAAATTTTATTAGAACAATGAGGTAGTATATGAGTTGAACTTGCGTGGTAGCTCAGACAGTCAAGAGTCTGCCTGCAATGCAAGAGACCCAGATTCGATCCCTGGGTTGGGAAGATCCCCTGGAGAAGGGAAATTTCTCTGTGGTTTAATATTACTACCATTGCTTAGAACACTACAGTTTCACACTTGATTGTTTAGGCTTGTGTGCTTTTATTTGGCACAGGTTTGAACTGCACACTTAAAGATCAAATTATGTCCCATCCAGCATTGCATGATGCCCTTAATGACCCTAAAAATGGTGATTCTGCAGCCAAACATCTGAAACAGCAGGTATGTTTAAGCCATAGTAACTCTACTAAAAATGGCCTTTTTGTTCATTTGTCAGAAGCTAACATTCTATTTTTTCTAAAATAGTATTAATGAAATTTTGTTTAGATTATCTTTCATGGTACAGAATCTCCATTTCAAATAAGGTTGTTCAAACATATATAGAAAGTCCTTGGCATAGATAGGGTTCTGAGTACTGCATGTTAACTATTTAAAAGCAGGAGAAAAACTTTAAAGCCAAACAAAAATTACCATTGTGAACATGGTGCCCTATACAGAAATTGTCTTGCTGTTTTTCCATTTGAGCCACATGTTTTTTGTTCTAGTTTATAAAATAATCTCGTGAAGTTTGCAGGCTTCTATTTTAGGTAACATTGAAAATTTAAAGTTACTTGGTCCAAGAAGATGCTTTGTTGAATTTGGAGCAGGAAAGGGAAAATTATCTCATTGGGTTGATATTGCCTTAAAAGATGCTGAAAAAGTTCACTTCATCCTAGTAGAAAAGGTGACCACAAGATTCAAGGTAAGTGAAATCCACACTGTGGTATATTTGTAGCCAGATTTTGTTTGCACTTAAAAAGCCTCTAAAAGAAAATGAGTTTTTTGTGTTTATTTGATTATAGTTTTTTATTCTAATTATATTGGTGACTTAAAGGTAATTTTTTAATCTAAATTTCTGAGTTCTTAAAATAATAACAAAAACAAGGAGATATGTGAAAAGAGCCAAGCTCAAGCTAGCAGTTAAAAGTCTTGAGTCCTTACCTACCTCTGAAACTTACTGTTTGTTCAGTAAACATTTATTGAGCATACCACCAGAACCATGACAGATACTAAGTAGATAAAGTCAAATAATACAAGAGTCCCTATGTTCTATTATGTTCAGAGTGAAAGTGAAAGTCAGTCGTGTCCGACTCTTTGCGACCCCATGGACTATACAGTCCATGGAATTCTCTAGGCCAGAATACTGGAGTGAGTAGCCTTTCCCTTCTCTAGGGGATCTTCTCAACCCAAGAATCAAACCCAAGTCTCCAGCATTGCAGGCAGAGTCTACCAGCTGAGCCATAAGGGAAGCCCACTTATATTTAGAAAGAAGAGACAAATAGATAAATGATTATTTTTTTAATGGTGTTAAAATACGAAGGAAAAAAAAAGATGCTGCACAGAATACAGTGTGGGTTCAAAGGAGGGAGTGACAAGTTTTACTGCAGGGAAGGGATGATAAATGGCTACATAGAAAAAGTGATGTTTGAGGTCTGTCTTGAAAAGTGAGTATTTGCTAGGTACAGGGTTTGAGAAGCATTCTAGGAAGCAAGAACAGTGTAACCAAATGCCTGAAAAGACAGGGGAACACAGAAACATTTCTGTGTGATGGAAGTAATGATGTGAAGTAGAGTTCAACAGTGAGATGGGAGAGGTGGGACAGATTCTGGAAGGGGTCATATTTTATGCTATGGAAGGAGTTTGACTTTATCCTGTTACATGCTGGGGATACAGTGGAAACAAGATTTAATTCTTGTCTTCAAGAAGCTTACATCTAATGGGACAGTATTGGTTTAGTACGCTAAGTGATAAGTACCAGATATGTAAGAGTTCTACCAGAAGATGAAACACCAGCCTCAGGTTTCCTGAGGAGAAGGAAGCAGCAAAGAAGAGATTTAAGGAGTATATAAGGATTGGTGAAGTAAATAGAGTTTTAAAAGTTCCTTTTAGCAGTACCATTAAAGCTGTATCAGAAGAGTATGAAACTTGAACTAGGGAGATTAATAATAAGATACTACCCTATGATCCCAGAGAAGGCCCTGGCACCCCACTCCAGTACTCTTGCCTGGAAAATCCCATGGACGGAGGAGCCTGGTAGGCTGCAGTCCATGGGATCGCTGGGAGTTGGATACGACTGAGCGACTTCGCTTTCACTTTTCACTTTCATGCATTGGAGAAGGAAATGGCAACCCACTCCAGTGTTCTTGCCTGGAGAATCCCAGGGACGGTGGAGCCTGGTGGGCTGCCGTCTATGGGATCGCACAGAGTCGGACACGACTGAAGTGACTTAGCAGCAGCAGCAGCAGCATCCTATGATCCAGGTAAGAAATGGGCCAGAGCTAAGGATGTTGCAGTGAGACAGAGAGGAGGGAAAGAGTATGAGAAATGTAATGATAGTGGGAGCCATGAGACTTGATTAAGTAAGACGGAGGAGTTAATTCTGGTGACCTTTTGTGCCTTAAATGATTTAAGTGGTGTTCTTCCCTCAGACAGGGAATGTGCCAGGATGAAGGGGAAGAATAGTTCAGAGGGAGAAATAATGAGTTCAGTTTTAGGTGAGTTTGCTGTTGAAGTAGAACTTTCTGTTTGACAATTGGATTTGTGTGTACTCATCAGAACGGTCCGGGCCACCATGTAGATTTATCAATCATAGGTTTATGGATATAGATGAGAATGGTTGTGATCTTTCAGGGAGAGTAAGAAGAGAAGCAAGCCACAAATAGTGTATTAGGGCCTGATAAAGATAAAGGAACTGGCAAATAATCTTAGGTAAGTCAGTTAACATCTGTGAACATTAATGCCTTCATCAGTGAATTGGGAATTTTTAGAATTAAAGGAAATAATGTGTACATTATAATTTGTGAAATGTTCAAGGCTTATAAAAATGTGAGGGCTTCCCTGGTAGCTCAGCTGGTAAAGAATTCACCTGCAATGCAGGAGACCCCGGTTCAATTCCTGGGTTGGGAAGATCCGCTGGAGAAGGGATAGCATACCCACTCCAGTATTCTTTGGCTTCCTTGGTGGCTCTGTTGGTGAAGAATAACCTGCAATGCAGGAGACCTGGGTTCGATCCCTGGGTTGGGAGGATCCCTTGGAAAAGGGAAAGGCTACCCACTATAGTATTCTGGCCTGGAGAATCCAATGGACTTGTTATTTTCTGTCACAGAATATACAATTAACAATTCTACTTTTTAAATACTAAAAAATAAAATGGAAAATTATTAGCTCTGACTTTTGAAAATAAATAGAAATCTTTTTATTTTCATAAAGCTTTTTTTTCCCTTACGTGAAACCCATTGTTATAATAATGTTCTATTTGTACAGGTAGATGGCAAACACAGAAAGAAAAATTCAGTGTTTGAAAGACTTCAAATCGATATTCAACATTTGTGTTTGAGTAAGTTGCATAACTTTCAGTTTCTCTTCCATAAATCAAAGAACTTTCAAACTCTTGAGGGTTGCTTAGAAATCCAATCAGGCAGAACAGTGCTTCAGGAAAAACAAAGATTAATCCATTTTTAATGTAGAATTTTATATCTAACATTTAGATACATATAAATGGGATGAGGGTTGACACTCTAAGAAATTGTTTTTCAGGATCAGCTAGACATGAAATGTCATACTAGAGAATAGTTTAAAAATTTTGATAATATGCCCTTATCTTGCTTATTTGTGCTGTTATTACTGAGTTTGTTCATGCCGTACATTAGCCTTCTGCCCATTGTTAACATGACTTTACCAAAACTGTTATGGAAATGAGCTAGTTCTCTGCCTAACTAATTTGTGAAAGATACTCCCACAATTTTAAATTGTACCAAAGAAAATAACCCATCTCTATGGAACTTATTTCATACACACACACATACCCATGAATCATACTTTTTAATGCCCTTTTTGTACCTTTTTTAGTTTTTCACATTATTTACAATGAAAATAATACAAACATATACCAGCAACCTCTTCTGCTAATTTTAATTCAACCCTGTAATGCAACCCACCATTGGCCCATATAGTAAATAAAATTTGTTCATTGAGTTAGTAGATAATTTATAATTTTTTTTACTTGGTCTTTTAAAAATGTATTTAAGGTCCTATGTATAGCACAGGGAACTATATTCAATGTCCCCTGACAAACCATATTGGAAAAGAATATGAAGAAGAATATATGTATATATATGTTTATATAACTGATCACTTTGGTGTACAGTAGAAATTAACACATCATTGTAAATGGACTATACTTCAATTTTTTAAAAGAGGTATAACTTTAAAAATTGCACTTTAATTATCTTAAATTGTTCTAATACATTTATCAAGTATTCTGTTAGTTGCCATCTTCCTGAAAAATTCTCTCCTGGATCCTTCAGACCTGTTCCAGTCTAGACTGGGCATGCTGTCTTCTGTTCCTGGGGCACAACTGTCAACCTTAAAACTCATCATTCTCATACTGGGGATTCCCTTCACTCTTGTAGGTTGAAATTTATTTTTCCACATTTTCTTTTTCTCTTTTGGTCATCCTGGGCGGCTTTTGGGATCTTAGTTCCCCAACCAGGGATCGAACCCTCAGCAGTGAAAGTGCGAAGTCCTAACCACTGGACCCTCAGGGAATTCCCTATTTATCTACATCTTATCCCACATCTTCCTCTGTTGATTTACTCTTCTTGGGCAAAGACCTCCTCTGTAGCTTCCTGAGAAACACTTGAATTAGAGAGAAATGTGATGCCTTGCATTGTCTGAAAATATCTTTAACTTTACCCTTACACTTGATTTGGCTGGGTCTTTTCTGTTTCTGGGGCTTCCCTTGTGGCTCATCTGGTAAAGAATCTGCCTGCAATGCAAGAAACCTGGGTTTGATCTCTGGGTTGGAAACATCCCCCGGAGAAGGGAAAGGTTACCTACTCCATTATTCTGGCCTGGAGAATTCCATGGACTGTATAGTCCATGGGTTCACAGAGTTGGACACGACTGAGTGACTTTCTATTTCTAAGAATTTTGAAACTATTACTCCATTAGTATTGTTGTTCAAAAGTTCAGTGCTGTTCTGAGTCCTGACCCCTTGTATATCATCTCCTTTTTTCTTTCTAGAAATTTATAGGCTCTTTTCTTTGTCCTCAGAGTTTTAAATTTTCACAGTAATGTGTCTTGTAGTCATATTTTTACCTATTGTGTTAGGCACTTGGTATGCTGTTCTGTTTATACCAGTGGTTCTCAACTAAAGACAGTTTTGGCCATCAGGGAAAATTGACAATGTCTGAGATATTTTTTGTTGTCAAAAGATTAGACATGTTGCTGGCTAGATGGATACAGACCCGAGCTCTGCTAAATATCCTTTAAGGTACAGTACAGTTCTCCACAACAATGAATTATTGGAGCCAACAGTTAATAATGCCAAGGGTGAGAAATCCTGATTTAGAGATTCCAGTATTCTCAGCTTTCTGGGAAATTTTCTTGCATTCTGAGTAATTTCTTTGCGTTCTTTCTTTCTTAATTTTCTCTACTTCAATTTTTATTTTCTCCCTTAATGAGAGAACTTTTATGATTTAGTTATTAGACCTCCTGGAATAGTTCTCTACTTTTCTTGACTTTACTTCTCTGTTCTGTATCTTTTATCTTTTTTTTTTATACTTTCACAAATTTCTTCAACTTAATTTCTTCTATCATAGTTTTAATTTCTAAGATCTTTTTCTCTGAATTTATCTTTGTTATTTTAACTGTTCTTTTTTTCATAATGCAGTATCTTTGTGAGGATATTAACAGTACGTTTTTTAAGAAGTATTCTCCCTTTAGAGTCTGTTTGCACTCAGTTGCTCTTTTCCATTTGTTTTGGTCTGTCTTTTTCAACTTAGAGGCTCTGCTCAAACATCTGTGCTTTTTGATGGTGTGTTCATAGTAAGGATCAAGGGACTATGAACTCTTGAGTCTTTAAGTGGAATTGTTGACTTCAATTTCCAGTTTGAAGTAACTTGTTTAAAACATGACCTTTCCTCTTGGACTGATCAGGTTCCCCAAATAACACTTTTTGATCACCTGCCTAGAGGGTCAGAGTCTAGTTACTAATGTTGTGGGACCCAGTGAGAAGTAAAAGCTTCATCCATATGCATACTCACTTAATCCTGCTATTTTACCACACATCAACTTTCTGCTTCGGGCTTCCCTCATGGCTCAGACAGTAAAGAATCTGCCTGCAATGTGGGAGGCCCAGGTTCGATCCCTGGGTTGGGAAGATCCCCTGGAAACGGGAATGGCAACTCACTCCAGTATTCTTGCCTGGAGAATTCCATGGACAGATGAGCTTGTCAGGCTACAATCCACGGGGTCACAGAGTCAGACACGACTGAGCGACTAACACACACACACACACACAACTTTCCACTTCTTAGCGTCCATCAGTCCAGTGACCTCCTGTCTTAATTGCTTCAGAGGATTATCTAGTTGTCCACCAGTTGGTAAAGAGGTAATCATCAAGTGGCTATGAGATGTGGATCTGACTACTTCTTAAACAGACTTTCTGCCAGTGCACTGTTATTTATAACATAACGGTCTCAGCTCTTCTTCCAAAATTCCTGATGCCCCCAGTTCCATAAGGGCTTGCTTAGACAACCTTTCTCTTCACTCTGATATATAAGTTTCTTAAGTCACTTTACATGGGCAAACTGTTCCACTTGTTAGCAATTTCTTCTAGCATGTGATACCATCTGAAAGCAAGCAACAGAAAATTTGAAATACTTACTAAGGACCTCCATTGGACAAATAACTGTGCTGGGTGCTGTAGCTGAATTTGTAGGGGGAAACATACTTTTCATTTCAGAAACTTAGAAAAAGGAAAATGAATTGGATGGTGGGGGGGTGGGGGTGTTGGGAAAGGAAGCCATAACTGTGTGTGATGTTCTGCATTTTGCTACATTACCTTGTAGATGTCTTTTTTTTTATATATACTAATATTATGACTCTTTTATTCAGAACAGTGTGAAAAACTAAAATAATGTCTTATTCTTATATAAGATTATATCTTATTCAAGATACAATAAAAGCTATATTTTTAGTTTGATAATTTTGAGTATATAATATTGTGTAATGTAAAATGTTGGTTGTATTATTCATGTGTATTTGTCACATATATTAGTTATGAAAAATAAACCTTGTAGGGAAATTTTTTAGTCCTTTTATCAATCGGTAGTAATATTTAGCTAAATAAGGCTTCAACAGGGTAAAGTCCTGAGTCAGTATGGAATAGCACTGGCCTAAAAAATCAAGAAGCTTTAAATTAGGAGTAAAGGACCTGCTGGGGATGAGGTGAGAAGAAAAGGAAAACAAAGAACTTTTTAACTACTTCTCTCCATATCAGTAGTCATCTGTTACTTATCAAGTCACTACATCTTTGAGCCCCTTATTTCTAAGCTATAAAGTGAGAATTTTTTTGTTTGTGCCTCTTTTGGCCCTAAAATTCAAAGATTCTAGTTAGTTCTCTTTGGAAGCCCACTTAATGCCTTATCTCACAAGAGAACTAACAGTTCTTGTTTCATTTCAGACAAGATTCCTTTGCTAAGCAAAGAAAAACTACCTATTGTAGGAATTGGAAAGCATCTGTGTGGTGTGGCAACAGGTATGTAAACATATGAGTAATGTTGAGATGAACACATTAAGTTTTAGCATGAAAGCATCTCTCTTCAGTAGCTTTAATCCCTTGTTTGTAACTCATTATCTTGTTAGTAGCATTCGCCCTGTATTATATCCAGT
The DNA here is from genome assembly GCF_029378745.1 of Bos indicus. Lineage (NCBI taxonomy): Eukaryota > Metazoa > Chordata > Mammalia > Artiodactyla > Bovidae > Bos > Bos indicus. The sequence goes on along the minus strand of NC_091762.1, from coordinate 43,538,397 downwards.
TTTAGAGCTTTCCTATTTAGTTGCTCATTTTGGCCACTTTGCAGGATAAATTAGGAGTTTTTGTAAATGCTGTATCATAAAGGCTTCCCTGGTGGCTCAGACGGTAAAGCGTCTGTCTGCAATGCAGGAGACCTGGGTTTGATCCCTGGGTCGGAAAGATGCCCTGGGGAAGGAAATGGCAACCCACTCAAGTACTCTTGCCTGGAAAATCCCATGGACAGAGGAGCCTGGTAGGCTTCAGACCATGGGGTCGCTAAGAGTCAGATACAACTGAGTGATGTTAAAAAAGGGTGGGGGTGGGGGGAACCTTAAAGTTCTTTGGGTTATATTTCATCCAAAAAGGAAATCAGTAATTTACAGAAGCTATTATGGTTCTTTTCCTGAAGCTACTCATTTTTTTAGAATTGCTTAGGAAGGACTCTCCCACTAGAAGATGATTATTTATCAAAGTTCTAGGGGAAACAAAAAAAGAAATGTTAAGATGTGTTGTCTTAAACTTGGATCCATCAGATGTAGTATGATAAAGTAGACAGAACATGGGCTTTGAAATCAAACAGTACAGGGTTCAGCTTTGTTGTGTAACTCTGGCAGATTAAACTTTGAGCCTCCGTGAGGCCTACTTTCCACATTCTGACCCTCTTCTTCTTAACTCTTCACTGTTTCTGTGAATATCTTACATTTCAAGACTGACTCTGAACGTCACCTTCAGCAGATGCTTAGCTGATGCCTTTCTTCTTTCTTTTTTTGGGTTTTTAAGCTCAAAACTTCCCTGGAATATATATGTAGAAAACATAATTTTTTTCTTTGCAAGTCATTTCCTCAAAAGGGTAGGAAACATGAGAGCCAGTTTGAGTAGCTGGACTACAGTTTTTCAAATTTTAGATCTTAAGCTTCACATAGTTTTTTGGGGGTGGGGGGAGTTGACTTTTTGCAGAATAAATCATTAGAGAAAATTATTCAGTAATGAGAAAAGAGCAAATATGAACAAAGTTGATATTAGCACAAGTATAAAGCTAAGTAAGCTTTTGTTGTTGGGCTTTTAAAAACCATACTGCCTAATAAATGTAAAAATTACTTATTTTTAAAGATGATGTGGTTTGGGGGGGCCACATAATTGTGTTTGCAGATCTTGCATTACGATGTTTGGTTGAAACCTATGCTGCCAGTTGTGAGGAAAGGAATGAAGAACCTTTAGCCAAACGCATAAAGAATGATAAAACAGAAAAAGAAATTAACACTTTGGCCAAGGAAGGAAATGAAAAAAATATCCCAGAGAAGTGGACCCCTGTGGCTGGCATTGTTATTGCACTCTGTTGTCACCACAGGTGTGATTGGAGACATTATGTGGGCAAAGAATATTTCAGGGCTCTGGGCCTTGGAGCAGTGGATTTCCACTATTTCCAGCGAATGAGTAGTTGGGCGACTTGTGGGATGCGAAAAACGACTTTGGAAGCTTCAAATAGTTCCACAAAAAGAAGAGATAAACAGAATGATGGCAGTGAAGAGCATGATGATGGAGGATGCAGAATCACTGATGACAGCCCTGAGAGTTTGCCTGGGTGAGTGACTACTTTGAAGCGCACAGCACTAAGGCAGAAATACTTTATTATTACTGTACTTTATTTTTAGATGAATACTGCCAAAAATTCATTCATGAAAATATATTTTACCATCTAATTTTAGAATAAGTTAAAATACACACACTTTTATTATGGCATTAACAAAACGTATCTTTGAAGCATACCTATAACATACTGTGGGTTATTTAGCAGTTTGTAAATAAATAGGAATAGCTAAAATAATTTTATAAGGTTTTACAGAATTTTAATAATGTGTTTTATGTGTTTATTCAATTTAGGTTTCTTACTGGTGAAGAAAAGAAGAAAATAGGGCATCTTTGTAAATTGCTGATTGACCAAGGCCGAATCAAGTACTTACAGCAGAAAGGCTTCAGTCCCGCTTTACAGTACTATACAGACCCTCTGGTGTCTTTGGAAAATGTATTGTTAACTGCTTTACCAAATCATTCTTCATCACCAGAAACAAGTGCTTAACAGGAAAGAAATTTTGAACAACATCTGTCTTCCACCAAAAAAAAATTTTTTTAATTGTATTTTTATATTCATGGAAATACCATTTAAATAGCAGATAATGTGAACTTTAAAAATGTTTTGGCCTCGTTGAACCTAGGTAATGGCTTTGTTTTTTACTGTAGAAATCCAAACAGTAGAGAATTCACCAAATTCCCAAAGCAATCTTCTTCAACAGGGCATCTTGAATTATACTATCCATCAGCATCTATGGAGTTTGGGGAAGTAGTCGAGCAGTTGACTTGGTTACCTGAAACACATACCATGCCAACATGTAACTAGTACATTCACTTTCTATTTGCATTAATTTTAGAAACTTATTTTCCTTTGGTTTTATTTAATACTTTTTATTTTTCAAGTTCAAGATGTAATGATCAATTATCAGTTTACAACAAGGACCAATCTGAGAATTTGGTTTATGTATGGATTTTTTGTCCAGGCAGATCTGGAAAGAATAATTAATTGTGATTATTTGTTTCTATTACAAATAAATACAGAAATGTTCTCAATCAATTAATGAATTTATCTTCAGATTGCAAGAGCCATACCTGTATTTATATATTATCAAAATTTATCCATGACAGACACTAAAACTAAAGAGGTAATTGGATAATTACCTCTTGGATAATAACTAATTGGATAATTATCTAGTTAAAACTTCAAAAAGGATACTTATAAGCCTAATTCACAAATTAAATTGAAATTTGTAAATAACTTCTGAAGTTAATTAGGCATCAGTATCTTTTAATGGGTCATTTTTACATATATAAGGACAATTGCATGTATATTCTCTCCTGTTTGGGAAGATAATTTGGAATAAAGTAGAAATTAGATAGTGATACCAAAAACCTCACTTTTGGGCCTCAGCTCATAAGCAGTTTCTATGCACAAGTAAACATTAAACCAAACATATGGTAGGACTGTTAGTCTTTTCCTCATCTCATCCTTGGTTTTTTTCTGCTTTATTTGTAAAAATTGTCTTAATCATTGTACATTTGCCAAGATAAAGATCCAGAATTACTAATTTAGATATTATAATGATATTCTTAAATAACTAGTATTTGTAGGTCTGTGAGTATGTTAATTATAAAGTCTAGCACATTTTTACTTTCTGACCTTTCTACTTAGGTCTTACATATATCTCATGAGACTGCCTAGGTTCAGATCCTTACTACTTGATCTCTTTGTGCCTCAATTCCCCTCTTGAAATGGGGATGACAAAGATAATAATACCTCACAGGGTTGTCATATGAGCATTAAGTGATATAGCATATTAAAATGCTTAGAACAGTTCTAAGTACAGAGTAAGTACTTAATAAATATTATGTTTTAATAGTACTAATTCATAAAAATATTTTTAATGACAGACTTGGTTTTATTATCTCTGTTTAAGTTGTAACCTTTTTTCTCTTGTTGTAAGTTCTATGTCAAATATTAAAGTAGTTGGATTATTTTTAAAATTAGCTATTCATGCCTGCAAATTGAGACCATAAAGGAAGATGATAATACATCGTAATAATTAACCCCAATTTTGCTGAGTTAGGCAATGCTAATTTGTGTCATACAGTCTGTTTTACTTTATTCAACAATTTATGCCTGGAAATAAAAAGATATTCTACAACAGACATTATCTCTGTTATATTTCATAAAACATACATACGCACACAAGAATTACACTGATGAAGTCCTGTGGACCATTTAGCTTAATGAATGTTTCTGACAATAATACCAGGTACTCTGTGGGAAGATAAGCCATAGAGTACTTGCTGTAGATCAACATGCCAGCTGTAGGTAAAGATTATTGTTTTCCCCAACCTTGCTTATTTCCCTTAAGATAACATGAGACAGTGAATATGTGGGATATACATAGGAGCTATTTCTTGACCGGCAAAATTTGCAGGTTCAGTAAACTCCTTAAACTTTAGATTGATCTACACAACTACCTCTTCCTGCATGTCCCACAGGTACATCACATACACTGTGTTGAAACTTAAGTTCATGTTCCACTTCTACCACCAAACCAGCTTCATTTCCCCATCTCAGCATCACCAGTCATCTAGTTCCAGCCAAAACCAGATTCATCCTGGACTCCTCCTTTTTCTCATTTTCATTCAGTCATCAATTCTGTCTCCTACCTGTCTTTTATATATTTATACTCTGCTATCCAAACCTAGGCCCCAAACTATTACAAATTTTTTACATATCTTCCTCCAGTCTGTCCTCCATGTTACTGTTTATGCAACCTTGCTACAACAGATCTAATGACCTTCCTTGGATGTTGGTAAAAATATTTTTTCCAGCTGAAAATACTCTTTACCTTTTGCTTGGATTATACCTGCTCTTCAAAGTAACTGAAGATGTAACTAAATTCTGTCTTTTAACTAAAAAATTCTTCACATTTTAGTGAATTATAAAACAACGTTTTCTATTACTATCGCTTATTTTTTATTAATAGATAATTATGCCCTTTGTCCTCTTCCCCTTGGGTTAAGTCATTCTATTCATAGTTAAAAAAAAGCAACAAAAAGGTTTTAATTCTAAATTATCAGTGATCAAAATCTGTACATCAAAAACTCACATTGTAACTATTGGCTAAAATCTATGTTCTTTTGATACATTTCACTCCTAGGGACAGTAGCAAAATGTTTTTTCTTTAGTCAATTTTTTCTATTTGTGGATTATTGCAGAAAAGGGAAACAGTAGGGAAAGTAGTGTTTAATGAGTAAACTGACATAACAAACAGAATGAGGCAGTGAAGCTTTAAGAATTACATCTTCATTCACTTGGTTGTGCTTCAAGTTCTTGACCAAAGAAATTTATTTCCTGACTCTACTTGAAAGACTTCTTAACATTTTTACAACCTTTCTCTCCAAGGCTTTATCAAAATTGTGAACACATTTGAATTTCACTTTTTTTTTCCTTCAACAATATTTACTAAGAGACTAGGATTTGACAGAAAAGGTAAGATGGAATGAAACGTCTATAAAGGAGTTCATATATATATATATATATATATATATACACACACACACACACATACACACATTACTAAAAAGAATTTTTAACCTGTGTTATATACAGATCTCATACCTGCTCTCCGTGACTCCTGTATATATGTGTGCATAAACTGAAGGCCGAATAATTCCCGTTCCTCTTCCTCTTCTATGTTTTCACTGGGAGGAAGTGTTACTTCCAGTTTCAATGGGTTGTCTCGGAAGTTGACAAACCTAGCAGTTCACCAAAAAACAGTATTTTTATAGGTGCCATAGAAGTGTACATTTATTTTCCTGGAGAAAGATCAAATGATAATATACTAAATTACTCTTTTTTAACTGGTTTCAATAACTGAACATCTTGGTGAGATGTGATATATCCCAAGAATCTTTAAGTTTCTTTCCTAGAAGAAAAAAATATTAGCTTTAGACAACTTATTTTTCAAGCTTGTAAAAGCAATTATTAGTCCATAGCATATGTTTAATGTGGTATAAGTTAACTTGCAAGAGCAATCCCAATGCATCTCAAAAGTACAGTTAATGCTATGAACTTAAATTTTCTGCATATTTTTAAAAGTATGTCTTATCTATCGTATTTTCACCACCGGGTACAGGGCAATAGTTGCTAAATAAATGATTCTGTTGAAAGTTGCGGGATTTGTTGTGAATTCTAATGTCTTCTGCTCACTGTCAGGAAATTAAATTTTGGAAGATACTTGAGGAAGATCTGTTAGTAATTAACTTAGTAAAAAGTTATATTTAACATTACCTGTGTCCATTTGTAGTTATTTAGAAGGAAAATAATCACTGTTCTTACAGTTTTGGTGTTTATATCATGGATAAAGTTAGCAATTATAAAGACGATTTTTAGGAAGATGTCACTAACAGATGGCATTCCTTAAAGCTGATAAATCCCACTACTGTTTTAGTTTCAAGGATTCTTGAGTAATTTAGGCCAGTATTGTATGAATCCTATTTATAAATTATAGCACTTCAAAGTTGGAAGAGATTTTTAAACGTATGTGAATGAGAACTCAAATCTATTCATAACAGTTTCTTCATATTACTTTGTTCTGCAGCCAGAAAGGAACATGTGAGTTCCGTGTCTACAAGTTTTACCTTAGATTGGTCATCTTTTCCATACACACTGGAATATCTTGCAGTTTATTGTTGCTGAGAACAAGAGTACTCAGATTTTTCATACTGCTGATTGTTTCTGGCAAGCATGTTATTTCATTCCGTTGCAGCCATAATGTATGTAGATTTTGCATTCTGAAGAATTAAGAGGTTTCTGTGATTAATCACATATAATATGAAAACCCTGGTTCTTATTAACTTAAAAAAATTTAATGTCATACTATATAACATCTTGTTTAACCAGTCTATCTGAGTTAACCGACTTAACATTACCTGATTTTAGGGAAACTGGATCAGGGAGCTAATCTCCATCGACAGTACAACTCCCATGTAGTAGTAGAAATGAAGTCAAGGTATTCTACAATTCTTCACTATTTCATAGGATTTCTTGCAGAAGAACTGCTAAAATGTTATCTAACCTTAGTTAGAATCTTAAAAGCAAACTCAGAAATTATTAATTTGCCCATTTAGAGCAAGGCAAGTATGCATATTGTTTAACAGTGTGGGCTCAGGCCAGGGTGCAGGTGTTGATTAGTCACTAAGTCATATCTGATGCTTTTGAGACCCCAGGGGACTATAGCCCACCAGGCTCCTCTGTCCATGAGATTTCCCAGGCAAGAATCCTGGGGTCGGTTGCCATTTCCCTCCAGACCCAGGGATCGATCCCCACATCACTTGCATTGCAAGTGGATTTTTTACAGCTGAGCCACTGGAGGTTGTGGGTGCCTGGGTTCAAATCGTAGCTGTCACACTTACTGTGATCTTCAGCAATTCACTAACATCTCTACATCACTTTTCTCAATCGGTTTTTAAACTGCACGGAGCAAGCCCTAAGCAATGTTGTTATTGTGGCATATTCTTGTCAATTTGTTCATGTCAGAAAGTCCATTTTTCTGTTCCAAACCTCATGCCCCCTCCTTTTTTTTTTGTCTGCACCACATGGTTTGTGGGATTTTAGTTCCCTGGACCAGAGATGGAATCTGAAGTAGCACTAAACAATCTATTGTGAGTGATTATCTCTGGGGTCTCCTTTGTTTTGTTTGCTTTTCTTATTTGTCATAGATGGCTTCAACACATCTCTTGGTAGCAAAAAAAAAAGTTTTTTTACCTTTCTATAGTGTCAGGAAGTTGTTCAAGTCTGTTGCTTCCCATATCAAGCCACTCAAGGGCAGGCATGTTCAACACAGCAGGAGGGATTGTAGTAAAGAGGTTCATACTCAAATCAAGGTGAGTAAGCTTTAACAAATTGCTGAGCTGAAGAGGAAGGCAAAGTTTTTCAAACTGTTCACAATGTAACTACTACAACACTCACATTGGTAAAGGAGATATTTCATGTCAAGGAGTGTTTGCGTTATGCTTGGGCTTTATTTACTCATAGAAATCCATAGCAAATTTGAGAGAACAATAAAGCTAAATAACCTCCAGATAAATGAAAAGTTCTCACAGAAAGTTCATCTATTCAAAGAAAACATATCTTCCAAAATCACCAAGCTCCAGGGTTTAGAGCACCCACCTGGCAGAAGCTTTTGTTTTTCTTCCTGTGAGTAAATATGTTTTCCTTTTATCTAGTAGTCGAGATTTTTCTTGGGAACACCCAAAGTTCAGAATAATATTTATCTTTGTTAAACCCTCTTTTTTGTGCCTGATGCTTTACACATGTTATCCCAGTCATAGAATTTACTGTTTGGTAAATTCTGTTTTTTAAATTAAAATATTAATAAAAAATTGATTAAGACTAGCAGCACCAGTGTGCTCAGCTTAAGAAAGCAAATATATTGATATCACTGTCTTCTATATACATCTCCCTTCTTCCTCTTGAACGATAACTCTATCCTGAATCTGGTATCTATTATTCCCATGCATTTTCAAATGTTTTTATTACTATACATAAATGTATGTTTTCTATGTTTTTCTCTCTATATATTACTATTATGTGTATTTTTTCAGAAACAAAATTATCTTTTTATATGTTTTAAAGATGATACTAATCTTTCTTTAACTTGATTTTATCTCTCAGTGTCAGTCTTTATATGAATCCTATTGATGCATACAGCTCGAGTTTAGTCATTAACTTTACAAAGTCAGTACCTTTTTTCCCTTTTACGGACAAAATGGTTTAGAGAGACCATGGGACTAGAAATCATGGAGCTATGATGTGCACTCAAGTTTTCATGGACCTAAAGTCACAAAATTTCTAAATTTCTCTTTCTTCTGTAGTGAAAATTTCAAAATGTAAGAATTTAGTTAAGTTTTATAAAAGATTCTCCATTTAGTTAGGCAACTCTATGTTTTCTTTCTGTCTCAGGGCACATTCAGATTCATTCCACAACTTTAACTAAAACTTCAAAAAGTGCAGAGATACAGTGATTATGGGTAATGCAAAAAGGCAGTTTTCCATTTAATAGTGATATTCCTCCAACTTTAGAATTCAAGTGATGAAAAAAAAACTTTTTCAAAACCTGTCATTAGATTTTAAATTTTTCAGATGGTTCAGAATTGTATATAAAAAGATTACTTTTGCATTAGCATAATTATGTTTGTGTGTTACAGTGTTGCATCTTAATGGCTTAGAGATACATTTCCTGTAACAGGATTTCTCAATGGTACTAAGATCCTTTGGTTCTAGAAGAATGAAGAAAGATATTACAACTATTATAATCTAAATCTTCATTTTGCATATGTGAAAACTGAGACCTAACTTAGGTAAAATGGCATGTTCAAGGCCACACAGCTACTTAAAGGCCACACTTATGGGGAGGGAGGAGGGAGGAGGGTTCAGGATGGGGAGCACGGATATACCTGTGGCAGATTCATTTCGATGTTTGGCAAAACTAATACAATATTGTAAAGTTTAAAAATAAAATTAAATAAAAAAAAAGAAAAATAATTCCAGGCTCATGATCTCAGTTCAGTATTTGTTCCTATAAAACCTTTAAGTAAAGACATTAAGGTTAAGATAGGTTATTAGACATGCCCAAATTCACTTTTTACTGACCGAACCAAAGCTAAAAACAAAATCACAATAATTAGGAATTAGAAATGAAATATTTATTGGCCTTCTCTTAGATAAAAAGAAATTGTCCCTATGATCATGATTTTCATCATAATCAAGTATGATAACCAAGATGAAGTGAATTTTATTCTTTTATATAACTCTTATCCTGCAAAATCATTGTTTTCTAGGCAAAGCACCATGGAAATTTCCTTTGCTAATTCATAAGAGCCTTAAATATGCTTGAAAAATAATACAAGAATCTGTATCTCTATGATCAGTTTACCAATAAGATATACCGATGAAAGTTTGAAGGCTTCACAAGCTCATTGCCTTGGCTTTTCCTCAGTAGAGCCTGGGAAGCTAGCAAATATACTTCCTAATCGGAAGAATTCATGTCTTTTCACTTCACCTGTATCTCAAAAGCTGATCACCTATAAAACCAACAGATAAAAAGAGTTTTTCTGTCACCACACTGCCTGTGCTTTATGATAAGGACATTCATTCAGTATTACGTAATGACTTCATACTGAGCTGAGCCTTCAATTCTGGGAATAGAAACACGATTCTCACCCTGGCCTTCAAGGAGATCACAGTCTAGTCAACAAATAATGTCGGTACTGTGCCAATAATAGAAATATCTTTTATGCTAACTAGGTCTTTCTCTAATTAAAAACATGCTTTAAAATAATAAATTGTTTTCTCTAAATATTTTCCGAAATAAAATTTATAGCACTTTTTCATTAGTATTATTTTTAGTGATCATACAGGGGAGAAATAAATCACTATTAGATGGAAAATATAATCATAGGCATTTACATCATTCTGACCTCTTGTGGAAGATCACTTATGTCTCTGTTAACAGCAAGTTCAAGTTTCTCCAAGCTGGCACAGTAACTTAGTTCCATGGGGACAGTTTTGATTCTATTGTAACTAAGAATCAGTTCCTGAAGTCTAGTGAGCAGTCCTATGGAAAAATAATACACAATAAATAGCAGAGGGATATAAAATACTGTTTCCAGTTATTAAGTATTACAGCATAACTTACTTTCCAGGTTCAAATTGGGAAATTCACATTTGGGCTCTTCCCTTTTCCTGGTATGTGTCCTGCCCCTTCTTCAGAAAAGCAGCAGATGATTTATCAGTCCATGCAAAAAATTTTTTTTGTTCTGGTTTATCTGTACTATATCCTGACCAGTTTTCCATTTGGGGATTTTTTCCCCCTCTTTTAAAGAATTTTATCTAATTTTTCTTTCTTGTCTTCAATCAGTTCCCTTGTAGAAGGAATAACTGAACTAACAATATTGTTTCCAGAATCAATACAATATTATTTCCAAAGAGACTTTTCTTGCATTAAAACCTCATCTTGAATCACCTCAGTAAACCCAGAAGCTTGGACCCCCTGGAAGCTTCAACTCAGATGTTTAGAGTTTTCTCAAGATATAGGGCAATATAAAGATGAGATCTTTATTCCATGTATCAAAAAAAAATTCTCAATAAAAAACACAAGAATAGAAGCAATCTTCCTTACCAATTCCTCGAGGTATCTCAGTAATTGTGTTTCGAGATAAATCTAACACAATAAGGTTCTGGAACCTTCCAATGAATTCAGGAATTTTCAGCAAGCCAATTCTATGAAGTTGCCATTCCTGTAGCTGATTCAGTTTTAGTAGAGAAGAAGGGAGAGTCTAAACTCAAGGAAAAGAAATGACAGGGTTACTATATTACTTAAATTATTTCAGTATCATGCCACATTGAAATGTGATTGTAGAGATATTACTTGATTTGTAAAAGAAATTAGGAATATTTTTTCTTTAATGAGTTACATTTCCAAGTGCTTTGTGCTACTTCTAAGTTTTAAGAACTTTACTTTCCAGGGGGGATGCTAAACCTTCAAACCCCAGTCAGAATAACATAAACAAAAATAAGGTATTTTAGTCAATATTGCTCACACATAGAGCTGTGTTCTAAAGATTCTTCATTAGGCTTAATGAGAGTACACATGGTATTGAAAATGAGAATATGGTGATTAATTGAAATTATAGAAGAAAAGATCATTTTAATCAGTAATTCAAACTTCTCTTCCCTTTCTTTTTTTAAAATTATTTATTTTTGGCTGCTCTGAGTCTTTATTGCTGCGTGAAGGCTTTCTCTAGTTGCAGTGAGTGGGGGCTAGTCTCTAGTTGCTGTGGCCTCTCTTGTTGAGAAGCACAGGCTCTAAGCAGGCAAGCTTCAATAGTCGCAGCACACAGAGTCAGGTGCCCCATGGCATATGGCATCTTCCAGGACAAGGGATAGAACACATGTCCCCTACATTGGCATGTGGATTCTTAACCACTGGACCACCAGGAAAGTCCCTTTCCTTTCTGTTTTGAAATAGTATAGTGTTTTAAAGACGATTTTCTTTTAAATTAAGAGTTTTAAAGTTTCAACTGTTCTGAACTTTTTGCCTTTTCTCTATCAGCCTAAAGTAGCCAAAAGACAAAATAAAGGTGGTAACCACCTAGCTAAATATACCAATGTGTATGAAGACAAACACTGAGTTAAGGGATAAAGTTGGCCCTTGTTAAAATTATACTAGGCCTAACATACAATAATTAAACAGATATCTGTTTGTATATGTGTATGTGTGAAAGAGAAAGAGAGAGGGAGGAAAGGAGAGAAAGAGAAGATAATATGAATCCGATTGTGGACCTAAGAAAAATTAATATACATTTCCATTTTATGAACTTTTAACTGAGCATTAGCTTTGGAAAGCAATATGATTTTCATTAAACAGACAGTCTTTATGAAAAATGAGGAAATGCTTATTAGAAGGATTAGTGGAGAAAATATTACAAAGGACTGAAATTTAGGCAGCATTAAAGCACACTGGTTGAATTTTTGCACAAAAAAGTTGGGAAGTTATGTTCATTTTCAGTTCCTGTTGCCCAAATTCATTTGGTATTAAACACTATTAAAATCAGAATTCCTAACTATTTCAGGCTTAAGCACACAGTCTAAGAATCATTCTCTCAACTCTCCCACACAATGCAAAATATTAAAAATATTGCTTCTATAAAGCTTACCTTCCATTCCTCTTTTTCTATCTTTAAAATGACTCTTCCATCTTCCTTGGTGACCTTTTCTCTTAGCTTGGTTAAGCATACTCGTTCTTCCCAGATTCGCACTAGCCTAGGAGACCAAGAAATCATTTTAGGTCGCAGGTAGTAAAATAGGTAGCATTCACTTTTGTATGAAAAAGTAACCCATTAAAAACAAACATTTGATTGACAGTATCTGGAAATCAGACAAGAATTATTTTGTAAGACATTTAATTTGATTAATATGATAGATGCCCTCTTTTTAAGTTTCTGAAAAGTATTATACCTCTCCTTAGATTTTTTGTACAGATTTGTTAAGATATAATTCATATACTGTAAAAATCTGACACAATTTGGTGTTTTCTGGTATATCTGCAGAGCTGTGCAACCATAACCACTGTCTGATCCAAACATTTTTAGCACTCAAGAAAGAACCCATGCCTGAGCAGTCACTCCCTATTCCTCCCTCCTTCAGCCCGTGGCAGCCAATAACCTCCTTTCTATATCTATGTATTTGCCTATACTAGATATTTCATATAAAAGGTATTCTATAATATGTGGTCTTTTGTGTAGCAGAGTTTTATCCAAAATTTGCGCATGTGTGTATCAGTACGGATTTCCTTTTTATAGAAGAAGAATATTCTACTGCATCAGTTAAGTTCAGTTCAGTCACTCAGTTATTCCAACTCTTTGCAACCCCAAGGACTGCAGCACGCCAGGCCCCCCTGTCCATCATCAGCTCCCAGAGCCTACCCAAACTCAAGTCCACTGAGTCAGTGATGCCATCCAACCATCTCATCCTCTGTTGTCCCCTTCTCCTCCTGCCTTCAATCTTTCCCAGCATCAGGGTCTTTTCAAATGAGTCAGCTCTTCACATCAGTACTAGAGTTTCAGGTTCAACATCAGTCCTTCCAATGAACACTCAGGACTGATCTCCTTTAGGATGGACTGGTTGGATCTCCTTGAAGTCCAAGGGACTCTCAAGAGTCTTCTCCAACACCACAGTTCAAAAGCATCAATTCTTTGGTGCTCAGCTTTCTTTATAGTCCAACTCTCACATCCATACATGACTACTGGAAAAACCATAGCCTTGATTAGATGGACCTTTGTTGACAAAGTAATGTCTCTGCTTTTTAATATGCTGTCTACGTTGGTCATAACTTTCCTTCCAAGGAGTGAGCATCTTTTAATTTCATGGCTGCAGTCATCATCTGCAGTGATTTTGGAGCCCAAAAAAATAAAGTCTGACACTGTTTCCACTGTTTCCCCATCTATTTGCCATTAAGTGATGGGACCGGATGCTATGATCTTAGTTTTCTGAATGTTGAGCTTTAAGCCAACTTTTTCACTCTCCTCTTTCACCTTCATCAAGAAACTCTTTAGTTCTTCGCTTTCTGCCATAAGGGTGGTGTCATCTGCATATCTGAGGTTATTGGTATTTCTTCCAGCAATCTTGATTCCAGCTTGTGGTTCATCTATCCCAGCGTTTCTCATGATGTACTCTGCATAATAAGTTAAATAAGCAGAGTGACAATATGCAGCCTTGATGTACTCCTTTCCCAGTCTGGAACCAGTCTGATGTTTCATGTCCAGTTCTAACTGTTGCTTCCTGACCTGCATACAGATTTCTCAAGAGGTAGATCAGGTGGTCTGGTATTCCTATCTCTTTTAGAATTTTCCACAGTTTATTGTGATCCACATGGTCAAAGGCTTTGGCATAGTCAATAAAGCAGAAATCGATGTTTTACTGAAACTCTCTTGTTTTTTCAATGATCCAACGATGTTGGCAATTTGATCTTTGGTTCCTCTGCCTTTTCTAAATTTAGCTTGAACATCTGGAATTTCACAGTTCATGTATTGCTGAAGCCTGGCTTGGAGAATTTTGAGTATTACTTTACTAGTATGTGAGATGAGTGCAATTGTGCAGTAATTTGAGCATTTTTTGGCATTGCCTTTCTTTGGGATTGGAATGAAAACTGACCTTTTCCAGTCCTGTGGCCACTGCTGAGTTTCCCAAATTTGCTGGCACATTGAGTGCAGCACTTTCACAGCATCATCTTTTAGGATTGAGATAGCTCAACTGGAATTCCATCACCTCCACTAGCTTTGTTCGTAGTGATGCTTCCTAAGACCCACTTGACCTCGCATTCCAGGATGTCCACTCTAGGTTGGTGATCACACCATTGTGATTATCTGGGTTGTGAAGATCTTTTTTGTATAGTTCTTCTGTGTATTCTTGCCACCTCTTCTTAATATCTTCTGCTTCTGTTAGGTCCATACCATTTCTGTCCTTTATTGTGCCCATCTTTGCATAAAATGTTCCCTTGGTATCTCTAATTTTCTTGAAGAGATCTCTAGTCTTTCCCATTCTGTTGTTTTCCTCTATTTCTTTGCATTGATCGCTGAGGAAGGCTTTCTTATCTCTCATTGCTATTCTTTGGAACTCTGCATTCAAATGGGAATATTTTTCCTTTTCTCGTTTGCTTTTCACTTCTCTTCTTTTCACAGCTATTTGTAAGGCTTCCTCAGACAGCCATTTTGCTTTTTTGCATTTCCTTTCCATGGGGATGGTTTTGATCCCTGTCTCCTGTACAATGTCACAAACCTCTGTCCATAGTTCATCAGGCACTCTGTCTATCAGATCTAGTCCCTTAAATTCTACTGCATGGATATACCAAAGTTGTTGACCCATTCATCAGTTGATGGACATTTTTAACTATTATAAATAATGCTTCTATGAATATTCATGTAAAACTTTCAGGTAGATCTATGTTTTCATTTCTCTTGAGTGTGTGTATATTCCTAGGAGTGGAATTGCTGGATCATTTCATAAATCTACTTTTAACTTTTTTAAGCCAAACTGTGCCCAAATTGCTTGCATCATTTTCCCTTCCCACCAGCAATGTATGAGGGCTCTAGTTGCTCCATAGCTTTGCCAACAGTTCTTAGTGTCCATCTTCTTGATCATAGCTATCCTAGTGGGTGTGAAGTGGTACCTCATTGTTGTTTTGATTGGCATTTATTAAATATCTAATCTATAGATATCTCGTTTAAAAGTTTTTAAAAGGCTTGCAAATGATATAGTTCAACTTCAGAGTTAAATTATATATTACTATATTCCATTTTATCCAGATTTAGTTTTCCAGATATAAAAATGCACAAAATTCTGGAATACATCCTATTGAATTTTGGTTCATAACAAAAATACATAATGTCAAGCTATAAAAATGACTAACAAAGGTTGCAGAAGGTTACCTATTCCTATACTAGAAATTTTTCACGTATGAAAAATAAAGAATGAGTTTAGAATTGAAAAATTTACACTTTTAGCCTATTAGAATGATACAGAATAAACAAAATATAAGCAATCATCAAAGAAAAAAGGTTTAATCAATTTGAATATTTATTTACCAAAATTCTCTTGACAATCTGAGAGTTAATATATATTCTTAGCAATTTTACATACTAACTGATCTTCAGGGAGGGTTTTATTTTAATGAACAGAAAACCAAACATCTCTAAAAGTGTAATATTTGCTATCTCTGTATGTTTGTGTTTGCAAAATATTTCTATGGAGCCTGCATATTTTCATCCACTACTTTTCTGAAAATTAACTGATTTGCTAACAATTGCACTGCGGCCATGACCGTGTGTGGCCTTCCAGACTCAACAGTCGCTCACTCACGCCCAACTCTTCACGGCCCCATGGACTGTAGCCCACCAGAATCCTCTGTCCATGGAATTTTCCAGGCAAGAATACTGGAGTGGGTTGCCATGCCCTCCTCCAGGGGCTCTTCCCAACCCAGGGACTGAACCCAGGTCTCCTGCATTGCAGGTGGATGCTTTACCGCCTGAGCTACGAGGGAAGCCCTAGTAGGGAAGCTTCCAATACATGTGATTAAGTGAGACAAAATATATGATGCCTTATATTCAATTATACCATGTTTTATAAAAATAGAATTATTCAAATGGTAGACATAATGATTATTAATTACTATACTACTCACTGAGATATACACATTCCAGAGTAAGATATAATGTTGAGCAATGAGGTGTCTTACTCCCTATACTCTAACTTCAATTAAAGATCTCCATCAAGCACCTATTATATGCCAAATATTATGTTAGACTTTGTGGATACAAAAACCTCCGTCCTTAATGAGTTTATAGTGAGGGTAACTATTACCAGATAAGTTTATTTCCATTTCTTTAATGATTCACTTATTCTTTCTGGCTCTGTGTGATCTAAATCCAGAATGTATCACTTAATTCAGAGATCACAGACAAGACATCTCACTTCCAAGGATTTTGCCAATAATATATGGGGTTTGGATTAAATAATATCTAGTGTTTCTTCTAGCTCTAATATTCTGTAATTCCTACACTGCTTATTTTAAGCTTGAGGCTCTTTCAAGTTTTGAATAGAAATTTTCTACCTCCTCTAAAATCCTTTTATTATACTCTAAAGCGTTTGATGCTTTTGAAACTGTGGTGTTGGAGAAGACTCTTGAGAGTCCCTTGGACTGCAAGGAGATCTAAACAGTCCATTCTGAAGGAGATCAGCCCTGGGTGTTCTTTGGAAGGAATGATGCTAAAGCTGAAAGTCCAGTACTTTGGCCACCTCATGCGAAGAGTTGACTGATTAGAAAAGACTCCGATGCTGGGAGGGATTGGAGGCAGGAGGAAAAGGGGATGACAGAGGATGAGATGGCTGGATGGCATCACCGACTCGATGAACGTAAATTTGAGTGAACTCCAGGAGATGGTGATGGACAGGGAGGCCTGGCGGGCTGCGATTCATGGGGTCGCAAAGAGTTGGACACGACTGAGCGACTGAACTGAACTGAACTGAAAGCCTTTGTCAAATGTCGTTATATCAACTCTTACCCAAGTGCTTAATTTTTTTCCAGGCCACCTTGTATCAAAAGACAGAACAATTTCTGTTTACATGTAAGGCTTGGGGGACTTCCCTGGTGGTACATGGTTAAGACTTCATGCTTCCACTGCAGGAAGCATGGGTCAGATTCCTGGTGGGGGAACTTAAGATCCCATGGTGCAAGCAAAAAAAAAAAAGTTAAACTTAAGGGTTTTTAGTTAAATCTTTAGCCACTTTTAGCTGAGAAAAGAGCATTAGATTACATTCTTATCTTTTTTTGGCCCTTGCCTGTTTTGTGCAGAGAAAATTGAAGCTGCTGAAATTAAATGATTCTTAGCCAGACATGTTTAATATTAATAGGTGAAAGTCAGGAGTAAAGAAATAACTCATGATTTCTGACCACTGTTTTTTAAAAAGTTGGATAGGATTTATTTATTAAGCGTTACTTGAGTTAAAAGAGAACAGTCTTATGGTTGCCAAGGATGGGAGTGTTGGAGGGGGGAGGTTTGGGAGTTTGGGATTAGGAGATATAAAGTAGTATATATAGGATGGATAAACAACAAGGAACTATATTCAATAGCCTGTGATAAACCATAATGGAAAAGAATATGAAAAAGGATATATATATATGTGTGTGTGTGTGTGTAACTGAGTCACTTTGCTATACAGCAGTAATTAATATGACATTGTAAATCAACTATATTTCAGTAAAATTTTTAAAAAAGAGTACTCAAGTTTGTCATAATTGTATAATATAAACATAATAGGTTTTGTAAGAGTAGTTTTACTGTAAAGGGTCAATCTAGGGAAATTTAAGACCTGAGGTTAATATAATGCTTACTGAGTCAGATTGCTTAGGTATGAATACTAGTAAATACCAGTTCCACATTTATTAGCAGTATGATCTTTGACAAGTTACCTAGGCCTATCCTTCAGGTTTTCCAACTTTAAAATGGAGAAAATAACATCACCCATGTGTCACAGAGATTGCTTATCATTCTCCAATATGTTATTCCTCTTCTTCCTCATAATAGATCCTCTAAATATAACTGGGCACAAGACTTCATTTAGCCATCCTCCCCTGCAGTTAGGAATGGGTCATGTGAAGCTTTGGCTAGTGAGATGTTAGCAGAAATAGTAATGTGTGCAACTTCCGGCTGGCTGGAATCAAGTACGTTGGCCACAATTGGTCTATCTATGTATTTCGGGCCATGAAGTAACTAAAGTCCTAAAGGAATGGAAACCATGCCCAGTTGAGCAACATGATAAAAAGCCTGAATGTCTGACGCAGTGGAGTGCTATGCCAGTCCTCTTCTTTTCTGGGAGAATACCAGTTATTTCCAAGTTTTTACACTCCCTCCAAGTTACCCAAGTATAAATCTTCATTTGTCTAAACCAGTCATACAATCTCATTCCCCTAAAAGGTTACTGGATTAAGGGTATAAAAATGACCTGATTCTGGCCCATGAGAGGTGAAGGAGAGGTTAGCTAGGGGACCTCAGAAAGGTATTTTCATTCTTAAATAAGAAACAGAAATAAATATAATTGTTCCCACTCTTCCAATAACATAATGATGTCTGGCTGCGATGCCTGAAAGTGTACCAGCCACCCTGCAACACTGAGAGAAGCTAACCTGAGGACCAAACTGGCATACCAAAATTAGCTGTGAAGGTGGAAGAAACAGAGTCCAAAAAATTGTGGAAGCTTTGGAATCGCCTAAACTCAGGACTTCCCTATTGTTTAAGCCATTTTTAGTCACGTTTTCTTTTATTAGCTGACACAAGACCATTTTTTAAAATGAGATATAATTGGCATATAACATTATATTAAGTCTAATACAACATAATGGTGCAAGTCTAATGGTACAAGTCTAATGTTCAATGGTACGACAATTCAAGTCTAGTACAACATAATGGCTTGATATGTGTACATATTGCAAAACACTAAACATTGCCATTCAATGTTTAGAAAGAGATCTAATGAGTGATAACTGTAGGGAGCTATATGGGATCTATGAGGACAGGGGCTATCCTTGTAAAAGTAATGCGATACGTTGGAAACATCCAGTGAGGAAAGTAGGTAGGTATCAATAAGGCAGAGGAAATGAGAGTCAAACTATAATCCAAAGAGAGGACTCAGGTGATCTACAGTGGCCCTGGCTGGAACTCACAGCTATTTAGTTAGGTGAGAATCAACTGAACTTTCTAATGCAAGATGTTGTTTTAACTCCTAGGGAATATAATGTTGAACAAACAATCTCTGAAAAGTAGACTGCTGCTGCTGCTGCTGCTAAGTCGCTTCAGTTGTGTCCGACTCTGTGCGACCCCATAGACGGCAGCCCACCAGGCTCCCCCATCCCTGGGATTCTCCAGGCAAGACTGGAGTGGGTTGCCATTTCCTTCTCCAGTGAAAAGTAGACTAAATGATACTAATCGAACTTTGATGAATGTTGAACAGACTCCTAGGATAATTACTAAATCCATTTGTATTTTTTGTGGCTAGAATCATATGGCCACACTTCATTGTCAGGTGCTTCCTTTAGTTATATTTTCAGTTTTCTGTAAATAAAAACTTCTATAAAATTCAATAATAAGGCAATTAATAAATACTACTTTAATAATGAAGATGTTATAAATTTTTGTTAATTCAAAATAATAAACATGTTTTAGCATACTTTTGTTGGAATTCCTTCTCTCGCTTCAGGTCTTCATTGAGTTTCTTTATTCTTTTTTCCCAAACTTCCTTTACAGCATTGACAGCCCCAGTACTAACCACATTTTCTGACATGATTTCTCCACATTGTCACAGGGTCACCAACTTCATTAAATTTTGAGTAACTGAATCACAGATGCCATCTCAAAAAGGACCTGATTGAACCAGAGAAGGTGGGGGGAAATGTGTTTCAGAATGTTTATTGAGTGCCATAATGAACAAAATAGCTTATATTTATTGAGCACATTCTATGTTTCCAAGACTATTTAATGTACTTTACATGCCATATTTCACTTAATAATTCTCATAAAAATGTCATGACATGGGTACTTTTATTGTCTTTGTATAAAGAGGAGAAAATCAAGCCCTAGAAAAGGTGGCTAAGTGGTTTACATCCTGTTTCTAATAAGTGACAGAGGGTGGAACTGATGCCAAGTCTACTTCCTTTGTTACTATTAATTCACAGTAATGAAACACTGCAACCGCTTTACATGTCCAATTATAGGGAAATATGCAGTAATGGATATACAAGATGAGCAGGCATCTTGACAGAGCTACTTAATCTAGACCCTATATACACAAGCTGGGATTCAGTTAAGTGGTAATATAGTGGGGTTGTTTGCCCTTGTGGAAAATAAATTGCAAATGGACTCATCTAACATTGAGGATTGTGACCTGAATCTTGGAAAAGAGAGGCAAACAATAATAGGGGAATGGTTATGTAAGTCACGGTAGATCTATTTGATGAGATGTTCTCTGCCTCTCATGTAGTGGTATTGATTTTTCACCAAATTAACTAGCAATAATGAAAGAGTTTGATTCACAATTAATTTAATTATGTCTTCAAAATTCAAGGAGTAAAAGATGTCCACAACTACCACTTCTATTCAACATTGTATTGAAATGCAATAAAGCAATATCGTGAATAAAATAGACAGATATACAGTTTGGAAAGGAGAAGTAAAATTTGCAACAGCATAGAAAAAAAGGTGCTCTCATACACCACATGTGACAGCGCACATTGTTACAGTCTCTATGGAGAGAATTTTGGTAATGTCTATCAAACTTAAAAGTCACACCAACACTTGTAGGAATTTACACTGAAAATATTTTCGATTTGAAAATGACACATACAAAATTATTCACTGTAGGGTTTTTCATGACAGCAAAAGGTTGGAAACAACAATAACTTTCTACCAGTAAATTACAGTAGATGCATATTATGAGAAATTATATAGCTCCATAAAGAAGGAAAAGCATGTTATAAACTGACAAAGCATGATATCCAAAATGACACAATTTATCCATTCTAATTAATGTGGATATTTAGATCCCAAATTTTTGCTCTAATGAGCAAAACTGTTTCTGAAATTCCTGTTCTTATCTTCTTGCTGCTCAAGTGGTATTATTTCTATTGAGTATACCCAGAATTAGAATTGTTAGATCACTATGTTCAAATTGATAAGATAGAGGCCAATTGTTTTCCAAATTGATAAGATAGAGGCCGATTGTTTTCCTTGTAGTTGTAGTAAGTAATTTCCAATGGAAAACAAATGGCCTCTACCTTAATTATAGGAACAGTTTCCATTGGAAATTGTTTCCCCATTGATGTATATCCTCACCCCATATTACTGCATAAAATGATATCATGATCATAATTTATGGTTTTTGAATAATTAACTGCTCCAGGCTAATAAAGATTGCCCGACTAAATGAAAGACAAAATCCTGTGTATTATTTACAAGGTCATACCTAAAACATGAAAATAGAAAAAATGGAAGGCACAAAATAGAAAAAGATCAATCTAGGTTTATACCCAAGAGAAATTAAAATATATGTTCACACAAAAACTTGTACATGAATGTTGATAATAGTATTATTCACAATGGCCCCAAAGTGGAAAACAAGTAGCTGACAAGTGTAAACAAATGGCCGTTAACTAACAAATGGCTATTAATGAACAAAATGTGACATATCCATACAATGGAATGTTACTCTGGCATGAAAAGGAACCTAAACACTGCAACATCATGGGGAAACTTTGAGTAAAATGATGTTGATAGAAGACACAAAACACCAAAAATTGTATTATCCCATTTATATGAAATGTCCAGAATAGGCAAATCCATGAAGAAAGAATGTAGATCAATGATAACCACGGGGCTTTGCTAAGGGTACAAAGTTTCTTTTCTGAGTGATGAAAATCAACTTTTGAAATAAATCGACCTATGAAAAAGCAAAGAGTATTTGTGGCTAAAAAAAACAGAATGTAATACATCTTCAAAATATAAAAATAAAAGTCCTTTTAATAGGGTGTAGAAGGATATGAGATAATAGAGGGTGAGGGAGATAAGAGATATAGTCTATACTTTATGGAATGAGAGAGATTTAAGTATTGAAGCTATAAGGCAACAAAAAAGAAATTAAAAGAGATATAACTCTATGGGAGTGCAGGTGAATTTAAGCATCATCTTTCATAATGAGACAATAGATAATGTCTAAAGCTGAGAAGACACAGCATACTGCCTTGAAAAAGAAAAAAAGTATTAAGGAGGTAACCACTGAAAACTAAATATTGAAGTAGTTAAAATGGTTACTTTTAGGGTGATAAAAAGGGTACAAAACATTGCTTTTTCACTATTAATCTCCTCTAAATTACTGATTTCTTTAAACTAAAACTATGATTTGTGTGTGAGAGACAGAAAGGCAGAGACAGAGAGAGGAAGAAAAATGTATTAAAAAAGGGAAAAGTTTAACATTTGAGGATGAATATATAATTACTGATATGCAGGAAATTATTAGGAGGAGGTCCTTACTTAAAGCAATAAATGCAGCATTCAAATGGGAACAGATTTGCAAGATCTTTCTCCCATCAAGAAACTAGGAGTATTTATGCTGATAATCCAGTCCTCTGGGTATTAATATCACTGTCCAGTTATAATTTATTGTCTCAGATGTAAGCAGGTTTGAAGCATGCATTTTATCAGATAATAAAGAATTAAAATCTCAAGTACCTACATGTAAATGTGTATTTTACTAGACATGTATAACTTCATGTGCCAATTCATTTCCCCATTTCCCATTAAACTTTGATCAACCATCAATTTTCCTATAACAGTAACCAATGTCCCTTTGAGGAAAACAAGTCAGTAGTGATATATGTATTTCTGCCTCCCACGTGGGATTGTGTTCTCTACCTTGGTTATTACAACAGAAAAACAGAAACCATGGCAGTAAAGTAAGCATGGTTGTGACATGACTGAAGAGTCAACTCCCCAGAGTCAAAAGAAAACAAAAGAACTATAATCTCTGAAGAAACACTTCTTGATTTCTGGGGAAGTCAGTTTTCCAGAGGAGGACAACTAGATGAATGACTATGAACCTCCAAAGAGACTTTTAAATTCAATTCCAACTTTAGTTGTACCTTCCAGCAAACACAGACGCAGTAAAAACATCAACAGCTATCTATTTATAAGTCAAGAGTAGGAAAAAAAATGTTTTTGAAAAATACGTACCGCGGTCAGTGCATACAGGAGCTGACATGTCCAAAGTTAGTGTATCAACTAGGAGTGGACTGAAGGCAGAATTGTTTTCAATGTGACTCCCAGTGATGAAAATCCTCAGACTGTAGCTGGGTGAAATTTAATGTCAGCCTAATTCTAATTTTAGTTCATGGACAAAGCTGAGAATAGCAAAAATCACATGGAGCTTCTGTGCAAAGGACCAACTGATAACACATGTGAGTGCATTCCGTGTACTGCAAAATGCGGTGCTGCAGGTATTATAAAACTATCTCCAGCATGCATGCTAAGTTGCTTCAGTCATGTCCGGCTCTTTGTGAGCCTATGGACTGTAGCCCACCAGGCTCCTCTGTCCATGGAATTTTCCAGACAAAAATACTTGAGTGAGTTGCCATTTCCTACTCCAGAGGATCTTCTTGACCCAGGGATTGAACACATATCTCCTGCGTCTCCTGCATTGGTTGGCAGATTCTTTATCACTAGCAACATCTGGGAAGCCCCAATTATTTCACAGAAATTCTCTAATGCCTCTATAGTGAATAAGTTCAGAGAGTTGTGGGGTTTCTCAAGATCACAGAAACAGTAAAGGAGATCACAGAACCTAAACTCTATAATCTCCCTGTCCAGAGAACTGGCACCATTCCACACACAGCTGCCTTGAATACATTCATAAGTCAACACCGAAGTTCAGGGAGGAGCTTTTTTTCCATTAAAAAGAAGACTAAATTGTCCCCTTGGAAACAATTTAGATTTATTTCTGCGTTTGGCACTGTCTACAATTAAATTTTAATTTGACCATATTTATAGGAAATCCACAAATTTCAAAGTTTCTCTTCTCTTATCTAGCCTCTTATTTTCCATAATGCAGATCCAGGAGGCAACAGGGCAGGGAGTGAGACAAGTTGAGAAGTTGTTAAACTGACCTACACTAGAGAAATGGCAGGGAGAGTGGGAAAAAAGTGAACAGATTTATGAGCTATTTATGAGGAGATTAGACAATTTTGGTTATTTGAAGACAATAAGGGATTCGAAAGGGTTTCTCTGGTAGCTCAGCTGGTAAAGAATCTGCCTGCAATGCAGGAGACCCCAGTTCAATTCCTGGTTGGGAAAATCCCCTGGTGAAGGGAAACGCTGGGGCTCCCCTTGTGGCTCAGACTGTAAAGAATCTGCCTGCAATACAGGAAACCTGGGTTTGATCCCTCGGTTGGGAAGATCCCCTGGAGGTGGCATAGCAACCCACTCCATATTCTTGCCTGGAGAATCCCATGGACAGAGGAGCTTGGCAGACTACAGTCCATGGGGTCGCAAAGAGTCAGACACGACTGAGCAACCAAGCATGCACACAAGGGATTAGAAAGAAGAGATAAGGCATGTATAGTGACTATCTGTCATTCATGGCTGCCCATATCTTCCAAACACCCTCTCCATAGCTTGATAACCCTTCCCCCCCCGCCCCCCATTGTGAATTTACTCTACCAAGATAGAATTAGGGGGAAATATCCCAATCTCCCTTGCTACTGGATTAGGGATGTGACTAAGATTTTGCTAATCATCTACTTTGATTTAGAGGCAAAGTAGGTGAAGACACAGGCTGAGTGACCAGAGTCCATTTTTGCTGGTGTGGGTACAGCAGAGAAAATATATTCAAGAGTTAGTTTGGGCAGCAAGAGTTTCTAGAACACAGTAGATGAAGCTGGTTCTGGGGACAGCCTCAACAGCCCCCTCACCAGGCCAGTTCCGTAATGTAGTTCCAGGAGTTGTTTTGTGAACTAACATCGCTTCCTTAAATCTGCTTGGGAGAATTTTGTTATCTGCATTTGAAAAACTGACACAAGTATTGTAACTATGTCTTGTTAGATTTCCAAAAATATTCTTATTCTGCTATTTATTCATTTACCAATTTCAGAATCACCTATTGACTTTGTACCATGAAAGATGAGTATTCTGTTGTCTTAAACCACCCATCATTATCCTACAGTTCCCCTTCTCCTGTCCTCTCCTAGTTCTACTATAATTTTTGTTAAATCAGTAGTGATCATTATTATTATGAAAATATTATTCATAGATGAACTAAATAGTAGATATGATTACATTTCTTTGTTTTGGTACTTTCTGTGTTTTCTGGAGTTAAGTGTACTTTTTAAACTTTTTAAATTTCCTGTGTATGTTTACCATATCTTTATACACTTGAATGTCCCAATTCCCACTGTATGTAGCTCAGACAAGTTACTTAATCTCCCTGTGCCTCAGCTCCTTATTGGTAAAATGTAGATAAAAATAAGAGCTGCTCATGGGTTTTCATGAGGATTAAGTGAGTTAAGATATGAAAGAGCTTGCTACTGCTAAGTCACTTCAGTTGTGTCCGACTCTGTGCGACCCCATAGACAGCAGCCACCAGGCTCCCTATCCCTGGGATTCTCCAGGCAAGAACACTGGAGTGGGTTGCCATTTCCTTCTCCAATGCATGAAAGTGAAAAGTGAAAGGGAAGTCGCTCAGTCGTGTCCGACTCTTAGCGACCCCATGGACTGCAGCCTACCAGGCTCCTCCATCCATGGGATATTCCAGGCAAGAGTACTGGAGTGGGGTGCCATCGCCTTCTCTGATGAAAGAGCTTGGACAATGCCTGAAGATAATAAGTCTTCAATGAGGGTTTGTTATTTTTTCCACCCTCCAACAGTGGAGCCAATGGAAGAGCTGGGTGTGGATGTCAGTGCTGAAGATTGTCTAAGTTTAAAAGAATTTTCCTCTGAGTCTGAGATAAAACAATTTTTTTAAAGCCTTGATTGAATTTGTTATAACATTGCTTTGGTTTTTGGTGGCACAGCATGTGGGATCTTAGTTTCTCAACCAGGAATTAACCTGCACCCCCTGCATTGGAAAGTGAAGTCTTAGCCAGTGGACCACCAGGGAAACCCTAAACTGAGATAAAATTAAGAAGACAGCTTCACAGTGGAGGGGAGATAAATGAGCTCATCTAGCTTAGCTGGTAAAGAATACACCTGCAAGACAGGAGACCCCAGTTCAATTCCTGGGTCACGAAGATCCCTGGAGAAGGGATAGGCTACCCACTCCAGTATTCTTGGTGGCTCAGATGGTAAAGGATCTGCCTGCATTGTGGGAGACCTGGGTTCAATCCTTGGGTTGGGAAGATCCCCTGGAGGAGGGCATGGCAACCCACTCCAGGATTCTTGCCTGGAGAATCCCCATGGACAGAGGAGCTAGGTGGGTTACAGTCCATGGGGTCGCAAAGTCAGACACGACTGAGCTGTGCTTAATAGCTAAATGGCTCCACTCTTCACACAAAGTTAGTATCTCATTTTAATGTTAAACACATTGGTCTATCCTCTCCTCTCATTGTGTGTTTCCAGCTGCTTGTTACCCAGGTTTGCATTCTGAGGTCCCTCAGGGATACGTTTCATTAGGATCCATGGCCCTGACTGTGTTCAACTGTGATGCTTGTGTTTAGAAAAAGACCATCTAGAAGAGGGACAAGTGGGATGGCCAGTTGAGAGAGGGAATAAAACACAATAAAAATACAGCTCCTTGGAAGGAAAGTTATGACAAACCTAGACAGCATATTAAAAAGCAGAGACATTACTTTGCCAACAAAGGTCTGTCTAATCAAGGCTAAGGTTTTTCCAGTAGTCATGTATGGATGTGAGAGTTGGACTATAAAGAAAGCTGAGCACTGAAGAATTGATGCCTTTGAACTGTGGTGTTAGAGAAGACTCTTGAGAGTCCCTTGGACTGCAAGGAGATCCAACCAGTCCATCCTAAAGAAGATCAGTCCTGGGTGTTCAATGGAAGGACTGATGTTGAAGCTGAAACTCCAATACTTTGGCCACCTGATGCAAAGAACTGACTCATTTGAAAAGACCCTGATGCTGGGAAAGATTGAGGGCAGGAGGAGAAGGGAACGACAGAGGATGAGATGGTCGGATGGCATCACTGATTCAATGGACATGAGTTTGGGTAGGTTCCAGGAGTTGGTGATGGACAGGGAGGCCTGGTGTGCTGCAGTCCTTGGGGTAACAAAGAGTTGGACATGACTGAGCGTCTGAACTGAACTCAAAAATATAGCATCATCCAAAAGGACTCAAAGCGAGATCATGAAGAGATATTCATACACCCCATGTTCATCATAGCATTATTCATAATATCCAGAGGTAGAAGCAACCCAAGTATCCATTGACAGATGACTGGATGAAGAAATTGTGTTCTATGCCTACAACAGAATATCACATACTACAACATGGATGAAACTTGAAAACATGATACTAAATGAAAAAACAAAGTCACAAAAGAACAAATCATCTATCATTCTACTCCCATGAAGTATCTAAAGTAGTCAAAATAACAAAAACAGAAAGTAGAAAGGTAATTAATAATATGAGGAAATGTTCATGATACTAGTTACAAGAAAGAAACAGTTACAGACGTTTTGTTCAATTCAGTTCTTCACCTGATTAGATGAGGTCCACCACACTAAGAATTACAATCTGCTTTACTCTGTCTACAGATTCAAATGTTAACATCATCAGAAACACCCTCACAGATATACCCGGAATAATGTTTGACGAGTGTCTGGGCATCCTTTGGCTGAGCCAAGTTAAAACATAAATTAGCCATCAGAGTAGGCATCCTTATTGTATGTACAAAGAAACCAAGATTAAAGAGAGTAAAGGACTTGTCAAAGACAAAGCTGGAAAACAGCTGAGCTAAATTCCAACTCAAATGGATCTGGCCCCTAAACTTTGACCATTGGGCTATTCTACTTCCTTTTAAAGACAAGTTTATGGAAGTTACACAGAATTGTGTTGGTAGGTAGATACCCATAACATCAAAACAACGTTTTAATTACTGCTTAATTTGTCTATTGAAAGGCAGTGAAAATGAAGATGGGGGAACAAATAAATGTAAAAGCAACAAGGGGGCTGAGAATAGTTCATGATACATAGTTCCATTATTTTCCACTCTATGCCATCATAACCTGTGTTAATAAATAGGTAGAAATTTACAGAAAGACTATAATGTTTTTAAACATAAAACACTAAAATAGCTACTACCTTGTTTTTCTTAGGTTGGTTTTATGAAACCTAGAGTGTTTTCCTTTAAAAAATTGTAATAAAACAAAAGGATTAACAGTCATTAGTCAAATTTCTTTCCACAAATTCTGACAAGACTACAGTACTGTAAGTAGTCATATCAAGCATGTGCCGCTGCTGCTGCTGCTAAGTCGTTTCAGTCGTGTCTGACTCTGTGGGACCCCATGGACTGCAGCCTACCAGGCTCCTCCTTCCATGGGATTTTCCAGGCGAGAGTACTGGAGTGGGGTGCCATTGCCTTCTCCAAGCATGTGCTATGCTGTCCTTAGTCGCTCAGTCGTGTTTGACTCTCTTTATCCCATGGACTGTAGCCTTCCAAGATCCTCTGTCCATGGGGATTCTCAAGGCAAGAATAAAGGAGTGGGTTGCCATGCCCTCCTCTGGATCTTCCCAACCCATGGATCGAACCAGGTCTCCTGCATTGCAGGCGGATTCTCTACCGTCTGAACCACCAGCATACAAGCATATATTTCATGTGTGACCCATTCTTTCAAATAAGAACAAGAAAAAATAATGAAACAGGGAAAAATGGAAAAAAAATAAGTATATTATCTAGGGATTTTGGACTATATCACTTTTTATGACTTTAATAAAACAAGTAAACTAGCAATTTGTCAGTATTTAGGGCTTCGAAGAAGAAACAAAATATAACTCTAGAGGACTGAGAAAAATAAATATATCAGACTTGCTCTCATTGATCAGATCAATAATTTTACAATGCTAAGAATTCTGTCTTACAAAGATAGAATTTGAAGACTCTATAATTGCACTTCAAATATTTGAAAGACAAACAAGAATACTTTTAAAGCTTTTTGTTCAGCTCTAGAACTTTCAAAAATACTGATATATATATATATATATTTTTTGGCTGCACCACATGGAATATGGAACTTCCCTGCCCAAGGATCAAACCCATGCCTCCTACGTTGGACGCATGAAGTCTTAACTTCTGGACCACCAAGGAAGTCCAACACTGGTATTCTTTAATGTGGAAATGTTCCAGGTTAAAAAAGGCTGGGTGAATGTGTGTGTATATGTGTACACAAAGTCCTAGATAACAGATCACATACTTGCCAAATATTAAGGAGTCATCTCTTCTCCACATTTTGATACCTATATTAGAAAGTTATAACTACATGCTAACTCATTTCACTTTGTTTAACAAAACAGAGCTATTTCCTGAGGAGATGGTAGGAAATTTATTAGGCACCAAACGTCTCTCCTCTGGAGCTTGAGCTCCTAGATTCCGGTCAGTCTCACATGACTTCTGCCACATGACTCTACAGAGTTGCAATCATTAATAATGAGGTTATTAAAATGGCTGGGAAAAGCATTTCATTAAAAATGTTAATTATTCCCTTTTTCTCCTATTATTAAATATGTGTTTTATAATAAAAAGTTAATGTATTTAACCAGGAATGTACTTAAAATGTAGGTGGCTTAGTTGTAAAGAACTGGCCTGCCAATCCAGGAGACACAGGTGATGCGGTTCAGTCCCCGGGTTGGGAAGATCCCCTGGAGGAGGAAATGGCAACGCACACCAGTATTCTTGCCTGGAGAATTCCATGGATAGAGAAGCCTCGAGGTCTGAGTCCATAGGGTTGTGAAGGGTTGGACATGACTTAGGGACTGAGCACACATGCACATACTTAAAATGTACTTGTGACTTTGGATTTTTGTGCTGGCTGTCATTTTTGATAGATATACACATACAAACACAAACACATCATTTCCCTAAGTCAATCAATAGTGGAGACACAAGAAAATATTATGTGAAAATAATTTATTATGGAAACAGTGAGAGACTTTATTTCTGGGGCTCCAAAATCATTGTAGATGGTAACTGCAGCCATGAAATTAAAAGATGCTTGCTCCATGGAAGAAAAGCTAGGACCAACCTAGATAGCATATTAAAAACCAGAGACATTACTTTGCCAACAAAGGTCCATCTAGTTAAAGCTATGGTTTTTCCAGCAGTCATGTATGGATGTGAGAGTTGGACTATAAAGAAAGCTGAGCGCTGAAGAATTGATGCTTTTGAACTATTGTGTTGGAGAAGACTCTTGAGAGTCCTTTGGACTGCAAGGAGATCCAACCAGTCCATCCTAAAGGAGACCAGTCCTGAATAGTCATTGGAAGACTGATGCTGAAGCTGAAACGCCAACATTTTGGTCACCTGATGTGAAGAACTGACTCAATAGAAAAGACCCTGATGCTTGAAAAGATTGAAGGCAGGAGGAGAAGGGGATGACAGAGGATGAGATAGTTGGATGACATCACCGACTCAATGGACATGAATTTGAGCAATCTCTGGGAGTTGGTGATGAACAGGAGGCCTGGCGTGCTGCACTCCATGGGGTTGCAAAGTATTGGATGTGACTGAGTCACTGAACTGAACTGGAAATGGGTCAAAAATTAGAAAGTCATGGAAATGATTTAATCCTCATTTGTGTTAATTATGCTGTGAGTCTCTATAAACAATATGTTATTCAGCAAACAAAATACAAGTGAACAAAACATAATTTCTCTTATGGATGAAGTGGTTTGCCAAGGTCTTTCCCTTAAACTATCTTTCTTATGCAAGGATAATTCTCATATGAAATATAGAGCCTAAGCAGTAATAATCAATATTATTCAACTTCCTTGGGCAATTTAAACCTAACATCAGATGAACAGAGAATAAAAACTATTATAGTCTTTTTTCAAAGAAACAAAAAAAGAGAAAAAACAATAGCCCTTCCATATCTGCCAAATATTGACCCCCAAATTACACTAGTTTCTTATGTTAAGGTATTTTTAACCTCATAATACTGAAAAGATATGTTCCTTCTGCTTTTATTTTTATGCACTACTCTTTATTTCTATAGAAATGTTAAACTTTTACTGGATAATTTTATATGAATTACATAATACTTTGTTTCTAGGATATTAATCCAACTTTTGAAACTTGGTATACATTTCAATAAGCAACCACGAAAATGATTTTTTCATATGTCCACAAATACTTCACAGAACATTTAACAGCTCATAAAGATGGGAGCTATGAGAATTTTTGTTGTATTAAGAAAGTATTACAAACTGAAAAGAAACATCTTATGGAAATAACAGCATTTTATTGAAATTGGAAAGCAGGCACAAACCCGGCAGTGGCCGGGAGCCAGCAGCGTGCAGCTCCTGGCCTGGGCTGGAGGCCAGGCGTGGGGCATGTGCCCCAGAGCGGGCCCTGAGCCCCGCCCAGCGTCCCCGCGCGGTGAGGCTGGGGCAGTTGGTTTCTGTACACACGTGATTGAGCCACCTGCCAGCTGGCGCCACCTGCCTTCCCACCCGCCTCCCTGGTGCCCAGTGTGAGAAAGGAGGTGTCGCCCACCGGCCACTGGCATGCCCAGCCAGCCCTCAGCCTGAGCCCAGCGGCGCCTGCCCCTGCCCCCTGCCACTCTGTACTGCCTTGGCTCCCCCGCGGCCCCCACACTGCAGTGCAGCCAGGCCCTCTCCCCACATGGGCCACCCCCATGGCCCCCTCCTGGTGCCCAGGGCGGCCCGGCCTGCAGGGCCATGAAGCTGCAGGCTGTGATGGAAATGCTACCGCTGTGGTAGCAGCAGGCACACCAAGAACTGGAGGCCCGGCAGCCACCGCCGCCCCCTGAACCCCCAGCCCGCACCAGGGTCACTCCGGAAGAGGACAGGGAGCCTGAAAGCGCCTGGATGCAGTGGGTGCAGATGGCCGCCCTGGCCGCCATGCGCCCAGTCCCAGCTCGGAGGACGCCCCTCACCCACCCCCCCAGCTCAAAGGATGAGGATGTGGTCCTGGAGGGGGCAACGGGCTCACCCACCCGACCCAGCCGAGGCAGGGAGGCAGCCAGCCTCCCCGGGGGCAATGGCCGCTTTGAGGATGCAGGCTTCGACGATGACCTGAAGCCAAAATGGGAGGAGGAGGAGCTGGAGGAAGACCTGAGGGACGACAAAGAGGACGAGGAGGATGAGGACTATGAGGATGAGGAGGGGCTTGGGCCCCGGGGCACCGCCAGCCTGGGCCCCTCAGCCCTGTTCCCCCACAAGGCTCAGCTGCTCCAAGCCTTCCGCCCGGACAGTGGATCCCGGCACTGGGTGGCCAGGAGCACCCGGGAACTGGCCCGGCTGTCCCCGGAGGGGTTGCCCGTCCTGCACCTCAGCTGCAGCCACCAGACCACGGGGACTGGACATATGAGGAGCAGTTCAAGCAGCTGTATAAACTGGACGCAGACCACAAGAGGAAGGAGTTCCTGGATGACTTGTTCAGTTTCATGCAGAAGCGAGGGACACCTGTGAACCGCATCCCATCGTGGCAAAGCAGGTGCTCGACCTGTTCATGTTGTATGTGCCGGTGATGGAGAAGGGCAACCTGGTGGAGGTCATCAACAAGAAGCCGTGGCGGGAGATTACCAAAGGACTGAACCTGCCCACATCCATCACCAGTGCTGCCTTCATGCTGCGAACCCAGTATATGAAGTACCTGTACCCCTAGGAGTGTGAGAAGAGTGGCCTCAGCAACCCCAACCAGCTCCAGGCAGCCATCGGCAGCAATCGGAGGGAGGGCCAGCACCAGAGCTTTGGGGGCTCCCTCTTTGCCTACTTGCCGGCCGGGGCCCACAGCATGCGGTCCTCGCCCAAGCTGCCTGTGTCCTCCCTGGGCCTGGCCACCAGCACCAATGGCAGCTCCATCACCCCAGCCCCCAAGGTCAAGAAAGAGGAGGATGTGGCCATCCCCATCACAGTCCCCAGCTGCCTGCCAGTCTCCCTGGTCACCCAGTGGTGGTGGCCCAGGCAGCAGCAGCCCAAGCGGCCGTAGCAGCACAGGTGGCTGCCTTGGAGCAGCTTCAGGAGAAACTGGAGTATGGGGAACCTCCTGAGAAGAAAATGGCCCTAGTGGCAGAGGAGCAGCAGCAGCTGATGCAGCAGGCACTTCAGCAGAACTTCCTGGCCATGACGGCACAGCTGCCCATGAGCGTCCATGAGATCAACAGCCAAGCCTCTGAGAGCAACCAGGACTCAGCTACGAACCTGACCAGCACCAACGACAGCAAGAGTATTGACATGTCAGGAGAGATTAACGGAATCATGTACACAGGAGTGCTGTTCGACCAGCTGCCGGCCTCCACGCCACGCTCCGCTCCCAGCAAAGGTGGAGGCGGCAGCAGCCGGGGAGGAAACAGCGGGACCCACAGCAGCAGCAGCCGTGCAGGCAGCTAGGCAGGGCCAGCAGGGATGTCTGCACTCCCGACAGCCACCTCAAACACTCTCCATCCTGGGAACCTGCCAGACTGGGCAGGGGGGTCCAGGTGGGCCAAGCAGGGGCTGGGATGGAGGAAGATACTGGTGGGGAGGGGAGGTATCCACAGAGGAGCAACAGCTTAACACCAAAAGGAGAAGAAAAATATGTATACATATATAAAGAAAATTTAATAAAATGGGAAAACCAAGGAACACTTGAATTACTCAGGTTTCGGACATTCAGAGATGAATTGTGAGAATATCAAAGGAAATTAGAAATGAGAGAGGCAAATGTCTACTAGGGCCTGCAGCCCTGGTGAACCCATGTGGGCTGGTGTCTGGTTTCAACAGGCCAGTCCTGTTTACCTCATACATCCCTGCACTGTGTTTTTTCATTTTTATCTGGTTTTTTTCTTTGCCTTTGTTTTTTTTTTGGGGGGGTCCATTTGTCACACACTCACCACACCCAGCTCCTTGTGTTGAATGAAACCCCTGAGCCAAGATCAGTTGAATTTTTTTGTTATTGTTGCTTTCGGGAACTTTGTTGTTGTTTTTTTAAAAGAAATAGTGAAATTCAAACTCTATAGGGTTTTTAAGAGGTTTTCGGGGTTTTGTTTTGTAAATATTCTATTTTATTCTTGGGGGAGGAATCAAACCTAGGAAAAGGGTATATGTATATCTATATATTTGTATTCATTCAGGGCAACTGGACTTGAAAAAGAAAGAAAGGCAAAAAAAAAAAAAAAACAAGTTAAAAAAAAAGAAATTGGAAAGCATAGCATTTATATATCAATATTTTTAATATCCACAAACTTATTTGAGGAAGTGCAGTCAGTGACAGTGGTCGTTTTAAAACATTACACCAACTCTCTGACAGTTTATCCTGCTCTGTCCACAGAACGCTTGAACCAAGGCCCTTCTCATCTTATGCCAGAAACAAAATAGGACTAAGGCCAGGTTCTGGTGCAATTTGTGAGGCACTGGTTTGCAGAGTTGTTGGTGTGATGGCTTAGCCTGTGGACTCCTCTCTGTCACATTTGAACATTTATTATGTTTCAAATTGTCAGTCATGTTCAAATGTATATTCATGCCTGCAGTTTCCAATTACTTAATTATACCTGCCATCAACCTAGTTAATCTGCCTTGGTTACTGCAGTCTAAACTCTGGTTGCATTTTTCAAGGAAATTAAATTGCTAGGTTGTTCCAGATGATTAGACTTCTGTACTGGCTTATAACTTTTGTTTTTTACTTTCCATTCTTACCATGTTTTTAGAACTATCTACATATTTTGGGCTTCCCTTGTGGCTCAGCTGGTAAAGAATCCGCCTGCAATGCAGTTTGATCCTGGGGTTGGGAGGATCCCTTGGAGAAGGGAAAGGTTACCCACTCCAGTATTCTGGCCTAGAGAATCCCATGGACTGTATGGATTCGCAGAGTCAGACACGACTGAGCAACTGTACAGTCCAGGGGGTGAGAAAGAGTTGTACATGACTGAGCAACTTGCACTTGGCACCACATATTTAGAAGCTTCTTGCAGCAAACTTCAAGTTACATAGTTTACTGCAAGTTTAATCCTGTCAGATGGCTCCCTGGGAATGCGGGCAGGCAGGAGCCCTGTGCTACCTGTGGGGGGAGGCTGCCCCCTCCTCAGCTGAGATGCAGGTAAGCCTATCTTTAACCTCCCTGACTTCCCCCCTAACTCAGACCTAATTCTTGATCTCCCACCTGTTCTAATTTCTTCTGCCGTCTCTTGTTAGGATCCACAGCAGCTTTCCCCCATGCTTTGCCTTGTAACATTCCACATGGTACTCAGTAAAAGCCTGATATAGATGGCCTCTTTCTAATAGGACTGCAATTATTCTTGTCATGCTTTGGCTTTTTCTGTGGCTCTCCTCTGGACTGTCTCCAAATTCTTCTGCTCAGTTTAGCAAGCTGGCAGAGAGTTCTCTCAGAGGACTCTGACTTGCATACAAATTAGCTTGTGGTTAGAGCCCTTCTGCTCAGTACTGGGACTGCCTCCTAATGAATTTATTTTTCTTTAATTTGGAGCTTGAGCACAAAGATTCATGTTACCTTCAATATTTGCCTACATAGGAATGCCTTCTGTCACATGAAAAAGCCTGTGGTTATTTTGATGGGACAACAATGGTAACATGACTGATCTCAGGTTCAGCATAAATAGTTCAGAGGTGACCTGGTCTGTCCGGTGAGATGTCGCTGAAACGTGTGGCAACCTTGAGTTGCTAAAGAGTGAAAACAAGCTCAGGAGAAAGGTAGATCCAGAGAGAACTATTTAGTAGACACTAGGAAGAGAGATGTGGCTGGACCTCTTGCCAAGCACACCATGATTACAGGCAAGTAGTGGGGAAGAAAGTCAGACTGCAAGGAGTTCAAGTTCACTGGTTCATCCTAATTAATTGAACTCAAGTGAGGCAAAGGCAGGAAGGAGCAGGACGGGAAGCTTGTCCCTGCAATGGCAGGTAGAGGTAACAATGCAAGAAAGAAGTGTTTCAAGTCTGCTTTTTCTGGGATTTTTAGTTCCCCAACCAGGGATTGAACCCAGGCCCTTGGCAATAAGAGTTCACAGTCCTAACCATATGGACCACTAGGAATTCCCTGAGTCTTCTTTTAGACAGAGGGAAATTAGCTATTAAAGAGGTAGAGAGGTTTTCTGTTTGTTTTTGTTTTGATCATGAGGGGGCTTTATTTTAAAAATAAGTTTTCTCAATAACTATTAACTAGAGCAGCCCTATCCAACAGAATTTTCTGTGTTGATGGACATATTCTGTACCTACAATGTCCAATATGGTAGCCACTAGCCACATGTGGCTCTTTAAATTTATTAAAAGTTAAATAAAATTAAAATCAGCTTCTCAGTTACACTAGTCACATATCAATTGCACAATAGCCATAATAATTAAAACTTAAATTTAAATAGTCATATTTGGCTGTGGGTATTGCACTGGATAGCTTAGAGTATTATTTTGAGATTAGTCTCAAAATAAGGGTCTTCAAACAATACCAGTTTATTTTTCACCTGCACAGATCCAACCAGTCCATCCTAAAGGAAATCAGTCCAGAATATTCATTGGAAGGACTGATGTTGGAGCTGAAGCTCCAATACTTTGGCCACCTGATGTGAAGAGCTGACTCACTTGAAAAAACCCTGATGCTGGTAAAGATTGAAGGCGGGAGGAGAAGGGAACAACAGAGGACGAAATGGTTGGATGGCATCAAGGGCTCAATGGACATGAGTTTGAGCAAGCTCTGGGAATTGATGGACAGGGAAACCTGGTGTGCTGCAGTCCATGGGGTCGCAGAGTCGGACATGACTGAGTGACTGAACTGAATATGTAAACCAATTAGTGCCAGAATATGGGGTGGTGGGGGTTTCTCCACCTGTTCTGTGCTTAGTCATGTCCTACTCTTTGTGACCTGTGGACTGTAGGCTATCAGGCTCCTCTGTCCATGGGGATTCTCCAGGCAAGAATCCTGGAGTGGGTGCCATGCCCTCCTCCAGAGGATCTTCCCAACCCCAGGATTGAACCGAGGTCTCCTGCATTACAGGCGGATATTTTACCATC
Source organism: Bos indicus (assembly GCF_029378745.1). NCBI lineage: Eukaryota > Metazoa > Chordata > Mammalia > Artiodactyla > Bovidae > Bos > Bos indicus. Next base: position 43,501,055 of record NC_091762.1, on the reverse strand, counting down.
TGAGCCACCAGGAAAGCTCAAGAATACTGAGTGGGTAGCCTATCTTTTCTCCAGGGGATCTTCCTGACCCAGGAATTGAACTGGGATCTCCTGCATTGCCAGCAGATTCTTTACCAGCTGAGCTACCAGGGAAGCCCTTGCTCCACCTAGTCATTTGGAAATATTGGTGCTTCCCACCTTGTATGTCTGTCATTTCCAACATGCAGGCTTCGGGGCTGTAGAGGGGAAGGAAAGAGAGTATGGAGGAGCTCTTGGGAGGTTTAATGGGCCACATCTGGAAATGGTCTACATCATCTCTACCCATATTCTAATGGCTAGAAATAATCACATGGCCCTATCTGTCTGCAGGCTAAGCTGTAAAAATGTAACTGTGTGCCCAGAAGGAAAAGGAAATGGTTCTATGGACATTCAACACTGAACTTCCACATTTATCAACAATACAATTTTTTAAATTTAGAGAGTTCTGAGTCTCCAATAACTTCACCACAAAGAACTGGAAATCAATCTTAACTAGTGTGCCAAGGGACGGTAAAGCATCTGCCTGCGATGCAGGAGACCCCGGTTCAATCCCTGGGTTGGGAAGATCCCCTGGAGAAGGAAATGGCAACCCACTCCAGTACTCTTGCCTGGAAAATCCCATGGACAGAGGAACCTGGTAGGCTAGAGTCCATGGAGTCACAAAGAGTCAGACATGACTAAGAGACTTCACTTCAGTGTGCCAAGGGAATGTTAACTAGTTTTGGATACAAGGAAGACACTGATTGATCAAAATGGAATTAAATGTGGAGCAAAGGTCAGGAGAAAGGGCATTTTATTTGATAATGTTTCAACCCATCTGTTAATCTCTGTTGTTGATTAACCTAAGCCAGAGCACTTGTTCTGTTTAAGAGATAATACAATGCAGCAGCAAGCAGACTTACCTGGGTTGAGCACCAGCTTGCACTTTAGTGGCTATATGACATCACTTTACATTTTGTAGTTTTCTCTAACCTAAAATGAAGAAAATATCTTCTATGACACAATCTGGCAATTGTCCCCTAATATCCATTTTCTTCACGTGTAGTAACATAATACTTAGCTAAGTGTAAAGCCACTTATTTCCCAGCCTCCCTTGCAGCTAGGTGTGGCCCTATGACAAAAAGTTAATAGTCAGTGGGATGTAAGGGTGGTGTCCAGAGCTGTTTCTAGGAATCTTCCCTAAGAGATAACTTCTCTTTTTCCTCCATCCTGCTGTGTGGAATGTAGATGTGATGGCTGAAGGATTGTTCTGGACAGTTGAAGACAAGTATGACAAAGGAATGGCAGAACAGAAAACTAGAAGAAGTCTGATCTATAAGGACTTAATAGGGAAGAGACACCATTCCAGCTAAGGGCCTTAGAGAGAGATAAGAATTTTCTTGTTGCTTAGCCATCATTTTTGGGGTCCCTCTTAATATAGCCAAACCTACTTCTGATATACTTTCTGTGAAGTGGTGTTATGAAGACTGAGACAGACAGAGTTGAGCATGGTTCTTGGTGCATAGTAAACATTCAGCAACACGGGTTTCCTCTCTCCCTTTTCTACCTAAAGAGGAAACATGGCTGAGTGACTAACACACACTCTGGAGACAGAAACCTATGCTGGCGTCAGATTCGCTCTATACCATCAATGTTAAAGTAAAATTACAGGAAATTTTTTTTTCTAGGATAATTGAGACCCGTAGAAGATTTTCTTCCATTTTCCCTTGTCTTGGGCAGCTCAGAAAACAGCCAATCTAATGGAATAACTTTGCTTAAATACAAATTTAGGGAACTGGGAGAGTATATTCCACGGCATTAATCATACTAGGTTGGGCAGAAGTATGATGAAGTACTTAAGAGTCTTTGTTTTATGAAATGATGTTTTATGACTTTGCTTTATGAAATGATGGATGCTCACTAAACTTACTGTGGTAATCATTTCATGGTGTATGTAAGTCCAATCATAAAATAAAACTGGGGGGAAAAGAAAGAGGTTGATTTTAAAGACAGGTCTGCTTGTGTTTCCCCTCTCCACCACTTACTATGGGGACATGGGCAAGTTATCCTTTCTGAGACTTTGCTTCCTCATCATTAAAGTGAAAAGATGACATTATGTAAGGTTGTTGTTAGGATTAAATAAAATAATGTATTAAGATGCTTAATTTAAAATGTTTCATAAAGGTAGCTATAAATGACAATACAACAATGACAATCATAATATTCTCAAATGTGGTGATTATGACTATGGACACAGTTATTTTCTTAAATTTTTTTCTGAAAGTGGCAGGGCATAAATCAGTAAATCAGTAATTCCCATATAAATAATATTGGGAAACTTGGCTGTGTTATTTCCTCCTTGACATTAGATAAATCATTGCTTTGTTTAATCACATGGTAGAGTGGCATATGATTAAACAAAGCAATGATTTATCTAATGTCAAGCAGGAAATAACACAACCAAGTTTCCCAACATTATTTATATGGGAAAACATTACCTACACTATAGATGCATTTACTATGTCAAAAAGGAGAAACTACCTAGTTTATTAACTTACTGATTTACTGATTTAATCACATAGTATAGTGACATACAGGCTTCCCTTTGTGGCTCAGCTGGTAAAGAATCTGCCTCCAATGCAGGAGACCTGGGTTCAATCCCTGGGTTGGGAAGATCCCCTGGAGAAGGGAAAGGCTACACACTCCAGTATTCTGGCCTGGAGAATTCCAAGGACTGTATAGTCCATGGGATTGCAAAGAGTCAGACATGACTGAGCAACTTTCACTTCACTTCATAGTGGCATACATGAATTATTTGTAAAAAGGCATTTTAAATAGCAAAATGCTGATCCGAGTTTTATAAAATTTAAAATGAGCTTGAAAGCACTAAACTTCCTGATTAAATGAGGAATTGCAATGAACTATGAAATAGACATACAACACAAAAATTTAAAACAAATGCCTCCTTACCAATTGTAAGATTTGAATAGATTCATTTTCCTCTAGATACTTCTCTCCTTGTAGCAAGCCATTCAGAGCCATTCCATAGATACAAGAGTCACTTTGTAGCCGTGGTTGCTTCCAATTATACTTTTCTGGGTCATTGGCGATCTTTATGCTACATTAGGACTTCATAAAAAAACATAATCTCATCCAGGACACAGATTTCTTTTTAAGTCAACCAGCACATACTGAGTACCAGACCAACTGAGCCATTGAGAGGGTTCACAGGCCAGCAGTGAAGACAGACGAACTCATCCAGCTACATCACTGAATGAGTCCTGCTGGAGTTGTGAGGAGAGAGAGAAGAAGAGAGATACTGATTCAGACCTAGGGAGGCACAGTCAGAGGAGGTCTAAAAGAGGAAGTCACTTTTGTTCTGGATTTTCTTTTTGTGGAGAAATAAGCCCAGCCAAGGCATGGAAAATAAACTGTATGTTGTTTTCAGGGAATGGGACTTGTTCATTGTGATGGGAGCTTAAGACCGCAAAGGGCCAATGTGTGTGTGCTCAGTTGCTCAGTCACATCTGGCTCTTTGCAACCCCATGGGCTGTAGCCCTGCCAGGCCCCTCTAATAAACTACTGCTACAGAGAATTCCTAATGCTCCAAACCCCTTCCTTTGGTACCAGGAGCACATAAGGCCTTTGGGCAGCATTTCAAACTGCTAAGACCCCTAAGACAAACTTTCTTCCTTTTAGCCCAATAATACCAATTGCTCAGTGAAGTGAAGTTGCTCAGTCATGTCCGACTCTTTGCAACCCCATGGACGGTAGCCTACCAGGCTTCTGTGTCCATGGGATTTTCCAGGCAAGAGTACTGGAGTAGGTTGCCATTTCCTTCTCCAGGGGATCTTCCCGACCCAGGGATTAAACCCAGGTCTCCCGCATTGCAGGCAGACGCTTTACCATCTGAGCCACCAGGGAAGCCCACAATTGCTCAAATAGCATAAAATTATGGACCATCCTGGCATTTGGAACATGAAGTGGCATATACTCATTAGCTTGTTACACTTTTAGAGTATGTTAATCCACATACATCTAAGTACAAAAACTCTGTTTCCTCATCTTTCAAACAGGGGAAATCATTGTACTTAGCTGATGCTTCCCTGGTGGCTCAGTGGTAAAGAATCTGCCTGCAGTGCAGGGGCCACAGGAAACTTGGGTTTGATCCTTAGATCAGGAAGATCCCCTGGAGGAGGGCATGGCAACCCACTCCAGTATTCTTGCCTGGAGAATCCTATGGACAGAGAAGCCTGGGGCTAAGGTCTGTAGGGTCACAAACAGTCAGACATGACTGAAGTGACTTAGCACGCACACAGTATTGCTGGAGGGATGAAATTAATTAATATATGTAAAGCATTAATGATGCCTGACACTATCATAATTATTGTCTCGAATTTTACTCAATTTTCCCCTCTCTATCAATATGAGGTGAGCATAGAGGCTAGATGACTCACTGATGTTACTTTAATCAGAAGCTATTTTATATGCTCTGAAAATACAGTGCTCAGATGGTACAACTCTCATGTATTGCTCCTAAATGAATGTCTAGGGTCATGTAGGTGTCCCCTCTGCTGCTTGCCTCATGAAAAGCAACCTTTAAAAAAAATTATTTATTTGGCTGCACTGGGTCTTAGTTGCAGCACACAGGATCTTTAGTTGTGGAATGCAAATTGTTCATTGTGGCCTGTGAGATCTAGTTCCCCGACCAGGGATTGAACCCTGGTCCCCTGCATCGGGGAGATTGGAATCTTAGCCACTGGACCACCAGGGAAGCCCCCAAACTATAACCTTCTGAAGAGCGTGAATGGCCTGTGTGGCCTAAGGATAGAGTCTATCTTACAATTATGTGTATGGTTTGTGAGGCAGAATTGATGAGGCATGGCTACTGTGTTAAGGAGACACAATGATCCAGTCTTGGTGAGAAAACAGTTTATAGGGAAGAACAAAACCACCACTAAGAACTGACCAAAAATACAACTCAACTCTGGAAACACTGCTCTTCTCTGTGTTACTGGCACAGACCCACTTCTGGTGAAGACATTAATTGCCAGCCAGAGCTCTCGTTGTGAGGGGAGAAACATCATCTATCTTCTCCATCTTTATCCATAATGTCTATCCCAGGGCCTGGAACTGAATACATATTCAGTAATCAATGTGTGCAAAGTAATTAATCAATTACAGGGTGAATGTTAAAGAATTCTGAAGACTTCAAGGAAAGGTTTTATACTTTTAGTGCTGCAGGATAGTGCTAAGCGAGTGCCATCTATTTCTTAGACTATAGTTTACTTATAAATCAGCAAAGAAACCCATCAAGTGATCTTTGGGACCCGCTTTGACTGGAAGCCACAGGAAATGCCGAAACAGGCCTTTGGGCTCTCTTCCTACATAACCACTTCTTGGAATGTTTCAGGATTTGGTACATTTTGATTTCTAAAATGAAAATTAATACCACTTGAGCTTCTGACCTGCAAACTTCCTTCCTTATTGTGCTTCTTTTTCAGAATCAGTGGAATGTGCTACATAATGAATGGAACCTTGATTTTCTTGTTGGGCACTCCCAACAATAATTTGGGGCCAATAACTTTGGCTTCTCCCCCATGGACATCTTGTATCTCCCAACCGCCCAACATGCTAGTGAAGAACTTGAATCTCCTGAATTCTCCCCTTAAATTTCAACCTTTAGGAAAATGGTCAAGGCCCTGTTCTACCTAACTCCCACCCTATGACGTGTGGAGCTCCGTGGATCAGCACTGCTGCTAGGACTGTGCCCCTGGCCCCCTCCTCCCTTCCAGGGGATCCTCTTATCTTAAAGGTTGCACACACAATGGGAAGCCAATCCTTTACCGAATTCTCAAAGGATGAGACAAGAGAGAAGGTGGTAATGGCAGGGATTTGTGATAGAATAGATAGCTCAAGTATTTATTCTGAGCCAATGATGCTGGACTGTTAGGGGAACTTATTACATACTCAGGCTTCCCTGACGGTTCAGTGGTAAAGAATCCACTTCCAGTGTAGGAGACACGGGTTTGATCTCTGGGTTGAGAAGGTCCCCTGAAGAAGGGAACAGCTACCCACTCCAGCATTCTTGCCCAGAGAGTTCCATGGACAGAGGAGCCTGGAAAGCTACAGTCCATGGGTCACAAAGAGTTGGACACAACTGAAGTGACTGAGCTGCTGCTGCTAAGTTGCTTCAGTCGTGTCCGACTCTGTATGACCCCATAGACAGCAGCCCACCAGGCTCCCCCGTCCCTGGGATTCTCCAGGCAAGAACCCTGGAGTGGGTTGCCATTTCCTTCTCCAATGCATGAAAGTGAAAAAATAAAGTGAAGTCGCTCAGTTGTGTCTGACTCCTAGTGACCCCATGGACTGCAGCCCACCAGGCCCCTCTGTCCATGGGATTTTCCAGGCAAGAGTACTGGAGTGGGGTGCCATCGCCTTCTCCGAGTGACTGAGCACACATTACATATTCACTTCAAAACTCCTATTCTCCTAGTTTTCACATTTCTTAAGTGAAGGAGAAATTTTTACTGATCATGCCTTTCTTCACTTAAAATTCTGTAAATGCCATCAATACAGAATTGGTTAACTTATGGTACACCCCCTCCTGAGTTTCCCAGATGAGATCAATAACCTCTACTAGATGCTCTCATAGCACTCTGTTTTCTCTTCTTAGAGGTTAACTATATCCTTATTTTTATGATTATTAAGTATCTGTCTCCACCCCAGACTGTAAGCCCAGTGAAGGCAAGAACTATGAGGATAGGCATTGTATACCCACTACTTAGCACCACACTTAGTATACAGTTAATATTTAGATGTATAACAAATGTAAATAATAGAATACTATGCAGCCATTTAAAAGGATTATAATATAATATGGAATCGTTTATTGACTGATAATATAATGTTAAATTAAAAATCAAATTATAAAATAATAGATCCAGCACGATCTCATTTTCATAAAAAGAACAGCCATGTATACAGATACCTTGATCTAACTGTTAATAGTGGTAGGATTATGGATGATTTTATTTTCTTTGCAAGTCTTCATATTATCTGAATTTTAAAAAGAATAACATTCATTAGACCCATTATTTTGTGACTTACACATGATTTCCATTTTGAAAAAAATCAAAAAGACATTAAAACAACTTTTTCTGTCACAAAACTTCACTTGAACAACAGGATTCACTTAGATAATATCAGAAACAACCTGACTTTCTGATTCAAGTGGGCTTCTTAAAAAATGATCATGAGGATACCTTTATTTCTGTGCAAAATTTATTATTTTATTTTAATGTCCATAATTACCCATTAGTCTTCTCTCTCCCCTGATTCAAATTCCTTCTCAGGATATGGAGAACGGAACAGACTCTAATTTCTTAGTCTATCCTTTTTAGCTGAAGACCAAGAAATTTACTTTAACTTTTACTTTAATTATAAAATAAAAATATAATTTTATTTATAAAAATAAAATTAAAAGGTAATGGATTTCTCAATGTAAGACAATGTCAGTGACTGGTACATTTCAAGTACCTTCCTCACATTGAAGCAAGGTTGTAAAAGTGAAATTTCTCCCAATAAAACACTAAAACATTACCAAAATTCTAAAAGTTTATCCACTTTAAACAAATACTTTCAATGGCCTTATAGGTTACAAAACTATAATTGGACATTTTAAGATGAGCTTATAATTTTCACTTTTAAAAGACATTACTTTATACAAATAAGACATTTACAGATGATAATAGCTACAGAACAACAGACTCCTGGGTATCTTAAAAGGTTAATGTAATTGCACTTACTTCATAAAATAATTTGCATTATTGTGGGGAAATAGAAAATATATTTGCATATAAATTCCTTTTCCCAACTAAGTGTAATGAAACTCTCTAAGTTTCATTAAGAGTCAGTTTAAAATAAAATTTAAAAATAGAGAGAGAGAGAGAAAACAGGGCAAATACTGTATATGGCTGTCTGTCTCAGTAATATTCACTGTGTTGTTCCTGCCAGTTTCAATCCATGGACACAAAGACCTCAGCACCATATTAAGAAGTTATACTGTGACCTATAAAATGTGACAGACCTGGGAGAACTAGTACACCATTATTCCTTTTCAGTAAAAGCCTAACACAACAATTGATCCACTTTGTGCCTCGGAACCATAATCATATGTTACAAGTCATTTACAATACAAACTGCAATGAGGAACGTGTGCTGCACAGCTGGGCTCTTCGCGTTCTTTGGAAGCTCAGAAAGTTCAAGGATGTCTGATCAATCTTCATTTCAGATCTAGTAGCATAAAAGCTGGGTTTTCTAAGTAGGATTTCCACAAATTAGAGAAGCGTGACACTGTAGCGCCATCGATAATTCTGTGATCAGCCGACCAGCTCACATTCATTATCTGGGCCTTACAGACTTCCCCTTTCTCGTTAAATCGGGGAAGGGCCTACAAATAAGGAAAATAACAAAGAGTCAGCCTTCACTTGCACAAAGTAAGCTCTAGCAATAGCAATGCTGAAAGATTAGGCAAATCTCCCTCCCTATAACAGAGAAGAAGTGGGCATCCCAACTAACTTTTGAAAATGCTGACTCCTACCTTTCCCATCTTTGTGAGTGTGTGCTTCAAGCTTTCAGAGTTTCTCCAAGGAATTTCCTGTCCCCTGTATAATTTCTACATGTACGGTATATTTCATTTCAGATTTCTCAATTATTTAACAACTATTTACCAAGTACCTACTATGTACCAGGTACTTTCTAGACTCTGGGGATAAAGCAATGAATAAAACAAATAACAATCCTCACCCTCTTGGAGCTAACATTTTATTACATAATGTTAAATAGCGAAAAGTGCAAAGGAAAGTAAAGCACTTTGGAACAGAGAGAGAGATTGTAGGCAGGAGGTGGGAATAGGGGAGAAGGTATATATATATATATATATTTTTTTTTTTTTTGACAGGCAGGCAGGGAAAGCTTCACTAAGAAGGAGTCCTCACTGTAAGCAGTGGGGAAGCTAGCCATCTGGACACCTGGACAGACAGAAGGGAAGCTTGGCTGGAGCACTAGAGGACCAGCAGAATCAGCGAGTCAGCTGCAGTGGAGGGGCCGGGTGAGAGACGGGAGGTGAGGTCACAGAGGGAGCAGGCTCAAAGTGGGGCATGTTGTAAGACAACAGTGATGGCTCCCAGTCTGTCTTTGATTTTTTAAAAAACAGATTAAAAAAACTCTAATTCATTGTAAGTATTTTAAAATATATATTAAAATGAATTACTAAAATAAATATAAAGGTATACAAAATACAAGACCCATTTTTTATTGATAGGTTCACTAGACATAAAACCACTCTGTCGAAAGGCAGTGATTTTTTTTTAAATGCTAGGCTATCTACCAGCTAATACAGACTTCTGTGATGGCTGCATTCCTCATGGAATATTTAAAATTAAATATTAAAGCTGGAATGTTTAAAAGCTTTCCATCTTTTTCCCATTTTAACATTACCTAATAAGCAGACAACTTTCTGAAAAAAACTGGAGATCATTCTTTCCTGGTCAGTTATTCTTGGCTGTGGTGATGATTAATCCCTGGAAATTTGCCCCATTCCCAAATCACAATTAAAGAAGTGATCTGTTTTTGTAAGTAGCTTGTTATTCTTGATAATGTAAGTCTCCACACCCTACTGTTGAACCTGGCATGCTCCATAGAAATAAACCTAAAAAGATGCCTCTGGCACATTTGATGGACCTGAGTATTTAAGACTCACACTGGGGACTTCCTCGGTGGTCCAGTGGTCAAGACTCTGAGCTTCCAATGCAGGGAGTGCGGGTTTGATCTCTGGTCAGGGAACTAAGATCTCATATGCTGCATACCTCAGCCAAAAAAAGAAAGACCCACATTGGAAGAATTCTCCAAAAATAAGCCTATCTTTCCACTGTGATTTGTCAGTGTAATTCTAACATTCCTGGGAAAAGTATATAAGAATCTCATGGGCATAAATACTGTCCATTTATATACTTCATGCCTATCATCTGAATTTACTAAAAATGAATCAAATTAATTTATAACCATTCTGCCTTTTCTACCTAAGCTAACAAACTTCTTACTGTGTTTTATTCGGGGAAAAAGGCGAGAGCTGGCAATGAAAATTTCTAAGCCCTACCCTTTTTCTATAATTAGTGGTAGTTTAGTTGCCAAGTCGTATCTGACTCTTGCCACCCCATGGACTGTAGCCTGCCAGGCTCCTCTGTCCATGGGATTCTCCAGGCAAGAATACCCAGGAGTTGAACCTGGGTCTCCTGCGTTGCACGCAGATTCTTTGCCTACCCTCTTTCTGTAATTATCTCTTCATAGCCCGGATATGACAGTCACGGCCTGACACGGGTCCCCCTCACACTGAGTGGCACCAGCCTAGGGCCATGCAGGCCACTGCAGCTATTTTCCCTTCCCTTTGGAGTGAGGTGAGAAGCCATTGGAAGTTTCTGAGCACAAGGGCCAGTCATTGAAAGGGGACAACTTCAGGAGGAGCATGTGTGAGGATGGGTGGTAAGGGAAGAAGCAGGAAACTGGAGACGCTTTACTAGACTTCGAAGCAGGAAAGATGAGTCTGGCGTTCAAAGGAGAGATCTGGTCTGGAGATCTAAACTTGGAAACCATCAGCATCTAAATGGTATTTAAAGCCACTGGGACTGGATCAGACAAAGAAAAGGGCTGAAACTGAGCCCAGGGGTACTCCAGCGTTTAGAAATCGGGAGATGAGGAGGTATGGGCAAAGGAAACTCAGAGAGAATAGGCACTAGACAGGGAGAGAAGAGACCAGCAAGGTTTTCCTCATGTTACAATGAAGAAGGTTCTCCAAAGAGGTGGTACTGATCAACTTAAGTGTAGCTAATAGGTCAAGAAAAATAAGGACTGAGAACTGAGAAATGTGGAGGATTTCATGTTTTAAGATTATTTAGTGACCGTTTGAAATTTACACTGAAAACAGAAAATAGCAAAGGAGAGATGACACAAAGGGAGAAAAAAATGAAATATTATTTGTCCCTACCCAACAAAGATTAGTAGCTCTATTAAGTTGCTATGAAGATTTATCCTCTAAGAGATATACTTCATAGCCTGAGAACACCTTGGGTAAGATGATTCTGGAAAAAATACATCTCACACAGATCACTGTACACCAATGTTCATAGCAGCGTTATTCACAATTGCTGAAAAAGTGGAAAAAGCCCAAATATTCACTAGAGATGAATAGATTAACAAAATGTAGTATATGCATACAGAATTTCAGTTTGGGATGATAAACGTAGCTCTGCAGATGAACAGTGGTGATGACTGCAAACAATGTGAATGTAACTGTTGCTGCGACCATATACTTAAAAATGATTAAAATGGTAAACTTTGTTATGTATAGCTTACCACAAGAATATATCTATGTGTATAGTTCAGAAGAAAACAAATCACTTTCAGAGGAGATGGGAAAATAAAACTTTGTCAAATAGGTATGATGGCTTGTTTATAAACTGAAAAAGGTCAGAAATTAGTGAGAAACAAATGCTGAATTCTTGCTGGAGGGAAAGTGAGTAACTGAAATTATCCCTTAGAGAAACTCCTGATTTGGATGGAACAGTGTCATGTATGTGTTCTTATTTTTTCTTCCCCATCTCCTCTGTGTGCCAGAGGGGAAAACAGAGCTAGAAGAGGGAGCAACTTCGCAGCCAAAGTACCACCTGCTAGAAAACAAATCAAAGGCTGACTGCGAGTTTCTGTGAATGTTTTGGATGCCGACATGAAAGTAATAAACTCATGAAAAACAAGTCTAAGAGATGCTCCATGTGGAAGCATTACAAATACAGAGAAGAAAGGTTTTTCTGAAAACATGAAGATCAAAATCAAGGTTAATGTAGTGACAATGACATTTAATAATGGAAGCATTGAAATGGTATCTATGAGCTTATTTATTTAACTCTGGTGGTTCTCAACCCTGAATTAATGGGGATACCCAAGCCCAAGGCCCCCAAATTCTGGTGCAGTTGGTATAGGGTGAGCTTGGGCATTTTTTTCACACCTTCCAGATGATTCTAATGTGTAACCAGGGTTAAGAATCATTGTAATTCTTATTCTAAGTCAGTCTCCTATAACAGGGCCATAGTTCACTCATGCTGGAACCACCTGTGTTCTTGTTTAATATGTAAGTTTTGGAGGCTCTGTCCCCAAGGCCAAGAAATCTGCATTCTTAACTAACATTGCCAATGATTCTTGAACAGAGCAAAGTTTGAGAAAATTGCTCTCAGTGGTGTCTCATCACTATAAATAATAATTTGGATTGGCTTACTGTTATTCTTTGGCATTATGAAATTAAGATATTTTGATAGACTCAGACTGGCTACATTTGTGATTACTCATAAACACACACATTTGTGCCTGGCATAATCCACAATGGTTGATCCGTACAGAAATGATCCAGATCACGAGTATTTACTCTACAGAGCAGTGTAGGCCTACTGCTTCTGAAGAAATAACTGGCTTATTAAGCCCAATACCATACTTGAACCTATAAAGTGAGGGGGAAAACCTCAGATATAGTTACTCTTTGTTTTCACTTTCTCAATTTGCTTAAACTCTTCTGTCAACTATTTAACAAACATACCTTAATTGTTCCCAGGGCCCCAATTGCCACTTCAGGTGGAAGTATCACTGGTTTGGCATAGGTACCACCGATCTAAAAAAAGAAAAAAAGTAAGAGTAGAGAAATTAAGCTTTTGAGGAACAAATGGCAAATGAAAGTTTCTATTTTTAACTAAGCATATGATCACAATTCTTAAGTTCTGGTTTATGTACTTCAACACTGCTACTACTCACTGATCCAATGTTGGAAAGAGTGAACGTTCCTCCTATAAGGTCATTAGTGCTGAGCTGACCCGCAGAGCCCAGTTTCTGGAGGCGGTTCAATTCAGTGGCAATCTCAAATATGGAGCGGATCTGAACATTTTTCACATTAGGTACAATCAAGCCCTGCTCTGTATCCATCGCTATTCCAATGTTATGAGAAGCCTAAAAACAAGCAAACAATTATATAGTAGCCGTTTCACAGGCTAACAGAAAAGAAAGGCTCAATCCTCACTGCCTTATGAACTTAACTATCAAAACCTATTTTCACTAGATTGATGGTAATTTTTTAAAACTTTTCATTTATTTTTATTTATTCATTTTTGGCTGTGTTAGGTCTTCACTGGCACACGCAGGCTTTCTCTAGTTGCAGTGAGCATGGGAGCTACTCTCCAGGAGTGGTGAATGGGCTTCTCATTGTGGCGGCTTCTCTTGCAGAGCACAGGCTCTAGGGCACATGGGCTTCAGTAGTTGCTGCTAGCAGGCTCTGGAGTGTGAGCTCAATAGTTGTGATACACGGGCTTAGGTTGCCCTGTGGCGCATGGAATCAGGGATTGAACCCATGTCCCCTGCACTGGTTCATTGATTTTCAAAAATAAATGAAAAGTTTTAAAAAATTACCATCAATCTAGTTTTTAGGTGGATTCTTATCCCTTGGACCACCAGGGAAGTCCAGTGATGACTTAAAAGAAATGATTTTAAAAGGTTTTTTTGAAAAAGATAAACTAGGGCAACAGATTATTTTTACACATTATTAGTGGAAGTGTAAGCTGGCACAGACTTCAGGGAGAACATACAACATTAGGTACCAACATTTACAAAAATGTGTGCTAAGGGGATAAATGCTGAAGTATGTAGAGATGCACAGAGATGTTGAGTCAGATTATTTCTAAGATGGAGAAACTGCACATGATCAAAATGTTTGTCAGTAAGTCACTGGCTAAACAGATGATAAAGCTGTATTTATTGACATACAATGATGTCTAAAATATATTATATGGAAAAGAAAATAGTTAAAAGAAAATTTTAATTAAAAAACTATAATATTACATATATATTATATATAGAATTCCATATCTTTTTTAACTGTATAAAAATAAAATCCTAGATAGACATACATCTCAGCATAAACAGCTATCTTAGGGTCACGGGACTGAAGGTGAATATCAATATTTTTTGGTTTGAATTATTTGCAACAAGTATATAGTTAATGAGAAAACTGTATTAATCATATGGAAAGATTTTAGATTCAACCCCTCCTCCCCGCCCCCCTGAATATAAAGCTCACTTCTTGGTTGTATATTTCTAATAAGAATAATAAGTAAGAGCCAACATCCTCAAAAGAGTTCTCAGTCTTCATAAACTTTGACTTCAAACAGAAGAGTTCACTCAACGGAATTTAAACTTTCATTAATTTGCAAGTTTAAATTGGTCTTGCTTTTTAAAACTGCAGGAATTCCACTTCAAGCTCTCTTCTGTTTGAGGGGAGTGTGTGTAGTGTGAAAAATGTAACCCACTGCCTCATAGCTGTGTATTTCTAATATTCTAACCAGAAAACCAAAAGGGGTTAAAAATGGAAATCTGCATATCTGAAGAGTGTTGTTAATTATTAACCTACAAGCACATTTGCACTTTTATTTAAACAAAATATTTTCACAAAACATAGCCAACCTTGTATGTTATGTTCTGGCAGTTTTCATCCACAGAAGCATTAAGAATAGGAAACTGTAGTAATCCCAAGGAAGCAGCCTGTTTAAGAGGGAGAAAATGCAACATTAACACTTCTGACTCTGAAAGGATAGGAGATTTGAAGTGTTAAGAGGTGAAAGATGGAGGGAGAGAACTCTTCTGTAAATTGAGTTTAATCTCAAATCTACAGGTACCAGGCATATTACTCCTAACTTATCGTTCAGAAATGTGGAACTAGGTTATCCTTACCAATTAAGAATAAAAGATAAAAGTAGTCAAGGTAGCTTGTACATGCTAAGGAGATTTTCAAAATAACTATGAAGATTGACCAAAACACCAAAAGTCAAGTCTAAATTCTAGTGTTTTCCGAGTGTTAAGATTCCCATGAGAAGAAAACCTGCAGTTCAAAGAAACATTGTTAATTAAAACCTCAAAAAGCAGTTAATTATTCCCCTGTGTAGAAAGAACACGTGACGAGGATTTGAGAAGCTGGGGTTGTAGCTGGTGTCCCTGGCCAAGAAAAGGGCAGAGCTGATGCAATCACTGACTTTAGAGCTCGTCTCCCCAAACTGATAGCATTTCTGTCTTCCCATTCTGTCTTTCCCTGCTTTAATCTCTCTCCTTTGTTCTCTTCTGTCCATATTCAGATTTCCCTGTCTCCAAAATGTTCTCTATAGCCGTTTCTCTGCCCATTCGGGATATAATAAAGTCAGACATCGCATTTGGTTGTCATGCCTTGCAATCAGTTTAAAAACTAAAAAACTAAAAATGCTTAAGATTGACGGTAAAAAGAATTCCTTCCCCCACCACCTTCATCTTGTCCAATTAACGGTCCATTATATGCATTGTGCTGTGTTATTTTTGTCTGTGGGTGGGTGGTCTTGACAAAGAAAAAGAAGTCATATCCCTGAACTGGAAAGTTAAGGAGTTTTATAAAGCATTTTATTTGATAACTTTAATCTTCTTTATTTAAAAAAATTCATTTAGTTCAGTCAGTTCAGTCACTCAGTCATGTCCGACTCTTTGTGACCCCATGGACTGCAGCACGCCAGGCTTCCCGGTCCATCACCAACTCCTGGAACTTGTTCAAACTCATGTCCATCACGTTGGTGATGCCATCCAACCATCTTATCCTCTGTCGTCCCCTTCTCCTCCTGCCTTCAATCTTTCCCAGCATCAGGGTCTTTTCCAATGAGCCGGTTCTTTGCATCAGGTGGCCAAAGTATTGGAGTTTCAGCTTCAGCATCAGTCCTTTCAATGAATATGCACGACTGATTTCCTTTAGGATGGACTGGTTGGATTTCCTTGCAGTCCAAGGGACTCTCAAGAGTCTTCTCCAACACTACAGTTCAAAAGCATCAATTCTTTGGTGCTCAGTTTTCTTTATAGTCCAACTCTCACATCCATACATGACTACTGGAAAAACCATAGCTTTGACTAGACAGACCTTTGTCGGTAAAGTAATGTCTCTGCTTTTTAATATGCTGTCTAGGTTAGTCATAGCTTTTCTTCCAAGGAGCAAGTGTCTTTTAATTTTATGGCTGCAGTCATCATCTGCAGTGATTCTGGAGCCCCCCAAAATAAAATCTCTCACTGTTTTATTTCCCCATCTACTTGCCATGAAGTGATGGGACCAGATGCCATGATCTTAGTTTTCTGAATGTTGAGTTTTAAACCAACTTTTCACTCTCCTCTTTCACTTTCATCAAGAGGCTCTTTAGTTCTTCTTCGCTTATAAATTATTTTGAGTATAATCCAAATTTTGTAAAAGGAAAAACAAGGTATGTGTTCATAGATATGAGGTCATTTTTTCTCCTGAACAATACTTTAACCATCATTTGTATCTATGCCCTGTCTGCCTTAACATATTTTTTCAGGTTTTCCTCTTCCTCAATTTCTTTCATTCCCCAAACCCAACTAACAGCAACCAAGATTCAACCTCAGCAATCCTTTATTTAGTAAGTTCTGGTTAACCTTTTCTTCTCTCTTGGTGTGGGAGGCTGAATCAAAAGCCCCAGTCTTGCACGCCTCCGTATACAAATCCTTTGGCAGTGCTCTTGCAAGCTGATTCTGAGCTAAGTTATATGACTCGCTTTGGTCAGTGAATTAAAAACAAACTAGGTGCAGTGCAGCTTGGGGAAAGTGCTTACATTCTGCTTCCTCTCTTCATCTGCCAGTACTGAGCCCATGTGTAGGCTGGTATACTGGGCAGATAGGAGAGACATGGGAAGAGAAATGAGTCAAGCTCACTGAGGTCATCCCACAGCAGCTGGTCCCTTGGCCAACCTACTAGCTGTCTGTAGACATATGAGTGGGCTCTGCCAAGATCAGCAGACTGGCTGTGCTCATGAGAAAGAATAAATGTAGATTGTAGACTACAGAGAAATAGACTGTAGACCCATGAGCAATAATAAATGGCTAACTGTTTCAAACCATCAAATCTGGGGGTGCTTTGTCATTCAGCAATAGACACACTTGGCTTTTAAGTGACTTCTTGGTTCTGCCATCATCAAACCACTGACCCTACTCACCCTCTGCCACCGCCTAGGCAACTCAACTTCTATCTACCTCTTAAACACTGATGGAAAACCCTGAGCCTTCTTTTCTTCTCCTTTGCACATAATTTGAGTGATTTCATCCATGAGTTTCAACTGCTGTGCCTCTACAGATGACCCTCAGAGCTGTAATATAGTCTAGATCCCTCATTATCGGACCCTACTACATCTCATGTTTATACAGCATCTCTTTCCTTGTTAGGGTAGTTGTTAAAAAGATGGAGATACAGGAGAACAGCTTCTGTCTTACAAGACTCAGCATCAGTGAAGAGACAACTGAGGATAAATACTTTCAGTACACTGAGGTAAGCTGCAATGTGAAACAAAAAGCTTGTTTAATTCAGACTATGATAACCACCAGCTTTTGTAGGAAGCTACACTGGAACAAAATTTGGTGTTTAGGATGTACACACATTTGATCAAAGGAGGAGGCAGTACTTCAGGTAGAGTTGTATATTCCAGGAGCTACACATAGCTTAATCTGACTATAGCGGGGGGGCTGGAGGGGGGGGTGACTGAGAGAAGACATGAAAAGTGGGCAGCAAAGGCACATAGAAATATTCTATTATGCCACAATAAGGCATTTACAAACTATCCGGAAGGCAATCCTGAAAGGGAACCACTGAAAAGAAACAGGGGATAATACAGTAACTTGATTTACAGGGGAACAGTCTTGGTGGAGTGTGCCAAGTGCTTGTGGGAAGCCGCACTGGAGTTAGAGACAACAGTATACACTTTTTAAGAAAAATGGACCAGAATGAAAACTTAACTTCTCCACTTGTTATATAAATCCTTGACAAGTTTGTCAACTTCTCTGAGTGCCAGTTTCCTTAAACGGAAAGAGGGCATAGCAATTATTTACACATTAGCATTATTCTGATAGTTAAAAGAGATCATATATGTAGCATGCTTCGTACAGAGTTAGGCAGAAGGCAGCTGCTTCCTGAATAGTGGTTAGTGAGCTATGCAAGCTCAGCTGATGGTCTTATTCTTTTTATATTGGTCCCAAGGTCCTAGAAATGATTCCTAGAAGCCTCATATGTTCCTTGAAAAGTGAAAAATCAATCCTGAGTCTCACCTTTGTTCAAATCAGGACTTTGCTGTCATGATTCTTTCTGAATTAAAGGCTTTACCTACCTGGCAGGACAATCCCAACCTAGTTCAAAGAGATAAGTAGATAAAAATCTGACACAAAAAATTTCAATTTTATAAACTTCTGTGAAACAAAGAGAGTATATCTGTACATTTTTCTAACTATGTGATATCATGAGAAATATTACTTTTATTCAAACCCATAGTTAACACACTGGATATCTGCAAAACAAAATTTATATGTCTAACTCAAGCCTTGCTTGAAATGAATGAAATCTTACTTTTAAGAAGAAGGGCATAAAGGAAAGTTTAATTCCACGAGCAAAAGCAATGGGTTTTAATTCTTCTCGTAGCTTAACCAGTTCAGTAAGGTCAACCTCATCACAATACCCAAAATGAGGTATCTTCAGCGCTGCAGACATGGTCTTGACCATTGCTTTGTGAAAGCCTAGGAAAAACATACATATTTGTCTTTATTCTTAAAACCTTTGATCCCTTCAACAACTATAATAGAAGGTTCTCTAACGTCACTTCAGTTCAGTCAGTTCAGTTCAGTCGCTCAGTCATGTCCGACTCTTTGCGACCCCATGAATCGCTGCGCGCTAGGCCTCCCTGTCCATCACCAGCTCCTGGAGTTCACTCAAACGCATGTCCATCGAGTTGGTAATGCCATCCAGTCATCTCATCCTCTGTCGTCCCCTTCTCCTCCTGCCCTAAATCCCTCCCAGCATCAGTTTTTTCCAATGAGTCAGCTCTTCGCATGAGGTGGCCAAGGTATTGGAGTTTCAGCTTTAGCATCAGTCCTTCCAAAGAAATCCCAGGGCTGATCTCCTTTAGAATGGACTGGTTGGATCTCCTTGCAGTCCAAGGGACTCTCCAGAGTCTTCTCCAACACCACAGTTCAAAAGCATCAATTTTTTGGTGCTCAGCTTTCTTCACAGTGCAACTCTAACACCCATACATGATCATAGGAAAAACCATAGCCTTGACTAGATGGACCTTTGTTGGCAAAGTAATGTCTCTGCTTTTTAATATGCTGTCTAGGTTGGTCGTAACTTTCCTTCCCAGGAGTAAGCATCCTTTAATTTAATGGCTGCATTCACCATCTGCAGAGATTTTCGAGCCCCCAAAAATAAAGTCTGACACTGTTTAGCCATCTATTTCCCATGAAGTGATGGGACCAGATGCCATGATCTTCGTTTTCTCAATGTTGAGCTTTAAGCCAACTTTTTCACTCTCCACTTTCACTTTCATCAAGAGGCTTTTGAGTTCCTTTTCACTTTCTGCCATAAGGGTGGTGTCATCTGCATATCTGAGGTGATTGATATTTCTCCCGGCAATCTTGATTCCAGCTTGTGCTTCTTCCAGCCCAGCGTTTCTCATGATGTACTCTGCATAGAAGTTAAATAAGCAGGGTGACAATATACAGCCTTGACGTACTCATTTTCCTATTTGGAACCAGTCTGTTGTTCCATGTCAAGTTCTAACTGTTGCTTTCTGACCTGCATATAGGTTTCTCAAGAGGCCGGTCAGATGGTCTGGTATTCCTATCTCTTTCAGAATTTTCCACACTTCATTGTGATCCACACAGTCAAAGGCTTTGGCATAGTCAATAAAGCAGAAATAGATGTTTTTCTGGAACTCTCTTGCTTTTTCGATGATCCAGCGGATGTTGGCAATTTGATATCTGGTTCCTCCGCCTTTTCTAAAACCAGCTTGAACATCTGGAAGTTCAAGATTCACGTATTGCTGAAGCCTGGCTTGGAGACTTTTGAGCATTACTTTACTAGCATGTGAGATGAGTACAATTGTGCAGTAGTTTGAGCATTTTTTGGCATTGCCTTTCTTTGGGATTGGAATGAAAACTGACCTTTTCTAGTCCTGTGGCCAGTGCTGAGTTTTCCAAATTTGCTGGCATATTGAGTGCAGCAACTTTCACAGCATCATCTTTCAGGATTTGAAATAGCTCAACTGGAATTTTATCACCTCCACTAGCTTTGTTCATAGTGATACTTTTTTCCAAGGCCCACTTGACTTCACATTCCAGGATGTCTGGCTCTAGGTGAGTGATCACACCATCATGATTATCTTGGTCGTGAAGATCTTTTTGGTACAGTTCTTCTGTGTATTCTTGCCACCTCGTCTTAATATCTTCTGCTTCTGTTAGGTCCATACTATTTCTGTCCTTTATTGAGCCCATCTTTGCATGAAATGTTCCCTTGGTATCTCTGATTTTCTTGAAGAGATCTCTAGTCTTTCCCATTCTGTTGTTTTCCTCTATTTCTTTGCACTGATTGCTGAGGAAGGCTTTCTTATCTCTTATTGCTATTCTTTGGAACTCTGCATTCAGATGCTTGTATCTTTTCTTTTCTCCTTTGCTTTTCACTTATCTTCTTTTCACAGTTATTTGTAAGGCCTCCTCAGACAGCCATTTTGCTTTTTTCCATTTCTTTTCCTTTGGAATGGTCTTGATCCCTGTCTCCTGTACAATGTCATGAACCTCTGTCCATAGTTCATCAGGCACTCTGTCTATCAGATCTAGTCCCTTAAATCTATTTCTCACTTCCACTGTATGACCATAAGGGATTTGATTTAGGTCATACCTGAATGGTCTAGTGGGTTTCCCTACTTTCTTCAATTTAAGTCCGAATTTGGCAATAAGGAGTTCATGATCTGAGCCACAGTCAGCTCCCGGTCTTGTTTTTGCTGACTATATAGAGCTTCTCCATCTTTGACTGCAAAGAATATAATCAATCTGATTTCGGTGTTGACCATCTGGTGATGTCCAGGTGTAGAGTCTTCTCTTGTGTTGTTGGAAGAGGGTGTTTGCTATGACCAGTGTGTTGTCTTGGCAAAATTCTATTAGTCTTTGCCCTGCTTCATTCCATATTCCAAGGCCAAATTTGCCTGTTACTCCAGGTGTTTCTTGACTTCTTACTTTTGCATTCCAGTCCCCTATAATGAAAAGGACATCTTTTTTGGGTGTTAGTTCTAAAAGGTCTTGTAGGTCTTCATAGAACCGTTCAACTTCAGCTTCTTCAGCGTTACTGGTTTGGGCATAGGTTTGGATTACCGTGATATTGAATGGTTTGCCTTGGAAACAAACAGAAATCATTCTGTCATTTTTGAGATTGCATCCAAGTACTGCATTTCAGACTCTTATTGACCATGATGGCTACTCCATTTCTTCTAAGGGATTCCTGCCTGCAGTAGTAGATATAATGGTCATCTGAGTTAAATTCATCCATTCCAGTTCATTTTAGTTTGCTGATTCCTAGAATGTTGACGTTCACTCTTGCCATCTCCTATTTGACCACTTCCAATTTGCCTTGATTCATGGACCTAACATTCCAGGTTCCTATGCAATATTACTCTTTACAGCGTTGGACCTTGCTTCTATCACCAGTCACATCCACAACTGGGTATTGTTTTTGCTTTGGCTCCATCCCGTCATTCTTTCTGGAGTTATTTCTCCACTGATCTCCAGTAGCATATTAGGCACTTACCGACCTGGGGAGTTCCTCTTTCAGAATCCTATCATTTTGCCTTTTCATACTGTTCATGGGGTACTCTCAATTAAACTCTTTCTCTTGGACCTACCATCTTCATTACATATATTACATAGCTTGAAAGCCACTAATTTCAATGCTGAAGCGTGGACTGTAGCACAACACCAGTGTCAAGTGTAATATATAATAGGTGAGTGTTGCTAAGTCACTTCAGTCACGTCTGACTCTTTGCAATTCTATGGACTGTAGACTGCCAGGCTCCTCTGTTCATGGGATTTTCCAGGCAAGAATGCTGGAGTGTGTTGCCATTCCCTCCTCCAGGGGATCTTCCCTACCCAGGGATTGAGCCTGTGTCTCTTATGTCTCCTGCACTGGCAGATTCTTTACCAGTAGCACCACCTGGAAAGCCCAGTAGAATAGGTAACTGCTTTCCAAGCTGTAGTGTATAAAAAATTCAAAAGGATGCAAGCCACGTATTTACACAATGGCTTTCTTGCAAAGTCACTTCTGGAAGTTAATCATCCTAAGAGTTTGTACATAAATCAGAAGTACTTGTTTTGAAATCTAACAAAAAAATAATAAATATTTAAAATACTCTTAACAAGTCTTCAAATAGAAAAATTATCTCCAAAATCATTGCAGATGGTGACTGCAGCCATGAAATTAAAAGAAGCTTGCGCCTTGAAAGAAAAGCTATGACCAACCTAAACAGCATATTAAAAAGCAGAGATATTACTTTGCCAACAAAGGTCTGTCTCGTCAAAGCTATGGTTTTTCCAGTAGTCATGTATGGATGTGAGAGTTGGACTATAAAGAAAGCTGAGCACCGAAGAATTGATGCTTTTGAACTGTGGTGTTGGAGAAGACTCTTGAGAGTCCTTTGGACTGAAAGGAGATCAAACCAGTCATTCCTAAAGGAAATCAGTCCTGAATATTCATTGGAAGGACTGATGCTGAAGCTCAACACTTTGGGCACCTGATGCGAAGAACTGACTCATTTGAAAAGACCCTGATGCTGGGAAAGATTGAAGGCAGGAGGAGAACGGGACGACAGAGGATGAGATGGTTGGATGGCGTCACCAATTCAATGATCATGAGTTTGAGCAAGCTCCAGCAGTTGGTGATGGATCGGGAAGCCTGGCACATGCTGCAGTCCATGGGGTTGCAAAGAGTTGCACACTACCGTGCGACTGAGCTGAACTGAGCAAGTCTTGAAACATAGAAATTATCTGTAGACAAGTTTATATGCTAAGAAACCTGCTAACATATTACTCCTCAAAAATTATCAGTATATATTAAAGCTTTTCCTAGAAAAATGATAATTTCATAATGCTGAAGCAACTTCCCCCCAAATAAATGGCACTATTCCTTTACATTACTGTTATTATTACCTTTCACGGGTTCGGTTCTGTCTTTGCCTATGAACACTGGAGGCTTTGATATTGGAATAGGAATAGTTCTGTCTTTTGGTTTTGGTGGAGGTGGCATAATTTCAGCTTTTGGTGAAGGAGGAAGTATAGCTCCTGTTTGCTTTTCCAGATAGTTGAGAATATCTTCTTTAAGTATTCTGCCATCTTTTCCTGAGCCAATAACTTCACTCAGCTTAATCTAAAAAAAAGGATACCTTTTTAATGCTAAAAATAAAACTACCTAAAAATGAATAAATCCATCATATGGTCTCTAAGTGGAATTAAATGAGCTGAAGGTAAAGTATCTCTGACCAATAAATTAATATAAGGAAATAACACTTTCTTTATCCTAACAGAACACTATAAACTATAACATTTTCATCATCTCAATAGAATACTAGAAACTACAGCTACACTGGTCATTTGTTACTTTTCTACATACTGTTCATTTACCCATGTAGTAACAATGTAATATCTACATTGTATATAGCTACTTTTGAAAATATATTTTTAAACAACTATTTCTAAATGTCTTGCATAATTCTTATTGGATTTTTTTTTTTCCTTTTCCTGATGACTACATAAGAAGAACTGAGCATTTAAAGGAGAGTTAAACACTGTAACAAATGCAGACCAATGTTTCTGACCCTGGCTACCAGTATACACACAATGACTAAAATAATCATCCAATAAAAGCTCTCTGTAACAGCTACACTCTGCTATATTTAAAATGGATAATCAACGAAGACCTAATACATAGCTCAGAGAACTCTGCTCAATGATATGTGGAAGCCTAGATGGGAGGGAGTTTGGGGGAGAATGAATACATGTATATGTGTGGCTGACTCTCTGCTGTCCACCTATATCTACCATAACATCATTAATTGGCCATACTCCAATATAAAATAAAAAGTTTAAAACAAAAAAGTCTGTCAATTAGTTTTTTCCTGATGGTTCTTTTAGAAAGATCAGTACAAAACACTGAAATGAACTTTATTGAGGCATATTTGGAATGTGACTTCCTCAGCCCAAGTTAAGGATCAACACCTAAGTTTTATTAAGGTATTCCACAGAATAAACAATAGATGATGTAATTCCACTTTCTACTAGTTACTCATGATACTTTTTGGAAACATTTATGATCTGGCTTTATTTAATCACTTCCTATGTTTGGTTACAGAGATAAAATATTTTCACTAAATTGAATTCTACATAAAAAGACATATAAGCTTGGATGATACCCTCCTGCATAGTGTATATTAATCTCTCAAGGCTACGTCCTGCTTTATTTATATTAGTGTTTCTCTAAGAATGATTTCAAAATAATAAAGGACTTTATCACATCAAACATTTAGTTTATAACAAGTAAACTCTAAGAATTTAAATAATTTTTAGGTAATTACAAACTCTGAGTGCCACTGGTTTTAAACTCTATTTATTAATATGCCAATGTCAAAAAAAGGCGGGGGGGAGAAGAGTTGTTTTGTAATAATAAATCTGCTATATAATTTCTAGTAATTATACAAATGCCCTAATTATATACATATATATATATCTTTAGAAAGACACAGGAAAGCAACATCATACATTTCTATAGGTAGTCCTTCTATATAATTTTTTAAAATGGTAAAATGTTTATGGCTTTCAAAGCAATATAGAAGATCATTATTTCATCTAATACCTTAACAATCTAGTATTCCATAATACTATTTCTATTTCTCTATTTCAACAAATCATCTTCATATCTCAACACATTTAATGGCTAATAAATTTTCATTAAAGGTAGAGAACATAATTTTCCTAAGCATTTCCCTGATTTTGACCACATATGTGCCTTCTAGTTTCTGGCTATACAGAACACTTGGAAGAATATATCCTAGATGACCTTCCCCAGTGGTAGGATAACTAGCTGAAGAGATATGAACATTTTAATGACTCTTACTACATATTCCCAAAATGTAGACATTTTTTCCCACTGTAACTAAACTACTTCTCTCAAAAAGAGACAAAAACCCTGCACTGTGGGGCACAGTGGAAAGAACTCAGGCTTTGGGACCAGAAAGATCTGTGCTCACATCCCCAGTTGAGCTATTTATTTGATTGTAGGCAACCCAATCAACTTCTCTTCCCTTTCTCATCTCATCAGAGAGAGGATAATCCAAACCAGCTTGCAGGGATACTGTGAGGATTAGTTGTAACGTTATGTATGGCGTCTGGCTAAGAAGTGCTCAAACGATAGAGGCAACCATTGTTGAGGCAGTATTAATAATTGAGAGCACTGGTTTTAGAGTCATGGAGATTCACTTTGGAATCCTAGTTCTACTATTGTGTTAGCTATGTGACCTTGGACCAGTTATTTGACCTCTCCAAGTCTTATAAAAGTCTGTTATTTCACAGAGTTGTGAAGATTAAAAACAAGATGACATATGAATTATTAGCACAATGCCTAGGAGCCATCTTGCTTTGAAGATTAAGCATCAGTGACTGGCAAGTAAGAGGGAACACAAAAGACCAGCCTCCATGACTGAAGTCAATACTATGGTGTTTTCCATCTCCCTGGGATCCAGCAGACCCTTGAGACCATAACCGTGCCTGGACCATTTCCCATTCCTTCCCTGCCCTGCTTCCTTTCTTCCTAGTAAAGATGATCACTCTTTCAATTAATCAATCACATGTTCCCAAACCCCTGTCTCAAGCTATGCTTCTAGGGTATCTGATCTATGACTCTAGTATTTATAAGTATTCAATAATCAGTAGCCCTGACTTTTATTAGGCTCTCAGAAAAAACAAAAAACCCACACTTCTCACTTAATATGAATAATAAGTTCACAATTTTCTTCTCATTTCTCATAAAGACTAACCTTTTAGTAACTTGAGCTGTGTTTTCTTTAATCCCAACTTGAACCAACTCATTATGCAATATCTGGGCAATTCTTCATAGATACACATGGAGACCTTCTATGTGATCTCACACTTAAATATTAAGAAAACTTACATTGTTTTCCATTGCAAGGCGACGAACTGCAGGAGTCGCCAGTGTTTTCTGGCCCTTTATCTCTTGGTGTGTGTGTTCATCATGGGACACAGCAGGGGTTTCAACAACATCTTCTTCTGAATCTGGAAACAAGGTAAAATATTACTGTTTAGTAGAAAATATTAAAACAACAAGCTTGTTGTTCAGTCCTTAAGTTGTGTCCGACCCTTTGCAACCCCATGGACTGCAGCATGCCAGCATGTCCTTCACTATCTCCCTGAGTTTGCTCAAACTCATGTCCATCAAGTCAGTGATGCCATTCAACATCTCATCCTCTGTTGCCCCCTTCTCCTTTTGTCCTCAATCTTTCCGAACTTCAGGGTCTTTTCCAATGAGTCAGTTCTTCATGTCAGGAAGCCAAAGTATTAGAGCTTCAGCTTTAGCATCAGTCCTTCCAATGAACGTTCAGGATTGATTTCCTTATTGACTGGTTGGATCTCCTTGCAGTCCAAGGGACTCTCAAGAGTCTTCTCCAACACCACGGTTAAAAAGCATCAATTCTTGAGCACTCAGCCTTCTTTATGGTCCATCTCTCACATCCATACATGACTACTGGAAAAACCATGGCTTTGACTAGACAGACCTTTGTCGGCAAAGCGACATCTCTGCTTTTTAATATGCTGTTTAGGTTTGTCACAGCTTTTCTTATAAAGAGCAAGCATCTTTTAATTTCATGGCTGCAGTCACCACCTGCAGTGATTTTGGAGCTTAGTGTCTTATAATATACAAATAAATTTCATTTAAAATATATAGTCAAAAAGTATGATAGATGAGCTACTTCAGAATGGAAAAGCACAACTTTAAAATAGAAAAACAAATAAGGGTACTAGAGTGAGTGAGAGGGGTGTACTAGTACCAGGTACTGTTTAATGATTATGATTATCTTCTACTTACATCACTTCTGTTAAAATTATGTAGCAGCTACAAGTTAAAAAATGAGTTTCTTTCATAAATTTTAAAACATGTAAACATTTTCTTAATAAATTTCTCACATTCATATATATGTACACTATATATACATTTGTATATATACAAACATATGTATATATAGCATGAATTAAGAATCAAATGTGAGGTAAATTACATGAATCATGTAAAATCTGTGAGAATCTTAAATGCTTTCCTAAGATAATTCAGCATTTAAATTTTTTTCTCTGCTTTGAATGCAACAAAGAATGCTTGGAAGGTTTTATTTTCATGGCTAATACTAATTTGGTAGTTTTGTTCTCTGCTAATACTAATTTGGTAGTTTTATTCTCTAACTCTAGAGTAGTGGTATAAGAAAAATAATCTTGGGCTATTAGCATTCATTTTTGCAACCAAAAAAGCTTCTGAGAGCATTTAATTGTCAAGGTTGGATGCTAGCAAATCAATACTGAGTACAGCAGAATCTCTGTGGGAATAAGGAAATTAGAGACAGTCTCTGAACATCAGCAGGCAACTGAGTTATCTTTGACATTAAATTCTAAGCAAATAAATTTCCACTGCTGCAACTGTGGAAAGACATTCTATTCATTCACCCCCCTCACTAATCTATGAACTGGCCCAGTGGAGCTCTCAAAGTTCCCCATATGGGTAAAGAAGAGAAAAAAGAAACAAACAAAAGCTTTGTATTGAACGTGAAGGGTAGTAGAAAATGTGACGGTTGGAGTTCAGGACATACTGCCCCAAAATATGCCACTCTGGTGTACTGATTATTTTGAGCTGCATGCAATTGGAAAACATCAAACGCAAGGAGAGGTTAACTGAACTCTCATTTACCTGAAGACATCCAAAAGGAACTCAAGTGCCATAAGCTCCCTCCCCAGAAGACAGTCTGAGTTCTAGAGAAGATTGACTCTTATCACAGAAGTGAAGTGAAGTGAAGTGGTGCAGTCATGTCCGACTCTTTGCGACCCCATGGGCTGTAGCCCACCAGGCTCCTCAGTCCATGGGATTTTCCAAGCGTGAATACTGGAGTGGGTAATTCGTAACACGGACAGACAAACTTTTGTCACAAACTATCATCAGTCAGTCAGTCCAGTCGGTCAGCTGTGTCTTGCTCTTTGCGGCCCCATGGACTGCAGCACGCCGGGCTTCCTTGTCCATCACCAACTCCTGGAGTTTACTCAAACTCATGTCCATCGAGTCAGTGATGCCATCCAACCATGATCAAACTATCACACCTCCCACATTTTCCACGAAGAGCCCGTTTATCTTTCCTAAAAATGGTTTACTCTCCCTTAAGAGGCTTCCTTCCCTCCTACTCTTTTACTTTAAAATACTGTATTGTCCTGGCAAACATCTTTAATACTATAAACTCTATACAACACCTAACGTGTTGTTACCGCAGAATGTACGAACAGACACGTTGTTAGAAATGTAGTACCAGTGTTCTAGGTGCAGAATGGAACTGATATTCCATCTCTGCAAACAATTTTCAGTGTAATAAAGTGGTTTGGAACATGGGTTTTAGAATTAAACAGAGTTGGGATCAAATCATAGCTCTACCAATTACCAGCCATGTGGCCATGGGCAACTTAAACCTCCATGTATCTCAATGTTGCATGTGTCAACTGTGGATAATGATCTGTATGGTTTAATGAGTTTACATAAATATAGCACATAAGCACAGAGAAAGCATTCAATCAATGATAGATGTTCAAGTTAAAGGGTGAATGCAATATAATGGCAGAAGTGAAGAAGTAAACTGAAGTTGCTCAGTTGTGTCCAACTCTTAGCGACCCCACGGACTGCAGCCTACCAGGCTCCTCCGTCCATGGGATTTTCCAGGCAAGAGTACTGGAGTGGGGTTGCCACTGCTTTAAGAAAGAGCAAAATACATAGGATTTTAAAAAATAAAACTAATGAGTCCCATTAAATGAATTGTTTTGAAAAGTTTGGGTTCAAAATGTTTTAGTTGTTTAGAGAAGTGAGGAGTAATCTTACCTTTTAAAATAGAGGTTAGAGAAAGTCAAGTTAGCTATAAGGAGAACTCACAGCAATAGTCTAAAAATTGAGTTTATAGTAGACAGCACACTGAGGCATGAATCAGCTTTGATATAATCTTGATAATATTAAGTAACTAAATCATCAATTTGTAATTGTAAAGAGTATATGCTTTTTAAATATCACAGATACAAGTTGGCATAAGTGAGTCTGGTGAGGTCTCTTCAAGCAGAGGTCTGTCTACAGCCAAAGCACTCATAAATAGGACTTGGAGGTCACAAATACATTTTTCCTTATCAAAATTATCATGATACCCCAATCTTAAAAAGCAGGTTGAAACACCATGTTACAAAAGATAGTACCATAGAATATTATTTAAACAAGCATTAAGACAGGATTTTGTGTCCAATATTACTACTAAGATTTCTACTCTTGATCACTTGCACTCTAGATGCAATTATTTTCTTTACTTGAAAAATGTACAAAAATAGATGTTATACTCCTAAAAAACTTTTCATTAGGTAATTTTCTTACTCATAGTATAACTGGTTTTCTCGACACTAGAACAAGGAATAATACAAACAAATTCAGTATTACTATAATTTTTTTTTTTTGGCTGTGCTGGGTTCTAGCTGTGGCATGTGGGATCTAGTTCCCCAAACAGGGAGTAAACTTGGGCCCCCTGCATTGGGAGCATGAAGTGTTAGCCATTGGACCACTAGGGAATGAATACCTTACTATAAATTCTTGTTTAAGACAAGGTACATGAGATATTTAGAAACCTTTTCCATTTCCATAATTTAAAAAGAGGCATATATAAATTTCTTAAAAAACAATCCACTATTCTATAGGCTCGCTTATTTGATATACAGGATTATGCTTCATAGTTATTCTTACAATAAAAGATTTAATACAAATTATAAAAAATATAAATATAAAAGCAAAAAGGTACACACAGAAAATAAAACTAGCATGCAAGACAATTACTCAGAATGCACTATGAATAGCAAATGAAATAGTTAGCAATGATCATTTTTCTATAAGGAAAATTACCAGATAATTTTTACTCTTGCAATCTATCCAATCCTGTTAAGTTTTTATAAATAACACATTGCACATACAAAAAATATAAAATTTGTTGAGTGTTGAAATACATATATATCCATAACCATCACTGCAATCAAGTCACTGGATGTATCTACCACCCCTCAGAGTTTCCTTGTATTCCTTAGTAATTCTTCCTTCTCAAACCTTCCCGCCTCTCCTTAGTAATTCTTCCTTCTCAAACCTTCCCGCCTCCCTACTCTATCAGCAGGCAACCACTAATTGGTTTGCTGTCATTATAGATTAGTCTGGATTTTCTAAAATTTTATTAATCTCCAAAATATATAAGCAACTCATGCAGCTCAATATAAAAAAACAACCCAATCAAGAAATGGGCAGAAGACCTAAACAGATATTTCTCCAAAGACACACAGATGGCCAACAAACACATGGAAAGATGCTCAACATCACTCGTTATTAGAGAAATGCAAATCAAAACTGCAACAAGATATCACCTCATACCGGTTAGAATGGCCATCATCAAAAAAATCTATAAACAATAAATGCTGGAGAGGATGTGGAGAAAAGAGAATCCTCTTGCGTTGTTGGTGGGAATGTAAATTGATATAATCACTATGGAGAACAATATGGAGGTTTCTTATTAATTAAAATTAAAACTACCATATGACCCGGAAATCCCACTACTGGGCATATACCATAATTCAAAAAGACACACGTCTCCCAGCATTCATTGCAACACTATTTACAACAGCCTGGACATGGAAGCAGCCTAAATGTCTATCAACAGATGAATGGATAAACAAGATGTGGTACATATATATATAATGGAATAATATTATTCAGTCATAAAAAGGATCAAACTTGGGTAATTCGTAGTGATGTGGATGAACCTACAGTTTGTCATACAGAGTGAATAGGTCAGAAAGAGAAAAATAAATACCATATGTTAATGCATATGTATGGAATCTAGAAAAACGGTACTGATGAACCTATTTGCAGGGCAGGAATCTAGATGCAGACGTAGAGAACAGACTTGTGGACACAGGGGAGGAAGGAGAAGGACAGATGAATCGAGAAGCTACTATTGATATACGTATACACTACCTTGTGTAAAATAGCTAGCCAGTGCGAAGCTACTATATGGCACAGGGAACTCAGCTTGGTAATCTGTGATGATGACCTAAAGGGGAAGGATGGGGGTGGAGGGATGGGTGGGAGGGGATATATGTCCACATATAGCTAATTTACTTCATGGTATAGCAGAAACTAACACAACATTGTAAAGCAATTATACTCCAATTAAAAACTAAATTAATATACATAGAATCATATGGCATGTTCTTTTTATTTCTGGTTTCTTTGACTCAGAATAATTTTTCAAGATTCATCCATGTCATACAGGAAATTAATTTCTGTAAAAGAGTTATTTAGAAAAACATACCCCTCGCCTGAAAAAGTTTTTGATTTTATAATTTGCTATATCAAGACTTACTAAGTTGGATTTCACTGGGGATACCAAAAGAAACTTTAAAAATAAAAGCAAACAATAAAACCCCCCTCAAATCCCAATTGCTCACTTGTTCATACACAGGCATCCCTGGGAATCCACAGGTTCTAGATTCATGGATTCAACCAACTGTTGATTGAAAATATACAGAAAAAAATTCCAGACAGTTCCAAACAGCAAATCTGAATTTGCTGAATGCCAGCAACTATTTACATAGTATTTACACTGTATTAGGCATTACAAGTAATCTAGAGATGATTTAAAATATAGGCTATATGCAAATACTACAGCATTTCATATAAGGGAGATGGGCATCTGCAGGTTTTGGTATCCGTTTGTGTGCGTATGTGTCTTGAACCAATCCTTTGCAAATACCAAGAGACTACTATAATCTGCTTTTGTGAATGGCCGAGATAGATACCTAACCTGGTCTACAGCACCTGATTGGTTATTCTAACTTACTGACATCCACAGTAATGTTTAGCATCTTTGCTTGTTTCAGTTTATATCAAGAATATAATTCTTTCCTTTTAAGGTCTTAACTGAATGATTAAAAAAAAAAACCTGTATCTATTATCTTATTTACACATCAAAATAATTCTGTACTTATTTCAGGTAATTAAAAAAATTATTTGCTTATTTCTGGCTGTGTTGGGTCTTCACTGTTATGCAGGCTTTTCTCTAGTTGCAGCAACCAGGAGCTACTCCCTAGTTGCGGTGTGCGGGTTTCTCATTGCAGGGGCTTCTCTTGTTGCTGAGCACAGGCTCAACAGTTGTGGTGCATGAGGCTAGTTGCTCCGCAGCATGTGGGATCTTCCCAGATCAGGGATTGAATCCGTGTCTCCTGCATTGGCAGGAGGATTCTTTACCGCTGAGACAACAGGGAAGCCCCTATTTCAGGTAATTTTTAAAGATAAAGTCTTTCTTGTTTTTAATATTCCTAAATCGTGCCTTTCAATAGAAATCTGAAATCAAGACAAAAGGAAACACCCCTAGAACCCAGATCATGGTCTTTTATGCACTGCACATTAAAAGAACAAGAGCTCCTAAAGGAAGAGATGATTCCAGGTCTAGGCAGGAAAAGTACAAGATGATGCCAAAAGCATGGAAGTTTTTGAAAATTAACAGGGTCGTGTTAAAACACACAGCAACCACCTTGAAATGGTCACCACTATTAATAATTAGAAATCAAATAAATAATAAGAAAGCTTCAAGAAGTTTTGGATGCAACATGTTATAGTGAAAAATATTCTGGACAAAAACTCAGGACATCTGAGTTCTAAATTTGGCTTTATGACTGCCATGGGCAAATCACCCAACACAGAACTTCTTAAACTGGATTACCTCATGAATAAGAACAAATAAAACATTAAGCGTGAAACATTTTATAAACTGTGAAGTGTGCCTATGACATTAGTTATATTATTGTACAGACTGAAGGACTAAGAGTCAGCCAACCACTGTAGTTCAGACTCCTTCTAAACTTCCCAACTTCACTATATTGAAAGGGCTTCATCTCAGCACTTCCAGAGAGATTGCTGGCTTAGGTTTGCATCACAGAATTATGGTCCCCCTGCCCCTCCTCCACATCAAAGCTTCCTAGATGACAAAACCTTGGTATATCACACCAATGCCAAACGGAACTTCTGATGTAGAGGGTCAGCTATTTGTTAGCATAGCGACAGCGCACAGCTTTAATTTTCCTATAACATTCTCATAATGAATTCCCTTTTGTCAGAACACCTAATGATTATAAGTTCCATGGCTGCTGCTGCTTCTGAGTGCTAGTTTCTTTGCTTCCCACTCTGGTTTTCCCTCTTTTCTACTTATCTTTAAAAATTTGGCTTTCATAACCACCACCAATGAGAATGTGTTTTGGTTTCATATCAGTGGCAAACAGAGCAACCCCATCATGTGAGATTTAATCTTTGCACATTCCAATTTTTATTAGTGACCAATGTTCAAAGCCTGAATCTTTCATTCCCAAGAGAGTTTGTTGCTTCTTTGAACATAAGGTTTCCAGAAGGCAGACCTCCAGATAAATAAAGTATTACTATACATGCTTTTTTTTGGAGAAGGCGATGGCAGCCCACTCCAGTACTCTTGCCTGGAAAATCCCATGGACAGAGGAGCCTAGTAGGCTGCAGTCTGTGGGGTTGTGAAGAGTCGGACACGACTGAGCGACTTCACTTTCACTTTTCACTTTCATGCACTGGAGAAGGAAATGGCAACCCACTCCAGTGTTCTTGCCTGGAGAATCCCAGGGATGGGGGAGGCTGGTGGGCTGCCGTCTATGGGGTCGCATAGAGTCGGACATGAGTGAAGCGACTTAGCATACATGTTTTTATATCTAGTAATACTGATGCTTACTCCTTAGAAGGAAAACTATGACAAACCTAGACAGTGTATTAAAAAGCAGAGACATCACTTTGCCAACAAAGGTGTGGATAGTCAAAGGTGTGGATAGTCAAAGCTATGGTTTTTCCAGTAGTCATGTATGGATGTGAGTTGGACCATAAAGAAGGCTGAGTACCAAAGAATTGATGCTTTTGAATTGTGGTGCTGGAGAAGACTCTTGAGAGTCCCCTGCACTGCAAGGAGATCAAACCAGTCAATCCTAAAGGAAATCAACTCCGAATATTCATTGGAAGGACTGATGCTGAAGCTGAAACTCCCAATACTTTGGCCACCTGATGCAAAGAGCCAACTCATTTGAAAATACCCTGATGCTGGGAAAGATTGAAGGCAAAAGGAGAAGGAAGTGGCAGAGGATAAGATGGTTAGATAGCATCACTGACTCAATGGACATGAATCTGAGCAAGCTCCAGGAGGTGGTGAAAGGCAAGGAAGCCATGCGGGCTGCAGTCCATGGGGTTGCAAAGAGTTGGACACAACTTAGCTACTGAACAACAACAACAAATACATGTTTTTAACATGGTAACTGGTCAAACGATAATCATGTATCACAGAATACCTTTCTATTTTCCTTATCTCAGTTCTAAACCCTCAAATCAAATCCTGTAAATTATTCAAGGGAAACTCCACTTTGAACTGGTACCCAATGACAAAAGAACACCATTAATCAATTTGGCAAGATAGATAAACATATACATATATATACAGTACCTTTTAAAGCTTCCGTTTCTATGTCTACTAATGGCTTTCCCACATAGGCAGTATCATCTAGATTATAATACAGTTTTTTAATGACTCCATCATAACGACTAGTGATAGTAACAGAAGCTTTATCACTTTGAACTTCACAGATGCTATCAAACTGAGACACTGTATCTCCTTCTTTTACATACCTAAAAGAAAAAGCCATAAGACACTTTTACATGAACCATAGTACAGATCATCTGAAACAATAAAAATGCTACACTGAATTAGATGAGTATCCATGGAGCCCAGTATTGAGTCCCAAATGATACACTGAAGGATGTTTCAGAAGAGACTACAATGGCTTTCAGAGGTTCTTTGATGCTTCTTTAAGAAGTATAAATTTTTAAAAAACAATGAAATATTTGTAATTTATAATCCAAAAATTTAATTAATGTATCAGGTTTTTCTGCCTCACCCATTTCTTAGATGAAATATGAAAAATGTATTTTAAAAGTGTTATTTTCTTTTATTGTCTCAGCCTTCATCACATTTTAAGGGATACCTATTATTTCTAGAATTAAATTTTAAAAACTGATGTCCTCAATATACATTTACTATACTTTTATAAATTGTAGTTTGAGTTCTTTGTCTTTATCTCTAGCATGGCTAATTAATTTCAGAGTCAGCCTCTTCTGACCTGAGATCCATCACTCTTTCCTTGATCCCACAATGCCACAGAGACACAATTGCAAGGTACATTTCTGTGATTATGGTTCTCTCCTAACCTACAGAGCAATTATAATGAAAACTACAAGGAAAGAATGTTTAGGTATCTAAACGAGGTTCTTAAAAGGATCTTTAACAGTATAAAATTGTGGGAGACAATCTATTGACTCACCTTAACTGCTAGTTCTTGAAACCTTTGAAAATTAGTTCAGTACTCGGAGGTGTTTCTGTTTTTCCAGAAAGGGAAAGAAAGAAAAGGGGTAGAAGGATGCCTAAGTAGAGGTCTTTTTAATTTTTGTTTCAAGCCTCTTTCTTTTTTACTTTTTTTTAAAACCTTTGAAACAGTATTCTTTGATTCATGTCTTTTGTTTTAATATTTTATAAAAATATAGGCAAACTCTCAGGTAATGGTGAGTCAAATGTACTTGCATTCTTGCTGAAATCATTTTTAATAAACACACCTTAGACTACATAACGATTTTAAAACAGTTTGGAAAGAAGCTCTAAGTTCATTCATTAACAGCTTTTCAAAACACATGTTCATATCAACTTAGCATCTTTTAGAGACTAATTTATCTATTTTTAGCTGAAGTGAAGAGTAGGCAGTGAAAAAAAAACTTAAAAAGAGGAAAAAACAAACCTTAATAAATTACACTGAATAAAATGCCCTGATGTATGATGAACTGTGCCACCAGTATATTGGCAACATAAACTAGATTTACCTTAAAGCTTAAAAAATATATATTTTATGTTATAAAGAAAGGTATTTCAATTTAAATAGATTGCTATTTATTTGTACTCAAATTACTTTTATACTTACTTAAAAAAATTTCAGAATAACTTACCATTCTTTAACAGTTACTTCTCTAATACCTTCTCCAATGTCTGAGAGTTTGAACTGAACAATCTGTCCCTGGAGAGCTTCCAAAACAAATAAGAAATGATGGTCATTAAATACATAATGTACTGCTAATAGACAGATACTTTAACATCTAAAATTAGAAAATATTCTCAAACAGAGGCAGAAACTATTCTATTTCATAGATTCAAAACAGCATTTTATAATGTTTAAAAGCATAACCATCATTCATAACCATCAAAGATTTATATAAATTACTCAGTGACAAAGACCTGTTGATACTGCCAAAGAATTATCATTTTCCAATTTCCAAAATAATGTTGTTTTACAAGAGTATAGAAGGCCGTTCCAACAAATGAGATTTTGCACTAATAGCAATGAACAAAAAATAGAACTGGATATTGTACAAAGGCAGATTCAGCTGGATTTCCTTGCTTTATGTTATGAAACTATAATAAACATTAATGACCCGCTCTTAAAATCTCTTGTCTTCATATAACTCTTCTCACTCCCAGTGCCTAAAAATCAGGCAGATCCATATTAGAAGACTTGGGAAATTCTTAATCTGCCCAAATAATGTTCTGCCAGCTTATTAAATTTTAGTTTTCTATGTCATCTTTCCATTTTTTTTTAAAACTCCTTTTTGAAGTTCTACATCCTTTTTATGACACATAGATGCCAATGATACTTTATGGTAATTATTCCCAAGACAGACATTATTTCTGGTCAACAGAAAGTGTGTATGGATCCTCTCGCTTTTCTAAATTAATGAATAGCTCTGAAGTGACTGAAGAATGCTCCTCTCTCTTTTTCTTTGTTCAGTCGCTCAGTCATGTTCAACTCTTTGGGACCCCATGGACTGAAGCATGCCAGGCTTCCCTATCCTTCACTATCTTCTAGAATTTGGTCAAACTCATGTCTATTGAGTCGGTGATGCCATCCAACCATCTCGTCCTCTTCTCCTCCTGCCCTCAATCTTTCCCAGCATCAGGGTCCTTTCCAATGATTAGAATACTATTAAACAAAATTGCTTATAAAACACATGTTAAGGTAGGAAACTTTTCTTTAAGAAATATGAGATTAGTACTTAAGAAATACAAAAATATTTTGATAAGAATGGCCTTTTGTTTCCATTCCAGTAAGTTGTGTTCTCACAGCCTGCTGCTCATAGTATAAATGCGAACCCTTTTGAAAAACAGTTTTGGCATTAAGTATCAAAAACCTTAAAAAAAAAAACAAAAAACTCTGTATCTTTGATTCCATAAGTAATTTTAAGATTTTTTTCCCCTGAAGAAATAGAGAGGTACACAAAGATTTCTGCTCAGGAATAGTTATCATGGAGTTACATAAGAACTGGAAACTAACTGAAGTAACCAAAAAATGACAAGTAATTATACCATGGCACCTCTACAAAAAGCAATATTATGTAAGGAACAGCTTGTGCAAGGGCATGGAAATACGATAACGTAGAGCATGGTCAGGGAATGACAAACAGTTCTGTACAGCTGATGAAAGGATACGTGGCAAGAAATAAGCCCGGGCTTAAGACTTTGTGTGCCATGAGGAAGTGGGGTGTTTGGAATTTATCCTAGAGGTAATCAGGAAAGTGAAAATGCAAGTTGCTTAGTCATGTCCAGCTCTTTGTGATCCCATGGACTATACCCATGGACTACACAGTCCATGGAATTCTCCAGGTCACAATACTGGAGTAGGTAGCCTTTCCCTTCTCCAGGGGATCTTCCCAACCCAGAGATCGAACCCAGGTTTCCCGCATTGCAGGCGGATTCTTTACCAGCTGAGCCACAAGCGAAGCCCAAGAATACTGGAGTGGGTAGCCTATCCCTTTTCCAAAGGATCTTCCCAACCCAGGAATCAAACCAAGGTCTCCTGTGGTGCAGGAGGATTCTTTACCAACTGAGCTATCAGGAAAGCCCAGGTAATCAGGAATCAGTGGTAAATAAATATGGTCTTAAATTCTTTTGAAGCTGTTCCCCAAAACGGTAAAGTTTACTTTACCACTACTTAAATCTATGCTGGCCCATGACTTGTTCTGACCAATAGAATATAGCAGAAGTAAAGTGTGAGTTCTGAAATTACAAGCCTCCCTATGACCTCTCAGACTCCCCCTTCTTTCTCCTGGAATGTGTCTTGAAATCCCCACAGAAGGAAGCTGGTCTAGGTTACTGGAGGATGAGAGATGCTAAGTGGAGGAGAAAAAAGAGATGCCCCAGCCAAAACACAGCACCAACTGTCAGACATATGAATAAGACCACCTTGAACCTTCTAACCCAGAAGACCTTGTAGCTGAATCTAGTCACACTAGTGAGCCCAGGTGAAACCAGCAGAGGAACTGCACACCCAACCAACCCCCAAGGTGCTAAGGAACAATAAATCATTGTTCCTGTAAGCCACTAAGTTGTGGGGAAGGTTATTATTTAGCAATAATTAGCTGATAAGGAGTCTCATCTACAATTTCACATCTGTAACTTTGTATCTACAATTTCAGAGAAAAATATCCTTGGCAGGGGTGTGATAGAAAAGGTTGGGAAGGGGTGCAGAGAAAACAGGAGGTTATTGTAGATAAGAAATTGAAGTATAGAATTTAACATATTTATATATTTTCAAAGCTGTCTGAAAAGGAGAAGACAGGTTTAAAAAATATACAAGATATAATATCACTAGATCTTTGTAGTCAACTCGATATGAGACAAGAATCAGGATGGCTCCAGGTTTCTAGCTTAATTGTTTACTGCGTTAGGGAATAATAGGAAGAGGATATATCCTAAGTATGTACAGCAATGCCCTTGGCACATAGTAGGTGATCAATCAGTTATCTGTGTTGAATGGCTGTACTCTCACAACAAAACAAAGTTGTATAATACTATGATTACTCTGTTTCCAGATGATTAAACAGACAAATTAAGTAATTTGCTTATGGTCACATAGCTAGCACCTGGTAGACCAAAGAATCCAAAGCCTGGGTCCCTTCACTGTTCACCCAAAACTACCACAACATTGTTAATTGGCTATATTCCCCAATACAAATTGTTTTTGGTGTTAAAAATAAATCAAATTAAAAATAAATAAATAAATAAACCCAAAGCTTGTGTTTAGAGACTAGAGTAAGAAGTTGGAGTTTCTGCTTGAATTGCCTTTATTTTCTCTGAGAAGAGAAAAGATCAACTTTTAAAAATAGAAATCTTCTTCTTAATGGTGAAGATATGGTTTACATATTTTCGGGTGCTGTGGACGATGACATACACAAGGAATAGGAGGACTAATTTATATCAGGGGTTAGATTCCGCTGAAATCCTTTTTTCTCCCCCCATCACCAGCACAGACTAAGGCACCAAGTATCGGTCAAAAGCTTAATGATGGAACAAAGGTCTAGGGTCACCAGGGTTCTAAATAGAACCCTGAACAGAACAGCAGAAAAAAAATGTTTTTTTTCCTCCTTTTGCCATATCTAATACTTAAAGTCTCAAGTTCTTTGCAAGAGTAGAAAAAGTTGAAGAAAGGTAATTAAGTGGTGGAAGCCAGAGAACTTCCTCTTGAGGAGCACCTCACATTGCTTTCATCACGCTATCTTAACATGACAGATTGAGTGCCTCAGAGAACAAAAATAATAACACAGTGAGTAGAAGGACATAGTCCACTAAATCAACAACTTAAGTCATATCAGTGCTGACTATTGCATTTAGGTAAGTCATATGATAAAGAACAGAGGACCCAAGAGAACACTTAGATGTTAAACACAGAGAACACATTCACAGCATTATAGAGACCCAGTATTAAGGGAAAGTATGTGAAAGGGGAATGGGAGGTGGGGGTGCAAAAAAAAAAAAAGAAAAGAAAATGAGAATTGGATAGATGTGTGGAGAGCAAGGAGGGCCAGACTAAAACTAAAAGGTCAACTCTTTTACTGTGGTAAGTCTTCAATTACTGAATAAATATACAAAACATTATTTTGTATAGGCTATTTTGAGATCATACTTACCAGCAGTTGTTTTTAGCCACTGATATGGATGACTGTACTTGAATGGAGGATAACCAAAGAAACACACATATTTTGGCTTCAAAACATGAACATTACCACATGTTTGAAAGTAGCGGACACAAATCTAGAGATGAGAAAACAAAAAATTAAGAACTTTAAAAAAAAAAAAGAGCTTTTAGAAATTATCTTAATGGCTTGTCTCTAAATATAAACTGAATTTCAAGTTTATTCTAAAAGTAGAACAATCATTATCACAATGCAAACAATATGAAATAATCTAGGCCGAAATCAGAATACTTGGCATCAGTGATGAGTTTAGAAGTATTTCTGGTCAAGAAACCAAAGGAATTCAAACCCTAGCACACAGAATATATTGTTGCTCATTTGTTTAGTAAAATTATATCCTTAGAGTCTGATTTCGGAGAAGGCAATGGCAACCCACTCCAGTACTCTTGCCTGGAAAACCCCATGGGCAGAGGAGCCTGGTAGGCTGCAGTCCATGGGGTCGCTAAGAGTCAGACACGACTGAGCGACTTCACTTTCACTTTTCACTTTCATGCATTGGAGAAGGAAATGGCAACCCACTCCAGTGTTCTTGCCTGGAGAATCCCAGGGACGGGGGAGCCTGGTGGGCTGCCGTCTACGGGGTCGCAGAGAGTCGGACACGACTGAAGCGACTTAGCAGCAGCAGCAGCAGTAGCAGAGTCTGATTTGCCCATATGCTTATTATCCTTGACTAAAAATCCCTATGAAAGTAAAAAAATTTTAAGTGTATTCTATATAAACACATCAGTGTAAGTATATTTGAGTCATTAAAGACTTCCTGAAATAAAAAGTGACTGCTACTATTTACAACAGCCAAGACACGGAAGCAACCTAAATGTCTATCAACAGATCAATGGATAAAGATGTGGTACATATATGTAATGGAATATTACTCAGCCATTAAAAAGAATGAAATAATGCCATTTGTAGCAACATGGGTGGACCTACAGGCTTTCATAATGAGTGAAGTCCGTAAGGCAGAGAAAGACAAATATTGTACGATACCACTTATCTGCAGAATCAAAAAAAAAAAAGATACAAATGTACCTATTTACAGAACAGAAACAGATTTCCAGACTTAGAAAATGAACTTAGGGTTAACAAGGGGAGGGGTCAGTGTGGAGTAGGGACAGATGGGGTCTGGGATTGACAGGTAGACACTGCTAAATTTAAAATTAATAACCAACAAGGACCTACGGTATAGCACAGAAGACTCTGCTCAATATTAATGTAACAACCTAAATGGGAAAAGAATTTGAAAAATATATAACTGATTCACTTTGCTGTACACCTGAAACTAACACAACATTGTTAATCAACTATACTCCAACATAAAATAAAAAAGTTAAAAGTGACTGCTAGCATTTAAATACACTGAAAAACACATGTAGTATTGTACCCAAAGGTTTTCTTACAGTAATTCAGATTAAATTTAACTATTTTATATAAAATTTTAGTATAATACAATGTTACAGAAAAAAAAATTAAAGTAGGGCTGAATGTATTTCATTTGATAAATCATATATATATAATCTAAGTGTGTAAAAGGTACAATTTTTTTTGAAAGTTAACATTTCAATGATATGAAATGTTATGGCAACACACTATTCCAAAAATATTCCAGTATTTTTGCCCAGGAAATCCCTGATTAACTACATCACACTTTTTAAAATTTTTATACAATTTAAAAATATTACAGTTTAAAATTATTACAAAGTTTTGACTATATTCCCCATTTTGTACAATACATCCTTGAACCCATCTTATATCTTCCATACTCCTACCCTACATTGCCCTCCCTTCCACTGGAAACCACTAGCTTGTTCTCTATATCTTCAAGTCTGCTTCTTTTTTTGTCCTATTTACTAGTTTATTGTATTTTTTAGATTCTACACATCAGTTCAGTTCAGTTCAGTAGCTCAGTCGTGTCCAACTCTTTGTGACCCCATCAATTGCAGCATGCCAGGCCTCCCTGTCCATCACCAACTCCCAGAGTTCACTCAAACTCATGTCCATTGAGTCGGTGATGCCATCCAGCCATCTCATCCTCTGTCGTCCCCTTCTCCTCCTGTCCTCAATCCCTCCCAGCATCAGAGTCTTTTCCAATGAGTCAACTCTTCACATGAGGTGGCCAAAGTACTGGAGTTTCAGCTTCAGCATCATTCCTTCCAAAGAACACCCAAGAGCAATCTCCTTTAGAATGGACTGGTTGGATCTCCTGCATCCAAGGGACTCTCAAGAGTCTTCTCCAACACCACAGTTCAAAAGCATCAATTCTTCGGCACTCAGCTTTCTTCACAGTCCAACTCTCACATCCATACATGACCACTGGAAAAACCATAGCCTTGACTAGACAGACCTTTGTTGACAAAGGAATGTCTCTACTTTTTAATATGCTGTCTAGGTTGGTTATAACTTTCCTTCCAAAGAGTAGCGTCTTTTAATTTCATGGCTGCAATCAACATCTGCAGTGATTTTGGAGCCCAAAAATTTTACATAAAATCTACACATAAGCAATATCATATAGTACCTTTTTCTCTCTGACTTATTTCACTTAGCATAATGCTTTTCAAGCCCATTCATGTTGCTGCAAATGGCAAAATTTTCATTCTTTTCTATAGCTGAGTAGTATCTCATGTCTTCTTGAACCATTCATCTGTGGACAGACACTTAGGTTGCTT
This sequence comes from Bos indicus, assembly GCF_029378745.1. NCBI lineage: Eukaryota > Metazoa > Chordata > Mammalia > Artiodactyla > Bovidae > Bos > Bos indicus. The sequence goes on along the minus strand of NC_091762.1, from coordinate 43,457,978 downwards.
CCATATCTTAGAAATTATAAACAATGTTGCTATGAACATTACAGTATATGTACCTTTTCAAATTACTGTTTTGTTTTTTCAGATATGTACCCAGGAGTGGCACTGCTGGGTAACATGGTAGTTCTATTTTTAGTTTTTTGACAAACCTCCCTACTGTTTTCCACAGTGGCTGCACCAATTTACATTTGCACCAACAGTGTATGAGGGCTCCCTTTTCTCCACATCCTTGCCAACATTTGTTTTTTGGGTTCTTTTTGATGATAGCCATTTTGACAGGTGTGAGGTGATATGATATCCCAATGTGGTTTTACTTTGCATTTCCCTGATGATTAGCAATATTGAGCATCTTTTCATGTGCCTGTTGACCATCTGCATTTCTTCTTTGGAAATATGCCTATTCAATTTTGCCCATTTTTTTAATGCTGAGTTGTATGATATGGCTTGATCAAATTTATCAAAGGCAGCAATGGAAGGAGCTCAAGGACCAAATTGTTGATGACTGGAAATGTGAGATCGAGGAGTTTGAACTCACACATTATGGGTTATTGTGAGTATGTATGTGTATATGTGTTTATTAGATTATAACAGTAAAGCCTGGAGGGGCTTCTCTGTTGGCTCAGTGGTACAGAATCCACCTGCCAGTGCAGGAAATGTGGGTTTGATCCCTGCGCTGGAAAGATCCTCTGGAGAAGGAAATGGCAACCTACTCCAGTATTCTTGTCTGGGAAATCCCATGGACACAGGAGCCTGAGCTACAGTCCATGGGGTCGTAAAAGAGTCTTAGTGACTAAACAATACTAACAACAATGCCTGAAGAGAAAGGACAAAGTTAAGAAACTATTATTGTATTTGAGTCATGAAATCACAGGCTCTTTGCTGAGATAATGACTGGAAAAAGAAAGAAAGCAACATAAATGCAAAATGATTACTAGCAATTGGATGTCTATTAAGAGAAGGCTAAAACACAGTAGTGAAGCTGCTGACTAAAAGGATAAAAAGGAAGGGAGAAGGAGAAAAAAAATTTTTCAAGTAGGGAAAGACTTTTTTTATACAAACAACACAGCAAAAAATAAAAAGTAATGAAAAGAGGATTTAACAGACTCTCATAATAAGGAAATAAATTAGTAATAATTCATTAGGCAGTCGTTGAGCACACTATAAAGACAGGATTATTCTGCACTCATGAATTCAAAGCTAAATAAGAAATAGAATAGTCTCTGAATTCAAATTACTGCAGGAAGACAGACAAAATAGATAAATTCAGGATGATAGGGTAAGTAATCAAGAGTCAAATGCATGATGCCATAGGAAAGTATAGACATAATATAATAAGGCTTTCTTAATAATTTAGGTGGTAAGATCTCTTGCTGTTTATGATTTTTTTAATAACACATGGAAAAAAACAGACTTTTTTACTAAGCAGTTCAACAAAGGTTCACTGAGTACCTACTATGTGCCAAGCACTTAGGATCAGAGAACAAAATTGCTGTGATTCCTTCTTTTATGGAATGTGTAGCCCATACTATGAAAGATAAAAACAGGACTACCGGTAATTACAATAGTGTCATAATGGGAGAAGGGGAGAAGTAGTGTTAAGAAAACACAAAGGAGAAAACTTACCTGGAGAAAGTGAAGCAAGACCTAAGGGATGAGTAGGAGTCAGCCAAGGGGTAAAATGTGTTGCAGATAAGGCTATAGGGAAGTAAGGCAAGAGTCTTTGGAAAAGAGGAAATATATGTGCAAAGGTCTGGAGGATAGAGAAGAAGGGAGAACAATGTGCTTAATTAACTGAAATTGTTCAATATTCTTCTAGCATAGCTTAGAGTGAGCTAAGGGTGACGTTTCAAGACTGGGTTTTAGGTGCCTGGAAAATCCCATGGATAGAGGAGCCTGGTAGGCTGCAGTCCATGGGGTCGCTGAGGGTCGGATACGACTGATCGACTTCACTTTCCTGCATTGGAGAAGGAAATGGCAACCCACTCCAGTGTTCTTGGCTGGAGAATCCCAGGGATGGGGGAGCCTGGTGGCTGCCGTCTATGGGGTCACACAGAGTCGGACACAACTGAAGTGACTTAGCAGCAGCAGCAGCAGTAAGGAACGAAGCCTGGAGAGATTGGAAAGATTCAGATCATAAATAGCTTCATAGTCATTTGAATTCTGAATATTTTGCTGAGAGCAGTTTTAAGCAAGGAAATGACACTCTTAAATTTATGTCCTACTTTATAAAATGACTCTGGCCATGCTCTGGAGAATAGGTTGGAAAAGTACAACATTAGAGGCAGAAAGTCCAATTGAGGAAGGTCCAGGATATCTGCAGCTGGCGACAAGGTGTAGAACAATGACTAGATTTTTGAGAGACTTCTAGGCTACAAGAAACAGGTTTGAGGGTTTAGTTCTAGAGCCTAGAGTCTGATGTATCTTGGAGGCATTATAGGAATCACTGTGAAACAGCTAAAGGCTAGCCCTTCCAAACTCTCTTGGGCTAGTAGTGGCCAAGTTACATCACTATCAGTGAGTCTGGCTGGTACCTCCTCTTCCTCCTTCCTGCCCTGAATACAAAGTTGTAGAGCCCTGATAATGATGAGCCACTTAATCAATCCCAGCTGCCATCTAACTTTCATCTGCTTTGTATACACAGATAATTTCCCATTTACTGGTTGGGTTTATTACCTACAGCTGAAAAATACCTAATATACATGACATTTGGAGATTTTCAGGGCAGTAAGATATATGGGTCTGCAATAGAGCTGGCTGGAAGACTGGGAGATCATCAGCATATAAATGGCAACTAAAATTCAAAGTGGATGAGGTAACCCAGGAACTGCAAGAAGTACACAGATGGCCAAAGTCACAATCCTGAGAAACACCAGTGATTAAAAGTTGATCAGGGAAAGTGGAGAAGATTGGGATGAAGTGTTCAGAGATGTAGGAAGAATATTGGGAAGCTGGTGTCACAGAAAAGGATGAAGAACTTTCAAAAGAATATCTAGTGAGGTGCTGTGGAGAACTTATTTCTCCTGGTTACCTCCTTTTTGTGTCTGTGCTCAGTCACATCCAGCCCTTTGCAACGACATGGACTGGAGCCCACCAGGCTCCTCTGTCCATGGGACTCTCCAGGCAAGAGTACTGGAGTGGGTTGCCATTTCCTCCTCCAGGGTATCTTCACCATCCAGGGATGGAACATTTAAAGTCTCCTGCATTGGCAGGAGGATTTTTTTTTTTAAACACGGCGCCACCTGGGAAGCCTTATCTCCTAATTAGTTGTCACAAATTTCAAATTACATACTATCCATTGGGAAACTTGTGACCCCGCAAGACCCCTTCTATGCGTTCCTGTAGTTATATGTACTTGCGCCATCTTTTCACGCAGTGCTATAATTGTTTGTCTAATGTCTCTCTCTCTCTCTCCCCGCTATGCCCCACCACAAAGATGTAATTAAACTCTGAGAGGGCAGAGATCAGTGTCTTTCTTATACATATTTCCATCCCCAATTCCTGGTACCTGGTATAGAGCAAGCTTTTGAAAGGTTTTTGTAAGATCAGGGATCAAACTCTGTAGGAAAATCCGGAACAGCGGACCCAGGAAGAAAAAAAAAAAAAACAACTCTATGCAAATAGATGAAACACTACGATCACTGGGATGTTAACTGTTTGGTGCTAAAAGGCTGTATGAAAGGGGAGAAATGAAGGGGAAATGTTGGTGGGTCGTAGCTCTGGTGATTTAAAAGGTTGGAAAGATACTGGTGCAAACATGGGAGACAAGTCTAAGTCCAAAGAAGGAAACGAGCCTCCTAGATGCTCGGAGGCAAGGGCCTATGGTGTTACGGTTTTCTTGCCCAGTCTCTTCCTCTAGATTGTAAATTCCTCGAGGAGAGGGGTCGTATTATCAGTTCTGAAACAAAGTGGTGCTCAATAAATGTTTGACGAATATAGTATATTTCAGTATCCCCAGTGCCAAACACAATGCCCGGTACCCAGATGGTGCTCAACGAAAAGCTATTGGGCAAAGACCAGCTGGGCTTTGGGGTGCAAATGAAGCGGGAGGGAGAACGAGTCACGATAGATGGGCGCCTTGGTATAGATCGAGAGACTGGGTTTCCAGACAGGTTGGTTCGCCACCGTCGCTGCCCTTGGTTTTGCATACATCCCTCCACCTCTCCATCACGCGAGCGCTGTACGCGAGGCACTCGGAGGAAAAACCAAATCATCTCTCCCAGGCAACTCCAAATAAACCACTCCGTCCCAACCCCAGATGGGCTCAACGTACTTACCAGCTGCCCCGCAGCCCGGCTCCAGGTCCTCAGCACAAGCGCTGCAGCCATCTTACGCCGGAAATGGCAACTGCTCTGAGGTTGGAGGAGTTGCCTCAGCCGCGGACAGACTGGGGGCGGGGAGGCGCGCCCCCACCTGACAGCCAACCAGGGAGCGGGGCGGGGCTGAGAAAACCCCCAGGGGTGGGTGGAGGGCACTGCTGAGGGGGAGGGGAGCGAAGTGGGGAGTGGGCCGTCCCAAATTTAATTTCAGGGAAAAAGTTGGGTGGGGCACTGCTGTGCAAGTACTTATGCGCCAACAACGATCATCTTTTCAGCCCAAGTAATGGGGGAGATAGAGTGTGTTAAGGAAACATAAAGGAAGGGCACTACCTGGAGAAATTTTGGTTGAACTAAGATCGGAAGAGTTAAGTAGGAAACAAACAAACCTTCCTTCAACTCGTATTGTAATCGCTTGATTATAGAAAACGGGACATTTCTATACATGCAAGACTCTGTAGAAGCAAGTGTTAGTCGCTCAGTCGTGCCCGACTCTTTGCGATCCCGTGGACTGCAGCCCACCAGGCTCCTCTATCTATGGGATTTTCCAGGCAAGGACACTGGAGTGGTTTGCCATTTCCTTTTCCAGGGGATCTTCCCGACCCAGAATAGAACACAGGTCTCCTGCACTGCAGGCAGGCTCTTTACCGACTGAGCTACCGGGGGAGCTAGTTGAATCAAGTCTATACTAGAATACTTCCTAATAACTGGCATTTTTCTTACTGGCATTGTGAGCTTGGTTACCAAAAGTGGCTTTTTTTTTTAATGGAAAATGAACAAGATTATTATATCGAAGACAAACGTCATCAACATTATCTTTCCTTCTTAGGGAATTTGTCAGATATAGCTGCCCAGCATATGCAATATACGTCACAGGCATACTACCTTGAATTATTTGCCTCTGGTAGAAATGTCAAATTGAGCTCAGTGGAAACAGTAAGGACAAGATCAGAGCTTTAATGGTCAATCCTCTTCACAGCAACTAAGAAATCCATTTCTAGAAATGTCCAGGATGATATTTGTCTTTTTTCCCTCTTACATGGGAAAGAAAATCTGTACAGAAGTTTACAGCACTACAGAGAAAAACCCACAACAAAGACAAAATCATAAATCTCAACACTGAAGATTAGTGGCTCTAAAACAAAATCTCAGGTATTTCACAAATTCACTGTCTATACTACTCAAACTCAAACTTTCAATTTTGCCTTATGTGCCTTTCAGTATAGTTCTTACACACACACAACTGTAAGCAATAAATCTAAATAATTACCTTTATTAGAAAATCTGGGATAGTCAAATAACTTTGATTTTTTGTTTTAGCATTTCCCCTAATAAAACTAAAGAGCCTCTTGATGAAAGTGAAAGAGGAAAGTGAAAAAGTTGGCTTAAAACTCAATATTCAGAAAACTAAGATCATGGCATCTGGTCCCATCACTTCATGGCAAATAGACAGGGAAACAATGGAAATAGTGAGAGACTTTATTTTTCAGTTCAGTTCAGTTGCTCACTCGTGTCCAGCTCTTTGCAACCCCATGGACTGCAGCATGCCAGGCTTCCCTGTCCATCACCAACTCCCGGAGCTTACTCAAACTCATGTCCATTGAGTTGGTGATGCCATCCAATGCCTTACACTTCCTATAAGGTGGCCAAAGTACTGGAGTTTCAGCTTCATCATCAGTCCTTCCAACGAATACTCAGGACTTATTTCCTTTAGGATTGACTGGTTGGACCTCCTTGCAGTCCAAGAGACTCTCAAGAGTCTTCTCCAACACCGCAGTTGAAAAGCATCAGTTCTTCGGCGCTCAGCTTTCTTTATGGTCTAACTCTCACATCCATCCATGACTACTGGAAAAACCATAACTTTGACTAGACGGACCTTTGTTGGCAAAGGAATGTCTCTGCTTTTTAAAATGCTATCTAGGTTGGTCATAGCTTTTCTTCTAAGAACCAAGCGACTTTATTTTGGGGGGGGGGGCATCCAAAATCACTGCAGATGGTGACTGCAGCCATGAAATTAAAAGACAGTTGCTCCTTGGAAGAAAAGTTATGACCAACGTAGACAGCATATTAAAAAGCAGAGACATTACTTTGCCAACAAAGGTCTGTTTAGTCAAAGCTATGGTTTTTACAATAATCATGTATGGATGTGAAAGTTGGACCATAAAGAAAGCTGAGTGCCAAAGAATTGGTGCTTTTGAACTGTGGTGTTGGAGAAGACTCCTGAGAGTCCCTTGGACTGCAAGGAGATCCAACCAGTCCATCCTAAAGGAAATCAGTCCTGAATATTCATTGGAAGGACTGATGCTGAAGCTGAAGCTCCAATACTCTGGCTACCTGATGTGAAGAACTGACTCATTTGAAAAGACCGTGATGCTGGGAAAGATTGAAGGCAGGAGGAAAAGGGGATGACAGAGGATGAGATGGTTGGATGGCATCACGGACTCGGACATAAATTTGAGCAAGCTTCAGGAGTTGGTGATGGGCAAAGAAGCCTGGTGTGCTGCAATCCATGGGGTTGCAAAGAGTTAGACACGACTGAGTGACTGCACTGGACTAACTAACAGAACATTTTATAGACATTAATAATATGTTTCGTAATACTCCATGCATGTGTTTGTATAAAAAGATTAAGTACCTGTGGCCTTGAACTGAATTATTTTTCTTCCTAGAGTCCCTATAATACCTTTTTCTTCTAACTTTCCCTTTATAGAAACTCTTGGTTTTGAGAGGACAAGTACCCTTCACCTCAGTCTTTTTAAGTTATTCTTGCCCTTTTGTAATTTCATAGAAACTTTAGAATTGGCTTGTCAAGCTCTTTAAAAAAGTCCTGGTGTGCATTTGATGGAATTTTATTGAAATTATATTTTCAATAATATAGCTAAAGATTCTTCAGGGTTTTATTTGTAGATATTCATATCATTTGAGAATAATGATGGTGCTGTTTTTGTCTGTTCAGTCTTGTGTCTTTCATTTCTTTCTTGTAGAATCTGGCTAGACTCCCATCATCTGTTGAAATTATGGCTTAACAAGCCACAATTGTAGACATTCTTATCTTGTTTTAACTTGAATTGGTGTCTTACATTTTACTATTATTTACTGTCATTAAGGAAGAAATTTTCTGTAGGATTTTCCAGATGTCCTTAATCAGGTTAAGGGAGTTTACATTCATTGCTAGTTTTGTTTGATTTTGTTTTACCATAAATAGGTCTTAATTTTTTTCAAATGCTTTTTCTTCATCTACTAATGTGATCTTAGGTTTTTGATATATTATCATAACATTTTTCTGTTAGAATGATAATCTCAATTTGGTTATAATATACAATATTTTATAAACATTGTCGGATTTATTTGTTACTATTTTGATTGATCAGGATGCATCTAAATTTATAAATAAAATTGGCTTATACTTTTTCTTCTTGCTGTCATCTTTGTCTGGTTTTGGTACCAGAGATTGGGTGGAGTATATGCATTCCCAGAGCTTTCCCTGTTACAACAATGATAGAACATTGGGATTAGGATCATTAGGAGACAATGATGTTCACATCAAAACACAGAGGTTCATATCCCAGTATTCCTTAACAACTGTGTAGCTAGCCTTGCAGCAAATTGTTTAACACGTGCAGCTGTAAATGAGTAAAAACAGTAAATATTTTAGCAGGTTGTGCATGCATGCACCGGCCAAGTACTCAATCAATGCTGGCTGTTATCTGTATGATTTATCATATTCTAATTGCTGCTCCCTCTTAACTGTAAGATAGGTACAGTATATTTTTATCCTTAAGAAGATTGACATCATAATTGCTTACTTCTCAGTCTGTCCAAAATACTTCCAATATCTTCGGACAAAGAATACCTTACTCTCCTTTGCTTACATAGAAAGGCTTGCACGTGATTTGGTACTCAGTTAATGTAGGAATTGAACTACAGCGGAATCAAGAAGCTGGTTGTCCTTTCTGTCCTGGCCTGAGGTGAATTACGTTAGTTGCACTGTTCATTGCCGCCATGAGCTTGTACTCTTTCTCCGACAAAGTGGGGTAACTTTGGCTTTTTGATAATTATACTGCCGATTCTGATTCTGTCCTTTTCCACTCATCCCCGAAGAATTGATGTCTCACAGGAGAAAAAAAAGATAATATTCTACACACGCGCGCGCACACAGTAACAGACACCAGTGAAGAATAAGAGGCTCATGGGTATCATCAATGCGCCAGGGAAACACATTTCAAGGGCTAGGCTGCAGAGAAGGCAAACCCGACCAGAGAGAAGGTGGTCAGTGCATTGCAGGGACCTTTCCTACTCTTCGGCTTTAAGAGTTTCCAGTTTTGGTACGGCAGGATCCCCGAGAAAACAGTGATAAACACATTTGCACAAGCCTGCGAGACAACTGGAAGATACGACTAGAGGTGAAAGGGAAGCTTTCTGCAATTTGTACGTTTTGCTGTGTTCAGGGTGCAAGTCAATTAGGAACAGATTTCCTAAGACGCTCCAGGATACCTCCCCGGCCACCACCCCTTCTGCCGGAGAGCTTCCGATTTGTCGGAATTTTCTGGGCGCCGCCTCTTTAAGGGGCGCGCGGGGCGCGGCGCGCACGCGCACTGGTTGTGGGCCTGAAGAACCCGGCTTCTGGGCGCTGTGCGTCAGGGTTCGTGTCTGCGGAGTTGGGCGTTCCCGCAGCCGGCGAGTTTCCTGCTTTTCCCGGGAGCCCGGCGGCCCTGAGCGGGGAGCGAGGACCCAGGCTCCGGAGCTGCAGGGCAGGAGTCCGCGTATCCTCTTTCTCCGGTTCCGGCCGAGGCTAAGTCGCGGGGGGCCGGGCCCCAGCACGCTCCCCATGGCTGGGCCGCGGGTGGAGGTGGACGGCGGCATCATGGAAGGGGTGAGTGCCGAGCAGGAGGCCTGGCGCGGTGCGGCTGCCGCACGGGCTGCGGCGGAGGGCTTGCGGGTCTAATCTCTCTCTTCTTTCGGCACCAGGGCGGGCAGATCCTGAGGGTGTCTACGGCCCTGAGCTGTCTGCTGGGCCTCCCTTTGCGGGTGCAGAAGATCCGAGCCGGCCGCAGCACGCCGGGCCTCAGGTAAGTCGGGGCGCCGGGGAGTCTGGTCGTGGGACTAGAGGATGGGTGGGTGGGACGAGGGGAGAAGAGGGGACAGGCCGTGGGACTGGAGGGTGGGGGTCTGGCGCCTGGCTAGGGATTGGGGGAGAAGAGGGGATAGGCCGAGGGACTGGAGGGTTGAGGGGGTGGTGCGCAGGGCCGGGGACTGGGGGAAAGGAAGGGACAGGCCCTGGGACTGAAGGGTGGGTGGCGGGGAACAGGCCATTGTTGGGGGGCAGGCGGGCGGGACGTGGAGCTGATGGTGATGCTAAGATCCCTGCCCTAGGATTGAGGACTCTGCGGCCCAGGGATGGTGCTGTGACCTCGGTAACTGGGCTTGGGTGCTTTTGAAAGCCTCAAGGAGCAAATTCAGAAAATAGGTCCATGTTTTCTCTGTTTAGCTAAAGTTGTCTCGTTTCCTGATGAGTTATATTTTAAAATGTTTCCCACCTCATCGGTCATTACAAGTACTCGGAAAGCTCGTACCAGCCGGCAAGGTAGATCAGGGCAGAACAGCTTCTGGGGCCAAACAAAAATTCCACTATTTTAAACCGGGCCTTTTTCTGCGTTCGCACGTTTTAGTCTCATAAAGAGCCTGAGATGCCTATTTCCGGCTTTCATTCAGACCTCTAGGAAGCTGTGGATAGGACGAGGATTATCCGTTGTGAAGAGGGGAAAATGTTGACAGTTGACCGTGTTTCATCTGGAAGCTAGGCATACCACTAATTTAAGTCATGGTGAAGCCAAACTGATTCCTTTGTGCTTGTACTTTGTATATATTTCCTTCTAGCGGATCAGCTGTCTCTTAGTTTTTTATTCAGACTCCATGTTGAAATTATTAAAAAACAGTTACTGCTACGTGTGAACAGTAGTTCTCTTTGTCATGGCAGTAGTTTGCAGTAACCCATTTCATCAATAGGGAAATTAATTCATTAAGGCTGTGTTACGTACTTTATTAGTTTTCTAGGGCTGCAATAACAAAATACCACAGACTCTGTGGCCTGAACAACCGAAAATTGATTTTTGCAGTTTTGGAGGCTGGAAGTCCAAGATGAAGGTGCTGGTAGGGTTGGTTTTCTCTGAGGGACCTAAGGGAAGATTCTGTTCCAGGCCTCTCTCTTTGCCTTGAATATAATCAGCCTCTTGCCACCTCTTCCCTGTGCTCATGCCTCTGTACATATGCCCTGCTGGTGTGTCTTAATCTTCCCTTTTTGTAAGGACACCAGTGAGAATGGGCTGGGGCTCATTCTGACTGCCTCTTTTAACTTAATGAGCTCTTTAAAGGCCCTATTTCCAAATACAGTCACATTGTGAGGTACTTCAGCATATGAAATTTAGAGGATCACATTTCAGCCGGTAACAGTTATGTACATTACTCAGTGAAGTGCAAGTGAGACTGATGGCACTTGGGTTGTTTTATTAGTTTTACTCTTTTGTTTGCTTCTAATTTGCAACAATATTATCAGCGTATGTGTTTATAGTTAAAGTAACATGTGGAAGGAACCCTTAAAAAGATACCTACCAGCAGGTAGTCCAGGTGCCTAAAAAACCAGAAGGACACTCTGGCACTTACTGTGGTTAGACCTTGCTGTTTTCTTGCCATTGCAGTTTTATAAATGTGTCATAAAGTGTGGGGATATAGGCAGTCTGAATGCACACGTTTTGATGCAGTATTATGACCTGAAGGCCTCAACATTTATCTGGACTGGAAATGATTCGAGATTTGTGTGATGGGCAACTGGAGGGGGCAGAAATCGGCTCAACAGAAATAACGTTTACACCAGAGAAGATCAAAGGTGGAGTCCACACAGCAGATACCAAGACAGCAGGGTATGTGTCACTTACATTCCATTTTACTATATGTTTTTGAATTAGACCTGGATACAGATACAGGTACTACCACTTCCTGGACAAGTTGCTTAACCTCTTTGAAGCTTGTTTTCCTCACTTTTAAAATGGACATAAAACACATTTCAGAGTTAGAGATCCTGTGTAAAGTTTCAAATACCTAATTGCTTATTAATTGTAGCTGTTACTGTAGTTATTACTGTACCTATCTAGAATTTTCTCTCATGTATCAGTTCAGTCGCTCAGTCGTGTCTGTCTGATGCTTTGCAACCTCGTGGACTGCAGCACTCCAGGCTTCCCTGTCCATCATCACCAACTCCTGGAGTTTACTGAAACTCATGTCCATCAAGTCGGTGATGCCATCTAACCATCTCATCCTCTGTCATCCCCTTCTCCTGCCTTCAGTCTTTCCCCGCATCAGGGCTTTTCCAATGAGTCAGTTCTTCACATCAGGTGGCCAAAATATTGGAGCTTCAGTATTAGTTCTTCCAATGAATATTCAGGACTGATCTTTAGGATTGACTGGTTTGATCTCCTTGCAGTCCAAAGGGACTCTCAAGAGTCTTCTCCAGCACCACGGTTCAAAAGTATCAATTGTTTGGGGCTCAGCTTTCCTTGTAGTCCAACTCTCACATCCATACATGACTACTGGAAAAACCATAGTTTTGACTATACAGACCTTTGTTGGGAAAGTGATGTCTCTGCTTTTTAAAATGCTGTTTAGGTTGGTCATAGCTTTTCTTCCAAGGAGCAAGTGACTTTCAATTTTATGGCTGCAGTCACCATCCACAGTGATTTTGGAGCCCAAGAAAATAAAGTCTGTGACTGACTCCCCATCTATACATCTTCTCTCATGTATAGTATAGCATATTTGTTTCTTTAGTTTTTATTATTTAGAAAATGAATATCTGAAAGCACCTGTACTTTTGTGCTTTGTAGTGATAAGTAGTCTTTGTGGTGTAGTCTGTTTAGTTCTTGGTTTGCAGCTAATTATGAACCCTATTTTACTTTTAGTCTAGGTATTTTTGTCCTCTTAATAGAGACTTATGCAACTATATATAGAAATTTTTGTATGTGATCTTCTTTTTATCCTCATTGAAAAATGGATATTTAACAATTAAGTTGAGCCTTTATTATTTTCCAAAAATCTCTCCTTTTATTGATAAAATATGGAGAACAGTTTTTGTGTTTTCTGTGTTATTGGCTGATGGCTATTGTAAGCAGCATCTTTTTACCAAAATCTTATACATTTACTAGGAAATTTGATAAAATAAAGAATAGTATTGTAAATGTGATGCCAGTTTGTTTCAGAAATGACTGTTTCAGTAGATTATGATTTTTTTTAGCTTAAGGAAATGTTTAGTGACAATTGAGGTTTCAGTTATGATGTGAATAGATTTATGTTAAAAAAGGCCTCTCGTAGGCCTCAGGTGAAGGTTGCCAAATGATAACTTTCTTAAGGGGATTAAACCATTCTGAAGTATCTTTATTTTGGGGGGCTCCAAGATCACTGCAGATGGTGACTGCAGCCATGAAATTAAAAGATGCTTACTCCTTGGCAGGAAAGTTATGACCAACCTAGACAGCATATTAAAAAGCAGAGACATTACTTTGCCAACAAAGGTCCATCTAGTCAAAGCTATGGTTTTTCCAGTGGTCATGTATGGATGTGAGAGTTAGACTATAAAGAAAGCTGAGCACCGAAGAATTGATGCTTTTGAACTGTGGTGTTGGAGAAGACTCTTGAGAGTCCCTTGGACTTCAGGAGGTCCAACCAGTCCATCCAAAAGGAAATCAGTCCTGAGTGTTCATTGGAAGGACTAATGTTAAAGCTGAAACTCCAGTAGTTTGGCCACCTGATGTGAAGAGCTGACTCATTTGAAAAGACCCTGATGCTGGGAAATATTGAAGGCAGGAGGAGAAGGGGATGACAGAGAATGAGAGGCTTGGATGGCATCACTGACTTAATGGACGTGAGTTTGGATAAACTCCAGGAGTTGGTGATGGACAGGGAGGCTTGGCATGCTGTAGTCCATGGGGTCACAACCAGTTGGACACGACTGAGTAACTGAACTGAACTGAAGTATCTTTCTTATTTCAGGCATTCTTTTGTACAAAAAGGGGAAAGTTATAGTTAGCCAACTATCTAAAACTTAGCGAACACAGAATCATAGAATTTTGAATCTGTAGGAAAGAAGATAGAAACCATGTATTCCAACCCTTCCTTTACTTTGTGAATGAGAAAATGAAGACGCAGAGGTCATTGAGTCAGGGTCAGAACTAGAATTAGAATCTAGACTTTCTGGCTTCTAATCCACAAGAATGTATGAGAAATGAGTTTAAAGTTGATAATCCACTTCCCTTCAGTAGACTAAAACAAGCTTATTTCTAGCAACAAAACACATTTTACATAAGTGAATTATAGCATTTTCATCCCTGATTGTGATTATAGTACTATGTTTTTTCAAATGTCTACCTTTGTCTTTGCAGTTCCTTGTGTGTATGTGCTTAGTCACTCAATCGTGTCCAACTCTTTGCGAACCTGTGGACTATAGCCCACCAGGCTCCTCTGTCCATGGGATGCTCCAGGCAAGAATATTGGAGTGGGTTGCCATTTCCTCCTCCAGGGGATCTTCCCTATTTAAGAGATTAAACCTGTGTCTTCTGCATTGGCAGGCAGATTCCTTACCACTGAGCCACCTGGAAATCCCTTGCAATTCCATACGTTTTTAAAATTAAGGTTTTCTTTACTCTTCTTAGACTCTGATTTTATTGGGTGGAAGAGAAACACTTTAACTGTATTGGGTTTCTCAGAGGGTATAAACAGAAGTTCAGCAGTTGTAAACCTATGGTTTATGGTAAACTGAACATTTCCAAGTCTTTTTCACTTGCCCCTAGGCTTAACTCCTAAAGAGAGGGATTATATTATATGCAATTTCTCTTACAGTGCCTAACATTACACAATGTTAAGTATTTACTGAATTAATAAAATACAATATCAGTGATAGAGACTGTATAATTCAGTACCCATGCATCATTCCCATAGGACAGTTAAATGAAGGCTATCTTTTGGTATGTAGAGGCTATGTTGGCATTCCCTTTCGAACTATGCAGTCTGTGTATTAATATGATTGTTTTCTCCTGACTTTGGAGAAGGGAGATGATAGCTCTTTTAGGAAATATGACCATTTTATTTCATAAAATGCTACATATTCTATAATTATTTCTTATGATTTCTCACATTATTTGATTCTAAGGACCAAAACAGTAGCTACCCTGGTGGCTCAGTCCGTAAAGAGTCTGCCTACTATGTGGGAGACCGGGGTTCGATCCTTGGGTCGGGAAGATCCCCTGGAGGAGGAAATGGCAGACCACTCCAGTATTCTTGCCTGGAGAATTTCAGAAGTGCCTGTGGGCTACAGTCCAGAGTTGGACATGACGGAGTGATTTTCACTTCACTTTCTAGAACCAGACAGAGTTGAGTTGTAGCAAGGATTATCTCCTGAGAAGTTTTTTTGATGTGAAATATTTGGCTGTCAGTCCTTTAAAATATTACTCTGTCTTATCACAAATGCCATGATGGTAGGAACTCTATCTTAATATATGGAATGATCCCTTGTGCATGGTGGAGACTCAGGTACAGTCATTAGAATATTTGCAGACCTTGACAGTTTTGAATGCAATTACATAAAGTGTTACTTTTAAGAATCCGTTTATAAAAACATTGTAAAGATGCTTTTATTTTTAATTCTTTTTAATTTATTTGTAATATAAACAAAAGTATTAGAACTTAACCTACAATCACACAGTGGGCTTCCATGGTGGCTCAGTGGTAAAGAATCCACCTGCAGTGCCAGAGATGCAGGATCAGTTCCTGGGAGGGAAAGATCCCTGGGAGAAGGAACTGGCAACCCGCTCCAGTATTGCCTGGGAAATCTCATGGACAGAAGAACGTGGTGGGCTAACAGTCCATGGAGTTGCAAAAGAGTCGGACATGACTTAGCAACTAAACAACAACAAAGGTCATATAGCTAATATATTTAGTATTGGATTCAAACCCAGATTTGCTTATTATTTAAGGCCAGTTCCTTCTATTGTGAAATATCAAGCTTTCTTTTAAGATTTAGGATGTTATCATTCAGTCAGTGGGAGTGTCTTTTAACTTTAAAGTTGAGGGCATGTCAGTTGTTGAGAAGGCAATGGCACCCTACTCCAGTACTCTTGCCTGGAAAATCCCAGGGACGGAGGAGCCTGGTAGGCTGCAGTCCATGGGGTCGCACAGAGTCGGACACGACTAAAGTGACTTAGCAGCAGCATGTCAGTTGTCTGTGCTTCAGCTGATGGTAATACGTAGTAATGTCTCTTTCTTGAGACTTCAAAATGAAAACACAGCTAAGCCTGTTCTGCCTTCTCCTTAGGAGTGTCTGCCTCTTGATGCAGGTCTCAATGCCCTGTGTTCTCTTTGCTGCTTGTCCATCAGAACTCCGTTTGAAAGGTGGGACTAATGCTGAAATGGCACCACAGATTGATTACACAGCCATGGTAAGAGCTTTTGTTACTACTGACCAACTAAGAGGATCTCATATAGTCTTCTCAAACTCCATTCTCTGTTTAAATACATCCTGAGTGTTTTTGTGTACATACCTCTTTATTTCTTAATGGAGTCTGGTTCTATTGTGGGAGAGGATAATTTTAGATTGTGTGTTATATCTTAGGACAGTGTTCATAGTGAATTCTTTAAAAACCTCATGTACATTAGATTATTTATAATGCGTATACCATATTTTACTTATCATATAAGTTATTTTCTGAATATAGGGATTATAATTTGAAAGAAAAACTCAAAATAAGAATTAAATGCTATGTTTGACAGGATTGGTGAGGATATGAAGAAATTGGAACCTTTGCACACGGTTGATGGGAATACAAAATGGTGCAGCCATCATGGAAAACAGCATGGAGGTTCCTCAAAATATTAAAAAGGAAACTACCATATAATCCAGCAGTCCCACTAGGTATTATCCAAAAGAGTTGAAATCAGGATCTCCAAGAGCTATTAGCATTCCCATGTTCATTGCAACACTATTCATAAAAGCCAAGATGTGGAAACAACCTAAATGTCCATCGACAGATGAAAGAATTTAAAAAATGAGGCATACAGAAAACATATTAGAAAAATTTATTTAAAGAAGTAGTGTATGCACACTGAAAGATAGTCTCTGAAGGTAGTAGCCACTGTTAATAGTTTATTTCTTTAAATTTTCTTCAACAGATTTTCTATCTATACATTTACTATTTTTATGTATCCATGGGAATATAGGGAATAAAGCTAGGGATATACCTTTATCCCTATTTATCTGTCTATCTGGCCCACTACTTGTCCTTGTAAATAAAGTATTATTAGAAATTTTAAAAAATGTGTTATATATGTACAGTGGATGACTAGCATTAAAAAAGAAATTCTAGATCATGTGACAGCACAGTGGAACCTTGAGGATGTTGTGGTATGTGAAATGAGGCAGTCAGATAAAGATAGTTACTGACATGATTCCACTTACATAAGATAGCAAAAGAAGTTAAGTTATGGACTCAAAGAATGGAATGGTTACTAGTGGAAGAGGGAAACTGGGGAGTTAATAATCAATGTGGATAAATTTTCACTTAAGTAAGATGAATACGCTTTAGAGATCTGTTGTACACATTGTAAGTTTTTGTCAACAGTATTATGTTGTACTCGTAAAAATGCGTTGAGAGAGTAAGAGCTCAGATTAAATGTTCCTACCATAATAAAAAAAATTTTTTTAAATAACTACCATATTTTGATTATGAATTTTTAGAAAGTAAAATTCAGTATTGGCATGCTTATATAACTTGTGGGAGGGGAAGGTGGTATCATCATTTTCCCCTAGGTTTATTAAGGTGTAGTTATTTATACTAGAACTCACCTTTCTTAATGTGAGGTTCTTTGATTTCTGATGTATGGTTGTGAATCTGCCACCACAATGATGATAGAGAATTACTGTAAAAAAATTCCCTTATCCCTCTTTCTAGTCAGTCCCACCCACTCTGGCCCTGGCAATCAGTGATCTGTTGTCTCATAGTTCTGCCTTTTTTCAGAGTGTCATATAAAGAAATAATACTGTATATATAGTCTTTTGAGTCTTTTTTTTTTTCAGTTATAATAGCATCTGTTTAGGGGGAGGAGAGTGGAGGAGGGATGGATTGGGAGCTTGGGATTAGCAAATGCTAATTGTTATATGTAGAATTGATAAACAACAAGGTTTTACTGTATAGCACAGGGAACTATATCCAATATCCTGTGATACACATAGTGGAAAAGAATATGAAAAAGAATGCATATATATATATATATATACACACATATAACTGAATCACTGCTGTATACTAGGAATTAGCACAGCATTGTAAATCAGCTCTACTTAAATAAAATAAATTAAAAAATACATCCGAGAGTTACCCATGTTGCTTGTATCAGCAGTAAAAGCTAAATAGTGTTCTATTATATGGATGTTTATCTGTTCATCAGTTGAAGGACATTTGGACTATTTCCAGTTTTTTGCACTTACGAGTAAAGTTACTGTAAACACATCCAGGTTTCTCATCTGGACATCACTTTTGGTTTCTCTTGGGTAAACAGCTACAGAGGATTTGCTCAGTTGTAACAGTGAATTTATGTCTGACTTGATGAGAAACTGCCAGATTGTTTTGGCATCCAAGGTGGCTTCGTTGTTTTGCATTTTCACCAACACTGTAGGGGAGTTTTAGCTGTTTTCATCCTTCCCAGCACTTGATATTCTCAGCTTTTAATTTTTTTTTCCATTTTAATAGATGTTATAGTCTTTGAAAATTCAGTTTGATGGGATATATAATGAAAATTAATCTCTGTTCACCTAGCAATTTCACTTTTAAGGAAATGACCCTAATTAAACATTATAAAATGCAGCAAAAGATAATGTTAAAGGTATTAGAGCAGGGTGCTGTGTACTATAATTATTGTTATATATATAGTTATATAATAATGAAAACTTGGAGAATGGTTATATAAATTATGCTGGATTGCCATGTAATCATTCAAATTTTTTAGGAGGAATATTTTATGATGTTGGGAAATGCTTTTATTTATAATGTTAAATGAGGGAAAAAGGATAAAATATTGTATATGTAGTGAAATTTCAACTGTATAAAAAAAATTGAGAGAACAGGATGGAATGCTTTTCAGCACCCCAGATTTCTTATGGTACGTTACATTAAGGTTAGGAAATGGCTTCTGAAGTAAAACTGCAAGGATCAAGAATCCTGAGTTCTGGGTTTTGTTATGTTTTTTTTTTCCTCATTAAATAGGCTTGCACAGCCCTTATTAGTTAAATGTTAAACTTCTAATTTTAGCTGCATGTCATTTATTTTATTTAAAAAATAGAATTCGCCTTCACATTTTTATATCAATGTTTATCTACTGTGCCTCATTATAACCTCAGTACAGAGCACATTTGTTTACTAAGTATACTTGTTGAATCAGCAAATACTGGTATTTAACAATAAATTGATTTTTCAGGTTTTCAAGCCAATTGTTGAAAAATTTGGTTTCACATTTAATTGTGACATTAAAATGAGGTAAGGTGCTTATTTCTTAACCCTCTGAGCCATTACTTGTGCTGAAAATAGTGGAAAAGTTAGATCCTGGAGAACTGTCTTTCTGTAGTCCATTTAATACATTTTTTATAGGAAATAATAGTATTTTGTGGCTTAAAACAATAAACAGCAGGGGTGTGGGTACTTGGAAGCAGCTGCATGCTATGTTTGATGTTTGTTTTGGCAGAATATTTTTTGAGGGAATGGCTGCACCCAGTGTGGAGTTATCTGTGTTGGGCGTAGACTGGGTGCTCACTGTGTGCAGACTCCTGGAGTGGGGAACTGCAGGGTCCTGAAGGGGCTTCTCTTCCACCATGCAACCAGAATTCTTTTCCTAGGAGACACATTGGGCATTCAGGTTATTTCCCTTATAAGGCTTGCCTTCTGCCACAGAGTAGCAAGGCCACATTTCTTGGTTCTTGGTGTGGCATTTAAGTGTTTTGCAGTCTTATTCCAATTTACCTTTCTAGCTATTTTCTCCCTCCCCTCCTTTCAGCATACCATGTATTCTAACTACATGATTGCTGCCATTCCCTAAATATACTTTGTACCTTCAGACTCCCATACTTTTGTTCATGTTTTTCTTCTCCTTCTAAAACTTGGAAATTCTGTATCTCTTGAAAATGAAACTTGTAATTTCTTGTGTGAATTGTCAGTGATTGTGCCTCAGTTGGAATTCATAGTTGCACCTCTGTTTTAGTCCTCTTCACAGCCTGACGTGTGTTCTAGTTACACGTGAAGCCCATCTTACCAGATGGGGAGTTCTTTGTGGATAGGAGTATTGTCATTCTTATCTATGTGTTCTTAGCATCTTCTGGACAAAGACAGTAAGTAACGTGAGTCAAAATTTTATTCAGAGAAGGCAGTGGCACCCCACTCCGTACCCTTGCCTGGAAAATCCCATGGATGGAGGAGCCTGGTAGGCTGCAGTCCATAGGGTCGCTAGGAGTCGGACACGACTGAGTGACTTCACTTTGACTTTTCACTTTCATGCACTGGAGAAGGAAATGGCAACCCACTCCAGTGTTCTTGCCTGGAGAATCCCAGGGACAGGGGAGCCTGGTGGGCTGCCGTCTATGGGGTCGCACAGAGTCAGACATGACTGAAGCGACTTAGCAGTAGCAGCAGCAACAGCAAAATTTTATTAATGGTTCAGCTACTAAATATTCATCATATATTTATTGAGCACCTATAATGTGCCAGACATTGTTTTAGGGCACTGGAATATAGCAAGAAGAAAATAGACCAAGCTGCTATCATTAAGTAGCTTTTATTCTAAAACAGCACTGGTTGAATAGAACCTTCTTCTTCATTTAGCTGTCCCGGGTCCTAGTTGTGGGATGTTAGATCCTTTAGGTGTGGCATGTGGGATCTAGTTCCCCGTCCAAGGACTGAACCCCAGCCCCCTGCATTGAGGGCATGGAGTCTTAGCCACTGGACCACCAGAGAAGTCCCTGAATAGAATTTTCTGCACTAAGGGAATTGTTCCCTGTCTGTCCAGGATGATAATCATTTGCTACATATGACTGTTGAGCACTTGAAAGGTGGCTAGTTGGACTGGGGAGCTGAGTTTTAAATTTTATTAAATTTAAATAAGGAATTTTCTGGCAGTCCAGTGGTTAGGACTCTTCACTTTAACTGCTGAGGGCACAGGTTCAGTCCTGGATGAGGAGCTAAGATCCCCTCAAGTCTTTATGTGTGGCAAAGAAAATAAATACATAATTTTAGCTCATTATTGACCAGGGATTTTTGTAGAAACCTAACACCTGTGGCTGGCAGTTTTTATTTTGGCTGGATAAAAATTAATTTTGTTATTTTACTAACATTTCGTGGGCTATTACATTCAGTAGTTACACCTGACACACCTGTTGAGTCTTCTAGTTTTTGTGAAATGTTGTCTGCAGTCCACTCTTCTGTAGAAGCAAAGGAGCATTCTCTAGCACCAGGAGTTTCATTTTCATTTTCTGTATCAGAATGAATCACTAAGATTATTTATTGGCTTTTGTCTGATATTCACATTGTCTGAATCAGAACTCTATTCTGAGGAACTGTCCTCTTCTGAGACACTAGTGTATATGTCATGTGGACAGTCAGAGAAAGTATCTGCATAAAATTTACCAAAAAATTTTTCACTCAAAATTTTATGATATGTCATTTTCAAAAAATTTACATGTATAATATTCATAGGGTAGAAACAAAAGCTTAATGGAGCAAAATGTGAATGATAACAACCATCACAAGTTGTATAATGAACCCTTCATCAATTTTAAGCTCTAACAGCTTCACACACTGATGTTAATTGTATCACTCTCTAAAATGAATTGATAGGCCTCTGGTCAATACTGTTCTGGTAACAAAAGATGGATTAACATATCTCTGGTCAATAATGGGTTAAATAGTCACATGAACTGGAGTCTTTCTTGCCTGGGAAATCCCATGGACTAAGGAGCCTGGTGGGCTACAATCCATGGGGTCACAAAGAGTTGGACATGACTTAGCAACTAAACAACAACAAGCCCTGAGTCTACCATATGGGAAAGCACAAATCTAAAACATTATTTAGAAATGTAAAACATGAATTATATAGTTGGTATTACTCACATGTTATTTTATTGTAAATATTGAGCTTTATTTTTTTGTCATGCAGTCAGTTTATGTGTTTTATCATACTTTTCACAGGGGCTACTACCCAAAGGGAGGTGGTGAAGTGATTGTCCGAATGTCGCCAGTTAAACAGTTGAGCCCAATAAATTTAACTGACCGTGGCTGTGTGACTAAGATATATGGAAGAGCTTTTGTTGCTGGTGTTTTGCCATTTAAAGTAAGTTGTCTGATTCACTTTACTGTATAAAGTAACACAACATTGCAAATCAACTATACTCCAATAAAAAAATAAAATAAGGTATCAAAAAATAAAGTTGTCTAGATGATCTTAGAAGTATGTGTTTGTCTTGATAAGTATTATATCATCTAAATTTTGAAATTATTGAGATAATTTTTAAATAAATCTTTTCATTGAAAGTTTTTCTTAAAATTCTGTGCTTACTTTACTCTTTAAAATTGAGTTTTTATATGATGCATGTAAAAATGATTAATTCTCTGTCTTTGAAGGCTTGAAAGCAGCTGTCAAAATAATTATTAATTTATTCTATTTTTTTGTCTTACCAAAATAGGTAGCAAAAGATATGGCGGCAGCAGCCGTAAGATGCATCAGGAAGGAGATTAGGGATCTGTATGTTAACATCCAGCCTGTTCAGGAACCTAAAGACCAAGCTTTTGGCAATGGAAATGGAATAATGTGAGACAATATACTTTTTCCTGGATGTTGGTTAAGGGCACCCTGAAATAGTTATCCTATTTAATAAAATGTTTGTCATTTTAAAATTTGTAGTTTTAAGGCATATTTTTTAAGGGTATTCCTACCTAAAACAACAGTATGATGAATTATGATAATTTTATTCTGAATTTTTTTCTGAGGATGGTTTACTTTTTACTACACTATCAGAGCCTTTTTGTTTATATAGTGAGCTTAAATGTTTAAGCTAATCAGAAGTTAGCCTTTGAAGATTATCCTATGAGAAATATTTCCAGTTGCTTTTCTGTATCTCAAGTGTGAATTCAGTTTACAAGTTAATATTAGATGTAGCAAAGGTTGACTTAGAAAAGAAATATTGTATATTTTCCCATTAGGAGTTATTAAGTGTTATAAAAATCCTTTAATATTTTTAAAGAATAAAACTATCTTTTGTGAATATTTAACTTTTAAACACTTTTTCATAGCTTCTATTAAGGAGTTTAAAGTAAATGCATTTTCTGCATATAATACTGTTCTGAAAACTATTGATATAAAAGAAAACCAAACATCTCTGTAGAAACACATTTACATTTAAGATTATCAGTATAGCATGCCTCTGAAATGGTGTCACTTAGTGCTGATGACATGATTTCTGGGAAGACCATTCCTTACCTGTGTGTGAATCAGAATCTGGTGTGACTTCTTGTCAGAAGTGCTGAAAGATACTAATGCCCTGATGACAATGGAGAACGCTAATCATGTTGCTCTCTGTATGAAGAATTTCAATTTTGCAATATCCTAGCCAGATCTAATGCTGTGTATTTAACAGTCACTGTTCTCCTGTGTTGTATTTGCATGTAATACTAGAATATTTATAGCACAGATAGTAATACTGTTTTCCCCTTATACAGCATCATTGCCGAGACGTCCACTGGCTGTCTGTTTGCTGGATCGTCGCTTGGTAAACGAGGTACAGATAAATGAAGGGCACACTGTTCCCAGTTCTGGTGTACAATTCTTTAATCATTCTTTAATTATCTGTCAGGATTAGAATATTATAGAATTATGGATGACAAGTTAAAAAGGAAATGGTTCAATTCAGTTCACTTCAGTCACGTAGTTGTGTTTGACTCTTTGCAATCCCATGGACTGCAGCACGCCAGGCCTCCCTGTCCATCACCAACTCCCGGAGTTTACTCAGACTCATGAACATTGAGTTGGTGATGCCATCCAGCCATCTCATCCTCTGTCTTCCCCTTCTCCTCCTGCCTTCAATCTTTCCCAGCATCACGGTCTTTTCAAATGAGTCAGTTCTTCACATCAGGTGGCCAAAGTATTGGAGTTTCAGCTTCAGCATCAGTCCTTCCAGTGAATATTCAGGACGGATTTCTTTTAGGATGGACTGGTTGGATCTTCTTGCAGTCCAAGGGTCTCTCAAGAGTCTTCTCCAACACCAAGTTCAAAAACATCCATTCTTTGGTGCTCAGCTTTCTTTATAGTTCAACTCTCACATCCATAGATAACTATTGGAAAAACCATAGCTTTAACTAGACGGACCTTTGTTGGCAAAGTAATGTCTCTTCTTTTTTAATACTATTGTCTAGGTTGGTTATAACTTTTTTTCCAAGGAGCAAGCGTATTTTAATTTCATGGCTGCAGTCACCATCTGCAGTGATTTTGGAGCCCCCCAAAATAAAGTCTGTCACTGTTTCCACTGTTTCCCCATCTATTTGCCATGAAGTGATGTGACTGGATGACATGATCTTAGTTTTCCGAACGTTGAGTTTTAAGCCAGCTTTTTCACTCTCCTCTTTCACTTTTGTCAAGAGGCTCTTTAGTTTTTCTTCGCTTTCTGCCATAAGGGTGGTGTCATTTGCATATCTGAGGTTACTGATATTTCTCCTGGCAATCTTGATTCCAGCTTGTGCTTTATCCAGCCCAGCGTTTCTCATGATGTACTCTGCATAGAAGTTAAATAAGCAGGGTGACAATATACAGCCTTGATGGACTCCTTTCCCACTTTTGAACCAGTCTGTTGTTCCATGTTCAGTTCTAACTGTTGCTTCTTGACCTGCATACAGGTTTCTTAGGAGGCGGGTCAGGTGGTCTGGTATTCCCATCTCTTGAAGAATTTTCCACAGTTTGTTGTGGTCCACACAGTCAAAGGCTTTGGCGTAGTCAATAAAGGCAAAGTAGATATTTTTCTGGAACTCTCTTGCTTTTTTGATGATCCAATGGATGTTGGCAATTTGATCTCTGGTTCCTCTGCCTTTTCTGAATCCAACTTGAACATCTGGAAGTTCACGGTTCACGTATTGCCGAAGCCTGGTTTGGAGAATTTTGAGCATTACTTTACTAGCATGTGAGATGAGTGCAATTGTGCGGTAGTTTGAGCATTCTTTGGCATTGCCTTTCTTTGGGGTTGGAATGAAAACTGACCTTTTCCAGTCCTGTGGCCACTGCTGAGTTTTCCAAATTTGCTGGCATATTGAATGTAGCACTTTCACAGCATCATCTTTTAGGATTGAAATAGCTCAACTGGAATTCCATTACCTCCACTAGCTTTGTTTGTAGTGATGGTTCTAAGGCCCACTTGCCCTCACATTCCAGAATGTCTGGCTCTAGGTTGGTGATCACACCATTGTGATTATCTGGGTTGTGAAGATATTTTTTGTACAGTTCTTCTGTGTATTCTTGCCACCTCGTCTTAATATCTTCTGCTTCGGTTAGGTCCCTACCATTTCTGTCCTTTATTGAGCCCATCTTTGCATGAAATGTTCCTTTGATATCTGTAATTTTCTTGAAGAGATCTCTGGTCTTTCCCATTCTATTGTTTTCCTTTATTTCTTTGCATTGATCTCTGAGGAAGGCTTTCTTATCTCTCCTTGCTATTCTTTGGAACTCTGCATTCAAATGGGTGTATCTTTCCTTTTCTTCTTTACCTTTCGCTTCGCTTCTATTCACAGCTATTTGTAAGGCCTTCTCAGACAGCCATTTTAACCTTTTTTGCATTTCTTTTTCTTGAGGATGGTCTTGATCCCTGCCTCCTGTACAATGTCACGAACCTTCGTCCATAGTTTTTCAGGCACTTTGGATATGGTTAACTGGTTCTGTTTTAGAGTCAGTTAAATTTTAAGTGTTTCCTCCAACTTTATACTTTGAAAAATTTCAGTCTTACAGAAAAGTTGAATGATTAGTGAATGTCCATACACTGCCTTCCTAGATACACTGGTTATGAATATTTAGCTACATGTTGTGTGTTTCTGAACCATGTCTGTGAAAGGTTGCAGGTACCCAGTTTCCCCGCTGAATACTGCAGTGTGTTCATCCACAGAATAATACCTGCATCATCACATGCCACTTTTTTTTTTTTCTTTAATTGTTTGACTGTGCTGTGCTGCTTGTGGGAATCTCAGTTTCCTGAACCAGGGGCTTAACCCGCACCCCCTCCCTTGGAAGTGCAAAGTCTTAACCACTGAAATCCCCCATTACCATTTTTATACCTAAAGAATCTGTCTGTTATATTTAGACACAACCAGTTGCCTCCAAAATATTCTTTAGAACAATTTGAGATGTTTTGTTTTGCTTGTTTTTGAGCACACACAGCATTGGTTATCATGTCTGTTTAGTTTCTTTTTTAACTGCAGAATAGTTTCTTTGCCTTTTTTTTTTCCCCTTTCATGATATTTACATTTTGAAAACTCCAAGCCATTTTCTTACAGGATTTTCCATTATGTGACTTTGTCTGATTATCTCATGATTAGATTTATTCGGGTTAAACATTTTTAGTAAGACTCTTGCACAGGTGATTTTGTATATATTCTATTCTATCACATCAGTGAATGAGTGAGTGCTCAGTCATGTCAGACTCTTTGCAACCCCATGGACTCCTCTGTCCATGGAATTTTCCAGGCAAGAATACTGGAGTGAGTTGCTATTTCTTCCTCCTGGGGATCTTCCCAACCCAGGGATCAAAGTCATGTCTCCTGGGTCTCCTGCATTGTGGGCAGTTTCTTTATAGCTGAGTCATTAAATCACATCAAGGTGCTCATAATGTCAATCTCTCCTTTATCAGTAAAGCAGATTGTGGTCACTTGTTATGGTGGTGTCCTCCAGGTCTGTCTGCTACAAAGGTTTCTCCCTTTTTTTTCCCCTTCTTCTTTTTATTGTTTTTGCCACTGTAGTGAAATCGTGGAGTCCTAACCCCTGAACCACCAGGAAATTTCCCCTTTTCCCTTTGTATTATAATTCATAAATACTCTGGGATAATACTTTGAGACTATCTGATTATTCTATATCAGTACAACTTTCCTCCAGTGGTTTTAACATCTGATGATTCTTCCCTGCATCGTTATTACAGTGTTGATTTCAAAATACTGAATGTTTTTGTGAAAGGGAAATTTCTGTAGTACTTCGTATATTTGGGAGGGGAGATGCATGTATGCATCTGTTAGTATTTAAAGTTACTTTTGCTATTGTGTGTGTGTGTGTGTTCTGTTGCTCAGTCGTGTCTGACTCTTTGTGACCTCATGGACTGTAGCCCACCAGGATCCTCTGTCCATCAGATTTCCCAGGCAGGAACACCGGAGTGGGTTGCCATTTCCTTCTATTAATAGTTGAACTCCTCATTATTTGTGTGGTAGTTGATTGCTTTCTTCCTACTTGATAACATCTTTAAAAGATGCTTACACTCATGCCATTTAACTACATTATTACTGCTGAATACACAAATTTAGGTAATTTTAGTCTGCTCAGTTGGAGATCTAGACAGTAGTTGGGTGTCACATTTAACCAGTGTAATAGAATAGGTAAAATCAACATATTTGGTTGATCAGACATAAATGAATTGTTTAAAACTGTGCTATTCAGTTTGTGGTTGGCGGACAGGTAGCATATCAGCATCATCTGGGAGTTTGCTGGAAATACTAGTTCTGGGGCCCACCTCATCTGTATGAAACCAGACTCTTTGGGGCCCAAAAATTTGTTGTATAAGCTCTCTAAGGTATAATAAAATTTGAGAAATAGTGATCAAGACTATATATGTAGTGTATATTCATTACTTGTTAGGTGCAGTGAGGAATCAACATGGGTGGTGATAACGCAAAATATAAAACAGAGACTAGGAGCCCATATGTCAGAAATTGTGCCGTGCTTGGCAGGCACTGAGTGAAATGTGAGTTTAGTTTGTATTATCCTTGAGTATCAAGACCTGCTAGGTACTGTAAATGAAGGATTCAGAAGTGAGAACCACCATTTCTGCTGCCTGGCTTAGTCTGGCAGAGGAGACAGACCAGTGCTGTGATTGTTCTATCTCCAGGGCACCTGGGAACACAGAAGAACAGCTAATTCTTTGGGGACTGAGTGATCCCCAATCTGTCTTGTGCTGTTCAGTGATCCTCCAGTGGGTTCTATAGAGAAGTAGAAGTTAGCCGGATAGAAAAGTGGGAGCTGGGACTTCCCTGGTGGTCCAGTGGATAAGACTCAGTGCTTCCACTGCCGGGGCATGAGTTCAATTGTGAGTCTGATCCCTGGTTGGGAACTAAGATCGCTTACGCTATGTGGAGTGGCCAAAAAAAAAAGGCTGGGGAGAGCTAAAGAAGAGGACAAAGGAAAGGGCTGATGTTGTTTTGGCAACTACAAACATAAGTGATGAGTAGAGGATCTGGAACAGGGAGGAACAGAGATGAGATTAGAGAGGTCAAGATTTTGAAGAACTTTATAGGGCTTATAAAGGAGTTTGGGTTTCATCCTGAAAACAGATATTTTAAGAAGGGATATAAGACCAGGTCTTTGGAAAGTAAGTAGCTGTGTAGCAGATTAGAGGGAAAACATAGTGGAGTCAGGAAGACAAGTCTGTTATATCAGTTCAGATCAGAAATGAGGGCCTATACACCAAGGAATGCAATGACTAAGGCCAGAGAGATGAGTACTGATACAAGGGTATTTAGGAGGGTGAATAGACTGGTGATCAGCTGGATATGGAAGGTGAGGGAGGCAGTGTAATGACCTTGATTTCTAGCTTGTGTACCTGGAAACATTTACAACTTTGTGAATATGGGAGGTAGAGTTAGTTTGCCAGTGTAGATGATAGTTTTAGATATGTTGCAATGATATCATAAAAGGATCGTTGCTCTGTTATCAGCAATACTTTGAATTAACTCTACTACCAGCCCAGAAAAATTTTCTTTCCTAATATTTCATCAGCATTTTTTAAACTTTGTCATATGATGGATAATACGCATATAGAACGCACAGTTCTTATTTTTAGAGTTACAGTGGTGGGAGGGATTAGAAGGTAGAGTTGCTTACTTGCTGAAGTTGCCTAACTCCTGGTGCCTGCCCTTGTGTCCAGTCAGGCACTCAAGTTAAATGGGATGTAACTAGCAAATGCAGAGATACCTTCGGGTCTTCTCTCTCAGTGTGTCTGCTCAGTAGCTTCAGTCATGTTGACTCTTTGTGACCCTGTGGGCTGTAACCCACTAGGCTCCTATATCTGTGGGATTCTCTAGGCAAGAATACTGGAGTGGGATTCCATACCCCCTCCAGAGGATATTCCCAACCCAGGGATCGAACCTGCATATCCTGTACTGCAAAAGGATTCTTTACCCACTGAGCTACCTGGTGGTGATGGTTTAGTCGCTAAGTCGTGTCTGACTCTTGCAATCCCATGGACTGTAGACCACCAGGCTCCGCTGCCCATGGGATTCTCTAGGTGAGAATACTGGAGTGGGTTGCCATTTCCTTCTCCAGAACCACCTGGTAGGTAGTCTATATATTAAGAGGTCTCAAGAGAATGTCATGGCTCCCAATATCTAGATCTCTTTTTATTTCTGATTTAAATTAACTAGAAAATTATCGGACTCTGAATCCTAATGTTTAAGCATTATAACCAGAAGCAACACTGGCTGGTTGTCCACACCACCATATATATTACAAGCAGTAAGTTGTAACGAGTCATATTTTTGTCCTTGTCTCAGTTACTAAAACTATTTTGATCTTAGTTTCTTTATCTGTTGAGTGAGAGACTTACTTAGTCTGAAGAATCTCTGAAATCCTTCCAGCTATAACTTTCTTTAATCCTGTTGCAAAGGTGAGATTTGACGGTTTATTTTATTTTTTTTTTATTTTTTTATTTTTTGAAAAAATCTTAGCAGTTTTAGATAGAGGCAATGTATTATAACAGAGCACTAAATTGAGAGCAAGAAAACCTAAGTTGTTCCTATGTTTGCAATTATGTTACGTGGTGACTCTGCTTTCCTTAACTGAAAAATGAGATCAGACCATTATCTACATACAAGAATTGTTTCTACATTTATATGATTGCAATATGGACAGAATATATGTTTTCACATTGTTCAATATCTGTGTGATTTGTTGACCACTCATCTTTCAGTTAGTTCTGTACTTTACTATGGGACAAATCAATCTGCTAAGATGAATTATACCTCTGGCTTGTCAATCTTGTTTCTTATGTATGGACACTACTAGTTTATAGTAAGCACTTTCTTTTCCTCCTTTAATATATGTAGTAATTCAGAGCATGTCTCTGATGCTGTAGTCAGTCCTTTGGCTTTCTCTGTTCAGTTTTGTCCTTTTAATGAGCTAGAAGAAACCTCAAATCATTGAATATTTTTTTAATTTGTTATAAACTGTCAAAATTGAGGCCATATTAAGAAACCTCTAAAATGCCAGAAGAGTATTTGTCAGAAAAACCTTAGGTTTTCCAAAGAAATGAGGATTTTGCTCTTTTATTTAGAACACAGTACTAATAAAAAAAATTCTCTTATTTACTTCATTTTGCTCAGTTACCATAGACTGCTACTAATAGCTGGTAATGTTGTAGGTCCATTCATAGCATCATTCACTGTCAAGGCAGCTGGGTGGGAAGGAATGTGCATGGCTCTGAGAAATAGTTTGCCACTTGGCAGAGAAACCTTGAGAAACCTTAGTGCAACTACTGTTCTCTAGTACTACAAAGCCAGGAATTGCTTCCTTCTTCTTTTTGTACTCCATGGAAATTTTAGCTGTTCTTCAATGACTCAAGTCCTTGAAGTCCTTTCCTGCTTCATGAAACATTCTCAAATTATTCTGGAACTTATAATTTCCTTTTCTGAACTCTCATTGGATATATAGTTAATACGATAAACTTAGCACTTACCTCTGTTTTTTTGGTGCCTCCTTAGCTAAGGAACCAGTTTCTGTCACTTAGTATGGTACATACATAGCATCATGTGTGTTATCAATAGTAACTATTCTTATTAACAGCTTATTATGAACTAGTCTTGAAATTAGAAGCTTTGTAAATATTATCTCTGATTTTAACAACTTTGCAACTAAGGTATTATCATCTCTATTTACATCTAGAAGAAGATACGGAAGAGGCAGAGTCGTTTACCAGAAAGTCAAGATTCATACATGTTCCAAACCATTTCATTCAGTCATGTAAATGATTGATTAATGTTATAAGGATAGTTTAATGTATTACATTGTTATAATGACTTATGTAAGGGAAAAAATGGTTAAAATTTGATTTCTATTTTCTGCGACATTTTATCAAAACATGTATTTGGTTTGGTGAATTTCCAAATATAAAATAAAAATGAACCACATTCTCATTTTTCAAAAGCCATTTTCATTTGCAGCCAAGGGTTAATTTTGTTCTTGTTGCTTAGTTGCTAAATTGTGTCGGACTCTTTTGTGACCCCATGGACTACAGCCCACCAGATTCCTCTGTTCATGAGATTTCCCAGGAAAGAATACTGGAGTGGATTGCCATTTCCTTTTCCAGGGGATCTTCCCAGCCCAGGGTTCGAACCCACGTCTCCTGCACTGGCAGGTGGATTCTTTACCACTGAGCCAGCAGGGAAGCCCATAGGGTTCTTTTAATTTAAAGTAAATAAAAAGAATCATCTGACATTCCACTACATTTGATGGATTTATTTTGTATTTAGCATTGTACCAGATATTTGTGGTATATGTAGAGAAGCAGGAAGGAGAACAATGGAATAAATATTCTTATTTTTAAAATAAGGTAATACCAGGGAATTCCCTGGCAGTTCAGTGGTTAGAACTTCCAGGGCCTGGGTTCCATCCCTGGTCAAGGAACTAAGGTCCTACAGGCTGTCAGTGCTGCTAAGAAACAAATAAGGTAATACTTGTTCGAATCTTAAAAGAATAAAACTTTGTATATTTAACCTGAGAATCTTTATCTCCTCTTTCTTAGGTGAAAATTATCTGAACTTTTAAAAAATCCTTTAGTTCTAATAGAATTGCCTGCAGACCAATTATAATATATATGAATTGTGAATTTAAAATTTTAAAATCAAGGCATAGTATTATAGAGTATTATAGGGTATCATATAAATTGATTTTATAATTAGTACTTCTTAAACAGGGCCAAGGCCTGTTCTCCTCCCCCAACCCCCCTCACTGGTCCATTTAATAAAGTATTTGCATATGCTTAGCTCTCAGAAGATTCAGTACATGAAGATCTTATCCTAAAAGTTGCAATGGGTGAGTTCAGAGGCCTAAAAGATGTTATGCCAGTGCTAACTGGGATATGTGAAACTTTTTGCCTCTTAGTAATTAATTAATTTTTTTTTTACATTGTGCCTGTTGCAGGTGTTAATGCAGACAAGGTTGGAATTGAAGCTGCTGAAATGCTGTTAGCAAATCTTAGACATGGTGGTGCTGTGGATGAGTATCTGCAAGACCAGGTAATGACACTTTAGGATAAAAACCTCCAAGCCTGTTAGATTTGAATATTGGGCAGTTAGATTGAATATAAATTTTAGTCATTGACTTTCAGACAGTGATTGGTATGTTCTAATTCAGCACATTTTTAAAGTATTATTCTAGAATTTATATACCACAAATTTCAGTTTTCATCTTACTCAACCTGGCTGTAGCATTGGGCACACCGAGCACTCCTTCATTCTTGAAATACTTTCTTCTCTTGATTTCTGAAATACTGTTATCTTTCTCTATCGCTAGCCATACATTCTAGTCCCTTTGCTAGTTTATTATTATTGTTGTTTGCCTCTTCTCAACTTCTAAATTTTGGAGAGCCCTTGTGCTTAAGCTCACACCTCTTTTTTTATCTGTTTTAGTCTCTCAGGTAACTTTTCCAGTCTCACGCTCGAGTACCGTCTGTATGCTGATAGCTTCTAAATTTGTATCATTGGCCCAGGCCTTTCTCCTTAGCTCCATATCCATTGTGTCCCTTACACCTGTCAGCGTCTCCACTTAGATATGTCATACACCTCTCAAACTTAACACATCTACTCATGTTGAGAAATGCTGATGAATATTTCCAAATGCAGTCTTTTTATGGTCCACTGTCTTGATAGATTTTCCTTTCTACCAATTTTCCCCCTTAATCACAATCAGATGTCTGCTTAGA
This sequence comes from Bos indicus, assembly GCF_029378745.1. NCBI lineage: Eukaryota > Metazoa > Chordata > Mammalia > Artiodactyla > Bovidae > Bos > Bos indicus. The sequence continues at coordinate 43,425,386 of NC_091762.1, read as the reverse complement.
AAAGTATTCTTCAAGGTTTTTTGACCAGTTTTCTTAAGACAGTTTTCTTATTTCTAGTCTCTTCCTTCTTACTCTTCTACAGTCTAGTAATTCTGTATTAGTGTATTTGTTTACCTGTTAAAATGTTGTGATTTTAGAACTTGTAAAGAAACTTGTCAGTTTATATATACTAGCTTGCAGGGACAGGTGGTCTGATAAAATGTATTAATTTTCAACTCTGTATTCTTAAACATTAAGTTTATAAACTTACTAAGCATTTTGTGCTATTCAGACTTTTGGTGACACTGGTTTTCTGTCATCTTAGGATTTTTGTAAACCTAAAGAAATGGAAATTCTTTTTTAAGCTAGGAATAGTTATAGTGTGAAGTGGTAATGTGCATGTGTGGTAAGTCACTTCACTCATGTCTAGCTCTGTGTGACCCTATGGACTGTAGCCCCCTCCAGCTCCTCTGTCTATGGGATTCTTCAGGCAAAGATACTGGAATGGGTTGCTGTGTCCTCCTCCAAGGGATCTCCTTGATGCAGGGATCGAACCTACGTCTCTTACGTCTCTTGCATTATCAGGCAGGTTCTTTATCACTTAGAGCCGTGTATGACCCAGCAATCCCACTACTGGGCATATACCCTGAGAAAACCATAATTAAAAAAGACACATATACCCCAGTGTTCATGGCAGCACTATTTACAGTAGCTAGGACATGGAAGCAACTTAGATGTTCATCGACAGATGAGTGGATAAAGAAAGTGTGGTGTGTGTACACACACACACAAACACACGCACGCACAGCACTGAAATATTACTCAGCCAGGAAAAGGAATGCATTTGAGTCTGTTCTAATGAGGAGGATGAACCTGGAGCCTGTTACGGAGTGAAGTAAATCAGAAAGAGAAAAACAAATATTGTATATTAATGCATATATATGGAATCTAGAAGGCTGGTACTGATGAACCTATTTTCAGGGCAGCAGTGGAGACGCAGACACAGAGAACAGATTTACAGACACAGTTGGGAAGGAGACAGTGGGACGAATTGGGAGAGTAGCATTGAAACACACTTTACCACGTGTAAAATGAATAGCCGGGGGAGTTTGCTGTGTGACTCAGGGAGCTCAAACCTCGTGCTGTGTGACAACCTAGAGGGATGGGATTGGGTGGGAGGTGGGAGGGAGGTTCAAGAAAGAGGATGTGTGTATACCTACGGCTGATTCATGTTGATGCATGGCAGGAACCAGCACTATTGTAAGGCAGTTATCCTCCAATTAAAAAATAAACAATTTTTTAGCTATTTTGATATCTAGTATTATTTTCGTATGGAAAGCAGTAGACTTTTAACTCCAAGTATAAGTAAATGTGTGAGAGTTTCCTTCTTTGTGTTTTTCTTTTTAATAGCTGATCATTTTTATGGCATTAGCCAGTGGAATTTCCAGAATAAAAACAGGACCAGTTACACTCCACACCCAAACAGCTATACATTTTGCTGAGCAACTAGCAAAGGTGAGTATTCCATCAGAAAGAGTGATTGATCTTTATTATGGCCAGTTTGGAGTCAAATTTTAATAAACAGAAAACTTCAGTAGTAATTGTAATTGCTATCATTCAGTGAATACTTTCTGTGTGGCAGATACTGAACTCACTCAGCAGTAAAGCTGAATCATCTTACTCTGCATGACCATTGTGGGTGGCTATTTATTGTTAATCTCATTTTATTTATGAGTCATGTGAGGCAGAGGGATTAAATTAATTGCTGAAGACCAAATACTTTCTTAGGGGCAGGACTGAGCTTTGAGCTCAGAACCTGGGAGAGCATCCATCAAAGCTCATATGTGGTAGGTACTGCCTTACAGTAAGTGAAGGCATTTTAATGGGAACTATAAGATCACATCACAAGGGATTTGTAGTTGGCTAAGCTTAAATTATTATATAAAAAATTTATATATTTTATTTCCTTGTGATTTTATTTTGGTAGAATAGAATATTTGCTGAGATTCTAACGTTGCACCAGTCCTTTCAGCTTCAGAAGAGTAGCTGTATATATATGTTAATGCATTTTCAAGTTTGGCCATACAGTGTGGTTTGCAGAATCTTGGTTCCCTGACCAGGCATCTAGCCTGGGCTTTAGCAGGGAAAGCGCCAAGTCCTAACCACTGGACTGCCAGGGAATTCCCTAGATGTATAATTTTTAGTGAAAAAGAATTTAACATGAATAATCTCGTATTCATACCTTGTTTAACAGGATTCTTAAAACAAATGACGTGTGTATTTCATCTGAAACTAACTTCTTTATAGAAAGTTTAGAAAATAGAGGAAAACTCCTGTCCCTCACTGCCCTTTGCCAGTAAGACCACTGTTGACATTTAGGTATTTTCCTCCTCTTAAAATTATTTCTCTTCTCTATTCCTTTTTTTTAACAGCTAACACATACAGCATCGTTTCATTCATTTTTCAGTGATGTGTGGCATATTTCTATTTTGCTACAGTCTTTATAATATAAGTTGATAAAGTAATATAAAATTTATAACTCAGAATTTTATGAAGGAACGTGTTGACCTTAAGCATTTTAAAAGGTTACAAAAATAATGTACATAGTAATAAGAAATGAAGCATAACAGAGGTGTACCAAGCACAAAACCACTGTTACCCTACTCTTCACATTTTATTTGTATGAATCTTAATATGTACCTTTTTTGTTATTAGACAGGATAGGTAGGTTTTGATTAAATTGTGGGAAAAGGCCCAATAGGAGGCAAAAGCAAATTATATTTGATTCAAAAGATAGTTAACTGTATTTTTTATTAATTCTACTTATGCTTTATTTTGTAACTACTATTAGTCTGTCTCCCCGTGTAGACTGTGATCTTGATAGCAGAGACAGGGTATATTCATTTTTTCTACAGTACTTTGCACATAGTAGACACACATATGTTATTTGAACTGAATGCACAGTGGAAAGTGCCATGAACTGGATTTTTTTGCTCTGGTTTCTCGTTCAGCATTGTTGTGTTTTAACGCAGTGACCTGGGGCAAGCTGCTTCATCATTCTGTGTCTCAGTGCAGGTAATTCACCAGGAAGGTCAGAGTCTGTGTCCCTTATGGCTCCTTCCAACTTTATATGTAGGCTAGAAATTATTTCCATAATTGTTACCTTTTTTCATATTTATATACTGCTTGTAATTCGAAAAAAAATGTATATACATATGACTAGTCTATCTAGCTCATAATTCAGGTTCATTGTTTATTCATACAACAATAAATTTCAGTGTCCATACAATCTAATCCTAAAACTGGAATCATTTTTAAATATTGCAGTTCAACAGGACCTTGGAGAAGTAGTTTTCAAATTGTATTTCAGAGAATCCTAAGGTTTTATGCATACTTCAAATCCCTCTGTCACAGATTCAGTCAGCCTCCTCCGTTATTTTGATTTTAATTCAATTTTCTTAGAATGAATATATTTGCTTTAAAAAAAAAATCATGTTTCCACAATATCGTGATAGAGATCAGGTGTTTCAAAGCTAAACTTGAATTAGTTAACAAGTAAAAAGTACAGTGTCAAACCCAATAATGATGAGGGAAGATGTTAATTGTCAACTCTCTCCACCTGTCTCCTCTGAACTAGATATTTTAAATACTGTATTTAGGGAATTAAATTGGCAAGAAAATTTGAGAGAAATTAAAGGGTAATTTGATATTTGACAAGATAAAAGAAGTTTAGATGCTTCAGTCCCATGTTTTAGAAAAAACTTAGAAAGTAGGTATTGAGATTTAAAAATTGATATTTACTTAAAGCTGCACTTCTGAGGAGTTCTGATTCAGTGGGTAAGAAATGGGATCCAGGTTACATATATTCTGGCAAAACTCCACAGACTCGTATACCTCTGAATAAGGACCATGCCTCTGGAATAAAGTATTTCATATGTAGGCTATTGAATTTCTCATGAGTCATTTAATCTTTCTATCTCTAGCTTCTTCAATAAAATGAGTTTGGTATTAACTGCCTACCTGTTAAAGCAGGTGTTATGGGCTCTCCCCTGTGTCCCTCTTCATATTACTTATAGACTAAATGCTCTTCTGGTTTCAGGCTAAATTTACTGTGAAGAAATCAGAAGATGAAGAAGATGCCTCTAAAGACACTTATATTATTGAATGCCAAGGAATCGGGATGACAAATCCAAATCTATAGGGTATTTGCCTTTTAAATGATACTTCAATGATGTTATTGCACTAATCATTTCATAAATATTATAGAACAATGGAATAAGATGTAATTTATTAAAGGACCTAACTTTAATTGAAGTATAGAATGTTCTAGATTTGCTGAGAATGCTTCATCCAATTAATCTCATTTTGACTATCTTCTGGGATAGAGACAGTGAATAAGTTGGTGGATATGTATAATAGTTGATTTCGGTATTAAAGTATTACAATAAAATATTCTTTTCATCTAAAGTGTGTTTTTCTTTTTGATATAATGTAATAAGTTAGGGATATAGGTTTGATCTGAATTTGTATATAATTCTAATCATTGCTGGGGTCTCATAAAATTTAGTGAGACAAATTTATACACATGTACTTGCTGTGTCAACAGTAACATTTCATAAGCATTGTCTCATTATATGTATCTTCTCATTATATGTATCTGGGTACTAGGTAAATATTGGCTTTGAATCTGTTGAATATGTTGTGAAAGCTAAACAATGAGAATTGCAAAATTCTATCCCTTGTAAATTTGGTCATATCAATTCCAGGTATTTTTTTTGTTTGGCTTATAGTATTAAAAATAATTGAGTGTCTTTATTACAGAATGCTTTTCATTACTCCCTGTTATCTTACACCTAACCTGTTCCACATTTAGATTACTTCCTGGTCCCTGTAGGCAATTGAGGTTGTGACTCAAATGAAACTAGTTTTATGTAATAGTTAAATATGCTGTACTGTAATATAGTGATGAATTCATTCAGACTTAGTTCTTTCTTGAAATTTACCCACTAAATGATTAAAACAGTCCAAGATATAGATACAGAGGTTTATATTATAAAACATTCAGAAAGTGGAGAATTAGTCTGTATAAAAAAACATAATTTAAAAATTTGCTCCATGTACATAATTGTAATTCTTGTCAGTGATTTCTGTGGCTTTAGACAGTTGGGTTCAATTTGTTTTAAAGATGCTGATGATAGTATTGCTTCCTCTTTGTACTTAAGGAAGTAAATTTTATAAGTTCATTTTTATAACAAGACATAAATGTCTCTTTTTGTTTTTTTTTAATTATTTATTTATTTTTGGCTGTGCTGGGTCTCCGTTGCTATGTGGTCTTTGCTGTAGTTGCAGCAAGTGGTGGCTGCCCTCTGGTTGCGGTGCTCGTCTTCTCATTGCAGTGGCTTCCCTCGTTGCAGAGCACAGACTCCAGGGTGCGCGCAGGCTTCAGTAGTCGCAGCACGTGGGCTCACTAGCTGCAGCTCCTGGGCTCTAAGGCACAGGCTCATAGTTGTGGTGCAAGGGATCTTCCTGGATCAGGGATCAAACCTGTGTCTCCTGCTTTGGCAGGCAATTTCTTTACCACTGAGCCACCGGGGAAGCCCTGTTTCCCTATTTTGGAGTAAAACTATGCTGATAGTACAGTTGTTGGAGGGATTGTGATAAATTTGGGGTCTTAAGACTAGTGATGATATTTCTGACAAGCTGGGCAGCAGTGTTACAGAGGTAGGTTGGAATGCAAAGACTGGGAATTTTGGAGCAAGAGATTTAAGGTCAGCTTTGTACATGATGAATTTATGATTAATCTTAGCTTTGACTGTTAAGTCAAAACTTGGATACAATAAACGTGGGACTACTGCAAAGAAATTTTTATTAGAAGAAGCAGATATTTATTCTCCCCCCAAAAAACTGTATTTCTGTTTCTACTCCTATATCTAAAATTGTATTTCAGTATGCTTCTCATTTTTTTTAATAACCACCTAATACAAGGACTAATGTTGATTGTACCCTATATGTGCAATGGTCTTTAAAAATATTCTTTGACTAGTGACTTTCAACAGGGGTATTGTTACCACTTGAGTTTCATAAAGCCTTCCCATGAATTTCAAGTTTGCAGATGTCATTAGTTTTTAGAGGATATATTTCTGAATTTCTCTAATTATGTATTTTTTTCTAAAATAGAGTTGCCTGTGGTCAAAGTAGTACTTTGCAATTTCTCCTTTTTAGCTTCTCTTTCACAGCCTCCGTTTCTCCTCTTTACAAAAAATAAGGTAACTTTTTATCCAACTTAATTTTACTATAGTGCATTCCCTTGGAATAAAAGAAAATTTCAAAGGCACTAAATAAAGGGACAATTTGAAACAGTCTCTGAGAAGTTTACTCAAACTAAGAGATAAACCAATGCCTTATTTTATATATTTGTGTGATTTCAAGTAAGGAGATGAAATGTTTACTTTCCAAAAATAAACATGATACCTTTAAATAAAATGTACTTTTCTGATTATCAGGAGAAATATTTTCAATATCTTTGCCAAAAGGCTACTAGAAAATTTAAATTTTATTTCCTTTAAACTTTGGGAGATTACTGCTTATTAAGAATTATAAGTTACGTCTCTGCTGTCTATTCATCCCTACCATGTGAAGTGTGTTGTAGCTTCTATAATCTATATTATTAACAATAATATTAATTATTAATAACCTACCTATATTAATAATATAATAATATCAATAATCTATTATTAATGATATACATGAGTATTAATATATATTTTTAAGCCCCACACTTGATAATATTTTTGTTATTGATTTCCATTGAGCTCCATCTCATCCCAATAATTGACATTGTCCACAGATATATGATCTTATTTTGTTTTAAAGGAACATAAATCTCATTAACAGATATTTCCATAAATTTTACTTTTATATTTAGTAGTATATCAAAACATATATTTTTATACTCCATTGTATAATGGTGCTAATTACAATTAATCAAGCCGGAAGAAATTTTTAAAAATTTGAATTGTGTACACTGAAAATTTTAAAGTACAAATTAACATACATATTTTTATTCTAGAGAAATGTGACTGTGAACTTTTAAGCATAAAATTGTGGGTGAGGTGGAATGTATTTTGAAAATGGAGATGGTGGATATTAAACAGCTATGATTTTTAGAGTCTAATGGATAAATTTGGAGTGATGGAATAGTTTTATTTTAAAACGACAATATGTATAACATTGATTAAGTTCTTTGCTAGAACTGTTGAAACTTAGGATGAGAAATCTTGAATCCCACATCTGTTTAAACAGTATTTTTGGTGTGTCTGTGAGAGGGTTTCCAGAAGCGATTAACATTTGAATTGGTGAACTGAGTAAGGCAGATTGCCTTCCCTAATGTAGATGTGCTTCATATCATCCATTGGGGGCCTGAAGGGAACAGAAAGGTAGGGGAAGGTTGAGTTTGCCCTTTCCCTGATTGCTGGAGCTGGGACATCACTGTTTCCCTGCTCTTTATGCTCGTGATGCTTAGGCCTTCGGACAGACCGAAACCTATACCACTGGCTCTCTGGTCTTTGAACACTTCTGGCCTTCCTGGGTCCCCAGTTTGCAGATATGGGGCCTCTCAGGCTCAATGATCACATGAGCCAATATCTGTTAAGTCTCTCTCTATATGTGTAGGAGAAGGCAATGGCACCCCACTCCAGTACTCTTGCCTGCCTGGAAAATCCCATGGATGGAGGAGCCTGGTAGGCTGCAGTCCATGGGGTCTCAAAGAGTTGGACATGACTGAGCGACTTCACTTTCACTTTCTCTGTATGTATATGTCTTTCTGTTTATCTTTCTTGTATTGGTTCTATTTCTTTGAAGACTCCCTAATACTAATTTGTAAGCCACTCCAGTACTCTTGCCTGGAGAATCCTATGAATGGAAGAGCCTGGTGGGCTCTAGTCCATATGGTTGCACAGAGTTGGACACAACTGAAGCAACTTAGCAGCACAGCTTTGAAGGAGACGCTCTCTGGAACTGATGATCATTTCTCAAGAAGGAGTACATTTCAGCTGATTTTCAGACCTCAGAAGCATTATGGTTGGTACTCAGACTTTTAAAGGAAGGGGATGTAACCCGACAGGTGCTTAGATGGTTCAGGTGGCATGGTACAGCCGGTGAGGAAGCACAGTGGATCGAATGTTCTTAGTGCCAAGGGAGCACAGCAGGGTATGTGGCAGGGCCAGCTGAAAAAAGCTCGAGTCATAGTTGGCAGTGGCAGCAGCAGCTGCTGCTGCTGCTGGAGCAAGCCTGACAAGAACTGAAAGCAGGAAGAGTCCTTCTTCCTCTTTCCAAGCTCCACTGTAGGCTTCTGTTTTGCGGAATCTAACCAGAAACTGGTTGGCAAGACATCGGGAAATTTTAGTACATACACCCAAACATCATGAGCAGAGTCTTGAACGGAGTGCTTGGAGCTGAGAGTGAATAGCTAGCAGAATCTATTTTTTTGGTCATTTAGTATCTATTTTCGTGTTTGTGTTTTACAACAATGATGTCCTTTGGTTTTGCTTAACAAGATGCTGCTGTCTTTTTTACAAAGCTATTTCCATCCTCTCCTTCAAAGAAACCTAAAGGGCTTCCCTAATGGCTCAGTGACAAAGAATCTGCCTGCTAATGCAGGAGACATTGGGTTTGATCCCTGTTTGGGGAAGATGCCACATGCCATGGAGCTACTAAGCCTATGCCTGCAAGCTAAGTCGCTTCAGTCATGTCCGATTCTTTGTGACTCTGTGGGCTGTAACCCACCAGGCTCCTCTGTCCGTTGCCATGCCTTCCTCTAGAGGATCTTCTCAAGCCAGGGATCGAACCTGTGTCCCCTGCATTGGCAGATGGGTTCTTTACCACTAGTGAGTGCCACCTGGGAACCCCAACTAAGCCTGTGCTGCACAACTATTGAGTCTGTGCCCTACACAACCCGGGAACTGCAGCTACTGAAGCTCTCGTGCTCTAGAGCCTGTGCTACGCATCAGGAGAAGCCACGCAATGAGAGGCCTGTGCACCTCAACTAGCGAGAAGTCCCCATTTGCCGCAACTAGAGAAAGCTTGCATAGCACCAAAGACCCAGAATAGCTAAAAATAATTAAATTTTAAAAAGAAAGACACCTAAAGTCCCAGTAGTCACCGTAACTATTTCTGGATGATGTTACTATCTATGCTACTCAGTTCAATCAGTCAGTTCAGTCCCTCAGTCATGTCTGACTCTCTGACCCCGTGGACTGCAGCACGCCAGGCTTCCCTGTCCATCACCAACTCCCGGAGCCTACTCAAACTCACGTCCATCATGTTGGTGATGCCATCCAACCATCTCATCCTCTTCCCCACCTTCTCCTGCCTTCAATCTTTTCCCAGCATCAGGGTCTTTTCCAGTGAGTCGGTTCTTCACATCAGGTGGCCAAAGTATTGAAGTTTCAGCTTCAGCATCAGTCCTTTCAATGAATATTCAGGACTGATTTCCTTTAGTATGGACCGGTTGGATTTCCTTGCAGTCTAAGGGACTCTCAAGAGTCTTCTCCAACACCACAGTTCAAAAGCTATTCTACTCAATCCCAACTAAGTAAATACTCTGTAACATGCAGATTAAATTGGAAAGTTAATCACCAATAAAAGCCCTTACAGAAAATAAAGAGGGACAATAGGGAAGGAAAAAATAAGTGGGAAGGAAAAAATAAGTAAATATATATCATTGTATACATAAGAAAGGGAGATTTGCATAGCTGCTGCAGTCATGTGTGCTCATTATCTGCCCTAAAATCTATGTTTCCTTTGCCCTCAACTGCCACCACAGTCAGTCAGGGTTCTTTTCATGGTGGAGGCAATCCAAATCTTTACTCCCAAAGGATCTGAATGTTAGTGGTCTGTGTTTTTTTGTTTTTTTTTTTTAAATATGGACAAATAAAATAATGCTTTATTCCTACTATATAAAGAGTATTCTAATATAACGTTATTTCAGGAGGTAAATCCACATGTTTTTCTGTATTTTCATATCATTGCACAATATAATTTAAAGACATTGGAACATGTGTCAGTACCCTAAATGTGTTCTTAGTGGTCTATCTTTAATATGTTGCTATAGTTTTGCCTTAACTTGTACAGCCACGTTTGAGAGAAGTCAAAGAATGCCTTGGGCTCCAGACAGAGTCCTATAGCAGACACTTGGTTTACCCTTAGTGGTTGGGAGCAATTGCCCCAGGAAAAACAATGATCTCTTCTTTGTTATTTCAGTAGCATGAGAATTTCAACTTAGCCAGTGGAAGTCTTATCTTCCAGTTTACTGGAACTATTGTCGTGATCTCTGATAGGAGCATGCTGCCTTAAATTAAAGCCTCTAAAACCAAGAACAATCAAACTTGCAAAGATAGAAAACAAAATTTTGGGGGGTTGTAATGAACTATTGTAGTGGAGGATGCTCTCCCAGATCTACTCCTTATTTAATGTATTCTCGCTATGGAAGAAAACAGTACCCTATATTAGTTTCAGATCCCAAGAATAGCCCACATCCTACAGAATAGAGCCCAGTCTTTGATTGCATTGTTCCCCAACAGGTGTTCTTTTTTTTTTTTTTCAGGTGTTCTGACTGATTTTTCACTGGGCTCCTTTATCAGTTCTGCTACTTCTGAGGGTGTCTTAACCTGACAGAATCAGTAAACTCAGTGGGCATGAGCTCATTGGCACACTTTTTTAGCTAAGAAATGAGTTCCTTGTTCAGAAGCAATATTGTTTAGAACAACCCATAGATAATCATTATATCTGTCTGTTATGACATAGCTGCTGCTGTTGCTGCTGCTAAGTCGCTTCAGTCGTGTCCGACACTGTGCCACCCCATAGATGGCAGCCCACCAGGCTCCTCCGTCCATGGGATTTTCCAGGCAAGAGTACTGGAGTGGGGTGCCATTGCCTTCTCCGGTTATGACATAGTAGGTTGCTTCAAAAAATTGCAGCTTAAAACAACAAATACTTATTTTTCACAATTCCTGTTGGTCAGGAGTACAGGACCAGCTTAGTTGGTGATTCTGTGCATGCATGCCCAGTCATGTCTGACTTTGTGACCCCCATGGAGTGTAGCCTGCCAGGCTCCTGTCTATGGGATTTTCCAGGCAGAATACTGGAGTAGGTTGCCATTTCCTCCTCCAGGGGATCTTCCCAACCCAGGAATTGAACTCGCCTCTCCTGAGTCTCCTGCACTTTACCACTGAGCCACCTGGGAAGCCAGACTCATAGCATTTCCTGAAGTTACAATCAAGCCAAAGTACTGGGTAAAGCAACAGTCATTTTAAGACTTGACTAGAGTTGAAGGATCCACTTCCAGCTTCACTCGTAGTTGTTAACACGCTTCATTCCGTTCCTTCTAGGCTGATAAACTGTGGGCCTTTCCATAGGGCTTCTCACAGCAAGACAGCTTGCTTGGTTTCTCTAGTGTGAGTAGAGAGAGATAGACATTGGCCTAGAAATGAAGCCACAGTCTTTTTATAATCTGATGTCACCATGATATCCCAATCACTTATGCATATTAATTAGCAAGCCACTAGTCTAGCTCATGGGCTTCCCCAGTGGCTCAGGAGTAAAGAATCCATCTGCCAATGCAGGAAATGTAGGAGACCCAGGTTCAGTCCCTGGGTAGGGAAGATCCCCTGGAGAAGGGAATGGCAACCCACTCCAGTATTCTTGCCTGGAGAATCCAAAGGACAGAGAAGCCTGGTGGGCTACAGTCCATGAGGTTGCAAAGAGTTGGACATGACTGAAGCGACCGAGCATGCATGCATGCATTCTAGCTCATACCCAAGGGGCTGGGATTAAGGGCATAAGTAATAGGAGGTGAGGATCATTGGGAACAATTTTAGAGACTGACTACAACAGTCATACGAGCAAAAGCACAGAGCACTGGGGTTTTGGAATAGATAACTGTTCTTTTCAGAAACAGATCTTGGTTTGCTACTGGATCCTGGTAGAGACTGAGCTTCTGATCTGGACGTCTAAGAGACCTTATGACCTGAACTTCCAATGATGAACTAGATGTTTTCTTATCCACCAAGAGATCAAATTGCCAACATCTGCTGGATCATGGAAAAAGCAAGAGAGTTCCAGAAAAACATCTATTTCTGCTTTATTGACTATGCCAAAGCCTTTGACTGTGTGGATCACAATAAACTGTGGAAAATTCTGAAAGAGATGGGAATACCAGACCACCTGACCTGCCTCTTGAGAAACCTATATGTAGATCAGGAAGCAACAGTTAGAACTGGACATAGAACAACAGACTGGTTCTAAATAGGAAAAGGAGTGCGTCAGGGCTGTATATTGTCACCCTGCTTATTTAACTTCTATGCAGAGTACATCATGAGAAACGCTGGGCTGGAGGAAGCACAAGCTGGAATCAAGATTGCCGGGAGAAATATCAATCACCTCAGATATGCAGATGATACCACCCTTATGGCAGAAAGTGAAGAGGAACTCAAAAGCCTCTTGATGAAAGTGAAAGTGGAGAGTGAAAAAGTTGGCTTAAAGCTCAACATTAAGAAAACGAAGATCATGGCATCTGGTCCCATCACTTCATGAGAAATAGATGGGGAAACAGTGACAGACTTTATTTTTGGGGGCTCCAAAATCACTGCAGATGGTGACTGCAGCCGTGAAATTAAAAGACGCTTATTCCTGGGAAGAAAAGTTATGACCAACCTAGATAGCAGATTAAGAAGCAGAGAGATTACTTTGCCAACAAAGATCTGTCTGGTCAAGGCTATGGTTTTTCCAGTGGTCATGTATGGATGTGAGAGTTGGACTGTGAAGAAAGCTGAGTGCCGAAGAATTGATGCTTTTGAACTGTGGTGTTAGAGAAGACTCTTGAGAGTCCCTTGGACTGCAAGGAGATCCAACCAGTCCATTCTGAAGGAGATCAGCCCTGGGTGTTCTTTGGAAGGAATGATACTAAAGCTGAAACTCCAGTACTTTGGCCACCTTATGTGAAGAGTTGACTCATTGGAAAAGACTCTGATGCTGGGAGGGATTGGGGTCAGGAGGAAAAGGGAACAACGGAGGATGAGATGGCTGGATGGCATCACTGACTCGATGGACGTGAGTTTGAGTGAACTCCGGGAGATGGTGATAGACAGGGAGGCCTGGCGTGCTGCAATTTATGGGATCGCAAAGAGTCGGACACAACTGAGCGACTGAACTTAACTGAACTGAAGATACAAGGTTGGTTGAAGGCATCAGCAATCCACCATCAAGTGGAAATGGTATAAATAAGATGAAGTCCTAGCAGCTCCTGAAGACAGAAGCATTTGACTGAAGAAGAAAAAAAAGCTAAGGCCTAATTTATACATGGTTTTCACAATGTGTTGCTGTCAACTGGCGGCAGATGGCTGCAGCATTGTAACCCCATTCCGAGGTGGCCCTGCGAGACAATTGTAATGGAAAATCCTCTCACTCTCAGTGGATAGAACTTTGAGCAATATGTTTGTGTCTGGGTTGAGAGAAGGTCACAAGTGTAGATAGACCGATTCATGGACGGTGACTGGCAGTTGTTCACATGGTGGGGACCCAGAAAAAAGTTTTGGCAGATTGCTGACAAAGAAGATGGGGAAGGAGTTATGTGGATGAAACTTTCAGAATGAATACAGAGTGTGAAAAAGTTTTATGTCCCGCATTACTCAGCAAATGGCATCCATGTAGCAGAGACTTTAAATAAAAAGGTGGACAAAATGACTCACTCTGAATGTCAGCCTCTTTCTGCAGTTACTTTAGTGCTTGCTCACCAGCCACAGTGGTGGGAGCAAAGGTTATGGGTGGGCCCAGCAACGTGGGCTTAACCCCATCAAGGCTGGTCTGGCTGAGTGCATAACCTGCCAACAGCAGAGACTGATGCTGGGCCCTTGACACAGTGCTTTTCTCTAAGAAAGATCAGAAGATAGGCTGATGACAGCTTCATGAAAGGTTGATCATAATGCAGGGGGCAGCAGTTTGTCCTCCCTGGAAAGAAGTCAGTCAGGATATAGATTTATCATCCCTGACCACATGGTTCTGAAAACTGGTGTTTCCCGGGCCTCTGAAGAGCTTCAGTATCACAGTTCTTTATGTCTCAGTGCAGAAAAGAATTCAGTAAGAGGTAAAAGGATAGATGAGAAGTGATTTATTAGAACAGAACTTTTGTGAGCTTTACAAAGCGGGCAGGTGAGAAATGCCACGCCCTGAGAACTTAACCTGGCTACAGTTGTATAAGCAAAGAAAAAGTGGGGAGGGGGAGAACTTTTCTCTCTCTTGGGCAGACATCATGCTTCCATCATCAGTTCCTCCTCCAGGTTGAGCAGGGGAGTTTTCTTGTCTCTACATGGTCAAGCTAGGTCCACAGATTACTGTTTTTATGTGTGCAGAAAGCATGTTCTAGGGATCATTAACTCCTGAGCTCACTGGGCGGGATGTGGGTCTCATGCCACTCTTGTTTTATTGCTTTAGGGCGTGTCCTGTGCTGCTGTTGTGTGATTTTGTTGCTAGGCAAGCGTGCCTGATTTTGTGGTTAAGCAAACCTGCTTTCTTGAGTAGTCATTAACTTAAAGGGGTCTCCCATATTTTTTCTACTTACAGGCCGCTAGTGGGATTAACTGTTTAATCACCTACTTTGTCCCTTTACTCTGACCCTATCAGTTCTGCCAGTGTGACTATCCTTGTACTAAAGGAAGTTTGACACAATATTGTTTTTGACTAAAGAGTTCATTTTTAAGTCATCCTCAAAGTTACAAAAAGCCTGCATTCTTGAAGAAAAGAAAAAGAGAAGATAATATATCAAAATATTAAAAGTAGCTCTCTAGTGGGAATTGCTGATTCTTTCCACTTTTCAGTATTTTCCAGATTATTGTGTATCTGCAATAATCCATAAAGTAGATTCTGAAGGCAATTCAAGGTAGTTTTTAAACTGCACTCTGGAAAAAGTTCAGGTTTGTAACTAAGGAAGGATTTTCCCGGAGGCAACTGTATTCTAATCGTGATTTCAGTTCTATTATTTTCAGGCCAACTGTTACAGTCTCAGTCAGTGACATTTCTGTATTATCTCAGTCACTCAAATTTCAATGTACATAAGCCTCCAGGGAAACTTATAAAGATGACAACTCCCAACCTACCCCTCCATCCTAGAAATACTGGGTCATTCTGGGTGGGACAGAGGAATCTGTATATTTTAAAAAGGAGCTCAAGCTCATGACCCTTATTGAGGTGGTCCACATAACGTCCTTAAAGAAACACTGCTCCAGGAAGCTCCAGGGCTGAGGAATAGCTAGAAAGAATTAAATGACTGTGGGGGAGTTCACAGGTGCAAGTTGTTATTCTGTTTACAGTAAGATCAGATTCCAGAAACGCAAGTAGACAACCCCAGATCCTTTTTGCCTTTGCTTAGCATTGATTCAAAATGTGGCATGTCATTGCACTCACATTACCAATCTAGGTATGCAAAATAGTTCTCTGTCTGCATGAGAAAGGCTGCACAGCATAACGGGTACTGGTGTCCGATTGCTCTTTCACAGCCATGTCACAGCTGTCTCCAAAGCCAGTGGAGACATCTGAATTTGAGTATGAGCGTCATCATTTGTTAGTTTTTGATTTTAGGTGAATTAACTAAGTCCTTAGAGCCTTGGATTTTTCACAGGAATACTATTTTTGAGCTTTTACAGGGTATGACTTCTATTGAAATATTTAATCATTCTAGACTAGGGTTCTTTTATAAAAATAAAGAGCACTAGAGTCTGATGGTCTTTCCAGTTTTAAAATTCTTTGTATATTTTACTAGGATCCTATTTTTATTATAAACTAAGTGGAAACATTCAGATACTTGCAGAGAATAAAAAATGACAATATAGAGATAAAAGCCATTAAAATATTTCTGCTTTCTTAGGCAGAATTTTATTTCTAAATAATTAGTATATTCTTAAATAAAATAATGGAGAATAAAGCAGTGATTTCTTCAGGTGAAATGAGACTACATGGTGAAGCTATAAGGTCTCCTGAATTACAGGCAATCTTTGGACCTACCGCCTAAGTGCTACCTTTTCAGATAAATCCGGTGAATGCCCTCAGGAGACTCTCTGTCATGAAAGAGTGTCCAGTGAAGAGAACTTGGAGTTCTGTCACACTGAGCCTGACGTTACCACCTCCAAAGTGGAGTGTGTGGAGAGTGGATGACGCTGGATTCCTCAGGAGCCTTTGAGCTAAAATAGGGCATGGCACCTCATTTCATTCCTGATGTGTCTCAGGTTTCTCCCCACTCTCTGTCACCACCAGACAATACAAAGAGGAAAGATTTTCCAGCCAAAGACCAGGAGCCCAGAATCCTGCCTTTCCCCATTTTCTCTCATTTTCCTGGCACCCACTTGTCCACTCCAATGCATTGTCGAGGTCCGTGCAGACAACAGACCCCTGCTGCGTAGTGGGGATTCTGAGGCACGAGCACTCTTTAGTTGAGACTTTTCAAGTGCACTTGATAACATTCAGTTGGTTTACATAGTTATTAGATCGCCTAGACACGCATACTTGCCGAACAACTAAACAGATCTTGGCATTCCACCTATCTCTTGGGTCTCTATGGGGACTTCACCACTGGGAGTATAATTACTCTGATGGCTCTTTCTCCCTTTTCCATAATCGGAGTCTTTCTGTTTCCTGGAGGACTTTCCCTCACCCTGGAGGGTAGCAGGTGGCATCACTGAATCAAGGAGAAACAAAGTAAACCAGGTTCAAGAAAGCCAATGAAAAGGCCAGAATGAAAGTGTTAGTCTGTCAATCATGTCTGACTCTTTGCAACCCCATGGTCTGTAGCCCACCAGGTTTTTCCGTCCATGGAGTTTTCCAGGCGAGGATACTGGAGTGGGTAGCCATTCGTTCTCCAGGAGATCTTCCTGACCCAGGGATCAAACCTGGGTCTCCTGCATTGCAGGCAAATTCTTTACCATCTGAGCCACTAGGTTCAATAAAACCAGTGAAAAGGCCAGAGTGAAGCACAATTTAGAAAAGTCCCTGGTGGGAAAAATTTCGTGAGAGTCCGGGGTCGTGGAGAAGTTATAGGTTAAACCAGGGGAGCGCTCAGGAAACCAGAAGCAGATACAGAGAACCACAAACAAGACTTTAAAACTGAGCTCAAGTCTCAGCAGAAAGGAAGCACCATATAGTGTTCTCTTTTGCTGTCTTGCTGAAATCTTGTCGTATGAGGGATGCAAGTCACTTACTTTTCCAGAGAGGCTGGTTCAATGCAGGGTTGAAAAACTCAACCTTGCCTCCTGTGAAAGAACTTGGTTGCATTCTGTATGTGATTTAGATGTATACTCTGGCTTTTGCTTAAAGCTGCACTGACTTTCCTTTGTCAGTTTGACTGGTGTAGCTTCTCCTTTCCTGCCCTGGAGATGCTGCTCTTTTTGTCACTCCTGTATTGGCCATAAACATCCTAGATAATCTGTTTTTCCCTGTCTCTTCTTTTGTTTGTTTGTTTTCTATCAGTGATACTCTTTGGATTCTTCCTCTTCTTCTTTTCCTCCTTCTCTTCTTCTTTTCCTCCTTTGTAGTTGATCTGCTGTCACATTCACTTTTATACCCTGTGCTTTTTTCTAGCAGGTAGTTTGGTTATTCTCATAGTTTCCCCACCTTTATCTTGTGGTTATTTTTTTAGCTCGTTGTTACTTCAGTCCCTGGTTCTCCTTATTGTCAATCACCTTACATAAAGTAGAGATTATCTTGGAAGAATTTTCTTGGCTCAAATACAGTCTTTTCAGTGTGGCTACCAACTTGATAGAAGCTTTATTGTCTTGCATTGAATCAATGCATATCAAATTGCATGTTCTACACAAGAATTTAAAATAAAAAGAATTTGTTTTCTCACTTTAGTGATTATTTAAAAATTAAGCATATTGATGACCATCTGGGTACCCGTTTTATAACTAAATACTGTTATGAAATTTCAGTATCCACAGTTGCACATATAACTGCATAGAAACCGAAGAGAGCAGGAGTAGACTTAACAAAGTGGAGGGTGAACGAGATGAATATTTTTCAGTGGTTGAAATACAGAGAACTGATGGGAAAAGTGAGTCACCACAGCCAAACTAAAGCAAACTTATGCTGGAGCAATTAATACCATGTCTTGTTCAAATCACATCATTAATCACCTTAATGTTACTGATTCTCTTTTGGATTTGATTATAATTAATTTATAAAATTTAAAAACTTTTTAGTTGTATAAGAGTTTTATGTACGAGGGACTTACAACTTTTAAATTTGAGGATAGTTATGTAATATAATAAAAAGAAATTTATCTGGCTTCCACTTGCATCCAACATGGAGTAAATTTACCATTCTGCCTGAGATGACATAAAAAGTGAAAAAAAAATATATGGGACGATAATTTTCAAGATATTAAACATCAGACAATGAAGGATAGTGTTCTTTGAGAGATAAAAAACAAACAGTGAGCCCTGTGATTGCCCCAGATGACTGCCAAGAGAAAGTTTTCAGGCCATGGCAGAGGGAGGGAAGACCCTGGTTTAGCCTGGTGAACCCTCTGATTTGAGGATACCAACTGAGAACTTGGAGTAATCTGGATGACTAGAGTTTTCAGGACAGAGTACTGAAGAAGAGACAGAGTGAGCATCACAGAGCAGTCCAGAGACCTGCAGAGGGTTTCCTTCCAATATGTAGAGAGCTGCTGAAGACTGCATGTACATGAGGAAACTACCTGAGATTTGAAAGAATCACCCAAGAAAATGACACTTGGTGTTCACCTGGGGCTATGAAAAGTACCTGTCCACTGCCCATTCTCGTCCCCCGCACCTCCTGCCAAATTAGAAATCCTCATAATTCATAGGACATGGCTCAGAAGTCAGGAATCATTAGCCCTAGAATAAATACTGAATTGGGCCCACCTAACAGTATTGAGGGCTTCCCTGGTGGCTCAGACAGTAAAGAATCCACCTGCAATGCAGGAGACCTGGTTTCGATCCCTGGGTAGGGCAGATCCCCTGGAGGAGGGCATGGCAATCCCCTCCAGTATTCTTGCCTGGAGAATTCCATGGACAGAGGAGCCTGGCAGATTGCAGTCCATGGGGTCGCAAAGAGTCAGACATGACTGAGCGGCTAAGCACACATACACACAACAATCTTGAAAGACAGATATAAAAGGGCCAAACTGTCTCCTACTTATTTAACTATGGCCTAGACCAATCTCCAGGCTAGTTATAAGAATATATAAATATCCAGCTCCTAACAAGGGAAAAAACAATGTTTGCCATCCAATCAGAAATCACCAGGCAATCAATGTTGTGGGAAAATATGAACTTTAGGAAAAATAAATCAGTAGAAACTCACTCAGAACTGATAAATGAAATTATGCATAACAACATTAAAATATGACTATATTCCATATGTTCAAAAAGCTAGGGAAAAGATTGAATGCTAATTAGAGACATAGACAGTATCTTAAGCTTCCCTGGTGGCTCAGCTGGTAAAGAATCCGCCTGCAATGCGATAGACCTGGGTTCAGTCCCTGGGTTGGGAAGATCCCCAGGAGAAGGGAATGGCTACCCACTCCAGTATTCTGGCCAGGAGAGTTCCATGGACTCTATAGTCCATGGGATCGCGAAGGGTCCGACAGGACTCAGCGGCTTTCACTTTCACTTTCAAGATATCTTAAGACAGTGGAACTTTGAGAGATGAAAACAAAGATCTGACATGTCACAGAGACATGCGTCCAGTCTAATTCCCTTATGAAAACTACAAAACCATGCAAAACTATTCATTTACTTTATTGGGGTACAATAAATCCCAAGATAATGGGAGAATTCAGTATTCAGAAAAGTAATTACCTTGGGGCAGAGGGAGGGAAAGACAAACAGGCAACAAAAGGCACAAAGCAGGTTTCCAAGGTGCTCTTGGTATTCTGTGACTCAAGCTGGTGGTAGGCGTGTGGTATGTTCTAAAAAGCACGCACGTGTCATCTATGCCATTTGGTATATATAATATATTTATAGTGTACATATCTGTAATATATATATTTCATAATATATTTAATAACAATGACAGTAAAGATAACTCTGGTGGCCATGTGGATGAAGGGAGATTAATAGAGGAAGGGAGATTAATAGAGTCAGGGAGAAAATTAAAGCCACTTTTGCAGTAG
The DNA here is from genome assembly GCF_029378745.1 of Bos indicus. Taxonomy (NCBI): domain Eukaryota; kingdom Metazoa; phylum Chordata; class Mammalia; order Artiodactyla; family Bovidae; genus Bos; species Bos indicus. The sequence continues at coordinate 43,405,225 of NC_091762.1, read as the reverse complement.
TGATAAAATGGGAAAGAACAACAAAGCTCACAAGTCTTTTGAAATAGAATTTAGGAATGTGAGTTGAATGCAGTAGTTTAAAGGGAAAAAATGAGTTTTTTTCAGTTTCCTGAAACTGAAAAAGCTTCTGAGACTCTTTTAAGTTTTTATGAATTAATAGAAAATTTCTGGAAGGCTAGCTATAAACAGACAATATTGTTACTTTCATTGGGCAACTAAAAAGCTCTAGGCCCAAGAGGGAGGGTGTCTTTTTTGAATTCTGAACCATGTTTGTGTATTAACTACCGAAAAAATGGAAAGCAAAATTAAAGAGCAGAGATTTTTGTTTAGCTCAGAATTGACCATTCTAATTTAATAAGGGAAAATGTTGGGAGAAGCAAGATAATTATGGAAGTGACTTCTCCTGTTTTTAGTTTTCTGCCGCTGAATTAGGCTAAATAGCAAGTCTTTTGTATTCATCATAGACTAGGATGGGAGTCAGAGTTGACTGTCTTCTAGTCAGGGCTGACTCCTCATGAGGTAAAGTGTAGGGCCCAGGGGTGCCCCTTCAGGAGGGCAATGGGTGGGGGCAGTCACTATGGTTGATGTGTTTAGCAACAGCACAAAGAAACTATAAAGTGTTTCCAGGTGGATCCTTGTGACTGCAGCAGCACCATTTAAAAATGAGGAAGTGAGGTTGATCCTGTCTTACTACCCTTTCTATATTTTTTTCCTGATGGACCCGCTCCTGTATATAATCCTGGGCACATATTAGCTAGTCTTCAATAAGCTGCTAATTTACTGATAATGCCTTAAGGCATTTAACCCTCCAAGAGGGTTATGCATTTCTGCATTTTTATCAGAAATCCTAAAAAAAAAAAAAAAACTCAATGCTAAAAACAGATGTTGTATGCTGTCTAACATTCTTGCCTTTCATTTATATTTGACTAATTACTAAGGCTAACCTTGTCTCTCATTTTACATAATATAAAATTTTGATCATTGCTTAATTTTTATTCATGTTTTGCCTCATTTCACAAAATATTTTTGGAGACTTGTAATAAACACATACCATAAAGTGGTGAGCTATGAATAAATTAAAAATCAGGCTCAGAGAAATAAAAACTTGAAAGTTGTCCCCAGGTATAAAAGCAGAACACAAATGGAGCACTAGAACTGAGTTTCTTTCAAGTATGGTCTAGGATTCGTGGCGAAAGTGATAAAGGAGACGTGACATGTTACTAGTTATTCTCTGTCCCCCTCCCCCTCTCATCTCCTCCCCAAAACCCACTATTTCCGTAAAGGAAGTATATAGCTTTTCCTACATAAGACCCTAGAAGAAATTTCTCACCAGGATTATAAGCTTTTATTATCACATCCAAATCTGCATGCCTTTGAAAATAAAGGACACAGAACCAAAGAAAAAATAAGTTTTAGCTGAATTAAAATGGAGCACTGGGCAAGGAAGGGACAGTAGATATATCTGACATTTGAGAGAACTGTGTCTTTGTTTACTAGTTTATATCTCAGTAACAAATAACCAGGGATTTAAGAATCCTCATTGTGTACTTCAGAAATACCATGCAATCACCTGATATGGTTGCATCACTTTGGGGGTTCATATGAAAATAGTTGAAGTGATTTCACTTGAAAATTCTGTTTGCTGAACTTTGTAATACATGTTGTTATTCTATAGCATATTTAAGTTGTTCTTTACAGAATTAAACACCTTTATTTAATGGGCCACTGGGGAAATAATAATAGTTTCTAAGGAAAAGTTTTTTCCAGCATGTTTATTATTGACCTGAAGAGAGAATATATGGATTAAAACTATACTGGACATGAAGCTGTCAGGGGGAACTGGAACCATGGATGATGGAATCCGGGTCTCATTTCATTTTGAGACCCTAAGTGACCCTTGATGAAAAGAGCCTCTTCATGAAAGTGAAAGAGGAGAGTGAAAAAGTTGGCTTAAAACTCAACATTTATAAAACTAAGATCATGGCATCTAGTCCCATCATTTCATGGCAAATAGATGGGGAAACAATAGAAACAGTGACAGACTTTATTTTCTTGGGCTCCAAAGTCACTGCAGATGGTGACTACAGCCATGAAATTAAAAGACCCTTGCTCCTTGGAAGAAAAACTATGACCAACCTAGATAGCATATTAAAAAGCAGAGATATTTCTTTACCAGCAAAGATCCATACAGTCAAAGCTATGGTTTTTCCAGTAGTCATGTATGGATGTGAGAGTTGGACTATAAAGAAAGCTGAGTGCTGAAGAATTGATGCTTTTGAACTGTGGTGTTGGAGAAGACTCTTGAGAGTTCATTGGACTGCAAGGAGATCAAAGCAACCAATCCTAAAGGAAATTAGTCCTGAATATTCATTGGAAGGACTGATGCTGAAGCTGAAGCTCCAATACTTTGGCCAGACAATGTAAAGAACCAACTCATTTGAAAAAACCCTGATGCTGGGAAAGATTGAAGGCAGGAGGAGAAAGCGATGACAGAGGATGAGATGGTTGGATGGCATCACTGACTCGATGGACATGAGTTTGAGCAAGCTCTGGGAGTTGGTGAAGGACAGGGAAGCCTGGCATGGTGTAGTCCATGGGGTCGCAAAGAGTTGGACACGACTGACCAACTGAACTGAGCTGAACTGAAGTGACCCTGTCACAAGTTGTCTGAAACATGTTCACATCAGCCAAATCCATTTCCACCTATCCATGGGATTTCTCAGATAATTCTTCTGAGCTTCTGTTCCTTTCTCTGCTCTGTATCTACACTGGTTCAACCCTGTCATCTCAGGACTTGCTGCAGGTCTTTTGCTCACTGACCTACTTGGACCCTCTTCTCCAGCTCGACCCTTGGTGCTAGTTTCTGGAGATGGGCTTATGTTCAGTTCGACTCCATGCCCTGAAGCTCTGTGGCAAGGGTGTTCCTGGCCTCTCCTGCTCCTGCTTACCCGGCTTGGCTCAGCTTATCATGTTTCCTCATGGTATGTGAGTGTTTCAGTGTTTATCTCCTTCGTGTTCTGACTGGAGTCAAGGTTGAGGAAACCTGAGCGCTGCTCTGAGTTGTTTAACAAAACCGAAAAGCTCAAGGGAATATTCATAATTAATTCATCGTTCATTCATTGTCCATTGTGTGCTGGGTACTGAGACCACCAAGGCAAAAATAATAGACACTGTGTGTCTTCACAGAATTGAATTAACAGCAAAGGAGGAAGTCATTTCAAGGCAGCCTTTTATGTATGTGATTTACTTGTCATTGAGTTACCTAGTAGACATAGTTGATGGGACATTTAGGCAAGAGTGATAAGACAAAGAGGGAGCGTCAGTGTCCTGAATAGCAGCTATTAATTGCTCTAGCACAGTAGTTGTCAAACTGAGGTGATTTTGCTTCCCACTCCTGCCCCAGAGACACACAGCAATGTCTAGAGACACTGGATATTACAATTGAGACAGTGCTTCATAGTGGTTAGATGTCAAGGTTGCTGCCAAACATCCTACAGTGCTTAGGACAGTCCCCCATAACAAAGAATTATCAAGTCTAAAAGGCCAGCAGTTCTGAACTTGAGAATCCTTGGCTAGTGTATGTGTCAATTGTATGTTTCTGAGAAAGCAACTCTCAAGAAAGCTTCCTTTGGCCTGTTGTTTGTTACTGTTAGTTGCAGCTGACATTCATTGAGGGCTTACTATATGCCAGGTATTTATTGTAAACAGTTTAAGTGGATTATCTCATTTAATCATCAAAAACTCTATGCTGGATAGAGACAGTACCAGGGCAAGTGAGAGCTGCACGGGCACTTGGAAACTCTCTGCCTCTCGGAGGAAAGATAATTAAAAATGGGCAAAGGAGATCGTAAGAGGGAAAATGTTATCATATGCATCCTTTGTGCAAACTTGCCAGGAGGAGCACAGGAAGAAGCACCGGGATGTTTCAGTCAACTTCTCAGAGTTTTCTAAGAAGTGCTCAGAGAGGTGGAAGACCATGTCTGCTACAGCGAAAAGAAAATTTGAAGAAATGAAAAAGGCAGACAAGGCCCGTTATGAAAGAGAAATGAAAACTTATATCCCTCCTAAAGGGGAAACAAAAAAGTTCAAGGATCCCAGTACACCCAAGAGGAATCCTTCAGCCTTTTTCTTGTTTTGTTCTGAGTATTGTCCAAAAGTCAAACATGACCATCCTGGCCTGTCCATTGGTGATGTTGCAAAGAAACTGGGAGAGACGTGGAATAACACTGCTGCAGATGACAAGCAGCCCTATGAGAAGAAGGCTGCTAAGCTGAAGGAAAAGTACGAAAAGGATATTGCTGCATCCCGAGCTAAAGGGAAGCCTAATGCAGCAAAAAGGGAGTCATCAAGGCTGAAATAAGCAAGAAAAAGAAGGAAGAGGAGAAAGATGAGGAAGATGAAGAGGAGGAAGAAGATGAAGAGGATGAGGAGGAAGAAGAAAATGATGAATAAGTTGGTTCTAGTGCAGTTTTTTTTTTTTTTTTTTTGTCTATAAAGCATTTAACCCCCCTGTGCACAACTTACTCCTGTTAAAGAAAAGCATTGAAATATAAGGCTGTGTAAGATTTGTTTTAAAACTGTACAGTGTCTTTTTTTGTGTAGTTAACACAGTACCAAATGTGTCTTTAGATAGCCCTGTCCTGATGGTATTTTCAATAGCCACTAGTCTTGCCTGGTGCAGTATGAGGGTTGTAGATAGGCATGGAAATTTAAAGCAGGTTCTTATGGTGCACAGTGTAAATTAGGTATATATGGGGATGGTAGTTTTTTCATCTTCAGTTGTCTCTGACGCAGCTTATACGAATAATTGTTGTTCTGTTAACTGAATTACCACTCAGTAATTACAAATAAAGAAAAAACTGCAGCTGTTTTGTTGACATTCTGAATTCTTCTAAGTAAACACAATTTTTTAAATTAGTATTGTGTTTTTCATAGGTCTGAAAATTTTTCTTTTTAAGGGGAAGCTAGTCTTTTGCTTTTGCCTATTTTGGATCACACGAATTATTACAGTGTTTATCTTTCATATAGTTAGCTGATAAATAAAAAGCTTTTGTCTACGCACCCTGCGTATCCATGATGAGGGTATAAAAGTTGAATTGAGACAGTTTTCATCCATAACTGAAACTTAAGTCTTGACCAGTTAATAGCAGATTTCACATAGCCCAGTTATGTTTACAAAGTGAAGAGTAATGGGATTACTCACAGCATGGGATTATTAGAATCAAACATTTTGAAAGTCTGTCCTTGAAGGACTAATACAAAAGTATGTTCTAGTCTTTACGTGAAGACTCTATACTCTTTAACTCCCATTACCATGTAATGGCAGTTTTATTTGGAGTTCCTATGTTTGTTTGTTTTTTGTTTTTTTTTGGAGTTCCTATGTTAAAGACCTGAGAATGTATCCCCAAAAGCGTGAGCTTAAAATACAAGGCTGCAGAAGCTTAGGTCCCTTTGTTTATCTTTGCTTTTGTTTCCAGTATTCTGGGAGGTGGGTCATAGAGGATCCTGCTGTGATTTGTCAGAGAGTGTTTTGCCTATGTTCTCCTCTAGGAGTTTTATAGTTTCTGGTCTTACGTTTAGATCTTTAATCCATTTTGAGTTTATTTTTGTGTATGGTGTTAGAAAGTGTTCTCAGTTCAGTTCAGTTCAGTTGCTCAGTCGTGTCCGACTCTGCGACCCCATGAATCACAGCACGCCAGGCCTCCCTATCCATCACCAACTCCCAGAGTTCACCCAGACTCATGTCCATCGAGTCAGTGATGCCATCCAGCCATCTCATCCTCTGTTGTCCCCTTCTCCTCCTGCCCCCAATCCCTCCCAGCATCAGAGTCTTTTCCAGTGAGTCAACTCTTCGCATGAGGTGGCCAAAGTACTGGAGTTTCAGCTTCAGTATCATTCCTTCCAAAGAAATCCCAGGGCTGATCTCCTTCAGAATGGACTGGTTGGATCTCCTTGCAGTCCAAGGGACTCTCAAGAGTGCAACCACAGTTCAAAGCATCAATTCTTCAGTGCTCAGCTTTCTTCACAGTCCAACTCTCACATCCATACATGACCACTGGAAAAACCATAGCCTTGACTAGACAGACCTTTGTTGGCAAAGTAATGCTCTGCTTTTCAATATGCTATCTAGGTTGGTCATAACTTTCCTTCCAAGGAGTAAGCGTCTTTTAATTTCATGGCTGCAGTCACCATCTGCAGTGATTTTGGAGCCCAGAAAAATAAAGTCTGACACTGTTTCCACTGTTTCCCCATCTATTTCCCATGAAGTGATGGGATGCCATGATCTTCGTTTTCTGAATGTTGAGCTTTAAGCCAACTTTTTCACTCTCCTCTTTCACTTTCATCAAGAGGCTTTTTAGTTCCTCTTCAGTTTCTGCCTTAAGGGTGGTGTCATCTGCATATCTAGGGTTATTGATATTTCTCCCGGCAATCTTGATTCTAGCTTGTGCTTCATCCAGCCCAGCGTTTCTCATGATGTACTCTGCATATAAGTTAAATAAGCAGGGTGACAATACACAGCCTTGACATACTCCTTTTCCTATTTGGAACCAGTCTGTCATTCCATGTCCAGTTCTAACTGTTGCTTCCTGATCTGCATATAGGTTTCTCAAGAGGCAGGTCAGGCGGTCTGGTATTCCCATCTCTTTCAGAATTTTCCAGTTTATTGTGATCCACACAGTCAAAGGCTTTGGCGTAGTCAGTAAAGCAGAAATAGATGTTTTTCTGGAACTCTCTTGCTTTTTTGACCATCCAGCAGATGTTGGCAATTTGATCTGTGGTTCCTCTGCCTTTTCTAAAACCAGCTTGAACATCTGGAAGTTCATGGTTCACGTATTGCTGAAGCCTGGCTTGGAGAATTTTGAGCATTACTTTACTAGCATGTGAGATGAGTGCAATTGTGTGGTATTGTGAGCATTATTTGGCATTGCCTTTCTTTGGGATTGGAATGAAAACTGACCTTTTCCAGTCCTGTGGCCACTGCTGAGTTTTCCAAATTTGCTGGCATATTGCGTGCAGCACTTTCACAGCATCATCTTTCAGGATTTGAAATAGCTCGACTGGAATTTTATCACCTCCATAGCTTTGTTCGTAGTGATGCTTTCTAAGGCCCACTTGACTTCACATTCCAGGATGTCTGGCTCTAGGTGAGTGATCACACCATCGTGATTATCTTGGTCATGAAGATCTTTTTTGTACAGTTCTTCTGTGTATTCTTGCCACCTCTTCTTAATATCTTCTGCTTCTGTTAGGTCCATATCATTTCTGTCCTTTATCGAGCCCATCTTTGCATGAAATGTTCCCTTGGTATCTTTAATTTTCTTGAAGAGATCTCTAGTCTTTCCCATTCTGTTGTTTTCCTCTATGCATTGATCTCTGAGGAAGGCTTTCTTATCTCTTCTTGCTATTCTTTGGAACTCTGCATTCAGATGCTTATATCTTTCCTTTTCTCCTTTGCTTTTCGCTTCTCTTCTTTTCACAGCTATTTGTAAGGCCTCCTCAGACAGCCATTTTGCTTTTTTGCATTTCTTTTCCATGGGGATGGTCTTGATCCCTGTCTCCTGTACAATGTCACGAACCTCTGTCCATAGTTCATCAGGCACTCTATCTATCAGATCTATTCCCTTAAATCTATTTCTCACTTCCACTGTATAATCATAAGGGATTTGATTTAGGTCATCCCTGAATGGTCTAGTGGTTTTCCCTACTTTCTTCAATTTAAGTCTGAATTTGCCAATAAGGAGTTCATGATCTGAGCCACAGTCAGCTCCTGGTATTGTTTTTGCTGACTGTATAGAGCTTCTCCATCCTTGGCTGCAAAGAATATAATTAATCTGATTTCGGTGTTGACCATCTGGTGATGTCCATGTGTAGAGTCTTCTCTTGTGTTGTTGGAAGAGGGTGTTTGCTATGACCAGTGCATTTTCTTAGCAAAACTCTATTAGCCTTTGCCCTGCTTCATTCCATATTCCAAGGCCAAATTTGCCTGTTACTCCAGGTGTTTCTTGACTTCCTACTTTTGCATTCCAGTCCCCTATAATGAAAAGGACATCTTTTTTGGGTGTTAGTTCTAGAAGGTCTTGTAGGTCTTCATAAAACCATTCAATTTCACCTTCTTCAGCATTACTGGTTGGGGCATAGACTTGGATTACTGTGATATTGAATGGTTTGCCTTGGAAACGAACAGAGATCATTCTGTCATTTTTGAGATTGCATCCAAGTACTGCATTTCAGACTCTCTTGTTGACCATGATGGCTACTCCATTTCTTCTAAGGGATTCCTGCCCACAGTAGTAGATATAATGGTCATCTGAGTTAAATTCACCCATTCCAGTCCATTTCAGTTCTCTGCTTCCTAGAATGTCAATGTTCACTCTTGCCATCTCCTGTTTGACCACTTCCAATTTGCCTTGATTCATGGACCTAACATTCCAGGTTCCTATGCAATATTGCTCTTTACAGCATCGGACCTTGCTTCTATCACCAGTCACATCCACAACTGGGTATTGGTTTTGCTTTGGCTCCATCCCTTCATTCTTTCTGGAGTTATTTCTCCACTGATCTCCAGTAGCATATTGGGCACCTACTGACCTGGGGAGTTCCTCTTTCAGTATCCTTATCATTTTGCCTTTTCATACTGTTCATGGGGTTCTCAAGGCAAGAATACTGAAGTGGTTTGCCATTCTCTTCTCCAGTGGACCACATTGTGTCAGACCTCTCCACCACGCCCACCCATCTTGGGTGGCCCCGCAGGGCATGGCTTAGTTTCATTGAGTTAGACAAGGCTGTGGTCCTAGTGTGATTAGATTGACTAGTTTTCTGTGATTATGGTTTCAGTGTGTCTGCCCTCTGATGCCGTCTTGCAGCACCTACCGTCTTACTTGGGTTTCTCTTACCTTGGACGTGGGGTATCTCTTCATGGCTGATCCAGCAAAGCACAGCCACTGCTCCTTACCTTGGACGAAGGGTATCTCCTCACCACCGCCCCTCCCGACTTTGAATGTGGAATAGCTCCTCTAGGCCCACCGGCGCCCTCGCAGCCACCGCTCCTTGGACGTGGGGTTGCTCCTCCCGGCGCTGCCTCTGGTATCGGGTGTGGGGCAGCTCCTCCTGGCTGCCGCCCCTGACCTCGGACCTGGGGTAGCTCTTCTCGGCTGCTCCTGCACTGTTGCAGCCTGGTGCTCCCGGCTGCTGCCCCGGACGTGGGGTAGCTCCTCTTGGCTGCGCTCTGCGTGCCGTCGCAGCTGCCCGCACTCTGTGTTCTAGTTTCTAGCGTTCTAGTTTCATTCTTTTACAAGTGGTTGACCAGTTTTCCCAGCACCGCTTGTTAAAGAGATTGTCTTTAATCCATTGTATATTCTTGCCTCCTTTGTCAAAGGTAAGATGTCCATAGGTGCGTGGATTTATCTCTGGGCTTTCTATTTTGTTCCATTGATCTGTATTTCTATCTTTGTGCCAGTACCATACTGTCTTGATGACTCTGGCTTTGTAGTAGAGCCTGAAGTCAGGCAGGTTGATTCCTCCAGTTCCATTCTTCTTTCTCAAGATTGCTTTGGTTATTCGAGGTTTTTTGTATTTCCATACAAATTGTGAAATTATTTGTTTCTAGCTCTGTGAAAAATACCGTTGGTAGCTTGTTAGGGATTGCATTGAATCTATAGATTGCTTTGGGTAGTATACTCATTTTCACTATATTGAAAACATGGTATATTTCTCCATCTATTAGTGTCCTCTTTGATTTCTTTCACCAGTGTTTTATAGTTTTCTATATATAGGTCTTTATTTTCTTTAGGTAGATATATTCCTAAGTATTTTATTCTTTTTGTTGCAATGGTGAATGGAATTGTTTCCTTAATTTCTCTTTCTATTTTCTCATTGTTAGTGTATAGGAATGCAAGGGATTTCTGTGTGTTGATTTTATATCCTGCAACTTTACTATATTCATTGATTAGCTCTAGTAATTTTCTGGTGGAGTCTTTAGGGTTTTCTATGTAGAGAATCATGTCATCTGCAAACAGTGAGAGTTTTACTTCTTCTTTCCCACTTTGGATTCCTTTTATTTATACACAATGGAGTATTACTCAGCCATTAAAAAGAATACATTTGGATCAGTTCTAATGAGGTGGATGAAACTGGAGCCTATTATACAGAGTGAAGTAAGCCAGAAAGAAAAACACCAATACAGTATACTAACGCATATATATGGAATTTTAAAAAAAGGTAACGATAACCCTGTAAGCGAGACAGCAAAAGAGACACAGATGTATAGAACAGTCTTTTGGACGCTGTGGGAGAGGGAGACGGTGGGATGATTTGGGAGAATGGCATTGAAACATGTATAATATTATATATGAAATGAATCACCAGTCCAGATTCGATGCATGATACTGGAGGCTTGGGGCTGGTGCACTGGGACGAACCAGAGGGATGGTACGGGGAGGGTGGAGGGAGGGGGGTTCAAGATGGGGAACACGTGTATACCTGTGGCGGATTCATGTTGATGTATGGCAAAACCAATACAATATTGTAAAGTAATTAATCTCCAATTAAAATAAATATATTAAAAAAAATACAAGGCTGCCATATTGTTTTTTTGTTGTTTGTCCCAGCAAAGGCTCTGGGGGAAAAAGTGCTGGCTATAAATGTCTTCTCCTATTTATCTAAATACAGACTGTTTAGGAAACTTGAGACGCTCACTTAAAGGTATTTTTTAATTAATTAGACTGACTTTTAAAACTGTATACCACGTTTAAAATCAGGTTTATCTTCCTATATTATGGGTTGCCCCTTTATAAGTTGAATAGACATGAGGGGAAAAGACACTTTGTATTTCAGTATGAGTTATCTGATTTATTTGAATTTTACTTTTGTTTACAAAACTCAAGCTCATATATTAGGGTCATATGTTTATCTGCTTAGCAGTTTGGGGAACAATTTGGCAATTTTGTGGCTTTTGAGATTATTGTTCTCTTAAAGTGCCAGTGTTTTAAAGTAGCATTCTTGTAATTTTACATGCTTTTGTGAGGGAGTGCTGTTTTATTATAGAATTTTGACTTGGGTTCTTTCCATTTGCTTTTGTTTATGTAATTTCAGGAGGAATACTGAACATCTGAGTCCTGGATGATACTAATAAACTAATTTCAGTGGTTTAAAAACAACAGCAACAACAACAACAACTCTATGATGCAGTCCACAACCTTTTTGGCACCAGGGACAGGTTTCATGGAAGACAGTTTTTCCATGGACAGGGGGCAGGGAGGGGGATGGTTTTAGGATGCTCCAGCTCAGATCATCAGGCATTAGATCCCAGAGATTGTGTATCCCTGCTATAGAAGTGAAGAAGTGAAGTCGCTCAGTCGTGTCCGACTCTTTGCGACCCCATGAACTGTAGCCTTCCAGGCTCCTCCATCCATGGGATTTTCCAAGCAAGAATACTAGAGTGGATTGCCATTTCATAGAGTAGGTATTATTAGCTCTGCTTTACAAATAAAGGAGCAAGTTTATTGGGATTAAGAAACTTGGCCAAGATCTAATGTCTAACAAGTGACAGAGCAGGGAGTTGAATCCAGGACACCTGGCTCTTCATTCTTCACTACCAGAAATGGTTAGCATCTCTAACTTAGAGTCAAGCGCTCCCTTCAGCTGGGCCTTATAGCTCCTGAGAAGTTGCTGGCATGACAGCTGAGCTAGCTGGCTACGGGCTTCTGCTGGAGGCCTGAGGGGAAAGACAGGTTAATTTAACAGCATGTTAGTCATTCAGTCATGTACAACTGTTTTGTGACCCCATGGACTGTAGCCCAGTAGGCTTTTCTGTTCATGGAATTCTCCAGGCAAGAATTTAACAGTATAATTCAGCCCAAACTTGGGAAAAGAGAATTTAATACTATATTAAACACCAGCATCTAGTTTAGGATGAACGGTTCTCCCACATGGGTGTGCAGCTAGCTCATTAATCTGACCCGATTAAACTGGATCAACCAAAACTGTTAGTCATATCTAATTTAGCGATGATTGTGTTGATAGAGTGAGCCACAGCACTATAAATAGCAGAATGGCACTAATAGGCTCTGATGCTGTCAGCTTTCATTAGCTTACACTTTAGTTTTACTTTTCATGGTTTTATACTTCTGCTTTTCTAAGAGCTTCTGGGCAGTTTGGGGTAAGATTTTTAGGCTCAGACTGCGCTTTTTGTCAGTTTGGTGTTCTCCGAGGGCAAAGCAGCAGCCCACTGTCATCCATACCTTTATTAGCGTTACGAGGCCTGAACGCTCTTGGACAGTAATTTGATCTAGTTCCTTAACCCTATAATCTAGCTGATAGAAGGTAATTGAACACCACGTCTGCCCATGTGATAGGGCAGAATTCTTCTGTCTTCTCACCTGAGTACATCAGGCTTGTGCCACCCAGAAGAATGAAAAGGTAACTCAGAATATGTGGGGTCCGTATAGCCCAAGCGGATATCCTTATGAAGAAGAGGAAGTATGGGCCCCACAGATAGCAGGTTAGTGTGAAGCGAGCATGGTTTTGGTCCCAGTAAGTTTCTAAAATGACTTGCTCTGAGAACGGTATATGTGTGTGTCATTTTGAAGTCCTAGGAATTTTTAGAGTAACTTCCGTAGAATTCCTGTTTGGTTGACAGGAAAGACACCTTTGTCTTAGGGCCAGTAACAGCTTCTAAGAGGTGGCTAAATGTGAAGGATGTTGACTTTCTTTTTTATTGTGATCATAGTATGAGCTGTTATGTAAAGGAAGGTTGGCAGGTGAAGGTTTTTGGTGGGTGAGCATTGTTTTTTCTTTCATCAAGACTTGTGTGTTACCTCTCCCCCATATCATTCAATAGGTCTCTTAGACACTATTTCATTAATTACCTCGCTGAATTCCTGGAGTCAGTGTCGGCATTTTTTTTTTCCTCTTGTCCTTTGAAAAGTTATAGAGACGTTGAATATCTTGAACTGAATGACAATGAAGTAGAGATCATAGTCCCTATCATTTATTGACGGCAGTGTGCTAAGCACAGTACTGAATGCTTTAAATGTGCTCTCTCTTTTTATCTGTACAATCACCCTTTTATTTATTCATCCTCATTTTACAGAGCAGAAAAGTTTACATTAAGCAATACAAGTTGGGTTGAGTGTGGTAAGAAGGCAGCTGGGTAGCTAGACTGGGATTTGGACACATGTCTGCTGATACCAAGTTTCCTGTGATTAACTACTCTCCTGCACTGGGGATCCTTCTTGGGCTCAGAATTTAGCTGAAGGATTATAGAGCACAGGGAAAAAGGAATAAGAAGTGAAAGAATAGAGCAGGAGTAAAGGAGTGAAACTTTCCACCAGGAGACAGATAACAGTTTGTTTCCATTTTTTTTCAGCCAGGTTCTGCTTCTGTATTTCACAACACTTCTAAAAAGTGGCAATGTGCTCTAGGCAAACTGATGTCACCTTCCAGATATACAGTACAATATTTCATAATCATCATTTTTAAGGGCACACACTTAGAGCATTTTACTAGTGTTGCAGATCTCAGGCTTATTTCTGATAGAATTTCTCTCCCTTCTCTTTTCCCTTTAAGAGGCAAATAAAAGTTTAAATAAGACTTACCTAAGAAGCTACTACAAGTGTAGTAGTCATTTGATCAGAGATATAATATGTTGAGTTGTAATTTCTATCCAAAAGTCTGAATGTTTTTAGACAGATGTTTCCCGATACTTAGGCTTCGCAGTCTTTTCACAGACCATAAATCTTTAGGGGGAAATATGGATGTGAAAGTTGGACTGTGAAGAAAGCTGAGCACTGAAGCATTGATGCTTTTGAACTGTGGTGTTGGAGAAGACTCTTGAGAGTCCCTTGGACTGCAAGGAGATCCAACCAGTCCGTTCTAAAGGAGATCAGTCCTGGGTGTTCATTGGAAGGACTGATGCTAAAGCTGAAACTCCAATACTTTGGCCACCTCGTTCGAAGAGTTGACTCGTTGGAAGAGACTCTGATGCTGGGAGGGATTGGGGGCAGGAGGAGAAGGGGACGACAGAGGATGAGATGGCTGGATGGCATCACTGACTCAATGGACATGAATTTGGGTGAACTCCAGGAGTTGGTGATGGACAGGGAGGCCTGGCGTGCTGCAATTCATGGGGTCGTAAAGAGTCGGACACGACTGAGCGACTGAACTGAACTGAACTGAAGGAAATGTTAGTTCTTTTTGAATGTTTTCCAATACTTCTTGGTTCTTACCTGCTTTTGACTCAGCTTCATCTGCAAAGGAAGGTTGTAGGGCAGTAGTTGAATAAGCTGGTACTTCAGTGTGATGTCTAATAATAGCTACTATTTATTGAGCACTCAACTATCTGGCCCAGCACTAAAGCTGGGTACTTCACACTGTTATCCATTCTAGCAACCCAATATGTAGGTACCAGTGTCATCCCTTTTACAGATGATAAAACTGAGGTTCAGTGAGGTTTAGAAACTAGCACAGTGACAGAGCTTATACTCAATCACAGGTCTGACTCCAAAGTCAGTATTTTCAGTTTTGCCTCAGTGGTATCTGTGTTGAAACACTCCCAATGCCTCAGCTGGTGTTAGAAAGTGCCCATTATTTTTCTCATATCCTAGAATTTTCTTTCATTTGCCCCTTGCTCCAGTCACATCACATTGGATTACTCATCATACCCCAGGCATGCTTCACCTTTTTTTTTGGCTGCACTGTGTGGGATGTGGAATCTTAGTTCCTTGACCAGGGATTGAACCCGTGTCCCCTGCAGTGGAAGTGAGGAGTCTTAACCACTGAACCACCAGGGAAGTCCCTGCTTTACCTTTTTAGGTTACAAATTTGTCTTGGATTTAATAGATACAGGGAATTCCTTAAATATACGGAAGGTTAAAGAAGAACAGATAGTTCATAGTCAAGTGAAATCCATTTCCTTTCTATAGTTTAAGTATTTCAAATATTCACTCTTCTCCAAATAATCTCTACTGAGTCCCAAAGTTGTTAGGTGATCCCAATTTGTAATTCATAAAGAAAATAGGAGTAATTAGAAAAGTATACCATTTTTACCACTTGCCAACCCAATTAATAAATGTAAGTACATTTGCTCTTATTCTTACTTCCTCCCGTCTAATCTTAGAATTGAGATTGGCAAACTACGGTATCTGGGTTTGCCGAATGCTTTTGTGAATAGAATTTCATTGGAAGGCAACTACGCCCACTTGTTCATGTATTACCTATGGCTTTTTCTGGAGTTTGAAGGTAGAGTTGAGTAGTTACCACAGAGACTCTGTGACACAAAAAACCCTAAAGTATTTACTATTTAGCCCTTTAAGAAAAGTTGGCCAATCCCTGTCTTAGAAGATGGAATGGTCCTCACATGATCAAGGCTAATCTTTCTCATTCTTAATCTTGTTTTCTTTTCTTTCTTCAGATCATTTAGGCTTTCCCTTTGTCCTCTGCCTCTCCAACTCCCTTGGCCCCTTTCCCTCAGTCTATCAATATGCTATGCTCAAAATACCAGCCTTAAGACAAAACAGAATAAAGCAAAATGAAACTTTCCTTTGGTCTTTCAAGTCTCATGACCTTGCCTTATTTTTTGTCTTCCCTACTGACCTACTTCTTAAAAGTGTTGCTTTCAGGATTGATCTCACATTCCTCAATTCCTCAAATCACTTCAGCCTTGCTTTTGTCTTCATCATTTGTTTTTAATTAGTTAATTAAACCAATCAGTTTAATTTATCAAGTATACTATTTAATTAATCAATTAGAATATTTGTTGGGTTACCACCATGTTCCAGGTTCTGTACTAGGCTGAGGACACAATTGAGTGAACCAAATTGGCAGAAATTCTTGCCATGAGAAATTTATAATCTGGTTGGGGAGACACAATAAATAAAATAAATAAGCAAAATATCCAACATATTAGAAAGTGATAAGTACTACTGAGGAAAATCAATCAGGAAAGGGAGATAGGAAGTGTTGGTTGAGAGTGGGAAGTTCAGATTTTAAAGGAGTGGTCATAGAAGTATTCAATGAGAAGATGGCACTTGAACAAAGACCTAAAGGACGTGAATGAGTGAATCCCCAGCGGAGAGAACAGCAAGGGCAAGAGCCCTGAAGTGGGTGTGTGTATAGGATGTTCAGGAGCAATGTGGCTGGAGTGAATGGGAATAAAGGGCAGAGTGATAGGAGATGGGGCTGCAGGGCTAAAGGAGAGACTGTCATTTAGAGCCCCATATGCCATTTAAAGGATTCTGGCTTTTACCCTGAAGGATTTGGGACATTTTGAGCCAAGAAGTGATACGATGTAACTTAGCATTTTAAAGATTGTTGTGGTAGTTCTGTTAAGACTAGACCACAGTTGACAAAGGCAGAATGAGGAAAGTCAGTTGGGAGATTGTTGCAACTATCCTCGGGTGATAGTGGCTTGGATGTGGTAGGGTGATGAAGAGCTGTTCCAGTTCTCAATATATTTTCATGGTAGAGGCGACAAGATTTGCTACAGATTACGTGTGGTATATGACATTATACTATTTAATTAATCAATTAGAATATTTGTTGGGTTACCACCATGTTCCAGGTTCTGTACTAGGCTCTGAGGACACAATTGGGTGAACCAAATTGGCAGAAATTCTTGCCATGAGAAATTTATAATCTTCCCTGGTGGCTCAGAGGTAAAGCCTCTGCCTGCAATGTGGGAGACCCCGGTTTGATCCCTGGGTCAGGAAGATACCCTGGAGAAGGAAATGGCAACCCACTCCAGTACTCTTGCCTGGAAAATTCTATGGGCTACAATCCATGGGGTCGCAAAGACCCGGACACGACTGAACGACTTCACTTTCATGACATAAAAAGGGGGGGCTGTAGTTAGTTGCTTCAGTCATGTCCAACTCTTTGTGGTCCCATGGATGGCAGCCTGCCAGGTTCCTCTGTCCATGGGATTTTTCAGGCAAGAATACTGGAGTGGGTTGCCATTCCCTTCTTCAGGGGATCGTCCTGACTCAGGGATTGAACCTGCCTCTGTAACGTCTCCTGCTTTGGCACACGAGTTCTTTACTGCTAATGCCACCTAAGAGGGGGGCATCAAGGATAAATCCAAGGTTTTTAAGCTGAGGGACTGGAAAGGTAGAATTTGCCATTAATTGAGAAGAAGCTTGTATGTGGAGCAAGTTTGGGGGGAAAGATCAGGAACTTGTTTGGGACATGCCTTTTACATATTCAAGTGAGTATATCTAGTTGGATATGTAAGTCAAGAGAACAGTGGAGATGTCAGGGTTGGAGATAAACTTGTGCAGGTCAGCGTATCAATCAGAGTTAAAGCCAAAAATGAGCTACGATTGTAATAGGAGTGGCTGAGATAGAGAAGAGAAGTGTATAGGCTCTGTGTCCTGGGGTACTCCAGTTTTAAGAGATTGAGAAAATGAGGAGGAACA
This sequence comes from Bos indicus, assembly GCF_029378745.1. Taxonomy (NCBI): domain Eukaryota; kingdom Metazoa; phylum Chordata; class Mammalia; order Artiodactyla; family Bovidae; genus Bos; species Bos indicus. Next base: position 43,387,814 of record NC_091762.1, on the reverse strand, counting down.
AAGTCCAAAAAAGCAGCAACCAATGAGACAGAAAGAGAATCAGGAGACATGGTGTCATGGAAGCCAAGTGAGGAAAGTGATTCTAGGAGGAGGAAGCAAACAGTGGGGTCCAGGAATGCAAATAGGTCAAGAGGAAGACAAGAGACTTGACTGTTTAACTTAGCACTATGTGGATCAATGGTGACCTTGATAAGAGCAGTTTTGATGGAATGGTGGGTATAGATCCCTGATTGGAGTGTGCTCAAGGGAATGAGAGGAAGAACTGGTAACAGGGAGGAAAAAAACATTTTGAGTTTTGCTATGAAAGGCAGCAGTGAAACAACTTCTAAGGGGCAAATCCAAAGACAGGTCATTTCTGTGTTCTTTATCTGTTATCTTTGACACTATGGACACTTCAGTTTAATTCAGTCACTCAGTCATGTCTGACACTTTGCAACCACATGACTGCAGAATGCCAGGCTTCCCTGTCCACCACCAACTCCCGGAGCTTGCTCAAATTCATGTCCATCGAGTTGCTGATGTCATTCAACTGCTCATCCTCTGTCGTCCCCTTCTCCTTCCACCTTCAATCTTTTCCAACATCAGGATCTTTTCAAATGAGTCAGTTCTTTGCATCACATGGCCAAAGTATTGGAATTTCAACTTCAGCATCAGTCCTTCAGTGAATATTCAGGACTGATTTCCTTTAGGATTGACTGGTTTGATCTTATTGTAGTTCAAGGGACTCTCAAGAGTCTTCTCCAACATCATAGTTCAAAAGCATCAATTCTTCAGTGCTCAGCTTTCTTTATAGTCCAACTCTTATATCTGTATATGACTACTGGAAAAACCATCGCTTTGACTAGATGGACCTTTGTTGGCAAAGGAATGTCTCTGCTTTTTAACATGCTGTCTAGGTTGGTCATAACTTTTCTTCCAAGGAGCAAGCATCTTTTAATTTCATGGCTGCAATCACCATCAGCAGTGATTTTGGAGCCCAAGAAAATAGAGTCTGTCACTGTTTCCATTGTTTCCCCATCTATTTGCCATGGAGTGATGATAGGACCGGATGCTGTGATCTTAGTTTTTTGAATGTTGAGTTTTAAGCCAGATTTTTCACTCTTTTCTTTCACTTTCACCAAGGAGCTCTTCAGTTCCTTTTCACTTTCTGCCATAAGGGTGGTGTCATCTACATATCTGAGGTTATTGGTATTTCTTCCAGCAATCTTGATTCCAGCTTGTGCTTTATCCAGCCCAGCATTTTGTATGATGTACTTTCACTTCAGTTCAGTTCAGTCGCTCAGTCATGTCTGACTCTTAGGGACCTCATGGACTGTAGCACACCAGGCTTCCCTGTCCATCACCAACTCCCAGAGCTTAGTCAAACTCATATCTATTGAGTTGGTGATGCCATCCAGCCATCTCATCCTCTGTCGTGCCCTTCTCCTCCTGCCTTCAATCTTTCCTAGCATCAGGGTCTTTTCCAATGAGTCAGTTCTTCGCATCAGGTGGCCAAAGTACTCTGCATATGATGTACTCTGTATATAAGTTAAATAAGCTTGGTGATAATATACAGCCTTGATGTACTCCTTTCCCCATTTGGAACCAGGTTGTTCCGTGTCTGGTTCTAACCGTTGCTTCTTGACCTGCATACAGGTTTCTCTGTATACTCTGTATACAGAGTACTTTTTACATTTCTTTTTCTTGGGGATGGTGTGAAAATGCAAAAAGGCAAAATGTTTGTCTGAGGAGGCCTTACAAATAGCTGAAAAAAGAAGAGACACTAAAGGCAAAGGGGAAAAGGAAAGATATACTAATCTGAATGCAGAGTTTCAAAGAACAGCAAGGAGAGATAAGAAAGCCTTCCTCAGTGATCAGTGCAAAGAAATAGAGGAAAACAATACAGTGGGAAAGACTAGAGATCTCTTCAAGAAAATTGGAGATACCAAGGGAACATATCATGCAAAGATGGGCTCAATAAAGGACAGAAATTGTATGGCTCTAACAGAAGCAGAAGATATTAAGAAGAGGTGGCAAGAGTACACAGAACTGTACACAAAAGATCTTCATGACCCAGATCACCACAATGGTGTGATCACCTCCACTGGTTTCTAGAACTTCTTTCTATCAATATCTGCATCTCTGTGCCTAAGGATCCTCTCTGAAACAGGCATACACCAAAGCGAAGTGACAGAGAATTGACATCCATGGGAGCAGCCTACAACCAATAGATAGCGGGAGGTGGTAGACAAATATCATAACTCCTTTGTCCTTTGGTTGATTTGGGGGTACTCTGGGACACCTGAGTTTACACCCTTATCCTGTGGACCCAGTGGCAGCTGGCTTTGAAACATACCCTCCATTGCTTGACTTCCTTCTCTGCCCATGTCCTCACTCCCCATGTGAAGTTCCTTGCATCTCTCAAATAAATAACTTGCACTTGAACCCTTGTTTCAGAATCTACTTCTTGGGGAATGTAAACTAAAACATTGCATATATAGATTTAATCTAAGAAATAAAGCTCAAATGGGCCCACATTAATAAATACTGATTTTTGGCTTCAGTCAGTCAGTTCAGTCATGTCCAACTCTTTGTGACCCTGTGGACTGCAGCACGCCAGGCTTCCTGGTCCATTTGTAACTCCTGGCGCTTACTCAGACTCATGTCTATCAAGTCAGTGATGCCATCCAACCATCTCATCCTCTGTCATTCCCTTCTCCTCCTGTCTTCAACTGTTCCCAGCATCAGGGTCTTTTCAAATGAGTCAGTTCTTCGCATCACATGGCCAAACTATTGGAGTTTCAGCTTCAGCATCAGTCATTCCAATGAATATTCAGGACTGATCTCCTTTAGGATGGACTGATTGGATTTCCTTGCAGTCCAAGGGACTCTCAAGAGTCTTCTCCAACACCACAGTTCCAAAGCATCAATTCTTCGGCGCTCAGCTTTCTTTATAGTCCAACTCTCACATCCGAACATGACTACTGGAAAAACCACAGCTTGGACTAGACAGAACTTTGTTGACAAAGGAATGTCTCTGCTTTTTAATATGCTGTTTAGGTTGGTCATAGCTTTTCTTTCAAAGAGCAACTGTCTTTTAATTTCATGGTTTTTAATGTCTTTTAAATTAATGTCTTTTAATCATTTCCAGTGATTTTGGACCCTCAAAAAATAAAGTCTGTCACTGTTTCCATTGTTTCTCCATCTATTTGCCATGAAGTGCCATGATCTTAGTTTTCTGAATGTTGAGTTTTAAGCCAACTTTTTCGCTCTCCTCTTTCACTCTTATCAAGAGGCTCTTTAGATTTTCTTCACTTTCTGCCATAAGGGTGGTGTCATCTGCCTATCTGAGGTTACTGATATTTCTCCTAGCAATCTTGATTCCAGCTTGTGCTTCATCCAGCCTGGCATTTCTCATGATGTACTCTGCATGTAAGTTAAATAAACAGGGTGACAATATACAGCCTTGACATACTCCTTTCCTGATTTGGAACCAGTCTGTTGTTCCATGCCCAGTTCTAACTGTTGCTTCTTGACCTTCATACAGATTTCTCAGGAGGCAGGTCAGGTGGTCTGGTATTCCCATCTCTTTCAGAATTTTCCACAGTATATTGTGATCCACACAGTCAAAGGCTTTGATGTAGTCAATAAAGAGGAAGTAGATGTTTTCTGGAACTCTTGCTTTTTTGATGATCCAACAGATGTTGGCAATTCGATCTCTGTTTCCTCTACCTTTTCTAAATCCAGCTTGAACATCTGGAATTTCACAATTCATGTATTACTGAAGCCTGGCTTGGATAATTTTGAGCATTACTTTGCTAGTGTGTGAGATGAGTGCAGTTGGTGCGGTAGTTTGAACATTCTTTGGTATTGCCTTTCTTTGGGATTGGACTGAAAACAGACCTTTTCCAGTCCTGTGGCCACTGCTGAGTTTTCCAAGTTTGCTGGCATATTGAGTGTAGCACTTTCACAGCATCATCTTTTAGGGTTTGAAATAGCTCAACTGGAATTCCATCACCTCTGCTAGCTTTGTTCATAGTGAGGCTTCCTAAGGCCCACTTGACTTCACATTCCAGGATATCTGGCTCTAGATGAGTGATCACACCATCGTGGTTACCTGGGTCATGAAGATCTTTTTTGTACAGTTCTTCTGTGTATTCTTGCCACCACCTCTTCATATCTTCTGCTTCTGTTAGGTCCATACCATTTCTGTCTTTTATTGTGCCCATCTTTGCATGAAATGTTCCCTTGGTATCTCCAATTTTCTTGAAGAGATCTCTAGTCTTTCCCATTCTATTATTTTTGGCTTCACATATTTGCAATTAACAGCTTCTTCTTAAAAAATAGTTTTGGGCAATGTACCCAGGCACTAGAAAATGAAAAGGCTGAGAAAACCTCCTTTCTGAAATAATGCCTAGGCAGCTTTTCTACCTGTGCTAAGAAATATATATTTAGTCTTTTTTTGTTTCTGACACAGAGCTTGTAAAACCCTTGGAACTTCCTGAGTGAAAGGGTGAGAGGAGCATCTTTTGTTATTCATAACAAATCTTATCTGAGTTTATGCTAATGAGGTGACTCCTACAGATACATTCTGGAAGGTGTAGGTGTTGGATACCTTGTAATTTAGTCAGTCAGTTAAGTAGCTCAGTTGTGTCCGACTCTTTGTGACACCATGGACACAGCATGCCAGGCTTCCCTGTCCATCACCAACTCCCATAGCTTGCTCCAACTCATGTCGTTTCAGTCAGTGGTGCCTTCCAACCATCTCATCCTCTGTTGTCCCAAGGGAACTTTCAGCCCCACCCCTGGACAGCTGAGAAGGGGAGAGAGGCTTGAGATTGAACACCCTAACGGCCAGTGGTTAAAAGAAAGGGTTTGGAGAACTTCAGAGTTGGTGAATGGCTTCCCAGGAGGCTCAGTGGTAAAGAAATTGCCTGCCAATGCAGTAGACCTCAGTTTGATCACTGGGTCGGGAAAATCCCCTGGAGGAGGAAATAGCAACCCATTCCAGTATTCCTAAAGGAGGAAACAGACAGAACAGGCTGCAACTTGAAAGCAGGACTCCATCTTGGGCTGGACTGTGGACTGAGCTATATGCCCAGTATCTATGGAAACAACATACCAACTGGAAAACCAGACCCCCCGGATGGAAGAGCCGGGGCTTGTACCTAGACTGTCCAGCTAAAAGAATATCCTAATTATCTGTGTAGCTGAACAGAATCATAAATTCTTTTATGCTTATTGGGGTATGACCACGGGCCTATTGATAATTGTCAACTGTTAACTACCTAGGCTTAAGGCATATGAATCACGGGTTAACTTTGAGTATATCTTTCCTTTGTTCAGACTAGTTTCAGGGAATTTGGGGAGGTGGGTTTGGGCATGTACACTCAGGGTATATCAGGTTTTCACAAAAACTGGTCGGGGTCCTTGGCTAAGAGGAGACTCTGCCTTGGGCCCACCGATATAGTAAACTGAACTCCGCTATCTGCATTGTCCTTCTGAGTGAGTTTGTTTCCCGGAACGTGTGGCTACAACATTCCAATCTGGGAAATAGCATGGACAGAGGACCCTGGCTGACTACAGTTCATGGGGTCATGAAAGAGTCAGACATGACTGAGCAACAAATCAACAACAACAAGAGCTGGTGATGACATCGAGGTGCAGGGAGGGTGACATGCCCAGAGAGGACATGGATGCGCTGAGCCCCTCCCTTCCGCAGACCTTGCCTTATGCATCTCTTCCATTTGGCCCTTCCTGATTGTATCCCTTGTAATTAACTGGCAATAGTAAATAAAATGTTTTCCTTACTCTTGTAAGGAGCCATTACTTACTCTTGTAAAAGAGCAATTACCCTTGTAATTGAGCTATTCTAGCAAATTATTGAACCTAGGAGGGAGTCATGGAAAACCCTGTTTATAGTTGGTGGATTAGAATTACAGGCAACCTGGGACCTGGGACTGGCATCTGACATAGGGGCAGCCTTGTGGGACACAGCCGTGTGGTCTGTTCTATCTCTAGGTAGATAGTGTCAGAACTGAATTGAACTGCAGAACATCTAGTTAATATCCACAGAGATTTGGAGAATTGTTTGGTGTGGGGAAAAAAACAACCAACCATTTATTTGGTGTTAGAAGTATTGTGAGTAGAAATAGTAGAGAACTACCAAAAAGTATTTTTAAAAGGTGCATTTCCTGGACTTCCCTGGTGGTACAGTGGGTAGGAATCTGTATGCCAATATAGGAGACATGAGTTCGATCCCTGGTTTGGGAAGATCTCACATAGTGGTGATTTATTCACTAAGGCCTGTCCGAGTCTTGTGACCCCAGGGGCAGAAGTAGCCCGCCAGGCTCCTCTGTCCATGGAATTTTCCAGACAAGAATAAGCCCATTCTCCACAACTACTGAAGTCCATGTGCCTAGAGCCTGTGCTCTGCAACAAGATAAGCCACTGCAGTGAGAGGCCAGTGTACCACAAAAAGCAGTAGCCCCTGCTCACCAAAACTAAAGCCAGCCCTCACTAGGAAAGCACCTAGCAACCCAGACCCAGTAAACCAAAAATAAAAGTAAATTAATTCATTAAAAAAAAGGTACATTTCCTGCATTTTAAAGTGTCTGGTATCCTTTTCTGGTTATAAAGAAGCCTCACATTTGAAGTTTTGAATTTGCTGCCTTAGAAAAAATCACAGGCTCTCAAGAGGAGTAAAACTGCTCTGATCATAAAATAGTATCTACTTCACAGATTCTAGGTTGAATAATTAATGTTCATAAAGTGTTCCAAAAGGAAAATCACTTCTCACACATGCCATCTTACTTTTTTCAGTTAATTAGAATATTTTAATAAAGTATAATTCTTGTATAGTTTACTTTTTACATTTGCTTAGGGTCCTTTAGTAAAAATACCTACAATTTAGAGGAAATATACATTGCCTTATTCACATTTATTAATATGCAGATTATTAAAAATTTCTTTTGGGAGTATAGGTGCTTTAAAATATTGTGTTTCTACTGTACCGTGAAGTGAATCAGCTGTACATATACATATGTCCCCTGTTTTGGATTTCCTCCCCAGTTAGGTCACCACAGAACACTGAGTAGAATTCCTTGTGCTATACCGTAGGTTCTCGTTAGTTACCTATCGTATACCTAGTAGTATGTATACATTAGTCCCAGTCTCACAGTTCTTCCCACCCTTCTTCCCCCTGTTGGTTTCCATATGTTTCTTCTCTATGTCTGTGTCTCTGCTTTGCAAATAGGTTCATCTGTACCATTTTTTCCTGATTCCACAAATATGTGTTAATATACAATATTTGTTTTCACTTTCTAAATTACTTCAGTCAGTATTACAATCTCTAGGTCCATCCACATCTTTGCAAATGGCACAATTTTGTTCTTTTTTATGACTGAGTAAAATCCTGTCATAAATATGTGCCACATCTTCTTTATTCATTCATATGTCGATGGACATTTAGACTGCTTCCATGTGCTGGCTGTTGTAAATAGTGCTGCAGTGAACATTGGCATACATGTATCTTTTGGAATCACATTTTTCTCTGGGTATATGCCCAGGAATGGGATTGCTGGATCATATGGTTGTTTTATTTTTAGTTTTCTAAGGACCTCCATGCTGCTGCTGCTAAGTCGCTTCAGTCGTGTCCGACTCTGTGTGACCCCACAGACGGCAGCCCACCGGCCTCCCCTGTCCCTGGGATTCTCCAGGCAAGAATACTGGCGTGGGTTGCCAGTTCCTTCTCCAATGAATGAAAGTGAAAAATGTAAGTGAAGTCGCTCAGTCGTGTCTGACTCCTAGCGACCCCATGGACTGCAGCCCACCAGGCTCCTCCGTCCATGGGATTTTCCAGGCAAGAGTACTGGAGTGGGGTGCCATTGCCTTATAGTGGCTATATTAGTTTACATTCCCACCAACAATGTAGGAGAGTTCCCTTCTCTCCATACTCTCTCCATTTATTGTTTGTGGATTTTTTGATGACAGTTATTTTGACTGATGTGAGGTGATATCTCACTGTAGTTTTAATTTTCATTTCTCTAATAATTAGTAATGTTGAGCAATTTTCATGTACCTCTTGGCCACTTATGTCTTTGGAAAAATATGTATTAAATCTGCCCATTTTTTGATTGGATTGTTTTTGTGTTTTTTTTTTAGTATTAAGCTTTGTGAGGTATGTATATATTTTGAAGATTAATCTCTTGTCAGTTGCTTCATTTGCAAGTGTTTTCTGAGGGCTGTCTTTTCATCTTGTTTATGGTTTCCTTTGCTGAATGTATATAAATTAAATTTCAAGAATCTCAGATAGCTCTTCCTTTTGTGCACTTAATTACATTCTGCAAAAATTGGGCAAATTCGACTGTCTTTTTAACAGTGAGAAGAAAAGGAAAGAATGAAAGCCCCTATTAAGTGAGCCTTAGTCTATATTGTTATAATTCTGCTTCTTTGGGGATAACTGGGTAAGCTCCAATCTATTTACAATTAGTTTAACTATTTTGTACACTATTTCCAGCAATTTTTTAATCCCCACCTGACTAGACTTTTCCTACTTAATATATTTTAATTTTGGTGCCCTCTTGCCTCTGGATAATGTCCAAATTTTTAACCTTTTCTTACCAAGATTCCTTTCCCTCTTCTCCCTCTTCACACTCTATTCTGGAGCCAAATGAAACTATTTCAGATCTCTAAAGCAGCCTTTCTCATGATGTTTCCCAGCCTATGTATAGACTATTTTCTCGGCCAGAGATTCTTTCTTTGCATCTTCCTCCTTCTTACCTCCCTTGCCCTTTTTTAGCTCCACAACCTGGCTCCTTCCATCTGGCTAACTCTTGCGTGGGGGTGGGGAGTGTGTGTGTGTGCCCAGTAGTTCAGTCGTGTCTGAGTCTTCTCGACTCTATGAACTGTAGCCCGCCAGTCTCTTCTGTCCATGAAATTTTCCAGGCAAGAATACTGGAGTGGTCCTACTTCAGGGGAGCTTCTGGACCCAGGGATCAAACCTGCATTTCTTGTGTCTCCTGCATTGGCAGGCGGATTCTTTACCACTAGCACCTCCTTATTCAGTCTCAAGTCTAGGTTTCTGCAGAGAAGTCTTCCCTCACTTCTTAGCACTAACGCTGTCCTCAAAAGCTTCCTAATAATACTCTCCACTTTCTCCAACCTATCATGTATCTTGTTTTTGGGGCTTACTTGCTTATCTATATCACTGTCTAGAATGTATATTTCTCAAGAAAACAATCTACCTTGTCCTTGATTGTATTAATAATCCTAGCACCTAGTACACTGCCAGGAAATAGTATCTATTTGTTGAATGAGTGAATGCATAAATATAAAAAGAAAATGTATGCTTGATGTTATGGGAAATAAAACATGGTTATGAAGAGAAGTATTTTATCTAAAATATGTTGTATATATATATATATGTTTATATATTTTATATATATTTTAGGATAAGCAGAAATTATTTTTGTCTGTGTGCACAGTAGATTATTCAAATCATTATTATTCTACACTAACATGTCCAAATTATACTTTAGATATAATCTAAAGAATAACACAGAATCTTCATGTAGGAAGGCTTGGTACACAGAAGACATTAAGTGTGTTTGTTTCAATACAATTATAGGTGTTAATAACAACAGCAGCAAGAACAACCATCAGGAATCATTCAATAATTGTATACAATGTTGTGATTGGAAAAATGGAAACCAAGAGTCTCCCTTTAGTCTGTCGAAATATTATTTTCTCCTGGAGTTTCTGCACAGGAGTAGGCAAAACCTGAGATTCTAAAGGAGCACCAAGGGTCACCATAGGAACCACAGGGAACAACATTTGTGTTTCAGGCTTCTGGAACAGAACAACTGAAAGAATGTGAGCCAGAGCAGGGGAATTTAGGAATCCATGGAAATTGCTTGAATGGATTGTTGACCCCAGTCACATTCTAGGGACAGTACGATGCTGCAGGCAATCCAAAATGAAGGACAACATTTACTTGTATCCTGTGGAATTGTCTTCAGTTGATCAAAACAGCTTCCCTGTGAGTGTATATTTTGCTTGTGTTTTTAATCTAGGTATAAATTAAGTAACAATACATAGATCCAAAAAGACATGTTTGGAGGCTTGTGAACATCAGATTTTGGAAATAATTCAGTATTTAATATCGGCTTTAACACCAGTAATGAATGTTTGTATACAATGGCATCATAACATAGTAGTCTTATTGAATTCTACAATTATTCTTGTGAGTTAGAAGTTATTATAATCCCCATTTAACACCAGAGGAAATAGTCTAGGATAATGCATACATTTGGTGATAGAGTGATACCTGAAACCCAGGCTTCCAATGATAAATCCCAGTATTTTTTCTGCTATCTAGGCTACCAAGGAACCAATTTACATATCCAAGTGATTCACATAAGTCCACCTTCCAACATTTTAAATACTCAATTATTTATTCTCCAAATATTCATTGAGCATCTGTTTTGTGGCAGTTTTCTCATCTGTAAAGTGGGAATAATAATACCTGCCTCATAGACAACTGATGTGAGACCTGCCACATAGGTAACTGATGTGAGACCTGAGATATAAATCGCTCTACTTGGTTTTCAATAAACTCAACTTTTATTGCTTTCCTGATAAAAACATGTATAGAGTATAGTAGTGACAGTATTAAATGTACATGTGGGAGTGAACATCGGAAACAAGATTAACATGTGAGTTCACTAATGATATTTCTCATCAGGGTGATGGTAAAGGGGGTGGTGGTAAGTTGAAGTAATGATGATCAGGGTGAAGAATGGTGGGAGGAATATTATTTTATATAGTTTTGGAGAAAAAAGTTCACTTCTTTATTTCTTCTTCAAAAAGTAGGAATGACAGATAAGTATAGATGAATAAACTATGTAAATTTTAAAAGTTAATTATTTATTTAGTTTTTGGCTGTGCTGTGTGTTTGTTGCTTTCTCTAGTTGTGGCAAGAGGGGGCTACTCTTCATTGTGGTGCTTGGGCTTCTCACTGTTGTGGCTTCTCTTGTTATGGAGCACCAAGTCTAGGTGCATCAGTTCAGTTCCGTTCAGTTCAGTCCCTCAGTCGTGTCTGACTCTTTATGACCCCATGAATCGCAGCATGCCAGGCCTCTCTGTCCATCACCAACTCCCGGAGTTCACCCAGACTCACATCCATCGAGTCAGTGATGCCATCCAGCCATCTCATCCTCTGTCATCCCCTTCTCCTCTTGCCCCAATCCCTCCCAGAATCAGAGTCTTTTCCAATGACTCAACTCTTCGCATGAGGTGGCCAAAGTATTGGAGTTTCAGCTTTAGCATCATTCCTTCCAAAGAACACCCAGGACTGATCTCCTTCACAATGGACTGGTTGGATCTCCTTGCAGTCCAAGGGACTCTCAAGAGTCTTCTCCAACACCACAGTTCAAAAGCATCAGTTCTTTGGTGCTCAGCTTTCTTCACGGTCCAACTCTCACATCCATACATGACCACTGGAAAAACCATAGCCTTGACTAGATGGACCTTTGTTGGAAAAGTAATGTCTCTGCTTTTCAATATGCTATCTAGGTTGGTCATAACTTTCCTTCCAAGGAGTAAGCGTCTTTTAATTTCATGGCTGCAGTCACCATCTGCAGTGATTTTGGAGCCCCCCAAAATAAAGTCTGACACTGTTTCCACTGTTTCCCCATCTATTTCCCATGAAGTGATGGGACCGGATGCCATGATCTTCGTTTTCTGAAGGGGCTTCAGTAGTTGCAGCACGTGAGCTCAGAAGCTGTGGTGCACGGGCTTAACTGCCCTGTGGCATGTTGGATCTTCCCAGACTAGGGATCAAACCTGTGTTCCTTGCACTGGCAGGCAGATTCTTAGCCACTAGACCTTCAGGATGTTCCAAACAATGTAAATTTAAAAATTGTATTTTAAACTATTTGAAAAAGTAGCAAAGTGGTCAACAAATTGAGCCATCTTATGTATAGTGACCTGCCCATGGAACTTTCTTTTACTTTCTAAAACTACATCCTTCTTTACTGACAGCATTAGTCAAGGATGAGGTAATTATTGAATTATTTTATTTAGTGTTCACTGAAACTATTTCTTAAACTATATAGAATGCTGGTATACTATTGATAAATCACAGGGGTGGAAAAATAATTCAGAATTTTATAGAAGCCACATGACAACAATAGCAATGCAGATAATTAAGCACCTTTTATTTTTTCATTCTGAGTTTAAATTATTTTCTCTAAAATTTTGAAGAAAATAGTTAATAATGTACATTATTGGTTGATATTGTATCATTTCAAAATTTTCAGAATCTATGAACTAAGCAATGTCAATAAGCTAAGTTAGGGGAAAACTTAGAAAAGATGGTTAATAGAGCAAATAATGAATTCTTGATTCTACCACCAATCAGCTACATACCTTGGGAAACTGGTTTTTTACTGTGAACCTCAGTTTCTTCTTTTTTCTTTCCTATATTTTGACACATTATCTTTTACAAATGAAATATTTTATAGAAATCCTATGTGCTTGCTCATCCTTCCCTCTCCACCTCCATCCCTAGGTGGGGCCTCTGCTCCCTTAGATTCCACGGAATCTGCTTGAAAACTGGACCTAGCTAAACTTTCAGGTCCCTTCTGGTTTTTACTATCTTTGATTCTGGCTTGAAATTCTTAAATACAATTAGTGTGATGCCAAATATGACTGGGTCAGGCCAAGATCTTAGCATCTGTGAGCAGCCACACCATCTATAATTTTTTGTGTATCTGTATTTTATTAAAAGCTGCTGTAAATTATTTTTGACATTAGATAAGCAATCTATCAAAATATTGAAACAATTAAAATTACTTTGAATTTCAAATTACTCAACAGTGTAGGTTTCTACTGCCCCTTGATTCACAGTTAAACTGAAAATTAAATTTTTAGAAAGAATTCAACATATATTTTGTGTATTTGCTTTTATTTATGTAGATAACATCATGACTGAACAAGCAACTAAAAGAGCAAGTTAAAATTATAGTCTGAGAAATAATGATAATTTTAACAGAATTGAATATGTAAATATCATAGCTGTCAGGCCTTTGACTATTCTGAGCAACTTTTTCCCCCTCTCTTCTAATGAGAGAATATTTTTCTTTTATTTTTGGCAGCCAAATAATAAAACAGTTCTTGGATGGTTTTCAATCCTTTTATTCCCATCTGAATCTTCATCAGTGCCTTTTTTTCTGATCTCAGAACTAGTCACACCAGGTCACCACTGGCCTGCATTTGGTCCTGGGACAAACTTTATGAAGGATACAGTTCAGTTCAGTCGCTCAGTTGTGTCCAACTCTTTGCGACCCCATGAACTGCAGCACGCCAGGCCTCCCTGTCCATCACCACCTCCTGGAGTTCACCCAAACTCATGTCCATCGAGTCGGTGATGCCATCCAGCCATCTCATCCTTTGTCGTCCCCTTCTCCTCCTGCCCCAAATCCCTCCCAGCATCAGAGTCTTTTTCAATGAGTTATCTATTCGCATGAGGTGGCCAAAGTATTGGAGTTTCAGCTTTAGCATCCTTCCTTCCAAAGAACACCCAGGGGACTGATCTCCTTTAGAATGGACTGGTTGGATCTCCTTGCAGTACAAGTTGGAAAAGACAGTGACTGGATAACAAAGGGGCTTGCAATCCATGTCATTTAAAAAAACGTTGAAGAAAATGGAGATTTCTATATGGGAAATAGTAAGGAGGAAGAAGTGGCCTAAGGGAGCTACCTTTGCATCTTTGAAGACTTGTTATGTACACGAATAACAAACAGTGTTCAGCACAGTCTTAAGGGACAGAATTAGAACCAGAGAGTGATAACCTATTTTGGAACTGCCTCCAGAAGTGAGTTTTCTAGCTCTGGAGATGTATAAGCGTAGGCTGCAGACTGCCTGTCAGGGCGGCAGAGGCAGGATTCAAGCTATGTTGACAAAGTTGGAATAAATATAGTCAAGTTTTCAAACTTGAGACACTTCTATACTTAGTTAAATTTCTATGTATAACATTACTTTCCCTCTCTCCAGTTCAGTGATGTCTGAATTCTCTTAGTACTTTCTTTATATGTGAAACACTGTTCCTTATTGTTGTTTAAGATAAAAGTCAGTTCCTAACATTTATATTGAGTGATTGGAAAGAAGTTTTTCCCATTATCTTCCTCCATAGACTGTGAAATCATGCCTTTATTATGAAACAAACATTAGGAACTTTGACCTCATGATAATTGAGAGAATAAAGTGTTTTATGATCTCATTAGAACCTTGACATGTATGTGCGATCTGCGGACTATTTTGGTCACAATTTTTCTTGTAGGATTTTTTAAATACCATTTCGATTGTGAAGATTTTGGTTTAGAGAGATTTGATTGTATGGACAATCACTTATTTTCCTTTATGCAGCTTCAAAAAAACATTATAAAGTCTTATCAACCTGAAAAATTTCATTAGAATACTCATTATAAATATGCTAAAGAAAAAATAAACATTTTCATTTTGAGTTCTTAATTTTAAGAACCTCTATTTGTTTGAGTCATAATTCACTCCTCACGACCAAAATTTCTAAGCAAGAGAGTTACATGAAAGAAAATGTTTTCATAAATTCATTCTTGAAAACAGCAAGAAATGTTTAATTAAATCTGACTTACCTGAAAGTGTAGATTTAGAGTTCTTTCCATTAGACTATTAACTTAGTAAAATGAAAAGTTCATGCATTGAATGAGAACCAGAGCTTCTTTTTTCTAATGCAATTTTTCTAATACAACACTTATATGAAAAGTTGTTAGGAATTTTGTTAAGGAATTTAGTCTACATGAATTTTACATCATCAAATTTGGAAACAGATTGCCAGCACTGGATTAATATAGCTTTTTAAACAAAGTGGGTAAGTTTATTGAGACATTCACATATTTTGCTTTTCCATAACTTTCACATATTAAGTCTCAAACTTCAGCAAAATAATATGAACTGGCCGACATGACTGCTGATACTCGATTTGTGGGAATAAATATCAGGGAAAATGCAAACAATTGTTGAATGTGGACAGGACATTTAGAGATACTTCGTTCTTTAGAATTCCATAGCCATGGCCAGGGGCCCGTAAAACGAGAAGTGCATCTCGGCAGAGTGGAACACTCATTAGAATTCATCTTTTCAGGACTTTTTCGGCTTTAAAAACTCTTTTGAGATAAGCTTTACTCAAGACTAGGTGATGACAGGAAGTCGTCTTTACTGAGTCCCCAGTTTTAAATTTATATGATTCTTGTCTTAAAGATGTGGATGTTAGGGTAGGTTTTTCTTTTTAACTATCTTGCAAGGGCTTGTTCGATCTGAATATCCAAGTAATATTCGTTTATCATTTTTCTGCGGCTGTTCAGCCTGTTGGATAGCCAGCAAAGCTAAGACCAGTAAATTTGAGTTTTACTTGCTGGCCTCAGAGCGCTCCTTGAGTCAGTCGTCTCTTCTCTTGCGCGCCCCCTTCCTCCAAGAGGTAAACAAACGACTGCGAAACCGATGGCTGGCACAAATCCTTTTCTGTTTCTGGAGAAACCACTCAGAGCGCATGCTCTTCCGGCGATAGGTCCGTAGCGCCATTTTCATATCGCAGGGACTGCCCTTTAATTAAGCTCGCGGGTAGGACACCCGGCATTAAAGTTGTTCTAGCTGTTCAAAAAGCCTTACAGAATCAAGTCAAGGGCTTCTTTGAGATGAACCACTCCCAGCGCTTCAGCTAAGACTGCGTCAAGAAATTCTTTTGTGTTTATTTTTCCCGTGGACATGTGGCCCTCTCCCTATACCTCTGTTCCCTCCCCGCCCCCGGGCTGGTCGCGTTCCTCCGCCCCGCCCACCACGGGGACCAGAGCGATATTAAGGTTTGGCATTTGTGATGATTTGCGCCCACAGCGGCGACCCAAATGAGAGGACGTGGGGAACCGGATGGGAACGTTTTACCCCGTGAGAACAAAGCACAAGTTAATTCAGAATCCAGTATGTGTAGAGGAAACCAGTAGGTGTTCTTCTGAGCTAGGAGGTAGGGCTTTTTTTTTTTTTTTCTGCAGATTTTATTTCTTATAAAGATAGAGATCCATCAGTGGTGGGATGGGCGGTGGTTGAAAGATTAGCTGTAGGTAATCTTATAGATTTTATAGATCCTAGATCTGTAACACTCCGTGTGCTCGCGCGCATGCAAGAGTTTGGAACAAGGGTGAGTGGGGCGTGAGAAGTAGAGAATGAGAGAGACAAACGAAAACTCTAGAGTGGGAAGAAGACTCAGTGGGGTGCAGAAAACGAAGGGGCGCGGGCTCATCCTTGCCTGAAAAGCCACAGCAGCGCTCTCCGGGACACTCCCAACTCCACCGTTTCATTCATAAGTTTCTGGTCTGGAGGCCCCTCCTGGCTCCTCTGCCCAGGGCCGCGTATCCCGTACAGCAATTGGTGGACGGCAACAAAGCCTTAGCAACTGGCTCTTAGTGACCTGCGGGGCGCCTGGTAACTGGGGCGCGGACCCGGCGCGGAGAAAGGAGCTGGGCTGTCCCTTTAAGGGATGGCCGCGGAGCCGTGAAAGTGGAGGGAGCCGTGGGAGGGCGGGGAGGAAGGCCTGGGGGCGGACCCAAGGGGAGGAGGAGGAGGAAGAGTTGCTGCTGAAAGGAGGCGGCGAAGGAGGAGCCGGAGCAGCTGCTGCCAGCCGGCGGGCACCAGAGTCCTGCCCGCTGCCTCACGAGTAGCCACGGGCGCGATCGGGGCCAGACGTCTCCTCCTCCATGATCACTTTGGGAGCCGGGGGAAGACTTTGCCCGGCCGTGAGAGCTGGTCTGCGTTTCCCAGGCGCGGCGGCGGTGCAGCAGCGGCAGCAGCCGGGTCCGAATCGGAGTGGCCACAGCCCGGGGCGTGTGCGCCCCGCTCGGAGCGTGCTCGGGTTCCCCACGGAATGTCCCCGGGGCGCCCGGCGCGCTGACCCCCCAGCCGCCTCCGCCTTCGGCGCCTGCTGCCTCTCTCGGGCGGGCTCGGTGTTCGCGACTGCAAGCTTCCCGGCTCCTGGGCACTGGGGAAGCCCCCGGGGGCGGGTAACCTCAGCTGGCCACGACCCAGCCCTCCCCCGTGCGTATCTCGCTTAAGATGGCAGCGGAGTCAGGGGAACTAATCGGGGCTTGCGAGTTCATGAAAGGTGAGGAGCAGTCGCCCCGCATCCTCCAACCCTCTGTCGACACCCCAGCTCTTCACTTCTCGCCCCTGTGTCCCAACCACTGTCTCCGGCTTCTTCTGGGGCCCCCAGCGTACTACAATCGCTGCGCGCGCTCTCATCCCTTTTTTGTACTATCCTTTCCCCCGAGGACCCCCCGCTTCCGGCTTCTCTGTCTTTCTTGCGTCCCTCGTTCCCTCTGCAGCACTTTCGGAAGGCCTCCCAGCTCGGTAAAGGGACCGCACCGTCCTCTGCCGGGCTCCAGCGTGCAGCGGCTCGAGGGGATTCTGCTCCAGGGGATCCTTTCAGTTGCCTTTATCCTACTGTTGCTGGATCTCGGTTTTCGGGACACCTCCTACCACACCCCCTGTCTCTCCTCCCTTCCTCTTCTTGAAGTCTCCGGAGCTGTAGGGGAGAGTCTCGCCTCTCTCTTCCCCTTCCGCAGCGGTCTGGAGATTTCTGAACCAAACTTGCATCTCCAGTTCAACGGGTACCCTCAGCTTCTACCTGCTCCCGCTGGCCTGAAACCAGGGAGATCAGGGAGTTTTGCACGCCACTGAGTCCCTCAGTCGGGCCCTCGACTCGCTTCTCTAACTGGTGTGCTCTTGGATCTCTGTGGCTTTCCGGGAGAGATCAGGTTTCTGCAAGAATTCCACGTGTTAATGGGATCTTTAAATACCGGGTAGCAGTTGTTATTTTGTTGTAGTGTATTAGCACCCCCCTACCCCACCAGCTTCCCTGCTTCTCATGTTTTCTCCCATCTTTTAAACTTGTCTTTCAGATCGATTATATTTTGCTACTTTAAGGAATAGACCAAAAAGCACAGTAAATACCCACTATTTCTCCATCGATGAGGAGCTGGTCTATGAAAAGTAAGTCTCTATATATTTTTTTAATCTCAGCTATTTAACTTGTTGGCTCTTGGGTAAGGAAATGCTATGCACCTTTATGACAGTTTTATTCTCCTTCTCCAGTGGTGCAAGTAACAAATCCAATTTCTTAGGCTCAGAGCTGGGGAAGAGGTGCAGGGAAAGTTAAGGTAATTTGAACCTGTCATCACCTCATTCCTTTTAGTCCTCTGTCTGTATTAGTTCTTCCTACCACCACAGTAAACTGCAGCTGTAGATTCCGAACACTCCCCAGAGCAGGGCCAGGGAGAGGCACTCTCTGTCCTTGCTGGATTCTGTAATAGGCATGTGAATCAGTCACAGGGTATTTATTGGAGCACCTACAGAGTACAGGGCAGTGTGTGTATTACAGGTGCTTCAGCTTTACCGATCACAAGGCTTCTGCTGTATCTCAGGATGTTTTTGTTTGTGCAGCTCATATTTGGAAAGTGGGACACACTTAGCTGTGTCCCAGTCATATCCATGAGTAAGATTTTACCTGGGTGGTAAATTGCTGCGTTATTTTATTTGAGTGTCCCAAGCGTCACTGCATTATTATTTTTGCCTTTGAGGAAGTGGCGTAGGAGTGCTGATTTACATTCTTTGGTTACTTTGGCTTTGTGGGGTTAGGATTTAAGAGTGAAAGATGCATGTAGGGAACTGTTTTCTGTGAAAGACTGTTGATCTACATGAAAAAGATTATAGTATAGTAAACATGTAATTCAAAGAGAGAAGTCTCGATTCAATAAAAGCAACATAATAGTAAGGAATAAGAAGGCTGAGTTGGCTTGATTATGTCCTTTTATCAAAAGAGCTGGTGTTTCAGGGTAGTCAGTATATTCTAACAGAAAATTTAGTTTTATTTTCTTGTTGCCTTAACCAAAAGTCCAATTACATGAACATAGTTAAGTGAACTGTATTCATGATAGAAAGTGCCCCAGGACTTGTGCTGTTAAGGGGGATTTTGGGAGTTCTGCCTAAGGATTTGTGAGTGCCATCAGGTGTTCAAAGAGTGAGAGTATTCTCGACCATCCAGAGCATATCTTTTCTTTGAGGGAAAACAATCTTTAATTGTCACTTCATCAGAGGGATTCATGAAACTGATGTCTTCAGGACATTTCTCTTACTGGTGCTGGGAGCAGGATGCTCCTTGAATGGCTGAAGCAAAAGTGGGAATGAAAGAGCCCTTTGCCGCTGCTCATGAATGCCCAGAGCTGCTGCAGCAAAGAGGTCTAAATCCCTGGTGTCAGATTACAGCTCTGCTCCTAGACAGAATGGAGTGCTGCACTGCCTACTCCCTGACCTCAGGTACCTGGGTGATGTCACGGCCAGCAGTGTTTCTGGAGTATTCATTCTGTTGTTGTGAATGTGCATTGTTGTCGCTTTCTTTTTCTGTGTGTAGAGTTTGGGGGCCTCCCCTGAGTCTGAGGGTAGGAACAGTGTATACATTATTATGTTCAGTTCTTCAGTGATGTGCTGGAGGTTAATATGTCACTGAATTAACCCCAGGCATTAAGGTCTCAATTGCTTCTTTTGGGATTGCTAGTTGATAGATCTAGATCTAACAGGAAATTATGTTTAGTCAATTAAACACAGTGCTCAGTGGTTTGATTCTGATGTTTATATATGAGGAAAGATTTTGTATGATTTTAATGTTAGTATTTTAGGATAGGACTTCAAATCACATTCTTCTTATACTGATTCTACTGTATTTCTGTAAAGAAAGACTTTCTGGAAAGACCATCCAATTTATATTGTGAAATTTTGATGTCATTTGAAACTTTGATAAAGACTTCAGTCTGGGCAGAGTGTGTACTTCTTTTTGTTTGAGGTGCCCAAGTACTGTGCCACAGGAGTAGCTATGGTTCTGATCACCCACAACTCCATTTTTTGGTCACCTTCAACATTATACAGGGTTAGATGATATAGTGAATACAATGAAGATGGATACACGTTACCTTCACGGAGCTCCAGAGCTGGAAGGAGAAAGACAGGACTTCAGTGAGAGAGAGAGAAAAGATAACTGCCATAGATTCACATACCCCCCTGTGCTGGGGGGAATTCACAGCTGGGGGAGCACATTTGGTTGAAGGGTTCAGAAAAGCCTTCATGGAAGAGTTAAGACTGGCTTGCAGAATGGACAGAGATGGGAAAGGAGAGATCCCAGAAGCAGGAATAGCAAGGATGAGGAGGGAGGCTCTAGAGTGTCCTCAGGGAATAGTGAGACCTCTGGTTGGCCTGGTGTGTATACAGGTTCAAATGGGGCTGTGTAATCTGAAGCTGAAAGGTCAGCTGGGCGAATTGAGTGCCAGGGTTCCCTTAGTATGCCATGGGACTCTCTTGAGGATTTGGGGGCAGTCCACGGTATGACTGGTCCTATGCTACTGCAAATAATGGCACATTTCATCAAGAATTTAAATGCACGCCAGGTGCTAGGTGCTCCACAACTATTAATTTATTTTATTTTCACTTCGGTTTTTAGGCAGTTACTGTTATTATCCTTAGTGTGCAAACAATGAGAGTAAGGGACAGAGAGGTTAGGTAAATTGCCCAAGGTCACAGAAGTAAGAAGTAGCAGACCTGGAATTTGAAATCGAGCCCTCTAGTTCTGGAGTACGTATGTGTGTTCTGTGCTTAGTCGCTCAATTGTGTTTGACTCTTTGCAACCCTTTGGACTGTAGCCCTCCAGACTCCTCTGTCCGTGGGATTCTCCAGACAAGAATATTGGAGTGGGTTGCCGTTTCCTCCTCCAGGGGATCTTCCTGACCCAGGGACTGAACCCAAGTCTCCTGTGTCTTCTGCATTGCAGGCAGATCCTTTACCACTGAGCCATCTGGGAAACCCTAGAATACATAGGTCCTCAAAAAATTAATATGATAGCATCATTTTGGACAGATTAGAGAGGAAGTAGAGCCTGCTTAGAGAAATTCTGAAATGTTCAGGGGGAAGAAATAAATGCCTTGATTAGAACTGGTGGCAATGGTGGTGGAAAGAAGAGCTCTGAATCCATGTGACTTGGCAACAGATCATGTGCGTGGGTTGGTGCGGTGCTGAGGAAAAAGAGGGGTCCAAGAAGTCTTTAAGACAGCCTGGGTCACAGTAAACCTGTTGGGACCATTGACTGAAACAAGAAGTAGGGCAGAACTGGTTTTTGTGGGGAGATCAGGCGTTCCGTGTTGGTCAGGTTGGAAGGAGGGAGTTTATGGGATGTGCACATCAGGGTTGGATATCACATAAATTAGAAGTCCTTAAATTTGGAGGTTTTCCTCCAAAAGATGATAAAGCTGTGAGAATGATGTAATTTCTGGGAGATACAGAAAAATATGAAGGGCTGTATTTCATAGGCATGACCAGGATGAGAGGAACCAAGGGAAAGAGGTAGTAATAAGCAGCCAAAAAGGTGGATCAACGCTGAAGGAGAGAGAAGAGTGGGGAGAGGAATAGACGCAGTGGAATCCGTATTGTCAGCACTGCTTTTAGGACGTATTGAATTAGAGAGACCACAGAGACCTTTGAAGGATGAGTAATATCAGAGTTCTTCTATGACAGATAGCTTATGGTGACAAAAACCTGGACTATTATATCAGATTGTAATTCTCCAAGGAAAGAAGAGGGCTTGCCTGGTGGCTCAGCGGTAAAAGAATCTGCCTTCAATACAGGAGCCTCAGGAGACTCAGGTTCGATCCCTGGGTCGGGAAGATCCCCTGGAGGAGGGCATGGTAACCCACTCCAGTATTCTTGCCTGGAGAATTCCATGGACAGAGGAGCCTGGTGGGCTACAGCCTATAGGGTCACAAAGAGCCAGACACGACTGAACCGATGCCTGCAAGGAAAAGAGAATATTAGTATATGTGATCACATGGGGCCTTATACAGCCCTATATCTGTGTACTTATTTACGGAATGTGTAAGTGAAATGCTGCCTTTCTGGCTAAATTATCATCCTGGAAATGCAACTATTGCTTTTTGAATTAAATAAATCAACAAATATTTAAATAGTGAGGCTTTGTTCCTCTTAAGGGAACTAAGGGCAAAATTTCTCCCAGCCAAAATTTTAGAACTGTTTTCAAGCTGACTTTGCCTGTGGGGTTGTTGGAGTGGGGTGTCCACTGCAGTGATAGCCCACACCTCTGAGTTGGATCTGGGAAGGCAGTAAAGGCCCTGAAGTTTCTTAATCCTGGTTTGGTAGCTACCGGCTCTGACACCTGTCAGGGCAGAAGGCATAGATTGGCAACCCAGACCCACAGGTGCATCTGCTACCCACACCTGGCAACTGTCTGAGAAGCTAGTGGAGAAGGGTTAACAAAGTGGCCTTATGAGATCCCAACTATCTATTAGAAATGAATTTTCTCTTTGAATTTTAAACAGAAGTTACCACATTAGTATAAAGGCATGAGCAATTTTAGTAAAATGTGGTTGATAATAAAGCATACATTTATCCTTGGGTTATGATTTCACAGATCAGAATTAAAATCAGAGTGTAAACTACCACACTTGTGGGGAAAATGTAGCCCCTAAAAAAGGGAGCCCTTTAAAGATTTGTCTGTATTTGATTAAGCTATAAATAATGCACAACTTTCCAGAAAGGCTAGTTCTTTGGTTTTGGAATTGGGCCGTGTAATCCAAATAGAGGCTTACTTTTTATAACTTGGCTCAAATTCCTTTTGGCTCGAAAGTTAACAAAATCAAATATGTTAATTGTTATAACTTTGTGGGCCCCTCCTAACTGTGATGGGTATAGAGTTGAACGTTTATGCATAGAAAGGAGACTGTAGAATTCTTATCCATTTTCATTTCTTCTGTCTTCGTGTTTGCAAAGGTACTGAAAATGCAGGAGAAAACTCTTCATGGACATACTCTGGGTACTGCATATTAAGCAGTTTCTGAAATGATTCAAAGAATTTCACCAAATGTTTTAGCATGGAAGAATGAGCAGCCTCTAATGAGAACTAATTAACTTGAAGATTTAAATAATTTAAAATGTCCAAATTTCATTTAAACTTTATTAAAGTAGCCTGATATTAATGCAACTGGGAATTTTGGAATAAATAATTTATAAAAGAATGATTTCTTATATGTAGCTTGTAGCATAGGCTTGAGTTGAAATGTGAGACTAGGACATCTTTGAGAGAAAGACAGAAAAACTTCTCTTGCCCGGAAATATTGTAGGAATAGAAAATTTAGGTTAAATCGAGGTAGGAAGAAACCCTTTTGTTTTTTCAGTTTTTATTTTGAATTTAATGTGTAACAAGTAGGCTAATGTCACAGAAAGCTGAATGCCACCTAAGCATATGAACATACACAGATATACACAGATATGTGATCTTATATAGAGCCTTGAAGTGAAAGTTGCTCAGTTGTGTCTGACTCTGTGGCCCATGGACTCTAGCCCATCAGACTCCTCTGTCCATGAAATTCTCCAAGCAAGAGTACTAGAGTGGGTAGCTGTTCCCTTCTCCAGGGGATCTTCCTGACCCAAGGATGGAACCTGAGTTTCCTGCATTGAGCCAGGTTCTTTACCTTCTCAGCCACCAGGGAAGCCCCTGGGCCTAGAGCCTTAGGGCCATCATTTGGTACCTCAAGTCTCATTATAAATTGCTATGATATAGACAGAACAGGGGATACAGTTGAATTCAGAGGCACATTTCATCATGAGAATAAAAATAAAATTATAGCAACAGCTAGTATTTATAGTCCCATGACAAGCTAATATTTACAGTCCTATGACAAGCAATGTTCTTTATGTACATTAACTCAATCTTGGGAACAACCCTAGGAGTTAGGTGCTATTATTGTCACTACTTTATAGTTGAGGAAACTGAGACTCAGAGAGGATTATGTAGATCCGAAGGTCATTGAGCTAGTAAATTTACCCTGAAGTCATGCTCTCCTGCTTCCAGCAAGTTCCCTTTTGTCTTGAGCCTGAGGCTGGTAAAGAGGGTGGAGAACAGCTTTGCCCCTCCCTGGCTCATGTGACCCTTCTAACTTGAGTGGTGATGGCTTTGGCAAGGAATGGGCTGCTGACATTGTGTACACAAATTTATGTCCAGGCTGTATCTGGATATGTGCAGTAGTAATTAAAATGTTTTCCCGCAGCTCCACTTTTGTGGATATGAATTTGCTTTTTCTCCTTTCAGTGGTCTGCCCTGCCTAAAAGAGAGAGAGAAAATAAATTGCGTTAATTATCATTGTATGTTAATAGGAGAGGTGAAAACAAAAGAAGCCCAGTTTTTATAAGCTTATGAAAATTCTTTGCAGGAAGACTGTGAAATGTTCTTGCTGCTTAACTGGTGTCACTTAAGATGTAATGATATGTGCATAGAATTCTCCTGAAAAATCAGAAAACTCTTTAGCATTTAAAAGGTGATATAGGTTTCTACTTTCTTCCCCTTTTCTCCTTTCTCTCATGCTAATCCTGCAGAAATAACAGTTCTGTTCAGGGCCACTTTTTCCATTCTCTGTTTTGAACAAAGAGTTTTAGGTGTGTGCTTATGTAGGTGTACCTGTGTATATAACCAGGATTATTATGCTGTATATGTCATGAGAAAATAGATATCTGTAAACATTCACCACTTCCCTGGTGGCTCGGACAGTAAAAGTGTCTGCCTACAATTCAGGAGACCCGGGTTTGATCCCTGGGTTGGGAAGATCCCCTGGAGAAGGAAATGGCACCCCACTGCAGTACTCTTGCCTTGAAAATCCCATGGATGGAGGAGCCTGGTAGGCTACAAGTCCATGGGGTCGCAAAGAGTTGGACACAACTGAGAGACTTCACTCATTTCGCTTATACATTCACCAGTCAGTTCTTAATTCTGTGACCCACTAGAGTCAACTTTTACTTTCAGGATACTGATTTATCAAATACTTGCTGTTTTGACCTCTTTGGCATTCACAGTGGGGTCGTCGATTTCTGTTCTTCATAAGGACAATTGTTACTCAGTTCTTTCAATTTGCTTGAGCCAAGCTTGGTGAAAATGCAAAAATTAACTGAGGTGCTGAGGACTCAGTTAAAACTGACAGGGCTAGTCTTAATCAGGAAGCCTGAGAAGGGATTCAAATGGGTTGGAGGAGAGTCCTGTGAGGAGCTGTGTGCCGTCCAAGTTCTTTGTTGGCCAAGTCACCACAGGGCGGCTTCATTATTGTGTTTGAAGTAGATCCCTAAGACATCAGATGTTCTCATTTGTAAGTTCATAAACACATTCCAAAGCCAAAAGTAAATGACTTACACTTAGCCACAGCTTAATGCATCTTTGTGCTTTAAAAAGAAAGAGAAAGAAAAAAAGACTCTTGACATGTTTTTATGGGAAGTGAAAAAAGCATAATTTAAAAGCTGTAGGTGGTTGGAAATAGAGGAAACAGTGCA
Organism: Bos indicus; assembly: GCF_029378745.1. Classification (NCBI taxonomy): domain Eukaryota; kingdom Metazoa; phylum Chordata; class Mammalia; order Artiodactyla; family Bovidae; genus Bos; species Bos indicus. The sequence continues at coordinate 43,362,383 of NC_091762.1, read as the reverse complement.
GTCCTGTGATTGATACATCGTGCTTCCACTGCAGAGGCATGGGTTTGATCCCTGGCGGAGGAACTAGGATCCCTCATGCCGCATGGTGGGGCCAAAAAAAAAACCCCACTCCCCCCAAAACAAACAAACAAATGAAATATTTAGATGTGATAGATTTTGGTACAGAGCAGTATGCTAATGCTTTGGGGGTACATAAATACAGAAAGAAGGAAGTGTAAACAAACACAGGCAAGAAATGACAAAAGTTGTAAACGAATATATTAAAAATCCAAGAAAGGAAGAGATATTACTTCCCAGAGTGATAAAGACTTCATAGAGTGATATTTGAACTAGCTTTTGAAGGGTGTGTAAGAGCGAAGAGTATATTTTATGATCTTTATGAGGACAAGTACCGCCTATTTTTGCTCACCACTGTATACATATATCTAGCACAGAGCTTGGCTTAGAGGTTGTACAAGAAATTTTAGCTGAATGAATGAGAGAAGAAGGAAAGAAAGAAAAATTTCAGTGTTGGGGAATAGCAAGATTTTGTTAGGTGAGGCAAAATATTTGAAGTGCAGAGAGGTCATGGGTGAGGCTGGACGCGTGGTTGGGGACTGGCTTATGGAAAGCTGTTTGGATCTCAGTTCTGCTGGTTTACGAATGACACAGGGAGACTGAGCAGAGCTCTGCTTAGGGCAAGTACTCCCGTGACTGGGAGGTGTGGCAGGACTGGATTATGGTTACAGCAATGGGAACAGAAAGGCTAGGTGGGAGAGAGGCTAGAGGGGATGGATTGTCTATATTTGAGGCATTTGAGGGGTCAGGGCAATTGAAGGTTAAGTTCAAGATGTATGGTTTGGATGATTGGGAGAAAGTGACACCTTAAAGTAGGGCATGTATGTAAATCAGAAGGAGAAGCTACCTTTTTGTTGCTTTATTTGGGGGATGGGGAAGGGAAGTAAAAAGGGGAGTCTATAATGAAAGTAAAAGAGGAGTCATTGTCCTTTGTGATCTTTAAGCAGAAAATAGACAATGCCTGCCCTGGATATCTAGCTATTTCCTTGTTTTAAAAATCTGGGGAGGTGGGTGGGACAGCTGATCTCAAGTTCCTTTCTGGCTCACTGATTTGAAGTGGGCTCAAGTGTGGAGTTCATTGTTTCTTTAAAAAATTTTTAAGCTTTAGTTTCAATTTACATTAAAAAAGTTGGTTTTGTTAATCGGCTTCCAGGACCACCAAAGAATCAGATGTTGAATGAGAACCATCAAAAACATTATTTTATTTATTAAAGCATGTAATGATCCCAGCCTTTGACAAACTTGGAAACATCTGGTAAAGCATCACAATTATTTGTGATCATCAGTGAATTTCCTTTATGGAAAATAGTTTCATAAGCTATAGTTTTTGAATAAAGTGTTTCATTTATTAATTTAATATTTTGGTGTTAAAGATCTTCATATCCTATTGATGAACTGAAGAATTTGCTAGTTCGGACATGTTCTTCTTTTATAAAATTTAGTTTTCTTTTGAGAACCAGAAGAGATGGTGTATTTCAAATTTGCTCTCCTTGCTACATATACTCTTACAATGCGTATACTCTTATCTAGTCTTGTCTGGGAATGTGGCATTTCAGTAGGGCAGCTTCTACAAAAAGATGGAAAATTACATCTTGAAATATCAAAGTAGTTTTGTAATTTATGGGAGCCTTTCTAAAATGAATCTACATTGTTGCCTTCGTAAAGAATTTACTGATTATGATTTACTCTTTTTTTCTGTGAGACTTTATTACTATGAGTACATTGGTTGTACAGTTTCATTGTAATTCAGGTATAGTTTTAGGAGCTCCTAAAGGTGGCTGAGGCAGTAAAGAATCTGCCTGCAATGTGGGAGATCTGAGTCGATCCCTGGGTTGGAAGATCCCCTGGAGTAGGAAAGTGCAACCTGCTCCAGTATTCTTGCCTGGAAAATTCCATGGGCAGGGGACCCTGGTGGGCTACAGTCTACAGGTTGCAAAGAATGGGACATGATGGAGCATCTGAGCAAGCGACTGATCACAGCACAATAAAGAGATTTCTGCTTAAGTATCAGATTTGCTAAACATCTTTTGTTTCGTAAACATCTTGTATCTTTTAGTGTTTTTAATCTAGTTAGTTTCTGTTGATGAATAGCTCACCTGAGTACTTTCTAGGTGTTATTTACTGTTGGATTATGTACATTAGTCGCTCAGTTGTGTCTGACTCTTTTCAACCCCATGGACTGTAGCCCACCAGGCTCCTCTGTCCGTGGGATTCTTCAGGCATCCTGGAGTGGGTTGCCATGCTCTTCTCCAGGGATCTTTCTGGCCCAGGGATAGAACCCAGGTGCCCGCATTGTGGGCAGATTCTTTACAGTTTGAGCTATTAGCTTTTGACATTTCTATCAATGTACCAACAGCCACCAATAGCTGCCTCCTGCCTATGGTCTGTCTGATGAGTCTAACATGCTATGGGCATAGAAACCAGATATCATGTTTTATTAGCCTTTGGTGCAGTATAAGGCTATATAGACTTCCAAGTGAGTTGGAGACTTTCATAAATATTGCTAAAGGGCATGGGTTTGTGGCAGGCTTTAAAAGAAATAATATGCCTTACTTGTGATTCTCATTTATATTCCCGATTGAGATTTCTGAATTGGGGATCCTTGTATAACTGATTTCTGATTCTACACATTTCTTTTTCTTTTAAGAGAGTGTGAAATTGATATAGCACTTATCTTTAGTCCCCATAATCAAATTGTTGATCATCTGTAGCTGAATTAATCTGAAATGCTAAAAGCATTTTATTTTTATCTAAGTGTGATGCAAAGAAAAAGGGTTAAAAAGGTCTCTTCTAGGGAGCTGTGAATAGTGGGATTGTAAAATAGTGCGTTTTCTGTTCTGCCAGACACTTCAGTGTCCAATGTACTTCATTCTATATGCTCTATAGATTGCCTACAGCTCTAGAAAACTCAAAAGTAAAGTTTTAGGCTGACTTTAGCTTGGCAAAACTCTCAGATACCACTGAAGGGGCTGCTAAGCAAAAAAAAAAAAAGGAGTTGGGATGCTGTATAGTTGAGGTGAGTCTTTTTAGACTGGGAGCCACTTCTGGAGCAGGTCACATTTAGAGCAAGCCAGACTCTGTGTGACCCTATGGACTGTAGCCCACCAGGCTTCTCTGTCCATGGGATTCTCCAGGCAAGAACACTGGAGTGGGTTGCCATTTGGGCCTTAGGGAAGCTATTAATGAATATTCAGATATCGGACAGTCTGTAAACTCTCTCAAGGAAAGACCTATGATTCTTTGGAAGCACACAAGAATAGGACCTGGCCTGTAGGATGGAGTGGTGTGTGTGTGTGTATGTGTGTGTGTATGTGTGAAGTGGGATGAGGGTGGAGGTGGGGATACAGATGGAGGAGGGATCGGAGAAGAATATCCTGAGGAAGTGTGACTGGAGCTGAGTCCTGAAGGGTAAAAGGGTGTTAATTAGGCCAAGGAGGGTAATGTGCGAAGGGCCTGAGGCAGGAATGAAAAGAAGTAGCTTGCTTGGAGCTTACTAGTACTGAAATGGAAATGGTACAAAATGAGAACTAGGTGGGGGCTACATCATCCTGGCCTCACAGACAAGTTTCAGGGTTTTGGTTTTAATTTCAGGAGTTTAGAGAGGTGATGTGATCATTGCCAGATGTTAGAGTGATTATTTTCCTTTTCAGGGCCTCCCTTGCTTGATGACGTGTGAGGAGGGTTAGTCTTTTATGTACAGGGGATCAGTCACCAATCTGTTTTCTACCAAAGTCACATGTGTACTCTCTGCATAGCTCTCTTGCCTTTTATACCTGCCACTGAATAAAGGGGTTAATTTACACTGCTTGAGAATGTTTCTATGGGAGTGAATTTTAATCTTGCCAGTGCATTCCTGAAGAAGTCTTCTTTTGTTTTCATTAATCTGAGACTCAAAGTGGGAGTGTTTAATTAATTGACTTGCTTCAAAAAGGGAAGTCACAGGATTACAGACCTTGGTGCTGAAGGTTCTCTGTGATCGTTTAGTCCTGTCTTCCGTTGTTGTTGTTGTTCTGTGGCTAAGTTGTGTTCTACTCTTCGCAACCCCATGGCCTGCAGCACTCCAGGCTTCCATGCCCTTCGTTATCTTCCAGAGTTTGCTCAAATTCATGTTCGTTGAGTCAGTGATGCCATCCAACCATCTCATCCTCTGCCACCTCCTTCTCTTTTTGCCCTCAGTGTTTCCCATCATCAAAGTTTTTTCCCATGAGTCAGCTCTTCACATCAGGTGGCCAGAGTATTAGAGCTTCAGCTTCAGCATCAGTCCTTCCAATGAATATTCAGGGTTGTTTTTCTTTAAGACTGACTAGTTTGCTCTCTGCTCAGTCCAAGGGACTCTCAAGAGTCTTTTCCAGCTCCACAATTTGAAAGCCTCAATTCTTCGAAGCTCAACCTTCCTTATGGTTCAACTCTCAGATCTGCACATGACTGCTGGAAAAACCATAGCTTTGAATATATGGACCTTTGTCAGCTAAGTGATGTCTCTGCTTTTTAATATGCTGTCTAGGTTTGTCACATAACTTTCCTTCCAAGGAGCATCTTTTAATTTTGTGGCTGCAGTCACTGTCTGCAGTGATTTTTGAAAATAAAATCTGTCACTGCTTCCATTTTTGCTCTTTCTGTTTGCCATGAAGTGATGGGACCAGATACCATGATCTTAGTTTTTTGAATGTTGAGTTTCAAGCCAACTTTTTCACTCTCCTCTTTCACCCTCATTAAGAGGCTGTTTTTTTTTTTTAATTTTTTTTCAATTTTTTTAAGTTTAATTTTATTTTTTAAACTTTACAATATTGTATTAGTTTTGCCAAATATTGAAATGAATCCGCCATAGGTATACCTGTGTTCCCCATCCTGAACCCTCCTCCCTCCTCCCTCCCCATACCATCCCTCTGGGTTGTCCCAGTGCACCAGCCCCAAGCCTCCAGTATTGTGCATCGAACCTGGACTGGCGACTCGTTTCATACATGATATGATACATGTTTCAATGCCATTCTCCCAAGGAGGCTGTTTAATTCCTCTTCATTTTCTGCCATTCAAGTGATATCGCCTGCATATCTGAGGTTGTTGATATTTCTCCCAGCAATCTCAATTCTAGTTTGTGATTCATCCAGCCCAGTATTTCTCATGATGTACTCTGCATGGAAGTTAAATAAGCAGGATGACAATATACAGCCTTGACATACTCCTTTCCCAATTTGGAACCAGTCTGTTGTTCCATGTCCTATTCTAACTGTTGCTTCTTGACCTGCATACAGGTTTCTCTTTGGCTTTAAGGCAAAGTGGCAGCATTAACCCATTTTACAGAAGCAGCAGTGGGAGCCTCAGGTGGCCCTGCTACTTGCCCCAGATTAATAAGTGAGTAGGTGGAGAAGGGTTCTACATATTCCCAGTGTTTTGTATCTGGACGTCCCTAAAACCCTGGATAATGCACCAAAAGACAGGAGTGAGAGTTGATGTTGGGGTTCTCTCCTTTCTTTGTGATCTCAACAAATGTCAGACTTTATGTAGGTAAATAAATAGTAATGATGTCAAGTTTTCCTATCTTATAAAGCTTCTCTCTGAACTGTTGATTTGTTCTCTAGCTATGTTGAGAGCACAGTGAATTTCAGGGAGAAAGCTGTGAGGGTCTTCCCCTTCTCTGTGGGGGATACCCTGAGGGAAATGCCTTCTGAACCCAGACCCAACACACTGAGAGAGCAGAGTACATCAATTAGAGTGAGTAGATCTTGAAAAACATTTGAACTGTTGAATAGTTTGTCCAATATGGATAACCAGAGTCATGAACAATCTAGACTATTTTTAATATATATTCTATAACAGTCATATAGAATGACTGTGATAGGAAAATGTAATATAATATAATAGGCGGAAGGAACTTTAGAAGCAAATTGAGCATTTTCATTCAATAGATGAGAATGTGGAGTTGCAGAGAGGCTAAGACTTCAGCCCAGGGACACTGAGTGGTTCAGTTGGGACTGGAACCCCTTGTTTTCCAATGGTCTTTAGTTTTCCATCAGTCTGTAGTTGACTGATGTGTGGCTGGGAAGCTTCTTAGACGTGTAGCTTTTCTACCCTAGGAAGTTGACATCATTGTGACTATGGTTTATTATACATGAGCAACAACTCAGAATTGTACTTTGATCTTAGGTTAGTGTTTGCTGAGCATTTGAGGCCTTTTTGAATTTTGATTGTTGTGAGTTTCAGCTATGCACAGAATCTTTATCATCAGACTGGAGGGGTGCTGATAAGTTTTAGTAATAGGGGAAATATTAGGTGTAGCGTATAGCCTAGAGGTCTGTGCTGATTAATTTCACCAAAATTTTGCACATATGTACATACATACACATGCACACATATCACTGTCCTTTGGAGGAGACTGCTGTCTTAGTTAGTGCTTATCAGCGGTAATTATGTTTACTTGTCTGTCATTGGGTGGTGAGCTCCTTGTGGGTAAGGACTGGTGATCAGTAGGTTCTCAGTGATATTTGATTAATGGAATGAATGAATAGATGAAACATGTCAGCAGTGCTGATAAAAAAAAAATGAAGAGTTGGCATGCCTTATAATGATCTTACAGACTTTTAAATATTTTTGGTATGGACAGATCAGATCAGATCAGTCGCTCAGTTGTGTCCGACTCTTTGCGACCCCATGAATCGCAGCACGCCAGGCCTTCCTGTCCATCACCAGCTCCCGGAGTTCACTGAGACTCACGTCCATCGACGCAGTGATGCCATCCAGCCATCTCATCCTCTGTTGTCCCCTTCTCCTCCTGCCCCCAATCCCTCCCAGCATCAGAGTCTTTTCCAATGAGTCAACTCTTCGCATGAGGTGGCCAAAGTACTGGAGTTTCAGCCTTAGCATCATTCCTTCCAAAGAAATCCCAGGGCTGATCTCCTTCAGAATGGACTGGTTGGATCTCCTTGTAGTCCAAGGGACTCTCAAGAGTCTTCTCCAACACCACAGTTCAAAAGCATCAATTCTTCAGCGCTCAGCCTTCTTCACAGTCCAACTCTCACATCCATACATGACCACAGGAAAAACCATAGCCTTGACTAGACGAACCTTTGTTGGCAAAGTAATGTCTCTGCTTTTGAATATGCTATCTAGGTTGGTCATAACTTTCCTTCCAAGGAGTAAGCGTCTTTTAATTTCATGGCTGTAGTCACCATCTGCAATGATTTTGGAGCCCAGAAAAATAAAGTCTGACACTGTTTCCACTGTTTCCCCATCTATTTCCCACGAAGTGGTGGGACCGGTTGCCATGATCTTCGTTTTCTGAATGTTGAGCTTTAAGCCAACTTTTTCACTCTCCACTTTCACTTTCATCAAGAGGCTTTTGAGTTCCTCTTCACTTTCTGCCTTAAGGGTGGTGTCATCTGCATACCTGAGGTTATTGATATTTCTCCCGGCAATCTTGATTCCAGCTTGTGTTTCTTCCAGTCCAACGTTTCTCATGATGTACTCTGCATATAAGTTAAATAAACAGGGTGACAAAATACAGCCTTGACGTACTCCTTTTCCTATTTGGAACCAGTCTGTTGTTCCATGTCCAGTTCTAACTGTTGCTTCCTGACCTGCATACAAATTTCTCAAGAGGCAGATCAGGTGTTCTGGTATTCCCATCTCTTTCAGAATTTTCCACAGTTTATTGTGATCCACACAGTCAAAGGCTTTGGCATAGTCAATAAAGCAGAAATAGATGTTTTTCTGGAACTCTCTTGCTTTTTCCATGATCCAGCAGATATTGGCAATTTGATCTCTGGTTCCTCTGCCTTGTCTAAAACCAGCTTGAATGGATAGCACTCTTTAATTAATATGTTAACTTTTAGTGCCTTGCTCAGAGTAGGTGGTCAAAATTTTGTTTAGTGAGTATTGCTTGGAATATAGTTTATCTTTTTTGCTGAAGAGTTGAAAATTTTCAGAGAAAACTTCTGATATATAGAATAAGGTATCAAGAGGGAGGGGACATAGGTATACCTTTGGCTGATTCATGTTGATGTATGGCAGAGACCAACACAATATTGTAAAGCAATTATCCTCCAATTAAAAAAGAACAACAGCAGCAAAAAAGACTAAGACACAACTGTACTGTAAACAATGATTCCTCTAGGAATGGACCCACTTAAATTAGAGTTTGTTAGAAAAGCCAAACACAACACAAAATAATGATGCATCGTTAAGTGTCATGAATCTCATGAGAAGACGTAGACATGTTGGGTATAACAGAAATGCTTCTAGGTCCAATTTTTTTTTTTTTTTTAATTTAATTTTTGGCCACACCCTGCAGCTTAGTTCCCTGACCTGGGATTGAACCCGTGCCCCTAGCACTGGAAGGTGGAGTCTTTAAGCACTGGATGGTAGGGGAAGTTCCTAGGCTTAACTTCCATTTCCTTAAAATCTGTGGGTCATGGGTGACCCTGATCAACATTTGCTCTGTCCTTGGGCTCCCATTTCTTCATCCTGTCCACATAACCCTCCCTTCCCTTTCTTCCCCACTTGTAGGACTCCAGTTCTTTTAATTTCTTTTCTAACAAAACAGGGAAGAATTTGATTTTAGCTACTTAACACTTACTGAATAAAAGTAAGTGTTGATTTTCACTTAAAAATTCAGGAGTTTCATTCTAGATATTGGCCCATAATTTGCCAACCTTACAAGAGGAAATTTATATATAGATACAACATATATTGGGAAAGGAAATGGCAACACACCCTACTATTCCTGCCTGGGAAATCCCATGGATAGAGGAGGTTGGTGGGCTATAGTCCATGGGGTTGCAAAAGAGTCAGACATGACTTAGCAACTAAACAACAACAACAACAACAATGATATATATGTATTGATAAGGGATAGATATATAGACAAAGGATATTTACTCATATGTTCATTCATTCATTCAATTTGGAGGAGTACCTCAGGGTGCTCTACAATAATAAAATAATACATCCATGGTCTTCCTTGCCCAAAGGAGATGTTTCCCCTCATTCCAGCAAAAGTCTGGGGCCTTGCTTGGCAGTGGCTCTGGTGACCTCCTTCCTGGGAGTTGCCAAAAGAAGACACTATCAAGGGTCATTACCCTCAGGCTTAGGAGCCCACTCAGCCCTTGGGTTTCTTTATTGCATTTCTGCAGGGCTTATCTGTGCCATTTCTCCTCCCCATTTTCACTGTCCCCGGGTTGATGACCTTCCAGTCCTCTTCTACCCTGAGCCCAATTCTTTTATTCTCCTGCCTTGGTTCCAAGTTACCATAGTACGTATTTTATGCCTTCTAGCAATTATTTTGGGAGGAGGCAATGGCACCCCACTCCAGTACTCTTGCCTGGAAAATCCCAGGGACGGAGGAGCCTGGTAGGCTGCAGTCCATGGGGTCCCTAAGAGTCTGACACCACTCAGCGACTTCACTTTCACTTTTCACTTTCATGCATTGGAGAAGGAAATGGCAACCCACTCCAGTGTTCTTGCCTGGAGAATCCCAGGGACGGCGGGGCCTGATGGGCTGCCGTCTATGGGGTCGCACAGAGTCGGACACGACTGAAGAGACTTAGCAGCAGTAGCAGCAGCAGCAATTATTTCAATAGTTACCAATTGATTTTTCTGTTTTCACATTTTCTATGTGAAAATTAGCTAATGGTCTGTCTTGTAATGCATTTCCATTTTCCCCACCCTGGGTGAGGAAAATTCTTACAAAGATACATGTTGTAGGGAGGTGTCTTCTTTGTTCCAGGCATTTTATTGTACCTAAGTCAGTGATAACCTGTCTTGGTGTGAGCAGTGAGCGGCTGTGATTGGTTTTTCAGTGCTCTGGACATTTTTGAAATGTATTTAGCTTGTTAGAAAATTGTATATATACGTATAATATATATGCCTATATACATATATATGGTGCTGGTGCTTTAGTCATGTCTGACTCTTTGAAACCCTGTGGACTGTAGCCTACCAGGCTCCTCTGTCCATGGAATTCTCCAAGCAAGAATACTCGAGTGGTTGTCCGTGCCCTCCTCCAGGGAATCTTCCAGACCCAGGGATTGAACCCGTTTCTTATATCTCATGCAATAGCAGGAGGGTTCTTTACCACTAGCTAAAATCCCATGGACGGAGGAGCCTGGAGGGCTGCAGTCCATGGGGTCGCTGAGGGTCGGACACGACTGAGCGACTTCACTTTCACTTTCACACTGTATTATAAATACTGTAAGCACTGTAAGGAAAGGATGTATAAAATGACCATAAGATAAGAGTTTGTTGGCTGTATACTTGTCTGTGACAGTTCTGAACTTTGAAGACCTGTTCTGAATTGCTCTTGGCTGTGCAAAATGTTTTTTAAATTATATTTATTTATCTTTGTGCTGGGTCTTCGTTGCTGTGCAGGCCTTTTTTCTCTAGTTGAGGCAAGTTGGGGGGCTGTTGTCTAGATGCGGTATGCAGGCTTCTCACTGTGGGGTCTCCTGCCTTAAAGCACAGGCTCTAGGGCACGTGGGCTTCAGCAGTTGTGGCTCGAAGGCTCTAGAGTGCGAGCTCAACAGTTGCGGTGCATGGGCTTCATTGCTCCACTGCATGTGGAATCTTTCCAGAGCAGGGTTCCGTGTCCCCTGCATTGGCAGGCAGATTCTCAACCACTGGACCACCAGGGAAGCCCCTCTAGTTATTTTAAATAATTTATCTATTTATTTATATATCTCTAGTAGTGTTAGTCGCTCAGTCATGTCTGACTCTGCAGTCCCATGAACTGTAGCCCACTAGGCTCCTCTGTCCATGGGATTCTCCAGACAAGGATACTGGAGTGGATTGCCATTCCCTTTTCCAGGCGATCTTCCCAACCCAGGGATCGAACCCAGGTTTCCTGCATTGCAAGCAGATTCTTTACTGTCTGAGCTACAGGAAAGATATATATCTCTAGTTGTTTGTTATTTTTGTTTTTATTTCTTTAAAAAAAAATCTTGATCAGTATCATCTCTCAGCACAGAACATTTTCTGCAGGGATGGAAATGTTCCATTTCTGTATTGTACAACTTAGTAGCCACTGGCCACATGTGGTTTTTGAACTCTTGATATGGGCTAATAAGATGGGAGAACTGAATTTTTAATTAATTAATTTACTTTACTGAAATAAATTTATTAATTAATTTAACTTAATTTAAATAGCCACATGTGGCTAGTGGCTGCCATATTGGAGAGTGCAGATCAACTTAAGAATAACGTCTGTATTTGATTTACTTTTTTCTGTGTTATTGCAGTATACCAATTTATTTTCATGGTTTTGGTGAAGTAAGTTTGTTCATTAACCATGTACTTCCAAAAGTACTCATGGCTAAGCTGGCTGTAATGTTAGAAACAGCTTTGAGTTTGGGATTGAAGTTGGCTTGTAATGGTTAGTATGAAATTAGAGATGACTTGAATTCTTTATGCTTTCCTAAACTTTGTTCACAGTGAGTTAAAAAAGCTGAAATAATTTTAACTAAAGAGTCTAGATTTATCTTAAAATTCTACATCTCAATATTTATGTTCAAGTAGCAAAAGAATCAGATATATTAGTTAAGAGTTTTTCTTACAGTAAGCCAAGGACAAGGAGATCTGTGTGATAGAAACGGGCTGCCTTAACCAGTGCTGATAGGTGCTTATTTGCACAGTCCATTCATTTTGCCTCTCTTGAGTGAATTCTTGTCAACAGGGCTTAATTGGTCAGTAATTAAATGTTATAGGTATAGTTCCTTTTGCATTCATGGGTATTTTGTTTATACTTAGAGCACAATATCACACTGGGGACTTTAGAAATAGATCAAGAATTTTTAATTTCAAATTGTTGCAGCTTTCCTTTTTTTGGTAACTCTACTCAACTCTCATGGAGCCTGTGTGGAGGGACACCTAATTTTTGTGTTACCTTGAATATAAATTACGTGTTACCAAAATATTGTCAAGTTGTCTGACATGGTAAAATAAACAAGTTTAGTACTTTTTGCTTAAGTAAGGCAGGAGACTGTTGACAGATTTGTAATGACATATCTATGATAATGTATTTTGGGTAACAGAAAAAATTAAGTAAACCCTAATTTTTATTTAAAAAACTTAAACAAGGGTCTTTTGGAGATGCTTTTTTTTGGGGAAACGTGTTGATATTTAGTAAACTTATGGTCTAGGTTAAATTGAATTTGGGCATTAATGAGCAAAATATTCATAATGCAGACTCATTTCTGTCTGTGAATGTTGCTCAGTCGTATCTGACTCTTTGTGACCCCATGGACTGTAGCCTGCCAGGCTCACCTGTCCATAGAATTCTCCAGGCAACAATGCTGGAGTGGGTTCCCTTCTCCAGGGTGTCTTCCCAACCCAGGGTTTGAACCCAGGTCTCCTGCATTGCAGGCAGATTCTTTACCATCTGAGCCACCAGGGAAGCAGACACATTTGCTGAAGTTTATTATGAGCAGTCCATTCTTCTAAGCATATTAGGCATGAGATAATATCACTGAGTGAGAAGCTTACACTATAGTTGGCGGTAGAATCCACACTTAAAAAGATAACTCATAGTATGTGATAGATTATGAAAAGAAAGTGAAAGTGAAAGTTGCTCAGGCGTGTCCAACTCTTTGCAACCCCAAAGACAAAATAGTCCATGGAATTCTCCAGGCCCGAATACTGGAGTGGGTAGCCTTTCCCTTTTCCAGGGAATCTTCCCAATCCAGGGATCAAACCCAGGTTTCCCACGTTGCAGGCGATTCTTTACCAGCTGAGCCACAAGGGAAGCCCAGGAATACTGGAGTGGGTTGCCTATCCCTTCTCCAGCAGATCTTCCTGACCCAGGAATAAACTGGGGTCTCCTGCATAGTATGTGTTGTGGGCCAAAAGAATGGCTCAGATGATAAGTTTTGGGAACTTTGAGAGAAGGATGGCTAGTTTTCCCTTAGGATGAGTGGAGAAGTTAGGACTTGAACTGAATTTTGTGGAAGCTAGAAGGTATTAAAAAAGAAAAGGAGAGCACTCCAGGCAAGGAGACCAATGTGAACAGTAGCTTGGATTAAGAATGTGCATGGCGTATTTGGGAATGAAGAATGAATGTTTGGAATGAAGATTCTGTACGGGACCTGTTAGGAGAGATTTGTCTGGAAGCCAGGAGTGTGATTTTTGAGTCAAAGAATTATTCTGAAGGGAGTAAAGAGCCATTAAACATTTTTTTTTTTTATAGTGAAAACTTTTATATTTGGAATTAGCCAGCTGGACTCAGTTTAGATGATGCCAATTTTGTTGGCAACATCCAAAGCATCATAGTCAGGAGCCAGTCGAACATATGCCTTCTTCTCTCCATCAGGCCTGATCAGAGTATTGACCTTAGCCACGTCAATGTCATAGAGCTTCTTCATAGCCTGTTTAATTTGGTGCTTGTTGGCCTTGACATCCACAATGAATACCAGTGTGTTGTTGTCTTCTATTTTCTTCATGGCTGACTCGGTCGTGAGGGGGAATTTGATGATGGCATAGTGGTCAAGTTTGTTTCTCCTAGGGGCGCTCTTGCGAGGATATTTGGGCTGCCTCCTGAGCCACAGCGTTTTGGGCCACCGGAAGGTGGGCGACGTCCGGATCTTCTTTTTTTTGTGGCTGTGGACACCTTTCAACACTGCTTTCTTGGCCTTCAAAGCCTTTGCTTTGGCTTCAGCTTTAGGAGGAGCAGGGGCTTCCTTCTTCGCCTTCGGCGCCATCTTCATGAAAAGGCTAAACATTTTTGAACAGTGAGAGGATATGTGAGAAGCTAGATTTTCTAAAAATTAATTTCTAGTGCGGAGTACAGGTTGATTGGGCAAGAGAGAGAAAAAATTTAAGTACTAAAGATGTGAGATGAAGAAAGACCTGGACTTTTGTTGCCAAAGTAGGAATAGAAGAGGAAGGATGACTTAGAGTAATAGCTTATTTGATATATAAGAACTAAATTGATACTTACTTGCTGCCCTATTGTGATTAGGAGGTTTCATGTCTGAGAGACTGGAAGAAGGAAAATATTTCAGTCTGGAAGGCTGATTGGAAGGAAAGATGGATTGAGTTCCAGGTGACAAAAGGACCCAAAGATGGAAAGTCCAGCAGGTAGTTGAAGATGGGAAAGACTGATGCTGGATCTCAGCTTAAAAGCCGTCTGTTTTCCATGGTGTTATCATGTAATTTATAACAGCAGACTGGTGACTGTACCCTGGAGAGGATGTAAAGGAGTGGAGAGAGGGAGCTGAGCCAGGGTGTTAGAGCATACAGAAAGTTCAAGGAGAACGAAACTGAAAAAAGACTGCACTTAAGGTACCTGAGGATTGAGAGCAAGGTTTGAGAGGAACAGTTGGAATTGGAACCTGGGGTGCATGAGCTTTTAAATAAAACCAGGAAGTACAGACCACATATATGTTTTGTTCATATTGGTTCTTTCAGTGTCTGCTTTTTAATTTTTTTGACTTAATGTCCTGGCAAGGAGATAAAAGGAGGTGGAACTCAAAGCAGGCTAAATAGTTACCTGTTGCAAGACTGCTTATACTAATTGGAGGGTATTGGCAGGGTGAAATCACTAGTTATTTGGGTCACTCGGAATCAGTTATATACTGACTCTTAATCCTGAAAATAATTGAAACTCGGTTACAACTTTAATGAAAATAAAACTGAACATTGATGTAACTGAAAATTATATTTTTACTAAATACTACTTAAAAAAATCTCAGTTTCTATGCAGATTTTGGACCTCTGAACTTGGCAATGGTGTACAGATACTGCTGTAAACTAAACAAGAAACTAAAAGTGAGTATTGTGGTGATGTTTACATTTTGATATTAAACTTTTAAACTGTGAAGTCTAACCAGTGGGATTGCTATGCGCATACCATTTAGGTAGGTAATCTTGATCTTTGGAAACTGAAGTGAGTAGTTCACCTAGAAGTTGATATTGATCTACCTGACTACCCCACAAAGGACACGTTAACCTCTTTCATTTTTCAGGATCAATGGAAACTTGAGCTGAATGAAGTCATTGGAATAGTGATCTAAGAAAGAAAGCACAAATCCTTTTAGGTTGTTGTTAATGAGTCTATCAAGTTCCCTCCTAGGATGATTTTTCTGAAACCTTCAGGTCTGCTCCTAGATGCTGTTAACCAGGAGATAAAAGGGGGCATGGCTCATCATTGCACAGCAGGAGTCGTGGAGCATAAGCTTTTTCTGTCTGATCAAGATTGAAATGTTTGCGTGTTTTTTGAATGCCGTCTCTGTCGCATTAATAGCCGAGTGAGAATAATGAACTAGCAACAGAGACTGGACTTTACCTTTTATGACAGAAATTGGGTCATACATTCACTGTTCATCTGTATGTTTTTATATGTAGCTTTCCCCCCCTCCTTGAATTTTAAACATATATGAGGAAAAGTGATATCTATACTCCTAGTTTTGGTAAACATTTCATCACATAGAAGGAAATATTTATCTTTTTCTCTCACCTTTCTAAATGAGGGTCTTAAATATTTCAATTTGGAAGGTGAAATCTACACAGCAGATTAAGTGCTAACCTCTAAATTATAGCACTCAGTTTAATCTTTCTGTTGGGCAAAATGTTACTGGTGTGACATAGTATAATGCCTTATACATATTATCTGCTTAGTGATAATTTTTTTACTTGATTGATTTTTATCCAACTTAAGCATGAAAAGCAAGTCTGTCATGCAGAATTTCCTGTAAAATATGAATTCACAAATTTTTGTCATTTAACTCAAAATGATAAATGGACATGGAATGAAACTAAAGAGATATTTTTAAAGTAAACAATTATATAATGTAACATCTGTTGTAATCACCTTTGTAGGGAATTGATTTTGAATTTATTCTCTGACTTGAAAATGCATAGTATGTACATTTCTTTAACTGAACCTACTTAACATTTTTCAGAAAAGAAGCCACTCCCTGTACTTTAAAAGATAAAAAAATTTTTTGAAGTAGTTTTTTATTTTTAATGAAGTTAAAATTTTTATAATCACTTAGGAAGCAAATAATATCCCCCAAAGGATTTAATAAAAATATTTAATGGATTTTTAATAGATAAGTTAACAAGGATAAGATAACTTATAAATAATTGAAATCCTTTTCTTCCTTTTGAAGACCTAGGACTTCACTTCCTTGATTAGTAGTATGTAATTTGTATATAAACTGGGTATTATAATCAGCAAAGTGGAACCAGTCTACTATCTAGACTGATTGAAGAGAAAGGAATCATTATTAGGGAAACAAAACTTCTGGTCTGACTCAGTGTTCTATATGTTGTTGTTGTCAGACTCCCAATCGTGTCTGACTGTTAGAGACCCCACAGACTGCAGCACTCCAGGCTTCTCTGTCTCTCACCATCTCCCAACTACATAGAAGTAGATGGATTGAATTAAGATGATTTTTCTATCATATTCTGTACTAAACAATATGAGTAGGTGTATAAAGGACTTGTTTTGCTTTGCTTTCGTTTACAAAGCTTTCTTTCAACATTATATAAATTAAATAAAGTTCAGAACAGTCCTCTAGGTTCATTTTGGTGATCAGATAATCTGACGGATGCCTGGAATGAATGACATTTTTAGCTTTAGTGCAGTTAATGGGCACCTTGTTGCTTGCTGAGGGAATGAATTTTAAATGTTAATAAGTCATGGGTTATCTCAATAAAGCAGGTAGAATCTCTTTATTAGAAGAAAAAGACTTGCTTTACCAATTCAAAGCTACAGTCACTTCAGCCTTGTAGAATCTCAGTTTGCTGTAAAATAGGGATTACAGAGCTCTCAGAGAGATGGTTAGGATTATATATCTAGAGGTTAGAAAACAGGTTTAAGAAAGCGTTATGAATTTTGAAGTCCTATACAAAAGGAAGGTAACGTTTGTGAACCCTGATCGAAACTACAATAAAGACAGTTCTTCAACAAAGTTTATGACCACCTTCTCAGTTTCACAGCTATCATTTCCATATGAGAAAGCTATCTGATATAATTTAGGAATCTAGATGACCATTGAGTCCAGCCTTCTGGTTTGCAGACAGGAAAGCCCCAGAGAGGCATGTGACTTGCTCAGGGATGCAAGGTAAAGTCGGGACCAGGTTCCCAGGCCCTTGACCACATCATTCACGCTCTTTTCTCCACCTTTCCTGCTAACTGCAGCCTCTGGTTTGTCATCTTCCTGTGCTCACCCACAGCCCAGCCCTGACTCACTTCCCCTTGCTGTCCCACTATGGTCTCATAGCTCCTCTGCCTCTTTTTTGCTCCAGTGACTGTTCCTGCCACTCTGGCTACTTTGCCTCCAGGAACCCAGATTCTAGGCTTTCTGATGTTGAACGTACCCTCCTTGTTACGTGCCCCACGTTGTCTCTCCTACCCTTGTGCAATCTCCAGACCTCAGTCTCCCTATTCCTTTCACTTCCTATCCCGTCAGTTGCCTTCTGATGTCTCTTGTCTGTAACCCGTGATCACTCATTTTGATGAGACCTTTGGCACCTTACTTTCGTGCCTTTTGTCTTTCTCACCTTGACAACTCCCATCCTTCCTGGCAGGTGATTTCATGCACCAACTTACTGATTTACTGAAGATTGCAGTCCCCCTGCCTCTCCCAGCCTTGTACTTTACCCCAATCGTATTGCTGCTCCATACAAGTGCATGTGACATCTAGTCTGACTGTGAAGAGCCCTTGCCCTCTGGCTTGATAACCCCTCATTTGAAGACCTTGTTCTGGCACCATCATGTTTTGTAAGCGTCTCCTTGTGCTGCAATACAAGGTGGGAGGTGCTGCCTTGTTTTCCCATAATTCTCTGTGCATATCTCTATTATTGATGAGCTTTAATTTTACCTGAAATTATCATTTCAGTTCTAATTTGCACTTTTTAATTGCATCTTTTTCTCACTAGACTTTGAGTCCTAGAGGATAGAGGAATGTATTATAATTTTGTTCTCCAAGTATCCAGCACAAGGATGCTAAAGACAAAGAAATCTGTTGATCTTATCATGACCTCATGACTTAGACATCCTCTTTTCCTTTGCCTCAAGAAGTTTCAGTAACCTGCCCTCAGCATTTTACATCCTCAGTGTGTCCTGATTCCTCAATCATTTGCTATTGCACTTTTGCCTACCTTACTCCACTGAAACTGCTCCAGTGACATCGTAAGTACCCAGTCTGATAGCACTGATTTGGTCCTCAAAGTCCTTTATTTCTCTGAGTAATTGGCACTATTTTAACAAATAACAGCTTCTTAGAATTCTTCTGTGTGATTTCCTGAATCATTTAGGTGCATTTTATTTCCTACTTTGGAAATTTTTATTTCTCACAATAAAGCACTCATGATTTTTTCCCCTTTATTTGATACCTTATGTAGATAGGTAATATGTTACAGTACATTCTATTTATTTCAAACCCAAATTTGTTATTTTTTATATGTTAAAAGATTTTTTTCAAATTGATGATTTGAGGTGATTTATTGCTGTTTTTTTTGGTGTGTGTGTCAGTATACATTCTATTCCCAATGGCCTTTGTTTTAATTTTATGAATTAAAATGGAAAATTATTCATCAAATGTCTGCTTAGATTGGAAAACCAAAACCAGAAACCACCATCAGCAGCAGAAACCCTGTTTCCTATTTTAAACTATATTTTAAAAAGGGTAAGTATTAAAAGTTGTACAGTAATAGGTTGTAGTTTGTTATTTCTGCTCAAGAGTTACCATAAGAGAATCAGTCAAAGAAAAAAGATTTAATGAAGTGAGAACAATTTGAAAAACTGTATACATTATTTAATTTAAATCCATAAACTCTTGAAATTATATATAAAATTTTGTATGTGTTTACATTTTTCTTCTGAGAGGATTCATAACTTTTTAATAGGTTCTCAAAGGGATTTTTGGTGCACACAATGCTAAGAACTCTAGAACATAAGAGCTTCTTATTAATAATATAGCTTGCTTTACATTAATGAAAGACAAAGTAGTGGTATTTTGAAAAGTAAAATGCCTTTTTTCGTAGTTAATCAGTTAAGAAAATCTTTCAATTACTGATTTAATAACCTGACAGTTTTATAAACATAAGATGGCTGAAATGGCTTATTCTAAAATAAATACAGTTTTAACTGTTGATTTCACTTTTCATCAGAGAAAAATAAAAACCCAGCC
Organism: Bos indicus; assembly: GCF_029378745.1. Lineage (NCBI taxonomy): Eukaryota > Metazoa > Chordata > Mammalia > Artiodactyla > Bovidae > Bos > Bos indicus. Next base: position 43,343,205 of record NC_091762.1, on the reverse strand, counting down.
TGGGGGTGGGGGAGGGGAGTCTAAGAGCATTGCTGAAAAAAGGGGACATTTTCTAGGGCACTGATTTTTTTTTTTTTTAATACCTGCTCTGTGAATCAACAAGACAATCACAGTAATCTTGGGGACTTATTTTTAAAAAGATTTAACAGAATATTGACAGAAATGTAATTTAAAGTGTACAAAATGTCCTGCGTGACCCTTTTAGGGTAAAAGGAGGAAAGGGAGTGGGAGTGGGCATGGTGAAATGGATGATTGTATTAGAACAATGACAGTACCTGGCAGATGGTGGGGGCTCAGGGAATGTCCTTGTTGCTGAATGGATCAGTGCAGTAATCCTGTCTGGCAACTGCCAGGGAAGCAGGTACTTCATACAAGAACTCTTGATATAATGATCAGACCACCCTCTTATTACAACTACAAAAACATGTGGAAGATTTCTTCATGAGGTTATCTTCTGTTGTAGGTTCATGGACTTCTGGGGGAAGAAAAGCAAGCTACATTCCAGAGAGAGTTCATATAGTTTTAAAGAGGTTTATCAGGGGTGCTGAAACAGTGTGATCATACATAGAGTTTGCAAGGCCTGGAGCCTTTATGCCCATTCACAATCCTCAAGCAAGAAAACCCCCTTTTATAGAGCAACCCCAAATGCCTTCAGTTATTTTATCAGCCTGATCGAATAATCTTTATGAGCAACTGTTCTTGACATTTTGACTTCTGCTTTAATCGAGGTGCCGTTTAATTGAAAGAAACGTACTGGGTTTGAAACAAAATGGACCATAAAGAGACACTGTTTTCTTTTAAAAGAAACTATTCAACCTGCTTTATTTTAGCTCTGAATAAAAACATAAACCATATTTTGTTTTGCACAGCCAAAGAAAATTTTCAAGAATATCCCTTTCCTGGGAAAGTTGGAGGTAAAACATGTAGAGGTCATGGCTGCTCATAGGAAGACCTGTTCATTTTATCGCTTTTGCAATGGGATGACCACTGGTTGCTATGGAGACGCTGATTGCTGAGGCCATTACTGGGCTAGACTAGTCACCTGTAAGAGAATGATGCCTTGGTCACCGTGGTCCCTGTGCTGTAATCTACTTAATCTGACCACCATCATTGGCAGAGCTTGCTTGTTTAGGGAAGTGCATGGGCTCTTTTTTTTTATTAAAGGGCATATTATCCAGGCTGCACTAATATCTTCTTTAGCTCAACCAGGCTGATTCATACAGCTTGGGAAACACCACATTCTAACCACACGACTTGAAGATTTTACTTTTAAGCATGGCAAGCAACTTTACCAAATGGCTGCCCTCTGAAAATCTGTGTCTTTAAATTGGCCATTAACTCTTTTGTTTTTGTATTTTCTGGCTTTGAGCTTAATTGTATCCCCTTTGATTTTGAATGGTTATGTAGTTCTGACCTAACTGAAGAAGTGCATGATTTGTGTCTGTCATCATAATCCAAGGATAGCCTGGTGGTTCTGTGATTTGTGTAACATGTCATCATTTTCTCTCTCTCTGAGTTGCCGTGGCTTGTTTTTCACAGTGACCTCACTAGAATGCAACCTTTCACATAGCTTTCCTTCCTGAGATAGAAAATGTCTGCCTGGAGTCAGTATCCTCATTTTCATTTGTGTTTTTCTACGATTGCAGTCATTGTACTTTGGTTTACAAGTACCATCAAACATTTATATGCTGTGTTACATACTCTTATGATGTACATAAGAGTAGTAGAACTTTAACTCTCACTCAGGGAAACAGTATAGATCTGGAAATTTCCATAGCTTTGCTTAGGTTAATTGATAGATGTTCAATACTGAATCCCATCTTTTAGCTAGTATTTTTTTTACCTTGTTAAATGAAACAGTTATTGTATCTGTAATTAAGATTACTCCATTGGTCCTTCCTGTGCTATGAATGCATCCCTAGGTAGTTATTCTCTTCTGTTTGTCATAAGCCTTGGCCAATATTTCCCCCTCATTTAGCATCAGATATTCATTGAACTGTGAGCCTTATGAGGCTAGAGACTGGGGTTCTGCTCCCCTTGTTACCATGTTGCTCAGTGCTGTGCTTGACACACAACAGCTACTCAGTTCATGCTGAGAGAACCATTAGAACTGTCTTCAGCTGCAGTATCCCGGTACCCAGATTCAGCAAACTGATTACCTGTGGGCTGCTTCCAGTCCACAGACATTTTTTGGGAAGGGAGCATGAATGCTGTTTAAAAATTTTGAATTCATGGTCAACATTGCAATTTATGAAATTCTTCCTTTATTAAACTATGAATTTCTGACTTCTGTTACATATTGTAGCATCTGATTATGGGCCCAGACTCCTGCACGAGAGCTGGGTCTGCTTTGGGCATACTTTTCTAGTTTGCCAACTGACCCACCTCAAATTCGTGGCCACTCAGAGCATCTGAATTTGGAACCTCTGGAATTACACCATTTAAAGCAGTTTGGTTACTGAATCAGTAAAGGAACTTTTTCCTTAGGTGTTACCAGCTGGAATGTAATAATGTACAAATTGTAGTAAATGTTTCTGAGAATCTGGGGAAATGTGTTTTTTATAACATGCTTTAAAAAGTCATATGGCATGATTTGGAGTTCCTAAAAGAATTTAAATGTCTCTTGGAGCTACTTGACCAGATGGACAATATGTTAGGGTCCATATAGTGCATTTCCAGGTGTTGGGCTTATTCACACATTTTCATGCAGCTCTTTTTCAAGATTTAGCAATATGTTAGCACAGTAGAGGTCAGTCTGTGGTCCCTGGACCAGCAGCCTCAGTATCACTGAGGAACTTGTTAGAAATGCAACTTCTTGGGCTCTTCCCTGCTAAATCAGAAACTAGGGGTGGGGCCCAGCAATCTGTGTTTTAATAAGCCCTCCAGGTGACTCCGAACCAGTCTGTTAAGAGAATGAAATGCAGCATAATAATATAGTAATAAAATATAATTTAGATTGAAATTTAGTTTTGTTTTTTTTTTTTTCTGAAAAGTTTTAAAATTATTGACCACTTCAACCTGAGAATTATTTAAATTTCGAACCATGAAGCTTGTCATGGCCTTATGATTGAGAGTTAAAGTTTACACATGTTATCAAGCTCAGAGAGTTCTGAATTTCTCCTGTCCGCCACACTTGCAGAGAGCGTTCAACTCTCTATGATCTGACCTTGGAGCTCTGGGTCAAGTGTGGTAAACCAGGCCCTCTATGGCTTCAGGCTTATGTTCTCTTGGTAAAAGAGAAACACTGCTTGCCTGTTACACTGTAGCCTTGCCCAGAACCTCCTGTTTGGGATTTGCTGTGTCTGGTCAAACTGGACGCCTCTGGCCCTGTCCTACTGCTTTGAGAAATGATGGAATGTAGCAACTGATCAGTAAATATTAGGTTGTTGTTGCTGTTATTATAAAGGAGAGTCCACTTAGTTAAGAAGATTCAGAAGGCTATATATTCCAGTTTCTAGATATAAATCTACAATATAGTATAAATAGTGGCTGCACATTAGAATTTGCAATGAGTCATATGCAGTCTTGCTGCACAGCAGATGAACAGTCCAGAGGTCGTAGTATTCCTTCTGTGACATCCTCCCCTTTATATTTAAGACTATATCCATTTGTTTCACTAGTTTATAACTTTGCTATTGTACACAGTGTTTTTATAGTCTCAAAGCTTTTCATGTAAAGCAGGAAGAATCTGTAATAGAGCAAGGAACTCACTGGAAGCCAGAGGTGATGGTATGATTTAGCAAGTAATGTCCATGAGGGGTTTGGCCAGCACACTGGACTCTAGAGGAGACAGGCCAGGTAAGGAAGAGGCAACTGTCCAATTTGGAGGCAGGAAGTTCTCTTGATATTAGGGCAGAACTTGAGAAAATACCTACAGGGCTCATTTATAAAACAGAGTCCTATGGCTGCACACTGTACCTTTCTTCTCTTGTGTGGTAAAGTTCTACCATGAAAGTTCTCAAAGGATGAGCCACATGTTCCTCTAAAGGCACTTTAGTCATCAGTGTCTCCAATGGACGGTATTGTTCCTTCTAGAGCAGTTTGATATGTAATAGGTAGTTTGTGTGTGTGTGTGTGTTTTAAAGAAAAAGGGCATGTTTAATATTTGGAAGGAGGAAACATTAAAGAGTTTGTGTATATCAGCCCAATCATGTAAAGCACCACTAAACAACTGGCAGAATGTTTTGTTATCCCTGAAAAATTCATGTGAGTAGCAGAATATCTCCTCTGTTGAACAGCATTGCTGCTGCAAGACTGGGGCAGGCCGACCCGTAAGAGGAAGGCCTGGCTGTGACAAGGAGGGAAATTAGGACAAGGCTTGTAATGTCTAAGCTTTTTCTCTGTTGTCCTTCACTTTGAATTAGTTTTGATTCCCTGAGTGAGAACTCAACTCTGTGTGACCTGAGATACTGGGCAAGCTTCACTGAACAGATCGGTTTTTGACTGTGTGCTTTTGAGAGTTAACTGAGAAAAACACTAGAATTCCAAAATCGCTAAGCAAAATAAATACTAGGAGTTTTAGAAACATCCCTGGAAATCAGATAGAAAACTCTCATTTAAAAAAGTTCGTTATTGTAATATACTGCATGGTGACTACAGTTGATAATACTCTATTGTAAATGTGAAAGTTGCTAAGAGAGTAAGTCCTGAATGTTCTATCACATGAGAAGGAAATTTTGTGAATAGGTATGATGACAGATGTTTTAAAAAGTCAATTATGTTTCCATCTCATAGGCAGCTTCCCATAGGAGGTATTTTAAAATAGTTTAAATTTCTAGGTAGATTTTATAAAGACTATTCCTTATCTGATGTAATTTCTTAAAGCTTTTAAGGTAAATTATAAAGCCCTTAAATTTTTACTTTGTATTGTATTTACTTAAAAATTATATAGAGAGTGAAAAGAAAATTTCCTTCAGAATTCTGTCCTCAGTTTAATGGTTCCCATTGCAGGGTGGTGCTCTGCACTCCGTATACTTTAGAATTAGAGAGAAAAGCAAACAAATACAGAAAATTCAAGAACAAGCCAACAGTAAAGACCATTGGCGATAAGAGTACAGCCGTATGAGTTTGTCACTGTTGGCAAGTAGATTTGTAAAATAAATTTAATTCCACATTATTTAATGATAACTTAAGTAGTTTGTCATGAAACCTAAACTCTTAGTAGAAAAGAGCCTCCAGACAGGTAATTTAAACTTCCTCACAGGTGTGTTAGAGAGTCAGGAAATAAAAATAGTGAGAGACTGGGAGCCAGAAGAGCTGAGTCCTTGTGTTCCATCCGACTCATGTTAATGGAGGCCTGGGCTTTGTAAGGCATTCTTTAGGTGGCTTGGGATTTAGAGACCATAGAAGAAGCTTAGGTTTTAAGAGCCTTGATTCTCCTTTCAATAAATATAACTTATTGATGGAGATAAATCACTGGCAAAAACAAAGACACAAACAAGAAATGTCCAGTAGATAATGTAGTTCCAGTGGAGGAAGCAAGTAGGCAGGTGTCAGGACCATTGATGGTGACCTTGAAGTCTTTAGATAACTTGTGTGCATTAACTTGACTGAACGGAATTGAATAAAATGTACTCTTTTATTTTTAAAATGAACTCAAACTTTATTTCGTAGGGGTATTTTAGTAAGCTTGTTTGGAAATAAGGACTTTGGTACTAAGATACTCTCTTAGAGGCAGACACTTATTTTTCAAAGTTTAATTTCAAAGAGCAATGCTATTTTCAGAATATGAGCCTTGGTTATCAAAGACATGCCTGAATTGGGGCAGTGAGGGTTTCCAGGCTCACAACCATGAAACTAATTTTCTTTGGTTACATGTTAAAGCCAGAATGTTGTAGTTTCATCTTAGAATTGACTTCAGAGTTTTGAAAGAGTTTCTTTTCCTTATAGAAAATAGCAGGGTAAAGAAAGGTATATAGTTGAGTTCTTACATTTTTAAGAAGAAAGAAAGAGAAGTCACTCAATCACGTCTGACTCTTTGTGACCCCATGGACTGTAGCCTACCAGGCTCCTCTGTCCATGGGATTTTCCAGGCAAGAATACTGGAGTGGGTTGCCATTCCCTTCTCCAGGGGATCTTCCCAGCCAAGGGATTGAACCCGAGTCTTCCGCATTGCAGGCGGATGCTTTACCTTCTGAGCCACGAGGGGCTTCCCTGATGGCTCAGAAGCCTCATTATCTACATTTTTAAAGGGGCTCTCAAAGCACATATTCTGTGGGTTGTAGTCAGGGTGTAAAGTATAAAAAGCTGCTTTGGCAGTAGCAATGAATTTATAGATAAATGTTAAAATGCATTTATGTGTCTATATTTTTAGAATCATTTGTCTGTTTTGAAATATGAGGAAAACCAAATAACTGTTTTGAAATATGAGGAAATCGAGCTGTATCATGTTTTCATTGTTTTATGTTTGAGTTTATTAATAATTTTATTTTATTTTAATGGATCTTTTAATTTTTCCCTTCTTTTCATGTTTAGCATGTATACAAAATACTGTGTTGCTTATTTTGGATTTGTTTGAGCATGCAGCATATTGCCTGGCGAAGAGCAGCAGGTGCTTAATAACTGTTCGTTTGAATCCATAAATTTAGTGTATGGCTATTGTGTTAAAATGTTTGCTGGCGTAATCCTTTTGATGGTTCATCTTTTTCCATTAATCATTTATTTTCAGATAATGGGGATTTTTATAGAATGTTATAAAAAGAAAATATTAATATTGACACTCTAGTTAATATAGGCATTTAAAATTTTTTAAAGAGGAAAATAGATTGGTTGGCACATTTAAAAAGAAATGGCATAATGTAAAAAGTAAAGATAACTTTTCTGGGAGTGAATATAGTATGCTAGGGAATGAAAAATGATGAATAAATTTTACATACAAGATCAAGTGTAAATCTTCAAAAATGATTCTGGCTAATACAGATCACAATAATTTAATTATTTCCTACTGTGTTAGTCTCCTTTCTTGAAGAGAAACATATTTGATATAGTGTCAGTTCTTACATGATGATTGAGCTATAAAATGTCTGAGCTGGTAACCTTCCATCCTGTAATACTTATACACCGATGCCCCGGAAATTAAAAAATTGTTAAATGTCACTGATTATGACACGTCTCTGTACTTTAAGAGATGATGTTTTTTTGTATGGTGTTTCTGTGGTCACACTAACTCTTTTTATTCCCTCTTTCTAGTCATACAGTTTATCGAGAAAGAGAATAGTGCACTACACCTGTTTTGACCAACGGAAAAGAGCAAATGCTGCATTTTTGATAGGTGCTTATGCCGTAAGTACTTTTTTTGTGATTATTTTCTATAATCAGGCCACTGGAATATTAACACTGTCAAATAAAATCCAGGACGCTTTTTCAGTGGATTTGGGAGATGATGAAGATTATTAGCAACTTGCAAATTGATCTGGAATGGAAAGCGTGGACCGATATTGATGAACCATTTACTCTTGGGTCTTCTTTTCCAGTAGCTAATGAGAGAATCTTGGGACTAAAACATATAGCTTGTATCCCACAGTTGTATAGGTGTTTTATAAAAAGAAAGGATATTTACAGGAAAAAATATATACTAGAAGATGATTAAAGACTGTTAAGGGTTTCCTCTTAGGAATAAGAGGAAATCTTTAATTGCATGGGGGAGGATTATTATTATTGTCAGTCCCTTTATTCATCTATACAAGTGTTTACAGTAAGCAAGCTGAATATAAATCCTGCATATATTACAGCTTCCCTAATAACTAGACATGGCTTTTCAAAATTAATCTTGATTAGAAATTTTGTCCTCTGAAATGTAAATGTGAGTTCTACATGAATGTGCTACACAATTTTGGTGTGGACACTTCTAGAATTTTCTATACATACTAGGATTGGGCAGGAAGGGGAGAGAGGTGTCCTTTTCCTTCTCATCCTTCGGGAGAGTCTGTGTCTCTAAAGCCTGGAAGCTCACTGCTATGTGACCTTTCAAGGGCCTTCTTCTGAAGACCCTGACCAAAGGAGGCACCGGCTACCAGACATCAAACTCTGCCACATCAAACCAAAAGCTCTGAGGGGAAGAGCCCAGCTGTGCTGTTGCAGAGACTGTCAGCTGTTGCACGGTGTGGGCTGAGAACAGTGGCAGGCTGACAGCCAGCCTGTGGCCTGGGGCCTTGTTTCCAAACGGAGGTATCCAGCTCTGCCCACCATTTCTCATCAGGATGTGGCTACCAGAAAGCCTTGGGCCATCCCTGGTGGTACCTTTCTTTCTCGCTCTGTAGACAGCATGCTCTAGTACTTGGAATCATGACTAAGAATCAGAAACACCGCTATTCATCCTGAAGTGGCTCTGGGATGATGGGTAAACCACTTTATCTTTCCTAGCTTTACTTAGTTTCCTTATCTGTTAAATAAGAGGGTTGGATATAATGAGCTCTAAGTTTCCTCCCAATTCTGAGGATACTAGGATTATTTGTAGTGCCAGCCAGGCTCTTGCTTTTATTTGGAGAGCATGCATGAAAAGCTGGCCATTGGCATGAAGGTTCAGTGAAGTGCTGGTAAGCTGAATTAAGCTGGCATGCTTATTTTTCACTTTACCTTTGATGACTGCTATTTATTTGAAACTGATAATTGACACTGTGTATTTAGAATATGGAGAGTCTGCAATAACCTCTGGATTCAGGCCATGTAAACATCGTATCTTGCTGAGGGGTTTTGTCCTACCTTTGAGCGTGTTATTTCTTGAGGCCTTTATCACAAGTAATTGTCATCAGGAAGAGGCATCTGCTGCTCCCGCCTTTCCTTCCTCCTCTTCCCCTCTCTCCCCACTTCTTTCTTTTTTTTCTTTCTTAGTGCCTGTCCTTCCTGTTTTTAGTGACATCCTTAAGTTCAGCATGGTATCTTAGGGATTTTGATCGGAAGTTTAATTCTAACAGATGTGTTGAGCTTGGGGGTAAAATATATCTTCTATTGCAGAAGTTTCCACCACTTTAAAGCAATCAAATGAGAGGAAAGCAGTCTGGGGAAGTGCTGAGGGCAGCTTGAGCTTGTCTTACAGGCTGTTACAGTCCTGAGAAGCAGGGTAATTATTCTTGTATTAGTCATTTCCCAATTGATTTTCTTTTCTAATTTTAGAAATGTGTTCCCCAGGAGGCTTTTGGACACAACACTTAATAAAAATGAAAACCAGGAGTTGCAATCTTTCCTGAAAGATAATTTTATGCTTTACTTTGTATTGTATGTGTGCATTTAATTGTTGATTCAGATATCTTAAGAAGACAGTAGTGGCATTATACATCTCAGCTAAGTTTCACATATATTACATTATTGCTATTGGGATAAGTCATAATCTCCCAGGGGAATCTTCTTGGACATAAAAGACTTTGACTTTGGAACAGCTGTGTAGTCAAATGGCATGAACTATGTACCTGTGTTTTTTTCAGAGTCCCCAGCAGTAAAGGTGTCACCCTTTTTGAAATGTGGTTATCATTCTTCTATCAAGGGTCATTGACTACTAAAAATATTTTGTACTAAGACAAGACTTTTTCTCTGAACCTTAGTTTTCTCATTAGTAAAATTTGATTAGTACCAGGGTTTTCTAGTCTGTCTCACAGGATTATTATCAAAATCAAATATCTAACTGCCTGTTGGATAGCCGCATATCTAAATGATATCTCACATTTATTGTGGCACAATTTTTAAAAATTTATTTTTAATTGGGGGATAATTGGTTTACATTGTTGTGTTGGTTTCTGTTGCACAGCAACATGAATCATCTGGAAGTGTACATATAGCCCCTTTGTCTTGAGCCTCTCTCCCACCCCACCCCTCACCCCTCTAGGTTGTCACAGAGTGCCAGGCTGAGCACCCTGTGCTATACAGGTACTTCCCGTTCGATATCTGTTTCACACTTGACGGTATATATGTGTCAGTGTTTCTCTCGGTTCGTCCCACCCTCTCCTTCCCGCTATGTCCACAAGTCTGTTCCCTACATCTGCCTCTAATCTTGGCAGACATTTTTACTCCTCTCCACAAATCTATTTATTCCCCGACTCATTGAGTTTTTAAGTAAATGAGCTACCATCAGCAACTTACTGAATCAAAGGATAGTAGTCATTTTGATTCTTGTCTCCTCCACATTATACTCATCAGTAATTTCTAACTCTAAAACCTGTACTGAGTCAGAATGCTTCTTTTCATCTCTGTTGCTGTCACCAGTCCAAGCCGCTGTCACTGTTCATGTGGCTGACCACCACAGCTTCATACATCGTCTCCTTTTCACACCCTCGCTTTCCTTTAGTTCAGTTGCCACACAATTGTCAGAGTAATGTTCTAAAACTATAAATTTGATCATTACCCTCTTTCAAATCTGTCTAATGTTTGCTCACTGTTCTTGGCATGAAATTTAGTCTCTTTACCCAATGCCATTAAGATCTTCCCTCATCTAGCCCTTTCTACCTCTGTGGTCTCCTTTCTACCTTTCTACCTCTCCTTTCTACCTCTGTGATGCCTTTTAACCATGACATCACAAGCTTATTCCCACCACAAGGCTTGGTATTTCTGTTCTCTCTCTCTGGAATGTTTTTACCTCAGACATATACATTCCTTCTTCCTTCTGATCTTATATCACCTCCTCAGAGAGACTTTCTCTCAACTTTTACCTTGCTTCCCCCACCTCCAGTACCCTCTGGCCCTTGATGTTTCATTTATTTATTTTTACTGCACTCTACTACTTGAAACTCTCAGGTCTGTTGGTGTACTTACTTTTTTATTATCTCTTTCCTAGACTATAAAGTAGGGACCTTGTCAGTTTTGTTCATTGCTGTGTCTAGGAAATGATAAAATATTTAATCAAGAGTTAGGCCCAGGCATTCACTAGTTGAACTGGAAGCTGGCCACAATGGAGCCTTCCTGCTGTGCTGAATCATGGGGAAGTCCAGGGTGGAGGGTGTCCCAGGGAAGAGACAAGGTGGCTAGCAATGAGGGGTGGGAGGGGGCTGTGCTGGGTTATTTGCCACTGGTATGAAACTGTTTCAGTACTTGAACACTGAGCATCAGTTTAGAACTGTGCCCAGTTGGTGGCAGGTGCTCCATAAGTACCTACTGAATGAATGAATAATGAAATGATAAAATATGAAAGAAAGAAGGAAGATAACTTCCTTTGGGTCACTTCAGAGAGAAACTGAAAACGATCAAATGGAATTAATTGGATATAGCTTAAAGTTGTATCTTCCTCATTACTAGAAATACTTGCAGTAATGACTGAGCCAACCATGGCCTTTAAAAATGCAGGATCAAAGTAAAGGTTATGGACCAAGGGAAGTGTCTGTATACAAAGTCACATCACTACTTTACTTCTCTTTTTTCTCTTTTGATAAACTTTTTTTCACTTATTTTTGTTATGGTGAAAAACACATATCATGCAATTTACTATCTTAATCATTTTTTCTTTGTTTCTTTTTTAATTATTTTTTAATGAGTTATAACTGACATAACATTATGTTGGTTTCAGAGGTACAACAAAATGATTCAATATTTGTATGCATTACAGTATGATCACCACAACAAATCCAGTTAACACCTGTTGCCATATATAGTTACCAAAATCTTTTTTTTTGATGAGTCTTAAGCCTTTTTAAGTGTATAGTTGAGTGGTGTTAGGTACATTCATATTGTTGTACAATTATCATACCTTGCTTTTGAGTATGACAATTTGTGCAAACATTATGTACCTGTAGAGTCAGGGCTTTCTGTGGTTTCTCTGTTAAATCATGACTTTAAGTATGTCACAGAAGCTTTCTTTTTTGTGTGTTTCTCTTTCCTTATCTGTAAGTGAGGGGGAAACTTTTTATGTTCTATCTCCTAGAATTGTCATGAGTATCAAAAAGGAGATAAAATACAGAACATCACATTCAGTAGGAAATCCACAAACCCTTCTCTGTGAGTGATCTGAAAGCCAGAGTTGTTGGAATGATGTGGCCACTGGAGATCACAGTGACACTTCCCAAGGGACAGACATCCATTTCAGGGAAGTCCCCACTCATGAAGCATCTCTTTACCCCTTAAGCTGAGCCATTGTGGACCTTAAGATGCAGGGTTCAAATTTTAAAAACAGATCAACTCTTTTGAAAAGAGGTTTTCCCTTCCAGTACAATACGCAGTGCAGTTTCAGAGTTAAGAAGCTTAGATCATTATATCATCCAGAATACTCTCAGATGAGTTTAAAGAAGATGGCTTTTGAAAAATTATAAGCATGAGTTAATTAGGTTCTTGCTACATGCTTGAAAACCAACTCCTCACTGATTTTTATACTGTTTTCAGTTCGTAGAGGGCTTCCCTGGTGGCTCAGACAATAAAGAATCTGCCTGCAATGCAGGAGACCAGGGTTCGATCCCTGGGTTGGGAAGTTCGCCTGGAAAAGGGAATGGCTACCCACTCCAATATTCTTGCCTGGAGAATTCCATGGACAGAGGAGCCTGGTGGGCTAAAGTGCATGGGGTTGCAAAGAGTCAGACATGACTGAGTGACTAACAATTTAAAGATGGCTTTTGAAAATTTATAACCATGAATTAATTAGTTTCCTGCCACATGCTTACAGACCAGATCCTCACCGATTTCTGTATTGCTTTCAGTTCACAGAACTGTGCTAAACAGGTCAAGGGGAATTTGCAGAGGCCATAATGATTGAAGGACTGGAAAATAATTCAGGGTTAAAGAATTAAGAATTTTTTCAGATATGTGGAAGATACTTAAACAAAGATGGTAACCACATTATATGTTCCTTAACACATTTGTTGAGGTTTCAGATTGCTCAGTAAGGGGTCTAATTATGGATTAACTGGGACTGGCCTGACCCAGATGTCATGTCTGGATCAGGGATGACAAAGCTAAGGTTTGTAGACTTTCTAACCATGTCTGTGTCTGCTGTTCCCTCTGTAGACTATACTTAAGGCCTTAGCAGTTGCATTATACCTCTAAGTCTACTACTAATTGCAAAGAAGCCCTTCTGCCTCTGGTGTAGAGGCTGAGAGCAAAGACTTCAGCGGAGCCACAGCTTGGCCTTGAATTCACTTGTTATTTGTATGTCTTGACCAAGTTCTTTAACTCATCCAAACTCCTGCTTTTTCCATCTTTAAAACAGAGATGATAACATCCCACCCAACATAGTTGTGGTGAGGATTGAGGAGGTCATGCTCATGAAGGGGTCAGGGCAGTGCCTGGCCTTGCGGCATTGTAAGCACTTAGGAACAGCTGGTGCTCTAGGAGGGAAAGCTGTGTTGCTTTCCAGATTGTTTTCTAAGCTGTTGTCTTACTTCCCCTGAAGAGCCAAGGCTGCTCTCCTCTTTTTGTCTTCCTTCCTTTCCATCTATTTCATACTTGATCCTTCCTTAACTCAGTGACACTCATATGGTTGTTACTCTGATGTGACTTAGAATAATTCACTGGAAGGTGTGAAGCTGTGCGTATGAGTTCTTTTTTTGCCTCCTAGGATGAAGTATAACCTTTCAAAACTGGTAAACAGACCAATCACAAGCACTGAGGTTGAAACTGAAATAAAAAAATCTTCCAGCAAACAAAAGCCCAGAGCCAGGTGGCTTCACAGGCGAATTCTACCGAAAGTTTAGAGAAGAGCTAACAGCTGTCCTGCTCAAACTCTTCCAGAAAATTGCAGAGGAAGGAAAACTCCCAAACTCATTTTACAAGGCTACCATCACCCTGATAACAAAACCAGACAAAGATGCCACAAAAAAAGAAAATTACAGGCCAATATCATTGATGAATGTAGATGCAAAAATCCTCAACAAAATTTTAGCAAACAGAATCCAATAACACATTAAAAAGGTCATACATCATGATCAAGTGGGCTTTATCCCAGGGATACAAGGATTATTCAGTATATGCAAATCAATTTGATACACCATATTAACAGATTGAAAGATAAAAACCATATGATCATCTCAATAGATGCAGAGAAAGCTTTTGACAAAATTCATTACCTGTTTATGATAAAAATTCTTCAGAAAGTTGTTTGTATTCTAAAGGAAGAATTTGCCCAAACCAGATGAATTTCTCACTTTTGAAATCTGTGTTCAGGTATTTGTTAGTTCAGTAAATATTTATTTAGTTCAGATGAGCTCTACTCAGCATTGTAGTGAACTCTGGGAAATAAAAAATAATTAAAGACAAAAAGAAGGAATGCCTAGCTTTAAAATAGGGCAACAGATGAGCAATAAATAAGTTTGGGAAAATGTGTAGTAAGTGTCAAATTTGAATAAATATTCATTCAAAGAGTGTTTTTCCAGCCCTTGTAATACATGAGACCTTGTTCTAGGAGTTGAGGATACTAAGGTGAACAGCTCCCTGCCTTCTGGTTTGGGTGTGGGCAGACCGTCAAACCTGGAGAGATTTGAGAGGAATTAAGGATGACCAGTCCCAGTGGGCCAAGTTGGAAAGGGAGAATCAGACAGGGAGCATGGCATGGAAGGGAGGATGCTTTTGGTGGTGGTGGTGGGGCAATTAGGAGAAGATAGAAAATGATTAAATTATTCTAAACATCTCTTTGTAAAGAGGACAATTTAATGAATTCAATCTAAAAATTGGCATAACCACATTATAGAAGAAAAGTAGGAAACTTCTCTTGCAATTATAGCTCTCTAAAGAAAGAAAGTGAAAGTGAAGTTGCTCAGTCATGTCCGACTCTTTGTGACCCCATGGGCTGTAGCCTACCAGGCTCCTCTGTCCATGGGATTTTCCAGGCAATAGTCCTGGAGTGGATTGCCATTTCCTTCTCCAGGGGATCTTCCAGACCCAGGGATCGAACACCGGTCTCCAGCATTGTAGACAGATGCTTTACCTTCTGAGCCACCAGGGAAATCTGAGTCTAGCTCTCTAAGCTTAGGCATAATTGCAGTGTAGTTTTGTGAACTGTTTTTCACTTGGTCTAATGGGGTTACAGAGTCAGACGCAACTTAGCGACCAAACAACAACATGTGTTTTGCCTTTTTTGCTACCTACATGACCAAATGGAGAAGGAAATGGCAACCCACTCCAGTGTTCTTACCTGGAGAATCCCAGGGACGGAGGAGCCTGGTGGGCTGCCGTCTGTGGGGTTGCACAGAGTCGGACACGATTGAAGCGGCTTAGCAGCATCAACAGCAGCAGCAGCACATGACCAAATAATATTCCCTTTAGAGTACATACCATTTTTAACATTGTAGATTCCTTTCAAAATTTTTTGTAATGTGACAAACAACTTTCTGCATTATAAATGCTTCTTTTTCTGGATTTTCATCTTTAGATTGCCACAACTGTGATTAATAGTCTTTTATTTAAAAACAAATCAGCATTAGTTTAGGCTCTTGAAGTGTATTACCATATTTAAGCTAGTTTTAACTAAATTTGTTATCATGTGAACTCTTCAGTGTCATATACCTTTGCATAATGGGTATTTAAAAATGGTAAATATGTGTGTGTGTTTAAACCATTGGAAGACTGTAAACCAGGCCAGCTAACTCTAAATTTGTTTTTGTCTTTATTTTCTGGACCAAGCATGTTCATTTCCTTAATCTCTGACTCATAATTCATCCATAAATTGCAATTTCAGAACTGCTTTAAGTTGTCATTAAAAAATTATAGATTAAACAAATGTTATTTCAAATGTAGAAAAAAAAATAAAATGTAGGTAAAATTATCAAGAAAAATGTTGGTTCAAAACAAGAAGGTGTTTTCCTTAAATACTTTTAAAATAGTAATAAAGCGGATGTCAGCTACCAGTGTTCTGTCACCCTCTGTGGCTTCTTGGTAAACCTACCAGGTAGCGTTTCTTCTGCTTATAGAAATCGTGGAGGAAGGGAGGAGTGGCCCATGGTTGGGGCAGGGCAATATCCTGTTTGCAGTTCCTTCCTTTTATAGCTTGATAGGCAAGAATGCTATTGTGATGGTGCCTGTAAATGGGCCAGAGAGGCTTTTATCCTTGCAGGCTAGTATTTTTGGTATCTTTAAGCAGGTCAGACGCCCTAAAATCATACAGCATTTTCAATTTCAAACTCTTTGAACTTGGAAATTCTGTTTGTCTTCTGCATGTGGATAGAGCAGTATCATCTTTTTCAATTCTCCTTGCATATTTCGGTTAAGCTGTGGGCTAGAAAAATCAGCAGTTTGCTTTTCACTTGTGGAAGGTTTGATTCTCAAGTTTAACTGAGTATGTCTTTTTTAGTATTTTTTTTTTCCTTTTCTCCTTCTAACAAGTTTCCTCTGTGTTGTAAACACACACACACACACACACACACACACACACAGTATTTAGGACTATACATTTCAGGGCTGATACTATGTCTGCTCACCCAGTTTTGAATCCTATAGTCTTGAAAAGACATATACTTTCTATCCGAAAAGCTTGTGTCCATTTGTTTCATTTACATACTGAATTAAGGGGATATATATTTGTAATGTAACAGGGAACTTCATTTTGTTCCCACAATAGCCCCAGAGTCTAGAACAGTGTCTGACATATCCTAAGTGCTCAATGAACACTTGCGTGAATGACTGAATACTTAATTGATAAGCATTAGTAACATTGGACAATGTTAATTGGGGTAGATGGATAATGATGTAATGTACATTGGATAATGATAATTTATCCATTTGTTTATGGATAAATAAATTATGTCCCACAATTCTTGAAAGTTTGATATGGAGCAATTAAAAAGCTCGAGTGCTTAAAAATAAACTATGAAGTTAGTACTAATTACAGAAATAACAAGAATCACAGTGTTTTGAGGCATTATTTTTTAAAGTTACTGAGTAAAATAAGATGTTTTTATAGGTCTCTAAAATTTTAGAATTGAAATGGGCTTTATTAATATATACAAACATTTGAAATCAGTGTTATGGGTGATAGTCTTCATTTTTAACCCCAGCATTATTTCTGTTTTTCTCAATAGGGGAAAATCCTTATTTATGCATTGTCAGATATTTTTAAACAGTTGTCCTTGAACTTCCAACATACTTTTCAGTAAGAACTAAGTCAAAAGCTCAAGAAAAGAATACTGGAAAAGGAAAGAAGCACTGAAAGCCCCTGAAGACATTATCTGTTACATCGTGTAACTTGGTGCTAAAAACACCCAAAAGACTCAATTTTCAGAACCACTGAAGTATCTCTGTAAGAAACTAAGAAAAAAATCTGCTCCAGTATTGCTTTCTCAGATGGAGAATCTCAGCCCAGAGAGGTCAAGTGTCTTGCCCAAGGTCAAATCCAGTTAGTGAAAGAGAAAGACTAGAACCTGCCCCCAAGTTCCCGGTTGGGGGTATATCCCCTCACAGCAGGAAGCTGAGCAGTGCCAATCTTGGAATAATACCGTCTGTAAACTAAGTGAAAGCGAAAGCAAAAGCCGCTCAGTCTTGTCTGATTCTGTGACCCCATGGACTATACAGTAGTCCATGGAATTCTTTAGGCCAGTTCTGCAAAAGAATCAAAGCAGCATTCAGTGTGGAAGGGTAGAATTTTTCCATTGGAAAGCAGCGTTTCAAATACACTGGTCACGCAGTTTCTCTTCCAGGCAGCACACTGCTGATGGAGCTAACACATGTTTGTGTACAAACCAGGTGAAATGTCAATTTTCCTCACATTTGCTTTAGTGATGTCTGTGGATGTCCCCAAGTAGTTCAAAGTGTCAGGAGTGATAGAAACACAGGAGAACTGAAGAGTGACATGACATAGTTTAGGGTGATATTAAGGACTGGGTCTTTATAAGCTTTTTTTTTTTTTTACTATAATCAATAGTAAGAAACATATTTTACATTGCAGCTTAGTTCACATACACACACACACACACACACACACACCATTCACATGAATAATTGAAACAAAAGATTAGTGAAACAATTCTTACATTATGATGGGTGAGGTATAATGATGTTTTATATTCTGTCCTATTTTATTGAAAAAAAAGAAAAGTCTTTATCCATTAAATTGATTTTGTTTCTCACAGCCATTGGAGAATCTGTGCTTAGATCTGAATTACTGTGCTTACTGCTTACTGGGCTTAGATCTGAAATGTGTTTGGATGTTTTTTAGGGCACTGATTTTGGCATTGAATGTGCAGGTGATTGGGTTAGCCTTCAATTAAAATGAACAGCTTAAGGAAATCGAAAGTGTTCTGAACTCCTCAGAGGTCCTCTCTAAATATCAAGATGTACTGCTGGCTCCCACATGATTTTCATTCAGTTGCTACTTGATCCTTAGAAAAATCTGAGTTTGGTTTAAGCCCTCAAATAATACAGTTTATCGTTTCATATCGCACTTCCATTTGAATCTCTCTGTTTTCCTCAAACTCCTCTCCTACACATCCCCTTCTTCCTGGTAGTCCGAGTGTGCATTTATTCTTTGGGGACAACCTTGAATGAGAAACGCCTGTGCTTGGGTCAGCTGTGGGGGCCCTGAGGAGCCAGCAATGAGCCTGCCTCTGGCTCTGTTATGTGAGTGCCTTTCCAATTTAATTTATAAATTTGTGCTCGTGGCATATAATACCCCATTGACCTCATGATGTCTAATCTTAAACCTTAGGTTTATAAGGGTTTTTGAATGCATACTTTTTTTGTAATGTGCAGTTTCACATTTATTAAACAACACAAGCAGATTTGAAGATGAATGAAGGTATTTTTACTTTTAAAAATTAAAATGCATTTTAAAATCAAGAAATCAGATGCAGATTATAAGATAAAGATAGAGCTAAGAAACACACTGAAATACATGAATATAAACCAAGAAAGATTCTCCCACTTAATTTTTAAAAATGTTCAGATAATCTATATAAAGAATGCTTTATTGTTTAATGTATATAAACATTATTTTTAGAGTTATAGAAATTCTTTGAAGGAAATAGTTTTAGAATGAAAGTATATTACATATCCACCAATAAAATGTCTCAAATCTGTCAGTTTATGTATTGATAAGTTTAACTGTTTACTTATTAAACTTGGATATAAAATCAGCATGCTGAAATCTGCTGCACTTCTATACACTAATAATGAACCATCAGCAAGAGAAATTAAAGAAATAATTTAGAATTTAGCTACTTTAATTTTTTATTTTAATCTCAGAAGTGTCATCCAAAAAGCTTAAATGATCAATTAAAAAAATAATAATAACTCTACAAGATAAAAATAACACAGATTATTGGTTTTTGTGACTATATACCTACATTCACAAAATAACTGGAAGACCTAAATTTACTGACAGATGAGAGCTAAAATGGCATATAAGATTTAGTTTTTCCTTCTGTTTTTTGATGTTCAAAAATTTTGGCTTTATTTAAATATACCTCAAATGATGTTTTCCCACATATATCTTCTTTTTTAAAAAAAACTTTTATTGTGGTAAAAGTCACATAATATAAAACATGATTTTAACCATATTTAACTGTACAGTTGAATGCATGCTTTTAATTTATATAAATTTTATTTCAAGACTTATTTTTCTATTTGACATAGTGAATAAAATAGTGACCTTTCCCCTACTATGGGCAGTGAACGAAAAGCGCTCTCCATATGTACTTTCTGAAGTTTTAAATAAAAGAGAAGCTAACTGCAGCTCCTGTTGAGCTTGCTGTGTGTTGAGTTATTCTAAAGATGCTTAGTGCCCCAAATATGGTCACTGCTGCCATAAACCTAGATTGTGTCCGTGCTGGCTACTAGGTCTGTGTTAGCTCTACTCTGTCCCTGGATCTTTCTTAGTTCTCTCCTCTCCTGTGCTCTGCCTCAGCCTTGTTTCCTGGTGCCTACCCCCTGGTGCCTACCCCCTCGCCCCTTCCATAATAAATGCTTGTAGGGCTTTTAAATTTTCATTATGGAAAACCAGGCTTTTATGATGAGCACCTAAAACCAGCGTTGTAGTTAGTCAGCAAATTCCGGTTAAAGTAAATAACGGGCAAAGAAAGTGTGACTTCAGCCTGAAAGAAATATTTAGAGTTGCTGCAGTACCTCAGAGAGTTATTTAATAGGGGAGAAACATTTATGGTTCATAGTTTCAAATTAATGAGCAGACAGACAAGCCTTTCCGTGTGAAGCTACCTCCTGTAGGATGAATCAGACTTTACAATCCTTTCACAAGTGGGTGTGTGAGTCAATTAGTGAGGCCTACTTTGGGAAATTTGTAAGTTGACTGAAGAAATAAAAAAAACAAAACCCCACAATTCCCTTCTCAGAAACTTTTTCTGATTTTTTTCCCCCATAATTGGTCTAGTTTCCTCTCTTCACGCCTGTTTATTTTGTCATTTCTTATTGTCTGACCCAGAACCTAGCTTAATTATAGCTTTTCTCACCTTGTCTTGTAACTAATTATGTGTAATATAATCCACTAGAATGAGCTCTTTGCTGTTACTTGCTTTGCTTTTCTTCCTACTAGAGAGCTCCTTGGGTGAAAGTATGACTGTTATTCACATTCCTATCCTCACTACTTGTCTCTGTTGTTTTAAGGAATAAGGAATGAACAAGATAGGAGACAGCCCTGGAGGTAGTTCTAATTCCCAGAGGTCTTGTGTTATCTGTGTGAGAGTTGATGCAGACAGACTCCAAGCTCAAGGTCTGCATCACAGCACTCCTGCCCCCTGGTCCTGCCCTTGACTTCTGTAACCCAGGTCTCAGCTGCAGTGCTTTCAATTTAAAATCCATGCTTATTAAAACCTATGGGAATGGACCCACCCATACAAAGAATTTAGGCTTATGTGATAACTCTCCTAATAGCATTGGAGGCTATTGTGTGTCTTGGAGTTGGAAAAGCCTTAAATCCTATTAGTTTGAATGTGGTAAAGTATGTTCCCTTCAGAAATGCCTGAACTTTGGAGAAAATCCTCAGTTGTCTGTAAGGGAGTTGTAGTTTTGGCAGTAAACTGCATATTTTGCCAGGAGCCAAATTTTAAGTTTTATTGTTCTTCGGGAAACACATCTGTGAAATAATGGAAATAGTGACAAAGTGTGCTTAACATTTTAAAACAGTTTCTAAAATTATTTTGTTTACTTGAATTAAAAAACAATAACTTTAGGATAGCCTGACATTAGGCTATGACATTAACATAAAGCTTAAAAAAAATTAGAGATTAAATTTTATATGTGTGTTTTGACTGATGACAGTATTTTATTTCTGAATTTGTGGAAGAGGAAGCTAGATTTTAGTTGTCGATTAAGATCATTTTACTACAGTTTAAAATTTGGGGGTTTACCCAGAATATGAGCAAGTGGATTTCCTTGATAAACTTTATTTCACCTTTTTTTTTTTTTTTAAAGGAACAGTAGTTGATGTAGACTTTGAGTTAAATACAGAGACTACAGAATGAGATGGGGGGTGGGGGGCGGGCGCGGGTGTCTACTCTAGCCATCCAGAGAGTAATTTCTCCTCTGAAGAACTGCTCCCGTGGAGCTGTATTCAGCAATTCTTTCCTAAGTGACAAAAACAGACAGACCTTAGACAGGTCTTCTCTTGCCCTGCCTGCCCAACTCTACGCTTTTCTCTAGGTCTCCTCGCCTCATTGTACTAGGAGACCTAGGGAAATTAAGTAACTTGCCACGAGAGACAGAGTAGGGACGGATGAGAACCCCCTGTGTAGTTGGCCCTCCAGTGCTTCCCTTCATTAGCAGCCTGCCTCCTTAGGTAGATGACCATAGTCCAAGTTAATACCATGTGTGTAATAACCAGTTACCTCTTTTCTTACACTTTGCTCTTGGCTGTCCTTTATGCCTGTTACTCATTCACATTCCTCTGTGGGGCTCTCCATCTTCATCTTTGCTTCCACCTCCCCTGCCGGCCCCCACTATTTCCATCTCTTTTTCTTCCTTTGTTTCTGATCACGTCTCACCTGTTGCTTTGTTTCTTTCCTTTAACCCCTCCCCTTTTTTTTTTTTAAAGGTAAACTAATTCAATCTTTTAAAAAATATTTATTTATTTATTTATATCACTGCAACCAGTCTTATTCAAGGCAGGCACGACTTGGTAGTTGCCAGTAGCATGTGGGATCTTCGTTCCCCAGCCAGGGACTGAATCTGCATAGTCCCCATTGCAAGGCAGGTTCTTAACCACTGGACCACCAGGGAAGTCCCCCCTCCTTCTATCTTAATTGACTAGTATATAGAATAGCAATATTGTAATAATTAGAGTTTTTTGGTTACATGTAACAGAAATTGGCTCTGATTTGCTCGGGTTCAAAATTTTAGATGAATTTTCTGGTAGTCAAAAGAGGGAAATAGAGGGCTCCTAATGGCCTTCACTGTTTGATTAAAACTCTCTATTCATTTTAATGGGAAATAGTCTTTCCCTCTCTCCTGTCTGGTTTGTTTGATCTTTCTGTCATTGAGCAAGTAATTATTGAGCAGCTGTGCCAGATAACTTTTCTAGGCTCTAAGGATATAGCATGGAGAAGGCAATGGCACCCCACTCCAATGCTCTTGCCTGGAAAATCCCATGGACGGAAGAGCCCGGTAGGCTGCAGTCCATGGGGTTGCTAAGAGTCAGACACGACTGAGCGACTTCACTTCACTCTTGCGACCCAACCACACCTTTGGCCAAGGCCCTCCCCTTGAACCCCTCGCCTTTGGCCTAGAACGCGCTCCTGCACCCCTCGAGCCCCGTCCCTTCCTCGGCCTAGGCTCTTCCCGGTGTCCAGTGTATTGTCTACCACGCAGCCCGAGTTTGCAATAATGCAGACACCGAGGGAAAAAAAAAAAAAAAAAGGATATAGCAATGAACTAGAGAGATAAAAATCCTTGTCGTCATAGAGCTTACTTTCTGTTGGGGGAGACAGATGAACAAATGAAAGGTTGGTGATAATGGCTATGCTGGTGTTTTTCTGGCTACTTCAGGTTGGAAGCTCAGGGGAGCTGTCTCTGAGGTGTTGACAGTTAAGCTGATAAAGAGGAAGAACATTCTAGGCAGAGGTAATAGCAGACACAAAGGCTTTAGGGTAGACATGAACTTGAGTATGACTGAGGAGCCAAGAGAAAGCCCGTGTGGTTGGAGCATAGAGGATGAAGAGGCTGATTCAGTGATAAGGTGTGAGGTCCCTACCATAAGGTGTGAGGGCCCTGCCAGGGCTTGTATGTGAGGGGAATAGTTTGGATTTTATACTCCATGACATGGGGAGCTGTTAGAGAGTTGAAATGGTCTGATTTGCACTTAAAAGGACTTTAAAAAGTCATCTTTCAGAACTCTACTCAAAGCTCTCCTTGATACCAGTCATCTCTGTGTTTCATATTTCTCTTATGCTGCAATGCCGTGATGATCTGTGTATTTACATGTCTGCCTTCCCTGTCTTTTTTCATATCCCTAAAATATAACTCTTCTTTAATTTCTTCCAGTGTCTTCTAGTTGTCTTGTGCTGCTTTGATTTAATTTATTCTTGTGTTTATTCTTTTTGATGCTATTATGAATGGAATTGTGTTCTTAATTTCTTTTTTGGATTGTTTATTGCTTGCATTTTTATATATTGGTCTTATATCCTATAATCTTGCTGAAATTATTCTGGTTGTTTTTTGGGGATTTTTAAAATTATTTTCTCTCTATATAAGATAATATCATCTGTAAAGAGAGATAGTTTTACTTTTTACTGCTTTTTTTTTTTTCGTCTTGCTTAATTACCCTGACTGGAACTTCCAGTGTAATGTCAAGTAGAAGTTGTAACAATGGACATCCTTTTCTTATTCCTGATCTTCGGGGGGAAAACATCTAGTTTTCTGCCATTAAGTATAATGTTAGTTGTGGGGTTTTCACAGATGCCCATGAATCAGGTTGAGGAACTTTTGTGTTCTTAGTTTCTTGAGTGTTTTTTCTTTTTTTTAATCATGAAGCAGTGTTGGATTCTAACAATGTGTTTTAATGAAGAGATGGATAGATTTTGTTGTGAGTTGTACTGTCTGTGTCAGTAAGTAAATTTTCTTGAAGTGAGCTTCTAAATCTGTAAAAGATGCTAATCAGGTTGAAGCCATAGACGTGCTTGTTGACAGTTTTTAGTTTGTCAGTTGATATACATTTAATGGTTTCTAACTTCCCTGGTGACTCAGTGGTAAAGAATCTGCCTGTCAATGCAGGTTCAATCTCTGGGTCAGGAAGATCCCCTGGAGAAGGAAATGGCAACTCACTCCAGTATTCTTGCCTGGGAAATCCCATGGACAGAGGAGTCTGGCAGGGTCATAAAGAGTTGGATACAACTTAGTGACTAAACAACATATGCGATAGATCTGTGGGATGGATTTAAATTACTTTTATTTAAGTTGAAGTTTCCTTCACTCGGTTCAGTTCTACTGTTTGTGAAATTAGTAAACTATTTAGGGAACATGGTTAGTTTACACGGTTAAGAAGTAACAGTGGTTACTTCTTAAGAATGTCTGTACATTTAAGAATGATAAATCCTATTATGTTCTTGAAGGATACCTCTGTCATGTGGCATCTGTTTGAGCAGTTTGGGCTAACACACAGTAAAATTGCCACAGAATACTTTCTGCAAACACCTGACTGGTGGGCAAAGCTCTTGCTTCTCCTGCTTTCTCTAAGCAACAACTCTTTGTAAATACTGGAAAAGAACAACCAGTTCCTTGTTTGTATTCATTGTTGGTTTTCTATTCTTGAGTCAATTCAAAAGAGCAGTAGCTTACAAGTTAGCATGAGATTCTAGACCTGAGATTTAGTTCACATGCTGTGTGGCTTCTGTCTTAGAAGTTTTCAGTTTGAAAAAGAATAAGGTGACTATATTCAAAAAGGAGAAACAAAACGTTTTTGTTTTTGGTCCTTCAGGTGCATACTCTAGTTACTAAAATGAATACAGTGGGTTGTCTGGTCTACCTTCTGCTCTCCTAGGAAATCTTAGGCAGCCATGAGTTGTCATTGTCTTACTGCTCTCCCACCCAGGTTGGGTTCCATAACTGGCAAGTTTGGCCATTGTACTCTTGTATGTGCCCAGTTTCTGACTTTTCTTATTCATTTTTCTTCCAGTTATTTTGCTCTGTTTGCATTGAGAAAATCTTCTTCCTCTCATACTTGCCCTGCCTTCTTTGCCTCAGATTTGACATTAGTCCTAATCATATTGCCAAATATTGAGAAAAGCTAAAATGCATTTTGAAGTGGAATTAGATGTAATAAAGTACCAGTCAAACATTTAAAATAATTCAGGGTTCGCTTTAGACTCATTATAAACATATTTGTTGATCTCCTCACGTTTTTCTAACCTAACCTTTCCACAAGTACCAGCATTGAGGGAAAATAAAAAGCAAACAAACGTATTTAATTGAATTATTTTGTTTTAGTTTTTGAAATAATGTTTTCTACTATATTTTATTTTAGATATCTGATTGTAGTAATAATATGGAATACAATATTGTTTTTGGACTAGGCTATAAGACTAATAACCATAAGACTTTATTTTTGGGAAACTATTTCCAGAAATCTAAATATTAGCTTTTACAAATAGGCTTTTGGAATAGAATTCATTTGCAAGTTAAAGACTTTCTATAATGGGCCATAGGTGTTCAGAGGATTTAAACACAGGTTCTTGATCTATTGCAGTGGATCTATTACCTGCATCTTCATCATAAATGAAGTTATAGGTCTTGCCTTCTAAGCTTGATCAAAAATTCAGTCTTTGCTTTAAAGACTCTTCTCACTTTAAAAAAACTTTTCTTTTTTAATTTGAAAGGTTTTATGAAATAAAACTCATACTCTACCCAGAATTAAGCAGTGAAAGTCATCATGAGAAGTTTCTAACATGAAACCATTTCATTTCAGAGTATGTATTATTCAGGTGATATTCTGGAGAGAGTCTATTTTTGTGCTTTATGCAGACACTGGTTTCTGATGATGACTGATGGTTGATATGCAGGGTTATGTTTATCTATGAATTGTAACCTAACAGCCTTGTACTCAGTTTGGGTGAGACCAAGGACTCAGCTTTTCTTAGGACCAAGTATTTTCTCCTTTTCCCCTTTAAAGGGTCCGTATAGACTTCTGTGTGCTGAGAATATTGGCTTAGTGTTTCCTTAGTTTGCTTAAATAAGCAGCTGAGCTAGTTCAGTGAGGTACAACGAGCTCAGCAATATCTGTCCTGGAACGCGAGCTCTCCTCAAGCAGGAGAAGCCCATGGCACTGAGACACTACTAGCAGGGAATATGTATTTGTCCTGGCTATGGTTGTCAGTTCTGGAAGGACATCTTTTCAAGCTGATCATGAAAGTTCTGTTTCCCATCCAATTAGATGGGAAGATACACATGGCTGATGTTGTCTGCAATTTTCCTAAATTACCCATCAAAGAGTTCCCAGTGGTTTCACTCTAATTATACCCATGAGAATGGTGGAGAGAGTATTTCTATTTTAAACTAATCCTCACATTAATAGAATAAAGTCTACTGGCTACTCACTGAATATCAAATCCCCAATTCAAATTCAAATGTGAAACAAGAACACATGAGAGTATTATAGAGCAGACATGACCTTAACCAAGAGGCACATTTATTTCTAGACCTTGTTCTTAAGAGGATAATGTGGAAGCAATGGAGATAAGAGACCTGACATGAGGCTCTGCCTTTCTTCTATAATGAGGGTTGCCTCCATTACTTGTTAAGCAGATGCATTGTCTAATATTCTGCAAGCCTTGTAACCTGTGGTTTATAATAGAATCAAAACCTGAAGAACAGGAAGAATGACTGACTTTCTTTTACGGCGTGTTCAAAGACTGTAAGAGACAACATACATTCCTTCTGTTCTCATTCAATTAAACCAGTAGAAGAAACTTAAAATAGACTGAATAATGCAAGTTGTTTTAACTATACAGTGCATTTCTGGTTTGTAATTAGTCTTACCTATCTAATGTGTAATTGTTTAACAAGGAATATTTTCATTTCCGTAAGTAGTTAGAACAAAAGTAGAAATGGCTGTGCATTTGAAAAATGTTTGCCTTTTTCCTATTTTAAAATTTTATTTTAAAGTTGAGTGCAGATATTGTTTTCTTAGTCACTGGTTATAATGGGAGGAAATGATTAAGAAGAAAAATGTTGCTAAAAATAAAAAAAATTAAGCATTTTGTTTGTGCTTGTTTATGACAATCAAGACTTAATGCTTTCTTCAGGAAAAAGAAGTTTATAAATGAAGTACCCTGACACTTAGGAAGTCTGAAAACCAAGTCTTGCAAGGCAAGGAAGAGACTTTAAAAGTTTTATGTTTCAGCTCTTTGCAGAGCTTCTCACCTCATCGTATGTTTTTATAGATGTTAATTTCATGGACTTCTGTGGTTTTACATCTTGTAGATAACTGGTAATTGCTCTCTTCTCCGTAAAAAAAAAAAAAAAAAAAAAACCCAACCAAACCTGGTAATCTTACTGTTTTGTTCGTGAGAAGTTTGCATAAGGAAAAATGAGTACAACGGCTCTCTCCTGGTTACTTTGTTGGAGAGCGTTGTGGGCCAACAGTGATCTTCTGATAGTTTGACAGTGGATTGATAAAACAGGAGCCAGTGCATGTATTTTGTGGTTGTTGATACTAAGTCATCGGGAGACTCAGGATGCCCTTTGAACAAAATGAGAGGACTGAACTAAATGACGGTCTGCGTTACGGCTCTGGTGTATAGCGATCGTGAGGGATGTTTACAGCCTCGTGTTTTGATGTTTGTTTGCATACATGGGCTTTGGACTAAGGTGTCAGAAATAATAGCAGTTATGGGTCCATATTCAGATGGATACAGGTGATGGAAAAGAGAAGAAAAAATAATTTTGAGATCAAAGTTTATCTTTTTCCTGTGGTCCCTTAATATAGATGAGTAATGTGGCAGGTACAATTCTGAACACTTTATATACATTGTTAATTCACTTAATCTTCCCCAAAAATAGCCTGCTGAGGCAATTACCGTGTTATTCCCACTTCATAGGTTAAGGAAATGGAAGCACAGAGAGTTGTAATATAGCTCGTAAATGAAGAGCCTGGCAGCTTGGCTGTGGACTTGGAGTGCCTAACCACTACACTGGGTCCCCTACTCCCTAGATAGGGGATCAGTATTCTGTGATCGTGTCGTGCGTGTTCTCACATAAAATGCTCTCTTTCCCTCCACTGTTTGTTCCTGCAGCCGTCAAACATTTTTTGTGTGTGCTATGTGCCAGGCATAGTGCTGAGTCTCGTAGATATAGAAGAGACAAGAAATCCTGCTCTCAGATTTACGAGCCTAGCCAGGGAGACAGACTAAAATAACCACAGAAACCTCGTGATGACAAACGAGGGTGAGAATGTGAAGGAGAAGGGCAGGGAGCTTTGAGAACGAACAGCAGGGGCCTGAGCTCCTCGAGGTGCCAGAGAAAGCTGCCCTCCCACAGTGACTAGAGCTATGATGCCAAGGGGAGCAGGAGACCATCTAAATACTGTAGTGAGGCCAGGAAGGCTCAGGTAGAGTCTACTGTCTTTGTGGACCATTTCCCAGCCCCCTTTAGAACCCTTGTTCTCGATATCTCAGTACCAGAATGACCGTGCAGACTTCCTTGTGTCCCTGTATGTGTGCAGGTTCCTATGCAGATTGTAAGCATTAAGCAGATACATGTTGGTCTTCGGTGACTGTGTTCTGTTCCACCTACTGCTTTCTGCCTTTTATCTCATGTTGGGAGTGGCCGAGTGTAACTTCAGAACAGATAGGGGGAAGTGAGAGAATGAATGTCTCAGTCAGGTGGCATGCCTTGGCTCTCAAAATACTTTCTAAAAGCTTATACAGATCATTTGATCTAAAGCCCTTATGTTTGAAATCAATCTCTTTCTTACTTTCTCTTTTAGCACACCATTGAAGTCTTGTTTCTATGTACCTGGTTTGATGCTTTCATATAACTGGGATCAGAAAGTTAATTTCACTAGCTCCTCTGGGCATTACCACTAAAGTTATAGTGACATGTTTAAAAAATCTCATTCACTGAATATTAAATAAGCTGAATTAACCCCCTAGGGCCGATATAGTCTTTGTATTTTAACAGTTTAAAGTAGTTTATATTCACTAAACATATACGTATTTATTGAACATCTACAAAGGAGGCTTTGTAAGGCTTATAGAAGTGTGAAACACTTGGTTACTGCGCTTAAGGAGCTTCATACTTAGGCTAAAGGAAAATAATTGCAACAGAACTGTGAGGGGCCCATCAGGAAGTGGTCAGGAACGCCTATGGGGGCTATGCTGCCTGACTCCACTGCACCCTAGCTATGTGGCCTTGAGGCAACTGATTCTCTGCATTTTGCGTGTAAAATGTACGTTGTGCTTGTGAGGATTAATGACCCATATTATGTAAATTGCTTAGAATAGTGCTTGCCACATAATATAAACGGTATAACTTCTTGTTTTTATTATCATCATCATTGTCATGGTCATTATAAAGAATATGAGGAAGAGTTTCTGAGCTAAAAGAAAAGACATCATGGAGGTAGTATTTGAGTTAGGTCTAACTCAAACTACTGCACAATTGCACTCATCTCAGATGCTAGTAAAATAATGCTCAAAATTCTCCAAGCCAGGCTTCAGCAATACGTGAACTGTAAACTTCCTGATGTTCAAGCTGGTGTTAGAAAAGGCAGAGGAACCAGAGATCAAATTGCCAACATCTGCTGGATCATGGAAAAAGCAAGAGAGTTCCAGAAAAACATCTATTTCTGCTTTATTGACTATGCCAAAGCCTTTGACTGTGTGGATCACAAAAATCTGTGGAAAATTCTGAAAGAGATGGGAATACCAGACCACCTGACCTGCCTCTTGAGAAATCTGTATGCAGGTCAGGAAGCAACAGTTAGAACTGGACATGAAACAACAGACTGGTTCCAAATAGGAAAAGGAGTACATCAAGGCTGTATATCATCACCCTGCTTATTTAACTTATATGCAGAGTACATCATGAGAAACGCTGGACTGGAAGAAACACAAGCTGGAATCAAGATTGCTGGGAGAAATATCAGTAACCTCAGATATGCAGATGACACCACCCTTATGGCAGAAAGTGAAGAGGAACTCAAAAGCCTCTTGATGAAAGTGAAAGTGGAGAGTGAAAAAGTTGGCTTAAAGCTCAACATTCAGAAAACAAAGATCATGGCATCTGGTCCCATCACTTCATGGGAAATAGATGGGGAAACAGTGGAAACAATGTCAGACTTTACTTCTTTGGGCTCCAATATCACTGCAGATGGTGACTGCAGCCATGAAATTAAAAGACACTTACTCCTTGGAAGGAAAGTTATGACCAACCAAGGAAAGTTAGATAGCATATTGAAAAGCAGAGACATGACTTTGCCAACAAAGGTCCGTCTAGTCAAGGCTATGGTTTTTCCAGTGGTCATGTATGGATGTGAGAGTTGGACTGTGAAGAAGGCTGAGCGCCAAAGAATTGATGCTTTTGAACTGTGGTGTTGGAGAAGACTCTTGAGAGTCCCTTGGACTGCAAGGAGATCCAAGCAGTCCATTCTGAAGGAGATCAGCCCTGGGATTTCTTTGGAGGGAATGATACTGAAGCTGAAACTCCAGTACTTTGGCCACCTCATGCGAAGAGTTGACTCATTGGAAAAGACTCTGATGCTGGGAGGGATTGGGGGCAGGAGGAGAAGGGGACGACAGAGGATGAGATGGCTGTATGGCATCACTGACTCGATGGACGTGAGTCTGGGTGAACTCTGGGAGTTGGTGATGGACCTCCCAGATGGGAGGCCTGGCCGGACATGACCGAGCGACTGAACTGAACTGAACGAAACAAGAAGGATTTTAACAGGCAGAGAAGGTGTGGAGAGGATTCCAGAACAAACCTCAGATACAAGAAAGTGTCAAGTATGATTCCAGAATGGTGAGGAGTCCAAGCTAGTGAATGGGGTTCATCCAAGGAACAGTGACAAATTCACCTGGAAAGGTGGATTAGGACCTTATCTTGGGGAAGGATTGACAGTCTGGCTGAACTTTTGAGCAGAACTGAGTCTCTCAGGCTCTGCTTTAGAATTACTAGAGTAGGCAGGAAGTGGAGGCAGAGAGAAATGGTGTGAGTTATAGCATATGGAGAGAAGGGTTTGAAATAAGTTGATAATGATGAAAAAAAGGTCATGTGCATATCTGCTGGAAAATAATGAAACTTAAAATTCAGGGCCCCTCCTGTGCTCAGAACCCTAGTGGTGGTTATGTATTAATAAAATTTCAAAAGATATTTGTATCCTCTGTTTCTTTCCCCAAATAATATGTTTCAATCCCCTAAAACTGCTTCCACCCCATAATTGAAAGAGACTGGAGAAAGAATCAGTCTATGTATTGATTTGATGAGGGTGGGTAGAGTGAGACAGAGAGGCCAGCGTTAAAAATGACTTTTGAGATTTTATCTGAGTGATGGGGGAACCTGATGGGAAAGAGGGATGATGAGGAAGCCATTTAGAGAGCACTGGTCTCAAACCAAGTGAATGTTCCAGACTGGTTAGCTACCAGGCAAAGAAACATTTTCTTTCTTTCTTTTTTTAAATCTCTGCACACCCCTATCCTCAATTGCTGTTGAACAAGTGTGATAATTTTAAGTTATATGAGGCTGGAGAAAGGGGTCTAAAGATGACTGCTAATTAATAGGCTAGAACCCAAAGCACATATCATAGGGACTTCTTTGTAATGTCCACATTGAGTATGCTGTATAGGCTAAGCCTAATTTTCTGAAACCTTTAAAGAGAGTCCCTCCTTTTTGGTATGGTTCTTCTATATTCAGCAAATCTTAGTGCTTCTAGACTATTTTCAAGTTGAAACATCTGTTTTCTGGAAACTTCTATCTTGAAGAAGTTTAATGGACTCAGACATGGTTGGTAATGCTGATTTCACGGCTGTTTTAGTGTTCCTGTGGCAGTACCTGACTGGGAAAGGCTGTTCTCAGCATTTTATTTCCTTTTTCATAAACAAGTAAAATATTAAATAACAGGAAATCAAAAGCCAAGATTGAAGAATACTGTCTCAGATGGCCAAATTGAATCTTCAGGATTATTTTCACTTTCCAGATCACAAAATATAAATGTAATTGACAGAGACACTCAGGTTTCAAAAATGAAACATTTTTGAATTATGGGTGTGTGTGTGGGGGGGGGGGTGTTGGCTTTGCCATCAGCCTTTTTTTGGGAAATAATAATACCTAAAAACAAAGCTAAAAACATAGTAAGATCTGAAGCAAATATCTCCGGGGAGGCCCATTAGCAAATTCATGACTCAAGAGTCTGGTTTAGACTTCTGTATTAAAGCATGTGTTGTTTAAAGAATCATCTCTTGTATATCAGATAGATTAAATTATCTGAGTAAGAAAAATTGTTGTAAATTCCAAACTGCTACTGAAATTCACATGTACCATTTTTTGACCGGCTTTAAGGATTTAATGACCATAGGATATAGTTTAAATAAATGATTTAGATGTATTTGCAGATTAGTTCAAAGAGGATTTTGTTTAACTTACCAGGTTGGTCTACTGTTCTATGAAATTAGTTCAAACTTCTTGTTCGTTACAATGGTCCTCAGTGTGTCGTGAACACAAACATTTTATTTAACTTTTTTCTTCAGTTTTACTGAGATATAACTGACATACAGCACTGTTTATGTGTATAACATAATGATTCACTCACATACATCATGAAATGATTATCCCTGTAAGTTTAGTGAACATCATAGTCTCATATAGATACAAAATTAAAGAGATAGAAAAAAATTTTATGATGAAAATTCTTAGGATATACTCTCTTAACTTTCATATATAACATGCAATAGTGCTAATTATATTTATCATGGTATACATTACATCCCTAATACTTATTTATCTCATAACTGAAAGTTGGTACCTTTTGACTCATTCACTTGCCCCTCCTGTCAGCCCCCACATCGGGTAACCATAAATGTGATCTTTTTTTTTGTATGAGACATTTATTTTTGAAGTATAATGACCTACAATACTGTGCTAGTTCCTGTTATACAGCATAGTGATTTGGTATTTCTATACATTTCAAAATGATCACCGTGGTAAGTCTAGTTGTGATATGTTACCATTCAGAGATGTTGTTGTTGTTCAGTTGTCCAGTCATGTCTGACTCTTTGTGACTGCATGTACTGCAGCACGCCAGGCCTCCCTGTCCCTCACTATCTCCCAGAGCTTAGCCAAGTTCATGTCCATGGCATTGGTGATAACATCCAGCCACCTTGTCCTCCGACACCCTCTTCTCTTTCTGCCTTCAGTCTTTCCCAGCATCAGGATTTCTTCCAATGAGTCAGCTGTTCACGTCAGGAAGCCAGAATATTGGAGCTTCAGCTTCAGCATCAGTCTTTCCAATGAGTATTCAGGGTTGATTTCCTTTAAGATTGACTGGTTTGATCTCCTTGCTGTCCAAGGGGCTTTCAAGTGTTTTCTCCAGCACCACACTTCAAAGGCATCAATTTTTCAGGGCTCTGCCATTCAAAGATACTATATACTATATTCCCCACATTGTACATTTCATATGCATGGCTTATTTATTTTGCAACTGGAAGCTTGTGCCTCTTCATCTCCCTTAACTATTTCTTTTTCTTCCCTCCTCACTCCCTGCATCTCTAGCAACCATCTGTTTGTTCTCTGTCTATAAATCTGCTTTGTTATGTTGTTCCTTTTTGTTTTTTTTAGATATTTGTATAAGTAAAATCATACAGTATTTGTCTTTCTGTGACTATTTCACTTAGTATAATATTCTCTAGGTTCATCCGTGTTATTGCAAATGGCAAGATTTCATTCTGGCTGAGTAATATTCCATTGTGTGTGTGTGTGTGTGTGTGTTTGTGTGTGAGTGAGACCACATCTTCTTTATCCATTTGTCTGTTGATGTGCACTTGGATTGCTTCTGTATCTTGGCTATTGTGAATAATGCTTTAATGAATATAGGAGTATATAGTCTTTTCAAATTAATGTTTGTGTTTTCTTTGATTAAATACTCAGGGATGAAATTTCTGGATCATATGGTAGTTTTATTTTTAATCTTTTGAGGACTCTCTGTACTGTTTTTCATAACAACTGTACCAATTTATATTCCCACCAACAGTGCAGGGGGATTTAGTTTTCTCCACGTTGTTATTTGTTGTTTTTTTGATAATAGACATTTTGACAGGTGTGAGGTGATAATCTCATTGGGGTTTTGATTTGTTTTCCCTGATGACTAGTGATGTTGGGCATCTTTTCATGTGGCTCTTGGCCATCTGAATGGCTTCTTTGGAAAAGTATCTATTTAGATCCTCTGTCCATTTTTTAATTGGGTTGTTTATTTTTTGGGTGTTGAGTTGTATGAGTTTTTGTATATTTTGTATATTAACCCCTTATCACATATATCACTTACAAATATCTTCTCCCATTCAGCAGGTGGTCTTTTTGTTTTTCTGATAGTTTCTTTCACTGTCAAAAGCTTCTTAGTTTAATGTAGTCCCATTTATTTTTGCTATTATTTCCCTTGCCTGAGGAGACATAGCCAAAAAGATATTTTTAAGACCAGTGTCAAAGAGATTACTGCCTACATTTTCTTCTAGAAGTTTTGTGGTTTCAAGTCTTATATTTAAGTCTTTAATCCATTTTGAATTTATTTTTGTGCATAATGTGAGAGTTTTCCATTTGGATTCTTTTGCGTTATAACTGTCCAGTTTTTCCAACATCATTTATTGAAGAGGCTGTCTTTCCTACACTGTGTATTCTTGCCTGCTTTGTTGTAGATTAGCTGCCTAAAGGCACTTCTCACAGAATTAGAATAAATAATTCTAAAAAATGTGCAGAGACACAAAGACTTCAAATAGCCAAAACAATCTTGAAAAAGAAGAGCTAAAGGTATTACTTGCTCTTACTTCAGACTGTACTACAGAACTATAGTCATCAAAGCAGTGTGGTACTGGCACAAAAACAGACAGACACACAGATCAGTAGAACAGAATAGAGACCTCAGAAATGAACTCATACTTGTATGTGCAATTAATTTTCACAAACATTTTTTAAATTTTAAGAGTTATACATTATAAAATTCATTTATGTGTAGACTCTGGCAAGTGATACTAGTTTTCCATTTATAGAAATGGTATAAACTACTTTAGAATGAATTAAATTAAAAGATTGTGTCTATTTATAAAGAGAAGAACATAAATAGAAATGATAATACATGGTGCTACGTGTGGTGGCAGAAGTTGAGAAAGTTGATGCATGATTAACTGAAGTTTGTGAAACATTGGCTTATTGGAAAATAATATATATTATACTTGCTTACAGTACTGTAATTTTAATTAATTGTTAAATTAAAATCTCACAGCTTATTGGTCATACATATATGTTAGAATGTTAGCTCTTTAAGAATTTTTTGTTAAAAGTTAAAAGAGTTATTTGGATCTTGATATGTGGCATCAGTGTTTTGTGTGTGTGTGTTCTTAGTTGCTCAGTTGTGTCCGACTCTTTGTGACCCCATGGACTGTAGCCCTCCAGGCTCCTCTGTCCATGGGGATTCTCCAGGCAAGAATATCAAAGTGGGTTGCCCTCCTCTAGGGGATCTTCCCAACCCAGGGATCGAACCCAGTTTTCCCACATTGCATCAGTGTTAATGAGCAGAAAAAAATTAGTCTAATTGGTTGACTCCTAAATGTGGGCTCAGCTGGTAAAGAATCTGCCTGCAGTGTGGGAGACCTGGGTTTGATCCCTGGGTTGGGAAGATCCCCTGGAGAAGGGAAAGGCTACCCACTCCTGTATTCTGGGCTGGAGAATTCTATGGATTGTGTAGTCCATGGGATCGAAAAGAGTCAGACACGACTGAGCAACTTTCACTTCAATAGGTTGGTTAGGAGTAAGAACATATATGTTAAATGTTATTCTATTGAGAAGAGTTATAGGACTTCCTGGCAAAGAGTGGGAAAATTTTATAAAAGCCATGCATGTACTCACTAATTTCGGGGTAAATTGTTACAGGGCTTCCCTTGGCTCAATGATAAAGAATACTCCTGCCAACGCAAGAGATGTAGGTTTGATCTCTGGGTAGGGAAGATCCCCTCAAGAAGGAAATGGTGACCCACTCCAGTATTCTTGCCTGGGAAATCCCATCAACAGAGGAGGCTGGCAGGCTACAGTCCATAGGATCACAAAAGAGTTGAACACTACTTAGCGACTAAACAACAACAATAAAACCAAGCACTGTACAAAGGGCTTTTGTTAAATTTTATCAGTCAAAGGTTGGGGAAGATTCTTCCAGTTTGGATTCATGTATGCTAATATCTATGGCACCCCACTCCAGTACTCTTGCCTGGAAGATCCCATGGATGGAGGAGCCTGGTAGGCTGTAGTCCATGGGGTCGCTAAGAGTCGGACACGACTGAGCGACTTCCCTTTCACTTTTCACTTTCATTGATTGGAGAAGGAAATGGCAACCCACTCCAGTGTTCTTGCCTGGAGAATCCCAAGGACGGGGGAGCCTGGTGGGCTTCCGTCTCTGGGGTCGCACAGAGTCGGACACGACTGAAGCGACTTAGCAGCAGCAGCAGCAGTGAGCAGAGCATTATTTTTTTTTCCTGAGAAACAGAAAAAGAAAATCAGGATATTTAGAAGATGCTTTGGAGTTAATTTTATTCAGCAATTACTTTTAGAAATATTAGAGTATCTGGGAACAATTTTTTGAGTATTAGTTGAATATAGACTTTATTTTTGGGAAGATACACATTTAATACTTTGTAAATGATTTAGTTATTCCACATTAAAAAAAATAAATGAATATACATTAGTACATAATACAAGAAATGTGAAGATAGTAGAAAATATAAAGTCCTCCCTCCTCCCACTAATCTTTCTTCAGCCCTATTCCTACACACAACTCCTATTAACAGTTTGAAGTCACATAATTTTAAAAGCCAGTGTAATGGCTTTTGTAAATTGAAAGAGTAGGGATCTTTGTTTCTGTCACAGATTCTGCTTGCATTGCCCGTATCTGTATTTTTAAGCAGATGTGATGTGTGGAATTACTGTGGCCTTTGGATTCAAATCAGAATTGGAATTCTAACTGCATCACAGAGCAGCCATGAGAGTTTGGGAAGTTCCTTACCTTTCTGAGCTTTAGGTTCCTCAACAGCAAAGGCTTAATAAATTTGTTTTATTTCTGAACTCGAGTCTTTCTCTTTTTAATCAGTGGCATATCAAAGAAGACCTGGCATAAGAATCCAAGACATTTTTTCTCCTGGAAAGATGGAATTTGTCATTTTAATGACCCCAGCATGCATGTATTCAGTGATGCACTGCTTTATTAGAATATTTCACCAGTCTCCCAAGTACCTATCATCAGGTTATAAAAGGACATTGCATTTACCTGCCCCTAGAATATTCCTGGAATTTAGATGGCCTCTGTTGAGTTTCACTTTGCACTTATTAATGATTAAGCACTGGGATAAAAATAAAAACAAAGACTCTCATC
Organism: Bos indicus; assembly: GCF_029378745.1. Lineage (NCBI taxonomy): Eukaryota > Metazoa > Chordata > Mammalia > Artiodactyla > Bovidae > Bos > Bos indicus. The sequence continues at coordinate 43,305,809 of NC_091762.1, read as the reverse complement.
TTACAGTGTGAGAATATGGGTCATGTGTGCTAAGTCATGCAGGTAAGATGAGTAGCAAAACTCTGTGGGGTAACCGGTCTAGAGAAGTCTTTCATGTGGGCTGTTAACTCCCTCCTGTAGAATGATTGCCTCAAAATTAAATGGAGTTAATGTAATTGCTCCTGAGAATGGAAATGTATTTTGCTTTTCAAAGATGGTTGTATAAGCTTTAATTATCTAATCCAAACACAGGAGCTTTCTACAAACAGTTTTCTCTTTTAGCAGGCATAGTCAACTTGCAAATACTGCTGCATCTTTAGGCTTGAAAAATCATTGCGTTATAACCAAACCTGTAGAGTATTATATAATCTACCCATTAGGGAACAACAAACTCCTGTTTTAATGTTGGTTACTGAAAATGGTTTTTAAAGCTAGGGTTGGTTTAAGTGAATTTTTGTAATCATTTTAGCTGCAACTCGAGATGTGGTTCTCCACTGGTGGAATCTGCATCTCCTGTCTTGATCATTCTTTTACCATGGTTTCATTTTCTCTGCTGTTTTTGTTTCATATTCAATTCACTTTGTTTGGTAGGTGCTTTATCAGACCTTGTTTACTTGTCATAGGAATATGGAACTTTCTTAATAAAAGTTAGAAGTATTTTTTTAATATATTGATTTTAGCTTTCTTTTTTTAGAGAATTGAGTTGTTTTCTAGTCTTGAACTTACTAATAATTAAATACGTGTAATATATTGCTACCAGAATAGCTTAAAGCTGAAAGAAACTTTGTAAGCAGAGAATAAACCCTACTTTTTAAGAACTGGGACTCTGTCATTTTTGTTGTTGAAACGCATAGGGTTTTTTGTTTTGTTTTTGTTTCTTGGCTGTTCTATGTGGTATTCAGGATCTTAGTTTCCCAACCAGGGATCCAACCTGTTCCCCCTGCACTGGGAGCATGGAGTCTTAATCACTGGACTGCCAGGGAAGTTCCATGCATAGGGTTTTGATGTTGGGACATATTAAGGAAATAATGCCATTAATTCTAGGTAGAGAGGATTTTAGGGATCAAATTTGATTCAAACTGTAGAGGAAAAGGATCAGTGCTCTTGTCTGAGAATTAAAATATTAAACTGCACTTAGAATAAAATCAAACTCTCATCATGGCTTGCAAGGCTCTTCACTGACTCTCCCTTCTTCCCCCTTCCCTAGCCTCTGATCTCTGTCCGGCTCACCAAGCGCTGTCCCCACTCAAGGACCTAGCCCCTTCTGTCCCCCCTTTCCCTTAGCTATTCCATGGGTTTCCTCCTACATCTCTCCCAGAGACCCCTTCCTGACCACTTCGAGGTATTAAGTAGGTCTTCTCTTGTCCAGGACTCTGCGTATTTCCTTTTCAGCACTTATTTCAGACTGTATTTATTTTTTAATAAATAATTTATTAATTATTGTTTTTGCCTCTCAAGAACATAAATTCTATTAAGAAAGGTGGCAATTCCTCATACAGTGCCTGGCATCTATTGTATATAGTCAATAAATTGATTAAGTGGAAATAGTTTACTGGTTTTAAGAACTCTTTTTTATTTGTGTCTTTATTTAAGATAGTTTGTCCTGCTGGTCTGGAGGGATTTAAACATCCTCGACATCAAGAGCCTAGCCAGTATGTTTTCCAGTGCTCTTACCTGCATGCATTTCCTCTCATTTCATTGTGATTTTATTGATTGTTTAGAGAGCAACATAGGCATTCCTCAGAGCAGGCAGAGAACTCAGTAGATCTCCCATGGGTCCTGTACCCTGAGATGCCTTTCAGAATTCACCAGGAACTAAATTACTTCACAGCAGATCTTCTGTGAAGGACAGAGAACTCTATATTGGTCTTTGGTGAACACACAGTTCAATCATGGAGGTACGATTATTCTGTTCCCTAGAGAAAACCCTGCCATTATTTCTGTTCAACGTGCCTTTAAACAGCCCTGGATGGCCCCTTTATGGGTTTGCCCTGTGTCTTTTGGAGAAGGAAATGGCAACCCACTCCAGTACTTTTGCCTGGAAAATTCCATGGACAGAGGAGCCTGATAGGCTACAGTCCACAGGGTTGCAAAGAGTCAGACACTGAGCAACTTCTTTCCTGTGTCTTTAAACTCTTACTCATCCTTAAGCCAAAGGCTGCTGTTCAGCTTTAAGCTGAAAAGGAAAGTTTGGCAGCCTGCTTGCTGTCTAAATATCAACATTATCACCATGACAGTTGTCACATTCAGAGTGAAAGAACGGAAATGCAAATTTGGTGAGTAAGTAAAATTAGTTTTGTGTCATACTTTGGTCGTATTCTAAATGTTGCTATTTATTTGTCTTAGGTAATCTATTTAAAGAAGACACCAGAAGAAGCCTACAGAGCACTCCTCTCTGGCTCAAACCCCCCCTATCTTCCATTCAGGTATAACTGCTTGTGAGACTTGAGCTGTGGCACTTTGCTGGGCAGCTCTCTCTTTTAGAGTTGGATTATTGTGTTTTTTAACTGTATTAAGACTATGACTGTGATGTTATGTGGAATGAAATGAGACTAGTGTTTATTATTTCATTTTTTTAGAGATCCCCTCCCCCATCTAGTAAGAATAAAATAGCTTTCTCTTTTTAGGAATTATTTTTTTCCTTGAATTTTTTCCTGTATCTTGATGATTTAAGCATGAAGAGTACCTGGTTTATGACCTAATTAACCATGTCAAGATTTGTTAAATTTCAATAATCGGGTAAAGAATCCATCTGCAATGTGAGAGACCTGGGTTTGATCTCTGGGTTGGGAAGAACCCCTGGAGAAGGGAAAGGCTACCCACTCCAGTATTCTGGCCTGAAAAATTCCATGAACTGTATAGTCCATTGAATTGCAAAGAGTCGGACACGACTGAGTGACTTTCACTTGCATATTACTGATTCATCCATTCTTTCTTTCATTTTGTGAGCATTGATTGAGCTCTGACCAAATGTCAGGGACTGGAAATATAGAATAAGACCCTGAAAGTACCTTCCCAGATGCACATCTTTAGTGGGGACCCTAAATCACTTGTTCAGCAGACACATCTAGCTTCCATCCAGAGAAAGGCTGTCTCTCATTACAGTGTTGGAAAACGATATTTTGTAAGTATCACTTGAAGATGTTTTAAAATTTCAGGTAAACTTGAGCTTATTTGTAGAGTAGAAGGGAACATATATCAGAACTTCCACAACAGACATCTCTGATAGAATTGAGAATGATTCTAATATTTTTGCCTTTTTATTAGTGTACAAATCTACAAGCATATGGATTGCTTACTATTGTTACTAATATCAAAATTACCAACAATAAAGAAAGAAAAGAACAGGAAAAATTGAGGAGACCTCTTTGTGTTCATTACTCTCCTGAAACTCACAAAAGCAGGTCCCAGTGCCTCACACTTAAAGATGCTTTTTGTAAATATTTATTCTAATGAATAAATTAAGACTGAATCCTCTGAGATTCAGAGGATTCCCACCTCTGTTTCTTGACCACAGAAAAGAGTATTATTAGACACAGGGTGGGTGTCAAGGAGAGGAGGAGTAGGGGGTGACAGCGCCTAGTATGCTTCAGCTTCTCAGTGAAAGCAAGGGGTGAAGTACTGGAATTGGGACAGTGAGAGGAAAATATCCTCAAGCAGCCCAGAGGATAAGCTAATTAGACATTGAAGGGCAGATAGAAGAGGGCAGATTATGAGAAATGCGTGTTAGTTGCTCAGTTGTGTCCAGCACTTTACGATCCCATGGACTGTAGCCTGCTAGGCCTTCCTGTCCATGGGATTCTCCAAGCAAGAGTCCTGGAGTGGATAGCCATTCCCTTTCCCAGGGGATGTTCCCAACCCAGGGATCAAAGCCAGGTCTCCTGCATTGCAGGCAGATGCTTTACCACTGGGCTTCCCTGGTGGCTCAGTTGGTAAAGCATCTGCCTAAAATGCAGGAGACCCAGATTTGATCCCTGGGTCAGGAAAAGATCCTCTGGAGAAGGAAATGGCAACCCACTCCAGGACTCTTGCCTGGAGAATTCCATGGACAGAGGAGCCTGGTGGGCTATAGTCCACAGGATTGCGAAGAGTAGGACCCCGTGATTGTGCAACTTTCACTTTCACTTTTCTTTACCGCTAGCGCCACCTGGGAGGTCCAGGATTATGAGAGGAGAGTTTTAATGGTGATGAGAAAGCAGTTATTTCCTTCCACTTCTAATGCCTTCTAGAATTTGAAAGTTCTTTGCACAATATAATTCTGTTTTTTAGAAAAGCATAATTGTTTTAGTCAGTTTGGGCTGTACCATAGCCTGGGTGAGTTGTAAATAACTGAAGTTTGTTTCTCATGGTTCTACAGTCTGATCAGGGACCAGCATGGTCAAGTTCTGGTGAGAGCCCTCTTCAGGGATGCACCTGCTCACCTCTTGCTGTGTCCTCACATAGTGGGGAGAGGGCAGAAAAACTCTCTGGGGTTCTTTTTTAAAAGAGCATTCATCTCAATCATGAGGGCTCCACCCTCATAACCTAATTACTTCCCAAGGTCCCACTTCCTAATACAATCCCATTGGGGGTTAGGTTTTCAACATATGACTTTTGGGGGACACAAACATTCAGTTCATTGTGGTAATGATAATATTAATTACTTCCTAAATTCTAAGCAAAGTGGTTAAGAGTGTATGATTTGAAGGCAGAGACTCTGCCTGGGTTTGAAGATTTGTTCTGCTCTTTTCTGTATATAGTAAGTACATGTAATTTGGACAAATTACTTATCCTTTCTGAGTTTCAGCTTCCTTTTCTGTACAATGGCTTCCAGGCTATCTTAGAGATGAAATGAGGTAATGCTGTATCACTGTCCTGCTGCAGTACCTGGTTTGTGTTTTTCTCGTTCTTGTTAGTACTATTACTATTTATTAATAAGACATAAGGATTATCCATAGGATATAAAATGAATAGGAAGTGTTTCTAATGATCATACATTCTAGTAGGGGCAGGTGGCTCTATAGGCACATAATTAATTGTTTAAAAACTGGGTTGTATAAAAATAGAAGAAAAGATTCTGACAGAAATGTGAGAAAGTATCAGACTCATTTAAACTGAACTTTTAAAGGGTTTGGAGGTAGAGAGTGGAGGAGGGAAAGTTCGCCATGAGTGTGCCCTGCTGGACAGTCCTGGAAGGCATTGTGTCTGAGACAACTTCCAACATTGGTAGGAACCATAGCATCCATGGTGAGAAAGGGGCCAATAACTGTGAAGGGATCATAGATGTACTTTTCCTTGAGACAGTGATGATTCTTTAAAATTTTTTTTTAAATCAGAAAAATGTTTATAGTTTTTGTTGTTATTTTGAAAACAGCACATGCACCTCGGAATTGTAATGCTGTAACATTGGTAAAATTGTAATTCCAGTCAGTAGGCCCAGTGGGCAATGTATCTATTCAGGTATTTTAAGTGGAAAATATATATTAATTTTTATGCTTTTAATGTTATCCACTCAAAATTCATGGGAGATGTATTTGTTTCACAAGCCAGATGAGCCTTGTTATCCTTAATTGTCAATTTAGATGAAGATATTGAGGAGGAGAAGGAAAGAATGAATATTTCCTTTAAGCATAACTTTATTTTAGCCTATATGTGATAGGTAATTAGTTTCCTGAGAACTAGAATTTTTCAATAATTGATAAGATTGGAATGGAAGAAAAGATAGTAAGAAAATTATTACTACTACATAGACTTAAATCATAATTTTTATAGTTGTAGCCTATTTTTCCAAATTGTTATTTAAATATTTGAAAATATTTCTGTGGTTAAATACATTAACGTGGTTTAAATATTTTTAAAATATATAACAAGGTATTATTGAAAAATCTCTCTCCCACCCTTGATTCTTATCTATCTGGTCCTTTCTGGTATCTTCTGGTATTGGTTTATTCTATATCCTTCTAGAGTTTCTTTATGTGTATATAAGCAAATAAAGATATTATTTAGCCTTTTAAGTCTAAAAAAAGTCTTATATTTCCCATTTTATCACAAAATGTGACATATTATATGTACTATTCTGCATTTTGATTTTTTTCCCCCTTAACTCATCTTGGATATCTTTTTACACAAATACACAGAGACCGTCCCTCCTCATTTTGTCATGCTGCTGCTGCTGCTAAGTCACTTCAGTCATGTCCGACTCTGTGTGACACCATAGACTGCTATATAATGTACAAAGTGCATTTAACCAGTCTCTCTCAGGTAGACATTTAGATCATTTCCTGTCTTTTAAACTGTAGCTTTTTAATTCAGATGATCTCAAATGTCTTTTAGAAGAAACTGAGATAATACTCTGGAGAATATTATAGTATTGCTGTTAGACCTAAAAAGTTTAAGTAATGTGTTTACCTGAAAAAAGAATGCTTAACACAGACATTTTTTCTTAGTTTAGGCACCTATTTCCAACTAAAAGTTTGATCTTGAACATGTTGTATGTTGTATTTTTTGATAACACCATGAGTTGTATTTATATTAAGTTGCATTTCTAAATCCGTACTCTTTGTAAATCATACATTTGAAGCAGAAAATACTACACAATGTGCATTTATAATTCAGTGAAAAATTTAGTTGAAAGAATACTACTAGTTTTCTGGAATTTTATTACAGAAACAGTTTTTTCTCCTAATGCTGACATAAGATGTGAAGTGATTTTAGTCTACAGCCCAGATCAACTTAAGGCTGATGCAGTACTATTAAGAATCATTTTTATACTAGTTCTGGTCAGCCATCATCACCTTGGCCTTCCTTTGATCTAGGGTTTCATTCCATTTATTGTTAAATTACACTTCTGTGTTCATTCTCTAGATTTTTTTTTTAAATCCTTCTTTCTTTATTAATACTTTTTCATTACTCTGCATTGATGCTGCATTAATTTGCATAATTCTACATTAATCTTTCTGCATTAACACTTCTATTTAAAAAACAGGGATTTGCAAAAGGAACTTCTATTTAAATGTGATTGTTAAAAAAAAATAAAAAAAATAAATAAATGTGATTGTTTTATCGTGTAAGAATTAAGAAAAATGAAGAGAGTTTTGAAGGCCTGTTGAAGTGTGAATGGTGTCTTTGTATGCCCTCTTTACTGAAACGCCTGTGTTGCTGTTTGTTCTATACATAGTTTTAGTGTCTTTCTAATAAAAGTGTTTTAAGGTTTAAATTTAAATAATGCTGTTCTTCAACATTTTATTGATTTAACAAAAATTTACTGGAGCAGTCTCTTCTGTAGTGACTTGGCTCATTTTTCTAGAGAAGCTTGGCAGGTCCTGTGCCTATAATTTACTATTACATTTTGTTCATGGCCTATTACGTTTGCTACATAAACCATGAAAACAAATGTCTTATATTGTGATTATTTGTTTGCAGAGCTGACTCTCCATCAAATATAGCACAGTCTTCTCTCAAGACTGGGATTGGACTCTTCTTATTTGTGTGCCAGAGAATAATATATACACTAATTAATTTATTGCTTTTTCTGTGCATGTCACTGTGATAGTCTATGGGTTTAAAGGTTATTAGGACAACCAGGTGGAGAAGGCAATGGCAACCCACTCCAGTACTCTTGCCTGGAAAACCCCATGGGCGGAGGAGCCTGGTAGTTTTCACTTTTCACTTTAATGCATTGGAGAAGGAAATGGCAACCCACTCCAGTGTTTTTGCCTGGAGAATCCCAGGGATGGGGGAGCCTGGTGGGCTGCCGTCTATGGGATCGTACAGAGTCGGACATGACTGAAGTGACTTAGCAGCAGCAGCAGCAGCAGGACAACCAGGTACCTGCTCTAGGGAACTCAGTGTATAGTTTGTGTATGTGTAGGTATGTAAAGTAGTTAAAGGGTCTCATTAAAGTTTGGAATTAGGAGGTGTGGGAATATTGAGGAAGGAGGTTTAACACTGGAACTGGAGATTGGAGATGTTAGGGATAGGTGCCATGAATGCCTTTCACCTTAAGATGAAAATGGAGAATAAAAATGCAGGAATTGGTCTTAGGTGCTGTAATTTTTCACTTGTATGGCATAGATTATCTTTTTATAATGATAAGTTGGGTAGGATACTGTATAATATAATGTTTGCAGTGTATTGTTTTAACTAAAAGTACTATCTGAGTTTTTCTATTTGTAAACTTTTTTAGTTTTTAAATTATGAAAATGTAACACATTTATAGGAGACTTGGAAAATACAGAACAAAGTTACATAGTTCCACTATATATTACAATTATTTAAGTAGATAAATTAAGATTTTTAGAGTTTCAATATCAAACTCTCAAAAATTAATAGAATGAATATACAGAGAAATAGAAGGATAGAGTAGACCTGAAAAGCACTATGAACCAATTCAACGTAATTAAGATTTATACAGTTTTTACACAATGAGTGAGTGAAAGTTGCTCAGTTGTGTCTGACTCTTTCCGACCCTATGGACTATACAGTCCATGGAATTCTCCAGGCCAGAATACTGGAGTGTGTAGCCTTTCCCTTCTCCAGGGGGTCTTCCCAACCCAGGGATCAAACCCAGGTCTCCCACATATCAGGCGGATTCTTTATCAGCTGAGCCACAAGGGAAGCCCTGCTGCTGTTGCTGCTGCTGCTGCTGTGTCGCTTCAGTCGTGTCCGACTCTGTGCAACCCCATAGACAGCAGCCCACGAGGCTCCCCCGTCCCTGGGATTCTCCAGGCAAGAACACTGGAATGGGTTGCCATTTCCTTCTCCAATGCATGAAACTGAAAAGTGAAAGTGAAGTTGCTCGGTCGTGTCCGACTCTTAGCGACCCCATGGACTGTAGCCCACCAGGCTCCTCCGTCCATGGGATTTTCCAGGCAAGAGTACTGGAGTGGGGTGCCATTGCCTTAGGATACAAATGCTATTCAAGTTCCTACAGACTACAAACTAGGAGACACTGGAACATATCCAGGGACATAAGACCAGGTGCAAAATTTGATGGTCTAAAGGTATTTTAATCTTGCAGAGTCTGTTCTTTTATCACTGTGGAATAATGTGAGTTTTTCTATTTGGATTTATCTTACAAATTGTAAATAACCTAGCTAAAAATTCACTAAAGATGAAGCAAATTTAAGAAAAGGTTTAGATAGATTTACTGCTTATTCTTTTTTCCTTCCAGTTTTATTGAGATATAATTGATATACAACACTATAAATTTTAAGTGTACAGCAAAATGACTTGACATTCATATATTGTGGAATAATTACCACAGTAAGTTTAGTTAACATTTATTACCTCAGGTAGTTACAATTTTTTTATGATGAGAACTTTTAGGATCTACTCCCTTAAGAACTTTCAAATACGCCCTACAGCAGTGTTAACTCCGGTCATCATGCTGGGCTGTATATCCCCAGTACTTGTTTATCTTATAACTGGAGGTTTGTACCTTTTGACCATCTTCGTTCAATTCTCCCACTCCTACCTCCATCTACTGCTTATCCTTGATTACTATAAGTATAGTAGACTTTGGTGGCATTTAAATTTCTTCTTGGTGTGACACTCAAGGGGTATTTGTTGTCATGTTATGTCTGCAGTTTTAGGGTGTTCCATTTAATTGAAAAGTAAATGTGTCAAAAGCTATACTTTTCACTTTACTAAAATCGCCAATGTATTTATCAAGAGTTTGGCTTAAAACTAGAGGAAAAGAGTATATTTCACTTACTTTAATTCTTTGAGTCCATTCATCTTTACTGTAGGCTTGGCCGTTGGCCGTCAAAGGAACAAGGGGCCTTTCATTTCTCGGGCCAGAGTCACAGGGTTTGAATTGGCGAGCCTGGTATGAGTCTTTTTAGGTTCTCTTCTGTCAGTCACTGTACTACCAAATTTATAGTGTGTACTGTTGACCAGTCATTCTACAAAGTCATATTAATTGCAGCCTGTCTATGAAATCACCAAACCTTAGTGGAATTCCTAGATTATTTTCTTGGTAGTCAATGGCAGTGGTTTTTAAATCTGCATTTTTGGGTGTTCATAAAACAGTGTTTGTGAAAACTCTCTAAATCTCTCCTAACATTGAAAAGGTAACCCGTCTAAATTGTACAACTCTGCTTTTATATCTTTTTTTGTGCTTTTAAATTCACTTTGCACTTCTTTTTTTTGTTGGTCCATATGTATTAGCTTGGTAACTTTTTTGGTATTGATGATTCATAAATCTGCTAAAACCCAATTTTTCTATGACATATAAAATTAAATGGGGAATACAACCATACAGAAAATAAACAACATCAGGGTCCCAATTTCAAAGACAAATACTGAAAGCATGACTTAAAAAATAATGGCTTTAGGTGCAGAGGTGAGGATGAGATAGGGTGCTATGCTGACATCCAGTGAAATAAAGCTGGTTGAATGTTGGCTGTCTTGTCACCAGTTGTTAAGTTTAGCGTGTGTTTTGTTTTGTTATTTTTTTTGGTTGGTCTCATCCTGTATAGATCCAGGAACATATTTTTGCATGGCGAATTTATTTTAGCTTGAATAAGAGGCTTACAGTCAGTGTTTCCCTAAGGAATATTGCTTCTCATGTGTTTGTGTGCTAAGTCGCTTCAGTCGTGTCTGACTGTGACCCCCAGGCTCCTCTGTCTATGGGAGTCGGCAGGCAAGAATACTGGAGTGGGATGCCATGTCCTCCTCCAGGGGACCTTCCCGACCCAGGGATCGAACCCGTGTCTCTTACGTCACCTGCATTGGCAAGTGGGTTCTTTACCACGTGTGTCACCTGGGAAGCCCCATTTACTTGTTTTTTAGAAGTCTGGGAAGCTTTTAAAAAAGATTGATGCTGGTTCTACTTCCCAAAATTCTGATATAAGTGGCCTGAGGTGAAGTCTGGGTGTTGGGATTTTTAAAAACTACCAAAATGATTCCAATATGCTGCCAAGGTTGTGAACTACTGCTCTATAAGATTTGTTGTTGTTGTTCAGTCACCCAGTTGTGTCTGACTCTTTGGGACCCCATGGACTACAGCACGCCAGGCCCCACTGACCCTCACCATATTCTGGAGTTTGCCCAAGTTCGTGTCCATTGCATTGGTGTTACTATCCAGCCATCTTACCCTCTGACACCCTCTTCTCCTCTTGCCTTCAATCTTTCCCAGCATCAGGGTCTTTTCCAATGAGTAGACTCTTCTCATCAGGTGGCCAAAGTATTGGAGCTTCAGCTTCAGCATCAGTCCTTCCAATGAATATTCAGGATCTATTTCCTTTAGGATGGACAGGGCTCTTTCTGTTAACATTCAGCAGAACTAGCCTTCTGAAACTCTACGGCACATTTCCTGATCCACACCTGTGTGGAACAAAATAGGTCTCTTGGGATTAGAATAATAAGTTGCCATTTGTGGAAATGCTTTTGTGCTGTTTCCTTAGTCTTAGAAATAGATGGTGTGTCAAATAGGGGTATTTTATCTAATAGGAATAGGAATCTAACAGGAACAGGAGTTTTCTCTTAAAGCTGACTTGATATCAGAAAACCTTCCTTAATAGAGAACCCACAAACCTCTCCCTAGCAATCCTTTAATGACATTTGTTATTAAAATGAACCCATACTGTTTGTGTTCAGGGATGGGTTTGTTGTGTTTTGGGGATGACCCCTAGTGATATATCAGTTGCTGAGCTAGTAATGTGGCCCTGTCTTAACGGGAAATCTTCTCTGGGCATGCCACAGCTTGTAGGTCTCAACAAAGGCTCAAAGGGGTCAACCTCTTAGAATTTGGCATTAGGCTGCCTACTTTCTTCTAAAGCAAAGTAAATATGTGCTAGCAGATGTTAGATGTAATTATAAAATGTATCTCAACATAAAATGTTGAACCAAATATTTGTTAGCTCGAATATGATACTGTGATTTTTGTTTGTATTTCAAAAGGAAAGTTGTCTTTAATACCATGTTTTTTTCCCTGAGTATCAAAAATGTAGAAACAAAATTTATTTTATGCTCTGCCGGGAGCCGGCGAGAGGCATTCCACTCATGACAAAGGTCATGAGGAAGGAGGCTCAGCACACGCAAAGGCGGGATCGAGCCTCAGGAGTCCCCCTGGATATTCTCGAGCATCTACCCCCCAAAACCAGAGTCTGCCTACTTTATTGCTTTGTGCTCTCACCTCTGACTTTACTCGGGGCTGTCCCCCACCACCATCTCGCTCTCTCTGTCAAAGAGTTAACTTACAGCTCCAATTAATAAAGTTCCTGGGCAATTAGGAGTGTTTAAATCCAAACCCCTCAGATAGCTCTCTAACTCGCCTGACAAGTTTACCCGGACTCCTACAGCTAGGCATACGATTGTTTACAGTCTCCCAGCCTCAAAAGGCATGGGAAGCTTAAGATATTCAAATAGCTTAGAGCCTCTCAGAGAGTTAGAAACTGTCAGAATAAACTAGTAAAAGATTTCATTGATGAGCCAGTGCTTGCTGCCAAGTTTCCACATCCCCTGAATTGTATCCTTGAATGTGTATTAATTAATATAGTTGGTATGTAGAAAAAATAAGTAGTGGCCTTGGTGTTAGCAACTTTAGACCCTTAAGGTAATAAATTCTTTCCTTTGTTGTAAACCCATTGCACCTCTGCCCTATGGGAATGCAGTTTTATCTAACACCTTTGGCAATGCTCTAAGACTTTTCTTTCATTCTCAACTTTTCTTTATGATGGCCACTTCTCTGCTTCTCAGTGTTGATCTTTGGAGTCATTTCTGCCTCCATGAATCTTTTTGCTTTTGATGCTTGATGTGATTGGGAAAAAAATCTGCATTAGTTTTTTAAAAAATAATTTTATTTATTTATTTTTGGCTGTGCTGGCTCTTCGTTGCTTCATGGGGTTTTTTTTTCCTAGTTGTGGTGAGCAGGGGCTACTCTCAGTTGTGGTTCGAGGGCTTCTCCCTGGGGTGGCTTCTGTTGCTGAGCACTGACTCTGGGGCACGCGGGCTTCAGTAGGTGTTGCTCCCAGGCTCTGGAGCAGGCTCACAGGCTCAACAGTTGTGGCTCACAGGCTTAGTTGTTCCTCAGCAGGCGGGATCTTCTCAGATCAGGGTTTGAGCGGATTCTTTACCACGGAAGCACCAGGGAAGCCCCTGCCTTAGTTTTGAATAGTGAGGATGGGCTTGTTTCCTGAGTCTTGAAAATAGAAGAGAAGAGATTATTCTGTCCAGACTGTTGAATCTATTCTCAACAGCTGGGGTGTATTGAGTAACTTGGACCACCATGAAAAGCAGATTTATCAGGTTTTCTTGTGACAGTGGTAAATAAGCACCACTATTCAGAATCTGAAAACAGAAACAACTGTCAAGGTCTGTATGACCCACTAAATACACAGAAGGAAGTGAGTTATATCTTTTTTTTTTTTTTTTCTTTTGAAACATGGCAGTGCTTCAATAGTTTGCGTTGTGAAAATTGGCTCAGATTACTTTTTTTGTTATTCCTGTTTTTATGGTTTCGGATCAGGGTACCAAACTTTCTGTAGTCGGGTAAGTGCCAAATTTTTTGTACTCTTTATAGTACTTTTCCAGTAGCCAGCCTTGGTTGATGAAAGTGCTTTGGAATAGTTTGCAGTCATTTGCCTTAATGAGCATAGGTATTTTGTTGAATGCCTCATATATGAAGCACTTATTTTCAATAGTGGAGTCAAAGACAATTTACTAGTATTTTTGTCTTTAAGCAAAGTTAAATGTGGTTAAATGGGGGACACTCAGATATTGATAAAAGGCCCAGAGCACAGCTCTTGGTCTCTTTCTGGTGCCTGTTATTGCTACTTCTAGACAGATTCTGTTTTGCTGATTTATATGACCTTTTACGCCATGATTTAGAAGTGAATTTTTACATATCTCTGTTTCTTTAGATAAGCAAAAATGATTAGTGTATAGCTTTATGTTCAATCTGAAAAGAAGAGATTCTGTGTCGCATTTTTTTGTTAGGTACTGGTTGTGCTCAATTTTTGGCTCTGCCCCATGAAGCCATTTGATTTTGTTTTCAAGTGGGAAATAGCTTTGTCCTCCCCACTGGTTCTTATCAAATATATTTTTATCTTGTAGGTATTAGATAATATTAAACAATTGGCTTATTCTTTTCTAGGGACCTGGTACATATATGTCACAGATGTGTTCAGAGACTGAAAGCCAGGTGTACTTTGGACAGTTGTATAAAGTATTTAGTACATTGCCTAATTCCCAGGTATCCATACAAATTAGTCTAGAGCTGAATGGCCTAGAACAGTAGCTACAACCTACATGTACTATTCAGCACTTGCAATTTGTTTTGTCCAAACTGAAATAGACTGTAAGACTACCAAACACACATTAGATTTCAAAGACTTAGTATAAAAAAGTAAAATATCTTATAATTATGTTGATTATGTTCTGAACTGATAATATTTCAGACTGGATTAAACAAAATATATTATTGAAATTGATGTCATTTATTTCTTTTTACTTTAGTATGGGTATGTAAAAATTAAAATTACACATGTGGCTCTCTATTGCATTATATTTCTGTTGGAAAACTATGATCTAGATTACATTTTTGTGACTGTATATAGTTGATGATTACAGATTGTTTTATATAATTTTTACTTTGAAATGTCAGTAGTTCCCAGCCACTTAGAGTTGTTCGGGCATATGTTGAATGGTCTCCTGGTAATGGTCATTCATTCATTCATACAACAGCCACAGCATAGTAATGTGTGCAATACTGTACTAGACTCTGGGCATACAGCATAAAGAACACATTCTCTGTCCTTAGGAAGCTTGTGATCTTGTGCTGGTTGTGCAGATGGGATTCAGTTCGGTGGTTGGAACAGTGCTCAGATGACCTTTGAGATCCTTTCTAACCCACTGCTCTGCAGATATTTGCCTACCTTGTAGCTACTTGCTATCCAGAGGATTTGCAGAGAATCATAGAATCAAGACATATAAAGGAGACATTTCTGTTATTTCTTAGTCCATTTGCTATAGCTCTTTTTTATTCTTTAATGGAATCTCCACATTGTAAACCATGCAACTCTGTTTTTCATTTTTTTCTTCAAACAACTTCATTACCAGAAACGTTTTCTTACTATTTTGTGTAAATATGTTCTTTCATCTCTGGTTTCATCTGCTTATTATTACCATTTGCAGGGTTGCTTCATTCTGAGTGATTTCTTAGATTCACAGGTTGCAGGCAGTGGTGTGCTGGTAAACCAGCTCTTTAAGTAAAGAGCATTTGCTGATTTCTGTGGTGTAAATATTCCCACCAAGGCTGATTTGGGCTCTCAAAATTTTTGATTATCTAACAGTTGACTCTTGAGAGTCTGTAAAAAGATAGCTCTAGGACAATCAAGTCCTTCCTCTTTGTCTTTGTGGATGTTGATTCTGGTTTTCTTTAATTTTGCTGCTACTACTTCTCTGTAAAATAAATGTAAAAATATGAAAATAAGTAAAAATCCCAGTTGTTTCATCTATTAAAATATTCATACATTTAGTTTTTTATTCAGCAAATATTTATTGACTGCCAGGGATTTTTTATGATAACTTCATAATAGTTTTATGGTTCAGTTGACTATTATGCCAGAAGTCACATTTAGAAAGATAGAATTGCCGAGGTGGATAGAATGTGGATGGTCAAGCATGAGGCTGAGCTGAATTTGTATTTGGATGTCTCTAGATTGGTCCTAATGTTAGTCTTCTGTATTGGGGGTTATAGACCCATGATTTCTTCTTCAGCAAAGCTGAATGATTAGAAGTCCTGGGTGTTTGGGGTATTACCTCCTCCTGAATAAAGAGCATCCTTGTGTTTACCTGTTTAAGTGAGTAATGCAATTTATGGTATAACTGTCATGGTAGATAAGGGTTAGAGCCATAGTTTTCCCAGGCAGCATAGGACGTGCAAGCTTTTTTCTGTGGTTGATCTCTGTAGGCTTTCAGTGGTCCTTTGTGAGGAAGGTGGAAAAACACGTGTCCTCTTATTCAACTCAGGAACTATTTGGCTCAATAAATATAAATGAATGCATGAATGATTGAGTAAAAAAGCAAATCAGGAGTTAAATAAACAAATGGGAACCATAACTGCAACAAAAACTGTGGGAGTATAAAACTTTGTAGCACATTGGTATAGTGATTTAAATCCTAAAAGCTCCCTATAACCTCTCTAAAGTATCTGGTTTAAAATAAAAGTGTGTTTAATACCACTTGACAAAAGAAAACTACTTTGAACATCATTGCTTTTAGCTTTTTTCAATCAATACTCTTTGACAAAGAGAACAGAGGATGATATCAACGGACAAAAGAATTTTGGGTTAATGCAAAGAAAGCTCTTCTTGTTAATGAGAATTGAAGTGTTAGGCCCTTGAGATAGCAAAAGTGGCTGTAGGATATTATACAACATTTTCTTGGGATGATCTCCCAAGCTTCTTTAATTTAAACACTTACTGACAAACATTTATTGTTTGTTTCATACCAGGCACTGTAATAGGTACTAAGGAGACAATTAGGGAGTAATAAACATATAGATGCTGTCTTCTACGTGACTCTTATACATTGAGAGGCAGAGAATCAAATGAACACATCAGGATATAATGTCAAACTGTAGTTAAGTCCCGTGGGGGAAAAAATGTTGGGGACCTGATCTAGCCAGAGAGTGGGGCTGGAGGTTTTTCCTCCTGAGACAAGTGATCTATGAACTGGGAGCTGAAGGCTGAGTGGGGTAACCTAGGCACAGGCGATTGGAGAACATGTGACCTGAGAAGCAAAGGTTCTGTGGTGGGAGCTGAGTGCCTCTCCAAGGAGCTCAGGGAAGGGCATTGTGATGGGCTCAGAGAGTGAGAAGGGAGAGTGAAATGAGGGAGAGACCGGAGGGGCAGGCAGGGCCGGGTATCACAGGCCTTACGTCTATTTTAGGATTTGAACCTTCCCTTCAGAGAGCAGTGGGAATCAGTGAAGGGTGACAGCAGAAGAGTAACAGGAGCAGACTTGCCTTTTCAAGCTATCACTCTGGCTGCCGTGAAGAATACTCAATAGAAAGGCAAGGAGTGGACATGGGGAGGCTCTTGTCTGCACGAGAGGTACTGCCTGAGAGTTAGCAGAACTGAGGAGAAGTAAGTGCGTTCAAGAGATGCTTAGGAGGGAAAAGCAATAAGGCAGAGCACAGTAGAATACGGAAATGAGAGAGATGGAAGGACTTCTGGGTGCTAGCTTGAGTGATTATGGAAGCTGTATCTTTTACTGAATTAGGGTTGGAGGGCCAGGGTATTGTTGTTACTATTTTGGGGTGGGGCATATTCAGGAGATTCTTCTTACACAGTGAGACCCCATGGACTGTAGCCCACCAGACTCCTCCATCCATGGAATTCTCCAGGCAAGAGTACTGGAGTGGGTTGCCATTTCCTTCTCTAGGGGATCTTCCCAACCCAAGGATGGGACCTGGGTCTCCTGCATTGTAGGTAGATTCTTTACCAGAATCTGAGATTGTGAGCTCAGATTCTGAGCCACCAGAAAAGCCCATAAGATACCTTAAGATGCCCAAATGGAAACGTCATGTATGTGGTTGGCTGTACCATCTTGGAGTTTTAAGGAATCAGTGCTAGAGAGAAGCCCTTGAAGCTTATTGGCAGATAGATGGTAACTTATATCAATGAGTTTGTATAGGGCAGTGATCCTCAAAATGTGGTCCCTCCTACCAGAAGCACTGATAGCACCTGGAAACTTGTTAGAAATGGACAGTCTCAGCCCCTTCCCCAGACCTGCTGAATCTGAAACTCGGATGGGGTCCAGCATTCTGTGTTCTAAGAAGCCATATTGGCGGTGCTGATGCTGATGACATTAAAGTTGAGAGTGCCCAGGCTTGGGGGAAAGTATGGAGTATGAAGAATCTGAGTCTGGAGTTGAACCTTGAGGAGACGGGAGGTGAAGGATGACTTTGCACAGGACATTGGGATGGAGTAGTGTTGAGAGGGGTAGAATCCAGAAACAATGAAGAGAATATTCAGAGGGAATTACCTGTTCCTGACATATTAATAGTAAATTAAATGATGCTTGCAGAATCTTCTCTGGATTTAGAATAAGCAAATCCAGAGAGAGAGAAAATAGATTAGTGATTGTCAGGGATGGAGAGTGGGGGGAGATGGAATGAAGAGTTACTACAAATGGGTATAGTTTCTTTCTGGGGTGACAAAAATGGTTTGAAATCAGTGGTGTGAACTGTTGTTCAGCCACTCAGGTATGTCCAACTCTTTGCAACCCCATGGACTACAGCACACCAGGCTTCCCTATTCTTCACCATCTCCTGGAGTTTGCTCAAACTCGTATCCATCAAGTCGGTGATGCCATCCAACCATCTCATCCTCTGTTGTCCCCTTCTCCTCCTGCCTTCTATCTTTCCCAGCATCAGGGTCTTTTCTAATGAGTCAGTTCTTCCCATCAGGTGGCCAAAATATTGGAACTTCAGCTTCAGCATCAGTCCTTCCAATGAATATTTAGGGTTGATTTCCTTTAGGATTGACTGGTTTGATCTCCTTGCAGTACAGGGACTCTCAAGAGTCTACTCTAACACCACAGTTCAAAAGCATCAATTGTTCAGCGCTCAGCCTTCCTTATTGAATTGTGACTGTACTGAAATTGTGATTTGTGACTATACTAAAAATCACATTACGAAAACACTGAAAATCACTAAGTTGTGTACTTTAGAAAGGCTAAAATGATCAATTTTATTTCAAGAATTTCACCTGGGTTTAGCAGTAAGATCATTGGTGACCTTAGTGAGACATGTTCTTGGCATGGATGAGGGTAGAAACAGAGTTGGTTAAGATGTGAGAGAAGAGAAAGTGGTAGCAGTGAGATGAGTAATTTTTCAGAGAAGTCTTATTTTAAAGGGGAAGCCAAAGAGAGGGTAGTGGTTGAAGTCAAGAAAATTTTTTATTTTAAAAATGGTAGGAACCTGAAAAATGTTAAAATTCTATTGGGAAGGGTCCAAGAGAGAGATATAGAAAGGAAAGAAATCATCCATTGTGTTGAATAATTATGCAGTTTCAGAGTGGGAAGAACTTTTGAGTTTACTAAAGCCTGATGTATTCCTAAACTTCACCTCCATTTCACACAACAATGTAGGTGGAAAATATTCCTTGCAAGTCATCTTCCAATTCAAACTTGAACATTGTGTGGGTCAGGTATCTTGCTGCCTTCCAGGACCAACCATTTTATTTTTAGATGCTGCTGACTACATCGGGTGATTGAGAAAACTCAACAGGAAAGATTTATTTATAAAATGGGAGATAATATGACTTGTAGACACAATGGGGGAGGAGACATTGGGACCTATTGAGAGAGTAGCATTGAAACATATTTATTACCATATATAAAATTAGATAACCTGGGGAAATTTGATGTATGATGCAGGGAGCTCAAATCAGGTGCTCTGTGACAACTAGAGGGGATGAGGTGGGAGGTGGGAGAGAGGTTCCAGAAAGTGGGGACATATGTATACGTATGGCTGATTCATGTTAGTGTATAGCAGAAACCAACGCAATATTGTAAAGCAATTGTTCTCTGATTAAAAATAAGTATATTTAAATAAAAAATATTTCTTTTATCGAGTAAAATCTTTCAGCTTCTTAAGGGTACTTTCCAACTTATTTTAGCCCTTCATCCTCACTGCCTGAAGAACCCAGTGCCGTCGCTTCCTGAACCTTTTGTGAATTATCTGGTATTGATTGGGTCGATGCTGATTTTTCTACTGTTACCTTAGTATTCAGTTTTCTTAGTCTTCTAAATTATTGTCACTCATTTATCTGATTTTCAGCTTTCAGAATTTTCTTGATGTTGTCTGCTCTCATCTCCCTGACCTTGTTGGATTCCATGTTAAAAAGCCCTTTAGAATTCTCCTTCTGGTGGGGTTTTGGTAGATACGTGTATTTATTGTCACCTTTATCATTTTCTCTCTCTTTTTCCCACAGAGAATGTGTAACATGTCTCTGTGTCCCTTCACTTTTATGGTTGCTCTCCTTTGACTGCGTATGTGCCAGGTGCCATTAATAAGCCATTTTTCTCTTGCCTAGTTAGGAGGGCAGCTTTCTGCCTTCATGAGGATTAAATGTGTTAATGTGTCTAAATTACCCAGCATAGTAAGTTTTGGTAAAAAAGGTATGTCATCAACTTCCCCCAGTCCTGAGGATGTGACTTAATTTTATTGCATCCTTATTATATTAAATGTCTGCCTGTCTTTCTAGCTTGCTGTGACTGCCTTCTATCCTAATTTCGTCAGATGGCCTATTAACTCTCCCTTCACTCTCAAGTCTACATGTTTGATCACCATATCACTAGAGTTGTCTTTTCAGTTGTTGGTAGAGACTGGCTGTGCTAGGACA
The DNA here is from genome assembly GCF_029378745.1 of Bos indicus. Classification (NCBI taxonomy): domain Eukaryota; kingdom Metazoa; phylum Chordata; class Mammalia; order Artiodactyla; family Bovidae; genus Bos; species Bos indicus. Next base: position 43,285,494 of record NC_091762.1, on the reverse strand, counting down.
AGAGATATCATCATAATCTCACCATGCTTTGCAGACAGTAAGAAAGACTGGATTTGGAGCTTGTCTGATAACCTATATTTGTGCATTGTTTAGCTGAGTCTAGGTGGGAAGGTATACTTGAAGAAGTAAGGGGCATCTTCAATTCTTATAATTTCTTCTATCTTTTTTAAATGCTGAGCTTTTCTTTTCTTTACCAAAGCAGTAGTTTTTGATCTAGTGTTTGTGGAGAGAATTCAGAGGATCAGTGAATTTAGATGACAAAAATTCTTTATTTTCACTAACCTTATAAGATAATGTGCGTGTGTTCAGTTGCTCAATCGTGTCCAGCTCTTTGTGACCCCATGAACCACCTGCCAGGCTCTTTTGTTCGTGGGATTTTCTGGGCGAGAATATTCGAATGGATTGCCATTTCCTCCTCCAGGGGATCTTCCTGTCCCAGGGGTTGAATGCCGGTGTCTCCTGCATTGGCAGGTGGATTCTTTACCACTGAACCACCTGGGAAGTCCCAATTTATAAGATTAAATTCAACAACTGGGTTGGCTGAAAAGTTTGTTTGGATTTTTCTGTAAGATAATTTTTCCAAAAGATGTAACAGCAGTAAAACCTGAACGAACTTTTTGGTAACTCAATATAAATGTTGTAAATAATAAACTATAGTAGTATTAGCAATTCAAGTGACTTTTTCACAATAGAAACTATAGACATTTTAATATCCCATTACAGCTGTTGTGTATATCTTAAGATATTTATGTTCACTCCTTTAAAACTATAATCAGACCTACTACTAATATGTTAAGAATGGTATTGTACATAATTAAGTATTGTATTATATATTTGTTTTTGTTATGTTTTGATAACTTTACATTTAATTACATTTGTCTTTTATCAGTTCTATGTATTTTATTCATTTGAAAACATTCTGAAAAGAGGGATCCACAGGCTTCATGAGAATGCTGCAGGGGTCCATGACAAACAAAAGGTTCTGAACCTTGTCCTAAAAAGACACATTCCTACAAAGGAATGTGTTGTTATTTATATAAATTAGTATTTTTTCTTAGATCCATAGCTACTACTTTCACTAGCTTAATCCATTAAAATTTGCTTCTTAATATATGATTTATGTCTTTACAAGATATTTGAAAAGGGGGCTCTTTTTTTTTTCCCTATGTGTTCAGATAGCATTGAAAAAGAACTCTTTAAATCAGGATGAAATACCTAGAATAACCCTTCCTTAACATAGGTTAACTTTGAAGTTTCAGGACTTTAACATTTCTTTTAGGCTGCCTTGCTTAAGATAACCTACTGTTTTTAAATTAGGTTATCAGGATGCTGAAACTCAGTGATGTTGATGTTGCATTTCAGTCCGCGGCTTAGCAGCCATCGGTTCAAGTTCCCTTGACTGGTTGTGATACAAGACTTAGTTCTATGTTAATTATGTGTTAAAACCTTAAAGAGTCATTTTCTCCCCATGAAGTGTCTTCTGTGGTGTTCCCCGCTGGGCCCCCCACTTTGTGTGGTACATTTGACTTTGTGATTGGCAGGTGCCTGACAGCTCTGTTCATTCAGGTCAGCAGTGGAGGCTGGGCCAAGCTACTGAGAGCCTTGAGGTCAAGTTTCTTGCCTTGGACACCTTGGAACATTGTTAGTGTTAAAGCTCCAATGCCAGTTCTGCTAACTGACCTGAACTTGATACTAGAGTTTTATGTTGCCTAAAGAAGGCCTGCTAAGTTGCTCTAAAAACTTAAATAAAGGATGAAGCACTCAGTTTTCGATGCAGTAGGTCTCCACTTTTCCTAGAACCCGAGAGGAGATTGTTTGGAAGCAGGATGGCATTTTCCTTAGCATTTTTTGTGGGGATGACGGTGGGGGTAGGGGAGCAGAATGGAAGTGGTGGCATTTAATCTGTGAAAGTAACTGCCAGGTTTTATTGACCTGAATACATTGTCCCCCTTAAACTTTTATGTTTGTATTTGCCATATGGGCTTTCCTGATGGCTCAGATGGTAAAGAATCTGCTTGTAATGCAGGAGACTCAGGTTTGATTCCTGAGTTGGGAAGATCTCCTGGAGAAGGGAATGGCTACCCAGTCCAGTATTCTTGCCTGGAGAATCCCCATGGACAGAGGAGCCTGGTGGGCTACAGTCCATAGGGTTGCAGAGAGTCAGACACAACTGAATGACTTTCACTTTCACCACTTTGCCGTATTCCTGCCAGATGGTTATTTCTCTTTCTGATTACCTCTCATGATGATGCATGTTTTACTTAATGAAACACTCATTGTTGATAATAGTCATAATACTTATTGAGTGGTTCCTTTGTGCTAGGCACTATAGGAAGGACATTATTTTTTTTAATGAAATCCAACAACAGTTCTGTGAATATTAAATTAGTAACTTCATTTCACAAATCAGGAAAGCAAAACAGATAGAGGTAAAATTGGCTTGAGCTCCCAGCCAATATGTGGCAGAGTTGGAATTTGAAGGCAATCTGATCACAGAGCTCTGGTTCCTAAATCTGCTCTCTCTTAACTCAGCTTGTTGGATTCAAGCAATTTCAGAAGCGCTTGAGTTAAGCTGTAGGAGTAGTTAACTAGTAGGATCTGATGTGTTATATAAGTTTATCATGTTGACAGCTGTGAAACCAAACAAGCATGTATCCAACTGACATATTATTTTGAGTATTCAAAATGCATGTCTTTAATGTTACTTTTCTTTTGTCTTCATAGGGATGCTTCCTTTGGAAATTGCACTTACAATCTCACCATCCTTGACTGTTTGCAGGGAATCAGAAAGGTAATAACAATTTCCTTGCTGTAGCTGCCATCGTAATTTAACAATATGAAAAAGGAGTGGAGTTGCTATCTTTGTTGTTGGAGAGAAGGGAGAGGGGGTAGTAAGAAGGTGGCTTTCTACTTGAACGATGGTTGATCTGCAAAATACAGACCACAGGGCCAACAGGGGAGGTGTTCTGGGGGATAACTCTTCTTATAGACGCGGAAGGGGTCTCCCTTTCTCATTTAAACTGTTTGTGTTAGCATTTCTACCTGCTGCCATTGCCGTGACCTTGCTCTGTCACCTGCTCAGCTTCCTTATCAAGCTAAATCTTGGTGTGAGAGAGGCAGGAAGTCATCTAAGCCACAACTCTCCTCTGTCAGTGTGGAGAACATTCCCACCTTGCTTTTCTCATTGGATAGTATTACATACCCAGGAAGTAGTCAGCAGGTTAGATATTATTATCTCACTTTTACAGATGAGGAAACAACCCCAGAGAGGTTAAGTCACTCTCAGGGCCACAGGGAGTTATTAGGGCTTCTTCTAACTCAGATTTCCATATCAGTCTGGAGTTCCTTCTAGTATCTTATCTGGGTATGTCATAAACCCATGGTTGTCCCAGTGTGGGAACTTGTGCAGAGATGCGGATGCTCAGACCTCATCCAATAGCAACTGGACCATGAACTCTGGGAGCGGTGCCCTGCTGTCTGTGTGATCCGACGCATCTAAAGTTTACAGCCATAGTTATGGACTTATTTATATACGTTGTGGAGAAGTTAATCCAAAAGATTGTTGAGAACTTTGGAATATGTTTTAGCAACATTGGTTTACAGTCTGAGTCATGCATGTTATGCTGTGAATTCTAAAGAAGCTTCAGAGTACATCATTCCATCTCGAACATACAGCCATGACTTTTACCAGCCAGGAATGTATGTATTTCATAACCCATTGGCAAGGGTCATCGTGTAAATATAGTATCAGTAGTGAGCTTTGTTCTAGATTCTTTTCTCTGATGCAGTATAACATTGCTTTTGCCTTATTTTAAGTTGAGAAAATTGCTATGGTAAAATATGTACTTGTTTTCCATATGTTTGTTTTTGATTTTGTTATTTCATTTTAAAACGAACTTAAACTCTGTAAAACTTTAAAATGGTTTTCAAACATTTTTCGTTTCACTTAAAAACTATCAAGATAACCTAGCCTATCTCCTGCGAATAACATCACCAACCCACACTTCCAATAACACAAGAACCCTTATGTATATTTCACCCAGTATACAATCCAGAATTGTAGCATTTAAAAAATATGACTCAATGGAAAAGGGTAATTTATTTATGGTCACTATTATTATTATTGCTTATCCTGCCATCTGGTACAAGCTGTTTCTTTTATAATACATATGAAATTGAAGAAGAGTTCACACTGGAGTATCCCTCCTGTTGTTATGGTAACTGATAACTTGATACAGACATTTATGACATCCTTGCTCATGTAAAAGGAGGACATGACTTTGTTCATTAATAAGGTCTTCTGTAAATTTTTTGTTTCATTAAATGCTGGGGTTTATTTTACCCAAATGTAAATGAGATTTAGAGGATCTGATTGATTGTTCAACATGTCTCTAAGTAACTGGGACACATTGCCTCTCTGAACGCTCTCATATGGGGCTTCCCAGGTGGCGCAGTTGTAAAGAATCTGCCTGCCAATGCAGGAGACTCAAGAAACACAGGTTTGATCCTGGGTCAGGAAGATCCTCTGGGGTAAGGTGGGCTACAGTCCAGGGAATCAGAAAGAGTTGGGCATGATCGAGCGTGTGCACATGCCCACACACACACACACACACACTCTCAGACTATTTTTGTGGCAGTGAGTATGTATCTCCTATGAAGGTAGAGTATGTCCACGTTTTTGCCTTTTTAGAAAGCATATCTTTCTGATTTTGATGTATTGGCATCATTATAAGCACAGGTTGTATATGTGTGAACTACACATAGAGGCATACACAAACACAAACACTCTTTAAAAAAAGAGGAAGCCAAGTGGTAGTTCAGGGCATGTATTCTCACTGTTTTGTCTGGAATGGTACATGAAGATGAAGTAAGTTGCTTTGTTTAAAGGTGAAATAATTGAGATAGGTTGTTCTGCTTGTCCTGTAGAGGTTGTCTGAACCAGTGTTGTCAGAGTCACTTAGGAAGGCATTTAAAAAACGATGATCCCACCCTCAAAAAACCTGATTTCATAGTTCTGCGATGGGGCCCAGGGGTCTGTATTTTAAATATAAATTACCTTAAGTGCAGGTGTTCTACATTTTGGAAAACACCGGTCTCTAAGGTATTTTCAAAGATAGATGTACTAAACTTGGCTTAAGAGATTCTTGTATTTTTAATGACTTGATCATGTAACTTTTAAAAGTAACTGATTTTGTATTCTAAGGTAATTTGTATAGCTTCATGACTTATAAAACAAAAGACACCTCTTCAAAATATTATGTCTGAATAAGCCAGATACTTTTAAATTCTAAATCATTGGTTATAAAAAAGAAGTATGAAAATTTTCTTTGTTGTTAAAAGATCAATTCTTCCTTCTAAATTGTAAGAGTAGTCAAGTACATTTTTACTCTTTCAAAAACTAACACTGTAAAACAAATTCTCTCATTGTAGACTTTAGGAACAAATAAGGGCCTATTAAGTAAAAACTCCCTTTTTACCAAATATCTCATTAATGATAAAAAGGAAAAAAACCTGAGAATAACTGATTTTTCTTCCAGCTGAAAATTTAATCACAATTATATATTGTTATAGTTAGGTATGAATTAATTGCACAGTTCCCAATAGGTTTTAACTATACATTTATAGTATGATCCATTTTATATATATGAATAATTTTAATTAAAAACTAATGTATATTAGAACTCAAGAAGCATATTGTGTGGGACATATTTTCATATTTTTCTAAGTGTTTAGTCCCAAAGACAGCCCCAAAGCAAAATTATGTATGTTAGATGGTTTCTAGATATGTATTACGAATTGAAAGTTTCAAATTTTCTCCTTCAGGTCAGGCAGAATCATTTGTGAGCAGGAATTCCAGAAATGCCTAGAAGTCGTTATCAATTTCACATGAAAAACTAATTCAAATTCTGCTTTTAGGGATTACAACATGGATTTTTTGACTTTGAGACATTTGATGTGGATGAATATGAACATTATGAGGTTTGTACATTTTAATTTTTTGGAAGCTATAATTTCACATTGATTAAATTGTTCTTTTATTCCTAGCACTCAGGTATTACAAATTGATTGACTGCTAAATAAAAGCATTCTGCAGTTTTCTATAGTTGTCAGCTTCATCCTTTCAGCTTTGATTATTGCCTTTGAACTGGGAGTTATCAAAATTTTAGTTTAGGAAAATACCATATCTCTCTATATTCTTTCATCAAACCTTTATTGACAGTTACTTTGAACCTTTAGTTTATAAGAAAAAACAATTTAAAAGTATAATTTGGTAATAAAATCATGTTACTTTTATTTAAAAATCTGGGTTTTGATTAAAACAAAACCAGATTTGTGCCTTGTAATATTTTTGACTGTGTATATCTTGATTTGAAAGGTGGCTGAATGTACTCAGTTCTGAGAGTTGGTTGAATTTTTTTTTTTACCATGGGATCATAACAAAGGGTTCCCCTAGTGGCTCAGCCATAAAGAATCTGCTTGCAATTTGTGAGATGCAGAAGAGGGGTTGGGAAGATCCCCTGGAGGAAGAAATAGCAATCCACTTTAGTATTCTTGCCTGAAAAATACCAGGGACAGAGAAGACTGGCAGGCTACAGTCCATGCAGTTGCAAAGAGTCTAACAGGACTGAGTGACTAAACACAGACACACACACTATTACAAAGTTTTTGAATAGTTATCTTGCCTGCTCAGCAAGGCAGTTTAGGCAAAGGCTGTCCAAGTTACATTGTGCTATAAGGAGGTGTTAGGAAAGAGCACTTCCAGGTTAGTAGAGGAGTCTTCAGTTCAGTTCACTTCAGTCACTCAGTTGTGTCTGACTCTTTGTGACCATATGAACTGTAGCACTCCAGGCCGCCCTGTCCATCACCAACTCCTGGAGTTTACCCAAACTCATGTCCATTGAATCAGTGATGCCATCCAACCATCTCATCCTCTGTCGTCCCCTTCTCCTCCCACCTTGAATCTTTTGCAGCATGAGGGTCTTTTCAAATGAGTCAGCTCTTTGCATTGGGTGGCCAAAGTATTGGAGCTTCAGCTTCAACATCAGTCCTTCCAATGAACATCCAGGACTGATCTCCTTTAGGATGGACTGGTTGGATCTCCTTGCAGTCCAAGGGACTCTCAAGTCTTCGCCAACACCACAGTTCAAAAGCATCAGTTCTTCAGCATTCAGCTTTCTTTATAGTCCAACTCTCACATCCATACATGACCACTGGAAAAACCATAGCCTTGACTAGACAGACCTTTGTTGGCAAAGTAATGTCTCTACTTTTTACTAGGTTGTCTAGGTTGGTCATAACTTTCATGGCTGCAATCACCATCTGCAGTGATTTTGGAGCCCAAAAAAATAAAGTCAGCCACTGTTTACACTGTTTCCCATCTATTTACCATGAAGTGATGGGACTGGATGCCACGATCTTCGTTTTCTGAATGTTGAGCTTTAAGCCAACTTTCTCACTCTCCTCTTTGACTTTCATGAAGAGGCTCTTTAGTTCTTCTTCACTTTCTGCCATAAGGGTGGTGTCATCTGCATATCTGAGGTTATTGATATTTCTCCCGGCAATCTTGATCAAGCTTGTGCTTCATCCAGCCCAGCGTTTCTCATGATGTACTCTGCATATAAGTTAAATAAACAGGGTGACAATGTACAGCCTTGACGTACTCCTTTCCCTATTTGGAACCAGTCGGTTGTTCCATGTCCAGTTCTAACTGTTGATTCCTGACCTGCATACAGATTTCTCAAGAGGCAGGTCCGGTGGTCTGGTATTCCCATCTCTTTCAGAATTTTCCCCAGTTTATTGTAATCCACACAGTTAAAGGATTTGGCATAGTCAATAAAGCAGAAATAGATGTTTTTCTGGAACTCTCTTGCTTTTTCCATGATCCAGCAGATGTTGGCAATTTGATCTCTGGTTCCTCTGCCTTTTCTAAAACCAGCTTGAACATCTGGAAGTTCACAGTTCACGTATTGCTGAAGCCTGGCTTGGAGAATTTTGAGCATTATTTTACTAGCGTGTGAGATGAGTGCAATTGTGCAATAGTTTGAGCATTCTTTGGCAGTGCCTTTCTTTGGGATTGGAATGAAAACTGACCTTTTCCAATCCTGTGGCTACTGCTGAGTTTTCCAAATTTGCTGACATATTGAGTGCAGCACTTTCACAGTATCATCTTTTAGGATTTGAAATAGCTCAACTGGAATTCCATCACCTCCACTAGCTTTGTTTGTAGTGATGCTTCCTAAGGCCCACTTGACCTCGCATTCCAGGATGTCTGGCTCTAGGTGAGTGATCACACCATCATGATTATCTGGGTCATGAAGATCTTTTTTGTACAGTTCTTCTGTGTATTCTTGCCACCTCTTCTTAATATCTTCTGCTTCTGTTAGGTCCCTACCATTTCTGTCCTTTATGGAGCCCATCTATGCATGAAATGTTCCGTTGGTATCTTTATTTTCTTGAAGAGATCTCTAGTCTTTCCCATTCTGTTGTTTTCCTCTATTTCTTTGCATTGATTGCTGAAGAAGGCTTTCTTATCTCTCCTTGCTATTCTTTGGAACTCTGCATTCAGATGCTTATATCTTTCCTTTTTTCCTTTGCTTTTCGCTTCTCTTCTTTTCATAGCTATTTGTAAGGCTTCCTCAGACAGCCATTTTGCTTTTTTGCATTTCTTTTTCTTGGGGATGGTCTTGATCCCTGTCTCCTGTACAGTGTCATGAACCTTCATCCATAGTTCATCAGGCACTCTGTCTATCAGATCTAGTCCCTTAAATCTATTTCTCACTTCCACTGTATAATCATAAAGGATTTGATTTAGGGTATACCTGTATGGTCTAGTGGTTCTCCCCACTTTCTTCAAATTAAGTCTGAATTTGGCAATAAGGTGTTCATGATCTGAGCCACAGTCAGCTCCCAGTCTTGTTTTTGCTGACTGTATAGAGCTTCTCCATCCTTGGCTGCAGAGAATATAATCAGTATGCTTTCAGTGTTGACCATCTGGTGATGTCCATGTGTAGAGTCTTCTCTTGTGTTGTTGGAAGAGGGTGTTTGCTATGACCAGTGTGTTCTCTTGGCAGAACTCTGTTAGCCTTTGCCCTGCTTCATTCCGTACTCCAAGGCCAAATTTGCCTGTTACTCTAGGTGTTTCTTGACTTCCTACTTTTGCATTCTAGTCCCCTATAATGAAAAGGACATCTTCTTTAGGTGTTAGTTCTAAAAGGTCTTATAGGTCTTCAGAGAACCATTCAGCTTCAGCTTCTTCAGCATTACTGGTTGGGGCATTGACTTGGATTGGCGTCATATTGAATGGTTTGCCTTGGAAATGAACAGAGATCATTCTGTTGTTTTTGAGATTGCATCCAAGTACTGCATTTCGGATTCTTTTGTTGACCATGATGGCTACTCCATTTCTTCTAAGGGATTCCTGCTCACAGTAGTAGATATAATGGTCATCTGAGTTAAATTCACCCATTCCAGTCCATCTTAGTTCGCTGATTCCTAGAATGTCGATGTTCACTCTTGCTGTCTCCTGTTTGACCACTTCCAATTTGCCTTGATTCATGGACCTAACATTCCAGGTTCCTATGCAATACTGCTCTTTACAGCATCGGACCTTGCTTCTATCACCAGTCACATCCACAACTGTATGATGTTGTTTTTGCTTTGGTTCTGTCCCTTCATTCTTTCTGGAGTTATTTCTCCACTGATCTCCAGTAGCATATTGGGCACCTACCTAGAAGTAGTCAACTTTTCCTGAAATGTGAGACACCAGTAGACTCTGAGTAGGTTGACCATTCGTGAAAATGAGCTGTTCTGTCAAGGTTCTCCAGGGTTATAACATTTATCACTCTTCTTAGCATGGCTTCCCTGGTGGCTCAGCTGGTAAAGAATCCACCTGCAATGTGGGAAACCTGGGTTTGATCCCTGGGCTGGGAATATCCCCTGGAGAAAGCAAAGGCTACCCACTCCAGTATTCTGGCCTAGAGAATTCCACGGACTGTATAGTCCTTGGCTTCACAAATAGACACGACTGAGCTACTTTCACTTTCACTAGGAGGACAAGGGTAGCCCTCACATTCTGGTCTCTAGGTCAGGATGTATCTGTTCGGATATCCTGCTTACATGTTACGTTTGACACATCTGAGAAGAAACTAGTCATCTTTCACCCAAACTTGGGCTTTGGCTTTGTTCATCTGTGTGAATGGCATCACTGCTCTACTGTTCACCCAGGCTCAAGACTGAAAACATCGCTTTTTTCCCCTCCATAATCTGTTGACTATTTGAGTTCCCGTTGCTAGGGCCCCTGGGGTGTGTTTCGTCTCTCTCTTCCTCTGTGTTCTCATTTCCTTCCCCTGGCTCAGGTGTTGTGTCCTCTCTGGTAGACAATTATAACTGCTCTTTAAGAAGCCCAGGCCCTTCGCCCCTTGGTCTTTCACACACTTCACTGAATGGTCTTAAAACAGAGTTCTTGCCTTGTCTTGTCCCCACACTGGCTGCCGCTCCCATTATCTGGCTGAAATGAGGGTAAATTCCCCTGTCCTGGCATTGTTAGCTTTGGATGCAGTCCAGCCCACCTTGCTGGCCCGTCTCCTGTTTCTTCAGTCTGTGCACTCTGTGTTCCAGCCCTTCTGGGCTGCTTATTTATTGTTTCTTGAATATCTCTGCACCCTGGCTGAGCTTGTTTTCTCCAAATATCCGTCACCTTTAACATTTTCCTCTCATGTGTGTAAAATCCTACACAGATCAGCTCTCACCCTTTACAATATTCTCTCCCCCTCTATTTCATGTGTCAAGATTTGTGCTTTCCATTTTTCTTATATTATGGCTATTTGCATAAAAGCTTTATTTTCCTTACTAGATTGTAAATTCCTTGTGGACTGTACATGATTAAATGGAAAATGTGTCCTGTGTTCTTGGATAGAAAGATTTAACTTCATAAAACTGCCACTTCTCCCTAAACTAATACATGTAGTACAATTTATTAAAAATCTCCAAAGAATTTCTTCTTCTTAAATTGTAAAAACTTTGTTATTGTGGCATTTTTATTGGGTTGGCCAAAAAGTTTGTTTGGGTTTTTCCATACGATGGTACAGAAAAACCCGAATGAACTTTTTGGTGCACCCAACAGTAGTGTCGAAAAAAAAAAGAATCCTACTACCCACCCCCATCCCACAAAGAATTGGGAACAAAACGATTGCATTTTAAGGGGGAAGGTTGAATAAATAACTTCTAGTACAGATACACCATGGAATGTTATGTAGTGATTTAAAGAAATTGACTTGAGCTATGCCACTTTTCGTGAATGATTTCTATTATATATTGATTGGAAAAAGTTGATACGGAAGAGTGCTTATAACCTTCTATTTTTTTAAACAAACAATAACAAGACCCGCCTCCACCTTGTACATATATCTGTCTATCTGTATTATATGAGCAAAGGTATCAGTAATTTCCTATGAAGTGAGTGAAGTTTAAATTGTATAGGTCCCCATTTGCATGGAATCCATTTTTGTGTTCATCATTTTGTATTCTTTTTTTGAAATGGGCCTCCACGTTAGATAAGTTTCAAGTCTCCCCCAAACCTGCATCTCTGTCCCATGTATATGAACCTGGAGAAAAATACATGGCAAAACAACTGGAGCCATTTCAATGAAAGGAGAGATTGGGGTGGAGGTTAGAGAGGGAGGAGGACAAAGACCTACCACAATAAAGAGAGAAAACTAGTTGATGATTTACTTACTCCTTTCTCTTTTTTAAAACTTTGATGGTGATGTTGAGAGTTAGTTGAAAAAGCTATTGAAAACCCTAAACATAGTTTTAACTTTATTTTTGAAAAGCACGCAACCAACTAACTAAAAATCTGATGAGAATGTGATCACATCTTAACCTGAATGAATAACAACGACCATCAGCCAGGTAATGGGAGGAGAGGAGGCAGTTGGTGAACACTTGAAAAGTTTTCCATCAAATAACTTCCTTTTAGAGAATGATTTGTCTATTCTATCATAAAGCCTATAAAATAAAAAATCAGAAGTAGATGTGTGATCAGCAGGTAGGGGGCATTTCATAAATGCTGCTTAAGAAACAAGTGGATAAATAAAGGAACTCTTCCTGACAATCTGTGGGCCCAATCGTTTTTTGTTATAACTTGTTCCACTGTTTGCTCTACTTTAGTGAGTCTGGACATTTGGTAAACTCGTGGAATAGCTAAGTTCATATACTTCATTAGCTCTAACAAAGTCAGTATTCCAACGAAGTCTATAGTTTTCAAAGTAAAAGTGTTATTATTGATAGCAGATTATGAGAATGTAAGTCTTAGATGATAAGGAAATGCGCAAATTAAAGGTTCCAAAGGCACTTCTTGACTAAACCTCATTTAATATTTGACTCAAGAAAAAGCTTAAATTGATGATATAGCAGTTCTATGTGAGATTAAAAGGGAGTCTGTTATTTATTTATGTATTTTTGGCCATGCCGGGCTTCGTTGCTGTGCGCGGGCCTTCTCTAGTTGCGGTGAGTGGGGGTTACTCTTTGCTGCTGCATGTGGACCTCTCCTTGTGCTGGCTTCTCTTGTGGAGCACGGGCGTGGGCTTCAGTTTGCAGCACTCAGTCAGGTCCAGTAGTTGTGGCACATGGGCTGAGTAGCCCCTCAGCATGTGGAATCTTCCTGGACCAGGGATCAAACCCATGTTCCCTGCATTGGAGGTGAATACCTATCCACTGTACCACCAGGGAAATCCTAAAAGAGTCTTGTGATAAGAATGCTTCTTTTAATGTTCATGACAAGGTCAGCAGAGCATAGGAACCACTCTGCTCATTCTGCAAAAGGGTCTAGAGCAGTGCTGTCCAATAGAAATATGAGAATCATATTTGTGTATATAATATATATATTCAAAAGCTAATATCTGCATTTTAAAAAGTAAAAAGATATGATGAAATTAATTGCAATAATATGTTTTCTTTAATGCACTGTACCAGAAATAATATTTTGGCATATAATCAATGTAACAATTATTAATGAAGTATTTTATATTTCTAATTTTGAATTGAGCCTTTGAAACCCAGTGTGTAGTTTGTACTGCGGCACATCTCAGTTTGGACCAGCTACATTTCAAGTGCTTGGTAGCCAGACATAGCTAAAGTGCAGATTGTTCAAGGACAGGCTTGCCAATGAACCATCATAAATGACATGAAACCTAGGATAACGGAACAGGTTACATCTTGCAGCTTCAAGTGTTTTAATTTTTCACGTAAGAATTAATTTCAAGGCTCTATTCTATTTAGAAGGTTTGGACTAAGATATCTCAGGCTGTTACATTATTTTTATATGACTTACAAATAGTCCATTGTATAAATTATTGATAAACAAAAGTATTTTCTAAAATATGGTCTCTTTAGGTCCTTTGCCAAGCTGTTGTGGAACTATATTTTTGATCATATTTACACTGATCAAATAGATATATTCTTGGAGCTATGCTGGGAGGATCGAAAAAGTAACTGCAACATGAGGCCCCAAAAACTTCTGCTAAGAATCAGTGTCCCCTTTTCCAACAGGTTTCTTAAGGTATTCTCCAAGAACTTGAGAACTAAGAACAGTCACTCCTTTGAAATCTAACCATCAATAAGTTTATTTGAAAAATTAAAATAGACCTTTAACTCTAGGGAAAAACAGTGAAGATGAATGAGTATTCAAGTTATGCATCTGTAGGTATGTGAGGGGCTTCCCTGGTGGCTCAAAGGTTAAAGCGTCTGCCTGCAACGCAGGAGACCTGGGTTAAATCCCTGGATCGGGAAGATCCCCTGGAGAAGGAAATGGTAACCCACTCCAGTACTCTTGCCTGGAGAATCCCATGGACGGAGGAGCCTGGTGGGCTACAGCCCATGGGGTTGCAAAGAGTCAGACACAACTGAGCGACTTCACTTTCACTTTCTTTCAGGTACGTGAGGATGTGTATCCTCTCTAGCAGTAAAGCTTAGTAAATATTCAAAGTATAGGAAAATATTCTGTTTGTAAGACCCTGAAATAACACCCACATACAGAATCTGCCTTTGGTCAACTTCTGTTCCTTTGTGGGGAACTATCCTTACCGGGTAAGACCTTGTTTAAATACCACCACTCACAAATGATGCCATCTTAAGCAGTTGTTATTCATCAAAGAGAATTTGAAGTTACATCTTTAGTTTCTTATTTTGATTGTCCCCTAAACAAGATGGGACTTTCCACTACTTACGAGAAGGCTTGCTATATTGTTGATGTCCCTTTGTTGGGCATACACAGATGGCTCACAGAGCAGCACCCTATTTCTAGTTGTGGGGAGGGGAGAGAGAGAGAAATGCAAAGAAATGGAGCTTCCATGGCAGCATTTGGAGTTGCCTCATCAGTGTGCCTTACATTTATGACTGCATCTAGAATTTGGCCTATGCAACTTTGAGGAGCTGCTTTAAATATCTTTTTGGGATCAGCTACTTGGAGAAGACTCTTGAGAGTCCCTTGGACTGCAAGGAGATCCAACCAGTCCATTCTGAAGGAGATCAGCCCTGGGATTTCTTTGGAAGGAATGATACTAAAGCTGAAACTCCAGTATTTTGGCCACCTCATGCGAAGAGTTGACCCATTGGAAAAGACTCTGATGCTGGGAGGGATTGGGAGCAGGAGAAGGGGACGACAGAGGATGAGATGGCTGGATGGCATCACTGACTTGATGGCCGTGAGTCTGAGTGAACTCCAGGAGTTGGTGATGGACAGGGAGGCCTGGCGTGCTGTGATTCATGGGGTCGCAAAGAGTCGGACACGACTGAGCGACTGAACTGAACTGAAGAGCTTCAAGTTAATGTAAAACCTACTTCAAAAGCTAAAAGATTGCTTTGACTTCTTTCTTTGAGCTATTTCCTTTCTGCCATTATGTTTTTCCTCCGTAAGTCATCCCTTTATTTTGAGAAAAAAAGCTTTCTATGAAATAATTTTATCAATATGAGGATATTTCCCAGAATATCAAGTAATTATTAACTTGATCTGGTGCTTTTATGTGCTGGCAAACCTGGGGCGTTTCTTTACCACGGGTTACTTGATGGAGGTGGGTGGAGCTGGGTTTGGCTTCGGCAGGCCTGATGACAGGCAGGCTGGCTCCTGCTGATCTGAGTGGAGTCACAGTACAGGGCTTCCTCTTGTTTTCTCTGGTCACGGCACATGTGGAAAATGTGACTGTATTTGATCAGCACTGTGTGATCATAGTTCACAGCTTTCGGCGACTGGCCTGGGATCCCAGGCTGCCCCAGCCCCAGCCCAGGCAACTCCATTCTGTTAAACTGATTGGGAGGCTTTGTTCTACAGAAATAAGGTATGCAGGTAAATGTTTGTTATATGAGAACCAAGAAGCTGCATCACACTCTTTTTGGCTTCAATTTGGTAGCTTTTCAGTTAATTTATTGAACAGACATTTATCAAGTACTTTCTGTTTGCTCAGTATATTTGCTAGGCCAATATTTTTTTTCAGAAGGTGCCCTGTAATTTCGTTTCTCCATGGGTGGGTTTAGAGACTTTGTTCTTATCAGCTGCTGTCATACATTCCATGTATTCTTGTGCCTCATTCTGCAGGTGTTATCATGTTTGACCCTTCCTACACACTTCCCTCTTTTTGATTGTCAGATTGTCTATGCAGCATTTCTCGCTGATCTATGACAGGCTGAATGTGGAAAGTTTTGCTTCTGAGACTCTAGCAATTCATAAGTCATAGTTATTGCTATCATCGCCTCTTCTAGAAAGTGATTTCACATTTTCTTGGCCGCATTGCAATGGAGCCCATCTGGGGACTGTGAGAAAGTGTCAGTAGATTCTGAATGCTTGGGACTGGCTGGGATTTTCTTGGTCCTTGGGTGTCTTCCATCAAGTCTCCACATCACTCTCAGAGACCATGTTTTAGAACTTAAGTCTGCTTATATCACTCCCCTGCTTTAAGTCCTCCATGGGCTCTACCCTCAGGTAGAGTGTGGAGGAAACGCATGCCCCTGAGTGCAGCACAGAAAGCCCTCTGGACATGGGCTTTGCCATCTTCCCCCTGTTTGTCCTTTTGCCTTCCTCCTCACACCCAGTCTGCATAGCTTCCTGGGTGGCAGTGTTTCTGCATACTTTTGTGCCTTCACACATGTTCTTGTTTCCTGTTCCTCCTCCTTGTGACCTTTTCTCCCCTGCACACAATATTTATCTATTTGCATGTCTTAAGCCTTGGACGGCAAGGAGATCAAACCAGTCAATCCTGAAGGAAATTAACCCTGCATATTCATTGGAAGGACTGATGCTCATGCGCCGATACTTTGGCCACCTGATGCAAAGAACCGACTCATTGGAAAAGACCCTAATGCTGGGAGAGATAGAGGGCAGGAGGAGAAAGGGGGTGGCAGAGGATGAGATGTTTAGATAACATCACTGACTCAATGGACGTGAATTTGAGCAAACTCCAGGAGATAGTGGAGGACAGAGGAGCCTGACATGCTGGAGTACATGGAATCCCAAGGAGTTGGACACGACTTAGCAACTGAAAAACAACAAAAACAACAAAGTCATTCTTAACTCGATGGGAGCTCTTCTCACACAGCCTTGTGTGATGCTCTGTTTACACACCTGTGACATCCCTGCACTCGGGGTACTTGAAGTCAAGAACCGTGTCTCACTCATTTTTGTATCAATAAGTAACCCAGTAGCACAGAATACTCATAGTGGGCTGTCATTAAATGTTTATGAAGTGAAAGAACTAATGAATAAATGAGCGAATGAGTTCTAAAAGCAGGAGTATAACACATTTCAAGATATTTTATATTATCTGTTAAAACTAACTACTTTTCAATGGCAAATGAGCAAGACATATTAATTAAGAATCCACTTTGATTTTGTAGTGACACTCCAGGGAGAAAATTTATTGATTACGATAGGCAACTTCTTGAAATGACATTTCTTTTTTTTCATTACCAGCCAATCTATGAAGCAAGAGTGAGTTGTTATTTTCTTTTTTTAAAAAAAACCACTTATTTGCAACACAGATTGCTAGATATTGTAATCTTCAATCAGGGCTAGCATGTAATGTCAGTTTAGTTTAATATATGAACAGAGACTGTCCCCAGGTTGACTATGTCATTCTTCATTGCAGTTTAATAAGTAAATTGTCAAATGATCAGGTGGGGTAAATGCCCAATATTGCCCTTTTGTATATACCTTGAAAATAAAGTTTGTCAGGACTCTTCTCTCTCAGTGTGTTACCTCAGGTCAAGGGCAGGAATATTTGTTGAACATCTGACATATGAGGTTTCAAGGCTTTGCTTTCAATTAGAATTTGTATAGCAAATTAGAATGTTATCTAATGCTGCTTCGGTGCTCAGCTTTCTTCACAGTCCATCTCTCACATCCATACATGACCACTGGAAAAACCCTAGCCTTGACTAGATGGACCTTTGTTGGGTGTTCATTGGAAGGACTGATGCTGAGGCTGAAACTCCAATACTTTGGCCACCTCATGCGAAGAGTTGACTCACTGGACAAGACCCTGATGCTGGGAGGGATTGGGGGCAGGAGGAGAAGGGGACGACAGAAGATGAGATGGCTGGATGGCATCACCGACTCGATGCACATGAGTTTGGGTGAACTCCGGGAGTTGGTGATGGACAGGGAGGCCTGGTGTGCTGCGATTCATGGGGTAGCAAAGAGTCGGACACGACTGAGCGATTGAACTGAACTGAACTGAATGCTGCTTGCTTTGTTCTCTGTGAATGAAAAAACTGGGGGAGAAAAAAAAAGACGTGAAGTTCTGGCACTGTAGTTTTGAATTCCTGTCATATGACTGGGTCAAGCAAGCTCTAGAATGCAGGTATATGAGCATGTCCTCACACTTGGAGGGACTAGGGAGGTGAGCCTCACAGGGTGACTATTAAAAGAACTTTTAGAAGCATTTCCCTGGAGCTGTCCTGTAGGGTTGATTATACCCCCAAAGACCACAAGTTTAAGGAAGCAAGATTCAATCTTCTTGGACCCAGTGTTTTCACATCTACTAAAACACTGTACCCATTGCTGCTTCAAAGATCGTGTTGGTTAAATTTGTAAAGTATCTTGAGGTCAAAGAAATTCCCCATTTTTTTTCTTCCTCTCTATTTATTGTTTGGTCTCTGTCCTTCCTTTCACCTCCACTTCTAAAGAGAGCAGTCTTGAATTTGTTGTCACTCACGCAGTCAACTGATAATGGGTCTTGCCTTGACCCTTATCATTCAACTGAAACTGTTCTTGTTTAATGCAAGAGTTACCCAGACGGAACAGTTGACTTGGTCTTCTTCCTACTTGATTTACTCTGTGGCCACTCTCTAATTCTAGAAACTCACTTTCCTTCCCCAACTTCAAAATTCTGTCTCTTGCTTTTCTCTTCCTTCCATCTCTGGACATGTCTCGGGCTCCCTTGCAGGTTCTTTCTCTTCCTTTGGCCACCAGAAATGCTACTGGTCTCTAGGCCAAGTGATTTCTGGTTCAAAACATTTTCCATGAGTGAGGGGACTGTCTCCAAATTCAGCAACCACATATATGCTGATGGCCTCAAATCTTGATGTCTTGAGCACTGGAAAGGCACCTATACACGTACACCAGATTCTTGCTCCCTGCGGTTGTGCCAGCAGGGGCATTCACTGGATGGGGCTGCGGGTGAAGGTCCCTAAATGTTTTCTGTATTTAGAGGTGACGCAGTCATCCACATGGGGCTGCTCTTTCCCTCTACCACACTGTTCCTCTCAAAGTTCAGTTCAGTTAGTCGCTCAGTCGTGTCTGACTCTTTGCGATCCCATGAACCGCAGCACGCCAGGCCTCCCTGTCCATCACCAACTCCCAGAATCCACCCAAACCCATGTCCATTGGGTTGGTGATGCCATCCAACCATCTCATCCTCTGTCGTCCCCTTCTCCTCCTGCCCCCAATTCCTCCCAGCATCAGGGTCTTTTCAAATGAGTCAGCTTTTTGCATCACGTGACCAAAGTATTGGAGTTTCAGCTTCAGTATCAGTCCTTCCAATGAACAGCCAGGACTGATCTCCTTTAGGATGGACTGGTTTGATCTCCTTGCAGTCCAAGGGACTCTCAAGAATCTTCTCCAACACCACGGTTCAAAAGCATCAATTCTTCAGCGTTCAGCTTTCTTTATAGTCCAACTCTCACATCCATACATGACCACTGGAAAAACCATAGCCTTGACTAGACAAACCTTTGTTGACAAAGTAATGTCTCTGCTTCTTAAACTGCTATCTAGGTTGGTCATAACTTTCCTTCCAAGGAGTAAGCATCTTTTAATTTCATGGCTGCAATCACCATCTGCAGTGATTTTGGAGCCCAGAAAAATAAAGTCAGCCACTGTTTCCCCATCTATTTGCCATGAAGTGATGGGGCCGGATGCCATGATCTTAGTTTTCTGAATGTTGAACTTTAAGGCAGCTTTTTCACTCTCCTCTTTCACTTTTATCAAGAGACTCTTTAGTTCTTCACTTTCTGCCATAAGGGTGGTGTCATCTGCATATCTGAGGTTATTGATATTTCTCCCGGCAATCTTGATTCCAGCTTGTGCTTCATCCAGCCCAGCGTTTCTCATGATGTACTCTGCATATAAGTTAAATAAGCAGGCTGACAATATACAGCCTTGACGTACTCCTTTTCCTATTTGGAACCAGTCTGTTGTTCCATGTCCAGTTCTAACTGTTGCTTCCTGACCTGCATACAGGTTTCTCAAGAGGCAGGACAAGAGGATCTAAAGTAATGATCTAGAGTTGGTTATTATTTAAAGCCAAATAGCAAGGCAACTTAATTTAAGCCAAATACCTCAAATATTTACTTTGCTTTAAGCTCACAAAGTGCCAGTCATGACAGCATATTTGTGTTTATGTAATACAACTATATTGTCAACACTATTTTATTGTTTCAGAAGGTAAGGAAATATAAAGAAGGTGTTTTAATGAATAAAAAAGACCTTGTAGTTCTGTCTTTATTTTTAAAATAATATTTGTGCCATCATGAAACCTCTTATGTATGTGTATGATAGCATTTATTAAAGTTTAATGCAGCCTTTTCTTTAATGAATGTCTTAGTTCAGGCTGCTATAACAAAGTATCGTAGACTGTGGCTTAAACAACAGACACTTATTTTCATAGTTCTGGAGGCTGGGAAATCCAAGATCAAGACACCGGCAGAACTGTTGTCTGGAAATGGCCCTCCTCCTGGTTAATAGATGGCCAGATTCTTCTATGTCCTCCCTGTGTCCTCACAGAGGGAGCTCTCTGGGGGTCTCTTATAAGGTCACTAATCCATCCATAAGGTCTCCAATCATCATGGCCTAATCTCCCAAAGGGCCCACTTCCTAATACCATTCCACTGGGGATTTGGTTTCAACATGTGTATTTTGGGAAGGCACAAACATTCAGTCTATAGCAATGGGTAGAATGGAGATGGTAATAACACCAACCTTAAAGGCTGCCCTAAGGAAACAAGTGCATGTAATACTGTAGTGCCTAGTGCAGAGCCTGTGGTGCATATGTGTTTGCTGTTATTCTTATTAATGTTATTTGTTACTTATTTTCATACTCCTTAAGAGAACAGAGGGAATATTTTTATTTTATGTATGACACAAATTATAGTCCTTGATATATAATAAAGGCTTAGCAAATATTTTAATGAATTTTGAATCATGCTTAAAAACTGTTTATCTGTATTGTATTAGAAAACACATCTGTTGATAAAGGGAACCAGTCCAGTAATTGTCAGCCCAAAGGCCTATCTTTTCTCTCTTACTGTCTGTTTTTTATAGTGGTAAAATGGCCAAATGTTTTTCCGTATTCTTTTCAGAGACTGCGACCATCTCAACAGAGAGATGCCTTCTTAGAAGTTGTAAAAATTCATGTGTTCAAATCAAATTAGATTTTATTTAATTCTTATTCAAGAAATTTTTCAGTTTTAATGCTGTTTTACTTTGTAAGAAACATTGATTCCTTTTTTTTTGCAAACTAAATGCACCAGGAGGGTTAACTATTCCAAAGAAATGTGGTGAGTCTTTTGTAAGTTCAAGTATCCTAGAGTTACATGAATGTTAACACATAAATGTATCAGTTTCAAGAACTCAGATTTTCATTTTGGGGTTTTCTTGCAGTGAAGAACACCTGCGGTTTCTCTACTTAGGTTGTAGGCTTTAGATTGGAAGAGGTAAAATCAGTCTCTCACTTCACCTTTGCCTAGATGTTAGTTTGTAAATGTGGTAATGTTGGAAAGTATTTTAAGTTCCTGTCTGATCTAGGTTTCTTGGAAGTGTGTGTGTGTATGTGTGTGCACATGTGCACACTCATATGCGCAGGCACACACATTTAATTAGAAAAACCAGTTTGTGTCATCATAAGTATTTTATAATTGATAAATATTGACATTTGTATAATCTACTGTGAAAGAAGGCATGGATATTAATTTTGGAAACTTACCAGTAAGTTTAATGTATTAGTTAAAAGCTATAATTTTCTTATTAATTTTTTTTGTAAGATTTGGATCTAAGACCTAAATCTTATCATTTACACCATTAACCTTATCCAAGCTACTAAACGTAGCCCAGTATTATCTAACGTTTATCTAATGTTTTGGGTAGGCAGAGTTGGAAACATATTCTTTTGGTTCTGTGAGTGAGTCCATTGCCTCTCTCCATATAATTGATTACAGAAGGTTACTAGTTAACCAAACAGATGTCTTTAATCCGCATAAACAGACATAGCACAATGTATTTATGTAGGCCCACTTCCTGTTCAAGGATACAGGAATAGTAAACGTAGAAGCCTCTTTTCTTCTACTGTTCATAAATAGTTGGTTTTAGCCTTTTGGTGATTACAGCATAGCTTTATTTTTGAATTTTAAAAATGTTTTAAGCTTAGAAATTACTTGAAAGGAATATTTGGCCATTAATTTGACTGCTTTATTTAAATAAGAAAATGTTTAATTATCATAAACAGCTATATATTAGATTCTTTATTCAAATTATTCTAAGTAGATAGCAGTGCTTGGCATTTAATTTGGCATGAACATTCATAGCATCTCTAAGATTTTATTTAGGACATTATAGAGATTTTATGTTTATCATGATTAGATTAATGCAATTCAGACATTTACAAGGTGTCATGCAAAGTTTCATTTATAACTTTTATATCTGGAAAGAACCGTCTGCATTTTAAACATGAAAATTGTACAGCTAAGTTATGGTTTTTGTGAAAATCAAATCCAATCGGCAGTATAAGTAATTAAAGGAGAGGCTCCCGATTTCCTTGGTGGCATTACTCTAAATGGCTGAGTGGTAAAGAATCCGCCTGCCAATGCAGGAGACACAGGAGAGGTGGGTTCGGTCCCTGGGAGGATCCCCTGGAGGAGGAAATGGCAACCCACTCCAGTATTCTTGCCTAGAAAATTCCATGGACAGAAGAGCTTGGCGGGCAGAAGTCCATGGGATCATAAAGAGTCAGACACAACTGGGCAACTGAGCATGCACATGTACACGTGAGCTCTTACAGCAGAGTGCAGACTGTATTTGACACAGATCTCCACATTGAGGTCTGTGCTGAGTAGTGGAGCACGGAGCCTTTCATGTGGATTACCTTGGCCCAGCAGAGAGAACTGCCTTCCTTCCCTGCCTGGGGAGGTACCTATGCAGTGCTAGAGGAAGCCTAGCACAGGTACCTCCATTGGAGCCTGGAAGCTGCACCTGGTGGTGGGGTGGGAGTAGGGGTTGGGGGTGGGCTAAACAATGCTTGCGGGAAGAAGAGATACACATGTTTTGTGATGCACTGCACAACTGTGTCCCAGTAGCATGCAAAGTTTGGGTACCCTCAATCCTGCCCCAGTGTTCCATGGGTTCAGAGGCACACCAGGAAGGGACGAAAGTGAAGGAAACAAAAGAGTAGTGGGAGGATGCGCGACCCCTTGCCTGGTTTTCAGGTGTTTCCTGAGGGTCCTAGAGTGTGTAGAGCAGAGACTGAGAGCTGTTAATTAAAGTTGGTCCACTCATGTGTTTTATTTGGTTTACTAGTATTTAAAAACAATTTAAAATGCTTCAAACGTAGAGAGATTTTACATGAACATCCAGTTGGAAGATTGGTCATATTCAAGCAACTTTCCTGTGGACAGTTGGCTAGGACTGAGGAGCATTTGCCTCTATATGCTTCTTGCCTTTTCATACTGTTCATGGGGTTCTTAAGGCAAGAATACTGAAGTGGTTTGCCATTCCCTTCTCCAGTGGACCACGTTTTGTCAGAACTCTCCACCATGATCTGTCCACCTTGGGTGGCCCTACACGGCATGGCTCATAGTTTCATTGAGTTAGACAAGGCTGTGGTCCATGTGATCAGTTTGGTTAGTTTCTGTGATTGTGGTTTTATTCTGTCTTCTCTCTATGGATAAGGATAAGAGGCTTATGGAAGCTTCCTGATGGGAGAGACTGACTGGGGGGGAAACTGGGTCTTGTTCTGATGAGTAGGGCCATGCACAGTAAATCTTTAATCCAGTTTTCTGTTGATGGGTGGGGCTGTGTTCCCTTCCTCTTGTTTGGCCTGAGGCCAAACTATGTTGGGGTAATGAAGGTGATGGGACCTCCTTCAAAAGGACTTGTGCACACATAGTTGTATTTAGTGTTCCTGACCCTGCAGCAAGCCACTGTCTTGGGCTCCAAAATCACTACAGATGGTGACTGTGGCCATGAAATTAAAAAGATGCTTGCTCCTTGGAGGAAAAGCTATGATAATCCTAGACAGCATATTAAAAAGCAGAGACATTACTTTGCTGACAAGGGTCCGTCTAGTCAAAGCTATGGTTTTTCCAGTAGTCATGTATGGATATGAGAGTTGGTTGGATCATAAAGAACTCTAAGTGCCGAAGAATTGATACTTTTGAACTGTGGTGTTGGAGAAGACTCTTGAGAATCCTTTGGACTGCAAGGAGGTCAAAGCTGCAATCCTAAAGGAAATCAGTCCTGAATATTCATTGGAAGGACTGATACTGAAGCTGAAATTCCAATACTTTGGCCACCTGATGGGAAGAACTGACTCATTGGAAAAGACCCTGATGCTGGGAAAGATTGAAGGCAGGAGGCGAAGGGGATGACAAAGGATGAGATGGTTGGATGGCATCACTGACTCTATGGACATGAGTTTGAGCAAGCTCTGGGAGTTGGTGAAGGACAGGGAAGCCTGGCATGCTGTAGTCCATGGGGTTGCAAAGAATTGGACATGACTGAGCGACTGAACTGAGCTGATGTCTCTTGCCTGACCCTTGTGACTGTTGGGTTGGTAGCCCCTGCAGTAGACCCTGGCTGTCTCCAGTTTGTGGTATACCATGAGGGTTTGATTAGCCTGTCTCTCATTCCTGACTTCTGTTTCCCAGTCTAAAGATCAGCACTGATAAAATATAGCAACCTACAAAAACAAACAAAAAATGGAGATGTGTTCCTCATGACCCAGATATTTTTCGATTTTTTTTTCATTGTTTAAAGGATGTTTACCATATTCATGGAAAATGCTTGTATTTTATGTCTTCTGTTGTTTGCCTTTATTTCTTGCCAGGACAAGCAATGTTTGTTTTCATGTCATTTTCATTGCAGAGTAGCCAAAAGACAAAATTATTTTCAGCAAAGTATCTCCACTTTAAATAAAGTTTTCTAAACTTTTCTAGATAAAAATGCATAAAATTTTGAGAATCAGATGTTTTTTTATTTTAAGCTGTATTATTTTGTCTTCATGTATGTCCAGTTAGTCTAGTACTGCTAAGTCGCTTCAGTCATGTCTGACTCTGTGCGACCCCATAGACGGCAGCCCACCAGGCTCCCCCGTCCCTGGGATTCTCCAGGCAAGAACACTGGAGTAGGTTGTCATTTCCTTCTCTGATGCATGAAAGTGAAAAGTGAAGTCGCTCAGTTGTGTCCGACTCTCAGTGACCCCATGGACTGCAGCCTACCAGGCTCCTCCGTCCGTGGGATTTTTCAGGCAAGGGTGCTGGAGTGGGGTGCCATTGCCTTCTCCATTTACTGCATACTAGGTTAATAAAAATTTGGTCATTTCTACTGGCAATATGTGAAACCATTTCTCTGCTATATTTTAAGGCTGTATTAATACATTTAAAATATTTTATCAATATATTATTTTCAAAAAGTACTCCATGTTTAAACTTGTTTTAAAAACTGTTATACTGTGTAAAAACAATGACTGCTATGCCAAAGCAGTTTTATTTGTAAGGGTCTTCTAAATTGTATAAGGATTATAAAATATTTTTCTTCTCTTTTCTCACAAAATCCTCCCAGCGAGTTGAAAATGGTGACTTCAACTGGATTGTTCCGGGAAAATTTTTAGCATTTAGTGGACCACATCCCAAAAGCAAAATTGAAAATGGTAGGTTTTTCTTTACTTTACCCTCTGAAAATATTAGTTAATCTTCTTTCATTTCTTGGTTTCCTAAGATAATGCTTTCTTTTGGTAATATTCTCCAAAGAATATTTATTAATTAAAAAGTTGAACAGTAGTAATTAGTATGTTAAATTTAGAGTTTAGTGAGTGGAACTATAATCACTGTTTAAAACTAGCAAATTTGTAGGTTGCTGTTAATAGTGTGTTCACTTTACCTTGACCCAATTATTAAAGAAGAATCTGAGAAACCAGCTGATCACAACAATAAGCAGGTTGATGAATTGTATCAGCCGATCTCAGATTTATTTGGTGGTGGAGGCGTGCTGCACATCACAGTATTCTTTTGGGAACAACATGATTAATAATGTGATGATGGTATCATTTATTGAGTACTTACTGTGTGCTGCTGCTGTTGCTGCTGCTAAGTCACTTCAGTCGTGTCCAACTCTGTGCGACCCCATAGACGGCAGCCCACCAGGCTCCCCTGTCCCTGGGATTCTCCAGGCAAGAACACTGGAGTGGGTTGCCATTTCCTTCTCCGATGCATGAAAGTGAAAAGTGAAAGTAAAGTCGCTCAGTGGTGTCCGACTCTTAGCGACCCCATGGACTGCAGCCCACCAGGCTCCTCCGCCCATGGGATTTTCCAGGCAACTGTGTGCTAGTTACCAGCTAATCACAGCACCATCTCGTTTAGTGCACACACGATTCTATGTGGTGTAGGCACTATCCATTTCACAGAAGAGGAAACCGAGGCTTATGAGCAGCGAATTTGCCCAAGTTCACAGAGTAATATGCAGAACCGGTGGTACTTCAGCACAGAGTATAGCTTCTAAACCTCGTTACCGCACTGATCTGTTCAGTTCCATCCTGACAGCTAGGAACAATCTTCCAGCTGACAAAAGTTAAACTACTTATTTGCAGTCTTTGTATAGCCAGAGGCATACATATTCAGGGGAAAAAAAAGACTAAAAATAAGCCTCTTGAGGGAAGGGACATAGGTATACCTATGGCTGATTCATGTTGATGTTTGGCAAAAACCAACATAATACTGTAAAGCAATTATTCTTCAATTAAAAATAAATAAATTTAATAAAAAAAATAAGCCTTTTGAATGAAATGTGGTTGACTATGTGAGTTTCCTCATTAGCATATTTTTTTTTTACTTATTATTATTATTTTTTAACCTCACATTCCCTAGAACACAAATAATGATAGGCATCAAAAGTTTAAGAATGATTTATGGGAGAAATACATAAATTTTAAAAATATCACCCATGAACATAATAACTCATCTTTTTCCTGCCCCCTATCTGGTCTTACAGTTGAAACTCTAGTCCTCCAAAGAAACATAATTGAAAACCCCTATTCTAGATTTATTCTTCTTTAAATTATCATCATCATCATAGCTATTTATTCCAAAATCTAGTTTCATTGCATATGGTTATTCATTTATTTGGATTTGATCATTTGTTTGCATTTTCACACATGTGCCTATCATTTCATACCTATCATCTGTCTCCCAGGGAACTCTGCTTGAATTATGGTTTTCCTCTGGGGATGGGTAATCCTCCTGACAACCAGGCGGTCACTGTACTGAAGCCAGAGTTAGATCTTCTTATTCACAAATTTGCTCATGAGTCTTTTTCACTCCAGACGTTGACTGATTAACCTCTCTTCTGTTGGATTGTTAGGAATAACTTGTTAAGTGCCTCAGGGAACTGCTTTTCCAGAGTTGGTCTTCAAGACAGGATTGATTAAATCTCCCTTTTGTGCAAAATGACCCAACTCAGACCCAGAAAACTTAAGTAGGCATATGGTTTCTGTAGTGGCTTTGTTTTTGCATGAAGCTGAAAGAATTTTACCATTTAGGATTTCATTTTTAAATGAAATTTCCTTAAAGAGAAGCTGAGGAATATAATTTTTAAAAACCATTTAAAATATTTTTATAGAGGTAATGCCTGATTATCATTTTTGAAAAAGAAGAAAATGCAGATGAACTAATATTATTAGCAGCATAAAAAGTGATCTATAATTGTAACTATGTTTTCTATGTTTACTAGTTGGTGGTGGGATTATTTTTTTTATTTTTAAACTTTACATAATTGTATTAGTTTTGCCAAATATCAAAATGAATCCATCACAGGTATACATGTGCTCCCCATCCTGAACCCTCCTCCCTCCTCCCTCCCCATACCATCCCTCTGGGTCGTCCCAGTGCACTAGCCCCAAGCATCCAGTATCGTGCATTGAACCTGGACTGGCATCTCGTTTCATACATGATATTTTACATGTTTCAATGCCATTCTCGCAAATCTTCCCACCCTCTCCCTCTCCCACAGAGTCCGTAAGACTGTTCCATACATCAGTGTCTCTTTTGCTGTCTCGTACACAGGGTTATTGTTATCATCTTTCTAAATTCCATATATATGCGTTAGTATACTGTATTGGTGTTTTTCCTTCTGGCTTACTTCACTCTGTTTAATAGGCTCCAGTTTCATCCACCTCATTAGAACTGATTCAAATGAATTCTTTTTAATGGCTGAGTAATACTCCATTGTGTATATGTACCACAGCTTTCTTATCCATTCATCTGCTGATGCACATCTAGGTTGCTTCCATGTCCTGGCTATTACAAACAGTGCTGCGATGAACGTTGGGGTACACGTGTCTCTTTCCCTTCTGGTTTCCTCAGTAGGTATGCCCAGCAGTGGGATTGCTGGATCATAAGGCAGTTCTATTTCCAGTTTTTTAAGGAATCTCCACACTGTTCTCCATAGTGGCTGTACTAGTTTGCATTCCCACCAACAGTGTAAGAGGATTCCCTTTTCTCCACACCCTCTCCAACATTTATTAAGGATATTAATTTTCTCTTTATCTGTTTTTTGTTTTTGGCACACAGTTTTTTTTTTTTTTTTTCCCCTAAAGAATACACACACACACAGAGACTTACAAAAATATTTCTTTTTTTTTTTTTTATCAGCATGGAGTTATAACATGATTGATATCTTATAGCAACTATTTTTTTCACTTAATGTATCACAGACTCCTTTCTATGGCAAGGAGATCTTCATTATAAATATAGATAATGGTAAATCTTCATGATAAATGTAGATCGTCATTATAATTTTCCGTGAATGCATTCAATTACTATACCATAGTTTTGATAATTACTTGATTAATTTTTGAATGAGATCTGGGTATTCACAGTTTTTCACTTTTTAAAAACTGTAATTGTTGGCATACTTGTCCATATATCTTTTTTGCAGCCCCAGTTTCTTTTCTATATTCTTAAGAGGAATCACAAGGTAAAAGGCCATGAGTACTTTGTGTGTCAGTTCTTAATTGTCAAAAATCTTAAAATTGTTTCCAGTCCTATTTTACAGCATGGGGAAATCATTAGCTACCATTTGCTTATGTGCCAGGAGCGATGCTAAGCCTTTTGTGCACACTTCATCTGTTGAATAATCAGAACCACCCCCTGGAGCAGGGGGGTAGCTGTTTTGTGGATGAGAAGATAGAAGCTTGGTAACCTAACTTGCCCAGGTTGACAGAGCTGGAAAGTAGCATTGTGTGGATTCAAACATAGGTCACTTTGATTCCAAATTCTGTGTTCTTTTTTTATTTTACTTCAGAGGAAAAACGTGTTCACTATAGAAACTTTAAGCAATCTAGATAAAAAGTCACGTGTAATTATATTATCTAAAAATAACCACTGTCAAGTCATCACTCTATATTCATCTTTTCTTTTCTGAATACATATGTTGTGCCCTCTCACATTGAGGGAAGTAAAACAAGATCTGAAAGTGCTGCTTATATAATACTTATCAGTTTTTATGTCTAGAGCAATTTCATTTAAGGCTGTAATTGTTAGAATATTGATATTTTACCTGAATCCCCATTTTAAAATCTGATATTCACTGAAAGTATCATTATATTTTTTGCAAAGGGTTTTAATTTAAGGTAAAGAGTCCTGTTTGAACTTAAGAAAATATTTTCTGATGTAATTAGTAAACTTGATCCAGTTACAGTGAAGTCCTGGCACATTCTTTTTTCTTTTTTCTTTTTTTGAGTTGACAAACCCTATGTTTCCTGGGGAGGCTGAAAGTCGTTTTAGGGGGTTTGTTAGTAGAAAAGGTATACTTTCAAGAAATTAACACTCAAATGACTGTTGCTAGGATGTAGTAAAAGGAAGCCCTAAAATCTTGGGATCTGGCAGAAAGCATTGTAACAGTCTTAAGTGTGTGTTGTGTCAGCAGAGACTAACCAGGAATTCCTTACAGCCGTCTTTGTTCACATTTTTTTTGACAGGTTGGAAGGGAGGAACCCTACCCCCTTTTTGGTTAATAAACTTGACTAATATAGCAGTAGGACAAATTCGATTTCAAATTTTTTCCAAAAAAATTCCCCAAATTCTCAGCTGGCAATGTCCTTCTCATTTCCACCTTAAAAAGAAAGTAAAAAGCACAGAGAAAGCTTGGAACAGAGAATCCCAACAATTTGAAGTGTCACCTGGCTCATTTAAGGAGAGAAGCTCAAGTGTAGTGCCTGAGCTGGTTGAAGCCTGCCTCTGCCCCTGGCTGTATGGTTGTTGTCGTTCAGTCGCTTAGTCATATCCGACTCTGCGACCCCAGCAGCGGCACGCCAGGCCTCTCTTGTCCTTCACCATCTCGCGAAGTTTGCCCAAGTTCATGTCCATTGCATCAGTTAACTGGCTGTGTTAACTTACACCAGTTCCTCAACTTCTCTTCGTATCAAAAGGGGGAAAGTGGGATACATTGTGCAGGCATTTGGTGAGGATTGCAGATATCCTCAGTGGTGAAAAAAATCCGCCTGCCAGTGCAGGAGACACAAGAGATGTGGGTGGGATCCCTGAGAGGGGAGGATCCCCTGGAGGAGGAAACGGCAACCTACTCCAATATTCTTGCCTAGGAAATCCCGTGGACAGAGGAGCCTGGTGAGCTACAGTCCATGGTGTCACAAAGAGTCGGGCATGACTGAGCAACTGAGCTCACTCACACACACAACAGAGATTTTTTAGGAAGTGTCTTGCACAGTGTCGGGCACATTAACAGGTGTTATTAGAGAGCAGATACTCTGATTATATTTTTATCATTAGAGAACCTAATAAACATATTTTATTGCTTTCCAATTTTCCTGCCTATCTTGCCGTTTTAACTTTTAATAAAGAATGGGTGGATTGGTCATTTGACTTTACTGTTCTGAAGTTTCCTAACTTTAAATGAGGGGCTCGGAAAAGATGCATTTTTACAGTCCCTCTTTCTGAAAATCTTTCTGGTCAGCACCAGGGCTGTGCTTGAGCTTTATGATGTCAGGGCTCCATCTAGCGGCCAGACGGAGGAAGGTTTGTTTGAATGGTCCCTCAGTTCACACTATGCTAATGGTCCCTCAGTTCACACTATGCTAAGTCGCTTCAGTCGTTTCCGACTCTGTGTGATCCCATAGACGGCAGCCCACCAAGCTCCCCTGTCCCTGGGATTCTCCAGGCAAGAACACTGGAGTGGGTTGCCATTTCCTTCTCCAATGCCTGAAAGTGAAAAGTAAAAGTGAAGTCGCTCAGTCGTGTCCGACTCTTCACCATCCAATGGCCTGCAGCCTACGAGGCTCCTCTGTCCATGGGATTTTCCAGGCAAGAGTACTGGAGTGGGGTGCCATTGCCTTCTCCGTCCACATTGATAAAACCAGTCCCCTATCAGAAGCATCTGAACACAGGTAAAACACCCACAAACAGTTGTTTAGAAGTCAGAGGATATTGTCATTGTTGGTTATAACTTGTTCGAAACACTTTTTGAGGATTTTTAAGATATATGCTCACCGACTCTAGGAAGTGCAGCCCTTAATGTTCATATAACATTCCGTTTTCTAACATAGAATAGAGTTGGGTTTTGCCTGAGATGAGCCCCAGCACAGGCCCTGGAATCTGACTGTTGTTCTGTCGTTAAGTTGTATCCGACTCTTTTGTGACCCCATGGGCCATAGCCCACCAGACTCTTCTGTCCATGGGATTTCCCAGGCAAGAATACTGGAATGGGTTGTCATTTTTCTTCTCAAGGGGATCTTCCCGACCCAGGGATCAAACCCAAAAGCTCCTGCCATGGCAGGCATATTCTTTACTGTTGAGCTGTCAGGGAAGCCCATTTATTCTTGTTATCAAAGGTAAACTGAAAGCTTTCATTTGGCAATCTGACTGCTAGTGTTCAAACGCTGCCTCTGTCTCTTCCCAGCAGTGTGTCCATGAGTCAGTTCACTTTTCCAGGCATTGTTAACTGAGTAAGGTTTATTGAGATGATATACATGAAACACTTAGCTTAGGGACTGGCATATAGAAGTGCTCAATATATGTTAAGTATGATTATTACCATTATTGTTATTTTTTCAATGCCCTATTGCCAAATCTGGATACCTGTTCAGTGTTCTTCTCTCAAAAGATACACATAGTTTCTATTGATAGTAGATTTAGGTATATTATCTGTAATGCTGTTTACTTATGATGGAAATTCATGTATGAAAAGAGAAGCTCTCACAGCTTTGGTGGAGGAGGGGAGCTGCTGCTGCTGCTAAGTCACGTCAGTCGTGTCCGACTCTGTGTGACCCCATAGACGGCAGCCCACCAGGCTCTTCCGTCCCTGGGATTCTCCAGGTAAGAACACTGGAGTGGGTTGCCATTTCCTTCTCCAGTGCATGAAAGTGAAAAATGAAAGTGAAGTCGCTCAGTCGTGTCCGACTCTTAGCGACACCATGGACTGCAGCCTACCAGGCTCCTCCGTCCATGGGAGTTTCCAGGCAAGAGTACTGGAGTGGGTCGCCAGTGCCTTCTCTGGAGGAGGGAAGGGACAGTACCAAATGAACCATTAGCACACTTCATGACAGGTGCTATCATGGAGGTGCCAAGTGTGCTAGGAAGCCAGGGTCAGAAGCCCTTGTCAGCCCATGATACCACGGGAAGGTTCCCATGCCATGAATTCATGAACCCTCTCCTTCCCATTCCTTACACAATAGAAGAGCACTTGTTATTTATCTCTTTAGGCTGGGAAATGATTTGAGCACACAAACCAACTAGGGAAACAGATCTGGTTTTTTTTTTCCTAAGCTGAAAAGCATCTGTTTTCTCTAAATGTGTATAAGTCACTGTTTCTACACAGAAGATTTTAAATAAACTCTGTATTACTTGTTTGCTCCAAAGTAGCATGGTTTGTGAAAATCATGTATTTGGGCTGTGTTAGGCCCGTCTGCCAGTTCTGCCTCTATCCCTTGTGTGGCCTTGGCCAAGTGTACCAGTTAGGGCTCTTGATTGCAGGCAGCAGAACTCTGGTAAATTAAACCAAAAAGGCATATTGGGATTATGCTGGGGAGCTCACAGCTTCCAACGGAAGGCTGGAAAATGAGGTTTAGGAAATGAGCAGGATCTAAGAAAGATCGTATCTCAGCAGGATCCAGGCAGGACTAGAAACCACTTCATTTCAAATAGAAGGAAGGGATGCAATAGAAGGAATTTGCTAGAAACTTAAAGTGTTAGTTGCTCAGTTGTGTCCAACTCTTTGCAATCACATGGACTGTAGCCCTCCAGGCTCCTCTGTCCAGGGAATTCTCCAGGCAAATATATTGGAGTGGGCTGCCATTTCCTCTTCCAGGGGCAACTACCACACAATTGCACTCATTTCACAGGCTAGCAAATTAATGCTCAAAATTCTCCAAGCCTAGGCTTCAACAGTATGTGAACCAAGAACTTTCAGATGTTCAAGCTGGATTTAGAAAAGGCATAGGAACCAGAGATCAAATTGCCAATATGCATTGGATCATAGAAAAAGCAAGAGAATTCCAGAAAAACTTCTATTTCTGCTTCATTGACTACGCTAAAGCTTTTGACTGTGTGGATCACAAAAAATTGTGGAAAATTCCTAAAGAAGACCACCTTACCTGTCTCCTGAGAAATCTGTATCAGGTCAAGAAGCAACAGTTAGAACTGAACACGGAACAATGAACTGGTTCCAAATTGGGAAAGAAGTACATCAAGGCTATATATTGTCACCCTGCTTATTTAACTTATATTCAGAGTACATCATGCAAAATTCTGGGCTGGATGAAGCACAAGCTGGAATCAAGATTGCTGGGAGAAATATCAATAACCTCAGATATGCAGATGACACCACCCTTATGGCAAAAAGTGAAGAGGAACTAAAGAGCCTCTTGATGAAGGTGAAAGAGGAGAGTGAAAAAGCTGGCTGGAATCTCAACATTCAAAAAACAAAAGTCATGGCATCCAGTCCCATCACTTCATGGCAAATAGATGGGGAAGCCATGGGAACAGTGACAGACTTTATTTTCTTGGACTCCAAAATCACTGCAGATGGTGAGATGAAATTAAAAGATGTTTCCTCCTTGGAAGAAAAGCTATGACAAACCTAGACAGCAAACTAAAAAACAGACACATTACTTTGCTGACAAAGGTCTGAATAGTCAAACTTATGGTTTTTCCAGTAGTAATGTGTGAATGTGAGAGTTGGACCATAAAGAAGGCTGAGCACTGAAGAATTGATGCTTTTGAACTGTGGTGTTGGAGAAGACTCTTGAGAGTCCCTTGGACTGCAAAGAGATCAAACCAGTCAGTCCTAAAGGAAGTCAATCCTGAATATTCATTGGAAGGACTGATGGTGAAGCTGAAGCTCCAATATTTTGGCTACCTGATGGGACCAGCTGCCTTGTTAGAAAAGACCCTGATGCTGGGAAAGATTGAGGGCAGGAGGAGAAGGGGACGGCAGAGGATGAGATGGGTGGATGGCATCACTGACTCAATGAACATGAGTTTGATCAGGCTCCAGGAGATGATGAAGGACAGGGAAGCCTGGCATGCTGCAATCCATGGGATTGCAAAGAGTCGGACATGACTGAACAACAACTTTCAGGGGATCTTCCCAATCTAGGGATGAAACTCAGGTCTCCAGCTTTGCAGATAGATTCTTTACCTTCCGAGCCACCAGGGAAGCCCAAGGAATTTGCTAGAAAGAAAGTTAAAAAGTAAAAGGGCAACTCTGGAAAAAAAAAAAAAAACAACAGCATATTAAGGAAGAAATAGTTATTGCCTTTAAGGCCAGGGTTAGGGGAACAGAAAGGAAAACGTGAGACTACCAACCTGGGAGCTCTGAAGGGCTGGTGCTGGCACTTGGGGCCTGAGGAGTGGGGACCATGAGGCTCGGCTGGTGCTGAGAATGCCAAACTAAGCTGGGAGTTCCTCTCTTCTGCAGAAGCCATGCTGGCAGGAAAACATGTGGTGTCTCTTCCTCCTCTGGCCTCCAGTTGTTCCGGCCGTGTTTTAGTGCCTCCCATTTTTCAAACTGACAGAAAACCAGAGGGAAAGGTAGTTTGGGAAAATGTTAAATGTACACCTAAGACTCTTGTTGGCTTGCAACTAAGAGAAAATAGGAAACAACCAGCATATTCGAGGTTCGAGACAGCAGGAAATACAACCAAGGACACGGTGCAGAGAATGCTGGTTCGCCTTGCTGGCTGCTGCTGCCCACCACGCTTGGAGTCCTGAGTGGTGAACGAGTCCTGAGTGCGATCATCTCACTTGGTGTGCCCTGAATGGGTTACAGCCGTAGTAATCAGTGCGCTGAGAAATAAGTCCCTTTAGCCCTTGGGGCCACTAGGTAAGGCTTGCAGTGGCCAGAGCCCCCAGTGGTCACCTTCATGACTGGCCAAGCGTAGGTCATGCGTAGGGCTTCCCAGGTGGCACTAGTTGTAAAGAATCCACCTGCCAATGAAGGAGATGTAAGAGACAATGGTTCCATCCCAGGGTTGGGAAAATCCCCTGGAAGAGGGCATGGCAACCCACTCCAGTATTCTTGCCTGGAGAATTCCGTGAACAGAGGAGCCTGGTGGGCTGCAGACCACAGAGTCACACAAAGTAGGACACGACTAGAGTGACCTAGCACGCACCCACAGGTCACGCATCTGTAACCCAGCTCCCAGCAAGTCACGTGGTGCTGGACAAGTCACAATAGAATACTCACAATACTGACCACCTGTTCGCCTCAAAAAAGGAAATATCTCCTTAACTGATTACTCAACCTCTGTTACATGGGGTTTACTCTTTTTATCTTAATAGGTTGTTCTGAGGATTAAAAAAAACTTACATGCACTTGTGACTTGTACATAGTAGGTATGCTCTTCAGTGGGGGAATGCACTGTAGATTAAAACTATACATCTGGCAAAAAGGCTTTAACTGTAGCTCAAAAGTATTTGTCAAGAGGAAGAAATAACAGAGAGTCCTCCCAGGCCTACTGTGCACCCTGAGGGCCTCATGAATGCCTTTGTTTTTGGCTTGGAGGGCACTTGCTCCTGGGATTTGAATCTTAAGAGGTTGAGGTTTTGAACTATTCAAGAGTTTCTTTACAATACTCATATGTTTTTTTTTTCTTCTCTCCCTCCCATGGTGTTTTTCTCCAGTTATTCAGATGGCTGCTTTTAGGAAGGTGCTTCGACTTCACCCTCTCCTGAAATGCACTTTCTTCCTAAGCTCTGTTGAGACTGATCTCTATCTTGAAGGGTTTTCGAGTTCCTGGGTTACATGAGACGACATACGTGCCTTTTGCTTACACCTGCTGCTTCCCTTTAGGTTATCCTCTTCACGCCCCCGAAGCCTACTTTCCTTATTTCAAAAAGCATAACGTGACGGCGGTCGTGAGGCTGAACAAAAAGATCTACGAGGCGAAGCGCTTCACGGATGCGGGCTTCGAGCACTATGACCTCTTCTTCATCGACGGCAGCACTCCCAGCGACAACATCGTGCGGAGGTTCCTGAATATCTGCGAGAACACCGAGGGGGCGATCGCCGTCCACTGCAAAGGTGCGAGCAAGGAGGCCTTGGTGGACACCGGAAGGGGGTGAGACCAAAGGCCGCACAACAGGCGAAACAAAACCAGTTAGCTTCTTAGGAAACAAATGGGTTTGGTTTTAGAACACTGGAACCCCCGCCCCCCGCCCCAGCTCAGCTGGTAACAGGAGACCCCAGTTCGATTCCTGGGTTGGGAAGAACCCCTGGGGAAAGGGATAGGGTACCCACTCCAGTATTCTTGGGCTTCCCTGGTGGCTCAGATGGTAAAGAATCCCCCTGCAATGCCAGACACCTGGGTTCAGTCCCTGGATTGGGAAGATCCCCTGTTGAAGGGCATGGCAACCCACTCCAGTATTCTTGCCTGGAGAAACTCCATGGACAGAGGAGCCTGGCGGCCTACAGTACATGGGGTTGCAGAGTCGGATACGACTGAGCGACTAAGCACACAGCATCCCTCCCCCCAGTAGTCTTTAGCTTCATGGAACCGAATGTCTTGCCTGCCCATTGCTAGGGAGGGGTAGTGTACCTGGCTCATCGCTAGCTTCCTTGCCACAGATGTGTTACTACCTCTGAATGACTGAAAGACTTGTGTAAATGCATCTCTGGCCTCCAGGAGAGGGTACTTTGGGACAGGAGTCGCCAGATTTGCAAATAAAAATACAAGATGCCCTGTTAAGTTTGAATTTTAGATAAACAGCGAGTACTTTTTTTTTTTAGCAAGTCTCAAATATTGCACCAAACATATATTCTGTATTTTACCTGGAAACCATGTGTCAGCTACTCAGAAAATATGAAATAACTTTTGCTTTAAGCCTAGTTGTTGGGCTTTGCGGAGGCTCGCATTGTAGATTTTCCAGCACGGTGGAAGGTATTTTACTGGGGTCTTTGGTTTCAGCGAGGAGAAACTGCTTGGCCATCAAAGGCGGAGCCTCTTGTTGCTCACATGCGGCTTTTCGTACTGCCGCTGGGTGGTGCTGTTCTCCGGGGTTGCGTCTGAGAAGTCGGTTTCTGTGGCGTTTTATGCAAATTGTCTAGTAGGTGTTGGGGATTGTACTGTTCTTTTCCTGTGCTTGTGCTGCTGTAACTGACTTATTCAGACGAGCATGGCCTTGGTTCTGACAGAAATTAAAATACCGTTTTGTAGGCCCTTGTTTCTATGTTTAAGAGTTGAGTAGGTGGAGGTACTTTGCTGAAAATGTGAGCAGCAACTGAAAGCTGCATTTTGAGAGAGGCTGGGCGATGGAAACAGCTGCATGTGGCCCCTGGTTCAGCTGCGGGCTCCTCGGTTGGGTCAGGCTTCGTCCACGAGAACACAAAGCCCCCGACTGGCTGGACTTGCTGTCTCCCGGGTGGTGGGGGAGTGGGAGGGTGGATCTGCTAGGAAGGTGTCTCTAGACTGGTGCTTTCCGTTCTGCCCAGGTCACGGCGGGGTGGCTGTGCTCTGGCTTTCCCCCGTGTGATCCCTGTGCACTTGGCTCTGCCTCTCTATCTCATTTTGTTAAAGATTGCCTAGGCCCAAGGAAAAGCCTGCATTTCTCATGCCATTGGCCAGCTTTAGTATGCACAGGGTGCGCATCCGCCAATGTGACTGGAAGGGACTTGAGCATCTGCACATTTTAGAATCCACGGGGATTCCAGAACGAGCCCCTCGCGGATACCAGGAGACCACTGAATGTCAAGTGTCGGTGGAACTCGAAAGCTAATGAGAATATGGCAGTTGCTAACACTAATAAAGCTAGAGGTGGTGATGGAATTCCAGTTGAGCTCTTTCAAATCCTAAAAGACGATGCTATGAAAGTGCTGCACTCAATATGCCAGCAAATTTGGAAAACTCGAGCAGTGGCCACAGGACTGGAAAAGGTCAGTTTTCATTCCAACCCCAAAGAAAGGCAATGCCAAAGAATGCTCAAACTACTGCACAATTGCACTCATCTCACACGCTAGTAAAGTAATGCTCAAAATTCTCCAAGCCAGGCTTCAGCAATACGTGAACCGTGAACTTCCAGATGTTCCAGCTGGTTTTAGAAAAGGCAGAGGAACCAGAGATCAAATTGCCAACATCCGCTGGATCATCGAAAAAGCAAGAGTTCCAGAAAAATATCTATTTCTGCTTTATTGATTACGCCAAAGCCTTTGACTGTATGGATCACAATAAACTGTGGAAAATTCTGAAAGAGATGGGAATACCAGACCACCTGACCTGCCTCTTGAGAAACCTATATGCAGGTCAGGAAGCAATAGTTAGAATTGGACAGGGAACAACAGACTGGTTCCAAATAAGAAAAGGAGTACGTCAAGGCTGTATATTGTCACCCTGCTTATTTAACTTCTATGCAGAGTACATCATGAGAAACACTGGGCTGGAAGAAGCACAAGCTGGAATCAAGATTGCCGGGAGAAATATCAATAAACTCAGATATGTAGATGACACCACCCTTATGGCAGAAAGTGAAGAGGAACTAAAAAGCCTCTTGATGAAAGTGAAAGAGGAGTGAAAAAGTTGGCTTAAAGTTCAACATTCAGAAAACGAAGATCATGGCATCTGGTCCCATCACTTCATGGGAAATAGATGGGGAAACAGTGGAAACAGTGTCAGACTTTATATTTTGGGCTCCAAAATCACTGCAGATGGTGACTGCAGCCATGAAATTAAAAGATGCTTACTCCTTGGAAGGAAAGTTATGACCAACCTAGATATAGCATATTGAAAAGCAGAGACATTACTTTGCCAACAAAGGCCCATCTAGTCAAGGCTATGGTTTTTCCAGTGGTCATGTATGGATGTGAGAGTTGGACTGTGAAGAAAGCTGAGCGCCAAAGAATTGATGCTTTTGAACTGTGGTGTTGGAGAAGACTCTTGAGAGTCCCTTGGACTGCAAGGAGATCCAGTCAGTCCATTCTAAAGGAGATCGGTCCTGGGTGTTCTTTGGAAAGAATGATGCTGAAGCTGAAACTCCAATACTTTGGCCACCTCATGTGAAGAGTTGACTCATTGGAAAAGACTCTGATGCTGGGAGGGATTGGGGGCAAGAGGAGAAGGGGATGACAGAGGATGAGATGGCTGGATGGCATCACTGACTCTATGGACGTGAGTCTGAGTGAACTCTGGGAGTTGGTGATGGACAGGGAGGCCTGGTGTGCTACAATTCATGGGGTCGCAAAGAGTCGGACACGATTGAGCAACTGAACTGAACTGAATGTTTAGTAGGAGCTATTCACATACTCTCTTTCAAAGCTTTTGTGTCATAAAAAGCAGTATTTCTTATGGCATTAATTTGTCCTTATTTCCTAATCAGTTAGTTTTTTGGTTGCCAAGGCATGTAGTTTCTCTGCCTGTCATGTCTTGGTGGTTTAGTCACTAAGTCGTGTCCAACTCTTGTGATCCCGTGGACTGTAGCCTGTCAGGCTCCTCTGTCCATGGGATTCTCCAGGCAAGAATACTGGAGTGGGTTGCCATTTCCTTCTCCAGGGGATCTTCCTGACCCAGGAATCGAACCCAGGTCTCCTGCACTGCAGGCAGATGGTTTACCAACTTCTGTGTCATGTCTTGGATTGACAAATTCAGGGGAGGAGAAATGCAAAGCTTTCATTAAAACTCAGCATATCTCTTGATGTTATTCCTCACCTAACAAACGTTGGGAAAATAAGACGCTCTGATGTTAAACATTCTTTTTACAGGTATTCTCTCTATTATATCCTTGAGCTGTAATTGTTGCCCTTGTAAGGAATATTTTAAGAAATACATATATTTTATATTGCAGGGTTTTAAAAAAATATTTTAATCAGAACCTTTAGCATTGAAGTCAGTTCTTATATATGAAGGTCACATTTACAGGCGGTGACATTTTTTTGAGAGTTATTACATTTACTTCCACTTGTACACACATGTAGGATTCTTTCCCAAAGATTACACCTTTGATTTAATTACAGCTGTAATGCTTTTAATAGCATACTTAGCTACTATAGGCCTGTTAATTATTTTGACATCTGCCCTAATTAAGTCAGTTTAATTTCCTGGGAATTAAAACAGCACAGAGCATTTTAATTGAATTCTAAGGAGGAGGGAGAGAGACTTATCCGATGTCAAATGAACTTTGGTAGCTGCTGAAAAGAGAATGACTATTTCATGCCTCAATGTAAAGTGCTAAAAATAGAGATAAACTGGAAAGTAATTTTCTGGGAATGTGCAAAATCTCATAACGATTCAGTATCTGCAGCTTGCCTTCTGGTTGATAAAACGAAGGACCATGATTTTGTGACGTTTTCCAGCACAGATAATCATTAAACAGTGGCAACATTGTGATGTTCCGCTGTGTGATTTTTGATGATCTGTAGGGGTTTCAGAAAATGCCTAAAACTGTAAGGCAGTCAGCGTTTAACTTGGTATAAATAGAAGACTTTTCAACATCTTCTCTCCCTGTGCCAGGGAGCCCTTTAATTATGAATGCTTTAAAAAATTTGTTAAAGTTTTTATAGAAACTTAGTGAACTGTTCCTATTCTGCTGGGTTGTGGTAAGAGCTCCTGACTATTGAGTGCTAAGTAGGTTCTTTTTATAGATCTAAATTATAGACTCTTTAAAAGGGGGAAGCAACTTTTAGTTTTAGAGAAATTTGAAAAATTTCTGTGCCATCCTTTTCTTTTTGATTGTGAGTTTGTGTGATGAAGAGCCTAACCAAGGGAGCAGGTAGCCTCCTGCATGGGAGGGATACAGGGGGAGACAGGGCTATCTTGTAGAGAAGGCCATCTTCTCCCCAGGCTGAGACCCAGATTGGTGACTTGAAAAGGAGTACCCTGGAAACTGACTGGGCTTCCTGCCTCAGACCATCCAGCTGTATTCTATCAACATGATTACCTGAACAGTAGTCTTGTCAGATGTCTGAGGATTTAACAACTCTGCAGAAACCTAAAATATTTACTCTGGGCACAAACATGAAAGCCAATAAATCTTATATTAAAGGAAGAGAGTCCTACTGAGACCGCGATTAAGCTTCGCTCTTTTCTAAAGAATGTTGATGTTTGTTTGGGGGCAAAATGTACTTCAGATGAAAACAGGAGACACAGACATACACACACACAAACCTTATCTAATAAAATAGTGTAAACATAATTTTTAAAAAGGGAGAGTTAATGGGAAGGGAATGCCAGGCATCCATAAACTTGAGCTTGATTATAATTCCATTGATGTATCCTCAACCTCAGGTGATACTACCCTCAAGGGAGAAAAATTTGTTTTGGGGTGGTAAACAAATGTTTTCCTTTTTTATGCAAAGAACAGATTTATACACAGTACATATAGAAATATGCGATCTGTCTGTGACAGTAAAATTTCATGGGGGACAATCAGGAGAAATAATGCCTAGAGAGGCTCTTGGCTGGGCAAAGATTGAAAACACTGATTTAGAGACATACCTTTTTACATTTTCACATTTTTGAGACTAGGATGGATCTTAAAATGATTGCATATCATAGTTTAATTTTTCTTAGTGGAACTTAAATAATGGTGTGTGTCACACCATTAGATGACATGATTTTTTTTGGCTGAAAAATTGTGTATTTCCAAATGGTGAGGAGATTAGAGAAGATTGGCTTTATTATTTGAAAAATGATAGGAAAAGCTACAAAAGGACTCTTCCTTTAGAGGTGGGGAGATTCTGAAACATATAAATGAAGCTGCCAACTTTTTCCTATTTCCTTTTCTAACTGCATGTTTTCACGGATGACATTGTACCAGTTTTCCAGGCTAAAAGTATCAGTTGCCTTTCACCTTCCGTGTGACCCAATCAAAATGTCTCTAACTCAGCTCTTCCTTGTTACCACTGTCTCTCCCTACCTCTGCCTGGCAGCCAGCCTTCCTGCTTCTCTCTCTGGCTTCCATCTCTGACCTTTCCCATCCCGGAGGTATGCTGCAGCCTCACCCAGCTGCTTTTATCATGTCAATTTCTTTGTCCCCAAATATATGATGGCTTTATTTAGGGCTTTTTGTTGGTTAAAGGAAAAATCAGATATTTATAGGATAATGGCTATATGTTTATTATTAATAGTTGATAAATCATGAATTCCTAAATGAGCTGAATTTTGCTCATTAGAGCCTCATCTACAAATATTTGAGGAATAATAGCACATATATCACAAGGTGTGACCTAATCAGTGAGCAGATGGAGCACTGTGCATCTGAATCTGGAGAATCCCGAATAACTCAACAGTCCTTGGTGTCTTCAGCCCACAATTGGTAAGCTGCTTCCCCTAAGTACAGGCTCCTCCACTTGACTCAGAGGTGCCCCTTAATCTGGCCCCTCCATACCTATCTGACCTTATTTTCCACTCAACACACACTGACACATTCTCCAGGCCATCTGGCTTTCACTCATTGGACCCTTTGCTGAAATTGTCTGCAGCCTTCTTATTCTTTAGAGTCAGCTGAAGTCCTTGTCATCAATGACACATTCCTTGAAGACACCAACAACTCACACAGTCCCTTTCTCTGAGAGCCTAGCTTCAGTTTAAACCTAATTTCTTCACTTATTGGTTATTCTTGTGTCTACAACTATTTGATAAAATATTGTGGTCAAAAATTATATCCTTTACTTGCTTATCTTCTTAACCTCTGAGCAAAGCCCTGACATGGGTAGCTGGTAGACGATCAGTCAGTAAACATTTGACCAACTGAATCAAATGTTTGAAAACAAAGACAGAGCCACTTTGTCATTCTATAAGAAAAAGAGTATATGATAGCAAGAGATTAAGTAGTGGAAAAATAACTCAGCGTAGTGCCTTACTCATAAGTGTTACTTAAATAAAAGTTTATAGTGCTGAGTTTAACTCCAAGAAGCCAGATATGGAAAGATTTAGAAAATAGTTATAAATAAGCATTAGTGGCTCAGTGCTGTATATCTCAAGAGAGGAGCATCCTGCTTGTCTTCATGTTTCTGGCCCCAGCATCTGTCACAGTGTCTCATACTCAGTGTTCTTAGTATTTGTAGAATGGAGTGACTGAGCAGATGAGCCAAAAGTGGAAAGAACTCTGGAGGATAGCAGGATCCCCAGGGAATTTTAGTCTGGAATTCCAGAGTCATTTGTTACGCTAATATGAGTGAATTGATTAGTATGTTGGGCCTCAGTTCTGGTGTATGAACAGCAGTCACCGTATTTGAAGTCTTTACAGTTTGATCACATTTTTGAGTATTTTGGGGGAAGGGGAAGCCAGTGTAGATTTAAAAGAATTGTTTAAAATGCAAAGTCCTATCACTTATTTCTCTGGAGAGAGGGAAAAAATAGCACAATTTGTGAAAACACTTTGAAGAATGTTTTGATCATGATAGTAACCAGTACTTCTTTGACAATCATTTCTAATTGTATTGATTTCTCCTACATAACAGAAATTGGGTTTGACATAAGGAAAATATCCTGACACAAAAGCTTTTGAAAAATGCCAGAGCCTCAGGAAATGAAACTTGAGCACTTCTGTTGGCTTGGTTCTTTCTCACTGGAGTGCATGCTCTACGAGGGCGGTGACGATGTGTATTTTATTCATCACCTTATCCCCGGCTTCTAGCACAGCACCTGGCAGGTAGTAGCTGCTCCATCAGTGCATGTTGGCTGAGGAAATAATGAAATCCTGGTCTCTGAAAGAGTTACAAGAAGTTAGGACAACCTAGTGGAAATAGTATTGAAACAGTCCTGGGCTTGGCAGCTAGTGAGGTCAGATGATGCTTATGGTATTGTCCTATTTGATTCTAGAATTCCTTATTCTACAATAAATTAAAAAAAACCTCACCATTTAAATAGGTCTAAAAAATGACCATGATAATATAATCAGTTACACTTACTGACTCAGCATCACATACACACAAACTGTTAAATGAGGGTTCATCTCCACCTGGACTGGAACTAAGGAGCGTGGAGACACGCCTGACAGCTGATATTTTGCAAGTGCTTGTCTGGAACCAGCATTGCCTTAACATTCACAAAGGCAGTCATTCTCAAAGGTCCTCGGGAGTTGAACTGTCCATAATTTTCAAGACCTTTGCTCTTTTATATAGATATATTTATATTTCCATATGTTTATTTTGATCATATGATCTGTGTTTTTTCTTGAGTTAGAATTATTATTTAGCCCCTGATCATGTAAAAAGCATTACATTATTGCCTGGGTTTAAACATCTTGCATTGTATTTCATACCATGGCAATTTCTGGACACGGTATGATTTCAGTATGTTTGTGGATGTATTTCCTGAATTTTGTATTTCTTGTTCTTTTCCCCTCTCCTGCAGCTGGTCTTGGAAGAACGGGGACCTTGATAGCCTGTTATGTCATGAAACACTACAGGTTTACACATGCGGAAATAATTGCTTGGATCAGAATCTGCCGGCCCGGCTCTATTATAGGACCCCAGCAACACTTCCTGGAAGAGTAAGTACATTGTCTCCGTTATTACATGTTGTCCTTGTTCCTGATTATTTCTGCCTCTTGCTGCCCAGTTGTGGACCCTGTCAAGCCTGTGGCTGTGAAATGGCTGCAGTGTTAGAGAAGGCTGAGCCTTAGTCTAATGGAACATTG
Organism: Bos indicus; assembly: GCF_029378745.1. NCBI lineage: Eukaryota > Metazoa > Chordata > Mammalia > Artiodactyla > Bovidae > Bos > Bos indicus. Next base: position 43,240,662 of record NC_091762.1, on the reverse strand, counting down.
TTGATTTGACAGCTAATGCATTCTAACTTTGTACCTTTTATATCTCTTAGATCAGGTGAGAGTGAGAAGAAAATCACAGAGCTATCTCTGCCTACCTCTTTTCTGTCATTTTCTATGTGTGATCTGGCTACAGTGCAATTTTCTTATATCATCCCACTTGGCACTTTTCATTCTTTTGTTTGCACGTCTAAAAGCAGAATGAGAAAAAAACACGACCAAGGTCACTCAGTGATTTCAGCAACATTGCTGCTCCCCTGACAACTGACTACCCTGTTCATGGAGCTGCAACTTACGAGTGACCAAGGAGGAAAGGAAGAGAACTGGGATTTAGTCCTGGCTGTACCACTAACTAGCTTTATGACTATTATTTAGAAGAATACTTATAAATTCCTCCTTTGATTTGTTCACTCATTCATTAACTATTTGTCAAACCCCAGCCTGCAAGGAGAAGTTTAACCTGTATGGGTACACCCCTTTCTAGTTTCCCTTTACAAGTTCAGAAATTACCATTAATTTACCCATTAATAAAATGAGGAGATAAAATTAGCACAAGCTAATTTAGGTCCAACTCTAAAATATTATCAATTCGTGTCTTATACTGAAATTTCATTTTTTCCTTTTCTAGGATGGATTTATTTGCAATAGCATTCTTTTTCAGATAATTCCTTTCCCATTTAAATCATTTTATGTTGCTGAGAAACAAATGATCATGAATTGCATAGAAATATGCTGAAGTAAACTACAAGCATTCAAATGGTTAAAAGAATTTGAGCTGGCTGAGGAGTTACCTAAGCTGCCAATCCCAGAGGGAATAAGTGATAGGAAAATAAATGCTGAAACACATGCAGTTATACCTTAGCCTAAAAGAACGAGGTGTTACCATCTTTCTAAATTCCATATATATGCGTTAGTATATTGTATTGGTGTTTTTTTTCTGGCTTACTTCACTCTGTATAATAGGCTCCGGTTTCATCCACCTCATTAGAACCGATTCAAATGTATTCTTTTTAATGGCTGAGTAATACTCCATTGTGTATATGTACCACAGCTTTCTTATCCATTCATCTGCTGATGGGCATCTAGGTTGCTTCCATGTCCTGGCTATTATAAACAGTGCTGCGATGAACACTGGGGTACACGTGCCTCTTTCAATTCTGGTTTCCTCAGTGTGTATGCCCAGCAGTGGGATTGCTAGATCATAAGGCAGTTCTATTTCCAGTTTTTTAAGGAATCTCCACACTGTTCTCCATAGTGGCTGTACTAGTTTGCATTCCCACCAACAGTGTAAGAGAGTTCCCTTTTCTCCACACTCTCTCCAGCATTTATTGCTTGTGGACTTTTGGATCGCAGCCATTCTGACTGGCGTGAAATGGTACCTCATAGTGGTGCACTAGGACGACCCAGAGGGATGGTATGGGGAGGGAGGAGGGTTCAGGATGGGGAACAAATGTATACCTGTGGCGGATTCATTTTGATATATGGCAAAACCAATACAATATTGTAAAGTTAAAAAATAAAATTAAATTAAAAAAAATATTTTAAAAAAATAAAAGAATGAGGTAGAAGTGTAATGAAGACACAAGGGAAGAATACTCAAGAACAGGACCATTAAGAAGACAACTTCTAGGTTGAATATCATGTGAGATATTAATACAAGTAAAAGAATTGTATTCTTTTAGTTTTCTTTTTGTCAGATTCCCTGCCAGTGATTTCCACTATTTTGCTTCCTGTGTGCCTACAGCAGGGGACTTGGTGCTGTATATCTGCCGGGGGCTTGTACTAATTACTTACTAAAGTTGAATAAATGGCCTTACAGTTAGAATACAAAAGACATTCCTAAACCGGGATCTTGAGGCCATCTCTTAAAATCAGTGTTTGGAAGAATGATTGTGTTTGGAAGACACAGTTTAGTGCGTTAGTGACATTCACGTATTCAACAGGTGCATGTTAGGTGCACACTCTCACCAGGCAGTGCTCCTGATTCTGAGGATGCAACAGTGAAGGTGACAGGCGGGGTCCCTTCCTCCCAGGGTGCTGGTATTTCTAGTGTAAGGAGCGCACAATAAACAAGTGTTATGTTTGGTTTCCAAGTGGCTCAGTGGTGAAGAATCCACCTGCCAATGCAGGAGACTCGAGTTTGATTTCTGGGTCAGGAAGATCCCCTGGAGGAGGAAATGGCAACCCACTCCAGTATTCTTGCCTGGGAAATCCCATGGACAGAGGAGCCTGACAGGGTACTGTCCACAGGGTCACAAAGAGTCAGACACAACTTAATGACTAAACAACAACAATGTGAATTGCATCTATCTTTTGAATGTAGAGCCAGGATGGTCATGATGTGCTATTATTTGTTCATATGACTGGATCTGGTATGCTAATGTTTATTAGCATATTCAGATTTCTGTGTCTGTACGTTTGAAGGACATTGGTGTGTGATTTTCTTTTCTTGTAATACTTTGGTTAAGTTTTGATATGGGGGTTATGCTGTCTTTGTAAAACAAGTTGTGAAGCATTTCCTTCCTTCTCTGTTTCCTACAAAGAATCTATGAATAAAATAATATTATTAGATTTGAGGGGGTGGGATGAGAATGAGAGGGTCATTGGGAAATAAGGGCCTGCTTGATGTTGGATGGTCTGGAAGGGTTGATCATCTAGTATGACAAAGGTAAACCAGAATGTGAGCCATGATGGGTTTGGTTCTGAAAAGCTTTTAGAGCTCGATGGGTCATCAGTAGAGGCCTGAATGTATGAGCCATCTGATGACTTTCTACCCAGCAGTCTATAGGGTCTTGTAACCAAGGGAATGAGGAAGGTTCTCTACGGGCCATTTGCTTAGGTGTGCAGGAGGGGAGCATGAGTACTTAGGTAATCTCTGCTGCTCTGCAGGGCAGTGTTGTGGTCCACTGGGGAAGGGGAGGTGCTGGGCCACAGGGAGCCTGGGGGCTTAGGTGGCCAGACACTTTTGTTCAGTGCATTCCCTGACTGTTTCTAACTTCCTGCCGGGAAAGCTTATTTATCATACCTTTCTCCAGGCATTCTGTACACAACCTCAGGCCTTTTCCTAAGCTACATTTGGTGGCAGTAACAGTTTTTCTCTTACCTTTCTCATGCTGCTTGTATTAGTTGATAAAATTTACTTCCTCTATCATGTATAAATCATTAGAAGTGAGGGAAAGAGTTCATTTATGATTCTACTTTCTTTTAACAAGTTTCTCTAAGTTCCTAATGATGGAACTTTAAAATAATTTTCCATCCTGAACATGACTGTTACAATTTTCTGTTGATTTTAAGTTTTTTTCCAGTGGCCTTTAACATATCTGTCCATGTCATCCTTGACCCAGTTTACAGAGGTCCCTCCTTTCTTCCCTCATTTCCTTTATTCCTTCCTTCCTGCAACAACTGTTGATAATTGTTGAAAGCCACTGTTTGGCAGTATTCTTTGCACTTGGGGTGTTGCAGTAAAAGAGTAATTTCTGACCTATGGAGATGGAAGAAAAAGAATGAGAGGGAGGGGAGGAAGAAGAAAGCGGTGGTAGGGGCAGGGGGACGTTGATTTGTTGTGTGGTTAATAAACAAATGTATCAATTATATGGGCTTCCCAGGTGGTGCTAGTGGTAAAGAATCCACCTGCCAATGCAGGAGATGCAAGAGACCCAGTTCCATTCCTGGGTGAGGAAGACATCCGGGAAGAGGGCATGGCAACCCACTCCAGTATTCTTGCCTGCGAAATTCCGTGGGTAGAGAAGCCTGGCAGGCTACAGTCCATGGGGCCACAAAGGGTCAGACACGACTGAGCGATTATAGTTTCTCTGACCATGATAGGTGTGATATAGAAAAATGAAGCAAAGAATAGCAGAAAGCAGAGAAGGCAGTTTTAAATAATGTGGTAGCGGTGGGATGCATTGAAGGCTTTTGAGCAAAGGCCTCGAAGAAGTGAGAGAGTAAATGGTGGATGTTCTCAAGAAAAGGGTTTCCCTCCAAGGGAACAGCTGCTAAGGCTCTGAGCTGGACTGTTTCACAGGCCATCATGGCTTATGGGGCCAGGAGGAAGAGGTTAGAATATACATTCTGCTAGGCCTTTGTAGGAGTCTGACTTTTCTTTGGGTGAGGTGCAAAGTCATCAGAGGGGAACTTCCCTGGTAAAGAATTGGGCTTGCAAAGCAGGGGACGCAGGTTTGATCTTGGTTGGAGAACTACAATCCCACATGCAGTGGAGCAACGAAGCCCACACACCTTAACTAACACTTGACACAAACAAGTAAGTATTAAAAAAAAAAAATCACCACCCTTAACTGCTATGTTAAAAAAAGGCAGAGGATTTTTGAGCAGAGGAGTGATGCAATCTGACTACAATAGGCACACACACATACAGATACTTTTTTAATTAACAATTTTATTTTGGGATAATTGTACATTAACATGCAGTTGTAAAAAATGACAGAAAACTCCTATGTACCTTTTACCCATTTTCTTAGTGCTACCATTTTACAAAGCTCTAATATATCAAAATCAGGATATTGACATTGGTACAGTTAAGATATAGATACAGTTAACATTCCCATCACTGCAAGAATCCCTCATGTTGCCTTTTTATAGCTACTCTCCCTTCCTTCCTGCCCACATCCCCTCCTTGACTCCTGACAACTGCCAATCTGCTCTTCCTTTACATATTGTCATCTCAAGAATGTTATATATATGGAATCATAGAGCATGTAACCTTTTGGACTTGGTGTTTTTCACTCAGTATGATTCTCTGGAGATTCCTCCAGATTGTTGCATGTATCAATAATTGTTCTTTTTAGTGGCTGAGTAGCATTCCAAGGCGGAGAAGGCAATGGCAACCCACTCCAGTACTCTTGCCTGGAAAATCCCATGGACAGAGGAGCCTGGTAGGCTGCAGTCCATGGGGTCGCGAAGAGTCAGATACGACTGACGACCTCACTTTCACTTTTCACTTTCATGCATTGGAGAAGGAAATGGCAACCCAGGCCAGTGTTCTTGCCTGGAGAATCCCAGGGACGGGGGAGCCTGGTGGGCTGCCCTATGGGGTCGCACAGAGTCGAACACGACTGAAGCGACTTAGCAGCAGCAGCAGCAGCAGCATTCCAAGGAAGGAATGTTCTACTGTTTGTTAACCATTTACCTGTTGAAGGACAACTGAACTGTTTCCAGTTTTCAGCTATTATGAATAAAGGTGCTGTAAATTTTCATGTACAGCTTTGTTCAAACATAAGTTTTCATTTCTCCTGGCTAAGTGCCCAAGAGTGCAGTTACTGGACTGTATGGTACCTGTTTACTTTTATAAGAAACTTGTCAAACTGTTTTCCAGTTTGGCTGTATCGTTTTGCATTTTCACCAGCAGTGTTTGAATGAATGAATTTCTTTTCATATTTGCGAGCATTTTCTTTTAGCCATTCTGATAGGTGTGTAATAATTGATCATTTTTCAGTTTGCATTAAAATTGTAATCGTCAGTAATAATGAACAACTTTCCACATACTTATTTGCCATCTTTATAATGTTTTGGTGAAGCATTTGTTCAAATCTGCCTATTCTTCATTTGTTTTCTTATTATTGAGTTTTGATAATTCTTTAATGTTCTGGGTGCTAGTCCTTTGTCTTATAAATGGTTTGCAAATATTTTCTCTCAGTCTGTAACTTGTCTTTTATATTCTAAATAGGATCTTTCACAGAGTAAAAGTTAAATTTTGATGAAGTCCAATTTATTAGTTTTTTCCTTTTTTTTAGCTCATGCTATTAGTACCAAATCTAAGATCTCTTTGATTAGGCATAGATCCCCTGAAGTTTATGACTCATTTTGAGTTAATTTTTGTGTAAGGTGTGAGACTCAGGTCAAGGTTCATTTTGTTTTTTGCCCATGGATTTCCAGTTATTCTGGCACCATTTGTTGAAAAGGTTACATTTTCTCCCTTAAATTGCTTTTACATCTCTGTTAAAAATTTCTTGTTGTTCAGTCGTAAGGCATGACCAACTCTTTGCGATCCCATGACTGCAGCACACCAGGCTTCCCTGTCGTTCACCATCTCCTAGAGCTTGCGCAAACTCATGTCCTTTGAGTTGGTGATGCCATCCAACCATTTCATCCTCTGTCACCCCCTTCTCCTCCTGCCCTCAATCTTTTCCAGTATCAAGGTCTTCAAAAATTAGATAGGCATATTTGTTTCTCTGTTCTGTTCCATTGATATATGTGTTCTTTATTCTGTTCCATTGATATATGTGTCTATTCTTCCTCCAGAACTGTACTCTGTTGATACTGTACTTATGTAGAGAGCCTTAACAGAAGAATGATTCCTCCCATTGTTCCTTCTTTAACAAAACTGTCTTAGCAATGCCAGTTCCTTTACTTTTCCATATAAATTTTAGAATAATCTTGTCCTTATCTATAAAAAAATATTGTTGCAATTTTGATACAAATGTGTTAAATCTCTGTATCAGTTTTGGGAGAATTGACATCTTTACTGTTGTTGAGTCTGCCAATCCATAAACACAGTATTTATTTCTTCATTTATTTTTATCTTCTTTGATTTCTTTCATCAGCATTGTTTAGCTTTCATCATATAAGTTCAGTTTTGTTAGATTTACACCTAAGTATTTAATTTTGTTAAGTGATTATCAGTGATACCTTTTTTCATTTCAGATTCCATGTAATAATTGCCCACATGTAGAAATGCAGTTCATTTTCTATCTATATTTATGTTGTATCCTGAAATTTAAGAGAGAGAGAGAAGGAGAATACGTATGTCAATTCCTGGGGATTTTTTGCATAGACAAGTGTGTCATCTACAAATAGGGAGAATTTTGTTTCCTTTCCAATTTCTATGTCTTTTACTGCTTTTTCTTCCCTTGGTGCACCACCTAGAAGTTGAATAATTGTGGTGAAAGCAGACATCCTTCCCTTGTTCCCAATCTTGATAGGGAGAAACATTTAGGCATTCGTGATGAAATCTTAGTTGGAGGTTTATCAAGTTGAGGAAGTTCCTCTTTATTTCTGAGAGTTCTTACAATGAGTGAGTGTTGAATTTTGTCAAATGCTTTTTCTGCATTGACTGATATGATCATGTGATTTTCTTCTTTAGCCTGTTAATATGGTAAATTACATTTAAAAAAATATTGAATGAGCCTTGCATCTCTGGAATAAACCTCATTTAATCTTGTAAGTGGGAACTTTGCAAATGTGATCAGGTAAAGGATCTCAAGGTGAAGAGATTATTCTGGTAGGTTGGGTGTAATCACAGGGACACAGGAGGAATCAGACAAGAAGGTTATGTAATGATGGAAACAGATTAGATTGAAGCTGGAGGAAGGGGCCATACACCAAGGAGTATGGGCAGCTACTGATGGCTGAAAAACACAAGGAAACAGATTTTCCCTTCATAGTTTCCAGAATGAACCAACCCTGCCAACAATTTGACTTTAGCTCAAATGGCACAAGTGGTAAAGAATCTACCAGCCTGCCAGTGCAGGAGACAACAGAGATGAGGGTTCGATCCCTGGATCCGGAAGATCCCCTGGAGGAGAAAATGGCATGCACTCCATTATTCTTGCCTGGAGAATCCCATGGACAGAGAATGCTGTAGCCCGTGGGGTCTCAAGGAGTTGGACATGACCGAGCATGCACACACACATACACAGTGAAACTGATGATAGACTCCTGCCATCCAGAACTGTGTGAAAGCAAACATGTGTTCTTCTGAGCCACTGGGTTTGTGGTAATTTGTGATAGCAGCTTTGTGCAGACAAGAAACTAATCCATATGTGCACATTGTGTAAATTTGTGTAGATAGTAAATATGTACAGTGAGGTACATAGATCCCAAATGTGCACTCGTGTATTCCAGACTTCTCTTATTCATCATGTTTCTACTTTGGAATATTTGATGTAGTTGAGTCCCATGATTGACATGTTATTTAAGGAAGATTGGGCTGCAGCAATGTATAAGATGAATTTAATGGAGGGAGATTAGAGTCAGAGAGGCTAAAAAGGAGACTGCTAAAATCCAGCAGATGGGGACTTGTCAAAGGGGCTACAAGTTAGACTGAAGAGTTAGAGATGGGCACGAGAGCCTTTCAAGGAGATAAATCTCGAGCTTTGAGGACTGACTAATGATATGAAAGATGAAGAGCTTTGAAGTGTGACTAATGGTATGAGAAATGAAGAGTGTGATGTCAATGATGACGCAAAAGCATGAATAAGTAACACGTTCATTAAGGAAGAAAGAAGAGGATTAAAAAGTTTTCTGATAGGTTTTCGCCTGTCAAAAATGACTGAACAAGTTAGAGGGATTGTATTCTTTCAGAAGTGAAAATTCCAATCAGTGCTTTTTAAGTAATGTTAATTCTAAATCTGTGACTTTATGAAAGCTATTTTCCACATTCTTCTAGTCCTTGAACTCCAAAATATGTCCAGGTGTTGATTTCTATGCCGTGAAGAAACCTTCCTCTCACGTCATCGGTGGTAAGAAAGATGTTTATTAGCATCCTTGTAGGCTGGTGAATTTATGTACTGGCAGATGAAGACATCTTTTTTGTTGTGGTCTGAAATTTTATATTTAAATTTTTTCTAGGATATAAGTAAAGCTATTTGCAAAACAACCATCAAGTGTTTTTCTTCTACTAAAAGCTCATGTTCTTAAGCTAAAAATACTATTCTGCACCCAAAATATGTCTTCTACCAAATATCCTCAAAGTTCTTAAAATGCTGCACAAACATGACTCTTATTACTAAGCCAGTCTAAACTCATCCTTCTCAGAGAGAGCCTGTAGAATATAGATAGTATATAGATGGGATCCGGAGAAGGCAATGGCACCCCACTCCAGTACTGTTGCCTGGAAAATCCCATGGACGGAGGAGCCTGGTAGGCTGCAGTCCATGGGGTCGCTAAAAGTTGGACACAACTGAGCAACTTCACTTTCACTTTTCACTTTCATGCATTGGAGAAGGAAATGGCAGCCCACTCCAGTGGTCTTGCCTGGAGAATCCCAGGGACGGAGAAGCCTGGTGGGCTGCCGTCTATGGGGTCGCACAGAGTCGGACACGACTGAAGCAACTTAGCAGCAGTAGCAGCAGCAGATGGGATCAGGCTGCTTTTATGGTTTAATGTTTGATTGAATCTTTGCTGTGTGGTAGTCTGCTGACTTCTTTAATGGTCGTGATCCATTAAAACTTTCATTCATTAGAAGGGGTCCTTGCAGGACAGGCATGCAGTTCCCATGGGGACTTTTAGCTCACAGAGATCTTTTACTTGTGGGTACTCATGTGATGTGGAGGAGATAGCAACCCACTCCAGTATTCTTGCCTGGAGAATTCCATGGACAGAGGAGCCTGGTGGGCTACAGTCTACAGGGTCGCACAGAGTCAGACATGACTGAAGCGACTTAGCATACGGGAACGCACCCATATGATGTATTGTTGTTTTTATGTTTTAATTTCCTCCCGAGACAATAAGAATGCAGAGCTTAAATCTGGACCCTACAGGGAGTTCTATCTTTGCACAGTAGAGCTTCCACTTTGAATGAAGTTATCTTTAAGGAATCAGTGTTGTGGTTGAACTTTTTTATTCTTAGATCCATAAATCAGAATTTGACTATTCTGTTATATCATAGATACTGGGCTTCTCTGGTGGCACTAGTGGTAAAGAATCTCCCTGCCGATACAGGAGATATAAGAGATGCGAGTTCAATCCCTGGGTCAGGAAGTTCCCCTGGAGGAGGGAATGGGAACCCACTCTAGTATTCTTGCCTGGAGAATCCCATGGACAGAGGAGCCTGGTGGACTATAGTTCATAGGGTGGCAAAGAATCAGACATGAGTAAAATGACTGAGCACATCATACATGTTTTCATTAACTTCCAGTAAAGTTGGATATTTTTCCACATTGTAATTTAGTTATAAGCCTTCAGTTGTCTGCAGTACTTCTCAGATAATAAGGTATCCAACACTCATTTGGGGATCTTGGGAAATGCGGTTTCTGGTTCAGGATATCTGGGGTGGGACTTGAGATTCTGTCTTTCTAACAACCTCCCAGGGAATTCGATGCTGCTGGTCAACCAGCTACATTGTATAACAAGGGTTTGTGGCTCATTTTTACTTGTAGCTTATGCAATATTTAGTTTGGTGCTTATGGCATTTGGTGAGTTTCACAACTGGATTGAGCCACTGAGTTTCACAACTGGGTTGAGCAACAAAAGAAATGAATAGTTCAACCATTGTTTTTCATTTCAGGAAATTACCAAAAATAAGATGAAGAAAACCTATCCAGAAAAATGGAAAAAATGCTTTAAAATGTCTAGCAATAACAGCTTGAATTTTAAATTATAATTTATTTATAGTATTTTTTAAAGATACATGGACTAGCTGAAGTAATATGGATTAAACTTCTTTTTAGTAATATCTTTTAAAGATTTGAGAACTTATCTTTCCTAAAATATGGAACTTAAAATCTGAAATATTGTGAACAAAGAATTTAAAATAATAATAGGCAATAATGTGGTTTGTTTATTAAAATAACAAGCACAGTGCATAGACTTGAGTTTGCACTATTTATTGGACAGTCAGGTTTTTTTGCAGTAACACTTGATTATATTGCTTTTCAATATTTACTGCTATATCATTTGATCTATTTATTGGCTCTCAGGTGACATTGAATCTACTGGATAACAAAAGTAAGTTTCTAATTCGGATCTAAGTAAAAAGGATAAGGGCTTCCCAGGTGGCCAGAGCAGGAGACGCAGAGACATGGGTTTGATCCCTGGGTCAGGAAGATCCTCTGGAGTAGGAAATGGCAATCTACTCCAGTGTTCTTGTCTAGAAAATTCCATGGACAGAGGAGCCTGGTTGGCTACAGTCCATGGGGTCTCGAAGAATCAGACATGACTAAGAGACTGAGCACGTACACACACACACACACACACACACACACACACACACACACAAAGGGTAAGGTTAAAAAGGAATTTTTGGCAATGGTGGCATCAGAAATTTGTCTTGAAATACTCATGTCAGTTACTGAAGATAGAAGATTGAATGATTTTTGTTTTGTTTCCTGTGTAAAAGGGTTAAAGTTGGGGAAAAAATGTAAACCATAAAACATTAAGTTTACCTACTAAGTTTGTATTTTGATATGTTACCAGCGCTCTAGTTCCTAATTGTGAGGTTCTAGATCCAACCAGTCCATTCTGAAGGAGATCAGCCCTGGGATTTCTTTGGAAGGAATGATGCTAAAGCTGAAACTCCAGTACTTTGGCCACCTCATGTGAAGAGTTGACTCATTGGAAAAGACTCTGATGCTGGGAGGGATTGGGGGCAGGAGGAGAAGGGGACGACAGAGGATGAGATGGCTGGATGGCATCGCTGACTCGATAGACGTGAATCTGAGTGAACTCCAGGAGTTGGTGATGGACAGGGAGGCCTGGTGTGCTGCGATCATAGGGTCGCAAAGAGTCGAACACGACTGAGCGACTGATCTGATCTGATCCCTAAATGTGAATTAGCTAGTGAATTGAATCCTTTTGGGGATTCCCTAAGTCATTTTTCCCCTCTCCTTTTGTATTTCAGAAGTAAGAACTTCCCCCATTCCCTCATAAATTCTTCCTAGTGAGCGAGTGAAGTTGCTCAGTCGTGTCTGACTCTTTTCGACCCCATGGACTGTAGCCCACCAGGCTCCTCTGTCCATGGGATTCTCCAGGCAAGAATACTGGAGTGGGTTGCCATTTCCTTCTCCAGGAGATCTTCCCAACCCAGAGAACAAACCCAGGTCTCCCACACTGCAGACAGATGCTTTAACCTCTGAGCCATCAGGGAAGCCCAAATTCTTCCTAAACATCTTCCTATTAAATCTTCCATTCATACAAGGTAAGAGTAGAACTTCTTGATTACCTATCTTGTTCCTACCTCCTGAATCTTGGGTACTGCTCTCTAGTCTGTCTTCCTTTGATATCAAGTTAGACCATTTCATTAGCCCAGTTCTTTAAACCAGGAACTGCTTGTTACCATAATAACAGAGCAGTTAGTGGAGTAGGCACACAGGGAAGGCTGGGGCTCAGGTCACAGCTGGAGGAGGCCCAAGTCGAGCTAGAGAGTTGGTTGAGTTTCTATATGAAATGACTAAATGGTGGCTTTGGATGGATACTGAGGTCGGGACTAGGTCATACTAGGAAAATATGTGTTGAGGATGGATAAAGAGGAAGCGTTATGGTGTGGAGATGGGATTAAGTTGCAGTCAGGGAAGTTTGGGAGAAGAGGTCAGCTACAAACAGAAGAAGTTGTACAACAATGGCTGCTACTGTTCTCTGAATTCAAAACCAAAAGTATCTACAACAAGGCAACTGAAAGGAGGTTTTCTAAAAGACTTGTGAAGATTTTATGTCATAATTAACTATGAATTGGCTTGTAATAAGTCTGAATTAATTCTTCTTTTTCTTATGTCCCAAGCTTGGCTGGCCCAAACCTGAATAACCCAGGGCCAAGACGTGGCCAAAACTAATGACCCCAGCACTGGCTACTTTTCTCAAGACTGTTCAAAGTCACTTCAAAGCACAAGTTCTTTTTTAGCAGAGGGTCAATTATGTCATGCTCTCTTATAAAATGCACTACTTTACTGGAGGATTTACTTTGAGTTGTTATATTAGCTTCATAGGATTTGATTTTTAAATGCTAACTACTTAAAAATACATGTTTTACTTCTTCTGTTTGAGATGAGGCTTTTAAGGTGTAATAGATACCACAATAAAAGCTAGCGTGGTTTCCACTGTCAGTATAAAAAGTATTTGCGTGAAGTTCTGCTTTTTCTTAAGGAGCACTTGAATATCGCATCGCTTAGCAACACACAAATCAGCTTTGACACCTTATTCATCTGTATTTTCAAGTTCAAATCAAGTCTTTCCACTGATGGGACAGATTGAGTCTTTTAAACTGAGCAAGTGAAAGGTGTCACTTTGTCATTTTCATCTTTAGGCTGGCAGCAGCAGCAGAGTTTTCACTTTATAACATTTCAGAATTAGAATTTTTTTCAATTTATCCTCTTGGGCCTTCCAGCGTCTTGCCTTACTTCCCCTCTCTGTGTTTTTTATACCTCAAGACCTTCTCAGGGTCTTCCCTTCAGTTTTGAGACCTAATGTGAATTTCTTAGTATGGCATGCAGAGCCCATTGTGAGCTGGTTCTCACCTCCTCTCCACTCCTGTGAAGGAGGCGGCCTTCAGCCAAGTTAAACAACCCAGTTTTCCATACATACAGTCTTTGCTATCATTGTTTCTTCAAGCCCATGTGGTTTTCTTTGTCAGGAGATACTCTTGCTGGCTAAGCCCTGCTCATCGTTCTAGATACTTCTGGATTCTCAGATAACTTGTGTCTGATTCTTTCAGTTTGAGTCAGGGGCCCCTTTCCCTAGGCTCCTAAGCAAATCATGGTCATAGGGCTTTACTATTGGATTTCAGTTGTTTATTTTTCACATACTAAACTGGAAATTTCTTGAGGGACAGGAATTCTGTCTTATCTGTATATTTATATCCTTTCTGTGTGTTTCATGTAGCTGATTTTTTCATTATCTGTGACAGGGCTGTCTTCTCTCCCTGTGAAGAAGCAATTCTTTATTACTAGGGTTTTGACCAGAGGCCCAAGGCCTCTACTATTTATGAATTTATTTTTTGAAGTATTTGTACAGTACCAAGGACTATGATTTTGTTCACTACTATTGGAAGGATGTAATATTCAAGCATCATATAAAGGTTATGCTGGATGTTAATAGTAAGTGAGAAAAGTTTGGAGGAGTGAAAAATTAAGGCAAGAATTTTTGAAAATGCAAAGTATCAGGAAGGCTATTCCATGATTTTATGAAGATTTCCACAAAGGAAGAAAAAGTTAAGAGTTTGTTTTGAATATATATTTTTACAACTGGTATAGAAGAGTTAAATATGATTCAGTGGTTATGCTAGCCTCATCAATGTATGCATCCTAAGTTCAGGAAATAATCCTTGAAAGTTTGCTTCCAAGAAGCAAAAAAAAAAAATTCCCATGGTAGAAGGTAGATATTGCCATACTCCCTAGCAAATTGGTGTGTATCGATATCTGGAATTTTAATTTTATTCATATATTTAAAAATTCACCATATTTTTATTTTAAAATTTAATCTAGTTAGAAACATGGTTTAACCTAGTTTTGATTTTAAAACAATGTTAGGAATGATAAGTTAGTCTTATATATGGACAACATATTTTATATCTATACTAGCTATCTATATCTAAATACTTATATCCATAAAGGCTGTCTCAGAAATTATATCTAAAGGCATTTCTTCTCTCTTTTGCTTTATTTGAAAAATATTGAAAAGTGAACAAAAGGTAAAAGAAAAATAAAACTTATTCTTTGAAAGTGAAAAAATGAAAGTAAGTTGCTCAGTTGTGTCTGACTCTTTGCAACCCCATGGACTATACAATCCTTGGAATTCTCCAGGCTAGAATGCTGGAGTGGGTAGCCTTTCCGTTCTCCAGGGGATCTTCCCAACCCAGAGATCAAACCCATGTTTCCCACATTGCAGGTGGATTCTTTACCAGTTGAGCCACAAGAGAAACCCAAGAATACTAGAATGGGTAGCCTATCCCTTCTCTAGTGGATCTTCCTGATCCAGGAATCAAACTGGGGTCTCCTGCATTGCAGGGGGATTCTTAACAACTGAGCTATCAGGGAAGCCTTGAAAGTAGGGTAGGATATTATATTTAAATAAAGAATGCCCCTCCTCAACCGTTCAGTTGCACCCTATGCTGTTAAAATTTTGGCATTTTTTTCTCCTGACTTCTAAAGGTGCTCTTGTTAAGACAGTGTAGTAATGTACTGCTTGCTATCTTTTATGGTAACAACTTTTAAGAGTTCCTTTTCAAACTTACTCTATCTTTGTTCTGCTTTGATCTATATTTTTATTTATTTTCAAACCTTTTTTTTTTTAACAAAGGCAAACAGCACATTGTTTTTTTTAAAAAGTCCAAAAGTGTAGACATTGGGAAGTAGAAAGCAAAGTTTCCTTTGTTACCATTCTTGAGGATAACTCATTAATATTTTGGCATATAATCTTCTAAATAACTGTGAACTGTGAATTGTAACATTTTTCATTTTTTCCCCAAAAGATAGGATCACACTTTCCACACTCTGTCACCTAATTTTTCATTCACTAATGTCTTGTTTCATGGCCACTCTTCCCTGTCACCACATGTAGGGCCATCCCAGGCTTTTTTGACTGTATTATAATTCACAGAATAGCTTTACTATAATTTAATAAACCTGTTGTCCACTACATGCCTCAATTATTTTACTATTACAAATAATATTGTATCAAGCATGTTTATATCTTGTACACAAGTGAATATTTCTGTAGTATGATGCCTAGGTATGTATTTGCTTGGTTGGAGGGGTTGCATATGTAAATTTTGCTGTAATTTAAAGGTTAACTTCTTCAAGATTCTCAACAATTTTTAACCATAAACACTAACATTCTGATTTGGGAATAAACTTTGTTTAGAAGGAAAGACGGATTCCTTTCCTGAAGGCCCAATGAGACAGGACATTTCAGGGAGGGTTGTTTTTCCTCTCATGTTTTAACCTGAATTTTCTGTGATATGTGGAACTTTTGAGAGAAAGTATTACTGGGTCTTCCTGTTGCCTCAAGAAAGAAATCTATGTTCTTATTGGTGACATCTCCTTGATAATGTTATTATTTCATTACTTGTTGGTATTCCTTATGATGAACTATTATGTTTTTAGTTGAATTCTAATCTGTACAGTATGATATAATATGGAACATGGGGGCGTATGAAGGTGACCCCATCAATAAAAATAGTAGCCCAAAATTGTCATTTTGCTTACACATTTTAAATTATTTTTTTATAGCCTTGAAGATAGTTGTAAATATGCCCTGTTTGAATAAAGGGAAGCTTGTAGATGAACGTCAACTACATTTTCTTTTTCCCAAAAGATAATCAATTTGAGGCTATAAACCTTATTTTTAGATCGTAAGAGTGGGTTTGTAAAGTTATACGTTCATGACTTTTTATGATACCACATACAATTATGTGTGTGTTTAGTACTTTTTAAGGTGATATCTCCATCTAACTTAAGTTCATTCACCTATATCTTTGAGTCCATTTCACTCCAGCTATTTTCACAAATATATCAAATTGCTATTTTAGAAATATATTACAGATTTTAAATTAATATTTAAAAGAGAAATTAGCTCATAGACTTTATTACTGTGGAAGTTGTTCTAAGCATCTAAGAACCTTAAAAGTCAACCCATGTAGGACTATACAGACATATATTGAAAGAAGGGTGTTTGTGTTTAATATAGAACTTTATTTTGTCATTCAGAAAATGACTTTATTTTCTTTATTCCAAGACTTCATAATCTTTCTAGTCTGATTTGCAAATATCTGTCTGCTATATCTTTTTGTCTATGAGATGTCATATTTCTGAAGAGATGATAGTCATTCATTTTAAAAATGATTATTATTTTTTTCTCCTTTTTACAGGAAACAGGCATCACTATGGGTCCAAGGAGACATTTTCCGATCCAAACTGAAAAATAGACCATCCAGTGAAGGAAGTATTAATAAAATTCTTTCTAGCTTGGATGATATGTCTATTGGTGGAAACTTATCTAAAATACACAACATGGAGAGATTTGGAGAGGTGAGTTGTTTTCCAGGAAGATTTTCCTATCTCCTTAAGACTGACATTCTGCATGTCTTCATTTTTCAGTTGAACACATATAACATAGTCGTATCTCTTCTCTAAATGATGACAGTACTAAATTTTTAGGTGTAGAGGCACCACCTATAAAGCAAGAATAAATGCGAAGAAAGCAATTATCCTTACAAGAAAAAAAGCTGTAATTTAAGGAGTACAATTATAAAGGAGTCTACTCTGGTTTGGAAACTACTTGCTAAAGCGAAATTGAAAAGCAGACTTTCTATTTGAAAATGGAAATAGATATTAATCAGAAAAATCTTAATGTGATAATTGGATAGTACATATCACAAATGATACATTGCAACCTCAAATACATGATTTCTAAAGTAAGTCCAGAGTTGAAAGCATAACCAGGGGCAATTTTTTTTTTTGAGACTCCAGTAGAAGCAAACCACTTTAAATAGTTGACATACATAGTCTGATTTAATCTGCATAACTAGAGATTAAGTGAGTTAGGCAACATTATCTCTATGTTATCATAGGAAATTGAATATTAGAGAAATTCTAATCTTAGTGTTAGAAACATAATTCAATCCAGGTCTATCTGATTTTAAATCTGTATTTTTTTCTATTATACCTCCTATGTCTGAATAAAAATGGTAGTGATTTACTAAGAATTTTCTTGCCTGGAGAATCCCAGGGACAGAGGAGCCTGGTGGGCTTCCGTCTATGGGGTCGCACAGAGTCAGACACGACTGACGCGACTTAGCAGCAGCAGCAGCAGCAGGCTCATGGGTATTCTTGGAACTAAAAACAACCTGGAAATAATTTGTTCTAATTTTTTACCTTGTGTGGATCAGAAACCTGAGTTGCGTAAAATTCTATACTTGCTCAAGGTTACAGAGTTTTTAAGTAGTGGAACCACCTTCAGAGCAGGTAGTCTAGCTGCTAGTTTAGCTTTTTCTATCACAATATGACTACGGGCTTCCTAGATGGCTCAGTGATGAAGAATCCACCTTCCCATGTAGGAGATGTGGGTTGGATCCCTGGTTCAGGAAGATCCCCTGGAGGAGGAAATGGCAACCCACTCCAGTACTCTTGCCTATAAAATTCCATGGACAGAGAAGCCTGGTGGGCTACCATCCATGGGGTCACAAAAAATCAAACATAACAGAGTGAGCATGTGCTCACGCATCACAGTATTGACTAAGGCGAAGGTAAGCACCTGGTTTATATTTATTTTTATGTCCCTAAAGGGGCAGGAAAGCTATTAAAATATTTAAGCAGCAAGTGCAGATGTACATTCTATTAGGCAGTGACAAGGGCCTCGAACAGGCTTAGCCCTCGAGGATGGAAGGAATGTATCATAGCTTTGTTAGGTCAGCAGATGGCAACCCAAACAGATTTGTTTTTTCAGGAATCTGTTTGATTCAGGAAATCAAACAGATATCCTTTCACCAGGAAAGATAATGAGAGTGTTTGGAGATAGGGAGAGTGTTTTCTTCAAGAGGAAGCATGGAGACTGCTGGAGGAACTTAGTTTTCAAGCCTGGGGTCTGTTCTCCAGGACAGTCACCAATGAAGTGGCTGAGTTTAGTGGTTTGACCAGGCGTAAATCTTTTTAGCCAAGGTCGCGTTGACATTCAGAGCCTTTGGAGACCTTTTCTTGTCTTTGTGTTATAGTTTGACCTTTTCAAAGCAAACAGAAAGGATATGGACTGTCATTTTAGTGAGATAATATAGCTAAACAAGAAGGTCAGCATTTCCTCTTCAGGTTGAGTTCAAGTAAATAAGACTTTTGAGTATGGCTTCTGAAGAGGTACATGTGAAAACTGTCTGTCTATCTAAGAAATACATTTATCTTGCAGAAACATAATGCTCTTACTATTATAATCTGTATTATTGACATCTGATAGTTAGAACATTTGTTCTCATACTTTTTTGGAACCCAACTTGTTGAACTTGAGATCAGTGAACATTGATTTATCACTGAAAGGGTGATGAATGCAGTATGATTGAAATTCAAAATACCAGTTTTAAATATGAACATATATTCAGATGTTGGCTGTTTTACCTCCTTCCTCTTTTCAGTACCCCTCAAATTAATTACTTTAGTTCTCATTCAGAAGTGCTGTTAGTTTTGAAATTAGAGGACAGAAATGAAAGGGTTCAGAAATACTAGGGAATGATGGTGTGGTTAAGATTGTAGGCATGACATATCTATAGGTTTATAGTTAGCTGACCACTTTATAGTTAGCTGACGCTTTGTGTAAACACCTCTTATGATTCTCAGTCTTTTTATTGCCATGCTTATCTGGTGCTGTCTCCATGAATAGGGGGAGTTAGTTTACTCAAGGGAGTATATATGAGTTAGTGATTTCTTTATCATTCTTGTAATTGGGAAAATACTTTAAGAATGCTGCAAAAGTTTTAATAACGTGTTTCAAGTTCTATACCAACATTCAGGATAGAAGCCCATGGAAACCCTGGATATATTTAAGTTTATGTACAAAGAAATTGCAAAAGGCAATAATCTTCTAAAGGTGTTTTTATTTTTTAAAGTCAGACTGAAAGCAGAAATAGCAAATTATCTTTTGATTTCCAGGCCTACAGGAATTTTCCTGTGATTGGTTATTAGGAAGCTTAGGAAACTCTGTAGTTACCTGATTTGGAGAGCTTGAATGTGTAGTTTTCCAGTGCTTATAGGGTGAGTAAAAGGAAAATAATCAGAAGTATCAACTGGAATGCTTCAGGCCATAGTAATGGAATAGGCTATGGCTTTAATGAATTCTCTTGGTCTGCTCAGGGTTAAGAGAAACCTTTTAAAAACAGGTTTTACCTTCATTGAACGTGGTTGTTAGTACTGGCTAGGCACTATGAAATATACTTGACGGATATGTGCGGGTCTGGAGTGGGCTCCCTGCTCCACGCCCCTGTCTTTGCACGGCCCTTTTCCTCATGGTCCTTACTCGCCTTCCTTGCTGGGTGCAATCGTGTCTATCTATCTGCCTTCATCATAATTCTACTCCTAGCCCACAAGGACTTTGTAAATATTACCTGAATGAACAAAGACCGACAGTTTCACAGAAACCAAATAAGAATACAGACATGAAATTGGGAATAATAATTCAAGCTATCCAAGGGTTTATTTTTCTGGGCTCGAAAATCACTACAGATGGTGACTGCAGCCATGAAATTAAAAGACGCTTACTCCTCGGAAGGAAAGTTATGACCAACCTAGATAGCATATTCAAAAGCAGAGACATTACTTTGCCAACAAAGGTTCGTCTAGTCAAGGCTATGGTTTTTCCTGTGGTCATGTATGGATGTGAGAGTTGGACTGTGAAGAAGGCTGAGCGCCGAAGAATTGGTGCTTTTGAACTGTGGTGTTGGAGAAGACTCTTGAGAGTCTCTTGGACTGCAAGGAGATCCAACCAGTCCATCCTGAAGGAGATCAGCCCTGGGATTTCTTTGGAAGGAATGATGCTGAAGCTGAAACTCCAGTACTTTGGCCACCTCATGCGAAGAGTTGACTCATTGGAAAAGACTCTGATGCTGGGAGGGACTGGGAGCAAGAGGAGAAGGGGACGACAGAGGATGAGACGGCTGGATGGCATCACTGACTCGATGGATGTGAGTCTGGGTGAACTCCGGGAGTTGGTGATGGACAGGGAGGCCTGGAATGCTGCGATTCATGAGTCGGACACGACTGAGCGACTGATCTGATCTGATCTGATCTGATCCAAGGGTAGCACATACTCAAATACAAAATAGTACCAGTGATAAGTGCTCGTTTTGATCATCAGTGGCCTTAGGATCCGTTGTGCATTGGGCTTATAAAAAATGGCTTTAAGGGACTTCCCTGGAGGCCCAGTGGTTAAGACTTCACCTTCCACTGCAAAGGGTGTGTGTTCAGTCCCTGGTTGGGGAGCTGATATCCCACATGCCTCCTGGCCAAAAAACCAAAACATAAAACAGAAATAATCCTGTAACAAATTCAATAAAGACTTTAAAAAATGGTTTCAAGAAGATGAAATTTAATGCACCTTATTTAAAGTGCCAGATATATAAGGAGTTAAATGAGCTTACAAGGCAACAACAATAGCAACCTAAACAGTGCCTACTATGTGCCTGGCAGTGTTCTAAGCACTTAACATGGATTAAATTTAGTCCTTACAACAGCTGTATGGAATAGGCACCTTTCCTAGGTCCATTTTACAGATGACATAACTGAGGCAGAGGAAGCCACCTGCCCAACATCACAAAGTAGAGTGGAGCTGTCATTTGAACCCAGGGACTCCAGAGTTAGCCCCCAACGCTAAGGCCTCTGACTGTACCCCGCTGCCTGTCCATGGGTTCTTCTGTGTGGCTCTAGTACGTAACCTTAGCCAGTCTGTCCTCAGAAATTTCCCTTGCAATCACTGTTGTTTCTATCCTTTTCTTTTCCTACTCCAGGGTGATAGTCCAGTATTAGCACATCAGTCAGTATATACTCTTGACTTAGAGATATTAATTAGGTACAGGTGCTGCTGATGTTTGGCCGAGTTCACATAAATTGACAGTCAGATAAATGAGAATGTGGTGCTTTAATTACCTCACCAGTTACTATGATTTATAAATATCCCCATGAACAGGGTATATCTTAGAAATCTATGAAATACAAATTGAATCTCTAAGGCCCTACCTTTAAGCACCTTTCTTTCTACTCGTAAGTCCACTGAGACATTCCAGGTCCAATCTGAGAGCTGCTGTGATCCACCAGAGGCTGTCAGTCAGGGGAGATTTACCATTTGGGGAGCTCACCCAGGCTGTGCTGTTGAAGGAGTGCTGGTGTCTGTGTGTGGCTAGAGGTGGAAGGTCACAAGGCAGTGGTCCAGGTGATAGAGGTCTGAACCAGTGGCAGGAAAAAGGAGGAAAGATGAATTTGGGTTGTTTTTGGTCAGTCATCTAGTCATGTCTGACTGTTTGCGACCCCACGGATTCCAGCATGCCAGGCTTCCCTGTCCTTCACCATCTCCCAGAGCTTGCTCAAATTCATGTCCACCGAGTCGGTGATGCCATCTGACCGTCTTGTCCTCTGTTGTCCCCTTCTTCTACCTTCAATCTTTCCAAGCATCAGGGATGAATCAGGGGGGCTCTGATAAATCCAAATTTTTTGTTGATCAGAAACAACTTATGAAGATGACCTCTTTGCCTTTCCCCAACTTTTATATCTCATAGGTTTAACATCTGAGAGCTGAAAAGAATTTTAGAGATGACCCAGTCATTTTTCCTGGCCAAATCATTTAAATCTGCAAAAAAATGCTATTTTCGTCTTTTTCTTTCAGTCCCTTGACTTCTATTTTTACTTGTTTCTATTTCAAACTCTCCTTTTATGTCATTTTTCTATTATAACTCTTCCATCTTATTCCATAGTGTGCTATATTTCATCTAAAAGATCTTTTCTTAATGGCTTACACAACGACCTCCCTAGTAGCTTTCTCTTTTATTAATATGTTGGTCAGTAATTTATCCAACTGAAATTTGTGGGCACAATTTATTTGATTTTGGTTTTCATCTTGTCTGTATATAGTGGACAAATTGTAGAATAAAGTACATCTTCATATTTTATGCTATTATTTGCTCTTTAGCTAGACCATTACCTGTTAATAAGAATAGCTTAAAAGTTTTTTTATATTAATTTATTTTTTATTGAAGGATAATTGCTTTACAGAATTTTGCTGTTTTCTGTCAAACCTCAACATGAATCAGCCATAGGTAGACATATATCCCCTCTCTTTTGAACCTCCCTCCTATCTCCCTCCCTATCCTACCCCTCTAGGTTGATACAGAGACCCTGTTTGAGTTTCCTGAGCCATACAGCAAATTCCCGTTGGCTATCTGTTTTACATACAGTAATGTAAGTTTCCATGTTACTCTTTCTGTACATCTCATCCTCTCCTCTCCTCTCCCCATGTCCATAAGTCTGTTCTCTATGTCTTCTTCTCCATTGTTGGCCTGTAAATAAATTCTTCAGTACCATTTTTTTAGATTCCATATATATGCATTAGAATATGGTATTTATCTTTCTCTAACTCACTTCACTCTATATAATAGGTTCTAAGTTCATCCACCTCATTAGAACTAACTCAAATGCATTTCTTTTTATGACTGAGTAATATTCCATTGTGTATATGTACCACAACTTCTTTATCCATTCATCTGTTGATGAACATCTAGGTTGCTTCCCTGTTCTAGTGATTGTAAATAATGCTGCATTGAACATCGGGATATATGTGTCTCTTTCAATTTTGGTTTCCTCAGGGTGTATGCTTATCAGTGGGATTACTGGGTCATATGATGGTTTTATTCTTTGTCTTTTAAGGAATCTCCACACTGTCTTCCATAGTGGCTTTATCAATTTACATTTCCACCAACAGTGTAAGAGCGTTCCCTTTTCTCCACACCCTCTCCAGCATTTATTGTTTGTGGACTTTTTGATGAGGGCCATTCTGACTGGTGTGAGGTGATATCTCATTGTAGTTTTGATTTGTATTTCTCTAATAATGAGCGATATTGAGCATCTTTTCATGTGTTTCTTAGCCATGTGTATATCTTCTTTGGAGAAATGTCTGTTTAGGTCTTTTTCCCACTTTTTGATTGGGTTGTTTGCTTTTCTGGTATTGAGTTGTATGAGCTGTTTGTATATTTTGGAAATTAATTGTTTGTCAGTTGTTTCATTTGCTATTATTTTCTCCCATTCTGAGGATTGTCTTCTCACCTTGCTTATAGTTTCCTTTGCTATGCAAAAGCTTTTAAGTTTAATCAGGTCCCACTTGTTTACATTTGTTTTTATTTCCATTACTCTAGGAGGAGGGTCATAGAGGATCTTGCTTTGATTATGTCATCAAGTGTTCTGCCTGTGTTTTCCTCTAAGAGTTTTGTAGTTTCTGTTCTTACATTTAGGTCTTTAATCCACTTTATCTTTGTGCATGGTGTTAGGAAGTATTCTAATTTCATTCTTTTACATGGAGCTGTCCAGTTTTCCCATCACCATTTATTGAAGAGGCTGTCCTTGCCCCATTGTATATTCTTGCCTCTTTTGTCAAAAATAGGGTACCCAGAGGTGCATGGGTTTATCTCTAGGCTTTCTATCTTGTTCCATTGGTCTACATTTCTGTTTTGGGGCCAGTACCATACTGTCTTGATGACTGTAGCTTTGTAGTATAATCTAAAGTCAAGAAGGTGATTCATCAAGCTCCATTCTTCTTTGTCAAGACTGCTTTGGCTATTTGGGGTCTTTTGTGTTTCCATATGAATTGTGAAATTTTTTGTTCTAGTTCTGTGAAAAATGCCATTGGTAATTTGATAGGGATCACATTGAATCTGTAGATTGTGTTTGGTAGTATAGTCATTTTCACAATATTGATTCTTCCTACCCAGGAACATGGAATATCTCTCCATCTGTTTATGTCATCTATTTCTTTCATTAGTCTTACAATTTTCTGTGTACAGTTCTTTTGTCTCTAGGTAAGTTTATTCCTATATATTTAATTCTTTTTGTTTCAGTGGTGAATGGGATTGGTTCCTTAATTTCTCCTTCTGATTTTTCATTGTTAGTATATAGAAATGCAAGTGATTTCTGTGTATTGATTTTGTATCCTGCAACTTTGCTAAATTCACTGATTAGCTCTAGTAATTTTCTGTTACTATCTTTAGGGTTTTCTATGTACAGTATCATGTCATCTGCAAGCAGTGAGAGTTTTACTTCTTTTCTGAACTGGATTCCTTTTATTTCTTTTCTTCTCTGATTGCTGTAGCTAGGACTTCCAGAACTATGTTGAATAATAATGGCAAAAATGGACCCCCTTGTCTTGTTCCTGCTCTTAGGGGAATGCTTTCTGTTTTTCACCACTGAGAATAATGTTTGCTGTATGCTTATCATATATGGCCTTTACTATGTTGAGGTAGGTTCCTTCTATGCCCATTTTTTGAAGAGTTTTAATCATAGGTGCTGAATTTTGTCAAAGCTTTTCTATTGAAATTATCATATGGTTTTTATCTTCCAATTTGTTAATATGGTGTATCACATTGATTGATTTGCATATATTGAAGAATCCTTGCATCCCTGGAATAAACCCAACTTGATCATTGTGTATGAGCTTTTTGATGTGTTGCTGAATTCTGTGCTAAAATTTTGTTTATGATCATTGCATCTATATTCATCAGTGATATTAGTGTGTAGTTTTCTTTCTGTGTGTTGTCTTTGTCTGGTTTTGGTATCAGGGTGATGGTGGCCTCATAGAATGAGTTTGGAAGTGTTCCTTCCTCTGCAATTTTTTGAAAGAGTTTTAGAAGGATAGGCATTAGCTCGTCTCTAAATGTTTAATAGAATTCTCCTGTGAAGCCACCTGGTCCTGGGCTTTTGTTTTTTGGGAGATATTTTTTTAATCACAGCTTCAATTTCAGTGCTTGTAATTGGGTTGTTCATAATTTCTATTTCTTCCTGGTTCAGTCTTGGAAGATTGAACTTTTCTAAGAATCTGTCCATTTCTTCCAGGTTATCTATTTTATTACCATATTGCTAAGTCACTTCAGTCGTGTCAGACTCTGTGTGACCCCATAGATGGCAGCCCACCAGGCTTCCCCGTCCCTGGGATTCTCCAGACAAGAACACTGGAGTGGGCTGCCATTTCCTTCTCCAATGCATGAAAATGAAAAGTGAAAGTGAAGTCGCTCAGTCGTGTCCGACCCTCAGTGACCCCATGGACTGCAGCCTGCCAGGCTCCCCCGTCCATGGGATTTTCCAGGCAAGAGTACTGGAATGGGGTGCCATTGCCTTCTCCGTTATTAGTTGTTCATAATAGTCTCTTATAATCCTTTGTATTTCCGCATTGTCTGTTGTAACCTCTCCTTTTTCATTTCTAATTTTGTTGATTTGATTCTTCTCTCTTTTTTTCTTGATGAGTCTGGCTACAGGTTTGTCAATTTTGTTTATCTTCTCAAAGAACCAGCTTTTAGTTTTGTTAATCTTAACTGTTGTTTCTTTCATTTCTTTTTCATTTATTTCTGCTTGTATCTTTTTGATTTCTTTCCTTCTACTAATTTGAGGGGTGTTTTTTGTTCTTTTTCTGGTTGTTTTAGGTGTAAAGTTAGGTTGTCTATTTGATGTTTTTCTTGTTTCTTGAGGTAGGATTGTATTGCTATAAACCTCCCTCTTAGAACTGCTTTTGCTGCATCCCATAGGTTTTGAGTTGTCATGTTTTCATTGTCATTTGTTTCTAGACATTTTTTTGAGTGCCCTTTTGATTTCTTCACTAACCTGTTGGTTATTTAGAAGCGTGTTGTTAGTCTCCACGTGTTTGTGTTCCTTACACTTTTCTTCTTGTAATTGATATCTAGTCTCATAGCATTGTGGTTGGAGAAGATGCTTGATACGATTTCAGTTTTCTTACATTTCCTGAGGTTTGATTTGTGACCCAAGATGTGGTCTATCCTGGAGAATGTTCCATGTATGCTTGAGAAGAAGGTGTATTCTTCTGCATTTGGATGAAATGTCCTGAAGATATCAATGAGATCCATGTCATCTAATGTATCACTTAAGATTTGTGTTTCCTTATTAATTTTCTGTTTTGATGATCTGTCCATTGGTGTGAGTGGGGTGTTAAAGTCTCCTACTATTAATGTGTTACTGTCAATTTCTCCTTTTATGTCTGTTAGTGTTTGTCTTATGTATTGAGGTGCTCCTATGTTGGGTGCGTAGATATTTACAATTGTTATGTCTTCCTCTTGCATTGATTGATCCCTTGATCATTATGTAGAGTCCTTCCTTATCTCTTGTAATCTTCTTTATTTTAAGGTCTATTTTGTCTGATATGAAGATTGCTGTTCCAGCTTTTTTGCTTCCCATTTGCATGGAATATATTTTTCCATCCTCTCACTTTCAGTCTATATGTGTCTTGAGGTCTGAAGTTGGTTTCTTGTAGACAGCATATACATGGGTCTTGTTTTTGTATCCTTTCAGCCAGTCTGTGTCTTTTGGTTGGAGCATTTAACCCATTTACATTTAAAGTAATTATTGATATATATGTTCCTCTTCCATTTTCTTAATTGTTTGGGGTTGATTTTGTAGATCTTTGTTCCTCTCTTGTATTTCTTGACTATGTAAATACCTTTAATATTTGTTGTAAAACTGGTTTGATGGTACTTTTGCTTGTCTGAAGAGCTTTTTATTTCTCCATCAATTCTGAATGATATCCTTGCCAGGCACAGTAATCTTGGTTGTAGATTTTTCCCTTTCAGTACTTTAAATATATCCTGCCATTCCCTTCTGGCCTTCAGAGTTTCTGGTGAAAGATCAGCTGTTAAATATATGTTTCCCTTGTATGTTACTTGTTGCTTCTCCCTTGCTGCTTTTAATATTCTTTCTTTGTGTTTAGTCTTTGTTAGTTTGATTAGTATGTGTCTTGGTGTGTTTCTCCTGGGGTTTCCTGTATGGGACTCTGTGCCTCTTGGACTTGATTGACTATTTCCGTTTTCATGTTGGGGAAATTTTAAACTATAATCTCTTCAAAAAATTTTTCATACCCTTTCTTTTTCTCTTCTTCTGGGACCCCTATAATTCAAATGTTGGTGTGTTTGATATGGTCAGGTCTCTGAGACTGTCCTCAGCTCTTTTCATTCTTTGTCCTTTATTCTGCTCTTCAGAAGTTAGTTCCACCATTTTATCTTCCAGCTCACTGATTCGTTCTTCTGCTTCAGATATTCTGCTATTGATTCCTTCTAGAGTATTTTTAATTTCAGTAATTGTGTTATTTGTCTCTCTATGTTTATTCTTTAATTCTTCTAGGTCTTTGTTAATTGATTCTTGCATTTTCTCCATTTTGTTTTCAAAAGTTTTTGATCACCTGTACTATCATTATTCTGAATTCTTTTTCAGGTAGTTTGTCTGTGTCCTCTTCATTTATTTGGACGTCTGTGTTCCTAGTTTATTCCTTCATTTGTGCAGTATTTCTCTGCCTTTTTATTTTTATTTTTTTAACTTATTGTGTTTGATGTCTCTTTTTCCCAGGCTTCAAGGAAAGTTGAATTCTTTCCTTGAAGAAGGTTGAATTCTTTCTTCCGTTTGGTTTCTGCCCTCCTAAGGTTGGTCTGGTGGTTTGTGTAAGCTTCATATAGGGTGAGATTTGTGCTGAGTTTTTGCTTGTTTGTTTGTTTTTCCTCTGATCGGCAAGGCTGAGTGAGGTGGTAGTCCTGTCTGGTGATGTATTTCTGTTTTGTCTGTTGTTTCGATGGGCGTCCTGCACAGGGTGCTACTGGTGGTTGGGTGATGCCGGGTCTTGTATTCAAGTGGTTTCCTTTGTGTGAGTTCTCACTATTTGATACTCCCTAGGGTTAGTTCTCTGGTAGTCAGGGGTCTTGGAGTCAGCGCTCCCACTCCAAACACTCAGGGCTTGATCTCTGTGGTGCTGCTCAGCAGCAGGCACAGCGGCCCCAGCAGCCACATGGCATGGCTGCCACTCCCACTGCCTGCTGCCACCCAAGAATATCTTTTAAAATGCTCTTTCTTTATGTGTTTTAGTTGACTCTCATTTTCCTGTCTTTATGTAAGGCAGGCTGGTATCCAAATGAAAAGCTGCTGAGGCTCAGACCTTCAGGAGTGCAACAGGGAGCCTAAGAGCAGACCTCTTTCCTTGGGGGAGCCAAAACATAAGGTCTTCCCTGGGCTAGGCTTCTTCACCATCACCAGCAACCATGTGGCTTTGTTTCAGGGGATCTGCTGCTCCTAGAGCAGCTGAGAGCAGGGAGTGGGGGTTGCACTGAGACTCTGGAGAGAGGGGCTGAAGCCCAAGAGCACAGGGAGGGCTGGGTTAACCTTTGTTGTTTGTGGCTTTGTTCATCATTAGTCATCATGAGGAATGAATTTGGTATAAAGAATGAGGTCTAATAGTACCTGATCAGAAAACAGCCTCAGAATCCCCCAGGTCTGTCAGTTCTTGGGATTGACTTATGCCTCATGGCAAATGGAGCTATATTTTCTAATACATTTTCCCCCACACAGGTGCTTATGACCCAGTATATGTTGCACTTGTGCTCAGCTGTATCCTACTCTTAGCAATTCCATGGACTGTAGCCCACCAGCCTCCTCTGTCTATGGAATTTTCCAGGCAGGAATACTGGAGTGGGTTGCCATTTTCTTCTCCAGTATATCATCATGACCCAGGGATCAAACCCTCATCTGTTGTATCTCCTGCATTGGCAGGCAGATTCTTCACCACTGTACCACCTGGAAAGCCCCATAATTTATGTTATAGGTGCCCTAAGAAATACAGGCTTTGGTTATATGCCCACCTGCATGTCTTTTTCAGGGTTCCAGGAAGCTCAAATCCCCTTCTATATTAGCTTTTTGTTTCTTTTCAAAAATATTTTGAAAACAAGTATAGTTCATTTACAATGTTCTGTTAATTTCTGCTATATAGCAAAATTATACATATGCATACATTCATTTTTTACATTATATTCTATTATGGTTTGCAATAAGATATTGAATATACTTCTCTGTGCTCTACCAGTAGGACCTTGTCATTTGTCCATTCTATATATAATAATTTGCATCTGTTAACCCCAGCCTCCCACTCCATCCCTCACACTCTATCCCAACCCCTTCCCCTTGGCGATCACCAGTCTCTTCTTTATGTCCATGATTCTGATTCTGTTTTGTAGATGGTTTCATTTGTGTCATATTTTAGATTCTACATATAAGTGATATCATATGGTGTTTGTCTTTCTGACTTACTTCACTTAGTGTGATAATTTCTAGTTGCATACATTATCCAAAATAATGTTGACATTATTTTGTTCTCTTTTATGACTGAGTAGTATTCTATTTGGAGAAGGCAATGGCACCCCACTCCAATACTCTTGCCTGGAAAATCCCATGGATGGAGGAGCCTGGTAGGCTCAGTCCATGGGGTCGCTGAGGGTCAGACACGACTGAGCGACTTCACTTTGACTTTTCACTTTCATGCATTGGAGAAGGAAATGGCAACCCACTCCAGTGTTCTTGCCTGGAGAATCCCAGGGACGGGGGAGCCTGGTGGGCTGCCGTCTATGGGGTCACACAGAGTCAGACACAACTGAAGCGACTTAGCAGCAGCAGCAGCAGTATTCTATTATATATTTATCCATTCATCTGTTGATGGACATGTAGGTTGTTTCCATGTCTTGGCTATTGTCAGTAGTGCTGCTGTGAACATAAAGGTGTATGTATCTTTTTGAATTAAAGTTTTGTCAATATACACCCAGGAGTGGGATTCCTGGATCATACGGTAATTCTATTTTTAGTTTTCTGAGGAAACCTCTATACTGTTTTTCACAGTGGCTGCACCAACTTACATTCATACCAGCAGTGTAGGAGGGTTCCTTTTTCTCCACACACTGTCCAGCATTTGTTATTTGTAGACTTTTTGACGGTGTGAGGTGCATCTCATTGTAGTTTTGATTTGCATTTCTCTAATTAGCGTTGTTGAGCATCTTTTCATGTGCCTGTTGGCCATCTGTATTTCTTCTTCGGAGAAATGTCCATTTAGATCTTCTGCTCATTTTTCAATCAGGTTGTTTGATATTTTGTGTTTTTTGGAGATTAAACCCTTGTCAGTTGCATTTTTTGCAGATATTTTCTCCCATCCTGTAGGTTGTCTTTTTGTTTATGGTTTTCTTTGCTGTGCAAGTCTTGTAAGTTTGATTAGGCCCCATTTGGTTTTTTTTTTTGTTATTATTTCTATTGCCTTGGGAGACATTTAAGAAAACATAGGTATGATTTATGTCTGAGAATATTTTGCCTATGACCTTTTCTAGGAGTTTTATGGTGTCTTGCGTTTAAGTCTTTAAGTTATTTTTGAGTTTATTTTTGTGTGTGATGAGAGGGTATGTTCATTGATTTACATTCAACTGTCCAACTTTCCTAGCACCCTTTACTGAAGAAACTGTCTTTTTCCCATTGTATGTTCTTGGCTCCTTTGTCAAAGATTAACTGACCATAGGTGTGTGGGGCTTTTTGTTTAAATTAATTTTGTAATTTAATTTAAATGTGTTTTGAATAACATTGTGTATAACTATTTTTGTCAAGAGTTTGAAGGCTGTTAATCATTTACTAAGAATTTTGTAGCTCATATGTTTTATATTCTTCATCCTAAAAATGGCTAAAACTTCTTACAGTAGCCACAGAAATAAAATAAGGGGTGATTGAGACCAAAAAAATAATAATAATAATAAAAACTCCATGATTTAGATTTTAGCAGATTTTTCCAGACCTCTACTGTGTGTCCAGTTCTTTTTCCCTCCCTCTTCCTTCCCCAGGTCCTGATTTCCAAGCAGTTCTCCTTGCCTGGTCCAATCTGTCATCTCTCATCAGACGACTGCTGTTCCTTCCCACCAGTCTTGATCTCTCTAATTTACTAACCTCATAGTAATCAACTAAGAGGAAATAATTGTGTCACATTCAAATGAGGATTTTGGTTTTTTTTTAATGTAAAGAACTCTCAAAAATCAACCTGAGAACTCCATGTACACAAATAAAATGGGAGGCCTTATGGTTGGTAAATATAAAAAAAAATGTTCTACTTCCTTAGGAATAAAGAAAACACAGATGCTATTTATGCCCATCAGGTTATGTGAGATTAAAGAAATGTATGCTGTATTAGCAAGGGTTCTGGGGATTAAAAAGCTCTTAAACATTGCTAGTTGGAATTTAAAATGGTCTAGTCTTTTTGGAGAGTGGTTTGATAATATACAGCAGGAGACTTTAATCTAGCAATTCCACTTCTATCCATTTATCTTAAGGCAGCAATAATAGGATGGGTTCAAAAACCATGTGCTTGTATAGAAGGATGTTTGTTGGAACTGTTTATAATGATGAAAGACAGAAAACAGCCTGGCCGAGGGCAAAATATATAAAATCTGATATATCTAGACAGTGGAATTTTATAGAACCATAAAAATGATAATGTAGAGGATCTTAAAAATTTGCCCTGAAACACTTCCACAGTACATTTAAGTGAAAAAGTAAGTTACAAAGAAGCATGTTTAATTCAGCCTCCTTTTGTGAGGAAGAAATGTGTTGGTAGGGTATGTGTGCCACGGGGAAAAGTCTGGAAGACTATATGACAGAATGCTAGTGTGTTTTACTTTGAAGATAAGTATGTAGGTGGCTTTAATATTTTTTTTGAGATAATATTTTCTGTAGTTTTTTGTTGCCTATGACAAACAAGTACTATGTGGTAAAATATATTTTTTTTCTTTGGAAAAGTCATGGTTTCCTTCTCCAGAGGTTGAGAGCTGGGACTTAATATATAATGTTTTCTTTTTCTTTGAGAGCTAGTGTACTGAAGTAAACTCCTTAAGGAACTTAAGAAAAAAATATGTTAATTCTGGGTAGTAAGGTACATGACTGGCTGTTACATCATTTACTTGTTTTCTATGTGTTTAAAATGTATTATAATTAAAAAAATGTTCACCTTTAAGATTTATAATAAAGTAGGAGAGATAAACCAGAGAAGGCAATGGCACGCCACTCCAGTACTCTTGCCTGGAAAATCCCATGGATGGAGGTGCCTGGTAGGCTGCAGTCCATGGGGTCACTAAGAGTCAGGCACAACTGAGTGACTTCACTTCACTTTTCACCTTCATGCATTGGAGAAGGAAATGGCAACCCATTCCAGTGTTCTTGCTTGGAAATCCCAGGGACGGGAAGCCTGGTGGGCTGCCGTCTATGGGGTCGCACAGGTTGAAGTGACCTAGCAGCAGCAGCAGGAGAGAGAAACACACATAACTATAATATAAAAATAGTTACTTTAACTGTATATTTTAAAATTAATTTTTATTTTTAAAAATCATGACAACAGTTTTTGAAATTTCAAAAGTATTGAATTCTGATAAAAAAGAAAATCAGTTCCCTATCCCACCTTGCTGTATTCCCAGACCCACTCTCAAAGGGGGAAAGCCTTTAAGCAAATTATACTAATATTTTCCCTGTCATATTTCTAAGTATCTTACAATAACACTATTTTTAAAAATTTATCAATTATGGGCATTTTCCTATTGTCTCCTGGTTATGGTGGACAAGAATAATTCTTCTACCTTGCAATTACCTTTACTCCTCCAGCTTCCCAATATAGTTATAATTTTGGTTAAACCTAAATAATGTATACATTATTACTATGTAAATATTGCTCACTGTTGAGCTTAATAGCCCACTATGACTGTTTCCTTTGTTGAAGCTTTTTTCCCTAGAGTTATTTGCCGTTTTTATTTGCATGGTTTTCTATATATTTGGGAAAACAGAATGTTACTCTCTGTACCCCCTCCCCCCACCACAAATTGTGCCAAGCAATTTAAAAATTTTCAAAATCTCAACACAGCAAAAAAATCTTACCAAGTCCATTCTTTTCCTGAGGACGCTTATACCTTCCAACCTGGACTAACTGTTCTCTAGTGCAGACATAGAGTTCTGACCCAAGACCTTTTCTTCACACTCTTCAGTTGGGTCCCTGATTTTCCTGGATCTCACATTGTCTTCTTTTTTTCCCTGAAGCACATCCTATAATAATTTTCCCAGAAAGAGTGTGTAAGAGGTAAATTTTTGTACCTTTGTTCTACCTTTACACTTGACAGATAGGTTGAATATTGCAGTCTCAAGTTGAGGATCACTTTCCTTAGACTTTTGAAGGCACTTCAGAGCTGGGAACACAAAGATCCTCCTTGTTGAATGAACAAACAAGCATTCCTGGCTTGCCCACAAAGACACTCATTAGACTGTGAAACTGATTGGGGTGAAAATCCTGTCCGGCCTTCCAGAAGGTTTCCTTGCCTATCTTATGGAGGCTTATAATGTGGGAGACCTGGGTTTGATCCCTTGGTTGGGAAGATCCCCTGGAGAAGGGAAAGGCTACCCACTCCAGTAGTCTGGCCTGAAGAATTCCATGGACTGTGTAGTCCATGGGTTTGCAAAGAGTTGGAGATGACCAAGCAACTTTCACTTTCATATTCTTCTTGGTTCTCCTCATATTCTGGAGACTCTTGGCTGTGCTGTCCTTCCATCAGGAGCAAGTAACTCTTACCAACGCAGCATGTTGGGTGCTAGGTGAAGCTAAGTTCAACTTCTGAGATGTGCCGTCCTGCTTGGAAGTCTAGCCTGCAGGCATGCCTGATCTCTATTCCTGCAGGCTTCCTTGAGTGAAAGTGGATTTACTCCCACAGGGACTGAATGGACAAAGATGAATAGTATAATTGATTTCTTGGGACTTTATAGGTAGACATTTCTCAGTGACTCTAAGAGAACCCCCTGACTTTGAGGTTCCATGATCCCGTGACTGTTGAACTAATGTTCTTTGCCAGGATGGCCCTTCCTGTTGGCTTGATTTGGCTTGCTTCACAAGTACTCCCTCTTTAAGACTCGGCTAAGGAATTGCTTCCTCTGGGAAGCTTTCATCTTCATTTCTTTTTCTTCCCTACTGGCTGTGTATTTCTTTCTTTTTTTTTTTTTGGCTGTGTATTTCCTTTGTCTTTTTTTCTAAGATCAGAGCTGTAGTAATGAGGTGTAATCTTTTTACCCAAGACATGCCTACTAAGCTCCAGATGCATCCATGGGCCCCAACATAGGCGGCAGGGAACAAAAAGTGTTTTGATTCAGGAATGGCCATCAAAAATGACTAGAATGTGACAGAGGGAAGTGTATTTTTGTACATCTTTCATCAAATAAGAATTCTAGCTTTAAAGAGGAAAGGAGACTTATGGCTAGAAATGATCTTAGCAAATGCAAACCTTTTGATTTTTTTTCAGGTAAGGAAAAAACAAAATACAGTTGTTATGGTGCAAAGTTAGTGTGCAGTGGCATGTATTTTAGAAAGAACATTGTATCTGAGGACAGAAAACCTGATTTTAAAATCATAGCTCTGTCAGGAAGAGTTTAGGGGAGCTTAGGTAATATTCTTACATTCCACTAGCACCTCCTTTTCTCGTCTTGAAATTAAGAGTATCAGTGCCCTCCCTATCCCCACTCCCTGGGTTATGAGAATTAAATGTGAGCTGGCATGCGAAAAGAACTAGTGTGGTACTTATATATTTATTGCCAACTGTAAGACTTATTTCATCAGGCAACACACTTTCCCAGGCTAGTAAGGTTTAACTCCTTTTGGAAGAATCTTGAGTGCTTTTACTAGTGTTAAATGATGTTAGTAAGTTACTGTATAGATATCCTAAGTTGTTTATCTGTCACTTATATAAACAAATTATGGAATTTGCAGTGATGGATTCTGATAACTTCTGGAAAATATTTGTACTGTGTCTTTTGAGCCAGCTTATATCTAAGCTATATTCCAAAGTGTGATTTTGTCTGCAAGAAAGTCTCCGTCGTTGTGGTCCATTGCAACAAAGCTCCTTCTAAATTTACTACAGCCATAATCATGCTTCTTTGATTTGGAATTTGACTAGTATATTTAATTGGTAATTAATACAATGTTCTTTAGTATCTATGTGACCATTGCTGAATTTGTAGTGCTTTTATTCTTTTTAGATAATCTATGTAAAATATATTCCATATACAGAGATAATCTATAAGCGATTAAGAATTCTGTATAAAGTAGAATTATTTGTAATGACCTTTCTGTGGAACATGAATTTTTTTTTCAGAATAATTTAGAAGAGGATGAAGATGTGGAAATGAAAAATAATATAACCCAGGGAGACAAACTACGTGCCTTAAAAAGTCAGAGACAGCCCCGCACCTCACCATCCTGTGCATTTAGGTAGATCTATTTTAAACTTTTAAGTTTATATTTTACCTCCATGTGTGGGTAGAATATTTAATCTCTTTTGGTTATCATTCTATAAGTACCATGTTTACCTCTCATTTTTTGGTTTATTACTATTTTGTGTTATTTATTAATGTTGTGGGGAGTAGATACATTTTAGAAGCTTATCGAAAGCAGCTGCTACATCTTAATTTCTGGAATTCCCCCTAAAATTGCCACGCTGTGGTTGGTTGTCTCTGGGACTCTGTTCAAAATTCTGTTAGGAATGCCACTCTTTTCCTGTGAATGGGCTTCTTCTTCTGTGCCGAATCCTCAGAGGTGTGCCAAGCATTTGTATTTAATCTAGAGTGTGCAGGAAAGTATTGTATGCCGAGCTTTTGGTATACCCTCACTCGTTAGCCCGACTTCCTATTTCTGGGAATTGAATAAGCAATTCCTGTCTGTTAAGTTACAAACAATCTTAGTTTGGAGATCTGAAATTACTCATCAGAATCAGTTGGTGGGACTTAACTTCAGACCACAACCTTTGAAATCTTCTGCTAATTCAGACTAAGTGGAAGAAATAAAGCTTCAGAATTAATGTAGGTTCAACATCTCTAAATATCAAGATTCTTTATTGTAATGTAAGAGGTGGCAAGTCCACAAATGAGTATCATGGGAAATGGTTATTTTCCTTTGACTTTTAAGTGAGAGAAATGCATAGCAAGAAGGCTGTTTTGCTGTGATAAATGTCGAGCAGACTACTCACAGAGAATTTAGTTTTATGTATTATCTGGAGGGATTATAACACTTAAGTCAGATTGGGTCTGGTCAGATCATTATCTATGCTTTGAGTACTGGTTTCCTGCCCTGAAATATGAAGGTTCGTATATAGCTTGAAGTTGAGGTAATTGTTTTATATAGTAAGATGGGAAGATGGAATAGAAAATCTGGTACTTAGTGATACTCACCAACTGCCACTGAGAGGTTAAGGAAATGTAGATCTACCAACGAACTGCTATGGCGCCAGGAGTTTCGCTAGGTACCTAGTTTGGACATGAAGATTAACTGAGTAAGCACAGAAGGTGGCACCGTTACCTATATTTGTGTTGGTTGCTTGAGATTAGAGAAGGTAAATCGCTCCCTAGCTGGTATTCAAACCCAGCACTCTTCAAAGTCCATATTCTTTTCACTGTATATACTGTCTTACTGGAAGTTTCTTCAAGATCAGTAAATATATTACCAATCTTTGTTATTTACCATTTTTCCTTGAAACTCTAAGAAAGTGCTTTATGTTAATTAAAATTAATTTCCAACAGATTTATATTTGATTTGTAAGAAGCCATAAGTGGGAGGAAGGGATAAGTTGTGGTATAACTTGGCTGATAAAATGGCAAAAGAAGCAAGAGAAGCTTCACTAGACTTGAGAAGGCTCATTCCAAGATGGTGTTTATCTCTTTCTTTTCATCCTTATAAATTTTCTCATTTTTCTGAATATAATTTTTCTTAACAGCATCATGGCCCCATCATCAAACTTTTTTTTTTCCTCACTCTGAATAGATGCAGTACCAGCTTCTGATGAAAAAGAATTTTACTGTAAATGAAATTCAAGATGAAACAAAATGATTAAAATGGATTCCCCACTGGCTTTAGGACTTATAAAGTAAATAAATACTAATATCCATTTGCAAGGTCTATCCCTCTTGCCCATTTAATAATTTTGCTGGTCTGACTCCAGAGGATGTGGCTTTTGGTCTTGGCTTAAATGTGTGACCCTGGTGATGAGTGAACATTTGTCTTTGGTTTCTGTAGGTTGGAGGATATGAAAGGGCATCCAAGAGCAGTGTCCCAGCCTTCCAGGTACTGTCAACCAAGTTGAATTTCTAGTAGATTATAGGCAAATGCTACCCTTTAGATGGGGCTCCCCAGGTGGCTCAGTGGTAAAGAATATGCCTGCCGAGACATTAAGAGATATATGAGATGGGGGTTCTATTCCTGGGTTGAGAGAAGGAAATGGCAACCCACTCCAGTATTCTTGCCTGGAAAATCCCCTGGACAGAGGAGCCTGCGGGCTACAGTCGGACATGACTGAGCACACACACATTGCCATTGGGAGTGACCTAGGCCACTGAGAGCCATGGCCGTGGCAGAGACCTTGAACTATTACTAGATGATGACCCTTTAGATACATTTCACAACTTTAAGCCCATGGAAATAAGCTGCAAATAGCTTTTCACTTTTAAAATTCCTTTGTTTCTGTTCCAGATTATTATAATTGGCTTTATAGTTAATGCTCATGATGAGCAAGAGTTTTGTTTTCCTGAGGTGCCTGCAAAGCTGCATGGCTGTGGGAGCGATGCCAGTGTACCCTGTGTGCCCAGCATATGGTGGGGTCTCTTAGTAAACCAGAGTTGCTCTGCAACATGCCTTTCAAGCCTGTGATAGATTTTGCCTTGAATTTTTGACATTTCTGTTCTTTTTTCCTCCTATTTTTGCATGTGTCTGTTCCCTTCCTTTGTTTCCTAGTTTTATTTCCTTCCCGAGTCTCCATTAGAGGAGGAAACGTTAGTGGTTTTCTTTGGAAAAATGTTCCCCGAACACTTCCTGGTGGTCTCGGTGGTATCAGGATTGTGCATAGGCCTTGGTGAGGGTTGTAGAGATATTTGACCAAAACTGTCATGAACAGATGGGGAAGAAGCTAATACATTCCTCATCCCTGTTCTCATTCAGCTGTAGGTTTAGGGTTGCTTACTGGAGCAGTTCTGATATGACCCAGACTTATCCAGAAGCTGGAGCTGCTTCCCTGTTCAACTTCTTCTGTCCTTAATTTAGAGGCAAACCATATTGTACGCTCCTGTTTGGAGGGAAGATGATTAAAGGAAGAGTACAAGTAAAGCAGCTTTTCTGTAGCAGATAGGGAAAAGAGTCCCTCTTCATTAAAATACCTGTCCAGGACAAAACAGATTTGGTATTAAAACCATGACTGGGCCTTGACTGTCCAGACTTGGGTCAATTTTCCCTCTGTGTTCACTCAGCAAACATTTACTGAGCACCTGCTCTGAGTCTGGCACTGTGCTAGTCACTGGGAATTGAAGTGAGAGAAAGTTCTTTGCTCCTGAGGGAGCTTATTTTGAGGAAAGTAGACAGTATCAAATAATTCAAGATGGTATAAGAAGCTATGATTTACTGTGAGAATATATGATGAAGCTGCATGCTGACCCCACCTGGGAATTCAGTGAAGGCTTGCTGTAAGAGGTAGCAGCTGATTGGCCTATTATGAAAGGCTAAGCAATAGGAGTGAGTCAGATGGCAGTGGAAGGGAAAAGTGTGTGTGGGGGTGAGGTAAGGGCAGGGAAAATAGTGTATGTAAACTGGACAGGGGTATTGATGTCATCCATCCAGGTATCTCAGAGCATTTTATGTAGCTGGAGTAGAGGAATGGTGGGAAAGTGTGGAGAATTGGAAAATACCAGATTTCAGAGGGTTTTATAAGCCAAGCCAAGAAGTTTAGTCTTTTTGGACACTGAGGAAAGATTAAATGGTTTAAATAGTGAATCGACATGATTAGATATCTTAGATTTTGCTAGAGGCTATTCAGAATGTGAGTTTCCAGGAACAAGATTAAAAGGGGCTACTAGGAGTAAGGATAAGAAATAATGATGCTTACCCCAGGCAGCTGCAGTAAATCTTTCCAGTCTTGGAAAGGAGAGGAGAGATTTAAAATATACAGAAGTAGAATCTAAGGACTCGGGAGGAATGAACGCCAGTCCAAGGGAGGGAAGTGACCAAGGATGGCAGGATCATGGTTACCATGGGACTTTGGTTCCTGCATTTAAATCCCAGCTCTGCCTCTTCTCATTCGCTGAGAGGCTTTGCTGACTTGCAAAGTGCAGTCTTCGCCTCCCTTGTAGGGTTGTTGTGAGGATGAGCTGAGTTAATGCCTGTAAGGTCTGAGATGAGCGCCCGGCTCAGAGTGAGAGCTGCGTCAGTGTCGGCTGCTGTTGTTAGGACCTGACCTGATCTCTTTAACATTTGTTAGTTTACTTTGTCCTGGTTGATGGCTGAATGTTACGATAACACAGTTCCTGTGTGATTCTTTGCCCGTTTTCCCCCACAAAGATTGGGTTCTTCCCCACAAGGATCTGCATCTCCTTTGAAGACCTCGAAAGTGGCTTTGTCCCCTTCTGTGACAGCCAAGAGGATAAACAGAGGCTCTGTATCCTCAGGCGCCAGTGTAAGAAGGTAATTTTTCTCTCTTCTCCCGAGGCACTGCAGGAGGAAAGGGAAGGCAGCAGCGACTGCCAGTTTGTCTGAA
This sequence comes from Bos indicus, assembly GCF_029378745.1. Taxonomy (NCBI): domain Eukaryota; kingdom Metazoa; phylum Chordata; class Mammalia; order Artiodactyla; family Bovidae; genus Bos; species Bos indicus. Next base: position 43,200,890 of record NC_091762.1, on the reverse strand, counting down.
GTTTGTCAGAGGAGGGGACGGGAGGGTGGCGGGGCGGGGAACCACCAAAGGCTCTGTGACCCCCTAGGCTTCTGTTCCTGTCTTGAATTGTGGGGACAAGGCCATGGAGGGAATGCTGTACAACATGCCCTTCCACAGCAGGCCTACCATGATCCCAGGAACGGTGTTCAGTTGCACAGACTGATATTGTATGATACTGTTGTCTGCTCCCTGATGCATAGGGGCAGAACTAAACAGGGCAGGAATGTTTGATGTAGTCATAGGATTGAATATATATTAATAGAAGTTACATCTTGTACTTAGGGCTGCTCTGTGCTCTCCCCTTACACAGTCCTATTCATTTACTTCCTGCCTCAGGGCAAAGAGAACCCCCACATATTCTATTTCAGGATCTCTGGTCAAAGTGAGCCTGCTCTAGAGTCTTAACTGATTTTGACAGAGGAAGTTGCCACGTATAACTACAGGCCACATATTGTAAGATCACCAAGAACTATTCTGTCACCATTTGCATTGATCCGAACTGTCTGCATCGCCTTCCCCTAATGTCCTGATTAATGTGTTTTAGAAACATGAACTCTGCATGAGTATACATGGCTATCTATGTCCCCCCCCCGCCCCCACCTGTGTTTTTCATTCAGCTTTTCCATAAACTCCCGGCTAGCCAGTTCTCTAGGGAACTTGAATGCTGCAGCCGACGATCCAGAGAACAAAAAGACCACATCACCCTCCAAGATGGGTTTCATCGCCAACCCGTTCACCAACCTCTTGAATGGCAGCTCCCAGCCGCCTGCCAGAAATTACCCTGAGCTCAACAACAACCAGTACAGCCGAAGTAGCAGCAGCAGTGGGAGTGCCCCAAGCAGTCAGCCGGGCCCCCACGGCACTAAGACCACCGAGGAGCACTCCACCGCCCTGCGGCCCTCCTACACCGGCCTGTCTTCCTCCTCAGCGAGATTCCTGAGCCGATCAATCCCCGTAAGTTCGCAGACACCACCTCTTGGCCCTCAGAACCCTGAACGTGACTTCTGTGCCTTGGCTGGGACCGCAAGTTTGCAGACACCCCCTCTTGGCCCTCAGAACCCTGAGCTCAACTTTTGTGCCTTGCCCTCCCAGCCAAGGCTGCCACCAAAGAAATTTAATAGTGCCAAGGAAGCCTTCTGATCTATGCCTCCCTCTGTGCGGTGAAACTGTCTCTGCACGCACATTCCGCTGGCTCCTTAAGTAAATGCCAAGTTTCAACCTGGTTTTCTTTCCTCCTTCTTTTTCTTCTCCTCTTCCCTCTCCTTTGTATGTGATGTCTCTAGGAAAGGAAGCGGCTCTCACTCCCTTCATCGTGGACCCTGTTGACTTCAGTTACTTTTCAGCAGGTTCATTCTCCAATCACTCTGAGTATAGGGTACAAGGTCAGGGGACTGAGTCACATGACAGGCAGCATCTGCTGTGGTTGTGGTGGTATCCCGGCTTTTTCTACACTGTATATCAATGAATTTGGAGTATTTAAGCATGTAAGGTGCTGATGAACAGCGTCTTCTCAGAAGTAACCATTTAAGCCCTTGACTGTGTCACCTTCTGGCAGGAAACTGACTCAGAATTGATTAAATGACAAATGGAGAGTGTTGATAAGGAAGGTTTATGGGTAGGTACCTGGGATATAGGAGAGGGGAAGGCAGGGTAACAGGAAGATGTTTAAAATGAGCTCTCACTCTTCTAGAGATAGGATGAGGATCTCCATACACATTTTACCCATGAGTTCTTCATTTCGGTCTCCAAGCCCACTTTTTAACCAGTAATCCTTGTTCAGTTCAGTTTAGTTCAGTTCAGTTGCTCAGTCATGTCCGACTCTTTTCGACCCCATGAATTGCAGCACGCCAGGCCTCCCTGTCCATCACCAACTCCCCGAGTTAAGTAAGATTTTGTTGGTTCGCCCCCCTGCCAAGAGTCACTTTAATCACATTTGTTGATTGCTTCAAAGGGAATTGAGATCTATGGGAATGTGAGTTTTGATTCAAGAGAATGAGGACAAAATAGGAAGGAGAAATAGATCTACACAAGGCAGTGTCAATCAGTGTTAGAATGCAGCCTTGCCTCGACTCAGGCACAAGCAAGCCCTAGTGTTCTGGGAAGGCTGTGGTCCTGTGCCCCTCATGCCCACTGTTCTTCAGACACTTCCTCAGCCTTTACCCTGGGAGGGGGCTTCCCAGGTGGCGTTAATGGTAAAGATCCCACCTGCCAATGCAGGAGACATAAGAGACGTGGGCTGGATCCCTGGGTCAGGAAGATCTCCTGGAGGAGGGCATGGCAACCCACTCCAGTATTGTTGCCTAGAGAATCCCATGGACTGAGGAGCCTGGCGTGAACTACAATCCATGGGGTCTTAAAGAATCAGACATAACTGAAGTGACGTTATCCTGGGGGAGGTGGGTCTTTGCAGGGGAGGGAAGAGGAGGAGACATGCGGGTGGCAGTGGGCCTCTCAGGGCCTTTTGTGAAAACCCATACCCCATGGTATTAGCTAAGAGGACCCGCTTTCCTTATATGGCAGTTTAGAAACCACTTTTCTAATGTGAAGATGCAGTGTGTGTGCGTACTCATACGTGTGTGCGCGTGTGTGTGTTGGACTCATTACTACGCCCATCCCTACCTGAGGCCTCTTTTCAAAGTTTTTTTCCCACTCTGTACACCCAGAGTCCTTTCTAGCACATATGATTCCCCCTATCTGATTTTATTCCCGGTGATGTTTTTCAACTTGAGATTCCTGTATAGATTATAGCCTCAGCCGACCCTATCCCTTAATTTGACTCTAATCCCATTAAGTTATGGGCACACATGTATCAATAAAACTTAAATCCTTGTAACTGGGATTAGATGGAAAATGAAGTGTATTTACATTTTCATAACTAGGTTTACAAGTCATGTACTTCAGAACAGGAGTTGAGTTCAGTCGATGTTTTCATATACTGATTATGGGTCAGCCTCTTTTTTTAGACCAGAGTATGAATCTTTCCATTTTCAGAAAAAGTGTTAAACATGAAGATAATTACTTGAATATCTTGCAGATTTTGTGGCTAAAGGTTTCGTGTACAGTAAGTCCCCTGCATAAGGACTAGTTCCTTCTGAGAGTGCATTCACAAGTCCAGTTTGTTCCTAAGTACAACAAAGTTAGCTTAGGTGCCCAACTATTAATAATGCAATCAGCTATATAGTACTGTACTGTAATAGGTTTTATAATACTTTTCACACAAACATAAGAAACAAACACGAAAGATAAAGAAAACATTCTTGACAAGTACAGTAATACAGTACAACAGTACAGCTGGTATACTGGCATCAAGTAACAGGCAAGAATTACTGACTGGAGGAGGGAGAGGAGATGGGAGATGGAAGACTCGAAAGATAATCAGCAATAGAAGACAGAGGGCAAGATGCAACTTCACTCATACCTTTACGTTGATGGCACAAGTTCTGTTTCCTTGTTGGATTCAATTCTGTCTACCCTCTTGCAAACAATCCAGTGATGTCTGTGTAGTAGCTCTTTCTGTCTCGTCATAGATGACGTGGAAGCACCGGATTGCATTCTGAAGGGCTGATGCAGTCTTCCTGTACTGTTGTAGGTTGGGTCCTGGCCTCAAAGACTAACAGTGCCTCCTCAAAGAAAATCTCCTTGCCGTTTCCTGCATCGTGAATCTCTTCGGTTCTCCAGTTACTTCTTCCTCTTGTCTCTCTCTGTCCTTTCTCTGGGCCTCCAAGTCCCAGTGCTTCTTAGCAGTACTAGCTACATCCCCGCTGCTTTGATGCTTGCTTCTGGACATCCTGGGCTTGAAATCAAGATACTGTACCCTATAGAGTCCTGTTCAGAAAAGTACATGAAAGTACAACCCCGTGTAGAAGATGCATGCGTGGGACAATACGCGCCAGACATGTGAACTTACTTATGTGATTGGACATGCGAATGCACATCTGCGTCTTTGAAAGTTCAAAACTTGAAGATTCATATGTAGGGGACTTAGCTGTAATCCACATTTATAGCTGAATACTTAGCTTGGTATTCAGCTTGGTATTCAGTTAGGAATACCTGATTGGTAGATAGCTGAATACTTACCAATACAAGCACTGGTAGTTTGATGAGAATAACGTTCTACTTGTTCTGGATCTCAGTTTTCCTCTTTTCTGTTGGCAATGTGGGGACTGCCTAGCTCCCATGTTGGTTCCTGTAGCCACTCTGTCTATATAACTTGATTTTGGCTTCATTCCATATTTTGTTATTTTTCTTCACCTCTCCTCCTGTGCCTCATCCCTCTCCTGGCCTGAATAGAGTGATTTTCCAATAATGAAATTTAAAGTAATATTCTGTGTGGGCAGCTGCTCCTCTTCCCTTTTCTCCTTAAATTTGTTACCTTAGTGTAAAGAAAAGCATTTATAAACAGAATTGCCAGCAGGACATTTTCCTCCCTCTCACCCTCCCAGGAAGTAACAACAATAGGTGTCTTATAGCCGATTTTCCTTCCTTCATCTTTGCCTAATAAACCTCTGTGAGAGGAAGGGCTCCAAGCCCTACCGTTGCTGGCTTGCTGGCAGAAAGTCTAAATTAAGATGGAAATTCCCATTTTATGCAGAATAAAGTAGGAGGTTGAGTGTTTTCCCTTCATTGTTTCAATGCAGCTTTTGTAATTGTTACAGGTTTCTTGTCTAAATAAGATGGTCTTTCTTTCCAGTGCTATATCACTCAGCAAAAAAATGTTTTTAAATCCTCAGGTAGGAAATGAAATCTAGATTGCAGTATCCTTCCCCCACCTTTAAGAAAGACCCAGAAACTCCTAGGGAACGGGGGTTGCCGGGTATTTAGAGGGCGTCTAATATTTTAAAAGCTGCAATTAGCATCTCTTTTGAAAGCTGCAATTGCTTCTCACTTTGTGCCGCAGTTCAGCCCCCAGAAAAATGTGGAAATGATTTCCTTGTTCTGTCATGAAGTGCTTTAACACAGAAAACAAGAAGAAATGTTAAGGAATCCTTATGGTTGTGACAGAATTCTGAGAAGCAGATTTTATTTTCATTTATTTGGCCTGTTCTGTTCTTCTTGAGGTTTCTACTGACCAGCACAACACACCAAGTTTCATTTTGGTTGACCCACTTACTGTAAAAAAAATCAGTTTTCCCTCCCCGGCATTCAGAGGAGTTTTCAAATCTTAAAAGAGTTGAAGGACGTGTGATTATGGTGTGGGTGGGGTGGAAGTATTTTATTAAATTGAAATTACTTGAGGCATCTGTCTTGAATATTTGCTCTATGTTATTTTTAAGAGACTTACCACTGAATTGCTAGTCATCTGCCTCGTCCTTGCCTGACCCTGCAAGTGTAGGTTAGGTCACCATGCTTCCCCCGTAAGCCCTTGTACACCCTGCCTTGGTCTTGATTGATACTCAGACTCTCACTTTGCATTTTAATCATCTGTCCCCTTATCTGTATGCCCCACTAGACTGTAAACTTTGTGAGAGCAGGGACGGTATCTCTGTTTTTCACTCTTTTATGCTCTGTGCCTTGCTTATTGTAGGCGCTCATCAAGTACTTCCTGAATATTATGGATGTTTGGATATTTAAATGAATGATCGTGCTAAGAATTATTGCTTCCATTTTAAAGATAAATACCTTGAGGGTTTGAGAGTTTAAATATTTTGCCCTAGGTTATACCACAAATATGTTGCAAAGCTATAATTTGCACCTGGATCATTTTGACTACAAAAAAGCATTTTCTTCTGATTATTTCATATCATATATATACCGTGATAGGTGTTTAAAATAGAGGGATATCTAAAGGATATCTCTTTTTTTCAAGAAAGATTAGGAAATGCTGTAAAGAAAGGGTAACATTTTAGTTGGGCTTTGGAGGACGAATAGGAGCCTTCTAGGAATCTAGTGATGAAAATATGAAGAGGAAGAATGGTCATTTCAGGCAATGGGAGCTACAAGAACAGAGGTAGAACCTTAGTACGATAGTTCTTAGGTTCTAAAGACAAGTAGACCTGGGTTCAAATCTTGTCTCTACCATTTCCTTTTGGCAAGTACTTTGGCAAGTTACTTAACTTCTCTGAGCCTCAGTAAATGGGAATAATAGTAATCAGGAGCATAACTAGGTTTTGTGCATCCTAAAACTTAAACAATTTGGTGGGACCTATTTAAGATAAACAGTACAAACTATTTTTGTAAATTTTATAGACATAAGACTGTGCTTTGAAAGGGGTTTGTGTGCCTGTGAGGCCTTAAAGCTAATGTGGTAATGATAATCTTTGTAATAGGGTGCTTGTGATCATTAATTGAGATAAGTCATCTGAAGTACTTTACGTAGTACATATAGATAATGCTCCATAATTGCAGCTATAATTTTTTTTAAGAGCGATGAGTGTTCCAGCGCAGCTGAAGCTTTAGGTGGTTACCTAAAATCAGGCTGGAAAAGTAAGCTGAAGCCCAACCAGGAGATGCAGTTTAAGCTACTGGAATTGCTTTAGCAAGAGTGACTTGATCAGATCTGATTTGATGAAGATAATCCTGGCAATCATGGGGACGGGAGTTCTTGGTAGAAACCCTGAAGGCAGGAGCCCAGTTTGAGCCCTGTCTGCCGTCCCCAGTCTGTACTTCAACAACTGTCCTTGGGTATATTCTATGCTTTTCATAATGACCTGCATTTCAGTGCCCATAATAGTACAGATACATTAAATAATATATGACCAACAACTAACATATTTTTATTATGAATTTTAAATGGTATATTTATTTTTATAAATGGATACTTAACTACCTGAGGAAAAATTATGGTCTTTAGGAAACATTTTTTAATAACACTTGAGCATGCTGCTGCTGCTGCTAAGTTGCTTCAGTCGTGTCCGACTCTGTGCGACCCCATAGACGGCAGCCCACCAGGCTCCCCCGTCCCTGGGATTCTCCAGGCAAGAACACTGGAGTGGGTTGCCATTTCCTTCTCCGATGCATGAAAGGGAAAAGTGAAAGTGAGCATGAGGAGTTGTAAAATAATGTGTTTTTTAATAAATATATATATATTCATGTTGGCAACAAAAGTTTTTTATCACTTCTGTGTCAGGGTACATTAATTTTTGCTTTATGAGAACAGCCTTTTTATTACAAGCTTTTACTGTATTGACCTTTAGAATGTATAAACATAAGTAAGATAAGTAGTCCTATAATAAGGTTCTTTTGAAAGCTGCTTTGGGTTTCGCCTATTAAAATCCTTTTTGTGACTTTTAAAATTTTTATTAAGTAGTAGCTGATACTAAGCTTTTATTTACTTACGTACTGATCTTCAAACATTTTAAGATTAGTCTCTTAGTGATGCTTCAGATTATGTCATGGTCATTCATTGTCTCTTGGAATTTCCCCATTCTTCTCTATTCTGTAGCTTTCTCATCTTCTTTGTTGTGTTAGCCTTGCCAATGGTTTTCCTAACTCAGTCTTTTAAAAACATTTTAAATTAGAGGCTGATTGTGTTACAATGTTGTGCTAGTTTCTGCTGTACAACAAGGTTAATCAGCTATAAGTGTACATATGTCCTGGCTCTCTTGAGCCTCCCTGCCCCTCCTCCCTATCCCACCCTGCTGTGCTGTCACAGAGCGCCCAGCTCAGCCCCCTGTGCTATGCAGTTGTTTGCTGCTGGCTCTCTGTTTTACCCATGGCAGCGTATATCTGTCAGTGCTGCTTCTCTCCATTCATCCCACCCACTCCTTCCCCTGCTGTGTCCACAAGCCCATTCTCTATGTCTGCATCTCTAGTCCTGCCCTGCAAATCGATTCATCAGTACCATTTTTCTAGATTCCATATATATGCATTAATATATGTATTTGTTTTTCTCTTTCTGACTTACTTCACTCTGTGTAACTGGCTCTGGTTCATCCACCTGTGGCATTGCCTTAAACTTGATGCAGTTGTTCAGCCAAGAAATACTAATACTGTCGAGATCTTGAGCTCGGTCTCAGTATTGAACCACATCTTTGGCTTTCTTTCAGCATTGGTATTCTTCTGTTCCCTTCCCAGGAGACTTGGAAATGTCAGTTGACAAAGCATTGCTTTGTTCTGAGGTCAGCATGGTCCCAATAATGCCTTTAAATGTGTGTAGATATTATATAGATACACACAGTGTTTGCAGACCGTTGTGAGCCTTCAGCCTTCTGATATTAATGAGGTCATCATCTGTGTGGGCTTTGGCATCCTCAGGTTCAGTCTCTGATTGAAGGTTATGGGAGTGGAAAGAAAGGATATAAAAAAATAGTATGTTAGCTTAGCTGCTATAATAAAATACCCTAGACTAGCAGTCTATATGGAGAAGGCAATGGCACCCCACTTCAGTACTCTTGCCTGGAAAATCCCATGGACGGAAGAGCCTGGTAGGCTGCAGTCATGGGGTCACTAAGAGTCGGACACGACTGAGTGACTTCACTTTCACTTTTCACTTTCATGCATTGGAGAAGGAAATGGTAACCCACTCCAGTGTTCTTGCCTGGAGAATCCCAGGGACGGAGGAGCCTGGTGGACTGCTGTCTATGGGGTCGCACAGAGTCAGACATGACTGAAACAACTTAGCAGCAGCAGTCTATAAACAACAAGTCAATTTCTCACAGTTCTGGAGGCTGAAAGTCAGAGACTGGGGGCCAGCGTGTTCAGGTTCAGGTGAGTATTCTCTTCTGGGCTTCAGACTGTCATCTTATTGTATCCTCGCATAACTGTAAGAGGGTGATGAAGCTCTCTGAGTCCCTTTTATAAGAAGGCCAATCTCATTCATGAAGTCTCTGTTCTCATGACCTAATTACCTCCCCAAATCTCTACCTCCTAATACCATCATATTGAGGAGTTTGGCTTTTTTTGTTTTAAGATTTTTTGATGTGGACCATTTAAAAAATCTCTATTGACTTGTTTCTGTTTTATGTTTTGGATTTGGGGCTGCAAGGTATCCTAGCTCCCTGACCAGGGATCAAACCCACACCCCCTGCACTGGAAGGCAAAGTCTTAACCATTGGACCATCAGGGAAGTCCCCAGCTTTACTCTTTAGCTACCAAGCTTCTACCAGCATTCATGACAACTGTAACATTTTTCTAATCCTTAACATCATCAGTGATTTATTGATTACCTCCTATGTACCTTACATTGTATTAGCTGCAATGCTTATGCATCATCTTCCCAACCCAAGAATTGAACCAAGGTCTCCTTCATTGCAGGTGAATTCTTTACCAATTGAACTATGAGGGAAGCCCATCATCATATTTATTTAACCCATAATTTACAGATGAGGAAACCAAGACTCAAAGAGACAGTGACTTGTTCAGTCTCGCAGCTGCTTCCTTAGCTCCTGTGATCTTTGTTTTTATTCATTTGGAATTCCATTTCATAGACCTTCTTACTGCTTAGACCATTGCTTCTGGTGTCTTGGGTTCTATAAGGCTCCTCTCAAACATTTTCTCCCCCTTACCACTAACTCCTCCCCATGACCTCTTTATGACCCCTGCCTGTTCCCTTTCTGTTTACTTCCTTCTGTAACCCACATAGTCATTTCTGCTTCCTTTTTCCAACATTCTCTTTTCCGCTTGAACTTTTTTTCTATAGCCACTTCATCACTAGCCTCCAAAATTAGATCAGTTCAACCATCTCCTATCTGTTTATAGTCTCTTCTGAGCTCTGTTGGAGAAAATCCCATGACTGTCAATTGATTCCATTTCAAATAAATTTCTAATTTACCCAGACCCTTCAGTGCTCATGATGAGTTTACCTGGCCTATCTTGGCTTCCTTTCTCTTCCCCGCATTTGTTGTTCTGTCACTAAGTTGTGTCCGACTCTTTGGGGCCCCATGGACCGCAGGACACCAGGGTTTCCTGAGCCAGTGATGCCATCCAACTGTCTTGTTCTGTCATCCCCTTCTCCTCCTGCCTTCAATCTTTCCCAGCATCAGGGTCTTTTCCAATGAGTCATTGACTGCTCCAAAACTTCTTCACATTCTTCATCAGCACAAATCCTCCAACCTCCAGAGGCTGAGAACATATAATTTTTCAGGAATAATTCCCCTTAACTGCCCTCTTTACTACCTCAAAGTATATCTGCATCTGACTTGTCCTTTTATTCCTTTTCAAAAACAGAAGCTCTCCTCTTTTTCAGTGGTAACTCCACGAACCTGAACTATTCTTTGTGGACTGTTCCTGGGAGTTGGCCTGTGCACAGCCTTGCTCTCTTATATCTCCAGTCTCTTACACCCTGTTTGCCTGTCTCTTCACCTGCAATCAGGTACAGGCCGGTCTTACCAATTGCTTCCCTCAGTTCTGCCACCTCTCATAGTGTCTCCTTTATGGCCAGACTTGGACAAGAAAGGCATGTGCACCGCCTCCTCCCCACTCCCCCCTCCTCCCCGACACCCGCTCCCCGCGCCCCCGACCCTGCCCCCCGCCTTCTGGTGAGTCTTTTCCACTGGCTGCCACTGACTTCTTTAAACCAGATCTGATGATCTCTTGTCAGTTTTCATTCTTCTTAGTTTTTGTGCAGCATTTGACGATACTGACCACCCTTTTCTCCTGTTATTTTGGTCCATTTTGAGTTTTGGAATATTATTTTCCTGTTTCTCCTCCCCTTCCCATTAAATAGTTACCTGTTTGTCTTTGTCCACCTGCCCCTTTATGATTTTTCCCCAGTCTCTGACCTTGGTCCGCTTCTCTGTGTGGGTAATCGTCTCCTCAGCATTGGACTTACATTTCTACCTTCCCCTGGGCAATACTGGAGGAGGATACATGCCCTTCATTGGTCCTCTCCTCCTCTTGTTTCCTGGCTAACTGTATCTTTGTATATCCAGTCATCTGAGCTAGAAATCTGGAATTGTCTTTGACGCTACTTCTGCCTTTCCCTCTGCCACATCCAGCCACTAAGTCCTAGCAGTTTTCCCTTGAAATATCTGTATTTTGTTGTCCATTCTTAGCACTGCTGCCTTCATCGAGGTCTCCATGGACTATTGAAATGGCCCTTTAAATTTCCTTCCTCTATTTTGCTGCTGTGCTAGATTTCTGAGACAAGCTGCTCAAACTATTCCTGTGTTCAGAATCATTCAGTATCTCCACTTCACACACAGGGTCCCATCTGGACCCCTGGCCTGCCTTCGGGGCCCTTCTCCATCAGTCCATGTGCCTCCCCGCCGGCTCTTCTTCAGCAGCTCCAGCCAGCATCCTGACTCAAGCTCTGCCTCCTGCCGAGTCCTAGCACAGGTGGTTTACTCTGCTTTTCCACCTGTCTCTGCTTGGTTATATATTTCCTGGCCTGGCTCACCAGTTTTCTTTTTGATAAGGCGTTTGTGACCCATCCAGGCAGAATACCTTTTCATCTCTTACAGGATTTTGTTCACAACCCCCTACCCCCAGCCCCCACCCCGGGTTTCCCGAGACAATCAGCTGTATGTGATTCTCTCTCTCTTCTGCTGGCTTTAAAGCTTCTCAGAGGCATGTTTGTTTTCTCAGGTTCCAAAGTACAGAAAACGCCTAATAAATATTTATTGAACTAAACGTTAGTTAGCATATCTAGGTTCACACATGTTAAGCAGAGGGCTAATTAGGGGCCCGTTATTATTGCAAGCACAGGAAGCACTAATAGCAAGCACACAACGCTTCAGCGTCAGCTTTAATACACAGTAATCTGAGAGTTTATTATTTTCTAGATATGTGACTTTACTAAAATAAGAGAAACTACATTTTAACCAAGCTTGCATCAATATAATTTTGGTGTTCAGATGAACTGAAAACTCATGTGATGGTTGGCTGAGTCAAGTTGGGTGTCAACAATCTGTCACCTAACAATTGAGCTCTTTATGATTGTTGAAGAGCACATATTAAGTTCCTCCAGAAAAAAGAATCTATTAAAAGTTATGTAGGAAGGCGAGAGAATAGTTATATAGCATTTTAGTTAACTAAAATCAGATTGTTAAATCTTTGGGTCCCTGACCTGCTTAGAGAACACTATAGAAAAATGCTTACACTTCTTTCAAAGCTGATTTTATCACAGAGCATAGCCTTTTTGTGTATATGATGCCAATAAAACATTATTCAGCTGTGCTTCTGCTAGAGTATGAAATCACATTTGTGGAAATATGTATCAATGCATATTGATATATGCATTGATTATATGCATATGATTATATGCATATATGCATATGCATATCAATATATACATATAATGCATACATTTTGTGTGTTGCTCATTTACAAGCACTACAACTGGAAACTCCATTGCAAAGCTATAAAAAGCCCAGGAGTATAGTGGCAGTTATAGATAAACTTATTTTTACTCAGTGTTTTTTTTTTTCCCTCATTTGTTCACTAAATCTTAAAATACAGGACGTACATGTATGATACCATATTGACAAATGTATTTTTTCTTTTAATTATCAATGATACCATGAAAACAAAGCACTTTTTAAAAATTGAGTATGGTTGATTTATTGATACAATATTGTATTAGTTTCAGATGTATGGCAAAGTGTGAAACAAATCACTTTTTTCCTTGTAGGTGCTTTTGCCTGGGTAGTTAGAACTCAAACCAGGGTAACTGGTAGATTATTTTTTTCTTCCTTAAGGGACTTGGGAAAATGGGGAAATGCAAGGAAGAAGAAATAAATGTGGCAAAAGCACATGGCGGTTTTGACCTACATCAGATCACAGGGTCCTTTGGTTCAAGTTGTTTGAACCTTAAGACATTATTGCATTGTTTTGCTGGCAAAGACCTTAACTTTAATTATTCGTTATGTTTTGCTGTTTTTGATAGTCAGTTTATAGTTTTATTTGTTAACTATTTGTATAGTATTTATATTTATAATTATTAGATATTATTCTACCATGATTAGATAACTGGGCTGTTTAAAAAAGAAACTCCTTCAGAGTAGCTAAATTTTTAAAGTCACTACCTACATCTGCCAAAACAGATTAGTAGCACATTTCCAGAACAGAACAAATTGTCTTGATCTCCTTACCTAACACTATGTTTTGTGTCAGATCCAACTGCTTTCAGAGCAAGAATTCTTGATGGAAGCTTATATTTTGACATAAAAATTTGGGGGGCTGCAATGTAAGGTAATTTTATCTTTCATTTGCAGGCTGGATATTGCTATATTATTCATTTACGGTATTCGTACTGTAAAAATACTATATAATCATGCTAAACTTGATCTAGTCTTAACTCACTAAACCCTATTGAACTCAATTGGCACATGAACTTGAATTTTCTATATGAGAAATTAAAATCTCTTGGTTATTTAAATAAGTGCTACTTTGTAAAATAATATTTACACCTCAGGTCTCCCTTCCTTTGTAATCATATCTTTGTCTTTGCTGAGGATTTTTTGTTGGTTTTGTATTTCAGATTGATTAGGTATCCTTATGGTAATGATAAAAATTGGCAAGGCCGAATTAAAACTTTAATCAGAATATTTAAACATGGGCGTTCTAATAAAGAAAATTCCTTTATGGACTATTACTGAGAATTCTTTTGGGTTCAGTCCTATGGAAAATCATTAAAAAATCTTAATTACAGTAATAAATAGTACATTCTCTTTTGTCTGTTAATATTTCTTTGCTTACTCAGGCTCATACCCTACTCATTATTTGTCTGTGTCAGGTGATAAAATATTCAGTTGATAAGGACTGAATCTCAGGACAAATGCTTAAAGTGTCTTGAGGCATTATATTGTGGAGGCTAAGACTTTGGGCTTTGTAGCCACTGCTGGAGTTCAAATTCCTTCCTAGTTGCATGATCTTAGGCAAGTTGCTTTAATGTTTTATTCCTCAGTTTCGCCATCTCTAAAATGAGCCGTTCAGAGCATTTAATGAGCTAACACACATAAGATGTTTAGAATTGTGCCTAGTATGTAGAAAGTACTCAATAAGTATCCTTTTACAGAATAATTGACCAGTAGCATATCTAATTTATCAAGAATTCCAGTTAGTTGTACTTCAATTAGTCTCTTTTGAACAATAAAATCAATAATGATATTGTTTATATAGTACAATGATGCATTTACATTTTTACTGTTAAAATTAAAAATGCTAATAACTGGCTATTGTGTTTTCTGGAACATTGATAGCTTTAGGATACATGTACATTTAGAAGACAAATGAACCAGATACCCTGAATACAACCCCATGATATAAACACGTGGTGCTTGAAATCTAAATGTCATTGTTACTATTGTCCCCTCAGTTAAAAGGCCTTGAAATACTAGTTATACTTTTTTCAAGTGGATAGGTCATGTAGATTTTAACAGTCCTCTTCCTTCCCTAAGTCCACTTCCATTAAGATTTCCATTTTAGACTGAAAATGAAGAGGAGTTAATTTATTACATAACACTGATGTCAGAATAATGTGCTAAACCTGTTTTGATCTGATCTGATTTTTTTTAACTTTATTTACACCATATAAAGAAACCATGGAATATGTTTGGTTTGGTTTTGAGAACTTTGGTATCATATTTTTATCCCACAGTACCTAATATATTCATACTACTGATGTTCAGTCATTGTTGAATGAATTAACCAGCATGACAGAAGACTAATGAATATATACTTCACATGAAGGATTGAAATCCTTAATATTCTAGGAAATGTTTCCATTTTTCAGTTCCGTGTATATCATGATTCCATAAATCATGTAAATATATGTACAGACATATTTTTTCCGTGTATATTGATGCATGTATAAAACACTTTGCCCTGGAAGAAAGTTAGTTTCACAAAGGTCACTTGTCTAGCATCTGTTCATTTGCTGTATCTCTATTTATTGAGAGTTGATAAAACTTTAAGATACTTGCAAAAACAACTTCTTTATAAATTTTCAAGCAGTCACAGGAGCTTTATAATTTCTGTTAGTGATAACATGAGTAACTTCTAGTTAGAACAAAAGTGAAAGTTAAAATATTGCCAAGAAAACACTGGCCAATGTATAGCCTGCATATGTGGCATCTTTGCAGCTACAAAGAACTTGTGGCTCTGCCCTCTCGGCCTACTGGCCAGATTTCAGAAGAAACTGGGATAAAGCACCTAGAAAAATGGTAGTCCACTTTTAAGCTCTAAATGCTAGGTTGGCAGCTGTTGTCTCACAAGTTAAATGGGCTTCAAGGCATTGGACCAGTTTCACTGGACTTTCTCTTTTATTCTCTCTCTAAATTCAGGTGTATTTACAATATAGTACCCTAAGTTTTGATCATCTCTCCTGTTTTGAAGCCTTTACGTAAACTACATCCTGCAGTCATTTTGCCAAGCCTTTTCCTTTTTTTCCTAATGCTCTTGACCTTTAACCTCTGAAATTTGCAGCCTGAGAGCACACCTACCCCCTACTCAACCTTCCCTTTCCACTCTTTGCCTAATCCTTTGCTTGTGAACAGTGTTACTCTTATTCTGTGTATATTATTGCTTAATGTTGGCACATTTGTCTTTTCACTTTATGTCTGTGTGACAGTGTGGTCTTTTGCCCTTTAAGGGCAGGGACCATAACTTTTGACTCACTGTGTTGATAGATTCTTATGTACTATAGTAAATGGCTGTTGGTAGGATATAAAATTCACTGGGATTTTGAAGCTAATCAAAGATAGTTTGAATCCTTTTGTAACTTATTTGCAAAATGAAGATTCTTCTTTTTTTTTTTTTTTTTACTGATACCTATACTATCAAAAAATGGACTGATCTCAGAACTGATGACCTATTAATAAAATGCTGCAGATAAATTTGAAAAATATTTATTGGAGGAAGAGAAAAGGGCATTTGGTAGCAAATCAAGTAAGCTTTGTTTAAGGTATTTGATTAGAATTGTGCAAAAATCGTTAATGTTATGTTTCTTCTAACTGCTGTTTGCTGCTCAAAAATAACTGTTGGCGGATTTGTCTGTACCTCTTTATCTTTTCCTGGCTTATGTCTGTTATCAGTGCATTCTGATTACATATCCCAAGCATGCTCCTTTTATATGTTGTTACCTAATGTGATGTGGGAAAAACTGTGTTTATTTTTTTGAAACTTGCCCACTGTTTATTATGTTATGACTGCAAGACTCTTCTGCACAAAAGCTTTTTGGGTCTTAAGATAAAATTTCAAAGCTAGAAGTGCTTTGTGTCCCCCTAAGTGGAAAGAATTTATAAGGTATTTATAACATTCAAACATTCTTAAGGAGTCTAATTTTTAAATGATGGCTAATTCTACTGCATTAGAAGCGTTAATCTTCATTTGATATGTGTTGAATTAAAAAATATATATTCCTTAAATATACTTTAATAATCTTCAATTTAGCCTCAAATGTCATTTAATGCTTTTCAGTAAAACTCAATAGTATTGTCCAAAGGTAGAAGTGAGTTTAATGCTACCTATCAATTTCCAAATAATACTTAATTTTTAATCACTAGTACTAAATTAGTGAGCCTTTTAAAATATAAAGTTTTCTTGTAATCACTTTACCTTGAATAATAATTGAATATCCCATTTTTAGCAAATCCTTTGTTTCTCTCATCTTCTTCTATTCTTCTTAGTTTGTTTCATATATCTTTTATATAACAGATCCAGGCTGCTTTGTGTTGAAGGGAAAAGCTGCATGATGTAGGAGAACTTTTGTGTGTGATGGAATTTAACCTCAATTTATGTCTCTCCCTGCACAGTCCCTTCAGTCTGAATATGTTCATTACTAAGGCCTTGCCACTCCGGTGAAAGCTGTTCCACTCTTACATGCAGTTTCCTCATCTGGATGAGCAATGTAGAGAGAAAACAACTGCTTGCTGGAAGAATATCTCTGCCTTTTTACCTTAAATTAAAGAGAGCACTCAGATAAGACCTTCATGAGACTTGAAACCAGAAAACTCTGGTTAATGACTACTCTAAATGCACTGAAACTATGTTTATGGAGATGTCAACTTTTTAAGACAGTTTTCATGTTGAATTTGGTATTTTGGAAGGTTAGTTTTAATGTATTTCGGAAATACATTTATTACATTTACATGTACAGTGTTACATTATGTATGTATTGTGAACTTTAAAAGACTATTTTGATAAATTTATAAATATATAAAATTATGTAAAAACTAGACTATATTTTGACTTAGATTTTCTTGCTGTTTCCTACCAAAAATTTGTATTTTGAATTTGTTTAGTATGGTTTTATCTACAATGAATAATAATTCCTCTTTATTAAGAAAAAGTAAAGGAGAAAGGTTTGAGAAAGTGATCTGTATGATTCCACTACGAATATGGCACATCAATTCATTCTTTTGGGAAGTCCGTCTAATTTAATAACTTTATCCAGGTTTCTCTCTTAGCAAGAGTACAATTGTTTGATACGGCTTATTAAGATCATTTCTCTACCCTTTGTTTTTGTTGCTGAGCCATTTAGTTTTGCATCTTTGGAGGTTTTAACAAAATTTAACATCCAGTTGAAGATCAAAATTCACTGAATGTTTTTCCTTGAAAGCATAGTTTTTCTCTATGAAATGACTCAACGGTCCAAATGCTTTTACTTCTTTCCTTCTCACAAAAGAATTCTTAATCCAATTAGAATATTCTGATTTTGGTACGAGGTTTTTGCCTGTATTCACACATGGTCTGGCAAGTTTTAAATCAGCAAAGAGGATTCAAAGGATGCTGCTAAGTAGTTTTCTGTATTAATAAAGGAAACAAGTTTAAGACAGATCACAAAACCCCTGGCACACAGGCTAGCATATCTGAAACCTCACATGAAAATGAAGGGACTCCTAGGTACTTCACAGGCCTTTCATGTAAGTGTAATCTTACATTTAGGGTCCGGAAGCCTGTAAACCTTTTTTCCATGGGGAGTTGGGGAGTATTAGGTTCTCATTGTCTTCCATGCTGCTCAAGAATGGACTACTCAGGCAGTCCAGTGGATTTGTATGAAGTGCTTTACTCTCAGCCACTGAGTTATTTATCAGGTATTTATTAGAAGGGGGTACCTTGAGGCTATTATACATGCTTCAGCAAAACATCTTGTTTATGTCTTACTTTTTTAAAAAGGCATTTGAATGAATGTTTGACTCAGGTTCGTTAACCTTCAAAAACTGCAGTACCAAATAATTGCACTAAACTGATTAAAAAAATGAATTGTATGTTTTAGGAATCAAAAATTAAGTGGAATTAAATTGTATACCTTTTCTAAAGCTAAAATAGTAAAATATTTTATAATGAGTTATTGTAAAAAATGATCAGTTAATTGTATAGGAAAATGATAGTATTTTTTCAAAATTATCGGTGAAAAGTAATTCAGATGATATTTGAGGAGTGGGGGAAAGGGAACCATATAGACAGTTGTAGTTCTGTGAACACTAATTGTGTGCAGCTACTAAATGATTGTAAAATTGACTACTGTAAATTTTCCATAATTATATGTGTATATTAGTCATATGTATCTACATGGGTATGTCTTAAAATTATTTATACACATGTACATACATAGACAAATCAAGAAGAATATGTGTATAATATAGAAAGTATATAGCAAAGTGATTCTACTCCAATAATAAAGATTGACATGTATTTTGTTATGAATAGTTTACCTTTGAAAAGACATTTTGTTCTATTTTAAGGTGTAGAAGAATACACTGCTAATAAATAATAAAAGTTTTATGCAATTTACATTCTCCCTGTCTTTTGTCATTTGGATTTGGAGTATCAATGTATTGAAATATCTTTATAATTTTACATTTAATTCACTCTACATTAAATTCACTTTTGAGTTTCTAAAAATCTCCGTTTCAGATTTTTATTTACTTTCCAGGTTGTGGCTGTTCCTGAATTATGTGACAGTGAGCACAAAGAAATCTTATACTTCACATTTCACAAGAGTCAGATAATATCCAGCCTTGTATATTTAATTTTCCTTTTTGTTAATAAAACACTGTTCATGATCAGTGTTTTGGGCTTGCTTGATCATGGGAAATGGATGGGGAAACAGTGGAAACCGTGTCAGACCTTTTTTTGGGCTCCAAAATCACCGCAGATGGTGATTGCAGCCATGAAATTAAAAGATGCTTACTCCTTGGGAGGAAAGTTATGACCAACCTAGATAGCATAAAAAGCAGAGACATTACTTTGCCAACAAAGGTCTGTCTAGTCAAGGCTATGGTTTTTCCAGTGGTCATGTATGGATGTGAGAGTTGGACTGTGAAGAAGGCTGAGCACCGAAGAATTGATGCTTTTGAACTGTGGTGTTGGAGAAGACTCTTGAGAGTCCCTTGGACTGCAAGGAGATCCAACCAGTCCATTCTAAAGGAGATAAAGCCCTGGGTGTTCTTTGGAAGGAATGATGCTAAAGGTGAAACTCCAGTACTTTGGCCACCTCATGCGAAGAGTTGACTCATTGGAAAAGACTCTGATGCTGGGAGGGATTGGGGGCAGGGGGAGCAGGGAACGACAGAGGATGAGATGGCTGGATGGCATCACTGATTCGATGGACATGAGTTTGAGTGAACTCCAGGAGTTGGTGATGGACAGGGAGGCCTGGCGTGCTACAATTCATGGGGTTGCAAGGAGTCGGATGTGACTAAACTGAACTGATCATTTATGACTGGTCATAGGCTTTGCAGGTGGCTCAGTGGTAAAGAATCTGCTTACCAATGCAGGAGACTTAGGAGACGCATGTTCTATCCCTAGGTTGGGAAGATCCCCTGGAGGAGGAAATGGCAACCCACTCCAGTATTGTTGCCTGGAAAATATCATGGACAGAGGAGCCTGGCTGTTTACAGTCTATGGGGTCACAAAGAGTCAGACACGACTGAACAGGTATGCACAGAACCACTGTGCTAAGCTGGTCCTGTACACCTGAGCAACAGGAATTGTGAAATAATCAATGTTTATCAATCATTAGGTTTCTTTTAAAAAAGAATAGATGTTTTTCTTAAGAGAGAAATTATAGAAATGAATCAGATATCACACACCTTGCCACTGTTGGGTCTATGACCTGAAGAGCTGGCTTGGGAGGAAGAAGCTGCATTCTTTACTGGAGATATTTTATGTGTTAAACTGGATCTCTTTGGGTTGTGATATTCCTGATGTTTTTCTTTTATCTTCTAAAATTTTTCAGAACACATAGGAATGGTTGTGGGTGGGAAGACAGTTTCACTTCTTGAGTTGGGAATCTGCCAATTAGCTGTTCTCACAACACTGCCTGAGACATCTAGTTGGGGTACCAAGGTTGTCATGAGCCCACATCTTAGAAAAGGAGATTTCTTCTGAATTCATGAACTTGTCTAGAAGGGCAGAAAATCTTTTTCTACAGATCTAGTGCCTATGAAAAAAAAAAAAGTAGAAAAAAATCAATTAACTAATCCCAGCACATTTCTCACCTATTGAAATCTTGAGTTCACATGCTTTTGTTACCTCAGATGTCAAATGATTTCTAAATCTCAAAACACACCTGGAGAGGCTACCCTGTTACGGATTTGGCTGTGATTTACATAACAATAAGAACATAAGTTTACCAACAGTAAGCTCTACAAATGTATTTTCAAGATTGTTCTCACTTGTATGCTTTCCTTGGTGACATGTGTTAAACCAACACTATTTTTAAAAGTTTCTACTTTTTACTTTGGGAGGAAGAAGCGCAGTGTGTAAGCTGAACAGTACTCTGTGGTGTTTCATGTCATGTAAGAAGCCTGATCTTTCCCCAAGTGCCCTCGGAAGGCATAGTTGATGCCAGTGAAAGCCTTGCTATGCTCTTGGCAACAACTGAGCAAAGCAAGAATTTGCTCACTGCATGTCTCCTGAGAAGATTAATTAGAGAGGTATCCAATTACAGCAGGATACAATTTACAGCATAAGAGGAAACTTTTTTATTTACACATAGGTTGCATAGAGGTGGCATCCATGGCAGAGAAAGGAAAGTAGAAAATAATTGCATTAAGTTATTTTGAGCTGGGTTGAAATGTTAATTTATTCCCACCCAGTTCCTTCTCTATGGATTGAATTATGATAATCATCTCAAGAAGGAGAAAAATAGATTTTCTAGAGAATTTAAAACTTTTTTTGGTTAGTGCAAGTAGAAACATATTGGAAGATTGCTTTTAATGCAAAATTCAGTTATTTTGAATTGGTTTTCAATGGATGAACATAAATTATTTGATCTTTTCACTCACCATGGCTTTACTTTAACATAAATTAATTGACCTTTTCACTCACCATGTCTTGCTTTAAGTTGAATACCACCAAAAAGAAGATGACTTTCATCATCACTTGCTATTTCTTGTTTGGTTTGAATCAAGTTAATCAAAGCTTTATTGAGAAGCTGGATCACAAATGAAAAATGAGTTAACTGTGGAAATGACTCCAGCTGCAAATGTTTATATTTACATTAAACTTCAGAATCAAGGGTAACAATCTATCGAATGGGTTTTGTTTATTTATATTATGGCTCTCCCAAAAAGATTTAAGGTGGTTTTCCATGGAGTCGCAAAGAGTCAGAGATGACTGAATGTGCATGCATACACATACACACACACACACACACACACACACACACACAAAGACTGGAGCAGGTGTATCACGGAGGATTAAAAACAGAGGGCTTCGGAGAGCAAATTTGGAGGCAACTGAGGCTGAGACTGAAAACAGATGAACTGCTTCCCAAACGTCATAGAATATGGATCTTCTCTTAGGTTGGGCACATTACACCAAGTACAAACCTTTAGTCAGCTCCAGGGCTCCTTAGTGGGATTTATTTTACTCAAAACATTAATATAATACATGATGGTTAATCATAAGCTCTATGCTGTACAGTGGGTCTCTAGAACTCATTTATCTTGCATAATTGAAGCTTTGTTATTTGTTTGACTAATTTACTAAGAAGGTAGATCTTGTGTCCTTACCACAAAATAAAACGAATGATGATGATAAAGATGGGAGGGAACTTTTAGAGGCGATGGATATGTTTATGGCACAGATTGTAGTGATGTTTCCATGGAAGTATACTTACCTCCCAACTCACCAAGTTATATATATTAAATACGTCCAGCTTTCTGTAGGTCAATCATACCTCAATAGTCTAAATTTTTTTCATATGAAGAGGTTATCTTCAAGTGAGTTTGTCAGTCTTGATATTCAGATCTCCCAAAATGATTGTCAGGTACATGGAATAGAAATTTCAAAAGGCAAATTGAAACCAGAGACCAGAATAGTATAATAATAGTCCATATAACTATCTATCTGTCTATCTATCATCTATCTATCTAGTATTTATTGACCTTTATTGACAGCTAATGGAGACTAAGCTATAAAGTGTAACATGTGCCTTTTTGTATTGAGAAGTAAAACTTGAAAGATATAGGAGTCCCAGAGACTTGAGATTAAAGAAGTCAATTTTGTCTTTCTTCTAAAACAAAAAAACAAAAACCCTGTGGGGGAAAGGAAACCCATTTTTTTAAAATCTAGGTTTCTTGCAGGTAGAATTTTAGCACCATACTGCACAAATTCTAAGGGGGCTTCCCTGGTGCCTCAGTTGGTAAAGAATCTGCCTGCAATGCAGGAGACTCAGGTTCAATCCCTGGGTTGGGAGGATCCCCTGGAGAAGAAACTGGCTACCCACTCCAGTATTCTTGCTTGGAAAATCCCATGGACATTCTAAGAGAGATCCCACATTCCAAGAGGCAAGATCCAGGATCCAGGCTTTTTTTTTTTTTTTTTTTTCGGTTCTAGAAGGATGTAACCAATTAGCTTCTCTTCAAGCTTGGCTGTAAAGTAACTTGGTTCTACTGATGGTGACCAGCAGGATTGGAAATACCTAGTTTTCCTGATTTGAGGAGATATATGAAATTCACTTTTTTCCCTTGGCCACTTTTCATACCCATATCTTTCACAAATATAGCAGTCAACTGCAGACTTTTCCTGCAAAGAATTGCCAGTAACTTATCTTACCACTTAGATCACAGGCCTTCAGTGACCAAAGAACACACGCCTGGGGCTGTGTTCAAGGAGAACACTTTAGAAACCATTAGATAGATCAAATGTGGGTGGCAGAATCACTGGGCTCCCGGATTCTCCTGTCCCCTCCCCACAGAGCAAGCACTGCCTTGGAGTTCTCTTTCTCAGATATAGTACCCGAGGCTACATGAGGGGTACTGGCCCCGAGATGGCAGCTCTCACAAGTAGAACTGCTGAGAAAGATTGCTAATTGACAAAGCTGACAAACTGAGGCTTTAGAATAGTTTGATCTTTTTTAAAGTCAAATCTTGGGCTTCCCAGGTGGTGCTAGGGGTAGAGAACCCGCCTACAAATGCAGGAGACCTAAGAGACTCGGGTTCAATCCCTACGCCAGGAAGATGCCCTGGAGGGGGGCATGACAATCCACTCCAGTATCCTTGCCTGGAGAATCCCCATGGACAGAGGAGACTGGCGGACTACAGTCCATAGGGTCTCAAAGAGTTGGACACGACTGAAACTACTTGGCACAAAGTCCAATCTTGGGGAAAATTATCCTGAATTAAGGATTCCTATCTAAGTGACAGGTGGTTAGGATTTTTCATATCTAAGGTAAACCAAAAGAGGAAAGTTCACCCATCTGGTCCAGAGAAGAGATACTAAAATAGGAACTAAGCCAAGGACAGATTATTTATCAGCTAGTCTGGATAGGAGAAGCCCTGTTTGTTGGCAACCCCAGGACCAACTCCAAGTTTGATGATTTGCTAGAAGGACTCACAAGACTCAGCATATGGCTGCACTGACAGCTAAGACTAATTCCAGTTGGATGCAGAGTAAAATCAGCAAAGCTGCCGGGAACAAGGTCTGGAGGAAACCACGTGCAAGCTTCCAAGAGTCCTCTCCCAGAAAGGCACACAGGATGTGCTCCAGCAACCAGTGGTGGCAACACATGGAAGTGTTGTCTACCAGTGAAGCTCATTAGATACCAAGCACCCAAGGGTTTTTTAACTGGGGCTAGTCATGTAAGTAGCCACCACCAACACGAACCAAAATTCCAGACTCAAGAAGGAAAGCAGGAGGGCGGTCTGCATAAACCTTATTCTTTTCCTGGTCCAAGGACAATGAAGCACCCTTATCATTAAGGGAAGTCTGATAACAGCACAGGGATCTGTTTACCAGTCAAGTTCCCAGATGCAAGCCAAGGCCAACCTTGAAAGCAGGCTTTTCTAAGGACACTGGTCTCAGGCCTGCTATGTAAACCCTATTTTGCACACTCTGTATCTTAGCCAACTGATCTGTAGTAGCTAAAGCCCACTTAAATTAACATGCAGTTAATCTTACTTTATGAAGTGAAACTGAAGTCTCTGTTATCAAAAGACTTCTTTGTGGATGGAATGAGTTGTGATCCAGGAGACAGGACCTATCCTTTTGAGTCCCCACTGTTCCACGTGGGCCAGGGTTCTGGTTTCTGTTTGTTTTTAAATGGGTACATTAGGAAGTCCTACCACTTGCCCTCACTAAACACTACTGGTCGTAGCAGACACGCCAGCACCCAGTGTCTCCAGTATTCTAATCTCTTGCAGGGCAAACTAGAATAGAAAATGCTCTCTGAATCTACTTTGCTTTAAGAAATGAACTAGTCTAAAATTGTTTTCTCCTAATGTTTACCCATTATTTAATATGTAAAAAGAAAAATACAGGTTAATATATTTTTTTCTTCCTTTCTAAAAATTTTTACTGGAGTATAGTTGATTTACAAGGCCGTGTTAGTTTCTGGTATGGCAAAGTGAATCAGGTATACCTATATCCACTCATTTTAGATTCTTTTCCCATGTAGGTTATTATAGTACTGAGTACACTTACCTGTGCTCTATAGTAGGGCCTTATTAGTTATCTATTTTAAACATAGTAGTGTGTCTGTGTTAATCCCAATTTATCCTTCTCCTTGCTTCCCCCCTCCAACCATAAATTTGTTTTCCACATCTGTGACTCTGTTTCTGTTTTATAAATAAGTTCATTTGTAGCATTTTTTTAGATTCCACATATAAGTGACCATCATGTGATGTCTGTCTTTCTCTGTCTGACTTACTTCACTTGCTTGCTAAGTCGCTTCAGTCATGTCCAACTCTGTGCGACCCCATAGACGGCAGCCCACCAGGTTCCCCCGTCCCTGGGATTCTCCAGGCAAGAACACTGGAGTGGGTTGCCATTTCCGTCTCCATTACTTCACTTAGTATGGAAAAATAACCAGAATAATTCTAAAATATTGCAATTTTTAAAATACTGAAATAACATTGAAAATTACATTAAAAATATAATTAATATAAGTAAAAAATTAAAATGATAAAAGATTTATATAAGTTGACGTGCTTAAAATAAAAGAATAAAATATGCAGTGGAATAATGCCATTAAGGAACTAAAGATTTAAAAGCATGAGGTAGGATAATCTAAAATAAATTAAGAGTAAATCAAACAAAAAAGATCTGGATTTTAAAAATAGTAAAACATAAAAAATGAAGGTAAGTTTAAAACACTCTGAACAAAGCAACAGGACTTCTTGAGCAGAGAGCGTTACAGATGCTCACTGGCCTCCCAGTTAGCCTAATCAGGTCTTGTGAGAATCAATTTGTCCAGGCAGAATATTCCAAGGAAAAGACCTATGAACAAGATATTTTATCAGCTCAAATTCTCCCAGTTAGATTTCCAGGCTGTCATGTGCAAACCTGTGAAAGCTGTTAAACCCTGGGGGAATATTGAGAATATGCTATTCTTTTTGAGTGATTAAGCCAGACAATGGGCTAAGTGCCATGAGTCTATAAATAAATCTATAAGGTATCTTACTATGTAGACCTCAGAGGTTTTAGGTAGATGAAACAGAGGTGAAGTGAAATGAGTTGTCCAAGCTCTTACATCTAGCAAGAGGGACAGCCCAGGTTTAAACACAGCCTTAATGCCAAAGCCCATCACCTAAACTTTTTGCCGTATTACATGTAACCAAACAGACTCTTTTAAATATGGCCTGATTGCTATGAAAGAACACATCAAAACAGAATACCAGACACAACAGGTTTGATTACTTTGAAAGTAGAACATGTTTCAAGGTAGGGAGTCTTAGAGACAGATATCTAAATTAATCATCTCTTGCTGAGTCTCAGCTCGTATGAAAAAACTAAAGAGGCCACAAATTCATACACTGGAATCTAATGAAAGATAAATTCTTGAAAATTTAAAAACTTGTTTTAATGTAGCATTGAAAAGATTAGGTGGCCAAAAGACAGAGTTCAGGTCTGCCACAGCCACTTGCCCATGTATCTTTTTTTTTTTTTTTTTTTTGCCCATGTATCTTTTGACATCCCTGAGCAAAGGCCATATAACAGTAGGCAACGTCTAATAAATAAGCCATTTAAGAATTTTTTATACAAATTCTTACATTGTCCTAATAATAAAACCTCCAAAATCACTGCGGATGGTGACTGCAGTCATGAAATTAAAAGATGCTTGCTCCTTGGAAGAAAAGCTATGACAAACCTAGACAGCATACTAAAAAGCAGAGAAATCAAAAAAAAAAAAAAAGGCAGAGAAATCACTTTGCCTACAAAGATCTGTATAGTCAAAGCTTTTTACAGTAGTCATGTACAGTAGTTTTTCCAGAAGTCATGTACAGATGTGGGAGTTGGACCAAAAAGAAGGCTGAGCACCGAAGAATTGATGCTTTCAAACTGTGATGCTGGAGAAGACTCTTGTGAGTTCCTTGGATTGCAAGAAGATCAAGCCAGTCAAGGAAAGATTGAGAGCAGCAGAAAAAGAGGGCAACAGAGGATGAGATAGTTGGATGGCATCACTGAATCAATGGACTTGGGTTTGAGCAAACCCTGGGAGATAGTGAAGGACAGGGAAGCCTGCTACACCACAGTCCATGGGTTCGCAAAGAATTGGACATGATTTAGTAACTGAACAACAACAACAAATAATACTAAGTCCTGGGCAATTCTTTTCCAAGTTGTTCTCTTAGTTTTAATGGGCTCAAACACTGTGCATTAATATACCTGACATATCAGAATTAGAATCCTACTTAATATTTCATTGGGCTTCCCTGGTGGCTCAGAGGGTAGAGCGTCTGCCTGCAATGTAGGAGACCCGGCTTCGATCCCCGGGTTGGGAAGATCCCCTGGAGAAGGAAATGGCAAGTCACTCCAGTATCGTTGCCTGGAGAATCCCATGGACAGAGGAGCCTGGTAGACTACAGTCCACAGGGTCACAAAGAGTCAGACGTGACTGAGCAACTTCATTTTCACTTAATATTTCATTGAAAGCATATGTTGTGATTTTAAGTCAATATTTTTATTTTTAAAAAGTAATATGATTCTTGTAAAAAAAAATAATCAGGACTGTACAGAGTAAAAGATTCAAACCCTCCTTTCCCTCAAATCTGCTAGCCTGAAGTAACTGTGATAACAGATCTGACTTTCAGAAATTTTTTTCTAAAGCATGTTCTGGAAAAAAAAAAAAAAAAGCATGTTCTGTACTTAAATAATGACTCTTATCTGAACACCCAAAATATTATGTGTTTTCTCTTGTTCCTGCACAAATATGCTCAGTGTTCCAAATGATGTTCTGGATAAAAATAGGCCCTGTACCCTCTTGTGAGTTATGCTTTAAGGCTTCTTCTTACATATTTTTCTGTGCCACGTAAGTCAACCCTTCTGGTGGTCAGCTTACTTTCCACCTTCTTCAGAAAGCCTTTCCTTACTGTGGCTTTGGTGAACTGTCATTTTTTTGCCCCTCACTGGACTGGGACACCCTTGGTTAAGCCTGTGCACCCTTTGTTACTTATCTCAGGTACCCCAACTCATAGAAGGATAGGTTGGACCCCTTTATTTCACTTCACCTTTTTTCATATTTTCTCTGTGCTGTGTTTAGTCCTTAGTTCAGTTCAGTTCAGTCGCTCAGTCGTGTCCGGCTCTTTGCAACCCCATGAATTGCAGCACACCAGGCCTCCCTGTCCATCACCAACTCCTGGAGTTTACCCAAACTCACGTCCATCGAGTTGGTGATGCCATCCAGCCATCTCATCCTCTGTCGTCCCCTTCTCTTCTTGCCCCCAATCCCTCCCAGCATCAGAGTCTTTTCCAATGAGTCAACTCTTCGCACAAGGTGGCCAAAGTACTGGAGTTTCAGCCTCAGCATCAGTCCTTCCAATGAACACCCAGGACTGATCTCCTTTAGAATGGACTGGTTGGATCTCCTTGCAGTCCATGAGACTCTCAAGAGTCTTCTCCAACACCACAGTTCAAAAGCATCAATTCTTCGGCGCTCAGCTTTCTTCACAGTCCAACTTTCACATCCATACATGACCACTGGAAAAACCATAGCCTTGACTAGACGGACCTTTGTTGGCAAAGTAATGTCTCTGCTTTTGAATATGCTGCCTACGTTGGTCATAACTTTCCTTCCAAGGAGTAAGCGTCTTTTAATTTCATGGCGGCAATCACCACCTACAGTGATTTTGGAGCCCCCAAAAATAAAGTCCGACACTGTTTCCACTGTTTCCCCATCTATTTCCCATGAAGTGATGGGACCAGATGCCATGATCTTCGTTTTCTGAATGGTGAGCTTTAAGCCAACTTTTCCACTCTCCTCTTTCACTTTCATCAAGAGGCTTTTTAGTTCCTCTTCACTTTCTGCCATAAGGGTGGTGTCATCTGCATATCTGAGGTTATTGATATTTCTCCCTGCAATCTTGTTTCCAGCTTGTGATTCATCCAGCCCAGCATTTCTCATGGTGTACTCTGCTATAAGTTAAATAAGCAGGGTGACAATATACAGCCTTGATGTACTCCTTTTCCTATTTGGAACCAGTCTGTTGTTTCATGTCCAGTTCAAACTGTTGTTTCCTGTTTCTCAAGAAACTGCCTCTTGAGAAACTCTGTTTCTCAGGTGGTCTGGTATTCCCATCTCTTTTAGAATTTTCCACAGTTTATTGTGATCCACACAGTCAAAGGCTTTGGCATAGTCAATAAAGCAGAAATAGAGGTTTTTCCAAAGAATAGCAAGGAGAGATAAGAAAGCCTTCCTCAGTTATCAATACAAAGAAAGAGATATCTTCAAGAAAATTAGAGATACCAAGGGAACATTTCATGCAAAGATGGGCTCGATAAAGGACAGAAATGGTATGGACCTAACAGAAGCAGAAGATATTAAGAAAAGGTGGCAAGAATACACAGAAGAACTGTATAAAAAAGAGCTTCACAATGAGAGCTTCACCAGATAATCATGATGGTGTGATCACTCACCTAGAGCCACACATCCTTGAATGTGAAGTCAAGTGGGCCTTAGAAAGCATCACTATGAACAAAGCTAGTGGAGGTGATGGAATACCAGTTGAGCTATTTCAAATCCTGAATGGTGATGCTGTGAAAGTGCTGCACTCAATGTGCCAGCACATTTGGAAAACTCAGCAGTGGCCACAGGATTGGAAAAAATCAGTTTTCATTCCAATCCCAAAGAAAGGCAATGCCAAAGAATGCTCAAACTACCGCACAATTGTACTCATCTCACACACTAGTAAAGTAATGCTCAAAATTCTCCAAGCCAGGCTTCAGCAACACGTGAACCATGAACTTCCAGATGTTCAAGCTGGTTTTAGAAAAGGCAGAGGAACCAGAGATCAAATTGCCAACATCTGCTGGATCACTGAAAAAGCAAGAGAGTTCCAGAAAAACATCTATTTCTGCTTAGTCCATAAGTCGCGTCCAATTCTTTGTAACTCCGTGGAATATAGTTTGCCAGGCTCTTCTGCCCATGGAATTTTCCAGGCAAGATTACTGGGTGAGTTGCCATTTACTACTCTGGGGGATCTTCTTGACTCATGGATTGAACCCTGGGTTCAATCTGCATTGGTAGGTGCAGATTGGTTTTCTGCATTGGTAGGTGGATTCTTTACCACTAACACCACCTGAGAAGCCCCTATTTTTCTCTGAGTGCTTCAGAAATTCAGAGCCATGGAAATTTTATTTTCTTAGGGAGACTCTTAGTCATTAGATCCAGAAGTCTAAGTGAAATCTGGTTTAGGACAGCTTTCTGCTGAAAGAAATTTGAGGAATCAGAAAGCATTTGGGAAAATTTAATGGGCCACTGTCTCTGGTGTCTTTGCTGGTCTATAAAGAATGGAGATGGTGAGAAAGGTGTCAAAGAAAATAACCTGTATTGACCCACAGAGATTGGAAAGTTGGCTATGTAGATTAATATTTCATTCATTTATTCAACAAAGCTCATGAGAGGCTGACAAGGAGTTATAGGTATAAAGTAAAAGCCCCTGTGCTCAAGTTCACAGTCTTGGGAGGAGCACAGACACCTTAGCAATCCGCATCCAGTTTGATGACACATTTTTCCTGGGAAACACTGACAGTCCTGAGGAGAGCAATGCGACTCAAACTGAAGGAGAGAATGTGGGCTGAGGAGGCTTCCCAGAGGAACAAGCATTTGTTGAGATGGTTTTGAGGACAGAAGGAGGTGTAGGATTAATGTTGGCATTATTTTTCCTAATTAAAAACCTGAATGTGTTCAGTTTGCAAGGAATTAGAGGAAACAACAATCTTGAGCCCAGTGGAGACAGCTGCTGCCATGGCTGCCTCCAGCTCTCTGCCCTGACACGGTCAGTCTATACTTTTGAAACTTGAAGGTAGGCTCCAGAGAAGAGGTGGTTTGCACGACAAAGGAACTGCCTGCTCCATCTTCACTGCTTTTCACAAGGGGACAAAATCGACTCAGGGAGGGGGCAGGGTTCTGTGTAGGAGGGGATCACAGGGACTGCAGGAAGAGAGGCATGGAAACGCTTTATCAAACAGTAGCTTTCCTGACACAATTTCCTCTGCTGGCTGCTTTAAAGGATGTATATAAATTTAACATCGTGCGTGTGTGCTAAGTCACTTCAGTGTCTAACTGAACAGTGTCTGACTCTTTGCGACCCCATGGATTGTAGCCTGCCAGGCTCCTCTGTCCATGGGATTCTCTAGCCAAGAATATTGGAGTGGGTTGCCACGCTCTCCTCCAGGGGATCTTTTCCGCTCAGGGGTTGAACCCGAGTCTCTTCTGTCTCCTTAATTAGCAAGCAGGTTCTTTACCACTAGTGACATCTGAGAAGCCAAGATTTAACATTATAACAATTGTTAAGTGAGATTTATATGGAACTATGATTCTAAATTCTGGCTGCATGAGAATCACCTGGGGAGTGTTTTAAAAATAGTGACACCAAGGTCTTACTTCAGAGTAATTATACAAGAAAGTGGGTTATGTGGCCTGAAATGGCTTTTTTGGCCTTTAAAAATGTTAAAAAAGAAACTTCATTAATTACTGGTGCACAGTAGGGTTAAGGAATTGAGTGGAGAAAGCCAAGGTTTCCAAGCATTTAACATTGCCTTTTAAACTAAGATTTTCAGCTGTTCAGGGTGGCTTTCAAAATCATGGTTTAGATTCAGAAACAGTAAACTAAATAGTGCCCCTCCTTAGCAGTTAACAACTATCTTGCTCAAGGTATCGTGCTGGGAACCCAAGGAAATAAAAAGAGAGAACCCAAGAGAATAAAAAGAAGGGGGACAAGGGTGGGAAGGCATCTTCTCCACGCCTTCATCTATGTCTTCAAGGAGTTCACAACCCACTTGGGGAAATTATCTAATCATGTGTTGGTTGCATTTTTTGCTTGTTTGTTTGTTTTTGGATTGTGAGAGATAGCCAACTTTAACTAGCTTAGGACCCAAGAAGCTTGTAGAATCCAAGGACCAGCAAGTGGTTGGACTTATGCTCGAGTTGGACCCAGGATTAAAGACCAGCAGGCGCACCATCTATCTCTGCACAAATAGTACGTCTGCTGGCACTGCTCTTGTTGCAACTTCAGTCACCCGGAGGCACTGGCTGCCTCTCACACTCAAGCCCACAGAGAATCACTCCGAATTTAATAGGCACCAGGCAAAGGAGGGGTTAGTTTTACGTTTAGTGTTTGAGGGACACCTGAGTGGAGGTGTGTACTATGCAGTCAGAAATGGATCAATGTCCTCGCCTCAAATTCCACGATGGGGTGGCTTCTAACACATATTCTGAAGCCTCTTTCACCAGGTTCCCTGGGCTGGCCCACTATCCAGAGAAAGTGTTCAAGGATTCAGTTCAGTTCAGTTCAGTTGCTCAGTCGTGTCCGACTCTTTGCGACCCCATGAATCGCAGCATGCCAGGCCTCCCTGTCTATCACCAACTCCCGAAGTTCACTCAGACTCACGTCCATCGAGTCAGTGATGCCATCCAGCATCTCATCCTCTGTCGTCCCCTTCTCCTCCTGCCCCCAATCCCTCCCAGCATCAGAGTCTTTTCCAATGAGTCAACTCTTCGCATGAGGTGGCCAAAGTTAGGAAATTAAAATAATATGCTAAGAAAAGAGCTTCTGGAAA
This sequence comes from Bos indicus, assembly GCF_029378745.1. NCBI lineage: Eukaryota > Metazoa > Chordata > Mammalia > Artiodactyla > Bovidae > Bos > Bos indicus. Next base: position 43,168,544 of record NC_091762.1, on the reverse strand, counting down.
CTGACAGCGATTGGGCACCTTATTTCTGAGATGAGGAAAATAAAAAATATTAGCTTTTCTAACCACCACTGATTGCCTCGATGAGGTAGAAATAGTAGCTTCTGGTCATCTTGTTTCCTAATTAATCTAATTTAGACTTTAAAATTACAAGGAAATTTCTTAGATTTTTCTTGTTATTTCAAGTGTGATCTTATCAGTCCGGCTGACCTCTAACTAAAGATGATGATAATTGTGATCATGAACCCAAAAGTGAATAATCTATTTTCTTTTCAGTGATATGTGAACACACACACAGAGCACTCTTTTAAATTGACCTCATCATTAAAATTGCCTAAAATATTCCTAAACACTTGAGAACGTGAAACTTTCCATCTAGTTCCTATTTCTCTCAGACAGAAATATGTTTTAAGAAGATTTTAAAAATAAACTATATTAAACCCCTTACTGGAAAAAAGTCACTTCTGGACAGAGACCAAGTCAAAGCAATTTTAGTTCAAATTGGTTTTCCTGGAAAAGTTGAAAATGTAGTTCAGAAAAGAAACGCCTTGGCAACTTTACAAATCAACAAAATCAGTCTACATATCCTCAACCACAGTAATTCTCAGTACTACTGAAGGAAAGAGTCTCCTGGCGAGCTTGTTAAAATGCAGATTTCAGGGTCCAGACTGTATTAATATTAATAGCTCTCCCGCAGACCTGGGTACTTTTGGTACAGGAGATTTGAAGATCACAGTTCAATTAACTGAAAAGACAAACACAGAGATTTATAAAAGTTGGTACCTGACTTGATATACCTGTTGCAGTTTTAGATTCAGCTTGGTGATATTTCAAAAACCCCATGCTGCTAATTGAAATTCCTGAGTGTGTGGTGGTGATTTCATCTGGATTTCTCATGACGATTGACCCTCTACTGACATAAGCCTTTTGGTTTAGCCATCATTGAAATCCTGTCTAAATAGGATAGAAAGAGAAAAATAGGAAGTGAGAAAAGTAGAAAGCCGTTGCCTACATTGACTGCGTTTATGCCCCGTGTTCTCAGGATGCATCAGGAAGGTTCACTTTCATGAGCCTGCCCAGGTTAGTTTACTTCTGACCACTAATTGCACTTTGTCTAGATCTTTCAGATCAGTAGATGAACAAACCACAATACTTCTAGGGCCTACAGTACTTGATTTGAGCTGTAGGTCCTTAGCTTTTCTTCATGGTGGTGGCTATGGTGTATTGATTTCAAGTTACTAAAGTTACTGCCCTGGTTTTAAGTGTACTCTCATGACCTCTCAATAAGGCATAACCACCCTCAAATTGCATATGTTTATATATATATGTGCCTTCTGATAGCTGGTATTTGGACTCTTTACCAGAGAGAAACAGATATTTCATAGAATCAAGCCTTAAAAACCACATACTCAGCAAACTACCCAAATACATTGAGTGTAGTTTGTATTTAGAAATAATACGGTTAATGTTTAGTCCAATAATTATGTAGTAGTCATCGTTCTTATTTCAGGAGACTGAATGACAACAAGGATAATATTGAGGTTTGTTAAAACAGTGGAAATATTTGAAATGTATATGTATGTGTTTATTTGGCCTTTAGAGGTTTGTTTGGGTGTTTTTTTTTTTTTTATCTTTAAAGGCAGTTAAATGTTTCTATTTTATTTCTTTTTCAATGGCATTATAGACTTTTTAAATGAAACAAAATTTAGTTGAAATAAATTTTTTCATCTCCAAAAAAAAAAAAAAAGTTGGTAGGATGAGAATGAGGAATTGTGTTAATGATGATGTTTTGCTTTGCTTCACTGATGGCTCAGTGAGTAAAGAATCTAAATGCAATGCAGGAGACACAGGAGATGTGAGTTCAGTCCCTGGGTCAGGAAGATCTCCTGGAAGGGGAAATGATGGCCCACTCCAATACTCTTGCCTAGAGAATCCCATGGACAGAGGAGCCTGGTGACCTACAGTCCATGGGGCCACAAAGAGCTGGACGTGACTAAACACACACACATATTTTGTTATGAAGCTATTTTGTTATAAGCTAAACACAACTTATCTCTTAGCCCCCCTCAGCAGGGCCAGCTGACTTAATGTCATAGGACAACCTGGTTTGAGGCACAGATCTGTCACTCTGTGTGTGACATTGGGTAAGTCATTCACTGTCTTTGGGTTTCAGTTTTCTTTTCTGTAAAGTGAGGTGACTGGATGATATCAGTGGTCCTTAACCTTTTTGAGATGTGTCTCCTTTGAGCAGCTAAGAAAATTCTTCCATTTTTTTCTCCAGAAAAGTACACAAATACACTTGCACAAGTACACGTGCATTTTTGCACACAAATTTAGGGAGGGTCACAATTCCCTTAACATGCTTACAGGGACTTCCTGAGCCAGTGATGCTCAGAACTGGAGAAATGGCTCATCTCAACTATGCCTCATACCCCCTCCCATTCAGATTTGTTCCACTGGGGCATCTCCACTCCCTGCCCCATGTGGGGCATCACCTCTGTCAACGACAGGCATGGCACTTCATGAAGCTGCATAAATCCAATCATTAAAAGACTCTACAGAAGTAGGTGACATGATCTTCAATTTATAAATGAGAAAACGGAGGTTTGTAAAGGTGAAATCACTTGTCCGAGGTCACATGCTTGTAACAAACAGGCTCTGGATCTGACGCTGAGCTCTTAACCTCTCTGCTGGATAATTCTTTGTTGTGGGGTCTGTCCTGTGCCCTGTGAGATGTTGAACAGCATCCCTGGCCTCTACCCATTAGATGCCAATAATGTCCTGCCTCTCCCAAATTGTGACAACCAAAAGTGTCTCTAGATATCACCAAATATACCCTGGTGTGCAAACTAGCCCCCAGCAGAGAACCACATTACGTTCTCCTGATTACATTACTACAGTGAGCTGCAGTCACTGGGGAGGAAATAGGGACTCTGAGGACAGGAGAAAAGTTAAGAACCATGATGCCAAGCTCTCACGTACTTCAGGAAGGAACAAACCATAGGTCATTTCCAGCTTCAAGATTCCCTAAATTCTTAATTTCTAAAAATGTTCCTGTTGAGCTTTAATGTAATGGTAAAATGCTTGTGTGCAGCTGAGTTACTCCTAAATTTGGCTGTGAGACAACAAAAGCTGTTGCTCTTTGAACAACCTCTCCTACAGGCCAAACTGGCCTGTACCAACATGATTCCCAGAGAGGAATGCCAAGGTCTGAGGAAATACAGCTGGGATTTGAAATGGGATGTCAGATGGCCTCAGTGTTGTGTTTAGCAAGGCTGCCCTGTGGCTTGGCTGGCAGCAGACAGGGGAGGCACAGGAAATGAGAAGTTTGTCATTTTTGCCACTTACTGGTTGCTTTCCCAAAGCACTTGAAACGGTTGCTAGACCCAACTGGTCCAACTGAGACAGTTATTTGATCCGGTTTGGGGGATTATGAAATTGAGAGCTAGAAAAGTCAATATTGGATGCTGTTGGGGGCGGGTGTGGGGTTATATGAGGGGGACTGTTATACACAAAAGTTCTATTTAAAAATAATCTAGTGGATTATTATATTTAAAATGGCTAACCAACAAGGTCCTACCAGAGAGCACATGGAACTCTGCTCAAAAGTTATGTGGCAGCCTGGATGGGAGGGGGTTTGGGGGAGAATGGATACATGTATATGTATGGCTGAATTCCTTCACTGTCCACCTGAAAATGTCAGGACATTGTTAATCGGCTGTACCCCATTACAAAATAAAAAGTTAAAAACATTAAAAAAAACATGGAAGAAAATAATCTAGTGGAACAAAGCACGAAGATACGGTTACAGGAAGCTTTTAAAGTGTTTGAGAAAAATCTCAATGCTTTGCAGATTGACTGATGGTGGTTGTATCTCCTGAGAAGGAAATTGAGATTCAAATTCCAGCCCTACATATCAAAGGTTCCCAAGAGACCTATTCAGTAAACAAATGTTTACGTATTTACAACGTGTCAGACACTCTGATCAAAAACAGAGCCTGGCCCTGGACTAGGTTTCAGTCTGGAGAGGGAATGACCATAGCCAGGAAGCTCGGCTGTAGCAGCGATATGCTCAGGCACTTTGGGGGGCACCCAGGCTACACAGTCCGTCATGGAGATCCAGAAAGACTTCCTAATGAAGTCTGAGTTCAGTAAGACTTAGCTGGGCAAGGGTGGGGGCAGATTGTGGAGACAGCCTGGGAATAGCAGGTACTGAACAAATGGAGATGCTTGGATGGGAAGGAGAGGAGATTCTGGGGCACTCTTGGGGAGGGCACGCCCACAGCGAGGCTGGAGCAGAGGTTGGGGAGAGAGGTGGGTGGGGTGGAAAGATGAGGTTGTGTTGGGATTTAGCTGGGACGGTTTTAAGATTTCTGCAGACCTCGACCGTTTTGAAAGCCCCGTCATATCGAACATGAAAATGTATCCTGATTCCATCTTAAACTAATTTACAAGTAACAATGAGTTGAATTTCTGTTGACTCTTTAATAGCTTGCTCCTTTCTATTTCAAAGTTTTCTTTTTGTATTTCAGAGCAAGTAATTTTTTTTCCCCCCAAATACCAAACCTCTTCAAAGGGTATTGAAAAGCTGATACGCTGCTCTAGGCACCATGCTTATAGGGCTGTAATCACAATTCTTTGTTTTAAACTTGCAGGTTTAAACCTGCATAAAGCTGATAACTGCCCCCTCCACTGCCCAGTGTCCATTCTCTCCCTTCTCCCTTCAGCAGGCCTGAGAGCACTCAGTTAGAGTGGCCCCAGCTTCTCTTGCAGCAAGGAACAGCCATGTGACCAAAGTTTTGGCCACTGGGGTGTGAGCAGAAGCGACCTGTGAAATTTTCCGTTCATATATTTAAAAAGGAAGCTGTCTGCCCCTCTTTCTTTTTATCCCATCTCTACCAGCTGAGTATGGGAATATGTATGGGAATATGGACATGGTAGTTGCGGGGGCGGGGGGGATATTCTTGCCTAGAGAATTGCATGCATTGGAGAAGGAAATGGCAACCCACTCCAGTATTCTTGCCTGGAGAATCCCAGGGACAGAGGAGCCTGGTGGGCTTCTGTCTATAAGGTCACACAAAGTCGGACACGACTGATGCGACTTAGCAGCAGCAGCAGTTGGGGGAAATGTCAGCCACATAGACAGGGGTAATACTCCAGGGCAGTGGCTCTTGAACTGTAGCATCAGAGTCACCTGGAGGGCTTGTTAACACACAGATCGCTGGGCCCCATAACCAGGAATTATGAGTCACTGGGTCTGAATCATTCCTAACAAGTTTCCAGGGGATGCTGATGCTGCTGGTAGGGAACCACACTTTGAACACTATCCCCTAAAGGGTGGTGGAGCACTAAGAAGATACTTGGGTGTCTGGACAACGCTGGGGGGGCAAGGGGGTAGAGATCTGTCTTCCATCTGGACTGCTTGTTTTTTTCTTGAAACCTCTATCGCTTTGGGTCTTGTTACATCAGCTTAATCTACAGCAGCTAATCCATGTTAAGTATATTAAGCTTTGCCCAGGGAGGTAGTATACTGTGTGACTGAGTATGGGGAGCGTGTGCATGCTCAGTCGTGTCCGACTCTTTGTGATCCAATGGACTGTATGTAGCCCGCCAGGCTCCTCTGTTCATGGGATTCTTCAGGTAAGAATACTGGAGTGGGTTTCCATGCCCTCCTCCAGGGGTCTTCCCAATCCAGGGATCAAATCTGTGGCTCCTTTGACTCCTGCGTTACAGGTAGATTCTTTTCTGCTGAGCCACGGGGAAACCCTTGAGTATGGGGAACTGGATTTGCATCTCAGTTATGCCACTTCCTTAGCTTCCTAGATTTGGAGTAAGTTCTTTAACCTCTTGTGACTCTGTTTTCCCATCTATTAAGTGGATTTAAGTGGACAAGTTTCCCTAAACCTCACACACCCTTTCTAGACCATGTTCATCACCAGGACCACAGAACTCTGTGCCCAAGGGCCATGAATGCACTTCCATGAGCTGTATGAACATCTTCTCTGGCGCTGCCCTTCTGATGACTGCCTGTGCCTTCCAGGTACCACCCTAGGTCTGAGATGTTACCACGGAGTGACTGTAGGACAAAGATGTGAGTGAAACTTGAATGGGCAGGCTGGCAAGTCCTGTGTTAAAATGAGGCCTCTCTGGCGTGTGATGATTGAACAGAGAGTGCGGAAAAAACAAGGGGGGTGGCAGGTGAACTGTGGGCCAGAGGCAAGCTCTCCAAGTTGTCACATTTCAGTGGCATGGAATAATTTATAAATCTGAGAATTCTAGATTTGAGAGTAGCTTTTCAGTATATTTGTCAAGATAGGAGAATAGAGCATATTTTATTTAACAGTTTGATAGCTTGATTTATGATTTTAAAATATTTAGATGTATGGCCTATGGACTTCTATCTGGACTCCTTGGCCTGCAAATTTAAGCCCAAGCCTGGTTACTGTGTTGGCCTGGCATGAAGACTAAATAAAAGAAGACATGAAAAATACTCAAAACAATGGTACACGTGGTATGTGTGCACCATTAGCAATGATGGTACTTAATTCTCTTGAGGGCAACATGGACCTCATGAAAGACTTAAAGCAGAATACGGCATTTGCTTACTATGTTTTCTACAAATATTGACTAAGGCTCTACTCTGTGCCTGGCATTGTTCTGGGAGCTGCCAATAAGAGTGGTGAACAAAATAAAGCTCTATTTCCAATGAATGTATATTAGAGTGGGGGGGGGGTGGTTAAACAGATAAAAATAACTATTTTATCTTTAAGATTCAAGTGATGGGTTTTGGTTTTAGAAAGATCATACTGGCTGGAGGGAGGTAAGATTGCACTTAGAGTCAGGAGCTTGTCGGGATAATTCAAAGAAGAGATGGGCTTCCCAGGTGGCTCAGCAGTAAAGCATCCAGCTGCCAATGCAGGAGACACAAGAGACTTGGGTTCGTCCCTGGATCTGGAAGATCTCCTGGAGAAGGAAATGCCAACCTACTCCAGTATTCTTGTCTGGAAATTTCCGTGGACAGAGGAGCCTGGTGGGGTCCATGGGGTCTCAAAGAGCTGGACATGACTGAGCACACATACACACAAAGAAGAGATGATGGTTGTCTGATGCCAGGTAGTGGAAGAGTGAATAAAGATCAGTGAAAAGAGTAAAAAAAGATTAACCTAGTAGAATGATGGCACTTGGTGATTAATGGATATTGGGAGTAAGACTGAAAATAGGAATCAAGGGTGACAGCTAGGATTCTGAGGTACCGGGATACTGGTGATGCTGGTCGCTGAGATTTAGATAGAACACAGGAGAAGAAATGAATTTGGAGAGGAGGAGGTTTTGGAGATTTGGGGTTTCAAATGCCCATAGAGCACCGACGTGGAGATGTCCGTAGGCAGTTTTATATCTGGGCAGATCTTTGGCCAGTTAGAAAGTGTCTCAGTGGTGATAGCCAAAAGCAGCATGGTGCAAGCATTCAATGGGAATGTAGAGGCAGAAGTAGTGAGGAAGTAGAAGCAAAAAGACAGCAGTTTTGTCAGGAGTGTGTGAGCTGTGCAGGCTCCCTGAGAAGGAGGTGAAGTGCAAGGAAACTTTGGTGGTTTAGTTGCTAAGTCGTGTCTGACTCTTGCAACCTTATGGATTGTAGCCCACCAGGCTCCTCTGTCCATGGGATTTTCTAGGGAAGAATACTGGAGTGGCTTGCCATTTCCTTCTCCAGGGGATTTTCCCGACCCAGGTATCGAGCCTGGGTCTCTTGCACTTCAGGCAGATTCTTTACCAACTGAGCTACCAGGGAAGACCTACTTGTAATGAAATTGACATTTCTGTAAGGCCAATGGAAAGCAAGCAGTGGAGGGTAGATTGGAGATTCATCAGATGGGGTAGTTCACAGAGCAAGTTGCTGCAGGGGTAGGAGGAAAGAAATTCTAATGAAAACTATTGACTGTTTCACCATGGAGAAAAACAAATGAAATCATTTATATATTCATTTATGGGCTTCCCTGGTGGCTCAGTGGTTAAGAATCTACCTGCCAATGCAGGAGATGAGGGTTCGATCCCTCGGTTGCGAAGATCTGGAGAAGGAAATGGCAACCCATTCCAGTATTCTAGCCTGGGAACTCCCATGGACAAAGAAGCCTGGTGGGCTACAGTCCATGTGGTCACAAAAACATCAGACGTGGCTTAGTGACTAAACAACAACAACAAACCCTTATCCATTTGTTGATTCAATAACAAGTATATTAATTCTAACTGAATACTGTTCTGACGCTGGAAATAAGATAGAAAAAAACTCTCACCCTATATCATGTAAGTTCAGTAGCTTAAAACAAAAACAAACCCCCAAACAAAAACTGGGCCCCTGCCAGGCCAGGGCTAAACAGGCAGGGTCTTGGCAGAAGTGTATGTGATTGCAATACACCTGAGTCCCCCAGCAGAGATTTCACTCACTCCCATGTAAGGCAGCAACAACTGGACCAAGAACCTGGACTCTGAATCCCCCTGATGTGAAAGAAACTTTTTATTTCAGCAAGTTTTAACTATTAATGATTAGAGGCTCTCTTGCAAGCTCATTGCCCTTGCTGTTCTGAAAGCCTTAAATAACAACAGATAAAAGACACTGGCAAAAAATCCCCCAACTCAACTATTCCATTTAGATATCATCTAAATGGACTAAATTCATTAGGTCCTGCTTAATCCTACCCCCATATTAATGGGGTTAATAGTCAATAGACTATAGTTAATAGACTATTAACTATTAATGAGTTAGTAGTCATTAACAGTTTTTGAAGGACAGGCAGGGAAGCAAAGGAGGGGCATCTTGTGCTTCATCCTAAACAGGCACCCTGAGGAACACACTGGAAAAAACTCCTGCCACGTGACCTGAGACTACATTACATGTTAGACAGAGAAGATATATTTCAAGTGTCAGAGGAGGGTGGAGATATGTCAAATTTATGCATGGGCATTCAGAGAAAGTTCGAACACAAAGGGCCTTGGAAGTCTCCGAGTGAAATTCCTTATTTGACAAGATGAAAACAATCCATCACAAGGCCATTTGATAGATGTCCAGCTAGAACCCAAGTGTCCTGAAAACCCACCTAGCATTTTTTTCTGTCATGTTTCTGAGTTAAATTTTCAAATAAATGACTTTCCCAGTGAAAAATGATTTCTGGAGGGTGATGACTTTTATGAAAAATTTCGCCTGTGGAAGATTTCAACATCAGACTGCAGATCTCTAAGACCATAGGATCAAAAATTCTGCGGTAAAAACAGATCACTCTGTTCTTTATGGTGTGGATCATTCAAGCCCCTTGCTTTCCCCCCAGAAACCCACTGGTATGTAACCTTCTGACCAATTCATTTTTACCCTCTATTTCATTACTGAAACAGAAGCCACACTCTAGAAAGGAGTTTGGTGATGAGAAAGAAAAATGAAATTTTGATTGCAATTAAGACTTGAAGACTTTCTGTATATTACAACCCATATCTCACCTTACCAAAGAAAAAGTGAATTTCAATTAGGACATAAAGTAATTCTCTCTGAAACTGTGGGATGGAAAGATCAGCCCTGGGTCTTAGGAGTATATTTATGTCTCAGAAAAATCTCATCCCCAGGATGCATCAGACTAAGATGAAATACATTGGGGTATATTACATTTTATTCTAGCATTGATGGAACGGGGGTGGGGGTGGGAAAGGAAAGAAAAATGAAGCAAGGTGAAAAATAGGGCGATTGAGAGACAGAAAAGACAGAGAAACTTGTTAATTACAGGACTTTCTGAGCAAGATATTTTTCTTCCCTTTCACAAGTTAGAAGCTATGAATAATTCATACCAGCATGGAAAGGCTGCCTTTTCCCTGGGTGATGTATAACTGAGCAGGAGAGAGCTTCGAGTGGGTTCACCGCATCAGCCACCACTCTAGCTTCTGAGCACGGGGGTGCTCTCCTCTTGAGCTCAGCTTCTGCTTTTGCAGACAAGCACCCTTACTGCTGCTGCTGCTGCCTGCCTACCTGCCCACCCGCCCCGGCTTGCAGCCTGCCACTTCACTTTCTCCAGCCCTGCTGCCAGCTGAGGAGTCTCCCTGCAGCTGCTGGCTTCTGCCTAGGGCCATGTGTGGATGCTGCACTGGGAAGGAGGCACTTGCCCCTGGCGCTGATCCCAGCTGAGTTTCTCCTGTTGATTGCAGGACCGCAGATGCTGCTGCTGAGGAGGTATTTGCTGGCCTCCCTTCCTCTGCTACCCACCAGCTAAGGACCAGCCAGAAAGTAAGATACCCCCAACCCCTTTCCCTCTGGCATTTCCCCCAGCTGGCATATCTCTGCTTTCTCATGGAAACTAGGGGCTCCATCTGCCATTCCCACGTGTGTATATGTGTGTGTATTTAGGGGGTGAAGGGGCGATTGAGGGACAGGGATTGTATTGTTCTGTCCCAAGGCTTCCCTGGTGCCTGCTGAGTGCAAAGAGGCCTTTCTCGGCACTGGAGACATTTTCGAGGCAGGCACTTGTCATTTGCCACCCCCGTTCTCCTCGAGCTCCCTCTACCCCCTTCCCCAGCCCATTATTCTGCCACAGCCTTTTGTGTCGGTGGCAGAGGGCTGAAGGAAGGTCTCTGCCTTCCCTGCAGGAGGGCATCAGGATGGGCCGCGCTGCGAGAAACCGACGCTAGCCAGCGAGGTGTGAAGAGTTGGCCAGAATGACCAACTCTTCCACGTCCACCTCCTCCACCACCGGGGGATCGCTGCTGCTGCTCTGCGAGGAAGAGGAGTCGTGGGCGGGCCGACGCATCCCCGTGTCCCTCCTGTACTCGGGGCTGGCCATCGGGGGCACGCTGGCCAACGGCATGGTCATCTATCTCGTGTCGTCCTTCCGAAAGCTTCAGACGACCAGCAACGCTTTCATCGTGAACGGTTGCGCCGCCGATCTCAGCGTCTGCGCCCTCTGGATGCCGCAGGAGGCGGTGCTCGGGCTCCTGCCCGCGGGCTCCGTTGAGCCCCCCGGGGATTGGGACGGCGCCGGGGGCAGCTACCGCCTGCTGCGGGGCGGGCTGCTGGGCCTCGGGCTCACCGTGTCCCTCTTGTCCCACTGCCTGGTGGCCCTGAACCGCTACCTGCTCATCACCCGGGCGCCCGCCACCTACCAGGCGCTGTACCAGCGGCGCCACACGGCGGGCATGCTGGCGCTGTCCTGGGCGCTAGCCCTGGGCCTCGTGCTGCTGCTCCCGCCCTGGGCGCCGCGTCCGGGCGCCGCGCCCCCGCGCGTCCACTACCCGGCGCTGCTGGCCGCCGGGGCGCTGTTGGCGCAGACGGCGCTGCTGCTGCACTGCTACCTGGGCATCGTGCGCCGCGTGCGCGTCAGCGTCAAGCGGGTCAGCGTCCTCAACTTCCACCTGCTGCACCAGCTGCCCGGCTGCGCCGCCGCCGCCGCCGCCTTCCCGGGCGCCCCGCACGCGCCGGGCCCGGGTGGTGCTCAGCTCCCGGCGCAGGCTCAGCCCCTGCCCGCGGCGTTGCACCCGCGGCGGGCGCAGCGGCGTCTCAGCGGCCTGTCGGTGCTGCTGCTCTGCTGCGTCTTCCTGCTGGCCACGCAGCCGCTGGTGTGGGTGAGCCTGGCCAGCGGCTTCTCGCTGCCCGTGCCCTGGGGCGTGCAGGCGGCCAGTTGGCTCCTGTGCTGTGCCCTGTCCGCGCTCAACCCGCTACTCTACACGTGGAGGAACGAAGAGTTCCGCCGCTCCGTGCGCTCTGTCCTGCCTGGCATCGGCGACGCGGCGGCCGCTGCTGCCGCCGCCACGGCCGTGCCCGCGGTGTCCCAAGCTCAGCTGGGCACTCGCGCCGCCGGCCAGCACTGGTGACCCGGGAAGGGCGCTCGGGAAGCGGAGATGCCCGCCTTCCAATGGCCTTGGTCACCACCGCCTCCTGCCCTTGGAAAGTATCCCCAGCCTGAACGAAGACTCCTGCGGGCGAAGCTCAATAATAAATCGGTGCGAAGATTTCGCCTTCGACCCCAGTGGGATACCTGAACCGAGGTTTCAGTGTACATGTGGGCCGCGAAGTCATTTTCGACGGCCACCTGATTTTTACCCTTTGTTTCCGTGTATTAGAGAAATCCTAAAGTCAGAACACCGGAAACTTCAGGAACTTGCACACTGACTTTTCGAAAGAACCGGTTAATTTCTTTTAACAGTTTTGGAAAAAACAGCTTTGTGACCTTGATTACCATTCCCACCTTCATCGTCTTACGATGTATCTAAAGCGCCTTGAGTGCATTAGCCAAAGGGAATAATATTGATGAAGGAAATAATATTTATAAAGCATTTGAGAAAGTAACCTATCTTTAATGATGCTTCTGTTACAATTTAGCCTTTCTATATTGACCTGAAGAATGAAGCCACAGATATGCACACCAGTAAGTTGCCATTAAGACCTCAGGCCCTTTGTTCTTAAAAGGGTTTTTATAAAGTAAAATCATTCCCGGATGAGACAGAATCTTAGCCAGTGAGGAGGGAAACCCTCAGATTTATTATTTTACATTCCCCTTTGCACTTCTAAGACTGAAAATGGACATTAAGTGTTAAAGTGACAGGTTTCCATTGTGTTGATTGATGGTCTGAGCCAGCTCTGGAATGTTGAAAACAATAAGGGCGCTATCTATTTTAGGTACCAGTGTCAGGTTTTCTGTGGCATGCACATTTGTTGTTACCCTCATTTTGTCATCGATTTACCTGCCTTGTGAGTGTGATTGCGGCTGTGAACTTTCTGTACTATAATGGTTGCTAAGGAGAATAAGTCCTTCTGTTTTCTCTTTAACATTTAAAATATCTCAATGCACCTGATTTAATTAAACACGACTAACACCATGATTGCATAGCTAATATTAACCTCTATTGCATGCTCCTAGATGCTAGAACTTACTGAGCATGTGGTATACTAAAGCAATACCCATTGGACAAGGACATTGTACTTCTTCCAGACACCAGAAGAAGCAGCCATCAATTATATGAAAAGAGACATAGAGACACCTCTGGCTATCAAGAATTCTCGTCTTGACTCAATTTATGAGAAAACTCTCAGGTGGGACTTTATCTTGCAAATGAACCACTCTGCAAAGCCACCTGTGCTTTTTTAGGGTTTAGACAAGCCACACGTTAGAAAGTAATAATTTTTTTATGTAGGTCATATGTATTACCATGACACTTAACATTGATATCATATATGTTAAAGAAGGTATAATGAACTCAGTTATAAAAAGGAACAGTTCAAGTGGGAATCTGTTCTAAAGTGTATAATTTGAGGCTTGCCATTTTCATCTCTTTTAGTAAATTTATTTAGGGATGTTCAATATTTGAAATGCAAAGCTGTGTGAAATCACTATAAAATTAAAATGAGAGAAAAGTAGTAAAATAATCAGTTACCAGCAATTCTGACTGCTGCTCACTACATCCAGTCTGGGGCTGAGCAGCCTCGACTGTGTAATTCAGGAACCAAATTGTTGGCCTCCTGGACGTTTGTAGGCCAGGAGAGTGGGAACACTTGTACATTTGAATAATTATGGGAGTGGCAGGAAACTTTGACATGTTTGCAGAAAAACAAAACAGATGTGTTCATCACCAGTAGTCAGCAGTCATTTTATTAATCTAATCCCTTTGTGCATGCATCATTTCTCTCTTACTAAGGTTTCATCTGCTCCCATTTTTCTGGATTTAAATACTTAATTAAAGTTCAGACAACTCTTCCTCTGTCTGTTTTTTTCTTGTCTCTGGTCTTCTTGAATAGCTCTTTGAGAGCACTGTAACAGATGACACTGTATCCCAAAGCACTGGTGATAAAAGCGACTTCTTGGTTCTGGCTTTATTTGATTCTACATTTAGTTTCTAAATTTATTTCTATCTTCTATAACTAAATAGGATACATATGCCAGCATTGAAAAGAAACAGCTATTATTTCCTTTCTGTAAGTGTAACTGATTTGGGGGAAAGGCTGCAACAACAGAGAACTGAATTTTACTTTTTTTGTGGGGAGGGGGCTGGGGGACACTTGTCTAAGTTCCTTATCGAAAGGTTTTCTTTTAATTAGGCCTTTATCCTTGTTTCACACGGTAGATGCTACAAACGATTTTCCCCGCTATTCCTGCAAACAGTTGCCAAGCACATAAACTTAGCTTTTCAAGTATCCAATATCTTGGAGTGTTTCTGGCTAACACAGAACCGCCTTTGCTGGCTCAGTGCCATGTGGGAGACCTACTTCAGGTTGTATTTACTGGTAATTAACTCCAGAGGACTGATTCACTTTTAATTTAGAAGTAGAAATGACGTGTCTAAAAATGCCTTATTCAGGCAAGAGCTGGGAGTTGGAGTTACTGCTTTTACAAATTAAGTTAATGAAGATTGTGTTCTGTTTAAATGAAACTACATATTATCCACTCAGGAATGCAAAGTCCTAATTGCTGTTGTGGGCTGTCCTGCTTCGCTTTTTCTACTTTTTTTCTTTAGGTATATGCCTGTTAAGACATATAGCACACTCCCCACCCACCCATCCTTGCACTTTAATGGCTAAATTCTAGGATGTAATAGGTATTACTCCTAGTGCTTTCCTGCTTCCAAAATGAAAATATGTGCTTAAACAATAATTCTGTTTTGTACACAGGCATCCACGGATGTTTTTCTTTGTTTTTTTTTTTTTTTTTTTTTTAATACTATAGAGCTTTAACTCTCTGATAGAGAAAACCCTTGAAAAGATCTGCTTACCAAAGAAACGTGGGTCTGCTCTGGCCTCCTGGTTCAATGCAAGTCTGTTCTGACAACAGCTGAATTGGCCAGCTTCATTGTTTTCCACGTGGCCTTTATTCCATTCTCCCAGGGACTCAGACACTGCTCATCTGGCTCAATGGCAGTCCAGGGAGCTGACCTGACAAAAGGCGTCAGTGGCATAAACTTAAATTCAAGAACGCTGAGAAAAATTGTAGATGTCCCTCACTTTCAAAAGCCTGCCCTTAATGTTTCTCGGGTGTTGGGGGTAAGAATGGATCTCTGGGTAGGAGCTCTTGGCTTGCAGAAACAAGGCTGGGGGGACCCTTTCTTTCTGCCTTTCCTCTCCTAATCAGTATGCTGAGTGAGGGGACCCCCTGTGTGGACTCAGCCCAGGTCCTATCTCTGCACACCTCTGCCTCTCAACCAGCCATCTTGCCCAACTCCAGGATCTATGACACGCATACAGGGAGTAGAGCAGAAGTGACCTCAAGCCATTTAGAAAGGGAATTCTGGGGGTCTGGGTACCAGGGCAAGGCACAGGCTCTGCCTGGGGGAGGGCACATTTCCTTGGCTCCCCTTTCTATGTGGTAAAGGAATTAGCCAGAGGAGGGTGGGAGCAGGTTCTTTAAAGCACAGGACCCAGACTGGGACCCTCAGTATCTCTAACCTAAGGGCAATTCTGCTTTCATATACTTCCTCCTTGGGTATCCTTTCCTAGCTCCTCCCACCTTAAACAGGTGCAGCATACACATTTTCTCCAGGTACTTAATCACATCAAGCCTATTGCTGTCAGTAAGGAGGATGGTGGGGAGGGAGAGGGAAGGGTACCAATGAAACCAGGGAGGTCAGATGTTGATGGTTATTGAAAGGGCATAATGGGTAACTGGGATGTTTTGCACAGTTCTCTTTACTGTGTGTATCTTTGAAATTTTTCATAATGAAAAGTTTAAAGAAAAGTGAAGCCAAGGAAGAAGTAAGGAAGAAAGAGAAAAAGTCGGGAAAGAACAATAATTAAGGTACCTAAGGTTATGTGGCAACTTAAAAGGAGGAGCTGGGATTCAAAGTTTTGTCTGAATCCAGAGTGTGAGAGAGCATGCAAGCATGACAGCGCATAACTACTGTGCTGTCAGATACGATCAGAGTTTTTAATCAAGTGTGGCTCCCTCTCTATGATGCGCTGTTGTTGTTCAATCACCCAGCTGCGTTCGACTCTTTTCGATCCCATGGACTGCAGCATGTCAGGCCTCTCTGTCCCTCACTATCTCCTGAAGTTTACCCAAGTTCATGTACATTGCATCACTGATTCCAGGATGTGACCATTCTCTAATCCCCCCCCCCCCTCCTACTTGTACCTGTCACTATAGCCTGCTTGTTCTCTGCACTGCCTTCTAAACGTGGCCCATGTTGTGTCTGTAACTTGTTCATTCAAGGACCTCGCTAGTGTCACCTCGCATCTCATCACTTACCCAACCCTCATCCTTCCTTCCTGGAAGGTTCCCTTTGTTTCTCCCCATCGTCAGAGCTCCTCTAGTCATAATCTCTGCCCCTACAGCCCTCCCACACCTCTCTGATCTTACCACATACTCCCTTGTGTTACCTCTGCCATTATGTCTGTGACATCTCTGAAACTAGATAGGAAAGTTTTTTTTTTTTTTGGTTTATTTTTTATTTCTTCATTTTTTAGAGCAAATACTGCCTTTTATCTTTTGCTGTTGTTGTTATTGTTCAGTCACTCAGTTGTGTCCAACTGTTTGTGACCTCCTTGTCCAGGCCTCCCTGTCCTTCCCCACCTCCTGGAGCTTGCCCAAACTCATGTCCATTGAGTCAGTGATGCCATCTAACCATCTTATCCCCTGTTGTCCCCTTTTCTTCCTGCCTTCAATCTTTCCCAGCATCAGGGTCTTTTCTAATGAGTCAGTTCTTCCCATCAGGTGGCCAAAGTATTAGAGCTTCAGCTTCAGCTTCAGCATCAGTCCTTCCAATGAATACTCAGGACTGATTTCCTTTAGGATGGACTGGTTGGATCTCCTAGCAGTCCAAGGGACTCTCTTGTGGTTGGTTTCTATGAAAGGGAACTCCTGCTGGTGTGGAGCAGACAGAGGTGAGAGCAGTCCTCAGGCTTCCTCAAACATCAGGACTCGAGTGGTGGGACTATTTCCATATTATGGTCAGAACATACTGGGGTCTGAAAGTGGCCAGGAAATAGCACCCCCTCTTCACTCACTGAGTTTTGGACCATGTGATACATAAGAACATGTATGTACATGGTGACCCACAGTATCACCTGTATATTGACGAAGTTTCATTTAGAGGACGTAACTAAATGTAAAGCCTGAGATGGGCTTACTAATGCCCTCCCTACCAGTCTGGTCCTTGGAAGAAGCAAGTCAACTGGCTCTCACTGGTCCAGGTGAGAAGGAGGAAGACAGCACATCTCTTGGGCTCAAGACCTTGTTAAACTAGCTCTACTCTGAGAACTTGGCTGGTGGCTGTTGCCTATCCCCTTCACCTGCAAGGGATAGATTAACAGATGGGGCCATACTAGCAAAGGTGCCTTCTCTGGAGATCAGACGAATGAGAAAAAGGCATTCTCTTCTAGAAGACACTGAGAGAGGGTGCAGTCAGGAGGAACAGGCAGGCTTCCAGCATGTATGTGTGTGTGTTAGTTGCTCAGTTGTGTCTGACTCTTTGAGACCCCCATGGGCAGTAGCTCACCAGGCTCCTTTGTCCATGGAATTCTCCAGGCAAGAATACTGGAGTGGGTAGCCATTTCCTTCTCCACGGGATCTTCCTGATCCAGGGATTGAACCTGGATCCTCTCATTTCAGGTGGATTCTTCACCCGAGCCACCAAGGAAGCCCTGGCTTCCGGTAGATAAGCCATGGAGCTGTTCTTCTATCCAGATTTATCTGTTAAAGGAAATGCCTTACAGTTTCTGGGAATAGGTAAACTGACCATTGTGTTAGGAGTGTAAACCTAATATCACTGAAACTAGACCCTAAATGCAAATTTGAGCTATAAACAAATGTAGTATCCAGATCCAGGAAAGAATAAATTGTGCCATATTCTGAAGTACAATTGAAGGAGATCCTCGGTGTGGAGAAGAGAAGAATATATGAAAAAATAAAATTGCTTTCAAATATCTGAAAGGCTGTCAAATAAAATAATTCTGCCAGCTTCCATTTCTTGGTAACATACCATGTGTCAAGTACTATGTCATGCACTTTACATATATTACCTTTTCTGATTTTCAAACAACCCTATAAGGCAGTTATGATGACTCCAATATTGTAGTTGCAAATGCTGATTCTTTAAGAGTTAGACTTGCCTAACTTTACTCAACTGACAAGAGAAAGAGAGGACCACTGAATTCAAGTCCAGCTAATTCCAGATCTTGGCATTGCAAACACAACATCCAGCCGCAGATAAGGGAGGAAATGGGTGAAGGGTGTGGTTCTATGAGCAAAATTTGGCTCAGTGGGTGGGAGATAGATTTCAGCTTAATTTGAGACAGAACTTCGTCTCAATATGCGCTTAAAATAGAACAGGCTGTCTTAGGAAATTGCGACTTTCCTAATACTTGAGGAATTCAAGTACGGTGTGGAGGACTAGCTCTGGAAAGAATGTCTATTATGTGGGAAGTTTTATCAAATCAACTCCGAAATGCCTTTGAAACTGAATTTCTAAGATTATATAATATTTCTTCTTCTGCTTGGAGGTGACAAAATCTTTCTCGCTCTGAGCTTATAACATTTCAAATAATTAGTCCAAAGGACTCTGTTTGGCAAAAACCTTACCCACATCAGCCAACAGAGAAGCCAGCGTAGGTGACCAAGGATGTTTCTCTCTGGACGTGAATATGCCACATTCTTGGTGATTTTGCATCATTTCTGCAGCTATTTTTGTTTATTTCCTTTTTGTTCCCACCTCATTCCCAAACTTTTTTTTTTTTTAATGGAAAGTGGGCTGAAAGAAGTGCATTGTATTTAAAATTTCTCAGGCTAAATATCAGGGCCTTACACACCACCTAACTCACTTAAAAAGTTTCATAAACACAATACTTTGAAAGACCTTGAGAAGACTATTTGGATGAGAAATAAGCTATTATTGGCTACTGGGTAAAAGCTACCTTTGTTGAAAGTTCCTGGCTGAGTTTTTCTCCTGTAATGAAGTCCCCAGCAGATCCGAACCAAAGTCTGCTTGTGTGTTCAGATTTGGTGCTGCGCCGTGACAGTCTGACTTCTGTCAAGGTTCTGACACAATGCAAGATGAATTGAAGCACTAAAAGCTACCAATATAAAAACTGAGTAAAGAGCTATTTTGGATTTGTTGGAGACAAATAACAGACCAATAAACCTAAAAAATAAACCTAAAATTTATAGACACTGTGCTTTCTAATTCACTTGAACAAAAATGTGAAACTCCTCAATTTATAAGCACTGAAACTTCCTGGTGTTGGAATATGGAAACAATGCCACATGCTTTCTTGATTTACTGGAAGTGAATATGGCTTTCTTTAATCTTTGTCATTGTTATTATTGTCATTACCATCATTATGAGTACCATAAAAATTTTAGTCACTAATAGCTCAATGCAGAACACTGAGTTAAATGCATTAAATTTTGCTATTTAACAAAGTACCCTGGAATAGTGACTTTAAACAATAATCATTAATTTGCTCATGAATCTGAGAGTCAGAAATTTGGATGGAATTATCTGAGTGGTTCTTCTGCAGGTTTCAGCTAAACCCAGTCTGCAGTCAGTGGTGGTCCATGGTTCACACACCTGCCTGACATTTGATCAGCTCTTGGCTGGGCTAGCAGTTGGATAACTGCATTAGTCTTGGCTTATTCCTGTGATGGTGGTCTCAGCATCAAGTTTCTGCTTCTACATTGGCTAATGTACATTGATCAAAGCAAGTTATAGGACAAACCCTGCCTCAAAGAGGGGAGGAATGTAATCATCTTTTCATGGGGCTATCTTCGAAGTCACCTTGCAAGATTGTGGAGGGAAAGGAGTTCTGGCTATTTTTGCAATGGACTGAAGATATTAATATATCATCCTTATGCATAAGGTTCTGACAATCTCATTATGGAGATAGAACGTGAATAGGAGCAAACAACAAGTTGCCCCATATAAATATATACACCGTTAAATAGAATAGAGTAGGGAGTGAACTCAGGATGGCTTCACCAATGATTTGGAAGGGTATAGGAGAAGAAACTGAAGGGTGCTCAGTTCTGGCTGACTCTTTGTAACCCCATGGACTAGTTCTTGAGGCCAGATTACTGGAGTGGGTAGCTTTTTCCCTTCTCCAGCAGATCTTCCCAACCCAGGAATCTAACCAGGTCTCCCGAATTGCAGGCAGATTTTTTACTAACTGAGCTATTCTGCTTTATTGACTATGCCAAAGCCTTTGACTGTGTGGATCACAACAAACTGTCAAAAATTCTTAAAGAGATGGAAATACCAGACCACCTGACCTGCCTCCTGAGAAAGCTGTATGCAAGTCAAGAAGCAACAGTTAGAACTGGACCTGGAACACCAGACTGGTTCCAAATTGGGAAAGGAGTCCATCAAGGCTGTATATTGTCACCTTGCTTATTTAACTTATAGGCAGAGTGCATCATGTGAAATGCCAGGCTGGATGGAGTGTAAGCTGGAATCAAGATTGTCGGGAGAAATATCAATAACCTCAGATATGCAGATGACACCACACTTATGGCAGAAAGCAAATAAGAACCAAAGAGCCTCTTGATGAAAGTGAAAGAGGAGAGTGAAAAAGTTGGCTTAAAGCTCAACATTCAGAAAACTAAGATTATGGCATCTGGTCCCATCACTTCATGGCAAATAGATAGGGAAACAATGGAAACAGTGACAGACTTTATTTTTTTGGGCTCTAAAATCACTGCAGATGGTGATTGCAGCCACGAAAGTAAAAGACGCTGCTCCTTGGCAGTAAAGTTATGACCAACCTAGACAGCATATTAAGAAGCAAAGACATTCCTTTGCCAACAAAGGCCTGTCTAGTCAAAGCTATGGTTTTTCCATTAGTCATGTATGGATGTGAGAGTTGGACTATAAAGAAAACTGAGCACCGAAGAATTGATGCTTTTGAACTGTGGTGTTGAAGAAGACTCTTGAGAGTCCCTTGGACTGCAAGGAGATCCAACCAGTCCGTCCTAAAGGAAATCAGTCTTGAATATTCAGGACATGAGTCTGAGTAAGCTCCAGGAGTTGGTGATGGACAGGGAAGCCTGGCGTGCTGCAGTCCATGGGGTCACAAAGAGTCGGATACGACTGAGTGACTGAACTGAACTGAGGAGAGGAAGTGAAGTGAAGCTTCTCAGTCGTGTCCGACTCTTTGCAACCCCATGGACTGTAGCCTATCAGGCTCCTCTGTCCATGGGATTTTCCAGGCAAGAGTGCTGGAGTGGATTGCCATTTAAGGGCATTGTAAACACAGAGAGAGGTAGGAGCAAAGACAATGTATTAAGTTTTCACTGTTTTCATTACAAAATTCTGTGTCTTAAAGCAACACATATTTTTTATTTTCCAGTTCTGTAGGTTAGAAGTTCATACGATCTCACCAAACTAAAAGCAAAATGTTGGCAGGCTGTGTTCCCTTCTGGAGGTTATAATGGATAATCTATTTCCTGCTCACTTAGATTGTGGCAGAATTCATCTCTGTGAGGGTGTAGAATGGAGGTCCACATTTTCTTGGAGCTTCCCTGGTGGCTCAGACAGTAAAGAATCTGCCTACAATGGTGGAGACCGGGGTTCAATCCCTGGGTTGGGAAGATCCCCTGGAGAAGGAAATGACAACCCACTCCAGTATTCTTGCCTGGGAAATCCCATGGAGGCAAGAGCCTGATGGACTACAGTCCATGGGGTCGGAAAGAATAGGACACAACTGAGTGACTGACCCCTTGTAAACTGAGGATGAGACCCAGCTTGTTGCCCTCCCTGACTCATGGTCTCCTCCCTTCAGCTTCAAAGCCATCAGTGGGGAGTGGGGTGAATCCACTCATGTCTTCTGTCTTTCAGCCTTCTTGCACTTTTTAAGGATTTACGAGATTAGATTGGATCAATTCAATCTAATCTAATCCAGATAATCCAGGATTATTTCATCTCAAGGTCATTAACTTTAACCTTAGCACAAAGTCCCTTTAGTTACAGTAGGTAACATCATCCTAGGTTCTGGGAATTAGGACATGATGTATTGGAGGGAGGCATTATTCTCCCTACCACAGACAGGGCAGCAGGGCTGTTTGACTGCAAAGAAAAAGTTAACATAAAGAAAAGAAGGAGGTAAGATTAAGTAGGAAGGGAAGATGATATTGATCCAAACATATTTTATGATTGGAGTTTTTAGGCTTAAACCTAAACATAAAGCTCACTCCTAGTGATTCTGAAACTTTTATCCATATCTTTATTAATCAAGAAATATATACCAAATTTTTATTTTTAGTGATTGTATGGGTGGCTCAGCGGTAAAGAATCCACCTGCCAATGCAGCAGACCCGAGTTCGATTCCTGCGTCAGGAAGATCCCCTGGAGAAGGGAATGGCAACCCATGCCAGTATTCTTGGCTGGGAAAATCCCATGTCCAGAGAAGCCTGATGGGCTACTCACAAAAGAGTCGGACACGACTTAGTGACTAGACAACAACAATCACAAAACAATACTTTTTAAAATGTAAAATAATACCACAAATATACTTAAAAAGCTACACCTCCTTTCCCCACCTCAGCCTATCTGCTATTCAGGGCCACTGTTGTCTTCTACTCCTCCTCTCCCAGTCACAAAACAGGATTCTCTCTCTGAGATCCCTCCTCTGTGTTGACAACATTTCTATAACATTTGTTGACCCAGGAAGCTGTCTGACCTTGAAGCACATCACCATCTCCAAGATATTATGTAAGCTGTATTTGTTGGCGGGAGCCTGTAGCTCATTTTTATATGACTTGACCTTTTTACAAATATAGTAAAAAAAAAAAAAACACAACTATACTTATACAATGTCAATTTCTTATTAACTAATTGGATAGGATTTCACGGAACACTATGTCTCTGACTAGACTCACAGTCCAATTTTCATTTTGTTTTCTTTGGACTGAGTTTCCCACACCCCAGTTTGAGTCTGCAGTGTCATTACTAAAAGTACGGAGGACCATCCTTGTTCTCAAGAATAGCAACAAGAAGCTCCCAAAAGGCTCTTTGAACTTCTAAATTGAGGTGGAGATGAAAGAAGAAGTGCTCTTTGTCTTAAAGACTATCTTCTTTCTTCATGAAAGAAGTCAGTCTTAATGCTGAAAAATGTAAGAACAAGACACCTCAGTTGCAGAGATGAACATCTAAAAGCATAAAAGAATGGTAATTTGCTGTAGCTAAAAATAGACCCCTACCTTGATGCATTTGCACCATGTGGGTTGTTGGCAGTGTGGCCAGCCTTCATCTGTAAAGAGACAACGTCAGAGCCTGCAGTCAAAAATCAGATACAGTTGATTTTAATGTGCTTTGCTTCTAAGTGGGACACATTCCAGTGATTTCTTCTTCTGACTCTCCTCACACAGATAATCAGAGGCATAATTATTACCTTTCTGGTTCCAATCATTTATCACATGGCTACTCTGCAAACAATACAGTTGTGGTCCTTGCCTTTAGGGGTCTTAGGTCCAGTAGGGGAAGGAAACACAAAGCAAGTAATTACACACATTACTCATTCATTACAGTTGGGATAAGTGACAACAAGCAAAAATGGTCAGTGCTATGTACATTTATAAAGGAAAGCACTAAATTAGTTTTCTAAAATGACCAGTGCTCTCTGTAGCCTCCTGAACTTCTATCAACTGTATCCTTTGTTTAGAAATCAGGTGATTCCTTTCCTCAGATCAGATCAGATCAGTCGCTCAGTCGTGTCCGACTCTTGGCGACCCCATGAATCGCAGCACACCAGGCCTCCCTGTCCATCACCAACTCCCGGAGTTCACTCAGACTCACGTCCATTGAGTCAGTGATGCCATCCAGCCATCTCATCCTCTGTCGTCCCCTTCTCCTCTTGCCCCCAATCCCTCCCAGCATCAGAATCTTTTCCAATGAGTCAACTCTTTGCATGAGGTGGCCAAAGTACTGGAGTTTCAGCTTTAGCATCATTCCTTCCAAAGAAATCCCAGGGCTGATCTCCTTCAGAATGGACTGGTTGGATCTCCTTGCAATCCAAGGGACTCTCAAGAGTCTTCTCCAACACCACAGTTCAAAAGCATCAATTCTTCGGCACTCAGCCTTCTTCACAGTCCAACCCTCACATCCATACATGACCACAGGAAAAACCATAGCCTTGACTAGATGGACCTTTGTTGGCAAAGTAACATCTCTGCTTTTGAATATGCTATCTAGGTTGGTCATAACTTTCCTTCCAAGGAGTAAGCATCTTTTAATTTCATGGCTGCAGTCACCATCTGTAGTGATTTTGGAGCCCCCAAAAATAAAGTCTGACACTGTTTCCACTGTTTCCCCATCTATTTCCCATGAAGTGATGGGACCGGATGCCATGATCTTCGTTTTCTGAATGTTGAGCTTTAAGCCAACTTTTTCACTCTCCACTTTCACTTTGATCAAGAGGCTTTTTAGTTCCTCTTCACTTTCTGCCATAAGGGTGGTGTCATCTGCATATCTGAGGTTATTGATATTTCTCCCGGCAATCTTGATTCCAGCTTGTGTTTCTTTCAGTCCAGCGTTCCTACTACCTTCATTTTTCTGGCTTTTGGAAATTGTCTTTACTTCCTAAAACTGAACCTCCCTACATGCTCTTAGGGTATTTCTCTAGTGGCTCAAATGGTAAAGCATCTGCCTGCAACGCAGGAGACCTGACTTTGATCCCTGGGTGGGGAAGATCCCCTGGAGAAGGGAATGGCTACCCACTCCAATATTCTTGCCTGGGAAATCCCATGGACAGAGGAACCTTGTGGGCTAGAGTCCATGAGGTTGTAAAGAGTCACACATAACTAAGCGAATAACATTTTCACTTCATTACATGCTCTCATAGCACTCTGTGATTGACCTGTAGCTCATATCTTGCATATATTTAGCAATTGTTTTATTTATTTATTGGCCTATATGTCCCTGTAGGCCATAAGCTTCTCGAAGGCAAGACTGTGTCTTATTCAGTGACATATTTTCTACTACATAATACACACCAGATAAATGCTGAGAGAGTGAAAGAGAGTCAGTTGACATTGGGACGCTGATCTCTACGGTGAAGCCATTTATCAGTTAAGTTCCCTCTTTCCCTTTCTCACGTGTTTCTTCAACGTGTATCCTTCAAGTTAGCTCTTCAATATGTTCAAGCTCACGCCTCTGTAAAGAAATCCTCCCTTGATTAGCTATCTCATCCAGACACTGCCTTATTTCTCTTCTTATCTTTATAGCTCAGCTTCTTGAAAGAAGTATTTTCTTTTGCTGTCTCTACTTTCCTTTGTTCACCCAGTCCTCTGCCTCTCATTTTACCATACTCTCCAGCTTATCAGTGACAATGATCTCTTATCTAACTGACTTTACAACACATCATCCTTTGTTGCCATTCTTGCTGCCCTATCTTGGTCTCCATGGTGGACTCCTCTTTCTCTGCCCTCTACTCCTCAAAGGCCAGTTTTCCTAGTATTTTCAGTCCTGGCTCTCTTCTATTCTCAATGCACATAATCTCTCTAAGGGATATTATCTGTTCCAGTGATTCAAACAACCAGCTGTATTCTGCTGATCCAGCCCAGATGTCTCTCCTGAACTTACATCTCTATTAACTCTTGATTGAATATACACACGTGGATGTTCACCAATTCCTTAAACTCAAATTACTAATGAACATTCCAAATTGGGGAAGGAGTATGTCAAGTCTGCATATTGTCAGCCTGCTTATTTAACTTATATGCAGAGTACATCATTCAAAATGCTGGGCTGGATGAAGTACAAGCTGGAGTCAAGATTGCCAGGAGAAAGATCAATAACCTCAGAAATGCAGTTGATACCACCCTTACGGCAGAAAGTGAAGAGGAACTAAAAAGTCTCTTGATGAAGGTGAAACAGGAGAGTGAAAAGTTGGTCTAAAACTCAACATTCAAAAAACAAAGATCATGGCATCTGGTCCCATCACTTCATGGCAAATAGATAGGGAAACAATGGAAACAGTGACAGACTTTATTTTCTTAGGTTCCAGAATTACTGCAGATGGTGACTGCAGCCATGAAATTAAGAGACAGAGACATTACTTTGCCAACAAAGGTCCGTCTAGTCAGAGCTATGGTTTTTCCAGTCATAGTCATGTATGGATGTGAGAGTTGGGACTATAAAGAAAGCTGAGTGCTGAAGAATTGATGCTTTTGAACTGTGGTGTTGAAGACTCTTGAGAGTCCCTTGGACAGTAAGGGGATCCAACCAGTCAGTCCTAAAGGAAATCAATCCTGAATATTCACTGGAAGGACTGATGTTGAAGCTGAAACTCCAGTACTTTGGCCACATGATGCGAAGAACTGACTCATTTGAAGACCCTGATGCTGGGAAAGATTGAAGGCAGGAGAAGGGGATGACAGACGATGAGATGGTTGGATGGCATCACTGACTCAATGGACATGAGTTTGGGTAAACTCCAGGAGATGGTGATGGACAGGGAAGCCTGGCATGCTTCAGTCCATGGGGTTGCAAAGAGTCAGACATGACTGAGCAACTGAACTGAACTGAACTTCCCAAACTAGCCTTCCTATGCTTTCTACCTTGGTAAATAGTATCACAGTTAACTGACTCCTCATTATTCTTCACCTTTTACTTTTGTCACTACAAGCAATCCTCAGGATTTATCCCCTGCCCCCACCCTCCAGAATTCTCTCTTTTTTATTTTATTATGGTTTCCAGCCCCGAGGAAGTATCCATCTGATCTTGCATGTTGACCATCTTTTCTGGCAGAGGCTTTAACATCTTAATCATTAAATTTCAGTTCCAGTATTGCTTTGTCTCTTGGCAGTGTGTTGCTTTTTCTTGCCTTTTCTATAATTTTTTGTTTGAAGTTTTAAGACAGAGATGCGGAGGCAGAGAGTTTTACGCCTAGAAATGGGCACGTCTTTCCTTCTGCTGGGACTTTCGTGTGGGGATTTGAATTAATCTAGTTAGGAATTAAGGATTCAGGTTCACTTTTGCTATAGTTACCCTTGCATTAAGCTTCAAATGCCTCTAGGGATCCCTTGTGTTTCTGGTGGGACTAGTATGTCGGCGGGTTTTCACAATGTCTGCCCCAACCTCTGCTTTAGGTTTTCCCTTTGCACTGTATCAAAGAGGGCCTGTTTCTATGCTCCTGGAACGTTCCCAATGGTATCTTACTGTTCCTTATTATTCAGTGTTTTCCAACCTTGGAGGGGAGGTGAAGGGAGGTTTTTGTTCCTCTGATTCTGTTTCAGTCTCAGCAGGCACCATGCCCCTGGTCTTGGGACACTTCCTTTCCAGGGCTCCTACCCCTCCCACAGTTGCAGTTCTAGCTACATCATGTATTCCTTCCCTTCTCCCTGGAGTAGAGTTTTCCTACAACCTTCTCCAGCCGCAATGTATTTTCACCAGAGCTCTAAGAGCAACAGTCCCTCTCACCTCTTTGGACCCCAGGAAATGTCACAGCTATTTTTCTCCACTCCTTTACCTTTGCTTGCTGTCTCTTTCCTGGCTTCTGTTCTGCAGGCTTTCAATATGCTCAGGTCCTTCACAGCCTGACTGATTCATTAAATAGTTTATCTTCTATGAATCTACTTCCACAGTCCTCTCCTACTCCTCAGTCTTTCCAGTCTGGCCTCCACTGTTCTTCAGATGTTGCTCTTGTTAAAGTTTCTATGGTCAGGATTGGGCCCTGTAGACCACGATCCTCAGAGACCAGATGACTGGATGCACCATGTGCAGATCATCTCTGCAAAATAATGACCAGGAAGTAGGAAAACAAATGCCAAAACACTAACCAAGCCAACCATGAACAAACATTACAGTCAATGATTTATAGTGGAGCTCTCAGAAAGTAGCATTGACATATACACACCATCATGTGGAAAAGAAATAGCTAGTGGGAAGCTGCTATATAGCACAGGGAGCAGGGAGCTCAGCTCAGTGCTCTGTGATGACCTAGAGGAGTGGAATGAGGGGTAAGAGGGAGGCTCAAGAGGGAGGGGGGATATATATATATATAGTTGTGACTGATGCACATTGTTGTAGAAACTGACACGACATTGTATCAATAATGTATAACAGTGGAGAGAAAGCGATTTTGAAGTTTTCCCATTTCACACTGTAAAGTGGCCTATGTATCATTCATTTTAAAGGTTAAGAAGTTAAGAAATCAAAGCTCAGTGAGGTTGTCAAGAAGTTAGTAATTTCAAATTCGTGTTCGCTGACTGTAAACTCAGTGCTCTGAAACTTCAGTGAAATATCAAGGAAAGATCTGTCAAGTTTTTTTCACTTCTGGCTTCATTGTGTGATGTAAGAACACATTGGTTAATTTGTATGGACAGATTGTTTTCTCACTAAAACAACTAAAGGCTTCCTAGCATTTTGGATAGGTCTAAGCCGGGAAAAGAAAATAATTCTGAGATTTGAACTCTGGATGAACTTCACATATTTTTAGCAAGCCTTTGTGGGTATTTAGTGGAGCCCGTTACTGTTTTTGATTAAGACCGGAATTTCAATTGTGCTTTGGATTTTCAAAATGTATTTCCATAATTTTGTCCTCCTCTCCCCTCTCTCCCCACTGCTCCCCACCTTCGGCACAATAACTCCTTCAGGTACACGCTAGGGGTTACTCGACCAGGATCACATACCAGGCTGTGGCATCAGCTGACCTGGCGGTAATGCCAGTTGGCCGGCCATCCCTCTGAAAGCTTCCCACACAGATTAGTTTCAGATGTAGCAATGTAAGTATGGGCTCTGGTTGGAGGAAGTTGTAAATAAAAGTGACAGCCTGTAATTTCCTTGTGTCTTTTGTTTTGGAATTTGCAAGTAGATTATTTGAGATATTAGTGGGACTCCTTAGACCTGTCCCTTGAGGAAGAAACCCAGTTGACTTCCTTTTTAACTGACTTCAAGGGTAGCTGTACTCTCCTTAACAACTACATGCATTTTTTTCCAACTGTGTTGTTTGTCACAGGTCCTATCTTATATACAACCTTAGCAGTAAAGTGCCTCTATTAATCTTTACACTTTAGGAAAAGAAAATTTGTGCATTTTACTGGTGTATAAACATAAGCATTAGCTTGCAACTTTGCAGGATGCAGAAGGTTAGGCAGATCCTCTGTGTAGAGGAAGACTCTCTCTGTGCTATACAGCAGCTTCCCACTAGCTATCTATTTCACACATGGTAGTGTATATATGGGACTTCTCAGGTGGTGCTAGTGGGAAAGAATCCACTTGTCAGTGCAGGAGACATAAGAGATGTGGGCTTGATCCCTGGGTTGGGAAGATCTTCTGGAGGAGGAAATGGCAACCCACTCCAGTATTCTCGCTTGGGAAATCCCACGGACAGAGGAGCCTGGCAGGCTTCAGTCTATAGGGTCACAAACAGTCAGATATGAATGAAGTGACTCAGCATGCACGCATGCACACATTTGTATGAGTACCAATAAAAAGAGTAATTCTTGGATGTAAATGTAACATGATAGATTCAAGATCTATATGAGGAAAATTACAAAACTCTGATAAAAAAATTTAAAAAGATCTAAGTAAATGGAAAGATAGTCCACTCTCATGGATGTGAAAACTCAAGATGTCAGTTCTTCCCAGCTTGGTCTATAGATTCAATGCAATCCCAGTTGAAATCCCAGCAAGTGGTTTTGTGAATACTGACAACTAATTGTCAGGTTTACATGAAAATGCAAAAGACTCAGAATAGCCAACACAACATTGAAGCAGAAGAACAAAATTGGACAACAGGTATAAACAAACATATGAAAAGAGATTCAGCAGCATGTCATTAGGAAATTACAAATTAAAACAGTGAGCTACCACTACACACTTATTAAAATGGCCCAAATCCAATCACGGACAATACCAAATGCTGACAAGTATGTAGAGCAATGGGAACTCTGATTCATTGCTGGTGTGACTGCAAAATAGCACAGTCACTTTAGAAGACAGTTTGGTGATTTCTCATAACACTAAGCAAATGCTTACCATATGATCCAGCAATCATACTCCTTGGTATTTACCTAAATGAGTTGGAAAATTATTTCCCCTCAGAAACCTGCATGTGAATGTTTAAGCAGCTTTCTTCATGATTTCCATAAACTGGAAGCCAGTAAGATGTCCCTCAGTAGGGGGGTTGATAAATAAACTGTGGTATATCCATACAATGGAATACTTGCTAAGCTGCTTCAGTCATGTCCAACTCTGTGCGACGCCATATATGGCAGCCCACCAGGCTCCCCCGTCCCTGGGATTCTCCAGGCAAGAACACTGGAGTGGGTTGCCATTTCCTTCTCCAACAATGGAATACTACTCAGCATTAAATAGAAATGAACTATCAAACCACAAAAATATGGGAGGAAACTTAAGTGCATATGGCTAAGTGAAAGAAGCCAATCCCAGTAGGTGTAGTCCAACTACATGACATTTTTGAAAAGGCAAAATGATGGGCACGGTAAAATGCTCAGTGTTTGCCAGTGGTTCACAGGAAAAGAGAAGGAATGATCAGGTAGAGTGCAGGGCATTTTTAGGAAAGTTAAATTATTCTGTAAGGTATTGTAATGGTAGGTACAAGTCACGATTCTTTTGTCAAAATCCATTGAACTGTACAGTACCAAAACAAACTTTGATATAAACTCTGGACTATAGTTAATAATATTGGCTCATCAATTGTAATACATTTACTAGAGCTATATAAGAGAATAATAATAGGGGAAATTGTGTGTGTGTTTTTGTGTGTGTGTGTGTGTGTGCAGGCATAGAGGCCATATGAGAACTCAGTGTACATTTTGATCAATTTTTATGCAAACCTGAAACCTCTAAACAATAAAGTGCATTGATTAAAAAATTTTGAGTTGAGAGTTGGCAGAGGACAAGACCAGGTGATTGGGAGGTGAACAAAGTTTGCGCTGCTGTGCTGTGCGTAGTTGCTCAGTTGTGTCCGGCTCTTTGCAACCCCATGGACTGATGTAGCCTGCCAGGCTCCTCTGTCCATGGGATTCTCCCGGCAAGAATACTGGGGTGGGTTGCCAGGCCCTCCTCCAGGAGATCTTCCCAACTTAGGGATCAAACACAAGTCTTCCACATTGCAGGTGGATTCTTTATTGTTTGCATTATCTAGAGGTTAATTAGCTCTGGAACTTTCTTGGAAACCAAAACACATGGGATTTGAATATGCTTTTCAAAATCTCATTGCAGATGGAAACTTTGGACACCTGGAGAAAGTATGACTAGAAGATGCTTTCTGAAGGAAGATAGAGTATTTGTAGAAGTGATGCATTCAGCTGACACTAGCTCCTCTTTCCTCATAATCTCAGGTGATTGAGATGGCTAGTACTTGTGCCCAGGAAGTTGACCTGGCTGCCACCCACAGCCACCACAATTAATGCACCTCACCCTAGTGACTAATGACGTTTCTCTAGTCCGGGGAGACTCCTTCCCCTGCAGGTACCACAATGCTGTTGGGCTCCTTTGAAGCTGGCCTCTGTCCTAATCCCCTCTTTTTAAACCCAGCACAAAAAAATTTCCCTAGAACTGGGGCAGAATGTTAAGATAACTCTAGTCAAGGGTGTTCCCAAGAGCCCCTGTCTTTTCTGAAATTCAACCACACTCCAGGAAATTCTTGTTATTGCCATCTTTTCCTCCCATCACCCTTCCTCCAAAGTTTGGGTTTGTGCCTCCAGTACAAAGAGGATGCTATTTTTCTAGTAGCATTGAGGGATAGTTCATGTGAATTCACAGAAATTGCCCTTGGCCATTGAACTTTCTCATTTTACCTTTCTAGATGCTTCTGAGTCTCCCTTTCTCTCTATTATTTTTTGCTTCTGAGATTCTTTAAGATCCTGTTATGGATTTATTAGCCTTCAATTAACTTACACTCTTTTTGAATCAATGGCTCCCACTGTGCAGTTATAAACTCATTCAGCAATACAAATGGAAGTGTCATGATCTGGCTTTGATAAGCTTGGTTTACCTCTATGAATGTACCAAGCTAGGACTATCTTTCTATTTTGGACTTTCTCATGGGAGAATTTCTGATCCCTAAAAACCTGCCAGGGGTAAATTTAGAGGTGATCTATAGCAATATGACCAATGCTTCTAAAAACACAATTGATATTATGGACATATTTCCCACAGACTAGGAACCAGTATGTACAATACTGTGTTTATAAACTCACATATTTGTTTGAAATTCAAATATGCCTACAGAACCATGAAAGTATGAAGATGTAGGGTGACTTTTACGTGGCTGCAGATAGAATCGAACAATTAAGTGAAGCAGGAACAACCCAAACCCCCAGGCATGAGAGAGAAACATGAGGAAAGATGATGTAGAATAGTCATCAGAAGGAAAAGAGAAGGAGAGAGAGGTCTGGTGGTCCCAATAAAGCAGGCCAAGATTGCAGGGCCATGACGATCTGGAGACCAGGCTACCAGTCAGGTCCCAGGAGAGAAAAAGTACGAAAAAGAAGTGCTGTAAAAGCTGGGTAGCTTCTATATTAACCACCAGACTTTGTGTGAAGTATCTAGACATCATGACTACATAATCTGAGGAAACCTCAGTCCTTAGGTTTATGGATTCTAGATTCGTGTTTCAGACTAATCTCGGGTGTTGCCTCCTAGATGCTGTGCTCCTC
Source organism: Bos indicus (assembly GCF_029378745.1). Lineage (NCBI taxonomy): Eukaryota > Metazoa > Chordata > Mammalia > Artiodactyla > Bovidae > Bos > Bos indicus. The sequence continues at coordinate 43,135,980 of NC_091762.1, read as the reverse complement.
CTTTTCTTCACCCCTGCATGCTAGCCCTCACCCTTTCCTGAACCCCAGCTACCCACTGTTGTCTCATGTCATAGCGAATATGTGTTTGCCTCTGTTTAAGAGGAAGAAAAAATGCTAAAGACAAATAGAATATAAATAGTTTCCCCTCTTTCATAAATCAGAGATTTGAAATGCAGACACATGGGCACGAAAATACTGCGCTGAAGAAAGATAGTAGGATTGCTTTGGTTCTGTGATTCTCTGGGCCCTTTCTCCAGAGATGGGGGAGATGATCCTAAGCCCCCTGTTTGTTTGAACATTAAAGATCCAGGGATATCTGCTGGACAGACTGTACTGGATTCTAGAACAAGACTGTCGAGGAAGCAAAAGTTCTCACTTTAAAATAACATCTCTCTGGACAAGTGTCTCTCGACAGGGTGAAGGGCCTTGCATATTGGAATGAGACAAAAGGTAACTATGGGATTTTGAACTTTATTTCAAAAGAGAGCTTGTGGGTTCCAGGAAGTTGCTTGTTTAGTTTTCTTAAAATATTTTTGAAAGAAAACAATGGATAGTTTTTTATAAATTGATCAAGATTTTACCAGGTTCTCAGTTACTATTCTCACTCGTGGGTAGTGTCTGGCATAATTGATTGGTTAAAATTAGTGATTGCTGTGGGCTCTGGGCTCAAACTATTTTTTCTTTCTCAATCACTTTTAATTATGCATAGAAACATTTCAATTAAGGTAATTGAAATGCTATTATAATCTGTGAAATCCTGAGCAAATTATTTGCATTTCTGAGTCCATTTCCTTTTTGTAAATTGGGGCTAAAGGAAGTTTGAGGTGAGAAATAAATAAACTCTTAAAGTGAAAACCTTAGAATGAAGGAGGCACTCAATAAATGTTAGTGACTTCCTTCCCCCATTTCAAATGTTTTAGTGAGTTTCTTGAATCCTTTCTCTTTGTAAAGACTTGTAAATACGGATGACTTGAGGAACGTTTCCTACCAATCTGTTCTCATAAGAGAGAAAGATTTATTCCTTCAACGTTCACAGAGTGCTTTTCATGTGAAGGTGGGTGCCAGGTGGTAGGGGAACGATAAAAGTCCACACTGCACATCCCACGTCCTGAAGAAGCTTCTAGTGCAATGGAGAGTGGAGAGCAGGACATGATAGGCATTCTGTAAATAAGCAAATAATGTACACTCTGGGAGCCTGTGTGGGAAAAGTAGGGTTGTTTCTGGTTGGAGTGAGCATCGTTTGGGGACAGAATGGAGCCAGAGTTGATTAAGTGCTAACCAAGTGCCAACAGGGTGAGGTGACCTTGTACATGTTGTCATATGTAATCCTCATGGTAATCCTGTGTAGCATGGACTCACAGATCCATTTTATGGGTCAGAAAACTGAGGCTCTGAGATGGTAAGGAACTTACCTGAAATTACCCAGTGAATGAATGGTAGAGTTAGGACGCTAAGCCGGTTTTATTTTATCTGTTTGCTGTTTTCTCTAATCCATACTGCTTCAAGGTACTGGGACAGATGATCATTCCAGGTAATGTATCCATTCTTCATAGTGGATATGATAGGGATGCTAGAGGGGTCTTGCCTTCATAGGTGAGAAAAGAACAGGAGAAAATCATGGATAGGACAAGATAGTCTCACTCCTGGTCATGGAATCTTCTCAAGGCACCACTGCCACGACAGAGACCCACCAAATAACTGGATCTATAATGCCTCTTAGTGGAGCAATCTAGAGCTTAAATAGGAAATGCCACCGATGAATTAAAAACAGAAAAGCAACATGAGGACACTTCCGCCTGGCACGGTCACCTGAGAGCCCAGTCACACTTCTGGCTCTGCCATCCATGTCCTGCTGCTCAGAGAAGCCTCATGTGATTGTCCCCATGTATCTTGGCCACCCACTCTTTATAATCCTTTAGGCTTCTAGTGAAAGGGGCATTTAGGTTATTGTTTGTGTGTGTTGTTTTTTTAAGAAATCGGGTTGGCTTTTCTCCTTGTTTAGACAGAGTCTTTCTGGACAATTTGGAGTATCTCCAGGAACACTAACCTTCTCTCAAGGGGGTTGCCCTGAACAAGGAGAAATGCTTGCTCTTCAAAAATGACTCCTTAGGGAGGCTGTCAGCTGCTTCATTTTTGCACAGTCAGGGAAGTTTCATCCTCAGATAAGGGATTTGAGAAGAGTTGGCTGTGATTGCCTGAAAAACTCCCCAAGGACAAACGTCCAGAAGACAGTTGCCCCCACTACCCAGGGGCCAAGGTCTCCTTGTTTATTCCTCCTAGTAGCTTTTCCTGCTTTCCTCTTCTATCTGTACCCATCTTATACCCGGTTTGGAGTCTGGAAGGAATCACAGCCCCTGGAACAACATCTGGAATGATCTATAGGAAATCAGTTTATAATGTGCCTTTTTCTTTCAGTCATTCATTAGTTCATTCATGATTTATTTATTCATCTGAGCAGAATTTTCTATTGTTAAGCAACACTTGTTACAGGATATCCTGTTTTTCTAACTACAAGGGGTGGAGAGGATGCTGACTTCCTTTGTTTTGTTCTTCTGAAGACCCTGTAAAGCAGGGTTTCTAAAGAATTACGTAGCTTGATAAACGGCACTTCTATTCTTCATCAGGTTGTCGGAGACTTCTTTCATTGAAAGTGAACCAGTTTTCCAGCTTAGACTTCCTTAAGGATCTGTGAACATTCAAAGACACAGAGAACCCAAAGCCTGTGCTCTGTGACAACCTCGAGGGGTGGGATGGAGGGGGAGGTGGGAGGGAGGTTCAAGAGGGAAGGGACTGATGGCTGATTCATGTTGATATATGGCAGAAACCAACACAATATTGTAAAGTAATTATCCTCCAACTAAAAAGAAAATAAAAATTAAAAAAAAGAGTATACGGCAAAAGACAACCAGTGGGTTTAGGCTCTTGTATGCTGGCTAGAATCCAAGTCCGTCCAGCACCCAACTAGGAATGGAGCCTTCCGCTCTGGCAAAGGCACACTCCCGAGGGTTGTGGTTTGGTCTGAAGATACAAGCCACTGGGTGTGTCTTTCTCATTCCCCACATCTCCATTAGTAAAATGGTAGCACCTTGTGGGGTTTACATGTTAACAAGAGTTTTGTTCTTAACTGTGTCCGATATACATTGTCATGCGTCTCAAATGGTAAAGAATCTCCCTGCAGTGCAGGAGGCCTAGGTTCAATCCCTAGATCAGGAAGGTCCCCTGGAGAGGGGAATGGCTACCCACTCCAGTACTCTTGCCTGGATAATCCCATGGACAGAGGAACCTGGTAGGCTACAGTCCATGGGGTCACAGAGTCAGACACAACTGAGCGACTAACACTTTCACACTTTCAATGCATCGTCAGGGAGGATGGCAATATAAAGACGGTAAAGAACCTCATTATTAATGGTGTATCATATGTAAAAAGAACATCTGCTTATACCCTGAGGATATACTATGGAGATTTTTACACTCATTTATCAAACCAAATGTCAGCCAGAATACCATTTTGAAACAGAAGTGACTCAGTGCAGTGAGCAGGCCCCAGGCTAGATTTTGTGCTATTTGATGTCTCCCATCATTTTTGCCTTTTCCTCTCCCCAACTTTGACAGTCCCCTGTCTTTCCCCCTGGCACATCTCTCTTTCCTCTTCCATATCAAATCTCCTGTATCCAGAAATTATCCAAAACTTACTACCTTTTGGGGATAGAAATGATTCAATTTGATATTTCCCTGATGCGACTTTGAATGCAATAAAACAAAAAAATGAAGGCTTAAAATGCAGACTTTCCTATATGTGGGTACTGGATGGGAAGTTCTTTAACTGATGAGAGCTTCCTGGAGTCCCTGGCATGAAGTAGGTTTGGTAATCTAACCTCTGTTATTTGACTTCTCAGCAACATTTGACATATTAACAACTCCCTCTTTTATAAAACTCTCTCCTGTCTTGGGTTTTCTGTTACCATAATCAAAACAGTTTTTTTTTTTTTTTGCTGCACCTCATGGCATGTGGGATCTTAGTTCCCCAACTAGGAAGCAAACCTTCACCCACTGCCTTGGAAACAGAGTCTTAGCCACTTGACTCTCAGGGAAGTCCCTACTATCATACGTTATGGCTTCCCCGTTTCATTGTCTGAAGCATCTCAGATTCCTTTGATGGGTCCATCTCTAATCAAACTCTCCTCAGAGTCAGTCTCAGACCCTTTTTGTTTTTTCTCTCTGCTCTCCTCTAGGTTGGCTTGTCCATACTCATGGCTTTAAAAATCATCTTTGTGTAGATGACTGATTACATTTTTATATCCAGCCCCCTGAACTTTAGACTCATTCATTTACCAACTTAAGATAGCTAAATAAAAAACCTGGCCTTTTAACCTCTGAAACTTGTTTCACTGCTTTCCCAGTGTTCCTTGTCTAAATAAGTGATACAGCCCCAAAGCTATGACTTATGCTAGAAATTTTTAGAACCATCTGTGATTCCTCTCTTTTCCTCACTCCTTGTGTCCACTGCATCATCAAATCCTGTCAATTTTTTACCAAGGTATATCTGAAATCCGTCAGCTTCTATTCACCTCCAGGGACACCATCCTGACTCATGCATCGTTATATCTCCCCATGGGCCTCCCTGGTGGTTCAGCAGTAAAGAACCTGCCTGCCAATGCAGGAGACAAGGGTTCGATCCCTGGGTCAGGAAGATCCCCTGGAGAAGGAAATGGCAACCCACTTCAGTATTCTTGCCTGGGAAATCCCATGGACAGAGGAACCTTGTGGGCTAGAGTCCATGGGGTCCCAAAGAATCAGGTATGACTTAGCAACTAAGCAACAACAACAGTCTCTCCCCTAGAATCCTGGAATAGCTCCCTAACCAATATCTCTGCCTCTTTTCTTGCCCTCTTCCCCATCTCACCAAATTATTATTCAACGAAACATGAAAACGTAGTTGTTAATAGGGAATACTCAGATGCGATTGTTTCGAGTGTACGGCAAAGTGATTCAGTTATATATTACATATATCTATTCTTTTTCAAATTCTTTTCCCATTTATGTTATTACATAATATTGAGTAGAGTCCCCTGTGTTATACAGTAGGTTCTTGTGGGTTATCCATTTTAAATATGGCAATGAGTACATGTTAATTCCAAGGTCCCTAACTATCCCTTCCCCATGGTAACCATAAGTTCATTCTCTAAGTGTGTAAGTTTATTTCTGTTTTATAAAGAAGTTCATTTGTATCATCTCTTTTTAGATGTACTCCAATATAAAATAAAAAGTTAAAAAAGAGTGGATACTCAGGAATGGTATGATTTGGGTTTGAATTCTGGCTCTGCAGCTTACAAACTACAGGAACTCAGACAATTTATTATTTTTTTTTTGTGCTGCAGTTGCTTCAGTTATAAAAGGATGATCCTAATAGCACCTACTGTACAGAGTTATGATGATTGAATCTTTTCCCCTTTTGAAGTGAGTAGAATTATTGTTGTTCAGTCACTAAGTCATGTCCGACTCTGTGACCCAATGGACTGCAGCATGCCAGGCTGCGCTGTCCTTCACTATCTCCCACAGTTTGCTCAGATTCATGTGTATTGAGAACTCATTAATATGTCAATAAAATATGTCCCCCACACCCCCACCCATTCTTAAGATCCTTCAGCGGCTTCCTATGTACTTGATATAAAATTCAAGCTCCAGTGCGCCCTGGCCCTGGCTCCACTCTGATCTCCTCTCAGTGCACTCTCTCCCTCCCTCACTGTGACCCAGACGCACAGTCTTCTCTGGGGTCTCAGGCATGCCATGCTTTTTGCGGCCTCAAGGGAATTTTCATTTCCCTCTGAAAAACTTCAAACGCCTGACTGCTTCCCCTACTTCAGGCCCAATCTCGGTGACATATCTTCTCAGCAGCTTCCTCTCGCCATGCTATTTAAGGTGGATTCCTTATCCACCTTATACCAAACACTTATTACAGTATTTGGTAATTTTATTTGTTTTTGTTTTCTCCCACCTCACCAACGTTAGCAGCTCTGTGAAGGCAGAACCATGACTTTCAAGTTCATTGTTGGATCAGTAGTGCCTGGCATATAGTAAGTGCTCAATAGTTACTGATTGAATGAAATGAACAACTGCTAAGCCAACACTGACCTTCAGTAGGAAGTCAGGTGTAAGCCAGAACCCAGGTTCTGCAGGATATATCAGATGATATACCTCTAAGTACTGGCCTCCCAACTTGCTTTGTTGTTCAATAAAGCAAACACTGCAGTGGAACTTCGTCAGCTAGTGAAGAAGGAGTCCCAGATATGGAGCCAGAGCTCTGGGCTCAGTCCAGGATCTGATATTAACTGGCTCTGTGACCTTGAACTGGCTCTATACATGCTCTATACATCTCAGAAACCCAGCCTCTTATTGGAGAATGAGAGTGATTGGAATGAACAACTCTTAAGATTCCTTCTAGCATACATATTCTGTTTTGGATGTCACGTTTTCTGCAGAGAACAGAAAACTGGTGCAGCATTTAGCATTCAAGGGGGAGATAAATCACACGCTGAGATTTAGAGAATCAAAGAATCATGAGTGAGTGCTTGGAAAGTTTCTCTTTGGGAGTATCTTATAATAAGTTGGTGCAACTTCATCCACTTGATAGTTATTTATTCATTACTGCGTATCCCCTGAGTCGTGCTCATTGTACCCTGTCTGGAAGCAGCTCCTCTCCATTTTCTTTGTTTCCATAGCTCACACACCCACCCACCCACGCACACCCACAAGCACACACACACACGTACACACACTCACTGACTCATGTACACACCCATCTTCTTTATTGCTAAGCTTTTTTCATTTTTGCCATCTAACAAAATCTCTCTTCCATCACCTTATGAAGAAGAAACATCCCTAATTCCATCAGATAGAGACCACCAGCTCTACCTCCACCCAGAAAGGGAAGGCAGAGTTTTCATGTTTTCAACCAGCTCACCTGAAAGCCTTTGTGGGCGCCCTAGGTCCTGCCCAGAGCCTCCACAAATGTCTCCAGTCACTGCTTCTTCCCCATGCACTCAGTCACTTTTCCACAAGAACAACTATTTTCACAAGAACTATTTTTGACTGAATGAATAATTAATATTAATGCAATATTATTAAGACTAATATTGAAAGAATATAATTTTAATATATTTTTATAATATAATAGTACAATGTTTTATCTACTTTTAGGGATAATGGGATCTTCCAGATTTTGTACAAAGGGAAGCTTCCATAAGTAAGGATCCATAAGGAGTTAAGTAGATCTACTTAAAAATTTCCTGTATACAATATTTTAAGTATACAATATTGCATTGTTTAAATATAGTCTCCATGCTGTACATTAGATCCTCAGAACTTACTCATTAAAAACAGATAAGCCTCTCTGTATCATCTTTTATTGCTTAAATTCTACCAGTTTTTGAAGGACCCATTCACTTGCTGCCTCCACCCTAACTTTTCTTCATCCCTTTGTTAGGAAGCACTCTGCCCTTTCTTTGGGCTCCTGTAACATTTCATTCATTCATTTATTCATCTAGTCAACAAATATATACTATGTGTAGACAATAATCTCTGCTTTCATGATGGTTATAATCTAGTGGGGGATATAAAAATGAATACATATATATTATGTTATGCTCAGTTGTGTCTGACTCTTTGCCACCCCATGGACTGTAGCCTGCCAGGTCAGTTCAGTCCAGTTCAGTCGCTCATTCATGTCTGACTCTTTGCGACCCCATGAATCGCAGCACGCCAGGCCTCCCTGTCCATCACCAACTCCCGAAGTTCACCCAGACTCACATCCATCGAGTCAGTGATACCATCCAGCCACCTCATCCTCTGTCGTCCCCTTCTCCTCCCGCCCCCAATCCCTCCCAGCATCAGAGTCTTTTCCCATGAGTCAACTCTTCGCATGAGGTGGCCAAAGTACTGGAGTTTCAGCTTTAGCATCATTCCTTCCAAAGAAATCCCAGGATGGACTAGTTGGATCTCCTTGCAGTCCAAGGGACTCTCAAGAGTCTTCTCCAACACCACAGTTCAAAAGCACCAATTCTTTGGCGCTCAGCCTTCTTCACAGTCCAACTCTCACATCCATACATGACCACAGGAAAAACCATAGCCTGGACTAGACGAACCTTTGTTGGTAAAGTAATGTCTCTGCTTTTGAATATGCTATCTAGGTTGGTCATAACTTTCCTTCCAAGGAGTAATTGTCTTTTAATTTCATGGCTGCAATCACCATCTGCAGTGATTTTGGAGCCCCCCAAAATAAAGTCTGACACTGTTTCCACTGTTTCCCCATCTATTTGCCATGAAATGATGGGACCGGATGCCATGATCTTCATTTTCTGAATGTTGAGCTTTAAGCCAACTTTTTCACTCTCCACTTTCATTTTCATCAAGAGGCTTTTTAGTTCCTCTTCACTTTCTGCCATAAGGGTGGTGTCATCTGCATATCTGAGGTTATTGATATTTCTCCCGGCAATCTTGATTCCAGCTTGTGTTTCTTCCAGTCCAGCGTTTCTCATTATGTACTCTGCATATAAGTTAAATAAGCAGGTTTCCTATTTGGAACCAGTCTGTTGTTCCCTGTCCAGTTCTAACTGTTGCTTCCTGACCTGCATACAGATTTCTCAAGAGGCAGATCAGGTGGTCTAGTATTCCCATCTCTTTCAGAATTTTCCACAGTTTATTGTGATCCATACAGTCAAAGGCTTTGGCATAGTCAATAAAGCAGAAATAGATGTTTTTCTGGAACTCTCTTGCTTTTTCCATGATCCAGCAGATGTTGGCAATTTGATCTCTGGTTCCTCTGCCTTTTCTAAAACCAGCTTGAACATCAGGAAGTTCATGGTTCACATATTGCTGAAGCCTGGCTTGGAGAATTTTGAGCATTACTTTACTAGCGTGTGAGATGAGTGCAATTGTGCGGTAGTTTGAGCATTCTTTGGCATTGCCTTTCTTTGGGATCAGATGGAGATAAATGTCATGGGAAAAAGGAGATACGAAAAGGGTATAGAGAGGTCCAGTGTTGGGGTGAGAATGGTGTCAATTTTGAGTAGAATGGCTAATGGGGAGATGATCTTCAACCAGAGACCTGCTGGAAGTAGGGGAGTAAGCCAGGAGGGTGCTCCAGAGGAGGAAATGACAAGTGGAAGGTCGTGCCAGGAGAGGTGTGAATGACAAGAGTCTAACAGGTGAAGAGAGCAGATGCGTGATGGTGGGGGGATGGGCTGCATATCCTATAGCTATTTAAGGATTTGGCTTTTACTCAGAGAGTGATCAGAAGCCATTAACAGGGTTTGAGGAGAGAAGTGATGTTATCTGACTTAAATTTTGAAAGGCTTGTTTTGGCTGCAAGGCTTCAAATAGGCTGGGATGAAAGTAAGAGTACTGTCAAAAGGATAAGACATTAGTGGTAATGGTGGAAGTGATGAGATCCAGTTAAATTCTGCAAATGTTTTGAAAGTAGATAGGTAGGAAAATACACTCAGATGTGGAGTATTAGAGAAAGATAGGAAAGATGGCAACCCACTCCAGTGTTCTTGCTTGGAGAATCCCAGAGACAGGGGAGCCTGGTTGGCTGCCGTCTATGGGGTCGCACAGAGTCGGACACGACTGAAGCGACTTAGCAGCAGCAGCAGCAGTAGCAGGAAAGATAGGGAAGGGAGTAGGTTTGGGGAAGATTAGAAGTTTAGTTGTGGACATGTTACTACAGAGGTTTCTCAGTGGTATTTAGGTCTAGATTTGGAGTAGGGAGTTGTATTTATGAGACTGGAGCAATTGGAGAAGTCCAGGCCGAAGATGTAAATAAGTCATTTGTGTATACTGCTACTGCTACTGCTAAGTCACTTCAGTCGTGTCTGACTCTGTGCGACCCCATAGACGGCAGCCCACCAGGCTCCCCTGTCTCTGGGATTCTCCAGGCAAGAACACTGGAGTGGGTTGCCATTTCCTTCTCCAATGCGTGAAAGTGAAAACTGAAAGTGAAGTCGCTCAGTAGTGTCCAACTCCTAGCGACCCCATGGACTGCAGCCTACCAGGCTCCTCTGTCCATGGGATTTTCCAGACAAGAGTACTGGAGTGGGTTGCCATTGCATTCTCCCATTTGTGTATAAGTGATGTTTAAAGATCAAGACACTATCAGAAATTGATGCTTTTATCTGTGGCCCCTTTAAGCATGCTTTCTATATTTTATTATTAGTTGTAAATTTTCTCTCATCCATCATTAGATTATTTTCTTGGGGATAGATCCTCTGTGTGAACTCTCACAGAGCCTAGCCCAGAACCTAGCTCCAGGCAGATCTTAGTAAATGATTTCAGTTAATAGTGCAAGACAGCATGATTAGGAGTTTAAATTGTGGTAGAGTTAATGCTAAAGATTTCAACAAATGATGTGCTGAACATGGTCTGGGACGGTCTGGCCCAGAACATAATAATATAAGGAAAGCAAAGGAACCAGATAAGAGGAGCAGAGACGGGAGAAAAGATCTAAGGGTTAGGGGAACATGAAAATGAGACTTGTTCTGGTTCTACAAAGATTATGTTAATTTAAGCAGAGACACCAAATCTGGAATTTGGAGACAGAGGATGAGATGGTTGGATGACATCATCGATTCAATGGACATGAGTTTGAGCAAACTCCAGGAGGTAGTGAAGGACAGGGAAGTCTAGCGTGCTGCAGTTCTTAGGGCTGCAAAGAGTCAGACACGACTGAGCATCTGAACAGCAACAATCAAAGACTGAACATTTGGCCCCCTTCCTCAAATTCATATGCTGAGAAGTAATCCCCAGTGTGATGGTATTTGGAAGTGGGAATTTGGAAGGTGATTAGGTCAGGAGAGTAAAGTCTTCAAGAATGGATTAGTGCCCTTGTAGAAGAGACTCCAGAGCTCCCGTGCCCTCTTTCCGCCATGTGTGGACACAGTGAGAAGGCAGCCATCTCTGAACCAGAAGGCGGGTTCCCAGACACCAGATCTGCTAGAACATTGACTGTGGACTTCCCAGCTTCCAGAATTGTGAGGAATAAATGTCTGCTGTTGAAACCACCCAGTCTATGGTATTTTTGTTAGAGCAGTTGAATGGACTAAAGTGATAAGAATAAGAGGATTGAGGAAGGGGATGGCTTAAAGTGGTGATTCTCAAATGTGATCCTTCTTGGAGGGCTTGTTATTAATAACACACAAATTGCTGGCCCCATTCCCAGAATTTCTGACTTGGTTGGTCTGGAGCAGGGAGGACAATCTGTATTTCTAACAAATTTCTAGTGCTATTGTTGTTGCTCCTTTGAAGTCTGCATTTTGAGACTCACTGGCTTAGAAATAAGACAGTCTTTCTTTTCTTTTCCTTTTTAAAAAGTCAATAATATGATTATTAATCACCTGTAAAAGAGCAATAACTAGAAAATTATCTTTTCATAAGTCATTAAACCTAATTTTTATACACAGTGGGGTTATAACAGGGCAATGTTAGTTGGTTCATTTTATATTCAGTTTTCAAAGAAGTTAACTGACATTTAATAGTTTGGTAATTGATCTATGTCATCTTATATTGTTGGTATAACCTTTGATGAAGAAAAGGAAAGTATTTCTGAAAGCTCAAGGCACCTTCAGTACCCCCCGCCACCAGTTTTACTGAGATATAATTGACATACAGCAGTGACTGTATTTAGGTTGTACAGCATAAATTACATATATTGTGAATAATTACTACAAAAAGTTTAGTAAACATTCATCATCTTATGTAGACACAAAATTTTTTTTTCTTGTGATGAGAACTCTTAGGAGTTACTTAACAATTTTCACATATATCATACATTGATAGCTATAATCATCCTGTACATTATGTCCCTAGAAATATTTATAACTGGAAATTTGTATCTTTTACCACTTTTATCTAATTTCTTCTCCCCTCATCATCTTCAATGTTTAATTTCTGTCACTTGGGAATGAAAACTAGGTCATTGTAAATTCATGAAAGTTTTCATAAGATTATATCAAAAGTCTCCAGGGATAGCTCATGTAACTGGAAAACATGGGCATTTTAAAATAAGTTGGCAACATATACTTTGCAAAAACATACATAACAAAATCATATTATGATTTGTTAAGTACTCTTAGTACTCTTGCCTGGAAAATCCCATGGGCGGAGAAGCCTGGTGGGCTGCAGTCCATGGGGTCGCTAAGAGTAGGACACGACTGAGTGACTTCACTTTCACTTTTCACTTTCATGCATTGGAGAAGGAAATGGCAACCCACTCCAGTGTTCTTGCCTGGAGAATCCCAGGGACGGGGGAGCCTGGTGGGCTGCCGTCTATGGGGTCGCACAGAGTCGGACATGACTAAAGCGACAGCAGCAGCAGCTTCTCGAACTTTTGGCCTTTCAGGTTTTTATTTCAGTCTTACAGATTGCGTCACTTTTTAAACAAGTCAATTATTTTTGCTGGCTGTACTCAGTACCACCTCCAACTCTCAACAGACTTTCCTTTAAGCACTGGGACAAGACATGGCATACCTGGCAGCAACATACATCCTGAGATGTGAGGTTATAGAATTGCAGAGCTTGAAGAGAATACAGATTATTATCAAGTCCAAGGCCCTTCCTTTACATATTTATTTATTTAATAATTATTTATTGAGATCGTGATATGTTCCCAATGCTAAGATAGATGTTGGGGATATAACAATTATAGTAGTAACCATGCCATTTAATATTTATACTTCCTGTGTACTACACATATTCCAAAGTTTTACATCTTTTACTTTTTCAATAACCACAAGAAGCCGATGCAGTAGTACTCTATCTCTGAAAGTCAGGGGTAGTCAAACTATGTCCTATGGCCTATTTTTGTAGGGCCCATGAGTTAAGAATGGTTTTTACATTTTTTCAGTTCAGTTCAGTCGCTCAGTCATGTCTGACTCTGCGACCCCACAAATTGCAGCACACCAGGCCTCCTGTCCATCACCAACTCCCAGAGTTCACCCAAACCCATGTCCGTTGAGTTGGTGATGCCATGCAGCCATCTCATCCTCTGTCATTCCCTTTTCCTCCTGCCCATAATCCCTCCCAGCATCAGAGTCTTTTCCAATGAGTCAACTCTTCGCATGAGGTGGCCAAAGTATTGGAGTTTCAGCTTTAGTATCAGTCCTTCCAAAGAACACCCAGGACTGATCTCCTTTAGAATGGACTGGTTGGATCTCCTTGCAGTCCAAGGGACTCTCAAGAGTCTTCTCCAACACCACAGTTCAAAAGCATCAATTCTTCGGCGCTCAGCTTTCTTCACAGTCCAACTCTCACATCCATACATGACCACTGGAAAAACCATAGCCTTGACTAGATGGACCTTTGTTGGCAAAGGAATGTCCCTACTTTTGAATATGCTATCTAGGTTGGTCATAACTTTCCTTCCAAGGAGTAAGCGTCTTTTAATTTCATGGCTGCAGTCACCATCTGCAGTGATTTTGGAGCCCAAAATATAAAGTCTGACACTGTTTCCACTGTTTCCCCATCTATTTCCCATGAAGTGGTGGGACCAGATACCATGATCTTCATTTTCTGAATGTTGAGCTTTAAGCCAACTTTTTCACTCTCCTCTTTCACCTTCATCGTGAGGCTCTTAAGTTCCTTTTCACTTTCTGCCATAAGGGTGGTGTCATCTGCATATCTGAGGTTATTGATATTTCTCCTGGCAATCTTGATTCCAGCTTGTGCTTCATCCAGCCCAGCGTTTCTCATGATGTACTCTGCATAGAAGTTAAATAAGCAGGGTGACAATATACAGCCTTGACATACTCCTTTCCCTATTTGGAACCAGTCTGTTGTTCCATGTCGAGTTCTAACTGTTGCTTCCTCACCTGCATATGGGTTTCTCAAGAGGCAGGTCAGGTGGTCTGGTATTCCCATCTCTTGAAGAATTTTCCACAGTTTATTGTGATCCACACAGTCAAAGGCTTTGGCATAGTCAATAAAGCAGAAATAGATGTTTTTCTGGAACTCTCTTACTTTTCCCATGATCCAGCGGATGTTGACAATTTGACCTCTGGTTCCTCTGCCTTTTCTAAAACCAGCTGGAACATCTGGAAGTTCACAGTTCACGTATTGCTGAAGCCTGGCTTGGAGAATTTTGAGCATTACTTTACTAGCGTGTGAGATGAGTGAAATTGTGCGGTAGTTTGAGCATTCTTTGGCATTGCCTTTCTTTGGGATTAGAATGAAAACTGACCTTTTCCAGTCCTGTGGCCACTGCTGAGTTTTCCAAATTTTCTGGCATATTGAGTACAGCACTTTCACAGTGTCATCTTCCAGGATTTGAAATTGCTCAACTGGAATTCCCTCACCTCCACTAGCTTTGTTCATAGTGATGCTTTCTAAGGCCCACTTAACTTCCCATTCCAGGATGTCTAGCTCTAGGTGAGTGATCACACGATCGTGATTATTTTGGTCGTGAAGATCTTTTTTGTACATTTTTTAGAACACTATACATACATTTTTTAGAACACTGTAAATAAAAGTGAGATGGAAGAATAAAATGCTACAGAAACTGTATTTGGCTTTGCAAAACCTAAAGCATTTACCATCTGGCCCTTTATCGAGAACTTTTACCGAGTCCTGTTAGAGATGAGGATCCTGAGTCAAAAGGAAGTGCATTGTACACAGCCAGTCTGTCTCTGGGGAAGACAAACTATTTCTGAATTGGTCACAATTAAGGCCCAGAGAGGTTAAAGAGACTTTTCCAAGTTGTATGGTCAGTTACTGGCAGTGCTGGGACTTTATGCCAAGATTTTCAGTTCAGTGTCATTTCTGATACATTTCTTAATACTTCCTTAGGCTAGACCTTATAAATCATCAGTTTTCAACATTTCAAATACTTTAATTTCTTCTCTGATTTACCCAATGCAAAGTTATCTAATGAGGAGAACTCCAAGACAACTCAAACTCATTTTGGGATAGATTTAGTGCTTAGACATTCGTCAACAGATATCTGGACAGCTGATGTCCTTCATCTGAACGTTATCTTATGTTCTGGCCAGGCTTGTGCTGCTATGAAGAAGATGTAGCTCTAACTGCCTGGTTAAGTCTGAAAGCTTTTCCATGCTGACATCTTGTATTTTCTTCTCTCTCTTTTTCCTTCTATTGACTCTGCTACCACATGGTTCTGTAACAAGTTTTAGTTTCCATTTCTTAGGTTAAAATTATTTCTTGTGATAAGCTGAAAACTGTAAATAGAATGGATGATATACTTTGACGAGCTTCAAAGTAAACGTGGGGGCCAGAGAGATGCTTAGGGCAGTACTCCATTACCAAAAGGAGTCTCTATACCAAAAAGGTAAGTTCTTCATGTGCCCTAAAGAGAAATCAGCCAGGTCACATGTCTCTGCCCACATCTGGCATTACAATATCCTTGTTCATTGCTAAGGGAAATGCCATTTCATTTGGGCTCAGGAAACAGGATGCAATCATCAGTAACTGATTAGTACAGATACTCACTTTAGATATGGGTAGCCAAGAATCAAAACCATGGGAGGAGAAACTAGCATCATGAAAGAGAAGCTTCAAAATGGGGAAAAAAATAGAGAATTTAATAAAATTCTGTTTATCTTCAGAAAGACTTGAGAAGCTCTTAGACTTACAAAATAAGAGTAATTTCTATGAAAAAAGAGACAATTAGAGATCACAAAGGAGTTTTAGGAAATTAAAAACTTGATTTGGAAAATATCCCATACCTCTCCTTAAAAAAGTTGAATACAATAGCTGACAACTGAATTTGCAGTGAAGAACAGGTCTAGCCAGTAGAAATACAACACAAGCCACATATACAATTTAAATTTTTCCAGTAGCCATCTTATGAAAGTGAAAAATAGGTGCAATTAACTTTAATGATATGTTTTATTTAACTCAAAATATTATCATTTCAAATGTAATTGATATCAAAAATTATTTACATAATATTTGCATTCTTGTTTCTTTTCAAAATGTTTGAGTGCCTGGTGTGTGTGTTATATTTACAGCACATCTCATTCAGGACCAGTCATGTTTCCAGCACCTGCAGCTGGTGGTTACCATATTAGCATAGATCTAGGAGGTGGAATTGAGGGAATTATCCCAGAACAGAGTAAAAATGGGAGAGAAAAATTAAGCACCAAGAGGGAGAGATATTCAATCAGGGATGAAAGAAGACAGGAAGAGTTAGAAGCTGCTGTAGAAGTTTAAGTGAGACATGAAGTTTGTTGACAGAAGAGGATGGCAGAGGTGTAGTTCTTAGTTTCTGTCTTGAGCATTGTGTGAGCAAAAGTTCTTTGTTTTGAGGGTATACAACACAGAACATAGCCCCAGATTTGAACTAGAGATACAGTCCAGTGTTCTGCTAAGCCAGTCTTTCTAGTACCACGCGGTAAGACATCTTTTGGACACAGGAAACCTTCCTTCTTACCATCATTTACTGCAATCTGAAAAATAACTTGGATATTTTATAAGTTATACTAGCAAAGAAAAGGGAGAGAAACTTGTCTTACTGTGACGACACAGTTATTTTTGTCAGTTTGCAAAGAGCATGAAAGCAAAGCACCAGAAACAGCAGTGACTGATGAAGGGAGAGCTCAGAACTTGATTCCAATGTTCTTTTATCAGGCACTGGGAATTCCCCCCTTCTCCTGCTCTCCCGTCTAGCACTTTTCAGGCAGTAAGTGCTTCCAGCATCTTTTAAACTATGGAAAATATGAAGCCCGAAGACCAAAATAATAATGTTCATTTCAGTTCTTTACATAGTGCCTGCTTCTCAGAAACTAGTTAAGGTTAAAAGAGGTCGATTCTTTAAAGTTCAGGGATAGGACAATCCTACCTTTGTTCTTTTTAAAAGCAAAGCACTGGTAAATTTGTGTTTATTATCTGAATGTTCTTTATAATCAGAATGTACAGAGGTGCAAACCAACACGTGCCTAATGTTATACAGTTTAGCACATGCTTTTCATATATAATCTCATCTAGTCTTCATAATTGTCCTACAAAGTAGGAGTTACCATCAGTTTTTTAAAAGGTAAAGAAGTATATTTTGGAAGACTCACTAACATGAGGTAATGTATATGAAGTGCTTAACAGAATGACTGGCACATAATACATATTGAAAACTATCTAATAATACTAATGGTAATGATAATTAATAATACTAATAATAATGATATTAACTTGCTCAATGTCACATAAGTGGTCGAGATTTGAACTCAGGAATTCCTGATAATTTTATGAGCAAATTAACTTGTCAAAGTGAATCTATCTTTATTCATTTTTTAAAAAAGTATACAAGTAATGTACTTACACAGAGTTTGATAGAGAAAAATAAGTCACTCACCCATAATTCTACCATTTCAATATAATAGGTATTATCATACAAAATGATTTTAGATTTATGAAGGCTTCTTTTAAAAAGTATTACTGATGCTTTAATTTGTCTTCTTCTTCCTAGAACCTTTATATATATATATATATATATTTTTTTTTTTTTTTTCAGAGTAGGAAAAAAAACACACTGGTTTTCCTCTTTTTCTTTCAATGGCATTAAAGTGTCTACATTGCACATCTAATAATTCTAAGTAGGAACTACTTTGGATATTAACCCTCTTTTAGACATTGGTTTGCAAATATTTCTCCTATTTCATA
Organism: Bos indicus; assembly: GCF_029378745.1. Taxonomy (NCBI): domain Eukaryota; kingdom Metazoa; phylum Chordata; class Mammalia; order Artiodactyla; family Bovidae; genus Bos; species Bos indicus. The sequence goes on along the minus strand of NC_091762.1, from coordinate 43,118,322 downwards.
AGTTGCCTTTTCACTTGGCTGATTGTTTTCTTTGCATGCAGAAGCCTTTCGGATTGGTGTGCTCAGTTGCTCACTCAGTTGTCTGACTCTTTGCAGCCCCATGGAACGGTAGCCCACCAGGCTCTTCTGCCAATGGAATTTTCCAGGCAAGAATACTGGAGTGGGTTGCCATGCTCTCCTCCAGGGGATCTATCTGACCTAGGAATGGAAGCCGCATCTCTTGTGTCTCCTGCATTGGCAAGCGGATTCTTTATCACTAGCAGCACCTGGGAAATCCTTTAGATTGATGCTGTACTTTTTTTTTTTTCCTTTCCTGTTCCACTGATCTGTGAGTCTATTTTTATTCCACTACCATGTTTTTTTTGGTTATTGTAGTTGTGTAATATAATTTGAAATCAAGAGGTGTGATGCCTCTTTTTTTCTCAAGTTTGCTTTGGCAATTTGGGGTCTTTTGTTGTTTCATATGAATTTTAGGATTTCCCCCCCTTTTTTAGAGAAAAATGCTGTTGGAGTTTTGATAGAGATCACCTAAATCTCTGGATCTCTTTGGGTAGTACAGATATTTTAACAATATTTATCCTTCCAATCCATGAATATGGAATGTCTTTCCATTTCTTTGTGTCCTCTTCAATTTGTTTCATCAATGTCTTATAATTTTCAGTGTACAGGTCTTTTACAATAGCAAAACCCAAATGAACTGATTTAAAAGTGGGCAAATGATATGAATAGACATTTTCCCAAAGATTTTCCAAACAGATATATGGAAAGGTGCTCAACATCACTAATGATTAGATAAATGCAAATCAAATCCACAAGGAGATATTACCTGACACTTGTTAGGATGGCTATTCTCAAAAAGACAAGAGAGATGTGTAGCTGACAGTATGGAAAAAAAGAAGTCTTCTAGACTGTTGATGAGAATGTAAATTGGTTCAGCCACTATAGGAAACAGCATGGAGATTTTTAAGAATAAATGAAAAATAGAATAAACATATGGCCTAGCAATCCCACTATTGGGTATATATCCAAAGGAATTCAAACCAGGATCAGAGATATTGGACTCCCTTGCTCATTATAACATTATTCACAATAGCCACAATTTGAAACAACCTGCAACCTAAGTGTCTGTTCACAAACGAATAAGATAATATGGTATATATACATACTGGAATGTTATTCAGCCATAAAAAGGAAAGAAATCCTACCATTTGTGACAACACGGATAAACCTAGAAGACTTTGTACTCCTGCTCAGTCACTTAGTCATTTCTGGCAAGAATACTGAAGTGGGTTTTCATTTCCTCTTCCAGGGGATCTTCCTCACCCAGGGATCGAAACTGCATCTCTTGTGTTGCCTGCATTGGCAGGCAGATTCTTTACCACCAAGCCATCTAAGAATCCCCAGAAGACATCATGTTAAGTAAGTCAGACAGAGAAAGACAAATACTGTATGATTTTACTTATATACAGAATCTAAAAAAATCAAACTCATAGAACCATAGTAGAATAGTGGTTACCAGGGACTGGAGGGTGGGAAAAATGAGGAAATGTTGATCAAAGGGTACAGACTTTCACTTATAAAAGGAATAAATCCTGAGGACATAATGTACAGCATACTGCTACTGCTAAGTCACTTCAGTTGTGTCCGACTCTGTGCGACCCCATAGACGGCAGCCCACCAGGCTCCCCCATCCCTGGGATTCTCCAGGCAAGAACACCGGAGTGGGTTGCCATTTCCTTCTCCAGGGCATGAAAGTGAAAAGTGAAAGTGAAGTCGCTCAGTCGTGTCCGACTCTTAGCGACCCCATGGACTGCAGCCTACCAGGCTCCTCCTTCCATGGGATTTTCCAGGCAAGAGTACTGGAGTGGGGTGTCATTGCCTTCTCCAAATGTACAGCATAGTGACCAGTTAATAATACCGTATTTTGTACTTGGAATTTGCTAATGGAGTAGATCTTAAGTATTCTCACCATAGCAAATAAACAAATAAATAAAAATGGTACTTTGTGAAGTGGTAAATATGTTAATTAATTTAATTTTGGTAATTATGAATACATATGCCAAACTATCACATTGTATACCTTAAATATATATAATTTTTGTCAATTATACCTCAATAAAGCCAGAAAAATTTTTTTAAAAATTATAAAACATGGCTCCTCTCCCCCCTGCCCCAAAATGAGAATTAATATTGTGGATCAGTAATGGTTCAGGGAAAAGTTTGTAATTATAAAGATAAAATGTAAAAATGGTAGTAGTTGTGGTTACAGAAACACCTAAAACTTAAGTTAATTGAAGTGTGAAATTAATTTATCTGGCAGAGTTGAATACATTTTATAATGGACAAGTTATCCTTTCCATCTGTTCTTTGTTTAGAATCATATTGCCACACTGGGTGTTGGGAAGAGATGTTTATCAGTTTTTTTGCCCTCTTACACACCATCTCAAGGTAAGCAAAAGTTCACTCATACCTTTTACTTCCTACCCCCTACCCCCAAGCAATCTCTTAGAATTGATTGAAAATAACTTTATCTAATTTTTAACAATAAGCATTAAAAATACAATTAGAAATTTAATGAAAATGTGACTTTTCTAACCTCTATTAGTTGGTTTTCTAAACTCCAGGAGCTTTTAGCTCATCAAAGACAATAAACCTGCTCATGAGACTTCCCAGAAAAATATATAATTTAATAAGCACTATACAACTGCCATCTTTCCTCAATATCTCTTCTTATACTTCTGCAACAGCTTCCCATAAAATTATTTTGTCTCCTTTCTCTCTATCCCAAATTCATCTTCCATACAACCATTGGAATGATTTTTCAATAACACACATTTGATCATATTATTCTCCAGCCCTTGCCTCTAATATCCTTCAATGGCTCCCTGTCACCTTTAGGGTGAGTCTGAACTCTTTGTCATGGCATACAGGGTCCTCCATGGTCTAGATTCTGCCTATTTTCTCAGCCTTATACCTTTTTATTTCACATTGTACAATCACAATGGATACAGCCGTATCTATAACCTGACATTCCTAAAATGTGCTGTTATCTTTTCACACCTCTTTGCCTTTGTATCTGCTATTCCCTTCCCCTAGAACACTATTCAAGGGTTAAGTTTCTCATCCTTTGTACATAAGCTATGCCTTGCCTGCTGGTTACATGCCCGCTATGCTATGTATTCACCAAACCCCACCTCCTTGTCCCTCTGGAATCAGGTAGACTGCTTTCCCAGGTTTCCTCAAAGTTAGATATGGCCATGTGAGTTCTGATGAAAGAAATGTGGGTAAAAGTGAGTTCCAGACCTGACCCTGAAAGCCTTCTGAATAATACTCTCTGCTTTCCTTAGTTTCTCCTTTTCTGATCAGATGCAAGGGATCCAGTGGAGGACTCTGAGGTCCTAGGGAACAGCAGAACCCCTAGATTGAAGGCACCTGCTTGCTGGTTGGGCCATCTGACTAGGAACACCAATGAGGACTTACATCTGAGCAGAGAGTAAACTTTTACTGTGTGAAGTCCCTGAATGGGGAAGATAGGTAGTAAATAATACAAAAAATTGTAGTGTAATTTCAGGCAATGATAGTGCTGTTATGCAAGATAAATCTGGGTAAGGGGATGGAGAATTAAGGATGTGGGGTCCTTTCTTTGTCATGCGATCAGGGAAGGCCTTTCTGGGGATGTTATTTTAAGCACTGGGTTGAATGAAGTGACAGAGAGGTCACATGAAGTCTAGGGAAACAGAAAGTGTTAAGTATCTGATGTAGAAAATAGTGTGGCTATTTATACCTGGAATATCAATAGCATAAGGAAGAGGAAGACAGCCAGTGTGGCTGGAGTGGAGGAAGAGAGAGAGAGGAAGAGAAGCAAGAGGGAATTCAGGAGGGAGGAAGAGCCTTGGGTCATGCAGAGCCTTGAAGAGCCTGGGATTCTGCTCTCAAGGAAATAAGAAGTCACGGGAGGATTGTGAGCAGTTGAATGGCGCTTTAAAATGATCCTTTGCCAACAAAGGTCCATCTAGTCAAGGCTATGGTTTTTCCTGTGGTCATGTATGGATGTGAGAGTTGGACTGTGAAGAAGGCTGAGCACCGAAGAATTGATGCTTTTGAACTGTGGTGTTGGAGAAGACTCTTGAGAGTCCCTTGGACTGCAAGGAGATCCAACCAGTCCATTCTGAAGGAGATCAGCCCTGGGATTTCTTTGGAAGGAATGATGCTAAAGCGGAAACTCCAGTACTTTGGGCACCTCATGCGAAGAATTGACTCACTGGAAAAGACTGATGCTGGGAGGGATTTGGAGGCAGGAGGAGAAGGGGATGACAGAGGATGAGATGGCTGGATGGCATCACTGATTCGATGGCCGTGAGTCTGAGTGAACTCCAGGAGTTGGTGATGGACAGGGAGGCCTGGCGTGCTGCGATTCACGGGGTCACAAAGAGTCGGACACGACTGGGAGACTGAACTGAACTGAACTTAAAATGATCACTCTGGCTGCTGGGTTGAGAATAGCCCATGTCTTGGATTTCTGCAGACAAGACTCCCACCTGCTCCCATGTGGGGGCCGCCATAGGCTTTATCTGCAGTCCCTTCCGAGCGGTGAAGCCAAAGGTCCGTGTGCAATGTTGCTTCATTTCTGTCCCTTCTTATTTCTTTCCTTACCTCACTTCCCTAATTTTCCTGCCAATTTCACCGATTATTTGTAAAGGGCTTTAAAAAGTACTTTATCGAGAGTTTTTAGATATTATTTAGGAGGCAGGTTTTGCAGTTTCTGGTCAACTACCCTGCCAGAAACCCTGACTGCTTCTACTTGTCAGTGAAGTAAGAAGCAAAGTCTTAGAACAGTTTTGTGGTTGCCAAAGGGAAGAGGAGGTGGGAGAGGGAAGGGTTGTGAATTTGAGAATAGCAGATGCAAAACTATCATATATAGAATGGATAAATAGCAAGGTCCTTCTGCATAGCACAGGGAACCATATTCAATATTGAAAAACCTTGAAAAAGAATATGAATAACTGAATCACTTTACTGTATAACAGAAATTAGCACAATGGTGTAAATCAGCTACGTGCTGTGTGGTGCTTAGTCGCTCAGTCGTGTCTGACTCTTTGTGACCCCATGAGCTGTAGCACGCCAGGTCCTCTGTCCATGGGGATTTGCCAGGCAAGAATACTGGAGTGTGTTGCCATGCCCTCCTCCAGGGGATCATCCTGACCCAGGGATCAAACCAGGGACTCCTGCCTTGCAGGTGGATTCTTTACCAGCTGAGCTACTAGGGAAGCCCAAATCAGCTATACTTCAATAAAATTTAAAAAGAAGTAAAGTCTTTAATTGGGAATGAGAATGGGAGTACTGATGAGAGGAAACTGGAGACCGCTTGCTTAGAGAGTGGGAGAGTCAGTTCACTAGGAAATTCAGGGTTTTTGTTTTTGATAAGGTCAAAAGGGATTGGGTGAGGATCAGTCATTGTGTTCAGGATTGTAGCAATGGAAAGTCTAAAAGACATAGTCTTTTCCCATAAATGTAGACTAGTTGGAGAAACAGTGAGTAGTATCATAGGAAATAGTTAAAAGGCCTTATTTCATTCTTTCACCCATTTGTTAACTTGATGACAATGAATTAATGATTATTTTAAAGCAGAAGACTAAGACACAGTCCCAGCTTAGATTCTAATAGGGCAAGGAAAAAAGATGAATTCCCTAATAGAGGTATGTACACCAAGGCGACGATTCCCAGGTGGCTCGGTGGTAAAGAATCCGCCTGCAATTCAGGAGATGCAGTTTGATACCTGGATCAGGAAGATCCCCTGAAGAAGGAAATGGCAATCCATTTCAGTATTCTTGCCTGTGAAATTCCATGGACAGAGGAGCCTGGTGGGCTACAGTCCACTGGGTCGCAAGAAAGTCAGATATGACTTAGGGACCCAAACAAAAACAGCAAACACCATCAAGGAGGCAGCATCCCAGTTTGTCTGAAGGAGGGAGTGTGTGTGGTCAAGAACAGTGCAGGCAGTAATGCTGACCCTTGAGGGGTGAGCGGGAGGTTCCAGGCACACAACTGCAATGGGCAAAGAAATGCATGCAGAGCAACAAAAGACACAATGAAGAACTGAAAGCACAGTGTAACTCAGATACGGAATTATCATTGGAGTTTTGTGTAGTTAGGGAAGACTACATAAAAGAATGAGATTAGAAGAATGGAAGGATTTCAAAGACAGAATTAATGTGGAGGAGACTTTAGTCTGGGAAAAGCATTTCCATCAAGGTGGGAATATTGTTGACATATGTTGAGGTTGTTAGGAGAAATACACGGTGTGGGCTGTCATCATCATAAACACTGTATATGCTACAATACCTAGTCTCCTCCTGCAGAATGTAAGGGTGATGCACTGGGAAAAGGCTAGATAGGGTGGGGGGACTTCTAAATTATAGAAGATCTTGCCCAAGTCCAGGGTCCACCTCTGATGGTCAGTTGCTTTTGCATGAGTCTGAAAGGAGAAATTTCTCCCTTTCTCTACTTTTGCCAAGTAAAGCCTTTGCACATTTCTGTACCCAGTCTGGTTTCTTCAGGTATTTAAGAACATCTAGTAATGGACAAATATCCCTCAGGAGGGAAGCTAGGTGGCACTATGTCACTGCCCAGCCACTGATCTTTCAAAGCCTAGGGCATCCTTGGTTTTAAAGGTTTTAATGAATACAAAACTATTAGTGGAGCTTTGAGACAGATGGTCTGGAAGCCTTCTAGAGAAAGAAAATGTGTTCCTTTCATGAATGTTTATGTAATGAACCCCTGTGATTTAGACCAGAATTAGCTAGCTGATCTGCCTAAATTCTGCTGTGAATGACATAATTCTATTTGTAGATGAAGATCACATTATATTTTTCTATTTGAGAAATTATTGTGTTCTGTAAGTAAAGCATTATAGGGATCAAAGACATATCACTATCTTCTTCTAAGCTTTAATAGAGAAGAAAAAGCCCTTTTTGTTAATAAGAATTCAAAAGATGAAGTTGAGAAGTAAAGCTGCCTACTTTTGCCCTTTAGTAGTAGAATTAGAACTCCCACCAAGAGTTAATGACAGCTAAATAAGTATTTGCCTTGATAACCTGCTGCTGCTTTGATTTCCTCAAAGTTTTTCTTCCTGGGAAAAGTAGCATTGAGAGCTAGATTAATTTAATAACACTTTGTACCTGATGTAGCCAGTCAGCAGGCTTCAAAATATAAGGTGCTTACCTCTACAGCACAGTGAAACAGAAAATGTGTCTAGACATCCTCCATTAATAGAACATGTTGGTCTAAGACATAAATTTGCTGTGGAAGAAGTATGGCGGAGAGCACAGAACAAGTTTATCTAAGGTAGACTTCTTTTCCAGGGGCTTTGTAGTTTATATTAAATCTTGGCCTTCCTCCACTATCTTTCTCTCTTTCTCTTTTCTTCTCTTTTTCTTTTTGGCCTCGTGCATTTGCCTTGCAGGATCTTAGTTCTCAGACTAGGGATCAAACCAAGGTCACTGCAGTGAAAGAGCCAAGTCCTAACCACTGGACTTCCATGGCATTCATATCCCATCTTGCTCTTGACTTCTACTTAATATTGTATGCAATTATTATTGCCTGCAATGCAGGAGAGTTGCAGGAATCGCAGGTTTGATCCCTGGATCGGGAAGATCCCCTGAAGGAGGGCATGGAAACCCATTCTCGTATTCTTGCCTGGAGAATCCCAAGGATAGAGGATCTTGGTGGGTTACAGTCCATTGGGTCGCAAAGGATCGGACTTACTGAAGTGAACTATCGTTATCTGTATGTTGCCTGAATTAAAATTACATGAAACATTTAACTACAATCCTACCTAATGTTTCAGGATTCCCTGGTGGCTCAAATGGTAAAGAATCCGCCTGCAATGCAGGAGTCCCAAGTTCTATCCCTGGGTCTGTAAGATCCCCTGGAGAAGGGAGTGGCATCCCACTCCAGTATTCTTGCCTGGGAAAGTCCATGAACAGAGGAACCTGGCAGGCTACAGTCCATGGGGTCAAGGACTTTTAACTGAGTCAGACTGAGTAGCTAACACTTTCACTTTCACCTAATACTTCAGTTTCAGAGTCACCCTTTGTAGGAAGTTAGGGGGCAGTATTGACCACGGATGATAGTGTGTTTTGGGTCAGTAGAAGCCAGCGGAGGTGGAGTATAAACTCAAATCAGCATACTTTCTGACTTGCCCTGCATCATATATATATACTACCCTCATGAATAGCTGCATTTTTTTTTTTTACATTTCTAACACTGTATTAAAATACATGCATTTGGCCCCTAGTACTATGAATAGGTTCAAGTGTCCAGTTCAAAAGTAATAGTATGAATAGTTATTAAAAACTCAGTAAGATGTCAGGACACATTAAAAAAAAATGCAGTTAGTGAAATAAATATGGTAGAGAAATATTCTGTGAGATAATCATGTTTTTAACTAACCTGATTTTGATGAACAAGAAAGGTGAAAAAAAGAGACAGAATGCTTTCTACTGTGCGTTTGTGTGCATATTTCAATTATCGCGGGTTAAAATCCATCGACCGTGGTTTCAAAAAGTCCCCAATGTTTCTCCGCAGAATATGTTTAAGCAATGTAAACAAAGCTAAACAAAACGACCCCTTCCACCCAAACAAACACTAAATTCGGTTCTTTGTAAAAAAGATTGTTTCCATGTTTAATAAGACTTTTATTGTCAAAATATTTCTTTTCCCTTCAATCATTTTCTTTCTCTATTTTAGCCCACAAGGGAGAAAATTTCTTTACTTCACATAGTCATGAGAGTCACAGAGATTTGAACAAGCCTGCAAACCCTGTGGCTTTATAATAATATAAAATCATAGCAATAATTCCAAATTAAAACAGCAAACACATACAGAGCACTTAACTATGTGCTATGGTCTTGGAGTACAGAATGAAGCAGGGCAAAGGCTAATAGACTTTTGCCAAGAGAACGCACTGGTCATAGCAAACACCCTCTTCCAACAACACAAGAGAAGACTCTACACATGGACATCACCAGATGGCCAACACCAAAATCAGACTGATTATATTCTTTGCAACCAAAGATGGAGAAGCTGTATAGAGTCAGCAAAAACAAGACTGGGAGCTGATTGTGGCTCAGATCATAAACTCCTTTTGCTAAATTCAGACTTAAATTGAAGAAAGTGGGGAAAACCACTAGACCATTCAGGTTTAGACCTAAATCAAATTCCTTATGATTATACAGTGGAAGTGAGAAATAGATTTAAGGAACTAGATCTGATAGACAGAGTGCCTGATGAACTATGTATGGAGGTTTGTGACATTGTACAGAAGACAGGGATCAAGACCATCCTCAAGAAAAAGAAATGCAAAAAAGCAAAATGGCTGTCTGAGGAAACCTTACAAATAGCTGTGAACAGAAGAGAAATGAAAAGCAAAGGAGAAAAGGAAAGATATACCCATCTGAATGCAGAGTTCCAGAGAATAGCAAGGAGAGATAAGAAAGCTTTCCTCAGTGATCAATGCAAAGAAATAGTGGAAAACAATAGAATGGGAAAGACTAGAGATCTCTTCAAGAAAATTAGAGATACCAAGGGAACATTTCATGCAAAGATGGGCTCAATAAAGGATAGAAACGGTATGGACCTAACAGAAGCAGAAGATAAGAAGAGGTGGTGAGAACACACAGAAGAACTGTACAAAAAAGATCTTCATGACCCAGATAATCATGATGGTGTGATCACTCACCTAGAGCCAGACATCCTGGAATGTGAAGTCAAGTGGGCCTTAGGAAGCATCACTATGAACAAAGCTAGTAGAGGTGATGGAATTCCAGTTGAGCTCTTTCAAATCCTAAAAGATGATGCTGTGAAAGTGCTACACTCAAAATGCCAGCAAATTTGGAAAACAGCAGTGGCCACAGGACTGGAAAAGGTCAGTTTTCATTCCAATCCCAAAGAAAGGCAATGCCAAAGAACGCTCAAACTATTGCACAATTGTACTCATCTCACACTCTAGTAAAGTAATGCTCAAAATTCACCAAGGCAGGCTTCAGCAATATGTGAAACATGAACTTCCAGATGTTCAAGCTGGTTTTAGAAAAGGCAGAGGAACCAGCGGAGAAGTCAATGGCACCCCACTCCAGTACTCTTGCCTGGAAAATCCCATGGATGGAGGAGCCTGGTAGGCTGCAGTCCATGGGGTCGTGAAGAGTCAGACATGACTGAGTGACTTCACTTTCACTTTCAGGCATTGGAGAAGGAAATGGCAACCCATTCCAGTGTTCTTGCCTGGAGAATCCCAGGGACGGGGGAGCCTGGTGGGCTGCCATCTATGGGGTCGCACAAAGTCGGACACAACTGAAGTGACTTAGCAGCAGCAGAGGAACCAGAAAAACATCTATTTCTGCCTTTGACTGTGCCAAAGCCTTTGACTGTGTGGATCACAATAAACTGTGGAAAATTCTGAAAGAGATGCGAATACCAGACCACCTGACCTGCCTCTTGAGAAACCTGTATGCAGGTCAGGAAGCAACAGTTAGAACTGGACCTGGAACAACAGACTGGTTCCAAATTGGGAAAGGAGTATGTCAAGGCTGTATATTGTCACCCTGCTTATTTAACTTATATGCAGAGTATATCATGAGAAATGCTGGGCTGGATGAAGCACAAGCTAGAATCAAGATTGCTGGGAGAAATATCAATAACCCTAAATATACAGATGATACCACTCTTATGGCAGAAAGTGAAGAAGAACTAAAGAGCCTCTTGAAGAAAGTGAAAGAGGAGAGTGAAAAAACTAGCTTAAAGCTCAACATTCAGAAAACTAAGATCATGGCATCTGGTCCTGTCGCTTCATGGCAAATTGATGGGGAAACGGTGGAAACAGTTTCAGACTTTATTTTTTTGGGCTCCAAAATCACTGCAGATGGTGATGGCAGCCATGAAATTAAAAGACGCTTATTCCTTGGAAGGAAAGTTATGACCAACCTAGACAGCATATTAAAAACCAGAGGCATTCCTTTGCCAACAAAGGTCTGTCTAGTCAAAGCTATGGTTTTTCCAGTAGTCACTTATGGATGTGAGAGCTGGACTATAAAGAAAGCTGAGCGCAGAAGAATTGATGCTTTTGAACTGTGGTGTTGGAGAAGACTCTTGAGAGTTCCTTGGACAGCAAGGAGATCTTAGCAGCCCATCCTAAAGGAGATCAGTCCTGGGTGTTCATTGGAAGGACTGATGTTGAAGCTGAAACTCCAATACTTTGGCTTCCTGATGTGAAGAGCTGACTCATTTGAAAAGACCCTGATGTTGGGAAAGACTGAAGGCAGGAGGAGAAGGGGATGACAGAGGATGAGATGGTTGGATGGCATCACCGTCTCAATGGACATGAGTTTGGGTAAACTCTGGGAGTTGGTAATGGTCGGGGAGGCCTGGTGTGCTGTGGTTCACGGGGTTGCAAAGAGTCAGACATGACTGAGCGACTGAACTGAACTTAGGGTCTGTATTAAGCTCTTTTATGTATTAATCAAATGAATCCTCATAACAATCCAGGAAGTAAATTGTCAACTCAGTAAAATTCAAAGCCATTTTCTTATATTATGCAAAGATTACTGGAGTCTTCTGAATGTTCTGGAATTATTCTTAATCTGAAGTCTTCCTTTCAGATCTGACTTGAAGAAAATGTTCTAAGGATTTCTGCTTCTCCTCAATGTCCCAATTTCCCCAAACAGAAAGCTGTTTGGAGACTTGAGAAGAGCATCTTATCCCTAGTTTTTCAGGTTAGCCATAAGATTACAAGATTACAGGTAGGGATTTATTGTCCTTCTCAGCAGCTTTATTGAAAAATGCATCACATTCTATTGGCTGGGAAAAGGAGGTTTGTTCTGTTTTTATTTTAAAAAAATGCAGAATTGTGCAATTTATTAAAGCCAAAGTTAAGGAATTCTTTCTTTCTCAGCAGACCAAAGGCAGGAAATGCTCTGACAACTTCCTGCTATCCCAAGAGTCCTGTTGGAAGCTTAGATTGTGTCTGTGAATTGCCCCCTTTGCATGTTCCTGAGGGTTAAGGGATGTGTTTAATGTCAGCCAAACTGCTCATCTTCTGCAGAAATAGGGGTAAAGCCAGCACCAACCTTATTAGGGCCATTAACTGTTCCCTCACCTTCAGCATGACCTTGGTTTCCCGTTTTGACAACCCAGTACAGTACATTCTCTTCCAATTTGGCAGAAGCGATGCCAAGATTGTTGTCAATTAGCTTTATTAGATGTTTGTGTCCTTTGGAGGATTGTTTCTGTATTTATTTCTAACATGGAGATTCTGGGTTTGAGATGGGCTGAAAATGTTCAGCCTCTGCAGTGTTCCGGGGCACACTCTGTCTGGTGTCAAGAGAGAGACCTGAAGCCCTGGGTCCATGTTGTCCCAGCTTCACTGGTCATGGGCTCTGGGACGTCTGACAGTAAGTCAGTATCTTGGGGCCTTGGTTTGCTCAACTACTTTATGGGGTTATGACATGACAAAACTATGACAAACCTAGGTGGTGGTGGTGGTTTAATCACTCAGTCATGTCTAACTCTTTGTGACCCCATGGACGGTAGCACACCAGGCTCCTCTGTCCATGGGATTTTCCAGGCAGGAATACTGGAATGGCTTGCCATCCCCTTCTCCTGGGGATCTTCCCAACCCAGAGATCAAACCCAGGTCTTCCACACTGCAAGCAGAGTCTTTACTGACTGAGCCATCAGGGATTATATTAACTATCAAAACAATATTAATATTAATAATAATAACTGACAGTTACTGAGTGGTTTTTCAAGAGCCTTGATGGTGTCTCTCAGTTAATTCTAAAAGCAGCACTGGGAGGCAGGGACTATTATGACCCTGTCTCAAAGAGTTGACTGAGATGGGACAGGTGGGATTAGTACTTTCTCTTATTTGTAGTCGTGTAGTCAGTAGGTGGTGGGCACCACACTTGAGGCACTCTGATGGTTTATTCTGAAAGTGGGACCCACAGACCAGCATCACCAACAATATCTGTGAATTTATTAAAAATGTAAATTATTGGGCATTCTCTAGCTTCTTTGTGTGATTTCTATGAATATGACATGTTGAATATTCTAGTACAGTGGTACTAGAACCTATGGTCTCAATCCCTGTATAGAGGTTTTCTGCATTCAATGAATTTCTCAGATTGTCTGGAGCATTGCCCAGTTGACTCTGGTTGGTTATGTTGTTGTCTCCCCACTCCCTTGTCCCTACCCCACACTTCGTGCAAGCCCATCCCTCCTGTGCAAAATCATCCCCCAGAAAAAGGAATGCAAAACAGGCAAAATGGTTATCTGAGGAAGCCTTACAAAGAGCTGAGAAAAGAGAAGCTAAAGGCAAAGAAGAAAAGGAAAGATATACCCATCTGAATGCAGAGTTCCAAAGAATAGCAAAGAGAGATAAGAAAGCCTTCTTAAGTGAACAATGAAAAGAAACAGAGGAAAACAATAGAATGGGAAAGACTAGAGATAGGATAGACTCTTCAAGAATATTGGAGATACCAAGGGAACATTTCATGCAAAGATGGGCTCAATAAAGGACAGAAACGATATGGACCTAACAGAAGCAGAAGATATTAAGAAGAGGTGGCAAGAATACACAGAATTATACAAAAAAGATCTTCATGACCCAGATAACCACAGTGGTGTAATAAGTCACCTAGAGCCAGACATCTTGGAGTCTGAAGTGAAATGGGCCTTAGGAAGCATCACTATGAACAAAGCTAGTGGAGGTGATGGAATTCCAGTTGACCTATTTCAAATCCTGAAAGATGATTCTGTTAAAGCACTGTACTCATTATTCCAGCAAATTTGGAAAACTCAGCAGTGGCCATAGGACTGGAAAAGGTCAGTTTTCATTCTAATTCCAAAGAAGGGCAGTGTCAAAGAATGGTCAAACTACCACACAATTGCACTCATTTCACATACTAGCAAAGTAATGCTCAAAATTCTCCAAGTTAGGCTTCAACACTACATGAACTGAGAACTTCCAGATGTTCAAGCTGGATTTAGAAAAGCCAGAGGAACCAGAGATCAAATTGCCAACATTCACTGGATCATAGAAAAGGCAAGAGAATTCCAGAAAAGAATCTACATCTGCTTTATTGCTTACCCTAAAGCATTTGACCATATAGATCACAACAAACTGTGGAAAATTCTTTAATGAGAATACCAGACCACCTTACCTGCCTCCTGAGAAACCTGTATGCAGGTTAAGAAGGTACAGTTAGAACTGGACATGAACAATGGACTGGTTCCAAATGGTTGGATGGCATCACTGACTCAATGGACATGAGTTTGAGCAAGCTCTGGAAGGTGAAAGGCAGGGAAGCCTGGCATGCTACAGCCCATGGGGTCTCAAAGAGTTGGATACAACCGAGAGACTGAACAACAACAATCCCTCCAGTAGCTGTGTGTCTGACTCCGGGAATGGTGTGTGCCCAGAGAAGAAGGGGTCAAGGGCTTATGAAGAATGTATTTTTCACTCATGACTGCCAGTATCCTTCCCGTGATTCATGTGCCATCAAAATCAATGCACATTAATGTTTTGTTGCCAGAATTTAAATTGTAAGTTAAATTTTACAATTTAAAAATATACTCTAATATGAGAACTTATGCCTGTAAAATGCATAAATTTCCCCTCATTTCTATAAGATGACTTCTGATAAATTTTATCAGTTCCAAGAGATTTCAAGGCATTTAGTTATGTGAATTAACTGGAAAACACGGCATAGTTTTCTTTCTGTTGGAAAAAATCAAGTTATGTTTATGACCTCCAATGATAACAGATACTGTAAATACAACAGTTTAATGTATAGCCAGATGTTACATAAACTTTAAAGGACCTTTAAAAATTCTTTTGGGAAAAAAATGGAATTTAAATTTTTTCTCTGTGGCTCTCAATTACCATTAGATTATCAAAACTTTTTTTTCCCAAAGAGTGTGAATTCCTTCCACTTAGTTGCAAATAGTGAAGGGTAGGATAGTTTCCACAACAAACTCTGGAAAATTCTGAAAGAGATGGGAATACCTGACCACCTGACCTGCCTCTTGAGAAATCTGTATGCAGGTCAGGAAGCAACAGTTAGAACTGGACCTGGAACAACAGACTGGTTCCAAATAGGGAAAGGAGTATGTCAAGGCTGTATATTGTCACCCTGCTTATTTAACTTATATGCAGAGTACATCATGAGATATGCTGGGCTGAAGGAAGCACAAGTTGGAATCAAGATTGCTGGGAGAAATATCAATAATCTCAGATATGCAGATGATACCACCCTTATGGCAGAAAGAGAAGAACTAAAGAGCCTCTTGATTAAAGTGAAAGAGGAGAGTAAAAAAGTTGGCTTAAAGCTCAAAATTCAGAAAATGAAGATCATGGCATCTGGTCCCATCACTTCATGGCAAATAGATGGGGAAACAGTGGAAAGAGTGACAGACTTTATTTTTGGGGCTCCAAAATCACTGCAGATGGTGATGGCAGCCATGAAATTAAAAGACACTTGCTCCTCGGAAGAAAAGTTATAACCAACATAGACAGCATATTAAAAACCAGAGGCATTCCTTTGCCAACAAAGGTCTGTCTAGTCAAAGCTATGGTTTTTCCAGTAGTCACTTATGGATGTGAGAGCTGGACTATAAAGAAAGCTGAGCACAGAAGAATTGATGCTTTTGAACTGTGGTGTTGGAGAAGACTCTTGAGAGTCCCTTGGACAGCAAGGAGATCCAACCAGTCCATCCTAAAGGAAATCAGTCCTGAATATTCATTGGAAGGACTGATACTGAAGCTGAAACTCCAATACTTTGGCCACCTGATGTGAAGAACTGACTTTTTTGAAAAGACCCTGATGCTGGGAAAGATTGACGGCGGGAGAAGGGGATGACAGAGGATGAGATGGTTGGATGGCATCACTGACTCAATGGACATGAGTTTGAGTAAACTCTGAGAGTTGTTGATGGACACAGAGGCCTGGCATGCTGTAGTCCATGGGGTCTCAAAGAGTCAGACATGACTGAGCAACTGAATTGAACTGAGGATAGTAAGTGCTACATTTATAGAGTGTATGCTTTTGAACTGTGGTGTTGGAGAAGGTTCTTGAGAGTCCCTTGGACTGCAAGGAGATCCAACCAGTCCATTCTGAAGGAGATCAGCCCTGGGTGTTCTTTGGAAGGAATGATGCTAAAGCTGAAACTCCAGTACTTTGGCCACCTGATGCGAAGAGTTGACTCATTGGAAAAGACTCTGATGCTGGGAGGGATTGGGGGCAGGAGGAGAAGAGGATGACAGAGGATGAGATGGCTGGATGGCATCACCAACTCGATGCACATGAGTTTGAGTGAACTCCAGGAGTTGGTGATGGATAGGGAGGCCTGGTGTGCTGCGATTCATGGGGTCGCAAAGAGTCGGACATGACTGAGCGACTGAACTGAACTGAACTGAAGAGAAATGTAAATGTAGAAAAGAAATGAAATTCCAGCAGGAAGAGAAAAAGTATGTTTATACTTTTAAAAGAGTTTTAAAAAGTACTATCAGAAAAATTCAGAAACTGTAATCAATCACATGAGGAAAATAAAAATCATTTACATTCTTACTATTCAGTAGTGTTAGCACTATAGTGTATTTATCTTTCCAGAATATTTTGGCATATCAGGACAGTTATACTTAGCTCTATAATTTACCAAAAATTACGTCTTACTTTGTACACTGTTTTGTAAATATAGTAACTGTGGTTCTCCTTTAATATCAACCCATATGGATGTGTACAGCTTTCCAGGGTGACTCTTTTTGCTGGAAAGACTTCTCTGCAGGCACACACATATTTCTGGTGGTATTGATTCCTATGTTGCCTATGCTTGAGACACACTCACAGCCACCTGTACAGAATATAAGGAAATAATTGGGTAGATATAATGTGTCTCTTATAGTTGGTCACTTAAAAATCAAATAAAATGAAGCTTCCACGTCACCCATTCTACTGCCAATGGCTTCCTTCCTTCCTTCCTTTCTTGTATTTTAAATTTATAAGTACCATGAAGTTCTGTTTTAGAGAGTTCAGGTTTCAGACATATTTTCTGTGATAAATATCTCCCTTTCTTTACCAGTACAAAAATTCCAAAACGAAGCTTGACTTCATTTCTTTTGTTCTTTTATTTTCTCAGGGAAATTCTGCCCCAGGGAAATCACTTTTAGGGAGATTCCAGGGATCAAATTCAGGCCATTAGAAACATATCTTAACTGTTTAGTTATTGGAAGTACTTAGGGAAAGAAACTTTACTGTAAATCTAAAAAGATCTAGATTTAGGCCTTCTCTACACAAAAGTTAGCTTGGAAAAAAAAAATCGTTGAATTCAGGGAAACTAGAGATAAGCTAGCTACTACTTAGTTCATTTTGTTGCATTTTTTTCTCAAGCTGATTTTTATGGGAGGCTAAAACCAGATTCTTTTTTGGTGGTAGGTTTTTCTGTTTTTCAGACACAAAGTTTTGCAAACAAAAATGTTTTGCCAAGTGATGTTTACTCTAAAGATGCCAGTTCAAGAATACTCTGTCTGAATGTGAAAATAGACAGTGGCAATTCTTTATTTTGGTAAAGTATATTAACTGAAGAATATACAGGGCAAGCACTCAAATGAAAATCACCCTTTCCTGCTGTAAGTCATGATACACAAGTAACAATCCTTCGGGAACATAAGAACACATTCTTGAAAGTACCCTGAATTATCCTTGTGTTAGTTGCTCAGTCATGTCTGACTCTTTGTGACTCCATGGACTGTAGCCCACTAGGCTCCTCTGTCCATGGGATTTTTCAGGCAAGAATAGTGGATTGGGTAGCCATTCCCTTCTCCAGGGGAATCTTCCCAATCTAGGGATCAAACTCAGGTTTCCTGCATTGCAGGCAAATTCTTCACCATCTGAGCCACAAGGGAAGCCCAATTGCCCATGGGTGGTCAGAAAGCATTTGTGCAACTTTAAGAATAAATGATTTTTTCTTAATTCACCAGAATTCTTCTACCAACTTTCCCTAGGCAGCTATATGTAAAACAATAGTTGTCCAGTTTATCAATAATTTTCTCTTCCTGCTAACCTGAATCATGAATATTTCAAGTCTTTTGTTTCTTTTCCTTCTAAAGAATAGATAGTATTCTTTATTATTTGTAAAGATTAAAGATATAAATCATATATTTAAAATGTAACAAGTAATTCTAGTTTAAAAGCTAGGTCTTAGAAAGGAAATTAGAAAACTGAGCCATATATGTACTTTTTATCTTAATTCTGTGACTATCCAAAGTCAAAACAATCCACGAGAATAAGCCAAACTGGTTATTAGAAACCTGGGAGTAAAAATAGGTATCCAAGAGAACAAAATGTTCTTAAAAATCTAAATTGATAATTTATGCAGATGCTTCCTACTCAAGGAGGTGGAACATAATTCCCCAGTCCCTTGAGTATGAGCCGTGTGTAGTGATTCCCTTCCAAAAATTACAGTATGGAGAAGGTGCAGAGTAGCTTTACAAAGAGAGACCTGGAAAACACTGTCCCAGCCAGGTGGTCAAGGTGAACATTAAAAGCTATTTGATATTAACAGATACGCTGATACCTTTTATCCTTGATGTCAGGTAATGAGAGTGGTACTTGGTGGTCTTCCTCCTCAAAACTCATAACTCCAGTGTACCCATGAAGAAAGCAAAAGACAAATTCTAGTAGATGGGCATTGCACAAAATACTTGACCAGTGGTCCTCAAAACTGTCAAGGCCATCAAAAACTAGGAAAGTTTATGAAATTGTCATAACCTAGAGGAGCCTCAGGAGATACAATTAATAGTAAAGTGATAGCCAGGATAGGATCCTGGAACAGAAAAAAAGACATTATTAGTGAGAACTAAAGAAACTGGAATAAAGTATGGACTTTAGTTAATAATAAGTATCATAAAATAAACTTATTTACAAAGACAAATAGACATAAAAAACAAATTTATGATTGCCAAAGGGGATAGCCCGAGTAGGGGTGGGGTTCAGTTTAGTTCAGTCACTCAGTTGTGTCCGACTCTTTGCGAACCCATGAACCGCAGCACACCAGGCCTCCCTGTCCATCACCAATTCCTGGAGTCCACCCAAACCCATGTCCATTGAGTCGGTGATGCCCTCCAACCATCTCATCCTCTGTCGTCCCCTTCTCCTGCCCTCAATCTTTCCCAGCATCAGGGTCTTTTCAAATGAGTCAGCTCTTCACATCAGGTGGCCAAAGTATTGGAGTTTCAGCTTCAGCATCAGTCCTTCCAATGATCACCCAGGACTGATCTCCTTTTCTATTGTGTTTGAACAAACACTGGTCTTGTTTCCTAGATGGGGAAGAAAGCCAGCCAGTTTCTGTAAGCTGCAGATGATGGTGCCAGGCAGCTGGTGGTGCTGATGCAGCTCAGGCAGTTGCAGGGATGTTCTGAGTGACACTTCTCCTACTCCCTGAAGACTTAGTGCTCAGATAATGACATAGATGACAGGTTTTCATTTTTCCCTCAGTTTTCCTGCCTACATGGTTAATCTAAGGATGCTGTATCTGAAGAAGAATATGCAATTCTAATAAAGATGTCTAAAATAAAATTTTTGTATCCAAGAATGTATGTGTGTGTGTGTGTGTGTTGTCACTTCAGTCGTGTCCGACTCTTTGCAACCCCATGGACTGTAGCCCTCTGGGCTCCTCTGTTCATGGAATTCTCCAGACAAAAATGCTGGAGTGGGTAGCCATTCCCTTCTTCAGAGGATCTTCTCGACCCAGGGATCAAGCCAAAGTCTCCTGCTTGGCAGGTAGAGGTTTCTTTACTATCTGAGCCACCAGACACTCAGGCATATCAGGTGAACACAGTTGTAACATATATTAAGATTTTTAAGGAGTTGCATTCTGGGGCCAATAATTTGAGCTCTCATTATATTTAGACAAATTCAAATTGAAAAGAAATATAAGTGACTGCAGTTATTAAACATTAGAATGAGGTATTTAATGGAGAATAAATCCTTTCTCCGAGGTGATCTGAATAAGTGACGCTGCCTAAAGGGTGGATGACATTAACAGGATGTACCAAGCTTTTTATCAGCCCTGTCTTCTTCAGTGCAGGTTCTTGTTGATGTGTTTTATCTTCTTAACTTGTTGCTAAGCTAAGTTGCTTCAATCGTGTCCGACTCTGTGCGACTCCATAGACGGCAGCCCACCAGGCTCCGCCGTCCCTGGGATTCTCCAGGCAAGAACACTGGAGTGGGTTGCCATTTCCTTCTCCAGTGCATGAAAGGAAAAAGTGAAAGTGAAGTCACTTAGTCGTGTCCGACTCGTAGTGACCCCATGGACTGCAGCCTACCAAGCTCCTCTATCCATGGGATTTTCCAGGCAAGAGTACTTGGAGTAAGTAGGGTGCCATCGCCTTCTCCGTTAGTTTTCCCATATAATTTAAAAAATTGATATGTTATATTTTCATTGCTATTTAGTTCAAGAAATTTTGCTTTTATCTTTTGGCTGCACTGCATGTGGGATCTTAGTTCCCCAAGCAAGGATAGAACCTGCGCCCCCTGCTGTGGAAGCATGGAGTCTTAACCACTGGACTGCCAGGGAAGTCCCTTGCTCATCATAAGCTTACATTAACCATTTTACATAGCAGCTCAGATTCAACTATACATTTTAAATCTTATCTTATTTTTAAGGCAGAAATATACCAGTATGCCAATATACAGTGTTACTAGATCTACCTCTGTCCACAGCTCTTATAATAATTGGAAATAATACTAAGCATTTATTATGCTTATAGGCATCAGGTCTAATGATCAGCAGTTTATGTATTTTGTAACCTCCGAGCTCTAAATTGCATAATTTACCTTTGTTGTTTAGTCACTAAATTGACCCCAACTCTTTTTGCGACCCCATGGGCTGTAGCTTGCCAGGCTCCTCTGTCCATGAAATTTTCTAGGCAAGAATACTGGAGTGGGTTACCATTTCCTTCTCCAAAGGAGAATATTTAACTTACTACTTGACAATACCACTTGGATATCTCATAGGCATTTCAAACTTAACAGAACCAAAATAAAACCTACAATTTATTCCTTTACTCCTGTAATTCAGATATTTTCCATCTTAGTAAATACCATCAGCCACTCAGTTGTAGATATACATAGCAGTCATCCTTGGTTTTGTCTTTTATTCATATTTTATATCCAATCTCTCAGGCAGTTCTGTTATTTCTATCCAACATGAACAGAATCTGCCTATTTCTATTTCCACTCTCACCACCATAGTCCAAGCTGCCGTCACTCTTCAGTTTGGCCACTGTAATAGCTTCCTTCCAGTTTGCACAGTTGTTCCCTAAATCCAGTATGCCCAGAGATCAAAGTGACTTTACCCCAACGTTTCACTATGAAAAATTCAGCAAGGTTGAAATAATTTTATAGTAAACATTCATATTTACCACCTAGATTTAACATTTAATATTTTAGTTATGTGAATTTAGTTTACTAGGGCAACTATAACAAAATACCACAGGCTGAGTGGCTTAGACAACAAAAATGCATTTTCTCATAGTTTCAGAGGCCAGAGGTCTAAAATCTGAAAGTGTGGGCAGAGTTGGTTTGTTCTGAGGCCTCCCGCTTGGCTTGCACGTGGTTGTCTTTGCTCTGTCCTCACAGGGTTGGCCCTCGGTCTGTGCTGTCTGTTCCCCAATCTCCTTTTTTTGTAAGGCTACCTCTCATATTGGATTAGGCCCTCCTCCATATGACAAAAAACTGATGCCTTTGAACTGTGGTGCTGGAGAAGACTCCTAAAAGTCCCTTGGACAGCAAGGAGATCAAACCAGTCAATCTTTTTTTCGGGGGGGCTTTTATTTTATTTATTTATTTTTTAATTTATTTATTTTAATTAGAGGCTAATTACTTTACAATATTGTATTGGTTTTGCCATACGTCAACATGAATCTGCCACGGGGGTACACGTGTTCCCAATCCTGAACCCCCCACCCACCTCCCTCCCCATACCATTACTCTGGGTCATCCCAGTGCACCAGCCCCAAGCATCCTGTATCCTGCATCAAACCTGGACTGGCGATTCATTTCTTGTATGATATTATACATGTTTCAATGCCCTTCTCCCAAATCATCCCACCCTCACCCTCTCCCACAGAGTCCAAAAGACTGTTCTATACATGTGTGTCTCTTTTGCTGTCTCGCATACAGGGCTATCGTTACCATCTTTCTAAATTCCATATATATGCGTTAGTATACTGTATTGGTGTTTTTCTTTCTGGCTTACTTCACTCTGTATAATCTGCTCCAGTTTCATCCACCTCATTAGAACTGATTCAAATGTATTCTTTTGAATGGCTGAGTAATACTCCATTGTGTATATTGTACCACAGCTTTCTTATCCATTCATCTGCTGACGGACATCTAGGTTGCTTCCATGTCTTGGCTATTATAAACAGTGCTGCGATGAACATTGGGGTACACGTGTCTCTTTCAATTCTGGTTTCCTTGGTGTGTATGCCCAGCAGTGGGATTGCTGGGTTGTATGGCAGTTCTATTTCCAGTTTTTTAAGGAATCTCCATACTGTTCTCCATAGTGGCTGTACTAGTTTGCATTCCCACCAACAGTGTAAGAGGGTTCCCTTTTCTCCACACCCTCTCCAGCATTTATTGCTTGCAGACTTTTAGATTGCAGCCATTCTGACTGGTGTAAAATGGTACCTCATTGTGGTTTTGATTTGCATTTCTCTGATAATAAGTGATGTTGAGCATCTTTTCATGTGTTTGTTAGCCATCTGTATGTCTTCTTTGGAGAAATGTCTATTTAGTTCTTTGGCCCATTTTTTGATTGGGTCGTTTATTTTTCTGGAATTGAGCTGCAGGAGTAGCTTGTATATTTTTGAGATTAGTTCTTTGTCAGTTGCTTCATTTGCTATTATTTTCTCCTATTCTGAAGGCTCTCTTTTCACCTTGCTTATAGTTTCTTTTGTTGTGCAGAAGCTTTTAATTTTAATTAGATCCCATTTCAAACCAGTCAATCTTAAGGGAGATCAACCTTGAATATTCACTGGAAGGACTGATGCTGAAGCTGAAGCTCCGGGATTTTGGTCATCTGACGCGAACAGACGACTCATTGGAAAAGTCCTTGATGCTGGTAAAAATTGAGAGCAGAAGAAGAGGGGGTCAGAGGATGAGACGGCTGGATGGCATCACCGATGCAATGAAGGTGAACATGGGCAAACTCTGAGAGATGGTGAGGGACAGGGAGGCATGGCGTACTGTAGTCCATGGGGTCCAAAGAATTGGACTTCAATGTTGATACCATCTTATATCTGAATTGCCACTTTAAAGGTCCTATCTCCAAATACGCTTACAATCTGAGGTGCTAGGGCTTAGAACATCAACACATGAATTTTAAGCCCATAACATGTACGGGCTCACCTGTACAATTCAGCCCATAACACATATGCTTGCTTCAGGACATTTCTGTTTCTCCATCCATCCCTCCATTTATCCATTAGTCCATCTTAAGTTTGGTGCACTTCAAAGAAATTGCAGATATCAGTATTCTTGCCTCTAAACACTTCAGCATACATATATAATAGTTAATTGGAATTCAGTGTTTGTGTATTTCTTTAAAAATTTAATTCCTAAATTCACACCTGCTGAGTTTTGACTGTAATCCTAAACCTTATCAAGTATAATAGTGACGACTCCTTCAGAAAGTTCCCTTATACCCTGCCCAGGCAATCCTTGCTCCCGCTTCCATCTCTGAGGAAACCATGGTTCTGAGTTTTTTCTACTGTAGATTAGCTTTGCCTATTCCAGAATATCATATAAATGGAATCATACAATATGTTGTTGCAGTATCAGTAATTCATTTATTTTTATTGTTGAGTAATAATCCATTTAAGAATATATTGCAGTGTGTTTATAATTTTTTAAAATTGATGAATATATGGACTGTTTCCAGTCTGGGGCTATTATGAATAAAACTGCTATGAATATTCTGGATATGAGCCTTTTTTTAAAAGCACATTTTCATTTGTTTTGGGTGAATATCTGGGAGTAGAATTGCTGGGTAGGTGTATGTTTACTTCCAAAGCAGAGTGATCTTTTTAAAATGTGTCAAATAATGTCACTCCTCTGTTTACAATATTCCAATGACTTCCATTGCTCTTAGAATAAAATTCCCCCCAAGGGTAAAGCCCTGAAACACAGACTCCTTTCTCCTTAGCTCAATCTCCTACTACTCCCCTGACACCTCCTCTGACCACCTCCCTGGCCAGCGTGTCCCACTCCAGTGAGTTCGTCACACAAGCCAAGCATGATCCCAGCTCACTCACACACTCCCTGTTACTCCAGTCAAGAACTTTATTCTCCCAACCCAGTACCTGACTGATTTCTGCTCATCCTTCTGGCATCAGCTTAAAAGTCACCTTTTCAGAGAAAATTGAGCTTTAGAAAGGTTAAGTTACACAGCAGGGAGAGTCAAAATGCCAATCCATGCAAACAGACAATTGGCCCCAAGACTCTTGCCCTAAGCATCTTAAAACACAAACCCCCCTTCAACTGTATGTCTTGTGATAGCTTCTTGCTGTCTCTGTCTCAGCAATCATTCACAGTTTATTCCACTTCAGTCTTTTATTTTTTTAAGATTTTTTAAAATTTGGACCATTTTTAAAGTCTTTAGGAGAAGGCAATGGCACCCCACTCCAGTACTCTTGCCTGGAAAATCCCATGGATGGAGGAGACTGGTAGGCTGCAGTCCATGGGGTCACTAGAGTCAGACACGACTGAGTGACTTCACTTCACTTTCACTTTAAAGTCTTTAACTTGCTATAATATTGTTTCTGTTTTATTTTTTGGCCACAAGACATGTGGGATCTCAGCTCCCCAGCTGGGGATTGAACCTGCACCCCTTACATTGGAAGGTGAAGTCCCAACCACTGGATTTCCAAGGAAGTTGTCAGTCTTTTATTTTTCCTTTGATTTTCCTATTCCCTGAAACTATTCTGATCAATACCACCTAAATGTCAAATCTGGTGAAAATAGATTTCAGGCCCCACATGACTTTGCCTCTCTGTAGCATTTTGTACTATTGACTCCATCTTTTCCTTGCTATGTTGCATTTGGCTTACATATGCATATCTTTTCATGGTTTTTTCTGCTTCTGTGGCCCCACATTTTTTGGTCTCTTTTAGGAGACTAAGAATTGCTACTCCACTGATTACCCTTCAAATATTGGTGTTTCACAGGACTTCCTTGGGTCTTGTTCTTGTTGAACTCTGCATATCCTCTCTGGGAGATCTCAATGACATTGATGGCTTCAATCACCACCTACATATTGGTTGTCTTCACAGCTACATCCCCAGCTCAGATCTGTCCCTGAACTAGAGAACTGTAGCTTGAATATCAGCTAAACTTCTTCAGTAGCATGTCCCAGAGAAACTGAGTTAATCTCCAAAGATGGGCCTGATGAAATATGCTGCTTCTTCAAGCCCCAAGAAGTCCCACTCCTTGAATCTGGGATGACCTGTGAGTCAATCTTAACCATGATATGATTCCCAAGGCTACATCATTAGAAACCCTGCAGCTTTTGCTCAGGGTTGTTAAAAGACTTGCTCGTTGGACTCTATCTCTTGTTACCCAGCTATTCTGCTGTAAGAAGCTCAATCCACATGGAGAAGCCACATGTAGGTAGAAAAGCCCATCTGAACTCCTATCCAAAAGCCATCACCAACTGCCACCCACATGAGTGAGCCTCCTTGTACAACCAGCTGAACTGAACCTTTGGAAGACTGCAGCTCAGCCAACATCTGACAGTAATTATCTGAAAGCCCTCAAGCAAGAATTACCCAGCTGAACCCAGTTGACACATAGACCCATGAGCAAAAATCACAAATTATTATTTTAAGCTACTGAGTTTTAGGATGGTTTGTTATGTAGCAATAGATAGCAGGAATAGGCTTTTCAGATGTAATATTCCCAAGCTGAACAAACTGTCCTTTTCTTCAACTGGGAGCTCCTTTTACATTCCCTGTTCTGGTTAATGTCTCAGCTTCTACACTAACCTGAACCTAGAAAGCATCCTTTCCTTTTCTTCTGGATCAACTTCTACATCCAGCCAGCTTCTCTCCTAGTTCTATAAATTTTATCATTTAAATATTAATAGCTACTGTGGTTTTCCTTTCTCCCCTCCCTGTTCCTATTCCCTTAGGCCCCTCACCACTTATCGCCTGTACAGTTATCTGACTGTCTTCCCTAATCTCCTGCTCACTGCCCCCTCTGCAATCCATTCGCTTCTCTGCTATTGGTCATCTTCCTGAAATGTAGATCTGAGCTTGGGTATAAAGACTGTCATGGCTCCAACTGCTCTCAGGATCAAGTAAGAACTTTAGCAAGATACACAGACTCTTTATCATCCTATTATCTCTCTACTTTCATTTGCTCCCAATGCTCCCTCATGACAGTTCTGCCCCATTCATGGCGACTGCCATTTCCCCCAGAAGACCCTGTCCTCTCATCTCTGGATCTTTGCATATATCTTTCTGTATGCTATCCTATAATTGTTAAGAGCTCAGGCTCTGGTTCTCACTGTGGCTTTGATTTGGTCAGCTGTGTGATTTGGCCAACTATTTGGACTCTATTCATCAGCTGCCAGAATAGGAATAGAAATAGAGACTCTCATCTGGTTCTTATGAGGATTAAGAAGACTAATGCAGGTAAAGAACGTAGTACAGTGCTTGGCACGTTTTAAACGCAGCAGTAAGTGTTGGCTGCTGCTAGTAGTTTTCCTTTCTCTAGAGTTGTCTTGGCCGCCTGATGCCGTCTCAATATTTATTTGACCAGAAAATCCCATATGTTTTGCAAGACTCCTTTCCAGTGTCTGACTTTTATGGACGTTATCAGGAACAGCTCTAACAAAGTTCTTTACATATGTCTTTCCCTCCCTGTCTTTATGCTTTTCCTGCTCACTCAGTCATGCCCAACTCTTCTGTGACCCCATGGGCTATAGCCCAGCAGGCTCCTCTGTCCATGGGATTCTCCAGGCAAGAATATTGGGGTGGGTTGCCATTTCCTACTCCAGGGGATCTTCCGAATCCAGGGATCAAATCTGTGTCTCTTGTGGTCTCCTGCATTGGCAGGTAGATTCTTTACCACTAGCGCCACCTGGGAAGCCCTTTCTAGATATCTTCTTATTGTATGTATCATCCTATACTTTGTATGTTTAATTACTAGATAGAAACTCTGGAACCTGCTCTCAGCTCCTGGTATGTGACAACAGCTCAATATGTACTTGCTCAGTGAGTGATGGATGATCAAATGACCCAGTGGAAGAAACCAGGGCAGAAAATATTTCCGGTAAGCTCGAGGAGGTGAGAAGTAGGGGAAAGTGAATGAAAGAGATAAGTTTTGATAAAGAACATTTTTGTGAATAACACTTAGTTGTGGGGTATTGCAGCTCATTATTTTCTTTCCTTCTCAAGTCTGTATGTGTTGTACAGATGTAATAAACATTGTATGTTGAGCCTGTTACTGTATTGCCATTGAAGTGAGGTGAAGTGAAAGTTGCTCAGTCATGTCCGACTTTTTGCAACCCCATGGACTATACAGTCCATTGAATTCTCTAGGCCAGAACACTGGAGTGGGTAGCCTTTCCATTCTCCAGGGGATCTTTCCAACCCAGGGATTGAACCCAGGTCTCCCACACTGCAGGCAGATTCTTTACCAGCTGAGCCACAAGGGAAGCCCAAGCATACTGGCGTGGGTAGCCTTTCCCTACTCCAGTGGATCTTCCCGACTCAGGAATTGAACCCGTGTCTCTTGCATTGCAGGCAGATTCTTTACCAATTGAGCTTTCAGGGTACTGCCATTAAGTTAACCTTGTCTTCCTGCCCTGATTGCCCCATCACTAGGAGGGATTAATACTCACTGAGTGGTTGCAGGGCCCTTTTCATTTCTCTCACACACCCAGTTATCCACATTGATACCAAAATATGAGAAATGAAGTAGGTTTCTTCACCCAGGAAATAGGTAAGACATGACTGCAATTCATTTCAAAGAGACCCAAGGAAAGTGCCCTGGAAGCAAAATGGATTGTTCACGGCTCACGGAACTCAAAATCCAGAACTTCTGCCAAGTGTTATCAAGGGCAATAAACAGGCTTCCTCAATGGCTCAGTTGGTAAAGAATCTGCCTGCAATGCAGGAAACATAGGCGACCTGGCTTTGGTCCCTGGGTCGGGAAGACCCCCAGGAGAAGGCAATGGCAACCCACTCCAGTATTCTTGCCTGGCAAATCCCATGGACAGAGGAACCTGGCAGGCTATAGTCCAAAGAGTCACGTTGGCAACAGCACCTAGTGCAGTACTTAGCCCATAATATGGGCCACGTGCTACACGCAACACCGTTTCCCTCAGCCTGGCCAGAGCTCAGGGCATCGCTGATGTGTGAGACTAGGGAATGCATCTTTCTTCTCTCCCTGAAGCTAAGGAAACTTTCCTGGGACTTGAAGCTCCTGATTTTGGCCTCCTTAATCAACCAAGTCAACTAAACTCAAGTCAGAGGGGCAGCAACTAATTGGATTGCCAAGATAACCATTCAATGACAATCTTTATGACTAAGCTCCCAAAGTTGAAAGTTAAGCAAGTAACTATGGTTAAAAAACTTTGTTGGATAAACATTGCCACTCCCTTGAAAATTCTGGGAGTTTCAGCTTGGGTGCTGACCTTTTTTTCACTGTTTATCTATTTGTGTAGCACAAGCATTTCTTAACTTTCCAATGTGTACAGAATGCTGCCCTGGGTTCTGGGAAATATAGTGAGCCATGCTCCTCATCTGCAAGTTGGTCTCATTTTAAAGTGGGAGTGCATATTCAAACTGCTTAATCATTTTAAACATAGGAAACAACTTTTACGAGCAGCAGCTTTCAGCAACTCCAGACAGTCTTGCCCAATCATTTGGCCATGACATTGCCTTCTGTCGCAGAAAAGAAAAGAAATTGTAGGAAAAGTTGTCAAAACATTATGGAATTAATGGTATGTTCTTTCTAGCCTCTGGGCCTTTGCGCAGGATAGTTCCTCCTTTTCCCACCCCCACCCCTCTATATACTAACTAAAATTCATATTTAAAGTATCAGTGGCAATTTAATCCTATGAGCCCTTGCTGACCAGCCTCTGTACATACATTCACCCCTACACGCAGTAGTTATTCCTCTTTTGTGGTCTCAATAGTGACAATAATTCTTCCCTTTTGACAACATAAATACAAGCTATTGTGAATTTTCTCTCAGCTTCTCTGTACCCTTTCTCCTGCTGGATAGTACGTTCTGTGATTGAGGGGACCACATCTATCTTGTTCATCACAATATTTCTAGTGGCCAGCACCTGGGAGCCATTCAACAGCTACTTGCTGAATGCATGAATAAATCAACAATTGAATGGTAGAGCCAACATTAGAGTACAGTTTTCATCTACTGTTCATTTACTTGGGGCAATAGCTTCCTAGATATTTTATAGATCTCCATTTCTGGGCTTATGCTGGCAGAAATTTGTTGCAGTGATGCAGTTTCTTAAATACCTCAGTTACCTATAGGATTTAGTGCTCCCTGGTGGCTCAGAGGTTAAAGCATCTGCCTCCAATGCAGGAGACCTGGGTTCAATCCCTGGGTCGGGAAGATACCTTGGAGAAGGAAATGGCAACCCACTCCAGTATTCTTGCCTGGAGAATTCCATGGACAGAGGAGCCTGGTAGGCTACAGTCCACCATAGGCTACAGTCCACAGGGTTGCAAAGAGTCAGACACGACTGAGCGACTTCACTTCACTTCACCTCACTTCATGGGAAGAAGGAAAAGATGCTACTGATCAGAAGTCACAGGCTTAATCTGTGTCCAGACCGGCTGGCTCATCACCAGGAGCTTTCTGCCTTAAATTGAGTTTCCTCTGGACCAGCCATTTTCATTCATTACAATTGGCAAGTAGTCAAGAGGTATGTGACAGAGTAGGAGAGAGGGTCTGAATAGCTTAGAGCAAACTACGAAAGAATTCTAGGGATACAAGACCAGATTCCTTTTCCACTGCAAATAAGACCAAAATCTATGGAAATAACATGGAATATATCCTAAAAATACAGCAATAGAGATGAAGGTGAAATAACCAGTAGCATTTAATCTTTGGTGAAAGAATTTCATTTCAAAAAGCAAAATAAGGTAAATTTATGACAAGTTTTGGTTCTGAAGTGTCTCTTCTGAAGGTCACTAAAATAAGTTTAAATTTGGCTTCCTAAATCCGATTTTTACTCTGTTAGTTCTTAGGGATTTTTTGAATAAACAATCCATGCATAACTCCACTCTGTTATGCTGTTTTCTAAAGCGTGCTCATCCAGAAAAGATTTCTTCTTCGTATTACAGTCTAGAAGCTTAGAAATGTGATACCTCCTGCCTGATGTATCCTATACTTCCCAGAATTTTTAAGATTAAGATGAATCATTGTAAGTGAAATGACCCTCGATGGAGAACACAGAGGGCTGGTGCGTGTTTGCTGTAATCTTCTGAGAGAGCTCTTCATCTCGTTTACAAGTTCTTGAGAGGTTGCTTTCCGTGCTGTGATGAATGAGCCATCCGGACTGCCAGCCCTCCACCGCCTCACTCTGCAGGAGTTGTTTCCTCAGAGGTCCTGTGCATCTGGACTGCCTTTTTTTTTTATTTTAAATTTATTAATTTTTTTATATGAAGGATAATTGCTTTAAGAATTGTGTTGGTTTCTGCCAAACATCAAATCAGCCAGAGGAAGGAGGCATATGCATTGCCTTTTAATCACAGGCCATGTTATCCGTTGCTGGTAAATAAAAACAAGCTGCCCCTTTCTGAATACGACTCTCTTGTTCCTTGTTCATTTTTTATTGTATGAAAATGACTCTACTTTTTAATCAAACACACCTGGATTGCTTGTTCACAATAACCATAAATTGGCAATTACTCAACTTTAATTTTTTTCCAATTTTCAAATTGTGCTGAAGTAAAAAGAAGGCAAAAGGAGAAGGGGGAGGCAGAGGACGAGATGGTTAGATAGTATCACTGACTCAACGGACATGAATTTGAGCAGACTCCAGGAGGTGGTGAGGGACAGGGAAGCCTGGAGCGCTGCAGTCCTTGGAGTCGTAAAAAGTTGGACATGACTTAGAGACAAAATGCATAACATAAAATTTACCATCTTTACCATTTTTAAGTGTACAGTTCAGTGATATTAAATATGTTTGTAATATTGTGCAACGATTACTACCACCCATCTCCAGAATTCTTCCATTTTGTGAAACTGAAACTCAATACCCAGTGAACAATAACTCTACATTTTCCCTTTCTACCTAGCCCCTGGCAATCTCTGTCCTACTTTCTGTCCCCATGATTTTGACTATTCTAAATGTCTCATATGAATGAAATTATACAGTATTTTTCTTTTTGTGATGGGCTTATTTCATTTAACATAATGTCTTCGAGAGTCATCCATGTTGTAGTGTATTCCAGAATTTCCCCCTTTTTTGAGGCTGAATAATATTCCATCATACGTTTAGACCATTCATCTGTCAATAGACATTTGGGTTGCTCCCACGTTTTTGCTACTGTGACTAATGCTGATATGAACATGGGTGCCACTTTGAGATGATGCTTTAAACACTCTGAGGATATACCCAAAAGTGAAATTGTTGGATTATACAGTAATCCAATTTTTAATTTTGGGGGGAAACTTTTCCCATAGTGTCTGTACCATTAACATTCCCACCAACAGTACACAAGGGTTCCAGTTACTCCATATCCTCACCAACCCATGTTTTTTTTGTTGTTGTTTTTATACTAGCCATCCTAATGGATGTGATGTGTTATTTTATTGTAGTTTTGTATATTATTACAGGGAATGTTAAAGTAAAAAATATCTTTACATAATTGAAGAATAAGTGTGAGGATGAGTTAAGCTTTTGATATCTCAGTCTGTAAATTGATCAATTATGTATTCAAAAGGAAATTGAGGCCATCTTCCATCGTTGTGAGGTCCCTCTGCCAATCAATATTGACAGAAACTGTATATGTATATGCATGTGTGCGTGCATGCTAAGTCGCTTCAGTCCTGTCTGACTGTTTGAGATGCTATAGACTGTAGCCCACCAGGCTCCTCCGTCCATGGGATTCTCCAGGCAAGAATACTGGAGTGGGTTACCACACCCTCCTCCAGAGAATCTTCCCGACCCAAGAATTGAAACTGCATCTCTTAGGTCTCCTTATACAAATATGTATATGTAGTTGTTGAATTTCAAACTCAGAGAGATCTAGGATCAAATCTCACTCCTGCTACTTACTAGTTATGTGATCTCTAAGACTCAGTCTCCTTAACTATATTATTAGGATAATATATCCTATCTTACTAGGATAATAATATTCCCTATGCCAAGGGGTTCCTATAAAATAGTGAGATGTTAAATGAGTTATATGATTTAAGAGTTTAATGAAATAATGCATAAAATAATGCACACATTGGGAACTCCTTAAATATCTATGTTAATGATGAAGATTCTAGTATAAACATGCCCTGCATTCTAAAAATAAGGAGAAGCTTTCTGGTTGAAACCAACCCCTAAATGGTAACAGGGAAACCTCTTCCTACAGGGGTGTAAGGAAAAAAAAGAGTGGAGAAGATACTGTTTATAATCTTAGAATTCAGGAGAGATGCACTTTTTCATCATTTGGCAAATTAGAGATTTTTTTAGAGACATCAGAAGAAGGCACATTCAGAAAGAGTTAAAACAGCTTCTCTTAAAATGAATGAATTTCCCTCATAAACAATTTTGCTCGAAGTTAAGAAATGAAGTTTTAAGAAATGAAGTTTCTTAAGAAACATTAAGAAATGAAGTTTTCAATCTTGCTCAGGTCATGTGACCAGGGAACTAACTAGTCATATCCTGGAAGGCCAACTTGCTAAATAAAGCTACTGTTTATTAAAAATGTTATTTTTATCCACCAAAATAATGTTATCTTTATTAAATGTCATTAAGCATCTACTTTGTGAAAGAAACTCAGCTTGGATATAGGGAATCCATAGCCCTGCCCTCAGTGTCCTTAAGTGGGAAAATGTGCTGATGTGCTCAGCCGTGGTCAATTCTTTGTGACCCTATAGACTGTAGCCTACCAGGTTCTTCTGTCCATGGAATTTTCCAGGTTAAGAATACTGGAGTGGGTTGTCATTTCCTTCTCTAGGAAGTGGGAAAATGAAATACACTCATTTTCAAAAAGTCACGCTCAGCATCAAGGGTTAAATGCTTTATAACTGATGATTGATCACACAAGAAATCTAGAAAGAGAAGACATGGGCTCTAGTTTTGGTTCCACCACTTATTAACTCTGTAACCTTGGAAAATTCACTCAACTTCTTTGAGTTTTCAAGTTTTCAAAGGCTAAATGGAGATAAGGTCTGCCCTACCATTCCCATAAAGTTGATATGAGTTTCAAATGAGCTAAGGTTTATGAAAGCACATAATAAATTATAACATAAGTGCATTGATCCACAGCGTGATCATTTTCCTTCTTCTGTCACTTCATAGAATGAGACTCAAACTTTCTCTTTTTTTGTTTTCTGCCTTAGCTTATGAAATATCTGAAAGTTATATCTTTGTGTGTGTGTGTCGTGTGTGTGTTACTGCCTCTTACTAAGCTGAAGAAGAAGAAGAGATAAAGAGACATCCAGACTGCTGAGTAATATTCTAACACTTAATCCTGAAGATTGCAACAATACATTGTACCAATTTCAGAAAAGAGTCAGTCACTGTCAGTTTACAGTGGAGGACACAGCAAATTCATTTATGTGACACCTACTCAATAAGTATTTATGAAGAGCCTTCTCTGTACCAGAGTCCTGCTTCTAAGAAAAGGCAGAGAGCTCAGTTTTAACACTGACCTTTGCTGGTAACTTCTTGTTGTTTAGTCTCTAAGCTGTGCCTGAACCCGAGACTGTAGCCCGTCAGGCTCCTTTGCCCATGGAATTTCCCAGGCAAGAACACTGGAGTGGGTTGCCATTTCCTTCTCCAGGGGATCTTCCCAACCCAAGGATCAAATTCAAGTCTCCTGTATTGCAGGCAGTTTCTTTACCATTGAGCCACCAGGGAAGCCTGGTAACTTCTTGGCATTGAGTAAATCATTCATCTTCCTGTCCTTTAGTTTCCTCCTGTGTAAACTGAAGCACACTGCCAATATTATGCCTGAAAATACTGTGATATAGAGACAAAGTGTAAAAAGGAAGGGTATGAAACCCCGTCCCATTCATTCAGCTGTGAGAGGGTGGTGATTGTTACTCTTGGGAGTCATGAGAGTGGACAGTGGAGAGAATCATCTGTTTGTGGAAGCCAACATGGGCTTTGGGTTGGTACAGGAATTTGAGTGAGTTGGGTAGTTGAGGAGGGAGTTGGGCTGAGATAAGCCTGCCAGCTTCCAGAATGGGAGCTTCCGAGTACATGATCGGAAATGACCTGTAAGATAGCACTGCTTAGTATTCAGGGAATTTAAAAACTAAAGCTGTTATGGGCCAGAAGAAATTTGTGGGATGATGAGAGAGCTCAGACTTTGTCAGTAAGCCTAAAAGAAGATGACGGATTTACAATGGGTGACCCATTGGTACTTCTTTTTATCCTGGATTAAAAAATTTTGCGTGTGTGATTTCTTAGTTTATTGTGAAACCTATTAAACATAAGTGAAAGCAACATATAACTAAAAAATAAAGAAAAAGAGAGTTCATAAAATAATATTCAAGATAGGAACTAAAGCGGCCTTAGGGAGCCTCATAAGAGGAAGAAACTTAACATGCATTAAGCTCATGTGAGTGCCTACAGGGCCCTAGGAACTTTCACATCCACAAAATAACCTTGTCATAGCCACACAAGACAAGGTAGGCTGTCCGACAGATCTGAAAACCGAAGCATAGAGAGAGTCAGCAACTTGTCTAAAGTCAGGAATGACTCTGTTGTTGCGCTCGGCTCTGAGCAGTGGAGAGCGTGACATTCTCAGAAACTGTCATAAACTCGGCACCGTTGCCACTGTCACTTTATCATTAGAGAATGATCTCTCTTGGGAAGAGGTGACCCGTCACATCTCTGCTGCAGTGTTAACGTTATCCAAAGATATTATTCCAGTGGGGATGCTTGGACTCAGGGGTAAGCATGTGAGAGGTCTATTGTGACCCTGTGGTGACCTCTGGCACTGGCATTTCTCAAACCTGCTCAGCCTGCTTAGCTAGGAAGACCATGGCGAAGCCCGCTGCCATTTGAAAAAATGTCCAGTGAGAGTAGGCTATCCACTTCCCAGAGGCAAATCTTCTTGAATATGCATAGTTTCACAGGCTCAGAGAATTTCAGAGCTGAAGAGATCTGAGAGATGGAATTTTTGCTCTGCATTTCTGTCCAGGTTGTGTGCTCAGTTGCTCAGTTGTGTCCGACTCTTTTGCAACCTCATGGACTGTAGCCCATCAGGGTCCTCTGTCCATGGGGATTCTCCAGGCAGGAATACTGGAGTGTGTTGCCATGCCCTCCTCTAGGGGATCTTCCAAACCCAGGGACTGAACCCGGGTCTCCCTCATTGCAGGCAGATTCTTTACTGTCTGAGCCACCAGAGAAGTCCCTGTCTAGGTTAGGGGAAAGCTAGGGCAAGAGTTCATTTATGGCCCTCCCATCCTGTCCTGGACTCAACATTTTCCTGTCTGTGGTGCTGGGTGCATGATTAAGCTATTGAAACCATTCCCGACTTTGTAATGTATTAACCCAGAAATAGGGCATTTATCATTTGGA
The DNA here is from genome assembly GCF_029378745.1 of Bos indicus. Classification (NCBI taxonomy): domain Eukaryota; kingdom Metazoa; phylum Chordata; class Mammalia; order Artiodactyla; family Bovidae; genus Bos; species Bos indicus. The sequence continues at coordinate 43,082,475 of NC_091762.1, read as the reverse complement.
TCATCCCAGAAGCATGTGTCAGAGTTGGGGAGGAAAAGCTTTCTTCTAAAAACTCTGATCTTGGTTATTTAAGGTGACAATCTTGCCCACTGTGGGAAGTTGTGCATGCCTCGCTGATCCCCAGAGCGAGTTCTCTTAGCCCTAATGAACTTGGAAGTACTAGCCACAAAGGTTCTGCTTGACGGTTCCCAGCAAGGATAAAACTGAAAATAGGAACCCTTTGGTTGCTGAGTGTGACATAAACTTGCTTAAGCAGCCTGCTGAAAGTGGTGGATCATATGAAAATCACATGACAAACCAGAAATAATTGGAGTTTTAAAGACACCAATGTCGATGAGTAAGATTTCTTTCATCAAAGGATCTTGTTAAAGCAAATTCACCCACTCATAAGTTCTTAAGTGCCATTATCTTTTACCCTGAAACATTTCACTTGCCCTGATGTGGCAAACTAAGTGATTTAATTAACAGCCTTTATTGACTACAACTAACTTTCATGTTTTTTTGCTTTATTATTAACTCATTTGTTTTTCTACTCAGCACATCTTTAAAAACCTATTATGTGCTAAGTGTAGTGCAAGATACAAATAATACTTTATGCAACTTTTTCTGATTCCTCCAGTGTAATGCTATTTCTCCCTTTCCTGAAACTGATTGGCTCTTCGGGTTTCCCTGACGGCTCAGTGGGTAAAGAATTCCTCTGCCAATATAGTAGACACAGGAGACACGGGTTTGATCCCTGGTTTGGGAAGATCCCCTAGGGGCAGAAATGGCAACCAGCTCCAGTATGCCCAAAAAATTCTATGGACAGGGAGCCTGGTGGGCTACAGTCCAGAGTCTTAGAGTTGGACACAACTGAACATGAGCACAAGACAAGTGAGTCTTTGTTCGCAAGTCTCCAAAGAAATTTATGATGTTTTCCATTGTATTGTAGCAACATAAAAGCATGTCTCATCTGACTATTCAGAACTAAGACAACTGAAGACAGACATGACACTTTACAAATTTTTGCAATTTCATGATATTTAAAGAAGTCTTGGCACAGGGTATATATTCTCAAGATTGTGAAATGAATGACTGAATACTGGTTGAGTTGGATAGGAAGTGGATTCAATGTAGGCTAATTCATGCTGCCTTAACAAACAACCCCCAGATTTCAATAGTTCACAAAACAGTGGTTGTTTTCCTCATCTGTGTTAATGTCCACTGTGAGTTAAGTGCACCTCTACTTCTCTTATTTTTATTCTGGCATCTGGACAGGAAGAGCAGCTACTAATTGAGACAAGCTATCTGGTGACAGGGGGACATGTCAGAAACACTCTAGGGACCAGAAGTGGTATATGTTAGTTTTGCTCAGATTTAATTGGTTAAAGCCAGTCATGTAGCAAAACTTCCCATGAAGGGCAGACAAGTATGATTCTTCCACAGAGAAGACAGTGAATATTTTGAGGATAATAATATATTCTACCAGAGAAATCATCCTTACTTTTAAGGAGTTTAAAATACAATTGAGGAAGTAAGCTAGACACAACCAAAATTTTTTAAATGAAGTGTAAGCAACAATTTATAGATGCAAGAGGAAAGAGGGGTTCCTGTTGACTGGGGTTAGGCATAGAAGGTTTAATAGATCCATCCTTCAGATTGGACACTAAGATTTTGTGAGAAGGAAATGAGGAAAGTCAGTCTAAGTGAAGAAGAGTATTAGGAGATTTATGAAGGTGTTCAAACAAAAAGTGTACTCGAGAAAAAAGTGGATAGTACACTTTTGGTGGTGGGGGAGGTATGATGCCACATCTGAGCCACCAGGGAAGCCCTTCAGCTCAGATGGCAGAAAATCTGCCTACAATGCAGTTCAGTCCCTGGGTCAGAAAGATCCCCTGGAGGACGGCATGGCAACCTACTGCAGTATTCTTGCCTGGAGAATTCCATGGACAGAGGAGCCTGGCGGGCTACAGTCTGTGGGGTTGCAAATGGTCAGACATGACTGAGCAACTAACAGCACCACTACTACTAAGATGCTACATAGAGAAATAATAGTGAATTAAACTTCAGACTAAAGAATTTAGAATCTATTCAGTAGGCAAACTGGAGATTTTGGAAGCTAATTGAAGGGGTTGGAGAGAAGCTGAAGACATTTCTAAGACTACTTGAAGAGTCCAGGCAAGAGATAATAAAGGGAGAACCAAGACATTGACAAATATAATGAAAAAGACAGAACATATATATACAACCTGCAAAGGAAATCAACAATACTTGAAAACTGATGTGTTTGGGGAGAAAGGAGAGAGAGAGCAGAGAGAGAGACCGAAAAGAGAGAGAGAGGAGGTGAAAATGACTGAAGAGTAGTGGTGTCATTGATGGAAAAATAAGAAAGCACCGACTTGTGGAATAGGGAAATAATAAGTTTTATTTTAGCTATGATGAATTTGAAGAGTTTCAGATAGAAATGGTTAGCAGGCATACGGGTCTATGGGAATAGGGTTTAGGACTGTGGCTATGATTGAAGATGTAGACCTGTGGGACCCCATAAAGAGGTGACAATTGAAAGTGTGGAAGCACGAGAGATTATCAGAGGGGAATGTGGCTGAAAGGCAGAGTCTTGGGGGCTCCCCACATGCAGGGTGAGCAAAGATGAAGCTACACCTGGGAGGGAGCCTGAGGAAAACTGACTGGGAGCACTGTCCTGATCTGAGGACAGGACAGTGTGGGAGCACTGAACTGAAGAGGATCTGAATAGGAGGGAGAGATCAGTAGTAGCAAGTACTTCAGAGAGCACCAGGAGAAAGAAAAAAGGGAAGTGGTACTGGGGTTAGTGGCTCAGACGGTAAAGCGTCTGTCTGCAACACAGGAGACCCAGATTTGATCCCTGGGTTGGGAAGATCCCTGGAGAAGGAAATGGCAGCCCACTCCAGTATTTTTGCCTGGAAAATCCCATGGATTGCGGAGCCTGGTAGGCTACTGTCCATGGAGCCTGGAAGGCTACCATCCACGGGGTCACAAAGAGTCGGACACGACTGAGCGACTTCACTCACTTCACTGGGGTCGAAGGAGGAGGTTAGTGGTGATGGATAAAGAAAACAACTTCAGGGCAGATTGGGCATGTTCTTTTGAGATAATGAAAACTCTAGACATTGAATGGTGGAGGGGCAGTGCAAAAGGGTGGAATCAAGAATAGAGTGAGTGGGCTCCTTTCTGAAAAGAAGATGGACATATTCTGCAAAGGGAGGACAGAAACTGTCAATGGGAAACAGTGATTTTAAGGTAGCTCTTACCAAAGTAGGGAGTATTAAATATGTTCATTCTTCGAAATTAAAAATAATTATATTATTGAAAAATTAGATTTTTAAAACCATGTATGTAAAATTAGTCATGGGAAGTAGAAGGGATCGTTCAAGTTACTACATTGAATTTATTATTATAGAGTCAGTGATAGCTCAGTTGGTAAAGAATCTGCCTGCAATGCAGGAGACCCTGGTTCGATTCCTATGTCAGAAAGATATCCCGGAGAAGGGATAGGCTACCCATTCCAGTATTCTTGGGCTTCCCTTGTGGCTCAGTTGGTAAAGAATCCTCCTACAATGCAGGAGATCTGGGTTCGATTCCTGGGTTGGGAAGATATCCTGGAGAAGGCAAAGACTACCCACTCCAGTATTCTGGCCTAGAGAATTCCACGGACTGTATAGTTCATGGGGTCACAAAGCATTGGACATGACTGAGTTACTTTCATACAGTCAAAGTCCAGCAAGGGCCTGCCACATACTCATATGCAATAAATAATTTGGGGAATATATTACTGAGCTATAGCATGGATAATTTTAGGAAAATGGGTTTGTTGCACAAGGCATACATTGGTCCAAGTGTCCTTTTGATGGGAGAAGAGCACTTTCAACATTTTTTGAGAGCACATTAGAGATCTTTTCTTCCTACTAGTTTGAGATTGCTGGCACTTCTTCAAAGTGACTATGAACCTTGCAAGCCACCAAGCTTTGAGGAGAAACAAGACCCAAGCAGAGCAAAACCTAGTAATATTATGGATCATGGTCTGTGATATGAGGAAGAACTGGTGAACTTAGCAAAGAGGGATGTTTATAATATTTATTTCTTCATCATTAATACTCATTTGGTATTCTAAAATTTTTTTCTGGGCACCTGCTGCATGTGTCAGGTACTATTCCAAGTGCTGAAGACAGAGCCTCTTCACTGATGGAGACTACATTGCTGTGGATAAATAACAATGCTACATAATATCATGTAATGATGAGCATTATAAAGAAAAATGAAGCAAGTTAAAGAGATAAATTGGGACTGAGAGAGTTGGGTGGGGCCACTGTTTCATATAGAAGTGCCTTGGGAGGTCTCTGATGAGCAAACACTAAACCAAGATCTGAAAGATCTGGAGAAAGCATGCCCTAGGCAGAGTGAGGAAGCACATGCTGGAATCAATATTGCCGGGAGAAATATCAATAACCTCAGATATGCAGGTGACACCACCCTTATGGCAGAAAGTGAAGAAGAACTAAAGAGCCTCTTGATGAAAGTGAAAGAGGAGAGTGAAAAAGTTGGCTTAAAGCTCAACATTCAGAAAACTAAGATCATGGCATCTGGTCCCATCACTTCATGGGAAATAGATGGGGAAACAGTGGAAACAGTGGCTGACTTTATTTTTGGGGGGGCTCCAAAATCACTGCAGATGGTGATTGCAGCCATAAAATTAAAAGACGCTTACTCCTTGGAAGGAAAGTTATGACCAACCTAGATAGCATATTAAAAAGCAGAGACATTACTTTGTCAACAAAGGTCCATCTAGTCAAGGCTATGGTTTTTCCAGTGGTCATGTATGGATGTGAGAGTTGGACTATAAAGAAAGCTGAGCACAGAAGAATTGATGCTTTTGAACTGTGGTGTTGGAGAAGACTCTTGAGAGTCCCTTGGACAGCAAGGAGATCCAACCAGTCCATCCTAAAGGACATCAGTCCTGGGTGTTCATTGGAAGGACTGATGTTGAAGCTGAAACTCCAATACTTTGGCCACCTGATGCGAAGAGCTGACTCAATTGAAAAGACCCTGATGCTGGGACAGATTGAGGGCAGGAGTAGATGGAGATGACAGTGGATGAAATGGTTGGATGGCATCACCAATACAATGGACATGGGTTTGGGTGGACTCTGGGAGTTGGTGATAGACAGGGAAGCCTGGTGTGCTGAGGTTCATGGGGTCACAAAGAGTCCGACATGACTGAGCAAATGAACTGAACTGAGGCAGAGTGAACAGTTGATGCTAAGACTATTCATTCCTGAGATGGGAATGAACTTGGCATGATTTTAGAAAGAGCCAGGTCTGTGTGATAGAAGTCAAAAGAACAGGTGGAGAGTGGTAGATACAAAGTTCGAAAGAGAGGCCAGATTAAGTGGGTTTGGAAGGCTCTGTTTTCAGTGTGATGGGAAATTGTTGGATGGGTTTAAAGCAAGAAAGCAACAGGTTAGGGATTATGTTTTTAGAGATTGCTTTTTCTTTCTTTTTTGAGTATTATCCTTGTTTTCTTAAAATTTACCTAATTACACATTTACCAAATTTAATTTTTAATTATGTCTGTATTTAACAACTGGCTTAGAAAATTCCTGAAAATTTAGCAATAAGCACTTATGAACCCTTAAAAGCTGACTCTACCATGTCTTAGAGGATTGCTTTGACTGCTACATGGAAATAAGCCATAAAACGGCAGGACCTGAAGCAGGGAGACCATTTAGTAAGCTGCTACAGTAATCCAGCAAGAGAAGATAGAGGTTTGGATAAGGATGACAGTGGTGGTGACAAGAAGCAGTGGAAAGATTCTTAGATGTATTTTTAATTTTTAAAATAATAGCTTTAATGAGGTATAATTCACATACCATAAAATTTCTTTTAATTGTACCCATTTAAAGTGGAAAATTCTGTGGTCTCAGAGATAGATTTAACAGGACTTGATAATGGAGTTGATTCAAAGTATGAAGGGAAAGACAGGCACCAAGGATTTCACTTGGGTTAGGGAATAAGCAAGCTGATGGACACTGGTCTCTTTTGTTGAGATGCAGTGAAATGAGAAAAAGAAAAGTACCTTTATCCTTGGACTAGGAGATGATCTATGAGCACAAAGAAAAATGCTGCTGCTGCTGCTACTGCTAAGTAGCTTCAGTCGTGTCCGACTCTTAGCGACCCCATGGACTGCAGCCTACCAGGCTCCTCCATCCATGGGATTTTCCAGGCAAGAGAAGTGGAGTGGGATGCCATTGCCATCTCTGAGAAAAATGCTAGTACGTTGTAAATGTAGAATATATTGGCTATTTCCCCCCTATGTAACATTTCCTCTCTGTTTTTGGACAAAAAAGGCAAACCAGAAGTCTAGTCATTGAAATCAGGATACAGAGTTAGAGGGTTTCAGCAGGAAGAATGATTTGATGTTCAGAAGTCCAACAGTGGATCCAGGAAGTTTTATATTTCCACTTTATGGGGGCTGGAGAGGTCTCTTAATTATGGTAAAGGACACATTTCTCCTGGAAGCCAGATAGCAAATTATCATGTTGAATATTTTTAGTGGGCCATACAATGGCTTCCACTAGTATCCTTTTATGGAAAAAGAATAAGAATATATATCAGATAAAGTATCCTTATTGTCCAATAAATCACTTGATATGTAAAATTTGGTGATCTCCAGTGGGATTCCCCACCATTAATTTTACCATCATGACTTTGTAATGTGCCAACAGCTTTTGTGAATTTTGTGTATTTATATAGTAAATTTACAAACAAATTTTAAGATTTATATAGACATATATACATATATAAGACTTAAGTGTAACAGTAATAATTCATATTTATTACTAAAATTATGGATAAATCAACTGGAGAAAGGCCAACTGAGTTGAATGTGGGGAGGGAAATTCAGAGATAAAATTTTTTAATGGGAAGTAATTGGTTTGGGTTTTTGCCTTATCCTGTACCTTGGGACTCATTTGTCTTAGTTGTCTACAGTTACGTAATCAACCTTGATGGCTTAAGACCACAGTTTATTATTACCTCTCCTAGTTTTGTGAGTTGACTGAGCTCATCTGGGCAGACTTCACTTGGGGTCCCTCCTGCAGTTGTAGTTGTACAGCTGCTGAACTGGAGTCATGTGGAAGTTCAACTGGGCTGAGTTGAACCAAGACGGCTTCTTATCACGAACCAAGATGGCTTCTTAGCACACGTGTGGCATTTCTGAGCTCCTCCAAGTGGTCTTTTTGTTTAGCAAAGGATCTTGCACTTCTGATATGGCAGTTTAGGGCCCCAAGAGGTAGGACATGGAAACGTTCAGTCCTTACAAAAGCCAATTCCAAAACTGACACAATGTCATTTCCATCATATTCTATTGGTTGAAGCACCCAGGGGGAGAGCCCAGATTCTGGGTGGTGAAGGAATAGACTCCATTTTACGTGGAGGTGTCGCATTCACATAGAAGGAGGAAAAGAATTGGTGACAGCCATCTGGGAAATAAACTACACTTAATCAGCTTGTAATCATTTTCCTCTCATGCAGGGATTGCTAAACCTTTTACCAAAGGCTATTGTTTTAAGATAATAGTTTTTAAATTTTTTTCTTTGAAATCACGAAAGAAACCAAACTAAATATCTGGCACCTAGCACTATATTAAGTCCATTCTGTAATCAGAAAATCAGAGATTTCCAGTTGTTTGGTATCAAAGATTTACCCAACATCAGAAAAGGTCGCTTCAGTCGGTCCAACTCTGTGCAACCCTATGGACTGCAGCCTGCCAGACCCTTTGATCCATGGGATTCTCCAGGCAAGAATACTGGAGTGTGTTGCTATGCCGTCCTCCAGATCTTTCCCACCCAGGAATCCAACCCGATCTCTTAGATCTTCTGCACTGGCAAGCAAGGTTTACCACTAGCGCCACCTAGGATGCCCCATAGCGTTCCTTAACGCGTTATTAAACGATTAGATGCTATTCCTCAAGAAAATAGGTAAGTAGATTTGGATTCTCCTGCAACTCTTTGTTGGTTTTCAGGATCAACTATTTGAATACTCTTTGATTTTATTTTTTAGCCTAGATCTATAGGCCAATGGAAAGAATAATTTCCAGAATCATCCTGGTCAATGTGATCTATTCAGTGTAACTGTACAGAGGCCCCTAGATATAGACAACCTTATATGCCTTTTCAACCATGTGCTGCGTGTCAGATCTAAAGCTGGGTTATGTAAGAATGGAAAAGCAAACAAGGTGGAACAAGTCCAGAACTGACCTAGAGCTGAAATTTCTGCGAAGAGTCGGCAAGACTTGGCAGGTATAAAATCAAGAGTCAACCAGGAATATTGCCAGGAGTTTCTGAAAAAGTGAGTAGGGCAGGCAGCCCAAGCAGGACAAGAGTGAACATAAGAACTGAGCTGTGATTCAGGAGAATTTCCATCCCTGGGGTGGTAGCCAAACAGCAGTAGAGAAGCAGAGCAGTAACTTATTAATAAGCTGCTTTAAATACTTAATAACAGAAATAGGGCAAAGCTGAGTACAGGAAGCAGCAATTGAGAAAATATTCTCATGAGCTGGACCAATAATTATTTAAGACAGGGAAATCTTTTGAATTTTTAAAAAATTTAGCATTTTTAATTGGCGTATAATTGCTTTACAATTTTGTGTTAGTCTCTGCTGTATACAAAGCGAATCAGCTATATGTATATATATAACTCCTTCCTCTTGAGCCTCCCTCCCATGCCATCTCCATCCTATCCCCTAGGTCATCACAGAGCATGAAACTGAATAAAACAGGGAAGTCTTTTAGACTCAGATGCTTGACCCCTTCCAGTCATCTCTCAAGAAATTTCCCTCAGACTGGACAAGAATCTGTAAAATCCATGAGCACCCCTAGGTTAAGGACTTCCCTGTTCTCATTGTTATGAAGAGTTGTTTCACACCCAGTGGGGTGATCAGAATCCATGTAAAATGTTTGCAGACTGTTTGACATGTGACACTCAGTGGATGTTAGTTTCTACTTTCTACCTTGCCTTTCTTCAGTGGTAAAGCATGCAAAAGGCACTGAGCAAGAAGCAACTCTTGGCCCACCTCATGAAGGCACAGCTGATCTCGTTTTGTAATCAACATATTGACTATTCTCAATTTGTTGGTTGCCACTCATGTAGCCACACACTACTGATCAATTTGAATAAAGTTACAGTCGCCATAGTTTTCTGAATTGTACATGTAGATTCCCACATAGGAACACAGTTGATGATCATGAAGAATGGTTGCTTATATAGTGTACAACAACATGAATGTGAATGTGAAGTTGCTCAGTCGTGTCCGACTCTTTGCGACCCCATGGACACCAGACTCCTTTGTCCATGGGATTTTCTAGGCAAGACTACTGGAGTGGGTTGCCTTTCCCTTCTCCAGGGAACTTCCCGACCCAGGGATCAAACCCAGGTCTCCCGCATTGTAGACAGACGCTTTACCGTCTGAGCCAACAACATAGTCTGCTCTTATCCAAATTTCTGTGAAACAAAGTTAAATTGAGCCAAAAGAAGTTAAGACCATTAGAAGGAAAAAATTTGAGGACTGCACTGATCTTGATGAGGACTTTGTAGAATTTTTTAGAAGAAGTCTAACATAGATTCTCTTTTATTAAGAAATCTAAATAAATATTTCCATTTAGATCACTTCACCTCTTTCTGAGAATGAATACAGAATGAACACTTTCATGAGAGTCCAAACTGCTACATCCTGTATTAGCAGAAGTCTAAGCAGCACACCCTGATATGGAGGACCAGTGATGAATACCGTAATTCAAGTGAGGAATGACAAAAACAGACAATTTCCAGAACTGCCCAGTTAATTAGAAAGCCTGAAACTATTCCCAGGATGCTTTTTTTTTTTTAAAGTCTAGACAAAACCTCAAGATAACCTTTGTATAATTGATCTAATGCCAGTGGGATGTGAGAAGAGAGTTAAAGATCTGCATTTTCAAAGGGGTTTTTACAGAGAATAAGGTGGAGTAATAAAGAATAAAATGCAAATGGAGACTAGGACAGAAAAGTAAATACAAATCATTTGTGTGTGGTGGTTGAGGGGAGGGGAGGGGAGGGGCAAAGAAACATTCAAGGGGAAGAAGAAACAGTTCTGCAATGTGGAGGAAGTTGATCAGACTTCAGCTTCCCCAGAGGATAAGCACAATATAATTACTAACTTGTATTTGGCACCAGCTTTATTCTCTACACAAAGAATTAACTCAAGCTAGGAAAAACCCTGAGAGGGAGGAGGAGGCATTTTATTTGAAGGTGGGTGCCGTGGATAAAATAATAATTAAAAATATTTTTATTCTCACAGATGACTTCCAACTGGAAGTACCAAACCCCACAGTGACGAATGGAAAAAACAAAGTTGATGAGAGCACTGTTTAGTTCCCTGTCGAAAAGTATTCTTTAGAGATTACTTGGGGTCTAGGGTGAGCTTTGTATTGCATCAAAGCTCTTATAATTGAGTTTAATTAGAGCACTTTCATCTTTCTAAGAATTTTTAATGACCAGAATATTTGGAACTTTGGCATTTCCTGATAGGCTCAAATAAATCTCACAAATAATTCTCATTCGGCCCATATGCAATATATTAGTGATGTAGTTCAAGTACCTTCTGACTTCCCACTTGCTCCTTGCAATTTTACCTAGAATCACATCTGTTTCATTTGGCCAACTGCAATTATAAAATCCTCTCTAAGAATGTCAAGTAACACAAGTAGATACCAGTAGAAGGTGATTTTTGTCTCCCCTATCACCACTTTTTTCCAATTAGCTAAAGTTTCCAAACATAGCCACTTCTATACTGCAGCAATTCTACTTCTAGGTATGTACCTAAACAGAAATACTTCCACCTCAAAGATATACCAGAATGTTCATAGTTCCTTCATTTATAATAACCAAAGACTTAAACAAACCAAAATGTCCATCCACAGTAGAATATTACAAAACAATGAAAAAGAGCACGTTGTTGTTACATGCAAAAACATGGATGAATCTCACGGACATAGCCTTGAATGAAAGAAGGCAGATACAAAATAATTGTTTCCATTGGTATAAAGTTCAAAGACAGTTAAAACTAACTCATGGAGATAGAAGAACAGTGGTTATCCTTGGAGGATATTGACCTGCAATGGGCACTGGGAAGCCTTATGATACTTTCATGGATGTATACACATGTAAAAAGTAATTAAGCTGTATGTAAGATTTAAGCACTTTATTATATGCATATTACAGCTAAATTAAAAAATATAGAAGGAAATGGAGCCTTTTCAGAAGTTTATACTTGGAGATCCAAAATTTAAGCCCATACTCAAGATAGCAGCACTTCATTGGTGATACACTGATGATACAATGATGGCTGTATCCAGTACTTCTCTATGAATATAGTTTGTGGACCAAATTTTAGAAAAGTAAACAAAATAGAAAATTTTAATCAAAATAGCTTTCCATACATATTGGATATCAACAGTGATATAATCTACTGCTCATTGTACATGTGGTTCACAGTACAGAATGTGGGTTTATTTATTTTCAGCAAATATTTTTAATTGTTTCTTTTATTTTTTTATCTTAACATTTGTATTTAATTTTTTTTTTTTTTTTGGCTATGCTGTGCAGCATGTGGGATCTTAGTTTCTTCCTACAGTGGAAACATGGAGTTTTAACTACTGGACTGCCAGGGAAGTCCTTTTATTACTTCTTGTTGCCTTGAGGTTAAAGAATCCCCTCTGAAGTATGGTGAACTATAGAAACCTAAATCAGGTAAATAGCTCCCTTTATGCAATTCTCATAACAAAGTTTATTTCAGTCTGCTTCGCTGTGTTGCAAATACTTTGCCAAAGGAGACTAAAGAAAATGGAGAGTGAATCCTTCTCATAGAATGGTTTTACTTCGGTTTTCTTCAAATACAATGGCCTCCCATTAGTGCATCTCTGATTCTTGTAGTTAATCTTCAGGAGTAATCAATAAAAGTTTGAGTTTTACACATCATTTAAAAAAGAACCATTTTTTAATCAATTGACTTAAAAATTCTTTTACCTTGATTTGGTTGATTTTTCTTAATGATTCAAATAAACCATTGCTCTACTTACAGGAAATGCATGGTTCCATTCCAAGGAGGAAATGCTCTCTTGTATTTAGGATTTTTGAATCCATTTAAGGAACCAATAGATAATGGGACAACAGAGAGGTGAAGGATGCCATTGATAGGAAAGGTCCCACTGAGGTACAACAGACACTTGTCATGAACGCCAAAGAAACCCAAGAGGTAAAGTCATTTGGGAGCAGTTTCATCCTCAAATGAATATCATTTCATTGGGGGAAAAACTGTGCCCTAATTGTCTACAGTGCAACCAAATGGCTGGGAGAGCACTCAGGTTCATAACCCCTGTCTCTGGTTCAATTTTAAAACTCAGCTTCTTAGCTGCTGTTTTGAAACCATGGGAAGAGGTCAATTGAATTTCAGCTGTGGTCATGGAGAAATCAAAACTTAAAGACAAAACACTGAAACAGTACTTGAGCATCTTGAAGAACCTCTGGAAGCCAATGCTTTTAAGACAGAAACCCTAGCCCCCTAGACTTGATAGGTAGATGGAAACCCAGAAGCAATGTGTAGTTGGGGTCTGATTAATGATAGGGTTTATGGTGCATTCTTGATCACTGCTGCCTGCAAAAGGAGTCTTGCACCAGCTGTTTATGGAGAGTCGTGGGTAAACTTCTTAGTCAATATCATTTGTACAATTGTAGAGGATATATGAATATTAATAAATGTGGGGACCAAAAACGGTGAATGTTATAATGTAGAATTTGGCAAACAGTTGTTTTAGTGGTTTACAATTAGTTTATTCAATGTCTACTTGTGTTGAACGACTACTGAGTACCAGCACTGTGATATACATTGGGTGTGCAGGTAGCCTCTAACCTCATAGAGCATACAGAACTGCTCTGATACTAAATTTCTCTAACTTAAAGCAAACATTTCATATAATTATCATGAGGATTAAATGAGATCATGCATTTCAACTTTTTCTACACTGTGTGGCAAATAGAAAGCCTTCATTTTATATGTAGTCATGGATGCAAACACAAACTTATGAAGGACAGGGTGCTGTGACAACACAGAAGGAGTGTGTGTTAATCACTCAGTCAAGTCTGACTCTTTGTGACCCCATGGACTGTAGCCCACCAGGCTCTTCTGTTCATGGAATTTCCCAGGCAAGAATTCTGGAGTGGGTTGACATTCCCTTCTCCAGGGGATCTCCCTGATCCAGGGATCGAACCTGGACCTCTTGCATTGCAGGCAGATTCTTTACTGTCTGAGCCATCAGGTAAGGAGTACCTAAGTTAATCTGAGGGTGGAACATCAAGAAAAGCCTCCTTGAGGAGGTGAGTACTAATGTAAGAATGAGTAGGAGAGAGCCTATAGAAGAGGAGGAGATGCCCTTTGGCGGCAGTGTGGTACAAGGGTGGAGAAGTAGTAGGCACTTGGCAATAGTTCATTTTCAGTACAGCTGGAGAACAGAGCTCCAGCTGGGAGGTTTTAAGAGATGAGGTGGTAGGTGAAATATGTTGGTAAACCAGCTCTGGGGTCTTTGACCAATTTCCATAGACTGTGCCTATCCTGACTGATTTCAATCATCAATAACTTAACAATCCAAATTCCTGGATTGTTAAAAATCAGCTCTGTGGCAGTTGCAAGTGACGTCTAGTATATCCTGGTTGGGGGCTAATAGTTGGACTCTAGGGCAACAGGTAGCCTGTGATATGCTGGCAACCAGGGAAGCAGAACATCAGGTCCAAATTTCAGAAAGATCACTTTGGCTTCTGTAAGGCCATAGAGGCAAAGAGGCTGGTGCAGACCAGAAACCCAGTGGATTTGAAATTTAGAAAAAAAAAAAAATGGACTTAGAAGAGATCAGAGCAACAGATGATTGACCAGATGTGGAGGCTTAGGAAGGGCGGGGCATCCAAGAAATACAAATGGGATTTGGGTTTAGGGAGCAGGGTAGACTCTGCACCATTCCCTTTAAAAAAAACTCTCAGAGAGTAGGAAATATGTGGAGGTGGCAGACTGGTGGACACATTTGAACTTAGTAGTTTTAGCTTCTCATCCAAGTGATGATGTCCAGGAGGCATGTCTCTCTCCTTGTCTCAGCCCAGATCTGGAATGGAGATTGAAGTTAGAAATGATGATCAAAGCTTTGCTAGTGCCTGAGATCACTGAGAAACCTAGAGCAGAATCTTGGGGACATCTCTGTTTAGGGGATTGTGCCAAAGAAAAGGACCGTTAAAGGGACAGAGAGGGGTGGACGGACTTTTAGGAGCAGAAACAGAAGAAGACGATGGTGCTATAGAGTCAGCAGTGAGCCTTTATAATTAAACACCAATAACAAATCAATAAAGACTGGAAAGAAGCTATTGGATTCAACTAGGAAGTTGTAAATATTATCCTTTTTAAGAATAGATTTAACGAGTTCTATCTGCAGCAAGTTACACTACGAATACAAGGTAATGACACTTACTGTTGACACCCAGTAAGTGTCAACAGTGTTTCAAAAAGCATAGTGTGGTAGTGAGATCCCATAGAGAGGAAAGTGGGATCTAGGGAAAGTGTACTGTTTGTAGGTTTGGTTTGTGTCACAGGAGAGACATTTTAAAATGTGAATGATTTAGTAAACACTTCTATGATATTTGCAATGGATCAGGCACTGTTCTAAATATAGAACAGATATATTCTGCTGCTGCTGCTGCTGCTGCTAAGTCGCTTCAGTCATGTCCGACTCTGTGCGACCCCATGTACTGCAGCCCACCAGGCTCCCCCCGTCCATGGGACTCTCCAGGCAAGAACACTGGAGTGGGCTGCCATTTCCTTCTCCAATGCATGAAAATGAAAAGTGAAAGCGAAGTTGCTCAGTCGTGTCCGACTTAGCAACCCCATGGACTGCAGTCTACCAGGCTCCTCTGTCCATGGGATTTTCCAGGCAAGAGTACTGGAATGGGGTGCCATTGCCTTCTCCGAGATATATTCTATATTTACACATATTCACGGACTTAATCCTCATAAAAGGAAATAATCTTATGGTCCTCATTTTACAAATGGCAAAGAACTTGCCTAAGGCCACATGGCTGTCAAGATGAAGTCAGGAATTGTCCCTAGGCAACTTGGCTCCCCTGGTAGCTCAGTGATAAAACACCTGCCTGCCAGTGCAGGAGACAAAAAAAATGTGGGTTTGATCCCTGGGTCATGAAGATCTTCTGGAAGAGGGCATGGCAACCTACTCCAGTATTCTTTCCTGGAGAATCTCATGGACAGAGGAGCCTGGCGGGATATAGTCCATCGGGTTGTAAGAGTCATGTGTGACTGAATGATTAACACTTTCACTTTCCAAGGTACCTCCAAAGCTGGGAGGGGAATGGGGCCAAGAGCACGAGCAGAGAGATCAACTCCAAGCAGGGAGGAATATTGAAATAGGACAAAAATAGAGAGAAATTATGGGTATAGTTGCAGGTAAGTTTGTAAGTTTGGTGACAGTAAATAGAGGCTTTTTCAAAAGTGTGGAGGAGAAATGGTCTGAAAGCAATAGTGGGGAGTAAGGAAGGTCCTGATTTAATTTTCAGTCCCAAAAGCTTTACATAGGATGTGGGAAAAGGAGCAGCTGTCACTCAAGAGCCTGCTTGGTGTCTCAGGAAAGAGCTACATTTTATTTAAGGCAAAGAGAGAAGTGCCATGAAGACGTAGGAAGCGTCATCATGGGATGAGAGTGGTGGGAGACTCAGAGCAAAGATTCAGAAGAGAGAAAAGGAATGGGGAGTTGGGATGAGAGGAAATGATAAAATATCAGTAACCAGTGGGGCTTGCACCTTGACTGGGGATCAAGAAGAGCCAGACGTCTCTTCTGTGTATTATCCAGGCTGAGGAACACCAAGAGGGAACTCCAAGAAGTTAGTCTTCTGGTTGGGGGAGGGAGTGAGTGGGTAAGAAGAAGAAAAAGAGGAGAGGAGGGGACGAAATGGTGGGAGTGGTTCAGTGGTCAGATCACCCTGGAAGAGCAGTACTTCCAAGTAAGTCATTGTTCCGGAAGATGAAAAGACTGCAGCCTTTGGCAGAAGTCACCATGATCAGATCCACTTGTGAAAGTTCTTGAGAAAGTCTTATAATTCTTAGAGAAACATTACAAGCAAATAAAAGAAAAGACAAGAAAATCGCTGAAAGAGAAACAGGTAAAAGATTTGAATGAGAAATTCACAAAGAAAGAAATACGAGTGATTAATAAATATATGAAAAAATGCTGGCCCTTACTTTTTTACCTACTGTATTTGCAAGGATATTGAAAACATGAATTCCACAGAGTATACAGAGCATTGATAGAATACTATATAGCCATTAAAAGAATGAGCTCTGCTATGGAAGAAACTTATATAATGTAATGTTAAGAAAAAAAATGAAGGTTCCAACTAATATGCATATAAGATACTACTTTAAAAATCAGGCTGTATATGTGCAGACATGTGCTTATAAATGGTCAGAAAATGTTTGGAAGAATATAGCAGAAATAATTGCCATATGTAACTCTGGAGAGTGGAACTGGAGGTCTAAAGGGATACAGACCATGGGGATGAGTGGAAGCTCTTTTTAAAAATATATCCTGTTAGGGAAAATTCTAAACATTGTCAGGCTGGAAGAATGATATAACGAGCCACCTGCCCATTTACCCATCACGCAGGTCCAACAATTATGAATATTGCTTTATGTTATCCTTTTGTTCTATTTGAAAAAAAAAATACCATTGGTTTGTATTATTTTTTCTGCTTAAAAAAAAATCCAACATGATGAAAGTGATTTTCCCCAATGCCTTCACAACCACAACCCAAACTTTAGTTTCTGGAAGCAGCAGAAGGCTTCAGAAACTAGGGATGTGGGGAGGTTTAGCCATGTTCCTCTTAAATTCTGTCAGATCTGTAGCTATGGGGACAGCTTACTTTATCCAGATACTATAAAACGATCCTTAATTTTAAAACCAACATCAAAGGAAGACTGTCTACCCACTAAGGGGAATTTAATTTGTTCACCACCCCCACCCATACCCCCTAGTCCATGTTTTTATTAAGGGACAACTTGATTTATCCTGCAGTTTATTTTTATCTCTTTGTTAAGATTTACTTCATTCCCCACCAAAGCCCCAAACTAAGAAAACAGTACCTTCCTCTTCAGACTGGTGTGTCTTGGACAGCCAAGCAGCTGCTGCCAGATGTTGCCCTTGGTCATGGGGTCTGATGAATGTCTCATGCCAGAGGCTCAGAGGAGCTTGGAAAAATACATAGATTCCCAGGGCCCATTTGGGATACAGTGTGAAGTTCTGCACACTGAAAATGAGGACCCCTCTCTTCTCTGTATCCATCCATCATTTACTCAACAGTCAGTCATTCCATATACCCTACCCTCGGCCAGGCTTTGTGCTAGAGTTAGGGTTATAAAGTTGAGCAACACATGGCCCCTGCCCTTCAGAAGCTTATCAAAACTGGAAAGAAACTTTAAAGATTTTCTCTGCTTCCTCTTCCCAGATTGCTCTTCCTATCTTGTCTATATATTCTTACTCATCCTTCAGAATTTAGCCATGAATCACCACCTCTGAAGAACAAAACTTGCAGTTTATTTCTTCCTTTACCAGGAACACTCTTCCTATCTTGTCCAGCTCAACTTACTCATCCTGAAAAACTGGAGTCACCAGTCCTCATCACTGTAGCCTTGCCTAACTGCTCAAATCCTGGCAGGTTACTATGCTGATCAGATTGCATTGTAGATTCTTACATGTTTGCCTTCCTAGCAGAGCCTTTGATTCTCCAGTTTGTACACAGTGCAGAGTGTGTATGTTCATTGAATTAATGCATAAATAAGTGTAACAAGCATAGTTTTTTTTTTGGGGGGGGGGTTCATGTCATTTTATGTCTCACAAGCACCTTGAAGATAATCTCTGTGGCTAGCAACCCCTTCACAACTGTCCTTCCTTTTCTCTGTGTTCTACCAAAACACAAATCTTATTAAATTTTGTCTGAGAAGGCCTGATATTCCAAATAAAAGAGCAGATGTATGTCTGTGGTCCCAGCCCTGAGCAACTAAAATGTAACACTCAGCCCTTTGAAAGAGACATTAGCGTGGGTTTCAAAACCATTGCTTGATCCTTTCCATTTTAAATACTTTAAAAAGAAATTGGAATTTACCAATATTATCATGTTTTTAGCATCTTGCTCTCAAGTCTTTGGACAGAGTGAAGGTCTTTGCAGGGCTTTTGTACAACTGTAGAACTCTTAAGAAAGACTAGGCAACATACAGCTGAAGAATCAAACCAAATAAGCACTAGATCAAATCAGGGGACCTAACTTCTCCTTCTTTTTGAAGCCTTAGTTTCTTCATCTGCAAAGAAGAAAGAGGAGAAGGAGGAAAAGAAGAATGAAGAGAAGTAGAGGAAGAAAAAGTAGGAGAAGAAGGAGGAGAACAGAAAGAAAGAGGAGGTGGAGGAGATGGACGAGACATCTGAGTGCTTTCAAGGGCCCCTCATGGCTTTAAGTGCTATGAATCCATGAGTCCATAATCCAGGACACAAATCTTTTCGATAAACTGAAACAAAAAGTCAATTTTCTTATCTGGTCTCCTCTTCTATGAATTGCCGTTGAGATATGCGGTAATATAAATTTTTTTTTCCTGCTAACTCTTTTCTGTGAATTGAGACATTTTTAGGTAACAAGCTAGTAAGCAAGCAAAAAAAAAAGTCCCTTTGGGAAATTGACTCAAGAGAAATTCCAAAGTCCATTGTTTTCTTTGATTTCTTTTTGGCAAAGATATCTTAATTCAAGTTGCTATTGCATGTTTTGAATTTAATCCAATGGGAGAGGAGATTACACACTTATTTATAACCCCCCCTCTGACAGCTCCCATAATGGGTGGTAACTCAAGCTCTTTGGAGCCAGTCTGACACCTGAATTTCCGGGCTGTGGCAGTTCCTGCCTGTCCATTCCACTGCTTTCCCAGCAACAGGACTGGCACAGGACCTTTTTACTGTCCAGCTTTTTAAATTTCAGTGTAAGTTTTTGTCTAGCATCTATGATTCTGCTAAAACAAATCAGGCACCATTAGTTGATAATATTGTCTCAATTCAAATTTACATCAAACACCTAAATAGGAGAGGTAAAAAGTGACCTCTACCCAAAAGAAAATTAGAATAACTACTAATAATTTTCATTTGCTGACTATATGCCAAATCTTATCTCAATTCTTCCTCACACAACACTGTGAGACAGTACTATTACATGCCCCATTTTATAAATGAAGAAATTGAGGTTTGAAGAAGTTACTATCAAATCTAAGATTACTCAGTCCACCAAATTTGTGTTTGGATCCATAATATCTGATCCCACAGTCTGTGCATATAACTACTGTACTATATTGCTGCTCAAGATATATTGCTGAATGTGCGTGCTCTCAGGGGCATCCGGGGTGGCGCTAGTAGTAAAGAACCCACCAGCTAATGCAGGAGACACAAAGACATAAAAGAGATGCAGGTTTGATCCATGGGTTGAGAAGATCCCCTGGAGGAGTATCAGATCTGGGAAACTATTCTGAGCAGAACCAATGATATAAGGTCTTTAATGGATTCCAAAATGATAATAGAAGCTAATTATCAGCATGTCTCCTGAATTAGCCACAAGACAAGTTTTGGGTATTATAGAAATAGAAGTCTTTGTTAAATAAAGGATACGTTTAAGAAACATCTGCTGGATATGTAGGAAAATTAATCACATAAATTAGTAAATTATATTAGTTAAGGTAAATGACTTCAGTTGTTATAGCACAATGAACATTTATTACTCCCAGTTCAATGTGGTTGGTAGATGGGCTCTGCTCCACACAGTCATTCAGGGCAGGATCTGGACTAGGGGTGGGGTGAGCAGGACATTCATTTCAGGTACAAAATTGAAGGGAGTCACTCAGTAATCAAGAGAAAAAATATTTTAATGCCGTATTTTGGAAAAAATCAAAATTAATGCAAAAATACTCATGATGAATAAAGTATTAAAATTTTAAATTAAGACAGGAGCCAACAGAGCTGGGATAACAGTGAGGTGATTCAGACTATGTCATGTTGGCTAATTAAAGGCAGATTTTTTAAAATCCAACTAAAAGTAGAATGACCTTTTACTCAGAAAATAGAGCATGAGCAAAACAAAAACATGCATTATTGCTCCCTCCTGTCATGCCTAGATCCATGGTAAAGGGAAAAAATATCCCCAGGTCAGTGGGGGAGCAAACACTGCATTTCCCCATCACTCCAGGCAAGAGATGGAGCACAAGAATGCAGGCTGGACTGAGCTTTGCTTTGGCAACCAGAGGACCCCAAGGAACTGGGGTTTGCTGCTCAAGACTGGGCGGAACAACTCCTTCACTAACAGGCTTTAGTTGGTGGCTGCCCTGACACATAGCTCCAAAGAGCCTCTGGTTAAGGTAGTTATTATTTTCACATGCAAGCAAGATACCCAGTAACCATCTTAAATCATATTGCTGAGGTATCAAGCATTATCTTACATTTTGAATAATATTTATACCCAAATATAAACTCTTAAGGGGCTTCCCAGGTAGTGTTAGTGGTAAAGAACTCTCCTGCCAATGCAGAAGAAATAAGAGACGGGAGTTCAATCCCTGGGTTGGAAAGATCCCCTGGAGAAGGAAATGTCAGCCCATTCCAATATTCTTGTACTGAGAATCCCCATGGACAGAGAGCCTGACGGGCTACTGTCCATAGGGTTGCAAGGAGTCGGACATGACTGAAGCATGACTTAGCATGCACACATAAACTCTTAAACTACACACAAGTCATTATCCTCCTTTTGGAACCAACTTTGTATTTTCATATTCTCCCCAATTTAATATTTTAAAATTACCTGTACCTTAACATCTCTGAAATCAAGATGTCTTATAATCAACATCTTTTAAGTATAGCATTTCATTTTTTTCTTTAAAGCTGTTATTAAAGTAATGGTATGTCTTTCCATCAATGGCAATTTAGAATCAAGAAAGTGTAGTATTTCTATGAAACATGATAGATAGCTTTATAATCTTAACATATTAATAAGTCATACAAAATTATAATAAATGTAGTAATACCTTGAGAGATAAACAGGCAAAGAACATGAACTTCCCATTCGCATAAGAAAAATATAACTAACCAGAAAATATAAAGAACGTTAGTAGTGCTTAAGTAAGTACAAACTAAACAAAAAGGAAACTACATTTCTCTCTTTCATATTAGCAAAGAATAATTTTTTTAAAATCCAGTGCTAATAAACAGTGAAATAGAATGGGCACTACCATCAAATTTTGGTGAGTATATTGGTACAAAAGTTCTGGAAAGCAATTTGGCTAGCTATATATGTTAAAATCCTTAGTGTTCACACCTTGTTTATTATTTTATAAATGTATTACATGAGAACAATCAGAAATAAGTCAAATTTTATTCACAAAGACAGTAAATGGAAAAGTCAAGATTCTAAATGTACACATTATATTTCAGTTGTGTAAGGAATTCGGAAAAAAAAAAGATACCTATTTACGTGTACTTTACAAGTAGATGCATATTATTTTAATAACCAGAAAGAAATTTAAGAGTTGAAAGGAAAGAAAATGACCATAGAATATTTTGACAGAATTTTTATTTCTTCCCAAAGGAAAAGTAGGAAAATTTCTTACCACAAAGTTTGTCCTTGTTTAAGACTTACCACCCAAAATTACACATGTGGGGGCTTCTGAACATGTATGCAGTATGGTTTTTCAATAGGTGACTTAAAATCTCAATTCTTGAATTTTAAATTTTTAGGAAAATTGTTTTGAAGCTTGCTATTGTAATTATTTGACTCTTTTTTTTCACACACTGGCAGGTCATTGGTTAAACGTATCCTGTTAAGCATCATCTTCCTGGATGAGGATGTTTTCAGTGTATGCACTAAAGATGTTATTAGTCAGCTTTTTTATCTCTTGCAAATAATAGTCAGATAGAGCACCTGTATTGTAAATGTTTATTTATCAAAAAACCCAACAGAAACTATATGCTGCTAATTATCAGCTGTGTAATAAGAATATTGCAAGATTTCCTTTTAATAGGACTCTTAAGTCCAATTCAATATTACCTATGCTCAGAAGAATCTCCCAGAGGTCTCTGGCTGTTTTCTATTCTCCCCACCTCCAAGCCTCATCTCGAATCTTGAAATTTTAGTGTTGCTTACATATTCTTTAAGAAACAACAAAATACAGCATGCCTTGACTTGTTCCTTTGATATCAGAAAAAATAATTAGTTAAAACTGTTATCAGGTTTATATACTATATAACTTCTTTATTTCAATAACTTCCGTCTTACTATATTTATTTTTTCATTTATTCATACTTTTGATATTTTACTTAGGTATGCTGATATAATGCATATCATTGAGGTGCTCAAGTATCTTGCATGCTAGTTAGGGGTGGTAGGGTTGTGGGGCAGTTAGATTATCAGTAATTATAGTTGAAAGTGAAGAGTATCACTGATTCTTTTACCCAATATAAGTTTATTAAGTGCGTGCCATTGGCCAGAGAGAGTTCTGGGCATTGAGATAAAGTGAGGTATAAGGCATAGGCTTTGCTCCCTGAATAGGATGGTAACTGGACACTCTGAGAGCATGGAAGACAGGTAAACTTCCATTAGTTGTTAATCCGCAATACTCTCAGTTTCTTTCTCCTCACCGCTTATTTCTAAACTCTAGCCAAGTGGGTTTCTCTTGATTTGTTTTAATGCTCTCCTTGTAATTTTGATACATAGTCAAGTTTGGGAACCACTATAATGACTAAATAGTCATAATGATCTCATTCAAAAGCAGATGAAATTATTAAAAGGCATCAGAAAACGTTTCCTTGAATCATCTTGTTTCTATAACATCTTGCTGCTGTTAGAATTTTGTTTTGGAATGTAAAATCATTAATGGTTTTGTCCCTAATTCTGTCCAACTATATGGATAAGACTCTTCTGTGCTCCTCCAGATGATTCTTGGCTTTTGTAAGTTATTGAATTAATAGTCAGCTGAAGTTATTTCTTCTGTTCTCATTTGAAATTATCTTCTTATAAAAATGATGCTGCAATTTAGTGTCTTGTTATTCATCTGCTTGGTATAGGCCTATGACTCTTTTATAGTTTCACAAATGTGCCATGTTTTCTTGCCTCTGGGCCCTTGAACATGCTATTCCATTTCCCACTTATTGGCTTATTTTTATTCAGAAATCAAGTGTGAAAACTAATTAATTTTTATGCATATATGATATCAAAAGATGTAACTTCCATGCATCCTATCATGGCAAGATTTACTGAGGATGGGTAAATCTGGCTTGAGAATGACAAGACTTGAGAAAGAGCTAGCTAAGGAACAGCAGCCAAGGGAAGGAAGTCCCAGAATGATGTTGGGCAAAAGGATGCAGAAATCCAGAGTGCAGAACTCTAGGGGAAAGAAAAGAGCCCCTGAGAAAGAACATAGACAAACATTTAGCAAATATGATGGAATCATTAGTCACATAGGAAACTGTGCAAATGATAAAAGAAAGTGAAACAGAAGGTTTTTAATATGGAAAAATATAATTCTTGCATATGCTGTCTCAGAAGTGAATAACAGTTGCATCATCTTTGCAATATGTCTAGTATTTCTTTTACTGTTGTGATATGACTTTATTGAGACAGGGGGAGAAGAGAGCTGAGTGTGTGAGTAGTGGTGTTTTAATGACATTAAATCCTCTATCAATGCAAAAAGTCAATAGGGGAGATAAACCAAACAATAGACATATGGAAAAGTAAGATGGAAAAAGTGCCAGCAGAAATGCCTATGAGAATTCAATTGTTGCTTAAGTCAGGTATGGGTGAGGATGTGTACAAGAGACTGCACTGCTGTTGTTTTCTATCAAAGTCTTTTAAGTATTTTTGTTATCACTGTGTTTGAAAAGTGCCTATATTCCTTGATTAAAAAATCAAATCAACATGTACATATAGTAAGCAACTACTACACGCCTGGTGAAGTGCTGAACTCTGTAAATGATAAAAGGAAGGCTAGAAAAAACATTCTGACCCTTCCGGACCCTAAGAAGCCTTGGAGGAGATGAGCTACTACTCATATCTAAAACAAAGAGTACAAATGAACTTATCTACAAAACAGTAATAGAGTTACTGATGTAGAAAACAAACATATAGCTATCAGGTTGCAAGGAGGGGGGCAATAAAGTGGGCGATTGGGACTGACATATACACAAACTACATATATAAAATAGTTAACTACTGAGGACCTACTGTATAGCACAGATAGCACAGGGAACTCTACTCAATACTCTGTAATGGCCTAAAGTCTCACCAATAGCAAGACTATATTGAAGAATTAGCCAGACGTTGCATTTTTTGGAGAAGGAAATGGCAATCCACTCCAGTATTCTTGCCTGGAGAATCCCATGGACAGAGGAGCCTGGCGGGCTACAGTCCACGGGGTCACAGAGTCGGACACTATTGAGGGACTAACACACACACTGCATTTGTAATGACATGGCTGCTTTTCAATCTTCAATCTTAGCTCCTTAAAAAAGTTCTTAAGTGCTTCCTTTCTACCAGGCGCTTTGTTCTTATGAGCACCGAGTTCATGTTCCCCTTTGCCCAATAACTGTATTAAAGGATGCTGCAGAGATGACTGAAGAAGGACAAGCAAGTAAGAAAATCAGAACCACAGCGTCAGAAGAATGGAGACAAAGACGAAAAGAGAGCACAAATGTTGTTTGTCAGGACTTCGGGGGCAGTTTCACATATGCATTTCTTGCCAACGTTGTATATTTTACTTGGACATCCTGTCACTTCCTCTGTACCCTCTGTGACAGATCTATTTGTTAAAAAGGTTAAAATCCCAGAGGAAGTTGTTTATGTGGCATGTTCCATGGCAAGAGATTTATCTTCTGGTCCTCTGAGAAATGTTAAGTTACAGCATTCAATTAAGCCTTTTCAAGTTAAAGAAAAAAGAAAGTGAAGTCGCTCAGTCATGTCCAACTGTTTGCGACTCCATGGACTGTAACCAGGCTCCTCCGTCCACGGGATTTTCCAGGCAAGAGTACTGGAGTGGGTTTCCATTTCCTTCTCCAAGGGATCTTCCCGACCCAGGGACTGAAGCTGGATCTCCCACATTGTAGGCAGATGCTTTACCGTCTGAGTCACCAGGGAAAATACAAGCCTATTCAAGTGAGAGGGTGTCAAATGTTCTTGAATAAAGAAAAAAACAAATCTGGGCAGGGGAAGGTGTATCTCAGAGATCCACCATTACACATACCCTGTAAGAATTTTTTCCCAAAGTTAACAAAACCAACAGTCTCAGAACCTGAGAACTGTCTGCCTTTTAGACTAACAGATTTTAAAGGTAATGCACATCTATTAGATTTTTTAACTTTTTATTTTGTATTGAGGTATAGCTGATTAACAAACATGTGATAGTTTCAGGTGAACAGCGAAGAAATTCAGCCATACATATACATTCCCAGGTGGCGCTAGTCATGAAGAATCCATCTGCCAATTGATGAAAAGTAAGAGACTCAGGTTTGATCCCTGGGTCGGAAAGATCCCCTGAAGGAGGGCATGGTAACCCACTCCAGTATTCATGCCTGGAGAATCCCATGGACAGAGGAGCCTGGCGGGCTACAGTCCAAAGGGTCACAAAGAGTTGAACATGACTGGGCAGCTTAGCACCGCATGACTAGTATATTTTAGTTAGCACAGTATTTTAAAGGTTCATTCATGTTTAGTATATGTTAGAATGTCCTTTTTTTTTAAGGCTGGATAATAATCCATATTATGTATATACCACATTTGTTTATCCATTCATTTTTGGGGACGAGTAAAGAATATTTTTATCAATTACCGTTTGAATTTTGTCTCCCCTTGGTGTCTGTGGCAGACTGGGAGATGATAATTTTAAGGTCCTTCTTCTATAGTGGAGAGTTGCTAGACCGCATCGCCCAGATAGAGATTACATTTCCTGGCCCCATTTACGTCAAAGTGGGCCTCATGACTAGTTATTGTCAACAATGTGGGAGGAAGTGATATGTCACTTCTGAACTGATCCTCTAAACACCTGCTGGCAACTTTAAAACCACGAGAAGGCAGGGCCCCAGGGAGAAATAGCCTGAGTTACCACCTTGAGGAAAGCCTCCCTGAAGAGCCCTCCTGTCTAGAATCAAATCACATGGGATTTTATTAAGCCTCTATGTCAAGCCTCTGTGATTTGGGGGCTCTTATTCAACTCAAATGGCTTTCTTGGTGGCTCAGTGGTAAAGAACCCGCCTGCCAATGCAGGAGACAGGGGTCAGGAAGATTTACTGGAGAAGGAAACGGCTACCTACTCCAGTATTCTTGCCTGGGAAATCCCGTGCACAGAGGGTCCTGGCAGGCTACTGTCCATGGGTTGCAAAAGAGTCAGACACAGCGTAGTGACTCAATAACATGCAACCCTAACACAGCTTTTAAGACTCACTTACTTCAAGTTTCTTTTCCTGCCTTTCCAGCTCTTCTTTCCTATTGTCCATGGAGGACTTTTACCCTCTGCCTTAACTCTTGCTTTTCAGCTGCGAGGTCACATTTCACTTTCTTTTTTTCATGGAAGGGCATTAAAGTTTAAGTATGGCAATGTATACATGTCAGTCCCAAACTCACGCCGCTTTGCCGTAGTGCCTCTGTCAATCCTCTCCTACCTAAGTGCTCTGCTATGATTTAATTAGGCAGAGACAGACCAAGCAGTATGTCAGGCCAGCTGAAAGCTGGAATGCTAGTCTATAAGAGGTGCTTAAAGTTGATTGAAAATTTTGTTTATACTGATAATTTTTTAAGGACAACCCTGCACTAGCTGGAATGAGGGCTGAGACCTTCATGGCATCTGCTTCAGTAACAGCAGGTGGTCTCTAAGCTGCCTTAGGAAACAGGTGGGTTGTGGGTAATGCAGGGCTGGGTGTTTGCTGAGTGGGGATTAGCACCCAGCTCCTCTATACAAATATGGAGCAAATATGAGAAAATACCAGTTACGGGGGTAGATAGTTAGACAACTCATGTTCCCCACGTATCTTAGTCTGGCCGTGAGTTCAGGCCAGCAGTTTTTCTTTCTCTTTCTGAACTATTATATTTAATTCCAAATGGATCTGCCAGTCATTCTCCCTGCCATCATGCTATCTTTGCCTTAAATCTCTGAGGTTGCAAATTGCCTATGGTCAAACTCCTTTGAATGGATCTGATACACCATGCACTGGGAAGACAGCAGGAGAGAAAAACCATTTAAATAGTTCAGGCTATCAGTGCAAATTTGTTGTCTGATGTGAGGAGCTCAAATCAGGTGCTCTGTGATAACCTAGAGGGATGGGATGGGCTAGGAGGTAGGAGGGAGGTTCAATAGGGAAGGGATGTACATACACATATGACTGATTCATGTTGATATATTACGAAACCAACACAAAATTGCTTACTGTAAAGCAATTATCATTCAATTAAAAATAAATAAATTTAAATAAATAGTGCAGGCTATGATGCTACCATCCCAAATCATGAGCTCATACCAAAAGATGAGGAGATGCAGAAGACATGAGTGTGCTATGCCTGGCTGTTTCTCATCTCTGAATCTTTACTTAGATTGTCCCTTCTTCCAGAATTCCAGAAGACTATATACTCATCTTGTAAGTCTTAGTCCAACAGATATCCTTTTTGTGAAATCTTTTCTGACAAATCTCCTCACACTCCCCACTACCTCCACTCCCTCATTATCAGTTCTTTTCTGTCTTTTCTCCCTTTCCATATCCAGGCAGTGGTTGAAGTATAAAAGCTTAGATTTTTCCAGCACTTAATCAGGTCCCATGGCAGTGTGAGAATAGTCACTGTTGTTGTTTTAAGGGAAGTTATATACATCCTGGTTACAATGAGGGGCACTGGGGCTCTATGGTTTATGCTATGTGCACACATGTTTAGTAATTGCTCCCCACTGGACCCCAAGACTGCCAGCATGTGGAGAACAGACCTGTCCTGTGACCTAAACATAAGAGTTTGAATGTTTCCTTTGGGCAGAGGAATGCCCATTTATCTTTTCCTCTTCCTGAATCCCCTTCTTCATCTGGGTGCAATCAATCATCTTTTTGTTGAAAATAAATAAATTAAATGCCTTACAGGGAGTTTACTTTGCAATTGAAGTAAAGATAGAGGAAGATTATTCTTTCTGTCCACATTTTGACAGGAAATCTCTGCCTTTCCAAACGTGACCCAAAGACCTACTAACCTGAAAGTGGTTGGTTTGAACTTGAGCCAAAATAATTACTTAAAAAATATCTTTACATCACCACCTGCTGCTGTTGCTACTGTTTAATTAATAGTCTCCAGGTGACAGGCCAGAAAGATTGGACCAATAAGCACAAACAATTGAAATTAATAACAATCTTGAGATGCATGAGTTTTATTCCACTAAATGCTCATTATAAAGCTATGGTTTTGAAGTTTTATAAGCAAAGAAGACAGCTGTGAATAAAGCCTCTGTGTGGACTCTACTTACCTTGAGTTCTACCACTAGCTCTGAATTTCCAGCTACACTTCCTTGTTATTAAACAACAGTGTACCTTAAACATAGATTTGGTACTAAAAAGAGATGCTTACTCCCCTGTTTAAGAGTTTTTGCTTTAGGGGAGTTTTTTTTTATTTGTTTTTGTTTGTTGTGGAAGTGGTCAGACACTGAAGTAGCATGGCTAAATGGTTCTTTCTTTTTTAAAAGACTTTACTTTTTAAAAATAGAATTGGAAGAAGAGTATAGAGATTTCCCATATATCCCCTATACTTGCACATGCATTGCCCCCACCATTATCAGCATCCACCATCAGTGATCGAACCCAGGTCTCCTGGACTGCAGGCTCAATCTCTAGGTCAGGAAGATTGCTTGGAGAAGGAAATGGCAACACAATCAAATATTCTTGCATGGAAAATCCCATGGACAGAGGATCCTGGCAGGGTAAAGTCCATGGAGTAACAAGAGTCAGGGATGACGTAGCAACTAAACAACAACAAGATATATTATTATGCATTCATCCAAACCCATTGAATGTACAACATCAAGAGTGAGCCCTTAGGACTTTGGATAATTATGAGATGTCAATATAGTAATAACCTCATCTGAGGTTAAAAATGTACCATTCTGATGGGGGATGTTGATAATGGACATGTCAATCTTCAGTTCCAGGGTTGATGTGTTCCTATTCCTTTGAGGCCAATTCTGGGAATTGTGACAGTTTATTTAATGGCTACGGTCTGGTCATCATGTAGTTAACTTCTACATGGTAGGAGTTTCAGTATCTATAAGAAAACTCACAGGACATGGCTTAGAATATTATCTATAGTCCTTGAGAAGGAACTAAAGATTCTTGACTATGCTTAATGACTAAACTGGGCTTCCCTAGTGGCTCAGACAATAAAGAATCTGCCTGCAATGCAGGAGACCCTAGTTCAATCGCAGGGTCAGGAAGATCCTCTGGAAAAGGGAATGGCTACCTACTCTGGTATTCCTGCCTGGAGAATTCTATGAACAGAGGAGTATAATGGGCTATGAGGTCACAAAGAGTTGGATGTGACTGAGTGACTAACACTTTCACTGTCCTTCACTTTCAATGACTCAACTATTATTATTTAGTCTTATTGGACTGTTTGCCTTTGTTTTTGCATTTTCTCATTTCTTTGATTTAAGGTTTTCCCACAGTCAGGCAGAGGACATAGTGGGAAAGGACCATAGGGTCTTACTGTTTCACTATGACTATCCCTTGGCGGGATTTTGTGTGGACATAAGTTTTCAACATCACTTTGCCAAAAAAGGTCCTTATAGTCAAAACTGTGGTTTTTCCAGCAGTCATGTAAAGATGTGAGAGTTGGACAGTAAAGAAGGCTGAGTACCAAAGAATTGATGCTTTCAAATTGTGGTGCTGGAGAGCACTCTTGAGAGTCCCTTGGACAGCAAGGAGATCAAACCAGTCAATCCTAAAGGAAATCATCCCTGAATATTCATTGGAAGGACTGGTGTCGAAGCTGAAGTTCCAATACTTTGGCCACCTGATGCAAAGAGCCGACTCATTTGAAAAGACCCTGATGCTGGGAAAGACTGAAGGCAAAGAGACAAGAGGGCAGCAAATGATGAGATGGATAGCATCACTGACTCAATGGACAAGAATTGGAGCAAGCTCTGGGAGATATCGAAGGACAGGAGAGCCTGGCATGCTGCAGTCTGTGGAGTCACAGAGTCAGACATGACTTAGTGACTGAACAACAATGAACAAAATTTTCAACTCATTTAAGAAAATACCTAGGAGAGTGATTGCTGGGTCGTATGGTAAGAGTATATTTAATTTTGTAAGAAACTCCAAAATTGTCTTCCAAAGTGGCTGTGCTATTTTGTATTCCCCCCAGTAATATATGAGAGCTCCCGTGGCTCCACATCCTTGCTGTATCCTGGTAGCTAGACATGATGTACCAGGTGAGAGGAAATGCTGTCAAAGCACCATTCACAGTATGGTGGTGAGGTGTGGGGGAAAGGGAAGTGTTCTGAAGTCTCTGACTAGGTCTCAGTCTTTTAATGAGCCTGTGCCTCGAGTGGGAACTTCAGAAGTGTTTGTCATTTTTCCCTCCCTGCCTTAGGCCAGACAGAATGACTAGAACAGGTTGGGGTTGAGTATTTTCCTATATTTACATGGAAGGCTAGAGGTGACTGTAATTAGATAATGTTCTTCCCTCAGATCAGTTCAACTCTGATAATACCCCAGCAGGTTAGGCTCTGGTTAACTAGTTTCCTCTGAGAAGTTCATAATGCAGATAACTTTTACGGTTAAAGGCAAAAAACCTAAGACCACATTTATTCTCAAGCCTTAGTTTATGCTGGAAAATCAAAGGTTGAAGTGTGTTATTTAATTGTTGTTTAGTCGCTAAATTGTGTACAACCCTTTTTCAATCCCATGGACTGTAGCCCACCAGGCTCCTCTATCCATGGGATTCTCCAGGGAAGAATACTGGAGTGGATTGCCATCTTCTCCTCCAGGGGATCTTCCCCATCCAGGGATCGAACCTGAGTCTCCTGCATTGTAGGCGGATTCTTTACCACTGAGCCACCTGGGAAGCTACATTATTTGATTAGAAAATCTCGTAATTTGTGTTTGTTTTCCCTGGTGGCTCAGACGGTAAAGCGTCTGTTTACAATGCAGCAGACCTGAGTTTGATCACTGGGTCAGGAAGATTCCCTGGAGAAGGAAATGGCAACCCACTCCAGTTACTCTTGCCTAGAAAATCCCATGGACGGAGGAGCCCGGTGTCCATGGGGCTACAAAGAGTCAGACACGACTGAGTGACTTCACTTTCTTTCCTCCTAACACTGGTTTAATTACTCCTGGCCCCAACATAGCAGAGCCACATTTTTCAGTGGGAGAAGATATTAAACTGATAAGAACAGAAACTACACTTGATTCTAGCCAAAATACCAAGAAGTGATGAGAAAGGATTTTAATTTCCTCTTTGTGGTTCATAAAACAGCCCACTTACCCCTGGTGGAATTTTTTCTCCCTCACTGACAAGGTAGCCACAAAATTTCCTTCCTCAAAATCTTTAGTTAGTAAATAGTGCAATATGGAGCTTGTAGCTGGAAAGTGGAAAGGGAATTGCCCACTGCTTTGCCCTGCCGTCTTAGGAGTAAGCCTGCACCTCAGCTCTGAGATTTCACAGGCATGGAGGGACTCTCTGCTTCTTCCATCCAGAGCTTCTCCTCTTTTCTCCTCAAAATTGCCTCAATGAGGTGACTGACTCCCTCAGTCAATGACTGGAGATGAAGCTTGAAGAGCAAGTATGCCCAGAGCAAATGCTTTTTGTTCTTACCCCTAGGTGTAAACGCTTAAAAACAGATTTGTAATCAGAACAATGAGGAAGTAGGAGAAAGCTGGCTAGTGTGGGGAAAGGGAAATGGGGCTTTCCCACCAAGAAGATTCTGAAATATGGACTGGGGGAGGGGAGAGGACTTACAGTGGCTTCCTCACAATTTTAACCCAGTCTCACCTTTCACTAACACTGAGAAAGTACTTGACAGACAACTTGGGTGTCTCCCAAACAACTCCACCAATGAGACTCTTCCTCCCTTCTTGTCTCCATTGCTCATCCATGGATTGCTCTTCCCTGCCTAGAAAGGCAGTGAATTCCTGGATCTTGTTGACTACTGAGGGAAGAAAAGAATCCAGGACATTCAGCTGCTGCTAAGAAAGGTCATTCCTTTGTTTCAGCAGCTGGTTTCATTTTGTGCTTTCTGAGAAAATGCCATGTGTAGAAGAAATGATCCCTATATTTACCCTGAAATAGAGCATTGTGTGGAATAGTTGACAGTATGAGGGCTTTCTGTGCCATTCTTGACTTCCATTGGCTGAAGACCCAGAGAACTAGATGCCTCACTGCATTTATGACACTGGTTTCTCTCATGCTCTGAGGTGCTTTGAAAGCTGACTACTTCTCTAATTACTTCCTTATGCCTCTACACCTCTTTAAGGACTAAGGGGCCATTTCCTTTACTAGTTTTAACTCATTCCAGAGTGTCTCTTCAATGTTTGATTAGAATGCTTGTTATGTGTATTTTACTTGGCAAATAGAGTGCCACATTTTAACAGTGGTGTCCAAAAGATATGAATTCAATACACGCCCTGTAGGTTTCTAGCTGAATGATCCTTGTCCAGTTCTGTGACCTTTCTGAATTAGTGTCATTGTCTTACAGTGGGAATAGCAATACCTAATTGGGTGGTGAAAAATAGTGTGAAAATATGTGCATTCTGTGTACATACATGATAATATTATTATATTGACATGTTCTAATTTTTCAAACAGTACAGCTGAACAGTGAGTGAATTGTTATAATGAAGTGTGTGTGTGTGCACACTCAGCCGTGTTCGATTCTTTATGACCCCATGGACTGTAGCCCACCAGGCTTCTCTTCTCTCCATGGAATTTTCCAGACAAGAATACTAGAGTGAGTTGCCATTTTCTTCCCTACCCAGAGATCAAACCTGAGTCTCTTGGGTCTCCTGTATTGGCAGGCGGATTCTTTACCTCTGCGCCACATGGGAAGCCATGTTCTAATTTTTGAAACAGTACAGCTGTTTCAATGAGCAAATACAGTTGAACAGCTGAACGGTGAGCAAATTGCTGCTGTAATGATGTGTTTGTGTGTGCTCAGTTGTGTTCGACTCTTTTTGACCCCAAGGACTGTGGCCCACCAGGCTCCTCTTCTGTCCATGGAATTTTCCAGGCAAGAATACTAAAGTGAGTTGCCATTTCCTTCTCCAGGGGATCTTCCCTACCCAGGGATCGAAGCCAAGTCATTTGATTTCCTGTATTGGCAGGCAGTTTCTTTACCACTGTGCCACCTGGGAAGCCATGTTCTAATTTTTGAACAGCGAGAAATTTGCTGCTATAATGGTAAAAACAACAGTAATATCTATAGGACATTACATTTCACCAAACCCTTTACATTCACTTTCTCTTACCAACCTGGTTTGGCATAGCAGGTATTTTTAAATATCTACTTTAGAAATTGGAAGTTGAGAATCAGAGAGACAAACTTAAAGTCACACAGTTGGTTAGCTAGATATTGTGTATCCTGTTGTTGAGAGGAGGATACTGACCAAAAAAAGATAAGTGACTTGTTGAAAGGAGCAAAGCTAGTAAATAGAGAAGGAAACTGGAACTTAATAGAGATGAGGGCAATTTGAATTGATATCAAACTCCATGATGTTTTAATGATAGCTAATTAATTTTAATTCTCAAGAAAATTTCTGCTTCACATAACACTTTCTGAGACATGAGTCAGTATTTCCAATTACCAGTAGCAGCTTCTTGAACTATTATTCATTTTCTCAGCACTAGAGAACACCCCTCTTCCACACTTAGGATGTTTTTATTTTCAAGTGCATTTTGATATTAAAATTACTATCCTGGCTTTCTTTTGGTTCATATTTTTCTTTTCTCCCTTTAGTTTTAACTTTCTTTATCTTTTTCTTATAGCTGGTTGATTCTTGTAAACTACTTACTCCTGGTCTTGGTTTTGAGAACATAAGCTAAGACTCTCCTCTTTTGATCATTAAGTTTATCCATATGTTTTATTTTAACTACTCATATTAAAACATTTCTAGCTCGTTTAATATATTCTAAACACCTTGTTTTTCTTACAAATAATCCTCTTCTGCCTCTGTTTGGGTGTATCAAATTATACTCTGGTTATTTAAAAATTATATTCTATTTTTCTTTTTGAATGGTTTTCTTACACAAACTTTCTTCTATCAATTTATTACCCTTCGTATTTCCCTTCTATACAAGCAGACAAACATCTTAACACATTTTAATCTCCTTTAAAAAATTCCTTTTTGTCCCCTGTCTCTAACTTTTGCCTGTTATTATTTTCCGCAGTTTTAGTTCTGGGTTGATGGAAATGATCTTGAGCATTGGATTTTTTGTTTGTTTGTTTTGGTTCTTTTTTTAAAGATAGCAATAACTTAAAAAAATTTTTTTAAAGGAGCTTCCCTGGTGGTTCAGTGATTAAGAATTTGCCTTTCAATGCAAGGGACTTGGGTTCAATCCTGGCCAAGGAGCCAAGATCCTACATGCTGTGGGGCAACGAAGCCCACGTGCCACAACCAGCAAAGGCCCAGTGCAGCCGTTTTTTTTTAAAGAGCAACAATAATTTTTAGTAAGTTTATTAGCCCAGTGTTTCTATCTCTGGGTATAGCTCTCTCCTCCCCTGTACTCTGCCCTGAGAACTCTAACCACCTTGATCTCCCCAGACTCTCAGCTTGGCCTCAGGGAATTTCTGAGCTCTGTGATCACTCTCCCCCCGACTCGGTCCAAAAACTCTCTCAAGTCAGTAATGGGAGGAATCATAGAGTTTACTTGTTTGTTTTCCATTTCTCGGGGGTTACCATCACTCATTTTCTAATTCAAATGTCTTGAAATCCATTGTTCATATATTTTGTCCAGTTTTCGGCTTCAGACTAGAGAGTAAAGCTGGCCTTTGTTACTCTATCTTTGTTGAAAGCAAAAGTCCTTGTGCCTCAATCTCTCAGTAAATGTTTATCCTTCTAACAAATAGAATGTAGTAGAAATGAGACTCTTGAGAGAGAATTCTCTATGGGTCTGTTGCACTTCCTCACGTCTTCCAAGCAGAGGCACTGACCATATTTGTTCTACACTAACTTTTGAAGGATATTTAGGTAATAAACTGACCTAGAAGATAATATCTCCCTCTGGGGCAAAGAACAGATTTGCTTAAAGTCTTAAAATAGAGAGTGTCTCTCTCCAGAGTGAAGTATAAACATGTTTATTGCAGTAAAATATATTTGGATTTCCTAAGCTCAATGCTCCTGTTCTAGAAACGCAACGCAGTGTGTGAGGAGCTTGACCCTCTATGCAACACCCTGTGAAACCGGGCCTCAAGGCGTTGGTGGGAGAGAATGCTTATTCTCCATCTACTGCTTTTACTGCAATTAATGAACTGTCCTTTGTCTTTGACCTAGGAGTCTTGTGCCTTCTGCCAGCGTTCACGAAAATGTGGCAGGCTAACCTGTTAGCTTGTAAGCAATGGAAACTCTCATACTCATCACAGTTCTTGACAGAAGAATTGAATAGTCTAGGTTAGAAAGCAGTACAACTTCCACTTGGCTTATTCTCTTGAGGCGCATGCCTTGGGAGTCCTGAGTTGATATGTTATATGTTTGACTACCTTGAAGCACGTGTGCTGGAAAGATTACATGGAGAGTCTACATTTGAGATACTGAAGGAGTTCCAGCTGCTCTAGTTGTTAGGGGTTTGAGTTTCCTCGGTCCAGGTGCCAGACACATGAGAGAGTGAATCTTCAGATCATACTCAATACCAGCCTTTGAGCCATACTGATAAGCGGTGGTGGGAAGCAGGCAGAGAGAGTCTGCTCGCCTAATTTGCAGATTAGCGAGCAAAAGAAAGGCTACTGCTTTAAACCACTAAGTTTTGGGGTGATTTGGTATACAGTACTGGGTAACTGAAGCACTATGTAATCTATAGCTTCCTTCTGAACTTTTTGCTGATTTTGCTAAATCACTTTCTCCAAAAGGTTTATTATTTTTGTTGTTGTTGTTTAGTTTTTAAATTTTTGTTTATTTATTTGGCTATACCAGGTCTTAGTTGGGACACATGGGTTCTTTGTCTCCATAGTCAAGATCTAATTCCCTGACCAGGAATTGAACCTGGGCCCCCTGTTTTGGGAGTTCAGAGTCTAAGTCACTGAACTGCCAGGCAAGTGCCTCCAAAAGGTTTTTGATTTTTTGTTTTGTTTTTTTTCAAAAAAGGTTCTTGCATAGTAAACTTGTGAGACCTAATATGCCCAAAAAGAAATGTATTTTTCAATCACATTTCAATAATAGCTTAGTTGATTGTGAAAGTACAAAAGTGAAGTTCTTTTCTTTCAAAATAATATCTGTTGTTTTCTTACATTCCAGTTACTGTTAGAAAATCTGATGTTACCTTTATACTTACTTCTTTATAGGTGATCTGTGGTTTGTCCCAACAATATTTTAGATTTTTTCCTTACTTAATTTTTAATATTTTATTATGAGATGTTTAGGTATAGTTTTTTTTCTTATTTACACTATTTTATACTTTATGAGCTCTTTCATTCCAAGGTCTGAGTAGTATTCAATTGTATATATGTACCACATCTTCATTATTCATTCATCTGTTGACAGACATTTAGGTTGCTTCCATGTTTTGGCTATTATAAACAGTGCTGCAATGAACATTGGAATGCATATATTCTTTTGAACCACGTATTTCTTCAGATATATGGCCAGGAGTGGGATTGCTGGATCATACAGTAGTTTTATTTTTAGTTTTTTAAGGAACCTCCCATACTGCTTTCTTCAGTGGCTGTACCAATCTTTTGATTCTGCTATAGGATTTAAAGGAAAACTATCGCATTATTCCTGTTGCTGCTGAGTCACTTCAGTCGTGTCCGACTCTGTGCGACCCCATAGATGGCAGCCCACCAGGATGCCCCGTCCCTGGGATTCTCCAGGCAAGAGCACTGGAGAAGGTGCCATTGCCTTCTCCGATTATTCCTGTTAAGACCTCATTATTCCATTCTGCTCTTCTTCCAAAGTTCAGTGACCTCCTGGAAAGATCACCACTCCCCTGCTCATCTTAGTCTTACCACTGCTGCTGCTAAGTCACTTCAGTCGTGTCCGACTCTGTGCGACCCCATAGACGGCAGCCCACCGACAGCCCACCAGGCCCCGCCGTCCCTGGGATTCTCCAGGCAAGAACACTTGAGTGGGCTGCCATTTCCTCCTCCAATGCATGAAAGTGAAAAGAGAAAGTGAAGGTGCTCAGTTGTGTCCAACTCTTAGCGACCCCATGGACTGCAGCCCACCAGGTTAGTGCCAAATCCAAAAGATGAAACCAAATCCAGAAGATGGTGATAATCAGGTCTGATCATAGACCTTCCACTAAGAGATCACCAAGATGAATCCCATCTCTTTTTATGTCCTTCTTAATAACTCCAAGCTTCAATATCAATAACTCTGTGCATTTCTTTGTTGTTGTTGTTCAGTCCCTCAGTCTTGTCTGACTCTTTGCAACCCCATGGACTGCAGCATTCCAGGCTTCCCTATCCTTCACCATCTCCTGGAGCCTGCTCAAACTCATGTTCACTGAGTCAGTGATGCCACCCAACCACCTCATCTTCTGTTGTCCCCTTCTTCTCCTGCCTTCAATCTTTCCCAGCATCAGGTCCTTTCTAATGAGTTGGCATTTTGCATCAAGTGGCCAAAGTACTGGAGCTTCAGCTTCAGCATTAGTCCTTCCAGTGAGTATTCAGGGTTGATTTCCTTTAGGATGGACAGGTTTGATCTCTTTGCAGTCCAAGGGACTCTCAAGAGTCTTCTCCAACAGCACAATTCAAAAGCAACAATTCTTCAATGCTCAGCCTTCTTATGGTCCAATTCTCACATCCATACCTGATTATTGGAAAAACAATAGCTTTGACTAGATGTACCTTTGTCAGCAAAGTAATGTCTCTGCTTTTTAATATGCTATTTAGGTTGGTCATATCTTTTCTTTCAAGAAGGAAGCATCTTTTAATTTCATGGCTGCAGTCACTATCTGCAATGATTTTGGAGCCCAAGAAAATACAGTCTGGCATTTTCTCATTGATTCCCCATCTATTTGCCATGAAGTGATGGGACCAGATGCCATGATCTTTGTTTTTTGAATGTTGAGTTTTAAGCCAACTTTTTCACTCTCCTCTTTCGCCTTCATCAAGAGGC
This sequence comes from Bos indicus, assembly GCF_029378745.1. Classification (NCBI taxonomy): domain Eukaryota; kingdom Metazoa; phylum Chordata; class Mammalia; order Artiodactyla; family Bovidae; genus Bos; species Bos indicus. Next base: position 43,044,034 of record NC_091762.1, on the reverse strand, counting down.
TCTTTAGTTCCTCTTTGCTTTCTGCCATAAGGGTGGTGTCATCTACTTATCTGAGGTTATTGATATTTCTCCTTGCAATCTTGATTCCAGCTTGTGCTTCATCCAGCCTGGCATTTTGCATGATGTACTCTGCATATAAGTTAACTAAGCAGGGTAACAATACACAGCCTTGGTGTACTCTTTTCACAATTTGGAACCAATCTGTTGTTTCATGTCTAGTTCTAACTGTTGTTTCTTGACTTGCGTACAGATTTCTCAGGAGGCAGATAAGGTGGTCTGGTATTCCCATCTCTTCAAGGATTTTCCACAGTTTGTTGCGATCCACACAAAGACTTTAGCATAGTGAATGAAGAAGTAGATGTTTTTCTGGAGTTCTCTTGCTTTTTCTATGATCCAACAGATGTTGGCAATTTGATCTCTGGTTCCTCTGCCTTTTCTAAATCCAGCTTAAACATCTGGAAGTTCACAGTTCATGTATTGTTAAAGCCTAGCTTGGAGAATTTTGAGCATTACTTTGCTAGTGTGTGAGATGAGTGCAATTGTGTGGTAGTTTGAACATTCTTTGGCATTGTCTTTCTTTGGAATTGGAATGAAAACTGACCTTTTCCAGTCCTTTGGGCACTGCTGAGTTTTCCAAATTTGCTGGCATGTTGAGTGCAGCACTTTAACAGAATTCATCTTTTAGGCTGGAATTCCATCACTCCACTAGCTTTGTTTATAGTGATGCTTCCTAAGGTCCACTTAACTTCACACTCCTAGATGTCTGGTTCTAGGTGAGTGATCACCCCATCATGGTTATCTGTATCATTAAGATCTTTTTTGTGTAGTTCTTCTGTGTATTCTTGCCACCTCTTCTAAATATCTTTTGTTTCCATTAGGTCCATACCATTTCTGTCCTTTATTGTGCCCATCTTGCATGAAATGTTCCCTTGGTATCTCTAATTTTCTTGAAGAGATCTCTAGTCTTTCCCATTCTATTATTTTCTTCTATTTCTTTGCATTATTCCCCTAGGAAGGCTTTCTTATCTTTCCTTGTTATTTTTTGGAACTCAGCATTCAGATGGGTATATACCTTCCTTTTTCCTCTTTGCCTTTCACTTCTCTTCTTTTCTCAGCTATTTGTAAGGCCTCTTCAGACAACCATTTTGCCTTTTTGCATTTCTTTTCTTGGGGATGGTTTTGATCACTGCCTCCTGTACAGTGTTATACACCTCCATCCATAGTTCTTAAGGTACTTTGTCTATCAGATTTAATCCCCTGAATCTATTTGTCACTTCCACCGTACAGTCATAAAGGATTTGATTTAGGTCATACTTGAATGGCCTAGTGGTTCTTCAATTTAAGTCTGAATTTGGCAGTAAGGAGTTCATGATCTGAGCCACAGTCAGCTCCGGGTTTTGTTTTTGCTGACTGTATAGAGCTTTTCCTTCTTCAGCTGCAAAGAATATAATTAATCTGATTTCAGTATTGATCATCTGGTGATGTCCATGTGTGGAGTCTTCGCTTGTGTTGTTGGAAAAGGGTGTTTGCTATGATCAGTGCGTTCTCTTGGCAAAACTCTGTTAGACTTTGCCCTGCTTCATTTTGTACTCCAAGCCCAAACTTGCCTGTTACTCCAGGTATTTCTTGACTTTCTACTTTGGCATTCCAGTTCCCTATGATTCCCTTATTCTGTGCCAATTTATTGGTCTTCCAAGACTTTCACTGTGATCTCTAGAATCTAAGATTAGTTATCTACAAACTCTCTGATAATCTCTACCTTCACTAAGCCTTTCTTTCGTCTTTTTAGTACAATATAAAACTGGCTTGGTTTGATAACACTCTTTCCATTGGAGTCCTGACCTATGGTGAGCAAGATATGCCACTGAACTTAAGTTGAGATTAAGGATCTTTCTTCTTCTCAGTGCCAATTCTCAAGCATTGGTCTTCTCCACTACCTTTCAGAGTCCATCTTCTTTAAGGTCCATAACTTCTGATGACCCTACTTTATTCATTAATTATTTTGACATGTGATTCAATCTCTTCCTCTCCATTACTCCTACTTTTAACTTAATAGCTCAAATACCTTCATGAACCTGACCTCTAAATTCTTTGACCTCTTTGCTCATAACAATCACTGCCTGTGTCAAACCTTAGTCATTCCCTCTCATAGTCATTCTCTAAAATGTCATCACCCAAACTATTCCTAATTGTAATTTTGGTATCAAGATTCCCTTTTCTTTTTTTTTAAACTTTTTTTGATGTGGACCATTTTTTTAAATCTTTATTGAATTTGTTACAATACTGCATGTGTTCTATGATTATGTTTATGTTTTTGACCCTAAGGCATGTCAGATCTCAGCTCCCTGACCAAAGATTGAAATCTCATCCCCTATATTAGAAGGCAAAGTCTCAACCACTGCACCTCCAGGGAAGTCTCCAGATTCCTATTTTCTGACCACTAACTACTTATGTTTTCTTCAGTTCACTTACTGTTCTACAATCCAGATTTAATAGTTCTTTGATTCTGTCTTATTGCTACCATATACGGTATTCCAGATTAACCCTCACCTCCTGTGTCCTTATTTTTCTCCATTGTCCATACCTGGCAAACCCTGAACTTTGTTCATTCCAACATTACACCATGCAGAATTTGCACTGCTGAAGCTAAACCTGCTTGGGGCAAAATCAGTGACTGTTTTAGGAATGTGATTTCTTAAGATGTTCATTTCACACCATATTCTATATCTCAGGCTACTCACACCTTTTTATAATAGATAAAAGAAAATGGGAGGAGGGATTTCTGAAAGACACTCACCACCCTCTTTTTCAAACACTTTGCAACTTTCACCTGGGGTTTGCTTTGTTTCTCTGTCTTTTCACACTTTCCCTCTGCTAGTTCACTTCTCTTCATATTTTTTGTTTAGTTCTACTAGAATGTGGACTTCATGAAAGCAAGCAGGGATATCATTTGCTTTGTCATCACTGTATTCTCGAGGATCTAGAACAGTGCTTGGCACATAGCGGGCAATCTGTTCCTTCCCTGGTGGTTCAGATGGTAAAGAATCTGCCTGTAATGCAGGAGACTGGGTTCGATCCCTGGGTTGGGAAGATCCCCTGGAGAAGAGAATGGCAACCCACTCCAGTATTCTTGCCTGGAGAATTTCATAGACAGAGGAGCCTAATGAGCTACAGTCCATGGGGTCACAAAGAGCCAGACACAACTGAGCCACTAACATTTTCACTATTCATCTATTCGTTTTGTCACCAACCTTAGCTGTGGAGAGGAAAGAGACATGTTTATTTCCAGAAGTTCAAGTACAAACATTGGGACATGCAGAGTAAATACAAGAGCCCAGAGCCTCAGCCAACAGCTGAAAGTTTGTTTAAGGCATAAAAAAGCAATAGCGTCCATTTTTTAAAATGCCATGAGATAAGATTTCCATGAGGTTCCTGCAAAGAAATACGTGCCTTGCAAAATGACCTGTGTTGGTTTACTTAGACTCATAAAACCTGGGCAAGCAAATATTTGGCCAGCATGTCTATGGTTCTTTAGCTACTCATTTTTAGCCTAGAAATCATAATGATGAAAGGGAAGGACTTTGTAAGCCATGTATCCTGCCCCTTTCTGTTTTGCAGATGAAAAATCTTGGACCCTGGAAGTAAAGTCTCAGTCTCTAGATTACACTTTTATTTATAGAGGCAAAACCCAGGTGTCCTTACTCCTGACTACTTCTTTTTTCTTCATGTTTCTTGTTGTTTAGTTGCTAAGTTGTGTCCTATTCTTTTGAAACCCCATGGGCTATAGCCTGCCAGTCTCCTCTATCCGTGGAATTTCCCAGGCCAGAATACTGGAGTGGGTTGTCATTTCCTTCTCCAGGGGATCTTCCTGACCCAGGGATTGAACCCTTGCTCCTACACTGCAAGTGAATTCTTTACCTCTGAGTCACCAGGGAAGCCCATTTTCTTCATGGCATCATACAACTGTTAAAATGTCTTCCTAAACAGTTTAGTGCAATGCTGAGCTACAATTCTTAAAATGGGTTTAAGTTACAAAAAAAAATTGTATGTTGTTTAAGAATATGGGAATTTCAGCACATAAATTTAAACAATTATGTTTTAAAGGGTGATTTCTTGTGCTTTAGGGGAAAAATATCTAAGCTAGTCATAGATAGATATGCTAGTCAAATGGGAGAAAAATATTTTTGTTGTTTTTACACAAAACTCTGGTCAGGGTAAATCCTAAGACTATTCCCAAATAAAAAATGTAATTTATTTATAGATCTAACATATTTTGGTTTAGACTGATTTTCTCCCATCGTATTTGCTTTTTCTTCTTTCTCATGTTTTTATTTGTCCCTATCTACCATAAGCTCATGAAATGCCCTCTCCAAGTCTCCCCTTACAATGTAAACAGATGTTTCATAACAATTTTGGAACAGATGGGGACTTGAATATTTTCATCTCCTCAATTCCTTAGTGTTGCTCATGTTGCAAATGAAGAATGGAGTTAGAATCATTTGGGGCCAGGAAGTCGGTGGGACAGTCTTATGGTACTGGTTTCTGAGGAAATCCCACTTAAAACTGACTGGAGGCAGCTCCAAGAATGGTTAGGAAGTATGTTTTGATGCTTAGGGGCTCTAATTCTCCTTCTAAACTCCAACAAGAGACAAAGAGAATTTCTCTTTTGAAGTTAGAGTCTTAGCCACCAAGAGTGAATCTGAGTGGGTGAAGGGTGGGAAGAATGGATAAAGGGGAATCAAAAGGTATACACTTTCTTGTTATAAAATAAGTCACAGGTGAAAACTCTAATTTGAAAAGACTCATGCACCCCAGTGTTCGTAGCAGCACTATAGTAGCTAAGACATAGAAGCGACCTAAATGTTCATTGACAAATGAATAGATATAGAAGATGTGGCACACATATACAAATGGAATATGTACATTGGTACATATATACAAATGGAATGTACAAATCGAATACCCCTCAGCCATAAAAAGAATAATGTAATGCCATTTGTAGCAACATGGATAGACCTAGAGATTATTATACTAAGTAAAGTAAGTCAGAGAAAGACATCTATCATGTATCACTTAACATATGGAATATAAAAAAATGATACAAATGAACTTATTTGCAAAGTAGAAATAGACTCATAGACATAGAAAACAAACTTATGGTTACCAAAGGGGGAAGGAGGGAGGGATAAATTAAGAATTTAGAATAAATACATGTATACATTACTTAACATAAAATTGATAAAGAAAAAAAACCTAATGTATAGCACAGGGAACTATATTTAGTATTTTGTAATAACCTACAATGGAAAAGAATCTGAAAAGAATTATATACACACACACACATATATATGTATGTGTGTATATAACTGAATCACTTTGATGCACACCTGCAACGTTATAATTCAACGATACCTCACTAAAACATAAAATAAAATAAGTCATGGGGATGCAATGTACAGCATAGTGAAACTTAAATTGTTAGTCACTCAGCGGTGTCTGACTCTTTGTAACCCCATGGGGTGTAGCCCCCTAGGCTCCTCTGCCCATGGAATTCTCCAGGGAAGAATACTGGAGTGGGTTGCCATTCCCTTCTCCAGGGAATCTTCTTGACCCAGGGATTGAACCTGGGTCTCCTGCATTGCAGGCAACATGGTCTCTATAGCTAATAACACTGCATTGTATATTTGAAAGTTGTTAAAAGAGTAGATCTTAAAAGTTCTTATCACAAGAAAAAAATGTAACTATACGTGGTGATGGATATTAACTAGATTTATTGTGGTGATAGTTTCACAATATATACAAATATTGAATCCTTATGTTGTACACTTGAAATTAATGCAGTGTTACATGTGAATTATACCTCAGTAGGAAACTAAAAGTCAGTCTGAACACTGTGTTCCCACACCGTCTGCTCACGCTTCTGATTCTTCTACACCTGCAGCAGATTCTGAAGGCTCAGCAAAAGTTGTTCCAGTACTTAGCCTTCAAAAATGGCCAGAGGTGGGAATTAGCAGAGAGTAGAGGAAAGTTATCCCAAACAGTAGAACTGAAATACACAGACACCTTTGTCCGTGTGAAATGTTGAACTTAAATACGTGGGATAGTCAAAGCACAAATGATTAAAGCCTAAATTCTGTGAAATATACTTATGAAAGGGAAAGGAGAAATAATATTTATATTGGCAGTCTTCTTCCTATTATTATTTTGTCCAATAATTAATGCCAGATTAAAAATTCAGTAAGTCACTCTTATCAGGTATATATATTCATTAAATAGATATTTCTTAATGATAAGTAATAGGTTCCTCAAAATTCCAGAAGCCACAATAAATCCATGATGAAGTAGAATTTAACCAATGATCCTTCCTGTAGTTTGTTTTCCAGAAAGTGTCAAATTTATATCAGGTTGCTAAAATATATTTTATTTTATTTCTTTTTATTTATTTATTTGTTCTTGGCTATGCTGGATCTTCATTGCTGTGTGGGCTTTTGCTAGTTATGGTGAGTAGGCATCTCATTGCTGTGGCTTCTCTTGTTGCAGAGCAAGGACTCTGGGGCACACGGGCTTCAGCAGTTACGGCCTGAGGGCTCGGTAGTTGTGGCGCCCAGGCTCTAGAGCACAGGCTTAGTAGCTGTGGCATCTGGGCTTAGTTGCCCTGGAGCATGTGGGATCTTCCCAAATCCTGGATCGAACCCTGCATTGGTCTCCTGCAATGTCTCCTGCACTGGTAGGTGGATTCTTTACCACTGAGCCACCAAGGAATCCCACATTCCATTTTCTAATTATAGACAAAGATAATCAAGTGGCCTCTCAATTATATGGAAGTTCTTCTCTGATATGGTGCAGTTATTCTTCATTCTGACATGGGAATTATGTTCACCTTCATTTATATATCCCCAGGGCTAGCATGTGCCTGTATGGTGTTTCTCGGTAAACATCTTTTGAATTGAGCTGAATTTGGAAACTGTGACAGGCATTGCTAATTGCCTTTTTATTATCCATTATCTTTTTCTTATACACAGAATTGTGATTTATTTGGGGACAACAATGTATTCAGTTAAAATGTTCAATCTTTCATCTTTTTCAATGAGATGTAACTGGAAGTCACTCCCTGGGACTTCTTGGAAAGCTCTTTAAAAGGGGATAATCTCCAATGGTTTTTTCTGTTTGTCCCTTTGCCTTTCTCTGGTTTTCTTGCCTGAAATACAGATGTGATGTTTGGAGATGAAGCAGCTGTCCTATGATCATGAGGATTAGTGACAAGCTATAGATGACAATCCCTTAAACTAGAATAAATCTTGGTTTTCAAAGTTTTTCTAAAGTAGCTGAAACAGCCTTGAACTGCATATCCTTACTCTCATATTTGTTAAGTCACTGTGAGGGACTCCTACTGCATAGGGCTTAATGGAGTAACAGACATTGATTTTTTTTTAAGCTATCCAGAGCACTTCTCAAAGTGGGGAGGAATTGACATTGTAGAATCTACGGAAGGGGTCTTTTAGGTTCCCTTCTCATTCTGATATGCCCTCCTGAAAAGGAATTTCTCCTCCTCTCACCTTGGTGAGTGTGGCTGCATAAGAAATGTCACTTACTTCTGATGTGTTAGAAAAAGTGAGGAACTTTAGCTCCAGAGAGCCCCATATCATAACAAGGTGATGACTTGGAAGTCCTAAAACAGTTGCTACAAGTGTGGTGGTTATGAAACCAGCTTAGAGAAGTACTCTTGAAACTTCTCAGGATCCAACTAGAGTAGCATCAGAAGATGCTTATAATTTTGAAATGGACAACGAGGGGATTGGTGAAGTTAGACTACAAACGATGGATAACACAGAAACAAAATCTTAATATTAGAGGTTACCTTAATTGTCACCCAGTTAGATATCTCATAGAAACAAAACCTGACTTCTATCACATTTTTAGGAGGTGTCACCAACCTCGCTTGACAACCTGCAGTGACTAGGAGTTGATGAATTCCTAAGGGGACCCATTCCACTGCTGAAAAGATTTAGTAACTAGAATGTCCTTCTTCATAGTGCACTTAATAGGGTTGTATTTGAATATTATTACATATCACTTTGCTGTTTATATTTAAAGAGATTTCACACAATCACTTTTGATTTGATAATCATAAAATCATGTGAATTACTTGACATGATACTATTATCCCTATTTGAACATGTGTAAACAAAGTTCAGAGAGGCTACCTATGCTTGTACAAGCTATACTTCCTACATAAAGTAGTGGATTTGTATTTAAGACTAATGACATCCAAGTCAAGATCTCTTTCAAATTGTTAATTTGTCCATTAAGTGTTGATTTACTGAGCCCCCTACTATCTACTGGTCACTGTATTAAGTGCTGAGGATCTACTGGTGAATTGGACACATACTCCTGATCTTCTTGCTGCTAATAATCTAGTAATTACTACCAAAAAACTCTACACTTAGCCTTTGATATAACACAGTGCAGCAAGTATATTCCTTCCTCTGCACATCAGTCATTAAGTTATCCATGGCCTTCATGTGTCTCTTATACAAACTAAATATCCAATTCTTTCAACAGCTCCTACCAGGCTAGGGATATTGGAGTCATTTATCGCCCTATCACTTATTCTGGACACCCTCTATTTTGTCATTCTCTCACATAAGGCCTAGAACCTTGAACTGACACCTCTACTCCCAATATGGTCTTAGAGACCATGGCCTCAGGTGATGTGAAGATTGAATGCTTTCTTGACTGAGTGCACATTGAGGTTATCAATATCTATTTTGGTTTCCCATGGCACTGCTGGCATGTGTACACATTGTCATTCACTAAAACCATCAATCTTCCTACGATGACCATCAAGTCAAATCTCTTTCATATTTTACTCAAGATATGAAATTAAAAGACGCTTACTCCTTGGAAGGAAAGTTATGTCCAACCTAGATAGCATATTTAAAAGCAGAGACATTACTTTGCCAACAAAGGTCCATCTAGTCAAGGCTATGGTTTTTCCAGTGGTCATGTATGGATGTGAGAGTTGGACTGTGAAGAAAGCTGAGCACCGAAGAATTGATGCTTTTGAAATGTGGTGTTGGAGAAGACTCTTGAGAGTCCCTTGGACTGCAAGGAGATCCAACCAGTCCATTCTGAAGGAGATCAGCCCTGGGATTTCTTTGGAAGGAATGATGCTAAAGCTGAAACTCCAGTACTTTGGCCACCTCATGAGAAGAGTTGACTCATTGGAAAAGACTCTGATGCTGGGAGGGATTGGGGGCAGGAGGAGAAGGGGACGACAGAGGATGAGATGGCTGGATGGCATCACTGACTCGATGGACGTGAGTCTGGGTGAACTCCGGGAGTTGGTGATGGACAGGGAGGCCTGGCGTGCTGCGATTCATGGAGTTGCAAAGAGTCAGACATGACTGAGTGACTGAACTGAACTGATGTTCTATATTTAAATGTGGGACTTTAATGCATTCCATTAAATGTCACTTCATCATCTGGACAATTATTACATCTTTTTGGATCATCCTTATCTTGATTCTAAGGTTAGCTATCTTTCTCTTGCTTTATGAATGCTAAACAATCAGATCTTCTATGTTAATGATAAAAATTTGAACTGAACAATTTCAAACACAGAATACAGTAATGCTCTATCGAGTCTCAATATGTTATCTTTATATTTGAATTTCTATTCAATCATTCATTGTGTGAATTTTAATGAATACCTTATTCTAGTCTAGATGCAATAATGGAGAATGAAACTATTTGAGTTTTGTCAGTTAGGAACAATCAACATGTTAAGAGGTAAATGCAGCATGACAAGTGCTTCACTGCCAGTGTGCTCTTGTGGAGAGGTCACAGAGGAGAATACAGTCATCTCACCCTGGGAGGAGCAGGTAGGATCTGAAATGGCATCCAACTCAAAGATACCATGAGGTACTTTTACTGAAACAACTATGAACTAATTCAATAGATTAGATATTTCCCCAATGTTCCAAGTTTAGAATCCTATTCAAGTGTGAAACAGAAGTTTTTTTGCAATAACTTGTTCTTGGTGATCTCGTTTTGGGATCCTATTGTTCACTTTTGTCTTTACACTCCAAAGAATTACACTGAAATTCCATAATTGCCTTTCTACCTCTTCTGAGTTAAGCAGTCAACCTACATGGTTCTGATCATCTTCTTCCATGACATGAGCTTGTAAAGGACCTGTAGATTACTTCAGTTCAGTTCAGTTGCTCAGTCATTTCCGACTCTTTGCCACCCCATGAATCGCAGCACACCAGGCCTCCCTGTCCATCACCAACTCCTGGAGTTCACTCAGACTGACGGCCATCGAGTCAGTGATGCCATCCAGCCATCTCATCCTCTGTCATCCCCTTCTCCTCCTGCCCCTAATCCCTCCCAGCATCAGAGTCTTTTCCAATGAGTCAGCTCTTCGCATGAGGTGGCCAAAGTACTGGAGTTTCAGCTTTAGCATCATTCCTTCCAAAGAAATCCCAGGGCTGATCTCCTTCAGAATGGACTGGTTGGATCTCCTTGCGGTCCAAGGGACTCTCAAGAGTCTTCTCCAACACCACATTTCAAAAGCATCAATTCTTTGGTGCTCAGCTTTCTTCACAGTCCAACTCTCACATCCACACATGACCACTGGAAAAACCATAGCCTTGACTAGACAGACCTTTGTTGGCAAAATAATGTCTCTGCTTTTCAATATGCTATGACCAATAGGTTGGTCATAACTTTCCTTCCAAGGAATAAGCGTCTTTTAATTTCATGGCTGCAATCACCATCTTCAGTGATTTTGGAGCCCCAAAAATAGTCTGACATTGTTTTCACTGTTTCCCCATCTATTTTCCATGAAGTGATGGGACCAGATGCCAGGATCTTAGTTTTCTGAATGTTGAGCTTTAAGCCAACTTTTTCACTCTCCACTTTCACTTTCATCAAGAAGCTTTTTAGTTCCTCTTCACTTTCTGCCATAAAGGTGGTGTCACCTGCATATCTGAGGTTATTGCTCTTTCTTCTGGCAATCTTGATTTCAGCTTGTGCTTCTTCCAGCCCAACATTTCTCATGATGTACTCTGCATAGAAGTTAAATAAGTAGGGTGACAATATACAGCCTTGACGTACTCCTTTGCTTGTTTGAAACCAGTCTGTTGTTCCAGGTCGAGTTGTAACTGTTGCTTCCTGACTTGCATATAGGTTTCTCAAGAGGCAGGTCAGGTGGTCTGGTATTCCCATCTCTTTCAGAATTTTCCACATTTATTGTGATCCACAAAGTCAAAGGCTTTGGCATAGTCAATAAAGCAGAAATTGATGTTTTTCTGGAACTCTCTTCCTTTTTCCATGATCCAGCAGGTGTTGACAATTTGGTCTCTGGTTCCTCTGCCTTTTCTAAAACCAGCTTGAACATCTGGAAGTTCACGGTTCACGTATTGCTGAAGCCTGGCTTGGAGAATTTTGAGCATTACTTTACTAGCGTGTGAGATGAGTACAATTGTGCGGTAGTTTGAGCATTCTTTGGCATTGTCTTTCTTTGGGATTAGAATGAAAACTGACCTTTTCCAGTCCTGTGGCCACTGCTGAATTTTCCAAATTTGCTGGCATGTTGAGTGCAGCACTTTCACAGCATCATCAGCAAGTAGATTACTTGCTCATCAGCTAATTTTGCCCGAAGCTACTTTTCTGATCCTTAGCTACTTGGCAAATGAAGTCACACTTACATGTTCTTACAGTCAGTAGCTGCTTCCACTTCTTTTTCTCTCCTCATCCTTGAATGGGAGCCTCCTCTGCACCCAAGAGGAGGTCCAGAACGTCTCCAGCCCTGAGGAACAGTTATTAGTTCCAAATCTCAGTTATGGTCTTCCTTTGTCAAAAGGCACAGGGCTGTTTATTGTACACATCTCTTGGAGTCTGTGAGCTTTGGAATTTTTTTTTTTTAGAATCCAACATTTTTTCTCATGCAGTAGTTACATATTATTGCTAACATTTTGGAAGTTTCTTTTCCAAATTAAATTTTAATTTAAACTACTTATGGTTACACTTCTTTGGTACCCGCTAAGTGTTAAAACATGCATTAGACTTTGGGAAGGCAGAAGTAGATACAATGATGAACAAGAACTGATCTGAGACCATGGTAGGAACTGATGATCCACGGGGGAGAAAGACCTGCACATGTATACCGCAAGGAAGTGGCCGTTCTGGTTTCTTTATGATGCGCAGGTGTTATGCAAAGACTGAAGTACACGTGTGCAAGGCAAAAACAGCTATTTAAAAATACCTTTTAAAAAGTCATTTCCTTAGAGGGGAAATAAAGAGCATAAAATTGTTGTCCTCATCTCATATAAGAGGAACAAATTATTTTTCATGTTTTAAGCTTTTGTAGTTAAGTCTCACATTCTAAGAGATTTAACACTTCAGAGGAATTCCATCAGTTGCATATGAGTCTGCATGTAAGACTTTCAATTATCCAGTAACTGAATTGAGAATTAATAACTTTTCTAAAACAAAAGAAGAAAATATTTATCTTCTTTTGGTAGCATTCCATTATTCTCTACTCAAGAAAATCATTTCAGAAACTTGATTTTTGCTGCCTAAAAAACTATTTTGTGAATAAAATATATGAAACTCAGAAGCTACGCTGTCTCCCTTTTTAAAAATAATTCATCAACAGAAAGCATCTTTTCCTTTTTCTTGCAAGAGAAAATATAGTCTTTGTTTTTGAATTGCAAACATATCTTCATAATGGAGAAAAATCAGTTCACATGACATAGTGCTTGTTCAGCCACTTCAAGAACTAGAGTGTAATTTACTCTTTCTCTGTCTCTCTTCTCTCCAGTTTGGATTCAGAAAATCTCATTCTGAAACAAACATTAGCTTCATGCAAAAATATCCTTTTGCAATGAAAAGCAAGGAAAAGTTTTAATTTTTAGCCTTGGAAGTGTTTTCTTTCTCTATGATGGACAGAGCAGTTTCAGTACTGAGTGCCACGGAAGGGGTTAATGCGGACTTGGCTGGGTGTCAGTTAAACTTTTTTTCTGGCTCTGTTTCAGGTTTCCCCTTGAGGGGATTTTCCTCTGCTTCTGCATCTGTGCAACAAGACCCTATATAAAGAGCCGACTTTCTATTTCATTCCTCACCGACCCTCACCGGCTTTAAGAGCTCAAGATTCTTCCCAGGAAGCTTCAAGAGGAACAGAAAGAAGCGTTTTGGAATCATTATTTTCTCATAAGAACAGCAGTGTAAATGCCTAAGAAGATGTTTGTGATCTTTGGAGTCTCAAATATACTTTGGATGGTGTTTGCAGTTTGTAAGTTCTTCTCCTTGATTTGCTCCAAATGCTAGCATTCCATTGTAGCCCTGACTTTGACTTCACCTTGTTATGATAATAAAGAAGGGCAATGTGCGTACTTCGTCATTCATGTCCAACCCTTTGCAACCCCATGGACTGTAGCCCACCAGGTTTCTCTGTCCATGGAGTTTCTCCAGGCAAGAATACTGGAGTGGGTTGCCATGCCCTCCTCCAGGGGCTTTTCCCAACCCAGGAATCAAACTCTCCTGCATTTCAGGTGGGTTCTTTACTATCTGAGCCACCAGGGTAGCCCTGGATTTTTAAAGAATCGAAAAACTTAATTTAGCCTAACTTTTAGTGTGCTACTGACTACTGCTATTAATATGTACCATTATATTGTCATAGTTAGAGCAGCAAAGTTGTTGTTTTTTGAATTTTTTAAATGTTGTGTGAGTAATTGGATTCTGTTTCTAGGAAGGACTGTCTCTTTAGTTTCCTACGCTTGATAATGAGATAAAACTTGGCAAGTGACAAAACAACTAATATATGGGCATCAAGGTCAGAAATGAGAATTCTCAGAAGCAAAGATGATTTTAACAACTTCTTTTGGCAGTGACTCCTGAGCTGCCTTGCGTTACTTAGAAGCAGTTTAGGAAAGAGAGCAGTCAGATCTGAGTGTTATACTAGAACAGAGAAGATGGAGTAGAATACTAAACAGACCAGTGGTAAGCTTGTTTTTCTCTTTTTGCCTTCACAGCTCAAGCTATCAAAGTTGACATGTTCCCAGATGAATCCAAGATTTTTGCTCAGATTGGTGACTCTGTTTCACTGACTTGTAGAGCAACAGGCTGTGAGTCTCCATCATTGTCTTGGAGAACTCAGATGGACAGTCCACTGAATGGGAAGGTGAGAAATGAAGGGACCACATCCACGCTGATCATGGATCCTGTTAGTTTCGAGGATGAACACCAGTACCTGTGCACAGTGATTTGCGGGGCTGCGAAACTGGAGAAAGCAATCCAAGTGGAGATCTACTGTAAGTACTTCAGTCGATATTTGATTTTCTCTCCATTTTGCTTTAAAATAAATTTTCTAAAAGGATAATTTTAAAAGAAAAAAAGAAAAAGAATACTCATGTCCAGATTCTTGGCTAGGGGACATAGGGCAGCAAGAAATCCAGAAGACAGCTGAATCTACCACCAGACTAGAGACCCAAATCTTGGCTTTTGTTTCCAACTCTGCCACGAATATGGTGACCACGGGTGAGGTTCAACTTCTCTAGGCTTCAGTTTTCTTAGCCATAAAGTGAAGTTCTCTAAGGTTCTTTTTATTTTATTTGTGTGTGTGTGTGTTTAATTCAATTGGTTTCTTGCATGTTTACTTGTCCATATGTCCAAATGACTTATGAATTCCATACTTCAGGGATTTTCTATTTATTCTTATGCAATTTGGTACTTAAAATTAGTTTAAAGTTTAAGGAGGAGGTATATAATTTAATACTGGGCTTTGGTACAAAAGCTTCCCCCTTAGACAGAAGAAAAATATCTGTAAACTTTTCACTCATTTGACTTCGACAGAGATAAATTTAGAAGGTTTTACTTTTGTTTTTGTTCGGTGCAATTAACTCTTAATGCTCAACAGCTTAACTTTAAGGGTATTTGGAAAATGAACTCGATTTGCCTAGTGAATGTGAATGAATAGCCTGTGTTTACTAGCCTACCAAAATGTATTTCAGTCCATTCTCAATCCAGCAAGAAAGTTAGCAAAAAGGAGTGAAAAAATAACCTGAAATACATCACTTGCATTCTGGTTACTGCTTCTGCCAGAAAACCGGAATCCTTGATCGTCATCTCTTTAGGAAGATCTTATTTGATTATCTTTTCTAATTATTTTGCTTTTCTTTTGCTATAGTGGAGCTCAACTTGGTCCAATAACCTTAACTGATTCTTCAATAATCCCTTATGTAGCTAATGCTTCTCAAGAAACTGTGCTTGGCCAGCTGCTTTCAATTATGCTGGTTGTACATGCAGAGTTTATGTCTGCGAAGCTTTCTGAGGTCCATGAAAGGCTCCCTTATGTAAATACAGGGGAAAGTAGCAGTTCTTACATTATCTGACAGCAAACTATGTGGATTATAGGCACATCTCTTTCAGAATACAAGGAACAAAATTATTGGTGGAAAAATGAAAAGTACTGTTTCTTCACATAACAAATTTTTGCCACTTCCTTTGCCTCTCCTTGCAGGAACCAAACAGTTGAAGATTTAAAAATGAAAATGAAGGCCATTCTGGCTTTAGTTATCTTGCCTGAAGTTTCTTTTGTTCTTTTTTTTTCTTCAAGAGTGTCTGTCTTTCATTATATTTAACAGTCCTGTCTCCATTCCACATTTGATTATAGTATTTTTTAGAGTTGGGACCTTTGTATTCTTCTTATTTCACAGTCTTGAATCAAGCCAATATGTTATCATCATGGCGGTTTGCAACGGAAAGCAGCCTTGTGAAGAAAGCAATGGCTCACTGAACTAGTGCTTTCCTTGGCATTAAAAATTTCAAGTGGGATATTAGTTAGATGTTGAGTCAGGCGTTTGGGAGGCAAATCTGCCTTCCCATAACTTCAAGATTGCCCAGGTGTACGTCTCTGGTGGATGAATGCCTGTTCAAA
This sequence comes from Bos indicus, assembly GCF_029378745.1. Taxonomy (NCBI): domain Eukaryota; kingdom Metazoa; phylum Chordata; class Mammalia; order Artiodactyla; family Bovidae; genus Bos; species Bos indicus. The sequence goes on along the minus strand of NC_091762.1, from coordinate 43,028,091 downwards.
GCCAATTATTTGAGCTGCTCTTTTCATTTCTTAGCATGTCTTACCTAATAATTATTCTTTGCAATGATATTCTAAGCTTCAGGTTCCTTATCTGTAAGATGAAATATATCTACCCTGACCAAAATAAAAGACTGTGATATAAACACAATGAAAGTCCCAGTAGTCATATGGAATAATAAAAATCTTGGGTTTAAATCCCAGCTTCACCATTACTAGCTGTGTGACCTTAGGAAAATTATGCAAATATGCTGAGTCTATGCTTTCATATCTACGAAATGTGGTACCTATTTCTTAGGGTTGTTGTGAGTATCAAATAAAGTCATCAATGTTAAATGAATAGCACAAGGATGGGCACGTATCAGTATTCAATAAACATAAGTTTCTTCTCCCTCCTTTTACTTTAGCAACATGCAACCCTTTCTACATGAAGAATCAGAAGAACTGAAGAACTCTCTAACAGATTGTTCTGATTTTGAATGCACCCCAAACCATGAAAGGCTATTTAAACAATTCATTCTGCTGTATTAAGATTGTATTCACAAAAATATTAGACTCAGATTCAGTTCAGTTCAGTTCAGTTGCTCAGTCACGTCTGACTCTTTGCGACCCCGTGAATCGCAGCACGCCAGGCCTCCCTGTCCATCACCAACTCCCGTAAGGGACTTTACACAATATGAACAAAAAATCCACATGCATGTACTCGTTTGACTTTTTCAGCTTTCTCTAAGGATCCAGAGATTCATTTGAGTAGCCCCCCAGAGGTCGGGAAGCCAGTCACAGTCACGTGTTCGGTGCCTGATGTTTACCCATTTGAAAGGCTGGAGATAGAGTTGTTGAAAGGCAACCATCCCATGAAAGTACAGGACTTTCTGGAGCCTTCAGAAAAAAAGGCCCAGGAAACAAAGAGCCTGGACGTGACCTTCTCGCCTACTGATGAGGATATTGGGACAGCTCTTGTTTGTCAAGCTACATTACACATTTATGATGATGATTCTCCACCCAAAGTAAGGAAAACTACAAAAGAACTGGAAGTCTACAGTAAGTACTTGTGTCTGTCTATGGGAATATACTCTTGGATGTACACAGCAATAAACTGAGCAGCTATAGTCAAGAAGAAACATGTTTGTAGTTTTTATACCATTTTGATTCACTGAGAGCATAATTCTTGTCAACTGCAATAAAAAGCACACCGAATTAAGGTTGAGAAAATTGAACTTAAGGTATGGATGGCTTCATTAATTGTGATTTTGCTTCACTTAATTTCTCAGTCTATCAAAGGGGAATAATGATAATACCACCTGATTGGGAAGCTTCCCTGGTGGCTCAGTTGGTAAAGAATCTTCCTGCAATGCAGGAGACCAGTGTTCTATCCCTGGATTGGGAAGATCCCATGGGGAAGGGAATGGCAACCCACTCCAGTACTCTTGCCTGGAAAATCCCATGGACTGAGGAGACTAGTGGGCTATAGCCCATGGGATCACAAGAGTCGGACCCTACTTGATTAAATCACCACCACCTGATTGGGTAGTGAGAAATAATAGGCTCAAGTGATAAAATTTTTTAAATTATGTTTTGTAAACTCTTATATCATGCATTGAGATATCAAAGTATAGAAGTTTTATAAGCAGTATTTAGTCTGTGTGTGAGTGTATATGTGTGTGCACACCTGGACACGTGTGCATGGGGTGGGAGAGAGGAGATGAGATTTGATTGTCTCCATTCTCTCGGAGATGGCTGGGGGATTTGAGGCAGTCTTGTCATCCCAAAGTCGTGTAGGAGTGACTCACTGTGCTCTTCCTAGACTAAAATGCCCTGGTCTTCTCTAGACACCATAGTTAAAAGGAGCATTGCCTTCTACAACATGTTCAGCTGAGACAGAATGCGATGGAAAGGATTTTATCAATGCTTTGAGAAGAATAGTCAGAAATAGGAGATATTTTTCCTAGGAACATAAAACTTGGAAATGAGAGCTATAATTAAGTATCTGAATGGCTGTCATGTAGAAGTGAAATTTGGATTATTCTTTAGCAATAGAGGACTGAACTATGACCGGTGTATAGAAGTTAGTTACAAAGAGAAAGATTTCAGCTCAATAGAGGGAAAACGTTCTAACAATCAGAGCTGTCCAAAAATCACATGGACAATATTTCCTATAAGGCCGTGGACTGCCTTGTGCCCCAGAAGTACTGAAGCTGTCTTGCGTGAACATTTGGCGAGGAAGCTGAGCTGGAATTTGTACCTTACCTGGGAGATTGAATCACATAATTCTAAGGGTTTTTCTTAATTTCTGAGTGTCTATGGCCATCTGAAAACACCAACCATCAAAAAAAGTAACTCCATCAAATCAGTCAGAAACTGGATTGACTAATTTTCATGACTCAGCAATTCTTATACTAGTTTGGCAGAGTAAGTTTGTCAGATTGAGAAAGCTGTAAATACAGTCCATGAGAGTATTTACAGTCGCCCTGTGGGACCATTATGCTGCTTAGCAATGACTAATACTGTGCCCTGCCTTCTCAGTCTCCCCCAAAGACACAGCTATATCCGTGAATCCCTCCACAAGGCTGCAGGAAGGCGACTCCGTGACGATGACGTGTACCAGTGCAGGTCTACCAGCTCCACGGATTCTCTGGAGCAAGAAATTAGACAATGGGAACCTACAGCTCCTTTCTGAGAATGCAACTCTCACTTTAATTTCTATGAGGGCAGAAGATTCTGGGATTTATGTGTGTGAAGGAAATAACCCTGTTGGGAAAGACAGAAAAGAGGTGAAATTAACTGTTCAAGGTAAGCAACAATTGAAAAAGGTGCTGTCATTCAGATTTAAGCAATAGTGAAATAGCTTCAGTGCCAGAAATACTTCATTATGTTTTGAGAGAGTGCGTGAAGTCGCTCAGTCATGTCCAACTCTTTGTGACTCTATGGACTGTGGCCTGCCAGGCCCCTCCATCCGTGGAGTTTTCCTGACAAGGATACTGGAATGGGTTGCCCTTTCCTTTTCCAGGGGATTTTCCCAACCCAGGAATTGAACCGGGTCTCCCACACTGCAGGCAGACTCTTTACCGTCTGAGCCACCGGGGAAACCCTCATTATGTTTTATGATGATCCATTTGTCTGTTCTGTACTGTAGCACAATTATATACTCACCTTGCTCATGCTTTTTGGATGAAACCTTTTCTGCCAGAGCTTCCTCGGTTCTGCTGTGTTGGTTCCTTTTCATTTCTCATCATTCTTTCATTGCCTCAGCCCTTGGCTTTCTCTCTTCCTTCTGCCCCTTGTATATTAGTATTCTCAGTTTCCCATGTCTAGTCCTCTTCCCTTGTCACTTCCAATATTTGAGCTATGTATTATGGATATATGCTGTTTACTCTGAAGTTCGTGTTCCTATTCCATATCATCAAAACCTGTTGGTTCTACTTCAAAATGATCCCTCTTAGAATCTGACCTCTATTCTTCAAACCTCTTGCCATAGCTTTACTTCATCATCTCTCATTTGGGCTCCTGAAAGGAAAGTGAAAGTCACTCAGTCGTGTCCGACTCTTTGCGACCCCATGGATAGAGGAGCTGACTGTAGCCTACCAGGCTCCTCTGTCCATGGGATTTTCCAGGCAATAGTACTGGAGTGGATTGCCATTTCCTTCTCCAGCGGATCTTCCCGACACAGGGATGGAACCCAGGTCTCCTGCATTGTACACAGACGCTTTACCGTCTGAGCCACCATGGGCTCCTGAAAGATATTCCTAAATAACCTTTACTGACCATCAGCTATATTCCAGGCACTTTACATGTTTCCTGTGATCTTTAAGAATGACTAAGGAGTAAGTACTTTGTATTCATTTTAGCAATGAGAGAATAGTGTCTCACAGAGATTAATAATGACTCTTATTTATTGTACATCTAATACTTGCCAGGAGTTTCCTTGCTACTTTATAAATGTTACCGCTTTAGGTTTTGCCACAACCTTATGAAGTGAATAAGCTCAGGCTCAGAATAGTTCCAATTTGCCACATCACATAACTCATTCGTGGCATTTACTGTGATTTTAACATAGACCCGTTTAACCTCCAAACTCCATGATTTTTTAACTATGGCTAATTGTTTTTAAATGGTTCTCCTACTACCATTCTGTCCCCCAACATAATGCCTTGTACTGCTGTTGCTGCTGCTGTTAAGTTGCTTCAGTTGTGTCCGACTCTGTGTGACCTCATAGGCTCCCCATCCCTGGGATTCTCCAGGCAAGAACACTGGAGTGGGTTGCCATTTCCTTCTCCAATGCATGAAAGTCAAAAGTGAAAGTGAAGTCGCTCAGTCGTGTCCGACTCTTATCGAATCCATGGACTGGAGCCCACCAGGCTCCTGCATCCATGGGAGTTTCCAGGCAAGAGTACTTGGAGTGGGTTGCCATTGCCTTCTCCTATCAGAGTTATCTACTTGAACAAGAAGACTGCATGTTTTATATGACTTCAATTTGACCCTAATTGCATATAAATTAAAACTCACATTTCTTAAAATAGTTGCATAGAACTCTTCAGAATCTGGTCAGAAATGACCTTTGCATCTTTGTGGGTGACTGTGTCTGTTTATGCTATAACTTCTGCTTCAAATGTCCTTTCTTTCCTTACCTGGCAAAGTTTTATCCATCCTTCAAGATCAAGCTCATGTCAGCCTCCCAATTCCAGTTTGTGTTAGGCACAGCTAGTTTTTTATCCCTTCATGTACATTCAATACTTCTTATGAACTTGTGTGTGCTTTTGTTCAGCTTCAGTTCACTTCAGTTCAGTTCAGCCGCTCAATTGTGTCTGACTCTTTGCGACCCCATGAACTGCAGCACGCCAGGCCTCCCTGTCCATCACCAACTCCCGGAGTTCACCCAAACTCATGTCCATTCAGTCGATGATGCCATCCAGCCATCTCATCCTCTGTCGTCCCCTTCTCCTCCTGCCTCCAATCCCCCGCAGCATCAGAGGCTTTTCCAATGAGTCAACTCTTCCCATGAGGTGGCCAAAGTACTGGAGTTTCAGCTTTAGCATCATTCCTTCCAAAGAAATCCCAGGGCTGATCTCCTTCAGAATGGACTGGTTGGATCTCCTTGCAGTCCAAGGGACTCTCAAGAGTCTTCTCCAACACCACAGTTCAAAAGCATCTTCGGTGCTCAGCTTTCTTCACAGTCCAACTCTCACATCCATACATGACCACAGGAAAAACCATAGCCTGGATTAGATGGACCTTTGTTGGCAAAGTAATGTCTCTGCTTTTGAATATGCTATCTAGGTTGATCATAACTTTCCTTCCAAGAAGCAAACGTCTTTTAATTTCATGGCTGAAATCACCATCTGCAGTGATTTTGGAGCCCCCAAAAATAAAGTCTGATGCTGTTTCCACTGTTTCCCCATCTATTTCCCATGAAGTGGTGGGACCAGATGCCATGATCTTAGTTTCCTGAATGTTGAGCTATAAGCCAACTTTTTCACTCTCCTCTTTTATTTTCATCAAGAGGCTTTTGAGTTCCTCTTCACTTTCTGCCATAAGGGTGGTACCATCTGCATATCTGAGGTTATTGATATTTCTCCTGGCAATCTTGATTCCACCTTGTGCTTCTTCCAGTCCAGCGTTTCTCATGATGTACTCTGCATATAAGTTAAATAAGCAGGGTGACAATATACAGCCTTGACGTACTCCTTTTCCTATTTGGAACCAGTCTGTTGTCCAGTTCTAACTGTTGCTTCCTGACCTACCTATAGGTTTCTCAAGAGGCAGGTCAGGTGGTCTGGTATTCCCATCTCTTTCAGAATTTTCCAGTTTATTGTGATCCACACAGTCAAAGGCTTTGGCATAGTCAATAAAGCAGAAATTGATGTTTTTCTGGAACTCTCTTGCTTTTTCCATGATCCAGTGGGTGTTGGCAATTTGACCTCTGGTTCCTCTGCCTTTTCTAAAATCAGCTTGAACATCTGGAAGTTCACAGTTCATGTATTGCTGAAGCCTGGCTTGGAGAATTTTGAGCATTACTTTACTAGCATGTGAGATGAGTGCAATTGTGTGGTAGTTTGAGCATTCTTTGGCATTGCCTTTCTTTGGGATTGGAATGAAAACTGACCTTTTCCAGTCCTGTGGCCACTGCTGAGTTTTCCAAATGTGCTGGCATATTGAGTGCAGCACTTTCACAGCATCTTCTTTCAGGATTTGAAATAGCTCAACTGGAATTCCATCACCTCCACTAGCTTTGTTCATAGTGATGCTTTCTAAGGCCCACTGGACTTCACATTCCAGGATGTCTGGCCCTAGGTTGTTCAGTTTAACATACATTAATTAAGGTGCCTTGTCCAAGAATTGAAGAATTGTGCTTGGTCCCGGGGGTACAGACATAAAAAGTTACAGTGATTACCTTAGAGGAATTTATAATCTAGAGATTGGCAGATGTATAAATAGATAATTTAAATATTTTTAGTAAGAGCCAATCCTTATGTAAGTGTGTCTTTCCATTAAACTGGAAACTCCTTAAAGTTAGGGACTGGTGTGTGTGTGTGTGTTTTACAAGTACCTGCCATGTAGAGGTGCCCAGTAGATACTGAATGAATAACTTGTGAACATAAATTAAAAACATACTTTTAAAATATGAAAACATGAAATTTGAACTTACATGGCTAAAAAGATACAAATCAAACTCTCTCAAAAGAGGAACCCGTTGGCTTTTAGGTCAGCACTTCTCAAGAAACCAGGAAAAACATTACACTGATAAAAGCATGTAAAGCTAATCTTTCATCTGGAATAACTCTACCCTATGATTAGCTGTATCCCATTTCAATGTGAAAAGGAAACGTGTCCTGGGATTAGGCTTTTCATTTTGCATCACAGGACATTAGCAACTTAAGTGCTGAAGAGAGAATTGAACTTCAGTTATCTTAGACCTGGAAGATCTTCTGGAGAAGTGGAGAAGGGAATGGCTACCCACTCCAGTATTCTTGCCTGGAGAATTCTATGGACAGAGGAGCATGCAAGGCTATAGTCCATGGGGTCACGAAGAGTCGGACACAACTGAGCGACTAACATTTTTTTCTATCTCAGAGTTACTCTTTCAGGAGTCATGCATTTACATGGTAACATATGCAGCCACTGTAAAATACAATCTGAGACTGTTCACAGGCAGGAAGTAGATCTTTATGTTCTCCATTCTCACATTAGCATATAAGGAATTCAGAAACACTGGTTATTGTTCTGAATGAACTTTCTCCTTCAAAAATCTGATAGCATGTCAGTTTGTTATGGTAATTTGAGGGAAGCATTCTTTGGAAGATACCATAATGACCATGTTAGACAAATCAAACTGAAAAAAATCTTCTGGCATGGATGAGAACCCTTCAAAATGTAGTGCCTTTGGATTATGTATATGCTGTGATTTCTTTTTTCTATCTCTAGCCGGCTATTTACAAGGGCAAGTTTTAGTGAGTTTTCTGTGGAGTCTCTGTCACTTTAAGAGGTGCCCAACCACTCCCACTTTTGCTAGGGGAATAGAGTCAAGATTTAAAATTATTTTTCTCCCTAGACAGTAGTCATCCTAAAGCAGCTGGGGTGCTCCGCGGGGATTGCATTGGCAGTCAAAGAACTTTGCTAGATATTTCAGACTTAGGAGTTTGCCCTGGCATTTCAGCCATTGAAATAATTGTAAAGTATTTTTATGTTGTATTAAGCAAATTTAAGAGGTGGCTTGCATACCACTTTAATGCTTAGATTTTGACTTTTCAGTGTGATTCTGAAATCATACTGATTTCATACTGATAATGGGATTTCAGTATGTGTTTTCAGTGTGATTCTGTGTGACTTTCATGTTACAACTATATTCTGTTGATACAGAAGCTCTAAATACTGGTCTGTTACAGGTAATGTTTCTAGTCAGAAGCCATATTTATATAGCTTTTTTTCAGTACTTTCCTTAGATTTGGTTTTATCTCCACTTGAGGATATTTTGATTTAGTTGTTTAAGTGAGAAGCTGGGATTTTAAATCAGACTCACCTGGCTTCAAGTCCTAATTTTGCCACTTGCAGGTTGGGTGGTGTTATTGTTCCTCAAGAAGAAAGGGGAGGAGAAGGAAAAGGAGGAAGGGAAGGAAAATAAGGAAAAGTAGAATGAGACACTGAGAGTCAAGGAGAAGAAGCAAGGATACCAGATCCTGAAGTTGTGTGGATTAAATGAGATAATTTTCATATATGTGAAATGGTTTAAGCAGTGCTTGACACACTGGAACCTTATATTTTTGAGCTATTGTCCCACAGTTATAAGAATATGATAAACACATTGAGTGGAGAATGAATTTTTGTTATGAAAAGGTGCCAATCTCTGTCTTGACACATTTTTATCCCTGTTCATTCTGTTGAATGAATGAATCACAGCATCCTGTATGTTTGTTCTTAAAAGATGTGGTTCCCTTCCTGATAGTCCCAATGTGGAAAGGAATAGTATATTCTTGGCACAGATGTTAGATAAAAAGAAGGGAAAAAAGACTGTATATTGAACTTCGGTGAAAGAATTTTATTTTTGTCTTGTTCTTTTCTTCCCACCAGAGAAAATGTTTACTGTTGAGATCTCTCCTGGACCCCAGATTGCTGCTCAGGTTGGCGACTCAGTCGTGTTGACCTGTGATGTCAGGGACTGCGAGTCCCCATCTTTCTCTTGGAGAACCCAGATAGACAGCCCTCTGAATGGGAAGGTGAGGAGGGAGGGCTCCAAGTCCACGTTGACACTGAGCCCTGTGAGTTTTGAGAACGAACATTTTTACCTGTGCACTGTGATATGTGGGCAAAAGAAACTGGAAAAGGGAATCCAGGTGGAGCTCTACTGTAAGTAGATTTCAAAACTGTTTACTATTTTTGTTGTTGTTGTTGTTCCCGGTTCCATTGGAAGAAGCGGAATGCAAATCTGTGATACACAACAAGACCTTTGTGTTTAGGAAGGGAATTTAACATTGGGAATGGTTCTCAAATCTCCAAACCAAGGTTTTTGATGCAACTTTGATGTGTATATTGCATATGAATCCAGCATCCCTGATCCTTAGTTTGTGTCTTGTCTATACTCTCTCATCATGGACTTGAACATACTGCGTGTCCCCTGCTACCCACCCTACTCTGGTTATACATGGTGTGTACAGAGATGGTTGTCTGTAAAGAGTAAAAACAGTGCCTATTCACATAATGGGGTGGGATGATGAATTATTTGAATTGGAGGGTGAGGCCCAAACCTACTGTTTTGAAGGCACATTTGAAAGCTGATTGGCAGGATGGAGACCTGAGGCAATGGGGAGCAGGAGAAAACCTGGGAGTTAGAATGATCACCGGGGATGGTCAGCACAGCAGCTCAGGTGAAAAAAGAAGCAGAGGATTGCACTGGATTTGAGTATTGATTTATACCACATATGTATACTACACTTCTTGCTATTCCTGTCACCTTAACAAAATCGTAGAGCTTAAAATCTCTATGAATTGACATTGCTGGAATTCCTCAGTTTATAATGAATGAGGACAAGATACACAAAGTGATCAGAAAGTTCCCTGGTGGCTCAGATGGTAAAGAATCTACCTGCAATGCAGGAAATGCGAGTTCGATCCCTGGGTCAGGAAGATCATTTGCAAGAGGAAATGGCAACACACTGCAGTATTCCAGTCTGGAGAATTCCATGAACAGAGGAGCTTGGGGGTCTACATAGCCCATGGGGTTACTTAGTGTCAGACATGACTGAGCAACTAAGCACAGCACACACATTCTGCCTTTTTTTTTTTTTTTTATTCAGAAGAATCCAAGAGAACAATTGTGGATATTTTCCTCCAGAAATCCTGCCCAAACTTGTGTTACCCCTCAGGATTTTGCTCAAAATGAGTTAGAGTATGTCTGTAAAGGGATTTGAATCTCTCAAAAGACAGGTTAATTTATGGCTTTATCTTATTACCAAGAGTCCAGGAGCTGCTGATGCAGGCACACTCCCAACAGCAATGAGAACCAGCAGTGAAGCCTTATGGTCACATGGAAACATTAGAGAATCTGTCACTTGACAACATTTTGCTTCAGGAGAAAAAAATTTTAGCATTGCTTTTGATAACTGTTCTCATCTCACTTTTGTTGATTTGTATTGAGATGTTATAAATATTACTTAGAATCTGAATCTCTTATATTTTTTTCTGAACTACAAGTGTTATTCAAGAAACATTTTAAAACTTTCTGCCTAAACCTGGCCATTCAAAATAAAAATGTCTAAACTGCACGGCTCTGTGAACCCAAGCCTGGGCTCTGAGCTCAAGGAAATAGAAATTCTGATCTCAGCTGGGTGACTTACTAGGTATGATGTCAAATGGCAGACTCTTAGCCTTTATAAGTTTAATGTCTCCCTAGCTATCAAATGCATTCTCTGTGTGTTTTTCTAGCTTTAAAATAAGTTAATACCCATTAGCTTACGCTGTTTTGAAGACTGAGATAATGAATATTAAGGGACTAGCACATAATAAACGTCCAATACATCATGGAAAATATTTAAAATGTTTAAAATATATGTATACTAAGTAAGATGGTGGAAGCTGATATGTCCTTTGAAAAGACTAGTCCTTAGCTGTCAGCAAGACTGTATTACTAAGGAGAGAAGAGTAAGAAGTATATTTATTTCTCAATGATTTGATGTGCTAGGTATTTTTTGTTTCCAGCAGTATTTATATTTGATATCATAAATATTTATATTTAATGGTGTGATGCATCTATTAGTAATCATTTTATCCCAGGTGAATTAAAACCTTCATTTTGAAAACTTTGCACTTAATAAAGATTAGTTTGTTTTTCTTCTAGTGTCACGTATAAACCTCATATTTTGCTTGATATTTGCAGCCTTCCCTAGCGATCCAGAAATTGAAATGAGTGGTCCATTAGTGAATGGAAACCCAGTCACTGTAAGCTGCAAGGTTCCTAATGTGTATCCTTCTGACCGGCTGGAGATTGAATTGTTTAAAGGGGAGAGTATTATGATGAATAAAATCTTTTTGGAAGATGTAAGTAAGAAAGCCCTAGAGACCAAGAGTTTAGAGATGACCTTCATCCCCACCGTTGAAGATACTGGAAATGTTCTTGTTTGTCTGGCTCAGTTACCTATTGATGAAATGGAATTTGAACCCAAACAAAGGCAGAGTACACAGATACTTTATGTTAATGGTAAGTACATGTGTGATGCATTCACAATTTAATGTGAATTTTTTTTTTTATCATGTTTGCCAGGTAATAGTTAACATGAAGTTCATAGTTAGTTAAAAACATTGTGAAATGAAATAATTGAAAAGAAACTACAAAATAATGATTTTATATTAAAAAAAAAACCCTCAAACTTAAAACAACTGTTTATTTGCTTGTGATTCTAAGCTGGCAGTTTGGGAAGAGGTCAGATGAGCAGTTTATTCAATATGATATCAGATGAACTCACATATTCATTTTCAGTCTGTTGGAAGTTCAGTGGGGGATGGTCTCAGGTAGCCTCACTACAAGCCTGAGCCTTCTCTGGGAGTTCCTGGACCTTCCTTTCTTCATATGAAGAGAGGTAGCATAGATTTAGTCACCAGAGTGCAGGGCTTCAAGAGAGTGAAAATGAAGGTGGCTTCTTGGGCCTAGGCTTGAAAGTCCTACAGAGTTGCTTCTTCCAGGGTACATTGGTCAAAGTTAGTCACAAGGACAGCCTAGATTCAAGAGGTGGACAAATAGAGTCCACCTTTTCATAGGCGATTTACATAGTTCATGTTCATGTTTAATGTACTATAAATGTCAATACACACTATCATTGACCATCCATTTTTGACAACAAGAATGTTTCTATAGAATTTATTTCCATTAGAAAATATCCATGATATGTTCATATTCTACTCTGGATCATTCTGTATAGGGCTTCCATGGTGGGTGAGTGGTAAAGAATCTGTCTGCTAATGCAGGAGACTGGATTCAATCCTTGGGTTGGGAAGATCCTCAGGGGAGGAAATGGCAACCCACGTCAGTGTTCTTGCTTGGGAAATCCCATAAACAGAGAAGCCTGGCAAGCTACAGTTCATGGGGTCACAAAGAATCAGACATGACTTAGGGACTAAACAACAAAAACAATCATTTTGTATCTGCTAAAGTAAATGAGGGCAGAAAACTCCTTTGGTAAAGTTATCAGGGTTTATAAACTGTTCTAATCCACAAATACATAGCCAATTTTGCAACACTGATAAAAACTCTTTGGAACTTGGGGTATAAACAGCCCAGCTAACAAGTGTCTTTTACCTTTTCAGTTGCTCCCAGGGATACAACCATCTTGGTCAGTCCCTCCTCCATCCTGGAGGAAGGTAGTTCTGTGAATATGACATGCTCTAGCAATGGCCTTCCAGCTCCCAAAATCTTGTGGAGCAGGCAGCTAAGTAATGGGGATCTACAGCCTATTTCTGAGAATGCAACTCTCAGCTTCATGTCTACAAAAATGGAAGATTCTGGCATTTATGTCTGTGAAGGCATTAACCAGGCTGGAATAAGCAGAAAAGAAGTCAACTTAATTATCCAAGGTGAGCTAAAGTGATTAAATGAGTTATTAGTGCTAGTCTTATTTTGGTTGTGTTACTGGTTTTGAGTAAACGCCTTTTAAAACAAATTTTCTAAAACAAAATGCACTGAACGTTTTGAAGAGCTCTGCGTGGAAATCTGGAATAGTACTTCTTCATGAACCATTCCAAGTCACTTATCTTTTTTTTTTTTTTTATTTTTAAACTTTACAATATTGTATTAGTTTTGCCAAATATCGAAATGAATCTGCCACAGGTATACCTGTGTTCCCCATCCTGAACCCTCCTCCCTCCTCCCTCCCCATACCCTCCCTCTGGGTCGTCCCAGTGCACCAGCCCCAAGCATCCAGTATCGTGCATCGAACCTGGACTGGCGACTCGTTTCATACATGATATTATACATGTTTCAATGCTATTCTCCCAAATCTCCCCACCCTCTGCCTCTCCCACAGAGTTCATAAGACTGATCTACACATCAGTGTCTCTTTTGCTGTCTTGTACACAGGGTTATTATTACCATCTTTTTCTTAAAATTCTTTCAACCTCAAGTGGAAGGCTAGCTCTAGGAACTGTGCCAATAGTTCCAGTTACACTTATGAGGCACTGACTATGGTGTTGAAAAAAGGATAGGAAGATGTACAAACATATTTTGGAATTACTTAGGGCCCAGGTGGCACTAGTGTTAAAGAATCTGCCTGTCAATGCGAGTTAGATGTAAGAGGTGGGTTCGATCCCTGGATCAGGAAGATTCCCTGGAGGAGGGCATGGCAACCCACTCCAGTATTCTTGTCTGGAGAATCCCATGGACAGGAGAGCCAGGCGAGCTATGCTCCATAGGGTTGCAAAGAGTCAGACATGACTGAAGTGACTTAGCACCTAGCATACAAAATCACCTTATCTAACTGGGTTAAATTCCTCATGGTAATCTCATAAGATGACTGCTAGGATTTGCTTAGAAGCCTAAGAAGGCACTTAAATCTTTTATAAATTCAGAGATTGAGCAGCACTGACCTTTCACTCTGATTCATAAATTTAATGGCACAGAATCACTAGGATGGATTAAGTTAGGAGATCCAGACCTATTCTTTGCAGGATGGAGAGGCAAAACTGAGAACAAAATAATATCTAGTTGACAGGTTGAAGCTCTAGGCAGTTTTGGGCAAAGTCATGAAGTGGTCAGTTTGGATTTCCCTCATATCTTCCCTTTTGGGGTTCGAGGTCCTCTTCTTCACTAGGGCTGTCAGTTCCTCTCTTATCCCTTGGTATTATTTCCACTAAGGTGTTAGTGACTGTCTTGTTACCTTGTTACAATAATTATTTGTATTTTAAAGGAAAGGAAGAAACTTGGAAAAACAATGCACTACCATAAAGAAAGCTCTTAGGATGTAGATTTGGTTGAGGAAAGAGTATCAAGTCACAAAGCAAATAATCTTAATGGGAACCTCACTTATACAATGGTGATGTGGTACCTCCCTCCACAGGTTACATATTAACAGAGATGTTTTATGTCAGATGCTAAGCCCAAGATAACAACTGGTGTGTTAAGGATTATAAGAGTCATCTCTGCACAGCTTAATTTCTTGATCTGGAATGATCTAGCTCAAAACTCAGAAGCCTTTTATATTTTAAGAAATAGTTGCATAACTTAGTGACCAAAAAAAAATGTTATTTTCCACATTTGAAATCTCCAACTGTTTTTAAACACCCATTCGTTGGCTAAGGTTGGGTAAGAATTACATTAAGGCTGCAGTCCCCAGACTTTTTGGCACCAGGGACTGGTTTTGTGGAAGACAGTTTTTCCATGGGTTGGGGAGGGGGCTCATTTCAGCGTGATTCAAGTGCAGAAGGGTTCATTCTTCTATGAGACTCTCATGTTGCCACTGATCTGACAGGAGGTGGAGCTCAGGTGGTAATGCTAGCCATGGGGCGGGAGTATAAATATGGATGAAGCGCCACTTGTCTGCTGCTCACTTCCTGCTTGTGACTGGGTTCCTAATAAGCCACAGATTGGTCCCAGTCCATGGCCTGAGGGTTTGGCACCCTTGTATAAGCGACATGAGAGAAGCATGAGATGTCTTCTTTTATTAAAAATATGATCATTTATAAGAATCCAGTAAATGTTTGACTTCTTTAATTGTCCCTCTAAATATTTAATGCAAACAGTAAGCACAAATACTACCTTGACAGCTATTGTTACTGTCATTAAATTAATATGGAATTTGTTTCTATTTCATTCAATCAGAGGTATCTTTAAATTCTTTCCACAGTTGCTCCAAAAGATATACAACTTACAGCTTTTCCCTCTGAGAGGGTCAAAGAAGGAGACACTGTCATTATCTCCTGTATATGTGGGAATGTTCCCCCAACTTTGATAATTCTGAAGAAAAAAGCAGAGACTGGCTACATAGTGCTAAAGTCTACAGGTGGTGCATATACCATCCACAGGGCTCAGTTAGAGGATGCGGGAGTATACCAATGTGAATCTAAAAATGAAGTTGGCTCACAGCTAAGAAGCCTAACACTTGATGTTAAAGGTTAGTTTGGGTTTTTTTGTTTCTTGTTATTTTTATAACAGGTCTGAAGCTTGGTGGATTGTAAAGAATTTCAAGGGTTAGATGAATGAGTTGGCAAAATGAAACTGAATTCCATGTCAATTATGGTTATTTCTTAGTGTTTCCTAAAATAATCGTGTACAGGTGTTGTGTCCCAAGGAGTTTAGCCAGGATGCTGACATTTATCATACATCAGTGTAGAATTCCCATTTGCTATTTGAAACACTGACAATTTATCATTGGTCTCTGAGGTCCTGCATATCTTGCGTGTTTAAATGTATTTTCAAAACCTTTCTTTGGGAGTTATAGGGAAACTAAAGAAGTAGAATTGGCACATGGAAAAAGAAAGGTTTATCTAGACCCATTTCCTTCCTACCGGAAGACAGTATCACTCTCTGAACAAGAAGTGACTGCATATTTTCCAGATTGACTCTTTTCTGGATTTGAGAATGATGATCTTAATGCTGAACAATGTAAAGGCGTCTCTAGACTACAAAATTATTTCCTTAGAATATCTAAGCTCCTTGTCCATCCTGCTGTATTCTGATGGAGAAAGGGAGGGAGGGGGCAACGGCCCCAGCACAGGAATTTCAGGGGCCAGCTTAATTTCAATCCATCTGTGAACTCACAGTAGAATCTGTTGATCTTATTAGTGGAAGTAGAAAGTGTCAGCGTTTATTGCTCAGTCTTCCACGCCTTGAGTGGTAAGCAGCTCCCACTGTGTACTGGAAGCCAAACTTGAAACAAACGTGATTGTAAACAAATACAACTCTTAAGAGCCTTTGGCACTGGACTCCCAGAGACAACAAGTATCAATGTAAAGAGAATTTAAACCTGGGTCAGAAAATGGGTTCAAATTTTACTCATCTCATCAAATCTCTCAAGATTATAAGCTTTACCATGTTTTCTTCACAATACCTCCTCGAAACACAACAATATCCCTTGGATCATGTCACTCAAAATGACACAGGGGTATATATAATCAATGCGTCCAGATTTCTGGATGATTGAGATCTCAGTTATGAGTAGGTTGAAATTCATCTATTCCTATTTAATCCTTGATGTCTCCAGACTACCTTTAATTAAGCCTAGTTCCAGGGACTTGGGTTCCTAACATTTTTATAATTCTTTTTGTAGTCAATGATTCTCTTTTAAAGACATATCAAAGCTTCTTCTCTTCTTTTTAACTTTCTCATACATTGTTGTCTTTTCTAATTGCTTTATTAAGTTGATAACTTTACATATTTGCTATTTTTCACTCATTACTTAAATGAACAATTAAAGCACATCGTGGGCACTCAGCTGCTACTACTGCTAAGTCGCTTCAGTCGTGTCCGACTCTGTGCGACCACATAGACGGCAGCCCACCAGGCTCCGCCGTCCCTGGGATTCTCCAGGCAAGAACACTGGAGTGGGTTGCCATTTCCTTCTCCAATGCATGAAAGTGAAAAGTGAAAGTGAAGTCGCTCAGTCGTGTCCAACTCCTAGCGACGCCATGGACTGCAGCCTACCAGGCTCCTTCATCCATGGGATTTTCCAGGCAAGAGTACTGGAGTGGGGTGCCATTGCCTTCTCCCGGGCACTCAGCTAGAACCCCCAAACTAAATATGGTTTCAACTAACTACAAATGAATGGAAACAAAAATTTGACGTTTTCCTGGGAATTTTGAACTAGTCATCCTTTGCATTTAGCTGAGATTTTAAACTAATTTTGGTTTGTTTTGCTTTAGAAATACATTTGCTCGAATGTATTTCAATGATAGAAATGTTTGGGAGTCTTTAGAATTTTTAGTATTGATACAGTTAATAGAAAACTATATTTGAAGGTTGCCCTGGTAACAAACTCAGCAGCAAAAATGTACTTTACTGCAGATGCCTAGGGGAAAAACCAAAGGCAAAAGACAGTATAATACTTATTAAATTGAAAACAATTGGATCAGAAATACCATTGCCTACCATGTCATCAATACTGATGCCTAAGCATAATTATGATAATGAATACATCATTAAAATATTACTCTCATACTCTTAGTTCTACTCTAGTAAGGAAAAGTAGAAAAATAGGGTAATTATCATTATGTTTATGATGAAGTTTTTTTTAACGTCAGTGATTCAAAAGTCAGCTTCCTTTTATCTGACCCCAGTGATTCTTTTCTTCTTGGTTGACATCTGGTGGTTAGAAACCTCTAGAAATAAAGCAGTGATTATCAATGTCAAATCATTCATTTCTTCTAGAACAGAAACAATATAGAAGCCTCTTGAAGAAACTTACTATTTATGAGGCCATACTGTGCTGTGAAAACATAAATATAAATAGAGATGAATCGCCAGTAAATACCATGCTGTCTTCTTCAGATGTGCTTATAAGGTTAAAATGTTAAGTACTATTGTAACTGTCAGATGATTTTTAGTGTAGTAGAAAGAGTACTAATTTAAAAGTTTTGTGACACTATTACTTTATGAACTCAATTTATAACTAAATGACAATGACAGGATGTAGAAAGAAAACAATATACATTGCTATTCAAAAGATATTTATTGGGGGAAAAAAAGATATTTATTGGGTGCAAGTTACTCCAAGCAGTGAGCCAGTTACTAGTTATTGAGTGGTGGATCAAAAGAAACTAGATACATGCCCTTATGTAATTCAGTCTGAAGGAGGGAGCAAAAATTAATAGATAATCAAACACACAAATGTTTAAATATAAGCTGTGATGAGGGCTATGGAGGGAAAATGTAGTGGGTTATAAAAGCATACGGGGGAAAAAATGCATTGTTGTTGTCCAGTCACTTACTTGTGTCTGACTCTTTGCGACCCCATGGTCTGCAGCACGCCAGGCTTCCATGTCTTCACCAGCTCCTGGAGCCTGCTCAAACTCATGTCCATTGAGCTGGTGATGCCATCCAACCATCTCGTACTCTATTGCCCCCTTCTCCTCCTGTATGTTAAGATTCCTAATTTAGGCTGGTGGTAATGCAGGTCAGAGAATGCCTCTTTGAGGAAGTAACACTTAAGCAAAAATATAAAGCTATCCAGAGAACTTCATATTGTCAAGAAATGATATAAATGCTGAAGAAGAATAATGTATATTGAGATGCCCTACTTCAGAGATACAAGATATAAAATTTTCTATATATTTCTAAGAAAACCATCAGCAAGAATTCTTTCTCTTATTATCTTGTACATGATGTTTGACTATAATGGTTGCACTGTAGGTATTTCAAGACCTTTCTTGGAGAATTGGTTAGTTATTTTAATTCATTAATAATCAGAGTCCTAGTTCTTTAGTACATACTTTTATTTCCCAAAGCAAACACTCTTGTCCCATTCTTACTCTTCTAAATGAGCCCTAAAAAGTTGCACCCTTCCTTCCATCCTGTTATTGGACCTGCATCTATGTGAATCCAAGTTTGTGAAAGTCAGCAGCTGTCATCTTTAGACTCATTATGACCATAGCAACTGCTAACTGATTATCTGATTAATTCAGAGAAATGTGCATTGGAGTCCTGTTGGTTCTTATCACTGATTTAATTCACTTTTCTTCAGAGAACTAGTGGTACTATTAAAATAAAACTTGTGACCGTTATTATTAAAAAATTTCTTTTTATACCAGACATTAATTGCATCCATTTTGTTATTTTCCAGGAAGAGAAAGTAACAAGGACTATTTTTCTCCTGAATTTCTCGTGCTCTATTGTGCATCCGCCTTAATATTAACTGCCATTGGAATGATTATTTACTTTGCTAGAAAAGCCAACATGACAGGGTCATACAGCCTTGTAGAAGCACAGAGAACAAAAGTGTAGCTAATGCTTGAAAGCTTCTACCAAAGACACTATCAGTTCAGATCCTCGATACTGCTCATCATTCCATGAGGAAAACAGAAACTGAATCTTGAATTCAGTGAACGCTTGGAAAGAAATGGCTGCCTATGGCCTTACTGTGAACAAGAAGCCAAAGGAAAATTTCTGCTTAAAAACTAGGCACTACCACTGAGATGACTGGAGTAATTTCTTGATGTGTATATACAATAACATGATTTGTATATATGTAAAACTATGCTGTAGCAAGGTTGCTTGGAATATCAGCACACTAGAGTCACTATATCTAAAATTATTAAAATGTTGCTTGAACTGACTGTTGTAACTTAATGCATCTTAATATCAACTGGCAGCTGAGCTGTGTCATCTTTTTAATATTTTATTTCTTTTAACAAAGTTTTATTCCTATAAAGTTCATGGGCAACAATTTCATGTTGTGTAAAGATGCCAGGGTTTTATATTCTCATAGGCAAACGATAAACCAAGAGGGCACTGGGTTGACTTTCAGGTACTAAACACTTCAACCTATAGGATAATGGTTAACTGGATTTCTCTGGGTGGTACTGACACGGTACGGAGACGTTTTTTGATGTTGTTTGTTCATCAGACTCTTGTGTAATTTTCCCAAGTGGTTTAAAAATTCAACCTCTTTTGATTTTCTTTTGTAAATGTTTAGGGTTTTTTGTATAGTAAAGCGATGATTTCTGGAATTGAAAGAGTTGTGTGTTTATTTATTATAAGTTGCCTCCTTTAATCATGTTGTAGCTCTTTTGATAATGTCAAGTTGCAAATACCGGAGAGTTCAAACCCACAGAAATAATATCTACTTGAAGTGTGCTCTTCAGATTACTTTTATCAGAACCACCATGAGAACTTTACAGATATTTACTTATCTTGGGGCCATCCTCATCCTAACCTATTGAATTGAAATACCTGGTTTAGTAGCCTTGGAACCCGCAATTAAAAAAAATTTTTTTTAATATAGTATGCACAGAAAGAGTGAATGCAGATGAACATGGACATGTTAAAGGGCAGCAAGTAAACAAGTGAAGAGGTAGAGCATTACTGTTCTTCAGAGCCTCTTAGATGCCATTCATTGATTGTAGCTCTGTTACTGAGACTTCAACAATATCTTGAATTGTACATTAACCTTTCCCCTCCTTTCTTTGGGGATTTTATACCTATGTATGTTCTTACTCAGTCGTGTCCAACTCTTTGCAACCCCATGGACTGGAGCCTGCCAGGCTCTTCTGTCCATGGGATTTCCAGGCAAGAATACTGGAGTGGGATGCCATTTCCTTCTGCAAGGGATCTTCCCTACCCAGGAATGGAATCCACGTCTCCTATGTCTCCTGCTTTGCAGGAAGATCCTTTACCCACTGCGCCATCGGGGAAGCCCTTATACCTATATAGGTAACCCTAAGTAGAACACTGTTTCGTTTGCCAGCTTTTGAATCTTACACTCATGCCTGTTAAGTCACTTTAGTCGAGTCCGACTCTTTGCTACCCCATGGACTGTAGCCCTCCAGGCTCCTTTGTCATGGGATTCTCCAGGCAAGAATACTGGAGTGGGTTGTCACTTCCTCCTCCAGGGGATCTTTCCAACCCAGGAATGGAAACCCTGTCTCTTGTGTCTCCTGCTTTGGCAGGAGAGTTCTTTACCGTTAGCACCACCTGGGAAGCCCCTAAATATAATCAAATGGTATATTTGATAGTGACTTTATTTTTCACTCAAAATTATGTTTTTGCTTAATTAATCCATAATGTTATATTTAGCTATGTCTATTCATTATAAGATTTTGCCACAACTTATTTATATAGGATATATATATGTGTGTGTGTGTATATATATCTCCTACTGTTGATGGATATTTGGGCTACAGTTTTTACAATATGATCAAAATTTCTATAAACACTGTTTTACATTTTCCTGAATTACATGTAACAATTAACTTAGGGTGCAAGAATTCCTCTAAAGTGTATATATTCTAATGAAATCACTGGATTGTAGGAAATGTACACTTTCAGGTTTATAAGGAAAGCTAAACTATTTTCTGAAGCAGTTGAAATAATTTATATTCCCACCAGCAGCAAATAAATGCTGCTTATTACTAAACAGCTTACCTGTGACATTGTCTGACTTAGAAATTTGCCTTTCTTATTGCTTAAAATCATTTCCCATATTTTTTTAACTTGTATTTTCCTGATTACTAGTGAGGTTGAACATCTTATCATATATCTAAGGACTCTGTGTTTAGGATCATTGGAGCTGGCCCTTTTGTGGAATATCTGTACATTTCTTTTGCTGATTTCCTGGTGATTGGTTGTCTTATTGATTCCGGGGAGATTTTAAAATATGTTTATATATTTTAGAATATGTACATGTATTACCTTAGAACAATGGGCTTCCCAGGTGGCTTAGTGGTAAAGAATCAGCCTGCCAATGCAGGAGACACAGATTCTATTCCTGGATCATTTTATATATATATATATATATATACACACACACACACACACACACACACACACACACACACACATATTTATTCTGGATGCTAGTCCTTTGTTGGTTTCCCCTTGTATCCTTCTGGGAGTTTTACAGTTTCAGGTCTTATGTTCATGTCTTTGTCTCTTTTGAATTAATTTTTGTATATGGTATAAGATAATCCCAATGTTCTTTAATCTATAGTTCCTCTTTTTTGGCTTTATTTTGGGTTATTATATTTTTAGCAATTACATTTTATCCTTCTTGTTGGCTTACTTGTATTTTTTTAGTAGTTACTTTAGGGTGTTTGCTGTTTAGTAGCTAAGTCATATCTGGCTCTCTGTGACCCCAGGAACTGTAGCCCGCCAGGCTCCTCTGTCCGTGAAATTTCCCAGGCAGTCATACTGGAGTGGGTAGCCATTCCCTTCTCCAGAGGATCTTGCTGACCCAGGAATTGAACCTGGGTCTCCTACATTGCAGGCAGATTCTTTACCATCGGAGCCACCAGGGAAGCCCTTATTTCTTCCTAGTGCTTTCATAGACTTCTTCATTCTTACCTTTCAGCTCACTAGCTTGTTCTTCAACTGTCTTTACTCTCCTATCATATCATGCATTGAGTTCTTTATTTCAAATTTTTATTTATGCTATAGTATTTCCACTTGGTTATACCATATAACTGCTAGCTCTTTCTTTATGTTAATAATATCTTCCTCATCTTTCTGAAGATGACTATAATGCTCACTTTAAATCTCTAGCTAATTAAGTGTTATTTTTCAGGTATAAGTTTCTCAGTTTGTTTTTTTTTTTAATCCTGGTATCAAACATCTTGTTAGTGTGCCTGTGAGCTCACAGTCTTTCGGAGTACTCACTAGCCTTCATGAGAAGGTTAAATTTCAGGTTAACTGTTACCCTTGTGGTAAATTTAAGGATAAGGGTAGAGTGGGGAAGCCATCCCAGGAGGGGTGTCAAGACTCTCCATTGTCTCTTTATTATTCCTCTTCCCCACAGTTGACACTGTTCTCTGGCTAATTTTGTCATGCTTTCACTTAGGGGGCTGCTTTTTCTTTTTCCTTTCCTTGTAACATGCTAGATCTCTGTATCAGTCCAGGAAGAATCATTTGAAGGAAATATATCTATTTCTCTATATTAAGGGATTTGTTATAGTGATTCAAGCCTACACAGTGGAAAAGAGCTGGTTAAACTGTCTCTGCAAGGCTGTTGTCTTCATTTCTGATGCTAGAGTTTGAAGCCTGTAGGGAAGTCAGTCAGAAGGGAAATGTGGATGTAAAGTCAGAGACAGCAAGGAAAATTTGGAACTTATAAGCATCAGCTGGAACCTGCAATGGTGGATGGGAACCCATGTCAGTTCCCACTGCTTTCAGTCTCAAGGCAGTAAGACACTGGGACCCTTCATTGTGGACCCAAACACATCTGACTCTTGAATCAGAAAAGATGAAGGAGGTTCTGGAGAGTCTGGATCATTTGATGTCCATGAAGTAAGCCAGCAAACTGGCAATGCTTATGAGTTTGGACAGCTCCTGGTTATCTTGCTTTTGTTTGAGAAAATAAACAAACAAGACAAAAACAACCAAACAAGAAAACAAAATAATCTGAGTGTTACTTCACTTCTACCATCCAATATTACGCAAAAGTCTAACTGGAAATACAGAGAAAAGAATTCTTGGCAATGCAGTTCGTACTAGCCAAGTTGATACATTCCAAAGCCACCACAACCTCAGCATATGGCAAGTGATTAACTTTATTGGTAATGTTGTTTTGCTTTTCTGGCAATATGTTTCACACAGCTCTCTTCTTTTCTGACAAATCATTCTGAGGAGAAAGAGACAATTAAGATTATGCTCTGATCATAGGATTTTTAAAGAGTTCTTTATTGTACATTTCAGCCTAGGCATAAGAGTAGATGCGCATTTAAGGAAAGCTGGTTGCCTGAACTGCTCCTAAAGATAAGAAGATATAGCTATACCTTGACCAACACCTGCTCTTATTAGTACAAAATATCATTCACCTAAGAATATCATTCTTTCCTTTGGATCCACAAATTAGAAACCAAGAGGGAAAAAATTCACAACTCTCCTATGCCTTTAATTTCTGGCACTGGCTTGTGACTGGTTAGTGCAACTTAATAACATCCATCCTGGTCAATGTACTTCTATGTTGAATTTTCCACAACATACTTCTATGTGGCTCTGTAATACTAGGCCACAGGAAATCCAGGAAAATAAAATATAGTTGAAATTTTATTCTTATTTGGACATAATAACTGAATTTAAACTCCCACAAATGACTAAAATTAAAGCCTGTAGGGAAGTCAGTCAAAATACCAATAAATATAGTACTTATACCATAAATAATGATGTATTAAAATTGTTTATTTTACTCAATATTTGGATCTTTCTTAGAAGTCACAGAGCATGCTGGTGAAATAGTTATTATAAAAATGCTCCTAAATTAAGTAAAAAAAGATAGAGAGAGAAAGCAAGAGATGTCAATGCTCTTGCTGTAAACTATTTGGGGAAGATATTTTGGAAGATAAGTCTTCCAAATTAAGGACAGGCCAGATATTATGCTCTTTCATTGTCTTAGAAGATCTGAGAGACTAAGTAATCAAAATTGAGCAAAGAAGAAGAGTCTTCAAAACTTTAAACTTCACAAAGAAGTTTACCAGCTAGAAGGGGACAAGTGTATTGACTGATTTTCCTGAAAAATGACAATGTCTTGACAATGGCTATGAAAGCTTGATGACCCTTAACATCTCATGAAACAAAGGAGTCAGTAAAACAAGGTGAAGATGTTAAAGGGGGAGCATAAGAAACACAAAAGAAAGATGTCAAGGTGACAAGTTAAACATAATCCACGGAATAAGAAACGTCAGAAGCCTCCTCCACAGTACACCTACAAATATCTGCCCTTTTGTTAATACATAAAAGAGAGCCTCTCACTGTAACCCCTTCACTTCCTCATGAGGGTAAATTAGATGACTAGGCAGGGTGAGGGTGCCTAGCGGGAGAGATTTTACTGGGCAGCCAACTGGACAACGCATCCAGTGAACTGCATTTTACATTAACCAGTCTTTTGTTTGTTACTTCCAAATCCTGGATATTCAAGTCTTTCGACTGTACCTCATTTCTCCTGTATCACTCCACTCACAAAATCACAAAGGGGTTAATAGATTAAAGTAGGCATATTCACTGAATAAACCTTTTGTTTGTTAGGGAAGTATGGTACAGGATCCACTTTGACCCGAAAGCTTCTAATTTAAGCCAACTTTCAAAGACAGAAGGTAATCAGATTCTTGTGGTATCTTTGATTATATGAGACCTTACTCAAATTTGTAATCTACAAATGAGAGCCACAGATCTCTCATGACCTTGGATGTCTGTGACCTGGCGCCAGTGGAGGACACACTATGATCTCAAAGAGTCCACCCATTTGTCTTGGTATTAAATTCCACCATAGCCGAGAGCCTTTTAAGTTTTGTTTCTACCTAGTAGTAAAAATAGTATTATAGCAAATACCACAATGGGATACAAAAAACAATGTCTAAATAAGTTATTCATATCAATTTCTCTAATGAAGAATTGCTATAGTTAATTAGTTTCCAAGGCAAACCATTCAATATCACAGCAATCCAAGTCTATGCCCCAACTAGTAAGGCTGAAGAAGCTGAAGTTGAATGGTCCTATGAAGACCTACAAGACCTTCTAGAACTAACACCCAAAAAAGATGTCCTTTTCATTATAGGGGACTGGAATGCAAAGGTAGGAACTTAAGAAACACCTGGAGTAATAGGCAAATTTGCCCTTGGAGTACAGAATGAAGCAGGCAAAGGCTAATAGAGTTTTGCCAAGAGAACACAATGGTCGTAGCAAACAGCTCTTCCAACAACACAAGAGAAGACTCTACACATGGACATCTCATACACTAGTAATGTTCAAAATTCTCCAAGCCAGGCTTCAACAGTACGTGAACTGTGAACTTCCAGATGTTCAAGCTGGTTTTAGAAAAGGCAGAGGAACCAGAGATCAAATTGCCTACATCCATTGGATGATCAAAAAAGTGAGAGAGTTCTAGAAAAACATCTATCTCTGCTTTATTGACTATGCCAAAGTCTTTGACTGTGTGGATCATAATAAACTGTGGACAATTCTGAAAGAGATGGGAATACCAGACCACCCGACCTGCCTCTTGAGAAATCTGTATGCAGGTCAGGAAGCAACAGTTAGAACTGGACATGGAACAACAGACTGGTTCCAAATAGGAAAAAGAGTATGTCAAGGCTGTATATTGTCACCCTGCTTATTTAACTTATATGCAGAGTACATCATGAGAAACGCTGGGCTGGAGGAAGCACAAGCTGGAATCAAGATTGCCGGGAGAAATATCAATAACCTCAGATATGTAGATGACACCACCCTTATGGCAGAAAGTGAAGAAGAATTAAAGGGCCTCTTGATGAAAGTGAAAGAGGAGAGTGAAAAAGTTGGCTTAAAACTCAACATTCAGAAAATTAAGGTCATGGCATCTGGTCCCATCACTTCATGGGAAATAGATGGGGAAACAGTGGAAACAGTGTCAGACTTTATTTGTGGGGGCTCCAAAATCACTGCAGGTGGTGACTGCAGCCATGAAATTAAAAGATGTTTGCTCCTTGGAAGAAAAGTTATGACCAACCTAGACAGCATACTAAAAAGCAGAGACATTCCTTTGCCAACAAAGGTCCTTCTAGCCAAAGCTATGGTTTTTCCAGTAGTCATGTATGCATATCAGAGTTGGACTATAAAGAGAGCCGAGCACCAACGAATTGATGCTTTTGAAATGTGGTGTTGGCGAAGACTCTTGCGAGTTCCTTGGACTGCAAGGAGAGCCAACCAGTCCATCCTAAAGGAAATCAGTCCTGAATATTCATTGGAAGGACTGATGCTGAAGCTGAAACTCCAATACTTCGGTTATCTGATGAGAAGAACTGACTCACTTGAAGAGACCCTGGTGCTGGGAAAGATTGATGGTGGGAGGAGAAGCAGACAACAGAGGATGAGATGGCATCACCGACTCAATGGACATGAGTTTGAGTACACTCCGGGAGTTGGTGATGGATAGGGAGGCCTGGCGAGCTGCAGTCCATGGGGTTGCAAAGAGTCGTACACGACTGAGCAACTGAACTGAACTGAACTGATAGTTAATGAATGAGGATCAAAAGAAGGAAAAGTCTTCAATGAAGAGTTGAAAGAAAGAGATGAAGAGTTTGGAGAGGAGGCAACAATTATTTCCTTAACAAATTCCATTTACATAATTTTTCCTTTTCTGGACTTCAGGGGATGAGTTAATTATTCCCTCAGTTGACACATTATCATCACTGCTCAAAGCAAGAGTTCTTTTTTATTTTTTTCTCTTTTTTTTTTTTTCTGTTTCTCATTCCCATTCCTTCTCCCCACAGGCAGCCATTTTTATTGTATTCAACATGTACCTTTTGGTTTGTACATGTTCTTGTAAAATGCATGTGTTTTTGCTTGCATTTAATTTATATAAATAATATCGTGCTTTGTGTTTCTATTTACTTTAAAATTTTCTTTTACTTAGGACCATATATTTAGGATTCATCCATGTACTCTGTGGGCTTCCCATGTAGCTCAGCTGGTAAAGAATCTGCCTGCAATGTGGGAGACCTGGCTTCGATCCCTGGGTTGGGGAGATCCCCTGGAGAATAGAACAGCTACCCACTCCAGTATTCTGGCCTGGAGAATTCCATGGACTGTATAGTCTGTGGGGTCACAGAGAGTTAGACATGACTGAAAGACTTGCACATGTGCTGTGTGGTGGCTTCCCTCGTGGCTCAGCGGTCAAGAATCCTCCTGCAATGCAGGACACATGAGTTCAGCTCCTGGGTCAGGAAGATCCCCTGCAGAAAGGAATGGCTACCCACTCCAGTATTCTTGCTTGGGAAATTCCATGAACAGAGGAGCCTGATGGGCTACAGTCCATGGGGACCCAGGAGAGTCAGACATGACTTAGCACCTAGAGCAACAACAACATGTACTATGTATATATTTAGTCCCTTGCTTCTAACTACCATACAGTGTGTATATTTTCCTTGTGATACATTTCCTTAATGACGAATAATTTCCTCTATGCAGTCTTTCAGTGATGTGCACCCAGATTACCTCTAGTTACCTCACTCCAAAGGGTGCCGAAGTCAATGTTCATGTATGTGATCCTTAAGAACCTGTGTAAGAATCTCTCTGGACTCTCTAATTTTACCCCAGGAGTAGAATTGCTGGTGATAAGGCTAGACTATATTTAAAACACTCTAGTCTGGGGGTTGGTAGCCCCTTTTTCTTATATGTAAATTTGGTGTTGTCATTATCATCACCATTTAACAGCTGAATAAATGGAGAGATCAGATTTTGAGCTGGCCACAGTCACTCAGTGAGTCAAGAGTGACACTTTCTCTTCTGACTACAGCGTTCTTCTCTTAGCATTATGTCACGTTGCCTCCACAAGCTTGTCCTATTCTGAAATTGGGAAGTGGGTTAGATTTGTTTTATTACATTTCCTGGGGACTGTCTAACGCTCCTTCATTTGTGATTATACTGTAATTAGCAAGGTTAGAGAAGGGAGATATACTGATCCCTTTTGGCTGAAAGCAACTCTAACTGATCTCATTTAACTGTTTCCTGGTGGACTAGAAGTAAGGCCTGTGTATTAAAATCAGGGACAGTCAAACACAGGCAACTTGCTGGCAAAGATCTTAAGGTGAATTTTTAAGATAATGAAGATGGTTGACTTCTGAAGATTTGTCAAAAAAAGGGTAATAACATTTTTAATTAGTACCCCTTGTATATGAGACACACGGAAAGCCTGATGTCACAGGCTTATGAGGGGGAGACTAGGTTTAAATCTACTGGGAAAAGAAAATAGAATAAAGCCATCTTATGATAGAGTTCTCAGAAGTATTTCATAAATACTTAGTGTTAATAATCTGAGTGTTAGAACAATTAGATTTTGTAGCTGACTCAGTCATTCTGTGTGTATTGTTTTAATGTTATTCCACACAGAGCTGTCACATTCTTCTGATGTTGTCGCATGGCAGCCCCAGTGAGCACACTGCAACACCTCTTATCAAGGCGAGGTCTCAGCCCCTAAGAAAACCTGATACAGTCATTCCAGACATTCTTACATGGACATTTCTGTCTTTAACAGGGGCTTTGAATTTCATGCTAAATCAAAGATTCCTCCAATTTCAACTCAGGGAGAGGGAGGAGAAGGCTTCTTTTAGAGTCCCCTGGGATGCAGGTGTGTGTATTTGGGGAGTTGAAGGTTTTAAACACTGTAATCCTTTTCCCAAGAGATTCTTATCCCAAACTCAATGGTTTCTATTCATCCTCATAATTTAGGAAAATTTGCTCTTTGACTCTTTGGACAATAGCAACATCACCAGTCACTTGAGCAGATGTCTTGTACAGAATTTGTAAAACAAACACTAGAAAACTAGGTGTAGGGGTAGGCCAGATTAGAATTTCAGAAAAAATTCCTCTTAAGTTCTCTCAATTGCCATGACATTTTTATTTTTCAAAAAGTCCACTGGAAAAACCGAGCTAATTTTAGGCTAGAGGCCTGGGTAGTAATTATGCTTTTTACTCTAAACAGTCGTAGGTATTTGGACACATGATGGTGGGCTTTAGTTGGAGTAGACAAATGCCAAGATCTTGTCTAGTTCATAAGCTGTTAAAGTATTAAACCTAGAGGAAAAATCAAATTACAATAGGAACTTAGAATATTATGCCTCTGCTTGCCCTCATTTTTAAATTTTTTCGATCAAGTCCGTAAAATAACATTTTTTGTCATTTTGACATTTCTTTTTATGAGTTAATATTCCCCAGAACAGAACTATTGATACCTGTGGAGGCACTGTGCTAAGAAGCAGATCAGGCCATGGGGATATGGTTCTGGTCCCTTTTGGACTCGTTTGGAGAACAGTGGTTTTCATACTTTAGCAGCATCACCATCACACAGATTGCTAGGTTCTGCCCCCAGAATTGCTGATTCAGGAGATCTGGGGCAGGATCTGAAAACTTTATTTCTAACAAATTTTCAGGTGATGTGTTGCTGTTGGTCTGGGACTACAGGGTTCTAGAATATCATTTGCCCAGTGTTGAGGCAGTGATCTGATCCCTCCATGTCAATATCATCCCCAGGTTATACAATAGGTGATGGGCAGCCTTTGCGATGATACCATGACCTTCTAGTTCAGATTCCAGAAGACTGTTTTCCGGTAATAATCACCACACACACACCATCAACACAGAAAATGGAGAATAGGGCAAATTCATATACAGTCACTCAATTTCTCCACTCTTCCTCTCTGCATGGTTCAAAACTGTCGACAGTCTGGTTTACTATTTGGCCAAAAATTATTTTAAATGCTTGGTATATTTTGGATGGCATCTCATCGGTTTATAGAAGAATTCAACAGAAATATCACAAATCAGAGTTCAGATATGTTCTCCCCTCTCTCTGGAGTAGCTGGTATCTATTGAGCATTTTCTGTTTACTGTGAAATGTGTTATTAATTCTATTTGCAGGATCTTATGTAACCCTTGAGACAATCCTATTAGATGAGTGTTTTTTAATCCTATTTCATAGATGGGGAAATCTTTACATTGAGAGGCAAAGTAACTTCCCTCAGGTTACTCAAAAAAGAAGTGGTGGAATCAAGATTTGCAGTAGCATCTTGCCTCCAAATATATAATTCTGGAAAAATGAAACATTCTACCATTTACATTCTGTAAAATGGGACCTGCTGCCCAAAGATAATGTGGGAATTAATGAGACAGCAGAGAAGGCAATGGCACCCCACTCCAGTGCTCTTGCCTGGAAAATCCCATGGACGGAGGAGCCTGGTAGGCAGCAGTCCATGGGGTTCCATAGAGTCGGACACGACTGAGCAATTTCACTTTCACTTTTTATTTTCATGCATTGGAGAAGGAAATGACAACCCAACCCACTCCAGTGTTCTTGCCTGGAGAATCCCAGGGATGGGGAGGCCTGGTGGGCTGCTGTCTATGGAGTCGCACAGAGTCCGACAGGACTGAAGTGACTTAGCAGCAGACTTGTCAGGGGCCACAGAGAAAGGACACATTATGCCTACAAGATATTACACTTTGTACTATTTATTTACTACAACAAATCAAATGGCTACATTCTGTAAACTTATCTTCTTTTACTTTCTTTGTATGTCTGATCCTTAAAGAATTATTTTTATGTACTTCTCAAAATGGTCATGCATTCCTTTTTCTTGCTGATATTCAATGGAACTACTCAAAATTACTTTGTTTCTAATGTGTAACCAATCCTAAAGGCAGATGTTCTGAGGTCACCAGAGACCAGTAGAAAGAGTTCACTTAGAATTCGAGCTCCACTCCAGTTTGCTGCTGCTATCTGTGGTTCAGGTGGTCACTATCTCCTGCATTTAACATTGGATGGTGTTGAGCTTCATCAGAAGGACTCCAATTTATCTCCACCACAGTATAGGATGGATGATTTTCATTTTCACAAACCCAGACTTGAGAGAAATCTGTAAATATTTTCCAAGGATGCAGGAAAAATGATTGCCCGCCTTTTTTCTCCCTAATTACAAAAACTATAATAATGAACAGAATGTCTGTTGTCTTACTCACCGGTAGCAGATAAGATAGACTGCGGGTTATGAGCAACTCACAGGAAACTTGCTGTAACTCTACCTTTTTACTCTCAATCAGGAAAGCATTTCAGAAAGCAAGTGAGTAAGCCTGATGATCATCATAGGCATTATCTGCAATCTAATCTATTTTTTTTTTAAAGTCATCTCCAAAGAGCAGCACTTCACCTGATCGCCACTCTGGTTGAGAACCACAGGATAAGATGATTTTCAGATCTCTTCCAACACAAACACCTTTGTGGCCTTGAAACTTTTGTCCGATAGACTTTCACAATGGTCTTTCTGGATCAACTGCTTGGAAGATAAGTTACACAGCACCATTACTTCTAAGTTCTGTTCAGTTTGCTAATCTAAAAGGAAAAGTTGTTGTAGCAATTCCTTGAAAAAATTTAAGAACATCCCTGAGAATAAAATTGCCAGTTTCATCACTGCTCCTGCAGGATCCTGAGGGGTGTGGAAAACGTCATGCTGCCAGTGTCATCTGGCTTAAGAAGATTATTGTCATCTGAAGCAAAGATGGCCTTGGTCCTGGTTTGGAGGAAAAGACAGAACCCACTGATTCCTAGGAGCCCAAATCCTTTAAGTTGAAAATCTTTCAGGTTAAAAAGCTATCTACTTTCATTTTTACATTCAGCATTTCCCCCTACTTGTTTAAACCCTTTGGGTTTTTAAAAACCATACTTAGGAAATTTATAGAAAATGTTTTTAACCTCCATAAGGACATTGAAATTTTTGTTACAGCTTTCTTTTTAAACATTTTAACCAGTTAGTGTTTATTGTATTTATTCTGGCACAAAGTCTTCAAAAACAGGATATTCTCCTTAAGTCCTACTTTAGCTATAATGTGGCAAATCATAGGCAGGTTTTTCTAATTTTTTATATGAAAGCGTTGGAATTTCCACAGCTTATGTTCCAAGCCAACAAAAATACACAGAGGGAATTTTTGAAATCAGTTGATTTACTTCACAACATTACTTCTTACAAATATAGTTACTAATCAGGGCAGTGAACTTTAAGTGTGATTTGGAAATGCAAAGTTTGTTCTGTGAAATCAGAAGCAAAAGGATAAAAATAGTTTGCATCTGACAACACCACATCCCAGGAAAAGGTAATGACTTCGTTATCTCCAAGGCTTTCCTGGACAGCCAAAAAAGATCCAGGAAGACCAAAAAAAGTCCACGGTTGAGCTGAACTGAGATTGTCCACAGTTGAACTGAACGGTGCTAGCACAAAGAGGGCACTTAAACAGGGAATCAGAAAACTTCACTCTAGTCCTAGCTTTCCTATTACCTAGCTGTGTGTTTTTGAGGAAGTCAGTTTACCTCTCTGACTCTCAGTTTCTTCCTCCATCTAATGAAGATAAAAATACTCACCCTGAGGATTGTTAGAAGGCTCACGTGAGATAAAACATATTAAAGAATTAACAAAAATTAGAAAGCACTTTACAAATATGAGATATATTTATAAAATATTTCTACAATTCAATTAACCTTTGAACATGGGATGTTTAAATTGGATAAGATGGCAAGACTAATGGGGGTATTTTAGCTCATCAGGATATGATGTTTCTTTCATTGGTACTTATTGGTACTGCATAAAGAGCCCCTCTTACTACTAAGAGTGTCATTTGCCTCAGATGTGTTATAAAAAGTGAGGGACTTTAGTTTCAGGGAGGCCCATAACAGATGGATTATTTAGAAGTCCTAAAAGAGACTTGCTACAAACGTGGTGGTTACGAAACCAGCTGAGAGAAGTATGCCTGAATCTTCTTAGGATCCAACCAGAGCAGCATCAGAATGCTTAGAATTTTGAAATGGACAATGAGGGGATTGCTTAAGTTAGAATAGAAAGGATGGATAACACAGAAACAAAATCTTGACATCGGAGGGCACCTTAATGGTCACCCAGTTGAATACCTCATAGAAGCAAAACTTGACCTCTAGCACATTTTTAGGAGGTGTCACCCAACCTTGCTTGACAACTTGCAGTGACTAGGAGTTGGTTAATTCCTAAGGAGATCCATTCCACTGCTGAAAAGATTTAGCAATTAGAATGTCCTTCTCCACAATGAACTTAATAGGGTTGTTTTTCAATACTGTGCATGCTAAGTCACTTCAGTTGTGTCCAACTCTGTGAAAACTTGTAGACTGTAGCCCAGCAGGTTCCTCTGTCCATGGGATTCTCCAGGCAAGAATACTGGAGTGGATTGCCACGCCCTCCTCCAGGGGATCTTCGCCATCCAGAGGCTGAACCCACAGTTCTTATGTCTCCTGCATTGGTAGGTTCTTTACCACTAGTGCCGCCTGTGAAGCCCATATTCTAATATTGTTACATGTTGTTTACACAGCACTTTGCTGTTTATAATTAGAAAGATTTCATACCATCACTTTTGATTTGATAATCATAAAAGTCATGTGAATCACTTGAAATACTATTATCCCTATTTGAGCATGTGTAAATAAAAGTACTCCTTGGAGGAAAAGCTATGACTAACCTAGATAGCATATTAAAAAAACTGAGACATTACTTTGCCTACAAAGGTCCATCTAGTCAAAGCTATGGTTTTTCCAGTAGTGTTGTATGGATGTGAGAGTTGGATCATAAAGAAGGCTGACACTGAAGAACTGATGTTTTTGAACTGTGGTGTTGGAGAAGACTCTTGAGAGTCTCTTGGACTGCAAAGAAATCCAACCAGTCCATCTTAAAGGAAATGAGTCCTGAATATTCATTGGAAGGACTGATGCTAAACCTGAAGCTCCAATACTTTGGTCACCTGATGCAGAGAGTTGACTCATTAGAAAAGACACTGATGCTGGAAAAGATTGAAGGTGAGAAGAGAAGCGGAGTTGGATCGATTCAATCAACATGATTTTGAGTAAGCTCTGGGAGATGGTGAAGGACAGGGAAGCCTGGCATGCTGCAGTCCATGGGGTCACAAAGAGTTTGACATGACTGAACAACAACAACAAACAAAAATGCAGGCTTCCCTGGTGGCTCAGTGGCAAACAATTCACCCACAATGCAGAAGCTGCAAGAGACGTGGGTTCAATCTCTGGGTCAGGAAGATCGCCTGACGAAGGGCATGGCAATCCACTACAGTATTCTTGCCTGGAGAATCCCATGGACAGAGGAGCCTGGCGGGCTATAGTTCAAAGGATTGCACAGAGTCAAACACGACGGAATCGATTTAGCATGCGTGCATGCAAACAACCTTGTGGAGAGACTAGCTATGTTTGTGCAAGGTTGCACAATTCCTAGATGGAGCAGTGGATTTGAATTCAGGACTAATGAGATCTGAGTCAAGCTCTCTTTCAAACTGTTATTTGTTTATTCAGCATTAATTTACTGAATCACTACTATCTACCGGTCACTATATTAAGTGCTGAGGATCTACCAGTGAACAGGACACACACACTCCTGGACTTCCTGCAGCTAATAATCTATCAGTTACCTATCAAAAAGCTCTACACTTAGCCTTTGATATAACACAGAGCAGCAAGTATATTCCTTCATCTGCACATCAGTCATTCAATTATCACATGATTTCGTGTGTGTCTTATCCAAACTAAATATCCAATTCTTTCAACAGCTCCTACCAGGCCAGGGATTTTGTAGTCATTTGTCAGCCTTATCACTTTCTTCTAGACACCCTCTATTTTGTCAGCCCTTCACATAAGGACTAGAACCTTGAACTGACACCTCTGCTCCCAGTATGGTCTTAGAGACTATGACCTCAGACGACATGAAGGTTGAACGCTATGAGTGCACCTTGAGGTTATCAATATCTATTTTGCTTTCTCATGGCACTTTTGGCCTGTGTACACATTGTGATTCTCTAACACCATCAGACAATCTTCCTATGATAACCATCAAGTCAAATCTCTTCCATATTTTATTCAAGACTTTGATGTTCACATTTTTGCAGGACTTTAATGCATTCCCATTACATTTCACTTCATCATCTGGACAATTATTACATCTTTTAGGATTGTCCTTATCTTGATTCTGTCATTTCTAAGGTTAGCTATCTTTATCTTGCATTATGAATGCCAGATAATCATATGTTAATGATAAAAAAGAAATGGCATCCAACTCAAAGATACCATGAGGGACTTTACTGAAACAACTATGAACTAATTCAATAGATTAGATATTTCTCCAATGTTCCCAGCCTGGAATCCTATTCAAGCTTGAAACTGAAGTTATTTGCTATGACTTGTTCCTGGTGATAACATTTTTGGGATCCTATTGTTCACTTTTGTGTTTACAGCCCAGAGAATTACATTGAAATTCCATAATTCCCTTTCTATCTCTTCTGAGTTAAGCAGTCAACCTACATAGTTCTTGTCGTCTTCTTCCATGACATGAGCTTGTAAAGGACCTGTAGATTACTTATTCATCAGCTAATTTTGCCTGAAACTACTTTTCTGATCCTTAGCTATTTGGCAGATGAAGTCACACTTACATGCTATTACAGTCAGTAGCTGCTTCCACTTCTTTTTCTCCCCTTATCCTTGAATGGGAGCCTCATCTGCACCCAAGAGGAGGTCCAGAACCTCTCCAGCCATGCTGCTGCTGCTGCTAAGTCGCTTCAGTCATGTCCAACTCTGTGTGACCCCATAGATGGCAGCCCACCAGGCTCCTCTGTCCCTGGGATTCTCCAGGCAAGAATACTGGAGTGGGTTGCCATTTCCTTCTCCAATGCATGAAACTGAAAAGTGAAAGTGAAAGTGAAGTCATGTCAGACTCTTAGCGACTCCGTGGACTGCAGCCTACCAGACACCTCCGTCCATGGGATTTTCCAGGCAAGAGTACTGGAGTGGGTTGCCATTGCCTTCTCCCTCCAGCCCTGAGGAACAGTTATTAGTTCCAAATCTCAGTTATGGTCTTCCTCTGTCAAAAGGCACAGAGCTGTTTATTGTACACATCCCTGGGAGTCAGTGAGCTTGGGATTTTTGTGTGTGTGTGTGTAGAATCCAACATTTTTTCTCATGCAATAGTTACATATTATTGCTAACCTTTTGGGATCTTCTTTTCCAAATTTTAATTTAAACTATTTATGGTTGCACTTTTTTGGTAATTGCTAAGTGTAAACCATGCATTAGACATTGGGAAGGCAGAAGTAGTTCTGCCAGTTCTTGTCTGGTCAGGGACCATGATAGGAATTGATGTTCTGAAGAAGGAGAAAGACTTGCACATGTATAATACAAGGAAGTGGTTGTTCTGGTTTCTTTCTGATGGGGAAACTTTTGCAAAAACTTAAGTATGTATGTGCAAGGCAAAAACAGCTATTAAAAAATATCCTTTAAGTCATTTTATTGGAGGGGGAAAAGAACATAAAATTATCGTTCTCATCTCTTATGTAAGAAAAACAAATTATTTTTCTTGTTTTTATTGTATAAGTCTCATAGTCTAAGAGACTTACCATTTCAGAGGAATTCCATACATTTGTATTTAAGACTCTCAATTATCCAGTGACTGAACCGAGAATTGGTAACTTTTCTAAAACAAAAGAAGAAAATTATTTCTCTTCTTTTTGTAGGATTCCTTCATTCTCTACTCAAGAAAATAATTTCAGAAACTTGATGTTTGTTGTCCAAAAACCTATTTTGTGAATAAAAAGCATAAAACTCAGAAGCTATGCTGTCTCCCTTTTTAAAAATAATAAATCAAAAGAAAGGATCTTTTCCTTTTGCTTGCATGAGAAAATGTAGTCTCTGTTTTAGAATTGCAAATATATCTTCATAATGGAGAAAAATCAGTTCACATGACATAGTGCTTGTTCAGCCACTTCAAGAACTAGAGTGTAACTTACTATTTCTCTGACTCTCTTCTCCCCTGTTAGATTCAGAAAGCCTCATTCTGAAACAAGCATTAGCATTTATCTATCAAGCAAGATATCCTTTTGGAATGAAAAGCGAGAAAAAGTTTTAATTTTATAGCCATGGAAGGGTTTTCTTTTTCTATGATGGAGAGAGCAGTTTCGGTACTGAGCGCCATGGAAGGGGTTAACGCTGGACTTGGCTGGGTGTCAGTTAAACTTTTTTTCTGGCTCTGCTCCAGGTTTCCCCTTGAAGGGATTTCCCTCCGCCTCTGCAACAAGACACTTTATAAAGAGCCGACTTTCTATTTCATTCCTTACCAAACCTCACTGGCTTTAGGAGCTCAAGACCCTTCCCAGGCACCTTCAGGAGGGACAGAAAGAAGCATTTTGGAATAATTTTCTCTTAAGAGCAGCAACTTAAAATGCTTAGGAAGATGTTTGTGATCTTTGGAGCCTCAGATGTACTTTGGATGGTGTTTGCAGTTTGTAAGTTCTTCTCCTTGATTTGTTCCAAATGCTAGCATTCCATTTTAGCCCTGACTTTGGCTTCAGTCAGTTTTGTTATGATAGTAAAGAAAGGCAGAAGGATTTTTAAAGAGTGGGAAAACTTTACCTAACTTTTAATATACTATTGACTATTGCTATTAATTTATACCATTATATTGTTATAGTTAGAGCAGCAAAGTTGATAGTTTTTGGATTTTTGCAATGTTCAATGAGTAATTGGATTCTATCTCTAGGAAGGTCTGTCTTTTTAGCGTCCTGTACTTGATAATGAGATCAAAGTTGGCTATTAAAACAGCTGATAAGCGGGCATTAAGGTCGGAAGTGAAAGTTCTCCTAAGTGAAGATAATTTCAATACCTTCCTTTGGCAGGGACTCCAGTGCTGCCTTGCATTACTTAGAAGCAGTTTAGGAAAGAGACCAGCCAGATCTGGGTATTATACTAGAACAGAGAAGAAGGAGTAGAATACTAGACAAACGACTGGTAAGCTTGTTTTTCTCTTTCTGTTTTCATAGCTCAAGCTTCCCAAATCGACATATTCCCAAGTGAATCCAAAATTTTTGCGCAGATTGGTGACTCTGTTTCACTGACTTGCAGCACAACAGGCTGTGAGTCCCCATCATTGTCTTGGAGAACTCAGATTGACAGTCCACTGAATGGAAAGGTGAAAACTGAGGGGACCACATCCATGCTGATCATGGATCCTGTTAGTTTCAAGGATGAACACCAGTACCTGTGCACAGCGATTTGCAAGGATAAGAAACTGGAGAAAGCAATCCGAGTGGAGATCTACTGTGAGTACTTTAGTCAATATTTGATTTTCTCTCCATTTTGCTTTAAAATAAGTTTTTGAAAAGAATCAGTTCAGTCACTCAGTCATGTCCAACTCTGCGACTGCATGGACTGCAGCACGCCAGGCGTCCCTGTCCATCACCAACTTGCTCAAACTCATCTTCATTGAGTCAGTGATAAAATTACAGTTTTTTTTAATGACTAAAAGGATAGTTTTAAGAGAAAAAAATTTAAAAAGATGTTCTTGTCCAGATTCTTGGCTAGGGGACATACTACAAAAAGAAATTTAGAAGACAGCTGAATCTACCACCAGACTAGAGACCCAAATCTTGGCTTCTGCTTCCAACTCTGCCATGAATATGGTGACCATGGGTAAGGGGTAAGATTCAGCTTCTCTAGGCCTCAGTTTTCTTAGCCATAAAGTGAAGTTCTCTAAGGTTCTTTTATTTATTTATTTATTTTTTCTTAATTCTTTTCAGTTGGATTCTTACATGTTTACCTGTCCATGTGTCCAAATAATCTATAAATTCCATGCTTCAAGGATTTTCTATTTATTTATTCTAAAGCAATTTGGTACTTAAAATTAGTTTAAAGATTAAGTAGGAGAGCTATAATTATTAATGGGTTTCAGTACAAAACTTTCCCCCTTAGACGGAAGAAAAATATCTGCAAACTTTTCACTCATTTGACTTCAGCAGAGATAAATTTAGGAGATTTGATTTCTGTTTTTGTTTGGTGCCATTAAGTCTTAATGCTCAACAGCTCAAACTCAAGGGTATTTGGAAAATGAACTTGATTTGCCTAGTGAATGTGAATGAATAGCCTTTGTTTACTAGCCTACCAAAATGTATTTCAATCCATTCTCAAACTAGTAAAGAAAGGTAGAAAAAAAGAGTAAAAAAAAATAACCTGAAATACATCACTTGCATTCTGGTTACTGCTCCTGTCAGAAAACTGGAATTCTTGATAGTCATCTCTTCAGGAAAACATCATTTGATTATCTTTTCTAATTATGTTCTTTTCCTTTTGCTATAGCAGAGCTCAACTTGATCCAATAACCTTAACTGATTCTTCAATAATCCCATATGTTGCTAATGCTTCTCAAGAAACTGTGCTTGGCTGACTGTTTTCAATTATGCTGGTTGTACATGCAGAGTTTACATCTGTACAGCCTTCTGAGCTCCTTGAAAGGCCCTCTTATGTAAATACAGGGGAAAGTAGCCAGTTCTTGTATCAGCTGACAGCAAACCATATGAATTATAGGGGCATATCTTTCAGAATACAAGGGACAGAATTCTGGGTGGAAAAATGAAAAGTACTGTTTCTTCATACAGCAAATATTTGCCAGTTCCTCTGCCTCTCCTTGCAGGAACCATATAGTTGAAGATTTAAATAGAGAACAGAAGTTTCTTCTGGCTTTAATTATCTTGCCTGAAGTTTTTCTTTTTTTCCCCAAAAAGTCTGTCTTTCACTATGTTTAACAGTCCTGTCTCCATTCCACATTTGATTGTAAAATTCTTTGGAGTTGGGACCTTTGTATTCTTCTTATTTCACAGTCTTGAATCAAGACAATGTGTTATCATCATGGCGGTTTGCAATGGAAAGCAGCCTTGCAAAGAAAGCAATGGCTCACTGAACTAGTGTGTTCCCTGGCACTAAAAATTTCAAGTGGAATAGTAGGTAGATGTTGAGTTAGATATTTTGGGAGGCAAATCTTCCTTCCATAACTTAAAGATCACACAGGTGTACCTTTCTGGAGGATGAATGTCTTTCAGAGACACCATTTTCAGAAGCTAATTATTTAGAGCTGTTCTTTTCATTTCTTAGCCTATCTATCCCAGTAGTTATTCTTTGCCGTGACATTCTAAGCCTCAGGTTCCTTATCTATAAAATGAAGTATATCTGCCCTCACTAAAATAAAAGACTGTGATATAACACGATGAAATCTTGAGTTTAAATCCCAGCTTCACCATTACTAGCTGTGTGACCTTAGGAAAATTATGCAAATATGCTGAGTCTATGCTTTCATATCTACGAAATGTGGTATCTATTTCTTAGGGTTCTTGTGAGTATCAGATTAAGTCATCAATGTTAAATGAATAGCACAGGGATGGGCATGTATCAGTATTCAATAAACATAAGTTTCTTCTCCCTCCTTTTACTTTGGCAACATAAAACCCTTTGTATATGCAGAATCAGAACTGAAGAACTCTCTAACCGGTTGTTCTGATTTTGAACACACCCCAAACCATGAAAGGCTATTTAAACAATTCATTCTGCTGTATTAAGATTGTAGTCACAAAAATATTAGACTCAGATTACATTGATTTAAATCAGTAAGGGACTTTA
The DNA here is from genome assembly GCF_029378745.1 of Bos indicus. Classification (NCBI taxonomy): domain Eukaryota; kingdom Metazoa; phylum Chordata; class Mammalia; order Artiodactyla; family Bovidae; genus Bos; species Bos indicus. The sequence continues at coordinate 42,987,499 of NC_091762.1, read as the reverse complement.
CATAATATGAACAAAAAATCCACATGCATGTACTCGTTTGACCTTTGCAGCTTTCTCTAAGGATCCAGAGATTCATTTGAGTAGCCCCCCAGAGGTCGGGAAGCCAGTCACAGTCACATGTTCGGTGCCTGATGTTTACCCATTTGAAAGGCTGGAGATAGAGTTGTTGAAAGGCAACCGTCCCATGAAAGTACAGGACTTTCTGGAGCCTTCAGAAAAAAAGGCCCAGGAAACAAAGAGCCTGGACGTGACCTTCTCGCCTACTGATGAGGATATTGGGACAGCTCTTGTTTGTCAAGCTACATTACACATTTATGATGATGATTCTCCACCCAAAGTAAGGAAAACTACAAAAGAACTGGAAGTCTACAGTAAGTACTTGTGTCTGTCTATGGGAATATACTCTTGGAGGTACACAGCAATAAACTGAGCAGCTATAGTCAAGAAGAAACATGTTTGTAGTTTTTATACCATTTTGATTCACCGAGAGCATAATTCTTGTCAACTACGTAATTCAAAAAAAAGTGCACCCAATTAGGTTGAGAAAAGTTGAGCTTAAGTTCTGTCTCCATTAACCGTGAATTAGAGTCACTTAATTTCTCAGTCTATCAAAGGGGAATAATGATAATACCACCTGATTGGGAAGCTTCCCTGGTGGCTCAGTCGGTAAAGAATGCGTGCAATGCAGGAGACCAGGGTTCTATCCCTGGATTGGGAAAATCCCATGGAGAAAGGAATGGCAATCCCCTCCAGTACTCTTGCCTATTAAATCCCATTGACTATAGCCTGGACTCTACTTGGTGACTAAATCACCACCACCTGATTGGGTAGTGGGAAATAATAGGCTCAAGTGATAAAAAATTTTAAATTATGTTTTGTAAACTCTTATATCATGGCTTGAGATATCAAAGTATAGAAGTTTTATAAGCAGTATTTAGTCTGTGTGTGAGTGTATATGTGTGTGCACACCTGGACACGTGTGCATGGGGTGGGAGAGAGGAGATGAGATTTGATTGTCTCCATTCTCTCGGAGATGGCTGGGGGATTTGAGGCAGTCTTGTCATCCCAAAGTTGTGTAGGAGTGACTCACTGTGCTCTTTCTAGACTAAAATGCCCTGGTCTTCTCTAGACACCATAGTTAAAAGGAGCATTGCCTTCTACAACATGTCTAGCTGAGACAAAATGAGATGGAAAGGATTTTATCAATGCTTTGAGAAGAATAGTCAGAAATAGGAGATATTTTTCCTAGGAACATAAAACTTGGAAATGAGAGCTATAATTAAGTATCTGAATGGCTGTCATGTAGAAGTGAAATTTGGATTATTCTTTAGCAATAGAGGACTGAACTATGACCGGTGTATAGAAGTTAGTTACAAAGAGAAAGATTTCAGCTCAATAGAGGGAAAACGTTCTAACAATCAGAGCTGTCCAAAAATCACATGGACAATATTTCCTATAAGGCCGTGGACTGCCTTGTGCCCCAGAAGTACTGAAGCTGTCTTGCGTGAACATTTGGCGAGGAAGCTGAGCTGGAATTTGTACCTTACCTGGGAGATTGAATCACATAATTCTAAGGGTTTTTCTTAATTTCTGAGTGTCTATGGCCATCTGAAAACACCAACCATCAAAAAAAGTAACTCCATCAAATCAGTCAGAAACTGGATTGACTAATTTTCATGACTCAGCAATTCTTATACTAGTTTGGCAGAGTAAGTTTGTCAGATTGAGAAAGCTGTAAATACAGTCCATGAGAGTATTTACAGTCGCCCTGTGGGACCATTATGCTGCTTAGCAATGACTAATACTGTGCCCTGCCTTCTCAGTCTCCCCCAAAGACACAGCTATATCCGTGAATCCCTCCACAAGGCTGCAGGAAGGCGACTCCGTGACGATGACGTGTACCAGTGCAGGTCTACCAGCTCCACGGATTCTCTGGAGCAAGAAATTAGACAATGGGAACCTACAGCTCCTTTCTGAGAATGCAACTCTCACTTTAATTTCTATGAGGGCAGAAGATTCTGGGATTTATGTGTGTGAAGGAAATAACCCTGTTGGGAAAGACAGAAAAGAGGTGAAATTAATTGTTCAAGGTAAGCAAAATGTGAAAAAGGTGCTGTCATTGAGATTTAAGCAATAGTGAAATAGCTTCAATGTCAAAGTTACTTCGTTAAGTTTTATTGATGATCCATCTGACTGTTATGTACTTTAGCACAATTATATACTCACCTTACTCTAGTTTCTTGGAAATCTTTTCTGCCAGAGCTTCCATGGCTCTGCTGTTTTGGTTCTTTTCCATTGTTCATCATTCTTTCATTCGGAGAAGGCAATGGAACCCCACTCCAATACTCTTGCCTGGAAACTCCCATGGATGGAGGAGCCTGGTGGGTCGCTAAGAGTCAGACACGACTGAACAACTTCACTTTCACGCATTGGAGAAGGAAATGGCAACGCACTCCAGTGTTCTTGCCTGGAGAATCCCAGGGACGGGGGAGCCTGGTGGGCTGCCGTCTGTGGGGTCGCATAGAGTCAGACTTAACTGAAGTAATTTAGCAGCAGCAGCAGCAGCATTCCTTCATTGTCTCATCCCTTGAATTTTCCTTTTCTTTCTGCCCCTTGGGGGCTTCCCTAGTGACTCAGATGGTAAATAATCTGCCTGCAATGCAGGAGACCTGAGTTTGATCCCTGGATCAGGAAAATCCCCTGAAAAAGAGAATGGCTACCCACTCCAGTATTCTTGCCTGGAGAATTCCATGGACAGAGGGGCCTGGTGGCTATAGTCCATGGGGTTGCAAAGAGTCAGACACGACTAACACTCACTCTTTTTCTATCTCAGAGTTGCTTTTCCAGGAGTCATGAGTTTACCCATTAACACATGCAGCAACTGTAAAGAACAATCTGAGACTGTTCACCGTCAGGAAGTAGATCTTTAAATTCTCCATTCTCACACTAGTGTATAAGGAATTCAGAAACAGTGCTTATTGTTCTGAATGAAATTTCTCTTCAAAAATCTGATAACACATCAGTTTGTTATGGTAATTTGAGGAAAGCATTCTTTGGAAGAGACCATAATGGCCCTGTTAGACCAATCAAACCGAAAAAAATCTTCTGGCACGGATGAGAACCCTTCAAAATGTAGTGCCTTTGGATCATGTATATGCTGAGCTTTCTTCTGCCTCCAACTGGCTATTCATAAGGGCGAGTTTTCTGCGGAGTCTCATCTGTCACTTTCAGAAGTGCTCAAGGATTCCCACTTTCACCAGGGAAATAGAGTCAAGATCTGAAATTCCTTTTCTTCGGGGACAGTAGTCATCCCAAAGTAGCCAGGGTGCCCCACGGGGATAGCATTGGCAGCCAAAGAGATTGTCTAGATATTTGAGACTTAGGAATTGGACCCAGCATCTCAGTTTTCAGTCCCTGAATTCATTGTACTTTTGCATTGTGTTAAACAAATTTAAAAGGTGGCTTGCATAACACTTTAGTGCTTAGATTTTGACTTTGTTTTCAGTGTCATTCTGTGTGACTTTCAACAGTACAACTTTATTCTGTTGATATAGAAGCTCTAAGTACTGGTCCATTACGGGTACTGCTTCTAATCAGAAGGCATATTCATATGGCTTTTTTTCAGTACTTTTCTTAGATTTTATTTCCACATGAGGATATTTTGATTTAGTTGTTCAAGTTAAAAACTGGGGTCTTAAATCACCTGGTTCCAAGTCCTAATTTCACTACTTGCAAGCTGGGTGAAATTATCATTTTTCCTCAAGAAAAAAGGGGAGGAGGAAGAAGAGGAGGAAAGGAAGGAAAATAAGGAAAAGTAAAAACAGAAAATGAGAGTCAAGGAGAAGTAATGATACCAGATCCTGAAGTTGTATGGATTAAATGAGATAATATTAATATATGTAAAGTGGTTTAAATAGTGCTTGATACACTGGAACCTCATATTTTTTAGCCGTTGTTCCACAGTTATAGGAATTTGATAAATACATTTGAGTGGAGAATGAATTTTTGTTAGGGAAATATGCCAGTCTCCCTCTACAAATTTTTATCCTTATTCAATCTGTTTAATCAATGAATCACAGCGTCTTATGGGTTTGTTCTTGAAAGATGTGGTTCCCTTCCTGATAGTCTCAAAGTGGAAGGGAGTAATATGTTCTCAGCACAGATGTTAACTAAAAAGAGGCCAGAAAAAATAACAGTGTATTAAACTTTGGTGAAAGAAGAAAATTTATTTTATTTTTTTTTGTTCTTTTCTTCCCTCACCCCAGAGAAAAACTTTACTGTTGAGATCTCTCCTGGACCCCAGATTGCTGCTCAGGTTGGCGACTCAGTCGTGTTGACCTGTGATGTCAGGGACTGCGAGTCCCCATCTTTCTCTTGGAGAACCCTGATAGACAGCCCTCTGAATGGGAATGTGAGGAATGAGGGCTCCAAGTCCACGTTGACCCTGAGCCCTGTGAGTTTTGAGAACGAACATTTCTACCTGTGCACTGTGATGTGTGGGCAAAAGAAACTGGAAAAGAGAATCCAGGTGAAGCCCTACTGTAAGTGGTTTTCAGAATTGTTTAATGTTTTGCTGTTGTTGTCGTTCCCAGTTCCATTGGAAGAAGCAGAATGGAAATTTGTGATACACAAGATCTTTGTGTTTAAGAAGGAAACTTAGCATTGGGAATGGTTCCTAAATCTCCAAACCAGAGTTTCTGATGCAACTTCATTGCCCTAAATCTTAAGTATATATTATGTATGAACCAAGTATCCCCAATCCTTAGTTTGTGTCGTGTCGATACTCTCTCATCATGGGCTTGAACAAACTTCATACTCCCTGCTTTCCACCCTGCTCTGGGTGTATATAGTGTATATGGAGATGGTTGTGTGTAAAGAGTAGTGTCAGTGCCCACTCAGATCATGGAGTGGGATGACTGTTGCTCAGTTATTCAAATTGGGGGTGAGGCCCAAACCTCCAGTTTTGAAGGCACATTTGAAAGCTGATTGGCAGGATGGAGACATGAGGCAATGATGAGCAAGAACAAACCTGGGCGTTAGAATGATCACCAGGGATGGTCAGCACAGCAGCTCAGGTGAAAAGAAGCACGAGGAGACTGCACTAGATTTAGCATTGATTTATACCACATACATATGCTACACTTCTTCTTGCTATTCCTGTCACCTTAACAAAAATCCTGAATAGCTTCATTCTCTGTGAATTGCCATTGCTGGAGTTACTTGGTTTGTAATGAATGAGGGACAGTATATGCAAAGTGATCAGAAAGTTCCCTGGTGATTCAGATGGTAAAGAGTCCGCCTGCAGTGCAGGAGATGCGAGTTCGATCCCTGAGTCAGGACGATCCTCTGGAGGAGGAAATGGCAACCCACTCTAGTATTCTTGTCTGGAGAGTTCCATGAACAGAGGAGCCTGGGGGTCTACATAGTCCATGGGGTTGCATAGAGTCAGGCACGACTGAATGATTAAGCACAGCAAACAGCCCATACGTTCTTCCTTGTTTTTATTCAGCAGAATTCAAGAGAACAATTGTGGGCATGTTCCTCCAGAAATCCTGCCCAAACTTGTGTTACCCCTCAGGATTTTGTTCAAAATGAGTTAGAGCATGTCCAGAAAGATATCTCAATCTCTCCAAAGAAGCAATATGATTGCTTTACCATGTTACCAAGAGTCCAGGAGCTGCTGATGCAGGCACATTCCCAATAGCATTGAGAACCAGCAGTGAAGCCTTATGGTCATGTGGAAACATTATCACTTTGATGACATTTTGCATAAGGAGAAAGAAAGAATTCAGCATTGTTCTTGCTCTTCATAACCATTCTAATCTCACATTTATTGATTTGTATCAGATGTATTATAAACATTATTTAGAATCTAAATCTCTTATATTTTTTCTGAACTACAAGTATTAGCCAAGGAACACTTAAAACTATCTGCCTAAATTTGGCTGTTGGAAATAAAAATGTCTAAACTGCATGGCTCTGTGAACCCAAGCCTGGGCTCTGAGCTCAAGGAAATAGGAATTCTGATCTCAGCTGGGTGACTTACTAGGTATGACATTAAATGGCAGACTCTCAGCCTTTATAAGTTTTATAAGTCTCCCTAGCTATCAAATACAGTCTTCGTACATTTTTCTGGCTTTAAAATAAGTTAACACCCATTAGATTAAGCTGCTTTGAAGACAGATATAATGAATATTAAGGGACTAGTACACAGTAAACATCTAATATATCACAAAAAAATACAATGCTTAGAATATATATTTACTAAGTAAGTTGGTAGAAGCTGATGTGTCCTTTGAAAAGACTAGTCCATAGCTGTCAGCAAGACTGTATCACTAAGGAGAGAAGAGTAAGAAGTATATTTATTTCTTGATGATTTGATGTGCTAGGTATTTTTTGTTTCCAGCAGTATTTATATTTGATATCATAAATATTTACATTTAATGTTGTGATGCATCTGTTAGTAATCACTTTATCCCAGGTGAATTAAAACCTTCATTTTGAGACCTTTGCATTTAATAAAGATTAGCTCTGTTTTTCTTCTAGTGTCACGTATAAACCTCATATTTTGCTTGATATTTGCAGCCTTCCCTAGCGATCCAGAAATTGAAATGAGTGGCCCATTAGTGAGTGGAAACCCAGTCACTGTAAGCTGCAAGGTTCCTAATGTGTATCCTTCTGACCGGCTGGAGATTGAATTGTTTAAAGGGGAGAGTATTATGATGAATAAAACCTTCTCGAAAGATTTAAGTAAGAAAGCTCTAGAGACCAAGAGTTTGGAGAAGACCTTCATCCCCACCACTGAAGATACTGGAAATGTTCTTGTTTGTCTGGCTCGGTTACCAATTGATGAAATGGAATTTGAACTCAAACAAAGGCAGAGTACACAAACACTTTATGTTAATGGTAAGTACATGTGTGATGTATTCACAATAGATTATGATTTTTTTTTATCATGTTTGCCAGGTAATAGTCAACATGAGGTTCATAGTTGAAACCACTGTGAAAAAATAATTGAAAAAAAACTACAAAATATTGATTGTTTTTTTAAAAAAAAGCACCTCCAAGCTTAAAGCAACTGTTTATTTGCTTATGATTCTAAGCTGACACTTTGAGAAGAGGTCAAACGGGTAGTATGTTCATTATGGTATTAGATGAGTTTACGTATTCATTTAGTTGGTTAGAAGGTCAGTGGGGGGTGGTCCCAGGTAGCTTCACTCACACATCTGGGCCTTCGCTGGGGGTGTCTGGACTTTCCTTTCTCCATGTGGTGTCTCTCAGGGAAGGTAGCGTAGATTTAGTCACCAGAGTGCAGTGTTTCAAGAGAGTGATAATGAAGGTGGCTTCTTGTGGTCTAGGCTTGAAGTCCTAGAGTGTTACTTCTTCCGGGGTATATTGGTCAAAGTTAATCACAAGGGGAGCCTAGATTCAAGAGGTAGGAAAATAGAGTCCACCTTTTCATAGGTGGTTTACATGGCTCATGGTCATGTTTAACGTACCATAAATGTCAATACACACTATCATTGACCATCCAGTCTTTGATAGCAAGAGAGTAAATACCCATGATGCACCCATCTTCTACTCTTTCATTCTGTATTGGGCTTCCCTGGTGGCTCAGTGGTAAAGAGCCAGTGCAGGAGATGCTAGTTGGATCCTAGGGTGGGGAAGATCTCCTGAAGAGGAAATGGCAGCCCACTCCAGTATTCTTGCCTGGGGAATCCCACGGACATAGGAGCCTGGCAGGCTACAGTCCGTGGGCTCACAAACAAGCAGACATGACTTAGGGACTAAACAATAGCAACAACAATTACTCTGTATCTGTTATAGTAAATGGGGGCAGAAACTTCCTTTGGTAAAGTTATCAAGATACAAATTGGTCTAATCCACTAAACTCAAAGCCAAGTTTTATAACATTAGTAAAACTCTTTGGCAGGGTGTAACCAGCCAAGCTAACAAGTGTCTTTTACCTTTTCAGTTGCTCCCAGGGATACAACCATCTTGGTCAGTCCCTCCTCCATCCTGGAGGAAGGTAGTTCTGTGAATATGACATGCTCTAGCAATGGCCTTCCAGCTCCCAAAATCTTGTGGAGCAGGCAGCTAAGTAATGGGGATCTACAGCCTATTTCTGAGAATGCAACTCTCAGCTTCATGTCTACAAAAATGGAAGATTCTGGCATTTATGTCTGTGAAGGCATTAACCAGGTTGGAACAAGCAGAAAAGAAGTCAACTTAATTATCCAAGGTGAGCTAAAGTGATTAAATGAGTTATTAGTGCTAGTCTTATTTTGGTTGTGTTACTGGTTTTGAACAAAGTCCTGGAAATAAGATTTTCTAAAATAACAAGTATTGAGCCTTTTGAAGAGCTCATGATATTTCCTCTGCATGGAAATCTCCTGGAAGAGTTATACCCATGAACTATTCCAAGTCACTTATCCTAAAATTCTTTCAACCTCATGTGGAAGGCTAGCTTCAGGAACTGTGCCAAAAGTTCCAGTTATACTTACGAGGCATTGGTTATGGTGTTGAAAAAAGGATAGGAAGATTGGAATTACTTAGGGCCCAAGTGGCACTAGTGGTAAAGAACCTGCCTGCCAATTCGGGCTAAATGTAAGAGACATGGGTTTGATCCCTGGAATCGGGAAGATCCCCTGCAGGAGGGCACAGCAACCCACTCCAGTATTCTTGTCTGAAGAATCCCATGGACAGAAGAGCCAGGCAAGTTATGCTCCACAGGGTCGCAAAGAGCTGGACATGACTGAAGCAACTTGGCACCTAGCACACAAAATCACCTTATCTAACTGGATTAAATTCCTCATGGTAATCTCATAAAATGACTGCTAGGATTTGCTTAGAAGGCTAAGAAGGCACTTAAATATTTTATAAATTCAGAGATTGAGTAGCACTGACCTTGCCCTCTGGTTCATCAATAAAATGGCATAGAATCACCAGGATGGATTAAGTTAGGAGATCCAGACCCATTCTTTCCAGGATGGAGAGGCAAAACTGAGAACAAAATAATTTCTAGTTGACACATTGAAGCTCTAGGCAGTTTTGGTGAAAGTCACGAAGTGGTCCATTTGGATTTCCCTCATATCTTTCCTTTTGGGGTTCGAGGTCCTCTTCTTCACTAGGGCTGTCAGTTCCTCTCTTACCCCTTGGTATTATTTCCACTAAGGTGTTAATGACTGTCTTGTTACCATTACAATAATAATTTGTATTTTAAAGGAAGGGAAGAAACTTGGAGGAGCAATGCACTACCTTAAAGAAAGCCCTTAGACTGTAGTTTTGGTTGAAGAAAGAGTATCAAATTGCAAAACAGATAATCTTAATGGGAACCTCACTTACAAGACACTGGTACCTCCCTCCACAGGTTGCATATTAACAGAGATGTTGTATGTCAGGTACTTAGCTCAGGATAACAACTGGTGTTAAGGATTGTAAGGGCCATCTCTGCACAGCTTAATTTTTTGATCTGGAATGGTCTATCTCAAAACTCAGAGTCCCGCAACGGCTTTTATACTTAAAGAAATATCTGCACAACTGTGTGACAAAAAAAAAGTTTATTTTCCACATTTGAAATTTATGACTGTTTTTAAACAGCTATTTGTTGGCTAAGCTGGGTAAGAATTACATTAAGGCAGCAGTTCCCAACCTTTTTGGCACCAGGGACTGATTTCGTGGAAGACAATTTTTCCGTGGATGGGAGAGGGGGCTAGTTTTGGGGAGACTCAAGTGCAATAGGGTTCATTCTTCTATGAGAATCTAATGTCACCGCTGATCTGACAGGAGGTGGAGCTAAGGCAGTAATTCAAGCAATGGGTTGTTGCTCAGTTGCACAGTCATGTTTGACTCTTTGTGACCCAATGGACTGCAGCAAGACAGGCTTCCCTGTCCTTGAGCTTGCTCAAACTCACGTCCATTGAGTCAGTGATGCCATCCAACCATCTCTTCCTCTGTCCTCCTCTCTCCTCCTGTTTTCAATCTTTCCCAGCATCAGGGTCTTTTCTAATGAGTTGGCTCTTTGCATCGGGAGATATTGGAGCTTCAGCTTCAGCATCAGTCCTTCCAAAGAATATTCAGGATTGATTTCCTTTAGGATGGATTGGTTGGATCTCCTTGCAGTCCAAGGGACTCTCAAGAGTCTTCTCCAACACCACAGTTCAAAAGCATCAATTCTTTGGCACTCAGCTTTCTTTATAGTCTAACTCTCACATCCATACATGACCACTGGAAAACCATAGCTTCGACTATATATATGGACCTTTGTTGGCAAAGTAACATCTCTGCTTTTAATATGCTGTCTAGGTTGGTCATAGCTTTTCTTCCAAGGAATGTCTTTTAATTTCATGGCTGCAGTCACCATCTGCAGTGATTTTGGAACCCCAAAAATAAAGCCTGTCACTGTTTCCATTGTTTCCCCATCTATTTGCCATGAAGTGATGGGACCGGATGCCACAATCTTCATTTTTGCATATTGAGTTTTAAGCCAGCTTTTCACTCTACTCTTTCACCTTCATCAAGAGGCCCTTTAGTTCCTCTTCACTTTCTACCATAAAAGTGGTGTCATTTGCATATGAGATTATTGATATTTCTCCCGGCAATGTTATTCCAGCTTGTGCTTCATCTAGTCTGGCATTTTGCATGATGTACTCTGCATATGTACTCTGCATGTAAGTTAAATAAGCAGGGTGACAATATACAGCCTTGACAGACTCCTTTCCTGATTTGGAACCAGTCTGTTGTTCCATGTCCAGTTCTAACTGTTGTTTCCTGACCTGCATGCAGATTTCTCAGAAGGCAGGTAAGGTGGTCTGGTATTCCCATCTCTGTAAGAATTTTCCATAGTTTGTTGTGATCCACACAGACAAAGGCTTTAGCATAGTCAAAAAGCAGAAGTAGATGTTTTTCTGGAATTATCTTTCTTTTTCTATGATCCAATGGATGTTGGCAGTTGGATCTCTGGTTTCTCTGCCTTTTCTAAATCCAGCTTGAACATCTGGAAGTTCACGGCTCACGTATGCTGAAGCCTGTCTTGGAGAATTTTGAGCATTACTTTGCTAGCGTGTGAAATGAGTGCAATTGGGCAATCATTTGAACATTCTTTGGCATTGCCTTTCTTTGGGACTGGAGTGAAAACTGACCTTTTCCAGTCCTGTGGCCACTGCTGAGTTTTCCAAATTTGCTGGCATATTGTGTGTAGCACTTTCACAACATCATCTTTTAGGATTTGAAATAGCTCAACTGGAATTCCATCACCTCCACTAGCTTTGTTCATAGTGATGCTTCCTAAGGCCCACTTGACTTTGAACTCTAAGATGTCTGGCTCTAGGTGAGTGATCACATCATTGTGGTTATCTGGGTTTTTTGTATAATTCTTCTGTGTATTCTTTCCGCCTCACTTCTTGAGCGATGGGTAGGGTCTGTAAATACAGAAGAAGCTTGATAACTATTTGCTCATCTCCTGCTGTGTGACTGGGTTCTCAGCAGGCCACAGACTGGCCAATCCATGGCCTGGTGGTTGGGGACCTTTGTATTAAGGAACACGAGAGAAACATAAGATGTCTTCTTTCATTAAAACATGATCATTTTACAAGAAGTCAGTAAATGCTTGACTTCTCTAATTGCCTCTATAAATATTTAATGCAAACAGTAAGCACAAGTACTATCTTGACAGCTATTGCTACTGTCATTAAATTAATATGGAATTTGTTTATATTTCATTCAATCCGTGGTGGTTTAGTTGCTAAGTCGTGGCCAGCTTTTGCGATCCCATGAACTGTAGCCCACCAGTCTCCTCTGTCCTTTCAATGATGATTGATTGTCATTCAATCAGAGGTATCTTTAAATTCTTTCCACAGTTGCTCCAAAAGATATACAACTTACAGCTTTTCCTTCTGAGAGTGTCAAGGAAGGAGACACTGTCATTATCTCCTGTACGTGTGGAAATGTTCCCCCAACTTTGATAATTCTGAAGAAAAAAGCAGAGACTGGCTACACAGTGCTAAAGTCTACAGGTGGTGCATATACCATCCACAGGGCTCAGTTAGAGGATGCGGGAGTATACCAGTGTGAATCTAAAAATGAAGTTGGCTCACAGCTAAGAAGCCTAACACTTGATGTTAAAGGTTAGTTTATTTTTTTGTTATTTTTATAACAAGCTTGGTGGATTGTAAAGAATTTCAAGGGTCAGATGAATGAGTTGGCAAAATGGAACTGAATTCCATGTTGATTATGGTTATTTCTTAGTGTTTCCTAAAATAATAATGTACAGGTGCTCTGTCCTAAGGAGTTTAGCCAGGATGTTGACTTTTTATCATAAGTCAGTGTAGAATTCCCATTTGCTTTTTAAGACGTTGACAATTCAGCATTTGTCTCTGAGGTCTTACATTTCTTATGTGTTTAAATCCATTTTCAAAATCTTTCCTTGAGGGTTATTAGGAAACGAAGAAGTAGAATTGGTGCATTGAAAACGCAAGTTTCTATCCAGGCCCTTTTCCTTCCTACCCAAAGAGACTGCCACTCTCTGAACACAAAGTGACTGCATATTTTCTGGGATTGACTCTTTACAGAATAATAACTGAGAACGGTGATCTTAATGTTGAACAGCATAATGAGTCTCTGGAATGCAGAACTGCTTCCTTAGATATCCAAGATCCTTGTTCATCCTGCTGTACTCTGCTGGAGAAATGGAGGGAGGTGGCAATGGCCTCAGCAGAAGAATTTCAGGGGCCTCTTAATCTAACCCAGCTAATCCTACTGTGAACACACTGTACGATCTGTTGATCTTATCAGTGGAAATAGAATCTGTCAGCCTTTACTGATCAGTCTTCCACTCCTTGAGTGCTAATGAGCCCCCTTTGTGTACTGGAAGCCAAACTTGAAATAAACATGATTGTAAACAAACACCAACTCTTAAGAGCCTCTGGCACTGAGCTCCCAGATACAGCAACTACTCATCAACGTAAAGAAAATTTACACCTGGGTCAGAAAATGACTTAAAATTTTACTCATCTGGCCAAATCTCTCAAGATTACATGCCTTACCATATAGGAGGTCTTACCATATAGGAGCTCCTTACCATAAGGAGGTCTGTCTTCACAGTACCTCCTCGAAACAATATCAATACATCCATCTAGAAATGTTAAAGAAGGGGAAAATATCACTGTTACGTGTAAAACTTTTAGTCATCCACATGCAGTGATCATTCTGAAAAGAGTTGACCTGGCCAATGAAGTTACCATGTGTTCAGAGAATGGGACATTTACCTTGTATCATGTCACTCAAAATGATACAGGGGTGTATGTAATTAGTGCTACCAATGAGGTTGGGGAAATTTCTGGACAGATTGAGATCTCCATTATGAGTACATTGAAATTCACCTATTCCTATTTAATCCCTGATGGCTCCAGACCACCTTTAATTAAGCCTGGTTCCAGGAACTTGCACTCCTAACATTTTTATAATTCTTTCTGTAGTTAATGTTTTTCTTTTAAAGACACATCAAAGTTTTCCACTTTTTAACTCTTTCTCATACATTGTTGTCTTTTCTAATTGCTTTTTTAAGTTAGTAACTTTATATATTTGCTATTTTTCACTCATTACTTAAATGAACAATTGAAGTATATTATAGGCACTCAGCTACAACCCCCAAACTATGTATGGTTTCAAAGAACTGTAAAAGAATGGAAACAAAAATTTGTCATTTTCCTGGAAATTTTTATCTAATCAACCTTTGCATTTAACTGATATTTTAAACTATTTTTTTGTTAGTTTTGTTTTAAAAATACATTTGCTCAAATGTAGTCCAATGATAGAAATGTTGGGAGTCTTTAGGAATTTTAGTGTTGACACAGCTAATAGAAAATCGTATTTGAAGATTGCCCTGGTAACCAACTCGTTGGCAAAGTTTTACCATAGATGCTTGAGGGAGAAACCAAAGGGAAAAGATAACACACTATTTATTAAATTGAAAAGAAAACAATAGGATCAAAAATACCTTACCTACCATGTCATCAATATTGATGCCTAACTATAATTTTGATAATGAATATCCCATTAAATTAGGACTCATACTCTGACTAGTTCTACTCTAGCAAGGGAAAGTAGAAAAATAAGATAGCTATCATTATATTTGTCATGATACATTTTTGACTTCAATAATTCAAAAATGGGTTTCCCTTCATCTAATTATTCTTTTCTTTTTGGTTGACCTCCAGTGATTAGAAACGCCTAGAAGGAAAGTAATGACTTCCAAGGCCAAATCACTCATTTCTTCCAGGACTGAAACAATACATATACCACTTGAAAAAACAGTATTTGTGAGATCATACTGTGCTATGCAAACATAAATGTAAATAGAGATGAATCTCCAGTAAATACCATGATGTCTTATTCAGAAGTTCTTATAAGGTTAAAATGTTAAATAATATTGTAACTGTCAGATGATTTTTAGTAGAGTAGAAAGAGTACTAAATTTCAAGTTTTGGGATACTATTACTTTATGTACTCAATTTATAACTAAATGACAAAATGATAGGATGTAGAAAGAAAAAATGTATTACTATTCAAAAGATATTTATTGGCGAAAAAAAAAAAAACACATTTATTGGGTGCAAGCTACTCCAAGCAGTGAGCCAGTTACTGGCTATTCAGGGATGGATCAATAAGAAACTAGATTCTTTCCTCATGTAATTCACAGTCTGAAGGAGGAAACTAAATTAATAGATAAGCAAAGAAACGTTTAACTATAAGCTATAATGAGAACTATGGAGGGAAAATGTAGTGGTTATAAAAGTATATTAAGGAAAAAATGTATATTAAGTTTCCTAATTTAGGCTGGAGGGATGCAGGTCAGAGGATGTCTCTATGTTTAAGTAACACTTAAGCTAAAATATCAGTTCATTTCAGTTCAGTCGCTCAGTCGTGTCCTACTCTTTGCAACTCTACGGACTGTAGCACACCAGGCTTCCTCATTTATCACCAACTCCCGGAGCTTACTCAAACTCATGTCCTTTGAGGCAGTAATGCCATCCAACAATCTCATTCTCTGTCATCCCCTTCTCCTCCAGCCTTCAATCTTTCCTAGCATCAGACTTTTCCAATGAATCAGTTCTTCGTCTCAGGTGGCCAAAGTACTGGAGTTTCAGCTTCAACATCCGTCCTTCCAATGAATATGCAGGACTGATTTCCTTCAGGATCGACCAATTGGATCTCCTTGCAGTCCAAGGGACTCTCAATAGTCTTCTCCAATACCATAGTTCAAAAACATTGATTCTTTGATGCTCAGCTTTCTTTATAGTCCAACTCTCACATCTATACATGACCACTGGAAAAACCATAGCTTTGACTATGTGGACCTTTGTTGGCAAAGTAATGTCTCTGCTTTTTAATATGCTGTCTAGGTTGGTCATAGCTTTTCTTCCAAGGAGCAAGTGTCTTTTAATTTCATGGCTGCAGTCACCATCTGCAGTGATTTTGGAGCCCCCCAAAATAAAATCTGTCACTGTTTTGTTTCCTCATCTATTTGCCTTGAAGTGATGGGACCAGATGTCATGATCTTAGTTTTCTGAATGTTGAGTTTTAAGCCAACTTTTTCACCCTCCTCTTTCACTTGCATCAAGAGGCTCTTTAGTTCGTCTTTGCTTTCTGCCATAGGGTCGTGTCATCTGCATATCTGAGGTTATTGATATTTCTCCCACTAATCATGATTCCAGCAGCTTGTGCTTCTTCCAGCCCAGAGTTTCTCATGATGTACTCTGCATATAAGTTAAATAAGCAGGGTGACAATATACAGCCTTGATGGACTCCTTGCCTGATTT
Organism: Bos indicus; assembly: GCF_029378745.1. Taxonomy (NCBI): domain Eukaryota; kingdom Metazoa; phylum Chordata; class Mammalia; order Artiodactyla; family Bovidae; genus Bos; species Bos indicus. Next base: position 42,971,681 of record NC_091762.1, on the reverse strand, counting down.
GGAACCAGTCTGTTGCTCCAGGTCCAGTTCTAACTGTTGCTTCTTGACCTGCATACAAATTTCTCAAGAGGCAGGTCAGGTGGTCTGGAATTCCCATTTCTTTAAGAATTTTCCATAGTTTGCTGTGATCCACATAGTCAAAGGCTTTGGCATAGTCAATAAAGCAGAGGTAGATGTTTTTCTAGAACTCTCTTGCTTTTTCGACGATCCAGTGGATGTTCGCAATTCGACTTCTGTTTCCTATGCCTTTTCTAAATCCAGCTGGAACATCTATAAGTTCATGGTTCACGTACGTTGAAGCCTGTCTTGGAGAATTTTGAGCATTACTTTGTTAGTGTGAGATGAGTGCAATTGTGAAGTAGTTTGAGCATTCTTTGGCATTGTCTTTCTTTGGGATTGGAATGAAAACTGACCTTTTCCAGTCCTGTGGCCACTGCTGAGTTTTCCAAATTTACTGGCATATTGAGTGCAGCACTTTCACAGCATCATCTTTTAGGATTTGAAATAGCTCAACTGGAATTCCATCACCTCCACTAGCTTTCTTCATAGTGATGCTTCCTAAGGCCAATGATGTCTGGCTCTAGGTGAGTGATCATACTGTCATGGTTATCTGGATCATGATCTTTTTTGTGCAGTTTTTCTTTGTATTCTTGTCACCTCTTCTTAATATCTTCTGCTTCTGTTTGGTCCATACCATTTCTGTCCTTTATTGTGCCCATCTTTGCATGAAATGTTCCCTTGTTATTTCTAATTTTATTGAAGAGATCTCTAGTCTTTTCCATTCTGTTGTTTTCCTCTATTTCTTTGCACTGATCACTGAGGAAGGCTTTCTTATTTTTCCTTGCTATTCTTTGGAACTCTGCATTGAAATGGGTATATCTGTCCTTTTCTCCTTTGCCTTTCACTCCTCTTCTTTTCTCAGCTATTTGTAAGGCCTCATCAGACAACTATTTTGCCTTTTTGCATTTCTTTTTCTTGAGGATGGTCTTGATCTCTGCCTCCTGTACAATGTCACGAACCTCCATCCATAGTTCTTCAGGCACTCTATCAGATCTAATCCCTTGACTCTATTTCTTACTTTCACTGTATAGTCATAAGGGATTTGATTTAGGTCATACCTGAATGGTCTAGTGGTTTTCCTTACTTTCTGCAATTTAAGGCTGAATTTGGCAATAAGGAGTTCATGATCTGAGCCACAATCAGCTCCCGGTCTTGTTTTTGCTGACTGTATAGAGCTTCTCCATCTTTGGCTGCAAAGAATATAATCAATCTGATTTTGGTATTGACCATCTGGTGATGTCCATGTGTAGAGTCTTCTCTTGTGTTGTTGGAAGAAGGTGTTTGCTATGACCAGTGCATTCTCTTGGCAAAACTTTATTAGCCTTTGCCCTGCTTCATTCCGTATTCCAAGGCCAAATTTGCCTGTTACTCCAGGTGTTTCTTGACTTACTACTTTTGCATTCCAGTCCCCTATAATGAAAAGGACATCTTCTTTGGGTGTTATTTCTAAAAGGTCATGTAGGTCTTCATAGAACTATTCAACTTCAGCTTCTTCAGCGTTACTGGTTGGGGCATAGACTTGGATTACTGTGATACTGAATGGTTTGCCTCGGAAATGAACAGAGATCATTCTGTCGTTTTTGAGATTGCATCCAAGTACTGCCTTTTGGACTCTTGTTGACTATAAGGGCTACTCCATTTCTTCTAAGGGATTCCTGCCAACAGTAGTAGATATAATGGTCATCTGAGTTAAATTCACCCATTCCAGTCCATTTTAGTTCACTGATTCCTAAAATTTCAATGTTCACCCTTGCCATTTCCTGCTTGACCACTTATAATTTACCTTGATCCATGAACCTAATATTCTATGTTCCTATGTAATATTGTTCTTTGCAGCATTGGACTTTACTTCCATCACCAGTCACATCCACAACTGGATGTTGTTTTTGCTTTGACTCCATCTCTTCATTCCTTCTAGAGTTATTTCTCCACTGACTTCCTGTAGCATATTGGGCACCTACCAACCTGGGGAGTTCATCTTTCAGTGTCCTATCCTTTTGCCTTTTCATACTGTTCATGGGGTTCTCAAGCTAAAATATAATACTATCCAAAGTACTTCATATTATCATGAAATGATATAAATGCTGAAGAGGAATAATGTATAGTAAGGTGCCCTACTTCAGAGATACAAAATATGAAGTTTTCTATATATTTCTAAAAACACCATCGGCAAGAATTCTTTCCCTTACTATCTTACAGGTGATGTTTGACTATAATGGTGGCATACTAGGAGTTATGATACTTTTCTTGGAGAACCAGTTAGTTATTTTAGTTCATAATGATCAAAGTTCTAGTTCTTTAGTATGTACTTATATTTCCCAAAGCAAACACTCTTCTCCAGTTCTTACTCTTTCAAATGAACCCTAAAAATTTGCACCCTTTCTTCCACCCTGTTACTAAACCAGCATCTATTTGAATCCAAGTTTGCAGAAGTCAACAACATCTTTAGACTCATCATGACCATAGCAACTGCTAACTGATTATTTGATTAATTCAAAGAAATGTGCATTTTTAGTTCTATTGGTTCTTATCACTGCTTTGATTCACTTTTCTTTAGAGAACTAATGGTACTATTAAAATAAAACATGTGACTTTTATTATTAAACAGTTTCTTTTTGTACCAGACATTAATTGCATCCATTTTGTTATTTTCCAGGAAGAGAAAGTAACAAGGACTATTTTTCTCCTGAACTTCTGGTGCTCTATTGTGCATCCTCCTTAATAATACCTGCCATTGGAATGATTATTTACTTTGCTAGAAGAGCCAACATGACAGGGTCATACAGTCTTGTAGAAGCACAGAAAGTCTGCTAATGCTTGTAATACAAGTGTAGCTACTGCGTGAAAGGTTCTACCAAAGATACTATCAGTTCAGATGCTCAATACTGCTCATCATTCCACAAGGAAAACAGAAACTGGGGGTTCAGGCTTCCTTGAATGCAGTGAAGGCTTGGAAAGAAATAGCTGCCTATGGCCCTTACTGTGAGCAAGAAGCCAAAGGAAAATTTCTACTTAAAAACTAGGCACTACCACTGAGATGACTGGAGTAATTTCTTGATGTGTACATACAATAACATGATTTGTATATATGTAAAACTATGCTGTAGCAAGGTTGTTTGGAATATCAGCACACTAGAGTCACTATATCTAAAATTATTAAATGTTGCTTGAACTGATTGTTATAACAATGCATCTTAATATCAACTGGCAGCTGAACTATGTCATCTTTTTAATATTTTATCTCCTTTAACAAAGTTTTATTCCTATAAAGTTCATGGGAAACAATTTCATGTTGTGTAAAGATGCCAGGGTTTTCGGGGCACTGGGTTGACTTTCAGGTACTAAACACTTCAACCTATAGTATAATGGTTAACTGGATTTCTCTGGGTGGTACTGACACGGTACGGAGACGTTTTTTGATGTTGTTTGTTCATCAGACTCTTGTGTCATTTTCCCAAGTGGTCTAAAAATGTAACTTCTTTTGATTTTCTTTTGTAAATGTTTAGGGCTTTTTTGTTTTTGTATAGTAAAGCGATGATTTCTGAAATTGAAAGAGTTGTGTGTTTATTTATTATAAGTTGCCTCCTTTAGTCATGTTGTAACTCTTTTTGTCAGTCCCAAGACCGAAGTGTTGAAACCCATGGTGATAATAAGCAGATACTTGAAGTGTGGTCCTCATATTACTTTTATCAAAATCACCATGGGAACTTTACAAATATTTACTTGTCTTGGGGCCATCCTAACCTATTGAATTGAAATATCTGTACGTAGCCTTGGAATCTGCAATTTTAAAATAAATTTTAAAATATAGTATGCACAGAAAGAGTGAATGCAGATAAACATGGACATGTTAAAGGGCAGCAAGTGAACACCCGTATGTACCATTTAAGTGAAGAGATAGAGCATAATTGTTCTTCAAATCCTTTTAGATGCCACTCATTGATTGTAGCTCTGTTACTGAGGATTCAACAATATCTTGGATTTTACATTAATCTTTCCCTTTCTTTGGGGTATAAAATCCCCAAATTTTATACCTATATGCATGCTTACTCACTCAGTCATGTCCAAGTCTGTGACCCCATGGATTGTAGCCCACCTACCAGTCTTCTCTGTCCATGGGATTTTCCAGGCAAGAATGCAGGAGTGGGTTGCCATTCCTCCTCCAAGGGATCTTCCTAACCCAGGGATCAAACCTGCATCTCCTGTGTCTCCTCATTTGCAGGAAGATCCTTTACCTGCTAAGCCATTGGGGAAGCCCTTATACCTATATAGGTAACCCTAAGTAGAACATGCTAAAGCTGAAACTCCAGCACTTTGCCCACCTCATGTGAAGAGTTGACTCATTGGAAAAGACTCTGATGCTGGGAGGGATTGAGGGCAGGAGGAGAAGGGAACGACAGAGGATGAGATGGCTGGATTGTATCACCGACTCGATGGACGTGAATTTGAGTGAACTTCGGGATTTGGTGATGGACAGGGAGGCCTGGTGTGCTGCAATTCATGGGGTCACAAAGATTTGGACACGACTGAGAGACTGAACTGAACTGAACTGAACTGAAGTAGAACATTGGTTTGTTTGCCAGCTTTTGAATTTTACATGTATGCCTGCTAAGTTGCTTTAGTCGAGTCAGACTCTTTGTCACCCCATGGATTGTAGCCTGCCAGGCTCCTCTGTCCGTGGGATTCTTCAGACAAGAATACTTGAGTAGGTTGCCATTTCCTCCTCCAGGGTATCTTTCCAACCCAGGAATCAAACTCCTGTCTCTTGTGTCTCCTGCAATGGCAGGTGATTTCTTTACCACTAGCACCACCTGGGAAGCCCCTGCTGCTGCTGCTAAGTTGCTTCAGTCGTGTCCGACTCTGTGCGACCCCATAGACGGCAGCCCACCAGACTCCCCCGTCCCTGGGATTCTCCAGGCAAGAACACTGGAGCGGGTTGCCATTTCCTTCTCCAATGCATGAAAGTGAAAAGTGAAAGTGAAATCACTCAGTCGTGTCTGACTTCTAGCGACCCCATGGACTGGAGCCCACCAGGCCCCTCTGTCCATGGGATTCTCCTAAATATAATCAAATGGTATATTTAACAGTGACTATTTTTCACTCAAAATTATGTTTTTTCTTAATTAATCCATATTGTTATATTTAGCTATGTCTATTTATTATAGGATTTTGCCACAACTTATTTATATAGGATATATATATGTTTATATATCCTACCATTGATGGATATTTGACCTGTTTACAGTTTTTACAATATGATCAAAGTTTCTATAAACACTGTTTTACATATTCCTGAATTATGTGTATGAATGAAGTTAGGGTGCAAGAATTCTTCTATAGTGTATACATTCTAATGAAATTGCTGGATTGCAGGAAATGTAGACTTTCAGGTTTGTAAGGAAAGCTAAACTATTTTCTGAAGTAGTTGAAATAATTTATACTCCCAACAGCAGCAAAAAAGAGTTCACATTACTAAATAGCTTATCGGTGACATTGTCTGACTTTGAAATTTACATTTCTTATACCTTAAAATGATTTTCCCTATGGTTTGAATTTGCATTTTCCTGATTACTAGTGAGGTTGAACATCTTATCATATATTTAAGGACTCTGTGTTTAGGATCATTGGAGCTGGCCCTTTTGTGAAGTATCTGTACATTTCTTTTGCTGTTTTCCTGGTGGTTGGTTGTCTTTTATTGATTTGGGGGAGATCTTAAAATATATTTATATATTTTGGAATATGTATATATGTTACCCTAAAGCAATGGGCTTCCTTGGTGGCCCAGTGATAAAGAATCTGCCTGCCAATTCAGGAGACACAGGTTTGATCCCTGGTCAATATATATATATATATATATTTATATGGGCTTCCCAGGTGACACTAGTAGTAAAGAGCTCACCTGCCAAAGCAGGAGATGGAAGAGACAGGAATTCAATCCCTAGGTTGGAAACATCCCCTGGAGGAGGAAATGGCAACCCAGTCCAGTATTCTTGCTGGAGAATCCCATGGACAGAGGGGCCTGGCAGACAACAGTCCATGGGGTCACAAAAAGTCTGATTTGACTAAAACAACTTAGCAGGCACACATGTAAAATTCAATATATATATATATTCAATATATATAATATTTATATGTATATTCGTGTATATATTTATTCTGGATGCTAGTCCTTTGTTAGTATTCTTCTAGGAGTTTTACAATTTTAGGTCTTAAGGTTATGTCTTTGTCTATTTTGAGTTAAATTTTTTATATGATGTAAGATAATCCCATCTGTTCTTTGTATTTCCTCTTTTTCTGCTTTTTTTTGGGTTATTATATTTTTAGCAATTACATTTTATCCTTCTTGTTGGCTTACTTGTTTTTGTTTTTAGTAGTTACTAAGTCATATCTGACTCTTTGTGACCCCAGGAACTGTAGCCCACCAGGCTGCTCTGTCCATGGAATTTCCTAGGCAAGAACACTGGAGTGGGTTGCTATTTCCTGCTCCAGGGGATCTTCCCAACCCAGGGATTGAAGCTGTGTCTCCTGCATTAGCAGGTATATTCTTTACCACTAAGCCACCAAGGAAGCCCATTGCTTTACGGTCCATAGCTTTAACTCATCAGTTTACTATTACACCACTTTTATAAGAACTTTATAACAGTATATTTTATCTCTGCCTCCAGCCTTTGTGCTAAGACATTTTTATTCTATAGAAGTAATAAAAACCACAATATGATGTTGTTGTTTTTACTGTAAAGTCGATTATTTTGTAAAGATATTTTAAAATTAAAAAATTTTGTGTTTAATCAGATATTTACCATTTCTAGCACTCATCGCTCTTTTCCGTAGATTCAGAATTTCCTCTGCCCTCATTTTCCTTCTGTTTAAAATCTTCCTTTAACATTCCTCATAGGATATACATGTTTGCTTGTGATGAATTCTTTGCTGAGAAAGTCTCTGTTTTTTTCTGTCTTTCATTTTGAAAGATAGTTTTATTGGTATAGAATTCTAGCTTGATATGGTGTTTTGTTTTGTTTTTTTTAGTTCTTCAGAAATATCTCACTGTCTTCTAAATCTGCTTACCTTCATTCTTTTAATGTAACATCTTTTTCATCTTTGGTTGTTTCTAAGGCATTTTTAACACTGGCTTTAAGAAATTTGATTGTGATACACCTTTATATCACTTTCTTTATGGTTTCTTTTGTGTTTGAGATTTGTTCAGATTCTTGGATTTATGACTCTATCAGTTCAGTTCAGTTCAGTTCAGCCGCTCAGTCATGTCCGACTCTTTGTGAACTCATGAATTGTAGCACGCCAGGCCTCCCTGTCCATCACCAACTCCCAGAGTTCACTCAGACTCACGTCCATCGAGTCGGTGATGCCAGCCAGCCATCTCATCTTCTGTTGTCCCCTTCTCTTGCTCCCTACCCTCCCAGCATCAGAGTCTTTTCTAATGAGTCAACTCTTCGAATGAGGTGGCCAAAGTACTGGAGTTTCAGCTTTAGCATCATTCCTTCCAAAGAAATCCCAGGGCTGATCTCCTTCAGAATGGACTGGTTGGATCTCCTTGCAGTCCAAGGGACTCTCAAGAGTCTTCTCCAACACCACAGTTCAAAAGCATCAATTCTTAGGCGCTCAGCTGTCTTCACAGTCCAACTCTCACATGCATACATGACCACAGGAAAAACCATAGCCTTGACTAGACGAACCTTTGTTGGCAAAGTAACGTCTCTGCTTTTGAATATACTATCTAGGTTGGTCATCACTTTCCTTCCAAGGAGTAAGCATCTTTTAATTTGATTTTGGAGCCCCAAAAATAAAGTCTGACACTGTTTCCACTGTTTCCCCATCTATTTCCCATGAAGTGATGGGACCAGATGCCATGATCTTAGTTTTCTCAATGTTGAGCTTTAAGCCAACTTTTTCACTCTCCTCTTTCACCTTCATCAAGAGGCTCTTTAGTTCCTCTTTGCTTTCTGCCATAAGGGTGGTGTCATCTGCATATCTGAGGTTATTGATATTTCTCCTGGCAATCTTGATCCCAGCTTGCGCTTCTTCCAGTCCAGCGTTTCTCATGATGTACTCTGCGTATAAGTTAAATAAGCAGGGTGACAATATACAGCCTTGACGTACTCCTTTTCCTATTTGGAACCAGTCTGTTGTTCCATGTCCAGTTCTAACTGTTGCTTCCTGACCTGCGTATAGGTTTCTCAAGGCAGGTCAGGTGGTCTGGTATTCCCATCTCTTGAAAAATTTTCCACAGTTTATTGTGATCCACACAGTCAAAGAGTTTTCATTAAATTTGGATAAAATTCAATCATTGTTTCTTCAAAATTTTATTCTGTACCACACAGCCCTTCCCTTTCATAAACCCCAATACAGGTACAAAAAAGTGCTTGGCATTGTCCCATAGCTCACTGATGCTTTGCCTATTTGTTCTATTCTTTTTTAAAATTTGTTTTTCATTTTTAATAGTTTCAATTGCTATGTTTTTAATTTTACTAGCCTTTTCTTTTACATTGTTTAATCTGCTATTAACCACATTCTGTGTGTGTGTATTTAAATCATAGACATTGTAATTTTCATGGCTAGTAGCTCTGCTTGTGCCTTTACTTATTGTGCTCAAATTTCCTTCACCTTCTTGAATGTAAGGATATCATTATAACTTTTAATGTGTTTGTTGCTAATTCTATCATATGTGTCATTTCTGGGTCTGTTTCTGTTGATTGACTCATCTCCTCAATATGAGTCATATTTGTCATCTGCTTTTTTGTGACCTTTAATTTTTATTAGATTCAAGACATTATGAATTTTACCTTGCTTGGTGCTGAATATATTCACATTCTTATAACTGTTCTTGAGCTTTTTTCCCTAGGTGATTGCTAAGTTATTTGGAGAAATGTTGACACTTTTTAGGATTTTGTTTTTAAGTATTGTTATGAGGGACTGAAGCAACCTTTAGTCAAGGGCTAATTTTATCACTAAATCAAAACTCTTCTGAGTATTCTACCTGATACCCAGTGACTTACAAGTTTTCCCACTCTTGTTGGAGGTAGCACAAACTATTCTTTGTCCTGTGGAATTCCAACAATCGTTCCCCTTCCTCTTACTGGGTGGTTCTTCTCCCAGATTTGGGTAGTTTCCTTATATAGGAAACCTCCGTAGCCCAGTTTGAGGAAGATTTCCAGAGCTCTCTCCTTTCTGGCACTCTGTCCTGCACACCCTACTGCCGGGAGCCGGCATATTGCATATTGAGTGCAGCACTTTCCACAGCATCTCCTTTCAGGATCTAGAATAGCTCAACTGGAATTCTATCACTGCCGGGAGCCAGCGTGAGGAACTCCGCCCATGACAAAGGTCATGAGGAAGGAGGCTCGGCATACGCAAAGGCGGGATCGAGCCTCAGGAGTCCCCCTGGAAATTCTCGAGCATTTACACCCAAAACCAGAGTCTGCCTACTTTCTGCTTTGTGCTTTCACCTACACGTCTGACTTTACGGGGGGCTATCCCCCACTACCTCTCTCTGAAAAAAGAGTTAGCTTACAGCTCCAGTTAATAATTCCTGGGTGTGACAGTGTTTAACCTACAAACTCCTTTGGAAATCCTCTAACCTGCCTGAATAGGTTTTTCTGGCCACATGTGATTGTTCAGAGCCTCCCAACTGTGAGAGGCAGGAGATGTTCTAAACTGTCTAAACACAGATTCTTTTGAGTAGTTAAAAGATTGATTAGAAATTGTATTGGTGAAGGGTTTTTCACTTATTGGGCCAATGATTGCTGCTAAGTCTCCATACTCCTTACTTACTGTGTCCTTGGCAGTGTATTGATTGATATAATGGGTGTATAGAAATGTAAGTAGTAGCCTCAATGTTTGTAACCTTGGACCCTTGAGTTAATTCTTTTCTTGATTGAGCCCACCTCACCTTTGCCCTATAGGAATGCAGCTTTGTCCAATGCTTTTTTGGAGGCTGGTGCCTGACTTTGGAATAATCACCTTTGGAGAAAGATAAGTTTCTTAAAATGTTAACAGGCCTCCTGGCCAGAAGATGATGTAATTCACCTGAACTTTTGCATATGATAAGTTTGAAAGCCTGGCTTCGATTAGGACCAGGAACTGCTGTCCTTGCATGACTCCACGCCTTCCCCCATTATCCTCTATGCACAACTTAAGGTATAAAAACTACTTTGGAAAATAAAGTGCGGGCCTTGTTCACTGAAACTTGGTCTCCCCATGTCGCTCTCTCTCTCAAATTCTGGCTGAATTCTCCATCTGGAGCGTGGAACCCGCCATGCTTGCTAATTATGCCTGGGCTTCTAAGATCCGACCAGGGAGGCCTCAGTGTCTCCTCTCCTTCGGGAGAACGGAAGGACGCCTGCGGCCTACATAAGTGGTGCAAACTTCTTGTCTTGAAGTTTTATTGGTCTCCCGCGTAAACCAAGCTACTCAGCCTCTTTTCTCCACTGAATTTTCCTACTGAGCTATCCTCATCCTATTACTCTTTATATCTTTGATAAAATATTTAAATAAATAGGTCGCCGATGCCATCCCCACTTCGAATACCCTGGATCAGCCGGGGCTGGTCCCCGGCAGGTGGCGCCCGAACAGGGACAATTCGAAGGTAGGTCCCCAACCCTTTCCCCCAGTGTTGAATTTTAGGGACGGATAGGACCCCACTCAGGGTGCCGCGGACCCCCCTGTAGGATAGACAGGGTGAGTAGGAGTGGGAAGTGTTGAAAGTGTTAAAAAGTTAGAGTTAGAGAGAAAAAACGGTTTCTGACGTTAAAAGGCCAAAGAAAAGCCTGATCTTTTGAAAGCTAAAAGCTTTATCTTCTATTATACTTAATTTTCTGACATGGGTAACACTGAATCTAAGAATGGCAACTCTTTACTTGTATAAGTATTTGAAACTGTTAAAGAGGCTACTGTTAATTTAGATACTTGGGTGAAAGTAAAAAACAACTAAAAACTTATCCTATAAATATGATTAAAAATGTTCTGGACCCTCGTCATGAGGCTGTGGGATAGCCTATGAGAGAGGCTATAGCGGTGGATGGTAGTGGGTCTCCACCTTCTGCGCAGATCATATTTTCTGCCATTGACGAAGAAAAGGAGGGAGACTGTGCTCTACCTCCTGAGGAGTGAGAGGGCTTACAGGATGCTGCGGCCAGGCGCCCTGGTGAGCCCCCTCCCCCTCTACACAAACCTTTAAAAATTTATCCAACAATTTCTGATTTAAGGCGACTACCCCACCTCCGCTTGCACCTCCCAGGGCCTAAGAATTCCCCAGTTTACATCCAAAGTCTCCCAGAGCATTGCCTAAGGCTGAAAAAGATAAAAACTTCTTTTAAACAAAGGAGCCTTTAAAAAATACACAATATACAGAGCCTGCTCCTTGCAGAAAACCCCCTCACAGGGGCCTCACCCAAGCAAAAAAAAAAAAGAGAAAAATAAAAAGAAAAAAAAGTGAAAAAGAAAAAAGGAAAGGAAATAGAGAAAGATCTAAAGATAGAGAAAAAGCTAAAGAGTGAAAAGGAGAGAGCAACAGAGAAGGAAGGAATCAGGGAACGCAGCAAGATTGAGAAAGGAAGAAAGGAAGTTAGAAAAAGAGATACAGAGAGAAAGAGAGGGAGGAGGGAAGAAAAAGAGAGAAAGAGGGTAAAGGGAAAGAAACTAAGGAAAGAGAAGGGTAGCGAAAAAGGAAGGGGGAGAGAAAAGTGAGAAAGGCAGGAAGAGAAGGAGAGAGAGAGACAGTAAGAGACGCTGTGACCAGGCACCCTGGCGAGCTCCCTCCCCCTCTGCGCAAACCTTAAAAAAAAAAAAAAACAAACTTATCCACCACTTTCTGATTTAAGGCCATCACTGCCGCCTCCGTTTGCGCCTTCCAGGGCCCAAGAGTTCCCCACTTTGCCTCCAAAGCCTCTCAAAGTGTTGCCTAAGCCTGAGGAAGATAAAAAGTTTTTTCAACAGTGGAGCTTTTAAAACAGACTGCAAGCACAATATGCAGAGCGTGCTCCTTGGAGAAAACCCCCTCAGGGGGGGTCTCACCTAGGCTCAGAAAAAAGCTAGGGGATTTAGCAACAATTCCAATGGGAGTGGCTGGCCCCCTGCCTGAGGGCATTGTAGGACTTGTGCTAGGGCGTAGCTTGCTTTCTTTTCAAGGAACTTCGGTGGTGCATGGTGTAATAGATTCTGATTATATTGAGAAATTAAAGTTTTGATCTCATCACCTACTAAAACTGTGCAAATTAATAAAGCTCAAAGAGTAACACAGCTTTTGCTTTTTACCTTAGTATCAGACAAGAAAAAACCTTGACTTCTCAGGCTAGGAGCCACAGAACATTTGGATTTAGTGATCTAGCCTTTTGGGTGCAGGAAATTACAGCTCCAAGGCCTTTAAAAGATCTTTTAATTCAAGAAAATAAAATGTCAGGGCTATTAGACACAGGAACAGACGTCTCTTAACATTGCTGGGAAAGACTGACCCAGCTCCTGGCCAACGCATACTACTGAAAATGAGTTGGTGAGATTAGAGAAAGTGGTATGCGGGGTGGGAATGCTGTAGAGAAAAAGGTGAGGGAGCATTTAAAACCTTGAAAAATAGTGAGTTCCCCGTTGCTGGAAGTATTCAAGTGAAGATTAGATGGTTGCTTGTCATCTAAAAAGCTATAGACCAGATTTAGGTTACAAAACAATAACTGGAGAAGCTTATAAAGATGTTGTGCCACACTTGTTTAATTGCTTCTCATATTTAGGTCTGCCAAAAGTTTTAAAAACTGATAATGCCTCTTTGAAGCTTCGGAGAGATTGTTTACTAACTTTAAATGATTTCCAAAAATTATTAGGGGACATTAATTGGATACGCCCTCATTTAAAACTGACTACTGCAGATTTAAAGCCTTTATTTGATTGCTTAAAAAGCGATACTAATTCCAGTTCTAAGAGAAAGTTGACTAATAAGACAGATGGCTCTTGTTAAAGTAGATGAGACTTTAAATGATCAGTTAATTAGGATTAATATTACCAAAAGATGAGATTAAATTATTCTTGCCATAAAACATACACCTACAGGGTGATTGTGACAAAAAGACCCATTGGTTCCATCTACCAGTGACCCCAAGAAAAATAGTTTTATCTTATCCTAACTTGGTGGCATAATTAATTATAAAAGGAGGAAAAAAGAAGTGTGGAACTTTTTAGAAAAGAAGTAGCAAATATAGTAATTCCATTCAATAAGGATCAACTGCAAGTCTTTTACAAAATAGTGATGATTGGCAAGTTGCCTGATAGATTTCAGGGGTCAAATTTTGTTTCATTTGCCTTCAAGCCCCCACAGTAGTTAAAAAATGTTAGATTGGCAGTTTGAGGATATCTGTGGAACTTTCCAACCCTATGTAGTTCCTACACTCCACTTTACCCTATGGGGGAGGGACATGCTGTCTCAAATAGGAAATCCTCAGAGAAGGGTTTTCTCAATTTCTTAGTTATCAACAGGCGGTACAATTAATAATACTCTATATGTTGTTATAAATACATAATATAAATATATTTGCCTAATTACAGTTTGCCTAATTAGGTATGGGTATAAATAAAATATAATAAAGGTATACCTAATTCTATTTATAGATCTATACTTAATTTGTATATAAATTAATATGTATACTATATATGCATATTATACATATTGTATAATTAAATGTATATTGCAGTAATATAATGTGTGTATGGCTGGTATTAATTGGTATGGATTGATGTGCTGTGATATATGTTCTATATACTGTATAATTATATATATGTGACATGTACTAATGCAGTACATTGGTTTGTGTTGGTTGGTATTAGCTGTGTACGTGTTGTATTGCTGTAATATATATTAATTAACATATTAATTATAAAGATTAATTCAAGTATATTGATTATGTCAGTAAGTTTATACTTGTTGCCATATATAAATACATATAAATACATTTTGCATTTAGGTATATCTGTATACCAAAATGAGATAAGGAGGTTATACATTTATTATTTAGATTTATAGAGACCTAAACTAAACGTTAGACCTAAATTAACATATCTCTAAATTTATGTTGTTAAAATGTAAATTTTAAAAATTTAAAAAATTAAATTGACAACTGCTTGACAATTCCTTTGCCATAAAACCCCCATAGGTGTAATTGGGGTAACCAGACAAAAAATTGGTTTTATAGCAAAACGGCCCCCTAGAGTGGGTCCATCTTCCCACTCAAACTAAAAAAGTAGCGGCTTCTTATCCAGGATTGACAGCTACTTTGATATTAAAGGAAAAAAGCGGAACATTGGATTATTTGGTAAAGAGCCACCAGAAATTGTAATCCCATATAATAAGGAACAACTTGGTGCTCTTCTAATGTTTGATGAAAATTGGCAGATTGCTATAGGAAACTATTTTGGTCAAAATTTTGCATCATTTACCCTTGCATGTTTTGCTGAATTTTATATCCAGACATCCAGTTATTTTTCCCGTCAGATGTAAACAGTCTCTTATTCCAAAAGCTCAGATAGCCTTTACTGACGGGCAGCAAACGGTAAAGCCTCCATAGTTACTAAAAATCACCAAAAGGTTTTAGAAACACAGAAACCTTCAGCTAAAAGAGCTGAAATAACAGCAGTCATAGGGGCTTTTCCTATGTTTGCAGATGAGGAATTTAACCTTTATTCTGATTCTCAGTCTATTGTCAGGTTGTTTCCACATCAACTGACAACCAACTAATCTCAAAAATATACAAGCAACTCCTACAGTTCAACTCCAGAAAAATAAATGACCCAATCAAAAAATGGGCCAAAGAACTAAATAGACATTTCTCCAAAGAGGACATACAGATGGCTAACAAACACATGAAAAGATGCTCAACATCACTCATTATCAGAGAAATGCAAATCAAAACCACTATGAGGTACCATTTCACACCAGTCAGAATGGCTGAGATCCAAAAGTCTACAAATAATAAATGCTGGAGAGGGCGTACACACTGAGGAAACCAGAAGGGAAAGAGACACGTGTACCCCAATGTTCATTGCAGCACTGTTTATAATAGACAGGACATGGAAGCAACCTAGATGTCCATCAGCAGATGAATGGATAAGAAAGCTATGGTACATATACACAATGGAGTATTACTCAGCCATTAAAAAGAATACATTTGAATCAGTTCTAATGAGGTGGATGAAACTGGAGCCTATTATACAGAGTGAAGTAAGCCAGAAGGAAAAACACCAATACAGTATACTAACGCATATATATGGAATTTAGAAAGTTGGTAATAATAACCCTGTGTACTAGACAGCAAAAGAGACACTGATGTATAGAACAGTCTTATGGACTCTGTGGGAGAGGGAGAGGGTGGGAAGATATGGGAGAATGGCATTGAAACATGTAAAATATCATGTATGAAACCAGATGCCAGTCCAGGTTCGATGCACGATACTGGATGCTTGGGGCTAGTGCACTGGGACGAGCCAGAGGGATGGTATGGGGAGGGAGGAGGGAGGATGGTTCAGGATGGGGAACACATGTATACTTGTGGCGGATTCATTTTGATATTTGGCAAAACTAATACAATTATGTAAAGTTTAAAAATAAAATAAAATTAAAAAAAAGAACACACACACACACAAAAATACTACCTTTTTATAATGTTAAAAAAAATAAAAAAATAAAAACTGCGGTTTTGCCTGAAAATAAAACTACCATATTTCATTTGTTAACTAAATTACAGGAACAAATTTGGAAAAGAAATAAAATATTTTTCATTGGACACATTTGGGCTCCTTCCGGATTGCCCGGCCCTTAAAATGCCTTTAATGATTTGGCTGACTTGTTAACCAGAAATACAGTGGCTACTGTGATTGAGGAGGCCAGAGCCTCTCACTTACTTTATCATCAATATGCTACTGCTTTAAGATATCAATTCCAAATTCCCAGAGAGACTGCTCGAGAGATTGTGTGTTCTTGCCTACACTGCCCCACTGTTTATAATAGTCTACCTATGGGAGTTAATACTCGCGGTCTCAAACCTAACGTACTCTGGCAAATGGATGTAACTCATGTCTCTTCATTTGGAAAACTGTCCTTTGTTCATGTAACTGTAGATACCTTTTCTCACGTTATTATTGCAACTGCTCGTACCAGAGAGGCAGTTAAAGATGTGATACAACATCTCTTTACTTGTTTTTCATATTTGGGCCTGCCAAAAGCTCTGAAAACTGACAATGCTCCTGCTTACACTTCTAAGTCTTTTCAGGAATTTTGTATAAAGTTTCAAATTAAACATAATACTGTCATCCCTTATAATCTCCCCAGGGACAGGCCATTGTTGAAAGAACGCATCAAACATTAAAAATCCAAATTCAAAAACTAAAAGAAGGGGAGTTTAAGTATAGCTCTCCCCATCAAATCTTGCAACATGCTCTTTTTGTAATAAATATTCTAAATACTGATCTGGCTGGAACTACTGCAATGCTTCGTCATTGGTGCCTGGAGCAATTAAATGCAAAACCATTAGTCAAATGGAAGGACCTCCTGTCAGGACAATGGAAGGGACAATAATGACCCATTATTAACTAGCGGTCGAGGATGTGCTTGTATTTTTCCACAGGATGCAGATTTTCCAATTTACATCCGGGACAGGCTGATTCGCCATGTTGCAGTCCCCCAGACATCCAGTTCCCCCATTGCTTCGATCACAAAAGAGGAGCCCGCCCGCCGGAAGGGGAGGCAAGATAAACATGGAGATCCCAGCGAGACTGACGGGGCTGCTGCAGCACGAACTCCAACCAGAAAATAATTCTACTTACTCTGTTTTGGCTCGTCTACCCTCTCCTTATGTTTTTCTCTTTACCAATGATTCTGGAAAACTTAATGTACATGTGACTTTCACTGGTGGACCCCATGTAGTGACTTATGAACAATGCATGCTCTCATCTTGTTTAAACCCTCAGTATAATGTCTGCTCCTTTGTAGTGATACAACGTCCACCTTATCTTATGATGTAACCACTTATTGATATAACTATAGTCTTGCTGTATTACAACAATTTCAGGACCCTACCAACCCTGGCCTCTTTCAACTTCCAAGTCATTCTCCGTAGTTTCAGGAAGTCACTAGGCTCTGCCTGGGTTTCCTCTCTCCTGCAGTTGTAGCCTGGAAACTTTCTCCAGGCAGTAAGTCTGGGCAATTAGAAGACATACTTCATTTGTTTCCACTCTCACAGATATCACTATCTTTTGCAACCTCCTGTCCAATGACTAAAAATCATTGTTTCATATATTTTCTCTGGGTTTGTCATTTTTTTTTTCAACTGTAATGGTAAATCTAACCTCTTATCTTGGCCAAAAGTAGAAGTCTGAACTCACTTTTAATCAAAGCGTACTGCTAGAAATGAGTGTCCCTGGTGGCTCAGTTGTAAAGAATCCATCTGCCAATGCAGGAGATGCAGCTTCAATCCTTGGGTTGGAAAGATTCTCCTAAAAAGGAAATGGCAACCCACTCCAGTCTTCCTGCCTGGGAAATCCCATGGGCAGAGGAACTTGGGGGGGCTACAGACCATAGGGTAGCAAAAGAGTCAGATACAACTTAGCTACAAAACAACAACTGCTAGAAACACCTTCTAGAAACGATTTCTCTATTTGTTATGGGAATGTTTTTATATTTTATATTTCTTTGCTCCAAATTATAAGGACCCATATGAAAAACTAATTTTAGAATATAATGCAGGAAAACATTTACCTGAAAAAATTATTTTTATTCTAAATCATGAGTAAGGAGATTAATATAAAAGACCCACTTTTCTTTCTTCATTGATCAACTAAGAGCTTCTTAGTCAAATTTATACCTTAACTGTAGCATCTGTGTTGTATTTTATGGACTATTTTGTTTGAGTGCTATTTCCACCTTGGTTACATCTATACTAGTTTGTGTTTTCTTCTGGCTTTTGTGCCTTTTACTTACATTTGTGTTTTATTATTCTATTAAACACTTTCCCATAAGTTGCCTCAAATAGTTTATGGAAAGACCAGAATACAAAGAAGTAAGCCAAAAATTAAAATAATAGGCTTATATGTGGTACCTTGGAAGCATAAGCATGAACAAAGTGGTCTAGATGAATTCTTTATATTAACTTTTCTCCATTTGAGAATAAGACTCAATGAGTTGGTGAACAGGATAAATGAGGTTGGAAAAAGAGACAAGAAATCTCCAGAGCTTAAGTGCTGTCCACTGAGGAGGGTTCTAGATCAATTGTCATTGTGTATAACAGTGATATTTGGGGTACTAGAAAGAAGATGGATGTCTCAGGTTGTGGTTTGGAGAGTGATAATTAGAGCTGAAGGAAAGGCTTATTTTTTTCACAGTTTTTGCAAAGAAAGAACTCTGATCTTCTGTGTTTGATAATACATGTTGTGATACTTGTGTGTGTGTGATGATCTAACCAGAGCCTGTGGGTATATAAATGTGTCTATCAAAATATATAAGCTTCAAAGAGGGCCAGTAACATTACATAACTTTGAGTCTCTTTGATAAGGATTTAAATAGATTGTTATGTGAGGGATATAATGTTTTATTAAAATGATTTTTCTGAGTAAACACAATGTAGGCAATCTTATGGTGAGAATGAAGACGTGCCATAAATCATGAAGGTGGCATGTAAAGAACTGAAGTTTGAAAAAACTGAACTTGGGAGTTTTTCTCCTTAATGCTGTATATAGAACACTAGTATTTACAACGCATGCTTCTCTGTAGAACTGCTTAATATTGATCAATACAAAATATTTATTTTTATTTATACTGTAATTATTTACCATTATGGTGATAAATTTTAACTACTCTTTGTTGAGTGGATTCTGAGACAAGAGTGTTATAACTTGCTTAGAATAAGAGCTGAGAGCAATAGAGCAATATCAAGGCATTATTCATGTTAGGTTGAACTATATGAACTTGCCAGTCAAAACCTGTCAAATCCAGCAATTCATATGGTTTAACTTGTAAATCAGTGTTAGGTTTATCTGTTGTGTGTGACACACTACACCCAAACTCTATGGTTTAAAACAACAACCCTTTTATTATGTTTAATGATTCTTGGGTTGACTAGGGTTAGCTGCATGGGTTTGGTTCTGCTTCTTCTTCATGGGTTTGGGTCAGTTGTTAATTAGATTGGAATGTTCAGTGTGATTCACCCACATGCCTGACAGTTACTGTTGGCTGTCAGCTGGGAACTAGCTGTGGAGGTCAAAGACAACCTTGGCCCTTTGCTTTATAGTATGGGTTTCTGATACTGGGTTTGGAAGCCCTAGACTTATTACTTCCATTGCATTCTCTTGGTCAAAGTCAGTCCATAACGCCAGCCCATGGTTGAGGGTTGGAGGTAGCACCAGGTCCTGATGTGTGTGGGAGCCTGTATCTACAGAGTGAAGAGGAAATATTGGGGACTGTCTTTGGAGATAAGCTACCACCACAAAACATTTCTCTGATGAATATAAAAAAGACAAGTCAGGGCAATTTTACTCAAATAATGACACCATATGTTAAGTGAGTAGTATAACCGTGGTTGCTGTTAATTCTTTAGCATGTGCCAAGAAAAACTGTAATGACCAAAAAGGATACTGTGATATGATGAAAATGTCCAAAATCTTTGATGCATAATCAAAAAGGAGTAATAAGATGTGTACCCAAATAGCCATAACTCAAGAAAACTGATGCATGGGTAAAAATAGAACTGAGAAGCAAAAACCACTGACTCTGGCCAGGAGAGACAGAAGGACTCAAGCATGGCTCCATGAAGAAGGTACTATTTGAGCTGCATCATGAATCAATGGATAAGATGTAGACAAGTCACTGTAAGGAAGGGCAGGGACATTCAAAATGAAGGGGAAAGGCCTTATTCATGAAAAAGAGCATTGAAAGGGACCAACAGGATCAGCCCAGTGCTTTAGGAGATTGACACCTCATGGTTGCTTGATATTTTCTATCTTTTCTTTTGTATGTGTGTGTGTGTCTGTGTGTTCAGTCATGTCAAACTTTTTGAGACATGACTGTGCATACAGACACACACACAGAAAGGCATAAACAGAAAATACCAAGTGAACATGAGGTGTCAACCTTCTAAAGCACTGAACAAAGTCCAAACTTCCACGACAGCATTTAAGGCCTCCCACAATTTGTTACAACTCACAGTAAAAAAATGACAGTTTTTACTGTAATTTTTTTACATTCTCCCATGTTTCTGCCAAATAGATTAACAAAAACAGAATAAGAATTGTATGTAAAACTTGAAAACATCATAAAAATCTGAATATTGTGTGTCTATATGCATATACAGGCTTCCCTGGTGGCTCAGTGGTCAAGAATCTTCCTGCCAATGCAGAAAACATAGGTTCAATCCCTGGGTTGAGAAGATCCCCTGGAGAAGGAAGTTGCAACCCAGTCCAGTTTTCTTGCCTTGGAAATCCCATGGACAGAGGAGCTTGGCTAGATATAGTCCATGGGGCTTCAAAGAGTTGGATGTGACTTTATATGCATATATACATAGAGCGATGAAAAGAGATCTCAGTGTAACATTGATGGTGGTATTATGGGTAATTTTATTTTATTTATACCATATCAATTTTCCAAATTAGAATGTATTACACAGTCAAAACAGTTATTTTCTAGTGTGTTAACCATGGCGAGTAAGTCTTCAAACAGCAAGTAAGAATAGCATCCTACCTGAACTTGAGACTTGGAATTCTCAGAGACCTATAAATATTTAGGGCTCTGTGATCCAGACATGGAGTGAGACAGCTGCTTTGGCTTTCTGAGTGTTTGAGTAATTGCTCTGAAGGGAATAAAAAGGAGAGGAAAGTACTTGAACAACCTTTCACCACTAAACCTCCTCTGGAATTTCTAAATAAAGCTTGGAGGGAGGGAAGGTGACATGAAGAGCCTGCACACCGTCACTGCACACTCTCACAGGGCTTGGGGAAGGACTCAATCAGAATTGCTTGGCCACACTGAAGTGAAATATTGAGGTTTAAACATCAGGGTACAGTGATGATTTCAACAGCTATCCGAGAAACCACAGGTAGGTGCCTTATGCAAATTTTGACTTTATGCCTCAAGAATCATTTGCTCACTCTTTTCCAGTCTGGCATAATTTGCTACTATGGAATCTGATAACACTTAAGCAGATAAAGAAGGATTTAAGGAAATCCTGGGAAAGGAGAAATCTGTCATTTTATTAAATTACTGTGTTTGACCAACTGAATTTACTAATTCATTTGATTTCCTCAGAAATTTTCAATCAAGTAGCTGTACAATTGTGTCTACATCTTTGATATAAGAAAATTCTTCTGCTTTACATCTCTTCCAGTTTCACCCTTGTTAAGCAAACTCTGCTTTGCGGCCCTTCTTCCAGCCAGGCACAGGAGACATGGGTGCTACTAGCATTTATCTGAATAACAGTAGTCCTAATTTTTCAGGCTCTCCAAACAAGTAAAGGAACTTTTGGAGTCTTAAAAGAGTTTTTATAGCTTTATCAGGAAGACAATGGAGAAACATGACTAATGGTAACAGAAATTCTAGAGGACTATATCTTTCTTTTTTCTGTTTCCTTTTGAAGAAATATATCTTCAGGATCTTCCCTGTAGCTCAGACAGTAGAGAATCTGCTTGCAATGCAGGAGACCTGGGTTTGATCCCTGGGTCAGGAAGATCCTTCGGAGAAGGGAACAGCAATCCACTCCAGGATTCTTGCCTGCAGAATCTCATGGACAGGAGAGCCTGGTGAGCTACAGTCCGTGGGGTCGCAAAGAATTGGACACAATTGAGCAATGATGCTACTAATACTATTACCTTCAGGATCTAAGGATAATGATAGCATAAGCCAACATATTTCTTTTTACTCAATAAACAATGTCAACATTAATGACATGCCTAGGGGAAGAAGAACCTAAGTTTTCTTTCGGCAGTGGTCCCATTGCTTCCAGAATTAGGGTGCCTGTTTTTCAGGCTGATCAAAGCTGGGGAACAAATCCCTGTTTGATGTGTCTGGCACATTTTTAATGGTACCTTTGTAAAAACAACTGATAAGTAATATTTGTTGAGAATTTATGGCATGTCTATCCAGGATTAAGGATTTTCCCTGTAGCTTGGAGGGTAAAGAATCTGCTTGTAGTGCAGGAAACCTGGGTTCGATGCCTGGCTCGGGAAGATCCTTTGGAGAAGGGAATGACAATCCACTCCAGTATTCTTACCTGGAGAATCCCATAGACAGAGGAACCTGGCAGGCGATAGTCCACTGGGTTGCAAAGAGTTGGACACGACTGAGCAACTAACACTACTACTACTATCCTGGACTGAGTGCTTTCCATGAATTATTTTATTTAATATTCACATTAATCCAGCTAAGTACTGTTATCTGGCCAATAGAAAAACTGAACTGGAATACTTAAGTAGTTTCCCTAAATTTAGTAATTGATAGAGCTATGGAATCAGACTATGCTTGATCTGATTCTAGAATTGGCACTGTTACTCTCTATACCGTGTTACTGTTAATTCATGCACATGAAATAGACAACTACAGGCTTAGATATCTTTGAAGGACAGATTGAAAGCAACCTTAAAAAAGACATTTGTCTTAGGTATTCAGTGTGTTATGGAAAGGACAAAGGGCTGATAATACTGTTAGATAAGTTTTTGTTGTGTGTTTTCTGAAGAGAAAAGAATCCTAGATTATTAATGCTAAATATCCAAGATTATTCACTGGACACTTAACTTCCTTCTGTTGACATTAAAAGAAACTTATGAGCTACTGTGTTGAAATGGCCATCTGTCATCATGAGTGAATTTCTTGAGTGCGTGTTTGACGGTTAATGTATATTCATACCTTTTGAATTTGGAAACTTTGAAAGAAAGAAATTAAAAGTCAGCAAGAAAGCAAATGTAAAAGAAAAAAGAACAATTTTGAAAGGCAAAATAAGTGCTTTATAGTGTTCTGTACTAGTGAAAGTAAGAATTAAAGCTGCCCAAAGAGACCTGGCCTGACACCAAATTGGTGCCATTGCACCAAACAAGCAAAAAAGGTCATAAGATACAGATGGTAAGGAAAACCTAATTAATAAGCATTTAGCAGAAACTGATCACTTTGGAAAAGAGAATCTTAGCCCAAATTTTTGAGTGGTAAGCCAAATGATGACCCCCCGCCCCCCACAACCTCCCAAATAAAGAGTTCATGTTCTAATCTTTGGAACCTATGAATATGGTATCTATATGGTAAAAAATGCATTTGCAGATATAGTTAAGGATCTTGAGATGCGGGGGGCGGGTGGTGGATTACCCTAGACTTGAGAAGTGGGTCCAAAGTAATCAGAAAGCTCCCTGTAAGAGGGAGACAGGAAGAACAGCTGCTGCTAAGTTGCTTCAGTCGTGTCTGACTTTGTGCAACCCCATAGACGGCAGCTCACCAGACTCCCTCGTCCTTGGGATTCTCCAGGCAAGAACACTGGAGTGGGTTGCTATTTCCTTCTCCAATGCATGAAAGTGAAAAGTGAAAGTGAAGTCGCTCAGTTGTGTGCAACTTGTAGTGACCTCATGGACTGCAGCCTACCAGGCTCCTCTGCCCATGGGATTTTCCAGGAACAGAGTCATTACTTAAAATTTTAAAATTAATTTCATCTTAGTTTATTTCCTAAATTCTTCAAATAGATACTAAGTTCTTTTTAAAATTAATTTCATCTGTTTCTTTTTCTTCCCTAATTTCTTAAAATAAATACTAAGTTCTTTTCTCCCCTTTGATTTTTTATTACTTTCTTTAATGACAAAGTCATCTAAGAATATATATATATGAATGTGTATATATATATATATCTATACACATATATGTTTATGTTTTCCCCTGCCTCAGTGTTTGCTATTTCTATAGATTTTGGCAGAATATCTTTTTCATTCCTCTCTAGATAGATTGGTTATCTTTCACTTTTGATTTCTGTTTGATCCAATAATTATCTAGTAATATCAGTCTTAATTTCTAAGAAATTCCAAATTTTTGTTCACTCTATTGTTAATATTAAACATTGTCTCGGAAGTTCTAGATAAGGCAAAGCAACAAGAATGTAAAATAACTGGTTTCAAAAAGATGAGATCAAGTTATCTGCTTTTGCTGATTATATTTGAAACCCTAGAACCCCAAATGAATTTGAGTAAAACCACAACAATAACAAGCAGTAATGGCAAAATAGCTGGATACAAGATAAATATTCAAATATCAATAACTTTTCTTTATTTTAATAATGTGTAAGTGTGCTCAGTCATGTCCGACTCTTTGCAACCCAATGGACTTGTAGCCTGCCAGGCTCCTCTGTCCTTGGGATTTTCCAGGCAAGAATACTGGATTCAGTTGCCATTTTCTTCTCCAGGGGATCTTCCTGATCCAGGGATTAAGCTTGCATCTTCTGCATTGGCAGGTTGAGCCAATCACCTGAGCCATCAGGGAAGCCTATTTTAATAATAAAGACCTAGAAATCACATCCCAATTGCAAAGAAAAAAAATCCACTAATTCTGGATTATTCTTTAAATAGGTAGATTGCTAAACAGCATGAAAAGGGGAGCTTGACATGGACCTTGCTAAGATTCTAAAGCTTTTAAAATAAAAATGGAGCAGTAATAATCAAAATTTAAAAGGGGAAAGAAAGTTATGCCAAACTAGCTTTCATTTTTTTGAAGGCTGTAAATAAAAGGAGTACAATAAATGTGATGAAATCAGAATTTTGGCAAGGGTCTGAGAGAGTTTCTTTAAGTCTTTGGGGAGGATGTGGACACTTAGGATAACTGCTTTAATGACTACACAATGTGTACAGGGTGAATGGAGCAGTACCTAGAGGAATTCTCACACATGCAAGAATCTCTTCTGTGATAGACACATGGATGTGTTTCAATCAGTTCTGTGTGAAAATAAATTTGTTACTAACGCTAAAGAGTAAATCAACATGGATTCAAGATTTTCCATCTGATAATATCTCCCTCATTGGAATTCAGATGGTTTCTGTGAATAGGAGATGAGAGGGAGTTACAATAAGCAGAAGAGAATTATACAGAACCCTTCAACACTCATAACATATCTGGACATATCCTTGGCAACATGTTGTATATCTGCACATGGCTGCAGAGAAATTAGTGAAGGCGTCTACCTTCATGGGAAGTAGCATGACACTGACCCCAGCTTCATGATTCAGATCTGAGAGGAGGCTGAAGCTGAAGCAGGAAGTAACGAATATGCTGATTCCAGAATAAAGATTTTAAAAGATCCTGATCATCACCACGGAAAAAGTTAGGTAAAAGTTAATAGTAAGTAATATAAAGCCTTTTTCTAGCCCACACTGGTCAGAACATAATTGAGACTTAAAAAAAAAAAATTCTTTCCACCTTTCATTGTAAAATTTGCTGTTGTTCAGTTGCTCAGTTGTGTCTAACTCTTTGTGACCCCATGGACTGCAGCATGCCAGGCTTCCTTGTCCTTCACCATCTCCTGGAGCTTGCTCAAATTCATGTCCATTGAGTCAGTAATGCCATCCAGCCATCTTGTCCTCTGTCATTCCCTTCTCCTGCCTTCAATCTTTCCCAGCATCAGGGTCTTTTTCAATGAGTCAGCTCTTCACATCAGGTGGCCAAAGTATTGGACCTTCAGCTTCAACATCTGTCCTTCCAATGAATATTTAGGGTTGATTGTCTTTAGGATTGACTACTTTGCTCTCCTTGCAGTCCAAGGGACTCTCAAGAGTTCTCCAACATCACAGTTCAAAAGCATCAATTCTTCAGCACTCAGCCTTCTTTATGTTCCAACTCTCAAATCCATATATGACTACTGACAAGACCATAGTTTTGACTATGTGGACCTTTGTTGGCAAAGTAATGTCTCTGCTTTTTAATATACTGTCTAGGTTTGTCATAGCTTTTCTTCTAAGGAGCAAGCATCTTTTAATTTCATGGCTGCAGTCACCATCTGCAGAGATTTTGGAACCCAGAAAATAGTTTGTCTCTGTTTCCACTATTTCCCTATCTATCTATTTGTCATGAAGTGCTGGGATCAGATGCCATGATCTTAATTTTCTGAATGTTGAGTTTTTAAACCAACTTTTTCATTCTGATTTCTCTTCAGATCATATAAATCATTGTAAAAGGGTAAGTAATAAAAATGATGCCAATTTCGGGGAAATCACTCAAGTTGGAAATGATGACTAAAGAACTGGGATATTTAGATTATGAAGAGGAGACATAGAGATATGAAATGTGCCATCAAATATTTGAAGAACTGTTAAAAAGAATGGCAAAATAATGGAAAGAATATAGAGTTTTTAACTCAGAGGTTGTACTGTTACAGATTTTAGGATTCCTTTTAAACTTGAGATTCTAGGAAATCTACCTCATGATTTTATAATAAACCAGGAAGGCTAGGTTTGGAATGCCCAGGATCTTATATCAAAGCGAAACAACAGAACAGAGCTCAGACTGCTGGAATCAGTGCCAAAAAGTCTTCCTGTAGTGGTAATTCTAAGAAGGGCATCAAGAGGACAAGCCAAAGGGTTAGTTAACAAACAGGAAAGCTGGACAAACGTCATGGTGATGAGCACACAGAACTCAAAGAAAATGATGGCAAAGGCAACCAAAAAAGCCAAAAAATCAGGAAGCCATAATCAGAGGGACTGAAATGTAAGAGAGAAGTAAAGTAATAGAGCTGGTGGTTAAGATGATAACAAAACGACAAAGCAAGAGTCAGGTCAAGACAAGGACTATTTTTTTTTGTTTTGTGCTTCGTGCTCAGTCCTGTTTGACTCTTTGCAATCCCATAGACCATAGCCCACCAAGCTTCTCTGTCCATGGAATTTTCCAGGCAAGAATACTGAAGTGGGTTGCCAGTTCCTTCTCCAGGGGATCTGCCTGACCCAGGGATTGAACACACGTCTCCTGCATCAGCAGGCAGATTCTTTACCACTGCACTACCTGGCAAGGATTCAGTTCAGTTCAGTTCAGTCGCTCAGTTGTGTCCAACTCTTTGTGACTCCATGGACTGCAGCATGCCAGGCTTCCCTGTCTATCACCAACTCCCAGAGCTTACTCAAATTCATGTTCATAGAGTCGGTGATGCCATCCAAGAATCTCCTCCTCTGCCGTCCCCTTCTCATCCTGCCTCCAATCTTTCCCAGCATCAGG
The DNA here is from genome assembly GCF_029378745.1 of Bos indicus. Taxonomy (NCBI): domain Eukaryota; kingdom Metazoa; phylum Chordata; class Mammalia; order Artiodactyla; family Bovidae; genus Bos; species Bos indicus. The sequence continues at coordinate 42,944,428 of NC_091762.1, read as the reverse complement.
GTCTTTTCAAATGAGACAGTTCTTCGCATCAGGTGGCCACAGTACTGAAGTTTCAGCTTCACATCCATCCTTCCAATGGACATGCAGGACTGATTTCCTTTAGGATTGACTGGTTGGATCTCCTTGCAGTCCAAGGGACTCTCAAGAGTCTTCTCCAACACCACATTACAAAAGCATCAATTCTTTGGTGCTCAGCTTTCTTTATAGTCCAATTCTCACATGCATACATGGCCACTGAAAAAAACCATAGCTTTGACTATGTGGACCTTTGTCGGCAAAGTAATGTCTCTGCTTTTAAATATGCTGTCTAGGTTGGTCAGACTGGTTCCAAATAGGAAAAGGAGTATGTAAAGGCTGTATATTGTCACCCTGCTTATTTAACTTATATGCAGAGTACATCATGAGAAACGCTGGACTGGAAGAAACACAAGCTGGAATCAAGATTGCCGGGAGAAATATCAATAACCTCAGATATGCAGATGACACCATCCTTATGGAAGAAAGTGAAGAGGAACTAAAAAGCCTCTTGATGAAAGTGAAAGAGGAGAGTGAAAAAGTTGGCTTATAGCTCAACATTCAGAAAACGAAGATCATGGCGTCTGGTCCCATCACTTCATGGCAAATAGATGGGGAAACAGTGGAAACAGTGGCTGACTTTATTTTTCTAGGCTCCAAAATCACTGCAGATGGTGATTGCAGCCATGAAATTAAAAGACGCTTACTCCTTGGAAGGAAAGTTATGACCAACCTAGATAGCATATTGAAAAGCAGAGATATTACTTTGCCAACAAAGGTCCATCTTGTCAAGGCTATGGTTTTTCTAGTGGTCATGTATGGATGTGAGAGTTGGACTGTGAAGAAAGCTGAGTGCCGAAGAATTGATGCTTTTGAACTGTGGTGTTCAAAATGGACTCTTGAGAGTCCCTTGGACTGCAAGGAGATGCAACCAGTCCATCCTAAAGGAGATCAGCCCTGGGTGTTCATTGGAAGGACTGGTGCTGAAGCTGAAGCTCCAATTCTTTGGTCACCTCATGGGAAGAGTTGACTCATTGGAAAAGAGTCTGATGCTGGGAGGGGTTGGGGGCAGGAGGAGAAGGGGACGACAGAGGATGAGATGGCTGGATGGCATCACCAACTTGATGGACATGAATTTGAGTGAACTCTGGGAGTTGGTGAGGGACAGGGAGGCCTGGCATGCTGCAATTCACGGGGTCACAAAGAGCCGGACAGGACTGAGTGACTGAACTGAACTGAAGATCAAACCAGTCAATCCTAAAGGAAATCAACCCTGAACATTCATTGGAAGGACTGTTCGTAAAGCTCCAATACTTTGACGAACCGCATGTGAAGATCCAGCTCATTGGAAAAGACCCTTATGTGGGAAAGACTGAAGGCAAAAGGAGAAGGGAGTGGTAAAGGATGTAATGATTAGATAGCATCACTGACTCAACGGACATGAATCCTGGCAGACTCTAGGGGATAGTAGAGGACAGAGGAGCCCGGTGTGCTACAGTCCCTGGGGTTGCAAAGAGTAAGACAAGACTTAACAGCCGAACAACAACAAGAAAGTCGAGCTGGCAAGTATGTTTCCCAGTAGTCCCCAACCTTTTTGGCACCAGGGGCCAGTTTTGTGGAAGACAATTTCTCCATGGACAGGGGTTTCAGGGTGATTCAAGTACATTATATTTCTTGTGCACTTTATTTCTATCGTTATTACATCAGCTGCATCTCAAATCATCAGGCATTAGATCCCAGAAGTTGGGGACCCCTGCTTTAACCTTTTAGAAAGTTTGTTTATGAAAATCTCATTTAAAGAGCTCAGAACAAGTACCATCTATTGTGTTTTCATTGCTCTTGATTTTAAAAACTAAGATTGAATTGCTGGGTCATAGAACAGGTATACATTTAACTTTATAAGAAACTGGCAAGCTGTTTCCAAATGGGCATACCATTTCACCCGGCCACCACCAAAGTAGGAGAGCTCCTCTTGCTCCCATCCTTGTCAACACTTAGTGCTGTTGGTCTCTTTATTTTTAACCACTTTGGTAGATAATGGGAGTGTCATATCATGGTGGTTTTGATTCGCAGGTCAGAGAAGAGACTTTGAAATGTCTAGTTATCATTAATATATACTCTTTTATTAACTGGTTCCCCCCCTCAATCTTCTGCCCATTTAAAAATTCAGGTTATTTGAATGACAATGACGGTGGTAATGATGATGATGATGATGATAGTGATGCTGTGTCAGTGTTTTTTATATGACTTGGAAACAAGTCTTTTCTCATTTTATATGTATATTTCAGATATTTTCTCCCAGTCTGTGGTTTATATTTTTGTTTTATTATCAGTGTCTCACTGCAAAAAGAAGTTCTTAACATTTATAAATTACAAATATAAATCTTATATTATGGTTAGGTCTTCTGGAGTTCTAAGAAATCCCTGTGTACCAGAAAATCATGATGACTTCCTATTTTTTTCCCTAGAAGTCTTATAGTGTTAAATTTCTAGTTTAGTCCCATCATGTATTTCAAATTAATATTTATGTATCACATAATGTGGCAGTTGAGATTAATTTTTTCCACACAAATATCCTATATTGCACTATTATTTGTTGACTTTTCTTTTTTCATTGAACTATCTTGGTGCTTTGTCAAAAATCATTTAACTTTTAAAAATGCTTGTATATTTTTGTTCTCTCTATGTAATCCTATTTCTCTCTACTTTTCTCAATACCTTTCTACTTTGATTACTACAGCTTTTTAATAAGTTGATAATAAGCTTTTTAATAAGTTGATAGGTTCAGTCAGTTTGTGTAAGAGTTTCACTTTTATTTATCTTTTTAAAGATTATATTCTAGGTCCTTTGGATTCACAGATAAATTTTAGATTTTGCCTATCAGTCTCTTCAAAAAACCAACAAACAAAAAGCTGCTTAGAATTTAAATTGAATAGCCTTAGATCTATACATCAATCTGAGAGGGACTGACATCCTAATAATATTGAGTCTTCCAATCCACATGTTCATAGACATAAAAATGTTTTAAAAAATCAAATCCAGCAACATGTAGAAACAAATCTATATGTTTCTTCATTTAGTTCTGTCAATTTTTGTTTCATATATTTTGAAATTTTGTTATTAAGGATATAAGCATTTAGGATCATTCTTGATGAATTGAACCTTTTATCATCAGATAACTTCATCCCTGATTCCCTGTCTTGAAGACTCTTTGATGTTAATAGCAGACTGGTGTGACTATATCACACTTAATTTTTTATTGCATATTGTTCTACCCTTTTTTTGGGAGTGGGGATTTTGCTTTTTTAAAAAGTGTGTTTTCAATGGAGAAATAACATCATCTATTTACAAATTAGCTCTTGAAAAATACAAGTACAGATACTATAAAACAAAGCAAACTGCAGTCATGAGACACTACATGCTGCTGCTGCTGCTGCTGCTGCTGCTAAGTCTCTTCAGTCGTGTCCGGCTCTGTGCAACCCCATAAATGGCAGCCCACCAGGCTCCACCGCCCCTGGGATTCTCCAGGCAAGAACACTGGAGTGGGTTGCCATTTCCTTTTCCAATGCATGAAAGTGAAAGGTGAAAGTGAAGTCGCTCAGTCGTGTTCGACTCTTAGCGACCCCATGGACTGCAGCCTACCAGGCTCCTCCATCCATGGGATTTTCCAGGCAAGAGTACCGGAGTGGGGTGCCATTGCCTTCTCCAGAGACACTACATACATCATGCAAAAGCAACAGTCTGACCTCCAGGTTATGAAAACTAGGGTTAAAAATTCACTACACATAAAAGGTCCAAGTTCTCAGCTCTAGTGGCTCAGATGGTAAATATCTGCCTGCAGTGAAGGAAATCCAGGTTTGATTCCTGGCTCTGGAAGATCCCCTGGAGAAGGGAATGGCTGGAGAATCTCCTCATGGACAGAGGAGCCTGGTGGGCTATATAGTCCATGGGGTCGCAAAGAGTCAGACACAAATGAGCAACTAACACACACAGAGAAGGTCCAAGTTCCTAGCTTGGTAAAACCTGGGTATAGTTACATGAAACATTTAACAAATTGAATTTTTCTTCCCCAATGTGTAAACAAAATTACAAGACTAAATCTGTGCCTGGCAATTTCAATCTAACTCTGAAGCCACACAAAACATACAGACATCTTGTAGACTTCACTTGTTTCTTAGTCTGACCATCTTTTCTTCTTAGATGGTGGGAGGCAGGATAAGGTGACTGTGAAGAGCAAAGATATGAGAAGTAGAAATACTGTATACTAGACATTACAAAGAGTGGTGAGAAGTCTCAATTAATGCATAGTCTAAGGGGGAAAAGATTACACTCCAACTTTGGAAAATTAATTTAAAAGGATAGAGGAAGAGTTGAAGTACTATTATTATCATGTAGCAACTGCTGCATTAACTATTTCAAAAAATTGCTGCCTTTAAATAAAACCCCAAGCTATATTAGTATTTATAATTGACATCTGGACTGGGTTTATGTTTGCTGCATTGTTTTGGAAATTGGCAATACAAACTGGCAAAAAAATTTTTTATCCTGATGATACACTTCTATGTGTTTTTTTATTTAGATGTTCATATTGATGGATTTTCATTTTTTCTTGAAGAATTTCCTTTACTATTGGTCTTCAGATTGGGTGGTATTGTGCAGTGGTGTACTGTTATGCTTCAGAGGAAGGATAAGAGTACATCTAGTTCAGTCCCTCTGAGATAGCTATAACCTTTAAAAATGAAATGTCAAACCTAGGGTATATATTTGACACTGAATTTTCATTTTCCTACCTTTTTATTTTCAAACTGTTTTTATATTTAGAATATATCCCTTCTAAACTGTATATTGTTCTAACTAGGTCTTGCTTCCTCATGAGTCTTCAATCTCCAGTTTTTAATATTATTAGTTCAATTATAGTTGATATAATTATTGACATGATTGGGTTTAAATTAATATCATCTCACCCTCTGTTTTCTATTTGTTCCCTTTGTTTGTGGGGCCTTTTTTCTTCTATCTTCCCTTCAGTTGAGAATTGTTTAGAGTTTCATTCTATCTCTTCCATTTATGTTTTTAACTACCTCTTTACATGATTATATTTAGAGCTTTCTTATCTATCTATAATTAATACTATACTATTTGATATATATGTCAGACCCTTATAACAGCACAATTTGAATTTTATCTCTTCCTATCACTTGTTCTATTATTGTCACACATTTTACACTGTATGTTTAAAGCCCCAAATATGTTCTAAACCTGAAATACACCATTATTATTTTTACTTTAGTCAATTTATTTTTAAGAAATTAAGAAGAGAAAGATAGACCTTTATATTTACCCACATATTTACAATTTCTTGTTCTCTTCCTTCCTTCCTTTCAATTAAGATTTCCATTTTATATCATTTCCTTTCAGGATGAAAGGCTTCCTTTGAAATTTCTTGTAAAGCCAAGGTGCTGAAAACATTTTTAATCTGCTTCTGATTATCTAAAATTGCTTTCTTTTTTATACGATTTATTTATTTTTTAAATATAAATTTATTTATTTTAATTGGAAGTTAATTACTTTACAGTATTGTGTTGGTTTTGCCATACATCAACATGAATCCGCCACGGGTATACATGTGCTCCTCATCCCAAACCCCCCTCCCACCTCCCTCCCCGTACCATCCCTCTGGGTCATCCCAGTGCACCAGCCCCAAGCATCCAGTATCATGCATCAAACCTGGAGTAGCGATTTGTTTCTTATATGATATTATACATGTTTCAGTGCCATTCTCCCAAATCATCCCACCCTCTCCCTCTCCCACAGAGTCCAAAAGACTGTTCTATACATCTGTGTCTCTTTTGCTGTCTCACATACAGGGTCATCGGTACCATCTTTCTAATTTCCATTTATATGCATTAGTATATTGTATTGGTGTTTTTCTTTCTGGCTTACTTCACTCTGTATAATAGGCTCCAGTTTCATCCACCTTATTAGAACTGATTCAAATGTATTCTTTTTAATGGCTGAGTAATTATTCAAAATTTTTATTGTGATAAAATATATAAAAAACTTGCCATTTTAACTACCTTAAGAGTACAGTTCTAAGGTATTAATTGCATTCATAATTGAAACTATCACCACCATTTATTTCCAAAACATTTTCGTCATCCCCAAAAACACTGTAGCCAAGAATTATGCAATAACTTCTAGCCACAGGTATCTTTTAATCTACTTCCTGTCCCTATAAATTTGTCTATTATATATATTTCATACAAACAGAACCAAGCGTATCTGTCTTTTTTGTCTGGATTATTTCACTTAATATGTTTTCAAGGTTCATCCATGTTGAATGAACATGGATCAGAATTTCATTCCTTTTAATGGCTGAACAATACTCCACTGTATGTATATGATCACATTTTGTTTATCCATTCATCTGTTGATAGACACTGGAGAAGTTTCTAACTTTTGACTATTATAAGTAGTGCTACAATTAGTATTGGTATGTTGGTATTAGTTGCTCAGTTGTGTCCGACTCCAAGTGTCCAACTTCATGGACTGTAGACTGCCAGGTTCTTCCGTCTATGGGATTTCCCAGGCAAGAATACTAATATGGGTTGCCATTTCCTTCTCCAGGGAATCTTCCTGACCCAAAGATTGAACCAGGGTCTCCTACATTGCAGGCAGATTCTTTACCATCTGAGCCACCAGAAGTATTGGTATATAAATGTCTATTTGAGTTCCTCTTAGAGGTAAAAATAGAATTGCTGGATCATAGCTTATGTTTAGCTTTCTGAGGAAAGATTAAGCTATTTTCTCATAGCAGCTGCAACATTTTGCATTCTCATTAGCAATGTGCAAATGTTCCATTTCCTCCACATTCTTATCATGTGCTATATTCCTTTAAAAGAAATGATCACCGTCCTAGTAGCTCTGCTGTGCGACCTCGCTGTGGCTTTCATTTGCATTTCCCTAATGACCAATGGTGTTGAGAATCTTTTCATGTGTTTATTGGCCACTTATATATATTTTTGGGTCCTTTGTTCATTCAAAAATTGGATTGTCTTTTTTTGTTGTTGTTGTGTTGTAGGAGCTTTTACATATTCTGGATGTTAAACCTACCATCCACATGATGTGAAAATATTTTCTCCCGTTTTGTAGGTTGGTTTTTCACTTTGTTAATCATGCTGTCTGATACACAAAAGTTTTTGTTTTTTTTTTATTAAGTGCAATTTATCTATTTTTGTTGTTGTTATAGCTAAGAATATATTGTCAAATCCAAGTTCACGAAGATTCACTTCTATATTTTCTTCTAAGAGTTTTACAGTTCTACTTCTTATACTTAGTCATTCATCCATTTTGATTTAATTTTTGTATGTGTGTGAGGCAGGGGTTCAACTTCATTTTTTTACATATGGTAATTCAGTTGTCCCAACACCATTTGTTGAAGAAACTATTGTTTCACTATTGAACAGACCTGGCACCTTTATCAAAAACCAATTGACCATAGGTATATTGGTGTATTTATGGATTCTCAATTCTATTCCATTTGTTAATAAGTCTATCCTTATGCCAGTATCATTCTCTTTCAATTACTGCAGCTTTGTGGTAAGTTTTGAAACTAGGAAGTGTGAAGCATCAGATTTTATTCTTTTTTTTAAGATTAGTTTAGCTCTTCAGGACCACTTGTAATTCTATATGAATTAGACAATCAGTTTTCCCATTTCTGTAAAAAAAATCTGTTGGAATTTTGACACAAATTATTTTAAATCTGTTGTTTTCATTTTTGTTATTCAGAATAACTTCCTGAATGTAAAATCCTTAACTGATGCTTTTTTTTTTTCCTGTAGCACTTTAACGATGCCATTCAATTGATTTCTATCCTTTCACAAAATTTCAGACTTCTTCCCCATGTGCTGTTCTTAGTTGCTCAGTTGTGTCAGACTCTTTGTGACCTCATGGACTGCAGCCTGCCAGGCTCCTCTGTCCATGGGGATTCTCCAGGCAAGAATACTGGAGTGGGTTGCCATGTCCTCCTCCAGGGGATCTTACTAACCCAGGGATCGAACCCAGGTTTCCCGCATTGCAGGCAGATTCTTTACTGTCTGAGCCACCAGGGAAGCCCATAAAACATGGGGGAAAACCTCTTTTATTCAAATATTAAATTTTTAACAGATTTTTTCAGTATTTGAAAAAAAATTTGCTTCTTTGGTTGGGGAGCACAGGCTCTAGGCACACAGGCTTCAGTAGTAGTGGTGCATAGGCTTAGTTGCCCTGCAGCATGTGCAATCTTCTTGGACCAGGGACTGAACCCATGTGCCCTGCACTGGCAGGTGGATTCTTATCTACTGTACCACCAGGTAAGTCCTGAAAATGTTAAACTTTTGCGTTGTTTCTTACATTGTTTCTCTTAGAGAATCTTTACTCTTCACTGAGAAATCATTCCCATTATCAGCATGCACACATGCTTTAGCATCTTTCAATATTAAAAAGGCATATATATATATATATACACATATATTTAAAATCCTCATTCCCGACACTTCCCCATACAACAATGGCTCCATTTCTCTGCTCTCTTAACAGCTTCTGCTGCTGCCAAGGCACTTCAGTCGTGTCCGACTCTGTGTGACCCCATAGATGGCAGCCCACCAGGCTCCCCCGTCCCTGGGATTCTCCAGGCAAGAACACTGGAGTGGGTTGCCATTTCCTTCTCCAATGCATGAAAGTGAAAGTGAAGTCGCTCAGTCATATCTGACTCTTAGCGACCCGATGGACTGCAGCCTACCAGGCTCTTCCATCTGTGGGATTCTCCAGGCAAGAGTACTGGAGTGGGTTGCCATTGGTGCAAAATTCCCTAAAAGAGTAGTCTGTTTTTGCTGTCTCCACTTCCTCACCTTCTACTGTCTTTTAGCTCACTCCAGTGAGGCCTCTGTACCTAACCTCCCATGTATTGCTCTCCTCATAGTCATCAGTGACCTCCAAGCTGCCAAATACAAAGGTCAGTTCTTGTCCTTGACTTTTTGGCACTCCCCTTCTCCTAGAAATACTCTCTCCTTAAGATTCTAGATCCTATGCTTTACTAGTTTTCCTCCTCCTTCACTAGACACTCCCTCTCCATGTCTTTCATGTTAATGTTAATTGCTCAGTCATGTCCAACTTTTTGTGACCCCATGAACTGTAGCCCATGGGGCTCCTCTGTCCACAGGATTCTCCAGGCAAGGATACTGGAGTGGGTTGCCATTTCCTTCTCCAGGGGATCGTCCTGACCCAGGGATCTAACCCGGGTCTTCTGCAATGCAAGCAAATTCTTTACTGTCTGGGCTATCAGGGAAGCCCCTATGTCTTTAATGGCTCCTCCTTATCTATCCAATTTCTAATTATTGAAGTTGTCCAATACTACTCAGTCCTAAGCTTCTCTTTTCTTCTTTCAGTACGCATGTATGCATAAAGATAGATACATCTCTACATGACTTTTTCTTTCTCCCCCTTCACTTCTCCCCTCCTGAAGTCATTCCCAGAAGCAAGAGTTGGCCTGCACAGCCTCCGGAGTGCCAGCCCCTCACTACTGCCCAAATCAGCCCCACAGCAACCCTGCCCAATGTCTTAGACCTGAGGCATGTTGGGACCACACATGGTGCATGCAGAGCACCTTTCTGGGTTCTCAAGCTAGGTGCTCACCTCTGGACACGGACTCTGGGAAAAGGCATTGTGGCCAAGAGGGCAGTAAGTGCCTGTTGGTCAGACTCTCCAAGGAGGTTGCTCTGAAGTCTTCACCTCCCCGTCTCAGGACGAAACCCAATGCCTGGTTCTTTAGATTTGTTTCTCTGTCTCTCTCTGTCTCCCAACAATGGAGCAGAGAAAAAGTAATCTCCCATGGTCTCTCATTTTCCCACACTGGCCCAGACCAGGCCTCCAAGGTCGAAGGCAGAAGCAGCGGCCCCCAGGCCAGCTTCTGGACTTTGGAGCCTTTGCATTTCTTCACGTGAGCAGGAGCGTCAGCACCAGGGGAAGCAGAGGAAGATGAAGGCAGGCTCGGGTTCCGGCCCAGCTTCAGACCAGCAGCTAAAAGAATGTCCCCAAACACCCAGGGGATGGGGTAAGGGCAGGGGCCAGGCAGGTAGCCAAGAGGAGCGGGTAGCAGACAGCAGCTAGTTAAAGACCATAGAGGCCTTGAGGTTGGCGTGCTCAAGGCCCTCGCTGAAGGTGATGAGAAAGTACACCACCTTGCAGATTTTGGCCAAGTCAGACAAGCGCTCCCTGAACTCCTGTGCTTTGGCCTCTTTCCAATCCGTGGCCTAGGAGTCTTCCTTGCACCAGAAGATGGCAGGGGGGTCCAGCAGCTGCCACGTCATGAGGTTGGTGAGGTTGGGTGTCCAGTTCTGGAAGGTGCCCCCGATGGTGACTTTACCCAGCTTGTCCAGTATGACATGCCAGTGCTCAAGCTGCAGCCTCTGCTACTAGATGAAGTCCATGCGGTACTTGGACTTAGCTGGTCTCAGCAGCTTCTTGCCATCCTGACGCTTCTTCCTGCTTCTTTCCTCGTGCAGCCAAACTGGAGAGAAGCTTCTCTTGATACCCTTACTTCCTGGCAATCTCAATTAGTTCTCTGTCTTTAAATCCTCTGGGTTGGGAAGATTCCCTGGAGGAGGGCATGGCAATCCACTTCAGTATTCTTGTCTGGAGAATCCTATGGACAGAGGAAGCTGGCAGGCTATAGGGTCGCAAAGAGTGGGACACGACTGAAGTGACTTAGCAGCATCATATTCTCAAATTTATAACTATTATATCTATCAGATCAGATCAGATCAGTCGCTCAGTCGTGTCCGACTCTTTGCAACCCCATGAATCGCAGCACACCAGGCCTCCCTGTCCATCACCAACTCCCGGAGTTCACTCAGATTAACGTCCATCGAGTCAGTGATGCCATCCAGCCATCTCATCCTCTGTCGTCCCCTTCTCCTCCTGCCCCCAATCCCTCCCAGCGTCAGAGTCTTTTCCAATGAGTCAACTCTTCGCATGAGGTGGCCAAAGTACTGGAGTTTCAGCTTTAGCATCATTCCTTCCAAAGAAATCCCAGGGCTGATCTCCTTCAGAATGGACTGGTTGGATCTCCTTGCAGTCCAAGGGACTCTCAAGAGTCTTCTCCAACACCACAGTTCAAAAGCATCAATTCTTTGGCACTCAGCCTTCTTCACAGTCCAACTCTCACATCCATACATGACAACAGAAAAAACCCTAGACCCTGTTTGATACCCTTACTTCCTAGCCATCTCAATTAGTCCTCTGTGTTTAAATCCCATCTATAGTCTAATGACTCTCAAATGTGTAACTGTTATATCTATTGTCTAAACCACTTTCCTGAGCTCCAGACTCTAGTAAACAGCTGTACTGCCTAGTTGCTATGTTCACTTGGATATTTAACAACCACCTCAAATTTGATATATCTGAAATAGATTCATTCCCTGACTACCTCCCAATTTTCCTCTTTCCTGACATCCCCAAAAGTGTTTCTCCCTTAGCCTTTCACAATTTAGTGATATTCCATTATCAACCCTGGAAATCATCCTTGGCCTTTCTGTGTATCGCATATGATAAAGCTGGCCCATTAGCATACTCCGTTGGCTTTGTTTGCTATAGCCTCAATCTGATCACCTTCATCTCTATCACTGTATCCAAGACACTGTCATCTCACACCTGAACTACTGTAGTAGTAGCTTCTTTGATAGTTCTTACTTCAACATTTGTTTCCTTTAAAAATCTATTTCCCTCTCAGCAGTCAAAATTCGGAGTAAATTGGCTCACACCAAACCCTCTCTTAAAGCCTTCCAACTGCTTCCAGTGAATTTGGAATAAAGTCATAGTTATGCTGTTAAGATTCCAAATAATCTGACCCAGTGGCTTCCTCAGCTCTTCCTCTCCTGACCACTCTACTTCAGCCGTGTTTATCTCCTTAAACTGTGTCAAGCTTGTTTCCAACTTGGCTCTTTTTATGTCCTCTTTGTTCAGCTTGGAACATTCTTCCTTTGGGTCATGTCATGGTTTGTTTTCTCACTTCATTCCAAACTGTCTAAATCGGGCCTCCTGTGAGAGGCCTTTTCAATGCTCTCTATCTAAAGTAGGTCTTCACACAATAGTATATAGTTCCTGTAACCCTTTGTCCTGCTTATTCTTCATCGCCCTTAGTGCTTCCTGGAAATGATACATTTATTGTTTACTTTTGTGCTCTCTCACTAGAATATCAGCTGCTTGCAAATAACAGCATTGTCTTATTGCTTATTGCTATATCTCTGGGCCCTAAAATAAATGCTCAATAAAGATTTATTGATTGTGTGACTATATTATATATAATTCATCCATTTTTGGTCTAATTATCTACTGACCAATTATGATGAGAAAATAGAACATAAATATCAGAAAAACAAACAATCCAATCAAAAAGTGGGAAAAAGACCTAAACGGACAATTCTCCAAAGAAGACATACAGATGGCTAACAAACACATGAAAAGATGCTCAACATCGCTCATTATTAGAGAAATGCAAATCAAAACTACAATGAAATATCACCTCACACCAGTCGGAATGGCCACCATCAAAAAGTCTACAAACAATAAATGCTGGAGACGGTGTGGAGAAAAGGGAATACTCTTGCACCGTTGATGGGAATGTAAATTGACACAGCCACTATGGAAGATGGTATGGAGAGTCCTTAAACTCCTAGGCATAAACCCTGAGGAAACCAAAATTGAAAGAGACACGTGTATTCCACTGTTCATTGAAGCACTGTTTACAATAGCTGGAACATGGAAGCAACCTAGATGTCCATCAGACGCATGGATAAAGAAGTTGTGGTACATGTACTCAGTGGACTATTCAGTCAATTCAGTTCAGTTCAGTCACTCAGTCATGTCCGACTCTCTGTAACCCCATGAACTGCAGCACGCCAGGCCTCCCTGTCCATCACCAACTCCCGGAGTTTACTCAAACTCATGTCCATCGAGTCGGTGATGCCATCCAGCTATCTCATCCTCTGTCGTCCCCTTCTTCTCCTGCCCCCAATCCCTCCCAGCATCAGAGTCTTTTCCAATGAGTCAACTCTTCGCATGAAGTGGCCAAAGTACTGGAGTTTCAGCTTTAGCATCATTCCTTCCAAAGAACACCCAGGACTGATCGCCTAATATTAATCAGCCATAAAAGGCAACACATTTGAATCATTCTGATGAGGCGGATGAACCTAGAGCCTATTATACAGAGTGAAGTAAGTCAGACAGAGAAATATAAATATCATATACTGATGCATATATATGGAATCTAGAAAGCTGGTACTAATGAATTTATTTGCAGGGCAGCAGTGGAGAAACAGACATAGAGAACAGACTTATGGACATGGGGAGAGAGGAGGAGAGGGTGAGATATATGGAGAGAATAACATGGAAAATTACATTACCATATGTAAAATAGATCACCAATGGGAATTTGCTGTATGTCTCAGAAAGCTCAAACAGGGGCTCTGTATCAACCTGGAGGGGTGGGATGGGGAGGGATATGGAAGGGAGGTTCAAGAGTGAGGGGATATATGTATACCTATGTACTTTGGCCACCTCATGCGAAGAGTTGACTCATTGAAAAAGACTCTGATGCTGGGAGGGATTGGGGGCAGGAGGAAAAGGGGACGACAGAGGATGAGATGGCTGGATGGCATCACTGACTCGATGGACGTGAGTTTGAGTGAACTCTGGGAGTTAGTAATAGACAGGGAGGCCTGGCATGCTGCAATTCATGGGGTCGCGAAGAGATGGACACGACTGAGCGACTGAACTGAACTGATGACTGATTCATGTTGAGGTTTGACAGAAAACAGCAAAATTCTGTAAATTATCCTTCAATTAAAAAATAAGTAAATTTTAAAAAATAGAATATAAAAGAGCTTTCAAATATCTCCACTGTTGCCATACAGGGTGTTGTTGCATTTTACATTCTTAGTTGCTCAATAGTATTGGGAAACATCTTGAGGACCAACTCATGTACCCTAAGGAATAACTGTGAATTCTTTTTTGCTTTCTGTAGAGAATGCTAATTTCAAGTATAAATTCCATGAACTTCTTATTTGGCTCTTTGCCCTTCAAATGAAAGGACACAGGGATTCTTTGCTTCCTCAGTTCATGCTGAACTTCTTGTTTTTAGAAATGCTGAGTTCATCCTGAAGCCTACCCACTGATAATTACTTATGTATTACAAAACCTTGAGATCTTACTAAATAAGACTTATTCGGTCTATTCAGTGCGAAAACTCCCTATAATAGGGATATATTTTACTTACTTTGCATAGTTTTGAATTTAATTTATTATTTTAAAACTTTCTGTGGTTGTGAATTACTTTTTGCCTCTGTGCTTGTTAATATACTCCTCAGTGTTAATTATTAACACTATAAAAGTAAGCACTAGGTTCTAAATATAAATGTCTGATTCACTATAGTCTTTGTGGTATTAATTTTCTTTCCTATGTAAACTATAAAATAGTATCAATGGATATTCTTTTTTTCAGTGTGGCATGACCAAGGTAAAAGAAACCCAAGTAAGACGGTAGGTGTTGCAAGAGGGCATCAGAGGGCAGACACACTGAAACCATAATCACAAAAAATAGTCAATCTAATCACACTAGGACCACAGCCTTGTCTAACTCAATGAAACTAAGCCATGCCCATGGGGCCACCCAAGATAGGCAGGTCATGGTAGAGAGATCTGACAGAATGTGGTCCACTGGAGAAGGGAATGGCAAACCACTTCAGTATTCTTGCCTTGAGAACCCCATGAACAGTATGAAAGGCAAAATGATAGGATACTGAAAGAGGAACTCCCCAGGTCGATAGGTGCCCAATATGCTACTGGAGATCAGTGGAGAAATAACTCCAGAAAGAATGAAGGGATGGAGCCAAAGCAAAAACAGTACCCAGCTGTGGATGTGACTGGTGATAGAAGCAAGGTCCGATGCTGTAAAGAGCAATATTGCATAGGAACCTGGAATGTCAGGTCCATGAATCAAGGCAAATTGGAAGTGGTCAAACAGGAGACGGCAAGAGTGAATGTTGACATTCTAGGAAGCAGAGAACTGAAATGGACTGGAATGGGTGAATTTAACTCAGATGACCATTATATCTACTACTGTGGGCAGGAATCCCTTAGAAGAAATGGAGTAGCCATCATGGTCAACAAAAGAGTCCGAAATGCAGTACTTGGATGCAATCTCAAAAAGGGCAGAATGATCTCTGTTCGTTTCCAAGGCAAACCATTCAATATCACAGTAATCCAAGTCTATGGCCCAACCAGTAATGCTGAAGAAGCTGAAGTTGAACGGTTCTATGAAGACCTACAAGACCTTTTAGAAATAACACCCAAAAAAGATGTCCTTTTCATTATAGGGGAATGGAAAGCAAAAGTAGGAAGTCAAGAAACACCTGGAGTAACAGGCAAATTTGGCCTTGGAATACGGAGTGAAGCAGGGCAAAGACTAATGGAGTTTTGCCAAGAAAATGCACTGGTCATAGCAAACACCCTCTTCCAACAACACAAGAGAAGACTCTACACATGACATCACCAGATGGTCAACACCGAAATCAGATTGATTGTATTCTTTGCAGCAAAAGATGGAGAAGCTCTATACAGTCAGCAAAAACAAGACCAGGAGCTGACTGTGGCTCAGACCATGAACTCCTTATTGCCAAATTCAGACTTAAATTGAAGAAAGCAGGGAAAACCACTAGACCATTCAGGTATGACCTAAATCAAATCCCTTATGATTATACAGTGGAAGTGAGAAATAGATTTAAGGACCTAGATCTGATAGATAGAGCGCCTGATGAACTATGGACTGAGGTTTGTGACATTGTACAGGAGATAGGGATCAAGACCATCCCCATGGAAAAGAAATGCAAAAAAGCAAAATGGCTGTCTGGGGAGGCCTTACAAATAGCTGTGAAAAGAAGAGATGCGAAAAGCAAAGGAGAAAAGGAAAGATATAAACATCTGAATGCAGAGTTCCAAAGAATAGCAAGAAGAGATAAGAAAGCCTTCCTCAGCAACCAATGCAAAGAAATAGAGGAAAACAACAGAATGGGAAGGACTAGAGATCTCTTCAAGAAAATCAGAGATACCAAGGGAACATTTCATGCAAAGATGGGCTCGATAAAGGACAGAAATGGTATGGACCTAACAGAAGCAGAAGATATTAAGAAGAGGTGGCAGGAATACACAGAAGAACTGTACAAAAAAGATCTTCATGACCAAGATAATCACGATGGTGTGATCACTGACCTAGAGCCAGACATCCTGGAATGTGAAGTCAAGTGGGCCTTAGAAAGCATCACCACAAACAAAGCTAGTGGAGGTGATGGAATTCCAGTTGAGCTATTCCAAATTCTGAAAAATGATGCTGTGAAAGTGCTGCCCTCAATATGCCAGCAAATTTGGAAAACTCAGCAGTGGCCACAGGACTGGAAAAGGTCAGTTTTCATTCCAATCCCAAAGGCAATGCCAAAGAATGCTCAAACTACCGCACAATTGCACTCATCTCAAACGCTAGTAAAGTAATGCTCAAAATTCTCCAAGCCAGACTTCAGCAATATGTGAACCGTGAACTTCCAGATGTTCAAGCTGGTTTTAGAAAACCCAGAGGAACCAGAAATCAAATTGCCAACATCCACTGGCTCATGGAAAAAGCAAGAGAGTTCCAGAAAAACATCTATTTCTGCTTTATTGACTATGCCAAAGCCTTTGACTGTGTGGATCACAAGAAACTGTGGAAAATTCTGAAAGAGATGGGAATACCAGACTACCTGACCTGCCTCTTGAGATACCTATATGCAGGTCAGGAAACAACAGTTAGAACTGGACATGGAACAACAGACTGGTTCCAAATAGGAAAAGGAGTATGTCAAGGCTGTATATTGTCACCCTGCTTATTTAACTTATATGCAGAGTACATCATGAGAAACACTGGACTGGAAGAAACACAAGCTGGAATCAAGATTGCCGGGAGAAATATCAATAACCTCAGATATGCAGATGACACCACCCTTAAGGCAGAAAGTGAAGAGGAACTCAAAAGCCTCTTGATGAAAGTGAAAGTGGAGAGTGAAAAAGTTGGCTTAAAGTTCAACATTCAGAAAACGAAGGTCATGGCATCTGGTCCCATCACTTCATGGGAAATAGACGGGGAAACAGTGGAAATAGTGTCAGACTTTATTTTTCTGGGCTCCAAAATCACTGCAGATTGTGACTGCAGCCATGAAATTAAAAGGTGCTTACTCCTTGGAAGGAAAGTTATGACCAACCTAGATAGCATATTCAAAAGCAAAGACATTACTTTGCCAACAAAGGTTCGTCTAGTCAAGGCTGTGGTTTTTCCAGTGGTCATGTATGGATTTGAGAGTTGGACTGTGAAGAAAGCTGAAGAATTGATGCTTTTGAACTGTGATGTTGGAGAAGACTCTTGAGAGTCCCTTGGACTGCAAGGAGATCCAACCAGTCCATTCTGAATGAGATCAGCCCTGGGATTTCTTTGGAAGGAATGATGCTAAGGCTGAAAGTCTAACCACCTTATGCGAAGAGTTGACTCGTTGAAAAGACTCTGATGCTGGGAGCGATTGGGGGCAGGAGGAGAAGGGGACAACAGAGGATGAGATGGCTGGATGGTATCACCGACTCAGTGGACGTGAGTCTGAGTGAACTCCGGGAGTTGGTGATGGACAGAGAGGCCTGGTGTGCTGCGATTCATGGGGTTGCAAAAAGTCGGACAGGACTAAGCGACTGAACTGAACTGAACTGAGTTGGATTTGCACGTTATCACTCCAAAGCTTTTCCATGGGTCTACAGATGAAACTTCCATAGTTTAAGAGTTTTTACCATTTCACATCATAGCCCCTGTGTTGAAAACATTATAGCTTTGAGTCATAATATTCTGTGTTACATGTGCACCATAATATACCTGTATTTCCCCCTAAAGTTTGATAATTAGATTGGTTATAACTTGTATACATTCTAATTAATATCAAAATAAAATTTTATGCATAAATTTAAGTCAATAGTTCTTATAATTTATATAGAAGATAATAATAAACTAGCAGTTTAGGGAAATGTCTTGATACATATTGACAAATTGTTTTTCAGAGCAGCTCTACTAAATTATAATTCTACCATTAGATAAGAGGCCTTATCTCATCATACTGTTACCAGGACTGTCATTAAAATTATTTTTTGGTAAATGTTATCAACAGCAATTATGTCTTATTGTTACTTCATTTTAGTTTTTGTATTTTTAGGATACACATATCATTATTCTTTTAGTTTTCTTTATAAGTGATATTGTTATTTTGCCCATCTAGGTATTACAAACTTTTAAAAAATGGATTTTATGATAGCTCTTTTTATCAAGGATATTAACTCTTTTATATTTTTTCTACAAATTATTTCTTAACAATCTTTACATGTGTACAGTATTACTCCCTTTCATAAAATAGAACACTATATCTCAGTGGATATAGTTGTTACTGGAAGAATAAAATCAGTCTTTTTACTTCTCTCAAATGGAAAATTCTTAATTAAGAATTTAACTGAGTTATTATAAACCAGATTAATTTTAAACTGATTAGTACTCTTGCCTGGAAAATTCCATGGACAGAGAAGCTGGTGGGCTGTAGTCCATGGGGTCATAAAGAATCGAACATGACTGAGATGGCACGGCACTGTGGCACAGCCATTGAAAGGGACATTGCTCTCCAGTGAATTCTTTTCTTTTCCCACTCAGGTACAAGGAGCCCGTTTTTTAAATTTTAACTGTTTATTTTGTACTGTGCTGTGCTGTGCTTAGTCACTCAGTCGTGTCTGACTCTTTGCGACCCCATGGACTGTAGTATTGAGGTATAGCCAATTAACTATATTGTGACAGTTTTGGGTGAACAGTGAAGGGACTCAGCTGTACATACACATGTAACCATTCTCCCCAAACTCCCCTCCCATCTCGGCAAAAGAAGCCCAATTAGAAAGAGTTTGAGAATGAGGAAGTTTCAGACTGAAAGAAAGCAATTAACTCCCTCCTGCAAAATAATGTGCAATATGAATTCCAAAGTGAAATATGCACATCACAAATTTTAAGTCAGTTAAGACTATATTTCCAGTTCTCCTAAATGGTTCACCCAGCACAGTCTCTGAGAGTTAGTATTTTACTTTGAATATGTGTGTGCATGTGTAAGTTTAGCTGAATATTTACTACACATTAATGAGAATAAACAGGTGTCCGAGTCTCATAGGCCAGGAAAATCTTGAAAGGGCTAAATTTGGAGTACCCGCCTAGTTCTCATTCCACCTGGCTTAATGTCTGGGGCTCTGTGTGTCAACAGCTATCTCTGATTGTCTACTAAGGCATCCTGACTCTTTGCGACCCCATGAACTGGAGCCCACCAGGCTCCTCTGCCTATGGGATTCTCCAGGCAAGAATACTGGAGTGGGTTGCTATTTCCTTCTCCAAGGGATCTTCCCAACCCAGGGATTGAACCTGGGTCTCCCAAATTGTAGGCAGATGTTTATGATCTGAGCCACCAGGGAAGCCAGTCCATGGGGTTAAGTCATCCTAGGAATAGCTCACTTAAAAAAACAACATTATGGTTACAGTTTGCAGTTTCCTTAAAGAAAAAATTCCCTGGTGAAGGTTGGAAGAAGATATTTTTCAAGAGAGCTAAAATATGGAACTAAGAATCACTGAGTTTTGCCCATGGATGGCATCCCTCTTGCTTTCTATTTTCCCTAAGCCTTGGGGAAAGTCATATTTAGCATACAGCATTATGCTTTCTCCCTAAGTTCACCTCTTCAGTAAAATTTCCAACCCTTGTGGTGGTGTTGTGGAGGATAAGAAGCTGAGGTAGTAAAGGGAAGTGCAGCCCACTCCAAACAGTCCTGTGGTTAATGTTCAGAGAGCAAACAGCATCCTGTTGAGGCTGGTCTTTAACAACATGAATGTGGTCCAAGCAGAAGCAAAGACATCAAGGTTCTTTGCTGACTAAATACTTCTCCAGGAAAACCTTCATTAAGGAAAATCTGTTCCCCTGCATATGCTGGTGAGAGGTCACACTTGAGAGATGAGAGAGGAGTTTGTGAGGCTGATAGAGACACTTGGGGTATGTTTGTGCATAGACAAAGCCTTTATGTGTGTACAGAATTTTCAAGAAATGGTTAACTAAGCAAAAGTAAGTACGGGTGAGGGAAAGGAAGTCACTTCCACTTTTCCATATATATCTTCTATATTGCTTGTAATTTTTTTTTTTTTACAATAAGTATTTACTACTTTGGCAATTCAGAAACACATCAGATCAGATCAGATCAGATCAGTTGCTCGATTGTGTCTGACTCTTTGCGACCCCATGAACTGCAGCACACCAGGCCTCCCTGTCCATCACCAACTCCCGGAGTTCACTCAGACTCACGTCCATCGAGTCAGTGATGCCATTCAGCCATCCCATCCTCTGTCGTCCCCTTCTCCTCTTGCCCCCAATCCCTCTCAGCATCAGAGTCTTTTCCAATGAGTCAACTCTTTGCATGAGGTGGCCAAAGTACTGGAGTTTCAGCTTTAGCATCATTCTTTCCAAAGAAATCCCAGGGCTGATCTCATTCAGAATGGACTGGTTGGATCTCCTTGCAGTCCAAGGGACTCTCAAGAGTCTTCTCCAACACCACAGTTCAAAAGCATCAATTCTTCGGCACTCAGCCTTCTTCACAGTCCAACTCTCACATCCATACATGACCACTGGAAAAACCACAGCCTTGACTAGACGAACCTTTGTTGGCAAAGTAATGTCTTTACTTTTGAATATGCTATCTAGGTTGGTCATAACTTTCCTTCCAAGGAGTAAGCACCTTTTAACTTCATGGCTGCAGTCACAATCTGCAGTGATTTTGGAGCCCAGAAAAATAAAGTCTGACACTATTTCCACTGTTTCCCCATCTATTTCCCATGAAGTGATGGGACCGGATGCCATGATCTTCGTTTTCTGAATGTTGAGCTTTAAGCCAACTTTTTCACTCTCCACTTTCACTTTCATCAAGAGGTTTTTTAATTCCTCTTCACTTTCTGCCATAAGGATGGTGTCATCTGCATATCTGAGGTTATTGATATTTCTCCCTGCAATCATGATTCGAGCTTGTGTTTCTTCCAGTCCAGTGTTTCTCATGATGTACTCTGCATATAAGTTAAATAAGCAGGGTGACAATATACAGCCTTGACATACTCCTTTTCCTATTTGGAACCAGTCTGTTGTTCCATGTCCAGTTCTAACTGTTGCTTCCTGACCTGCATACAAATTTCGCAAGAGGCAGATAAGGTGGTCTGGTATTCCCATCTCTTTCAGAATTTTCCAAGTTTATTGTGATCCACACAGTCAAAGGTTTTTTGGCATAGTCAGTAAAGCAGAAATAGATGTTTTTCTGGAACTCTCTTGCTTTTTCCATGAGCCAGTGGATGTTGGCAATTTGATCTCTGGTTCCTCTGCCTTTTCTAAAACCAGCTTGAACATCAGGAAGTTTATGGTTCACATATTGTTGAAGCCTGGCTTGGAGAATTTTGAGCATTATTTTACTAGCGTGTGAGATGAGCGCAATTGTGTGGTAGTTTGAGCATTCTTTGGCATTGCCTTTCTTTGGGATTAGAATGAAAACTGACCTTTTCCAGTCCTGTGGCCACTGCTGAGTTTTCCAAATTTGCTGGCATATTGAGTGCAGCACTTTCACAGCATCATCTTTCAGGATTTGCAATGGCTCAACTGGAATTGTATCACCTCCACTAGCTTTGTTTGTGGTGATGCTTTCTAAGGCCCACTTGACTTCACATTCCAGGATGTCTGGCTCTAGGTCAGTGATCACACCATTGTGATTATCTTGGTCATGAAGATCTTTTTTGTACAGTTCTTCTGTGTATTCCTGCCACCTCTTCTTAATATCTTCTGCTTCTGTTAGGTCCATACCATTTCTGTCCTTTATCGAGCCCATCTTTGCATGAAATGTTCCCTTGGTATCTCTGATTTTCTTGAAGAGATCTCTAGTCTTTCCCATTCTGTTGTTTTCCTCTATTTCTTTGCATTGGTTGCTAAGGAAGGCTTTCTTATCTCTTCTTGCTATTCTTTAGAACTCTGCATTCAGATGTTTATATCTTTCCTTTTCTCCTTTGCTTTTCGCATCTCTTCTTTTCACAGCTATTTGTAAGGCCTCCCCAGACAGCCATTTTGCTTTTTTGCATTTCTTTTCCATGGGGATGGTCTTGATCCCTATCTCCTGTACAATGTCACAAACCTCAGTCCATAGTTCATCAGGCGCTCTATCTATCAGATCTAGGTCCTTAAATCTATTTCTCACTTCCACTGTATAATCATAAGGGATTTGATTTAGGTCATACCTGAATGGTCTAGTGGTTTTCCCTGCTTTCTTCAATTTAAGTCTGAATTTGGCAATAAGGAGTTCATGGTCTGAGCCACAGTCAGCTCCTGGTCTTGTTTTTGCTGACTGTATAGAGCTTCTCCATCTTTTGCTGCAAAGAATACAATCAATCTGATTTCGGTGTTGACCATCTGGTGATGTCATGTGTAGAGTCTTCTCTTGTGTTGTTGGAAGAGGGTGTTTGCTATGACCAGTGCATTTTCTTGGCAAAACTCCATTAGTCTTTGCCCTGCTTCACTCCGTATTCCAAGGCCAAATTTGCCTGTTACTCCAGGTGTTTCTTGACTTCCTACTTTTGCTTTCCAGTCCCCTATAATGAAAAGGACATCTTTTTTGGGTGTTATTTCTAAAAGGTCTTGTAGGTCTTCATAGAACCGTTCAACTTCAGCTTCTTCAGCATTACTGGTTGGGGCATAGACTTGGATTACTGTGATATTGAATGGTTTGCCTTGGAAACGAACAGATCATTCTGCCCTTTTTGAGATTGCATCCAAGTACTGCATTTTGGACTCTTTTGTTGACCATGATGGCTACTCCATTTCTTCTAAGGGATTCCTGCCCACAGTAGTAGATATAATGGTCATCTGAGTTAAATTCACCCATTCCAGTCCATTTCAGTTCTCTGATTCCTAGAATGTCAACATTCACTCTTGCCATCTCCTGTTTGACCACTTCCAATTTGCCTTGATTCATGGACCTGACATTCCAGGTTCCTATGCAATATTGCTCTTTACAGCATCGGACCTTGCTTCTATCACCAGTCACATCCACAGCTGGGTACTGTTTTTGCTTTGGCTCCATCCCTTCATTCTTTCTGGAGTTATTTCTCCACTGATCTCCAGTAGCATATTGGGCACCTATTGACCTGGGGAGTTCCTCTTTCAGTATCCTATCATTTTGCCTTTTCATACTGTTCATGGGGTTCTCAAGGCAAGAATACTGAAGTGGTTTGCCATTCCCTTCTCCAATGGACCACATTCTGTCAGATCTCTCCACCATGACCTGCCCATCTTGGGTGGCCCCACGGGCATGGCTTAGTTTCATTGAGTTAGACAAGGCTGTGGTCCTAGTGTGATTAGGTTGACTAGTTTTCTGTGAGTATGGTTTCAGTGTGTCTGCCCTCTGATGCCCTCTTGCAACACCTACCATCTTACTTGGGTTTCTCTTACCTTGGGCGTAGGGTGTCTCTTCACGGCTGCTCCAGCAAAGCGCAGCCATTGCTCCTCACCTTGGAGGAGGGGTAACTCCTCACTGCCGCCCTTCCTGACCTTCAACGTGGGATAGCTCCTCTAGGTCTTCCTGCGCCCTTGCAGTCACGGTCCTTGAACGTGGGGTTGCTCCTCCCCGCCGCCACCCCTGGCCTCCAGCGTGGGGTAGCTCCTCCTGGCCGCCGCCCCTGACCCCAGACGCAGGGTAACTCCTCTCGTCGCCGCCTCCGACCTCGGATGCGGGGTCGCTCCTCTCGCCGTTCCCGCGCAGTCGCAGTATGGTACTCTCGGCAGCTTCCCCTGACCTCGGAGGTGGGGTAACAGAAACACATAGTAAATTTAAAATTTTATTTCCCTCAGCTTGTTGTCTTTTTTTTAAACTTTGTCTTTTTATTTATGAAAGTCTTTTGTTTGGTATCTTTATTTTGTGATTTCTTGCATTGTATTTAAGCCTTCCCTATTCACTGACCAGACTATTAGTATGTATTTATGTTTATGTGACCAACTCTCTGCCTATGGATAATAACTACAATAAAACACCATCTGGAGTGTGTCAAGCTATGTATTTGAAAACACTATTAGCACAGAAGGACAAAATGAGGAAGATTCTAAGAAATAAACACTTGTGGTGATAATTGAGAGGTTTTGGTTGTGCCCCAGTGATCATAGGGCCCTGAAGTCCTGTGGGAAGCTAGTGCTCCCCAGTGAGGAGTATTATGTTAAGGGCAGCCTCAGAAAGTTCTTTGTCACACAAATTGGGAGCCTCCTTGGGAAGAAGCTTCTCACTTGCCCAAGCTCCACTTAGAAAATTGAAATTTAAGGCACTCAGTCTACTGGTAACTGTTTATTATCTACAGCAGAACTCAGAAGTCAGCATAAGAACATGAGAAAAACCACTCTGTTCTAACTATACATTCTGCAGAGGGACGGTCTGTTTCATATGTATCATTGCAAAATTTATGAGGCTTCCCACATCTGGGAGCGGACTTTTTCCTGCTACTGTTATAACCTTTCCTATCCTGCTTCTCTTGCCTTCTGTCTTCCTTTCCACACTGTTTTGTGTGTTTGCTTTTTTAAATGTGGTGTCCTTTATTCACTCTCATGTCCAACGCTCTATCCCCAAGTCATTCTTTCCTTTCTGATTTTCTCTCCATGCCCTGTTTTTATGCTGATTCTTTTTCTTCGAAGGTCTTAAAGATTTTTGTTTGAAACAAAGATAGATTTGCAGACAAATCATAGGAGAGAGAGCAATGTTCCTCTGAGGATACATTTCCATATGGAGGAAAAGTAAGGGAGGTGGGGAGATTATGCTTCGTACACGCTATGGTCATTTTCTTTGACGTCTCAATCAGAGAACCTTGTACTGTAAGCTCTGCTTGAGTTTCACTTGTCTCATTTTCACTATCAAATATACCAAAATAAGTCCTAGCATCAGCCTCAGTGACATCACTGATTTCCAGACTACCACCTGCCAGAAATACCAGTATTTCAGAGTTCTCTGTGTTGAGTGCCTCCTCATTTTTCATCCATCTACTGCTTGGAGTAGGAAGTCCCGAAGAAGCACATGGCAACACTATACTCTAACCAATGACTCTGAGCAAGAAAGTTGTTTCAAAAATACCAAGTTTGATGTAATCTCAAGATCTGGAAGAATTTTTAATTCAGCTTCATCACTATATTTTGGTGGCCCACCACTTTCAACTATGCAGTGATAGATTCCCCCATCTCCTTCAATTGCATTGCCAATAACTAGTGTTCCACTTGAAAGTTTAATAACTCTATCATCCAGAAGACGCTGTCTGTGCTGTTCCCCCTTCACAAATAGGACCAATTCAGCATTAATTTCACAATTCAGAATTGCACTCTTTCCACCTGAAAAAGATTATTCTGATTCTTATCCACTGATTCCTCATCACCATCATCCTCTCTCTACTTACATAAATTCCCTCCTCCAATATTCTAATTTTACTGTCAGTGTTTCTATTATTGTGTGTGAGTGTGTGCATGCTCAGTTGCTTAGTCATGCCCAATTCTTTGCGACCCTATGGACTGTATCCCATTAGGCTCCTCTGTTCATGGAATTTTCCAGGCAAGAATGCTAGAGCAGGTTGCCATGTCCTCCTCCAGGGGATCTTGCTGACTCAGGGATCAAACCTGAGTCTCTTGCATCTCCTTCATTGGCAGGTGGATTCTTTACCACTGAGTCACTCGTTTATATTGGCCTATGGCTAAAATCAAATCTCCTTGGTTGTTGTTGGACTGTAGGCTTGGCTATAGCAGGCACTTTTCACCATCACATGAAAGCACTTGGAATCTGTTAACTAGAAAGCAGTTCCAGGACCCACTCCAGTAGCATAGCTGGACTTCCTCCATTCATTATCTGAACGCTCTGATGTTTATTTATATTTATGAAAACTTCTTATTCTGAGAAATACACCTAATCCCCCGTGGGAACTGACAGCCCTAGCTGATGATTAGTTTGTTCTGCCTGATAATGCTCAAAATAGAATCATATTTGATATTTATTGAGTAGTTATAGTTTGTCCCTAAATGATCAAGACATCACTAATTAATCAAAACAGTCCTTGGTTTAACAAAGCAAAGTTTCTTCTTTAGCCATTTCATTATTTGGCTAGTTTTCCCATGCAAGCTACTCCAATCTGTGTGCGCATACATCCAAGTCAACACAGTTTTTACCTGCTTTGCTTTATACACCAGGGCTTTCATAAATTGTCTCTAATGGATTTCTGATCCTCATCACATGGTGCTCCTTACTCTAAATGTAACAATGATGGACTTTATAAGGAAAGAAGCCCTCTATTTCCATCCTTCCTCCCTTCCTCAAGACATCATTTTGTCTTATTTTATCTGTGAAACTCAAATAAAACTCTGCCTTCCTGCTCCTCACTTTAAAACCACTCTTAGCACCTTGATGTAACCAAATGGCACATGAACTATTCACTCAGAAAGACTATGGGGCATGACAATTGAGACATCAATCTAACTTTTGTTTTACCCTTATTATCCTCTTTTCTTCCCTCCATTTGGGCTTCCCTGGTGGCTCAGATGGTAAAGAATCTGACTGCAATGCAGGAGACCCAGGTTCAATCCCTGGGTTGGGGAGATCCCCTAGATAAGGGAATAGCAACTCACTCCAGGATTCTTGCTTGGAGAATTCCATGGACTGAGGAAAATGGTGGGTTACAGTCCATGGGGTCACAAAGAATTGTACACTCTTGAGTGACTTCCACTTTCCCTCCATTCAATTTGAATATTTCTTTGCCCAAGAGGAGGCTTTTGATTGGCATTTTCTTTCCTATTTCCTAAACCAGATCTTAAGCCAGAGACTCCAGAGTTAAATTTGGTCCACATATATGTTTTGTTAGGTTCATATGGAATGTTTTAAAAACTTTAGCCAACACTTGGCACATTTCATAGAGAGACTTGAATTTCTGTCGTCTCTTAAAAATTAGACGGTCTTGACACACTGGGCTGCTGTTTTCATGTGTCTAAATAGAGGCTGCAACCTCAGCTCTCACCACTATCCTTTTCTTGACTCGGGAAACTTCACTCACTTACATCATCTGTCTTGCCCCCGTCAGCATTGCTTGGCTCCTGGATTAAAGCCGTTAAGGAGGTATGCTAGCTGTGCTTGAGAGACACCCTAAAAAAAGATTATTTAATTCACGCTCCTCCATCCATGGGATTTTCCAGGCAAGAGTACTGGAGTGGGGTGCCATTGCCTTCTCCAAATTCACAGGCAGAGACTGTTTTAAAGAAACACTTTGGACTTGCCTGGTGATACAGTGGATAAGAATCTGCCTGCCAATGCAGAGGACACGGTCCCTGGTCCAAGAAGATTCCACATGCCGCAAAGAAACCAAGCCCACAGGCTGCAGCTTCTGAAGCTTGTGCACGTAGAATCTGTGCCGCACAACAAGAGAAGCCGCCGCAATGAGGGGCCCAAGCATCACCACTGCAGAGTAGCCCCTTCTCGCCACAACTAGAAAAAAGCCTCGTGCAGCAACGAAGACACAGCATAACCAAAAATAAAAATAGCAATTTAAAAAATTTATATTCAAAATATATATTTAAAAACATTCAACAGATAAGAATCTGCTATGTGTCAGTCAGGTTTTGGGGGTGGGGGTAAAAACAATGAATAAGAGAGAAGCATTTCTGTACTAGCACAGGTGCCAGCAGACAAGTAAACCCAGCGACAAGTTACTTTCGAGTAATGATCAGTATGCGAAATAATATCTTATATTCATAATTTCACGTAATGAGAAGGACATGAAAGAAACAAAGCAAGGTGATCGGATAGAGCACAGTGATGGGGAGAGGATGAGGTGGATGGTGGGGCAGCGGGTATTATAGCTCTGATACTAAGAGAAAGTATCTGAGTGATGATAAACTGGGAGCTGAATATAACTTTTAAGGTAGCATCAGCTTCATGAAGTTTGGGAAGAAATATTCTAAGCAGAGGAAACAGCAAGTACAGAAACCTTGAGTTGGACATATTCAAAGGATTTAAGGTTTGAGTGGGTGGGGCTTAAAGAGCAAGAGGAGAAGTTGGAAAGGTGAATGGACACCAGATCTTGTAAAGCCTTGGTATCCACAGTGAGGAGTCTGGTCTGATTCCAAGTGCATTGGGAAATTATTGGACATGATTAAGTGTGTGAGTGGCATAATCAGATTTTCTCCTAAGGAGTAATGTCTTACAGTTTGCAACAGTTGTTGATATTTTTAACTTTTTTTTCAATTGTGAAGTATAACATATATAGAAAAGAATACATAAAACACACATATAGAGTTTAGTGCATAATTATAAAGCAAAGGTCGTGTGTCTACCATGCAGGCAAGAAATAGGATGCTGCCAATTCCCAGAAGTACCCCAGCACATGGTCCTTCCATGTTTCTCTCCCCTCCAGAGTAACCACAACCCTGAGACTACTTGTTGCTGTTCAGTCAGAGTCATGTCCAGTTCTTTGCAACCCCATAGACTGCAGTACAGCAAGTTGCTCTGCCCTTCACTATCTCCCAGAGTTTGCTCAAATTCATGTCCATTGAGTTAGTGATGCTATCTAACCATCTCATCCTCTGCCACCCACTTCTTTTGCCTTCAATTTTTCCTAGAACTGGGGTCTTCTGCAAGTGGCCAAGTATTGGAAATTTTCTTTATAGTTTTACTTTTTAGCAATGCATCTCTGTACAATATAGTCTAATATCAATAAACATTTTGTATAAATTCCATTTGATTTCTACCTTAAGACGATCAATAAACGTCACAGAATTTCTTTCCCAACCAAAAATGAGGAAAATCATTTTTAAAACAGTGGTTTTTGTCACTCACAACAATCAAACAAGGACATAGCCTAAAGTAGTACATTTCAAAAAATGACAACCAAGAGAAAAAAGATAAAATTCTCTAGCAAAATACAAAAGCAGAACAAGTCTTAGTTTCTAATCCCAATTCTGCCCTCATAAATCTTTCAGTGAGTAGGAAGAATTCTGAGAATACTTACTAATACCTCCAAATATGTAGAGAAATAAACACAGTTGAATATCTTTATCTTTTTCTCTTTTGATTAAGAAATTGTGGCTACAGCTGCTGGGGATGAATGTGTTTAATGGGAAAATGAACATTTAGCACGGAGAAGGCAACGGCACCCCCCTCCAGTACTCTTACCTGGAAAATCCCATGGACAGAGGAGCCTGGTGGGCTGCAGTCCATGGGGTCGCTAAGAGTCAGACATGACTGAGCAGCTTCACTTTCATTTCTCACTTTCATGCATTGGAGAAGGAAATGGCAACCCACTCCAGTGTTCTTGCCTGGAGAATCCCAGGGACAGGGGAGCCTGGTGGGCTGCCGTCTATGGGGTCACACAGAGTCAGACACAACTGGAGCGACTTAGCAGCAGCAGAACATTCAGCAACTATGAGCTTCATGGCTCTTCCCCAGTCCCAGAGGATGAAAGTGGATTAATGCAAGTCAACTGTGTTCATATCATTCCCCTTACCAGGGATATGTTTAAGCATGGACATTTGATATCACCCTGACCAGTAAGATGCAATGGGGGGAGTTAGGCAATGGAAGAATTATTTGTACCAATGATCAAAGAGCCAAGAAGCCATATAGGATGGTGGGACATCCTAGAAGTTAGTAACAACAGAAAGCCACTATTGACTGTATGCTGGAGACTGAAAAGAGGAAGTGATGGTCTTATAGCCCAGAAGTCAGGGCTTTTTGGCAGAAACTGGAAAATTGGTACGGGGTCGGGAGGTGGAAGTTGTTCATTGGGAGGCTGGAGATGCAGACGTTACTGAGGCTCACACACAGGAAGGGTAAACACCCTGGCTTCGCTCTTTTTCCTGCCCTCTGGTCAGCTGCCAATGCAGACAGCAGGCTGCCAGGGGCCCCCAGAAGGATATCCTGCAGGAATCAGTCCCTCTGTGATACAAAGCAAACAGGGGAAACTAAGCCTTGGACTTAAGGATGAACGGGTGAAGACTGAGCATGAAGAGGATGAGGAAAAGAGGAGAATCATGGATGAATTCCAAGTCTAGGGCTTCTGAGTGTGAGGAAGTGCCATTTTTCTGAGAGGCGGAACATTGAAGAAGCAGCAGTTTGAGGAACTAAACTCAGAAGGTTTGATTTGCCCATATGAAACTTAAGCTGTCTGTTAAATATCTGAGTAAATGGGGTTTTGCTTGTTCAATCACATCAGATGTTTACCCTGGACTGGGGGAAAGCAAAGAGAAAAGGGATAAGAGAAGAAAAAAGAGAGGGAAGCAGGAGAAAGAGGGAAAGCAAGGGAGAGAGCCCAAGCGAGAGAGCTGTCTGTATTCTCAGGCAGGATACCCGAGGCTTGATTTCTAGCTGTTTACAGAGAGGTGGCTAAAAATGGGATCTTAACAAAATAACTTTATTTCCCAGAGCCAAGGGGTAGAATCAGGAGAGGCCTGAAGGGACCATATTGTAAAGAATGGTGGTGTCTCAGCATTATGTGAGTGGACAAATGATCAGAGCTAAATAGTCTCCCCTCCCCACACATTCTCTGCAAACGACAGCACTTCACACACCTGAGATTATGGGGTTTGAGGGAAGTTACACAGCAAGGACTAAGGCTAAGTTGTCTGCCACCCAAAACATATGAAGATACAAAAACAGATGTTTAGTTGCATCAGAATTCATGTCTTGCCCCCATGAGACAATTTGTGGAATGTAAAACTCGCTTACAATGCAATTTCCAAAGACTGGTTTATTCAGTGCAGCTTAACCCATTGGTTGAGCCTGAATAAGATGGTCCAGAGCATAGCCCTTCAAAATCTCCCCCTAGTGGAAAATAAAAGAACAAGCCATACTGATCATCCAGTCTCAACCACGGAATACACCTGCAGGCAAAACTGTTTCCCAAAGACACAAACTTGTTCTTGGAAACAGTGTAACCTAGTTCCATATTTTAAGAAGAAGCATTTTCCTCACATGTAACAGAATCTGTACAGATCTCTTCCTACAAAAGGAACAGCCCTTCACGCATGAAAAAAAAAAGTATTAGTTGTATCCACTGGCTAGCCCTTCTGTTGAGCCTCTGGTTTCTAATCTGTTTCAAATTTACCTATCAAAGAGCTGGTAGAAACTGTGAAGTTACAGTTTTCACACCTTTAGGCCCCAAGTAGCATTTCCAGGCAAGGCCTAATTACACTCCATGAGCTGAAGGGAGGAAGCATGCATTTATGAGTCCTATGCTTGCAATACCCCAAAGGGTAAATTGGGAGGTATTCTGTTCCTCTGGTTACGTTCATATGCATACAATTTTGCTAGCTCTCCCAGGTCAATGTCAAAATGAAGAAGAGGAAGGAAAAGAAAAAGAGGAAGAGAAGAAGGGGGGATAAGGAGAAGTTAAACGCTGTTTTGGTTTCCATCCTCTCATTTAAAGCTATGAAAATGAAATTTTGGAAAGCTAAAGATTCCAGAATCTTACAGTCTAATCTCCCTGAGCCTATAGTGTAGGCATACTGACAGTCTGCTACCTTTTTACTTTTAATATAAAAAATTGTTTCAGCAATGACCGTTTTGATAATCTAAACTATATACTAAGATTTAACATGAATTTTTATTAGACAACAAAGACACTAACCATGTCTTTTGTCCTTTTATTTTTTTTTTACTATATATATGTATGTTTGTGTGTGTGTTTTAAATTCTTAAAAGTACAAACTCTCATCTTCTACTTTTTCCTAGCAAGGAGAACTGGAGCTGGAATTATATGCATCTGTGAGTTGTAACATTGAAATGTTGATGAATCAGCACAGTTTGGGGGCACTTTTTAATATGCTGAACTGATTAAATGACTTCCAGCCATGCTTGCTGTTTAAAACTGTGAGTGTAGGAATGAAGAGCCATAAACATAAAATAAACTAGAATAGCAGTTAGGATTGCGATAATAGTATGTTCCTAAATACTCTGGCCATGTGTGCAGGCAATATAATCAGCTATCTAATTTTAAAGTTTAATTAGCTAAGTTAAAGCAAACTGTTGATTCTGCACTGCTACAGCAAAATGAGTCAGCCCATATGTTCTCTGTCTCTAGAATATGAGCATATAAACAGACGTCTACAAGGGGGAAACTCACAGATGACTGAAAATGAATTTTGGCAGTGACACATTAACATAATTGGCAGTCACTGGGGAAAATATTGACAATGGTAAGTTTTGAGCTCTTCAAAAGAGTAACTTGGTCTATCTCAAACTGCAACTGTGCTTACATAGTGGAGAAGCTTCCTGAACAAGACAGATTTTCTTTTCTTTTTTTACGTTTACCAATCATTCTTAAAAATGTATTGAAGTCTAGTTGATTTGGGCTTCCCTGGTGGCTCAGTGGGAAAGTATCTGCCTGCCAAGCAGGAGATGCAGGTTCGATCCCTGGGTCAGCAAGATCCCCTGGAGAAGGAAAGGGCAACCAATGGCAGTATTCTTGCCTGGAAAATCCCATGAACAGAGAAGCCTGGAGGGTGGGCTACAGTCCATGGGGTTGCAAAGAATCTGACATGACTTAGTGACTAAACAGCAAGGGCAACATAGTTGATTTACAATGGTGTGCTAATTTCTGCTACATGGCAAAGTGATTCAATTATACATATACATATATACATATGTGTATACATCGATGGATGTGAGTCTGAGTGAACTCCAGGAGCTGGTGATGGACAGGGAGGCCTGGCGTGCTGCGATTCATGGGGTCGCAAAGAGTCGGACACGACTGAGCGACTGGACTGAACTGAACTGACACATATATATACATTCCTTTTTATCTTCTTTTCCATTATTGTTTCTCACAGGATATTAAATATAGTTCCCTGTGCTATATACAGTTGGACCTTGCTGTTTATCCATCTCATATGTAATAGCTTGCATCTACTAACCCCAAACTCTCAATCCATCCTGCTGCTGCTGCTGCTAAGTCACTTCAGTCGTGCCCGACTCTGTGCGACCCCATAGACGGCAGCCCACCAGGCTCTGCCATCCCTGGGCTTCTCCAGGCAAGAACACTGGAGTGGGTTGCCATTTCCTTCTCCAATGCGTGAAAGTGAAGTCGCTCAGTCGTGTCTGACTCCTAGCGACCCCATGGACTGCAGCCCACCAGGCTCCTCTGTCCATGGGATCTTCCAGGCAAGAGTGCTGGAGTGGGGTGCCATTGCCTTCTCCGCCCCCACCCTAATCCCCCTTGGCATTTACAAATGTGTTTTCTATGTCTGTGAGTCTATTTCATAGATAGTTTCATTTGTGTCCTATTTTGGATTCCCAGATAGATTTTAAATTAGGCCTTCGTGGATGGGAAAAGGATAATATACAGAAGCAAATTTTTCTAGGAATGTGTCCAAAGTAAATGACTATAGATGTGTGTGGTTTTTCACATCCTTGCTGTATATTTCTTTTTCCTAGCAGCAATTGTGCGTGAATATTGACGTTATTGAATTTTCACGCAGCAAGGGAAAAAAGTGTTCTGTTAACCTAAGAGCTAGGAAGCTTAACTATCAAAATCCAGCATGCAGACCGTGCCATCTGTCTTGATGGGCTCTGAATCAGGACACTTCACACAATGCAGAGGGCCTGCTCCAAGGACGGCGGGTGACATGGAGACAAACAGCAGTGGCTGCGCACGGAGCTTACATTCCTAAGACATCAGCGCCAGCACAAGCTCTGTCTACAGTTGTATTGGACACAAGTGGGAGATGACAGGATGCCCAAAATAGCAGTGCTGCTTACCTAGGTATTTGTGTCAAACTGCTGCAGGAGAACTGCCTGTTTTGTTTCAGTGGAACACTTGTTCAAATTCAGTTATCAGAGACATGTTATTGTGATGGGACCACAGTGTCTGTCTCTTATGATCGAGTTATCATCTTGGACTGGTAATTTAGATACTAAGGAAAAAAACTCTTTCCTTTTACTAGGCAAACATTTTTGAGCATTTGCTATGTGTCAAGCCTTATACAAGTCACAGGGAATACAGTAATGTCTGAGATATTATACGTCCTGCTCCCAGTTTAGTAGAAAAGAGAGACACACGAACAGATGAGTTATAACACAATGAAGTCTATACTATAAATGGGAACAACGTGCTTTGCTGGTCCCATAAAGAAGCTGATGAGCTTTGCCTGGGGCAGCTGGGAAAGTCTTTACCAAAGAGCTGATATTTGTACTGGATTTAAAGAGTAAGTGTGCATTTTCTAGATTGAAAAGTCAAAGTCGTTATAACCAGCTTCCAAATCACATTGACCTGAAAAGTCATGAGATACTCTGGAAAGAGCGAGGCGTTCTATGATTAACCTGTCAGGTAATGGGTGAGGTGGGAAATGGGAGAATGAAAGCGGTTCAGGGAGGAAATGTCAGGAAAGGGGATTCTAGAAGAAAGCTGGGACTGAATTGAGTTGCAAAGTGTCTTGTACATCAGGCTGCGATGCTTGATTATTTATCCCTTGTGGGTAGTAGGAAACCAACAAATATCTGAAGGATGAAAGACAAGCGACTAGATTTATGTTTCAGGATGCAAATTCAGGCTATGATGCAGAAAATGAACCAGAATGAAAGCGATTTTGATGGTATGGAGCTGTGAGGACTTATGTTGTTGTTGTTTTAGTCAGTAAGTTGTGTCTGACTCTCCTGCGACTGCATGGGCTGTGGCCCACCAGACTCCTCCGTCTATGGGATTCACCAGGCAAGAATACTGGAGTGGGTTGCCATTTCCTTCTCCGGGGATCTTCCCAACCCAGAGATGGAATCCAGGGGTTGAACCTACGTCTCTTGTATTGGCAGGTGGATTCTTCACCACTGAACCACCAGGTATGGAGCTGTAAGGGCTGGAGTTAAGCAAATGGTGACAAGAACAGAGAAACCACTGTACCTGAGAAAGAGTTGGTAGAGGTAGTTGCAA
The DNA here is from genome assembly GCF_029378745.1 of Bos indicus. Lineage (NCBI taxonomy): Eukaryota > Metazoa > Chordata > Mammalia > Artiodactyla > Bovidae > Bos > Bos indicus. Next base: position 42,909,306 of record NC_091762.1, on the reverse strand, counting down.
AGAGTTATACTCACAGGAAGAGATATAGTTGGGAAACGCAGCAGAAAACTGAGCATGCATGAAAAGATTTTACCTATGTCAGGAATGCCCTTTTCTGCCTTTACGGCCCTAGCATTTCTTTAGTTAACATTCCAAATTCAGCTTCATAGTGTCTGAGCTTCTCCAGTTGCTTCCTCACATTCTATGGGTCCATCTGTGCTGTGCTGTGCTTACTCATTCAGTCATGTCTGACTCTTTGTAACCCCATGGACTGTAGCCCGCCAGGCTCTTCAGTCCATGAGGATTCTCCAGTCAAGAATACTGGAGTGGGTTGCCATGCCCTCCTCCAGGGGATCTTACCAGCTCAGGGATCGAACCCAGGTCTTCCGCATTGCAGGAGGATTCTGTACCATTTGAGCTACCAGGGAAGTCCATGGGTCCAAATAAATTAGGAGAATTAATCACTTGCAAGTAAAGATAAAGTCCTTCCTATATTACCAAAAAATATTCTCATCTGATTACATTCTCAGTTCCAGGTACAAGTTGAGTAAATGAGAGGGAAACATTTACAGATACTGAATTTAGAGAGGGTCACAGGTGGATACAAGAGCCCCTGAGATCCAGGGCACAGAAAGAGGGATGAAAATACTTGACTCTTAGTTAATGTTTAACAATTTCTTGATAAATAAGGTTAATGACTATTCATATCTCTGAATCTCAATGGACATGAATTTTTAATTTTTCTTAATTTTTTTTATTGAAGGATAATTACTTTACAGAATTGTTTTGTTTTATGTCAAACCTCAACATAAATTAGCCATAGGTATACATATATCCCCTCCCTTTTGAACCTCCCTCCCATCTCCCACCCCATTCCACCCCTCTAGAGTGATACAGAGCCCCTGTTTGAGTTTCCTGGGACATACAGCAAATTCCATTGGCTATCTATTTTATATATTGTAATGTAAGTTTCCATATTATTCTTTCCATGCATCTCACCCTCTCCTCCCCTCTCCCCATGTCCATAAGTCTATTCTCTATGTCTGTTAAATTCTGAATTGCCATTTTTCTAGATTACATATATATGCATTCAGTTCAGTTCAGTTCAGTCTCTCAGTCGTGTCCGACTCTTTGCAACCCCATGAATCGCAGCATGCCAGGCCTCCCCGTCCATCACCAACTCCCGGAGTTCACCCAAACTCATGTGTCTCCTGTTAGAATACAATATTTACCTTTCTCTTTATGACTCACTTCACTCTGTATAGTAGGTTCTAGGTTCATCCATTGCATCAGAACTGACTCAAATGCATTCCTTTCTAAGGCTGAGTAATATTCCATTGTGTATATATACTGCAACTTCATTATCCATTCATCTGTTGATGGACATCTAGGTTGCTTCCATGTTCTAGCTATTGTAATTAGTGCTGCAATGAATAATGGGATACATGTGTCTTTTTCAATTTTGGTTTCCTCAGGGTATATGCCTAGGAGTGGGATTGCTGGGTCATATGGTAATTTTATTCCTAGATTTTTAAGGACTCTCCATACCATCTTCCATAGTGGCTGTGTCAATTTACATTCACATCAACAGTGCAAGAGAGTTCCCTTTTCTCCACACTGTCTCCAGCATTTATTGTTTGTAGACTTTATGATGATGGCCATTGTGACTGGTGTGAGGTGATATCTCATTGTAGTTTTGATTTGCATTTCTCTAATAATGAGCGATGTTGAGCATCTTTTCGTGTGCTTGTTAACCATCTGTATGTCTTCTTTGGAGAACTGTCTGTTTAGGTCTTTTCCCCACTTTTTGATTGGGTTGTTTGTTTTTCTGGCATTGAATTGTATGAGCTGCTTGTATATTTTGGAAATTAATCCTTTGTCAGTTGTTTAATTTGCTATTATTTTTTACCATTCTGAAGGTTGTCTTTTCACCTTGCTTGTAGTTTCCTTGGCTGTGCAAAAGCTTTTAAGTTTAATCAGGTCCCACTTGTTTACTTTTGTTTTTATTTCTGTTACTTCTAGGAGGTGGGTCGTAGAGGATCTTGCTTTGATTTATAATATCGAGTGTTCTGCCTATGTTTTCCTCCAAGAATTTTACAGTTTCTGGTCTTAGATTTAAGTCTTTAATCCATTTTGAGTTTATCTTTGTGTATGGTGTTAAGAAATATTCTAATTTCATTCTTTTACATCTAGCTGTCCAGTTTTCCAGGCACCATTTATTGGAGGGGCTGTCTTTGCCCCATTGTATATTTTTGCTTCCTTTGTCAAAAACAAGGTACCCATAGGTGCGTGGGTTTGTTTCTGGGCTTTCTATCTTGTTCCATTGGTCTATATTTCTGCTTTTGTGCCAGTACCATACTGTCTTGATGACCGTAGCTTTGTAGTATAATCTGAAGTTAGGAAGGTTGATTCCTCCAGCTCCATTCTTCCTTCTCAAACTGCTTTGGCTATTCAGGGTCTTTTATGTTTCCATATGAATTGTGAAATTTTTTTGTTCTAGTTCTGTGAAAAATGCCATTGGTAATGGCCATCTTGTCCCGGGCTTTCGTTTTTTGGGAGATATTTGATCACAGCTTCAATTTCAGTGCTTGTAATTGGGTTGTTCATAGTTTCTATTTCTTTCTGGTTCAGTCTTGGAAGATTGAACTTTTCTAAGAATCTGTCTCAGTGGACATGAATTTGAACTCTGGTAGTTCAAACTCTGGGAGAAAGTGAAAGACAGGAAAGCCTGGCATACTGCCGTCCATGGGGGTCACAAAGAGTCGGACATGACTTACTGACTGAATAACAGCAACAACATCATACCACTGAATACTTGCTATTGCTGCAACTTATGGACAATGGCGTAAATCTCACAGGAATAGTTTTTATAAAAGGAATTTACTGGCTATATTTACTTAGCTTTGCCATCGGTTTTCTCAGTTTCATACCAGGAAATGTCTGTGTGAGTCATCTTCCCAACAGATACTAAATTCCTGATGAGCATAATCCCTCTGTAGTACCCACAATTTTGAAGCATTCCAGACTTTGAAATTAGACCTGAGGATGAGTCCCTATCTAACACTTACTCATGTATTTCTTTGGAAAACTTTCTTAAATTCTCTGAATCTCAGCTTCCTCTTAGTGAACTTGCTATGATAAATTAATAAGTCAATGTATATAAGGCACACAGCATAATGCCCTGTACATAAAAACAATAAATTGTCAACATCACTAGTTCATGGAGTTCTAGCTCACAATGCCAGATTGCAAGAAAGTTTTCAGAATTCATTGAGAAAATGTATTTTAAGTCCATAGCACAAAATACTTAGAAAAATAAGTGGATTTTTTTCACCCACAAATTTGAGCTCTTGAGTATAAAGATGTGTTTTACATGATGTCTGTCTCCACCACTATGCAGAGTGCATGTTGGGGGAAGTTGTCAAGAGATGTGATTGCAGGTTTGACCCAGGCATTGGAGGCTCCATATCCCTGTCCTTGGAATGTGTGTTCCACTTGCCTTTGCCACTTCCAGATGCTCCCTCAAGGATACAACCTTGAGATAATAATGTGCTGATGAGATCATTTGGACTACATATGTAACTGAACTCAGTTAAGTCCTCTACATAAACTTTTTAAGATTCTGGTTGTGGGTATGGAGATCTACTCAATTTGTGACCACCTAAGATAAGTCTTCTATGTGAATTCCCTTGTTTATCAAACCTCCCACCTAAAACCTGGAGGGATCTACCTCCTTCTTAGGTCTCTACTTGTGCTCTCAGAGGACAGGAATACTGAGTACCAGAACCAGTTTCAGGTTACACCTGGGAAGCACCCCCAGGAGGTTGCAAAGCCACAGTGTGATGATTTGAGTTAAATTTAGAAATTGCAGAGAGCTCACTTCAAAGCATGAACATATTTTAACCACATTATTTTTAGGCCTTTCTATGTTATCTTGTGCATAGAGTCCCATTGGGAAGCTATCTGAGAAGCACGTTGTTAGGGCATGTATTACTGAAGCATGCTTCTATTAAAGGAATCTTAATGTAAGCTTGAGCCTAGTCAAGATTGTGAAATTGGAGGGAAGTTGTCCAACAATCTCTGTGGTCAGATATGCACTGCCTGAGGTATTTTCCTTCTCCTGTTACATCCAACTAGCAATTTATGACTTTATTCTGCATGAGTAGAGACGTGTGAAGGTAGTACCAATAAACTTTTAAAGCTCAGTACCTTAAAACAACAGAGTAATTCCTTGCTCATGTTTCAAATCTATTTGGGGACAGTGAGGTGGGGATGGATTCAGTGCATTCTAGTCACTCAGGGACCCAGGTTGATGGAACAGCCACTACCTTTCTTACAATTATCTATCACCATGCAAAAGGAAAGAGTAAAATCTGGAGGGTCTCATTGTGAAAACTAAGAAGTCCAACCCAGAAGTCACCCACTCCATTTTTCTTATAACTCATTCTGCAGAACCAGTCATATGGTTCTCTTCCTAACAATAAAGGGCATAGAAGTATGAGCCCATCATGAGCCTAGAATGGGACAGAAATGACTATCACTATCATTTGGCCTGAAATAGAATTGATTGCTTTGGAATAATGAGCAAGTTTTGCCAATTATAAGACTCTGTCTCTTCAAGTCTTTTGTACGATTCTATATGTTCCTTACATTGATTAAGTAAACAGACTTTTGAAAGACAGAGAGAAATGAGCCTCCATCCCTCACCTCAGATGAGCAGACCAGTAATTATTCATCCATGCTTTCTCAATGCTCCGTTAATGTTGACATATTGCAGAGAATTCACAGTATCTCCCCAAGGAACAATTCTGCAGGAAACAAACTTGAAAATAAAATATTGTCTGCTATGCATTCACTGAATATGATGCATAAAGAAAAATATGATTACTCTAAATATTTTCATTGTTACTAACACCTACTTCTTAATGGTTTCCACAGCTTTTCATATTCCTAAAAATTAATTATATGAAGGCCAAGATCTTTCTAAGTAGATTCTCTTAGAATCTCAAACAGCCAGAGCGAAACAAACAGAAGACAGTGCAGGTACCAGAAGTATGAGAAATGGAGCAGTGCTGTAGAAGCAACCTGGTAGTTCACTAGGAAGAGGAAGGCTGTGTTTATAGCAACTACTTGGAAAATGCACGAATGCTGACCTTGAGGCTTCAGTGTTTGCGGCTCAGTTATGTCAAGGCAGCTAAAATGATTTGTATTTCCCATTTCCCTCTCATTTCAGTATAGAAACAGAATGTTTGCTAGTAGAATAACTATAAGTTACAGTCACTTGAAAGTTTTGTCAAATTATGTTGAAATAACATTTTGTAAGGAGAATTGATGGCCTCGGGAACATAGTGGTTTACAATAAGCAACTCAGAGTAATTTCCTAAATTCTCAATATAATACCAAGGAGGAGGGCAAGCCCACTTTAGCTGCCCAATGTCTGTGTTCCTTTTTAACAGTTCAGTCCAAATGGGCATGCATCAGTGAAGTCATATCAGATCAAGGTCATTGTCATGAGTGTACTTGATGACTGGGTATCTTATGACTTTCTTGTAAGATAATGTGATATCACTGACATGTTCTACTTGTATAAAACATCTTTCCCAGAGTGCCTCAGATCTTTATGGCTCTTAAAAAAAATTATGATTATTTCTTACTTAAAAAAGTATTACTTAAAGAAAATTTTCATTACTTCTAATTTTACTGATTTGGTAAAGTGGTCTAATCTGGTGTGGACTTTTGGGGATATGTGTACAAAGTTTTTATTGAACTATAATATTTGTGAATGGAATGTCTTGCAATCGCATTCAGAAGAAAAATGTTCAGTTGTTATCATCATGGTGTATTGTTAGTTTTTTAAAACTTGCATGTCTGTTACTTAGATATTTTCATTTTTTTAAACCTAGATAGCACATGATTTATTGGCGGTAAGCAAGCATAAGTTGGGAAAGTGTGATGAATATGCCATCAAAATGGGCTTTCCTGGTGACTCAGAGGCAAAGAATCCACCTGCCAGTGTCAGAGACACAGATTGGATTCCTGGGTAGGGAAGATGCCTTGGAGGAGGAAATGGCCACCCATTCCTGCATTCTTGCCTAGAAAATTCAATGGATAGCGGAGCTTGGCAGGCTACTTCCATGGAGTCACAAAAAACCAGACACAGCTTAGCGACTGCACATGTATACACAGAATAGACCAAAATGTGCAGTTAAATTATACATAATCTTGTTTTTGATGTATCAGATATTCAGGAATGTTTTTAGTACCCTTTGCTGTTAAAAATGTGCCTTAATTCAGCCACTTGACTTTAAAACATTGCTCTTATTTTTGTTATCTTTGATGCTCTGACCCTAAATTGTATATTATGATGTAATCTATCAGCAGCAGTCACAGCATATATTTTTTTCAATAGCATAAACCAAAGAGTTAATCAAATATAGTTCAGCACTACAGTTGTGTGCTAAAGGCATTTTAATCACACAATTTCTATGGCCCAAATTGTCAAGGCCTGCCACATGTTTTCTATTTCAGTTTGGAGTAAATTTGCACTTTTAATTATATGGATCATTTGGGGACCTTGTTCTTCTTCTGTTTTGGTTTATTAATAAACTTGCAGATAAAGAATTTTTAAGTGTCAAAGATTATATTCAACCAGCCTAGTTTATAGTGGAGTCAGTAAGATATTGTAACTGGTTCAAAGGAGAATTGGAAGAGTAGACACATATACAGACAATCAAAACACTGAGATGAATTTGTTAAACCAGTGCAGAACTGATCAATGGCTAAAGTCAGTCATCAGCAGACAATCATCCTGCCAGACAGTCACACATATTACTATGGTTTTTCTACAACTTAGAGGATATTTTTCAAAATAAATGCCTCTTTTGTTAAATATAGAATTAAAATTCTGAATTAGTACATATCTTCAAATTTACAAATGACAATTTCAGTGGAAAGCAAATTTTATAAATGCCACAAACCAGGCAACATGAATATCTCTTTAAAGAAAAGAACAAGTTCAAGTGCATAAGGAAATGTCAATTCTTTTCTTTTCCATTTTCTAGGGGACTATAGATGCTTTCATGCAAAACACAGCACTGAGGGACATTTGGATACTAACTACCATCAGAGTTTGGTTAGTATAGTGGTCACTGTATCACTTCCCCCAGACACCCTCCTGATCCCTTTTTTGGGTATGAAGGCTAAATATAACCAAGTTCAAGGTTGGTAAAATTCAGATAAATAGGGGAAAGCAAATAAAAATAGAAAACAGACCACACAGGAAGATAGAGTGAAAGAAAAGAAACAGAAGGGAGAAAATATATCCAAGAAGATAAGTACCATTATTATAGTGATGGTAACTGAATGGGAAAATAAGAAATTTTTGACCCATTATATGTAAGATTAAAGTGATAATATAATTGTCATAAGAAAAACTCCAAGGACTTCCTAATGTGTATTAAATAATAGTAGGCTATCTATATAAAAATAGTTTTATAATAAGTTAGCAACTGGCATTTACTAAGTAAACTTTTAATATGGATGAATTAGAATAAATTTATTAATAACCTAGCTTCTGTATAAAACAGAAGTAAAAGTTATATTTGTAGCAGATTTGATTGGGGGGTATTCTGCTTTGTAACATGTTTGGAACTAGTTAAATAAGCAAAAAATAATCCACTAAACAAAATCAAGTTAATAAAAGATAAACTGACAAATAGACCAAATATATTTCAAATATAATTTCATTATGAAAGACATTTAGAGTACAAAAAGAAAATATTAAGATAAAATTTGAGGCTCTCAGATTGATTTTAAAAATGTAATGTCAGATTTTATATCTTGTAAATATTGCATTAAACATTAACAATATAATTTAACTGGAGAAATTAGTTCTTTATGATCTAGCCTTGGTTTTATATTTTGATATTGCTTTCATCTTAATAGTTCTTCAAAACATACATTGCTACAGATGAGATGCAAAAATGAGTCCTCCTGGGTGGAAGAGAAAGGATAATAATTCTTGGGATTTTTATCATGACTCACACCCTGCAGTCTCAAAATGCTTTTATAGGATTATAATACTCACCTGTGAAATACACCAACTGTACTGCACATGACATCTATGTTATTAGAGGGAATTTGGGGAAAGACAATACAATGCCCAGTTTATATATGACACATGAACCAACCCTCCTATTGTGAGCTTTGCTTTTTCCCCCTCACATCTGATTGAATGTCAGACTACATTCTCCATCTTGGAATCAGAATCCCACCCTCTCTGGAGTTGCTCTATACATACTGAGTTATCTAAAAGTCTCACCAGTTCATCAAAGTGCCAGTCGCTCAGTTGTGTCTGACTCACTGTGACCCCATGGACTGTAGCCCACCAGGGTCCTCTGTCCATAGGATTTTCCAGGCAAGAATACTGGAGTGGGTTGCCATTTCCTCCTGCAGGGGAATCTTCCCAACCCAGGGATCGAACCTGGGTCTCCTGCATTGAAGACAGATTCTTTACAATGTGACCCACCAGGAAAGCCCATAATGAGACAATTCCTGGTTTTTCTATTAGTAGAAATTGTGATGAGGTAATTCTGATTGTCTTAATCGTTTACCAGTTTACAGAGTATCAGAGGCCTAGATATCCAAGAGTCCTGAGGTCTGGGGTACAACACAAATATTGAGCTTCTAGGGACTCTAAGAAAAGTGATGGGTTAATCCATGAGGACAATTCCATAAATATTGCATTTAAACAATATATGTAAAGGAGACAGACTGAGACTGACAATGATTATAAAGATGCCATTACTGTTTTAAAAGTGGTATGCATTAGAAACAGCAGTGGAACAATTAATAAGACAAAAACCACTAATCCTATCACTCACATTCTAAATAAATGACATCTCTTAGTTCTTTCGACAATCATTAAATCCTGTATTGCAAAAAGGCTGCCTTGTCTTATATTCTACTGTTCATCCTGTCTTTCCTTGTCTCTCCTCAGCTCTCTCTTTCCTTTCACTCCTTGCTCTATTCTCCTCTCTCCCTGCTGCTTCACCCTTTTCTCTGAAACACAAATGTTTTCTCCCATTTGGTTTTGAGGATGTTGTAGAGTGTCTTTGGAAGAGGTTAACATGCAGCAGGTGGTCTACTAGCCCCACTCCTGTCACAGCAACAAGCTTCATTCCTGGGCGTTGGGGGCTTTCTCCTACAGAAGGAGGATTCAAATGTCAGTAGCTCTCACAAAGCATGTCTTCATCAAATCTGAGGCACTATTTCCCCAACTGCCTTAGCCTCAGTATGCACCCCCATCCTTAATTTGGGGCACCGATGGTACTTTCCAAATTAACAGGACCCATTGGAACACAGGTAACTTCATGAGATACACATTCAGCTGAAAAGAATATATCTGTTCAGTGTGATCTGCCCTTGAATTCTTAACCGATATTCTTGCCTTTTCTTATTTTCTCTCTGCCTTATGATGAGGCTACATTCTGTCTGTTTTCTCAGTCCTACTGGTGCATTTGGAATGGCCAATTTCAGAGTAAAAGTGGTTCAAGTCCTGATTCCATTATCCATCATGTGTGACCTCAGGCAAGTTACCTTAATGGTACCTAGTCCTGCAGCTGTAGGGGATTCAATGAGTTCATACTTGGAAAGCTTTCTGGGTCCAAAATCAATATTCTGTACAGCATTTCACTTCTGATTTTGCTGCTAATTAGCTATAAGACCATGAGCAATACCAGCAACCATCCAAAATCCCAATTTCATTATCAGTGAAGTCCCTTCCAATTGCAGTGGAAACTGCAAAGCAGTTCATTCATTCAACAAACATGGGTGGAGCAAGTCAGGCACTATGAAGACTGCAGTAAACAAGGCAAAAATTGCCCCTGCTTCCCCAAAACTTTTGATCTGATGGGAGAGACTAGGCTACCTGTGTGAAGAGCAGAGCCTATGATTTGGGGAACCATCTTACTCCAGGGAAGTTTTCCTTAAGGAAATGACATTTAATCTGAGAACTGTGGGTTGAGTAATATTTAGAGCAATAAAATGGCTCTAGGTAGAAAGAGCAATAAACAAAAAGGCTCACGACCCAGAGGGATGGTATGGGGAAGGAGGAGGGATGAGGGTTCAGGATGGAGAACACATGTATACCTGTGGCAGATTCATTTTGATATATGGCAAAACCAATACAATATTGTAAAGTTAAATAAAAAAAAAAAAGGCTCTGAGATGAAAGGTACTTGGGATGTTCTGAGAACTGAAAGAAAGCTAGCAAAGAGGGAGCAGAGTGAGAATGAGGAGGAGTGGAAGGGAGTGAAGCTGGGAAGCAGCTGCATCCTAGGGGCCATTAGTCCTGGAAGCCACCCCACATCAATAGGAAAAGCAGGATGTTTACTGTTTAGTTGTACCTTCTGGAGAAGTCTTCAACCCTCACTTTTCAGGTCATTGGCCCTAACTGAACTCTAGAAACACCATTGCCAGAGATATAGGCAGAGGACAGGTCTGGAGGATCTCAAAGTATTGTGGTCTTTATCCTAAGAGCAATGAGCAGTATTAAAGTATTTTAAACAGGAGTATAAAGTGATCAGGTTTTCACTTTAAAATCAATTAACTGCCCTGTAAAGGCTAGGTTGAAGGAGTTGTTCACTCACTAAGTCATATCCAACTCTTTGCAACTCCATGACTGCAGCATGCCAGGCTCCCCTATCCTTACTATCTCCAGGAGGTTTCTCAAACTCACATCCATTGAGTTAATGATGCCATCCAACCATCTCATCTTCTGTCACCCCTTCTGCTCCTGCCTTCAATCTTTCCCAGCATCAGGATCTTTTCCAATGAATCAGCCCTTTGCATCATGTGGCCAAAGTACTGGAGCTTCAGCTTCATCATGAGTCCTTCCAATGAATAGTCAGGGTTGATTTCCTTTAGGATTGACTGGTTTGATCTCCTTGCTGTCCAAGGGACACTGAAGGAGACCTAAGACCAATTAGCAGTACTGCAAGTAAAAGATGATAGAGGTAGACACTAGGTGGTGGCTGTAAAACTGAGAAGAAGTAGATGGATTGCAGATGGATGTATTCAGGAGATAAAGTTGGGTGTGGAAGATAAGGGATAGAGATGATTTTAAAATATTTTCTGAAACTCCTACAAATACTAATGCTCTGTGAAATTATTCATATTAATTCAACAAACATCTTTTGAGTACTTGCTGTGTCTAAGGCATAGTTCTATCACAGTACAGTGGTATTATGTTAAACTTAAGTAGCAGCCACTGACTTAATTTGAGTCCAACTTCAGAAATATGGGTCACCAAGGAATAACATTAAGGAGTTCCATAACCTAGGGCCAGAAGGAGAAGGAAGTAATTTTATTATACCAGTTTGACTGAGGATTAGTGTGGCAAGCAGAAGATGGATGGCTTGTACCAGATAGTTTCTGCTGCACACAAATTCTAAAAATAAAACATGCCTTCTTAAAATAAAAATTTTAAAAAGGCCAGTGACTTCAACTTTTGTCTCATTAATACCCAGATCTAATCAAAATGAGTTAGTCATATGTTGGACTAATTGATGACTGATTTCAATTTGGACAGTTTCCATCTTAGTGAGCAAGACTCAGAAGCATTTTATTTGGTGAAAACTATTAAGCTAAATGGGAGCTTCCCTGGTGGTTCAGACAGTAAAGAATCTGCCTGCAATGCAGGAGACCTCTGTTTGATCCTTGGGTTCGGAAGAGCCCCTCAAGAAGGCAATGGCTACCCATTCAAGTACTCTTGCCTGGAGAATTTCATGACAGAAGAGCCTAGTGGGTCTAAAGGCAGATTGAAGTAAATATCTCTAACATCTGACTAATCGAATGGAAATCGAAACTTCCAAGTATAAACCCAGCATAATAGCTTGATCCTGTGATGGGTTTCTAAATGGCCGTCTGTGATCTTCTAGTTGAGCTTATTGCTTTTAAGCTCATTCCAGCAGGCCAATTGGTCTCTTCTAGGGATAAGGCTCGGAGAAGGCAATGGCACCCCACTCCAGTACTCTTGCCTGGCAAATCCCATGGGCGGAGGAGCCTGGTAGGCTGCAGTCCGTGGGGTTGCTAAGAGTCAGACACGACTGAAGCAACTTAGCAGCAGCAGCAGCAGGGATAAGGCTATATATATGGAGCTCAGGTGCTGGCAGATTGAGCATTTGACAGCAGCAGTAACTAGAACAACCATGGTCAATGGTAGCCCACATAAGCCCTGCACATCAGCCTTCATCAGTATCACCATGTCTACTACAAGAGTCCATTGTGCTAGCACAAGAATGATTGGAGACAACAGGATGACGTCAACTGGCTGAGTCATTCTGTCTCCTTGGTAATTTAGTGCCTCTTCCATGATAGGTGATTTCTGTTCGGCACTGATATGTGATACAAAGACCTTCATATTTTATGTCCACTTCTTTAGGTTATCCACATGTCTCTTCTCCAGACTTTCTTATCCCTGATCTTCAAGTATTTATTTCCACAGGCACTTTAAATATGCAGCTAATCCATTCACCACTACCCATGAGTCTATGTATATTCTCATTTTAGGCCACTTTTAAGAAAGAATAGTACGTACTCTATAAAGCTCTGCTTGTTGGGAGGACCTACCCTCACGATTGAATGTTGGAGCCAGTCCTCAATAGGATTTTAGTATTCAACAGTCTTTTTTTTTTTTTTTTTTTAGCTTGCACTTACACATTGAGTCAACCTATCCATAAACTATAAACTAAGCTTGGTCTTTTTTGTCCTCCATCAGCTTGTTATAAAGGGATGCCCTGCCCCTCCACTTTCATGGCTATAGATGTAAGGTGAGGGCGAGGGCCCATGAAAGTGCCAAGTGAGAGGTGGGTCTGGTATACTTACTTCTGTAGCTTACTTGTGCCTTCCAGCCAGCTCTATGCCTGCTTCCAGGTATTCCATTTCTATCCTACAGTGAATTGTTGCTGAGCATATTTGATCTTGGGCTTCCTTGGTGGCTCAAACAGTAAAGAATCTGCCCGCAATGTAGGAGACCCAGGTTCTATCCCTGGGTCAGAAAGATCCCCTGAAGAAGGGAATGGCAACCCACTTCAGTATTTTTTGGCCTACAATTCATTGGGTTGCAAAGAATCGGACACAACTGAGCAGTTAACACTTTCATATTTGATCTTATGACTTTGTAGGTCTGACAAAAGTCAACTTATGAGGAGCAACTCTAGCCAGATAGTTACTTATTGCCTCATGATCAAAGTTTTCATTTTCCATGTGCCTGGTAGCTTGCCAAGAGCTGCTGTCTGAATGTGTAATTCTCCCCTGCTCAAGGCATGATTTTGCTCTAGAACCCTGTATGCTCAGTCACTCGGTTGTGTTCGACTCTTTTTGACCCTATGGACTACAGTTCACCAGACTCCTCTGTACATGGGATTTGGGGATTTTCCAGGAAAGAATATTGGCATGGATTGCCATGTCCTCCTCCAGGGGATCTTCCTAACACAATGATCGATCCAGCATCTCCTGAATCTCCTGCACTGGCAAGTGAATTCTTTACCACTAAGCTACCTGCTGCTGCTGCTGCTGCTGCTGCTGAGTCACGTCAGTCCTGTCCAACTCTGTGCGACCCCATAGACGGCAGCCCACCAGGCTCCCCTGTCCCTGGGATTCTCCAGGCAAGAACACTGGAGTGGCTTGCCATTTCCTTCTCCAATGCATGAAAGTGAAAAGTGAAAGTGAAGTCGCTCAGTCGGGTCCGACTCTTAGCGACCCCATGGACTGCAACCCACCAGGCTCCTCTGTCCATGGGATTCTCCAGGCAAGAGTACCAGAGTGGGTTGCCAGTTGGAAAGCCCCAAAAGATTAGGAATATTTAATCAGGTGAAGAACCAGAACCAGCTGAAGTACTTGCTGAGAGTGAGCAAGAATACTGGAGTGGGTTGCCATTTCCTACTCCAGGGGATCTTCCCAATCCAAGGATTGAACCTTCATCTCCTGCGTCTACTGCAATGGCAGGTGGATTCTTTACCACTAGTGCCACCTGGGAAGCTCCTAGGGAGGCACATTAAGATTCTCCTAGCTTTAGTGGAATAACTTATCAGACTATCAGACCATAAGGCATATTTTACAACTATCTTTTCAAACTGAAAGATGTACAAAAGAGGTGAGCTTTTTTTATTATTATTATTAATAGATGGGTAAAACAGATTTCATACTTTATATTTGCATAGGAGCTGGCCACTTTATAATTGCTTGTCTTTCAATGGGTAGTCTCAATTAGCACTGAATTTTAATATTTGCACAAACTCATCTTACATAGGTGTCTAATATGTTTATCTCTTCCAAACTCCCCTTTCTAGTCCCATCACATATTACCAACACCACCACTATCACTATTATACATATTTGCTAAAAGAGATCTGAAAGTATGGTTGTACCTTGGTTTTATGCTTCAGCAATTGGAAATTGGTTTGTCATTTTGTATTTAACATAGCAACCATCATGACAATTTGATTTTACTGGTTAGGTGGTGTTCGGTTCTTTGCATATGTCTATGGTATGAAGGTTGCTATGACAGCAGAACAAGGAGCAGAAACCATGAATTCTTAACAGATTGCTTATGCTTATGAAAAAGGACTTGTGGGGCAAACTTTTAGGAAGAGCTCACAGGTTTGATTATTTAAATTGTTGGGTATTTGTAGGAATATAGGTCATGACTATATTCCAGAGATATGAAGGCAGTAATCAGTCTGTCATGACAGGTTGAATACCCTTAGCTCTATTTTAGGCTTATGATTTCAGAGTTATTTTGTACAATTTGATGGAATTCCATTGAGTCACTACTGATTGATCCTTTTTCATGTGGGTCATCAGGATCTCCCTAAGTGTTCTTTGAGGATTCTAACACTATGAAATGAGAAGAGGAATTTTATTGTAAGTAGGTTTCAAAAAAAGATAATTCTTCTAGTGAAGTAGGAATACAGAAAAGAATACCTAAAAAACACAGCAGAAAAAAGAGTTTCTTATTTTATGATGACTCTGAGATTATATTCTGGGCTGATTTCCATATGCCTCAGTTAGAATATGAAAAGATGTGTATAATTTGAAGAAAACATGATTTCTCCATAGAAATAAATGGGTTTGGGCCCTACTGTATCAGCAAGACTGCTCATTTATAAGGCAGGCAACTTGATTTCTCAAAAAACTACTTTATGTCCTTTTCATGTCACTTAGACTTCACATTCATTTTTCCCTTTTTCCATAAATTATTAATAATAAAAATATGCATTTACTAGATATTGTAAAATGTGTATGGTAGATATCTTATTTTGATCAGTAGTATCATGGTTCTTAAAATAAATTTTACTAGGTGATCAAGCGTCCCTGGGAAATATTCCAAGGGCATCAAAATTCTGTCGTTGACTTCCTATAGAAAACTATGAAGCCTTTACCTTCTGTAGTGGCTGGCACACACCGAAAACAAAACAAAACAAAACAAAAAATTGATGAATGACTGTTCAAATTGTGAGAGTTATTATCATGATATTGAAGCCACCACAGGGTTTCCCTGGTGGTTCAGTGGTAAAGAATCTGCCTTCTAGTGAAGGGGACATGGGTTCGATCCTTGGTCTGGGATGATTCCACGTGTCGCAGAGCAGCTGGGTCCATGTACCACAACTTTTGACACAACTATTCCACTTGTGCCCTAGACCCCAGGAGCAGCAACTACTGAAGCCCGAGAGTCCTAGAGCCCATGTTGCACAGCAAGAAAAGCCACGGCAATGAGACGCTCGTGCACTGCAACTAGAGAGTGGCCTGCATACTGCAGTGGAGAGTGGCCTCTGTTCACCGCAATTATAGAAAAGCCCGCACAGTAATGAAGACCCAGAACAGCGAACAAAATTAAATAAATAAACAATAAAGTCACTACGAAAGTTATTTTAGCACTTGGTAGCTCCTTGTTACTGACTGCAGAAGATCAAGTTTGTAATCTGGTGGCAGACATGATATATAGTTTATGGAGAACTAAGTAAAGAGACACTCCATAATTTTTATATCATATCCTAAGATAAAATAATTTCTAACATAGCTGGACACATAATCATCAGTGCTAAAATAGAATTATTTAAACATAGGTAAGTAGTGGTATATGATATTTTCTGAAAATTAAACAAAGTGTTATTAGATTTAATTTTAAAATGCTGTTCCTTGAGGAAGGACACTGAGGAAATGTCACTATAAATTGTGATGAGCAGATAAATAATTGTGGGTATTCTGAAAGGGCTGGTTAGATGTTTTCAAGGTCTATAGTGATTAAATACATTGTTTGCTGTTGTTGATTTAATGATGTCTAAGGTCATATTGGCACCCCACTCCAGTACTCTTGCCTGGAAAATCCCATGGACGGAGGAGCCTGGTAGGCTGCAGTCCATGGGGTCGCTAAGAGTTGGATACGACTGAGCGACTTCACTTTCACTTTTCACTTTCATGCATTGGAGAAGGAAATGGCAACCCACTCCAGTATTCTTGCCTAGAGAATCCCAGGGATGGGGGAGCATGGTGGGCTGCCGTCCATGGGGTCGCACAGAGTCGGACATGACTGAAGTGACTTAGCAGCAGCAGCAGCAAGGTCATATTAAAACTTGCTACTTTCAATATTCTTTATACAAGAAAATACCTCTTAAAAATCTGTGAGAAATATGTAACCAATGCTGTATTTATTCCCTGGGCTTCCAGCTCATGATGACTATCCTCTGTGACTGTGACTCTACCTACCCTAGAGATTCTGGATCCTTCCAGGTGACATAGAGTTAATGCTGATGAGCATGATGCTCTGGAGTCAGACAGACCTCCCAACTCAACCAGTTACTAGTTGTATGACACCCAAATTACTTGGTTACACTAAATCTTTATTATCTGTAGATAATAATCTGGGAATAATAATTGGATTATTGTGGAGATTATTGTGGAGATTAAATGAGATAATACAAATTACATGCTTTATGGACTTCCTTGGTGGCTCAGATGGTAAAGAATCTGTCTGCAATGCAGGACACCTGGGTTTGATCAGTGGGTAAGGAAGATCCCCTGAAGAACAGAATGGCAACCCACTCCAGTATTCTTGCCTGGAGAATTCCACAGAGGAGCCTGGAAGGCTATAGTCCATGGGGTCACAAAGAGTTGGACACGAAGGACTGATGAACACACACATGCTTTATATGCAGTAAATCTCAATAAATAGGAGCAATTGTGATTGACATGGTTCATGGCATCGGGCTCCTGATGTGTAGAGTTAAGGCTACAGCTTGCTTTAAATATCAGAGATCTTTTTGTAAACCATCTGGTCTTGAGCCTTGATTATCAGAAAACAGCATTATAGGCCCACTCCTACAGCCTAAGTGCTCAGACTACACCCTCCATGCAATTACACACACACACACACACACACACACATTCCAACAGAAATGAAATAAGAAATAGAATTCTCCATGCAAAATAATAGGACCATGGATAAATAAATGGATGGACCCTGATGCAGTGTTAAGAAATAAAGAAATGAGGACCCTGTTCTCTACCTTCCCACTCACTCAGGAGAGCTGAGGTCCTGCCCTCTCATAGAATATGTCAACCTGTTCCTCCACAGAGCAAGGGAGAAGAGCCTAGAGCTAGGTAGATACTAAGCCTCAATGGCACCTAGCTAATGGGTCCACCTACCAACCAAGCAGACACGCAGAAGTCTGGAAAAAGAAAGTGAAGACAGTATAAATAGAGGCAGTGTTGGCAGAAAAGGAAGAGAAGTGGCAGCAATTGTTTTTCAGGAAATTAAGATCCTGGCCACAGAGGTCCTTGTACATAGAGGCAAGCCTGATTCCAGTATTCATTAATCAGGAAATCCTGAAAGGACACACTGAAGAAATACATAAAGTACTTATACTTATACTTATCCCTCCGCTGGTACAACGGAGGGATCCTAAAAGAAAAGTAGTCAAAGGAGCCAGAATTGGTTACTGGTAAGAAGGAGAAGATTTGAGAAGAGACTGTTCCTTCAGATCAATTTGTAGATACCTCACCGCTAAGCCTTTGGTAGATGTCAAGCGCATCTACCTTCCCCAAACTGCACATACACACACATTATTTTGCTTGTCATTTCAGAGGATTTATAGAAATCTGGAGATTCCCTCTTCTCCAGTAGATCAGGGTTTGGATGCTGAATCCCTGCTCTTCTGGGACATAAAATGTCTTAGATTTAGTCATTGCTTCCTAGAAACTCACTGTTTCTCATTTTTATATTCTTTACTTTCTTCCATCCCTACTCTGCTTAAGAAATAAATTGTGCAGGATGTTTCCCTAACTGTAATAATAAACCAATGAGAGAACATAAGAAACTCCTTTTTTCTGACTTATTGTGCACGGCCTTCCAGTGGTACATTAGCCAGCAGTAATAATAGCTCAGTGCTCTCCCAGTCAGGATTGGCTTTTAATCTTAAAACTAATACCACATTGCAAGGGAATAGATGAATATAAGAACAAAGACAGCAGACATGCTGAACAGCATCAAATTGTGTCCAAGGAAGGCCACAGAGTTATACAGAGAGAATTGCTAAAGATAAAGCTTTAAATTTAATAATAAGATGTGGGAAAGGTCTTATTCATTAAGGTAAAAGATATAACACCACCTTGTTATGATTTTTCACGTTAAAAATGTGATTCATCACCAGTCGTGATATGCATTTGTGAAGAATACACTAATAACTAAACTGTTAAACTAAAAAAAAAAAATAATAACTCAAACCAGTCATAGCATGACATGGCTAATCTTCCACGTGTTAGGGCTTCTGGTGTGTCTGTTTGGGTGGGCTGGCTAATTTATCAAGAAAACATAGGCTCATACAGGACCAGTACCAGACAGCTATAGATCAGGTGTCAGATTACCTAGGAATAACTTTTTAAGTATACCTAGATGCTTGGTATCGGAGAAGGCAATGGCACCCCACTCCGGTACTCTTGCCTGGAAAATCCATGGACGGAGGAGCCTGGTAGGCTGCAGTCCATGGGGTCGCTAAGAGTGGGATACAACTGAGCGACTTACTTTCACTTTTCACTTTCATGCATTGGAGAAGGAAATGACAACCCACTCCAGTGTTCTTGCCTGGAGAATCCCAGGGATGGGGGAGCCTGGTGGGCTTCCGTCTATGGGGTCGCACAGAGTTGGACATGATTGAAGCAACTTAGCAGCAGCAGCAGCAGCAGATGCTTGGTATACTCCAGTTAAACTAGAACCACTACAGGTGGGGCCTATGTGGCTACGTTTATTGACAATGCGTTAGGTGATTCTAAAGAGTAGCCAGGTATTGACATACAGGTATTTATTCTTTTTTAAGGGCTCTTCCCATTAAGTTATTACAGAATATTGAGTAGCGCTCCCTGTACTATAGCACAGTAGGTCCTTGTTGGTTATCTATTTAGAATAATTTTTACTGGAGTATAACTGCTTTACAATATTGTGTTAGTTTCTGCTGTACAACCAAGTGAATCAGAAATATGCATACATATGTCCCCTTCCTCTTGGACTTTCCTTCCACCTCACCCCACTTCCCACCCATCTAGATCATCACAGATCTCCCTGTGCTATACAGCAGCTTCCCACCAGCTATCTACTTTACACACGATACTGTATGTTATCTGTTTTAAATTTAGCAGTGTGCACATGTCAGTCCCAATCTGTCCCTCTCTCCTACCTTCTCCCCGATAACCATAAATCCATTCTGTAAATCTGTGAGTCCACTTCTGTTTTATAAATAAGTTCATTTGTAACATCTTTTTAGATTCACATATACGTGATATTATATATTTGTCTTTTTCTGTCTGACCTACATTGCTCTTTGCTGTACACCTAAAATTAATACAACATTGTTAATCGACTATTCTCCAATATAAAATAAAAATTAAAAATAATAAATAAATGCATTTTAGAAAGAAATGATTATAATTAACTATGACAGTAGCAGAAATTAGCCTGTGGTCTAAATGATGTTAATTCAGAAATAATTATAATGAATTATAAGGATTTTCAACTGAATGTAAACATGAATGTCTTCAAAAATAGCATAGCCTCACTATTCAGCAAACTTTTTATTTATTAACAAAGTAGCTATCTTTCTGTTTTGTTGTTGTTGTTGTTTTCACACTTGTGATGACATAGCTGCCAGGAAATTTTTTTTATTATTTATTTTTGGCTGCGCTGGGTCTTCGTTGTGTATAGGCTTTCTCTAGCTGTGGTGAGCCAGGGCTACTCTTCAGTGTCGTGCACAAGCTTCTCGTTGCAGTGGCTTCGCTTGTTGAGGAACATAGGCTCTAGGCATTCAGGCTTTCATAGTTGTTGCTCCCAGGCTCTAGAGAGCAGGCTCAGCAGTTGTATTCCACAGGGTTAATTGCTCTGAGTCATGTAGAATCCTCTTGGATTAGAATCCTCTTGAATCAATCGAACCTGTGTGCCCTGCATTGGCAAGCAGATTCTTAACCACTGGACCATCAGGGAAGTCCCAAGGAAATATTTTAAATGGTAATAAATGGAATTTTTAAGTTAAAACTGTACATAGCCAAAGGGAAAAAAAAAAAAAAAAAAGAAAGGAGTAGTTATAATTGAGACCCTACTGCAGACCCTCTGCATCAACTTTGGATTTGAAGGCAGTCATTTTCATGGTGTCTCTGATTGGAGTCAGTTGTTTGCCCTTTAGGGAAAATTGTTGTCTATTTGCTAAGTCATGTCAGAAACTCTTTGTGAGTCCAGGGACTGTAACCTGATAGGCTCCTCTGTCCTTGGAATTTCCCAGGCAAGAATACTGGAGTGGGTTGCTATTTCCTGCTCCAGGGGATTTTCCCTGGATAGAACCTGTATCTTTTGGGTCTCCTGCATTGCAGGCAGATTCTTTACCAGTGACAGGAAATGGTGAAAGCTAAATCTAAACATTTCTTGCTTTTGCAATAATTTGAAGATGATAGATTATTGTTAGTGCTTCATCTGCTTTCCTTCTCAGCTATGTCTACTGACCTTGTTTGAGCTTTTCTTTATAGATTCTGCCTCAAAAACATCCCATGGATCAATCATTCGTCTTGCATATTTAATGTTTAATACAATTAATGGAAAAGGTATTTTTGTACAATTTGTCATCTTACAAATATGTCCTGTTATAAAGGTTATTTTTAAATAAAGAGTGTAGTTGAGAGCCTGTATGAAGAAATCAGTCTGTTTGCAGATAAACAAAGTTAATCTACCTCAGACAAGTCTCAAACCCTATCTGCATAGGGCTAGATTTTGCAGTTGGAAATGACCTACGAATTAGTTGGTATGCAAACAACTCTTGACTTTCTCTAGTTTTCTCCCTCCTTCTTTGATTCTATCTACATCCTAGTATAGGCCTCCCTGGTGGCTCAGTGGTAAAGAAAAGTGAAAAGTGAAAGTGAAGTTGCTCAACTCTTGGGACCCCGTGGACTGTAGCCCACCAGACTCCTCCATTCATAGAATTTTCCAGGCAAGAGTACTGGAGCGGGTTACCATTTCCTTCTCCAGGGGATCTTCCTGACCCAGGGATTGAACTTGCTGCTGTTGCTGCTGCTAAGTCGCTTCAGTCATGTCTGACTCTGTGCGACCCCATAAACGGAAGCCCACCAGGCTCCCCCATCCCTGGGACTCTCCAGGCAAGAACATTGGAGTGGGTTGCCATTTCCTTCTCCAATGCATGAAAGTGAGAAGTGGAAGTGAAGTCACTCAGTCGTGTCCGACTCTTAGCGACCCCATGGACTGCAGCCCACCAGGCTCCTCCATCCACGGGATTTTCCTGCAGGCAGACGCTTTTACTGTCTGAGCAACCAGGGAAGCCCTCAGTGGTAAAGAATCTGCCCCCAATGCGGGAGATGCAGGAGACACTGGTTTGATCCCTGAGTAGGAAAGATCTCCTGGAGGAGGAAATGGTAATCCACTCCAGTATTCTGGAGTGAACAAAGGAGCCTGGCAGACTATAGTCTTTGGGGTTGCAAAGAGTCAGACGTGACTTAGTGACTAAACAACACCATAGTATGGTCTTACTAGGATGTGTTTTCTACCATTTTTCATGTCACACATTTAGAAAAATTAATTGTGCTCAATCCTTAGTATTTAGTATCTATTTCCCTTAAATTAGTTTTCCTGTTAGTGTTTCATCTGTTTTCCTTCTCAGCTTATGTCAACTGATGTTGTTTGAACTTTTCTTTATAGATTCTGCCTCAAAAACATCCCACGGATTAATCATTCGTCTTGCATATTTGATGTCTAATACAATTAACGGGAAAGGTGTTTTTGTTCAATTTGTGAAGAACAAAGGAATCTATGCTTTAGAGATGTTCAATGATTTGTTCAAATGAAAAATAAAGTTTTAAACTAGAAAGAAGATATTGTTCTCTATAGTAGCATTCACCAAATGAACTAGGAGTTTGCAGTGAACTAAGTTTATAGTCTGAGATTGATAACATTGATAATGCATGTAAATAGAGTGTGAATGAATCAGCCCCCTAAGGAGAAGTGTTGTGATGCAAAAAGCATGGGTCTGGGAGTTGTATGATTTGAATTTGAATTCTAGTCTGTTGCTTGCTAGTTTTGTGACTTTGGGCAAATTCTTAACCTTTCTGGGTGAACTTGCTTCTCCAAGTGAAGGCAAAAGATCTGGGCTCAAGCCATGTCTCTTCTCGCAGGCTTCATGACTTAGATCAAGTTACTTAACCTCTCTGAGCCTACTGAGGGTAATACCAATCTTACCTCACTAGGTTGTTGTGAAAAAATAAAGGAAAAAAATAAAGAAGGGAGTAGGAATTTAGTAAATGTTTGGGGTTATTTTAAAGCATATAGCTTTGTGGCAAATGCAGAACAATAAAAAAAACAGTTTTGGAGTCATGGAGAACTGGACAGCTATATAAATTCTAGTCAATTACCTAACTTCTCTGAATTTGTCATGAGGATAAATAAAAGGTATTATATATACCTAAGGAACTTCCCTACTGGCTCAGTGGTAAGTAACGTGCCTGCAAATGCAGGAAACTCAATTTCCATCCCTGGGTCAGGAACATCCCTTGGAAAAGGAAATGATAATCCACTCCAGTATTCTTGCCTGGGAAATCCCATGGACAGAGGAGCCTGGCAGGCTACAGTCCATGGGGTTCTCAAAGAGTTGGACAACTCCCAGTGACTAAACAACAACAAGACAGACCATTACCATTATCCGGTCTCAGGTATGTGTGGGAATTAACGAGGTCAAATTAAGAGCATATTTCACAAGTTAATGCCTTCACCTAATTGTTTCTTATAGATCCACCCTTTACGGTGGCAGAGACACTATCTACTCCCCCATTTTGCCCACTTACTATTAGGCAAGGCTATAGGACTTCTCATCACCGGCTTGTAAACAGAAGTGACATGTTTGTTATGACCACTTAGCCTCTCCTGATGAATACACACATCTTTTTTTTGCCTACAAGCTTTCTGGAAGTAAAAGTGAATTTCTAGAAGCACTATCAAATATATCCACTTATCAAGGGGCATCCAGCAGATCCCACTGCCACTTCTTAAGCATCTGCTACCTCCCACCAAAGGTCTCTATAGTTACCTGCAACACACTTCTGCTATATAATGTCACCCTGCTTATTTAACTTATATGCAGAGTACATCATGAGAAATGCTGGGCTAGATGAAGCACAAGCTGGAATCAAGATTGCCAGGAGAAATATCAATAACCTCAGATATGCAGATGACACCACCCTTATGGCAGAAAATGAAGAACTAAAGAGCTTCTTGATGAAAGTGAAAGAGGAGAGTGAAAAAGTTGGCTTAAAGCTCAACATTCAGAAAACTAAGATCATGGCATCTGGTCCCATCATTCAGGGCAAATAGGTGGGGAAACAGTGACAGACTTTATTTTTGGGGGCTCCAAAATCACTGCAGATGGTGACTGCAGCCATGAAATTAAAAGATGCTTGCTCCTTGGAAGAAAAGTTAGAACCAACCCAGACAGCATATTAAAAAGCAGAGACATTACTTTGCCAACAAAGGTCCACATAGTCAAAGCTATGGTTTTTCCAGTAGTCGTATATGGATGTGAGAGTTGGACTATAAAGAAAGCTGAGCGCCAAAGAATTGATGCTTTTGAACTGTGGTATTGGAGAAGACTCTTGAGAGTCCCTTGGACTGCAAGGAGATCCAATCAGTCCACCCTAAAGGAAATCAATCCTGAGTACTCATTGGAAGGACTGATGCTGAAGCTGAAACTCCAATACTTAGGCTACCTGATGGGAAGAACTGACTCATTGGAAAAGACCCTGATGCTGGGAAAGTTTGAAGGCAGGAAGAGAAGGGGACAACAGAGGATTAGATGGTTGGATGGCATCACCGACTTAATGGACATGAGTTTGGTGATGGACAGGAGTTGGTGGTGGACAAGGAGGGCTGGTGTGCTGCAGTCCATGGGGTTGCAGAGTCCGACACAACTGAGCGACTGAACTGAACTGAACTGACATACTTTTCGGGCTTCTCTGGCGGCTCAGATGGTAAAGAATCTGTCTGCATCACGGGAGACCCCAGTTCAATCCCTGGGTGGGGAAGATTCCCTGGAGAAGCAAATGACTATCCACTCCAGTATTCTTGCCTGAAGAATTCCATGGACAGAGTAGCCCATGGGATTGCAAAGAGTTTACACAACTGAGCAACTAACACTTTCACTCACTTCACACATTTCTCACTCAATATACTAAAACTATTTGTCAGATTGTAATAAATAGGAGATGTAATTCTCTCCCTCACGTATGTTACACTGCATTAGAGGAGTAGCAATACGTTCTGGTTTTAGTGGAAATGCTCTTTTAGGGCATACTCTCTCTTACTCTCACCTGACTCTCTCTCTCTCCCTGACTCAAACAGAGTCCAAATCTCTAAGATGGCAGAGTAGAAGGTGTACTCATCTTCTCCTGCTAGAATACCAAAATCACAACTTGGTGCTGAACAACCATCAAAGAATGTTGGAACCCACCAGAAAAAGACACCCCCACCCCCAAGGACAAAGGAGAAGCTGCAACAAGAGTCCATGAGCAAGGCATAAATATAAGTCTCCCAAGGAGTGAGCAAAGTCTTCTCTCCTCTTTTCTGATGACAAAGGCTTTGATATGGGTTAGGCACATGATCTAGTTCCTTCTTTAGTTAGCTGTTTCCTGGAGGGATACTGAGCACCTTCATGAAAATAGATTTGCCCAAATCTATCACCACAACTGAAATGCTTAAGTGGAGGTACTTAGCCTCAAACTTGACTATCCATTCATGCACACAGAGCATCACGTATGTAAAGTATTTAACGGAGTATTGGGAAACAGAAATTTAATAAAGGGTGGTATCGCTCGTGTTGGAGTCAAAAGCAGTTATTTCTGCTTAGTCACTCAGTCATGTCGGACTCTGCAACACCATGGACTGTAGCTTGCCAAGCTCCTCTGTTCATGGGGATTTTCCAGGCAATAATACTGGAGTGGATCTCCATTTCCTTCTCCAAGGGCATCTTCCCAACCCAGGGATTGAATCTTTGTCTCCTGCATGTCTCCTGCATTTCAGGAAGATTCTTTACTGCTGAGCCATCACCTGCATGGTATATTTCATTTTCTTGTTTCTAAGTTTTAGAGGCTTTTTTCCCTCCTCTTTATCTTTGTTGTATTCTTTTGTTTCATTGCTGTCAGAGAGTTTGAATAGCTTTTATTCTTATGCAGAGAACTGCAGCCTTTCCTGGCTACTGGGTTGGACTTATTTTTACATCTGATAGCACAGACGTCAAAGATGATCTCAGAATGTCTCACATCCGGTTCAGTTCACCTACTAAGATTTTAAACTTTGCTCTTTTAAAATATTGCTAAACACAATTGTTAGGGGATTTACTTTCAGTTTTCATCAGATACAACTCTTCAGACTTTGAATTTCAGGAATCAAGGGAACTTCTCAAAACAATGGGATTTTTAGGGCTACAAAAAATTTGCAAGGGTTTTGATCTTTGGCAAGGGGTGTGGTGTGTAGAACTTAACTGATTTATTGCTACTAGAAGTGAATTGTTTAATTTCTTTTAAATATTATGAAAAGTAACTTTTTTTCTGATGCTTTTAAGTGATAAAAATCTAAAAACAGTATGTCCAGTATAATAAGGATTTAAAGTTACTTTTTCCCCTGTTGAGAGAGTAAACAACTCCATTAACAAGGTGTTGATAAATTAAACTAACATCAGTGAAATATGAAACCCAGTAAGAAAAATGAAATAATGTTATTTTCCTGGGTTTCTTTGGTGATTTGAAATTTTATTGCAAAACAAAAGCCTAAGGCTTAATAGAATTTTTGAAATAGAAGAAAATATCTTTAACCAAAACATCTATTATATATAAAAGAAGAAGCAGAAGCCCAGAGAATTTACATTACCCAAAGATACAAAGCTGGTTAATGAAAGACTTGATTTCATAGTTTCTTTTTAATGGTATAAAAATGACTGTTTACAACAGGCATTGGTTTATGTTGTAAATATTTGTGTCCAGGCAAAATATAAGCACAAATTTTACAAACATTGCACATGTCACTATCAATCCATACTAAGCCCAGTCTACTTTTTTGGTCACCATTTTGTTACAGCTCCAAAATCCTCTCCTGTTGCCACAGATAAGAAAGGAAAAGAAAAGTGAAAAAATACAGTATTAAAACCTGCATTTATGAAAGAAGTGCTGGGAATCTGTCCAAGAAGTAAAAAAGACATCCTCTTTGTAGAGACTCCATAAGGTCTTGTGCTGTGTTGATTTGATAGATTTGGTGTTCCGCACTATCAAACAAAGAGCATTTGAGTTCATTTCTTCATGTTGTCAACAAGTTGCACTTTTTACAGCAGCAGAAACATTGATCTCCTTACCAAATATGGATATTCAGTTAAAACCTGAAAGGATCCAAGACTAAGGTAAGGAACAAACTTTACTGATAATACTGGAATGTTACAATGATTATAACAAGTGTGATGATGTTTATTTGAGTACATTGTTTTCCAGGGATAGAGATCTATGAATCCTTCTCTTGATATGCCCTTCTCCAAATGAACTGAGTAGTTCCTTAGCATCCAATGCATATATATTTTTTTTTTATTATAGAATGCTGTATCAGACACCTCTTGTGTGCCACTTCAAACACTTCCAGTCTCACCTCTTATTCCCACCACTGCTGCAGCTACCTTTCCAATATCTGCTCTAGGCAATTTTGCACAGGAGCAAACTGATGGTTTTCCCTGTGTTGTCTCTTACTTCCTGCTTTGCCTGGAGCTTCTCAGATGAGGAACAGCTATGGAAATCTGCTCAATACTTATATCAGTCAGGATTCAATCAGGGAAGCAGGGCCATAAGGAGGTTCTACAGATATTTATCGGAGAAGGCAATGGCACCCCACTCCAGTACTCTTGCCTGGAAAATCCCATGACAGAGGAGCCTGGTAGGCTGCAGTCCATGGAGTCGCTAAGAGTCCGGCACGACTGAGCGACTTCCCTTTCACTTTTTACTTTCATGCATTGGAGAAGGAAATGGCAACCCACTCCAGTGTTCTTGCCTGGAGAATCCCAGGGACAGAGGAGCCTAGTGGGCTGCTGTCTATGGGGTCACACAGAGTCGGACACAACTGAAGCAGCTATGACTACGACTGATGACACATATTTATAAAAGCAGAGACATTAATTGGCCAACAAAGGTCTGTATAGTTAAAGCTATGGTTTTTCCAGTAGTCCTGTAAAGATGTAAGAGTTGGACCGTAAAGAAGACTGAGCACTGAAGAATCAATGCTTTCAAACTGTGGAGCTGGAAAAGACTCTTGAGAGTCCCTTGGACTGCAAGGAGATCAAACCAGTCAATCTTAAAGAAAATCAACCTTGAATATTAATTGGAAGGACTGATGCTGAAGTCCCACTACTCTGGCCACCTAATGCAGAGAGTCAACTCATTGGGAAAGACCTTGATGCTGAGAAAGATTGAGGACAGGAGAAGGGGGCGACAGAGGATGAGATGGTTGGATGGCATCATCAACTCAATGGATGTGAGTTTGAGCAAACTCAGGGAGATAGTGAAGGACAGAGAATCCTTGTACACTGCAGTCCATAGGGTCACAAAGAGTTGGACACTATCAAGTGACTGAACAACAACAACACAACAATATTTGTTCCAAGGATTTGACTTTATATAATGGTAGATGCCGGTTTTCTGTCATTGTAAGACTGTTGCCCTCAAGTCAGTGTTATTATTCTACTGTTCTCTTTCTTCCTCACTATGCTGTAAGATCAACAAAGGCAAGATCTTTACCATGTGTTTGATATATTCATTAGTGCATCCCCTCACCAAGAAAGGTATCTGGTAAATGAATCAGATCAGATCAGATCAGTCGCTCAGTCGTGTCCGACCCTTTGCCACCCCATGAATCGCAGCACGCCAGGCCTCCCTGTCCATCACCAACTCCCGGAGTTCACTCAGACTCACGGCCATCGAGTCAGTGATGCCATCCAGCCATCTCATCCTCTGTCGTCCCCTTCTCCTCTTGCCCCCAATCCCTCCCAGCATCAGAGTCTTTTCCAATGAGTCAACTCTTCCCATGAGGTGGCCAAAGTACTGGAGTTTCAGCTTCAGCATCATTCCTTCCAAAGAAATCCCAGGGCTGATCTCCTTCAGAATGGACTGGTTGGATCTCCTTGCAGTCCAAGGGACTCTCAAGAGTCTTATCCAACACCACAGTTCAAAAGCATCAATTCTTCGGTGCTCAAATGAATAGTTGTTACATATATTAAAATGCTTGAATTGATAAACTGGTCTAAAGATCACAATTTAGGGTAGAAATAAACACTACCTTAACAAATGTATAAACAAGTGGTTTTCCCAATGATAAAAGCTGGAAATGCTCTCCCTTGATATTTTAAGAAATTATCTGAAAAAAAAAGACAACCTAGTAAAATTTTTGGATTTTTAGAAGGCATATAGTTCTTCCTAACAAAAGAAATTTAAAACCAACCAAAATAAACAGCGTAAATAATGTAAGGCTGTGTCTGCTAGAAAATCAGCCCTGTTTTTCCACATGGAAGATGCCAGATGGTGCAAAAGAGAAAACTAGTCCAAACACAAAGGATCACTGACCATCGGGGAGGGACACAGAGTTGGTCCAGACTGCCCAAACAGACGTCATTCTAGTGTATTTTTCTGCTGGAAAGGCAAAATGAAAGCTAAACTTGGTTAGGAAGGAAGTAGAAAACCATGGTGTCGTTGATAGGTTGCTTGAATTGTTCTGCTTTCTCTCCAAAACAAAAGCTTAGTCACCTAGTAGCAGGTTACTATTTACCATTTTCCAGGCCTTGTGGTATGTTCAGCAGAGAGGTGTGCTTGGCCAGAGGATAAGTCTTCAGATATGGACAGACCTAATTATTCCAGTCTCTCCCATCAATATGCTGGCTCACCCTCTCTGGATGAGGATCATATATAATGCCTTATTTATGATGAATTTGAAGCAACTTTACCTTGAATTGGGGTCATCAGAAAAGAGTCTTACAGCTTGCTGTATCTCATATGAACTTGGCCTTTGGGCATAGACATGACCACGGCTGAAGATTTCCTAGATGATAAAGAAGAGAAATAGAATATGAAAGAGGAGAAATTTTACTTCTATTGAGTTCTTTCTAGGTGCCAGGAACCATGCTAAAAGCTTAACATGTATTATTTCATAATGTTCTCTATGAGGTTAATATGCTATTATACTCAGTTTACAGATGAGGGACGAAGAGCCTGGAATGCTAAAGAAAGTTTTCTAAGGTAACACACTAATAATTATGGATCAGAGATTCAAACACAAGCAGTCTAATTTCAAAACTTCTTTACTTAAATATTTATCTTTTCTAATATTAAAAGTTTAAGAAA
Source organism: Bos indicus (assembly GCF_029378745.1). NCBI lineage: Eukaryota > Metazoa > Chordata > Mammalia > Artiodactyla > Bovidae > Bos > Bos indicus. The sequence continues at coordinate 42,879,372 of NC_091762.1, read as the reverse complement.
TTAAACTAAAATATATATCTATTGATAAAGCAAATACCTATATGTCACCCTTCCCAGTGAATTTGGAAAATTTTAGGCTTCTCTTTCACCATATATCTTTTGTGTCCCCTTGTCTCTCTCCTCCATTTCCAGGACCCCAATTACATGTATGTAAGACCATCTGACATTATCCCACAATTCCTGATACTTTGTTTTCTAAAATCACTTTATCTCTCTTCTTTAGATAATTTTTATTAACTTTTAAAAGAATTTACTGGTTTTTTTCTGCAGTGATCTATCTGCTGTTAAACACGTCCAATGAAATTTTAACTTCAAACATTACACTTTTCAGTTCTAGAAATTCTAACAATTCTAGAAATAGTTCTTGGTTTTGTTTTAAAGTTCATTTGTGATTAGTCCAACTTATATGCCTCTCTTTCTGTCTTCTTTTTTTTTTTCCACTGATAGTTGATCTGGCAGTCAATTGTGCTGAATTTTAAGATATACTTGGTTCACTTTTTGGACTTAATTGGGCAGATCCCTGAACTCTAATTATCACAAGAATGCTCAAGAATGCTAAGGACTACGCTTTCACCCCCACAACACCCACTGTGTTCTCAGCACAAATTCAGAGTTAGGTTATAGAGAATTATCAGACCTAGCAATTTGCTTTGTATATGGGACTTTTCTAGACGTCATCCTGTTTCATTAATGCATTCTGTTATTTAAGGAAAAGGCTTAGCTGATTTATCCTTATTTGTTCTGTTTCTCTAACCATGACAGGCCAGTTCCACCATTCATTTGGACATAGAACAGGCACCTCCTCTCCACCCAGGTATACAGGCAACCACAGCTCCCAGATCAAATAGATGTGGCACATATTGCTCTGTAATTTAGTTCTTTTTTTAAAGATTTTTTTTTTTTTAATGTGGGCCATTTTTAAAGTCTTTATTGAATTTGTTGCACTGTTGTTTCTGTTTTATGTTGTTTTGGTTTTTTGCTGAGAAGCCTGTGGGATCTTAACTCCCCAACCGGGGATCAAACCCATACCCCCTGCAATGGAAGGTAAAGTCTTAGCCACTGAACCACCAGGGAAGTCCCTGTAATTTAGTTCTTATGGGCTTCCTTATGTCCCTCTCTCTTGCTTGTTGTTGTTTAGTTGCCAAGTCGTGTCTGACTCTCCTTGACCCCATGAACTGCAACACGCCAGGCTTCCCTGTCCTTCACTATCTCCCTGAGTTTGCTCAAACTCTATGTCTAGCTCCATAAAAAAGTGTGATTTTTAAAATTTTACTTGGGTGTTTTTCCTAGTTGTTACTAGGTTCAAAGTTCTTTCCCATCTAACTACAATCTAACTGGAAGTGGAAATCTCCTTAGAAAGTTTCCTAACACTACCCTCCCAGCAGCTACTACAGATTACTCTTTGCCGGAATTTGGGATTAAATCCATTTGCCATCTCAGACCCCTGTGTGAAATCTGACACTACAATTCAGAACATCCCAAGGCACTGATATCAATAAGTACTGAAAATTTCTCAAATAAAATTTTTATCCTATGAACTAATTGAGGCATCTGACTGTTTATTTGTATATACTCAATCTTGTTTCAGAAAGTATATGATATTAATATAGTAATAATTGCTACCATTTATTGAACGTACAAGTCAGGTACTACAATAAATTTCTTTGTATATTTTTAAGTTTATGTAATCCTTATAACAATTGTTAGAATAATGCATATATAATAACTATAATGTAAAATATATTACACTATTTTATATGATTATAGTATTATAACCATTTTTTACAGATGAGAAAAAAATTTTGATAGATTTCAGTGAAATTTCATAGACCACACAGAGTTCTGATTTTAGGTTCAGTCTGTTTTAATCACCATGATATTCTAGCTCTTTAAACTCTGGTGATTACAGTCATGTTTTTCCCAGATCACTTCTTCACGGCTTAAACACCAGTCTTCTAGCTGCTGGAAACATCAGCCATTGATGGCTCAAAACTGCATCTCTCCTAGATACTGTCTTGCTCAGGTTATGCCCTTTAGGGAGCAACCAACAGCCAATGACTATCCCCTTGCCTTTAATTCACTATATTTCTGAAGGTCTGTCCCAGCTCCACAACTCCTCGTAAAATAGATTGAGGCTTCAGTTGCAATCTCATTCCTGGTCGTTTCTACTTCTGTCCAGTTCTGACTTTTCACTTTCTTATGTCTACTGAAAACACTCCTCAGTAAATCCTCTGCAGAGTCTGTTATAGATAGAATGTTTGTCCTCCAAATTCATATGTTGAAACCATAACCCCCAGTGAGGTAGTATTTGCAGATAGGGACTTTGGGAGATAATTAGATTTAGGTAAGTTCATGAAGGTAGTGCCCTCATGATGGGATTAGTGTCTTTTTAAGAGGAGGCACTAGAGAGCTTGCTCTCTCTCTCTATCATGCAAAGTCATGGTTAGAAGATGGCCATCTGCAAGCCAGGAAGAGAGCTCTCATCAGAAGCTGACATACTGTCATCCTGATCTTGGACTTCCAGACTCCAAAAGTGTGAGAAAATAAATTTCATGCCCTACCCTCTTGCTCCTTTGTAAAAAATCACTGCCATCTTCTCTCCCCTTTCATTAAAAACATACAAACAAACAAAACTTTATGATATAATATCCTATATGTACAAAGGATATTATGTAACTCTTACTTAGCTTGTAAAGCCAAATAATAAAACATGCACCTATCATTCCATTACCCAAGCTCAGAACTTTAACATCACAGATGTTATTGAAGTTACCTGTTTGTTCCTTTCTGATCCTATTGCTTTCACTCATCCTTACCTACTCAACCACTATCTAAGGCTTCTGTTTACTTATAAGCTTTCTATGGTTTCTCCACGAAGTAAACAATATATATTTTTGCTTTTGAAATCCGTAAAAGTTGATTCTTTTTTTTTTAATTTAATTTTATTTTTAAACTTTACAATATTGTATTAGTTTTGCCAAATATTGAAATGAATCCGCCACAGGTATACCTGTGTTCCCCATCCTGAATCCTCCTCCCTCCTCCCTCCCCATACCCTCCCTCTGGGTCATCCCAGTGCACCAGCCCCAAGCATCCAGTATCGTGCATCGAACCTGGACTGGCATCTGGTTTCATACATGATATTATACATGTTTCAATGCCATTCTCCCAAATCTCCCCACCCTCTCCCTCTCCCACAGAGTCCATAAGGCTGATCTATACATCAGTGTCTCTTTTGCTGTCTCATATACAGGGTTATTGTTACCATCTTTCTAAATTCCATATATATGCGTTAGTATACTGTATTGGTGTTTTTCTTTCTGGCTTACTTCACTCTGTATAATAGGTTCCAGTTTTATCCATCTCATTAGAACTGATTCAAATGTATTCTTTTTAATGGCTGAGTAATACTCCATTGTGTATATGTACCACAGCTTTCTTATCCATTCATCTGCTGATAGGCATCTAGGTTGCTTCCATGTCCTGGCTATTATAAACAGTGTTGCGATGAACATTGGGGTACATGTGTTTCTTTCCCTTCTGGTTTCCTCAGTGTGTATGCCCAGCAGTGGGATTGCTGGATCATAAGGCAGTTCTATTTCCAGTTTTTTAAGGAGTCTCCACACTGTTCTCGATAGTGGCTGTACTAGTTTGCATTCCCACCAACAGTGTAAGAGGGTTCCCTTTTCTCCACACCCTTTCTAGCATTTATTGCTTGTAGACTTTTGGATCGCAGCCATTCTGACTGGTGTGAAATGGTACCTCATAGTGGTTTTGATTTGCATTTCTCTGATAATGAGTGATGTTGAGCATCTTTTCATGTGTTTGTTAGCCATCTGTATGTCTTCTTTGAAGAAAGGACACCTTATCTTTGACAAAGGAGGCAAGAATATACAACGGATTAAAGACAATCTCTTTAACAAGTGGTGCTGGGAAAACTGGTCAACCACTTGTAAAAGAATGAAACTAAAACACTTTCTAACACTATACACAAAAATAAACTCAAAATGGATTAAAGATCTCAACGTAAGACCAGAAACTATAAAACTCCTAGAGGAGAACATAGGCAAAACACTCTCCGACATACATCACAGCAGGATCCTCTATGACCCACCTCCCAGAATATTGGAAATAAAAGCAAAAATAAACAAATGGGACCTAATTAAACTTAAAAGCTTCTGCACAACAAAGGAAACTATTAGCAATGTGAAAAGGCAGCCTTCAGAATGGGAGAAAATAATAGCAAATGAAGCAACTGACAAACAACTAATCTCAAAAATATACAAGCAACTCCTACAGCTCAACTCCAGAAAAATAAATGACCCAATCAAAAAATGGGCCGAAGAACTAAAAGTTGATTCTTATTCACAGATTCGTATCACACTGTATGAATCACGATCAGCATAACTTTGCTAGAATGTGGGCGCCGCAAGAGCAAAATTTCACCTATTTGTTCCACGATGTATCCAAAGTGGATCTGGCACATGGGAGGAGCTCCTTCATTAGTAAACTGAGTGAATGAAAATCTGGGACTTCTCAATAGTGCTTGTCCTCCTCACATCTGAAGTTTGGTGGTTAAGTGTAGCTGCTTAACTAATAGAGTGGTGATTGTCAGGTGCTATTCTTTGTAGCTTTCTATCCCACCTGACATAGACATTTCACTGGCCGAGCATGAGCTAAGCTATTGTAAAAAAACAAAAAACCCATTTCAATAAGTGTTGGTTTCCTTCCTTCTTATCTCCACTGCCTCATTATAATTATCCCAAGACAGAAATAATTCTGCAATACAATGAGTTTTTCCCCAGTCATAAAAGTTCTAGGATAAGACAAAAGGTGGATTTCCTTCCTTTTGCTGCTAAATCCCAGGTTCTTCTTGCAAGAATGCTTATTTTGCATTATTTTCTCACTAGTGACTAGAATTGTTATGGTTTTGTGATATATATGCCATTTTTCTCAGTACCATCATTGGCATACTGTATGTATTTTTTATGTTTACACTGTATCATTTCCTTGAATCAAATATTTTACTTACACAGAGAGCTTCTTCAGAAATTACTATTTATTTTTTGATTATGTGTGTTTTGTTTATTATTACCTTATTTGTTTATTATATATATATATCTTTTCTTCTCTATTCCTGGCATGGAATCTTCTTTAGAAGTCCTGTGTGATTAAACCTCCAAAATAGGAAATGTTACTAACATTCCTTAAAACATTTAGTCCTAAAGACATTTAGATGCGATGCAAAGTTCTTTCATGAGAGGAAGAGTTGTGCAGTGGAAGAGAGAAGGTTGTTTTGTGATTACAGCAGGTCTTTGAAATAGAAAATTGCTAGCGTTTCTGCAATGTTGCCATGGACAACATTCCTTAACAAGGCATTCCTCTACATTCTGCCTGACAAAACTGGAAATTCCCTGAGGAATTTCCAAGGAAGCTGAGTGCAATATAAAGGAAAAGAAAACTGAAACCACAGAGCATAATATATGGGGCAAGGACTCAATGAAGTAGAACTGTGCCATTTTCTAAACATTAGCATGCGTTTAAGAGATATCATAGCGTTCACTCTTGGACACAAAAATACAGATGGGACACAAACACCATTGTGTGCCCTCAGAGTTGGTTTTTCTTAGTCTATAATCAATGAGCAAGTATCTATTGAATACCCATATATGCTTAGCACTGCTTGGGATATTGCAGGGTTTGTGAAGAATAATCTATACAGACCCTGCCCTTTAGGAGCCTACAGTCAAGGAGGAGGAATAAAATTAACACAGTTAAGCCACAAGGCAAAGCAAGTTGGTACTTTTACTGTAAGTGTTAAATGATGAGGTACAGACTGTTAGTACTGTAAAATTAATTGGGAAGGGATACATTAATTGAGAGTCCCTTGGACTGCAAGCAGATCCAACCAGTCCATTCTGAAGGAGATCAGCCCTGGGATTTCTTTGGAAGGAATGATGCTAAAGCTGAAACTCCAGTACTTTGAATACCTCATGCGAAGAGTTGACTCATTGGAAAACACTCTGATGCTGGGAGGGATTGGGGGCAAGAGGAGAAGGGGACGACAGAGGATGAGATGGCTGGATGGCATCGCTGACTCAATGGACGTGAGTCTGAGTGAACTCCGGGAGTTGGTGATGGACAGGGAGGCCTGGTGTGCTGCGATTCATGGGGTCGCAAAGAGTCGGACACGACTGAGCGCCTGAACTGAACTGAACTGAACATTAATTGGGAAGGGAGCTGGGATGGGTTCCCGGAGTTCCAGCATGTTGTGTTTCCCTTCTGAATTGTGTTCTTTTTACAACTACTTGTTAAACTGTACACATAAGTTTTATTTACTTTTGTGTATAATTCACAATAAAAATAATAGAGGAGAGAGAAGAAAGGAGCTGGATAAATCCTGGAAAAATTGAGACAAAAACCTGTGGAGAAAATAGGACTAAAGGTGGGCTTCAGAACTGGCCCAGAGGAGACCGCAGATGATACAAATCAGATGTAGCAGGGTTGTGAGAGGGTGGGGGAGCAGGTGGGTTGCAGTGAGAAAAGTGGGTGACAGGAGTGGACCTGGAGTGTGAAGGGAGGGGGGGTAGGTTGGGAGGTGCAGTAGCTAAAATAAACCTGGACAGTTTGAGGGGTTAGGGGTTGAAGAAGGACCTTGAAATGGAGGCAGAGGAGTTTGGCATCCAATGCAGTAGAACATCAATACATTACAGATTTTAAACTAGGTGACATACTGATAACAGAGGATTTTAAGGGAAATTAGTATGGCTGTGGTATGCCTTCTGCATTAAAATGGGATAGAAGCTGGAATGAGGAAGGGCCGCAGAAATCAAAGCATGTGCCTGATGAAGGCCATTTGTCAGCCTCACTGCAGAGAAAGAAGTAGATGTGAGAAATACTACAGAGGAGAAATGTGAATGACTGGGTAACTGACAGGGTAGGGGAATGAGCAGGACAAATTAATCCCATATTTTATAAGCCTGTCGGAATAATGATGTCAACGATAGAACAACTGGCTGAAGAAATTGATTAAGACAAGAAGGCACTTTGGGCCTTTTAGATGTAGGAATTGAGGTGACAATGACAAGTAGGCAGTAGCAATATGCTGCTGCTGCTGCTGCTAAGTCGCTTCAGTCGTGTCGGACTCTGTGCGACCCCACAGACAGCAGCCCACCAGGCTCCTCTGTCCCTGGGATTCTCCAGGCAAGAACACTGGATGGGTTGCCATTTCCTTCTCCAATGCATGCATGCATTTTGCTTCAGTCGTGTCTGACTCTGTGCAACCCCATGGACATCAGCCCACCAAGCTCCTCTGTCCACGGGATTCTCTAGGCAAGAATACTGGAGTGGGTTGACATTTCCTTCTCCGTAGCAAAATGGGGACAGAGCAAAAGCACATAGAGAAATATTGATGAGCAGAAATGAATCCTCATCTTGTGTTGTATGACATATATTATAAAGTACCTAAACAATGCTTCTCTCACAACAAAGACAAGGCTTAAAGTCATGACAGTTTCCCCTCTTGGAATATAGTAGCCAAATCTTTCAGTATTCCTGCCCTATTACATGCCCTGACATGACTGTGACTACCTTAGTTTGAAAGCAAGACCTGTGTATTTTATTAGAGGAAAAAGCAGACATTCTGGTTGATGGTGATTTCTGTGCAAAATAATAGTCCTTATCACTTTTTAGTTCTTTTTGATTTTATGTCTTTTTAACAAATTTGGAGAATTCTAGTACAGAAAATGCAAATATATAAAACTCCAAAAGGCAGACAGAACCAAGGAGGCATATTTTGATTCAATTATTAAAAGCACTTTCTAAAAATATAAACTACCCATAAATGGAAAAATGCTAAATATATTCTGTCTTCGGGAAATATTTTAGCAAAAGCTTGACTCTCTGTAGCAATTTTATATAAAGGATTTTTACTTTGAGTCAGTGATTGGACTAAAAGACATCCACAACACTTTATTACTTATTTTCTTCTTCTAATATATTGAGGGTAGGTGAGGAATGGTTTGGATAATATCAGTGAATTTGTTCATTTATATTCCAAGCAGTGTTTGTAGTTGTCCTGTGAGCCAGATGCTGTGCCCGGCACTGGGGATGAACAGTGAAATAGACACTGGCCCTGACCTCAGTGAGCTTGTAGTCTAGTAGTCTAATAAGACTACTAGTATAGTAGTATAGTATAGTGAACAGAGTGCTAAAGGTTATCATAGAAGTAAATACCTGGAATTCTGGAAATACAGAACTAATCCTCAGAGATCAAAGAAGACTTTGTGGAGTAAAGAACATATTATTTGAAACATCACATATTATATCAAGCCAGATTATTGAAGACAGAAGAGGTTTAAGTTACTTCCATGAGTCTGCATGCTAAGTTGCTTCAGTCGAGTCTGACTCTTTGCAACTCCATGGACTTTAGCCCACCAGGCTCCTCTGTCCATGGGATTTTCCAGGCAAGAATACTGGAGTGAGTTGCCATTCCCTTCTCCAGGGGATCTTCCCAACCCAGAGATCGAATCCACATCTCTTATGTCTCCTGCATTGACAGACAGGTTCTTTACTACTAACGCCAACTACTTGCCCAATATTCACTGTTTAAACACAATAATTCTACTGTAAAGCCTATTGTCAGAAAATAAAGCCTAGAGGAACAAATTTCAATGTGACAGCATGAAATATTGTCTCAGAAATGTACTTGAGTTTCCAGAAATCCCAAATCTGATTAAGACTGAAGTATTTTAAACTATAAATAAAATCCCTGTGTCGTGGAGACAGTGAAGTATTTCCTCCACCTGAACCTTTCCTGTCCCGGCCACTAGACTGGATTGTTCCATTCTCCCAAGAAGCAGGATGAGAAAGAAGGGCAGGGGACATAGTTGCAGCGCAAACCAAAAATTAAAGATATCAAGTTCTTGGCTTTTCAATTGCAAATGACCAGTTATAATATACAAGGATTAATTATTTCCTAGGCATTTTCTCTCCCCAGAGAAGACAGTTTAAAATTTTTCTGGATTAATGAAAGTGTTTGAATGGAGATGGGAAACAAGATTATTAAGATATTGTTCAAAATCTCCAGGAACATTTCCCAGACCCCACTTCCTCTTGTTATTTAGTCGCTAAGTTGTGTCCGACACTTTTGTGACATGTAGCAGCTAGCAGGCTACAGTTCATGGGATTTTCCAGGCAAGAATACTGGAGTGGGTTGCCATTTCCTACTCCAGGGGATCTTTCCAACAAAAGGATGGAACCTGTGTCTTGCATTGCAGGCAGATTCTTTACCACTGAGCCACCAGGGAAATTTTCCACTGGGAAATTTTTTTGTATTCTCTATAGGCCCTCGCACAGTTCTTAAAGGAGGCAGGAGAATCTAAAACTGTTCAAGTTCTTTTGGAAAACAAAATGCAAAATGCTGTGAGAAAAGATGAAAGTGTTAGTCTCTCAGTCATGTCTGACTCTTTGTTACCCCATGGACTGTATGATGCCAGGTTCCTCTAGTCCATGGAATTCTCCAGGCAATAGTACTGGAGTGGGTTGTCATTCCCTTCTCCAGGGGATCTTTCCGACCCAGGAATCAAACCTGGGTCTCCTGCATTGCAGGGAGATTCTTTACCATTTGAGCCACCAGGGAAGCCAGAAAACAGATGGGTCAGAGTCAATAGTTTCCTTTGAATCCTTTAAAGAAATAAAGTACAGCAGAAAAATGCAAAATGAGGGAAGTCAATTCAAGGAGCAGAGAAGGCAATGGCACCCCACTCCAGTACTCTTGCGTGGAAAATCCCATGGATGGAGGAGCCTGGTAGGCTGCAGTCCATGGGGTCGCTGAGTTGGACACGACTGAGCGACTTACCTTTCAATTTTCATTTTCATGCATTGGAGAAGGAAATGGCAACCCACTCCAGTATTATTGCCTGGAGAATCCCAGGGATGGGGGAGCCTGGTGGGCTGCCATCTATGGGGTCGCACAGAGTCGGACACGACTGAAGCGATTTAACAGCAGCAGTAGCAGCAGTTCAAGGAGAGAAGGAACTAGAGTAATATATTTTGATAATTTACTGTGTGCCAGGCATTATAATGGGAACAGAGCATATAACTGCCCTAATCCTTTCAGCAACTCTGTAAAGTAGATTAAGGACCTTTTTGCAGATGAGTGTGTAGAGCCTGAGGAGATCAGGTGGTAATACCAAGGTTTAAATTCTGGTTTACCTGATTATAGAATCAAAGTTTTCTTGTAAATGAACATAAAGACCCAGAGAATAATAGATGTCTGGAGATCAAAGTTGTGGGATTAGCAGTGCCAAAATGTTATTTATAATACAGTCATAAGAATAGCAGTGGTCAGAAAGAAATATGAGGTTAAGGACATGGTAAGTCAGGGGAGAAAAAGGGAGGAGAAAAACTAGTATTCTTGATATCTAACATGTGTCAGGAGCTTAACTAGGCTTTAACATTCATTTAACCCATGTAACATTTATTTAACCCATTTAAGGGACTAGATCTGATAGAATGCCTGAAGAACTATGAACAAGGTTCATGACATTGTACAGAAACAGGGATCAAGACCATTCCCACGAAAAGGAAATGCAAAAAATCAAAATGGCTGTCTGAGGAGGCCTTACAAATAGCTGTGAAAAGAAGAGAAGCCAAAAGCAAAGGAGAAAAGGAAAGATATACCCATCTGAATGCAAAGTTCCAAAGACTAGCAAGGAGAGATAAGAAAGCCTTCCTCAGTGATCACTGCAAAAAAACAGAGGAAAATAATAGAGTGGGAAAGACTAGAGATCTCTTCAAGAAAATTAGAGATACCAAGGGAACATTTCATGCAAAGATGGGCTCCATAAAGGACAGAAATGGTATGGACCTAACAGAAGCAGAAGATATTAAGAAGAGGTGGCAAGAATACACAGAAGAACTATACAGAAAAGATCTTCACAAACCAGATAATCATGATGGTGTGACCACTCACCTAGAGCCAGACATCCTGGAATGCGAACTCAAGTGGGCCTTAGGAAGCATCACTACAAACAAAGCAAGTGGAGGTGATGGAATTTCAGTTGAGCTATTTCAAATTCTGAAAGATGATGCTGTGAAAGTGCTGCACTCAATATGCCAGCAAATTTGGAAAACTCAGCAGTGTCCACAGGACTGGAAAAGGTCAGTTTTCATTCTAATCCCAAAGAAAGGCAATGCCAAAGAATGCTCAAACTACCGCACAATTGCACTCATCTCACATGCTAGTAAAGTAATGCTCAAAATTCTCCAAGCCAGGCTTCTACAGTACATGAACCATGAACTTCCAGGTATTCAAACTGGTTTTAGAAAAGGCAGAGGAACCAGAGATCAAATTGCCAACATCTGCTGGATCATCGAAAAAGCAAGAGAGTTCCAGAAAATCATCTACATCTGCTTTATTGACTATGCCAAAGCCTTTGACTGTGTAGATCACAATAAACTGTGGAAAATTCTTCAAGAGGTGGGAATACCAGACCACCTGACCTGCCTCTTGAGAAATCCGTATGCACATCAGGAAGCAACAGTTAGAACTGGACATGGAACAACAGACTGGTTCCAAATAGGAAAAGGAGTATGTCAAGGCTATATATTGTCACCCTGCTTATTTAACTTATATGCAGAATAAATCATGCCAAGTGCCAGGCTGGATGAAGCACAACTGGAATCAAGATTGCTGGGAGAAATATCAATAACCTCAGATATGCAGATTATACCACCCTTATGGCAGAAACCAAAGAACTAAACGGCCTCTTGATGAAAGTGAAAGAGGAGAGTGAAAAAACTAGCTTAAACCTCAACATTCAGAAAACTAAGATCATGGCATCTGGTCCTGTCGCTTCATGGCAAATTGATGGGGAAACGGTGGAAACAGTGTCAGACTTTATTTTTTGGGGCTCCAAAATCACTGCAGATGGTGACTACAGCCATGAAATTAAAAGACACTTGCTCCTTGGAAGGAAAGTTATGACCAATCTAGACAACATGTTAAAAAGCAGAGACATTACTTTGTCAACAAAGATCCATCTAGTCAAGGCTATGGTTTTTCCCATAGACTTGTATGGACGTGAGAGTTGGACTATAAAGAAAGCTGAGCACTGAAGAATTGATGCTTTTGAACTGTGGTGTTGGGACTCTTGAGAGTCCCATGGACTGTAAGGAGATCCAACCAGTCCGTCCTAAAGGAAATCAGTCCTGAATATTCATTGGAAGGATTGATTTTGAAGCTGAAACTCCAATAATTTGGCCACTTGATGCAAAGAACTGACTCATTTGAAAAGATCCCGATGCTGGGAAAGATTGAGAGAAGGTGGGAGAAGAAGGGGACGACAGAGGATGAGGTGGTTGGATGGTATCACTGACTCAATGAACATGAGTTTGAGTAAACTTTGGAAGATGGTGATGGACAGGGAGGCCTGGCGTGCTGCAGTCCATGGGGTGGCAAAGAGTCAGACATGACTGAGCTACTGAACTGAACTGAACCCACATAGCAGCAAGAACGTCGTTGAACAATTATTCTGTGCAGATCTTGTTGGGGTAATACTTTTAGAAAATATCTACATATGATGCATTTGTATAGCTGAGTCCCTTTGCTGTCCACCCAAAACTATCACAGCATTGTTAATCGGTTATACCCAGATATAAAATTTAAAACATTTTTTAAGTTCTTGAATAAAAAAAAAGCATATCTACATACAAAATATAAAGACAAGGCTCCATTTTAGTGTAACTGTACCAAACAGTAATAGCTAATACTAACTGAATGCTTATTATCTGTAGGGTATTATTAATTCATTTAATGCTCAAGAAAATTTTTTGAGGTGAATATATTGATTATCCACAGTTAACGACTGAGAAACTGGGATTCAGAGTATGCATGTCATTTGCTTAGCATCACACAGTTGTGGAGCAACGGAGCTAGGATATGTGTGTAAGCAACTGGCTTCCGTGTCTAGATGCATTACTGATGACCACAGGTCCTTTCACTCATTCATCCAAGTACTGAGTATGTACTCTGTTCACAGGCCTACATTAGGCCCTCTAATCATACAGTAAAGCACAAGATATATTCTCTACTTCAGCTCACAATTTAAACTACATTATAGATTTAGTTTACCTTTACAAGACGTGTGTGTGTGTGTTTGCATGTAATCATTCTGATGTCTGAAATTTCCATTGTTGTGATTACCTGAGGCATTTTAATGATGTTCATGAGATAAAACTCATGTAGGTCCCAATATAAAGCTGAATAGAAGAGTTACAGCAACAGAGATTCACTGAATTATTTATTTTGGACCTATTCAATATGATTTTATAAAAAGAATCATGTCAATTATAATAAACGGTTAAACATTTGCCTATACTTACAAGCAAACATATTAGTGAATAAACACTTAAAAAATAATATTTTCTAAACAGTATAAAAAAATAGTAAATAAAACAATGAGGATATAGCCAGATCCATCAATCTACCTGCTTGTAATTATAATATACTTAAGGGCTTTGTGTACATATTAACTAATTCATTTAAAATGAGTTTTGAAGAATCACTGAGAATTGGAATTAATGCGAATTATTAGAAACAATAGCACAGCTTCCAGGAAAAAAAAAAAAGAAAACATCTTTGGTAGTAACTAAGTTACATTCTTCCATGGATGGTGTTGTATCTGGGCAACGTCTTTGAAAACAAAAGTAAATATAAGCAGCTAACCAGGATGGAAGCATGAACAAACTAGATCTTTAAAACCATGGGTCTAATGATAACCTAATAGCCTCAATATTTTCCAAAAAAAAGAGAAAGGGAAATTCTTTTCTGTTACTGGGTGGAGAAGAAATACACTGAAGTCTTGGATAGAAAAATGAAGTTACCAGGCCTTGTGCAAGAAGACTAAGATAGCTAATTGTAGCTTTAATAAGAAATAACTTGGTAAGCAATATTGAGTGCTCAGCAAATTTACAGAACATAAATTTACAGTGTGAACGACTGTATGGTTGGGAAACTTTTTTAGAATTTAGCTGCCAGAACAGAATAGCAGCAGTAGGATTTTTTTAGGGTTTCCAGGCTTGGGGCAGAAGTCAGGTGGTATTGTGCTCAGTCGTGTCCGACTCTTTACTACCCCATGCTGTGCAGCCCTCCAGGCTCCTTTGTCCGTTGAATTTTCCAGGCAAGAATTCTGGATGGGCTGCTATTTCCTTGTCCATCCTCAGATAGGGTGGGTTCATGGTAAAGAGGCAGAGGAGTTGCATGAGCTATTGAGTCTATTTTAAATGATTAATGATAGAGTGTGAAAAGTGAAGAGAAATAGAGTAGAATGCAATACAATGAGGGGAGCCATAGAAACCTGGAAGATGCTATGAAGTCAAACAAAAATTCTCTTACCTTTTAGTCTTTTCCCAGGTCAAACATAGAAGTCAAATACATTTCCTCTAGTACAAAAACTTACCAGTGCCTTTGGATATCAAACTAAATTCCTACTACCTTTACTACAGTTTGTAATGAGCTTATCAAAATGGGAATCTATATAAAACTCAATAAAAACTTTGATATATAAATAGAGAATCCAGCAAAATTGCAGAAATGATTTGGTTAACATTCCCATATCAAAAGCACCAAAGTAAAAAAGAAAACAAAACAAAACAAAAAATGTGAAAGAAAGTGAAAATTTTCTCTAATTATCAAGAAAACTGTCTTAGTATGTCATTTTTCCTCCCAAGTCTGGCAGATGGAGGCTGATCTCTAAAGTCAAATAAACTCTGCTTAAGTTCCAATAATACTCTATGCTAGAAACAGGGAATGTTGGCCAGTTTCTTCATTTTTTCAAGCATCAGTAACCTCATAGGAGTTTACAAGTCAATGTCTATAGAGCAAGTTAAGTTCAGTAAATATGTTACGTTATTCCTATTTTAATCTGGCAAAAGAAATTTGATTACAAACTATTCTAGTCGTTAAAAAATCAATCACAAGTCATGCTACACAATTAACAATTTTGTAATTTTAAAATTATGAATTACAAAAGAATGGAGGAGATGCTGCTCAGCAAACTTAGTAATAAGATAGTTCCTCATAAGAGTTTTCTTGTATACTTTGCATGAATTTGGATGGGAAAATTCACAATATAAGAAAATAAAGCCATTCCAGTGGAAGGCTTATTGAATAGGATATTTTAAGGACAAAACTCAGATAGGAAAGTCTAATTTTCTTTCTTTTTTTAACTCCTTCATTCTGCCAGGTGATAAAAGAACAGTTAAGTCAGAGCCAGGGAAACTTAGAAACTTCGGTTTTAAATCCATACAACTCATTGTTTTTTTTCAAATATTCCTTGGAATAACACCAAACATTTGAGAAAAAATGTATAAGTTATACCTCCTTTAATCTATTCTTCTGATGAATAGCATTCTAGAATTTTCTAAAGTTATATGTCTTGAATTCTTGAGATAATCCAACTTGATCGTGATGTATCTAATATTTATTTAGAATTCTTAAATTTATATTCATAAGTAAAGTTGGCCTGCAATTTTTTTTCTTATACAATCCTTGTCTGGTTGCTATCATGATTATATTAAACCCACAGAGTATGGTAAGGGATATTCCCTTTTTTCTATTTTCTGGAAGAGATTTCAAAAGATTAGAATAAACTTTTCTTTGCAAATTTTGTAGAATGCATCAATAAAACTATCTGAGATTTGATGTTTCCTTTATGGGAAAATTTCTTTGTCAGTGTTCTTAATAGGTTGTTGAACTACTTCTAAAGTTTGTATATTTTTTTTCTAAATTTTCAAACTTACTGGCATAAAATTAATCAAAATTATGTTTTATAAATTTTCATGAATATGAAATCATTTTATTTTTCCATTGATAACATTGTTTATTTGTGCCATCTTTAATCTTTATCAAGCTTGCTAGCAGTTTGTGTATTTTAGTAGTCTTTTCAAAGAACCAAAGACTTTGTAAATCTTATTATATTTTATATTTTCTAAAACTTAAATTTGCTTTTAACTTTTATTCCTCCTTAAATATTTTTTTCTAAGCTCGCAAGTACAGCTCATTTATTCTTTCCTAATATAAACATTTAAGGCTACATATTTTTTACTAAAAACTACTCTTGCTGGTTTGCTCATATTTTAATATGTAATAATTTTAATATTTTTAGTTATAAATCTTTGTAGTATACAATTTAACTTCTCCTTTCCAAGTATATGAAATTTTTTTTGCATGTCTTTCATTGTTTACTTTTTATTTTAAGTTATGTTTAGAGAACATGCTTTGCATGAGAACAATTTGAAATTTGTCAAGCTTTGCCACAAGACCCAGATTGTAGTCAGTTTTTGTAAATAAGCACTGATAAGTATTTAAACAGATATGTCTAGCCAATTTAACTTTTTATATTAAAGTTAAGAATACTTTACCTTCTAGTGAAGGAAGACAGAACTGGATAAATAGACAGTGAGATATGTGGTACAGCAGATAACAGTGTCCTAAGCAGAAATACAAAGCTGGAAGTCTTACCACGCGGCGTTAGTGGTAAAGAACCTGCCTGCCAGTGCAGGAGACATAAGAGACAAAGTTTCCATCCCTGGGTCCCGAAGGTCCCCTAGAGAAGGAAATGCCAACCGACTCCAGTGTTCTTGCCCGGAGAATTCCACGGACAGAGAAGCCTGGAAGGCTACAGTCCACAGGGCTGTGGAAAGTCGGACTCGACAGAAGTGACTGAGCATGCACATACGCAAGGGAATAGCAGGGTAAAGGATAGCCTCACTGGGGAGACAACCTGAGGAATGAGAGGATGCCAGCTGTGCCAGTTTCTGAGGGAAGAAGGGCCTTTCAGGGAGAGGAAACAGCCAGGATGGGAGATAAGAATCTGCTTGGCATGTACAAAGAACAACCCAGATCCCCTGTGGCTAAGGCAGCGTGAGTGAGGCCTGGACGGAGAGGCTGGGAGGTTAGGGAGGCAGGGTGGGACCAGTTGTTTTTGGATTTGTAGGTTGCTCTAAGGACTTTACATCAAGGCTGTATATTGTCACCCTGCTTATTTAACTTATATACAGAGTACACACGAGAAACTCTGGGCTGGAAGAAGCACAAGCTGGAATCAAGATTGCCAGGAGAAATATCAATAACCTCAGATATGCAGATGACACCACCCTTATGGCAGAAAGTGAAGAAGAACTAAAAAAGCCTCTTGATGAAAGTGAAAGAGGAGAGCGAAAAAGTTGGCTTAAAGCTCAACATTCAGAAAACGAAGATCATGGCATCTGGTCCCATCACTTCATGGGAAATAGATGGGGAAACAGTGGAAACAGTGTCAGACTTTATTTTTCTGGGCTCCAAAATCACTGCAGATGCTGACTGCAGCCATGAAATTAAAAGACGCTTACTCCTTGGACACGACTGAGTGAGAACTGAACTGCACTGAACTCCTTGGAAGGAAAGTTATGACCAACCTAGATAGCATATTCAAAAGCAGAGACGTTACTTTGCCAACAAAGGTCTGTCTAGTTAAGGTTATGGTTTTTCCAGTGGTCATGTATAGATGTGAGAGTTGGACTGTGAAGAAAGCTGAGCACCAAAGAATTGATGCTTTTGAACTGTGGTGTTGGAGAAGACTCTTGAGAGTCCCTTGGACTGCAAGGAGATCCCACCAGTCCATTCTAAAGGAGGTCAGCCCTGGGTGTTCATTGGAAGGCTGAAACTCCAGTACTTTGGCCACCTGATGCGAAGAGCTGACTCATTTGAAAAGACTCTGATGCTGGGAGGGATTGGGGGCAGGAGGAAAAGAGGACGACAGAAGATGAGATGGCTGGATGGCATCACCAACTCGATGGACACTCGAGTTTGAGTGAACTCCAGGAGTTGGTGATGGACAGGGAGGCCTGGCGTGCTGCGATTCATGGGGTCGCAAAGAATCGGACACAACTGAGCGACTGAACTGAACTGAACTAAGGACTTTGCCTTTTATTTTGAGTCAGCCAGGAAACCCCTGGAGAACTGCGAGAACTGTGATAGGACTGATTTAAGGTTTTAAAAGCTCCCTCTGTTGAAGTCATGGTCAGAGACTTGATGAAAGAAAAGTGAGAAAGCCACATTTAGTTCACTTAGGTTCATCTGTTGAATTTAGTAAGGGAGTATTAGGGTTTGGAACTGTGCTAGCTATTGTGACACACTGTTTCATTTAATTTTCAACTGCTTTGTAAGGCAGATCTAATAATAATAACAGTTAACATTTATTGACCAGTTACAATGTACTATGCACTATTCTATGCACTTTAATCATTTAATCCACCCCCAAACCAAAGAGATACATGGCATTATTGTCCTCATTTTACAAATGAAAGCCACAAAGAGTTCACAAAAGGTTAGGATAATCATTTCCTTGTAAATCTGAGAGATTCAATTAATTGTCTGAGGTCCCCTGGCTCAGTCGGGGGAGCCTGGCTGCAAACCTTTACCTCTTAGGCACTTCACAACATTGCATACCTTACAATAAGCCTGACTTTGTGGATAAAGAAATTTGGGCTCAATGAGGTTAAAAAAGTTGCCAAATTCACATCTTCTTAAGTGATGGATGGATATGTAATTTGAATGAGGTCTATCTGACTCCTAAGCCCAGTCTTCTGGTGGTGGGTGGTACCAGCTGATAATCTCTCTCCAGAGCTCTCTCGGGCTTCCCTTGTGGCTCTGTTGCTAAAGAATCCGCCTGCAATGTGGGAGACCTGGGTTCAATCCCTGGCTACCCACTCCGATATTCTGGCCTGGAGAATTCCATGGACTGTATAGTCCATGGGGTCACAAAAAGTCAGACATGACTGAGCGACTTTCACTTCACTTTCCTTCACAGAGCTCTCTTAGCCATGAGGGAGCTGGAGAGTGAGAGAAGGTCAATGTCTTCATCTTAGGATAGAAACGCCAGAACATTCTGCAGGTTGTGTGTTGCTTTCTTTCCTTCCACTCTGTCCTTCAGATGAAGCTATTATACTCTCAGTAACACTTGATGTACTTGTCTCTTTCTGTTCCTTGAAAACAATGACCAGGTCTTACCCTTCTTTGTATCTCAAGCACCTAACAGGGTGCTAGGCAGTAGGTGTATAATCAATATTTGTGGAATGCTAAATGATCGCTTAAACTTTTTCCTGGACAGGAAGAACCAGATACATCAGGGCTTAACCTAACACACATGTGAGAGATATTAACTCTCCCAGTGTCATGTAGGGTGCCCCATCTTAGCCAATATGTTTCATCATGACTGACAAGGTGAGAAAGTATGTAGTCAAAATATACAAATTGTTGAAACAATGTTCAGAGAAAAAAATAAATAGCTCTATAAGTAAACAAATGTTGAGTTTTAACTTTCATAAGTATTTAAACAAAGGTATCAAAAAAGTTGGTCTTTTAGAAACAACTTTTTAATAATAGGGCCACATTGGCATAGTTAATGGCAAGCAGTAGGTAAATATAACAGGAACAGAAAGAATAAATCCAAATTTAATGGGATATACATGTATATCAGTAATACTATATGGAAATTCATCAGATTTAGCAGTTGTCCCCTTCTGTCCTCATCTCCTCTGGCAGAAAAAAATAAGAGCCCTAAAACATTTTAATTGTTAAAGGGAGGGAAATAAAGAGTATGGCTGACAGCGATTTAAAATGAGGGAAACTCAATGCATCATTTTGCTTTCATGGTTTTGAATGAAAGGACATGTCATATTTTGCATTAAATCTCTAAGTGAACCACATCACTGTCAAGAATGTGGGGTGAGCTGGGTGTGCAGTAGAAGTCAAATTACAAAGGAAAATCTCCATTCTCTTCAGAGAATCTCTTGAGGTTTTAGATAATCTCTTTCTCAACTCTCACATCTTCTTCCACCCGAAGGTGGAGGCGTGGGGGAAAGTGGATTGTTTCCTTGGTAGAAGTCATCTTAGTCGCTCTTCTGTACTCAAGACTATCCCGTGGGAGGTTAGAGACTGAGGGCAAATCACAGCCTGTGCCTGTTCCCTCTCTGGTGTCTTGTTCCCTCTCCACAGGCCTTCCTGAACCCATGTGGATAAACAGGACACTTGGGTTTACGTTAAATCTCAAGAAGAATCTTGAGAGAGACACATTACAACAAAATAAATCATAGTATCAATTATACGCATTTTTAAGAAAACTGGTGATTTTTTTTAGCACTGCCTCCCTTTACTCCCACCCCTTCTCTTGGAGTATTAGCATTTTTGGCCTTTAGAAAGGTAGGGAAATGACAAAGCCCTGCTCAGGGCAGTGATTGTCATTAAGCATAGCCTGAGGAAGGCTTCCCTGGTGGCTCAGATGATAAAGAATCTGCCTGCAATGCAGGAGACATGGGTTTGATCCCTGGGTTGGGAAGATCCCCTCGAGAAGGGAGTGGGTATCCACTCCAGTATTCCTACCTGGAAAATTCCATGAACAGAGGAGCCTGGCGGGCTACAGTCTATGGGGTCACAAAGAGTTGCACACAGCTTAGCCACTGAACAGCAATAACAACCACAGCCTGAGGAGGATATAAAATGTTAGTGAAGAATATGAGCTCTGGTTTGATGGAACCAGTTTTGGATTCTCTTCTTTACTGTGTGGCCTTGAACAAATCACTTAATATCTCTGAGCTCTAGTTTCCTTAGAAGTTAGTTCAGTATAATGTTGCCTATCTCATGGGGGTTATTTGAGAGTATTAAATAAGAGTATTCTGTAAAGATTGAAGCGTGCTACATTACAAACGGTCAAGAAATGGTAGGTGTTCATATTATTGTTACTATGACATTTTATTTATTCAATACAAATTATTAATTAATTATTAATTCAGAAATTATACTGACTGGACTCGTTTTAAATTTTGACTACAAAGCTCAAATGGCTCAAAATTCTGAGAATTCTATCTCATTTCCGTGGTTATTTCATTCTCTCTCTCTCCAATTTTGCTATCAAATAACATTCTCCCTTCTCAAATCTCAAACATCTCCCCTTGCTACACACACAGTCACACTCACACTCAACTGATACTCACACTCAGACCTAAGTTCATAAGACAATATGTACGTGCTTAGTCACTCAGTCTGCTGCTGCTGCTGCTGCTAAGTCGCTTCTGTCGTGTCCGACTCTGTGCGCCCCATAGATGGCAGCCCACCAGGTTTCCCCATCCCTGGGATTCTCCAGGCAAGAACACTGGAGGGGGTTGCCATTTCCTTCTCCAATGCATGAAAGTGAAAAGTGAAAGTGAAGTCGCTCAGTCGTGTCCGACTCTTTGAGACCCCCTGGACTGCAGCCTACTAGACTCCTCCGTCCATGGGATTTTCCAGGCAAGAGTACTGGAGTGGGGTGCCATTGCCTTCTCCAAAGTCACTCAGTCTAATAAAAACAATAAATGCAATTAAAGCTACCCTCCTTGTTGTTACCAAATCCACTCACCTGCCTATACACCTATTCATGAACTTTGTGCATGCTTAGTCATTAGGTCATGTCTGAGTCTTTGTGACCCCATGGACTATAGCCAGCCAGGCTCCACTGTCCATGGGATTTCCCAGGCAAGAATACTGGAGGGGCTTGCCACTTCCTCTTCCAAGGGATCTTCCTGACCCAGGGATTAAACTCACATCTCCTATGACTCCTGTGTTGGCCGGCAATTCTTTACCACTGAGACATCTGAGAAGGCATTCATGAACTTTACCTTCCTCCCATTTTTAGTGGAAGAAATGTTCCTGCTTCTCGGGTGACCTTTCCTGAGTTTGGAGCCCATCCTCTCTGGCCTTCTGAGGACCTCATTCTTGTCTCCTGCATTGGCTATACTTCCTCTAAGAGGATTTCCAGTGCTGAAGTGTCTGAGGCCTCTTTCCTTCTTTACATTATCTACCTGAATGAGTTCATCTAGTCTCATGGTTTATATATCATCTATGCTCTAATGACTAACCCACAGTGTTCCTCATCTCAGTAAACATTACCAACACCCACCTAGTTTCTCAGGCCCCAA
Organism: Bos indicus; assembly: GCF_029378745.1. Lineage (NCBI taxonomy): Eukaryota > Metazoa > Chordata > Mammalia > Artiodactyla > Bovidae > Bos > Bos indicus. The sequence continues at coordinate 42,857,376 of NC_091762.1, read as the reverse complement.
ACCTAAGAGCCTACATCTGATCTGTCTACAAGTCCCGTACAGTTTACCAGCTACCTCCAAATATATCTTAGTCTAAGACCTTCTTACAACCTCCATTGCTACCACTGGGGTCAAACCACCATCATTTCTCTCTAAATCAGAGTTTTTCAGACTCAGCACTACTAATATTTTGATCAAATAATTCTTTGTCTTGGGGGCTGTCCTGTGCATTGGAGGCTGTTTAGCAGCATCCTTGGCCTCTACCTACTATACTGCTGTAGCACTCCAGCCCCGCAGCTGTGAAAACCAAAAATCCCTCCAGCATTGCCAAATGCCCTTTGAGAGCTTGGGGGTACAAGATCACTCCCAACTGAGACCATTGTCCTATTATTGACAGCACTCTCTTCACTAGACTCCCAGCTCCACCATTGTCCTTCTAAAATCTACACTGCACACAGCAGCCAGAGGAATACTATTAAGGTCACAAATCATATCATATCCAGCCCTGGTTCAACACAGTTCAGTGGCTTCCTCTGTACTTAGAAATCAGCTCGAGCTTCTGACATCATCTTCTGCTCTCACCATCAGTCACTGATCTAAAGTCACTTTGGACTTCTTACTGTCCCTCAAACTTGCCAAGTTAATTCCCATCTCAGGGTCTTTGCCTGTGATGTTTCCTGCTTGAAACTCTCTTCTTATAGATCATGCATGGTTACATCTCATCATTCAAGCCACATCTCAAATGTCTTCTCCAGCTTTCCCTGAACCCCCGATGAAAGAAGTCCCCTAACACTGCCTTTTAGGGCTTCCCTGGTGGCTCAGAGGTAAAGAATCTACCCACAGTGAAAGAAATGCAAGTTTGATCCTCGGGTCAGGAAGATCCCCTGGAGAAGGAAATGGCAACCCACTCCAGTATTCTTGCCTGGGAAATTTCATGGACAGAGGAGCCTGGTGAGTTACAGTCCAGTCAGTCAGTCAGTTCAGTCGCTCAGTTGTTTTCAACTCTTTGCAACCCCATGGACTGCACCACGCCAGGCTTCTCTGTCCATCACGAACTCCCAGAGCTTGCTCAAACTCATGTCCATTGAGTTGGTGATGCCAGCCAACCATCTCATCCTCTGTCATCCCCTTCTCCTCCTGCCTTCAATCTTTCCCAGCATCAGGGTCTTTGCCAGTGAGTCAGTTCTTCACATCAGGTGCCCAAAGTATTGGAGTTTCAGCTTCAGCATCAGTCTTCTAATGAATATTCAGGACTTGTTTCCTTTAGGATTGACTGGTTTGATCTCCTTGCAGTCCAAACGACTCTCAAGAGTTTTCTCCAACACTACAGTTCAAAAGCATCAATTATTCAGTGCTCAGCTTTCTTATGGTCTAACTCTCACAATCCATACACGACTACTGGAAAAACCATAGCTTTGACTATGTAGACCTTTGACAGCAGAGGTGGCTACAGTCCATGGGAGTTGTAAAAAGTTGGAGATGACTTAGCAACTAAACAACAACAAAAGCTGCTTTCCACCAAATTACTCCATTTTATTTTCTTTTTCAGTACCAGAATTATACTGTTCATTTATTTTCACCTATTTATTGACTGCTAGCTAAATGTCAGTTCCATGAGAGGAAGAACTTTCTTTGGTCTTGCTCACCGCTGTGTCCTTAATTTCTTGAAAAGTATCTGACTAAAATAAGCTTTTGGAAAATATTAACTATCAAATTGTTAACTAATTGACTGATTAAATACACATATGATGCAGGTACTGGGTTTTGGGCTTTGGTTAGAAAAATGAAAAATGAGTCACAGTTCTTGCCTTCAAGGAGCTTGGTGCAATGGGGGTGTCAGAGAAATAAAATAATTGCAATACAGAATAGTATAACAGGAAGAAGTTCAAGGATTATAACAGAATTAATGTCAGAAGCATTTAACTCAGACCTGAGGCAGCCAGAGAAGACTTCCCAGAGTGGGTGGCATGAAAGAATGAGTTGAAAAGGATGAGTCAAAATGAGCTATGTGAGCGGGTGTTGTGGACTGAATAGTGTCCTCCCAGGATTTTATTTGGTAATGCCATTCCCCTTGGAGCTCTGCATGTGATTGTATTTAGAGTTAGGACTTTTAATGGGATAATTAAGTCAAAATAAGGCCATTAGGTAGAGCCATTAATCCAATCTTACAGATGTCCTTCTAAGAAAGAAGAGAAAACATGGACACCCAAAAAGACACCAGGGATGCATGAGCACAGAGGGAAGATTATGTGAGAACACAATGAGAAGACGGCTATCTGCAAGTCAAGGAGAGAGACTTCAAAAGAAACAGCCCTTCCCACACCGTGATCGTGACAATTTCAGCCTCTGAAACTGTGATAAAATGTATTCCCATTGTTCAAGTTACCCAGTCCATAGTACTTTATTATGACTACCTTAGCAAACTGATCCTGTGGGGCTGTGGGGCTCAGGAAGAAAAGCCCCTGGGAAGAAAAGCATGTGGGTGTGGAATGGAAGCTAGGTGGCTGCAAGAGAAGAGGCTAGAGACATAAGCAGGGTGAGTTCTTGGAGCCTAGCTGAGGAATTGAGCAGCATGGGGGAGGGTCTTGGGAACACTGAAAAGCCTAGGCAGCCAAATAAGATTTGCCTCTAAGAGAGAGAACTTAGGTGGTGCCATAATAAATAAAATTTACTAGAGCAATCCTGGAGACCCTAAGAACAACAGCCAGGCATATGGCCCTGGAACCCAACAGACCAATGTGCCGATCCTGGCTCTGCCGTTTAAAAGCCTTGTAAACTTGGGAAATTCCTTCTCTTCCTTTTTTTTATTTCCTCATGTGTAATTTAAGGCATAATCATTTTCATCCGGTGGGGTGATATGAGGATTAAATAAACAGTTTATACAAAACACTTGGCAGAATACCAAGTGTAAACATGAATTGTTACTAGTTGCTAAAATATCTAAGGCAATCATAGTAAAATGGAAAAAAAGGGACAAACTCGAGCAGTCTTCAAGATAGTTACTCTGGAAAATTTGGCAGTTATTTTTATATTTGGGAGCTTTAATTTGGGGAGATTTGGATTGCAGTGTCGTTCACCCAAATGGGGAACATAAGAGAAGAAGCAGAGGGGAAGAGAATAAATTTAATTGGGGGATACGCTGAGTCTGAGGGATCCCTGGTATATTTAAGAAGAGTTGTGGATAGCTGAACATAGGGACTTAGGATCAGGAAAGAGCCTTCAGCTAAAGATGTAGATTAGATTGACAAGACAATCCAGAGAAAGAACGCAGAATGAGAGCAGGTATATAGGGTAGTTAGAACTCCAGGGACCCATCCAGAGACATGAGATGAAGTAGGATAGGAGGCTGAAAAGGAACCACAAAGACATGAGAAAAAGAAAGAGGCCAAAGGGGAAAAGAAGCTTTAAAAAGAGAGTAGCCAACAGTACAAAAGCCAAAGAGAAATTAAATGAAGTAAGGACCGAGACACACTCTGGTCAGCGTCCTGCCTGGACACCAGACATGACTTGGGAAAGGATGGTTTTGTGGAAGCATGGGGTACAAACCTCACTGTAGTGGAGCGGAGAACAAATGAGAGCTAGGAAGCGAATACCGTGAGCCTTCTGAAGGAAAATAGAGATGACTACTTGCAGAAGGAAACTCCTTTTGCTTCCTCTTCCCTCATAATTCCCTATTTTCCATCACCCTAACTTCCCTTTCATCCAGAGATTCTTATTTAATATAATTTTATTTATTTATTTTATCTATGCTGGGAAGGGCATAGGCTCAATAGTTGTGGCACACAGGCTTAATTTCTCTGCAGCATGTGGGATCTTCCCAGGTCAGGGATTGAACCCATGTCTCCTGCATTGGCAGGTGGATTCTTTATCACTCAACCACCAGGGAAGCTTAACCTTCCAGAGGTTCTTAACCTTGGGTCCATAGACCCCTTCAGGTGGTTTATGAATAGAATTTAAGGGGCCTGTATATTTTAAAAGGAAAAAAAAATTATGACTTTAATTCTACTAGCCTGAAATTTAGCATTTTCATCAACTATGAATGTAGGCAAAAACCACAAAAGATTAGCAGTGCCTGTGACTGTCAAAAATATATTTTCATATCATATTACAGTTGTCACAGATTTCTTAAAATATCATTTATACTTACTACTTTTAAGAAATTATGGTAGTCATCAAACCTACTGCTATTATTAATAAATTGTTTAAGCCTATTTTGAAAACTGTATTTATATGTAATTAGTTTCCTTTGTAATCTTACATGTTTTGTTTTATGTTCTTTAAAAACATTTTTCCAAGAAGGGATCTGTAGTCTTCCCCAGGTGTCAAAGAATTTTTGGTACTAAAAAGTTAAGACTGCTCTTTGCCGCATCTACTGTGAGAATGAAGCCTTTTCTCAGCAATCAGACTGTCCACATTCCAGAAAAATGTCGATGTTACTCTGAAGGGACGGACAGTTATTGTGAAGGACCCCAGAGGCACCCTGTAGAGGGACTTCAATCACATCAATGTAGAGCTGAGTCTCTTTGGAAAGAAAAAAAAGAGGCTCTGGGTTGACAAATGGTTCGGAAACAGAAAGGAACTGGCAACTGTTCACATGATCTGTAGTCATGTACAGAGCATGATCAAGGGTGTTACACTGGGTTTCCATTACAAGATGAGGTCTGTGTATGCCCACTTCCCCATCAACTTTGTTATTCAGGAGAATGGTTTTCTTGTTGAGATGCTATTTTGGGGATGAAAAATACACCCGTAGGATTCGAATGAGGCCAGGGGTAGCTTGTTCAGTATCTCAAGTTCAGGAAGATGAGTTGATTCTTGAAAGAAATGTCATTGAACTTGTGTCAAATTCAGGTGCTTTGATTCAGCAAGCCACCACAGTTAAAAACAACGATTTCAGAAAATTTTTGGATGGCATCTATGTTTCTTAAAAAGGAACAATTCAGCAGGCTGACTAATAAGATCTGAGTGGTCCGGCTGCAGAAACAGCAAGATGCCAGATGGTTCTATGGACTCCACTGTGGTATTTTAATGAGGCAATAAAACATCTTCGATTTTTTTTAAAAAAGTTAAGCCTTCCTGCTAGTCCATCACGGAAGCCATCTACTGCTCCATTATCCTGTTTTTGGATTCTGTATGCTGCTGCCCTTTTTTCAGCACGCCACAATTGTCCTAAATGTTCCTCCAGGGAAAATAGCCATTTGCCTCTATGCACTTTCCTATTGACTCAACTAACTATTGGTCCTTTAACTTTTCACCTGGTTATTGAAAAACCACTGTGTTGGAAATGGCAAAATTGATTCAAGGGTTTAATCACTTACTTGCTTACCACCAACAAACATTTTTGAGTACAAGGTACTATGTTACATACTTAGAGATGCAGCGCTAGACACTCCTAGTTTGGGGAGTGGTCAAAAGAGAAGAAAGATAGATCTTTTACATAAACAGTTATAAGACAACATGGCGATTGCTTTATGTAGATCATGGAACATTTTATGGTATATGAGATCCCAGAGGAAGGCTTCATGCAAGAAATGACATTGACAATAAAGAGAATGCTATTAAAAGACTGAGTTTGCCAAAACTATGCAAATAATGTTTGTGAAGCTGTTGCTCCATTTTCCAAAAATCTTTGAAACATTAAACATAATGAAATAAGAGTGATTTCTTTTCGATTTTAATATGTACATTTAATTATCATACTTGATTAGAGCTGATAAAAAAAGGAGGAAAAGATTGAATATTTCAAACCTCCTCCTCCTTTTAAGGATATGTGTATATATATATAGAGAGAGAGAGAGAGGAAAAAATGTTCATAACCATTACAAATGAAAGCAGCAGGAAAATATTAAGAAAGCATTTTGATATGAAGAGTTGTCAGTTTTTCATAGATGAGTGCATGACACCTGCTGGCCAAATTATATAATTTCCCTCTCCAAAGGAATAGAGAGTAATAAAGTTAATTAACACTGCTTCCCTGCTTAGGGTTCATATATTAGATTTTCTCTAATCATCCTTAATCAGCAAGTAAGATTTTTTTGGAATGGTGAATCGAGTCCTTTTTTTGTTTTGTTTTGTTTTTGTCTTGAGCTCAAGAAGGTTTAAAATTTTTATTTAATTCAGTGTCTTTCACTGTAAGTTAAATGAAATTTGGAGAAAAGTAATCCTACTCAGGGCTTTCCAGGTGGCTCAGAGGTAAAGAATCCTCCTTCCAAGCAGGAGATGTAAGTGTGATCCTGGGGTCAGGAAGATCCCCTGGAGGAGCAAACGGCAACCCACTCCAGTATTCTTGCCTCGGAAATCTCATGGACAGAGGAGCCTGGCAGACTACAGTCCATGGGGTCACAAAGAGTCGGACAGGACTTAGCGACTAAGCAGCAGCGGTCCGCACTTGAGATCACACACAGGTGGCCTGGCCAGCTAACACTAGCACCGGGTTTCTGTTCTACATTCCCAGACTAGGCAAACTATTCCAAGGCGAGGTTCAGGTTGTTAACTTCTCTGTCTCTTGTTATTTGACTCAACTCCTCATAAAGTTTACTATTTATGAAATTATTAAGACACATACAATTATTATTGTATGTGCCCAATGTCTTTTAACTTTTTAAAAAGTCTGGTTTATTGAGGTAAAATTTACATAAAATTCACCAATTTTAAGTTTGTAGTTTTGTGAGTTTTGATAAGTGTACATAGTACCATTAACACCGTCACCATCAAGATCTAGAATATTTTTATCATCCCCTAAATTGTCCTCATGTTCTTTTATAGTCAACCTCTTCGCTACTCCCAGGCTCTGGCACCCAGTGATCGGTATTCTATCTCTACAGTTTTGCCTCTTCCAGAAGGTCTGTGTGTTTTCATATACACGAAATCATATAGTGAGTAGCTTTGTGTCAGTCTTCCTTCACTTGGCTTAGTGATTTGATATTCTACCATGTTGTTGCATGTATCAGTCTTTGGTTCCTCTTTATTGCTAAGTAGCATTCTGTCTTTGGAGAAGGCAATGGGGCAATGGCAGCCCACTCCAGCACTCTTGCCTGGAGAATCCCATGGACGGAGGAGCCTGGTAGGCTACAGCCCCTGGGGTTGCTAAGAGTCGGATACCACTGACGTGACTTAGCAGCAGCAGCAGCAGCAGCAGCATTCTGTCTCATGGGTAAACCACAGTATATTTATCCTTTAACTACCTGATGGAAATGAGTTGTTTCCTGCTTTTAATGATTATGATTAAATTGTGATAAACAGTTTTATGCATGTCTTTGTGTAAATACATATTTTCATATTTATTGGGTAAATACTCAGGCATGGAATTGCTAGGTTACATGGTAACTGCACATTTACTTTATTTAAAAAAAAAAAAAAAAACACCTGACTTTTGCTTTATAAAAGTGGTTTTACATGTATTTCTTTACTTTATCCTTATTTTAGCTTTATTCTAGTTGTGTCCCAAACGACACAACTTTGTTGTAGATTTGTTGTAGAAATCTTTTGTACAAAATATAGCTTGAGTTCCATGTGTGACAAATATGCAACAAGAAGCCTCTTTTTACACAGTGTCACGAAATAGCATTTTTAGAAGAGTGGAGAATTGCATAAAGGAAAGAATATAGACTTTGAATCATCTGAGGTCTGTCACCTTGACTTTCTGCATAACTTTTCTTTATTAGGCAAATTAACTAACCTTCCAGAACATCCTGAAAGGTGAGTGATACAGGTATATAGTTGCAGGCTGTCACAAAGATGCATACATGCATCGTAGACATTGCTGTTACTGCCATTAGATGAACAACTTTTGCTACAAGTTACATTCTAGAAAACAGATGGTATCACACAATATATATTTCAGGTTTCATTAGGAATTAATGTGTTTCTTCCGGAGCTATAAAAATGTCACCCAGAGACAAATGAGTTTCCTTCGGCTCTAGTGTCTGTGGCATGTGAGTTTTAAAATACTGTTATTCTTATGTTTTGGAGCTTCCCTGGTGGCTCAGATGGTAAAGAGTTTGCCTGCACTGTGGGAGACCTGGGGTTTGACCCCTGAGTTGGGAAAATCCCTGGAGAAAGGAATGGCTACTCACTCTAGTATTCTTGCTTGGAGAATCCCATGGACAGAGGAACCTGGCAAGCTACAGTCCACGGGGTCACAAAGAGTTGAACACGACTGAGAGACTAACACATATACATTCTTATGCTTTGCAGATTAGCATTTTGTACTTAATTAAGATTATGTCTTTTGTATGTCACTGAGAAATGTTAATGTCACATAAATTATGATGATAATAACAATGTGTTATAACTTACATAATACAATTTACCTAGGCAAGGGCCCATTTTAACTTCATATCTTTTTAAGGATTGGTTTTTTCTCTATAGCTCCACCTAGGAAGATATTCTTAATCAAACACATTGACAGTAGGTTTTTTAAACTGCTATTTTAAGACTGTTTTCACTGGCAAGTATTTAATCTGCTAAAAAAAAAAAAAAAAAAGTTACTCAGTTAATTAGGTTGCACTGACATCTGCTGGTAAAACAGAAAATTTCATTAAAATCATGTTTCATTAATTTCAAAGGAATCAGATAGTTTAGTCTTTAAAATTTATATTTGCATTCTGGGTTTAATAGGTTAACGGCTGTATATCTGATTCATACTTCAATTTGATTCAAGTGATTTGTCGACCTGTTGTAAATTTTGAGGGAATCTTCCTAAAGGACGTAGCAACAGATGCTTAGTTATGAAGTAAAATATCTTTTAAGTCATAAATTCTTCCAGTGTTTACCACTGAACAATTACATCATCAACTTCTTTTTCATCCCATCATCATGATGATTTCTTTTGATCTGAAATCAGTACAACAGTAGTGATGTTTATTAAGTTAGTTTTCGCTTCGAGGAAGAATTCCTAGGAAAATAGGCTTATGGTGTAGGGAAGGTTGTAAGCTACAGCAGAGCTAAACTTTAGGGGATTAGTATAACATAAATCCTTTAAAACATACCAATTCAACAATGATTCAGGGTCACATAATTTTATAAATGGAAAGAAATTTCCTAATCACTTAATTCACCCATGTCTTTTGTAGATGTGGAAACTGAGCCCCAGATAAATTTACGTAATTCATTACCTAGCTATATGAGAAAAATGTTTCTTAATTCTCTCATTCCAGGGTTCTTTCCTATATAAATTGTCTTGACTAGTTGTTTATTGTTTGTTGAAACCAAAAATGCTTGAACATACACAAATATGATTATTTGAAAATTTGTACTTAGTTTATTTTCTCTAACTAGACATGTATTTTGAAAATACATACTGTATTATGTAATATTGTTTTGTAGTTCTTCACAAATGTATATGTATTCATAACTTCTTCCTAGAAACTGAAACTCCACTGTCTATTTCTTCAGATGTGAAAAAAGAAAAAGGCAAGTGGATCAAAAAAAAAAAAAAAAAGAATCAAAAATAAACCTTAATCATGGAAACTTCTGGCTCTTTGATCATATTTGGGATCACACAACTATGCAGCACATGTCTTCAATTCTGTTCAGTTCAGGTGCTCAGTTGTGTCCAACTTTTTGCACCCCATGGACTGCAGCACGCCAGGTCTCCCTGTCCATCACCAACTCCCAGAGCTTACTAAAACTCATGTCCTTTGAAGCAGTGATGCCATCAACCATCTCATCCTCTCTCATCCCCTTCTCCTCCCACCTTCAATCTTTCCCAGCATCAGGGTCTTTTCCAAAGAGTCATTTCTTCCCATCAGGTGGCCAAAGTATTGGAGTTTCAGCTTCAGCATCAGTCCTTCCAATGAATATTCAGGACTGATTTCCTTTAGGATGGACTGGTTGGATCTCCTTGCAGTCCAAGGGACTCTCAAGAGTCTTCTCCAACACCACAGTTCAAAAGCATCAATTCTTTGGCGCTCAGCTTTCTTTAGAGTCCAACCCTCACATCCATACTTGATCACTGGAAAAACCATAGCTTTGACTATGTGGACCTTTGCTGTCAAAGTAATGTCTCTGCTTTTTAATATGCTGTCTAGGTTGGTCATAACTTTTTTTCCAAGGAGCAAGCGTCTTTTAGTTTCATGGTTGCAGTCACCATATGCAGTGATTTTGGAGCTCCAAAAAATAAAGTCTGTCACTGTTTCCATTGCTTCTCCATCTATTTTCCATGAAGTGATGCCATGATCATAGTTTTCTGAATGTTGAGTTTTAAGCCAACTTTTTTACTTTCCTCTTTCAATTTCAAGATGCTCTTTAGTTCTTCTTCAGTTTCTGCCATAAGGGTGGTATAATCTGCATATCTGAGGTTATTGATATTTCTCCCGGCAATCTTGATTCCAGCTTGTGCTTCATCCAGCCCAGCATTTCTCATGATGTACTCTGCATTAAGTTAAATAAGCAAGTGACAATATACAGCCTTAACGTACTCCCTTCCCTATTTGGAACCAGTCTGTTGTTCCATGTCCAGTTCTAACTGTTGCTTCCTGACCTGTATACAGATTTCTCAGGAGGCAGGTCAGGTGGTTTGGTATTCCTATCTCTTTAAGAATTTTCCACAGTTTGTTGTGACCCACACAGTCAAAGGCTTTGGCATAGTCAATAAAGCAGAAGTAGATGTTTTTCTGGAACTCTCTAATATAAACATGTTTCCCCCCTTAATTTTGTTCTAATAGGCACTGTTATATAAAATTTTAGCAATGCAACTTCCATTGTCTTAAAAGTGTCATATACAAAAATCACCAAATATTCTATAATATGAGGCCATGTACATTTTTCCCTCAACTTCAACACTACTGACATTTGGGGATGGCTAATTCTTGTGGAGGGAGGGCTGCATCATCCTTCTTATATCCCAGTAGGCTGCTCCCATTTGTAACAACCAAATGTGTCTTCAGATACTGCTAATGACCCCAGGGGGGAAATGAGCCAAAGTGAAGAACCACTGCTGTAAATTAAAGCTGTTTCCTTCAGATTTATTTTTTTAAACTACTTAAAAGCATTCCAGTCAAAAATATGATCCTTTTTATTTCCAAATAAAAGAAATGTTGACATGTGAAATACAAAAGAGCCTCATGTCATCTCTAGTTTAAATACTTCATTTAAATACTTTATTCTGAACCAGAGCTAATAAAAAAGGTTCCTTAAATTGTTTTTGATGCTTGCATATTTATTTTGCTTTTTTATGGTCTAAGGTATAATTTTGACACTGTTCGTAATTCCCAAACAAGTTTCTTTCATTCTCTGTTGAGCTGCTCTTTATCTGTAATGATTTTTAAAAAATTCTTTCATTTTCTTGATACTTTAAAGTTCTTCCTACACACTGTGCTCTTTGAAACAAAAAGCCATTGGTGAGATTTTAGGGCAGGTATTTTCAGCCTCATTCAGCAGATGAGGAAATTTAGTGGGTCCAGGACTCAGTGCACTCAGTTTCCAATGAATTAAATGTTCTTTGTGTTTCATCCACAATAGGTATATTTTTTAAATATTGCAGAGTGAAGTCAGAAAGAGAAAAACACGTATCTTATATAAATGCATATATGTGGAATCTATAAAAATGATAGAGATGAACTTATTTGCAAAGCAGAAACAGAGACATGGGCAAAGAGAACTAATGTGTGGCCACCAAGAGGAAAGAAGGTGGGTGGGATGAATTGGGAGATTGGGATTGACGTATATACACTACTGTGTATAAAGTGGATGGCTAATGAGAACCTAGTGTAAAGCACAGGGAACTCTATTTGATACTCTGGAGACCTAAATGGAAAGGAAACCCCTCAAAAGAGGGGATATATGTATATGTATAGCTGATTGACTTTGTTGTACAATAGAAATTAATACAACACTGTTATGCAACTATACTCCAATAAAAAATTTTAAAAAAAGAAGGTATAGGCTTGAAATGTGCAGAGGTGTAGGCTTATTATTTTTACTCCCAGAGAGAAAGCACGAAAGAATAATAAAAGTAAGAAACAAAAAAAAAATTGGGTTTTATATTGACAGAACCTTCATGAAAGAAGAGGTGGAAGGGGAGAAAGTTGGGGGAACCCTAGCAGAAAAACAAAAACTGGCTTAAGAAATAGCATGGGAAAGAGGATGATCAGATCTCACCATCATGTCCTCCTGGGGACCAATGGGATTTGGCACCTCTCTCTTCCTCGTCCATGACAGCATTGTCCTCTACTCCATCCCCACTCCTTGCCACTCCTGCCTCCTACCCTGCCCTCTGCCACCACACGTGTGCATGCAGGTGTGTGTGTGTAGGCCTGTGTGCATGTGAACATGTACACACACACACAGCACACACACACACACATGCATACACATACTCCCTTATCCACTCCTGACTTTGTGGTCAAAGCCCTAGGTCTTTTTAAGAGGAACCAGTGTATTTTTTGTTGTTGTTGCTGCTTCCAAGTTTTTGATTCCTGGGACCAGCAAAGAGCCAACAATTCATTGCCTATACTCTATCCTGGGAGCAAAGAACTTTTGGAAGCACTTCAGAAGATTCCCAAAGTTTATACTGTCCTGGAATATTTCATCTGACAGTTGATTGCCTGTTTTTCAGCCTTCTCAACATCGAGTTCTTAACATAGCCCAAGTCTTTCCAAATTCTGCAACATTTGAGTATTTTGTGGATGGAAAATGAAATTAAGAATATTTTAAATAATATGCAATGTTGGAAAGTCTGATGAGAAACGGGTGCTTTCAGATGCAGAAATACTGTAGCTATGGGAATGCTTCTGGGGGCATAAATATGTATTAAAAACCCTAAAATACAACTACTAAATGGATCCAGGCATTGGACTTTTTAGACTTGATTTTGAAGAAATCATTATAGGTATGCTCAAAAGTATTTGTTCAAGGCAAGGATGCTTGCCCAAATGTTAGAATAATAAGATATTATCTAACAGAATAGCAATATGATTGATTATATAAACTATGGTTTATCCATCCAATTAAATACCAAACAAATCATGCTATTAAAACGTATGCCTAGAAAAGTCAGAAGGAATAGACACAAAAATGTTTAGTGATTGTTAACGTCGTAGGCTTTTAATTTCTTCTTTATACCATTCTGAATATCCCAAAATTGCTGGAATGAGTATGTACTGTCTTACTAAGACGAGAGGCATTTGAGATAAAGAAAATGAGATGAAAACTGTCATGGTTATGTAGAACACTGTTATGTAGAAATACTGTTATGTAGAAACAATTTCCCAAATATCTCACCTGGTGGATTCAGGGCTTTTCTGATAACAGAATTAACTGCCCTTATTGTCAATGATGGGCTTCCCTGGTGGCTCAGTGGTCAATAATCCACCTGCAATGCAGGAGATGCGGGTTCAGTCTCTGGGTTGGGAAGATTCCCTGCAGGAGAAAATAGCAACCTGCTGTGGTATTTCTGCCGGTATAATCCCACAGAGAAGCCTGGCAGGCTACAGTCCATGAGGTCCCAAAGGTCAGACATGACTAAGTGTACACTCATTGTCCATACACATCTCAACAGCTTTCCTTTATTGACCATTTTAAAGTGGGCAAGTCTCTGTGCTTATATTTATACATGCTATCTCCTTTATTCCTTAAAACAAACCCCTATGTAGATATTATTCTCACCTTTGCCGATGAGGAAACTGAAGCTCCAAGAGGTTAAGTAAGTGTAAGATACAGGAAGGATTTGTGCCCAAGTACTCTACTGGAACACTTAACCTCTAAACTATGTTGCTTTTCCTATGTAGTTTTAAGCCTGAGCATCATCTTTGCTCCAGATCATCTGGAGTAAGAATAAGAGGCATGAAGGGAAAATTATACATGTGTGCTAAGTGGCTTCAGTCATGTCTGACTCTTTGTGATCCTATAGACTGTAGCCTGTCAGGCTCCTCTGTCCATGGGATTCTCCAGGCAAGAATACTGGAGTGGGTTGCCGTGCCCTCCTCCGGGGGATCTTCCTGACACAGGAATAGAATCTGTGTCTCTTACGTCTCCTGCGTCGGCAGGCAGGTTCTTTACCATTAGTGCCACCTGTGTAGAAGTTTAGTCCCAAACAATGCAAGAGTCTTTGTAATACAGATTGAACTTCACTTTGTTTTCATATTTGCTCTACAACGTCTGAAAAATATATGAGCAAATTAAGTGATGCTGAAGAATAGATGTTTAAGAATAGAAGATGAAAAAATCTGAGAATATTTTCCCACTGGAAAATTTTCTCATGGGGAATGTAGCAGATATCCCTACCTTACTCTAAGCAATATGAGAATATTTGAAAATTTGTGTGAATCCGGACAAGAAAAGCATGAGTCTGCTTAATTAACAAAAACATCTGGATGGTAAAAGTTTATTTTATTTATCTGTCAATCTCAAGAGGCAAAAAAAAAAAAAAAATCACTACCAAGGTTTGACAAAGCAGATAATTAACACTACAGATTTTTAGTGAGGCTTCAAGTTCTACTGGTTTTCTCAGATGGCATTAAGACACATACACATGCCCATGTGAAGGAACAATATACACTGAGCTAACTGCACAAGAGATCTCATTGTTGGAACATTAACCATGATTATTTTCATAGCTGTGCCATTTTGAGATCATTATGGAATATGGGAGAAGGAGGGGGAATAGGAAGAGGAGAATGTGGTGGAAAGAGGCTTAATTAAGTATTCCTTTAGTGAATTAAGGACCAAACACAGACAGTGTGAACAGACACTAATTCATGTAACATTCATTCACACATTCATGAAAGTGGGCAACTTAACAATGAACTGATGCAGGCTCCCTGTGGAATTTCTCTGCTATGACTCAGGTCTTTTTTTTTTTTCTACATCTATGTAATTCAAATTTAATCATGATCTCTGAATCGTTTGGCAGCAGGGGCTCGGAGGGGGAATTCAGAATCCAAGAGACTGACTTTGTGTGTAACACACACCAACATTTTAGTATCCATGAGATAATTTATGCTTTTATAGCAATAAAGATCATCTGATAGTAAGGGTTTTAATTTCTGCCTGGTCTTACTGAATCACTCTGTCAGAAGAGTTATTTTACGCATGTTTCTTAAATAATACATCTTTTATATAAAATCTAAAAATTAATGTACAATCTAAAAGCCAGATTAAGTGCCAAAATGCAGGACCTGAATCTAGTAACACATTAACTCCTTGCTGCATAGAAGTTGCTTATAAAAAATACAGGCTGCACTTTTTTGTGATCCATGCAGTAAATGTTCACAAAAGTCAAGCAAACAACTAGACATCATTCAGCTACTAAAATTAACCCAACCAGTCACAACAGACTTAACCACAGAAAGTGCTGATGGTTGCATCAAAACCATGCTGGGACGAGCTAGTCCTAGAAAGGGCTGGTTGGAAGAACCAGAAAGGAAACCCTGATTGTCACAAAATCTCCACTTGTTTCTATATGGGATTGAGACTGTTATCTCCTCACATGGCTTTTCCCTACACCACAGTCTTTTGAGAAAGAGGCATTTCAGGCTTCACATGAAAATAATCATCCTTGAATGAAAAAGCTGAGAAATACTTCTCTGGAGATTTTGATCCTGGAAACGGCTTGCTAAAGGTCCTTAAGGCAAGTGCCAGGAGTCAAAAAACAAAATATTAGGGCATTATCATGACACTGTAAATCAACTATACTTGAATTTTAAAAAATTGTCGAACAGTCTGAGCATGTAAACAATAAAATTGTTGACCAAGGAATTATATCCATGAATGAAGACTTATCACAAGACCTATCCGGATAATATCAGCTTCTTGGGTTTTGAAGCACATGTAAACTGTACATCCTAGAAGCCCCATGCATTCTTCCCTTTTGTAGAGACTTCTGGAGTAGAAAAAAAGTCCGTGATGGTGCTTAAAAATAAATAAATAAAAAGACCAACCAGAGCACGAAGCAGCTACTCAAATAACAAGCAGTTCTGAGGTTTGTTTTTGTTTGCCTGTTTCACTCTCACATTTTACTTTTGTGATTGGCATATGGAAAACCAAACTGAGAAATCATAATGTTGGAGTATTTTAAGGGCATGCTGTCATAGATGTTAACAAGCTTATTTATACAATAAGACCTCTGCAGAAAGTGCTCAGCTCGATGCCACATTCCAGAATAGCCACCGGTAGTTTCTTTTTCTAAATTGGCTATGTTTACAGGTTTCACAAATACCCCTGAAGTCTTCCCAGTGTGCTTGGCGATGATAAAATTCATGGCAATGTCATCACAGTTCTGCGTCTCATCTAACAAAGCATGGACGGCTGCAGGCTGCCTCTCAAAGAGTTCCAGGTATTTGCTGTGGAAGAAGGAGGCTCCAATCAGGACCAGCGAGTAATGATCACCATTTCCAAACCCTGGTGTCTGCAGTTCAAAACCTCCATAGCTGTAGATACCAGAGGAAGTAGACACATGCTTTCTGGGAACAAATCCTACAATTTGATCAGGAAATTGCTGAAAAGATAAAAAAAATAGTAATAACTCAGTGTGGCATTTCTTTAGACCTAACATGGTGAAAAAGGCAATGATTTATTACAGAAAGAATTAAACTGATTTGTCAGTGTTATTTTACTCCTGGCTTCTACACCTCAATTTCCTTTAACTCCAGGCAACTTCATAAATCTATGTCCTGGTAAGTTTAAAGTTCAAATTCCATCATAACCCAAATCTCTTTAAAAAATTTCTGACCTCTCAAATAGTCTCCCAATACACACATTATCTGATATTAATAAATTCTAGTCACCAATGAGTCTGGTTTTTCAGAGTTTACTGTAAAAGAAGTTGACTATATGAACAATGCTTATTATAGGAGATTAAGAAGATACGTGATTATTTTGGAAAACTGTTTTAATCTCATAGGAGTAAATAAAATTATGGATGTACATGTATCATTTTACTGCTTTTCCATGTTGATTTCAATGTTTTTGAAAGTCACTGTTGGTTTTAAACAATGTTTTATTTTTATTCCTTTTCTTTTTCCTTAAAAAAATATACATACACACACGCAAATATATATATATATATATATACATACATATATACAGTTGACCCTTAAACAATGCAGGAGTTAAGGGTGCCAACTGACAGTATAATGGAAAATCCATGTATAACTTTACAGTCAGCCTTCAATATACATGGTTCTGCATCTACAGATTCAACCAACTACGCATCATGTAGTAATATGGTATGTATTTATTGCAAATATCTGAGTGTAAGTGGACCTGTATGCTTCAAGCTTGTGTTGCTCAAAGGTCAATATGTATATGTATATAGTCACTTCAGTTGTGTCTGACTCTTTGCAACCCCATGGACCACAGCCGGCTTGCTCTTTTGCCCATGGGATTTTCCCAGAAGAATACTGGAGTGGGTTGCTATTTCCTCCTCCAAGGGATCTTCCTGACCCAGGGACCAAATCGGTGTTTTCTGCATCTTCTATACTGCAGGTGGATTCTTTGCCGCTTCGCTACGGGGGAAGTCATAGATATATGTGCTCGTATATATATATATATATATATATATATATATATATATATATATGTATGAAGAGATGTGTCAGTATCTATGAAGAAAGGATGGTATTAAAGCAATAATAGTAGGATGAGAATGACTAAAAATAAAACAAAAGTCAACAAAGAAAAGCAGTGAGTCATGGAAAAGAAATATGAACTGAAAAAGGTTCAGTTCAATCTCATAAATATCTTGAGTTTCATTCATTTACCAACAGATGCTAAACTAGGGACACACACACACAAATCAGTCTGGATTTAATCCCATGTCAAAGAATGCATAGTCTAGGGAGAGTGTGATACAGATAGGTGGACTAGGAATTAGCACATTGTTGAGGACGCTGTAAAGCAGCTGAGGGATTCTCAGGACAGCACTGAGGACGCAGGGAGGTACAGGGGAACGTCAGGGGTTGGGGGATAAACGCTGGGAGGCCTCAGAGACGAGGCACCACTTACATAACCTAGGAGGACGACAGAGATTTCACAGATGGCTAGAGCAGGAAAAGGAGAAGGACTGCAAACAGAGGTCATGGTTAAGTGCAAAGGCACAGACATGTGTCTGTTCTGATCCTGCTTGTCTCCATGCCCCAAATCTCTATACTCCATAGGGCACGAATGGGACCAAACTTTAGGAGTCAGATTATCTTGGGCAATGGATTGAAACTGTTCTTGACAGTTTTATGGATGAAACTTAAAATCATATTTATCCATCTTTAATCATGGTTTACTTGGATTGTTCTAACCTGACATTTTCAGAAAATTGAGTTTTTCACCTGAAATAGAAATCTCACAGCTGGAGTACTACATTAGAAATTTTTTCCTGGGAAGCTTTTATTTATAGGGCTGGAAAAATTGCTGATATGGAAAAAATGTGTTGATTAGTATGCTAGGCATGAAGCTGAAAACTGAAGTTTTGAATATTCTGGTATCTGTAGAGTACTGTGACCGCTTACCATTAATACCTAATGTTGTCACATCTCAAGTTGCTAATCAAGGAGAGTTACTACAGTGCAAATTAAACCATTTATTGGGTAGTACAGTGTTTAATTACTGGACACGCTTCAGAGTATTAGTATGTAATTCTGCTTTCAGGTACTTGTAGTGAAACTTGTAAAAAGCTGGCTACTATGAACAAATATTCAACAGAAAAAAG
This sequence comes from Bos indicus, assembly GCF_029378745.1. Lineage (NCBI taxonomy): Eukaryota > Metazoa > Chordata > Mammalia > Artiodactyla > Bovidae > Bos > Bos indicus. Next base: position 42,838,754 of record NC_091762.1, on the reverse strand, counting down.
GTGTTTTTATAGAATACCAGGCAATTAATGCCTATTTATACCAGCTGGGATTTAAGGGGGGAAAAGTCTACCACCACAATGGTGCATGTAGAATTATTATTAATATTAATTTTTAAACAATGATCTCAGAATTAAATTTTGTGGATATAATTATTTCTTTCAAAGGAAGCTCTATGCAGCAGTAATACAGAAATATACTTCTCATTTGAGATACAGGTCTGTGGCCTTGTGGAAAGTGTCTCAGGATTTTAGTCTTTGCTCTGTCCTATACTAGATAATTTCCTCATTGTTCTTTGGAAGGCAATTCTAGCTCTTCTCCCCAGTATGCCAAATATAAATCAAGTATAGATAAAAGATACCGTAACTGTCAGTTAGCTTAACTGAGCTCAGGAAATCTGATTACTTTATGACAAAGTAATCTCCTTTTTAGATAAATACTGTCTACACTAGTCTGGGTAACCTCCACATTAAACCATGTTGCTCTGGTTAAACTCTAGATCAGACTTTATACTAATGATTTCATAAAGCATGTAGCAACATTACCTGCCACACAGAAAAAGCAAAAACAAGGTCCTGGGCGCTAATCAGCAAGTCATCATCTACCATTAACACCGCTGAAATGAAAGAAAAAAATTTAAATCAAACAGTTTGGAAGTGAAGACAGAAGTTGTAAGACATAGTGGTGTCTTTATAGATCATTCAGATGAAGTATTTTCTGAATGAAATCAGTAAATAAAAAATGTATTCTTAAAGATTTTTCTAGCAGAAGAAGTTTTTACTTGAACTATAATTGATTTTATAATTTCCAAAGGGGGAGATTATCAAGTAGTTATCATCCATTATCCTAGAAACTAATGAACCTATAAATAAATAAAACCAAGGTTCTTTTAAGCAAATTACAAGCTCATGTAACTGCTATGAGTGGGAGGAAAAGAAGGTGGCAAAACACATCAAGCATAAGTTAAATAGCATTTTACTAACTTATGTGCTGCAATAAGATGTAATCATAGCATGTCTTCTTTTACAATATTAATTAACCTCTTTATCACTGTTGCAAGATATATGTGATTTCTCCCCAGGAGACTGCTTCTTGACATCTGGGAAACTGCCTCTTAAGTTTTTCAAAATGCTTTCTCATGATTAAACTTCCCTATTTTCTCCAGACAATTAAGGTAAGCAGGAGGCCCTAAAGCCACACGGGAGTCCCCAGTTCTGGTTAACTGCAGCCCTGTCAGACTAAAAACCCAGCTGCAACTCACCTTTGGTTTCCAGTTCAGGAAAGACCTGGAGTCGATTTCTCATTCTGTTTGTGGTCTGTGCTTTGAAGTTCACGGGGACAGGGTGAGGCCCTAGGGAGTTCCACAACTCCTCTGGTCCCTTCTCCCCAACATTGTTCCATATCACAATCACTTTATGCAGATATGGAACTGCCTGATAATGATTTAAAAGTCTCAATAAGAGATCTGTTCTATTGTACGTCTGCATTATGAGAGTAAAGGAATCCTGGGTGGGCTTGCCCTGAGATTTTATTTCCCTACGCAAAGTGAGCATCTTGTCTTCTTTGATATTAGGGAGTAAAGTGGTTAAAGCCCCAGCTACCAGCAGTAACACAAGGATGACCACCAAAGAGAGACGAAGCACACGAATGCCCATCACTCTTCCTGGGAGCTTGAAGATGTGGCAACACCTGGAGTAGAAATGGAAGTAAAATGCAGAATCTTAGCATTCTCACTAGTTACCATGGTTTTGCCTCTGCTTTTTTAAGGAAAGGTCAAACACCTTTTAGTTATTCAAGTTCAGTTCCTCCTGCCTTTTTGATTTGGCCTAAGACAAAAAGCGCAGTGAATAAACCTTCCCTTCCCTGACTGCTTTGCAGTTGCAGACAAAAGAACATCTATACACAGGAAGAATCAAGCAGCACATTTTAAAATTTGCCCTTATTTTGCTACTAAAAATTTGGAAATGAGATTATTTTCAAATTGGATTATATTTCTCTTTTGTTGTTGTTGTTTAGTCACTCAGTCATATCTGACTCTTTTGTGATTCCATGGACTGTAGCCCACCAGGCTCCTCTGTCCATGGGATTTCCCAAGCAAGAATACTGGAGTGGAGTGGATTGCCATTTCCTTCTCAAGGGGATCTTCCCAACCCAGGGATCAAACCCACATCTACATTGGCAGGCAGATTCTTTACCACTGAGCCACCTGGGAAGCCCTATATTTCTCTTAGTAACTATTTAAATAATTAGTATATATTTCTCTTAGTAGTATACTAATTATTTAAATGGCTTTATTGAGATATCAACATTCAGAAAACGAAGATCATGGCATCTGGTCCCATCACTTCATGGGAAATAGATGGGGAAACAGTGGAAACAGTGTCAGACTTTATTTTTCTGGGCTCCAAAATCAGATGCAGATGATGACTGCAGCCATGAAATTAAAAGATGCTTACTCCTTGGAAGAAAAGTTATGACCAACCTGGATAGCATATTCAAAAGCAGAGACATTACTTTGCCAACAAAGGTCCATCTAGTCAAGGCTATGGTTTTTCCAGTGGTCATGTATGGATGTGAGAGTTAGATTGTGAAGAAAGCTGAGCACCGAAGAATTGATACTTTTGAACTGTGGTGTTGGAGAAGACTCTTGAGAGTCCCTTGGACTGCAAGGAGATACAACTGTCCATTCTGAAGGAGATCAGCCCTGGGATTTCTTTGGAAGGAATGATGCTAAAGCTGAAACTCCAGTACTTTGGCCACCTCATGTGAAGAGTTGACTCATTGGAAAAGACTCTGATGCTGGGAGGGATTGGGGGCAGGAGGAGAAGGCGACAACAGAGGATGAGATGGCTGGATGGCATCACTGACTCGATGGACATGAGTTTGAGTGAACTCCAGGAGATGGTGATGGACAGGAAGGCCTGGCGTGCTGCGATTCATGGGGTCACAAAGAGTCGGACACGACTGAGTGACTGACCTGTACTGACTGAGATATCATTGACACATAAAATTATATATATTTAAGGTGTACAACTTATTCTTATATATATATAGATACACACACACACACACATATATATATATAAACATTTCAGTATACTAAATTTAAACTTATCTTTTGGCAGCAAACTTGTTTCCAAATGAAATCATATGCAGAATCCTAATATATGAATCTGGTAACAGTGGTAGGAGCAGCAGCAGCAAACAATTATAATGGTTTATTACTTATTAGATCCTGTACTCTGTGCTTTGCATGCCATAGCATTTGCTTATTTTCTCAATAAATTAAATAATTACTGAGCACTATTTTAGGTTCTGTGTGTATAGCAATGAATAAGATAGATGATGTCTCTGCTGTTCATAGCAGAGGAAATAGTAAGGAGAGACAGATAAAGTAAATAAACTCAGAGCTAATTTAGGATAGTGGTAGTGAAGAGAATACATCAGAAGGACACCTTGTGGTTTCAGTTGGGCACTTGTAGCTGGGCCATCATCCTGGAGGCATTAGATTCCAAACAAAATCTCACTTCACTATTCAAATGATGTGCAACTACTCTTCTGTTTTTCATTAAGGAAACTTGGCAACAGTTCCCCTGATGTTGTTTCACGTTGTGAGGTGTGTGGTGTCACTGCAGAAATAGTTTTTCTCCATATAGATCAACAAGGACGTAGAGAGGTCATACAGACCACGCCTTTAACATCTTTTAAAGTTCACAAGAGTGGGTACTGGAGAATTCCAAAGATGGAAGGAGAACATACCCCATACTGTGCTAGTGCACTGAGCGCTGTGCAAGCAAAGGAAGAACTTACTCATAAGGACAAAGGAATGGTCAATGTCACTCAGCGACTCTCACTTTTCAAAAGTCTAGATTTGAAAAGCAATGTTCCCTTGTAGTAATCTTTTCAGAAAGCTTTCAAGGATAATCTCTCCTGGACTTTGTCTGCAGCCTGTTCTGTTAAGAAAAGCAATTTTGTGTTTCCCCTTTCATCTTGGCCTCACTCTAAGAAATGAATAAAATGGATTGTTTCTTAGGTAACCTCAGCTTTACTATGATTATTTTTCAAGGATGGGCAATTTAAGGTTTGAGAGTACAAATGTCTTCACTGTATATAACCTCTCCCTAAAACAACACATACTGTTAATGTGATGAACCAAACAGAAACCATTATAAATTAATAGCCTTGATTCAAAGACCTTGATAATCCTTCTAACACTGAATCAAAAGCAAGTCTCATAAAACGTATTTTCAGTTCTGCATAAAAATGGCTGGTTACAAGCACTCAGAGTTAAGATTCATCTGACAACTACATTAAAGTATACCCTGATTGAGATCTTAATGTTCATTTTCTACAGCAGAGTAGGAATAACATATTCTAGAATTTATATAGCAGTGTCCCTAGTCAATAAAGCAGATTCTGGTTAACTACCTGCCAGTTTAGTGGAGAAAGAGTAATGAAGATTCATCTCTATAGCCTACTATAAATAGACATTGTCAAGGAGAATTCATGAATGACTGTTTCGCTTTTACCAATAATATACTTTTAAGTGGGAGTTTTCCTCCATATCCATCATAGAAATTTCCTCTGTCAGATAGCTTCTAACCCCCTGTTTTCCTTGTATCAAAAATGTTTTGAGTGTTATGAATAATTTATATCTTTGGAAAGACAATGCAAATATTTCATGCAGTTATACAGACCAATAAAGTTATGTAACATGTGTAGTCTGTATAGAAAAGTAAGAACTATATAGATTGCAGTGCAAGCGGCATCTCTGTGCTTTGAGAACAGCTGAAGTCTGGGACTTTATTGTTGATGCACTGGAAACAGCCTTAGAACAGATTGGAGAGTGATGACTTCATATAGCTATTTGGATTTCAGTGTATAGCTTTCTTCTGTTCACTGTCTAGAGAAGACTGTACCATCTAATTCACAGCTTTGAGTTTTGAATGGGGAATATGAGAAAGAATACACCTGGATAACCTTCATCTTAGAAAGAATTAAGAACTAAAATGATTTAATTTCAAAGTATATCTGTAAACCTTGCTGGTCCAGTGGTTAAGAATCTGCCTACCAATGCAGGTGACATGGGTTCGATCCCTGGTCTGGGAAGATCTCACATGCCGGGGAGCAACTAAGCCCATTCACCACAACAACTGAGCCTGTGCTGTAGAGCCCAGGAGCCACAACTACCGAAACTCGAGTGCCCTAGAGCCCGCGCTCCACAACCAGAGAAGCAACGGCAATGAGAAGCCTGTGCACCACAACCAGAGAAGCCCCCACTCACTGCAACTAGACACAGCCCCTGCACAGCGGTGAAGACTCAGGGCAGCCAAAAATAATACAGAAATAAAATTTAAAGTGATATCTGTCGGTATCTTCTGAAACCCCACTTCATTCCAGAAAGGACCGAGATCCCTGATAGCACAGTCCGTGACCCTTTCCATTGTGTTGTGGTAAATTCTGCAAGGCTGCGTCATAAAGTAGTCTACGAGACTGTCACTAAGGTACCTGTATGATAATATAAATATTAATATTGGTATGTTGATTGTTTTTACAACTTTATTAACATTTATTTCGCATACCATAAGCTTCACCCATATAAAGTACACAATTCAGTAGCTTTTAGTATCTACACAGAATTATGCAACCAAATCTAATTTTGTAACATTTTTAACACTCTAAGAAGAAGAGTGTTAAACCTACTCATTAGCAGTCGCTCTTCACCTCCATTTCCCCTCATTCTCCACCCCAGCACCAAGCTAACACTGATCCACTTTCTATCTCCATAGTTTGCCTATTCTGGACATCTCCTAAAAAGAGATCATACAATATATGGCCTATGTGTCTGGCTTTTTTCACTTAGCATAAATGTTTTCAAGGTTCACCCATGTCATAGTATATAACCATACTTAATTCTTTTTTTATTCCCAAATAACCTTCTATTGTACAGATATACCACATTTTGTTTGTGTTAACAGTTGCTGGACATTTGGGTTGCTTCCACATTTTGCTATTATGAATATTGCTGTTACAAATAATCATGTACATGTTTTTTTGTGAACATATGTTTTCATTTCTTTTGGGCATGTACCTGGGAGTGGAATGACTGGGTCATTATATCAGAATTTTTAAATATTTGAAAAGTGAGGTATCTTTTAGAAAACCATTATTTGAAATTTTAAGAATTGTTCTTAAATGTGGACCTAAGACAGAGTAGGAAAGCAAATAATGCAATGAAGCAACAATTACAAATTCTCTAGTGTTTGTCTTTAAATGAATGAGGCAATCTGAATTTTCAAAGACCTGCTATTCAGTTATTTACTACATCTTCTACCAGAGTTCCTCAGGAAGAACACTACTGAATGACGAATTCTTTACTCCAGGCTAGTTCTTTGGGATTAAAAGCAACAATTATCTAGACAAAAGCTGAAAACAAATAGTCTGGGCTGCTGTCTATGGGGTCGTACAGAGTCGGACAGACTGAAGCGACTTAGTAGCAGAAGCAGCAGCAGCATGAACAAAGACTAGTTTAGCCAGAGCATGGCATGAATGAAGATTAGTTATGTCCTCTGACTCACAAGATAGAAAAGCAATGAGCAGCGTCACGTCATACACCGAGAAGCTGTCATTTTCATTCTAATGCCACAGATGGTAGAAGAATAGTAACTATTCTGCCATTTCACTATGAGATTTGTCTCATATTGTACAGATTGTTTTCTCCTCTGGCTCATCCTCCAAAATACGCACTTGCCAAAAAAACTGATGATTACGGCATATAGATGCTCAAAAAGGGGCCCTTCACTGCCACGAGATAAAAACATTCCAAGGTGGAACACAGAGGCTAATTTAGAATCTGGGGTTCCCTTCTGTGAACATGAAAGAAGAATCAGAAGACATCAGCGTACACCTGATGAGCAGCTTCTGGCCAGGTGACATACATCGTTCTAACTGAGACGAAGGCATATGTGGCACCCAATTCCAAAAGGACTTTCCTCTTACGGTACCTAGAGCCCGCAGGCTGGCCATGACTCCACATGTTGTACATGCTCTTTCTCCCTACCCACCAGACTCCTACACCCTGCCCTTCTACGGGAAAGACTCTTTCAAACATCCCCTCCCCTGTGCTTCTCTCACCACTCTCCATCCTCAGTGATCCTGGGGATGGGGAACACAGTGCTACCGGACTTTGTTTCCAGGTATTACAACTATTGGCTGAGCCTCCTTTTTGACTGGGACTGTATTGACGGCCCTTTCTGTCAGGCTCTGCAATCCAGAACAGTGCCTGGCCATTTTTTGAGCAAGGTTCACAATGCTCTGTGGTTGAAAAAAGCGAGGGAATCTATATTTAAACAGTCTTAAACTTCACAATGGGCTTCCCTGGTGGCTCGGTGGTAAAGAATCCACCTGCTAAAGCAGAAGATGTGGGTTCGGTCCCTGGGTTGGAAAGATCCCCTGGAGAAGGAAATGGCAACCCACTCCAGTGTTCCTGTCTGGGAAATCCCACGGACAGAGGAACCTGGTAGTCTGTAATCCATGGGGTCACAAAGAGTCAGACACAATGACTAAATAACAACAATAAACTTCACAATGAATCAAAAATGCCTGAAATTAAAAAAATAAACTCAAATTAAATGCAAATTAAGATCGAGTCAAGACTTAAGAAACCATTCCCTCTATAAAAGATCTGGGTTATCCCAGGTGCTAGAGAGTATTCTAAGAAGAGCTTTTACTTTTGTATTTCCCCCCATTCAGGGAATTCATTCTTTTCATTGTATTTTATAAATGCCATTCAGCTTTCTCATTTTCAATCAATGATATCCTCTCCTTCCTAAATGATTTTCCCTCAGTTTTCCTTCTAAGGAACCCATCTATTTTTTTTTTTTTACGGTTCTTCTTCTTTTTAAGAAACACCTTTCTTAATACATAAGCTATATTTTTTTAAAGTCTGTATTGAATTTGTTAAAATGTTGCTTCTGTTTTATGTTTTGGGTTTTTGGCCATGAGGCATGTGGGATCTTAGCTCCCTGACCAGGGATCAAACCTGCGTCCCCTGTATTGGAAGATGAAATTTTAATCACTGGACCAGCAGAGAAGTCCCTAACTCCCATCAGGGAGTCTTAACTCTGATTACTTTTTTCACGAGTCCAAATAATCAAAATAAGTTATTTTGTGTTAATGATTTTATTTATATAGGAATAAGAAAGGCAGGAATATGAATAGACTTAAAGTAATAAATAATAAAAGGATCCACACAGTATCACAGATTTACCTTGTGGTTTGCTGTGTTTACAACCAACTGTACAGTGATCTGAACGGATGATTTAGATGCCTACAATCTTGATCTACTGTGTCATGAACTGGCTCTTAGGGTTAAAGTGATTCATCTTTTTTTATCAACAGTATAACTGACTATAACATATATAGGATCACTGATAGCCAATCTAAGTTCTGTTATTTAGAAGGCTTAAGATTGACCTTTCCTGCCCTTTTGAGACTACAGTTCTGAAACAAAATTGCTAAAACATATTGGTAAATAGCTGCATTTACTACAATATCACATTTGAAAAACAGAAGTTGCGGCCACAGGTCATTTCTCACTGTAAGCTATAAGAAAGAATTTCTGTATTGATCACACTAAAAAGCAAGTCCTCCTCCTGGCAGCCAGGTTGAGTGAGCCATTCCCTTACAGGTATATCAGGTTCAAATGAACTCTAAAAAACATGTATGTGTGTGTGTGGGGGGGGGCACATGTGTGTTCATTTGCTAGGCAGTGTCTGATTCTTTGCAATCCCATGGACTGTACTGGGATTTCCAAGACAAGAATACTGGAGTGGGTTGCCATTTCCTCCTACAGGGGATCTTCCTGATCCCTGTAGCGATTGAAACTGGGTCTCCTACATTGCAGGAGGATTCTTTACCATTGAGCTACCTGGGAAGCCCATAAAACACAGATAGCAGAAACCAAGGACCTGTGTCTCCACTTTCCTCCCCAGTCTTGCCCTATTATCAGTAGCAAAGTCTGCTTGTCAAGTCCTGGCATTTTTGTCCCTTCCTAAGGCATCCTGTACAAATCATCAAATTGCTTCTCAATACTTCTTCAGGCAGCTACTCTCAATTAACTAGATTTGCTTTCTCATCATTGATTAAAGAGGAAATAACATATAAATATTATGTAGAAAGTCTTCTTAAAACACTGCCTCCGTCAATCCAGCCATTTGTTACTGAGGCAGAGGCCTTCTCTGCCCTCAAAGTGCACAGGTCTCAATTATGCTAGATGAAAGTTTCTTTCAGTCTTGCATCTTCCTCTTGGAATTGCTAACTAACTGTAGCTATTATGATGATAATTATGATGATGATGTTTGAAGATGATCAAACTTATGGACATATATCAGAGCAGGAGAAGGAATGGCCTTATTCCTATGAGGAACATCCACTACTTATAAGGATCCAAGGAGTCAATGCATCCTAAGAAGAAAGCCTAGAAATAGAAAAGCATTTTTAGCTCAGCACAGTGTCATGTAAAATTAGTTCAAGAAATGGGTCAAAAAGAAACCAAGTCTATCTGCAAATACATTATTTTTACCATTCCAGAATATTGAAGCTTTTCATTTGAACTTCTCTCTGTTTTAGTCACAGGAAAGTGGAGGGGAGGCAAGATTGCTGGGTGACAGATCCTTGGAATGTTCTAAAGAATCCTCTTACTTTTTACACAATACTGGTTTTTAGCAATAAACTCACATTCCAAAATCATTTCTCGAAGAGAAACAGATTTAATATGTATGAATTATAATTTGCAAATGGCTTTAGATATCAGACCTAAAATCAATGCAATCCGAATTCATGTGAGCTTCCTAACTTTATTAGATGAAGGTCAGGATATCCATGGTTAGTCCACAAACAAACATTCCTAGGTGCTTACCCAGCCCAGCACTGTCAGACCCTAGGGTTGATAATGAGTAAGACCTCCAATTCCTGCCCTCACAGAGCTTACCAGTAGTAACAAAAGTTGTCAGACCTCTTTCCTCTGTGTGTTACTTAACATCTCAACTCTTTAGAGACACGGGGATTAAAATGCATCCACCCCATTTTGTAGATAGGATAGCTGAGCCTGAGAATATTAAATGATGCTTCCTGAGCCACAGAAAGAGTAGAGGGTCTGAACAAACTCCCACCTCCCATGTGTCCCACCTTGTATTTTCAGTGTTTTCTGTGTCGTCTCTGTTTTCAGCTTTGTTCTAGTTTACAGGAATAAACTTTTTATTGACTTTATGTTATAGTCTGGAATACTATTTCAATGGATAAGATCTAAAACAGGTGATGCAGTATTTTCTAACAGATCCTGGCTCCAATAAAAACTCTTTATTTCCAAGGAAACAAAAGTATCTCTATAGGAAACATTTTTTTCTCAGATAAAAATACTGGTACTTCACCTGTGTTCATAGTAGCATTATTCACAAGAGCCAAAAGGTGGAAGCAACCCAAATGTCCATTGACAGATGAATGGATAAACAAATGTGGTATAGACATACAATGAAATATTATTCAGCCTTTAAAAATGAAGGGGATTCTGACACATGTTACAGGATGAACCTTGAGGACATCATGCTCAGTAAAATAAGCCAGTACAAAAGGACAAATACTATATGATTTCACTTACGTGAGGAATCTAGAATAGTCCAATTCAAAGAAACAGAAAAGTAGAAGGGTGGCTGCTGGGACCCGGGGAACAGAGAAATGGAGAGTTGTTTAATGGTTGTAGAGTTTCAGTTTTGTAGGATGAAAAAGTTCTTGAGATTGACTGCTCAACAAAGTCAATACACTGAACACTACTGAGCTACACACTTAAAAATGGTTAAGATGGCAGATTTGTGTATTTTACCACAAGTTTTAAAAAGTAAAAAGAAAATCCTGGTACTTACCTCATTATGGTAAAGTTCTAATTTTTGAAAAATTTTTCCTTATGGCTTCAGTAATTGATAGGAACAGGCTCTCTTGGCACTATTAAGGGAAATAAAAGAATTTCCTGTGATGTTTTTGTCAATCAGGAGGAATTAAAAAAAATGCTTTAATGCCATGGTCCATAGACTTTGAATTATTTTTAGAACTTAAAATTTTCTATACTGTGTTCTAAATATTATATGTAGGTGACTAGGTAGATGATATCTTCCTGAGGTTTGTGCTAACATTGCTATATTTTTGTTTTCATCTTTCCCTTAAGTATCCAGAAACAGTAAATCCATATCACCCTGATGATCTAATGTTTACTCATTTGAAACCAGAACATATATGCCATGCAGAAAGGCCTCCAGACGCAGCAACCTGCACTTGTATTCAATTTCTAGACTTTTAAGTGTCTGTAGTTTTATCTACCATCAAAACTCTTTTTTCACTTAAGGTTCATATGGCATTCAATTTGAAGTAGTAAAAGAAAAACACAGGGTTTAAAATAGAGTTGCAGGTAAAGGTCAGGATTAATTACATTACTGAGGAATGACAGATGGCATCCTTCCTAATCCTTACTATTGCCCAAAGGGAGCCAGAACTTTGACTGGAGATGACCTTCTGCCTCTTACTCCTCTGGGCCTTCATTTCTCACAGTCCTCAATTACATGTCTAAGAAGTTAGAGCTTTCCCTCCCATACAGTCCACACAGTTAACCTAATACAATTAATTAGTCAATGATCTAAACAATTATATAAAAGTTCAGAGCAGAAATTCATTCATTAGTTTAAAAATGTTCATGAATATATCTACCTATTTTATAAATTTTATAAACTCATAATATATGAAGGAATTCAGAGCTGATTAGACTTGCAAGATACTGCATCTATAGTGACCATGTGAACAGAGCTGAAGAATCATTTTTGACTTTTCAAACTCATATTCTTTCATGATACAGTTACTGAAGGGACAAAGGGGTGGCTTAGCCTGTATCTAGACTCATCAGGTGACACTTATTTCTCCTCTCTATACCAAAAGCACCCCTTATGTACATCTTAGCATCACATAGTTCTAAAATCCTAGACTGATCTGCCCTGTCCTCACATCTGCTTCCTCTTCCCAAAAAATTCCTCCAGGAACTTTAATTCTCTGCTTAGCTCAGAGTCTAGCACATAGTAGACGCATTAAATGATTGTTGAATGAATGAAAGAAAGTAACTATAACTTTGATATGACAACATATATTGTTGTCATATGTTAACATATTTGGGACAAACATCATTTCAAGATGACAAAACAAACCAGACGTCATTTTCCACTCATAGAACTCCTGATTTAGTGTCCAATTTATATTTCTAAATTGGAAATTTATATAAACCATTATATTTCTAAGAAAATATTTACAACTGAAGTTGGTAATTATGCCATCAAAGAATGTGAAGTAGCACTGCCATTTTTTGAAAGAAGTTCTTTGCAGGAATAGCTATCTTACGTTTTTGGGAGTAAGCAGTGTAGCAATTTAGGAGTTCCAGAACCAATGTAACTGAAATTAAATTTCAGTTTCTCCAACTTATTTCAAAACTATTTGAAAAACGGTGTTGCAGACTTCTCCATAAACCAACTGAACAATTTCTCATCTGTAGCAATATAGGCAAAATGAAGAATTTATTTTCAAAGGCAGAATACAAAAACACAGGTCAAATTGCAGCTGATCTGGATGAGTTAAGAGAATGCTGGAAATGAGTTGCTGAAATTTAGTTATTTGCATATATACATCTGAACCACCCTCCCCCACCAACCTCTGTCCCCAGTTACATCATATTGAAATAAAGCAGCTTTGGAGGAAAAACTCAACTGCAGTCGAAATATTTATAATATTTAAATATTAACCTAATTTGTACCCATTTAACCTTTCTCCAGCAGTGTAGTTGAGCAAAATTTAGTCTCTGGCTAACACAAAAGCTTCCTAAAAATATAAATAAATGCTACTAACTGAAAATATTTTTATGTTTTTCTGTTTAAATTAAAATAAAGAAATATAGGCCAAGAAAGGCAAAGACAAAATACTCAGTCCAGAACTTAATTTCTGGAATCTAGCTGTTTTTACACAGCAGTTTTAATTAACATGAACATTTTTTAAAAATTGTAGAATACATACATTATATTTTCAAAAATAAAAACACAGAATCACTACCCCACAAACTCATAAAGTTCCAAGAAAGAGAGCAAAACAGAAATATCTTCATTGTTAAAAAATTTTTTAACCAGAGAGCATTTTGCTATTTCCTTACCTCTCGTGAAGAAAAGACTGCAGTGAGACCTAGGCGATTTATTTGCTTGCAGCTTGGTTATCATAAAACGCAAGGGGCGTCTCGCTTACTCATTTTTTGCTTTTTCTCCAAACCCAGCAGTTTGCATTCACTCGGCGTCATTCGCTGGATTGATAACCTGGATGAAACGCTGCCCACAAAGAGAGAGCCTAAAGCTGGGGACAGTACCGGGTGGCCGCCCCTCCCTTTCAGTGATGCTCCACTTCCTGTTAGATTAAAAGGCTGTTCCCAAGAAGCTCGGTTTTGTAGTTTCTAGCTCACTTCCAAAAGCCAGTCTTTCCCCCATTGCTCCCTCAACGTAACAAGTTTTAATCATTCAGGTGATGGACCACCTGACCTTACCCAATTTCCCGGAAAGACACAGAAGAGGAGTTCCGGAGACCGTGGGGCCCAAGACTGGTCCGCAGGCTCGCCCCTCCACGCTCCGCAAGCCCTCGTGTCCCACCAGCGAGTGAATTTTCCTTGAGCTTCCCTGAAATGGGCAATGGGGTTCTCACGAGAATCAGAGCCGCGGCTCCGGCCTCTGGGATGACCTGGAAGTAAAAGGGACGTGTACGAACTCGAGTTTGGGGTTAACAGAGGATTGAGATGGTCGGGGAATCAGTCAATGCCTTAACCGAATCTCAATTTCAACACGATCTCGTAAGCACTCCTTTCAAAAAGAACTCTTTTTAAATACATTTAACATTCTTTCGGAAGGTATTTGCCTCCTGCGTGACAGTACAGAAATGTCAGGCGCTGTCTGGGGGCGCAGGGCTGGGTGGATTACTAGGATTTGGGTACTCATAGAGTTCACCCAGCAAAACCATCATCATTTGCGCTTCCTATCATTTGCGCTTCCTGCAGACTGGATTCTTAAGCACTGCTACCGAACAAACCGGGATTTGATGCTAATAGATAGGGCAATGGCTAAAGGGCAGGCGCAGGATGCCAGCACATCTGAGAACAGCAGTGATAGGTAGTCGGAGTGGACGTGAGCGGGCTCTCAACCTTCCGGCCAGCCCAATTCGTGGGTTGCCACCTCAGGATTTTCTTCCTGAGTACAGGTGGCGGGACTTGACTCCAAGTCGGCCCTTGAGACCACCTACAGGATGCCACCTCTCTTTGGCTTCTGTAAAACTCGCAACTCCGCCCTCGTCGTAAGCCCCGCCCCACCGCGCAAGTCCCGCCCTCGGCCCCTCCTTCCCCCTTTCCCGTCCCAGGACGCGTTGCGCGGCCCGGGCCGGAAGTCGCCCGGTTCCCGGGTGTCTGTCTGAGTCTGTGTCTGGAAGCGGCGCGCGGCCCGGGACGGGCAGTGGGAATCACATCTGAAGCGTCACCTGTATCACTACCATCTCCCACGGAGCCACTACTAGAGGGGAGTAGACCCGGCCCTTCGCCGGGCAGAGAAGATGTTGCCTCTGTCCATCAAGGACGATGAATACAAACCACCCAAGTTCAATCTGTTCCGCAAGATCTCAGGCTGGTTTAGGTGCGGGGAACTGTGTTTGCGGGAAGTGGGTGACCGGCACAAGGGGAGAAGGCCCAAATTTAAAGATGGCCCGAGGTCCAGGGAGGGAGCGTCTGGGACACACTCGTTCGTGTGAGGAAAGGAACGTGTGGACTGGGAGGGTCTTAAAAGGGTACCCAGCGTCCGGGTCTGGCACTCCTTTGACTTTCCCCGTTCATCCCCACTTGTATCACGCCTAGGTCTATCCTGTCGGACAAGACGTCTCGGAACCTGTTTTTCTTCCTGTGCCTGAACCTCTCTTTCGCTTTTGTTGAACTACTCTACGGCATCTGGAGCAACTGGTAACCAAAGGGGAAAAGGGTTGGGGCGGAAGCAGGGGGTGGGGGAGACGAAGCTCTGTTTGCTTAGTGCCACGTAGCTCTTCACCGGAGGCTCAGGTTTTGCCTTTGCCACCACCTATGCCACTCAGTTGCTTTTTCATATCCACACCAGTCTGGCACGGTTACATTTCTTAAGAGCCGAGGCCATCACGTGCAGCAGTTAAGATTTAGGTCCCCGCCTCTTTCGCCAAGCACCCCCACCCCCGACTCCTTCAAACCAGGGTGACAAGTCCCCTCCTCATTTTGACAGATGGAGAGAGTCTTTTGTTTTTGCACACCTGAGCTTTGCCCACTTTCTTGGAATTGGGAGAAATCTTTTTCTTCCCGTTCTGTGGGGTAGTGGTATTAGGAATTGACCATTAAAATTGTGGGAGAGAATACCTGACATCTTATACTTAATTTAATACTAGTTCTTGAAACGAGGGAGAGGTTTATAAAGGAGATATCTGGAGAAACATGCTTCATTCTCTTTACTTTTATGCTGAAACTCTCAAGGTTTTCTTTTGGTCTTGACTGTGCTTAAAGATCCCACATAGTTTTCTAAAAGCTTTTCATCTCTTGAGTTGGTGGTTTTTGGTGTCACCTTTGATTCTTTTTGTTTTTGTTTTTAACTGCTTTGGGAAGAGGTCTGTCCAGTGTAACTCTGTGGAAATGCAGTAATGTTATCCAGGTGTTTGCAGTTGAATGCTTAAGGTCTAGTAAAATTGTTGGGCTAAGGAAAAGATCATCTCACTTCTAGGTGTATTGATTCTTCTTTAAATATCATACTTGTCTTATAATAGCCAACATTTCAAAATTTTATATAAAATTTCAGTTTTTTCTTGGATTCCTTGAAATAGATCTTGGACCCCAAATTTAAGAACCTATGCCATCTATGCTTAATTTTCTATTAATTTAATAAACTAAGTCTCTTATCCTTTAAGGTCCATTTTCAGAGAGAATTGGTGTTTTTGGTCTTTATTGAGATTGAACAATGAATGACATTAGGTGATACCACCAGTTTTTGTGACATGTATACTTTTATATGAAACAGTAGACTTTTAAATTCAAATGTCAATTTAATTTTATCAGAACTACTCAGCAGATTATGCCAGTTACTGGTTTAGTCACCACTCAAATGTAAAAGGCATATTGAAACATAATAAAATCTCAATGTATGTAATCCCCTTTTTAATCATTTGGGGATCAGATATATGTGTCCTGTAATATTAATACCCTTTGATATGTTGTACATGTTAAAAGCATTGTATCATCTTAGTTTGTATTGAAATAACCGTACTTTATTACAAATATGTAATATTACATATAATATATGATATAATAAATATGTTCTATTACATATAAATATGCAATATTTATGTTTTACATTTTCCTCTTCCTAAGTTATGCCATATTGTGGCGTATGTGCTGGCTATTGTCAAGGGTCTATCTTGGTTTGCCTGTGTACAGTTTTGCTATAGTTATGTTATATTACAGTACATTTCACTGTGGCCTTCCATTGCATAAATTACTAAGTGAGATGTCTTATTCAAGTGATTCATATTTGAAGTACCTAAACCACCTGTCTATGGAAAGTTAGGTATATAGTAATTCTTTTGATCTGTAGAGATCTGTTGAGGAAATCACTAGGACCATTGTTTTCTAGGCGATTAGTCAGTATTCATCAGGATATAAAGAAAACATCAATGGTGCATGGCTTGTTCTGCCTTTAGGTGGCTTGTTCTTTTGACTTTAAGCCTCTTCTCAGTTTACTCCCTTCTTTGTGTTGTATCTTTGCAATCTAGCTCTGAACTACTGTCTGTCATGCCTAGATTAATGAGAGGGTATGCATTACTATGTTAACCTCCACGCCCACAATCATTTATTTTTATCACTTGATTGGGAGTACAAATGTGTTTCTGTTGAAGCCTTAGTGGACCTAGAAGTTGCTTGGGCCTTTTCATAATCTGACTTTTTGTCTTATTTAGACACCACAAATTTGGAGCCCCTTTGTAGACTGATTAGCAGTTTCTTTACATGACTAAATTATCTCTGTTCCTGAAGGTTCAATTAGATTTTAAGTTCCTTGAGTAAATTCCTTACCAAAACTTGTTTTCTGTTTTTGTCATAGTTATTTCTGTGTTCCTTTGTGTTCTGTAAAAGTAGTTTCAAGATGTTATGAGATGTCAAAAGTTTTTTCCATTATGGAATTAAAAAATAGATAAAACACACTTTCTCTTCATGAATAAAGGTTCATAGAAACATTTGACTTCATTGGAATGAATGTTAAATAGTTTTGGTTCTGATTCAGCACCTTCATTTTAAATAAGAACTTAATTTTAGTTGATTTGTATTTTTGATAATGAGACTGTGTCATCAGTGGAGAACAGCTAAGCTCTTTGTATATTTTCCCTTATTAAATATCTAGTACTTTTTACCTTTCCACTAGAATGTAAATGTTATTAAAGTGGAATCTTTTCTATCTTATTCAGGCACCTTACTACATGGCACATAATATGTTTAATACATGTTTGCTGAATGAAAGAACAAAGGGATAATGAATATATGGATTTAGTCTACCAATACTAACCCTGCTAACTATGCTGTTTGGGGCAGGGTTGCGGGGAAGAACATTAAGCCCCTTCTTTCTCTGTTATTTGTAGCAAAATGGTAGGAATACCATATGTGATCTTTTCTTCTATGGTTCTTTTCTTTCTAGCATTTTATTTTCATTTACTTATTTACTGTTGAGTAATCTTGAGGTAGTATAGTATATATAACAATGTGGTTTTCTACTATCTAGGATTAAATTCTTTCTTCAGTTTTAGGAAAACCCCAAATTAGTGACTGCCTGAGGAAAATAAAATTTTATTTCCAAAATGGCTATTACAGTTCCAGCCATCCCTAGCAGCAGAATATCCAGAATGCAGACAAAAAGAGATAAAAAGTATGTACAGTGTCTTTTAAGGAGACTTTTTGGACACTGGCACACAACACTCTTCACCAGTATTTCAGTGGCTAAACCTTTATCGCATTGTTCATGTCTAGTTGCAAATGTCATCTTTTTTCCAATCAACCAGGTATTCTGAAAGTCATGAATTTTTTTACCAATGATGAAAGGAAATATGTAGGCTCAGAAAGTGGGAACTCTTCTACAGGTGGAATAGTATAAAAGGCCCAAGGAGTTTTCTACTTTCCAGAGTAGTAGAAGAGCTTAGAAGCATCAGTTACCCAAGTATTTTCTACTATACAGTGATTTTTTTTCCCCTAGTATCTTAATATAGTTTGCCTTTTTTTGTTGTTGTTTTAATGCTCTTCTATTTTATGTTTACCTCACTGTTTGAATTTTTAATTTTCAATGATATTTTCTACCAAAGCTGTTAACAACCATTTTCCTCTTAGGCATAGAGGAAACTCATCTAACTCTAAAGATAAATGTCTTTGTATTAGCAAAGTAATTACTTGTTTAAGAAATGTTTTAGGCCCTACTAATCACTGTTTCTGTCCTACTTCTGTGTAATAGGTCACAGCATATGTTTGTAAAGTAATTCCTTGGTAAAATGCTTCCACTAGTAACATTTTTTCTATGGCATTAAAGATTTTAAATATCTTGAATTTTTATTGACTTTTACCTTCTGAAAAGACATTACTTACCAGGTTACAGTGATGACTTCTTTTGCTTTTCTGTCTTTTTTTTTTAAACTTTAAAAACATAGATTCCTCTTCCATTTTGCTGAGAATTCTACCTTACAGGAAGGGGTTATATGGAATGTAGTGGAGTTGTGAGTTTTTTGCCATAACTCTCATTAGTTTAACAACTTACACAAATATCAGGATTCTAAGGATTTTCTATTTTCTTGCTAATTAATTGATAGTAAATAGTTTCCCCCTTTCCATCTCATGGAACTCAAGTTGATGATTCCCTGTGTTCAATTTCAAGTTAATCTCTAACAGCCACTATAAATATGCTGTTAGCTTAGTTACCTATAGACCTTTAAATTTTTTATTATGGAAAATGTATGTAAAAGAGAGTTCAGTGGACCTCATGTCTCTGTCACCCACCTTTAATGTTTATTAATATGTGGCCTGTTTTGTTTCATCTGTTGTATCTGTCACCATTGAATTGTTTTAATGTGGATACCAGCTACAGTATGATTTCTTACATATCAATAACTACTTCAATTGGGTCTAAAAGATAAGAGTCCCCATTTTTACTATAATCCAATTGCTATTCTTGGACTTCCTGGTAGCTCAGCTGGTAAAGAATCCACCTGCCATGTAGAAGACCCCGGTTTGATTCCTGGGTTGGAAGATCCGCTGGAGAAATAGGTTACCCACTCCAGTATTCTTGGACTTCCCTAGTGGCTCAGATGGTAAAGAATCCAGCTGCATTGCGGGAGACCCGGATTCAATCTCTGGGTAGGGAAGATTCCCTGGAGAAGGGAATGGCTACCTACTCCAGTATTCTGGCCTGGAGAATTCATGGACAGAGGAGCCTGTTGGGCTACAGTCCATGGGTTCACAAAGACTTGGACACACTGAGCAACTTTCACTTCACTTCAATGCTATTCTTACCTATAAAAATACATAATTTATTAATATCAAATGTCTAGTGAGTGAGTGTTCATATGTCCCTTATTGTCTCAAATTCTGTTTGAAGTTGGTTTTACAAATCAGAATTTAAACAAGATCTATGGTATTTGACGGAGAAGGCAATGGCACCCCACTCCAGTACTCTTGCCTGGAAAATCCCATGGACAGAGGAGCCTGGTGGGCTGCAGTCCATGAGGTCGCTAAGAGTTGGACACGACTGAGCAACTTCACTTTCACTTTTCATGTTCATGCATTGGAGAAGGACATGGCAACCCACTCCAGTGTTCTTGCCTGGAGAATCCCAGGGATGGGGGAGCCTGGTGGGCTGCGGTCTATGGGGTTGCACAGAGTTGAACACAACTAAAGCGACTTAGCAGCAGCAGCAGCAGCATGGTATTTGATTGATATGTCTCTTAAGTCTCAGTTTATCGGTTCTTTCTTTCTTTGTCTTTTCCTTCAATAAGCCTTAGATAAAATCCCTTTCATAAGTCTCTTTGGCCAGATGTTCTGTTCACATTTGTTATATTTTGCTTTAGTGATCACGTTTCCGTTTTTATATCTTAAGAAGTTTTCTTTATTAAAATACCTGTAGAACGTGGTCACTTAAACAAAGTTTAAAAATACACTTTAATATTTAGTGTTTAAAGATCAGAGCCAAAAACAAGTATGCTGCTTTTAGCAACCAGTTTTTTAAATCAAGTTACATTTTGTGTGTAAATCATATAGCCTTAAGAATTCTCTATGCTACCTTTATTTTCTAAGGATTTTGTGCCAGGTAGCTTAAGTGATAATTCATAATCAGAAACATTTGCTGATTGAAGATAAGCAGTAAAATTGACATTCCTCATGAACACTGGTTTAATATATGATAAGTGAGCAGAGAGCTAGAAGCAGACTATTTCACATGAGTTTGCCTACATAGATGCAACTAAGTAATTCTCACGATTGGGGTTCACGCTCTCATAATCACAATGCTTTAAGAGAACATCATGTTCTGCCACCTCAAAAGAGGGAGTATTTTTTTCAGGTAGAATCATATTTTATGAAATGTTGGGGAAAAAACCATTTTAATGACAAATTTATTTAAAATTTAAATAAAATTATATCATTTTGATGAGTATTAAAACTGCCACACTACATTTAATTGTTAGAAAGGAATCTGATTCCTCTATCAGAGGAATCTAAAGGAATCTGTATTCCTCCTTTATACAGAAGAGGTTTATCATTTTTTTCCCACTATTGAGGCAGTCTTTGGTGTCTATTGACACCAAATATAAATAAATCTGTTATAAAAGAGATGGTGTATATTAATTTTCTAGGGCAGCTGTAACAAAGTACCACAGGCTGGGTGACTTAAACAACAAAAATTTGTTGTCTTATAGTTCTGGAGTCTAAAAGTCAGAGATTAAGGTATTGTCAGGATTGGTTCCTTCTGAGGTCGATGAGGTCGGTTGCTTTGCTGGCAGTCTTTTGTGTTCCTTGGCTTGTCTAAGCATCACCTGATCTCTGCCTTATCTCTACTTGGCCGTCTCCCTGTGTACATGTCTGTCTGCAGATGTCCCATTTTATAAGCAGAGCAGACATATTGGATTTGGGCCCACCTGACTGACTTAATCTCTACAAATTATGTCTGCAGTGACCCTATTTCCAAATAAAGTCACATTCTGAGTTACTGGAGATGTAAAACTTCAACTTAGAAATTTGGGGGAGAATACAGTTCAACCCATAACAAGATTTTAGTGTGTGTGTGTATATATATATATATATATATATATATGTGTGTGTGTGTGTGTGTGTGTGTGTGTAGATCAATAAATCAGTGAATTTTAAAGTTTATATTTATTTAGCATAAATACCTTGCCTTCTTCTATAACTAATTTACAGTTATTTAGAATAAAAGTCATATATACAATAAAACCCTCCAATTAAGAAATAAAAACATTTAAAACTATATACAGAGAGGAAAAATAAACCTGTTAAATATGTGAAGTGAAGTAAAGTTGCTCAGTCGTGTCTGACTCTTTGCAACCCCATGGACTGTGTAGCCCACCAGGCTCCTCCCATGGGATTTTCCAGGCAAGAGTACTGGAGTAGTTGCCATTTCCTTCTCCAGAGGATCTTCCCCACCCAGGGATAGAACCTGGGTCTCCCGCATTGTAGGCAGACGCTTTACTGTCTGAGCCACCAGGGAAGTTAAATATGTAGACTACTGTTGTTACTGAAACTGACTTTTGAATTTAGTTATAAAATCTCATGAAATCAAGGCAGAGTGGGTAAAAATTCTCATTGTCAACTGTATTGTTTTATCAGAATAGAGAGAGAGTTTTTTGAAACCAAATTTAAAAAATAACTTACTATATCATATCAGAACATAGAAAGCAAAATCATAAACAATCTTTATTGATTTTGTAACACATTACAAAGATTTTCTTCAAATGGGTCTTCGTACCTCAAAATTTAAATTATTATTTTTAGTGTTAAGGGTCAAGTGTGTAGTTTCAAGTGATCTGTTCAAGGAAAAATCTTAAAGTAACTATAAATCTGAGAGGCTTACTTGATTGGCAAGAACCTTACTTTGTCCTCCTCAGGTATTGATTTTCTCATTCAGCCTTTTCATTTGTTCACTCATTCTTGTTCTGCTTTGAGTTGGGTTTCAGGTAAGTATAGACAGTACTTAAAACTATTTTATGCATCTCTGTATATTTGAATAAAATATACAAGGTTCATGATAAAATTTAACACATTTTTCAAAATGATTTTTGAGGAACTTGTAAATTTTTGTTCTTTTCTGTGTGGGTGAGTAATATGCTTTACTTCAGTTTCTAAGTTTATAATTATCCTAAATTACAAGGAAATTTAAAAACTGCTTTTTCTACTTCAGTGAAGGTTTTTGATTTTCAGTTTGTAGCAGTTACAACTGAAGAAAGCTCTGACATATATCCAAATATTAAGAGCTATGGATCATGCTGGGAATACTAGATATTAATACTAATATTAATAGTAACAGAAATAATGGGAATATCGATGTGGGTTTAGTGTGACAGGCACTGTAATATGTTGCATAACTATAATTCAGTTATAACAATTATAACACTTTTTACTGTTACCTGTTTAAATGGTGCTAAATTGAGGTCAAAAGTAGTTAAGCAAGTTGACAGTCACAGAACTAGTAAATGGTAGAGCTGGAATTTGAACCCAGATACTTTGACTTCAAAAGTAGTACTCTTAACCATTCTGATACTTCTTATTTTTAAAGATTGAACTGCTGATGCACTTGCTTTCAGAATGTTTCTGTTGATCTATCTTAAAGTTCCCTGATGATGCTCAGCTCTGTCCAGTCTGTGGTTAAGGCAGTTGGAAGAATTCTTCATCTCTGACACCTTATTTTTTGTTAAATTTTTTTTTTGGTACTTCCCATTTTGCTGAAATTTCTTACTGATTCATGAATTTTTTTCCCCCACCTTTCCCATAGATCCTTTATTAGTTATAGTTCTGATAGTTCCTATATCTGGGTCAATATTTTTGTCTGGTTCTGTTAACTGCATTATCTCTTTACTAGTTATTTTTCATCCTGTTATTTGTGTTTCTTGAGATTTTTGATCAAAGGCTGGATGTTACGAGTAAAGAACAGTAGATATTGAAGTAATAGTATTTATTACTAGGAATAGGTATGTGTCCTCTGCCAGTCTATTAGTTGGTTAGGCCTTTTACTTCCAGTATTCTTGTATGCGTGTGTCACAGAAGCTCTGTCTTTGTGCTCATGGTGCCCTTCACCTGCCAAGCTGTAGATGATTATCGATCCTTACTCTGTGTGAGGTTTGGGGTGAGGGCAGAGGGGCATTCATTATCTTGACAAAGCCTCAGTCTTAGGCAGGCCCTTTGAGCCTGGGCCTTGAGGGTGTGCTTTTCATTTGATTGTTTTTACATTTTTACTCTTCCCTTCATGACAGTGAAAGTCTGTCACATATATGAGGATAGTCTTGGGTAAAAGTGAGTTTCTTGCTAGCAGAACATGTGCTTTGTGTTGGTACACAGTCCTCTGCCCAAAAGGATTTCCTGCCCTACCCTCCTCTTTCAGTGTCTTTCTTAAAAGCGTGTATAATATGAATCTTTAACATCACAAATAATATGTGACTTCATGTATCTTATAAGAACTTAATAATAATGCAGTTCCATTTCATTTTGTCTTTTGTGCTTTAACTGTCATACATTTCACTTTTATGTAAACCCCACAATATAGTGTTCTTTTCGCTTTATACCTGAGGTTAATAAAAAACCTTTCCTCTTGACAGCAGATAGTAAATATTTTAGGCTTTAAGGGTCATAAAATCTCTGTCACAGTTTCTCGATTCTACTGTTATAGCACAGAAATAGCCATAGACGATATATAAACAAATGAGCATAACTGTGTTTCAGCAAAACTTTATTTACAAAAATAGATGGTGGTCCAGATTTAGCCCATGGCCTATAGCTTGCTGACCTTGCCTTAGATTGTCGGATATCTTTTTAAAAAATAGCTTTATTGAAATACAATTCAAATACCTAAAATTCTCGCATTTATGTTGTATGGTGAATGGCTTTTAATGTATTTATAGAGTTGTAAAATCATCACAACAATCCATTTTGGAACACTTGTATTATTCCAGAAGGAAGCTTTAAAGCCCTAGCTATCACCCTCCAATTCCCTTGTCCCCTGATCTGTCCCAATTTTAGGTGATCACTAATCTACTTTCTGTCTCTATATATTTGCCTGTTCTGAACATTTCATATAAATGGAATAATTTACGTATAATCCTTTGTGATGGTTTATTTCATTAGCATAATGGCTTCCAGGGTAGTCCATGTTCTGCATGTATCAGTATTTCATTTATTTTTATTGCCAAATAATATTTCAGCAATATGAAAGAATTCAGTTTCTCCATCAATACTTGTAGTTATTGGACTTCTTTTTCTTAATTTATTTACTTTTAATTGAAGGATAATTACAATATTGTGTTGATTTCTGCCATCCAGCCACATCAATCAGCCATAGGTATACAAGGACTTTTTTATTCTGGTCATCATAGTGGATGTGAAGTTGTTACTTACCATCATTTTGATTTGGGTTTAATGATGTTGAGTAACTTTTGTAGTGCTGATGGCCATTTGCATGTCTTCTTTGGAGAAATGTCTATTCAGATCCTTTATTCATTTTTAAAAAATGGATATTTTCTGCCTTTGAAGAGTTTTAAGAATTCTTCATATATTCTGGATACAAGCCTTTTGTCAGATATATGATTGGCAGATATTTTCTCCCACTTGTACATTGTCATTTCTTGATATTGTCCTTTGAAGCATGAAAGTTTTAAAATTTCAGTGATGTTCAGTCTGTGTTCCTCTTTTTTTCTTTTATCGCTTATGCTTCTGATGTCATATTTAAGAAACCATTGCCTAACCTGACGTTGTGAATGCTTTAGCTCAGAGTTCCCCAACCACTGGACTTGTTCTGGGCCATGGGCTGTCAGAAACCAGGCTCAGAGCAGGAGATGAGTGGGTCCCTGTGCTCCTCTTCGCTCACATTACTGCCTGAATCTTCTGCCCCATTGTTCTCATTACCACCTAAACCATGCCTACCCCTTTCCCATCTGTGGAAAAGTTGTCTTTGTGAAACCAGTCCCTGGTGCCAAAAAGGTTGAGACTGCTAGTTTAGCTTTTATGTTTAGGTCTTTGATCCATTTTAGGTTAATTATTGTGTATAATATGAAGAAAGGGTCAAAAATAATTTTTTTTGCATGTGGACACCCAGTTGTTTCAGCATCATTTGTTGGACAATCTAAATTCTATTCCATTGATCTGTGTGTTTATCCTTATCCTAGTACCATATTGTTTTTATTACTGTAGCTTTATAATAAGTTTTGAAATTGGGAAGTGTGAGTTCTCCAACTTTGCTTTTCTTTTTCAGTATTGTTTTGGCTGTTCTAGATTTCCTGCTTTTGCATATGAATTTTAAGATCAACTTGTCAGTTTCTCCAAAGAGGTCAGCTGGGATTTTAATAGAGAATAAATTGAATCTGTGGATCAATTGGGGAAGTATTGACATATTAACAGTATTGTCTTATCCATAAACATGGATATCTTTCCATTTATTTAGGTCTTCTTTATTTTTTTAAAACAATATTTACAGTTTCCAGAGTGTAGCTTTTGCACTTTTTTTTTTGATAAATTTATTCTTTAGTATTTTTTGATGCTATTATAAATGGAAAATTTTTAAATTGCATTTTGTGCATCACTAATGCATAAAATATAATTCATTTTTGTATATTGATCTTGTAGCCTTCAACCTTGCCAAATTGATTTATTAGTTCTAATAGTTTTTTAAATTGTCCTTAAGATTTTGCATATATAAGATCATGCCACTTGCAAATAGAGATAGTTTTTACTCCTTCCCTTCCAGTCTAGGTGCTTTTTATTTCATTTCCTGCCTTGTTATACTCTCTAGTACAATGTTAAATAGAAGTGGTGAGGGGACATTTTCATCTTGTACCTAATCTGAGAGGAAAGCATTCACTCTTTGGGGCTTCCTGGATGGTTCAGTGGTAAAGAGTCTGCCTGCAATGCAAGAGACACAGGAGCCGTGGATTTGATCCCTGGGTCAGGAAGATCCCCTGGAGGCAGAAATGGCAACCCACCCCCTGAAAAAATCCACGGACAGAGGAGCCTCACAGGTTACAGTCCAAAGGGTTGCATATAGTTAAACATGACTGAGCACACACTCACACATTCAGTCTTTGGCCATTATAATGATGCTGATCTTAGCTGTGGGTTTTTTGTAGATGCTATTTATCAGTTCAGGAAGTTCCCTCTACTGCAAGTTTGTTGAATGTTTTCATCATAAAAATGTTGGGTTTTGTCAAATACTTTCCTACCTCTATTAAGATGATAGTGTGGTTTTTGTTTCTCATTCCATCGTCATGATGTATTTTATTGATTGATTTTCATGTAGTTAACCAACCTTGCATTGTTGGGGTTGTGGGTTGTGGGTTGTGGTCTGTACTCTCTTTTTTTTTTTTGGTGAATTTGATTTGCTAGTGTTTTGTCGAAGATTCTTGTGTGTGTGTGTGTTTGCAAAAACTACTGGTCTCTAGTTTCCTGTGATGTCTTTGTCTGATTTGGGGATCAGAGTAATACTTAAACAATAAATTGGGAAGTATTCCTTCATCTTCTAGGAATTGATATTTATTGTTCTGTAAATGTTTAGTAGGATTTACCAGTGAAGCCATCTGGGCCTAGGCTTCTTTTGTTGTTGAAAGTTTTAAAAGCATTAATGTATTCTGCTTACTTTCTATAAATCTGTTTAGACTTCTTTTTGACTCAATTTTGCTAGATTGTTTAGGAGTTTGTATATATCATATAAGTTACCTAATTTGTTGGCTTATATTTAGTTGTTCATAGTAATTTCTTATAATCTTTATTTTCCCTAAAGTCAGTAGTAGTGTGTCACTTTCATTGCTGATTTTGGTAATAATGAGCCCTTTCTCTTTATTGTTGGTCACTTTAGTTAAAGGTTGTGAATTTTACTATTATTTTCAAAGAACCAACTTTATTGTTTTATCCTCCTTTTTTCTGTTTTAAAGGTACCTTTTCTGTTTTAAAGTTACTTTTAAAAGTATCTTTTAAAGGTACTAAAAGTTAGAAAAATTATATTTAATATTTCCCCACGTGTTTATCATTTTCAGTGATCTTTATCATACAAATCTAAGTTTCCATGTGGTATCATATTTGTACTTAAATTAACTTTTTATTGTAGTTCAGACCTGCTAGCAGTGAATTCTCTTAGTTTCGGTTGTCTGAAAAGTCTGTTTTGCTTTCATTTTTGAAAGATGTTTTACACAATATAGAATTTTAGTTGACACATTTTTTGTTTTTCAATACTTTAAAGATATTCCTTCATTGCATTCTGCCTTGAGTAGTTTCTGATGCAAAATATGCTATTAATCTTTAGCTTTGCTTTTATATTTCCAGTTTTTCTTTCTTTTTTTTTTTTTGACTGTTTTCAGAATTTTCTCTTTCTGTTTGGTATTCAGCAATTTGTGAGTTATGTAGGGTTTGGCCTTCCTAGGATCTCATTAAGCTTCTTGGATATGGAATTTGGTTTTTTTTTGTTGTTGTTGTTGGTTTGTTTGTTTTTTCCATTAATTTTGGAAAACTCTAATCATTTTCTCTTTAAATACTTTTTCTACCATATTCTTCCCCCTCCATAACTGAGAATCCAAATACATGTGTCTGTCTGATGCTTTGACAGATTTTGAATTTTCTGTTCTTGATTTTCCATTCCTTTTCTTGTGTTTTACTCTGGATAATGTAGTTTGATCTCACTGATTCTTTCTCTCTGTGTCCTGTCTGCTCAGAAGTCCATGTATATTATTTTTAATCTTCAATATTATGATATTTAAATTTTTTTTTATCATTTCCATTTGATTATTTTCTAGTTTCTATCTCTGATCATAAATTTTCCCCAGCTTTGTAACACATCCTTTAACATATTAATCACATTTTATAGTTCCTATTATAATATAATCTCTGGGACTTTTCAGATTCTGCTTCTTTTGACTGTTTTAGCTTTTGACAGTAGGTCTTATTACTTTTTCCCCCTTGATCTTGTTAATATGCCTTATAAATATTTATTGAGTGCTGTATGTTATGTGTAAAAGAACAGTAGAGACTGAGGTTAGTAGTATTTATGACCAGAGGTGTGCACATCTTTTTTTTTTCTTTTTTTGGTCAGGCCATTAGTGTGGGGGTTTTGTACCTATCTAGTCAATAGTTGAGCTGGGCTATTGTGTTTTGGTATTATTAGTTACCATTCTCAGGTTTCAGCAAGCCCTGCATACCTGCGCCATAAGGGAGGAGTCTCTCTGCTCTTTCTTGGCTCTCAGAGGTAGATTGCTGTTGTCTTTTGCTTTAGGCAAGGCTTTGGTTGGAGAAGTGCTGGTGCTGCTGCTAAGTCACTTCAGTCGTGTCCGACTCTGTGCGACCCCATAGACGGAGAAGTGGGGGGATGGGTATTTGGTTCTCCTTTTGCAGCCTCAGTATTGGGCAGGCCCTTAACCCCTGAGTGTAGGAGTGAGTGTTGTTAATGTTCTGCCCCATTTCTCATCCCTCTTGCCAGAGTTGTATCAAAAAAAGAAGAAAGGGCCTTGCTCCTCTTCTAACAGCAGACCTTTGCTTTGTATCAGTGTAAGGTCTTGAGCCCAAGCTGGCTTCCCCAGTTACAAATAGCTGTTTTTTCTGTTTCTCTTTCCAGTCGACCTTTGCTAGTCACCAGAGGGTGAGCATATTCCTACCTTTCTTTCAGTAGCAGCTGGGCTCTTCCTTGGGTAGGAGGGTGTGAGGGTGTCTTCTTAAACACTTAAAAATTATCTTAGATATTTTTCAATATATCATATTTCAGTGTTGTCCTTTTATAAGATTAGTTCCTGATAAGCAGAGGCTGAATCTTAGATTTTTAGAGGATGACTGCTATTTGATTATTATTGTAATATGCCAATGTGTTTGTTCTTTTCCAGCTTAGGTTTGATTTCCGACTCTTTTCACATGTTTTTCGATAGCACTGCCATTTTGGCTGGATTGGCAGCGTCTGTTATTTCAAAATGGAGAGATAATGATGCTTTCTCTTATGGGTAAGACCTTTTTAAAAACATTTTTATTGAAGTATAAGAAATACAGAAAATAATACATAAATCTCAAGCTCACTTAATTTTCGCAGTTGAACACACTTATGTAACTTGAATCCTTGAAACCGCCCCCCGTGTCTCCTTCTAGTTTCTTTAACACTCACCTTCTACTTTCCTGATTTGATGGGTTAGTTTTGCCTGTTTTTGGACAATATATAATTAGAATCCATAATATGTAAATTTTTTTTGCATCTAAGTTCTTTTGCATCTTGATTTTACCAGAGAATTTCAGGTGAGATTGTTACTTACTAGATAGGGGAATTTCCCAGCTCTTAACCTTTTCTTTTTTTTTTGTTTGAGAGAAGAGGAGGAAAAAGAAAAAGTTTCAGAATATGAATGTGATCATGTTTCTTTATTTTTCATTTTTGGTTGATATTTTGTTTTTGTTTATGTATTGTCTTCAGCTCTGCCTTTATGTATAATATTTCTCTTACTTTTGCTGAATTCAGATGATTAATCAAATATTAGGAAAGTGTTTTTATGCTGAAGGGACTTGCTCTGAACATCTGGTCTCACTTCTGAGCCTTAGTAACCTTAGAGTCAGAGCTTTCTTTATGCCACCTCTGATTGGGAGGAACAATGGGGTTTCCATTATTTGATTTACTCTGCCTGAATGTTTTCTTTCTTTCTTTTTTTTGAGCCCAGAGTATTTTACAGTGTAGTTACATTTATGCATTGGCAGCACTCACGCTTTGTCTCTCTTCCACCTGCTTCCTTGTCCCTACTTCCCTCTCACCTGCTTGTTTGTTCAGTTGCCCTAGGTCTTTCCCCCTCTCTTTTTTGAGTGCTGTCTCACATTCTCACCTTTCTTTTCTGTCTTTCCTGTTTTCATTCCATCTCTCATTCTTGTCCCCATCCTCCTACTCATTTTTCTCCCCTTTGTTTCTCCTAAATTCCCTTTTCTCCTTTTCTATTCTTTCTTTCTAGTTACCTGGGTCTGTGTTCAGGTTTTTTCTCTTCCTCTCCCTTCTACTCTCATTCTTTGTCCTTCCCTCCCATCTTTTCTCTTATTTTTTCCTTTCTTCTATTCTGTCCCTCTGTACTATTCCACTGTACCCCTCAGGTTCTTTCTTTCTCTCCCATCCCTTAACCTCTTCAGCTGTAGTTTTTTTTTTGTTTTTCAGGCTCTCTTTCCTTCTTTCACAGGTTCCTCTTCCCTGAGAACTCCCTTTCTTGTTCAGTTTCTCTCATTCTGTCCCTCTCCCATTCACATCCACCTTCTTACATGAACTGTCTCTTGTATCTCTTCTACTCGTAGTCCTCCACTGCTTCCTCTTTCTTTCTAGCTTTTTTGTTCTTGAGTAAGCACATACTGCTTGCATGAGCTTTTGTTCTCTTCAGATGTTTATTGAGGATCCACTATGATTTGAATACTGTGTTACTTCTAATGATATCAAAATGAATAAGGTATGACTTCTGCCTCAGAGGAACTTGTAGTCTGATGGGGAAACAGTTCTGTAAAAATACTGTAATAACTATACATTGTGTGACAAGTGCTAAAAGAGAGATATGTGAAATTCTGTGACAGAACTTTCTGATCTGGGGTATAACCCAGGTGATGTGGTTCCTTATAAAGTTAAAAACAGTGAGACAAAAAACAAGTTATATTGTTTTTATAGTATAGAGCAAGAGGTCCTGTTTACAAATCCAAACAGCTTGAAAACTCAGAAAAGAACCTATTCCATGTCACTATATAATCAAAGATTCTTAAGTATATTTTAAATTACTAAAGAAAGGTTGTGTGTGAAATTATAATTTTGTGTTGGAAAATTAGTAATTCATACATATTTTATGTAAAAAATCAAATTAGAATGTCTTATTAAGCAACATTTCTGGATAGACAGTAACTAAAAATTCTTAATTCTTAGGGTATCCTGTTTTCTATTTAGAATGCATAATCTCCTGGTATAAGATGGTTTTTAGAAATGGCTTTGAATACTTTGAGTACCATCGCAGGTTTTACTAATTCAACTTTAAAATATATGAGAGTAATATTCTTGCCACCTTTTAATTTGTTTATCCTGTCTTCTTCCTCTTTGCTCTTTTTTTCTTTTGAGAAGGGCACAATTAGGGAATAAAAGCTGCTGTAACATTTGAAACTGTTAGTAATCGCTATAGTAGTAGGTAGCAGCAGTAGAAATATACTGCTGTTTTGCCAGTATATCAAAATGTCACTGAACAGGCTAAGCCAGTGATGAATCCCCAAATTTCCAATTCAATATGATCACAGTAGCAGACTGAGTGTAATAGAAGAAACAATAGGAGGAATCTCAGAGGCAGCAAAAGCTTTTCAGTATTTTTTTGTGTGATGTCACCATTGTGTCTTGTCACACTCCTAATTTTGAAATAGTAAAGCCAGAATAAAGGTAATACACATCTGATGGATAGGTGGATGCATATGTACATGCTAATATACATATGTACATATACTTGTGTATTTTTTGCTTTGGCTAAGGAATACAGGTGCGATCATTCTTAAATAGGTAATAGTACATTAATGGATCATACATTTCAATTCCCAGACAGTCTGTTCAAGTAAGCACAGTCATTTGTAAAAGCAAGTGTGTCTGGACTTTACAAGTTTTTCATTTTAATCCAGCAATCAAGTTTAGCAAATATATTAAACCTAATTAAATCACTTTAGCCCAACTATTTATCAGAATTTATGGAACACCTACTAAGCATTAGGGACAAAGAGATACCTGAAAACTGATCTTGCCTTTGATCTTGAAATCTAGTGGAACTCAAGGACAAAAGGCTTTCAATCATGCATTAGCTGTGGTATTAGAAGAGTGGGTTAAAAGAAAGTGCTTTTTTACTTTGGAGGAGTAACCCTGCTGATACAGATA
The DNA here is from genome assembly GCF_029378745.1 of Bos indicus. Taxonomy (NCBI): domain Eukaryota; kingdom Metazoa; phylum Chordata; class Mammalia; order Artiodactyla; family Bovidae; genus Bos; species Bos indicus. The sequence continues at coordinate 42,806,522 of NC_091762.1, read as the reverse complement.
AATTCCTAAGTGTGGATTGTGGAAAGCAGGCAGTAGATTCTTTGAATTTAATAATAAAAAAAAGTATATGCTTTGACAAATAATATATTAATTCACTTATATGTATTAGAAGGTAGACATATGCTTTATATACTACTTTGAAATGTGCTTTACAGGGCAAACTCTGGCATAACGGTATGGAATATATTTTAAAGAGTTTGTTCTATTTACTTTAAAAATATTTTTGCAGTAAAAATTGTGTTATCTAGAAATTAACATAGAAAGCTTGAAAAAAATCATATTTTTGATGCTCCTATTACATTGTTTAAGGACCAGAGTGATTAACTGCTGTTAGCACCCTTTGAATAATGTCTGAACATGTTAAACTGCCAAGTTAAAGTTGTTTCTAATAACTTTAACTAAGCCAAATATAGCTCATGAAAAAATAAAATCTTTCCCCAATGCTTCACACAGGTAGGAAGCAGAAAGCTTCAGAAGTCCATGGAACAAAAGACAGGTATTTTAAAAATAGTTTAATTCAAATTATGTGAAACTAGAATTGATTCTAAAATTTAGGTAATCGAAGATTTTTTCTTAAATGTATTCATCTTTAGAAGAAGAGTGATAGAAATAGAAATCTCAAGTTGTCTCTGGGATAATTCAGAACTAATTTTATTTTTCCTCAAATCAAAGCTCTACTTGCCAGAGATTTGAAAGCTGAAAGATACAAAGCGAAAAGCATAAGGAGTTCTTAGAAAAGAAGGAATTAATAAGTTACAAATACCCTTTTTCAAGCTCTCTTCCTCAACTTTTTATCTTTGTATCCTTCCTTCTTTGCCCAGTTATCTGGTCCTATTCTTCCTTCTCCAGTTGCAGCTTGAGATTTACATTTCTCTGGAAAGTCTCTCTAAAACTGCTTACTCTAAAAAGGTCTTTTGGTTGGCTTGTAGATATCTCTGTATTTTATGGCATTCTTCTTTAAATATAACTCATAGTAATTAAATTTACTTTCTCAATTTTATGACATGTACAATAGAAATGCTATACTGTAAACACTGGGAGTTTGTTGGGTACATATAACTGTGTAGTATGGTTTAGTACCTCTGAATATATTAAATTTATGATTTGGTTTTCTTTTAAAGAAATAACTTAATTCAGTTGTTTACTTTGCTCTTCTCTAGGTATGTTAGAGCGGAGGTTCTGGCTGGCTTTGTCAATGGCCTGTTTTTGATCTTCACTGCTTTTTTTATTTTCTCAGAAGGAGTTGAGGTATAGTAGATAATAATTAGAGCCAGTAAATTACATTTCTGTAATGAAAATGTTTATGAACTAAAGATAAATGTAATAGAGCTGTTTTTTCACACTGTCATTGAGTATTTACTGAGGCCAGTCTTGGGTTGCATAAAGTATTATGTGTATACAAGAGGAACTTATAAAATATTTGGAAAGTTATATGTGAAACTACTTGAAGACACATAGTAGTGCTTTATAAACTGTGAATGATGTTCTGACACTGAAAGGTAAACACACAACAATCCTGGTGATGAGTTCTGTTGGAAATAGTTCTTAAGATAGAATCTGAGGATTTTGCCAATGAATCTTCAATATTTTGATGTTTAAGACAAGTAAAAATTTAAAAGTTAATCAACTTAAAATTAATTACAATATTTTAAGATTCCAAAGAAGGATGGTTTTAGTCCAAATATTCATACCTTTAAGGGTACTTACTTAAAAATAATAATTGTTACTTTTTCTGAAATATGTGAGCAATGGTTTTATTTCTGTTAACTGTTTTGGCAGACAATTTTGGAGTGGTGTTAATTCTGAAAATAAAAATTTTTTTTAATTGCTTTTTATTTTTATCAATTGATTAGTCAGAAAATATATCAATACAGTTTGTTTGTATTCTGTGTTTTCTAGAGAGCATTAGCCCCTCCAGATGTACATCATGAGAGACTGCTTCTTGTTTCAATTCTTGGGTTTGTGGTAAACCTAGTAGGAATATTTGTTTTCAAGCATGGAGGTCATGGACATTCTCATGGCTCTGGTATGATGGTTAGAACCCTTTGTTTCTTCATTTCTGGTTTCTGTCATAATTATTCACTTTTGAAAATTGATGATTTTTAAAGTCTAACTCTATATTGATTTTTAATAACAAGAACAATATATTAATTGACTCATGTTAATGTCTTTCTGAACCTTCTCCTTTTGTGGCTTCTCAGAGTTGTAGTATCAGTTTGGTGTGGCTACTTCAAGACCTCTGTAGCTCATCTGTTTGGTATGATAACATTTATATAAAGCAAATACCAAAATGACAATACAGATTTAGATATTAAAAATCCATGTATGGGGGTATGAAATTTATACAATCTGTCTTTGAGATCCTTCCACCTGGTGTCCATCAGTGTACCTTCTCTTGTTCACAGACACATAAAACTGCATGGTGTGGGTTACTGTGGTTTATTTAAACAGTCTTCTATGGATTGTCATACTTCCATATGAAGCATATCTTTATGAACACATGCAAACGTTTCTCCAGAGCTGTGCTGTCCTATACAGTAGTTCCAAGTCACATGTGACTATTTAAGTTTACATTGTGGTTAATGAAATTTAATAAAATTAAGAATTCAGTTAATGACATTTCAAGTGCTCAGTAGACACATAGGGTTACCATATTGGATAGTAAATATAGACAATTTCCATCACCAAAGAAAGTTCTTTGAATTGAGAGTTTCTCGAATATGAATAGAACTGCTGAAACACAGGATATATAATGTTTAGTTTCAGTGGACATTAGCAGTTTGCCCTCCAAATGACTCATTTACATTTACCCCAGCGTAAAATGTAAGTACTAGGATTCTTTCACCCATATTAGAACTTACTATTATGGGTTTAAAACCATTTTGCTGATATTTTGATAAAAATGATATCTCATTTTATTTGGTATTTTTTGACTAGTAGTGAGGTTGAAAATCTTTCTGTATGTTTTTCAGCCATCATTCAGATTTTTTCCTTTTCTGGAATTGTCCCTTCCCCCTTAACACCCCATTTTTCTATTGTTTTATTATTAATCCATTTACAAGCTTTTGTTTATGTATTTTGTATAATAATTCTTTGTTTTATGTGTTGCAGTTATCTCTTCCCAGTCTGTGGCTTCTCTGTTTAAACTTTTATTTAGGGGTTTTTAATTTGGATATAGTCTAGTTTCCTTTTTTTTTTTTTGTCTTACATACTTTGTGGTATGTTTTCTGCTTTTTTTTTTTTTTAAGGAGTTCCTATCCCTGAGTCTTAAAAATAGTCTTATTATTTAATACTGTAAAAATTTTGGTTTTTGTCCCAACTACGTGGTCCTTCATTTATATATATTTTTGTAATGAAGAGTTAGGACTTTTTTTTCTCAGTGTGAATAAGCAGTTTTCCAAGCACCATTTATCAATTTGCTCATTACCTCACTGATATAAAAGGATACACTTAGCCTAAATTACCTTAAATATCAGATTATTTTTGGCCTCTTCAGAATCACATGGGAATAATTGCTATAAACTTTATGTTTTAACATCTGGAAGGGCTAGTCTCATCTTTCTCTCTTTTTTTTCCTCCAGAGTTGTTTAGGCCTGTCTTGTTCATTTGGTATTTTTAATCACCTTGTCAGGTTTTATGAAAAATCTTTTTGTGATTTTATTGGGAATGCATCGTCTTTATGTTTAATTCTGGGGAATTAACATCTTAAATTTTGAGTCCTCTATTAAAATTGTCTTAGTCACTTTGGTTCATTTTTAGGTATTTGAAAAGTTTTTTCTATTAAGAATGAAAACTATTTTTCCTGTTTGTCTTAATTACATAGCCAGAATCTCTGTCACAGTGTTTAGAAATAGTTATAGCTTATATCATTGTGTCAACCTGTATAATCACCTGGGTAACTTTTAAAGAAACGTTGGTGCCCAGATTTAATCCCAGAATATTTACATCAGAATCTCTGGAAGAAGAGACCCCAACATCAGCATATTTTGAAGCTCTCCAGTCAACTTTAATGTGCAATAAAGGTTCAGAGCCATTGCTATTTAGAAAATGCTACTGAAGTTTTACCAATGAGTCTGATGTTTGTGGTCTGTTTCTGATAAAACTGTTTTACCAAGTTAAGAAAAATTTTTTTTCCCCTTCATCTATTGAAGTAATCATTTTTTTCCCCTGCTTTCGTTAATTTAAAGTTGGTAATTATGTTGATAAGATTTTTCTCATGAGAAACCATCTGTTAATTTGAGAGTTAAAACTTAGGTCTGTGATCCATTTTATGTCAATTTTTGTATATGGTATGAAGTATAGTCCAATGTCATTTTCGTGTATATAAATGTGTGGCTGTCTGAACAGAATTTTTTTAAAGGACTGTTTTTCCCCATTGAATTGTCTTGGCACCCTTGTCAACAATCAATTGAGAGTTTAGTTCTGGACTCTCAATTCTATTTCGTGGATCTGTATGTCTGTCCTTATGCCATTAGTATGCAGTTTTGATTAATGTAGCTTTTGGTATGTTTTGAAATTAAAACATTTGAATCGTCCAACTTTATTCTTTTTTAAGGTTACTTTAGCTACCCTGGGTCCCTTCTTGCATTTCCGTATGAACTTTAGGATCAGTTTGTCAGTTTCTGCCCAAAAAGGGAAGCTGAGGCTTTGATAGAAACTGTATTGAATCTGTAGATCAATTTGGGAATTATTGTCATCTTAACATCTTAAGGCTCCTGATCCATGAACATGGGATGCCCTTCCATTTATTTTTAGCTTCTTTAGTTTCTTGCAACAGTGTTTTGTAGTTGTTAGAGTAACTATCTCACACTTCTTTTGTTAACTTTACCAGTAGAGGTTTTTTATTTTGGCTGCCACAGGGAGGCCTGGCGTGCTGCGATTCATGGGGTCGCAAAGAGTCGGACACGACTGAGTGACTGATCTGGTCTGATAAGTTTAGGATTGTTTTCTTAGTTTCATATTTGGATTGCTCATTGCTAGTATAGGAATATAGCTCATGTTTGTATATTGATATTGTGTCCTGCCACATTGCTGAAGTATTCATTATTCTAACAGGCTTTTAGTGGAGTGTTTAGAATTTTCTATATACAAGCATACCTTATTTTATTGAGCTATGAAGGTTCTGCATTTTTTACAAATTGGAGGTTTGTGGCAGCCTTGCATCAAACAAATCTAAATGCCCTGGCTAGATCTTACAGTTAAATAGAAGTAGTGAGAGTGGACATTCTTTTCTTTTTCCTGATTTTAGGGTGAAAGCATTCAATATTTCATTATTAAATATGATTTTAGCTGTGCTAGCTATGGGCTTTTCAGAAATGCTCCTTATCAGATTGAGGAAGTTTTCTTTTTATTCCTAGTTCATTGGGTGTTTTCATCATGAAAGGGTATTGGATTTTTTTAATGATTTTTTTCCCTTCATTTTTAAAGGTAATCAGTTGGTTCTTTTATTCTATTCATATAGTGTGTTATATTGCTTGGTTTTTTGGATAATAAACCACCTTTGCATTCTTAGGATAAATCCCATTTGGCCATGGTTTGTAATCCTTTTGACATATTACTGGATTTGGTTTGCTAGTATTTTGTTGAAGACTTGTGTGTTTATAAAAGACTTTTGAACCCTGGTGGTTCAGATGGTAAAGAGTCTGCCTGCAATGCAGGAGACCCGGGTTTGATTCCTGGGTTGGGAAGATATCCTGGAGAAGGAAATGGCAACCCACTCCAGTATTCTTTCCTGGAAAATCCCATGGACAGAGAAGCCTGGCGGTCCATGGGATCACAAAGAGTCAGACAAAACTGAGCGATTAACACTTTCTGCACTTGTGTTTATATTCCTAAGGGATATTTGTCTGCAGTTTTCTTTTAGTATCGTTGGCTGGTGCTGATATCAGGGTAAATTGTCCTTGTATGAGTTGGGAAGTATTCCCTTCTCTTCTGTTTTTTTGGGGGCATAGTTGAGGGATATCTAGTGAAGTCTTGATTCTTTGTAAATGTTTGGCAGAATTTGCTTGTGAAGACCAAGCGTTTCATTGTTGACAGTTTTAAAATTATTAATTCAGTTTTTTTGCTTGTTATAGGTCTATCTGATTTCTGTTTTCTAATGAATCATTTCAGCAGTTTGTGTGTTTCTAGAAATTTGTTTTATCTAAATGACTTATTAATAATTTTAGATATGTATTAAAAAGTATGTCTTTTCTTTTTCTCATAAGGTCAGCAGTGATTTTAGTAATTTTTACTTTTTTTTTGTGGTCAGTCTAATTATTTTAACCTTTTTGTTTTTCTCTATTGCTTTTCTTATCTTTATTTCATTTCTGCTGTAATGTTTATTATACACTCTTTTCCTTGCTTTTGGATTTAGTTTTTTTCTTTTTCTAATATTTTAAGGTGGAAGATTAGGTTATTGATTTGAATTTTTTTTTTCCTTTTAGCAGAGGCTTAATAGCTATAAATATTTGTCTAAGCATTGCTATAATGTAAGTTTGGGTATATCATGTTTTCAGTTTTGTTTATCTCAAAGTATTTTTAATTTCCCCTGTGATTTCTTCTTTGACCCATTAGTTATTTAGTGGTATCTTTTTTTATTTTCTCATATTTGTGAATTTCCCTAATTTTCTTCAGTTTATGATTTCTGATTTAATTCCATTGTGATAAGATGACATACCTTTTATTATTTCAAATTTTAAAAATTTTTATTGAGTCTCATTTCATATTTTAATGACCTACCATTTGTCTATCCTAGAGATTCTTCCATGTGCATGTGAGAAGAATGTGTATTCTGCTGCTGTTGGGTGGGATGTTCTATAGCTGTCTGTTGGGTATAGTTTGTTCATAGTTATTCAGTCTTCTGTTGCTTTGTGATCTTCTGCCTACTTGTCTATCCATTACTGAAAGTAGGGTGTTGAAGTCTTCAAGTAATATTGTTGTAAGTTTTCCAGTTAATTTTTTTAGTTTTTGCTTCATGTATTTTGGAGCTGTGTTGTTCAGTTCATTTATTTCTATAATCATGGATATCTTCCCGAGGCATAGAACTTGTTAATAGCATGTTCTTTTTTTCTCACAGTAATTTCTGGCTTATAGTATTATGATAGCCATTCTGGCTCTGTCGGTCTTTGTCTTTTTTAACTGCTTGCATGGCATTGGTATATTTTTCTGTCATTTTACTTGTAACTTATTTATGTCTTTGAATCTATAATTTGCCCCTTATAGACAGAATATAGCTGAATCATTGTTTTTAGTCCATTTTTTAGTCTCTGCCTTTTGACTAGAGGTTTAAAAAAATTTACATTTCATTTAATTACTACTAAGGTAGAATTTACATCTGCCATTTTGATATTTGTTGTCTGAATCTTTTGTCCTTTTTGTTACTCTGATCCTTGATGCTTGTCTTTTAAATTAAATAGATATTTTCTAGTATACCTTTTTAATTCTCTTGTTTCTTTTACTGTATATTTTTTTAGTTCTTTTCTTAATTGTTGCCCTGGGGATTACAAACATCATCTTAATTTAAAGCAGATTAATAGTAATTTAATAATTCAGATTAATAATAATTTAATAATATGCAAAAACTTTGCTCAGATATACCTCTATTCACACCTCCCTTATTTATGCTACTGTTGTCAGACAAATTACATGTTTTTATGTTATAAGCCCATCAGTACAGTTTTGTAATTATTGCTTTATGCAATTGTCTTCTAAAACATACAGGAGAAGAAACAAGTTGCAAATTAAAAAATACATTTATCTTCTCTTGCAAGATTACTGTTACTGGTGCTCTTTATTTCTTTATGTGGATTTAAATTACTATTTAGTGTTGTTTCATTTGTAGGAAATACTTTTGTTTATGTGGAAGTATCTGATTTTTCCTTTATATTTAAAGGAGACTTTAGTTGAATTTAGAATTCTTGACTGAGTCATCTTCTATTTTAAATTTGTTATCCCATTGTCTTTTGACCTCTCTGATTTTTGTTGTGAAGTCAGCATTTAATCTTATTCAAGATCCCTTGTACATACATACATCTTGTACATACACCTTGCTATACAATTTTCAAGATTTCGATGTTCATTGATTTGACTATGATGTCTTTAGATATAGTTCTATCTGAGTTTATTCTACTTTGAGTTTCCTGAACTTCTTGAATGTGTAGATAATATTTTTTGTCAAATTTGGGGAATTGCCATCTATAATTTCTTCAGGTATTTTTTATATTTCTTTTTCTCCCTCTTTTCTCTTTGGGACTTTTTTTTATAATTAATTTGGTAGACTTGATGTTTTCATAGGTCTCTAAGATTCATTTTTCTTGATTTTCTTTTTTCCACCTGTTTTTCAGAGTATATAATCTCTATTGATCCATCTTCAAGTTTACTGTTATTGCAGCCCAGATCTGTGGTTGAGCCCTTCTAAAGTGGATGTTTTATTTCAGTTATAATGTTTTTTTAATTCCAGAGTTTCTGTTTGGTTCTTTATTAACTTCTATCTCTTTATTAATATTCTCTTCTTGATGAGTAATCATTATTGTACTTTGATTCTTTAGATGTGATTTCCTTCTTTGACCGTATTTGTAGTAGCTGATCAAAGTTTTTGTCTATAAAGTAAAAAATCTGAGTCCCCTTCAGGAACATTTTCTGTTGGCTGGTTTTTCTCCTGTGTATATGGCATATTTTTCTCTTTCTTTGAATATCTTACTAATTGTTTGTTGAAAACTGGACCTTTAATTTTAAAATGACATTCAGTATCAGTTCCGTTGCTTAGTCGTGTCCAACTCTTGGCGACCCCATGGACTGCAGCACGCCAGGCCTCCCTGTCCATTACCAACTTCAGGAGTTTACTCAAACTCATATCCATTGAGTCAGTGATGCCATCCAACCATCCCATCCTCTGTCATCCCCTTCTCGACAATGACATTGGTATCAGATTAATTCACCGTCTTCTCTCAAAGTTTGTTGTTCCTGATATTATTATAGTTATTTATCCTATTGCATGATTTCCTTGTGTTGATTCATGTCCTGCAGTGTATGTCGATTGAATTCTTGAAGCTGAGCTCTGAATCTGATAGTTATCACATTGAGAATAAAGATTTTTTTCCAGGGACTGCCAAGTTTGGACAAAATAGTGACTGTGATCTGTACATATTGCTTTTAACAGAGCCTCAGAAGAAATCAGATCTCTCCAGTGTCTGCAAAGCTGCTGACTTTGGGCTAATTTCAATTGAGCTTAGGCAGGAAGTGGAATGGAACTAACCCCAAGTTAAAACATCAAGACTCTGCTGTCTAACTGAGATTTGGTAGTTTGTTGGATAGACAATTTTCAGTTCCTTTTGTGGTTTTGGTTAATTATCAGACTTCTGAAAGTTTTTAGTTGTGTTTCCCATATTTTAGTTGTTTTAGGAGAACTAGCTTGCCAACAGCCTCTGTCTACCATTCTGGAAGTTGATCTCCCTATTCATAATTTTTCATATAATGTACTACTGAGTTTGATTTTAGGGTATTTAGGATTTTTGTAAATATAAGTGATATTTTTTAATTAGGTAGCATTCAGTCATTTTCTATATTTTGAAATAGTTTGTAGAAGATGTTTCTATGATGGTTCGGTAGTTTTTAGGTTTGCTGTGGAGAAATGATTCCTCACTATTGTGTGCCTTTTTTCCCCTAAGGATTCTACCTGATTTAATTTTACTGGTCCTTTTACCAAATGCAGCCATTTCCCTGTCTCTGCCTTAATGTAACCATATTCACATAGTATTTTAACTTTGTTAGTATTAATGCCATTTCCTTCTTCAATATGTATGATAGTACTTGACAAAGTTTTGGTCCATGTTCACTGTTTTATCCCCAATGCCTGGATGGTACTGTAACATAATGTGTTCCAACTAAGTACTTCTTGAATGAATGAGCAACGTTATCTAATCTCTTTAAATCCTTCTGTGTACTTCTCACTTATTTTTATCTCCAGTAGAGTCTGCCACTTCTTACTGTGCTTTTATTTCCTTCCTAAACTCTATCCTAAGAACTCAGTATTGTTTTAATGAATCTGTGGGGCTTTCTAGGTGGCTCAGTGGTAAAGAATCCGCCTGCCAATGCAGGAGATGTCAGAGACATGGGTTTGATCCCTGGGTCAGGAACATCCCCTGGAATAGGAAATGGCAACCCACTCCAGTGTTCTTGCCTGGAAAATCCCAAGGACAGAGGAGCCCCACAGGCTACAGTCCATGGGGTCGCAAAGAGTTGGACACAACTGAGCGACTGAGCATCATCATTTTAGCACTTTCTACAAAGAAATGTTTATTTATTGAATATTGATTGAATATTCATATTTGAACTGAATATGGTTTGAGCACTAATTCTTTTCACTAATGTCAGTATTATTGTAACCATTAAGTAATACATTTTTACATACCTTTTGTTCTTACACACTTTGTTTTTAGGCCATGGACACAGTCATTCTCTCTTTAATGGTGCTCTGGATCAGACACATGGCCATGGAGATCACTGCCATAGTCATGAATTGAAACATGGTGCTGCACATAGCCATGATCATGCTCATGGACATGGACACTTTCACTCTCATGGTGAGTACAGCAAAAATACTTTCAAATGGACAGTTTCTTAAACAGAAATGGCATAGATTAACTTTTCAAGTTGAAATAATCTGTTTAAAAATATTGCAGTCAAGTTCCTTTCTAATAAATTGGACTAAATGGTTTCTAAGACTAGTTTATTTTCAGTATAAAATGAAATTAACTTGGCATAAGGCAGTGAGTGTAGGTTTTTTCAGTGATTTTATCATAATAAAATGCCACTATTTTAAATAAGTGTCAGTGAATGGGGACCATTGCATTTCAGCAGTTTTTTTTTTTTAATTATGATAAGGCCTTTTGTGCCATATATAGGCTTATAAAAATATAACAGTTTTCAATTTTCCACATTTTTATTGTAATTTTAACAGATATCACCTGATATTTACCTCCAGTTCCCTTAGAAGTCTTTCTATATTAACTTATATAGTATTGGATACTAAGTTATAAGGTATTTATCAACTTACTTAACATTTTATTTTAAAATTATATTTAGTTTATTCACAAAATTTTAGAATATTACTAATCTAATAGAAGCTGCTTGGGTGATACAGTTTGATTAATCTTTAAATAAGTTATATGCTTAAAGATTGTCTGTGCTTGCCACAAAGGCAGAATCCTAAAGCTTTCAATCTGAAAAGATGAAATGGGCCTTAGGGATTGAGTAAGCCCCTAATATTTTCAGTCTCTAATATTTGCTATACTTTTGAAACTATTTATTACACTGGTCTGCTTGAACACCTTGCTTTTCTAAGCTTTTTGCTCACACGCATCGCAAAATAATTTTGATAAAAACTGTATATTCACATTCTTAGGATGATTTCTAAAAAAAATTATTGTTTAATTGCAGAGAATATAATTTGATACTTTGTATTTTAGAATGAAACTTCCATATTATTTTATTGAACATAGTCAGTGGACTCTAACTACCTTAGTGATTTGAGACCCACTGTCACCTATTTAAAAATATTTAAACAGTTGTTAATTTTATAACCTCCTTTCTCCTGGAATTTTTATTTCTATTCTACCTCCTTTCCAGAATTTTATAAAGTGGAATATACTTGTGTTAAGGCTTTAATTGGTCATCTGTTAATATTTCTTGGCAATAAAATAGGTATATTAATTAAAATCTTTTATCTTTTAGGAACATAAGACAACATTTAAATGTTTCTTTCAGATGGAATTATTGTAGCTTTTACTAGTATAAATTCAATTAAAATAATTATGTTTTGATTTTGATACATATATAATCATTAAAAAGCAGCATTGTATTTGAAATACATATCTTAATGAGATGATTGAAACTCTTTTTCTCAATTAGTTTATAGATAAATAACTTATTAGCATAAAATAGGTTTTGACATCAATTCTGTTCCTGTTTTCCATCTTTATAATGTAAGTTCTAAGAAACCTTAAATAGAAGGAATTCTGTTGTAGCAGTTTCTGTCATTTCTTTGATTACCTTCAGAATTATATTCCAAAAGTTACATAGTGTATCATCAAATATTTTTGATGATCTATTAATTGGTAGTTTTATTAGCTAATCCCTACCTTTTATTAGAAGCAAAGAATTAGAAACTGTGTTACTTACAAAAAGATTTGCTAGCCAATCTTTAGAGTCACTGCCACCAACATTTACAATTGACCCCTTGTTTGTTGTCCTAGACTTGTTCTAATACTCTGGGGAATACACTGTGATAAGCTTTTAGATAGATGAGAATTAGCCCTTCTATGGGAAAAGAAAAGATTTGGAAATGACTTTAAGACCCAAAGAAATTATAGTAACTAGTAAATAGAAATGCCAGGCCTCAAACAGGGAATCTGACTTCAAAATCTGCTGTCAACTGTTATTCTGCGTTCAGTATTTTATAAGCCAGTCTGAGAATGCAAAAGTAATAGGGCCGTTATTCCATTTTGCCTGTAAGAACCATTATAGTCTCACTATGCAGTACTGTGAACTTTGTATTTATTGGAATGCTGCACTGTGAGTGAAGTTAGATGGGTTTTTGTTTGTTTTAAGTGCTCATATCTTAGTGACTTAAACAGTAAAAGTTTATATCTTGGATTGATTGCGTAGAGGGTAGGGGCTTTGTTCCTCATGGCCATTCAGGAATCCAGGCTCTTTCCATCTTTAGGATCCTTAACTCTTGTATCCCACCACTGGATTCTCTGCATCTAGCTGGAGATAGAATATATAGCAGATCATGTAGGATATTCTGTGAGCTGAGCCTGGAAATAATTTACATCTTGTATTTTTTTTGTTTATGACTCAGTCACATACCACCTAAGTCAGGTGATCCTTAACTCAGGGACCCTGGGAAATCTAGTTAAGCTGTTTATCAGAGAGGAAGAAGAAATGGGTCTGGTAAGGAGGTAGCTAATGTCTGCCACAGAAAACAAATTTTATATCCAAAAGGATTTTCAGATTTTACATAGGTGGGAGTTATTTTATACAACTATTATATTAATATAGCTGAATATACGTTATAAAATAATTATGTCAAAAATGACTGTTGTCTCTCTTCAGTGACTGATATTGGGAAAACTGGACAGCTGCATGTAGATCAGTGAGTTAGATGACACTCTCACACCATACATAAAACTAAACTCGAAGTGGCTTAAAGACTTAAATACAGAACATGACACCATAAAAGTCCTAGAAGAGAACACAGACAAAGCATTCTCTGACATAAATTGTACCAGTGTTTTCTTAGGTCAGACTCCCAAGGCAATAGAAATAAAGACAAAAATAAACAAGTGGGACCTAATGAAACTTACAAGCTTTTGCACAGCAAAGGAAACCATAAACAAACTGAAAAGACAACCTACTGACTGGAAGGAAGTATTTGAAAATGATGCTACCGAAAACGGCTTAATTTCCAAAATACACGAACAGCTCATACAACTCAATAACATAGAAACAAACAACCCAATCAAAAAATGGGCAAAAGATCTAAATAGACATTTCTCCAAAGAAGATATACAGATGACTAATAGGCACATGAAAAGATGCTTAACATCTCTAATTATTAGAGAAATGCAAGTCAAAACTACAATGAGGTACCACCCAACACCAGTCAGAATGATCATCATGGAAAAGTATACAAATAACAAATGCTGGAGAGGATGTGGCGAAAAGGGAACCCTCCTACATTTCTGGCAGGAATGTGAATTGGTGCAGCCACTATGGAAAAGAGTATGGAGGTTCTGTTTAAAATAGAGTTGCCATGTGATCTAGCAATCCCACTCCTGGGCGTATATCTGGAAAATGTTGTTGTTCAGTCCTGCAGTTGTGTCCGACTCTGACCCCATGGACTGCAACATGCTAGGCATCCCTGTCCCTTACCATCTCCCGGAGTGTAACTAGTTCAAAAAGATGCACCCCAGTGTTCACAGCACAATAGCCAAATAGCCAAGACATGGAAGCAACTTAAATGTCTATCAGTAGATGAATAGATAAAAAAGATATGGTATATATGCACAATGGAATACTATTCGGCCATAAGAAAGAATGAAATAATGCCATTTGCAGCAACAGGAATGGATTTAGGGATTATCATAATAAGTGAAGTGAGAAGGAGGACGATAAATACAATATGATATTTATCACTTATAAATCTAAAATACTAGCAGATTAGCAGATACAAACTACTATATATAAAATAAATAAGGTCCTACTGTATGGCACAGGAATATTTTATAATAAACCATAATAGAAAAGAAAAAAAATGACTGTCTTTTTCTGGACTAACTATGTATAGACAGTAATCTCATGCCCTGATCAGGAGCCTGATATTTAGAACAGTTATACTTTTAGCTCTCAGGATTTTTAAGATGACTACATCTTTCTCCCCATGCAGCAGTACCATATTTAGACCAAAATCATTGCATAACCTTATGCTTTTATAATTCTTCTGGCATTGTCACAGTGTTCCATCAAAGCTGGAGTAGGCAAGGGTAGGTCCACTCTTCATTACTGTGGGCCAAGAACTAGGACTCTGTTAGTCATAATCAGAAAGCTCATCAGTCGTCCTGATGCTCCCTTACAACAGATACTGCTGATCATTTACATTGTTTACCTGTATTTTTGCTTCGACGTTAATGTTGATTAGTGATCTTCCCACTATTTAGTATAAAAATTGCAGTATATTTTTATTTCTTCATCAAAAAGGCAAAATGAAAAAGTATTTTTATCTCTTCTGTATGAAAATCTTGCTGCATTCATCTAGAAGCTATTGGGAAACTGTTTGCCATAGTCCAGTTTTCCTGGAAAATGTCCTGGTTTCATTTCTTGGTCTTCTTATAATATCAAGGGGTAGTTTTGTTTTTTCTGAATTTTCCAACTGTAAATTGATGTAGCAAACTCTGTAAATATGCTATGGATATTAGAAAATTCATAATGTTTTTAATTTACTGGGTTTTTTTTAACCAAATTGCCTAATATAATAATTTCCTAAATACTCTGTACTGTTGATGCATTTTGAAATTTTTTATGTCTATCTTCATTTAATTACCATATTAAATTTTAAAAATAATTTTGTAGGTCTGATGTGGCTATGTAATCATGCATCCTTCACGATACATTTGAATGAAAAGTACTCTGAATTGCAAAAATTGAATCAGGAATTGAAGACATGTTTTAAAATAATTTAACTTAACTCTCTACAGATGGCCCCTCCTTAAAAGAAACAACAGGACCCAGTAGACAGATTTTACAAGGTATGACAAGCTATTTGTATATTTCTCAGTTTTATGCAACTGGCTTCATAGTTTTGAGCTAACTGTAGTTTTCCTTTAAGAAAAACGAATAACATAGTATTTGTGTTTAAAATGTTAGCCTTCCTAGTTGATTTTTTAGTATGTATTTCAGTTCAGTTCAGTTAAGTCACTCAGTCGTCTCCGACTCTTTGCGACCTCATGAATCGCAGCACGCCAGGCCTCCTTGTCCATCACCATCTCCTGGAGTTCACTCAAACTCACATCCATCGAGTCAGTGATGCCATCCAGCCATCTCATCCTCTGTCGTCCCCTTCTCCTCCTGCCCCCAATCCCTCCCAGCATCAGAGTCTTTTCCAATGAATCAACTCCTCACGTGAGGTGGCCAAAGTACTGGAGTTTCAGCTTTAGCATCATTCCTTCCAAAGAACACCCAGGACTGATCTCCTTTAGAATGGACTGGTTGGATCTCTTGTAGTCCAAGGGACTCTCAAGAGTCTTCTCCAACACCACAGTTCAAAAGCATCAATTCTTCGGCACTCAGCTTTCTTCACAGTCCAACTCTCACATCCATACATGACCACTGGAAAAACCATAACCTTGACTAGATGGACCTTTGTTGGCAGAGTAATGTCTCTGCTTTTCAATATGCTGTCTAGGTTGGTCATAACTTTTCTTCCAAGGAGTAAGCCAGTCTTTTAATTTCATGGCTGCAGTCACCATCTGCAGTGATTTTGGAGCCCTCCAAAAGAAAGTCTGACACTGTTTCCCCGTCTATTTCCCATGAAGTGATGGGACCGGATGCCATGATCTTCGTTTTCTGAATGTTGAGCCTTAAGCCAACTTTTTCACTCTCCTCTTTCACTTTCATCAAGAGGCTTTTTAGTTCCTCTTCACTTTGTGCCATAAGGGTGGTGTCATCTGCATATCTGAGGTTATTGATATTTCTCCCAATGTGTACTAGTAGGTATGTTAGCAGATGTTCTTTTAACTGTCACTGAGCTATTTTCTTAACATTTAATAAGAAGATTAAAATATTCAGAAACTAGACTGCTTAAATATATATACTCATGCCACTGACTCTAGGAACACCATAATAGTATGTTTGCCTTTGTAGAATTGTTAAATAATTTTTCTAAAAATAATATTCAGTATGAATTTATGTTGTAGAAAAATTTAGTGCTAAAAATGTAATGCATCCAAACTCAAAAAATGTATAACACCAAGAGTGAATCCAAATATGAACTATGAACTTTGGGTCATAATGATATGTCATTTGTAACAAATGCACTATTCTGGTGGGGGATGTTGATAATGAGAGGGACTGTGCCTGAGTTGGAACAGTGGGTATAAGTGAAATCTCTGTATCTGCCACTTATTTTGCTGTGAACCTAAAACTGCTCTCAAAAGTAATGTCATATTTTCAAAAAAATGTGATGCAAAGGAGATCTTTTGCATATACATAAGCATCAAATGGTAAAATGTAAACAGGAGCTTACAGGTTATGTAAAATGATACATTACAAAATTTTATAAGCTAGAGACAATCTGTCTTGTCCCTGAACTATGGCAGTTTCTTTTTGGGGATGTGAACTGATCTTTGGCTCTGGATTTCTATATAGGTTTCATTGTCAAAGTTCCTAATTTCCAGCTGCCCATCTTCCTGCCTTTATTTATTTTTAAAAATACTTATTTATTAATTTTTGGCTTCATCCGGTCTTAGTTGTGGCATGCGGGATCTCTCCTTGTGGCACTTGGGCTCTCTAGTTGAGGGGTGTGGGCTTAGTTGCCCGGAGGCATGTGGGAACTTAGTTCCAGACCAGGGATCAAGCCCACATCCTCTTCTTTGAAAGGTAGTTTCTTAACCACTGGACTACCAGGGAGGTCCTCTTTGTTAACTTTTGACCACAGTCCGACTTTCTCACTAGCTTGTGATCCTGTTTCTACTGTGCTTATTTTTATTTTCTCCACTATTTTTTGATATAGCTCTTGCTTTTTATTTTTCCCCTGGGACTGTATTCCTTCATCCTGAGGAGCTCATTTCAGGAGGCTTAAATGTGCCTTCTAGTCACTAATTTTCCTTTTGTGAAATATAGAGAATTGTTTTAGGGCAGCATTTGTTGAAATAACTTGTAATCATGCATGTGTAATACTGTACATTTAACCTTGATAATAAGAGTTAAGTTTTAGTTATGGAAATCATCACAAACTGAGGAAAGGGAGGTCAGATTTGCCTTCCTAATTATCTTTTATATAAGCTGTTGTAAAAATTAACTGATATTTTCTGAGTGTCCATTTATGGTGGCTAAAGCAGCCCATAGTATAAATGCCAGATACTAACACTTTTCCACATAGATACTCACAGGTGAAAACCAAGTTTACTGAATTTTTCAGTTATTTGCTGCATTTTCAATATGACTTCTGGCTTTTATATGAGTCAAACATATTAGTTTAGGTTTCTTCTTTAGTAACTTTCTTCTTGAAAAGATTACTGGAAAGTAAGAAGGGCATATCTAGTTAAGGATATTTGCTAATAAAACTGGTTTTTAGGTCAGCAAATAAGATGTAGCGAGGGACTTGCCACTTAAAGGAAAATCAAGAGCAAAGGATTCTTTTCTTTTTCCTTTAAGTGGTTAGAGCTATTTTCAATTTGGATCCTACCAGAACATTGATTAAAGAATATATAAAGTCTTTATCATATCACTTCAGAGTTTTGCAGGTTAGGGACCTTCATCCACTTACATGTGTATCTTCCTTAAGTTTTATTTTTGAAACTTAAAGTGATCTCAAGATTTCTTAATCTATTTAATTGTTCACTAGTTAAAATTTTCTTAAATATGTATACTAAACTGAATTTTTTGACTTTTTAAATTGTTTTCCTGTCAAGTATCAGTTATTAAATGTTCATACATATAGATTCATGGGCAGTTAGAGTATTAGTATCTTACCATTGTAATAGTTTCGAAGAAGGAAATGGCAACCCACTCCAGTATTCTTGCCTGGAAAATCCCATGGATAGAGGAGCCTGGCGGGCTATAGTCTATAGGGTTGCAAAGCGTTGGACACGACTGAGTGATCAATGCTTTCACTTTCAATGTAATATTTAATTATTATAAGTTAAAAATATATTTATATCCTCTTTAAAATATTCAGACCATTACTTTCTTTCATATCAGGTTTGAGTTTAGTATGTAACTTTAGTTAACAATACCTTCAGGATAATTAGTTTACCAGTTTATTAGTAGAGTTATGGTCCATAAGAAAATCTTAATCTCAAAAGGTAATAATTTTACTTACCAGCAGAGGGCTCTGTGTGTACACATATTTGTAGTTATAAACAGTGTTTTCTTGACTGATTGTTTCAGCCTAATGCAGTTCTCTCCTAACAAATTATTAGTTAACTTCTGGACTCAACCAGAAATGAACGTGCACAAAAAATTTTTTTAATCAAGTATTTCTTCATTTATATTATAGCAAAATATTAAGGATTATGAAGACCAGGTATAACTTAGAAGTCAAATATTTTAGCTCCTCCTGTTTTTTAAAAAGAAAGATTATTTTAATTCCCAGAGGTACTATTACTTCTTTACTAAACAGTGGATCAGCATTCATACTGATTTTCAAATTAGTATTTAGTTTTTTAATATATAAAACCAAGAATATAGTTTTAAGAAAAATTTACATTTTTAGTTTATCAGAAAATATGATTTTGATTCTCATTATGCTTTATTTCTAGGTGTATTTTTACACATTCTAGCAGATACACTAGGGAGTATTGGTGTAATTGCCTCTGCCATCATGATGCAGAATTTTGGTCTGATGATAGCAGATCCTATTTGTTCAATCCTGATAGCCATGCTCATAGTTATAAGGTAAGTGTTGGTATATTACTTTCAGATATTAAAATGAGAGGTGATAAACATCTTATTTAAATTACAGATCAAAATTATTATTATGTTGGGGGTTTTTTGGTCTTCAACAGATTTCTACATAGATTGTTTCTCTTTTCATCTTACTTTTTTTTGTGTTACCTCAGGTTTGATATTTCATTTTTGTATTTAGTGATTGATCTTCCGTAAATCAAATCAGTAGTAATTTTCTTTAATCCAGCACTATATTTTTGAGTAGAACATTGGAAATATAAAATGTATTAATGTTAGAATATTATTCCTTTGACATCTGCATTTTGTACTATCAAGTCTAAAAGAATACTAAAATCTCTTCTAGAACTAGCTTTAATTTATAAATTCACATTATAGTTGTAGAAGTCTTATAAAAATGCTTCAGATCAGATTAGTCGCTCAGTTGTGTCGACTCTTTGCGACCCCATGAATCGCAGCACGCCAGGCCTCACTGTCCATCACCAACTCCCAGAGTTCACTCAGACTCTCGTCCATCGAGTCAGTGATGCCATCCAGCCATCTCATCCTCTGTCGTCCCCTTCTTTTCCTGCCCCCAATCCCTCCCAGCATCAGAGTCTTTTCCAATGAGTCAGCTCTTCGCATGAGGTGGCCAAAGTACTGGAGTTTCAGCTTTAGCATCATTCCTTCCAAAGAAATCCCAGGGCTGAGCTCCTTCAGAATGGACTGGTTGGATCTCCTTGCAGTCCAAGGGACTCTCAAGAGTCTTCTCCAACACCACAGTTCAAAAGCATCAATTCTTCAGTGCTCAGCCTTCTTCACAGTCCAACTCTCACATCCATACATGACCACTGGAAAAACCATAGCCTTGACTAGCTGGACCTTTGTTGGCAAAGTAATATCTCTGTTTTTGAATATGCTGTCTAGGTTGGTCATAACTTTCCTTCCAAGGAGTAAGTGTCTTTTAATTTCATGGCTGCAGTCACCATCTGTAGTGATTTTGGAGCCCAGAAAAATAAAGTCTGACACTGTTTCCACTGTTTCCCCATCTATTTCCCATGAAGTGGTGGGACCGGATGCCATGATCTTTGTTTTCTGAATGTTGAGCTTTAAGCCAACTTTTTCACTCTCCACTTTCACTTTCATCAAGAGGCTTTTGAGTTCCTCTTCACTTTCTGCCGTAAGGGTGGTGTCATCTGCATATCTGAGGTTATTGATATTTCTCCCGGCAATCTTGATTCCAGCTTGTGCTTCTTCCAGTCCAGCGTTTCTCATGATGTACTCTGCATGTAAGTTAAATAAACAGAGTGACAATATACAGCATTGACAAACTCCTTTTCCTATTTGGAACCAGTCTGTAAAAATGCTTACTGAAGTATATTTATGTCCTCCTCTCTATTGAGGTTATAAATTTTTGAGGAAGGATCTGTCTTTTAGCTCTTTGGATCTCTATTGCCTGTCATGGTACCAGTGTTTATATAAAAGTATGATTGTGTATAAATTCTCAATAAGTATTATCTGAACTAGAAGATAGTTACTGTCTTTTAAATTTATGTCAATTTATTATTTTAATTTTTATCAGAAAAATGGAACAGTTGTGCCTTTATTTCCCAGTCTTGGCTTATTTACATAGCTATGTCTTGATTGGACTGATTTTGTCTAGTTTATCCATATGATTTTACTGTTAGTAAAGCTGTCTTTGTAATGATAACAAAGAACTGTTAGTGGGTAGACTCTGATGATTTTTATAGCTTGTAGTTGAATAAAATAGACTTAAAAATTACAATGAAATTATAATCTTATAAATTAGTCATAAATGTAGATTTTTAAGTTTTTTCATAAAAGATAGGATATACATTTTAAACGTGAAGCTTATTTTTAAATTTTATTTAAATTATTTGTACTAGGAAGCATCTCTGCTGTGTAAAAATCTTTTATAAAGCTTCGAATCTCTTTTCTGCATCTTTGGAAATCTTACTATACGTCCTTGAAAGTTCTTCAGCTTAGATACCACATATTCTATGAAACTTCTGATAGATTTGGTTTCTTATATCTGTTCCTCTGTATTTGCATGTTCAGTGTTCATTTTATTTTGTGTTATAATTCTTGGTTGCTTCTAATACTTCTTACAGTTGGATCTTAATCTCAACTTTTCTTTGTCTCCTATCTTATATCCTAATTCTATCATTTGTTGCTTGGAAGAGGTTGGCCTTTCTGTCTCCTAATTTATTTTCTACAGTGTGGCCAAAGTGATCTTTCTTTAATAAAGATTATGGTACATGTAAAATTTATCTTGCTTTGAATCTTTCCATGGCTTTCTTGCTCTCAAGATAAAGTCTTAATTCTTTAGTAAGCCTTCATGTTGGGATTCATTTATCTCTTCAGTCTTTTCTCTCACCCCGTCTCAATTTATATTTGTTCTCCAGCCATAGTAAGTAACTGTCAGTTCCCTGGAAACATGTTAGAAGTTCCCTGGATTCTGGGGCTGTCTCATCTTTCCTCTCTGCAAGATAAACTACCCTTACATTGAGTGCCCTTCTCACTTTCCATTCACCCTCACAAATGCATAGATCTTTCAGTTTAAATGGCACTTCCTTGAAGAAGCCTTTCCTGATTTCCTGTGTCTCAGGAGGGGTTAGGTAAACCTGTAGCACCACCTGCTACTCCTCTTGCAGCATTTACTTAGAGCCTCTTATTTTCTCCTTTAAGCTCCATGAGGGCAGACTCTTTTTTCATGGTTGTAAAGTCAGCACATAACTGTGCCATGTAAAACTTGATATATTTTTTTATTTGAATCAAAATAAATTTGTATTTTTTTGTCAGTCTCAGAGAATGCTTTCTCTAATCCTAAATGGGGAATTCTTAGTTCTAGTCCCATTCAGTTGTTCTACCAGAAATATGAATAAATAAATAAATAAATAAACAAACAAACACAAGACAAGAAAACCTTTTTTGTTGTTGTTGTTGAAATATAACATGTTGAAAAGCTATACAAATTATTTTCAGCAAATATTTGTTAACTAAGTACCTCTTACCAGGGTAGTGAAAGGACAAGATACTTACTGTTTTGATCTTACATTACAGCAGAAGAGAGAGACACAAATGAATCAATAAACCAATATCAAGTAGTTATGTGCAGAGAATTAATATGGGGTTGTAGTGACTGAGATACCACTTTTTTTTATTTTATAAATTAATTAATTTTTGGAGGCTAATTAAATTCAGAAAACAAAGATTTTTGGAGGCTAATTACTTTACACTCAGAAAACGAAGATCATGGCATCTGGTCCCATCACTTCATGGGAAATAGATGGGGAAACAGTGGAAACAGTGTCAGACTTTACTTTGGGGGGCTCCAAAATCACTGCAGATGGTGACTGCAGCCATGAAATTAAAAGACGCTTACTCCTTGGAAGAAAAGTTATGACCAACCTAGAGAGCATATTGAAAAGCAGAGACATTACTTTGCCAACAAAGGTCCAGCTAGTCAAGGCTATGGTTTTTCCAGTGGTCTCATGTATGGATGTGAGAGTTGGACTGTGAAGAAAGCTGAGTGCCTAAGGACTGATGCTTTTGAACTGTGGTGTTGGAGAAGACTCTTGAGAGTCCCTTGGACTACAAGAGATCCAACCAGTCCATTCTGAAGGAGCTCAGCCCTGGGATTTCTTTGGAAGGAATGATGCTAAAGCTGAAACTCCAGTACTTTGGCCACCTCATGCGAAGAGCTGACTCATTGGAAAAGCCTCTGATGCTGGGAGGGATTGGGGACAGGAGGAGAAGGGGACGACAGAGGATGAGATGGCTGGATGGCATCACTGACTCGATGGACTTCAGTCTGAGTGAACTCTGGGAGTTGGTGATGTATAGGGAGGCCTGGCATGCTGCAATTCATGGGGTTGCAAAGAGTCAGACACGACTGAGTGACTGAACTGACTGAATTACTTTACAGTATTGTAGTGGTTTTGCCATGCATTGACATGAATCAGCCGTGGGTGTACATGTGTCCCCCATCCTAAACCCTGCTTCCACCTCCCTCCCCATCCCATCCCTCAGGGTCGTCCCAGTGCACCGACCCTGAGTGCCCTGTCTCATGCATCGAACCTGGACTGACAATCTATTTCACATTTGGTAATATACGTGTTTCAATGCTGTCTCTCAAATCATCCCACCCTTGTCTTCTCCCACAGAGTCCAAAAATCTGTTTTTTACATCTGGATCTCTTTTGCTGTCTCGCATATAGGGGTCATCGTTACCATATTTCTAAATTCCATAAATATGCCTTAATATACAGTATTGGTGTTTTTCTTTCTGACTTACTTCACTCTGTATAATAGGCTCCAGTTCCACCTCATTAGAACTGATTCAAAAGCATTCTTTTTAATAGCTGAGTAATATTCCATTGTGTATATGTACCACAGCTTTCTTATCCATTCGTCTGCCGATGGACATTTAGATTGCTTCCATGTCCTAGCTGTTGTAAACAGTGAACATTGGGTACACATGTCTCTTTCAGTTCTGGTTTCTTTGGTGTGTATGCCCAGCAGTGGGATTGCTGGGCTGTATGGCAGTTCTGTTTCCAGTTTTTTTAAGGAATCTCCACAGTGTTCTCCATAGTGGCTGTACTAGTTTGCATTTCTACCAACAGTGTAAGAGGGTTCCTTTTTGTCCACACCCTCTCCAGCATTTATTCTTTGTAGACTTTTGGATAGCAGCCATTCTGACCAGGGTGAGATGGTATCTCATTGTGGTTTTGATTTGTATTTCTATGATAATGAGTGATGTTGAGCATCTTTTCATGTGTTTGTTAGCCATCTGTATGTCTTCTTTGGAGAAGTGTGTTTCGTTCTTTGGCCCATTTTTTCACTGGGTCTTTTAATTTTTTGGAATTGAGCTGCATGAGCTGCTTGTATATTTTTGAGATTAATTCTTTATCAGTTGCTTCGTTTGCTATTATTTTCTCCCATTCTGAAGGTTGTCTTTTCACCTTGCTTATAGTTTCCTTCATTGTGCAAAAGCTTTTTATTAGGTCCCATTTGTTTATTTTTGCTTATATTTCCATTACTCTGGGAGGTGGGTCATAGAGGATCCTGCTGTGATTTATGTCAGAGAGTGTTTTGCCTATGTTTTCCTCTAGGAGTTTTATAGTTTCTGGTTTTACATTTAGATCTTTAATCCATTTTGAGTTTGTTTTTGTGTATGGTGTTAAAAAGTGTTCTAGTTTCATTCTTTTACAAGTGGTTGACCAGTTTTCCTAGACCACTTGTTAGAGATTGTCTTTTCTCCATTCTTGCCTCCTTTGTCAAAGATAAGGTGTCCATAGGTGCGTGGATTTATCTCTGGGCTTTCTATTTTTTTCCCATTGATCTATATTTCTGTCTTTGTGCCAGCATCATACTGTCTTGATGACTGTAGCTTTGTATATAATCTGAAGTCAGGCAGGTTGATTCCTCCAGTTCCATTCTTCTTTCTCAAGATTGCTTTGGCTGTTCGAGGCTTTTTGTATTTCTATACAAATTGTGAAATTATTTGTTCTAGTTCTCTGAAAAATATCGTTGGCAGCTTGATAGGGATTGCATTGAATCTATAGATTGCTTTGGGTAGTATACTCATTTTCACTATATTGATTCTTCTGATCCATGAACATGGTATATTTCTCCATCTATTTTTGTCATCTTTGATTTCTTTCATCAGTGTTTTATAGTTTTCTATATATAGGTCTTTGTTTATTTTATTTATTACTAAGTTTTATTTTTTTCATTGCAGTGGTGAATGGAATTGTTTCCTTAATTTCTCTTTCTGTTTTCTCATTGTTAGTGTATAGGAATGCAAGGAATTTCTGTGTGTTAATTTTATGTCCTGCAACTTTACTGTATTCATTGATTAGCTCTAGTAATTTTCTGGTGGTGTCTTTAGGGTTTTCTATGTAGAGGATCATGTCATCTGCAAACAGCGAGAGTCTTACTTCTTTTCCAATCTGGATTCCTTTCATTCCTTTTTCTTCTCTTATTGCTGTGGCTAAAACTTCCAAAAATGTGTTGAATAGTAGTGGTGAGAGTGGGCACCCTTGTCTTGTTCCTGACTTTAGGGGAAATGCTTTCATTTTTTCACCATTGAGGATAATGTTTCCTGTGGGTTTATCATATATGGCTTTTATTATGTTGAGGTATGTTCCTTCTGTGTCTGCTTTCTGGAGGGTTTTTATCATAAATGGATGTTTAATTTTGTCAAAGGCTTTCTCTGCATCTATTGATATAATCATATGGTTTTTATCTTTCAGTTTGTTAATGTAGTGTATCACATTCATTGATTTGTGAATATTGAAAAATCCTTGAATCCCTGGAATAAAGCCCACTTGGTCATGATGTATGATCTTTTTAATATGTTGTTGGATTCTGTTTGCTTGAATTTTGTTGAGGATTTTTTTCATCTGTGTTCATCAGTGATATTGGCCTGTAGTTTTCTTTTTTTGTGTCATCTTTATCTGGTTTTGGTATTAGGGTGATGGTGGCCTCACAAAATGAGTTTGGCAGTCCACCTTCCTCTTCAATTTTCTGGAAGAGTTTGAGTAGGATAGGTGTTAGCTCTTCTCTGAATTTTGGTAGAATTCACCTATGAAGCCATCTGGTCCTGGGCTTTTGTTTGTTGGAAAATTTTTGATTACAGTTTCAATTTCTGTGCTTGTGATGGGTTTGTTAAGATTTTCTATTTCTTCCTGGTTCAGTTTTGGAAAGTTATACTTTTCTAAGAATTCGTCCATTTCTTCCAAGTTGTCCATTTTATTGGCATATAGTTGCTGATAGTAGTCTCTTATGATTCTTTGTATTTCTGTGTTATCTGTTGTGATTTTTCCATTTTCATTTCTAATTTTGTTGATTTGATTCTTCTCCCTTTTTTTCTTGATGAGTCAGGCTAATGGTTTTTCTATTTCATTTATCTTCTCAAAGAACCAGCTTTTAGTTTTGTTGATTTTTGCTATAGTCTCCTTTGTTTCTTTTTCATTTATTTCTGCTCTAATTTTTATGATTTCTTTCCTTCTACTAAACCTGGGGTTCTTCATTTCTTCTTTTTCTAGTTGCTTTAGGTGTAAAGTTAGGTTGTTTATTTGATTTTTCTCTTGTTTCTTGAGATAAGCTTGTATTGCTATGAACCTTCCCCTTAGCACTGCTTTTACTGAATCCAGTACGTTTTGGGTTGTCATCTTTTCATTTTCATTTGTTTTTATGCATATTTTGATTTCTTTTTTGATTTCTTCTGTGATTTGTTGGTTATTCAGAAGCGTGTTGTTTAGCCTCCATATGTTTGTATTTTTAATTGTTTTTTTCCTGTAGTTGACATCTAATCTTACCGCATTGTGATCAGAAAAGATACTTGAAATGATTTCAGTTTTTTTGAATTTATCAAGGCTGGATTTATGGCCCAGGATGTGATCTGTCCTGGAGAATGTTCCATGTGCACTTGAGAAAAAGGTGAAATTGATTGTTTTGGGGTGAAATGCTGTATAGATATCAATTAGGTCTAACTGGTCCATTGTACCATTTAAAGTTTGTGTTTCCTTGCTAATTTTCTGTTTGGTTGATCTATCCATAGGTGTGAGTGGGGTATTAAGGTCTCCCACTATTGTGTTACTGTTAATTTTCCTTTTCATGCTTGTTAGCATTTGCCTTCCATATTGTGGTGCTCCTATGTTGGGTGCATATATATTTATAATTGTTATATCTTCTTGGATTGATCCTTTGATCATTATATAGTGTCCTTCTTTCTCTCTTTTCACAGCCTTTATTTCAAAGTCTATTTTATCTGATATCAGTATTGCTATTCCTGCTTTCTTTTGGTCTCCATTTGCATGAAATATCTTTTTTAAGCCCTTCACTTTCAGTCTGTATGTCCCTTGTTTTGAGGTGGGTCTTGTGTAGACAGCTTAAATAGGGGTCTTGTTTTTGTACCCATTCAGCCAGTCTTTGTCCTTTGGTTGGGGCATTCACCCATTTACATTTAAGGTAATTATTGATAAGTATGATCCTATTGCCATTTACTTTGTTGTTTTGGATTCGAGTTTATAAACCTTTTCTGTGTTTTCCCATCTAGAGGTTATCCTTTAGCATTTGTTGAAGAGCTGGTTTGGTGGTGCTGAATTATCTCAGCTTTTGCTTGTCTGTAAAGCTTTTGATTTCTCTTTCATATTTGTTGTAGGTTTTTCTCTTTAATCACTTTAAGTACATCCTGCCGTTCCCTTTTGGCCTGAAGAGTTTCTATTGAAAAATCAGCTGTTATCCTTATGGGAATCCCCTTGTGTGTTATTTGTTGCTTTTCCCTTGCTGCTTTTAGTATTTGCTCTTTGTGTTTGATCTTCATTAATTTGATTAATATGTGTTTTGGGCTCTTTTGCCTTGGGTTTATCCTGTTTGGGACTCTCGGTTTCTTGGACTTGGGTGGCTCTTTCCTTCCCTATTTTAGGGAAGTTTTCAACTATTATCTCCTCAAATATTTTCTGTGGCCTTTCTTTTTGTCTTCTTCTGGGACACCTGTGATTTGGATGTTGAGGCCTTTAACATTGTCCCAGAGATCTCTGAGGTTGTCCTCATTTCTTTTAATTCTTTTTTCTTTTTTCGTCTCTGCTTCATTTATTTCCACCATTCTACCTTCCACCTCACTTATCCTGTCTTCTGCCTCAGTTATTCTACTGTTGGTTCCCTCCAGGGTGCCTTTGATCTCAGTTATTGCATTATTCATTATTGATTGACTCTTTTGTATTTCTTATAGGTTCTTGTTAAACATTTCTTGCATCTTCTCAATTCTTGTCTCTATTTATCTGTAACTCCATTTTGTTTTCAGATTTTGGAACATCTTTACTATCATTATTCTGAATTCTTTTTCAGGTAGACTCCCTATCTCCTCTTCTTTTGTTTAGTTTGGTGGGCATTTATCATGTTCCTTTACCTGCTGAATATTTCTCTGCCTTTTCATCTTGTTTAGATTGCTGTGTTTGGGGTGGCCTTTCTGTATGCTGGAGGTTTGTGCTTTCTCTTTATTGTGGAGGTTGCTTCCTGAAGGTGGGGTTGGACTAGCAGCTTGTCAAGGTTTGCTGGTTAGGGAAGCTTGTGTCGGTGTTCTGGTTGGTGGAGCTGGATCTCTTCTCTCTGGAGTGCAATGAAGTGTGCAATAGTGAATTTTGAGGTGTCTTTGGGTTTGTTGTGACTTTGGGCAGCTAGTATTTTAATGCTCAGGGCTGTGTTCCTGCATTGCTGGAGAAGTAGCATGGTATGTCTTAGTCTGGGACTTGTTGGCTCTTGGGTGGAGCTTGGTTTCAGTGCAGGTATGGCTAGTGGAGGTGATGGAATTCCAGTTGAGCTATTTCAAATCCTGGAAGATGATGCTGTGAAACTGCTGCACTCAGTATGCCAGCACATTTGGAAAACTCAGCAGTGGCCACAGGACTGGAAAGGTCAGTTTTCACTCCAATCCCAAAGAAAGGCAATGCCAAAGAATGCTCAAACTACCACACAATTGCACTCATTTCACGCACTAGAAAAGTAATGCTCAAAATTCTCCAAGCCAGGCTTCAGCAATACGTGAACCATGAACTTCCAGATGTTTAAGCTGGTTTTAGAAAAGGCAGAGGAACCAGAGATCAAATTGCCAACATCCGCTGGATCATGGAAAAAGCAAGAGAGTTCCAGAAAAACATCTATTTCTGCTTTAGTGGATCACAATAAACTGTGGAAAATTCTGAAAGAGATGGGAATACCAGAGCACCTGACCTGCCTCTTGAGAAACCTATATGCAGGTCAGGAAGCAACAGTTAGAAATGGACATGGAACAACAAACTGGTTCCAAACAGGAAAAGGAGTCTATCAAGGCTGTATGTTGTCACCCTGCTTATTTAACTTCTATGCAGAGTACATCATGAGAAACGCTGGGCTGGAAGAAGCACAAGCTGGAATCAAGATTGCCTGGAGAAATATCAATAACCTCAGATATGCAGATGACACCACCCTTATGGCAGAAAGTGAAAAGGAACTCAAAAGCCTCTTGATGAAAGTGAAAGAGGAGAGTGAAAAAGTTGCCTTAAAGCTCAACATTCAGAAAATAAGGATCATGGCATTTGGTCCCATCACGTCATGGGAAATAGATGGGGAAACAGTGGAAACAGAGTCAGATTTTATTTTGGGGGGCTCCAAAATCACTACAGATGGTGACTGCAGCCATGAAATTAAAAGACGCTTACTCCTTGGAAGGAAAGTTATGACCAACCTAGACAGCATATTAAAAAGCAGAGATATTACTTTGTCAACAATGGTCCGTCCAGTCAAGGCTATGGTTTTTCCAGTGGTCATGTATGGATGTGAGAGTTGTACTGTGAAGAAAGCTGAGCTCTGAAGAATTGATGCTTTTGAACTGTGGTGTTGGAGAAGACTCTTGAGAGTCCCTTGGACTGCAAGAGATCCAACCAATCCATTCTAAAGGAGATCAGTCCTGGGTGTTCTTTGGAAGGACTGATGCTAAAGCTGAAACTCCAATACATTGGCCACCTCATGTGAAGAGTTCATTCACTGGAAAAGACTCTGATGCTGGGAGGGATTGGGGGCAGGAGGAGAAGGTGATGACAGGATGAGATGGCTGGATGGCATCATCGACTCGATGGACATGGGTTTGAGTGTACTCCGGACATGACTGAGCGACTGAACTCAACTGAACTGATGGCTTTTGGATGAGCTCTTGTTGATTAATCTTCCCTGGGTCAGGAGTTTTCTGGTGTTCTCAAGTTTTGCATTTAAGTCTCCTGTTTCTGGCTTTCATTCTTATTCTAACAGTAGCCTCAAGACTTCTCCATCTGTACAGCACAGATGATAGAACATCTAAGGATTCTCCATAGTGAGGGATACCCAGAGAAGTTCGCAGAGTTACATGGAGAAGAGAAGAGAGAGGAGGGAGATAGAGGTGACCAGGAGGAGAAGAGGGGGAATCAAAAAGGGAGAGAGCAGTCTAGCCAGTAATCAATTCCCTATGTGCTCTCCACAGTCTGGAACATTCAGAGAGGTTCATGGAGTTACACAGAGAAGAAAAGAGTGAGGAGGAAGATAGAGGTGACCAGGAGGAGACGAGGGGGAGTCAAAAGGGGCAGACCAGTCTAGCCAGTAATCAGTTCCCTATGTGTTCTCCACAGCTTGGAACACCCAGAGAGATTCACAGAGTTAAACAGAGAAGAGAAACGGGAGGGAGAACATAGAGGTGACCTGGGGGAGAAAAGGGAGAGTCCAAAGGGGAGAGAACAATGAAGCCAGTAATCACTCCCCCTAAGCAAAAATGGGTACTGAAGATTAAATTCTTAAAGGTGCAAAATTGATAACAAATACCAAAAAGCAAAGATTAATAATATATAGTAGAGGCTACACTATGAAAAATACAATATTAAAAATACAAAAGAAAATCACAAAAATTATAAAAAATATATGTATGAAATTTGCTTTAAAAATAGGGTCTTTTTTTTTTGCAAGGAAATAGTAGGTTCTAAAAATGAAAATTAATGGAGTAATAAAGAACTTTAAAATTTTTTAAAAATTAAAAAATGATAGTAGTAAAAATATATCTAGGGATTTCTCTAGAGCTGTTGGTGGGCAGTGTGGGGTCAGTTCAGTTTCAGATAGTTCCTTGTTCCAGCTTATATTTTTTCTCAAGGTCTATAGGCCCCTTCCAATGCTTAGTAAGTGCTAACTATAGGCTTTTAATCTGTTGCACCTGTCACTTCGAGAGCAGTTCCCTCTTCTTTGTTTATTTTGGCTTTCTCTGTTTGCAAGTCTCTTCAGTGTCTACTTTCTGCCCTGACACAATGGGGCAAAGGTAGTCTTTTATTTAGGCTCATTTATTCAGTTGTTCTGTGGGGATGGAGGAACACTACAAATATCATTGGTGTGTGTGGGGAGTGCTTGCAGTGTATGGACCATATTTGGTTTGCCCCAGCTCATGTCGTGTGTTCTTTCCCAGTCTATACTGCTCAGGCTCCAGGTTGCTCTGCAGGGGAACTGTCCAAAGCTGGCCCTGGGTTTCATGCACTTCCTGGATCTAAGCTGCTCAGGTTCAGATTCTTGGGTACTCCACAAAGGCACAAAGTTGATTAGGTGTGCGTTTTGTACCCTTCCCAGGTCCGAGCAGCTCAGGCGACCGGGTGCTTGACGAGCACACTGTCCCAGGTCGGGTGTGCTTCTTAATCACCTCCCCGGGTCCTGGCTGCTCGGTTTCCCAGGTTCGCCACAAGAGGGCCATGTCAGGTGTGCCGTGTGTTTCCTCTGGGGCACTGATCTCTGGCTGCGCCCCTCCTGGAAGAGGTCAACCCTCCAGGATCCCAGGAAGACTTAGTTAGCAACTGGGAGTCTGCTCACAGTTGGTGGAGAATGCCATCTCTGGGGCCGAGATTGTCCCTTGCCCTTTGGCTCTGGCTGTCGCCCACCTGCGTCTCTCTCTCCAGCAGGAGGATGGGCTGGTCTGCAGCCGGCTAGCTCTTCTTTGGTATTCTCTCAGTCCTTTGTTCTGTGAGTGGGTCAGCCTGTGCCTTAGGTTAGAGCTTTTTGCGGGAAAGTTCTCTCGCTCTCTCTCTTTTTTTTTTTCTTTGACTATCCCACGTTTGGGTTGCCATCTCACATTAGCTTCCTCAGATTGTCCTCAGGGCATTCAGGTCCAGTCCTTACCCTAAGCATGCAACCCTTGGCCTCCCTGTTCAGCCCCACTTGCTGGTGGCAAACATGAGTGTCTGGGCTACTTCTCCACTGGGAGTTGCAGTTAGGCACATATTCTGCTTTTTTTTCCCTCCTGGTTATGATGCCCTCTGAGATTCCATAACTCCCTACAGATCTGCTGGTGAGAGGGTTTCCTGATGTTTGGAAACTTCTCCTCCTTCACGACTCCCTTCCCAGGACGGATCTCTGTCCCTAACTCTTTTGTCTCTCCTTTTGTCTTTTATATTTTGTGCTACCTCCTTTTGAAGACACCTTTCTGGGTGCCTGGTGTCCTCTGCCAGCATTCAGAAGTTGTTTTGTGGAAGTTGCTCAGCATTCAAATGGTCTTTTGATGAATTTGTTGGGGGCAACGGTGGTCTCCCTGTCCTGTTTCTCCTCCATCTTAGGACTGCCCCCTTGCGATACCACTTTAGATCGAGTCATAAGGGAAGACTTCTGAAGAGGGAGGGTTTTGAGTCAAAATGTCTAAGAGGGCACTCTAGCCTAAGGAACAGCTAGTGTAAAAGCCCTGTAGTGAAAAGAACGTTGGCACTGAAAGGAGGTCAGTATGGCAGAAGTATAGGGAGTAAGGGGAGAGTGCTTTGAAATAAAGTTGGGGAGACAGACCTGGGAAAATGAGCCAGGGTTGAGAGTTTGGATTTTTATTTCAGGTGGAGGAGGAAACCATAAGGGGTGACATTATTTGATTTGTATCATTAAAAATGATTTTGAAAAAAAATGATTTTGGCTGCTGTGAAGATATTAGGATTAAAGTGGGGGGGGGAAGAGGGGACATAGGCAGATTGGCTAGAAAGCTGTTATAGTGGAACAAATAAGAGGCTTGGATTCCTTGGTCTAAGGTACTAATAATTGAGGAGTTGGAAAGACTAGCTAAAGTTAGAAAATGCTTTGGGCCTAGAGCTGATAAAATTTGCTCATCGACACAAATGTTTAGGTGAAGGGTTGAGTGAAAGAGGGGAAATTAAGGATGCTTCCTAGAGTTTTATGTGAGCAACTGAGTGAATGAAGGTGCCTCTACTGAAAGAGGGAAAACTAGGGGAAGAGTTTATCTGTTTCAAAGGCATTGCTGATCAGAAGTTCTGTTTTGGTTGTTGCTAGATTTGAGATCTCTCGTTAGACATTTATATGGAGATCTCAAGTAGGTGGTGCAAGTAAAAGTACAGAATTCTTGGGAGCACTCTGGTGAATATAAAGGATTGGAAATACTGGATTGGCCAAAAAGTTCATTCGAGGCTTTCCCGAATGAACTTTTTGGCCAACCCAGTAGTTCACATATAAAGTCATGGAGTAGCATTTATATGGCATGAATACCACTTCCATTTTCCTGGAAAGCCACCGTCTTTTCTCCTGAACCCAGTTTAGCTTCAGGGAGTACTGCTTCAGGCAGCCACAACCAATCAACTACAGATTGGCTTTCAGAGGAAGCTATAAAACCTGTGTGTCCTTGTGTAAGTCTTACCGACCTGTTTATAAAACTTTTTCTCAGTAGTTTACAAAAATACATAGTCTCAAATTCATATAATTTGACTCTTTTTCATTTTGTTATTCTTTTACTTGTTTTCTTCTGTTAGCAAAAGTAGTACATGTTGATTGTAAAAAAACTCAAATGTTACTGAAATGTACAACTTGTCTATTGAAATATCCTCTTAATCCCACCACTTGGAGATAAGGCAGACAACTTTACTATCTTTAAATCATTTGACGAATGTTTTAGTGCCCACTCTGTGCTAGTTGGTAAACAATGTAGTAGATACCTACCCTAGTAGAGCTTATGTTCTAAGGAGGGTAGATCAATAAAACAGATGAACACGCAGGTAGATAATGTAATGCCACATGATGATAAATTCTATGAAGTAGGTGAAGGGGCTATATTTTAGAAGGATTTGGAAAGTCTTCTGCATGAGGTGACATTTGAGCAGAGACCTTAATACTGCAGGAGGGGAACTTGAGATTAGTCAGAAGAACATTCCAGATAGGGGGAACTTGAAGTAAACACACTGAGAGGGGAGCATGCCTGGCATGTGAGGAACGATGACAGGGGAGGGCAGTGAGCAGGGTAGAGAGCGGCAGGTTCAGTTCAGTTCAGTCCTCAGTTGTGTCCGACTCTTTGTTACCCCGTGGACTGCAGCATGCCAGGCTTCCCTATCCATCACCAACTCCCAGAGTTTGCTCAAATTCATGTCCATTGAGTCGGTCATGCCATCCTACCATCTCTTCCTCTGTCATCCCCTTCTCCTGCCTTCAGTCTTTCCCAGCATCAGGGTGGCGGGTAGGTATATCTAGAATTTGGAGAAGGGGTGAGGTAGAAGATAGAAATTTGGGTGTCCTCCATTTATGTATGGTATTTAAAGCCATGAGATTGGATGAGTTTGCCCAGAGAATGAGTATAGACAGAAGAAGCCTGAGGACTGAGCTCTAGGGGAGATGGGGAACAGGAGGCAACTCCAGCAGAGGAGAGTAAAGTGGAGTGGCCAGTGAGGTGGGAAGAAAGTCATAAGCATGCCTTGCTTTAGGAGCCATGTAAAGAAAGTGTTTTAAACAAGAAGGAATGATTAACCCTGTTAAATGCTG
The DNA here is from genome assembly GCF_029378745.1 of Bos indicus. Classification (NCBI taxonomy): domain Eukaryota; kingdom Metazoa; phylum Chordata; class Mammalia; order Artiodactyla; family Bovidae; genus Bos; species Bos indicus. The sequence goes on along the minus strand of NC_091762.1, from coordinate 42,772,077 downwards.
TGGGGCTGATAATTGGTAACTTAGATAAGATGCCCAGAAGAGTGATGAAAATGAAAGCCTGATCAGAGTAGCTTTAAGAGAGCTTGGCAGAGAAGAAACAGAGATAACTGTAGTCAACCGCTTTTCAAAGCTCTTTACTGTAAAGGGGAGCAGAGCAGCATGACTTCTGGCAACACTGAAGTCTCACTGTGAGATCACTAAATCTCACTGTGAGATTTGTGGTCATGAATTTAAAGTGAAAATAACCAGCAGTTGTATGTTGTTGTTTTTTTTTCCCCCCTACTCTTGTTTAGCTACTTGGTAAAAAGTATAGAGTAGGCAGAGAATTGGATTTAAAAGGTTTTGGATTTTGTTGGATGAGTACTGACAGAGTGAGAAAGGAGCAAGGCAGGGTGGGAAACTTAAGATTTAAAGGTAATAATAGATTCTTAAGGTAAAAGTGATAGAAGTGGACTGGATTGGAGTTCTGAGAAGTGTTAGGTAGGATGGATTAGGGGAAGAAATCCAGAAGTAGGAAGGTTTGTGAGATGCTTGAAACTGAGATCTTAAGATCTAGGTCTGATCTTAGGGGTGGATTCAGCAAAGGATCATCATACAAAGCTAAATGTTGGAATGCATTGTTCACATGGATATTTAATAGAGTAATGAAAAGGATAGAGGTAGAAAGAGAATAATCCTGTTGCTAAACTCTTTAGTGTCTGAAGAAGAGCTATAAAGAATTGTATCTCTGTTAATTAGGATGGGTAGAGGGTGGGGGTTCCCTGGTGGCTCAGATGGTAAAGTATTTGCCTGAAGTGCTGGAGACCTGGGTTCAATTTCTGGGTTGGGAATATCCCCTGGAGAAGGGAATGGCTACCCACTCTAGTATTCTTGCCTGGAAAATTCCATGGACAGAGGAGCCTGGAGGGGTACAGTGTATAGGGTTGCAAAGAGTTGAACACAGCTGAGCACACACACTAAGAGAGAAAGAGAAAGCGTGGAATAATCTGATGGTGTGGGCCTTAAAGGAGCTGTGATGGGGGGTGTGGGAGGAACAGTTGTAGTGATAAGTGAGGAGGACATTTACCTCCCGACAAGCCTCGGTAGTGCAGGAAGTATGGAAGAGAAAATGCTGTGGGGAAGATTTCCTCAGGCGATACCCAGTTTTCAGGTAGAGCTGCTGCTGCTGCTAAGTCACTTCAGTCGTGTCCGACTCTGTGCGACCCCATAGACGGCAGCCCACCAGGCTTCCCCGTCCCTGGGACTCTCCAACCAAGAACACTGGAGTGGGTTGCCATTTCCTTCTCCAATGCATGAAAGTGAAAAGTGAAAGTGAAGTCGCTCAGTCATGTCTGACTCTAGCGACCCCATGGACTGCAGCCCACCAAAGCTCCTCCATCCACGGGATTTTCCAGGCAAAAGTACTGGAGTAGGGTGCCATTGCCGCAACATGCTATGGCTCTTCAGAGGAGAGACTGACTATTTAAGGAAATCGCATGTTTAAAAGTAGTTTTCAAAAAAAAAAAAAGTAGTTTTCTAAAATTTTGAAAGTAGTTATGTTGATAAACTTGGTAAAAATATAAAAAAGAATAAGAAAAAAATTATAGTTCCATTAGCCAAGAGAACCATGTTAATTTAAAAGCTACATAAATCTGTAGCCTGATGTTTGATTTGCTTAACTAAAAGGGGCACCTGTGCATTATGGGAAAAAATATATAAACAGGATGCAGAAAAAAGGTTTGTTACTGGTGTGGTATTTTTGAAGCCTTGCTGGAGTTTTTTGTTTTTTTTATTTTTTTTCCCTCAAAATCAGTTTTCTGCAACTAACAAAAGTTATTATCTCGTGGTGCTCTGTGACTTTCACTGAAATCATTTATAAATACAAAGAAAAGCTTCTTTAATAAAATAAATTGTCTTTTTGTTAGATGTAAAAGTATTTCAAATAATATGTTTATTATCATATAGAAGAAAATATAGCCCAACTTTTAGAAGCAAACTGAAGTTATAGGCCTTAGAAATGACAAGTAATGGCATAAATTGAGGTCTGCAATGGAAAGATTGTGCAATAATGAATTAAATTTATAAATTCCAAATTCTGAATGATTATCTAGATGATTATCATTGTACATGAATACAGGATTTGGATCAGATACTAATTTTGATAAAGCTTGTTGATCTTGTGGTTAAATAGGTAATTATTTGTAGCCTATATTAAATTTAATAAACATTTTTTTAAAAACAAGTATCTACCATATTCTCAAATAGTTTAATATATATGAGAAGTTACAGATTTTTTTTCAAGAATGGTTTTGGGTGTTGCCTAACAATTTCCTTTGCGGTTTGTCTTTCAAGTGGTTATAATTTGTGAACTGTACTTTTGAAGGCTAAGATAAAGGTAAACAGTTCCCCAAGAAAAAGTACCCATTTTGTAAAATTGAACAGATGGGAATTAACACATAGTAATTGTATTTTTTAATTATATGTAAAACCATTAGAGCATTTGTAAATACTGATTGATCTAACAGCTTTTCTCATGCAGCATTCTTGCAGAGAATTCCCTAATGCCCTGAAGTATCCATTTGTATGTAATTATTATTAATAACTTCTCACCTACACATCTAGGAAAGTACTGGATATGAAGTATGTTGTCATTAGTTGTTAAGTTGTGTTGGACTCTTGGTGATCCCATAGACTATAGCTCACCAGGCCTCTGTCTGTGGGATTTCTCAGGCAAGAATACTGGAGTGAGTTGCCATTTCCTTCTCTAGGGGATCTTCCTGACCAGGGATTGAACCTATGTCTCCTGCATTGCAGGCAGATGCTTTACCACTGAGCCACCAGGGAAGCCCTGTACTACACTTGATGGAATTGAGAATAGTCACTCAAATCATTTTGTGTGTTCAGTGGTTCAGAGGAGAAATCCTAATTAAGAAAGGCTGGTAGACAGTCTTAGAAATACTAGAAGGAGTAGAGCAACTATGATAATGTGTTAATGATCATAAACCAATAACATTAGAGAAGAGAAAGTATTTGAGCCTGAAAAACTAGGAAGAAGAGATTATTCTTTTATGTAAAATATATTTATTTAAACCTCCTAAGAATCAGTGGAAAAACTGACAGTTTAGTAAAGTTACAGATACAAAATTAATATACAAAGTTAGTACACTTGGTGTGTGCTCAGTCATATATGTAACTTTTTGTGGCCCCATGGACTGTAGCCCACCAGGCTCCTCTGTCCATGGAATTTTCCAGGCGAGAATACCGTAGTGGAAGATCTTTCCAACACAGGGATCTATATATATAAGCAAAATCCAGTTGAATGATACAATTAAAGAGAAGACACCTTTTCAGTAGCAATAACAAAGACAATCTAGAGATAAAATGTATAAAACTTGTAGGAGAAAAAGTTTAAACACTTCTGAAAAACACCAAGGTAGACCTTCAGAATCTTTTTTTGTTCAGTTATGGTGTTTTTGAAGAGTCAACATTATAAACACATTAATTCTTACTTTATTTATAAATTTTAAACTATTCTAATAGAAATACCAACAGATTAAATGCAGAGTTCCAAAAAATAACCAGAAGAGACAAGAAGGCCTTCAATGAATGGTGCTTAATAATAGAAGAAAACAACAAAAGGAGAAAGACTAGAGATCTCTTCAGGAAAATTGGAAACATCAAGGGAACATTCCACCCAAAGATGGGCAAAATAAAGGATAAAGATGGTAGAGACCTAGCTGACGAGATCAAGAAGAGATGGAAAGAATACACAGAAGAACTGTATAAAAAAGGTCTTAATGAGCCAGATTGCTACAATGGTGTGGTTAGTCTTCCTGAGTCAGACATTCTGGAGTGCAGAGTAGGTGGGCTGTAAGAAACACTGCTGTTAATAAAGCTAGTGGATGCGATAAAATTCCAGCAGAACTATTCAGATCCCTAAAGGATGATGCTATTAAGATTTTGCATTCATTATGTCAGCAAATCTGGAAGACCCAGCAGTGGCCACAGGACTGGAAAAGGTCCTCATCCCAATTTCCAAGAAGGGTAGTACCAAAGAATGTGCTAACCATCAGGCAATAGCATTGATCTCTCATGCTAGTAAGGTCATGCTTAAAATCTTGCATGCTAGGCTTCAGGATTATGTGAACCAAGAACTTCCAGTTGTCCCAGCTGGGTTTAGAAAAGGAAGAGGAACCAGAGATCGAATTGCCAACATTTGCTGGATTATAGAGAAAGCAAGGGAATTTCAGAAAAACATCTATCTCTGTTTCATCAACTATGCTAAAGCATTTGACTGAGTGGATCATGACAAACTGTGGAAAGCTCTTAGAGAGATGGGAATAACAGACCATCTTACCTGTCTCCTAAGAAACCTGTATGCGGGTCAAGAAGAGCAGTTTCCTGTATGGAACTGATTGTTTCAAGATCAAGAAAGGAGTACGACAGGGCTGTCTGCTGTCACCGTTTGTTCAACCTATATGCTGACCACATCATGAGAAATACCAGGCTGGATGATTTATAAGCTGAAATCAAGACAGGCAGGAGAATCATCAACAACCTCAGATATGCAGATAATACCACTCTAATGGCAGAAAGCTAAGAGGAACTAAAGAGCCCCTTGATGAGGGTGAAGGAGAAGAATGAAAGAGCTGGCTTAAGACTAAATATTAAAAAAAAACTAAGGTCATGGCATCTGGCCGCATTATTGCATGGCAAATAGAAAGGGAAAAGGTGGAAGTAGTGATATTTCCTCTTCTTGGGCTCCAAAATCACTGCAGACACTGACTGCAGCCATGAAAACAGAAGATGATTGCTTCTTGGCAGGAAAGCGATGACAAACCTAGACAGTGTATTAAAAAGCAGAGAAACATTACTCTGCCGACAAAGGTTCGTATAGTCAAGGCTATGGTCTTTCCAGTGGTTGCGAGAGCTGGACTGTGAAGAAGGCAGAATGCCAAAAAATTGATGCCTTCGAATTGTGGTGCTGAAGAAGACTCCTGAAAGTCTCTCAGATAGCAAGGAGATCAACCCAGTCAATCTGAAGGGACATCAACCCAGAATATTCACTGGAAGGAATGATGCTGAAGCTGAAGCTCCAGTATTTTGGTCATCTGATATGAACAGATGACTCCTTGGAAAAGTCCCTGTTGCTGGGAAAGATTGAGGGCAGAAGGAGAAGAGGGTGTCAGAAGATGAGATGGCTGGACAGCACTTCCAATGCAATGAACACAAACTTGGGCAAACTCTGGGAGGTGGTGAGGGACAGGGAGGCCTGGCCTGCTGCAGTCCATGGGGTCACAAAGGGTTGGACACGACTTAGGTGACTGAGCAACAGCAACAACAACTTGGTGTTTTTGAAGAGTCAAAAAAATTTTTTAGAGAGGAGGTGATAAAAGTTGATCTTAAAGTTTATAAGGAAAAACAAGCAGGAGGAATAGTCAAGAAAACCTTGGAAAAGATATAAAGTCCTTAAAATAGTGAGATGGAGCAGGTTAGAATTATAGAAGTAGATTTATCTGCAGATAATAGGGATAAAGGCAGCATTTTGAGTCAGTGGGGAAAAGATGGGCTTTTTTTTAATAACTGGATAATGATATGGAAAAGACAAATTGGAATTGTACTTCATACTCTATACCAGATAAATCTAAATGGATTGGAGTTCTAAAGGTAAAACACAAACTCAACATCTGAATTACTTTTACAGCATGAGTTTGTTAGGGGAATAGCTATGACTCAAAACCTAGAATCAGTGAGAGAAAAGATTGATGAATTGAGTAGCATTTAAAAAGAAAAAAGAGCACCATGAGGGAGGTCAAAAAGGGTAATAAACTGGGATACATATTTGCCACTTACATCATAAAGGACTAATCCCCCTGATATAGACAGAGCTCTTAAAATTAAATTTAAAAAATTAAAAGCTTGAAAGAAAAATGAGCAAAAGTATAAATTCATTTAGTTCAGAGGAAAAGAAATACAAATGACTTTTAAATGGGTAAAAGTAGTTTAGCCTCACTCATAAAAAAAGAAATGTAAACTAAAACTTCATTGTAATGTTACTTCTCTCCAATCAGATGAATAATTATTCAGAAACTTGCATAATATTTGTCACGGGCATAGGTAAAATAAGTATTCTGATACATTGCTGATAGAAGTGAGAGTGGTACTATCTTTGTGGAGAGAACTTTAACAAACATCTATCATAATGTATGTTTACCTTTGATTAACCAATCCTACTTCTGGGAATGTATCCTAAAGATAAATTGGCAAAAATCTATAAAGATTTATTTTTAAGGCCATTCTTTGTGGCTTTATGTGCTTTGGAAAGAATACAAATGTACATTAGTAAGGGAATTCTCTGCATCCCCTAAAAAAGGGGTGGGGGGTCTTCCCTGGTGGCTCAAGACAGTAAAGAATCTGTCTGAAATGCGGGAGACCTTGGCTGGGGACATCCCCTGGAGGAGGGTATGGCAACCCACTCCAGTATTCTTGCCTAAAGAATCCCCATGGATAGAGGAGTCTGGCAGGCTACAGTCCATGGGGTCACAAAAAGTTGGACATGACTAAGTGACTAAGCACACACACACACACACACACACACACACACACACAAGAATGGGGGGCCAGGGAAGTAAAATCAGCAAGATGGCAGAATAGGAAGCCCTAGATTCTCTTTCCTCCATGGAGACTTAACTGAGCAAACTGACAAAATAGCCCTGTGAGAAATCCAGGAACTAGTTAAAAGGTTTCTGCACACTAGGCTAATGAAATCTAACCACATGGAAGCTTGATTGGAAATTCATGGCACTTCCTACTTTCCTGCACGTGGTAGACTGTTTGGGAAGTAGCCCACAATCCCCATATTCTTCCAGGGCAGGAAAAGGAGTTTAATATAAACTCACTTTTAGCAGGGTTGCCTGAGAGGTTTGCCTTGCTTGTATTCAAGTACTGACCAAAATGGGTGCCTGCTTAGGTTGCTGTTGATACTGTTCAGTTGTTAAATCATGTCTGACTCTCTCAGACACTATGGACTGTAGCCTACCAGGCTCTCTGTCTATGGTATTTACCAGGCAAGAATACTGGAATGGGTTGCTATTTCCTTCTCCAGGGGGTCTTCCCTATCCAGGGAGCCAACCCAATCTTCTGGGTAAGCATTTACCACTGAGCTGCCTGGGAAGATGGGGATACAGTACCACAGACAGACACTAGGTGGAACCCCAGGACTGTGACTTACTGCAGGTCCAGGAGGCAGCAGTATTACAGATGGACACCAGGAGGAGCTCACGAGTAGGAGCCAGCTACTTTTTCAAACAGAAGATTACATGCACAAGCTCAGAGAGGGCACATACCAGAAAACACTTGAGAATTCAGAATCTCCAGCCAGGTTATGCAGAGAAAGTCCTCCCTGTGTGAAATCTGACCACAAAGTCTGGAAAGTTGACTGATTCTTCAGATGCTGAAATCCCAACAATGAAAAATAAGACATATAAAGAAACAGCCAACCATGGAAACAATTAGATATCCAGAAACTAGACTCAATAAAAGGAGACATATGAATTGCCAGGTAAAGAATTAAAAATTACTGTCATAAAGATGCTCATTTAATTTTTTAAAAGCACAGGTAGACACTAAACAAAATCAGGAAAATGGTGCATGAACAAAATGGGAATATCATCAAAGAGACAGAAATGGACAAGAGCCAAACAAAAGAAGAAACAAATTAAAAATTTTACTGGAGGCCTCAGCAGCAGATGTGACCAGGCAAAAGATAGAATCAGTGAATTTGAAGGCAGGACTTAAAAAAATTATTGAGGCAGAAGAACATAAAAAAGAAGCAAAAAAAAAAAAAAGTAGGGGTGGGAATCCTGGAGGGTTTACAGATAAGCAGAATAATATATATGCATTGTGGATTGTGGGTCCCAGAAAGTAAAGAAAAAAGGGGGCAAAATACCTATTCAAAGAAACTGTGGGTGAAACTTTCCCACATCTGAGAAGAAAAGTGAATATAGAAACTCAAGAAATGTAAAGAACTTCAACTAGGATAAACATAAAAATATAGAAGCCCACACTGAGACACATCATAATCAAACTGTCAGAGGTTATATATAAAGTAAGGATCTTGAAAGGAGAAAGAGAAAAGCAGCTTGTCACATGCAATGATAACCACAAAGGAAATATTTATAGAATATATGCAAAGGGAAATGAGAAGGAAATCAAAACATATCACTACAAAAAAATCAATAAAACACAAAGGAAGACAGCAAAAGAGGGGAAAGAGACGAAAAAGCTAAAGATAGAAAACTGAACAAAGTGATAATATTAAGTCCTTTCATGCCAGTAATTACTTTATAGGTAAAGGGAGTAAGCATATTAATTCAAAGGCTGAATTGACTGGCTGAATGAATGGATTTTTTTTAAAAACAAGATTCATCTTTATTCTGCCTACAAGAGATTCACTATAGATATAAGGACTCAAAGAGACTAAAAGTGAAAAAGTAGGAAAAGATACTTTATACAAACAGGAGTCTAAAGAGAGCAGTGGTAGCCATACTTAATATTAGCCAGAACAGACAACCAAAACTGTCACAAGAGAGAAAGAAGAAAATTATAAGGATAAAAAGGTCAGTTCACCAGGAAGATACAACATTTGTAAGTATCTATGCTGCTAACATGAGATCTCATGAATATATAAATCAAACACTGATGAAGAGATGGGAAGAAATATAGTAAGAAACTTCAGTACCTTAGGGCAACTAGGAAATAAACCAATCAGTCATTAGAGGATCAATAAGCAAAGAGAAGACTTTAACACTATGGACCAGTTGGGACTAACAGGTTGTTGCTGGGCCTAACCTAACTATGGCAGAATACACATTCTTCTCAAGTGTATGTGGAACATTCTCCCAAAAAGATGACACATCATGTCACAAAAGAGGTCCTAACAGTGTAGAACGTTGAAACTATATGAAATATCTTCTCTGACCACAGTGGAATTAAACTGGAAATCAATAGCAAAAGGAAAGCAAGAGCATTAAAAAAATATGTGGAAATTAACACACTCTATAACAACCAATGGGTCAAAGAACAAATCACAAGAGAATTCAGAAAATACATGGAGACAAATGAAAACAAAAACACAACATATCAAAATGTATGGAATTCAGCAAAACCTGTACAAAGAGGGAAGTTCATAGCTATAAACGCATGCATTAAAAAATAAAAAGATCTCAAGTCAACAATCTAACCTTAAACCTTACAACTCAAGGAACTAGAAAAAGAACAACAAACTAAATTCAAAGTCAGGAGAAGGAAGGAAACAATAAGGTTAGAGCAGAGACAAATACAATAAGAATAGAAAAATAATAGGAAAAAGTCAACAACACCTAGAGTTAGTTTTTTGAAAAGATCAAGAAAATTGACAGAACTTTCCTAAACCAACTAAGAAAAAGAAAGAGACTCAGTTATCTAAAATAAGAAAGAGGGAATATTACAACTGATATCAGAGAGATAGAAAGAATTGTAAGAGATTGCTATGGATAATTATATGCCAACAAATTGGATAACCTATGAGAAACTGCTAAATTTCTAGAAGCATGCAACCTACCAAGGCTGAATCATGAAGAAATTTTAAAAATCTGAACAAACCTATTATTAGTGAGAAGATTAAAGCAGTAATCAAAAACCTTTCAACAAAGAAAAGACCATGATTAGATGGTTTCACTGGTGAATTCTACCAAAAATTTAAAGAAATATTAGCACCGGTTTTTTCACACTATTTCAAAGATTTGAAGCAAAGAGAAGGCTCCCAAACTCATGAGGCCAGTGTTAACCTGATACTGATATCAGATAAAGACACAACAAGAAAACTATAGATCAGTATCCTTGATGAGTGTTGACTTAAAAATCCTAAGCAAAACAGAAGGCAAATCAAATTCAACAGCATATAAAAAGGATCATACATTGTAACTAGGGGAGATTTATACTTGGAAAATAAGGATGGTTCAACACATGAAAATCAGTCAGTATAATACACCACAAGAGTAGAATGAAGGAAGAAAGGATGTATTCATCTTGAAACAATGCAGAAAAGCAACAAAAGTAAACACCTTTTCGTGATTAAAAACACTCATCAAACCAAGAATAGAAGGAAATTACCTCAACGTAATAACAGCCATATAGGAGAAACTAAACCTGGGGAAAACTGAACACTTTTCCTCTAAGATCACGAACAAGGCAAGGATGCCCAATTTTCCCACTTGGTTGGTTCAGTCACTCAGTCGTGCCTGACTCTTTGCGACCCCATGAATAGCAGCACGCCAGGCCTCCCTGTCCATCACCAACTCCCAGAGTCTACTCAAACTCATGTCCATTCAGTCGGTGATGCCATCCAGCCATGTCATCCTCCATCATCCCTTCTCCTCCTGCCCCCAATCCCTCCCAGCATCAGGGTCTTTTCCAATGAGTCAACTCTTTGCATCAGGTGGCCAAAGTATTGGAGTTTCAGCTTTAGCATCTGTCCTTCCAAAGAACACCCAGGACTGATCTCCTTTAGGATGGACTGGTTGGATCTCCTTGCAGTCCAAGGAATTCTCAAGAGTCTTCTCCAACACCACAGTTCAAAAGCATCAATTCTTCGGCGCTCAGCTTTCTTCACAGTCCAACTCTCACATCCATACATGACCACTGGAAAAACCATAGCCTTGATAGATGGACCTTTGTTGGCAAAGTAGTGTCTCTGCTTTTGAATATGCTACCTAGGTTGGTCTTAACTTTCCTTCCAAGGAGTAAGCATCTTTTAATTTCATGGCTGCAGTCACCATCTACCGTGATTTTGGAGCCCCCCAAAATAAAGTCTGACACTGTTTCCCCATCTATTTCCCATGAAGTGGTGGGACCGGATGCCATGATCTTTGTTTTCTGAATGTTGAGCTTTAAGCCAACTTTTTCACTCTCCACTTTCACTTTCATCAAGAGGCTTTTGAGTTCCTCTTCACTTTCTGCCATAAGGGTGGTGTCATCTGCATATTTGAGGTTATTGATATTTCTTCCGGCAATCTTGATTCCAGCTTGTGTTTCTTCCAGCCCAGCGTTTCTCATGATGTACTCTGCATATAAGTTAAATAAGCAGGGTGACAATATACAGCCTTGACGTACTCCTTTTCCTATTTGGAACCAGTCTGTTGTTCCATGTCCAGTTCTAACTGTTGCTTCCTGACCTGCATACAAATTTCTCAAGAAGCAGATCAGGTGCTCTAGTATTCCCATCTCTTTCAGAATTTTCCACAGTTTATTGTGATCCACACAGTCAAAGGCTTTGGCATAGTCAGTAAAGCAGAAATAGATGTTTTTCTGGAACTCTCTTGCTTTTTCCATGATCCAGTGGATGTTGGCAATTTGATCTCTGGTTCCTCTGCCTTTTCTAAAACCAGCTTAAACATCTGGAAGTTCATGGTTCACGTATTGCTGAAGCCTGGCTTGGAGAATTTTGAGCATTACTTTACTAGCGTGTGAGATGAGTGCAATTGTGCAGTAGTTTGAGCATTCTTTGGCATTGCCTTTCTTTGGGATTAGAATGAAAACTGACCTTTTCCAGTCCTGTGGCCACTGCTGAGTTTTCCAAATTTGCTGGCATATTGAGGGCAGCACTTTCACAGCATCATCTTTTAGGATTTGAAATAGCTCAACTGGAATTCCATCACCTCCACTAGCTTTGTTCATAATGATGCTTTCTAAGGCCCACTTGACTTCACATTCCAGGATGTATGGCTCTAGGTGAGTGATCACACCATCGTGATTATCTGGGTCATGAAGATCTTTTTTGTACAGTTCTTCTGTGTATTCTTGCCACCTCTTCTTAATATCTTCTGCTTCTGTTAGGACCATACCCTTTCTGTCCTTTAAAAAGCCCATCTTTGAAGAAATGTTCCCGTGGTATCTCTAATTTTCTTGAAGAGATCGCTAGTCTTTCCCATTCTGTTGTTCTCTTCTATTTGTTTGCATTGATTGCTGAGGAAGGCTTTCTTCTCTCTCCTTGCTATTCTTTGGAACTCTGCATTCAGATACTTATATCTTTCCTTTTCTCCTTTGCTTTTTGCTTCTCTTCTTTGCACAGCTATTTGTAAGGCCTCCTCAGACAGCCATTTTGCTTTTTTGCATTTCTTTTCCATGGGGATAGTCTTGATCCCTGGCTCCTGTACAGTGTCACGAACCTCATTCCATAGTTCATCAGGCACTCTGACTATCAGATCTATGGTATCTTTTTGCAGAACTAGATTTTTTAAAATCCTAAAACTTGTGTGGAATAAGGAGAGACTGTGAATAGCCAAAACAACCTCAAGAGAGAAGAACAAAGTTGGAGGCCTCCCAGTCCCTGATTTCAAAATGTACACCAAAGCAACAGTGATTGAGATGGTGTGGCCTGGCATAAAGACAGAGATGGAGAGCAGTAAGGTGAATAGAGAGCCCAGTAATAAATGTTTGCATATAAATAGCCAAATGATTTTTGCTAAGAGTGCCTAGACTACACAATGGGGATAAAGCAGTCTTTTCAACAAATGGTTTTGGAAAAACTGGATATCAACACGCAAAAAATGAAATTGGACCTTTACACCACAATAAAAAATTAAACTCAAAATGGATTAAAGACTTCAAACATATGATCTAAAACTATTAAAACTCTAGGCAAAAACATAGAAAAGTTTTAGGATATTGGTGTTTGGAGTGATTTTTTTTTTTTTTTTTTGATGGAAACCAAAGAAGACAGGCAACAAAATAAAAAATAGACAAGTTGGACTTTACCTAACTTAAGAACTTCTGCTCTTCAAAAGAAACATTTGGCAGAGTAATTTTTGGAACTGTCAAAGTCAGTTTATGGAATTGAAGCAAACAATTGCAAATCATATATCTTGTAAGATGTTAATATTCAGACTATATAAGAAGGTCTACAACTGAACAGCAAAGTAAACCAATTTAAAAAGAAGCAAAGGATTTTAATAGACATTTCTCTAAAGATTTATACCTGCCAATAAGCCCGTGAAAAGATGCTCAATATTGCTAATAAATAGGGAAATGCAAATCCAAATGACAAGACATCACCTTACACCCATCAGGATGCCATGCTGTGCTTAGTTGCTCAGTCCTGTCCGACTCTTTGTGACCCCATGGACAGAGGACCCTGCTGGGCTACAGTCCATGGGGATTCTCCAAGCAAGAATACTAGAGTGAGTTGCCATGCCCTCCTCTAGAGGATCTTCCCAACCCAGGGATTCAACCCAAGTCTCCCACAATGCAGGTGGATTCTCTACCTTCTGAGCCACCAGGGAAACCCATGAATACTGGAGTGGGTAGCCTATCCCTTGTCCAGGGGATTTTCCTGACCCAGGAATCAAACTGGGGAATCCTGCATTACAGGTGGATTCTTTACCAGTTGAGCTACCATGGAAGCCCACCCATCAGGTTGTCCCCTATCAAAAGAATAAATAATACCTGTAGGCAAGGATGTGGAGAATTTGGAGCCTTTGTTTACTTTTGGAAGGAATGTAAAATGGTGCAGCCATTGTAGAAATTAGTATCCATGTTCTTCAGAAAGTTGAAAGTAGAGTTATCATATAACCTAGCAATTCCATTTCTGGGTACATGTCCAAAAGAACTCAGAGGAGGATTGCAAAGAGATACTCATGCCCGTGTTCATTGCAGCATTATTCACAATAGATAAGAGGTAGAAGTAACCCACATCTCCATCAACAGATGAATGTATAAAGAACATGTGGTATATACATATAGTATAATATTATAAGCCTTTAAAAAGAAGGAGATTCTGTCATACACGTCATCATGAAACTTCAGGACATTAAACTAAATAAGCCAGTCACAAAGAGCAAATATTGTATGAGTCGAATTATATTGACATATATAAAGTAGTCAGAAATATGGAAACAGAGTAGAAGGATGTTGCCAAGGGTTGGGAGCAGGAGGGATGGGAAATATAGTGTTTAATGGGTAAAGAGTTTTAGTGTTGCAACATGAAAAAAGTTCTAGAGATCTTTTGTACGACAGTGTTACTTGACACTATAACAAAAAAGAATAAGGAAGATCTCTATATGATTCAGTTCAGTTCAGTCTCTCAGTTGTGTCCAACTCTTTGTGACCCCATGGACTGCAGCACACCAGGCTTCCCTGTCCATCTCCAACTCCTGGAGCTTGTTCAAACTCATGTTCATCAAGTAGATGATACCATCCAACCGTCTCATCTGCTGTACCCTTCTCCTCCCGCCTTCAATCTTTCCCAGCATCAAGGTCTTTTCCAATGAGACAGTTCTTTGCATCAGATGGCTAAAGTATTAGAGTTTCAGCTTCAACATCAGTCCTTCCAGTGAATATTCATGGCTGATTTCCTTTAGGATGGATTGGTTTGATCTCCTTGCAGTCCAGGAGACTCTCGAGTCTTCTCCAATACCACAGTTCAAAAGCATCAATTCTTCAGTGCTCATCTTTCTTTATAGTCCAATTCTCACATCCATACACGACTACTGGAAAAACCATAGCTTTGACTAGATGAACCTTTGTTGGTAAAGTAATGTCTGCTTTTTAATACGCTGTCTAGGTTTGTCTTAACTTTGCTTCCAAGGAGCAAGCGTCTTTTAATATCATGGCTGCAGTCACAATCTGCAGTGATTTTAGAACCCAAAGATATAAAGTCTCTCACTGTTTCCCCCATAGTTTCCCCATCTATTTGCCATGAAGTGATTGGACTGAAAGTCATGATCTTAGTTTTCTGAATGCTGAGTTTTAAGGCAACTTTTTCAGTCTCCTCTTTCACTTTCAATCAAGAGGCTCTTTAGTTCTTCTTTGCTTTCTGCCATAAGGGTCATGTCATCTGCGTTATCTGAGGTTATTAATATTTCTCCTGATAATTTTGATTCCAGCTTGTGTTTCATCCAGCCTGGCATTTTGCATGATGTACTCTGCATATAAGTTAAATAATCAGGGTGACAATATACAGCCTTGACATATTCCTTTCCTATTTGGAACCAGTCTGTTGTTCCATGTCCAGTTTTAACTGTTGCTTCTTGACCTGCATACAGATTTCTCAGGAGGCAGGTCAGATGGTCTGGTATTCCCATTTCTTTAAGAATTTTCCACAGTTTGTTGTGATCCACGCAGTCAAAGGCTTTGGCGTAGTCAATAAAATAGAAGTAGTTGTTTTTCTGGAATTCTCTTGCTTTTTCAATGATCCAGTGAATGTTGGCAATTTAATCTCTGGTTCCTCTGCCTTTTCTAAATCCAGCTTGAACATCTGGAAGTTCACAGTTCACATATTGTTGAAGTCTGGCTTGAAGAATTTTGAGCATTACATTGGTAGCCTGTGAGATGAGTGCAGTTTGCGGTAGTTTGAGCATTCTTTGGCATTGCCTTTCTTTGGGATTAGAATGAAAACTGACCTTTCCAGTCCTGTGGCCACTGCTGAGTTTTCCAAATGTGCTGGCATATTGAGTGCAGCACTTTCATAGCATCATCTTTTAGGATTTCAAATAGATCAACAGGAATTCCATCACCACCACTAGCTTTGGTAATGAGGCATTGTTTTCAAGCTATACTGTTAAGAAAACAAAATAGCATTTGATATGTAGCACCTGATATATAAGAGTACAGCATAAGACAGGTTAAATGTAGCACTTTATCTTTTCCATAAGGAAAGATGCATATATAATCTGCATGTTCACAGAACAAATTGAAAACGAATATAAGAAATATAGTTACCTCTAGACTGAGGAAGGGATTAGAAATGAGGCTTATATGTTTAATATACTTTTGACTTTGGAATCATAGACATTTTTAGCCTTTAAAAAAGTAAATTTTAAAAGGTTGAAAGTACGTTGAGTTTTTTTAACTCTTAATTTATACCTACCAAAAGAAAAAATATTACTCCCTTTTGATTATACATTTTCAATGTTCATTGTTAATTTACGTGTAATTACTTTGAAATTCTCCACCACTAGGTATGGCCTGCACTTAAGTTGCTCTGTTCTCTCGCTTAATTTATCCTTTGAAAACATGATTTCTACTCCTACCTCAGCAGCTAAATATTTTAAAGTAGTCAGCCTCCAGTGTAGCAGTGTAGCAATTAGAAATCTACTTTGAGATATTTAATATACTCCCACGGTGATATTTTAGGTGTAATTTGGATAAGCAAATAAAGGTACTTTTTCCTTTGCTTTTCATTTCCTATGTTAGATTTGCTTCCCACAGACATCTGACTTTGAAAGTTATCATTGAGTATGGGCACAGAACAGAAAGTAGGTGTCAGGGTTTGCTTCTGTTCAGCTTTTGACTGTACCAGTCACCTCTCAGATGGCAGAAGACTTTCATATTTTTATTACCATTCATCTTTTCCTGAGCTTAAATTTCTTTTTATGATCCAGGCCTTCAATACACTTTGAAGGCCAGCTTCTCCAAAAGTCAGAGCTCTCCTTTAGGTAGAGGTGCCTTGGGAGCACTAACAGAGCCACCTTGATGACTTAATTAGAAGTCTTACCGAGCAGTTGAGAGTGTTTACTTCTGAGCATAGCTGCCTGGGTTCAAATCCTGTTTCGACCTTTTGTCTGTGTGACCTTGGGCAAGTCACTTAACCTCAGTTTTTAATCTTGAAAGTGGAAATGACAGTTAACGTTTACCTCATAACTTGTTATATGTGGACTAAGTTAAGATACATTAAGTCTAGACCAGCCCTGCCACTTGGCAGGCATTGTGTAAGTGTTAACTGCTTAACCTGGAAGTAGCTAGACACAGTTTAGCTCAGATTACTAATAGCCTTATTGAACCTAGGTATTGATCAACACCCTGGTCCCATTCCTTTTAAGATTTTTCTCACTGATCTTAAGGCCTTTTTGTTTTGAGTTAAAACTTGCAATTGCTGAAGCCATTTAATAATAAGTCGGTTTTGATAGTATTAATATATAAATATTTCTTGCCGTCTCATCTGGTTTTTGAAATAAAGTCCTGTCTCTTCACCATTTTTTAAATGGCAGATTTCCTTAAAGAGCTTCATCTCCTGCCTTTGTCCATGTTAGCGTAGCCACCGCTTTCAATGGGTCACAGAGGGAGTAGAGAGGTGCCTCCAGTTCTCATTAGCTTTTAGATGCAAATGTTACCATATTTAATACGAATAATAAGATTTATTCCAGTCTTCTCTCAAAACTGTATCTTGTGGTGTTTTTTGCCCTCTTACTTCTATTCCATTGTCTCTCCCCATTTCCTGCCCTCTTGAGAGGATATTAGCATGAGTTCTCATTCATTTTTCATATTTATTTGCACCTTTGTGCTTCATGGATACATATGTTATCACTTTTATTTTCTGTTTATATTGTTGGTGTGATTTTAGTTTTTTATTCATGAGAATATTCTTTTTCAAGAGAATGAAAAGCCTTTATTAAGATAACAAGTTGCATGTTAAGAGTTGGGAATGCGGATTGATCCTGCCTAAGTATAATTAATTCTTTGTCACCTATACTTGAATAGAGGATAAGATACTTCTGCTTCTATTTATTAGAGATTCTTTTGGGAGGATGATTCTTTTAAGGGCCTTTTTACTGCTTTGTTATTTAGCTGTTATTGTGAAGTGTTGAAAGTCATATCAAACAAGGGCTGTTTGACATTTTAATAATCTTCCACTAGTGTTTGAAATTTTGCAATAGACTGTACATTCAGCAGACGTGTGTCCAGCACTTACTATGTTCCATGCACTGTGCATGGCACTGGGAATAAAAAGAACACAACCTGGTCTCTGACCCCAGAGCACTCAGTCTTCATGAGACACTGCAGTGTCGAGAAGAAAGCTTTAGTGTTGGAGTTATTACCTCCAGTTCTGCTGCTTACCAATATGTAGCAAAGAGCGAGTTGTCTTAATCTCTCTGAGATGGTTTTTTCTTCTATAAAATGAAGGACTTGGTCTAAATAAGCTCTTATGATCTTGTGTGTATCTCTTATTCCAACATTTTCTTAACGTTACTTAAATTGTTATGAGGATCCAATTGGAAACAAATTCATTTTCTTAAAGCTACTTAAATTGTGAGGATCAAATTGGAAAAAAATTTATTAAAGTACTTAAAGTACTTTATTAATAGTACTTAAAGAAACTATTAAGTTTTGTTTAAACAAAGACATTATTATCTGCTAATTTGACATTATTTACAAATGCTTTTGGTCCAGAGACCAGATAGATGCATTAAGTGTTATAACTAAGTTCAAGAACTTTAGAGAAAAGAGTAACTTTTTCATGATGTTGGCTCCAAGTTCTAGGGGTATTTTAGGATATCATACTGTCTCTCTTATTGAGTAAAATAGGTACTCTGTAAATATGCACTGATTTAAACAATAGATTTCAGAAGCTCAGTATAATTATAAGGTAAATCACAATGCCTGTGGTTTTAGGTTTTCTGTTCTGTATTAGGCTTATGAAATTCTGGGTTTATAGATAATTGTTTTTTACAGTGGAATAATTGTGTTTGTGCAAATATGACTGTATATTTATAGCTTATCAACAAGATCACCATGCCTAAATGTAGAATACATTGCTTTTCAGGGCCAGTTTTCTTTGGCTTCTTTTGTCCACTAAACATTTTGAGTATATGACATATGCTAGAAAATACTTCAAATTTATAGGCTCTTTTATAAATGAGCCTATATGTTTATGTTTGTGGGTTATAAAAACCACTGATAATATGCAGGAAGACTTAGTCCATTAGCCAGTTCAAAAAAGTTGAATCAGTAATTATGTTTTAATTATTATTAATAGGTATTTGTTCTCAGATTTAAGTGATGGTTTCAACTCTCTAGAATTCTTTATTGTTAAGGATTATGATTATTGCTAGTCTGATTGTTCTTCAAGTTTTCATAATGTATATCCTTTTCTTTGATTTATTTATAATTATTGCTAGACAATTTTATTTACTGTTGAAATGGTGAGACTTTCACTAAATGCTTTTGAAGTAAAATTTTCATTTGCAGAGTTACTGGCAATAAAGAGTAATAGCTAACTGTTGCTTATTTAATCTGCTCTCATGTAAACTTTCATATTAATTGTAAATTTCTGATTATATGACTGTAAATTTGACTTAGCTTTTGAGGAATAAAAATATTAGCATGTTTTACTGGTAAACTCATGTACCTAATGAGTCATTCTTTTTATATATGCTAGGAAAATGGTATTTCATTGTTAAAGCTGGAATTGAGTTAGTCAACCAGAAGTGAACCTCTAATTGTTTCCAAATGCTTACTTTTTGGGTTTGGATGCAGCTCTAAGTCTTAGCTCAGTCAGGAATTTGCTAAGTTTGTCTTTTTCCCCATATCCTTTCATTATGGCTAGATAGATCCATGCTAAAATCTGTTTTATGATTCCCTATTACAGTAGTTAATCAGAAAAATATGGGCACAAACTCCTGAGCTAAACACAATTTTAAAAAACAAAAATAGAGTTTCTGCAGGTTTCTTTTACATTTTTATAACCTTTGAGATTATTATAGAAATTGACTTTGATTTTAAATTGCTTATCACCACACTTGATTTAGCAAGTACTTTTTTCTCCCCACCCCAGTTTCATGACCTAGTTATAGCTCCTACAGCTGAAATTCTTAACAATATTTTAATATTATTATTGGAGAAAATTAGCCTGATGTTTCCATGTGCTTTGGTGAAATGCTTGCTGCTCTTGAATGTAAACATTTTATTAAAATTCTACCTAAGTAGACCACCATTTGAAATTTTATAGTGTAGCAAAGTCAGTAAAAACCTCATTGGTACACTCTCTATATATTATTATCTTATATCAGTTATAGCTTTCATTTAATTATTTTAAAATAGATGCTGGCTTCTAATATTAATTTTATTAAAGTGTTTGCATTATGGTTTTTGAATTGTGTTAAAATGGGGGATCTCTAAATTCTGTTAATTCTAATACTGTGTTATCTGTGATCATGGATCTTCACCGGTTCTAGAATCCTCAAACTAAGGGCCACATGTGAAAGTAAATTTTAGGAGAAAAAGAGAAGTACTAGTTGTTGTTCACTGTTGTTGTTTTTACAGAGAGAGTAGCAGACTTTGAGAGGCAACACCATGGATTATACACGTACACATTTGAACAAAGATTTGGATAAATTTGTAGATGGTTGTTCTTGGTGACTTATTCAATTCAGTTCAGTCACTCAATCATGTCCAACTCTTTGCGACCCCGTGGACTGCAGCACGCCAGGCCTCCCTGTCCATCACCAACTCCCAGAGTTTACTCAAACTCATGTCCATTGAGCTGGTGATGCCATCCAAACATCTCATCCTCTGTCGTCCCCTTCTTCTCCTGCCTTCAATCTTTCCCAGCATCAGGGTCTTTTCCAACGAGTCAGTTCTTCACATCAGGTAGCTAAAGTATTGGAGTTTCAGCTTCAACATCAGTCCTTCCATTGAATACTCAGGACTGATCTCTTTTAGGATGGACTGGTTGGATCTCCTTGCAGTCCAAGGGACTCTCAAGAGTCTTCTCCAACAGTTCAGTTCAGTTCAGTCGCTCAGTTGTGTCTGACTCTTTCCGACCCCATGAATTGCAGCACACCAGGCCTCCCTGTCCATCACCAACTCCCGGAGTTCACCCAAACTCATGTCCATTGAGTCGGTGATGCCATCCAGCTATCTCATCCTCTGTCGTCCCCTTCTCCTCCTCCCCCCAATCCCTCCCAGCATCAGAGGCTTTTCCAGTGAGTCAGCTCTTCGCATGAGGTGGCCAAAGTATTGGAGTTTCAGCTTTAGCATCAGTCCTTCCAAAGAACACCCGGGACTGATCTCCTTTAGGATGGACTGGTTGGATCTCCTTGCAGTCCAAGGGACTCTCAAGAGTCTTCTCCAACATCACAGTTCAAAAGCATCAATTCTTCGGCACTCAGCTTTCTTCACAGTCCAACTCTCACATCCATACATGACCACTGGAAAAACCATATCCTTGACTAGACGGACCTTTGTTGGCAAAGTAATGTCTCTGCTTTTGAATATGCTATCTAGGTTAGTCATGACTTTCCTTCCAAGGAGTAAGTGTCTTTTAATTTCATGGCTGCAGTCACCATCTGCAGTGATTTTGGAGCCCCAGAAAATCAAGTCTGTCACTGTTTCATGTATTTGGTGACTTATTAGGAGACTGTATTAAAGAAATGTCTTTGCTGTTTTAAAACTGATTTCCTTAAGGATTAATCTAGATTGGACTTAACTCTCTTGTATTAATTGTGCTTTAGCTCTTTTGGGGGAAAGTCTTAAACTAGCCTTAGGTATACTAAGACAAAGATTTTAAAAGTTTTTTGCAAGATTATATTTTATAACTATTGCTTAAGTAATATCACTGCTCATATTGCATGCCTTTTATTACAGTAAAATCCATGTTCTCTTCTCTTCCTTTCTTCCTCACATTGTTATAAAGGGTATAGTTTTTTAATTAATTTTTGGCTGCACCTGGTCTCTGTTGCCTTTTTGCAGGCTCTCTCTAGTTGTGGCAGGCTTTCATTATAGTGGCTTCTCTCGCTGTGGAGCACAGGCTCGAGGTGCATGGGCTTCAGTAGTTGTGGCACACGGGCTCAGTCGTTGTGGCGCATGGGCTTAGTTGCTCTGAAGCATGTGGAATCTTCCTGGATCAGGGGTCAAACCCTTGTTCCCTGCATTGGCAGGCAGATCCTTATCCACTGCACCACCAGGGAAGTCGGAAAGATGTAGTTTTTATTTTTAAAGGTATGTTTAAGAGTAAGTTATCAACATACTAATTAAAAAACCATTTGCCAGAAGTTCCTGGGAAGTGAAAACGGATACAGGCTTTTAATCTACAGTTGTTTTTTATTCATGTGTGTCTTTTTCCAAATGGTGAGTCAATCCAACAAATGTTTGTTTTGTAGTTTCCATTGATCTCTACAGGCTTTTTCAATACTGTTGAGTTCCTTTGAAGTAAGGCATTGTGAATTATTTATCTTTTTATTTCTGGTGCCTAGCACATGCCTGGCACATGGTAAAGAAGCAGTAAATGTTTGTAGACTTGAACTGTTCAAAATTGATTTTGTAGTCAGAAGACCTGTTATTATTCTAGCTGTCCCATTCACTAGCTTTAACCTTAAGCAAGTTACTTTGGTACACTAGGTCTCCATTTCCACAACTCTAGAGTAAGATTCCATCTGATTCTAGAAGATCTGATGCCAAGCAAAGCATGTAGTACTTATTGTTTATTTGTATTGATTGCATAATAAAATCTATTTGCAGACTTACCTAATTAGTAATGGATGAGATTGGTTTGCAAAGTATACCTCAGTTGATGATACCGGCATGTTGTTGCTTTTTAGTATACAAAGGCAACTTATATTTCATTTCCAAATATATTCTCTCTCTAGTATTCCTTGTACTTTGACCATTTTTTTTCTTACTGAATGAAAATAAAGATGGAAGAAATTACCAAGAAATTTAATCTATTCCTTTATTTTATAGATGAGAAAACTGATGTTTTGGAAGGTTATACTACTTGTCTAAACCTGTTTAATGGCAGAGTTAGAACCTAGGTTGTATGATTTACACTTGAGTGATTTTTTTCCACATCAGGTATCTCCAGGCATTATTAGCAGTTTCTTGAGATAAGGATTGAAGAAGAAGTTATCAAAATAGCTAAAGTTAGTGGGCATGTGAAAAAAATACTTTTTTCCTATTCTCAAACAGTTGTTCTGGGGGAACTACTTTTGTACCTCATCTCCTGAGAAGTACAATAAGGAAAGTAGGAAAACAAAAATTGTTTAAGTTAGATATATAAAAGCATTTAGTTATGGATCCTTTCTTTTTCCTGAGAAATGAGGATGGAGAGAGGAAAGAAGAATGTCATAATTGAATTATGCCTTGTTATTCTACTATGATGGTTTTTTTTGCCTTTTTGGTATATCCAGGGAACCTTCACCTTTTTAATAACAGCACAGTGAATAGAAACAGACATTACTGTTCAGGTTGAATGAAAGGATAACCACTGTTCTTTCACTGTCAAGATCCTTAACCCCAATTCTAGTTGTTATCCACCCATTTAACCTCCAGCCTTACTATAGATATCACAAATTTTTTGTAAGAGCACAGAGAAGAACTTCATAGAGTTTGGAGGACAGTTTGGGATCAGGGAATATCCCCTGCAAGGGGTGACACTGAGATTTTAAAGAAGGACTAGAAGCCAGATTAAAGGACAGTTTAGGGACGTTTAGAGAGGTTACAGCATGAGACAAAGCGTGAAAGGAAGAAACAGCCGAAAGTGAAGTACAGTGTGTTTACGTTTTAGAGAGCGTAAAATGTGAAGCAAGAATGATAGGAAGTGAAGCTAGAGTTTACATCTAATTCCCCAGGCAGTTCAGTTCAGTCGCTCAGTCGTGTCTGACTCTTTGCAACCCCAAGGACTGCAACACACCAGTCAGTAGGGAGCTGCTAATGGATTTTCCTTTTTTTTGAGGGAAATATAGAGTCAGATTCTGATTTTAGTTAGATTAGTCTAATAGCTTTATACAGAATGGTTCTATTAGTTGTCGATGGTAAGATAACAACTTACACAAAAAGAGCATAGCTAAAATGACACACATTATTATCTTTGCCTTGGTTCAGGAACTTGAGCATGGCTAACTGGGCTCCCTGGCTCAGGCTCCCTCACACGGTGAAGTCAAGGTGTCAGCCAGGGCTGTAGTCATTCTAATGCTCGTCTCGGGGAGAATCTACTTCCAGTCTCACTGAGTATTGAGTTTCTTTGGGGCTCTTGGACTGAGGGTCTCGTTTCCTCTCCAGAAGCATCTCTTAGTTCCCGTTGCCTTGGGCCTCTGCCTAGGGCAGCTCACAGTGTGGCAGCTTTGAACAAGCAAGAGAGCAAGAGAGGAGGGTGGAAAAGATAGAAGCCAGAGTCTTTTACCTTAGAAGCATCACTTTTGCCATACTTGATGCATTAGGAGCAAGTCACTGGATCAAGGGGAGGGGATGACACAAGAGCACACACACTAGGGAGGCAGGGGTCTCTGGGATCCATCTTTGAAGCCGCCTGTCACAGTGGACTTAAGAAAATAAGACTAGAGGCAAAGGGACCACTTAGGAGGCTATTTGATAATCCAGGTGAAATGATACGGAGATTATTGCAGACGTATGTAATAGAATGAAGGAGGGGGATGGAGGCAAGAAATGCTTAGCAGGTTAAGTCATGAGAACTTGGTGATTTAGAGCATAAAGGTTTTAAGGGAAAAGAAGCAATTAAAGGTGGCATCTAATTGTTCTTGGCTAGCAAATCACTATCTGACTGAAGAATATTTTCACTTGAATGTGTCTTCAACTCCTGTCCATGTTGTGCTTTTATATGCATTACTGCTATTCTCTCCAAACTTTTTAGATTTTTAAACTTGCCCTTGGTGTTGCTTCCCTGGACTCCAGTTTCTCAATATCTCAATATCTCTCAGTGTCTGTTTAATTTTCCTATTTGTCTCTGTTCCTACTTCTACCCTCCTAACCCAGCTACTTATCTCTGTACACAAAGTGTGGAAACAATTTCTTAATTTCTTCTCTGAGGCCTTTCCTTTCTTTAATCTAGATTCTAAAACATCTAATTGCTACATACATTTATCTTTCATTTAACCAACAAGTATTGTGGGCCCACTTTGTGACCAGCACTTTACTGGGCCTCCTTGGGAATATAACAGCAAGACAAGCATTGTCCCTATTCCTCTGATCATTAATATCCTCTCTTTCTTTTCTGTCTGTCAAAAATAACACTAATCTTTTAAGTTATCCACTTCACCTTCTACCTTCCTTAAAAGGTGTGTGTTTTGTTTTGTTTTCTCTTTATCTCCTATAGCTATGGGGTTTCTGGGGTTTCCCAAGTGGTTCAGTTGTAAAGAGTCCACCTGCCAATGCAGGAGACACGAGTTTGATCCCTGGGTCGGGAAGATCCCCTGGAGTAGGAAATGGCTACTCACTCCAGTATTCTTGCCTAAAGAATTCCATGGACAGAGGAGCCTGGCGGGCCACAGTCCATGGAGTTGCAAAGAGTTGGGCAACATTGAGCATGCACACAACCTTTAGCTATAATCAGGAGGGGTTTTACTCTAGAAACATTGAGATTCTATAAGTTTAAAACAAAGCACTGGCTTCAGCTATTAAATGTAATGAAGCTATTCCTGACCTTGCCTTTCAATCAGCATCAAGCATTAGAGCAGTGACTGTCTTCTCACTCCAGTAACTTACTGGACTCCCCCTGGAGGGCTTTCTAAAAATATTTATACTTCACCTTTTCCTCATAGATTCTCATTCAGTATGTTAGGAATGAAAAGAAACCACACTCTTAAGGTAAATTTGATGTGTTGCTAGTTTAGAAAACTGTTGCAGTAGAGTCACCCTCACCATTAACTGTTTTGTGTGCATTTAACCATCTAAATAGAGCTTCCCTGGTGGCTCAGAGGTTAAAGCGTCTACCTACAATGTGGGAGACCTGGGTTCGATCCATGGGTTGGGAAGATCCCTTGGAGAAGGAAATGGCAACCCACTCCAGTATTCTTGCCTAGAGAATCCCATGGACGGAGGAGCCTGGTGGGCTACAGTCCTTGGGGTTGCAAAGAGTCAGACACGACTGAGCGACTTCACTTTCACTTTCAACCATCTAAATAGCCTAAAGCTTTAATTTCCAAATACCAGTTACAGACTAATTACATCAATTCATACGGTCTTTTGGGCCCTATCACTAAAGGTGCTGATTCTTCACTAGATCTGTGGTGATATCCAGGCTTCTGTTTTTTTTAATAATCAAAGAAGATTGATACATAATCAGATTGGGAAACCATTGGATGAATGAAACTAATATACTGTGTTAATTTTGTTTTTGTATTTTCCTTAACAGAACTGTTCAGATAAATGCATGTAGATGTTTGATAAATGTTAAGGACCAGTCAGCCATGATATGCTTTATAGATTATCTTGGAAGAGTCTAGCCCTTTGAAGTCATATTTTAAATGGCAGTTGAATGACTGCTTGTGTTTAGATTTTTAGATGCTCTAGTACTATTCAGTAGTATAATATTAGTATTATACTAATATTTCATACACTGAAGTATTTCATTTAACTCTTTTTTCATACACTGATATATTTCATTTAACTCTTCTACTTTTACCTTAAATAATAACTTTTTTGTCCCATGAAAAATTTGGAACAGTGACTGGATTTTTTTTCCTCATGTTATTCTGATAAATCTTTGTTATATTCTACTGTCAGGAGGTATATTATTACTTTCTTGCAGGATAGGATGGTCAGAATGTGGCTCTAATAAGTTTGTTGTCTTCCTTTTCTACAGTGTTATTCCTCTCTTAAGAGAGTCTGTTGGAATATTAATGCAAAGAACTCCTCCGCTTTTGGAAAATACTTTACCTCAGTGCTATCAGAGGGTAAGTTTCAGTGCTTCCAAACCATTGGGTTTTAATTGTTTCCAAATTGTTGGGGGTTTCAACTTTTATAAATATGGGTAGCATGTGTGTATAATTTTATATTTCTTACAAGATTAAAAGCTGACCATGAATGCCACTTAAACCAGAATAAAATCATTGGAAAATATTGAGCTTCACTAAAGAAATGTGGTAGAAATTGTCCTCATCTAGTCTAGAAATCCAGCAGCTCTTTTAAAATATAAATATGAATAGCAGATGGTATAAGCATTTCTTCAACATGTATTTTGTGAACCCCCCATCTTTTATGCCATGTATTCTTCTAAGGTCCTAGGGGTGTAATGGTAAACAAGATAGACAGGGTCTATCCAAGTATTTATGGTCTGGCAGGGAAACACAGGCACTAAACAAGAAATAAATAAGGAAATATCAGTGATGATTACTATAATAGAAGTGAAACAAAGTGAGGTGGTAGACATGGATGGCGACATCAAATTTATTGAGAATGTCATATTCAAGGAAGCTGAAATCTTGTTGATTAGAAGGAGCCAGACATATGAAAATCTTGGAGAAGAGTGTTTCAAGCAAAGGAAAATGCTAATGCAAAAAGTTCTATGGCTGGAACTAATTTAGTGTATTTGAAAAACAGTGAGGAAAAGCCACTGTGGCTGAAGCATAATAGATAGAGGGAAGAGTGGCTGGAAAGGCTGGAGAGAATGACAGGGGACAGATGATACAGAAGTGTTGGTCTACTAAGAGGTTTAGATTTAATTCTGATTTTGTGGGAAGCATTAGAAAGCTTTTATGCAGGGAGAGTGTCACAGAACTTAAATTTTAAAAGCTTATTCTGCTTGCTATTAGAGAATAAATGCTAGGAAGAATGAAATCAAAGAAAACCAATTAAGAAGCTATTATCATTTAACTTGAAAAGTTATGGCTTGGACTACAGTGGTAGCAATGACAGTGGAGCTAAGTAGATATTTTGGATAAGTTTTTAGAGATAGATTATATTAGCAGTGGGGAGAAAAAGTGTTGAATTGCAACTAGCCTGGACCCTAATACTATTTGTTGAGGTTGATACAGGTGTGAGGGTGGAAAATCCTCCCATATCAAGAGTTCTATTCTGGATATGTTAAGACTGAAATGCCTACTATACTTCTAAGTGAAATGTCACTGAAGTGCTTGGATGGGCAAATCTGGAATTTTAAGGACTGATTAGAACTAGGAGTTTTGATTCATCAACATATAAATAGCCTTTAAAACATTAGGATTGTATGAGATTACCATGGAAGGGTTCAGCTCTATTCTTTAGCTAAAGTTTCAACTCCAGATTTAGAGCATAGATAGAAAGGAAGCTGGAAAACCCAGAAGTTGAAGAAGGAGGAAGTAATCAACTGTGCCAGATGTTTCTGTGAGGCAATTCTAATAGAAACAAAGAAGTGACCGTTGATTGGCATCATGAACAGCATTAATGGTTTTGATAAAAACATTTTCAGTAGATTTGGTGAAAGCTTGATATAGTAGATTAGGGTGGAAATGAATGGGGGAAGTAGAGATAGTGGTTACAGTCATTTCTTTTAAGAAGTGTTGTTAAAGGGAGTAGAAAAATGAGCTGAAAGCTTGGCTATGGATATAGTAAGAAGGGGAAGAGAATTAGTTAAAACAGCATCCCATAGAACATTACCCAGTAATGGAGATGTTCAATAATTACCTTGTCCAGTATGGAAGTCACGAGGAATCTGTGGCTGTTGAGCATTTGAAGCTTAATAATTTTGAGCTAGTGCAACTAGTTTTTAGATTTCATTACATTTTCATGTATTTAGTCACATGTGTCGAGTGACTTCTGTATTGCACAGTTCAGTTTGGGAGCATGTGTGTTGCTAATGGGAACATGCCAACTGAGAGGAAGAAATTGATGATATGGTAGTGAAGCAAATTAATTTAATGAAGGAATCAAGTTCTTGAGAAGATGAGAAGGGATAGGATCCAAAGCATTAGGGAGGAATTAATTGTAGCTAGGAGCCAGAGGTACTGTATCCCACAAGGCAAGGCAGAGAATGCTGAAATAGATGAGGGTTGACTGGTAGATTTGGAGGGTCAGAAGAGCTTTTCTGTATGCCTCTATTTTTTCTCTGACTTACAGGGCAGTGTAATCATACAGAGAAATGAGAAGACCAGAGGCAAAAAGAGAAGGTGTAGAATAGTTCTTTTTGAAATAGGGAAAGTGAAATGCTGCCCATTTGACTTTTGTGGTTTTATGATTTTAAGGGAGGACCAGTCAGCATAATTGTGGAAGAGAAAGGGGCAATTTAGTGAATGCCTACTCTAAGCTGGCCCCTATACTAAGTGATGTACATATATTGTTTCTGTTCTTCAAATTAACCATGAAGGCTAAGTTTCCTATTCCTTTCCCTAGGAAAATTGAGTAAAATTGAGGCTCAGAAGATTTAAATAACTCAAAGGTCACAGATGGTAGCGGCTGAATCAGGATTCTAATCCATGTAATTCTGGCTTTAGAAGCTCCTGCTCTTTTTGTTACACCACACTGTCAGAACAAGAAGAGCAACATAGACTTTCATCTGTAACTACACTTTTGCACATTTTTAATTTGAGGAAAGTTAATGCCAATTTCTATAAGAGTCATTTCTTAACTTATGCTTTAGAATAACTTGCAAGAATGTACTTGTGCTGCTATTTCTATGGAGGTAGAAGAAATCTCTTCAGTCAACGTGTTGTTTCACTAGCATTGGTGTTTCACTACACCATTCGTGGGAGAAGGCAATGGCACCCCACTCCAGTCCTCTTGCCTAGAAAATCCCATGGACAGAGGAGAGCCTGGTAGGCTGCAGTCCATGGGGTCTCGAAGAGTCGGACACGACTGAGCAACTTCACTTTCACCTTCATGCATTGGAGAAGGAAATGGCAACCCACTCCAGTGTTCTTGCCTGGAGAATCCCAGGGACGGGGGAGCCTGGTGGGCTGCTGTCTATGGGGTCACACAGAGTCGGACACGACTGAAGCGACTTAGCAGCAGCAGCAGCAGCACACCATTTGTGAGGATGCTCTTTAGAAAAATGTAGAGGATATCAACTTCACACTGCTCTGTCATTGGAGTCCTGAAAGAGGAAGAGAAAGTCCACCAGTAAAAGCAGTTTTGTTTTTTTTTAACGGGCACAGTGGGTATTGTCTCAGTTTCCCACCGGGAGTCTTGGAGCTCATAGAAGGTAATCCTATATGCATCAGATTCTGATAAAAATAAATATTTTGATAAAAAGTTCAACCTTTTCTTAGTTAACATCCCAAATAGATTACTTAAGAATCAGAGAGTCTCAGAATTTGAAAAGATCTTATTATTCACTTGATCTCCTCTGCAACATTTAGTTGGTCATCCAGCTTCTTGACCATTTCCAGGAACCAGTGGTTAATCTCTTCACAGAGTAACCTCTTTCTCTTTTAAGTTGATCTAATTGTTATAAAGATCTTTTTACATTGAGCCTCTTTTAACTTCTGAGTTCTGATCTTAGTTCATCTCTTCCAGATCTATTATTTACAGAGATATTGAACAATAGCAGTAGTTTGGGCATCTTTGTAAGGATTTTCCTGATCTTCAGTGGAATATATCTAATGTTTTTTTCCTTAAGTGTTTTCTATGCATTTTTGGTAGATAGCTTTTAGTAAGTTAAGGAAGTGTCCTTCTAAGCATAAATAGGGGTTGAATTTTATTAAGTAATTGCAATTCTTTTATTAAAATGATTGTGTGATTTTTCTCCTTTGCTTCATTAATTAAAGAATAACGGTAATAGAATTTCTGATGTTTATTGTTTCCCTCTTGGGATAAACCTAACTTAGTCATGATACATTATTTTTTTAATATACTGTTGGATTTAGCTTACTTAATTCATAAGAGAATTCAGCTTATATGTTACTGTCTTTATCTGGTTGGGGATCAAGATTATTTTTACTTATATGAGGTAGTGCCTCTTTTTTATTTTCTGGCAAAACTAAGTGGTTACTTAAAAGTTTTTCCTCTGGGACTTGGCAGGGCTGAGGGGGCTTTATGAAAGAGAACTTTTATTACCTGTTCAGTTTTTAATGGTCCATTCATATTTTCTGGGGTTTTTTTCTTATATTACGGGATTTTCTGTATTTTCTGAAATGATTTCCCAAAATTTATTCATTTTTGTCTAGTTTCTTAAAATTGTGTTTTTTGTTGTTTTTCTGGTTTTATTATTTATTTTTTTTTCCAGGTTTAGTGAGGTAAAATTGATGAATTAAAATTATATATATTTAAAGTGTACAATTTGATGTTTTGATATACATGTACATTGTGAAATGACCACCACAAAAATAGGGAACACTTCACAAATTGCATGTCATTCTTGGACGAGGGCCAAGTTCATCTTCTCTGTGTCATTCTAATTTTAGTATATGTGCTGCCAAAACAAACACCAAAATTGAGTGTTTATTCATTTTATATACATGCATATACTGTTTACTGAGCACGCCAAGCTTAGATGCTTATAATTTTAGGTGTTCAGGATACAAACATAAAACTCAAAAATAAATCCCTGCTCTTATGGAGCTTGAGTTCTGTCAGAGTAGACAGGCAATAAACAATATAAATAACATGAGTAATGTGGCGTGTGTCATTAGCTGCTGAAAAGTAAAACAAAGCAGAGAAATGTAAAAATGAAAATGTTGTTTTAGCTAGGATAACAGTAGAAAGGCTTCCTGAGACCTTGGCGTTTGAGTAAAGGCCCACATAAAGTAGACCAGTCATTATTGTGGAAGGAAGGACACTCCAAGCAGAGGGAATAGCAAATACCCCGAGACAGGAGTGTTTCAGATTCTTCAAAGAGTGGTGAGAATGCTGCTATAGCAGGGGAAGAGGAAGCAAGGAGGGGAGGAGGAGGAGGAGATGACGTAAGTGTGGTAAATAACAAGCGGCCACATCACATGGGTCCATGTGAGTTATTGTGGAAGCATTGGTTTTGGTTCAGAGTAAGATGGGACTCTACTGAGGATTTTGAGCAGAATGAAAGCATCTGACTTAAAGCAACAGAATCTCACTTGGGCTCCTACTTTGAGACTAGATGAAGAGGTAGATGCAAGGCTAGCAATAGGGAGACCGCTTAATCAAACTAGAGTGGCTTTAACTGGACTGATAGCATTAGAGATGGTGAGAAGGATTAGGATTCTGCTCAGTTGTAATATATTGTATACACATATGTTGATACATTCATATAGTATTCCCTTTTATGGTTTTTTAAATCAGTTATTGGTAGTTTTCTTTTTCATTTTGTACTTTGTTTAATTACATATTTATTTTTATTTTTTTAACTCCATCAGAGTTTGTCTTGTCACTGGTTCTCAACCTCAGGGCGAGGAACACTTAAGGAGCCATTGGAAAGACTTAGAGCCATCCCTCCAGTTTTTGGTTGTCACATGAGTTGGGGAAGGGTATATGTTGGCATTTAGTTTCCTGGGTCCTGGGAGTGCAAAGATCCTGTAGTTTCTGACAGTTGTACACAATGAAGACTCATCCTGTCTAAAATATGTCCCCACTGTGTATAAAACACTGACTCTCTAGCTCACTGATTTTTTTCAAAGAAGTAGTGTTTTGACATTGAGAATTCCATCATTTCCACATTTCTGCTTCCCATCCTTTATTTCTTTCCTTTTTATTTCTTAAGTTGACTTTGTTGTTCTTTTCCTAATTTCTTAGCTCATTTGTAATTATGTTTATCCTCTGATTGATGTATGGTTGACTCTTGAACAACACAGGTTTGAACTGCACGATCTACTTACACATGAAATTTTTTTTCTTTTTTTTCAGTAGTAAATACCACAGTACTACATGATCCATGGTTGGTTGCATCCTCAGATTTTTGACTGAGAGGCAGGCTGGTGTCCCTTCCCCTGCACTGTTCTCCCGTCAGCTGTATTTGAAAATGTAAATTTCCCCTAGGCACTCTCTCACCTATGCCCTACAAATTTTGGTAGGTGTTCATTTATATTTCCTTACTATGTGTCATAGTACCAGCACATAGTAAGTATTCAATAGGTATTTGTTAATCAGTTCAAACCCACCCCACCAGCCCACGTTTTTCTTTAGAGGGTAGAATCCATGTTTACTGATGTGTAATGATTTAAGTTGCATCCACTTATATTTGATTTCATGTTAATATCTGCTCTTCATATTTTAGGTGCAGCAGTTGCAAGGAGTTTACAGTTTACAAGAACAGCATTTCTGGACCTTATGTTCTGATGTTTATGTTGGGACCTTGAAATTAGTAGTAGCGCCTGATGCTGATGCCAGGTGGATTTTAAGCCAAACACATAACATTTTTACTCAGGTATGATATTTTTACTAACCTCTTTTAAGGGTCTAAGAATTTATTGTATCTACTAGTTTTAAAAATATTTACTATTTAACATATTAAATATATATATATATATATTCTACACTGTGAGGTACATATAAAAGATTTTTTCAATCACAGAGTTAAATTTGGGAGATCCTTGCTTTAGTGAATACTCTTAATGAAGATAGTCCTGTTTATTCATCATTGAGCTGATTTGAGGTCCTTTATGAAAAAATAGATTCTCCCTTACTGTATACTCCTTATAAGACATGTTAAATGCTGTTTGAAGCTAGGAATTCTAAGATAGTATTTGGAATAAGAATAATGCCTGGTCAGTCGCTTTAACTTAAAGCAAACTCTCTTAACATTTTTGTCAATAGCAAAGCCACTGCTCCTTCTTTGTGATTTAATAACTTAAGATGCTCTTGAGTTTTTCTTAATTCTTTATATGGAATCATGAATTAGTTAGTTCATGGCTGCAACCAAATTATATGAGGTAATGTTTATGCCATCATGAGTTGACATAGTGACCGATAAACTAAAAGTGATTATTAGGTTATTCTGAACGTACTGGGAAAATAAGCACATCATGTCAAGAGTATCTGAGGAGAGAGAGACCACAGATTTTTTTTTTTTGGAGGGGGGTCTGGTTTGCTGGAAATATTTGTCAGAAAATGTAGATGTTGACACTGCTGCCAGATTTATCTAACATAAATCTAATGTGGAAACTGATTCCATGCCATAAAAGTCTGTGCTTAAAAACTGACCCAAGCCTCCTGATGTGATGCAGTGGGAAGTATACATGACCTGTGTGGTACTCTTGCCAGAAACGGTTAATGTAAATCCAGTCACTAGTAAACAACCAGACAAACCCAGCTTGTGGCCTGTCACCCTGGATTCTTAAAAGGTGTCATGAAAGGAATAAAAGGAATTATAGGGGCTTTTTCTAAATTAGAGGAGACTTCACAATTAAAGTGAAGACTTTAAAGTGGAGAAGGAAATGGCAATCCACTCCAGCACTCTTGCCTGGAAAATCCCATGGATGGAGGAGCCTGATAGGCTACAGTCCATGGGGTCGCAAAGAGTCGGACACGGCTGAGTGACTTCACTTTCACTCACTTTCACAATTAAATGCAGTGTGTGGTGCCTGATTGGACCTTAAACTGGGGAGAAACATCACAAAAGAAACTGCTGGGTAATCAGGAAATTGAAATATAGATACATAATAGTTCACATAATTGTGTAGGTGTTAAACTTCTTGGGTATGATATAGTATTGTGGCTATAGAAGAATACTCATGTTCTTAGGAGATACATGCCGAAAGCTTTAGTGGCAGAGCATCAGGATGTCTAACTTTCCAGTGCTTCAGCAAAAGTGAAAAGGATTACAAATAAATACACATACAGAAAAAAAAGCAAATATGGCAAAATGTTAGTGATTGTTTTATATAAGTGATGGGTAGATAGGTATTTGTTGTGCTATTCTTTTGTCTTAAGTCTTTTCAAAATAAAAAGTTAAAAAATAAAATTTCGGTGGCTCCTCATTACCACCAGGATAAAGCCTAAACTTTCTAGCATGACCCAATTAACTTTTCAGCTTCTCTACTGCTATTATTCACTGCCATGTACTTCATACTCCAGCCTCACTAGACTATCTACTTATCTGTATGAGACAAAAATCCTACTCTAATGTAAAGGTCCAATTCAATTGTTACTTTCTCTCTAAAGCCTTAAAGACCCTTCTAAGCCTCATATACAAATGAGAAATAGAGAGAGGGACAGATGGACAGTTTAAATTCAGGACCTTAGCTTAAATTAAGTGATCTCTCTTGTCTAATAAAAGAGAGATGTATGGTTATGTGCCTTTGGAATAATTAATGAAATGGTCTTATAACGAAGGCAACAGCAAGACTTACCTACTGCAAAACAATACACTGGTACCATTTATTTACCCTAGACTTTGAAGAACCAAGTCTTTTCTTAGCAGATGCGGTAAGAAATCTATACT
The DNA here is from genome assembly GCF_029378745.1 of Bos indicus. Classification (NCBI taxonomy): domain Eukaryota; kingdom Metazoa; phylum Chordata; class Mammalia; order Artiodactyla; family Bovidae; genus Bos; species Bos indicus. The sequence continues at coordinate 42,737,288 of NC_091762.1, read as the reverse complement.
ATTATGAGTTTCATAATGCACCTTCACAGTAAGTCAGAATCCTTCTCACACTTCCTCCCTTTTTCAGAGGCAAAAAGGAGAGCGTGGCTAGCCTTCAGTAGCCTTCAACAACCTTGCTTTCCACTGCCATTTCTAGATCATGATTCTTTCCTTCAGTCTATCAATCTTCTCCTAGTTGTACCATGACCTTCCACCCTCACAGCATGGCCGTCTGTCCAGCTCTAGAATGCCTCATGCTGTCCTAAAACTTTGGCACTTAAGTCACAGTTCTCCCTCTGAGAAAGGAGTGTGATTTACAGGTTTAGAGATGCACAAGCAGTGGTGTCTATGCTAAGAACTGCTGAAGTTGTAATTGAAGTATGTGGAGGGAGGTTCTTCTGGTAACTGTAGAAATCTTGGCTTTGAAAATGGCTGAAATTGAAAGTTTACTCAGCTGCTGCTTTGGTTTTGGAAGCTGTATTTGGGTTTTGAAAATTTTCAGCTCTAAAACATATTTAAGTCTTTTTATCAGCTAAGGTCAAACCAGCTTGATTTCATTCCTTGCAAAGACCAGAGACTGTCTTAGGCTTTCAGTGAAAATGGTTCAACACATTTTTCCCAGTGGGGAGAGTGAAGTCACCCTACTCATAACTTTCATTACACACATTTAATAATTGTAAGTTGATGTGTGATAGTTATTTTGGTTTTGAAATATGTGAAATTGAAGGGTTTTTTTTTTTAAATTATTTTCCTTTTCTGCTTATGCCCTCATCACACATATTCATTATGCTATGAGTATATCCTAGGGCTTGCAGTAACATTTTCAATTCGTGAATTGAAATTTAAGTTTTTTTACATTTTTAAAATATTTAAACTATATCTTAATCATAGATTTTACTTACCAAAAGTAATAAAACTCAGATTGCTTCATTTTTTAGAAAAAAATAACACTAATGCTTTAAGTAGTTTTCTTGTAGAAAGACTTTAAATACTGGTGGCCTTAGTTCCAAAAGACCAAAAGAAGAATTTTCTCAATACCTGGTGCTTCTATGATATTTTAAAATATTTTTCTTAGAGCTGATCTTAAATTGATTAAAAAAATTTTTTTTAAGTTGTTCTTGTTAAAATTTGTATGGAGATAACTTTGAGGTTAACATTAAATTTGAGAACTGTAGCTTTTTGTTTTGTTTATAAATCTGTAAGCTTTGTGACTCTTTTTGGAACTGTACATTAAGCATGTCTTTTTATTCTCATTTTCCATAGTTATAATTTAATCATGAATGGTTAAGGCAGCTGGGTTGCTGTCACGAATGTAGAATAACACAAGTGAACTGGTAGAAGTCTCTTATATTTCTTTGGGATTATTAGTTAAGTGATAATCCAGTTTTAAACTACAAGATTTTTGTTGACATTGAAGAAGTCCATTCTCCTCATTGCATGCACTAACTTTTTAAAAATGATGTATTTTTAAGGAATTGATGAACTAGAAAACATTATTTACATTTAGTATCTGAACAGGATGTGGACGTGGGAACTGGATGAGGAAGGCAGTTATCATTTTATGTTTCTCGTTTTGAACTGGCTGACATCATCGGTTAATTTTTTAGACACACTTTTGTTTAGAAATAAAGTTAGAAGAAAAATCTAGAATATGCTTGGGCTCATAACCCTCCTCAGCTCCACAAAGCAGAAAAGACAGTTTAACTTAATGCATGTTATTTACTCTTCAACAGAACCTGTATCTTGATATTTTCCATTTTTTCTTCTCTTCTGGCCTGTTTCTGCCTGTTAAGTCCTAACTCCTCAGCTTCCTGCTTCAGCCTTCTATGCTCTAGTCTCTAGGCTCAAAAGAGAAGTTCACACTGATACCCAGAAGGAAGCTGAAGAGCCTCTTCACTAGCCCAGTTGAGAGGTCCCCAAGATTCAGAACCTCCCACCTCCACCACTCTCCTGCATGCATAATCCCTTCAGTGTTTCTGACAGCAGACATCACCCCACCTTGTTGTGTCTCCTGGGAGGTGAGAGTAGAAAGGAGGAAAAAGCTATCCAGCCTTCCAGGTGGTGAGCTGTTTTTTCCACCCTTTCCTGTTTGTGGGGGGCTGTTAATCTTTTGTAAGTATTGGTTGTTTTTCATTAATCCACAGGGTTTAAGTGCTCATTTGTTGATGGTGGTAGAAATAACAACAGCATCAGCAGCGAGCCTTATTGAGAGCCCCCCACATGCCAAGCACTGCGATGGGTGCCTAATGTGTTAGTCTATCCTTATAAGACAGGTGGGGTATTAGCCCCAGTTTATAGAAAAAGGAGCCCAGACCCACTTGATTCTTCATGACTTGTAATTTCATCATATTCAGTCACTATTTCATGAATTCTGAGATGATTTTGTTTTCACATGAAAGACTAAGGCAGTTTTTAAAAAATTCATTTTTATGGGGTAAAGATTAATATAATACATTCAGTCAAAAACTAAAGTAGAAAGTTTCTGTAGTTTTTGAGAATTGGTAGAGAAATACAAACACTCAGTAATTTTCTATAGCCATATTCTTGTTTATTTTTCTAAATTTTTATTGCTGATTTATTTTCCTTGCCACAGCAATGAATATTTATGGCAAATATTCTAAGTCTATGACATAATGTTAACAGTTATTTTCTTAGAAGCATAGGTGTTAAAAATAACTGTCTTTCCTATTTTAAAAAGTTTTAACTGATTTTTTTTATGGTTTGTACCTGATTCTCAGGATATAAGATACAAGTATTCTATGGTTTTCACTTTTTTGAAGGACAACCCTCAGCAGGCCTCTGAGTGCTAATGTCATCCCTGTAGTAGAATATTTAAGGGAACCAAGCACCATTTTGATCTCCTGGAGTATTTGTCATGAGAATAAACGGTATAGGAAACCTAGTTTGTGTTCAGAAAGTAGGTGACATACTATAAGGAGTCTTTGAAAATTTCGCTTTTTCTCTCTACTTTGAAGGAAATTGAGAAAGGAAAATGGGAACCTGGGAGACAGAGCTGTGCCCATCCAGCCAGATGGATGAAACACATCACTTTTCCTGTTAGACAGAGCTTTTGTATGAAACAGTGACCAGCTTGAGTAATTAACTCATGATTATGCAAAGATCAATTTACCTAGCCTCTTTGTTTTTCTCCTTTTTTTTTTTATTGCCTTGGGCTACCTCATTTCTTATTACCGTCTTCACTGTATTTGGGCCAGGATTTAGGAAAGTGGCAGAAATAATAATGGGAGACCAACTTATTTTGTCCATTTAACTTTCATTAACAAGTTTGTTGAAAAGAAATTAAGCCAGTTTATTTGGGCAATAAAGAGTTAGATACGACTTGACCACTGAACAACAACTTGAGGTTAGATATACAAGAAATTTGCAAAAGGGTTTCCTAAGTACAGTTATTTTGGGGCCCATCTGGGTTGAGTAAATCAAATATAATCAATCATAAGTTTTTTATAGCATGTAAAATCTTTCTCATATATTCACACATGATCCTTACAATAGTGCCTGTTACGTAACAAGGGTTATTAAATGTCAAATACTGGGTGAATACACAACAGTTTTGTGAGATAGGTAGGATTGATATTTATCCACAATTCTAAAATTAGAAACACTGAGATTCTGTTTCAGTTTTTAGCTTAAAGTCATAAGATACTAAGTTCTATCTTTTTTCTGCCACAGACCTCTTTAAGGAGTACGTGCTATTAAATGCATTTTCAGAGAACTTTAACTTTACCACAGCAAGGATTTTTTTTTTCCTTTTTAATGAGACAAAAAAAAAAGCTAGCATGTTTTCTGTGCTGGAAAGGCACTGGGGTGTTATCGGGCTTTTTATTTCATTTGAGCAGCTCCTGCCTCTTTGGGCATTTATAGTGTTGGGCAGAGCCCTCCAACTTGAATGCTAGAGGGAAAGAAAGCCATGCTAGAAGCAATGCTTTGAGGAGCCCAGAAATTCCTATGAAAAGGTAGCATTATTTTATCCCCCCACTCTGGATTTTCCTTTGTTTTAAATGTTCTAATTTACTTTTCATTCTGTGTTACTGACAGAGTGCTTATTGTAACTGATTGTATGCTTTAATGTTTTTCAAGTTGTTTATTTGAAAGAAGGAAATTTGTACAATTTCACTTCATCCAACAAATGTTTGTTAATCACTTACTGTGTGGTGGGCACTACTTGAGGTCCTGGGAGTCAGCAGTGAAAAAATAGACAATCTTTTTATTTCAGAGAGAGTCTGTTATCAATGGAGAGTGACAATAAACAGTATCACAGCAAAGAAGTTTTATGATATATTAGAAAGTGATAAGTGTTAAAGATAAGAAGAGCAGAGTAGGGAGACCAGAGGTGCTGAAGCATTTACCATTTCTTGCACCAAGCTTTGTATTTTTTTTTCTTTATGGATGGATAGATGTATAGATAGATGATCTCTATCTCATCACCTCATCTGACATACTATATATACTTGATTGTTTATAATCTCCCTCTCCTTCCTAGTTCCCAATAGCTTATAAACTCCATGAGCACAAGGTATTTTATACCTGTTTTGTTGGCTATTGTATTCCCAGGGGACAGAACAGTACCAGGAATCTAAGAGATGCACAAAATGTATTTGTTGGATGAATGAATTGACTGCATTTGATATAGGATGGTCAGGGTAAGCCTTACTGACATATGAGTAGAGATATGACAAGAGAGGGAATATGTCACGTGGCAGGCTTGAGGACCATTGTTCCAGGCAGAAGGGCCAGTTGTGGCTGGAACAGAGTGACCAAAGGGAGAAGAGTACAAAATAAAACAAGAGAGGGAATCAGGGACCAGATCATGGGAGGGCTTTAAAGGCCACTGTAAGGACTCAGACTGAAGGACTAAAGGGAGATTAAACTGTTGTTGGGTTTGAGTGATAGCGACAGGACCATAGCTGCTCTGCTGGAAACAGACCAAAGGAGTGCAAAGGTAAAAGGGTGAAAACCAGATCGTAGGCCGTTACAAAATACAGGTAAGAGACGATAGTGACTCAGGCCAGGGGATAGCAGTGGAGGTGCGGTAAAGTGATCAGACTCTGGATTTGCATTATTTTGGAGGTGAGGCAAACAGGTTTTGCAAATAATGGGTTGGGAGTGAGAGAAAGAAAGGCGTTTGCAACATTGAGGGAGGAATTGAGATGGAGAAGATACTTGATCAACAGGTTTGAGGGGAGGAGATAGTGATCAGCTTAGCTGTGTTTCGGTGTCAAGTAGGTGATAGGTAGGTTTCAGCCTACAAAAAGTGTGAGACTGTAGACGGTACTCAAAGTCTGAATATTGGGTAAGACCATCTAGAAGGAAGTACCAAAAAAGAAGGGATCTGAGGATTGAGTCTTCGGGTATTTGAGTGTTTAGTGTTCAAAGACAGGAGGCAGAACCTGCAAAGGAGACTGAGAAAGACTGATATGTGAGGTAAAGGGCAACCAGTGAGTATTCTGTGGAAGCTAAGAGTGGGAAAAGTGTTTCAGCAGGAGGAACTGATCCCCTGTGTAGACTGGTTACTAAGATGAGGACTGAGAATTGAGCACTGGTCTGAGCTATTTAGGGGAAGTGGTTGGCAGCAAAAGTTTGGTTGAAATGGGTTCAAGAGGGAAGAGAGTAAAGGAATTGTAGACAGCAAATATAGAAAAATTGATACAGAAGAGATGGGGGCAATTTTGAGAGCAGTGTCCTTGAATAGCAAGTTTATATCCAAAATTGAAGGGAGGAGTTGGAGTGTCAAGGAATCAATAACTAATAGATGGTTTTACTTATTTCAGTGTTTACAAATCATTCATCATAGGAAGATTTAGATGGCATTAACTTCTGATTTTAATAGCCAACTTATCAATCACTGTGGTGTTCTCTCTAGGAGAATACAGGTAGATGGGTAACCTCATTTTTCCAAAATTCACTTGGGCAAGGCATGTAATTAATTAGCACAGCTTTCTTTTGTAGAGCTATATGCAGAACCTTTTTGTTTGTTTTTGTAACTTATTAATATACTTGTTTCTAAAATAAAATTATTGGCACTTTATGATAAAAAATGGAGAATTCTTTCCCAAAGACAGAAGAGAAAAATAATTCTTCCCTTTTTCAAAAAGAAAGAAAAAAAATGTTTCCTACTACTTTTCAGAAATATGTAGTCTGTTATAATTTGTTTAATTTTCTCTCTCTCTTTTTTTTTTTTTTTTTTTAACTTTTCAGGCCGGAGTGAGACAGCTTTATGTACAGATTGACTTTGCGGCCATGTAATGAGTGAAAAGAAACCATGCTTTTTGGGGGGACCTAATTTTTCTGGTACTGTACAATCCTAAACATTGTACCTAGCTTTCTAAAAAGAGAAATCGTCACTACACCTCCCCAGCGCCAAGTAGACCAGGCAGAGTCCACCGTTCGTGCTCTGCCAGGAGTTTACAGCTAAGGGGTCAGAAGTAAGAGGATCTCTCCTGGACTTCTGGTCTTGTCTTTGTGCTCTTCTCACCAAACCATTTTGATTTCTGAGGTTTCTAGTTTTGTTCCAGGGTATTGTTTCCTCGGTATTGTTGTTTCCTTTTTTTTTTTTTTTTCATTTCAAATGCCCTCACTCCCACCCCTCATCCTAGCCAGTAAGAAATTCAGACTGTGGGTCTCTAATCATCTGGAATGTCTTCACTGAAGCTGCTGGAAACCACTGCTTTCATTCCCACAAAACCAGTGTTATTTTAAAAAAGAAAAAAAAAATAAGAAATGGAAATCTGTTTTATATGTAATGTCACAGTTGTTGACGTTTTTCAATATAATCATATGTTTGTGAAATTGTTTGTACCTTGCAAACTTATGAACCAAACCATATTGGGTTTTCAAAGTGCCTTTGTATCAGAAAATGTATTTGCCAGCATAGAAATGTTCCATCAAAGGTCATGTATGTTTTTTTTTTTTTTTTAATGGGTATTCTGTACAAAATAAGACTCTTGTTAGTAACATATACAGATGTCTTTTTGTGTACTTAAAGCATAGATTTAGATACAGAAAAATTTGCCTTTTATTGCTCTCTCATCAAAAAATAAAAGGTGTTATTTTGCTTTTTAAATCAAATTTGGTTATTAAATTATTTTATGGACTGTTTTCAGAACTTTGCAGATGCTTCTGTTATACAGACAGGTGTTTTGAATTATCACATTTGCTAAATTTCAAATTTCTAAAAAGCTACTGTGTCTATGATAAACTTTCCTGTATTTCTTTGCTGTTTTTAAAGATTATCTTAGTGAAAGGGAAAAGCATGTAGAGTGAAAGCAGAAAAGGTTGTGACAATGTTGATTTGCTTTTTCGTTCTTCAAATGCCAAGTCCTATAATTTGTTTTCCTATGCAAGCATTGCAAAAATACAGTTGCTTTCAGGAATCCTAAAGTGGCATTTTACTGAGTTTGAAGTATTGAAGGTATGGAGTAAATGTGGTAATATAGAACTCCTAACACAAGTATCTTGGAAGTTCATAAATAAGTTGATTTCTAGGTTCTTGTTTATTTGAAAAATAAAATTGCAATTTGAGATAAGTGCTTGAACACTCTACTTAAATATTTCTGTGTTTTACGAAGAAATTGATCTGCATAGATATTTTCCCACTGTACTTCATTTTCTCATAATGTACATTCCCCTTTAACTGAAAGGGAAAAATTTTTTTAATATTTTAATTTTTTGGAGGGGGAACCCTGCAGGATGGAAATGAATGTTTAGAGTGAAGATAAGTAATAAGCACTTTTTCACTAATGTGGCAGAAATCACTGTTGGTTTTGTCTTAAGTTTCAGAGTACCTATTGCCCTACTTCTGACCTACAGTTTATGAAATACACTGTAAACTACAGACTACTTGCTTCTTGCTTTTCTAAACCACTGCAGATTGCCATGAACTATCAATAGTCTCCTTTTTCTGCAGATTGCGTAGTATTTTCAAAGTATTTTTACATACTGCCAGGCAGTTCTGAAGCTTAAAATTCCTGTCAACAGAATGCTTTTAACTAAACAGTTGTTAAGATGTTTCAAGAGGGAAATATAAAAGGAAATGTGCTGATAACGGTACTGCTTTTTCACTGTAAGTATAAGGAGTCACTTGGAAGTTTGCATCCACTGCCAAGCCTGAGACATTCTTTAGGTTTTGGCATATTGTGGAGAGTGACGGGTTTGTATCAAGGGAGGGACTTTGATGTGTGCCTTTAAAAACTAATTATGTGAAACTGTACTGCTACTTAGCATACAGAGGTAATATTTGCATTGGCCTATAAAATTTACCAGCGCACACTGAAGATCCACGTCTGCCCTTCACTGAGTCCTCCGTTCCAAGTGAAGTTTTCTGTCAAAATATGCATCACTTTAACTTTTACACTCTCAGTACACAAGTGCGTGAGTGTGGTTTTTAGGACATTTGACCAAGATGAAACTCTTTATTTTGCACCTGTTATAAGAGATCTCCAATTCATATCATTTAGCAGATTGGCATTAACATTTATGATTTAATTAAATGTTCTTAAACCTGTGTGTACAACAGGAAAACAATTTTTTTTTTCTTACTCTTAGGAAATACTTTTGTCTTCTCAGTTTTCTTGGCACAGATGTATTGCTAAAGTAGATAATTTCACTGAGAAATACTACTTGACTATTCTTATAAAATATATTTAGAATGTCCCTATTGGAGATTCTAATGTTGGGCTAATTTGGGGGGGGGAAATCTGAGATATAATTTTGCTAATATTTTAAGAACCAAAATATACTCTGGAGAACAAATTTGTATTGTTCAGGGAATGTTTACCTTGCCAAGTAAACTTCCCTGAATAGAAATATACCTAAACTAGTTTTGTGTTTTTGCATCTAAGAATACATTGATCGAGATGAAGGGCTCACCCTATTCACAGCTCCTTTCTTTTGTGGGCTCCTCATGTGCTCTGTTGAATGACAGCGTCTAGCTTATCTGTAGCTCAGTGTTCCTCATATCCCCACAGCCTCTTCCGCAGAGACACGAGGAAGTGGAAACAGATGGAACTGGCATTTCCCGTATACCTGGAATGCTCCAGCATTCTTCAAAGCCTGTTTGTGTACACCAGTAGCCAAAATACTGTGACTTTTGTGCACCTTTGTTAAACAGCCAAATCACTGACTCCAGATGCAGTTGATCAGAGTTCTATAATTTTTTTAACCTCCTACAGAATAATCAATTTAATAGATATTATTAATATGGTAGCATCCTCTTACATAATTCTGGGGCTTAAGAATAAAAATAATTCATCGCTGAACATAGAATTTTAGAATTTTACATCCAAGGAGACTGTCCGTAGAAGCAGTCTTGTTCTACCTCTCATTTTACAGATGAGAAAACTGAAGCCCAGAAATGCTGTCATTTGCTCCAGGTCACAGAGATAATTATAGTGGCACAGTCAAGACCAGAATCCAGGTTTTCTGACTCCAAGTCAAGAGTTCTTTCTACTCTTCTGTGCTGTGTCTCCAGTGTAATAATATTTGCCTTCATGTAAATGTGATGAAGAAGCATTTTTAAATAAAAGACATCTGACCTCCATTTTTGGTACATTAAGGCACTTTATAAATGGAGTTTTACTGTCTTATTTTTCATAGCAAATTATGAGGTTTAGAATATTATTTCCATAGTATTCTGTATGAAAGATATAATTAATTTTTTACTCTTTTTTACTTTTCTACTCTTGTGTAACCAGTTCCTGATTTTTTTTTTTTTTTTTAAATAGTGACATCTCTCCATTGGATACTTTTAACTTGTGAGTAAATTTTTCTGTTTATTGCTCAAGACTAAATCCAATTTAAGGCCTGCTTAGTTTATTTTGTTTATGTTCTGTGAATTGATGCTTTTTAGAAACCAGGCTAATTCACAGGTCATATCATTTCATTCTTATATTACTTTAAATTTTCAGCCACTGGAGGGATCTTGAATTCTTAACATTATTCTCAGAGCCACACAAAATTGGGCATTAAATGTTGTATAGAACAAAACAAAAATTTTAACAGGGTAGAATTTTGAAGTCTTACAGAGAATCCCAAATGCTAAATTGCAACGTTCAACTCTTCATTAAAAGCATTACCTTGAGAAAGTTAAACTTTGTTTTTCTTTTTGTCACTGTCTTCAAAACAAATTATTTTTCAATTCACAAGAACTTTGGCAAAAAAAAGGAAATTATTTTATTCGTCGAAGAACATTCAATGTAAGTTTTATTCAGAGAAGATTGTTTGAAGACATGATCCCCCAAAATCTCTACCACAGAATCAAGACAATGAAAAATTATGGCAAAAAAGTATTTGCAGATAAGCGTAGTTTTATTTACTATAAATCAATGTATCTTTGACGAGGGTATCTTTGGTTTATGTTTCACCGTTTCCTAACTACAGATTATACAGAAAGAACACCCTTTTGTTAAGTATTTATGTATCAGGCTCTCTGTATGGCCTCTTTCATGTTATCACATGTAAAACCCTTATATTTTCATTAAAAAAAAATGTTGCATGATTTTGATTGATAGATCTTTTTCAAATGTATTTTATTTTCTGATTCTCCTAATATGCTTATGAGGAAGAAATTCATAACTCCATTTTACAGATGAGGAGGCTGTTTTGAGAGAATGTAAATGAACTGACTGGGGAATGGCCAGTAGTAGAGTACTGATTCTAGATCGAGTACTTTTTAGTGACAACTACTCTGTTTTTTGTATGTCATTCTATAGTGATTTAAAGATCCAGGAAGTTATATCAGACTTAAATACACTCTCCCATACAATTATGAGGCTTCCCAGCTGGCTCAGTGGTAAAAAATCCGCCTGTCAAGCAGGAGATGCAGGTTTGATCCCTGGGGAAGGAAATGGCAACCCACTCCAGCATTTTTGCTGGGAAATCGCACAGTCCATGGGGCCGCAAAGAGTTGGACACGACTGAGTGACTAAGCACAGCACAAAGCGTTTGTTTAGACTCATTCCTTCTTTGGATCCTCTCCTACGCTTACTACCTTTGCCATTTAACTTAAACTCTGCAGACTAAAATGAATAATCAGAGGTCCTTTAAGCACTTTTGAGACCATTTTTTTGAAAAATGTAAAATGTTTTCTTGATACAGAGTTAACTGCTTAAAAGGGACTGACTCAAGTGTCAGTGCCAGTGTGAGTGAAGAGGAACACCTCCTGGCCAAGAGACATTAAATTAATTGGTAGGAAGTTGTCTTCTAAGAAGTACAGATGATTTTGCACTGCATGAGAGGGATTTGTACAATTTGATTTACATTACATTTTATAGACTTTATAGCTCTTCAAAAGGAAGAAATATATTTCATAATTAGTATTAATCTATGCTTAAACTTAATATTTAACTGTGAACTCTTCCCATGGCTTTGAAAATTTTAATATTTGTAACTTTGATCATGGTGGAAAGTCTGTAAAAAAAAAGAATGTCTTTGTCTCATACATCCTATTATCACCAAATTTAGCATGAATTTACACTTACATGTTCAGTTAAATGTTTGGTTAACCAGTGAGTAACTATTGTAGGCAGCAGTGGATACACAAGTAAGGTAAAACCAGTAATTTACTGTTTATTACAGAAGACATCTTAACTTTTCTTTGGCATTTTTGCACTGATAAGTGACTTTATATTCACTATGGCCTTTTTTTTTTTTTTTTAAAGTCACCCTGTAAGCTACTCCTTCATTTTAATACAGGAACAGTGGGAATACAGAGATGTTTTCCATTTTGCAAGCTGTGTTAGGACAGCAATTTGGTAGAACTGGGACAGTGGAGCCTGGATCACCTGAGTTTGTATTTTGTGTATTTTGAATGAGAAACCACAGTCTCTCTTTTTATAGGAAATTGCCATATTCCTATTATCCAACACTTTAAGGGCCTGTGTATAACATTCTATTTCATTTATCCCAGATGCATTTTCATCCAAAACTCTTTCAAATGTCTATCTTCAAAGTGCTTCTATAAAAGCAACACTACATGTATTCATGAACTGATTTAAATATTCCTACGGTAGTTTATATCTTCTTTTGCCCCTCTAAATACTAAATTTTAGTAGAGCTTCTGTTTCTTATTTTGTCTCTTTTCATTACTGCTGCCAATGTAAAACTTCTCTTAAAAATCTTTGTTTTGAATGTATATGAATTTTATGTATCATATGTCAGTTAGACTCAGTATTCTGTTTTGAACTAAACATATCCTGTCAAGAGCTTGTTGTGTAGTCTCATCGCTTCCTCTAACAGCAACAAATTTAGTGATATATCTGCCCAAGTGATATTTTGCCCCAACATTTGTGAGTCTGATCAACAAACAGAATGAGTCTTCTATATCAGAAATACTGTGAATGAAAAGCTGCCAAATCCCTTCTTGGTATATTTTAAATACCCCTACAACACTTTACCTCCCTGTCTTTAATGGTTTAAACATATGGCCAAGTTTGATTTGGGTTTGATTCCTTTGGTGAAGAGTACATCATCAAAACATTTCTAAATAAACATTTGAGCACAAGGCTAGGTTGGAATGTCAAAGACTATATTGTAATTTGGTTTGAATATACTAGAGTGAGCAATTTTGATTTGCCTAAGAACAACAAATTCCAAATGTGTATTTCACTTTTTTCTACTTGAAGACATTCATGTATTTTGTTTAACCTCAGATATATTTAAAAATAATAATAAATGATTGTTATCAAAATTCTTCCAATAAAATTTCTGTTAAAAAGTCTTTACCTGGATTGTCTATTCATTTGATGAAGCTCCAATACTTTGGCCACCTGATGTGGAGTTGCCTCATTGGAAAAGACCCTGATGCTGGGAAAGATTGAGGGCAGGAGGAGAAGGGGGCAACAGAGGATGACATGGTTGCTTGGCATCATCAACTCAATGGACATGAGTTTGAGCAAATTCTGAGAGATGAAGGACAGGGAAGCCTGGTGTGCTGCAGTCCAAGGGGTTGCAAAGAGTTGGACACAACTGAGTGAGTGAACAACAACAACCTGCGTTGTCTATTAGTTTGATGAACTGAAAAGACCACTGTGAATTTAAGTTACCGGAACAGATTCTGGAGGGCTTAGGGAATGTAAGGGAAAGAATGATTCTCAGGGCCCAGGGACAGCAAAACTGATCAGGAGAGAGGAGCTAGCAGGAGACTTGGAAATGTCTCGACACTGAAGCTCCTCACTGTAAATCCTCCTACTCATTATTTTACCTCATAAACAAATCTCAAAGTATCTCCAGATATTTAACCTCAAATTATTTTCTCACCTTGTTCTCTATCATCTCAGCGTACAGGAAATGAAGACCAAAAACATCTGACCATTATCCTTCCAAATTTTTCCCTCTAATCAGAAGAAATTCTTTTTTAAACTAACTTCGCAAAACCCCAGATCCCACTCATCCCATCTTCTCAAACATACTCTTATCCAAGCAGTCTCTTCCTTACCATCAATCTATGCTATACAGTGAGGGCTTTATCCTCAGTGTGTGTGTTGTCAAGTATCTCACGTGTCTATATGCACTTCTGCTTGCTCTCTAACCATTTCTGTGGTGCTTAGTAATACGGCTTCACTCCTTCCTAGTTTGTAGAGGTAATCAGAAGCCATCAGTGGCTTACTTCTTGTCACGCCCTGGCAGGACTACCAGCATCTCTAATTTTACTTTCCCCACTCAAATCTCTTCAACTACCATTTCTGTTCAGAATTCCTTAAAGAATTCTTAGAAATCTAAATACTGCCTTTGCCAAAATTCTTAGAAATCTAAATACTGCCTTTGCCACCTTCCATATCCTGAATCCCCTATCAAAAAATCCTCATTGATTGGGAATCTTTTAAACTCACCTTTGCATTCCCACTGCCCTGTCTAGTACTTCATTGCTGTGTGCAGAGTCACAATGTGGAATTGTCTGATTTCTCTCCTATTCAAATAGTGTCCGACTCTGCTGCTGCTGCTGCTGAGTCACTTCAGTCATGTCCGACTCTGTGCGACCCCATAGACGGCAGCCCACCAGGCTCCCCCGTCCCTGGGATTCTCCAGGCAAGAACACTGGAGTGGGTTGCCATTTCCTTCTCCAATGCATGAAAGTGAAAAGAAAGTGAAGTTGCTCAGTCACGTCCAACTCTTAGCGACCCCATGGACTGCAGCCTACCAGGCTCCTTCGTCCATGGGATTTTCCAGGCAAGAGTGCTGGAGTGGGTTGCCATTGCCTTCTCCGTGTCCGACTCTAGCCACCTCCATTTCAGCACACATGCACAAACAGCCTCAACACACCACAAAAACAATTCTGGCCTTAGCCAGGAAGTACACGGAATTTCTGCTGAATCAGACGCCTAAGTTCTTTTCAAACATATCCCCTATCCTGGTTTCCTGACTACCTTCTGCTGGCCCTTTTGCATAGTGGACTTTGACCTCCTAGAGCTGAAGCACCTGCCAGGGATGCCCTGCCCTGCTTTTCCTGTGCTCTCTGGAAGCAGCCTCTGGCCTAAGGGAAGTCTACAGTGGTCTGTCAACAGCCCATTAGAGCAGCCCTTTCTGTTTACATACATGTTTAGGCAAATTATTTACTATAACAGTTCATTACCCAATCTTTGAGTTTTTGCTTCCTTCCCCCAGAAGCCAACTTGTGTTATACTAATGAAGTAAGCTACCCAGTTTCCACTTTTAATTCCTTTAGCTCAAGAATCTTGAGTGGTTGTCTTAAATGCTCATCAAATACAAATTCCTCTGAATAATTTCAGCAACTTGTAATGCTTTTCTTTCCCTCCTTATTCAATCTCATTACTCATGATATGGAATAAGCAAACTTTGCATTACTCTAGACCAAAGAAACAGGAAAGAAAGGGAGAAGAAGCAAGCAGGTTTAACAGATTAGACAGAATGACAGTAATTTACTATTTTTCATTCTGCATGAAAAAGAGAAAAAGACAACACCATTTTAATAGGATTCTAGCTCATTCAAATACTCTGTCAGCTCATCCAGCTCTACTTCTACACTTTAAAGATAATTTACCATGAAGTTCAGGCTTTAATAAAGTCCTATAACCAATAGCAGTTGGTATAATAGTATAACAATACTCTGGCACAGTTTAAGCAATCAAAATTTATTGAAAAAAATGGGTGAATTTTGCTTTTAATATAAAGTTTAGCACCTCTTTGAAAAATAGTACTATATGGATAGGCAAAGTGAACTGTATTCTTTGTAGGGGAGTCACTGCTAAAGCCAGAAGAAAAACAAAATAATATGAAAACAAAAGCATTCCCCAAAATATTTCCTGACTTTAGGTAAGTCAGGAAAGCATAGGTACGGTTTCAGTGCAATTAGAACCCTGCCATTTGACCCGGACTTTTGAAAACATTGCAACTGCTTCTAAAACTATAATAATAAGGTCTGTCTGATTAGCCATTACGGTGTTTTTCTACTCTAAGCATTGTTAGATCAGATTGTTGTTCAAGTTCACAGAGGTTATCTGTCTTGTATGTGCATCATACTACTTCCCTTTAAGCAATAATTTGTACACAGTTCATATTGATTTCCTCAGAGCTTCAAAACAAGACAAAGTCACTACATTTGTAGTTAAATCAGAGCAAAGACTTCCCGTTGGCTTCCAAAGACAATCTGGTAGTGGTGGCCACCAACTAAGGAAACCCACAAGAACAACAACTGAGAGAAGAATTTTTCTATTTGAGTTATGATTTCAAAAGGGTAGTGTATCTCCCTGTTGCTTTCTTCCTCTGTCCGCCTCTGCACATGGGTCAGAATGTAAGCCCAATCATGAAAGAGTCACAGAGCAACAGAATAAACGGAACTCCAAGTTTCTGAACAGAGCACCAAAAAAAAAAAAAAACCTAGGGAACAGGGAAGTAGCGAGATCATGAAGAGGAGCTCAGGAAAGCAACTTGGAGGAGTCAATGATCAACCCCAAGTTTCACACTCAAGTCAGTAAGGCTTGTATCTGATCCTACCTGGCATACCAAAAGACTAAATTATCCAACTGTCTAGGTCCCAGCCTGGGTCACATAAACTTGAGATAGATCAAAAAAGAACTGCAGTCCTTGAAAACCCAACTGACACTGGAACCTCAATCCATAGAAGGTGGACTAGTAATTGCATCCTGCACCTAACCAGGCTCATTGCCTGCTAAAACACAAACCACAGAATCTAAACAAGAACCAGAATCTCATAATATTCAACATGTTCAAGCTACAATCCAAATTGGCAAAGTGCCACGAAAATTTCAACTTCCAGATGAAAAACAATCAACAGATACCATGGCTGAGATGATACCAAAGTTGGAATTATTGGACAAAGACTTTAAAGCAACTATTACAAAAATGCTTGAACAAGCAATCACTTATCTTGCAACAAAAGTTAAAACAGAAAACTGCAGATATAAAAAGAACCAAATGGAAATTTTAAAACAGTATCCAAAATTAAAATCAAGTCAACAGCAGAATGAAGACAGAGAAGTCAGTGAACTTGAAAATATATCAATAAAAATGATCCATACTAAATAACAGAGAAAATAGATTGGAAGAAAAACAAAACAAAACAAAACAGAGCTCAGAGACCTGTGGGACAATAAGAAATGTCTTAACACTTTTGTTATCAGATGCCCAGAAGGAGAGGACTCTACATACAATGATGAAGCAGAAGTGCTGAAAAAAATATTTGAAGAAACAATGGCTGGTAACTTCCCAAATTTGGTGACATAAAGCTAAGATACAGGAAGCTAAGCAAATGCCCAAAGGATAAATGCTAAAATATCCACATGAAATGCAACATGATCAGATAATTACAATCAAAATTCACAAGCTTTACATAAATGTTAAGTTCATTCTGACATTCATATAAAAAGGCAAAGGAACTAAACTAGATACAATTTTGAAAAAAGAGAAAACTAGAGGAATTATACTAGCTGCTTTTAAGATTTACCATAAAGCTAAAGAAATCAAGACAGTGTGCTATTACAGAAGGGAGAGAGACACAGACCGACAGAATAGCAAAGGGTTCAGAAATAGATCCACACAAATACGGTCAACATAATTATGGCAAACGGATTTTGACAACAGCACAGAAACAGTTCAATAATGATAGTCTTTTTAAACAAACAGTGTTGAAGCAATTGAATATCTCCATGCAAAAAAAGAAAAAAACAACTTTCATCTAAAACTCACACTTCAGATAAAAATTAACAAAATATACTACAGGTAAGTGTAAACTACAAAACTGTAAAAAATGTTAGAAGAAAACATAGGATAAAATCTACATGTCCTTGAGTTTGCTTATTGGTTCTTATACAATGTAACAGAAACATGATCAAGAAAAAGTTAATAAACTGGATTTCATCAAAATGAAAAACTTGTGCTTTGCAAAGACATAGTTAAGGAAATAAAAGGACAAGCTACAGATTAGGAGAAAATATTTACAAATCACAATCTGACAAAGAACTTATATCCAGTAGGTATGTGTGCTAAGTCGCTTCAGTCATGTCCGATTCTTCGCGACCCTATGGACTGCAGACTGCCAGGTTCCTCTGTCCATGAAATTTCCCAGGCAAGAATGCTAGCGTGGGTTACCATGCCCTCCTCCAGGGGATCTTCCTGACCCAGGGATCGAATCTGTGTCTCTTAGGTTTCCTGCGATGGCAGGCAGGTTCTTTACCACTAGTGCCACCTGGGAAGCTCTATATCCAAAATAGATAAAGAATAATCAAAATTTAACCATAAGAAAATTCAAATTAAAAACGGGCAGAAGGCATGAACAGATGTTTCATTAAGCAGGGTATAAAAATGGTAAATAAATACATGAAAAGATGTTCAACATTATTAGCCACCAGGAAAATGCAAATTAAAATTATGATGATATACCACAACACACCTATTAGAAGAGCTAAAATAAAAAAACTGTCAATATGAAGTGCTGACAAAGATACACAGCAATGGGAACTCTCACATTGCTTGCAAGAAAGCAAAATGACATAGGCACTCTGGAAATCATTTTGGCAGTTTTTTATAAGCTTAAATGTACATTTATCATATGATGCAGCAATTGCACTGTGGGGTGTCTATTCTAGAGAAATAAAAATCTACATTCATACAAATAACAGTATGTGACTATTTTAACAACTATATGTATAACTGCTAAAAACTGAAAAAAACCCAAATCTCTTTCAAATAGTTAATGGATAAAGAATATTGTGTCTATATGAGACTGCTACTTAGCAATTTAAAAAAAATGAACTTCTGACACATAACAATAACTTGGATGCATCTTAAACAGCATTTTATTGAAAGAAGCCAGTCTCATTTACATGATATTCTCAAAAGGACAGAACTACAGAGAAATCAGATCAATGGTTGCCAGGCATTATAGGTGGGTAGAAGGGGCGAACATAAAGGGAAAGGGTGAAGGTGTGTTTGTGAGAGAGAGAACTAGTCTGTGTCTAGATTATGAAAGCAGTTTCACTGTGTAATAGTTTAAAATAGCATTAAACTATTTGATGAATAGTGCACATTTTTCATTTTACAATTTCATTTATTGAGGTTAGATTACATAAAGATTAGATTTGGCAAAATGAGCAAATAAAAACACAGGCACTCAATTCAATTTCAAATAAATATTTTCTTAAGTGTCCCAAATATTGAATGGAACATAAACGTATTTTAAAAAGTTGTTGACCTGAAATTCAGCTTAAATGCATAAGCCTATTTTATCTGGAAAACATAACAGAAAAATGCACAGATCCTGAATTTATACAACTTAATGAATTTTGGTAAATATTTATACGCATACAATCAACACCAGGTCAAGATACAGAAGCTTTCCATGACCACAGTGCCTTTCTGTCTCCTAGTCACTCGTCACTCCTCACTCTCTCTCTTCTTCTAGTCACTCTTACTCTCTCCGTAACAACTGTTTTCAAGCACTGTTTTGCCTGTTGCTATAATTCATATAAATGGAAGTGTACCCTTTTATGTCTGGTTTCTTTCACCTGTTTTTAAAATTCACTCAGGTTTTTTGTGTCAGCAGTGGTTCATTCTGTTTTACGGTAAAGTAATATTCCATTGCAAAACATACTACAATTTTTAAGTCCATTGTCCTGTAAAGGACACATGGCTTGGTTCCAGTTTGGGGCTATGAATGAATAAAGATACAAAGTTATAAACATTCATGGACTATTTTTGTCAGTAGGTTTTCATTTCTTTTCAGTAAATACATAGGACTGGCTTTGAAACTTCATGGGGCAGTTGTATGTTTAATTTATATGAAACTGCTAGTTTCCAAAGTAGTTGTACCAATTTATATACCTACCAGTAATGAGATTTTCAGTTATTACATCCCCTGGCAACTTAATATTTTTGACATTCTATTGGCTTTTCTTTACTATTTGTCCATTTTCTATTTTACCAGTTTTTGCTCTTATGTGAAGTATTTGCTTCCTTCTCAGTCAGTTCAGTTGCTCAGTTGTGTCTGACTCTTTGTGACCCCATGCACGACAGGCTTCCCTGTCCATCACCAACTCCTGGAGCATACTGAAACTCATGTCCATCGAGTCGGTGATGCCACCCAACCATCTCATCCTCTGTCATTCCCTTCTCCTCCTGCCTTCAATCTTTCGCAGCATCAGGGTCTTTTCCAGTGAGTCAGTTCTTCACATCAGGTGGCCAAAGTATTGGAGTTTCAGCTGCAGCATCAGCCCTTCGAATGAATATTCAGGACTGACTTCCTTTAGGATGGATCTCCTTGCAGTCCAAGGGACTCTCAAGAGTCTTCTCCAACACCACAGTGCAAAAGCATCAATTCTTCGGCACTCAGCTTTCTTTATGGTCCAACTCTCATATCCATACATGACTACTGGAAAAACCATAGCTTTGACTAGATGGACCTTTGTTGGTAAAGTGATGTCTTTGCTTTTTAATATGCTGTCTAAGTTGGTCATGGCTTTTCTTCCAAGGAACAAGTGTCTTTTAATTTCATGGCTGCAGTCATCACCTGCAGTGATTTTGAAGCCCAAAGATATAGTCTCTCACTGTTTCCACTGTTTCCCTATCTATTTGCCATGAAGTGATGGGACTGGATGCCATGATCTTAGTTTTCTTAATGTTGAGTTTTAAGCCAACTTTTTCACTCTCTTCTTTCACTTTAATCAAGAAGCTCTTTAGTTCTTCTTCGCTTTCTGCCACAAGAGTGGGGACATCTGAGTATCTGCGGTTATTGATATTTCTCCCGGAAATCTTGATTCCAGCTTGTGCTTCATCCAGCCTGGCATTTCACATGATGTACTCTGCATGTAAGTTAAATAAGCAGGGTGACAATATACAGCCTTGACATACTCCTTTCCCGATTTGGAACCAGTCTGCTGTTCTATGTCCAGTTGTAACTGTTGCTTCTTGACCTGAATACAGATTTCTCAGGAGGCAGGTCAGGGGTCTGGTATTCCCAGTTCTTTAAGAATATTCCACAGTTTGTTGTGATTCATACAAAGGCTTTGGTGTACTCAATAAAGCAGATGTTTTCCTGGAACTCTCATGCTTTTTCGATGATCCAGCAGATATTGGCAATTTGATCTCTGGTTCCTCTGTCTTTTCTAAATCCAGCTTGAACATGTGGAAGTTCACAGTTCACATACTGTTGAAGCCTGGCTTGGAGAATTTTGAGCATTACTTTGCTAGTGTGTGAGATGAGTGCAATTGTGCAGTAGTTTGAGCATTCTTTGGCATTGCCTTTGGGATTGGAATGAAAACTGACATTTTCCAGTCCTGTGGCCACTGCTGAGTTTTCCAAATTTGCTGGCATACTGAGTGCAGCACTTTCAGCTCATCGTCTTTTAGGATTTCAAATAGCTCAACAGGAATCCCATCACCTTCACTAGCTTTGTTCGTAGTGATGTTTCCTAAGGCTCACTTGATTTTGCATTCCAGGATGCTTCCTTCTAATTACTTAAAATTTAATACACTCTGCTTTTCCAGAATTGGATCACTGATTTTAAAACTTTCTTCTTTTCTAAAGCAGTAAATTTCTAAATACTACTTTATCTGAATCCCACAAATTTTCACATTTTGTTTATGTTTTTACTCAGAAATACATTCTTTTATCTCCAAATTTTGGGACTTTTAGAGATATTTTTTTTTTTTTGCCAGCAATTTTTATTTAATTTCAGTGTGGTCAATAGCCAAGCTTACGGTCTACTTTCATAAGTGTTTCATGTGTGCTTGAAAATATCTATTCTACCACTGTTGACTGTAGTGACCTAACAATTTGACCTAAATGGTTGGTTTGTTCAAATCAATACTTTTACTGATATTGTTTACTTCTATCAGTTGCTGACAGAAGGTTGTTAAAATCCCCAACTTTGTGGATTTGTCTGCATCTTCGTTCAATTTT
This sequence comes from Bos indicus, assembly GCF_029378745.1. Taxonomy (NCBI): domain Eukaryota; kingdom Metazoa; phylum Chordata; class Mammalia; order Artiodactyla; family Bovidae; genus Bos; species Bos indicus. The sequence goes on along the minus strand of NC_091762.1, from coordinate 42,715,921 downwards.
GCCAATTTTTGCCTTATGTATTTTCAAGCTGGTATTCAATGCATACACATGCAGGATTGTCTTCTTGATGAACTGCCCATTTTCTTTATGAAAAGTATATCTCTAGTATACTCCTTCTTTTTAAGTCTATTTTGTCTTATGCTGATACAGCCACTTGTTTTCTTATGCTTACTGTTTGTATTGTTTATTTTTTCCCTATTCTTCTACTTTCATCCAGAGTCTTTATATATAAAGTTTAACTCTTGTAGACAACATATAGTTGAGCCTTTGAAAAAAAAACTACTCCTTTTGGTTGGACTACTTAATTTACAACTGTGATACCAATAAGCAATTATTGATTTGGCTGGATTTAAGTCTTCCATTCCACTATTTGCTTGTTCTTTGTCCTATGTTTTTTAATGTTTATTTCCTCCTTTCCTGTCCTCTTTTGGTTAATTATATGTCTTTCAGTATTTAATTCTTCTCATTTTTTTTAACTTCTGCCAAGTGTGTGTGTGTGTGTGTGTGCTTTTTTTTTTTTTTTGGTAGTAGTTGCCAAAGGATTAGAATATATATCCTTAACACAGTCTACCTACAGTTATTATTCTACTACTTCAAATAAAATGTAATAATCCTGAAACTGTATAATTCCCTTTCCCCCTGCAACTTGTGTTATTGTTTGCACATATTTTATAGCTAAATACATGCCACAATACTATGTTAAATTGTCAGTTGTCTTTTAAAAGGGAAAGTCGCTCAGTTGTGTCCTACTCTTTGCAACCCCATGGACTATACAGTCCATGGACTTCTCCAAGCCAGGATACTGGAGTGGGTAGCCATTCCCTTCTCCGGGGGATCTCCCCAACCCAGGGATTGAACCCAGGACTCCCGCATTGCAGGCGGATTCTTTATCAGCTGAGCCACCAGGGAAGCCCAAGAATACTAGCTCTTCCCAAGCCAGGAATCGAACTGGGATCTCCAGCACTGCAGGCAGATTCTTTATCAACTGAGCTATCAGGAAAGCCCAATAGCTTTTAAAAACATAAAGCAAAGAAAATCTGATAGTCATTTATACTTACATTTTATTATTTCCTTTCTTTCAGCTGTCATTTACCTTCAACCCAAAACACTTCCCTCAGCTTTCCTTGTAGTGTGCGTCTGCTGGTGACTAATTCTGCTTTCATGAAGATTGTTTAATTTGTATTTTTCTGTCCTATTTGTTTTCTGTTCTGCTTCTGGGGACCCAATCACATATATGTTGAATTGCTTGATACTGCCTCACATGGCATTGAGGTTCTGTGCTCTTTTATTCTTCCCTCCAACCTTTTTTCCTCAGAAAATTTCTGTTCATCATCTGCACTCTGTTGTTAACTTCAACCATTTGGGGTTTTCTCTTTGTTTCCATTACTCTGCTAAGAGTACTCAGTTACATTAATTCACTACAACCACTTTTCCTTTTCATACTTGAACACAGTTCTGAGCTGCTTTGAAATCCTTGTTGGCTAATTCCAATATCTGGGTTGGTAGGATCTCTTTTTACTGTGTGTTTTTCTCTTTTTGACCTTAAGTCATATTTTCCTATTTCATTGCATGCCTCATAATATTTTATAGCATTCGAGGCATTGTTGATAGATTGATTCATTTTGTTATTATGCTCTGGAAATGATAAGCTTTGTTCTAGCAGGCAGGTAATTATTGGCTAGTCACTTTGATTTTATGGAGGCTTGATTTCACATTATGTTAAAGATTCTGTCTTTAGTTTTAGCACAAATCCTTAGCCCTAGGCACAGCCTTTACTGCTAATAAACAACCATTCTAGGGATTTGATGCAAAGTCTAAGGTACAAGCTTTCTAACTTGTTGGGATTCAAACTCTTGAGTTCTCTTGCAACAGAGAGCAACAATCTCTGCTTAGCTTTTTCAGTCTCCCAGCTACAGCTTTCCATCAGGTTCACTGGAGTCTTCCCTGCACATGCACAATGCCAGAGTTAGCCAAAGATTTAAGAGGAGATCATGCAGATTAGAAGTCTCCTCCCTCAGTGCCACCTTCATTTCTAGAATTTTCTCCTTCAGTATACAGCTCCTCCAGCAGCAGCCAATTCCAACAACTCAAGTCATTAAGACTTAAACTTTCTCTTCCATTCTAGCCTCCCACTCACCAGACTGACTGGTAAATTCCCTGAGGGAAAAATCATGTAAGTATAGTTCTCTTACTACTTCTGGTCACTCCTTGGTGCCTTTAGACAGTTATTTGTTATATTTTCCCAGAGTTTATCATTGGGAGAGTTTGTACATTGCAACCTATTCCACCACTACCCAAATCAGAAGTCCTTCATTTTATAATTCTTCACTGTTTAATTTAATGCTTTAGAAAAAAAATACAGAACTGTTACTTAAATGTCCTTGGGTCTCTCTTATTTTGCATCTGACAGATTGAAAATAGAATGGTTCACATATATTAAAATATCTTTTATCTCAAATGAAGTAACTCAAAATAATCTCCTATTAATTGTTGCTCCCAGAAAAGAGGGAAGTAGTTGATGAACTTTAGTGAATCTATTGAGCAAAGAGGTCAGATAAACTGATTAGGCCATGGAAACAGAGTTGACTGACCTTGAACAATATAGGAGTTAGGGGAACTGACCCTTCCATGCAGTTGAAAACATCTGTGGTTCCATGTCCATGGATTCAACCAACTGCAGATTCAACCGACCGGACTGTGCAGTACTCAGTATGTATTTTGTGGACCTACACAGTTCAAACCTGTGTTGTTCAAGGGTCAACTGAAATCAGTTAGACCAACTGAAGCAAGGCCATGGAGCAAGGCTATTTCTATTTTGAACTGACAAAAAGTGTAACACTTCATAGTCATGAAACATAATAAATGGAGTGTGATTTACAACTAGGAAGAAGAATGTGGCTACTTGCATACATAGGGAGGCATATTAACTGTTAAGTGATATGACAAATCTTGACCAATCTATTGCTGTCTTCAAGCTTAAATTTTTAAAAATTTTATTTTGTAGTCAGCAAATTTTCCACTTTTCAGCATGGATGTGAAAGATGCTATTTAAAACCAAACAGCAACTGTTCATGGCTGCCTGAACATTTATAATTCAATAATTATATAACCTCCAAAATACAGCAGAATACGAGGCACATAATTAGGACGTCAGCTAAACAACACAAAGCAATGCAAAAGGATGTCATTCTGTGGCGTGTGCTCAGCTGAGCCCTAAGTAAGTGGGACTGTTGGCTGGTAACATATTCTTCTCATCTCTGTTTATATGTATTAATACCACATGCTGTCAGGACAATGTATCTTGCAGTCAGGACATCAGACTTTTTAAGAGAGAAGAAAGTTCTATCTTGTATAAACTGGTTTCATAAACAGACATTGCCTTTAAATGATTCTGTCTATGGCTATCTAGCTGTAAGTTCTCCAGTTTGGTCTGTTCCACTTATGTTCATCCTGAAAAACTGCCAAATTAGCAGCAACAACTGATGATATCACAGGGTAAAAACTCATTGACACAGGAAACCAAGCACTGTTGGAGTATCTTTCTTCTTGGTCACTCAATTTATACTTATTAGGTAAACCAAAAGACCTATTGGATTTGTTACACAAATACATGTATGTGTATATATGACTGAAATTAACATCTCACAATAGAAGATGCCTGTATTCAGAGTCCACCAATGCTTTGGGCTTCTGAGCTATTTTCTGGTATGGTAAACAGACTTAGCATCTCCATCTCCAGTGGATGCAAGCTGCCTCCAGTGATAATCAAGGAATGCAATGGTCCTCCCAAGTCCACAGTAGACATCTGCTGCAAAGTGCCTGCTGCAATTTTCTGGTCCTCAGCGCCAACCCTGGCTAAGCCAACACAGAGTGTCTCCTCGGTGACTGCTATTAAAAGAAAAACAAAGATGCCACCATTCAATTCAGTAAATGCATTATCCTGAATCCACTCAAACTAACACTAGTACTAAAAATACATTTAAAGAAGTCCCAAATAAGTCGCAAATATATTAAATCTCCTTTAGTCACTCATTATAGACATACTATCTGCTGATTTATCTAAGGCTTTTCTAAATTATTTGCACTGCTGCTGCTGCTGCTAAGTCGCTTCAGTCGTGTCCGACTGTGCAACCCCAGTCGTGTGCAACCCCAGAGACGGCAGCCCACCAGGATCCCGTCCCTGGGATTCTCCAGGCAAGAACACTGGAGTGGGTTGCCATTTCCATTTGCACTACCTAACATTTAAAGTAAAGTAGTACTTCCTAACTTTACCATTTCGGAATTCCAAAGACTTACTTTAGTTTAAAATTTTAGGACTTGATGAATAATTACCTGTATCCATACTCTATCACATAGCATTTGTCTTTAACTAGGTTCTGAGTGGACAGTGTTTATTACATGATTATACTGTAAATAAAATGTTTGAGATATTTTCACATTGACCAAGATATACTGGAAAAAGCAGAAGATTATGAGATAAATACATAGATTTGAGTCTGTGCTTGACCATTCCGCTATATGACAAACCTTCAGTTTCTTCTTTTTTGTGGGAAAACTATCCTTCATAAAGGGTGGTTTAAGGACTAAGATAATAGATATGAAAGTACTTAGTAAACTACACAGCCCTGAAGAAATAATAGACATTATGACATTACTTAAGCTTTTAAGTTCGAAATAACATACATTAGTGAACTTCATTATTCATTCCAGTGTGTCTGCTCTTTAGCAGACCCTCTTGTGATTTTCTTTAGTTGGAAAAGCTGTCCTGATTGACAAATGACCAAAATGGGGCAAATGACTTCTCCAAGGACGAGCAGGAAAGTAAGGAACTCTGTACAAAGGTACGGGCATACAGCACCCCTGCAGGTTCTTTGTTTCATGGTTTTAACAAGGCCTACTGAGGCCAATGGTTATTAAAGAATCTTTTTGTGTATCTTTCCCATCAAGAAATATGTGTTCAATGCCAGTCAGCACCTTGTAATAGAATATAATGACAGATTTATTTAAGAACCTCTCAATAAAAATCTATTGACAATGAACATTTTATTATATAGCACATCTATTGTGTCTAGATATTAAGAATGCAAGGGTAAATTCTCTGGTCTTTATCCTGAAAAAACAACTATACCTGGTCTCAGTATACTTTTGCAGGATAGAGCTTAATATAGACTTGGGCTAAAATGGAGGTTCTGTATTTCACCAAAATATTTATACTAACCTATTTACATAAAATCTGATTTATATTTAATTTGAAAAAAAAATCCTTACTTTCTAGAATGATATTAATATTACTAGAAAGAATCCATTTCCATTACTAGAAAGAAATCCATTACTTTTGAGTAGAACTTTCAGCCTATGAGATTTAAGGGAAAGATGAAAAAAATGATAAGAAAAAAATGAATGCAAACACACTGACTCACTTTAGTGGTGTTGGTAATGCATGTGTGTGTTTCAGATGTTACATACTCATCTCAATGCAGCATGAGGGGAATATGAGAGCCCTTTGAAGATTCCTGAGTACCTGGTTCTTCTCCTCGTATTCGCTGATTCTGAACAATCTCCAGAAGTTGCTGGGCTGCTTGGTTGACACTCATATACCGAGGAGGTTCATAGATCTTTCTTCCCCTGTAAGTGTAAAAGTAGATGCCACTGTTCTTAGCCATGAAATTACATAATACATTTTTAATGTAATTATTCCCCCAGGTATAGTCAATTACCACATTCTATGTTCTGTTTGAAGCTGCCACTTGTTACTCACTTTAAGTAAATCATTTACCTTTAGTTTCTTAAGCTTTCTTCATTGTCCTATTTCAAATGCTCTCTCATCTCACTGAAATGTTGGCAGAAATAAGTGCAACAACTTAAAGATAAATGCTTAAATCAAAGTTCAGTTCAGTTCAGTCGCTCAGTCGTGTCCGACTCTTTGCGACCCCATGAATCGCAGCACGCCAGGCCTCCCTGTCCATCACCAACTCCCAGAGTTCACTCAGACTCTCGTCCATCGAGTCAGTGATGCCATCCAGCCATCCCATCTTCTGTCGTCCCCTTCTCCTCCTGCCCCAAATCCCTCCCAGCATCAGAGTCTTTTCCAATGAGTCAACTCTTCGCATGAGGTGGCCAAAGTACTGGAGTTTCAGCTTCAGCATCATTCCCTCCAAAGAAATCCCAGGGCTGATCTCCTTCAGAATGGACTGGTTGGATCTCCTTGCAGTCCAAGGGACTCTCAAGAGTCTTCTCCAACACCACAGTTCAAAAGCATCAATTCTTCGGCGCTCAGCCTTCTTCACAGTCCAACTCTCACATCCATACATGACCACAGGAAAAACCATAGCCTTGACTAGACGGACCTTTGTTGGCAAAGTAATGTCTCTACTTACTCTTATTCAAAGTGGTTCTTTAGGCAAAAATAATTCAAAATAAGTAGAAATTTGTTCTATACTCTAATCAGTAGAAATTTGTTCTATACTCTAATCAGATTTTATAGGGTTCATTTTTATTACCATGTTTAAACCACATATTCCTCTTTTCATATCTTCCTCTAAGAAAAGTAAACTACAGCAATAAAAATCTCAAAGTCTTAGAGGATAAGATATGTTTACTTCCATATGCCTCAAAAGCCTATCAAATGTGCTCAATGGTCAAAATATTGCTTTTGCAGTTTACAAAAAAATTCATATAGATTATTTTGTTGACTCTCAAAACAATTCTGTAACTCAGGTCTAAGAGAAATATAATGCAAGCCACAAATAGAATTTAAAATTTTCAATAGTATCTACAATAACAAAAGTAAAAAAAAGAGACAAAATTAATTTTAATAATGTATTTATTTAGCCCAATATATCCAGAATGTTATATTTCAACATTTATTCCTATACAAATTATTATACATCATTTTTGTACTAAGTCTTTGAAATCTGGAATGTATTCTATATTTTAGTACATCTTAATTCAAATGTTAAATTTTCACTGGAAATACTTGATCCGTATTCAGATCATAAAATTCATGGTTGTAAAAGTAGATTTACATATTGAATTGTTCTAAATATACTTAAATGTTATCTAGTTACTTAGTTGAGTATTAGTTTTAAATTAATTAAAACTAAATTATAAATTCCATTCCTCAGTTACATTAGTCATATGTATTTAAAGCTCTCGTTAGTTATATATGGGTAGCAGCTACTGCATCTATAAGTAAAAAGGGGTTATTTCCCCCAATATACAATTGAAGACAATACGGCTCAGAAATGCAAGTAACTTTCCCAAGAGCACATAACCAGAGTCCAACTCATGACTCAAACCCATGTTTTCTGACTCTCAGTTAACTCATTCCACATATATTTACTGAGTGCCTATTAGGTGCCAACCACTGTTCTCAATACTGAACCCATGAAATTTACTGCTATTTCTATTCTATCATACTGCTTAACATTTCATAAGATTGAAAGTGTTAAATTTTGCACTGTTACTGAAAACTGATTTTCAACAATCTTTAGAACTTATGTCATTTAAGTAGAATTTATAGTCCATGGAATTAAAATAGAATTAAGCATTCTCAGAATACGAACTTACTTGATTAGATTTTCCAAAGACTGCTCCTTTACTTTGATGTCTGTAGGAAGCAAAAACAGATAGTTCTATTTTAATTAAGTACTTTACCCAAAATCCTACATGTAAACTTCAGCTGAAACACCTAAATTTTTGGTAAATATTATTCTCAAGTCTCTAAAATGCTAATTTGAGAGTCTGTGACAATCTTCCCTCACACTTGTATCTGGCCACATTTTTAAGGAAATATAAAGAAGAATGGAAGCTTGTGGTTGTATAAAGATCATTAGTTAGAAAACAAACATGAGGTTGGCCCTGAGACCATCCTGAATGGACTGAATTTCCTCTTGGAAAAGAAGACAGGAAAGAGTTAGACAAATATTGGCATATACACTATCTAACAGCTAATCAAAATCTTTGTGTTCATTTCTATTAGCTGGTAACTGCACAGATCCAACTGGAAAGTTCTTGTTAACATGTTCCTATTCTTACCTATTTTTCAGGCACTAGAATATAAGCTTAAATGCATGTAATGTAAATAAAAGAAAATTCTTACCACGTATTGAAGAGACTTTCGCTTTTCTGTGAATGGTAAGATATGCCAGTAACTTATGAAACATTTTAATACCAAATATTCATACTTTAATGGGGATTTCCCAAGCATGGACTGGTAGCCACAACAGCCAAAACACATATAGCCCTTGCTCTCATAAAGCTTGATGATGCAAACATCACAAAGATTTGATTCTTTATGCTTTGTAATCACTGATGCTCAGCTAAACAATCTGGTAGAAGGTAAAAGAGCAGAATCACTCTACATCCTCACAGGAACTCAGTACACAACAGCAAGAGCAACAGCTGCTTCCTGTTCTACATGCTAAAAACAAATGGTTCGGCCAAAGTTTGTTACTGCAAAAATAAATAGAGTGTAACTGAGTGGTCTTTTTGATAGACTTTGACAACTTTCTCTAGTGATTATAAACTTTCTCGAATGATTATAAAAGTTTTTCTTACAAAGAATACTAAGTATTTGCTTGGAAAATGCTCTAGAGATAATCCCTTACATATATTCTAAATGTTCTTAGAACCAGCAATGAATATATTTTTCAGGTTTGAAATTCATTATTTAGGCATTTTCATTGTATGGCACATATAGGAAATATGTATACCTGTTATTGAAATATGGCCTGCAATACAATTAATGATATAAACATCAACTTAGATCTCCTCTACCTAATAGCTGTAATCATTTTTAAAAAGTAAACATTTATTAATGCATTCACCTTGAGCTTCTGAAATGTTATTTGTGATAGTTAAGTTTTTAATATTTCCATTTTTTCACTTTTTAAATGATACATTCTATAGAATTTTATTTTAAAAATGAAGAGGGCTGGGGAGAATTTTTATGGGCAAATGCTTCTTCACTAATGTAAGTGTGTATTAGTGAATAAATTCAAGCCAGACTCATCTTACCTTGTATTTACACAGGCCATATTTATTCCTTTCTACTTTCTAGAATGTAAGCTTCTCTTATTCATTTTAGTACCAGCATCTAGCATAATGTAGAGTACCTAGCAGATACACCATAAATTCTACTGAATAAATTTGTTCATGTGGCTCTACTATGACAGCTAATTTAAACTATCTACCTCTTAAGTAGAGTAAAAGTCCCAACTCCTTCAGAAACCTTTATAGACTTCCTCCCAAAGGCTCTTTGTCCTTTGAGACAGACATACAATTAGTGCTATATTTTGTTAATCTCCAATTACATCATATATATTAGTCTTGCCTTTCCAAGTAAATTTTAAATTCTCTATGGTTTCTTACCATGACATATTCTCACTAATCCTTACAGGGTATGGCCCATAAGAGCAGCCATTCAATAAATACATACTAATTAAAAATAATGAGAACTCCAGGTGATTAAATGATGAGATCTATGGTTTGCGAAGTCAGAATCATGATATCTTATACTTCACACCTTGTTCCTGTTTTTGTTAATGGAGCAAGGAAGATATATTGTTTAACCTTGTTTGTCTTTTCCCAGGAAAGCCAAGAAAAGAGGCAGCAGCTCTTAGAGAAAGTTCAAGAGCCAAAGTTCTGGTTTGTCCTTCCTGCCTCGATACAATAGAACTTAATTGTTCTCTCAACTTTCAGGTACACAGCACATTAGTTCCAACTAGATTTCAAAATCCTGAGAGCAGGACCCAGGTCTAATACTTCCTTGGTATTCCAGAAGAACCTAACTCCACAGTGGGCATAAATACTTAATAAATACTGTGAGCTGAATTTCTAACTGCCCTTTCAAAGCTTCCAAAAGATAATTCCAATTTTCCCCCCTTTCCTATATTTTTTTTTTCGTGATACATGAAGATGTTATCACAGGTAGCTTGCCTCTTAAGACTACTTTTATCCTCATTCTGTTTTAAAAACTCAGTTCTGTTGTTTAAACACACACACACACACACACACACACACTTCATATCGGAGCTCCAATGAATCCCTATTTGTCATCCCTCAGTTGCATATATTTCTACCTCTGCCTTTAATAAAAGCTTTTTTAAATGCCTGTACCTCTTGCATCATTCTCCTTTGACTTTCTACATAGCGCTGGCCTTAATTGGCTCTAAGTTTAAGATAACATGATGGATACCTTTAATGGCATATTCCACACGAATTAACAAGAACCACAAAATAAGTTCTGCCAATAAGAACTACTAAAGAGGGAGACTAGTATCTTTCCACATGGAAAATCCAAACACAAAACTATAAAGCTAATTAGCTAATAATGAATTACTAAATTACACTGATAATTAACTAAAATAAGAAAGCATTATCATACCAGTAAATTGTGGGATTCAGGCATAAGCCAAAAAAAATACCAGAGAAGCATGCATGGCCTGATCTAGATCTAGAACTAATTAGGTATCACTCTTACTGCAGTAAAAAAGGAATGTAATCTAGCTGGAACTGAATGAACTAGCAAGAATTAAAGATTTTCTGTGACAATGGGTAATAAGATCAAGTCTGAAACTAAAAGTAAATGTTAACCAATTAACTTCTATTACATATCTGTTGGACAGCTACACTGTGCTACACTTCTAGACATTAGAAAGAGAGGAATCAGTAAAACAAACTCCCTGCTCTTACAAAGTAAAGAAGAAAACCAACGAGTTAATAAAACAATTCACATGAATGGTAATACAAGAAGTTACACAAGGTAATGGGAAAGAAAATCACTGGGGAATACAGGGTGTACATTACATTAGGCAGAATTTTACTTTAGATCAGGAGTCAGTAAATGTTTCTGTAAAGAACCAGGTAGTAAATATTTTAGGTTCTGAAGGCCACAAGGTCTCTGTCAAAACTACTTATTGCTGCCATTGTAGCATGAAACAGACATAGATAATACATAAATGAAGTAGCGTGGCTGTGTTCCAATTAAACTTTATGAAACAGGTGGTAGCCTATATCTGATCCAGCAGAGGTGGTTTGCTAACCTTTGCTCTACATAATTTCCAAATTCTACCCTATAAGAAATGCTAACCATTAGTAAAACTTTTCTACAGTCTTCTCTTTTAAAGAGACATATTGATTGGGGTTCTGATAATGTACAAATTTATATATTATTGAATAATAGAGAACTTTGTACATGAGACAACCTAAATGTCTTTTTTTTTTTTTTTTACTTTACAATATTGTATTGGTTTTGCCATACATTGACATGAATCTGCCACAGATGTACATGTGTTCCCCATCCTGAACCCCCCTCCCTACCTCCATACCCATCCCATCCCTCTGGGTCATCGCAGTGCACCAGCCCTGAGCACCCTGTATCATGCATTGAACCTGGACTGGCAATTCGTTTCACATATGATAATATACGTGTTTCAATGCCATTCTCCCAAATCATCCCACCCTCGCCCTCTCCCACAGAGTCCAAAAGACTGTTCTACATATCTGTGTCTCTTTTGCTGTTTCACATATAGAGTTATCATTACCATCTTTCTAAATTCCATATATATGCGTTATTATACTGTATTGCTGTTTTTCTTTCTGGATCACTTCACTCTGTATAATAGGCTCCAGTTTCATCCACCTCATTAGAATGGATTCAAATGTATTCTTTTTAATGACTGAGTAATACTCCATTGTGTATATGTACCACAGCTTTCTTATCCATTCGTCTGCTGATGGACATCTAGGTTGCTTCCATGTCCTGGCTATTATAAACAGTGCTGTGATGAACATTGGGGTACATGTGTCTCTTTCAATTATGGTTTCCTTGGTGTGTATGCCCAGCAGTGGGATTGATGGGTCATATGGCAGTTCTATTTCCAGTTTTTCCACACTGTTCTCGATAGTAGCTGTACTAGTTTGCATTCCCACCAACAGTGTAAGAGGGTTGGTTCCCTTTTCTCCACACCCTCTCCAGCATTTATTGCTTGTAGACTTTTGGATAGCAGCCATTCTGACTGGCGTGAAATGGTACCTCATTGTGGTTTTGATTTGCATTTCTCTGATAATGAGTGATGTTGAGCACCTTTTCATGTGTTTGTGTCATCTGTATGTCTTCTTTGGGGAAATGTCTGTTTAGTTCTTTGGCCCATCTTTTGATTGGGTCATTTATTTTTCTGGAATTGAGCTGCAGGAGTTGCTTGTATATTTTTGAGATTACTTCTTTGTCAGCTGCTTCATTTGCAATTATTTTCTCCCATTCTGAAGGTTGTCTTTTCACCTTGCTTATAGTTTCCTTTGTTGTGCAGAAGCTTTTAAGTTTAATTAGGTCCTATTTGTTTATTTTTGCTTTTATTTCCAATATTCTGGGAGGTGGGTCATAGAGGATCCTGCTGTGATGTATGTCGGAGAGTGTTTTGCCTATGTTCTCCTCTAGGAGTTTTATAGTTTCTGGTCTTACGTTTAGATCTTTAATCCATTTTGAGTTTATTTTTGTGTATGGTGATAGAAAGTGTTCTAGTTTCATTCTTTTACAAGTGGTTGACCAGTTTTCCCAGCACCACTTGTTAGAGATTGTCTTTTTTCCATTATATATTCTTGCCTCCTTTGTCAAAGATAAGGTGTCCATGGGTGGGTGGATTTATCTCTGGGCTTTCTATTTTGTTCCATTGATCTATATTTCTGTCTTTGTGCCAGTACCATACTGTCTTGATGACTGTGGCTTTGCAGTAGAGCCTGAAGTCAGGCAGGTTGATTCCTCCAGTTCCATTCTTCTTTCTCAAGATTGCTTTGGCTATTTGAGGCTTTTTGTATTTCTATACAAATTGTGAAATTATTTGTTCTAGCTCCGTGAAAAATACCATTGGTAGCTTGATAGGGATTGCACTGAATCTATAGATTGCTTTGGGAAGTATACTCATTTTCACTATATTGATTCTTCCAATCCATGAACATGGTATATTTCTCCACCTATTAGTGTCCTCTTTGATTTCTTTCACCAGTGTTTTATAGTTTTCTATATATAGGTCTTTTGTTTCTTTAGGTAGATATATTCCTAAGTATTTTATTCTTTTCATTGCAGTGGTGAATGGAATTGTTTCCTTAATTTCTCTATTTTCTCATTATTAGTGTATAGGAATGCAAGGGATTTCTGTGTGTTGATTTTATATCCTGCAACTTTACTATATTCATTGATTAGCTCTAGTAATTTTCTGGTGGAGTCTTTACAGTTTTCTATGTAGAGGATCATGTCATCTGCAAACAGTGAGAGTTTTACTTCTTCTTTTCCAATCTGGATTCCTTTTATTTCTTTTTCTGCTCTGATTGCTGTGGCCAAAACTTCCAAAACTATGTTGAACAGTAGTGGTGAGAGGGGGCACCCTTGTTTTGTTCCTGACTTTAGGGATGCTTTCAATTTTTCACCATTGAGGATAATGTTTGCTGAGGGTTTGTCATAAATAGCTTTTATTATGTTGAGGTATGTTCCTTCTATGTCTGCTTTCTGGAGGGTTTTTATCATAAATGGATGTTGAATTTTGTCAAAGGCTTTCTCTGCATCTATTGAGATAATCATATGGTTTTTATTTGTCAATTTACTAATGTGGTGTATTACATTGATTTGCCGATATTGAAGAATCCTTGCATCCCTGGGATAAAGCCCACTTGGTCATGATGTATGATCTTTTTAATATGCTGTTGGAGTCTGTTTGCTAGAATTTTGTTAAGGATTTTTGCATCTATGTTCATCAGTGATACTGGCCTGAAGTTTTCTTTTTTTGTGGCATCTTTGTCAGGTTTTGGTATTAGGGTGATGGTGGCCTCATAGAATGAGTTTGGAAGTTTACCTTCCTCTGCAATTTTCTGGAAGAGTTTGAGTAGGATAGGTGTTAGCTCTTCTCTAAATTTTTGGTAGAATTCAGCTGTGAAGCCATCTGGTCCTGGGCTTTTGTTTGCAGGAAGATTTCAGATTACACTTTCAATTTCTGTGCTTGTGATGGGTCTATTAAGATTTTCTGTTTCTTCCTGGTTCAGTTTTGGAAAGTTGTACTTTTCTAAGAATTCGTCCACTTCTTCCACGTTGTTCAGTTTATTGGCATATAGTTGCTGACAGTAGTCTCTTACAATCCTTTGTATTTCTGTGTTGTTTGTTGTGATCTCTCCGTTTTCTTTTCTAATTTTATTGATTTGATTTTCCTCCCTTTGTTTCTTGATGAATCTAGCTAATGGTTTGTCAATTTTATTTATCTTCTCAAAGAACCAATTTTTGGCTTTGCTGATTTTTGCTATGGTCTCTTTTGTTTCTTTTGCATTTATTTCTGCCCTAATTTTTTAAGATTTCTTTCCTTCTACTAACCCTGGTGTTCTTCATTTCTTCCTTTTCTACTTGTTTTAGGTGTAGAGTTAGGTTATTTATTTGATTTTTTTTCTTGTTTCTTGAGGTATGCCTGTATTGCTATGAACCTTCCCCTTAGCACTGCTTTTACAGTGTCCCACAGGTTTTGAGTTGTTGTGTTTTCATTTTCATTCATTTCTATGCATATTTTGATTCCTTTTTTGATATATTCTGTGATTCATTGGTTATTCAGCAGCGTGTTGTTCAGCCTCCATATGTTGGAATTTTTAAGTTTTTCTCCTGTAATTGAGATCTAATCATACTGTATTGTGATCAGAAAAGATGCTTGGAATGATTTCAATTTTTTTGAATTTACCAAGGCTAGATTTATGGCCCAGGATGTGATCTATCCTGGAGAAGGTTGTGTGTGCGCTTGAGAAAAAGGTGAAATTCATTGTTTTGGGGTGAAATGTCCTATAGATATCAATTAGGTCTAACTGGTCTATCGTATGATTTAAAGTTTGTGTTTCCTTGTTAATTTTCTGTTTAGTTGATCTATCCATAGGTGTGAGTGGGGTATTAAAGTCTCCCACTATTATTGTGTTATTGTTAATTTCCCCTTACATACTTGTTCAGTTCAGTTCAGTCGCTCAGTTGTGTCCAATTCTTTGCGACCCCATGAATCGCAGCATGCCAGGCCTCCCTGTCCATCACCAACTCCTGAAGTTCACTCAGACTCACGTCCATCGAGTCAGTGATGCCACCCAGCCATCTCATCCTCTGTCGTCCCCTTCTCCTCCTGCCCCCAATCCCTCCCAGCATCAGAGACTTTTCCAATAAGTCAACTCGTCACATGAGGTGGCCAAAGTACTGGAGTTTCAGCTTTAGCATCATTCCCTCCAAAGAAATCCCAGGGCTGATCTCCTTCAGAATGGACTGGTTGGATCTCCTTGCAGTCTAAGGGACTCTCAAGAGTCTTCTCCAACACCACGGTTCAAAAGCATCAATTCTTCAGTGCTCAGCTTTCTTCACAGTCCAACATGACCACAGGAAAAACCATAGCCTTGACTAGACGGACCTTTGTTGGCAAAGTAATGTCTCTGCTTTTCAATATGCTATCTAGGTTGGTCATAACTTTTCTTCCAAGGAGTAAGCGTCTTTTAATTTCATGGCTGCAATCACCATCTTGCAGTGATTTTGGAGCCCAAAAAAATAAAGTCTGACACTGTTTCCACTGTTTCCCCATCTATTTCCCATGAAGTGATGGGACCGGATGGCATGATCTTTGTTTTCTGAATGTTGAGCTTTAAGCCAACTTTTTCACTCTCCTGTTTCACTTTAATCAAGAGGCTTTTTAGTTCCTCTTCACTTTCTGCCATAAGGGTGGTGTCATCTGCATATCTGAGGTTATTGATATTTCTCGCGGCAATCTTGATTCCAGCTTGTGCTTCCCCAGCCCAGCGTTTCTCATGATGTACTCTGTGTATAAGTTAAATAAGCAGGGGGTCAATATACAGCCTTGACGTACCCCTTTTCCTATTTGGAACCAGTCTGTTGTTCCATGTCCAGTTCTAACTGTTGCTTCATACTTGTTAGCATTTCTCTTACATATTGCGGTGTTCCTACGTTGGGTGCATATATAATTGTTATCTCTTCTTCTTGGATTGATCCTTTGATCATTATGTAGTGTCCTTTTTTGTCTCTTTTCACAGCCTTTGTTTTAAATTCTATGTCATCTGATATGAGTATTGCTACTCCTGCTTTCTTTTGGTCTCTATTTGCATGGAATATCTTTTTCCAGCCCTTCACTTTTAGTCTGTATGTGTACCTTGTTTTGAGGTGGGTCTCCTGTAGAGAACATATATAGGGGTCTTGTTTTTGTATCCATTCAGCCAGTCTTTGTCTTTTGGTTGGGGCATTCAACCATTTACATTTAAGGTAATTATTGATAAGGATGATCCCGTTGCCATTTACTTTATTGTTTTGGGTTTGAGTTTATACATCCTTTCTGTGTTTCCTGTCTAGAGAAGATCCTTTAGCATCTGTTGGAGAGCTGGTTTGGTGGTGCTGAATTCTCTCAGCTTTTGCTTGTCTGTAAAGCTTTTGATTTCTCCTTCATATTTGAATGAGATCCTTGCTGGGTATAGTAATCTGGGCTGCAGGTTATTTTCTTTCATCACTTTAAGTATGTCCTGTCATTCCCTCCTGGCCTGAAGAGTTCTTATTGAAAGATCAGCTGTTATCCTTATGGGAATCCCCTTGTGTGTTATTTGTTGTTTTTCCCTTGCTGCTTTTAATATTTGTTCTTTGTGTTTTTGATCTTTGCTAATTTGATTAATATGTGTCCTGGGGTGTTTCACCTTGGGTTTATCCTGTTAGGGACTTTCTGGGTTTCTTGGACTTGGGTGCTTACTTCCTTCCCCATTTTAGGGAAGTTTTCAACTATTATCTCCTCAAGTATTTTCTCATGGTCTTTCTTTTTGTCTTCTTCTGGGACACCTATGATTCGCATGTTGGGCGTTTAACATTGTCCCAGAGATCTCTGAGGTCCTCATTTCTTTAATTCATTTTTCTTTTTTCCTCTCTGTTTCATTTATTTCTACCATTCTATCTTCTACCTCACTTATCCTATCTTCTGCCTCTGTTATTCTACTGCTGGTTCCCTCCAGAGTGTTTTTGATCTCATTTATTGCATTATTCATTATATATTGACTCTTTTTTATTTCTTCTAGGTCCTTGTTAAACCTTTCTTGCATCTTCTCAATCCTTGTCTCCCAGCTATTTATCTGTAACTCCATTTTGTTTTCAAGATTTTGGATCATTTTTACTATCATTATTCAGAATTCTTTATCAGGTAGATTCCCTATCTCTTCCTCTTTTGTTTGGTTTGGTGGGCATTTATCCTGTTCCTTTACCTACTGGGTATTTCTCTGCCTTTTCATCTTGTTTATATTGCTGTGTTTGGGGTGGCCTTTCCGTATTCTGGTCGTTTGTGGAGTTCTCTTCATTGTGGAGTTTGCTCACTGTGGGTGGGGTTGGATGGGTGGCTTGTCAAGGTTTCCTGGTTAGGGAAGCTTGTGTCCATATTCTGGTGGGTGGAGCTGGATTTCTTCTCTCTGGAGTACAATGAAGTGTCCAGTAATGAGTTTTGAGATGTCAATGGGTTTGGTGTGACTTTGGGCAACCTGTATATTGAAGCTCAGGGCTATGTTACTGTGTTGCTGGAGAATTTGCATGCTATGTCTTGCTCTGGAACTTTTTGGCCCTTGGGGTGCTTGGTTTCAGTGTAGGTATGGAGGCTTTGATGAGCCCCTATTGATTAATGCTCCCTGGAGTCAGGAGTTCTCTGGTGTCCTCAGGATTTGGACTTAAGCCTCCTGCCTCTGGTTTTCAATCTTATTCTTACAGTAGCCTCAAGACTTCCCCATCTATACAGCACTGATGATAAAACATCTAGGTTAAAGATGAAAAATTTCTCCACAGTGAGGGACACCCAGAGAAGTTCACAGAGTTACAGGGAGAAGAGAAGGGGGAAGAGGGAGATAGAGGTGACCAGGAGGATAAGATGGGGAATCAAAAGGGGAGAGAGCAAGCTAGCCAGTAATCACTTCCTTATGTGCTCTCCACAGTCTGGACCGCTCACAGATATTCACGGAGTTATACAGAGAAGAGAAGAGGGAGGAAGGAGACAGAGGTGACCAGGAGGAAAAGAGGGGGAATCAAAAAGAGCAAGACAGATCCAGCCAGTAATCAGTTCCTTAAGTGTTCTCCACAGTCCGGAACACACAAAGAGATTCACAGTGTTGGGTAGAGAAGAGAAGAGGGAGGAAGGAGATAGAGGTGACCTAGTGGAGAGAAAGGAGAGTCCAAAGGGGGAGAGAGCAGTCAAGCCAGTAATCTCGTTCCCAAGTAAAAATAGGTACTGAAGATTGGGTTCTTAAAGGTACAAAATTAATAACAAATACCAAAAAGCAAAGATTAAAAATCTAGAGTAGAGGTTGGATTCTCAAAAATACAATATTAAAGAAAAAAACAAAGTCACAAAAATTATTAAATATAAATATATGAAGTTTGCTTTAAAAAATAGGGTCTCTTTTTTGCAAAGTAATAGTAGGTTATAAAAATGAAAATTAAAGGAGTAATAGAGGACTTAAATTTTTTTTTTTAATTTAAAAAATGATAATAGTAAAAATATATCTAGGACTTTCTCTGATGTTGTTGTGAACAGTGTGGGGTCAGTTCATTTTCAGATAGTTCCTTGATCTGGCTTACACTTCTCAAGATCTGTAGGCCCCTTCTTATGTAGTTGGTGCTAACTGCTGCTGCTAAGTCACTTCAGTCGTGTCCGACTCTGTGCGACCCCATAGATGGCAGCCCACTAGGCTCCTCTGTCCCTGGGATTCTCCAGGCAAGAATACTGGAGTAGGTTGCCATTTCCTTCTCCAATGCATGAAAGTGAAAAGTGAAAGTAAAGTCACTCAGTCATGCCCGACTCTTAGCGACCCCATGGACTGCAGCCCACCAGGCTCCTCCATCTATGGGATTTTCCAGGCAAGAGTACTGGAGTGGGTTGCCATTGCCTTCTCCTGGTGCTAACTACAGGGTTTTAATCTATTGCACCTGTCACTTCCAAGGTGGTTCCCTCTGTTTTAGCTTCTTCTGTTTGCTGGTCTCTTCAGTGTCTAATTTCCGCCCTGATGCCAGGGGGCGGTAGTCACTTTTTTAGGCCTCACTTGTTCAGTCATGCTGTGGGGAGGGAGGAACACTGCAAACAAATAACACTGGTGTGTGCTTGCAGTGTCTCAGCCACACTGGGTTTGCCCCCACTCACAGTGTGTGTGCTTTCCCAGTCTACACTGCTTAGGCTCTGGGTTCCTCTGCCGGGAACTGTCTGAGGCCAGCCCTGGGTTGTATGCACTTTCCAGGTCTAAGCCACACAGGTTCAGGTACTCGAGTACTCCACAAAGGCACAGACTCAGTTGGGCCTGTGTTTTGTGCCCTTCCGAGGTCCTAGCAGCTCAGGTGACCGGGTGCTTGGTGAGCGCGGTTGCCCCCAGTTGAAGGCTGCAACTTATCACCTCCCCCATCCCTGCCACTCAGTTTTCTGGGTGTACAACCAGCACATCTTCTCAGGTGTGCCATGTGTCTCTTCTGCGGAGCTGATCTCTGGCTGCGACCCTCCTGGCGGACGTTGATTGTCCAGAATCCCAAGAAGTCTTGGTTAGCAATGAAGCCTGCTCGCAGTTTGGTAGATGGTGCCTCTTTGGGGCCGTGATTGCGCCCTTCCGTCTCTGGCTCCCTTCGCCTGCCTGTCTCCAGCAGGGGATGGGCTGATCCACAGCTGGCTAGCTCTGCTCAGTCCTTTGTTCTGTGAGTGGGCCTGGTGGTGTCTTAGGTTAGGGCTTTTGGTGGGATAGCTATCCCACAGTCTGGTTTGCTATCTCAAGTTAGTTCCCTCAGATTGCCCTCAGGGCATTCAGGCCTGGTCCTTACCCTAAGCAATGCAGCCCGCACCTCCCTGCCCATCCCTCACTTGCTAGTAGTGGATGCGAGCATCTACGCTGCTTCTCCACTGACAGCTACCATTGGGCATGTAATCTGTGGGGTTTAATTATTTATTTATTTTTTCTCCTGGTTATGTTGCCCTCTGAGGTTCCAAGGCTCGCCACAGACTCGCCAGTGAGAGTGTTTCCTGGTGTTTGGAAACTTCTCTCTTTTTAAAGACTCCCTTCCCGAGACGGATCTCCAACCCTACCTCTTTTGTCTCTCTTTTTACCTTTTATATTTTTTCCTATCTCCAAAGACAATGGGCTGCTTTTCTGGGTGCTTGATGTCCTCTGCCAGCATTCAGAAGTTGTTTTGTGGAATTTACTCAGCATTTAAATGTTCTTTTGATGATTTGTGGGGGAGAAAGTGGTCTCCCCATCCTATTCTTCCGCCATCTTAGGACCGCCCCTCAAGACAACCTAAATGTCTTTGGCAAATAGGAATCTCTTCTAATGTTCTGAATATCTATACTTACTACAGAGGTCAAAATTATGGGTTCTTTCTTTGCCCTGATTCTGTGCTCCATGGCAGACATCCTTCTACTGGATAACTTCACACACAGTAGAATCAAAACAGTGCAATTCAGTGTATGATCCAGGGACTGATGCCAATATGTGAGCATTTTGTTCCCAACAAATGATAAAAAAAAAAAAAAAAAAAAAAAACTACAAGAGTGTGAATCAGTGTTTACAGTATTACAGTGTTATAGTAATCTGACTTCAACACAAAAGACTAGAAACTTTAAAGTAAATAAATAAAATGCATTTATTTTTATGTATTTATTTTATATATGTGAATGTGCATACACACACACACATATATACTGATCTAAACACTTCCAAAAGACAAGAAAAAGGTTATTACTATTTGATAAAAAAGAAGGCAAAGGTATGGACTGTTCAAAATACTCTCTAGCTAGTACAGAGTAGCACTCAGATTTTGTCTTCTGATGTCAAGTACAAGTGTCACTTCCAAGTTATCAAAGACGACAGTTATTTCTCTTCTGTTGACCAGCCACAGATTAAAGCTCTGATTACAGTATTTTTACAACACATACTGTAGAAAAGGAACTGAAAATGAATGTGAATCATTATAATTCCAGTACCTCTGCTGGCAAATGCAGTAGCTGAAACTCCTGAAGCTCTATCAGTGCCATCATCTTTGTACACAAAGACAGCCACCCCAACTCTTTCCACACTAGGTAGGAAATACAATTTGGCAGCATAATACTGTGAAAAGAGCTGTGAATTACAAGCTCTGTAGATTCTACCAATTCTGCAACCAATAAGTGGGAAAATGATCCAATGTCTCTGGGCCTCAATTTCACTGAAGATGATCTCCAGAGTCTCTCTCAGATCTACAATTCTGTGATTCTGATAGCATCACGACTGCAGTATTCAAAGGACACCTCAAGAAAGATAGGATGGAACTTGGTAAGAGTAAATGTTCAGTATAAGTCTTCTGAGTTGCTGTAAATTGATGAGGACAGGCTCTTAATTCTTATTTGGAATGAAAATTCACTTCTCCACAAGAATATGGGGGAGGGCACACCATGCACAGAGTAGCTAGACCACATCACACAGAACGGTTTTAACTTCATACAAAATCAAAACAAGAACAATATGACAACTCCATACTGTGACCCTAGAGAAACTGCAGAGCACTTACCTAGTAGGCATAATGTGTGCATGCCATTTTGTCTGTTCTTCTTCACTTTGTCAAAGAAGCTTTCTGGTCTCCAAGTGTCTGTCCAGAAAACAATAGACACTGTCTCTCCAAACTTATACAACTAGAAGAAATAAAACATTAGTTAATGATGTAACAATTCACTAACTACTGTCTCATAGATAACAACCAAAATAAAAAGTGAGACCCAAACTTGAGATGGACTGGGGATCAACTCTGTCATCAAAAAAAGTAATAAAAATTCCCTTTGCTCCATAGCAGCTGGTGTCATTCTGATGCCCTTTCGGTAGGAGGCTTCTAGTATTTCTGTATTCAGTACAGGAACACATGTAACTAGTTCATGATTTAGCTAGGTAGCTGCTAAAAATACTGAAATATAGAGAACCCAGAAGGAAGCCAAAAAAAAAGACATGTGAGCAGTCAGAGCAGTATTCACAAGGTTCCTATTACCCTCATTTTATGGAGGAGTCCACCAAGGCTCAGAAAGATGAACTGGCTTGCCTAAGGTCACACAGCTACTTAGTAAGAAGAAACTCAAACCTGGGTCTGAGGGAGAGCTCCTTTCCACCATGCCAGCTCAGTAAAATTCATACACTGCATACTCACTGTCGTCACATCTCAAAACCTACGCCCTTACTTTCCCCACTCTTTATTCCCTGACTCTAGAGTTCAATGATAAGGGCCTTTTCCCAAACCTCCTTCTTTCCCCCTACGGTGGCCCATCTACTCCATATGATCATCACACAACCAAGAAGCGTCTTTGTTCCAACTTGCTTCCAGGCTAGCCACACATCTCACTTAAATGAATCCAACTCCAAATCTTATGTTGAGAAAATCTAGTTTTGAGCTTTGGTTCTGCAACTTGTTAGCTGGGTGACATTACTCTTTCTTTCCAAGTCTTAATCTCTATAATAGGAACAGTGATAACACATGCCCTTCCTACCCACAGAGTTGTGTGAACCAAATAACACGTAAAAAGTTATTTAAACTGTGAATGATATTCTTATATTAATTCTTATCTAGGTATTGCACAATGGACTTTATTTTCAAAGACTTAATATATTGTAAAACCTAATACTAAAGCTGTTACATAAAGATCTTAACTATTCAATTTAAAGAGTGCCTAAAATAATGTTTAATACAGCTGGAAAGCACTAAATGCTGAAAATCACACCTAGTCCTCTGCCACAAATTAGCTGTTCGGTTGAAACAGCTGTATGACTTCACGAGATCACCTAACTTTTCTAAGCCTAAAGTTCTTCATTTGAACAATGCTGCTGCAAGAGGCATGTTCAGAGTCCCCCATCTCTACATGCCTAAAGAAGCTCGACCCTTCTGGATGTTTATACATGGAGGGCTTAAAATCTATCACTCACACTCATAATGATGACTCTGAGCTACCAAGAGAAGGTTCATTTCATCATATTCCTCACATGGTCACAACCTCCAACCTACTTACCAGTAGGCTTTATTCCCAAAGTCCATTTGAAAATTGTCTAAAGAGGCATTGAAGCCATGCTATTCAAGGGCAGTCAAACTCACAGATTAGTTTACAAAGACCTATATAACTCTCAGAATGAAATCATAAACCTTCCAGCCATACCTAATATGATTTCTCTGTAAAAAAACTGTAGAGTTTCAATGTGAGATCTTTGGAATTCATTCAGGTAGGCTACAAGGAATAAGCCTTGCTCTGTTGGGGGTTTCTGTCACTGCTATTGTTCTATGAGAGGCAAACGTATCTAACAAATATTTACTATGAATCATCCACAATGTGCCAGGCATTACATTATGCATGGGTATAAAGTGAGAAGCAAACAGAGCTCCAGCTCTCAGGAAATATGCAGTCTTACTAATACCTCACACAGCAAGCAAACGCTGTGGAGCAAGCAAACGCTGTGGAGCAAGCATTGCTCTGGTTCCTACTACCTGGATGATCATGGTGACTAGCTGGGTGACTTCCAGGAGGAACTCCCCTGCCAATTCGATACAATAATTATAAACCTAACAATCTGTTTTGTTAAGGATTAACTGATATACTGTATGTAGCGCCCAGTGCTATAGTAAAGACTTAATAAATGTTAGGGATGTGATAATCTAACAATGATAATGTTTATAATGAAGATGCTCTAAAATGCTGTGTTACACTATAATCCAACTGCTTTCCTTATTGGAATGAGCTCAAATATTACCAAATATTTGAAACTATGCTTATGACTTAATCTGACAAGTTCAATCGTTTACATTTTGAAAAGGATTTTTGGCATCTCTGATCAGATTTTGGAATATTAACATTACTCTACTTAAAAAAACCTTAAGGTAAAACCATTAAAGAAAATTACATATGTCACCATAAATAAATAAACAAGTTTTCAATATTTTAAGAGTCACAGAAATATAGTCATGGAC
The DNA here is from genome assembly GCF_029378745.1 of Bos indicus. Lineage (NCBI taxonomy): Eukaryota > Metazoa > Chordata > Mammalia > Artiodactyla > Bovidae > Bos > Bos indicus. Next base: position 42,691,944 of record NC_091762.1, on the reverse strand, counting down.
ATAAATTCTTCATTCAAAAAGCAAGGAACAGTTCATTTAAAAAAGCATTGAGATGCTAGTCACATGTAAACACTAGCTGAAACACTTTGTGTAAAAGCTTCTCTGAACTGTCTAATTTGGGCGATTAAAGAAAACCTCACATAAGCACTGCTTTCTAGGACCCTGATTTATAGACTGTAACCATTTCCATGGCTGTGGTACAAACTTCTTCAATGAATTCTGGAACATTATGCAAACAGTTTCACCATTTAGATGTCAGTACCTCAAAGAACAGAAGGACCAGTCCCTTTGTGTTTCACAATTCAAGGACTTACCAGTAAAGTACAAAAGGAAACTGGAACAAAATCATACAGTTGACGAGAACTGAGGTTGCCGAGGCCTGTGTACCTACTATTCTAAAAATGTAAGCATTTGTTCTTATGATCATTTCCCTTCAAACCATTACTGATGCAGGTCTACATTTAAAGATTATAAAAAGAGCAGTTTTCAAAAACATGAGGTAAATACAGGCTTTTTTTATTTTAACCGAGAGTAAGTTATAGGGAAAGCAGTTTATCTAACTTGATACTGAATAATGATTTTTTTTAATCTATTGAAGATAAAAACTCAATTCAAAATGAAATATTTAATCATATATAAGGCACTAGTTAAGAGTGAAAAAATGCATAAGACAAATATGAGGTAATAAACAATAATAAAAAATTTGATATAGATTATGAGTTTAGCGTTTCCCCCACCTAGAGAGCACCTGAAGGTAACTTTTGAATAGACAGAATACAAGCTGGACCTTAGAGGATGGGTAAGATTTAGCCTAGGGAAGCTGAACATGCAGAACGAGATGATGTAAACAAAGGATCAGAGGCAGGAAATCTTGGGCAATACTGAGAGTGACATTAAGCAACTATCTAGAAGTAAGTACTGCCTGACTTGCCTCTAACATGTCTAATTCCTGACATCTTATTATGCACCAATTCCTGTCAATTCTTGCTCTATAGTTTACCCAGAGACTATTCATTTCTTTTCTCTCTACCTTAGTTTGAATTCTCAATACCACTTGCCTGAATGACCTTAATAGTCTTATTGTTCATCTCACTGCTGATATTTCCTTTCTTTCAGAAGCACAGATGCTTTGTAAACTCCATTTTATAATTAGATTTTAATGCTTTGGTATTTTATATTCAAGGGCTTCCCTGGTGGCTCAGATGGTAAAGAATCTGCTTGCATTGCAGGAGACCCGCGGTCAGTCCCGTGGGTTGGGAAGAACCCCTGGAGAAGGAAATGGCAGCCCATTCCAGTGTTCGTGCCTGGAAAATCCCATGGACAGAGGAGCCTGGAGGGCTACCATCCATGGGGTCACAAAGAGTTAGACATAACTGAGAATGCACACACATTTTATATTCAAATGAAAATATTTTGTGATTTTTAAGTTAAAAAGTATCTTTTTTGGATATGGAAAAATTAGAAAATTTAACTTGCTAAGAACTTTAGCGAGCCCTACATATATCATTTTATGTATGTATATCCTAACCAGATCACTTAAATTTGTGATGTAAAAGAAAGCTGAGCCAGCAGGGCTGTCCAAAAATGTACCACAAAACCATTTAATCAAGAGTTACTAGTTTTCTTTTTTATATAGAATACTTGTTTTTGTTTTTAATCTTCACATGCATTTTGCTTAACACTGATACCACACTGATTTTTGCTAACAGTAAGAAAGATTATACACAGAAGTTCAGTTCAGTTCAGTTCAGTCGCTCAGTTGCGTCCGACTCTTTGAGACCCCATGAATCGCAGCACGCCAGGCCTCCCTGTCCAGCACCAATTCCCGGAGTTCACTCAGACTCATGTCCATCGAGTCAGTGATACCATCCAGCCATCTCATCCTCTGTCGTCCCCTTCTCCTCCTGCCCCCAATCCCTCCCAGCATCAGACTCTTTTCCAATGAGTCAACTCTTCACATGAGGTGGCCAAAGTACTGGAGTTTCAGTTTTAGTATCATTCCTTCCAAAGAACACCCAGGACTGATCTCCTTTAGAATGGACTGGTTGGATCTCCTTGCAGTCCAAGGGACTATCAAGAGTCTTCTCCAACAGCACAGTTCAAAAGCATCAATTCTTCAGTGCTCAGCTTTCTTCACAGTCCAACTCTCACATCCATACATGACCAGTGGAAAAACCATAGCCTTGACTAGCCAGACCTTTGTTGGCAAAGTAACGTCTCTGCTTTTGAATATGCTATCTAGGTTGGTCATAACTTTTCTTCCAAGGAGTAAGGGTCTTTTAATTTCATGGCTGCAGTCACCATCTGCAGTGATTTTGGAGTTCCCAAAAATAAAGTCTGATACTGTTTCCACTGTTTCCCCATCTATTTCCCATGAAGTGATGGGCCCAGATGCCATGATCTTCATTTTCTGAAGGTTGAGCTTTAAGTCCACTTTTTCACTCTCCTCTTTCACTTTCATCAAGAGGCTTTTGAGTTCCTCTTCACTTTCTGCCGTAAGGGTGGTGTCATCTGCATATCTGAGGTTATTGATATTTCTCCCGGCAATCTTGATTCCAGCTTGTGCTTCTTCCAGCCCAGCAATTCTCATTATGTACTCTGCATAGAAGTTAAATAAGCAGGGTGACAGTACACACCCTTGACATACTCCTTTTCCTATTTGGAACCAGTCTGTTGTTCCATGTCCAGTTCTAACTGTTGCTTCCTGACCTGCATATAGGTTTCTCAAGAGGCAGGTCAGGTGGTCTGGTATTCCCATCTCCTGAAGAATTTTCCACAGTTTATTGTGATCCACACAGTCAAAGGCTTTGGCATAGTCAATAAAGCAGAAATAGATGTTTTTCTGGAACTCTCTTGCTTTTTCGATGATCCAGTGGATGTTGGCAATTTGATCTCTCTGGTTCCTCTGCCTTTTCTAAAACCAGCTTGAACATCTGGAAGTTCATGGTTCACGTATTGCTGAAGCTTGGCTTGGAGAATTTTGAGCATTACTTTACTAGCGTGTGAGATGAGTGCAACTGTGCAGTAGTTTGAACATTCTTTGGCATTGCCTTTCTTTGGGATTGGAATGAAAACTGACCTTTTCCATTCCTGTGGCCACTGCTGAGTTTTCCAAATGTGCTGGCATATTGAGTGTAGCACTTTCACAGCATCATCTTTCAGGATTTGAAATAGCTCAACTGAAATTCCATCACCTCCACTGGCTTTGATCGTAGTGATGCTTTCTAAGGCCCACTTGACTTCACATTCCAGGATGTCTGGATCTAGGTGAGTGATCACACCATTGTGATCATCTTGGCCGTGAATATCTTTTTTGTACAGTTCTTCTGTGTATTCTTGCCACCTCTTCTTAACATCTTCTGCTTCTGTTAGGTCCATATCATTTCTGTCCTTTATTGAGCCCATCTTTGCATGAAACGTTCCCTTGGTATCTCTCATTTTCTTGAAGAGATCTCTAGTCTTTCCCATTCTGTTGTTTTCCTCTATTTCTTTGCACTGATCGCTGAGGAAGGCTTTCTTATCTCTCCTTGCTATTCTTTGGAACTCTGCATTCAGATGCTTATATCTTTCCTTTTCTCCTTTGCTTTTCGCTTTTCTTCTTTTCACAGCTATTTGTAAGGCCTCCCCAGACAGCCATTTTGCTTTTTTGCATTTCTTTTCCATGGGGATGGTCTTGATCCCTGTCTCCTGTACAATGTCATGAACCTTAGTCCAAACAGAAGTAGATACACAGATAAAGTTGAATGACTATGTAGACAGAAGAGCTTTAAGATTTATATTTTCACATATAAATAAGAGAGCCCACATACAAATTAAGTGAAAGAATCACAATTTAAAGCATACAATTCCAAAGACAAGATTCACTTGGGGTAGGGGGCAAGCAGGGGGGGATAAATAAATAAGCAATGCAACTCAGCAAATATTTGTTGCACATTGATTACATGCATGACACTGCAATAAAGTAGCAAGGAAGATGTGAAGATGAGTAAATTAAGGAGTTTGTAATACGATGAGCACATAAACATACACAAGTAACTGAACTCTCTTTTAGGATGGAGATTTACCAGGACTGTTTGAATAGAAGAATGGCATAATCAGACCTACAATTTAAGCAGAAAACTATAAACTGTAAGAGAATGATGGTAAGATGGCTATTAAAACAGTGACTAAAAAAAAGGAAATGAAAAGGAAGGGGAAAAAATTTAATGTACTCATGATTTAACAGGTGGTCAAAAATAATTCTGAAGTTTCTAAAAGAAAAGAGAACTTACTGGATGAGTTTTTCTAAGATTTTCTAAGGTTACAATAGTAATGCAGAGCTCTGATACCCTTATTACCTAATCTGGTGTTCTTTGTACTCATTAGGTTTTATCATTTCTACAATAGTGCCTGGACAACAATGAAACCAATTTAATGCTTCTGAAAACTAACAGTAAGAACTAGGACAAGGTCAAAAATGTTGACTATCACAATGAATGTTATTTTACAAAAGGAAGGAAATGAGTTCTTACTTTTTGAAAGTAATATATATTTTTCCCAAAGTAGAAAGGTATTATATAAACAGGGGAACATATGGCAATAATCAAGGTCACTCATGCAACAGTCAGAGAAAGTGGAAGCATTTCATAATGATGAAATGCTTTTATACAGCCTTTTTCCCTGAAGTCAGCCACAACTGATAAGGAAGTTTTTATGCAGAAATCATTGCTACCTGGTTTCATCAAACCATTTTATTTACATTTCCTTTAAATATCTCAAAATTATTTCAGTCATCAAACTTTTACAGGAATTAATACATTCTATCACACAAATTGCTAATAATAAATTCTAAATAAATTTGTTATTTATAATAAATAAACTTATTATTTATAAATAAATACTAGGCCAAAAAAAGCGCATTTCATTATTACATAGTTCTTTAGTTTGTGAGATTCAGGAGAATGTACACACAGTAAGTGCTAAGTAAAAAGACTGAAAGAAAATATACCAAAATGATAACTGTGTTTACCTTTAGGAGGTGAGACAATAGATGCTTTTATTTTCTTTATACTTACTGTATTTTTCCAATTTTTTGAGTATATATGTCATTTATTATCAAGAAAAAAATCACAAAATGACTCTTCAAAAGCAGAGCATGATTACACTGCTAAATGTTTAACTTGAAGATTTCAAGAAAAAGAGGACTTGTTCCTCTTGTCTTTTGTATACTTAGAAAAATCCTTGATTTTTCATTACCAGGAAAGTTTAAATATAAATTTAAGTATAAATATGTCTGGCTCTTGATAAATAAATAGATTTTTCTTTGACTAGAAAAATCCTCAGAATACAAATAATGTGTTACCTGTTGCCTAGGTATTTAAAACAACATGATTTTAAAGTACATGTTTGTAACTAACATTTTAATTATGAAAAATCTCAAAGTTAACTCAGTGAAAATCTAGGGAACCTTTGCCTAAAGTTGGCAAACGGACTTCACTGGTGGTCCAGGGGTTAAGAGCCTGCCGTACAATGCATGAGACTCAAGTTCAATTCCTGGTAGGGGAACTAAGATCCCACATACTAAGGAGCAACTAAGCCTGCACACTACAACTAGAGGGAAGCCTGCATGATGCAAAGAAAGATCCCGCATGATACCACAGCCAAATAAATATTTTATAAATAAATAAAAAAATAAGTTGGAAAACAGGCCAACTTTTTAGCTTCCAATATATAGGATATTAGAACTTATCATCTATTATACCCCACCCTCTCCATGCGATCTAAGCCCCCATCATCTCTCCTCTAAAGGAATACAATAAACTTACTAACTGATTTCCTCACTTCTAGTCTTGCCTGGTACCAATTCTATCTCCACATACCAACTAGAGATATCTTTTTAACACACTTATCAGATCAAGTATTTGCTCTGCTTAAAGCCCTCTAAAGGCAGTTAGTCTATATCACTTAGAATACAATCCAAACTCCTGATAGTGTATTAGACAGCCTAGTGATCCAAGTCCACCCACCTATCCAGCCTCAGATCACTCTCCCCTGTGCCTGCTAACTCTCCAGCAAGCCTTCCTTTGTTTCTTTTAAGAAGCCAAGCTCATTTCCACTTTAGAGTCTTTGTCCAAACTTTGGGATATGGTTGTCCCTTCCTGATTCCTATCTAATCTTAAATGTTAGCACCCTGAGAGACCTCTCCTGACCACCCAACAACAGGAGTGATCTAGTCACTCTCTAACCTAGCAGACTTCTTGAATTTCTTATACTTACCACTACCTGACATTTATTTTGTTATCGCTTCTCTGTCCTACTAGAATGTAAGCTCTTTGAGAGCAGAGACCTTCTTGGTCAGGTTTATTACCATATTGAAAGAAACTCAATAGGCAAACGATAAGAAAGTAAAAGTCATCCAGTCAAGTCTGACTGTTTATGACCCCATGGACTATAACCCACCAGGCTCCTCTGTCCCTGGAATTCTCTAGGCAAGAATACTGGCATAGGTTGTCATTTATCCTCCACGGGATCTTCCCAACACAGGGATTGAACCCAGGTCTCCTGCATTGCAGGCCAATTCTTCACCATCTGAAAACCCAATAAGAAGGCAAACGGTATTTGCTGAATAAACAGATAACTATTCCTCTTAATGATGTCTAACTTGGCAACCTCTAATATACTTTCCATTTAACAACAACAAAAATTTCATTAGGTATATGTGATTTGTGGTAAAGAACTGTATTTATGGCATACTGTAATAAAACACATAGCAACTGTCTGTGTGTGTGAGTAGAAGTGTTAGCCTATGCAACTATTTACCTTCACTGATACTAATAATTAAGAGTCTCCTGTTGGTTAATAAACTACAAAGTTAATTAAAAAATACTCGATGGTTGATTCTGAGCTCTCTATGCTGCTTTTAAAAACAACAAAAAAGACAGTTTGGAAGGATAATAAGTGATAGCTGAAAAATACTGCACCCATTTTCAGGTAAGGAATTTCATACCACTCTTCCTTAACCTAAGGGAAAGGTGTTGGAAAGTACATGTGGTCCAGGCCTGTCCCCTTACCCAGAGTAGCACTTCTCTTCCATAACTTGATGGCTGTTTTTGAATTCATAGGAAAGCTCTTTCACAGAGATGACAGAATGCCTTTCGAAAGTGGTGCCCACTTCCCTTTTAGGAAATTGAGCAAGAGAGCACAGCAAGGTAACATTCTACATTTAGCAAACATATTTCTGGGAACTAAGATCGACTTTTCCAACTCTATCATACTAAAAGAATGACAGTACAGTTTTTAACTTTCTAAGAAATGTTTTATCTATGTTGGTGATTCTCAAGGTGTGGTGCCTATAACCAGCAGCTTCAGTATCACCTGAGAATTTGTTAGAAATGCAAATTTTCAGACCCTTACCCCAGATATATACTGTATCAGAAAATCTTAAGGAAAGGCCCAGCAAACTCTTTAATAGTCCCTCTAGGTAATTCTGATGAACACTAAAGACAGAGGACCACTGGTACAGGTTACTGTCTTTTCCATAAATGCTAGTCAAAATAGTAAAGAGAAAAAGACCAGCTAATATAAGGAAGGAGACTTTGCCAGAATTTTTACATTATGCAGGATACTGATAGATGTTTATTTTAAAATTTAAGCATGCCATGCATACAATTATTTTTCCATGTTTTTTATCTTAGAAAACTATACAAAGGCATCAATACTTAAGGCATCAATCCCTCCTTCTCCTGGCATATGAATACCTTGCATGGAACAAGAATTATACTTTCATAGAGATTTCATAAATATGTAAACCAGAAAACAGAAAGCTATCTTCTGTTTTTCACACAAGCAGTAAGTCATTTCATATCCAGATTAGAGAACAGAACTAAGATGAGGAAACAATACTTTGTGGCTGCTTAGGGAAATCTCACGTAAAACTGAAAGTTACACTTAAAAATAATAATAATATATGTAAATGTGGATATGATCTTGAGGGCTTATATGTATAGAAACTTCAATTCTCTTAGTAAATACCTTCTCAAATACCTTCATTCATTTTAAACATAAGAAAAATAACTCTGCACTTCTTTATCAATGCAGAGGATCAGAGGGACAAGTCTAACTTTAACCAGTCTGGATAACAGATTTATGTAATAAAGACAAGGATCTTTTTAAAAATTTAGGCTTAAAAACTCTAAATAATAGATTATCATGAGATAATTTAGAGCAAAATATGATGGAAAGGGACTAACTAACCTTCTTCAGATATAAAAACAAAACCAATATGAAAACATACATATAGTCAATTAGCTTAAGATTCACATATTTTTGTCTAACACATGAAAAATTTTGCCCTCTCTTTTTTCCTTTCTCCTGGCAATCACTCTTAAGTGATTGAAAGGCAGCATTATCCAGAGGAAAGCATATTAGACTGAGAATCACTCAAGAATCTGAGCATCAAGAATTCAATTTACTCCAACACAGAAATGTTCAGAAAGAATTTTAAGTGTAAAAAAAAAAAGACTTGAGTTGGCAAGGCTTTTTTAAGTATGCATTTTGTTAGGAGACAAAACAGACAGCAAAGTTCTTTACCAATTTGGACATAATTATAACCAAGAGCAAGTAATGAATACTGAAAGGTAAATAATTTATACTTTTTCTCTGGTTCTTCAGAACCAAAAGCAGTATTTCTGGGATGACTGGCCAGGACTAGTCAATTAAAGTGAACTACTCTTCCTAGGTAATACAAAAAATATAGGTCCCTCTAAAGCCCCAGAGACAGCACCGAGTTCCAAGGGTAATGTAGCTTCTTGCTGTAAACAGCTATTTTTTTTTTTTAACAGATGAATTATTAGATAGAATTTTATTGACCCTCAGAATAAAAGAAAAAGTGTTTTCTGAGATTTCCCATATATACAGCTAGCACTGAATTCAGAAGCTAGGTGATCCACTGGCTGTGAGTCGTCTCTTTGTGCCTAATAATTAGTAGCTCTTATTCTATGTGGTAATGCATCTGGGACATCTAACTAGTGTGTAGAAAATTTTAAACTGCATTTATCAGAATAATCATGCCACTACTTCATAACTAACAGCAGCTTTTACCCATGGGCTTCACTAAAGCATACAAGTATTAATTAAGTTTTATATGATTATATTTCCTTTAAAATAAATGTGCAGAAAGGATCAAGCTATCTTTATACCTCCCAAGATACTGGAAATACATAAATGATTCCCCAAAGAATAACTATTTTTTCTTTTATTTGATTTTGAGAATATTCCACATATATAAACGAAATATTTAAGATTTCATGAAAATAAAATGTCTATTTCATATTCACAGAGAGGAAACCAAGTAATACAGGCCAACAGTTCTCAGCTCATGTTGTCCCTTACTTTGCAAAGTTATTTTAAATTATGTATTCCAGGAAGAATACATAATTTATTTCACAGGTTGTAAGGTGCAAATTCTCTTTCCTATTATATCTGAAATAGGACTATGTCTTAACAATCAATGGAGTCTTAAGACTACTATTGGCCATAAGCAGTCACAACTGTCATGGATTACATACATGTGAACATCAGAACACAAATTTCAAACTTGGAACATGAATGTTCCTGGCATTCGTGTTCCAACTTTGAAATAGAAAATCTTAAACGCAGCTACAGAACACTCCTTTAACTCCTCAGAACCAAGATTTCTGGGTTAAAAACAACTAACTTTGCATATCAGTAACTGCAAAGTTGGCTTAAAAGCCTAGTATCACTGGCATTTAGCTCTTTTATGTATTATTTTAAGAAGTGCTCCATCATAGTGCTCTTGACCACACAGAAAACAATACCAGTGTGGAAAAACATGGCCCTCAGCAATGCAGAGTAAGTCATTTGGAATAATGTAAAAAGGTTTTAGGAATACTTAACCAATTGAGTTATAGTCCCTTTTTTGTATGTACCAATTGGATACAGAATTAAAATCTTTCTTTAGATAAATTTCAATGATCTATTCTAAGGGGGAGGGGGGAAAATCTAAGATAGAGGAAAATTAGTATAAAATATCTAGTATTAAAAAACTTAATACACAGTCTTATATAAAATAATATTGTCTTATAACTCATGAAATATAATAAAATCTATGGGAATTTGCAGAAAACAAAAACATTTTTGCTAAATACCACTAAGAAAACCGTTCTTTTGTAGTATTACCTGCAAACCGCAGCAGCCTACAGCATTCATTATGGATGCATTGTGAATAACTCTATAAGGGATCCCCAGTTTTGTTGCTCTCAGAATAAGATCACTGTGTGTTGTAGCCCTGTAGTGAGAAAAGATCAGGTTGGGTTAAACTAACAAAAACTGACTTTTTAAGACAGTAAATCTACAACATTTCATGAGCCCAAATCGTCAAGAAGAATCAGTCAAGGACACTGTTCTCCCTCAAATATTTCAAAGCACCTGCTTAAGCTGTCATCCGGGAATTCTGGCAAGTGTATAAGTTTACACAGACCCTGTACAATGTTAAATTATGCCTTTAACACTCTTAAAGCAGCCTTGGCAGCTACAGAAAAAAGGGAACTTTTAACTTGCTCTTTTTATTCTGTTAATACCTACAAAAGACATCTGTGAATATTACTCAGCAACTGAACTTGAGAAGCAATTCTCAAATATTTTGACCTCTAATCTCTTATAATTTCTGTGACAAAGGTTCAAATTATAGCACAACCAGACTACTTCTTAATTTCTGCTCTATTTTGAAGGCTTTGTTTCTCAGGGTAAAGGGAGAATACATGTAAACATAAATATGGATACTGTGAAACTTAACCCCAAATCAATTTAGAACTGCATTATTAACAGCTTGTTTCCCCCTTGATGAAAACTCCAGGCCCAACTGGGGAAAGCAACATTAGCATGTTTGAGAAACTACACACAAACAAGCAGAACCTGTCAACTGGTCAGCGCATACCAAGTAGCAAGATCAAGGGCTTTTACCCCAGGAGGCAGTCAGAAACAGATTAACAAATGCCCACCAGGGAAGTCTGTTTTTAATCACACACATAAAATGAAACAACAGCTACTATAAAAATAATCATTAATTTGACTTAGAATAAGCTTTTTAAAAAAATACAAATGCCCATTGTAAAGAATGTTTTTAATATCCCTTTCAAACAGAATTTCACTAGTTAACACTAAGATATGGGAAAATGAAATTAGTTACTTGGTGAGTTATTTAAATAGATGAGCAGAAAGAAAAACTGGTTTGGAATTATTCTCCTTTTCACAAGTTCATTTAAAATGACCAGATGTGGTTGGTATACTATGAAGATTTAATGACCTGGCAAAGTGATTTGATTTTGTGAAACTGCTATAAATGTGATTAAATGAGCTTCTCAGATTTCTGCTATGAAAAACTGTGGTAAAACTGTTATTTTATTACAATTACCTAGATTATATTGCTTCATTAAAAAAAAAAAGAAAAAAACTGGAATGAACTGCATGTTTAACACCTTCATACCAGGCATTCCTCAGTCTGTGGCTCATGAAAATATTTCACTATAGTAGACTGAGAAAGGCTGTGTGTGTGTGTGTGTGAGTGGGTGTGTACATGCATATGTGCACTGCTGTGTGTAAAGACAAATTTATTACTATTTCTGGGCATGTGTGGCTCTAACCAAAATCAATTTGAATATATAAGGCTTAGTATGTTTATTTTACATTTTACTTTATAATAACATTAATTTGCAGAATGGAAACAATCAAATGACTCACATTAAGGTACACAGGAGACAGGCAAAGAAAGGTAGATTTGTGTGTGTGTGTGTGTGTGTGTGTGTGTGTGTGTGTGTGTGTCCGTGCATACACGTGCATGCCACGAAGGAAATGGCACACAACATAAAGATAAAAAATTACGTGTTCATTTATTAGAAAATACATATAGTTACAGAGCACATTAAAATACAGAATGGAATAAAAACAGAACTATCTTTAGAAAGAATCCGTTTAATGACAACCTTGTTCAACTGCTCTTTACGGGGATAGAAAGTTTAGCACTGTCATCTCTCACATGACTTAGATCTACTGATGCAGTATATTTTAAAGTCATTTACATTCGTTATGTGATTAACTTCCACATTCCTTTAAACAACCTAGATAAAAGGGCAAAGATGAGAACTACGCCAACTGACTTAACTGACTTTCAAGTACCTTCTTCATGAATTTAAGATTGCTGGAGATGGATGGTGCCGATAGATGCACAGTGATATGAATGTTCTTAATGCTACTGAACTGTACACTCAAAAATGGTTAAAATGATAAATTTTATAAATTTATAAATATTTGAAATTTTTAAAAAATTACAAAAAATAATTTAAGATTGAGTAAACAATTTTCCCTTCTTTTTGAATTTTTTATTCAAAAAGTAGAAAGGGGCTTAAACTTAAACACAGTACATTTTTTGGTCACATATAAGGAAGCATTTCAGTGCGTTGTTACATTTTGTATTCCACTCCTGGTTTATCCATTTAATTAATTTAAATTCAAATTTTTCACGGCCCAATTAAAATTTATACCTTCCTTATCATCTTATCTCCAATGACTAATATATCTGAATAGTAATCCAGTGGGTAAATGAAAAACAACTACAGTACAGTAAATACCACATAAATATGAAAACAATGTTAGATATGACTAGTCACTGACATAAGGAAAATTAATTCGCTAGAAGTTAAAAAAAAAAAAAGCATTTACTCCTGAATAAAATATGGGAAGATTCTTAGAAGAGGTGGCATCTAAGCTGGGTCTCAAAGAATCTATTATTTTACTAAATAGAAACTGGGAAGAACAGTATGTTTTAAGGAAACAGTATGAGCAAAGAAACAGAAAATGAATACTTGAAACATTTACAAAATAGCTTGGTTCTACCACAGTCAAAAAGAGGAGCAGCCTCTTTTTGGAAAAAGTAGATAAACTGTTAAAAGACTTAAGGCCATGAAGTCACTGAAGGATTCTGAGTAGCACGGCAGTACTTTCTCTGGACTTCAGGTTTTTTCATTTATACTGAAATTTCCCTTTCTCCCCAACTCCCCACCATCCTACCTCACAATCTTCAACTGTTAAACCAGACCTTCCCCCAGCACCAACTCCTCCATGAAGTCTTTAAATTACACAGACTTTTCTATCCTTGTCTTCTACTCAACATTTCAGCAGTACATCAAAGTTGACCACTCTTTCTTTTCTAAAACATTCTCTTTCCTTGGCTTCTGCTTTAGCACAACTCTAATGGTTTTCATCTTCCTCTGCTCTTGAGAGACCATGAAATGCCAGCATCCTAGGGACTGACCCATCCTAGGTCTTCTTTTCTTGCTCTTATTCTTGCCTAGAGTAATTCCACCCATTCCTCTGGTTTTAAATATCTAGATATGGATGGTTTTAAAAGTCATATAACCAGGATAGATTCTCCCCTGAGCTCCATTAGCAGGTATCATGAAAGTGAAAACGTTTCCAGGACCAATTCCTGTTTCCCCCAGCCCTCTTCCTTGCTGGTTTTCATCATTTCAAAAAATGGCAGCATCAACTACTCAGTTACTAAAGCCAGAATACTTACTTACTTCTTTCCTTTCCTCATCTATTACATACATCTGAGCATTTTTTCCTTCTAAATTTTCCCCAATTTGTCTTTTTTCTCTCTTGCACCAGGGCTACTTTGCTTCCCTAAAGTCCATTCACCCACACATTTAGTGATCTTTTAAGAATATCAATGAGATTGTGATTATTTGCTGCTTATTTTTATTACTTTATTATTAGTTTCAGCAGAGATAAAATTATTTTGTGAAACTGCTATAAAAGTATCTAAATGCTTACCTTCAATTTCTGTACTTATCTCATCATGGACTGGTAAGTTTATAGGCTGGTAACAGTCTGCAAATCTTACTTCAAGTAGCATTGGTTTCCTGGACTTTGTCAGTGACTGGATACCATTTGCAACCAAATATAATAATGATACATAATCTCTGAAACCTCATATTGATATAAATTATTTTCTTTTTGACAGACACATGTACATATAACTCCATTGTTTTGAAAACTATCCTTGGTGGTGGGCTCAAAGTGATTTAATTGTCCTTATGCTCCTTAAATCTGTGACATAAATTTTGGGTCACCAGCTGGAGAAAAAGAATTGTTCTATTTGGCTTGACATTAGAGATTGATGATGCTTGACTAGACAAGTACAAGCCCATCTTTGCAGTAATGTGGGCAAGAACAGAGCTTCCAGTGGATATAAGAAATTGAAAGCTGAGGCTTCATAAATGATAAATTCAAGGCAAGTAAAGTGATAGCAGTACCACTAAATAGCAGATGATTAAAATGGGGCGGGAATGGGGGGAGTCTAAGACAAAGCAAGCAGAAGACACTTGCACTTACCTGCAAAATAAATGGCATGTATGACTCTTGATAATGCAATATACTTATTTAATAACAATATACTACTTTGTTACTTGATGTCCTAAGTGACTTTCTAAACGAAAGCAGAAGCAACAACATAAACTTGACACCTGATAACCAGTGTAAGTGATACATGATGCCATCTTTCCCAAGTAAATTTTCTTCATTAATCTCAAAGATAACCAAAGTTTAAACTATAAAATTTTAGACAGAGCCTATGTAAACAGAGTCTCCTATCAGCACCTGGAAGACAAAGTTCTAAATATAATAATTCTTAGTGATGAAAAAAGTAAATAAATTAAAAGTCAAAGTATCTGCTTTGACTTACCCAAATGGATCACCAACTACAAGGAATGCAACATCACTGATATCAGCATCCTTTAAAATATTATCTGCCTCCTGTTCCACTTCTTCTCTATCAGCAAGAATCAATTTTCTCTCATAAAACTCTTCCTATAGATTTAAATTCAATATAAAAATGAGATAGCAGGTGACCATTTCAACACATACAAACACACATACACACTCTCACACACACAAAACAATCTTTGTCTGTGGCTGGTGCAAATCCTGGCAACCATCCAAACACTGATCCCTGAATACAACTCATCAATGAACTAGTACCCTGTATCATGTTGCAATTAAATTCTGTCTTTGGGGCTATCTTAATATCCCAAGAGGAGGTAGACTTCCTAACATCTGAGGCTTTTTGCATTTTAAATTAACCTCTAAATTTGGGTCTAATAGACCAGGCCAAACATTGTACTTTAAATAGAAAATATGTATGCATGAGCCTTACTTGCTTCAGAAACACAATACTACAGAATAAATATATTAAACAATAATATATGTTTATTTAACATATGTTTACCATACATATATGGTAGTTGGGTTTTATTAAAATTTCCTTGGGAAAATCTATGAGACCCTGATGAAAATAAAAGATAATTTCAATGAGAAATAGTAAAAAATTATGATTTAGTTGTTTACAAAACCAGCAATCATTCCTACATAATTGCAGGAAAGACTAATTTAAAACTGTACTTCCTAGTTTCTGGTAAAAAAAAAAAAAAAAAGGCAGAGTTGCAGGAGAAAAAAAAGAATTCTAAATATATAGGAAATCTCCATACCAACTGCTTGTGAACAAATCCCCAGAAGTTCAACCCCAATGCATAAACCTAAGAGGCTGACCTTAACTGGAATGGCAGCATGTAAGACTGAGCTAGGGGTCATGGGGTAGTGGTTACAACCTATTACGCAAGATCACAAATCTTATAACTGATTTCCTGTGGAGTAATATATAACTCAAATACAGTAAAAGTGGATGCATAGATAAATACTATTTCTTACATGCTAATAAATTTATTTTAGTCATTAAGGATTATATCATATGTCAAAAGTTATAAGATTGCTATAATGGAAAAGTGTCAGCTACTCAGTAATATTTGTCAAGCAAATGAACAAATCATTAAGCATTTGAAGATAAAGGCTAAATAGTTCCAAGTGATAATTATTTCCTAATACTTAACTACAATCAGTTTCTCAATTGTGAAAAAAGATCCTTTCCTTTTCATTGCACATCTTCTTAGAGATAATGTTCCAGAAGTTCCCAATGACAACGTTTTCATGGATGAAAAGTGTTTTATTTTCCCTCTTACCACGTACCTTTTCTTAATCACTCACTTTATATACCTTATTTTAATTTTGTGAGCCCAGTAAACTTAATAGTTGCAGAACATTTATAGTCACATATGTAAGAGAACACACATATGATTAATGAAAGCTGAAAGAAATGATGTTCTTTTCTGAGCTTCTAAGATTCCTTAAAGATCAAGGAATCACATGTTACTAGCTTAATGCTGGCAGTAATCTGATACAATCTTTTATAAATGACTTAACAACAGAAAACCCATTCTCTCCTTAAGACTTCTATCATGTTTACTCCATATTTATCACTTATCCTAACTCAAGATATATTTCATTATCTAATTGAGACAACAGAATATTAAAAAAAAATCCTCAAAGAGAAATACACATTAATACCTCAATATAATCAAATGGTTGATCCTCTTTAAAAAGAATACTTAAAAAAGGGAAGAAACCGCTAAAGCAGAAATAGACAGATACTACATTATTTTTAACATAACCATTTATGAATTTGTTCATTCACTCATTTGAAAAATATTTGTGTACAACCTCCATGCCAAGCTCTATGCATGATGTTGCAAACAGTGTGGACATACCCAACCTCTGCTCTAAGAAGCATAATATCTAGTGTCATGTTCTTTTCCATCGTGGTTTATCAAAGGATATTGACTATAGTTCACTTACTGCTGTGGAGTAAGACCTTATTGTTTATCCATTCTCTATCCCAAACTCTTAATCCATGCTTCCCTCACTTTCCATCCCCCTTCCAGGCCCAGATCTTCACCCTATAAGTAATACTTGTTCAAATGTTTTTGTGGGAAAAACTCTAAAAATCATAGCAACTAAAATTAACATTTAGCTAGCACTTAAATTTGCAAAGCAGTTTCAAATACACTAATAAATGATAGAATCTTAACAGCCTTCCAACTGGTTATTATCTCCATTTGACAAATGAAGGAATTGACATGTGGAGATGTTTGGAAATGTGCCGTCCACTATGCTAAAATCCTGTAAGGCAGGCATTTCTATCCTCTTTTTACAAAGTAAGAAACAAAAGTTAAAGGGCTTGTCTAAGGTCACATGTTAACATGTGACAGAACATAAAACCAGGCCCAGTTCTTTAAAACTACTGACTTGTTATTTGTCTATATTCTCTAAGAAGATTTTAAGTTCATTCTAAATGCCCCTGATAACTAATTAGAAAGGAATATTTCTATCATCTTGAGCTGGAGACTGTGGCTCCATCCTATTAAATTGAAGCCAACAAATCAAAGCTGGTCATTAGACACACCTTTCATTTCAAAGTATGGCTAATTCAAGTTAGCAGTCCTTCTTCAGGTTTTAAAGTAACTGTGAGACCTTCAGAATTCCCTGGGCTGTTAATCTGAGAGGCCAGAAGACTGGAAATTCTCTAGGTCACCTTTTTCTTTGGATGACTTGATAGACCAGACAATCCTAAAATCTTCTCCCTCCTCCTGTAATATAGCCATCAGTTTTTGCATCTTAATCTACATTCCATTTGAAACTTGACGATGAACCTGAATCTGACCCCTCTTTCAAAATTTACTGAGCCTTTAACCAAACCCAGCTAAATGCATGATATGCTAGCAAATTCTATGGTTACCAAGTTCCTGGCTCACTTAACCCATTCAAGTGTATGGGTATAAGCTTGACTGGGAACAGCCTATTTAAAGGTTAGATCTCTCTGGATATGACACAGACAGAAAGGTGATTACCATTCCCTATGGAAATACTTCAAAGGGCGAAGCCTTCAGTTTGGTCCCTGAATACATAACCAACTCATTAAGGCTGTGTTAGCACCTCATTAGCACCCAACTCAGAAAGGATTTCTTGGCTATCTCACGAAATAAGGGATTCTGATGACTATCCCCAGGAGTGTAAAATAACTTTCCTTTCCTATTTAATGGAGAAAGCTACACAATTAGACTTGTAAGAAAAAGCACGCTTTCATTTTCCAAGTCACATGGTTAGTGTATGATTGCCATTCTTGTACTCCTCAGATTCTTCATGAGAAAGGGATGTATTTTAAAGGGTTTGAACCAGGAGACCTGAAAAATTCGATTCAGCTTAGTGTAAAAAGAATCAGCTGTTAAATATCCGTCTTCCCAGGAGGCTGGAAAGCCTTAAGCACTTACCAGAACTTCTTTCCCTACAGTCAGAACTGACGTATAGGTTTCCAGATACACTCGACTGCAGCGTCTGACAACTTCCAGGCCCTTGACTGTGATGTCCTTGGCATCTCCCAGGCCCAAACCAATCATGTAAAGCATCTCAAATAACAGGGGGAGGGTGACTGCACGACGAAATGGATATGAAAATCAAGTGTCAGCTACACCGGGGATACCTAAAATCTAGTAATGAAAACGAAAACCAAAATAACACGAGGAGGGACGGCATGTCAGCGGGAGATTTAAGAACTTCCCGCCTTTTAAATAAGGACTGGAGTGTTTTTAAATAGCTCTACCCGCTTTCTCTCTTATTACACAACGCTAGGAGTAGACAATTACCCGCTGAGAAAACGACAGTTGAATCCCTGTTCTCCCCAAATTCCTATCTGCCGCCGTTCCCCAGAAGTAGTTGCCCAAGCGGAGGATTTACCCGGAGAAAGGATCCACGCCGCCGGCCTCACCTACGATGCCGCAAAGCGCCTCCGCTTTACGGCATTTCACGACTAGCTGAAAGGGGTGGCTTCTGCAGGCTCCGGGCTGGGGCACCCGGGTCCCACCGCCACTAAGGTTGACCCACGGGGTGCTGGGGCTGGGAGGCGAAAGTTCACCCGTTCAGGGGAGTCCGACCAGTTCCCCAGCATGGCCTTTGGGAAGGGACGAGGCCTGCCCACGATCCCCTAATTTTATAAACATCCCAGCCTGGAACCAGGTAAGTGCAAGAGCTTTTCGCCAGCGAGGAAAGCCAGCCGCGAGGTTGGACCAAGGAGCTCCACGCCTTCCTTCTTTCCCCCAGAAAGACCAGAGGGTGGCGAGTGGAAGGGGTTTCCCTAGTCTGCCCCAGATAGCCCTAATGCACACATTTCCCATCCTCGCCTTTTCTTTCGGCTGTAATTTAACCAGCTGCTTTCCTGTCGAGCTGTCATTTTGGCAAAACTGGTGATGAATGTTGGTTCTGATTTCCTAGCGGGGCCGTGATTCCTCGGGTTTGTCCCTGAAACCTTATTCTGGAGTGCCCCAAGGAGTGTGTGACTGGAATCTGCCTCAGTCATCGTCAGTGTCGGGAAGCCCAAAACCCTCCTGTGCCCCGAGAAGTGACCTTTAAGAATGCTCACGGATTTCAGACCTCGCCACAACGCTTCCACAGGGGGAATTCTTAAAGTTGGTTAAATGTAGTTCCAATGCCGAGATGATTTGTTATGACTGAATATGTTCTTCCTAAGGTCACTAATGACCTCATCCAAGTTAAAAAGACAATTTCCATTGCACATCTCAGCAGGCAATGTTGATTATTCAGAATTTTCATTATGCTTCTCTGACAGTGCTTTTTTGCTCAATTCTGCTTCCTTTAGCCTTGACTATCTTTTCACTCTGAATTTCATCCAGGCTTTGGCCTTCTCATTCTGTACACTCTTAATGATTGGTTCTATCCACTGTCACTGTTAGATTCATTCCTCATATAATAAACAAAAATAAATTCACTCATAGATGTAAGTGGAAAACTTCAAGTTTCCGAGGGAAAACTGGAGAAAAAGGTTTGTGACTTATTTAGGCAAAGATTTCTTAGGTGCAACACATGAAGTATGATAGAGAAAAGAAAAAAAAATTGTATTTCAGCAAAATAAAAACGATGGTCTTCAGAAAACATTGAAGTCACACATTGGGAGGAAATATTTGCAAAGCATATATCCAATATAGGACTTATATTGAGAATATACAAAGAACTGTCAAAACACAATAGTAAGAAAACAATTTTAAAAATAGGAAAAAATTAAATATGGACACATCCCCAAAGAAGTTACCTGAGTAGCAAATACACATTTGAAAAGATGCCAAACATCATTAGACATTAGGGAAATTATTAAAAACCATTCCTACTGTTGCACACCTATTAGAATGGCTACATTAAGAAACAAAATCCGTAATATTCATTACCATGATTTCAGGTTATCTCTTATGTTTTGCAGACTCAAATTTTCACCTCTCATTCAGACCTCTTCCTCAGCATCCTGTATTTAACTTTTTTCTGGAAATCATCTGAGTGACCCAGAGGCATGTCAAATCTAACACATCCAAAGCTGAACCCATCAGCTTTCAACTTAGTTTTTCCTTCTGTATTGTCTGCTTTGATTGGAAGACATTGCCATCTATAGACTCTTATCGAAGCCAGACACCTGGAAGTCACCTCACATTTTAATCTGACAATCTGCTGGTCTTTCTCAATAGAAACCATGGCTACCATCACAATCTTGATTCAGGTCCTCATTATGCCACTCCTGCAGCTGGTCACCACGTCTCCTTCACATTCATCCTTCTCTCAAGAGCCAAGGAGATTGAGCTAAGATACAATCTGACAGTGTCACTCCCCTTCTAAATGCTTTTGAGGCCAAGAGAAAGTCCAGTCTCCTTAACATGTCCCACAAGATCAACCATGATGTGACAGTTGTCTACCTCTATAGCCTCCATAGTCTCTACCTCTATAGCCTCCACTACTTACCATGAGCTTTTTCTCTAGCTGTCTAGTTCTGTGCCCAAAACATGCTGCTCTGTGCCTTTCTGTCTTTAGTCAGGCAGCCACCTCAGCATGGAATACCCTTGGCCATTTTCTCCTGCCTAAATCCCTGCTACTCATTCTTTAAGACTAAATCAAAGAAGTAGTCCCAGAGATCCTGAAACTAGGTTAGGTATCTCCTTTTTGTTACAATAACACTCCTTACACATACTTACTGGTCAATTTAGGTGTTTTGTAGTTGTGTATCTTCTTTATCAAACCATAAATTTCATTAAATCAGGGGCCATATTTTATTTATATTCTCATCCCTAAGGCATATCACAGTGTCTGGTACATGGTAGGTATTCAATAAATGTTTGTTAAATAGGTCATTATTCACTACTAGCTGAGCAATTTCTTTGTTACAATGATTTCTTTTTCAGTCTTTATGAAATGCAGAGAGTGATATTTTGATGACGGTCAAAAATCATTGGTGAAATTATCAAACATAAACATGCCTTGCTTATGATACTTTAGGAAGTCATTTATGTTGAAAGGCTCCTGACATATCATGTATACTTTATATGCTCACTATTGAGTAGGTAAATTTTCCAATGTACTGATCATTTCTAGCATGTTTCAGTTTTCAGATTTTCCTTGAGTGATTTAAGGTAGCTTCACAGGGAAAGAACATTGCCATAAAGAATAATTTGTAATCCAAAGGAAGGTATACTTTATCTATTTTCAGGAGATTTATATTGAAAGTGAAGTTATTCTGAGTTGGTAAAGAAATACTGTATTTTTAAATACAGAAGTAATTCATGTTTTAGTTTTCAAAATTCAGTCAAAGGAACTTACTTTCACTATAGAATTCTTAAACACACCTTTCTGCCTGCCTTCATTTCTCAAAAGGAGTGTGGATTTGGAGGACTTTTCTGGAGGTAGATAAAGTAAACATGTTATGGCAGTCTTTTTTCTTCCCCACCTCAGCAAATATAAGCAGAAAAAAATTGGTGTTATTTTTCTTTTGCAGAATGTTTCTGTGTGTTTGATTTCTGTCTTGCCATTTAAAACAGGTTTCAAGTATGACTGCATTTCCATCAACAATTTATCATTAAAAGTTTCAAACATATAGAAAAGTTAAAACAGTTTTACAATAAATATCCAGATAGCTACCTCCTAGGTTTTACAGTTTTAACATTTCACTATATGTGTTCAATCACATATTTATCCATCCACTCAGCTGTCAACTTATGTTATTATTTTGTTGCATTTCTACCGGAGTTACATAAGTACATATGTGATTGCATTTTACTGCTCTTCTGTTTCTCTGGCCTCACCTCCTGGTGTTCTCCACACCACCACCCCACAGATATCTGTTTGTTCCTGGCTGCACTTCCTTGAAGTCTTTGCCCCAGTTTTACCTCCTCTGTGAGGCCTAACCTGTATAAAACTGACAGTTTCAGTCACTTCATCTGCTGTTTCCCCCAGAGCACATATTTACGTTCTAACATAACTGTTTAATTTACTAATTTATTGTTTATTGTCTGTGCCATCCTAGAATATAAGCACAAGAAAGTCAAGAATTTGTTGTTCCATTTGGTTTACTAATGTGAAAGAAACTAGAACAGTGTTTGGCATGTATGCTCAGTAGATATATGTTGAATGAATGAGTACACATCTACATATAGTAATGTATTATAAATATATTATGTGTAAGGGAAGAATTATGCAGAGAGAAGTTTGGATGATGATTAAAAACTCAGATTTTGATAGCATTCAGAGCTTGGTTTAAATTTAGGCGTTTCTGCCCAGTAGTGTTAATGAACCAAACTTGGGTCTGCTTGCCTGTGCACAGTAAAGCCAATCTACTGACACTGAGTTGTGGTGAAGGAAAGTACAGCATTTATTGCAGGGCACCAAGCAAGGGGAGTGGGTAGCTCATATTCAAAAGACCCAGACTCCCCAGTGGCTTTCAGGTGAGTGTTTGTTGTTGTTTTTAATTAATTTTTATTGGCATTTATATAGGTGCTTAGGAAAGGGGGTTTTAAAGGCATTGTAAGGGAGGAGACATGATCAGTTTATGCATAGTTCTCAGATTGGTTGACATCAAGGTGAAGTTTCAAGCTTCATCAACCTTTGGGTCTCAACAGGTCTAGGGTCTGTGTGCTTGTGGGCATTGTTTTCATCTGGTGGGGGTCTGCATCCTCTAAAGACAGCTTAAGAATGTGTGTCAGGCCTTTATATCTTTTAGGGAACTGTGAGATCAGTGATTCTGCCATGTGAAAGAATCTATAGTAACTGATTACTGATAACAATCTGTAGTCTAAATTGTTACCAGTTTCCCAAGCCAATGTCTATTCTTTGTTTCTGTACCTTCACGTTTCCTAATCATTAACTACTGAGCGAGTCTTTGGAGACTCAGTGGAAACTGGTTGTGTGTTAGTCACTCAGTTGTGTCCTACTCTTTGCAACCCCATAGACTAGCCCACCAGGCTCCTCTGTCCATGCAATTCTCCAGGCACAAATACTGGAGTGGTTTGCCATTCCCTTCTCCAGGGATCTTCCTGACCCAGGGATCAAACCCAGATCTCCCTCATTTCAGGCAGGTTCTTTACCATCTGAGCCACGAGGGAAGTGTTTTATTTCAAAAGACAGGGACAAAGGGACTTGTATATGGTTTCAGTAGCGCATTCCCTTTCTAAACTTCAGTTGTCTCATCTGTGAAATAGAGGTAATAATACCATCCTTCATAGGATTATTATGAGGTTAAATGAAAGAATACATATTAAGGGCTTAGTACAGTATTAGGCATTTAGTAAAGACTCAATCAATAATGGCAGATATGGGGTTTGAAATTAATTTTATGGTAATCTACAATGTCTATCAGATTATGAGAATCAGACTCATCTTCCACCAAGATTAGTTCTCATTCTTTTCCTCATTCACTATAGTTCTCTGAAATCTTGACATCATTCAATTAGACCTCTAGGTGGACTATGTTATTGATTCACAAGAGTCATCTTAAGCAAACATTATTATTATACTCTGAGGTACTTTTTCTGAGAAAAACTTTGCTTCTATCATTCTGTCATTGACTTTTACACTGTAGACTTGATTGGCACCAAATATGTGTTGCCTACCAATATGTTAATATTCAAAGTAGAAGAAAGCTAGCATGCAGGTGAACTTTGTTTGTATTCTACTAAACAAAATCCGACGAGCAGAGAAAATGTTCACTTGGGTTGTAAACAATTAATTTTTTAGAATTTTAGGTGCTCAGCAACAATTAAAAAGAAAATTGTAGTCCATTCTACAATACAATACTATATAGCAATTAAAAAGGTGAACTACTGCTACATAAAACAGCCTGGATGAATCTCAGAATCTCAATATGGATGACTAAAAGAGTACTTTTTTTTAGCATAACCAGAATATAAATTTTTTTTTAAACCATGTAAGTTCTTGTCATTATTAAATATGTACACTAATAAACTCTGTAGACATTGAGTTATTCAGATAATATGGTCACTTATGTTACTTAGAGGCCAGTTTTTTTCCTGTGGTAAATCTAGAAACCCTTTTAACCAAAATTAAACCCCTGTCTATATCAAGTTGCAGAATTTCCACAAACTTAATTTTCCTGGAGTGGATTTGGTTTTCATTTTCTAAATGCCAGGCAGGCATAGGGCATGATTCATCTTAACCTTATTTCCTTGCACTTTATTTTATTTGATTTGATTTTTTTTGCTTGATTTACAGTAAAGTTTTCTGCTGTAACTGAGTAGCATTATTTCTTTCCAGCAATTTTCAGCACCTCACTTTCCAAGTTCATTACATTTTATGAAAATAATGGCTTATTGGTATCCAGACTCTAATAGAATCTATTTTAATCTTATCTTCACTTCTGATTATTGCTTCTCTTTGAACATTCATTAAATAATAATATTATTATTAAATAAATAATAATATTTAATTCGTTAAATAGGCACTTGATAAAATGCAACAGTAGTATCAAAGATACTGTTTATTATTATTATTTTTTTTAATAAATTTGGCAGACTCGCGCGGGCCCCGACCAATCGCACTGACCCACCAAGCCTAGCGAGAGCTCGGGCCCAGTACGTGGCAGGTGGGGAACGAAGAGGGGCGGGAATAAGAAGAAAATCTGTCCTTTCGCTCCGCCTCAGAGCTATCGGACCGACCCAGGACACATGCGCGACGTCGATAGGGCGGGGACTAACGACGCCGGGGTCTGCAGGGGTCTGAGTCTCAAAGATAATGTTTATGCCATGAATACCAATTGCAGAAGCAGTAGAAAGCTGTGATTAAGGACCTGGGCTTTGAAGTCAGACTAATAGACTTGAATTCTGGCCCTCCGTGCTAAAAGTGTGACCTTAGGAACATTCCTGAATCCTTAGATATATTATCTGTAAAATGCAAATAATAAAGGTATTTGCCTCATAGGACTGTCTTGTGGATTACAGGCAGTAATACTGCATAGGAATTGCTCTGAACAGTGTCTTGTACTAAGTAATCATTCAGTTCTTAGCTGCCATTATAAATATTACTACCTTTAGATGTTTTCTGAGGATTAAATGTAGTAATGTATGTAAAGTGTGTATCAAAAGGCCTTCAGTGTGCTACACAATTAACATTAGTTGATATATTACCAAACAAAGATTTTTTTTGATCAGTTGGTTTCTACAAGATTTCTCTGTGTCTAACTAAAGCTGTACTTTGGGACCATTCTCTCTTCTCCCCTCACCCAAAAAGTGAACTTGCCATTAGTATATTTATACTCAGAAAATGTACAGATTTCTAAGCTAAAGCACAAAGCTTTTAAAAATTATAATGTAGCTGAAATGTTATTTATAATGAAAGGAAGCAAATGTGGTATTAATCACTATTAAAAAAAGACATGTTTTTCCTTTAATAATGATACAATGACATTTCCTTCCAATTATTTCCTGTCCTAATAATTTTGGTCTATGACCAATTAAACTCCATCAGTAAGTTGGGGATATTTGAGGGGATTATGGCATTGTGTTGTCTGGGGCCAGTCCTTTTCTTAAAGAAGCTGTAATAATCTTACATAGAAATTACACTCAGAAGTCATACTAATCTTGATTCCTTGCTTATGCCTAGTTCCTAAGGACCAGCATCTCTGTCCTGTTGTTTCAAGAGACCGAACCATACAACCGATTTCAGTCTTTTGACTTCCATTTCTTGCCTTCAAATGCATCTCCCCCTGAGTGAGCTCCCTTTTGCAAAGCGAGACCCCACAAAGTTAAATACTCACCTGTCTGAAACCCTGAGGGTTACTGAGTACCTTTGAACAGGTAGTGCACCAAAAGTGCCATTCACATAGACTGCACACAGCCTGCCCAGCTGCACCTGCCGGCCCAATGACCAGTTTTCAGTTTCTTAAACTTGTTCACCTGCTATGCTCTTTCTTGAGTACATACCCTGGATCTTGTGTTACTTGATTTTTGTTTGTTTTTATTTTAAGGTAATATTATGTGCTGTATCATTGTGTACTAGAGTAGCACTTTTAAAGAGTAGTCTTCATTAGACAGCATGTAATAAGATTGCTGCTCAGGTTTGTGAAAATGAAAGTAGCTCAGTTGTGTCTGACTCTTTGTGACCTTATGGACTACACAGCCCATGGAGTTCTCCAGGCCAGAATACTGGAGTGGGTAGCCGTTTTCTTCTCCAGGGGATCTTCCCAACCCAGGGATCGAACGCAGGTCTCCCACATTGTAGGTGGGTTCTTTACTAGCTGAGCCCAAATTATTTTATCTCATCTTCTTTGTATATTGGGATTCACTGGTGGATCAGACGGTAAAGAATCTGCCTGCAATGCAGGAGACCTGGGTTTGATGCCTGGGTTGGGAAGATCCCCTGGAGGAAGGCACAGAAACCCACTCCAGTATTCTTGCCTGGAGAATCCCTATGGACAGAGGAGCCTGGCGGGCTATAGTCCATGGGGTGGCAAAGAGTTGGACATGACTGAGAGGCTAAGCTTTGTATATTACTTCCAGTTATTTTAACTTTCACAGCCACTCATTGCTTAGTATTGTTACATCCACCTGGAATACACCTCTATTCCATAGGCATCTTAAATTTTAAACTCTAGTTTAAAATATAGTATATTTTAAATGTATACTATAGTATCTCACCTGAGCTTCAATCTCTTTCCTTTCTTCCACTTCTCATTTCCTTTAATGTTTTATTACTATTGCCTGTTATTTCTTTAGTTATACTGTGGATTTGAAGGACAAGGGCAGTGTTTTACCTGTTTTTATCTTCTCTGTAATGTCTGTATCAGTGCTTTGCTCGTAATAGATGCTCAATATTTGTAGAGTGACTTGGTGAGACTGCTGCTTAACAAGAGCTATCAAGTAGATATGCTGAACTGAGAAGGGAGAGACTAAACAGAGGGAAGTAATTTGATAAACTATTAGAGTGACTTGTGTTTGAAGTAATAATCAATCTTGAATCTACTGGGCAAAATAAGTTGAGATGCATTAATTATATAAATCAGTGTGGATGATCAGAAACATAATTAAATGGAGGAAGGGAAGACAAGGATTGATTAAAATCTGATGTGAATCCAAACTGGAACCTGTTTCAATACAAATTTCTAAACTTACTTTTAGAAGTTTATATCAAATGTCAGGAGAATAAAAGTAAATTCAGACCTAAGTTAATGATATTCTTCATTCACTTTAGTAATGTTTAAAACCACAAAGAAATGTAGCATTAAAAAACTCTCAGTCTTTCCAGGGTGTCATGACATTTGATTATTTTAAACATGAAATCCAGTTTTTTTTGTGAAATTCAACAAAACTAGAGTGAGCTATGGGATTTCTCCCCCCCACTCTTGTAACCAGCTCGATACAGGAATAAATAGAGTGAGAGTTGAGACTATTACTCATTTCTGCAAATTACTTGGAATACTTTTTTATGCCTTTCTCCCCAAAAGCCCTGAGAGCTAGACATACAAATTTCTGGAACACCGCATTTTTGACATATTCTTGCATATCTGTGAGTGTCCATCACATGTAGAGATTTAACTTAATTCCTTTCACAACTAATTTGAAGCCCTATAATACCTATTGACCTTAATTGTCCCTGGTTCAACACAATAAATATTTATCGAGTGTCTTGTATGTAATGCTATGTGCCCTGTATTTTTAGGGAAAAAGAAAAGCATAAATTACTATCTATGCCCTCTAGAAATTATATTCAGGTGGGAAAAACAGCATCAGTAGCTGTGTTCCATACTGATAATATGATAATAGGCAGCAATACATGCAATAATAAAGGTACAGGCAGTGTATAGTGGGAGAAGAGAGTGAAAAGGGGATTAATTAAACTGGATAATGCTCTAATAGCTTGATCTAATTCTGTTCTTTTTATAATATCTAGGTAACACAAGGAAACTGGATATTCGACTGATCACCAGATAACCAGTTTGTTTATGTCACAGTTTGGAGGGGGGAACTATATTGCAGATGAACTACTTAGTTGCAGATAAACTTCAGCCTTACAAACATGTTAACTAGATTTTCCAGGTTACCCAGAATACCAGTGTCGTAGCAATGGACTAATACTAACTATATTTTCCTGTTTCTGCCATACAAAAATCTGGGCATCATTTTGTCAACTTTATTAGTGTTTGGGGAGAGGTAGGGGGTGTGTATTCCTAATTTAGACATTCCTTCTTTCAGATACCAACTTGAAGGTTACTTGATGACCATACAATCTTACAGGAAAGTGAATATTATTACCTAGATTCTGGGAAAACATAAGGAAATATCAGTCTTCCACACAGCATGCAGGCTAATGGGATTCTTGAGAGCCCCATTTTTATAAGTTCCCCTTCAGAAGTCTGTTTCCTGGACATAAATTTGAATTGGTTGCCCTGTGGGGTTGGTATTCATAAATGAGTGACTCACCTTTTAAGGATTCCAGACAGCTAAGTACACCATCATTTCAGAGTGTTTTGTTTTTTCCATGAAAACTGCTGAAGTCATATTGAAAAATTTGTTATAGGATGAATGAAGTTTTTGTGGTCTATTTTTATGAAACTGTTTTCATAGAAAAATGAGTACTAGTGATTGCTAGTTTAAAATGTTATAAATATACCTCCACAATATAGTCATGCCTTCTGCCTACTCAGCAGAAACAGAGTGTCCACTTATGTATCTACTTCAGTAGTTAATTCCTGGCTTCTTCAGGAAAAGGAAACCATGGTGTGGAAGGGATATTTGGGCCTGATATTATGTATGGCATTCCTCTATAGAGGACGTATATAAGTCATTGCCTATTTTGTATCATTTTCAAAGAACAGCAGGCTCAATAGGATTTCCATTGTAAAGGAATGCCCTGTCCTTGTAAGTAGTTTGAGTTGTAATTTAAGTTTTCTCTTCGTAGTGGCATCCCTACCATTGTTTTTTCTTTTCTGCTCACCGCAAGGTATTCCTCAGATTGTTTGTTGAACATGTATCTCTCTACCCATTCTGTTACTCTGTTCTCCCATGTTCACAGAGCCGTCGCTTCATCCATTATGGTGGTGATTTAGTCACTAGGTTGTGTCTGAGTCTTGCAACCCCATGGACCCCCTTGTAGCCTGCCAGGCTCCTCTGTCCATGGGATTCCCCAGGCAAGAATACTGCAGTGGGTTGCCATTTCCTTTTCCAGGGGATCTTCCTGACCCAGGAATTGAACCCAGGTCTCCTGCACTGAGGCAGTTTCTTTACTGACTGAGCTACCAGGGAAGACCATTATCCTCTTCCCTAATTTCACTTACTCCCTCACTGCTGGCTTTTTACCTTCAGCATATTAGAGTGTACCCATCTTAGAAATAATCGAACAACCTTCCTCTAATTGTTACCCCACCTAGCTATTACCCGATACTTCTTCCCCTCACATATCATGTTTTGAACAAAAACCAGAGGTCATCTCAAATTCCTCCTTCCTGCTATTTTGTTAATCCTGCTGTTCTTTAATCTGATTTTCATCCCTTCTACAGTGAAACCATGGTCTCTAATGACCTGCGTTAAATTCTGCTGCTGGATCTTTGCAGCTTTGCAGATTCTTCCTTGGTTTGTGACACCATTTCTCTTCAATTTCTATGTTCTCATTCCCTCTACTTTTCAAACGTTGGCGTTTGGGGGGATTCTTTTCTTGGTCTTATTCATTCTTTCCTTGCTCTACAAACTCCAATTTGATACCTTATTCATTCCTATAATTCCAGAATCATTGTTAAAGTTATGAGCCTCGTGTCTGCATTTTCACTTGCAATAACTTACACGAACTGCCATCTCACATGTTCAGCCATATGTCTGCTATACTTAGTTGTTTCACAGCATCTCAGTACATACAGGACTGAACTCTACTCTTCCCACCATGGATGCTTTTCTTCCTGGATTCCATTTAGTGACAAGAAGCACCATCCAGACCAAACCCTGATGCATCCCTAAGTGCCGACCCCTTCAAAATCAAAAAAGTACATTCCCATTTTACCTCTTTATATCTCTTGTTTCTGACTCCATCTTTCCAATTCCAAAGCTTACTGTTTTTGTCTGGAATTACCTCGTCACTTCTTAAGACTGATTCCAATCTCATCTGATATTTAATCTATTTATAACACTGTTCTATTTTGTTTTTTTTTTCTGAAACACATCTTTTACTTTATTCTCCTGCTTGAAATCCTTCTGTGCTTCCCAACTACATTCAAGGTACACTCCCACTTCTTAGCATAGTGTCTGTAAGATATTTTATGTTCTGGGCCCAATGTTTCTCTCTTGCTGCACCTCTTACCTCTCCTATGTACAAGTCAACTTTGTATCAGGTCCCAGAGGGCACTCCATTCTTCACCTTCCACACTGTCCTCTTTCTCCTTCTTATCCTGCCCATCTCGCCTACTTCTAACAGCATTTCTTCCAGGCCTCTGCTTTTCTTTCTCACTTACTCATTTGGCATTGCCATGTTTCCTATGTCATGTTTCTTTTATCACACTAATTAATTCTGCTGTAATGGTTTATCTGAGTCTTTCCTAGACCAAAACTCCCTGGCAGCAGGAATTGTGTATTATCTCTGTATCATGCCATCTAGAACGTACCTATGGGATATCCTTAATAAAAGTTTGTTGGGGAAAAAAATCTCTGAGTCTGATTTACATCAGAAATAATCACTACTGTTACACTTGCAATTAAATTATATAATGTATAACAAGCTTATTCTTTAAAAATGGTCAAAATTCCTCTCTGAACCAAAGAACTTAGAGGTTAAAGAAGGTAGCTCAGGAATACAGGTGGCAGTAAATATGTAGAGCCTTTGCAATGCCATTCTGAGTCTACCCATGGGCCGAATTTCATAGGTTAAGGGCACGGTCTTCCACAAGACTGCCTGAGGGCAGTTCACCAGCTACATTTCATTCACCAGCTACAAGCTTATGATTTCCCAGAGCTACCCTCACTTCTGACCAGCTGCTTATAAGTTTGGGAGGTTTCCTTGACCCACTCAGGTTTGATTATTCACTAGAAGAATTCACAGAATTCAGGAAAGCACTAAATATAAATTACAGTTTTATTAGGCACAGAAGATTCAAGTCGGAACCAGTCAAAAGAAGAGACTTATAGGGTGATGTCTGGAAGGGCCCGGTGTGTGAAGTTTCTGTGTCCTTTCCTCATGGAGTCAGCTACCTGCTTCACATTTGACGTGTGACAATAATTAGTGTATCACTAACCTAGATAGCATATTGAAAAGCAGAGACATGACTTTGCCAACAAAGGTCCATCTAGTCAAGGCTATGGTTTTTCCAGTGGTCATGGATGTGAGAGTTGGACTGTGAGGAAAGCTGAGCACCGAAGAATTGATGCTTTTGAACTGTGGTGTTGGAGAAGACTCTTGAGAGTCCCTTGGACTGCAAGGAGATCCAACCAGTCTATCCTAAAGGAGATCAGTCCTGGGTGTTCATTGGAAGGACTGATACTGAAGCTGAAACTCCAGTACTTTGGCCACCTCGTGTGAAGAATTGACTCATTGGAAAAGACCCTGATGCTGGGAAAGATTGAGGGCAGGAGGAGAAGGGGACGACAGAGGATGAGATGGTTGGATGGCATCACTGACTCAATGGACATGGGTTTGGTTAAACTCCAGGAGTTGATGATGGACAGGGAGGCCTGGTGTGCTGCAATTCATGGGGTTGCAAAGAGACATCACTGAGTGACTGAAATGAACTGAACCAGGGAAGCAGATCTGAGCTTCAGTGTCCAGAGTTTTTATTGGGATTCATTATGTAAGTTTGACTGACAAATAACTGTTCATGCATGCATGTGAGCTTAGTTGCTCAGTCGTGTCCAGCTCTTTGCAATCCTATGGACTGTAGCCTGCTAGGTTCTTCCATCCCTGGAATTCTCCAGGCAAGAATACTGGAATGGGTAGCCATGCCCTCCTCCAGGGGATCTTCCCCATCCAGGGATTGAACCCACATCTCCTGCACTGGAAGGAGGATTCTTCACCACTGAACTACCTGGGAAACCCCAGAAATCACTGGCCATAGGTTGAACTCAATCTCCATCCTCCCTCCCCTCCACAAAGGTTGTACTGATATTGTGTGCTTAAGGTCCCTGTCTTATAATCTCGTGATTGCTCTTTCTAGCATGTCTCTCCCCCATTCTGAATCTCACTAGTATAAACTCTAGAAGCCCACCGTGAATAATAGAGCCACTCCTATCACTGGCAAAAGCCCAAGGCTTTAGAAGGCTACCTCACAGGAACTGGGGACAGAAACCAGCTATATTCTCTAGCCAGTAGTAGACCATCTACAATTAAAACAGTCTGGCCACCAGAATTGAAACTTAGGTAAAGCCTAAATTATATTGGTAGCCTAGAATTTGTCTTCATTTGTCTTTTTTAATCATGCCAAAAAGGACCGTGGTCTAAAGGAAATGAAAACAATATCAAAGAGAGATTTGCACTTTTGTGTTTATTGTAACAGCATTCACATTAGCCAAGATATGGAAGCAACCTAAGTGTCCATCAACAAATGAAGAGATAAAGAAGATGCAGAGTGTGTGTGTGTGTACACACACATATACATGTATATGTGCACATACATAGTGGAATATTCAGGCATGACAAGGAAGGAAATCCTGCCATTTGAACAACATGGATGGACCTTGAAGATAATAAACAAAGTGAAATAAGCCAGACACAAACAAATTCTGCATGGTATCACTTATATGTATAATCTTTTAAAAAGTTGTTAAAAAGTGGTTTCCAGGGTCTGGGGGTGGTGGGAAATATGGAGAAGTTATAAAAGGTTACAAACTTCAGCTATGAAACGATGAAGTCTGAGGATTTGATATATAACATGGTGACTATAGTGTATGACACTGTATTGTATAATTGAAATTTGCTAAGACAGTGGACTTTAAATGTTCTTAAATGGGGTGGGGCAAGGAATTTGACATTCATGTACAGTTTAAAAGTCTTAATGGCACTTAAAAAACTGAATTGATAGCATAAATTTCCATTTGGCAAAGTCTGTTAGAGGCTGTCCAGAGGAGAAAAATTTATCAGAATTAAGAACTACTTCTGAGTTAGGTTATACCAACTTCACTTAGAGAATATGTTTCAGAAATTGTGCTAATGCAAATATTAAGAGCATTTAAAGAGAATAAAACTTGGATATTCCTTCTTATAAAGCTGATGACCTATGAAATCTTGTTAGGTCCTGCATTAAACAAATTAAATTGAATAGATAAAGTTATCTTCCCTAGAAAAGATTTATTTCCTCAATTTGGTATTTCTTACTGATTTAATATTTTTACCATTTATAATATATCAAAATTTTATTTATAAACAAATTAAATCTTGATTAAGATTTCCACCTGCATTAAATTTACCTTAAGTAACCAGACAATGTTAAATCTATTTTACCAATATTGGCAGTCTTTCTTAAGAGCTGTTAGGCTGGACTGAAGTATAACTCATAGGAAGAAATCTGAAAATCTCTCTATGACTTTAACCTCCAAAACTCTGAAAAATTTACAGAGGATAAAACAGCACATTGGTTTTAGATAGTGTGAATAAAAATGACTTGTGATTATATTTCCTTATAAAAGGCCCCCAAAGTGCTAACTCTAACCTAAAAGCAATTGATAAACTGAAAATTCAAAATTATTCTGCTCATCCAGAGACATCATTAAGAAAATAAAAAGTGATGCCACAGATTGAGAGAAGATATTCTCTCTCTATATATAGATATCTATCTATATATATCTGGATAAATAAGTCCTACAAAGAGATAGAACTCTTTGTTTCTACTGTACTGTTACAATACTACTTCTGACACCAGATGTAGGGGGTTTCCCACAGCACCAGCTCAGTGCTTACAATTTAATTCAATTCTGAAACTAACCAGAGTTAGTACACACTCCACAGGTTAAGGGCTCAGTCTCACAAGACTGCCCCCCAACTTCAGATGCCAATCACAAGTAGTAGATGCCCAGGTATAACTTTTTTTTTTTTTCCAACACCAAACAATTTTCTATTTCTCTTACTTGGTCCCACAAATTTAACTCAGTTCTGGCTTTATCTACCTGGAGATAGTGTAAGATCCCATAGGTTAAGAGCTCAATCCCACAAGACTGCCCCCACTTCAGGTGCCAGTCATAATTCCAGTGTTACATGTGCTGCTGACCAAGTGACTATAGGTTGGAGAGTATCACCACCTTCTCTTTGGGCTTGATCAATTTGATATAGTAGCTCATAGAACTACCACATCACTGCTGCTGATGCTGCTAAGTCACTTCAGTCATGTCTGACTCTGTGTGACCCCATAGATGCAGCTTACCAGGCTCCCCCGTCCCTGGGATTTTCCAGGTAAGAACACTGGAATGGGTTGCCATTTCCTTCTCCAATACATGAAAGTGAAAAGTGAAAGTGAAGTCGCTCAGTCGTGTTGGACTCTTAGCGACCCCATGGACTGCAACCCACCAGGCGCCTCCGTCCATGGGGTTTTCCAGGCAAGAGTACTGGAGTGGAATGCCATCTCCTTCTCCAAACACAT
This sequence comes from Bos indicus, assembly GCF_029378745.1. Lineage (NCBI taxonomy): Eukaryota > Metazoa > Chordata > Mammalia > Artiodactyla > Bovidae > Bos > Bos indicus. The sequence continues at coordinate 42,657,122 of NC_091762.1, read as the reverse complement.
CACTGGTTTATTACAAAAATAACTCAGTAACAGCCAGATGGAAGAGATGCAGAGGGCAAGACATGTGGAAAGGGTACTGAGCTTCCATGTTCTCGGCTCACTATTCTCCCACCATTGCCACTTGTTCACAAACCCAGAGGCTCTCCAAGTCCCCTCCTTTTGAGTTTCCGTAGATGCTCCATTGGGCTTCCCTGGTGACCAAGCGGTAAAGAATCCTCCTGCAATGCTGGAGACCCAGGTTCCATCTCTGGGTCAGGAAGATCCCTTGGAGGAATGCATGGCAACCCACTACAGTATTCTTGCCTGGTGAATCCCATGGACACAGAAGCCTGGTGGATAACAGTCTGTGGGGTCGCACAGAGTTGAACACTACTGAAGTGACTAAGCAGCAGTTCAGCAGAGGCTCCATTAAAGAGGCACGATTAATTAAATCATTGGCCATTGGTGATTGATCCAACCACAAGCCCCTCTCCCTTCTCCAGTGCTCAGGTGGTAGGACTGAAAGTTCCAATTGCTTAATCATGGTTAGTTTCCCTGAAAATTAGCCCCAATCCTTAGAAGATTTTCAAAAGTCATCTCATTAACATAAATTCAGGTATAGTTGAAAGGGGCTTGTGAATAACTAGGCATTCCTTTCACCTTTATGGCTCTGGAGCTATTTCAGGAATCAATGACAGAAGGCCAAATATAGCAAAAGATGCCTCTACAGGTCTTATAAAAGGAATTGCAAGGTTTTATAAGCTATGTGCAAGGAACAGTGGGCAGAGATCAATTAATGTATTTCTTACTATAAAGCCCAGTATCACAGCATTTCCCACAACTTCTGTCTGGCTTGGCTGCAAATCAGATGTTCCCATGACCCCCTCCTTGCATTGGATCATCTAGAACAACTACAGGACACAGGAACACATGTTTACCAGCTTATTGTACAATAAAGGATATGTTAAAGGATACACATGAATAGCCAGATGAAGTGATGCATAGAGCATCACCTGGCAGTGTCCCAAGCACAGGAGCTTCTGTCCCCGTGGAACTGGGGTGAGCCACCCTCATGGCACAGAGGTGTGTTCACTTACTCAGAAACTCTCTGAAGCTTATACTGTTGGGGTTTTTATGGAGGCTTCAACTTAAAGGAATGATTGATTATTAACTCCATTTTTAGAGCCTCTCCAAATCTCCATTTGGATATTTACAGAGGCTCTATATAGGCATGACTGATGATTACATTCAAGAGGAGGGAGTGGAGAGAAGCTGAAGGTTCCAAGATTATGACAATCTTTGGTGACCAGTCCCATCTGGAAGCCATCAAGAGTCATCTTGTTAGAACAAAAGACACTCAATATCACTCAGGAAATTACCAAGTTCTTAGCATCTCTGCATCAGGAACTCTGGTCAAAGACTATTAGAAAAAAATTCTCCTAGCACCCCTATTTACAAGGATTTTAAGAGTTCTGTGTCAAGAACTAGGAGCAGACACAAATATTTATGTATTTTCTTATTATTTCATGCTAACGTTCAAATACAAGATTATCTAGTTTTTAAAAATGACATGAATGACATATCATCAGAAGATTTATTGATAGCTGTTATGCATAGGAAAAAGTACTCAGCATAATTAGTTATTAGGGAAATGCATATTAATATTAACAATGAAACACTTTACACCCATTAGAATGGCTAAAACATTAAAAACTAACACCAAGAAATGTTTGCAAGAATGTGGAGCACTGTAATTCTCTAGTAGAATGTAAAATGGTAAAAGGACTTTGGAGACCTGTTTTTCAATTAAGCAGGCAACTATTCTATGACATAACCCACTTAACTCCCAGTATTTATCCAAGGGAAATGAATACAAATGCTCACAAAAATGACTTGTACAAGTTTTTGTAGCAGTTTTATTTGTATCTGCAACAAATTGGAAACAATCCAAATGTCCATCAAAAGTCAAATGGATTTTTAAAAATTGTGATACAGTCATACAATGGAATACTATACCATAAGCAACTAAAAATGAACTACTGATCACACAGCAAGATGGGTGAATATCAGAAACATATTGATCAAAAGAAGTTAGACATAAAGGAATACATATTGCTCTCATTTAAGTGAAACTAAAAACTGGGCAAAACTCATCCATGGTGCCTATGGGGAGTGGCACTTGCCTGGAAAGGTGCTCTATAGAACTTTCTGAGGTGATATATTAACTGGTTGTTGGTTACACGAATTTATACATTTGTCAAGACCTTATTTTACACTTAAGATTGTGTATTTCACTGTATATAAATGTACTAGGAAAAAAAAACAAAATATAAGCACACGTATAACTTGCAGTGAAAACATTTCTGAAGCCAATCCAAGCAAATCTCTTGCAACACTACTTACTAGTACCTCTGTAAACCATTGAACATACTACAGTATTTTTCAAAATGATATTTTATTTTGTAATATTTGATAAAATCTAAAATCATTTCTTTTCCAAATGGAAAGCCACATGTCGGTTCCTTCATGCTAAATTAAAAGCCTATCTTTAAATGAGTTATAAAAAACAAAGACTACAGTATCAGACTTCAAATCAAAATCAGGATTGCAGGAGGAGTCTTGCTAAACTCTTGCTACAAGTTAGATGTAGCAAGTTCATTATTTCAGTTACCTTTACTATAATCCTGGTAAAGAAGTCTAAAGTCCATTTCACAGATAAGTATGTTAAGATTTAGGAAGACTGAATAGCTAAAAGATACAAAGCTAGTAAGTCTTGGAACCCAGATTTGAGCTTAATTCAACTGACTCCAAAACTTAAACTCTTTTCATTTTACCCACTGTTCCAGATTTCAGAAAGGAAAGGATGGAAGAAGCAGCACAGTTAAGATTTGCAGGCTGGAATACAGTAGGGTCCAGTGGCTTTATCATTCCAGTGAGGCCTAAGCATCCTGACTTCTTGGCTACTGCTTCAGAAGTCTCTTCCACTCCCTGACCCAGGCCCCCAAGTAATCTCTACAGTTCGTCTGTGTCCTTACATACTACGTAAGTCACAGACTGATCAGTAGTTCAGTTACATTTCTACCAATGCAATTCATCAATATTAAAAATAGAGAAGCACCAAAGAGAAGAATGAATGAAAGGTAGTGCCGTATATTCTTCAGAAGCAGGACAAAGGACTGTGTCCCTATATTGTAAAGAATAGCAGAGGAGAAAAAAAAGAACTCAAAGGCAATTGTAAGTATACTGAAACAGGTATGTTTAGATTTTAAAAAAACTATATTCTAGTGAAAATATAGGAAAGAATTTTGTTAGTTCCTGGCATTGAAGGAAATAATTGATATTTGTGCAGGTCCTGAAAAGATAGTAAAGAAAATTGTGCCTTGTTTTAGCAAAAGAATTATCTGATTAAAAATTTTGAATGCTTTTACATTACTATTACAAAATAAGGTTTAGTAGGATTTCTGGCTTTGTTCTCAGAGTGAAGCTTGGTCCCCTCTGTGAAATAATTCTGGATTTTACTCCTAACTTGTCTGATCACTAGCTTTAGCTTTACATCTAACTTGTATGTTCACTTGCCTTAGATATTCTTTTTGAGTTCCAGCAGTTTCATCTACTAAATGAGAAATTTAGATGTTTAATAATAATCACTAACTTTTAAAAATATTCTGTCATAGGCTAGGTACCATGCTAGTTGCTTTGAAATCAGTTTTCTCATTTAATTGGCACAACAGCCTTATGAGATTCATGTGATAGTCCCTGTCTTTTAAATGAGGAAACTGAAAAAAGAGTGTTTAGGTCTGAAGTTGTACCTTGACTCCATTTGGCTCAAAGATTTTAACCACTATGTTACCCAACCTGTCTGTGGTCCTTCAGCTTTAATCTGCCTTACTATATTCTATTCCTAGTCAGATCAGTAAACAGATGTTGAGTTAGCTGTGAATCCTTGGAAACCAGAGGACTTGATTAGTCTCTTAGTTTTCTCTTTATCTCCAATCCCAGCACATTTTAGACCTGACTTAATTCAAGCAAAGAAACAAAACAAATGAATAATCTTCTTAAGGAAAGGGCTTATATTCTATTTTTTCCACTTTGCTGATCATGTCACCTCTTTTTACTGTATTTAGCACAGTATTCTGCATGATACATATTCCGTAACTTTTGAGTCACTATGGGGAGAAAAGGCTCAACAATGATCAATTCTGCTTGGTAAAAAAAAAACAAAAACCCTATACTCAAAGCTTTTATGTAAACCCATCTGTTTAACATAGAGGAACTGATAATAATTAAAGTCTGAGGTTAAGAGTGAACTTTCAGGGAATTCCCTGGGGGTTCAGTGGTTAGGACTCGGGGGTTTCATTGCTATGGGCCCTGGGGTTTGATCCCTGATTGGGGAACTAAGGTCCTAGAAGCCACGTGCCGCAGCCAAAAAGAAAAAAAAAAAAAATGAAGAGTGACCTTTCAGAGCCCAGGGGTCTGCAGCTGGTGCTGATGACAATGGATGAAGAAAGGAAGGACAGTTGATGCTGCCTACCAGGGCACCCGGCAAGCGGGAATGAGCACTGGGGACCGGGAGTAACAATTCCCATATAAGTCCTTCAAAGGCCAAGTCTTAGTTTTTCTGTTGGTGAAAACTTCAGAAACTTTTGTCTGTGATTTACAAACTCTTCCTGCATTATTCCTCCAACTTTCCACTTGATAAGGTGACATGTTGTTCTTTATTACAGGGGCATTTGCCCTCAACATTCAGAAAATGAAGATCATGGCATCTGGTCCCATCACTTCATGGGAAATAGATGGGGAAACAGTGGAAACAGTGTCAGACTTGATTTTTTGGGGCTCCAAAATCACTGCAGATGGTGACTGCAGCCATGAAATTAAAAGACGCTTACTCCTTGGAAGGAAAGTTATGACCAACCTAGATAGCATATTCAAAAGCAGAGACATTACTTTGCCAACAAAGGTGCAGCTAGTCAAGGCCATGGTTTTTCCTGTGGTCATGTATGGATGTGAGAGTTGGACTGTGAAGAAAACTGAGTGCTGAAGAATTGATGCTTTTGAACTGTGGTGTTGGAGAAGACTCTTGAGAGTCCCTTGGACTACAAGAGATCCAACCAGTCCATTCTGAAGGAGCTCAACCCTGGGATTTCTTTGGAAGAAATGATGCTAAAGCTGAAACTCCAGTACTTTGGCCACCTCATGTGAAGAGTTGACTCATTGGAAAAGCCTCTGATTGGGGAGGGATTGGGGGCAGGAGGAGAAGGGGACGACAGAGGATGAGATGGCTGGATGGCGTCACTGACTCGATGGACATGAGTCTGGGTGAACTCCGGGAGTTGGTGATGGACAGGGAGGCCTGGCGTGCTGCGATTCATGGGGTCGCAAAGAGTCGGACACAACTGAGTGACTTTACTGAACTGAGCTGTGCTCCTAGATAGTGTTTGTTCTTCTTATTGCTTTAAAAAAAAAATCTTTCTCTTCCTTTTTTAAAGTAGTTTTATTTCATTTAATATTGTATCTTTTACTTTTAAATGGGAAATAAGAATAAGGGACAGCTTATTTATGACAGTGTTTGTATATTTGAGGCTGGTAGAAATATTTATTGAATTAAATAAAATCATCCACAATAAAACCATATATGTTATAATTAGCTTATAAATTAAGTGTAGGTCCTCTGTTGCAATATCAATGTTAAAAAATAAGTATTTTGCCAAATTTTGGCTTTAACTTACAAGTCCAAGGGTCTTTCTCCTGAATGCTGGGAGAAGCACTTCTGAGAGTAGTTTTAGTCTTGGGAAGGCCCAAATAATTTGTATTTATACTTTTAGTTAAGAAACACACATAAAATTATTATTTTATCTAGTAAATACACCAGACACATTTCTAACAATTGTGAAATTCCATTTTAGCTGACATTTTCATTCTAAGTAATACTTCTTGCTCCATAGAACAAACTAGAACTTATCTTGATAAACAACTAATTAAGTTCTGTTTAGCTATCATAATGAAAAATTCTGTGTGCCCAGTTCTTATAAATACCCTCTTTATTAAGTGTGCTTTAGTCAACCAAACTTTGTATGGCCCCTGAACAAAACTGCACATGTAACAGACTGAGTCTTTTCTGATACCAGAAAAGTTCTGAGGTTGGTTATCAATTATTTTTTAAGTAATATGTAGTAATGGATACAGTTGCATTTTTCTTTTTGAAAAAAAATTAAATTTTTTTCTAGGAATTTGATTTCTTTATAACTCCTAAAAGTATTACCAGGATTTCCAATGAAATATCTAATTTGTCATCTGTGACATTAAAGTTAATTTCCATAATGCCTGGTGTCTAAACAGCCGTGTCTGCACCTGTTGCCAGGTGGTCCCTTGGAGTGGCTTTCGCCTTGGGGAAGACCCACGTAATTTGGTAGTGGGGAGGCCCCAGTTGAAGGAAGGGAAAAACATTTTTTCGGAACATTTCAATTATTTTTTCTACTAATATACTGCAATCAGCCTTTTACTTCCTCAGATCCCTTTCACTTTGTAATCCACTGTAGTCTTACACCCTTCCCTAAATTCCACTGAAACACATCTTACTGGGGTCACAATGAACTACTAAATGTCAAGTTCTGGGAACAGATTTCAGCATATGACCCCTCCTAGTACTTGATAAATTTGTTCATCTTCTTGATGATTGCTTCCTTTTTGGCGTCTGTTATCCCTTCTACTTTTCTGATTGCTTGTTGGTATTTACAGTCCTATATTTTCCTATTGATAGTTGGGTACTGTCTTCCCTTCTGTGCTGGTTAGTTGTATGTAAACTTGGCTAGGCTATAGTATACCGTTAATTTAATCAAACACTAATCTAGATGCTGCTATCAATGTGTTTTATAGATGTAGTTAACATCTGTAATCAGTTGACTTTAAGGAGATAAAGTGGTTGGGCTTCATCTAGTTAGTTAGAAAGCCTTAAGAGCAAAAACTGAGGTTTCCAGCAGAAAAAAAAAAAGAAATTCTGCCTTACGCTTGTAGCATCTGAGTTTGTAGTCTCCCTGAGTTTCTGAGTTTCCAGCCTGCTGATCTGCCCACCCTAAATATTTCTGACTTGCCTGTCTTTCAGACTTCAGGATGCCAACCCCAACAATCACCTGAGCCAGGCCTTGATATAAATCTGTTTTAAATACAGACACACACACACAGCTCCTGTTAGTTCTGTGTTTCTGGAGGACTCTGATTACAGATCACTTTGTCATTTTGTTTGTCATGTTCCATATGATTCATCCATTTCACTTCTTCAACTATGTCCGTAATATGTCTTTGACTCCAGAATATTTATCTCAGGCTCTTATCTGAACTCCTATTTATACTTCCATATAGTAAGCATCTCTGCATTGTTGCCTCAGTCCCATCTAAACCAAAGATGTTCAAATAGAATTTTTTTTCTCTCCATTGCAACTCCCTTCTCTCCTTTTTCCATATCTCAATTTAACACCACCTCTACATCTAATCATCTTATTTAGGAATCACAGAATTGTTCTTGATTGCTCTTTTTCTCATCAGCCCCTAAAGTTGGATAATTTTTTTCCTCCTTGTCAACCCTTAAATCCACTTCTTTATTATTTCTTCTATTGTCTTAGGTTAGAACCTCTAATCACCTCTTACATGTGTATTTTTTCCTAGTTAGCATGATTGTTTTTTCACTTGGTCTTGTTCACCAGCGTTTTTCCCTTCTATATCATTATCCACAGATCCACAAAGGTCATTGTTCCTGTCATAATTATTGCATGATCTTGTAATTACTTGTTTAAATGCTTTGTCCTCCCTTCTAGACTAGGTGTCATTTATTACATTCGTGTTGAATGAATGAGCATGATGTGCACCATTTTATTTACCAAAAAAAGATCTACTTATTTGCTGCCTATACAGAAATTGTACTTTCCTAATAGCATATTCAAAAGGAGAGACATTACTTTGCCAACAAAGGTTCGTCTAGTCAAGGCTATGGTTTTTCCTGTGGTCATGTATGGATGTGAGAGTTGGACTGTGAAGAAGGCTGAGCACTGAAGAATTGATGCTTTTGAACTGTGGTGTTGGAGAAGACTCTTGCGAGTCCCTCGGACTGCAAGGAGATCCAACCAGTCCATTCTGAAGGAGATCAGCCCTGGGATTTCTTTGGAAGAAATGATGCTAAAGCTGAAACTCCAGTACTTTGGCCACCTCATGCCAAGAGTTGACTCATTGGAAAAGCCTCTAGGAGGAATTGGGGGCAGGAGGAGAAGGGGACGACAGAAGATGAGATGGCTGGATGGCATCACTGATTCAATGGATGTGAGTCTCAGTGAACTCCAGGAGTTGGTGATGGACAGGGAGGCCTGGCGTGCTGTGATTCACGGGGTCGCAAAGAGTTGGACACGACTGAGTGACTGATCTGATCTGATCTGAGAGAATCAAATTAGAGTATTGAATCCAGTTTTTTTTTTTTTTTTTTTTTTACTAGTGTTGTAGGGATTACGTTCTTTCCAATACAGGTATTCTTAACTTGGGATCCACAAGTGGACTTCTAAGGGATACATAAATTCACTAAAATTTTATAAGAAACTTTTTGCATATTTTTTCTGTGGCAAATGACCATAGTTTTCATCAAATTCTCAAAGAGGTCTAGGTTGCCTAAATGCATAAGATTCGTGGTGCTGAGTAAAAGTGTGTGAGTTTTTATGTCCCAGCTCCACCACATACTAGCTGAGGGACTTCATACAAGTTATTTAACCACTCAGGGTCTTTCACAGCTTTCTGATCATTAAATTGGGATGCAATAATGGTAATGGTCTCATAAGGTTGTTGTGAATATTAGCAAGTTGAACCTGATGCTGAGAAAGATTGAGGGTCGGAGGAGAAGGGGACGACAGAGGATGAGATAGTTGGATGACATCATGGACTCAATAGACATGAGTTTGAGTAAACTCCAGCAGTTGGTGATGGACAGGTAGGCCTGGTGTGCTGCAGTCCATGGGATTGCAGAGTTGTGCATGACTAAACAACTGAACTGAACTGAACTGATTGTATGTAAAGTGCTTGGCACATGTAAATGGCCATGTGGCTCTTACTATGCGTGTGTGCATGTGCTAAGTCGATTTAGTCATATCCAACTTTTTACAACCGTATGGACTGTAGCCCACCAGGCTCCTTTGTCCAGTGGGATTCTCCAGGCAAGAATACTGGAGTGGGTTGCCGTGCCGTACTCCAGGGGATCTTCCTGACCCAGGGATCAAAACCGAGTCTCCTGTGGCTTCTGCATTGCAGGCAGATTTTTTTTCTTTTACCACTGAGCCACCAGCGAAGCCCTGGCTTTTACTTAAAAAAAAAAAGAAAAAAAATGCCTATAAAAATATAAGATAAAACAAAATACAGAATTTTAAAGCTATTTTTGTTGAAAATGTAAAATTTAAAGCACAAAAGTTAGGCAAGGGTTGAAAATTTAGGTTTGGAAGTTACCCACATAGAAGCAACCCACTCCAGTGTTCTTGCCTAGAGAATCCCAGGGACAGAGGAGCCTGGTGGGCTGCTGTTCATGCGGTCGCACAGAGTCAGACACGACTGAAGTGACGTAGCCGCAGCAGCAGCAGCAGCACGTAGAAGCAGGAGTTGAAATCACAAAGTAGGAGTGGTTCTATGGGAGAAAGAATGAAAAGAAGGGTGAAGAATTTTGAAGTAAACTCATAGTAAAGCAAGCCCATGGTAAGGTGAAAAAAGAGGGAAAATAGCTCATGAAGATGTTAGTGGAGTGTTCAGATCCAATGAAGGAATTTTACTATGAAAGGTATAATTAATCCTTCCTTTAGTTGAGGAAAATGAGGAATAAAGATTTTGTGATTAAGCTTCCTACAAACTGGGTGGCTTAACACAAGTGAAATTTATTCTGTCATAGTTTTGGGAGACGGAAGGCTGAAATCAAGGTATCAGCAGGGCCCTGCTGCCCCCAAAACCTCTAGGGACAAACTCTTCATTGCTTCTTCTAGTTTCTGGTGATTACTGACAGTCCTGCATGTTGCTGGCTTACCACTGCATTGTTATAATTTCTGACTCCTTTGTCACATAGCCACTTACCCTCTGAGTGTCTGAGTCTCTATGTTGAAATTCCCCTCTTCTTATTAGAACTTCAGTCTTTGGATTTAAGACCTACTCTAATCTAGTATGTTCTAATCTTAGCTTAATTATATCTGCCAAGACCCACCCTATTTCCAAATAAGGTCACATTCACAGGTTCTAGGTGGGCACAAAATATGGGGAGGGGCACACCATCCCAGTACAAAGAGCTCTGATTACTTCAAAGAGCTTTGTTTACTTCAGAGAAATGGCAAAGTAGCAGGCTATACTGCAAGGCACTCAGAACTAGGTTGGTGAGGGCTTAAAGTGGAAATGACTTTTTCCCCCCTGAAAATTTCTTGCTAAAAGAAAAATAGGATTGTAGTTTGAGGCAAGATCTACATTGAGGAAGAGACATGGTAATAAATTATATAGAGATAGAATCAGAAATAGAGATATAGACACAGAAACAGATGTAGCTATAAAACTTAAGAATAGTTTTTAGGCGTAAGTGGGGGTGACAGAAGGGAAGGTTATCAAGTACAGTGGTGGGAGGTTAGCTGGAAAGGAGGCAGGACAACTGTTTCTCTGAGATAAGAGGACAGACTATTTGCAGTTCCAGTAACAGCTTGTGAAACAAATGATTGTTATTAATCACACAATCAAATAGTAGGTACTGTTTTTACACTGTTTTGTCTATTTTCACATTGTAGATATCCGTAATATATTTCTCAAAAAGATTCCTTTTATTTTTTCAAAGCAAATCCTCAAAGAATCACCTGTAATTAAAATTGAATGTAACCAACATAAACATGTTTGACTTAACTTGTTTTATAGTTCTCTTACAGAGATATGTTTTCAAGCACATCAGGGTTAGAACCTATAATTTCCTACTATATTAAGAGTAAGTATATTTCAAAGTGATTCTCTTAGTAAAAGTACATACATGGTTGGATCCTAGCCAATAGCATGATGCACATGTTTATGATGTCATGTGTAGTTCAAAACTTTGATGGTGTTAAAGTACCATTTCAGGTTCTTCCTTTTTGTGGTTAGATTCAATGTAATATCACTTTTGTGGGAATTTCCCTGAGATAGACCAGAGCTTAAATAAGTAAAGTTTCCTTACAATGAAATATCTTTGTGGATTCTGATTTAGTTTTATTCTTTTATGCAAATTGATAAAAAATAAACATTTATGGAGATTAAATGTATTAAAATTATATATTTATTTATAAAAGCTTCTAGTTTTTATTTTACAGATTTCTCAACTTTTTTAAATGATGAAAATTTAATAAAACTATTTCCAATCAGAGAGGATATTTTTATACTGTTTTACACTCTTATTGGGCTTTATTAGATAACAGTAGATTTAAATAAAAGTTTAACAGAATGGAATAAGTTTCTTGAGAAACTTATTAGCAATAATATATGGTTTATATTTTATAATATTAAGGCTCATAAACGTTGACATTTAGAGTAATAAAATAGCAGCCCAGTCGTGTGTTTTTTTTCTTTTGGAAGAGGAATTTTTCAGAGAAAGAGAAAAAATGTATACAGAACTGCAAAAGAGACTGAATAGCTGAAGCAATCTTGATAGAATAAAGTTGGAGGCATCCTGCTTCCTGATTCTATACTATATTACAGAGCTATAGTAATCAGAACATTGTGGTGTTGGCGCAAAAGAGGACATATACTCGAAAGGAAAAGAATAGAGAGTCCAACTCCATGACAGTGGTCTTGGCAATAATTTGTTGGATTTGACATTAAAAACAAAAGCAATAAAAGCAAAAATAAACAAATGGGATGAAATCACTAAAAAGCTTATTCACAGCAAAGGAATCTATCAAAAAAATGAAAAGGCAACCTATTGAATGGGAGAAAATATTTGTAAGTGGTATATCCATAAGAGGTTAATATCCAAAATATACAAAGAACCCATACAACTCAACATAAAAAAACCAAAAAAAAAAAAAACCCAAAACTGATTAAAAATTGGCCAGAAGACCTGCATAGACATTTTTGCAAAGACATACTAGATAGCATATTGAAAAGCAGAGACATGACTTTGCCAACAAAGGTCCGTCTAGTCAAGGCTATGGTTTTTCCAGTGGTCATGTATGGATGTGAGAGGTGGACTGTGAAGAAGGCTGAGTGCCGAAGAATTGACGCTTTTGAACTGTGGTGTTGGAGAAGACTCTTGAGAGTCCCTTGGACTGCAAGGAGATCCAACCAGTTCATTCTGAAGGAGATCAGCCCTGGGATTTCTTTGGAAGGAATGATGCTAAAGCTGAAACTCCAGTACTTTGGCCACCTCATGTGAAGAGTTGACTCATTGGAAAAGACTCTGATGCTGGGAGGGATTGGGGGCAAGAGGAGAAGTGGACGACAGAGGATGAGTTGGCTGGATGGCATCACTGACTCGATGGACATGAGTCTGAGTGAACTCCGGGAGTTGGTGATGGATAGGGAGGCCTGGCGTGCTGTGATTCAGGGGGTCGCAAAGAGTCGGACACAACTGAGCGACTGAACTGAACTGAACAGATAACTAACAGACACATGAAAAGATGATCAGCATCACTAATCATCAGGCAAATACAAGTTAAAGTTATAGCCAGATATCACTTCACACCTGTTAGAATGGCTGCCATCCAAAAGACAAGAAATAAGAAGTGTCAAGGACATGGAGAAATGGATACCTGTTTGTGTGGTTGGTAGGAATGTAAATTGGTGCAAGTCACTATGGAAAGCAATATGGGAATTTCTCAAAAATATTTTTTAATAGAACTAGCATATCATCCAGCAATTCTACTTCTATTTTTATCTGAAGAAAAAGAAATTACTAACTTAGAACAATATATGCATCCCTGTGGTGGATTAGTGGTAAAGAATCTGCTTGCCAAAGCAGGACACCTGGGTTCGATCCCTAGGTCAGGAAGATCCCCTGGAGAAGAAAATGGCAACCTACTCCATTATTCTTGCATGGGAAATCCCATGGTGGGCTATAGTCCACGGGGTCATAAGGAGTTAGACACAATTGAGCAACTAAACAACAACAATGTTCATTGCAGCATTATTTACAGTAGCCCAGACCTGGAAATGACCTAAGTGTCCACTGAGAGATGAACTGATAAAGAAAATGTGGCATATATACATCCTGGAATATTATTCATCTATAAAAACAGAAATCCTGCCATTTGTAACCACATACATAGATCTTGAGGGCATTGTGCTAAATGAAATAAATCAGATGAAGAAAGACAAATAATGTATGATCTCATTTATATGTGGAATCTATTTTCAGAAGAAAAAAAGAACTACCAGAGAACAGATTGGTAGTATTGCTGCTGCTGCTGCTAAGTCGCTTCAGTCGTGTCCGACTCTGTGCGACCCCATAGAAGCCCACTAGGCTCCCCCGTCCCTGGGATTCTCCAGGCAAGAACACTGGAGTGGGTTGCCATTTCCTTCTCCAATGCAAGTGAAAAGTGAAAGTGAAGTTGCTCAGTCGTGTCCGACTCTTAGCAACCCCATGGACTGCAGCCTACCAGGCTCCTCCGTCCATGGGATTTTCCAGGCAATACTGGAGTGGGGTGCCATTGCCTTCTCTGGTAGTATTAGTGATTGCCAAAGGTGGGGAGTGGGAAGTGGGTGCAATGTTTAAAGGTGGTCAAAATGTACAAACATCCAGTAAAAGATAAATAAGCTCTAGGGATGGTGTGTACAGCATGATGAGGTATTTAACAATATTGTATATTTGAAACTTGTTAAGAGAGCCTTACAGGCAACAATCCATGTGGTCACAAAGAGTCAGACATGACTGAGTGACTAAGCACACCCTGGTTTGGTGCTTCCCCATTCAAAAAAAACCCAAAACTCTAAGAGTAAATATTTAAAGTTATCACAGAAAAAATTATAGTATAATGATTGATGTTCACTAAACTTATTGTGGTAATCATTTCACAATATATACAGTCCATCCTAAAGGAGATCAGGCCTGGGTGTTCATTGGAAGGACTGATGTTGAAGCTGAAACTCCAGTACTTTGGCCGCCTGATGCGAAGAGCTGACTCATTTGAAAAGCCCCTGAGGCTGGGAAAGAGTGAGGGCAGGAGAAGAAGGGGATGAGATGGTTGGATGGCATCACTGACTCGATGGACATGGGTTTGGGTGGACTCCGGAAGTTGGTGATGGACAAGGAGGCCTGGCGTGCTGAGGTTCATGGGGTCACAAAGAGTTGGACACGACTGAGCAACTGAACTGAACTGAACTGAAAATAAAATAAGATAAGAACTATTTCTTTACTATGGCCATTTGGGTCTCATGGACATCAGCTTAATTAGCTTTCAGAGCAATTTTTTTGGGGGCCACTTTCCTCAAGTGAAAATCTTAAAATTTAGAGCACTAGATGTTGGGCCCAAACCCTTCATTTTTCAGGGATGAGTTAGGATTTATGAGATCCTTCCAGTTGTATGTCACTATGTCATGGATTTAGTTTGTGCAAGGGTGTTTCTCAGTCTCTCTTACCCATTTTTATGTGAGTATTTTCTCATTTGCCCAGTATGTAGGAGTCATTCGGTAGATTTCTGAATTCAGGATATTTCTAAGAGAGAACTGCTCTGTCAGTGGGTGTAGATTTGGTGTGTCCATTGGAGGAGGTGAGTCCAAGAGTCTCCTCTGTCACCCTGTTGCACTGAAAGCACAGTTATTGAATTCTTAAAAAATCACCATTTTATTTCCTCTTTGATTTCTTCAGTGATCCAATGGTTGTTGAGTAGCATATTGTTTAGCTGCCATATGTTTGTGTTTTTGGAATTTTTTTCTTGTAGTTTATTCCTAATTGCATAGCACTGTGATTAGAGAAGATACTTGATATAATTTCAATTTTCTTAAATTTACCAAGGCTCACCTTGTGGCCCAGCATGTGGTTAATCCTGGAGAATGTTCTGTGTACACTTAAGAAGAATGTGTAGTCTGCTGCTTTTGAGTGGAACGCTCTATAAATACCAATTAAGTCCAACTTGTTTAAAATATCATTTAAGGCCTGTGTTTCTTTATTAATTTTCTGTCTAGATGATCTGCCCACTGGTGAAAGTGAGATATTAAAGTCTCCCACCATTATTGTGTTACTGTCAGTTTCTCCCTTTATGTTTGTTAGTATCTGCGTTACATATTGAGATACTCCTATGTTGAGAAAATCACCATTTTAAAGATGAGGAAATAGACATTCAGATGTTAGATAATCTAAGAATACCCACCTAGCAGGTCACGGTACTGGGCTTTGAACCCAGATGGTCTGCTGTGAGTCAGTGCACTTGCTCTGCTCCTAGTTTCTGGAAAGGGCCGTTTTGAGACTCATAAACCATCTTATTCTTTTTAAAACAACCCAGTGAGAAGAAACGTTGTCATTTTCAAATTCCAATGAGACTAAGAAGAGAGAGAAAAAAAAGAAGCTCTTTGATCTATGCTTAGGCTGGCACCATTTCAGGCATTTGCTCTAAGTATGAGCTACAGGGAAGTCACTCTTACATTTTCTAACCAAAATGAGCTGCTTATACAGTCAGCTGCTTTCACAGACACTAGAGGAATCTTTTGTGCTGTCATCTCTTTGCCTGGGTACACGTTCATCTAAATGAAGATCTGTTTTATGCCTGCGGCTTGTTTGTATGGTATCATGTAGATTCTACTAACTTAGTTTTTCAGAAAACTATTCTTGACCTAATTATACTTAAATGCAATCCTTTTCAGATTACTAAATGATTATATAAATGAGGAAACTGGTGTCTTTTAGCAAAGTTAGTGATATAGATCATCAGACAATAATAAGCTGTTGTCTGTGGACACTTGCTCTCCTGATGCAAGTCTTTTAATGACTATGGCATAAGTCAGAGACAAGAGAGGAGCATCTTGAGTAAATGGCAATTAGTCCATTTCTGTTGGATTGTACAGTTTCTATATATCAGTAGTACTTTTTCCAACTCCTGAGTTTATAGGTCTCGGGTGATGCCTGTGAAGTTTCATTTCTAAAGAGTTTCTGGAGGCTGCTGCTGCTGGTCCAAGTACCATATTTTGAGAATGACTGTGACAGACAATGGGCTTCCCTGGTGGCTCAGACAGCAAAGAATCCACCTGCAATGCATGAGACCTGGGTTCGATCCCTGGGTGGGAAGATCTGCTGGAGAAGGGAATGGCTACCCACTCCAGTATTCTTGCCCAAAGAATTGCATGGATAGAGGAGCCTGGTAGGCTACAGTCCTTGGAGTTGCAAAGAGACGGACATGACTGAGCAACTAACATTTACATACACACACACATACACAACAGGCAATACAGAAGTAGTGGAAGTAAAGACTTTGTGCACTAGATCCAGATTGTGGAGGCGTTTCAGTACCAAAATAAACATGTGCAGTCTGTCCGGCACTTAGTGGGAGGCCACGGGAAGGTTCAAAGGCATGGAGTCACAGTTAAAGCATATTTTGAGAAGGATGATAGTACTTAAAAATCTCTATTTGGCTGCTATTAGATAACTCCATATGACTGTACAAACTACCTGTCTCTGCATATTCAAAACTAGGCTCTTTCCCCCTGATTTTTCTCTCCTTTTATGTTCAGTTCTATGTTAATGGCTCCACTGTATTTCCACTTGGCCAAACCAGCAACCTGGGCATGATCTTTGACTTCTTTTAGCCCTGAAATTCACAGCACTTTGTTATCAGGCCCTGCTATTTAAAAAATATCATTTGAGTCTGATACTTCTTAATTCCTCCTGCCTATATCATATTGCTTGGACCATTGTAGAAAGTGCCCGACTTGTCTCATTTTCTAGTCTTTTTCCGGCTCTAATTTCTTTCCATATTCTTCAGCTGTTCTTTTTAAAAATACATATTTGATCATGTCACTCTTTTTTTTATGGTTTCCTATTACTTATAGAACAAAGTTTGAACTTTTCATCATACAAATTCTTGTGCCCTGGCTCTTTCCACCTATCTATCTTCATCTTCTGCCACAGTGCCCTAAAAAGTAATACATTCCAGTCACACCATATCCACCATTCACCTTTCTTTGAGCATCATACCAGGCTTTTAATGTACTTGTATATCTAAATCATTCTCTTTGCCTGAGAATTACTTGTTATTTAAGACGCAGCTTAAACATAGCAACCTCTCTGAAGCCTTACATGTTCTCCTCTTCTAGAAAGGGTTCATTACATCTTCTGTGTTTATCTTATTAAACTTTACACATATCTACAGTGTCCTTGGGCTTCCCTGATTGCTCAGCAGTAAAGCATCTGCCTGTGATGCAGGAGACGTGGTTTAGATCCCTGGGTTGGGAAGATCCCCTGGTGGAGGAAATGGCAACCCATTCCAGTATTCTTACCTCGAGAATCTCATGGACAGAGGAGCCTGGTGGGCTACAGTCTATGTCACAAAGAGTCAGACACAACTGAGCACACACACACACACACACACACATACAGTGTACCTATTATCTGCATTGTACTCACTTATGTAATTGTCAGTCTCCTTCACTAGACTGACACGAGAACCATGTGTTCTCAATGAAGAGTTCATTATTTGATGCATGTAGTTCAGTTTACTTCAGTCGCTCAGTCATGTCTGACTCTTTGCGACCCCATGAACTGCAGCAAGCCAGGCCTCCCTGTCCATTACCAACCCCTGGAGCCTACTAAAACTCATGTCCACTGAGTCAGTGATGCCATCCAACCATCTCAACCTCTGTCGTCCCCTTCTTCTCCTGCCCTCAATCTTTCCCAGCATCAGGGGCTTTTCAAAAGAGTCAGCTCTTCGCATCAGGTGGCCAAAGTACTGGAGTTTCAGCTTAAACATCAGTCCTTCCAATGAACACCCAGGACTGATCTCCTTTAGGAGGGACTGGTTGGATCTCCTTGCAGTCCAAGGGACTCTCAAGAATCTTCTCCAACACCACAGTTCAAAAGCATCAGTTCTTCTGCACTCAGCTTTCTTTATAGTCCAACTCTTACATCTATACATGACTACTGGAAAAACCATAACCTTGACTAGACGGACCTTTGTTGACAAAATAATGTCTCTGCTGTTTAATATGTTGTCTAGTTTGGTCATAACTTTCCTTCCAAGGAGTAAGCGTCTTTTAATTTCATGGCTGCAGTCACCATCTGCAGTGATTTTGGAGTGCCCCAAAATAAAATCAGCCACTGTTTCCACTGTTTCCCCATCTATTTGCCATGAAGTGATGGGACCAGATGCCATGATCTTAGTTTTCTGAATCTGATGCATGGAGAGTACTATATAATACTTTTTGGGTAAATAAAATGAGCTAATTAATGCACAGAGGGATTTTAGGGTGATAGTCTAGAAGCAGCAAGGCAAGTTAAAGGGGAGTTCCCTTCTTGACGGAGTAATAAAATCTAAAACTCAAGTGATTTTTAGACAGGGAAAAACTGAACAGATGAGAAAAGCATTGCACATTAGACCTGGTGATTGACTGCTGTGAGCAAGAAAGAAATTGAAACAGTACTATAACCTTGAACTGTAGTGACTAGAATAGTGAAATAGAGAAATCCAGAAATGTGTGTAAGGTCTGTAGCTGCATCTCTGTTTTTCCTTTCTGGTATTGGTGATGCATGTCTTTTTTTCTACTTTATCCCAATGTGAAGTTTATTGGTTTATCTTTTCAAAGCATGTGTTTTTATTGATTTTATTTTGTTTGTTCATTTTCTTTCATTTAAGCCATTATTTTATTTCCTTTCTTCTGTTTACTTTGAGTTTCATTTTTTCTTCTCTCCTTGATTTCTTCAGTTGTATCATTAATTTTAGTGTTTTCCTCTTTTTTTAATATAACATTTAATGCTATAAATTTAGCACTTTAGCAATGATTCCATTTTCATTCAGTGCAAAATATATAAAGTTTTTTTCATGATTTATTCTATGGCCATAATTTTTAGAGGTGTTTTAATTTCCAAATATCTAGAGATTTTCCTCCAGATATCCTCTGTTATTAATTTTTCTTTTAATCAATGGATCAGCTTGCAGTTAGAGGAAAATACTCTATTTTATTTCATTCTTTTAAAATTCACTGAGACTTGTTTTCTGGACCAGAATATGTTCTTTCATGATGAATGTTCCATAGGCACTTGAAAAGATTAGATAATCCTCTGTTGTAGGTAGAGTGTTCTATATATGTCAGTTGCTGCTGCTGCTGCTGCTAAGTCGCTTCAGTCGTGTCCGACTCTGAGACCCCATAGACGGCAGCCCACCAGGCTTCCCCGTCCCTGGGATTCTCCAGGCAAGAACACTGTAGTGGGTTGCCATTTCCTTCTCCAATGCATGAAAGTGAAAAGTGAAACTGAAGTCGCTCAGTTGTGTCCGACTCTATGACCCCATGGACTGCAGCCTACCAGGCTCCTCCATCCATGGGATTTTCCAGGAAGAGTACTGGAGTGGAGTGCCATTGCCTTCTCCATATGTCAGTTAGGTCAAGTTAATTGATAATGTTGTTTAGGTCTTTCTACACACTTAACGTTTTATTTGTTTGTTTCATTTGCTAGAATACCTAACTATAACTGAATTTGCATATTTCCCCCTTCATTTCTATTAATTTTAGCTTGATGTATTTTGAGTCATTAGATATAACTGAATATCTAACTGTAACTAAATTTGTATATTTTCCCTCCATTTCTATAAATTTTGGATTGATATATTTTGAAGCACTTAGGTATATATACACATTAAGATTCTTATATCCTCCTGGACAGTTGACTCCTTTGTCATTATGAAATACATCTCTTTATCTCTGGTGTCTTCCTTGTTCTTAAATCTTATTTATTCTTCCTTTAACTGAAAATATAGTCATCCACTTTTATTTTTTGAAGAGCAACTAGTGCCACATTTAATTGTCTTTTAAATGTTATCTTCTATTCTTCAGGTGACTGCAGCCATGAAATTAAAAGACACTTACTCCTTGGAAGGAAAGTTATGTCCAACCTAGATAGCATATTCAAAAGCAGAGACATTACTTTGCCAACAAAGGCCCATCTAGTCAAGGCTTTGGTTTTTCCTGTGGTCATGTATGGATGTGAGAGTTGGACTGTGAAGAAGGCTGAGTGCCGAAGAATTGATGCTTTTGAACTGTGGTGTTGGAGAAGACTCTTGAGAGTCCCTTGGACTGCAAGGAGATCCAACCAGTCCATTCTGAAGGAGATCAGCCCTGGGATTTCTTTGGAGGGAATGATGTTAAAGCTGAAACTCCAGTACTTTGGCCACCTCATGCGAAGAGTTGACTCATTGGAAAAGACTCTGATGCTGGGAGGGATTAGGGGCAGGAGGAGAAGGGGACAACAGAGGATGAGATGGCTGGATGGCATCACCGACTCGATGGACGTGAGTCTGAGTGAACTCAGGGAGTTGGTGATGGACAGGGAGGCCTGGCGTGCTGTGATTCATGGGGTTGCAAAGAGTCGGACACGACTAAGTGACTGAACTGAACTGAACTGAACTGATTCTTCAGATTCAATAAAGTCATTTTGGTTAAGGTTGACACAATGTCCCCCTAACCTTCTGGAGTTGTTCAAGATGTAAGGCCTCAGGCCTCTCTCTCCCTCCCCTCAGGAATGATTCATTGGTTCTTTTCAGGGGTCATGCAGGACAAAGGAGAACATCAGGGGAGTATCCAGGGATAACTGCTAGAACCTCCAAACAGCAAAGAGATATCACCATATATCTAGTCTGTTTGAAAGACAAAATCCATTCAACTCAAGGCTAAAAGTTTCCTATGAAGTACCTTCAGACCCAAGGAAGATGGAGGAGAGGAGGAACAGGGGGCTCCTATAGCCTATGAATTTCACTAGTGCTTTAGAATAGATTCTAGGGTCAGGAAGATCCCCTGGAGAAGGAAATGGCAACCCATTCCAGTACTCTTGCCTGGAGAATTCCAAGGACAGAGGAGCCTGGCGGGCTACAGTCCATGGGATCAAAAAGAGCTGGACACTACTGTGTGACTAACTTTCACTTTCACTTTAGAATAGATTACTACATCATCAAGGGCTTCCCTGGTGGCTTAGTGGTGAGGAATCCACCTGCCCATGCAGGAGATGGCTTCGACCCACTCCAGTATTCTTGCCTGGGAAATCCCATGGACAAAGGAGCCTGGTAGGCTACAGTCCACTGTATTGCAAAAGAGTCATTCCTGACTTAGCAACTAAACAACAACAGCAAGGAAGTTAGGGAGTGGTTGGGAGTGGAGGGTGTGGGCCTGCTGTTTGAGATACGATGTCAAGGAAAGGCTCACTGAAAAGCTGACATTTGAGCAGAGACCTGAAGGCAAGAGAGAGTCTGCCCTGAAAGTATCTGAGGAAGAAAGATCCCAGCAGGGTGGACAGGTACTAAGGTCCAAGGCAGAAATGCTTGGATATTCAAGGAATAGCAAGGAGGTTAGTCTGGTAGAAAGGGGAGAGAGGCAGGGAATGAGAGGTCAGAGAGATGGGGCAGGGTGGCAAATCTTATAGGGTTTTACAGATTATAGTAGGGGTTTAGGGCATTTATTCCCAGTGAGATGCGTTTGGAAGCAAGTTATCCATTTTTAATTCAAATATCCTCAAATCAAATGTCCACAAGACTTGTGTTACTTAATTATTAATAGACCAATTTCTATTTTGAATTATTTTTTGAAATTAAGTGGATCATGCTATAGGCTTATTATTTAATCTTGAGAAAGACATGCTTGGTATTTTGGTGGGGCCTCTAGTTGCCACAGTTCTTAGAACAGCTCAGCCATTTTTAGATTTTTATCTTTCACAATGTTTGGCTGATTTTTTAGCATTTCAGGGCCAATACTTCTGTAAAACTATGATACGTTATGGACAGTTTTCAAACAGAAGAAAGCCTGTTATAACATTCTAGCCTGTTAGCTAAAATATTTTAGTTTAATTCAATCATTTATTCAGCAAGCATTTACTTTGTACCCATTAAATTCCAGGAATTGTGTTAGTTTGGAATGCAAAGAGATATAAAGGCTCTTTCTTTAAAGAGCTCACAGTCAAATAGGTGAAGCTGCTGCTGCTGCTGCTAAGTCGCTTCAGTTGTGTCCGACTCTGTGCGACCTTATAGATGGAAGCCCACCAGGCTCCCCTGTCCCTGGGATTCTCCAGGTAAGAATAGTGGAGTGGGTTGCCATTTCTTTCTCCAATGCATGAAAATGAAAAGTGAAAGGGAAGTCGCTCAGTCGTGTCGGACTCTTAGCGACCCCATGGACTGCAGCCTACCAGGCTCCTCCGTCCATGGAATTTTCCAGGCAAGAAATAGGTGAAGCAGGTTCACAAATAAATAATTGTACTATGACATGGCAAGCGCCTAGTACTTAGTAGATGCTGTTAGATACTTGCTAGATTGATAATGGTCACACCAAGATGGAAGTATTTGTTTTTGTCTTAGGAATTCAGGGACAGAGGAATAATTTACAATCAACCATCAGTTCATGAAGATAGGACACTGTCTGCCTTATTCACCCCCAGCATCTAGTATAGAATCAAGCAAATGATGGGTGCTTAGTAAAAGTTAATTGAACAAATGAACGGTTGAATGAGGAGATGGTTGAACAGAATCTGAAGAAGGAATAAAGTTTGTTTGGGAGGGAGGTGCACATTGTTGGCAAAGAGTACAATGTATGTGAAAGATATGGAGACATGGAAAAACATAATTCCATCCCAGTAGTAATTTTAGGTTTCCATTTAAAGTACTCTGCCAAGTCCCACACTTGAGACGTGATTGATACATATGCTTATTTATGGAGTGTTTCTTATGAATTTGTACGCAACTAGAAACTTCCTAAAACATTAATTAGTCTATACTTATGCAGTCCACGGGGTCACAAAGAGTTGGACTTGACTGAGCGACTGAACTGAACTAGCCAGTTGAAATATCTACGTTTTTAGTACAAAAAACTTTGTTGTCCAATTTCTATTTTAAAAAGTATATATTGTATATACTGGCTTTCCAGGTGACTCAGGGGATAAAGAATTCACCTGCCAGTGCAGGAGATGGGGGTTTGATCCCTGGGTCAGGAAGATCCCCTGGAGGAGGGCATGGCAACCCATTCCAGTATTCTTGCCTGGAGACTCCCATGGACAAAGGAGCCTGGTGGACTACAGCCTATAGGGTCGCAAAGAGTCAGACACAACTAAAGCAACTGAGCACGCATGCATACATGCACATAGTTGTAGGAACAACTCTGAAATCAGAACAGAACAAATAATAGTACCCTAATAATACAAAGATTGATTCTCTTGGGCAAACTTAGTGGGGAAAAAAAATCAGAATTTTCCATACAGTAAAATGTACTATTTTATTCATTAGTTGTGCGGTCAAACCTTCATCAAGGTATAACAAGCCCTGGGAGTGATTTCTATTGAATGACAAAAGAAGTAGAATAAAATTCATTTAAAACTGGCTCACAACAGCTCTCCTGCATGTGCTATAAACTGCTAAGATCAAGTCACAAAACATTATTTTGAGGAGAAAGGGTTTAGTGAACCCTAGAAATTGGGTTTGATTTATGCCAGAAAATCTGCCTTTTCACTGCTGAGATTTCTATGGAAGAAAGCCACAGTCTTTTACCAAACGGTTTCTAAGGAAACCCCTTATAGCACAGCATCTGAAAACAATTTGGTTGTTAATGAGAAATGGTTCTCACGATGGTGGGAAAGTGTTGACTGAAAGAAAAGGCTTCTAGATTTGGCAGTTAGTCTGTAAAAAGTGTCTGCTATTCTACAGTTACGTTCCTGAAATTTCTACATAGATTAAATAATTGTAGGTCTTATTTCATAGTTGTTCTTACTTGTAAATATATTCTTTTAGAATAGTTTTTGTGCTAACAACGTAGATATGTGAACTTGCAAATATATTCAAATAAGTTGTTTCTGAGAATCTGTCCACTCTTACGGATTTTTCCAATCTGTTTTGAAATTCCAGCATGCTGTAATTCATATATATTTGGCATTGAATTGTAAGTATATAAAAATAATTTGCATAAAAGTCTGCTAAAAGTCTTAAAGTATAGTGAAATATTTATATATTCTTTAAATCCATTAAAAAAATACATTCTGAAATGCCCTAAAAGTTGTATTTGTTTTATTTCTTTAAGTTATTCCTCAAAAGAAAGTAATTACAATATTTTAATGATAATCTTATTATAAAAATTTCAAGATTAAATTTTAATATCTAAAAAAGCACTAAACCTCATAGCTAAAAAAAAAAAAAAGCTAGGATATATATTCAATTTTCTAAATTGAATTGAATTTAGATTCCAAAATAACCATACCTATATTTCCTTGAAGACTTTTAAGTTATAAAACGAAAGAAGAAATTCATACCATGATTTCAAATAGATTTTCATCTGTGGCATGATTCAGAAACATGAATGAATATATGACAGATACCCAAAGAGTAACCACCAGAAGTTCAGAGAAAAGCATTTAGAAATACTTCTCACCCTGGGAGCATTAAGAGCTTGTGAGTCCGTGTAAAAGTGTGATGCTCAGTTGTCACTTGAAAGCCTATGGGTGCATCACTTTGCCCATGGCTGCCGCCCGTCCATCTGTCCCCTGGTATGTTTTCTGTTTTAGACTTTTGTACCAGGCAGAGCTGCCAAGAGTCTTCTTGTTGTCCTCAGTTGCTTTCCTCATTTGACCCCACCTCATTTCTCTTTCTTCCCTAGTCTTTGAACTTCTTCCACTTTGGGCAGCTGCTTTCATTTGCAGCTCTGCTTTGGGCAGGGAAAAAATTCTGCCAATGAAAACAGGAAAAATAAGAAAACAAGAGGGACTGCAAGTGCTTTGCATGTGTTGCAGCTCTCTGGCAGCCCATCTTGGGGTCTTTCCATTCACTGGGTAGCAAACAGAAGGATCTGCTGTTGGAGACTAGCTCAAAGTGACCAGAGACCATTCCACAGGCCTTTTTTTCTCATCTAAGAAACACAGAAATAGTTTATGTTGAAAAAATTGGAAGGTGTTACATTTTGTGTTTACTCACCCAGTCCATACTCTGAAAGCATATACTCTCCATCCAGTTTGGGCAGACCTATACAATTATCAGTATTTCTTGGTTACAATAATAATTTATATATTATTTTTTATTGTGACATTTAGAAGGAAGGAAAATGACTCTTTTTTCTCTTCTCCCTTATTCCCTATAATACAGAAACTCAGAGGGCAGAAACTTTTTATCTAACTTTCTCACAGTGGTATTTGATAGACAAACATATATATAAGAGTATTTTGTAAATATTAGTCCATGAAGAGAAAGATTTACTGAATAGTGATACCTTTATTCATGTAACAAACCTCTAATGAATGCACTATTTTGTGATAAGGTGCTAGGCCCTTGGGGATAAAACGATGAATAAGAAAAGGGACTGTGTCCTCCAGAAGATCTCACAGTCTAGAGGAGGAAAGAAATATGTAGAAGATAAATTACAATACAACTTTAAGTAAATGAGCTAATAGTGTTCTTACTGGAACACTTAATTTCTGAAATTGATAGAACTTAACCATTTACATGAAAACCCAGGGAAAGCACTTAATGTAGTCCTTGACAGATTGAAAGCACTCAAGAGATGTTAACTATATCCATGAACATCTTTACCTTTCCTGTTTCCGTATTCTCATGACAATAATGAGTGTGTATTTTTTAGGAGAGATGAAATGTCTGTGTTTGCATTCCATTGTAACTTATGTTTAACCACAGTTCCTAAATAACACATTTGATGATAAATACAAAGATGTGTGAAATATTGTCCATTAGCTAAGAGAACATGGAAGGCTTTTCATTTTACTTCCACATTTCCATTTCAGTAGCTTTTCCTTTTTGGAAAATGAGTACTCAACTCTATAATGAAACATTTTTATTTAAACAAGGTAGGGTTTGGTGGATTTGGCTCTGGATGACTGTCTAATGCTGTCATTAATATTCAGTTAACTTCTGAATATTAGGGATTTCTTAACTTAGCAGTATTGACATTTTGGGCCAGACAGATTTCTGTTGGGTGGAGCCGACCTGGGCATTATGGGATGTTTGGCAGTATCCCAAGCTTTTACCTCCTCGATGACAGCACCCTTGTCAGTTGTGACACCCCAAAATGACTGCAGGTACTGTCAAATTTACTGTGGGGGGCATATCACCCCTAATTGAGAACTGCTTTTGATCACCTGCCCATTGATTTTAAGCCAATGGGACAGTGTAAGCTGACCACGCTACAAGTTTTCTTCCAGTAGGGTAGGTCTTCAGTCAGGCATGCTCCTTCATGCATTCAGAGCCGAATACATTCAGTAGCCTCAGAGAGATACTGGCAAAACCATGATAAGTAAGTTTGTTCTTGCCCTGAAGTAGCTCTTGTCTCAAAATTTGTAAATTAGGTTGATTCTTCAGGTTTTGTAAATGTACCAAGTAATTCTTAGTAACACTGTGAAGCAGTGTCCTGAACTTCTTAGTTAGCTGAAATAAATTTCTCAAATCAGGTATTATTATGTGGTATCAAAATACTTCCACAGCAGTGGACAAAGGTCTATAATTTTCTTCAGACTATATATTAAAGTTTTTTGTGCATGTGATAAATTGAAATTCATTGCTCTATTTTCCTACCAAGATATTTAATTATTTATTTTTTATGTTTAGTCTTTTTCTTTCAAATCTTTTATAAATGAACACTTGTGTTATGGATTTGCAGGGTAATGACAGCACCTGTCTTGATACATAGAATTCTTATTGTTTAGACAGCTGTCTACACTGGACATTTGTACAGACACATTCAATTTTGAAAGAATAATTGTGTGATTAAAAAATCTTATAATTGTGTCACTGAAGCTAAACTGAGTGTTCAGCTCATCAAGTCCATAAAAACCTTAAAAAGTATCTGCATTTAGTTTATGTTTTCCAATTTCTCCGTCTCTTTTTTGTTGTTATTGTCATTGTTGTTCTTTCTCAAGTCTTTATCAAGTGTATTAGAAAGGCTTTTGAATACATATATATAAATAGTATATGTAATACAATATGCATATTTTAGAAAATTTATTAATTTTTACCTAGCTAAAAAATGTATGACCTTTTGATTTCACTTGTTTGACTTAGTATGAATAGAATGGTAGATTTCTAATTTATATTCTCTCCAAACTTTGATATATTTCCATATATTTTGGCATCTAGTATTACTGCTAAAATCTAGAAAATTTATTATCTTAGTGATTAAAAAATTTTGAATGAGGCTTGGAATTTATAAACCAATTCTGAGAATATAAAGAAATATTATGTTGTAAAAAAAACAAACAGGAAATTAACATGTGATATACTATTACTAACTAAAGTACAAATTTTGTCAAATTTCACAAAACTTTATGCTATTGTCCATTATCTGTTTTCATATCTTACTCAAGACTACACATTGAGCAGCTTCAGCTGCATGCAACAAATTCTGGTAACTTTTCTTTTCATTTTTATTCTGTTACAAATACTTTCTAATTTTCCTTATTACAGCTTCTTAGATACAGCCATAATTTAAAGTGGACATTTAATTTCCATATACATGGGATTTTTAAAACTATCTTTGATATTAGTTTCTCATTTTGATATTAATTCCTCATTTAAGTGCTTTCTTCTCTGCAATCACCCTCTGTATTTTTTCAGTCTTATAACTTTATTGAGGTTTTTAATGGTTAAATCAAATATCTCTCTTGGTCAATGTCACATTGCATTTGAAAATATGTGTTATTTTCAAATATCTTTTGATAATATTGATTTCTGACATAATCCCAAAGTAATAAGAGAACAGACTCTGTATGATTTCAATACCTTTAGATCATGAACATTTTTGCACCTTGTTTTATGTCCCTGGATATGATCCAGTGTCTCCTAGTTTATGGTCTATGGGAACTTGAATTTGTATCCTACTATTGTGTGAAAATTGTATGAATTTTAATTATGTTGAAAAAAATAACAAATGATGCCAAATACTATAATTAATCATTATGATTAATTTAACATCAAGTATAGAGTGACATGCAACATAATACTTAGTATTGCATTTGAGCTGATAAGATGTTAGAATAATATAGTTAAATATAGTTAAAATAGTGAAACAGTGATATAAAGAACTACTCTCTAGCATTATAACATCTTCCTGGCATTTATCTAGCAATTTGTATATGCCTAAGTGATTCACCTCTAGTTCATAAATTTATATTAAGAATCTGAATTTTATGGTTGTCTATATGTCACTAGGTGGAGAAGACACTGGCGACCCACTCCAGTACTCTTGCCTGGAAAATCCCATGGAGAGCCTGGTAGGCTGCAGTCCATGGGGTCGCTAAGAGTCGGACATGACTGAGAGACTTCACTTTCACTTTTCACTTTCATGCATTGGAGAAGGAAATGGCAAGCCACTCCAGTGTTCTTGCCTGCAGAATCCCAGGGATGGAGGAGCCTAGTGGGCTGCCATCTATGGGGTCGCACAGAATCGGACACCACTGAAGCGTGACTTAGCAGCAGCAGCAGAAGCAGCATATGTTACTAGTAAAGAAACATCAAGGATGAATAGTTGTTTTTACTTTTAATATTTCTCTTATCACTAAAGTCTTTTTATGGAGATTTTTATTTTATAAATCTAGCATTATTTTCTCTTACCTTGGACGTGGGGTATCTCTTCACGGCTGTTCCAGCAAAGCGCAGCTGCTGTTCCTTACCTAGGACGAGGGGTATCTCCTCACCGGCCGCCCCTCCTGATCTTGAACGTGGAGTAGCTCCTCTCAGCCCTCCTGCGCCCACGCAGCCACTGCTTCTTGGACATGGGACCCAAGTAAGACAGTAGGTGTTGTAAGAGGGCATCAGAGGGCAGACACACTGAAACCATAATCACAGAAAATTATTCAACCTAATTACACGGACCAGAGCCTTGTCTAACTTGATGAAACTAAGCCATGCAGTGTGGGGCCACCCAAGATGGGCGGGTCATGGTGGAGAGGTCTGACAGAATGTGGTCCACTGGAGGAGGGAATGGAAAACCACTTCAGTATTCTTGCCTTGAGAACCCAATGACCAGTATGAAAAGGCAAAATGATAGGATACTGAAAGAGGAACTCCCCAGGTCAGTAGTTGCCCAATATACTACTGGAGATCAGTGGAGAAATAACTCCAGAAAGAATGAAGGGATGGAGCCAAAGCAAAAACAATACCCAGCTGTGGATGTGACTGGTGATAGAAGCAAGGTCCGATGCTGTAAAGAGCAATATTGTATAGGAACCTGGAATGTTAGGTCCATGAATCAAGGCAGATTGGAAGTGGTCAAACAGGAGATGGCAAGAGTGAATGTCAACATTCTAGGAATCAGCGAACTCAAATGGACTGGAATGGGTGAATTTAACTCAGATGACCATTGTATCTACTACTGTGGGCAGGAATCCCTTAGAAGAAATGGTGTAGCCATCATGGTCAACAAAAGAGTCCGAAATGCAGTACTCGGGTGCAATCTCAAAAACAACAGAATGATCTCTGTTCGTTTCCAAGGCAAACCATTCAATATCACAGTAATCCAAGTCTATACCCCAACCAGTAACACTGAAGAAGCTGAAGCTGAATGGTTCTGTGAAGATCTACAACACCTTCTAGAACTAACACCCCAAAAAGATGTCCTTTTCATTATAGAGGACTGGAATGCAAAAGTAGGAAGTCAAGAAACACCTGGAGTAACAGGCAAATTTGGCTTTGGAGTATGGAATGAAGCAGGCCAAAAGCTAATAGAGTTTTGCCAAGAGAATGCCATGGTCATAGCAAACACCCTCTTCCAACAACACATGAGAAGACTCTACACATGGACATCACCAGATGGTCAACACCAAAATTAGATTGATTATATTCTTTGCAGCCAAAGATGGAGAAGCTCTATACAGTCAGCAAAAACAAGACCAGGAGCTGACTGTGGTTCAGAGCATGAACTCCTTTGCCAAATTCAGACTTAAATTGGAGAAAGTGGAGGAAACTGCTAGACCATTCAGGTATGACCTAAATCAAATCCCTTATGATTATACAGTGGAAGTGAGAAATAGATTTAAGGGACTAGATATGATAGACAGAGTGCCTGATGAACTATGGACGGAGGTTCATGGCATTGTACAGGAGACAGGGATCAAGACCATCCCCAAGAAAAAGAAATGCAAAAAAGCAAAATGGCTGTCTAAGGAAGCCTTACAAATAGCTGTGAAAAGAAGAGAAGTGAAAAGCAAAGGAGAAAAGGAAAAATATTCCCATTTGTATGTAGAGTTCCAAAGAGTAGCAAGGAGAGATAAGAAAGCTTTCCTCAGCGATCAATGCAAAGAAATAGAGGAAAACAATAGAATGGGAAAGACTAGAGATCTCTTCAAGAAAATTAGAAATACCAAGGGAACATTTCATGCAGAGATAGGCTCAATAAAGGACAGAAATGGTATGGACCTAACAGAAGCAGAAGATATTAAGAAGAGGTGGCAAGAATATGCAGAACTGTCCAAAAAGATCTTCACGACCCAGATAATCACGATGGTGTGATCACTAGGCTAGAGCCAGTCATCCTGGAATGTGAAGTCAAGTGGGCCTTAGGAAGCATCACTATGAACAAAGCTAGTGGAGGTGATGGAATTCCAGTTGAGCTATTTCAAATCCTAAAAGATGATGCTGTGAAAGTGCTGCATTCAATATGTCAGCAAATTTGGAAAACTCAGTAGTGGCCACAGGACTGGAAAAGGTCAGTTTTCATTCCAATCCCAAAGAAAGGCAATGCCAAAGAATGCTCAAACTACTGCACAATTGCACTCTTCTCACATGCTAGTAAAGTAACACTCAAAATTCTCCAAGCCAGGCTTCAGCATTACATGAACTGTGAAGTTCCAGATGTTCAAGCTGGTTTTAGAAAAGGCAGAGGAACCAGAGATCAAATTGCCAACATCCACTGGATCATTGAAAAAGCAAGAGAGTTCCAGAAGAACATCCATTTCTGCTTTATTGACTATGCCAAAGCCTTTGACTGTGTGGATCACAATAAACTGTGGAAAATTCTGAAAGAGATGGGAAAACCAGACCACCTGACCTGCCTCTTGAGAAACCTATATGCAGATCAGGAATCAACAGTTTGAACTGATCAACAGACAGGTTCCAAATAAGAAAAGGAGTACATCAAGGCTGTATATTGTCACCCTGCTTATTTAACTTATATGCAGAATACATCATGAGAAATACTGGGCTGGATGAAGCACAAGCTGGAATCAAGATTGCCGGGAGAAATATCAATAACCTCAGATATGCAGATGATACCACCCTTATGGCAGAAAGTAAAGAAGAACTAAAGAGCCTCTTGATGAAAGTGAAAGAGGAGGGTGAAAAAGTTGGCTTAAAATTCAACATTCAGAAAACGAAGATCATGGCATCTGGTCCCATCACGTCATGGCAAATAGATGGGGAAACAGTGGAAACAGTGTCAGACTTTATTTTTCTGGGCTCCAAAATCACTGCAGATGGTGACTGCAGCCATGAAATTAAAAGACGCTTACTCCTTGGGAGGTAAGTTTTGACCAACTTAGCATATTAGAAAGCAGAGACATTACTTGGTCAACAAATGTCCATCTAGTCAAGGTTATGATTTTTCCAGTGGTCATGGATGGATGTGAGAGTTGTACTATAAAGAAAGCTGAGCGCTGAAGAATTGATGCTTTTGAACTGTGGTGTTGGAGAAGACTCTTGAGAGTCTCTTGGACTGCAAGGAGATCCAACCAGTCCATCATAAAAGAGATCAGTCCTGGGTGTTCATTGGAAGGACTGATGTTGAGGCTGAAACTCCAATACTTCAGCCACCTGATGTGAAGAGAGAGATGACTCATTTGAAAAGACCCTGATGGTGAGAAGGATTGAGGGCAGGAGGAGAAGTGGACGACAGAGGATGAGATGGTTGGATAGCATCACCGGCTCAATGGACATGAGTTTGGGTAAACTCCGGAAGTTGGTGATGGACAAGGAGGCCTGGTGTGCTGCGGTTCATGGCGTTGCAAAGAGTCGGACGTGACTGAGCAATTGAACTGACTGACTGACTGAAAGCTTAAAGAGAGCTTCCCTGGTAGCTCAGGTGGTAATGAATCTGTCTCCAATGTAGGAGACCTGGATATCATCCCATGGAGAAGGGAATGGCTATGCACTCCAGTATTCTTGCCTGGAGAATTCCATGGACAGAGGAGCCTGGCTGGCTACAGTTCATGGGGTCACAAAGAGTTGGACACAACTGAGTGACTAACACTTAAACTAAATTTAACCTAACTCAATAAAGCTAGAAAATTAATGTGTTTGTTTTCAAATCTATCTGCTGTTCTGAGATGACAACTTAAACATTTTGGTCTTTTCAATACAAATATACTAGAGACTTTTGATTTGTTTGAAATAGATTCCAATGGTCCATTCTAATCTATTATGGTGAGAGGAATAAAGGAACATTTCTCTAATTTCATTTATTTGAAAGATATCCCTATTGTCTTAGCCTGCTGCTAAGTCACTTCAGTCGTGTCCGACTCTGTGCGACCCCATAGACGGCAGCCCACCAGGCTCCCCCATCTCTGGGATCCTCCAGGCAGGATCACTGGAGTGGGTTGCCATTTCCTTCTCCAATGCATGAAAGTGAAAAGTGAAAGTGAAGCCGCTCAGTCATGTCAGACTGTTAGCGACCCCATGGACTGTAGCCTAGAAGCTCCTCCCATGGGATTTTCCAGGCAAGAGTACTGGAGTGGGTGCCATTGCCTTCTCCTGTCTTAGCGTAGTTTCTCCCTAAATAGATAGAAAGACAGAATATGTGCAAGTGACATAACGTTATTTAAACAATAATACTATCGCTGTTCTGAAGTCACCATACTTTAAATGATTCAAGATACCTGGCTTTTGTTTTGTAAAACTTATTTAAGCCACAAGGCTACATTAACATTGACAGAAAATCTGAGAAGAGAGGTATTTTTAAAACAATGTATTTTTGTAATGAAAACTATTGATCTATTTCTTTGTTCACCATGTATAGCAATGATCTTTTGTTCCTTGATAAAATACAATTAACATATTTCAATGCTGGGCATGTATTATAACTTGTTTTTTTTGGGGGGGAGATAAATTATGTAGCATATTTTTATGTGCATGAAAGAAAGGGCGTGAGAGAGAAGAGAAAATTGAATCAAATCCTTTGGAAATCTAATCAATAAATACTCAAACTTAACTAAATAGTTAAGTTTCAAGTCAGAAGTTCATTTAATTGAGAAACGTAGGAGGAGGTGGTGTCTTACTAATAACAGTATTGCTAGGACTTCCCTGGTAGTCCAGTTGTTAAGATTCTGCCCTTCCAACTTCAGGGGGCAGTGGTTCAGTTCCTGGTCAGGGAACTAAGATTCCACATGCGGCATGACCAAACTAATATCAATAATAAAACCATTATTATCATCATTTTACTGTTGAGGAAACTGAGACACAGGAGGTTTATTCAGTACTGTCTCTCAGACTCTTACCCTTTGAAAAAATTACTTCCTTTGAAATTTCACAAATACAGCAAAGTAGTACATTGCCACACAGGATATAACACATATATCCCAAAATGGGTATAACCACTTTAGGCAAATTTTTGTTCTAAGCAACCCAGTTCAGATACTCCATTGCTTGTTTGCTTCTTGCCTGATATGCTGTAAATGTCTAAACATCTCTAAATGTCTGTTGTAGGATGAATGAATATGAAAAATTTCTCTTGGACATACACCTGATTTTTAGGCTATAAGTAGAAAATACAATTTGCTTTAAAGAAATACATTTTAGGGACTTCTCTGTGGTCCAGTGGTTAAGAATTTGCCTTGCAATACAAGGGACACAGGTTCAATCCCTGGTCAGGGAACTCAGATTCCACATGCCTCAGAGCAGCTAAGTCCACTAACCACAACTGCTACCAAGCCCTAGTGTCACAACTAGAGAATCCATACACCAGCCACTAAGTATCCTGCATGGTCCAAAGATCTCATGTACCACAACTAAGTCCCAACACAGCCAAAGAAAGTTATAATTAAAAAATTATTAAAAAATACATTTTATAAATGACTTGTCCTTGATAATCATTTCAGTAATATTCTAAGAAGCAGCTATATATACACCAGAAACTAACACAACATTGTAAATCTACTATATTTCAATATAATAGATTTTAAAAACTGAGGCCTGGTCAAGGAATCAGTACATTTTCAAAAGCAAATCAATTTTCACATCACAGGCCAGAGCAAGTGTGTTATTGTCACATCACGTCTGTCATACAGACACGGCCCTTAAATTATAAGTACATATGAGCTGCTGAAACCTCAAGGCTTGGTGCCTTAGGAGCCCTGTTCTCTGAGAGCAGCGAATATAGTGAAGACCATCTGCTTTGGAATCAGACTGACTTGAAGTTGAATTATAGCTTTGTGGCTTATTAGGTGCATGACCATGGAATTCCTCAGTCATGATCAGAAGATGAGAATAATTATGCCCAACTATAAGCTTGTTGTGTGGGTTAAAGAAAAAGTGTATATACAGGCTAACATAAAACAGATTATATTAACATTCTCAGTTGCCGGCATATAGGAAGCAAAGGAAAGAAGGAAGGGGAAAAAAAAAAAAAGAAGAAGGAAGGGGAAAGAGAGGGAAGCAAAAGAAAACTGGCTAAAATTTTTAAAAATTAATTAATATTAAGGGTTCAAACAGTACTCTAAGGTTTGATTTTGATGCATTTCTTCAACTGCTTTTCTTGATATTTGCTTTATTTTGAAAGAAGTTCTTAATGCTGACTCTTACAAACCTCTATATTAACATCTTCAGATCAGATCAGATCAGATCAGTCGCTCAGTCGTGTCTGACTCTTTGAGACCCCATGAATCGCAGCATGCCAGGCCTCCCTGTCCATCACCAACTCCTGGAGTTCACTCAGACTCACGTCCATCGAGTCAGTGATGCCATCCAGCCATCTCATCCTCTGTCGACCCCTTCTCCTCCTGCCCCCAATCCCTCCCAGCATCAGAGGCTTTTCCAATGAGTCAACTCTTCGCATGAGGTGGCCAAAGTACTGGAGTTTCAGCTTTAGCATCATTCCTTCCAAAGAAATCCCAGGGCTGATCTTCAGAATGGACTGGTTGGATCTCCTTCCAGTCCAAGGGACTCTCAAGAGTCTTCTCCAACACCACAGTTCAAAAGCATCAATTCTTCGGTGCTCAGCCTTCTTCACAGTCCAACTCTCACATCCATACATGACCGCAGGAAAAACCATAGCCTTGACTAGACGAACCTTTGTTGGCAAAGTAATGTCTCTGCTTTTGAATATGCTATCTAGGTTGGTCATAACTTTCCTTCCAAGAAGTAAGCGTCTTTTAATTTCATGGCTGCAGTCACCATCTGTAGTGATTTTGGAGCCCAGAAAAATAAAGTCTGACACTGTTTCTACTTTTTCCCCATCTATTTCCCATGAAGTGGTGGGACCAGATGCCATGATCTTCGTTTTCTGAATGTTGAGCTTTAAGCCAACTTTTTCACTCTCCACTTTCACTTTCATCAAGAGGCTTTTGAGTTCCTCTTCACTTTCTGCCATAAGGGTGGTGTCATCTGCATATCTGAGGTTATTGATATTTCTCCCAGCAATCTTGATTCCAGTTTGTCTTTCTTCCAGTCCAGCGTTTCTCATGATGTACTCTGCATATAAGTTAAATAAACAGGGTGACAATATACAGCCTTGACGAACTCCTTTTCCTATTTGGAACCAGTCTGTTGTTCCATGTCCAGTTCTAACTGTTGCTTCCTGACCTGCATACAAATTTCTCAAGAGGCAGATCAGGTGGTCTGGTATTCCCATCTCTTTCAGAATTTTCCACAGTTTATTGTGATCCACACAGTCAAAGGCTTTGGCATAGTCAATAAAGCAGAAATAGATGTTTTTCTGGAACTCTCTTGCTTTTTCTATGATCCAGCGGATGTTGGCAATTTGATCTCTGGTTCCTCTGCCTTTTCTAAAACCAGCTTGAACATCAGAAGGTTCACGGTTCACATATTGCTGAAGCCTGGCTTGGAGAATTTTGAGCATTACTTTACTAGCATGTGAGATGAGTGCAATTGTGCGGTAGTTTGAGCATTCTTTGGCATTGCCTTTCTTTGGGTTTGGAATGAAAACTGACTTTTTCCAGTCTTGTGGCCACTGCTGAGTTTTCCAAATTTGCCAGCATATTGAGCGCAGCACTTTGACAGCATCATCTTGCAGGATTTGAAATAGTTCAACTGGAATTCCATCACCTCCACTAGCTTTGTTCTTAGTGATGCTTTCTAAGGCCCACTTGATTTCACATTCCAGGATGTCTGGCTCTAGGTCAGTGATCACACCATCGTGATTATCTGGGTCGTGAAGATCTTTTTTGTACAGTTCTTCTGTGTATTCTTGCCATCTCTTCTTAATATCTTCTGCTTCTGTTAGGTCCATACCATTTCTGTCCTTTATCAAGCTCATCTTTGCATGAAATGTTCCTTTGGTATCTCTGATTTTCTTGAAGAGATCCCTAGTCTTTCCCATTCTGTTGTTTTCCTCTATTTCTTTGCATTGATCGCTGAAGAAGGCTTTCTTATCTCTTCTTGCTATACTTTGGAACTCTCCATTCAGATCCTTATATCTTTCCTTTTCTCCTTGCTTTTCTTCTTTTCACAGCTATTTGTAAGGCCTCCCCAGACAGCCATTTTGCTTTTTTGCATTTCTTTTCTATGGGAATGGTCTTGATCCCTGTCTCCTGTACAATGTCACGAACCTTATTCCATAGTTCATCAGGCACTCTATCTATCAGATCTAGGCCCTTAAATCTATTTCTCACTTCCACTGTATAATCATAAGGGATTTGATTTAGGTCATACCTGAATGGTCAAGTGGTTTTCCCTACTTTCTTCAATTTAAGTCTGAATTTGGCAATAAGGAGTTCATGGTCTGAACCACAGTCAGCTCCTGGTCTTGTTTTTGCTGACTGTATAGAGCTTTTCCATCTCTGGCTGCAAAGCATATAATCAATCTGTTTTTGGTGTTGACCATCTGGTGATGTCCATGTATAGAGTCTTCTCTTGTGTTGTTGGAAGAGGGTGTTTCTTATGACCAGTGCATTTTCTTGGCAAAACTCTATTAGTCTTTGCCCTGCTTCATTCCGTATTCCAAGGCCAAATTTGCCTGTTACTCCAGGTGTTTCTTGACTTCCTACTTTTGCATTCCAGTCCCCTATAATGAAAAGGACATCTTTTTTGGGGTGTTAGTTGTAAAAGGTCTTGTAGGTCTTCATAGAACCGTTCAACTTCAGCTTCTTCAGCGTTACTGGTTGGGGCATAGACTTGGATTACTGTGATATTAACATCTTACTGATTTCCAATTTAACAGGAAAAAAGGGTCAGCTCCTCTCAGAAAAATCCACAAAGTCTTGGCCTTACCTTGATTAAATTCATATTTGCATGTTTCCAGCCCCCCAAACAATTATTTTAAGTAAGTCCAACCTAGATCACATACCTACCTCCAAAATCTGGGATGATTTCCGTTCCATCCAAAACATGAGGACAAAAGGCACAGGGAACATTGTTCCCTAGAGAAAAAGTATAGGTTTATTATTAGAAGAAAAGAGAATGAATCTTGGATGGCAGTTTCAGAAAAACATCTACTACATTGGCATTTGGGCTTCCCTGGTGGCTCACATGGTAAAGAATTCTCCTACAATGTGGGAAACCTGAGTTCAGTCTCTGGGTTGGGGAAATCCCCTGCAGAAGGGAAAGGGTACCCACTTCAATATTCTTGCCTAAAGAATTCCATGGACAGAGAGGAAGTCCATGGGGTCACAAAGAGTTGGACGTGACTGAGTGACTAAGCACATTGTCATTTAATTTAATGGCAGTTATTATTATTGTATGCATTTTTAGATCACTTACAAAATCCTATTAATCTCATTATGTAAAAAAAAATCATTCTATTTAACAACTTTACTCAGAAAATATATTTGTATTTCCAGTTTCGGATATTGTAATATACCCCCCTTCCCTTGCTTCAAGGTGGGCATAGTGAGCAAGAATTCCATCACATAGCTAAGTGGCACTCTCATCTGACTTTTTGTTTGTTTGTGTTTTGTTTTTGTTTTCTTGGTTTTGAATCCTTACTTCTTCATTTAACTTTTATGAACCTCAGTTTTCTTGTCATTTTCTAGGGAGTGAGTGAGTAAAAGTCACTCAGTCATGTCTGATTCTTTGTGACTCCATGAACTATACAGTCCATGAAATTCTCCAGGCCAGAATACTGGAGTGGGTAGCCATTCCCTTCTCCAGGGGATCTTCCCAACCCAGAGATGGAGCCCAGGTCTCCCACATTTCAAGCAGATTCTTTACCTTCTGAGCCACCAGGAAAGGGAGTGACCCAACCAAATTTCTTTACTTTTGACCAAGGTATTTCTACTCCTTGTAGAATATAATCAATTATTATAACTTTGCTTCCTTCCTTTGTTCCAGAAGCCAGAACCTGTTACTTTTTTTAGTAACTTTTAAAAAATATTTTTGTATCTAAGTTATTTTTGGTTGTTGTTGTTTAGCTGCTAATAACTATATAGAAACCACCACTTCTGTTTTCTCCTTTTTCATTTTGACTCTAAAGGGAAAAACAGGGTACATATAGGTGTTCATTGTAGGTTCCGCAGGAACTGAAATAAGGTGCATGGGCATCTTGGATGTTGTGACTATGGAAGGAGTCAGCCTAGATCTTTGCAAATAAAGAGGGAATGACGGAGTTAGGAAAGATTAAGGAAGCTATCTCTCCAACAGGTGGGTACTAAGGAATTCCTTTTTTTAAACTTTATTTATTTAGACTGTGCTGCGTCTTCGTTGCTGTGTGTGGTCTTTCTCTAGCTGTGGCGACCCGGGCTGCTTTCTAGTTGCGGTGTGTGGGCGCTCGCTGTGGTGTCTTCTCTTGCTGCAGAGCATGGGCTGCATAGCTTGCGGGCTTCAGTTGTTGTGGTGCGTGGGCTTAGTTGTCCCGTAGCATGTGGAATCTTCCTGGACCAAGGATTGAACCCATGTCCTGTGAGTTGGCAGGCAGATTCTTAACCACTGGGCCACCAGGGAAGGCCATGGAAATCTTAACGCATGGGTAATTGTGCTGAAGAGCAGAGGGTCTGCAAAAATTGTTCACAACAACACAACCCTGAGGTGTAGATAGGTAGAACTATTGGTTCCATTTTATGCACAAGAAAACTCAGGAACAGAGAGATTAAGTCATGGAGCCAGGATTCAAATTTCCTAATTCATTGTCAAAGCCTAAATTCTCAAAATTGAAAATCTCTTCACAAACTTCAGGAATTAAGACACCTACAATTCTCTTGCTTTCTTGCTTTAGATTTCTTGTGCTGCTGTCCATGGGGTCACAAATAGTCGGACACGACTGAGCGACTGAACAACAGCAACAAGAAGAAATCCAAGTCTTGGGGTGGTTCGAAGTCTTATAAATACCTCTGGATCAAAATTATATCCTTTTTTCCAGATCTTACTCAAATCTCAGTTATTATTTAGCCTCTGGTATCTCCGTGAAAACATATTTGTAGCTGCACAAAGAAATAAAGCTTTACATGAACAGCTTCTATTAGAGCAATAATTATAGTAGTGACCATATTGCAATCATGATGCAAGAGGAATATGGCTATGAGCACTTTATGCTTATTATCTCATCTCATCCTTTCCACAACCTGATGAGGTAGACTACCATTATTTCTACTGTAAGTATATAATATTGTTATGTAATAAAATTCTTAGAGTACATGTATGGTCATTACACCATATTTATATAATAAAACTACAACTCTGGATATGTGACAAGTTTAACAGATATTTACTTAATGAAAACAGGAAGGGGTTAATTAGCAATTATCCCGCTGCAGCTTTAGCCTTTCAAGAG
Organism: Bos indicus; assembly: GCF_029378745.1. Lineage (NCBI taxonomy): Eukaryota > Metazoa > Chordata > Mammalia > Artiodactyla > Bovidae > Bos > Bos indicus. Next base: position 42,617,099 of record NC_091762.1, on the reverse strand, counting down.
TTCCTGGGAAAAAAGGAGCTGTCCTCTATCGGTGCTCTGTCAGAGGTGGTTTCACTTGACTTAGATGGTTTTCTTTCTTTCTTTATTCTTCCAAAATGACTCAGTTTCAGAATTGTTCTTTAATCTTTGATATCTCCATTAAGAAGAGTTTCTATCAAGTACTTCAAAAGGACACAGTTCGAGGGAGCACTGCTTGTCCCCGGCTGGCCAGTGAAGTGGAGGAGGCAGGCATCTCAGCCAGCCCCTGAATGCTCGCTCAGAAGTGCAGGCTGATGGGCAAGCATATGCCAAGAACCCACCTCCTTTCTACCACACTACTCTCTTTTCACTGGGTTTCTGTGTGTCCTTTGCAGTCCAACCTGTAAGCTACTTTGAGACAAAGATAGATCCATCTCTGGCCAATCTAGGAATAAATTAATTCCCTTGCTAAAAAAAAAAAATACGAGAGAACCTTTAAATATTGAACTCGTAGGTCAGAAATTTGAAATTCCTTTCCTCTCAGATTAAAATCCTTTGACTTTGTCTGAAGCCATTGCATTAGATGACAGGTTTTTTTTTTGTTGTGGTTGTTGTTTAGTTGCCGTCATGTCCAACTCCTTTACTTCTCTGCTAATTTGCCAGCTGTGAACTTTGGTACCTTTAGGAGATTTTTATGTGGTTGAACAAGCGATAAGAATGGACCAAGTTGACAAAATGGGTAAGTTTAACAAAAATATGGGACCTTCAGTTTGATACTACATTGTTGATGACAGTTATTTGACTCTTCACCGTCCAGTCATAATGAGACAGAATACTATATAAGCAAAGACCACAGGAAGGATTGACAGTAAGTGTCAAGAGGGTGTGGAGGAAGTGGGTTACAATTTCTTTTCCCAACTTGTAGTGTCTTCTCTCATCTTTTAAGAATTCAAAGAAAAGTGCATGAAGCCCTGATGTATTCAGGAACAACAGTAACAAAAATAAATTAGGTTTACTGAAAGATGCAACCAACACTTTTTCACCTTTTTTCTATTTACAGGGACCTGCCTACTCCACCAAGCTCTCTTTATTTTCTTCTCAAATGTTATTTCATGTCATTGTGTCAGGCTTAGGCTATTGGAAAAACTTACGTCCTCTGTAATTAAAGTTTTAAATAACATGCAGTTTACCCTGTTATTAAAAAAAAAACTCAGGACCTCCCTGGTGGTGCAGTGGATAAGAATCCACCTGCCAATGGAGGGGACATAGGTTCAATCCCTGGTCCAGGAAGATTCCACATGCCTCTGGGAAACTAAGCCCATGTACAGTTATTGAGCCTGCATGCTGAGAGCCCATGCTTCTCGCAACAAGATAAGCCCACACATAACTAAAATAGCCCCTGCACGCCACAACTAGAGAAAGCCCAGGTGCAACAGTGAAGACCCAGCACAAACAAAAATTAAACGAATAAATAAATTTTTAAGAATCAGCTGCCTTTTCTGAGGGGAAGACTGTCGAGGATCCTTAATTTCTATCCTTCTGTAGAAGGATAAAAGGACAGATAAACTTAAGTAAATCCGGGGTGTAGAGCTCCTTTAAAATGTGAGGACCTTGTCAATGGGTTAAAAAAGAAAAGTTGGTTTTGTTCTAAATCTCCTCTCTGGGGCCCATTATGCATAATAAGGGGCCACAGCCCATTTGCAAGGCCTCTGAATGAACTCCATTCATTCTGTACTTGGAAATGTTTCTTCAGCCACAAAGAGAAACAATAGTTATAACCTAATTTCTTTGGCACCAATATCAGCAGAGGAAAAACCAAAAGACCGTTATGAAAACTCTAGTAACTTCTCTTGGTGATTATGTAATTCTGTATTCATTGATCATATTTGTGTATTCAAATAAGGACTTTTTAAAAAATATTATAAAGCAGTTTGGTAATGGTATAATATCACATTTTATGTATTGAGCAACATCTTAAAAATGGAGTGCTTCAAAGTAATTTGCTTATTATAGTTATTAAAGTTTATAAAAAACAAAACAAAACACACTAACATGCACCCTAAGGCTTTCAGGGGAAAGCTTTTGTATTTTTAATTACTGTGTTTTAAAATCTGATAAGAATTCAAACTACAATTTTGTCAAGTAAATCCATTCATCAGTTTCCACATTTACCTGTAAAAGTCAGTGGAAGATAATACATCTGGAAATAGCAGTCATGGAGTGGTGCCTGTTAATACCATTTCCAAGTGACTCTAGAGTGAACTATCTGAAGCTAAGTCTGATCTAAGCATGTCATTCCTTGCTCAGTACCCTTTGTGGACTTCCCATTGCCCATGAAGGGAAGGCCCACATTCCACGTGACTTTCCAGCTTCTGGCTTTTGCCTACCCGCCTTGTCAGCCTCTCTCATCATCCTCCCCTCAGTGAACTCTCCTTGGTGGGCCTCGCTCTTTCTTCCACATGATGTTGCTTTTGCCTGTTCTTGCCTGAAATGCTTCCCTCCCAACCCAGTCTCCTCACTTTAATCTGACTAACCTTTGTTAACCTTTGAAGTCTAGAGCCCATGCTCTGCAGATGCCCGATCACAGGACCACCAGAGAAGTCCTTGGAACTAGACTGTGAAGGACTTTCTAAGCTGTGATTTCAAGAGTTTGAACAGGAAAATGATATCAGCTTTATGTTTTAAAAGTTTGAAGGATGGTTTGAGCCTTCAAAGAATGTGTAACATACCCATGTAAATTAATGGTCACTGAGCTGGGAAACATTGAAGGCAGGAGGAGAGGGGGACGACAGAGAATGAGATGGTTGGATGGCATCACCGACTCAATGGACATGAGTTTGGGTAAGCTCCAGGAGTTGGTGATGGACAGGGAGGCCTGGCGTGCTGCAGTTCATGGGGTCAGACACTACTGAGCGACTGAACTGAACTGAAACTGAGCTAGGAAATAGCACACTAGTCCTTTTGATGATCCCATTTTCCATGTCTCCCAAGCCCTGTGAAAAATCACTTGCTCTGATTGCATTCTTGGAGACCCTGCTAATGCATACTGAAAAATTGCTAGCTGTCAGTATTTGGCATTATGTTGTCATTTACGTGGTGAGTGATATTAAATGTTAAAACTCAAATACCATTGAAGGGAAGTAGTGTTCAGAGTGCACACTCCAGAGAGATCTGGTTTAAAATTCTTGCTATGCCACTTACTAGCTGTAACAGATATGAAAAACTATTTAGACAAGTCACTTAGCAAAATAAACTCGAAATGAGGGATGGGAAGATAAAGCAGTTTGCCAAGCATGATATTTCTTTGAATTTGAGAGAGTCATTTAAAAATCCAAGTGAATCCTGGGCTTCCCTGATGGCTCAGTGGTAAAGAATCTGCCTACCAATGCAGGGGATATGGGTCTGATCCCCAGTCCTGGGATCCCCCAGGTCACAGAGCAACTAAGCCTGTGTGCCACAACCTATTAGAGCCCTGGAACCACAACTTCTGAGCCCACACACAGCAACTACTGAAACCTGAGCACCCTAGAGCCTGTGCCCTACAACAAAGAAGCCACCACAATAAGTCCGTGCACTGCCACTGAAGAGTAGGCCCCGCTTGCTACAACTAGAGAAAAGCCTATGCAGCAATGACGCAGCACAGCCAAAAAATGAACAAATAAAATTCGTTTTTAAAAAAATCCAAGTGATTCTTGCCTTCTCTTCTAACACATTTCTGTCTGTTTTAAGGTAAAAAGTATTTTTAAGTTGGGCAAAGGGATTAAGTTGGTTGGTGGTTATTGCCTCAAATTTTCTGCACAGTTATTTCCCCAAAAAAGCACACTATGTTTATCTTACGGCTTGAAGCACCCCTCTGGTACAAAAGCATGTGAAAAACAGACTAGGAATTATCAGAAATGTAATGATAAACTCATCAGAGCAGAAGTTCTACATTAATCTTCAACCACGATCTACAGTGTTCAAGGTGAGTTTTTTTAAAAAAATCAAAAACCACAATGAAGTACCATTTCACGCCAGTCAGAATGGCTGCGATCCAAAAGTCTACAAGCAATAAATGCTGGAGAGGATGTGGAGAAACGAGAACTGTCTTACACTGTTGGCGGGAATGCAAACTAGTACAGCCACTATGAAGAACAGCGTGGAGATTCCTTAAAAAATTGGAAATAGAACTGCCATACGACCCAGCAATCCCACTGCTGGGCATACAAACCACCAAGGAAACCGGAATTGAAAGAGACACGTGTACCCCAATGTTCATCGCAGCACTGTTTATAATAGCTAGGACATGGAAGCAACCTAGATGTCCATCAGCAGATGAATGGATAAGAAAGCTGTGGTACATATACACAATGGAGTATTACTCAGTCATTAAAAAGAATACATTTGAATCAGTTCTAATGAGGTGGATGAAACTGGAGCCGATTATACAGAATGAAGTAAGCCAGAAAGAAAAACACCAATACAGTATACTAACGCATATATATGGAATTTAGAAAGATGGTAACGACAACCCTGTATGTGACAGCAAAAGAGACACAGATATAAAGAACAGACTTTTGGACTCTGTGGGAGAGGGAGGCGAGGGATGATTTGGGAGAATGGCATTAAAACATGTATAATATCATATAAGAAATGAATCACCAGTCCAGGTTTGATGCAGGATACAGGAAGCTTGGGGCTGATGCACTGGGATGACCCAGAGGGATGTTATGGGAAGGGAAGTGGGAGGGGGGTTCAGGATGGGGAACACGTGTACACCCATGGCGCATGCATGTTGATGTATGGCAAAACCAATACAATATTGTAAAGTAAAAAAAAAAAAAATCCAGCTCAATATTGTTACATTTGTTACAGTTCAGTGTGTTACATCATTCCCCTCTTTCACCATCTCTGCTGCAGCTGCTGCTGCTGCTGCTAAGTCTCTTCAGTCGTGTCCGACTCTTAGCGACCCCATGGACTGCAGCCCACCAAGCTCCTCCATCCATGGGATTTTCCAGGCAAGAGTACTGGAGTGGAGTGCCATTGCCTTCGCCATCTCTAAAACCAGATTATTCTGACTTTCCTGGCTTCACCATTGTCCCAGTTACTCTTACAGAAATCTCAGGAAGCACACCAGCTTATCTCTCTTTCTTGTCTCCCCCTAGATATTTTAGCTAAACACATCAGTCTTATTCCACAGAATCCACATTAAACATATAATTCTTTTTTTAAAATATGAATTTATTTATTTTAATTGGAGGCTAATTACTTTACAATATTGTATTGGTTTTGCCATACATCAACATGAATCCACCATGGATGTACACGTGTTAAACACGTAATTCTTTTTCTCACTGCCTTTTTTTTCCCATTAAAGTTCTGCTGTCAGCTGTTCTATTTTTATTATTATTAGTTGTTTCCTGGACCATCACTTGGTTTGTGGACAGGTTTCCTCCATGCATCTTCTTTCCCCTTTCATTTAGCCTATGTACACAGTTTGTTCATTTTTCTCATGATAAATACAAAATTAAATATTTTCAAGACAGGCCTTTCCCACCATATTATGTTGACCTTCCTTTCCAACCTAATCTTTTCCTACTCTCTATATGGAGAAGGCAATGGCACCCCACTCCAGTACCCTTGCCTAGAAAATCCCATGGACAGAGGAGCTTGGTAAGCTTCAGTCCATGGGGTCGCTAAGAGTTGGACACGACTGAGCGACTTCACTTTGACTTTTCACTTTTATGCATTGGAGAAGGAAATGGCAACCCACTCCATTGTTCTTGCCTGGAGAATCCCAGGGACGGGGGAGCCTAGTGGGCTGCCATCTATGGGGTCGCACAGAGTCGGACACGACTGAAGCGACTTAGCAGCAGCAGCAGCATATGGTCCATATTCTATGGCCAAACTGAACTGTCCACTCCTCGCCGACCACCCTCAAGCTTTTTTATCTCCTAACCTCACCATGAACTATTCCCACTGCGTCTCACTATTGTGTCCATTTTCAGAGCCTGTCTGAAAGGCTTTCTCCACCATAAATCCTTAAATGAGCATTTCAACTGAAGGTACAGGTTTTCTTTCTCCTTTTGTTTATTCATTCATGGAACAAATATTTATCAAATATCTAATATGTATCAAATGAGAAAAGTCCTTGGACTTTAACAATGACTTGGGACAGAATTGGAACACACCTTAATGGGGATTTTAATCTAACATAAAAGAAAACTTGATAACTTTTTTCAAGTGTCATGGGTTTTACAAGACTCTGTGCAGCATGTTTAAAAGAGTATAACTTAAGCTAAGGGTCAGGTATGGGTTCTCTGAGGGGAGGTGCAGAAAGAGATCTGGAAAATGAAGATGTAGCTAGGCAGAGTGGGAGGGGATGGAAGAAATTTGGGGACATGACAGTGTTCTAGGCAGAGCAAACAGCACATGCAAAAGCCATGAAGTAGGAATGAGCATGGCATATTTAAGAACTGAGAAAAGGCCAGTTCGAATAGCCAGATGGATGTAACATGAACCGTGGGACAGGGGAAACTGAGACATTAGCTGATTCATGTCTGTTCTTAAGTATTCTTTTGTCTTTATGCCACTTATTCATATTTCTACCTCAGTTAAGAGAGACTCATTCATGGAGCAAAGCCTAAAGCTCTGCCTCTTTGCTCCTCCTAGTCATAGTCCAAGAATCATGTGACCCGCACCTTAACCTACCACGAGCTGGAGTCTAGTCCTAAGCAGTACAGGTTAAGAATCTCAAGTTGACTCACTAACTAAATCTTGCTTATTATCCAAAGAAATATGGTTTATGCATTATAATAATGAGAATTTATCCAGTTATTATTTTGAATCAATAGGATGTGTTCATATCAAAGAGATTTTACTGTACTAGCATACTATATATAGTAATTGCCCTCTGCTTTTCCCCCAGAGCATATTGGACACCTTCCTACATGAGGGGCTCATCTTCCAGTATCATAACTTTTTGCCTTTTCATACTGGTCATGGGATTCTGGTGGCAAGAATACTGGAGTTGTTTGCCATTGCCTCTTCAAGTGGTTCACGTTTTGTCAGACCTCTCCACTAGGACCTTTCCGTCTTGGCTGGCCCTGCACAGCATGGCTCGTGGCTTCATTGATTGATGCAAGCCCCTTCACCAGGACAAGGCTGTGACCCACGAAGGGAACAGAACTAGAAGGTGCACTCATTCCTTTGTAGGGTATGATCCAGAATTTTCATGTATCACTTCTCCTCATGTACCTTTAGCCACAGTTTAGTCAATTGGGTCATATGTAGCTGGAAAATATACTGGAGCATGTGGTCTGTGGCTGAAACTTGTAAGATTTTACTATTAAAGGAATTGGACTTTTGAAGGACAACTGACAATCTTAGTCATTGTCCCCTGTTATCAGCAAAGTAAATGTTCTCTGAGCACCTTCATTCCTCCTTTACCGCCCAGTAAATTTCTGTTTAGGCCGAAATTGGGTCATATGGTCACCTCTAGAGACAAGGAAGCTGAAGAAACAGGAAACAGGTTTTACATGATTGGCTTTGACCAAAGGCTCCCAAAGTTTCTTGGTTCACAGCTCCCTTGGGATCTCAGTAAATATTTTCATGGTGCCAAGTGAAAGTCATTCAGTCGTGTCTGACTCTTTGCGACCCTATGGACTTCAGTCCGTGGAATTCTGCAGGCCAGAATACTGGAGTGGGTAGCCTTTCCCTTCTCCGGGGAATCTTCCCAACCCAGAGATCAAATCCAGGTATCCTGGATTGCAGGCAGATTCTTTACCAGCTGAGCCACCAGAGAAGCCTAAGAATATGGGGGTGGGTAACCTAACCCTTTTCCAGCATATTTCCCACCCCAGGAATTGAACCAGGGTCTCTGCATTGCAGGCGGATTTTTTACCAACTGAGCTATCAGGGAAGCCCCAAGAAATACAGAATAATTCCATTTACAACTTAGTAGCCATTTGAATAAATTATGCACATAAATTGAAAGAACAATAATAGCCATGTGTTATTAATGAGAATTCTGTATTGGGTTCTCCATAACTTCTCAAACACTGGAATCACACTGGTCATTGCCATTTCTCATTCTACATGCATTTCACGCCACACTTTCTCAGTCGGCAACCACTGAAAATCCAGTTTTCCAGTGATATGGCAGAGTCTACAGGTGTGAAAACTGCACCTTAAGCTAGTAGTGTGTGCTCTCCAACAGATACTGAGCTCCACTGTGTTCCCCTTGAAAATGAAAATATGCTATGGCCCCCAGTGAGTTTACTCCAGTGTCCTTGGAAACTGGGCATACAGTTTGGGAATCACAGGTTTAAACTAATCATGACCCATTATGTGAAGCGGGACATACTGCTCCCCATGCAAGAATCAGTTTTCTTTCAGAGAAAAAGAAGGGATAGTGGAAATTGTTTAGGAAACTAACAATTGCTTCCTCAGTCTGCCCCAGCCCGACTATGTACTCTTTTAGAAGAGAGGCCATGGCTGCTTTTAACTGCTGTTTTGTGTTTAGCACAGTTCTTGCTACTTAGAAGGAGTTCAATGCACGTTTATTAAATGAATGGAGAAATGAAGACCATGTGGTTAACAGTATGGTTGATTCTATTCACCACGGAATGCCAGAGTTTAGGAAATTTGTTCCCTATACAATGAGTCTCTATGTGAATTCAAGGGCATGGACTTTGGCTTCCTTATTTCTTAGAGCTCAGAGCCCAATAATGATTTGGCATATTGTAGGTGATAGAGAGTGTTCGTTGGATGAATGAGTGCATGTCTCAGTGAGAGCTGATTCTGTCTGCAAAACCATTATGAAGGCATTTCATTACACTGATAATGAAAATGCTTATTAGTGAGCTCTCAATATAAATGCCCATACTGACTGCCAAGACAGAAAACCACTCCATCTTATCACTATGGATCTAAGGCTTTCTTTTATTACCACGGTCACCACTAGAAAAACTGACAAAAAAGAGAAAAGCAGAACTTTTTTGAGATAGGAGAAGGACTTTTTCTGCGATGGTTTTACATTGTCAGCAGCTAAACTGTTTCACAATTAAGGATCATTACATAAAGACTAGAAAGTGACATTTTACACAAAAGCCATGAAGCTTTATAAGTATGATAGCTATTTGAGCAAAATCTGTCTTTCTCCTCTTGTCTTCTCAGCTCAAATTTATTTTTCTGTATTTTTGTGTTTTTGCCACAGAGAAAGCCATTGATGCTTTTTGCCCTTGGTTTCCCTCATAATAAAGTGTATAATTCTGTGACACTCTCTAGAAGAATTTGCATGCACTGGCATGTTAGAGTTATGCTTACATCTAAAATTTGCCTGTGGTTATCTTACTTTTCTAGTAGTATACTTAGAAAATTATTTATGTATCTGTCTCTATCACTAAATCAAAAGTGTTTTGAAGGCAGGGTCTCTGTCCTTTTCATTTTCTATCTGGGGCTTCCCTGGTGGCTCAGACCATAAAGAATCCACCTGCAATGCAGGAGACCTGGGTTCAATCCCTGGGTTGGGAAGATCTCTTGGAGAAGGGAATGGCAACCCTTTTTAATTGGAAGAATGTTGTGCTGCTATTTAGTCACTAAATCAAGTCTGACTCTTGCAACTGCTTTGTCCATGGGAATTCCCAGGCAAGAATACTGCAGTGGGTTGCCATTTCAGGATCAAACCCACATCTCCTGCATTGGCAGGCGGTTTCTTTACCACTGAACCACCTGGGAAGACCTAATAGAAAAACATTAACAAACAAAAGAATAAATAAGTAAAATATTCAGAGGAGCCTGGTGGGCTACAGCCAAATGGGGTCACAAAAGAGTCGAACATGACTTAGTGATTAAACAGCAGTGCAGTATTCCCTTCTACAAGGGATCTTCCCAACCCAGGGATTGAACCCAGGTCTCCTGCATTGCAGGTGGATTCTTTACCACCTGAGCCACCAGGGAAACCCATTTTAAAATATGTTAATTATTTCTTTCATAGTAAAAACTCAAGATTTGGTATCCAACATTAAAGATAACTATATTTTTCCATTTACAAAGCAATGAAAGTAAGTTCTGATTTCCCTTAGTTTATAGGAATACTGAAGGAATTAAAGTAGAGATGATTTTGGCTCTCACAAAATAAACACACAGTGAGTACTTAACAAAACACTGCAAGGGAACACTTCATGCAAAGATGACCTCAATAAAGGACAGAAATAGTATGGATCTAACAGAAGCAGAAGATATTAAGAAGAGGTAGCAAGAATACACTATATAAAAAGAAGAACTATATAAAAAGGATCTTCATGACCCAGATAATCACAATGGTATGTTCATTCATCTAGAGCCAGACATCCTAGAATGCGAAGTCAAATGGGCCTTAGGAAGCATCACCATGAACAAAAGCTAGTGGATGTGATGGAATTCCAATTGAGCTATTTCAAATCCTAAAAAATGATGCTGTGAAAGTGCTGCACTCAATATGCCAGCAAATTTGGAAAACTCAGCAGTGGCCACAGGACTGGAAAACATGTTTTCATTCCAATCCCAAAGAAAGGCAATGCCAAAGAATGCTCAAACTACCGCACAATTGCATTCATTTCACACGCTAGTAAAGTAGTGCTCAAAATTCTCCAAGCCAGGCTTCAGCAATACGTGAACCATGAACTTCCAGATGTTCAAGCTGGTTTTAGAAAAGGCAGAGGAACCAGAGATCAAATTGCCAACATCCGCTGGATCATGGAAAAAGCAAGAGAGTTCCAGAAAAACATCTATTTCTGCTTTCTTGACTATGCCAAAGCCTTTGACTGTGTGGATCACCACAAACTGTGAAGAATTCTTCAAGAGATGGGAATACCAGACCACCTGACCTGCCTCCTGAGAAATCTGTATGCAGGTCAAGAAGCAACAGTTAGAACTGGACATGGAACAACAGACTGGTTCCAAATCAGGAAAGGAGTATGTCAAGGCTGTATATTGTCACCCTGCTTATTTAACTTATATGCAGAATACATCATGAGAAACAGTGGCCTGAATAAAGCACAAACTGGAATCAAGATTGCTGGGAGAAATATCAATAACCTTGGATATACAGGTGACACCACCCTTATGGCAGAAAGGGAAGAAGAACTAAAGAGCCTCTTGATGAAAGTGAAAGAGGAGGGTAAAAAAGTTGGCTTAAAGCTCAACATTCAGAAAACTAAAATCATGGCATCTGGTCCCATCACTTCATGGCAAATAGATAGGAAAACAGTGGCAAACTTTATTTTTTGGGGCTCCAAAATCACTGCAGATGGTGATTGCATCATGAAATTAAAAGACGCTTCTCCTTGGAAGAGAAGTTATGACCAACCTAGACAACATGTTAAAAAGCAGAAACATTACTTTACCAACAAAGGTCCATCTAGTCAAGCCTATGGTTTTTCCAGTAGTCATGTATGGATGTGAGAGTTGGACTATAAAGAAAGCTGAGCACCAAAGAACTGATGCTTTTGAATTGTGGTGTTGGAAAAGACTCTTGAGAGTCCCTTGGTCTGCAAGGAGATCTAACCAGTCCATCCTAAAGGAAATCAGTCCTGAATATTCATCAGAAGGACTGATATTGAAGCTGAAACTCCAGTACTTTAGCCACCTGATGTGAAGAACTGATTCCTTTGAAAAGACCCTGATGCTGGGAAAGACTGAAGGCAGGAGAAGAAGGGGATGACAGAGGATGAGATGGTTGGATGGCATCACCGACTCAATGGACATGAGTTTGAGTAAACTCTGGGAGCTGGTAATGGACAGGGAGGCCTGGTGTGCTGCAGTCCTTGGGAGCTGCAAAGAGTCGGACACGACTGAGCGACTGAACTGAACTGAACTGAACATTTACTAGATGTAGGTCAGTGTCCAGGCATCAGACTCATGTTGCAGTTAATTTTATATTCCTAAACTTATATTTTAAATGCATTTAAAGAATTTTTTCTGAGCAAAAATGAAATACATTTGCTGGTTGCAAACAATTCAATCCTTAGAAAAATATTTAACAAAAATATCAGAGATGACTTCTGTTGATAGTTCAAAGTAATTCCTACAATTTTTTTCTGTGGATTTATACATGCATAATATTGTCACAAAAACAGTAATAATATTTTTACAATTTTGAGGGGCAACTCTATAAATGAAATTGAATTATACTGTGCACCCTATTTTGCAATTTCTTTTTTTTCATGTAATGTATCTAAACTTTCAAGTGTAAAAGATCTTTCAAATAGTAAATATAAATTTCCCTCATTCTGTGTAATTGCTAGATCTTGTGTTTAGATATTCATAGAACCCTGTACTCTTACTTTGAATTACTTATTGCAGTTTTAATTTGAATTATTATTTATAAAATTGTAAGTTTTTTCCTGTCTCCCTAAGCAAGTTGTGCATCCCGTGAGTAACACACAGTATCTGAAACATACACACATAATGTCTATAGATGCTATGAGTGAATGCATGAATGGGTGGACGGTGGGCTTCTGTCCCAGGACTCTCTTTACAAAACCTGTGCTCTTGCCATATTTCATGCTGCCTCCCCTTCGTGGTTCTTGCAAATGTTTTGAGAATTTTTGTTTTCTTCTTATTTATGCTTACATTAGTTTCAGCTTTGTTTAGTATGTTGTAGGTCAATGTGCAGACAGAGAAATAAGCATTTTAGATATTCAGAAGTATAGGAATAATAATTACACAATGATAAACCTAATCAGCATTTTAAACCACTAAAGTCATTGGAGGCTGTGTGTGTGTGCTAAGTCACTGTAGTCCTGTTCAACTCTTTGTGACCTATGGACTGTAGCCTGCCAGGCTCCTCTGTCCATGGGGTTCTCCAGGCAAGAATACTGGAGTGGGTTGCCGTGCCCTCCTCCAGGGGATCTTCTGGACTGAGAGATCGGACCTGCCTCTCTTTCCTCTCCTGCATTGCAAGCAGGTTCTTTACCACTAGAGCCACCTGGGAAGCCCCCATTGGAGCTTTCTACTCTTCAGAATTAAAAAGACAATAATAAACATTCACAAAGCAGCTTTATTTCACTTTTCTGACATATTTCTTGGTCCAGTCTCTTTACTCATTCAAGAAGAAAAAGTTTCTAAACTAAAATAGTTATATAAATTAAATGATAAATGGCAGAGACTGATAGTTATCCCCCAATAGTTGTTCCCAGAGTTGTAGAAGGTCAGATTTGTGACCATTTGCAATGGACATTTTATTTCCAGCTTGCAAGCAGGCGTGGCCAGCAGCATACAAATGGAAGTGTTTTTTGGCAGTTTTTTAATTGATTAATTAATTAATTAATGGCTGCACTGGGTCTTCGTTGCTGCACACAGGCCTTCTCTAGTTGCAGAGAGCAGGGGTTAACTAACTCTCTGGTTGCAGTGCACAGGCTTCTCATTGCAGTGACTTGTTGCCGAGCACAGTCTCTTAAGTGCATGGGCTTTAGTAGTTGCAGCATGCAGGCTCAATAGTTTTGGCTTTCTGGCTTTAGAGCACAAGCCCAGCAGGTGGAGCACACAGGCTGCGACATGTAGAATTTTCCTGGAGCAGAGATGGAACCCATGTCCCCTGGGTTGGCAGGCAGATGCTTTATCCACTGCACCCCCAGGGAAGTTCCTCTTGTGGCAGTTTTCATGAGCATTCTTCAAAAGAGAGCAAGATGCAGGCCCCTTTACTCTTATCCCCTGAGCCTTCCCCTGTTTGCTCCACTGGAATGTGATGCTGCCATCTTAGACCAGGAGGTTGAAGCCCCGCAGTTCAGAATATCAAGATGAATGAGTTCTTGGCAATATGGGTCATAGTGCCAGTCATGAACCACTTCCTGGAATTTTCTATGAGGCAAAAACAAATTTCTCTCTTTATTAAGCTATTGTTTCTGTCATTTACTCCCAACGCTAATCTAAGCTAATCCAGATGCTGAATCTGGAATTTCCAAGAAATTCCCAATTTTATGACTTGTTATTTGACATATATAAAGAGCCCCCACCAAAAGCATTTCACCAAAGGAACTATATGTGACACTGCTGCTTATTTATTAAGAAAAAAATAAGGGCTAGAAAAGTTTCAATTAAGATTCCAGGTCCATTGTGCTTCATAAGAGACTGCATTTATATGCTAATTGACAAATAATAAAATAGAACACAAGGTCAGTAATAGCATGTCTTTGTATACAGCTCTGTTATTTGTTTCAAGATATTAATCTCATCTAATCCCTCAAAACCACTCATAGAGTAGGTGCATAGATGATAAAACTGAACCCCAGAAAGCATCATCTGTACAAGGTAACAGGACTAGAGAGTGGACTAGTTTCCTGGGTTTTAGTTCTTTATGCTTTTTATCATATTGTTTATCAATCTTGTCAAGCCTCATCATAAAGTATATTATTTTGCATTTTATTAACCAAGTTTGATAAATAATCTTTTTCATTTTCATTGCAGACTATAGGATGTCCTTTTCACATCCATATCTGCACAACTGAGAGGAGAGCATGAGCATCAGAAAAGATTTTTGTGTATTAGTAAAGTACTGCTTCTCTCTCCCTTTGGGAAGAAGGAGATATTGGAAGAAAGAGAAAATAAAGAATATATCTGATCTAAAACACTCTCTTGGTTCAAGAAAACAGTAGTACCAATTACCTATACTCTTGACCTAGCTAATGGGTAATGATGTATCATTTCCAATTCTTCAAAAAAAAATCAAGGAATCCTTTCATTGACCAAAGCAATATGAGTCTAACTGAAAAATCCACATGCATTAAAAAACCCAGTTGCTGATTGCAGCTTCATAGTTAGTTCAAGCTAATTTTTTTAGTGTGTAGTTTGCATTTGGGTTCATGCCCCAGTGAACTTAAATTTCAGTATTATTCAGTTTCCTGACACAACCTTAGTGAACAATATTTTGCTCCACTTCCTATGTAATTGATTAGGTAACTGCTCCATACTGCTTTTGCTGTAGCCTTAGCTCATCAGAAGGATAATCTATGTTTTAAAATAATATGACCTTGACCACTTCTCCAATGCATTTTAAAAAGAAACCATTTTGGGGGGTCTCTAATAGTTTCTTTTTTAGTTTGTCTGATTTTCTTATTGCATGGTTTGTTCCTTTTTGCTTGTGTGGAATACGGACTGAATGTTGATTACTGCGAGTTTGGATTCCTTCCAGGCATTAATTCTGGGACAAGTTCTCAGTCTGTTGGCACCAAAACCTACCTCTTGTGCTGTCCTACCCTTTCCTACCCACAATACGACATAACACCCACTCTTTTCCCACCATGTAATAGGAAGGATGGGAGCTCTTTTAAGAATATCTGTAAATGTAAGCACTCACAGATTTCTGGGTAAATATAAATAAGGCCCAGGGAACTTATTAAGGATAATAAAACTAGTTGCTGTACTATCTTTTTTTAAAGGAAATATTTTAAACCACTTCCTGGCAGTTCCATCATTAGAGTTGCCTCTAACTGAATGTTCTTTAACAGCCAATTCTTAGACAACTTCCTTTTCCTCTCTTACAGCATGTAACATTTTACTTAAATGACTTTTCCTGGTATAAATTACATTTGCTTTTCAGAGGACTGGGAGATGTAACTCATTGTAGGCCCCCTGTCTTTTGCTACCTCCCACTATTGATTTGAGAGTTCAGATTCCTAGTGTTTTCACTTTCATATTTCCAAGCTATGATAACCTAAGTATGGCAAAGCTTTGAAATGAAAGTTTGAAGTCCTGAATGTTACCAGATAACCTTGGCCAATCAGTGACCCCTACATTTTTCATTAGTAAAACATACATGTAATAACTAGCAGTCAATTGGTCTATATGTTTGTTTGGGCTTGTCTAACTAAAATCAGAGAAACGGTAATTAAATTCTAGTAATTAATGCTAAAAGAATTACAAAAGAAGGGATTTTCATCATTTAATTGACTTGGATTAAAAAAATGGAAGAACTATTCATGTGATAATGTTAGAAAAACATTATCACATGAATAGTTTGAAAAAACCAGCAACCTTTTCACTACTAGATTTTTTCTGAAATGTACCTCCAGAATTACAGTGATTTTCAACAGTTCTAAGAAAGTAGGCAAAATAAAGTCATAATTATATTTAATTTGTTAAGAACCAAAAGTAAATTATCCTCTTTTATGAACTCTTGATTCTTTCCCTGCCTTGCAGACCCAACTTAATTAGGCATAAAAACTCCTGTAATTATTTCATAATCCAACAGTTTCTACCTTCTCTGAACTGTTATATACCTCATGTATCTTATGACACTCATTTTAATTCTTCCTTATATGCAATGTTGTAATTATTCTCCAGAATTTAAAAAAAATGCTTTCCATCCTCTAAAGTGAATTTTAATTTGTTGGAAAAAAAATACTGTACAGTATCATTTACTCTGAAACTTTTATCTATTCACACAGAATAAATTTCGATAGATAAACTATGACTTAACAAGCTCTATAGTTCCTTGGCACTGGAATGTATAAACACAATTGTTGGGGCAATTCATATTAGTCTGTGAAGTAATTCATATTACTGTGAAGTAAATAAGAAAGTTATGATCAGTATCTCAAAATTATATACTATGTCCTTCAAAAGCAAATTTTGTCTTGACAAGCATAACATTCCATATAATCTACTGTAGATCCAAAGAATAAGAATCTTTGAATTATGGAGAGGGAGATAATAACTAAAGCTTTACAATCTTAATATTTTGCATTTTATTTTATTTTATTTTATTTTTTTGTATTTTTGTGATTTGTTACTTTTGCTCACCACTGTTTTTGAGGTTCTTCTGTTTATTAATGTATGTACCAGGAATTTATTCATGTTCATTGCTTTATGGTATCCCAAGACATGGCCATACCACAGTTTTTAAAAAGTTGTTTTAATGTTAATGAAAAAAATTTTTTTTGCTGTTTTTTTATTATTTTTTTTAAATTTTATTTTATTTTTAAACTTTATGTAATTGTATTAGTTTTGCCAAATATCAAAATGAATCTGCCACAGGTATACATGTGTTCCCCATCCTGGACCCTCCTCCCTCCTCCCTCCCCATACCATCCCTCTGGGTTGTCCCAGTGCACTAGCCCCAAGCATCCAGTATTGTGCATCGAACCTGGATGGCATCTCGTTTCTTACATGATATTTTATGTGTTTCAATGTCATTCTCCCAAATCTTCCCACCCTCTCCCTCTCCCACAGAGTCCATAAGACTGTTCTATACATCAGTGTACATACATACAATCTTAATATTTTGCATTTTATAATGTTCTATATTTTTCAAAATGTTTTCATGTATCTCATGGAGGTAGACACAAAACATACTTCAGTGCTGCAATATATCATTTAATAATGAATATTAGGTTTTAGATAAAATTCTTTAAGAGACAGTATAGAATGGTGGAAAATGAGAATCAAAATGCCTGAGTTTAAATCCTGGTTCTGATACAAGCTATGTGACCTTTGTCAAATGATTTAACTTCTCTGTATCTCATCTATAAACTATATATAATTATAATAATTGGTTGTAATAATTGAATTAATACATAAAAACACTTAGAATCATGCTTAGAACTTAAGTATAATTAAATAAGTATTTTCTTTTAATTACTATTTGGGAAAATTTTTTAATATATTATAGGAGGGGGTGACAAAGGATGAGATGGTTGGATGGCATCACCGATTCAATGGACATGAACTTGGGCAAACTCCGGGGGATGGTGAAGGACAGGGAAGCCTGGCGTGTTATATTCCACATGATCGCAAAGAGCTGGACATGACTTGGCAACTGAACAAGAACAACATTTCTAAAACAGTTGAATTCAGATTCTTTGCTATAAATTTTATATAAAAATAGATCAGCTGTAGTTGATAAAATGATTTCATTTGTCTAACTACAATGTGAGAAACATAGTTTTAATCACAGTGCCTTAAACTTTTCTATAAACTATTCCTCACCAAGCATATGGGACAATTTTTACTATATAGTTCACTTTCTATAGCTGTATAAATATTTACTGGAATGCATTCAAATTTGATCTCTTGTTTTGCTTGCTAAACTGTCTTGGGCAAGATTTTATTTGTCAGCTGAAACCTATAGAAGTAAATATATACATAAGTATGTGTATATATACATATCTATATGTACACATGTGTATATACCATATATATATATATATATATATATACCATCAAAATTCTGTTTTAGAAAAGATATGAAATCTCTCCAATGCCACACTGTTCCCCCCAAAATTATCCTTATAATCCCATTCTCCAGAGGTTTGTTACATATTCTCCATGGTTTTTATATAAGCATGTGATATGTCCATATGCATGCATATATGATACTTTTTTTTCCCATAAAATAAGGATTATGCCATTTGTAATAGGCTTTATGGTCTCTTATGTTTTTTTCATTAATATATCACATACATCTTACTATATTAATCCGTATAGATTTACCTTCGTCCTTTCCTTTCCATTTTTTGGTTAAAATTCAGAAGCATTTAAAGACATGTACAATTACATATGTAAATACATATATGCATAGTGAGCATCCAGACATCCACTACTCAGCTGGAGAAAAAGAACACTGCCAGTACATTGGAAATCCTATCAGTGCCTTTTACATGGTTGTGCTGGTTTTATGTCTCTGTGTGTGTGCTCAGTTACGTCAAGACTCTGTGACCCCATGGACTGTAGCCCACCAGGCTCCTCTGTCCATGGAATTCTCCAGGCAAGAATATCAGAGTGACTTGCCATTCCCTGCTCCAGGGGATCTTCCCAACCCAGGGAGCAAACCCAGGTCTCCTGCACTGCAGGCAGATTCTTACCGTCTGAGCTACCAGGGAAGCCTGGTTTCATGTCTACCCCTTCATTGAACCATTCACTTTTCAGGAGGTATATAAGCTGTTTTAAATTTTTGCTGTTACTAACACTGTTGTAATAACCACATTCTATTTTATTTTTACATTCTCATGAAATCATATCTATAGGTTGGATTCCTAGAAGTGGGATTACTAGGTAACAGGAACTGTACTTTTCAGATTTTAATAAGGAAAATTCATTTTTCAAAAATTTGCACAAACTTATACTTTCATCAAAACTTTAAAGCTTATTTTACCATATCTCACACTTGTCTAACAGTTGATATCAACCTTTAAAATTTTTCTAGTCTGATTAGAAAAATATCATATGTATTTTAATTTACATGTTTTAACTGGTGAAGTTCAGCATCCTTTTATATGTGTATTTTATTTTTGTACTTCTTTGGTGAATTACCTGTTTATACCCCAATCCCATTAGTCTATTGATTTGTATGTTTCCTTATTGATTTGTAGGAAATTTTAGTAAAGCAGATATAAATCATCTGTCTAAGTCAGAAGGATTATCTTTTGGGTGTGATTTAAAAGTTTTATTTTTTTTTTTTGTTCATCGTTTGAATGCATGAAGGCATATGTGCCTTGAAGCTTAAGAATGAATATCTAATAAACCATCTTTTCACACTTCCATTTTCTCACAATATTTTAACATCTCACAGCAAAGATTATTTAAAGAACATGGACTACTGAATCTAGAATTGTATTTGCCATTTTGAGTTTCCATTCCTCAAAACCCACCTGCATTTTAAGTCATGCATATTTGCACTTAATTATACATCATGAGAAATGCTGGGCTGGAAGAAGCACAAGCAGGAATCAAGATTGCCGGGAGAAATATCAATCACCTCAGATATGCAGATGACACCACCTTTATGGCAGAAAGTGAAGAGGAACTAAAAAGCCTCTTGATGAAAGTGAAAGAGGAGAGTGAAAAAGTTGGCTTAAAGTTCAACATTCAGAAAACTAAAATCATGGCATCTGGTCCCATCACTTCATGGCAAATAGATGGGAAAACAGGGGAAACAGTGTCAGACTTTATTTTTGGGGGCTCCAAAATCACTGCAGATGGTGACTGCAGCCATGAAATTAAAAGATGCTTGCTCCTTGGAAGAGAAGTTATGACCAACCTAGACAACATATTAAAAAGCAGAAACATTACTTTACCAACAAAGGTCCATCTAGTCAAGGCTTTGGTTTTTCCTGTGGTCATGTATGGATGTGAGAGTTGGACTATAAAGAAAGCTGAGCACCAAAGAACTGATGCTTTTGAACTGTGGTGTTGGAAAAGACTCTTGAGAGTCCCTTGGTCTGCAAGGAGGTCTAACCAGTCCATCCTAAAGGAAATCAGTCCTGAATATTCATTGGAAGGACTGATATTGAAGCTGAAACTCCAGTACTTTGGCCACCTGATGTGAATAACTGACTCCTTTGAAAAGACTCTGATGCTGGGAAAGACTGAAGGCAGGAGAAGAAGGGGATGACAGAGGATGAGATGGTTGGATGGCATCACCGACTCAATGGACATGAGTTTGAGTAAACTGTGGGAGTTGGTGATAGACAGGGAGGCCTGGTGTCACAAAGAGTCAGACACAACTGAGCGACTGAACTGAACTGATTTTCATTTTCATAGACAGAAGGTTAAAATGCTCATTGTTGGGAACCTTATAGTCTGAACTCTGAATTACTGTGTATGACATAAATAAGCTACAAGGATATATTATACTACACAGGGTATATAGCCAATATTTTATAATAACTATAAATGGAGTACAACCTTTAAAAATTATTAATCATCATGTTGTACCACAGAAACTTATATCAACTATACATCAACTAACCTAAAAAAAAAATTGTAGTCTTTGAAGACCATCTTAGAGTTGTGTATCTAGCTTTCCAAAGAGGCAATTTATTACTATACCAAATAAATCACTATATAGAAACTATATTCCTAAGTAAAGGGAAAATTACATTAATTAAAAGTTAAGACTTCAAATCACCTTTCTTTCTTAAAAGTTCTTATGTACACCTCTAACGACCTCTTGATATATTGTATTTCTGGGGTTCTTTTGTTAAGATAGAAACTTTGGATGTGATGGAAAGGTGATAAATATCTTAGGAAAGCTGACAATATCTAAAAATTACTTAAATACTCTGTTGTCGTTTAGTTGCTCAGTTATGTTCTATTGTTTCGCAACCCCCTGGACTGTAGCTCTCTAGGCTCATCTGTCCATGGGATTTTCTGGGCAAGAATGCTGGAGTGGTCTGCCATTTCCTTTTCCGTGGGACCTTCCTGGCCCAAGAATCAAACCTGTGTCTCCTGTGTCTCCTGCATTGCAGGTGGATTCTTTACCACTGGGCCTTTGGGGAAGCCCTTAAATAATCTATTGTTAATATAAATGAATATTGTTAATATAAATGCTCCTGTTAGAAAGAAAACTATGTTTTACTTTATTCTTACAAAAAATTTTAAAAAAGGACACACTCACTTTTGCAAAATGTATTAAATTAGAAGCATAGCTAACTTTCCCCTTTCCTTTCAAAAATTTAAAAAAATTTTTTTAAATTGAAGTATAGTTGATTTATGATGTTGAGCCAATCTCTGATTACCATTTTACATTTTAAATGTATGCATTATATATCTTTGAGAAGCAAAAGATCTCTCTTATTGGTAGCCTGTAGATAGAACAGATACTCTGTTATTTGAATTTTTAAAATTTCTAACTTGACTAAAATTTTATTTTGGCCTACTATCTATAGAAAAAAGAAAGTATAACATTTGAGAAGTAGAAAAAATATGATTTATAGTTTCTTGAGATTATAATATGCTTGAAGGTAATTTTTAAAAAATGTTTTAATATATTTAATGTTTTTAATATGTTAGAAAAGAAGTCTAGTCTCTATTTTTTTTACCCTCTGCTAATTGTATTCTGTTTGTTATTTAGTTCATATGCATGAAATAACTAAACCTTGGCAAAAGTTTTTAGCTGGGCTCAGCTTTTTGTAAGCCAAATGATTTTGAAAGAAGATGGGCATTCTTTAGCTCCAAAATGTTGACTGTGGATTCAGCAGCTACTAAGTAATAATAGACTACCCACTGACTTAAAGGTCAGAATCATAGAATGATTAGAACATCATGATTATGTGAAGAAAAAACATTGCATCATTTAGTGCCAAGTTTGAATTAGATTGTGTTCTGTGACCTACTTTTCTTAGATTCATTTGGTCTCTATGAATAAAACATGTACCAGAATTCTCTGGAAACTACTGGTCATTATTTAAAATTTGAAGGATTTAAAGAAATCATATATTAATGAATCTTACCTTCCTGACAATACTAACGATGGTTAATTTGTCAAAAACTATATGATGAAAAGAATGGGAAGCCCCAGAAGAACATTATAGTGTATAAAAACTAAGACAAATAATTTTACTGGAAGTCTTGATGTAGTCAAGTATTATAAACTTCACTGGTACTTATACAGGTTATAATGGTTGTGTTATTTTGTGTGTATACATATATATGCACACAAAACATAATACATATATATATAAGTGAATATATAGTTCAAATGCATAAAATTTATCTTTTTAGGATACAATTCAGTGGTTTTTAGTATATTCACAGTTGTACATCCTCACTAGTATTTAATTTCAGAACACTTTCATCACCCCAGAAAGAAACCCTGTACCATTAACAGTCACTCCCCAAAGCTGATTCTCTGATATAAGCCTTTGAATAGACTGACCAAGAAAGAGAGAAGACACAAATGCAGGTTTTAAAGGGATAGTAAGAAGATATCATTATCCTTATCATTGTTATTATGAACAACTTTGTCAATAAATTTGAAAATTTAGATGGAATGGACAAATGCCTAGGAAAACATAATTTACTAAAACTAAAGAAAGAGAAAAAATATGGAAATCTGAAGAATCTTATAACTGATACAGAAAATGAATCCCTCATTTCTGTCAGTGGTAGTATCTTTTATCTAACACCAAGCCAGAATTAAAGGGTGAGACTGCTTCCAGCCTGTGTCTTGCCTTTGCAGAAATCAGAAAAAGGCACTCTTTGCAAGTGTACATGCCAGGGGACAGGATTTTGTGAACTAAGTGTTGGATGTCAGCTCCCATGTGCCCTTGTCAGCTCACACACTCAGTAAACATGCTGTACAACTGTATGTGGCAGCCCGGCCTTGGCCTTCTCCCTTTTTTCTCCCTCCCCCACTTAGATTCAGTTAATTTACAAATACTGCCAAGTGCCTCCAAAGTATATCTTGCAACTGCTCTCTTCTTTTCCACTCATTCCACCTAAGCCTGGCCACCATCATGTCCCACCTTAACTCCTGTCGCCCTTCAATCTATTCTCCATACTACAGTTGAAGGGATCATTTTAAAACTTAAATAACATCAATCTCCTGCTTAAATTCTTCAGTGGCTTCCCTTTTCATTAAGAAAAAAACCCAGACTCTTTACTCTGAGCCACCAGGCTCGGCCTGATCTGATCCAGGCTGTGTTTCCAGCCTCAGCTTGGGCACTCACCTCTTCGCCCTCTCTGCTCTAGCCATGTTAATCTTTGTTGTTGTTGTTCAGTCGCTCGGTTGTGTTGACTCTTTACGACCCCGTGAACTGCATCACGTCAGGCTTCCCTGTTCTCCACTGTCTTCCAGAGTTTACTCAAGTTCAGGTCCATTGAGTCATGATGCTACCTTATTTCACTAGTTTTATTTCAGTTTAACTAATCTGTAAAGATCTTTCTTGCCTCAAGTTTTTGCATATGCCAGCCCTTCTTTTTTGGGACAGTAGAAATAACTGGCATTTGTTTTGCACTCGCTACATACTAGAGACTGTTCTAGGCGCCTTCTATATGCATGCATTTAATCCTCACAACAGCAGTATGGAATAGGTACTATCGTGTTCCATATTTTACAGATGAGGAAACAAAGATACAGAGAGGTTAAATAAATTGCCCAAATCCCCACAGTTTGTAATTAATGACACCAGGATGAGCTTTTCCACTGTGTGTAATGGCAGCCCCTTCTCATCCTCTAGGTCTTGGCACATCGACCCTATCCTTGGGGCAGCTGTCTCTGGCTACCGTATGTAAGGTACGTCTCATTGTAGGTCACCGTCTCAGCTGCTAGTCTGTGTACTTCATAGTACACACTATGACTTACTGTTATGGTTTTCATTGTTTTTCCCCTGTCTCTCTCATTAGAATATAAGCTCCACAAGGACAGGAACTTACTATGGAAGCATTAATGTGCTCGATTCTTTAAAATATAAAATAATGAAAAAGAATACTCTTTCAACATCTAGCACATTGCTTTGCCACAATAAGCCCTCAGTACACGCTACCAAAGCAATAAGAATAATATATCTTTCCTATTCAGATACTTATCTGCAGAAAATAATTAAATCTTTACAATTTAAAACTAAGTTAAAAAAAAAATACTACTGAAATTACTCCTCAACCAATTTAGATGTTTCCAGAAAAAAATCCTGCCTATGTTCAACTTACTGTAAGGATAACCAGACAGATAGTAAGGAATGTGTCTAAGTTGTCTTTTCATAAAAAGTCACTGTGAGGTTTTTTCTGATTCTGGATTAGATTCAATGGTGTTAGTAGTAACCGTTATTTCAATTAGTTAGGAAATATATCTAGTATTTTGTTTTTGGTTGAGTGACTTCATTTAATCTGATGTTCAGTTTGATTTCTTATCCAAAGTGGCAGAAATTAACTGACTAGTTGAAGCAAAGGGGATTTATTGAGAGGACGTCAGGCTCACAGGACGAATAGAAGACTAGAGAATGGGAAGCTTGTAAATGGACAGAAACCAAAAGGCCACTAGAGTTGAAAAGCCAGGAGCAGACCCACAGCCAGTGCTTTATCACTGGGTGGGCTGATCAGGGTGCCACCTCAATACTGCCCTTGACCCCTGTCCTTACATTTCTCATGAAATACAGAATACCATGATAATGCATTGGATTAACCTCGTTCATGTGCCAGGTTGCCAAAGTCTCAGTTCTGACATTTAAACTGCACACAGTTAATTTCCCAGAAGGAAACTGGAGATGTAAATGCTGGGAAGACAAAACCAAGAATGTCTTTTATATTTGCGTAGGAAAAACCAAAAGTGTGTGTTTTCATCTTTTTTTATTTTGGGATTGTAGAATTTTGTTAAAGACATAGACTTTATCCAAACACAGAGATTAGAACATTAGAAGGGACTTCATTCTTCCTCTAACCAGACTCTCTTATTTTAACATAGGCATTAAACAAGAAGAAAAAAAAAAACCCTGTGTACTCTCATTGAATAGCAAAATATATAATGAACATTGTGAGTAAGTTGTGGGTGACATGCGCTTCTCAGAATAAAAAGCCGGGAATGCATCCTTGATCTTGGCAGAAGTAGAGAGAGGTGTTTCATTCAGGTCATGATACAATCATATTTTCAACTACCAATGGCCTCTTCATATGGTTTTCCATATCCGTGAGTTTAATTTTGGACGTAATGAATTTGAACTCTTAACTCGGCATGTCTAAAACCAGACTCATCTCTTCCGCACTTGCTACATCTCCTGTTTTCCCAAACCAAAAACCCTGGACTCAAATATGACTATCCCATACTTCACCCCAGCATGCAGTCGTGTTACCAAATTCTGTCCAGTCTTCCTCCAAACTGCTTTTCAAATCTAATGACCTCTTCATCCCCTCTTACCAGTGTCTTGGTTTAAATTCATGACATCTGCATTTCTCACCACTGAACTTATCTTCCAGTTTTCATTAATTTTTCTAGGTCCCCCAGGCTTTCTGGTTGAGGCCATGGTTACAGTTCCAGCCATGTATCCCATTGCTTCTTCCCGTCTCACCTAACAACCTGATCTCAGTATATCCTGATTTTTCATGTGCCTCGGATTTTTATGGTGCTGATTTTTAATTTGTTAATTTTTCTACCTACTTCTATTACTCTTGTTTTCTTAGTTTGACTGCTAAACTTCTACTCCAACCTTCCAGACTTTGTTTCATTGAACTTTTCCTGAAGATCTTCCCATGCCGCCATCACTATCCCCAACTAAACTCAAGCATTTCCTCTGAACTCCATAACACTTGTACATACTTCTCTAGACTGCTTGCTTACTCTCATTATTTGTTCATGAGTCTGTTTCTCCTTTCAGATTGGGAGCAGGGACTGTGGTTCATTCACAGTTGTGTTTTCTCACCACATTCATTTAGTGTCTGGTATACAATGGCACCCCACTCCAGTAACTCTTGCCTGGAAAATCCCATGGACGGAGGAGCCTGGTAGGCTGCAGTCCATGGGGTCGCTAAGAGTCGGACACGACTGAGCGACTTCACTTTCAACCCACTCCAGTGTTCTCGCCTGGAGAATCCCAGGGACCGGGGAGCCTGGTGGGCTGCCGTCTATGGGGTCGCGCAGAGTCGGACACGACTAACGCAACAGCAGCAGCAGCATACCATAGGCAGCAAAACACGTTTCTTTAGTAAATGAATGGAGCATGCCTCACTGAATGAAACCCCTGGATGAAAATGAGGCCCGTAGGAAACTCTAGAAGTTGATAAAGTACACATTCATCCTGACCCTGTTATGCCTGTTACCCCAGTCATGTAGCTATGCCCAAGGGGAAGAACTTCTGGAAAGCAGCCCTCATCACACCTCAAGTACTGGGCCCTCTTCTTTCTTGCCCTCCGTAATTCTTGTTACCTTATTGCATTTATCTAGGATGCAAACTGCCTTTAGCTCCCATTTCTAGATTGCAACTTGTCTTAAAGTCTTAGCAATGGTCTTGGTTCAGTTCCGAATCTCAGTGTTTGCCCTTACAGAACTTATTCTATCTCCTCCATGCTTTTCCAAGAGATTACACCATTGCATGATCCTTTGACCCCTGGACCATGCCTCAGTGCCGGCCCTCGTGATCCACATTGCTTTTGGGACTAAAGATAAGGACATTTTAGGCAATGCCAAAATGAGTATCAGTTTAATTTCAAGGGAAAAAAAAAAAAAAGAGGGTCATGGGACAGAGTCCAGAGTGCAACTTGGCCAATTTTATCTAGAAGCATGCCTTTGTTTTAAAGCCACTTATCATAGTCTTGTGTATACTTATCACTTGTATTCACACACTCTCACATTCTTCTGTTCATTTATTCCTTTGAGCACTTACTGAACTCAATCACTATGTTAGGCTCTGGGATAAAATGATATGAGAACAAAGATATTTTCCCTGCTCTTCAGATTGCCTATAATCTGGGAGTAAGAGACAGTGCCATGAATGATAATTATAAATAATAAAACAAACGTGCCTATATAAATAATCACAGGGACCTCCCTGGCGGTCCAGTGGTTAAGATTTTGCCTTCCAATGCAGGGGGTACAGTTTCAATCCCTGGTAGGGGAACTAGGATCCCACATGCTTCATGGCCAAAAAAGCCAAAACATAAAAACAGAAGCAATATTGTAACAAATTCAATAAAGACTAAAAATATTCCACATCAAAAAAAAAAAAAAAAAAAAAACAAACTCTGTGCTTCCAATGCAGGGGGCACAAGTTCAATCCCTGTTCCAGAAATGACGATCCTATGTGTTGCTTGGCAGAGACCAAACAAACAAACAAAAAAGAGGTTCAATAGCAGCAGAGGAGAGGAGGTCTGCAATCTTAAACTTGGTAAGCAGTACCTGACTAAACCCTGAAATAATAAATATTTCATGCAATGCTTTCCATAACCTGCCCACTCTATCTTTTCCAATTTTATTTCTTTATGCAATTATAAACTCCAACCATATGTGAGACTACTATGGAAAATGTTCATCAGGAATTTTAAACAATTTTTATTTGGGGGAGGGTCATTTTCTCATAGTTAAATGTATACCAAATGCTGCTATGGCAGCAGCTTGTACATTCTACAGTCTTGTAATCCAAGGTCATGAGGTACATGATTTTTTTTAGGGAGGAAATTTGATAGGATACCTTTGTATTAAATATAGTCAATCTTCTACCAGCACTATGCATAATCCCAAATGGCAAATAATCTAAATTTTGTTTCACAGATAATTTAAAAATTGTGCATAGATTTAGAATGCATTTTTTGTTTTTCTACTTTACCATCTGTCATAGGAGGTATACCCCATAGGTTTCCCCTTTTTAAAGCTGTCAACATTTAAACTGTTAAATTAATGACAGTGTTGATAGGTTTCTGATGGATTATGAGGAAGGAAACTGTCTAAGAGCTAAAATTTGTCTTGCATGATCCCCACATGAATTACCAAATATATATATATATATATATATATATATAGCTGTTTTGATTGTTCTCATGTGTGCGTGTCTGGATATATGTAGTCAAGATGTGAACAACTTGCAGAAAAATAACCTCTTACCAAATAAATTTACAGTACATGCAATAGCAGTGTTCATAAGTGTGTCTTAGAACCGACCTTTGGGTGGAGTTATATCACTGCCAACGGTTCAGATGTTGTGGTTTATTCTAACACTTACTGTCACTTTGAACGATTAAAGTTGTTTGATCCAACATTAGAAGACTGCATTTCACGAGAATCAAGACAACATATACTCTAGCTGTCTGGGCCAGCAGCATGCGTCAGACCACAGACAGATTGCCAGCCATTTCTTTCCGGTTCCTGTTTTTGTCTGAAAAATGGCAATGTTGGGAATTGAAAAAATAGTTGTAAAAGCACTTAAATGTGATTCGGTATAATCAAGGTAAAGAAAAGCATACTTTGTTCCGTCCTCAAATATGCAAGTGTATACAGTATTACTTCCTTTCTAAAAGAAATTTAATTATGTATGATGAACTGGCAGTTACTGCCTCTCCCGCTGTGGATGACAAGCACGCTCTAGTTTCCCTTTGCCTGAGATGCTCTCCTTGGTAACTCACTGCACTGCTACCTCTATGTCCTCATTTTAATCTCATGCTTCACCAAATGCAATCTGACCCTGCTCTCAAAACGCTGCTTAATCAAAACTTGCCAGTCTCCCAACCCCATTTGCCACTTTCAGGTCATCATTCTATCCACGTTTTTCTGAAGTCTTCAACATCACCTAGTTAAGCACTCTTCCCTGGACTATTAAACCTCAAGTATCTTTCAGTCCTCTTTTCCCCCTTTCTCTCTGACTCTCAAATTATATTTGTGCTTAGAGCATTTCTCAAGTTCCTGCCTTTGACACTCTTCTTTCCTTCCTCTACATGATCAATTGACAATCTTATTTTTTTCACAGCTTTTTTTTTTAAACCCTGAAAAAAACTTGTAAGTGATAAATGTGCATTATAACAATACAAAGAACGCAATGGACTATTCAGTAAAATATTAGTTGTCTTCCCCCATACATTTTTTTCTGTATATTTATATATGTCTATATGTGTGTTACTTTTCTGTCTATAATATATTCATACATATATGTATTTTCATGTCTATTTTGTTATGGAAGTTGAATCATATTAAATATTGTTCTACAACTTGCATTTTTTTCTTTACAACAAATCATGAATATCTTTCCTAATTGATGCATGTGTGCTGTGCTTAGTTGCTCAGTCATGTCTGACTCTTTGCAGCTCTATGGACTGTAGCCCACCAGGCTCCTCTGTCCATGAGGATTCTCCAGGAGTGGATTGCCATGACCTCCTCCAGGAGATCTTCCCAACCCAGGGATCGAACTCAGGTCTCCCACATTGCAAGCAGATTCTTTACCATCTGAGCTGCCAGGGAGCCCAATTGATACATATGGAGCTATCTAATCCTTTAAAAGGCTTCAAAATATTTCACAGTATGGAAGTATCATACTTCTGAACTCCATAGGGACATATCCACACAGTTATTCTACCAGCTAATTAAATGCAACAACAAAAAATTATAATTGTTGTATTAACAACTGTTGTATTTAACAAAAAATTGTATTAACAATTACAATTGTTAATTGTGTATTTCTACATTGTATTCCATACTTTGGCCAGTAGTGTCATCCTCCTTCTGAGTGTGTAACTTGAGCACTAACACTGATATTACCCCTAAATCACAGACATAAATTTCACTGTTTACAGAAACATCCCCCTGGGTATGCCAGAGATGCTTCAGGTGCGGCATACCCCAAATGGACTCTTCATTTAGTGGCACAGCTCTGCCTCAGAGTTGGTTGTTTCACATCCCATGTCACTGAATTTGTCCAATGGTATTACCTCAATATCTCTTTATTTCATTCTACCTAGCCTTCTCTCATCACTATCTTAGACTTCACAATCTTTCATCCAACCTGCTTTCATCCAACAGACTCTGCCATTACCGTTCTCTCTTCACACCTACCCACCTTCTCTTCCCTCCTGCCAATCCATTCACCAAGCTTTCATCAACATGCTTCCCATCTTCTCTTTTCTGATGGGTAAATCTACCAGCTGACACACAGCTTAATAGCTTAACTGACTCCCATCTACACACAGAATAAAGTTCATGCTCTTTAGCTTACAATGCAGAGATTTTTATCCCCTGTCCACCTCTCCAATCTCATTTCCCATTAGTTCCAAGTTCCCTGTTGCAATCTGCTTTTGCAAAATACTCACACACATATATACACATACAAACACACACGGGGGGAGAAGTTTTTTGAGACCTCCACATACTTAAAAAGTTTAATTCCTCTGTGTGAGATAGGCTCTGCACCTCTTTACCTTGAAAACTCCTATTTGTTCTTCAAAGTCCTGCTCAACCACCACCACCATTTGCTCAATGGAGTCTTCCCTCATTCTCCCCAGACACAATTACATTTCTTTGTAATTTGTAAACTTTGTTTACACATTATTTTGTAAAATATTGCATATTATTTTATTTGTATATATTGTTTATCTATTCACCTTATGTCACCCCTAGTCTTTGATAGTAGGGACAAGATATTAATTTACATTTATATATTTAATATCTATCACACTAGGGCACATAGTAAGTACTCAGTAAATTTTTATCAGGGTAAATTATGTAAGGATTTTATTTCTTTGTCTTCCTCAGCATCTACATCCAACTAGATAACATCTCTTTACAATGTCACCTCCTCAGTTATATTGTGTCTGTTTCATCTCTTTGCTTTCCCACAGCCATTTGCATAGTACAGGAACCCATCCCCTTTCCCACATGCATTCAGCAGCACCTGTTAAATATGTGTGACCCAGGGAGTATGACATTATGGAAAACATGGCGCCTAGCCTGGAGATGCTTGTGACAACTCAGCAGACAGACAAATAAACCAATCACTGAAGTAACTTCACCACTGGTTTTGCCACCATATTCTTCCTTTAATCTTGTGTACCCTTCACAGTTCCATCAGAGTACTCCTCATAACTCTGAATCATATTACTTTTGAGCTCAAAATCCAGTAGCTTTATATTTATCACAGAGTAAAGATTCACCATTTAGATGAGCATTCAAGACTCTATGCTTTTTCCATCCTACTCCACATCTCTCCTTTCCCCTCCACTTCCTGATTCTGCCCATTCACCAGAGATTAATTCAAATTATGTCTTTTCCTTAGAAAAAAAGCCTTTGACTATGTAGACCACAACAAACTGTGGAAAATTCTTCAAGAAATGGGAATACCAGACCATCTGACCTGCCTCCTGAGAAATCTGTATGCAGGTCAAGAAGCAACAGTTAGAACCAGATATGGAACAATGGACTGGTTCTAAATATGGAAAGGAGTATGTCAAGGTTGTATTGTCACCCTGCTTATTTAACTTATATGCAAAGTATATCATGCGAAATGCCAGACTGGATGAAGCACAAGCTGGAATCAAGATTTCCAGGAGAAATATCAATAACCTCAGATATGCAGATGACACCACCCTTATGGCAGAAAGCAAAGAAGCACTAAAGAGCCTCTTGATGAAAGTGAAAGAGGAGAGTGAAAAAGTTGGCTTAAAATTCAGCATTCAGAAAACTAAGATCATGGCATCTGGTCCCATTATTTCATGGCAAATAGATGAGGAAACAATGGAAACAGTTACAGACTTTATTTTGGGGGGCTCCAAAATCACTGTAGTTGGTGACTGCAGTCATGAAATTAAAAGACACTTGTTCCTTGGAAGAAAGACTATGACCAACCTAGACAGAATATTAATAAGCAGAAACTTTACTTTGCCAACAAAGGTCCATCTAGTTAGAGTTCTGGTTTTTCCAGTAGTCATGTATGGATGTTAGAGTTGGACTGTAAAGAAAGCTGAGTGCCAAAGAACTGATGTTTTTGAACTGTGGTGTTGGAGAAGGCTCTCAAGAGTCTCTTGGACTACAAGGAGATCAAACCAGTCCATCCTAAAGGAAATCAATCCTGAATATTCATTGGAAGGACTGATGCTGAAGCTGAAACTCCAATACTTTGGCCACCTGATGTGAAGAACTGACTCACTGGAAAAGACCCTGATGCTGGAAAAGATTGAAGGCAGGAAGAGAAGGGGATGATAGAGGATGAGATGGTTGGAGGGCATCACCGACTCCATGGACATGAGTTTGAACAAGCTTTGGGAGTTGGAGATGGACAGGGAAGCTGGGTGTGCTTGCATTCCATGGAGTCTCAAAGAGTCAGATACGACTGAGTGACTGAACTGACTGATATGTTTTTCATGAAGTCTGCTAGGATCCTTCTAGGAATAATTAGCATGGCACTTCTTCTTTGTTGCAACATTAATGTGAATCCTTCTTTGTGTTATAATTATTTATTATAAATCTATCCCCATTATTGAATGGGGCAGTAATAAGATTTGAAAGGCTTTTTCCTTTCTTGCTTCACAAAATTAATACCAACAGAAATACAGTGAGCTTTTGAATTTGAAGCTTATTTCTTATTCAATTTGAAGATTTTTTCACTCTCCTCGTTTACACAGTTCGCAGTGATATTTCTGCCTAAGAACTTTACAGAATCAAATGCCATGAAGGCAAATTTTATTTTTTATAAAGGATATGATTATTTTATAAAATAAAGTCACACCAAATTTAGCCAATGATCTAGAAAGGATATTATTGCCTAGAGCCACAGTGAAATCACAAAGCAGCCAACCTTCATTAATGAAGAAATTATTGTAGTGTGATAATCTCAAATGCAAGATAGTATTACAATCTATCTGTATCACACTTGCCAAAATGAATTAATATTGCTTAGTCTTTTGATTAAAAGATCAAAGATTTTTAATCGTGTCTTTGCACATTTTGCATGTGATCCACTGAATCCGGTAATAAGTGATAACAAACCTATCATTTATGTAAATGTTCAGAAGCTTGGCAGTAAGGAAGCTTGGATTAGCTCTTATGGAGGAATGAAGAGTGCAAATATGTAATCTTTTCACATGCTTGCAGGGAAGGATAATTCTTTTTTTTTTTTTCTCCAGTTGAGAGCCCTTTACTGATACAAAAGTGATTGTATGTTGCTTTTCCATCTTTATTTGATACATTGGCCTACAGGCCAGGTTACTGAAAAGAGTCACTGTGAAGCTTAAGTATAAACATGAAGAGCTATAGGTGAATTATACGACAGAGAAGAGTTTGCTATGCTTACGACAGTTAAAATTAAATGTTATTCATTAAGATATACTACATTTTTAACTATTAGAGATCAAATTTTCTTTCAAGATGTGTTTTTTTTTTAAATTAATATTTTCTTCTATTTCTATTTTATTTAGAGGCAGTTTAGCTGTTGTGAGGAAAAGAACTTGGAGTCCGATTAAACTTCAATGTTAATTCTGGCTCTGGCACTTACTAACACTGTGACTTTGGGCAAAATACTTACATTCTCTTGACTTGAGTTTCCTCATTTGTGAAGCCTGAAAGGATTGTGAGGATTAAATTAGATAAAGTATGTAAAGCGTCTGGCGCAGCACTTGGCCTGTGATAGGCCATCCCGAGTGACGATCACTAGTATTACCAGCAGCAGCAGCACTGGACTGTGTTCCCTAAACTTTATCTTTTTTGTTATTGTGAACTGGGGAATGGAAAAACCTAGGCTCAGAGTCTGAATTTTTAGGTCTGGCTTTGCCTGTGTTACCAATCTTTTAGGACTTTATAGTTTGTTACTCTGTCTAGCACCTATGTCATATGGGGTTGTCATGATTATGTAGATAACATTCCCAAGGTCATTTTAGTTATGTTTTAAGTTGTAAATATAGTTCACACAGTGTGGAATGTGGAAGTATAAGTACCCTTTCCTGCTCATCTGTAATCCCACTGCTCAGAGAGGATCACTTCCATCTCTTCTCAAAACATATATATGCATACATATTTTTGACCAAAATGAGATCATATATATGACATGTATTCACCATTATATCATACAGTACAGTTTCACTGCCCTAAAAATGTTCTGTGCTCTGCCTGTTCATATCCCTC
The DNA here is from genome assembly GCF_029378745.1 of Bos indicus. Taxonomy (NCBI): domain Eukaryota; kingdom Metazoa; phylum Chordata; class Mammalia; order Artiodactyla; family Bovidae; genus Bos; species Bos indicus. The sequence goes on along the minus strand of NC_091762.1, from coordinate 42,582,883 downwards.
CCCCAACCCCTGAAAACCATTAATAACCACTAATCGCTATATTTTTACTTTTTCTAGAATATCATACTATTGAAATAATATAGTATGTAATCGTTATAGACTGACTTCTTTCACTTGGACATATACATTTAAACTTCCTCCATAGCTTTTCAAAGCTTATTAGCTCATTTCCTTTTAATGCTGAATAATATTCCATTGTTTGATGTACCACAGTTTCTTTATCCATCACCTCCTGAAGGACATCTTGGTTGTTTCCAGGTCTTAACAATTATGGGTAAAGCTGCCATAAACATCTATGTGCAGGTTTCTGTGTGGATATAACTTTTCAACTCCTTTGGGTAAATACCAAGGAGCTCAATTGCTGGATCATATTGTAAGAATTTATTTAGTTTAGTAAGAAACTGTCAAACTATCTTTCAACGTGAATATACTGTCTTGCACCAGCAATAAATGAGAGTTTCTGTCGTTCTGTATCCTCACCAGCATTTGGTGGTGTTGGTGCTGTGGATTTGGACTGTCCTAATAGGCACCAAAGAATGCTCAAACTACCGCACAATTGCACTCATCTCACATGCTAGTAAAGTAATGCTCAAAATTCTCCAAGCCAGGCTTCAGCAATACATGAACCATGAACTTCCAGATGTTCAAGCTGGTTTTAGAAAAGGCAGAGGAACCAGAGATCAAATTGCCAACATCTGCTGGATCATGGAAAAAGCAAGAGAGTTCCAGAAAAACATCTATTTCTGCTTTATTGACTATGCCAAAGCCTTTGACTGTGTGGATCACAATAAACTGTGGAAAATTCTGAAAGAGATGGGAATACCAGACCACCTGACCTGCCTCTTGAGAAATCTGTATGCAGGTCAGGAAGCAACAGTTAGAACTGGACATGGAACAACGGACTGGTTCCAAATAGGAAAAGGAGTACGTCAAGGCTGTATATTGTCACCCTGTTTATTTAACTTATATGCAGAGTACATCATGAGAAACACTGGACTGGAAGAAGCACAAGCTGAAATCAAGATTGCCAGGAGAAATATCAATAACCTCAGATATGCAGATGACACCACCCTTATGGCAGAAAGTGAAGAGGCACTAAAGAGCCTTTTGATGAAGGTGAAAGAGGAGAGTGAAAAAGTTGGCTTAAAACTTGACATTCAGAAAATGAAGATCATGGCCTCTGGTCCCATCACTTCATGGGAAATAGATGGGGAAACAGTGGCAACAGTGTCAGACTTCATTTTTGGGGGCTCCAAAATCACTGCAGATGGTGATTGCAGCCATGAAATTAAAAGACGCTTACTCCTTGGAAGGAAAGTTATGACCAACCTAGATAGCATATTCAAAAGCAGAGACATTATTTTGCCAACAAAGGTCCGTCTAGTCAAGGCTATGGTTTTTCCTGTGGTCATGTATGGATGTGAGAGTTGGACTGTGAAGAAAGCTGAGTGCAGAAGAATTGATGCTTCTGAAGTGTGGTGTTGGAGAAGACTCTTGAGAGTCCCTTGGACTGCCAGGAGATCCAACCAGTCCATTCTGAAGGAGCTCAGCCCTGGGATTTCTTTGGAAGGAATGATGCTAAAGCTGAAACTCCAGTACTTTGGCCACCTCATGAGAAGAGTTGACTCATTGGAAAAGACTCTGATGCTGGGAGGGATTGGGGGCAGGGGGAGAAGGGGACAACAGAGGCTGAGATGGCTGGATGGCATCACTGACTCGAGGCCGTGAGTCTGAGTGAATTCTGGGAGTTGGTGATGGACAGGGAGGCCTGGCGTGCTGCGATTCATGGGGTCGCAAAGAGTCAGACACGACTGAGCGACTGGACTGAACTGAACTGAACTGAATACGTGCATAGTGGGCCATTAGAATGTTGATTGCAAGGTTTATCATCTAATTTGGGGTTAGTGCTCTGTTATTCAAATTTTCTTTTATGTCTTTAAGTGGAGCTTTATCATTTTTGTGTGTAAATCCTATATATTTTTGTGAAATTTCTTTCTGTTTATTTATATATGTCTACTATCATCAATAACACAATTTCATTTGCATTTTCTAAGTTATCTTTTGTGTCTGACAGTTATTGTTTTTATATATTTCTTTTGTTCTGATTATCTTACTGATCTCCAATTACAGATGACACGATATAATCAAAATAATAACTAAATCTCTTCCTATGGAAACTTATACTTCTTATCTGTGTGCATTCTTGAGAACCTCTGAGACTACAGACTCTTCTTTCATCCATCTGGCGTGAATTCAGCTCTGTCCATTTTAGCTGCGATCCTCAAATCTATGGTGCATTCCATGCTTCTCGCCAGAACTTGAGACTCATTTATTTACCCATTCAACAAATATTTATTGAGCGGTTATTGTGAACTAGACCCTGTTCCAGATATATCTCTGGGATAGTAAAACAACTTAATTCCTAAAAAGGAATGTTCTGCTTAGAATAGCACTGCTGTTTTGTTATTATAATGTTTACATTTTGAAAGATAATGCATTTGATTACAAAGAACTTACAGTTTCTCAAATAGTTCATATTTGTAAAATCATGCCCAAACCACATTTAACTAGCATCTTAGAATGTGTTTTGAGGCCCTTACTACTCATTTGATCCTGGAAACATGTGACCCTTTTTCACATGTTTCCATTTCAAATTTGTGGTCAAGCACTCTAAAATGTAAATGCTGTTTTATCAAAAGGCTGTATGATGTTAACTGTCATGAGGATTTAATTCAATGATCACAAATAAATGTGATAAATCTTTTACTTGCATGGTTAACCATAAGATTTTAAGTTGAAGATTAAATTCTATCTTTTATATTTTTCCACTGGGTTGCTTCGATGGTTCATCTATAGTCAGGTGATTAGCTCAACTTCATACCTCTAACAGCATTATTTTAGAAATAGCATTACTAGTGGGGGAAAAAAAAAATCCCAAGAGTTTAGGAAGGAAGAGGTCATCTAAGAAGTTTCTAATAATAGAAAGACAAGTTGTTTATAAGCTACTTTGGTTATTCTGTAAGGAGAGAGAGTCAAAAGACAAAGGTTTAAATATCAGATCTACAGGGAACATGACTTGGGGGAAAGTTACAGCTTTTTTCTTCAGGTATGAGATGAGAGGAAGTGTATTTGCTCTTCTACTTCAGAGCAATGTCAGGAAAATAAAACATGAAAAACCTTAAAATCTGTTTGTTATTGCATAATGTTAGGAAAGGTCACCAGTTTCAACCTACTTTTCAATGCAAGAGAGCCCATTTTCAGTTTTTCTAACAGGAAGACAGATATCTAGTCTCTGCTATGCATTACCAAAATCAAAAGTTATAAAGGAAATACAATATTAAGAAGGATAATTATTAATATGTTTGTGCATGCTCAGTCATTTCTGACTCTTTGTGACCCCATGAACTGTAGCCCACCAGACTCCTCTATCCATGGGATTTTCCTGGAAAGAATATTGGAGTCAGTTGCCATTTCTTTCCCCAGGGGATCTTCCCAACCCAGGAACTGAACTGTCTCCTGTGTCTCCTGCATTGGCAGGCAGATTCTTGACTGCTGAGCCACAAGGGAAGCCCACTTTAACATACGCTAATGATAAAAGCTGAAATGGAGGAAATCGTCTTGATTATCAGTTATTTCTTTATAATAAGATACTTGAAGGGTTCATGGAATTTTCTAATGTCAAATCCTCTGGAGACAAAGCCAAGTGACATAGAAAATACAAATAACATAATATATTTAAACTGAGTCCTAGTTATTGTATGCTTAGAAATATTTCTTTGCCAAATAAAGAGATTGATTTTTTGATTTTTAAAATAACTCTGTGTTACTTTAGCAAGTATAAAAATTTTCTATTCCAATGTAACTCAGAGAAAAAGTAAAAGGATTTTGAAAACAAAATATTTGCCGTCAGTGGAAGTATCAATACATCAGAGTTTTGCTTTATGTTCTCAAAATGAAAAAAAAAAACAAACCCACCAAACATTCCAAGTACTATCATGTAGAGAAAATGCTTAAAGTACTAAAGGTATTAATCATGGCAAGGCTCACCTGTTACATATTGACTGAGTCTATCAGAGAAATGGGAGTATGGAACGTGTAGTATTTCCATCATGGAAACTATTTAAAATGGGAGGCATGAGATGCACAGAAGAAAAACTTTTTCTTGTTTCAACATCACTAATATCATTCTTCCTAGACATCAATCAATAAATAAAATACACAGCATGTTGAATGTAAATGAGTTTTTCATTTTATTCACAACTGAATAAACAAACAAAAGGCTGCATTCCAACTAGGTTGTCTCCTTAAAAACGTTTATTTTGTATTCCTTAAAATGCTTTTGTGCAAGGAAGATTTGCCTAATTTCGTAACTTGTTTCTACCTCTTGGCTCATATGAAGTACCCTCCCCCCAACCCAGTGCTTTCCTTCCTTTTGGTGACCAAAAGTTATCAAATACCATCAGTTGTTAGTGAATAGAGTCTAAAATATTGTATTTTCTTAAAATTATGCACATTTTCTTTATTTTTTTTTCTAATTTTATTTTATTTTTAAATTTTACATAATTGTATTAGTTTTGCCAAATATCAAAATGAATCCGCCACAGGTATACATGTGTTCCCCATCCCGAACCCTCCTCCCTCCTCCCTCCCCATACCATCCCTCTGGGCCGTCCCAGTGCACCAGCCCCAAGCATCCAGCAACATGCATCGAACCTGGACTGGCAACTCATTTCCTACATGATATTTTACATGTTTCATTGCCATTCTCCCACATCTTCCCACCCTCTCCCTCTCCCACAGAGTCCATAAGACTGTTCTATACATCAGTGTCTCTTTTGCTGTCTCGTACACCGGGTTATTGTTACCATCTTTCTAAATTCCATATATATGCGTTAGTATACTGTATTTATGTTTTTCCTTCTGGCTTACTTCACTCTGTATAATAGGCTCCAGTTTCATCCACCTCATTAGAACTGATTCAAATGTATTCTTTTTAATGGCTGAGTAATACTCCATTGTGTATATGTACCACAGCTTTCTTATCCATTCATCTGCTGATGGACATCTAGGTTGCTTCCATGTCTTGGCTATTATAAACAGTGCTGCGATGAACATTGGGGTACACGTGTCTCTTTCCCTTCTGGTTTCCTCAGTGTGTATTGAAAGCATTTCCTCTAAAGTCAGGAACAAGACAAGGGTGCCCACTTTCACCATTACTATTCAACATAGTTTTGGAAGTTTTGGCCACAGCAATCAGAGCAGAAAAAGAAATAAAAGGAATCCAAATTGGAAAAGAAGAAGTAAAACTCTCACTATTTGCAGATGACACGATGCTCTACATAGAAAACCCTAAAGAGTCCACCAGAAAATTACTAGAAATAATCAATGACTATAGTAAAGTTGCAGGATATAAAATCAACACACAGAAATCCCTTGCATTCCTATACACTAATAATGAGAAAACAGAAAGAGAAATTAAGGAAACAATTCCATTCACCATTGCAACGGAAAGAATAAAATACTTAGGAATATATCTACCTAAAGAAACTAAAGACCTATATATAGAAAACTATAAAACACTGGTGAAAGAAATCAAAGAGGACACTAATAGATGGAGAAATATACCATGTTCATGGATTGGAAGAATCAATATAGTGAAAATGAGTATACTACCCAAAGCAATTTATAGATTCAACGCAATCCCTATCAAGCTACCAACAGTATTCTTCACAGAGCTAGAACAAATAATTTCACAATTTGTATGGAAATACAAAAAACCTCGAATAGCCAAAGCGATCTTGAGAAAGAAGAATGGAACTGAAGGAATCAACCTACCTGACTTCAGGCTCTACTACAAAGCCACAGTTATCAAGACAGTATGGTACTGGCACAAAGACAGAAATATTGATCAATGGAATAAAATAGAAAGCCCAGAGATAAATCCACGCACATATGGACACCTTATCTTCGACAAAGGAGGCAAGAATATACAATGGATTAAAGACAATCTCTTTAACAAGTGGTGCTGGGAAATCTGGTCAACCACTTGTAAAAGAATGAAACTGGACCACTTTCTAACACCATACACAAAAATAAACTCAAAATGGATTAAAGATCTAAACGTAAGACCAGAAACTATAAAACTCCTAGAGGAGAACATAGGCAAAACACTCTCTGACATACAGCACATTTTCTTTAGAGCATTTACTAAAAACTATCCTGCGTTCTTAGAAAAAAGTGATGAATCTTTATCACTTCTTACAATGGTTTCAGAGAAATAAACTGGAAATTTCTTAACTGCTTTTTCTTTTCAGATGAAATACATCCTGTCTGAAACAGAATCAGCAACAAACTAAAAGCAAGAGCTTCAGGATGACTGAATTTAAAACTATTTTTTAAAAAAGGTAGTTCTGAACATATCAGATGATAGGCTTCAGTATAGAAAACCCCCTCAAGGTGATGTGGTAAGCCACAATAGCTTTTAAAATACCTGTTAAACAGAAAGCTGTGGCTCAGGGTAGTGGTCAGTGTCTGCGGAATTAGAAATTCTTAGAGTTTCAAATAATCAAATCACAGAATTGGTGAGAACGAGTATTTCTATATGGCAACTCAGTTTGTAGAATTTTACAGCTGTATGGTGAAAGAAAAATACTTTAATAGTCACTTTAAAGAAATTGTGACTCTATATACTTTGGCAGAAACAGTAGGGAACTTAAATTGCGTGAAGTTTAGTCCCCTTGGTGCTAGTTCCCTGAGAATGAGACAATGCAGTGACCATCATCATGGAGGAGGTCCCAGGCTGATCCCTGTGGGTTTGGGAGCAGCTGCTGTTCCCTCACTTTCTTCCAGGCTTCAAGTTGTCACTGACTCATTAGGGTAAAACTTCTTGCATCAGTGGAAGAAGTAGCAGCCTAGCAGAACTGCTTTTTCTTTGGTATGAACCTATTATCAACCAACCAGTGACAGATAAATATTTTAACGATCACCACTGCAAAGAAAAATAGAGCATGGCAACTATAGGTGGAGAAAAGCTCTGTAGAAGAAAACGGGACAGAGTAGAAGGTGCCACCATTTGCTGCCCCCACTGAGAAACCTGGGTGGGGGGCAGGCATGCTTTACTGATGCCTCATGACAGCCTTACTTTCCTGACACCCCACATCCAGCTATTCACCAGATACGGATACTGGATGTATCCACTTTTTTTTCTTTCCATGCTTTCCTGGCATCAATTCAGCCACCGTTATAGCTCACCTGGCATTTCACAACAGCCTCCTTCCTGGCTGCCCCCACTTGCTTTGTCCAGTCTGTTCTCCACATGACAACTAAAATGATCTTTCTAATAATCTTTCAGTAATTTACCATGGCGTCAGCCTAAAGTCTGGATTCCCCATGTGGCTGTAAAGCCCTTCCTGAGCCAAACCTTTCTGCCGAAATATTTCTACAGCTTCATCTCTTTATGAATTTCTGATATTCCGGTTCTCAGACAAGTGACCAGAATCAGACAAGTGATTCCTGTTCTTACCACAGGATCTTTGCACATTCGCTGCATGATCTGCCTCCTGCTTGTCTTCCCAGGTCATCTCATACCACTGTTGCATCACTCCAGGTGGGTCTTCAATGCACTGAGCATGTTTTGACTCACAGCTGCTTGTGTTTTCTCTAGTTATAATACTCCTCCCTAGCTACCCTGTGACCTCAACATGTTATACTCAATAGTGAAAATCGCTCAGTTGTGTCCGACTCTTTGCGACCCCATGGAATATACAGTCCATGGAATTCTCCAGGCCAGAATACTGGAGTGGGTAGCTGTTCCCTTCTTTAGGGGATCTTCCCAACCCAGGGATTGAACCCAGGTCTCCTGCATTGCAGGTGCTTTCTTTACCAGCTGAGCCACCGGGGAAACCCATTACACTCAATAGCTGTATGGAAAATCAAAATGATAGAGTTTACACACATACTTAAAGCACATCTTGAAATATAGATTCAAAAGTTCAAAGCTCTGGGCTTCCCTGGTGGTCCAGTGGTTAAGAATCCACCTTGCAATGCAAGAGAAACTGGTTCAGTCCCTGGTCCAGGAAGATCCACATGCTGTGGAGCAACAGCTACTAAGCCAATGCCTAGAGCCCATGCTCTGCAACAAGAGAAGTCACATCAGTAAGAAGCCCATGCACCACAATGAAGAGTAGCCCTTGCTCACTGCGACTAGAGAGAGCCCGAGTGCAGCAGGGAAGACCCACTACAACCAAATAGATAAATAAATAAATTTTCAAAAAAAGAAAGTTATAAGAAGCCACAGTGGAAAACTGATAAATAGATCACTGAAAGGGAAGCAATAGCAAGACTCTTCTTGAACTGCTTTTCCACAGCTAAGAGGCTGAGACAGAATCTAGACAAGTTCTTCAGGTAGCGCTAGTAGTTGTGAAAAATTTCCAGTTGATGAATTGCCTGTACTGTAAGATGCTTAATGGTCCCTGAGCTATGGATGCTTCTAGACCAGTGAGGGAAACAGAGATGTTCACTGCCAGCTGGGAGGTCTGTTCAGTAGCAGCCACCGATCACTGACCTTCTAGCCTGTATTGTGTTCCCCTGCATCATCTCCAGATGTGTATTTCTAACCACATATTGTAAATTATTACTTGGGGGTCCTATGGGTGTCTCAGAAGACTCTACCTGTCTAGAATAGAATTTGTTATCTTTCCCACAAAATCTGCTGCTTTTCCAACATTTTCTCTCCCAGTTAATGGCACCACCATCTGTTCAGATACCCAAATAAGAGATCCAAATATTCCTTTATACCTTACACTCTCACCATCCACATGCAGCTTCTCACCCGCTCCTGTTGATACCACTTTCTTAATTTCCTATTAAGGCTAAAATCCATTTAATTCTCTTTCTCCTCACCACCTCTCCTTCAATGAAAGCTGCACTTATTTCTGAATTATAACAGATCCCTAACTGATTTCGCTCATTCCAATCTTACCTTATGCTCATTCATTCTTTGTAAGACCCTATAGTGATTCTCCAGGGCACTCAGGCTAAAACAGGTGATGAATATTTGTTGAATGAATTATCTTCTCTAATCTTCAAATAACGTTAGGTTTATTTTTCAGTGTGGTACACTAAAGCTAAAGGGAGGAGCTCACCTCCTCATCAAATGACCACGTTTGTCTGGCTCCTGAAGCTGTACTGTTTCTATGTCACACTGACTGTGCTTTCTATCTGGAGATGGCCTTTTTATGTGGACAGTGAAGACTGCTGGTTCCACAATGGAATTCTGACAGTCACACACAAGTAAACAATCGCCAGTTCCCATAACATTGTAGTGATTTCTTTACAGATTACCTTGAGCTGCAGTAAAAATGTGAACCAGAACTTCAATTATGTAGGCTTTATTTTAAAAGTATGCAGAAGAAAGACATTGTAAACTTTTAGGCAAAGTCACCATATTACCAAAAACAAGCTAATACAAATTTTTAAGAGTACATTCCAAGGGATAAGTTGGAATTTCTGCACATTGAACCCTGTTATTTATACTTCTGCTGCTGCTGCTGCTAACTCGCTTCAGTCATGTCCGACTCTGTGCGACCCCATAGACAGAAGCCCACCAGGCTCCCCTGTCCCTGGGATTCTCCAGGCAAGAACACTGGAGTGGGTTGCCATTTCCTTCTCCAATGCATGAAAGTGAAAACTGAAAGTGAAGTCGCTCAGTCGTGTCCGACACTCAGCGACCCCATGGACTGCAGCCTACAAGGCTCCTCCATCCATGGGATTTTCCAGGCAAGAGTACTGGAGTGGAGTGCCATTGCCTTCTCCAATTTATACTTCTAGAGTATATATAAAGACCATAAAATAGAACTTTTGCCCAGAACAGTGCCTGGCACGTTGTTGAAGTTCAGTAAATATTTGTCAAGTAAGTGAATTAATAAAGGGAAATAGTAAAACCCTCAGCATTCAATGGTCCTGAATCATTTGCTTGTGTTTGTCATATTCTTTCTGGTAAAGGAAAATAGTAAACTTGTTTGTTTAAGCTAAGTTTTCCACTACAGAGATCAAAGCAAAAAAGCTTTTGTTTTCTCATCAAACTAGAAAACTCATTCAATCAGAACAATTTATTTCCTAAATATACTGGTAAAAAACACATGATTCAAGTTTTTAAAGTTTCTACCAAAACTTAATGTATTTCTGTTTATGTTTTTAACTATGAATTTAGCTTTATGAGAAAGAAGATTGACAGCTAAGATTAATTAGCTGAAATGAAAATTTTGGATTTATTTGCAGTCAAAATATCAGCATTATCTCAATTTACACTAATATTTCAGATTCCATTTTTGCTCATCTCTTCCCTAACTCCCTCTACACTTATACACTATTGAGTTACCTCATACATGATAATTTTAACCAAGGTTAACTAAAAAGCCTCTTGATAAAAGTAAAAGTGGAGAGTGAAAAAGTTGGCTTAAAGCTCAACATTCAGAAAACGAAGATCATGGCATCCGGTCCCACCACTTCATGGGAAATAGATGGGGAAACAGTGGAAACAGTGTCAGACTTTATTTTTCTGGGCTTCAAAATCACTACAGATGGTGACTGCAGCCATGAAATTAAAAGACGCTTACTCCTTGGAAGGAAAGTTATGACCAACCTAGATAGCATATTCAAAAGCAGAGACATTACTTTGTCAACAAAGGTTCGTCTGGTCAAGGCTATGGTTTTTCCTGTGGTCATGTATGGATGTGAGAGTTGGACTGTGAAGAAGGCTGAGCACCGAAGAATTGCTGCTTTTGAACTGTGGTGTTGGAGAAGACTCTTGAGAGTCCCTTGGACTGGAAGGAGATCCAACCAGTCCATTCTGAAGGAGCTCAGCCCTGGGATTTCTTTGGAAGGAATGATGCTAAAGCTGAAACTCCAGTAGTTTGGCCACCTCATGCGAAGAGTTGACTCATTGGAAAAGCCTCTGATGCTGGGAGGGATTGGGGGCAAGAGGAGAAGGGGACAACAGAGGATGAGATGGCTGGATGGCATCACTGACTCGATGGACATGAGTCTCAGTGAGCTCTGGGAGTTGGTGATGGACAGGGAGGCCTGGCGTGCTGCGATTCATGGGGTCGCAAAGAGTCGGACATGACTGAGCGACTGATCTGATCTGATCTTAAGATTATATTTGACATATCAAAATGTTGCAGGAAGGGGGACCCCTTCCAGGGCCCGAAACTGGGCTCTTGTCTAACACTCGGAAAAGAATTGTCCGAGGAGACAGGTGCTGACCAAGCAAGAGATTTTATTGGGAAGGGCACCCTGGTGGAGAGCAGTAGGGTAAGGGAACCCAGGAGAACAGCTCTGCCGCTTGGCTCGCGGTCTCGGGTTTTATGGTGATGGGATTAGTTTCCGGGTGGTCTTTGGCCAATCAGTCTAATTCAGAGTCTTTCCTGGTGGCACACGCATCGCTAGCCAAGATGGATGTTAGCGAGAGGGATTCTGGGAAGTGGACGGAAATGTGGTGTCTCCTTTCGACCTTTCCCGAACTCTTCCAGTTGGTGGTGGCTTATTAGTTCCGTATTCCTTGTCAGGATCTCCTGTCATAACAACTCATGCAAATGATTACTATGGTGCCTGGCTAGGGTGGGCAGTTTCAATCAGTGTGCTTCCCCTAACAAAAAGAAAAGGAAACTATATTGATTTTCTGAGTAAAATGTACAATAAATAATTCTTGATTAGTCAGGAAAAATGTATCAGTCAGTTTGCATGTCACATACTATAATTCTATGTCTTATTTTTATAATAAAAGTACACTTATAATATTGTCTTCAATATTTTAATACATAAAGGTCTAATATGAATTTAAAGAGGTACAATTTAAAGACATTAAATTGTATCTGTTTAAAAAGAAATCAGATCTTTATTTACACTGTTATTGTTGTTCAGTTGCTAAGTTGTATCCAACTCTTTGCAACCCCATGGACTGCTGCATGCCAGGCTTCCCTGTCCTTCAGTATCTCCTGGAGTTTGCTCAAACTCATGTCTTGAGTTGCCGATAGCATCCAACCATCTCATCCTCTGTTGTTCCCTTCTCCTCTTACCCTCAATCTTTTCCAGCATCAAGGTCTTTTCCAGTGAGTCAGCTCTTCACATCAGGTGGTAAAAGTACTGAAGCTTCAGCTTTAGCGTCAGTCCTTCAATGAATAATCAGGGTTGATTTCCTTTAGGATTGACTGGTTTGATCTCCTTGCTGTCCAAGGGACTCACAAGAGTCTTCTCCAGCACCACAATTCTGGTTATGATGTCAGATCTGTTTTTAGGTCATGCTATAAATAGGCCAGAAAATCAGGAAGAAGCTGAGCTTGAGTTCCTCTTGTAGAGAACTTATGATTTGTGTATGATACCTTGACAGTTTGTAGCATTACTAGTTATATACTCCCTGTTTAAAATGTACATCTAACATCTCACTGCCTCTGAGAGAATCTGTATGGGAAATTTATTTTATCATCAACACCAAGGGTTTTCAATGGAAATCAATCCCATTCTGGGGCCTGGTGAAATTTTTTTAGGACTGAGTTTGGATACTTTAACAAAAAAGCATAATGTTGGCAAATTTGGAAAATCTGGGAGTGAAGGTGATAATTAGATCAATATTAGATTTTTAAAGGCAATTGAATTTCCAGACCTTCTCTGACAGGACATGTGCTTCTGGACTATGATTATATCTGGTCTGGACACTGACCTTGGCTGGGGGAAGCATACCATCATACTTTCTTCTGTTTGGAGAACTTTCTCTTCTTTGATTCTTCAATCACACAGTAGGCCAACCACAATGGGCCTGGCATAGAAGCACTTCTTCCCAGCAGCTTTCACAAGAGGAGGAAGTGCTGTGTATTTATGCAAATTTGCTTCTCTGTGTGTGGCGGCACTCTGCAGGGAGTATCCATCCAGTGCTGCTCTCCCCTCTGGGTCTCTGAGGTGCAGGCTTTCTTCCTGCAGTGAAGCGGAGTGGGAATCTCTCTGAAACCACTCTATTTTCCTGCCTTTTTTTTTTTTCATACTCCTAGTGAGACATGCAATAGATCAAACTCATTCTCTTGGTTGGCATGTTCTGCGTCTGACTCCAGTGTGTTTTTTTTGTTGTCTTCAAGTGAATTATGCTCAAAACTGACAGCAGCCGCCTGCAACAGATAACCCTGAAGGGCAGGGTAGTAGAGCCTTGCGGTCAGTCCTTCCTTTCCTGAGCTGCAGTCTTCTCCTTTGAAGGTCTCCTGAGTTCCTAACTGCCAGAGTTCAAGGGAATCTGACCATATTTTGATTTCAATAGGAAAAAAAAAATTTATGTAAAATTCAAAGTACCCATGTAATCATTTATAGAAAAAAAAAAAATCTCTAAACTTATGTTTTAGAGAAGAAAGAAGGAAAGAAGTAGGAAATCCCCTCAACAGTTTCATTTAGAAAAAAAAAAAAATCACACCTATGCTACCTCCATGGTGCGAAGTAAAAATTATAATGCAGGAGAAGATGGTGAACGTATTTTAATTAGATTGTTAATGTTCACAGTGTCAATTACAAGAGCACTGGACATAACCTACTTACTTATACTTACTACAACGTGCTTAAATGACTTGCATACACCATACTGCTGCCTCTCAGGTGGCTTTGTGGTTACTGTGGATCATGAACCCCACCCTTTTAGATCAGATAAGGCTAAAATGTGATGAAGAAGGGAGGGGGAAAATAACCCTTATATTTATAAGCCAGTGCTTATAAAGATACTTAAGACATCAAACATCTGAAATGAAAATCTATTTATCAGGCGATTTAATAAGCTTGGAACAATATTTTTAAACAATACTACTGTTTATCAATTTGCCTTTCATGGGGCTAAAATCTTCGGAAGCATCTAAGTTAATAGAAGACTTAACTGATTTTTTATCATGTTTACATTTGAGATTTTAAGACAACATGAGCTTCAGGTATTTTTTTTACCAATAAGACTTTACCTCTGTCATTAAGTTCCTGCTGTAAGGGAAGTCTGAAGTTATCACTGGCACTAGGCCTTTCGGTTCTATCTTTAAAAGTCTCTGGAATACCTTCTTCTCTGTCCTTAGCAGTGCCACATGACCAGCCTTTATAGCCATTTCCCTATACTCATCTAGGAAAACTTCTAACTGATCTGATTGCCTCCTGCCTGCTCTCTACACTGCTGCTATAGTTATCTTTCTAAATACAGCACTGATACTTTCACTCTTTTGCTTAGAAACATCTCAGCAGTTCATAGCTCACCAGAATGGGTTACCAATGTGACCAGATATTGATCACAACAGCCTTTGGGGTACTAATGAACCTGAGTTCATTGCCTCATTCAAGCAGCTTCTTCTGCTGACTCCAGTGTACTATTCAAATGTTACCATTTTTTAATTGAGCCTCTACTTAAAAGGTTTGGAAGCAGTAAGTTAAAACAAGTGTTCTGACTCTGGACACATGAGAACATGAGTCCAGGTGTACTAGATCTCTTACTTTTTTCTAGAGAGGCTGGAAACCCAGTTTTTGGTGCTGTGGTGAGAAGGAGCATGGTTCATGTCCTGTGTGGTATGCCTGTAAAGCATAAAGCAAACTATCATGGGGACCTCCCTGGAAGTCCAGTGGTTATGACTTCATCTTCCAGTGCAGGGAGTGTGGTTTGATCCCTGGTTGGAGAGCTAAGATCTCACATGCCTCAGTGCCAAAAAATCAAAATATAAAAAATTAGCAACACTTTTCAGGTGGTGCTAGTGGTAAAGAACCTGAGTGTCAATACATAAGAGACACAGATTTGATCCTTGGGTCTGGAAGATCCCCTGGAGGAGGAACTGGCAACCCACTCCAGTATTCTTGCCTGGAAAAATCCATGGACAGAGAGCTCCTTGCGGGCTACAGTCTGTGGGGTTGCAAAAGAGTCGGCATAGTCATATACACACACACACATACACAAAGATTGAAAAAGTAACCCACAGACTGAGAGAAAGTATTTGCAAATCATGTGTCTGATTAAGGGATTAATATACAGAATACATAAAGAACTTCTATGACTCCTACAACCAACAACAAGAACAACAAACAAGCCAATTTTAAAATGGGAAAAGGATTTTAATAGACATTTTCCCAAAGATAGCAACCAAACAACAATAACAAAGATAATGCATAAATGGCCAATAAGCACATGAAAATATGCTCAACATCACTAGTCATTAGTGAAATAAATTAAAATATATATAAGATACCACTTCACACCCATTAGGATAGTTATTACTAAAACAAACGAGTAGAAAATAATGGGTGTTGGCAAAAATGTAGAGAAATTGAAACCCTATGCATTGACGGTGGGAATATAATATGGTACAAATATATAGTGGTTCCTCAAAAAATTAAACATAGAATTATCATGATTCATTAATTCCAATTTTAGAGATATATCCCAAAGAATTGAAAGTAAGCATTAGAACAAATATTTGTACACTTAGTTCTTTTTTTTTTTTTTTTACACTTAGTTCTTAGCAGCATTGTTCACAATAGCCTATACACACACACACACACATATATATATACATATTTATATATACAAGATGATGAAAAAGTTCTGAGATAGGTAATGGTGATGGTTGCACAATTAATGTGAATATACTTACTGCCACTAAACTGTGTATCTTAAAATGATAAACTTTACATTATGTATCATCGTTATTTAGTCACTAAGTCATGTCTAACTCTTTTCGACCCCATGGACTGTAGTTCCTCTATTAGTTCCTCTATTTTACCACAATTTTTTAAAAAGCAAATCATCCATTATTGCAATCTTTATTTCTAGTTTACATAGGGGTTTTGGTCAGGCTCCTTTTTGTCTTTACCCTCAGTTCAGTTCAGTCGCTAGTCGTGTCTGACTCTTTGTGACCCCATGAATAGCAGCATGCTAGGCCTCCCTGTCCATCACCAATTCCCGGAGCCCACCCAAAGCCACGTCCATCGAGTCAGTGATGCCATCTTGCCATCTCATCCTCTGTCGTCCCCCTTCTCCTCCTGCTTCCATCTTTCCCAGCATCAGGGTCTTTTCCAATGAGTCAACTCTTCACATGAGGTGGCCAAAATATTGGAGTTTCAGCTTCAACATCAGTCCTTCCAATGAACACCCAGGACTGATCTCCTTTAGGATGGACTGGTTGGACCTCTTTGCAGTCCAAGGGACTCTCAAGAGTCTTCTCCAACACCACAGTTCAAAAGCATCAATTCTTCGGCTCTCAGCTTTCTTCACAGTCCAACTCTCATATCCATACATGATTACTGGAAAAACCATATCCTTGACTAGACGGACCTTTGTTGGCAAAGTAATGTCTCTGCTTTTGAATATGCTATCTAGGTTGGTCATAACTTTCCTTCCAAGGAATAAGAATCCTTTAATTTCCTGGCTGCAATCACCATCTGAAGTGATTTACCCTAGTTTCTCTTAAATCAATTGTTCTACTCTATACAAACATCTATTTCTGCTTTATTGACTATGTCAAAGCCTTTGACTGTGTGGATCACAATGAACTGTGGAAAATTCTGAAAGAGATGGGAATACCAGAACACCTGATCTGCCTCTTGAGAAATTTGTATGCAGGTCAGGAAGCAACGGTTAGAACTGGACATGGAACAACAGACTGGTTCCAAATAGGAAAAGGAGTTCGTCAAGGCTGTATATTGTCACCCTGTTTATTTAACTTATATGCAGAGTACATCATGAGAAACGCTGGACTGGAAGAAACACAAGCTGGAATCAAGATTGCCGGGAGAAATATCAATAACCTCAGATATGCAGGTGACACCACCCTTATGGCAGAAAGTGAAGAGGAACTCAAAAGCCTCTTGATGAAAGTGAAAGTGGAGAGTGAAAAAGTTGGCATAAAGCTCAACATTCAGAAAACGAAGATCATGGCATCCGGTCCCACCACTTCATGGGAAATAGATGGGGAAACAGTGGAAACAGTGTCAGACTTTATTTTTCTGGGCTTCAAAATCACTACAGATGGTGACTGCAGCCATGAAATTAAAAGACGCTTACTCCTTGGAAGGAAAGTTATGACCAACCTAGATAGCATATTCAAAAGCAGAGACATTACTTTGCCAACAAAGGTCTGGCTAGTCAAAGCTATGGTTTTTCCTGTGGTCATGTATGGATGTAAGAGTTGGACTGTGAAAAAGTCTGAGCACCGAAGAATTGATGCTTTTGAACTGTGGTGTTGGAGAAGACTCTTGAGAGTCCCTTGGACTGGAAGGAGATCCAACCAGTCCATTCTGAAGGAGCTCAGCCCTGGGAGTTCTTTGGAAGGAATGATGCTAAAGCTGAAACTCCAGTAATTTGGCTACCTCATGCGAAGAGTTGACTCATTGGAAAAGACTCTGATGCTGGGAGGGATTGGGGGCAGGAGGAGAAGGGGACAACAGAGGATGAGATGGCTGGATGGCATCACTGACTCAATGGCCGTGAGTCTGAGTGAACTCCGGGAGTTGGTGATGGGTAGGGAGGCCTGGCGTGCTGCGATTCATGGGGTCGCAAAGAGTTGGACACAACTGAGCGACTGATCTGATCTGATACATATATGTACACATATAAGAATGTGTATGTGGAGAAGGAAACGGCAACCCACTCCAGTGTTCTTGCCTGGAGAATCCCAGGGACAGAGGAGCCTGGTGGGCTGCTGTCTATGGGGTCTCACAGAGTCAGACACGACTGAAGCGACTTAGCAGCAGCAGCATCTCTTTCTGGGGCTACTCAGGTGGTTTCAGTGGTAAAGAATCCACCTGCAAAGGCAGGAGACACAGGTTGGACCCCTAGGTCAGGAAGATGCCCATGGAGAAGGGCATGACAACCCACTGCAGTATTCTTGCCTGGAGAATCCCATGGACAGAGGAGCCTGGAGGGCTACAGTCCATAGGGTCCAAAAAAATTGGATACGACTGAGCATGCATGGACAATATCTCTCTCCTTCGGAAAAATCACTCAGCTGTAAAAGTAAATGATACATCCGATAGTGTGGATGGGCCTTAAAAAACATTATGCTAAGTTAAAGCTGGACACAAAAAGTTACATGTTATATGATTCCATTTGTATGAAATGTTCACAATAGGGAAATCAATAGAGACAGAAAATTGATTAGTAGTTGCCAGGAGCTGGGAGGAAGGGCAATGAGGAATGACTGCTAATGGGTACAGGTTTTCTTTTTAGGGTGATGAAAAGGTTCTAAAATTGTTTGTGGCATACTTCTGAGGCAATCCAGTGGTTAAGACTGCACACTTCCGATGCAGGGGGCATGGGTTCAATCCCTGGTTGGGGAACTAAGATCCCACAGGCCATGGGGCACAGCCAAAAAACTAAAAAAAAAAATTTTTTTTAAGTCTAAAAAAGTAAAATAAAATTGTGGCAATGGTTGGACAACTTTACAAATATCTAAAAACAACTTAAGTGTGCTCCTTTTTTGGTGACATTGTTACTATGTATTTTAAAAACGTTTTGTGATAAGATACATATACCATAAAACTTAACATCATAACCATTTTTATATGTACAGTTCAGTGGCATTAAACACATTCACAAAGCTGTGTAACCAGCACCATCTCGCACCATCTATCTCTAGAACTCTTCCCATCCTGTAACTGAAACTGTGCTCATTAAACCAGAACTCCCCATTTCTCTCCCTGGCAATCATCATTCTATACTCTATAATTGTGAGTACTCTAGATACCTCATGTAAGTGGAATCAAATAGTATTTGTCCTTTTGTGACTAGCTCATTTCACTTAATAAGCCTCAGGTTTATTCATGTAGTGTGTGTCAGAATTCCCCACCTTTTAAGGCTGAATATTATCCCTTTGAATATATATATATATATATATGTAGCACATTTTGTTTATCCATTCATCTGTCAATGGACATTTGGGTTGCCATTATGCCACTATTGGGAATAATTCTGCTATGTACATGAGTGGACAAATATCTGTTTGAGTTCTTGCTTTCAGTTCTTTTGGATATGCCCAGAAGTGGAATTGTTGGATTGTATGATAATTTTATTTTTAATTTTTGAAGGAACTGCCATACTGTTTTTCACAGCAGCTGCACCATTTTATGTTGAATTGTACTCTTTAAATGGGTCAATTTCATCACATATGAGTTTCATTTCAAGAAAACTGTAATTCAAAATCGGTGTAGTACCAACCCTCAGGGCTTCCGTGATGGTTCAGATGTTAAAGAATCTGCCTGCAATGCAGGAGACCAGGGTTCAATCCCTGGGTTGGGAAGATCCCTTGGAGAAGGATATGGTCACCCATTCCAGTATTCTTGCCTAGAGAATTCCATGGACAGAGGAGCCTGGTGGCCTGCAGTCCATGGGGTCGCAAAGAGTTGGACACAACTGAGCGACTAACACTAACACAACCCTCAAGGATCTTATAACCTAGCGATGGGAAGAAGAAAAGTTCACAAGTATTCACCATGTTAGGTAAGGTAAATGATGAGAGAAGTTCTTTGGTGCTTCAAAGGAAAGATATTATTTTTGGTTAGATGAGTCAAGAAAAGCTTCAAGATAAAGAAGAAATATTTGAAGAAATATTTAAAGAAAGGTCATACTGAAACAGTATGAAATGATGAACCATCTGGCTGGGGAAGGGAAAAGGAAAGTGAGAAATATTTTAAAGAAAGGCAAGAAGAATGGAAAATATAGAAAAATTATTTGATGGCAAATATGTTGCCGTTTCTTCCCCACACCATTTCATTTTCTTCTTGGGCATATAGGAGGCTGTACTTTCTAGACCTCTTATATCCCAGTAGGGCCTGTAACTAATTCTGGTCAAGGAAATGGGGGAAGGGTGGTGTGGGAGCACAACTGGCCCCTAAAATCTCCTACAAGATCCTTCATCACCACCTGGGTACAGAGGATGCAGAGATCAACTCTGAGGACTCGGAGGAGACCCTAGAGCAGGTGTTGGCCTGCAGGTCACATCCAGCCCACTGCCTGCTTTTGTACTGCCTGTGAGCTAAGAATGGTTTTACGTTTTAAATAGTCGAAAATTAAAGAGTAAGAATATTTTGTGACACCTGAAAATGATATCAAATTCAAATTTCAGTGTCCATAAATAAAGTGTTACTGGAATCAAAAAAAAAAAAAAAAGGAATGTGTATGTGTGACAGAGAAGGTGTTACAATGGATCGCTCAAAGATTGAAATGGGAAGGGCAAATTAATATTGATATTCATCTCTGCAATTTAAAAAAACTTGTCTTTAGAGAATCTTGTTGCTCCAAAGATGTTTTGTTCTAGTTCTAGATGTTCTATATACATATGTGCATATTTATATATATGTAAAATTATACTGAACATTTTTTCTTAAGTTTATTGGCTAGTTGCATTTGTTCTTTTTTAAACCTTTGTTTTTATTGAGTTATAATTGACAGATAACATTGTATTAGTTTCAGGGGAACAGTATGATGATATATATTGAATGCATATATTGTGCATATAATGCATATATTATGAAATGACCACAACAATAAGTATAGTTAACACCCATTACCATACATTGTTACAATTTTTTTAAAATCTTGTGATGAGGACTTTTATGATCTACTGTCTTAGCAACTTTCAAATATGCAATACAGTCATCATGCAACAATATAGTCACCATGTAGCACTATATCCCCATGACTTATTTATTATGTAATTGGAAATTTATAACTTTTGACCCTCTTCACCCATTTTTCCCATTGCTACCCACTGCCTCTGGCAACCACTAATCATCTGCTGTCTGCATCTATGAGCTTGGTTTTTTTGTTTGGTTGGTTTGGCTTGGTCTACATGTAAGTGATATCAAATAGAATTTCTCTTTGATAACTTATTTCACTTAGCATAATATGCTCAAGGTCGATTTATGTTGTCACAAATGGCAGAATTTCCTTCCTTTAATAGCTGAATTATGTTCTATTGTCTCTGTGTGTGTATACATTTTATCCCACATTTTCTTTATCCATTTATCCATTGATGGAAATTTAGATTATTATCTTATCTTGTCTATTATAAATAATGCTGTAGTGAACATGGCATTATTTTTGACTTAATATTTTCACTTTGTTTTCTTCAGATAAAGACCCAGAACTGAAATTTCTGGATCATACGGTGGTTATGTTTTAAATTTTTTGAGGAACCTTCATACCGTTCATACCGTTTTCTGTAGTAGCTGCACCAATTTACTTTCCTACCAATAGTGTATAAGGGTTTCTTTCTCTCTACATCCTCTCCAACACTTTTGACTTCTTATCTTTTTTAATAAGAGCCAGTCTAACAAGTGTAAGGTGATATCTCACTGTGGTTTTGATTTGCGTTTTCCTGCTGATTACTGGTACTGAGCGTTTTTTTCAGGTACCTGTTGACTATCTGTGTCTGCTTTGGAACAATGTCTATTCAGATTGTCCATTTTTTTAAATGGGTTGTTTCTTTGCTATTGAATTGTATGCTTTATATCTTTTGACTACTAACTCCTTATCAGATATATGCTTTGCATATATTTTCTCCCATTCAGTAGCCTTTTCATTTTGTTGATAGTTTTCTTTGCTGTGCAGAAGCTGCTTAGTTTGATATAATCCCACTTATTTAGTTTTGCTTTTGTTGCCTTGCTTTTGAGTCAGATTTTTAAAAAATTTATCACCAAGGTAGATGTCAAGGATCTTACTGCTTTTATTTTAGATGTTTTAAAATATTGGTGTCATGTGGCAATTCTCATGGTATGGACATTGTCTATTGGAATTTTAGTCAGACAAGAAGCAATGCTTCTCATTTTAAGAATATGAGAAAAAAAGCCATGATGTCCACCTCTCTTTTCCAATCATATTGCCGTCACCCTACTTAAGTCCCATATAAATTCATATCTAAACTATTTTGTTAGCTTCCTGTTTATACTTTTAACTCATTTTTTTCAGTGTATACCATATTGATTTTCTAAAATAGCACGTTTTCTCAGTAGATGACTTTACTTCCTATTTCACAAAGACTATATCAAGCATGAATGCTCTTAGTTCCTGCTCTCCCCCTCCCTACCTTCTACAAACACAACTGCATGGGCTATAACCTTGCCTCTTTTCTCTGTTACAAACCTTGATTCTAATCCAGCCACTTGTGCTCTGGATCTCATTCTCTCCCATCTCCTCTGGGACCTGGATCCATCTGCTGCCTCTTTTCTGTCCTGTACCTCTAACCTTTTCCTCTCTTTTAGCTCTTTACCTTTAACCTATAACCAGACTCAACTCTATCTCAGCATAAAAAAACAAAGTGTGTTTCTCAAGCTGCCGCCTTGCATTTCTCCTTCTCCTCACCCCAAGCTTCATGAAAGCCTGTGCTCTATTTGCTTTGTTCACTCCTTTCCCCAATGTATCTCTATGAAACTGCTCTATAAACATTACCTGGGGTTGCTTAAGTACTGAATCCAGAGGGCAGCTTTCATTATTTTTTTAATCTTATCTGTCTTCAGCTTTGTCTTCAGTTTGGGCCAAAATCTTTCTTTGCATAATCATTCTTGTAACTATAATCATTCCTTCTTACTCTTCCTCTGCCTACGCTCAACTACTGGTGTATCTGCTGATCAGTTCTTTGTGGTCCCTTCTCTGTTGATTGTCTTCAGGCTGATGCCATCACCATAAGCTGAAAACTCCAAAATTCTCTTTTCTTCAACTTTTTCCTGTTTGCTGAACTCAGTTGCATATAACCCAGCATTTCCACTGAACATGTCTACTTGGATGTGCAGCATATTTTATTATCAGATCAGATCAGATCAGTCACTCAGTCGTGTCTGACTCTTTGCAACCCCATGAATTGCAGCACGCCAGGCCTTCCTGTCCATCACCAACTCCCAAAGTTCGCTCAGACTCACGTCCATCGAGTCAGTGATGCCATCCAGCCATCTCATCCTCTGTCTTCCCACTTCTCCTCCTGCCCCCAATCCCTCCCAGCATCAGAGGCTTTTCCAATGAGTCAACTCTTCGCATGAGGTGGCCAAACTACTGGAGTTTCAGCTTTAGCATCATTCCTTCCAAAGAAATCCCAGGGCTGATCTCCTTCAGAATGGACTGGTTGGATCTCCTTGCAGTCCAAGGGACTCTCAAGAGTCTTCTCCAACACCACAGTTCAAAAGCATCAATTCTTCGGCACTCAGCCTTCTTCACAGTCCAACCCTCACATCCGTACATAACCACAGGAAAAACCATAGCCTTGACTAGATGAACCTTTGTTGGCAATTTTTAAAATTTTTATAATAAAATAATATAATAATATTTTATTATAATACCCTATTGTCCATATCTTGGTAAATAGCACTGCCATCTATCAATTGTCCGTATCAGAAACATGGAGAAGACTCTGTTCTTGCTGTTTCTGAATACCTAATCCAATTAGGCACGATGTCCTGTGCATTTTACTAAAGTGTGTCTATAAGCTTAGTTTTCTTATTCACCTTATTTAACTAAGAGTTCTTTAGATACTCACTAAAGTAAGATGACACCATATTGACAGTCAAATAAAACTATTATTTCTTGTTATTAAACTGTCATAGTGAGTTCCAAATCTTTTTTTAAAAAACATCTAGAAATTTAAGCCAAAACTGTAGTTTATGAAAAATTAAAAGATAACAATATGATCACACCCTTCACACAATAACACTTGTTATTTTAGATAGTAGCTATCACCAAAAAAAAAAAAAAAAAAAAAAACCAAGTGTTGGCAAAGATGAAGAGAAACTGGAACCATTGTACAGTATTAGACACATGAAACACAACTATGGAAACTTTATGGCAGTTCCTCAAAAAATTAAACAGAGACTTACCCTATGACCCAGCAATTCCACTTCTAAGTGCATATACAAAAGAATTGAAAGCAGAGACTAGAACAAATATTTGTACACCCATGTTGATGGAGTATTACTCACAATAGCCAAAAAGTGGAAACAACCTAATGTCTATTGACAGATGAACAGATGGTCTCAATGGAATATTACTCAGACTTAAAAGGGAGTGAAATTCTGGCATACAGAACAGTGTTGAAGACATTATGATAAGTGAGATAAGCCAGACACAAAAGGACAAATTATATGATTCTACTTATATGAGGTATCTGGAATAGTTCAATTCAGACAGAGACTAGAATGGTGCCTGTGGGCTGGGAAGCTATTTTTTAATGGGTATAGAGTTTCCATTTAAGATAATGAAAAAGCTCTGAAGATGTATAATGGTAATGGTTGCATAATAATATGAATGTACTTAATACTGCTGAACCATACACTTAAAAACAGTTAAATGGTTAAATATTGTTGTACGTATTTTAGTACTGTTGTATCAGCTCAGGCTGCTATAACAAAAATATCACAGGATGATTGGTTTAGACAAAAGATATTTATTTCTCACAGTTCTGGAAACTAGGATGTTTAAGATTAAGGTGGCAGCAAATTCAGTGTCTGTTGAAGTCCTATTTTCAGGCCTGTAGATGGTGGCCTTCTTGCTGTATGGCCACATGGCTGAAACATCATCTGTCTTTCTTTTTATAAAAGACACTAATCCCATTCATAAGGGCTCCACCTCACGACCTGATTACCTTCCCAAAGCCCCATCTCCAAATACTACCACAGTGCGAATTTAGATTTCAACATACATGAATTTTATCAATTTGAGGGAACACAAACATTCAGTCCCATAGAAGCCATGTAAAATTAGAATATATTTATCAGATTTTTAAAAACCATCCTTCTTGATACATCTTTCTTTAGCCTTCCAGAAGTATAGACTTTTTCCTTAACAATACAGGGTGTGAGAACTAACTGAAGAGAGTGGTCTCCTGCCAGAAGGGTATAAGGGGATGGTTCTGAGAGACAATTAGAGATGTCAGAGTGCGCTCTGAAACTCCTGGGTGCAAAGAAATAGAAAACTGGGTGGCACTAGTGAGAAAGACACACCTGCCAGTACAGAAGATGCAAGAGACACAGGTTTGATCCCCGGGTCGAGAAGATCCCCTGGAGGCGGGCACGGCAACCCACTCCAGTATTCTTGCCTGGAGAATCCCAAGGACAGATGAGCCTGGTGGGCTACCATCCATCGGGTCGCAAAGAGTCCGAGAGGACTGAAGCGACTTAGCGCGTGCATGCACAGCTGTGGACATCCTGCTCCTGGCTCTGTCCTCTCGGTGACTGCAAGGATGCCTTCTTCACTCCTCTACTTGTATTCCTCCAGAGTGTGTGTTTCCCAGCTTGAACAAGACCCTTCCTACTTCTCTTAAAGCAAACAATGCACTCCAAGACAAAACAGAACTATATTTAGCAAAAAAAGAAAAAGTTTAAAAATACATGCATTTTTGCAGTCATTATGAAGCAATCTAAAAGCTGAATAAAAGAGAAAAGCAACTCAAAATTAGAACAAAGACCTTGGGAGCTCTAACGTGAAAATATGTGTATCATTGTTAAGTGCCAAAGTAAATACAGCATGCAAACCCCAAACTGCTTATCT
This sequence comes from Bos indicus, assembly GCF_029378745.1. NCBI lineage: Eukaryota > Metazoa > Chordata > Mammalia > Artiodactyla > Bovidae > Bos > Bos indicus. The sequence continues at coordinate 42,557,361 of NC_091762.1, read as the reverse complement.
ATGTGGTTTCCATAGTGTCAATATATATGCAAAGTTGGTCTGGCTGCACTGAGAGCCATTAAAGGTCATGGAAGTAAAAACAAAAGTCAGACTCTCTCTGTGAACATTTGGCAAGCAAGTGTCAAGTTTCCTCCACACTTTCTGTTTCTAGAGAAATGAGCCAGAGGTGGCAGTAATGTTCTCCCCTTCCCCCAACCCTGCCGCCTTCCTCTCTCCTTCAGTCTCAATCCCCCATGAATTACAGCATTATTTTGTTTTGAGTCCCAGGAAATGAAATTCAAATTCACAGTGAAAGAGTACCCAAGAAAAGAGATGACCTGTTCCTTTTAATAAATATTTTCATATTTAATTACATCATAGTTAAAATGAGAAGTGCTTTAAAACTGACCTGCTTTGAGGGGGAGGGGAGGAATAAGATATTCTTCAAAAGGTTTTCTCCTTGTCAAGTCAAAATAGCTTCAGATAAGTGAATAACAGGAATACCTGCTATAGCAACATAGCATCAGGATGACAGGAATGAATAGCACATCACCCAGTTTTCATTGGTTGTGCTACAGTTTTTGAGCATAGATTAGGGAGGCTCCTGAAATACTAAGCGGATGTGGTGACAAATTATATCTGTTATAAAAGCTACACTCAGTGGGATGGTTTTGCCTTATTATTTTAGAAGTTTAACAGCAGATATATACGGGGATGGTTTTTGGTTTGTTTGTTCTTTTAGTGGAAAGGAATGGAAATTTAGCAGTGAGTTAATTCTACAAGCATTTACTGAATGATTACTATATGCTGGGCACTCTGCTGGGCACAGTTGTGAGTTGTTTGAAACTCACATCTGTTGAGTAACTCCCCTAAGGTCTCACTACTAATTAACAACAGAACAAGTCCATGCTTTGAACTCCTATTCTGTGTTACTTCTCAATTACTTTTGTTAAAAGTGCAAGGTTCTGCATTGTATGTCCCTGTATCTTCTTATCCTTCACACGTGATTCTCAGCCCCTGTGCCCTAGAACAGTGCCCATCTCATCAGTCCTCTCCTGTGGAACAAAACAGTCAATAGGTCTTAATGCATGTGCACTCATTCACTCCAGTCATGTCTGACTCTTTGTAACCCTGTGGTCTGTAGCCTGCCAGGCTCCACTGTCCTTGGGATTCTCAAGGCAAGAATACTGGAGTGGGTTGCCATTTCCTTCTCCAGGGGATCTTCCCAACCCAGGAATCAAACCCATTTCTCCTGCGTCTCCTGCACTGCAGGTGGATTCTTGACCCACTGAGCCATGTGAGAAGCCCATAGGCCTTAACAGCTGACTCCAAATTCCATGTACGTGTTACTGCTGCTGCAGGGACCGCTACTGCTACTGCTTCTATTACTGTGTTCTGTTTGTGTGCTCAGTTGCTCAGTCATGTCCAGCTCTTTGCAGCTCCATGGACTGTAGCCTGCTAGGCTCCTCTGTCTGTGGAATTTTCCAGTCAAGAATACTGGAACAAGTTGCCATTCCCTAGTCTAGGGGATCTTCCCGACCCAGGGATAGAACCCACATCTCTTGCACCTCCTGCTTTGACAGGCGGATTCTTTACTTCTGAGCCACCTTTATTACTATACTATTAACAAGAGCAATGATAATTGATAATCTTCATTGACTCCTTACTATGTAACTGGAACCCTGCTAAGAGCTTTGTAAGCCTTCTTTCATTTAATACTTTCAATGGTGGTTGAATGTATATGCTCTTGAACAGGCTGTGTTAGTTAGATCCAATCCCCTGTTCATTAGCTGTGTGACCAAGGGCTAGTTATTTAATGTTCCTGATTCTTGATTTCCTTATCTATGAAACAGAAATAATAAAAGTATCTATCTAGGAGAGTTGTTGAGAAAATTAAGTAATATAATTTAGAGAAGTAGTTATGAGACAGTAAGTTCTGTTCCAAGATGGCAGAGTAGAAGGACATGCATTCATCTTCTCCTGCAAGAATATGTGATATGTATTGACTACAAACCATTATTATTAATACAAATGTAATTTTGTCTATCTGTAAAATTCCTGCTGTGTTTATACAGCCCAGTTAAGAGTTCTTTTTGCTTTGGTCTCCCATATTTTTATTCCAGTTCCCTGCCTGGAACTGAAACCTGTTTTGAAACCAGTCCAGTTGGCTGGATCTCTGACAGCCTGTTATCTATTCCTGGGAATTGGATCTTGTCTCCTATGTCATCAGCCTCTGGATGGGATGCTACATATCACTCCCTGCCAGTGAAGCGACTTGATTTTTAATATTCCCATTGCTATCATATTCCAGGCAAATTAGGCCCCATTAACTTTGTCTTTGACTGAGCTCCAGTTCAACATGCTCCTTCATAAACGCCAATTTGAAGTGCTGAATGGTTTTCCCACCTTGCTCAATCCTGCTTCTTGCCCTTCTTCTACAAGCTGACTTTGAAATCATAGTACACCTGGAGGTCAAACTCGTCTAAGATATAGTTATAGTTATAAAGGACCCAAAGGTGAAAATACATAGTCCTTCCCTAAATGAACTTGTGCTGTGCTTAGTCACTCAGTCATGTCTGACTCTTTGGGACCCCATGGATTGTAGCCTGCCAGGCTTCTCTGTCCATGGGGATTATCCAGGCAAGAATACTGGAGTGGGTTGCCATGCCCACCTCCGGGGGATCTTCCCAACCCAGGGATTGAACCCATGTCTTCTGCCTTGCAGGCAGATTCTTTACTGTCTAAGCCACCAGGGAAGTCCACGAATACTGGACTGAGTAGCCTATCCTTTCTCCAGGGGATCTTCTTGACCCAGGAATTGTACTGCAGTCTCCTGCATTACGGGTAGATTCTTTACCAGCTGAGCTACCAGGGAAAAATGAGCTTACAATCTTTATAAAATAGAAAAAACACAAAACACAGCTTATATATCCCCTTGGATTCCATTGATCTTGCCTGTCCTGTGTTCTAGACCTTCAGTTATTTCTCAAAAGCTTCTATAGTATATCTACTCTGTGCCTCACATGGTTCTGCTGTCTGGAGCCAACTTATTGCATAACTAAGAATCCTGACCCTCCACTTTGGTTATCTATCACCTTGTAGCCAGGTAACCAGCCACATGCTCAGAGTCACTGGCTGCTTCTTCCATTTTTTGTGCTCTGATGAATTACATCACCATAGGCTTAAAAGACGGAGAAGGCGATGGTACCCCACTCCAGTACTCTTGCCTGGAAGATCCCATGGACAGAGGAGCCTGGTGGGCTGCAGTCCATGGGGTCACTAGGAGTCAGACACGACTGAGCGACTTCATTTTATTTTTTCACTTTCATGCATTGGAGAGGGAAATGGCAACCCACTCCAGTGTTCTTGCCTGGAGAATCCCAGGTACGGGGGAGCTTGGTGGGCTGCCGTCTATGGGGTTGCACAGAGTCGGACATGACTGAAGCAACTTAGCAGCAGCAGCAGCAGAGATTTTCTTTCTGATCATATTTTTCTAGACAAACCTCTCTCACCACAGCTTCACCCTCCCCTAACACATACAGCACCTTAATATGACGAAAATTGTTTTGCCTTCAGGGTTAGCATTTAATCTAGAATTTCCCTTCCACTAACTCTGAAAGAAAAACAAAATTTTAAACTGTTGATAAATCCTTTCATTCCACAATTAGAGATAAGGAGCTTACACACAAATACCTGAAATATAAATGAGGATATCACACTCTTTTTTGTTTTGATGGAGGAGGAGAGTTGGAGAGCAGAAAGGCAATGTGGGTCTTCAGAAGGGGACACAGCAGCCTGGAGGCAGGCAAGATGACTTTATCCAATTATACAATTTATTCACAGTTCTGCACTGTTCATCTTCATCTGATAACAAGCAAAGAAAAGCTGGGCATAGCAGTCCTGTGGGACCAGACACAGACAAATTATAATGGAAACTGTGATCAGATAATAAGCTTAAGCAAAGATCTAATCCATGATGGAATATTTATAAAAAGCAGAAAGAATTCCATATGGAATATCAACTGTATTAAACAAGGCAATTATAATCTGATGCTGGATATTCAGTATGGAACTGAATGAATATTATAGTTCAGATTTTGTTACAGCAAATGTTGTTTCAAAAAAAATCCTTTATAGAAGAAAATCTAAACCTGCTCTTGAAATGATAGGCCATTTAGTTAAAATCATATTTGTTACACTTTATTAGCATGGATAGTTATTAAATGGATAGTGATAGAGCTGTTATTTGAACTCAAATTCAACATTTCTAACTACTAACCTGAACTATACCCAGCACCTTCTGTTAAGAATCACTGTACTACAATGATCTATTTTGCTGAAAAATAAATATTATCGCACCTCCAGCTTTCAAAATTTTCAGTTAAAAATTTTAACATAGCATTCCAAGCTTTTTATAATCCACTTCTAACCTCAATATTCGGAGAAGGCAATGGCACCCCACTCCAGTACTCTTGCCTGGAAAATCCCATGGACGGAGGAGCCTGGTAGGATGCAGTCCATGGGGTCACTAATAGTTGGACGTGACAGAGCAACTTCACTTTCACTTTTCACTTTCATGCATTGGAGAAGGAAATGGCAACCCACTCCAGTGTTCTTACCTGGAGAATCCCAGGGACGGGGGAGCCTGGTGGGCTGCTGTCTATGGGGTCGCACAGAGTCGGACACGACTGAAGTGACTTAGCAGCAGCAGCAACCTCAATATTGACCCCAGTTATTTCATTTTAGTGTCCCATCACATTTGCTTACATTCAGTAAATATGCATTGAGCTAGCCCTGTACTAGGTAAAAATAATATAAGGACCCTCCAGAGTAACGACAGAATAACTAGGGAGAAATTGTCACAGAAGAGGTTACATATGAGTTGAACCTTAAGTATGGGTAGTATTCCAGAGGGAGAATAAGGTAAGGACTCTTAAGGCAGACACGTGCTTGGCATTTTCCTATTACATTGCCTTTTAAAACAAAAATGGAACCTTGGTACTTGGACAGCATGAGGTTGTAGAAAGAAACTAGACTGGAGAACAAGAGACTAGAACTAACCATATTGGACTAGACACTTCAAGGCCTTGCTTTCTGTCTTTTCATCTATAGATTAAGAGGGTTTACCTAATACCTATTAAAGCCTGCTTCAAGCTGTAATAAACATCAGTCTGTGGTTGAGGAACAAGATCTATTCCATTATCTTATGTACAAACGCATGGAGGAAAAACTATTACAAGAGTTCTGGTTAACAACTTGGTCTCTGCTGCTCACTTGTTTTATGATCAAGAACAAGATTCTTGACTACCTGATGCTTTGATTTCCTTAGCTGATCATGTAAGGTTGTTGGAAGGGTTGAGTCATAATGTAATACTTTATATTAATGAATATAAAGTACATTGCCTGGCATATATCAAGAGTTCAGTGTTAACTATTTGATATAATTATATGTACATTCACATGTGTTTGTATGTACTCACACACACATATATATATAATACCTGCACTTTATATGGGTAGAAATTTCACATAGTATTCAAAATATGTGGGCTTTGAAAATGTAATGAAACAATAAAAATCTGATTTGTATTCTTAGGTAGAAGCAACTATTTTTTTTTTTCAAATGACAGTGTGGACTTTTAGTGTAACTTTTACTTTGATTTTAAAAAGTGAAGAAATTGCATCATTCAATCTGTTCTTTCACTTTCTTATAACTTGGAGAAGTTTATTTTACTTATAATAATTACTTTCTAGATGGAAATACCTGTGCAACTATTTATATAACTCTGTATATAAATAACTGATATATATTCATTCGACAGGGTAAATACAAATAATAGCTGTCGTGTGTAAAATTCCTGTGTGCCAGGCAATTTTAAGAGTTTTACTCAGATTGTCTCATGTATCCTCTTGAGAGTTCTAAGAAGGAGAAATCATTTTTCCTATTTTACAAGTGAAGAAAATAAAATGGAGAGAATTAAAGACAGTGCCCAGGTCATATGACTAGTAAGTGCAGAGCCAATTCCATCCTAAGCCTTGTCTTTCCAGCCATGCTTCTCTTCCGTCCTTGCTTTGTGAGAGCTTGAAATTGTCTTGAGATCAACTCTTGATCATTAGTTAACAAATATGGCTAGTGATTAAATCTTCTAAGAACCCAAATGTCCATAAACAAAATGTGATATATCCATACAATGAAATACTGTTTGGCCATAAAAAGGAATGAAGTACTAATACATGCAACAATTTGGTTGGACCTTGAAAACACAATGTTAAGTGAAAGAAACCAGTCATACAAGATCACAAATTGTATGAAAGTCCAGAACAGGAAAGTGTATAGAGTCAGGAATGGTGTGGATGGCAGGACAGTCAGAAAATAGCTAAAGAGTTTCCTTAGATATGATAAAAGTGGTCTAAGGTTGACAGTGATGATGGTCACAGCTATCTGTGAATACGCTAAAAACCACTGAAATGTATTCTTTAAGTAGGTGAATTCTATGATAGGTAAATTATATCTTGATGAAACTGCTTTTAAAAAAGGTCCTCTGGGGAACTTTTAAAACAATTCTCAGGTTCTGCCTCACCCTACCTCCAGAACCCCCACCTCTAAGATTCCAGTTTGATAAATTTAAATTGGTTCTGTTTTTGTAATGTAGTCACTAAGTCATGTCTGACTCTTTGTGACCACATGGACTGAAGCCCACCAGGCTACTTTGTCCATGGGATTTTCCAGGCAAGAATATTGGAGTGGATTGGCATTTCCTTCTCCAGGAGATCTTTCCGGTCAAATCTGTGTCTCTTGCACACGTCTCCTGCATTGCAGGCAGATTCTTAACCATTGAACCTTTTATGTTTTGATGATACGCTAGTTAAATGACCAGAAAATACATTTAAGGAATGGACACTAAACTGAAAGGGATGAAATACAAGAACTTCTAAACAATGTTTAACCATATTTCATGATTATATATATGTAACTACTTGCACTTCTTGGGGGATTTCTATTCAAATTGGACCTCTGAAAACACTACATCTTATTATTCTAAAGTTACAAATGCATTTCAGTTTCTTTAGAATGTGTTAGGCTTTTGCTGACTAAGCAGCATTACCTCTTAGAAGAGGTCCAAAGCTATAATTTGACCCCTCTGGCAAATTAAATACAATTATGCAAATTACCAGGATTTGGGCATAATCTAATTAGTACGATACATATGCACCAGATAATAATTTCCCTGGCTGAAAGCTAGATTGTCTTATTTCATGTTTGAAATATGTTTTAGAAAAACATTCTACTATGTAAGTAAGATTTCATTATCTTATATATACTATTTGCTCAGCTCCACAATGGACATGTTTAGAAAAATAAAGCCAAAATTGGAATCTTCAAGTGATGATGTATTTTGTCAGAAATTCATAGTTACCAAACAGGATATTCCATGAAACTAGAAAGAAAATTCAAGTGGAAATGATTGCTTTTCACTAATAAAGTATAACTGTAACACTGCTATAACTTTTCTCTTTATATAACTACAATCAATGTCAAGTATGATTTAATGGAGATAATTCTGTTCATTTAAACGTAAAAGTTTAGGAGTTTAAAACTGACCTGAATTAAATTCATACCAATAAATTCCAGTCACACACTTTCTGAATGGTATTTATAATCATGAGATTGAGTGCACTCTTTTTTAAATACGTGAACCCTATTAGCATTAATCAGTATTACATGTATGCACTGAGCAGAAATCAGGAAAGATTTTTTTTAGAGCTCCTTACTGAGGAAACTAAGGAAATTATCCCTCTTATGTAGAGAAAAAAAGACGCTTTCTTTTTCTTTCTTCCTACAAAAGTGATTTCATATGTGAGAGAAGTACTGACTAATAGCATTGGATATTGGCCTTTTATATAAAGGAAATTAATGTGCGGGTGTACCAAGGCCTCCAGTGCGCTATTGTCATTTCCAAGTGTGTGAACACAGCCTTCTCTCATTTATTCTTAGCTTTTCCAGGAGACTGCCAACAAGCACAGCCAGCTCTCAAGCTGTATTGCGCAAAGATTTGCAGCCCACAAAGATCGGGAGTTTTTTCCAAAGGTAACGTCAAGGTCATAAAAGCCCCTTAACAGCTGTTAGGGAGTAACAACGCTTAAGAAAACAGTGGCCTGTGTTAGCTCTTTGTTCTGTTAGCAGAGAAATGCTCATTTTGGTGGATAAAGAGGAGAAAAAAGTCCTGTTAATTCTATCTTTCTTAATCTACTTATAAACTCGTAGTGACAAGTATATTCCTGAGAAATAAAGCTGCACAAGCAGTGTTTGTGTTGTGAGTATATGTGAAGGCATTAATGAATAAGCATATTTCTAAGTGATGTTACCAGTTATTTTCATTATTCCAGGAGCTTCCCCGCCACGGACCACAGAACCTTGTGATGGGGAGGGTGGCACAGAATCAGGGCAAAGCCGCAGAAGTGGGTGGGCAATAATCCAGATGGACCTGTAGACTTTCTTAATTGAGTATTATTAAAAATGCAAGAACTACCAATACAATATTGTAAAGTTTAAAAATAAAATAAAATTAAAAAAAAATGCAAGAACTGAAATGTGACAGGAGAGGGCCCTCAAACATTTTACTCTAGAAACAAAAGTAAATCATCTCATAATTTGGATCTGCTTCAAAAATAATATGGGTGGAACAAGTAGGTGTGTTACAGATGAAACAAGATTGGTCATGAGTTGAGCGTTGTTGAAGCCACATGATGAATACACAGAGATTTAGTCTAGCCTTCTTTTTAACTTGGTGGCTTTTGAAATTTTCCCTTATGATAAGCTTGAATATTATTGTATTCAAAAAAGGTTAGGAACCACTGTGTTATGATAAATTGTCAAGTGATTTTGCTTAAAAATATTTCACTAGATACTCAAGCAGTCAAGTTGTTGAAAACAAACATTAAAATGGTTTTCTAAAGACTATATAAAAGATATTGTTAATCACTTGTTTACTATAGGGATGCCCAGATCTACTGTTTGTAAACTTAACCTAATCTTTATCTCTCAGCAAAAGTTAAACGGGGAAAACACAGCCTGCATACTCCTATAATGAGTTATAGGATATATCAATTGAGAGAAATCTAAAAATTAAAATGTATTTTTCACTGTTTGTTGTCAAGCCCTTTTTCCTCTCTTCCTCCCTCTCTCTTTTTCTCTCTCTTTCACTCTGATGCAGTATATTTACCCAAAATTTGAAGATAATGACCTATTTCAAAATTTAAGTGGCAACACAAATTAAAATGCGTCCTTTTGGTCTGTACAACCCGTCTTCAGCAACTGTTCTACTTTTCTTTAGCCTTGGCAAGCTATTCAGAACAACATTTCCTTCTTTTCATTCTGATGCTGGGTGATTGTTTGGTGCTGATACAACATTGGCTTTTCCCATAATTTAGCTAAGAGTGTTTTACACTAGGGAGTTTCAGTGTGTTTAGATTGTAAAGCTTTTTCTGAACAATTTTGTAGCAGAACTCTGTGTTCTAATAGCTCCAGCAAACTTGTTTTAACTACTTTTTTCCCTGGATTTTTATTAAAAGTTAATTCCAGTTTAACTTTAATGGTTTACTGTCACTTTGCCCTGAAGATAAATTAAAACATGCAAAGAGATGATCATTTCCTGTTTTATGCGTTGTTGTTCCTGTGTATAATGTTGGCCTATTTTATTTAGGTATATGACGTTCCATGAGGGTAACCAACTTCCTGATTAGTCCTTGGGAGCAACTCCTGGAAAACTAATGTAATCCTACATGTCAGCCACATGTGTTATGCTGGATTGGGTCAAGGCTTATGTGATCATGTGTATGCATGTGCCTTTAATTATATAAGAGAATTATCACTTATCACAGTGTGGTTTAATATTATTATGTTACAGCAGCTTCCCAAATTCTTATTTCTTCCCTGATATGCATGATGAGCTGGCAAATAAGTTTTAAGATGTACTTGTAGAAGAAGTAGGCAGCCAATAGTAGGAGGTGTTGGCTGAGACACAAATAGTTATTTCAGAAGATTATGTTTGCTTTAGTGATACATTGCTATGATGCTGTACTCTCAGGATATGATTTTCTGCCTTCTACAGAAGATTTTAGAAATAACTGCTTTTTCAATACAAATAGTAGACAAATGCTGTGTTCCTGTAGCATAATGGTCCTTAAACTTTCCTATTCACATGCAGCCTAATAGAATTTTTTTAACTTTTTATTTTATATTGGAGTGGAGTTGATTTAACAATGTTGTGGTAGTTTCAGGTGTACAACAAAGTGATTCAGTTATATATATATATATATATATATATATATATACACACACACACACGTATCTATTTTTCAGATTCTTTTCCCATTTAGGCAGCCCAGAAGAATTTTGCAAAAGCATGTGTCACTCTTGCACATTGTTACAGCTGAAAATTTTTATTGTAAGTTCAGATAGTTACAGAGGATATAATTTCTCTCAGGGAAATATTTTACTTAAAAATTAAAATGTTGTATTCCTTTTTAATATAAATTAATGTGATCTAAATACCATAGCAATTTAATATCCCTACCATCCATTTAAAAAGTATTTATGCTTTCTTTATAAGTATTTACATCATTTTTTCCCTTAAACTTATGTTTCCATTCCAGCTCATCCATAAGATGTTATTCTAATATATGTTTATGCAAGGCTATGGTTTTTCCAGTAGTCATGTATGGATGTGAGAGTTGGACTGTGAAGAAAGCTGAGCGCCGAAGAATTGATGCTTTTGAACTGTGGTGTTGGAGAAGACTCTTGAGAGTCCCTTGGACTGCAAGGAGATCCAACCAGTCCATTCTAAAGGAGATCAGTCCTGGGTGTTCTTTGGAAGGAATGATGCTAAAGCTGAAACTCCAGTACTTTGGCCACCTCATGCAAAGTGTTGACTCATTGGAAAAGACTCTGATGCTGGGAGGGATATGGGGCAGAAGGAGAAGGGGACAACAGAGGATGAGATGGCTGGATGGCATCACTGACTTGATGGACGTGAGTTTGAGTGAACTCCAGGAGTTGGTGATGGACAGGGAGGCCTGCTGTGTTGCGATTCATGGGGTCGCAAAGAGTCAGACATGACAGTGACTGAACTGAACTGAACTGAAATATCTCTTATTAATATTTCAACAAAAATATTTATATAAATTGAACTTTAAAATTTTAAAAATTTCCTGTGAACATGAGGTCCAAACATCTCTGCTATAAGTCACCAATAGGTTGAGCATCAATACAATTTCTAGATTTTATTTTTAGAGACACATTTCCTAAGAAATCTGAGGCACATACCTAAGTAGATAGCTCTGCAAAGAGGGCTTTTTGTTTTTTAATTGAAAATTTACTTGACGTCTTTTCATTGCTTCTGAGTCATATGCCCTAAATTGCTCTGTATTTTGTTGGAAAATAATTTGGAAATTTATCAGGGAAAAACTTAATGAGGATTTATACTTGACCATTATTTCCCACTGCTTTTATTCTAGGACCTCTTAAGTGAGAAACTGAGATCTCAAAAAGTTCACCAAGACCTCCAGGATCCATCATCTTCCTCATCCTGAGTGCAGCTCCTGTTACTGCTGCTTCTCTGACCAGCCAGTCAGGAGGTGGTCAGCAGACTACATACCCAAAGACTGGCTCTTCCAGTTGGAGAAATGACCTTACTTCTACGTGACTCCGGGAGTGAAGGTCAAGCCCCATATGAGTGTTTCTATGGTGGAAGCCCATTATTCAAGTCTCATCTTCATCTGTAAATTGTGAATACTATTCATATCTCCTTGATTCAAGGTTCAGTTGAAATGACACATGTGAAACTTCTTCCCGAGAACCATCTTAGCAAATGTATAGAAAGCTGCATAAGTATTAGTTGTTCCATATGGAGGATATTTGAACCTCATCAGTCCCAACCCTCTGGTCTCTTTATCAAGTCAACTGGGTCTGCTGACAGAGCAGGAATATTAAGAAACATACAAAAATGCAGCCCACCGATTTGACCCTACTGCTGCATCTTGTTCTCTAACCACTTGGTTTCCTAGCAAAGAGTTCATTAACCCACTGAGACCCTTCCTTGATGGGCATTTGGACACTGACAGGTACTTACTTCTCTCAGCAGTCTCTCCTTAGATAGCCTTTAATGATTTCCCTCATATTCCACACATTATATAGTGTTAGGCAAGAGGCACTCCTATCTTTTTCCTTGCTCTCTTACAGGCTGGGCTGATCCCAGACAATCGCTCAGTGGAAGGCTGATGGGACCAATATGTTCCCTATCAGATATACAATGAAGAAGAGAATTTAAGTAAATAAACCTGTTCGGTAAATAAAGAAGATAAGACTTCCCTGGTTGTACTGTGGATAGGAATCCTTTGCCAGTGCAGGGGACCCAGGTTTGATCCCTGGGTCAGGAAGATCCCCTGGAGAAGGAAATGGCAGCCTGCTCAGCAGTCTTGCCTGGGAAATCCCATGGACAGAGGACCCTGGGGCACTACAGTCCATGGGGTTGCAAAAGAGTTAGACACGACGTAGTGACTAAACAACAAAAACAGCTCCAAATCAACTGGTACAATGCTAGAATTTTACAGATGCTCAATTAATATTTGTTGATAAGACCACGAAACATCCTTGCTTTCCTCAAATCTTCGCACATTTGAGTTTGTCTGGGTTCTGAAATTCATCTCAAAACATTTTCTCTGAATACAAGGAAGCACATTGTGAGGTCTTTTGAAACTGAGAACTTGTCAACTTTTTTTTTTCTTTACATCCATAGACTTCCTAGAATAACTTCTTCAAAAATCTATAGATAGTTTCTTTTACTTAAAAATTTTATTGTGACAAAATCTGTATCACATTAAATTCACCACTTTAACCATTTTTAAGTGCACAATTCGGTGGCATTAACTACATTTGCAATGTTGTGTCCCTTTTTTTGTCATCTGAATAGAATTCCTGATGTGTTTATGCCAGAGACGGATGAAGTGTTAGCTAAGAAACAATTGTAGTGAGCTTAAAGAACATTTCATAATCACAAAATACTTATCAGAGGACACAAATACATATAACATGTGAATTGAGTAGGTCCTGAGTCCCAGCCCATGGAATTAGGAAAGCCCCGTAACTGTTATGCAATGTGCAGCATCAGATCTTTGTTGGAACAGGATTGTCTTATGTCAGGCCAACACAAACTTGGCATTGATGCATAATTAATGAACTGGGAAATGGATTAATGAGATTTCTCTCTAATTAATGTTTCCCCAATATCTGGCATGAAAGCAAAGCTGCATTAATTAGTAGAGTGGGTGTTTGTGTGTGTGTGTGTATGTGTGATTGTTTGTGGATGTTGTGTGTCTGTGGTTATAGTCTGACATATTTCATTTGCAGTGTTTTTCCTTCCTGACTCATTCTCCTTCCTCATTTGCGCCCCCTCATCACTCCTTTTGTTTATCTCAGGACTGCCATTATGTTTTTGTAGGTGAATAGGGGGAAGGAGTGACAGATTGAACAATTCCATTTTTAGATGGATGTCAGCATACATGAATTCATCAATATTTCATAATGTAGGTGGTGAAAGCCCCTCCTTTTCTTAGAGCAAAGAGGACATTATGCTCTGTGTGTGCAGCTTAACTACCATTAATGTTAATTAAATCATGCAGGCAAAGCCCCTTTCTTGAGTTGATAACATGCTCTAGTGTACATCATCATCAATTGTAAGTCAACTCTTAATCATCTTGGGTAGCAGGAGAGATAAATCCCCCTGCTGAGCAAAAGCACCTCATGCAGGGATTATTGGCCAACATTAGGATCTGAACTTAAAATTGTAATTCTTTCTTTTCCTTCGAACTTCTACTATTGTTAGTTAAGTCAAAAATTCCCCCAGGAAATGAACAAATACGACTGTGTGTGTGTTTATAAGCAGTGCGTGGGGTGCAGGGAGAAAGCAGAGATAAAGGCACATTGACGGCTAAGAGGAAGAAAATTTTTTTATTCATGTTTTAGGGCTACAAAAGTATTTAATTCATTTTTCAAAATCTTGTATTTGAATAACACGTCTTTGCAGATATAAAAGATCTTCCATGTGAACACATGATAGTATAATGAAATAGCCACTGCTGAAAAATTTACTCCTTACATGGGTAAATATTTCTTCACTCCACAGATATTCATGAAATGTCTTATGTGCCAGGTTGTGACTTGCTACAAAGATAATTAAGACTAAGTTTTGCTATCAAGGAGCTCCCTGATTAGTGGGAGAGATTGACACATAAACAGATACTTAAAACATGTGAGCAAGCAGTTCAGTTCGCTAGAGCTTAAATTCAAGCTAGAGAATGATGAAAGGCACGGCTGAAAGCTAGAGGAAGGCCGAATAGAAAGCTTTGAATTCCACATTGTGCTAGTCAGGACAAGAACTGATGTCACTACAATGGTTTGAAATGTTGGAAGTGGTGTTCTCACTCTCAGATCAGTTTAGTGAAAGCCATGGCTCTATCCAGGGCACTTAGGCTTCCTCCAGCATCTGCCTCATCTGTCAACAGACTGGAGAAGAGACGAGTGAGTTAGGCCTGGGCTCACCTTGGGGTGATGCACTTCACTTCTCCCCATGGTGATCACATGCCCCAGTTTATGCCTGAATTCCTAGGACAGCAATTAATAGTGTCCTCTTGCACTCTCGATAGTGTCCTGATTTGGGCAATACATTGTATCATCACCCTAATGTCTTCCACCTCCATGGGCCAGAATTCAATCTCATCATCACACCTAACTTCAAGGAAGGCTGGTAAATCTATGTCAACAAGGGGAAGTGAATTTTGATGAATGCAAGACACTCCCTGATGCACATGTAAAAGCACCAAAGAGTTATCCTCTATAGCCATTGCCTTTTAAACGTTTCCTCCTAAATACTGATATGTATTTGAAACCTTCTTTCTTATCTTAAAAATTCATTTGCATTTGCGTCCTGCTGCAATGGCAACCCACTCCGGTACTCTTGCCTGGAAAATCCCGTAGACGGAGGAGCCTTGTAGGCTGCAGTCCATGGGGTTGCTAGGAGTCGGACACGACTGAGCGACTTCACTTTCACTTTTCACTTTCATGCATTGGAGAAGGAAATGGCAACCCACTCCAGTATTTTTGCCTGGAGAATCCCAGGGACAGGGGAGCCTGTTGGGCTGCCGTCTATGGGGTCGCACAGAGTCGGACACAACTGAAGCCACTTAGCAGCAGCAGCTCCATAATATATTTGTGTTTTTCTTTTTAATTAATTAATTAATTAGTTTTTGGCTGTGCTGGATCTTCATTTCAGCACTCTGGCTTTCTTTGGCTGCAAGCAGCGGGGGCCCTCTCTAGTTGTGGTGGCTTCTCTTGTTGCAGAGCACAGGCTCTAGGTGCATGGGTTTCAGTAGTTGTAGCACTCTGACTCAGCAGTTGTGGCACGTGGGCTCAGTTGGTCTGTGGCATGTGGGATCTTCCTGGACCAGGAATCGAACCCATGTCTCCTGCATTAACAGGCAAATTGTTATCCGCTTCCACCAGGGAAGTCTCCCATGTTTCTCCTAAAATAAGATTAATGTGCTTTCTTTCTTCAAAAATCTTCACAGATAAATAATGCTCCAGGAATATTTGCCATAGTTAGTTGTTATTTTATTGACTCCTAGAAGAGCCGTACACCACTGAGACATACACCACTGAACAGTCTTAGACAGAATGACCTGAACAGATTTTCATTTTAAAAAGAACTCTCTGACACCTCTGTTAGTGTAGATTCCCAGTGGCAGATCAGAGAGACCAATCCAGGTTTTTACAGTTATCTGGGTAAAAGATGATAAGCCATCTGATTTAGGTTAGTGCTGGTAGGAATTGTAGGAAATTAATTTAGCAGGACTGAACCAAGAAACAATTTTACTATGTAAAAATTAAATGCTTCAGTAAAAACATAATAAAATTGTGAAGCAAGGAGCAAACTGGGGAAAACATTTGTGACACCTGAATGATATGAAAGATAAGAGGGTTGATATTCCTAATAGTCAAAGTGGTCTTATGACTCAATAAGATAAAAAACTTTCTAATAGAAAAAATGGATGCAGCAATTTATCAAAGAATATAATTGCCCTACAAAATGTTAAAACTTCACTAACGATCAAAAAGTGGAAATAAAAAGACAAGAACTATTTTTCATTACCAGATTAGTGAAGAAATTCTCATAATAGCACATACGCATGTGCAAGGTTGGGCTTCCCCAGTGGCTCAGTGGTAAAGAATTCACCTGCAATGAAGGAGACAAAGGAGATGCAGATTTGATCCCTGGGTGGAGAAGATCCCCTGGAGGAGGAAATGGCAACCCACTCCAGTATTCTTGCCTGGAGAATCTCATGGACAGAGGAGCCTGGTGGGCTTCAGTCCATGGGATCGCAAAAGAGTTGGATACAACTGAAGCAACCACACATATACCACATGTACAGGTATTAGTATCAGTGCTGTCTTACCTGTTAAAATGGAAAGAAAGTATTTCCTTCAGCGAAAGATTCGTTGAATAAATTATGACATATTCCTATCAATGGAAATTATACAACCATTAAAATATGAAAAAAATATTGTGTATATCTATGTTTATTGAAATAGAAAGACTTCTGTGATCTGTTAAGTAAAAACAGAATGTTTCTCAACTCCTTGTATAACATGCCTCACTTTCTATAAAATTGTCTGTATGTGTGTTTAGGAATGTGCATGTATGTATACATAGATATATCTATAAGGCTGTTCCACAAAATATTAAAACAGTGCTTATTTCTAGGTAGTACGGTAGGAGATGATTTTTAGTTTTTTTCTCTTTTTATATCGTTTTTAAATTTAAAAATAAATATTATTGTTTTATAAGTGAATAAAAATTTATTCTTTTTTGGGGAAAAAACAGCAGGTATTTTATCCCTTGTAGTAAAAAATGAGGATGGCTTGATAATGAGTTGCATGTACAGAGTGAAGGAGAAGTCTTAGTCAAGGAGGATGTCCAGCTTTCTCATTCCTGTCATTCTCTGGTAGCGGATGAAAGGCAACCTCCTCTTAGTTACCTTTTCCCCCATTGTCATTTCTTCTCTGTGTAACTTCTCAGCTCAGATTCTGCCCCTCCTAACTCTGTATGCTGGTCACATTGTTAACCCTTCTAAAATCGTTTGTTTTATTTTAGGATATTCTCTTTATCTACTTTCCATAACTGAGTAGCAGAAGATTGGAAAAGAGAGAGATCTGGAAATGACTGGTTTAAATATTCTCGGGTCTTCCCTGGTGGCTCAGATGGTAAAGAATCTTCCAGCAATGCAGGGGACTCAGTGTCAATCCCTGGGTCAGGAAGATCCCCTGGAGAAGGGAATGGCTACCCACTCTTGTATTCTTGCCTGGAGAATTCCATGGATAGAGGAGTCTGGTGGGCTACAGTCCATGGGATCCCAGAGAGTCGTACACAATTGAATGAGCATGCAAGTGCATAAAAAACAAAAAAAATAAAAAATGTATTGAGGACCCCAGTTTGGCCTCAGAGAAGAATGGGTGTATGAATAATGAAGTTTAGTAGGGGTCCGCTGCTGGGTGGCTCTGTTTCATGCTATTCCAAGTAGTGGTAAGACTTGTGAATAGGGTAACCCAGTGTGTTGCAAAGTTTGGTAAGGAGCAGGAAAGAGTTCACTGTTGACTGGATTATTGCTAGAGCAGGAGGTTGAATTGTGAAAACAATGGCCAATCTTGGTTAACAATTTAGGAGGAATTGCCAACTCATTCTTTTTCTGTATTGCAGTTTTACCCTGCAAACAAATCTATTTAAAAGCCAAGTTATGCAGACACAAGCTTAAATGCTGTCTCTGTAAATGTACACATTAAACATAGACACTCTTCATGGTCAAGAAACATAAAAGATTGAAGTCTAGATGGGCCAGCTTCTTGAATCTTATTCTCTAGGGCCACCACACCCCAGACAGTCTGTCTTTCTTGTCGTCACTGAGATCTTTGCCATTTGAGGCTGATTCATCCCAGCCTTCAAGGGCCAGGGCATTTCTTAGTGTGCACTGAACTCAGGCCAATCTATTGTTTCACACTATTATTGTTTAAAAGACAACGTGTACTAGAAATGTGAAACAGGAAATGTCTATCTGACCTTATTACCGGAGAAGAAATTTTCCAGAGTCCATACACTGATGTAATTATTTTCACATTTTTAAAAACTGTTTAGTGGTCAATTCTTTGGAAGAATTGTCTTTGCTATCGTGGTCACAGCATAAAGCTTATTGTTGTTTAGTCACTAAGTCATGTCCGAATCTTTTGCAATCCCATGGACTATAGTTTTCTGACCCAGGGATTGAACCCATGTCTCCTGCATTGCATATGTATTTTTTTTTTTTTAACCACCAAGCCCCCTGGGAAGCCCATAGAGCTTATCACTCTTTTAAAGGAATAGAACACTGTAACTTCCACAATAAGGTTCCATATTATTTTCAAATTAGTTTTTTTTTTCTCAGTTAGTGTGTGTTTGTGAAGCAAATATATTTGAATGTGTTAATTTTTATTTTCTTTGGAGGGTCCTTATACAGAAACTTTTTCTCCATCTTCAAAGTCGATGACATATGCCCCATTCCCTTCTGTTCTAGGACTGTTTTGTATAATTTCCTGTAAACAGCAGTAGGCAACTTCAGTTTATTCTGGCTGGTTGGTTCACTATTCTTGCAGTACTTACAATGGACATTTCTCAGGAAGGCTAATCTCTTTTTTTACTTTGGTCCTATTCTCATCAGCACCAATCCAGTGCTTTGAAATGAACTGAAATGCTGTGCTCTTTGAAGGGATGATGATTAAGCCTTAAACTGGGTCCAGGGATGAGCTGAGGAGGAAAAAGCCCTCATAAATCTGGTATTTTTTTATCCTGAGAAGTGAAAAGCAATAAGCAGTACTCTATAAAGAAAGGAAACGATAATTACAAGCTTTTCCCCTGACCGCTGTACTCTGTCCTTGGTTTAAAGCAAAGCAGAAGCCAACCAATTATTTAGTCCTCTTGTATATTTAAGGGTAGAATTTGATTATTTATATATATGACATCAAGAAATAGAGATCTTGATTCAAGTATGACCATGTCTTTCCTTCTCTTTCATTTATTATAAGTAGTTTCATATTGTTGTTTTATATCAGTTTGTATCCATGATCTTTTTTTCATCCTGTGTGTTATGCATCTGATAAACTCCATTTCGTCCCATCTCTTTCCGTTTTTTCTGCTATAGACAATTTTTCAGAATCCCAGGAATTTTTTTTCTCTAGCTAAAATGCTACCACCTGTAGCATTATTTCTAATGTTGATTTGAACTCCCTTGTCCTAGCATAGGCTGTGAAGGTTGAATTCTTAAGTGTAGCTATAGAAAATGAGTGACTGGTGTTCAGCCAAGCTCAGTCTATGTCTTTGCATGACCAAAAATAATTAGGTGAAAGTGAAAAATTCAATTAGCTATTATTTTGTCTGTCTAGTCCCTCCAAATTTACATGAATATTTTAGGAAATTTTCTTAAGTTAAATTCACTGAGTGTATATATTTCATGTATGTTGATGGCTAACTTTTTATTATGTAGCTATATAGTCAAAAGTTTTCAGTGAAAAACAGTTTCAGTTTTTTAAAAAGCAGCCATTTTGGAAACGAGGTCAGTGGGTGTCTTGTTTTAGAGGGGGAGGGTCAGGAGAACATTGGAGTAAGAGGAAGTCCTATGTCAAAGGGCTCTGTGCACATTTTCCTGAACCACCTCAGCTGAGCACAAATGTCATCTGTTATTTTAACTGATTGTAGTAGCTGCATTTTGCCTTTTCTCACATTACATCGTGAAATCAATAACTTATAAGTATGACAAATCTTTATATCCCACAGTTTCCTCTTCCTTCTCCCCAAGTCCTAACAGGTTCCTTTTCATCCTTTCTCAAGACCTCAAAAGCTACCAGATTATTGTGGAAAAGCTAAACACATTTTGAGAGACTACTTACCATTAGCCAGAGGGGAGGTCCTGAGTCATCCAAATGTTCCCTAGATGGAAAAGAAGCATGAAAAAATGTTCTGCCCACCTCTGTATATGCTGCAGCATCCAGGTAAATCAGGGAAACATATTATGACACCCAGTGAAGAAATGAAAGGGTAAACGAAATGCAATGTATTTCTGTGCCTTCATTTTCAGAGGATACAGGGACTTCATTTTTCTTCTCTTCTTCCAGCTTGTGTATTTCAGTTTTGTACTGAATCGTTCCTTGGATTCATAAAATATTAAAGGACTATATAAAGAAAGACTTAGAAATCAAAGGCAAGTCACGTAACACGGCCTCTGTCAGGTGCGTTCATAAAGCTGGCTCTATCAAAGAACAGTGGTAAATTAATAAGCACTGGTTTCTCACCATGTTCTAATTTTATACTAAATGCAGTGATTGCAAGAACACTGAACAGGAAACATTTAAGGATTTTGTCTGGGCAAATACTGACCTTAAAATTCTGATCTCTGACAATGTCAAGCATATTTTGTGGGAAATTGTGAAGTAAAATTTTGAAAATAAAGGACAACTTAAGTGTTTAAATATTTATGAATTGTCTTAATATTTTTAGAGGAAAAAAATCACGCTGTTTATTTTTCAGAATGGGATATGATTACCATACCAAAATCCACAGAATGTGAAAAAGTAAAGTATCAAGAAAGACTCAGTTGTTTTTATTCCAAAGATATATGTAATAAATATGGATATATTCATAAAATATACATGGAAGGATATATAAGGAACTAGAAACTGGTTGCCTTTGAGGAAAAGAATTGAAGACCTAACAGTCAGGGAGACTTTGTACAATTTACACTATTATATTTTAATTTTTTTCTTGGTACAGGTATAGCTTTTTTAAAAAGAAGAATAAAGCTTTACAAATACAAATATTTTATTGTAAGTCTCTATTTCTATAAAATTAAAAGTAGGTGCCTGATCGGTAGATTTTGTTACCGAAACAAACTTGAATTTGCTTGCCTGTCACAAAGCAAAACCAATTTACTGACAAGTCCTGTTGAAGGAAAACACAGCATTTATTTGCAAGGCGCTAAGCGAGAAGAGGGCTTCCCTAATGGCTCAGATGGCAAAGAATCTGCCTACAATGCAGGAGACCCAAGTTTGATCCCTGGGTCTGGAAGATCCCCTGGAGAAGGAAATGGCAACCCACTCCAGTATTCTTGCCTTGAGAATTCCATGGACAGAGGAGCCTGGTGGGCTACAGTGCATGAGGTTGCAGAGTTGGACATGACTGAACGACTAATACCAACTAACACTAAAGCTAGGAGAACAGGCAGTTCATGTTCAGAAGACATGACATCCCGATGGCTTTCAGGGAAAAGTTTTTAAAGGCAACATTTAGGGTGAGGATGCATGACCTTCTTCTGATTGATTGGTGGTGAGGTACCAGGGTGATGTTTCAGGGATCTTAATCAACTTTCTGGTTCCTGTTAGGCTGGGTTCTACATGCTTGTGGTCAGCATGTGGTCACTATCCTCTACCTGTGTTGGGAGGGTGAGGGTGTCTTAGTTTCTGCAGAACTACTCAAAGATATGCATCAGATTCTTATGTATACTCCTTGAGGAGAAACTAGGATTCTGTTTTATTGCTGAACCATTATTATTACTTTTCTTGCTTAACTGCTTTTCTTTCATTTCTGTCTCACCTCACTTCCCTTGTCAGTAACTGCTTGGGTCTGCTCTTTGGAACTCAAGAAAGGCCTAGAAGACGAAAGCCTTTTTCTACAAACAAGAAACAGGGGACACAGAGGGATTTTTGTATCCTGGAGGGCACTTCTCAGTTTTGATCCCCCCTTGTGGCTCAGCTGGTAAAGAAACTGCCTGCAATTCGGGAGACCTGGGTTTGATCCTTGGGTTGGGAAGATCCCCTGGAGAAGGGAAAGGCTACCCACTCTGGTATTCTGGCCTGGAGAATTCAATGGACAGTATAGTCCATGGGGTCGCAAAGAGTCAAACACTACTGAGCGACTTTCACTTTCACTTTTCTTTGATAACTCCTCATTCCTGAGGGGCACAGGAGTGGGACTAGAAAGAGTATGATGTTTTAGATGGAGAGGTTAATCATAAACTCCGTAGAGTAACTCAGTTTTATGGGGACTCAGTTTCAATTCTACCCTATACCCATAAAGAGATCAAACTAGTCAATCCTACAGTAAATAAACCCCAAATAGTCATTGGAAGGACTGATGCTGAAACTGAAGCTCCAATACTTTTGGCCACCTGATGCGAAGAGTTGACTCAAGATAAAAGGAAAAGGGGATGACAGAAGATGAGATGGTTAAATAGCATCACGAACTCAATGGACATGAATTTGAGCAAACTGTAGGAGATAGGGAAGGACAGGCGAGCTTGGTGTGCTTTATGACTTTGTCGAAACAAGTCAGACAAACTTAGTGACTGAACAACAACGTAATCATGCTATCCCTTGTTTTTTTTTTACCTGGTAACATTTGCTGGTTTGTAACCTCTTCAGAATTCCCCCAAATATTTTCACTAGCTCTTCTGGTTTTCTTGCCTTACTTAATATGTGATTATCATACTAAACTGCAGTGTTTTTTTTCCTCCCTAATACCACACACAAAAAGTACAAAGTCAGCTGATACAAAGCTGTAGTACTTCCTAAGGAAGGTCTATTTGCTACTTTAACCCTTTTCTTTCCTTCATACTGGGCCAAGCTGTAACAGAATTATAAAGCTCAGGCTTTCAGAACAGAGACAATTCTGATACTCTTGTGTTTCTCTTGATAGCCATGCGGCTATCAACATTCTCCATCAACATTCTGTTTGATGTTACCCTCCTCTTATCCCACGGAGCCCAAGCCAGAAGGTTCAGTAGCTGAGTATGAGGATAAATTAAAGCACCACTTGAAACTGAATGGAAAGTGTGGGCAGGAAGTGGGCCTACAGGGTATTAGGAGATTTGTCTGTCACACTTTACCACAAATCCTCCTATGCTACACTGGTGGCTCAGAAGGTAAAGAATCTGTCTTCAATTCTGGAGACCCAGATTCAATCTCTGGATTGGGAAGATCCCCTGGAAAAGGAAATGGCAAACCACTCCAGTATTTTTGCCTGGAGAATTCCATGGACAGAGAAGCCTGGTGGTCTACAGTCCATGTCACAAAGAGCCGGACATGATCGAACAACTAATACTTCACTTCACTTCTCTGCTAAGGTATATCACTGCTTTTCATGCAAAAAGACAACACAACCAGATAAGAAAAACAAACAAACAAATTACTCTCCTAGTATTTGGTGTATTGGACTTATAGACATACCCTGGTACTCCTTTTTTGTTAATTCTCAAAGGGCTCAATTTTTCCCAATGGGAGTTACTTGAAATTAACAACATGTCTTCAAAATTGGTTCATTAAACCATTTTATGTCAAAAAAGGCTTCATATACAGTGACCGGGTGGGAGTTGGCTGACAGCTGAAATGATGAACAACCCTATTCAGTTCTCCCTATTGTGCCTGCTAGAGAATAAGAAACCTTAACCAACAAGGAGAGAGGAACTTCATTTACCTCTGTGCATTCTTCCTTCCAAGCTAGTATTTAACCTCAGGAGGGAATTACTTTTACGGGACTGTTTAATATTTAATTGGCAATGTAACACGGCCTTGTCATATTTAAAGGCAATGCAACACAGTGGTTAAGAATGAAGACTTGGCATGAAACAGACCTAAATTCAAATTCTGGCTCTGCCATCTACCAGACATGCTGTGCTGGGAAAGTTACTTAACCTCTTTAATCATCACTTTGTTCATTTGTAAACTACATTTTGTTGCAAGGAGTTATTCTTTTTTAAATGTATTAAGTGCATACCACAAGCCTATAATATAAAAGGAATTTAGTAAACAGTTATTGTTATAATTCCTAAAAGATTCTTTACACTTAGCAACCACATAGAAATATCAAGGCAAGTACGTAAGAACTGACACCAGGCCATCTCCCACTCCTCTCCTCTGCCCCTCACTCCTGAACCCACTCCTCTCAGGCAAACCAGCATTCCATGGACACTGCACTTGAAACGACCAATGACATTCAGATTGCTAAATGCAGTGGCCAGTTTTCAGTACTCATTTCAGGTAATGAAGATGCATTTGAAATAGTTAATCTTGCATTTCGCTGATAGCTCTCATTTTTCTAATCTCTAAACATTGGACTGCTCCGGAGTTCAGTCCTCTACCTGTGTTGGGAGGGTGACCTTTTCTCTGTCCATAATTGCTACCCTAATAACTTCATCCAATCTTGCAGCTTGCATATCATATATAAGCTACTGATCCCACATTTATATCTCCAGTCCAGGCCTTCTGCCTGAACTCCCAATTTGTAGATATAAGTGACTGTTTGATCTCTACCTGGATGTCTTAAACACTATCTCAAACTCAGCATATTTAAAATGGAATTCCCCAGTCTTTTCACAATCTGTTATTCTTAAAGCCTTCCTCATTTCAATAAATGACAACTCCCTCATTCAGTTGCTCGGCTACAAACTTTGGAATTACTCTTGACTCCTCTCCTCCTTTCTCCCACTCATACCCAAACAGTCAAGAAATCCTCTTGACTTAACCTTCAAAATATCTCCAGAACTAACCACATATCAACACTTTCTCTTCTGTAACTCTGGCCTCTCCCACATTTCACTGTAATCATTGTTGAAAATTTCTGAACCAGTCTTCTTTCTTCCACCACTGCATGTCCAGACTTCTGCTAAGAGCAACCAACGTGATTCAACTATAATGTACTTTACACCCTGTCAATCTTCTGCTCATGGACTTCCCTGGTGGCTCCGACGGTAAAGCATCTGCCTACAATGTGGGAGACCTGGGTTCAATCCCTGGGTTGGGAAGATCTCCTGGAAAAGAAAATGGCAACCCACTCCAGTATTCTTGCCTGGAAAATCCCATGGACAGAGGAGCCTGGTAGGCTACAGCCCATGGGGTCGCAAAGAGTCAGACACGACTGAGCAACTTCACTCACTCAATCTTCTGCTCAGAATGTTCCACTGACTTCTAGCCTCACCTAGAATGAAAGGCAGACAAACCCTATACTATACAACATGTCCTCATTTCCTGTACTCTCTGCCTTGCCCACTGCTCCAGCCACACTGCCCTCCTTGTTTTTCCTTGAATATGCTAGATGTCCTCTCAGATGAGGGTTTCTGCATTTATGTCTCTTCCTAGAATGCTCTTCTGTTGGATATTCACATGTCCAATGTCTCATGTCCTTTAAACCTTTGTTCAAATGTCTTTTCCAGTGTGGTTATTCTAAACAACTTATTTAAATTTACAGTTTCTCTTTGCTTTGTGCCTTGGCTCCCTTCTTGCTTTATTTTTCTTCATAGTACTTCCACCATTAAAATTATTATATATTTTACTTCTCTTGTTTATTTTCTGCCTTTTCCACCTAAATGAAGTCTGTAAAGTGAGGGATTATTTTATGACTTGTTTACTGCTATATCTCCTGTGCAGTATCTGACATTCAATAGGTACTACTAAATAAAACTAAATCACTACTTAATAAGTATTTGTCTTAATGCACAAGGGAATAAATAGCATTTGAGAGAATAAAAGCATACTGTGCAGGGGTCTGAATTCTGGTTTTGACTGGGCGTTCTATGAACTGTCTCCACTGTGGACTCGTAGTTCCACCTCTGAGCTTTATTTTCCTAATCTTTAAAACCTATTTAAAAATAAGATTATTTCAGGGAGTGCAGTCCCCTGTTTGCACAAAAAGGAATTTAATTCCTTCTTATTCCCCACTTCCCCAATATACTCACAATCAAAGCTTTATGTCAATCTTACTTCAGGAAAATTAGATTCCCTATGGGACAGTTTTTTTTCTTTTTAACTGCCACTGAAATAAATTGCCAGTTAGGTAAATACTGTATTTAGAGATGGGAGGCATTAAAGAGACCTTAGCAGAATTAGGATCCCCCATATCTTAGGATGTATGAAAAGGAAAGGGAAAGAGACATTAGATGCCTCTCTTTCTGTCCTTGCCCTCATATTAAAGTTCAAGTTAAGGAACGAGAAATGAAAAGGATTTTGCATTTTTCATGGTTAGTCAGGCTCATGTGGTTTGCATAGTCGTAATACAATTCAAATGACCATTTTTGAAGTTTTAATATTCAGTGCCCTTTGTCCCAGCTAGGCAAAATAACAGCTGATGTTTTGCACTTTGTAAGTACATTGCAGTGTGCAAACCAAGGAATGTCCTAAAGCTTTTAAATATTTTAAAGGTATATTTATTGAACTATTAGATATGTTTTAAGGATTAAAAAAATTTTTTTACATCCATAAGGATGATAAGACAACATAGTAAAATCATATTGGTTCAAATTTCCCTGATTCACTTTTCTAATGACTAACTTTAGGGTTTATCTCCTGTGCTGGTTACTTTTTAATAGATTCCCAATGGATTCTTTTAATTTAGCTAATGTATAACTTGATCAGGTCCTGAATTGGCATTTACTTAAGAAAGGCTGCCTTGAAAAATAGTGCAAATAATTTGTGCCAGTTAAGCTTGGAAAAGCAGAATCTTAAAAATATTAAGCAAAACGAACTTTAGAAGTGACTTGTCACATACAAATATTTCACACATTGAGATATTTTAAAGCCCAGGTTAAAGGGATTCTAGTTCTAGCTCTGCTTTCCTTACATTTCAATCCAAAAGGCATCTTCAGTGTAAGCTCTTGACTGGTCTGTCTCATGTTTTTTCACACATCTCTCCTGAGCTTGGCATTTAGCCTTTTTGCCCCTCCTGTCCTTTATCGTTAAGTTTGCCATCCTCACAAAGCTTCCTTGTATTTGTGTTCCTACACAAGTTTGTATGTCCGTTGATGACCCGTTCCTGCCCTATACAGTATATATTGAGAGAGAGAGAGAGCAATATAGAATCTCCCCACCACCTCCTAGTGGGGCACTCTAAAAGGTTTCCAGGCATGAGAGTGAGATAACCATTTCTGCACGGTGGTGTAATATCTAGCCTGTCTGGGGCCAGAGAGAGCAATGTGAGAAAGTATTAAAAACAGGTATGGTAGCATAGATGTGCAAGAAATAGTTGAGCGTTTAAATGACATACTGCTATTTCACAGATTTGCAATATTTTTTATTCTACCAGTAAGGAAATTGAATAGACCAGGCATTAGTATTTTCATCGTTAACTTTGTAACACAGCAGAAAGAAGTATCTAACAGTTTGTAACGCAACAATAAAGTAAGAAAACCCCAAAGCAGTCTTTCAGAGCTCATCATCAGGTGATCATCTCTTCCTCAACTTCTCTCACATCTCCCTGGAACAATAATACAATAAAATATTTGCATTTCATTGGCATTTATATACCAACCTCTATTTTCTCTCCACTCATCTTCCTGAGCCTGTCAGTCTGTCAGGTGCCATTCCCATACATTGCCATAGTACTCCATTCTTACCTCTCTCCTAGAATGTATGACACCGTTTTCAAGTTTACATTCCCTTATTTACAACTCCAAAATCCAAAAAGCTCTGAAAGCCAAAAGTTTATTTTAAAACTGGTGCCAAAACATATTAACAGCAAAATCTGACGTGAACAGACATGAGGCTATTGTAATGTTGTTCTATTAGGGAAATGTTGCTGTATTTGTTTATTGGGAGGCTGTCCCAGGCTCCAGCAGAAGCCATTTCTGGTTATATGTAAGTATTGTCTTACCTTCCTAAAAAATCCACAAATAGTGTTGTTTCTGAGACACTTGTGGCCCAAATTCTTTGGATAAAGACACACAGAGCTGCATGTTGCCTGATTGCTAGTCTGTGTCCTCTACTAGAGGCTGAGGTCTCTGGCATCAGCTCTGATTCCTTACACCTGCCTGGCATGTTAGTGGGTCTCAACAAATGTTGAACGAATGATTAAGCAAATATTCACTATCGATTTAGCATATTTAAATGTATCAACTTTCTCTGTTATATTTTATTTATCTATTTACATATTCATTCATCCACTCTCATTCACAGAGGACAGAAAGCTTTATTCATTCACACTGCTCCAGAGAAAGGCAGGATCACTTTAATATGCAGTCCTCTTGGGTTTCTGCCAATTCTCTCTGAATGCGTTTCAGCTCACCCTGCTTCTCTTTCTCCTCAGCTGCTACCCTCTCCTCTCCTGCCCAGTGTTTCAGGTAATTGTAGACTTGGCTTCATAGGTCAAGCCCAGGAACAGAGCAGAGTAGTGGCCGAGCTTGATGAGGGAGAGACATGCGTTGGCAGCACCATCTTGTCTGTGCTCAGTTCTTATTTTTTTAAAGTTACTATTTCGAGAAAGAAGAGTGAGAACTACTAACAGTCCTTTTTGAAAATTTCTTTTTCTAACTGAAAACAAATATTTGGCCAGATTCAAAAATCTGCAACAGAACCAAGAATAATATCATGTTTCCGAGTTTTTAGATTTGTGTTTTATTACCTAGATAAGACTAATGTTACGAATACCAGTGACGCAAAGGTCAAAGGAAACAACTTTCTTTAAAATGTTATGGCAATCTTACTAGTTAGAAAGTTGAAAAAAACGATCATACTGTCGGCAAGGATATAGTGAAATAGACATTCTCAAACAATGCTAGCAAGAGCATGGGTTGTTAGAGCCTGTCTAGAAAGCACTTTACAATAAAAATCAAGAAGGTTAAGTTTACATCAGGGCTTCCCTGGTGGTTCAATGATAATGAATCTGCCTGCCAATGCAGGAGATCTGGGTTCGATCCCTGGTCCAGGAAGATCCCACATGCTGCAGAGCAACTAAACCCAGGTGCCACAACTATTGAGCCTGTGCTCTAGAGTCTGAGAGCCTTAATTATTGAGCCCACGTGCTGCAACTACTGAAGTCTGCATGCCTGGAGACTGTGCTCCGCAACATGAGAAGGCATCTCAGTGAGGGGCCTGCATATTACAACAAAAAGTAGTCCCTGCTCATCGCTGCAACTAGAGAAAACCCTACGTAGCAAGGAAGACCCAGCACAACCAAAAAAGGAAGTTTATATCCACAGTAGAATGAAGGATAATATTTAGCACATATTATTTAAGAAATTTTGTGTTCTTAAGGTGTGTCGGATTTGTTATTTCTTTAGGAGGTTTCAAAATGTGTTTCTTTTTCTGAAAGCAGCCAATATTGAGTTTTACAAGGTTTGCTTTATTAATATTTTTTATATGAAAAGCTTTTAAGACTTTGTTTTGTTTAAACATTCTTTTAGAAAGTTACAGTTCCTATTCCATCTTGTCTTAACACATTGTGTAAGTATGTGATGGGATAGTTTATAAAGGTCTCATAGATAATATGCTTTGTTGGTTTTGGCTAATAATTATATTAATACAGTACATAGTAATTTTTGAACAGCTTATCAAAACAGTGTGGACAATGCATAGTAAACTCCACATTATATTAAACAAAGTACATATAGAAAAACAGAAGGCACTCTATGTACACTAAGTATGAAGGGTTTTAATATGGAAATTAGAGGCGTCCACAATCATTGGAAGGATTGAGAAAGAACAGGGAAATTGGTCCAGTTGGTGGTTGGCTTTGAGAAAACTTTCTTGGAAGATTTTGTGTCTCTCAAGAGTTTCCTGGAAGCTCCCACAAGCTATGTAAGCTTGGAGCACCAAATCAAGTAATTCGCCAGCAAGCACCATTAGCTATCTCAGTTGTCTATGGGACCAAAGAAGGTAATTTGCAGGAACTCATCCAGAAGCTACTGTGAAGTTCATGTCCACTGTCAGCCCACACATCTATCTGTCATTGCCCTTGGAGAGTAATAGCTTCTGTTCCTCGCCATTCCGATGTCATATAAGTACCTGTAGCTGGCAGACTCTAACCAGAACCATCTAGAAAGGGGAATTCTGGGAGCAATGCTTCTCAGTTTCTCCTCTGAGATTCACAGATCACAAGGGAAAGTATGATGCCAAATAGACAGGTTATGTTTGTTTTGGTGTTGATGACTACTGCATGATTTTTTTTTTACTAACTTTCTATGTTGTCTGTACTGGTTCAGTCAAATTCACTGTTACTACTTGACTGAGACCCAGAAATCTCTCAGCAAGCAAGTAAGCAAAAGTACAATTGAATTCATCCTTTACTGTTTGATTTTTTTCAATATTCAAATGTTTTATTATAGTTGGTTTTTTAAAATCAATATACTAACTATGAAAATACAGTTCATTTGATTAATATATCTCTTAGGTAGAGTGAGTATAAAATTTATTATTTAAACTAGGAAACTTTTAATACTGAAAGGAAATTTCCATTAACAATTATACTGGGACAACAAGCATAAACCTGGATTGTCAAGGACAAATGCAGAGATCTGGTCACTTTTTTTTTTTTTTAATTGAAGTATACTTTATTCACAATATTAGTTTCATGTATACAAAATAATGATTCAAAATTTATATGGGTTATATTCTATTTAAAGTTGTTATAAAATATTGACTATATTTCCAATACAACATACAATTGAATTTATCTTTGACCCATCATCCTGCCTATTCAGGATTATTACTACTTGATTCTTTGTTCCAAAAAGCTGAGGCTCAAGAAGCTGAAACAACATATTTAATATTACCATTAATCTTCTTATGTAAGATGAAATACAAATAAGAAAGCAAGATTTTCACTGATATATTTTCTAGAAGGAATTTTTCTATCCAAGACTTGTACTTGGAAAAGCATCTCAAATATTCTTCATTGTCAACTGTAGAAAAGACAATTTTTGGCAAGGTTTTAATGTAAATTTGCAACCTCCATGTACTCAATCTCAAATTTAGTAACATAAAATTTTTTTAATGTATTTTGAATACTTAGTGTTTTTCTAATTCTTTCAACTTTATACATGTTTTATTTTGGCTCAAAGATAACATATACATTGTACATGAGTTTGTAGCTTTTTCTATATTTTGAGGAAATTTTGAAAGACTAAAATTCTGCTTTATAAAACAAACTCTCAAGATATGAATAATACAAAAGAGGGCCTTTCCATAAAATACTCATGGCCTAAACTGAATAAAATGACAAAAATTTCATTAAAATTGGAATGTCACTGTACAAATACTATTAAAATGATTAGAATTATGATATAATAGAACATCTATAATTCTACTTTGCATTATAATTTGTAATTTTGTAAATATTTTTGGCTTAAAAAAGGGATAATATTGTTTTTTATATTATCTAAGTCACTCTCTCCTGATATTCAATTTATTGAATATATTATCTTTTTATTTCACCTGATAAATTTTATCTGATGTCAATTAAAAGTTTATTTTTATCCATTTACAAGTTATTAGTAATTGTGTATAAAAATAAGTTTTCCCAATCATCATTAATTATTCCAGCATTTTACTCCTGAAACAATAAATATCCATTTGTATTTCAAATAACATTGAAGTAGATATTAACCAGTGAGGCAGAAAGCTGGAATGAATGAAATGGACTAAAGAAATAGGCTTAAATAAAAGAGATATTGGCTATAACTCTATTGCCATTATTTAAACAAGAGTTAGTGAGATCCTCAACTAGGAAAGAGACCAAAGAAACAGAAAGAAGTGACAATTGCAAAATGTAACAGGGAGGGTTATGGTTGGATGGCATCACTGACGGGATGGACTTGAGTTTGAGTAGGCACCGGGAGTTGGTGACAGACGGGGGAGCCTGGTGTGCTGCAGTCCATGGGGTCGCAGAATTGGAGACGACTGAGCGACTGAAGTGAACTGAACAGGGAGGGAGAATGGACAGGTTTTGGTAACTGGCTGAATATAAGGGCAAGAGAGATGATCATTTTATTTATTTAAGATTTTTTTCTTTATGTAGACCTTTTTTTTTTTTAAAGTTATTGGCTTATTTAATAGGCTGTGTAGGGTTTTAGTTGTGAGACACAGGATCTTTAGCTGCAGTGCACAGACTTTCTAGCTGTGGCTTAGTTGCTTCATTGCATATAAAAGGGATCTTAGTCCCTTATCATGGATTGAACCCATGTCCCTTGCATTGCAAGGTAAATTCTTAACCACTGGACCACCAGGGAAGTCCCATCATGGACCATTTTTAAAGTCTTTATTGAATATTGTTGCAATATTTCTTCTGTTTTATGCTTTCGTTTGGAACCAGTCTGTTGTTCCATGTCCAGTTCTAACTGTTGCTTCCTGACCTGCATCCAAATTTCTCAAGAGGTAGATCAGGTGGTCTGGTATTCCCATCTCTTTCAGAATTTTCCACAGTTTATTGTGATCCACACAGTCAAAGGCTTTGGCATAGTCAATAAAGCAGAAATGTTTTTCTGGAACTCTCTTGCTTTTTCCATGGTCTATCGGATGTTGGCAATTTGATCTCTGGTTCCTCTGCCTTTTCTAAAACCAGCTTGAACATCAGGAAGTTCACGGTTCACATATTGCTGAAGCCTGGCTTGGAGAATTTTGAGCATTACTTTACTAGCATGTGAGATGAGTGCAATTGTGTGGTAGTTTGAGCGTTCTTTGGCATTGCCTTTCTTTGGAAGGAGTTTGTCAAGGCTGTATATTGTCACCCTGTTTATTTAACTTATATGCAGAGTACATCATGAGAAACGCTGGACTGGAAGAAACACAAGCTGGAATCAAGATTGCCGGGAGAAATATCAGTCACCTCAGATATGCAGATGACACCACCCTTATGGCAGAAAGTGAAGAGGAACTCAAAAGCCTCTTGATGAAAGTGAAAGTGGAGAGTGAAAAAGTTGGCTTAAAGCTCAACATTCAGAAAACGAAGATCATGGCATCTGGTCCCATCACTTCATGGGAAATAGATGGGGAAACAGTGGAAACAGTGTCAGACTTTATTTTTCTGGGCTCCAAAATCACTGCAGATGGTGACGTCAGCCATGAAATTAAAAGACGCTTACTCCTTGGAAGGAAAGTTATGACCAACCTAGATAGCATATTCAAAAGCAGAGACATTACTTTGCCAACAAAGGTTCGTCTAGTCAAGGCTATGGTTTTTCCTGTGGTCGTGTATGGATGTGAGAGTTGGACTGTGAAGAAGGCTGAGCACCGAAGAATTGATGCTTTTGAACTGTGGTGTTGGAGAAGACTCTTGAGAGTCCCTTGGACTGCAAGGAGATCCAACCAGTCCATTCTGAAGGAGATCAGCCCTGGGTGTTCATTGGAAGGACTGATGCTAAAGCTGAAACTCCAGTACTTTGGCCACCTCATGTGAAGAGTTGACCCATTGGAAAAGACTCTGATGCTGGGAGGGATTAGGGGCAAGAGGAGAAGTGGACGACAGAGGATGAGATGGCTGGATGGCATCGCTGACTTGATGGCCGTGAGTCTGGGTGAACTCCGGGAGTTGGTGATGGACAGGGAGGCCTGGCGTGCTGCAATTCATGGGTCGCAAAGAGTTGGACACGACTGAGCGGCTGATCTGATCTGATGCTTTCGTTTTTGGTCAGTTAGCATGTGGAATCAACTACCTGACCAGTGATTGAACCCACACCTCCTGCTTGGGAAGGTGAACCTTTAACCACTGGACCACCAGGGAAGTTTCAGATATTTTAGGTAGAAGATAATATGGGGTTCTGGATTTTGTGACTGGGAAGTATTCTGTGACCTTTAAGAGTAAGGGGCTTCCCAGGCAGAGCTAGTGGTAAAAAATCCTCCTGCCAATTCAAGAGACATAAGAGACGTGGGTTTGATCCCTGGGTCAGGAAGATCCCCTAGAGAAAGCAATGGCAACCCACTCCAGTATTCTTGCCTGGAGAATCCCATGGACAGAGAAGCCTGACAGGCTATGGTCCATAGGTTTGCAAAGAGACGGATGCAGCTGAAGTGACTTAGCATGCATATGTTTAAGAGCACAGGGTTCCATAGAGGAATAAGAATAGAAACTAAATTTAAAAGCATTGAAGAATGAATGAGAGATAAGAAAATAGAGTATTTTTTTTAAAAATGAATATATAACCCAGCCACTTAAAGACATGGAATTCTCTTAAATGAATATTACTAAGTGACAGAAGCAAATTTGAAAAAGTTACATACTATATATCATTCCAACTATGTGACATTCTGGAAAAGGCAAAATTATGGAGATGGTAAAAAGATCAGTTGTTTCCAATAGTCAGAGGGGAGACAGGAATGTATAGGTGGAGTGCAAAGAATTTTTAGGGCAATGTATGATACGTATCTGGTATGATACTTTAATAATAAACATATGTCATTATATACTTGCCCAAACTCATAGAATGTAAAACATCAAGTGATTGTAATGTAAACTATGGATTTAAGTGATAATGGTGTGTCCGTGCAGGCTCATCCATTGTAACAGATGTACCACTGTGATGTGAGATGTTGACTAGAGAAGAGTTCTATGCATATATGGGAGCAAGGGGCACATGGGTATGCTCTGTACTTGCCACTCAGTTTTCCTGTGAACCTAAAACTGCTCTAAAAAATAAAGTTTATTTTTTGAAATGAATATATAACCACTTTTCATTAATATAAGCTTCTGGATTCTATTCATGTATATAACTCTTATTGTACTATTTTACAGTCCTTACAACTTTCAACAAAATATTGCAATTTATTTTTGTCCCCAATAAAGTAAATGTTGGTCTCTCAGTTGTGTCCAACTCTTTGAGAGCCTGTGGACTGTAGCCTGCCAGGCTCCTTTGTCCATGGAATTCTGTAGACAAGAATACTGGAGAATTTTCCAACCCAAGGATCAAACCCAGGTCTTCAGCATTGTGGGCAGATTCTTTACCATCTGAGCTACCAGGGAAGCCAAATATATGATAGATATGTCAAATTTGTTACATTTCAGAAGGACAGAGTGGTGCTGAATTTTATACTAAGTATTATAAATGCATAAAGAAGTATTAGATCTGTCTTTAAGTGTTTATTACATGTTCCAGTTATCTTATTGCTGTGTTAATAAACCACCCCAAAATCTGGTAGGTTAAAATAATAATTATTATATTTCACTTCTCTGGTTGTTAACAGTGCTGGGCACTTCTCAGCTGCGATCCTTTAGAGAGTTGCAGTCAGTTGACAGCTGAGGTTGGAATCCCATGAAAGCTCCTTTACTCATGTCTCATTGCTTGGCTGAGATATCTACAACAGCTGGTGACTGGTGGATCCTTTCTCTCTGTCTTTTCCCCATGTGGCCACTCTCAAGTCTGGCTTGGGCTTTGCACCACATGACAATTTAAGGAGTAAGCATTCCAAGAGACCCAAGCAAAAGCTTGAAGTCCTGGGAGCTAGACGTGGGAAGTCATGCAGCATTCAGTTCAGTTCAGTAGCTCAGTCGTGTCTGACTCTTTGCGGCCCCATGAATCGCAGCACGCCAGGCCTCCCTGTCCATCACCAACTCCGGAAGTTCATTCAGACGTCCATTGAGTCAGTGATGCCATCCAGCCATCTCATCCTCTGTCGTCCCCTTCTCCTCCTGCCCCCAATCCCTCCCAGTATCAGGGTGTTTTCCAGTGAGTCAACTCTTCGCAGGAGGTGGCGAAAGTATTGGAATTTCAGCTTTAGCATCAGTCCTTCCAATGAACACCCAGGACTAATCTCCTTTAGGATGGACTGGTTGGACCTCCTTGCAGTCCAAGGGACTCTCAAGAGTCTTCTCCAACACCACAGTTCAAAAGCATCAATTCTTCGGTGCTCAGCTTTCTTCACAGTCCAACTCTCACATCCATATATGACCACTGGAAAAACCATAGCCTTGACTAGATGGACCTTACTTTCACTGTATTTAATAGGCAAAACTGTTATAAACCAGTACAGATTCAATGGAGTAGATACAGAGAAGGAAGAAATTGATGGTTGCCAACTTGGAAACAAGCTACAGCAATTTATCTAGGGGATGTTTATAAATACACACATACATGAAAAAATTTAAGAATGATTAAAATGAATGTTCAGATGTAAAATAATATGAAAAGATAAGACTTTTATTTCTTAAGAAATAAGATTAAGGCCTAGAGGTCCTCCCAAAGACATTGCATTTTTCTAGCAAGGTTTCTCAAGAGACTGAGGACCTAATGCCTGCACTGCTCTTTGAGACTCCTAATCAAGCTAGTGATACAAAATTATGTGGCCTCCAGATAAGTAGTCTAGAGCATCTCTGAAATCACAAAGTTCAGAATATAAGTTCCAGATTATTTTTGGCCAAGATATCCTCTGTCTTATATTCTCAAGGCTGCCTGTTTTTCTGACTCTCCTACTCCATTGGCCCCTAAAGTCCACTGTTCTCTACACTTCCAGCAGCATAATGGCAAATCTGCTATTTAATTCTGAATCTGTAGTTAATTATCATTTCAGCAAGTTTGAAACATTTTAACACCTAATGGCCAGGAAAAATCTTGTTTTCTTTTATTTCCTGTGTGTGTTAGTCACTTAGTCGTGTTCAGCTCTTTGCGATCCAATGGATTGTAGCCTGCCAGGCTCCTCTGTCCATGGAATTCTCCAGACAAGAATACTGGTGTGGGTTGCCATTTCCTTCTCCATTTATTTCCTTTATTTAGTTAATTTTCTTTTCATGTCTTTTCTTCTTTTATTACATTTTGGTAAGATTTCTTATGTCTTTTATTTTTATTATTTCTCTTTTGTACTCTCCTTTGAAATGACATTTATAAGCAAGGTTAAATATATGTTATTACTTTAATTTGATAAAACATATAATCAACCTCTGCCTTAGAAAGTATTTTGAATACCTTATAAACTTTGCCTTTGCTGCACACACAGGCAGAATGGAGTGATATTTTAAGATTTCCTGTGACTAGAAAGGTATGGAAAGTTTGACTGATTTATATTGTGTTCTGACTTCCTGAGGCAGTTTTCCTAATGCTATTCCATTTAACTCATATCCTAAAACAAAGCTTGTTAGCTTTTTTTTTTTTTTAATCAAAATTTAATCTAGAACTGAGTGTTTCAGTTTTGTTCTTTGTCTCTTAAGCTTAATTTCCATGGAGTTTTATAGTAGTAGCAATTTTACAATATTTCTCCTGTTGGTGGGATGATTCTCAAAGCATTTGAGAAAAGGAATTCCCAGTTTAATTTTCAAAATTACTTTTAAAAATAACTTGATTATTTAGCATATAGTTGTTGTTCTATAATCGCTTTTATTTCTGTACCACAAAATTTAAGAGTTTATCTGTTTTCTACTTTGCATGTGAGAATCACATTCTTTGCAATAACAATGTTTGTTCTTTGGGGCAGGAATTTTATAGTTTTACAGGTTTTTTTTCAATATCCCTAAATCCTGTACCATAATGTTCAACTGTTTGTAGAGACTTCTTGATATATCAATGTTTGTTGTATTCTTTCAGTTTAATTCTATAAGTTTCACTCTCCTTAATCACAATCTATAGAAACAAAATAGACTTTCCTAAGGCTTAATTTTGTCTTAAATAGCATTACTGGTTATTTGTACATCAGATCAGATCAGATCAGATCAGATCATTGCTCAGCTGTGTCCGACTCTTTGTGACCCCATGAATCGCAGCACGCCAGGCCTCCCTGTCCATCACCAACTCCCGGAGTTCACTCAAACTCACGTCCATCAAGTCAGTGATGCCATCCAGCCATCTCATCCTCTGTCGTCCCCTTCTCCTCTTGCCCCCAATCCCTCCCAGCATCAGAGGCTTTTCCAATGAGTCAACTCTTCACATGAGGTGGCCAAAGTATTGGAGTTTCAGCTTTAGCATCATTCCTTCCAAAGAAATCCCGGGGCTGATCTCCTTCAGAATGGACTGGTTGGATCACCTTGCAGTCCAAGGGACTCTCAAGAGTCTTCTCCAACACCACAGTTCAAAAGCATCAATTCTTCAGTGCTCAGCCTTCTTCACAGTCCAACTCTCACATCCATACACGACCACAGGAAAAACCATAGCCTTGACTAGATGAACCTTTGTTGGCAAAGTAATGTCTCTGCTTTTGAATATGCTATCTAGGTTGGTCATAACTTTCCTTCCAAGGAGTAAGCGTCTTTTAATTTCATGGCTGACGACACCATCTGTAGTGATTTTGGAGCCCAGAAAAATAAAGTCTGACACTGTTTCCACTGTTTCCCCATCTATTTCCCATGAAGTGGTGGGACCGGATGCCATGATCTTCGTTTTCTGAATGTTGAGCTTTAAGCCAACTTTTTCACTCTCCACTTTCACTTTCCTCAAGAGGCTTTTGAGTTCCTCTTCACTTTCTGCCATAAGGGTGGTGTCATCTGCATATCTGAGGTTATTGATATTTCTCCCGGCAATCTTGATTCCAGCTTGTGTTTCTTCCAGTCCAGCTTTTCTCATGATGTATTCTGCATATAAGTTAAATAAACAGGGTGACAATATACAGCCTTGACGTACTCCTTTTCCTATTTGGAACCAGTCTGTTTTTCCATGTCCAGTTCTAACTGTTGCTTCCTGACCTGCATACAGATTTCTCAAGAGGCAGATCAGGTGGTCGGTATTCCCATCTCTTTCAGAATTTTCCACAGTTCATTGTGATCCACACAGTCAAAGGCTTTGGCATAGTCAATAAAGCAGAAATAGATGTTTTTCTGGAACTCTCTTGCTTTTTCCATGATCCAGCGGATGTTGGCAATTTGATCTCTGGTTCCTCTGCCTTTTCTAAAACCAGCTTGAACATCAGGAAGTTCGTGGTTCACGTATTGCTGAAGCCTGGCCTGGAGAATTTTGAGCATTACTTTATTAGTGTGTGAGATGAGTGCAATTGTGTGGTAGTTTGAGCATTCTTTGGCATTGCCTTTCTTTGGGATTGGAATGAAAACTGACCTTTTCCAGTCCTGTGGCCACTGCTGAGTTTTCCAAATTTGCTGGCATATTGAGTGCAGTACGGTCTTTCTAATTTGAATCTTTCCCCTAATAACTAAAACAGAAATGAGATCATTTAGTCTTTCTGGAAAGATCTCTCTGTCATCCCTTTTTTCCTGTCTCTTTATTCATACAGTGTGGAGGTTCTGACTCTGCAACCAGACTGCTTGGGTTCAAATCCTAGTTGTATCACTTACTAACTGTATATTCTTGGGGAAAACTTTCTGTGTTTCAGTTTCCTCAATTTCAAAAGGGGCTCACAATAGTAATAACCGATTAATAGGGTTGTTGGACTTCCGTTGTGGCTCAGATTTAAAGGATTCGCCTTCAATGTGGGAGATTTAGTTTCTATTTCTGGGTTGAGACGATCCCATGGAGGAGGGCACAACAACCCACTCCAGTATTCTTGACTGGAGAATCCCCGAGGACAGAGAAGCCTGACAGGCTACAGTCCATGGAGTTGCAAAGAGTCGAACACGACTGAGCGACTAAGCAAGTGCGTGCACACACACACACATTTGTGTTGTGGGAATTAAATGAACTTGCTCATGAAAGCAATAGAACAAATTTTAGAATATGGTTGCTGCTGCTAAGTCACTTCAGTCATGTCCGACTCTGTGTGACCCCATAGACGTCAGCCCACGAGGCTCCCCCGTCCCTGGGATTCTCCAGGCAAGAACACTGGAGTGGGTTGCCATTTCCTTCTCCAATGCAGGAAAGTGAAAAGTGAAAGTGAAGTCGCTCAGTCGTGTCTGACTCTTCGCGATCCCATGGACTGAAGCCCACTAGGCTCCTCCGCCCATGGGATTTTCCAGGCAAGAGTACTGGAGTGGGTTGCCATTGCCTTCTCCATTTAGAACATGGTAATTATGCAATAAATGTTAGCTGTTGGTATTGTTTATTTAGATTTAATAGCTTTCATGTGTGCTAAGTTGTTTCAGTCCTGTCCGATTCTTAGCGACCCTATGGACAGTAGCCTGCCAGGCTCCTCTGTCCATGGGATACTCCAGACAAGAATATGGAAATGGGTTGCCATGCCCTCTTCCAGGGGATCTTCCCAACCCAGGGATCAAACCAGTGTCTCTCATGTCTGCTGCACTGGCCAGTGGGTTCTTTACCACTATCACCAGCTGCTGCTGCTACTGCTGCTGCTGCTGCTAAGTCACTTCAGTTGTGTCTGACTCTGTGACCCCATAGACGGCAGCCCACCAGGCTCCCCTGTCCCTGGGATTCTCCAGGCAAGAACACTGGAGTGGGTTTCCATTTCCTTCTCCAATGCATGAAAGTGAAAAGTGAAAGGGAAGTCGCTCAGTTGTGTCCTACTCTTAGCGACCCCATGGACTACAGCCTACCAGGCTCCTCCATCCATGGGATTTTCCAGGCAAGAGTACTGGAGTGGGGTGCCATTGCCTTCTCCTATCACCAGCTGGGACACCCTTAATAGTTTTCATTCTTTGCTAATTGTATCTTCTTTAAAAAAAAAAAAACAAAACTAATTTATTTATTTTTAATTGAAAGATAATTGTTTTACATAATTTTGTTGTTTTCTGTCAAGCATCAACAGAATCAGCCATAGGTATACATATGTCCCCTCCCTCTTGAACCTCCCTCCCATCTCCCTCCCCATCAGATCCCTATAGTTCCATGAATCATACAGCAAATTCCCATTGGCTATCTATTTTACATATGGTATTGTAAGTTTCCATCCATCTCTCCTCCATCCATCTCATCCTCTCCCTCTTTCCCTCCTGCCGAGTCCATAAGTCTGTTCTCTGTGTCTATTTCTCCTTTGCTGCCCTGCAAATAAATTAATCAGTGCCATCTTTCTAGATTCCATATATATGTTAGTATATGATATTTATCTTTCTCCTTCTGACTTACTTCACTCTGTATAATAGGCTCTAGGTTTGTTCACCTCATTAGAACTGAGTTAAATGCTTCCTTTTATGGCTGAGTAATATTCCACTGTATATATGTATGTACCACAGCTTCTTTACCCATTCATCTGTTGATAGACATCTAGGTTGCTTCCATGTTCTAGCTATTGTAAATAGTGCTGCAATGAACACTGGGGTACATGTGTCTTTCAGTTTTGGTTTCTTCTGAGTATATGCCTGGTAGTGAGATTGCTGGGTCATATGGTGGTTTTATTCCTATATTTTTAAGGAATTTCCATACCATCTTCCATAGTGGCTGTATCAATTTACATTCGCACCAGCAATGCAAGAGTTCCCTTTTCTCCACACCCTCTCCAGCATTTATTGTTTGTAGACTTTTTAATGATAGCCATTCTGACTGGTGTGAGGTGATATCTCATTGTAGTTTTGATTTCCATTTCTCTAATAATGAGCAATATTGAGCATATTTTCATGTGTTTGTTAGCCATCTGTATGTCTTCTTTGGAGAAATGTCTGTTTAGATCTTCTTAATGGTTTTACTAAATGCCTACTGAAGCAGTCACATTTTGAAAATCACATAAGTAGGTAGCTTTCATCAATAAGCTTGTTTCTAAACTGATTTCTGGAGATAAAAAAGAAGCCTGCGAGGAAGTGTGGGTGGGAGGTGGTGGGAGAGGAGGAAAATTTTGTTTTTCAGTACCAGCATTTAATCCTTTCATCTTTCTTCAATAAAACTCTATGGACTACATGTTTGTATTCTGTTATACATTGAAGCGTAATCCCCTAGGCTGGAGGAGGGTAGGATAACCCACTCCAGTATTCGTGCCTGAAGAATCTCCATAGACAGAGGAGCCTGGCGGGCTACAGTCATGGGGTTGCAAAGAGTCAGACACAACTGAGCAGCTAAGCACAGCATAGCACAATCCCTTAGGATATGAGGGTGGAGGCCACATGAATGTGATTAGTGATTTCATAAGAAGAGAGGACACATGCCCAAGTGATGCGAGCCTGGAAAAGCCAAAGAAACCTCTGAGCAACTGATTTTTGCATGAGTTGAGTCTTGAAAGTTGAATAAAACTTACTAGACAAGAAAAATAGAAAACTCACTCCACAGAAAAGTAAGCACGTGCAAAGGCATAGAGTCATGGGATGGCCTGGAAGTCTGAGGAACTGTGAGAAGTCCAGGCCATCTGAAGCTTAAAACACACCATATGTAAAGAAAGCTTAAGATAGTGGAGATATATTAGGGAGGATTTCTTTTTCCTTGTATATCAAGTCAAAGACGGAGAAGGCAATGGCACCCCACTCCAGTACTCTTGCCTGGAAAATCCCATGGATGGAGGAGCCTGGTAGGCTGCAGTCCATGGGGTCTATAAAAGTCAGACACGACTGAGTGGCTTCACTTTCACTTTTCACTTTCCTGCATTGGAGAAGGAAATGGCAACCCACTCCAGTGTTCTTGCCTGGAGAATCCCATGGACGGGGGAGCCTGGTAGGCTGCAGTCCATGGGGTCGCACAGAGTTGAACACAACTGAAGCAACTTAGCAGCAGCAGCAAGTCAAAGAGTTTATGTATTACTCTGTGAGAGCCGGAGTAAAAATTTTTCCAGTAGTGATTTTTTAACAAAAAGATGACATGACCAGGAAGTAAGATAGTTAGAGTCAGAAGGTAGTAGTAGTAATAGTCACTCAGTTGTGTCTGAATCTTGGCAACCCCATGGACTGTAGCCCACCAGGCTCCTCTGTCCATGGAATTCTCTAGGTAAGAATACTGGAGTGGGTGGCCCTTCCTTTCTCCAGGGGATCGTCCCAGTTCAGAGACCAAACCCTGGTCTTCTGCACTACAGGCAGATTCTTTACCTTCTGAGACACCAGGATCAGAAAAATGTCAGCTCCAGTACTGTAATAGCCATGTTTCCTAAGATCAATTATTTAATCTCCCTTAATTTCCTCACTTAATCTCCCTTAATTTCCTCACTTAGAAATACTAAGGTAATACATTGCTGCTGCATGTTGTATTAGAGATAATATATTTAGATGCTTGACATTGTGTTTG
Source organism: Bos indicus (assembly GCF_029378745.1). Taxonomy (NCBI): domain Eukaryota; kingdom Metazoa; phylum Chordata; class Mammalia; order Artiodactyla; family Bovidae; genus Bos; species Bos indicus. The sequence continues at coordinate 42,514,533 of NC_091762.1, read as the reverse complement.
GTGTATAATTGTTTTGAAGGTTCTTCTCCCTTTTTTATGCAGAAAGGAATCTCTGAGGGCAGTGAAGGAGGATACTGTAATAGAATAGGAGTACTGGGACTCATGAGGGGGCAATGCCACTGACCTCCACGGTACAGCCTTTAGCACAGAATTGGGAGTGGTGAAGAAAGGTGAGATTTTAAAGATCTTTCTCTTCCAAGGTAAACATTTTGTGGCTCTTGGAAGTAGCCCAGTGAGAGAAAGAGAAACTGACAATTAAGATGTTTCGTTTAGGAAGCCTGAGACATCTTCCATATTTTAAGCACCGTTCTAGGTGCTGCGGATGAATAACATATATTTCCTTCCTTGAGGTTTTCCAAAATCTATCAGTGAGACAGATACTTGTATGAATAGACACAGTATAAAGATTTATATTCTAGGTAGGATTTTTGTAACAGCATCATCTTTTATCTATTTTCCAAGTGGGAAGAATAATTTATTTTGGACACTTTACTGAACCAATTTTAAATTATGTGAGCATTTTCAGGTCTCAGAATGTATTCTTACTAATTGTAGTCACCATGTATTCTCAGCACTAAATTTCTCAGATCAGTTTTTTATCCGTTATGTATAATAGCTCAAACAATGCCAGTACAATTTTTTTTAAAGTTCAAAATATAATTAGAGGCATCTCATTAAGATTTTAAGATAAGCACTTTGAGTCCTTGCGTGCAAGGTCTTGTAATCGCAAATATCAATTCTTTAAATTACATGATTGTCAAGAACTGGAAAGAACCGTTAAGAAGAATAACAAAAATAAAAAAGCTAAAGTATAGTGACACATAAAGAAATGAGACATTTCCAGAAAAGCCATTCATTGTTTTCATTATTAATTTTCTTCCTTTTAGACTGACTAACAAATAGCATTTTCAGTCAAAACTCTACCTTTTAGAACTCCCTGTATGGTGTTGTTTATTTCACCACGCCATATGTATCCTGAGCATAATTCTTACTATTAACCCTTTTGAGGCTGCCAGTGGTTTCAGTTTCTTATCTTCTTTTGTCTGGCACCCAGAAAAGTATATCACTTTCTCTAAATTTGTCATCTTTTCTACTATGTTACTGACCCATCTTAATATATCATGTTCTTTTAATCTTTATAGTCAGAATTAAATAAAGAATTCATATTTGGATCTTTTAGCATTCATCAGAACTTCTATTTCTGATGGAGAGTTTTTAAAGCATGTGATGGAGGAGTTAGAAGAAGAGAGAGATCAGATGATTTCATAGTACCCAGGAGAGGAGTTTCCATTAAGAAGAATATAGGGACAGATAACACACAGTAAAAGGAGGAAAGGAGGAAGTGGAGGCCTAGAAATCAACGTCATAAAGGCACAGAAGTAGAGTAGTAAATGTGTGTATTTTAGAAGATGAGAGAATTGGAGGATGCCAGTGGAAGGATGGAGGTAGGGACTGGCAGTCAATTGCCATGGAAATCCATAAATAAAGCAGGTAGAACAATTGTTTTCTCAAGGAAAAAATTTAACCTCTAAAGGGTCAGATGAGGTTTCTGGTATGAAAGAAAATACTCTGTAAAGATGGATGCTGGTTATATTTAAATAAAAAAGAAAATTTTTGACTTCTAGCTTATTAAGTTCTATGCTTTTGAAGCACATTAGATTACCTAACCTGCTTCTTCATTTATATCTGCCTGAAGAGATTTGGTGTTTTTCTTCTAATTCAAACCAATTCAACAAACATTTATTGAGTGTCTGAATGTGCCATATAGAAAAGATGAAGATCAGCCTCAAGAAGCTCACCTCTTATGAGTAGAAGCAACATTGCGGGAGGAGGAATTAGAACAAATGTCCAGGTAGGTAGATGGTTTTCGGGTAAAAATGTAAGAGCAGCATGGAAGAAGTGATGTGAGGATTTGTTCAGGACGTGTTTCTGGAGCTGATTAAAGTCAATTCATACTCAAGTGGAAATCTCCTGAGCTAGGAAAAGGCATTTTAGAGGTAGGCAAAAGCACGTTTCTCTCTGCCACTGCCCCTTCCCCCACTAGTACTTCTGAACTACAAGGACTGCTGAGTCATAAATTCCTAGGTTGTGTGAGAAGACAGGAATAGGATTTATTTAGGACTATATTTATATAGACCTAGGATACTCTAACTAATGAGATGATAATGCTCTTCTCCATTATATATATGGTGGTGGTTTAGTTGCTAAGTCGTATCCAGCTCTTGTGACCCTATGGACTCCTCTGTCAGGCTCCTCTGATTCTCCAGGCAAGAATTCTGCAGTGGGTTGTCATTTCCTTCTCCAGGGGATCTTCCCAATCCAGGAATCGAATCTGGGTCTCCTGCATTGCAGGCAGATTCTTTACAGACTAAGCTACGAGGGAAGCCCGTTATATACAATTTCTAATTTTTCCAAGATTGCTATTTTGGTATATGTTTAAAAGCAAATATATAAAAAAAAAGTCTTTTCCTTTTATTTTTCTCTTTTTTAATGTATGTTAAGAACTTATAGCTAAAAGCCAAATAATAATTATCATAATTATAGTTAACTTTTACTGATGCTGTACTGTATTCTAGGAGATTTGATAAATCCTCTATGTAGACTATTTCACTGAATCCTCACAACAACCATTTGGGGAATATACTATTATTGCTCTTATTATTATTATTGATAAATTGAGACTTAGAGAATTTAATTAACTTATCACATGGCTAGGATGTGATTAAGCTAGGACTGCAGGACTGGGCAGTCTGACTATAGAGCTCAAACAAAGTCTTTGTCTTGACATCATGAGGCAGAAAATCTTTTGCATATGTCAAGACAGATGTGTTGGTAAGGGCCCTTGCTCCTTGCAGTGCTCTTTAAACCTTGGACTCATTCATTTATTCAGTCAATATTTATTGAGTACCTATTGTGTGCCAACACTGTGGTAGGCATTGAGGATCAGAAGTGAATACTACAGAAGTTATCTCTGTCTTCATGGAGTTACCACTGTAAAGAAGAAAATGGAAACGAGTGACTGATCATAATCAAGTATAATAAGAATTGCAAGAAGGAACTACAGTAATGTGGTGCGTTTGGCAGAAGCCTATCATATTTGGGAATTTGAGAACTGCTCTCTGAAGAAATGAGAATTACACTGAGATCTGGTGCATGGAAGAACAGAAAAAAATTACCTAGGTAAACTGGAAGAGAGGAGAGTTTCACACAAGGTGAATACCAGGGTGAGGTGGACATACCAATGTCCTCCTGTAAGGAAGGACTTGATTCTCCAGCCTTCGGCAGTGCTGACAACCTCTTCAGGCATTGCTTCAGTTGCAGGGAGAATGTGACCCTTGCCCAAGGTCACGTTTTCCCTGCACATGCAGACCAACTCTGCTGGGCCATTTCTGTTTCATAGCTACCTGCACAGTTGGCTGAGGCTGTCAGGCTTGCATCACAGCTTGATTTCTCAATCCTGCTCCCACCCCCTCCCTTCCATGGGTGTTGATCTCAAGAACACTCCCTAATAAACATCCTGAACACTAAACCCTGCCTGAGTCTACTTCCTGGAGAGCCCAAACTGAATGACAACATAAAAAGCTTTGCCAAATCAAGGCATTCAGAATGACTGTAGTTTGAGAGACAGAGATGAGCTGTGGTCAAAAAGGTAGACAGGGGTCAGATTCTGAGCTCCTGATAAAGCATGCTAAGGAGTTTTCCTAAAGGCAGCAGCCAATAGGAAGCCATAGCAGGATATTAAGCAGGAATGACATCAGTAAATTTGTAGTTTTGAAATTTGCAATGCATGACAAGGGTGCTTTGAATATCAAATTCATATCTTTCAAAAAAAAAAACAACCCAACTTCTTCCTTCTTTCAGATAGTAATGGTAAAATAAAGGTACCAAATTGTTTTTCCTATCCTTGAATCATTGCTTTTCATTCCCCTCCCCTTATCAATAAAAACTACTAAATCTGCTCCATGGTTCATGCAGTTATAATCCTATGAAATATTACATAATATTAACTTCTTGAAAGACTTCCTCATTGATCAATGTAAAGAAATAGAAGAAAATAATAGAATGGGAAAGATTAGAGATCCCTTCAAGAAAGCTAGAGATACCAAGGGAATATTTCATGCAAAGATGGGCTCAATAAAGAACAGAAATGATATGAACCTAACAGAAGCAGAAGATACTAAGCAGAGGTGGCAAGAATACACAGAAGAACTATACAAAAAAGATCTTCATGATCCAGGTAACCACGATCAGATGAATGTGGTAATCACTCACCTAGAGCCACACATGCTAGAATGTGAAGTCAAGTGAGCCTTAGGAAGCATCACTATGAAAAAAGCTAGTGGAGGTGATGGAATTCCAGTTGAGCTATTTCAAATCCTGAAAGATGATGCTGTGAAAGTGCTGCACTCAATACATCAGCAAATTTGGAAAAGTCAGCAGTGGCCACAGGACTGGAAAACGTCAGTTTTCAGTCCAATCCCAAAGAAAGGCAATGCCAAAGAATGCTCAAACTACCGCACAATTGCACTCATCTCACATGCTAGCAAAGTAATGCTCAAAATTCTCCAATTCTCCAATTCTTCAGACTTAAACAGTACGTGAACCGTGAACTTCCAGATGTTCAAGCTGGTTTTAGAAAAGGCAGAGGAACCAGAGATCAAATTAACAACATCCACTGGATCATCGAAAAAGCAAGAGAGTTCAGAAAAGCATTTACTTCTGCTTTATTGACTATGCCAAAGTCTTTGTGTTCATCACAACAAACTCTGGAAAATTCTGAAAGAGATGGGAATACCAGACCACCTGACCTGCCTCCTGAGAAATCTGTATGCAGGTTAAGAATTAACAGTTAGAACTGGACATGGAACAACAAACTGGTTCCAAACCAGGAAAGGAGTATGTCAAGGCTATATATTGTCACTCTGCTTATTTAACTTAAATGCAGAGTATATCATGTGAAATGCCAGGCTAGATGAATGAAGCACAAGTTGGAATCAAGATTGCTGGGAGAAATATCAATAACCTCAGATATGAAGATAACACCACCCTTTTGGCAGAAAGTGAAGGACTAAAGAGCCTCTTGATGAAAGTGAAAGAAGAAAGTGAAAAAGTTGGCTTAAAACTCAACATTCAGAAAACTAAGATCATGGCATCCAATCCCATCACTTCATGGCAAATAGATGGGGAAACAATGGAAACAGAGAAAAACTTTATTTTGGGGGGCTCCAAAATCACTGCAGATGGTGACTGCAGCCATGAAATTGAAAGATGCTTGATCCTTGGAAGAAAAGCTATGACCAACCTAGATGGCATATTAAAAAGCAGAGTTATTACTTTGCCAACAAAGGTCTGTCTAGTCAAAGCTATGGTTTTTCTAGTAGTCGTGTATGGATGTGAGAGTAGGACTATAAAGAAAGCTGAGAGCTGAAGAATTGTTGCTTTTGAACTGTGGTGTTGGAGAAGACTCTTGAGAGTCTCTTGGACTGCAAGGGGATACAACCAGTCCATCCTAAACGAAATCAGTCCTGAATTTTCACTGGAAGTATTGATACTGAAGCTCAAACTCCAATACTTTGGCTACCTGATGTGAAGAACCAACTCATTGGAAAAGACCCTGATGCTGGGAAAGACTGAAGGCAGGAGGAGAAGGGGACGACACAGGATGAGATGGTTGGATGGCATCACTGACTCAAAGGACATGAGTTTGAACAAGCTTCGGGAGTTGGTGATGGACAGGGAAGCCTGGCATGCTGCAGTCCATGGGGTTACAAAGAGACATGACTGAGTGACTGAACTGAACTGAAAAGACTGTAGGAAATAGTGTTATGTGAGGACTTGGATAGTTATTTGTTCTGTGGCCATGAAAGCAAACTGTTCAGTGTTTCTGGAAAAGCTTAAAGTAATAAGTCACCAGATACATGACCTCCAGATACAGCATTGCAGAAAGACCTGTCCTCCTGCCAATTATATGTCTGCATCCTGCTTTCTAATTCTGAATTTTCACCTCAATCCCCAGATATGTTTAATATATAGTAGCTATATTATCAGTTCATGCAAAAAGGAATATCATGACACTCAAGATTGGATTTTTTTAAAAAAAGCTTTATTCAGGTAGCTGCATAGATTTAAAGTATACAATTTTGGTAAGTCTTAATTTAACCTATGTATGCATTTGTGAAGGCATCATTGCAGTCAAAGTAGCAGATATTTCTAGTACCTCAAAACTTTCTTTGTGTCCCTTAGTAATCCCTTCCTCTCCTCCTTTCTCCACTCTCTTCTTCAGGCTGTAACACTGACCCACTTTCTGTCATACAGATTACATTGCCTAGAATTGTATACAAACACAATCATATGGCATGCGCTCCTTTTGTCTGACTTCTTTCACTCAGCATAATTATTTGGAAAACTAGATGTAAAATGTTCAATTAAATAATATTTTATATGTGATCAAACTTGTTAGATATAAAAAAACTTTGTATTTAAATTACATGATAACATATGGATTGTAAATATTGACAGTGAAAGTAATGTTCAACTTTTTAAGTATAACTGTTCATTGTGCCTTAGACTAAAACTTTGCTTCTAACCAAAGCCATTGTACTTTGAAGTTATAAACAAAAAGCACCTGATCTGTGAAGTTGACCAGCAAGTCTGTATTATGGGAATATAAAGAAGACATTTGGTAGAAGACTCTCCTCTCACCAAATTAGGTGGCTAAATAATCTGGAAAACAAAGCTGAAGAGTAGTTGCTATGAGGTGCTGAACAAAAAGACAGATGGGGCATATGCTGAATTCCTCTAATAGGCTTGGTTAGACTGGAGACTACCCCCCTCAATACACAAGCCCCTGTGTACACACACACTCATTTATACATGCATACACAAACAGCACCACACTTTTTTCTTCCACAAATTGCTTTTAGTCTAGAAAAGAAAGTGAAAGTGTTAGTCTCTCAGTCATGTCTGATTCTTTGTGGTGACCCCGTAACAGCCCACTGTCCATTGGATTCTTCTCTGTCCATGGGATTCTCCAGGCAAGAATACTGGAGTGGGTAGCCATTCCCTTCTCCAGGGTATTCCCGATGCAGGGATTGAACCCAGGTCTTCTGCATTGTGGGCAGATTCTTTACCATTTGAGCCACCAGGGAAGCCCTTTAGCCCAGAGTAGTTCAGCAATTGCTCCATATTACCATTTAGTCTTCTATGTACATCTAAAAGGGATTAAAACTAAAAATCATTTAAAAATATCATTATATCCCAACCTCAGAACTATTTGTGCATATAAAAACACAAACCCAAAAATATCACAAAATCACATCTTTTAATTTTTTAAAAAAGACTTTTTCACATGCAGCACCAACCCATATACATAGGAAGCACTCAGTGTATATTTTTCAACTGAACCACAAAGGATTCTGCTCTGTGACTGCATCTTCCCTGGTGTCAAGTCACCTCATTTTGGCACACCTGAAAAGCCAATGTTTTCATTTCCTTCAAGGTAACATATGTTTAATCTGATTGTCATTTCTGTAAAGTTTATTAATATGCTGATCTTTTTAATGTGTGTGCCTTTATATTGCAATCATTTTCTTTGGTTCCACATGTGTGCTCAGTCACTCAGCTGTGTCCGACTCTTTGCCACCTCATGGACTGTAGCCTGCCAGGCTCCTCTGTCCATGGAATTCTCCAGGCAAGAATACTAGAGTATGTTGCCATTTCCTACTCTAGGGGATCTTCCCAGCCCAAGGATTGAATCTGCTTCCCTTGCATCTCCTGCAATGGCAGGCATATTCCTTATCACCATGCCACCTGGGAAGCCCCCATCCACATAGCCTACATCTTTTTAATTATTTTGGAGAAAGGATGGGTGACTATTTTCCATGTCTTAGTTCCTGGCTTATTATTTTGTATGTTTAACTATCATACCCTAGGGGAGGATGATTTTTATTTCATAGTTCCATACAGCCTAGTACCATATACCTTATAATAAGTCCCAGTGGATTAAACCTGATCCATATTATCTTCCTGTCAAGTATGATGTGTGTACATGTTGCCATTGTTCCTCCATTAAGCATAAGTCATTGTTTCCTTTTGTATGTGTTAACTGCCTCACATCACAAGAATGGAATCCTATTATCTTGGACAGTCTGGGAATATTTGTGGCAGCTGGGAATTTTGTACATGTTACAGCATGAGTTGTCTTTTTCTTGTCAATATTTTGTCTAGTTTTCATACTGTGACAATGTTTTTAAAGATCTCTTCTGTATATTTTATCTTGGATCTTATAGTTTTTCATTTTAAAAGCTTTAACTCTTTAGTTTATAAACCAGAGAACCCCATTTGTCATCAACCTCTGGGTGTATGCACTTCCATGGAAAATTCCCATTTATTTGAGAAATGTTCAAGGATTCTTTGAAACTCTAGGGTGGAAAATAATAAAAGTGAAAGGAACTTTTGGTTTCTGAATAAACGAGTATGTCATCTGGCTTACCTAAACAGGATATGAGTAGTACTGATTTTGTTCTAAGGCCTCTAATACTAATTTTATTTGCAAGCAAAGAAATTGAAAGACAGAAGATTGAAAAGTCACTTCTTCCTGGGATTTCCTCTTAGAGTTTTCTCATAGGTTGTAGCTAAGATATGATAGAGCTTAGTTTCAAAAAATGATAACGGACAGTTTTTAAGTATCAGTTAAACCAAGGTAATGATATAGCTCATGTCAGGTGTTTGTTTCTGTTTTTTCTTTCAGTACTTCAAAGGAGGTCCTACGTGACTCTTTCTTTTATGTCAACCACGGCAGAGGTTCCAGGGCATGTTGATGGCTCCTTTCACTTCCTCTATGCAGCTGGAATGGGCTGCAGAAGAGCAACAGCATGGTTCAGGGTTATCCCCTCCAAGTCCACATGCCTCTTCACTTCTACTGAATTCTTTTCCTTCCTGCTATACATCCTATTCATATTCAATAACTCCTGATAGAAAAACTGATGTCAGTAGTGTGTATATAAACTGAATTCCCCAGCTTTGCTTGGAACATGGTGCTCACTAGAGAAATGGAAAATCAATTTAAAACAATAAATAGGGAAAACAGAAAAGGTAAACAAAGTGTGGAAGGGTGCGGCTTGTTCTGATGAGTGACTAAGTATGCAGCTTCCTGTTGTTGCTGTTCAGTCGCTAAGTCCTGTCCAACTCTGCGACCTCATGGACTGCAGTATGCTGGTTCCTCTATCCTCCACTTTCTCCTGGAGTTTGCTTAGATTCATGTTCACTGAGTGATGCTTTCTAACGATCTCATCCTCTGCTGCCCCCTTCTCCTTGTGCCTTCAATCTCCCCACTTCAGGGTCTTTTCCAGTGAGTCGGCTCTTCACATTAGGTGGCCAAAGAATTGGAGTTTCAGCAACAGTCCTTCCAATGAATATTCAGGATTGACTTCCTTTAGGGATTGGCTGGTTGGATCTCCTTGCAGTCCAAGGTTCTCTCGAGAGTCTTCTCCAACACCACAGTTCAAAAGCATCAATTCTTCGGTGCTCAGCCTTCTTTATGGTCCAGGTCACACAATCATACATGACTACTGGAAAAACCATAACTTTGACTATTAAAAACTTTTGGTAGCAAAGTGATGTCTCTGCTTTTTAATACACAGCCTAGGTTTGTCATAGCTTTCCTTCCAAGGAGCAAGGGTCTTTTAATTTCATGGCTGTAGTCACGATCTACAGTGATTTTGGAGCTCCATAAAAGAAAAGAAAATCTGTCACTGCTTCCATTTTTTCCTCTTCTCTTTGCCGTGAAGTGATAGGACCTGATTCCATGATCTTAGGGTTTTTAAATGTTGAGTTCAAGCCAACTTTTTCACTCTCCTCTTTCACCTTCATTAAGAGAATGCAGAGTTCTAAAGAATAGCAAGAAGAGATAAGAAAGCCTTCTTCAGCAATCAATGCAAAGAAATAGAGGAAAACAACAGAATGGGAAAGACTAGAGATCACTTCAAGAAAATTAGAGATACCAAGGGAACATTTCATGCAAAGATGAGCTCGATAAAGGACAGAAATGGTATGGACCTAACAGAAGCAGAAGATATTAAGAAGAGGTGGCAAGAATACACAGAAGAACTGTACAAAATAGATTTTCATGACCCAGATAATCACGATGGTGTGATCACTCACCTAGAGCCAGACATCCTGGAATGTGAAGTCAAGTGGGCCTTAGAAAGCATCACTACGAACAAAGCTAGTGGAGGTGATGGAATTCCAGTTGAGCTCTTTCAAATCCTGAAAGATGATGCTGTGAAAGTGCTGCACTCAATACATCAGCAAATTTGGAAAACTCAGCAGTGGCCACAGGACTAGAAAAGGTCAGTTTTCATTTCAATCCCAAAGAAAGGGAATGCCAAAGAATGTTCAAACTACCGCACAGTTGCACTCATCTCACATGTTAGTAAAGTAATGCTCAAAATTCTCCAAGCCAGGCTTCAGCAATACGTGAATCGTGAACTTCCTGATGTTCAAGCTAGTTTTAGAAAAGTCAGAGGAACCAGAGATCAAATTGCCAACATCTTCTGGATCATGGAAAAAGCAAGAGAGTTCCAGAAAAACATCTATTTCTGCTTTATTGACTATGCCAAAGCCTTTGACTGTGTGGATCACAATAAACTGTGGAAAATCCTGAAAGAGATAGGAATACCAGACCACCTGATCTGCCTCTTGAGAAATCTGTATGCAGGTCAGGAAGCAACAGTTAGAACTGGACATGGAACAACAGACTGGTTCCAAATAGGAAAAGGAGTACGTCAAGGCTGTATATTGTCACCCTGCTTATTTAACTTATATGCAGAGTACATCATGAGACACGCTGGACTGGAAGAAGCACAAGCTGGATCAAGATTGCCAGGAGAAATATCAATAACCTCAGATATGCAGATGACACCACCCTTATGGCAGAAAGTGAAGAGGAACTCAAAAGCCTCTTGATGAAAGTGAAAGTGGAGAGTGAAAAAGTTGGCTTAAAGCTCAACATTCAGAAAACGAAGATCATGGCATCCGGTCCCATCACTTCATGGGAAATAGATGGGGAAACAGTGTCAGACTTTATTTTTTGGGGCTCCAAAATCACTGCAGATGGTGACTGCAGCCATGAAATTAAAAGATGCTTGGAAGGAAAGTTATGACCAACCTAGATAGCATATTGAAAAGCAGAGACATTACTTTGCCAACAAAGGTCTGGCTAGTCAAGGCTATGGTTTTTCCTGTGGTCATGTATGGATGTGAGAGTTGGACTGTGAAGAAGGCTGAGCACCGAAGAATTGATGCTTTTGAACTGTGGTGTTGGAGAAGACTCTTGAGAGTCCCTTGGACTGCAAGGAGATCCAACCAGTTCATTCTGAAGGTGATTAGCCCTGGGATTTCTTTGGAAGGAATGATGCTGAAGCTGAAACTCCAGTACTTTGGCCACCTCATGCGAAGTGTTGACTCATTGGAAAAGTCTCTGATGCTGGGAGGGATGGGGGGCAGGAGGAGAAGGGGATGACAGAGGATGAGATGGCTGGATGGCATCACTGACTCGATGGACGTGAGTCTGAGTGAACACCGAGAGTTGGTGATGGACAGGGAGGCCTGGCATGCTGCGATTCACGGGGTCACGAAGAGTCGGACACGACTGAGCGACTGAACTGAACTGAACTGAAGAGGAACAGCTTCCCAAGAGTGCTTTAAGGAATGATTTTAAAAGCCATTCTTTCCTAATAGCTCCCAAGTGGAAAGCATGCCAATTTGTTAGAACAAAAGGCTGATAATTAGGTAAATCACAAATATATGTGATTTATTTTTAAAATGCAATGAAATTACATTACTCTACTAATCATAGGTCTCTGAAATAGGCATCTTCTGCTAAATTTGAAATAAGCAACTTAAACTCATTCATACCTAAGCAGATCCCTTATCTGTAAATTAGATCCATTTGCTTGTGTAAAATAATGAATTTCTTTCATTAGCTGTCTTTTAAATTTATTGTAGGATAACACCTCTTACGATTTTTAAATATTTAACGTGCTTTAGGTACTCATGAAACCAATAAGTTTGCTGTTGCTCTGTGTCTCTTTCCAAGTTAAGTGTACATTCCTGGAGAACAAACCACATTTTACTCTACCGTTGCCTATAGTTCTCAACCCAGTGCTATGCACTTAATGTTTCTTAAGTACTACATTGACTGAGGAGTTGACATAAGTTGCCACGAGATGACGAATCTCAGCTATCATATGGGTAGAAATTCATACTCAGTGGAAAGAGTAAGGGGAACCCTGAAATGAACTCCTTGCTCAGGAACATATTAATAACATCACCTTGAGTGAGCCTGACTTTTCTGAGCTTCAGTTTCTTTAACAAAAGGAAGATAATAATAAGTTAGTTGGGATTCTTGCCAAGATTAGAGGTAAATGATTTAATATGTCTTGCCTGGGGCTTCCTGCACAGCCCTGAGTTCATGATGTTATTATTCCTGCTTCAAACATGAGAAGATTGAGGGGTCAGTGTTGAAGTAACTCTCTAACCATCACACCACCATTAGGGTCTGGTTTCAAACCCAGCTTCGTTTGACTTTGTGTGCAGTACTTAGAGATTCCCTATATTGCTGTTGCACTTAAATAAATATGAGATGGTTTAAAATGAAGGCAGGGTAACAAACTAGAATATAATCTTTCAAGTGTTTTGACCATTACCCTCAGTATTGCATTGTAAACCCTGAAGACACACAACCATGCACAAGAGTTGGGCTTCCCAGGAGCCGCTAGTGTAAAGAACCTGACTGCCAATGCAGGAAACATGAGAAACACAGTTCGATCCCTGGGGCAGGAAGATCCCATGGTGGAGGGCATGGCAACCCACTCCAGTATTCTTGCCTGGAGAATCCCATGGACAGAGGAGCCTGGCAGGCTACAGTCCGTGTCGTCGCAAAAGTCAGACATGACTAAAGCGCCCTAGCCACATACCCAGCAGTTGAACTGTGCTGCATGTGCTGCACTCAAATACTTTCTACTCTATTTCATGTTTTAAAAATATTCTTGTTATAGTGAGCTGAGCAGCTTGCTGGGGAGGTGTCATGGGGGTGTTCTTGACATGAGATCTCAAGCACAAGCCACCTGACAGCAAGGACCCCTCCTACTGCAAAAGGGAAGGCACTCTCCTTTCTCTCCATGGCCTCAGTGCGTCATCTGGTCATGGACCTCGCCCTAGTGGTCTTGCTGGGCCGTGGAGTTCTGAGCACTGTCCCCCACATGCCCGCAGGCCTGGACTGGCCCTGTTGTCGTGACTGGCAGGCTAGGTAGATCTGGAGACTATGGGATGGCCCCCTGTTGCGAGGTGTCAGTACCTTTCCCAGGGATGCTTGCTTGCGGGGCTTTACACAGGACAGGGAGAAACCGAGACTAGTGGAAGAGTGTTTCCTCCAAGGCCACAAGGCAGGTATGGAGAGGCTTAAAACAGCTCCTATACGAATTCAGAGGTTGCTTCAGGAAAGGGGAAAATTTGAGGGAGATGTGATTACTGGACTTGTGAACAATGGGGAAAATTTCACAGTAAGTGGGAGAAATTCAGCTCCTGACCAGACCTTGGAACTAGAAAACTAAATTGTACTGCCCAACCTGAAGCAAGAGTACCTGACTGCTATTTTCAAATCCCAGAGAGCTGTTAGAGCTAATGTTTAGAAAGGAATGAAGGATTTATTCTAAGGAGCTCATCCCTTTGAGGGCAGGAAGCATGATGAATATGGATGTGGGGAATAATATTGCAGAGAAACAAAATGTCTTTCTCAATCATGACGCATAGGTACATCACATTAAAACTGAATTGCCACTGTTGATAGTGCTATCCATTAAGTGCTATTCATAGAAAGCATTTCTCCACTTGGCTTAAGTGTACGGGGGCAGGGGATTGGCTTTCTCTCTTAGCCGTGTCTTTGTGCTCATTCAAAATATTTCGAGTACTTTGACCTTTACAAAAAGGAAAGGCTGCCAGTAAACATCCCTGTGTTGTTACTAATTTTGATCCTGCTAATTTCTGGCTTATAGACAGAAATAATACTGAGATTTTCCAAGAAGCTGCTTGTTATGACCCAGTAAATTGATCTGATGCCTCATCATGAACTACACCTTGATACATAGGAGATTGTTATATTCATTTATGTAAGAACTAATGATAGGTTTAATGAAAGTGGTAGCAGTGACAATGAGTGAAATAGATGCAATAATTATTTGGGAAGTAGAATCAACATGTCCCTAATACTGTTTGAGGGGAACAGAGAGTGAGGAGTTTGCCAGGTTAGATGACCTCATTCATTGGACAGGGAGCACTGAAGGAAGAGCTCCTTTGATGGAGAATAAAATCTGCTTTGTAAATATTGAGTGTGTGATGCCCAGGGACATCTAGACAGAGTGGTCCAGTAAGCAGTTAGAAGTGTGAGTTGGAGATGAGAAGAATCTGGGCTGGAAATATAGATTCATGCAAGTAGATGACAGTTGATGTTATGACAATGGGCTTGACCCTATTAATAGTTAGAGACCAGTGGAGAAGTGTGGAACTTTGAGGATTAGCTGAAGGAAAGGCAGAGGGAGAAGATGGAGAGAGGAAACTGAGAGATCTCAGAGAGATAGAAGGTAGAGGAGAAGGCTCTTTGCATAATACCCTTTAGTTACCTGTACTCAAGTTATTGTGCCTTGTCAGTACCACCAAGGTGCGGTGGAGTGTGAACGGAAGAAGGTGATTTGGCTGCGTGGTTTGCTGAAGAGTTCTGGAACAAAAGCAAGAGGCAGTCCCAAGATAACCTTCTCCTTGGCTGACAGATTTCTTCCCCTATCAAATGAGAGTGTCGAGCTAGATGATCTCTGTGGTGTTTAATTTGGAGGAGTAGGTGAATGACTGGAGAGTATGAGAAGATATGAATATCCACCCATTCATTCAGCAAATATTTATTGAGTTTCTGTGATGTTCAGTTGCTGTTTTAGTCACAGGGACATGATGACAGATTATAAAAGCTGACGTTGCAGAGATGGAAACAGACTGTAAACAAGTAAACACGTAAGTTATCGTGTATTATATTGTCACAGATAGCGCTAAGAACTATGAAGAAAAATAAAATGGGGAGGAGAAAGATAGAATAATGTGGGCAGATTTTAAGAGGCTGATAGAGCTGAATGAAGTAAGGATGCTTTAGTGTGAGAGATCTGGAACAAAAGAGCATTCCTATAAAGGAGGACAGCAAGTGCAAAGATCTCGGAATGACTTTTTGTTAAAAAGAAAATAAACATACATCTATATATCACCACCAACACATATTTGGAAGAATATATGCCAAAATATTAAAAAAATAAATAAACAATCAATATAAAGTAGAAATAATAATGTAGTAGAATGTTAGAAAAGTATCCTGCTAGGGTCCATCTCTTGGCCTATTCACATATTCTTAGTCCAGTGCAATTTGCATTTGGGAAATCGAGTGGGATATTTTACTGATAGTGCAACCGAACATGCAAGTCAGCCAAGATCAGCAGTGTGTCAGTCCTTGAGTCAATATTTTTAAAAAGAAACTCCCAGAAATCTCATCACCTCAAACTCAGGTCAGAGCACCATGTACTATAACCCTCAGCTCTCTAGGATTTCTAAGAGGGCAGATTCTTCCCTCTAGAGAACTAAAGCTGATTTTGGCATCACCACCCCAGTGTCTCTGCCTCCACCACTGTCTGTCGGATTGCACAATCCCAAGCCTGCTCCGATTTACAAAATTCTATCCCCTTGTCTGCATCATCTTGCTTTTAGTATTTGTCATTTTTGCTTTATCTGACATCGAATAATCCAATCCCTTTAGATAGGCCTCAAATCTAAGATTCACCCTCCTGTTCCTGCCTCCTCCTCCTTGAGCTGAGCCTGATGCCTACTGAGCACTTACTTTGTTAGAAATACTGTCTGTCTTGGTAGGGTGGGTACTTACAGAGGTATATACTCTTTTTCAGTACTTATCAAACTATACTCTTAGATACCACAATTTTAAAATACCTCAAATTGAAACATGATATTCTGCTAGGTACTTTTTGCATAATTGTTTTTTTGCCTTCAAGAAGCCTATAATCTAAAGAAAGTATAATAGCAAACAACAGCAGATAACCTCTAAGTGCTAAGTGAAAGGGTGAAATTGCTAGTTGTTCAGTCATGTCTGACTCTTTGAGAACCCATGGACTGTAACCCACCAGACTCCTCTGTCCATGGGATTCTCCAGGCATGAATACTGGAGTGGGTAGCCATTCCTTTCTCTAGGGGATCTTCCTGGCCCAGGGATTGAACCTGGGTCTCCTGCGTTGTGGGCAGATTCTTTACTGTCTGAACCACCAGGGAAGCCCAAGTGCTAAGTGAATAGTCCCCAAACAAATCTTTTAGGAATTGAATTGTAAAAAAAAAAAAAAAACTTTAGAGAAGAGGTTGTTTGACTTAAGCCTCTTCTCTTGAAGAAAGAGAGAGGAGGAAGATTCTAGGCAAGAGAAATAGTGCCAGCAAAGGTGCAGATATGAGAATGATAAGAACTTTGGGGAGACAGTGAGTAGACCAGCCTGGAATTATTTTGAGAAACAATGAAAAACAATATTGAGAGGGACCCAGTTCATCAAGGCTCTTTACTGCCAGGATACGTTTAGAAAGTATTGTATGGGCAGCAAAGAGCTATCGAAAGTGGTTGAGCAGAAGAAGGATGTAATCTGTATTTTTTTTTTTTTAAAGGAAATCTGCCCTTCACCCAGCATTCCACTGCAGAGTATTTGGTTTATGTGACTCACAGTTTGAGGCATTGAGTGTTTTCAATTTGGGGCATCCCCAGTGGCTCAGCAGGTAAAGAATCTTCCTGCAATGCAGGAGACATGGGTTCAATCCCTGGGTCGGGAAGATCTCCTAGAGGAGTAAATGGCAACCCACTCCAATATTCTTCCCTGAAAAACCCTATGGACAGAGGAGCCTGGCAGGCTGCAGTCCATGTGGTCCCAAAGAGTCTGACACGACTGAACGACTAAGTACACATGTGTTTTCAATGTATCCTACTTAACAAGGCCTTCTGGGACATGGGTTATGGAAAAATGTCCCCTCTCTGGGTAATCAGATTTTCATGCAGCCACGGCCCTCTTTTCATTTCATTCCAGACCTTTTTCTATTTTTATTCTGAGTCTATCTCAGTTGTATCTTCACATTCTCTTCCTGACATGACTTTTCCTTCCACCTTTAAAATGTGATGGGACTTGTGTCAAGTACCCTTCAGGCTCATCTAATATTCAAATTACCTTTTCCCAAGGCATTCTCAGGTGTTGCAGTTGGTAAAGAATTCAACTGCTAATGCACCAAATGCAAGAGACTTGGATTCAATCCCTGGGTTGGGCGGATCCCCTGGAGTAGGAAATGGCAATCCTCTCCACTATTCTTGCCTGGAAAATTCCATGGACAGAGGAGACTGGTGGGCTACAGTGCTTGGGGTTGCATTTCTGATGGCAGAGAAGGAAGTAACCTCTTCAGTCCTTATTTTTCTTAACTCTTTTACTATATTGATACTGTTGGCCTGTCCCTTTTTAAAAAGAATCGTGTTCTTCCTTGGCTCCGTTAGAGGCATGATGCTAGTGATTCTTCTCTGTCACTCACTAGTTTTTCTAATATTCTGACATCCTCAAAATAAATCATTTCTCAAGTCTCTGTCATCATCCTTCTTGTCTTACATACTTTCTACCAGGCCATCTTATCCACACCTACATCTTTGACTATCTTCTCTGTGCAGGAGGTTCTGAACATGGATCTTCAAATGACTGATGTTTGTTTCATAACAAATGCCCAGCTAGCAAGTCAGATGCCAGCTAGTCCATCATCTCACATGTCCTGAAATAAACCCAAACATCATGTTAGTCCTCTACACAAAATCTTTTAGTGATTCCCATTCACTTGAAGAAATAAGCCAAATGCCTTTCCCCTGAATTTGAAGCTCTCTGTGTATTGAATCCAATTTATCTCTCCAAGTCTGTCTCCTCTCTCTCTTTCCAGTACTAGTGATCTGTTCAAACTCAAGCACTTGTTGTTTCCTGGACATTTCTCACACTCTCTTACTCTCATGCTTTTGTTTATACTGCCTGCCATGATTAGATACTCCAACTGAAACGCCTTCATTTGACACTATCCAGCTGAAATTTATGTCATTCCAGTTCCAAAATGAGAGAAAAGGGCCTTTTAACAGACTGGGTAACTCCACATGTACTGTGCATACACTTAAGAACCAAGTGCAGCGCCTAGTGCAAACTGAGTTTTCAATCAATGAAGGTAGAAATATCTGAATGTAAATATACCTTCTTATGCATCTCCAACTGACCACCAGCATTTCTTTTAATAGGATAGTTTTCTTAACTTTTAAAATTATTTTTAAGTTCATGAATACGTTTCCATCATAAAAATAACATCAAACACTTAATAAAATGATAAAGGCTTCTTCACTATTTCCAATCTAATTTTCCAAAAAGGGGATTACTGGTCAGCCACACTGTGTGTATCTACTTACATCTATTTCCGTATGTTCATGTCCCTATTCAAATACATTTGTAAATGGTGAATCCACATATGCTCTGTGACAAAAATGCTGAATTTTAAATTTAAAAAGCTGTTTACATATGATATAAAATAATCATAATCAGCATCATTCTTTTAACCATTTTAAATATGCAAGTGTACCCAATAATATGGTCACATTTATTGGACACTTACTTTGCGAGTCACTATTTTAAGTGCTTCAGGTAAGGAATTCTTACACTCATGAGGTAGCTGCTATGGTTATCCTCTTTACAGAGATGAGGAATTGTAGCCCCATCAAGGTTTGCTAACTTATCTGGAATTATACTTCTAGCTCACAGTGGAAAAAATGGAGTTCTGACCCAGGAAGTCTGGCTGCAGCACATGCTCCCTTAATATTTCACTCTACCTGTGCGTGATTCCATCCACTGCGGCAAGAAGCTATTCACTGCGCATATTCCTCTTAAGCAACTCAGTGCTTGTAATTATATCCTCATGGTTTCTCCTCCAGCATGAGGGTAGGTGCTCCATCTCTGGGCTCAAACCTTCCCAACTGATCACACTGTTCAGATGACTACTTGGTACTAGTGCATATCATACTAGAGAGAGAGAAGGTCAAAATTAAACAGCATTGGCTTATACCGATCCTTACAACCAATACAAGCTCTATAAGAGCAAGACCACATTCCTCTCTTGCCCACCACCATATTCCCCATGCCCAACATGTAGTGATCAGGCAACAAATATGTTGAGACGAATAGAATTGTACACAGTTGACCAGTGAGCTCTGAGTGTGTTCTCCATACCTAAAATTGAGGGCTAGTTGTGAAAGCCACGGATGGAAGAAAGGACTGAAGAGAAAGAGCTAAACTAGTCTTTTATTTTCCATGTTTTTATCAAGTGTGTTCCAGGTGGCACAGTGGTAAAGAATTTGCCTGTGACTACAGGAGACACAAGAAATGTGGGTTTGATCCCTGGGATGGGAAGATACCCAGGAGAAGGAAATGGTAATCCACTCCAGTACTCTTGCTTGGAAAATTCCATGGACAGAGGAGCCTGGCAGGCCACAGTCCATGGGGTTGCAAAGAGTCAGACATGACTGAGTGACTGAGCACACTCATACGATAAAAGGATAAAATAAAGAGGTGTATAGTGAAAAATAGCAATCCCCTGCTCCACCTTTCCCATTACCAGTTACTTTGCCAGGGTCATCAGTTGAAACTTTTTCTATTTTTAGTTCTTCTTGTGGTTAGCTCATATCTTTAAATTTGTCTGTCATTACTTCTTTATAAACTTCAGACACTATCTTTACTCTCCTGCTGAAAAATATGGGGATTTATAAAATATGAATATGTGGTAGGCCTGGGGTAGTGAGAAGTTAGCCCGCTTCTTGTTGAAGGATGTACCAGAGTTCCTGGTGCATAGTTCTATCAAGGCAATTGTCGTACCCTCAGAAGTCAGTTTTCTTGTTGGTTCCCTCATGAGAAGCTGAGTAATTTGAAGACAACAGATGTATCCTAATTCTGTGTCCCCCAGACATACCAATGCCTTCTAGGGAGCAGAGAACCTCCTTGCAGCTAGTTATTGAATGAATTAATGGATGACTCATTGATAAAGCTACTGAATGAATCAGTGACTGTTGATAGAGTTACTGAAAGCTGATGAGTCATAAAAAAGGGAAGATCTCAACAACTCATCATTCAAGAAACAAGGGAGCAACTGGTTTCGTGGTTGATGGACCAAATCTTCCCATCACCCAAACAGCCAAAACTTGATATGGCCAAATACCATCTTCAGTGAACATGGATACATTGCATCCATTTCTCAGTAATGGGATAAGTTCTCATCATTTCTAAATAAGTAATAAGATGTTTAAGTACAAGATTTATCATTACTATCATGGCATCATTCACAAAAACAGAGAAGTCACAAGGAAGGAAACCTTAGGAAGGATGATGGATTAGTTTTGGATAATATGAGACTGCATTGCTAGCTGGGCATCTGAGCTGATGCTGGGAAATATGAGGGCAAGAGGAGAAGGGGACGACAGAGGATGAGATGTTTGGATGGCATTACTGACTCAATGGACATGAGTTTGAGGAAACTCTGGGAGGTGGTGAAGGATAAGGATACCTGGTGTGCTGCAGTCCATGGGGTCGCAAAGAGTCAGACATGACTGAGCAACTCAACAACAACAACTTTTTCATATTTCATAGTCTAGAATTAGAACCTAAGAATTATACAAACCTGTTAACAATTTTAGAAAGAGTCTGTAAGTTCCTCTCCAAACTTGATCTTTATTTTCTGTCTCAGTAAATGACATCTTCGTTGACTAAGTAATCCACATTGAAATTTGTTTTCTTGACCTCTCGCTTCTCCTGTATGTATACACTCTGTGACCAGGGCCTATTCTGTTTTCTTCGTGTTCCTTGCATCTGTCTCTCCTACCAGCCCCTTTGTAACTCCCATACATCAGGCAAGTTCTCATCATCTTTTTTTCAAGACTTTGCAATATCCTCCTGCTTCAATCTCCCTCCATAATCCCTCTGCCAATAATCACTCTGCCACATGCTTCCAGAGTGGTCTTTTGAAAACATAAACCTCACAAGGATATTTTTTAAACATACCCAGGTGGTTTGTTGCTCAACAGCTCCCTTAGCCTAAAATAACTTCCACTTCCTTTCTCCCATCCTCTCCTTGGGGCAGGCTATCCTAGAGCTTAATATTGACTTGACTATTCAATCCTGATTTGTCCAGAACAATCCCAATTTAACTTGTTGTCTCTGCTTATTTACTGATAACTACCCCTTCAGTTCAGTTCAGTCGCTCAGTCATGTCCAACTCTTTGCGACTCCATAAACTGCAACACGTCAGGCCTCCCTGTCCATCACCAACTCCCAGAGTTTACCCAAACCCATGTCCATTGAGTCGGTGATGCCATCCAACCATCTCATCCTGTCGTCCCCTTCTCCTCCTGCCCTCAATCTTTCCCAGCATCAGGATCTTTTCAAATGAGTCAGCTCTTTGCATCAGGTGGCCAAAGTATTGGAGTTTCAGCCTCAACATCAGTCCTTCCAATGAACACTCAGGACTGATCTCCTTTAGGATGGACTGGTTGGATCTCCTTGCAGTCCAAAGGACTCTCAAGAGTCTTCTCCAACACCATAGTTCAAAAGCATCAATTCTTCTGTGCTCAGCTTTTTTTATAGTCCAGCTCTCACATCCATACACGACTACTGGAAAAACCATAGCCTTGACTAGACGGACCTTTGTTGACAAAGTAATGTCTTTGCTTTTGAATATGCTATCTAGGTTGGTCATAACTTTCATCCCCAGGAGTAAATGTCTTTTAATTTCATGGCTGCAGTCACCATCTGCAGTGATTTTGGAGCCCAGGAAAATAAAGTCAGCCACTGTTTCCCCATCTATTTGGCCATCCTCAAAAGTTTTCCATTATGTAAATTTGTTGGGGTTGCTGTAACAAAATTCCAGAGATTGAGGTTGCTCAAAGAATAGTTTTCTTATAGTTCTGAAAGTTGGAAGTCCAAGATCAAGATGTTGGCAGGTTTGGTTTTTCCTAAGCCCTCTCTCTTTGGTTTGCAGATGGCCTCCTGTGCCATCATGTGGTCTCCTCTCTGTGAATGTTGATCCCTTGTGACTTACCCTGTGTCCTAATCTTATAGGAACATCAGTCCCACCCTAAGGGCCTCATTTTAACTTAATTACCTCTCTAAAGGCCTCCTCTCCAACTACAGTCACATTCTGAGTTACGAATTCAACATATGAATTTTGGAGGGACACCATTCAGTCTGTAGTATCCCGATTGGGTGTTGCAAAGTAACTCTACCTAAAATAGGTCTACTGCAGACCTCTGTCATAGCTCCTAAAGCTAAATAAAAGAGGATGAGGTGGAAATGGTGCTAAAAGTCAGGGAGGGCAGTAGTATCATATCTCTCTGGCAATTCCTGATGCACCCCAATAGCCAGGGGACATGGAGAGCAGGATTGAAGGAGAAGATTGATAAGAGATAGGTAATTAAAAGTTGATATTCAGGATTGAGCTCTAGTCCTTGGTGGTGGATGGAGAGTTAGACAAGGAAAGTGAGACAAAAGTACAAAAATTCAGGGAATGCTAAAGTTCAGAAGCTCTCTGCACCCAGGCCTACTTCTAGGTATACCGGATATGCAGGCTGTCTGCATTGAGACTCAGACCCAAGCTTCATGTTAACAACTGGATTGGTGCTCCTAGTCAATACTACCTGCCTTAGTTGATTTTGAAATCAAGAGTAATTCTTACCTCTGGGGACCAAGAATCAGCATAGTCAGAGGTTGCTCCTAATTCTAGGAAATTCAAGTCTGTTGAATCACTTAAAAATGTAAGTGGTACTTTCCACACCATAAGAAGTAATCATGTTTACTGCATTGAAATATATCAATATACAATAATTCCATAAAAGCTAAACTCTTCCTTCCAAGATTCACTAAAAGTCAAAACATTATTTCAGTGAAATTTTGCTCAGAGAAGCGAGAACAATTGCTTTATTCTTTGTGAACTCTAACTTTTATCAATGATATGATTAGATGATTTTGCAGTTTTACATTTTGGGGAGAAGAAGTGAGTGAAAGTCACTCAGTCTTGTCTGACTCTTTGCGACCCCATGGACTATACAGTCCATGGATTTCTCCGGGCCAGGATACTGGAGTGGGTAGCCGTTCCCTTCTCCAGGGGATCTTCCTAACCCAGGGACTGAACCCAGGTCTCCTGCATTGCAGGTGGATTCTTTACCAGCTGAGCTACCAGGGGAGCCCTTTTATAATTAAGGTTTATACCAAACAATATATCTTGGATTTGTTTTAAAATCACCCAGTTTATATAATGGGCATTATGTCTTTTGACTCCCTCAATGGATAAGGCTTATGAGAGGCAGAGCCCACATTCTTGTTGCAGTAGCTCAGGGGGTCTGATCCTCTGTTCCTCCATGCCCTGGCATCAGAGCTGCTGTTCTGTGACAGTGGTTTCATTCAGTCCCCGTGGACTCCAGCTCCATATCACAGAAACTGTTTAGACATTCTTTGTAGCCAGCATCCAAGGGTAGCCAATCCATACAGCTCCTGTAGCATATCGTCAGCTGTGATTTCTGCTGTCCAAGTTTCCTTGGCCAATTTTCAAAAATTGAGGTATAATCAGCATACAACAATGTATTGGCTCAGATGTACATCATGATTCAATATTGTTTACAACGCAAAACGATCACCATGATAAGTCTAGTTAACATCTACTACCTTGCATAGTTACAAAAAAAAAAAAAAAATGTTTTTCCTCTGGTGAGAACTTTTAAGATCTACTCCTTCCTTAGCAGCTTTCAAATATGCAATGGAGTTTCATTAGCTATAGTCACCATACTGCATATTACATCCCTGTGACATCTATTTTGTGAAGTTTTTATCTTTTTGAGCCCTTTCCCTCATTTCTCCTGTATCTGTAAGCTTGGGTGTTTTGTTTTCCTATTTTTTTTTTTTTTTGATTGCACACATAAAGGAGATCATACAGTATTTATCTCCGTATGATTTGTCTCACTTACCATAATACCTTTGAGGTCCACCCATGATGTTGAAAATAGCATAATTTCCTTCTTTTTTATGACTAATATTCCTATAAATCAGTTCAGTTCAGTTCAGTCACTCAGTCGTGTCCAACTCTTTGCGACCCCATGAATTGCAGCACACCAGGCCTCCCTGTCCATCACCAACTCCCGGAGTTCACTCAAATTCATGTCTATTGAGTCGGTGATGCCATCCAGCCATCTCATCCTTTGTCATCCCCTTCTCCTCCTGCCTCCAATCCCTCCCAGCATCAGGGTCTTTTCCACTGAGTCAACTCTTCACATGAGGTGGCCAAAGTATTGGAATTTCAGCTTCAGCATCAGTCCTTCTAATGAACACCCAGGACTGATCTCCTTTAGGATGGACTGGTTGGATCTCCTTGCAGTCCAAGGGACTCTCAAGAGTCTTCTCCAACACCACACTTCAAAAGCATCAATTCTTCAGCGCTCAGCCTTCTTCACAGTCCAACTCTCACATCCATACATGACTACTGGAAAAACCATAGCCTATGTATACATAAACTCCATTTTCTTTATTCATTTGTCCCTTGATGGAAATTAAATTGTTTCCATGTCTTGGCTATTGAAGATAATGCTGCAATTAGCATGGGGATGCACATATCGTTTTTATTTAGTGTTTTTGTTTTTTTAAGATAAACACCAGAAGTGGAGCTGCGGAGTGAACCTCCATACTGTTCTCCACAGTGGCTGCACCAATTTATATTCTCACCAACAGTACACAAGTCTTCTCTTCTCTCAACATTATTGTCAACACTTTTCATTGTTGTCTTTTTGATAATAGCCATTTTCATAGGTATGACGTACCATCTCACTGTGGTCTTGATTTACATTTCTCTAATGATTAGTGATTTTGAGCATTTTTCATGTACTCATTGGTCATATGTATGTCTTCTTTGGAAAAATGTCTACTCAGGTCCATTTTTTAATTGGGTTGTTTCTTTGCTACCGAGTTGTATGAATTCTTTATATATTTGGGATATTAAGATCCTATCAGATATATAATTTGCAAGAATGCTCTCCAATTCAGTAGGTTGCCTTTTCATTTTGTTGATAGTTCATCATTGTATTTCAAATGAGTTTTTTAAATACTTAATTTAGTAGAGTTAGTTTCTCTTGCCTTTATAAATAATACTTAATACAATATTTTCTTTTATTTTAATAATTTTAAAAATTATTGGCTGTAGTCTGGGGGTCCCATCATAATTATGTGTCATTAATTGATTATAAAAAAGAAATATTGTTAAAAGGAATAGCATTTATTAATCCAAGCTCTTAACCCTATGTACAGCTAGAGGCTGTACAATGGTAAATGTTTCCTTAATTACAGCTGTAAGATACACATTGCCTTTTCATCATCAAGAAATGATTTATGTTTTGTTCAGGTATTGAGCTTATACTTTAATTGATATTGCCAAATATAGATTTCACTATTGGATAACCAAATATTTAATCAATTGGAATGCTTTAGCCCTTAAATACCAGATAAACAGGGACACATTAAACAGTTGTCATAATTGCCACAGGATGACTTTCTTAATTCAAAAAGTCTGGATATTACAGCAGATTTTGAGAAAGTACATTCAAGTGCCCATGACCACAGTGTTTGTATTTAGCCCTTCAGTGAATCATATTTTACCCATAGCACTTACTGAATGCCTGCCATGTGCTGGGCTCTGGATGAAGTGCTGGGTACAAAGATGAATAAGACTCCTCGTACAATGCCGGGCAGTGGCAAAAGACCCTCGATTAGTGCTTTTTGAATTAAGGACATAATCCCTGCCTCTAAGATCTCTATTCTGTGGGAAAGATGGACACTTAATTGTGACATTCCATGCTGGGTCAGTGCCCAAAACTGTGTTTGAGTGAGAGTTGGTGTGCAGAGGAACTGCTGACACATTTCAGATGTCTTCGTGAGTTCTTATCATGGTGTCGCGGTCACACTGTCCTGTCCAATAACACCTCCTGGCTCTCAGAATCATTATTCAGCCCCCTTTTTCCAGGCCCTCCTAGTTAAGCTTGTGACACTGTGCTTGAACTCCTATTAATAGGTCTAGTCAGCCCCTCAGCAGATTGAATCTTAACATCAAACAGTCAGACTCCCCAACAATGACTTCTTGGCACAATGCCAGTCCTCAAGCATCAAAGCCATGTTCCTTGCAAATCAGCTCCACGTGATGATAAATAAAGGCATTGGGATTCCAAACCAATTATCCCCTGGTGAAAGGCATATTCCTCAAGGGCACACTGGACTTTATTTAAAAAACAGTAACATCTCTGGCGCTAGCCCTGAAATGTCAGCAATGGACACGACAAGCTGATGAGAGCAATAACAAGAAAAGGGTTTATAGCTCATGTCCCCCACGTTGCATCAATTTTATTGAGAAATTCAAGAAAAAGCCTGTCTAAGCACACTTTGAAATCTCTGGCTTGAGCCCCTACCAGGAAAACTATTGGAACCCCATCTTGCCTGGAACTGAATAATGGAGTAGATGCATGTGCTTTTAAATTCTGATCTTAGCACTGGTGTTAGCTGTGTGATCTTAGGAAAAGCATTCTCTAAGTCTCAATCTCCATATCTGTAAAATGAGGGATAGTAAGATCTACCTTAAATCTGTTTTATGGATACAATAGCACGTCAAGAGCCCAATCATATTAACGTTAATTAGAATGACTACATCAAGCATATTCTAAGCATTTTGCAAGCAGCATTTTAGTCCTCATATCAACCCTAGGAGGTTTGTTTAGTCACAATACATGACAAAATGGAGACTTAGATTAATTACCCAGTATCCCAGATCGTGGGGCTTCCCATGTGATGCTAGTGGTAAAGAACCTGCCTGCCAGTGCAGGAGACATAAGAGACACAGATTCTATCCCTGGGTCTGGAAGATCCCCTTGAAGAGGGCATGCAACTTACTCCAGTGTTCTTGTCTGGAGTACCCTATAGACAGAGGAGCCTGGTGGGCTACAGTTCATAGGGTCACAAAGAGTTGGACACAACTGAAGCGATTTAGCAAGCACGCATGACCTCCAGATAGTGAGAGAGAGAGAGGGAGAGGATTCAAACTCAGGCTGGCTGCCTCCTATGACCAAGCTCTTAACCCACCCTAGTGACGCCTCCCTCCGCCAGCCATCAAGGTCCTCCTCTTTGCTGCCTTGTTCCTCTGTTGCTCCCATGACTCCCTGTATCTTTCTGTTGATCTCACCAGGACAGGACAGTCATCATCACTGTATTTACCAGATTCATTGGACAATCTTGCTTCATGAGTCAAATTCTTATGGTAGATATGCAACAAAGGACCTTCTTAGGGACCTTCATTGAAGTTACTCAGTTTGAAACACAATATTATTTTTGACCCAAACAACACAGTACTTCCCAATCATTAGCAGCTAAGCCATTAACTAAGCATATTGCTGGTAAAGAATCTGCCTGCAATGTGGGAGACCTGGGTTTGATCCCTGGGTTGGGAAGATCCCCTGGAGAAGGGAACGGCTACCCACTCCAGTATTCTGATCTAGAGAATTCCATGGACTGTATAGTCCATGGGGTCGCAAAGAGTCGGACACGACTGAGTGAATTTCACTTTCATTTTCACGCATATTGCAAAAAAACTGCTGGCTTTGGAGGTTTTGGAAACTTGTATTTAAGCCTTAGATCAGGGATTATGAGTTGTGTAAATTTAATCAGGCGCTTAATCTCTCTGAGCCTCTTCTATTCTGAGTTAATATATGTGGCTGGCTATTCTCTTGTTTTTCCTACAAACACATTTGCCCTCTCCTCTGCTTTCTCTGTGCCCTAAGGATTTGCTGTCTCCTACTAACTGCACTGCCAGGGCTCTCTTGCCATCTGGCCTTTGTTTCAGTAGATCAGAAGGTGGGAAGAAGGATAAAGATTATTCTGCCTTCTCTCACAGCTTCCGTACTACATCTTTGGCATCAGCTGGGTGACCACTCTTCCTGGGTTCTTAACTTTGCATGTGGCTCTGGTAACATTGTTTTCATCTTTTAGCCCTTAGGTTTTAGGGGAAATAATGGATTTCTCCTCTTGCTAGTCTCTGACTGCCTCAACATCACTTGTTTGCTCTATACCTTGTCTACAACCTCTGTAAATAGTCCCTTCATTAAATTCTTTTCATTGAATCTTCTCAGGAAATTCTGTTTTTTTTTTTTTTTTTTTTGCTCCAAACCTGATGGGTACAGTATACAAAAAGATTTGAAAACTATGAAACACTATCTATAAAAAAATGTCATCACATTAGTGGTGTTTATTATTATTTAGCCACATTTTCACCATCAATGATATATTCTGAAGTTTGTAAAACTTACCTGATTTATCAAAAGATTGTTCCAGCCCAGAAATTAAAAACTGAGACTCATATGATAAAGATAATCAGGGTTATGTTTATTGAGGTGCACCGGGACCTAATTTGCTTCCTTTTTACTTTATTTCATTAAAAAAAAAAAAAGTTTTGGCTGCACAGTGCCGCACATGGGGTCTTAGTTCCCTGACCAGAGATCAAACTTTCATCCCTTGCACTGGCAAGCCAGAGTCTTAAACACTGGACCACCAGGAAAGTCCCTGCTTCCTCTTTAACAGTTATCAGAATGAAAAGGTTTCCAGTCATAATTAAAGACACCTTCCTCAAGGAATGGATGCCTAAAAGTAGAATAAGTAAGTATTGTTTTTGTACAGATGTAAATATATGTATCTATACACACATATATACATAAATTGGCCTTTTTTAATGCAGGTACTATGGCAACTGCTCCCAAAGGCAGCTATAACAGTGACTCATTTTATTTCTGCTCTAAGTATCTTACTTTGGAAACTGGGATTTATAAGCATTATGGAATTTATTTGAAAATCAACAATTTTACATAAAAATGCCAGTCTATTTACATATTCTTTTATAAAATAATGGTTTTTTAAGAGAATACAGTTTTTCTCAATACATTAAAAAAAGTTATGCTTTTTGCATATATATTTGAACTCTGTTTTTATGCCATGAGAAGTGAACTTCTGAATGACTAAGGAAAAACACAATGAACTCTCACTTTTGTTGGTCTCAACAAACATATTTTTAAAGGTCTAATAATTATTTATTACATTCCTTGATCTATTTATATGAGTAAGTATATTAGGATTCTTTGGTCACAAGCAACAGAAGTCAATTTAGGCATATTTAAGTAAAAGGGAATTTTACTGGAAGAATATAAGTGGTAATTCAAATAAGCTTGGGGATCTAGATGGCAAGAAAGAATGGGTGATTTCTTCAGGGCTCCACCATCAGAAAGTCTTGACTACAAATGTTTCCTGACCTTGAGTCACCCTGATCAAGATTCAGATTGCAGCAGCCTGGCCTGGCTCAGGTCCCAGGCACGCTGGTTGGCCAAGGGAGCTGGGTTGATTGATCAGCAGTCCCCACATGTGGAATGAAGTGAGTGGTATGCCAAAGGAAAAGTGGGGTGCTAGAATCTGGGGAAGGGGGATGAAACTTTAAGCCAGCAAAAAGAACATCTTCCACCACAAAAATCTTTGGAGCATTTTATGACATATTAAGATATTAGATGTGGTGTATTTTCTTCCTTAAAATAACTTTACCAATTTGGACACTGGAACATTAAAAGTGCTGAAGTTGAATTCCAGTACTTTGTCCACCTGATGCAAAGAGCTAACTCTTTAGAAAAGACCCTGATGCTGAGAAAGATAGAAAGCAACAGAAGAAAGAGGCAACAGAGGATGAGCTAGTTAGATAGCATCACCAACTCAATGGATATGAATTTGAGCAAACTCCAGAAAATGGTGGAGGACAGAGGAGCCTGGTGTGCTACAGCTCATGGAGTTGCAAAAAGTTGAACACAACTTAGCAACTGAATTACAATAATGACATTAAGAATATGACATGGATCTAGAGTTGAAAAGAGACCACAGAGATGGTTCTTGAAATTCTCGTAGAAACTACAGTTTCTTTAATGGGCTTGCCTTCCTGAGGAGTGTGCAGCAAGAATCTCTTTTCCTGTACCTTCCTCAGTGACTCAGTTAACACATCTTCAATAAGGGGTAGCAAAGGTTTCCTGGTCACAGTGAAAACAAAACAACATTGACAGTAGCAAAGATTTGTTTTGCATTTCAGGAGCTTTTCAGTTGACAGAACAAATAGGAGAGAAGTCTTTAAAAAATTGTCATAAACTTTAGGGTAAATGTGCTATGCAGACCCATGCTTTTTCAAATCCATGTCTTTTCCATGAAATTTTGGAATGAATATAAAATATTTGCTGATGAGGGCATAGATAGTGTCCACATTATTTGGGGCCATGTTCTGTGCCTAATAAGCCCTTGATACATGATTTTGAAATAAATGGAGCAATGACTGAGTATGCTGCTGCTGCTAAGTCGCTTCAGTCGTGTCCAACTCTGCGTGACCCTGTAGACGGCCTCCTACCAGGCTCCCCCATCCCTGGGATTCTCCAGGCAAGAACACTGGAGTGGGTTGCCGTTTCCATCTCCAATGCATGAAAGTGAAAAGTGAAAGTGAAGTCGCTCAGTCGTGCCTGACTCTTCACGACCCCATGAACTTCAGCCCACCAGGCTCCTCCGTCCATGGGATTTTCCAGGCAAGAGTACTGGAGTGGGTTGCCATTGCCTTCTCCGATGACTGAGTATACCTATTATTAATAAAAGATCTCATGACTAACCATTGTTTGTAGAAAATTTCTTTTAAAATGAATAGCTTTTATTTTGAGAGTATGCAGAACTTCTGAAAACTTTGGAGAAAAATAAAATATATTTCAACTATTTCCTCTTTTCAATTTAGATTGATCAGTTTCAACTATTTTTAAGGTGCTATATAATTTACTTGTTTGTTATGGTTGTCATCTATCTCCCCTTCTTAGAAGGTGAAATGCCCGGGGATAGAGATCTTCATCTGATTTGTTTATTGCTGGCCTTCTAAATATTCAATAAATATTTTTAATGAATTAAGAGTACATAATTTGCTGATTATACTGATGGTTACTTTGATGTCTCCTCTATTAGAATGGGGCTTCCCAGGTGACACTAGTGGTAAAGATCCCACTTGCCAGTGAAGGAGACACAGAAGACTGTGGTTTGATCTCTGGGTTGGAAAGATCTCCTGGAGGAAAGCATGGTTACCCACTGTAGTATTCTTGCCTGGAGAATCCCATGGACAGAGGAGCCTGGCAGACTACAGTCCATAGGGTTGCAAAGAGTAGGACACGACTAAAAGTGACTGACCATGCACCTACTAGAATATAATCTCCACAAGGGCAGGAATCTTTTTCTACTTTATTTGTGATGTATATCCCCAGTACCTTGGACTGGACATGGACTTTTTTTTTTTTCTTCTCTTTTTTGGCCATGGCTTGCGGCTTGCAGGACCTTAATTCCCCGACCAGGGATTGAACCCAGACCCAAGACAGTGAAAGCACTGCATCCTAACAATTGGACTGCCAGGAAATCCCCAGACATGGTGCACTTTTAGTCTTAAATAAATATTTGATGAATGGATGAATGAATGATACAATATTTTAGTAAAAGTCATCCTATTTCTTTCAGGATTTGAAATAGCTCAACTGGAATTCCATCACCTCCACTAGCTTTGTTCATAGTGATGCTTCCTAAGGCCCACTTGACTTCACATTCCAGGATGTCTGGCTTTAGGTCAGTGATCACACCATCATGATTATCTGGGTCGTGAAGATCTTTTTTGTACAGTTCTTCTGTGTATTCTTGCCACCTCTTCTTAATATCTTCTGCTTCTGTTAGGTCCATACCATTTCTGTCCTTTATCACGCCCATCTTTGCATGAAATGTTCCCTTGGTATCTCTGATTTTCTTGAAGAGATCTCTAGTCTTTCCCATTCTGTTGTTTTCCTCTATTTCTTTGCACTGATCACTGAGGAAGGCTTTCTTATCTCTTCTTGCTATTCTTTGGAACTCTGTATTCAGATGCTTATATCTTTCCTTTTCTCCTTTGCTTTTCACTTCTCTTCTTTTCACAGCTATTTGTAAGGCCTCCCCAGACAGCCATTTTGCTTTTTTGCATTTCTTTTCCATGGGAATGGTCTTGATCCCTGTCTCCTATACAATGTCACGAACCTCATTCCATATTTCATCAGGCACTCTATCAGATCTAGGCCCTTAAATCTATTTCTCACTTCCACTGTATAATCATAAGGGATTTGATTTGGGTCATACCTGAATGGTCTAGTGGTTTTCCCTACTTTCTTCAATTTCAGTCTGAATTTGGCAATAAGGAGTTCATGATCTGAGCCACAGTCAGCTCCTGGTCTTGTTTTTGTTGACTGTATAGAGCTTCTCCATTTTTGGCTGCAAAGAATATAATCAATCTGATTTCGGTGTTGACCATCTGGTGATGTCCATGTGTAGAGTCTTCTCTTGTGTTGTTGGAAGAGGGTCTTTGCTATGACCAGTGCATTTTATTGGCAAAATTCTATTAGTCTTTGCCCTGCTTCATTCCACGTTCCAAGGCCAAATTTGCCTGTTACTCCAGGTGTTTCTTGACTTCCTACTTTTGCATTCCGGTCCCAAATCCTGAAAGATGATGCTGTGAAAGTGCTGCACTCAATATGCCAGCAAGTTTGGAAAACTCAGCAGTGGCCACAGGACTGGAAAAGGTCAGTTTTCATTCCAATCCCAAAGAAAGGCAATGCCAAAGAATGATCAAACTACCACACAATTGCACTCATCTCACACGCTAGTAAAGTAATGCTCAAAATTCTCCAAGCCAGGCTTCAGCAGTATGTGAACCGTGAACTTCCTGATGTTCAAGCTGATTCTATAAAAGGCAGAGGAACCAGAGATCAAATTGCCAACATCCGCTGGATCATGGAAAAAGCAAGAGAGTTCCAGAAAAACATCTATTTCTGCTTTATTGACTATGCCAAAGCCTTTGACTGTGTGGAACACAGTAAACTGTGGAAAATTCTGAAAGAGATGGGAATACCAGACCACCTGATCTGCCTCTTGAGAAATCTGTATGCAGGTGAAGAAGCAACAGTTAGAACTGAACATGGAACAACAGACTGGTTCCAAATAGGAAAAGGAGTACGTCAAGGCTGTATATTGTCACCCTGCTTATTTAACTTATATGCAGAGTACATCATGAGAAACGCTGGACTGGAAGAAACACAAGCTGGAATCAAGATTGCCGGGAGAAATACCAATAACCTCAGATATGCAGATGACACCACCCTTATGGCAGAAAGTGAAGAGGAACTTAAAAGCCTCTTGATGAAAGTGAAAGAGGAGAGTGAAAAAGTTGGCTTAAAGCTCAACATTCAGAAAATGAAGATCATGGCATCCGGTCCCACCACTTCATGGGAAATAGATGGGGAAACAGTGGAAACAGTGTCAGACTTGATTTTGGGGGGCTCCAAAATCACTACAGATGGTGACTGCAGCCATGAAATTAAAAGACACTTACTCCTTGGAAGGAAAGTTATGACCAACCTAGATAGCATATTCGAAAGCAGAGACATTACTTTGCCAACAAAGGTCTGGCTAGTCAAGGCTATGGTTTTTCCTGTGGTCATGTATGGATGTGAGAGTTGGACTGTGAAGAAGGCTGAGCACCGAAGAATTGATGCTTTTGAAGTGTGGTGTTGGAGAAGACTCTTGAGAGTCCCTTGGACTGCCAGGAGATCCAACCAGTCCATTCTGAAGGAGCTCAGCCCTGGGATTTCTTTGGAAGGAATGATGCTAAAGCTGAAACTCCAATACTTTGGCCACCTCATGCGAAGAGTTGACTCATTGGAAAAGTCTCTGATGCTGGGAGGGATGGGGGGCAGGAAGAGAAGGGAATGACAGAGGATGAGATGGCTGGATGGCATCACTGACTCGATGGACGTGAGTCTGAGTGAACTCTGGGAGTTGGTGATGGACAGGGAGTCCTGGTGTGCTGCGATTCATGGGGTTGCAAAGAGTCAGACACGACTGATCGACTGAACTGAACTGATCCTATTTCTAGTGTTAGTTGCTCAGTCAAGTCCGACTCTTTGGGACTCCAGAGACTCTGGCCCACCAGGCTCCTCTGTCCATGGAATTCTCCAGGCAAGAATATTGGAGTGGGTAGCCATTCCCTTTTCCAGGGGATCTTCACACCACCCTTCGGTTATAGAAACATTTTTAGAAGTTATTTAGAATGCTGCTAAATTGAAGCTTTAACATAATGTTTCCTTACTGAAGATAGGTTTTTAGAAAAAAATAAGATAATTGACATGTAACACTTCGTAAGTTGAAGTGTACAGTGTGTTGGCTTGGTCCATTTGTATATTGCAACAGGCTTGCTTACCACACTAGTGTGAGCTAACACCTTCATCACGTCACATCATTATAATTTCTTTTTTGTGGTAAGAACATTTAAGATCTAGTCTCTTAGCAACTCTGAGGTTTATAATACAGTATTGCTAACTCTACTGTGATTAGGTTTCCAAGACTTTCATCTTCATGTTGCCAGTTTGTATTCTTTAACAGCAACTTCTCAATTCCCCCACCCACCAGTCCTGGTAACCATCATTCTACTCTTCATGTCTACAAGTTCAGCTAAAGATAACCTTTAAAAAGACGGGACACACAGTTTTGAGGGCATTAATCCACTGTGGCCCCCTTTGCCTGACAAGGCAATAGAACTATTCTCTTCTAACCTCTTACTGTTCTAAACTGTTCTCTTTACTCCCCCAAAGAATATCTACTATAGGACCACATGCTCTGCCATTTGCAGAATTTGCACAAGATTTGAGCTATGTTAGAACCTATTCCCTGGACGAGGAAATGGCAACCCACTCCAGTGTTCTTGCCTGGAGAATCCCAGGGACGGGGGAGCCTGGTGGGCTGCCGTCTATGGGGTCGCACAGAGTCGGACAAGACTGAAGCGACTTAGCAGCAGCAGAACCTATTCCCACCCCTAATTCCAAGAACAATTCCAAGAGGCTGGCTGACCTTACCTTCTCAAGTTGATAGTTCAAAAAGTTATTTACAATATTTAATGAAACTTTAAAGGTTTCCTCTAAAACTGCATTTTAATATAGTACCTGCTTTAGCTTAATCCTTATTAAAAATTAAAGTCAGTGGTGCTCACATTCCAAGATCAGTTAATGCTGAGGATTATACATTTATCTGGCTGAGGAAAATACAGAAGGTATTAAAGAGTCAGAACAAAGAAAACCATTCTCCACCAACTAGTTTCTTTTTCTGTCTCCATAGGCAAAAATACCACCTAAGTATTATTTGGGGCCCTGCTTCTGATATAATTAATAAAAGGCTGATTGTTGGGCTCTTCCTAGGATGCCCAGAACATCTAACACCAGTATTAAAATTGGGAATAATTTTCTCGTTTGCAGAATATCTACTTCAGAGGAAAAAACTAAGGAGTATTATTAGACTTTTTATTATAGCTGTAGTCATTTTATAAGCAAGAAATCCAAAATAAAGCTTTTTTTAATGTTACCTAATTATGAGAACATTATATATCTTTGTGAATGAATTCTAGTATTGAAAAAACTGGCAGATCTTATTTGAAACACACTTGTATTGTTTCAGTGTATATGTGATTATGTGATACGGGTTAGAGGTTTTATTCACTTGCTCAACTAGCAGTTTTTGACACCTTCTGTGTGCCAGGGTTTGTGCCAGAGACCACAACAAATAGCGTGAGAAAGTTTCTCGCTTCACAGAGATTACAATCTAGTAGGAATATCCATTATGCAAAATTACTACACAGAGATTCAATCAATTGTGACTTAATATATGCTAAAAATGAAAATACAAGTGAAATGCTACCATGTAACATGGGGTCTTGACCCAGTCAAGAAGGTCAAGGAAGATGTCCAGAGATGAGACGCTCCCAAAGGATAAGAAGGAGTTAGCCTGGTGCAATGAAATGTGTGTGTGGCAGGTTGGAAAGAATATTTCTTGCAACAAAAACAGTGTTTGTGAAGGCCTTGAGGTGTGCAGGAGCAGACACATTTCAAGAAGCAAGGAAGTCCCCTACGGCTGAGGAATAAAAAATAGGGAGGGAGAAAACACAGAAATGGAGAGGTTGGCAAAGGGCCTTGTAAGCCTTGTTAAATATTTGGACTTCACTCTGAGGAAAATAAAAAGCCTTTGAAGGATTTGTTTTTAAAACACAATTACATTTCCAAAAACTCCTTCTGTTGGAGGATTGACACTGCCCAACTTTAAGACTTACTTCCTTGGTGGCTCAGCAGTAAAGAATCTGTCTGCAATGCAGAAGATGCAGGTTTGATCCCTGGGTTGGGAAGAGCCCCTGGAGGAGGAAATGGCAACTCATGCCAGTGTTCTTGCCTGGAGAATCCCATGGGCAAGGAGAGAGGAGCCCAGCAAGTTAAAGTCCATGGGGTTGCAAAAGAGTCAGACACCACTTAGTGACTAAACAACAACAACAATACAAAGTTATAGTAATCAAGATAGTGTGGTATTGGCAAAAGAATAGACAAATAGGTCAATGGAACAGAAATGGGCCCACATAAATACAGCCAACTGATACTTGACAAAGTTGTAAAGGTAACACAATGGAGCAAAGACAGTCTTTTTAACAAATGGTGCTGGAACAACTGGACATCCACATGCAAAGTAATGAATCAAGACACAGACCTCACTCCCTTCACAGCAATTAACTTGAAATAGATCATAGACATAAACTTTAAGTTCAAAACTGTAAAACTCTTAGAAGATAACATGGAGAAAATCTAGGTGGCTTTTTAGATACAAAGACTTTTTTAGATACAACATCAAAGGCAAGAGAGAACATTGCTAAGCTAGACTTCATTAAAATTAAAACTTCTTGACACTGTCAAGGAGATGAGGAGATAAGCCACAGACTAGGAAAAAATATTTCAAAAGACAATTCTAATAAAGGACAATCATCCAAAATATGGGCTTCCCTTGTGGCTTAGCTGGTCAAGAATCTGCCTGCAATATGGGAGACCTGGGTTGAATCCCTGGGTTGGGAAGATCCCCTGGAGAAGGGAAAGTCTACCCACTCCAGTGTTCTAGCCTGGAGAATTCCATGGACTCTATAGTCCATGGGGTCTCAAAGAGTCAGACACGACTGAGCGATTTTCACTTCACTTCATCCAAAATATACAAAGAACTCTTAAAACTCAGTGATACGAAAATGAACAACTCACCTAAAAAATAGGTCTGGGTCAAAGACCTGAACAGATATCTCACCAAAAAAGACATACAGATGGCAAGTAAGCATGTGAAAAGATATTTAACATCATTTATCATTAGGGAATTGTAAATCAAAACAGCAGTGAGATACTTCTGTACATCTATTAGAATGACCAAAATCCAAAACACTGATAGCATCAAATGTTGATGAGAATATGAGGCAATAGGAACTCTTATTCATTGCTGGTGAGAATGAAAAACAATTTGGTAGTTTCTTACAAAACTCAACTTACTTTTACCATGTAATCCAAAAATTGTGCTCCTTGGTACTTATCCAAACGAACTGTTATGTCCACATAAAAATATGTACACAGATATCTGTAGGAGATTTATTTATAATTGCCAAAAATTTGGAAGCAACCAGAATGTCCCTAAATTGGTGAATGGATAAATTACTGGTACATCCAAACAATGGGTATTATTCAGCACTAAAAATACATGAGCAATCAAACCCTTAAAAGTAAAGGAAGAATCTCAAACTCATATTACTAAGTCAAAGAGGCCAATCTGAAAGGCTATACACTGTATGATCTCAACTTTATGACATTCTGGAGAAGGCAAAATTATGAAGACAGTTAAAAAAAACTAGTCGAGGGTTTCCCTGGTGGCTCAGTGGTAAAGAATCTGGCTGCCAATGCAGGAGACACGGGTTCAATCCCTGATCTGGGAAGATCCCACGTGCCATGGAGCAACAAAGCCCATGCACCATAACTACTGAACCAGTGCTCTAGAGCCCACTGAGTCCTGCTGCCCTAGAGCCCACACTCTGCAACAAGAGAAGCCACAGCAATGAGAAGCCCATGCAGTACAATGAACAGCAGCCCCCAGCTTGCTGCAACTAGAGAAAGCTCACACACAGCAATGAAAACCCAGCACAGCCAAAATAAATAAAATTATTTATAAAAAAATAAAGACTAATGATTATCAAGGGTTAGTAGAAAGGGGGTGATGAATAGGAGGAATACAGAGGACTTGCACAGCAGTGAAACTATCCTATATGATACTATGCGTGTGTTCATGCGTGCTGTCACTTCAGTGGTGTCCAACTCTTTGTAAACCTATGGGCTGTAACCTGCCAGGCTCCTCTTTCCATAGGATTCTCCAGCCAAGAGTATTGCAGTGTGTTGCCATGCCCTCCTCCAGAGGATCTTCCTGACCCAGAGACTGAACCCACCTTTCTTATGTCTCCTGCTTTGGCAGGCGGGTTCTCTACCAGTAGCTCCACCTGGGAAGCCCATGTGATACTATAATGGTGGATATATCTTTATATATAGTTGTCAATACCAGAGAAAGTACACCACCAAGAGTGAATCTTAATGTAAACTATGGACTTGGGTGATGATGATACATCAATGTTGGTTCATTGATTGTAAAAGATCCTATTCTGGTGGGAGATGTTGATAGCAAGGGAGGTGGTACATGTGCCAGAATGAGGGGTGTATGGAAACTCCTTGCACCACCCACTCAATTTTGCTGTGAATTTGACTGTTCTAAAAAAATAATTTTTAAATAAAAAAGTGAAATTGCCAAGTAAAAGAAAAAAAAGTAGGCTCTGTCTGGGTCTTCAGTGGAGAATGGACTAGAGATGAGCAAGAGTGGAAGCTGAAGAAGCGTGACAGTGATCCAGCAAAAGGTGATGACAGCTGGACACAGGGGTGACACTGGAGCAAGAGAGAAGCGGACGACTCAAAATGTGTTTTGGTGATGGGATGCCAGAACTTGCTGAGGGATTGGATCTGATGGAAAAGGAAATGAGCAACCAAGGATGACACTGGCTAACTAGTGGTACTATTTATTGAGCACTGGAGGGTGGGAGGGAGTTGGGGGTGGCTGTGGAGCTCAGGGGGGTTTTGAAGGAAAAGGCAACCAAGTTTCACTTTAGTTACATTGAGTCTGAGATATTCAGTTGGAGGCACTGAGTAGGTTATCTTTGCTTGTTTTTACTTTGTGGCAACAGAAGTTTCACTCACTAATGGCAGTTTCTCAAAAATGACCTTTCCTGATTTGGACTTTTAACTTCTTATTTGCATAACTGAAGGGCCCATTTTGCTGGTTTTTCAAGAATAAAAGAAAAAGCTGACTCATATATTTATTGTTGTTCAGTCGCTAAGTCTAGTCCAACTCTGCAACTCAAATACGTACTGTCAAATACTCCAGAAAATTGCTTGCAGTTTTGAAATGAGTTTTTCCCGCTCTTTTTCCATTTCTGCAGAGGTTTCAGTGATTTGAGGCCAAGTTTCAGACAGCTCAGGCTCTAGTAGTCTCTGCTGCTGCTGCTGCTAAGTCGCATCAGTCATGTCCGACTCTGTGCAACCCCATAGACGGCAGCCCAACAGGCTCCTCTGTCCCTGGGATTCTCCAAGCAAGAACACTGGAGTGGGCTGCCATTTCCTTCTCCAATGCATGAAAGTGAAAAGTGAAAGTGAAGTCGCTCAGTCGTGTCCGACTCTTAGCGACCCCATGGACTGCAGCCTACCAGGTTCTTCCGTCCATGAGATTTCCCAGGCAAGAGTCCTGGAGTGGGGTGCCATTGCCTTAGAAGCAAATCTCTCACAGCGTAGGTGCATGAGAACACAGGCTCAGCTGGGGATATGGAATCATACACTGATGAGAAGACTTACTGTGCTAGACAGTATACACTTGTTTATTTCTCAGTCGTCTCCACTAGACTGTGAGTATGCTATTGCCAGGGATTTGATATCCTTAGCATTAGCATATATACAATATTGGATATTTATGTATTCGGTTAGCAAATAGGCCAACTTTGAGCCACTGGATTTTTCATTTACAGATTCAAGGCTGTATTACCTCAAGTCACATCAGTGGTTAAAAACTATAACCAAACAGCCCATTTGGTTTGTTTGTTTTAAATTTTTTTAATTATGAAAGTATAATAACACATTTACAGGAGACTCAGAAAGTACAGAACAAAGTTACAAAGGTTCCACTATATAATCTGTTGCTTTTTATATGCAAAAAGCAACTAGTTAAGTCCGATTTCTTTCACTGGATTGACTAAATTTAGTAATTTAGTAGTAATTTAGCAGAAACCCTTTCTTACAAGGGTGATACCAGGTCAGTGTTGGGTGCAGTTAAAGGTTTAGAGGTTCTGATGCTTTCTTTTTGGCCTTTTATGAGAATTGTTTTCTTTTTTTCAAATCACAAAATGTTCACTTTCTAAAAAAAAGCTTGTTTGGTGTTTAAGGAGAAATATCACTATTTTTCTGTGATTTTTTTTTTTTTTTGTTTGTTTGTTCATTCACGCAATAAAATTCTGAGTGACTGCTGTCTCTGAAACTCTTCTGGGCCCATCAACAAAAAATTTCACATTTAGAGTTTACACTTTGGTAGGAGGAGACATGCAAATCATGTGTAGGGTGTTAATTGAAATACTATAAGGAAAAAATGCAACACACCCTTTAGGCTTAAAAAGAAAAAAATAAGTAGGTTTAAGAAGATGAAGTGTAGAGAAAATTGTGCATTTGTAGAGAGGACAGTCTGACTTCTCTGAGGAAATAACATTTGATCTAAGATGTGAATGAAGTCAAGATGGGAGCTGTTTGAGGATAGTAAGAACGTTCCAGGAAGAACAGTAAGTGCAAAAGTCAAGGGTTGAGGGATTGGCACATAATTAATTTCTAATGTATGTAAATAGCAAGCTTTAATTGTTTCCTTTTTATTACTTAGTTTATGTTCATATCTAATACAAGTATAAACATACATACAGTTATATATGTCTAATATATGCATAACATATAATAACATATAAATATTTAAATTACCTAAGTAATACACTTTTATTTCAAATAAGGAGGACACCAGGAGAGTAATTACCACATTACCTTCCTGAATTCCTCAGTTTTCAACAATTTGAATGTAATGATAGGGAGAAAACTCCAGTGGTTGAAAATCCTTGACTCAATTGTGGAAACATACACAAGTCATTTTTTATCTGTTTATACTTTTGTCTCTCTGTTCAATTATCAACTTCTCTCCCGCCAAAGAAAAGAGATTTTTGAAATTATAAACAATGCAACATATAAGAATTAGGATGGACTGAGGGTGAAATAACCTGTGAAGACAGTGTACTAAGCCATCTGACTCTAAACAATGCTTAAGGGCTCTGGGTACACATGTTAAGATCCCTTAAGCTCTTGAGAGACATTTGTTTACCTCACATATATGAGAGCTGGCTTTTTCCCATTCCTTTAATTTAGTCAAAGCCATCTCCTGAACAATACTTGGTTACCCTCATTCATGTAATTTATGCAATTTTAAAGAATTTAGGATGAATTTACTTTTAAAATGCTTTCTAATTTAGATGTCTCACTAATCTAATTCAGCCTTTTCTAGGTAAGAAGGATCAATGTGATTTTGCAATGCTCATATTAACAAAATTTCAGGAAATATATTATTTGTAATTTATGTAAATAAAATTTACATCATTATGAAAAACGTACTGGACAGACTTTTCTCAAAATGAGAGGGTATAATTAAGATTCAGTTCAGTTCAGTCGCTCAGTCGTGTCTGACTCTTTGTGACCCCACGAATCTCAGCACACCAGGCCTCCCTGTCCATCACCAACTCCCGGAGTTCACTCAGACTCACGTCCATTGAGTCAGTGATGCCATCCAGCCGTCTCATCCTCTGTTGTCCCCTTCTCC
Source organism: Bos indicus (assembly GCF_029378745.1). Lineage (NCBI taxonomy): Eukaryota > Metazoa > Chordata > Mammalia > Artiodactyla > Bovidae > Bos > Bos indicus. The sequence continues at coordinate 42,472,447 of NC_091762.1, read as the reverse complement.
TCTTGCCCCCAATCCCTCCCAGCATCAGAGACTTTTCCAATGAGTCAACTCTTCGCATGAGGTGGCCAAAGTACTGGAGTTTCAGCTTTAGCATCATTCCTTCCAAAGAAATCCCAGGGCTGATCTCCTTCAGAATGGACTGGTTGGATCTCCTTGCAGTCCAAGGGACTCTCAAGAGTCTTTTCTAACACCACAGTTCAAAGGCATCAATTCTTCGGCGCTCAGCCTTCTTCACAGTCCAACTCTCACATCCATACATGACCACAGGAAAAACCATAGCCTTGACTAGACAAACCTTTGTTGGCAAAGTAATGTCTCTGCTTAGATAGTTTAATTTAAAATATATACACAAAAACCTTGGAGTGTCCCAGGATACCTCAGAAAGGAAGGTTAGCATCTTTCAATGAAGTTAAAACAATGGAACAAAGAGAGACTAAAGTTACTGTCTCTAGGAACAGGAACCACAGACAGAGGCAACTTGGAAACTTTTTTTGAAATTCTTCAATTAAAAAAATGTTTTACTAGATTATATTTCAGAGCAAAATTGAATGGAATGTATAGAAGTCGCCAACATATGCTCTATCTCCATGTGCGTAGCCTCTCCCACTACCAACATCCTCCAGCTGAGTGGTACATTTGCTACAACTGTACCTGTACTGACACATCATTATCAACCATAGTTCAGAGTTTACATTAAGGCTTACTCTTGATGTTGTACATTCTATGGGTTTGGACAATTGTTTAATGTATGACATATATTCATCATTATAGCACCATGTAGAAGAGTTTCATTGCCTTAAAACTCCTCTGTGTCCTGCCTGTCCAGCCCTCCCACCCCCTTAAACCCTGACGACCCCTGATCTTTGACTGTCACCATAACTTCCCAGAATGTCATGTGGTTGGAATCACACAGCGATTCTATTCTCTATTCTCTTAGTGATAATGCATTTTAGCTTCCTTCATGTCTTTTCATGGACCAATAGTTCTATATCAATGTTAATTTGAAACTGAAATAAAAAATCAAAATAACACTGATTTATAATCTAGCTGTTTTCAAATGATCCATTCCATGTGACATAATTCTGGATTAATCTGAGACATTTTTATTCAGTAACTCATCATCAATATTTATTGAGCATCTCTATGTGTCAGGCACTATGCTAGGTACTAGTATATATAGGGCAGTAAAAGAGATAGACAAAATATTTGTCTTAATGGAACTTACATTCCAGTTGGAAGCTCAGACAATAAATAAGTAAGCAATATAGAATAACAAATACTCATTGAGTTTTTCTCTTTTTCCTTCCTTTCATTTCTTTCTTTTTTCCTTCATCTCTTCAACATTTTCATTATTTTTCAAGCATTGGTAAGGAGATAAAAGTCTATAATTTATCATCCGACCCTGCTATAGACTCTGTGAGACCTCTGACAACTCACTTTTCTCCCTAGGCATTTTCCCTGGCCTGTAAAATAAGAACGGCAATCCCTGCTTACTACTTAGATGGGAGGAACAAACAGAAGTTGTTAACTTTGCTTTAAAAGCACAGTAATACCTTCAATTTGCCAGCCAGAGTTGTGAAATTAAAATGCCTTTGGATTTCTTATCAATTTAAACTTCATATTTATATACACACAATTCAGTTCAATCTTCTTAAAAATAAACACATAAATGTGGCAGCAATCACTGTTTTTTCCTCCTCATGGCCTAGTCTGCTGTGCAATGCAGAACAAGATGCTGTCTTTATGTTTCATCTCAGCAATGCACAGTGGAGAGAGAAAATCATAGCCTAGAGTGCCCTTAATTACCTCTGCAATTCATGTGAATAACTGGATCTTTTTGAGGCTTGTGAAAATGACATAATAAAAGAAAATACAAATGTAAAACACAGCTCATTTCAAACCTGTAAGGCGGGTTTGGAAACTTTAAAAACAGAGTTGCATAATGTATTTGTTGGTGAATCTGTCTTCATTTTGTTTCTAAAATAGCTGGAGAAATGATTCATGAGAAAGATCAACTGTTGAGTGGATTTTCAAAGCTGGAAACTTCTTTGATTTTGTTTATATGAAGCAAAATTCCTTCTGAAATTTTTATTTACTGTGAAGTTATATGTATTTATATAAATATATATTGCTGTTGTTGTTCAGTCACTCAGTCACGTCCAACTATCTTCGACCCCATGGACTGTAGCATGCCAGGCTTCCCTGTCCCTCACTAACTCCCAGAGTTTGCTTATATCAACACAAGAGAAGACTCTATACATGGACATCACCAGATGGTCAACACCGAAATCAGATTGATTATATTCTTTGCAGCCAAAGATGGAGAAGCTCTATACAGTCAACAAAAACAAGACCAGGAGCTGACTGTGGCTCAGATCATGAACTCCTTATTGCCAAATTCAGACTGAAATTGAAGAAAGTAGGGAAAACCACTAGACCATTCAGGTATGACCCAAATCAAATCCCTTATGATTATACAGTGGAAGTGAGAAATAGATTTAAGGGCCTAGATCTGATAGATAGAGTGCCTGATGAACTATGGAATGAGGTTCGTGACGTTGTACAGGAGACAGGGATCAAGACCATCCCCATAGAAAAGAAATGCAAAAAAGCAAAATGGCTGTCTGGGGAGGCCTTACAAATAGCTGTGAAAAGAAGAGAAGCGAAAAGCAAAGGAGAAAAGGAAAGATATAAACATCTGAATGCAGAGTTCCAAAGTATAGCAAGAAGAGATAAGAAAGCCTTCTTCAGCGATCAATGCAAAGAAATAGAGGAAAACAACAGAATGGGAAAGACTAGGGATCTCTTCAAGAAAGTCAGAGATACCAAAGGAATATTTCATGCAAAGATGGGCTCGATAAAGGACAGAAATAGTATGGACTTAACAGAAGCAGAAGATATTAAGAAGAGATGGCAAGAATACACAGAAGAACCGTACAAAAAAGATCTTCACGACCCAGATAATCACGATGGTGTCATCACTGACCTAGAGCCAGACATCCTGGGATGTGAAGTCAAGTGGGCCTTAGAAAGCATCACCACGAACAAAGCTAGTGGAGGTGATGGAATTCCAGTTGAGCTATTCCAAATCCTGAAAGATGATGCTGTGAAAGTGCTGCACTCAATATGCCAGCAAATTGGGAAAACTCAGCAGTGGCCACAGGACTGGAAAAGGTCAGTTTTCATTCCAATCCCAAAGAAAGGCAATGCCAAAGAATGCTCAAACTACCGCACAATTGCACTCATCTCACAGGCTAGTAAAATAATGCTCAAAATTCTCCAAGCCAGGCTTCAGCAATACATGAACCGTGAACTTCCAGATGTTCAAGCTGGTTTTATAAAAGGCAGAGGAACCAGAGATCAAATTGCCAACATCCGCTGGATCATGGAAAAAGCAAGAGAGTTCCAGAAAAACATCTATTTCTGCTTTACTGACTATGCCAAAGCCTTTGACTGTGTGGATCATAATAAACTGTGGAAAATTGTGAAAGAGATGGGAATACCAGATCACCTGATCTGCTTCTTGAGAAATTTGTATGCAGGTCAGGAAGCAACAGTTAGAACTGGACATGGAACAACAGACTGGTTCCAAATAGGAAAAGGAGTTCATCAAGGCTGTATATTGTCACCCTGTTTATTTAACTTATATGCAGAGTACATCATGAGAAACGCTGGACTGGAAGAAACACAAGCTGGAATCAAGATTGCCAGGAGAAATATCAATAACCTCAGATATGCAGATGACACCACCCTCATGGCAGAAAGTGAAAGGGAATTAAAAGGCCTCTTGATGAAAGTGAAAGTGGAGAGTGAAAAAGTTGGCTTAAAGCTCAACATTCAGAAAACGAAGATCATGGCATCCGGTCACATCACTTCATGGGGAATAGATGGGGAAACAGTGGAAACAGTGTCAGACTTGATTTTTTTGGGCTCCAAAATCACTGCAGGTGGTGACTGCAGCCATGAAATTAAAAGACGCTTACTCCTTGGAAGGAAAGTTATGACCAACCTAGATAGCATATTCAAAAGCAGAGACATTACTTTGCCAACAAAGGTCCATCTAGTCAAGGCTATGGTTTTTCCTGTGGTCATGTATGGATGTGAGAGTTGGACTGTGAAAAAGGCTGAGCGCCGAAGAATTGATGCTTTTGAACTGTGGTGTTGGAGAAGACTCTTGAGAGTCCCTTGGACTGCAAGGAGATCCAACCAGTCCATTCTGAAGGAGATCAGCCCTGGGATTTCTTTGGAAGGACTGATGCTAAAACTGAAATTCCAGTACTTTGGCCACCTCATGCAAAGAGTTGACTCATTGGAAAAGTCTCTGATGCTGGGAGGGATTGGGGGCAGGAGGAGAAGGGGACGACAGAGGATGAGATGGCTGGATGGCATCACTGACTCGATGGACGTGAGTCTGAGTGAACTCCGGGAATTGGTGATGGACAGGGAGGCCTGGTGTGCTGCAATTCATGGGGTCAAAAAGAGTTGGATATGACTGAGCGACTGATCTGATCTGATATATGTACATATATATAACTTATATATAAATATATATAAAAAAGTCATTTTTGTTGTTCTTCATTTAAAAATTTCATTCTGAATACTCAGATTTTGCTCACATATTACTTTACAGATGTGTAATCCTTCAACTGGACAGAGATTACTCTCCTTCAGGAGAAGGCAGTCTTACTGAAGGCTAGTGTAGCTTCTCTGCATTTCTGATGCCTCTCAAGATCTTCCAGCCTTGTTGAGTTAAGCGACCCACTAGTCACATGTTTGCCGAGAGCTGCTTCCTGCATTTGTACCCTATGCCCCGCCTGCCTGGTGCTCTCCCCACCACTGGACAAGCAAGGTTCTATGAAGATGTAGGAGAGGCCCAGCCAGGCTTTGCAGTTGAAGTCCTAAACTGGAAGAATAGAGGTAGTAATGGAAGAAGATTATTTTGGGGGACCCAGGACCCAAGAAGGCAAGTAATGAAGTGCTAGTGGTGGAAAGGACCTGAGAGGTCCAGAGAGTGGGGGAGTCTTGCCTTAGGCCACAGATTGAGTCCCTTGGATCAGTCCCATGATGCCTACTCGGAGCTCCTCTCACTGGGCCTACGATTCTCAGGGCAGAGCTCTTCTTATGCATTCCCAATGCTGGGCCAGGGAGCCCGAGCCTGCCATGGTGCATGGTATCCAAAGCCAACATCTCAGACAGGCCAATCCTTGCCACCCAGAGCAACAATTCAAGGCCATATCATCCTGCTTTCATGCTCAGCATGTTACTTGTTGCTTTCTGATATCTTAACTTATTTACTTATTTCTTTGCTATTAGTCTTCAGCATAAGAATATAAACTCCATGGTACAAGGGAACTTACCCGTCTTTCTCAAGGCTGCAGTGCCAATTCCTAGAAGAATGTCTGTCTGTTTACAGTAGGGGCTTGGCTACTAATTATTGAATAAATAAATGAAGGCCCAGGGACTTCCCTGGTGGTCCAGTGGCTAAGACTTCATGCTTCCAGTGCACAAAGTGGGGGGTCTGGGTTGGAGTCCTGGTAGGAAAACTAGATCCCACATGCCGCAACTAAGACCTGATGCAGCCAAATAAATAGTAAAAAGGAAAACAGATAAATATTTATAAATAAATAAACGAAGATCTATTTTTATCTCTGTGACTCCAGAATCACTTTAGTTTAGTTTCTGATTGATACTTAATCATCGGTGGTTTGGAACATCACAGCTCTTAGCTTTTCCCGGTATGCATTTATTGACCTATAAACATAGACATGGGATGATTCTTTAAGGGGTTCTCTGTTGGCCTTTTGTAATGTAAGGAACCCTTCCCTCCCATGGAGACTACCTGTCCAACCTCAATACAGAGAACAAACAGATCTTATGCATTTAGAAAAACAATTCTGATGGTAGTGAAGCCAGTTAGGAGGAAGGTGTTATAAACAGGAGGTAAGAATCTAACAATGACATTCGAAGGATGATGAAGAAATGAATTCAGATGCCCTATCAGAGGATGACAGGCTTCCCTGGTGGATCTCATATGGTAAAGAAACTGCCTGCAATGTGGGAGATGTGGGTTTGATCCCTGGGTTGGGAAGATCCTCTGGAGAAGAAAATGGCAACTCACTCCAGTATTCTTACCTGGAGAATTCCAGTTCCTTGGACAGAGGAGCCTGGCAGGCTATAGTCCATGGGGTTGCAAAGAGTCAGACACGACTGAATGATCAACATTTTCACTTTTGAAGACAACAGTCTTCACAGTAAATTTCACATAGAGGGTGAGAGAAAGGGAGCAGTCAGGATGGACTCAATATTCTAGCTTGTCTGATGAGATGAATGCTTGCTATTAACTGATATGCATGACACAGAGTAGGTTGGGTTGTTCTGAAAAAAGAATGGTGAAAATGAGATAGTTGGGCCTTGGATATTTTTATGTTGAGGTGGGAATGAGCTGTTCAAAAAGGGTTTCCAATAAATATTTGAGACTCGAATCTATAGCTTAGGAGAAAGGGAGACTAGAAATGTACAGTTCAGATTTGTCTACATGTGATAGATCAAGCCAGCCTTAGAGGTAGATGAGAATAAAACAAAAAAAGTATGAATGAATAAGATGGTAGACCAAGGATATAACACTTGAAGAGGCAATAGGCACAGTAGGGAAAAACTGGGACTTTGGACACATTACTCAAGCATTCTGTGCCTCAGTTCCTCCATCTGTAAAATGGGTTGTTTAATAGAACAAAATGCTTATTTAGTACAGTGCCTGGAACATAATACAGATTATATAATTATTTCCTATTTTGGGGGATAAGCATATTCCAGGTAGTACTAGTGGTAAAGAACCTGCCTGTCAATTCAGGAGATGTAAGAGACCCAAAGTTTCGATTCCTGTGCTGGGAAGACTCCCTGGAGAAGGAAATTGCAACCTGCTCCAGTATTCTTGCCTGGAAGATCCCATGGACAGAAGAGCCTGGCGGGGTACAGTCCATGGGATCACAAAGTCGGACACGACTGAAGTAACTTAGCACACAGCACTATTTAAGGTAATATAGAAAAAGAGAAGGCAGTTAAGAGTTCTGGGAAAGAGAAATCTGAGTCAGAAGAGAACAAGAGAGAGCAGCACTATAAAAGTAGAGAGTTTCAACGAGGGGGAGTCAACTGTGAAAAACGTTATAGTAAGTTCCCGTAAGTGGGGATTCCTGAGAGGCCTTTGTCTCTGTTGGTTAGAGTCACTTGCGTTCTTAGAAAGGGAGAACGACTGCAGCAGAAGTCTTACTGCTAGGATTTTGATTTTGATTGTAGAGATAGCAAGTTGGACACTTTCACTTCCTTCCTCTCCTGACACTTCATTGACATTATAGTAACGGGATATTTTTTTCTCTCTCATAAACAAAGAGAAAGAAATGACAAGCGATGACAGTAACAGAATTCTGGAAACTGAAAACCAGAGAATGGATGCTAATTTACTTAGTACAATTAAGAAAACTGAAAACTAAGCCACAGGGGAAACCCCAAAAGAAGTTGAGTTGTGGTATAGAACTCCAGAAAAACCCAGAATTGGGGATTTTAGGTATCTCTGAAAGTGGGGTTGAAAGTTAAGATGAAAACAGAAAATTCTGCTTTAGAAGCAATTCAGTTCAGTTCAGTTGCTCAGTCATGTCCCACTCTTTGCAACCCCATGGACTGCAGCACGCCAGGCCTCCCTGTCCATCACCAACTCCTGGAGCTTGCTCAAACTTATGTCCATCAAGTCGGTGATGCCATCCAACCATCTCATCCTCTATTGTCCTTTCTCCTCCTGCTTTCAATCTTTCCCAGCATCAGGGTCTTTTACAATGAGTTGGTTCTTTGCATCAGGTGACCAAAATATTGGAGTTTCAGCTTTAGCATCAGTCCTTCCAGTGAGTATTCAGGACTGATTTCCTTTAGGATGGACTGGTTGCATCTCCTTGCAGTTCAATGGACTCTCAAGAGTCTGCTCCAACACCGCAGTTCAAAAGCATCAATTCTTCAGTGCTCAGCTCTCAAATCCATAAATGACTACTGGGAAAACCTTAGCTTTACTAGACAGACCTTTGTTGGCAAAGTAATGTCTCTGCTTTTTAGCATGCTTTTCTTCCAAGGAGCAAGCATCTTTTAATTTCATGGCTGCAATCACCGTCTTCAGTGATTTTGGAGCCTCCCAAAATAAAATATCTCATTGTTTCCATTGTTTCCCTATCTATTTGCCATGAAGTGATGGGACCAGATGCCATGATCTTTGTTTTCTGAATGTTGAGTTTTAAGCCAACTTTTCCACTCTCCTCTTTCACTTTCAGTCAAAAGGCTTTTTAGTTCTTCTTCGCTTTCTGTCATAAGGGTGGTGTCATCTGCATACTGAGGTTATTGATATTTCTCCCTGCAATCTTGATTTCAGCTGTGCTTCATCCAGTTCAGCATTTCACATGATGTACTCTGCATATAAGTTAAATAAACAGGGTGACAATATACAGCCTTGACGTACTCCTTTCCCAATTTGGACCCAGTCTGTTGTTTCATGTCCAGTTCTAACTGTTGCTTCTTGACCTGCATACAGATTTATCAGAAGGCAGGTCAGATAGTCTGGTATTCCCATCTCTTTCAGAATTTTCCACAGTTTACTGTGATCCACACAGCCAAAGGCTTTGGCATAGTCAGTAAAGCAGAGTAGATGATTTTATGGAACACTCTTGCTTTTTCAATAATCCAACAGATGTTGGCAATCTGGTTTCTGGTTCCCTTGCCTTTTCTAAATCCAGCTTGAACATCTGGAAGTTCATGGTTCATGTACTGTTGAAGTCTGCTTTGGAGAATTTTGAACATTACTTTTTGAGCATGTGAGATGAGTGCAATTGTGCGGTAGTTTGAACATTCTTTGGCATTGACTTTCTTTGGGACTGGAATGACACCTGACCTTTTCCAGAAGCAGTTAGACTCTTATAAATCAACTATACAAATATATATATATTATATATATATATATTATATATATAGATATATATATTATATATATAGATATCTATATCTATATCTATCTATATATATATATATAGACCCTGATTGGATCCCTGGGTCGGGAATATCCCCTGGAGAAGGAAATGGCAACTCAATCCAGTATTCTTGCCTAGAGAATCCCATGAACAGGGGAGCCTGGCAGGCTACAGTCCATGAGGTTAAAAGAGTCACACACAACTCAGTGACTAAACCAACTAGCAAACGCATAACTAATATATAAAAATTAAAAGCTGAAAAGAAACTTAAGGAAAAAAGAAGCATTTATCATCACCACATCACCTCTCACTGCCTCACCATGACTTTCCCTAACCCTGCATAGCCAGAAGGACTGTCTCTTCACTCTTGGGGCAGAAGCTGTGGGGTATTTTATTGAAGTCTAGTTGATTTATAATGTTGCATTAGTTTCAGATGTACAGCAAAGTTATTGTCATTCATATACATGTATTCATTCATTTTCAGCTCATTTGCTCATATAGGTCATCAGACTATGGCATAGAGGTTTCTCTGCTCTAGAGTAGATCCTTGTTATTACCGAATGACCTTGACCAAGGAACACCACAGTACAAATGGATGGATTAAGTGGAAGTCTCTGTTGAACAGTGAGATAAGAGATTCTCTCTCTGTTTTTCCAGGATGCTGCAACCAAGTTTATGTATTCTAGGAAAGAGGGTGAAAGACTTTTTCCTCTCGATAAATATGTACCCCAGGAGAAAAAAGCCTAAAGCTACTGACAGGGGTCTCCCAGTGAAATGGCTCAGCCAGGTTATCTTCCAGTGCTGTCCACCACTTAGCAAGCTCAGCTCATCCACACAGTGCCCTCATGGTCTTTGTATGTGTCTAAAATCTTAACAAGAACAAATGGTACCCTGGGCATTTCTATTTCTCTTCTCTTTCCATGTAGTGTCTGCAATATGGTGTGAATGCTAAGAGCAAGAAATAGCAAGCACCAGGAGGAAGCCATATTCTTGTTATGACCTAGCCTTGGAAGTCCCTCAGCATCATTTGTACCTCATTCTGGTTAAAAAGGGCCACCAGGTTCAGTTGGAGGCAACAGAGACTGCACGCTTGGTGGGGAGGTATAAATTGTTCCATTGTGGGAAGGCCTTGTGGGGTGGGACAGGACAAAGCAATAAACACAGCAGACACACAAGGATAGGGAGTGAGGATGGAGTCACAATTCTTAGCGACATTGGATGCTAGAAGATAATGCAACAGTGCCTTAAACATTATCAAACAAAACAGCTTTTGACGTGGAATTTTATACTCAGACAAGCTCTGACTAAAGAGTTAAGACAGAATATTTGTGTATATTCAACTTCTCAAGGATTTTATCTTCCATATACTTTTAACCAGGAAACTCCTGGCAGCTGTGCTCCATCAATATGAAGGCATAAAGAATGAAGCAGAGCCAGGAATTGAGGCCCCAAATAGGAGAGAAGTGGAGGACAACCCAGGACAATAACCATGCAGCAGTTGAGGCTAGAGAGAAGAATAGGGGACTCAGGAGTGATGTCCCCATTAATCTGCTATATTTTCTCAGGTGTTTGAACGCCCTGAGAGTAAGGGATCAGATCAGATCAGTCGCTCAGTCGTGTCCGACTCTTTGCGACCCCATGAATCGCAGCACACCAGGCCTCCCTGTCCATCACCAACTCCCGGAGTTCACTCAGACTCACATCCATCGAGTCAGTGATGCCATCCAGCCATCTCATCCTCTGTCGTCCCCTTTTCCTCCTGCCCCCAATCCCTCCCAGCATCAGAGTCTTTTCCAATGAGTCAACTCTTTGCATGAGGTGGCCAAAGTACTGGAATTTCAGCTTTAGCATCATTCCTTCCAAAGAAATCCCAGGGCTGAGCTCCTTCAGAATGGACTGGTTGGATCTCCTGGCAGTCCAAGGGACTCTCAAGAGTCTTCTCCAACACCACACTTCAAAAGCATCAATTCTTCGGTGCTCAGCCTTCTTCACAGTCCAACTCTCACATCCATACATGACCACAGAAAAAACCATAGCCTTGACTAGCCAGACCTTTGTTGGCAAAGTAATGTCTCTGCTTTCGAATATGCTATCTAGGTTGGTCATAACTTTCCTTCCAAGGAGTAAGCGTCTTTTAATTTCATGGCTGCAGTCACCATCTGTAGTGATTTTGGAGCCCAGAAAAATAAAGTCTGACACTGTTTCCACTGTTTCCCCATCTATTCCCCATGAAGTGATGGGACCAGATGCCATGATCTTCGTTTTCTGAATGTTGAGCTTTAAGCCAGCTTTTTCACTCTCCTCTTTCACTTTCATCAAGAGGCTTTTTAGTTCCCTTTCACTTTCTGCCATAAGGGTGGTGTCATCTGCATATCTGAGGTTATTGATATTTCTCCCGGCAATCTTGATTCCAGCTTGTGTTTCTTCCAGCCCAGCATTCCTCATGATGTACTCTGCATATAGGTTAAATAAACAGGGTGAGGGAATGAATTAGTAATAAGCATATAGGAAACTGAACAAAGAAAATGACAATATTCAAGCCTAGGGAAAACCAAAAGGTATACTTGAAGGTAAACATATCATAGTACATACATGACTAAGCTGTGAGTAAAATCTGCATAGTCGCAATAATATAAAAATTAATATTTGATCTGTGTTTTGGGGACAGGAAACTGGAAAGGAGTTGAGGGAGCAGCGTGTTTGAGAGCTAAATCCTAATATTCAAAGGATAAAGTCAACACACAATTATTAAAATAGAAAAAAAAATCCAAAAATCAACATAGGTACATTATTAGAAAACATGGAAGCAAATTGTTTGTTATTTAGTTGCTAAGTCATGTCTGACTCTTTGCAGTCCCATAGACTAGCCCCCCAGGCTCCTCTGTCCATAGGATTTCCAGGCCAGAATAGTGGAGTGGGTTGTGATTCCCTTCTCCAGGGGGTCTTCCCGACCTAGAGACAGAATCCTTGTCTCCTGTGTCTCCTGCACTGGCCGGTGGATTCGTTACCACTGACGCCACCAGGGGAGGGCATGGAAGCAAATATACAAAGGAAAAGTGAAAGAGGTAAAAGCAGTTATCACTGAGGAGAAAGAATGGGGAGGGGGGAGTATTATTTCATGCATTAATAACTTTTTTTTGGTCTGTTTCTGTTTTTTTTTTTTGCGGGGGGATGGGGAAGGCTGGTCCACGCCTCATGCAGGATCTTCCTGGACCAGGGATTGAACCAATACCACCTGAAGTGGAAACACAACGTCTTAACTGTTGGACCACCAAGGAAGTCCTTAAATTAACAACTTTTATAGAAATATTTCATTTGAAAATTACATACACATCTTGATTAAAATAAAAATTACTGTCTAAAAAATCATGAATGAAAATTTCTGTCAAAGCATGAAGGTTTGTACGTGTTTTCTCCCTTTTTCAATCCTACCAGATGCAGTAAAATAAACTTATTAGGACAAAGAGAATGGAAGAAGAACAAGGCAGGAGCTTACAAAATAGCAGGCCCTCATTGACAAAAAGAGCACAAAATCAGATTTGAAAATGAATAGAATAAAAGACATCACAACAAACTGCTAATTTTAAAAAGCCAGCAGACATCATGACATCAAAAAAATAACAGTGTTTTTATTAACTGCCTTAGGCATTTTTGATGATTTTTTTTTTTTTTACATCTTTGGCCATATTGCCTCCCATCTACTCTTCGTGTGATAAAATGTTAAATCTATCATTAGAAGAGAAAGACAATTTAGCCTTCCCTCTAGCATACTGCTCAAAGAAAGTTTTTAAATTGATGAGTTAGAAGAACTTCTTTTAGCTTCGACATTAATATTGATAGTGTCATATAAGCTTTTAGGACTGTTGCCAAATTTAGGAAAGTAGTTGCCTATTTTTTCATACATAAACTGTAGGACTTTAAAACATTTCAAGTTTTCTTGTGTTTTGACTAATTGCCAATGTACTTAGATGGAGATGATCATGAACCATTTGCTATTAGTATTTTTATGTCACAGCAACATATCTTGAACTTTATAACATTTTTGTCCATGTCAGTTGTTTTGTATGTCAAGTCAGCAGGAAACTTATCTTTTTCTAGTTTTTATGATTATTTACCCTTCATTTTATGGATTATCAACAATCCAAAAACATGTTCATTGCTTCTATTCAAAACATGTATCTTCTTCTTAATAACATATTATGGTCTTGGTGTGATCTGATACTACTTTTTTCTCAGCAGCAGAAAAATTTCTGTTTATTTAATTGCCCATTTTATTGTTTTTGTTCCATATTCTATTAAGTTTTAATATGAATTTTCTCTCAATAAATAAATGTATAGGTGACAAAATAAAGTATCTTTTATATGTGCCCAAGTGAGGAGTCTGTAATTTCTCATATATTTTATTGACATAGTGCTAAACTTATTTCCAAATTGCAATAGTTATTTATACCCTACAAATACTGGACATATACACAAATTCCAATCAATCTTCTTTGGGTGAATTCCATCAAAAGCGGAAAAAAAGTGTATGATGTGTTTAATAATTATATATACTAAATCATCAAGTATATTCTGGAAAGAAGAGAACTTCTGTTTTCATGAGGGATCAGTGAGAATCAAATGCTCCGGTTACCTGTTACATGTGACATCTTGGAGAGTATTTCCCCAGACTAGCTTCTAGCTTACAGTCATGTGACACTGGCCTTGCATTTTATATCATGACAGCATGAGTAGCCATTGAGGACAGTAGAAATTCTGAAAATCAGTTCTACACTTGGGTAGCTAGTAATAACTTGGAAGTAACTGTGATCTCGTTCAAATGCATGCCTGCTAAGTCACTTTGCTCATGTCTGACTCTTTGTGATCCTATGGACTGTAGCCCGCCAGGCTCCTCTGTCCAGGGGATTCTCCAGGCAGGTATACTGGAGTGGGTTGCCATGCCCTCCTCCAGGGGATCTTCCCAACCCACATATCAAACCCACATCTCTTATGTCTCCAGCACTGGGTATTGGCAGGTGTGTTTTTTACCACCAGCCATCTGGGAAGCCCTGATTTCACTCACATATCCTTCTACATTGAATCTAAATGTAGACCCCTGTCCTTTACTCAAACTAAATGCAGCTCAACTTCCCCCCAACCAGATCCCCAAAATGCCTACAGTAACTCCAAAAGCACCCCTACCCATCAGGAAATGAAACAGATGAGACTTCCTAATGGAATGAAAGAAGAAACTTAGCCGTGGGTAAAATGGCTTACTTTTCGTGGACATATTGCTAGGACTCCCTCCAAGAAAGCAGGACCTTGGAAGCAGGACAGGAGAGTTTGAGCTATGTTAGCTTCAAGGTTAATTGCCTCTGACAATACCAATTAAATTTTGGAAAACAAATTAATGTGTGTAAATGGCTTGTCAGACTGGAGAAAGTTGAACCTTGTGCTAGAAGGAGGGCAATTCTAGAGGCAAGTTAAATCACTACCGTGGGTACATACGTGCTAAATCCGTTCAGTCATGGCAGACTCTTTGTGACCCCATGGACTGTAGCCCACCAGGCTCTTCTGTCCATGGGATTCTCCAGGCAAGAATACTGGAGTGGGTTGCCATGTCCTCCTCCAGGGGATCTTCCCAACCCAGGGATTGAACCCAGGTCTCTTATATCTCCTGCATTTGCAGGCAGGTTCTTTACCACTAGCGTCACCTGGGAAGCCCAAATTACCACTACAGATCCTGAAATAATGTGAAGAGATGGAAGCTATAGGTATTTCTGAAAATTGGTGTAAATGATGATCTGAAAATAAGAGGAGTGAGTGTGAAACATCTACTAGAGAAAAGATGCTCCATATATCACCTCCCATCTGCCTCTCTCTAGCCTTGCTAGACTCATTGCTTTCAACCTCTTACTTCTCATTCATTTTCCTTTCAGGTTTTTAAATAAAATTACTTTTTAAATCGAATTAAAATTAGCAGCCATATCTCCAGCCCACTATTTCCAACTTGTATGACAGGACAAGTACCAATACCCCCATTTCAGCAGATGACCGCAAGTTTCCTGGAGCCTAAACCAGAGAGTCTTTGGGACACGTGGCAGAGCTTAGAGTATGTGTGTGGGGATCCCCATTATTGTGATTCAGTTCAAATCTAAATACTGAGTACTAAGAGTCCCTCTACTTCTCTCTCCTGCTCTTCCTTGATTCACCTGGGAAAATGCTAGAAAGCAGACAAGGTGAAATTGACCAGCTTAGGAATAGAGATCTCCAGGTGCTTACATTTGTGACCCTCCAACAAAAGAACACAGTCTGATTATCCAGCATCTTTCCATTAACAAGCTCCCTGCAAGTAGTTTAAATTAGCTTTCAGTGACTCTGTCTGAAATATTAATAGATAGCCAGAGATTACCTGCCAGTGGGAAAAGCCTCTGACACAAAGGGCCGAGAACAAAACAGGAAAATGAGAAATAAAGAAAATAGGAAAAAGCCATCAACAGCACTGCTGCTGCTGCTGCTGCGTCGCTTCAGTCGTGTCCGACTGTGTGTGACCCCATAGACAGAAGCCTACCAGGCTCCCCTGTCCCTGGGATTCTCCAGGCAAGAACACCGGAGTGGGTTGCCATTTCCTTCTCCAATGCATGATAGTGAAAAGTGAAAGGGAAGTCGCTCAGCCGTGTCCGACTCTTAGAGACCCCATGGACTACAGCTTACCAGGCTCCTCCGTCCATGGGATTTTCCAGGCAAGAATACAGGAGTGGGGTGCCATTGCCTTCTCTGCATCAACAGCACAGGGTTATATAAAACAGAAATACTCATAAAAGAAAAAGATAGCATTTAGAATTAAAGGCCTGATAAAAGCAAGGGAAATGTTAACTGAAGAGTTAAAAGATCAAGTTGAGAAAACTCTCAGAAATTAGAAAACAAGGCAAACATGTAAAAAAATGGAAAATGTTGCTGTTTAGTTACTTAGCCGTGTCCGACTCTTTGCAACCCCATGGGCTGCAGCACTCCAGGCTTCCCTGTCCTTTACTATCTCCTGGAGTTTGCTCAAACTCATGTCCATTGAGTCAGTGATGCCATCAAACCATCTCATCCTCTGTTACCCCCTTCTCCTCCTTTCCTCATTCTTTCTCAGCATCAGGGTCTTTTTCATTGAGCTGGCTCTTTGCATCAGGCCAAAGTACTGAAGTTTAAATATGAAGAAATTAAAAGATCAGTTCAAATGGACCATAATCTGAACAGTAGAAGTTCTAGAAAGAGAGAATAGAGAAAATAAAGTTATCCAAAAAATAATTTCAGATGACTTCCTAGGAAAACACTTGGAAAACCAAAGTATATTGTTGTATAATTCTGGAACACTATGGAGAAAGAGAAAATTCTAAAAACAACCAAAGAAGACTAAATGTAGTCACATGAGGTTTTGATCAGAATAGATTTAAAAGTTTTACCAGTAGTACTAGAAATTAAAAGACGGGGGAATAATGCCTTCAAATTCTCAGGGAAAATTACTTACACTCTATTGTTCTGTATTCAGCCAAAATATTAGTCAAGTGTAAAAGTAGAATTTTTAAAATTGCAGGCATGCAAGAATTTAGAAAGCTTATACCACAAGCATGTTTCTTAAGGGTAAGTAAATTCAACATACTCCTTCAACATAGCAGAAAATCTATAGATACTGCATAAAATTGATAATCAAGAAGCAGAGGTATAAAATAGTGGACTTAGCTCATATAGCCATTAGAAGAAAGATCAATAAGATTCTAAAGTGGTTGGAAAGATTAGAGGGTCAGGGAGGAGGACTAATGCTCTTCCCTGTGAGTTTTCTAATTTTTTTAAAATGTGCATGTATTAATTTTATTAAAATAATTTTGTATTATAATCAAAAAGGAAAGCAAATGGAAAGATGGAAGGTGAGGTAATAAAAGCAATGAATCTTATAAAGATAGAGGTGGGGGGAGGGTGAAGTATTTACTGTAATACTCTTTACACACATGAAGCTCTTTAACCCTCACACTCCTGAAAGAAATACCATTATACCATTTTAGAGATGAGGAAACTAAGGCTCCAGGAAGTTAAAGGAATTTGCCCGAAGTCACACAGCTAGGAACTGGCAGAATTAAGGCTGAACCCAAGTCTGTCTGGTTCCAAAGCTCAGTCATATTCCATTACATAGTTCTGAATATTGGCAAACAGAAGAGAAAGATACTGGGACCTAATATGAAGGGAAGACGGTAAGTTTTGAGTAGAGGAAACACACGAATATTAAGGTAAGTTGAAAGTGAAGAGTCGTCAGAGGGCAATAATTGAAAGTACAGAAGAGAGAAGGAATAATTTATCCAAGTTTTAGATAGTTGGGCTTCCCAGGTGGCATCATTGGTAAAGAATCTGCCTTTCAATGCAGGAGACATGAGAGATGCAGGTTCAACCCCTGGGTCGGGAAGATCCCTTGGAGTAGAAAATGGCAACCCACTTCAGTATTCTTGCCTGGAAAAGTCCATGGACATAGGAGCCTGGCGGACTACAATCCATGGGATCAAAAAGAGTTGCACACAACTAAATACACACATACTGATGGCCTATGCAGATTTTACCTTAGAAAATTAGGGGAAAGCAGCATGGTGATATAGGCAGGAGTAGAGTTGTGGAAAGGAGGTAAGTGTGGGTGAAATTGTTATCAAACTGGAATTTGTAAGTCTGATACTCTTTTTCTCGGTGAAGTAAGAGTTTAGTTATTCTCCTAGGACCAAATGAATAAGGAAAGGGTTGGATCTTTGCAGGAGACTAGGGGGAAGAGTGAAATTGGAAAATGACTGGAGCCTTTAGGAAAGAGAGTAGGGTTGCCAGATTCAGCAAATAAAAATACCACTTGCTCAGTGAAATCTGAATTGCAGATTAAAACGACATGATTGTTTCAGTATATGTCTCAAATATTGCATGGTATTTTTTTTTATATTCTTTTTTTTTTAATTTTATTTTATTTTTAAACTTTACATAATTGTATTAGTTTTGCCAAACATCAAAATGAATCCGCCACAGGCATACACGTGCTCCCCATCCTGAACCCCCCTCCCCCCCCCTCCCCACACCATCCCTCTGGGTCGTCCCAGCGCACCAGCCCCAAGCATCCAGCATCGCGCATCGAACCTGGACTGGCAACTCGTTTCTTACATGATATTCTACATGTTTCAATGTCACTCTCCCAAATCTTCCCACCCTCTCCCTCTGCCACAGAGTCCAAAAGACTGTTCTATACATCAGTGTCTCTTTTGCTGTCTCGTATACAGGGTTATTGTTACCATCTTTCTAAATTCCATATATATGCGTTAGTATACTGTATTGGTGTTTTTCTTTCTGGCTTACTTCACTCTGTATAATAGGCTCCAGTTTCATCCACCTCATTAGAACTGATTCAAATGTATTCTTTTTAATTGCTCAGTAATACTCCATTGTGTATATGTACCATAGCTTTCTTATCCATTCATCTGCTGATGGACATCTAGGTTGCTTCCATGTCCTGGCTATTATAAACAGTGCTGCGATGAACATTGCATGGTATTTTATCTGGCAGCCCTTAAAGAGAAACATTAAAGCATGCATATGCTTAGTCGCTCAGTTATGTCTGACTCTTTTCAACCCCATGGACTGTAGTCCACCAGGCTCCTCTGTCTGTGGGGATCTCCAGGCAAGAATACTGGAGTGGACTGCCTTGCCTTACTCCAGGGGATCTTCCCAACCCAGGGACTGAACCCAGCTCTCCCAAAGCATGCATAAAGAACAGCAAAGCTGCTTTGAAATAAGAAGTCTGGAATGGATCCACCTCAATGTAATGGGCATCAGATGGTAAGCTCAGTGTGCGGGGAAGAAGGTAGGAACACTGGGCTTATCTTCCAGGCAACAGTTGAAAGGGAGCTGGGCTAACAGCCAGGAGATAGCTTGAGGGGACAGTACTTGGGGCCTCTCATGAGAATGATGGGAAGAGACAAATGTGGGTACCAAACTGGCAGGGAAGCCATTACGGCAAATCACTGTGACTGCTTTCTAATTTTACCTGAATGCTCACCTACATTTTATATCTCATAGCTGTGCACTAAGGATGAATATTGCTAAGTAATCATCTGCAAAGTATTTGAACTCTTCTAAATATTGAATCAGTATTGAATGTTGTCCTCCAACAGTATTCACGAAAAAAGGACTGACTTCCCCCACATAATTCTTTGACATGGTTGAGGTTTATTGTGGTGGTTTGGGGTAGCGGTTAAGAAATCAGCAACTTGTCTATGGTCAACGCCCACGCTAACCAAGTTGCTTAATTTGTTTGAGACTCAGTTTCCTTGTTTGTAAAATTAGGATTTTAATAGTACCTATCTTGGAACTTACCTATGGTCCAGTGGTTAAGACAGTGCTTCCAATGCAGGGGGCGTGAGTTCCATCTCTGGTTGGCAATTAAGATCCCACATGCAGCATGGCACAGCCCCGCCACCCCCACAAAGACAAAAACAAAAAACACAACCCAAATCCAAACAAAAAAACATAGTACCTAACTTGTGTTAGGATCATGATAAGTAAAGGTAAGGTAAGGATAAAATGTGTTAATATGTATGAAGCTTGATAGTCAGGAAATAAGTGGTTTTAAAGGACTTTCATTGTCAGACAGTTGTATACATACAGAACCCCTAAACTGTTTACTGAAGGCATTTGACATGGCATTTGAGTTTTCAAACCTAGCTCAGCGATACAGTGGTTTAAACTGTGTGACATTTCCTTCATCAACAAAATGACCAACAACATTTGCTTCACAGAGCAGTAGTGTTAAATTAGATAATCTACCACATGCCTGATATAGTCTGGGTGTACCATCTACTTTAATTCTTTTCCCTTTAAAGAACTCATAAATTAGTAGATGGGGTGAAGTTTGCCAAGTCCACACATTATGTTGTGCTGAGCAAACTCAATATATCATACCTTTTAAGAGAAATACATCCTCAAACCCAATCAGAGTTTATTCTAGAGGACCGTTATCTTGGTTTCTATGTCTTACGAATTTACTGTTGTTGAGTTTGAGGGTGTGTGCTGGGCCCATGGCTGTTGAAGAGAGCTTTTGGGCAAACTATATACTAACTGTCATTTGATTTTTTTTTTTTTTCCTTTGCAAAGTCATAAGATCCCAGAAGCCAGGAGTTGTTGTTTATTCATTCAGCCTCCTTCTGAGTCATTCAGGTACAGGGTGTGACTGTACTGTGTTAATTGAAACTTCACAACGGAGAAGTTTTGCGTTCACATCTGCCTGGATGGGAAGCCAGTGAGACCAGAGATTGGGTGGAAACCGTCTTGCAAAGCTACACGCAGAAGGGCAGGGCAGAAGGGCCCTCGGTTTACCACGTAGGTGGAACTGACCAAGGCCGACTCTCAGTCTCACATTCTGAAGCAGCATGCAAGTGAAACGAAAGAGTGGGCGAGTTGTGAGCACCGAGGCTGGGCCTCCGAAGTAGAAAGACAGACAAGGGCGCCGGCCCCAGGCTGGGCAGCTGCCGGTCCTAGGCTGGTCCGCGCCGGGTAGCCCTTTCTCTTTGGAAACTCCTGAGCTGCCCAAGCTGTTTAAACTCTCGGGCCCCAGCAGCTGCCCACCCCCTCACAGACCTCACCACTGGCTAGAATCTGGGACACAAGGCCTGATTTTGCGCCCAGTTGAGTGAGGGGAACCCCCACACAACACCTCGCCCCCAGCTGGCCCATTTCACTGTGCGCCCCGCGAAAGCCACTTTCTGCCCCTCAGACCGCAAGTTTTGAGGCAGCAGAAGGATAAAGGTGAGGGAGGGAAGTGAGCTGAAGTGGAGGAACCTCCCAGGCCATTCTTCTACCCGGGCTGCATGTCTCCTCCATCCTTCTGGCAGCCCTTCCCAGCATCTCGTCCCCAGGAACACGACCGGGACTCGCGGGGTCGCGGAGCTGGTTTCCCCGCCTCCGCAGAAGCGCCTGAGGTCCGGGTGGGGGTGGGGGTGGGGGCCCGGAGCGCCCGGCCACAATCTTCAGACTCCGATCCCCCACGGGCTGCGGGGTTAGGGGACCAGAAAGGCGCACTAGATTGGCCAGGCCGTCCTCTGTCTCCTAAAACTCTTCTTGAGAAAAGTTTCCAGAAGCGCGTCACCTCCCTTCTTTTCTAAGGCTGGGGAAAACGGTCTCCACCGCCAGGGAGCGGCGGATAGCAGGGCGAGGGCCGTGATTTATACATTTAGAGTCCAGGGGGCACCAGGCTCCGCCCCTTTCTTTTTTTTTTTTCCCCCTTTCTTTTTTTGGTTCCCTTGGGGAGGAGGGGTTCTTTTTTGTCTGTGTGTTTCTGCCGCAGATCTTTCCTGGACAGTGAGTCTCAGCTGCACAGATCCGGCGGCCCCCAGGCGCGAGCGGAGGGGCATGGGGGTTTGAGGCACTCAATCCTCCTCATTTCTTCCTAAAGAAACCACTCAGCCTCAGCGGGGCGCTCGGCGACTTCAGCTAACCGGTCTGCCCGGCCACGGCAAGAGCGTTGGCCATTGGAGTGTGCGGCTGCGGAGGGAGGGGATCCCGACTCGAGTAAATTGAGAGCTCGACGCAGTCAGTCCCGGGCAGCAGCAAGATGCCGAGCGCGCAGTGCAGACCCGGAGCTCCGCGAACGCAGCTGCGTCCCGCCTGAGCCAGGTAGGGAGTGAGCGCTGGGCAGGCGCGGACCCGGGCGCGCGGGGGAGCATCGCGGCCGGAGGTCTTCAGAGGCAGAAACAAAATTTTCAAACCGGAGAGAAGCAAAGCAAACACTTTTAAACCATCCATCTCTGGGTGCTGAGAACAAGCATCTCTGGGCTACTCAGGCGCCCAACCGGATCGGATTGTTCTGGGCTCACTAAAAAGTTTGGAAAAGTGTTAAGTCCTCTTTGTAGAACCATCTGGGGTTGGGGGATAGAGGAAGCTGCGGTGGGTCAGCGGAGTGGGAGGGAAGGCGCTTATTTTGGGCAATCCTATAGACAAAGACTGCGGGAGATGAGATAAGGGCTTAAACTTGCCCTGCGAGCGAGCCGGGTGTGGAATTAGATGGGGGGAAACGCGGAGCTACTGGGCGCCGAGCAGCCTCTGGGTCCCGGGAATTGCTGTGGTCTTGAGAATTCCACTTTTATCGCATTTGCTACCGTGAATGTCACCCTGAAACATTTAAACAACTTATGGGTAAACTGCTCACACGTGCCATGTTTCATCCCCTCGACACTTTGTAGTTCTCTGAGACGAGGCAACGTATTGGGGGAGGGCAGTAAATAAAACTGGCTTAGCAACGAACCGCTAGGCTTCTGTTTATATGAGTTTCTGGAGAGTAATTTTGCATTCGGAATTTGAAACGCAGTGGCGTGTATTTTTAGCGTTTGTAATTTAATTTTTTGTATGCATGTTTGGGCTATATCCACAGTAACTAAAAATACTCCTTTTGCAATCAATGGGTGTACGAAACTTCTGGGATTTATTGCAATAGCTTATGAATGATTTTTACTGAGTACTTTTATAGTTTCTTGCACTGACTTGCGCGGAAAAAAAAAAAAGAAGAAGAATGAAAAGGCAGTTGCTTCACGGAGGCGCTAAAGCTTTCCTGTTTACCGCAAGGCCAGGGCGGGCTTGGCTGCCCACACTGTGCTGTGCCTTCGGACCCTAAGCACACCTGCTCCTAGAGATTATTAATAGAGCCTAAAAAGTGACTTACGCTTTCAAATGATTTTCGTGCAAATCTAACTTCTTGCATGGCAATTAGGAGGTGGTTTTAGCTGGGTAGTGCCGGAGCACAGAGGTGTGCGTCTCACATTGGAGATTTGGTCTCTTCGAAGGTGTGACTAGGGGCTAGTTTTTCTACTGGAGCTGGAAACCTGGTGGGAGTGGGGACAGCGTTGGGAAAGGTGGAGGTGTGTGTGTGTGTGTGTGTGTGTGTGTGTGTGTGTGTGTGTTGAGGAGGCAGGAGTGGAATTAAATGGGGCTCACACCTCCAGTTTTCCCATTTCCATTTGAGTGTATGTAGTAACCATAGGGGACGTTTTCGTCTTGTCGTCGAATCGGAGTTTTCCGTTTGGGTAATTTTTTTTTCTCCTTTCTTTCTCTCTCTCACCCTTCTTCCTTTTTTCCCCCAAGAAATGAGAGTTTGATGTTTTTTAAAAAAATCCTTCCCCCTGCACTCTCCCCAAGTTTCCTTAAAACAAATCAACAATAAGAAAACTGGAGCAATGCCTTTGCTAGAATGAATTACGCCAGTGTGCTGTGGCTTTTCCCCTGACTCTCTGCTGTTTGTGATTTGTTTAAGGCTGTGGTTTCCGAGGCCCTCTCCAGCTAAAGAAAACCTGCACACACAAAAAACGCCTGGATCTCTCTCCGTGAACCACCCCGGCTGCCTGTGAAGGCTCGCTCCGCCTCGCCCTCTAGCGTTCATCTGGAGAAGCGCCGCCCCGGGTGTCGGGACCGTGCGCATCATGGGGTCCACCCGTATCCCGCTGGTCAAGGCCCTCCACAGCCCTGTCTCGGACTATGTCAACTACGACATCATCGTCCGGCATTATAACTACACGGGAAAGCTGAAGATCAGCGCGGACAAGGACAATGGCATTAAACTGATCTCAGTGGTGTTCATTCTCATCTGCTGCTTTATCATCCTAGAGAACATTTTTGTTTTGCTGACCATCTGGAAAACCAAGAAGTTCCACCGACCCATGTACTATTTTATCGGCAATCTGGCCCTCTCAGACCTGTTGGCGGGAGTGGCCTACACAGCCAACCTGCTCTTGTCTGGGGCCACCACCTACAAGCTAACCCCCGCCCAGTGGTTTCTGCGGGAAGGGAGTATGTTTGTGGCCCTCTCGGCCTCCGTGTTCAGCCTCCTGGCCATCGCCATTGAGCGCTACATCACCATGCTGAAGATGAAACTCCACAATGGGAGCAACAGGTTCCGCTCCTTCCTGCTCATCAGTGCCTGCTGGGTCATCTCCCTCATCCTGGGGGGCCTGCCTATCATGGGCTGGAACTGCATCAGCACGCTGCCCAGCTGTTCTACTGTGCTGCCGCTCTACCACAAGCACTATATCCTCTTCTGCACCACGGTCTTCACTCTGCTCCTGCTCTCCATTGTCATCCTATACTGCAGGATCTACTCCTTGGTCAGGACTCGCAGCCGCCGTCTGACCTTCCGCAAGAACATTTCCAAGGCCAGCCGCAGCTCTGAGAAGTCGCTGGCACTGCTCAAGACCGTGATTATTGTCCTGGGCGTCTTCATCGCCTGCTGGGCACCACTCTTCATCCTGCTCCTGCTCGACGTGGGCTGCAAGGTGAAGACCTGTGACATCCTCTTCAGAACGGAGTACTTCCTGGTGTTGGCTGTGCTCAACTCTGGCACCAACCCCATCATTTACACTTTGTCCAACAAGGAGATGCGTCGGGCCTTCGTCCGGATCATGTCCTGCTGCAAGTGCCCCAGTAGAGACTCCGCGAGTAAATTCACACGACCCATCATCGCGGGCATGGAATTCAGCCGCAGTAAGTCAGACAACTCCTCCCACCCCCAGAAGGACGATGGGGACAACCCAGAGACCATTATGTCTTCTGGAAACGTCAACTCTTCTTCCTAAAAGGGGAAACTGCCGACCCATGGGGAGTGTTCTTGCATGGTCACCCACCACCCCAGTGTTTGGGGAGAAAAAATAAAAACCAACCAAGCCTCTGTGCCTCCACTGCTTCCAGGGAGGAGCTGTCCGAAGCCAGAGGGAGGGAGAAGGAGCACAGAACAGTCTGGTAGTGCCTGGAGTTGGTGGGTAGACTTAGTTCCTGTGAACAATGCACTGGGAAGGGTGGAGATCAGGTCCTCGCCTGGAATCTATTTCCTCCCCTTGCCGGAGTTTTGATTTTGCACTGAGCCAAAGGTCTAGCATTGTCAAGCTCCTGAAGGGTTCGTTTGGCCCCTCCTCAAAGACTAATGTCCCTGTGTGAAAGCATCTCTGACGGGAGCTTTGAGGAGATGTTTTCTTTCACTTTAGTTTCCAACGCAAGTGAGTGTGTGCACTTCTGCTTCGCTAGGTATGCTCTACATACCTACTACGCTAGGCATCCCACCCTCCCTTCCCCTTCACACCCCTCCTCAGAATACCTTTACTTTATATTTTAACTACCTGGCACTCAGAGCTGGAAGTGTGGCACAGTCTAGTCTTGAGCATATGTAGCAGGTAGGCTGCATCCAGCAGGTAGACTGTGGTGGAGATGGTTTGGAGCTGGAAAGCAATTTTACTTGCTGTGTGGCCAAAGTTTCCACGTAAGCTGGATGAGTGTTTTTGAATTTAATTGCAGTCACTTTAAAAAAAACAAAACAAACAACCTTTGCAATGAAATGTGTTGCAGTATTATATCCATCGTGGCTGAAATCTGCATAAGGAAGTCCAATTTATTTAAATGACATCAGCCAGTATCCTTAGTGTCATAAGAGAAACAAACAAGCAAAAGAAGGTGAAAACTGACTCGGGGTTGGGGGGTGACTTTGTAAACCAAGAGAGGTTTTTTTTTTTTTTTTAATTAGTTTATCTAACAATACAACATCTATCTTTGGCACTTTTGTTGATGTTTCTTTCAGAGTGTTGTGGGAATCATTTCAACCAACAGGATGGCTGTATTTTGTTGTGTTAAAAGTACTTTGTGTAATCTTTGAATGTATTTGTTTCAGCATTTTATTGGATTTTCCTAACCTGTGTTAACACCATTGAATGTGTATTTCTTCAGAAAATACCATCTTCTTGTGCCCTTAAAAAGCATTACTTTAACTGATAGGGAACATGACAAGGTTTTCAGTACATTAAGTAGTTAATTGAAGATGTGTATAAATGTCACAAAGAATAAAAAAAAATATTGGTGTCTGTTTAGTATGGTTTCCAGTGCAATTAAATCAAGAAATGTCTTTTTTTTAAAAAATAGTATTTAAAAGGTTTCTGACAATGTGGATCGTTTTGCACATAGCTTTATCAACTTTTAAACATTAATAAACTGATTTTTTAAAGATTCTTTGGTGAAGAGCATTTTTAAAAAATAATTAGTAAGACATTCTATCTGACTATGTGCCTCTTTAGAGTTAAAGTTAAAGGCAAATTTCTGTTATTCTTCATGGGATTTTATCTTGATAAACTAGAGAGTGGAAAAAAAAAGTGTGGTTTGTTTAGAAACCACTCTTTTTCAGGAAGAGAAACTTCAATAAGTTAACACTGAAGAGTAGTAAAGAATGAGATGAAAACCACCAACCTCTAAATACCACATTGACAAGTAAATGTAATTGTTTGAGTTAAATGACATTCAAGCCCAACTAAATTAAGTATCAGTGGTCCAGTGGTTAAAACTTGCCTTCCAATGCAGGGAGTGTGGGTTCGATCCCTGGTCGGGAAGCTAAGATCCCACATGCCTCTTGGCTGAAAAACAGAAAACAAGAAGCAATAGTGTAATAAATATGTCTAAAAACATGGGTTTTAAAATAAATGATGTACAACAATATCATTGTTAAGTTAAATTATGACACTAAGTTAAATTATGACACTTTGGTCAGTTCACACCCATCCACAGAAGTTTATATTCTTGGCTTGCCACCAGCATGCTTGGGAGGTGGCGGTATGGCTATGGGAGATACTGTTAAATTACTTATTTCTTTCAGAAGACTGTCTTGGCTTCTCCCAGTCTACCAGCTGAACAATATAAAACTATTCAATAGCGATAAAGTAACAACTTGTAGAATCTTGGCTGAATAGCATACACTTTTTTTTGAAAAATTTTGATTCATACTGTCTGAAAGCTTTACCATCTATAGTCATTAATTTCTTCAACTATAAAATGGCAAGCCTCACAGAATTTTTTAATTCTTGTTTTGATATTATTGTCATCTTCATTGGGGATTATATCAAAGTATTTTGGCATGTTTGGCTCCTCAGTGCTATTGTTAGCTTTCAGAATTTGTGCTTTCAAGTGTCATTGAATATGCACAGGACACAGTTGGGACATGAAGATAAAGCCTCACCTAATAGAGTAGATGTCATTTCTGGGTAAGGTTAACTGTGGGAAACAGAAGCGTGCTCACTAAGGAAACCTTAGGTCACAACCTCCAGTTTCCTGAGGGAAATGCCAAAAATGCTCCGAAGACAAAAGACTGGAAACAAACTGGAATGTCTCTATCCATCTGTCTGCTGAAGCGGAAGGAATGAGTTCATGTAACACTCACTTCCCAGACCTTTCAGTACAGAATCAAACATAATGGAAAACCGTGTCCATTTTGGGTTTCTATGGGAGATAAAGTGGTTGTTCCCTTGGACTTATCTTTATAAGCACAGCAGTGACTCAAACGATGTGGGGAAGTTGAGGTGGAGTCGGGGAGCTCATTAGTGACAGGGAGCCCAGTTGCGCATGCCCACCTGTGAGCACATTACTCAGTGAGTTAATATGCTTTCTTCGGAAATTCCAGACAGTGCAGTTCGTTCTGAGACAACTGGGTAGTCATGGACTGTGGTTTTCCTGGTAGATGTGGGTCAGATCCCTAGTTCTAGCTAAGAGCAATGGGTAAGATGAAGGAATTCTAGGCTGCATCTCAACCAGAAATATCTGGTTTTAATTCAGTATATTTTGAGAATTGAGGATGAAAGAAAAGAAAGAAAGAAAAAAAAAGGAATCCTCAGTACCCATACGTTTACACTAAAATAAACTCCATAAAGTTTTGATTAAAAAAAAAAAAACATGTAGAGATTTTAAGAGGAGGAAAACAGACAACCAGCACAATACTTTATGGCTCATAAATATTCCAGGGAAGATCCCCTGGAGAAGGAAATGGCAACCCACTCCAGTGTTCTTGCCTGGAAAATCCCATGGATGGAGGAGCCTGGTAGGTTACAGTCCTTGGGGTCGCAAAGAGTCGGACATGACTGAGCAACTTCACTTCGCTTCATAAATATTCAGGAAAATTACAAAATGACATCAAATAATGCTTTCTTCCTCACAACTTTAAGTGTAATTATAATTTTACAGAATATTCAAATAAAAATCTTACAAAAGCCAACATTTGTTCTTCCTTTGTAGTCTCTTAATAAGTAGAAAAATTTAATTCTGTAAAAAAGTTGATTTAGTGATGTTATAAATTCAAAAGTGTACAAGAATAGGAGTTTTGCATTTATGCTAATTAGATATTATATTCTATTGTAATAATATCATCACTACAGTTGTGATTATGGGGTCTTTATTTTTTTTCCCTAATGTAAAAAGAGTTCTGAAGACTTTAATGGTCTTTATTTTCAAATTAGGTTAATTTCCCCTTGGTACATGGTGTATGTTAAAAATACATCCAGTGCAATACTTTTCCTAGTGCTTTTAACCTAATCTACAGGTTTTGCATGATTTTGACTCTTCATGCCTCCATATCCCACTGAGACCTGTTAGGTTTTCTAAGCAACTACAAATGTAGCTCTTTGTGGGAAATACCACTCTGAAATAACACCTTCAGAAAGATTACAGACCCTGTTGGGGAAATCATACAAAGTGAGAACTTGAAATTCAAGTAATTCTAAATATTAGCAATTCCTTTTTCACTGAGAAGCAAAGGATAATATTTGAATAACACATTAAAAAATACTCTACCTACAAATCTGTTAAAGATTTGATCTTGTAAATAGTCACTGGTTTAAAAACATTAATCTCTGATTAGGAACTATTATTTACCCATACCCATAGTATTTGCAATAGTGAGTTTCTATAATCTCAGTATAGTGTTCAATTATTATTATTTTTTTATACTGGTTGCTCCATTCTCTTCTGGAAAAATGTTTTCTGTGGACAACTAATTAGATCAAATTAGATTGATCTCATTTGTTTCCCAACACATGAGATCAAACTAGATTTGTCTATGCTTTCTCAAAATAGATTGTAAAGATCTTGAGGGAGAATCACAAATAACCAAAAGAAACCTTTATAGGAACTATTATTCTTTCCCTGTGGACACAGTGAGCTCTTGATGATGAGAAATCATAATAAATTGTGTAATTTCCTCCAGCCTTCCTTCCTGCTTTTTTGATGTGTGCTTGGTCACAAGGAAAGGGACTGAAAATACTTTTTGATATACACCATTGCCTTCACTGCAGTTCTAACTGAAACTACAGACTACTCAAGCAAGCATGGCTTTCTTGAATAACTGAAAGTCTTTAGATTGTCTGCAGAGAAAAAGAATTTTTAACCAGTGGTCAAAGAGCTAGGAAAGATAAGAGGAAGATAACACTGAGAGATGGTTAGGGTTATACCTGTATTTAATTCAGTCTTTTCACAATCTTTGACAAGAGCCAGGAGCTAAAGCAAACTTGGTTCATGTTAAAGATATCTGCCCTAATACCGCCTATCTCTTACTCCTCCTGCTTTCTGCTCAGATTCTTCAGACTCCCAAGGGATTCCTGTTTTTTTCCATACTCTCTTTGAGGATTGAAGGATTTACAAATCAGATTTAACTCTGGGTATAATCATTAGTAAAAGCCAAGTATAAACTGCAAATTTGAAAGAACAGGAATTGCTGCATTTGTTTTATTGAACCACTGGCATGTGCCCAACCAGCTTCTGTATTAATTAATGATGGATAAGCACATTGTGATAAATTCACAGAATGGAATATTCTGTGAATATTCAGCAATTAAAAAAAGAACTATTACTGCTATTTGCAGCATTCTGTGCAAATAGCAAAACCACTACATTGAGAAAAAGAAGCCAGCCACCAAAGAGAACATAACTGCGTGATTCCGTTTATGTGAAATTTAAGAACAGACAAAACTAATCAATGGAGATAGAAGTCATCAGAACAACGGTTGCTTGGAGGACGAGGACAAATTGAAAAGGAACATGAGGACACTTTCTAGGTTGTTAGCAATGTTCTCTTTATTAATTTTTTAAGGTGTTGGTTACTTGGTGTATGGATTGGTCTAAACTTATCCAACCATATTCTTAAGATCTGTGGAATTAAAAAAAGAGTCACCTTGGTAAACTTCTACTTTTGAGTATGCTGCTGCTGCTGCTGCTGCTAAGTCGCTTCAGTAGTGTCCGACTCTGTGCGACCCCATAGACAGCAGCCCACCAGGCTCCCCCGTCCCTGGGATTCTCCAGGCAAGAACACTGGAGTGGGTTGCCATTTCCTTCTCCAATGCATGAAAGTGAAAAGTGAAAATGAAGTCGCTCAGTCGTGTCCGACTCTTAGCGACCCCATGGACTGGCAGCCCACCAGGCTCCTCCGTCCATGGGATTTTCCAGGCAAGGGCTATGCAACCGGCACTTTCTCTGTGAAATTATAGAGCAAGTTTTCAAAGAGTTCAGTAGATGTGGCAAAAGTCCCAAAATGTTCCACAAAAGGAACACATCCTTTTTTAGTATCCTCCAAGGCCCCAGAACCAAAACATTAAAATGCTAAGTAACTGTGACCTGATGATATTCTCTTTGCTTCTATAGGATGAGAATTTGGCCTGGTATTGGTATTTGTAATCTCTGAAGAATTTCTATGTCTTGAAAGAGTCTAGGGTTATAACTGAAACTCTCACAATCAAAGTTTATTAACAGTCAGATTTCAGTTTTAGGTGCATTGTAAACCACCTAATGAAGAATGGACTTTTACACAAAGGCAAGGATTCTGAAACATGTTAGTAGTGGTGACAGACAAACTGGAGTGTGCCAAACCACCTGACCAAACCTGTAAAAGATAGTCAGTCACATAACACTTGTCTTGGGTGCAAGATCTGCATTGTTAGAAGTATTGGTAGTAGGCAGAGACACAAAAGAAATAGATAATGTTATACTCTCTCTCCCTCTCTCTCTATATATATACATGTATATATATACACATGTGTGTTTTATTAAAGCATAGTTGATTTAAAGGAAATCAACCCTGAATACTCATTGGAAGGACTGACGCTGATGCTAAAGCTCCCTTGCTTTGGTCACCTGTTACAAAGAGCTGACTCATTGGAAAAGACTCTTATGCTAGGAAAGATTGAAAGCAGGAGGAGAAGGGGACAACAGAGGATGAGGTGGTTGGATGGCATCACCGACTCAATGGATATGAATTTAAGCAAGCTCTGGGAGATGCTGAAGGACAAGGGAAGCCTGGCGTGCCACAGTCCATGGGATCACAGTCGGACATGACTTAGCAACTGAACAACAAATGTTCTCTCTCTCTCTCTAGATATATATATGTATATATATATTATTAAAGTATAATTAATTTACAATGTTGTATTCATTTCTGCTGCACAGCAAACTGATTCAGTTATACATATATATATATATATATATACATACATTAAAATTTTTATTTAAAAATACAAAGGATATTGAATAGAGTTCCCTGTGCTATATAATAGGACCTATTTTTATCCACCAAGCTTATGCTTTTGAGGGCTCTATAAGCTTGCTGCAGCTAGTTAGCTTGTTCTCCTGTGCTTTGTGCTATCTGAGGACTCTTTCCTTCCCCTGCTCTGGGAGTAGCTGGGCAGATGCTGCTTCAGGCACTGCAGTGCTCCTGGGCCAGGCTGATCTGACACATGGAAGAATCGGAATAGGGAAAAAGAGACAGTGCTTCCAGTGCTGACTGGAGTGGGGAAGGTAAGTAGTTGCTCATCTACTTCCCTAGAGCTCAAATCCTATTATTGCTCACTTTTCTGCTGCTTTGTTGAAACCAGGGCAGAAAGAAGAACCCTAGAGGAAGCACTGATGGGGCTTCTGTTTCCTGGTCCCACCCTTCTTGATGGGTGCACCCACCCACGCACCCGTACCTTCAACAAGAATGCCTGCCCTAGGCTGTGTGCCATGGGGACCAGGTGAATGATGAACAAGATCCCTTCCTTCATAGAGCTTACAGGAGCCATTCCTCCAACTACAGTGCCTCGATGGTTCCTTCTCTATGGGAGAAGAGATACAGCTGATACAAGCAAGAAACAGTTATTCTTTCCAAGAGTTTTCCAATGTTGTATACTTCCCTGAATGTATTCAGTTTTCAAGTAGTGTTAAATAATTTAATTTAATAAATATGATCAATGTTGGCAAATTTGGTCTTTGGCTTTTATTTCACAAACATCTCTAAATAACTTAAAACTAAAAAATGGGGAATTAACTTACAGATTCCGACTAGAGAGAAGTCCTTTATGTTATTGGACTCTGTTATAAATATTGGTATTGGTATTCAATTTTCCAGTTTTTCTGATATATATTTGACATAGCACTATAAATTTAAGGTGTAGAACATAATGATTTGACTTACATTTGTCATGAAATAAGTATCACAGTAAGTTTAGAGAACATCATTTCATGTAGATATAAAATTAAAGACAGAAAAAAATTCCTTATGGTGAGACATCTTAGGACGTCATTAACAACTTTCTCAACAATTTTCCTATATAACATACACCAATGTTAATTATATTCATCATGTTGTACATTACATCCCTTGTATTCAATTTTTCAAATTGTTCTAGGTCCCATGTGAAATCAAAGCATTCAACATTATTTTAGTTTCTATCTCACTTCACTTCGTGCTTTTTTTCTAGAACCCTGCTGTGACCTGTGTTGGGTGGAGGCACTTTGGTGAAATGGGCCAATGAAGTCTACATTTGAATAAGTCTTAGGTGGTGTATTTAACCTGGATGCAAAAGAGAGAAAAATGCATAACTCAAGAGGAAACATGACGCACATCCTTAATTATCAATATCTCGAGCAAATTCATCTAAAGTGAACAATCACAAATCCTCTCAAGGACTAGAGAAAGAACCCTAAGTAGGTCTTTTGCGTGTTGTATGTTTCGATGACTACTGATGCCGGGGAGCTGGGGCTGGCTCTCAAGGACTCCACATCCCAATATCACATACCAATCACTGCACCTGCTCAGATGCCTACTCACCAAGACCGGATCTACCCCTCAAAGGACTACTGTTGGCAGGACTGGGTGGTGTCATTCTTTAGTACAAAGGAAAGCATCTTTCTAATTTCAGGGTTCCTTTTGTGCCTGTCTAGACACTTCAGAGAAAAACAAATTTAAGTTACCAGTAAAAATGTTCTAAAATAAGAGGAGAGTGGTGCTAAAGCACTTGAAAGGTATTAACTATCATATGCCTCGAGATTCTTCACTCACTCAGCTTCTGCAGGTTTTTGCGGCACCAGAAACAGT
This sequence comes from Bos indicus, assembly GCF_029378745.1. NCBI lineage: Eukaryota > Metazoa > Chordata > Mammalia > Artiodactyla > Bovidae > Bos > Bos indicus. The sequence goes on along the minus strand of NC_091762.1, from coordinate 42,439,282 downwards.
GGTTAGGTCTCACATGCTGTTCTGCTTCAGCTAGCTTCAGTGGCCACCTACAGAAATAGTTCTTGGTTTCTCTTCCTTGTCTAGATGCTGGTTAGGGCAGCATTTAGAAAAACACGGATTTTCATATTCCCCATTCACACGTGTAGTGCAAATTTAGGGTATTAAAGAATTACCTAGATTATTCAATGTATAAAATCCTTTACTTCAGTTATTTGAGTATTTTCTGTCCATACTGTCCCCAACTAAATCATTATACTATCAAAAGTACTATAGTAGGAGTTGCAAAATTACAAGGGATTTAGAAGACATACCCGAAGGACCTCCTAATTTAAAGGGAAAAAATGACCCCTATAACAGCAAAGTTTGAAAAGCAGTTTTATATACATGATCTCATTTTATATATTCATTTTATCAGGTTTTACTTTTTAAAATTATGCTTATACAGTGTTTTTTGCATAATCAGCTATTTTTGAATTGTGATCCTAAGTAGCCAAAATTGAAATGGGTTGAAGTAATTTAAATATTTGTAGGTTATTTGTGTTAAATAGATTTCCATTCTCTTTTCACTTTCTAGAAAATTCAATACAAGCAGTTTAGTTACTGGACTTGTTACCAGAGGAAAAGTAAAAGAGATGTCTGGGGGAAAAAAAAAAGAGAGAGAGAGAGATGTCTGGATTACACTATCCTTCCCTTAAATGTGATCTACAGGGACAGGAGCTATGCCATGGAACCTGGAAGATAAGCAGATTTAGATTTCTGGGGTTGTTTATTTGGTATCTTTCTATATTCATCAGGCTTTCTAGTAGATTTGTAAATAGGTCAGTGTTGGATATTCTCACAAAGTCTAGGATAAATACTAGTGAAGACACTAGAGTGTAAATTTGAAGTATGTGTTAATACCTAACCCACACAGCAACTAATTCCTAGCAGTATGGGATTTTGGTTGCCTAAGTACACATCAGATTTCCAGTAAAGGGAAAAAATACTGTTTAATCTTTTGTTTGTCTTCTCAAACAAAACAAAACAAGGAATGAATTAACTAACTCCTCCCTAAAATAAAAAAGTTAGAATAAATGTGTTAACACAGTGTTCAACACTGGAAATCTAAAGTATTTTTAAATTAAGGAATCAGTTCAGTTCAGTTCAGTTCAGTCACTCAGGCATGTTCGACTCTTCGCCACCCTATGAATTGCAGCACGCCAGGCCTCCCTGTCCATCACCAACTCCCGGAGTTCACTTAAACTCATGTCCATCGACTTGGTGATGCCATCCAGCCATCTCATCCTCTGTCATCCCCTTTTCCTCCTGTCCCAAATCCCTCAAAGCATTAGAGTCTTTTCCAATGAGTCAACTCTTCTCATGAGGTGGTCAAAGTATTGGAGTTTCAGCTTTAGCATCATTCCTTCCAAAGAAATCCCAGGGCTGAGCTCCTTCAGAATGGACTGGTTGGATCTCCTTGCAGTTCAAGGGACTCTCAAGAGTCTTCTCCAACACCACAGTTCAAAAGTATCAATTCTTCGGCACTCAGCTTTCTTCACAGTCCAACTCTCACATCCATACATGACCACAGGAAAAACCATAGCCTTGACTAGATGGACCTTTGTTGGCAAAGTAATGTCTCTGCTTTTGAATATGCTATCTAGGTTGGTCATAACTTTCCTTCCAAGGAGAAAGCGTCTTTTAATTTCATGGCTGCAATCACCATCTGCAGTGATTTTTGGAGCCCCCAAAAATAAAATCTGCCTGTGTTTCCACTGTTTCCCCATCTATTTGCCATGGAGTGATGGGACCAGATGTCGTGATCTTAGTTTTCTGAAGGTTGAGCTTTAAGCCCACTTTTTCACTCTCCTCTTTCACTTTCATCAAGAGGCTTTTTGACATATAGTTTTATTTGCGCTTTAAAATAGACTTCCCTGATTCATAGAAAGGTGGCGTTTTGGAATTGCTATATGATTTTATCAGAGTCTTAAAAGAAATAAATATTTATACATAATTTTGCCTAACAGAATAAACCTATGGAGAACTTGGAGAAATTAAACACTGGGAAAAAAAAAAAAAAAACACAAAGTACACAAGAGATGAATTTCACTGAAAAACCACTAAATAACTGAATGTCAGTTCCTTCCCTGGTGAGGACAGTTTTCAGGCCACCACAACTGCCCTGCGTCATGTCACAGTTGAGTCTGGCATTGTGGGTGAAATTATTAGGTGGTTTGCAGAATTTTGACTCATACAGAATTGTGTTCCAGTGTTACCACAGTAAGTTCACTTTAAATTTTGTATTTCATTATTAATTAAGAATGCACTGGAGACTAGCAGGAAACTTCCATTTGTAACAAAGTAATCAGAACATATTCTTATTGTTGAAAGTGCTTTAACTTCCTCCCTATTTCCACTTAAATCTGAAGGAAAAAGAACAATTTGTATTTCATACAAAAGAAGTCTAAGATATCAGGGATTTCTATAGATTCTCTGCCTTATAAGCTTCACTCTTTGTATGTCATTCCATGAACTTTCCTGTAACTTAGAGGAGGTCCACAGCTTTAACCCTTAGTTCAGAGGGTTGTAACACGCTGCCTAAAGCAAATAAAAGTTGGCAGCATCATTTCCCTTGTTGAATTCTTTTTCCGGCAAACTTAAGGAGGGGTATAAGTTGAGGGTGTAACTTTGTTTCCTGTATTTTTGAACCAGGAGGATATCCCTGGGATTGGTGGCTGACTATTTGAATAACATTTTCCATGAACACTATTCATACCTCATGACTTTCACTAGGAAGCATTAGCAGCTACTCGAAACACAGTTCTGCTTTTCACTTAATCTAAAAAGAGATTGAAGAGGCCTTGGCCAAGTTAGGAAAAGGATAACAAAGCATAAGTTCTTTAATGGGATGTATCCTACGAACATAAAAGTTTAAGTGTACTAGAGCCCATTCCCACAAGCAAGACCTGATTCCAGGGCTGGCACTCAGGCTGATGACCATCACACACTGAGAAATAGTGCTACGGAGAAACAAACCTAATTCCACCTAAATGAGTCAAGTATGGGTTTGGGGAATGTGAGGATCTGTCTGTTAAATTTTGCTAAGATCAGGATCTTTGTGATTTACAGTATTCTCCATGGAATTGGGCTTATCTTTATGGAAAAGAATTGTAGGATCTAGAAAGCATTTAGTTTTGTGAAGCTCTGTTTGAATTCCTTAAGTAGGGTGAAATATTCCTTTATATTGCTGAAACGCCTCCATATGCTGCAGGGTTGGGGGCACTCAGTGCAGCAGGGCATGAATGGGACCTTTTGAAGGAGGTCACCTTTATCTTCATTAGCTCCACCATAGTTTGGCCTCAGGTCAAACAACAGGGAGGGAAGTCAGTCCTGCCCATCAACAGAAAATTGGATTAAAGATTTACTGAGCATCAGAACAAGACCCAATTTCCCCCCTCAATTATTCTTTCCTGTAAAGAAGCTTCCAAAGCTTCTTATCCTTATCCATCAGAGGGCCAACAGAATGAAAACCACAATCACAGAAACCTAATCAAACTGATCACATTTACCACAGCCTTGTCTATTTCAATGAAACTATGAGCCATGTCATGTAGGGCCTCCTAAGACAGACAGGTCATGGAGGAGAATTCTGACAAAATGTGGTCCACTGGAGAAGGGAATAGCAAACCACTTCAGTATTCTTGAGAACCCCATGAACAGTATGAAAAGGAAAAAAGATAGAACACTGAAAGATGAACTCCTCAGGTTGGCAGGTGCCCAATATGCTACTGGAGATCAGTGAAGAAATAACTCCAGAAAGAATGAAGGGATGGAGCCAAAGCAAAAACAACACCCAGTTGTGGATGTGACTGGTGATGGAAGTAAAGTCTGATGCAGTAAAGAGCACTACTGCATAGGAACCTGGGATGTTAGGTCCATGAATCAAGGTAAATTGGAAGTGATCAAACAAGAGATGGCAAGAGTGAACATCAACACTTTAAGAATCAGCTAACTAAAATGGACTGGAATGGGGGAATTTAACTCAGGTGACCATTATATCTACTACTGTGAGCAAGAATCCCTTAGAAGAAATGGAGTAGCCCTCAAAGTCAACAAAAGACTCTGAAATGCAATACTTAGATGCAACCTCAAAAATGACAGAATAATCTCTGTTCGTTTCCAAGGTAAACCATTCAGTATCACAGTAATCCAAGTCAATGCCCCAACTGTTAGGGAAAGCACACTGATTGAAACCACCCACCCTGGCCAGGCACCGTAGTAACCATTTGCATGAGTTGTTTGATGACAGGAGATCCTGATAAGGAATATGGAACTAATAAGCCACCACCAACTGGAAGAGTTCAGGAAAAGTTGAAAGGAGACACGGCGTGTCCGTCCACTTCCCAGAATCCCTCTCGCTAACATCCATCTTGGCTGAGCGATGTGTGCGCCACCAGGAAAGACTCTGAATTAGAATGATTGGCCAAAGATAACCCAGAAACTAATCCCATCACCATAAAACCCGAGACTGAGGCAGAGCAGTTCTCCTGGGTTCCCTTACCCTACTGCTCTCCACCTGAGTGCCCTTTCCCAATAAAATCTCTTGCTTTGTCAGCACATGTGTCTCCTCGGATAATTCATTTCTGAGTGTTAGACAAGAGCCCAGTTTCAGGCCCAGGAAGGGATCCGCCTTCCTGCAACACAACCAGTAATGCTGAAGAAGCTGAAGTTGAATGGTTCTATGAAGACCTACAAGACCTTCTAGAACTAACAGCCAAAATAGATGTCCTTCTCATTATATGAGATGGGAATGCAAAAGTAGGAAGTCGAGAGATACCTGGAGTAACAGGCAAATTTGGCCTTGGAGTACAGAATGAAGCAGGGCCAAGGCTTTGCCAAGAGAACACACTGGTCATAACAAATACCCTCTTCCAACAAAACAAGAGAAGACTCTACATATGGACGTCACCAGATGGTCAATACTGAAATCAGATTGATTATATTCTTTGGAGCCCAAGATGGAGAAGCTCTATACAGTCAGCAAAAACAAGACCAGGAGCTGACTGTGGCCCTGATCATGAACTCCTTACTACCAAATTCAGACTTAAATTGAAGAAAGTGGAGAAAACCACTAGACCATTCAGGTGTGACCTAAATCAAATCCCTTATGATTATACAATGGACGTGAGAAATAGATTCAAGGGATTAGATGTGATAGACAGAGTGCCTGAAGAATTATGGATGGAGGTTTGTGACATTGTACAGGAGGTAGTGATCAAGACCATTAGCAAGAAAAAGAAATGCACAAAGGCAAAATGGCTGTCTAAGGAGGCCTTACAAATAGCTGAGCAAAGAAGAGAAGTGAAAAGCAAAGGAGAAAAGGAAAGATATACCCATTTCAATGCAGAGTTCCAAAGAATAGCATGGAGAGATAAGAAAGACTTCTTCAGTGATCAATGCAGAGAAATAGAGGAAAACAAAAGAATGGGAAAGTCTAGAGATCTCTTCAAGAAAATTAGAGATATCAAGGGAATATTTCATGCAAAGATGGGCACAATGAAGAAGAGAAATGTACGGAAATACAGAAGCAGAAGGTATTAAGAAGAGGTGGCAAGAACACACAGAAGAACTATACAAAAATAGATCTTCATGACTCAGATAACCATGATGGTGTGATCACTCACCTAGAGCCACACATCCTTGAATGAAGTCAAGTGGGCCTTAGGAAGCATCACTATGAACAAAGCTAGTGGAGGTGATGGAATTCCAGTTGTGCTATTTCAAATCCTAAAAGATGATGCTGTGAAAGTGCTGCACTCAATATGTCAGCAAATTTGGAAACTCAGCAGTGGCCTCAGGACTGGAAAAGGTCAGTTTTCATTCCAATCCCAAAGAAAGGCAATGCCAAAGAATGTTCAAACTACCGCACAATTGCAATCATCTCACATGCTAGCAAAGTAATGCTCAAAATTCTCCAAGCCTGGCTTCAACCGTACATGAATCATGAAGTTCCAGATGTTCAAGCTGGATTTAGAAAAGGCAGAGGAACCAGGGTTCAAATTGTTAACATCTGTTGTATCACTGAAAAAGCAAAAGAGTTCCAGAAAAACATCTATTTCTGCTTTATTGACTATGCCAAATTGACTATATTGACTACTGAAAATTCTTAAAGAGATGGGAATACCAGACCACTTGACCTGCCTCCTGAGTAATCTGTATGCAGGTCAAGAAGCAACAGTTATAACTGGACATGGAACAACAGACTGGATCCAAACTGGGAAAGGAGTACATCAAGGCTGTTTATTGTCACCCTGCTTGTTTAACTTATACGCAGAGTATAACATGCAAAATGCCAGGCTGGATGAAGCACAAAGTGTTAGGAAGATTGCTGGGAGAAATATCAGTAACCTCAGATATGCAGATGACATCACCATTATGGCAGAAGGTGAAGAAGTACTAAAGAGCCTCTTGATGAGAGTGAAAGTGGAGAGTGAGAAAGTTGGCTTAAAACTGAACATTCAGAAAACTAAGATCATGGCATCTGGTCCCATCACTTCATGACAAATAGATGGAGAAACAATGAAACCAGTAAGAGAGTTTATTTGGGGGAGCTCCAAAATCACTGAAGATGGTGACTATAGCTATGAAATTAAAAGACACTTGCTCCTGGGAAGAAAAGCTATGACCAACCTAGACAGCATATTAAAAAGCAGAGACATTACTTTGTCAACAAAAGTCCATCTAGTCAAAGCTCTGATTTTTCCAGTAGTCATGTATGGATGTAAGTGTTGGACTATAAAGAAAGCTGAGCATTGAAGAATTGATGTTTTGAACTGCGATATTGGAGAAGACTTTTGAGAGTCCCTTGGACTGCAAGGAGATCCAACCAGTCACTGGAAGGACTGATGCTGAAGCTGAAATCCCAATATTTTGGCCACCTGATGTGAAGAATTGATTCATTTGAAAAGACTCTGATGCTGGGAAAAATTGAAGGTGGGAGGAGAAGGGGTCAACAGAGGATGAGATGGTTGGATGGCATCACTGACTCAATGGACATGAGTTTGAGTAGTCTTGGGGAATTGGTGAGGGACAGAGAAGCCTGGTGTGATGCAGTCCATGGGGATGCAAAGAGTTGGGCACGACTGAATGACTGAACTGACAACTCCATATGCTGTTTGGCTAATTAACCTGATATCTTGCAAAAGGACATTTTATATACCATGAATGGCAGAGCAGAGCAGTTGAAAAACCATTTCAATAATGAATCAGTGCTTCTAGCCTGGTCTTCATTCCTTGTCAGTGCTGTAAAGACCAATAACTTGTTTGCCAGCATCCGTCCATCATTTGGCTCTCAGGAGTCTCTTGCACACGGGTCTTGATAGATCAGCTTCATAATTAGATGCTAAGGTAGCCACTTAGATCCTGAGGCCTTGCATCCTGGCTGCTGAGTGGCTTACGGAAGGTTTCCTAGTCTATTTAGATCTTTGTGTCAGTGGTGGCTCTCAAATGCCTCTGGGAAGCAGGCAGAGGACTACTGGAATGAAGTGAGTCAGATAGGAGTGAGACCAACTTGAGAAGAAAGTCGATCTCAGTGAGGAGTCCTTACTTCCTCCAGTCATATGTTGCCAGCTGAGAATAGGAACCCAGTGTTTTCAGATGTTCCTATGGGAGATGGACATACGGATTCTGACGTGTAGTCTGAGTTTTAAATGCTGGTAGCTGATTCAATTTCAGAATAATCTCATACAGACCAAACTTCACATGATAGTATTCACAGATGACCTAAGGGTGCCTATTTATCACTTAATTTAAATAGAAATAACTGAGCTCGTCATTGAGATCCACCATTGGTGCTCAATCAGTCTCACAGTGAAGCAGTTTCCTGGGATGTGAAAACTCTTGTGGAGTTGAGAAACCGTCTAGATTGGGTTCTGGGACTTTGTGTTAGGGAGTCGTCTTGGTTGGTGTATGTGATCTTTGTAGGCTACCACATATCTGGATGAGAGGTTCCAGCTCTCAGACTGCGTGGTGATGATGGATACTGAAACACTAGCATCTCAACCTTTCAAAAAATTGCCATCTCTTACAAAGTAGTAGCATAATGAGAGTGTCAGTCATGGGCATTGGATGCTACAGTACTTCCCAAATGTTGGCTCTCTCTATCCTCCTTTTCCAAAATTACTTTAAAATTTGAAAGCTTCAGAAAGTGTATGAGCAAGTCTGACTTTCCCATTTTTTGCTTGCTACACACAATAATCCTATGAACAACAATCCTATCCACTACCTGTTTCCTTAGAATGAAGAATCTTAAGCTAATGAGGTGGCTCAGTGGTAAAGAATCAGCCTGCCATTTTAAGAGATACAGGAGATGTGGGTTCCATCACAGGGTTGGGAAAATCCCCTGGAGGAGGACATGGCAGCCCACTCCAGTATTCTTGCCTGGAAAAACCCATGGACAGGGGAGCCTGTTGGGCTATAGTCCATAGGATCACAAAGAGTTGGACATGACCAAGTGACTGAGAATGCGCATACACACACAATCTCCAAGAAGGTGGGCTATGCTTTTCCATTACCCAGAGAAGCCAAGAGAACTTCTTCAGGCTTCCCAGACTCATAATCAAAGATCTGTTGAGTTGGAAGGGACCTTAGAGATTCACATGTCCAAGGGTCTTATTTTAGAGATTAGTGACTTGCTCCTGGTTCCTCATCATTTCTCTTTTCGTTATACTACTAAATATTTGGAAATCATAGTCTTTTTAGCAAGACCCATGACTGAAAGTGAAATACTTGTGTTGCTGATTGTATTTCCGGTTTTATGCATCCAGCTTTATTTCTTTTAGATCCCGCCAGGTTTTCTTTAGACCCTTAGGCTATTGGCACTTGCTAATTTTTGCAACTGGGATAAGTGGAATGCAACTCTCTGAAATGACAATGATTTTGCTTCTGCAGCACTGGGAATGAATGTCTGTTGAACTTAGAGGGAATCTCAGATCAAAGCAGATGGGTGTATGAAATGTTAATGTAGATGTTACTGCTTGACCAAAGAACCCAACAGAGGGTAAAACCTCATGCTGTAATTTAAAAAATGGTGGAGTCTTTTGTGGTTTGTAACGTCACTGGAAACCCAAGAAAGGACTTACTTTATGCAGTTTGGTCTGTTTTGTTCTTTATTTTGATTACACAAAGCTCAAGAGTTCTTTTGACATTCAAAGATGCTATTTTAGTTAAATCTCTGATTTCTGTTATGATTTCTGTTTTCCTTTCCTTTTATTTTTCTGGGATTGAAGTTTTGTTTCACACATAGCCTCTTCTACTTTCTTCTGATTTCTTTTATCCAGATAATTATTAACGTTTCAATTTAGACACAGCAGCTGCCACAAAATTGGTGTTACATTCTTAGCAGAAGGATCATTTTTGTGGTAGGTAGGGATTATTTTTGCAGTGGTCACAGCCATCTGGTCATGGAAAAGAACACCAGGATCTTCCTTGTAATATAAAAAAGGGGGTGGGAATGTCATTGAAATTTATTCTATATGAAGAGATTTCCTTCCACAGGAGGAAATACATTGAGAAGTCACAGTAGTCAGTTTGATCTGTGCTTGAATTCTGTCCACACCACACACAGGTGTGTGACCCTGGAGAAGTTATTCAACCTGTCTGAAGTCCTTTATCTATCAAATCTTGATGATAATGACAACCTCAAAAGGCTATGGTGAAAATTAAATAGGATCATGTTTATAACGTCTGGCACAAAATAACTACTAGTCAATTTTTGTTTATTTCTTCATTCATTTAACAACTTTATGGGGCACTTATGGCTTCCCTTGTGGCTTAGCTGGTAAAGACTCTGCCTGCAATGCTGGAGACCTGAGTTCGATCCCTGTATTGAAAAGATCCCCTCGAGAAGGGAAAGGCTATCCACTCCAGTATTCTGGCCTGGAGAATTCCATGGACTAGTGACTTTCACTTTCACTATTATGCTCCAGACACTGCCAACACATCAAGAAAATAGACAAAATCATTACCTACAGACAGTTCCCTTTCTACTCTCTTTCCTTGTCAGTCATTTGATCCTCCTGAGTCAAGCCAGGACACTTAGGGTGAATATTGTTCTTTCAAAGAATTCATTCCTTTGGAAGTCCTGACAGTCAACAAATGCATTTTCTGCTTACATTGCCTTTCACAGGAAACCAAACAAAGAACATATGACGGAATTGCAAAATTTAACATACAGTGCAGCTTGGATGTGCAGAAAAATGACCTTTATTGTCTATACTGTTTTGGCTTTCTTCCCAAGCTCTCACCTCCTGACCAGAGGGAGGAATAACAGTAAATACACACCCAGGTTAAAATGTAGTCCCATTTACCTAGAGATGATGAAAGTCAGACTGAGAAAGACAAATACCATAGAATAGCACATGTATGTGGAAACTAAAAATGACACCGATTTATTTACAAATAGAAATAGACTCACAGACATAAAAAAAAAAAAAACTTAAGGTTATCAAAGGGGGGGGGGCGGGGGGAGGGATAAATTAGGAGGTGGAGGTTAATATATACACACTCAGCTCAGTTCAGTTCAGTCGCTCAGGCATGTCCGACTTTTGCGACCCCATAAATCGCAGCACACCAGGCCTCCCTGTCCATCACCAACTCCCGGAGTTCACTCAGACTCACATCCATCCAGTCAGTGATGCCATCCAGCCATATCATCCTCTGTTATCCCCTTCTCTTCCTGCCCCCAATCCCTCCCAGCATCAGAGGCTTTTCCAATGAGTCAACTCTTCGCATGAGGCGGCCAAAGTACTGGAGTTCCAGTTTTAGCATCATTCCTTCCAAAGAAATCCCAGGGCTGATCTCCTTCAGAATGGACTGGTTGGATCTCCTTGCAGTCCAAGGGACTCTCAAGAGTCTTCTCCAACACCACAGTTCAAAAGCACCAATTCTTCAGTGCTCAGCCTTCTTCACAGTCCAACTCTCACATCCATACATGACCACAGGAAAAACCATAGCCTTGACTAGACGAACCTTTGTTGACAAAGTAATGTCTCTGCTTTTGAATATGCTATCTAGGTTGGTCATAACTTTCCTTCCAAGGAGTAAGCGTCTTTTAATTTCATGGCTGCAGTCACCATCTGTAGTGATTTTGGAGCCCAGAAAAATAAAGTCTGACACTGTTTCCACTGTTTTCCCATCTATTTCCCATGAAGTGGTGGGACTGGATGCCATGATCTTCGTTTTCTGGGTTGAGCTTTAAGCCAACTTTTTCACTCTCCTCTTTCACTTTCATCAAGAGGCTTTTTAGTTCCTTTTCACTTTCTGCCATAAGGGTGGTGTCATCTGCATATCTGAGGTTATTGATATTTCTCCTGGCAATCTTGATTCCAGCTTGTGTTTCTTCCAGTCCAGCGTTTCTCATGATGTACTCTGCATATAAGTTAAATAAGCAGGGTGACAATATACAACCTTGACGAACTCCTTTTCCTATTTGGAACCAGTCTGTTGTTCCATGTCCAGTTCTAACTGTTGCTTCCTGACCTGCATACAAATTTCTCAAGAGGCAGATCAGGTGATCTGATATTCCCATCTCTTTCACAATTTTCCACAGTTTATTGTGATCCACACAGTCAAAGGCTTTGGCATAGTCAGTAAAGCAGAAATAGATGTTTTTCTGGAACTCTCTTGCTTTTTCCATGATCCAGCGGATGTTGGCAATTTGATCTCTGGTTCCTCTGCCTTTTCTGAAACCAGCTTGAGCATCAGGAAGTTCACGGTTCACATATTGCTGAAGCCTGGCTTGGAGAATTTTGAGCATTACTTTACTAGCATGTGAGATGAGTGCAATTGTGAGGTAGTTTGAGCATTCTTTGGCATTGCCTTTCTTTGGGATTGGAATGAAAACGGACTTTTTCCAGTCCTGTGGCCACTGCTGAGTTTTCCAAATGTGCTGGCATATTGAGTGCAGCACTTTCACAGCATCATCTTTCAGGATTTGGAATAGCTCAACTGGAATTTCATCACCTCCACTAGCTTTGTTCGTAGTGATGCTTTCTAAGGCCCACTTGACTTCACATTCCAGGATGTCTGGCTCTAGGTCAGTGATCACACCATCGTGATTATCTGGGTCATGAAGATCTTTTTTGTACAGTTCTTCTGTGTATTCTTGCCACCTCTTCTTAATATCTTCTGCTTCTGTTAGGTCCATACCATTTCTGTCCTTTATCGAGCTCATCTTTGCATGAAATGTTCCTTTGGTATCTCTGACTTTCTTGAAGAGATCCCTAGTCTTTCCCATTCTGTTGTTTTCCTCTATTTCTTTGCATTGATCGCTGAAGAAGGCTTTCTTATCTCTTCTTGCTATTCTTTGGAACACTGCATTCAGATGTTTATATCTTTCCTTTTCTCCTTTGCTCTTCGCTTCTCTTCTTTTCACAGCTATTTGTAAGGCCTCCCCAGACAGCCATTTTGCTTTTTTGCATTTCTTTTCCATGGGAATGGTCTTGATCCCTGTCTCCTGTACGATGTCATGAACCTCATTCCATAGTTCATCAGGCACTCTATCTATCAGGTCTAGGCCCTTAAATCTATTTCTCACTTCCACTGTATAATCATAAGGGATTTGATCTAGGTCATACCTGAATGGTCTAGTGGTTTTCCCTGCTTTCTTCAATTTAAGTCTGAATTTGGCAATAAGGAGTTCATGGTCTGAGCCACAGTCAGCTCCTGGTCTTGTTTTTGCTGACTGTATAGAGCTTCTCCATCCTTGGCTGCAAAGAATATAATTAATCTGATTTCTGTGTTGACCATCTGGTGATGTCCATTTGTAGAGTCTTCTCTTGTGTTGTTGGAAGAGGGTGTTTGCTATGACCAGTGCATTTTATTAGCAAAACTCTATTAGCCTTTGCCCTGCTTCATTCCATATTCCAAGGCCAAATTTGCCTGTTACTCCAGGTGTTTCTTGACTTCCTACTTTTGCATTCCAGTCCCCTATAATGAAAAGGACATCTTTTTTGGGTGTTAGTTCTAAAAGGTCTTGTAGGTCTCCATAGAACCATTCAACTTCAGCTTCTTCAGCATTACTGGTTGGGGCATAGACTTGGATTACTGTGATATTGAGTGGTTTGCCTTGGAAACGAACAGAGATCATTCTGTCCTTTTTGAGATTGCATCCGAGTTAAATTCACCCATTCCAGTCCATTTCAGTTCGCTGATTCCTAGAACGTCGACATTTACTCTTGCCATCTCTTGTTTGACCACTTCCAATTTGCCTTGATTCATGGACCTGACATTCCAGGTTCCTATGCAACATTGCTCTTTACAGCATCGGACCTTGCTTCTATCACCAGTCAATACCCACAGCTGGGTATTGTTTTTGCTTTGGCTCCATCCCTTCATTCTTTCTGGAGTTATTTCTGCACTGATCTCCAGTAGCATATTGGGCACCTACTGACCTGGGGAGTCCCTCTTTCAGTATCCTATCATTTTGCCTTTTCATACTGTTCAGTATTGGATATTTTCTCCCCTTGCCTGATAATAGCCAGGCTCACAGATCACCTTTTCTTCCCTGGTTTGCTTGAAGCAAGGGGATGGGCTGAGGCTCCTGCAACCTCAGGCGGTGGGAGGAGGCGATGTCCTCAGGCAGTTGCCTGCCCCCTGGCTCTCCAGGCTGTTGTCCCATCCACTTGGTGCTGCTGGCCGTGTGGGTGTTTGTGGCCGGCTTGGGTGGGTGTGACCTGTGGTCAATCTCCGCCTGGTCAAAGTCTGGAGTGAGCTCTAGCTGACCTGCTGTCATTTCAGTTTCCCTGCTGCTAGAGGGCCCTTTGAAGTCTTGCTGACTTTTTGCCTGCTTCTGAGGAGCAGAAGGGCTTGAGGTTTCTACAACTCTACATCTCTCTGTCTGGCTGTACTGCCTGGATGGGAGCAGGCTGGGTCCCTCGGCTTGTCTGGGGACTTGTCACATGCAGGACTGATTCATTCAGAGTCCGTAGGGGGGTCTGTTCAAGAGTAACCTCTGCTCAGCCTTCAGAAGTAACTAACCTTACTTTCCCTGCCTGAGCCAATCTTGAAAGAACTGCGGAAGGGGAGATGAGGACCACTTTGGCCGTTTCACTCCTCTCTCCTCCTCCCTTGCTACCTCCCACAGCTCCCCACATCAGCAAAGACCAGATATCTTCTTTCCTGACTTCATTCACCTGACAAACAGGTTTTTTTTTTTTTCTTATTGTGGTAGACCTCTATGATCTGAAACCTCCGTGCCTGGTGGTTAAACTACTCAGGCCTCACAAAGGAGTAGAGTGAATTCCTTTTTAAGAGGCTTGCATAACCCTATTTTTTTGAATGACAGAAACAGAACATGACTCTTTGCCTTGTTCTCCTTGTATAAGTAAGATCGCTCAGTCATGCCTGACTCTTTGCGACCCTGTGGACTGTAGCCCACCAGGCTCCTCTGTCCATGGGATTCTCCAGGCAAGAATACTGGAGTAGGTTGCCATTTCCTTCTCCAGGGGATCTTCCCAACCCAGGGATCGAACCCAGGTCTCCCGCATTGCAGGCAGATGCTTAAGTTCTAATCTTCCTTCTGGGCACAACATTACCTCAGGCAGACCAGTGCAGAGATTTCCACTCGGGAAGATAAAAAGAGAAAAGCACTTCAAAAATGTAAACATTTACCCTTGTCACAGAATCATGACTGTGGCAGTGAAGGAACCCACTGTTTATTGGCTTTGTGCTTCAGGTGACCGGCCTGCACCCAGATGCTGGTGGTCCTGCAAAGGTCGCTCTCTACATTGATTTGGAGTCAGTGGCAAATTACATGCTTCTAAGTTACATTTCTCCTCCACCCAGCTGAGTCTCTCTTCTTCCTCTTCATTATCCTCTTCTTGCTGTTGGTGTTTGATCTCACACTGGACACATGTCCAGGAATCACACCCTTTCTCTTGTCCATGTGCCCACACTGACAGCCCGTGCCCTTCAGCTCTTCTTCCAGGTCTTTCTCTTTTGCCCTTCCACGTGTGTGAACATTGATTCCTTAATGTGCTGATAACCGTTGCTATAATTTATCTAGAATCTTTTACTTAGTAGAGGTGAGAAAGCTCCTTTTATTTGGCTCCTTCATTTAATCCTAAGAATCCCCATTGTGTGCTGGAAGAAAGTGAGGCTCAAAGAGGTTAAAACATTTTTGTTCAAGACAATAGAACCGTCCTTTCTCTAGTTCTCCATTTTATCCAAAACTACCTTCCAGGCAGATTTCAAATAATCTCTGCCTTTTTAAAGCTTCATACATTTTGGCAGATTTATTTTCTCTGTGTTCTCATAGAGATCTGTTTAAATCTCTTTTATAGCATGTATTACAGTCTGGCTTGCTTGATATTTAATTGTATGAATTTCTCCTCTACCTTATTATAAATCTTTGAAGGCAAGGATTAGCTTTTACTCATCCATCCCTTGCTCCTAGAACATAATAATATAGTAGCACTGAACATAATGAACACATTAATACTTTTTAAAAACTCAAATATCAGGTGAAAAAAAATTAATAGATCATCCATTCATTTGTTAAACGTTACATAGTACTTACTCTGTGTTAACTACTATTAAACAAATGACAAATAAATGAAAAGCATGATTAGAAATTATCTCTGCCCTTGAAGAAACTTCATTTCTTGGGCAAGGCAGACTATCAAATAATCAACTCAATAAATTGAAATAAAGAAAAAAAAAACACTGCTGAAACAATAACTGGAAGAGCTAGACCCTGAACCCAGATTTCAACGGCCTCAAAACCCACTCCACTAGGGCAGACTGCTCTGAAAAAAATATTTAGGTTTTAGGTGAAGATTTTATATAAATTGAATTATCCTACAATAACTCTGAAATGGAACTCAAAAATTATCTTATGATAACTAGCCTAAAAATCATTACAGCTGGCCCTCCATATCCATAGGATCTGCATCAACTACAGATAGAAAATATTCAGGGAAAAAAAAAATTTTTTTCCAGGAAGTTCCCAAAACCAAAACTTGAATTTGCTACACACTGGTGACTATTTATTTACATAGCATTTACCTTGTATGTACAACTACATAGTATTTACATTGTATCTGGTACTATAAGTAATTCAGAGATGATTTAAAGTATAGTGGAGAATGTGGATTGGTTATATGCAAATACTACACCATTTTCTTTAAGGCACTTGAGCATCTGTGGATTTTGGTATCTGTGGGGGAGTCCTGGAACCAATCTCCCATGTATACCAAGGGGTAACTGTACTTTGAAGGGAAGAATGGGGAACTCCTTTTCAGAGATGATTAATCGTTGATGCAATTCTGTTAGAAGTGCTGACTAATGGTCTGATGACTCCTTATTTTGCTCTTGGTGTTGGTAAAGAGCACAGTACAAGTCAGGAAATAAAAAGAACTCACAGATTTCAGCCACGCAAAACTGCTAACAGTGGAGATCTCCATATTATTTTGGTTCCATCAGGCTTTTTTTCCCTCTGGGCTGATTTAACCACTTCCTCTTTCATCCCTCTGTTTTGTCTTTGAAGGCTAAATTACTTTTCCCTTTTCTGGTAAGGTTATTATTAATTTTTAAAATCATGTTTAATTTCCCATTTTTAGCATTTTTACCACTCTTATTTTTTCCTTTTCTTTATGTTTCCTTGCTTCATTTCTTATATCCTCACTCACATACTCTGCCCATTAAGTTATTGAAAATAAGATACACTGAAACCCTAATCTCTAAAATCCTGGCTACCACAAGAAGGGCCCTTTGAACTTTGCTTTCAACCTCTGTTCATGGATGGCCAACTCACTCACCAATTATAATTGTGCTGTTATAGCCTTTGGAGGTGGTGTGTGGAGCCCTGCCATTACATATTTTTATTCTCTGAGGTTTTGCTAAAACTAATGGGTGGCTCAATAAAAAACAAAAACAAAACAAAAACCTGTATGTGTGTGTCTTTGGGAATGAGAAGAAGGGTGGATTCTATCTAAAAATGCATAGTTATTTGCTATGAGCTCCTTCTTAGCATCCCTTGAATCTAGGAAGAATTTAGTATCAGATCAAAATGATGACTCAGAGTGGTTAAGTGAATGACATCTTAAATATTAGGGAAGGGAGGGAAATGAAAGGAGAGCTTTCAAAGAGTATATACACTAAAACTGAAGCATATTTCATCTCTTTCCTCTCCTGCTGCCATTCCTTTTCCCCTCCGATTTCCTTAATTGGCTTGTTCTTAAGGGAAATGAAGAAGATTCCTAATGCGCTCTCCTTCTCAGAACAAAGAAATATCTCCAGGTTCCTGTTTCAGAGGAAGGGGTTGGGGGTGCAGAGCCTTTATAGCTTGGGAGAAGTCAAGGCTAGTTCCTCAAGTTTCTCTATTATTTTGAGATACACGATTCTTTGTCCTCAAGCTGCTGTGCCCTTTCAGGAAAAGTCACTCCTAGTGATGTCAGAGGCACTTGGAAGAAACAACTGGTTACTGATGGGCATGAGATGTTAGTGAAGACCAACTTCAATGTGTAATGTTTCTTCACTTAAATTTTAAGAAACGTTAAGAAAATTTTAAGAAATGATTTGTGTAAACAGGGATATTGGTGAGTCACATAACGTCTGTATCCATGAGTTTTGTGCCCATGTCATTTAATAACAGGGTCCCTGCAAAACTGCACTACATTTAAAGCCATCCACGGTGTACAACTTGAGGTGACAGACAGTGGTGTGTGTATCTGGCTGAGACTGTTTACTTTTTCTTTCTCTTTTAAAAAAAATAACTTTATTTATTTGGCTGTGCCATTTATCTGCTGCATGTGGGGTCTTTCAGTTGCAGCATGTAGGTTCTGATTCCCTGACCAGGGATTGAACCTGTGCCCCCAACATTGGGAGCCCGGAGTCTCAGCCATTGGACCACCAGGGAAGTCCCTTACTCTATTTTTAATTGAAGTATAGTTGATGTACAACATTATATAAGTTATGGATGTACAGTATAGTGTCACAATTTTTAAAGATTATCCTTTTAATACCCTACAAAGAATTGAGCAGAGAAGAGGTGTGTTCAGTGGGGATCTGCTTTTGGCACTCTCACCAATACTCCGCTTTACTTGCTTTGAGAGCTGCCAGAACTGATGGCTGGGCAGGAAGGCAGAATGCAGTAAATATGCCGAGCTTCACAAAGAAGCAGTCATCAATCCCCTTGGAAAAGGGCTTGCATTCTGAGTCACGTTTCTAGTTGTGACCAAGGTTTAGGCTCCTTTACCAGGTCCAGCCCTGCCCTTCTTAACCAGAAAATGGACTTTTGGATTGAAGTGGAGGAACACTAGTTGACTAATAAGGGTAATCAGTCAGACAATTACTCGGAAATCAGTAATCAGAAGCAAACAGGGATACAGAGGAGGTACAAGGGAGCAAATAAAAAACAATTTAGCCTCTCTGTGTGTTTTCTTGTACTTTTTTTTTTCCTTTTCAGTTCAAATTAGGGTTTTATTCAAAGGACTTAAGGAACCAGGAGTCACTTCCCAAAAGAAAATTTAGACTTCTTTTCCTATAAGTCAAATAAGCATAACCATTTCAGGAAAATAACTCCCTGAGAACCATGGCAAAATAGCATCATATTAGGAAGATCAGCCAAGAGGGTGGTCCAAAAACCTACTGGACAAATCAGGAAACATGGTTCTAGTGGTTCTCTGGGTCTTTCTTTTCTGGCAAGGATTACAAACACTCCCTCTCTTTAAAATGTCACCTTCAGGGATGTGTTGCCAGCCCTTTCAGTTGTAATCTCCAAAGGAAAACAGGGAAACAATAGGAACTGTGGGATGCCAATATTCAGATAAATCTCAACTTCTGAAGAGAAAAATAGAACAAAGATTTCCAGCAATTTTAAAAATATGCCCGTCAGTGTCAGCAGCCTTCACTGAATCATGCGGTTCTCAACATTTAGGAGGCAGGCCAACTCTATAAGAGGAAACTAAATTTATAGAAAACAGAGGTTAAAAAAAAATTTCCAAAACCAAAACCTCTGCTGTTATTTGGTTGCCAGGATAACTTCTCCTGATTGGAATAAGACTCCTGCCAAGGCAGGAGATCCTAGACATGTGGGTTCAGTCCCTCGGTTGAGAATATCCCCTGCAGAAGGAAATGGCAACCCATTCCAGTATTCTGGTCTGGAAAATTCCATGGATAGAGGGGCCTGGTGGGCTATAGTTCCTGGAGTTTGTCATGACTGAGCACGCACACACACACACACACACACACAATGTTGCTCTGCTTCTGAAATTGGTTGTTGAATAATTCAACAATTGAATTATTGTTCTGTAATATAACCAAGGCCAGGAGATATTCAGCTCCTATGGGGTATTCCAAACTCAGCCCCAAAGCAATGACACGTGTTAAAAAGAGCAGAACAAAGTCACACTAATGCAGAAGAAGGAAACAACTCCTAAACCTTATGTCTGATACAAATATAATTTGCAAGCAGAGAAAAGAGGAACCACAAAATTTGTATGTAAATGATAGGGTTTACCAGGGACTTGATACTGGCCCTAAAATGAACTTCTAGTTATTTTTTTTATTTACAAAAGTAATGGATATAGAAAACTTAATAACTATTGATAAAATTTTGAAATGAAAACATCACCTTCATTTTCAATACTCAGAGCTAACTTTACGTCTAGATCATAATAATCACTCAATATATGCTAGCCATTTAAAGATACATAGATGTTTCCATACATATGTATCTATTGGCTTACATTAAAAAACATCTGCATCTATTGCTAAACAATGTATTAGGACTATTTCCCATGTCTATAAACACATTTTATAGTTATATTTTATATCCTTGGTCTTACCACAAATATCTGTATGCTTTACAATGTAACAAAATAGAGTGTAGACCAATTTGGCTATATCTGGAAACAGACCTTATCTGCAAATGCAGTGAAATCCCTCTAGTCAGGAAAGAGATGATAAAACCAACAGAATCTCAAAGGAAAAAAATTTGTCAGAGATTGAACATGTGGTCTAAAGAAAGGAAGATCCATTTTGAGCCCAGAAAAGAGAGAGGCGCCCCTCCCTTCCTCGATACAGGACTCCTCCCTCTTCTCCTTCCCCTCCCTCCCTTCTTTGTCGCCCCACAAGTGCTCTTGCTGACTCGGTCACTCCAGGATTTCCTGATTAAAATGAAGAAATGCAGCTGATTAAGCTAGTGAGTTCAGATTGAGATCTGTCACCTTTCGACCTTTAGCCCCACCCTCTGTTTACCAATCTGAGAGTTGGCACAGAAGACTCTAAATGGAAGAAAAAAGAGAAGGCAAAAAAGTAAAGTGACATGTGCCTAGGGCTACCAGCTTTGTAAGCCACACCTTGTTCTCTCTTCCTGTGTAGTGATGAGAAGCAGAGCCTTGGGCCATTATAGTGATGGTTTAAGGTAGGAAGAGAGCTGCAAGTGCAGGCATATTATTTACCCTGAAGGCAGTTATCTTTTATTCAGAGAATATAAGGCATCATTTCAGAACTTCTTTATTGTGTCCCCATCAAATCATTACTTCTGCTCGTATCTTTCCCCATCTTCTTTTCTCCTGGTACTGGTATTCTTAGCAGAATCTCTCTAGTCTCTCTAATTCTGCCCTGGGTCCCACTGCCTCTGCCCACTCGACTTTGACTCTATTTCTTCTCTTACCCTTTCTCTAACATCATTCATCTCTTCCCTCAACATGGAAACATCCTATCAGATCAGATCAGATCAGTCGCTCAGTCGTGTCCGACTCTTTGCAACCCCATGGATCGCAGCACACCAGGCCTCCCTGTCCATCACCAACTCCCGGAGTTCACTCAGACTCACATTCATTGAGTCAGTGATGCCATCCAGCCATCTCATTCTCTGTCGTCCCCTTCTCCTCCTGCCCCCAATCCCTCCCAGCATCAGAGTCTTTTCCAATGAGTCAACTCTTCACACGAGGTGGCCAAAGTATTGGAGTTTCAGCTTCAGCATCATTCCTTCCAAAGAAATCCCAGGGCTGATCTCCTTCAGAATGGACTGGTTGGATCTTGCAGTCCAAGGGACTCTCAAGAGTCTTCTCCAACACCACAGTTCAAAAGCATCAATTCTTCGGTGCTCAGCCTTCTTCACAGTCCAACTCTCACATCCATACATGACCACAGGAAAAACCATAGCCTTGACTAGACGAACCTTTGTTGGCAAAGTAATGTCTCTGCTTTTGAATATGCTATCTAGGTTGGTCATAACTTTCCTTCCAAGGAGTAAGCGTCTTTTAATTTCATGGCTGCAGTCACCATCTGTAGTGATTTTAAAGCCCAGAAAAATAAAGTCTGACACTGTTTCCACTGTTTCTCCATCTATTTCCCATGAAGTGGTGAGACCGGATGCCATGATCTTCGTTTTCTGAATGTTGAGCTTTAAGCCAACTTTTTCACTCTCCACTTTCACTTTCATCAAGAGGCTTTTGAGTTCCTCTTCACTTTCTGCCATAAGAGTGGTGTTATCTGCATATCTGAGGTGATTGATATTTCTCCCGGCAATCTTGATTCCAGCTTGTGTTTCTTCCAGTCCAGCATTTCTCATGATGTACTCTGCATATAAGTTAAATAAGCAGGGTGACAATATACAACCTTGATGAACTCCTTTTCCTATTTGGAACCAGTCTGTCATTCCATGTCCAGTTCTAACTGTTGCTTCCTGACCTGCATACAAATTTCTCAAGAGGCAGATCAGGTGGTCTGGTATTCCCATCTCTTTCAGAATTTTCCACAGTTTATTGTGATCCACACAGTCAAAGGCTTTGGCATAGTCAATAAAGCAGAAATAGATGTTTTTCTGGAACTCTCTTGCTTTTTCCATGATCCAGTGGATGTTGGCAATTTGATCTCTGGTTCCTCTGCCTTTTCTAAAACCAGCTTGAACATCAGGAAGTTCACGATTCACATATTGCTGAAGCCTGGCTTGGAGAATTTTGAGCATTACTTTAGGAAAAAAGCATTACTTTATTATAGGAAACATCTATATTAGCTATCAAATGAAAAAGCAAGCACAAGTTAAAAACATATAAAAATCCTCTTTGAACTGTTATCTCCTTCCAGCTACTACCTCCACATATTTTTCTGTTTCCTTTGCCAGAAAAACTCAAAAACGTTTTGTTAATATTCTGTCTCTCCTGCTTGAGCTTCATTTTATGCTTCAGACACTCTAATCTGGCCTTTGTCTCCACTGGCCACTAGAAGAGATTTGGTCATAGTTAACAATGATCTCCACGCTGACAAGGCAATGGGCATCTTGTGTCTTATACGTTCAGCCTCTCAGCATCACTTCACATGGTGAAGTATTCCGTTCGTTTTAATTTTAGTAACACTTTTTCTTTTCCTCTTTTTTTCTTTGTGTCATTTATTTATTTATTTAAATGGAAGTATAGTTGGTGTTCAATATTATGTTAGTCTCAAGTGTACCAAATAGTGATTTGACATTTGCGTACATTATGAAATGATCACCATAAGTCAAGTATCCACTTATACAAAATTATTACAATATTATTTACCATATCCTTATGCTATGTACATCCATGTGGCTTACTTATTTTATAACTTGAGGCTTGTGCCTCTTAATCCCCTTCACCTATTTTGCACCTTCCACCCCTACCTGCTGGGTTTTCTTCTACCATACTGGCTGCTCCCTCTCCATCTCTTTCACCAGCTCTCTAGCTAGCTTTTAATAGTTTGACTTAGGGCTAGGTCTTGACTCCTTTTTATTTTACTCTCTGCTTTTTCTCCCCAGTGAGCCCATCCATGGTCTAAATTATCATCTACATGCTGATGACTTCTATTACGGAGACTGTGGTTCACCACCCAGATATTCCCTTCAGGACTAAGGCACTCATTTCCCTAGCTGAGCTGCTGGCAGCTTGAAGTTCATTCCCTCCTTGAGTATTGTCCTCAGCCCAAAATTATACCCTTTTCCCCAGGACGCCTGCTTCCAATGATGGTTGAAGCAAGGGCACAAAGGCCATCAGTTCAGGCCAACTCTGAAGGGCCATGCCAGTTGCAGAGCTCCCTGTAGAATTGGCAGAGCTCTCTGTTACAACTTATCCCAGTTCAGCTTCTCCTTCTGCCCAGTCATACTTCCCCTACTCCATTACCAACACGGTTTCCAAGAGCATTTCTCTGGTAGACACTGTGATGTACCACCCAAATGTTCCTTCAAGAACAGAGGATTGCATGTACTTGTATAAGTTCCCTTCAGGGCAGCTTGTATCCAGTCACTAATCAACATGGGGACAAACTGGCTTGACCCCCTTACCCCAGCTTGGGATAGCACTGAAGGATCAGCTTAATTCATGAGCTCCTTAGGGAAATGCAGTTTCTCAACATTGCAGGGAACAGAGTCTGTGATGACACCCAGAGACCCAGGGAGTGTTATCCTGGTGGCCTCACCATTAGAGTAGAGATTTATAAGAGCTGGGGAAAAACAATTTCCTGGCTAAATTCCAGCCAAAGGGGATCCACTAGGTCCCCAGACCCACCCATTATTCATTTCTCAAATCCCCAAGTAGATTGACACACCAGCAATTAGAGGCATATTGAGTCATTGGCCTGTGAAGAAAGAAATATCACAGTAAAGAAAGCCAAGTGGAAACCTCTGAAATCGCCCCAGACCTCACCAACAAAAATAGCAAACAAAGGAAAATCGCATCTTGGGAGTGGGAGGAGGGCAGAGATTCATGCTACCAGTAAAGACCTAAAGGATGCAGGGGAGATAGTTACTACTCACTATCACATCTTCATTTAAATCACCAGGCTAGTTCCTGCAAAAGCTGGATGTTTCTGGGAATGATTGCGGAAAACCACAAGCTCATACAAGTGTACCCTGAATGCAGCTACTAGGCTGGATGAGGTTTTATTGCTAGATAAAGAAGACAAAATAAGTCAATAAGGCCTTAGGTAAATGATATATGGAAATCGATTTAGGAAATATGCTTTTTAAAATTCCAGTTAGAAAGAGGATCCAAAACAGTTTTTACTTATGTGACACAATATTCAATTGCAGCTTTCATCCAGGACTATGCTGACTCTCTCCTTTCTATAGTTCTGTAGTCTGAAGATGCTTGGAACACTGGGAGATCCCACTGAAAATGATAAGGCTTCATTCTGTCAATTATATCATGCTGATTGAAGAGCGCACTGCTGTGCTGTGCTTAGTCCCTCAGTTGTATCTGACTCTTTGCAACCCCACGGACTGTAGCTCGCCAGGCTTCTCCAGGCAAGAATTCTAGAGTGCATTACCAGGCCCTCCCCAGGGGATCTTCCCAACCCAGGGATTGAACCCAAGTCTCCCAAATTGCAGGCAGATTCTTTACCTTCTGAGCCACTAGGGAAGACCAAAGAGTATGCTAGAAGACTTCATAAGACACACGGAAGATAAAGAAGCACTATGAAGATTCAAGGGACTTCCCAGGCGGTACAGTGATGAGAAACCCTCCTGCCAATCTAGGGGAAGTGGGTTTGACTCCTGGCCTGGAGGATCTTACATGCCGCAGTGCCATGCACCACCACTACTGATCCCATGTGTTGCAACCACTGCAGTCTAGTGCCTAGAGCCTGTGCTCTATAACAAGAGAAGCCACTACGATGAGAAGGCTTCCACCACAACAAAGAGGAGCCCTCCTCACTGCAACTAGGGAAAAGTCCACACACAGCAATGAAGACCCAGCACAGCCAAAAATGGATAAATGTATATATATGGTGTATGTGTGTATATATATATATATATATATGTATGTGTACATAGGTGTTGCTGCTGCTAAGTCACTTCAGTTGTGTCCGACTCTGTGTGACCCCATAGACAGCAGCCCACCAGGCTCCCCCGTCCCTGGGATTCTCCAGGCAAGAACATTGGAATGGGTTGCCATTTCCTTCTCCAGTGCATGAAAGTGAAAAGTGAAAGTGAAGTTGCTCAGTCATGCCCGACTCTTAGCGACCCCATGGACTGCAGTCTACTAGGCTCCTCTGTCCATGGGATTTTCCAGGCAAGAGTACTGGAGTGGGGTGCCATTGCCTTCTCCTGTACATAGGTGTATGTATATATAAATGAATATACGTGTGTGTGTGTGTATATATATATAATCCCAATAACTTCAAAGTCTACAATTTAAAATACTTAAAAAAACAATTTTAAGGACCTGACACTTCAGTGACATTTTCATGGCTCCAGTGGTCTGGAGTGTGCTGGACTATCCCCTCCAAAGTAAAAGACACGTCTTGTACCTTCTACCACAAAGGAGGAGATATAGTGCCTTCTTTAGGTTCTGGGGGCACAGTAGGTATCTTTGGGTTCTGGGGGCAGTATGTTATACACCTAGGAATACCCCTAGCTTTGAATAGGGCCCAGAGCAGGAAAGAGCACTTCAATAGGTCAAGGTTATGGTGCCAGCAACCTTGTCATTGGGCCAAATGGTTGACACCTAACTACATTGGAAATGTCAGTCATGGGGCTCACGAAATATAAATTGGGGCCAGACCAGCAGCAGTCTGTCAAAATGGTTCATCTGTGATCAAGCCAGAGTGTAACCAGAGGGCATGAGCACACAGCATTGTCACTCTGTAGAGTTCACAGGTGTTGCTGCTTCAGCTCACATGTATAACCTTATTAGGGATCTTCCATCAGCTGAGGGAGAATGAAAAAGTCTGAGCTTCCTTTGTCAACAGTTAGTCTTGGTCACGTGTGCAAGCTAAAAATAAACAGCAGTTGCATTATAGCTACAATCGGAGTTGCCCTTGAGAGATGGTGGAGAAGAAAAATCTTCCCAATGGAAAAAGGTGTTAGAGATACATCAAGTAATACACATGGCATAAAAACAGAAGTGGCTCAGCTAGTTTCAAGTATGAGTTCTGTCAAATTAAAGCAGAAATAAGACAAACTACTTCAAAATACAGTTTGATTAATGGATATAATGCAATTCCAGTCAAAATCTGAAAAGATTTTTTTTTTTGTCTTGAAAACTCAATGCATATTGAGTAACCAAGAGAAACTTGACACAAAGAGAGAACAAATACATTATCTGATTTCAAGATTTATTATAGAACCACAATAATGAACCTGCTGGGATGTAGAAACTGAGTGGGGCCCTGTGGGGCTCCCAGGCACTGGGATCTTTTTTGTCTCCCATTCCTTATGGGCAAGACTCCAGCCTCCATGACCTTCCATGAGATCTAAAGGACAGACAGGAACAGTTGCTAATAAAGGGAGGAGCAGCCAAGAAAACACCTGAGGCAAGATTAAAGGAACCAGAGATGCTCATAAAGATTAGGAGACTGACCACCTGAGATTAAAGGAGTGTAGACTCTACACTGTCTCCTCTGGAGGTACGGGTCAGCACTGGACTGCCACAGGGGCATGGGCTCTGAGTGCATCAGACCTGGGTATAGCATAAGTCCCCTTGGGGGAGGTCGCTGTCAACCCCACCATAGAGCCACCAGAACTTACACAGGACTGGGAAACAAATGCTTGGTGAGCACAAACAGAAACTTGTGCACACCAGGATGCAGGAGAAAAGAGCAGTGACCCCACAAGAGACTGACCCAGACTTGCCCCTGAGTGCCCAGGAGTTTCTGGAGGAGGCATCGGTTGGCGGTGGCCTGCTGCAGGGTTGGGGGCACTGAGTGTAGCAGTGCATGCATGGGACCTTTTGAAGAAGGTTGCCATTATCTTCATGACCTCCACCATAGTTTGGCCCCAGGCAAATAACAGGGCTGAAGAATTGATTTTTTATTTTTGGGGGCTCCAAAATCACTGCAGATGTGACTGCAGCCCTGAAATTAAAAGACACTTACTCCTTGGAAGGAAAGTTATGACCAGCTGAAACAGTATATTAAAAAGCAAAGACATTACTTTGCCAACAAAGGTCCATCTAGTCAAGGCTATGGTTTTTTCAGTAGTCAGTCATGTATGGATGTGAGAGTTGGGCTGTGAAGAAAGCTGAGTGCCAAAGAATTGATACTTTTGAACTGTGGTGTTGGAGAAGACTCTTGAGAGTCCCTTGAACTGCAAGGAGATCCAACCAGTCCATCCTAAAGGAGATCAGTCCTGAATGTTCATTGGAAGGACTGATGTTGAAGATGAAACTCCAATACTTTGGCCCCCTAATGAGAAGAGCTGACTCATTTGAAAAGACCCTGATGCTGGGAAAGATTGAAGGCAGGAGGAGAAGGGGATGACAGAGGATGAGATAATTGGATGGCATCACTAACTCAATGGACATGAGTTTGAGTAAACTCTGGGAGTTGGTGATGGACAGGGAGGCCTGTCATACTGCAGTCCAAGGCAAAGAGTCAGACACAAATGAACTGAACTGAACTGAAATAACAGGGAGGGAACACAGCCCCATCCATCAACAGAAAATTGGATTAAAGATTTACTGACATGGCCCTGCCCATCAGAACAGGACCCAATTTCCCCCTCAGTCAGTCTTTCCCATCAGGAAGCTTCCATAAGCCTCTTACCCTTCTCCATCAGAGGACAGACAGACTGAAAACCACAATCACAGGAAACTAATCAATCTGATCACATGGATCACAGCCTTGTCTAACTCAATGAAAGTATGAGCCATGCCGTGTATGGCCACCCAAGACAGATGGGTCATGATGGAGAGTTCTGACAAAACGTGGTCCACTGGAGAAGGGAATGGCAAACCGCTTCAGTATTCTTGCCTTGAGAACCCCATGAACAGTATGAAAAGGCAAAAAGATAAGACACTGAAAGATGAAATCCCAAGGTTGGTAGGTGCTCAATATGCTACTGGAGATCAGAGGAGGAATAACTCCAGAAAGAATGAAGAGATAGAACCAAAGCAAAAACAACACCCAGTTGTGGATGTAACCTGGGATGTTAGGTCCATGAATCAAGGTGAATTGGAAGTGGTCAAACAGGAGATGGCAAGAGTGAATATCAACATTTTAGGAATCAGTGAACTAAAATGGACTGGAATGGGTGAATTTAACTCAGATGACCATTATATCTACTACTGTGAGCAAGAATCCCTTAGAAGAAATGGAGTAGCCCTCATAGTCAACAAAAGACTCTGAAATACAGTACTTGGATGCAACCTCAAAAACAACAGAATGATCTCTGTTCAATTCCAAGGCAAACCATTCAATATTATCGTAATCCAAGTCAATGCCCCAACCAGTAATACTGAAGAAGCTGAAGTTGAATGATTCTATGAAGACCTAGAAGACCTTCTAGAACTAACACCCAAAAAAGATGTCCTTCTCATTATAGGAGACTGGAATGCAAAAGTAGGAAGTCAAGAGATAACTGGAATAACAGGCAAATTTGGCCTTGGAGTACAGAATGAAGCAGGAAAAAAGCTGGCAGAGTTTTGCTAAGAGAACGCACTGGTCATAGCAAACACCCTCTTCCCACAGCACAAGAGAAGACTCTACACATGGACATCACCAGGTGGTCAATACCAAAATCACACTGATTATATTCGTTGCAGCCAAAGGTGGAGAAGCTCTATACAGTCAGTGAAAACAAGACTGGGAGCTGACTGTGGCTCAGACCATGAACTCCTTATTGCCAAATTCAGACTTAAATTGAAGACAGTAGGGAAAACCACTAGACCATTCAGGTATGACCTAAATCGAATCCCTTATGATTATACAGTGGAAGTGAGAAATAGATTCAAGGGATTAGATCTGATAGACAAAGTGCCTGGAGAACTGTGGATGGAGATTTGTGACATTGTACAGGAGACAGGGATCAAGACCATCCCCAAGGAAAAGAAATGCAAAAGGCAAAATGCTGAGGAGGCCTTATAAATAGCTGTGAATAGAAGAGAATCGAGAGGCAAAGGGTCAGATCCCATCCCTGTTTTAACCAGCTCAGGTCGGCAGTGAGGGAAAGCCTGTGGGGATGCCTTCTAGCTGAGCCCACGGGTGGGCCAGGCACATGGCATTAGGCCCACAATCATGCTCAAAGCCAGTGATATTTCCCATAGAACCTCTTCCCCCCTCCTCCCTGGCATGTCTCATCAGCCTTCCCCCAGTCCCTTCCGTCTCTGTGCTGTTCTTCATATTGGCCGAAGGTGGCCAGTCCCTTGTGTGGCTCCATTTCTGCCACTGGAAAGCATCTTTGGGAATGTAAAGGATTCTGTTCCCTCAGTGAAGAGGCTGTGCTTAGCAGAGATAGATATTTGATGTTTTGCTGAGATAGGTTAACCAGACTTCTAAGGAAACTGAGTGGCTTAATCATAGTGCAGAGAAATTACCTCTTGTTTTCTCTTCTTCCTGGGCCAACAGGAAACCCTGACTACTCCACCCTTCCCAGTGGTTATCGGCAGCAAACACTGATGTGGATTCATAGGTAGGGGAAGTACAGAAAACAGGTGAAAAAGAACATGCCATGAGGGGTTAAAATATCTCCATCAGTGGAAAGCATTGGAAATTGGAAAATAAAAGAGAAAGAGCAGGAAGCCTTGGTTGCTTTATGTTTATTCAAAGTGAGAGAACTGAAGCTATTGCTTCTCTAGGGATAAGATGGAGAAAACTTCCTGGAAAAGTACCGAATTATCCAGGCTCATGTTTGCCAACTCCTAAATAACTTCCTATCTCCACCCCTCCTGAACTAACTTGTAGTTATCTGAGCATTTGTTTTCTTCAGTATGTGATGCTGTTCTCTCTTCCAGGAATGACTTTTTAAAATTCCCTGTTCCCCTAATGACCTCAAGTACTTCTGCCTCTTATAACTGTTTCATTATTAACTTCAGCCTCCATTACAGTGACTGATGCACTTACCATCTATAGGCATCTTGTAAATTGCTTGTTGAATGAATGATGGATATTCAGAAGTTTCTTGATGCATACAGAGATTGTGCTAAGTCAATTCAGTCATGTCTGACTCTTTGCCACCCGATGGACTGTAGCCTGCCAGGCTTCTCTGTCCATGGGATTTCCCAGAGAAGAATACTGGAGTGTGTTGCCGTTTCCTTCTCCAGGGGATCGTCCCACTCAGGGATCAAACTTGTGTCCCTTACATCTCCTGCATTGGCAAGCAGGTTCTTTATCACCAGTGCCCCCTGGGAAGTCTAAAGAAAAAAATTGGGAAAATGGGATCCTCTGGACCAGCTACCCTGTCAGCTTCCTGGTGTCCCCAAAGTGCAGCAGGTGCTCAAAGTGTGCTCAGAGTCACTCAGTCGTGTCCGACTCTTTGCAACCCCATGGGCTATAGCTTGCCAGGCTCCTCTGTCCATGGGATTCTCCAGGCAAGAATACTGGAGTGGGTAGCCATTCCCTTCTCCAGGGGATCCTCCCAACCCAGGGACTGAACCAAAGTCTCCTGCATTGCAGACAGATTCTTTACCATCTGAGCCACCAGGGAAGCCACAGTGGGGTTGAGTCTTGAGAATTAATTATCCCAGAAAGTGATATAAGCTAAGAAAGGAAATATGTCAGACAAAAGGTTAGACATAGTCTTGGAGGATAATTGCATTCAGGGTGACAGAGGAGAGCTTGAGCTGGCAGAGGCTTGGGCAGGGAGTTGGGGAGCAGGGTGGCAGTGACTGGAGATTGTGCTCTGCCCGAGAGTCTGGTAGAGGATAAGAAGGTGGGGCTGACATTCAGCCCTCTTTCAGCTGGTCAAGAGGTCAAACTGTGTGCCACAGAGGGGTGCCTGTGACAGCTTTGAGAATGGGACATCTTTTCTAAAGGACCCCTTGGAGTAGCTGAGTTTTTGTGATTTGCACAAAGTCCCAAGTTAGCCTTGGCCCTGGAGGGGCCACAGTTTGATACTTTTAATGCCGATGTTGTTAAAAAAAAAAAAAAAAAAAAAAAACCCTTGCCCCTTTTCAAATAAGTGTCACCACCAGAAACAGTATGGGACCACAGACTCTCCTGGGTGTTCTCTTCTTCTCTGTGTTATTGAGGGATGAAGAGTTACTTGGTGGGTGAAGAAAAAGGGACAGATTCTCCATAGTGGGCTAGGTGATGGCATTCTACAAATCTTTTCTCCCATCCCTCTGTCATGGGTAGGTGTTAAAAGCATTACGTGAAGAAGTTGTTGGACTCTCATTGGAGATCATTAAAAGGAGCACAGATTGTCATCTTTTCTAAGATCATTTCCATAAGGCTGCTGCTGCTAAGTTGCGTCAGTCGTGTCCTACTCTGTGCGACCCCAGAGACGGCAGCCCTCCAGGCTTCCCCGTCCCTGGGATTCTCCAAGCAAGATCATTGGAGTGGGTTGCCATTTCCTTCTCCAATGCATGAAAGTGAAAAGTGAAAGGGAAGTCGCTCAGTCGTGTCCGACTCTATTGACCCCATGGACTGCAGCCCACCAGGCTCCTCCGTCCATGGGATTTTCCAGGCAAAAGTACTGGAGTGGGGTGCCACTGACTTTAAAGGAATACACTGACCACTTCGTATCTCTTACAACCTTGTGTTGTTATCTGATTCTAGGATTTCAAATTTACATGTACTGAATATTCATATATTCATCAGCTTTGATTATTCTGGGGCAGAGTATGTATATTGGTTGGGTTAGTGACCCATTCATAATCACTTTTGATTTCAAGTTCTTATTAAGATAATCACAGACTCTGCTTGATTAATCCCTTTTTTGACATTATTGCTCTTGGCGTTTACTCCTACATGGGAGTTAATGCAAGGATGCTTTTCTCATGCAAAACAGTGTTTCCCCTGCCCTTTCCCCTGCCATTTCATGGGGAAAGAAGGCAAATAAGATGCAGTAGATGAGCACACCAGGTAGGTGTCATTCATTCACCAAATATTTATTGAGAGCAATTATTACAATACTAAAGAGAAGGAAATGGCAACCCACCCTAGTATTCTTGCCTAGAGAATCCCATGGACAGAAGAGCCTGGTGGGCTGCCGTCTATGGGGTCACACAGAGTTGGGCACGACTGAAGTGACTTAGCAGCAGCAGTGGCATTACAGTACTAGGGCTTCCCTGGTGGCTTAGACGGTAGAGTCTGCTGCAGTGCGGGACCCCTGGGTTTGATCTCTGGGTTGGGAAGATCCTTTGGAGGAGGGCACGGCAACCCACTCCAGTATTCTTGCCTAGAGAATCCCCATGGATAGAGGAGCCGAGAATCCCCATGGATAGAGGAGCCTGGCGGGCTATAGTCCATGGCATCGCAAAGAGTCAGACACAACAGAGCAACTAAGCACATTACGGTACTAGGTTAGGTGCCTTGGTTTCAAATCCTATTAACAGCTCAGTCTCTTACAGCCATGTGACCTAGCCTGACTAACCATCCAGTTTTCCCAGGACTGTTCTGTTTTGGGCTTCCCAGTTGGTGCAGTGGTAAAAAATCTGCCTGCCTATGCAGGAGACACAGGAGACATGGGTTCAACCCCCGGGTTGGGAAGATTCCCCTGGAGAAGGAAATGGTAACCCACTCCAGTTTTCTTGCCTGGAGAGTCCCATGGATGGAGGAGCTTGGCCAGCTACAGTTCATAGGGTTGCAGAGTCAGACATGACTGAGCTGGCGTGCATGTCCTGGTTTCAGTGCTGGAAGTCCTGCATGCCAGGAAACCTCTGAATCCTGGGTACGCTGGGACAGTTGGTCACCCTGACTAAGTCACTTGCACTTATCTATAAAATAGGGATGTTGATTGTTTTTTACATCATGACTTTGGTGTGAGGGTCAAATGAGATAATGCAAAAGATCTTTGTAAATTGTTAACTGTCATATAACTGCTTTACCTCAAGAAAACAAGAAAAATCTCTACTTAACCCTCACCTAAGACAACTAAAGAGAGAACAAAAACCTAAAGTTAGTAGAAGGGAAGAAGCCATAAAGCAGAAATTAATGAAATAGAGATGGAGAAAGCAATAGAAAAGATCAGTGAAACTAAAAACAAGTTCTTTGAAAAGATAAGCAAAATTGATAAGCCTTTAGCCAAACTAATCAACAACAAAAAAATTCATGTATTCAAACGAATAAAAATAGAAATGAAAAAGGAGAAGTTGCAATTGACATCACACAAAAGCAAAAGATCATAAGAGACTACTACAAGCATGCTTTTTTTCATCCCAGGTACTTGTAGCAAAGGACTTGGATCTAGAACTGGATTGTCACACTAGGGGTGAGGCAAGTTCTGAGGGCAGGGGGGACCCCAGACTCATCAGGTACTGGGATACGTTTCCATCTGACCACAGAGTTTGGTGCCCAAGGGCTATGGCAATACTACATCAGAGTCCCGTAGGCAAATTGTAAAGAGGCCCCCCCCAAATTGGCAATGGGTTCTGGTTGTTCTCCAGGGCATCTGTCTGAAAGTAGGTTTCAGGCAACAGCTATGCGGCAAGGAGTTTGAGGATCTCCCCATGGGAGGAAACTGGCCAGAGTTGCCCAGGTGGCCTAGTAGAGGGACCTGGGGGTATTGGGTGAGTACCTACAACATGAACAGGACCAAAGGGGCACCAAAGGCAGCTGTATTATCAGATGAAGATCCAAGGCTGGGGATGGACCCAGGATAGTGAGGATGACTCGGAGGCTGGGGTCATAGAGTGTGGGAGTTAGAAGGAATATGGACTTTACTATTCTGCTGGGGACAGAGTTCTTCATGATTTTACTATCTTTTCAGAGTTTGATATTCCAGACTAGCTAACCTACGTACTCCCAACTTTGTCCTTATTCATATCAGTCTCTTTTTATATAGTCTTCTCATCACCTTTGATCTTATTTTTTATTTTATTTTTTTAAATAAACATAGGTCATTAAGGTAAGTATTTAATTAATTAATTAATTAATTTTTGCTGCCCTGGGTCCTCGTTGAGGCACAAGGGTGTTTCTAGTTTTGGCAGTCAGACTTAATTTCGGCATACACACTTTTAGCTGTGGCATGTGGGATCTAGTTCCTTGACCAGGAATTGAACTTGGGTCCCCTGCATTGGAAGCACAGAGTCAGCACCAGAGCTGATTTTTTTTTAATGATATTCAACACATTTTCAATAAGTGCTTGTTCTGTACCAGATCTTGGGATTGATTAGCAAGCACCTGCCTTGTGCTTCGTCGTGGGCACTGAGTCCCTGTGCAGCAGGTGTTATTCTGTCCATTTTCCTCACAAGGAAGTGAGGTTCAGAGAGGTCCGCTAACAAGTTTGCACTGTATATCTGGACATTGGCATTTGAACTCAGTTCTGCTTTACTTAAAGCCATGGTCAATTCCACTAGAAGGATCTGGCATCTTAACTTGAGCCCTCAGAGATTTAATTCAAGTGCCACTCCTTCATCCCTTCTCACTTTGCATTACCGGTCTTTTTTAGAAGCATCATCTTGTCTCTCTCCCTTTCCTAACCCAGCATGACTGCGAGCTTCTCACTCTGACCCAAATCACCATTGGTTTGGAAAGTACCTCAAGTTAGTGTTGGTCACATCCCGGGTCTGCGAACTGTTTGTTATGGGTCCACAAAGATAAAGTACTTGGGCCAGAATGTAAATCAGCTACATCACTAAGCACACTGTTTATTTCAATTGCCGCTTTCAACATTTTTCCTAAAGCAAGACTTTCTTGATGAACTGAGAAGTGCCTAGGGTTTATTTTCTGGCACAAGTTCCTTATCTCAAAGCGGATCAGTAAAAACAGTGGATCAGTAAAAACAGTGGGAAGACAGACATTGATCCAGAAGTTGGCCCTGGTCCAAAGACAACACTTTGAGTAATGCTGCTGCAGCTAACATCACGTCTCCTTCTCCCTCACCGCTGTCAACTTTGGATTATTGCAACAGTCCCGGATGGTCTCCTGCCATTTCCAAATCTGTTTGTGACACTAGCCTACTTAAAACCCTTCAGTAGCTCCCACCATCTGCTGATAAAGCCCAAACTCCTCTCCAAATTCCAGTCCAAGAGCTCTTTGTGACCTGGGAAGCTGGAGTACTCTGGCCAGCTTCCTCTCTTTTCCTCCCTTGCTCACTGGGCTCCAGCTTTACTGGCTGGTCTGCAGTTCCCCTGGCTCAGTGGTAAACATCTGCCTGCCAGTGCAGGGGACGTGGGTTCAATCCCTGGGTCCAGAAGATCCCCTGGAGAAGGGCATGGGAACCTCTTCCAGTATTCGTGCCTGGGAAATCCCATGGACAGAGGAGCCTGGAGGGCTACAGTCCATAGCATTGAAAAGAGTTGGACACCACTGAGTGACTGAGCATATGCACTGAAGCTCCCCAGACGGGCCATTTGCTCACCTCACCCTTTTGTCTGTGTTGCTCTGTCTACCTCTGTTGTCGTCCCTTTCCCTCTTTTCCTTGTCACACAGGAACACATTTTCTCCTTGACAATAGCCACAAGGAACTTGAAAGACCATGTGGGAACAGGGGCAGGATTGGATAGATTATTGTTTCAACTTTTGGATTTGAATAGGTGGAGAGGGTAGGGATGGCAGGAGATACTGAGAATGCAGGATGGATTAGGGAGATGTCCTAGAAGGCTGTAGCAGCACAAGAGGTGATAATTGCCTGAGAGTCTGAGAGTTGGGCACGGAAAATAAGGAAATGGAATGGAGACAGGGCTTCCAACAAAACTAGGTGCTCACTGTGGATACCTCACAGGAAGAGGGGTTATATTTCGCAAAGAGGTAATGTGACATGTTTAACAAAGACAATTCCTACAGAGAAAGTCCCCTGGGTGCTCTGAAAGTGGCCGCACAACTCAGGAGGACTTCTTTTCTTTAGTCATCAGAAGTATTTATAACTCTGAAAGCCTTTAAAGCAAGGAATGGCTTCTGGCAGCCAGGGGAATGGTGATGGGTTTGGCAGGCTTGTAGAGGAAGCAGTCACTGTACCCAGACCCTAGTTCTATGCCCCCAGACCGTGGTGGCTGTGGACGGCAAGGATTCAAGAGTTGAAGAGGCCTGGCTCCTCTCCTTCACCCAAGGGCAGGCAGGGTGGGTGAGGGCCACATCTTCTCCCTGGTCTCTGTTAGTTTCTGATAAGCAAAACCTTCAGTGGGAAGAAATCATTCCCCTCTTTTTACTGACTCAGAGAGTGAAATGTCTGTCTTGTTCCCACTTCCAGAAGGCTAAGATTTATGACGATCTGCAAATTGCCTCCTATAAGAAGACATGATATAAAAGGATTAACTGCCTAGCAGGTGTTTTGGTCTGATGCTGGTTCTAGAAAGACATGAATAGGAGTATGCCCATTTTATGTTATCTGCATGCTCCATGAAGATTGACTTATTCATCCTCATTGCCTGCTTGTGATGATTGTTATCCTCTTCTTTCAGCCTAGGAATTGAGACAAAGTGGGGCACGAGGGGCCTTGCCCAAGGCTACGCAGCTGGTAGAGGCAGAAATCGGGGCTCTGCTGACCAGCTCACCGGCAGGCTTCCTCTATCAGGGAGGGAGATGCCCTGGGCCACTGTCAAGATAGCTGGCATTGACTAAAGAGAGTTGCTTGAAGCCCCAAACCTCAGGAAGACAAAAATCCAGCAAAACAGATTGATTGTGGGTCCAGTCAATGAAAATGTGTGATAAGGCAGAGAGCAGCTGGGTTGATGGAGTAGGAAATGGCAACTCACTCCAGTATTCTTGCCTGGAGAATCCCAGGGACAGGGGAGCCTGGTGGGCTGCTGTCTATGGGGTTGCACAGAGTCTGACACGACTGAAGTGACTTAGCAGCAGCAGCAGCAGCAGCTGGGTTGAAGATCGCCTTCCAGGGCTCTCTGACAGCCACAAAACAACAGTCCAATGAATGGTGCTGATGACCTCATAAGGGAATGCTTAAACAACTTGTATATGAATGCAGAAATGGTTGCAAAGAGTTGCAATGATTTTCACACTATTGTTTTATATCTGTGCAGTGCTCTTCAACTCTGAAAGCACTCTCACATGTACGATGATTTTTTCATGATACTTTTTTCAAGGCGGGAGTTTGGAATTCCTGCTAAAATGTCTCTTAAATACACAATGACTCCACAACCGCAATCTAACTTATCTCCCCAGTTATCTTGAGCTTTCCCTGTGCTCGAGCTCAGTTGATCAATTGTGTCCGACTCTTTGTGACCGCCTGTCAGGCTCCTCTGTCCATGGGATTATCCCAGCAAGATTACTGGAGGGGGTAGCCATGCCTTCCTCCAAGGGATCTTTCTGACCCAGGGATTGAACCCGTGTCTCCTGTTGGTAGATATTATGTGATGAATTGTGTTTCTCCACAAACTTTATACTGAAACTAACTTCAGCACCTCAGACTGAGACTGTATTTGCAGATAGGGTCTTTCAAGGTATGATTAAGTTAAGATGAGGCTCTTAGGGTTGGTCCTAATCCAATCTCATTAGTGTTCTTCTAAGAGGAAATTTGGACACAGGAAGAGACACCAGAGGTCAGCACATGGAGGGAAGACCATCTGCAAACCAAAGAGAGATGCCCCAGAAGAAACTGAATCAGTTGTCACCTTGGTCTTGGACTTCCAGCTTCCAGAACTGAGAAGATTAACTTCTGTTGTTTAAGTTACCCAGGCTATGGTATTTTATTATGGTATCCTAGCAAACTATTATGACATGCTATTTTGAAACATCCTTAAACGTTTTAGAAGTACTTATTTTCCAAACCAGAAAATATCTATATTAATCAGAAAACTTTCATATTGTCTCATCAATACATGAGAAATGGCTCACACTGAGCCTTCACCATGTGCCAGGCACCGTTGTAAATGTTCTATTTCATTTTATCCTCATGAAAGCCCTCCAAAGAAATAAGTAAGGGGGACTTATGTGGTGGTCCAATGGTTAAAATTCCACACTCCCAATGCAGGGGACGCAGGTTTGATCCCTGCTCAGGGATCTAGATCCTACATGCCACAATTAAAAGATGCCTTGTGCTGCAACCTGGTGGCTCAGAGGGTAAAGCGTCTGCCTGCAATGCAGGAGACCTGGGTTCGATCCCTGGGTCAGGAAGATCCCCTGGAGAAGGAAATGGCAACCCACTCCAGTACTTTTGCCTGGAAAATCCCATGGACAGAGAAGCCTGGAAGACTACAGTCCATGGGATCGAAAAGAGCTGGACATGACTGAGTGACTTTACTTACTTTGTGCCGCAACTAAGACCTGGCAGCCAAATAAATACATAGTAAAAAGAGGGAGACAAAAGCGAGGGAGGAGGAGCAGTTCTTCCTTACAGTAGAATTTCAGTTAATACATGTAGAAGGAATACAGAAAACAGAAGATAGCTGTTGAGCAAACACCACAGTAATAATCATTGCAGGTTAGAGCTGTTGACAGGCACATAATTAGTGGGTGAAAGTATGGTCAGAAATGAGATATTGGTTTTTTTTTAATTAAAAAAGGGAAAAATAGTAACTTTACAGTGGAGACATCCCCCCCACACTACTTTATTCACATAATGGAAGTTAACCTCCCCAGTAATAATAGAACAACACCATATATTCCCACATATGATGTACTGAGGACACAATATCATATCCTTGCCTGAAAGTGCATCCTTTCCATTTACTTATGAGAAAACGTGAGACACATATTGTGAATAACTGGCCTGGACTTTCCAGAAGCATCTTGGATTGGAGGTGATGAAGAAGACATGGTACCTAGTTGCAATGTGAAATTCTAGATTGGATCCTGGGCCAGAAAATCAAAAATAGTGGGGAAACTGGTGAAATACAAATGAAGTTGTAGCTTTAGCTAATGCTATTGTATAATACCAATGTCAGATCCCTAGTTTTGATAACTGAACCACATTTTTGTAAGATGTAGTTAGCTACCACCAGGAAGCTGGGTATAGAGAATCTTTCTACAATTTTTGCCATTTTTTAAAGTCATTTCAAGTTCAGTTCAGTTGCTCAGTTGTGTTTAACTCTTTGCAACCCCATGGACTATAGCACTCCAGGCTTCCCTGTCTATCACCAACTTCTGGAGTTTGCTCAAACTCATGTCCATCGAGTCGGTGATGCCATTCAACCATCTCATCCTCTGTTGTCTCCTTCTCCTTGTCTTCAATCTTTCCCAGCATCAGAGTCTTTTCCAATGAGTCAGTTCTTTGCATCAGGTGGACAAAGTATTGGAGCTTCAGCTTCAGCATCAGTCCTTCCAATGAATATTCAGGACTGATTTTCTTTAGGATTGACTGGTTGGATGTCCTTGCAGTCCAAGGGACTCTTGAGAATCTTCTCCAACACCAGAGTTCAAAAGCACCAGCTCAACTTTCTTTATGGTCCAACTCTTACATCCACACATGGCTACTGGAAAAACCATAGCTTTGACTAGATGGACCTTTGTCAGCAAAGTAAAGTCTCTGCTTTTTAATATGCTGTCTAGGGTTATCATAGATTTTCTTCCAAGGAGCAAGTGTCTTTAAGTAAAATATTAATAAAAACAAATATTCTGAAGCAGGTGCTATCATTATTATTAGCAGGTGAAGTAACTCACTCCGGGTTACCCAGCTTGTTCAGGCTGAGGCAAAGATGTGTATCCAGGTTGTCTGAGTCTTGAGGTTATGAAGAATCCTGTGATATATCCCCTTAGTACCTGGAGGAGACAATGAAGTTTTAGCTCAGCTTTAATTTTTCATATATTTCTGGACTTCCCTTGTGGCATGGTAGACAAGAATCTGCCTGCCAATGCAGGGGACACCAGTTAGAT
Organism: Bos indicus; assembly: GCF_029378745.1. Lineage (NCBI taxonomy): Eukaryota > Metazoa > Chordata > Mammalia > Artiodactyla > Bovidae > Bos > Bos indicus. The sequence continues at coordinate 42,399,697 of NC_091762.1, read as the reverse complement.
CCCTGGTCCGGGAAGATTCCACATGTCATGGAGCAGCCAAGACCACATACCACAACTACTGAGCCCAAGTCTAGAACCTGTGCTCCATGACAAGAGAAGCCACCGCAATAAGAACCTTGTGCGCTGCAATGAAGAGTAGCGCCCATTCACCATAATTAGAGAAAGCTTTTGCCAAAAAAAAAAAAAAACACAACGAAGACCCAGCTCAGCCAAAAATAAATAAAAAGAAGACAATAAAAAAATTTCTTTCATGATATTCTCAAAAAGGCTTTTTTCTAAATCACCCTATCTCCTATTAGTCCTCATTGCTAAGTTGCTTCAGTCGTGTCTGACTCTGTGTGACCCCATAGATGGCAGCCCAACAGGCTCCCCCATCCCTGGGGTTCTCCAGGCAAGAACACTGGAGTGGGTTGCCATTTCCTTCTCCAGTGAGTGAGAGAAGCATGAAAGTGAAAAGTGAAAGTGGAGTTGCCCAGTCGTGTCCGACTCTTAGTGATCCAATGGACTGCAGCCTACCAGGCTCCTCCGCCCATGGGATTTTCCAGGCAAGAGTACTGGAGTGGGTTGCCATTGCCTTCTCTGATTAGTCCTCATTAAGGAGGCATAATTTTTGAGTTGGAAGAAATCAAAAGCTGAGTAGGGCATTGTACAGGGTACCATTACACACCCACACCCACACATACTCACTAAGTAACAGACCTCTTTGCTTCCCTCAGAGAATTTACAAATAGCTGAGACATGAAAACTAATGGAGCAGAAAATAAGCACGAACTAAGTAGTATAGAGTGTGTGAGTCTTGGGAGGTCAGAGGGGGAAATACATTTCAGTCTGCTATGATTGAGGAAGGAAGAGGTGACATTGAATTTGGGCCCTCTAGAATGAGGATTGCGAAACAACGCACATGCCGTGGAGGGAGGAGTTGTTGTGGAGGAATGACTTGATAAAAAATAGCTGGAGGTGGGAAAGCCCAAAGACTTCCCCAGTGGCTCAGCAGTAAAGAATCCACCCGCCAAGGCAGGAGACGTAGGAGACCCAGGTTTGATCCCTGGGTCGGGAAGATCCACTGGAGAAGGACATGGCAGCCCACTCCAGTATTCTTGCCTAGAGAATCCCTTGAACAGAGGAGCCTGGCGGGCTACAGTCCAGGGGGTTGCAAAGGTTCGGACAGGGCTAAGCATTTGAGCAGGAGCAAGCAGGGATCCTAATCTCCTGCCTTCAGAGACCGTGCAAATGCATGGATAAGCCCCAAATAAGACAGAGAATGGTGAGTGTTCTGGGAAGGCCTGCTCCACCTAAAGGCACTTTGGATTAAAATAAAATAACAAAAGCAAACACTGCTCTAGGCAAACACATCTCTGCTGACCAGATTCCGCCCAAGGGCAGCTGATTCGAGCCTGCTTTCTGATGCAAGCGAAAGCGTTCCTGGCTACTGTGATAGAGGACATAACTCATCAAGAGATAGGGGAATTATTTGTACTAATAATTCTGTCTGTTCCTCAAAGCTGTGTGTAGCCAGGTGGGTCAATTGTGGGATGCTCAGGGTTTCAGTAAGTGCTAGGCTTGCGGTTTTACTGTTGCTAGGACACTACTGCCACCTAGTGGCCAGCTGGGGCTGTGCCAGCACCGACAAAAAGCAACAGGTTTGCTTTCTATATATGGTGCTTTCCTCTTCCAAATGTTTGTCCTGTGACTCATGCTAAAAAATATCCAGATAAGCTCATAATCCTTTAATAGTGTAAGCTTTCACTCATGGTGAGGGTTGTTATTGCCATATAATCAATACTGTGATAATGAGGCTTGTGATTTTTTATTTGGTGTCCGGTCAGTAAGTTTTCTCTGCCACTGATGTGCACATGTATGAATGGTATCTCTTAGGCATAGCTGTAGAAGTTTAACAAATGTATGATCATCTCTGTTGAAGGGATTATATTTGAGGACTCATGAAAAAAAAACACTGAAGACAAAATCAAGAGATTTATGTATATTTGTTAGTTGCATGGCTTTGAGCCACTGGGCTTGAAAAGGTTCAGCAGTTCTCTTAACCGAATCCCATGGTGGGGGTTGGGGTGGGGGGCATGCTTGGAGGAGTTTCAGGGGTTTGAAAGTCCTGAAGGATCTTCATCTGGGGAGGGGGTGGTTAGAGTGAGTAGAAGAGGGGGCAAGGTGAGATCCTGCCTGTTCCAACTAGAACAGCTCCACTATTAAAAAAAATGTTAAAAATAGGTGATCCAAGGACATTATTCAAAATCCAAGAGGTACAAAAGAATATGCAGGCAAAAGTCTCCTTACTGCTCTGTCCCTATTCCCCACGTTGTGGGAAACCAAGGTCACTGTTTCTTATCTTTCTAAAGATGACGCACCCCTGCCCTTGTTGTCTCACCTCCTTTCTTTCTTTTTCATTTTTATTAATTTTTTTTTCTTTTTATTCAGGCTGCACTGCACAGCATGCAGGATCTTAGTTCAGGAATCTTAGACCAGGGATGGAACCATGACTCCTGAATTGGAATGGTGGAGTCTTAACCACTGGATCTCCAGGAAAGTTCTTCCCTCCCTTTCTTTCACTAACACAAATAGCAATACAGCTTTCACACCGTTCCTTGGTGCTGCTTATCTATTTTATATGTTGGACTTTCATGCAAAATTTCACTTATATTTCCTGAGACTGAGACTATCTATCCATAAAATATTTAACTAGCTTATCCATAAATCTCCTTTTTCACTAGGGAATTTCATGATGCTTAAACCTATATTTTTTATTTGCTACAAAATGAATGATTCATAGACTTGTAGCTGTGCAGAAACCAAGAAATCTCTTGAACTTTCTCTTGGTGTCAGGCCTCTGAGAGACAAGAGGAAAGAGACCTCCAGGAAAGTGCCTGGTTCGGTGTTTTCAGTTCTAAGGATGTTTGACTGCTGTGACCACAGAGGTGATTCACAGTTAGCAAGGCATGGGGGGAGCAGAGCAAAGATGCTACTCAGACTCTGGGAACATCACCAGCAGTAAAAACAATCTGAAGGATTGAGAAGGACAGAGCCAAAGGAGGACCAGTCAGTGCGGAAATCTTGCTAAGGTTAACTGGAGATGAACTCCTCATTCTATAGATCCACTATGATAAAGTCTCTTCTTCCTTCACATAGAATCAGATTCTCCTTAGAGAATGGCTCTCAGTTCTTATTGCATGTGAGAATCACCTGGGAGCTTGCTTCGTGCCCACAGTCAGGGTCCACCTGCAGGGATTCTGATTTAATCTGCAGTATGTGGGGCCTATGGTCTGGTATATTTGAAAAGCTAGGATAGAAGTCCCTAACCTTCTTGGCACCAGAGACCGGTTTAGTGGAAGACAATTTTTCCACAGACTGGTGAGGTATTGGGAGGTTAGGGGATAATTCAAGTGCTTTCGGAGAAGGCAATGGCACCCCACTCCAGTGTTCTTGCCTGGAGAATCCCAGGGATGGGGGAGCCTGGTGGGCTGCCGTCTATGGGGTCGCACAGAGTCGGACACGACTGAAGTGACTTAGCAGCAGCAAGTGCTTTCCATTTACTGTGCACTTTATTTCTATTGCCATTACATCAGCTCTACCTCAGGCCATCAGGCATCAGATCCCGGAAACTGGGGACCTCTGCCGGAGGTGATTCTAGAGGCAGCCAGGTGACAGCAGAGCTGAGGATTATCTGTGAAGGCCAGTGATTCAGTTCCTTCCTCTTCCAACAGGTGGTTGCTCTGGGCAAATGGCCAGATTCCTTCTTGAATTCCTTCCCTTCCTCGCCTCTTTTTTTTTTTTTTTTAAGTACACTCCATATTTTATAGATTTTATTAGTTTTTTTCCTGATGTCCTTTTTCTTTCTTTTTTTTAAATTATGAAATTATGATAACACATTTACAGGAGTCTTGGAAAATACAGGGCAATGTTACATATAGCTCCACTGTATATTATAATGATTTTTTCAAATAAATTAAGATTTTTAGTTAGAATGTCAGTATCTAACTCTTAAAAATTAATAGAATGAATATATAGAAAAGTAGGATATAGTAGACCTGAAAATCACCAATTCAATGTAATTAAGATTTATACAATTTTCACACAAAAGTAGGATACAAATTCCACTCAAGTTCCCATAGACTATAAAGTAGGAGACACTTCACCCTCTCCTCTTTCTATAGCATTGCCACTGTCCTGACTGCTGTTTTTTGATACTTATCAGTCTCCTGGCCATATAAAATCACTTGCATAGATTCGGCTACAGAAGACTTTACCTGAGTGCTCTTGTTACTGAGTCCAAGCTCAGTCAGCTTGTCCCTTGACCAGCCAATTAACCCGAGAGACAAGGTGTTAAGGCAGGGAATGTAACTATTCAGAACGCCAGCTGACTGAGAAGACCACTGTTGACTGAGAAGCCAGCAGACTAAAGTCTCAAAATAATCCGTCTTCTCAGGGGTCTAGATGCCAGGTTCTTTTATAGGACAGAGAGGGGGAGGAGTTGAACAAGTAAAGACCATTACTTTGCAAATATCTCCTGGAATGGCTGACCTCAGGGAGCTGCTATGCTATGTTGAGTTGCTGTATCGTGTCCAACTCTTTGTGATCCCATGGACTGTAGCCTGCCAGGCTTCTCTATCCATGGAATTCTCCAGGCAAGAATGCTAGAGTGGGTGGCCATGCCCTCCTCCAGAGGATCTTCCCAACCCAGGAATCAAACCCAGGTCTACCTGCATTGGCAGGCTGGTTCTTTACCAGCTGAGCTGCAAAGGAAGCCCTGCTTCAGGGAGGGGATATGTTACTTTCTTCAGGCAGAGGGGCAGGGTTCCCTGAGGCAGGTTGAATTTTGTTGTTCAGTCTCGAAGTCAGCCTTGTCTGACTCTTTGTGACCCCATGGACTGTAGCACGCTAGGTTTCCCTGTCCTTCACTGTCTCCCAAAGTTTGATCAAACCCCTGTCCGCTGAGTGCAATGATGCCATCCAAACATTTCATCCTCTATTGCCTCCTTCTCTTCCTGCCCTCAATCTTTCCCAGCATCAGGGTCTTTTTTTAATGAGTTGGCTCTTCCCATCAGGTGGCCAAAGTATTGGAGCTTTAGCCTCAGCCTCAGCCCTTCCAGTGAATATTCAGGGTTGGTTTCCTTTAGTATTGACTGGTTTGATCTCCTTGCAGTCCAAGGGACTCTCAAGAGTCTTCTCCAGCACCACAATTTGATAGCAATTCTTGGATGCTCAACCTTCTTTACAGTTCAATTATCACATCTGTATACATGACTACTGGGGAAACCAGGGGCTTCCCTTGTAGCTCAGTTGGGCAAGAATCTGCCTGCAATGCAGGAGGCCCGGGTTTGATTCCTGGGTCGGGAAGATCCCCAGGAGAAGTAAATGGCAACCCACTCCAGTATTCTTGCCTGGAGCATCTCATGGACAGAGGAGCCTGGTGGGCTATAGTCCATGGGGGTTGCAAGAGTCAGACATGAATTAGTGACTAAATCATCATTACTGGAAAAACCATAGCTTGACTATACTGACTTTTGTTGGCAAAGTGATGTCTCTGCTTTTTATGTATGATTATTGTAACAAAAACAATGAAAAACAAACTATAAAATTAAAGAAACACATCCAGCTTGGAGTCAAAATTGGCTCTTCCCTGTGACACTCTGACCTATCAAGTTCTAGGTCAGTGGTTCCTAACAGCGTTGGCACTACCTGGGAAATCCTTAGAAAGTTAAACTCTTCAGCCCATCTCAGACCTACTGAATCAGAAACTGAGGTGTTTTTGAAACTGTTTACCTCAGATTGGAACTTGAATCCATGTGCTGGGACTCAAACCCAGCCAAAACCTATGGTACCTGGTTTCAGGACCTAACGAAGCTCAGGTTCTTGATGTCTCATTGCAGAAAGAATTCAGTGAGAGACAAAGTGATAGGTAAGAAGTGGATTTATTTAGATTTGGAGAGAAGCACACTCCACAGACAGAGTGTGGGCCATTGCAGAGGGTGAGTGTGGCTGAGAAAATGGCGTGTTAGTTTTTATAGGCTGGGTAATTTCATATGCTAATGAGTGGGAGGATTATCTAACTATTTTGGGGAAGGGGTGGAGGTTTCCAGGATTTAGGCCACCGCGCACTCTGGTCTTTTGACAGTGCCTGGGAACTGTCATGACACCTCTGGGTGTCATTTCACTTGCTGATTGAGGATCGAGGTCTAGTCTTGACAGCCATCTTGGTTTGATTCTAATTGGTTTATGTTGTGTCCTTGGGCTACGTCATTCTTTCAAAAGTTGTGCCCCTTTCCCTCCTGATACATTTTGACAATATCAGCAATATGTGCTTTGACAAGCCCTCCAGGTCACCACGGTGTATCTCAAACTTGAGAGCCACTCTTCTAGGGCCAGCTCTGACCAGGACAGGGAATTATTTTGGTAGCCCTGGACTTCTAGCTGGTGGTGTTCAGAATTAATTGTGGGGCTATGACTGTTCTGGGCTTCCTCAGTGGCTCAGTGGTAAAGAATTTGCCTGCAATGCAGGTTCTGCAGGAGACATAGGTTTGATGCAAGGGGGGGCGGGGAAGATCCCCTGCAGAAGGAAATGGCAACCCACTCCAGTATTCTTGCCTGGAAAATGCTATGGACAGTGGAGCCTGGCGGGCTACAGTCCAGAGGGTTGCAAAGAGTCAGACACAAATTGAAGTGACTGAGCATGAACATGGCTGTTCTATCTTGAGGCCTGATGGTGTTATCAAAAGCTCAGCCTCTCTGTACATCGATGCCAAATCAAATCCCAGAGACAGAGTTTTGGGTGAAGTAGAAAAGAACAGCTCTGTTACTTCGCCAGGCAAAAGGAGACACACTAGGCTTCTGCCTTGAAAAACCATGTGTCTCAACTCCAGAGAATTTGGTGAGGGTTTTTATAACCGTGCGTCAAAGGTGGGGTTCCTGACAAGATTAGAGTGGGAGCAGGGCTTGCACTCCCGTATCTCGGGTGTCACTCTCCTAATCTTGATGAGCTTCTCTGTTCCGTTTAATCTTGTGTCAGGTGGTTTCTTGACTGCTCCTCCCTTGAATCTGCCTTTTGGAACTCAGGGAAGGTCATGGAAGCTGGAGTCTTGCCTATGAGAAATGGGGGACAGAAAGGCCCCCACAGGCCCCTGTTCGATTTCTGTGTTCATCTTGGGCACCCACAGGCTAGGCCTGCTGGGGTCTTCCTCTCAAATCCCCATCACTTCCATCCTATGTTAATGCTGGAGAGTCCACCTGGCTTCTTTGTTTCTTTCCACCTCAGCTCTTCACAAGGCTGAGCTCTTTCCAAGCTCAGTCCATGAATCTGAATCCCTGCCACCTCTTCCCCCATTAACTCCTGAACCTCTGAGAGACCTCTCAAATTCCCCTGAGACAGAAATAGATTTTGCTCAAGAGGGCTTCCTGGAAGAGTTTATCTTTATAGTCTGTAGCCTCTCATGAGAGACTGCCCAGCAGAATTGATTCTCCTCTTGTTGGTCTGCTGATGACTCATTTGGTGCCCTGAAGCCTGATTTCTTACCTTATTGGTGCCTACTTTTTCTCTGCAGAGATAGTCAGTATCAGATATGGTCATCAAGTTATGGAGACTGATGTGTGTTTTTGCAGTCCTGGACTTTGAGCATTCCAGAGCGTTGTCCTTCAAAATACTCAGCTGGGGAAGCGACTTATTTATTCTAACAAAGCCGGGTTGTTCAGAATATGCCAGGAAGTGCTCTCCTGGATCTGGTGCAATCCTGAGTCTGATGTTTATGTTCCCCCATCGTCCGGTTTCATCTTCCACCACCATCTCCCAAGTGCCTGTTGCCCCAACCACAGGACTATTTGTTTCTTGAACTCACCCTGCACTTTCATTTTGCTGTGATTTTGTTATTCTTACTCCATTTGGAATATTCCTCCCATTCCTTTATTTGCATATTGATTCTAGTTATCCCCCAACTACCAGATAAATGCTGCTCCAACCAAACTAAGGACTCAGCCTCTTCTCACACTTCAGATATTTCACTTTTTCATGCCAACCTGTGTAAGTACCGCCTTAATGTGTAAGGTTCCTGACTTCAGGGACCACGGAAACCATCCATTTCCCCTTTAGTGCCCAAGAGAGTAAGAAACAAGAGCTCTCCATAACACAGTTCCTTGCTGCTACTGCTGCTGCTAAGTCGCATCAGTCGTGTCCGACTCTGTGCGACCCCATAAACGGCAGCCCACCAGGCTCCTCCGTCCCTGTTATTCTCCAGGCAAGAACACTGGAGTGGGTTGCCATTTCCTTCTCCAATGCACGAAAGTGAAAAGTGAAAGTGAAGTCGCTCAGTTGTGTCCGACTCTTAGCGACTACATGGACTATAGCCTTCCAGGCTCCTCCGTCCATGGGATTCTCCAGGCAAAAGTACTGGAGTAGGTTGCCATTGCCTTCTCCGAACACAGTTCCTTAAGGAACCACATAAGAAAGTCCATCTATTAACTTTAATAAAGATGGTATTGTACCCTGTCTAATCACATACCTTAGTCACCAGAACTTGAACCAAAGAACTCTGGGCAATTTTGCATAATCACATACTTTGAAGGATAAAGATTGAATAAATTTTAGAAATAATAAAAAGGTGTGTTCCTGCGTGCTAGCAGCTGGAATCAAGTACATACTACTACTTAAAAGTAATAGTGAAACTACTTAGAAACTACTTTGAAGAGCATAGCATTCCTTTTGGTTGTTAAAAACCCTTCCTTTTTCTTGATGCGTCTTCTGTAATATTACCACTGTTTGTCTTTTTAAGGAGTTTGACTGCCCGAGACAGAGAAATGGTACAAAGAGTAGCACCATCTCGGAAAATACAGACAGATGACCTCAAGTTTCTTTACATTATTGAGTCTCTGTGGTTTCAATTTTTTGACCACCAAAAGGAGGAATTGGATTTGATGAGCCTGGCGACAGAGGGAGCTCTGGGAAATGCAATACAGTTGAAATTTTATGCTTTGGTTGGAATGGAGTGCCCCATGCCACCCTTGGGAGTTTTCTTTGTGGTGTTTGGTCTTTTCTCTTTTTGTGGGTTGTCTCTCATGAGCATATTTTCATTCCCCTGTTTTTCTTCCGAGAATCTAAATCAGTCCTGAGTCATGCTTGCTGTGTTTGGACTACCAGCCGAGTCTGCCACACTGTAGACTTGCAGTTCCGCCATGGCGGAGAGTTGCCCCTCCCCCACCCTCCAATGACTGTGGTACCTACATCAGAACCCTCCAACTCTCCTCCCTGATATATGACTCACCATTTCCTATCTTGGTGCTGTCTTCCCTTTTCCTCTCTTGTACACCAGAGAATATTGTCCTTTCTTTATTAGAAAACTTCAATCTCTTCTTTACCTATTCCAGGACTAATTGAAAATCCACTTCTTCCAGGAACACTCCTCTGATAAATTCAAACGCGTTTAGATCAATTCCTTATTATCTATTGTTTGAAATTGTATACATTCAATTTAGAAGATTTATTTTTCAATTCCTTTCGTTGTAATCATTCTGAGGTGGTTTTATCTTATCAGAGTTATTACATCAGGCAAAAAGATGAATTAAGCTCTGATTCCTTGTGTTCCATGGAGCTCCTTACCCCCCACCCCAATTTGTTATGCTGATATAAAGATTTGTAGCAAATCTTTATAGTTCAGAATCATTGAGAGGGAGGGACTAGAGGTTGACACTGTTTAATTTTTTAATCTCTCCCTCTCTTTTCAAATTTATTTATTTACTTGGCTGCACCGGGGCTTAGTGATAACATACAGGATCTTTGATCTTCACTGTGGCATGTGCCATCTTTAGTTGCAGCGTGTGAACCCTTAGTGATGGCACATGGGATTCAGTTCCCTGAGCAGACTTCCTGCATTGGGGGCATGGAGTCTTAGCCAGTGGACCACAAGGGCAGTCCTGACACTGTTTTAAGAAAGAGGTGACCATGTGACATGGAAGATGAGTGTACTCCAAAGTTAGGAAGAGTGGTTGGTGCTGGGAAGTTCTGGGAATGTCATGGACTTGTGTCAGCATTCCAGGAGTTAGTGGGACTACCGATGGAGACATGTGGCAGGCAGTGTCGACCTGGGGGCCTACAGAAGACGATCTCAGCCTGAGGGAGTGGAGCTGATTTAGTCTGGTTTAGCAACAACAACAACAACAAAAAAAGCATGCAACAATTTCTTGCACTGGGATATAGTGGACTAATTCATGGATGCTACACGTCAGTTCCTTGAAGATGAGAATCATAACTTTTCATCCTCCCTGAACCACACTGATCTCTTTATAAACTAGTGGATTAACTCACTGACATGAACTTATTTATGGGAAGTAGCACATCATTATCTATGTATAAATCGCCATCAGTACAGATTGGTGATCAAAAGATAGATAATAGGAAAGAAAGAAAATGTACTTTGCAAATCATAATTTTTTTCAACCCATTGCACCAAACCCCAAACCACAGTTGAATTCTCACAACACTTGATCTCTTCTAAATAAGCTCAGAATATTGTGTCAGTTGTCCTGTAAGTCAGGAATTCACCAACAAATGTTTATTGAAAGAACTATTGAGATATTTATTGCAAAGATTGGTCTCGATTACTTCATGGAGCTTTCATTCATTCTACCAGGATTTGAGGGAGAGAGCTCAAAAAGAAAAATAAAACTAAAACCCCCACACCAAAACCATAACAAATAAGTAAATTATATGATACATTACAGAGCATCATGTAGGGTAGGTTTGTGGGCTTCCCTCGTGGCTCAGTGGTAAGGAACTTGCCTGCCAATGCAGGAGACTAGGGCTTGATCCCTGGGTTGGGCAGATCCCCTGGAGAAGGAAATGGCAACCCACTCCAGTATTCTTGCCTGGAGTATCCCATGGACAGAGGAACCTGGTGAGCTACAGTCTATGGGGTCACAAAAGAGTTGGACACGACTTAGCGACCAAACAACAATAGGGCAGGTGTGTGTGGCAGGGTTGGGAATGCTGGGGGGATTTTAAGTGAGGTGGTTTGTTAGTATTATCACTGTGCTTATCTGGGAAAAGAGTGCTCTGGAATGAGAGAAAAGCCAGTGCAAGGGCTAGAGGTAGGAGCATGTTTAATGTATTCTAGAAACATCAAAGAGGTCAGTGTGGTTGCCACTGGGTGAGCAAGAGTGAGAGGGGTGAAGAACAGGAGGTGAAGAGGGCAAATCATGTCAGCCCTACAGGCTGTTGTAAGAACTTTGGCTTTTTTCTAAGAGACACGAGACCTACTGGAGAGTCCTGAACAGTCATGTGACATGATCTGACCAATGTTTAGAGGGACCACTCTAGTTGTGGTGTTGAGAATAGTTGGGTGAGGAAGTGAGTATAGGTGGGGAGCAAGGTGGGGACCAGTTAGGAGCATCAGCAATAAATCCAGGCTGGAGATGATGGTGATTTGGACTATGGTGATAATGATGGAGATGTGAGAAGTTCTAAGTTTCTGGATATATTTTAAAAGGGGAGTCACAAGGATTTCTAGTCAGATCAGATGTGGGGCATGAGAGAAAGAGAGGAATCTAGGATGAATTCAACTTTTAGTGATTGGAAGGATGGAGAGGTCTTCAGCTGAGATAAAGAGGTCTGTGGGGAGGGCAGGTCTGCTGGGGATAGTGGGCGGTGAGCGGTTGGAATTTCAGGAGATCAGATTTGGATAAATGATGTTTCCAATGTTCTTGTAATTCTGGATAGTTCTGTGATACTTGTTTGCCTATATAAATTGAAATGAATGCAATTCCATGAAATTCTAAGTGCTTGCCACATTCTGAGCCCTTCAGGCAGCTTCAGGGAGCTCCCCTCACATACGTTGCCTCAAGGACAGAATGGAGAGGGGATGGGCACCCTGTCCATTGAGATACTGTGGATTAGCCCATGAGATTCACAGGTGCAAGAACTCTATCCAGGGGGAGCAGCGATCACTAGTGATGCCGGTCCCTTCATGTTGTCTCCGTGTGGAAGTCTGATGCAAGGTAGCAGGAAGGGAGAGGTGGCACAGGAGCAGCAGAGGGAAAGAAGCAGAGGAGGACAGAGAAGCTTAGTCCCAAAGAGTCGACCAGAGGGGGAAGCAGAACTGCCTGCTTCTGAGGCAAACATGCATGAGCAGGTGACCAGGACTGGCTTTGAGTTGCAAAACAGTAAGGAACCTTAATTGGTTTCCTTTTGGACTCCTCAAGGGGAACTCCATTGCTATGTAATTCTATGATGCTTTCTTGCCTTCCTTTGTATATTTACAGTGTTAAATTCAAACACTACAAGTAACCTAAAATGTAGGTTATTTGCAACAGGTAAATGCCTAAGTGATACATTATGAAACAGTAACCTAGCAAATGTGAAGATGACCTGGGAAATTAAACAGAGATGAGTTCAGTTCAGTTGATCAATCATGTCTAACTATTTGTGACCCGTGGACTGCAGCATGGCAGGCTGCCCTGTCCATTACCAACTCCTGGAGCTTACTCAAATTCACCTCCATTGAATCAGTGATGCCATCCAACCATCTCATCCTCTGTCGTCCCCATGTGTTCCTGCCCTCAATATTTCCCATCGTTAGGGGCTTTTCAAATGAGTCAGCTCTTCCCATCAGGTGGCCAAAGTATTGGGGTTTCAGTTTCAGCATCAGTCCTCCCAATAAATATTCAGGGTTGATTTCCTTTAGGATGGACTGGTTGGATCTCCTTGAAGTCCAAGGACCTCTCAAGAGTCTTCTCCAACACCACACTTCAAAAGCATCAATTCTTCGGTGCTCAGCTTTCTTTATAGTCCAACTCTCACATCCATACATGACTACTGGAAAAATCATAGCTTTTACTAGACAGACCTTTGTTGACAAAGTAATGTCTCTGGTTTTTAATATGCTATCCAGGTTGGTCATAACTCTTCTTCCAAGGAGCAAGCATCTTTTAATTTCATGGCTGCAGTCATCATCTACAGTGATTTTGGAGCCTGCCAAAATAAAGTCTGTCACTGTTTCCATTGTTTTCCTATCTATTTGCCATAAAGTAATGGGACTGGATGTCATAATCTTAGTTTTCTGAATGTTGAGTTTTAAGCCAACTTCTTCACTTTCATCAAGAGGCTCTTTAGTTCTTCTTTGCTTTCTGCCATAAGGATGGTATCATCTGCATATCTGAGGTTACTGATATTTCTCCCGGCAATATTGATTCCAACTTATGCTTCATCAAGCCTGGCATTTCTCATGATGTACTCTGCATATAAGTTAAACAACCAGGGTGACAATATACAGCCTTGACATACTTCTTTCCTGACTTGGAACCAGTCTGTTGTTCCATGTCCAGTTCTAACTGTTGCTTCTTGACCTGCACTCAGATTTCTCAGGAGGCAGGTCAGGTGGTATTCACATCTCTAGAAGAATTTTCCATAGTTTATTGTGATGCACACAGTCAAAGGCTTTGGAGTAGTCAATAAAGCAGAAGTAGATAATTTTTTGGAACTGTCTTGTTTTTTGATGATCCAATGGATGTTGGCAATTTGATCTCTGCTTCCTCTGCCTTTTCTAAATCCAGCTTGAACATCTGGAACTTCATGGTTCACATACGGTTGAAGCCTGGCTTGGAGAATTTTGAGCATTACTTTGCTTGCATGTGAGATGAATGCAATTGTGCAATAGTTTGAGCATTCTTTGGCATTGCCTTTCTTTGGGACTGGGATGAAAACTGACCTTTTCCAGCCCTGTGGCCACTGCTGAGTTTTCCAAATTTGCTAGCATATTGAGTGCAGCACTTTCACAGCATCATCTTTCAGGATTTGAAATAGCACAACTGGAATTCCATCACCTCCACTAGCTTTGTTCATAGTGATGCTTCCTAAGGCCCATTTGACTTCACATTCAAGGATGTCTGGCTCTAGGTGAGTGATCACACCATTGTGGTTATCTGGGTCATGAAGATCTTTTTTGTGTAGTTCTGTATAGTTCTTGTCACCTCTTCTTTATATCTTCTGCTGCTGTTAGGTCCATACCATTTCTGTCCTTTATTGAGCCCATCTTTGCATAAAATGTTCCCTTGGTATCTCTAATTTTCTTGAAGAGATTTATAGACTTTCCCATTCTATTGTTTTCCTCTATTTCTTTGCACTGATCATTGAGGAAGGCTTTCTTATCTCTCCATGCTATTCTTTGGAACTCTGCATTGAAATGGGTATATTTTTTCTTTTCTTCTTTGCTTTTAGCTTCTCTTCTTTTCTCAGATAATTGTAAGACCTCCTCAGACAACCATTTTGCCTTTTTGTATTTCTTTTTCTTGGGGATGGTCTTGATCTCTGTCTCCTGTACAATATCATGAACCTCCATCCATAGTTCTTCAGGCACTCTATCAGATCTACTCCCTTGAATCTATTTCTCACTTCCACGGTATAATCATAAGGGATTCGATTTAGGTCATACCTGAATGGTCTAGTGGTTTTCCCTACTGTCTTCAATTTAAGTCTGAATTTGGCAATAAGGAGTTCATGATCTGAGCCACAGTCAGCTCCCAGTCTTGTTTTCACTGACTGTATAGAGCTTCTCCACCTTTGGCTGCAAAGAATATAATCAGTCTGATTTTGGTATTGACCACCTGGTGATGTCCATGTGTAGAGTCTTCTCTTGTGTTGTGGGAAGAGGGTGTTTGCTATGACCAGTGGGTTCTCCTAGCAAAACTCTGTTAGCCTTTGACCTGCTTCATTTGTACTCCAAGGCTAAATTTGCCTGTTACTCCAGGTATCTCTTGACTTCTACTTTTGCATTCCAGTCTCCTATAATGAGAAGGACATCTTTTTTGGGTGTTAGTTCTAGAAGATCTTCTAGGTCTTCATAGAACCATTCAGTTTCAGCTTCTTCAGTATTACTGATTGGGGCATAGACTTGGATTACTGTGATATTGCATGGTTTGCCTTGGAATTAAACAGAGATCATTCTGTCATTTTTGAGATTGCATCCAAGTACTGCATTTCAGACTCTTTTTTTGACTATAAGGGCTATTCCATTTTTTTCTAAGGGATTCTTGCCCACAGTAATAGATATATTGTTCATCTGAGTTAAATTCACCCATTCTAGTCTATTTTAGTATACTGACTCCTAAAATGTCGATGTTCCCTCTTGCCATCTCCTGTTTGACCGCTTCCAATTTACCTTGATTCATGGACCTAAAATCCCAGATTCCTATGTAATATTGCTCTTTTCAGCATCAGATTTTACTTCCATCACTGGTCACATCCACAACTGGGTATTGTTTTTGCTTTGGATCTGTCTCTTCATTCTTTCTGGAATTATTTCTCCACTCATCTCCAGTAGCATATTGGGCACCTACTGACCTTGGGAGTTCCTCTCTCAGTGTCCTATCATTTTGCCTTTTCATACTGTTCATGGGGTTCTCAAGGCAAGAATACTGAAGTGGTTTGCCATTCCCTTCTCCAGTGGACCACGTTTTGTCAGAACTCTCCACCATGACCCGTCCATCTTGGGTGGCCCTACAGGGCATGGCTCATAGTGTCATTGAGTTAGACAAGGCTGTGGTCCATGTGATCAGATTGGTAGACAGAGATAGTGAGTTTAAACTTTGCTTTCCAAAGAGAACAAGTATGATTCACAAATATAACGATTATAAAGAAACACACCTGATAGTTTCTTAATACCTTCATCCACAAATACTGTACTCAGTACCTTATGTGAGGTACTGACCTGTCCTGGGGAAAAGCCAGATGTGGCAGTGTCACAAGGATCTTGATGAGTCCTGGTGTTTTTGTGCCTCTGGGTTAGATCATCCTGTGTCTCTTTCATCTAGATATTACATGTGTCCAGCCTCCCTTCCTCCCGACCATTTTCATCTTTTCTTCCTGGTTTCCTCATCCAGTAACTTCTTCCCCTTTATCCTGATTACTTTCTCCACCTTTAGCTCCAACTTTCTCTAATTGCTTTCAATTGTAAGAATCCTTTTCCCTGGTGGCTCAGACTGTAGAGAATTCACCTGCAATGCGGAAGATCTGGGTTTGATCCCTTGGTCGGGAAGATCCACTCCAGTATTCTTGCCTGGAGAATTCCATGGACAGAGGAGCCTGGTGGGTTGCAGTGATGGGGTCACAAAGAGTCGAACACGACTGAGAGACTAACACTTTCACTTTCACTTTGGGACTTAACCAGAAGGTGGATCAGCAGTTAAGAATCCACCTGCAATGCAGGAGATGCAGATCTGATCCCCGAGTCAGAAAGATCTTCTGGAGAAGAGAATGAGAGCCCACTACAGTATTTTGCCTGGGAAATCCCAGGGACAGAGGAGCCTGGTGGGCTACAGTCCATGGGATCTCAAAAGAGTTGGACACAACTCAGCATATAAACAGCAAAAGTGACTATATAATTCCTCAGAATGGACTCAATACTAATTGTAAAATGAGCATATCATTTATCTTTTATTCTGCATATCTTTAGAAAGAATGAAGTTAGTCATGAAAGAAATAAAGTGGAAGCCATTTGAAAAAGCTAAGCCTGGGTGTCATGAAACTTACTACTCAAAAACTTTCAGTGGCTGTGTCAGCCCTGGCCATGGCCTGTTCTGGAAGAGATGGTTGTGTGTCTTTATCTACACAGGAATTGTGTTTTTGCTCTTCCCCCCCCTCCCCAAGACTGACAGTCTTATTCATTTCTGTTCTCATATTCCCACTGTGCCTGGCATGCAATAGGCCCATAATAAATGACCCCAGAGTACAATTTGAAGAGAGGGGGATGAGTGGTTCATGTTGAACATTACCAAGTTTAAACTTGTAAGTTTGGAAATGAGTTTGAGCCCTTGAGTAGCAACTTCCAAAAAAGAAAACATTCTTTTATCTTATAAAGTTTTAGGCAGCTGATAATATTCACAGAGGAAACCACGATTCAGTTTCAGGAAGCAGAAAAGGAAGATAAGATACAATTTGACTATAATGAGTCCGGATGGGTGGACCTGAGGTTAAAGCTTCTGATGTCAAGACCACTCTGACTCATAAACTACTCCTTTGAATAACATCCTTCCAATTCCCAATCCTTAGTCACTTAAACATATTCCACCTTGATGTCCTCTTTCTCAGACCAACTCCTCGACCTAGTGATGCTTGTTGAGAGTCTATAGAGGATTTTAATCCTCAAATTTGCCAAAACTGGTTGTAAGGCATCCTCCCATAGCGTCAAAAGAGACTCAACATATTCTGGTTGGCATTCCAGTCTCCAAATCACTGCCCAATCATGTTCTAAGAGGGAAATGAAAATTATACAGTGAGCCAAAAAATAGAAAATAAAATCAAGAAAATAAGTCAGATCCTTGCATACTTTCATATCTAGCCTCCTCCTCAGCAAGGAGCTGTGTTTGGTAACATCCTAAATATCCAACTTCCTGATCATCCGACAGCTTCCACTTGTTATCTTTCCCTCAACTATCAGTTCCTGAGAGCTTTACAAGAGTGTATGACTATAAAGCAGGGCAATTTGAGACTTATTTCTAGATGTATTTGGACAAAGATGAAAAAAAATGAAAAGAATGAACAGAGTAGATGACTGAGGTTGGGAGGGAGAGCCTGAGTGAGCTATAGAGACCTAATCTTTATTTCTTCGTAAGCCTAGAAACAGGGATCATTCATTCATTCGACATCATTGTTGTTACTCAGTTGCTCAGTCATGTCTGACTCTTTGCTAACCCAAGGACTGCCGCACACCAGGCTTCCCTGTCCTTCACCATCTCCTGGAAATTGCTCAATTCATGTCTATTGAGTTGATGGTGCCATCCAACCATCTCATCCTCTATCATCCCCTTCTCCTCCTGCCCTCAATCTTTCATAGCCTCAGGGTCTTTTCCAGTGAATTGTCTCTTTGCATCAAGTGGCCAAAGTATTGGAGCTTCAGCTTTGGCATCAGTCCTTCCAGTGAATATTCTGGGTTGATTTCCTTTAGGACTGACTGATTTGATCTCCTTGGTGTCCAAGGGACTCCTAAGAGTCTTTTCCAGCACCATACTTCAAAAGCCTCAATTCTTTGGTCCTCAGCCTTTTTTATGGTCCAGCTCTCACATCTGTATATGACTACTGGAAAAACCACAGCTTTGACTATACGGACCTTTGTCAGTAAAGTGATTTCTCTGCTTTTTAATACACTGTCTAAACATTATTGAGCTCCCAACTATTGCCAAGGACTGCTCTAGGTACTAGAGATACATCACTGAGAAAAACAACACAAAGCAAAATTCCCTGGCCCCATTGAATTTACATTCTAGTAGTGGAAAATCTGGAGAAGGCAATGGCACCCCACTCCAGTACTCTTGCCTGGAAAATCCCATGGGCAGAGGAGCCTGGTAGGCAACAGTTCATGGGGTTTCGAAGAGTCGGACACGACTGAGCGAACTTCACTTTCACTTTTCACTTTCATGCCTTGGAGAAGGAAATGGCAACCCACTCAAGTGTTCTTGCCCGGAGAATCCCAGGGACGGGGGATCCTGATGGGAAAACCCTCCTATTATTTTTTCTCCCTTGTGAGCCAGAGACAAACTTGTGACGAAGGAAGAGAAGATTGCCTTTACTTCTGTCACTCTTTCCTCTCTACTCAAGAGGTCCCAGGGCCTTATGATTTTCATAGACACCTGATCCTGTAAATAAGGACAGAACATGAGAAGGTAATTCTCTCTTTTTGCAGTTTCAAAAGAGAATGTGGAAAAGGCAGAGCTAATTCTTAGAGGGATAAACTCAAGTCATCATTTCTCATCAAAGCCAAGATCTTCTCCCCTGCTTCTGTGGAGGATGTTACCCCTGTGTTCCATCAGGGAGCTAGGTTCAAGATCTGAGGCTTATCCTTGATTTCCTTCTCTTTTCACCTCCCAGTCCAAGCATCGTTGGAGATCTGTGGCAAGTACATCCCATATCTCACTCACTCTTCCCTCACACCCTAACCAGTTGCTTGCTTTCTCACTCGAACTCAAGTAACAGTCTCCTAATGCCCATCTCTCTCCTCTCAGACTCATCCTCTGCAATGTTGTTAGGTATCCAAGAACCATCTTTTTAGGGGACTTCCCTGGCAGTTCAGTGGTCGAGACTTCACCTTCCAGTGCAGGGGATGTTGGTTCCATCCCTGGTTGGGAAGTTAAGATCCCACATGCGTCATGGCCAAAAAATCAGAACACAAACAACAGAAGAAATATTGCAGCAAATTCAATAAAGGCTTTAAAAATGATCATCAAAAAAAAAAAAAAAAAGTAAAAAAGCAATCTTAAAAAAAAAAAAAAGAATAGCTTTAGTCATGCTACTTCTGGAGAAGGCAATGGCAACCCACTCCAGTACTCTTGCCTGGAAAATCCCATGGTTGGAGGGGCCTGGTGGGCTGCAGTCCATGGGGTCGAGAAGAATCAGACACGACTGAGCGACTTCACTTTCACTTTTCACTTTCATGCACTGGAGGAGGAAATGGCAACCCACTCCAGTGTTCTTACCTGGAGAATCCCAGGGACGGGGGAGCCTGGTGGGCTGCTGTCTCTGGGGTCGCACAGAGTCGGACACGACTGAAGTGACTTAGCAGCAGCAGCAGCAGCAGCAGCAGCAGCAGTCATGCTACTTACCTTTCCAAAATCTTCACTGTCTCCCCACTTTATAGATACACTTACACTCTTCCAGTTTTACCCTAAATATCATTTTAAAAGTTTTTTTTATCTCCAACTCTAATGTTTTATTTATCCTAAGCTCCTGTCAGAGGGGACGACCTTGTATCCTTCCCAATGTACCTTTCATGCTTTCTTTTTTTTCTTTTTGGCCATGCTCTGAGGCTTGTGTAATCTCAGTTCCCTGACCAGGGATTGAACCCTAACCATTAGGCAACCAGGGAACTGCAGTCAGTTTTGTTGTTGTTGTTTGTCTTGCTTTTTTTTTCCCTCATGCTTTCTTACAAGTAAACCTTTGTTCCCATTCTTCCTTCCGTTTGGAATACCCCATTCCCATGGATGCTACACATTGATTAAGATGAAGTCCCAATGCCACTTCCTTCCTGAAGTCGTTTCTGACCCCCTTTGTTGGCCTCTCATGGCGGCTCTCACCCTGTGCCTTTTGTTTTTCCTCTCTCCTACTAATCATCGGGTCCTCGAGCAGAGTTCACAACTGCTCCTTCTTTGTGTTCTCTTTATTGCTTTGTAAGTGGCAGGTGCTTTGCAAATATTTTCTGGATTATGGAATCATGAGTATTTGAAGCACCTGGATGGATTGGTGAGTTGAGGGAGTGTATTTTCTGGCATGGTGCAGGTGGGTTGGAGGGATTGTATTTTTTGGTCAAGAGGGCTTTAGAGGTCATGTTTGCTGGACTTGGGGTCAGTCACGTCTGAAATATTTCCAATGGGAAATGAGGCAAAAAGGTCTGCGTCCATGGAGATAAGGGGACAATCCCTTGCTGTAATCCTCATTTACGTAGAGGAACTGGAAAATAAAAGGTACTGAGTAATGTTACCTAACGTTTCCCCTGGAGTTTGCCAAGAGAACGGGGGACAGACAGAGCTCCTGTTTACTGTGTCTGATGGATGCAGTGTGGACCCACTTGGTTCTTTACATAAAATGATAACAATAACGCTCCTTGGGTGGTTACTATGTCAGGCACTGTTCTCAGCCTTTTTTTTTTTTTCGCCTGTGCTAACTCATTTTATTCTCATAAAAACGTCATTAATAAGTGTTATTGTTATGAAAAAATTGAGGACCAGAGAGGGTAAGTAACTTGTTCAAAGTCACACAGCTGGTGAGAAGCCATTCTGAACACAGGGATCTGAGGCCAATGAGCAGCTCTTAAATTCCACTGCTGTGATGATGTCCATTTAGTCCTTGCCACCGCTTTTAAGGCAGTTGGTATTGCCTTTATTTGACAGGTGAGAAAATGAAGTCTTTGTGAGGTTAAACAACTTTCCCTTAGATGTACATGCAGTAAATAATCGACCTGGGACCCCAGTTCAGTTTTATCAATTGCCACAGGAATGCTCATGAAGTTTCATTTTTTTTTCCCAGTGCATCTGGCAACGAGTCATTAACCTCTTTCCGAAAAGAGTCATGAAGACTGGATAAATTATTTCAGGCTGATGCCTGGCAAATGATTTTCTAGAACTAGGCAAAAGGTTTCTTTCAGGAGACATCATCACTCCCTCTTCTTTCATGCTTATTATAGCAATGATGATTCAAGGGTAGCAGATTTCCTGGAAATGAGTGTCCAGTTTAGGGCTAGTGGCATGACATGTATGATCCGCTCAGTGAGTGGCCTCACTGGCTATGAATCTCCGGGAAATACCCTGAGAGTTGATCACAGTTGCTCAGAGAAAGATGTTCCTTTTCCCAGGTTTTTACACATGTTCCCAGAGGACTTCAGAAAGTCGATTTGATTCATGTATCAAGCTGGGAAACACTCTGTGACTTCTGGCCCATTACATCTTCATCTGCCGATAATGTGTCCCGGATGGGATTACGCTTCTCTGGGCAGCACTTTTGTGCAGGCTGGATGTCTATGGGCAGCACAGCCAGCGGCAATGTCATTTATGTGCATAACTGTCCATTACTCACCATAGAATTAATGAAATGACCTCTTTTATTCATTCAGCATCTTGAGAATTATTTTTAAACATTGATTCTCGCCTGTTGGGAAGGCTTAAGCATGACCCTGATTAAAGGTGGTAGATAAAGTCGCTGCCTTCTTAGCCACGCTCCAGTTCCCAGGGATCTACAAGAGCCTAGAGGCAAAGAAAACGAACCTAATTCTCAACTGTCTTGGATGGCAGGAGCAAAAATAGAGTCACTATGTGGTTCAGTGTGTCCTTAGTTCTATGCTGACCAAGAAATACATCTTGGGAGCCAGATGGAACAAGAAATGATGATTGTGGCAGAAGGCAGGGTTTTAAAGGTATACTTAGGCTGACCTTTCGGGGATGCAATGAACACTGTGAAGGTGGGTAGTGATACATTTTAAGATAGGCATGCATCTGAAATTTGGGCTGGCTGAAGAAGCTGGATTAAAATTACTTTGCAATATTGAATGGTGGGATAAAGAAATCTATATGTCTGGTTTGTGTGGTTACTTTTTATTTTATTAAACAATTTTTTAAACCATTTAAAAATTTTATTTATATTTTTGGCTGTGCTGGGTCTTCCTTGCTGTGCAGGCTTTCTCTGGTCGTGGTGACCAGGGGCTACTCCTCATTGTGGTGCGTGGACTTCTCATTGCAGTGGCTTCTCTTCTTGCAGAGCACAGGTCCTGAGTGCTCGGGTTTCAGTTCTTGCAGCATGCCAGCTCAGTAGTTGTGATGTGTGTCCTTAGCTTCTGCTCAATATGTGGAATTTTTCTGGATGAGGGAGTGAACCTGTGTCCCCTGCAGATTCCTAACCACTGGACCACCAGTCACTTTTTAAATTAATACCCAAAGGGCAGCTCCTTTAAGTGAGATGAATTACTCCAACCTTCCCATGTTCTCACCTGGAGGTAGATCTCTCACTCTCTTTCTTTGATACCTTGAAGATTTTCTGAGGTTGGAGTTGGTGGGAAGATATGTGTGAGGTACATTTGGCTTCTCTCTTGAATCTTTGGCAGCAAGAGTGGACAGCTAGTGGATGGGCTAGAGGAATATTTGGGAGCAATCTGACTAGGTAAGACTCTTCATTTTAGTTTCTTTCTCCCCACCTCACCTCAGGTTTTTTAACCAAAAGGTTCTAGGGTGTCAGAAGATGTAGATTTGAGAAGACCTGAAATTATAGGCATAGATAATTCTTTAAATTCTCCTTGCCTTTTTGAGGACATTCCACCAAAAGGGTCAGAACTCTGGTGCTGGCAGTGAGCTAGTAAAGGATACTCAGGCCAAGGTGATGCTTGTGAGAGGGAGGGGCTGGTGTTTTTAATTTAATGCACTGAAAACATTCCCTAGGTGTCAAGGATGTGATTTTGTGTGACTGGTTGTGCTGAAGGAAAGAGAGTGGGGGGACTTCCCTGGCAGACCAGTGGTTAAGCTGAGCTGCCAAGCAAGGGGCACAGGTTTGATTCCTAGTCGGGGAACTAAGAGCCCACATTGTGGCAGAGCCGTCAAAAAAAGAAATAGAAAAAGGAAAGAGAGTGGGGCTAGAGAGATGTTTATATCTCAGGGAGTCCCCAGGACTGCCACCAAGTATGTGTTGATTTGCAAAGGAAAAAATTTAAGAGGCAGCCATAGAAAAGTGAAAGGTTTGCTTAGGAAGATACATTCTGCATAGACAGAGTGTGGGCCATCTCAGAGGGTGAGACACCCCAGGGTATGGGGTTGTCAGTTGTTATAGGGCTGGGTAATTTCACAGGCTAATAAGTGGGAGGATTATTGCAACTATGTTGGGGAAAGGGTGGAGATTTCCAAGAATTGAGCCACCACCCACTTTCTGACCTTTTATGTTTGGCTTTGGAACTGGGGATTCCCTGATAGCTGGGTCGGTTAAGAGTCCACCTACAATGCAGGAGACCCTGGTTCAATTCCTGGGTCAGGAAGATCCGCTGGAGAAGGGATAGGCTACCCACTCCAGTATTCTTGGGCTTCCCTTGTGGCTCAGCTGGTAAAGAATCTGAGTGCAATGTGGGAGACCTGGGTTCCATCGCTGGGTGGGGAAGATCCCCTGGATGATGGCATGGCAACCCACTCCAGCATTCTTGCGTGGAGAATTCCATGAACTTGTATAGTTCATGGGGTCACAGAGTTGGACACAACGGAGTGACTTTCACTTGGAACTGTCATGGTGCCTGCAGGTGTATCATCAGCTTGCTGATATGTTACAATGAGCTCAGACTCAAGATATAGTGGAAGTCCATTCATTCAACATCTTGGCCTTCATTTCAGTTCACTTCAATTCAGTCACTCAGTTGTGTCTGACTTTTGCGACTCTATGGACTGCAGCACACCAGGCTTCCTTGTCCATCACCAACTCCTGGAGCTTACTCAAACTCATGTGCATTGAGTCGGTGATGCCATTCAACCATCTCATTCTCTCTCATCCCCTGCTTCTCCCAATCTTTCCCAGCATCAAGGGCTTTTCAAATAAGTCAGTTCTTCACATCAGGTGGCCAAAATATTGGAGTTTCAGCTTCAGCATCAGTCCTTCCAATGAATATTCAAGACTGATTTCCTTTAGGATGGACTGATTGGATCTCCTTGCAGTCCAAGGGACTCTCAGGAGTCTTCTCCAACACCACAGTTCAAAAGCATCATTTCTATGATGCTCAGCTTTTTTATAGTCCAACTCTCACATCCAGGAAAAACCATATTGGAAAACTCATAACTTTGGAAAAACCATAGCTTTGACTAGAAGGACCTTTGCTGGTAAAGTAATGTCTCTGCTTTTTAACATGCTGTCTAAGTTGGTCATCACTTTTCTTCCAAGGTGCAAGCATCTTTTAATTTCATGGCTGCAGTCATCATCTGCAGTGATTTTTGAGCCCCCCCTCCCTCCCAATAGTCTGTTACTGTTTCCATTGTTTCCCATCTATCTGCCATGAAGTGATGGGACTGGATGCTATGATCTTAGATTTCTGAATGTTGAGTTTTAAGTCAACTTGTTCACTCTCCTCTTTCACTTTCATCAAGAGGCTCTTTAGTTCTTTGCTTTCTGCCATAAGGGTGGTGTCATCTGCATATCTGAAGTTACTGATATTTCTCATAGCAATCTTGATTCCAGCTTGTGCTTGGCATTTCACATGATGTACTCTGCATATAAATTAAACAAGCAGGGTGACAATATACAGCCTTGATGTACTCCTTTCCTGATTTGGAACCGGTGTGTTGTTCCATGTCCAGTTCTAACTGTTGCTTCTTGACATGCATACAGATTTCTCACGAGGCAGGTAAGGTGGTCTGTTATTCCCATCTCTTTAAGAATTTTCCACAGAAAACTAATCGAACTTATCACATGGATCACAGCCTTGTATAACTCAATGAAACTATGAGCCATGCTCTATAGGGTTACCCAAGGCAGATGGGTCATGGTGGAAGTTCTGACAAAACGTGGTCCACTGGAGAAGGGAATGGCAAACCACTTCAGTATTCTTGCCTTGAGAACCCCATGAACAGTATGAAAAGTCAAAAAGATAGGACACTGAAAGATAAACTCCCAAGGTCTGTAAGTATCCAATATGCTACTGGAGAACAGTAGAGAAATAACTCCAGAAAGAATGAAGCAATTGAGCCAAAATAAAAACAACACCCAGTTGTGGATGTGACCAGTGATGGAAGTAAAGTCCAATGTTGTAAATAACAATATTGCATAGGAACCTGGAATGTCAGGTCCATGAATCAAGGTAAATTGGAAGTGGTCAAACAGGAGATGGCAAGTGAATATCAACATTTTAGGAATCAGTGAACTAAAATGGACTGGAATGGGTGAATTTAACTCAGATGACCATGATATCTACTACTGTGGGCAAGAATCCCTTGGGAAAAATGGAGTAGCCCTCATAGTCAACAAGAGACTGAAATGTAGTACTTGGATGCAATCTCAAAAATGACAGAATGATCTCTGTTTCCAAGGCAAACTATTCAATATCACAGTAATCCAAGTCTATGTCCCAACCAGTAACGCTGAAGAAGCTGAAGTTGAATGATTCTATGAAGACCTACAAGACCTTTTAGAACTAACACCCAAAAAAGATGTCCTTCTCATTATAGGAGACTGGAATGCAAAAGTAGGAAGTCAAGAGATAACTGGAATAACAGGCAAATTTGGCCTTGGAGTACAGAATGAAGCAGGAAAAAAGCTGGCAGAGTTTTGCTAAGAGAACGCACTGGTCATAGCAAACACCCTCTTCCCACAGCACAAGAGAAGACTCTACACATGGACATCACCAGGTGGTCAATACCAAAATCAGACTGATTATATTCTTTGCAGCCAAAGGTGGAGAAGCTCTATACAGTCAGTGAAAACAAGACTGGGAGCTGACTGTGGCTCAGACCATGAACTCCTTATTGCCAAATTCAGGCTTAAATTGAAGACAGTAGGGAAAACCACTAGACCATTCAGGTATGACCTAAATCGAATCCCTTATGATTATACCGTGGAAGTGAGAAATAGATTCAAGGGAGTAGATGTGATAGACAGAGTGCCTGAAGAACTGTGGACGGAGGTTCATGACATTGTACAGGAGGCAGTGATCAAGACCATCCCCAAGAAAAAGAAATGCAAAAAGACAAAATGGTTGTCTGAGGAGGTCTTACAATTATCTGAGAAAAGAAGAGAAGCTAAAGGCAAAGGAGAAAAGGAAAAATATACTCATTTGAATGCAGAGTTCCAAAGAATAGCAAGGAGAGATAAGAAAGCCTTCCTCAGTGATCAGTGCAAAGAAATAGAGGAAAACAATAGATTGGGGAAGTCTAGAGATCTCTTCAAGAAAATTAGAGATACCAAGGGAACATTTCATGCAAAGATGGGCACAACAAAGGATAGAAATGGTATGGACCTAACAGAAGCAGAAGATATTAAGAAGAGGTGGCAAGAATACACAGGTGAACTAAACAAAAAAAGATCTTCATGACCCAGATAACCATGGTATGATCAGTCACCTAGAGCCAGACATCCTGGAATGAGAAGTGAAGTAGGTCTTAGGAAGCATCACTACAAACAAAGCTAGTGGAGGCGATGGAATTTCAGTTGAGCTATTTCAAATCCTAAAAGATGATGCTGTGAAAGTGCTGCACTCAATATGTCAGCAAATTTGGAAAACTCAGCAGTGGCCACAGGACTGGAAAAGGTCAGTTTTCATCCCAGTCCCAAAGAAAGGCAATGTCAAAGAATGTTCAAATGACCGCACAATTGCACTCATCTCACACGCTAGCAAAGTAATGCTCAAAATTCTCCAAGTCAGGCTTCAACAGTATGCGAACCATGAACTTCCAGATGTTCAAGCTGGGTTTAGAAAAGGCAGAGGAACCAGAAATCAAATTACCAACATCTTTTGGATCACTGAAAAAGCAAGGGAGTTCCAGAAAAACATCTACTTTTACTTTATTGACTACACCAAAGCCTTAGACTGTGTGAATCACAATCTTGGACTTCGTTACTCTAATCAGTTTATACATGTCTGGGGCTATATCATTCATTCAAAGGTTGTGCCCTGTCCAGTCCTGTCTCAGCTGTAGCATGGAGTTTGGAGCTAAAGGAACTTGCCTTAGAACATGAAGTGATGAGGATATTTAATAACATGGAAGATACCAGTGTCTGTTGTCTCCATGGAAGCCCCAGGCTGAGCAGGAGTCTCTCTCCCATGGGCAGATACTCCAAGATAATGGCAGAGGCAGGGAGGAGCTGGGCCCTGCCCAGATAAAAGATAAAGAGACCACATATTTCTCATTTTTCAGGTCAAGGAGAACTTCCTGATTACACATGCAGAAAGACTGGGGGCTAAAAAGGAGGTGGTGCCAGTTCGCACATAATAGGCGGTATCAACTTTCTCATAGGCCTCTGTACTAGGATCCATCTCAGCTAAGAGGTATACCTGTACACAGGGGAGGACCTTGAGTTATACCAAATAGGGACTCAGGGCCAAGCAAAGCAAGATGACTGGCCAGAGGAAACTGGGAAGAAATGCCCCATTAAAGTGATTTTTTTGCTGTTCAGTTGCTCAATCAGATCTGACTCTTTTCGAATCCATGGACTACAACACGCCAGGCTTCCCTGTCCTTCACCATCTCTTGGAAAACTCATGTCCATTGACTCAGTGATGCCATCCAACCATCGCATCCTCTGTTGTCCCCTTGTCCTCCTGCCTTCAGTCTTTCCCAACATCAGAAACAAAGTGTAAGTCGCTCAGTTGTGTCCGACTCTTTGTGACCCCATGGACTATGGAATTCTCCAGGCCAGAATACTGGAGTGAGTAGCCTTTCCCTTCTCCAGGGGATCTTCCCCACCCAGGAATCAAACCAGAGTCTCTAGAAAGCAGGAGTTGGATTCATTCCCAACTGAGCTATCAGGGGAGCCCAGGGTCCCAACATCAGGGTCTTTTCTAACGAGTTGACTCTCTGCATCTGGCAGCCAAAGTATTGGAGCTTCAGCTTCAGCTTCAGCACAAAGGCACAGCTCTCTCTCTCTCAGCCCACCTATATTTGTCTATTCACAGATACTTTCTTATTCCTAATAAACTCTTGTTTCACTACTTGTTTACTTGTTTCACTACTTTTCTTTTCTTTGTTGAAATTTATTTCTAGAAAGTAGACAAGCCGGGGCCTTGTCACTGGCCACTTGCCTGGTGGTCAGTGGCTGGGACCCAGTGCTCATTGCTGTGGCTTGACTTCACTCCCTGGTTAGGGAACCGAGACTCTGCTTCAAGCTGCTGCTGGCCAAGGCCACTTGAGATCAAGGTCACCAATAGGACCTTGGGTTTGACGTACTTGGTCAGTGGCAGGGACCTCGCTCCTGCCCCCCGCCCCAGCCTAACCCTACTTTTCCTTTGAGTTTCTTACTGTTGTTTCTGGCTTTAGCTGCTGTACTAGGTCCTCAGTGACATAGATGGTAAGGAGTTGTTACCAAATGTAAATGTGCGTGTTTGACGCACAGTGAGGCCAAACAAATGCTGTCATTTGGGGCAGTGAAAGGTTTATTGCAGGGCCATGGAGACAGAGACAGGCGGCTCATGTCCCCCAAACCCCAACTCCTCGAAAAGTTTCAGCAAAGCATTTTTAAAGTCAAAGTGAGGGAGGAGTCGCAGGATCTGTCATCAGCTCCTCCACAAATTATCTGACTGGTTGATGGTGAGGTAACAGGGAGGTCATTATCAATCCTTAGGTGCCAGCAATTCTGGGAGCTAAGTACTCATGATCATCAAGTAGTTAATTTCTTTCACTTGGTGGTGGTTTTTAGCACCTGAAAAACTCAGGAAATATGCATGAAATTCTTTGATCTGGGTACTTTGGAGAGGAGCTACAGCAGAGGATATGGGGGAAGGGTCTGCACCTGGCAAGGCCCCACAAAGTCCTGCTCAGTTAGAGTTAGGAGTACAAGAGGTTTAGTGAGGGGGTGATGTCTGTGAGAAATAAAAGGGAGAAGAAGCAGGCTTGGGCTGGGAAAGCCCCAGACTGCTAAAGAGATTTGACCTTATCAGTTAACCCAGTTAGAAGTTCTAAAGTAACTGCTACCCTCAGAGCAGTCCCATCTTAGCAGAAATGACTATGTCCCCATCTCCGTGCCCTGCTGAGTCACTGGCTGGGAGTCTCTAGGAATGAACCTGGCCAAGATGCAAAAGCCTAGGTGAAGCCTGGGGGTGCCAACAGTGGTAAGGCGTCAGCTCAGCACAATCCTTGTAGCTGTCAGTAAGTTAATTTTTGAAGTGAGATCTGAGTTTTGTACCTTCATGGCTGCCACTGCTGCACGGTTGTCTGGAGACCCTCTTACTATTCTCTGCCCCGCTTTTTCATCATTGGGCTTATCCAATATCTTTATGATAATGTGTGCTGAAAATATCAGATAATGAATCCAGAGGCCTGGGTACTATTTGTGTTGTTTGCTAAAAAAATTTGAGACCAGGGATAATTTATGCACCTTTTCACATCTTCTGAAACCTCCAGGATCCCTCCAACCATTTGAGTTCATGATTTGTCCTGCGATTGCCAGGGTTCTACCTAGCATGCTTGCAGCTCTCTCTTCCAGAAAGTGTGGCTTTTCTTGCCTGGTCTGGGGGTTGAGAATGGTGATGCTTTCCTGGCCTGCAAATGCTCTTTGGGCTCACCTATGCATGCTGCTTTTCAGTTTATGTGGATGCATAATGTAGGAAATCTCCATCCTACCTCCTCGTGTTCACTCTTTCTAGCATATGTACTGAGCACCCATTACATTCTAGGTGCTGTGCTAGATCTGAAGGTGCCAAGATGAAAATGTCCTAGTCCTTCCTCCAAGGAGTCTAGTGGTATCAACCTGGCCAACATGCAATTGCCACGGGAGTGGGGAGGGTTGTGGGACTTCCCTGACAGCTCAGCAGTGAAGAATCTGCCAGGAATGCAGGAGACTCAGGAGATGTGGGTTTGATCTCTGGGTCGGGAAGGTCCCCTGGAAAAGGAAATGGCAACCACTACAGTATTCTTGCCTGGAGAATCCCATGGACAGATAAGCCTGCCGGGGGCTACAGTCCATACTGTCGCAAAGAGTCGGACACAACTGAGTGACCGAGCACGCATATGTACATGCTGAGGGCTGTATTTGGCCTGGGTGCTGTGGGAACTCTGTAGTACAGGTTCCTACTCAGTCTCGGGGTTGGGTGTGTGTGTGTGTGTGTGTGTGTGTATGAAGGGAGGTTGTCTAAAGACAAAATGGATGTTGAATCCTCATGGAAGGCAGGGGTTCCTCAGACAAGGTGGTGGGAGGAAGAGCAGGTGAGGGGCAGGCATTCCAGGTACAAGGCCCACAGGCCCAAGGGTTCTGTGGGCAGAGAGGAGAAACTGTAAATATTCAGAGCATGTAAAACATCAAGTGAGAAGGAAGCCAAGTTGAAGGTGTCATACAGAGCTTTGTGAGAGAGCCTATCCTGAGGGCAGACTGGAGCCACAAAACAGCTAGACCCAGCAACAACCAAGAATTGGCTTTCTCACACCTGCTCCCACACACCGGAGAGCAGGGAGGAAAGTTACCACAGCCACACCCCAGGGTGTTAGGGTGCCACAGATCTTCAGAAGAAGGTGGGTGTTGCTGGTGAAAGCAGTCTGGAGGTGGTGGGTATGTAAGTGTGTGGTAAATTCTCCTGTCTCAGCAACATTTGAGGTGTGTTTTTCCCCTAGGTGCAGTTACAGATGTCGCTCCACATCAAGGTCACGGCAGGGTACTTGAGGTTCCTGCAGACTGTAAGAGGCAGCACACTGGGGGGTTGAGACCTCTGGTCTCATTCAGGTGGCACCATTCACTACCTCGAGTGACACCCTGGCAAGTTGAAAGCTTTTTCAGTTTCCACAGAGCTGCTTTAGAATAAAGTGTTAGTCACTCAGTCGTGTCTGATTCTTTGTGACCCCACTGAATGCAAAGAAATAGAGGAAAACAACAGAATGGGAAAGACTAGAGATCTCTTCAAGAAAACTAGAGATACCAAGGGAACATTTCATGCAAAGATGGGCTCAATAAAGGACAGAAATGGTATGAACCTAACAGAAGCAGAAGATATTAAGAAGAGGTGGCAAGAATATACAGAAGAACTGTACAAAAAAGAGCTTCACGACCCAGACAATCACGATGGTGTGATCACTCACCTAGAGTCAGACATCCTGGAATGTGAAGTCAAGTGGGCCTTAGAAAGCATCACTATGAACAAAGCTAGCGGAGGTGATGGAATTCCAGTGGAGCTATTTCAAATCCTGAAAGATGATGCTGTGAAAGTGCTGCACTCAATATGCCAGAAAATTTGGAAAACAGCAGTGGCCACAGGACTGGAAAAGGTCCGTTTTCATTCCAATCCCAAAGAAAGGCAATGTCAAAGAATCCTCAAACTACCGCACATTGCACTCATCTAACATGCTAGTAAAGTAATGCTCAAAATTCTGCAAGCCAGGCTTCAGCGATACATGAACCGTGAACTTCCAGCTGTTCAAGCTGGTTTTATAAAAGGCAGAGGAACCAGAGATCAAATTGCCAACATCCGCTGGATCATGGAAAAAGCAAGAGAGTTCCAGAAAAACATCTATTTCTGCTTTATTGACTATGCCAAAGCCTTTGACTATGTAGATCACAATAAACTGTAGAAAATTCTGAAAGAGATGGGAATACCAGACCACCTGACCTGCCTCTTGAGAAACCTGTATGCAGGTCAGGAAGCAACAGTTAGAACTGGACATGGAACAACAAACTGGTTCCAAATAGGAAAAGGAGTACGTCAAGGCTGTATATTGTCACCCTGCTTATTTAACTTCTATGCAGAGTATATCATGAGAAATGCGGGGCTGGAAGAAGCACAAGCTGGAATCAAGATTGCTGGGAGAAATATCAATAACCTCAGATATGCAGATGATACCACCCTCATGGCAGAAAATGAAGAACTAAAGAGCCTCTTGATGAAAGTGAAAGAGAAGAGTGAAAAAGTTGGCTTAAAACTCAACATTCAGAAAACAAAGATCATGGCATCTGGTCCCATCATGTCATGGTAGATAGATGGGGGAACAGTGGAAACAGTGTCAGACTTTATTTTTTGAGGCTCCAAAATCACTGCAGATGGTGATTGCAGCCCTGAAATTAAAAGACGCTTACTCCTTGGAAGGAAAGTTATGACCAACCTAGATAGCATATTCAAAAGCAGAGATATTACTTTGCCAACAAAGGTCCGTCTAGTCAAGGCTATGGTTTTTCCAGTGGTCATGTATGGATGTGAGAGTTGGACTGTGAAGAAAGCTGAGCGCCGAAGAATTGATGCTTTTGAACTGTGATGTTGGAGAAAACTCTTGAGAGTCCCTTGGACTGCAAGGAGGTCCAACCAGTCCATTCTGAAGGAGATCAGTCCTGGGTGTTCATTGGAAGGACTGATGCTGAGGCTGAAACTCCAATACTTTGGCCACCTCATGCAAAGAGTTGACTCATTGGAAAAGACCCTGATGCTGGGAGGGATTAGGGGCAGGAGGAGAAGGGGACGACAGAGGATGAGATGGCTGGATGGCATCACCGACTGGATGGACTTGAGTTTGAATGAACTCTGGGAGTTGGTGATGGACAGGGAGGCCTGGCCTGCTGTGATTCATGGGGTTGCAGAGTCGGACACGACTGAGCGACTGAACTGAACTGACCGTAGCCCACCAGGCTCCTCTGTCCATGGGATTTCCCAGGCAAGAATACGGGAGTGGGTTGCCATTTCCTTCTCCAGGCCATATTCCCCAGCCAGGGACTGAACTCTTGTCTCTTGCATCTCCTGCATTGCAGGCCCATTCTTTACTGTCTGAGCCACCGGAAAACCCGAAATAAGGTAAATCTGACAACAATTTCAGGAAACATTCTTCTCAGAAAGTCTATTTGGAAACCTAAAATTAGCACCAATACTCCAGAAAATAAGGTCCACTGCTTTTCTAAAGTGCCTTCCTACCTTGCCCAGTCTCTTGTGTAGACAGCAATCGTTCTGGGACTCTGCTCCCTTAACCAGTAGCACCTGGGAACTCGCTAGAAATGCAAATTACTAGGCTGCACTCCAAACTTACTGAATCAGAAACTCTGGGGGCGGCACGCAGAAATCTTGTTTTTACGATTCCCTTCAGGCGTTTCTGGTGATCGCTTAAGTTTGATAGCCACAGATACGGGGTAAATGTATTGAAAATTTGCTGCACCGGTTATGGGAAAAACGAACGCGCTCTTTTTTCAGCTCTAGCAGCTGCAGCTTCTCAGTAGAATCAGGAGAGGGCGCCCACGGACCTGTCTTTGCCTCGCTCCTAGCAAAGCCTCGCGACCGGGTAAGCCCTGGAACAGTGACTTCTTTCTAATGCAGAAGTGAATGACAAATATACGAAAAAAAGACTTCAAAAGACTGTGGTATCAAAGTGGCAGTTAAAGAGAAGGCAGCGCTCAGAGGCGCAGCTGCAGAGGGCAGCGGCGGCGGCTACATCAGCATCCGAAAATTCCGGAAGCATCTCGAGTTGAAGCTTCCCCCCGCGCCACCCCCTGCAGCATTTCTTCGAACCCTTTTCTTTGATACACGTGAGATTTCTGACTTTCTTTTGTTCCCCCCTCCACCGCCCCTACACATTAGGTTTTAGCGCCGGGAAGCTCCCGGCCTGGCCTCAAAGGCGTTGTATCTGCTGCTGCACAGCCATTTCGGTTTGGCATTGTTTCTGCAGCCCTTTGCAGGGTTCACGGCCAAGTGTGAGCAGGGAATGCCCCTACCCCCACATGCCACTTCCTCATCCAGACTCGCCACCTTTAGCCGGAGACCACCTTTTGATCTCTAGTTTTGCATTAGCGTCCCCGCCTGCCTCTTTTTCCTGAACTTCAGCTCCTAGAGTCCTCATTTTGTGTTACTCACAGCACCACCCGGTTTGGAAAGAGAGGAGGTGTGGCCAGCGCTAAACACAGCCCTGAACACTGGGGTGTAGTTGGGTAAGAACCAGAAGGTCTCCCTCCACGCTTCCCTTTGGCTCCCCCTGGCACCTGCATAGCGGTCCTTTACACTCACATCAGGTGGTGTCAGGGGATGGTTTTTGCTTAACTATCCCCCAAAGAGAAATAGTTTATCTCCGGAAAAGAAGTCATTTGTCAGAGGCCTTATTATGGTGTTTGTGCTATTAAGTGGTTTAGAAACTTTTCTGCAACCCTGTCCTGTTAATCTCATCCCAACACAAAAGTTTGCATTTTCCAAAATAGTATGAAATTCAAAATAATGAGGCTTCGTTCGTCTTTTTATAAGACAGTTTTTAAAGAGAAGTTTTAGATTTACAACAAAATTGAGAGGAAGATATAGAAATTTCTCCCTTACCACCCCCCCACCCCCACCATAGCCTCTGATTAACATCACTCTCTAGAGTGAAGTCCATTGTTTATCTTAGAGTTCACTTTTAGTGTTTTACATTCTTTTAGTCTTGACAAATATATAATGACATGTAATCTGACATTATAGTATCCTACAGAATAGTTTCACTGCTCTAAAATCCTCTGTTCTGCCTATTCATCTCCCTCCTTCCCCATTCTTGGTAACCACTAATTTTTTTAATGGCTATAGTTCCGCCGTTTCCAGAATGTCATATAGTTGGAATCATACAGCATGTAACCTTTTCAGACTGGCTTCTTTCACTTTGAAATATGCATCTAAGATTCTCCCATGTCTTTGCTTGATTAGTTTTTAAATGTTCAAGGCATCTCCTACTTGTAGGGGAACAAGGAAGATGATCGTGTAGGAATTGGTGCTAGGAAAAAAATGCCTATAGATGTAAGGGAGACATATGTTCTAACTTTAAGAGTACTACATGGGTACCACTTCTCAGTTTACCTTGAGGTACTCAAAATCTATTCTCAGCAACAAATTCAAGTGGAAAATGCCCTACTGCTCCCTATAAGAGGGGGAAAGATGGGAAAAGGAAGGGCAAAATCTTTTAAGGCATGGCTCTGTGATGACAGATTTCAGGCAGTAAACTTGTATGATGTTTTGCTCCCTCGGGCCAGGTTGCACTGCAGTTTGCAGTAAATATATACTTGAATGAGGTTATAAACTGCTTGGTTATTATCTTCATTTTAGAAGAATAAGAAAGAAAATATAGAAGACGTATGTGTACTCCACAGCTGTTCTTGATTTGTCGTTATGATATAATTGAGTTTTTTTCCTTGTGGTTTTATTTGTTTTTGTTTTTCTCCAGTCCTTGACAAAGATTCTCTCCTTGACCAAACTCTACTCAGGCTCCTTTGAGCTCTTTTCCAATGAGGCCTTGACTTTTGGACTTCCCTGTTTGTCTCCGCATTGTCCAATTTTACCAAGAATCCTCAGTCAGTTTAACAAGAGGCCCCACCCTTAATATCTGATCAGCCTCAGAGTCTAATTAAGTTCCTCATCTTTCACCATCACCCTGGGTTCTGATCAGCCTGGCTGCCTTCAGCAAGAATCCTGGGGGGGTCAGTTTACCAGAACCTTCTTTTACTCCTGATGTTTCCTCTTAGCAATTTTCTATCCACTGACCTCAGCCTGATTCTCCACCATAAATCTCCACTTTTTCTTGTTGTATTTGGAGTTAAGTCAGTCTTTTTCTCCCACTGTGGAACCCCCTTGCAGTGGTTCCTCAGCCCTCAAATAAAGTCTGCCTTAAATTTCTCAGAAGTGTCACGAATAAGTTTTTTTCCGTTAACATCTCTCCGAATGGACTGAAATCTGAAGCTGCCCCATCATTTTCTGAATTACAGAGAACCTGATCTCTTTACCCCTGTTTGATTTTCATTTCTAGAAACTGGAGATTAAGATCCTTTCTTTTCACCTCCTGCCAATGAACCAGTGCTTACTGCTGCATCACCTGGGGAGTGCCTGACATATAGTGGGGGCTCAAGAAATTTTAGATGAATAAATAGACAGCCCCAAAGCCTGTTCTGTTTCTATTGTACCAACTTCCTTTTGCATCTTGGTTCTTATCACATGGCAGTTCCCTTTCTGGGCAAAGGTGGGGGTTTTTCCTCCTCAATAATAACCTAGGGCTTAAACCTCCTCCTGGAAATTTTATGCTGCTTGCTCAAGACACAGATGGCTTGTGCTGTGCAGCTCTCAGCACACCTCTGTGTCCTTGTGGATGTTCATTTGCTCAGTTGTGTCCGACTCTTCATGATACCATGGACTACAGCAAGCCAGGCTTCTCTGTCCTTCACCACCTCCCAGAGTTTGCTCAAACTCAAGTCCATTGAATCAATGATGCCATCCAACCATCTCATCCTCCATTGCCCCCTTCTCCTCCTGCCCCCAATCTTTCCTAGCATGAGGGTCTTTTCCAGTGAGTTAGTTCTTGCCATCAGGTGGTCAAAGTACTGGAGTTTCAGCTTCAGCATCAGTCCTTCCAATGAACATTCGGGTTGATTTCCTTTAGGACTGACTGGTTTGATCTCATTACTGTTCAAGGGACTCTCAAAAGTCTTGTCCAGCTCCACAACTTGCAAGCATCAATTCTTCGATGCTCAGCCTTCTTTATGGTCCAACTCTCACATCTGTACATGACTACTGGATAAACTATGGCTTTGACTATATGGACCTTTGTTGGCAAAGTGATGTCTCTGCTTTCTACTATGCTGTCTAGGTTGGTCAAAGCTTTTCTTCCAAGAAACAATGTCTTTTAATTTCTTGGCTTCAGTCCCCATCTGAAGTGATTTTGGAGCCCCCCAAAATAGTCTGTCACTGTTTCCATTGCTTCCCTATCTATTTGCTTTGAAGTGATGGGACTGGATGCCATGATCTTAGTTTTCTGAATGTTGAGTTTTAAGCCAACTTTTTCACTCTCCTCTTTCACTTTCATCAAGAGGCTCTTTAGTTCTTCTTTGCTTTCTGCCGTAAGGGTGGTATCTGCATATCTGAGGTTATTGATATTTCTCCTGGCAATCTTGATTCCAGCTTGTGCTTCTTCCAACTCAGCATTTCGCATGATGTACTCTGCATACAAGTTAAATAAGCAGGGTGACAATATATACCCTTGACATACTCCTTTCCTGATTTGGAACCAGTCTGTTGTTCAATGTCCAGTTCTAACTATTGCTTCTTGACCTGCATACAGATTTCTTAGGAGACAGGTCAGGTGGTCCGGTATTCCCATCTCTTGAAGAATTTTCCACAGTTTGTTGTGATCCACACAGTCAAAGGCTTTGGCGTAGTCAATAAAACAAATAATAGATGTTTTTCTGGAACTCTCTTGCTTTTTCGATGATCCAGTGGATGTTGGCAGTTTGATCTCTGCTTCTTCTGCCTTTTCTAAATCCAGCTTGAACATCTGGAAGTTCATGGTTCACGTACTGTGGAAGCCTGGCTTGGAGAATTTTGTGTGTGAGATGAGTGCAATTGTGCAGTAGTTTGAACATTCTTTGGCATTGCCTTTCTTTGGGATTGGAATGAAAACTGACCTTTGACCACAGGCCTTCAGTCCTGTGGCCACTGCTGAGTTTTCCAAATGTGCTGGCATACTGAGTGCAGCACTTTCACAGCATCATCTTTTAGGATTTGAAATAGCACAACTGGAATTTCATCACCTCCTTAGCTTTGTTTGTAGTGATGCTTCGTAAGGCCCACTTGACTTCTCATTCCAGGATGTGTGGCTCTAGGTGAGTGATCACACCATTGTGGTTATCTGGGTCATGAAGATCTTTTTTGTATAGTTCTTTGTATTCTTGGCAACTCTTCTTAATATCTTCTGCTTCTGTTAGGTCCATACCATTTCTGTCCTTTATTGTACTCCTCTTTGCACAAATGTTCCCTTGGTATCTCTAATTTTCTTGAAGAAATCTCTAGTCTTTCCCATTCTACTGTTTTCCTCTATTTCTTTGCATTAATCATTATATCTTTATAATAAAGTGTGTGTGTGTGTGTGTGTGTGTGTGTTATGTGTTAGTCACTCAGTCTTGTCTGACTCTTTTGTGACCCCCATGGATTGTAGCCCACCAGGCTCCTCTGTCCATGGAATTCTCCAGGCAAGAAAACTGGAGTGCATTGCCATTTCCTCCTATAGGGGGTCTTCTTGGCCCAGGGATTGAACTCAGGTCTCCTGCATTGCAGGCAGATTCTTTACCATCTGAGCCATCAAGGAAGCCCTTAATAAACTGATAATAGTAAATAAAATGTTTATCTGAGTTCTGTGAGCTATTGTGGCAAATTACTCAACCCAAAGAGGTGTTTATGGGAACCCCTAGTTTACAGCCTGTTGGTCAGAAGTATGGGAGGCCTGGACTTGGAATTGGTGTCTGAAGTGGTGGTGGGCGTGGGGGCAGGTTCAGTCTTATGGGACTGAGCCCTTAACCTGTGAGGTCTGCACTGACTCTGGCTGTTAGTATCAGAATTAAATTGTGAGACATCCAGTCGATGTCTGCAGAGTTGGAGAATTGATTGATGTGGGACTTCTCCCTCCCCCAAGACACACATACACACACGTACACCACACACACACACACACACACCACACATGGTGAGTGGTGAGTAGGGGAACAGCTTTCCTTTTTGTCACCATGACTGATACACTCTAAAGAGATGATCAGAGAGTCCAAAAAGAAATACCCTGACTGGCAGAGACTTCTAGGTACCTACAGTATCTATTCCCCTTTTACTTAATAATTTATTCAGAGTAGCAATGAATCCAAACACATTTTCTGTATACAGACCTTGCAACTAGATGTGACCATGTGAGTAGGTTCTGACCCATGAGTTTTATGTGGAAATGTTGGGTGATAATTCTGGAAAGCCTTTGTAGAAGGGGAAGAGTGTGCCCCTCTTCATCTTTCCTGCTGTTTGGGATGCGCTTGTGATGGCTGCAGCTGTGACAGCCATTTATGGGCCATGAGGCCGAGGTCCTCAGCCTAGTGGCGGAATGGAAAGCTACAAGGAATCTGGGTCTCTGAATGCCATTAAACAGCTTAGCAGCTCTGGTCTGCCAACCTCTGGCTTTTGCCAGGGCTCTTTGTGATTTTCTGTCTCATACAGCTGAAGCTAACCCAACTCATCTGGTATATAATTTATTCTTTTGGGAGCATGAGCACATGTAAAATGACTGGGTGAATTTGGGCCAGGTCTCAAAATCAAACCTCAGATGGATTGTCTAGCGGGCTCTGGGCGTCTGCACATCCCCCGCGGGTGGAAACCTTTGCCCTCCCCCTTGTCTTTGTTTCTGTGTGCCCTCCTCCCTCCTGCTTTCCCTCTGGCTGGCTCCTGATGCCTCTCCCTCCCACTCTCTGGTTTCTTCTAAACTTCACTTCGATTTGCCCTCCTGTCTGTCACTGACCCTCTGCCCAGCTTATTTCACCACTGAGCTCTACTGTCTTCCTGATGGTCTACAGTGCTTCAGTACCCACAAGTAGAAACAGCATAAAGAGTGAGAGAAAGAGACTTCCATAAATCCTGCTAAAAGGAGTGTTTTCTTCTTCATCAGCCCACAGCACCTGCATTTTTACATGAACTCTATATTTAAGGTCACTGCATCACACCTCTGGGTTGGACACTTCCTGTGACTGCTGGCCATTTGGAATGTCCTGAGGAAGGCGGGTGGGTGACTTTTCTTGCTGGCCTGCTGATTTACAAAGGAAGCCATTCTGCAGGTGTCTTAAAGAGGCCATAAACTGGGGAAAGCCACGGCCACCTGGCTGTGCAGGCTGTCAGCACGAATCCTGGCATCTCAGCCTCACCCTGGGGATATTTCATCTCCCAAAGCTAACTTTAATTACCAGCTTAATGAGAGTCTCTTAGAGATGATTACACCTTTCTCTGATGAGAGCAGATCCCATCAGAATGCGGGGTGAACACCACAGCGTGACCCCAGTGCGCAAGGTTACACTTGCCTTGTTAGACCTCACACAGGGGAGTTTGGGGTTGAGGAATGTGTCTTTCTTAAAATGTTCGCACATCCAGGGCTGTATTTTAATTAACCTTCAATTCCAGGCAAGGATGTGACAGCCCACTTGAAGAGCATCAGTTTGCTGGCGTGGGAGAAATTCAGGGGCTCTCTTTTAAGCTGGCCAGTGTTTCTCAACCTGGGTGCTTGGAAACTGGCCAAGCAGCAGCAGTCTTTCTATCTGTTCGCACAAAGGTGGCCCAAATTGCTATTGTTTCTATGACAACTGATGGCTTTTTCTTTTTTCCTTTCTCATTTTCTAAAAGTACCTGTATAATGGACAGCAGCATGTGGAAAAAATTTGTGAGGGAGAGACTAGCCTGGTAGATTGCAGAAGCAAACACACACAGCGATTCTATTGTCTGTCCCGGCTCTTTGTCTCGGCCTCCTGTTCCCGTGTTTGCCATGCAAGTCACATAGAAGTAGGAATAATAGCTGCTAGGCTGAATGAAGAGAGACCCCAGCCATTTGTATGCAGTCTCATGTGAACTCTTGGATTTGGGAAGGCAGTTTTGCCCCCCTTTTTTTTAAAAAAAAAAAAAGAAAAAAATTCTACTGTTCAGCTTCTTGTGCTTAATGAGGCTGTTTAGAAGGGAAAACTAGCAAACAACCAAACAGGAGTTCTGCCCTTTAAACAATTGCTTTCTAGGTTCTTTATCAGAATATCATTGGGCTGTAAAGGTGAGTAAGGATCTCTATCTTTGTAATCTACGGTGCCTACATCAAACAAACCAGACTCCCCATGTGGATGCTTTAGCATTTACCATCCTGTGCCATAAAATGAGGCAACGGTAGGAAAAATTAACTTTCTGAGGATAATAATTACCTAACTGGTTAACTAGCTGTGGTCGGTGGTTTGCAGTCTGAGGGCTGAATATCTTTGGAAAGACCTTAACATCAATGTGAGGCTATATGTATTAGAAGAACGGCACTGTCCACTGTGTGAATAAATACAGTGGCTGCCACAGATTGGTAATTTTGTTTTTCGACTGTGTAGAGATGCTGTTTCAAACAGTAAAATGCAAATTCACTCTAAAAAGTGCCTGTATCAGCAGGAGCTTTAGTCATTATTTTCTCAATTAACTGGTACAAAACAAACACGTGTCATAGTGGGAGAGGACTCTTGGTATTTAAAAATATTAGATAAGGGGTCTTGTAGGCAAAGTGTTTGGGGAACTACTCTGTTTAGTTTTCCCAGCTGGGTGCAGAAAACCCAGGAACCAGGAATGTTTTGGAGGCTGGGGCATCAAACATCTGAAGAGGTGTTTAGAGTTGCATAAATTGTCTGGGCAGCAAATACAGAGATCATTCCATGGAAAGTTTTAGGGACAGAAAGGTTAAATCTTGGGTTTGAGATCACACAGTCAGAGGGCGGATTCTTGTATCAGAGTCTTGTATCAGTCAGTGATGTAAACTTGAATTCAGGGGATGAAAGGAGTTCAGTTGGGGAGAGAAAGAACTCAGGCCTTGAAGGGGCTTGCCTTAGACCACCTCTCTAAGTCCTTTCAGTGTGATATTCCAAGGCTTTGCCCTGTAGAGCAAGTGGCTTGAAACTGTATAAGCTGTTTTCAGAAGCTTAAAGGACAGGAATAAATGCAGTTACCTAGGCAAGTTACCCAGGTGAATGGCATCGGCTTAGAAGACTTCATGCCTCTAGAGCCCTCTGGGCCCTTTCATGCAGTCAGAACCATCGGCTTAGACTGTCAGGTCTCCAAGTTCTTTCTGACTCAGTTTCCTCCTCCTAGTGTTGAATGGGGTTACCTTAAACAGAGTGGAAGTACTGATGGGAATTACTGTGTGTCCAAACTATGGCACTGCCACAGAGTAGCTGTGTGATTATGTTTCAGTTGGCTCCTGAAAAATTCAAGTTGTAAGAATTATTTATTGTAAGTTCTGCAGTATAAATGAGTTAGTGGGGGTAATGCCCTTAGTTGATGGGTGTTCACATAATAGGTACTTAGTAAGCGAGTGGCTTACAATAACTAAGAATCTCCTTCTCCATCCGCAACCATTCAACCCACCCTTCCACAGAGTTAGTGAAGCCTCCCCAGCTCATTCTAGCCCGCAGTGATCTCTTACTGTTCTGAACTTAATCAACTTATTTGGCAATTAACCTCCTAATGTTCTACGATTTTTTGTGTGTGCACAGAAGTATTAATTAAATCTTTGGTATCTTATATTTTTAGAAGCAGCTTTCCTCTGCTTGCTTATATGATTTTGAGACTGCTGTGACTTCTGTATCCTTTAATCTCTAGTACCCTTCACAGTGACAGTGTCTTGATAGCATATCAATAAGAGCTACTTGATTTAATAAATGCATTTCTAGTGTTGACTGAGTGCATTTAGTAAATGCATTCCTAGACACAACTGAAGGGATCGTATATGGGACATGTAGACAGTCATCAGTGCAGGTTTTAAGGTATTCATTAGAAAATATTGCTACCCAGAATCTAAGCTCATGATTATGAAAGAATTGATGGAATTGTGAATACCAAGCCTACCGGCACCCCAGTTCCCCAGCAGGGCCATTAGAACACTTCACATTAGTAATAACTTCCTGGCAGGGTAGTGTGGGCTCCCCATGAACAGTTCATTAGGGGGAGCAGGTTCATTAC
Source organism: Bos indicus (assembly GCF_029378745.1). Lineage (NCBI taxonomy): Eukaryota > Metazoa > Chordata > Mammalia > Artiodactyla > Bovidae > Bos > Bos indicus. The sequence continues at coordinate 42,357,113 of NC_091762.1, read as the reverse complement.
TACAAAGTGGTTGAGTTTAGAACAAGCTAAATAAGAAGATTAAAATCATTTCAAAGGAAACATTTCATGGGATATTAATACATTGGCTGTAAATAATGAAAGATAATGAGAGCATTAAATCCTACCAACAATATATTAACTGCAAGAGAACTAATTTGTAAATGAGTGCTTTGCTTCTCTCTAAGATGCATTTTCATTTGCTGAAAGAAATGCTGAGAATGGCTACTGAGGGGTCACCTTTGGTAAGACGTGAATGTAGCTTTTAATAGCTGAGTTCTTGTGGACTCTCTGCAGTGTTTGGGCTTGGAGTCTTTAGCAGTGAAAAATAAATATCCTAGAGGAGAACAAAGCTACATTATTATTTTTTTCTAAAGAATTAGTAACATTCTCTAAGAGAAGAAATATTCACTGCATGCTTTCTCATAGTATATTTTTGTGTCATGTCCAGGAGTAGATTCCAAATGTAGGGATTTAACTGGCATTGTAGGTGAGTGGGTGGGGACAGAGGAGGCACTGATGGTGGCAGTTTCCCAGGGTTTAGCTTACCTTGTCCCTATCTTTTTATTGATTTATTTAGCTGTGCCAGGACTTACTTGTGGTATGCAAGATCTTCCCTCTTCATTGCAGCATGCAAACTCTTAGTGGCAGCATGTGGGATTTAGTTCCCTGACCAGGGATTGAACCCAGGCCCCCTGCATTAGGAGCATAGAGTCTTGGCCACTGGACCACCTGGGAAGTCCCCACCTCATCCCTTTCTGTAATGAAGTGGTACCCAGAGAGAACAGATGCTGAGGGGAGAGGAGCTGGGAGGGAGACAGAAAAGATACCAGATTCTTTTCTCTTGCCCCTAATTTGCTCTAGAAATTAACCTTTTGTGAAAGCTGAGGAATGGAATAGGGATAAAGAAGGATTAACAGAGAGACAGAAAAAAAATCGCTGTTGCTCCATGTGGCTGGGCTTTGACAATATTATAAAATGAGAGTTTAAAGGCTGATCTCTGGAACTATCAAAAGAACAAGCATATTTTGTGAAATCTGTTATCAATGAGTAAGGGGAGGTTTGAGCTTTCTTTGATGTCTACCTTCCTTTTTTATTGACTTTAAATTTGAGTTGAATTAATATTACTTAATCTAGTCTGGCTCCTTGAGTTTTTTGCTAAATATCCCCCAAATCTTTAATTTTATGGAAACAGACCTGGACACAGGAAAGTAGATTAGTGATGTACTAGGGTTACAAATCAGTATCAGAACCAAAAATAGAATACAAAACTAGGTATGATTGGTTATTTGCTTTAACTATTATCTGTTCTTTGTTGTCAGTGAAGAGCTTATTTTGTTGCTAGGATACATCTGGTCACCGTTGAAGGGCATTGTTCTATCTACAATGAAGACACTTGTCTTGATTTATTGCTTTGGAGTCTTAGTAGTTATATTATTTCTTCATTTCACAAAATTTTATAATTCATCATGAGTGTTTTGTCAGTCAGTACAAATTAGAAAGGTCCTATACACTACAGATTCTCTACAGGACCCTCTTTAGTGATTACAAATCCAGTTTTGTTTTTAAATATTTATTTATTTTTGGCTGTGCTGGGTCATGGTTGCTGCACGGGCTTTTCTCTAGTTGCAGAGAGCAGGGGCTACTCTCTTGTGCTGCACGGGCTTCTCACTGTGGTGGCTTCTCTTGCTGCAGAGCTTGGGCTCTGGGCTTCAGTAACTGTGGCACGTGGGCTCAGTAGTTGCAGCTCCCAGGCTCTGGAGCACAGACTTGATAGTTGCGGCTCATGGGCTTAGTTGCTTGTGGCATGTGAGATCCTCCTGGATTAGGGATCAAACCTGTGTCTCCTGCACAGGCTGGCAGATTCCTTACCACTGAGCCACTAGGGAAGCCCGACAAATCCAGTTTTACTAAATCTTGGCAAGGATAAAGCAATTGTTCCAAGTTCATAAAAAATTTCACATTTCTTTTATTTTTTTCTATGTTGTCCAGTAAATCCAGTATTTTTATTTCAATGTCAAATTGCATCTTTTGAATCACACGCATCTCAATATGTGGTGATAAACTTAGAAATTCTGTAGTCTTTTTCTAAGAGTCAGCTCACTAACTTTCTAAATCTTAACTTTGTTCCTTTCCCACAAGAATTGAGAAAGGAAAACTTCTAAAAACCAACACTTTGTTACACAGAAATTCTAATACTGATCTTTCTGTAATCGGATTTTATTGGAGTCTAATGAAACTCAGTTTATGATTCTTAAAAGATGCTAACTGTTTTGTTTTCTATCTACCCTTTTGTTAGGGTAGTTTTTTTTTTTTTTCCTCCCTGTGAAGTGTAAAGGCAAACTATTCCAAGCCTATAAAAGCATTAGTACCATTTAGAATCCAGAATGTGAAAGGTTCAATGTAATTAACACAGTTAACAGTTTGCTTCACAGCTTTTTAAAAAATTGACATATCATAGACTGTTGTACTGCTCCTCATTTTGGTAACATTAATAAACAAATGCTTGTAATTTAAGAGTAATTATGAATCCATTCATGTGTGATTTTCTAATGAGTCAAGTAAATAAATCAGCAGTTGGGAGGCATTCTTTAGTTCTTAATTAGAAAACTAGCAGCAAGTTTAAGGTCTTAATCTTTCCTGTTGTCTTGCTCTTATGTAATGGTATGATAAAGTCATTGCATTTAGAGAATGCTGCATTTGACAGCACAATTCTTGGAGCTATGAAATCCTTTTGTCCGTGACTTTCAGAAGCAATACTATTAATCATGAAGTACATTTGCACTGGGCAGAAATAAAATGCTTTGAGATGCTTGGATAGAAAGCGCCAAAGAAAATTATAGCACATTCCATTTTCCAACGATTTTGTGAGTGAGATGTGATAAGTATTATTGGACTCATTTTATATCTAGAGACATTTGATAATGTGACAGATTAACCCAAAGCCACACTGTAAGATAAGAAAAGAACTTAGATATTGATACTTGATCCCCAAACGATCAGTAGAATAACCTACTGCTCAAATAAAGATGAGTTTATTACTTACTAAAATATGGCAAACACCCCTTTGATGATGTCTAGGATCTAAGAGGGGAGAGACCAGAGGTAGAGATTTATAGCATTTGAAAATCTGATTGAAAGTAGATGGAATTTCCATAAGGGAATCTGATTGCAATCAAGCAAAGTTCAATATTTAGGACTGGCGAATCAAATGTTTACACACTTTACATTTTTTTTTAAAGAAAGATTTTATTTTTATTTTATTTTTGGCCGCACTGGATCTTCATTGCTGGGGCTGTCTAGTGGCAGTGTGCGGGCTTCTTCTTGCAGTGGCTTCTTTTGTTATGGAGCACGGGCTCTAAGTGCTTAGGCTCCAGTAGTTGCAGCCCATGGGCTCAGTAGTTGTGGCTCACAGGCTCCGAGCGTCCCCTACATTGGCAGGTGGATTCTTAGCCACTGGATCACCAGGGAAGCCCCCCTTTACTCTCTTATTTTCCTTGGCAAGAATTTTCTGGAGCAAACGGTAGAGGCACATTGATATAGGAAACTTCGTTCTTAGTCCTGATAATTCAGCATGGATTAGGTTAGTTCAGAGTTTATTCATCTGTCCACCCACCCATCCATTACCATTTACCCATCCACCAAGATTCATTAAGCACCTACTGTTTTCCCAGCATTATGATGAATACTAGAGATACAAAGATGAATGATAGGGATTTTGGCTTTGAGAAACTCACAGTCTGACAGGGATGACAGGTATTTTAAGATATGATTATAATAACAAGTGTACAACAGAAGAGATAAGACAAATATCAGTCATTTCCAAGTTGTGAAGAGCTTCAGATTTAATGCTTAGGAGATCTGGCTTTATGTGGTAAGGGAAAGACTTTTAGCCTTGGCTGGACTTTAATGTCATGTGGAGATTAAAATGAAAAGAATGATGGCCCTACCCCAGACCAATTAAAGTCAGAATATCTGGGACAGGGCCTGGACATTTACTGCCCTGGTAATTCCACTGTATAACCAGGGTTGAAGAACCCTGCTAATGAGATTAGGGCACCATCAAGGTTTTCAGTGAAGGCAATGACAAGCTTTCAAGTGGATACAAATGATGGTGATAGTAGTGAGACTGAAGCAGCTGGATACAGAGAACAGGTGATTAAGGTGGAGGCTGAGCACAGGCAGGGGCAAGGGCTGCAGAAGAGGACAAATTCAAGAGAAATTCTGGAGTTATGTTTGGTCCTCCTCTGATTAACAATGTCAGCCCTTCATTTTTACCACAGCATTGAGCAAGAATACATAGTAAGTTCTCAAAAGTGCATGAGCTGAATTAAACATTGAAACTATTTGATATCTCCTATGTCACCTACATGAAAGTTAAAGTGTTAGTCTCTCAGTTGTGTCTGACTCTTTGAGACCCCATGGACTATAGCCCACCAGGCTTCTCTGTCCATGGAGTTCTCCAGGCAAGAACATTGGAGTGGGTAGCCATTCCCTTCTCCAGGGGATCTTCCTGACCCAGGGATTGAATCCAGGTCTCCTTCGTTGCAGGCAGATTCTTTACCATCTGAGATACCAGGGAAGCCTGCTAAGGCATAGGAAGGGCAAAATCAGTCTGTTGTGGTTTTGTGCAAAGAGTATGGGACTTGGGAGTTAAGTTCCTGGCCTTGGATCTTGACTTTGCTTTTGATGTCCGGGAAACAGGAATGAAGCCAAATGTACCTCAAACATTTTCCCACCACTTCCAACCTCACAAGCCTGAAAGCCTTCAAGGTATCAAAGACAGTGTGATCCACCTCCTGAAAACATGGGAGGACTGAAGTGATTCATCTCACTGAAAGGAGCTGAACTGCCCTAGGACCCGGTACAATGAAAACCAGGGTTTCCTCTCAGTAGTTTTCCCAGGGATGATCTATGAACAGATGAGATCATAGCTGTGAAAGAATGTTGAGCATTAAAAAGAAGATAGGTAACGAACTGGGCCCAGGGAAGCCCCCTAAGCCAGTGTTCAAAGATATCCCTGTGATGGGGACCTTAAGGCTGCCACTGCGACTCCAGAAATTTCAGAGAAGTCTCCCCTAAAGACTAGATCCTTGGGTCCTCAGCCCTCGTCCTTGATCTCATAGCTCTTTTCCTTTGTATTATCTGTGTTGCCCACGCCCCTTAGTTCAAGGGTGGCAGGCAGTGTTTCAGATGGGCGTAGTGCTACAGAGCTAAGTGACCCCTTCTGATGTGGCAGGTTGTTGCATGGTGTCTTGCATTATTTGGTCCTCACAACCTAAAGAACCATAGCTAACACAGAAATCCTGCAGTCTTCTTCCACTGATCATAGCATGACATAGTATGATGCCCCCCAGGGAATAAACTAGCAAATCCCCTACACAACAGTATGAGAGAGAGCCATAGAAGTAGAATTTATTTGACCCTCATAATAATCCAGTAAGTCACCTACTATTGTTATAACCATTCTACAGATGAGTAAAATGAGAGATTTCTCTATGCTCTCTAGTTTTTGCCTTGGAGATGGTTAGATAGCATCACTGACACAACTGATATGGATGTGAGAAAACTCCAGGAGGTAGTGGAGGACAGAGGAGCCTGGCGTGCCACAGTCCACGGGGTCGTAAAAAGTCAGAGGTGACTTAGCAACGAAACAACAGCTATAGGTTCCTGCTCTTCTTGATACCATTTCAGGCCTTACCCTGTTTATTTATTTATTTATTTAGGTATTCTGTCCAGGTTATGAAAATTTCACCCCTCCCAGTGGCTTTTCTGGAGTATGTGTGTGTACTCATTCGTTCAATTGTGTCCAGCTGTCTGTGTCCCCATGTATTTAGCCTGCTAGGCTCCTGTGTCCATGAATTTTCCAGGCAAGAATACGGGAGTGGGTTGCCATTTCCTCCTCCAGGGGATCTGCCCAACTCAGGGATCAAACTCCTGTCTCTTGCATCTCCTGCATGGGCAGGTCAACCCTTTACTAGTCAGTCAGTCAGTTCAGTTGCTCAGTTGTGTCCAACTCTGCGACGCTATGGACTGCAGCATGCCAGGCTTCCCTGTCCATCACCAACTCCTGGAGCTTGCTCAAACTCGTCCATTGAGTCGGTGATGCCATCCAACCATCTCATCCTCTGTCATCCCCTTCTCCTCCCGCCTTCAATCTTTCCCAGCATCATGGTCTTTTCCAATGAGTCAGCTCTTCACATCAGGTAGCCAAAGTATTAGAGTTTCAGCTTCAGCATCAGTCCTTCCAATGAATATTCAGGACTGATTTCCTTTAGGATTGACTAGTTCGATTTCCTTGCAGTCCAAGGAACTCTCAAGAGTCTTCTCCAACACCACAGTTCAAAAGCATCAATTCTTCAGAGCTCAGCTTTCTTTATAGTCCAACTCTTGCATCCATACATGACTATTGAAAAAACCATAGCTTTGATTAGATGGACCTTTGTCAGCAAAGTAATTCTCTGCTTTTTAATATGCTGTCTAGTGTTGTCATAGCTTTTCTTCCAAGGACCAAGCGTCTTTTAGTTTCATGGCTGCAGTCACCATCTGCAGTGATTTTGGAGCCCAGGAAAATAAAGTCTGACACTTTTCCCATTGTTTCTCCATCTATTTGCCGGGAGGTGCCAGTAGTGCCACTATAGTCTTTCAATAGCCTTTCTAAAGCTCTTCCTGCTTTATAGACTTAGACAAACTACTTCCTAGTTTTCTAAATGTTCACAACTCTTTACTTAAAATAGTTTGCTCACTCAACTTAGGGAGCCCAGGATGTTTTGCTTCTTTCCTCCACACAGTTTCCCTATCTCTGCTATTCCTTCATCAGGACTTTGCCTAACCTGAGAGCTAGTCCAAGGTCACCATGACAAACACAATGTCTTGGCATCTGAACCTCCTCAATAACAGTATTAATATATCCTGTAGCACTCAACACAATGTAAGGCAGTCATACCTCCAGAAGGCAGTCATATAAGTTTTTGTAGAGTGATCATTGATTCTTATGTGTCAGCTGGACTGGGCAATAGGGTGCACAGATATTTGGTCAGACATTATTTTGGTGTGTCTGTGAGGCTGGCTCTGGATGAGCATTTGAATGAACCAATTCAAATGAACATTTGAATTGGTTGAGAAAGCAGATTACTCTCCCTAATGTGGGTGACCCTCATCTGATCAGTTGAAGGCCTAAATAGAACAAAAGGCTGAATAGGAGAGAATTCCTTTTTGCCTGTCACTGATTGGTATCAGTGTTGTTGTTGTTTTTTCCTGCCTTTGAATTCAAACTGAAATAATCAGCTCTTCCTGAATCTCCAGCCTGCAGGCCTTCAGACTGGAGCCACTGAGTCTCCTGGGCCTCTGCCTCCTGCAGATTGGCTCATACCATCATCAGCCAACATAACTGTATTTTTTATTTTCTTTCTACACACACACACACACACACACACACACACATCCTATTCTGTTTCTCTGGAAAAACCTGACTAATACATTGTAGCATTAGTATTTCCCACTTTTATGGCTTCCTCACACTGATGTGGAGAAAATTTACTAGCTAACTTTATGGGGCTGTTAACACTATGTCTTACCATGGTCAATAGCAGAAGGTTACAGAATTCATGCATTAGCTATTAGTCTTTGGCTTCAGATTAGTACTCTTGGTTTTGAGGTACAGAAATCCAGCTTTATTTTAGGCAAAAAGATACATTTATTGGCTCAAGACTTTAAAAAAAAAACTTGAATGGTTCTCATTTGGACTGGCTCTCTCTGCATGATTGAAAAAAATAGCTGTCCACAGAGACCATGTTTTATATCTAATGACTTCTCTCCCCACTGAAGGACTCCCTGTTGTACATGGAAATAATCTGGAAAAAGACTGGAATTTGCCCAGATTGGGGTAGGTACCCACTCATGTTCCAATTAATCATGTCTAAGGAAATGGGGTCTAATAAGAAAATGACAGCTATAAAACTTCCTTTTCTAGCTATCTGAGAGAGAGTAGTCCTCTGGACCTTAATCACATAACTCATTATCCTTGCAGGACGGAGGGGTGGCACCCAGCGACCACATCACCCAGATCTACTATTGCATGAGTTGTAGGAGGGAGAAATCACCTGGACACCTTTACGATGTCAAGTCATTTGTTCAGGATTATGGCTTGAATTTATTGTCCTCTTTCTCATGAGCCTCTTGATATTTATCATGTCATGCCTCAGGCCCCAGTTTACTGCAGTCCTTCAGAAGTCCCAGGCTCTGTACACAACCATTGTTATTCTAAGGACATACTGTTGATCTCAAATCTTGCAACTTCCCTCCTAGTCCCCTAAATTTTCTTGCTGTGTCCTCTGGAACTCCTGATCTGTGATCAACAGACTCTGCTTGTAGAGGAGCGTTCCTCTTGTCTCCATGTCTTCACTGAAACTTAGTTTGCCCCCTTCTAACACAGTTTTCCCTGCAGCCCTTGCTAGTGGAGGCTGTTCTCTTTATTCTTCTCTTGCCCCATGACAGGAGGTGAGCACCCTCCTTACTTCTCATGGTCACATTTAAATGACTTTTTCTTTCTCATTCAAAGCCCTAAGCTCCTTTTACTTTATGACATTCTGCTTCACCACCCACCAACCCTTCTGAAGCTGTCTTTTATGACATCTTGATCAATCTCATTTACTGAAGACTAACTTCTTGATCATTGCTTCCACTGCCATTTCTACTCCTTCCTGTCTGTCTTCTCTCCAGACATAGTGCATAACCATTTACTTCCTCATCTTCACTGTCATCACCCAAGACAATTTCTCTTGTCAGGACCTCGACAATAGTTTCCTAAATGGCCTCTCTAAAGCCAGTTTATTTCCCCCAACATCTACAGTAGTCTTTTAAAAATGAAAATCAAGTCATGTCACCATTCAGCCTCCAACTAGCAGACCTAAGATCTCTCAATGGTCATGCATGCTTCCTAGAAGAAACTCCTTGCCATAGGCTTCAAAGCCCTGGATGGTTTGACTCCTACTAATTTCCCCAGCTTCAACCCATAGTATATGCCCACGAACCACCACCTCCCAGCCACAGTACTCTTATTTGCTTTCAAAAAGACAAGTTCTTGTGTTTCTAGGACCTTAGCACGTGCTATTGCTTCTATCTGGAATTCTATTTCCACTGAAGTTATCCCACTTTCTCTTCATGGGGTTGGTCACTTCTCATCTTTTATGTCTAAATTGCAATGTTATTCCCCAGAGAGGTTTGCCTTGGCCAGTCTGTTGAAAGTGGCTGTGACTGTTTCCTCCTGTCACTAGCATCTGTTACCTTGGCCTGTTTATACATTTTATAGCAAAACTCCCACAATCTATGACTAAATTAATATAAAATCCATGAGGGAAGATATCATCTGTTTTATTTTCAGTTCTGCAGTACCTATCCAGGCCCAAGAAGCAGAATGTGCTGCATGAACATGTGTTAAATTAATAATATTTATTGTATACCTACCATGGTCCTTTTAATTAAGACTCTTTATCCTACATCCTCTGAGAACAGAGCCCAGTGTTAGGTACATAGCCAGACACAAATAAAGTGGTTATTGTGTCTCACATTATAGGAACTTGGACAGGTCTTTTTACCTTTCTGGAACTCATCTACTTTGTAAATTGAGAGGATTCAATGTAAAAGAGAGAACAGCCTTTTATTCCTTCCACATGTTTTTGGTCACAGCACATCCCCATTAGTAATTTCTCTCAGTGAACACAGTGACTACTGGGGAATCATTCGATGGATTCTCCAACCCTTTGCCTTAAAATGAAAGGACTCTCAATTATCTCTCATAGCTTCCAGCACATTTATGCAACATTTATGATACCTTCCTTCACACAAAGTAGTTGTATAAATCATCCTACAACCATTTGGGGGATATTTGGTCACCCTTTCAATGGCAGAAGCATAAAATATAAGTGAATTAGTTTTACAACACTTCTTTATTAAGCACATTATTTATTAAGTGATCTTTGTGTGCTGGATATTCTGCTAGGCTCCTGAGAAAGGATGGTGAACAAAAGCAGATCTAGAGCTTACTCCTACAGAGCTTTGGGGCAGGCACGTGAGATAGACTTTGAACAAATGAATGTACTAGTGGACATGTAATTATAAGATAGCTAAATTCTTTAAAGGAAAAATTAGTTTCTATGAAGATGTGTAACAAAGGTTGACACAGACTAGGGTGGCAAAGAATCTTCTGGGAGAAAGCAATGGTGCAGCTGAAGCATAAAGGATGCCTGAGCTGTTAACCTGTCTGGCAGTGGGAGTGAGGAGAGGAGGAAAGCATTTCAGGCAGAGGGGGTGGCATTTGCTAAGGCTCTGTGCTAAAGCTCTGGAACTCTAGGGCGAGCTCTAGGAACTGAAGGAAGGTGTCAGTGGGGTTGGAGAGTAGAGAATGACGCAGAGGATGGTATTATTATTATTATTTATTTTTTTGAGGATGGTGTTATTTAATGCTTGCAAGGTGGGCAGGAGCCAGAAACGAAGGACCCTGTGGTCCACATGGAGGTTTTCAATCTTCAATTTAGGATTCGTGGGAAGGCAATAGTGGTGTTTCTCATGGTGTTACCATCACTGGGCTTGGTTTTGAGAGTGTTACCCAGGCTGCTATGTGGACAGTGTGCTGGAGGAGGGCTAGAGTATAGGCAGACCCGTTCAGTTCAGTTCAGTTCAGCCGCTTAGTCGTGTCCGACTCTTTGTGACCCCATGGACTGCAGCACACAAGGCTCCCCTGTCCATTAGCAACTTCCAGAGCTTCCTCAAACTCATGCCCATCAAGTCGGTGATGCCATCCAACCGTCTCATCCTCTGTTGTCCCCTTCTCCTCCTGCCTTCAGTCTTTCCAATGAGTCAGTTCTTCGTTATCAGGTGGCTGAAGTATTGAAGCTTCAGCTTCAGCATTAGTCCTTCCAATGAATATTTAGGACTTTTATGATTGACTGGTTTGATCTCCTTGTAGTCCAAGGGACTCTCAAGAATCTTGTCTCAAGAGTTTAAAAGCATCAGTTCTTCAGAGCTCAGCTTTTTTTATGGTGCAACTCTTGCATCTGTACATGACTACTGGAAAAACCATAGTTTTGACTAAATGGACCTGTATCAGCAAAATAACGTCTCTGCTTTTTAATATGCTGTCTAGGTTTGTCATAGCTTTTCTTCCCAGGAGCAAGAGTCTTTTAACTTCATGGCTGCAGTCACCATCTGCAGTGATTTTGGAGCCCAAGAAAATAAAGTCTGTCATTGTTTCCATTGTTTCCCCATCTATTTGCCATGAAGGGAGATCAATTAATAGCGGGCCATTTCAGAAGCCTTTGCAAGAAAAGATGGTAGCATGGGCTAGGAAAGCAGGACTGGACAAGGGTGCATTTGAGAAGAGTGTATTTAAGCAAGGATGCTGGCTCGGTGCCATGCCCTGAGGTGAACACTAGGGTAAGATTAGGCTTTGGGAGCAGGTCATGAGTTCAGTCTTATGTAGGCTGAGACCAAGATGCGTTTAAGCCATTCAGCTGTCAGTTACAGAATGGGAGTTAGACACCTGGTTTGCAAGCTGAGAGGAGGGGTTTGTCTTGAGAATCTTAGGGACTAGAACTGTTAGTCAAGGGCAGGGGTCTGGATGAAACTGCCTAGGAAGAGAACAAAAATAAGAAAAGAGTGTGGTAGAGGGTACAGTCTTGAGGAGCTTTATCACAGGGTCTGTTAAAGGCAAAAAAAGCAAAGCAGGTGGAGATCAGAGAAGAATTTTACAGGTGTGAGTTTGAGTGAGTGGGAGGTGAGAAATGGAAACTCTGGGTTTAGACAACTCTTTCAAGAGATTAGCTGTAAAGAGCAGCAGAGCAATTGAAAACTGTAGAGTGATAAGAGAATTTTTTTTTTTTTTTAAGATGGGATAATCTTGAGCATGTATAATTATTGATGGGAAAGATTCAGTTGAAAGCAGGGAAGCTGATTTATGTAGGAAAGAGAAGGTTTCAGAGATTGGAGAGAAAAAAGGCTCCAAACATGGAACTGGCCAGGGAGGAGGGCCAGGCAGGTGCACCGTCTCCTCTAGCAGAAAGGAGAGAACAAGGCATAACATGGATTACGTGTTGGGGAGTTCATTGGTTATTTCTTTAAAATTATTTAGTCTTTTAATCCTAGGCTTTAGGAGAGAGAAGAGATTTCCCCCCGTTTTTTCTTTTCTTTTGCTTATTTGTCTGTGCCAGGTCTTCACTGCCACTTGGAGGCTTAGTTGTCCTGCAGCTTTTGGTATCTTAGCTCCCCGACCAGGGATCAGACTCTGCATCCCCTCCATTGAAAGCTGGATTCTTAACCACTGGACCACCAGGAAAGTCCCCGCTTTTCTTTTTCTTTTAAAGAACAACCACAGCAACCTTAAGACTTCTGCTCCCTTCATTTTGCTTTCCAACAGCTTCATTGACATTTTCCTTTATTCAGATTCTCACTCATGACCTGATGTAGAAGACTGAGGCAAATTGCTTAATACCTCAAAATTAGATCCTCTAACAAAATATTTATGCTGCTTTCAAAAGGACAGGATTAAAAAAAAATGTGAATAGCTTTTCAGATATTGTATCTACATGACAAGTGATTAAAATGCTGTATTTGTAATCGTTACCTTCAGTTCCAAGATTAAAATAAGCAATCTCACTGGTTGCAGAGAAACCAATTAAACACAACTTTATTGAAAGCAATTGTGAGTGTGGGAAGGGACCAGGGAAATAGAAAATCATGTAATTTCAAATATGTAATTTCTCAATCTTTTGTGTTGGTTAAGTCTCTTTAACCTTCTGTGATAGGAAACCTATCTAGAATTCTGATTACGCTGGTATCCAAAAACTGCCAGGTGTACAGTCCAGCGAGAGCACTGCTTGCAATTTGATTGCTGAGCAATTGATCAGCTTCATAGTGGAGCGAGCCATTTTGTTTCCAAGACAACAAAGAGTCATAAAATTATCGATCCAGTTGCTCTGGGCTACCCTAATGGTAAAATTAGGTTGATGGAGCATGATCTGACAATTGTTTGATGATTCCCTGTTGGTCTTGGCCTTCCCACTTTAGGACTAGTTGTACATAATCACTAAATCCTTGCAGTCAAGGTGAACCTTATCTGCCAATAATCTTAGTGGAGAAGATGTTTTAATTCTAATATCATTTCCTTTCTCCAACTTCAATATCTGAAGAAAAGGCTGCAAAGTAGAATTCAGGGAGTAGAAACGTCCGTCTCTCAGGTACTCTTCATCTTCACCACCAACTCCCACACACTTTCCTTTTAAAAAACGGCCTGACTGCAAAAAAACAATTACTCAAGGAGACACCTGATTCCTTCCCCTTTCCACTCTTAACCAACCATGCGATACATTTCCAGAGAGTCCATCCGTTTTTTCCTTTAGTGTTCTCTCAAGTGTTCAGTGTGTGCTGGGTAAAGCGTCAGGTTCTTTCCCACCTGTGCTCACACTTTTACAGTTATGCTGGCCTGAGAGTTCGTTCCTGACGACAGTGGCATACCCCATTAGTCGGTTGTCATATTTTCTCTATTTCTTTCAGGGGTCTGTATGTATGGACATCAAAAACAAACCAGTGAGTCTGTTCTTTTCTTGCTCTGTGATCAGCCCCAAGTTTGGTGGTGAGGTAGGGAAAGGGGCAAGCAGCTATGAGCCATGTTCCCAGTAGTAGCTAACGTGGTTTTCAGTGACAGTAATCCCCATACCCAACATGAGGGCCTAGAATCTGACAACGGATTTTTTCCCCCTGATCTGTGACATTATTTATGGGTAAAGTTTAACAGAATTATATAAACCAGGGGCTTCCCTGGCCATCCAGTGGTTAAGACTTCCCCTTCCAATTCAGAAGATGTGAATTGGGACTCCTGGTCAGGGAGCTAAGACCCCACATGCCTTGTGGCCAAAAAAACCCAACAAAATAAAATATATAAAACAGAAGCAGTATTGTAACAAATTCAAGAAAGACTTTAAAAATGGTCCATATTAAAAAAAATCTTTAAAAATAACTATGTAAACTGAGTCATGGCTATAATATTAATGAATAATGTTCAATAAAATAACACAATTTTTTGAAGTTGAGGTTTTCCTAAAAAAGTTAGACTAGGTCTATAAGTGGAAGTAAATACACAGTTTATTTCATTTCAACTCAGCAAACCTTTGTTGATTACTCATCCTGCACCTGGTTCTGTGATAGGTGATGTGACTGCAAATCCCAGCTCTGGGAAGGAAGACTAACTGCTCCATGACACCAGGATACTTGCTATAATGGAGGAAGGCAAAGGGTGCTTTGGGAACCAAGGAAAGGGAATGTCTAACTGCTGAAGAAGAAGGCATTTTCTTTCAGACTTTAAAGAGCAGGTGATACCTGAACATAATCTTGAATTGAACATTGGCCAGACTGAGAAGTGAGAGGAAGAGATTCCAGGTCTCAGGAAAACATATGCAAAGGCACAGAAGCACTGAAGAGCACGTATGTGTGGAGGAAGACAGGTCCCTGGGGATGACTAGGCTGAAGGTCCTCTAGAGTTATGCGTGGGACAGGTCACCATGGTATGGAGTTGCAGATGAAACTTTCTCAGAAGAGATTCTACTTGAATTTAACTTTGAAAATGGCAGTGAGGAGGGTAGACAAATGAGAGAAGTTGGAATCCTAGATGGAAAAACAGCATCCAGGGAAGAAATGACCCAGCAATTAGGGAAGGCAGAAAGCAAACCAGGCTGCTTGGACTAAAGAAGCAGAAATGAGCAAGGAAGTGAAAATGTGAGAGCATTAGTCATTCAGCTGTGTTGGACTCCTTGTGACCCCGTGGATTATAGCCTGCCAGGCCCCTCTGTCCATGGAATTCTCCAGGCAAGAATATTGGAATGGGTAGTAATTCCTTTTTCCAGGGGATCTTCCCAAAACAAGGAAGGGTCCATAGGTATTATCTATTGTTGCAGAGCATGGGCACAAGAAGGGCTTGGTAGTTGTGATGCACAGGCTTAGTTGCTTGGCAGCATGTGGGATCTTCTCGAACCAGGGATTGACTGGCATCCCCTGCATTGACATGTAGACTCCTACCCACTGGACACTGGACCACCAGGGAAGTCCTGAAAACATTTTTAAGATAAAAAAATTTTTAAGCATAATCTTGCTCAATCATTTTATTTTACAGATGAGAAAACAAGGCTTAAATTGATACAGTGGGCCAATATATAGTGAAATTGACAAAGCACTTATCCCGAGATTCAGCCATTTTTACACCTAAGTTGTACTCCATAGCCATGCTTCTCAAAGCTTTTGCTATCATGTCACATGTTGAAAATATTAATATTCCTCTGCATGCAAATACCATCTCCCCTAGTATCACAAACATAACCTATTGATAAGACAAAGCTTTGTTTATTGTCTACCACTGACTTAGAACTTTGGCAGTATCTGGGAAGGGGGAAGTCAGAATCAGAACTTATTGGGAAACAGGAATTTTAAGGCAGGTACTTCATTGTGAGAGCTTGATTAAGACTGAGTAAGGATCATGATACAACAGTTCAGGATGATGGGAACAGCAGGGTGAGGATTTTGAGGCAAGAAATTCAAAGAACCTTAGGCAAAAACTGTCTGCTGATGCTTTTCATCCAAGAGTTGATAAGTCTTTGGGGAAGTTTCTGCTATGAACAATCAAATGATTTGTCTGAGCAAAGGACCCCTGGGAAGTAAAGTAATGCTAATGTAGTGAAATAACAAAACTATGTTATTGTCAACAGGAAGATCTGACTTCCATTTTCAGAGTCCCAGATGAGCATGGGAGTAAATGATTTGGGTTCTTGTTTCACTGCAAGCACTACCATAAACAGGTGAGGCAGCTCATGGATAGAGAGGACCAGAGAGGGGCTCTGGTCAACCCAGGACCTGAACTGGTCAGTCTTAGGGCAGGAGAGATGCACTCTTAACCCATTCATGCCCCAGGAGGTCAGCATCCTGGCTTAGCAAAAGAGAGAAATATTAAAAAATTTCATAGCGATATTGTTTGTAAGGCTATTAAGTTGGAAAATAATTCATCAACAGGAGAATGAATAGATACCTTGTGATATATTCAAATAAAATCGGATATTCTGAAAAAGAATGAGTTACAACTTCATATATTAATATATGACTCATAAATACAATCTTAAGGGACCAAGTCAAGTTGCCAAAGAATATATGCAATATTATAACCTTTATACACCCAAAACACACGTTGGATAGCACAGACACCTATGAATGTCATTGTAAAGCATGTGTACATGCTCCGTTGCTCAGTCGTGGTTGATGCTTTGCGACCCCATGAACTGTAACCCACCAGGCTCCTCTGTCCGTAGGATTTCCCAGGCAAGTACTGGGGTGGGTTGCCATTTTCTTCTCCACAAGATCTTCCCAGCACAGGGATACAACCCACGTCTCCTGCATTGGCAGGGGGATTCTTTACCACTGAGCCACCTGGGAAGCCCATGAAAGTTATAGTAATAGGGAAGAACAAATTGACTCCATATTGGAGCTATTTCTTTTACTTTCACCTTTGTAGTAGATTGCTTTTGCTGCAAGTTAATCACTAAAGGGATGTTTCCTATATGTCTAAATAATACACAACGGCCGGTCTCTGAGCGCCCTGCCTCTCATGTAAAGAGCATTAAGCCAAAATACCTTTGTGTAGCTCATAGGGAACATCTCTACCGGGTCCACCTGTGAATGGCTTCAGCAAAGTTGGAAATTAACACATTCCCGCCAGAGTCTGCCTGGAACCAGAACTTTACTCCTTCCCCTTTTAGCATAAAAGAAGCCTGAATTCTAACTTGGAGAAGATGATCCTTCGAGACACTAGTCCACCATCTTCTTGGCCTGCTGGCTTTCAGAATAAAGTCACTCTTCCTTGTCCCAGCAACTCATCTCTTGATTTACTGGTCTGTTGTGGGGAGCAGTCTAATAAGATGCAAGTGAAAGATAAACAACAAACCCTGGGTGGTGATCATCTTCTCTATCTGGGAGGGGTGCACAGGCCTCTTCAACTTGGATGGTTATGCTATTTTTAAAGTTAGGCAATAATTTCACAGGTGTCATATTTTATTTTATGCCTTTTTGTACACCTAAATATTCCCTAAGATTTTTTCCAAACATTGAAAGAAATATTTTGTAGACACTAAAGCTTAGATAAGTGAGTGATTTTCTCAAAACCCAACAAATTAGACAAAGATATGGGTTTCTGCTCCTTTACAGAAAAGTGCCATGAATCCTAGTGATGAGTCTCTCTGTGTGTGTGTGTGTGTGTTTTCTGGACTTAAGGAGAAAGAGCACACCCATGGTGATTCAGTCTCCTAGAACCAGGTTTTTGTATATGTCATCAACCGTCTGCTACAGAGAGGTTGATAATTGCTATCATTCTCTGAAAACAGTTATCCTGGAAAACAGTTGGAGATAGGTGGGAGTGGACAGCAGTGAAAGGGAGATTTGAATCCGCCATTATTTCATGAGATAAGCTCGTAACTTGCCATAGTGAACGGAGAGAGTAATCTAATTTAGGAGCCTAGGGCTATAGATTGCCTGAGAGATGACTTCTCAAGCCAGAAATCAGGTGAGGGTAACCGTAGCCTACAAATGCAAGATGTAAATAATAAGCATGAATAAAACAAAAAGAACCCCTGGGTCACATTTAAATTTTCACTTAAATGTCCAGTAGAATTGCCTGCGGGATTCCTATTGATTTTTACAATGAGTTTTGTCATGTTTATTACAAACTGAACTATTTTAGTTCAATGAATCCACCACTTAACTTTCTACAGCATAACAAAGGGAGAATAAGTGATTGTTCCTGCAGAGATTGGCTTATAGCCCACTTCTACACAGAACCGTGCAGTCAAAGCTCCAGCAACCTCAGGGTGATTGACAGCACATGAACCAAGCAATTATTTTCAGTATCTCTACTTTGCAATTACCTTAAAATTTGAAAATGGATAATTAGTTCCTAATTCTTTAGTCAATATAAAAACCTTCAGTGTTTGAGCTAGGCTGAACCTGGCGGTATTACTCTGAACCTTTCCAAATGATTCAATTAACCTGTTGTACGCCAAGGTGACTTAGCTCAAAAAGGTATCAAGCATCAGTGTTTAAATTATAGTGTGTATCAGTGGTCATGTGTGCATGTGTGCGTGTGTGTGCTTAGTTCAGTCACATCCGACTCTTTTTGTGACCCTATGGAATGTAGCTCACCAGACTTCTTTGTCCATGGAATTTCCCAGACAAGAATACTACAGTAGATTACCATTCCCTTCTCCAGGGAATCTTCCCCACCCAGGGATCAAACCCATGTCTCTTGCATTGGCAGGCAGATTCTTTACTACTGAGCCACGTGGGAAGTCCATCAATGGGCACATACCCCAACAAATCTGTTCATTTGATGGGAGAATCATCTTTTCTTTGACCTCTTCACTTAAGTCAGCCCCGGTCTTCACACAGCATGGATTTATGACCTCTAAGATGCACAATTACAGCTTTGTGGAAGGAGAACTCTAGGATTTTTGGAAGCTACAGCAGTACATTTTATGGAGTGTTTGAACTCAAGGGTGGATGACATTTGTGAAGTCTTGCTTCCTATTCAGTGGCTATAACTCATTGATTTGTAGCTTTTGAAAGATTGATAGCAAAAGTGAAATTGAAAATGATATCTGTGCAATAATAGACTATATCAAAGTTAAGGTGATTTTGTGGAAACAAAGACCATCCAATAAATTGAAGGCATTTTCTATAATGCTCTTTACTTAGAATTTTGGTAACAGAAGGGGACTCAGTATATTATATAACATCTTAGAAATATTTAACTTGGGTTAAGTGAAGGAGGAGAGTAAAAAAGTTGGTTTAAAGCTCAACATTCAGAAAACTAAGATCATGGCACCTGGTCCCATCACTTCATGGCAGATAGATGGGGAAACAATGGAAACAGTATCAGACTTTATTTTTTGGGGCTCCAAAATCACTGCAGATGGTGATTGCAGCCATGAAATTAAGACACTTACTCCTTGGAAGGAAAGTTATGACCAACCTAGATAGCATATTCAAAAGTAGAGATATTACTTTGCCAACAAAGGTCCGTCTAGTCAAGGCTATGGTTTTTCCAGTGGTCATGCATGGATGTTAGAGTTGGACTGTGAAGAAAGCTGAACACTGAAGAATTGATGCTTTTGAACTGTGGTGTTGGAGAAGACTCTTGCAAGTCCCTTGGACTGCAAGGAGATCCAACCAGTCCATTCTAAAGGAGATCAGCCCTGGGATTTCTTTGGAAGGAATGATGCTAAAGCTGAAACTCCAGTACTTTGGCCACCTCATGTGAAGAGTTGACTCATTGGAAAAGACCCTGATGCTGGGAGGGATTGGGGGCAGGAGGAGAAGGAGATGACAGAGGATGAGATGGCTGGATGGCATCACCAACTCGATGCACAAGGATGAGATGGCTGGATAGCATCGCCAACTCGATGCACATGAGTTTGGGTGAACTCTGGGAGTTGGTGATGGACAGGGAGGCCTGGCATGCTGCGATTCATGGGGTCACAAAGAGTCGGACACAACTGAGCAATTGAACTAAACAAAGACCAACAGTAACATTAAATACAGAAAGCTTGAAATCCCTAAGCAAAAAAATGGTACAATTCATTTGGAAGAAAATACATCACTACTGTGACATTAATTACTAATTTCCAAGTTTCAGTTTTTGGTATATGTGCCACCTGTCAGAGGAAGCCCCTAATTCCCCAGTTGTTTAATGTGATGCTAATAGTTTCTAACTTGAAATATGTTCATATGATTTTATCTTTAAGAAAATAACCTTTTGAGTGTAATTTACTTTGCATATACTGATTCCCTATTAAAATATTAAATAACTTTAACCTTTTCTTTCTGTCCCTTTTTCTCTTTTTTTCCTTCCTTCTTTTCTGCTGCCTTTCTTTCCTCTCCCATTCCTGTGTCCCTCACCCATTTGTTCTTTGGGTTCCATAACTAAATAAAATTTCAACTAGCCGATAAATTCATGCTTCCTACAGGTACTTATTCTTTTTTTTGACTGTGCTGGGTCTTTGTTGCTGCTTGTAGGTTTCCTTACCCTGCAGCTGGGATCTTAATTCCAAGACCAGGGACCAAATCCACGTCCCCTACATTGGAAGGTGGATTCCTAACTACTGGATCACCAGGGAAGTCCCTCTTGAACAAAGTTGGTGAGGGGCACGCAGCAAACAATAGCAACCGAGGACCTGCCTCAACCTGGTTCCTGGGGCCGTCGGTAGCCCCGAGAAGAGCGAAAGGCCCAATAGCAGCTAATATTGTATCAATACTTGCCCATCCTGGTGAGAGGGAAAACATATCTGGATTCAGTTTGAATATTTGAAAACTTACCTTTTCTGTATCTCATTTGTGAGGAGACAGGTTCATAAGCTTTATAAACAAACACAAAACAAAGCCTTGTAGAGCCCCAATTCATCTAAGAACCTCTTTGTTGTTGTCGTTCAGCTGCTAAGTTCTGTCCAACTCTTTACGACCCCGTGGACTGCAGCACTGCCAGGCTTCCCCGTCCTCCACCATCTCCCAGAGTTTGCTCAAACTCATGTCCATTGAATCAGTGTTGCCATCCAACCATTTCATCCTCTGTCGCCTCGCTCTCCTTCTAGTCTCAATCTTTCCTAGCATCAGTGTTTCCTAAGAACCTCTAGTTTGCCCTTTTTCATTAATAAGATTTAATCTAAAAATGGGAACCAGGAACACCTCACTATTACCAGGTGACACATGAAGTGACTTTTGCTGACGGTGTGAGTTCTCCTTGATATTTACCGAGACTCCCTTAGTGAATACTTGGCGCTGTGTTTAGGTCAGAAAATATAAATCATGTAAGTAAAACACTGTTGTTTGCCTTTTTTTTTAATGTAGGAAAAGGATAATCAGTTTTATTTGATGGGCTATGCAGGTTCTAAACTATTAATGACTCATTATATACTTAATTTAGAATTTAAAGAAGGAATTCAGAAAAATGGAGCTTTTAGGAAGCTTTTTATTTATTGCTGTAGAAAGGTCAGTTTGTATCAGAAATGGGCTTGTTTTGGCATTTTATATACATTATAATGATTTATCTTCTTGTAATTTAAACAGATTATATCAGAAGCAGAGGACCTAATGAGTAAATTTAGATTTTGAAAGAATAGTTAAGATAACTTTACATGGTATATGCAGAATAAAAAGGTATAATAGAAGAAGTTATACATGATAAAAATTCTACACTGAATAATCCAGTAATTGGAGTTATCCTTCAAAAATGTAAATATGATTTCCTTAATTAAAGTAACTCTTTAGACAAATTGATGACAAGCACATGTCAAAGTTTAATTTCAAACTTGCTATAAATGAAGAGGCCTCTGAAAAAGCTAATTTAAAGACTCATTCTTGGTAGAGATATTTTATATAAAATTTAATTGCAGACAATAAGAGTATTAGGCTCCTCATAAGGCTAGGTAGACGGGTGATGGATAATTCCTTTTCCAGAAGAAATTCTTAATTTAATTAAAATATACCAGGATACTGTTTAAGCATTATTAGGAATGGCATGTATTTCTCAAAAAGGGTTATACATTATATCTTATAAAATCCAGGTTTGGTGCAATTTTCTTTCTCGTGACAGTTCTCTGTTTGTGACCTCAAATTGCTTCCCATACTACTCAGGATAAAATCTTGATCCTTGTAAGACTTCATATAGTCTGATGTCATTTCATATGACTTGACTTCTTCCTTCATGTTTCTTGAATGTGCTCACGATGCTGCAGCCGCAGAGCTTTTTGTCTTGGCTGTTCCCTCTGCCTGGAATATGTGTATCCTACACAAGCTCACAGCTTGCCCCTCAGTTCTTTCACGTCTCTGCTGAAATGTGACATCTTTTAGAATCACAACCCTCCCAAATGTAAATTGGTGTGGTCACTATGGAGAACAGTATGGAGGTTCCTTAAAAAACTGAAAATAGAGTTAATATATGATCCAAGATCCCACTTCTGGGCATGTAACTAGACAAAACTATAATCCAAAAAGATTATAGTTTTCAGCATTTCACTGTAACACTCTTTAGAATAGCCAAGACGTAAGAACAACCTAAATGTCCATCAAGAGAGGAATGGATAAAGATGTGATACCTATATGCAATGGAATATTACTCAGCCATAAAAAGAATGAAATAATGCCATTTGCGTAACATGGATGCTAGAAATGATCATACTAAGTAAGACAGAAAAAGAAAAATATCATTATGGTATTGCATGTATATGGAATCTAAAATAAATGAACTTATTTATAAAACAGAAACAGATTCACAGATGTAGAAAACAAATGTATGGTTACCAAAGGAGAAAGGGGGCAGAATGGGATAATTAGGAATTTGGGATTAACATATACTTACTATTATATATAAAATAAACAACCAGGTCCTATTGTATACCACAAGGAATTATACTCAATTATCTTATAATAACCTATATGAGAAAAGAATCTGAAAAAGAATTGCTGAATTACTTTGCTGTATACCTGTAACTGATACAGCACTGTAAAAAAAAAAAACTATTCAAATAGAAAGATAGGAAAATAATCACAATCCTTCCAAGTTCCGTTCCTTCTCTGTCACCCTCCATCTCCTGCTCTATTTATATTTTAAATGTCACTGTCTGGCATTTAGATACAACATCTACTTACTGTTTGTTGCCCATTCTTTCCAGTTCCCACCAGAGCATGTGTCATCATGAAGTTAGGACTTTGTTTTATTCATTGCTATATTCCCAGGGCCTAGATCAGGACCTGGCTTGCAGCACATGTTATGGGCTGAACTATGTCCCTCTAAATTCACAGGTTAAAGTCAATCCCGAAGGACTTCAGAATGTGGCCGTATTTGGAGGTAGGGTTCTTAAAGAGGTAATCAAGTTAAGATGAGCTCATTAGAGAGGCCTTAATCCAGTATGACTGGTACATGGACATGTACAGAGGGAAGGTGATGTGGAGACAGAGGGAGGAGACAGCCATGCACAAGCCCAAGGGAGAGGTCTGGACCACATCCCTGATTCAGAGCCCTCTGAAGAACTGAACTCTACTAATACCTTGATGTCAGACTTGCAGCCTGCAGGACTCTGAAAAAAATTAATTTCTGTTGTTTAAGCCACCCAGTCTATAGTACTTTGTTAACTGTAGCTCTAGAAAACTAATAAAGCACACGCGCTTAATAAGTATCTGTTAAATGAATAAATAAATGGTATAGAACATTTTTGTAAGGATAAGAGGTAGTGATATTGTTGAACACTTATCCAAAAAGGAACATAGAGGATGATTTCTCAATAGAAACTTAAAGTTGGCAAGGAAACAAGATATTGATTTGACGGGAGAGTAGGGATGCTTTAGCCTCTGTGTAATCTACTGCAAGGTTGAACCTGTGTCTTCTGCTTGGCAGGATTCTTCACCACTGAGTCATCTGGGAAGCCTGACAAAAACAGATCAGCCAATACACTGATGTCTTGGAGGTAATTTTACCACTCAGAAGTTTGAGAATACAATGCACTTGGACTTGGGGCTTAACTATCACCAACAAAGAGGAGAACACATGGGTACATGATGGTGATCTGAATGTTAAAGGAAGTGACTCTCTCATCCTGGGGTTTGATGTCAAGAATATTGGTTATTACCAGACATATTCACTGGACTTGGGAAAATCAGACTGAAAACTGTGAAGAGAAAAGATAGGTATTAGTTTCATCAAAAACACCAACTGGCAAGAAACACAGGCTGGTCTAAATAACATCCCTCTGACATTGCTCTTACACATGGCTTCAGTGAGGATGTACTGAGGATCTCGGATAAAGGATCCACAGGTGGCATATTCATAAATCATGGAGGGAGGGACACAGGGCTGAGACTGAACACAAGAGTGGCATAAATCAACGTGACCAGTCTTAGGAAACCTGCAGACAGGATATACCAAGACTCTCCAAAATGCTAAGGACAGTTCAGTCCAGTTCAGTCGCTCAGTCGTGTCCGACTCTTTGCGACCCCATGAATTGCAGCATGCCAGGCCTCCCTGTCCATCACCAACTCCCGGAGTTCACTCAAACTCACGTCCATCGAGTCGGTGATGCCATCCAGCCATCTCATCCTCTGTCGTCCCCTTCTCCTCCTGCCCCCAATCCCTCCCAGCATCAGGGTCTTTTCCAATGAGTCAACTCTTCGCGTGAGGTAGCCAAAGTACTGGAGTTTCAGCTTTAGCATCATTCCTTCAAAGAACACCCAGGACTGATCTCCTTCAGGATGGACTGGTTGGATCTTGCAGTCCAAGGGACTCTCAAGAGTCTTCTCCAACACCACAGTTCAAAAGCATCAATTCTTTGGCGCTCAGCTTTCTTCACAGTCCAACTCTCACATCCATACATGACCACTGGAAAAACCATATCCTTGACTAGATGAACCTTTGTTGGCAAAATAATGTCTCTGCTTTTGAATATGCTATCTAGGTTGGTCATAACTTTCCTTCCAAGGAGTAAGCATCTTTTAGTTTCATGGCTGCAATCACCATCTGCAGTGATTTTGGAGCCCCCCAGAATAAAATCTGACACTGTTTCCACTGTTTCCCCATCTACTTCCCATGAAGTAATGGGACATGTCAATTTTGATATAATGTGTTAGAGACGAGACACGAAGCAAGGAATGTTTCTCACAAAGAAAAAGCAGAACTGCTCAAGTCCTATTTTGTTTTCATACTCATTACCCAGAAAAATAATTTCAAAATTGGAAAACCTAAACAAGCAATTTAAAAAAGGAATTCCAAGGCACTCTAGGTCAGGGTAACAAATGAAGAATTCATTGCTTTGAGCGAGATCAAACCCCAGACCTGAAAGAACAGCGTCCCTGAGTCCTGAGAAGATGTGCAGGTAGAATGCCAAAAAGTTATCATTCATTTCTTAGGAATCATGGAGGCTAACAAAGTCATTTAGAGATACACAATGCATCGATTTTCAAAAAAAAAGAGAAAAGATAATTTCTAAAAAGTATGAACGATTGAGTTGCCATAGATTTTTGTTATTAAATAGAATATTAAGCAGATGGTTTGTAAATGCTGAAAAAAGGAAATGGAAGTCACCAGTTGTTATCCATTGTTGTTATTTGAAGTTCCATGCATTTTTGTGGGATCCATGTCACTAAAAAGAATTCATGCCAAATCAAGCTTGTTTGTTTTTGGAAAAATTACCAGTTGGTGGCTGGGGGAAGCATCTGAGACATACTTGATCTTAATATTATTAAGGTATTTGTTGCTAATGATAGCCATTTTAACTGCCAACTGGTCAGTCATTCCCTCATCCACAGCAAGACCTGAGATGAACTTACAACCTTCCTCTGCAGAAGCTGTTTTTCTTTATGTCCTATTAGAGGAACCAGCTGCCAGTCT
The DNA here is from genome assembly GCF_029378745.1 of Bos indicus. Lineage (NCBI taxonomy): Eukaryota > Metazoa > Chordata > Mammalia > Artiodactyla > Bovidae > Bos > Bos indicus. The sequence goes on along the minus strand of NC_091762.1, from coordinate 42,331,660 downwards.
TCTAAGATGGAGTCCTCTTAGTAATCCTTGATGCTTTGCTTCTTTCTCTGTAGTGGATTATTGTGACAAAGTCATCTTTCTCTCATGGCCCTGGCTCTGGATCATATTCTAGGCTGCCACCTGAGTTCTTGAAATGCAGATCTGCTTGTGCTTACAACTTTGCTGGTTTCTTGATGTCCACAGGATAAAGTCCCAGCACCTACAGAAAACATGTCATGGTCTGCTCCTGGCTTTCTAAGCAAAATAGTGACCTTTCAAAGCACTGCACAGAGCCCTTGATTTTGCTATATTGAACATTTTGTTATTCTCATTTCAACGTGTGTGTGCCTGCTAACTTGCTTCAGGCCTGTCTGACTCTGTGCGACCCCATGGACTATAGTCTACCAGGCTCCTCTGTTCATGGGATTCTCCAAGCAAGAATACTGGAGTGGATTGCCATGCCCCCCTCCAGGGAATCTTCTCGATCCAGGGATTGAGCCTGTGTCTCTTATGTCTCCTGCATTGGCAAGCGTGTCCTTTACCAACAGTACCACCTGGGAAGCCCCTTATTTCAATGCACTATACTTTTAATTCCTTGCCCTAACAGTGGTAGTCTCTCTGTTTACTATGTCTGATTTCCTTTTCTGCCTGGCACACTCCTACTCGTACTACAAAGCCAGGCCATTGTCCCCTGCTTCCCCCAGGCAACCATAAGTTCATTTTCTAAGTAATAGCTGACTTTTTAATTCCCCCAGAGTTTGTATTTTATTACTGGAATCTTAGAGGGAAAATCTGAGCTTTTTGAGTGAAACTATGTGTGTGTCTAAGTCTTAGTAGAGGGAGATGGGGACACAAGACGCTCTCCCCTGTCCCCTGCCCTGTTTCAGTGTGGGTCACAGGTGGCAGGTTAACAGTCCACTCACTAAGGTCACCTGACCAGAGTCACAGCGGGATTGACTCCTATCTTCCTTCTTTCCTGACAGGAACCTCCTGCTGCCCAAAGCTGTGGGGCTGGTTCCCGGGTGGCCTCTCAACTCTCCATCTATCCCCGCCCACTTCTCCGCTCCCATCATGCGGTGTCGGAGTTATCACTGGTCCTTCACCTGAAAGTGTCCGACTCTCTGCGACCCCGTGGACTGTAGCCCCCCAGGCTCCTCTGTCCATGGGATTCTCCAGGCAAGAATACTGGAGTGGGTTGCCATTTCCTTCTCCAGGGGATCTTCCCAACCCAGGGATCGAATCCAGGTCTCCCACATTGCAGGCAGACACTTTAACCTCTGAGCCACCAGGGAAGCCCATTCACCTGAAGTAACTGATTTACTTCTCAGGTCACCCTGACAGAAGGTAAATCCCATGCTCTCCTGAAGGGCAGAGCCCTGCCTCAGGCTGGGGTCCAGCTGGTTCCAGAGGCTGAGCCCTGCCTCTAGGGGGTCTCTTCAGCCACTCCTCACATCCTTCTCCACTCTCTCTGCCAATCACTCTCCCTTCAGCTTCTTTATCCTGTTTTCTGTGATCCCATCTCTTTCCTCTTTCCACAAACTTCTTGAAAGCATAGTCAATTCTTGCAGCCTATGCAGTCTGAGAATTCACTTATCTCTTCATTTGCTTGAATTTGCTTTCTACCCCACCTTCTTTCTTAAACCTCTTCAAGGTCACTAATAAAACCGGCCGCTCATCTAAGGATTTTTTTTTTTTTTTTTGATCTCCATATTTCTCATTCTGTCTAGAGCATTAGACACCATTTATACCAAACCTTGAAAATTTAATTTTCCTTCTCTGTGATCTGTATATCCTGGACCTTGCCAAGCTATGATCACAAAAATAACCTTTTATATGCAAATAATCATGACTCCCTTGAAAGAAGTTAAGTGTTTCACTGAGTTTTCTTTCTCAACATCTTTGGAGATGTCCAGGGAATTCTTTCATGTTTCATACATTTTACTCTGATTGTCACAGGTCATACTAAGGGGCCAGCCCAAATATGACATTTTCCCTGCACGTCCTTGTCATTTCAGGTTGGGTTGTTCCAGGTCGCTCCTGCTCTCTGTACCCTATTTTCTTGTCTCACTGCCAGTGACCTTCGTCAGACCCCAGCTTCCTGGGCACTGATGTCCTCTGCTGGTGACCCTCTCATTTTCTTACTTAGCCTTGGGGAAAGGACCCTCCCTTTCCTTAACTGCTCCTCTCTAAAACATGGAGCTGATCCTTCAGTTATTACTAACCATGACTTACCTTGCAGCCTAAATGCAGGTCAAAGCCTGACCTCAGGAACCCTCAGTGTGTTTACACCTCAGAATTCCTTGTCCCATAAATGAGGGATCCTCCAGAAATTCACACCTTTCTGCCTCCCTTTTACTTATTTATTAAAATGCTTCTTCATCTGCCTCCTTTTCTAGCATTTCTGTTTTCCATTTTCTAAAAGAGAGATTCTTTCCTGGCTTCTTTTACCTCTCTATCTTTTAGTTCTTCTGTCTCAGTACTTCAAGTATAAACTCTGTGTAGCTCATTAAATGAGCTTCCCCCGTGGCTCAGCAGTAAAGAATCTACCTCTAATGCAGGAAATGTGGGTCAATCCCTGGGTTGGGAAGATCCCCTGGAGGAGGGCATGGCTACCCACTCTAGTTTCTTGCCTGGAGAAGCCCATGGACAGAGGAGCCTGGCGGGCTGTAGTCCAAAGGGTCGCAAAGAGTTGGACACGACTGAAGTGACTGAGCACAGGCACAGGCAGCTGATTAAATACAATTAGGGACCTTCTCCCTGACCTCCAGATACATATGCCTAGGTGTTTACTTGAAATCTCCACCCAAACATCTCATAGGCTCCTTTAATGAAGTATTTTTGAGAGCTACTCCTTTGAGGCATAGGTAGCTGTGAGAAAAATCATCTGTTCTGGGGCTTTCAAACCTATGTTTCAGGGGGAAAAAAAAATATATATATATATATATGTGTGTGTGTATATATATATATATGTATATAATATATGCACATTTTTGAAAATTTACCTCTAAACGCAAACCAATGAGAATCCCTCTCCCTTTACCATGCTTCCTACTCTTAATTGACCCCAGGGTGGGAGCTATTACACCATGGCCATGCACATGGCTGGGTACCCTAGATGCAGGCTCTGACCACTGTCCCCTGCCAGCTTGCTCTTTCATCCTTTGTCCACAACTCCCAGGGACTGTGGACCTTCAGGCTACAGGATCCATTGCCCGAAAGTGTTCTGACAGAAAATGGGGTAGCTGTGGTCAAGGTTACTGTAAAGAAAATGCTTGCATTAAGTGGAAGGTTTTTTACTAAATCACCTTTAGGATCCTCACCAGCTCTAAGAACCAGTGATTTTATAGGATAAAATGTTTAATGTTTTTTTATATGGCTATATTCTCTTGATTTAGCTGAAAGTCTTTGTCATTTATATATGTGTTCCAGGCTGATGTTAAATTTTCTTTATGGATTTGTTTGAAATAAATGGGTCGTTACTTGCAGCTTGGATAGTTTTCGGCTTACATGGATTATCCTGGCTTTGCTATTTGTTTTGGCAGAGAAAAACTCCTGATTAGCACTCTGGCAGCAACTGCGGGTTTTCTCGCATACTATTCCCTCTCCTCCACTGAAATAGCGTTTTCAACTGGTTGCATATCAGCCTCTGATCTCTCAGTCTTCTTGGAGTTGAGTGTGACTGAGAAACTTCCAGCATGTTCTTAGGGAGATACAGCTTGTCCTCTTTCTTTGCTTTTCCCTTTTTCTGATGGCTGCAAGGCAGATATGATGGTATGGCTCCTTGAGCTACAGAGCAAATGCAATACTCTAGGAATGGATGAGTGACATCTTAGAAGAAGCCTGGGTGTCCATGTGGGGAGCTCCTATCAGAGGAAACCAGTTTGCAAGAGGAAAAACTTCAACCTTGTTTAAGCCACTAGTAGGATCATCTTATTAACCAATTAAAATCCTATCCTAAAAAGTAAAACATTTTTGTCTTTGGTTTATAATCTTAGAGTTAAAACCTCATCTCCTGTATATCATGGTGGTAACTGCTGTTTGTGTGTGTGTTAGTTGTTCAGTCATACTCGACTCTGCAACCTCATGGAGAGTAGCTGCCAGATTCCTCTTCCGTGGAATTCTCCAAGCAAGAATACTGGAGTGGGTTGCCATTCTCTTCTCCAGGGGATTTTCGTGACCCAGGGATGAAACCCAGGTCTCCTGCATTGCAGGCAGATTCTTTACCAACTGAGCCACCAGGGACTCATAATTGCTGTTTAGATATGTAAATAAATAGAGCTGTATATTGAAAGTGTGTATTGAAAGGACTTCCCTGGTAGCTCAGCTGATAAAGAATCCGCCTGCAATGCAGGAGACCCTCGTTCGATTCCTGGGTGGGAAAGATCCGCTGGAGAAGGGATAGGCTAGCCACCCCAGTATTCTTGGGCTTCCTTGGTGGCTCAGCTGGTAAAGAATCTGCTTTCAATGTGGGAGACCTGGGTTCAATCCCTGGGTTGGAAAGATCTGCTGGAGAAGGGAATGGCTACCCACTGCAGTTTTCTGGCCTGGAGAATTCCATGGACTATATAGTCTATGGCCTTGCAAAGACTTGGGTACGACTGAGTGACTTTCATTCATTTCATATTGAAAGTAGGCTTCCCAGGTGGTGCTAGTGTAAAGAATCTGTGTGTCAATGCAGGAGACACAGGTTCAATCCCTAGTTTGGTAAGATCTCCTGGAGAAGGAAATGGCAACCAATTCCAGTATTGCTGCTTGGAAAACTCCATGGACAGAGGAGCTTGGTGGGCTAAAATCCATGGGGTTGCAAAGAGTCAGACACAACTGAGCCCAGCATACACTGTGCTCATTGTATTGAAATCATTGAAAGTAGATTAGCCTGATGGGCCCTGGAGTCTGGGCGAACATTACCGAGTGAAGGAGTTGAGCATGTGGATGAGGAGGAGGAAAAAGGAACAAACATTTACTGATCATCTACTATACACAGAGTACCATGCTTTGCATAGGACATCTCATGTCATCCCTGACCTAAGTATTGTTATTCCCGCTTTGTGTCTGAGGAAACCGAAACTTAGCAGGAGTATTTGCCTACTAACCAGTAAGGACAGAACTTGAGTTTAGCCACAGACCTGATCTCAAAGCCTAGAGTCTCTCTGCTGGGGGAGGAAGTGGCGTGAGCATAATGGATGTGATGAAATCTAGAGTGGGGACATCATGGGGAATCATCTGGGAGTCTTATTTATATGAAGGCCTCTTGGGGAAAATGGTACAAGTGACTTCTGACTCAAAGATGGACCTTAGGATGCTATACTCCCTGTAACAGGAAACTTGCTTTAAGTTTAGAGATTCAAGATATTGAACTCTGTCCTTAGGTTCTGATTCATGTTTCATGGAGAGGGGGCACTTTTAAATTTAATGCAGGCTGATGAGTTTCAAGTATTCTCAAGCATTTCTTTGAGACCCCCATGGACTGTAGTTAGCAGGCTCCTCTGTCCACAGAATTTTTCAGGCAAGAATACTGAAGTGTGTTGCTATTTCCTCTTCCAGGGGATCTTCCCAACCCAGGGATCTAACCTGTGTCTTCTGCATTGGCAGGCACATTCTTTACCACTGCACCACCTAATATTCACCCTAAATCCAGGTGCAGGGAGAACCCTTCCTGCAACTCTGAGGTCTCTATAGGCAGCCTCATTCTTAACCAGGGGCAGGGAAAAGCTGCCGGAGAATAGTGCCACCATGTGGTAGAGGAGAGAATAGCAACAACTGAGAACAAAGAGCCTACCTCAGTTTGCCAGAGACTTGGAAACTGTTGGACTTCCCTGGTGGCTCAGAGGGTTAAGCGTCTGTCCACAATGTGGGAGACCTGGGTTTGATCCTTGGGTCGGGAAGTTCCCTGGAAGAGGAAATGGAAATCCACTCCAGTACTATTTATCCTGGAAAATCCCATGGACAGTGGAGCCTGGTAGGCTACAGTCCATGGACTCATAAAGAGTCGGACACGGCTGAGCGATCTTCACTGTAACCACTGGGAACTGTTCGGGAGAGGAGGCGACCTGGAAGTGAAAATAGCGTGGACCAGGCTCGTTTTCCCATTATAGTATCCAAGAGGGGTCAGGGTAGCCTGGGAAAGTAAGGATTATGTTGGGATGATTACCTTAGCCTTTGTGTGTGTGCTCAGTCATGTCTGATTCTTTGTGATCCCTTTGTGACTGTAGCCCTTCGACTCCTCTGTTCATGGAATTTCCCAGGCAAGAATATGGGAGTGGGTTGCCATTTCCTACTCCAGGGAATCTTCCTGAACTGAACCAGGGGTTGAACCTGCGTCTCTTGCCTCTCCTGCATTGACAGGCAGCTTCTTTGTCACTGTGCCACGTGGGAAGCCTTTCAGTTCAGTTCAGTTCAGTCGCTCAGTCGTGTCCGACTCTTTGCGACCCCGTGGACCGCAGCACGCCAGGCTTCCCTGTCCATCACCAACTGGAGTTTACTCAAACTCATGTTATTTCCAAACCAAGGAAAACCAGAGAAGATAGAAATTGTAGAAGCAAACTCTTTAGACAACCAAAATATCTTGAGTTGATTCTCCTTGGGTGAGACCCATGGACCATAATCAACATTCTCCAGTGGCTCAGGAAGTTTAGGAGAGATTTGCCACGAGTTAAGGGAGTAGAGAGGGCTTCCCTGGTGGTTCAGTCAGTAAAGAAACTGCCTTCAATGCAGGAGACCCAGGTTCAGTCCCTGGGTTGGGAGAAGGAAACAGCAACCCACTCTGATATTCTTGTCTGGGAAATCCCACAGACAGAGGAGCCTGGTGGGCTATATGGGGTCACAAAGAGTCAGACACAACTTAGTGACTAAACCACCACCACCCGGGGAAGTAGGGAGAGCAGAGGTGAAGAAGGAAACTGCACTAGAGCATCAGGTTCCAGGAGGCACAGTCCCTGGCTGTGCTAGAAATGCATGCTCAGCGGCAGCTCCATCCCAGTGGTACCCATGGCCTGGCTTACAACCCTGAAAAAATTCCCTAGGTTGGAGGTAGAGCTTAAAGAATGATTCTTCACTGAGTGTACTGAGACTATCTAGAAGACTGAAACCATAATATGGTGTCACCGGATCATTTGGGCCTTTTGCCTGCATTAACTCCACTAACTGCTCATTCTCTGATAACGACAATGAAAAACATGTTTTGTATTATGTATCTTTATACAAGTTTATTTTAAAAAACTGATTTTGAATGTATAACCCAACCCCAAACTGTGTACATTCCATGCACGTAGCTTCAAGGCCAGCCCTTTAGCTCCCTTTTAAAGTAGATTGCTACCACTAAACCCCTTTTCTATGGAAATTCACAGGCTGTCAGGAAGGCTTACATGTGATGCTGGAAGAGGAAATAATTTCAATAGTGAATGAAAAGATAATAACCTTAGAGAGAATTTCAGGGGTTTCTTGACTTCAGGCCCTTGATCTGGCCCCAGGCTGGTACCTCAGAGATCTGGGGACCTGCCTGGGTGGAGGCTGTAAAAGGGCTGTGCCTTCCAAGTCCTTCCATAAAAGGAAGGGAGCAGACATGCCTGATGCAAGAATGCAGCATCATAATAAGATAAAACTGTCCAAATAGGGGCAAGAGGATCACAAGAATATGAGAGGATGATGGAGGGATTAAGGAAGAGAACGCGCATCTGGATATCCTACGGTACTGTAATGCACACCAGCATCTTAAATTTCAAGGTTGGTTTAGTTCAGCTAAGGACTTCCAGCAATAGAAACTTTTAAGAGGAAAGAATAGTTCTAAATGTAACTTTTAGGTTTTTCTACAGGAAAGACTTGCTGGAATTTATTAGAGAATAAGTTAATTATCTGTAATTTCCTAAGCAGGAAACAAATAATTCAGATTCAATGAATTTTGCCCAACTAGACACCATCTCCTTAAATAAGAGTTTGTGGTTTGCTGATAAGGGGGCGGATTCATTTTGATATTTGGCAAAACTAATACAATTATGTAAAGTTTAAAAATAAAATTAGAAAAAAAAAAAGAAAAGAAAAATGAAAGTTAGGAAGATACTTAAAGGTGCTATTTTCCTAAGTGATAAAGAAACATCCTGGGAAACAGAAATGTTATCAAGACATTAGGGGCTTAGAACCCTAAGTTACTGGCAAAGTCTTGATGCTCTAGAATTTGGGACATCCCAGGTTTTGGATGTACTGGGAGTCTGAATTTTGGAAGTCGATTTTAAACAGTGTTGATGATAGAGACAGATACACACCATTCAAGCTTAGTAAAAAGAGGGATTGTTCTCCCTCTACCTAGTTGGTTTAGGGACCAGTACTGCTTGATATGGCTTCCCAGGTAGCCTGCCAATTCAGGAGGCATAAGAGACTCAGGTTCGATCCCTGGGTCAGGAAGATTCCCTGGAGGAGGGCATGGTAACCCATTCCAGTATTCCTGCCTGGAGAATCCCATGGACAGAGAAGGGTTGCACAGAGTTGTACATGACTAAAGTGACTTGGCAGTCACACACGCACTGCTTGATATATCTTGTACATGAAATCATGTAATAGCTAATATTTACTACATGTGTGCTATGTGCAAAGAACTTCTTGTTCAGTCACTAAGTCATGTCCAATTCTTTTGTGATCCGATGTAGCCTGCCAGGCTCCTCTGTCCATGGAGATTCTCCAGGCAAAAATATTGGATTGAGTTGCCATTTGCTTCTCTGGGGAATCTTTCTGATCCAGTGATCGAATCCGCATCTAAGAACTACCCAAAATGCAAAGTTAGGTATGTAAAAGCTGCGAGAAGCAGCTCATTGAGAAGCATGCAGCTGGCCAGTGGAAGAGCTGAGACTAGAGCTTGGGTCTGACTCCAAACCCATCACACGCTCAGCTGGCAATCACAGACATTTTCTGTATCTTTTTTGCAGTTTCCTGACCATTTCTGTCTCTGTCTTCTCCTCAATAAGAATAATGTTAGAATCAAGAGAGAAAAAGTACCATTTTGTTTCTGGAAAAGCCCTGACCCAGAGCAAAATGAGTAACAAAGAAATAACACTTAGACAAAAAAGCACTGGACAAAGAACAGCTACTGGGGACACCTGGGGGCCCATTTTGAACTTTGAAGGAGCAGTTCTGTGGGGCTTCTCTTGCTGCACTGGTCTTTAAGCTTTCTGTGTTCTGTGACTTGACTTGGCATCTGATGAAGCTTAGTATTCACAATGGAAATGAAGTCAAGGGCCTGGTGACAGATGTTCCTTTTTGCCTTGAAGGAAGAAGCCCCAGTAATTATTCTAGGATAAAAATTAAAAACAAGACTCAGAAAAACTGGGACACATCATCACCTCACTTCTATGGCAGGTAAGGGACTTGGACTCTAAGCCATAGGCAATGGAGGTTTACTGAAGAGTGTTGAGTTGGTGGCTCCCTGGCATCCGCAGACCAGCCTGTTTCTGGAGGCAGACGTTCCCTCCTATAGCTACCAGGCAGGTCTGGGGTAGGCATGTGACCCAGATTCATGCTTGGGCCTGGGACTTTGAATTCTGAGAGTCAAAAGAGATTGTCTCTACAAGTGTGGAGGTGAGCCGAGCTGTAGTCCAGCCACAGGAAGTGGTGCCTAGACAGTGTTCTGAGCAGATCGTTTCTGTGCCCTCATCTTGGCTGTGCCCTCGTCAAACCAGGCCATCCTAAAGGAAACCAACCCTGAGTACTCACTGGAAGGACTGATGCTGAAGCTGAAGCTCTGATACTTTGGCCACCTGATGCAAAGGTTGGCACCTGACTCATTGGAAAAGACACTGATGCTGGGAAAGACTGAAGGCAGGAGGAGAAGCGGATGGCAGAGAATGAGATGGTTGGATGGCATCCCTGACTCAATGGACATGAACTTAAGTAAACTCTGGGAGATAGTGGAGGATGGGGATGCCTGGCATGCTGCACTCCATGGGGTTGCAAAGAGTCAGACACGACTGAGCGAATGAACAACAGCATTTTGGCTGGGCTTTGCCTCCCTGGATGCATGTCTGTTTTCTGAACCAGGTTCTGTAGGCTGCATTTTTGAGCCTCTCTGTCCTCCTTCCAGAACATTCTTTTTCTAATTAGGAAAGCCAGTGTCAGTGTCTCTTTTGTGTAACTATGAATCCTTGTTTGCAAAGTGAAGTCACAGGCTCAGGCTTCTTTGGAAGGGGTCACTGGCAGGTGTGCCAAGGATAAAATTGAGGGGGCAAGTGAATGTACTCCCATCACAGGGTGGGGTTATCCTGTCCTGCTCTGAGGAGAGCTGTTAAGACTGCTCACGATATGCTGAACAGTCATCTTCCTCCCTAAGCAAAGGGGAAAGAGAACAAGGCCTCCCATTAATGTCCTTCTTGGAGCCTGGACTGACCACAGAGAATGACAATGGGGAGAGGTGGCCTGAGTTGCCCTCCACCACTGTTGTTGGGCACACTGACAGCCCTGAGCAGGGAGTCTGGTCGAGGACTGAGGGGACGTTTGGCTTGAACTTTTTCAAAACCCACATTCTGTTGGCCGTAAAGAAAAACAGCCTTGCAGTCTCCAGGGCCATTCCTGATGTGAGTAGTAAATTCTCTGCAAGAAGAAGGAATGGAAAGCTATGTCAGGCAAGTATAAATAAAGATGCCATTTTTATTGCATCTTTAAAGGTTTGGATTAAAAAAAAATCAGGGTATGTGTTCTGAACTTGCCTTAATTAGGAGAGTCGCTGAAGCTGTGTTTCTCATAGCTTTCCTTGTGGTTTGTGCGTTCCCTTTGTAATCCATTAAATTTTATGGCATTAGCAGGGATTTGAAGCACCTGATTTAATCAATACTTATTTCTCCTGCATCAGCACTTTTGCACAGTGCTCTGTATATTAAGCAGTATTTTAGTGCATGGTCTGACCTTTGCCTTTACCTCTTAGACTGCACTTCCTAATTATAACTTGTTCTGTTTGACAGTGAAGTATCTCTAAGGTCAAAGGCTATTAATAGCACTTGTAAATTTCCCCCAAAGGATCACACACACACAAAAGTCCTAGTGTATGGAAATCGTGATTGTCCATCTGTTTCTATCTGTACAATTTGAGATATGAGGAAACTCATTTGATTTCTCTTCACACTCACATTTTCCTACTGAAACGCTAGGCTAACAGCCTGTGTTGCTTTTCTCATTGAGAAACTGCCTTCTAGGGGCAGAAGTCAGGCCTGAGGGGACCCACTTCCTGTTTTCTCTTAGGGCACAGGCTCCTGTCATTGCCCACAGTGCCTGTTAGCCTGGGAATGTTCCTGCCCCTATGCTGTTGGTGGGTGAATCTACACCCAGGAGGATCTTCAGAGGCTCATCCCTGTGCCTCTGTCCTCTCTCTGAGTCAATGGGAAAGACACTCTAGGTTAACAGATTTGGTAGCTGATAGGCTTCTTTGTTTTCAGAGCAACTTCTCAGAATGAGTCAGATCTGAGAGTTTGATAGGTCATCTTATTCTCAGTAGCTCTGAAGTGAGAATTCTGCCTGTTGGTGTGCCTCTAGTCCCACCACGCCTGGGTTTTGAGCAATAATAGTCTCCCTGGTGCTGCCTGGGCGTCCACCTCTTTCCTCTCTGACTTTGGCCCCCCTTCTTGCTTCTAAGCCCAGCCTGATTCTTTCCCTGTGACAGTTCTTGCAATAGAATCACGTTCCAAAACACAACTCTTCAACTTCTCTCTCTGACTCACTACTTTTGTCCCATCTGTCTCATAGAGGACAAGTGTGGAGCTTGACCCGCAGAACCAAAAGCAACTCCTCTCTCTGGGAAAGGGCTTATTACTCCTCTCCCAGGCCTGCTGGCTCCCCCGCCTCCACCAGTATGTTCTCCTAGAGACATTCCTCACACTCATACTTACGGATGCTTACACCCTGGGCTAGAAGCAGGGCATTCACCGTGAGCAACAAGAACTGGGAAGTGGGTGGGGAAAGACCAGCTCTGTGACCTTGAGCAGGTTTTTAACACCTCTAAGCCTTGGATTCTTTATCTCTAAAATATGGGCCCTTCAAGAAAATTGGAGATACCAAGGGAAATCTTCAAGCAAAGATGGGGACAATAAAAGACAGAAACACCAAGGTCCTAACAGAAGCAGATGAGAATAAGAAAAGGCAGCCAGAATACACAGAATTATATTAAAAAGGTCTTAATGACCTGGATAACCAAGATGGTGTGGTCATTCATGTAAGAGTCAGACAACCTGGAGTGTGAAGTCAAGTGGGCCTTAGGAAGCATAATTACAAACAAAGCTAGTGAAGGTGATGGAATTCCAGCTGAGCTATTTAAAATCCTAAAAGATGATGTTGTGAAAGTGCTGCACTCAATATGTCAGCAAATTTGGAAAACTCAGCAGTGGCCACAGGACTGGAGAAGGTCAGTTTTCATTTCAATCCCCAAAAAAGGCAATGCCAAAGAATGTTCAAACTGCCAAACAATTACGCTCATTTCACCTGATAGCAAAGTAATACTCAAAATCCTTCAAGCTAGGCTTTAGCAGTACATGAACTGAGAACTTTCAGATGAAAAGGCAGAGGAACCAGAGATAAATTGCCAACATCTGTTGGATCAGAGAGAAAGCAAGGGAATTCCAGAAAAACATCTACTTCTTTTTTATTAACTATCCTAAAGCCTTTGACTATGTGGATCACAATAAACTGGAAAATTCTTAAAGAGATGGGAATACCAGACCACCTTACCTGCCTTCTGAGAATCTGTATGCTTGTCAAGAAGCAACAGTTAGAACCGGACATGGAACAACAGAATGTTTCAAAATTTGTAAAGGAGTACGAAAAGGCTGTACATTGTCACCCTGCTCATTTCCTTTACATGCAGAGTACATCATGTGAAATGCCAGGCTGGATTAATCACAAGCTGGAATCAAGATTGCCAGGAGGAATATCAACAACCTCAGATATGCAGATGATATCACTCTAATGGGAGAAATCAAGGAGGAAATGAAAAGCCTCTTGATGGGGGTGAAAGAAGAGAGTGAAAAGGCTGGCTTAAAACAACATTCAGAAAATTAAGATCATGACATCGAATCCCATCACTTCATGGCAAATAGATGGGGAAAAAGTGGAAATAGTGACAGATTTTATTTCCTTGGGTGCCAAAATCACTACAGACGGTGACTGAAGCTACAAAATTAAAAGATACTTGGTCCTTGGAAGGAAAGTTACGACAAACCTTGACAGTGTATTATAAAGTAGAGACATCATTTTGCCACCAAAGGTCCATATTGTCAAAGCTATGGTTTTTCCAGTAGTTATGTACAGATGTGAGGTTGGACCATAAAGAAGGCTGAGCACCACAGAACTGAGGTTTTCAAATTGTGGTGCTGGTGAAGATTCTTGGACATCAAGGAGATCAAACCAGTCAATCCTAAAGGAATTCAACCCTGAATATTCATTGGAAGGACTGATGCTGAAACTGAAGCCCCAATACTTCAGCCGCCTGATGCGAAGAACTGATTCTTTGGAAAAGACCCTGATGCTGGGAAAGATTGAAAACCAAAAGAGAAGAGGGCGACAGAGGATGAGAGGATGAGATGGTTGGATGGCATCATTGCCTCAATGGACATGAGTTTAAGTAAACTCCAGGAGATAGTGAAGGACAGCCATGGTGTGCTGCAACCATGGGGTCAAAAAGAGTTGGACACAACTTAGCAACTGAATGACAACAGAATTGGGACAATCTGAATATTTTGTTGAGAAGATTCAGTGAAGCAGCATATGTAAAACACACATCAGGGTCAAGAATTCTGAAGGGCCTGAGGTTTTACACTACTGATAAGTATGATCCTACTAACAAATTAGCCTGCTGCAGTTTCACGGATGCCAGCAAAAGACATAAGACTCCTGGGTCAGAGATGAATGACTTTGTCTCTCACAGCCGTAGTGGTAACTAGAGGATCAGTGATGATGCTGGTTGCCTGAGCTCTACTTCCCATGAGGCGAAGCCCTGACAGCCAGGTAGAGCCTGCACATGCAGTGGACTTGTTACAGGAAGAAATTCTGATCTCAGGGAACTGCAAAGTAAAGTTGCTTCTTTGGTCTGGTGGAAACAATTTCTGTATCTTCCAAGGATATTCGCTATATAAACATCCTTGAAAGGAAAGTGCAAAACAAAGGCAGTCAGGGCGTCTGTTTGCAAGATGATCAGTAACACAAGAGATCCACTGAGAATTGTTACCTCACACAGAACACTGCTCAGATGAGTTCAGTGAATTCCAAGTGTTGTTATTGCTGATAAATTACTTAATGTGGTAGTTAGCGTATAATCATGCTTGCTCCCTCAGTTGCTCAGTCATGTCTGACTCTGCAACTCCCTGGACTGTAGGCTGTCAAGGTCCTCTGTCCATGGGATTTCCCAGGCAAGAATACTGGAGTGGGTTGGAGTTTCCTACTCCAGGGGATCTTCCTGACTCAGGGATCAAACTCTAGTCTCCTACACATCTCCTGCATTCCTTACCGCTGAGCTAGCAGGGAAGCCCTGGTGTATATTTATTCAGTAAAGTGGTAGCTGTTAAGAGCTGGATATCTAGTTGAAACTAATGAGACAATTTCTGCCAGTGAGTAATTTAATGTGTATCCAGAAGCTATCTCAGACCCTCTGAATATACTGTGTATCTGAGATATTCAATATGTATTACTGAAGAAATAAATATTTCAAAGTGAGAATACCTTGAAAATTGCATTAATCAAATAGAAGATGTGATTGTCAGGCTGAAAACTACGTATCTTTTTCTTCTTTCTCTTCTATCACATAATTCTTTTTCAGAATATTTTGCATATAGTTAGCTCTTAAATACTGTTTGCAATATTAATAGTAAAATAAATATTAAAGTGTACAGCCAGTTGTCAAATTTTAATTATAGCAATGATTTCTTCTTCTCTCCCACCAGATACTGTATTAAACTGCTGAAAATATGAAGTAATTAAGATTTTAAATTTCTCTCCATACTCTGGTATTTCACGACAAAGCAGTGAAATGTATTCCTTGCTATGCTACTGTGAAAGTTTTGAGAGCATTAAGATGGCTTAAAAAAAAAAGTAGGCAGTGAGAAAGAGGAGAATTAAAAATATAAATAACACACAAACTGGATAAGCAGGTCTATAATAAAATGAAAGCTTATGTAATAAGCACAGGAACAGTGCTCCTATTTTTCCCATGGAAATTGACCAAACTTCATGTGCGTTTCAAAATAAAAAATGTTCACCAAATCACCCGTGGCGTAAATCTTCTAACTTCAGAAATTAAAATCTCTAAGGAAAACTCAGGAGTTACACGAAACCATTTGCTCAAGCCTGGTCGGTGTTTTCCATTGGGTGGAAAGAAGGCTCTGTTTGGCTGGGAGTTAGAAAGGAGTTGTAACTGTCCATGGAGGATTGGGGGTGAGCTGAGGAGAGGAGTCAGTGAGGAGCTGGAGAGGGGAGGGCTCTTGGCATGCTTCTCCCCACAGGCTTCTCCTCTGTTCCTGGGAAGGTCTTTTTGTTGCCTGATGCTTCAGATTCTCTCTGCAAATCAGGAAAGATGCTGCTTGCTGTGGGCTTTAAAGAAAGCAGTGATGGATGCCGTAAGGCAGAGCACAGGTCAGACTGTGTCATTGTTGCACAAATCTGGTATTCATAAAGTTATGATACTGGACCGCTGTCTATCAGTTTGTTTAGATTTTTGGGGGGTCTCTGAGGCAAGTCATGAATAAAAAAGTAATAATGTGCTAGGTACCACCTGCTGTTCTTTAAACGATAGCGAAATTTCCCCTGATCGTTTCTTTTCCATTAATCCCTTTTTTTCCGTTAGGCTATCTTTGAAAAATTGCTGACTTGGCAACTGAAAATGTTTTCTCCACAAGTCCTTTGAAAGTGAAATTGTATGAGAGTGCCTTTTGCTTATCTTTGCCTCTCTCTCTTTTTTTTTTTGTTTGTTCTGTGTTGGAGGAAGAATAAAATAAATGATACATCTTTATTGTCCACATAGCATTATTTTTGAAACTTTGGAAACCAGGGAAATTCTCCACTGTGTGGGGTTTTAACCTTAAATCAACAGCATGTCAGGAAGCATTAGCCACGCACAGCATGACATGCATATGCAGATGGATCCGGTGTCTTCTGGATGGTCAACAAGCAGAAATGAGTGGCTGGTAAACAAGCTCAAGAAACAAGAGTGCTTAATTAGCCCCATCTCCCTCCCTGTACATTTAGGCTCCCTGGACACAAATACAATATGCCAATTATGGTAACACTTTCTGAGCTCAAATTTACCAAGAAATTCAAAATTGCATGTTCTGTGTTTTGTGAAGCCACTATTTCAAAATTGATTTTTTAGGCAATGGTTACTTGAGATTCCTTTTGCCTCCACCGAGAATTGGGGGTTAGGAAGAACAGTGTATTTCTCTTGATATCTCTCTGGGATAAATAACAAGAAATTAGGAGGCCAGTTTCTGGTTGTCCTCAAGTTCTGGGCATCTGGACTCATTTTGTCCTGCTTCTCCAGGGTTCATGCTTGGCCTATGAACTTGGAGGAGAGAATCATGCAACCATGGAATCAGATAGCTTACCTGCACTTGTTAAGTTGTCCCTGAGTCAGGTCAAGATGCTTTGACTCTTGATGGAGCCCAAGGAAATGATTCTGGTGTTTTCTTCAGGCCTCTGAGCTCAGTTTCACAGAGAAGCAGTTTTTCTGTCCTGCAGCTGGTGCTGGATTTGAGCACTGACAGCCAAGTAGGAGCCTGGGAAAATACCAGAGCTCACATTTGATTCAACATACTGAAGTGCTACGGGTTCCATCCCAGGTTGGGAAGGTCCCCTGGAGGAGGAAATGGCAACCCACTCCAGTATTCCTGCCTGGCAAATCCCATGGACAGAGAACCCTGGCAGCCTACAGTCCATGGGTTCTCAGAGTCGGGGACACAACTCAGTGACTAAACATTAACTGAAGTGCTAAGTGCTAAATGAGATTGCCTCCATTTCCTACTCTCAGGTTGACAAGAAATAAAAGAAAAAAGAAAGAAAGTGTTAGCCCCTCAGTGATGTCTGACTCTTTGTGACCCCATGAACTGTAGCCCACCAAGTGGGCTCCATCAAATGGAGGGTGGAATGAAAATG
Source organism: Bos indicus (assembly GCF_029378745.1). Lineage (NCBI taxonomy): Eukaryota > Metazoa > Chordata > Mammalia > Artiodactyla > Bovidae > Bos > Bos indicus. The sequence continues at coordinate 42,314,575 of NC_091762.1, read as the reverse complement.
AGGGGCTGGAATGAGTTGGCAGTTGAAGATTCTGTATCAAAGAGCAGGGGGCAATCCTGGGACTGTGGGCACCCAAGCAGACAGTGAAAGGTTTTCATTCTACTCTACATTCTTTAGAAGTTACTTGGCTAAAAACAGTTTCTGGGAACACCTGAATTCAGGTCTTAGAACTTAGAATTTAGCCATGTTTTTAGTTGGGTGCGGAGAAGGCAATGGCACCCCACTCCAGTACTCTTGCCTGGAAAATCCCATGGAGGCAGGAGCCTGGTAGGCTACAGTCCATGCGGTCGCCTTGGGTAAGCAACTTAACCACTCTGTGCCTCTGTTTCTTCATCTAAACAGAGAAAATAATTCTTCACAAGATCATTTAAGGATAAAAGGTATGTCTCAGTTAATGGCTCCACCCTTCCTTTTCTTAACATCTTAATGGCCAATCATGACTAGCCTTGCTAGACTGGTCCTCCAGAGGCCATTCCTTACCCCAGTTAGAATGGGGCACCAAAATTATCGCTGCAGATTTTGTAAGAAATGCTAGCTTCTGTGCCAAATTGCCAACTGTTTCAAGTAATGAAAATTGACAGGAGGTGGGTTCTTGGAAATGAGGTGTTTGCTATCTCAGTGGGGAGGGTAGGAAGTGAGACCTAGTCAGTTCATAAAGACCAAGCAGAACTTGATTTTGTTGGAAGAATATGAGGGTATGTGGTATAACAGATCCAGGTGAAGCGAGAAAATAGAGTTTCTGGCGGCCAAATTGGGGCAAGGACAGAACTAACGAGGGCAAATGGGAAAGAAGTGCCTTATATCCCCTTTGTGTTTTTGTGTCTCAACTTCTTTTAATTCGGTTTGTAAGCTGAGGAAGCTGAGGTGGGGATACGCTGAAAACATGCGCATATATACACTAAAGCAAGGGTACGGTCCTTTGAATTTGGAGAGGTTGGTGGATGTAGAATTTGCAAATGATCTTACTATATTAACATTTTACATTTAGAATTTCAGAATCATAGGTATATATGTCTCTTGGTCTAATTCTCATAAGATCTAGAATCCTGCTGGTATTACTTTCTTAACACTGCTCTAATGCATTGCCACACACTTGGAGGCTTAACACAATGCATCTATTATCCTACAATTCCGGAGATCAGAAGTCCAACATGGATCCATGGATCTTATGGGGAATGGGTCTTACGAGGAATCAGCAGAATTGCATTTCTCCTCAAGGCTCCAGGGGAGAATCTGTTTCACTGCCTCTCCCACGTGCTGTGGTCCTTTGCTTGTGGCCCCTTCTCCCATCTTCAAAATACATTATTCCAATCTGCTTCTATCATCCCAACTCCTTCTCTGATTCTTATTCTACTGCCCCTCTCTTATATGAACCCTCTTATTTGGGCCCACTCAGATAACCTCATCTCAAGGTCCTTAACATAACCACACCTGAAAAATTCTTTATTTTTTTTCATATAAAGTGATATATTCATAGGTTCCAGAGTTTAGGGTGTGGTCATCTTTGGGGGACCATTCTTAGGCTACCACACCTCCCTAAAACACTCATTTCTAGTGGTTAGGGGTGTGTGTGTGTGTGTGTGTGTTAGTCACTCAGTTGTATCTGACTCTTTGCAACCCCAAGGATGCTCCTCAGCAGGCTCCTCTGTCTTTGGGAGTCTCCAGGCAAGAATACTGGAGTGGATTGCCATTCTCATCTCCAGGGGATCTTCCTGACTCAGGAACTGAATCCAAGTCTAATGCATTGCATGAAGCTTCTTTACCATCTGAGCCGTCAGGGAAGCCCTTGAGGTTAGGTATACACCTCTTTTTGAACTCCTTCTGAGGTGGCCAATTCTGTTATTGTAACTTAAACATTATCCAACTCAATTAGTTAAATGAAGAAATGAGTGAGTGGAAGAAGCCATATCCTCTTATTCTTCCTCTTCTCTGGCCTACACAGAACTGGACAGAAACAGCATTAGGAGTATTTGCTAGAATTTCAGTCTCTATCTTGAGTTTTGACAGGCAAGTTTCTAAAAGGATAGTAGCTTGGCTAACCCCAAGTCAGGAAGGTCTTGCCGGTTTATAAATAAATGGAATAACAAGGAATAACAAGGCCTCATTATTCCTACCAACAACTCAATTGTAATTGTGATTAATTGTAATTCATGTACATACAACTGCATAGCCTACATACAAATTCTTCTACTGTTACTGCAAAGGACGACATCAACATTGCCTTGAGCCAATTCAGATAAACATCAATAAGAAGTAATTTATTTATCCATTTACTTGCTGTGGAATCAGTAGGGAGCCTTTCTCAACCCAAGGCTGTCCAGTTTTCAAAGGGGTAAAGGTACAATAAGTGGAGGATCCCCAAAGCTCTGTCCAAGACTGTGCTCGTCTCGTTTGCTTTTATAATAGAGTTATTACTAGTCAACTATTTCAGAAAGCTCTTTTCTGTTGACAATATTTTCAGGTAGCTCTCTCAAGTCTTTTTAGTTGAGTCCTCTGATGTATAAAATATAAAGTTTTCTATGTAAAATCTCTTTTCCCCCCAAATGTGTAGAATCGACTTTCTCATATATTAGCTAACAACTTCTCATTAGAAAACTTTTGTCAAGCATTGAACAAAGCAGATGTCTTAGCTGTGAGACTGGCCCTAATAACAGAACCCCCAAATCTGTCCAACTACTCTAAGTGATCACTCAAGGTGAATCCTGCTACTGCTACATGCAGTCACTGAACAGATGAGCCCCTGTTTCTGCTGCTCTGGTTCTGGCCCCCATCTCAGTCTGATGGTATTTTGCAATCATTGTCTCCAACATTTTATTAATCACTATGTGTTCAAATTCTTTTTATTGAAATATAGCTGATTTATGGCCAATCTCTGCTATAGAGCAAAATGACTCAGTCTGTACACATACAGACATTTTTTAAAAATATTCTTTTCCATTATGGTTTGTATAAGCTTTCCACATGGTGCAGTAATAGAGAATACACCTGCCAACGCAAGAGATGCAGGAGACTGGGGGTTTGATCCCTGGGTTGGGAAGATCCCCTGGAGGAGGAAATGGCAACCCACTCCAGTATTCTTGCCTGGAAAGCTCCACGGACAGAAGCCTGGCAAGCTACAGCCCAAGGGGTCACAGTCAGACAAGGTTGAGTGACTGAGCACACACACACATTGGATAAATTTCCCTGTGTTATTTACACTAAAACCTTGTTGCTTATCAATCCTATCTGTAATAGTTTACATCTGTTAACGTCTGTTTACATCCCACACTCCCAGTCCTTCACTTCCTCTCCCCACTTCCCCTTGGCAACCACGAGTCTTTTCTCTGTGTCTGTGAGTCTGTTTCTATTTTGTAGATAGGTTCACTTGTGGCATATTTTAGATTCTACATATAAGTGATAGCATATATTTTCTCTTTTTATCCCAGTAAATAGTAAGGAGTGGAATTGCTGGGTCAGAAGTAAATAAATGTACATTGAACTTTATAAGAAATTAGCAAACTATTTTCCAAACTGGTTATACCCTTTTATACTCTTATGAGCATCAAGCACCATCTGAAAGTTCTTGTTGCTCCATATGCTCACTGGCAGTTGGTAAAATCTTTTAAATTTTAACCATTCAAATGGGTGTTCAGTAAAATCTTATTTGGGTATTCCTTTTCATTTCATATATCATTTTGGGCATCTTTTCATGTGTTTATGGCTATTCAGATATCTTCTGTGAAGAATGTATTAACATTTTTTTTTTACCCAATTTTAAATTGGGTTGTGTTATTATTTTGAGTTTCAAGATGTTTTTATATATCCTAGATACAATTCTTTTATTAGATATATACATTATAACTATTTTACCCCAGTCTGTAGCTTGACTTCTCATTCTCTTAATAGTAATTCTTAATCTTGATGATATCTAATGTATTGGTTTCCTTCCTATTGATACTATAACAAATTACCTGATATAGTGGTTTAACACAACACAAATTTATTATTTTCAAGTTCTTGATTTCAGAACACCAAACCAAGTTGGCAGTGCTGGAGTCTCCAAGGGAGAGTCCATTCCCTTGCCTTTTTCTCATCTCTCAAAGCGGCATGCATTTCTTGCCTGGTGATGCCACATCACTCTGACCTCTCCTTCCATCCTCACATTGTCTCCTCTGACTCTTGAGTCTCTTACTTCCCTCTTAGAAGGACACTTAGTCCCTCCTTGATAATCTAGGGTAGTGACCCACTTTAAGACCCTTAACATATCACATCAGCAAAGTTCCTTTTGCCACATGAGGTAACATATTCACAGGTTCTGGAGATTAGCATCCAACATATTCATTTGTTAAATGAATAATGATGAACCTTCTGTCACAGAGCACAGGACTCCCCTCATGATGGTGTTGCAGACTGACATTCACAGCAACTCTATTCGGCTGTGAAGAAGGATGGTGAAGAGCCAGTTTCTTAGCTAGGCAAAATGCCAATTAACTATTGCTATACAAATGCTCAGTGGTAAAGAATCAGCCTGCCAATGCAGGAGATGCAAGAGACTCAATTTGATCCCTGGGTTGGGAAGATACCCTGGAGAAGGAAATGGCAACCTACTCCAGTATTCTTGCCTGGGAAATCTCATGGACAGAGAAGCCTGGCAGGCTACAGTTCATGGGGTCACAAAGAGTCAGACATGACTGAACATGCATGCATACAAAGGGATATTCTAATAGCCGCATCAGAATTTTGGTAAACGAACTTCAATATTATATATGATAATCTTATAAAGTGAAGTGAAAGTCACTCAGTCGTGTCTGAGTCTTTGTGACTCCATGGACTGTACAGTCCATAGAATTCTCCAGGCCAGAATACTGGAGTGGGTAGCCTTTCCCTTCTCCAGGGGATCTTCCCTACCCAGGGCTCGAACCTGGGTCTTCCACATTGCAGGTGGATTCTTTACCAGCTGAGCTACAAGGGAAGCCCAATCTTATAAAAGGTTAGATTATTAAAGCATTATTTCTCATAGTCTAATGTGGATAAAAATATTCTTAAAACTCAGATTGCTGGGTTAAAACTCCACCCCTAGAGATTTTTAAATCTGCAGTAAAGTTCAAGAATTTGCATTTCTAACAAGTTCCCAGGTGCTGTTGATGCTGCTAGCCTGGGAATCTCATTTGACAACTGCTGGATTAGAGAAAAAGTTTGTCAAGTGCTGTTTAACCAGTGTTTTTCAATGTGTGGGACAAAGGTCATCTGTGTAGGAATCACCAGTTGAGCTTGTTAAAGATTCTGATTATCCAGGCCCTAATACCAAAGGTTTGGATTAGTAGCTTTGGAGAAGAACCTACAAATCTATTTTAAAGAAATTCTCCTGGGGAGTCTGATGTCACTAAGGCTTGTGATCCACTCTGTTAAACTGTATGAAGCTCGTTCAAGCCATCAGCCACCACTGTGCTCTGGGTCATAAGCAGGTGATTACAGTGTCATATTCTCACCTTTTATCGGTATCATTATGGTATAGAGTTAAGCACTGGGATTTTTGGAGCTTGATAGAGAAGGGTTCAGGTGCTATGTATGCCACTTTTTATTTGGGTGACTTTGGACATAAGACAATCATTTGGAGCTTTAAATTCTTTATTTTTAAATATTTATTTATTTATTTTAGCTGTGTCGAATCTTGGTTGTGACCTGAGACTTCTTCCATGCTCATGGGTTTAGATGTCCCACAGCATGTGGGATCCCATTTCCCCAATCAGGGATTAAACCTGCATCCCATGCATTGGAAGGTGGATTCTTAACCACTAGACCACCAAGGAAGTCCCTGGAGCTTTAAATTCTTTAATCTGTGGAGTGGAATAATGAGACAAGTACTACATAATAATTAGTTAACATAGTATCTGATACTTAGTAAGTAAGCAAGCAACAAATAATAGCTCTTCTATGATTTCCTCCTATTTCCCATTCCCAGGAGGGTTATATTCAGTTTGACCCACTAGACCTGTCTCTTCTGGGGTAGGGGAGACTCTCTTCCTAGTTTTCTATCCCAGTTGACATGAATCAAGAAAGGCATCAGTGGGAAGAATAGCAGAGGAAAAGATGAGAAGGATTGGGAACCTAAGAGCAGAAAGAAAAAGACTCTTCTCTGGGTGGTGCTGGTGACAAGTGAGCAGATATGGAGATTGTTTGGGAAATGGTTTACTGCCTGTTTGGTTACAACTCCCGTCCACATTCATAATGCCACACATGTCCTCCAGCTACACCCTCCAGGATTCTGCAGTGGGTGCTCGTGCACACTTAGAGTGATGGATGGACGTGTTTGTACTGACTTAGAGGAGGGACATTAGAAGAGGTAGAAGAGGATGGTCAGGAAAAATGAAGAAAACTCTTCTCAGCCTCAAAAGAGACCATAAAGCCTGGAGCTATTTTCAGTGTGGCCCAAAAGCTTGGCACCGTTTCTCATTTTGTTGACTTATTTTATTTTTCTGCATCTGTCTGGTCATACCCAAGAGAAGGGATAATATTTTTTCCTGAGTCCTTGCAGCACGAGGCCAAGTAGATGGACTCTGGGAAAGAGAGTAAGTGAATGTTTTGGCCTTATCTGTTCAACTGATCAAATAGCCTTTCTCACAGAGCCATTATTTTCTCTTGTTCTTTCAGATTGTGTGTGTGTGTGTGTGTGTGTGTGTGTGTGTGTGTGTGTGTTGAGTGTCTTCATGTCAAAATGTATCTGAAATTTAAAGGACATGTAGCTTTAAATTTAAAGCTACTTTTGGCTTCAAAAGAATCCTTTCTAGCTTTTATCTTGCTTGTGCTGAGGTTTATTACATATATAACATATTCTTTTTATGAACTCTGAACATTTATAATTTCCAACAAACATGAGACAACGGCCTAAAATTCAAAATGGAAACAAAATAAAAACAAAAAACAGCCTTCTATTTTCTACTCACATACATGGTCATTTCTGAGCAGAACCAAGTCCCAAATCATCATATTTTCAAACTTGAAGGCAATTAAAGACCAAGAAACGGAGGCTCAGAGTATTTAAGTTACATAGTAGTGCTGCTCATTTAATTGGTCTCAGAAAACAGATCTGTGGTGTCTATTTCAACGCTCTGATTCACCAAGATTTACCCTACCACCCTTGATTTGAATCCACAGTCCCATAGCTATTAAAATCCTAAATGGATTCAGAAAAAATACCTGTGATGATTAGTACACTAAGACCTAAATCAAATCCATTTGATTTCCATGGATTTATAAGTCATTTTATAAGCTGGCTAATTAATTTATCAGAACAAGTTTCTGGAAGATGACTACCCTCATTCCCCACCGTGGGAGAGGATAATTAAAAGCCCTCAGTGAATGGCTTCTTTCCTAAGAATAGGGACACCTTACTGGTGATCTGTAAGACTGAGGCAGTCTGTGAGACTGCCTCCTGCCACAGTCAAAGGCAGATACTCTTTTCTGCTCAGTGTGTTTGGCATTTTCCAAACTCCTGAAAAGGGTAAAACTGAGATAGACATTTCCAAGTATAAATTAAACAAACAAACAAACATTTAAAACTTTAGGTTTTTTGTTTCAACTTAAATTTTTTTTACTCTTATTGTCAATACATGTACATAGCTATGAAATAATGATAAATGATAATCTTCTCTTTCTTCTCATCCCTGAGTGAAACATTTTAAACTCTCTTTGCTCTCTCCTCTGGTTTTAGCCTTGATATACTATTACTACTTGATTCCTAGGTTTTAGACATTTCTACTGGCTTCTTTTTATGGTGGTTGGGAACTTGGCTCTCCACCACCCTCCAAATTTCTTCCCTTCCTTTTCTCACTTATGACATATAATAAGACCACAGTTTTAGTAGAGTTGAAATTCACATTATTATGATGGTGTAAGTAAATACATTTTACTGAATAATCTACTTTTATTGTTGTTTCTCCTTCTTGTTTTTAAAAACATTTTATTGGAATGTAAAACTGTCTTTTTTTTTCAGTCCCACAATCTCCTATGTACTCACAAATGTTTTCCAAATGCTCTACTCGATCAGCTACACATGTTTAAGAAGATTTTCCCAAATAGTTTGATATGATCCTTTATCAGTTGTCACTCTGGCGTACACACACTTCTGATTCAATTTCTTTTTTCTCCAGGCCTGCTGCACAGAATCAACTTGGGACCTCAACCTGCTTCTGTGTGGGATTTCCCATCTCTTTAATCATGTGCTTTCCTCTTCATTTAATTCTTTCACTTTTTTTGTGTGTAATTCTTCTTAAATTAAAACTTAAATTTTTTAAAAATTAAAAAGTTACAATTCAGGGAGAATATAATGAATCCATATATGCTTATCACTCATATTCAAAAATTATCACGTTTGCCACATTTAATACATGCGCCTCTTTTTTTCCCTCCTCCTTCTCCCCTCTACTCTGCTCTCCTGCTCCCTCTCTTCCCTTCTCCCTTCCTAAAGTGTTTTAAAGTGAAAGACACTATTTTAAGTCACGACACTGGATGAGCAGACTACATTCTATATCAGATCAGATCAGATCAGTCGCTCAGTCGTGTCCGACTCTTTGCGACCCCATGAATCGCAGCACACCAGGCCTCCCTGTCCATCACCAACTCCCGGAGTTCACTGAGACTCACATCCATCGAGTCAGTGATGCCATCCAGCCATCTCATCCTCTGTCGTCCCCTTCTCCTCCTGTCCCCAATCCCTCCCAGCATCAGAGTCTTTTCCAATGAGTCAGCTCTTCGCATGAGGTGGCCAAAGTACTGGAGTTTCAGCTTTAGCATCATTCCTTCCAAAGAAATCCCAGGGCTGATCTCCTTCAGAATGGACTGGTTGGATCTCCTTGCAGTAGTGACAAAGAGACTCTGACTGCATCACCCAGGTTGCTGACATCTGCACACAGGAAGGTTTTTCCTGGCTTTTTCAGTTACTCAAACCAATGCATTCTTTTTTCAAGGAACATTGAGTTAGGTTTCTGGCACATGCAATATTTTCAAGTTGACCAGAAGTTTTGGCACACTGATTTCAGAACTTCTTTTTTCAAGATCATTGCACTTAAACTAATCCCCAGATAAGCTTGCTCTTTGTGCTATTGGTATCCAGTAGGTGAAATGTTTAATTTATAATATTCAACTACAGAGATATAAATATAAAATAATGTGATGTTTGCCTCCTTTGAAAATATACTTCTTGTATAATACCAGTATAAAGACTAAGATTTGACATTCAGTGGGAAAACTATTTTGTTCATTAGGAACTGTACAAAGCTGATGGTGAAGGGCTTCCTATATCCATTAAAGAAATGTTATATAGCTCAGTTAACATTAATCTAAGAGAGTAAATACAGCAGTCTTTGTATTACAAACCAGTAAGTGATGGAACAATGATAACTAGAAATTATGTCCATGAATTAGCACATTAGCTCCCATAAAATTGTTCCATAGTAGTATTAATTCCATAGTAGTATTTTTACTCAGGTATTCTTATCTTCATTATTAAAAACATGAGCATTTTTATAATTCTTTGTGTTTTCTGAATTGTATTAACAGAATAGCTGAAATCAATTTGATGTGAATAGTTCAGAAATGCTGATAAAAATCTCTTCCTGATCACTTTCTTATATATGGCTCCATTCTCCATGAGGTCTTTTGCTTTTAACAGTACACAGATCCCAGAAACTTGCAGCTTTCTGAATAAATAACTTCATTTCTAGTTCTATTTTCTGCTCTTAGATGTTTATCCCCAGCAGATAAGGAAATTAGGTTTATTATGAGCAATTTATTGATGTATTTACAATAAGTTCTTCCCATTAATCTTACTTATACTGTGCTTCACATGTTTTTAGTAATCATCTTTTGAAAAGGTTATGCAAAAAAAGCTTGAAGTAGCAGGGATTAATAAATTTATTCACATATGTGTTTATTAACATACAGATTAAAGTAACATAAAGAGTAAAATGCTTCCCCCTAGTGACAAAGAAGAGCATAATTATAACTCAATTTAATAGGAATCATCTCAAATTCTTACCAGTAGGTTGGGTGAAAATATTTAACTAAGTGGTTATTTTAATGATGGCAATAATATTTTTTTAACTCCCAGGGATTTTGACATGATCTCATCTTACTAGCCTCCTAAACCTGACCATGGAAGGTTATGTTTTCTAAAAATAGCAGGTTCTGTTTTCTAAAAGTGGCTAGATACTTATTCCATTCTCCAGGTGCTTCTTGAATTAAGACCACCTTCTTATCAAGAGGTGTGTGTTCTCTCTCCTCTTGAAATTTTTTTAAAGGGGAATAATGACTACTACTTGGACTAAGTGTGCAGTTAGAAGTGATGCTGTGTGGCGTCAGAGGCTAGCCCATAAAGAGGTTGCAACCTGTGCGTGACTTGCTCTCTCCTGGGATATGCACCTCGAAAGTTCCAAGCTATCATGTAAGACATCCAGATACTCTAAAGCCAGCAACCTGGAAAGACCATGTGGAGAGACCAAAGGGAGGCAGAGAAAAACATCAGAGGATTCCCAGACGTTCCAGTCTTGCCAGCCTGGGTACCAGACACGTAAGTGAATTAGCACCCTTTGCCTGCAACCGTGTGAGAAAGTCAGAGGCAGAAGTGCCCGGCTGGGTCCAGCCAAGTCCAGCAACCATGTGAAGAAATGTTACGTTTTTAAGGCGCTAAGTTTTGGTGGGTAGTTACAGTCATAGTAAATAGAACACTGGCTCTTCTCCATGGCTCCCTCATTCAGAGACCAGCGTCCTTATTCATAACAGTCCCCGATTTTTCATATCACTTTGTTTCAAGCTTTTCTGAGATCCAGATGGGGCATTCCAATTGTGTATATAAAATTTCATGGTCTCAAATGTACCTGTTGGGAGAGAGTGCAAATCATATGCAATAGACAGCAATGTGTGGTATCCATTCAGGGAGAGAACCAATAACAGGCAGCAATAATGCAATTTGCCACAGTCACCAAAGTTGTGTGAGTCTATTAATGAGATAGGAGGAAAAAAGGTTTTCTCTCTATATATGTAGGAATAACCTACATGGTGACATAGAAAAAGGATTAAAAAGATACCCATCAAAGCACTAGCAATTCTCTGACATGGGGCTAGAAATGTAAAACAAATGAAGAAAGACTCCAGTTCTCCTTAAACCTCTGTAGTGCTTGAATCTTTTACAAGAATCCAAGCAACTGAGGGGGTCTGAGGCTGAGAGCTGCTACCTGCCACATCCAAGGTCACTCAGCAGTCAAAATCCAGAGCTGGATCTAATTCAGAATTGTTTGCAGTGTATTTTGTCTGGTCCCTGCCTTTGCCCATCTGTATGTGCCTTGCGTATTTTCCTGTTGTCATCTGAACATGTACAAAGAAAAATGACCATATGGGCTGTATTTCTGGCTGTTTTCTTTTCATTCCAGCATTTGTATATGAGGTCATAGTTATTTAATTTTGCTTTGCTGCTTCCTCATACCCTCCTTCAAGTTATTAAAAAAGTGTTGATGGTAGGAACATTAAAAAAGTCTTTGGTGTTACCCAGAAAATAGAAGCTGTATACCAGTAGAACTGATCCATAGTCTTCTTAGAGAAATTAGCACCAGCAATAGATCTGTGTTTTCCTTCACAGAAAGGTTCTATAGACAGGATTAAAAAAAAAATTTCCATGAATTAATTGTGAACATATCTTGCTTATAACTGAGAATTTGGGCTTATGATTCAACTGTCATTAATGTGCAAATTGTCTCAAGATACTGTGAAGAAAGCTGAGCGTCAAAGAATTGATGCTTTTGAATTGTGGTGTTGGAGAAGACTCTTTAGAGTCCCTTGGACTGCAAGGAGGTCCAACCAGTCCATTCTGAAGGAGATCAGCCCTGGGTGTTCATTGGAAGGACTGATGCTAAAGCTGAAACGCCAGTACTTTGGCCACCTCATGCGAAGAGTTGACTCATTGGAAAAGACTCTGATCCTGGGAGGGATTGTGGGCAGGAGGAGGAGGGGACGACAGAGGATGAGATGGCTGGATGGCATCACTGACTCGATGGACATGAGTTTGAGTAAACTCCTGGAGTTGGTGATGGACAGGGAGGCCTGGCGTGCTGCGATTCATGGGGTTGCAAAGAGTCCGACATGACTGAATGACTGAACTAATCCTTTTTTCCTCCCTTACTTAGTTTTTATAGTGATACAACAAGGAAACAAAATGCATATGTATCCTCTTAAAAGATGTGAAATTTTACAAAACAGGTAATTTATAGAGTTAAACTACACAATTCCTTCATATATAAAAGGAATTCTTTTAAATGCCATGAATCTAATACACTTAGTATTTTGTTTATAGATCACAAGGAAACAGGAGATGATGATGGGAGAGAAGCCCGAGAAAGGTAAAATGTTTTAGGAAACAGTAGTGATTAAAGATCAATAAAAAATGAAAAAACAAACAAACAAACAAACACTAGGAAAATGGTTAGGCCAAGAGGAAAATATTAAATTCATAATAAGTTTCATAAAAATGTGATATCAAATGAACATTTTTATGGTTTGTAAGATGGAAAGTGTCTTTTCCTTTGTAATAATAGCTATCTTTCACACCGAGGAGAGGTATGATTGTGTATTTTGTGAAAACAAGACATGCCATGAATGATGAAAATGATAAAGGGCTCTATTTCAGCAAATCACTGGCAGAAAACAAAGCCCCAGACAACTGGATAGAGCTCCAGCATTGTTGAAAGTAGAATACTGTTTCCTTATTCTACCATGCACTTTGAAATCTAGACATTATTGCCAAATATAAAAAGGTGATCTGTGCATTTGTATGCTGAATAGCATGCATTCTTAATGCCTTTTGGTGATTCTGTTGTAAGAGCATATTTAGTCCTTGCTTTCGTTTTTACTATCGAAGTAAATTAAACCATCTATAAAGTCCTAAGCAGCCAAAGCTCTTTTCTCTCTATTTGTCAGCAAGAACTAGCTGGGCTCTCAGAAAAGGACTTTCCCCCTGCTCATCTGCTGTAGCAGCTTTGTTTTGCCAAGATGGCTACAGATATGCAGGCTGCATAGGAAATACCAGGCTGTAATACTGCTTTCCACTGTCGGTGGGGAAGCAGATTCAGAAATCTAGGGAGTCAGTTGTTCAGTGTTTTAGTTACGTAGCCTGGGAGTCTGGCCATGGACTCAAATCTGAAATGCAGCGACGTCAGACTGAATCTGCTCTACTATCGCATATTAGAAAAACCTCTCTTTCTTCCCTCCTAAATGACAACATCCTTATTGCTATTTCCTCTCAAATGTAGAAATATTATATATTTTGAGGAAAAAATTATGTATGATGTAGAAAGGGAAATTCTCTCCCCTTCCCCTAATGTCATCATCTCCTAGACATAACCCACTATTAATATTTTGTTATAAATCATTCCAAATGTTTCCTATAAATGTGAGCACAATTTTGTTTCTCTGAAATGAAAATATGCCTTTTTGCTTTGTTGTGAGCTCTTTTATCTTAGCCCTGTGTATTGGGCATCTCTCTGCATAGCTATCTACAGACCTATAGCTCATTCTCCAAACTGCATTATTATTATTTATTTCACCGAACCTAAAATGATGGGCATTACCTGTGTTATATATGGTGCACAAGGAATATATTTTCACTTCCATTTTCCATGCTTAATGTTTCATTTCCTCTGAGAAATCCCCCCAATGTGGAACTGTGGGGTCAAAGAGTATGCGTGATTTACACTGTAGCGCACGTTGCCAATGGCCCTCCAGGAATATCCTAAATACGTTCCCACTGGCTGTGTGAAAGCATACATCTCCCACATCTTTGCCCAAACCAGATATGTAGCTCTAGTTGTGTTTTCTTCAGGAGAAGGCTCTGTCCTTTGCTTTGGGGAGGCTCTATCCTTTTGCTCTATCCCTGCTTCCAGCCTCTGTCCCATCCAGCTTGTTAGTGCGTTGCTGGTCATTGTTGGTTTTTTGCTGTATTGGTCTTTTGCTTTTCCTCTAGCTGAGCAGAGGTGTATTTTCTTTTTGTCTCTGACATAGATTCTCACTGTATTTGTACACACACACACACACACACACACACACACACAGAATCACAAATCATCACAAATACACCTCAGCACGATCTCTCCGCCTCTCACACATACCACATCACACACAAAATAACATATGCAGTCCTATCACACACACACCATAGCGTCTAATAGAGTGTTGTCACAGCAATCACAATCAAATCAGGTTTCTGGCCAGAGCAGAGGCCCATCACTTCAAGGACACTTCAAATACTTCCAGATGACTGTGGTCTTTCTTGGGTGTCACCTTCATCATCTCAGTTCCCCAGTGCCTTGCTCATAGAACTTTTCTACAAGCTGTTTCCTCCTTGCTGGGCACATCTGCACTCTCACAGCACAGAGGCTGCTGTTAAAAAAAGGCAAGAACTGAAGTTCTTGTGTACTGACTCAAATATACAGGAAATACTTTAGATCTGTTCTCTCACCCACATCAATATGTATTATTTCCCCTTGAATTATGTCACATGGATTTTGAAGAATTAAACTGTGGAAAGGCCAAAATAGATCCAGTTTTGTCTAGTTTCTGCAGAGAACATTCTGATTTACCATTAGCCCAATGTTTCTTTCTAAATGCAGTTTTCTTTATTGATTTCTTCCCCTCTGTCACCAGCATTGCTCAAAACAGAACTACTAAAATATGCTGACCTCCTTCGTTCCTCCGAGGTTCTTAACAATAAGACTTATGCAGAACGTATCCTTTAAATCCACTACTTAATTAAAATACAAAGTTAGGTTGGAAAACATAAATAACAGAGCTGATAAGGAATTTGTATATGAACACTATTTTTCCCTCTAGTTTTCTGCGTATAAATCTGGGTCTAAGTCTTTCGAGAGAAGTTTGCCAAATGGGCCTGGGTTTGCACCCTATGTCTGTATGAGCTCATGATCATTTTCCTTTCTGAGCTTCATTTTTTTGGGGGGGTGTTTAAAATGGAGTTAATAAAAGTACCACTAGCCTTGAGGATTAAATAGGTACACTGGACAATATAGTGATGGTGAAGTCGCTCAGTTGTGTCCGACTCTTTGCCACCCCATGGACAGTAGCCAACCAGGCTCCTCCGTCCATGGGATTTTCCAGACAAGAATACTGGAGTGGGGTGCCATCACTGAACAATATAAGACTTCTCTAAATATAATAATGTTATTACCTGGTAAAAATATTATTTTTATTCATTCAAAAGTCTAGGGAGGTGTGTATGGATGTGCATTTTAGTTCTCTTATATGCGATACTGGACTTTACTAGTATATGAAATTAGTCAATATTCATGGATCCCCTAATGTCGACTAGGCTCAGAGATAACCCAGATATGGTCCCATTCTCAAGGATTCTCATTTCCCTTGGGATGCAGAAACTGTGTACTGTGTGTACATTGTGACAGTAATTATTGCTTACATTTATTGTCTGTGTGCTATGTGGTGGACTCTAAATACTTTGCATGGATTAGTTCATTTAATCCCTATAGTCAAATATGTGAGGAACATGCTCCTGCTATGCCCATTCTACAGATGATTAGACTGAGGCAATAGAATTTAAGGAGTTATCCTAGTTTGCTAGGATGAGGAAGGGTCAGGTGCATAAACTACACCACTTTAGTGGAGGTGTGTGGGTAGGAGGCAGGAACATAGTCCTGGAAGAAGAAATGCTTCCTTCCCCAAATTCTTCATTTCTTCTTTTTAAAAAAGTCTTCATTGAATTTGTTGCAATATTGCTTCTGTTTTATGTTTTAGTGTTTTTGACTGGGAGGCAAGTGGGATCATAGCTCCCTGACTAGGGATTGAACCCATACACCCTGCATTGGAAGGTAAAGTCTTAACCACTGGAATACCAAGAAAGTGCCCCTTTCATCCTTTTTTAACATGTGACTTTCCTCACAATGTTCTTCATTCTTTTGGTTTTGGTCACAGAAGGGGTTTTCCTCTTGTCAACGTGCAAATACCACTGGATAGGGTTAACCCACAGAAGATAAAGTTATTCTGAAAAGTTCATCCGATCTTTAAGGTGATGAGTCAGGAGAGAATCTGAGACATTGGATGAGAGGGAGGAACCCTGGGCTGGAGGGCGGGGAAGAAGAGTGGGATTAGGAGCATGGATGCGCAGCCTTGAGACACATCCTCCCTTGTATTAATATATGCATGGCTCAGTCCCTTTGCTCTTCACGTGCAACTATCACAGCACTGTTAATTGGCTATTGTTACTGGTGTTCAGTCACTAAGTCATGTCTGACTCCTTGAGATCCCACAGACTGTAGCATACTAGGCTTCCCTGTCCTCCACCATCTCCTGGAGTTTGCTCAAATTCATGTCCATTGAGTTGGTGATGTTATCATCTCATCCTCTGCCACCCCCTTCTCAGCGATATTCCAATATAAAATAAAAAGTTTTAAAAAAAGACACATCCTCCTTTTTATGTTTATGTATTTATCATATCTGCTCTGGGAGCTCTATATTCCTTTCTATAGGTCTGGAGTTTTTCTGACATCTTTCTCCTTCTGCCTAAGCAACTCATTTTATTATTTCATGTGTCTCTGCACTGATGGTGACAAATTTACTTGGCTGGCCTTTCTGCAAATGTCTTTATTTCACCTTGGTTTTTGAAGGATATTTGGCTGGATATAGAACTTTATGCTGAGAGTTTTCTTTGTTTCTGCTTTTTATACACACACACAAATTTCTTTCAAAGATTTATACTGTTTAATGCCAAAATAAGTATTTGGGGTTAAAAATATATGTATAGATGAGATATAAGACAAGGACAACTGGGTGGAGAGAATTATACTGATAAAAGTTTATTAAACTGTTCATGAATAAATATAATATTTGAAGACAAAAGGAAAGACTCATCCTCCCTGCCTATCACTCGGGCAGAGCTTTGTCTTGTCTGGCCCTTCTCTGGAGAAAGAAATGGCAACCCACTCCAGTATTCTTGCCTGGAGAATCCCATGGACAGGAGCCTGGCGGGCTACAGTCCATGGGGTCACAAGAGCTGGACACGACTTAGCAACTTAGCTACCACCACCACCTGGCCCTTTTCAGGGTCTGTGAGTCCCACCTGCTTTCCTGAAATCACTCTTCACCTACCATGCCTCTTTTTAAAGACTTTTTCTTTAAAATGTGATTATTTTTAAAGTCTTTATTGAATCTGTTGTAATTTTGCTTCTGCTTTATATACTTTTTGATTTGTTGGCCAGGAGGCTTGTAAGATCTTAGTTCTCTGACCAGGGATCTAACCCACACCGCCATCATTAGAAAGGCAAAGTCTTAATCACTCGACCACTAGGGAAGTCCCCCTGCCTGCTTATTAATTCCTCCTCTATTTTAGGACCTTCGCTTTATTTTATATCCTCTATCCCACCTTTTCTCTCTTCCTCTGAGGCATAAAATAGGTCCAGGATTAAGGATTTGGGGCATCCCACCCCCATGGAGGCACAGGTGCTTGTTTGTAATTCTTTTACTGTTAATAGTCTTTTCTCAGAAAGTAACCCAGGAGGCATTTTTGAGAGCCTATTTTATTTTTTTAAGAAAGGGAATGAAGAAGATGGTTTTTTACTACTGTTTATTTTTTAATTATAAAAGTTACACTTATTAAAGAACATTTGAAAATATAGAAATATATCATGATAAAAATCACTCCTAGATAGTGTTCTGTCTCCAGTGGATCTTCCCAACCCGGGGATCAAACCTGTGCCTCTGTGTCTCCTGCATTGGCAGGTGGGTTCTTTACTGTCTGAGCCACTGGAGAAGCCCGTAGATACTGTTAATAATTTGGGAGAATACTTTAGACCATTTAAAAACATTGTGTGGTTTTTAAAACACAGTGTAATCATTTTATTTACATGTACATATGCCTAACTACATTTGCTTGTATATATAAAATATTTGTGGATGTATATATAAATATTGTGTATGTATATATACATATATATATATATATATATATATATATGTATATATATAAATTCTGTGGGGGCAGAAAAGGATTTCATTAAGATTCAGTTCTTATATGCTAGTCACTTCAATCAGTGCAGGTCTATTGACTTCTGTATCGAATGTCTGTCATCACAGCTGTGTTTTAATCTAAATTGACCACTTGGGCATCTGTTAACCTTTCAACACTGCTTTGTGATATAGGTGCAATCTCAAAGCTTTCCTGATTCAGTCTTGCGAGTCTGAGCTTTCCCTGACATCATTCTAATGCACTAGAACATAGGAGATTTCACTTCTCTCACTCATTGGCAAGTATCTCAGACTCTTAAGTGCATCTATCTCCCAGTGCTCCTCCATGTCCTTTCACTCTGCTGCCTGTTCAATACTAGATTATGGAACTGAAACTCTAAGAAGGGACAAGAAGGCAGCAATGGAGAAGTGATTGGAAAGGTTGCCATTGTCCGAGTCTGCGATAAATATCCTTTCCCAGACATTATGAATGAGGCTGCCTTCTTGAGGAAGGATTGATTTGCTCAACAGAATGTATGGAAAACGACAGAGAAACACTAGGAAGCAGAGGGAGTGGTGGGGAGCAAGATGAGTAGCGACTTCAGAAAGTTTAGACTCTGTTTTTAGGACAATGACTCCAGGGATTGAGATTAAAATTAAAATGAGAATCTTTGCATTATTCTCCCAAACTCTTGATGTGATTTCTTTTGAGTAAAGGATAATAAATGCAGCAACTGAAAATACTGGGAGGAATTATTTATCCACTACTCTTTTATTGCAGGGAGTTGTTTCCCCCCTTCCCATGGCCCACTCTAAAAAAATCTTCTGTCTTCACAGGGGATATACAGTCCCCTCAGAACTGTAAGATAAGGGGAGGGGGAAGTCCTTCTTCCTGTGGAGATAATTGGAATTGAAACATTTCATATGCTTTAGAGTAGGAAATTGAGGAACTAAATTGTACACAAAGAACAAAGGAAGTTATTCAGCATGTCAGCCTTGCCCCTGTATTGGCTTTGAACCCAGTCTGGAACTGAAATTAAGCTTTGCCATAGCAACACTAAAGATTTCTTTAGGCTAAAAGCACCTTTGTAGGAAAAAATATGGGATGATCTCAAGAGGGACGGGGTGTGTGGAGGTAGAAAGAAATGCATTTTAAAAGATAAAATTCTGAAATGAAAATTCACTCCTTCTAATCCGTGATTAAACATTGTGACAAAAGAACCTTTAATCCCTTATAGTAAATCTCTCATACTGGTTTCTTCAACTCTTCTGATATGTTGATGTGAAGTCCCTAGGGCTCTTCTTTGCTTAGGCAGAGTTCCATCCAAGTGTATAACTGTCTCCAGATACCAAGCCCTTGTAAAGGAGAACTATTTAACCTTGCTTGTTATCACTGATTCATGTCAATACCTAGTCCATGGGTCATACCACGGCCAAATCTAGCCCACTCACTTTTTCCTAAATGAAGTTTTTTGGAACTCAGACAGCCACTCCTTCAAGTACATGGTTTATAGTTGCTTTTGCACTATCACAGAAGAATTTAGTTTTGACAGAAATCCTATGACCCACAAAACCAAAAATATTCACTTTCTGACTGTTTACAGGAAAAGCTTGCTAAACATTGCTAGTTGATTAGACCATGGAAAGGCCAAATTTCTAGGTTTAAATTTGCATTTCCTATATCCAGTCCCAGAAATCTCCCATGTCAATTGTTCTCTCTGGTCAGATAATATTGCACATGGCCTCTGCCCATATTTCTATAACATTTTTCCTGCCAAGCACAGCAGTAATAAAATAATAATAAACAGTGGTTTGAATTTTTTGTAGATATTTTATTTGTGTTTTGAATGTAAAGCATGAAATACATTTGGTTCTTCAAAAAGAACAGAGATATTTGGGAGATGATTGAATCTGGGTTGCATTAGAAAGTCAATTAATTATTTACTGCATCAGTATGATGCATATTTGCATAAATAAAACACTTTCCAAACAAACATAATCATTTTCCACTGCACTTTCTAAACAAAAGAGATTAATTTCACATTTTTAAAGTACAAGACCACCCCCATGCCATGTGAGATATAAACTACTCTCTGAAAGTTATATATATAAATGTAAACATCTGAATAATTAAACACATAAATGCACGGATTATAGATAAACATCTCCACAGAAGATGTTGCTAATTAATTGTGCCAGTTGTATTAGAGGCATCATTCCTCAGCCTCTAAAACATGGCTTGCCTTTTAGGCATGTTGGAGTAAATATGGTGAGCATAAGGGAACTGATTTTTCATTTTTAGAGTGTTCATACCGTCAGTGAAGAGGGTGGCAGAGGATAAGGTGGTTGGATAGCATCACTGACTTAATGCACATGAACTTGAGCAAACTCCGGGAGATAGTGGAGGACAGGGAAGCCTGGCGTGCTGCAGTCCATGGGGTCACAAAGAGTCGGACATGACTTAGTGACTGAACAACAACCCTCTAACTAGTTGAGGACATGACTGCCAACTTCACATCAAAAGTCACTGGGGCTCAAACGGTTTCAATTTGTGGGTGGATGTGTTCTGTACCACAGAATATTATGCTTCACTTGAGTATCTTCACAGCAGCTTGATACAATCTCAAATTGCCCTTTTTAAACTTTTACTATAAAGTGTCCCATATCCCTGCTTCTCTCTCGAGTCCCAGCTGTCTCATCCTCCTTTACCATAGACCCTTTCTTGCTTGCCTGTTGGCCTCTGGGTCTCTGATTACTTTGTCCTCTGTGTCCCAAAGCACTTACTTCTCATATAACTCTCATTTGGCATTTCCTGAGTCCCTAACTACACTGTATGTTCTTTTAGTGCAAAGGATGAATTCTGTCTGCCTTGCAGTCTTAGCAAGAAGCATAACAGTACAAATAGTAAGCTCTCAGAAAACTGCTGCTGATGAGAGCATCATGCTGTTTGTGTGCTAAGTCATGTCCAGCTATTTATGTTCCTGTGAACGCTAGCCCGCCAGGTTCCTCAGTCCATGGGGATTCTCCAGGCAGGAATACTGGAGTGGGTTGCCATGCCCTTCTCCTGACCCAGGGATCGAACCCATGTCTCTTATGTCTCCTGCACTGGCAGGCAGGTTTTCTATCACTAGCGCCACCTGGGAAGCCCCATTGTGCTGTTTAGGTTTTTCCTTTTGCTCATTCTGATGGTTTTAGTCCATCTCCATTTATCGCTGGATCAAATGGCTTAAACCAGGTTTTGACCAGGTTGCTTTTTGTTTGTTTTCCCCTCTCCTTCTTTTAAATTGATATTTCCTGTTGGTATCCAACAGGCCTGAACCATTCTCTCTTCTGCCAGACACCACCAAGCCCTACCTTGCCTTACTTTGTTCTTTGATTGTCTATCCTTCCTTCAGGAAACTTTCAAGAATTTCCTCTAATTATTTTCACCTTGTTAGCACCATCTAGGGGCCAAATTTATCTCGGACTCAATCCTGTAATTTTAGCTGACTCTTGTTTTGGTGGGTGGAGGAGGAGACGGGTGCTTAAGTCTGTGGTTGTGGCTGAAAAGTGAATGTTGGACAAATAGTTCTAAAATTTCTTTGGTCATCTTGTTACTTCCTCTGGGTCCCACATGCTCCTTATTTGTAGCTCTGTTTGGCTACTTCTTTACTCTGTGTTACGTTAGAGTTAGCCATCAGGGAAGCCCCTGGTGGCTCAGACAATAAAGAATTCGCCTGCAATACAGGAGACGTGGGTTCAATCCCTGGGTCTAGAAGATTCCCTGGGGAAGGCAATGGCTACCCATTGCAGTATTCTTGCTTGGAGAATCTCATGGACAGAGGAGCCTGAAGGGCTACATTCCATGGGGTCACAAAGAGTCAGACATGACTGAGCAACTGTGCACATACATACGTTAGAGTTGGTTCTCTCTCCACCCTTGTTAGACTTTGAGAATTTTGAAAAAAAGAGAGTGTGGACATGTTTCTGTGGCATACCAGCTCAGCAGGGGGATAAGTTTGCAGTAGGTACTCCAAAGTTTTTGGAGTTTAAATAAAACATTCTTCTTTGCCCTGGAACTAAGTTCATCTTGTGAGTAAGGACTATTTCTACTATGCAAAGAGCTGCTGTTCTCAAATATTATAAAATTGTCATCTGGATTCACTGCCAGCCTAAAACCTTCTTCAAAAAGATCAACTCCTTATATCTTAAAGCATATGTTCCTAAATCGTTTGAATGATAATTACTTAGTAATACTAAATGTTTCAGAAGATTTATAATGTGATTCACATATTGAAAAAGTATTTATAGGAATCTTTATAATTTAGTTGTATCATTTGGCCAAGTTAAACTCTGTATGCCTAGGTTTTTTTATTCTGTAAAACGAGGATAATTATTGTGGACAAACCTCAGTGTCCTTTTTCTTTTTAGTTATTCCTGGTATTTCTACCTCTACTCCACAGCTTTCCTCTACCCACCACTGATGGGATCTAATATTTTCACTATTCACAGGATTCACCAGATTTCTTCTGTACATGGGGACAGCTCCTATGGTGGAAAATGGCAATTTACGTGGGATAAGACTTCTACCTGATCTTACCTGTGTGTCCTCTGCAAGCTTATCCAGGTAAAAATGGGAAAATCAAGGTGATGGAATCTGAGGAAGGGTAGAGCAATGATTTTGTGGCAATTTAAGTCATTTGAAACAACAAAAGATTTTACTTGAAGCCCAAGTTGTAAGGTAATAGTTAAACTCTCCTTTCCTGGATGAGATGTGTCTTTCAGCAAGTATCCATCTCAGGTTTCACTAAATAGAATTCTGACTTAAAATATCTGCCCTAAATCAACTTTGAGCAAGACTTAAAACTGGACTACTAAAGAGAAGGTGATGTTCCAAGTGTCCCTTGTGGGGATGACATTTATTGGGGGAGATGTTGGAAATCAGCAAGGGTCAAGACTATGAATGAAGTTGACCCCACAGGTGCAAGGCTTGTGGGTTTCAGTTCCAGTCTCACTCTTCAGAGATCGGTGACAGCCACCCTCGAGGCACCATCTGCAGGCCTATGGGAAAGACAGCAGATTTCAAATACGTGGGAAAGAAAGAAGTTAAATTTGAAAGTTGACTTAATTATATTCTCTGCTTTCGGAGAGCTTCCTCTTTGTACTTCTCAACTCATTTTTTACCCACACTGCTGAACAATTTTGGCATTTGATTCTCCCCCAAACTACTGGTTCCTGGTTTCGATTTCTGTACCTATTTGAGAAATACAAATAGGGTTAGATCTCATTGAGAAACACAGGAAAGTTACTTTATGGTTCAGGGTCTTGCCAGGCTCAGCAGATAACTTTTCATGAGGGCAAGGCGACTGCCGTTTGCGTCGGATGTCCGTGTCTAGGGAACTCTAAGATATTTGTATGCATTGTCACATTCATTGTACCTGAGGCAGGTTGGAGGCATGCCTTATTGTAAACATTTCTTTAAAGCTCTATTTGTAAATACAAAAGAGGTAAAAATGTTGTCTGTGTGTCAGTTAGGTGCATTTTAAAAGTGACACTGAAAAAAGCTATGGATTTTAATAATAATGTTCTTTCACCTTTTTTTTTTAATTGGAGGATAATTGCTTTACAGCAGTGTGTTGCTTTCCACTGTACCCTTTTCACTGTTGAGAGGGGATAAGAAGGTCACTTATTATCAATCCCAGGACAGGTTTCCCTTAGGAGAGAGTATTATAAAGGATGAGAATATAGTGTAGAAATTAGCACTTAACTAAAGCAGGGGCATGTTATAGATGCATCCTGGGAGACTGGCTACTGACTGGAAGGTGTCTCCAAATTGATTGGAGTAATACCCTCACGCTTTGCTGATTCCATTCTTTTGCTTTTGGCCAAAAACCCCTCACATTTTTATCTTTGGACCTAATTAGAGACACTGTACAACTTTAAACTGTAATGATACTGCTTCTCCAGGTACCTAATAAAAGTACTGGGTTAAGAATGAATTAATCTGAACTATTTCCCCACTCTGCTGCTGTGACTTTTTACTGGGTGCATTGCTAGACACCTCTAGGCCGGAGTTCCTTTACTCGCACAATGGAGGTGAGGGACTCTGTCACCAATCCCTCCCAGCTTTAGTAGTTTCTAGAAGTATATAACATGCTTTATTGCTTGCTGTGCAGAAAGGAACATGCAGAGTATATCAGAGTTTCTTCTTTGTCTGAATCTCCCTTGCAGGCTTTCTCTCTTTCTCTTAAAATCATAGCTGTAATTTTAAAAGTCTTTACTCAAAACTCTCATGCTTGTTATACAGAAAGGTTAGAAAATAGAGACAAATGAAAATAATAAAAACTATGCATAATCTCACCACTCTTGGATAACTACTGTTAACAGTGTGGTATATATTCCCTCTGACATTTTTTTTAGACATTTAAAAACACACACACACCCCCTTTCGTTATGTCAGTGTGTCTTGAAGTTGATTAAGTTTGAGAAACCATCACTGCTAGATGTTCAGGACACACCCAGAGTCTGGAGGGGAAACAGGAAGATCCTCTGCTTCTTTTTGGGATTATGTGTCAATCCATCCAGGTTTGCCTCTGATGGACTTTCTCTGGCCTCCTTGCCTCCCTTTTTTCTGTTCTTTAAAATTCCATTTTAAAAATTTTATTAAAGTATAGGTTCTGTATAATATTATATGTTACAGGTCTACAATATAGTCATTTACAATTTTAAAGGTTATACTCTATTTATAGTTAATATAAAATATTGGCTTTATTCCTTGTGGTGTACAATAGATTATTGTAGTTTATTTTATATTTGATAGTTGTATCTGTTCATCCCCAGAATGTGAAAGTTACTCAATCGTGTCCAACTCTTGCGACCTCATGGACTGTAGCCCACCAGGCCCTTCTGTCCATGTAATTTTCCAGGCAAGAATGTTGTGGTAGGTTGCCATTTCCTACTCCAGGGGTTCATCCCTTACCCCTATACTTTCCCTCTTCTTTTACTCCTCCCCACTGTTAACCACTGGTTTGTTCTCTGTGTCTGTGAGTTTGCTTCTGTTTTTGTTATATTCATTAGTATGTTGTATTTTTCAGATTCCACATGTAAGTGATATCATATAGTAATTGTCTGTCTGACTTATTTCACTTAGCAAGATGCCCTCCAGTTTCAGCTATGTTGCTGCAAATGGTAAAATTTCATTCTTTTTTTATGGCTGAGTAGTATCCCATTGTGTATATCTTTATCCATTCATGCACATGCACATTTTCATCCATTCATCTCTTGATCGACGCTTAGGTTGCTCCCATGTCTTTGGCTTTCTTCTTGTATCTTAGAATTTTTTGCCTTCTTTCTCTCTCTCCTAGTTTATGTGTTTGATTGACTTCCCCTCCTGGAGAGGTGGTACTAGCACCTTTCATCCTGATCTTTCTTAGAAGGAACTGTATACAGAGTTAACATTTACAGGGCAAAAAAACCCCCACTTTGGTTATATTGTTGCCTTGTATAGCATAAACCCAGTACCTTATTAGGTTAACAGATTCTCTGTCTCTTTTTCTCCTATCTTAAAAAGACACA
The DNA here is from genome assembly GCF_029378745.1 of Bos indicus. Classification (NCBI taxonomy): domain Eukaryota; kingdom Metazoa; phylum Chordata; class Mammalia; order Artiodactyla; family Bovidae; genus Bos; species Bos indicus. Next base: position 42,289,030 of record NC_091762.1, on the reverse strand, counting down.
AACAAAATAAAGTGGAATAAAAAAATGACTTTAACAACAACAATAATGGCATAACAAAAGCAAAACTCCTCCCAGGAAGGACTAGAAGACAGGAAAAATAAAGAGAGGAGGAAGGAAGGTAACTCTGATTTGCTTTGTTTACATTTGTAAATACTTTCTTAATATTTTATATTTTTAAAATGTGATCATATTTTATATAGTTAGAAATTTACCTTTTCACATAATAAATCCATCACAAACATCTTTCTACATCACATAATAAATACATATCATATATTTAGTGCTTGCATATTTTTGCAAGGGAAGAAGTAACTTACCTAGCTTATCCCCATTATTTTTGCTGATGGAAAGAATAATAAAAGAATTATGTTGGATGAACAGACTAGGGTAATGGCATAAGTATTCATGTCTTTGTTACGAGTCCTTTATGTCCATGGTAGGTGTATGCAAATATGTGGCCATAGTCCTGGCGGGTGTTACAACAGATCATGACCCTGTAGTTGAGCTAGCAGCATAGTGCTCCAGGGAGTCACCACTAAGTGACTGGAGATGACAAGCTACATGGACTCTAGGCCACTCTACTTCTCTGGGTTCCCACACTGCCAGAAGCAGGAATGACATAGTGTTAGAATCGGTCTCATGTTGAAGAACACAGCCAATTCTTTCATATTAGTATGTTTATATGAATCCTACTGAGTTGACTCTTGGTAGAAAGAGATAGGTTGGTATTATGAAGTGAACGTGTCCTCTCCCACAAAGTTACATGCTGAATCTCCAACCTCCAATGTGCCTGCATTTGGAGATGGGGTCTTTATGGATGTAATTAAGGTGGCATGTGCGTGTGTACATGCATGCTCAGTCATGTCCAATTCTTTGGGGCTCCGTGGACTGTAGCCCACCAGGCTCCTCTATCCATGGGATTTTCCCGGCAAGAATACTGAAGTGGGTTGCTGTGCCTTCCTCCAGGGGATCTTCCTGACCCAGGGATTGAACCTGTGCCTCTCATGTATCCTGCCTTGGAACACAGAGATAGTGTTTCTCTCTGGAGTAAAGGACAAATATACTTATTGCCCATTAGAAAAGGCTTTGGAGCCCTAAGTTTAGGGTTCTTCTTTTAAAATACAACTCTCAGACTTCCCTGGTGATACAGTGAATAAGAATCTGCCTACCAATGCAGGGAACATGGATTTGATCTCTGGTCTGAGACAATTCCACATGCCACAGAGCAACTAAACCCATGTGCCACAAATACTGAGCCTACATGCTGCAAGCTTATGCACCTAGAACCTGTGCTTTGCAACAAGAGAAGCCACCACAGTGAGAAGCCTGCACACCTCAACGAGAGAGTAGCCCTCGATCTCTACAACTAGAGAAAGCTTGTGTGTAGGAATGGAGACCCAGTGCAATCAGAAAAAAAGACAACTCTCTGTATATGTACACACTCATCTAGGCCCATCCATATCACTTGTGGGGACTTGGGGGGCAAGTGGAACTGATGAACATATGCTAATACTCATGCTGCCTGCTGCCCCATGCGCCATGAGGTCCTCTGTCTCTGAATTAGGTTACTCATGTCTTCACCAACATCCATGAAACTTGTTCGTCTACAAGTTGGTTAAAATCTCAGACCCTTTACAGTCTCTAATACATGTCACTACTGTCACCATCAGAATTCTCATGTGAAAACTCATTATCTTCTTGGTTCTAAGATGTATTAACATCATAAAAATGAGGCAGATGAAGTCTTGTTAAAGGATAGAGGAACCATAAAGAAATACGCCTGAATTTAAAAACTTGATGTTGATTGTAAAGAATTTACAGGTCTTACCTGAATTTGTTGTTTTGGTCAATGACTCCACTCAGGATCTTTGTGTAGGACTTCAAATCAAGAATAATTTGAGTCCCTCTCCCCCGGGACAAACCTACTGGACACTTATAGTCCAGACACGTTTTAAGCTAGGCTAGAAAGAGATTGAGCTAGTAGAGAGAATGGAGTAGTGGGGATTCTCACTGGTGTTTTTGCTTTTTTTTTTTTTTTTTTGCACGTGGAATGCTCAGTTGAATAAAGAACTATAGATTCTGCAGATATAAATGTGAAGAACATGGAACTTCATTGACTCCACTGTGATGTGTAAGACTCTGCCACATACCTTGCTCTAATGAAACTCCTACATTGTATTGAGTTGTACTCAATATAGTGATATTTTCAAAGAGGTGCTTATTAAAATTCTGACTTCTGGATCTCACCCCAGACTTAATATATGGGAATCTTGGAGGTGTTAGCTCAGGTATCTCATTTTTTAAAAGATATCAAGTGTGTGTGTGTGTGTGTTTTAAATGTTATTTATTTATTTGGACCTTCCCAGTGGCTCAGTGGTGAAGAATGTGCCTGCAATGCAAGAGATGCAGGCAGGAGAACTGGATTCGATCCCTGGGTAGGGAAGGTCCCCTGGAGTAGGAAATGGCACCTCATTCTAGTATTCTTGCTTGTAAAGTCCCATGGACAGAGGAGCCTGGTGGGATACAGTCTGTGGGGTTGTAAAGAGTTGGACATGACTGAATAACTGAGCACACATTTATTTATGTATGTATGGCTGTGCTGGGTCACTGGGTCTTCACTGCTGCACGGGCTCTCTCTAGTTGTGGTGAGTAGGGGCTAGTCTTTGTTGTGGTGCGTGGGCTTCTCATTGTAGTAGCTTCTCTCATTGCAGAGCATGGGCTCCAGAGTGCAGGCTCAGTTGTCGTGATGCACAGGCTTAGTTGCTTCGAGTCATGTGGGATCCTCCCGGACCAGGGATCGAACTGGTGTCCTCTGCACTGCTGTTGAGTGGGCTCTCAACAACTGGACCATGAGGGAAGCTCAGGTATCTCATTATTGACAAACTTCTCAGCTGATACTTAGACACACTAAAGATTGAGAATCAGTGTATAGATTAGGGCATCAGGACAGAAGCCAGGTGATGAGGATCACTGTGATTCTGGGGGGAAATATGATATGGTATGTAGTGCACTATAGTATGGAGAAGGCAATGGCACCCCACTCCAGTACTCTTGCCAGGAAAATCCCATGGACAGAGGAGCCTAGTAGGCTGCAGTCCATGGGGTCGCTGAGAGTCGTACACGACTGAGCGACTTCACTTTCACTTTTCACTTTCATGCATTGGAGAAGGAAAAGGCAACCCACTCCAGTGTTCTTGCCTGGAGAATCCCATGGACGGGGGAGCCTTGTGGGCTGCCGTCTATGGGGTCACGCAGAGTCGGACACGACTGAAGCGACTTAGCAGCAGCAGCAGCAGCAGCAGCACTATAGTATGATGTAGAGCAAAGTGAGTGTGATGGTTAATTTTATGTGTTAACTTGGCTAGGTCACTGTACTGAGATATTTGGTAAAACATTTGTTTCTGTGATGATGTCTTTTTAGATGAGGATAGCATTTAAATCACTAGACTTTGAATAAAGCTGGTTGCCTTCCATAATGTGGGTAGATCTCATTCAGTCAGTTGAAGGCTTTGTTAGAAAAAGATTGGCCTCCCTAGAAGAGAGAATTCTGCTAGCTGACAGCCTTTGAACTTGAACTGAAATTCTTCCTTGAATCTCCAGCCAGCTGGCTTACCCTGCAGATTTTGAACTTGCTGACCTCCACAAACACTCTCTCCCAAGGGCTCTGTTTCTTTGCAGAACCCTGATGATACACCATGGTACAAGGATTACCTTGGGGGAGTGTGAGGACATGATCTCTGATTCTCAGAATGAGAGTTTAAAAATTTTGTGTTTGCATTTAATAATAATCTTAAAAATTAGATATTCATATTCATGTTCATCTGGATGTTCATTTCCCATCAGGGGACCATTATATGATATCAGTGATGAAATCTGTGATAGGGTTATGACTGTTGGAGCCAGTTGACTGTTTAAAGTGACAGTATTATAATTTTTGGTGTATTTTCAAAACGTGAGTACACAGACTTCAGTGTAGGGTTGCCAGATAAAATACAAGAGGCCCAGTTAAATTTAAATTTCAGATAGGCAACAAATAATTTAATATAAATATGTCCCAAATATTGCATGAGGCTTATTTATATATAAATATTACATATTTACATGAATCATTTTTGTTGTTTATTTGAAATCCAGATTTAGCTGAGAATCCTGTGTTATTATTTGTTAAATCTAGCAATCCTCATTTTGAGATCTCTTTCCAGAGACTTCTCAGATTTGAAGGTGTTCTTTGCATGTATTTGTGCATGTGACTGCATGTGTGTTTTAGGCAGGTAGCTGGTGCTTCTTGATTATCATATTTTTTCATAGTTAGCTCTATATTACTCTTCTGCATCCTCTGTTTCATCCATCTCTGTGAGTTTTATTGATGTTAACCATACTCTCGAGAGACCTCTTTGGATTCAGAAAGTTCATATTGATTTACAACACGAGTTATTTTTTTTTTTGCCTATTATAGTTGAGGTTTCTCTGTGTCTGGGTTCACTTAGGAAACCAAATGGCATAAGAAAATAGAGCTTGAGAAATTCAGGTTTACAGCAAAGGGAATGGATCTGTAGGAATAATTTTGATTGATGTATATTAGCTTGACAAAAATCCCTTTTTTTGTCTTTCTCATAATTTGGATTTTTTAAAAAAAACTTTCATTGGATGTGACTGAAGCACATGGCTAAAATATTATCTTTCAACTCTCCTCTGTAGCCCCTGCATTGGCCTCAAACTCAACTATTTCCGTTTTCTACCTCACTGAAATACCTTCCAAACATCCTTACAATGTCAACATCCAATTTTACAGTGACTACTTTTTCAATGGACTGTCTCCTAATTGCTTATGGGATGTTTTCTGGGTGCCAATGGCTCTTATTCATTTTATGTGAATTACTTTTGGTCTCAGAGAGTGTGTTCTTTTTATGTCCTTGCTCTTTCCACCTGTTCTCTAATTTTTAATGTCCAGAGTTAAGAAAATAATAGGATATTTTACTCTTGGACTGTAAGTGGTCACTATTTATTCTCCAGATAAAGTGTAGCACACTTTCTTCTTAAAATTGACATTATAGTTATATGCTCATTTCACATAACCATTGCAATTGTCTTATAACCCATAATCTAGGTTCACAAGTGAAAGCTGATTCTGTATCTGTAGGAAAAAAATTCATTTCTGTGGCATATGCATTAAAAACCACATGGCTTTTTAATTTTGTTCTTTTCTAAGTGCTCTCATTTACTTTAAAATCTAATTTAGGTGGTGATTTAGAAGAATGAGACCTATTAAAGTAAAACTAACCAAAATTAAAGTTATTTTATAGAGGAGGGGTGAGGATCCCATTATGGTTTCTTATTATAAGCACTCTTAGAATAGTCCACAAGACAACATATAAAGTTAAAGAATGACAGCAGCTTGCCCCAGTACTTTAATTTACTATATAGATATTCTTTCATTCTAGAAGATGAATTTCCTTCCAGAGCTCAGATTTAAAACTGAGATATTTCTTTTAATACTCAATCTGAATTCTTTCAACCAATTGGAAATCTTGAAAAAAAAAAAAAAAAGGAATGAATGCCATTAATACAATCTAAAGTGTTTTTGGTCCAGCTAATATTGTCTAATATGATCTCTAATAATGTCATAAACACACACACACCTTTGCATATACATATATAGACACATATCTTCTTTCAGATGCCCAAACTTTCATTTTTATTTAGCTTTACAGTTTAATAAAGACACCCAGGACAGAGAACCCATCTCAACAATGACACCATTTCTCCTTTATTACTTTGCTTTGATGTTTAAAAAAAGACCTAGTAGGCATGTAGGGCAGATATAACTACATTTAGTTCCCATTTTATAGGTGAAGAAAGTGAGGATCACAGAAGTTAAGTTCTTTGTGCACTAAAAAGTGACAAGGTGGGAACTAAAGTCCAGTCCTTTGACTCCAAGTTCTGTTCTCTTTTACAGTAAGAGTTGTCATGAGCTTTATCAGAGATAATGTGTGAAAAATCTCTAGGGTATTGGTCGTTATAATATATTCTCCAACTCACTTTCCCCTAAATTGGCTAACTATAAGATTCCCTTGGGAATTTGTACTTCTGCAAACACTCTTCAGGTGATTCTGACAATCAGCTAGAATGGAAAAAAAACCTCTTAGGTCATATTCTCAGAAAACCAACTGATTGGTGATGTCAGTACCCTGTAGATTGTGCGTTTCGTCCATAGGGGTTTCCTACTGCCTATCTTCAAGTTGTAAAGTCTTATTCTCCTTATAGGAAGACATCATGGCGGGGGAGCCTGGTGGGCTGCCATCTATATGGGGTCGCACAGGGTCGGACACTGCTGAAGCGACGCAGCAGCAGCAGCATGCTAATAGAAATTGTTATCTTTACCTTCACACCTGCTACTTTTAAGCAATGGAATAGGTGTCACTGGCATTGTCTAAATGTGAGGGAGGTAATGTTATCACCATCTTACAGAATAGAATGCTGAGAAGCAGGAAGCATAAGTAACTTTCCCAAAGGGACTGTTATTAAATAAATTGATTTGGTTGACATAAGGTTGATTATTAGTTCATTCATGATAATGTTCTGGAGTAACTGAAGCATTTTCAAGTTCTGACATCAAAAGTTATCTTTCAAAAAGAAAAGCACACTACCTCTTTCATTTAAGCAGTTTTATTTAGAGATTTTCCAAAGTCCCTTTCTTATAACACACACACACACACACACACACACACACAGTTATTTAGGAAAAAAAAAATGAAACCTGATAGTTTAAAGCTGTTATTTAATAGAACAATTTGTTTATGTAGTTGAAGAAGAACTTTAAAAGGACTTTCCAGACCATATTTTCTAGAAACCTTAAATACTTCAGTCCACCCTGGGAAGAAACATTTGCTTTTGGAAAAGGCTGATGGTTTGAGTAATGTACTTTGTTTTGATTCCCTTTTCTACCTGGGGAAGAACATGTCTTATTCATTATTCAATGTGTAAAGTTTTATTATTACTCCAGAGTTAGATGAGGAGAAAAATAACCAAGGATAGGCAGTCTGAGAGAGTACCCAAGGGTGGGGAAGAAGACCTGAGATGATCCTAGACTTAAAAAATGTATTTTATGTTCAAAGCATCCTCTAGATATTATGAATTTGTTTGTACACTTTAGCTTAACTTTGAAAGGATAACCTCTAAATCCAGAAAATAGTTTTAACCATACTGTGTCAAGTTTAAAGCCAGGTCTTAGAGTCAGCTATAATTTGAGCAAAACAGTAGTAGTTACAGCAGATGCAGCTTTTCCTTGAGCCTAGCCAGAATATTACTGTGTGCAAGTTACTTTATCACTCTTGTCAATATGACTGGTCACCCCTGTCTCACAACAGTAATTGCAAAAATCAATGTGTCACACGTCACTTCCCTGGAAAGCAGCGCTGAGGATCTATCAGTCACCAGCAACTGCAACAGACGTCATTCATGTCACCTGCACCTTTCTCCTTTGTCCTCTCCAGCTCTCTCAGCCTAAAGGAGAGAAGCCTGGGTGAGTGTCCCCTCACTGGGCCCTGCTTATCTGACAGCAATCAATGGATATTTAGCAAACATTCATAATGAACACCTGACCCTGTGTTGGGTGTTAGCTCCCATCTTGCAAGCCTTTGCTGTAGTTTATTCCCTCTTCCTGGAAGGTTCTCCTCAGCAATCTTCATCTGACTAGTTTCATCTTGTCATGCAAAATCTTAACTAAGGTTTTCAACATCACCACCGCAAAAACATCTTCTTTCTGGACATGGGGACACAGCAGAAGGTGAGGATGGGATGAGTGGAGAGAGTAGCTCTGACATATATACACTGCTATGTGTAAAATAGATACCTAGTTGGAAGCTGGAGAAGGCAATGGCACCCTGCTCCAGTACTCTTGCCTGGAAAATCCCATGGATGGAGGAGCCTGGTAGGCTGCAGTCCATGGGGTTGCTAAGAGTCGGACATGACTGAGTGACTTCAATTTCACTTTTCACTTTCATTCATTGGAGAAGGAAATGGGAACCCACTCCAGTGTTCTTGCCTGGAGAATCCCAGGGACAGAGGAGCCTGGTGGGCTGCCGTCTATGGGGTCGCATAGAATAGGACATGACTGAAGAGACTTAGCAGCAGAAGCAGCAGCAGCAGCAGCAGTGGGAAGCTGCTGTATAGCATAGGGAGCTCAGCCCGGTGCTCTGTGATGACCTAGAGGGGTGAGATGGCAGTGGGTGGGTGGAAGGGAAGTTCAAGACAGAGGGGATATATGTGTATTTATAGCTGATTCATTTGTTGTACAGCAGAAACTAACACAAACTCCAACAAACTCCAACAAACAATAGTTAATTGGAACCCCCCCACCTCCCAAAAAAAGATGTTCTTTCAATCTAAAATAAACATCTGGTCACATTCTGTCATATGGTCCTATTTTAATCCTCTACATAGCATTTATTATTATCTGTTATTTTTCTTATCTTAAAAAATATATTTTCTGTTTCCTATTACTACAGTGTATTTACCACAACAGATGGAAACTTCCCTTTCTTGTTATCACTCAAGCACCTAGAATATTTCCTGGCACGTAAACATTTGTTAAACGAGAGACTTAGGATACAATAATGGAACAGAAGTGGACATGGTTCCTGATAGGTGGGGCTGCTTGTAGTTTAGCAAGGACAATAGACATTAACCAAAGAATTCTACAGTTTAATGCAAATTTACAGCTATCATTAGTGTGGAGATAGAGCCATTTTAGGAGGACTTAGTAATGGGGTAATTAACCGTAAAATGGAGGTCACCCTGGGATCCCCAAGAAAGGGCAATGAGGAGAGATAAAATCTAAAAGAAGAGGTCAAAGAGGTTGAGCCAAGTAGGGAGATTGTTTAAAACCAAGGAACTTCTGTGTTTCAGGTTTTGTGGTTGGAGGGAACACGCTCATTCAAGAAAAAAGCCAGTGTGGTTGGCTTGCAGAGGGAAAGTGAAAAGATAGTTCTGAGATGAGGCTGGACAGGCAGGTGGGATCCAAGCCAAGGCAGGATCTTGTGGACAGTGTTGGGCATTTGCATCTTTAGTCTAGGATTGATGGAGAGCCTCTGATGAGTTTTAAATAGTAGTGGAGAATGGTGTGATCAGATCTGCAACTTGAAAACAAATCACTGTGCATTGTAGAGAGTAGACTATTTAGTGATGGTTTACATAGGAAAAGCAATGCCATCATTCAAGCAAGAGATGTGGGCTGTTTGGGTTGGGATACTGTAGAAGAGATGCAGTGCAGAAAGATTCAGGAGCTATTCTGTAAGTCAAGTCAGTAAGATGTGGTTTTGGGGTAGATATCAGGGCAAGAAGTGATGCTTTTGAACTGTGGTGTTGGAGAAGACTCTTGAGAGTCCCTTGGACTGCAAGGAGATCCAACCAGTCCATTCTGAAGGAGATCAGCCCTGGGATTTCTTTGGAAGGAATGATGCTAAAGCTGAAACTCCAGTACTTTGGCTACCTCATACAAAGAGTTGACTCATTGGAAAAGACTCTGATGCTGGGAGGGATTGGGGGCAGGAGGAGAAGGGGACGACAGAGGATGAGATGGCTGGATGGCATCACCGACTCGATGGACATGAGTTTGAGTGAACTCCAGGAGTTGGTGATGGACAGGGAGACCTGGCATGCTGTGATTCACGGGGTCGCAAAGAGTTGGACACGACTGAGCGACTGTACTGAACTGATTGGGGCAAGAGAGAGGAAGGCGTCCAGGATGATTCTTAAACTTATTTGCTTATCAGAATGGAAGCTTGTGTCATTCACTGATAATGGTCCCAATAAGAAGACCACCGAGGTGGGGTGTGAGGCTAGAAACAATGAATTCAAATGTGTGTTATGTTCTTTAAAATGCCTTTGAGACATCCAAGTAGATACATTTAGTAAGTAATTGGTTATGTGAGTCTGGAACACCAAAGAAAGTCTGTACCAGAGAAATACCCACAAATTTGAGGGTCATGTGTAATATTTATTTATTTGGATGTGCCTGGTCTTAATTGTGGCATCTGGGATCTAGTTCTCTGACCAGGGATTGAATCCAGGCCCCCTACATTGGGGCCACAGTCTTAACCCCTGGACCTCCAGGAAAGTCCCTGAGAAACTTATCTAAGTAGGTGAAAATAGAAGTTGTTGATATAGATATGATAGCCTGAATATAGAAATCGGGGACAGAAAGGCTAAGACATAGACTTGAGGAAGTTCCATCATTTAATTCATTTAATTACTGGATAGAGAAGAATGATCATCAAAGCAGATAGAGGAGGAAGTTCCAAACAAGAGGCATAAATCTAGAGACACTTTTGTCATGGACGCCAAGGGAAGACTCATCCATGTCAGAAGCTGCGTACAGACTAAAAAATACCTTGTCTATATCTCCCACTAAACAAATACTTTTTAAATCAATGAATGAATATTGAACAAAAGATATGAAATCTTCAATATATAGGGCATTAAGGGAAAATAAAAGTGAAAGTGAAAGCCACTCAGTCATGTCTGACTCTTTGTGACCCCCATGGATACAGTCCATGGAATTCTCCAGGCCAGAATACTGGAGTGGGTGGCCTTTCCCTTCTCCAGGGGATCTTCCCAACCCTGGGATCAAACCCAGCTCTCCTGCTTGCAGGCGGATTCTTTATCAACTGAGCCACAAAGGAAGCCCATTTAAGGGAAAACGGGGAAGTCATAACAAAATGTGGGATTGAGGAGAGGAGTGGAGATTTCTGAAAATGTATCCATCATGAATGATCTTTCTGGTCAATTATTAGTGTTAGACTTAAAATACAGACTAAATAGATCACCTCTCTATCTTCTGAACATTGTGTGGATATAATGGCAAATTCCAGAAGGGGCTGCTGGTGAAGAGGAATAGTAGCCCCTGTGTTATCTGGGAGGGGTAACAGAGGAAGCAAGGTGCAGGTGTGTTTGGCTGACACTTTCTGGAGATTTCTTTGCTGCTGCTGCTAAGTCACTTCAGTCGTGACCCCATGGACTGCAGCCCACCAAGCCCCTCCATCCATGGGATTTTCCAGGCAAGAGTGGGGTGCCATTGCCTTCTCTGGGAGCACTCTGATCAACAGGGAATTCCATACGTACTGCTGTATATCCATTTGAGGTGCAGGCTTTAGAACCTGGTGTGAAACATTGCTGCTTTGGCTAAATATGCATTTGTATTAATCACTCTGGCAAAGACTTAGATTACATATGGTGGGTATTATCTGTAATAACCCTTAAACTTCACTGGCTTTGCCCGGTGGAATTTGTCTCATTTTTATAGTGTTTTTGTGTAGGTGTATAGTAGTTTGCATTCCCTAGGATGATATATGAACTCTGAGTCCTTCTGGCTTGTGGATCTACTGTCCCTTAAAGCCATAGAGGATCTGCTGAATCCTCTGCTTCTAGTTGGTCAGTGCAAGAAGGGAGAAGAGCGAGCATTATGACAGTTTTTTAGCATACATATCTCCTACTTACAGTCAGAAGACTATCCTGGGGCCACAGTTTACTACCAGGGAGGCTGGGCTGTATAATCAAGTAGAAAAGAAAACAGATCTGATAAACTTATCCATCTCTCTCCTAAGGGTCTTTTTTTCATTTGTTCTGCTAGTTTGAGGGACTAACTAAGCTCTAGTACCTGGAGATGGTTCTTAAGAGTCCCTTGGACAACAGAAAGATCAAACCACTCAATCCTCAAGGAAATCAACCCTGAATATTTATTGGAAGGATTGATGTTGAAGCTGAAGCTCCAATATTTTGGCCACCTGATGCGAAGAGGCAACTCACTGAAAAACACCCTGATGCTGGGAACGATTGAGGGCAAGAGGAGAAGGGGGCGAGAGTACAAGATGGTTGAACGGCATCACTGAATCTATGGATATGAGTTTGAGCAAACTCCAGGAGATAGTGAAGGACAGGGAAGCCTGGCGTGCTGCAGTCCATGGGATTGCAAAGAGTTGGACACTCCTGAGCCTCTGAACAGCAACAACAACCTTCCTTGCCAGAGAATTTTTTCTTTACTCAATATATTTTATTTCAAAAATGAAATATATTTACTAAAATATATGTTTCTGCCTACTACTCTTAACTTTTACTTAAATGTCTTCTCTTCTCAAGAGACAAAAAGATTTGGTGATGATTTTCCACAATTGTCCAATGATTATCTTCCAGCCAAGAATTCTCCACCTCTGGCAATCAAGCTGGTTTACTTCCCCAAAACTATTATTTCTTTCTGACTTTACCTTTGAGTATTTAAAAAAAAATATTTTTATGAGGTTCTACTTCAACAAGATTTTGGGGAAAGGATTTATAGCTTGGCTTTTGTCTAAAACAGTGGTTCTTAAATGTTCAGAATTGCCTAGAGGGCTGGCCCACAACCAGAAGTCCTGATTTTCTGGGTGAGAGCTGAAAATTTGCATTTCTAACAAATCCCTAAGTGATTCTCAAGCTACTCATTCAGAAACCAAACTTTGAGAACCTCTTTTTTAAAATAAACTGATTTTTATTTTTCTTAAAGAGGACATCCTGCTTTCCCAACCCTGAGATTTGATTCACATGTGAACTAACCTAATAGGAAATACATTTTAAAATCAGAAAAGAGCTTGGAATTAGAAAATCTTGATCCTTGTTTTGAAGCAGCCACTTTTTAATTTGTAGTATGAAAGTATGCAAGTCATTCTACCTCTCGGGTTTTCCATTTCTTTATTTCTAAAATGATGATAATAACACCTACTTTGCCTGGAACAAGAGATTTTGTCCCAGACTAATCAGGTACAGAACAGCCAGGAGATTGGCTTGTTTCTATGAAGAGGGAGATTTACAACCCATCAGAAAGCTTCTCTAGGGGCTGATCACCCACAGGGAAATCTATTATGTATCCTCCACAAAAGAGGCTGCCTTCATTTTCTGCAAGGCGGTATACTCCCAGCCCCCGGACCGAATTTCCGAACAATGAGGCAGCCAAGATGTTGAAAGGTTAGCACTGCATCCTTGTGATTCTTGATGCAGCTCTGTGACAGAATCACTGCGTAGCTTTGAGAAAAATTCCCTGGCCCTGGTTCCGGGCATTCTGAGGTGTGGCCTGGGTGTCCAAGTGTGTCTTAGGTGCTAACAGGGTTGAGAACCTTCCTGTGGAAAACAGACTGGTCGTGTCTGTCAGCGAAGTGGGCTGCACTGTGACTTCCAGCTTACAGACGATAGGCACGTTCTGTGCACAGCGAAGTTTGAGTGCATTCGGGGTATTAAATTCCCATGCAGTGAGTGCTCTATCACAGGACAAATGAGCATGTCAGAGCGGACTTTTTAAGGCTCTGTGTTATTATGTTGAATGATAAACTGCTTGCAGGTGATTAAACTGCCTCCACAGGCTTAGGCCTCACTTCTTTTGCTTTTCAGGTGGTGCCATCTATCTTTCTGTTTCTCCACCAAAGAGAAAGCACACGTGCTGAGTTGCAGCAAAGCACTCCAGATATGAGAGAAATAGGTTGAAGAAGATGCCTCATGCTTAATTTTCCTAGACATGCAGAACTAGATCAAATCTCGTATAACCATGTCATAAGACATTGGGCATCTATAAATAATCTTGTGTTTTAATGTCTGATTTTGAAGTTTTATTTGGGCTTTTCTCACTAGGATAAAGGCAGGCAGAATGGTCATTGTGAGAAGGAAGTGAAACAGTCTGGGTATGAGATTCAAAGGCTGCTATCGTCTCTGGTGCTTTCTCTGTATATGTCACTTGGACTTACATTGTTTCATTAGAAAAATGGGCCAAAACTCACATTGTTTATTTGATAAAGGGTTGCTTAAACTTGTTCTGTGTGTTTTCCATGTTTATATTTTTGAAAAGCTACTATTAACCTATTTGACATTAAAATAATCTGGCCTGAATAACATTTATCTCAGAATAACTTTCATTTGGTTCATACATCGGCACTAGATGACTTTCAGTGATTCCTGAAAGAGGCAACTGGAAAAGACAAATTGTGGAACTTTTGAAGAACTGAACTCCAGAGCTTAATGAATGCTTTAGGAACAAGGTCTGTTATTTTCTTCAAATAGTGTACTGATAAGGAAAGAGCAGCTTTGTAATGACTCTGTTATTTTGATAATTTTGACTGTCTAGAGATGATGAAGAATTTTCATCAGATTGTTGTCTATGATCAATGCTTTCTGATTCCACCCTTTTCCTAGAAACTTCTTTGATTACCTCTTAGCTGTGGCTTTTTGATGACCTAGGTTTGATTTAGATGATTACTTCTGAAAAAAACTGTTATCATCCCTGTGGTGGCATGAGGCTCCAGAGAAGGGAGAGGTGGGACAGAATCTTAGTTCAAGTCATTATATTTAGTAGGAAACTGGGGTTTAGAGCAAAATAGGATCAGGATCCCCAAGGGTAATGAGTGACACCCAGGACAGAACTGGCCTCAGACTCTGGACAAGTCTGAAACAGCTCATGTCAACTGAAGGTACCATTCCCAAGTTCCAGCCATGGACATTGGAGAGTACACACGGGGTTCCCCAGCCTGGTGTGGGATCTGAGGCTCTGGGAACAAAGGCTGGCTCTGTATTTTTTTTTAAAAACTTTTTATTTATGTAAAGAATAGACTTTTGGACTCTGTGGGAGAAGGCAAGGGTAGGATGATTTGAGAGAATAGCATTGAAACATGTATATTACCATATGTGAAATAGATCTCCAGTCCAGGTTTGATGCATGAGACAAGGTGCTCAGGGCTGGTCACTGGGATGACCCTGAGGGATGGGATGGGGAGGGAGGTGGGAGGGGGGCTCAGGATGGGGAACACATGTACACCCGTGGCTGATTCATGTCAATGTATGGCAAAAACCACTACAATATTGTAATTAGCCTCCAATTAAATAAATTAATTTACAAAAAAAAAAAAAAAAAACACACCCTTTTTATTTTGCAATGGGGTATAGTCGATTGACAATGTTGTGATAGTTTCAGATGAACAGTGAAGGGATTCAGCTACATATACATGTAGCCATTCTCCCCAAACTCCTCTCCCATCCAGGCTGAAGGCTGGCACTGTATTGTGTTATACTGGAAACTGACTAGAGGAGGTTTAGGTTTTTTATTGTTTTACTGCCAGGAGGAGAGGGGAAAGACTAACTTGCAAATCAGGTGGATGAAAATTAAGACTAAGAAAGATTTGCTTGTTGTAGGTAACCCTTTTGTCTGTTGCTGTTGTTTAATGTTTACGAATAGAGGCAGGTAAGGCTGAATTCCCTTCTGTTCTTCAGGAATTCTTTCAAAAGTATTTTGTTCTTGTCTTAGACTGCAAATTTGACACCACACATTACTGTTATCACCTTCTGCAGCTGAAATGCAGACTTCGGAACTGGATGTGGCATGGAATATTTTTTCTGTCTAATTAGCCCTAGAACTCTACGTTAAAGCTCACAATGCGTGTCCTTTGGCATGACATCAGTCCGCCGTTGACTCTGATTGTCAGCAGGATTCTAGTTATTTGGGCCAAAGCATTTTGCCCAGAGTTTTTGTGTTCAAAGAGAACTTCTGTGTAAGGGAAAGAAAGCCTTTTTGTTATTATTGTTCCTCTTCTTTGGAATTAACACCTATCTAAATTAATCCTCTCTAACTTCTCACACTCCTCCAATAGGTACACTTCCTAAACTGCTTTAGTAACCAACAGAAAGGGGAGTGGTAGTCTTCTAATTAGCTTTCTAGAGATAGAAAAAATTCCCAGCTATTAAACCCAAGCTGTATCTAATGTGGGGTTTCAGCCTAATGAACAGTTGTAAGCATGCTGCCTTCCCACACAGTAGCACTTGATGGAATCTCTGGTTTACAACTGCTGCTTATTGATTAAACAACTAGACTGTTTTGATGCTGATTATTTCTGTTGTTGCACCCATCATCTTAGGTTTGGAAGAATTATTACAGATATTAACGATTTAGAGTTATTAAAGGTCACTATTCTATCCCCTCACCCACCTTATGCTGATAACGTCTTTACAACATCTCCCCCAAGTGGTTGTCTTGATCATGATAGAACCCACCTAACCAGAACGAGGAGAAAGCAGACTCCAGAGTCCAGCAGACTGTTATAACTTAGTTATTCCTTAATACAGTTTATTTAAAACCATAGTGACCTCTAGCTTAGAAGAGGCCCTAAATATACAAATAGATAAGTTGATATAAAATGTGGTGAATGCTTTGATAGAGTCACAGATGCACAAACTGTTTTTAAAACAACTAACTGCATGGGAGAACATAGGAAAGAATTTGTCTTGAAGAGTAAGTAGATGTGCTTATGTGCTTATCTGTGTGTTAGGGAAGAATATTTCCAGAGAAAAGGTAAAGGTGTAAAAATATGGAATCTAGGAAAGACTGTGGTAAGACACAGTGAGAAGTTCAGAAAGGCTGGATGAAAGGTGCAGTGGTGAAAGAGAACAGCTTGAGCCAGGCTATTAGGAGCTTAGTTTTCTCAACAAAAAGTTGGATTTTATCATATAAGAAGAGATTTTAAAGGGTTTAAAACATGGGAGTGGCTTGGTCAGATTTCAGTTTTCTCAAGATAACCTCAGTGGTAGTTTTGAGGACTCATTTGATGAAGGAGGGACTAACTCAATGATATAGGTTGGACATAAAGTGTTCTCCCCTGCTGTCAGCCCATGTGCCCTATTTTGGTTCAGAAAATATGGTCACTGTCTATAGAGCCAGCCTTAACTAGTTGTGGTAGATTCTTGTAAATGTTACATCTAATGTTGTATGAATACTGGGAAAGTGAAATAGGAAATTGTGGAAATTATTTGGATTGTGCAGGGACATAAAAATTGACTTGAAATACTATCTTAAAGAATTTTAAGATGGGAAATACTTAGCTCATTGAGCAAGTTTTTTTTTTTTTTTTTTCCGCCTTGAAATGTTCGGTTTTAACTTGGTTGGACATCGTCTGAGGCACATGCTCAGTAATTTGATGATTTCAGCAGTATGTTATTCTGTGATATTCTTATGGATCAGAAAGTCATTATATAGGACAAAATGAAACCACATAAGTAATGTAGTTGGAAAAGGAAAGGTCAAAATAATATTATGAGAGGCATTAGAAAATTGATAGAACTCATGTTCTATTAGCTGGAATGTGGAATTACTACTCTCAAACCAGTATGGATGGTGCATTTTTGATTGCCTTTCAGGAAATGCATTGGTGCTCAGAAGGTGAGGCGTCTTGAACTTTTTGGCTCTTCCCTGCATTTTCTTCTGCCTTACGAGTTTTATACTATCTTATGAAGTTTATACTATCTGCTCATTTTGACTTTCTGGCTAACTAATTCCCAATTCTCAGCATGTGTAAACAAATACTCCTAAGATAGGTGATGTCACAAACAGAAATGTGTGTGTTTCAGAAAAAGATGAGGGGCAAATATACCTGGATTAAAGCCATGAAACAAATCCTCAAATATCTTTTCTAATAGGCTTCCGATAGTTTATTTTTATTCATGATACATATTTATTTAGTAGCATCCCAGCATGGAGGAAAGTAGATTTTTACCAACCAACAGAAGAGTTCAGTCTGGACACTGGTTGTCACTCCTGTGGGGCTGGCTGGCTCCTGTGCTTTGTCATCTCCCAGAGGTTTCCTGATAAGGAAATGTGTGCTGGTCAGAATTGATCTCTGGCATTATTGTCAATGGCACCCATAATTTGGCCCACAAGGGCATGTTTTCTTGCGACTAGACTGTGACTGCATCCTATCGTTTCGTATTTGCAGGCTGCTCCATCAAGCTAATAAAGCAGCTGTTTCTTATGTATGACATGCTGTGTTGCGTGACTGACGGATAACTGCAGCATTTTAAGTCTTGTGCTAGATTCTCCATTATGCTGCCAGCCTGTCTGTTAGCCTCTATCAAAATGTTTCCTGTTATGGACTGTCAGAAGCAGAAGTCAGTTGTTTTTGAGTCCAAGCTAGTCTGAAGTCTGTAAGGTACTGCCAGATTAGAAGGCAGGGGTAGGTGAGGAGAAGCTGAAAGGAGGCACTTGAAGGCATCGAACGTAAGCACAAAAATTACCTTTTTCATAGCCCCACATGTGTGGATGTAGATAGAGTAGCTTCTGTAGAAACTATAATTCAGTGTGAGCTGGAATAGTCCTTTCTATGAGGCTTGGAGACTCGTTAGAAGAAAGACAAGGACAGGTGACTGACACTCATTAAACACTTTGCGTACAGCACTGTGGTATGTTCTACTGCACATATTAGGTCATTGATTCTCAAATAATTCTGAGAAACAGGATTTCTACTCCCTGCTCCTTTTATTTTTGTTAACATGTGAGAAACCAGCTTTGAGAAATTGTGGAACTTTCTTGCTTTTCACAACTAGAACAGTTCTGTGGTTCTTCCTGTGCCCTTTCCATGATCTCCTCGGTGCTCCCAACTGACCAGCTCCTCAGGGGAAAGCTCTGTCCCTGGGGAAAGCTCTGGAGATTCTCAGAGAGGACTTGACAGGCCTCCAACAATTTGCTTCCTGGGAGGTTTCAGTGGCTCAGTGGCTAGAGATTGTTCATCCTAACAACACAAAAGCAGATTTCAGTGTAGTTTGTTTCTATTAATAAGTTATACACACTGTTTATATCAGTGGATCATGTGGCAATTTAAAAAGCATGTTTATGGAATCATTATTATGTCTTAGAGTTATGTAGAACACAGCCTGAAAACTACAGGCTTAACATATTTCAGTAAATAGGTTAACTACTTCCACATGTATGTCTCCCTATCTTTTCTTACCTTGAACCCTTGGCCTTCCGACATTTATTCATGGTCATTCATTAGCTCCAGGGAAGGATTTTAAAGCATAGCTGTACAACAAGACTGAAATTCTTGGCTTATGAGTTGCAAGAACCTGGAATTTGAGCATCAGAGGCCTTAGTTTTGAGATCAGTGGGTGGAATTTATGCCCTAAGTGATAGATTTTGAAGAATATACTGTGAGTCAGAGGCTTTTTTTCCTAATATCCAGATAGATAAAGATTCTTTGTGATGATGAGAGAGAGGAGATGAATCATAAGGTACACACAGAGCACTGCTGATGTGTCTCCTGGGAAGGATCCAACATTCTTTCCAGACTCATAAGCCTTAATAATTTTAAAATATAGTTTTAAACAGAATTGTGTCTATTTAAAGTGTACGGTATCATGATTTGATATATGCACGTGTATAGTGAAATGGGGCTTCCCAGGTGGCACTAGTGGTAAAGAATCCACCTGCAGTGCAAGAGATGCAGGTTCGATCCCTAGGTTGGAAAGATCCTCTGGAGGAGGAAGTGGCTCCCCACTCCAATATTCTTGCTGCAAAAATCCAATGGACATAGGAGCCTGGTGGGCTACAGTCCTTGGGGTTGCAAAGAGTCAGACTCGACTGAGTGAGCACACAGAGAAATGACATCAGCATGCTGCTCCTCAGACACTTATTTTTGTGTGTGTGTGATGAGAACACCTGGAATCTACTCTTACCATAGTTTCAATATTCAATACAGAATCATTAACTATAGTCATCACACTGTATGTTGGTCTTTAGACTTGTTTATACTAAATAATGGCAACTTTGTACTTTTTGACCACTATCTCTCTTATTTCTCCTCCCCCACCCTGATCCAGCCTTTATTAACTTAAGGACTACTCTCTGTTCCAATGAATTCAACTCTTTTTTTAAGGTTCCACATATAATTATGATCCTATTTTCTCTATGTGACTGACTTGTTCTCCAGTTTTACCCATGTTGATGCAAATCGAAAGATTTCCTTCCTTTTCATAGCTGAATAATATGTGTGTGTAGTATGTGTTTGTGTCTGTGTAAAATCGAAAACTCTGAACTTGGATTAAAATGATCTTGTATTGCTGGTTTCCCCAAGTGCTTGGCAAAAGCATTATAAAATCCTACTTGTTTTGTTGTTGTTCAGTTGCTCAGTCATGTCCGACTCTTCGTGACCCCATGGACTGCAGCACGCTGGGCTTCCCTGTCCTTCACCATCTCCTGGAGCTTGCTCAAACTCATGTCCATTGAGTCAGTGATGCCATCCAACCATCTCATCCTCTATCATCCCCTTCTCATCCTACCTTCATTCTTTCCCAGCATCAGGGTCTTTTCTAATGAGTTGGCTCTTTGCATCAGGTGGCTGAAGTATTGGAACTTCAGCTTCAAGATCAGTCCTTCCAATGAATATTCAGGATTGATTTCCTTCCAGATTGACTAGTTTGATCTCCTTGCAGTCCAAGGAACTCTCAAGAGTCTTCTCCAACATCACAGTTCAAAATCCTATTTGGAAGATAATAAATGGGTAATTCTAATAATTTTCAAATGACATATTTAATGATAAATAAACAATAGCATTTTATTGTTATTATTAATTATTATTAATGCTTAATAATATTATTATTAAATAAGTATTAAATAATGTAAATATTGTAATACATGATAGTTGCTGCTGCTAAGTCATTTCAGTCGTGTCCGACTCTGTGTGACCCCATAGATGGCAGCCACCAGGCTCCCCCATCCCTGGGATTCTCCAGGCAAGAACACTGGAGTGGGTTGCCATTTCCTTCTCCAATGCATGAAAGTGAAAAGTGAAAGTGAAGTCACTCAGTCGTGTCCAACTCTTAGCGACCGCATGGACTGCAGCCTACCAGGCTCCTCCATCCATGGGATTTTCCAGGCAAGAGTACTGGAGTGGGGTGCCATTGCTTTCTCTGACATCATAGTGATATCATATAAATAATATAATATTAATATTATAATGATATAAATGTTATTAATATTTACTATTTAATAATAAATAACCAATAAAAACATCTAAATGCAAAGAAGAAAAACTCCTTTAGGTGAGAAACCACAGTTAATAGAAGCAGATCCACAAAGACTGTAGATACTGAAATTATCAGACACAAACTATGAAACTATGGTTACTATGGTTCTGAGAAAATAAACACAAATATAAAATCATGGCGGGTAACTGAAAATTATGAAGAATAACACATCACATTAAACTATAAATTTTAGAACTCACTTCAACAATTGAAATGAAGAATACAATGAATGAGTTTAATAGTAAATTATATAAAACTGATAGAAATTTAGTGAACTGAATGATATGATGGAAGAAATTAATCACAATTAAGTAGAGAAAGGTGATTTATGGAAAATATTGAAAGAAGGGTAACAGAAATAGAGAATTCAGTAAGAAGTGCTGCCCTAAGTGGAATCCAAGAAGAGGAAAGAAAGAGGATGTAGATGGAAAGAAAGATGGAATATCTGAAAAGGTAATGTCTGAGAATTTTCTGTAGCTTATAAAATACACAGATTCAAATATCACAATCCTAAGGATGACAAGTAAAAAGAAATTCACATATCAGAGTGAGGCATATGCAAATATATATATGAAATAGGCCAAGTTTCCTAATATATGTATATAAACACACACACACACATGAAAAACACTGCAGATCTCTTTAATTTTATAAGGTCATTTTATGCCATGATTCTATGTTACACCAATATTTGTGTTTGTATTACCACCACAAAACAAATACTTTAATCATCATTAATTTTAAATAGAATTTACTATAGCATTCATGATAAGTCAGATCATTCTCCTGCAACATAATACTCTAATTTCTTGAACTGGATGAGAAAATCAAATCCTTATTGGAGTTAACTTTTCTTCCCTTTAAAGCATCTGGAGTTTACAAGTCCTGTAAACTTGTACCATTTAACAGTTTGCACAGTTCTGCTGCTGCTAATGGAGCCAACTTGTTCACAGCCATTGCTTCACTCTTTTGTGCACAAAAATGCGTGGAATCAAAATGAGTAAAATTTGTTTAGAAGAACAGGCATTTGCTCTAAATGAAAAGATAGGCTTCACAGAGTCTTGTGTAAATGCACTTTCTTCGGCAGCACATGTTGAGTCATTATTTTCCCACTCAGTCTTAGTTATTTTTGAAACAGAAGCTGAGAATTCTTTAGCAGATTTGTGTCTTTGAATGTATTCAGTGATATCCCTATGACCTTCATAGTTGTTGGTAAATGTTGACAAGTTTTGTGTGTTACATGGGTATCATTAACTTTCTCAGAGATAAATATGTAGCACTCATTTTTTCATTAAACACACTGTCACACACATTTGAATTCATTACTGCTAACAGAGCTTATTGTAAGTTGAAAAGTGATGAAAAATAATAGAACAAACAGTTGTACATTTATAATTAACACGGAGATAATGACAAAGACCACTGTAGCAAGTGTGTTCATACTACTCTCCTTATGCCACACGGCAGGATTGCTCATCATCTATTTTCAGGTATACTTCAGGTAGATGTATCCTAGAGTTTTCCATTTTCCACTGACTCTGCTTATGGGCAGCCTATGGCTTTATGCATATCATCAGTTCAGTTCAGTTCAGTCGTGTCCAACTCTGCGACTTCATGAATTGCAGCACGCCAGGCTTCCCTGTCCATCACCAACTCCCGGAGTTCATTCAGACTCATGTCCTTCGAGTTGGTGATGCCATCCAGCCATCTCATCCTCTGTCGTCCCCTTCTCCTCCTGCCTCCAATCCCCCGCAGCATCAGAGTCTTTTCCAATGAGTCAACTCTTCGCATGAGGTGGCCAAAGTACTGGAGTTTCAGCTTTAGCATCATTCCTTCCAAAGAAATCCCAGGGCTGATCTCCTTCAGAATGGACTGGTTGGATCTCCTTGCAGTCCAAGGGACTCTCAAGAGTCTTCTCCAACACCACAGTTCAAAAGCATCAATTCTTCAGTGCTCAGCTTTCTTCACAGTCCAACTCTCATACCCATACATGACTACTGGAAAAACCATAGCCTTGACTAGACAGACCTTTGTTGGCAAAGTAATGTCTCTGCTTTTTATTTTTTTTACTTTAAAAAAAAAATTTATTTTATTTAACTTTACAATATTGTATTGGTTTTGCCATATATCAAAATGAATCTGCCACAGGTATATATGTGTTCCCCATCCTGAACCCTCCTCCCTCCTCCCTCCCCATACCATCCCTCTGGGTCATCCCAGTGCACCAGCCCCAAGCATCCAGCATCGTACATTGAACCTGGACTGGCAACTCGTTTCATACATGATATTATACATATTTCAATGCCATTCTCCCAAATCATCCCACCCTCTCCCTCTCCCACAGAGTCCAAAAGACTGTTCTATACATCAGTGTCTCTTTTGCTGTCTCGTATACAGGGTTATTGTTACCATCTTTCTAAATTCCATATATATGCATTAGTATACTGTATTGGTGTTTTTCTTTCTGGCTTACTTCACTCTGTATAATAGGCTCCAGTTTCATCCACCTCATTAGAACTGATTCAAATGTATTCTTTTAATGGCTGAGTAATACTCCATTGTGTATATGTATCACAGCTTTCTTATCCATTCATCTGCTGATGGACATCTAGGTTGCTTCCATGTCCTGGCTATTATAAACAGTGCTGCGATGAACATTGGGGTACATGTGTCTCTTTCCCTTCTGGTTTCCTCAGTGTGTATGCCCAGCAGTGGGATTGCTGGATCATAAGGCAGTTCTATTTCCAATTTTTTAAGGAATCTCCACATTGTTCTCCATAGTGGCTGTACTAGTTTGCATTCCCACCAACAATGTAAGAGGGTTCCCTTTTCTCCACACCCTTTCCAGCATTTATTGCTTGTAGACTTTTGGATCGCAGCCATTCTGACTGGCATGAAGTGGTACCTCTTAGTGGTTTTGATTTGCATTTCTCTGATAATGAGTGATGTTGAGCATCTTTTCATGTGTTTGTTAGCCATCTGTATGTCTTCTTTGGAGAAATGTCTATTTAGTTCTTTGGCCCATTTTTTAATTGGGTCATTTATTTTTCTGGAATTGAGCTGTAGGAGTTCCTTGTATATTTTTGAGATTAGCTGTTTGTCAGTTGCTTCATTTGCTATTATTTTCTCCCATTCTGAAGGCTGTCTTTTCACCTTGCTTATAGTTTCCTTTGTTGTGCAGAAGCTTTTAAGTTTAATTAGGTCCCATTTGTTTATTTTTGCTTTTATTTCCAATATTCTGGGAGGTGGGTCATAGAGGATCCTGCTGTGATGTATGTCAGAGAGTGTTTTGCCTATGTTCTCCTCTAGGAGTTTTAGAGTTTCTGGTCTTACGTTTAGATCTTTAATCCATTTTGAGTTTATGTTTATGTATGGTGTTAGAAAGTGCTCTCGTTTCATTCTTTTACAAGTGGTTGACCAGTTTTCCCAGCACCACTTGTTAAAGAGATTGTCTTTAATCCATTGTATATTCTTGCCTCCTTTGTCAAAGATAAGGTGTCCATATGTGCGTGGATTTATCTCTGAGCTTTCTATTTTGTTCCATTGATCTATATTTCTGTCTTTGTGCCAGTACCATATTGCCTTGATGACTGTGGCTTTGTAGTAGAGCCTGAAGTCAGGCAGGTTGATTCTTTCAGTTCCATTCTTCTTTCTCAAGATTGCTTTGGCTATTCGAGGTTTTTTGTATTTCCATACAAATTGTGAAATTATTTGTTCTAGCTCTGTGTAGAATACCGTTGGTAGCTTGATAGGGATTGCATTAAATCTATAGATTGCTTTGGGTAGTATACTCATTTTCACTATACTGATTCTTCCAATCCATGAACATGGTATATTTTTCCATCTATTAGTGTCTCTGCTTTTTAATATGCTATCTAGGTTGGTCATAACTTTCCTTCCAAGGAGTAAACATCTTTTGATTTTATGGCTGCACTCACCATCTGCAGTGATTTTGGAGGCCCCCCCCCCCCCCAAAAAAAAAAGTCTGCCACTGTTTCCACTGTTTTCCCATCTATTTCCCATGAAGTGATGGGACCAGATGACATGATCTTCGTTTTCTGAATGTTGGGCTTTAAGCCAACTTTTTCACTCTCCTCTTTCACTTTCATCAAGAGGCTTTTGAGTTCCTCTTCACTTTCTGCCATAAGGGTGGTGTCATCTGCATATGTGAGGTTATTGATATTTCTCCCGGCAATCTTGATTCTAGCTTGTGCTTCTTCTAGCCCAGCGTTTCTCATGATGTACTCTGCATATAAGTTAAATAAGCAGGGTGACAATATACAGCTTTGATGTACTCCTTTTCCTATTTGGAACCAGTCTGTTGTTCCATGTCCAGTTCTAACTGTTGCTTCCTGACCTGCATATAGGTTTCTCAAGAGGCAGGTCAGGTGGTCTGGATCCCCATTTCTTTCAGAATTTCCCACAGTTTATTGTGATCCACACAATCAAAGGCTTTCGCATAGTCAATAAAGCAGAAATAGATGTTTTTTCTGGAACTTTCTTACTGTTTCAATGATCCAGCAGATGTTGGCAATTTGATCTGTGGTTCCTCTGCCTTTTCTAAAACCAGCTTGAACATCTGGAAGTTCATGGTTCATGTACTGCTGAAGCCTGGATTGGAGAATTTTGAGCATTACTTTATTAGCGTGTGAGATGAGTGCAATTGTGAGGTAGTTTGAGCATTCTTTGGCATTGCCTTTCTTTGGGATTGGAATGAAAACTGACCTTTTCCAGTCCTGTGGCCACTGCTGAGTTTTCCAAATTTGCTGGCATATTGAGTGTAGCACTTTCACAGCATCATCTTTCAAGATCTGAAATAGCTCAACCGGAATTCCATCACCTCCACTAGCTTTGTTCATAGTGATGCTTTCTAAGGCCCACTTGACTTCACATTCCAGGATGTCTGGCTCTAGGTCAGTGATCACACCATCGTGATTATCTTGGTTGTGAAGATCTTTTTTGTACAGTTCTTCTGTGTATTCCTGCCACCTCTTCTTAATATCTTCTGCTTCTGTTAGGTCCATACCATTTCTGTCCTTTATTGAGCCCATCTTTGCATGAAATGTTCCCTCGGTATCTCTAATTTTATTGAAGAGATCTCTAGTCTTTCCCATTCTGTTGTTTTTGTCTATTTCTTTGCATTGATCGCTGAGGAAGGCTTCCTTATCTCTTCTTGCTATTCTTTGGAACTCTGCATTCAGACGCTTATATCTTTCCTTTTCTCCTTTGCTTTTCACTTCTCTTCTTTTCACAGCTATTTGTAAGGCCTCCTCAGACAGCCATTTTGCTTTTTTGCATTTCTTTTCCATGGGGATGGTCTTGACCCCTGTCTCCTGTACAATGTCATGAACCTCATTCCATAGTTCATCAGGCACTCTATCTATCAGATCTAGTCCCTTAAATCTATTTCTCACTTCCACTGTATAATCATAAGGGATTTGATTTAGGTCATACCTGAATGGTCTAGTGGTTTTCCCTACTTTCTTCAACTTCAGTCTGAATTTGGCAATAAGGAGTTCATGATCTGAGCCACTGTCAGCTCCTGGTCTTGTTTTTGTTGACTGTATAGAGCTTCTCCATCTTTAACTGCAAATAATATAATCAATCTGATTTCAGTGTTGATCATCTGGTGATGTCCATGTGTAGAGTGTTCTCTTGTGTTGTTGAAAGAGGGTGTTTGCTATGACCAGTGCATTCTCTTGGCAAAACTCTATTAGTCTTTGCCCTGCTTCATTCTGTATCCCAAGGCCAAATTTGCCTGTTACTCCAGGTGTTTCTTGACTTCCTACTTTTGCATTCCAGTCCCCTGTAATGAAAAGGACATCTTTTTTGGGTGTTAGTTCTAAAAGGTCTTGTAGGTCTTCATAGAACATTCAACTTCAGCGTCTTCAGCATTACTGGTTGGGACATAGACTTGGATTACTGTGATGACTTGGATTACTTTGCCTGGAAATGAACAGAGATCATTCTGTCGTTTTTGAGATTGCATCCAAGTACTGCATTTTGGACTCTTTTGTTGACCATTATGGCTACACCATTTCTTCTAAGGGATTCCTGCCCACAGTAGTAGATATAATGGTCATCGGAGTTAAATTCACCCATTCCAGTCCATTTAGTTCGCTGATTCCTAGAATGTTGACGTTCCTCTTGCCATCTCCTGTTTAACCACTTCCAATTTGTCTTGATTCATGGCACTGACATTCCAGGTTCCTATGCAATATTGCTCTTTACAGCATCGGACCTTGCTTCTATCACCAGTCACATCCACAACTGGGTATTGTTTTTGCTTTGGCTCCATCCCTTCATTCTTTCTGGAGTTATTTCTCCATGGATCTCTAGTAGCATATTGGATACCTATTGACCTGGAGATTTCCTCTTTCAGTATCCTATCATTTTGCCTTTTCATACTGTTCATGGGGTTCTCAAGGGAAGAATACTGAAGTGGTTTGCCATTCCCTTCTCCAGTGGAAGGAGAATGACCACATTCTGTCAGACCTCTCCACCATGACCCACCCATCTTGGGTGGCCCCACAGGGCGTGGCTTAGTTTCATTGAGTTAGACAAGGCTGTGGTCCTAGTGTGATTAGATTGGCTAGTTTCTTTATGGTTTCAGTGTGTCTGCCCTCTGATGCCCTCTTGCAACACCTACCAGCTTACTTGGGTTTGTCTTACCTTGGATGTGGGGAATCTCTTCACGGCTGCTCCAGCAAAGTGCAGCCGCTGCTCCTTACCTTGGACAAGGGGTATCTCCTCACTGCCACCCCTTCTGACCTTGAATGTGGAATAGCTCCTCTGGGCCCTCCTGCACTGGCACAGCTACCGCTCCTTGGAGTAGGGGTGGGGTAGCTCCTCTCGGCCACCGCCCCTGGCCTCAGACATGGGGTAGCTCCTCTTGGCTGCTCCTATGCCATTGCAGCCTGGCACTCTTGGCCGCCGCCCCTGACCTCAGACACGGGGTATAGGTACAGCTGCTGCTGCTGCTAAGTTGCTTCAGTCGTGTCCGACTCTGTGCCACCCCATAGACGGCAGCCTACCAGGCTTCCCCGTCCCTGGGATTCTCTAGGCAAGAACACTGGAGTGGGTTCCCATTTCCTTCTCCAATGCATGAAAGTGAAAAGTGAAGGTGAAGTCACTCAGTCGTGTCCGACTCTTAGTGACCCCATGGACTGCAGCCTACCAGGCTCCTCCATCCATGGGATTTTTCCAGGCAAGAGTACTGGAGTGGGTTGCCATAGGCACAGGGTTTGGCCTAATTAGCTGATGGACCAGACTGTTGTCAAGGGCAGTGGCATTCCTGTTTGAATGCAGTTGTATTACCAGTAAGCTCCTGTGTGCCTTCCTTGAAAGGAAAAATGTTAATTCTGTTGTGTATGAGAAAGACTTGGAAAAATAGAAATTTCTAGTTGTTCCTCAGCTTTAACAATGTGTTAAGAGTTTATGGCATGTGTCTTACATACACAAATGAGACCATGGCAGAAATTGGAAGTACACAGTAGAGCTCCACAAACCCATTAAACACCATGTGCTACAGGTGTTTACTAGATACTTTTAATCAAATTAAGTATAGAAATTCAATTCTATTTTTTGTCTAGTTTTTTATTTTTCCAAGACTGATTGTGAAAGTTGATGAAATATAAATAATAATGATCAGGAATTAAAAAACAGGACAGTATCCCATATACTGCAGTATGGAATAAAGTATAGTAGAAAACCAAATAAGACACATGCATTTAAAATAAAAAACCAAATGTGAATTAATCATGGATGGTACAATAACATTGTGTGTATAAAACTTAAGAAAATCTATGGATAAATGGTTAGAATTAATAAGATTAGCAAAGTAACTCTTGAAAACTAATATGCCAAAGTAATTGTATATACTAGCAACAAGCAGAAATTGAAGTTTAAATAAGACACTGTAGGATTAAGATATCAAACACCTAGAAATAAGTTTACAGAGAAAACTACAAAACTTTATTAAAATAAAGTAAAAAGACTAACATAGAGAAATAGAAATTGATTATAGACTAGAAGATTCAAATTTGCCAAAATGTTTTTTCTCTAAACTCATCTATGGATTTAATTTGAATCCAGTTAAAAAAAGTGTGTATGTGGGTGTGTATGTGTGTGTGTGTATAATGTAAAAAGCTGATTCTAAAATTTATATGGAACTACAAAGACTAAAGAAAATAGCCAAGTTAATATGTTTACATAAATTTATACTCTGTGATATTAACACAAGGACAGACAGGAAAACTAAAAGAATAGCATTTCTAAGAATGGAACTCTCTTTCTTTCTCTCTCTCTCTCGCTGTCTCTCTCTCTCTCTCTCTCTATATATATATACCTATACACACATGCAAGTGTACTCAGTTGCTCAGTCTTGTCCAACTCTTTGTGACCCCATGAACTGTAGCCCTCCAGGCTCCCCTGTCCATGGAATTTCCCAGGCAAGAATACTGGAGTGGGTTTCCATTTCCTACTCCAATTGTGTACGTATATTTCCATTCTTAGACACTCTATTCTTATAGTATTCTATATATATGTGTGTACACATACACACACACACACACACACACACACACACACACACACTTGATTTATGGCCAAGTGACACTGGGGAGCAGTGGGGGAAAGATTAGTATGGTGCTGGGACAACTAATAATGCTGGGACAGTTGGACAACCTTTATTGTAGAAAAAAGAAATTGAACCCCCCCATCACACCTAACACAAAAATCAATTCCAGGTGGATTACAGACTTTCATATCAAAGAAATTAAACTGGTACTAAATAATGAGAATATCTTTGTGAAGCTAGATAGGAAATGATTTTGTAAACAGGGTGCAAAAGGCATTAACTAAAAGAAGACTGATCAAGTTGATTTCATTAAAATTAAGTTCTGTTCATTGACATACATTATTAAGAGAGTAAAAGGTAACTACAGGGATGGGAGAACATATTTGCAACAATTTTAACCAAAATATACAGAATACATAGAGTTGTTACAAATCATTTAAGAAAAAGGCAATACTGCCAATTCAACAGAAAAATGGGTAAGAGACTTCACAGATGAGGAAATGTAAGTGACCAATGTATATATAAAATGGTAGTCAACCTCATTAAGAATCAGAAAAAGCCCTTTAAAACCTCTGTGAGAAAGCATTGCTTACCCACTAGATTGGGAAAAATTTTAAAATAGGATAATTCCAAGGCAAGAACATGAAGTAATAAAAATTTTCAAAAACTGGTAGCAGTAAACATTGGTCCAAACATTTTAGAAAATGCTTTGGCATTATTCAGTGATGTGCAGATGTGCATATCCAGAAATCCCTCTGTCAGAGAGAGATGTTCTATTATTGAAATGCATACTTACATGCACTATGGTATGCTTGACAGGAATGTTCAATGTTGCTTGTAATATCCTCAAACGGGATCCTGCCCAAACACACGTTTACATCTTCTAAAATGAACAGACAAACTGTTTGTTCACGTAATGGAATGGCATTCAGTAGTGAAAATTTTAAAACTACAACTGTCTGCAACATCACATTGACAAAAGAAACATGATAAAAACAGACAAAAGTGATCCACATAGATTAAGGATTTCTGCTTATGTGGTAAAGCAATGAAACAAAGCAGGGACAAATGATCAAAATAGCCAGGATAGTGGTTACCCTAGGGAAGGCAAGAGTTTGAGATCAGGGAGAAATATGATGGGGAGTTACCCTCCTTGGAGAAGGAAACTGTAACCCACTCCGTATTCATGCCTGGAAAATCCCATGGACCGAGGAGCCTGGTAGGCTACAATCCATGGGGTCGCAAAGAGTCGGACACGACTGAGCGACTTCTGTGTGTGTTTACCCTCCTTGGTCCTCCACAAGGGTCCTTCTGCCCAGTGTGGTGTTGCTTGAGCCAAAAGAATGAGACCAAGCAAAAGAAAGCTTTGTTCTCTAATGAAAGAATGGAGAGGGGTGAGCCGCTCTTCCCAGCTGACGGTGGATGAGGCTGCATTATAAGGTTCTCAGCAGTGGGGAGGGGAGAGGGTGGAGTTCTCACAGGGCCACAGAGAGGGCTGCTTGGGGTTCCAGATCACAGTGCTGGGCTGCAGAGACTCTGCAAACAACCTGCTGCTGCCACCATCTTGAAGAGTGGTGTCACACCTGGAGCTTTTGCAAGTGTCCTCCAAGCTGGGTGTCTGCACCGCCAACTCTGCTTTGAAGTGCTGGGTGCAAGGCCCCTGCATGTGGCCCCCGGTGAGCACCTAAAACTAGACAAAGCACAGCAGAAAAGAAAAAAAAAAAAGGTTAGATTTTATTTTATTACCCAGATTGTATTTTTATTTCCAGTCATTATCAATGGGCTTTGTTGGTGACAGCAGCATCCTCCAATACTGATGATGTTCAGTTATTTGATCTTGATGAGTGTTACACAGGGGTCTATTCTACTGTAATTTGTTAAACTGTACAGTTTCTTATAATTTAGTAAACTGTACAATGTTTTATATACTCTTCTGTGTGTGCTGTGCTCAGTCACTCAGTCATGTCCAACTCTTTGCAACCCCATGGAGTGTAGCCTGCCAGGCTCCTCTGTCCATGGGATTTCCCAGGCAAGAATACTGGAGTGCGATGCCATTTCCTCCTCCAGGGGATCTTTCTACCCAGGGATTGAACCTGCATCTCCTGGATTGGCAGGTGGATTATTTACCACTGTACCACCTGGGAAGCCCATACACTCTTCTGCACATCTCATAATTTTAAAATGTGTAAGCATATGAAGAGCATAGAGGGAGTACCAAAACAGGAGGAGTCAGTTCATTGGAAGGGAGAAATAGGAAAGGCTTCTTAGGAGGTTTCCCATCAGCTGTGACTAAGACATGACTCAAGGAGCAGGAGGGTACCCTCAGCATTCAATCCCAGTCACAAACACTTACTCGTCTGTTAGAATGTTTGGAATAGGAAGACTGAAGGTGTTCCTAGGTGAAAGTGACCTGAGCTGAGATCTGAAGAAGGTGCAGGGCTGGGTCATTAAGGTACAGTTGTTAAACAGTGACCTAAGCAGTAGAATCCAGGCAATCCAGGTAAGTCAAAGCATTATATATCATTCTAAGGAGCGTCAGGCTTATCCGGAAGGTACTGAGGTACCTTGAACAATTTTAAGTAGACAAGTAAGAAAATATCTGTACTTTAGACTGATCTCTCTGGAGCTAATCTGGAAAACAGATAGTAAGGTGAAAACCTAGGATTCGAGGATAAGGCCATCTCACCGGAGGCAGTTACAGCACTGAATTGAAGAAAACACATAACTTAGAACTAAGGACTCAGTTTGGTTTCAAATATCTCTCTAGTCCAGATTTTTTCCTGGCAAGTTTCCAGATTACTGCCAACTCACTTTACCTGAACTGTTGTGTCTGTGTGTTTGTGTGTGTCTTCTGTTGTGTCTGACTCTTTGCAACCCCATGAACTGTAGTTCATCAAGCTCCTCTGTCCATGGAATTTTCCAGGCAGGAATACTGGAGTGGGGTGACATTTCCTTACAGACCTATATAAATGTAGTAGGTAATTTAGTAGAGTTTGTGTGAATGAAACAGTATTTATTCCTTCTTTGAATAAGGCACAAGACTTCAAGGAAAATAACCTATAATGCTTTATCAATGATGTGAGATATAATAAGAAAAATACAATGTCAAGAAAGGCCTGACTTAAATTACTATCAATAAGCAAAGGTGAGGTCTTAACATTGTTCTGACAGCTGCCAATATTTGGAAGCTAGTGATTTGTTCAGTATTTGTCCAAGAGATGGGTTAATGGCAATTTTGTAAATGATGGCAGGCATCTCAATCAGTCTTCCAGCAGGACAAAACCATCATTTAATAATGTCACTGGTTCAGTTAGGATTGATGTAGGGAGAGTGAGAAATTGAGTCTTCCAAACATTCTATCCATTAAAAAAGAAGAGTTCAAAAAAAGATTCAAGGAGAAGACTTCATGTGTATCTTCAGTTTTAGCTAAACTGGTATATTGAAAAAGTAGAAAAGGGAATGTGGAACAGACGTCCAATGACAAATTCTGATCTTTACCCTACTTGAGAACCATTTACACAAAATTTCATGGTGACAGTGCATGTTTTGGGACTTCCCAGGGGCTTAGTGGTAGAGTCCACCTGCCAATGCAGAAGGTGCAGGAGACAGAAGTTTAATCCCTGGGTGGGGAAGATCCCCTGGAGGAGGAAATGGCAACCCAGTCCAGTATTCTTGCCTAGGAAATTCCATGGGCAGAGGAGCCTGGCAGGCTACAGCCATGAGGTCACAAAGAACTGGATGGTACTGAACATGCACAAGTGCAGCGTGTTTTAAGTGGGCGTTCTAACATGATATTTTCTCATAATAAAACATAAAAAACACCAGCACTATTTGTGAAGGCCTAGAGAGCAAGAATCCATGTACAAGCCTTCTGTTGTTCAACTCATCTGGTTAAATTTGGAAAGAATCAAATGTGCTATTCTTATTTTGAACAAACACAACATTGCTCTCAGATAAAATTACAAGCTAGAACTCTATACAAAGTCACATTGTAATTAAGCTGTTCTAATTGAATACTTTGTCTCTTTTAATAGTTATCCATGCCTTCTGTTTATTAGTAAACATTATCTAATAAAATGCTCTCTTGTTTAGGAAAGTTTGAGCAAAAGGGAAATTGTTTGGGGAAATGAGTAAGCAATGAATAGAATCTGAAATAAAATGTTGTCTCATAGCAGCCAAGCAATTATGTTCCTTCACAGAGTAAGTGCTTAGTATCAATTTTGTTCATGTGGAGGGCATCTCTAGTGATTCAGAGGAGATAGGCAGTTCTTGGTTATTTACAGCTCCCTATAAAACTCTGCAATGAAAAGATTAATGAACAAACAGTTATATGTTTAAGGAATGAAATGATTTTGTTTCCACTACTGGTTATGAGATGGTGAATGAATGGGTTGATATTTGGGCTACTCTGGTTTCTGGCCTAAAGAAGACTACCCTGAGGTCAGTTTCACCACATTCTGCTTAATTGGCCTTTCTGGAAGGGTGATAGCCCAATTGTTGATTATAATGATCTGCTCCCTGAGTTTGCATATCTGAAAAAGTACTTAGTTCTTAAGAGAGTGGTCTCCGCTTCATTCCAAGGGATCAGACAACCTCACACAAGTCTGGATATGAGTTTTGAAAAGTAAGGAAGTATTAGTATTACAGTATTAGTATTATAAATATGAGTTGCTATATATTAGTTATGTATTGCTATGTAACAAGTTACCCCAAAATTTGGTGGCTTACAGCAACAAGCATTTATTATCTCCCCATTTCTGGTGTGACTGAGCTGAGTGCCTTTGGCTCCGGGTCTCTCATAAGGCTGAAATCAAGGTGGGCAGTGCCGCAGTCATCTCAAGGCTAAACCAGAAGTGGATCTTCCAAGCTCAGTCAGGTGGGTATTGGATGGAAGATCTGAGTTCCTTGCCAAATGAGACTGTCTGTAGGACAGCTCACACCGTGGCCGCTGGTTTTCTTCAGAGTGAATGTGCAGGATTGGGAGGGAGGGCAACTTAAGATGGAAGGCACAATCTCTTTGTAACCCCATCCAAGAAGTGACCTCCAATTACTGGTGCTGGATCCTACTTGTTAGAAACCAGTCCCAGGTCCAGCCCACACTCATGGGAGGGGACTTCGAAGGGCATGGATGCTAGGAGGCAGGGAGCACTGGGGCCATCTCAGAGGGTGCCAGCTGCAAACTGGGAAGACCTGGCAAGTGTGAGTTCTTCTCTGAGACCCCTCTTAGTCAAATTCCTGCAACCAAGAACCTTACTATTCTTTCTTATTTGGGACCCCTGTTCTGAATCTCCCAATTTCACCATTTTCATGGACTTTTTTCCTGGAAAACTTTTCCTAAGTATTTGCTCTGTAAAGTCATTAGCCATGGCCTGTGTATGTATTTTCATCCTAAAGGAAATCAGTCCTGAATATTCATTGGAAGGATTGATGCTGAAGCTGAAACTCCAATACTTTGGCCACCTGATGCGAAGAGCTAACTCATTGGAAAAGATCCTGATGCCTGGAAAGATTGAAGGTGGGAGGAGAAGAGGACAACAGAGGATTAGATGGTTGGATGGCATTACTGACTCAATGGATATGAGTTCGAGTAAACTCTGGGAGCTGGTGATGGATAGGGAGGCCTGACATGCTGCAGCCCATGGGGTCTCAAAGAGTTAGACACGACTGAGCGACTGAACTGAACTGAAGAGTTAGACTAGTGGTATGATCTCAGAGATGGGTATACTAGTTACAGCCTATGTTCTTTTGACTTAGCAATTTTGAGGATTAGAAAAATTTTAGAATCACTTTAGAATGTTTATATATTTATCATCAATTTTAAATATAGGAGATGCAGAATCTGATTAAGACTCCAGGCCAAAGAATTTTGAAGACTTCTGGCATACTTGACTTCTAGGCAAAAGTCATCGTCCTTCAGCCACACCTTCCTTTTGTTCTTGAAACCTGCTTCTGGCACAGGAAGAGGAAAAATGTCCTGTACTTGCTATCTCTCAGGCTGTTATATTTTTCTGATAAATGTCAGGCTGCATTCACTTGTGAACATTTCCCTCATTAGGTTCAGATAATTAATTGCTGAGTCTTGCTGCTTTCTTTTGAGAAAGGGGCAGTATATAAAACACATTTTGTAATAAAAATATGTCTGCTGCATATGCTTTAAGAATAAATGCTCAATTTCAGAACTGCAGTTGGGAATGTGTTTTAAGTTTGTCTACTGTCTTATGAACAGAGCGAGGTCAACAGTTTATTTAGTTCAGCATTTATCAAGCACCAAGTGCTGCTAAACGTGGTGCCAGGGCCTGGGAGGATGAGGATGAGTTATATACATTCTTGTCCTTGCAGAGTTCTCAGTCTGTTGGGAGGAACAATCAGGTAAACCAGTAATAACGATGTAATGGCTCAGACAGTAGAGAGTCTGCCTGTAATGCAGGAGACCCAGGTTCAATCCCTGGGTCTGGAAGATCCCCTGGAGTAGGGTGTGACAACCTTCTCCAGCATTCTTGCTTGGAAAATTCCATGGTTAGAGAAGTCTGGCAGGCTACAGTCCATGGGGGTCACAAAGAGTCAGATACGACTGAGCAACTAGCACTTCTTTTTTCACTGGGGTAAAACAGAGCTGCCTATGAAGAGCAAAGAGGGCACTGAGAAGGGGCCGTCTAACTCTGCCTGGGAATTTGTATTCTACAGCGTCCCTTAGAACATAGACATCAGAAGGTGTGATGTGTTCAGGAGGAGAAGCAAGCATACTCGTAGACTGTGCAATATTTTTTCAGCTAGGAAAAACAGGAAAAAGAGAATTATGTCTTGGCTGAATTTTAAAGTTTTATTTTTTTAACAATTGCTAAATTATTATCTTTAGAAAGTGGAAAATAGCTTAATTTTACTAAGGTAAATTTTACTAAGCTAGTTTCTCTGAAACTAGCTTCTAAATGTCAAATTGACTCTGCTAATAAACTATTTAGCCAGGAAGTCCTTTCACCAGGAGATGCTTCATTTACATCTCTGGAAGTGGTCCTAAAAGAATAGAGGGTATGTGTTAGGAATATTTGGTGCTTAGCAGCATATACAGTGATGTCAGCTTACAATTTCATACATTCATTTATGCCTATAAGGTTGTTTGGACTGTGATAAAAATACTAGCAATGCTAGTGTATTAGTTTTCTAGGGCTGCCCTACAAAGTATCATAATCTGTGTGTCTTAAAATGAGATGTCAGCAGAGCCATGCTTCTGAGCCATGCCCAGTAGGTTCTAGTGGAGAACCCTTCCTTGCTTCTTCCAGCTTCTGGTGGCCCCGGATATTTCTTGGTTTGTAGTAGCATCGCTCTAAGGTCTGCCTCCATCTTTTCATGGCCTTTTCCCTGGGTCTCTCTGATGCTCTCCTCTTGTTAAAATGACACTAGTCACTGAATGTAGGGCCCACTCTAAATCCAGAATGACTTCGTCTTAAAGTCAATTAACTAATTTTATATCTGCAAAGACCTTATTCCAAACTAAGTTCACATTCTAGGTTCCAGGAAGACATGAAATGTGAGGAACACCATCCAACTCACTATAGTTAGATTTACAGAAACAGATGATTGCAGATCAAGAATAAAAGCTTTATACTTCCCATTTGAAAAAGAGACATGTTTTGTATTATTTTTATACCTGGTGGCAGAAAGAAAAAGAAGTGAAGAAGTGAATAAAGAGTAGACTTTAAGAGTAGTTAGGTAAGATATGATAGAGATAAGGATGTTTAACATGTAGAAAAATATGAAGAGCTTAGGACCAGAATATAAAGCAGGAAGTGTATGAGTGATAGCCTAACTTTCCCAAAGCTGTTCATTGAAAAATGGTTATAAATATTTAGATTGGAGGTCAGCAACTTGATTCAAAATAGGTAAGTTGTTATACTGAGGGTAGGATGGTAAGAGCCACTGAAAAGTCCTAAACCACTGAAACTCTTAAGTATTGACTTGGCAGTTTGAGAGTCTGTCCATTTTTTCTAAGATACAAGTCTGAAGTCCATCAGTGGAGTCTCATTTATCCCAATGTTTAATTAAATGAGTCGAATCAATAATTATTGAAAATATACTTGCAAGGGAAGATGCTATATTGTACATAAAAAAATACAACACTCAGCCATTTCTTTGAGTAGCTTAGTTGGGAAGACAATCTAAATACATGTGAAAAGATAAAACAGTATAAGTAGTAAATGACTATGTAAGGGCCTCATAGCAAATGAGAGGAGTGACAGCTGCCATAGGTATTTTGAGTAAAAAGGTGTTTAATGCAGGAACTGAGAGGTTTATAGAAATGTTGAAAGGGCTGGAGTGCTGGCTTTTAGGAGACCTGGAAGTGCAGGCAGCACAGGGAATCTGCTGTTGATGAGCTTAGCTCTCTGTGACACTGGAGAGGCTGATTCTCAGGAGATCCTGTCAATTCTATGGAGAGTTTGTTGTGCTGCAGGAAATAATCAGGTAAACTCAATCAAAGTACAGTGAGATAAGTGACGTGGTACAGTGATGTGTGTGTGTGTGTGTGTGTGTGTGTGTGTGTGTGTGCTCAGTTGCTCAGTTATGTCTGACTCTTTGCCACTCCATGGACTGTAGCCTGCCAGACTCCTCTGACTGTGGGATTTCCCAGGCAAGAATACTGGAGTGGGTTGCCACTTCGTATTCCAGGGGATATTCCAGACCTGAGGATTGAACCCGCATATCTTGCATCTCCTACTTTGGCAGGCAGATTCTTGATCTTAGGCGAAAAACCAAGAAGTGATGGCAGATGGATTCTTTACCGCTGTACCACCTGGGAAGCCCTGTAGAGGCATGTACAGAGCACAAAATGGGCACAGAGAAAGGGATGTCCTGGTCAAACCTCATGTTTGCCATCTGAGAGCGCCCACTCACCTACTTTCAGATGTTGCTGGAGAGTATTGACCTGTTCACTCCTAGCTTCTGATGCAGCCCTTTATTGGTAGAATTCAGTGAGCCTGCGAAAAAGAACCTGGAAGAGTAATTCCCTGCATTTATCCCTTCAGCTCATGAAAGGGCTTAGAGGGCAGTGGGGTTTCTGAGAATCAGCAGACACTCTTCTGCAGTGGCCAAAACAAGCAACTGAAAGAGGGATATAATGTGGGTCTTGAAGAGAAGTGAGATTTGGATAAGAAGGAAGAAGGAAGGTGAATATTCCAGGTGGAGCTATGGCTTAGGATATTTCTAAGGATATGTTCAGGGTGCATGGCTTGTGGCAAATTGAATTCATGTGGAAAGTCAGTAACAGATAAACTTATAAAGACAGGTTGGGTCAGATTATGGAAAGTTCAATGCTGAGTTGAAGGAATGGGAACAGATTTCAGGCTAGGGGGTCCTAACTTGTGGGCTTGAGGCCCCTGAGGACCCTGGAGTTATCAGTGTAAGATCCATATGAATACCATGCACAGCCTTTATATGGAACAGATATGTCGGTCCCATGTATATGAGCTACTGTTTGTACTGACTACAGGTCATGTGACTTAGTAAAATATGGGTTAATTGTATATATCTAAATTTATTACAGCATTTGATCATCTATTTTTAATTAAAGTGTTCTAATAATAAGACTCCTATCACATATTGATCTGTACAATATTGTCGATATTGTAAAGAGGTTTTCACACTTGTTTAGGATTACTACTCTAAGGCAATATGAGTTCTTTGAAGGCTTTTGAGCAGCATAAAGACAAAGTGAAATGATGGTTTAGGGAAATCGATCTGATAGGGCTCTATAGATTTGAAAGTGGAGATTAAAGGCACTAAACCAATAAGACACCTCTTGTGGAAATTAAGTTTGTGAAAACCAGTGAGCTGTGAATAAGCAATTCCTAAAGCATGATGTGATATATGACAGTGAGTACAAATAAAGAGTTGTGCACCAACTATGAATTTATTGCCTCTTGGCTGCAAATTCACACTCCGACGCCAGCTCTATGAGGGTAGAGCTGGGCTCTGTTTGCCAGCCGGAAAGTTGTTAAGATTCGTCAGTGAAGGGTGCTATAAGGACAATGCAGGGAGGACTTTCTTTTACCGGACCCAGTGCACACCTCTCTCTGGGCTCCTGAAGCACTCATGGCTTCTCCAAGGTCTGACTTTGGATGTAACTTCTCCAGCATCCAATTCCGGCAGCATCAGTGCAGCTTTTCCTGGCACCCCTTCAGGTGGCTTTGTGACAGAGCCACTAATGAAGGACAACCTTGTGGGTAGCTTCCTCCAGGATCTCAGAGGGCAACTTTCTGCTGGTGTAGGACCTCGGCAACTTCTCTACCAACCAGTGAAGCACAGCTGCTCCCTCTCCAGCGAAAGAGTGGATCAGCTCTGCTGGGGGAGACTCTTCTGTGGGGCAACAGCTCAGCCCTAAGGGGAGTGGTTGCTCCTTTATCTGTAATTTCTATATTCTTTGGTATTTTCCTTGCTTCTCACTAGCTAATCCCTCGTTAAATTTAATAAATATTCATACTAAACATTCCCCGTATATTCCTGTATAATCTTTGTTTTCTGATAGAACACTACTGATATAAACAGTATCTAATTTTGATGGATATTCATAATTAAGCAACATTTTCCACGTGTCTCTTTATTTGAAGTTTGTGTGCTGCCGTCCAATAGAGTCGTATTATTACCCATGCTGCTGCCTTTTTTTTTTTTTTTGCTGCTGGGGAGTAGTAAAAGCAACATGATATAAGCATTTTGAAGGCTGCAAACATAATGAGTTTATTGAAGAAGTTCTTCATAAGTAGAGAGTAAGAAATTAATATTGGTTTTGAAATCTCCCCTGTGGTTGATAACATTGTGATAGAAATTTTATTTATTAATTCTTCCAGTCATTCACTCATGTCTTCTCTGTTATAAAGTGACACCTTTTACATTAATGCTAAAATCCATCTTTGATTATGACAGTTGGGATTTCATCATTAAAACATATGTTTGTAGTTCCCAACTCTAGGAATTTTAGCAGCAAAACATCAGGTACTGTATTTTTGTATTATTTCGACCGCAAGATATTAGAAGTCCAAGAGGCTTTTGAGTTTAACTCTTTTGGTTCACAAATGTGTACTTAAAATACATGTTTTTGCTGTAGCTGAGGTTTGGATAGATTGACAAATACCACATATGACTATGTAATAAAATATCAGTAAACACACAGTGTGTGTGTGTGTTGGGTGAGAATGTGTTGTTTTTTCCTTTTCTCTTGTTTACTTTAATGACTGAAAGCAGTCCAGAATATAAATTAGTAAATTTAGCAGCATTATGCTTTTATTAAGAAATAAAATGATACTAACGTTCTGTGGGAGTGGAAGCATTTATGTATTATCAAATTTGTAGTTAAGTGGACTTACAGGTGGCCCAAGTGGTAAAGAATTGGCCTGCAAATACAGGAGGCACAGGCAGGAGACAGGGGTTCAGTCCCTGGGTCGGAAAGATCCCCTGGAGAAGGAAATGGCAGTGCTCCAGTATTCTTGCCTAGGAAATCCCAAGGACAGAGGAGCCTGGCAGGCTACAGTCCTTGGGGTAGCAAAGAGTCAGTGGCGACTGAATACGCACACACATAGTTAAGTGATGTTTATTCTTTTCTAAGACACCATTGGGCCTGTTGAAATTGAAAAGTGTTTTTTTCATTGCCTTTTAAAGGGCTGTATGCCAAGTTCAGAACTCTAGAAAGTCTAAAGAATGCTTAACTGGCATTTTCAAGGTTGACAGTTAACACAGAACTCAAGGACACTTCACCTTGCTTTGTTCGATCTGTTACAGAGAATGTTAGTGACGTTACCCATCATGTTTGCTAGATGGCGCTAGAGTTCATATCTCTTATCTAGATTTCACATACCTCTGTCTAAATATCTTATTTGGAGAGCAGTCCCTTACTTTTAGAGTCATTATTGTCGAATTTAAAATCATATTACCTTTAAGTGTTAAAGTGTTATTTATTAAGTGTCCACAGAGTGTTACTTTGTCTAATGTCATTTGAGATGTCATTTTCCTCTAGTTCGTACTTGAAAAGATTTGACAACACAATATAAAAATATTTTCTTTGAATATTTATTTTTAGAACACAGAAGACTGAACATGTCCAGAAGGAGATTTTACAGAAAGAAAATTCTTAGTGAAAATTGAAGTTTCGATACGTATCTATACTTGAAAATTGAATATGCAAATTGAGTAATTTCATGCTTATTTTAAATTTTAGAAACATTTTTGCTGCAATTATTTCAATGTTTTAGTTGAAGGGTCTCTATGAAGGATTCCTTTATAGCTCAGTCGGTACTAAATCTGCTTGCAATGCAGAAAGCCGGAGTTCGATTCCTGGGTGGGAAAGATCCCCTGGAGAAGGAAATGGCAACCCACTCCAGTATTCTTGCCTGGAGAATTCCATGGACGGAGGAGCCTGTCGGGCTACAGTCCACGGGGTCACACGACTTAGCAACTAAACCACCGCCATGACCTGTATGTGCACAGAAACATAGTCTCTACTGACTAAGAGAGGAATTTGAAATGAAGAAAAAAATTACCTATAAGATATAGTTTTTACTTAATGGTCATAAATAAGAGAATGTCACATTTTCAAAGAAGTAATAGCTTGTATTTGTTATTTTATTCATTTGTTTCAGTTTAAGGTCGTATTACAAATAATGCCTATGTGTGCATATAAAAAAAGTCCTCCTACCTGTGTGTTCTGCTTTTCCTCATTTAGATTGACATTGTAAAGATTTTTACTATTAGCAGTTTGATGTTTATTCCTCAATAAATTTTTCTAACATGAAACATAAATATATTTTCATATTTGTAGATTATCTCCATATATCTTTGTATGTTATCTTCTGATTTGTCTATAATACAGGTGAAATCTTTGTATACCCAAAGATCTAATTACATGAAAAAAAAAAACCAGTCTGGAATCCAAGAAAATAATTAAAATAACATGAATCATATTCCAGTCTTGCATAAAACTATCCAAAGGGGAGAGCATTCCCCAAGAATCACAGAATTTCTTTCAAAAATGCCTTCCCCCCACTTATGGTCAATGTTGTTCATACCCATAGAAATACTTTGAAGATTCACTCCTTTCTCATTCCAAACTTTCTAAATTCTCTACCCAATTCAGTCCAGAACAACCCTCTTGTCTTCTCTTTTTATCTCTCTCTGGTGTAGTTCTTTATCATGTATCTCTCTCCAGTGTAGTTCTTTATCAGTCAATCATTTTTCTCTTTCTTCAATATATCGTCATTACTGTTGTTTCAGTCCAGAATCATGTTCGACTTTTTGGAACCCCATGGACTGTAGCCCATCAGGCTTCTCTGTCCATGAGATTTCCCAGGCAAGAATACTGGAGTGGGTTGCATTTCCTTCTCCAGGGGATGTTCCTGACCCAGGAATCAAACCCACATCTCCTGCACTGGCAGGTGGATTCTTTACCACTGAGTAACCTGGGAAGCCCAGCCTTCAAAACCTAGATTCTGCAAGACAAAGTAGGAATATGAAGCTGACTGAGCAAATAAGTAAGCTTTATTCTTTGTGATCAAGATGGAGAGGGAAGAAAATGGTAAATATTATAGCATCTTTGCTTTTTATCCCTCTAAACACACACACACACAGACACACACACACATATATACTTGCATATGCAGATTCCCTTTCCCTTTTTTAGTCACATAAATGGAAGATCATGCTGTATATATTGTTCTGTGTATTGTTTTATCTACTCAACAATTTATCATGGACATTTTTTATATCCATACACACATCTACTTCTTCAGAAAAACTACACACAATTTATAGTATTCCATGCATTGACGAGTATGGCTGTACTTTATATTCCTTGCATTGATGAGTATATATGTACTTTATACACAACTATTTCCCTACTGATGTTTGGAAATTTCTAATTTTATAGTATTCAGTTCAGTTCGGTGCAGTCACACAATTGTGTCCAACTCTTGATGACCCCATGAACCGCAGCACACCAGGCCTCCCTGTTCATCACCAACTCCCAGAGTCCACCCAAACCCATGTCCATTGAGTCAGTGATGCCATCCAGCCATCTCATTCTCTGTTGTCCCCTTCTCCTCCTGCCCCTAATCCCTCCCAGCATCAGAGTCTTTTCCAATGAGTCAGCTCTTTGTGTCAGGTGGCCAAAGTATTGGAGTTTCAGCTTCAACATCAGTCGTACCAGTGAACACCCAGGACTGATCTCCTTTAGGATGGACTGGTTGGATCTCCTTGCAGTCCAAGGGACTCTCAAGAGTCTTCTCCAACACCACAGTTCAAAAGCATCAATTCTTTGGCTCTCAGCCTTCTTCACAGTCCAACTCTCACATCCATACATGACCACTGGAAAAACCATACCCTTGACTAGACAGACCTTTGTGGACAAAGTAATGTCTCTGCTTTTTAATATGCTGTCTAGGTTGATCATAACTTTCCTTCCAAGGAGTAAGCATCTTTTAATTTCATGGCTGCAATCACCATCTTCAGTGATTTTGGAGCCCAGAAAAATAAAGTCAGGCACTGTTTCCACTCTTTCGCCATCTGTTTGCCATGAAGTGATGGGACCATATGCCATGATCTTAGTTTTCTGAATGTTGAACTTTAAGCCAAATTTTTCACTCTCTTCTTTTACTTTCATCAAGAGGCTCTTTAGTTCCTCTTCACTTTCTGCCATAAGGGTGGTGTCATCTGCATAACTGAGGTTATTGATATTTCTCCTGGCAATTTTGATTTCAGCTTGTGCTTCATCCCTCCCAGCATTTCTCATGATGTACTCTGCGTATAATAAGCACTTAAATAAGCAGGGTGACAATATACAGCCTTGACGAACTCCTTTTCCTGTTTGGAACCAGTCTGTTTTCCCATGTCCAGTTCTAACTGTTGCTTCCTAACCTGAATACAGGTTTCTCAAAAGGCAGGTCAGATGGTCTGGTATTCCCATCTCTTTCAGAA
This sequence comes from Bos indicus, assembly GCF_029378745.1. Lineage (NCBI taxonomy): Eukaryota > Metazoa > Chordata > Mammalia > Artiodactyla > Bovidae > Bos > Bos indicus. The sequence goes on along the minus strand of NC_091762.1, from coordinate 42,244,647 downwards.
TTTTCCACAGTTTATTGTGATCCACACTATCAAAGGCTTTGGCATAGTCAATAAAGCAGAAATAGATATTTTTCTGGAACTCTCTTGCTTTTTTGATGATCCATCGGATGTTGGCAATTTGATCTCTGTTCCTCTGCCTTTACTAAAACCAGCTTGAACATCAGGAAGTTCATGGTTCACATATTGTTGAATCCTGGCTTGGAGAATTTTGAGCATTACTTTGCTAGCGTGTGAGATGAGTGCAATTGTATGGTAGTTTGAGCATTCTTTGGCATTGCCTTTCTTTGGGATTAGAATGAAAACTGACCTTTTCCAGTTCTGTGGCCACTGCTGAGTTTTCCAAATTTGCTGGCATATCGAGTGCAGCACTTTCACAGCATCATCTTTCAGGATTTGAAATAGCTCAACTGGAATTCCATCACCTCCACTAGCTTTGTTCATAGTGATGCTTTCTAAAGCCCACTTGACTTCATATTCCAGGATGTCTGGCTCTAGGTCAGTGATCACACCATCATGATTATCTTGGTGGTGAAGGTCTTTTTTGTACAGTTCTTCTGTGTATTCTTGCCACCTCTTCTTAATATTTTCTGCTTCTGTTAGGTCCATACCATTTCTGTCCTTTATCGAGCCCATCTTTGCATGAAATGTTCCCTTGGTATCTCTAATTTTCTTGAAGAGATCTCTAGTCTTCCCCATTCTGTTGTTTTCCTCTATTTCTTTGCATTTATCACTGAGGAAGACTTTCTTTTCTCTTCTTGCTATTCTTTGGAACTCTGCATTCAAATGGGTATATCTTTCCTTTTCTCCTTTGCTTTTCACTTCCCTTCTTTTCACAGCTATTTGTAATATTTATTTATAAATGTTATAACTTATATATAATTTATAAATTTTTATAAATATATTTATATTATAATATAATAATAAATATTAAAATAATAGTTATAGTATTATTCAACTAGTGAGAATGCTGTGATAAATACATTTGTGTATTTCTGAAGACACCTAGAATTGGAGTACCTTGTGTGTAAATTATAAATTTAATTTGTAATACCTTATTATTTTTCTAAAAGGTCCTACTAATTTTTGAGCCCATCAATAATGCATGAGCATGTCATTTTCCTATTATCTTGCAAATATGACTAGTATCAATCTTTAATATTTTCCAATCTGAATATTAAAATTATGTTATTCAGTTCAGTTCAGTTCAGTCGCTCAGTCGTGTCCTACTCTTTGCAACCCCATGAATCGCAGCATGCCAGGCCTCCCTGTCCATCACCAACTCCCAGAGTTCACTCAGACTCACGTCCATTGAGTCAGTGATGCCATCCAGCCATCTCATCCTCTGTCATCCTCTTCTCCTCCTGCCCCCAATCCCTCCCAGCATCAGAGGCTTTTCCAATGAGTCAACTCTTCGCATGAGGTGGCCAAAGTACTGGAGTTTCAGCTTTAGCATCATTCCTTCCAAAGAAATCCCAGGGCTGATCTCCTTCAGAATGGACTGGTTGGATCTCCTGGCAGTCTAAGGGACTCTCAAGAGTCTTCTCCAACACCACAGTTCAAAAGCATCAATTCTTTGGCACTCAGCTTATTAAATATCTTTTTAAATAAAATTTAGGAATGTACATTGTTTATAAAGTATAAGCATAAATCTATCTTTTAAAAAACAGCAATTATTTTTCAGTTGTTCTTGTTCTGAGATTCCTGTCAGTCAAATGTTAATCTTCTGGACTGATTCTTACACAGGCCAGATTTTGCTGTGATAAATTTCTATTGTGCAGTTCTAGTGCTTAACCCAACAACTGTTTGTCTCATACTCATGTTCAAAGTGAATTAAGTGAGATTACTTCTGTTCCATATGGCTACACAGGTACTCAACTGATGGAGGCATGACCACCTGCTGCAAGGCTTGTTATCAAATAGAGAAGACAGTGGAGAATTTTCTCTGCCTCAGCCTGGTCATTTGTGCTCACCTCTCATTGGAAATAACTAGTCACATGACCTTGCCTAGTCCCAAGGATGCTGGGAAATATAGTGGAATATTTGATGACTGTAACTACCTTTGCCAAAAATCTCTCATTTTTTCTCTCTAGCTTTTCAACTCACATTTTGTTTTATTTATTATAGTATAGTCATAACTTAATCTTTCAGTCTTTAAAATTAAATTTTGCTGTCACATTTTTAGTTTCTAAGAGTTCTTGACTTTTTTTTTTTGTTAAGTATATTTTTCCTTCTGGTTTCATTAATTCAATATATATTCTTGTTTCTCAGAAGATATTAATTTAAGTTTTAAGTTTTCTTTTTGCCACTAACCAACCTCTTGCCTGGAAAATCCCATGGACGGAGGAGCCTGGTAGGCTGCAGTCCATGGGGTCGCTAAGAGTCGGACACGAATGAGCGACTTCACTTTCACTTTTCACTTTCATGCATCGGAGAAGGAAATGGCAACCCACTCCAGTGTTCTTGCCTGGAGAATCCCAGGGACGAGGGAGCCTGATGGGCTGCCGTCTATGGGGTCGCAGAGAGTCGGAAATGACTGAAGCGACTTAGCAGCAGCAGCAGCAACACATTGCTGTTCCTTCTTCAGATTTCCCTTTTCTGTTTTCTTGGAGACTTTCCTAAAGTGTCTAGTGATCCTTGACTTTTTTTTTTTTTTTTGTATTTATGACACTAGAAAGATGATTAAAACCTTTTTATGCAGCTGGGTGGGAGGGGTGGTGAAGAGGCTTGTCAAAAGATATATAGAGTGGTCAGATATAGGATGTGTGTGGGAATCACTGAATATTAAATATCTATATTTATGTGTTTTTTTTCTCTTGGAATACTCAGTTCCTCCTGAAGAGATTCCTCTAATCTCTGAGTATTACCTGCTGCCTGATTCTGGTAAACAATTGAGGGAAAGGAGTGTGGGAACTTACCATCTAGTACATACAGATGGTCTTAGCCTCCCTTTTCTCAGTCCGGGACTGTGGCACGTTGGCAAACTTGCCACCAGAATTCATGCTTCCACATCCATTGTATGTGGAGTTATTGGGAGCAGCTTCTCAGCCAGAGCCTACGTAGTCCATCCTCGAATATATCTAGGTGTCTCCAGGTGCCTAGTCCCTACATCTTTGCAAGAGAAATGCTTTACACTCTTTCTTTTTCTCAACTGGTTGTAATAGGAGTAAACTTTAGGCAAAACTTTGGATTTACATTTTGAAGATAGTGGGTTCTCTGTTTGGATGCCTAGCTGACTCTGTAGATGTATTTACTAGTTTCCTATCACGGCTAAAACAAATTACCACAAACTTAATGGCTTAAGACAGCACAGATTTATTATCTATTGTTCTGAAGATCAGAAGTATAAAATAGGTTAGGAGGGTTGTGTTCCTTTTAGAGGCTCTAGAGGAGAATCTGTTTACTTGCATTTTCCAGGTTTTGAAAGTGACTGGAATTCCTTGGCTCTCATTATTCTGACCTCTGGTTCTACAGTCACATCTCCTCTCACTCTGACCCTCCTGCTCCCTTATATAAAGACCCTTGTGATTACATTGGCCCACCTGGATATTGATGATAATCTCTCCATTTCAAGCTCCTTAATTAATATCATCTGCAAAGTTCCTTTTTCCATGTAAGGTTTGGGGGATCAGGACATGGACATGTTTGGTAGGTCTAATTCTGCCTAGAACAGAACAAGACTGTCCCTTACACCTCTTTATGTACAACTGCTCTTATATGAGTAAGAAAATCTCCAAATATCTATCATGTAAAAGCAATGAAATATGCTATACCTATTAGTATAAAGTTTACTAATACAGAATTGAAATGGGGTTATGCCATAAGAAAAACCTAAAATAGTGACATTGAGTTGAAGGTTAAATAGTGAATGGTGAGAAAATGTGCACAAGAGGCTATAAAAATGGGCTTAAGATTTTATAAAACTCTTGTTTGTGATAACATGAAAGGCAGACAGACCAAGTTCTTACTGAATCATCATGACATTAGTGAAAAGTCTGGGAAGAGCAAGAATATTGGTATGCATGGATTACTTTGTTGTTGTTCAGTTGATAAGTCATGTTAGACTCTTTCAGAGAAGGCAATGGCAACCCACTCCAGTGTTCTTGCCTGGAGAATCCCAGGGACGAGGGAGCCTGGTGGGCTGCCGTCTATGGGGTCGCACAGAGTTGGACATGACTAAAGCGACTTAGCAGCAGTAGCAGTAGTAGCAGTTTGACTCTTTGCAACCTCATGGACTATAGTACACCAGGCTCCTTAATTGCTATGATGCACTTAGAAAGGTATTTTAAAAGAAAGAAATTTGTTCTGTGCAAGCAGAATTAGAGAGATGAGAGAAAGTTCAGAAATTTGTCACATTACAAAGTTGGAGGAACAAACTATTAGATACCAAACTTTAGGAAATTAAGTAACAAAAAGTTTTGAATGGGGAAAAAAAAAAAAACAAAAAACCCTATTAAGAGTTTACAGTTATAAAAAGACTCTTCCCAGCAGCAGAAACCACATTAAGGATAATTACCTTTCCTTTCCTTTCAAGATATTATTTCAGAAGACCTCAAGGCAAATTCCAAGTTGGAAGAGAAAGAGGAATAGTCTAGAGAAGCAACAAGTATGGAGGACTTGGATACACAACTTTGGGGATGTTTATGGGCACTAGGAATTGATTGGAAGCAAATAGATCAGAAGGCTACTAAGATTTTTAGAGAACTGTGTAATTTAAGAAACTGTGAACTTGACCTACAGCAAGCATGTGATGGTAAAAATAACCACTAAAATTGCAAGATTGTACTCTAATCAGAAACTGATGCTCACAGTGCTCATAGTGCATAGTCCCTAGAAGGTTTGTTTGTATCCACTTTCCTTTGCACACATGGTACTAGTTCCAGTTAGTTTCCTGGGTAAGAAGATTCAACCCACTAAGCCGCTTTTCATATGGCTAAAAAAATTACAACAGGCAAGAGAGCCACAAATCTGAAATCTTAAATTCCATTATATCTAAAATGGTAGATTTTTCTCCCTGATGAAATTACACTTGGGGATCTTTCAGAGGAGCTAGACTTTGTTACAGAACTTTTATCGAATTAGAGCTTGGAAAAGAGGTGGAGGACAGATGGCATGTCCTCAGAGGCTGTCTCACCTTTTCAGATCCTATAAGAAAGGTATGCCAATTAGCACAGCTCTAAGCACTTTTTGCTTTAGATTTACCTGATGGTCTCTGTATGTTAAATTTTATTACCTGGCATAGCACCATTCCTGATGAGTGGTGCTAAAACATAGCCATGTTATATAACAATCATGTGAGGCATTGTGGCCAAATGATCGGCGGTTGGTTCCAAATGACTAGGATTGGACTTGTGTCACAAAAGATTATTGACTATCCCAGCAAATTTTGTAGAGATCTTTTGTCTCGGTAATCTTATAACTGCCTTCAGAACGGTCCCTGATATTACACAAGGTCCATTTTGGCACTTTGCACACATGTCCATTTGGCGTCAATTTCTCTTCTCAGGAAAAAGATGTTATTTAGATAATTAAACACAAGAAGTAGAAAAATTGGGTCCCAATTTGCATTCAACATTGAAAGAGAATTTTGGAAAGATTTTTTATGCCTCCAGACTTCTTCAGTTTATACTTTACAACCCATCCCCACACCCACCCCCCTTGCCAAATGTAGATAATGCTTCATGCAATGGTTCAATGTATGTTAAGAGAGAGCTATACAATGCCACTGAGGTTGTAGAACTTACAGGAGAGGCTTCTTGGCATCTGGAGGTAGAATATACCATTTTAGGGGAAGAAGAATGTTAGTGGCAGAAGAAGAAGAATGTAAGTACAACATTCTGCTTACATTCCTATAGACCTCTTCAGGGTCTTTTATATTACTGAAAGTACTAGGGAACAAAGACATAATGAAATTGGATAATTTGGCTTATATTTCCATATCTGATTTTGAGGATTCTTTGGCTTGGAATGGGATATATATATATATATATATATATATATATATATATATATTTTATCTCTTTGAGTTTTTAATTTTTTTAATATAAATTTATTTATTTTAATTGGAGGCTAATTACTTTACAATATTGTATTGATTTTGCCATACATCAATATGAATCCGCCATGGGTGTACACTTTTCTTGGTTCCTGTGTTATGCATGGGCTATAAATAATGATTACTATTTTTCAGTTAGTATTTAGTTTTATTTTTCAGTGCTCGGATATATGGTTTTCAGAATCTTAAATGCTGCAGAGAGATCACTGGTTTATGAAATGATCCACATAATGAATTTTCCACAAAAAATAAGAAAATCTGATGCTTTCTAGTACTGGAATGACTACCATCAGAAACTCTGCTGCTGCTGCTGCTAAGTCGCTTCAGTCGTGTCCGACTCTGTGCGACCCCATAGACGGCAGCCCACCAGGGTCCCCTGTCCCTGGGATTCTCCAGGCAAGAACACTGGAGTGGGTTGCCATGTCCTTCTCCAATGCATGAAAGTGAAAAGTGAAAGTGAAGTCGCTCAGTCATGTCCGACTCCTAGGGACCCCATGGACTGCAGCCCGCCAGGCCCCTCCGTCCATGAGATTTTCCAGGCAAGAGTGCTGGAGTGGGTTGCCATTGCCTTCTCCATCAGAAACTCTACACACTATCAAACCACATCATCCAACATTTCAGAACTGGATTAATACAATGCCCAGATGATAATGCCCTGCCCTTCATATTAGGAGGAATACTGGCCTAAAACTGGGTTATATTAGTTCTCTGTTACTGTGTAACTTTATTGTCACAAGTATAAAAGCTGAAAACAAAATATATTTACTATCTCACAGAGTTTGGGGGTAAGAAATCTAGTAATGGCATAGTCGAGTTCTCTGTTTTAGGATCTTACAACACTGTGGTCAAGGTTTCAGATGGGACTAAAGTCTCATCTGAGGTTCCACTGAGATAGGATCCCATTCTAAGTGCACATGATTCCTGGCAGCATTCAGTTCCTTGTGTGTAGTTGGAATGAAGACCTAAGTCTCTTACCTTCTGTCAGCTCACTCCCTGGTCATTGACAAGTGAGCCTTTTCAGTATGAGTGCCTGCTTCCTTAAAGCCAACAAGGAAGAAAATATATAGAGAGGACTATTATATCACACAATCACTTGCATCCCATCACCTTTGTATCTTAATTTGCTTAGTCAAGTCCCTACTTGACTGGGCCACAGAGTGCACTGGTATTTGATTAAGCATTAATTCTGGGTTTGTCTATATGGGTTTCTCTGGATGAAAGTAATAGTTGAGTAAAGCAGATTGCTCTCCCTCATGTGGGTGGGCCTCATCTAATCCATTGAAGGTCTCAATAGAAAAAAAATATGGCTCTTCTGGGTCTGAATTTCTCAGTTTTTATTATCATTAAGCCAATTCATTATAAGATATATATGCCTGAGTTATAGGAATTGGAGAAGATGACAAAAGCCAAAATACTTAGTGGTCTCAGCTAATCTCTTTACATCTTTCCCAGGAAATGACTCAATTTTGAGTGCCAAATTTGGTTCATTCATGGCCTAGAAAATTACAAACAAACACCAAGAAATCTCAAGACACCAGTAACTTGTGGTCATTTTAAAGATATGTTTACAATTTTTTTTGGTACTCTTCACTTAAAGAAGAGAAGTCTGATTTCTTCCCCTTGAATGTGGCCTAGACTTAGTGACTTGCTTCTATTAATAACAAATAGAATGCAGCAAAAGTAATGGTATATCACTTCTGAAACCAGTTATTAAAAGACTGCAGCTTCCATCGTATGACTCAGGAAACTCAAACAGGCGCTCTGTATCAATCTAGAGGGGTGGGTTGGGGCGAGCTGGGAGGGAGGTTCAAAAGGGAGGGAATATTTGTATCAGTTCAGTTCAGTTCAGTTCAGTCACTCAGTCGTGTTCGACTCTTTGTGACCCCATGAATCACAGCATGCCAGGCCTCCCTGTCCATCACCAACTCCCGGAGTTCACTCAGACTCACGTCCATCGAGTCAGTGATGCCATCCAGCCATCTCATCCTCTGTCATCCCCTTCTCCTCCTGCCCCCAATCCCTCCCAGCATCAGAGGCTTTTCCAATGAGTCAACTCTTCGCATGAGGTGGCCAAAGTACTGGAGTTTTTCAGCTTTAGCATCATTCCTTCCAAAGAAATCCCAGGGCTGATCTCCTTCAGAATGGACTGGTTGGATCTCCTTGCAGTCCAAGGGACTCTCAAGAGTCTTCCAACACCACAGTTCAAAAGCATCAATTCTTTGGTGCTCAGCCTTCTTCACAGTCCAACTCTCACATCCATATATGACCACTGGAAAAACCATAGCCTTGACTAGACAGACCTTAGTTGGCAAAGTAATGTCTCTGCTTTTGAATATGCTATCTAGGTTGGTCATAATTTTTCTTCCAAGGAGTAAGCATCTTTTAATTTCATGGCTGCAATCACCATCTGCAGTGATTTTGGACCCCCCCAAAATAAAGTCTGACACTGTTTCCACTGTTTCCCCATCTATTTCCCATGAAGTGATGGGACCAGATGCCATGATCTTCGTTTTCTGAATGTTGAGCTTTAAGCCAACTTTTTCACTGTCCACTTTTGTATACCTATGGCTGATTCATGTTGAGGTTTGACAGAAAACAACAAAATTCTGTAAAGCAATTATCCTTCAATAAGAACATAAAAAAAAGACTGCAGCTTCCATCCTGGGTCTCTTTCCTTTTCTCTTTCATCACTCACTGTAGGGGAAACCAGATGCCATGTTGGTTGAGCAACCGCAAAGGAATGCCCACACAGTGAGCTGACATGTGAAAATGTCTTTGCGACCCCAGTGGACTGCAGCATGCCAGGCCTCCCTGTGCATCACCAACTCCTGGAGTTTGTTCAAACTCATGTCCATCAAGTCAGTGATGCCATCCAACCATCTCATCCTCTGTCATCTGCCGGGAGCCAGCACGGGAGTTCCCACCCATTACAAGGTCATGCGGGAGAGCCCTGATGGGCAAGGCGAGTCAGGGCTTGAGGGTCCCCCTGGATCTGCCTGAGCATCTATCCCAAAACCAGAATCTGTCTATTTTACTATTCTATGACTCTTACCAACTCCTCTGACATTGCTGCTGCTGCTGCTAAGTCGCTTCAGTCGTGTCTGACTCTGTGCGACCCCATAGACGGCAGCCCACCAGGCTCCCCTGTCCCTGGGATTCTCCAGGCAAGAACAGTGGAGTGGGTTGCCATGTCCTTCTCCAATGCATGAAAGGGAAAAATGAAAGTGAAGTCACTCAGTCGTGTCCAACTCTTCACAACCCCACAGTCTGCAGCCTACCAGGCACCTCCGTCCATGGGATTTTCCAGGCAAGAGTACTGGAGTGGGGTGCCATTGCCTTCTCCAAATGGGGGGCTATCCCTGACCACCTTTCTCTGAAGAAAATCAACGTGGAGCTCTAGTTAACAAGTCTCCTGGGCATAATAGGAGTGTTTCAATTCCCTCTGATGACTTTCTAGCTTGCCTGACAGGTTTGTTCAGATTCCTGCAGCTACGCATGTGATTGTTCACAGCCTTCCAACCATGAGAGGCACAGGAAGCTTAAGATATTATAATAATGCAGAGCTTCTCAGAGAGTTAAAATTGTTAGAATAGAACTAGTAGAGGATTTCTTTGTTGAGCTAATGCTTGCTTCCAAGTTTCCATATCCCTTACCTACTGTGTCCCTGGGAGTGTATTGATTAATATAGTTGGTATATAGAAATGTAAGTTGTAGCTTTAATGTTTGTAACCTTGGACCCTTGAGTTAATTCTTTTTTTGTTATAACCCACCACACTTTTGCCCTATAGGAATGCAACTTTATCTAATGCTTTCAGAGAATGGTGCCAAACTTTAGAATAATCATCTTTAGAGAAAAATAAGTTTTCTGAAGAAAGGGTCATAAAATGTTAACAGGCCTCCTGGCCAGAAGATGATGTAAATCACCTAAAGCTTTTGCATACGATAAGTTTGCAGAAAGAAAGCCTGGCTTTGATAAGGATCAAGGACTGCTGACCTTGCATGACTCTACCCGCCCCGCCCCCATTATCCTCTATGCACAACTTAAGGTATAAAAACTACTTTGGAAAATAAAGTGTGGGCCTTGCTCACTGAAGCTTGATCTCCCCATGTCTTTCTTTCTCTTTCCTTTTCCTTTTCAGGCTGATTCCCTGGAGTGCAGGGGCCCTCTGTGTTCGCTTTCCTGCCTGGGCTTCTAAGACCCACTCAAGAAGGTGCCTAAGGTGGGGCACCTTCAGCTATTTGAGAGGGTGCCTGCAGCCTATGTGAACAGAGCAAGTCCCGTGCTGGGGCTTTATTGGCTTTCTGCATAAACCAAGGAATATCAGCCTCTTTTCTCTCCTCTATTTTCTTAACTGCAAAATTCTTTCCTTATCTCTTTCTCTATTTCTCTCAGTTGCCAATGTTGTCCTCCTGAGGGAATCCCTGGATCCAACCGGGGCTGGACCCCGGTAGTCATCCCCTTCTGCTGCCTTCAATCTTTCCCAGCATCCGGGTCTTTTCCAATGAGTCAGTTCTTTGCATCTGATAGCTAATAATCATAGTTATTATTTCATTGTGTTTTTCCAGAAGCCCTGCTAAATAGGTATTGCCAGAACTTCACCCTAGAAATGAGCTACCATTATTCATCATTGATTAAATATACTGAATATGAGTACTGAGGACTGACTTTGACCTGGTAGATGGAGGTAAAAGTTACTGGTTGGTTTCAGCTGGATTCTGTTCTAACTGGTTTGTGCCCATTCTATATATGTTAAAATGTTTTGACTACCACTCTTGTTCCAAGTATACTTGGATAAAATAATTTCAGTTTGAATGAGTCCATGGAGATGATGTATTTCACAGGTTTTCAATAGTGTTCCTCACCTCTCAAGGTTTCACAGTAGAGGTGCTGGAAGAGGTGGTGGTAACCACAAAGGTGAAGTGGGAGGTGAAAGAGAAGGTTGTATAGAAGGAATGCTCTATCCAGTGTTGACTTGAGCCACTATGATTTCTGAGCTTTTGAATATTGGTTCTTAGTAGGCATTCACATGAAATAAGGGTTTTATTACTAAAAAATTGAAAACCACTTATGTATAGCAACTATTCCATCTTGCAAATTGAGAAATTGAAGCTTACAAAGGTTAAGTGACTGTGAGAAAATTACACAGTTATTATATCATTAGGTAGAAGCAAAATTTTGATATGAATTCAGGTTTTTGAATCTCAAGCTTTTTCTCTTTTAGGTGCTCCGTCCTTGATGCATACAAAGCATAGGATAAAGAGCTACTTTAGCTCAATATAAACATGACAATATTATCTTAATATATTTTTCTATGAATATGCATGCACATTTAAAAATTATTTCTAGCCCAACTTCTTCCGAGAAGAATTTGAAGTTGCTTGCCAAAACAAATTCGGAATTTCAGGGAGCGAAAGTGAGGTGGAACTAGATTTGCAAAATACTTATACTAAGGTCTGGATGGCTGTGGAGTGTGTTAGTCACTCAGTCATGTCCAACTCTTTGTGACCCTATGGACAATAGCTCACCAAACTCCTCTGTCCATGGAATTCTCCAGGCAAGAAAACTGGAGTGAGTAGTCATTCCCTTCTCCAGGGGATCTTCCTGACCCAGGGATCAAACCAGAGTCTCCTTCTGCTTTGTAGGCAGATACTTTACCATTTGAGCCACCAGTGGAGGTGGGCTATAACTGGATGGGAGCTTGGTACAGATCAGTGCAGAGGAAATACAGCATAGAGTTTCTGGTATCTCGAAAATGTATGAAATTGAAAGCTGGGGGTGGGAGGGGAACACTAAAAGAAATCTGGACAAACAGAAGTAGCGGCTCCAGACTGCCTGTCAGCTATACTGTTCTTGATGTGCATATGAGGCTTACTTCTTTCCCTTTGCTCTAATGTACTCAGACTCCAAGTGCTTGAACATGATGTGGAGAGTTAAAATAGCGGAGTGCCTCAACTTTCAAAGTGCCTTGCATCTGTCAGTTTAGGAGGAGACCACAGTGAGTGTATGTGCCTGCACACACTTTTATTAAAGATATGCTCCCAATCACATCCACTTGGCAAGATCACAAGTACATAATAGCTACAAACTATAAAGAAAAAATAAAAGAGAACTTAACCAGTTGCTTTTAAAGATAAATAAGACCTCTGAAGCCACTATAAGTATTCGTTTACACATTCTTTGAGTGTGCACTTTAGCTTTTCTTCTGAGTCTCTATTTACTCACGCCTACACAAAGATGAGTATTGCAGTTGTACGTGACACAAACATTGGAAATCTGTGTTTACATTTGTGTTTCCAACTGAATATGCTAATACATTTTAATCAGCAGTGATGTTGCTTTATATCAATGTTTTGTGCCAAGTATAGCCTCAGTGATAATGTTGTGATAACCAAATTTTTCTCCACATCAAAACTTGGAGACTATCCCAGTTTTTTGAACAGCCATTTGATTCCAAACTATGATGAAATCCTTTACTTTCTTCAGGATTATTTCTTTCTTTTCAGGAAACACTAAATATCTCCTTTGTTTCATTAAGGGGTTGGTGGGGGGGGTTGGTGCTTGGAACAAATTTACTCTTGCAGCAGTCATGAGGTTTTGGTAAACCAGATGAGCTCATCAGCTTGCAAGGAGAACCTGCAGGAGGAAGTTCCAAGGTTGGTGATGCTGTTGGAAGAAACATCTGTGGCTGACCTGGAGTGTTATTTTGGGATATTCAGTCCAGCATCACACTGCCTAGGAAAACAAGAATGCAACAGCAGTTGAATACCATGGAGATGGGAAATGACAGGCTTTTAGTCATGAATTTACAAAAAATTTTTTTCTAACCTAATAATCTAGTTAAAGGAGGTACCCCAGATTTGGTGAGCTTCTGACCTTAGGCAAAAGAGATACTCCATAGATAAAATATTACACTCAGAGCACAAATACCCTTCTCCTCTAAAAAGAAAAATAAAATGTAAGAATAGCAATCTTGAACTGCAAACTTCCTTTTAGAAACAGAAGTATTTCTTATTCTTTGTGTAGGTTCAAAATTGGTGGGTACTTCTTTTTTCCCCCAGTGAGTCTATGAGAACCCTGTTGTTTTTTTTTGACAGAAACATGACATACTTTTAAAAGAATACAGTCATCTGGAAAACAATTTACACTTTGCATTTTCACCTTGCTAAATTGTATTCAGATTCTCTTTAGTGCTGCTCCTCTCACAAGACATGAAGCATTTTGGTTCTTAAACACTTATGAGTGGTACACTGCTTGAGATGTACAAATAGCTTTCATTAGTGCTAATGGGAGTTATACTTCTGAACCAGGAGAGAATAGAGCCTGAAGATTTTAAACTGTCCTTCATGCAAATCTCCCAGATGGAATAAATTATGAGGGATGCTTAGAAGGCAGAGGTCTAAATATCCCCTAAAGCCATAGTTTAATGGCCGAGTAGCAGAAGTGGAGTCACAGTAATGGCTTTGGGGCTAATGCCATGCTAAGTAGCTGATATTGACTCTTGAAAATTCTTATTGGATTAGTACTGCACTCGAATTCCATTAGTTTTCAAAGGACCCGAGAGATAGTTCTCTATCTTGAATAGTCCACTAAAACGGGTTCAATTTGGTTCAGCTTTCAAGGCCATTTGTTTTAAATTCTGTAGATTTCTAATCAGCAAGCCCTATAACAAGAAGATCTTTATTTTTATTTCAGAATAATCTTTTCTAAAAATATTGTTTCCTGAATCTTTCTTTTTGAGGAGCACACATTTTACTTTCTTGTTTTTCAAATGTTTACATTTTATTTTTGCTTAGAGAAATATTAACTACCTTTCAGAGATCACTGGGATTGTTTCTTATCTTGGTCATTTGTGACAGTCTCTGTATCTTCTTGTTTTAACGTTTGTTGTATTTCACTTGAGAATTTTTGCTTTGAGAATTATTCCCCTACCCCCACTTAAGTAACTGGAAAACTGAAGGAATTGCTATTAACTTAACAGGCCATCTCCTTTCTTTTGTTTCCTGTGAGAGCATTATTTTCACTAGAAAAATTCATCCACCTTCAAGTGGAAATTAAACATTATATATTACTATTAGAAGTAGAAATGGGTAGAGCAAAAAGGTAATGAGGGGAAGGTAAGATGCCAACAAGTCAAGATGGGGTGACTATAAAAGACCAATCAGCTGGTGAATTGACTGTGGTTCAGATCACCTTTGAATCCTTCACTGTCCAAGTAGTCAGTGGACTTGAAGAAGTATTGATATATCAGTCAAACAAAAGAAATTGAAGTAGATAACCCAGATCCACAGTTTATAAATGTATAATGGGCAGTGCTATTTTCTAGAGTGGGGTGGTGGTGTGTGCTATTCCAGACACCTTTTCACCTCTGGAATTACTATTCCCAGAAGCCAAATGAATAATCAGAAAGTAGTTCAGTAAGCACGTAATCAGTGCAGAGGAAGCTAGAATAATTTTAAGGCATTATTTCATCCAGGCCAGGTAGACCCAATGAATCTTACCTGCTCTCTAACAGGGTAACCTATCTGGGGAGGTTACATGCTCCATATTTCCTGTCTGGAAATGGCTGCTAATCTCTGGAATTTTTTTTTTTTTTTTTTAATCTGACCGTCTTCCTTTAGTTCATTTAGTCCTTCTTTAGACATGGTACAATTTAACCAAAATGACTCTTGCTTGCCCAATTGAAATCACTTTGATTTCAGTTTTGAGCTTTCCTAAATTCTTCACATCTATTAGTTACAACCATCATATATGCATTTTTCTAGTTCAGAAGACACATTCATTTTCTTCAGTTTTAGGTTCCTGGGTAGAGAATGCCTCACTGTTAATCATTATATATTGCCACAAATCTGCATCATGATACTATAATAATATTTTTGAGTGTTTGTGGTGTGCTGGATACTGGGCTGGTATTGTATGAAATCCTAAGAATACTCTCTTTTTATAGGTGAGAAAATTGAGAATCAGAAAGGCTCAGACACTTGCCCCAAATCTCACAAGTGAACAGCAGTGGGAGTCCAGCCAGGTCTCTGGCTCTTTTCACTGTGCTCTCAGCCGCATATATTTTGTTTTTGATGTTTTGTTTGAAAATTGCTAAAATAGAAAGTGGCATTAAAGGCAGGGGAAGACTACTTTACTGTGTGCCTTATAGTTCTTTCTTGGGAAACTTATGTCATCGAGTCCATCAACCCTGTGTTCATTTAAACTGTGGCATTGGATTTGGTTAGTATCCACATCTAAAATCATCAAAAATGAAGTGGAAAAGCCATGAAAAGACATGGAGGAAAATAAACTGTGTATTTCTAAGTGAAAGAGGTCAGTCTGGAAAGTCTACAATCCAAATGATTCCAACTATATGACATTCTAGAAAAAGTAAATTATGGAGAAAATAAAACATGTGGTTTCCAGGACTTGTGTGGGGGAAGGGGTGAACAAGCAGAGCACAGGTTTCTAGGGCAGTAAAACTTATCTGTACAATAATGTAATGATGTGCGTGCTCAGTTGTGTCCAACTCTTTGCAACCCCGTGGACTGTAGCCCACCAGGCGCCTCTGTCCATGGAATTTTCCAGCCAAGAATACTGAAGTGAGTTGCCATTTCCTTATCCAGGGAATCTTCCCAACCCAGGAATCAAGTCCACATCTCTGCATCTCCTGCATTGGCAGATAGTTTCTTTACCTGGGAAGCCCTCAGTATGACAGATGAATGTTATTATACATTTGCTAAAAACCATAGAATGTGCAATACCAAGAGTGACCCTAATGTAAACAATGGACTTTGGATAATAAGGATGTGGCAATGAAGATTCATCAGTTGTAACATATGTACCTCTGGTGAAGGATGCTGATAATGGAAGAGGTTCTCTGTATATGTGTATATGGGAACAGGAAGTATATGGGAACTCTCTGTACCTTCTGCTGAGTTTTGCTGTAAATCTAAAATCCTTCTAGGGCTCCCCTTGTGGCTCAGCTGATAAAGAATCTGCCTACAATGTGGGAGACCTGGGTTCAATCCCTGGGTTGGGAAGATCCCCTGGAGAAAGGAAAGGCTACTCACTCCAGTATTCTGGCCTGGAGAATTCCATTGACTGTATAGTCCATGGGGTCGCAAAGAATCGGACACGACTGAGTGACTTTCATTTTCACTTTAAAATCCTTATAAATATAAAACCTATTTTTAAAAAATTCAGTGGAAAATAGCAAGAAGAAGTGTGTTTTCCTTGGAAATGACACCTGCTCCCTCTTTGGAGTAGGTGCGATATGTCCCATCATACAATAATTCTACCCTCAAAAGCCTCCTTCTTCTTCAACTTATCCATCCGCATCCATTATTCTTTCAAAGCCTTAAGAAAGCAAAGCATATTTTTTGTGTTTATGTGCGTTGATCTGCTATTATGGAAAAGAAAGGCAATATGATTACCATTTAGGCTGAGAAAGAAAAGAATCATTCTGGTTTCTCCCCTTTCTCCATTTCAAGGCTTCCTTGGTGGAGTATGGGATAGTGAGGAGGAGGTGGAGAGGCAAGTAGGATAAAAATGAAATTCCTGCAAAACATGTGAAGAGTTGCATCCTTGACATCTGATATTTTTCTACATCATAGCACCTATTATTTTTTCATAACATTAATCATTGCAAAATATAACTACAGGGAAGGTGCTTTTTACTTTAACCCCCAAATAATTCAGTCCCAGGATTTAAAGGCTCTGCATGACATTTTATACGTCAAAGATCACAGCTCCCAAAATCCATCAAATCAGACAACTCACCCTGTTACTGGAAAGAAACATTCAAATATGTGAGCAAGCCTAGCAGCCTCTCATGCCTTTTAAGAATATAAATGGATAATTCTTCACATGCACACTGCTGAAATTAAATGAGCAGCATGAGATGGTGAATAGCAAAATACTGACGTGAAATACTCTGAGTGCCTGCTCCTTGCACAGTGGGGAGCTGGAGACTCCATGGGAGGTAGAAAGAAAAAAAAGGCTAAGCTATCTAGGTGGTGTTCTCTGGTTGGTGTGGGAGAGGGGAGGTGGGCGTCTCTGACAGTTGGGCTGCAAGTTGAAGAGGATGGGAGTGGGAGGAACAAGCAAGTATGACTGCAGGCTACTTCATTTGCATATGGTCCACAAGCTGGCTCCCTGTCAATCCACCACCCACTCTCCCCTCCTCATCCTGGGTGGGTGTTCTTTTTGGACATGATCTGTCAGCCACTGGACATTAAAAAGTTGATCTGCTCAGACAGAATTTGTTCCAATGATATATGGCAACCACAAAGGGAAAAAAGTGCCAAGGATGAAGCACTAGAGACTTTTCTTTATTGAGAATATTTCAGTATTCTTATTAGAATGAAACTGACCTCTCAGGTCAAGATAGATTAAAGCAGGGCTCTGGAATTTAAATGTGTGTCATAGAATTTACATATCCAATCTCTTTTAACTAATCATTTGCTGGTATTTTGTTAAAGCTAGTTTCTGAGAGCTTTTGCTGAACAATGGGAGTCACCAGGAATGCTTTCTCCCTCCCTCTGTCAGACTGTTTTAACTTTGTATAACATGGTTTCTTAAAAGCTTGATAAGAAGAGCTTAGGAAATTAAAAAAAAAAACAAACAAACTGTTCAAACAGGATTTAATTAAACAGCTACCAACATCTGCATTCCATGAGAAGTACTTAGAAAAATTTCTTTCTCTGTGTTATTTGTTTTTGGTGGAATGAGCGAAGACGAAACATGCTAAATAAATATGGTGTTCATGATGGTGAACTGTTTGTTGAAAGGTTAATGGCTGTGCAAATGTTTAGTAGAGAGCTGTCAACATTTTCACTTGTGGAAAGAAGACCACACATTCAGACATTTTTGAAACACGGTTTTTATCATTTACTCAGGATATGTAAGCAGGCAGAAAAGAGGGAACGTTCACAAGTCAGAAGCCACGTGACTGTTCATCTCAGTTTCGAATGTATCAGTTTTACAAATCCTCCTTTGAATACAATCCAGGAGCAACACCACCCTTTCCAGGAGTTGTTTTGGGATCCCTTGAAGACGGATAGCCTATACTCACAAATATACAAATTTACATTACACTTTGAGAAGCAATTCAAGCATATATTTTGAAAATAGGGGGAATAAGCATAGGTAAATTATAAATCTACTCTGAAACACAGATAAACATTTGAAAACAAGAGCAGTCACACTGAATAGGTAAGATATTCTTAATCAGATATGCATTGGATGAGAATGCGATTCACAGCATTCATCTAGAAGCATAAAGGGGCTAAAACATTGAGGTTGTAAATCATTAAGGCTAACTTTTATTAGTTGAGTTTTAACTTTCAAGATATACAGTATAAGGAGGGGTGTGCTTGTGAGTGAAGTGAAGTGAAGTCGCTCAGTCGTGTCCGACTCTTTGCAACCTCATGGACTGCAGCCCACCAGGCTCCTCCATCCATGGAATTTTCTAGGCAAGAATACTGGAGTGTGTTGCCATTAAATCACTACACTGAACATTTTTTATGCTGGCATAATTTAACTTTATAATTTAAAATAATTTTGTTTAGTTTTCTCCATTGTTTAGATCAGTATATGAGAATTACTGCATTTATTTTAAATGGTGGCATGAGACTTTCAGGGGGTCTGTTCCTTGCCACACATCTGGCTGGTTCCAGAAAGAGATAGACTTTAAGAGAAGCTATGGGTAGAACAGGCTTGGGTGTTCTTTGGAAGGAATGGAGCTAAAGCTTAAACTCCAGTACTTTGGCCACCTCATGCGAAGAGTTGACTCATTGGAAAAGACTCTAATGCTGGGAGGGATTGGGGGCAGGAGGAGAAGGGGATGACAGAGGATGAGATGGCTGGATGGCATCACCGACTTGATGGATGTGAGTTTGAGTGAACTCCGGGAGATGGTGATGGACAGGGAGGCCTGGCATGCTGCAATTCATGGGGTCGCAAAGAGTTGGACACGACTGAGTGACTGAACTGAACTGAACTGAACCGATGGGTAGAAACTCCATTCTCTTGTCTCAATTATTGCTGCTAAGTCGCTTCAGTCATGTCTGACTCTGTGTGACCCCATAGATAGCCCACCAGGCTCCCCCGTCCCTGGGATTCTCCAGGCAAGAACACTGGAGAGGGTTGCCATTTCCTTCTCCAATGCATGAAGGTTAAAAGTGAAAGTGAAGTCTCTCAGTCATGTCCGACTCTTTCCGACCCCATGGACTGCAACCTACCAGGCTCCTCGGTCCATGGGATTTTCCAGGCAAGAGTACTGGAGTGGGGTGCCATCGCCTTCTCTGTCTCAATTATTCAATTATTGTCTCAATTATTAGATAAGCCCTATTGTAATATCAGGCTTCCCTAGTGGCTTGGTGGTAAAGAATTTGCCTGCAATGCAGAAGACAAGACACAGGTTTGACCCCTGGATGGGGAAGATAGATTCCCTAGAGAAGAAAATGGCAACCTACTCTAGTATTCTTGCCTGGGAAATCGCATGGACCGAGGAGCCTGGTGGGCTACAGTCCGTGGGGTTACAAAAGAATCTGACATGACTTAGAGACTAAACAACAACAACATTGTAATATCATTCTTTACTATTTATGATGGGCTAAGTGCTTGTTGCCTGAGTAAAGAGACGGAAATGTGAGCATAACGTTGTTGCACTGAAAGCCTTTCTTCAATGCATTTAGATAAGAACTGGCATCTTCAAACACTGATTTAATATTTATGAAGAGTTAGATGTCCAGATGGTGGCACTAGTGAGAAACAATTGGGCACATCCCTGGCTGAGAATATTGATTATCTTTTCTGAAACTAGAGAGAACTTAATGACTCAGATGTGGCAGATACATGAAGGCATCTAAACAAATGAGAGACATTTTTCATAGACTGATAACTTGAAAGTCAGTTGAAGGAGGCTACATCTCCCCTAACCCTATACTGTCTCCTTGATTCATTGGACCAACATGACTATTTTAAAATACAACATTGTGGAGATATTTTCTGAGATTTTTGAGAGAGGAGGAAGGCATGAACATAGAATTAGTCAGGCCAGATTAGATTTCTGGAGTGATGAATGCAGTTTAACTCAATATTGTCAAACATTCAGTCTGATTACACTTGTGTATGTGTGTGTGAGTGTTTTGAAGGAAAATGCTGGTCAGTATATCTCCCAATGGGAATTAAGCAGTGAGTAAAAACTACAAAGGTGACAGTTATGTATAATTGTGTTAACTATCTATTGCAATGTAACACAACTGCTCCTAAATTAAGAGGCTTTCAGTTCAGTTCAGTTGCTCAGTCATATCCAACTCTTTGTGACCCTATGAACCTCAGCATGCCAGGCCTCCCTGTCCATCACCAACTCCTGGAGTCCACCCAAACCCATGTCCATTGAGTCGGTGATGCCATCCAACCATATCATCCTCTGTCATCCGCTTCTCCTCCTGCCCTCAATCTTTCGCAGCATCAGGGTCTTTTCTAACGAGTCAGCTCTTCGCATCAGGTGGCCAAAGTACTGGAGTTTCAGCTTCAACATCAGTCCTTCCAATGAACAGTCAGGCCTCATCTCCTTTAAGATGGACTGGTTGGATCTCCTTGCAGTCCAAGGGACTCTCAAGAGTCTTCTCCAACACCGCAGTTCAAACGCATCTATTCTTCGGCACTCAGCTTTCTTCACAGTCCAACTCTCACATCCATACATGACTACTGGAAAATAAGAGGCTTTAAAACAGGCTAAATATTTATTGTCTGTCACTATTTCTGGAAGTTAGGCATTTCAGAACAGCATGGTTGGACTGTTCTTGTTTGAAGGCTCCCACAGTAGTCAGATGTCAGCTGGGGCTACAATGATCTGAAGGCTTGACTGAAGCTGGAGGATCCTCCATCAATAGCTTCTGTGGCTGGCAAGTTGGAGTGGACTGTTGGTGGGACATCTCAGTCCTCTGTCTGCAGGTCTCTCCATAGGGCTGACTGAATGTCCTTATGATATGATGGCTGGCTTCTAGCAAAATGAGCCATCAAAAAACTCCAAAGCTTCAATATAGGTTATCCTTGGGAGTTACATACAGTCATGTTTGCCATATATTAGTTATTACATAGACCAACACAGATTCAACATAAAAGACTAACACAGCATGAATACAAGGAGGTGAAGGTCGCTGGGGGCCGCTGGGGGCCATTTTGGAGTCTGGCTACCACAGTCTATTGAGAAAATTTCCTTTTTTAGAAAATAATTGGAATAGAGCATGGTTTCACTGGAATCCTTGTGAATACCTGTCATCAGATTGTGATGTTGATTCAGGATATTATATGAAGAAGCACTGATGGAAGGAAGGAGTGGATTGTGTTTACCCTGTGTGATAATTGTGCTGGAATTTCTATCAGATAGTGGAAGGGAAGACACTCCCCTGTTGTATTGTCACATTAAAAAAGCAAAACCAAATATAAGCAAACAAAATAAAAACTAGAATGTTCCTTGAATGTCTAAAAAAACTTCATCAACTTTTGAGACCAATGTGAAAAACCGGTCTTATTTTGAGAAATAACTATTTCCTACCTTAAAAGAGAAAGGAAGAAATATGTAGTCTGTGAATGTTCAGAAGCATGGCAGAAATGATTGCCAAGCAGTTTTCTTCTTTCTGCCAAATGTCTCAGCCATTGAACTGTACTCTTCATTTGAGTTTATTATTATGTTTATTTGAGCTAAGACTATTATAGTATTTTTGAAACTGTCATGTTTTGCCAAATGGAGACATTTGTTTCTCCACACTGGTTGATTAGTATTTGGGGCTGGTATCATGCTTGACTGACTTGTATTCCAGTGTGTACTGACAAACTGGCCTGATCTTGGATGATGGAGAGTTGGGCGGGGAGTAGTGAGTAGGTGTCTAGGTGTCAATCCAACATTGCCAGCTCCCAGCTCCAAAGTTCTTACTCTAAGTCTTCATTTACCATCCATTTCAACTTTTTCTGCTCCCTTGGCACATGCTTGACATCTAGATCAATTTGGTGATCAAAGTCATTCTGACCAAGAAGAATATCTGACCAAAGTAAGTCTTACAAGGGATTCTAGACATTGTAATTGATTGATGGCTAATCTAGGGCTGTGAAACTATAGCACTGAAAATCATTTCTAATGTGTGAGAACCTCAGAAATGCTTTAAGAGAACTCTGCAAGTTGTATTGATTCATGCCTCAGTAGCAAAGCCAAGCATCACAGCATTTCCTTTCTTTCTGGATCTGTACTCTGTTATTAAACACCCACATTTGAAAATATCCTTTGTCTCGTAATCTACTCATATTCTTGAGGTATCACCTGTTGTGGCATAGATGAGTGTTGCCATCCTAATGTCTATGTCCTCTTCTTGGAACTCCCAATTTTTTCTGGGTACATGGTTGGATGGAAAAAGGACTACATTTGCAAATAGGTATGGTCATATGTTCCAAATAGGAAAAGGAGTATGTCAAGGCTGTATATTGTCACCCTGCTTATTTAACTTATATGCAGAGTACATCATGAGAAATGCTGCACTGGAGGAAGCACAAGCTGGAATCAAGATTGCTGGGAGAAATATCAATAACCTCAGATATGCAGATGACACCACCCTTATGGCAGAAAGTGAAGAGGAACTAAAAAGCCTCTTGATGAAAGTGAAAGAGGAGAGTGAAAAAGTTGGCTTAAAGCTCAACATTCAGAAAACGAAGATCGTGGCATCTGGTCCCATCACTTCATGGCAAATAGATGGGGAAACAGTGGAAACAGTGTTAGACTTTATTCTTTTGGGCTCCAAAATCACTGCAGATGGTGATTGCAGCCATGACATTAAAAGACGCTTACTCCTTGGAAGGAAAGTTATGACTAACCTAGATAGCATATTAAAAAGCAGAGACATTGCTTTGCCAACAAAGGTCCATCTAGTCAAGGCTATGGTTTTTCCAGTGGTCATGTATGGATGTGAGAGTTGGACTGTGAAGAAGGCTGAGCGCTGAAAAATTGATGCTTTTGAACTGTGGTGTTGGAGAAGACTCTTGAGAGTCCCTTGGACTGCAAGGCTATCCAACCAGTCCATTCTGAAGGAGATCAGCCCTGGGATTTCTTTGGAAGGAATAATGCTGAAGCTGAAGCTCCAGTACTTTGGCCACCTCATGCAAAGAGTTGACTCATTGGAAAAGACTCTGATGCTGGGAGGGATTGGGGCAGGAGGAGAAGCGGACGACAGAGGATGAGATGGCTGGATGGCATCACTGACTCGATGGACGTGAGTCTGAGTGAACTCCGGGAGTTGGTGATGGACAGGGAGGCCTGGCGTGCTGCAATTCATGGGGTTGCAAAGAGTCGGACACGACTGAGCGACTGATCTGATCTGATCTGATGGTTTTTCCATTAGTCATGTATGGATGAAAGTTGAACTTTAAAGAAAACTGAGTGCTGAAGAATTGATGCTTTTGAACTGTGGTGTTGGAGAATCTCTTCAGAGTCCTTTGGACAGCAAGGAGATCCAACCAGTCCATCCTATAGGAAATCAGTCCTGAATATTCATTGGAAGGACTGATGATTAAGCTGAAACTCCAATACTTTGGCCATCTGATGGGAAAATCTGACTCATTAGAAAAGACCCTGATGCTGGGAAAGATTGAGGGTGGGAGGGGCAGGGGATGATAGAGGATAAGATGGTTGGATGGCATCTCCGACTCAATGGACAGTTTGAGTAAACTCTGGGAGTTGGTGATGGACAGGGAGGCCTGGCATGATGCAGTCCACAGGATCCCAAAGAGTTGGACACAACTGAGCGATTGAAGTGAACTGAACCTCTTCTCTCTACTTTCTGTCTATTCTTTAGAACTCAGACATGATGGTTAGAACACCATGTGGACCAAGGATAAGTAAACATGTTGTAGAACTGAAAGCAGTCCAAGTTCCAGGTGATAATGAGACCACCACATCAGCTTTTGTTTGCCTATGGGAAGGAAACGTCTATTTGTTGAAAGAAAATTCTAATTTCTTTTGGTTGAGAGCCTCATTGTTGGATCTTTATGAAGTCTTGAATAGGAAAATGGTACCAATGTGCTGATAACATATGTCATTTGTTGTCCCTTTGTAAACTATGAGGAATCAAGTATGGGACATTTCATGTGATCGTCAGGGATAAGTTGCTTTTGTAGCATCGTGGAGGAAAATCACAGCACCTCGATGCAGTCTTCTACACAGATGCTCTAGAGCTGTCACTTCTGCTGATAAAGCAGTTAATTCTGCGGATTCCCTGTTGGTTCTGGTGCACATTCCTGGGCAATTTATCATGGGACACCTTCTGGTTTTTTCCTAAACCAAAATGAGGAACACTAATTTAAACTTTTACAAGTCATTAAGGTTGTCACATATGTAAAGTCATCGAAAGTTTTTACAGCAGCTAATTTATGGCATTATGATTTAAGTGATTAAATACTAATTTTTCATATTAGAAGACAACAGATATGAGAAATTCAGGGGTCTTTATGTGGTCAAATGAGTCCAAACTTTTTGCAGACAAAAGAAGGTAAATAGACTTGGAAATAAATATGCAAAACACGAAACCTATAATTATTTGACTCATAGGCTTTAATCCTCTTCAAATCAAAGTGCATGTTTAATATGGATGTTTCAATAGTACTACATCTTTTAAAGTGAAATCTTCCATTGTTTGATTAAAGAATTTCATTTGTGTTCACTGTGTCTATTTTCTGTAAGGTAATTATGAAATACTTATTATGTATGACACAGAGTTATGCTCTATGATGGAGTAAGCACAAATGTCTCAAAGAGAGAAAACAGCATGAAAATGTTTTAGTGAGCATGAGATTATCGTTGTAGATATGCCATTAGTCACTGAAGACTTGAAGGCAATGTACTGAAATTTTCATGATCATTTTTAAGTGATGTATAGGATATTTCGTGAATCTTTAGGATCATTTGTTAGCTTCAATAGATGCTTGGGAAAAGTCTGTGTTTTGCAAAGTCATGGATATTATTTAATTATGTTTTTATCACTAGACACTGAAAATACAGTTTGTCTTTTTAAAAAATCTTATTGATGTATAGCTGATTTACAATGTTTTGTTAGTTTCAGCTGTACAGCAAAGTGATTCAGTTATACATATATTCATTCTTTCTCAGAGTCTTTTCTCTCGTAGGTTATCAAAGAATATTGAATAGAGTTTCTATGTCTATGCGTCTGCTTCTGTTTTATAAATAAGTTCATTTATATTGTATTTTAGATTTCACATGTAAGTAATCATATATTTGTCTTTCTCTTTTTGACTTAACTTCACTTAGTATGAGATTCTCTAGGTCCATCCATGATGCTGCAAATGACATTATTTCTTTCTTTTTATGGCTGGGTAGTATTCCATTCCATTCTATTTATATTCCATATAAATATATATATTTATCACATCTTCCTTATCCATTCATCTGTCAGTGGACATTTAAGTTGCTTCCATGTCTTGGCCATTGTAAACAGTGCTGCTATGGACATTGAGGTTCATATATCTTTTTGAACTATTCTGTGGATATATGCTCAGAAGTAGGATTGCTGAATCAATGGTAACCCTGTTTTTACTTTTGTAAGGAACCTCTATACTGTTTTCCATAGTGGCTGCACCAATTTATATTACCACTAACAATATAGGAGGGTTCCCTTTTCTCCACACCCTCCCTAGTGTTTATAATTTGTAAAGTTTTTAATGATGGCCATTCTGACTGGTGTGAGGTGATATTTCATTATAGTTTTGATTTGCATTTCTCTAATAATTAGCAATGTTGAGTATCTTTTCATGTGCCTGTGGACCATCTGTATGTCTTCTTTAAAGAGATGTCTATTTAGGTCTTCTGGCCATTTTTTGATTGAGTTGTTTGTTTCTTTTTTGTTATTGAGTTGTATGAGCTTTTATAAATTTTGGAAATTAAGACTTTGTTGGTCTCATTGTTTGCAAAAATTATCTCCCAGTCCATAGGTTGTTTTTTCATTCTGTTTATGTTTTCCTTTTCTATGCAAATTCTTATAAGTTTGATTAGGTTTCAGTTGTTGACTTCTGGTTTTATTTCTATTGCCTTGGGAGACTGACCTAAGAAAACATTGTTATGATTTATGTCAGAGAATGTTTTGCCTGTGTTCTCTTCTAGGAGTTTTATGGGAGAAAATTTTCATTGTTTTTCAAATAAGTTTTCTGCTTGGCTTATGTGATTTTTTTTAATGCATTTTCAAGAGAGCAGTTGCTTGAGAATGCTGATGCTGAAGGTAATAATAATGCCAATCACAAGTCAGGCATTTTATATGTTTTAAAATAAAATTCATAATGATTAAAGGACAATTTTCATACTGCTTATTTTGCTAATGAAAAAACTAAGACAGAGATATTTAAGTTAATAGAGGGGTTCAGAACAGACCTCCCCAAGATGTTCCACTTGGGCATGAAGATTATTTTTTTGTTTGTTTGTTTTTTCTTCTTTTTTATTTTTCAAATGTGAAAGTATTTATAGGAGACACATTTATAGGAAACTTGGAAAATACAGAACAAAATTACATATAGTTCTAGTACGTATTACAATTATTTTTTAAGTAGGTAAATTAAGATTTTTGGTTAGAGTTTCAAAATCACACTCTCAAAAACCATCAGAATGAATATACAGAAAAGGAGATAACACATTTATAGGAGACTTGGAAAATACAGAACAAAATTACATATAGTTCTAGTACGTATTACAATTATTTTTTAAGTAGGTAAATTAAGATTTTTGGTTAGAGTTTCAAAATCACACTCTCAAAAACCATCAGAATGAATATACAGAAAAGTAGAAGAATATAGTAGACCTGAAAAGCCCTTTGAGCCAATTCAACATAATTAAAATATACAGTTTTCACACAGTTTTCACACAGCATCGGTATACAAATTCTATTCAAGTTCCCATGGACTATAAACCAGGAAACATAGGACTATATCCAGGGACATAAAACAAGGTGCAAAAATTTCATGTCTAGAGGTATGGAAATTATAGGGTCTGTTCTCATCATTGTGGAATTATATTAGAAGTCAATTTCAAAAGATACTCAAAAATAAGCCACATATTTTCAAGTACAATGTGACACTCACTGAGAGAGATCTTTGACTTAGCCACTGAAAGCCTCACTAAGGTTGAAAAACTGAAAAAACATACAGGGTGATTGCAGAGATGAAAGCATTTAAATGAGAAATTAATATAAAAATAAGAAATTAATATCAAAGATACTTAAAAAAACCCATATATTTGGAAATTAAAAGTTCACTTTTAAATGATGGGTGTTTGTAAGAAGACATAAAAAGAGAAATAAGGAAATATTTGTAACAGAATAAAAATTAAAAGAGAATTTATTAGAATTTGTTGCATGCAACTGAAGCTTCTTAAGTGCAACTAAATACAATGTGGACTCTTGAATATATGAAAACAAATAATGGACACCATCAGAAAATTTTGTGAAATTTGAACAAAATCTGTACTTTAGTTAATAATACTGTATCACATGTTAACGTGTCTTTTTTTTTTTTTTTTAACAACATAGTATTTCTTTATATGCTCAGAATTGAAGCTTGAATTTCAAGGTCACTCTTTGTGACCCCATGAATTTCAAGCTTCATTCAATATTTTAGAAATCACTATAAAAATAAGATAATGAGCTTTCTAGACTTTTAACAGTAATAGTAGATGCCAGAATAAATGGAACTCTATCAACATTTTGAGTGAATATAGATTAGAAACCTAGCATTCTATTCATATTTAGTCAAACCGGACCAAAATGTTATAATGTTTATACATATACAAAAGCTATTCTACTATACTCTATAGAGACTTAAGAAAGAACAATAAAAAATGAGATGGAGAGTTTGCAAAAATAAACTAAATGAAATGAATGTACTGAGTGAAAGAGAAAATGTTAAATTAGATAAAAGTAAAAGGTCATTATGTAGTCCAGTTGTTTTTTAAACATGGCTGTTTATTAGAATCACATCTGGAGCTTTAGAGAAAAAAACAATACTGGGGCATTTTTATTTTTAAAAATTCCAAGATAACTTTAATGTGTATCTGGATCTTAAGAAGTGATTAGAGGTTTTTCTATTAAATGTTAGTTTTGGTGATATAGAATTCTATTATTTTCTGTTGGCCAGTCATGATGCAATGGTGTTAAAATGACTAACAGTTACAAAATCACAACAATAAAAGATGTTTATCAGTTTTCACAATCAATAGCCATACAAAAAATAAAAGATAATTACAATTGCAAGCCCTCATGGAAACAGGATTAACCTAACAATATAAAATTAGTTCAGTTCAGTTCAGTTCAGTCACTCAGTCAGGTCTGACTCTTAGTGACCCCATGAATTGCAGCACGCCAGGCCTCCCTGTCCATCACCAACTCCCGGAGTTCACTCAGACTCATGTCCATCGAGTCAGTGATGCCATCCAGCCATCTCATCCTCTGTCGTCCTATTCTCCTCCCGCCCCCAATCTCTCCCAGCATCAGAGTCTTTTCCAATGAGTCAACTCTTCGCATGAGGTGACCAAAGAACTGGAGTTTCAGCTTTAGCATCATTCCTTCCAAAGAACACCCAGGACTGATCTCCTTTAGAATGGACTGGTTGGATCTCCTTGCATTCAATATAAAATATTGACATGCAATTTGGGAGGTTAAGTAGAGTGATGTGGTAAGTAGAAGTGCATATATGCACATGTTTTCATTCACCCAGCCAGTCTATGTCTTTTGATTGACACTTTTAAGTCATTTACATTTAAGATAGTTATTGATATGTGTGATCCTGTTACCATTTTCTTATATATTTCACGTTTTTTTTAATGTAGGTTTTTTTCTCTTTTCTTGTGTTTGTTGCCCAGAGAAGTTCTTTCAGCATTTTTATAAGGCTGGTTTGGCAGCGAAGAATTCTCTAAACTTATGCTTGTCTGGAAAGATTTTGATTTCTCTGTCAGATCTGAATGAGAGACTTGCTGGGTAGAGTATTCTTGGTTGTAGGGTCTTCATTTTCATCACTTCAAATACATCATGCTATTCCCTTCTGGCTTGTAGAGTTTGTGTTGAGAAATCAACTGATAACTTTGTATGTTATTTATCATTTTCCCTTGTTTTTAATATTTTATTTGTTTAATTTGTGTTGGCTTGATTACTGTATATCTCAGTGTGTTCCTCATTAAGTTCCTGGGACTCTCTGCACCTCCTGAACTTGGTTGACTATTTTCTTTTCCATATTAGGGGAGTTTTCAACTATTACCTCTTTGAATAATTTTTCAAGTCCTTTCTTTCTGTCTCTCTCCTCTTTCTGGGACCCCTATAATGGAAGGTTGGAGTGTTTAATGTTATCCCAGAGGTCTCTTAGACTATTTTTTCATTATTTTTTCTATAATTTGTTTTGTGGCAGTGATTTCCACCATTTTGCCTTCCAGGTTACTTATCTGTTCTTTTGCCTCAGTTATTCTGCTATTGAGTCTTTCTAGTGTGCTGTTCACCTCTAATTTTTTTTTTTTTTTTTTCTGTAGTTCTCTAGGTCTTTGGTAAACATTTCTTGCATCTTCTTCATTCTTTTCCCAAGATCCTGGATCATTTTCACTATCATTATTCTGAATTCTTTTTCTGGAAGGCTGCCTATCTCCACTACATTTAGTTGTTTTTCTGGGGTTTTATCTTGTTCCTTTATCTGGGACATAACCCTCTACATTTTCATTTTGATTAACTTTCTGTAATGTGATTTTCATTCTGGTGGGCTACAGGATTATAGTTCTTCTTGCTTCTTCTGTTTGCCCTCTGATGGAGAAGGCTAAGAGGCTTGTGTAAGCTTCTTAATGGGAGGGACTGGCATGGGAAAAACTAGGTCTTGCTCTAGTGGGCAGAGTCATGCTCAGTTAAACTTTAATCTGATTGTCTGTTGATGGCTGGGGTTGTGCTCCCTCCCTGTTGGTTGTTTGAGGGCTTATGCCAAGGGGTATCTCCCAGAACTGCTGCTGTCAGTGACCCTGTCCTCACAGGAAGCCACTGCTAACCCGCACCTCACCAAGAGACCCTCCAACACTAGCAGGTAGGTCTGGTTCAATCCCCTGTGGGGTCACTGTTCCTTTCCTTTGTGTCCTGGTGCATGAAAGATATTGTTTTTGCCCTCCAAGAGTGGAGTCTCTGTTTCTCCCAGTCCTAGAAGTCCTTCAGTCAAATCCCTGTGGCCTTCAAAACCAGATTCCTTGGGGATTCTTAGTCCCTTTGTCAGATCCCCAGTCTGGAAAAACTGATGTATGGCTCAGAACCTTCACAACAATGGGAGAACTTCTTTGGTATTATTTTTCTCAAGTTTGTGGCTTGCCTATCCGGTGGGTATGGGATTTGGTTTTATCATTATTTCTCCCCTCCTACTATCTCATTGTGGCTTCTCCTTTGTCTTTTGATGTAGGGTATCTCTTTTTGGTGGGTTACAATGTCCTGCTATCAATGGTTGTTCAACAACTAGTTGTGATTTTGGTGCTCCTACAGGTGGAGATGAGTGCACATCCTTCTACTCGACCATCTTGAACAAATCTCCCCTCAGGCATGAAGATTATTTTGAGCTAAAGGCAATGGAGACCCTATGGATTCAAGGGAAACTACTAGCTTTCTGTTAACTACCTAGAAGAATTTACACTGGAGGGGTTCCTCGTGAAAAGAGTTATTGTCAGAGATTAAATTTTATCTAATTGGCCCCATCTGTATGGTAGGGCAAACATATAATAACCAAACATATGTCCTTCTTCTTATCATCCTGTGAATGACCCTTCTGTCCTTAGAAGCCCCAGCTTCCCATCCCATTTCTTAGCTCAAGACTATATAAACACCCCATTTTACCTTTCTGTCTCTGAACCTCTCATGTACATGGGATTCCTGCACATATGAAATTGAATTTGATTTTCTCCTGTTAATCTATCTTACATGAATTAATTAGACCAGTCAAAAGAACAAGAAGAAAGGGAAGAGAAAAGGAAAAATTTCCCCTTCCTTACATTAACTTCTTAAAGTCACAATACTGATTAGTGGAAAAACTTGGTTTGAACTCAAGTCTGTCAGAAAAAAATTGTGCTGATTCCACTTCATGGTACTATTTTCCACTGATACTAGACTTTCATTTCTTGCAGTACATTTAAAGCAATTGGGCTACTACAATGGCCATTGCTTCATTTTTAGTTGGTTGAAGTATTTCAACACCTTGTTGTAGAGCCCAGTTGTTTTACTATTTAATGTCAGACAGTGTGCAATAATAATGTAAGTGAAGTTACCTAAGAATAAAACATTTAAACCAGCATTATGACCACATTTTAAAGTCACATTCATGATCTCTTTTTCCTAAAGAAGCATGTTTGTTCTTAAAGGTAACAAGCTAAAATGTGGATTTCTAAAATGCTAAGGATATATAAAAATTTTGGAATTTGTTTCTAGGAATTTCTGATGAGAATATTTTAGGGAGTCTCAATTAAGAGGAGAGGATGAAAATTCTAGTCAATTGATACGACTCTGAATGGATGGGTTAAAATACCACATAATAATAGATGGTTATTGGGATGGTTTGAAGTGTATGAACCAGTCTGTGAAGCAGAGTGTTCAAGTGGTGTTGAGACAGCAGGTATTGCTTTTGGCTTGCACATTTAAAGCTTTCTGCCTAATTTGAAGACTGTTAAAGGGAAAACCTGGTGGAACTTTAGAATGGCATTCCTTTAGAATACTCAGAAGTAGTTGTGTGTTCTTCAAGCCAGTCATGTGTTCTTCAAGGTATGATTCAGGCTGGCTTAGAGATATTTCCCTTTTTCTTGCCCCATTGCTGTTAGAATGTGATCTATTTTGAGTTCTGATTCCTACTCATCTTGTGTGAAACATGTCAACTACAAATTGGCACTTACCAAAAGCTCTGCCAATGACTGAATAACAAAGGCATTTGCTGTCTGCCTCTACAGAGATTGAACCCCATGCTGCTATAGCTGTTGACCTTCAACAATCCCTGAGGGAATTCAGGGTGGAGTGAGGCACTCTGTGCTCCAGTGAATCTGGTGGGATAGGTCTATAGATAGTTGGATGTTTTTAGGAACACATTTTGTGATCTCAATCCTTGCATCTCCTCATATCTAGCACTAAATCCCTTCATGGTGACATCAGATCCTCATGACTAACAAAATCCTTTTGTAAATTGAGTACTTCATGGTATTGAACTCCCCCTTCACCAAAACCTTAAAGGACAAACATTTTTTTCCCTCTACATTCCTTAGTCTTAGTCATATAAAACAGTTGTTTTTTTTCATTAATCCTGGAACTGATGGTTAAACAACAAACAAATCAGTTTAAACTCTGTAGTACGGATTAGAGGAGAGTGAAAGAGGAGAGTGAAAAAGCTGGCTTAAAATTCAACATTCAGAAAATGAAGATCATGGCATCTGGTCCCATCACTTCATGGCAAATAGATGGGGAAGCAATGGAAACAGTGACAGACTTTGTTTTGGGGGGACTCCAAAATCATTGCAGATGGTGACCACAGCCTTGAAATTAAAAAACGCTTGCTCCTTGGAAGAGAAAGTTATGACCAACCTAGACAGCATATTAAAAAGCAGAGACGTTGGACCAACAAAGGTCCATATAGTCAAAACTATGGTTTTTCCAGTAGTCATGTATGGATGTGAGAGTTGAATTATAAAGAAAGCTGAGCGCTGAGCGGTGGTGTTGGCGAAGACTCTTGAGAGTCCCTTGGACTGCAAGGAGATACAACTAGTTCATCCTAAAGGAGATCAATCCTGAATATTCATTGGAAGGACTGATGTTGGAGCTGAAACTCCAATACTTTGGCCACCTGATGTGAAGAGATGACTCCTTGGAAAAGACCCTGATGCTGGGAAAGATTGAAGATGGGAGGAGCAGGGGATGACAGAGAATGAGACGTTGGATGGCATCACCAACTCAATGGACATGAGTTTGAGTAAACCCCAGGAGTTGCTGATGGACAGGGAAGCCTGATGTGCTGCAGTCCATGGAGTCTCAAAGAGTTAGACAAGACTGAGCAACTGAATTGAACTGAACTGAACTAGAGGTTATATAACAACTATGTTTCCTGCTTGAGGACAGTTTCTACTTCCTGAAAACCTTCAGCTAATCCTGATATCTTAGAATGTATATTATGGAAGTGGGTCTGGTAGGATCCTTCTTCTGTTAAATTCTAATCCTATTATTGTGGTCCACACAGTCAAAGGCTTTGGCATAGTCAATAAAGCAGAAATAGATGTTTTTCTAGAACTCTCTTGATTTTCCATGATCCAGCAAATGTTGGAAATTTGGTCTCTGGTTCTGCTGCCTTTTCTAAAACCAGCTTGAACAACTGGAAGTTCACAGTTTACATATTGCTGAAACCTGGCTTGGAGAATTTTGAGCATTACTTTACTAGCGTGTGAGATGAGTGCTATTGTGCGGTAGTTTGAGCATTCTTTGGCATTGCCTTTCTTTGGGATTGGAATGAAAACTGAACTTTTCCAGTCCTGTGGCCATTGCTGAGTTTTCCAAATTTGCTGGCATATTGAGTGTAGCACTTTCACAGCATCATCTTTCAGGATGTGAAAGAGCTCAACTGGAATTCCATCACCTCCACTAGCTTTGTTCGTAGTGATGCTTTCTAAGGCCCACTTGACTTCACATTCCAGGATGTCTGGCTTTAGGTGAGTGATCACACCATCGTGATTATCTGGGTCATGAAGCTCTTTTTTGTACAGTTCTCCTGTGTATTCTTGCCACCTCTTCTTAATATCTTCTGTTTCTGTTAGGTCCATACCATTTCTGTCCTTTATCGAGCCCATCTTTGCAAAAATGTTCCCTTGGTATCTAATTTTCTTGAAGAGATCTCTAGTCTTCCCCATTCTGTTGTTTCCCTCTATTTCTTTGCATTGATCGCTGAAGAAGGCTTTCTTATCTCTTCTTGCTATTCTTTGGAACTCTGCATTCAGATGTTTATATCTTTCCTTTTCTCCTTTGCTTTTCGCTTCTTTTCTTTTCACAGCTATTTGTAAGGCCTTCTCAGACAGCCATTTTGCTTTTTTGCATTTCTTTTCCATGGGGATGGTCTTGATCCCTGTCTCCTGTACAATGTCACGAACCTTATTCCATAGTTCATCAGGCACTCTATCTATCAGATCTAGGCCCTTAAATCTATTTCTCACTTCCACTGTATAATCATAAGGGATTTGATTTAGGTCATACCTGAATGGTCTAGTAGTTTTCCCTACTTTCTTCAATTTAAGTCTGAATTTGGCAATAAGGAGTTCATGGTCTGAGCCACAGTCAGCTCCTGGTCTTGTTTTTGTTGACTGTATAGAGCTTCTCCATCTTTGGCTGCAAAGAATATAATCAATCTGATTTTGGTGTTGACCATCTGGTGATGTCCATGTGTAGAGTCTTCTCTTGTGTTGTTGGAAGAGGGTGTTTGCTATGACCAGTGCATTTCTTGGCAAAACTCTATCAGTCTTTGCCCTGCTTCATTCCGTATTCCAAGGCCAAATTTGTGTTACTCCAAGTGTTTCTCGACTTCATACTTTTGCATTCCAGTCCCCTATAATGAAAAGGACATCTTTTTTGGGTGTTAGTTCTAAAAGGTCTTGTTGGTCTTCATAGAACCGTTCAACTTCAGCTCTTTCAGCGTTACTGGTTGGGGCATAGATTTGGATTACTGTGATATTGAATGGTTTGCCTTAGAAATGAACAGAGATCATTCTGTCGTTTTTGAGATTGCATCCAAGTACTGCATTTTGAACTCTTTTGTTGACCATGATGGCTAATCCATTTCTTCTGAAGGATTGCTGCCCGCAGTAGTAGATATAATGGTCATCTGAGTTAAATTCACCCATTCCAGTCCATTTCAGTTTGCTGATTCCTAGAATGTTGACGTTCACTCTTACCATCTCTTGTTTAACCACTTCCAATTTGCCTTGATTCGTGGACCTGAAATTCCAGGTTCCTATGCAATATTGCTCTTTACAGCATCAGACCTTGCTTCTATCACCAGTCACATCCAGAACTGGGTATTGTTTTTGCTTTGGCTCCATCCCTTCATTCTTTCTGGAGTTATTTCTCCACTGATCTCCAGTAGCATATTGGGCACCCACTGACCTAGGGAATTTCTCTTTCAGTATCCTATCATTTTGCCTTTTCATAATGTTTATGGGGTTCTCAAGGCAAGAATACTGAAGTGGTTTGCCATTCCCTTCTCCAGTGGACCGCATTCTGTCACACCTTTCCACCATGACCTGCCCGTCTTGGGTGGCCCCATGGGCATGGCTTAGTTTCATTGAGTGAGGAGATACCCCTTGTCCAAGATAAGGAGCAATGACTGTGCTTTGCTGGAGCAGCCATGACGAGATACCCCATGCCCAAGGTAAGAGAAACCCAAGTAAGACGGGTGTTGCAAGAGGGCATCAGAGGGCAAACACACTAAAACCATACTCACAGAAAACTAGTCAATCTAATAGCACTAGGACCACAGCCTTGTCTAACTCAATGAAACTAAGCCATGGCCATGGGGCAACCCAAGACAGGCGGGTCATGGTGGAGACATTTGACAGAATGCAGTCCACTGGAGAAGGGAATGGCAAACCACTTCAGTATTCTTGCCTTGAGAACCCCACGAAAGTATGAAAAGGCAAAATGATAGGATACTGAAAGAGGAACTCCCCAGGTCAATAGGTGCCCAATATGCTACTGGAGATCAGTGGAGAAATAACTCCAGAAAGAATGAAGGGATGGAGCCAAAACAAAAACAATACCCAGTTCTGGATGTGACTGGTGATAGAAGCAAGGTCTGATGCTGTAAAGAGCAATATTGCATAGGAACCTGGAATTTCAGGTCCATGAATCAAGGCAAATTGGAAGTGGTCAAACAAGAGATGGCAAGAGTGAATGTCGACATTCTAGGAATCAGTGAACTGAAATGGACTGGAATGGGTGAATTTAACTCAGATGACCATTATATCTACTACTGCGGGCAGCAATCCCTCAGAAGAAATGGAGTGGCCATCATGATCAACAAAAGAGTTCAAAATGCAGTACTTGGATGCAATCTCAAAAACGACAGAATGATCTCTGTTCATTTCCAAGGCAAACCATTCAATATCACAGTAATCCAAGTCTATGCCCCAACCAGTAATGCTGAAAGAGCTGAAGTTGAACGGTTCTATGAAGACCAACAAGACCTTTTAGAACTAACACCCAAAAAAGATGTCCTTTTCATTATAGGGGACTGGAATGCAAAAGTATGAAGTCAAGAAACACCTGGAGTAACAGGCAAATTTGGCCTTGGAATACGGAATGAAGCAGGGCAAAGACTGATAGAGTTTTGCCAAGAAATGCACTGGTCATAGCAAACACCCTCTTCCAACAACACAAGAGAAGACTCTACACATGGACATCACCAGATGGTCAACACCAAAATCAGATTGATTATATTCTTTGCAGCCAAAGATGGAGAAGCTCTATACAGTCATGAAAAACAAGACCAGGAGCTGACTGTGGCTCAGACCATGAACTCCTTATTGCCAAATTCAGACTTAAATTGAAGAAAGTAGGGAAAACTACTAGACCATTCAGGTATGACCTAAATCAAATCCCTTATGATTATACAGTGGAAGTGAGAAATAGATTTAAGGGCCTAGATCTGATAGATAGAGTGCCTGATGAACTATGGACGGAGGTTTGTGACATTGTACAGGAGACAGGGATCAAGACCATCCCCATGGAAAAGAAATGCAAAAAAGCAAAATGGCTGTCTGAGAAGGCCTTACAAATAGCTGTGAAAAGAAAAGAAGCGAAAAGCAAAGGAGAAAAGGAAAGATATAAACATCTGAATGCAGAGTTCCAAAGAATAGCAAGAAGAGATAAGAAAGCCTTCTTCAGCGATCAATGCAAAGAAATAGAGGAAAACAACAGAATGGGAAAGTCTAGGGATCTCTTCAAGAAAATCAGAGATACCAAAGGAACATTTCATGCAAAGATGAGCTCGATAAAGGACAGAAATGGTATGGACCTAACAGAAGCAGAAGATATTAAGAAGAGATGGCAAGAAAACACAGAAGAACTGTACAAAAAAGATCCTCACAACCCAGATAATCACGATGGTGTGATCACTGACCTAGAGCCAGATATCCTGGAATGTGAAGTCAAGTGGACCTTAGAAAGCATCACTATGAACAAAGCTAGTGGAGGTGATGGAATTCCAGTTGAGCTATTCCAAATCCTGAAAGATGATGCTGTGAAAGTGCTGCACTCGATATGCCAGCAAATTTGGAAAACTCAGCAATGGCCACAGGACTGGAAAAGTTCAGTTTTCATTCCAATCCCAAAGAAAGGCAATGCCAAAGAATGCTCAAACTACTGCACAATTGCACTCATCTCACACGCTAGTAAAGTAATTCTCAAAATTCTCCAAGCCAGGCTTCAGCAATATGTGAACCATGAATTTCTTGATGTTCAAGCTGGTTTTAGAAAAGGCAGAGGAACCAGAGATCAAATTGCCAACATCTGCTGGATCATCAAAAAAGCAAGAGAGTTCCAGAAAAATATCTATTTCTGCTTTATTGACTATGCCAAAGCCTTTGACTGTGTGGATCACAACAAACTGTGGAAAATTCTGAAAGAGATGGGAATACCAGACCACCTGATCTGCCTCTTGAGAAATTTGTATGCAGGTCAGGAAGCAACAGTTAGAACTGGACATGGAACAACAGACTGGTTCCAAATAGGAAAAGGAGTACGACAAGTCTGTATACTGTCACCCTGTTTATTTAACTTATATGCAGAGTACATCATGAGAAACGCTGGACTGGAAGAAACACAAGCTGGAATCAAGATTGCTGGGAGAAATATCCATAACCTCAGAGGTGCAGATGACACCACCCTTATGGCAGAAAGAGAAGAGGAACTCAAAAGCCTCTTGATGAAAGTGAAAGTGGAGAGTAAAAAAGTTGGCTTAAAGCTCAACATTCAGAAAACGAAGATCATGGCATCTGGTCCCACCACTTCATGGGAAATAAATGGGGAAACAGTGGAAACAGTGGCAGACTTTATTTTTCTGGGCTCCAAAATCACTGCAGATGGTGACTGCAGCCATGAAATTAAAAGTCACTTACTCCTTGGAAGGAAAGTTATGACCTACCTAGATAGTATATTCAAAAGCAGAGACATTACTTTGCCAACAAAGGTTTGTCTAGTCAAGGCTATGGTTTTTCCTGTGGTCAGGTATGGATGTGAGAGTTGGACTGTGAAGAAGGCTGAGCGCTGAAAAATTGATGCTTTTGAACTGTGGTGTTGGAGAAGACTCTTGAGAGTCCCTTGGACTGCAAGGCTATCCAACCAGTCCATTCTGAAGGAGATCAGCCCTGGGATTTCTTTGGAAGGAATGATGCTAAAGCTGAAACTCCAGTACTTTGGCCACCTCATGCGAAGAGTTGACTGATGCTGGGAGGGATTGGGGGTAGGAGGAGAAGGGGACGACAGAGGATGAGATGTCTGGATGGCATCACTGACTCGATGGATGTGAGTCTGAGTGAACTCCAGGAGTTGGTGATGGACAGGAAGGTTGGCGTGCTGCGATTCACGGGGTCACAAAGAGTCGGACACGACTGAGCGACTGAACTGAACTGAATTGAATCCTATTATCCTAAAATTTAAATTGTGGGAGTGTGTCTGGTAAAATTGTTACAAGCTTTAGACATTCTTTTGATTTATTGTAAAAACTAATTTAAAAAGTATATAATTCCCTTGCTAAAGACTAGCAAGGGGGCCACTCTCCATCCCCCTTCTGATGTCTATGTCAGAGGCTTCCTGTGTCCCATTTCATACTTTTATAAAACTGCTACACAAAAACTCGTGAGAGATCAAGCCTGGTCCCAAAGCTAAATCTTTTTCTTTTTTGGAGATTACAAATCTGACACAGTAAGCTATCACTTCCATATCAGTTGTTTTAAAACATCTACTGAGAGACTGAAAGTACCTCAGAGTGATAAAATGAGAGTGTTACTTCATATGAGACATTTGCTGGGCAATGTGTGTCGCTGTAACAGAAGGGGAAACTGATAGAGTCATGACCCTCTTCCCTAGAATAACTGCTACTCCTTAAAAAGAGACCACTGAGCTGAGTGACTCAGCTGGAGGACTCATCTCCATGCTGTGGAGAGCTGTTCCAAACTGATGTTGCAGGAGGCCCTGTTCCCACAGAGGGCTCTTCCCACTCATGGTTAGCAAGAGACCTATTGCCAGACTGCTGCTTGTGCTGTGATGTCTCCTTCCAGGAATTCTCCTTGGAGGCTAATTGGGTCCTCATTAACTGTTGGGTACTAATCATTTGTGAGAAACTGAGTAATTTATGAACTGAATATTGGCTATATTTCTTGTACCTCCAATCTTGTGATTCTCGACCTGTCCTTACTTGCTGGACCTTGTGACAAATAATTGCATTGTAAATGTAAGGCAGGCAATGTATTTTCTTACGACTAGGGAAAAAAAGGCATCACCAGGATGTATCATCCCTCTCTCCCATAAAAATTAAGCCTTTTGGTACCCCTCTGGTGGAGAAAAGGAAAGATATACCCATTTGAAATCAGAGTTCCAAAGAATAGCAAAGAGAGATAAGAAAGCCTTCCTCAGTGATCAGTACAAAGAAATGGAGGAAAACAACAGAATGGGAAAGACTAGAGATCTCTTCAAGAACATTAGAGACACCAAGGGAACATTTCATGCAAAGATGGGCTCGATATAGGACAGAAATGGTATGGACCTAACAGAAGCAGAAGAGATTAAGAAGAGGTGGTAAGAATACACAGAACTGTACCAAAAAGATCTTCATGACCCAGATAATCACAATGGTGTGATCACTCACCTAGAACTAGACATCCTGAAACATGAAGTCAAGTGGGCCTTAGGAAGCATCACTACAAACAAAGCTAGTGGAGGTGATGGAATCCCAGTTGAGCTCTTTCACATCCTGAAAGATGATGCTGTGAAAGTGCTGCACTCAATATGCCAGCAAATTTGGAAAACTCAGCAGTGGCCACAGGTCTGGAAAAGGTCAGTTTACACTCCAATCCCAAAGAAAGGCAATGCCAAAGTGCCAGGGTCCAGCCCCGGCTGATCCAGGGTATTCGAAGGGGAGATGGCTTTGGTGAGGATCAGGATACAATAGCTTCAATTAGATATTAATTAGAGATATAAAGAGTAATAGAATGAGGATAGCTCAGTAGGAAAATTCAGTGGAGAAAAGAGGCTGAGTAGTTTGGTTTATGCGGGAAACCAATAAAACTTCAAGACAAGAAGCTTGCACCACTTACGTAGGCCGCAGGCATCCTTCCATTCTCCTGAAGGAGAGGAGACACTGAGGCCTCCCCGGTTGGATCTTAGAAGCCCAGGCATAATTAGTAAGCATGGCGGGCTCCGTGCTCCAGATGGAGACTCAGCCAGAGTTTGAGAGAGAACTGATCCCAATTCTTTATTTTCCAAAGTCTGTTTTTATACACTGAGATGTTATACAAAAGTCACGCGGGGACAGCAGTCCTGACTTTTATTAAAGTCAGGTGCTTCATACAAATGTATATAGAGGTCTTAGGGGTGTTACATCATCTTCTGGCCAGGGGGGCCTGCTGACAGTTTATGACCCTCTCCTTGTGACAGCGGTCAGTCAACCAGAACACTTTTTTCTCCAAGGGTGATTATTCTTAAAACAGACACCA
The DNA here is from genome assembly GCF_029378745.1 of Bos indicus. NCBI lineage: Eukaryota > Metazoa > Chordata > Mammalia > Artiodactyla > Bovidae > Bos > Bos indicus. Next base: position 42,203,829 of record NC_091762.1, on the reverse strand, counting down.
CCCAAATAAAGTTACATTCCTATAGGGTGAGGGTGTAGTGGGTTTTAGTTAAGGAAAGAATTTACTTAGCCTAAGGTCTAATGTGATTTATATCAAAGGTTAATACTTATTTCTTCTATATATTCATTAATGTGTATAAGGGCAGGGGATGTGGAGACTTAGCAGTAAGCATTGGCTCAACAAATGAAAAACCCTTCACCAATACAATTTCTAATCAGCCCAGTATACTTATACTATAATTTTCTAACTTCTCTAAAGAACCTGTTTTTAGAAGGTTTAAAGCATCTCGTGCCTCTCAAGGTTGGGAGGCTGTGAGCAATCACATGTGGCCGGACAAGCCTGTCAGGCAGGCTAGAGAACCTTCAGAGGAGTTTGTAGGTTAAAACACTCCTGTCACACCCAGGAATTATTATTAACTGGAGCTCTAAGTTAACTCCTTCTCCGAAAGAGGTGGTGGGGGACAGCCCCCCGTAAAGTCAGAGGTGTAGGTGAGAGCACAAAGTAGGCAGACTCTGGTTATGGGGGTAGATGCTCGAGAATTTCCAGGGGGGCTCCTGAGGCTCGATCCCGCCTTTGCGTATGTCGAGCCTCCTTCCTCATGACCTTTGCCATGGGCGGAGTGCCTCCCGCCGGCTCCCCGCACCAAAGAATGCTTAAACCACCGCACAATTGCACTCATTTGACACACTAGTAAAATAGTGCTCAAAATTCTCCAAGCCAGGCTTCAGCAATATGTGAACTGTGAAATTCCAGATGTTCAAGCTGGATTTAGAAAAGGCAGAGGAACAAGATATCAAATTGCCAACATGTGCTGGATCATTGAAAAAGCAAGAGAGTTCCAGAAAAATATCTATTTATGCTTCATTGACTATGCCAAAGCCTTTGACTGTGTAGATCACAATAAACTGTGGAAAATTCTAAAAGAGATGGGAATATCAGACTACCGATCTGCCTCCTGAGAAATCTGTTTTCAGGTCAGGAAGCAACAGTTGTAACTGGACATGGAATGACAGACTGGTTTCAAATAGGAAAAGGAGTACGTCAAAGCTGTATATTGTCACCCTGCTTATTTAACTTTTATGCAGAGTACATCATGCGAAATGCTGAACTGGATGAAGCACAAGCTGGAATCAAGATTGCTGGGAGAAATATCAATAACCTCGAAAACGCAGATGACACCACACTTATGGCAGAAAGTGAAGAACAACTAAAGAGCCTGTTGATGAAAGTAAAAGAGGAGAGTGAAAAAGTTGGCTTAAAGCTCAGCATTCAGAAAACTAAGATCATGGCATCTGGTTCCATCACTTCATGGGAAATAGATGGGGAAACAGTGGAAACTGTGGCTGACTTTATACTTTTGGGTTCCAAAATCACTGAAGATGGTGACTGCAGCTTGCTCCTTGAAAGAAAAACTATGACCAACCTAGACAGCTTAGCAAAAAGCAGAGACTTTACTTTGCCAACAAAGGTCCATCTCGTCAAAGCTATGGTTTTTCCAGTAGTCATGTATGGATGTGAGAGTTGGACTCTAAAGAAAGCTGAGCACCAAAGAATTGATGCTTTTGAACTGTGGTGTTGGAGAAGACTCTGAGAGTCTCTTGGACTGAAAAGATCCAACTAGTCCATCCTAAAGGAGATCAGTCCTGAGTGTTCATTGGAAGGACTGATGTTGAAGCTGAAACTCCAGTATTTTGGCCACCTGTTGGGAAGAGCTGACTCATTTGAAAAGACCATGATGCAGGGAAAGATTGTAAGCATGAGGAGAAGGGAAGAGGACAGAGGATGAGATGGTTGGATGGCATCACTGACTCAATGGACATGAGTTTGGGTAAACTCTGGGAGTTGGTGATGGACAGGGAGGCCTGCATGCTGTGGTCCATGGGCTCACAAAGAATTGTACACGATTGAGTCTGAACTGAACTGAAATGAAGCAAGGCAAGGTTGAGGGTGGGTTGGCCAATGGGTGTACTTAGAAGCAGAGAAGTCCTGGAATCCTGCTGTTGAGATCAGAGGAAGCATTGAAGGAACTGAGAGTTTTACACATGGAGACTTTAAAGTCTCACATTTTGCAAGAGACAAGTCATTTACTCTTGGTTTATTGCCAGCATTTGAAGCTGTCATTGAGAGAGAAAATGTGACCTGTGAGGTTTCATGACATATGTAAAACCTTACCCATTTTTCTAGTTACTCTCATTTGTTTAGTCATTTAATGAAACAAGGTTTATTGGGAGATAAAACACCACTACCACTATATGCACAAACAAATAAATCAATAACTAACTCTTCCTTCAAATGCCTTATTACAAAAAATTCATTTGTTTCTTTCCAAATCAATTATTTGTACATTTGGACCTTAATTTCTTTGCAAGTTAATGATTGGTTGTTTAAATCAGTATAAGTTGCTATTGAATACAATCTTTCCTTTACTGGACCCATTCTCTTTTGAAGATGGAATTTTAAGAAGTAAGGAGTTCATAAGACTGTTCTATAACAGTCTTATGGACTCTGTTGGAGAGGGAAAGGGTGGGAAGATTTGGGAGAATGGCACTGAAACATATATAATATCATGTATGAAATGAGTTGCCAGTCCAGGTTCGATGCACAATACTGGATGCTTGGGGCTGGTGCACTGGGACAACCCAGAGGTATGGGGAGGGAGGAGGGAGGAGGGTTCAGGATTGGGAACAAATGTATACCTGTGGCAGATTCATTTCGATATTTGGCAAAACTAATACAATATTGTAAAGTTTAAAAATAAAATTAAAAAAAAAAAAAACAGAAAACTGAAAAAAAAAAAAAAGAAGTAAGGAGTTATGCAGAGTGAAGTAAGTCAGAAAGGGAAAAAATATCATATATTAACACATATACATGGACTCTGTAAAAATGGTACTAATGACCCTATTTGCAGGGCCGGAATAGGGATACTGTCATACAGAACAGACTTGTGGACACAGCTGGGGAAGGAGAGGGTAGGATGAATTGAGACAGTAGTGTTGACTATGTGTAAAGTAAATAGCTAGTAGGAAGCTGCTATATAGCACAGCGAGCTCAGCCCAATGGTCTATGATGACCTAGAAGGATGGGATGGTGGGGAAGGGATGTTCAGGAGGGAGGGGATATGTATACATTTATGGCTGATTCACACTGTTGTATGAGAGAAACCAACACAACATTGTAAAGCAATTATCTGCCTGTTAAAAATAAAAACAACAAAAAAAGGAGTTGATTATTCTTTGTTTGCCTTTTGATATTGTTAAATCAATTAAACAAGAAGACCATTAGCCTTAGGTGGCTTTAATGCCCTGGTAACCTGTGTAAGCAAACCAAATCTAGGTCTATAAGGGCCTCAAAGTTATGAAATTTAAACCTAAGGACAATCAGTCACAAACAGCCAACTAAGGATTCAAGCTATAACCAATCAATAATTTATTTATTTTGCTTCTGCTGTCTTTCTATAAAAGTCTTTCCTCAAGCTACTGCCAGTGGTATGCTTCTAACTATTTCTCGTTTGGTTCCACCTGATTCAAATAGATTTTTTTTTTCCCTCAGATAAACTCTTAAAATTTTGAATATGCCCTCAGTCTATCTTTAAATAGTATTAACTGATTTTCCACTTCTCATTTCTCTAGTCGGGCTATGGCATTTGCTAAATCATGTATTCTTTGGTTTTGATTTTTCCTTATGATTTTGAACTATGGTACTGAGTGGAGGATTAATTCTTTTGCTATGTAATGTACTAGTCGTATCTTTCTTATGACAGATATCCTTATGATATAAGGAATTAAATGAGTTAGCACAGGTGAAGTGATTAAAAGAGCTCCTGACACATAAACAGGCATTCATAGGCCTTCCTTAGAGGTTCAGTGGTTAAAACTCCATGCTTCCACTGCAGGGTCACAGGTTCAATACCTGGTCAGGGAACTAGGATTGCTCATGACACATGGCCAAAAAACCCAAAAAATAGATACTTAATATAAATTGGTTATAGTTATCGTTTTACCTGAATAATAGCAATAACCTCTAATTTTTTTTTTTTCCCAGAAATCTAGCTCTCCCTCCAGTCTTTCTTCCACAGAACAAATCAGAGTGATCCTTTTTAAGGTGCAAATATGTTACTCCTGTATTTGCTCTTATTGCTTTACTTTAGTAGCTCCCTGTTCCTTACAAGATACATTCTAAATTCATTATTGTGATCTGGTTTCTCTCTAGTTTTCCTGCCTCATTTTATAATTCCTCTATTCAAAATCCACAACTTCTTGATTTTATTTATAAATATAATGTTAAAAACAGGAATTAGTGCCTTCAGCTTTTAAAAAATTAACCAGTTAATTCATAAATTAGTTGATTAAATTATCCCTTACAATACTCCATATATAAATGTAGTTATTTTAACTCACTTAAGTATTTCAAACTGCATTTAAAAAATTTAAATATCTTGATCTCAGACACTTTAAAAAGCAAGTAAATGTGCTTTTTTATTATAATAAAATATGCATAACTTAAAGCTTACTACTTTTACTATTTTAAAGTATACAATTAGTTCAGTGTCATTAAGTACATTCATATTGTTGTGTAAATAAACTTTGAAGTAATGCTTTAAAAAGTCTTTCTAAGCATTTTAATTTTATGAATATGATAAATCAAACCTGTAAATGTAGATTCTTTTAAAAATGCATATTCTTTCAACAAACTTAATTCTTTTATGCCCTTTACTGATACGAAGAATTGACTAATTTGAAAAGACCCTGATGCTGGGAAAGATTGAAGGCGGGAGGAGAAGGGGATGACAGAGGATGAGATGGCTGGATGGCATCACCTACTCAATGGACCTGAGTTTGAGTAAACTCCGGGAGTTGATGATGGATAGGGAGGCCTGGTGTGCTGCTGTCCATGGAGTTGCAAAGAATCGGACATGACTGAGTGACTGTGCTAAACTAAACTGATGCCCTTTACATTAAGATAAAAATATCAATTAGATATTTCAGTGTTAGATGACAAGGCTATTATGTCAGATTATCTCAAACATTTGGAACTGTTAAATATGCTGTGAAACAAAATGTTTCAGGCAATTTAGTTATGTGAATGTGTGAAGGTTTTATTATCGTCTTGATGCAAAGGAATAGGGTCCTAGTAGACCAATTAAAATACTCATTTTCTGTAGGGACATTATGCAGGAAGAAAAAAGAGCTGCATAATCAAGGTTAGACTTGTCAAGAAAAAACTTAAAAGATTTAGAAAGGGGAGTAAGAGATGACTGTCTTTTTAAGGGAGTGTTGAGTATTCCCTTCAGAGGTTATTTGACTTTATAGGACTGTGCAACTTTGATTGTCCTTCTACGACAATTTCGAAATCTGTAGGGAAAAAATTAGGTTGTAGAAAACTTGCACTTTTCAAATTATTCTCATTCATAGCACTGCAAATAAATTATGTGCTATAGAGACACAACTTGATGCCAAAAACTTGGCCTCTGTGCACCACTGCCAAATCAAATCTCAGAGTTTTGGGTGTAGAAGAAAAGAATGACCTTAGTGCTTTTTTGGCAAAGGGGAACACAGTGGGCTCATGCCTCTCAAAAACTGTACGTCCTCATCAGAAAGGACATGAGGAATTTTATAATAATGTTTCAAGGGTTGGGCTGCTGATAAGGATTAGGGTGTGTGCAGGGCCTGCACTTCTTAATCTGGTCTCAGGTAGTCTTCTCCAGATGAAGAAGAACATCTTCCATTTGTTGGGGGTTTTAGTTCTGCAAAGAGGTCAAAAATAATGTTTTGTGTATCACCCGCATAACAAGGACCCTGCTAAAGGCTGCCTAATTGCTTCTAAACTGCTCCTCCCTTGTCTCCACATCACCTCCCTTCTCTGATTACTGATGAAGCGACTGATTGTTCAGTCACTAAGGTGTGTCTGACTCTTTGTGACCCCATAGACTTCAGCACGTCAGACTTCCCTGTCTTTCACCATCTCCTGGAGTTTGCTCAAACTCATGTCCATTGAATCGGTGATGCCATCCAACCATTTCATCTTCTATTGTCCCCTGATTAGCAACAGTTCAGATTTGCCCTTTGAAACTCAGGGAAGGTCATGGAGGCTGGAGTATATTCCCTACAAACAAGAAACGGGACACAGAAAGGCTTTTGTACCCAGCAACTCCATAGGGTCCTGAGGGTCAAACTCATTTCTACTCTAGAAAGATCATCTCAAACATTGTTTTTTAAATTATTAATCAATCTTCATTTATTAGGAAATTCATTTTAGCAGTCCTGATTGCCTGTGTGTATGTCTATGTTTCAAATTCTCCTTTGAACCAGTTTTAACAACTTATTGATTTTTCATTAATAAGTTAAATAAAAATTTGACAGTATCCATTTTTATATTTTAATGAATGTTCTTAATTTTTTAAGAATCCATACTTCAGTACGTTAGATTTTTTAAAAATGTCTCATTAAGCTTCTTGACTGACAATCGATAGTATCCTGAGAATGAACTGGTCACTGGTAGAACAAACCTGAATCCCTATAAAGTTCATCAGCAAACTGTTTATGCATTTGGTAAGAAGTAGGAATTTATTTACAGAGGAAGTTGTAAATTACAGCATGGAAAATGTCTTTATTTCAGACCAGTTTTGGAAAAGAATTACAAACTTTTACAATTTATCTAAAAATCATTCCTAATATTTCTGGGGCTGCAAAACCAATTACCCAGCTGAAAAATTGCTATTATATATATAACAGTATTATCATACAAACTCAGGTTATTTCTCCAGGACAGACCCCAGAGCTATTCATCACCTGGTCAGAGAATTGTAAATGAGAGTCATCCTGACTCCAGAAACTGCAATTAAGGCATATCACAGAAATGTCACAGATGGTAATCAATCCTATCATCTTTGTTCTTCCTTTTTTAGAAAAAAACCCTGACTCAAACAGCAATTTGGAGTGGATCTGAGGCTTTCTCTCACTTCCATTCTTGAAAGTGAAAGTGAAAATGTTAATCACTCAGTCATGTCTAACTCTTTATGACCCTGTGGGCTGTAGCCCATAGAGGACAGGTTCCTCTGTCCACGAGATTCTGCAGGCAAGAATATTGGAGTAGTTTGCCATTTCCTTCTCCAGCTCCCATGCTTGGAGCCCTGCAGTAAACACTGTCTGTACTTCACACAACCCAATGTCAGTAGACTAACTTTGCTGCAAGGCAGGCAAGCAGACCCGCATTAGGTTTTGTTCTGTAACACATCTCTGGCTGTCTAGAGTAGAGTCTCAGGATGCTTCAGCCCAAGTCACAGGTAAACATGCTGAACACCCTTTTTAAAGTAGTCATGTGAGTAGGTTACAGGCCATGGGGTCGCAATTTTTTTCAAGCCTTTCTTTTTTCTGTGTGAATATGATATGTATACCAAATATACCTTTGCTTTTTATGTCTTTCTACTTTTCATCCCCTAATTTTGATAGATAGACTTGCTCACTCTTTTAACTATTATAGCTAACCTCTTTGCTGCAAGGTTACATTCAACAAATCTTTTTATTGCCCGATTGGATTCTTCATTCTTACCTTGCTCATGTAATTCCATTCTTTCATTGACATCCATCTTCAAATACTCAATTTCATGCAAACTACTTTCATTTCCTTAGCATATCAGGTTGTCTCTTGCTCTCAGCTCTTGTACCAAAATCTGGATTTTCCCTGTCCCTACTTCTGAGATGAACTTCCTATTACAAGTTTTTCCTGCTTTGAGATTCAGGGTTCCTATCACAACTGTATATATCTCTCCTGTAGTGTTCATCCCACTGTCTTATAAATACCTATTTCCTTGCCTGTTGTCTCTACCAGGCTTTAATTTTCTAGAGAATGGAAACAATGTCTTGTTCACTACTGCAACTTACACCATAAACAGAGGAACATAGAAGGTGCTCAATACATATGTCTGAGGGAAAAAAAAAAAAACAACAACAAATGAAGTTCAAGGACCAGCTCTGAGATTTCAGTGCTATACTCTGATTTAATTTTAAAAAAGATTGAACATTATATGCCTAAATCCATGCTGTCAAGGGCTTCCTTGGTAGCTCAGACAGTAAAGTGTCTGCCTGCAATGTGGGAGACCTGGGTTCAATCTCTGGGTTGGGGAGATCCCCTGGAGAAGGAAGTGGCAAGCCACTCCAGTACCCTTGCCTGGAAAATCCCATGGATGGAAGAGCCTCGTAGGCTACAGTTCATGGGCTCGAAAAGAGCTGGACACGACTGAGTGACTTCACTTTCACTTTTCATGCTGTTGAAGCAACTAAAGGATCTAAGACAGCTTTAGTAGGATTTTTGCCAGTCATCATTTATGTTAGCCTTATCTAACTCATTCTTCATTACTGGTGGTGTTGAATCACTATCTCTTTTATACAGCTACACTGAGGACATGCTGGCAAAAGACACTGTGGTCTTATTAGAAATGCTTAGAGTACTGGATGAGCAATCTAAAAGCAAAGATCAACTTTTCTATTGCCATGAAAACTACAGCATCTCCTCTCTGCCCACACAGATGGAAGATTTATAGCATAATAAAGGATGAAATAATTTCAAGACATCATGTACCTTCAGCTGCTAGTTAGGTGTTTTCTACCACAGGCAGACACATGCTTTCAGAGTTTGCTGGTGTTAAAGGGAAGCTTTGATTGCAGATCATTTCCATAGGTGAAGACTGGTTCCTATGTTTTTTGTTCTGTTTTGCTTTTTAAAAAATTTCTTTTGAAAATTTGCATTGAACCACACAAAATTTCCAGTGATGGTGCAGCAATCCAGTTGGCTATGGCCTGAAGACTAACTAAAAACAATTAGCACTTAATGGTTAGCTGTAATTTTCAGTGTATCGATCACATGTGATTATACCATATTTCTGTTGAGTGACTCCCTGGTCAGTGACAGTCCCTGATGTAGTTGCTGCATTCTTGGAATCACCATATGAACAAGCTAATTGTGTTTATTATTATTATTTTTTTAGTTACAATATATTTTCAGGTAACACATAAATCATGAAAACAGTTAATGACAACAGATGTTACCAATTACTTTTGTAGTTCTATATTTGAAAAAAAGATTGAGGGTTGAATATGTATATCAAATAGAATTTTTTTTCCTTTTGTATTTAAATTTGTGAGGAAAAGTTTGCTGAAATATGTGAAATACTGCAAAATTATAATTCAGTGTTTGAAGTTGTTGTGCAGACAACTTCACAGCTCTAGTGTCAGGGAAAGAGTTGATACACAACATCATATTACCTTGTGTAGTTATGACTTATGTTTATTGTGTTTTGAAGGGTGAGATTTGGCTTTGAGATCCAGAGAGTTGTCACAAAGATTTCTCCAAAGAACATTTTAAGAAGACATCACTAAGAGTCTTAGGGACTTCCCTGGTGGTCAGGGAGGTGATTAAGTGATTGAGACTCTTCATTTCACCACAGGGTGCATAGGTTCCATCCCTGCCTGGGAACTAGGATCCCACATGCCAACTGGCATGGCCAAAAAAAGAGTCCTCTTCATAACTGTGGGTTATTTGTTTTGGACGCTGGAAATGTCTGGCATGTATTTTGTATAATCCTGTCCCTTTTCAAACCAGCTGCCAATCTAACAACGATTTTTTAAATGGATTTTACTTTGGTACCATATCTCACATAACTAATGAAAATATTGTCTTACTACCTATTCTGATGATGAGAAAATACCTGTAGAGTGAAACTAGTTAGCTAGTAAAAAATGTTGTCTCATAATCCATTAATATAAAATATTATTACTGTATTATGAAAGCAACTAATATTTTCTTCTTTCTTCTAGTTATTGTCTATCTTCACACAGAATATTAGACACTAGAAAGAATAATAGTTATTTTAATTCTACTTTAAAAAATTCTCAACATTAACAAATATATGTTAACCCTTTCAGGATGGGGATGAGGAGAATGATTAAGTATCCCAAGGACTAGGAAAGGCTAATCTGAAAGTTAACAAGTACTTTTAGAAAAATTAAATGGGCTACTCTCATCCTCTAGAATGTCCCTCAATGATCCTTGCCTCTCGGTGTTTATGTATCAGGGTTGATGAGTGCAACCAGCAGAATTCTGCACTAGTGATGATATGTTACGTCCAATGTGAGCTTTGAAAAGACATTGCTCTTCTGTCCTCCAGCACTCCTCTCTCGTACCCCAGTGCAAACCAACTGCTTCGTTATGAGGAGGAGCCCATGTGATAAGGATCTGAGAGCTCTGGCCAATAGCCAGTAAGGAAGTGCAACCCTTTGCTAACAGCCATATAGACACGCAATTTGAGAAGCAAATCCCTCAGCCCCAGTCTAGCCTTCAGATGATTTTTTACTCCAGCTGTCATCTGAACTGCAACCTCATGACAGCCTCTGAGCTAGAGCTGCTCAGTTAAACTATTTTGGAATTCCTGATCCACAGATAATGTGAGATAATAAACATTAGTGGGTTTAAGCCACTAAGTTTTGGAGTGATTGTTTCCATAGCAGTAAACCACCAATATAAAAACTATCAGGAATCATACATTGGTTACCCACAACTTCACATCTGTCTGCACATGTATACTTGTACATTCATAAAAATCATAACATCCTCAACTACTTATGTTTTTAAACCTTGGCAACTCTCTACTTTTCCTTCTTGATAAGATATAGAAAGGGGTATAAATAATCAATTTTGTGGTAAGCACTTGTGTTAGCGCCTCAGGAATTAGAAGTCATGAAGTGTGAATGTTATACTGATGTGTGTGGTATGTGTGCACGGGCTAAACTCCCTGTCAGGGTATCTCCTGGCAGAGGGATGGAATGGATCCTTGAATGACTCAGTTACACAAATGGGGCAATAGAAATAAAAGTTAGCATCTCAATCAAACAGGCAGCTCAATTCCAACGACCATTCTGTTGGTTTCTTCTTGTGTGGTTCTCTATAATGTTCAAAGTATATTTTTTTCTAAGACTGTCATAACATAATAATATCACCACATAACCAGATGGCTTAACATAACAATCACCACAAACTAGATGGCTTGCAACAACTGAAATGTATTTTCTCACAGTTCTAGAGGCCAGAAGTCTGAAAGCAAGGTATCTGCAGGTCATGCTCCATCTGAAGACTCTAGGGGAGAAAACTTCCTTGTCTATTCTAGCTTCTTTTGATTCTAGGCATTCCTTAGCTTGTGTGTGTGTGCTCAGTCGATCAGTCATATCTGACTCTTTGCGAGCTCATGGACTGTAGCCCAAGAGGCTCCTCTTTCCATGGACTGTAGCCCAAGAGGCTCCTCTTTCCATGGAATTTTCCAGGCAAGAATATTGGAGTAAGTTGCTGTTTCCTACTCCAGGGGATCTTCCCAACCCAGGGATTGAACCTGTGTCTCCTGCATTGCAGGCATATTTTTTACCACTAAGATTCTCTGGCTTATGGCAGGATAAATCCCATCTGTGCTTTTATCTTTAGCCTTGGGTCTTCTTCCTTGCATCTTTTTGTATCCTCTCTTCTTGTAAAGATGTTTGTCAGTAGATTTAGTTCAGTTAAATCACTCAGTCATGTCCGACTCTTTGTGACCCCCATAGGCTGCAGCACACCAGGCTTCCTGTCCATCACCAACTCCTGGAGCTTACTCAAACTCATGTCCTTCAAATCGGTGATGCCATCCAACCATCTCATCCTCTGTCATCTCCTTCTCCTCCTGCCTTCAGTCTTTCCCAGCATCGGGTCTTTTCCAATGAGTCAGTTCTTTGCCTGAGTCAGTACTCAGGTGGCCCAAGTATTGGAGTTCCAGCTTCAGCATCAGTCCTTCCAATGAATATTCAGGACTGATTTTCTTTAGGATGGACTTGTTGTATCTCCTTGCATTCCAAGGGACTTTCAAGAGTCTTCTCCTTATGTTGATGTATGGCAAAACCAATACAGTACTGTAAAGTTAAAAAAAAAAAAAACAAAACATCAATTCTTCAGTCCTCAGCTTTCTTTATAGTCCAACTCTCACATCCATATATGACTATTGGAAAAACCATAGCTTTGACTAGACAGACCTTTGTTGGCAAAGTAATGTCTCTGCTTTTTAATATGCTGTCTAGGTTGGTCTTAGCTTTTATTCCAAGGAGCAAGTGTCTTTTAATTTCATGGCTGCAGTCACCATCTGCAGTGATTTTGGAGTCCCCCAAATAAAGTCTCTTATTGTTTCCACTGTCTCCCCACCTACTTGCCATGAAGTGATGGGACCAGATGCCATGATCTTAGTTTTCATCAACATTCCATGAAAGTTTCACTTTCATCAAGAGGCTCTTTAGTTCTTCTTCACTTTCTGCTATCAGAGTGGTGTTATCTTCATATCTGAGGTTATTGATGTATCTCCCAGCAATCTTGATTCCCGTGCCTCATCCAGTCCAGCATTTCTCACGATGTACTCTGCATATAAGTCTGATTATACCCAGATTATCTCCAGATTTCAAAATCTTATAGATGTTTTCTTTTTAAATGGAATGCATTATTTCTAATTGTAAATAATTTATAAAATGTTTTTATTTCTCAGATCCTTAGGCTAACACCATGTAGGGGTATGATTATCACCATTTATGATAGAAGCTTTATACAAATGGCTTCAATAATTTCTCCCCTCCCATTACTTTACAACTCTTTGCAAAGTTACTTTACCTCCTGTCTCATCAAGAGGTGAGTTTATTTCTTTACCCCTTGAATGTGGGTTGGCCTTGTTTGTTGCCTTAACCAATAAAATGCAGTGGAAATGATGCTCTGTTCCTTCTGAGACTAGACCTCGAAAGTTTTCACAGCTTCTGCTCTCACCCTTCTCACAGCTCTGGACTGTATCTTAGAAAAGCTATCTTGAGCAGTGCCTTGGTTTTCCTTCCTCCATCATAAAAATGATGACTAATTTACAAATAGATATATGTTCCTCATGAAATAATTTTGATTTTAATTAAATTAATCCATTAAATTTATTTATATAATTTCATTATTATCTAATTTTAATATTTTAATTTATATAATATATATGTTTAATGTTAACCTTCAGTATACCCTGCTTCACTCATGAGTGGTTGACAATTAGGGAAATGTATAAGAGTATCTAAGGTGATAAAAGTAGCAAGGGTTTCAGTTTTCAAAATGTCTTTTGGCCAATTTTATCCCTGCTTTATATTTCTCAAGATACTAATCACTTCGGGGGCAGTTGTGAGCCACTGTGGCTCTGATATAAGCTTCCTGCTGATAAAGAGATTAGTTGGATATAATAGGAATCTAGGTGCATCTTTACAGTAGATTAACTGCATCAGTGGCCCCAGTCTGTTACCCCTCCTTTTATCCATGACCTTTTCATTGTGACTTTGTAGGTCCTCTCATTAAAGACACAAAGTTTCTTTCTGTCCTTGGATTCTGAGTTTGGCCGTGTAATTTGCATACTTGATGTATGCAGACATTTTAAAAAGGGCTCATTATTGCTGCTTCTGCTCTTGAACCTATGCCTTTCTTAAGGGAACTCACTCAGCCTAATTTGTTGGAGAGATGTGAGCGGCATGTGGGCTGAGTCAGGTCTCTGCACTGACAGCCAGTCAACCACAGATGGGCAAGTGAGTCCAGCAGATACCAGTAGAGGTCTACCTCATCTAAACTGCTTGCACAGATGTGTGCACTAAATAAAGGTTGACCTGGGGAGGGGTTTATTTATAGTAATATTGTAGCAGCAGTTAACTTATGCAAATCTTATTCAAGGTTTCTTTTTTATGGGGAGTGAAGATCCCAAATGATAACCTAAGGGACACTTTCTTTTCCTTAGATTCAGATGGTTCAACTATGAGATTCCAGAGGCCTCATAATTTGGCTAGATGGGACTGTAATCACAACTTTAATGGTGAGGATCAATAGGACATGTGTTTTAGGGACACTGATGCATGCCTCATGTACAAGAAGCAGTATTAAGCCAAATGCAGAGTATTAATTACCAGAGAACACATACTTAGGCCTATATTTTTGCTAACAGAATGCAGTAACCTGATTATAATAAATCCTGGTGGACTCAGGGAAAAAGCTCTTAGTGGCATTTTGTAATGTCTAGTTGCACTAAATCCAAAGTGAGGTCAGGAGGAATTTCGAAGCCACCATTCAAAGACTTTCTTGGTACATAACTTGTTCATAAAATATTTTCAGTATATTCACTATACAATCACATTTTTCTGTCCTTTCTAGAAAATTTTGCAAGGTAAAATATATTTTCTTTTCAATCTTTTGCATTAGTTTTTCAATCCTACCCCTTTTCACTTTGGTATTTCCTTTCACTAAAAAAAAAAAAAAAGATGCCAAAGTGCTACAGTTTGCAATTTTACTTTCTACTTTTAAAATAAAAATGTCACTTAAAATTTATTGTAAGCATAATATATAATGGTTATATAATGTTTAGTTGCATGACTACTATAATTTAACCATTTCCTTTTTTCCATTTTGTCACAATTCAAAATAACTACTGTAGTAATATTTTTTGTTTGCTTTTCTACTTATTTCCTTATGATAGATTTCTAGAAGTGGGATTACTGGTCCAAATATCATAAACATTTAAAGGTTTAAGGTTCTGAGTACATACAGCCAAAGTTTTTAAGAAAGATTGTGTTTCTTCCTGAAGTGTGTATGAGAACACCACTCTCACAGCAAACTTGCCAGAATTGAGTATATTCTTAAAAAATTACTCTTTGATAGTGTATATGTACTATTCCATTTGCAAAGCTCAATAGTGCTAAAAAATAACAAAAATAGTGAGTCATTTAATTAAAGATCACTGAGGTGGTTGTGAAACTGATGGAGCTAGAAAGCTAGCAACTAGTCTCCTCCCCTCCTCCTTATGCTTCTCAAGTGGCCTGTGAGAGTAGTTTGTGATTGGATTCTAATTTCCAGCTAATTGTGGGCATGTCTTGGGGTTTTATTTTGGTGTTCTGGTTACTTAAAGAAGTGGGAATGAGGTGACAGATGCCACAGGGAAAGTAGCAATTAGCCCCAAGAATATGATTTCAGGGCAGATGGAGACATACTTACAGATAAAAAGACTATGTTATATGTTTGAATGGTTTAATACTTTTCAAGAGGAGACAATGAGATGCAGTGGGAATAGTGGAAGATTCAGAATATGACAGACTTGGTTAGATTCCTGTCTGTCACTTATGAGAAAGTTGTCTTGGGCAACCGAAGTGTATATTAGTCGTTCA
Organism: Bos indicus; assembly: GCF_029378745.1. Taxonomy (NCBI): domain Eukaryota; kingdom Metazoa; phylum Chordata; class Mammalia; order Artiodactyla; family Bovidae; genus Bos; species Bos indicus. The sequence goes on along the minus strand of NC_091762.1, from coordinate 42,188,608 downwards.
TTGGTGTCCGACTCTTTGCGACCCCATGGACTGTAGCCCTCCAGACTCATCTGTCCATGGGATTCTCCCGGCAAGAGTACTGGAGTGGATTGTCATTTGTTCCTCTAGGGGATCTTTCCTGCATCTCCTGTGTCTCTTGCATTGGAGGCGGATTCTTTACCACTGAGTCATCTGAGAAGCTTCTCAAATTTATAGACCCCCACTGTTAAACCATAAATAACAATCCAATTCACTTATATTTTCTTTTCTTTTAAATCTTTTTTTTTTCTTTCTTTCTGGGCACATCTAAAGACATGTGGGATCTTAGTTCCCCAACCAGGTATCAAACCTGTACCCCCTGCAATGAAAGTGCAGAGTAGTAACCACTGGAACATCAGGAAAGTCCCCCTTGCATTTTCTTTGATGACTGCCATTATTAGGTATATTTACACTGTGCTATTATTTACTCACATTATAACACCATTTCTCATAATAATCTTACTATGTGGTGACTGCTTTCTCTTTAAAAATACACACACACACACAAAACAAGGAAAATATGTCTCTGATTTGGGCTTCCCTGGTGGCTCAATGGTGGGCTACCATCCATGGGGTTGCAAAGAGTTGGACATGACAGAGCACACATGCATAATGCATAAATTTGGAAGCTTAATAATGTTCATAATGTTTGAAGCAACTTGCAAAATGTTGTGGACTAGGTGATAAGATCTTTAGGACCCTGGTGGGCATGTGGGCTATTCCCCACTGACTACAGTATAATTCACTTTCCCAGTGGTAGTGCCTGAGGGAGCAGTGACCAGAGAGAATACCTGGGCTACCTCATTTGCTGCATCTTGAACTTCATCCCTAGTGTGATGACTATTATCAGAAGCCATGTGCCTGGGAATACACCTAGAGAATCCTAGGCATTTATGAGGATTTCCCTAATGAAAGGCATCTGGGAGGAAGGCAATATTTTGGTGTGTCAAACTGATACAAAAGTTGGGGCTGAGGTATGGCTGTAGCCAAGCCATGACTTTGGAGAGAATCTGTCTCCATATTTAGGAGACTAGAAAACTGCACAGAAGGTCTTTGCCTCAAACCCACTGTGGTTTAGAGACTACTGAAAAACTCATTGGTTATGATAATTATCTAAAAACTGATAGAGAGGTAAATTTTAATGAAGACACAAATGGTTTGAATTTCTCACTGCCAATATGCCAAGTCTAGACTAGTTATTTTAAATTCACAAGAAATGTAGAACATGTGTTGACATAATGCCACATTTGATTAATTGTGACTGTTATTAGGATTGTCAGTAATTCCTGTAGCTAAATTTATTGTGTAGACATATGCATTGATTATTGAGCTAGGAACATTGATGTGTCAGCTATGCCACAGGCAAATCATTCAGCTCAATACAGAAAGACAGAGGTTGAAATGCTTTCAAATTCTTCTAATAAAACCACCTATTAGAACTAGCCCTACTTGACTGGACAATCATAATTAGGAAAGGGACTTTGGTTTCCCTAAGGAGGAGTCTTCTACTAAATGAGGATTAATTTGAGAATTAGAGAAATTACTTAGAATCAGAAATAGCTGAGAGGAAAATGTTTTAAAGATTTGTATTAGGTTGGATGATAGTGGCTCAAAGAATTGTTGGAGTTGTTCTTTGTGAGAAATGTCATTAATCCAGACTGAAAGATTAGCAGAGGCTTGTAAAGAAGTAAATGGGGCAATTCTCATTAAAATACAGTTTCTTTGGACTGAGTAGAGATGACCAAAGTGCACTGTTCTTGTATTACTCATTGGTAAAATATTAGTTGGACAGAAGAAGCCACTTAGACTTAATTTAGTTTGTTTTTCTTTTTTTCTTCTGTGTTATGTGATGTTTTCATTTCACAAGGGATGTTCATAGGCTTTCACTATCAATGATACAGAAACCATTGTTGATAGAACCAGAGACTTCTAGAGTTCAAAGGCTCTTCTTTATGTAATGACAAAAATTATTGCATACCCCACCTAGGGGTTGATTTGGTAAGAGAAGACTCAATCTTCTGTTACCTATTTACTCTTTTGCTTCAGTGGTGATGGAGGGGAGCAGAGTAACATTAATCTTGAGCCCTTCTAAGAAATTTGTAATGTGAATTTCTAGATAAAAAGTTTAGGTCTGTGATCTATAATAACAAAAAAAAAATTATATGGTCTTCATCTCAGTGTCTGGTACAGAGGTCCTAAAACCCTTGGAATTTCCTAAAACAAAGCTGTCTTTTGTTATGGTAATGAGGTTGTTTTTATTTTAATTGGAGGGTAATTACTTTACAGTGTTGTGATAGTCTTCGCCATACATTACTGTGAATTGGCCATAGGTATACATGTGTCCCCTACCATGCGGAACCCCCTCCTACCTTCCTCCCCACCCTATCTCTCCAGGTTGTCACAGAGGGCATGTCACAGGCTTTCAGTGGCTATCTATTTTACATATGGTAATGTATATGTTTCAATGCTATTCTGTCAAATCATCCCACCTTCTCCTTCTTCAACTGAATCCAAAAGTCTGTTCTTTATGTTTGTGTCTCCCTTGCTGCCCTGCATGTAGGATCATTGGTACATCTTTCTAGATTCCATATATATGTGTTAATATGTATTTTTTAAACCAGACCTAAGGATGCAGGCTGGTGGCCAGTGGAGCCAGTCATGTTACTTTTAGTCTTATCTCCCTGACCTCTAGGCAGGGGAGAGGGGCTGGAGCTTGAATCAATCACCAATGGCCATAGATTTAATCAATTATGCCTAAGTAATAAGGGCTTCCCTGATGGCTCAGAGGTTAAAGCTTCAGCCTGCAATGCAGGAGACCTGGGTTCGATCCCTGGGTTGGGAAGATCCCTTGGAGAAGGAAATGACAACCCATTCCAGTATTCTTGCCTGGAGAATCGCATGGATGGAGGGGCCTGGTGGGCTACAGTCCATGGGGTCTCAAAGAGTTGGACGCGACCCTATACAAAAAAAGATAGATAGTTGAGAGAGTTTCTGCATTGGTGAACATGTGGAGATTCCCAGAGAGTGGCATCCTTCCTCATACCTTGTGCTGCACCTCTTTCATCTATCTGTTACTGAGTTATAACCTTATAAAAAATTAATAAGTAGAAACCTCAATTAAATAGAGTTGGGAGACCAAAAGATAGAGCTCTCATGCTCTGTGATGATAGCAGAGCCCAAGAGGAAGAAGAATGACTCTTCTCTCCTGGCAAGGACTCAGCCAATAGAAAGCCATGGACTCTCTGTCTACTGGTTTACTGTGGCCCTTCCACATTCCTTTTACCTCTAGAAGTATGTTTTCCCTCCCTAGCTGTGTGGGGACTTGCATGTGATTTGCCATGATTACAGACCCCAAATTGTAATTTTCTGCTGATCCCGAATAAACCCATGTTTCCTAAAGAAATATCTGGAATTTTATTTATTTCAGACCAACATCCTTTTATAGTAAACCAGTCATCTAGTAAGTAAAACGTATCTCTGAGTTCTGTGAGCTGTGCTAGCAAATCACAGTAGTTCCCCCTTACTTGTGGTTTCACTTTTCTATGTTTCAGTTACCCAAGGTCAACCATGGTCTGAAAATATTAAAAGGAAAATTCCAGAAGTAGACAATTATGTTTTAAATTAAGTAACATTTTGAGTAGTATGATGGTATCTCACGCTGTCCTGCTCCATCCTGCATGGGATGAATCATCCCTTTGTCCAGCATATCTAAGTTGTATATGTTACCCAGTAGTTAGTCACTCAGTAGCCACCAGGAATGTCAGATCCAGTGTCATGGTATTACAGTGCTTATGCAAGCAACCCTTACTTGAATTAATAATGGCCTCAAAGTGTGAGTACTAGTGATGCCAGCAATTTGGATTTGTCAGAGAGAAGCTGTAAAGTGTTTTCTTTAGGTGAAAAGGTAAAAGTTCTTGACTTAATAAAGAAAGAAAAAAATTATATATAAGCTGAAGTTGTTAAAATCTATGATATGAACAAATTTGGGCTTCCCTGGTAGCTCAGCTGGTAAAGAATCTGCCTGTAATGCATGAAACCCCGGGTTGATTCTTGGGTTGGAAAGTTCTCCTGTAGAAGGGATAGGCTACCCATTCCAGTATTCTTGGCCTTCCCTGGTGGCTCAGACAGTAAAGAATCTGCCTGCAATGCGGGAGATTTGAGTTCAATCCCTGGGTTGGAAAGCTCCCCCAGAGGAGAGCAAGGCAACCCACTCCAGTATTCTTGCCTGGAGAATCCCCATGGACAGAGACCCCGGCAGGTTACAGGCTCTGTAACAGTTTGGACACAACTGAGTGACTAAGCACAGCATAGCACATGAACAAATTTATTTGTGAAATTGTTAAGAAGGAAAAAGAAATTCATACTGAGTTTGCAGTAGTACCTCCAACTGCAAAAGTTCTGGCCACAGTGAAATAGTGCTTAGTTAAGATGGCACAGACATTAAACTTGTACAGGGCAGTATTTTAAAAGGGGAGACCACACTCATATAAGTTTTATGACAGTATGTTGTTATAATTGTTCTACTTTTATTATTAATTATTCTTTTTTTTTTTTTACTTTGTAATATATTCTATTTACTGAATATACTTCAATCCAACTAAAAAGAAAGCAAAACAAAAAGATTAACAAATTATCCAGAGAGTATTTACATTGGAGGAGAGTGAGTAAGGGATGTGGTTATAGGAGAACACATAAAGAGATCAAAGACATGGTAACATTCTATTACTTCAGTATCATTTCATTTTTTTTTAATTTTATTTTATTTTTAAACTTTACATAATTGTATTAGTTTTGCCAAATATCAAAATGAATCCACCACAGGTATACATGTGTTCCCCATCCTGAACCCTCCTCCCTCCTCCCTCCCCATACCATCCCTCTGGGTAGTCCCAGTGCACTAGCCCCAAGCATCCAGTATTGTGCATCGAACCTGGACTGGCATCTCGTTTCATACATGATATTTTACATGTTTCAATGCTATTCTCCCAAATCTTCCCACCCTCTCCCTCTCCCTCAGAGTCCATAAGACTGTTCTATACATCAGTGTCTCTTTTGCTGTCTCGTATACAGGGTTATTGTTACCATCTTTCTAAATTCCATATATATGCGTTAGTATACTGTATTGGTGTTTTTCCTTCTGGCTTACTTCACTCTGTATAATAGGCTCCAGTTTCATCCACCTCATTAGAACTGATTCAAATGTATTCTTTTTAATGGCCGAGTAATACTCCAATGTGTATATGTACCACAGCATTCTTATCCATTCATCTGCTGATAGACATCTAGGTTGCTTCCATGTCCTGGCTATTATAAACAGTGCTGCGATGAACATTGGGGTACACGTGTCTCTTTCCCTTCTGGTTTCCTCAGTGTGTATGCCCAGCCAGTGGGATTGCTGGATCATAAGGCAGTTCTATTTCCAGTTTTTTCAGGAATCTCCACACTGTTCTCCATAGTGGCTGTACTAGTTTGCATTCCCACCAACAGTGTAAGAGGGTTCCCTTTTCTACACACCCTCTCCAGCATTTATTATTTGTAGACTTTTGGATCGCAGCCATTCTGACTGGTGTGAGATGGTACCTCATAGTGGTTTTGATTTGCATTTCTCTGATAATGAGTGATGTTGAGCATCTTTTCATGTGTTTGTTAGCCATCTGTATGTCTTCTTTGGAGAAATGTCTATTTAGTTCTTTGGCCCATTTTTTGATTGGGTCATTTATTTTTCTGGAGTTGAGCTGTAGGAGTTGCTTGTATATTTTTGAGATTAGTTGTTTGTCGGTTGCTTCATTTGCTATTATTTTCTCCCATTCTGAAGGCTGTCTTTTCACCTTGCTAATAGTTTCCTTTGATGTGCAGAAGCTTTTAAGTTTAATTAGGTCCCATTTGTTTATTTTTGCTTTTATTTCCAATATTCTGGGAGGTGGGTGATAGAGGATCCTGCTGTGATATATGTCAGAGAGTGTTTTGCCTATGTTCTCCTCTAGGAGTTTTATAGTTTCTGGTCTTATGTTTAGATCTTTAATCCATTTTGAGTTTATTTTTGTATATGGTGTTAGAAAGTGTTCTAGTTTCATTCTTTTACAAGTGGTTGACCAGTTTTCCCAGCACCACTTGTTAAAGAGATTGTCTTTAATCCATTGTATATTCTTGCCTCCTTTGTCAAAGATAAGGTGTCCATATGTGCGTGGATTTATCTCTGGGCTTTCTATTTTGTTTCATTGATCAATATTTCTGTCTTTGTGCCAGTACCATACTGTCTTGATAACTGTGGCTTTGTAGTAGAGCCTGAAGTCAGGTAGGTTGATTCCTCCAGTTCCATTCTTCTTTCTCAGGATCGCTTTGGCTATTCGAGGTTTTTTGTATTTCCATACAAATTGTGAAATTATTTGTTCTAGCTCTGTGAAGAATACTGTTGGTAGCTTGATAGGGATTGCATTGAATCTATAAATTGCTTTGGGTAGTATACTCATTTTCACTATATTGATTCTTCCAATCCATGAACATGGTATATTCCTCCATCTATTAGTGTCCTCTTTGATTTCTTTCACCAGTGTTTTATAGTTTTCTATATATAGGTCTTTAGTTTCTTTAGGTAGATATATTCCTAAGTATTTTATTCTTTCTGTTGCAATGGTGAATGGAATTGTTTCCTTAATTTCTCATTCTGTTTTCTCATTATTAGTGTATAGGAATGCAAGGGATTTCTGTGTGTTGATTTTATATCCTGCAACTTTACTATAGTCATTGATTAGTTCTAGTAATTTTCTGGTGGAGTCTTTAGGGTTTTCTATGTAGAGGATCATGTCATCTGCAAATAGTGAGAGTTTTACTTCTTCTTTTCCAATTTGGATTCCTTTTATTTCTATTTTATTAGTAGCTGTTGTTAATTTCTTACTGCACTTAATTTATAAATCAAACTTTATCACAGCAGCCACTGTGGGGACAGTATCAAGGTTCCTTAAAAAAAAAAATAAAAATAAGCTACCATATGATCCTGCAATCCTGAAATCCCTGGACAAATACTCCTGGGCATATACCCAGATGATAATCTAATTAGAAAAGATATATGCACCCCAATGTTCATAATAGCACTACTTACAATAGTCAAGGCATGGAAGCAATGGATGAATGGATAAAGAAGATGTATATAGCACATCTTCTTTATCCATCTATATGTTCAGTTCGGTTCAGTAGCACAGTCATGTCCGACTCTTTGTGAGCCCATGGTCTGCAGCATGCCAGGCCTCCCTGTCCATCACCAACTCCCAGAGCTTACTCAAACTCATGTACATCAAGTCAGTGATACCATTCACCTTCTCATTCTCTGTCATCCCCTTCTTCTCCCACCTTCAATCTTTCCCAGCATCAGAGTCTTTTGCAATGAGTCAGTCCTTTGCATCATGTGGCCAAAGTATTGGAGTTTCAGCTTCAGATTCAGTCCTTCCAATGATCACTCAGGACTGATCTCCTTAAGGTGGACTGGTTGGATCTCCTTGCAGTCCAAGGGACTCTCAAGAGTCTTCTCCAACGCCACAGTTCAGAAGCATGAATTCTTTGGTGCTCAGCTTTCTTTATGATCCAACTCTCACATCCACACATGACTACTGGAAAAACCATAGCTTTGACTAGATGGACCTTTGTTGAAAAAGTAATGTCTTTACTTTTTAATATGCTGTCTAGATTGGTCATAGTTTTTCTTCCAAGAAGCAAGAATCTTTTAATTTCATGAGTGCTGTCACCATCTACAGTGATTTTGGAGTCCCCCCAAAATAAGGTCTGTCTCTGTTTCCATTGTTTCCCAATCTATTTCCCATGAAGTGATGGGACCGGATGCCATGATCTTCGTTTTCTGAATGTTGAGTTTTAAGCCAATTTTTTCACTCTCCTCTTTCATTTTCAATAAGAGGCTCTTTAGTTCTTCTTCACTTTCTGCTATAAGGGTGGTGTCATCTGCATATCTGAGGTTATTAATTTTTCTCCAGGCAATCTTGATTCCAACTTGTGCTTCATCCAGCCTGGCATTTTGTGTGATGCACTCTGCATATAAGTTAAATAAGCAGGTGACAACATACAGCCTTGATGTATTCCTTTCCCTATTTGGAACCAGTCTATTGTTCCATGTCGAGTTCTAACTGTTGCTTCCTGACCTGCATATAGGTTTCTCAAGAGGCAGGTCAGGTGGTCTGGTATTCCCATCTCTTTCAGAATTTTCCACAGTTCGTTGTGCTCCAACAGTCAAAGGCTTTGGAATAGTTAATAAAGCAGAAGTAGATGTTTTTCTGGAACTCTCTTGCTTTTTCAGTGATCCAGCTGATGTTGGCAGTTTGATCTCTGATTCCTCTGCCTTTTCTGAATTCAGCTTGAACATCTGAAAGTTCATGGTTCACATACTGATGACCCCTGGTGTGGAGAATTTTGAGTATTACTTTGCTAGTGTGTGAGATGAGTACAATTGTGTGGTAGTTTGAACATTCTTTGGTATTGCCTTTCTTTGGGATTGGAATGAAAACTGACCTTTTCCAATCCTGTGATCACTGCTGAGTTTTCCAAATTTGCTGGCACATTGAGTGCAGCACTTTTGCAGCACCATCTTTTAACATTTGAAAGAGCTCAACTGGAATTCCATCACCTCCACTAGCTTTGTTTATAGTGATGCTTCCTAAGACCCACTTGACTTCACATTCCAGGATGTCTGGATCACACCATCTAGGTGTGATCACACCATCATGGTTATCTGAGTCATTACAATCTTTTTTGTACAGTTCTTCTGTGTGTTCTTGCAACCTCTTCTTAATATCTTCTGCTTCTGTTAGGTCCATACCATTTCTGTCCTTTATTGTGCCCATCTTTACATGAAATGATCCTTTGGTATCTCTAATTTTCTTGAAGAGATCTCTAGTCTTTCCCATTCTATTATTGTCCTCTATTTCTTTGTATTGATCACTGAAGAAGGCTTTCTTATTTCTCCTTGCTATTCTTTGGAACTCTGCATTCAAATGGGTATATCTTTCCTTTTCTCCTTTGCCTTTCACTTATTTATTTTCTCAGCTATTTGTAAGGCCTCCTCAGACAACCATTTTGCCTTTTTGCATTTCTTTTTCTTGAAGATGGTCTTGATCACTGCCTTCTGTACAATGTCATGAACCTCTGTCCATAGTTCTTCAACACTCTATCAGATCTAATCCCTTGAAACTATTTCTCATTTCCACTGTATAGTCATAGGGATTTGATTTAGGTCATACCTCAATGGTCTAGTGGTTTTCCCTACTTTCTTCAATTTAAGTCTGAATTTGGCAATAAGAAGTTCATGATCTGAGCCACAGTCAGTTCCTGGTCTTGTTTTTGCTGACTGTAGAGAGTGTCTCCATCTTTGGCTGCAAAGAATATAATCAATCTGATTTTGGTATTGACCATCTGGTGATGTCCATGTGAAGAGTCTTCTCTTGTGTTTTTGGAAGAGGGTGTTTGCTATGACCATTACATTCTCTTGGCAAAACTCTGTGAGCCTTTGACCTGTTTCATTTTGTAATTCAAGGTCAAATTTGCCTGTTACTCCAGTTATTTCTTTACTTTCTACTTTTGCATTCCAGTCTCCTATAATGAAAAGGATAACTTTTGGGGGTGTTAGTTCTAGAATGTTTTGTAGGTCTTCATAGAACCATTCAACTTCAGCTTCTCCAGCATTACTGGTCAGGGCATAGACTTGGATTAATGTGATACTGAATGGTTTTCCTTGGAAATGAACAGAGATCATTTTGTTGTTTTTGAGACTGCATCCAAGTACTGCATTTCAGACTCTTTTTGTTGACTATGATGGCTACTCCATTTCTTCTAAGGGATTCCTGCCCACAGTAGTAGACATAATGGTCATCTGAGTTAAATTCACCCATTCCAGTCCATTTCAGTTCACTGATTCCTAAAATGTCGATGTCCACTTTTGCCATCTCCTGTTTCAGTCAGTTCAGTTCAGTCGCTCAGTTGTGTCTGTCTCCTTGAGACCCCAAAGGCTGCAGCATGCCAGGCTTCCCTGTCCATCACCAACTCCCGGAGTTTACCCAAACTCATGCCCACAGAGTTGGTGATGCCATCCAACCATCTCATCCTCTGTCTTCCCTTCTTCTCCCGCCTTCAATCTTTCCCAGCATCAGGGTCTTTTCAAATGAGTCAGGTGGCCAAAGTATTGGAGTTTTAGCTTCAACATCAGTCCTTCCAATCATCACTCAGGACTGATCTCCTTAAGGTGGACTGGTTGAATCTCCTTGCAGTCCAAGGGACTCTCAAGAGTATTCTCCAGCACCACAGTTCAAAAGCATCAATTCTTCAATGCTCAGCTTTCTTTATAGTCCAACTCTCACATCCATACATGACTATTGGAAAAACCATACCTTTGACTAGATGGACCTTTGTTGAAAAAGTAATGTCTCTGCTTTTTAATATGCTGTCTAGGTCAGTCATAACTTTCCTTCCAAGGAGTAAGCGTCTTTTAATTTAATGGCTGCACCCACCATCTGCAGTAATTTTGGAGCCCCCCAAAATAAAGTCAGCCACTGTTTCCACTGTTTTCCCATTTATTTTCCATGAAGTGATGGGACCGTATGTCATGATCTTAGTTTTTTGAAATGTTGAGCTTTAAGCCAGCTTTTTCACTCTCCTCTTTGACTTTCATCAAGAGGCTTTTAGTTCTTCTTCACTTTCTGCCATAAGGGTGGTGTCATCTGTGTACCTGAGGTTATTGATATTTTTCCCGGCAATCTTGATTCCAGCTTGTGCTTCATCCAGCCCAGGATTTCTCATGATGTACTCTGCATACAAGTTAAATAAGCAGGGTGGCAATATACAGACTCGACATACTGTTTGTCCTATTTGGAACCAGTCTGTTGTTCCATATCCAGTTCTAAGAACCTATAATAGAGATGAATCTGTAAAAGAATGTTTGTGTGTGTGTGTGTGTGTGTGTGTGTGTGTGTGTGTGTATATCTGAATCACTTTGTCTTCAACCTAAAGCTAACACAACATTATAAATTAACTATACTTCAATTAAAAAAGTGATATGGGAATGGAAACAAAATACAAGCTATATGTAGGTTTTAGTACAATCTGTGGCATCAGGCATCCACTAGAGTCTTGAAATGTATTCCCTACAGATAAGCAGGAACTATTGTAATTGAATCCAAGGACAAGGGGTCATCAGAATGTCTGATCTATTGGGTTGGATGACCTATTGGGATTACTGCAGCTTAGTTTAAAGCACAGATGACAACCTGGGCTGGCACCCCCCCACCCCCCAATCCCTGCTTTTCTTTTGGCTTGGTGAGTAAAGCTACTTAACAACCTAAAGGTTTCAGCTAAAGCCTATTTTATTATAGGGTAGTGTAAATGTGCTTTGCAAAATGAAAGAGAGATGGTTTGTGGTGAGAAAATCTAGAACAGTTGTAGCAGAAGGGTGAGGTAACCAGAGTAGCATATGAGGAAAAGCTGACAGCAGGCATAACAGGGGAATGGAGAGAAAACCACTTATAGAATGTAAGCAACTTCCTCCTTCCTCCAGGAAGTCATGGAAATATGGGGAAGGGAGGAGTGCTCTTTTGTTTGGTTATTAAAGGAAAAGATGATCACAGAAAGCTAGAGGACTTGGGGTCATTTGATTACAGTAGCTAATGATTATATAATACTAATTGATCACAGTTTTCAGAAGCCTTCTAATGTAAATTTAGCCCCAAGTCAACAAAGACACTTCTTTTAAATATCTTCTGGGACATTTGTCTTCTGTCTTTTGGTGCTCTGGACCTGTGTCCATTTCTCAATATTTCTCTTAAGATATCATATTTAGACTGGAACTTAGTATTCCTAAGATGGATTTATTCAGGGAGAGAGCACATATGACTCCTCTTTTTCTGAGCTCTATATTTCTAGCTGTGCAAACTGAAATGGAATCAATTCTTTTTTCAACTTCTCATTTTACTACTGACTCATATTCATCTTAGGTTTAACCTAACTCCTAGTTTTTTGACACAGAGTTATTTTCTACTCATATTTCTTTATCCCACAGTTGTAGAGTCTGTATTTTTTAAAACTAAATTTTATTATGCACATGTGGTCCATCTTAATTGTTTCTTGTAATGATTTATGTCCTAGAAAGATTTAGTAAGGTTGCAAAATGTATATGCTGTACTTATTTTTAATATTTTCAGTTTTATTGAGGTACAAGTGATAAACACAATGGTAAGATATTTAAACTATACACTGTGGTGATTTGATATATATATGTTGTTAATTCCTATCATCAAATTAATTAACACATTCATTACCTCTCATATTTGTCTTTTTTTTTTTTTTTAGTGAGAACTTTTAAGTTCTACTCTTCTAGCAAATTTCAATTCTATTATACAGTGTTAGCAGCTATAATTACCTAGTTACCATGATATACATTAGATCTTCAGACCTTTTTCGTCTTATAGCTGAAAGTTCTTACCTTTTTACTAGCCTTTCTCTACTTCTCCCACCCACCCAGCCTCTGGCAATGACTTTTCTACTCTCTCTTTCTGAGGTTAACTTTTACTTCTTAGCAGCCCACATATAAGTAATACCATGCAGTATTTATCTTTCTCTCTATGATTTATTTCACTTAGTAAAATGTCCTCAAATTCTGTCCAAATTGTTTCAAATGGCAGGATTTTTTCCTTCTCATGGCTTAATAATATTCCATTGTGGAAAATAAGTTCAAAGTGGATTAAAGACCTAAATGCTGGAACAGATACTATAAAACTCCCAGAGGAAAACATAAGCCAACCAATCTTTGACATAAATTGCAGCAGTATCTTTTTGGATCTGTCTCCTAGAGTAATGAATATAAAAACAAAAATAGTCAAATGAGATCTAATTAAACTTAAAAGCTTTTGCATAGAAAAGAAAACCATAAAACAAAAATACAACCTACAGAATGGGAGAAAATATTTGCAAATGATGCAACTGACAAGGAATTAAACCCCAAAATATACAAACAGCTTATACAGCTCATTATATAAAAAAAAAGTCCTTCAATCAGCTGTACATTTATACAACCATATAACATCTGGTTCTCATATCTTTCTTATTCATCCAGAGATTCTAAAGAAGAGAGCAGACTCCATAATTAACAGAACTTCATGTCACATATTCTAAAATTTGAAATCCCAAGTAACAGAGAAATGCAATGCTTTATTCAAATGGGAAAACACTATAAGGGTCTTCAGTAGTTTACAAATGCTGTGACCTCTTTCAAATTGATGTTATTAGCATCTTTTTTAAAATATTTTTTTTGATGTTTGCCACGTTAGGAGTTGAAGATTCTTTTTCTTCTTTCCTCTAAGTAACTAGAGGTTTCACTTTTCCTACCTGAGTGTCGTGAGTGCTTTTCTTTCTTACCTAAGTGTCATGAGGTCCTTTCTTCCTCTCTGTTTTCAAGACAATTCTTAGAAGATGACTTAGATTGTGTTTTCATTAAAGTTAGTCTATAATTTAATGTGTTAAGAGCTAAGACATGGTATTTGCTGAGCTTCTGCCTCAAAGTTGCCTTTTTCATTTCAAATTTCATATAAGCCTTCAGTTAATGACAGTCTTATTTTTAAAAATTTTTAAAAATTTAAGGCTCCTCCCTCCCCACCATAATTCTAGACTAAGAAAGCATTCTGACTTACTTAGCATAAATTTAATATAAGCATAATTTACACATTATTAGATTATATAAATAGCATACAAACTTGGTCTTATTCTAGAAGGTTACTATAAATGCTAAATAAACATAGCTTTAGTCTATAAAACTATCAAAGTCTCAGTTGTATATATATATCACTATCTCCTTGTATTAGTATTTTCATTTATGGTCAAATTAATTCTGGTTAGCTTAAATTGGAAGGAATTTATTACAGAGTATTTGTTGGCTCAGAGGATTTCTGAGTGTGCACAGGATCCAGGTTGTATTCACAGATGAGTGACACAGATAGAAGAAATGCCCAAACACATCACTGCTCTGTTTGAAAGAAGTCCAGAAATTGTACTGCTGCCGTCTGTTCTTCTATACTCCTATTCACCAAACCTCTTCAAGGGCTGCTATTGAAATTCTAGGCCTTCCTTGATCCTGTTTATTAGATCTGTGCAGCCCCTGCTCACAATCTTGTCTCCACTATCAAAGTCTCATAAGTGAATCTGTTAGGGGAATGTAGTCAAATGTATAAGCTAGCTACAAGGAACTTGGGAAAAGTAGACAATGTTCCGACCTCTAGTGAACAAGGAGATATACTGTAAGGCTTCCAGAGTGGCCCTGAGGGAGTCAATCTGTGGCGTCTGCTGCAGTCACCCTTAGGCAACCTCACACGCATATTCTTCTGCCCAGATTTAAACTTCCTCATAACAGTGGGAGCCAGCAGCATTGTTCATACTAAAGGAACATAATATAAAATAGCTATTCTTTTCAGAATTAGGTTTAAAATTTCATCATTACCCATCTAAGTGATGTTCACAACTCCTTTAGTACAGTCACTATTCTGTATTAATATACAAATAAGAGTCATAAGGTTTATTATCACTACCTCATCTTATATAAAATAGTAGGGGAAATTGAAAGGAAAAAAATAGCTAATGGTAAGGGGAGTGAAATTCCTTATTCTTAATTCCACCTTTCCCTTGTCCATTATCTAATTTCTTTGTCCTCAGACAGCCCTTCTAGGGCTGAGAGGGCCTCCCTGTATCGGATCGCTATTGTTCTTCCGAAATTTATCACTGGGTAAGGTGGAACCAGCAGGCAGTTTGGAAAAGCCCATTGGTTCCAAACTCTACTCCTCCCGTCCCCACTACACAGTAGCATCCCTATTTTCTCATGATAATCAGCATTCATTTTCCTAACCAACATGGTAATTTTCCACCTATTGGTCTAACTAAGGACATCAGGAGAAAAGACTGGTCAAATTGAAGTCTTGATGTAGAATTCAGTGGAATCAATATGTGGCTGTTACATGAAGAGCTGAAATTGTCAGCAAGTAGAATCAAATATTGTCATATTCTCTGAACTTACCTGAGTAAATTTCTAGCAAATGATCACAAGGGAATTCATTTCTCTGAATACCTCATGGAAACTTTGTGTGTGTGTATTGTTGTTAAGTCACTAAGTCGTATCCTACTCTCAGTAGGCTCTATTTTATATATATAATCTATAATCTCTTCTAATTGTGTTCCAATTGCTGCTAGCTAGGAAGTTTATAGTGATGTTGTTTTGTTTTTCCTCTCTATCTCCAAGTGATCTCTATGATTCTTTTCTCAAGTTTGTGAATCTATATGCAGATTTCACTTCTAACAAGGTATCTGTTCTGTGCAGGCATGCTCAAGCTGTGTCCAACTCTTTGTAACCCCATGGGTAGCCTGCCAGGCTCCTCTGTCCACGAGATGTACCAGGCAAGAATACTGGAGCAGGTTGCCATTTCCTCCTCCAGGGGATCTTCCTGACCCAGGGACAGAACCCATGTTTCCTGAGTCTTCTGCATTGGTAGATGGATTCTTTACCACTGAGAAGCCTCTAGTAAGGTATCAGTTCAGTTCAGTTCAGTCGCGCAGTCGTGTCCGACTCTTTGCGACCCCATGAATCGCAGCATGCCAGGCCTCCCTGTCCATCACCAACTCCCGGAATTCACTCAGACTCACATCCATTGAGTCAGTGATGCCATCCAGCCATCTCATCCTCTGTCGTCCCCTTCTCCTCCTGCCCTCAATCCCTCCCAGCATCAGAGTCTTTTCCAATGAGTCAACTCTTCCCATGAGGTGGCCAAAGTACTGGAGTTTCAGCTTTAGCATCATTCCTTCCAAAGAAATCCCAGGGCTGATCTCCTTCAGAATGGACCTGTTGGATCTCCTTGCAGTCCAAGGGACTCTCAAGAGTCTTCTCCAACACCACAGTTCAAAAGCATCAATTCATCGGTGCTCAGCTTTCTTCACAGTCCAACTCTCACATCCACATATGACCACTGGAAAAACCATAGCCTTGACTAGACGGACCTTTGTTGGCAAAGTAATGTTTCTGCTTTTCAAGCACACCAGTATAGTGCTTGGTAAATAATAGTTGATCCATACATAGTGAACATTGGTTTTTAATACTAACTTCAAACTAGATTCACCTGGAGAGAAGCAAAGAACCCCTGCCTCTCCACCTCCACCACAAAAAATAAAAAACCAAAAACCCCTAAAAAAACAAAACCTCTAAAACAAGGAGAAATAAAACTCATATTTGGATTCTGCTCAAGACCCATTACATCAGAAACTCTTTGAATGGGGCTTAGGCATTAGAATTTTTTTAAAGACAGCCTATGTCATTTTAATGTGCAACTAGACTTGAGACACACTTTAAAATAATAGTTCAGGAAAGAGGCCCCTAAGTTTCTCATTCTCTGCTTTTACTTAGAGCAGCTCAGTTAGTTAACACTAAACCTTACAAGCACATGTACACACTTTATTATGTATACTTAATATTCCCTTTGACCAGAGATAATTTTTAAAATAGAGATAAATAGAAAAAAACAATGATCACTCATGATCCCCTCACACAGAGGCCATACTGTAGACATACTGATTTGTCTCCTTGTTGATAAACACCTACACCAATAATTAGGATCATGATACATAATTTTCATCCTGCTTTTTGCCCTTAGCATTTTATTTTGAGTTGTTCTTCAGGTAATTAAATGCTTTTTGAAAAGAGGAGTTTTAGAGACCACATAATAGTCTACTGTGTGGCTGAACCAAAATGTCTTTGATAATTATGGAAAGTTTAAAGTAAAGAGAATAGTGAATGAACCACCATGCACTCATTATGGGACTCAAACTTCCCTCTCCTGATTTAATAGCTTGTTATGATTTATGTCCTTCTCATAGGTACAAGGGAGTAGTTGCAAGGCTGTCAGCCCTAAATGATCATTTTAGTTTGTTCTTAGAACCACTTCCTGTCAGTGGCCACCAAGGATGTTCATATATAGTCTAGCCCTCAGATGAAGTCTGGTTCTTTGATGCAGGCTCTTTGATACAGCTTCAAAGCATCTTTGGCTGCCCACCCCCTGCCCCCAAATGTTGGACTCAGCATATCTTAATGTATTCATGTATGAAGGTCTAAATCTGTGTTATATAGTATTACCCATTAGTTAATTATATGGGAAATTTAGATTGTATGTCATCGGTAGCTTTCTTATTAAATTATTGTTATGACTTAATAGTTTTTAACTATGAATCTTTACCTGCAAGCTTTACAAGCTCATGTATTTTTAAAAATAGCTGCATTAATAGATGAATGAGAATACAATGCAATGCACATATTTTAAGTTGTATCACATGATAAAACTTGAAATATTTATATAGCTATGGTCTGAATGTTTATGTCCCCCAAGAGTCATGTGTTGAAATCTTAATCCTGCAGGGTGTGTTAGAAGGTGGAACCTTTAAGAGGTGATTAGGTCATGAGGGTAGAGACCTCACAAATGGAATTAGTGGCTTTATAAAAGAAGTTTCAGAAAGATTCCTTGCTCCTTGTACCATGTGAGGACACAGGAAAAGTCATCAGCTATGTACCAGGAAGAGGGTCTTATCAGATACTATGTCTGTCAGTACCTTGATCTTGGGCTCCCCAGCCTCCAGAACCATAAGAAATAACTTTCTGTTGTTTATAAATCACCCAGTCTATGGTATTCTGCTAATGCAGCCTGAACAGACTCAGACTAAGACGAGGATGGAAGGAAGACAATTTGGAGAAGCACAGAGGAAGTGAGCTGGGAAGAGCATGATGCATGAGGTCAGGGTGTGTGTGCATGCTATGTCACTTCTGTCATGTCTGACTCTGCAACCCTATGGACTGTAGCCTCCTCTGTCCATAGGATTCTCCAGTCAAGAATACTAGAGTGGGTTGCCATATCCTCCTCCAGGGGATCATCCCAACCCAGGGTTGAACTAGTATCTCTTACATCTCTCAAATTGGCAGGCAGTTTCTTTAGCACTAGTGCCGCCACTTGGGTTCAAATCTCAGCTCTTCTGCTTGTGATACTTATGATCTTGGACAACTGGCTAACCTACTTGGGCTTTGGTTTCCTCAGCCATAAAATAGGTATTGCTAATATTTGCATTCTCTCTTCCTCCAGTTTTCTTTACTTGATTTACCTCTAATCATATTTGAAAGCACATCTCAAACACTGCTTCTTTCAAGAAGCTTCCTCTGACCTCTGCAGACTTTGTTAAGTGCCCTTCATCAGTATGCCTTTGATCCTCTGTGCTTTGTGTTAATTCCACATCTTATATCTCTATCCTTTAAATGGTAAGCTCTTTGAATGCAATTATTGTGTCTTATTCATCTAAATCCCCAGTGTCTGGAACTATTCCTAGATCAGCAGATGCTTGGTAATTGTTCTCTCAAAAAACAAAACAAGGCAAAGTGAATTAATAAGCAAAGTGAATTCAACTTCTGGATGGTAGGTTGATATCAGTTCAGTTCAGTCACTCAGTCATGTCCAACTCTTTGTGACCCCATGAATCGCAGCATGCCAGACCTCCCTGTCCATCACCAACTCCTGGAGTCCACCCAAACCCATGTCCATCGAGTCAGTGATGCCATCCAACCATTTCATCCTCTGTTGTCCCCTTCTCCTCCTGCCCCCAATCCCTCTCAGCATCAGAGTGTTTTCCAATGAGTCAACTCTTAGCATGAGGTGGCCAAAGTATTGGAGTTTCAGCTTCAGCATCAGCCCTTCCAAAGAACACCCAGGACTGATCTCCTTTAGGATGGATTTAAACCTGGCCAATTAGCAAAATCACCTGGATATATTTTTTGCCCAGCTTTATTGAAATTTAATTGACATACTGTGTAAGTTTAAGGTGTATGGTTTGGTTTAATAC
This sequence comes from Bos indicus, assembly GCF_029378745.1. Lineage (NCBI taxonomy): Eukaryota > Metazoa > Chordata > Mammalia > Artiodactyla > Bovidae > Bos > Bos indicus. The sequence goes on along the minus strand of NC_091762.1, from coordinate 42,169,693 downwards.
AGTTATATATTGCAAATGACTACCACTATAGGTTAGCTAAACCTCCATCATGTCACAAAATTACCATTTCTTCCTTGTGGTGAGAACATTTGAAGTCTACTCTCTGAACAACTTGGAAGTATACAGTGCATTCTTGCTAAATGTGATTACAGTGATGGGCATTAGATACACCAGAATTTATTCATCTTCCAACTAGAAGTTTGTACTCATCAACATTTCTCTCACCCTGTCAGCCCATGGTAACCATCATTCTGTTCTTTGTTTCTACAAGTTCAGTGTTTTCAGATTCCACATATAATCAGATTCCACATGTAATTCCACAAAGATACCATATAGTATTTATCGTCCTCTGTCTGACAGTTCACTTAGCATAATACCCTCATGTTCCCTCCATATTGTCACAAATAGCAGGATTTCCTTCTTTCTCATGGGTGAATAATATTCCATTGCATGAATATTCCATTCATCTTTGACAGACATTTAGGTTATTTTCATATCTTGGCAATTGCAACTAATGCTGCAGTTAAAGTGGGATTTCAGATATTCTTTGTTATTCTGTTTTCATTTCCTTTGGATATGTAAGCCTGTGCTCATGCCTAGTCACTCAGTTGTGTCTGACTCTTTGTGACTCCATGGATGGTAACCCACCAGGTTTCTCTGTCCGTGGAATTTTCCAGGCAAGAATACTAGAGCAGGTTGCCATGTCTTTCTAGAGGGGATCTTTCTGATCAAATTGTGTCTCCTGCATTACAGGCAGATTCTTCACCACTGAGCCACCTTGGAAGTCCATATTTAAGCCTAGAGATATTTTAAAAGAGAAAAACTATTTGACTAATACTTAAGGATTTTGATTTAGTAGGTGTATTAGTCTACTGAAAGTAAAGTGAAAGTTGCTCAGTTGTGTCCAACTCTTTGTGACCCCACGGCCTGTAGTCCATGGAATTCTCCAGGCCAGAGTACTGGAGTGGGTAGCCTTTCCCTTCTCCACAGGATCTTAGTCTGCTATGGCTACTCTAACCACAAAGTACCACAGACTGGGTGGCTTAAGCAACAGAAATTAATTTTCTCATGATCTGGGGGGGCTAAGAGTCTGAGATCAAAGTATCTGCAGGGTTGATTCTTTCTGAGGTCTTTCTCATTGGCTTGTAGATAGCCATCTTCTTCCACTGTTTTCACATCAACTTTGCTCTCTACCTCTCTGTGTCCTAATCTCCACTTACAAGAACACCAGTCATGTTCTGGTTTAGGGCTCACCTTAATGTCCTATATCTCATTACTCACTTCTTTGAAGCCCATATCTCCCAAAACAGCGCATATTGAGGTAGTGATGGTTAGGAACTCAACACATGAATTTCAGGGGGCATAGTGCAGCCTAAAATAGCATTTCTGGGATAGTGCCTAGGAAGCTCCATAAATAATTCTGAAGATTAGTCCAGTTTGGATAGTGTGGACCTAAATCTCTTTTAACATTTCTGATTCTATTAAGGGTGACATGTTTTAAATATTTATGTATTTGGCTGCATCAGGTCTTGGTTGCAGCATGAGGGATCTTCCACTGTGGTACATGGATGCTCTAGTGTGGCACACAAGCTCCAGAGTGTGCAAGCTCAGTAGTTGGAGTGCTTGGACTTAGTTATTCCATGGCATATGGAATCTTAATTCCCCGACCAGGTATTGAACCCACATGCCCTGCATTACAACACGGATTCTTAACCACAGGACAACCAGGGAAGTCCCCAAAATAGCATGTTTTAAATTAATAATCAAGTGTGCTTTACAAACATGCAAGTAAATACTTGAGAGTTTACCTCTTTGAAAGTTCTCCAGAAAAAGCAAAAGGATAAAATAACTAATAAAAACTAAAAGTAGGAACAAGAATTAGTGGACCTAAAGCAGGATTCAGTAAAAATAAAGTGTAATCCCCTGATAAGAAGATCAGAGATTGGCTCTAGGACCTCACCCCAAAATGTAGGTGGGGTATGTTTCTTCTCTTTAATGTGAGGAAGAGAAGTTATAAAGTAGATGCCTCTTGCTCTTTAGGGTTTTCCTCAGTTCTGTGTTTAGTGTGTTTTGTACCATGTAAATTACAGTATCTTAACTCTTGTTCATTTTGTGAAAGTATAAACTATCTTTTAAGAAAATAACATGTTTTACTTCTCTTGAAGCTATAAAGCCAACATTGGTGTTCTATTTCTTCATTATTTTGATATTCAGGTTAGGGCAAAATATACGCATGAAAATTTTACCTATTTATTTAGTCTATAATAGTTATTACTATTTAATCTATATGTATTATTATTTTTGACAAATCTTTGCTGGAAGGCCAAACCTATTTATGCTTTTTGAGATTATCGAATGCCAACCAAATGATATGTATCTGAAAAGCTTATTTTCTCAACTGTTATTTATTTGTTTTGTCACATGAGAATGATATATGGGCTTGTGTTGTTCCCAGAATCACACATCAAGACCAGCTATTCATAAGGAAAGAGGACTCTGCGTCCTTTACTAGAATAGCTGAACCATTATCCTCCCACATCAGCTTTGTTAGAGAGGCTTTTTTTTTTTTTTAATTGATGAAATCTAATAAGTGTTTGCTTTCTCCATTGCTTATTCAAAGTCATTGAATATTGTAATTTCTTTCTATTAATCAGCGTTATACCTACATGCATGCTGAATGAATAATGGAAAGGATTAAATGAGGCATGATGTTTACTCTGATGCTTTGGGTGGGAATGTTCATCTTAGGAAGAAATGAACTGAAACCTAAAGCATTCTCCCAAGGAACACCTATTATGCATTCCACTAAATTTGCATTTTAGTTTTCTTTTCCCTTAAGAGAGAGGGTTTCCTCCACCCCTTTGGTCAATCTAGTATGGCCCAGGGGTAATGACAAATCTAATAGATGCTGTAAACCACTACTTTTAATGCACAGTGTAATTGAGTCAGAATATAGTGTCTATACTGATGACATTATGATTAGAAATTATGATTAGAAAGATCCAGATAATGCTGAATTCTATTATATTAAGCCACAGTATTATATAATTTTCCTTCTTGCAGCCTGTCCTTTCTTTTCTTTTGAATTATGCAGTGTTGTCTTAAATGGTTTAGTACTTCTTTATAACAGAATTCAAAAAACTGCTGAGAGAATTTAACATTTTTGGTAAAACAGATGCAAGCTCAATTTCTCAACTGTCAACAGACAATTTCTTTCCATAGCTTTTATAAAAAAGTGCCTGTTTAAGTAGCACCCTATAGCAACCTTCCTAGACAGCTGAAATGCGGTGGTGTGAGAGTGGTCCAATGCCGTGTACAAGGAAAGATCATTACCCTAATTGCTATGTGGTGTTTAGAAGATGTATTTTCACTTTTCACATTGTCAAGGGTACAAGGTGAGAAAACACTTTATGGATGGTAATGAGGAGTGGGAGTTACTCTTAAAAATAATGAATGCCCCCATAACTCAGACCTAGTGAGGTGTGAGTGAAATATGTTGTTTTTTTCCTTTGTGAATAAAGATCATCAATTACTGCTATGGACTAGGACACCTTTATTTGTGACCTAAAGCCATCCAAAATGTAATACTCTAAAACTGTTGGTTTCACCATCTGTCTACTGGGGTATTTGTAATTTGTTTGAAAGGCATTCACTATAACTGTACATGTGATAAATAAAAATAATTTTGTGTTGATGCCATTACTAATAATGTTACAAGTTACCATTTCCTAAGAAGTTCTTTTTTTTTTTTTCCTAAGAAGTTCTTTGCTGGTCATTTTGCATATAGTTAAATATAATTCTCATGTGATAGAGTTGAAAAAATTTAAGAAACTTGCTAAATGGACAACAGCTAGCAAGTGGCAGAACCAGGATTTGAACCCTGGTCTTTTCAAAGGCATGATGCTTTATGACACCTCTAGTGACTCTTTTAGAATTATCTATTTTAAGGAAAAACAAACATGATTACCAGTAATTTTAATTTAGAGAGTAATCATTTTACCTAAGTGATTAGAGCAGGACTAAAATGGGTTATCAGAGAAGGCAATGGCACCCCACTCCAGTACTCTTGCTTGGAAAATCCCATGGACAGAGGAGCCTGTTAGGCTGCAATCCATGGGGTCACTAAGAGTCGGACACGACTTAGTGACTTCACTTTCACTTTTCACTTTCATGCATTGGAGAAGGAAATGGCGGCCCACTCCAGTGTTCTTGCCTGGAGAAACCCAGGGACGGGGGAGCCTGGTGGGCTGGTGTCTGTGGGGTCGCACAGAGTCGGACATGACTGAAGTGACTTAGCATAGCATAGCAAAATGGGTTATATGATTTTGCCTGGATGATGGATCTGAGTGGCATAAGTAGTTATGGTTTCCATTGCTGCTAAGTCGCTTCAGTCGTGTCTGACTCTGTGAGATCCGGTAGACGGCAGGCCACCAGGCTCCCCCATCCCTGGGATTCTCCAGGCAAGAACACTGGAGTGGGTTGCCATTTCCTTCTCCAATGCATGAAACTGAAAAGTGAAAGTGAAGTCGCTCAGTCGTGCCCGACTCTCAGCGACCCCATGGACTGCAGCCTACCAGGCTCCTCCATCCATGGGATTTTCCAGGCAAGAGTTCTGGAGTGGGGTGCCATTGCCTTCCACTACAGGTAGCAAAAGTAGAGTTATATTAAATTAAATGATCTGCAAGCTTATCTAGGGGTGACTAGTTGATTATGGGGTCCCTGGGATTGAAATAGGTAGCCTACTAAAGTCTCACTTGAATTGGAAAACCTAAAACAAACAAAAAAACATTTTAAGTCTGGTACAAAGAGGCTTGTCTTAGACTCCCATGATGGAGAGTCATAGGAATTTTTCAATTCCCAAAACTAAGTCAATTAACAGAACTAGGCACTCTTAAAAAAAAAGGCAGAAAAAGAGGAAGGTATGATGTACTTGAGGAAAGTTTCTGTGATAATGTCATAGGATTTTGCTTAAATCTTACACTCAACTTTGCCAAGGTTGCATTCACGTATAGAGTAACTGTGTCCGGTGAGTTGAACACAGACACAAAGCCAAAACGAATCAATAGAAACCTCACTTAACTTACTTGCTTGGTCATTCAGAAGGCATATTGGTTTTAAAAAGTTGACGGAATTTCAGTAGCTTATTCAGAGAGTGACAAATTTTCAGTTGATGTTCCAAATGTTATCTCTTTATTGGAACAAATTAACATTGTCTGTGACATCTCCTACATAGCTCTTGATTTTTATCTATTTCAATATTTAGAGAAAAAAAGAAGCAGTTTTTTACCTTACAAGGAGAGCAATTCATTTTCCTCATCTTATCTCAGGCTCTTGTTAATTCTTCAGATTCAAGAAATAAAATATAGCCTTCAGGCACCCTGATTTTCTATTTCACAGGACACCATATATTCTATTACCTTGATGCAATCATGCTGAGAGGACTAGGAGATCAGGGACTATCAGATATTCTAGTGCCTTGGTGTGCAGTGTCAGAGGGAGGCAGATGAAAGAGCAAAAAGATATGGGGGCCTCCAGCTCCATTTACCTTTTAATGGACCTACTACTAAGAGACCTGCTAAGATATCCCTTTCAAAGTAAAAGAAGTTATGCCCTTAATGGCACAAGTTTGGTGGGCCCATTTATATTGGAGAAATGTCTATCAGATTTGAGCCTCTGAATAATTCACTCTATTACCCCAAATGCCAGATTTGAGAGGGCCCTACAACAAACTGTGGTAAATTCTGAAAGAGATGGGAATACCAGACCACCTGACCTGCCTCTTGAGAAATCTGTATGCAGGTCAGGAAGCAACAGTTAGAACTGGACATGGAACAACAGATTGGTTCCAAATAGGAAAAAGAGTACGTCAAGGCTGTATATTGTCACCCTGCTTATTTAACTTATATGCAGAGTACATCATGAGAAACGCTGGACTGGAAGAAACACAAGCTGGAATCAAGATTGCTGGGAGAAATATCAATAACCTCAGATATGCAGATGACACCACCTTTATGGCAGAAAGTGAAGAGGAACTAAAAAGCCTCTTGATGAAAGTCAAAGTGGAGAGTGAAAACGTTGGCTTCAAGCTCAACATTCAGAAAACAAAGATCATGGCATCTGGTCTCATCACTTCATGGGAAATAGATGGGGAAACAGTGGAAACAGTGGCTGATTTTATTTTGGGGGGCTCCAAAATCACTGCAGATGGTGATTGCAGCCATGAAATTAAAAGATGCTTACTCCTTGGAAGGAAAGTTATGACCAACCTAGATAGCATATTCAAAAGCAGAGACATTACTTTGCCAACAAAGGTCCATCTAGTCAAGGCTATGGTTTTTCCAGTGGTCATGTATGGATGTGAGAGTTGGACTGTGAAGAAGGCTGAGCGCCAAAGAATTGATGCTTTTGAACTGTGGTGTTGGAGAAGATTCTTGAGAGTCCCTTGGACTGCAAGGAGATCCAACCAGTCCCTTCTAAAGGAGATCAGTCCTGGGTGTTCATTGGAAGGACTGATGCTAAAGCTGAAACTCCAATACTTTGGCCACCTGATGTGAAGAGTTGACTCATTGGAAAAGACTCTGATGCTGGGAGGGATTGGGGGCAGGAGGAGAAGGGGACGACAGAGGATGAGATGGCTGGATGGCATCACTGACTCGATGGACATGAGTTTGAGTAAACTCCAAAAGTTGGTGATGGACAGGGAGGCCTGGCGTGCTACGATTCATGGGGTTGAAAACTCGGACATGACTGAGGGACTGAACTGAACTGAACTGACACTATGGGAAGCCTCCCAGCAGAGCGAAGCTATAGTATAATTTATTTTACTGTTTTGTTCTTATGACTTAGTGGATACAATGGAATTCAAAGTGTGTGTAGCCCATTAGGGTGCTTAACAGTGTTAATCACTGTTAGGAGAATTACAACAGAGATTCCTGGAGATTTGGAACAAAACTATGCCTTCTTTGACAAATAACTATTCTTTCTCTCTCTCTCTTAAAAAATATTTATTTATTTATTTGGTGTGCAGGATCTTTTAGTTGCAGCATGTGAAATTTGATTTGCAGCATATGGCATCTAGGTCCCTGACCAGGGTTTGAGCTCTGGCCCCTTGCATTGGGTGTGCAGAGTCTTAGACACTGGACTGCCAGGGAAATCCCTTTATTCTTATTAATAGCTTCTAGTAGAGTTTAAGGGCTTCCCTGGTAGCTCAGACAGCAAAGAATCTGCCTGCAATGCAAAAGACCTGGGTTTGATCCCTGGGTTGGGAAGATCGCCTGGAGGAAGGCATGGCAACCCACTCCGGTATTCCTGCCTGGAGAATCCCCACAGACAGAGGAGCCTGGTGGGCTACAGTCCAAGTGGTTGCAAACGATCAGACATGACTGAACAACTAAGCACAGTAGAGTTTAAACAATTGGCTATTGGCCATACATGAGCTGTACCTTATCATGAATCTGGATAACTTGGTGAGCCAAACTACCAAGAAGAAAAATTCAGCATGCCAATAGTACTTTATTCAAGTGATTATTAAAATCTCTCACTTTATGATAGATCATTCTCAGATGGAAGACAGAAATGCTTTCCTACTTTCCATTAGATTTAAATTACAGGTTGGAGAGAACCCGCCTGGGAGTCAATTCAGAGGAGAGTGACGTGAATAGGTCACATGCAGAGAATTAATTCTTATGGAAACAAAGAAGAGACAGCGAGCTTTCAAAAGTCAGACACACACACATGTGAGGGTCCAGTTCCACGCTCTCCATGGGCAGTGCAAACTGTAGGGCTGTGGGGGTGACAGTGGAGCCTTACTGGAGCATTCAGGCGGTATATAGTTGGATTATTCTTCCTGGCTATATAGTCTGCAGGCCAGATATCTCTAGCCTTCCTTCATAATTTAAGAGTGGCCTCATAACCTTTAATACATTCTTCTTCTGTATATATTGGATGGAATGGGTTCTGTTTCTTACAGCTAAAAATGATTCCTGATACATGGATATTTGCAGTAACCAAAGAAAGGAATGTAGGCAATGATCTGGTCAGTCACATAGAAGAAGTGATATATATATATGCTGCCGCTAAGTCGCTTCAGTCGTGTCCGACTCTGTGCGACCCCATGGACTGCAGCCTACCAGGCTTTTCCGTCCATGGGATTCTCCAGGCAAGAACACTGGAGTGGGTTGCCAATTCCTTCTCCAATGCATGAAACTGAAAAGTGAAATTGAAGTTGCTCAGTTGTGTCTGACTCTTAGCGACCCCATGGACTACAGCCTACCAGGCTCCTCTGCCCATGGGATTTTCCAGGCAAGAGTACTGGAGTGGGTTGCCATTGCCTTCTCCGATATATATATATATATATATATATATATATATATATATATATATTTTTTTTTTTTTTAAAAACAACCCACTCAGTTTTAAAAAGATAGAGCAATCTCACCCAAGTCTGAACTCATGCAATTAAAATTATTTCTTCCTCAGCCATAAGATATACAAATCTGTGCAGTTTAAGAAAATCTCATACACAAACTCTTAATTTACAAAACAGATATATTAAAAGATCTCCCTTTTTTAGTTTACCAAAAGATTTATTATATCAAAGAATTAACTGTGTATTTTACCTAAACTGGCCAGTTCCCCATTTACTTACTACATTGTCATTTATTAAAGAATTCTATTTTTAAAGAGTTCTTCAAGACCATGTCTACTACATAAATAGAGATTTGCTTTTATTTAAGCACAAAAATTTGAATGGTTGGTTGGGAAGTTGTGAGATCACCAGTGCCCATGGACTAACAAACGATTCTAACCATCACTTTCAAAATTGAAATGCTTTTTAAACTATCAACATTACGAAGACTGTATACCATTGAGGAATATGTTTATTATATAGGGCTTTTAAATTAAGACAATAAAACACATATCTAACTAACAAGTTCACCAGTACAAAACCGCATGCCTCTCAATTCCTGAATGTTTTGGCATTAATGTGGCTAGCTATTGAATTTGTAGAGTCACAATAATCCGTTTTTCTAGTTATTTTTTCAGTTGTAAATTTTAAAAATCTTTTTTGGGAGGACTTATGATACTATACAGGTAGCTTTTACAGTGATGATGGTGCAGTAATTGTGCCTGCATCAGATATGTGTGTGTGTGTGTCATACTGTGTGGCTCCACGCTTATAAATACCCCTAAATCCTTTTTAGGTTCACAAGTTCACAGTGGATGTTGAACACCTATTAGATATTTAAGAGCATCGTAAAAAGACTATTTCTGGAGGGTTGTGCTTATGCTTGGAGAAGGAAATGGCATCCCACTCCAGTACTTTTGCCTGGAAAATCCCATGGACGGAGGAGCCTGGTGGGCTGCAGTCCATGGGGTCGATAGAGTCGGACACGACTGAGCGACTTCCCGTTCACTTTTCACTTTCATGCATTGGAGAAGGAAATGGCAACCCACTCCAGTGTTCTTGCCTGGAGAATCCCAGGGACGGGGAAAGCCTGGTGGGCTGCCATCTCTGAGATCGCACGGAGTCGGACATGACTGAAGCGACTTAGCAGCAGCAGCAGCAGTGCTTATGCTTGGAATAGATCTCCTTCCCAGCAAGTCAAAAGCCCACTAAAAGGATTTGATCTCAGCCTCTGGTCGATGTTTGCTTTTCTATTAGAGAGCTCATCTTATAGCTATAACATGGGTAGTTGTCTCTTTAATTACTAGAAACTTGACTTTATAAGAACTTCAGGAGCAGAACTTGGTGAATAATATTTAACCTGATGATAAATATTCATCAGAGTTTTCACAGTTGAAAAGATTTAGTTTTTTCAAGATAGCTGAAAAAATATGTTAGAGCTGTATCTTTTAAAGCTTTTCAAGACATACTAGATTTCAGATTATGTAATAAGCTCTGCTATTTAAGTTCTGTCTTTCAAGTAAAGCACTGGATCTTATAAAGCCAAGGAATATTCTTTTATCATAAATGGGATCTCATGAAATTTTGGCTCAAATATTTGTGTATGTGTGCTCAGTCACTCAGTATGTCTGCCAGGCTCCTCTGTTCATGGAATTTTCCAGGCAAGAATATTGGAGAAGGTTGCCAGTTCCTACTCCATGGGATATTCTGGAACCAGGGATTCAACCGTGCCTCTTATGTCTCTTACACTTGCAGGCAGATTCTTTACCACTGAGCCACCTGGGAAGCTCAAATATTTGTAGGCTATACTATACTTTACTTTACTTTATCAGAACAGCAATAGTAAATGGCTTGCTGGATATATTCAGTTATTAGTATTCTCAATATCACTTAAACCTTCAAATCCTAACCCTTAGTTGATAGTTTCCTAAATGGCTTTAATTAACTAGCTTTCTCAGCTAACCAAAGGTTAGTGGAAAATTTTAAGGAAGAGCTCAAGTACAAATATTGGGCTTCATTGGTGTGGAAAAATTGGAACTGGGATTATCAAATGTGTTTAGTCTGATTTTGATGATAGGAAAAGCTGAAGATTAGTAGTTTTGTCTTCATGCCATTTGATCTCGCCAAAGAGCAATGTACTTGAGACTGAAAGGTTTCATATTTTGTAGATATGGATGTGGTTGTGGTAACTATTCAATTATCCTAGTACATATATGTCATTTTACCTCTCAGATGATCAGAAACAAGATGTTTCATTTATATACTCCATGATATTTCCATGAATAAAATGTTGTAGGTGTTTTCTAATGGTACAAACCATCTATGTATCTGGTTTAGATTCTTCATAAGCCTCTGGGATCAACTCCACATGAACTTATGCTTGCAAAGGAAGGATGTCAAAGTTCCCAGGGCTGAAACCATTCACATCAGGTGACCAAAATACTGGAGCCTCAACTTCAGCATCATTCCTTCCAACGAGTAGTCCAGGTTGATTTCCCTTAGGGTTGACTGGTTTGATCTCTTTGCTATCCAAGGGACTCTCAGGAGTCTTCTCCAGCACCACAGTTCAAAGGCATAGATTCTCTGGCACTCTGCCTTCTTCTCTGCCTCCCTTTAAGATACAGATCAGGAAATATATCTTTTAGCATATATCCTCTGGTGTGCCTGACTTAATTAAGTGCCCCTCCTTTGCGTATCTATGGAACCCTGTGTACAGACTTACCATTGCGTTACCTTAATATCATATGCTTACATATTTGTCTTGCCTTGTACCCTTTCCCAACTTCTATTTCTGAACCAAGTCTAACTCATGGTAGCTGCTCAATAAGTGTTTACCAAAGTGAATTAAACATTTCTTCCTTTCCTCTGCTTTGTTCATCTACCTTCCTTTTTCCTCATTCTTTGTGCTCCTGGTTGCTGATTGGTCTATTTGTGTTGACTCTGCCTTACTGTATAAGGCTCCAACTTTATGTGTATCTCCTCCCTTCACATCTCTCTCTCAGTGTGATGACTTCAGTACAACTACGCACTCTTATAGTCAGATGAAGAATATTGGAACAGTTTTGATTTTGGAATGTTTTCGTAAATGAAAAATGTAGATCAAGACCACCTTAAAGGCTAACTCCTTTAATCTGCTTAAAGAAGCTTGTCCTGTCTTTTAATTGCTAATGACCTGTCCTTTTAGGGTCCTCACAGGCAGCCTGAGGCAATCTATATAAAGATATGATCATATATTGGAAGGATCTATGGGAAGTCTTTTGAAATTAGAAAGTTCTTGTTCTCGACCTAGGAGTCATGTTGTATTCGCTTTAACAAATGTGAAAATAAAGACCTAACAATTGCCATAAAAAGTTTAGGTTTAAGATATGTAGTTAGCCTGTGTTTCCTGTGAAATCAGAACCTGGTTTGAATGAAAGAGGACTTCTGATTTTGAAATGGTTATTATACATGACATGTTCATTGTCAGCCACATATCCCTCTCAATCTGTGCCTTAAAGCCTAATATTTTGTAAAATTTTAGAATTTTGTAAAATTTGTATAACAAACTCAGATTTTTAAAGTTTACCTTTGTGAGTTTTTTATTCTCCAACCACCCCCATCTGCACAAATTTTCCTAAATGATAAGCACTCACAGACATTTGATCCACATCATGGACAATTAGGTTTTCCTGCTGGCTCCGAGGTAAAGAATACGCCTGCAATGTAGGAGCCGCAGGAGACATGGGTTCAATCCCAGGGTCAGGAAGATCCCCTGGAGGAGGCAATGGCAACCCACTCCAGTATTCTTGCCTGGAGAGTCTCATGGATAAAGGAGCTACAGTCCATGCGGTCTCAAAGAGTTAGACATGACTGAAGGGACTTCATAGTAGCATGGACAATATCTCTCAATAGTGAGCTGATGAATATTTTACAAATGCAGTGGGTTGTAAATTTAAGCAATCTTTAACTGAATGGCTATTTCAACTCCTCAAGTGATTAGTCAAGCAGTGCACATTCAAAACGTCACACTCTAGGAGTACAGTAATAATGCAAGTTTGTACCTGGTATCCAAATCAGTATTTTACATCAGAGAATGACTTCTTTGTGAACACATCACTGGATTTTCAAGTCACTGTGAAATATTTTGATTTCTGGAATCAAGACATTGATCCCAACTGATTTCTCTTTTGAACATATTTTGTCTTTGTCTGTCGGTAGCTTTATCGCATAGCAGAAGTAGATTGGAGAAGGAAATGGCAACCCACTCCAGTGTTCTTGCCTGGAGAATCCCAGGGACAGAGGAGCCTGGTGGGCTGCCATCTATGGGGTCGTACAGAGTCAGACACGACTGAAGTGACTTAGCAGCAGCAGCAGCAGAAGTAGATTGCCCTGGTATGAAAAATTCTCTCTGTGATTTTGACTTGTAAGCAAGTCTTATTTAAAAATAAGATTTCTCTGAACTGTTATACTTTTCTTAAGCCCTAAGAATTCTGAAATTTAAATGTTAAGTTAACATCCAGTTTAACATGAGGGAGACCAGGTATGTACATGCTCTTCCTTCCCTTCTGTAGTTCTTGAAGACATGCTCCTGAATTTGCATAGTAAGGCCAACCCCTCCAATTTTAGCCAATCTACTCACACACTTGGTTCCCCCAGGAATCCTTTTCTCTCCTGAACTGTCTCTCTCCTGAATCATTTCAATCAGTAAGTGAACACAATCATTCATATCCATCTTAAAAAACAAAAATCTACCAAACAACCAAAATAGAGACCTTCACTCCACAGCATCTTTAGTTTGGCAACCACCCATCTATCAGTGACTTTGGAGCAAAATGTTTCAAACAGTTGTGGCTGTCTCTATGGACTTTCCTTCTATTCTCTTGTCAACACTCTTGCCCACATATGATCATTTATTTGCATTGTGGGTTGTGATTAACAGTCTTCTTGTATGCATGCTCTTTGTAGTCTCTCACCCACTCTGTTTCTGGGAGGACTTGGCCTTTCCTTTGCCTATAGGATATGAGAGAAATGATGGAGTGCCAGTTTTCAGTCGATGTTTCAGGAAGCCTTGTGTCCTTCTGCTTTCCTTTTCTTGGAAGACTGCCACCATTCTGAAAGCATGCCAGGACAGTCCTTTGGGAGATTAAGAAACCCTGCAAAACAGAGATGAGTCATTGTCATTGTTATACTTGAGGATATTCTAGAGCAACTGACCTCTAGGGTACCTACTGGTTAATTGCAGTCACATGACCTAACCCTGTTGAGATCAGCTGAGACTGGTCCAGAGGAGCAGTAGACTTTAAGAAATAATAGTTGTTATTTTAAGCCACTGAGTTCTGTAGTGGTTTATCAGACAGCAATAGCTAAGCTTCCATATTCCACTGATCTGGCTTTCATTGTCACCACATTCTGAAAGTGACCTTGTACTTATCAAAGTCAGCAGGGCCCTCTAATTCACCACATCCTAGAGTCATTATCTGACAAAATGATCTTTTTTTGAAATTCTTCTCTAAGCCTTCATGATATCCTGTTTACTTGGCTTCCTGCTACATCACTGAGGTTCTTCCTCAGTCTCCCTTGCTTCTTTCCTCCTCTGCCAGATGTTTACATGTTGGAAACCACAGGGCTCTGTGTGTATCCTCATTGCCTTTATAAAAATATTTTTTCCTTTAACAATATAATTCAGTTCCATGTATTTAAATACTATCTATGTGATGATAACTCTCAATTATAAATCCCCTTTTCTATATCTTTTCTCTGAATTCTAGACTCATATTTCTAGAAGCTTTTGTAGCATCTTTCAGTTCAGTTCAGTCACTCAGTCATGTCCGATTCTTTGCAACCCCATGAATTGCAGCATGCCAGGCCTCCCTGTCCATCACCATCTCCTGGAGTTCACTCAAACTCACGTCCATCAAGTCGATGATGCCATCCAGCCATCTCATCCTCTGTAGTCCCCTCTTCCTCCTGCCCCCAATCCATCCCAGAATCAGAGTCTTTTCCAATGAGTCAACTCTTCGCATCAGGTGGCCAAAGTACTGGAGTTTGACCTTGAACATCAGTCCTTCCAAATAACACCAAGGGCTGATCTCCTTTAGAATGGACTGGTTGGATCTCCTTGCAGTCCAAGGGACTCTCAAGAGTCTTCTCCAACACCACACTTCAAAAGCATCAATTCTTCAGTGCTCAGCTTTCTTCACAGTCCAACTCTCACATCGATACATGACCACTGGAAAAACCATAGCCTTGACTAGACGGACCTTTGTTGGCAAAGTAATGTCTCTTCTTTTCAATATGCTATCTAGGTTGGTCATAACTTTTCTTCCAAGGAGTAAGCATCTTTACAGATACATAATAGGATTACAATTTTAACATAGCAAAGATAGCTCTTTATTTTTTAATCTTCCAATTCTTCTTTAGTTTCTTTTTTTAAAATTTTATTTTATTTTTAAACTTTACAAAATTGTATTAGTTTTGCCAAATATCAAAATGAATCCGCCACAGGTATACATGTGTTCCCCATCCTGAGCTCTCCTCCTCCCTCCTCCCTCCGTATACCATCCCTCTGGGTCGTCTCAGTGCGCTAGCCCCAGGCATCCAGTATTGTGCATCGAACCTGGACTGGCAACTCGTTTCATACATGATATTGTACATGTTTCAATGCCATTCTCCCAAATCTTCCCACCCTCTCCCTCTCCCACAGAGTCCATAAGACTGTTCTATACATCAGTGTCTCTTTTGCTGTCTCGTATACAGGGTTATTGTTAATATCTTTCTAAACTCCATATATATGCGTTAGTATACTGTATTGGTGTTTTTCTTTCTGGCTTACTTCACTCTGTATAATAGGCTCCAGTTTCATCCACCTCATTAGAACTGATTCAAATGTATTCTTTTTAATGGCTGAGTAATACTCCATTGTGTATATGTACCACAACTTTCTTATCCATTCATCTGCTGATAGACATCTAGGTTGCTTCCATGTCCTGGCTATTATAAACAGTGCTGCGATGAACATTGGGGTACACGTGTCTCTTTCCCTTCTGGTTTCCTCAGTGTGTATGCCCAGCAGTGGGATTGCTGGATCATAAGGCAGTTCTATTTCCAATTTTTTAAGGAATCTCCACATTGTTCTCCATAGTGGCTGTACTAGTTTGCATTCCCACCAACAGTGTAAGAGGGTTCCTTTTTCTCCACACCCTCTCCAGCATTTATTGCTTGTAGACTTTTGGATCGCAGCCATTCTGACTGGTGTGAAATGGTACCTCATTGTGGTTTTGATTTGCATTTCTTTGATAATGAGTGATGTTGAGCATCTTTTCATGTGTTTGTTAGCCATCTGTATGTCTTCTTTGGAGAAATGTCTATTTAGTTCTTTGGCCCATTTTTTGATTGGGTCATTTATTTTTCTGGAGTGAGCTGTAGGAGTTGCTTGTATATTTTTGAGATTAGTTGTTTGTCAGTTGCTTCATTTGCTATTATTTTCTCCCATTCTGAAGGCTGTCTTTTCACCTTGCTAATAGTTTCCTTTGATGTGCAGAAGCTTTTAAGTTTAATTAGGTCCCATTTGTTTATTTTTGCTTTTATTTCCAATATTCTGGGAGGTGGGTGATAGAGGATCCTGCTGTGATGTATGTCAGAGAGTGTTTTGCCTATGTTCTCCTCTGGGTCTTATCTTTATCATCCCACTCAAGCCAAAAACCTAATTCACAAGTATATTGCTAGCTCTACTTCCAAAATGCACTATGAATGTGATTATATACATTCTGACAATTCTTACAGGTATAGTCTGACCCATCCTCATGTCTTATTTGCTCAAATTCAGTTGCCTCTTAATTGATTTCCCTGTTTTCATTCTTAGTCTATAGTCAGGTCTCTTTACAGTAGCTTGAACAGTTTTTTAAGTCTAATCTAATGACATCATTACTTTGCTTAGACTCCTCTAATGGCTTTCCATGCCAGTGGGGAAAAAAAAGTTCCAAACTTCTTACCTTATTTTCTAAAACCCTCTCTGATCTGTCCAGAGCTATCTTCCATATCTGACCACTTTCCTTTTTTTTTTTTTTTTCCCTCTATTCTCTTTTTCTTGTTCAGTTTCTCAGTCATGTCTGACTCTTTGCAACCTCATGGACTGCAGCACACCAGGCTTCCCTGTCCTTCACCATCTCCCAGAGCTTGACAAAACTCATGTCCATTGAGTTGGTGTTTCCATTCAACCATCTCATCCTCGGCCATCCCCATCTCCTCCTGCTTTCAATCTTTCCCAGCATCAGGGTCCTTTTCCTTGAGTCGGCTCTTCACATCAGATAGCGAAAGTACCGGAGCTTCAGCTTCAGCATCAGTTCCTTCAATGAATATTCATTTACTCCAAGTTCCCCTCTGTCTTTGAGCCTCTGTACTTGCTGTTCCTACTTCCTGGAATTTGCTTTACTATGTATTTCATAGTTGGTACTTTTTTCAACATTCCAGTCAGATTAAAATGTCATATTTTCAATTTTAACTTTAATTATAATATTTAATAATTACATTTATTTATTATTAATTTTGCCTTAGACAGTTATGTTAATTTCTGATAGTCTTTGTAGCAGTTCTTAGGAACTCATTTTCTACACTTATCATAATAAAAAACAATGTTCTATTTTTTATGAAAAAATTTATTTTCATTATAGGTTTTGAGGGTCATCCTTGCTCAAATAGCTTGCTTCTACAGCCCCCAATTCATTCTCTAACATACCACCTTTATTTATTTTCTTTATAGCACTTATTTGTCTTCTAGTTCTTATGTAAAAGCAGCTTATTTACTCATTTCTTACATGGTTAACGTCAGACTTTCTCCATCAGAGTTCAGCATTCCTGAAAGTAGACTCTTGCTTACCTTGTGTTCTGCTGTCTACTCCATGCCCAAGACAGTACCTGGTGCTGAGTGGGTGTTCAGTAAGGATGTGCTGAAAGAATGAATGCATCTGAAGTGGAATACTATTGATGAATGCATCAAAATATTGGATCTTGTTCTTAGTTCAAAAATATTGACAAGTACCCATGATATATTTCCAAATCCTTAGAGCCTTTAAATGTGTAAAAATAAGGTACTACAATGGATTAAACTTGTGAAATCTCTTTATAAATGACATTGATCTGGTCATTGACTTAGCTTCTGTATTAGCCAGCAGAAAGGCACTGATGTGAAAATACATGTATCCATTGCCCTGGCAGTTGGCCTTTCACTAAATTAACTTTCCAAATGCCATGCTCTAAGTTAGACTGATTTGCAACATATGAAGTTAAATTGTGTCATGAATGGGCTACACTTTTCAGGTTTGCATGTCTGTGATGTACCAAGGAGGTGCTAAATACAATGAAAGATTTTATTTAGGAATGAAAATTTATGTTTTTAAATGAGAAGTGTTCCTTTCATAGAAATATTAAAAAAGTATCCTTTAAGATCAATTTAAGCATTACCGTTTCTGGTAAGCAGTCCTTGATCTTTTAGGAAATGCCAGTCACATCTTCTTCTTGGGTATCTAACGGCTGAGAGCGTTGACTGCATTGAAATTTTAATTGCTGATTGAAGAGACTGCTTTTTCCCACTAAACCTTGAGGTCCTTCAAACAGATCTCATACCTTCTTCTTGAATGCAGATCATGATTTTGGCATCTTTAGTCAGTTTGTAAAATAAAGTAAGTTCTAGCAAATGTTTATTGATTTGAATGAAATAACTATCATTTATGATATTTAACATGTATATTGGGTTGAATTGCTACTTAATCATTTTATGTGAATATCTAAGCTTGCCTTCAGAATGTGAAACTTTGGAGGGTAGAAACAATGTATTATTGTTGTTAAGTTGCTCAGTTGTGTCTGATACTTTACTACCCCATAAACTGCAGCATGCCAGGCTTTCCTGTCCATGACCAACTCCGGGAGTTTGCTCAAACTTATGTCCATTGAGTCAGTGATGCCATCCAACCATGTCATCCTCTGTCATCCCCTTCTCCTCCTGTCTTCTATCTTTCCCATCATCAGGGTTTCTCTTATATTTCTCTTAGAGAATAGGACACTACTCTGCATATGGTAGTGATGCTCTCTCCTCCACTAGATTTGGGATCTACCCAGACTACCTCCTCCGGGATTAGGGGAGTTGGTAGCCAACTTTTTACTTACGGTTCTGCATTAAATCTCTATCTTGACTGCTGTCTTGGTCAGTTCAGTTCAATCGCTCAGTCGTGTCAAACTCTTTGCGACCCCATAAATTGCAGCACACCAGGCCTCCCTGTCCATCACCAACTCCTGGAGTTCACTCAAACTCATGTCCACTGAGTCGGTGATGCCATCCAGCCATCTCATCCTCAGTCGTCCCCTTCTCCTCCTGCCTCCAATCCCTCCCAGCATCAGAGTCTTTTCCAATGAGTCAGCTCTTCGCATGAGGTGGCCAAAGTATTGGAGTTTCAGCTTTAGCATCAGTCCTTCCAATGAACACCCAGGACCGATCTCCTTTAGAAGGGACTGGTTGGATCTCCTTGCAGTCCAAGGGACTCTCAAGAGTCTTCTCCAACACCACAGTTCAAAAGCATCAATTCTTATGCACTCAGCTTTGTTCACAGTCCAACTCTCGCATCCATACTTGACCACTGGAAAAACCATAGCCTTGACTAGATGGACCTTTGTTGGCAAAGTAGTGTCTCTGCTTTTGAATATGCTATCTAGGTTGGTCATAACTTTTCTTCCAAGGAGTAAGCGTCTTTTAATTTCATGGCTGCAGTCACCATCTGCAGTGACTTTGGAGCCCAAAAAGATAAAGTCTGACACTGTTTCCACTGTTTCCCCATCTATTTCCCATGAAGTGATGGGACCAGATGCCATGATCTTAGTTTTTTGGATGTTGAGCTTTAAGCCAACTTTTTCACTCTCCTCTTTCACTTTCATCAAGAGGCTTTTTAGTTCCTCTTCACTTTCTGCCGTAAGGGTGAAGTCGTCTGCATATGTGAGGTTATTGATATTTCTCCTGGCAATCTTAATTCCAGCTTGTGCTTCTTCCAGCCCAGTGTTTCTCATGATGTATTCTGCATAGGGGTTAAATAAGCAGGATGAGAATATACAGCCTTGACCTCAACTGACTGGAAAATATGAAAACTTCACAAGCTTTTAAGAGGAAGCATAGTTAGTATAGTTTCATGACTTTGGGCATTTTACTTAATCTCATTTTTTAATTGGTACCTAACTCATAGAGTTCTTACAAGGATCACATAAATTAGCATATACAAAGTACATGACATGTTCTGAATGTCTGGTTCATATTAGATTATAAAATTATTAGGTATTATTAATAATAGAAATAATGCTTTTATTCTTACTGCATTATTATTATTACTCTTTTCTGAGGCCTACATCAGAGATCAGTCTTTATCTCCTATTTTCCACTTTGCTTAGGCCACCAGATCTGGGGCCTAAAATGTCAGACTGAGCCAACAGATTCTAGGAGAATGTTCAAACTGGGTAGAGTTTTCATCAATCTATGTTAGACTAATGGAAATATTTCTTTACTCCTCCCACTGAGGGTTCTACACTCAGTCATGAGCAAGCACCTTTAAAAATGACACCTTTGTGTGTTCTTTCCTCTATTTTGATTTTAGGTATCAGACATACAATTTGGTTTGGGAGGGCACTAGCTGTGAGTTAGAAGGTTAAAGTAGCACCTAGTCAATAAATAAAAACACTCACTGAGGGAAATACATTTTATTTGTGTTGATGTTTTCCCTTACAGAAGGAAATCCAGTGGAATGAGCTGGCTCTTCAGGAATAAATCAATAGAAAGAAGGTGTAACTTATGAGAAAAGCAAGTAATGGATTGGGAGCTGTGGTAAGCAGGTTCCTGAACCTGAGGTAAGAAATCTTCTTAGCTACCTTGGGTGTAAGTCTCCAAAATATATAAGAGCTAAACTAACTGATTTGAAAACCCAAGAAGTAAGTTTTTAATCACACAAGAGTAGATTAGGAAATGGCAATGGGGATTTCAAAAATTTTGAAAATTTTAAATAAATTCTACCAAGATCTTAGGGAGCACAAAATAAAGTGTTTTTCAGGTATTCTTTCTTACAGTTAAAGTTAATAGTTCTGTGATTATTTTAGTCCTTACTGAGGAAGCAGACAGTGCAACTTTCCTTTCTTTTTTTTACTTTCCTTTCTTTTCAATTTTACTGTTTTCTCAGAGAATTTCTATACATCAGTTCAGTTCAATCACTCAGTCATGTCCAACTCTTTGTGACCCCATGGACTACAGCATGCCAGGCTTCCTGTCCATTACCAACTCCTGGAGCTTCGTCAAACTCATGTTCATTGAGCTGGTGATGCCATTCAACCATCTCATCCTCTGTCATCCCCATCTCCTCCCACCTTCAATCATTTCCAGCATCAGGGTCTTTTCCAATGAGTCAGTTCTTTGCATCAGGTGGCCAAAGTATTGGAGTTTCAGCTTCAGCATCAGTCCTTCCAATGAATATTCAGAACTGATTTCCTTTAGGATGGGCTGGTTGGATCTTCTTGTAGTCCAAGGGACTCTCAAGAGTCTTCTCCAACACCACAGTTCAAAAGCATCAGTTGTTCAGCGCTCATTTCTTTATAGCCCAACTCTCACATCCATACATGACTACTGGAAAAATAATAGCTTTGACTAGATGGACCTTTGTTGGCAAAGTAATGTCTCTGATTTTAATACGCTTTCTAGTTTAGTTATAGCTTTTCTTCCAAGGAGCAAGCATCTTTTAATTTCTGTACATAAGCCTTTACAATCCATTGATTATTCAATTCTTACTGGAGTGAATCAGTATATTCAACATATTGTGGCAGTTTGATATCTGGTTCCTCTGCCTTTTCTAAATCCAGCTTGGACATCTGGAAGTTCACAGTTCACATACTGTTGAAGTCTGGCTTGGAGAATTTTGAGCATTACTTTGCTCGTGTGTGAGATGAATGCAATTGTGCATTAGTCTGAGCATTCTTTGGCATTGTCTTTCTTTGAGATTGCAATGAAAACTGACCTTTTCCAGTCCTGTGGCCACTGCTGAATTTTCCAAATTTGCTGGCATATTAAGTGCAGCACTTTCACAGCATCATCTTTTAGGATCTGAAACAGCTCAACTGGAGTTCCATCACCTCCACTAGCTTTGTTCATAGTGATGCTTTCTAAGGCCCACTTGACTTCACATTCCAGGATGTCTTGCTCTAGGTGAGTAATCACACCATCATGATTATCTGGGTCATGAGGATTTTTTATTTATAATTCTTCTGTGTTTTTTGCCACCTATTCTCACGTTATCATGTTAGTTTCATTATTAATTAGTCCATGTTTTCTGAAATTTAAAGTTTATACTTTTATATATAAGGCTTTTATATTTACATAACATTAACATTTATTTGAGAATGTGGGAGAGAGTTTTGGGTGTCAGAGGTCCTATCTAAACACACTGTTTAGGCTGAGCTTATTGTACTCTTAAGTATATGCATACAGTCCTGTGAGACTAATATCAGTGGTAATTTTACTCCAGGTAAGTAAAATAAAGCTCAGAGAAGTGAATGATTTGGCTGAGGCCAACCAGGTAATAAGTTGCAGAGTTAAAATTAGAACCCAGCTCTTTTGATACTTAATCCAGTACTTTTGTTACTACATCATGTCGTCTGTGAGGTGAGACTAGTCCCACAGTTGGTGATGACTCTTGGTACACAGCAGGAAGGTGCTGTAGGGAGGAACTAGTGCATACAGCTCCCTTTCAATGTTTAATTGGCTCTTTCTTCAGTGTTTAGTTTTTTTTTTTAATTTTAATTTTTTAAATTATGAAAGTATAGCACATTTACAGGAGAGTTGGAAAATACAGAACAAGGTTACAAATAGTTCCACTATATATTACATTTTTAAAGAAGATAATTAAGATTTTTAATTAGAATTTCAATATCAAACTCTCAAAACTAATAGAATGGATATTCAGAGAAGTAAAGAATATAGAAGACCTGAAAATCACTGTGAACCAATTCAACATAATTAAGATCTATAAACTTTCAACAGGAGTAGGATACAAATTCTATTCAAGTTCCCATAGATTGTAAACTAGGAGACACTGGAAGATCTCTAGGGACATAAGAAAAGGTACAAAAATTTCAAGGTCTAAAAGTATTAAAAT
Organism: Bos indicus; assembly: GCF_029378745.1. NCBI lineage: Eukaryota > Metazoa > Chordata > Mammalia > Artiodactyla > Bovidae > Bos > Bos indicus. The sequence goes on along the minus strand of NC_091762.1, from coordinate 42,147,136 downwards.
CATACAGAGTCTGTTCCTTTATCACTGTGGAATTATATTAGAAATCAATATCAAAAGATATTTGAAAATAACCCACATATTTTCAAGTGCAATGTGATATTTACTAAGAGATCTTTGATTTAGCCACCTAAAGCCTCAATAAAGTTGGACTGAAAAAAACACAGAGATTGCAGAGAAGAAAACATTTAAATGAGAAACTAGTATCAAAATGAGATATTAATATTAAATATACTATAAATAAAGTCCCATGTATTTGGAAATTAAATGTCCATTTTTAAATGATAGTTGTTTCTAAGAAGCATAACAAGGAAAATTAGAAAATATTTGTAACAGAATAAAAATGAAAAGAGAATTATCGGAATTTGTTTCAGGTACCTGAGGCTGATGAACGCAACCAAATACAATATGCAATCTTGAATAAGGTATGAAAGCAAATAGTGGACACTAGAATAAAATTTTGTGAAATTTGAACTAAATCTGTACTTTAGTTAATATTATATCACTTGTTAATTTCCTGTTTTTTGTTTTTAACAACATAGTGTTGTTTTATATCCTCAGAACTGGATTAGAAGTTTTAAGGCTCATTCAAAAAATGATTTTTAAAAAATCACTAAGATCATATATTTTCTAGACTTTTTAGCAGTGATGCTTGATGCCAAAATACATGGAACTATATGAAAGTTTTGAGTGAATATAAATTAGAAATCTAGCATTCTATTCATACTAAGTTAAACAAGTAGAATAAAAAATGTCATAATTTTTTTAGCTAGTCAAAATGCATAAGTTTTCTAAAATATATGTATTGTATTATACATATTACTTGTGTGTACACACACACAGAGAAGTTTTTCTACTATGTTTGATAAAGGCTTGAGAAAAAACAACAGTGACAACAACAAAAAGAGACTGAGAAATTGGAAAACAAACTAAATGAAATGAGAAAACTGAATACAAAACAGAAAAGGTGAAACAAACTAGGTAAAAGCAAAAGAGCATCATATAGGCTGGTTGTTTTTAAACATGGCTACTCATTCAAAACACATCTGGAGTTTTAGAGAAGAATAGCAATACCTGTGCATTTGTGTTTTTCACAAAGTTGCAAGATAATTCCATTATGCATCTGGATTTTGAAAAGTGATTATTATAAATTTTTCTATTAAATGGTAGTTTTAGTGATATAGAATCCTGTTAGAGATTTCTGTTGACCAGAATTCTCAAATAGATTTTTCTGTTGACCAGTCATGATACAATGGTTCGGTTCAGTTCAGTTCAGTCGCTCAATCATGTCCGACTCTTTGCGACCCCATGAATCGCAGCACGCCAGGCCTCCCTGTCCATCACCATCTCCCGGAGTTCACTCAAACTCACGTCCATTGAGTCGGTGATGCCATCCAGCCATCTCATCCTCTGTCATCCCCTTTTTTTCCTGCCCCCAAATCCTCCCAGCATCAGAGTCTTTTCCAATGAGTCACCTCTTTGCATGAGGTGGCCAAAGTACTGGAGTTTCAGCTTTAGCATCATTCCTTCCAAAGAAATCCCAGGACTGATCTCCTTTAGAATGGACTGGTTAGATCTCCTTGAAGTCCAAGGGACTCTCAAGAGTCTTCTCCAACACCACAGTTCAAAAGCATCAATTCTTTGGTGCTCAGCCTTCTTCACAGTCCAACTCTCACATCCATACATGACCACTGGAAAAACAATAGCCTTGACTAGACGGACCTTTGTTGGCAAAGTAACGTCTCTGCTTTTCAATATGCTATCTAGGTTGGTCATAACTTTCCTTCCAAGGAGAAAGCGTCTTAATTTCATGGCTGCAATCACCATCTGCAGTGATTTTGGAGCCCCAAAGAGATAAAGTTTGACACTGTTTCCACTGTTTCCCCACCTATTTCCCATGAAGTGATGGGACCGGATGCCATGATCTTAGTTTTCTGAATGTTGAGCTTTAAGCCAACTTTTTCACTCTTCTCTTTCACTTTCATCAAAAGGCTTTTTAGTTCCTATTCACTTTCTGCCATAAGGGTGATGTCAACTGCATATGTGAGGTTATTAAAATTTCTCCCGGCAGTGTTGATTCCAGCTTGTGCTTCTTCCAGCCCAGCATTTCTCATGGTGTACTCTGCATATAAATTAAATAAGCAGGGTGACAATATACAGCCTTGACGTGATTAAAAGAATAATAGTTATATAATCACGATAGTAAAGATGTTTATCAGCTTTCACAACCAATAGCCAGACAAAAAATAAAAGATAATAACAATTGCAAGCCCTAATGGAAACATGATTAATCTAACAATATAAAATAATTACATACAATTTAGGGGAGTTAAGTAGAGTGATGTGCTAAGTGGAAGTGTATACAAGCTCATGTTCTTATCTTCTCAGCCAGTGTTTACTTTCTTGATCCAACAAAATACATTTCATAATTCACTGGAAACTCATTTGAGTGGAGACCTTGTGGAATCTCTTTTTGTCCGTTTCCAGGCAGGCTTGCTGTTGCTCTGTCAGGCCAGGGCACCCCTTCTGTTTCTTCTTTTTTCAGAATATGTGAAGTCTTTCTAGACCGTAGAGTAGAGATCCTGGATTGCTTTAGTTATTTCAGGTTACAGTGTCATTGAAGGATTCTTAAAATGTAACTTTACATTTATATTCTGGGAAGAAAATTAAAAGAGAAAAATAGCAGTATCTTCTAAGGTTCTTGTTTACCATATGAGGGGGGTTTCCATCTATTTACTTACCAACATGCCTTATTCACTTTGTTTTTCAGCTTTGCTGCTCACATGCCTCTCGCTAATGTGTAGAAGGGAGCTTTAAATTCCTGTATGTAGTCATACTTCAAGGGAAAAAATGCTCTTTTTATCTGGGATAAACTACAAGCTTATTTCCCTAGGCTTATCTTATTAATATTTGATGGCATTTACCTTCAAAGTGACTTTGCACAGTTGCCCAGGAGTGTTTGCACAAAGGAGGCTTTCTAATGCAAATCTGACTGTATTGAAAGTTTAAAAAAATTTGACCCAAATGAGACTGCCCTCAAAGTCAAATATTAGCCATCAAAGCACTTATTCATTTTTTCATGCATTGATTTGTTTTTTAATTAAGTGTACGTGATAACTGATTAAACAAATATTTTCCAAACACCCTATGGTGGTTATTAGCACTGCTAAGAGCTTATAATTCAGTAGGGGGTGGTGAGATGTTGTAAAAACACCACAAAATTTTAAAAGATTGTGCTGTTGATAGAAATGCATTATAAAAAGGAAGGAAGAGTGTACCCACCAGCCAGTCTCTGGGGTGGGGGTGGGGGGAGGTTGCCATACACTGCTTCTTAAATGAATCAAAATTACAATTAAGTATTAACATACAGGACTATCTTCCAGACTTGTATTCTGCAGGAAAGGAGGCACCTCATGCACTTCAGTAGAGAGATGAATTAAGCTATGGTGAATGGTAGCAGCAGCAAAAGGAAGGTGGATTTTGTCATTCTTTAATGAGCTTTGGACTATTAAAAAAAAAAAGAAATTTCAAATTCGAAATACAGCATTTGAAATGCTGTACTGGTCACGATTTTTGTCTAATGAAAAGTAAGGATTTTTTAAAGGGTTATAGGATTTGTATAGGAGAAAAAAATATTCAAGATCTCTGAAGGGATTTCAATGTTTTCCCAAGGGAATAAAACATTAAGATTCTTTTTGTCAGTTGAGATGATCATTTTTAGAGTATGGGGCTCTAAAGTTCCAAACTTTTAGAGTATGAAGTTCTATTAGTGATTGAAAGACTGATTGCCTTGCCACTGTGGCCCAGCAATGACAATATAAAAGTAAGGAGTTGATGAATGAAATTGGTGAGAACGACATGCTCTTGGAAGACAGGAAACAGCAGAGAAGGCAAATGCAGGAGTTGTTGATTAATTGTACTGGAAAAATGAATAAGCTATGAAAAAGTGAAGATGAGGAAGATGGTTTTCTAAGAGAAAGTAATTCCTATACTGAAAAACATTTATTGAACCGTTATTGTGAGAAAAATGTACAAAATTATGGAGAGGATATAAAGGATTATAAGCTTACAATTTAATAAGGTATAAATCCTGTATACGAAAAGGAGAGATAATAATTAAAGATCATTTTAATGATAACTAAAAAAGTTCATAAGGGGATTTCTGTATAAAGATGTGTAAGATTGTCATTTTAAAGACCTAAATATTCAAACTGCCATTGTCAGCTTCTTTCTAACAATCCTTTTAAAGGTGATTATTTTTCTTGCAAAGGAAGTTTGGTTATATAATAAATCACATTCTTAATTTTTTTTGGCTTAGTCATTTTTGCTTCATGACATTAAAAGTCCTGAAAACTAGAGTAAATTTAATAATTTAGTTTAACTTGGAGATTTGGTAAGTATATCATATTATCTAGTCGTCACATTCTTAAATTTAATCATTAGATGTAGTTATGAGATTCCTTGATTTCTCTCTCTTTTTTTTAAATTCACCCACATCTTACAAATCCCATAGTTTTTATTTCCCATAGAATCCTGTACTGCTCCACTTCATTTCAAACTTTTAGCCTAAGCTACCATCATCATCCATCTCCCCTGGACTATTATTAATATAATAGCTTCCTACTAATAACTTACATTCTAATCTTGAGCCCTAAATCCAGCCATCCATATAAGTCACTGACCTTTCTGAAAGGGATATTGTGTAGCGTCATTCCTCATCTGAAACTCCTCAAGGGCTTCTCAAACTAACCATTGCTCACAGAGCTCTCTGACCTCATCACCTACCACTCCCCTTCCTTCTCCCCACACTCCAGCCACATTAGGTATCCATCTACTTTTCTTGAATTTCAAACACACTTCCTCTCAGAAAATTTTCACATCAGTTCCCTCTGCTCAGAATGCTGATCTCCCAGGTTTTCATGTCTGGTAACTGTCATTCAGATCTCAGCTACAACTCATCTCCTCACAGGGGATTTTCCCTGTGTGTGTTAGTTACTCAATCATGTATGACTCTTTGCAACCACATGGACTGTAGCCCACCAGGCTCCTCTATCTATGGGATTCTCCAGGTAAGAATAGTGGAGTGGGTTGCCATTCCCTTCTCCAGGGGATCTTCCTGATCCAGCGATCGAACCTGGGTCTCCTGCATTGTAGGCAGATTCTTTACCATCTGAGCCACCAGAGAAACTGGATTTCCCTGATCTGTTCATGTTCTAATACAGTATATTTTGCATTTTACTCATATTTCATTATCTCTTTCTGAAATTACCTCATTCATTTGCTTACTTTATTATCTTTGTCTCCAATTAGAACATGAGTTCTTTCTCTTTCTTCATGGCTTTATCTCTAGAACTTAGAACAATATTTCTGTCTTGTGAACACCATCATCAGTGAACGCTGAGTTACAGTTCAGGTATTTTCTCCCTACCCATCTTCTACACATGGAGGAAAATTTACAGTTGTGTCTTGATTTCTAAGGGTTAATAAGGAGAGTTAGTTTCACCAGAATTACAGTTTAACACACTCCTAAACTTGCCATGGAGTAAAAAGTCTGTTACAGTCTTGTGGAAATCTGAGTTTATGTTTCTGAAATTCAGTGTCCATAAGATGGAACTCATCCATTGGTGGTAAATTTAAAATAGCCTTCCAAAGCAATAAGAAAACAGGAAATGCAAGAGACAGTTCCTAATAAGTTGTAAATGTTTCTAATACAATGTGCTCAGATACTCAGTCCTGTCCAGACTCTTTGTGATCCCATAGACTATAGACTGCCAGGCCCCTCTGTCCATGTAATTCTCCCTGCAAGATTACTGGCATGGGTCGCCATGCCCTCCTCACTAGCGCCAGCTTGTAAGTGAGTTAAAATGGCAGAGTAGAAGGATGTGCACTCAGTGAGTGCACTCATCTTCTCCTGCAAGAACTCCAAAATTGCAACTCACTGCTGAACACCATCAACAGGAGAATGTTAAATCCCACCAAATAAAGATACCCCACGGCCAAGAGCAAAGGCAAATCCCCAACAACATGGTAGGAGAGGGGAAATTTCATGTAGTATCAAACCCATATCTTCCAGAGATGCTCAGAGGGCTCAAACAAAACCTTGTGCATACCAGGACTCAGAGATACCACAGAGACTGAGCCAGACCTGTCTTTGAGTGTTTGAATGTCTCCAGCAGCAGAGACAAGGGTCAGCAGTGGCCTGCCGTGGGTCAGGGGCTCTGACAGCAGCAGATGTGGGAAGCACAGCATGTGGCACAAGTCCTCTTAAAAGAGGTCACCATTAGCCCCAACACAGAGCCACGGAGCTGAAAACCCACAAACTGGAGGAAAATATACCAAAGAGGTTCTTGCACTGTTATGAAAGTTCTAGGACCCACAACAAATTTCCCAACCCGGGGATCCAGCAAAAGGACTGAGAACCCACAGGGAATTTCAATTTGGAGGCGAGTGGGATTTGACTACAGAACTTCCACAAGACTTGAGAAGTAGATTCCTGGTGGGGACAAACAAAACCTTGTGCACACCAGGACCCAGGAGAAAGGATTAGCGACCCCACAAGAGACTGAGCCAGACTTGCTTGTGAGTGTCCAGAAGTCTCTGGTGGAGGCATGAGTTGACAGTGGCCTGCTATGGGCACTGAATACAACGGTGCTGTCATAAGTCCTTTTGAAGGAGGTCACCATTACTGCCATTACCTCTACCATAGTTTGGCCTCAGGCCAAACAACAGGGTAGGAACACAGCCTTGCCAATGGGAAAAAAATTGGATTAAAGATTTACTGAGCATGGCCCCACCCACCAGAACAAGACCCAGATTCCTCCACAGCCAGTCCCTCCCATGAGGAAGCCTCCATAAACCTCTTATCCTTATCCTTCAGAGGGCAGACAGAATGAAAACCACAATCACAGAAAACTAATCAAACTGATCACATGGATCATAGCCTTGTCTACTCAGTGAAACTATAAGCCATGCCATGTAGGGCCCACAAGGAAGGATGGGTCATGGTGGAGAGTTCTGACAAAACGTGATCCACTAGAGAAAGGAATAGCAAACCACTTAATTATTCTTGCCTGAAGATGAACTCCCCAGGTCAGTAGGTGACCATCATGCTACTGGAGAAGAGTGGAGAAATAACTCCAGAAAGAAAAAGAGACAAAGCCAAAGCAAAAACAGTGCCCGGTTGTGGATGTGAGTTGTGATGGAAGTAAAGTCCAATGCTGTAAAGAACAATATTGCATAGGAACCTGGAATGTTAGGTCCATGAGTCAAGATAAATTGGAAGTGGTCAAACAGGAGATGGCAAGAGTAAACATCAGCATTTTAGGAAGCAGTGAACTAAGATCATGGCATCTGGTCCCATCACTTCATGGCAAATAGATGGGGAAACCATAGAAATGGTGACATACTTTATTTTGGGGGACTCCAAAATCACTGCAGATGGTGACTGCAACCATGAAATTAAAAGACACTTGCTCCTTGGAAGAAAAGTTATGACCAACCTAGACAGCATATTAAAAAGCAGAGACATTACTTTGCCAACAAAGGTCCATCTAGTCAAAGCTATGTTTTTTTCAGTAGTCACGTATGGATGTGAGAGTTGGACTATAAAGAAAGCTGAGCGCCGAAGAATTGGTGCTTTTGAACTGTGGTGTTGGAGAAGACTCTTGAGAGTCCCTTGGATTGCAAGGAGATCCAGCCAGTCCATCCTAAAGGGGGTAAGTCCTGAATATTCATTGCAAGGACTGATGCTGAAGCTGAAACTCCAATACTTTGGCCATCTGATGTGAAAACTGACTGATTTGAAAAGACCCTAATGCTGGGAAAGATTGAAGGTGGGAAGAAAAGGGGCTGACAGAGGATGAGATGGTTGGATGGCATTACCAACTCAATGGACATGAGTTTGAGTAAGCTCTGTGAGTTGGTGATGGACAGGGAGGCCTGGCATGCAGCAGTCCATGGTATCACAAAGAGACGGACACGACTGAGTGACCGAACAGAACTGAACTAAAATGGACTCGAATGGGCAAATTTAACTCAGATGACCATTATAGCTACTACTGTGGGCAAATATCCTTTAGAAGAAATGGAATAGCTCTCATAGTAAACAAAAGAGTCCAAAAACTAACACCAAAAGAGATGCCCTTTTCATCATAGGGAATTAAGTTAGTCGCTCAGTCGTGCCAGACTCTTTGTAACCCCATGGACTGCAGCCCACCAGGCTCCTCTGTCCGTGGGATTTTCCAGGCAAGGATACCAGGGTGGGTTGCCATTTCCTTCTCCAGGGGATCTTCCTGACACAGAGGTAGAACCTGGGTCTTTGCACTGCAGGCAGATTCATTACCAACTGAGCTACAAGGGAAGCCCTCATCACAGGGAACTGAAATGCAAAAGTAGGAAGTCGAGAGATACCTGGAATAAGAGGCAAGTTTGGCCTTGGAGTACAGAATGAAGCAGGGCAAAAACTAACAGAGTTTTGCCAAGAGAATGCACTGGTCATAGCAAACACCCTCTTCCAACAACACAAGAGAAGACTCTACCCATGGACATCACCAGATGGTCAATACGAAATCTGATTGATTATATTCTTTGTAGCTGAAGATGGAGAAGCTATATCCAGTGTGCAAAAACAAGACAAGGAGTTGACTATGGCTTGGATCATAAAGCTTATTCCCAAGTTCAGACTTAAACTGAAGAAAGTAGGGAAAACCACTAGACCATTCAGGTATGACCTAAATCAAATCCCTTACGATTATACAGTGGAAGTGACAAATAGAATCAAGGGATTAAATATGATAGACAGAGTGCCTAGAGAACTATGGATAGAGGTTCATGACAGTGATCATGAGAAGAGGTGCATGACAAGAGACAGTGATCAAAACCATCCCCAAGAAAAAGAAATGCAAAAAGCAAAATGGTTGTCTTAGGAGGCCTTACTAATAGCTGAGATAAGAAGGGAAAGAAAGGCAAAGGAGAAAAGGAAAGATATACCCATCTGAATGCAGAGTTCCAAAAAATAGCAAGGAGAGATAAGAAAGCCTTCCTCACTAATCAATGCAAAGATATAGAGGAAAACCATAGAATGGAAAAGACTAGAGATCTCTTCAAGAAAATTACCAAGGGAATATTTCATGCAAAGATGGGCATACTAAAGGACAGAAATGGTATGGACCTAACAGAAGCAGAAGATATTAAGAAGAGGTGGCAAGAATACATAGAAGAACTATACAAAAAAGATTGTAATGACCCAGATAACCATGATGGTGTGATCACTCACCTAGAGCCAGACAACCTGGAATGTAAAGTCAAGTGGGCCTTAGGAACCATCTAGTGGAGGTGATGGAATTCCAGTGGAGGTGATGGAATTCCAGGTGAGCTATGCTAAAAGATGATGCTGTTAAAGTGTTGTACTCAAAATGCCAGCAAAATTGGAAAACTCAGCCATGGGCACAGGACTGGAAAAGTTCAGTTTTCACTTAAATCCCAAAGAAGGGCAATGTCAAAGAATGTTCAAACAACCTCACAATTGCACAAATCTCACATGCTAGCAAAAATAATGCTCAAAATTATCCAAGCCAGACTTCAACAGTAGGTGAACTGAGAACTTTCACATGTCCAAGCTGGATTTAGAAAAGGCAGAGGAACCAGAGATCAAATTGCCAAGATCTGTTGGATCATCGAAAAAGCAAGAGAGTTCCAGAAAAACATCTACTTCTGCTCTATTGACTACGCCAAAGCCTTTGACTGTGTGGATCACAACGAACTATGGAAAATTCTTCAAGAGATAGGAATACCATACCTCCTTACTACTTCGTGAGAAATCTGTATGCAGGTCAAGAAGCAACAGTTAGAATTGGACATGGAACGATGGGCTGGTTCCAAATTGGGAAAGGAGTATGTCAAGGCTGTATATCGGCACCCTGCTTATTTAACTTATACACAGAGTACATCATGTGAAGTGCTAGGCTGGATGAAGCACAAGCTGGAATCAAGATTGCTGGAAGAAATATCAATAACCTCAGGTATGCAGATGACACCACCCTAATGGAAGAAAGCAAAGAGGAGCTAAAGAGCTTCTTCTTCTTTTTTTTTTCTTTTTTACTTTAAAATATTGTATTGGTTTTGCCATACATCAACATGAATCCGCCACGGGTGTACATGTGTTCCCCATCCTGAACCCCCCTCCCACCTCCCTCCCCATCCAATCCCTCTGGGTCATTCCAGTGTACCAGCCCCAAGCATCCTGTATCCTGCATTGAACCTGGACTGGCAATTCGTTTCATATATGATATTATACATATTTCAATGCCATTCTCCCAAATCATCCCCCACTCCCTCTGCCACAGAGTCCAAAAGACTGTTCTATACATACAGTGTCTCTTTTGCTGTCTTGCATAAGGGTTATCGTTACCATCTTTCTAAATTCCATATATATGCATTAGTATATTGTACTGGTGTTTTTCTTTCTGGCTTACTTCACTCTGTATAATAGGCTCCAGTTTCATCCACCTCATTAGAACTGATTCAAATGTATTCTTTTGAATGGCTGAGTAATACTCCATTGTGTATATGTACCACTGCTTTCTTATCCATTTGTCTGCTGATAGACATCTAGGTTGCTTCCATGTCCTGGCTACTATAAACAGTGCTGCGATGAACATTGGGGTACACGTGTCCTTTTCAATTCTGGTTTCCTCGGTGTGTATGCCCAGGAGTGGGATTGCTGGATCATAAGGCAGTTCTATTTCAAGTTTTTTAAGGAGTCTCCACACTGTTCTCCATAGTGGCTGTACTAGTTTGCATTCCCACCAACAGTGTAAGAGGGTTCCCTTTTCTCCACACCCTCTCCAGCATTTATTGCTTGTAGAATTTTGGATAGCAGGCATTCTGACTGATGTGAAATGGTACCTCACTGTGGTTTTGATTTGCATTTCTTTGATAATGAGTGATGTTGAGCATCTTTTCATGTGTTTGTTAGCCATCTGTATGTCTTCTTTGGAGAAATGTCTATTTAGTTCTTTGGCCCATTTTTTGATTGGGTCATTTATTTTTCTGGAATTGAGCTGCAGGAGTTGCTTGTATATTTTTGAGATTAGTTGTTTTTCAGTTGCTTCATTTGCAATTATTTTCTCCCATTCTGAAGGCTGTCTTCACCTTGCTTATAGTTTCCTTTGTTGTGCAGAAGCTTTTAAGTTTAATTAGGTCCCATTTGTTTATTTTTGCTTTTATTTTATGGTGGGTCATAGAAGTTCCTGCTGTGATTTATGTTGGAGAGTGTTTTGCCTATGTTCTCCTCTAGGAGTTTTATAGTTTCTGGTCTTACGTTTAGATCTTTAATCCATTTTGAGTTTATTTTTGTGCATGGTGTTAGAAAGTGTTCTAGTTTCATTCTTTTACAAGCGGTTGACCAGTTTTCCCAGCACCACTTGTTAAAGAGATCACGTTTTCTCCATTGTATATTCTTGCCTCCTTTGTCAAAGATAAGGTGTCCATAGGTGCGTGAATTTATCTCTGGGCTTTCTATTTTGTTCCATTGATCAATATTTCTGTCTTTGTGCCAGTACCATACTCTCTTGATGACTGTGGCTTTGTAGTAGAGCCTGAGGTCAGGCAGGTTGATTCCTCCAGTTCCATTCTTCTTTCTCAAGATTGCTTTGGCTATCTGAGATTTTTTGTATTTCCATACAAATTGTGAAATTATTTGTTCTAGCTCTGTGAAAAATACCGTTGGTAGCTTGATAGAGATTGCACTGAATCTATAGATTGCTTTGGGTAGTATACTCATTTTCACTATATTGAGTCTTCCAATCCATGAACATGGTATATTTCTCCATCTATTAGTGTCCTCTTTGATTTCTTTCACCAGTGTTTTATAGTTTTCTATATATAGGTCTTTAGTTTCTTTAGGTAGATATATTCCTAAGTATTTTATTCTTTTCATTACAATGGTGAATGGAATTGTTTCCTTAATTTCTTTTTCTATTTTCTCATTATTAGTGTATAGGAATGCAAGGGATTTCTGTGTGTTGATTTTATATCCTCAACTTTACAATATTCATTGATTAGCTCTAGTAATTTTCTGATGGAGTCTTTAGGGTTTTCTATGTAGAGGATCATGTCAACTGCAAACAGTGAGAGTTTTACTTCTTCTTTTCCAATTTGGATTCCTTTTATTTCTTTTTCTGCTTTGATTGCTGTGGCCAAAACTTCCAAAACTATGTTGAATAGTAGTGGTGAGAGTGGACACCCTTGTCTTTTCCTCACTTTAGGGGAAATGCTTTCAATTTTTCACCATGGAGAATAAAGTTTGCTGTGGATTTGTCATATATAGCTTTTATTATGTTGAGGTATGTTCCTTCTATTCCTGCTTTCTGGAGAGTTTTTATCATAAATGGATGTGGAATTTTGTCAAAGTTTTCTCTGCATCTATTGAGATAATCATATGGCTTTTATTTTTCAATTTGTTAATATGGTGCATTACATTAATTGATTTGTGGATATTGAAGAATCCTTGCATCCCTGGGATAAAGCCCACTTGGTCATGGTGTATGATCTTTTTAATGTGTTTTTGGATTCTGATTGCTAGAATTTTGTTAAGGATTTTTGCATCTGTGTTCATCATTGATACTGGCCTGTAGTTTTCCTTTTTTGTGGCATCTTTGTCAGGTTTTGGTATTAGGGTGATGGTGGCCTCATAGAATGAGTTTGGAAGTTTACCTTCCTCTGCAATTTTCTGGAAGAGTTTGAGTAAGATAGGTGTTAGCTCTTCTCTAAATTTTTGGTAGAATTCAGCTGTGAAGCCGTCTGGACCTGGGCTTTTGTTTGCTGGAAGATTTCTGATTACAGTTTCAATTTCCGTGCTTGTGATGGGTCTGTTAAGATTTTCTATTTCTTCCTGGTCCAGTTTTGGAAAGTTGTACTTTTCTAAGAATTTGTCCATTTCTTCCAAGTTGTCCATTGTATTGGCATATAGTTGCTGATAGTAGTCTCTTATGATCCTTTGTATTTCTATGTTGTCTGTTGTGATCTCTCCACTTTCATTATTGATTTGATCTTTCTCCCTTTGTTTCTTGATGAGTCTGGCTAATGTTTTGTCAATTTTATTTATCCTTTCAAAGAACTCCCTTTTGGTTTTGTTGAGTTTTGCTACGGTCTCTTTTGTTTCTTTTGCATTTATTTTTGCCCTAAATTTTTAAGATTTCTTTCCTTCTACTAACCCTGTGGTTCTTCATTTCTTCCTTTTCTAGTTGCTTTAGGTGCAGAGTTAGGTTATTTATTTGACTTTTTTCTTGTTTCTTGAGGTATGCCTGTATTGCTATGAACTTTCCCCTTAGGACTGCTTTTACAGTGTCCCACAGGTTTTGGATTGTTGTGTTTTCATTTTCATTCATTTCTATGCATATTTTGATTTCTTTTTTCATTTCTTCTGTGATTTGTTGGTTATTCAGCAGCGTGTTGTTCAGCCTCCATATGTTGGAATTTTTAATAGTTTTTCTTCTGTAATTGAGATCTAATCTTACTGCATTGTGGTCAGAAATGATGCTTGGAATGATTTCAATTTTTTTGAGTTTACCAAGGCTTGGTTTATGGCCCAGGATATTATCTATCCTGGAGAAGGTTCTGTGTGCACTTGAGAAAAAAAGGTGAAATTCATTGTTTTGGGGTGAAATGTCCTAATGATATCAATTAGGTCTAACTGGTCTATTGTATTATTTAAAGTTTGTGTTTCCTTGTTAATTTTCTGTTTAGTTGATCTATCCATAGGTGTGAGTGGGGTATTAAAGTCTCCCACTATTATTGTGTTATTGTTAATTTCCCCTTTCATACTTGTTAGCATTTGTCTTACGTATTGCGGTGCTCCTATGTTGGGTGCATATATATTTATAATTGTTATATCTTCTTTTTGGATTGGTCCTTTGATCATTATGTAGTGTCCTTCTTTGTCTCTTTTCACAGCCTTTGTTTTAAAGTCTATTTTATCTGATATGAGTATTGCTACTCCTGCTTTCTTTTGGTCTCTATTTGTGTGGAATATCTTTTTCCAGCCCTCACTTTCAGTCTGTATGTGTCCCCTGCTTTGAGGTGGGTCTCTTGTAGACAACATATATAGGGGTTTTGTTTTTGTATCCATTCAGCCAGTCTTTGTCTTTTGGTTGGGGCATTCAACCCATTTACGTTTAAGGTAATTATTGATAAGTATGATCCCGTTGCCATTTACTTTATTGTTTTGAGTTCGAGTTTATACACCCTTTTTGTGTTTCCTGTCTAGAGAATATCCATTAGCATTTGTTGGAGAGCTGGTTTGATGGTGCTGAATTCTCTCAGCTTTTGCTTGTCTGTAAAGCTTTTGATTTCTCCTTCATATTTGAATGAGATCCTTGCTCAGTACAGTAATTTGGGCTGTAGGTTATTTTCTTTCATCACTTTAAGTATGTCTTGCCATTCCCTCCTGGTCTGAAGAGTTTCTATTGAAAGATCAACTGTTATCCTTATGGGAATCCCCTTGTGTGTTATTTGTTGTTTTTCCCTTGCTGCTTTTAATATTTGTTCTTTGTGTTTGATCTTTGTTAATTTGATTAATATGTGTCTTGGGGTGTTTTGCCTTGGGTTTATCCTGTTTGGGACTCTCTGGGTTTCTTGGACTTGGGTGATTATTTCCTTCCCCATTTTAGGGAAGTTTTCAACTATTATCTCCTCAAGTATTTTTCTCATGGTCTTTCTTTTTTTTTTCTTCTGGAACTCCTATGATTCGAATGTTGGGATATTTAATATTGTCCTGGAGGTCTCTGAAATTGTCCTCATTTCTTTTAATTAGTTTTTCTTTTTTCCTCTCTGATTCATTTATTTCTACCATTCTATCTTCTACTTCGCTAATCCTATCTTCTGCCTCCATTATTCTACTATTTGTTGCCTCCAGAGTATTTTTGATCTCATTTATTGCATTATTCATTATATATTGACTCTTTTTTATTTCTTCTAGGTCCTTGTTAGACCTTTCTTGCATCTTCTCAATCCTTATCTCCAGGCTATTTATCTGTGATTCCATTTTGATTTCAAGGTTTTAGATCAATTTCACTATCATTATTAGGACTTGTTTATCAGGTAGATTCCCTATAACTTCCTCTTTTGTTTGGTTTGGTGGGCATTCATCCTGTTCCTTTACCTGCTGGGTATTCCTCTGTCTCTTCATCTTGTTTATATTGCTGAGTTTGGGGTGGCCTTTCTGTATTCTGGCAGTTTGTGGAGTTTTCTTTATTGTGGAGTTTCCTCACTGTGGGTGGGGATGTACAGGTGGCTTGTCAAGGTTTCTTGGTTAGGGAAGCTTGTGTAGGTGTTCTGGTGGGTGGAGCTGGATTTCTTGTCTCTGGAGTGCAATGAAGTGTCCAGTAATTAGTTATGAGATGTCAATGGATTTGAAGTAACTTTGGGAAGCCTGTATATTGAAGCTCAGGGCTGTGTTCCTGTGTTGCTGGAGAATTTGCGTAGTATGTCTTGCTCTGGAACTTGTTGGCCCTTGGGTGGTGCTTGGTTTCAGTGTAGGTATGGAGGCATTTGATGAGCTCCTGTCGATTAATGTTCCCTGGAGTCAGTTCTCTGGTGTTCTCAGGATTTGGACTTAAGCCTCCTGCTTCTGATTTTCAGTCTTAATTTTACAGTAGTCTCAAGACTTCTCCTTCTATACAGCACCATCGATAAAACATCTAGGTTAAAGATGAAAAATTTCTCCACAGTGAGGGACACCCAGAGAAGTTCACAGAGTTACATGGAGAAGAGAAGATGGATGAGGGAGTTAGAGGTGACCCGAATGAGATGAGGTGGAATCAAAAGAGGAGAGAGCAAGCTAGCCAGTAATCACTTCCTTATGTGTGCTCCACCGTCTGGACCGCTCGGAGTTGTTCACGGAGTTATACAGAGAAGAGAAGAGGCAGGAAGGGACAGAAGTGGCCAGGAGGATAAAAGGAGGGAATCAAAAGGAGAGAGACAGATCCAGCCAGTAATCAGTTCCCTAAGTGTTCTCCACAATCTGGAACACACAGAGATTCAGAGAGTTGGGTAGAGAAGAGAAGGGGGAGGGAGGAGACAGAGGCGACCTGGTGGAGAAAAAGGAGAGTCCAAAGGGGGAGAGAGCAGTCAAGCCAGTAATCTCGCTCCCAAGTAAAAATGAGTACTGAAGATTTGGTTCTTAAAGGTACAAAATTGATAACAAATACCAAAAAGCAAAGATTAAAAATCTAGAGTAGAGGTTTGATTTTCAAAAATACAATATTAAAGAAAAGAAGAAAAAAGTCACAAAAATTAAAAAAAAATATATATGTATATGAAGTTTGCTTTAAAAATGGAGTCTTTTTTTTTTTTTTTTGCAAAGGAATAGTAGGTTATAAAAATGAAAATTAAAGGAGTAATAGAGGACTTAAACATTTTTTTAAAATTAAAAAAATGATTGTAAAAATATATCTAGGACTTTCTCTGGTGTTGTGGGCAGTGTGGGGTCAGTTCATTTTTGGATAGTTCCTTGGTCCAGCTTATATTTCTCAAGATCTATAGGCTCCTTCCTATGTAGTCGGTACTAACTACAGGGTTTTAATCTATTGCATCTGTCACTTCCAAGGCGGTTCCCTCTGTTTTAGTTTCTTCTGTTTGCTGGTCTCTTCAGTGTCTGATTTCCGCCCTGACACAAGGAGGTGGTGGTGGACACGTTTCTAGGCTCACTTGTTCAGCTGCACTGCGGGGAGGGAGGGATGCTACAAACAAATAACACTGGTGTGTGCTCTAAGTGTCTCAGCCACACTGGGCCTGCCCCTGCTCATGGAGTGTGTGCCCTCCCTGCCCACACTGCCCAGGCTCTAGGTTGCTCCGCTGGGAACTGTCTGAGGCCGGCCCTGGGCTGCATGCACCTCCCAGGTCTAAGCCGCTCAGGTTCAGGCACTCGGGTAGTCCTCAGAGGCGCAGATTTGGTTGGGCCTGCATTTTGTGCCCTTCCCAGGTCTGAGCAGCTCAGGTGATGAGGTGTTTGGTGAGCATGGTCGCTGAGACTTAACACCTCCTTCATCCCTGCCACTCGGTTTTCTGGGTGTACAACCGGCACGCTTTCTCAGTCGGATGTTGACTGTCCAGAACCCCTAGAAATGTTAGTTAGCAAAGAAGCGTGCTTGAAGTTTGGTAGATAATGTCTCTCTGGGGCTGCGATTGCCCCATTCCGGCTCTGGCTGCCTGTCACCGGAGGGGGATGGTCTGCAGCTGGCTAGTTCTGTTCAGTCTTTTGTTCTGTGCGCGGGCCTGGTGGTATCTTAGGTTAGGGCTTTTCGCGTGGTAGCTATCCCACAGTCTAGTTTGCTAGCCCAAGTTAGTTCTCTCAGATTGCCCTCAGGGCATTCAGGCCCCTGTCCTTACTCTAAGCAATGCAGCCCGCGCCTCCCTGCCCAGCCCCCGCTTGCTAGTGGCGGGTGCAGGCGTCTGCGCTGCTTCTCCCCTGGGGGAGTTACTGTTGGGCTAGTAATCTGTCGGTTTTAATTATTTATTTTTCCTCCCTGTTATGTTGCCCTCTGTGCTTCAAAGGCTTGCCATAGACTCGGCAGTTAGAGTGTTTCCTGGTGTTTGGAAACTTCTCTCTTTTTAAGACTCCTTTCCCAGGATGGAGCTCCGTCCCTACCTCTTCTGTCTCTTTTTTTGTCTTTTATGTTTTTTCCTACCTACTTTTGAAGACAATGGGCTGCTTTTCTGGGTGCCTGATGTCCTCTGTTGGCATTCAAAAGTTGTTTTGTGGAATTTACTCAGCGTTTAAATGTTCTTTTGATGAATTTGCGGGGGAGAAAGTGGTCTCCCCATCCTATTCCTCCACCATCTTAGGACTGCTCCCCCTAAAGAGTTTCTTGATGAAAGTGAAACAGGAGAGTGAAAAAGTTGGCTTAACACTCAACATTCAGAAATCTAAGATCATGGCATCTGGTTCCATCACTTCATGGCCAATAATTGGGGAAATAATGGAAACAGTGACAGAATTTATTTTCGTGGGCTCCAAAATGACTGCAGATTGTGACTGCAGCCATGAAATTGAAAGACATTTGCTCCTTGAAAGAAAAGTTATTACAACCCTAGACAGCTTATTAAAAAGCAGAGACATTACTTTGTCGCCTGGTCAGTCTAGTCAATTCTATGTTTTTTTTCAGCCGTCATGTATGGATATAAAAGTTTGACCATAAAGAAAGCTGAGCACCGAAAAATTGATCTTTTGAACTGTGGTGTTGGAGAAAACTCTTGAGAGTCCCTTGGACTGCAAGATCAAGCCCATCAATCCTAAAGGGAATCAGTTCTGAATATTCATTTGAAGGACTGATGTTGAAGCTGAAGCTCCAATACTTGGGCCACATGATTCGAAGAAAGGACTCCTTAGGAAAGCCCCTGATGCTGGGAAAGATTGAAAGCAGGAGGAGAAAGGGATGACAGAGGATGAGATGGTTGGCTGATATCACCGAGCAAGTTCTGGGAGTTGGTGATGTACAGGGAAGCCTGGGGTGGGACAGTCCATAGGGTCACAAAGAGTTGGCCATGCTTGAGTGATTAAACTGACTGGCTGATCAGCTGGTAAGCTCTCTAATACAATATGAAACTCTAAAATCATGAAAATGGATTAGTAAGCATCTAACCCCTAAGAGTCTTCTATGTTATGCAGTATATGCAACACATACTAACTTAATTATATATATTTTTTCCCCTAAAGTAACTTTATTAGATTTAATATGAAAGGCAACTGTGAATTGAAAGTGCAGTATAAGAAAATTTTTGCTTATTCTGACAGCAATTTTGAATTTTATTTACGTCTATAATAAAATACATTGTATTTAAATCTAAAATGATCACTTGTTTGATTACCCTCATTTCTGCTGGGTACTCTGGGGGTCTGTTAAAGCCCTGTTGACCATTGTGGTATTTATCATGAGCTTCTTTGGGCAGGTAGTAGAAACTTGGATCAACTTCACTGAAAAGGAAATTTGTTAGTCACAAAACTAGAAATTTCAGGAGAGTTGCATGAATATTTCTATTTCTGTTCACCTCTTAGTTATATTTGTCTCTGCTTTCCATTAATCTCAGCATCCTTATCATCTACTGATGATGAGCTCCTTCTAGTCAGTTAATAAAGGCTGAAGCTCCTCAGGAAGATATTCTCCTAGTGTCATGACCCTAACAGAAAGAAAAAGTTCTAGCTTATTCCCATAACTTATTCATTCAATTGCCTGACATTCATTTAACTAATGTTTATTGGGCCTCATTTCTGTCAGGCTAAATTCTCAAAAACTCCTAATTTTTAGAGCCCTTGTTTGGACAATGTACCTCTTCCTAGCCAGAGGAATAGGGTATGTTGATAGGCCATATTATGCCAAATGCCTCTATCTTGCCTGAGAAAATAGAGTATTGCTATTTATATGATTCATAAAAAAACAAAGGCATGTTGTTCCAGTTTTAGAAAGATAGGCAATGTGCTGGGCAGACACAAACTCATAGCTACTATTGTTGTCGTTTAGTTGCTCAGTCATGCCCAACTCTTTGAAATTCCATGAATGGCATTCAGGCTTCCCTGTTCTTCACTATCTCCCAGAGTTTGCTCACACTCATGTCCATTGAATCAATGCTGCCGTTCAACCATCTGACCCTCTGCTGTCCCCTTCTCCCATCTTCAATCTTTCCCAACATCAAGGTCTTTTCCAATGAGTTGACTCTTCACATCAAGTGGCCAGAGTATTGGAACTTCAGCCTCACCATCAGTCTTTCCAATGAGTATTCAGGGTTGATTTCCTTTAGGATTGACTGGTTTGATATCCTTGCAGTTCAAGGGACTCTCAAGAGTCTTCTCCAGCACCACAGTTCAAAAGCATCAATTTTTCAGTGCTCAGCCTTCTTTATGGTCCAACTCTCACATTCATACATGACTACTGGAGAAATCATAGCTTTGACTAGATGTGCTTTTTTGGCAAAGTGATGCCTCTGCTTTTTAATTATGCTGTCTAGGTTTGTCATAGCTTTTCTTCCAAGAAGCAAGCATGTTTTAATATGAGATGTGGCTAAAACTGAGAGATTTTTTGAACTTTACAGGGTTCAAATTTTTGTATAATTAAAAAAAGGAAATTCTCAAGCTAAAGAAAATATTAATTTTGTCCATTTTAAGGCTATTATAGTTCTGAAGACCTGCCTCTTGAGAAACCTGCGTGTAGGTCAGGAAGCAACAGTTAGAACTGGACATGGACCAACAGACTGGTTCCAAATAGGGAAAGGAGTACGTCGAGGCTGTACATTGTCACCCTGCTTATTTAACTTATATGCAGAGAACATCATGAGAAATGCTGGGCTTGATGAAGCACAAGCTGGAATCAAGATTGCTGGGAGAAATATCCGTAACTTCAGATACGCAGATGACACCACCCTTATGGCAGGAAGCGAAGAAAAACTAAAGAGCCTCTTGATGAAAGTGAAAGAGGAAAGTGAAAAAGTTGGCTTAAAAGTCAACATTCATAAAATTAAGGTCATGACACCTGGTCCCATGACTTCATGGCAAACAGATGGGGAAACAGTGGAAACAGTGACATACTTTATTTATTTTGGCCTCAAAATCACTGCAGATGGTGACTGCAGCCATGAAATTAAAAGATCCTTGCTCCTTGGAAGGAAAGTTATGACCAACCTAGACAGCATATTAAAAAGCAGAGACATTACTTTGTCAACAAAGGTCCATCTAGTCAAAGCTATGGTTTTTCCAGTAGTCGCATATGCAGATAAGAGTTGGATTATAAAGAAAGCTGAGCACTGAAGAATTGATGCTTTTAAAGTGTGATGTTGGAGAAGACTCTTGAGAGTCCTTTGTACTGCAAGGAGATCCAACCAGTCTATCTTAAAGGAAATCAGTCCTGAATATTCACTGGAAGGACTGATGCTGAAGCTGAAACTCCAATACTTTGGCCACCTGATGCAAAGAACTGACTCATTTGAAAAGACCCTGATTCTGGGAAAGATTGAAGGTGGGAGGAGAAGAGGATGAGAGAGGATGAGATGGTTAGATGGCATCACTGACTCAATGGACATGAGTTTGAGTAAACTCCAGGAGGTGGTGATGGACAGGAAGGCCTGGCATGCTGCAGTCCATGGGGTCACAAAGAGCTGGTCATGACTGAGCAATTGAACTGAACTGAACTGATAATTCTAAATTAAGATGAATATTTCTGTTTCCAACAATTCTTCAAGCAAATTTCTCTTCTAACCATTCATGACCCTAATGCAGAATTTTATATATTAATGGATAAGTTCTTCCTTATTCCTATAGTCTTCTCTTGATTACCTCATTAGTTTAGATTCTATCTGAAAAGTAGATTTCTCCTTTCTTTCTTGTTTTCTACAACAAATAAGCATTGACTACCAGCTATAAACCAAGCACTTGGATAAATTATAGGAATGCACATTTTGTTCAGTAAGGTACATGGTTGCTTGTTACTAACTAGACTTTCTCCTTTCCCAGCACCCACACCTCCCTCCTTCTCCACTGGATTTGTGTATGATAAGATTTTATGTGGCACAAATTTCAAACTCATTTGCTAATACCCAGTGATTCACTTCACTGAACTTATTATCATCTTTTAAAATTTCTATCACACTTATTTGAAAAGATCTACCTTTAGGAAAGCATTCTGGATAGTTTTTATCACCTCGTGTTTTTACACTTCACACCTCTCTGATATTTTATGATTTCATCCTCTATTCACTTCTCTGACATTGCTGGCCACTACTATTCATGTTGATAATGTATTAGTTTTGAACATTTCTTAATGAATGAACATCTCTTTGGTTTCTGTTGGTCCTTTGGAAGAGATCAGTTGGCATTCTTATAGGCCAATAGTTTTTTTTGTTGTTGTTTTTCTTGTTAAAGATGTTCAAAAGGGTAACCTTGGTGACACTGAAGTGGTATATATAGCTGGAAATTTTGACTGTGACAAAATCAACAATATTGTGGTGGTGAGTGCAATTCTCATTTACTTACTTCAGTAATACTTTGTTTTTAACTTTTCACCCTAGTTTTCCTTTTGGGCACTGAAGAAAATGAGTTTCTTTATATTTTAGTGGCATCCTCATAACATAATAAGGCTTCCCTTGTGGCTCAGCTGGTGAAGAATCCACCTGCAATGCAGGAGACCTAGGTTTGATCCCTGGATTGGGAAGGTACCCTGGAGAAGGGAAAGAATACCCACTCTGGCCTGGAGAATTCCATGGACTGTATAGTCCATGGGGTTGCAAAGAGTTGGACATGACTGAGCGACTTTCACTTCACTTCACTTTATAACATAACCTCACTGTTCTCTTTATCTTTCTAAGAACAGGTTATTTTCTTCTATGAGACTTTGAATAAGAGCATGATATTTCTCATAAGCAAGATGGTTCATTTCAAAGCTGGATAGTCATTTAATCGCTTTAATCTTGTCTTCACAAATACCAACTAACATGTGAGAATTTCCCTAATTTATTTAATAAATGAAGAATAAATAGCAGAAGCAGATTATTTCAGAATCTCATTACATGATGACTGGTTATTCTGACCAGTAAAATGGATCACAGCATGTTCAGAACAGGCTGATGTTTTCCTGTTGCTTGTCATTATGAAACTTGACAGCAGCAAAACAAGGGCTCATTTTTACTCTACCAAAGATTTTTTTCACCAGATGAATACAGACCCACCCACTCCCTTGATCTTGGATATTATAACATATAATGGTCCATTTATTGAAAGATAAACAATGATCGCTTTTCCTGTCTTGGCTTTATATTGACCTAGTTACATTTTTAAATTACTTTCAACATGTATTGTCAATATCAGGAGTTTTGGTGTCAGTTTTAAGTCATGCAACATTGGACAACCCACTTAACCTCTATGACTCAATAGTGGAGCCAAACTGAAGAATATCTAAGGTTCATTGATGCTGAAAGTTCTATAAATTAACAATACCTAGGCTATATAATTGAAGAAGGAAAAGCCCATGGACAGGGGAGCCTGGTGGGCTACAGTTCATGCAGTCAGACGTGACTGAGCAAAGAGTCAGCAAAGAGTCAGACATGACTGAACGACTGAACACACAGGCTATATAAAACATATTATCTTGTGCTGCTATCAACTCACTATTCTATTGTTTATCTTTATCACCTTATCTTACTAGTACATTTACAAAAGGCCTATACTATTTCTCTGTTCTTTTATGTTCTTCCACCAGAGATTTGCACATAGGACACAGTAAGTGTTTTTGAATGAAGATGACTTGTTAATAATATTGAAGATGGATACGGTTTACTGATTCATTCCTATTTGTGAAGACTTAGGTATGGGGGAAGATGAAGGTAAGATTTTTATCATTCTTACTATTCATCCTTTATGTAGCAGATTCTGCCTGTTTTCTGCTATACACAGACCCAAACTCTACCCAATAAGGCTGAGCATTGTTAACACCCAAGACTCTATGCTGGGGCTTATTTCTGGCTGTAAGAAAACACTTGGCCTCCAACGAGAGAATACAGTTCCAGAAACTACCTTCAACCAATGACAGAAGTGGTGGAACATTCCTACATCATAAGGTAGTGTAGTGCTAGAGGACAGTGTTTATTCAAATTTCTAAACTCTATTTTCACTGCCATTTTGCCAGCAAGTCCACCAAATTCCAAAGTGTTTGATTTAACTCTCATTGGCTTTGAAGCAGAATGGGGTCCAATAGTTTATTTATTCTCACTTTAGTGAATATTAGCAGAAGTAGATTTTTTTGTCTGCATTTCCTCAGCTAGAATCATTAAGGCAAATGTGGGGCTTCAATAGTGAGATGGGACAAAGAGAAGAAAATAGCAGTTTGAAAACTAAGAAGGCTTCAGGGAAAAAGCAAATAGTTTGGGGGCTTGAATAAGAATCTTCAGGCAGTTTCTGTGTAGCTTGATGGACATCAGGAACATGACAGGTATGAGAAATAAATCCTAAGATGAAGTACACATTGATTTTCAATAAATGAAATAATGAATAAGTATACAAAGTAGAAAGGAAGTTGTAAATACCAGAAGTAAGTTTCTTTGTTTATTTTGAAAAAAGACATGCATCTTTTTTTTTTTTTTTTTTTTTTTTGAGGAGAGAATATTGTATTAATTTTATGAAAAGGAGAGTTTTCTTATTTGGGGCAATTACTGGCCTGAAATTGATTCATTAATTAAAGATCAAATTGAGTTGTATATGCTTGTTATTTTCCTTTAGAAGTCTTAGAAGTTTAATAATTTGGAATAGGAAAATAAATAAGGCCAATATTGTCTTTTAATACAGTTTATGTAAAAGCTCCTTCACACTTAACCTTTTCCTAATGGTGGCTATTTGCTCTATTTTTACATAATTAATTCATGATGTATGATTTTATGTGATTTAACATTTAGCAATAAAAATAATCTTTTACTTCTGTTATCCCTTTTGATTTATGAATTCATGGGTATACTAAATAAACATGCATTTAGGCATTCTTGAAATATATGGAAGTTTCCAGATTGTAAATGAATGCACAATTTTCTGTTCCACACCTTAGCACACATTACAGTTTCCTAAAAAGAAACTTAAAGGTCAGATTAAAAGAGCTATCTCCTTCTTGTTATATCCAGATGTTTATACTTAGCTAATGTGTTGATATGTTCTGTTCACATGATATCTGTTTATACCATCTCTTAGGTTCTCTTTGATGATGAAGTGCATGAGCAACTACCATTAAAAATGCAATTAGAAGACAGATGCTATCATAAAGTGCTAATAACCAAATTGAATGGAATCTTGTTATTATAGGATGTATGCAGTTAAATATTGACTTATATTATATTGGGTTCACCATTTATTTAGGAGTTGAAAACTCCAGATGGAACATATTTCATCTTGATATTGTAAATGGTGATTAATCCATAGAGACAATGAGGAAGATAAAAAACTTAGGAGTGCAAATAATGGAAATACAAAGCAAGATTACTAATGTGGGTATATGAGCTGCTTATGCAATCCCTGAGTCAGGAAGATCCCCTAGAGAAGGGAATGGCAACTCAATCCAGTATTCTTGCCTGGAAAATTCCATGGACAGAGAAACCTGCCAGGCTACAATCCATGGAGCTGCAGAGTCAGACACAACTGTCGACTAACACTTTCACTTTCAGTTTATATGAATTAGATAAATCTGTGAGTCAAATAACCTGAGACAAATAGGAATTTGGAATAAAAAGAATTATGAACTAAGTGTTCATTGGTAACATTTGTCACAGTTTCTGTTTGTAACCAATACAGTGGCAACCAATTAAAAGCTGCCACTTTCCATAGATAAATTCACCTAACAAAGCAATAGTCCTTAACAAAAGTTCTGAACAAACAGCAGTCTTACCCTAATACCTACAAAAATCAGTTAAACAATGTGTTTGAGGTACTACAAGCTTCTTGAAAGTCTGATTGTGTAGATGATTTCATTGTTTTCTGTTTATATGAATTACTTTTTAAAAGATATCTGTGAACACTTCCATCAGGCATTTATCAAAGTGAATGAACTCTGTTGACATAAAAAGCACTCAGGAAGCCTTGGTAGTATCTTCTGTAGTCTAAAACTACCTCGATAGAAGTAAGACTCAGACTTACTTCTTACAGGGAGAGCTACAGCCACCCCAAAGTGTTGATATTGGTTCTTGTTCTCATCTTTCTCAGAATGGACTCGTGCGATATGAGTCCTACATCAAGTGACTATTACCTTCTCCAGGCCTCTTGATCTTAAGGTATTATACGTGGAACACTGATTCTTGTCTTTTTAATTAAACCTAGTGGGTAGCCTCTCGATGGCATGTGATTTCCCCTGGTGCCTGTCTGTAACTCATCTTGGCTCAGTTTCTATGATCCCTCATCTCCTTGTGGGGCTTCCTGTCCTCTTTATTCATTTAGCAAGTAATTAAAGAGTGGCTACTACATGTAAGGCACTGTACTAGATTCTGTGGTGTGTGTGTGTATGTGTGTGTGTGTGTGTGTGTGTGTGTGTGTGTGTGTTCAGCTGCTCAGTCATGTCTGACTCTTTGCGATCCCATGGACTGTAGCTTGCCAGGCTTCTCTGTACATAGGATTCTTCAGGCAAGAATACTGGAAGGGGTTTCCATGCCCTCCTATAGAGATTCTATGGAAATGGCAATAAAAGTCTCCCAAAATCCTTGTTCACAGAGTTTGCCCTCTAGTATAGTGGAGAAGGGCAGATATTAGATGAATAAATGTGTTACATACCAGTTTGATAACTGCATGGAAAAAAAATGAAACAAAGACAAACTTGTTGTTGTTCAGTCACCCAGTCATGTCCAATTCTTTGTGACCCCATGGACTGCAGCACACCAGGCCTCCCTGTCCCCTCCCATCTCTAGAAGTTTGCTCAAGTTCATATCCATTGCATCAGTGATGCCATCCAGCCATCTCATCCTCTGATGCCCTCTTCTTCTGCCCTCAATCTTTCCCGGCATCAGGGACTTTTCCAAAGAGTTGGCTGTTCCCATCAGGTGACCAAAGCACTAGAGTTTCAGCTTACCTACACTAAACTTACCTAGAGTAGTTAGGGAAGTCCTCTCTGATGTGGTTGCATTTGAACAAAGCCTGAAAAAGGTGAGAATGAGAGGCATTTCAAAATCTGGGGGAGGAAGTTTGCAGGTGAAACGACAATAAGAGACAATGCCTTGAAGTAGATGTATGATTGGGGAGCTCAAGGAACCTGGAGCAGTGAGTGAGAAAAATAGTAAATGAAGACAAAACAGTGGAGTACAAATTATATAGGCTCTTGTTGTTCAATGAGTTCTGAATGAGAGCGGAAGTTACAGAAAGTTTTTGAGTAAAATCACAGAAGCCCCCTTATGTTCCCTTGCAATCATTGCTCTAAGAGTAATCTCCTCTACTTTTAACACCATAGATTAGTTTGACTTGAACTTTATACAAGTGAAATTGTGTGGTGGAGTCTCTTGATTATCTGACTAACTTTATTCAAGTCATAGTTGATAGATTTATCCTTATTGTTAGATATAGTTGTGATTTACTCTGCATTGTACCAACTTTCACTGTACAAATATGACACTATTTAAGCATTTTAGTAATAATTGACATTTAAATTGATTTGGCTGTCATGGACAGTGTTGTTTTGAACTTTTTTTTTTACACTTCTTTGTTTTGTTTTTAACATTTGTTTATTTGACTGCACTCTTAGTTGCGACACACAGGGTCTGCATTATAGCATGAGGGGTCTGTTTAGCTGTTACATGGGAACTCGGAGTTGTGGCATGTGAGTTCTAGCTGCCTGACCAGGGATTGAATCTGGGCCCCCTGCATTGGTGGTGTAGAGTTTTAGCTGCTGGACCACCAGGGAAGTCTGATTTTTATGTTTTTTTGAATGAACACAAGCATACTTTTTTTTTTTTTTTTGGTCATCTGCAAGCACATGGAAATGCTGGGTCAGACATTATGCATATATTCAACTTTAATAAATGCTATCAAAGTAGTTTCTAAGATGGTTATAAAAATGTATACTTCCATCAGCATTGTTGCAGAGTGCTAGCTGTCCTGATTCTCATGCTTTTATGTAGTCTACCCCCCACCTCGTGTGAGTATGCTGGACCCAGTGACTTGCTTTTAATGTATAGAATATGACAAAAATGACAGAATGTTACATCTGAGATTAGGTTGTAATGACTGTGAGTTTGAATGCTTTGCTGGCATTCTTGCCACCTTGCTTGCTTCCTCCAATGAAGCCAGCTATGTTGTGCCCTGCGCTATGGAGAGGCTTCCTGAGTAAGAATTAAGAGACTCAAGGCTTCAGTCCAACAGCCAACTAGGAAGTGAATACTGCCAACAATCACCAGAGTGAGCTTGGAAGCAGATTTCACCTTCAGTTGACTTTTATTTAAGATGACTACAATTGTTTGAGAGACTAAGTGTTAGAAGACCCAACACAGTACACAGCTTCTTGACCCACAAGAATAATAAATGTATGTGACATAAATGTATAATATAAAATGTATGTTGTTTTCTGTCATTAAGTTTTTGGATAATTTGTTATATGGCAAGAGATACTTAATAGGGTTTCCCAGGTGGCACAGTGGTAAAGAATCCACCTGCCAATGCAGGAGACTCAGAAGATGCGGGTTTGATCCCTGGGTGGGAAGAGCCTGTGGAGGAGGGAATGGCAACCCACTCCAGTACTCTTGCCTGGAGAATCCCACAGACTGAGGAACCTGACAGGCTACAGTACATGGGGTCACAAAGAGCAGGACATGACTAAGCATGCAAAGCAAACAGATAAGTAATACACTGGCCATTTGCATATGCTCCTTTATAATGTCTCTGTGCACAAAGCTGGCCCAATTTTCTGATGGGTTATATGCGTAGTTGCTTATTATTTGTTTATTCATAGGGATTTTTGAAATATGAATTCCTAACACATATATTGCATATACCTTTTCCCATTCTATGATTTATCTTTTTTTCTCTTTTAGTAGAGTATTTTGATGGACAATGATTATTAACTTTAATATAGTTAACTTGATCAAATTTTTACCTTTTGCAATTAATGTTATTTTTGCCTTGTTTAAGAAATTTCTACATACTTCAAGGTTATGAAGATATTGGTCTATGTTTCCTTTTAAATTTTTATCTTTAACATTTAGAACTGTAGTCCACCTGATACTGATTTTTGTTTATGGTGTAAGCTAGTATCAAGATTTTTTTTTCTCTTAAGGATATCTAATTGATCTAGAAACATATATTGAAAATTATTCTTTCTGCATTGTACTTCAGTGTTATATTTGTCATCAAGCAGGTGACTGTATGTGTTGAATTCTTCTGTATTAACTTGGTAAGATGAGAACCACTTTTCCCAGAATCTTCTTCCCTGAATGGTTTCCACTAGAGCTGGCTAATAGAGGAACATACGCAAGATTTAGAAGGAGAAAATGAAGAAGTTATCATTGTTCTTGGAAGTCTTCTTAGATATGGCCATGGAAAGACACAAGGGTGCTGGCGGGTTGTGTTAATGGCTTTCGTCTTTTCTATTTCCATGTTTAGCTTTTCTTCCTGACTGCTACTCTTGCTTGGCAACAGCAGCCTTAGGCCACCACCAGGTGTTAGGCAGTGCACCCACAGAAGTGGCAAGATATGGAGGCACCAGTTTTCTATAGACCTTCCACTATTTTATTCTCCATGGTCTCCATCCTTGGGTTTCTTGCTTAGATTTTTATCTCAGCAAACTGACTTTTCCTCCTATGCCATTGAAGATTGGTTAATGACTTCTTCCCCGATCGTCCAACTCCCCTTGGGATCAGAAGACATAGATGTTAGAAGCACGTAATGAGAGATCTTTTCCTGAGTACTGCTGCTGCTGCTAAGTCGCTTCAGTCGTGTCCGACTCTGTGCCATCCCGTAGACGGCAGCCCACCAGGCTCCCCCGTCCCTGGGATTCTCTAGGCAAGAACACTGGAGTGGGCTGCCATTTCCTTCTCCAATGCATGAAAGTGAAAAGTGAAAGTGAAGTCGCTCAGTCTTGTCCAACTCTTCGCGACCCCATGGGCTGCAGCCTACCAGGCTCCTCCATCCATGGGATTCTGCATGCAAGAGTACTGGAGTGGGGTGCCATTGCCTTCTCTGTTTCCTGAGTACAAGCTGATACAATTTGTATATATGGGACTGGTCATAGGATCTTCTGTTTGTACTGTTGATTAATTTTTCTACTCTTTCATCAGTAATACACTGTCTTAATTATTATAGTTTTAAAATAAGTCCTGATACTTGGCAATATAAGTCCCTAGCTTTCTTGTTGAAGATTTCCCTGGATATTCTTGGCCTTATAATTTTTATACAAATTTCACAATCAGCCTGTCAATTTGTGCATGCACACACACACACACACACCACAAACTGTTAGGATTTATAACTGAGATTCCACTAAATCTTAAGATCAGTTGGGAAAGAATTGGCATTTTCAAATAATGTATATTCTGACCCATGTATAATTTAGAAAGAAATGGAATCAATCTTCCATAATCTCTTCTAGAGAACAGAAAAAAAGGAGCACTCACCAAATTGTTCTGTAGACCAGTATAACATTGATATCAAAATGAGTTAAAAGTTGGAGATTTCAATATTGGACAAAAATATCCACCAGTGTGCTATCTGGGTACAGGCATCCTTCCAGTTCTCTGACAGCTGAACCAGGGCTTCTTTCCATGCTCCAATAAGGAGATGACATTTGGCTTAGAAATGGAAAGTCCTGACAGTGATCCAGCTTGTTATAGTTCCTTAGAATCATAAATTTATATACATCTCTCTGAGCAAACTCTAGGCATTGCCATTCCCCCCTGAGGTGAATCTCTGAACAGAAGAAATGGACAGCCCAGACTCCAGAGCAATAACTTCTAGATCTGTAAGAGATGACCAGATCATATTTAGGCTGTTCTTTTGGAAAAAGGAAGAGTTAAGAGAAGGGGAAGCCAAAGTTTCCATCTTAATTTTAAAAATTCACTGATGCTAAATGGTCCCATCAGAAATTCTTAGGACCTGCCCCAAAGATTCCAAGCTGAAATCTCCACCTTGTGCTCCATGAACCAACCACAGACTCTCTCAGATGGACAGTTACCTCTTTAATTTTCTTCTATAGCAGGAAGATGGGACACAAATATTATTCTCCATCTCCTGGGATGGTTTAAATATCAAGCCCTCTGTCCTCTCAAAGAAATAATTGGTTATTTAAGTGTTAATATTTGGGCTTAGGGCTTAATATGCCATTAAAGAATAATGTAAAAAAAAAAAAAACACACAAAGATTTTAAGAGAGGGAGGACCTCCCTTTGAAGAACACTGGAAAAGGTTTTAGAGGGAAGGATTAATATAAGATTAAGAGGACGTGAGAAAAGAGAAAGTGAAAGAGTTATCAGGGGTGCCAAAGAATCAACAGGCTGACCCTGAAGAAGTTTCCCGGACTGCAGGAGGACCTGCATGAGTGCCCTGGCTACGATATTCTGGGTACTTAGAAAGCTGTACCAAATAGACTGTTTTATGGCCTGAGCCTTCTGCTCTGTCCCTGTCAGGTAATTATAGCAGATCCCTTGTGCTCTGTGCTTGCTGTTCATCATCTTCTCCCAATCCCATCTGTCCAGAACTTTGTAAACTTCAGAGAAGTATGTGTTCTGTTTACTTCTTAACTGGGTTGTTATGGGGAAGCACCCTTGGATTTGTTCTTGGGGAGTGATTGCAAATTGGATACCCCCTGACCTTGGAAAGTAGATGTGACAGCCCTATTATCCTGCCATTTCTTGTCCACCTATTAAGGAGTTTTAGTCACTATATGTGTAATGACTTTTTCACTGGAGAATTCCTATTCATTCTGAGGGTTCAGTTCAATTGTGATCTCTTCTGAGAAGCCTTCCTCTGTGATCTCAGGAGAATCTTTAACTTCTCCCTTAGGGTTCTGATAGTACTTTTCATTTGCCTCCATTATAGACTTTGTCATATTATTTTGTAATTATTTGTAAATATTTGTTTGGATATCTATATCATCTGTAAAGACATCATCATATTCATATTTAGCATCCCCACAAATAGTGCTCAACATATAATAGAATCTTAAAAGCTGTTGTGGAATGAATCCACCCATGGGGAATGGGACTGGCTACATCATTTGTGGATTCCAGTGCAAAATGTAGACATAGGACTCCTTGATCAATAATTGTTAAGAATTTCAAGACGGTAAAAATAGAGCATTAAATTAGGTGTGAGGTCTTCCTGAATGTAGAAACCTGCCCTGTGTCACTTCTTAGGGTGTGCATGCATGAAGCTGGCCTGATGGAAATCAGTCTTGGATTCAGTAAGATCTGAATTATAGTTGTGGAATAAAGGGTGCTTGTATTGTCTTCTGAGTTATAGAAATTACCAATGAGACTGCTATTTATTATAATTAATATATTTATTGGGTCCTTCATTCAACAACTATTTATTGAACACATACTGTGTACCAGATAGTTGGCCCAATGTTAGAGATATAGTTATAAACAAGACCCGAACCATTTTTGAACAAGGATAGTGTTCAGTGGGAAAGATAGAACTTAAGGGAAAGCTATTCAGTAAATTACAACTCTATATAAATGTTTTTAAAAAATTTTTTTAATTATTATTATTTTTTACTTTACAATATTGTATTGGTTTTGCCATACATCAACATGCATCCACTATGGGTGTACACATGCTCCCCATCCTGAACCCCACTCCCACCTCCCTCCCCATACCATCTCTCTGGGTCATCCCAGTGCACCAGCCCCAAGCTTCCTGTATCCTGCATCAAACCTGGACTGGTGATTTATTTCTTATATGATTATTATACATGTTTTAATGCCATTCTCCCAAATCATCCCCCACTCCCTCTCCCACAGAGACCAAAAGACTGTTCTATACATCTGTGTCTCTTTTGCTGTCTCGCATACAGGGTTGTCGTTACCATCTTTCTAAACTCCATATATATGCGTTAGTATACTGTATTGGTGTTTTTCTTTCTGGCTTACTTCACTCTGTATAATAGGCTCCAGTTTCATCCACCTCATTAGCACTGATTCAAATGTATTCTTTTTAATGGCTGAGTAATACTCCATTGTGTATATGTACCACTGCTTTCTTATCCATTCATCTGCTGATGGACATCTAGGTTGCTTCCATGTCCTGGCTATTATAAACAGTGCTGTGATGAACATTGGGGTACACGTGTCTCTTTCAATTCTGGTTTCCTCAGTGTGTATGCCCAGCAGTGGGATTGCTGGGTCATATGGCAGTTCTATTTCCAGTTTTTTAAGGAATCTCCACACTGGTCTCCATAGTGGCTGTACTAGTTTGCATTCCCACCAAGAGTGTAAGAGGGTTCCCTTTTCTCCACACCCTCTCCAGCATTTATTGCTTGTAGACTATAAATGGTGATATGATTGTAAAGCAAGAGGTACTTACTTTGTCTGAGGAATAAGACAGACTTACAGAGAAATACATTTAAGCCAAGTTCTGAGCTGCATAACAGAGTGTTGGCAGATCAGAAAGGGAGAAGAAGCACATAAGTGGATAGAAGAAGAATAGAGCATGAAGGAATCAGTGAAATAAATGTTGAAAGATGAAAGCCTCACATTAAAGGAAGTAGGAAGCAGAAATAAAATGGGAATGAGAATCCTTGAGAAGAGAATAAGAGGTGAATTGAGGAAGTAATAAAGTGAAATAGTATGCTGGAGTTAAGGTAGAATTTGGAGAAGTTGAGTAGACATAGATATTGAAAACACATATGAGAGACCATAGGAGCAGAGGTTAGTGTTCCTGGGTATCAAAATCTCCTAGGAGGAAACTGGCAATGTGGAATGAGAAAAAGAAGTTTAAAATAAAGTGTTGATGGTTACTATGACTGTATTAATGTCCTGCGGTTGTTATAACAAATTATACAATCTGAGAGGTTTGAAAACAACATGAGTGTCTTATCTTACAGTTCTGGAGGTCAAAAATCTGAAATGGGTCTCAAGCTAAAGTCAAGGTGTTGGCAAGGCTGGTTTCTCCTGAAGGCTCTAGGGAAGAATATGTTGGTTTGCCTTTTCCAGCTACTGGAGGCTGCACAACTTCCTTGGCTCATGTCTTCAAGCCAGAAATTGCATGGCTCTAACCTCTGTTTCTGTCATCACATTCCTTCTCTGACTCTCCTACCTCCCTCTTTCACTTGTAAGAACCCTTATGTGATGGCATTAGGCCCACTTGAGTAGTCTGGGATAATCTCTTCATCTATGGGCTTCTTCAATGGCTCAGCAGGTAAAGAATCTGCCTGCAGTGCAGGAGACACAAGAGACACAGTTTTGATCCCTGGGTCAGGAAGATCCCCTGGAGAAGGAAATGGCAACTCACTCCAGTTTTCTTGCCTGGAAAATCCTATGGACAGAAGAACCTGGCAGTCTATGGTCCAAAGGGTCACAAAGAGTCAGGCACAACTGAATGACTAAGCACTACAGATACTTAAGTTAATCAGATCTTCAAAGTCCTTTTTGTCTTAAAGGGTAACATATTCAGAGGTTCCAGAAATTAGGACATAGGCATTTTCTTGGGGGCCATTACTCTGCCTACTGCAATTCCTAAGCAGCGTCTATGCTTGGTCACTCAGTTGTGTCCAACTCTTTGTGTTCCCATAGACTGTAGCCCACCAGGCTCCTCTGTCCATGGGGGTTTTCCAGGCAAAAATACTGAAGTGGGTTACCAAGTGCCACTTCTGCTCATCCCTATGGATTTAGTTTCCGGTCAGTCTGCAGGATTATTCAAAGAAGCCAGTGACACCCTCCCATCAGAACCAGGGGGTGCCTTACCCTCTTGAATACTGCAAAGCCTGCCTCCCACTGCCCTGGTTCACTCTGAGTGCAGCCCATGTGGTCTTCTATGGCATGGGGTATCCTCCTCCCCTAGGCTGTGAATATTTGTGATAATAATCAATCTCATCCATCAAGTGTTGGGTGTTATGTGCTCAGCCAGCTCCCTCCCCAATGGGGCAAAATGAATATTTGATTAAAACAAATATCTATCTCCCTTGAATTTCTGTGGAGTTAAAAAAAACTTTTTAAAATTATGTTAACCTCTTAGTCAAGAACTTGGCAAAGTTCTACATCATCAATAACCAGTAGCCATTATTATTATTGTGACTGAAGTATCAGTATTATTATATTTTAAAATTCCCATTCTCTGTGCTCAACATGAGTTGAAATTACATGCTTTTCTAGTGACCCATATAACTGTGTTCTGAGGAGAGGAGGAGATTAAGTTAAGACACATTTGGAGCACAGTGCAACATGGAGTTTCAGTGGTATGAAGAAGACTAGTTTGTAATTTTCTACATATGCTGACCCATCATTTTTGCCAGAAGTTGTCCAGCAAAAGTATATTTTAGGGTAGTGAGGGTAGAGGGTAGAGATAAGGTTAAGTTGTATTTGTCAGAGAAATAATGATCCTTACTTATTGTATACAGATAGACTTCAGATGATGGCCAATGAACTATGCACCCTTGATTTGTACAAAGAAATGGTTCCCAAGGTGGATGGTGGAAATGTCAGAAAGAATGCAGCAAAATCCAGAGATCAGATGCAAATGGGAAGAAAGATGAAATGATTTTTGGATTTGGAGTATTTTTGTTGCTCTTCATCATTAGTGAGCATCTGAAACATAGCATCATCATTTACTTGGAAGGGAAAAATAGGCTGTTTTAAATGTAAGTGCTACTCATCGACTGAAGCAAGAAAATGCATTTTAACAGCAGAGCATTGATTAAACCCAAAAGCATAGGACAAACATCAGGGGAAATAATCTGTTCCTGAGATGTTTATGAAAAATATTTTCTTAAGCCCATGATGCAATTGGCAAATAAATTGTCCATGGTTATAAAGTGCCCAGCAGAGCTTTCCAGAGTAGAAAATGAATAAGGAGAGCTCCAGTTCTGTTTGCAATCCTGCACTAATCAGCGTGCACTCTTTTATGTTGTCCAATTTGCACAAGAGCTCTTTGCAGAATATTTCCTCAAGCTCGTTATGCTGCAAACTTGTTTCTCTCACAGAATACCAAGAACCCGGCTTGCTCTCTCAGCACCTCAGCACAGAAAGCCTCCGCTTTTCATTTCTTCCCCTCAGACCACATTTGATGAAAGCCTGCTACATGTTAGTTGAGGCAATCTGCTGTGGCAGCCTTTTTAGGTTTACTGACATGGAGAAATGTTTTGAGAAAATGGCAGATGTATAGTGTACATTGAGCAAAATCAATTTTTTATGCAACAAATGTAGTTTACTGTCTTTGCATACCAAGATCAGGAAATCCATCCCTCGGAAAAATTATAGGTCTCTTGAGAACAGAGCTGATAAACACTTAGAAACTTTCCTCGTTGCCCTTACACTGCAGTGTTCTGACAGTTTTTGACCCCAATGATCTGAGAAAATATGCACTCAGTTAGATTCAAAAAATGATGTTAGGCAACATCTAGAATGAGTTGATAAATAAAACATATTTAAAAAATAATGTTGACACATCTCAAAAACTCTCTCCTAAACACTGTACCCATAGATGCAACTGCCAGCCAGTTACCAATAGGTCATGTCCTCATGGTGAACTCACCTGCTTCCTAAGTGGTAGTCTAAGAATTCCAAGAATGCTAAGAATATCTAAAACTGAGCTAACTCCTCCTTTCCTTCTCTGGTTTTCCAGTGAAAGGCCCTACCATTCAGGCAGTTGTTGAAACCTAACTCCTTGCCTTCTCAATTTTACCACTCCTTACTTCTTCCCTGCCTCTCCCCACCACCCTCTTCCACATACGTCCAAGTAAATTACCAGCTATCTTTTTTATTATATCTGCAGTCATTTTCACATATTTATCTTCAGTTATCCCTCATTGTTCCTGCCCCAGGTCATGTGTGCATTCACTCCCTTCTGGAATGACATCACTCTTCAAGCAGGAATCTTTACCTTCTGTCTTGCGCCACAAACCAGTTTTCAAACTAAAGCAAAGTGATCATTCTTGAGTTTGATTCTGATTATACCCCTCTTTGATTTAAAGGTATTTTATGTGTTTCTATTGCTCTTCCAACAAAGTTGAAACTCCTTCAGAGGTCTTTATTTCTCCATTTGGGCTCTTTCTTCTTGGGCTTCCCAGGTGTTGCTGGTAGTAAAGAGTCTGCCTGCCAATGCAGGAGAGGTAAGAGGCTCTGGTTCAATCCCTGGGTTGGGAAGATCCCCTGGAGAAGGAAATGGCAACCCACTCCAGTATTCTTGCCTGGGAAACCCTATGGCCAGAGGAGACTGGCGGGCTATAGTTCATGAGGTCGTAAAGAGTTGGATGCATCTGAGCACACACATATTCTTGCACACAAACTGTCAATCCCATAAAACACATTTTCGTTTTCTGAAATAAACACAGTCTTCACTCAACTGTTTTCTCTGCCTTTAACAATCTTCCCCACTAGGTGGCCTGACTAATTCTTACATATCTTTTAGTAATTTTTTTCTGCCACCTGCTAAACTAGTACAGATGCCTCACAAAGCTCCCTGTAGTATGATTTATTATGATTGTGTAGTTCTCTGTCCCATCATTAGACCTCAGCTCTGAAAGGGGGACCAAGTCTCTCTGGTTCACCGTTCTATCTTTAGCTCACCTGTATACCAATCCAGCCTAAGTGGCTCAGAGCAAGCTTTCAAGACATATTTGTTGGCATGCTAAGTTGCTTTAGTCTTCTCTGACTCTTTGCAACCCTACAGACTATAGCCCGCCAGGCTAAGATCTATATCTATATCTATATCTATCTATCTATCTCTGTATATATATTCTATATATGCCAGGCATGAAATGAGGTGTCCACATACATTATTTTCTTTAATGTTTATGATAACTCTTGCCATAGATATTATATTCATTGTACAGATCAGAAGTGTGGGGACCGGAGAAGGACTGAGCTTGCCTAAGGTCACAGAATGAGGTCAGGGGTAAGGCTGGAATAAAGATGCAATATCCAGTTTTCTGCCTAAAATTGCACACTTCTTTTGTGAATGCAGAATACTGGTTGGAGATGGCAGAGAGGCTGGTAAAGAAAAGGAGCAGTGTGATACAAGGGGCCAGTGAAAAAGTGAGGAGAGCATAATGGAGAATAAGAGCGAGAAGAGATTTTCCTAATTTCCTGAATGCACAGAGAGGAGGTTCCTCTCCGAATCCTGTGTTAGACATCTCTCCCCGCACCTCACCCCCACCTCTCTTCTACCTGCTGCACCCCAGGAAGGTCAGAATTTTAGGAAGGAAGGTGAATAAGGAGACCAAGATCCTGAGCTCTGTCTACCAGGTCTGATTCATGTCAAAGTTCTAAAAGATTTTCTACTTTTTATTTCTTTGATACCACAATTCCATCTCTTTGTTGGGCTAGCTGAGTAAAATGTGTTTGGTTTAATTTTTCATTGTCTTTGCTCCCAAAAATTCATTTAGGAAAATGGGAGAGTTTATTTACTGCCATGCTATGTAGGCCTGCAAGAAGCTTTACCTACACAATTCTGCTTTTGTTTTGAAATATTGATTATTACCAATGTAGTACTTTGTGTTTGGCAAATATGGCCTGGAATTTACTGCTTCAATTCTATACTACATGTAATGCTTTAGGGAGGCTTTGAATAGCAAATTTTCTTACTTTTAATTTTGTAATATCGCGTTCTATTTTATGATGTCTCTAAATTTCTGCAAATTTAACAGACAGAGAATGATTAAGAAGGAGAACATTCTCAAAATTAAGGCTGTCTTTTAGTGATTTGACTCACTGAAAATGGAGAACAAAGCAATCTGAATGAAGAATTTTAGAATAAATCATCATTAACCAGGCATGACATGTCGCACATCAACTAAGTTCTGATGCACAATTAGTCACCTAATTAGGTTTAAAATTCATTTAAATACATGGCTTCAATCCCTGGCCCACCCACTTATTTTTATTACTCCCATTTAAGCACTGAATACAATTTAAGTCTCTTATTGCGGAGCTCTGTGGCCTAAACAAATGCACACTAGGTGAAAAGACAAGCAACCTATTTGAACGATCAGTTTATTAGGGTCTGCTGAGACTCGTATTTTACTGTGAGTTGCATGTGCTTTGGACAGTGTTCAGTGGGAAAACTGTCTTTCTGTAGAATTTCTCAGACTAATTCCTGAAATGAAGTATGAACCCTACTTGCTTTACATGGTAATTTGGTGAGTCAGGAATAAGTGGATGATATCATTAAGAAAGGGCTTTCCAGGGGCACTACTGGTAAAGAACCCACCAACCAATGCAGGAGACATGAGATGCAGGTTCAGTCCCTGGGTTGGGAAGATCCCCTGGAGGAGGTCATGGCAACCCCACTCCAGTATTCTTGACTGGAGAATCCCATGGACACTGGAGCCTGGTGGGCTACAGTCCATAGGGTCTTAAAGAATTGGATATGGTGAAGTGACTTAGCACAGCACAGTGTTGATTCTCCTGGGCACCTGCTGAGATGGCTGTATTTATGTCTGGTCTTGAAGCAACTAAGCACATACACATTATTAAGAAAACCACCTTCTGTGGCAGCGTGTTTACTCTTTCTGGATGCCATATAATAAGTCCCCTATTTTACTGATACTAAGACACACACTTTTTCACGTTTTTATTATCCTTAAAATTGGGTTGTATCTTACAATCAATGATGATATCTCATTTATTTTCTGGAGTTTTTTACTTGGTAGTATATAAAATAATAGTGTGTCTTATAATCAGTGGCATCTTAGATGGAATAAAATATAATGTGTTACTCTTCAGGCAACTTTAAGTGGAGCTTCTCTAAGGAACTCATATATCTGAATAATCTTACTTAATAGACACAATGTTTATTCTTTTATTCTTTCATTTCAGTAGTATAATTAACAATGTTCTTGAGACTAAGAAAATTAAGCAAGACACTGATCAGTTCAGTTCAGTTCAGTTCAGTTGCTCAATCGTGTCCGACTCTTTGCGACCCCATGAATTACAGCACGCCAGGCCTCCCTGTCCATCACCATCTCCCTCAGTTCACTCAAACTCACATCCATCGAGTTGGTGATGCCATCCAGCCATCTCATCCTCTGTTGTCCCCTTCTCCTCCTGCCCCCAGTCCCTCCCAGCATCAGAGTCTTTTCCAATGAGTCACCTCTTCTCATGAGATGGCCAAAATACTGGAGTTTCAGCTTTAGCATCATTCCTTCCAAAGAAATCCCAGGGCTGAGCTCCTTCAGAATGGACTGGTTGGATCTCCTTGCAGTCCAAGGGACTCTCAAGAGTCTTCTCCAACACCACAGTTCAAAAGCATCAATTCTTCGGTGCTCAGCCTTCTTCACAGTCCAACTCTCACATCCATACATGACCACTGGAAAAACCATAGCCTTGACTAGACAGACTTTTGTTGGCAAAGTAATGTCTCTGCTTTTGAATATGCTATCTAGGTTGGTCATAGCTTTCCTTCCAAGGAGTAAGTGTCTTTTAATTTCATGGCTGCAGTCACCATCTGCAGTGATTTTGGAGCCCCCCAAAATAAAGTCTGACACTGTTTCCACTGTTTCCCCATCTATTTCCCATGAAGTGATGGGACCAGATGCCATGATCTTAGTTTTCTGAATATTGAGCTTTAAGCCAACTTTTTCACTCTCCTCTTTCACTTTTATCAAGAGGCTTTTAGTTCCTCTTCACTTTCTGCCATAGTGTGGTGTCATCTGCACATCTGAGGTTATTGATATTTCTCCTGGCAATCTTGATTCCAGCTTGTGCTTCTTCCAGCCCAGGGTTTCTCATGATGAAATTTGATATATCAAATATATTTTGGTATAAAACATTGTGGTGAATGCTACAGTTGAGAGTAAATACAGGGTACAGAGTGAAATTGTAGGAACTCAGCATATTTTATTCAACTAAACTCTTTTGTACATTTTTAATTTTATGAAATATTTTTATCATCTGTTCCCTTCTTTGTGGTGATAGTTCATGATGAGTTTTTTTTTTTTTTAAGAGAGAAAGTAAAGTTTTATTGATATGACAGTGAATCTCAGATTGATACAACAGTGAATCCTCAGCCTAAGAATGACTAGGGATGTTTAGTAACAATGCAAATTCCTTGGTCCTCTCCAGACATTCTGATTCAGTCAGTGTTGGCCCAGGAATCTGTGTTTCTAATAATCTGCTCCTTACCTCCAGGTGATTCTGATGTTTAAGATGGTGTTTAATCTATACTTTGGGAGACATTTGGATTGGACAGAAAATACTAACATGGAGCCGGTTATATTAAGAAGGATTAATTAAGAAGGATTAATATAACTTTTGTTGTTTAGTCACTAAGTGAAGTCCAACTCTTTGTCCAACCTCATGGACTGTAGCCTGCCAGACTCCTCTGACAATGGGATTTCCCAAGCAAGAATACTGGAGTGGATTGCCCTTTCCTCTTCCAGGGGATCTTCCTGACCCAGGAATTAAACCCATATCTCCTGCACTGGCAGGTAATTCTTTACCATTAAGCCACCAGGGAAGCCCAATATAATATTTTACTTGCTTATTATTTATTTAAGTATCCAAACCCTGATACATTGAAATAGAATTATTTAAATGACAGCAAGAATTGTGCAATAATGAATGCCCATCCTAAACAGAGAATTTATCCTACTTAGTTAAAACAGTTTTTTTGGCAACCAGGAAAATAATTAATTCATAAGAAGTCTCTGAGAATACTTTATACTTAAATCCATGTTTAGTCATCTTCTTTCTGCTTTTCTGAAATGAGAAATATTGAAGGGAAATACAAGTAGATGGATCTAATCTTTGAGAATAAGAAGGGGGAAGAAACAAAGTATTATAGGTAGAACTGGACTTCTTTGCTTTTCTCCTTTGCCATGTACCGACCCAATGCTATGCTGTGGCAGTTACAGAAATTGCCAATGTGAAATGAACTAGATTGCA
The DNA here is from genome assembly GCF_029378745.1 of Bos indicus. NCBI lineage: Eukaryota > Metazoa > Chordata > Mammalia > Artiodactyla > Bovidae > Bos > Bos indicus. Next base: position 42,105,611 of record NC_091762.1, on the reverse strand, counting down.
ATGGGAAGCATCTTGGGTAATGAAAGAGGAATCCACCAAACACTTCAGGCCCTTCAGATGAGCAAGTACCTATTTGTTTCAATGGCTGGCCTAGCTAATGATTCTCACTTACTTTAATTGGAAATATTCTGCTTTCATCTACTGTCAGGAGTCAACAATTATCCTCATGAAGAAATAGAAGAGCCAAAGTATACTTTTGACCTTTGTAAGTTTATTATTTTTTGCCCTGGTAGTCATGAAAATTTTTTATACTAACTTGAAGGTTATGGAAGGGATGTGGTGGGCTTGATTCAATTAATGCATTTGTTGAATATTTTACTTGAGTATTTAAAATGACCATCACTAATCATTAGCTTTTACGTCCTGGTTTAGGCACCATAAAAACAAATCGAAAAAAAAAAAAAAAAAAAAAACAACCAAAAGCATACCATTGACAACAGAACAGCCAACTGTAGCTAACAAGTGCTGCTTCTATTCATGGACTGGTTAAATGAACAAGATTGAAGGATGCCTCTTTGATAAGCCTGCAACATTTAACACCTACTTGATTGAATACACGGTTTTTTTCTATTAAGGACACTCACCTCTTTAGTAATACGTAAGAACCAAGAAAGATTATTCTGTTATTTAGAAAGATCCTACAAATCCATGTCCCAAGGACAAACTGGGCTCTGTGTTGCTCTGTTCATTCAGTGAGTATAGGGGTAAATGTTCTTCAGTCTTCCCAAATGTATCAACATGAGAGAACTGTTGTGAAGTACTCAGGGAAATGAGAGTTTTCTCATTATCATCCATAGTGAAGGCTTGCATCCACTGACTACTTTCTTTCCATATCTAAGGTAATGCTTCCAATAATCTGGATTATTTAGACTCTTCTAACTAGAGGTGTATTCTACAAATGATAACTTTTTCTTTTGTCATTTTGCTTATTGCTCATTATCAAGCTATTTATATTTAAACATAGATGGTGTTTGCAGCCATGAAATTAAAAGACGCTTTCTCCTTGGAAGGAAAGTTATGACCAACCTAGACAGCATATTCAAAAGCAGAGACATTACTTTGCCAACAAAGGTTTGTCTAGTCAAGGCTATGGTTTTTCCTGTGGTCATGTATGGATGTGAGAGTTGGACTGTGAAGAAGGCTGAGCGCCGAAGAATTGATGCTTTTGAACTGTGGTGTTGGAGAAGACTCTTGAGAATCCCTTGGACTGCAAGGAGATCCAACCAGTCCATTCTGAAGGAGCTCAGCCCTGGGATTTCTTTGGAAGGAATGATGCTAAAGCTGAAACTCCAGTACTTTGGCTACCTCATGCAAAGAGGTGACTCATTGGAAAAGACTCTGATGCTGGGAGGGATTGGGGGCAAGAGGAGAAGGGGATGACAGAGGATGAGATGGCTGGATGGCATCACTGACTCGATGGACGTGGGTCTGAGTGAACTCCGGGAGTTGGTGATGGACCGGGAGGCCTGGCGTGCTGCGATTCATGGATTCACACAGAGTTAGACACGACTGAGTGACTGATCTGATCTGATCTGATCTTGCTCTTTTTCCACCTAGGATCTTCCCAGCTTGGTTAATTTCACTCAGTGTGGTGATTTGACTGGATTTTAATCTCCTGAGAAATCCTGTACTATTTCTATCGGGATCAGATAAGAAGTCTGTGATGGTCCATTATTACTGAGGCAATTTGTGAGAAAGTTTTCAGGGTACCTGTGACAGGCACTTTGGGAAAACTAGGGCTATTACCAAAAATGAATAAAGGGATTTGGGGATTTCCTTAAATTCAAAGGCACTTACATTTTCTCTACATTTCTGGGCTCTCTTTCTAAACCTCTAAACTTCACACTGCTTCTTATTTAGATGTAGCACAATGATATACTAGATGTACTACTTAGATCTAATGCAACTACATAGAGGTACTCTACAAAATTAAGGGCTCCTAGCTAAGGCTTTCAATGAGAGAGAACACTGTTTCATTGGCTGATAACTTGTTTTTGTGAAGTGTTCATTAATTTGTTGACAACAGGCACATTAACTGAACTGATGAACAAATTTCACTGATAGAAAATAATCATTTTCTTTGAATTAAACTCTCAGAGTTTGCAACTCCTATTTTCTGCTAAGAAATTTACATCACTTAAATTCTACTACACTGATAAATATAATCAATCAACAGAGAGCATGCTCTGAGGAATTAATTGTTGTCAGTTCATATATTTAATGGGACATCACACTTCATTAATTTAGCTAACTCATTAAACCTAATCAGACATGTAAGAGAAAAAGTTAATGACCAAAGTTAAAAAATAAAGTCTGGACTCAAAAGAGTCTTCATTTGCAGTACAGAACTTTGAGTTACACAGAAATGGATTGTTTATTCCAGAAGATACCTTTTGTGTGCTGTGATTCTGTGCCAAAGAAACATAGAGGGTTTTCCTTCATTTGGGATTTGTAAAGCATGTACTATTAGCATAAAAAAGAAGCCACTATCCTTTATATCAAGGGTTCATGTTATATATACCTCTTCTAATTCTTATATTGTGGAGCTGTTTATGATTTAGCAAAGGCAATTTGAAATGGTGAAATCCATGGAAGATTGTAAATTTCTGTAGATGCAGAGATGTTAAATTTATATGTACTTCCAAATCACAAGGGCTACCCAATTCATTTTGCTTTTCCACATTCATTTCAGTTAACACCATTTTGGTTTTGTTGTCCATTTTCCTTGATCTTTTTGGCATCTTTTAAGAAAAGCTGACCATAGTACATCTTATAAGGAGAGGGAATTGTTACCCTGTCATAAAAGAGTCAATGGTTTCAAACCATAGGCCTGCATTGAGGCTGTGCTTTCCATAGGATGGAAGTGGGGGTGGGACAGGCACTAACTAGCGGAGGTTACTGATTGTTCATTTCCATTGCCTTCCTTCTGCTGCCAGGCATGCAAGTCTGTTTGTGGGAGAACAACCACAATGCAGTGCTGCTATTCTATCAACTCTGCATTGATGCTGTCCCACAGGTTTGAACCCCATTATTCCCTAATGGATCTTTCCATGCACGGTAATTTGGGAGGCAGCAATTTTGCCTTTACCAAGTTCTTATGGCTCTGCTGATGTTTGTAGTATATCACTACCTAAATTAGAAAGCCTTGCTAAGCTGTTCTAGGAAATTGTATTTCCTGTTTGTTTGTTTATTTTAACCATGCCTGGAAGAAAAGCTATTTTAAATAAAATGCAATCTAAGACTATCACAAGTTATGTTTAATTTTTTCATGGATTCACATCAGAGCTACATGACAGAGCTGGAAGGGGTCTTAAGAATAATTTCTAGTTTAACAACCTCATCTTCTGGATGGGAAACCCTAGGGTCAGGGAGGTACAGTGATTTGTGGAAGATCTCATGACTAAATAGCCTAAGTAGTAGTGCAAGAGATCTGATTCTTTTAGTGAGGAGCTTCTCTTATTATTTCATACTAACTCTCTGATGATAAAGCTTTCATTTACTGAGCACAACAAATATTTGCAATACCATATTAGAGAAGGCCATCTCTAGACAATTTTCTCAAGGTACAGTGGAATAGTGCATTTGCTGTTTCGTATTATTTCACTGTCAAAACTACTTAATGTACTTTAGATCACATTTGATTATTGAGGTAGTAAAAAAGACCTATTTTCTCTAGCAGCATTGGTATTATTTTTATCATACATTTATTGGCTACCTATTATGAACAAAGTACTATAATAAGTGCTGGGGAAATAAAAATGATGAACCAGACACTGACCCAACCATTCAAGGGTTTATAGTTTGTGTTAATCTTTGAGACCCAGTGTGCTTCAGGGCTGGTAGAATGGTCTCTCAGTGTCAATTAGTTAGACTCCAAACTCTCAAGTGTAGGAAAAATGGCAATATTTTTAAATGGCATTCTATAAACTGCATGTGCATTTACAAATCCTCAATTTTCTGTTGATATGTAGCAGTCTTTTCTCTCCAGGGAAACAGCATGTACTTTCCTACAGCTCTCTTGAAGTATTTGACATTTTCAATGAATCTTTCTGCAGTTTTCACATTGGATTTTCTTATCTTCTCATGCATTTCCCCTTCTATTGGTTTTGATAGTTTCCATATTTCACTCTCCAAGTTCTTTGACATATCAATTTCATTTCTCTTTCTCACTTATATAGGCTCTTGTTTAGTTGAAGATTTTATCTTTCCATTGTGCAAAGTTCTTTCCTTAGCCTTTGAAAGCACACTTTCTGATCGCTGTGCCTTTGAGAATCCAAGTGGTATTTTTAAGAGTTTTGCAGATTTCAATCGTATTTTAAGTTATTTTTTGTGTTTATAGTGTAGATGTAGCACTTAGATGTTTTATAGTCAATGAATGCTTATAATGTCACTGATGTCTAGTAAACATCTCAATAGTATTTCTTACCCTAAAATAAAATGTATTTAGCTACTCACCTTCTGTTAATTTTGTGGTCAGAAAGGGATTCTATGGTGATTCAGCAGTAATAAAATGATACACTATATAAAGATGTGGTATAAATCGAAAGTGTTTCCCTGTCTACCTTCTCACCCGGCCAAGAGTTAAGTGCTACTTTGTGATGCATCATGTTGCTGCTCTCAGTGTATCTCAGAGGATGAAACCAAATATTTATATTGCTACTCTTCACTTTCTTATTCGATTATCTCTCTGTCTGCCTAGAAATCTGTCTATCTTGCTATCTGTCTGTCTCTTTATCTATGACATTATAATCCTAATGCAGAGCAGATGGGCATCTAAGCATTTACCTTAAAAATAATTCTGAAAAGGAAAATTGCAAAGAATGATATGGCAAAATGCTACATTCCCTTCACCTACCTCACAATTGTACTCATGAATATTTTCTTTATTCATTACATTTTCTTCCCCTCATGGTAAATAAATAAATCATGTCTCTTTAAACCATTACCTCCAATTCTCTTTCCCTCCTGCTCTACTGAGAAATAACCACAGTCATGAGTTTGGTATGTATATTCCTTATCTTTTATTTTCTTCTAAAAAATTATGAAATACTTCTTACAATTAAAATAAGGTATTTAATTATAGAGAAGAAGAATAAACATTTGTGTATTCCCCGTCTCACATAAGTAAGACAACAATACCCATACTCTTGATGCTATTTATGTATATGCCTCTTTAATCCTATCTCTATGCCCACTTCTCAATCGAGGTAATTAATACTCAGAATGCTGTGTTCATTATTCCCTTGTTTTACCACATATGCATGTACATTGAAGCAATATATTGTTTAGTTTTGCTTTACTTGGCTTTTCAAAAGTTATATCATTTAGTATGTTGTCTTCTATGTATCAAAATATATCCACATTGTTTCATGGAGCTCTCTGTCATCCTTTATCAGTAACGTATAGTATTGCACTCTGCAAATACACACAATTTATTACATTAGCAATGCTCCAGCAGATAGTATTGCTTCCAATATTTTACTTTGAGGAGCAATTATTCTATGAAGTTTCTTGTATACGTCTCTGAGAACATAGATGTAAGTGATATTTTAGAGTATATACCTAGAAGTGAAGTTATGGTGCTACAAGAAACAAATATATTCAACCAATCTGGAAATTTGATGCAACATATCTTCACAACTTATTTTTATGTTTTGGAAGGGCCCTACCTATTCACAGCCTTTTTGCTCTTTGCATATAAAGAGTAAAATAACTTATTGACATCACTATTATTCAATACAATACTGGATTCATCAAAATGTTAAAATTTTGCTCTACAAAAGACACTGTTGTGAGGATGAAAAGACAAGTCACTGACTAAGAAAAAATGTTTGTACATCATATATTTTAAATATGAATAGTATGTAGAAAATGTAAAAAAAAAGTATTAAAACTCAGTGGTAAAGTACAAAATAAATCCAGTTGGTAAAATAGGCAGAAGGCAGGAACAGACATTTCAGTGAAGAGAAGTTACAGATGATGAGTAGGCATGTGAAAAGATTTCAACATTGTTAGTCATTGGATATACACAAATTAACATTATGAAATATCACTCCATATCGGAATGGCTAAAAAAAAATAGTGACAACATCAAGTGCTAGAAAAATAAAGAGAAACTGTATCACTCATACTTTGTTTATGGGAACATAGAATGGTACACAGAGAAGGCAATGGCACCCCACTCCAGTACTCTTGCCTGGAAAATCCCATGGACGGAGGTGCCTGGAAGGCTGCAGTCCATGGGGTCACTGAGGGTCAGACACGACTGAGTGACTTCACTTTCCCTTTTCACTTTCATGCATTGGAGAAGGAAATGGCAACCCACTCCAGTGTTCTTGCCCGGAGAATCCCAGGGACAGGCGAGCCTGGTGGGCTGCCATCATGGGGTCGCACAGAGTCCGACACGACTGGAGCGACTTAGCAGCAGCAGCAGCAGAATGGTACAGCCACTCTGAATAACAGTTTTATAGTTTCTAAAGAAATTAAAGAGGTAAATACCATATAAACAAGCAATTGTACCATTGGGCATTTATCCTAGAATTATGCAAACTTTTATTCATACAAAAATCTGACAGGATTCCTCACAAAAACTTTATTCAGAAGAGCCCCCAGCTAAAAACAGTTAGATATTCATTAGCAGGTAAATGGTTGAATGAACCATAGTACATTTGGAATACATGGAATATTCAGAAATAAAAAGGAAAAGACTATTGATGCATACAATAACTTGGATGAAACTTGAAGGAGTTATGCTCAATGAATAAAGCCAACTTTCAAATATTATGCACTTTATAATTCCCTTTATATAACATCTCCTAAAGAAAAAAAAATAGATATGGAGAAGGAATCATTGGTTGCCAAATGGTAAAAGCAGGAGAGTGGGTTGTATGTGGCAATAAAATGACAACATGAAGATACTTGTGGTGATGGAATTGCTCTATATCTTTACTTTGTCAGTGTTCATATTCTGGTTCTATTTAATACTAGAATTTTATACAATGCTGCCATTTGGAGAAACTGGGTAAAGAAAGGGTACATGTAATCTATTTATTTTCTTACAATTGTACAAGAATCTATTACTGTTTCAAAAAATTTTTTTTTAAGTTTTAGAAGTGAATTTGTTGAGTTTCCTGAATAAAAGAATTCAGAATTTATTAGATTATCTGTACATCAATTTAAAGAGAATTGACATCTTTATGACAGTGTCTTTTTCATATGGTATGTCTATTCTTTTATTTAGACTTTATTAGTATTTTTATCAATATATTTACATTTTTTTTTCTATTGAAAACCTAGAGAACTTTTCATTAGATTTATTTTTTGGCACCTCATTCTCATTTGCTATTGTAAATCCTTAGTATAAATACAATAAAAATTATGTTCTATTTAGCTGAATATTATACCACTGTAAAAAGTAAGTTGTATTTCTATATCCAGTCAATTTACCAAGATCAATTCTAAAAACTCACATGTAGATCATTTTCTTTTTCTATGTACACATTTAAACTATGAACAAACAACAACAATTTTGCTTATTCTATCTTTTCCATATGTTTTTTCTTTTTTCTTACTTGATTGCACTGACTAGACCCTCCACAAAAATGTTGAGTGGAAGTGGTAAGAATGAGCATTCTTATCTTACAGTGTAATTATTTTCATTATCTTTTAATTTTTATTTCCAACTCATTTTTATTATTTTAGACCTTCAATTTTTTCTTCATTTTCTTATTCTTTGTCGAACTTTGACCATTCTAAGTTTGTATAATTCCCATTGTAATGTTGACTTTAGTACTCCTTTTTAACCTGTGAGTTATTTAGCAGTATGTTCAAAATCTGTAAACAACTTTAAAGATTCCTTTTGCTTTTTATTTCTAACTTAACTATTATTTTTAAAGTATGATCTACATAGTCTAGTTCTTTTTTGTTTCATGACTGTACATGGTCACTTTTTGTAAATGACCCATACTGTGCTGTGCTAAGCCACTCAGTCATGTCTGTGACTCTTTGCAACCTGACTGACTGACTGAGCACAGCACAGCATGGGTCATTTACAAAAATTGACCGTATACAGCCATGAAACAAAAAAGAACTAGACTATGTAGATCATATTTAAAAAATAATAGTTAAATTAGAAATAAAAATCAAAAAGGAACTTTAAAAGTTGTATAAATGACCCATAGATAATTGAATAGAATTTGTATTACCTAGTTGTTGGGGATCCGAGAAAGCAATGGCAACCCACTCCAGTACTCTTGCCTGGAAAATCCCATGGACAGAGGAGCCTGGAAGGCTGCAGTCCATTGGGTCGCTGAGGGTTGGACATGAATGAGAGACTTCACTTTCACTTTTCACTTTCATGCATTGGAGAAGGAAATGGCAACCCACTCCAGTGTTCTTGCCTGAAGAATCCCAGGGACGGGGGAGCCTGGTGGGCTGCTATCTATGGGGTTGCAGAGTTGGACATGACTGAAGTGACTTAGCAGCAGTTGTTGGGGATGAAGAAGTTACTTAAAATTTGCTACTCATTTGTCAATTTAAGACTTATACTGTGACTTACCTTTATTCCTCTCCTGTTTGGGATCTCTCTCTCTCTCTCTTTTAAGCTATTTATTTATTTTAATTAATGTGTTTATTTTAATGGGAGGCTAATTACTTTTCAATATTGTGATGGCTTTTGCCATAGATTCACATGAATCAGCCATGGGTGTACATGTGTCCCCCATCCTGAACCCCTCTCCCACCTCCCTCCCCATCCCATCCCTCAGGGTCATCCCAGTGCACTGGCCCTGAGTGCCCTGTCTCATGCGTCGAACCTGGACTGGTGATCTATTTCATATATGGTAATATACATGTTCCAATGCTATTCTCTCAAATCATCCACCCACACCTTCTTCCACAGAGTCCAAAAGTCTTCTTTACATCTGTGTCTTTTTTGCTATCTCTCATATAGTGTCATCGTTACCATCTTTCTAAATTCCGTATATATGCATATATACTGTATTGGTGTTTTTCTTTCTGACTTACTTCACTCTGTATAATAGGCCCCAGTTTCATCCACCTCATTAGAACTAATTCAAATGCATTCTTTTTAATGGCTGAGTAATATTTCATTGTGTATACATACCACAGCTTTCTTATCCATTTATCTGCCAATAGACATCTAGGTTGCTTCCATGTCCTGGCTATTATAAACAGTGCTGCGATGAACATTGGGGTACACATGTCTGTTTCAATTCTGGTTTCCTTGGTGTGTATGACCAGCAGTGGGATTGCTGGGTCGTATAGCAGTTCTATTTCCAGTTTTTTAAGGACTCTCCACACTGTTCTCCACAGTGGTAGTGGCTGTACTAATTTGCATTTTCACCAACAGTGTAAGAGGGTTCCCTTATCTCCACAACCTCTCCAGCATTTATTGTTTGTAGTCACTTTCATGCATTGGAGAAGGAAATGGCAACCCACTCCAGTGTTCTTGCTTGGAGAATCTCAGGGACGGGGAAGCCTGGTGGGCTGCCGTCTATGGGGTCGCACAGAGTTGGACATGACTGAAGTGACTTAGCAGTAGCAGACTTTTTGATAGCAGCCATTCTTAAGCAGTGTGAGATGGTACCTCATTGTGGTTTTGATTTGCAGTTCTCTGATAGAGTGACTTTGAGCATCTTTTCATGTGTTTGTTAGCCATCTGTATGTCTTCTTTGGAGAAATGTCTGTTTAGTTCTTTAGCCCATTTTTGATTGGATCATTTATTTTTCTGGAATTGAGCTACATAAGCTGCTTGTATATTTTTGATATTAATTATTTGTCAGTTGCTTCATTTGCTATTATTTTCTCCCATTCTGAAGGCTGTCTTTTCACCTTGCTTTTAGTTTCCTTCATTGTACAAAAGCTTTTAATTTTAATTAGGTCCTATTTGTTTATTTTTGCTTTTATTTCCATTACGCTGGGAGGTGGGTCATAGAGGATCCTGCTGTGATTTATGTCAGAGAGTGTTTTGCCTATGTTTTCCTCTAGGAGTTTTATAGTTGCTGGTCTTACATTTAGATCTTTAATCCATTTTGAGTTTATTTTTGTGTATGGTGTTATAAAGTGTTCTAGTTTCATTCTTTTACAAGTGGTTGACCAATTTTTCCAGCACCACTTGTTAAAGAGATTGTCTTTTCTCCGTTGTATATTCTTGCCTCCTTTGTCAAAGATAAGGTGTCCATAGGTGCATGGATTTATTTGGGGCTTTCTATTTTGTTCCACTGATCTATATTTCTGTCTTTGAGCCAGTACCATACTGTCTTAATGACTGTAACTTTGTAGTATAGTCTGAAGTCAGCCAGGTTGATTCCTCCAGTTCCATTCTTTCTCAAGATCGCTTTGGCTATTGAAGGTTTTCTGTATTTCCATACAAATTGTGAAATTATTTGTTCTAGTTCTCTGAAAAATACCATGGGCAGCTTGATAGGGATAGCATTGAATCTATTGATTGCTTTAGGTAGTATAATCATTTTCACTATATTGATTCTTCTGATCCATGAACATGGTATATTTCTCCATCTATTTGTGTCATCTTTGATTTCTTTCATCAGTGTTTTATAGTTTTATATATATATATATATATGTGTGTGTGTGTGTGTGTGTGTGTGTCTTTTGTTTCTTTAGGTAGATTTATTCCTAAGTATTTTATTCTTTTCTTCACAATGGTGAATGGAATTGCTTTCTTAATTTCTCTTTCTGTTTTCTCATTGTTAGTGTATAAGAATGCAAGGGATTTCTGTGTGTTAATTTTGTATCCTGCAACTGTACTATATTCATTGATTAGCTCTAGTAATTTTCTGGTGGTGTCTTTAGGGTTTTCTATGTAGAGGATCATGTCATATGCAAACAGTGAGAGTTTTACTTCTTCTTTTCCTCTTACATCCTGAATCCTATTTCTTCTCCTTTTTTAGTTGATTTTTTTTATCTTGATGATACACATTCTTCAAGGGTTTTCAGAGAGAGTGTGAATCTGAATATACTTTTATTCTGTGTGCAAATCAAACCTGCCTATAGAATTACAGGTTATAAACAGTTGGTTTTATAATTCCAAAAAAGTGAAAGTGAAAGTGTTAGTCACTCAGTTATGTCTGAACTCTTTGAAACCCCATGGACTGTAGCCTGCCAGGCTCCTCTGTACATGGAATTCTCCAGGTAAGAATACTGGATTGGGTTGCCATTTCCTTCTCCAGGGGTCTTCTTGACCCAGGGATCAGATCTAGGTCTGCTGCACTGTAGGCAGATGCTTTACCATTTGAGCCACCAAGGATAGCTCCAAAAGATAATTCCAAAAGTCCTGTTCTAATGTCATCTAGCATCAAGTGTTACAGTTAAGAAGCTTGAATAAATATTAGTTCCTGTTTCTTGGTACGTTATACAATATTTTTTCCTTTCTGAGAACTTTAAGAATTTTTTCTTTCTATTTCTATGATTCTGAAATTTCAAAATCATGTACCATTCTTTTTTTCCCATTTTATTTGTTGTCTGGACTCCTTCATGGCTCTTTTATTTTGGAAACACAAGTTTCTTAGCTCTGTTGAATTGTTTTACATTATTGATTCATTATTTCCTACCCCTCTATTCTGAAATCTGCAGCACTAATTATTTGGATTGGGGGCCTCCTGGCCTGATCCTTTTCCTTTCTTCTTTTATTTTCTATCTATTTTTTTACCTCATATTCTCTTTTCCTCTGCATTCAGTGAAATTATCTTAATTTTCCAAATTTGTGATTATATTTTTAAATTACAGCCCAAATAGGGCTAAATATTTTCATATTTATTACATATGTGTATATTTGTATGTTATATATTTATTTTAATTGAAGTATAGTTGGACAATACTATGTCAGTTTCAGGTGTACAACATAGTGATTTAATGTTTCCATACGTCACAGAATACTCACCATGGTAAGTCTAGTAACCATCTGTCCCCATACAAAGTTATTGCAGTATTATTGAACATATTCGTTATCCTGTGTATTACATCCCCATGACTTATTTATTTTATAACTGGAAATTTGTGCCACTTAATCCTCTTCACCTATTTCACCCAACACCTCACTCCCTCTTCTCTCTGGCAACCTTTCCAGAATACTACTGTACTAAATAGTATTCTGTATTTTTTTCCTTATTCAATAGTTAAAATTTTCCTTCCCATTATCAATTATAGACTACCTTTAAAAAATGTTTTCTGCTGCTGCATATATTGTTTCTATTTACTTTAATTTCCTTTAGAATATGTATTTATTTTGGTCTCTTTTCTTTTGTCTCTTTTCTTGAAAGAGGTTTTCTTCAATTTCTTGGTGATCCTTTGTCATCCATTCATACTTTTATGAGTCAAAGCAATATCAATTTGTAAAAATGCAATTACTGTGAGGCTCAGTATAGCAAAGCTCAATTTAAAAAAAAGAATCAGGCACAACAAACAGCTCTGTGTACACAGTGTGACAGACTAGATTTCATTGTAAATTATAGGATGAGGACATTACTATTTTATCCTTAACAGTAGGTCTATAGGTCTCCCTCTGGAGAAGGAAATGGCAACCCACTCCAGTATTCTTGCCTGGAGAATCCCATGGACAGAGGAGCCTGGTGGGCTACAGTGCGTGGGGTCACCAGAGTTGGACACAACTGAAGTGACTGAACAACAATAGGTCTCCCTCCACATCCACCCCGTTGTCTCTCCAGACACCCCAGGGGATTTTTTAATCAGTCACTAGGAATATGGAAACAGATGGGTGTAAGCCTAGGTGATATCATTCTGAGTGCTGAGCATCTCATTATTTAGTTTGCAGAGTTTTGTATTTATCCCTTGGTCTTTAGTACAATTCATTTCATCCTTCAACTTTGTTTGGTTTCTTTTGTATCCAGATTCTCACTGGGTACTTTCTCCATAGAGTATACCATCTATCTTCTGCATGAGACAGAGTGGGGTGACACTAGAATTGTCAATTGACATTTCATAATATCAGTAACTGGGAGAAATATCAATAACCTCAGATACGCAGATGACACCACCCTTATGGCAGAAAGTGAAGAACTAATGAGCCTCTTGATGAAAGTGAAAGAGGGTGAAAATGTTGGCTTAAAACTCAACATTCAGAAAACTAAATGACATCCGATTGCATCACTTCATGGCAAACAGATGGGGAAACAATGGAAACAGTGACTGACTTTATTTTGAGGGGTTCAAAAATCACTGCAGATGGTGACTGCAGCCATAAAATTAAAAAGACACATTCTCCTTGGAAGAAAAGCTATGACCAACCTAGACAGCATATTAAAAAGCAGAGACTTTACCGACAAAGGTCCCTCTAGTCAAAGCTATGGTTTTCCAGTAGTCATGTATGGATGTGAAAGTTGAACTATAAAGAAAGCTGAGTGCTGAAGAATTGATGCTTTTGAACCATGGTGTTGGGGAAGACTCTTGAGAGTTCTTTGGACTGCAAGGAGATCAAACCAGTCAATCCTAAAATATTCATTGGAAGGACTGATGCTGAAGTTGAAACTCCAATACTTTGGCCACCTGATGTGAAGAACTGACTCATTAGAAAATACCCTGATGCTGGGAAAGATTGGCAAGAGAAGAGGACGACAGAGGATGAGATGGTTGGATGGCATCACCAACTCGATGGACATGAGTTTGAACAAGTTCCAGGAGTTGGTGATGGACAGGGAAGTCTGGTGTGCTGCAGTCTGTGGGGTCACAAAAAGTTGGCCATGACCAAGTGACTGAACTGAACTGAACTGAATTGATTTCATAATGAGAGGAGAGCATGGGAACTGTTGTTATTTATAAAGACTTTCAATCAACTCTCTTATTCTCAGTCTTAAGTCAAAACTTACATTTAGGGACACTAGGCACTTCCTTTTCCTGGGATTCTAAGATTCTGTAAAGTGAATTGACTTGCTGCTTGCTGATATTTGTTTATTTTTAATTTAAAGCAATGAAGATAATGGTCACTTTTCCCCTTTTGGTTCCTGTATTTCTTTAAATTCCATTTTTTTGTTATGTTTTCAATCAACTTTTTATTAATATTTTATTAGTATAGCTTTTTTCTGTCTTGAATTTCAACTCTTTATAATATTTTGTTTAATTATCTTTTGAGAAGAGCAAAACTTATAGTCAGGTGTGTGGAAGTGTGTGTGTGTGTGTTGCAGATACAGGTGATAAATGATATTAATAAATAAGGAAATTATATAACATGTGAGAAGGTGCTCTTACATGCTATGGAAATAATAACATACAAAGCAGGGTTAGGAGTATTAGTAATATAAGAGGAATGTGTTGCAATTTATACAGAGTGGTCAAGGTTAGGTCTCATTGAGAAGGTGACATTAGAAGGAGGTGAGAGATTTCATCAAGGAGATATCTTAGGAGATATCTGAGAAGATACCTGATATTTTACACCTAGGCAATTATCAGATCAAAGGCCCTCCAGGATTAGGATTGAGTATTTGAGAAAGAGAAAATTTGTGTGCCTGGAGCAAAGATAGTGAGGGAGAGAGTAGTAAGTGATAATGTCAGAGACATAGGAGGGAGAACAAATGATATAGGGCTTTGTGGTCATCGTAGGGACATTTCCTTTCATTCTGATTGTCTTGGGGAGCCAGAACAGTTGACTTACGATGTATGTGTAGGAGGGTTGGGGAGAATGGGGTGAACAACAATAGAAGCATTGGATCTCATGGAACTATTGTTATCCAGACAAGAAATGATGGTGGCTTGGACCTAAGTGGAAATTACAAAAGGGGTAAAAAGTGACTGGGTATAGTTCAGATTCAGATATACTTTGAAGGTAGAGCTATTAGGGTAGACTGTGGACTATCAGAGAAAGGAATGAAGGGTAACTCCAAAGTTTTGGCATAAGCAACAGGGAAAATGCAGTTATCAATAGATGACTCAGGAAAGACTGTCAAGAGAAGTAGTTTTGATATTAGAAAGGAGTTTGGTTTTAGACATGTTGAATATAGGATGCAATAGACATCCATTAGGATCTGGAGCTTAAAAGAGGTGTTTGGGCAGGAGATAAAAGTCTATGAGTCTTAAGTGTTGACATGAGATTTAAAGCCAAGATACTGAGTGAGATCCCCAAAGGAATGAATGTAGATAAGAAAAAGAAGTAGGAAGGATGGATTCATATGGGTGACTCTTTGAAGAAACACAATACAAAGTTATGAGTACAAAGTTAGTTAAAATAATAAACAATTATTTAGGCTAAAAATAAATTTCACACTAAAAAAGTTGAGAAATATAAAAATATTACAAAGTCCATGAAAGTAAGTGTTTTTTTTTTAAATTAGTTTACCAACTGACAAACCATTCAACCTTTTCCCAACTCTTTTTGGCTGCTTATCCTTAATGCCATTTCCTACAGCTATAATTTAAATATGTTTCCACTGAAAATAGGAAGGCTTTATCAAACTTTTTTTTTGATTGCTGGAATCAAAGTTTGCTTTTGATTGCCCAAAACATATGGCTTTATTGTAATACTGATATAGGCTATACCCTATACACACAAGAATTCTAATATATTTGATTGCATATTATTCCCATAAAAAGGTACATTTATAATTGATATGCTGAAGTGCTATATATATTCCTGTTGAGTGAGAACTTCCATTTTTATTAGGCATTAATTTTTCATGTTTGAAGATTAGAAGAATTTCCCATTGACTAGTTTTTATATTCACATGTTCTAAACTTTGTTTCCCTTTCACCAACTACATAGCCTCAGGTGCCTTGAAACACATTCATATTGCAGGGCATTCTGGCACATGAGAGACTGTAAAGTACTCTTAGAAGCCCACTTCTCTGCGAGGTAGCTGGCGTTAGCTTAACTATAAATGAAAATGACTACAAAAACCACTTAAAAGTATCTTACTAGACCCAACTTATTTTTGGCCACAACCCTAAAATGATTGCTACTACTTAAGCAGCACCTGACAAACATGTGACAGAAAAGAAGTATAAATGGAAAAAAAAAAATAGTCTTAACCAACTGCAGTTAAAATATGTAAAAATTTTCTTAGGGCCCTCATAGCATTGTGAAATGTGCTCATACAAAAGAGGATCACTGAAGCTAAGATTAAACTTCAGTAGGTTTATTGTAAATCCTCCTTTGGGAGAATATTAAGGACTGAGTCCTAAAGTACACCAATATGAAAAGTTTGAGGGACAAAGAGAGACCACAAAGAAAGCTGAGAAAGAGAGGAGTGATCAGTGCAATTGGAAGAAACTCAAGAGAAATACAGTCTTTGGAAACTTTGAAGAACATGTATCAAAGAGGAGAGATTGATTACCTGTATGAAATAAGATGAGGAATGAGGATTGCCCATTGGATTCAGCAATGTGGAGGTTATTTGTGATATAAACCAGAGAAGCTTCAGTGAATTGATGGAAGAAAAATATGATGTGATGGGTTTAAAAGAGAATTAGGGTGAGAGAAACCATAGGCAAATAATGTAGGCAACCATTTCAGTAAGTTTTTCTGTAAAGGGTATTGAGATATGGACATATAGGTGGCAGGGGTAGTAGAGTCAAGAAGACTATTTTTTGGGTATACTGAAAGGAATGATTCAGTAGAAGATAAAACTCTTATAGCACAGGAGAGAAACAAGGAAATCTAGTGCAGAAATGAAAGGTTTGACTTTAGATAGTTGCATCACTCATTCATTAATGGTAACAGAAAAGGGCTGAGTATGTAAGTGCACATGTGAGCAGATGGTGGAGCCTGTGGAAATTTTCTTCTGAGGGCTCTCATTTTCTCAGTGTGGAAGAAAGCACAGTCACTAGCTTCCTACTGGGAGTGAGGATGCAATAGGAAGTGTTTGAGATAAGAGAAGAGGTGTGGATTATTATCTAGTGAAGTGGGAAAGTGAATGGCTTAGGGAAGCTTAGGATTTCTGGACAACATTAAGGGTTCATCTGGAACTGTGGTATTTTATTCAAAATGTCTATGTAGTCAAGGGCTCTTTTATAGACATATTTATCTGTACAGGTACAGGGGAGTGAAGCAGGCTAAATTTGTCTGTGGGATCAGGGGCAAAAATGAGCTGAGAGGAAAATAAGTACTTGTGGGAATTTGAGATGACTGATAGGATGGCCTTTACCTTGTGGGTGATTTTTGAATGAGTATTTGAAAGAGGAGAGTGACAGAATTCAGGGAAGGCATATTATATATCTTTGAAATGAATTACATAAATAATTTAAGTAATGTGCTAGGCAATGACAAGCTTAGAGTTTCGATGAAACTAAAACATTTATAAATGCCATAACTGAAATTGTCTGACCCAAGAGCCCCAGTGAGTTTGCCTATTGTTACTAATTTGATGGGCAATATTAGTTCCTCCTTTCCTTTCAACTACAAATTAACACTCCATTCTGAAGCAAAAGCAATAAATTCAGCAACCTCTATACCTCCACTTTTGGTGTGCATTCTGCTTCTTGGATTTATCTCTCCTTACTATTTTTCACCTTCAGTGTTGAGAAGATAACAGAATCAAGCCCAAAGTAATAACATAATGAACTGTTTCCTTTTTCCCCCAGTAACATCTAGCCCTGGTAAATATGGAGTTCTTAGCTTCCTTCATAATAGTAGCCAGGTAATGATGATGAATCCTTAGGCTCTGTGGTCCTCATTACCAGTTGAGTTTCTTCTCTGGGATGGGAACTCTCTTTATGCAATGGAAGTAAATCCTCTGAGCTGAATCTGCAGACTGAATATAGAGTCTTCATCTTAGTTAAAGATGCTATTAAAAAAAAAAACTATAGCATGATGGCTTAAACAGAAAACATTTATTTCTCTCATATCTGGAGGATAAGCAGTCCAAGATGAAGGCATGGCAGACTTGGTATCTGGTGAGGGCCGGCTTCCTGGTTCATAGTCCATTTTCTCAGTTTCCTCATATGGCAAAAGGGCAAGAGAGCTGTCTGAGGTCTCTTTTTAAGGCCACTAATTGTACTCATGAGAACTTTATTCTCATGACCTAATTATCTCCTAAAGGCCCTACCTCCTAATTCTATCACACTGAGGATTAGGATTTCACCATATGAATTTTAGGGGGACACAAATATTCAGCCCATAACAGTCTTGGTTTCCAACTGTGCCAAGAGTAAAGTGTCATGGATTTAGGGAAAGGAGATAATTTGAACTTTAATGAGTTATCCCAAGCCCTTCCCTAAAGTCTTGAGATAACTTAGTGAAGTAACATTTATTCTTATATTACAGAGATGGAAAAGAATGCATATTAAGGTGAAATTTTGTTAAGAAATCCTATAATCTTCATCCAATATGATTTTTAAATTCAGAAAGTAACATTTCTAGAGAAAGGATTGTTTTCTTGACAGCATACAAATACTTCCCCTTCTAAACCTCAAGTATCACTTACCACTCCTTTGACAAGTAATATATGTCCCACAGTCAATACTACCTCATTCAGACAGAGGAAACAAGCTCTATCAGTGTCATTTGCTTCAGGATAGACTCTTGCACAAAGCCTTCCAGTATTTGATCAATTGATTCCTTGGACCTGAGGGACAGGAAATCCATGGGCTCACATGCTATTCTGGTAGTTGTTAGGACTGAGAAAAAGCCAGATTCTGAGAGACGGTGTTCTGTCCCTAGTGTATATTTTTGAGATGTACATTCTCTGGGCAGTGCATGTGAGTGAGAGTGTGTATGTGTGTTTATGTGTGTGTGTGTATGTGTGTGTGTGTGTGTGTAAGCAGCAAGAAGAAGATTGTTTTGACCACAAAAATAGCAAACTAGTGATAGAGTATTATGTTGTTTCTCAAACTGAAATATAGCTTAATAGATTTATTAAAAATGAAATAGCATAATATATCCTAAATCAGAGTGTATTAAAGTAGGAAAAGTAAGTATTGTTATAGGAAAGTTTTGTTTCAGCATGTATACATTGGTTTGTACCATTATTTATTTTTCTTATTGTAGGTTGCATATAAAATATTTGAGGCATTGGTCCAAAGTAACAAGTCCCTTAAGCAATTTACCTCAAAGAGTTATTATAAGGTTCATGCATCAATGTGCACAACATTGAAAATAACCTCTAGCATAAAAATTACTTGGTAATACACAGTGCTTTCTTTTCTAATTTTTTATAATAGGATCATGCTATTTTGAATGAAAATTTGAAAAATTAAGATTTTAAAAGTATTAAGTACCTTAAAAATACAAACATGAACTACATTTTATTCTGAACAATATATTTTAAAGGGTTTTGAGATCTTTGCATTCAAGGGATATAGAATGTCATATTTTCTTAGAGTTCTGCATGCCACTGATCCCTACCTGGGATCTAGCCCAAACTTGGTGGTGACACAGGTTTGGAGACCTCGTATCAAAGTTAGATTCAAGGAATTTGAACTTGGCCAAGAATATTGCTCTAAGAGCTCAAAGAGAAAAAGTCAGAGGCTTTGGAGGACAAAAGCCAGTAAAGCTAAACTGTTCCTCAAGTTTGAAGGCCAAGGAGGACAATGAAAATGTAAGAACAGAGCAGGAAGCAGAGAGCAAATGTTGGATCAAGGTGACAGGATATGAGCCAGTGTAAGGTCTGGACTTCAGAATGTAAACCTGTGCCCAGTAAAGCATGGCTCAGGTGGAGGGAGTCATGGTGACTCAGGGAAGAAGGGTAGCAGCAGCAGAAAGCAGCAGTGGAATAAGACAGAGTGATACTCTGCAGCCCCATCTTCGCCTTCTGGAGGAGCACACAGCAGTAGGCAACAGCCGAGTTTAAGGAGCCTGACAGGCTGACTGAATACAGACTTTGCCACTTATTTGCTGTGTGAGCGGGGATATGTTAATTAATCTGTGCGGCTTAATTTCTACAATGTAAAGTGAGGATAATATAGGACTGCTATGAGGATTGAATAAGTTAATATTTGCAAAGTGCTTAGAACAGTGGCTGTCTCATGCTTTAGCAATAAGTGAGTGAAGCACAAGCTGGAATCAAGATTGCTGGGAGAAATATCAATAACCTCAGATATGCAGATGACACCACTCTTATGGCAGAAAGTGAAGAAGGACTAAAGAGCCTCTTGATGAAAGTGGAAGAGGAGAATGAAAAAGCTGGCTTAAAACTCAACATTCAGAAAACTAAGATCATGGCATCTGGTCCCATCACTTCATGGGAAACAGTGGAAACAGTGGCTGATTTTATTTTGGGGGGCTCTAAAATCACTGCAGATGGTGACTGAAGCCATGAAATTAAAAGATGCTTGCTCCTTGGAAGAAAAGCTATGACCAACCTAGACAGCTTATTAAAAAGCAGAGACATTACTTTGCCAACAAAGATCTGTCTAGTCAAGGCTATGGTTTTTCCAGTGGTCATGTATGGATGGGAGAGTTGGACTATAAAGAAAGCTGAGTGCTGAAGAATTGATGCTTTTGAACTGTAGTGTTGGAGAAGACTCTTGACAGTCCCCTGGACTGCAAGGAGATCCAACCAGTCCATCCTAAAGGAGCTCAGTCCTGAGTGTTCATTGGAAGGACTGATATTGAAGCTGAAACTCCAATACTTTGGCCACCTGATGCGAAGAGCTGACTCATTTGAAAAGACCCTGATGCTGGGAAAGATTGAAGGCAGGAGGAGAAGGGGACAACAGAGGATGAGATAGTTGGGTGGCATCACCAACTCAATGGAGATGAGTTTGAGTAAACTCTGGGAGTTTAGTGATGGACAGGGAGGCCTGGCATGCTGCAGTCCATGGGGTCGCAAAGAGTCGGACATGACTGAGTGACTGAACTGAACTGAACTGAAGGGCTTGATAAATAAATAACTAAATTGTCTCCATGGCTTTTCACTTACAGAAGGATAATTTTTGACACATTAATTTATGACTTTCTCTGTGTATTTCTCACCTTTCTCCCTGCCTTTATTCAAGCAGGAAGTTAAGCTCAGTGTTTGAGCTCATCATATTTATTCTGTGTAATACTTCTCTAGGTATTTATGCACACTTTATTTTAAAAACTTTAAAGGCAGCAAGAGGAGGGAGAAATGTTCCCTCTGAGGGGAAGAGTGCAGGAATCCCTTGTCCTGTGCTGTGACTCCACTCTGCAGAGGGGTCACTTGCCCCTCTGGGTAAGGCTGGGTGGGGCCCCTGGGGAGGCTGGGATGCCCAGTTTGGATGCTCCAGCTCTCTTCAAAGATGCCCTAATCCAAGGGTGGCACTGCAGCAGTCAAGCTGCTGGCCCCAAAGAGACCATGTCGATCTCAGAGTTAGACAGTAGGGAGTGATGTGTTTTGACCAGAAGTCCTCCCCAGTACCTTGATTCTTTTGTGAAATGCTCAACTTTGCTCAATCCAGGGGAGGAAACTAGGTGAGGAGCAGGAGGACAGAAAACTTCAAGAAGGACCAAGGCTGAATTTTCTGCTAGTTTTAGAGAGAGGGGTGGCTGAGTTTTATTCTGGTTTAAGAAAACTTTAAAAATATCTCTTGCACACCCAAGTTTATAAAGTGAAAATCATTCAGGACATAGCCATATTTTCTGATAGCTTCCCTTCTTCACCTACTAAGTTGCTTTTCATTTGAATCAAAAGTGTTAGAAATGGGGAAAAAATCCACTGATGATCTCAGTCCCCAACCCCAGCACTCTACTGTCTCAAATAGTGACACAGAGCCTTGTTTTCAGCCCAGCTGTCACATCTGAACCCACAAGAGCACTATGGCCTGGCTTTGGGGATTTGGATGAAGAAGAACTTCTCCCACATCTGAGTTTTGTGCCTAGTTATTACCAGAAAAATCTGTGTACCAACCTGTCAGGTTATACTCCTTACTCAGACAGCTGTCACAACAGTGAAAATAGGCTTTCCTAAAAAAGGTGACCAATGTGACATAAACTAAAGCCAACTGTCCCAGGATTGAGCAGCCAGAGAACACAAATGAGGGTCCATTAGCACTCACACTCCAATTATGATCGCCTCTGTCAGAGCACACTCTGCTGAGGGTTTGGAGGCTCACTTAGGAGGTGTTTTCCAAGTACTTGCAGTCAACCTGGCTACTCCCCAGGGCTGATTTCTGCTGCTCTGCACTGTGCCACCTACTTGATTGTTCTGCTTGGACTCCTTTTACCACTTCAGGCTGGTTACCCCAAAGATCTGCTGACCTGGCTGTTAGTTGATCTGGATTCTGCAGCTGCTGCCTCTGACATCTGAACAGCTTGGCTCTGCCCTCAGCAGTCTTGATCTGCTGGGGGTCAGATCTCTGCTGACTCGCCTCATATGTTGGTGCCATCTCTGCCTTCTGTTTAGACCAGGGAAAAGGAGCATCCTCTGTGTTGTTGCCTGGACTCTAATATAGAGGTTAATCAGTTCAGTTCAGTTTCTCAGTCGTGTCCGACTCTTTGCGACCCCATGAATCGCAGCACGCCAGGCCTCCCTGTCCATCACCAACTCCCAGAGTTTACTCAAACTCATGTCCATCGAGTCCGTGATGCCATCCAGCCATCTCATCCTCTGTCGTCCCCTTCTCCTCTTGCCCCCAATCCCTCCCAGCATCAGAGTCTTCTCCAATGAGTCAACTCTTTGCATGAGGTGGCCAAAGTATTGGAGTTTCAGCTTTAGCATCATTCCTTCCAAAGAACACCCAGGACTGATCCCCTTTAGAAGGGACTGGTTGGGTCTCCTTGCAGTCCAAGAGACTCTTAAGAATCTTCTCCAACACCGCGGTTCAAAAGCATCAATTCTTTGGCACTCAGCTTTCTTCACAGTCCAACTCTCACATTCATACATGACCACTGGAAAAACCATAGCCTTGACTAGAGACCTTTGTTGGCAACGTAACGTCTCTGCTTTTGAATATGCTATCTAGGTTAGTCATAATTTTCCTTCCAAGGAATAAGCATCTTTTAATTTCATGGCTGCAGTCACCATCTGCAGTGATTTTGGAGCCCCAAAAAATAAAGTCTGACACTGCTTCCATTGTTTCCCCATCTATTTCCCATGAAGTGATGGGACCAGATGCCATGATCTTAGTTTTCTGAATATTGAGCTTTCAGCCAACCTTTTCACTCTCTTCTTTCACTTTCATCAAGAGGCTCTTGAGCTCCTCTTCACTTTCTGCCATAAGGGTGGTGTCATAGAGATTAATGATGTAGCCTGGAAAATTCCATGGATGGAGGGGCCTGGTGGGCTGCAGTCCATGAGGTTGCTAGGAGTTGGACACGACTGAGCGACTTCACTTTCACTTTTTCACTTTCATGCATTGGAGAAGGAAATGGCAACCCACTCCAGTGTTCTTGCCTGGAGAATCCCAGGGACGGGGGAGCCTGGTGGGCTGCCATCTATGGGGTCGCACAGAGTCGGACACGACTGAAGCAACTTAGCAGCAGCAGCAGCAGAACAGCTGAGTTGGAATAGTCTCAAGTAATGACCACTTTCTGTACCTAGAATTACCCTTTCCTCAAATGCTTTTCCTGATCCTGGCTCCTTAGGCTAGACTCTTTTTCAAGAGATTTCCATTTTAAGGCTCCTTAGTCAGCTAAGCATATTTAAAAGAACTCCTTTCCAATCACCACCACCTCATCCCTCTCCCCAGGTCCTCACACAGGCCTGCATAGGTCTGAACCCTAATTGTGGATATAGTTGAAATTTTTGTCCCAGGGGCTCTTTGATCTCCAGAAAAATCAGAAGATGCACACAAAAGCTTAGTGGGGGTAGGGGGGTTACCACCTAACCTCACACTGGCTATGTCTAAGCCTTGGTTTTAGCTGGACCCTCTACATGAGATGATATCCTACATGTAGACTATACATTTAAATGTAGAAATGATGATGATGCTAACAATAATAATCAACATTTCTTGAGCTCTTTTCATCTGCCAGGCATTGTACTGGATATACTCTAAATAAAATATGCCCTATCTTATTTAATCTTTGCAATGATCCTGTGAAGTAGTTGTTATTACATTAATGTGGACTACAGATAAGGACCCAAAGGCACAGAGGATGAATAACTTGCCTGAGGTTCTACATGACTGGATAAGGATTTAGTTTCAGGAAGTCTAATTTCTGAGCCCACCACTGTATCCCTGAAGGATGTGTTGCTTTATGAATGTACTCTGTGCCAGGGTGTGGTGAGGAGGCTTTCCTCCTGTGTTTAGGTACCCCTGACTCTTACTTGCATGGACGAGAAAAGGCTAATTAACCTGGGTACATAATATCTCATTAATCCACTTGCATTGTTCTAAAGAATAGGGACAGAGAGCTCCTAGGTCACTGCGTTAGTACTTTCTTAAAACATATCCTTTGAGGAATGACTACTACCCTTTTTTTCAATATTATTCAATAAGTACACAGATATTCAATAAGCACATTGCCAAAGGTGGCAGTCTTGTTTGCTTGTCTTTTAATTCTTCTAAAGTGAAAGTGAAGTCGCTTAGCTGTGTCCGACTCTTTGCGACCCGTGGACTGTAGCCCACCAAGCTCCTCTGTCCATGGGATTCTCCAAGCAATAATACTGGAGTGGGTTGCCATTTCCTTCTCCAGGCGATCCTTAGAAGAAGGAATTCTTCTAAGGTGCAAGGCAAATATAACATTGATAATCTATTAATCAGATGACTGCATTATTGATATATAGTAAAATGCTAAGCAATATGATGTGCATTGTTATTTATTAGGTGTGTTAATGAGGAGTTGGGAAAATTGCTTTCCTTTTATATCTATTCCTTTCTTTTTTCATGTCTCTACCTTTATTATTGGGGACAATGGTGGCCATGATGTTTTAGAATTAGATCTAAGGAAAACATTCTATCTATCTGAAAATGTACACTGTGACACGTTTGGTCAATCAGCAAAACCACAGGGCATTTTGGCCAGAATACTAGGCACTTTTTGGCTAGTAACAACTGGCCTGCAAAGACCTTGAACTTGAATGGGCATACTGGAAATCATCAAGAGTTAATAGATGTGGGGGATTGTGCTGCTAATTATTGGTGAGACGGAAGGACTCATCTGGAAGTACTTTGTTTTTCCCATGTGCCTAACAACATTTCTGTTCTTCTTTCTTTTTTAACTAATGATTTAAGTTTGTGACCTTGTAAACACCTGCTGTGCTTACTTTGGCAAAAGTCTGGAATTCACTACTCTCCCCAGGTGATACTTAGGATGATAGTTTGAATTCAAGTACAGAAAGGCAATTCTTAGCTATCTTTAATTATTAATTAGGTTAACAAGGAGAGAAGAAAATGGGCCACTGCTACTTGTATTCAAAGTGCTGTCAAATATAGAATGTGTCCCTCATTCACTATCTTAATTCATTATATATCGTGCTCTTAATTGTTTTTATTTGAAAATAAATCACCTGTTTTTTGTTAAGCTCACTGAAAATTTTACTTTTTTGTTAAAATTTTGTTCTAAATAGTCTTCTGTTTAATTACTTGTGAGAAACTTAATAATAATTACAATTAACAAAATAAATGCACCTCAGACACATTTTTAAAAAACAGCTGCTGCTGCTGCTGTTGCTAAGTCGCATCAGTCATGTCCGACTCTGTGCGACCCCATAGACGGCAGCCCACCAGGCTCCCCCGTCCCTGGGATTCTCCAGGCAAGAACACTGGAGTGGGTTGCCATTTCCTTCTCCAATGCATGAAAGTGAAAAGTGAAAGTGAAGTCACTCAGCTGTGTCTGACTCTTCTCGACCCCATGGACTGCAGCCTACCAGGCTCCTCCATCCATGTGATTTTCCAGGCAAGAGTACTGGAGTGCGGTGCCATTGCCTTCTCCATTTTTAAACAGCACTTGCATAATATTTAGCATTTGATTAATAGCTCTGAAAACAATAAGGCACAAATATTGCCAGAAATGTATTATAAGGGCCAGCTCCTGAGGCTGACAGGCATTTCAAAATGAAGGTATTGAAGCATTTGAAGACTTTTTCCATTTGTGTATAGTCAGAACAAGACAATTGCTTCCCAAACGTGATTTATTTGTTGCCCGTGTTTTGTGAACAAGTGTTTGTGTGGGCTTGACTTTCACTGTCATTTTCTCTTTCCAGATATATACCACATTTTGGGGGGAAAAAGCCCTTTTTGGAATTTATTCAGTTATTCAATCATGTCCAGCTCTTTGTGACCCCATGAACAGCAGCACGGCAGGCCTCCCTGTCCATCACCAACTCCCAGAGTCCACCCAAACCCATGTCCATTGAGTCGGTGATGCCACCCAGCCATCTTATCCTCTGTCGTACCCTTCTCCTCCTGCCCTCAATCTTTCCCAGCATCAGGGTCTTTTCAAATGAGTCAGCTGTTTGCATCAGGTGGCCAAAGTATTGGAGTTTCAGCTTCAATATCAGTCCTTCCAATGAACACTCAGAACTGATCTCCTTTAGGATGGACTGGTTGAATCTCCTTGCAGTCCAGGGGACTGTCAAGAGTCTTCTCCAACACCACAGTTCAAAAGCATCAGTTCTTCAGCACTTAGCTTTCTTTATAGTCCAACTCTCCCATCCATACATGACCACTGGAAAAACCATAGCCTTGACTAGACAGATCTTTGTTGGCAAAGTAATGTCTTTGCTTTTTAATATGCTGTCTAGGTTGGTCATAACTTTCCTTCTAAGAAGTAAGCGTCTTTTAATTTCATGGCTGCAATCACCATCTGCAGTGATTTTGGAGCCCCCCAAAATAAAATCAGCCACTGTTTCCACTGTTTCCCCATCTATTTGCTGTGAAGTGATGGGACCGGATGCCATGATGTTAGTTTTCTGAACGTTGAGCTTTAAGCCAAAATTTTCACTTTCTTCTTTCACTTTCATCAAGAAAGTCTTTAAGTCTTCTTCACTTTCTGCCATAAGGGTGGTATTATCTGCATGTCTGAGGTTATTGATATTTCTCCCAGCAATCTTGATTCCAGCTTGTGCTTCTTCCAGCCCAGTGTTTCTCATGATGTACTCTGCATATGAATTAAATAAGCAGGGTGACAATATACAGCCTTGACGTACTCCTTTTCCTGTTTGGAACCAGTCTGTTGTTCCATGTCCAGTTCTAACTGTTGCTTCCTGACCTGCATACAGATTTCTCAAGAGGCAGATCAGGTGGTCTGGTATTCCCATCTCTTTCAGAATTTTCCACAGTTTATTGTGATCCACACAGTCAAAGGATTTGGCATAATCAATAAAGCAGAAATAGATGTTTTCTTGAAACTCTTGCTTTTTCAATGATCCAGCGGATGTTGACAATTTGATCTTTGGTTCCTCTGCCTTTTCTAATACCAGCTTGAACATCTGGAAGTTCACGGTTCATGTATTGCTGAATCCTGGCTTGGAGAATTTTGAGCATTAGTTTATTATGTAAATGTAATTTACTTTGTAAATTTATTTTACTATGTAAAAGTAATGTAAATGTAAAAGGAAATGTAAAAGTAAAATGTACTTTACTATGTAAAATATGAACTCATCTACATTGACTTATTTGCCATTGTTTTCTTATATTTTCTCACACATACACACATATACATATGCAAATATAAGGGTAAATCTAAATGAGTAGTTGACTGTATAAAATGCAATAGTATGTAAGATGTATATTTACACAATGTGTGCTTTAAAACAATACTTACTGTCTCATTCATTCACTACTTTTTTGGATCCTCCCACATATTTACCATTTTTGTTGCTCTTCACTCCTTCCTACATCTCTTCCTCTTCACATTTCATTCTATTTTCAGTTGTAAACCTCAGGTTCTTAAATTCTGCTATTGTTTCCTAGAATTTTCCTAGCATTTTCACTCAGTTATTTTAAAGTTCCCTATATCACTATTCATAGGTTCTAGCTCCCTGGCAACATTTTCAAGTTTGACTTGGAATTTGGGTTGTGGTGTAATTGGAATCACCCAGTAAACATGCCCTAGAACATCGTCTGAGTCCCAGTAACTCATCTGCTATCTTGCCAGTGGTGGAAATTTCACTTGATAAACATTAAACATTTTAACCTTAACAAATTACAATATCTCTTATTTTTACTGTTGTTTCTTGTCCCAACATATTCCTAGTTATCCTAGCTTGTATGCTGGACATTGTATTTTGAAACTGTTAAAATAAAATATGCCTGAGCATCACGTTACCTTCCTCTAAAGAGGATTTTCATTTGCTTTGTCAGGTATGTAGAAGAAGTAGCAATCAGTGTGTGTATACATGATCAGTCACATCCAACTCTTTGTGACCCCATGGACTTCTGTCCATGGAATTTTTCAGACAATAATTTTGGAGTGGGTTACCATTTCCTACTCCAAGGGATCTTTCTGACCCGGGGATCCAGCTCGCGTCTCTTGCATCTCTTGCATTGGCGGGCAGATTCTTTGCCACTGCACAAGCTGGGAAGTCCAGTAGCAATCAGAGTTGATCTGAAGTCCAGGACCAGGTGACTCAAAGCAAGGCTGCGGTCTGTGCCCTGGAAAGTATCTGACAAAGAGAACTTTCTCCATCCTGACAGTTTGATAGATATCAGATTTCTACACTGGTCAAGACAAATTCAGTGAGGGTAACTAAGGAGTTGAAAAATGTTTCTCATTAAGTAATAATGAAAAACACTGGAGTTATTATTTTTACTAAAGAAGAAAAATATCGGTGTTGATTTTATTATAATTAATTTCTGAAGAACTACTAGTTCTTCCCTGCTACTTTAAGAAAAAAAAAAATCTCTAGAGAAAACTAGGTCTCCTTTTGAGTATTCAGAGGTTATGAGATTCCTAATATTGAAAATGAATATTTTCCTAAATGTTCAATTATTAAGTGCAAGGACAATGTGCATAGGGCATTTAATGAGGTATCTGCCCCATGGTACTTACTCAATAAATGGCAATTGATACTACTATTACCACAGTTCCTACTACTACTGCTTCTGCTACTACTAAAATTTTAAGATCCCAAACAACAAGATTCTTTCCAGCTCTATTGGATTGGTGTGGCCTCATGAAAAGATGAAGCAACATGGTGGCAGCTTTAGAGGTGCTCCTCTGGCTGTGGTTTGGCTGTATATGCAAGATCAGAGGAGCCCTCCTTTAGAATCAGGGTTTGCAACTCAGTGTGTATCAGGACAAACATATCATCAGTGCCTAAAAGATGATTTGGCCATAGCTGTGACACTATAACATTACTTTCTGGTGGGATTAATTTCTGAAATGACATTCTGAGCTAGGGATTTCAACTATCCTTCCCTCCATTATTTTGGGAATGCTTGGAGAGTGCAGAATGGAGGGTTTTCTGAATGTGACTTTTTAAAAAGTGATATTGAATTTCAAGATCATTTTAAAATAGAACATGGAGGAGGTTCTGAAAGACTGAAGTTGAAACTAAAAAGAGAACTTATGGTAGAAATGTTTTAAAGGCATAATTATGATTTAATTTTTGTCTGGGTTAAGCTATTGGAGAAGGAAATGGCAACCCACTCCAGTGTTCTTGCTTGGAGAATCCCAGGGACGGAGGAGGCTGGTGGGCTGCCATCTATGGGGTCGCACAGAGTCGAACACAACTGAAGTGACTTAGCATTAGCATTAAGCTGGCTTTATATGGTTGGGTTGGCTGACAGTTAAATAACAAAATATTAGGGGAGGAGTTTAAACATAAAAATCCTTGTCTCAAATATTTGATGAATTATTTAATCGGTACCAATTGTAGCAAAATATAAAAGGTACTGAACTGTATTTTAGGGACTACTGCTACTAGTCTACTGCTTAACCTTGCTGTGTGAGCATCAGGCCATCTACAAGTTAGACAAACAGAAGAAACACTATAATGTGAACTTTGATATTGTTGACTGTTGAAGAAATGAAGTGATTAGCTGATACAGGATGGAAATTTGAACAAAGTCATTCTATTTTCCATAAGGAAACCAATAAATAAAAATGATGCCAGCCAATAGGAGACGTTTGCCCTATATTACTTATTTGTTCTGTAAATATTTCTAACTATTAAGTGTGTGACACACTGAAAGTAAAAAACAAAGCATTTTTATTGACTGAGATAGGAGAACTTCACCATTATGTTAAAGAAGCTTTGATTATGGTAGTGATTCAAATGGTTAGAGATTTCTGAAGAGCTGTTTCTTCTGGCTGTTTTTGGAGTAGGACAGAGCAAATGAGCTCTTCCTTCTTGATGAAATCTCAGCACTATTGGCCAAAGGTGGGAGACACTTTTTAGATTTATGTTTCATCAAATAGAACTTGGAGAAGGAAATGGAAACTCACCTCAGTATTCTTGCCTAGGAAATTCCATGGACAGAAGACTAGTGGGCTACAGTCCATGGGGTCACAAAAGAATCAAACATGACTTAGTGACTAAACAACCACAAAATAGAGTTTAGCTTCCTCAGAAAAAGAGACACATGTAGTACTTTCTATGGTTGGCTGAGATTTCCTCAGATGGCAGACTAGGCCAAAGCTGTCTTGGGAGATCTGACAAAATCATATGAAGGCAATTTAGCTGCAGGGGATAGTTTAGAACAACCTTAGCTTTTTGAGTCTTACAAGATCTGAATCATCTTTTGTTTAGATGAATAGGAGCTTTACTTTCTGAACTTCAACAACAAAACTCAGTATATTTGAAGTGCAATTACCAATATTGAGGATTATAGTCACCTAAGTTGGCAGTCTATTACTTTTTTCTTTGGCTCACTCCTTTAATCAAGGGCATTTTAGGGGCCAAATTTGACAGCTGCAGTGCTGGAGACAGATAGGGAACAAGGTTCTAGGATAAGTTACATTTTCTCTAGCTTTTGTGTCAAAGCAATTGGCAATCTATTAGAAAGTTTCACTGTCTGCAACAAAGCCAGGAAGCTATAATCCACTATTTCTCTGGCAGAACTAACAATAGGATAAAGTGGTTTTGATAAAATCTCATTATATCCACATCTATGGGATCAAAGAAGGAGAAAAAGAGCTTATTTTTACAGGGAAGAAATGTTGGTGTTTCATGGTCTTACTCCTCTGGGTGTTGGAAGTCCTGGGGTAACTCAGCTACATTGTGGTTTTGCACTCCTATGCCTACTGTCTTTCTAATGTTGTTCTTCAGATATATCAGAACCTCTTGGAGAACAGCAACATCAGCATCAGCACCACCAGTAACAACTGCCATACAGTAATTACAGCAGCAGCATTTTCTGGACCTCAGCTGGTGGGTTATTCTGCTTCAGTGCATTTACTATATTGAGTTATTTTGATTTGTAACTAATTTTAGTAACTTCCAATAAGACCATAAACTGTCTTTATTTCTCCTTAACCCTCTTTTCAATTCTTTTGCTCTCTGTAACTCCCTTTCCTTTCTCTCCTCTAGGTACCAAAAGCAACTTCACACAATGACTGTTTCTTTGTTGCACCCCTTGGGTCTATGGGACATAACTATTATTTAGTGTCTCTCTTCAGTTGTTCATCAGGACTTCAAAGGCCTATCCATTTGCTTAGATACTGTTGCACAAAAGTAGAGTACATGAAGAGGCCATTCTCCTTCTGAACTGATAGTTAGGATACTTCTCTGAAAGGAAAGAGCACAAGTTTTCCATCGGTTGGCTGATGGAAGGAAAGCAAAGAGGCAAGCTTTGGAGAAAGTTACTAGTCCTGGCTCCTATTGCTATGGTTGCACCATAGTCACAACCTCATGTCTCAACGTAGTATTATATATATTCTTTGAATGGGTCTTCTATACTTTTAAGAAGCATTCTGGCCAGATACATGGTGAAAGGACTTTGTGGTTAATTAAAGATCTGTGGTAGAGTACTGCTTACAATTAATTTTGCATTCTGTGTCAGTAGGTATCAAATAATTAAGCTATATAGTAGAGGTTAGCTCATTTCTTTTAATAATTTACAGTAGGTGCAGAGTTCTTGCCTGGAGAATAAGGGACGGGAGAGCCTGGTGGGCTGCCGTCTATGGTGTCACACAGAGTTGGACACGACTGAAGTGACTTAGCAGCAGCAGCAGCAGCAGAGCAGACATTGTAGATACATATTTTTTTAAGATTTGTTTTTTGATGTGAACAATTTTTTTTTCTAATTTTATTTTATTTTTAAACTTTACATAATTGTATTAGTTTTGCCAAATATCAAAATGAACAATTTTTAAAGTGTTTTACTGAATTTCTTACAATATTGGTTCTATTTTTTTTTTTGTCTGCATGTCATCTGTGGTTTTAGCTCCCCAAGCAGGGATTGAACCTGCACCCTCTGCATTGGGAGGAGAAGTCTTAACCACTGGATCACCATGGGAGACCCCAGAAATTATAGACAAAGGATATCAGAATTTAAGTTTTCATTAGCTAGCTGAGGAAATGTTCCCTGTGATAACTGCTCTATCTTATAATTCCTCAACAACATTACCATTAGCATGGGCTCATGAAGCCTTCTATTTGTTAAAGTATTCAAAGCATATTATCTTGAAAAGCTTTTAAAAACTAACCGTTTTGAGTTTGAAGACTTAGTGAATAAAACTCAAAACTGAAATCGTTTCTCTATACTATCCCCTCCTTTGGAGTGCTTTTTTCTTGAGTTAGAAGGTTAATTGCTAATTCTTTATCATCCAAAGTGTCAGCCTCCTTATTATAATGCTAGATCATATACTGGAATGTCCCTTATCAAACATGACTGGCTAATTATTAAAATACTCTGTATTTTTCTCCAGCTGTTTTCTTTCTGCATAAACAAACTGCTAAGTTCAATTGGCTTCCATTTGCACTCCGTTGCTTCTTGAAAACAAATACACTGCAAAAATGAGTTGCCTCTGGGTGTTTCTAATCTCCAAGGGCAGAAGGAACAAATGTGTGCATGATTTCTCTAATTTAAAAACAAAAAACCACACGCCTTAAAAATCTAACGCACTTTAAAAATATTGTACAACATTATTTCTTATACTTCATAAAGATGCAGTATCTGTTTCCACAATTCCCGAATTTTTTCATTTGATATTTGAGGATGTTATTTTATCAAGTGGGAGAAAGGGCATCATCTTCAGGCAATAAGATATATCACCAAATATCCAGAACACAGAAATGCCATCATATTTAGACAATGAAGAATTAATTTCCATTCTGACTAACCAGGATTACATGGTTTAAAGTTCAGAAGAGTAATGATTTATTTTCCAATAGGTTCAGCTTGGCCTGGTTTGATTGCATTTCATTCTGTGAAAACAAAATCACAACAGTATAACAATTGTTGCTCTGACTGTAGTGTCTGAGGAGCACATATTTGGCATGCGTCAGAACTGTGATTTAGTCACAGTTTTGCTGATTTCTCCAGCTCCCATGACCAGACTTGTTTGTAGAGTTTGGATTTTTGTTGTTTCTCTCATGCCTCAGGAAAAGGATAGCACATTATAGAGCCTAGTTTACTTTATATCTAAGAATGGGATTTTGAATTAAAAAAAAATTCGGAAGTATGTCTTGGCCTGGATTCTTATGTCTTTCTTTAGTTGATGAAGTAGTTAAAAGATTACTCTTTAAATCCATACAGATTTGGAATTAGAGACCCAGATCCACCAATTACTAGCTCCATAATGCTGGGCAAGTTGCTAACCTCTGATAAGAGTATTTACCTCACTAGGTCCTTGTTAGATATTGTGAGGTAATGCACATAAAGTGATTGAACTAGAACTGACACAAAATAAGGCCAAAAGAATTCTTTATTATCATTATTGTTATTGTTATTAATAGAAACCATGATTACATATGCAAGGCATAGTATATGAAATACATCCAAAATTTTTCTTATTCGTTGTTAAGTTTTTCAGTGTCCATGGAATGATTGTCAGGAGTATAAATCACAGGTGTCTCCATTTATTGATGGATGAGATGGCAGTACCAATCTGAAAGCAGGACAGTCTTTTAACTTAGGAAAGACAGAGGTTCACCTTGACAATACTACTGAAAATTCTTTTAAATTTTATGCATTTGTTTTATTTCATCTTCATTACAACCCTATGAGTTGGGAATGACCTTGCTTGTTTTTAAATAAACTGAGATTCAGAGAAGTTGAATAATCTGATGATCACATAATAGGCAAAGCAAAAACCTGAGTTTGGTTGATCCAGTGAAAGTTGCTCTTTTGTTTTGCCATGCATGGTTGCCTCTTTCTGACATACAGTTTCTGAAACCATATTCTGACATAATAATTTTTCTAATTAATAATATAATAATTCCTTATGTTTGATAAGTTAAAGTATACAAAAGCATAAAGATGATTAAAAAACATAATCTGTAATCCTATCACCATGAGTTAGTCACCTTAATATTTTGGTGTTTTTAATCTGTCAAATACATAGTTACCTGATAGCTCCCTTTGAGGCATGACATTGTTAATATATAGAGGAATCCTTTGTTTTTATTCTCAGGTGATATTTTATAGACCTCTTTCAGAAAACTCTTGGGTCCTGGCCCTTGGTTTTCTGCAACCAGTACAAGAATGGCCATCTTTCCTTTGTTTTCAGCTTGTAAAATATCATGTTGGCATGTAAGGGAATGATTTGGCATGTGAATATCTATTTTTACAAGATAAACTTCAAATAGCCAAAGTGATGCCAATGAGAAGTGAAAGATTCTCTGCTAGCTAAGAAATGGTCACATTCAGAAAGAAGAGAGAAAAAGCACATATAGGAGAAAGAACTATACCAGAAAGTATTTCACTAAAATCTAGGTATAGTTAAGCTTAATTTGTTTTGCCTACAATTATTTTCTGATTCACATGATTAGGTAGTGAAATGAGTATGAAAAGAGGGAAAATGTTATATTGAGTGTAGATGATAGAAAGGTGTAGGGATGATGGATGGTGCTCCCTCAGTCAGTGGTGCCACTTGGATGAGAGATAATTGCAGACAATCTGTTGAGTTTGACCACGAGTGATGACCTATCCAAGTCAAAGTTCTTGAAGCTGATTCCATTTCATGGGCTTTGATCCTCTACTGAAGGGTAAGGATCTGGGGTGTGTGCATGCGTGCATGCGCATGTGTGTGTGAGTGTATAGGCCAATGGGTATTTGTAATGCCATTCAAGATACAGATGTCCATAGAGGTATTATTATTTTTCTTTATGTTTATTTTTGGTTTATTAAGTACCTCATGAGGGTCAGAGGTGGGAGTACACCAGGTAATCTTGCTTTTAAAAAGGCAATTTTCCCTCACTTTTGTTTATATCAAATATGTTATTTACTTTTTTATCTTTAAAGAAAGTATAAAATTATTATTTTTAAAATTCATATGTTTTCTTCTAAAGACAGTCTTAAGGGATTTTATACCCAGGACTCCACAACACACATTGCTGATTTTGAGATTTGTATTTTGGTTTGAAGCCAATTTTTCATCTCTTTAGCTTAGCTTTTAGACTTTCTAAATCCATAAATGCTGAATGCCAGAATTTTAATGTAAACTGACCTTGGGCCCAGTTTGCAATTGATCCCTATTTACCCAGTGACAACTGATACAGGACCCAAGGAGACTGGAGAGCTGAATGATGGTGTTAGATGATAAATTAAAGTCTGTGAAGAAAGTGAAAAATAGAAATGGATGACAGTTAAATTTTTCTAAAAATTTATTTTCTTTCATCAGAACCTGAATAAATAGCCCTGTAGTAGAGCCAACTGTGGAAAACAGTAATGTTACTTAGACAGATCATACACTTTCTACGTTTGATTAGTCCTACTATGTTTAATAGAGGACGCTATACTTTAGCCATCCTAGAGCACTTGCAGACTCTTGAATGTATGATGTTTTCTTGCTTTCAAGCCTCTGTCCTCTTTCTTGAAATTTTATTCTTCAAAATGCAATTTAGCAATTGTTCTGGGAAATCATCCCTCTCCTCTTCCTCTATATTCTCAGTGTCTAGCATCAGGTCAAGTGCTAGACGTCCAGTACATTTTAAGACAATATGTAAATAATATAGGGATCAAAACTACTGGTAAGAAAGTTACTTCTTTCCATTGGAGAAAGGCATTGCAGAGAGGTACAGTTTCAGAGGTGGGGAAAAGGAAGGAAGACATGAAGAATGTAAAATTTTTATGCATGAATTGTTTTAGATGACTTAAAAATTACTTCTGATAAAAAATTGGAATAAGGTGAATATCCAACTACATGTTTACAATTGTCTCTGAGTCAACAATAATCAATTATTTGCATCAAAATAATAAATAGAAATAGTTCTTGCTTTTTTTGTGGTTGTGTGCTAAGTTGCCTCAGTTGTGTCTGACTCTGCAAACCTATGGACTCTGTAGCCTGCCAGGCTCCTCTGTCTCTGGGGATTCTTCAGGCAAGAATACTAGAGTGGGCTGCCATGCCCTCCTCCAGGATATCTTCCTAAACCAGGATTTGAACCTGTGTCTCTTACATCTGCCTGCATTGGCAGGCAGGTTCTTTACTGCTGGTGCCACCTGGGCAGCCCTAGCAAAGTTTTATGTTCATTTTTGGAACAGAAGCTGTTTTTGATTTAATTTCCTACAAATTTTAATAATACTCTTACTAAAGTCTGAGGACCTAGGAAAGAATTGGAGTGGTTAGAAAAAACGTTACAAGCTTAAGTGTGTTAAAAATATAAAAATCTGAAAAATGGCTTGAAATGATTAAATAAGGCAATTTTCTAAAATTAAAAAAAATGGCATTGATTGGAAGTTGGTTTTGTCTAGAAATGTGAGTCAGAAAATATGTAGCAGATATTCTTCAGAATTTATTGCAAACCTGTTTTTATAAAAGACTGAAAGCTATGAATGAAATATTGGGGAAATATTTTCATGCCTGAGACTGTAGATAGAATAAATCAAGGGAAATATAGGCTCTTACTCAAAAAGAAAGTTTATCACATTTTAAAATTCCACAGTTCAATTCTTGTAATACTATTGTATTGAGTCCTGAAAGAAGTCTATTAGTTCATGAGAAGTCAGGCATTGCTAAGTAATCAGAGAGTTCAGAGGAATCAGAATTTCAGAACTGGAATGAACCTTAAGTATAATCTAGTCTGGCCTCTTTTTCTATAATTGAAGACTTTGAAGCTTAGAGAATGAGATGGATTGTCCAGGGTGACCTAGGGAATTACTAATAGAGTAGAAACCAGGAGTCTAGACTTCAGGAGCTCAGCCTGGAGCCCACTCCTGGTGACACTGTATCATGCTAGGTTATGTGTCAATAATTTCTTTCCTAGCAATTATATATGTGGCAACCCACTCCAGTGTTCTTGCCTGGAGAATCCCAGGGACAGGGGAGCCTGGTGGGCTGCCGTCTGTGGGGTTGCACAGAGTTGGACACCACTGAAGTGACTTAGCAGCAGCAGCAGCAGCATGTATCCCTGGCTGGATAGATTTCCATTCTTGAGAAGGATGAACTGTAATTACATTTGTTGTTGTTCAGTCACTCAGTTGTGTCTAACTCTTTGCAACCCCATGGACTGTAGCATGCCAGGCTTCCCTGTCCTTTACCATCTCCTGGAGTTTGCATAAACTCAAATCCATTGAGTTGATGATGATATCCAACCATCTTATCCTCTGTTGCCCCCTTTTCCTCCTGCTCTTAATCTTTTCCAACATCAGGGTCTTTTACATTTAACAAGTACTTATTCAATCCATTGCTATGCTTGGCATTCAGAAAATCTGAAAAATAATAGGAGATCCACTCCCTGCTCTGATGGCATAGGAAATTAGAAGCACCTAACAAAAGTGTAAACATTTCAAGGCCTACGTTATCTTAAATTCAATGTGTTCTCAGCAGTTGACATCAGTCAGTTCAGTCACTCAGTCGTGTCCGACTCTTTGCAACCCCATGAATCACAGCATGCCAGGCCTCCCTGTCCATCACCAACTCACAGAGTTCACCCAAACTCATGTCCATTGAGTCAGTGATGCCATCCAGCCATCTCATCCTCTGTCGTCCCCTTCTCCTCCTTCCCTCAATCCCTCCCAGCATCAGGGTCTTTTCCAATGAGTCAACTCTTCGCATGAGGTGGCCAAAGTATTGGAGTTTCAGCTTCGGCATCAGTCCTTCCAATGAACACCCAGGACTGATCTCCTTTAGGATGGACTGGTTGGATCTCCTTGCAGTCTAAGGGACTCTCAAAAGTCTTCTCCAACACCACAGTTTAAAAGCATCAATTCTTGGGTGCTCAGCTTTCTTCAAAGTCCAACTCTCACATCCATACATGACCATTGAAAAAACCATAGCCTTGACTAGACGGACCTTTGTTGGCAAAGTAATATCTCTGCTTTTCAATATGCTATCTAGGTTGGTCATAACATTCCTTCCAAGGATTAAACGTCTTTTAATTTCATGGCTGCAATCACCATCTGCAGTGATTTTGGAGCCCCCACAAATAAAGTCTGACACTGTTTCCACTGTTTCCCCATCTATTTCCTATGAAGTGGTAGGACCAGATGCCATGGTCTTAGTTTTCTGAATGTTGAGTTTTAAGCCAACTTTTTCACTCTCCTCTTTCATTTTCATCAAGAGGCTTTTTAGTTCCTCTTCACTTTCTGCCATAAGGGTGGTGTCATCTGCATATCTGAGGTTATTGATATTTCTCCTAGCAATCTTGATTCCAGCTTGTGCTTCTTCCAGTCCAGCGTTTCTCATGATGTACTCTGCATATAAATTAAATAAGCAGGGTGACAATATATAGCCTTGATGTACTCCTTTTCCTATTTGGAACCAGTATGTTGTTCCATGTCAGGTTCTAACTGTTGCTTCCTGACCTGCATATAGGTTTCTCAAAAGGCAAGTCAGATGGTCTGGTATTGCCATCTGTTTCAGGATTTTTCACAGTTTATTTTGATCCACACAGTCAAAGGCTTTGGCATAGTCAATAAAGCAGAAATAGAGGTTTTTCTAGAACTCTCTTGCTTTTTCCATGATCCAGCGGATGTTGGCAATTTGACCTCTGGTTCCTCTGCCTTTTCTAAAACCAGCTTGAACGTCTGGAAGTTCACCGTTCATGTATTGCTGAAGCCTGGCTTGGAGAATTTTGAGCATTCCTTTACTAGCATGTTAGATGAGTGCAATTGTGTTGTAGTTTGAGCATTCTTTGGCATTGCCTTTCTTTGGGATTGGAATGAAAACTGACCTTTTCCAGTTGACATAGGACCTGGTATATTGGATGGTCAAGAACTGCTGAGTGAATCAAACTGGAGAGATGAAACATCCCTAGTTCATCCCATCATGGCCATTCGATGGTTTAACAGCAAATTATGAGCAAGTGTGCTAAGAGGAGGCTTTACAGTGTGACATCCTGTTTTCTACGTAATGGAAACATTTTTTCAGTTTGTACTCCATTTAGCCTTTGCCTTTTTACAATTTTGTTTTTGTTTGATTTTTGTAAAGAAGGAAGATAGTGACATTCAAAAAAAAAAAAAAAAAAACAACTCAATTTTGCCATCTCTACAGCATTGCAAAATACTGAGGTAGCAGGTAAAAGATAAGCCATCTCCAGTAGAGAAGACTCAGAAGTATAAAACTGCTTCCCTGGTGGCTCTCCTGCAAAGCAGGAAATCCCTGAGTAGGAAAGATCATGAGTAGGAAAGATTCCCTGGAGAAGGGAATGGCAAAGCACACTAGTATTCTTCCCTGGAGAATTCCATGGACAGAGGAGCCTAGCAGGCTATAGTTCATGGAGTCCCAAAGATGAGACACAACTGAGTGACTAACATATACATGAAGTATAAACTACCCCTCAGAATGTATCCCAGCTTGAGGTAAGGGAGCTGCTTTCACAATCCCATACCAGTTAGTCATTGGCTGAGAGCTGTTGGGGGATGGGGGAAAGGTAACCTCCCTGTCATTTCCAACCACCTTTGTGGTTGATTGATTCCAGCAGCTTCAGAGCAGTCCTCCAAATCTTCAAGTCTTCAGAAGAAGGCAAAAGCACACCAAAGTCAAGGGAGGGGCACACAGAGGTGGTAAAGAAAGGGAATCTAGGTAGAGCATTGACAGTATTTATTATAACAGTAGTCAGCAAATTTTTTCTGTGAAGAGTCAATAAATATTTTAGGTGCTTAGGCCATGTCATCTTTGCTGCAATTACTCAACTCTGCCCTTACAGTGTAAAAGCAGCCATAGAAAATATATGTGAATAAGCATGCCTGTTGCAATAAAACAAAGACACTTTACAAAGAACTCTGAAATTTTAATTTCAGTAGCTAGCTTCTAATGACCGTTTACTCCTAAGAGTATTTGAACCTGCTTGGAAAGGCTTACCTTATTGATGTCCATCAATACTAGACTAGCATTATCATGATTCTTACCCAATCCTAGCCAAGCCTATAAATTGAAAGACTTTATTAAGCCAGAATCTAATCCTCTTTAAATATTACTACTTTGTCCTCCTTTACTATGGTTAAAAAAATACTCTCTTTTGTCTTATCAAATGTTGCTTTGGTAATGTTTTCAGGAAGGCAGCACTTGACAATATTCTCAGTTGTTCTATGTTTTCTATACTTTAAACTGTCTATAGCTGAATTATCTATAGTTGAAATCAGACCCAAGATTTACCAAATTCAAAGCATTTTTACTAGATACAGTTTTTGCTACAGAAACTCTGGGAACTGAAATCTTCCTGGCTTTGAAACAGATGTTTAACAGTTTTGAAATTATGTGACTTCTATTAAGTATAAATTATCTAAAAAGTTTTTAAGCAAATAGTGCTTTTTATAATTTATGGTGTTCTTTAATTATTAAGAAATTATTTTACTTGATTCAACTGGTCTTTGACAAAGCCTGGTACGTAGAAGGAGATGGCATAAATAAACATGCTGCCTTCAGTTGACTCCTGGGAGGCTAACTTTGAGGAGTTAAATCTTCATATGTGACAACCTCCATCAGGGATATTCTGAGGAAATTTAAAATGCAATAAATTAATATTTTATTAGGAAAAAGTCTATAGCTCTGGTTAGAAACATAAAGCCCTTAAAAACCTAATTAAGTTTTAGATTTTAGAAAAATAACTAAGAATTTTCTATTGAAGGCAACCTATGGAGTAATGTTACAGCTGGGACAGAGAAAGAATGGAAGCATAATTTGTATCAATTCTGGTCACAAATCACATTCACATTTTATTTTAAAGAAAGCCTGAAAATAACCTGAAATAAACTTATTTCATAAAGTAAGAGTATGAAAACTTATTGTTCCTCTTGCTGTATTTTTTATTGTGCTTTGGGACTTGGTTTACTCAGCTATAAATTTTTTAATAGCATATTTCTTGCTTTTGCCTGGGAAACTAACAAGAATATGATACTTTAGGGGTTATTTGATGGAAAAGAAAGTCTTTAAAACTTGCTGAAGCAAGCTCTGGCTCCTGTACTTTTTATCTAAATAAAATTTCTTTTTTCTTCGATTGTCTTCTAGAAGGCAAGAAAGGCCGTTTCTGTTTATAGGCAAAGATTTGATAAAAGAGAAAGCTTTAAAATCTTTCTACTCTACTAACCCTAAGTGCTAGTCATACTTGGAATTTGCCTAACACCACTTCTCAAGAAGCTTTTAAATGTATTTTTTTGAGGGTCAGAGTGCTGATTATGAAGCATTTGCTTTTTTAACCATCATGCTGTAAGAGAGCAAGAGTACACTTTAGAGTTCTGGATAAAGCAATACACAGCCTGGGCTTTCATTTCAATGTACCCAATCAACCCAATCAAGATAAGCATGACAGGTTGGTAAAAGCAAACAAAATGCTGTACCCAAAAGATAACATAGTAGGTTAGTATATCACTTTTTTTTTTTTCATCCAAATGAGCCATGTTCCTGGAAGTCAGAGGCTATAATAAAATAAACTTATGAAACAAAAGGCAATTTTATTAGCATGTCTACATTTTTAGAATGTTTTAAAGAAGCTGTGTTTTCTACTATCTAATGATGCAAGGTGTTACTTTCTTAGCAATGGGTAATTATTTATGTTCTCCGGTTAATGTGGAGCTAGTAAGCAGAGATAAATATGAGACAGGGAAGACTTCTGATG
Source organism: Bos indicus (assembly GCF_029378745.1). Taxonomy (NCBI): domain Eukaryota; kingdom Metazoa; phylum Chordata; class Mammalia; order Artiodactyla; family Bovidae; genus Bos; species Bos indicus. The sequence continues at coordinate 42,063,681 of NC_091762.1, read as the reverse complement.
CTCTTGGGAAATCAGAGTTTAGATTAACATGAAAGATTCAACATGTAAAAAAGAAATTTATTGTATGTTTTCCACATTTTCACATCTGGATGGATTATGGAAAATAATGTTCAGTGAGCCAAGTTTTTATTGCCATGTTTCAGAGTGAAACTCAGAAAATTTGCATTCATATTTTATTGGCTATTTCATAATGTTCTGTATCTTTAGAATAAATATCCTTTGGCACTCCACCTCTGTCTTTATGATAAACCTATTGGGTTTTTCTCCCCGTTTTCTCCCTCTTGGAAAATATACTGTGACTTTCCAGAATTATTTTTTCAGCCTCTGAGGAAGCAATTTTTCAGGCTTCTTTTACTCTTCATATTCAGAGAAGTTTGTCGATTTTTTTTAAAGTTCTCATCATGACTTAACTCTACACTCACCTCAGTTTTAGGTAGAATTATACCTCACTGGGGGAAAAAAAAAAACACAAACCAGCAGAATGAAAATACTTTTGGTAATAATTGCTGTGCTATGCTAGTGACATTTGGGTTAATATTTTGTGTTGTGAAAAATATCAAAGCATATCTCATCCTCTAGAGAAAAAACAAACATGTAATTTAAAAAGAAAAAAAAAGCAAGAGATTTAGAGTGTTGACATCAAAAGTATTTACTGAGCAACCACTGTGTTTTCAGAACTTAGAGTAATGAGAAAAGTTTAAGGCATGGGACCTACTGCAAAGTACTTTAATGCCTTACATTACACCTTCGGTACACCTTTGCACTGAATTCTCCTCTCACATGGAAATTAATATTGTAAGAGTTACACTTTGATCAGATTTTTACTTGATCATTCACTATTCATTGAATGTTTATCTAAAGATCACCTCTTTTCTGTAAATTTGAATCACTTTTTCTCTTGAATGAATATATTTGAATTTCAGTAGAGTTCCAATCAAGGTTATTTTGGCTACAAAGAACAGTACTTTTTACACCAGCAAAGGAGGGGACTCTATAATGAGATACAGAGCATCTCAAGGATCCCAAGGTGAGGTTCATAGTGTGTATTGTAGTAGAGCTGAAAATCAGAAAGCCAGGAAATGAATTCATTCTTATTTCTCTCTGGAAAATGTTCTTTTTAATTTTTGTGTTTCTTAATGTCTTTTTTCTCTCTCCTTTCTGTTTACTGAAAATGTATCTGGCTCAAGTCTCTGGGGCCTTTCCAGGTGGCTCAGTGGGTAAAGAATCAGCCTGCAATGCAGGAGACTCAGGGGACACAAATTCAATCTGTTCTGGGCTGTCAGGGAAGCCCCTCACCTCACATTTAGCTTATGAAATAATTATTCATATTTTCTGCAATTAACAAAAGAAGAAATAAAAGCACATTGGTCAATCAAAATATGTAACTTGCCTCAGATGAGTAGCTAGTAAGTGGTAGAGGTAGCATTCAAACCCTGATAGTATGAATACAAGTACAAAGTCTGCACTCATAAACACCCTATTCAACTTTCTGAGTAACATTACTTGAACTAAAAAACTGCTCAGACTCCTGGTTTCTTAGGTGCCTACATTTTTTTATCTAGTAATTGTAATTCACTATTTGGTTTTCTAATAGTGTACATATGTGGTTCTGTTTTCTTCCATTTCTGACCACTTAGACACATATTTTAAGCAGGTCTACTTTTAGCTTCTTATATTCACATTTTTTCATTTATGAAAATAATTTTATAATGTATACTGCTGCTACTGCTAAGTCACTTCAGTCGTGTCCGACTCTGTGAGACCCCATAGATGGCGGCCCACCAGGCTCCCCCGTCCCTGGGATTCTCCAGGCAAGAACACTGGAGTGGGTTGCCATTTCCTTCTCCAATGCATGAAAGTGAAAAGTGAAAGGGAAATCGCTCAGTCGTGTCCAACTCTTTGTGACCCATGGACTGCAGCCTATCAGGCTCCTCCGTCCATGGGATTTTCCAGGCAACGGTACTGGAGTGGGGTGCCATCGCCTTATATTGTATAAATAATATGAAAATTTGCTACATTTTCCTAATATAATTAACTTACTCTATAGATATTAAAATATAGCTTATTTTCTCTGGCATTATGAAGTATTTCAAGCACATTACAAAGGATCATCATATATAATAAGGACCCAAATTCCTACCATCTAGCTTTGCCAAATCTTACCATTTTTGCCATATTTGTTTTTAATCTTTTTTAAAAATATAATTAAATATAAAAACATCAGATGAAGTCTATATATCTCTCTCTGACTTAATCTTATCTCTCTCCTAGAGAGAGATATATACCACTTTGAATGTGATATCTACTCTATCCATGCATTTCTTTTAGTTTACACTTTTACTACAGATAAAGGCATACATAAACAATATATAGCACTCTTTGGGGTGTTTTAAACTTTATAAAAATATAATACTTTATATATTTTTGGCAACGATATTTTTTTTGCTACTGTTATGCTTCTGAGATTTACCTATGTTGATACATGCAGCTCCAGTTCACTCAATTTTACTGTTGTTTAAAAAAAAAAAGTTTTTTCTCTATTCTCTTGTTGGCTAGTTGATGCTACCATGAACACATTTGTACTTGCATCCTTGCACACAACTGTGAAAATTTCTTTTGGCTATTACTTACCTAGGAATGAAATTGTTTGATTTGTAGACATAGACATCCTCATCATTAAAGGATTTTGACAAACTGCTCCTCAAGTATGGTTTCACAAATATTTTTTAAGATTATATGATAAAAATTCATACTCATTAAAGAACACCTGGGAACATTGGAAAATTAGAAAAAACTAAAAATATCTGTATTACATCTAAAAATATTTTCTTTTATACCTTTTATTTATAAAACTGTGACCATAATAATATGCAACTTCTGGCTTGCTTTTTTATTACATTATAAATGTGTCCTTGTGGTATTATGCTGCTGCTGCTACTGCTAAGTCGCTTCAGTCGTGTCTGACTCTGTGCGACCCCATAGACGGCAGTCCACTAGGCTCCTCTGTCCCTGGGATTCTCCAATGTGGTATTATAAACTTTTATTAATGTCATTTCTAACAACTGTATAACATTTCATGAAATGAATTTGCCATAGTTTACATCATAATTTCCCATTGTTGGGTGATTTGATTGTTTCTTACTTTTCACCACTTGAAATAACATTTATATAATTTTAATATAACACATTATAAATGTTTCATATTATTCTGGGTCTGTCTTCTTATTTTAATGTTACAGTATGTACATATTCTATGCCCACCGTTGAATTCTGCAAGCCACAGCACAAGATGGAGTCACACAGGAGATGTTTCATCTTCCTAGGTGGAGAGAATTCCATACTAAGACTTAGATAATCTGAGACGTTGGATAATTTGAATCAAGTGGTTAAATATTTTTAAAGGATCCATCTGAAGAGTTTCTATGGAATCCTATCTGAATGATTATCATCCCTGCATTTTAACAAATTTATTTTGGACTCTGGAGAGCTGCTGACTATTGAAATGGCTGAGAAGAATCAGAAGTGGTTCACTGCTTTTGTTTTTCTTCTAAGACTATATCCTCCACCATTTCCAAAGTTAACATATTGTGGAGAACATGTGTGCATGTAACAGACACAGTTTCTAAACTTTTTCATATCCCTTGTCTTTTGTAGTTTTGAACAAGCTGTCATAATAAGGTCACAGTACAGGCTCAGCCTTATGTTAACAACATTTTGGAGCTGAAACAGAACTCCCTTGGGAAGGCTTCACAGCAGTGTTTGGCATGTGAACAGAAAAATATCAAAAGAAAGAATGACGTAATTTTCCTGTGATGGGTATTCACTATGTGATCAAAACTCTAGAATATTAATTATAAGATAGAAGCAGGCTGACCTTGAAAAGATACATAAAACACAAATGCGGATTTCTAATGCAGCTGAAAGATTAATTTCCCCACGGGTTCCATTTATTTCATAATAGTTCCCACCATTATACAAGCCTCAAGAAAGATTTTCTTCCTAGGCAATTCTGTGGATAAAACGACAAATAGATTTCAAGTGAGAGGATTCAGTATAGATTGGCTAGCTCGGTGAAGTTTCTGCCCTCAGCTTTGATAGAATGGTAGAAAGAAAGCTGAAGCAGCTACACTCTGCCAAGAAGAAAACTTTCTGAGTTGCCGCTATTTTTGTGCACCTTGAGCTTGTTCAAATGTATGACATCAGAGTTGATGAGGCTGAGGCAATAGAAGGAAATTAATGGATTAATAAAGGAAATACAAAGGTGGCTAATAAAAGAAGGTAAGAGAGGTGTGGGTTTTGGTTAAGTAAAAGTTTTGCCTCAGAGGGATGTAATGTGCTTTAGCTCACTAAACACTAGGCAAAATTGTGAACAGAAATATGACTCTCTTTATAGTGTCATCAATCATCTTAAATTTGGGGCACAGTGTACAAGTCCATGACTTGACCTTTATCTGACACTCCAGCTTTATTTTCCATATCTCCCCTCCAATAGTACCCCAGCTACACAGCAGGCTGATTCTTACTGAGATATCTTTGCATATTCCAATTCTCCAGCCTAGAACATGATTATTTCTGAGGATTTATGAACTGCTTTTTGTTTTGGAAATACTATACTTGAAGTTTTTATCTGTCTAATATCCTTGACTGTTACCATTTCTGCTCCAGATCTGAAAGTTCTGACTTTAGTAGAAGTCACATGGCAGATTCTCCCACCAAGCTTATTCTAGTAGAATCTAGTTGGGGAGGATCCTGCTGCCTATTGGGTCATTAAGATGGAAAAAGCTCCTTACATTAGGAGAAATAAAGACAAGCAGAGTACAAGATAGAAGACTTGAGATCATAGGCTTTAGTTCCACATGCAAACAATTATAAAGTCAACTTGCTTGTTCAGTCACTATGTTGAATCCTACTCTTTGCAACCCCATGGGCGGCAGCATGCTGGACTTCCCCATTCTTCACTGCTTCCTGGAGTTTGCTCAAGCTCATGTCCATTGAGTCAGTGATACCCATCCAATGATCTCATCCTTTGTCACCCCTTTCTCCTCCTGCCCTCAATCTTTCCCCGTGTCAGGGTCTTTTCCAATGAGTTGGCTCTTAACATCAGGTAACCAAGGTGTTGAAGCTTCAGCATCAGTCCTTCCAATGAGTATTCAGGATTGCTTTTCTTTAGGATTGACTTGTCTGATCTCTTTGCTATCCAAGGGACTCAAGAGTTTTCTCTAGCACTACAATTCAAAAGCATCAATTCTTTAGCACTCAGCCTTCTTCATGCTCCAACTCTCACATTCATACATAACTACTGGAAAAACCATAGTTTTGACTAAATGGACCTTTGTCAACAAAGTGATAATCCCTGCTTTTGAATGCACTGTTTAGGTTTGTCATAGCTTTCCTTCAAAGGAGCAAGCATCTTTTAACTTCATGGCTGCAACTAAGATGGACTATTCCTCTAGGGTAACTCTAGAGTGCAATTAGTTAAGTAATACAGAAAATAATAAGATGGAAACTATGTCATCAAAAGTATAAAATATTGAGGAGGTATAAAAAGATAAAACTTTGGAATGTGTTCTAGTTTAAGTATATGCAAACCTCACAGTAACCACAAAGAAAAACTTTATAGTAAATGCACAAAAGAAAAATAGAAAGGAATTTGGACGTAACACTAAAGAAAACTATCAAAACACAGGGAAAGGAAAGAGAAGACAAAAAGACATACAAGAACCAGAAAAATATTGAGAAAACAAACAAAATGGTAATAAATACCTCTTAATAATTACTTTAAACATAATGGACTAAATGTACCATTCAAAAGATGTAGAGTGTCTGAATGAAAAAAAAAGAAAAATTCATGCATATGCTGCCTACAAGAGACTAATTTTAGAGCTAAACACACACATAGACTGAAGGTGAAGGAAGGAAAAATTTATTCTGTGCAAATGAAAATGGAACAAAAACACCAGAGTATCTATACTCATATCAGACAAAATAGACTTAAAAAAACCTCTGTAATAAAAGACAAAGAAGGGCACTACATAAAAATAAAGGAGTCAATCCAGTGAAGAGATATCCATTTGCAAATGTATATGCACCAACCACTGAAGCATAAAGATATATAAAGCAAATATTAATGGACATAAAGGGAGAAATCAGAAGCTTGCAATAGTATAATAGTATAAGAGGACTTTTACATGCCATTTACATGATCCAGACAGAAAATCAACAAGGATACATTGTCCAAAAAAGGACACATTAGGAACTTCCGTAGTAGTCCAGTGGTCTGTGATTCCATTGCAGGGAGCTCGAGTTCAATTCCTGATCAGGGAACTAAGCTTTCGCATCCCACATGCCCCACAGCATGGCCTCAAAAAATTTTTTCTAAAGGACACATTCGATCAAATAAACTTAATAGATAAATATAGAATATTTCACCCCAAACAGCAGAATATGCATTCTTCTCAAGCTCATATGGAAATTCTCTAGAATAGATCACATTTTGGGTCACAGAGCAAGTCTCAGTGGATTCAAGAGGAATGAAATCGTATCACTCATTCTCTTCAACCACAATGGTATGAAACTAGAAATCAATCACAAGAAAAAAACATGAGAAAAGCCACAAAGAACATGCAAATTAAACAACATGATACTGAATAATAAATAAGTCATTGAAGAAATCAAAGGAGAAATAAGAAAAAATACCTAAAGACAAATGAGAACAGAAATATGACATACCAAAATCTATGAGATGTATAAAAAGCTGTTCTAAGAGGGAATTTCACAGTAATACAGACCTACCTCAAGAAATAAACAAAATTTGCAGTAAACAATCTAACTTCACACCTAGAGGAACTAGAAGAAGAACAAATGAATCCCCAAATTAATAGAAAAAAGGAAATAATAAAGACCAGAGAAAAAATAAATAGAGAAAAAAATGGAAAGGATCAATGAAACTACAAATGGGTTCTTAGGGGAAAAAAAATTGACAAGCCATTAGCTTGATTAATCAAATAAATAAAAGATCTAAAAAAATAATACCAGAAATGAAAGAGGAGAAATTACAAATGATACCACAGAGATACAATGAGTCTTAAAAGACTACCACAAACAGTTTTACCCACACATATGCGGACAATTAATCTACAAAAGGGAGGAAAGGACAAGACCCTAATGCTATGAAAGTTTGAGTGCAGGAGGAGAATGGGGCAACAGAGGATGAGATGGTTGGATGGCATCATTGACTCAATGGACATGAGTTTGAGCAAACTCTGGGAGATAGTGAAGGACAGGGAAGTTTGGCATGCTGCTGTCCATGGGTCACAAAGAGTTGAACATCAACTGAATGACTGAACAACAACAACCAAGTCTCTTCAATAAATAGTGTTGGAAAAACTGGATAGCCACATGCAAAAGAATGAAACTAGACAACTACATTACACTATACACAAAAATTAGCTCAAAATGTGTTAAAGACTTAAATGTAATACTTGAAGCTATGAAGTTCCTAGAAGAAAACATAGGCAATAACCATAATGACATTGGTTTTAGTGATGTTATTTTAGATTTGACTCCAAAGGCAAAGTTAATAGAAATAAAAATAAACAAATGGACTACATCAAAGTAAAAACCATCATCAAAATGAAAAGGCAATCTAGTAAATGAGAGAAAATATTTACAAATCATATATCTGATAAGGGATTGATATCTAAAATATATGAAGGACTCATAACCACAAACAAAAAATTAAACAACCCAGTTGAAAAATGGGCAAAGAATCTGAACAGGCATTTTTCTAAAGAAGACATACATACAGGTGACCCACAGGCACATGAAAAGATGTTCAATATCTAATCATCAGGAAAATGCAAATCAAAACCAGAATAAGATATCACCTCACACCTTTAAATAACTATTATTAAAAAGACAACAAATGACAAGTGTTGGTGATGATATGGAGAAAAGGTAACTCGAGTACACTGTTTGTGGGACTATAAATTTGTGGAGCCACTATGGAAAACAGTATGAAGAGTTTTCAAAAAGAAAAAAAACAATAGAAATACCACATGACCCAGCTGTTCTACTTCTGGGTGCTTATCTGAAGAACACAAAAACACTAATTCACTAAGATACTAATATATACATTCTGTATGTTCACTGCATCATTATTTACAAAAGCCAAAATATGGAAACATGTGTCCATCAATGGATGAATGGATAGAGAAAATGTGGTATGTATAAATACAATGAAACACTATTCAGCCATAAAAAAAATGAAATCCTGACATTTACAACCTCATAGATTTACCTTAAGGATACTATGCTAAGTGAATTGTGACACATAGAGAAAGAAAAATACTGTATGATTTCACCCACATGTGGGATCTAAAAAAAGCAAATAAGCAAAGAAAATAAAAGCCAATTCATATACTCAGAGAAGACAATGGCACCCCACTCCAGTACTCTTGCCTGGAAAATCCCATGGATGGAGAAGCCTGGTAGGCTGCAGTCCGTGGGGTCGCTATGAGTCGGACACGACTGTGCGACTTCACTTTCACTTTTCACTTTCATGCACTGGAGAAGGAAATGGCAACCCACTCCAGTGTTCTTGCCTGGAGAATCCTAGGGATGGCAGAGCCTGATGGGCTGCTGTCTATGGAGTCGAATAGAGTCGGACACGACTGTAGTGACTTAGCAGCAGCAGCATACTCAGAGAACAGATTAGTGGTTATCAGAGGTGACAGTGGTGGTAGGGGGTGGGCAAAATGTGAAAGTGGATCCAAAGGTACAGTTTCATGGGTGACTTTTTCACAGAAATTTAAAAACTTTCTAAAATTAATATGGAATTGCGAAAGACTGTAAATAACTAAAGCAATCTTGAACAAAAAGAACAAAGTTGCTGCCATCACATTATTGATATCGAAATATACTACAAAACTACAGTAATAAAATAAGCACAGTACTATGGTAAAAGAGATATATAGAACAACAGAACAGAATAGAAATCCCAGAAAAAAATCCATGCATTTTTGGTCAATGAATTTTTTTGTATGTGTGTGAAGTGCCTATTCAAGTCATCTGCTTATTTTTTATTTAAATTATTTGTCCTTTTAATGTTTATTTTTTAATTTTATTTATTTTTTTATATTTTATATTTATTAATTTTACAATATTGTATTTGTTTTACCATATATCAACATGAATCCGCCACAGGTATACACGTGTTCCCCATCCTGAACCCTCCTCCCTCCTCCGTCCCCATACCATCCCTCTGGGTCGTCCCAGTGCACCAGCCCCAAGCATCCAGTACCATGCATTGAACCTGGACTGGCAACTTGTTTCATATATGATATTATACATGTTTCAATGCCATTCTCCCAAATCATCCCACCCTCTCCCTCTCCCACAGAGTCCAAAAGAGTGTTCTATACATCTGTGTCTCTTTTGCTGTCTCGTATACAGGGTTATTGTTACCATCTTTCTAAATTCCATATATATGCGTTAGTATACTGCATTGGTGTTTTTCTTTCTGGCTTACTTCACTCTATATAACAGGCTCCAGTTTCATCCACCTCATTAGAACTGATTCAAATGTATTCTTTTTAATGGCTGAGTAATACTCCATTGTGTATATGTACCACAGCTTTCTTATCCATTCATCTGCTGATGGACATCTAGGTTGCTTCCATGTCCTGGCTATTATAAACAGTGCTTCGATGAACATTGGGGTACATGTGTCTCTTTCCCTTCTGGTTTCCTCGGTGTGTATGCCCAGCAATGGGATTGCTAGATCATAAGGCAGTTCTATTTCCAGTTTTTTAAGGAATCTCCACACTGTTCTCCATAGTGGCTGTACTAGTTTGCATTCCCACCAACAGTGTAAGAGGATTCCCTTTTCTCTACACCCTCTCCAGTATTTATTGCTTGTAGACTTTTGGATAGCAGCCATTCTGACTGGTGTGAAATGGTACCTTATAGTGGTTTTGATTTGCATTTCTCTGATAATGAGTGATGTTGAGCATCTTTTCATGTGTTTGTTAGCCATCTGTATGTCTTCTTTGGAGAAATGTCTATTTAGTTCTTTGGCCCATTTTTTGATTGGGTCATTTATTTTTCTGGAATTGAACTGCAGGAGTTGCTTGTATATTTTTGAGATTAGTTGTTTGTCAGTTGCTTCATTTGCTATTATTTTCTCCCATTCTGAAGGCTGTCTTTTCACCTTGCTTATAGTTTCCTTTGTTGTGTAGAAGCTTTGCCTCCTGATCTGTCCCCTGGGGTGGGGGGCATGCAAACTCACCCCTGTTCATTCAGTTCAGTCGCTCAGTCATGTCCAACTCTTTGTGACCCCATGAATCACAGCATGCCAGGCCTCCCTGTCCATCACCAACTCCCAGAGTTCACTCAAACTCACGTCCATCGAGTCGGTGATGCCATCCAGCCATCTCATCCTCTGTCATCCCCTTTTCCTCCTGCCCCCAATCCCTCCCAGCATCAGAGTCTTTTCCAATGAGTCAACTCTTCACAAGAGGTGGCCACCCCTGGGTGAGAGCCAATTAAAGGTATAGGACAGAAAGGTGTTTATTGAGCCATTCTCTTAACTTTTCTGAAAACTTTTCCAAGTAAAATTTAAAAAAAAGATAGACTACACATCAAAGTATTTACTGAAATAAAAATACACAGTGTTAAAAAAAAAAAACAATGGAGAAAGAATATCTCTTCAATAAATGGTGTTTGGAAAACTGCTTTTCCATTAGCAGAAGAAAGAAATTGCTTTGCAAGAAGAAATCATTATGCTATATACCAGAAACTAACACAACATTATAAATCAACTATACTTCAATAAAAAAAACTTTTAAAAATTCATTAATGACTTAAACATAAGACCTGAAACCATAAAATCTGTAGTAGAAGTCATAAGGAAAAATCTCCTTCACACTGGTTTTGGCGATGATTTCTTGGATAAGATCTCAAAAGCAAGAAAACAAAAGCAAAAATTAACAAGTGGGATTGCATCAAATGAAAAAGCTGCACAGCAAAGGAAGCAATAAACAGAGTAAACAGACAACCTATAGGAGAAAGTATTTGCAAACCATACATCTGACAAGAAGTTAGTATCCAAAATAGTAGGTAAATATTAAACATTGAATTTCCCAATAACTTGAAAATCAATAATCTGATTTTAAAATGGGCAAATGATCTAAATATATATTCTTCAAAAGAAGCTATACAAATGGCCAACAGCTATATGAAAAGAAACAATATCTCTAATCATCAGGAAAATGCAAATCAAAGCCATAATGAGATGCCACTTCACACCTGTTGGAATTGCTATTATCAAAAAGACAAAAAGATAACTGTCAGTGAGAATGTGGAGAAAGGGAACTCTTGTGCTCTGTTGGTGGAAATATAAATTGGTACAGCCATTATGGAAAACAGTAGGGAGTTTCCTAAACAAATTAAAAATAGAAGTACCATATGATCCAGCAATCCAACTTCTGGGTATATATGGAAATGAACTCATTATGTTGAAGAGATATCTTCACTCCTATGTACACTGCAACATTATTCACAAGAGCCAAGATGTGGAAACAGTCTAAGTAATCTGTCAGTGGATGAATAAATAAAGAGAATGTGTTATAAACATACAGCAGAATATTATTCAACCATGAGAAAGAAGGAAATCTTGTCATTTGCAGTAACATAGATAAACTTTAAGATATTAAGCTAAGGGAAACAAACCAGACCAGTTATGTAGGATATATAAATTCTAATGATACAGCATGGTGATTATAATTACTAATACTGTATTGTATACTTGAAACTTGTGAAGAGTTGATCCTAACTCTTCTCACCATATGCACACACAAATGGTAACTGTGAATAGATGGATATATTGATAAATGATTGTAGCAATCATTTCACAGTGTATATGTATATCAAAACATTATTGTACTCAAGTATATTTAATATTCATTAAAGAATAACTGCAGTCCTTAATTAATCAGTCAAGTTTTTTATCTCTTTTCAGACCCCATCACAATTTGTTAGGTCATCAATTCTTGTATTTCACATTCCTTTTTGTACACTCAATACAAAGAAAATATAAAAATTGTTATGTAAAGTTTAAAAATAAAATAAAATTTAAAAAATTGTTTTATATTGAAAAATAAAACAAAAATTAAAAAACTTCTTTTATATCTTGCAAACATGCTACAGAGTTATTCATCGTAGCAGATTTAAAAAAATATATTCCTTAGGATTTTCTGTGCACATGGTTATGTCATATGCAAATAAAATTTTCTTTCTTTCTAATTGTTGTGGTTGTTCAGTCATGAAGTCATGTTCAACTCTTTCTGACCACATGGACTGCAGCATGCCAGGCTTCCCTGTCCTTCACTATCTCCCAGAGCTTGCTCAAAGTCATGCCCATTGAGTCAGTGATGCCATCCAATCATCTCATCCTCTGTCACCCTCTTCTTCTCTTGCCCAGTATCAGGGGCTTTTCCAATGAATCACTCTTTGCATGAGGTGGCCAAAGTATTGAAGCTTCAGCTTCAATATCAGTCCTTTCAATGAGTATTCAGGGTTGATTTCCTTTAGGGTTGACTGATTTCATCTCCTTTCAGTTCAAGGGACTCTCAAAAGTCTTCTCTAGCACCACAGTTTAAAAGCATCAATTCTTTGGTTTTCAGCCTTCTTTATGGTCCAACTGTCACATCTGTACATGACCACTGGAAAAAACATGGCTTTGACTATAGGGACCTTTGTCAGCAATTTGTATTTTTAATAAAAAGAAAGTAAAAGACAAGCAGAGACAGGAGATGGAGAGATGAGTCCAGACAATTACTGAGTTCTCTTTCCATTCCTTGAGGTGCATATTATGGCTTTGGTACCTTTTATTTTTCTGATTCTATGTGTTATATAACCCTTCTAATTAACCCTCCCACAAACTTTTAATATTTTTTGTTGAAATTTTTCTTTAGTTGTAACAGAATGCTAATACAATTTTCATTCTGTGTGTTCCCATTACATCCTTGACTTATCTCTACCTTAGCTTCATTTTGATACTATGCTCTCATTATATATCTGCACCTCCTGAAAGACTCTGGGAGCTCCTCCATATTAGAACAGTGTCTCATCAGTCATCACTTTACAGGCAGTGTCTTGCATGTTTCATCATGTAATCATACTTAGTAAATGTGAACCTGAAATGTACCAAGAAGCAATAACCTTGGAAGGTTTATTTTTTAGTACATATATGTATATAAAACTGAATACCTCTGTGTCATTTTATTGGCTAGAAATTATTAATTTCCCTTCAGGTAGTTTAAATTTTGGTATGCATTATAAGGAAATCTAAGACACTGTCTTCAATGAATAATAGTCAATCTTGATGCAAAATTGTTTTCCACCCACCAAAATTTATTGTTGCTGCTGTTGTTGATCAGTTGCCCAGTCGTGTCTGACTCTTTGCAACTCCATGGACTGCAGCATGGCAGGCATCCCTGTTCCTCACCATCTCTTGGAGTTTTCCCAAGATATGGGCAAACTGATTCGTGTTCATTGAACCAGTGATGCCATCCAACCATCTCATCCTCTAATGCCCTCTTCTCCTTCTGCCCTCGATCTTTCCCAGCATCGGGGACTTTTCCAATGAATTTTCTGTTCACATCAGATGACCAAAATACTGGAGTTTCAGCATCAGTCCTTCCAGTGAATATTCAGGGTTGATCTCCCTTAAGATTGACTGGTTTGATCTTCTTGCTGTCCAAGGGACTCTCATGAGTCTACTCCAGCACCACGGTTTGAAGGCATCAATTCTTTGGCGTTCTGCCTTCTTTATGGTCCAGCTCTCACAACTGTATGTGACCACGGGGAAGACCATTGCCTTCAGTATATGGACCTTTGTCGACAGAGAAATGTCTCTACTTTTCAACACACTGTCTAGGTTTGTCATCGCTTTCCCGCCAAGAAGTAATCATCTTCTGATTTCCTGGCTGCAGTCACTGTCTGCAGTAATTTTGGAGCCCAAGAAGAGGAAATCTGTCACTGCTTCCACATTTTCCCCTTCTATTTGCAATGAAATAATGGGGCTGGATGCCATGATCTTAGTTTTTTAAATATTTAGTCATAAGCTGGCTCTTTCATTCTCCTACTTCACCTTCATCAAGAGGCTCTTTAGTTCCCTTTTGCTTTCTGCCATTAGAGTGGTATCATCTGAATATCTGAGATTGTTGATGTTTCTCCCATCTATCTTGATTCCAGCTTGTAACTCATCCAGCCCAGCATTTCTCATGTGCTCAGCATATAGGTTAAACAAACAGGGTGACAGCTGACAGCCCTGTTGTACTCCTTTCTTGATCTTGAACCCATTAGTTGTTCCATACAGGGTTCTAACTGTTGCTTCTTAACTCACGTACAGATTTCTCAGGAGACAGGTAAAATGGTCTGGTATTCCCATTTCTCTAAGAGTCTTCCACAATTTGTCATGCTCCAGACAGTCAAAGGCTTTAGTATAGTCAATAAAACAGAGATAGATGTTTTTCTGAAATTTCCTTGCTTTCTTTATAATCCAGCGAAGGTTGGCAATTTGATCTCCAGTTCCTCTTTGTTTTCTAAACCCAGCTTGGACCTTCTTGGTTCGCATACTGCTGAAGCCTAGCATGCAAGATTTTAAGCATGACCTTACTAGCATGGGAGATAAGTGCAATTGTCCAGTGGTTAATGTTTTGTTTGGTACTACTCTTTTTGGGAACTGGGATGAAGATTGACCTTTTCCAGTCCTTTTCCAGGTCAACTATTGTCCCCTTACAAGCCTTTTCTCCCCTCTGGCCACTGATAGGTCTTCCAGATTTGTTGACATAATGAATGCACAACCTTGATGGCATCATCCTTTAGGGATTTGAATAGTTCTGCTGGAATTTCATCACATCCACTAGCTTTATTAACAGCAATGCTTCTTAAGGCCCACTTGACTTCACACTCCAGAATGTCTGGCTCTGGGTGACTAACCACACCATTGTAGTAATCCACTTCATTAAGATCTTTTTTATACAGATCTTCCATGTATTCTTTTCATCACATCTTGATCTCTTCAGCATCTACTAGGTCTCTCCCATTTTTATCCTTTATTGTGCCCATCTTTGGGTGGAATGCTCCCTTGAAGTCTCCAATTTTTTTGAAGAGATCTCTAATCTTTCCTTTTTTGTTGTTTTCTTCTATTATTAAGCACTGTTTATTGAAGAAGTCCTTCTTGCCTCTTCTAGCTATTCTTTTGGAGCTGTGTTTAATTGGATGTATCTTCCCCTCTCTCCCTTGGTTTTCACTTCTCTTTGTTCTTCCACTATTTGTAAAGCCTCGCCAGATAACCACTTTGCCTTCTTGCTTTTCTTTGGGAGGGTTTTGTTCGCTGCCTCTTGTACAGTCTTATGGACCTCTGTATATAGTTTTTTAGGTACAATGTTAACTAGATCTAGTCCCTTGAATCTATTCATTACCTCTACTGCAAATTGGTACAGGATTTGATTTATTAGTGGCCATTAAATCTATAGGAAGACAATGAATAAACTATGCCCTGACATCTAGTTGGGAAATTATTTTTTTCTTTGAAAGTCAAAATTCTGTTTTTAAATTTCCAGTAACAAAAAAATTGGTGATTCCCTCAGTGCCCTTGTATGTTATAGGTAAAATTAATGGAGATCTTGGACTTCAGAGTTTGACTGTCCTGAATGTGCGTGTTGATATTTTTATTATTACTTATGGTACTGAATTGTGGGACAGTGTAATTGGCCTCATATATTCTGCCAAATAGACATTAGACTTATTCTATGTCCCCCAAGGAGCAGCATAAGAAATATTGGGTATAACAATAACATTTCTTTGCTGCTTTCTCATTCATAAAATGAGTATAACAGTAATATTGAATATAGTTAGAACTATATGTGTATGTCAAAAAAATAGAGTTGTATTGTAGATTGAATGGAATAATCCATAAAGAATATTTGCATTGGGCTTACTTCACAGTTTACCATTGTGGCTATTATTATCATTTGCTAGGTGATGGGTTAACCAAAACTATCAGAAAATAATTTTAAGCAAAGTGTATATTGTATAGAGGAGTCTTGTTTAGAACCTATCACACAGTATCACACTCTCCTCCTACTCTAGGCTTACTTCCAGAGCCAGAATATATGGGTTTACAGAATAACCTGGACAATGGGGCTGAGAAAACTCCATATCCTGAAAGAAGAAACTTTTTATTTGGCCGCACCCCTGCAGCAACTTGCAGGGTACTAGTCCCCTGACTAGGGATTGAACCCATGCCCCCTGCTAAGAAAGCTTCGAGTCCTAACCACTGGACAGCCTGGAAATTCTCTAAGAGACTTTTAGTTGGAAAGCACTCTAGAGGTCATTTTCTGATGAGCAAAAACTCTACTGCTTTTGTTTTAAAATGACCAGTGATTTGAACTTTTTATAAGATAGTCTGCTCAGTTTAATAATAGATACAACTTAAGAATTTTCCTTATGTTGAAATGAGATTCGGCTCCCAGAAAATTATATTCATTGTTCTTTACATTGTTCCTTGGGGCACGTAGGGGAAAAAAAAATCTAATTTCTCTCTGGCATACGTAATATATGAGGTCAACTATTATGTTGACCCTACAAGCCTTTGCTCCCCTCTGGGACTTCAACCACAGCTCATATTCTCTTGAATTTAATCCTCCTACCTTCTCAGAAACTCTTTTTAACACTTATTTTAATGTGCCAAAATTTCATTCATTCTGATACCCCAAACTACATCTAAATGTATTCGATTAGCTCAGGGTAAAATAGGGTAATATTCCTTATTCTGGTACTTTATATCCAATAATGCAGATAAAATAGAATAATTTTAGACAACTTCCTCATTTTGCAGATAAATTAGACCATGCATCTTATTAACATGTTTCTTTTTAGTGTGTATAAACCTACACATGATTGTTGCTCCTTACTAACCTTACCGAAAATTAATCCTGAACTGTTTTGTGTGTGTGTTCCTACATTTTTGGACTTGTGCTCTAGATTTATTTAACCATGCTAAATTATAGTTAGATTCAGCCTGTAATTAGATTTGAGGAACTCTTTTTTTGGTTCTTAAATCTGGCATTCGGCATGTTGGCTTTCTCTCTAGTTTTTCCATGTTACTCACTAATTTGATTTCCATGCTACCAGTGTTGGTTTGGATCTGATAGGAAGCCATATTTGTTTAATGAATGTTTAAAGGCTTCCAGAAAACATTGACTGAAAGAAAACTAAGGTTGGAGTAAGTGATAGTGTTGGACTAGAAACACAAAATTTACATTAACTGTGCATTAAAAAAAGGGTGAATAGGGAAGAGATGCTAATATTTTTGAATATATACATTTATGCCAGAACTTGTGCTAAGTACCATGCCTGCATTATGGTTGTAGCCCTACTCCACTTCAGTGAGGTATTAAGTACTATCATTTCCTTTTTTTAATTTAATTTTTATTTTATACTGGAGAATAGTTGATTTACATTTTGTTACTTTCAGTTGTAAAGTGAAATTATTTAGTTATACATAAATATATATGTATATATATATGTGTGTGTGTGTGTGTTTATATACCTATTCTTTTTTAGATTCTTTTCCCATGTGGGTTATTAGAGAGTATTGAGTAGAATTCCCTGTGCTCTACAGTAGGTCCTTGTTGACTATCTGTTTTATATACAGCAGTGTGTATGTGTTAAACCCAATAAAGTAACAGCATTTTTATTTTGCAGGGGAACATGTGTGCTGTGCTGTGTGCTTAGTCACTCAGTCACATCTGAGTTTTTGCAACCCCATGGATTGTAGGCTCCCAAGATCTCTATCCATGGGATTCTCCAGCCAAGAATACTGGAATGGGTTTCCATGCCCTCTTCCAGGGAAACTTCCCAACCCAAGGATCGAACCCAGGTCTCCCGCATCACAGAAAGATTCTTTACTGTTTGAACTACCTTAGTGAGACTTAAAGGTGTTATTAGATATTTGACCTAAAGGTATATAAAGATTAAGTGATTGTACTAGATTTTGAGCCTGGATCTGTCAGCCTTGTTTCTCTTTATGCAGCTGAGACTCGCAGTAAACATCAGAGGACTAGCTATCTCCCACTCACACTGCTGGATAAAAGACGATCATTAGTTTAAGGTAATGATTTTTTCTATTTTGAAAGGAGGAAAAGGCTTCAGAGAGTTAAAATGAATATAGTTTCTGGCTAGTTTTTAATGAATAACTTATAAATTAGGGCTAAGAAAATTAGCTGAGAAGACACAAGCTTTAATTTCCCACTTAGGTGAAAATACCTTAGTTACGGGAAGAATTGTTCCACTTAGACTTTGCTTTGGGGGGAGGCACAGTGAAATTTGTCTCTCAACTTCTGATAAGACATTAGCAGCAGCTTTATTTTCAGAATAGGAAAATTCAGCTGAGGCAGGGAACTTGAGAGTGCAGCCAGAAGTGAACTGCCTGGCATCTTTCAGGTCAGGTGAGGATAAAATGAGACGTTGCAGAAGAAACATTTCTGGCAATTCCTGGAAGAGTTCCTCCAGGGCAGTGTTAGCACTGAAGAAGATCTATCAGGTGCAAGCAACTTCACACAAATCAGACACAGGGACACTTTATGCTGTTAGTCCTGGCTCAAGTCCAGACGACATCATATAAATGAGTTCTTCTTTGGCATATAAATACTTAATCAGTTTTCTAATGCCTCAGAAAATATTAATGTGGTGGAAAGGAAATACCCGAGTCTTGATTCAGACTGTATGCAAATATCAGCTGCATCTCTTCCTAGTTGAGTGGTCCTGGATGCATTTTCTAACATGGCCAGTTTCTCAACTGCATTAATGGTATAATAATAATAATAATAATAATATCAATATCATAGGGTACTCTGAGGATTAAATTAAATATTATATATTAATATAAAGATGGCATATAGCCTACTAAATATAGTAGGCTATATTTTTATTTTGACTTATTAATAAAAAGCTTAATGCACATCACAAAGCATTTACTCATAATTTATTATATTCTAGACACTATGTGTTAAGGATAGAAAACTTTTAAAAAATTTAATTAAATTAAAAAATTAATTTTAAAAGATTTAAAAGATTAAGAAAACCTGGCATTAGGTCACATGTAACAGTGTGGGGGTTTATACTAGAGCCTTTGAAAGTGACTTTAATGGTAAAGAACCCATCTGCCAATGCAGGAGACATAAGAGACACGGGTTCCATCCCTGGGTCTGAAATATCCCCTGGAGCTGGAAATGGCAACCCACTCTAGTATTATTGCCTGGAGAATCCCATGGACAGAGGAACACACTGTTGGACACGATTGAGCACCACCACAGAATCTGTAGAGAGTTGGATTATTGGAGTTTTAATTCCGGATTTTCCAGCTACTAGCTATGTGATCATGAATAAATTATTGAACCTCTGAATATCAGTTTACTCATCTTTAAAAGTGGGAATGTTGATGGTAACAACCCCTCAATTGCTCTGAGAATTAAACAATACAGATAATGTATAACACAATAAAGGCAAGACATCAACTCAGGAAATACTAGCAAAAACTATGAATCACCTCTTTACATGCATGTCTTCTTTGCCATATTGTAGATTTCTTGAAGCCTGAGCTATATTGTACATTTTATGCCCCATCAATCACATCATGAACTTAATTAATACTCGTTGAATATTAAGAGTCAGCATGTATCTTTAATTTCTCTCCAACTATGAATTCTCCATTTGCAAAATTCTAGAATAAGTTAATTTACTTTAGTGTATGTTCTGTTTACTATGAAGCTTTCAGTTGCAGTGTAGATGAGTCGTGTCTCAGGATTGTTGGAGGTATTTCCATACAAAGAAAGCTTGGAGTTGGAAATAGAAAGTAAAGTGAATAGCCAAGTTTTTAACAACAAAAAGTGCAGATTATTAACAAGATGATAAAAATAAATAAATCTCGTATTAGAATTGCCACTGTGGTAGCACATCTGAGGAGTAAAACCTGTGCGTGTTCTGCATGCATGCATACTCAGTCACTTCAGTCATGTCCAACTCTGTTTCTCTGTGGACTGTAGCCCACCAGCCTCCTCTGTCCATGGGATTTTCCAGGCAAAGACACTGGAATGGGTTGCCATTTCCTCCTCCAGGGGATCTTCCTGACCCAGAGATTGAACCCTTGTCTTCTGGTGTCTCCTGCATTGCAGGCAGGTTCTTTACCTACCAAGCCATTGGGAAGCCCTTGGTGTGTGCTCTAACATGAAGTTATTGTGGTCTGGAGAAGGCAATGGCACCCCACTCCAGTACTCTTGCCTGGAAAATCCCATGGATGGAGGAGCCTGGTAGGCTGCAGTCCATGGGGTCGCTAAGAGTCGGACACGACTGAGCGACTTCACTTTCACTTTTCACTTTCATGCATTGGAGAAGGACATGGCAACCCACTCCAGTGTTCTTGCCTGGAGAATCCCAGGGATGGGGGAGCCGAATGGGCTGCCGTCTATGGGGTCACCCAGAGTCGGACACGACTGAAGCGACTTAGCAGCAGCAGCAGCAGGACTATATAATGTTGCATTTGGGGGAGGCAGTTTGAGAAAAATCTACTGAATCAGGTTGAGTAACTTAAATTCAAGCCATTGAATTATTTGTATAATCTCTTTCTGTTTCAAGTCTTCATATATATTTTTTAATCTCTAGGTCTCCTGTGGTTACTGGGAGGGGCCAGGGTCTGGGAGCAAACAGAAGGGGGCCAGAGTCAGCAACAATCAGTCATAAAAATGGAAGGTATTGAATGTGTGTATGAATTGCCAGGCACAGTAATTATGCTATTTGTAACAGGTAGATAAAGCAATCATTATTAATGTTTTAATATATTTTTTCTTGTGAGTTCTCTTTTTCATGGACATTTGTAAGCATAGTTTCTGTACTTTTCAGTATTTTCTACTGATTTGATACAACACTGTATCATAAACATATTCATTATATTACATACTTATACAAAATATTATTACTTTTAGAAATGTTTATTGAGTGTAATATATATGAAATAAAAATGAACATTTTAATTGTACAATATAATGCTTGGATGCATGCTTAATCACTCAGTCATGTTTGACTCTTTGTGACCCCATAGACTGCAGCCTGCCAGGCTCCTCTGTCATGGGGATTCTCCAGGCAAAAATACTGGAGTGGGTTGCCATGCTCTCCTCCAGGGGAATCTTCCCAGCCCAGGGATTGAACCCAGGTCTCCTGCGTTGCAGACAGATTCTTCACCACATGAGCCACCAGGGAAGTCCCAAGTATATGATAAAGTATGCTATGCTATGCTATGCTAAGTCACTTCAGTCGTGTCTGACTCTGTGTGACCCCATAGACGGTAGCCTACCAGGCTCCCCCGTCCCTGGGATTCTCCAGGCAAGAACACTGGAGTGGGTTGCCATTTCCTTCTCCAGTGCATGAAAGTGAAAAGTGAAAGTGAAGTCGCTCAGTTGTGTCCGACTCCCAGCGACCCCATGGACTGCAGCCAACCAGGCTCCTCCATCCATGGGATTTTCCAGGCAAGAGTACTGGAGTGGGGTGCCATTGCTGTCTCCAACGATAAAGTATAAGTTCTGCAGATATCTTCTCCCATTGTGT
The DNA here is from genome assembly GCF_029378745.1 of Bos indicus. Taxonomy (NCBI): domain Eukaryota; kingdom Metazoa; phylum Chordata; class Mammalia; order Artiodactyla; family Bovidae; genus Bos; species Bos indicus. Next base: position 42,042,012 of record NC_091762.1, on the reverse strand, counting down.
GGCTTATATTTTCATTTCCATAATGATATTTCTTGAAAAGCAGAAGTTTTTAAGTTTGATGAAATCCAATTTACTTTCTTTTTATGGTTAGTATTTTTTGCAGTATCATATTTTTTTATGTCTAAGAAATTTTTGCCTCCTTGAAGGGCATAAATATATTATTTTTTCTCAGAAACTTCATATGTTCAGTTTTTAATTTTTTTATGGATTGAGGTATGAGCTGAGATTTATTTTTAAAGAAAATGATTATAAACTCATTTTTAGTAAATGTATAATTGCATTAAAATCAGAATATCAAAAAGAGAAAAATGTTACCCTCAGTTTCAATATCTTAACACAACAATTTATCATGTTAAGTCAGTTAGTTGAAATCTTTCTTCCCCCAACTTCTTAATTACTTAAAATATTTATATATTTATAGTATATATATTTCTATATAGTATATGTTTATACACTATATACCAGAGAAGGCAATGGCAACCCACTCCAGTACTCTTGCCTGGAAAATCCCATGGGCAGAGGAGCCTGGTAGGCTGCAGTCCATGGGGTCACTAAGAGTCAGACACAACTGAGAGACTTCACTTTCACTTTTCACTTTCATGCATTAGGGAAGGACATGGCAACCCACTCCAGTGTTCTTGCCTGGAGAGTCCCAGGGACGCGGGAGCCTGGTGGGCTGCCGTCTATGGGGTCGCACAGAGTCGGACACGACTGAAGTGATTTAGCAGCAGCAGCAGCGGCATACACTATATGCACAGTATATAAAAAATATGTATAGGCTTAGGTAAAAGTCTGTGATAATAATAATAATAATAATAAATGGTAATTCATATGAATCAGGCAGTCACCATGTGGCAGTGAACATCTTACATGCATTACTGTATTTGATCTTCATAACCATCCTTGAGGTAAATAACTCCTGCTATTTTTCTCATTTTACAGACAAAGAAAGAGGCATAGAAAAATTAAGTAACTTCCTTACCACCACACAGATAATGGTATAGAGGTGAAACTTGAACCCAGGCAATCTGGTTCCAGGCTACAGTACTCTCACTAGGTATGAGACGTCATTTTTTTTTTTTTTTTAATTAGGGAAGCTTTATTGGCCCAACTGTTCCAACCACTTCAAATTCATTCTCTTTTCAATGTCATAATTTTTGCTTCAACCATAAAACATTGAGGAGAGGAGAAGGCAAATTCAGGGAAATTTCAGCCATCATTTCCTCTGATACTTTTCAATCCTATCCTCTTTACCTCTCCTTGTGGGATTTGATAATGTGATTATTAGAGACTTTTATAATCATTTGAGTCCCTGAGGTGTTGCTCATTATTTTCATTTAAAGTCCCAGCACTCAGCCTTCTCTGACACCATCCCAGTGTGTTGAAGTGTGATGTATGATTATCTCATTACCATCAGGTAAGGATAGAAAGATTATCCAATCTGAAAGCAGAGAGAAAATAGCTATCAATCAAATCAGTAGTTCCATTACAGAGGCTACTCTTTTAGAGTCCTTTGCTTAGAGACAGCAGACTTCTTAGGACATGTTTGTTGTCTGCTGTTGTTGTTTCCAAGTTTGTGGGCTTCCCTAAATGTGCAGTGTAGAATATGTTAGATAAAATAAAGCCCAGAAAACTCACCAATGCATTATGCCCTAGGTTCTCATGTTTCATTTCAATATTTTTAGCTGTTCTTAGTGGGAGAAATAGGGAGAAGTGTTAATTACCTTGGTATCTTTGTTAAGAATCAGTTATGTATGTGTGAGAGCCTATTTCTGGATTCCATCCTAATTCATTGACCTAAACATCGCTACCTATGTTAACTCCATAATACCAATTATTCTACTTAGAGTAAGTCTTGAAATCAGGCAATGTGAGTTCTCTAAATTCATTCTTTTTCAGTACTGCTTTATTTTAGGTTGTCTGAGTATCTGTATATATTTTTGAATGTGTCTTAATTTGAAAAAGAATGTCTGCTAGGATTTTGGTAGAGATGGTGTTGATTCTACTGAAAGATTTCTCCATGAAAGTTAATTTCAGGACTCTGGATTTGGCCTGAGGTGTTCTGCGAAAGTACCTACACTGTACTGACCTCTGGTTGTAGCATGAAATGTACTGATGAATAGTTTTGCTTTGTAGTCCTAAGCCCAAGGAATTTCAGAGTGGTATGTACCATCTTTTCAGCATTATTTATCGATAACAGTGGACTCGATCACTTGCATCTCATCTCAGTGAGACCCTGGGGAAGGAAAAATCCACTGTTAAGACTGGTTACATTGCACAATTGGCAATGTGACCAACAGAGTATAAGAAATCACAGTTGAGATTCCATTTCAGAATCCCTGGTTCTAAAGTGCTCTCTGAACATTTTGGTAGTTTCTGGTCCAAGACAGAAAATGTGTTTCCCTGTGAATCTTACAGAGGAGGGCAATTTGAGTTTGCAGGTGGACTCTAGAATGTTTAAAATGGCTGACAGCCCCTAAAGATGGATGTTATATTATATTCTTCTCCTGCAATAAACTTTATTTTTGTAAGCTTTGTTATTTTGTTTTTTTTTTTTTTTTTTTATTTTTTTTATTTTTTTTTTTTTTATTTTATTTTTAAACTTTACATAATTGTATTAGTTTTGACAAATATCAAAATGAAGCTTTGTTATTTTGAATCCTCCGAGCCTTCTTTAACAACCAGCCCTGCCTAACTGCCTCTGGTAGTACAGAAATAATTGATATTTTAACAATATTAAGTCTTCCAATCCATTAACATAGTTTTTCTTTTCATTTATTTAAGCTTTCTTTAATTTCTCTATATTTTCAAAATAGTATTTATTGTAGAGCTCTTGCACATTAATAAAAATTCCTAAATATTTTGGGATTTTGTTGCTATTTTAAGCATTATTATTTTGTAAATTTACTTCCTAATTTTGATTGCCAGTTTATAGACATATAATTTAATTTTTTTACTGACTTGCTATTATATTTTTGTACTGACCTGGTATCCCACGGTCATGTTAAATTTAAAATTAATTGCAGTAATTTTATAGATTTATTAGGACTTTCTACATAAACAATCATATTGTCTTGGAATAAGGGCAGTTTTACTTTATAAAATCATTAGGCATATTTCTTTTTCTTGCCTTCTTGCATTGCTAAGACCTCCATTACAATGTTAAAAAGAAAAGGTGAAAGCAGACACTCTTAATGTTTTCCTGACCTAGGGCAAACAAATTCATTGACTTATCATTACAGAACTTAGCTAAAAGTTCTGCATAGACATCCTTTATCAAATTGAGACAGTTCCTTTCTGTTCCTAATTTGCTGAGATTTTTATTGTGCTTGCTGAATTTTATCAGTTAGCTTTTCCTGTAAGTATTGAAGGGATCATGAACTTTTTTCTTTAATTCTGCCAATAAGGTGAGTTGCATTGCTTAATTTTCAAATATTTATCTTTTATCCCTGGCATAAAGTTCTCCAGTTTTTGGGAGATGATCTTCTTGTAGACAACTGACAATTAAACTGAGGAAGGAAGGACTGTATATATATATATAAACTTTTTTCAGAAAAAGTGACATTTAGGCTGGTGAACTCTGGAAGATAAGAGCTATCCACAGGCTGGAGAACAGATTTAGCAAAGTGTAGGCAAGTCTGGAAATGCTCTAGACTTGGAGTATTGTCTTGGGAAACAGTGGCTAACCGAGAGCTTGTGATCTAAGAATGTAAACTTCGAGCACATGATACCAGTGGGCAAATGGTCCTCAAGGGATTCTCCAAAAAAATGGACAAAAGTCTGTTAAATTGTGCCATGACAGTGCTAAAAAATTGACAGGAGAAGGCAAGGATAATGGTAGCTTGTTCATATTTCAGTTCAATTTTTTATATACATGTTTTGAGTAGAAATGGTTTCTCGTGGACTTTTAAAACCCTGGGATTCTTCTTCAATTCCTCGAAATTCTCAAGAGGGAGACTGCACTTCCTGCAAAGAGGTAAGTGGAATAATATAGTAGTCATGACAAAGACTCAGAAGTAGACCTTCTGGGTTCAAATCCTCAGTCTACTGCTCATTAGCCATCTCTTCTTGACATGTTTCTAAAATTCTCTGTGGACAAAATTATGGTTGCCGGGGAGAAAAATGAGGGGAATGGATAGTTAAGAGAGTTTTAGATCGACATGTACACACTGCTATGTTTAAAATGGATAGCTGACAAGGTCCAACTATATACCTTTGAGCAGGGAACTGCTTAGTGTTACGTGGCAGCCTGGATAGTAGGGGAGTTTGGGGGATAATGGATATATGCATATGTATGGCTGAGTCCCTTTGCTGTTCACCTGAAGCTATCATAACATTGTTACTGGGCTATATTCCAATACCAAATAAAAGGTTTAAAAATTTAAAAGAATTCTCTATGGTTCAATCCTTGATGATGATGATAATGATGGCAATGACATCATTGCCTATAAATAGGACCCACTCCATGGAGTTGTTTTGAGGACATATTTAATATGAAGATGAGTGCTCAGCATTAGAAGTATTCAATGAATATTTTCTACAATTAAGAAATGATGTAACCACAATGTGAACACAACAAGAGCAGGGACTTTTTTATGTTTGTTTACTGATTGATCTACAGTACCTAGAATAGTGCCCGGGACATGGAAGTGTCCCGTAAAAATACATTGATTGAATTAACTGACATCTTTGCATGTAGAACTGATGAATTACATGTTACTGCTAAGAATGAATCCCATAATCTAGCAATTTAATGGATTGGGCCTTGCTGATGTAATAGCCTACTGGACTAGACAGATGGTTGGGGTGAATGCCAGTACTTGATATCCTGTAGGCATTTTCTGACCTACAAATCTCATGCTTTGGTTCAATGTGATTCTTCATAGAGAAACAATATAATTGTAATAAAAACAGAACACTTTTGAGAATGAAAGGGATCCTACTAATGATACCAGGAAAATAGGTATCAACAGGACTGTCTGGGACAAATGGCCACCCTAATTTAGTACCCTCACTACCACTGACTATATTAAGGATTGGTGGAATTCCCCAAAGCTGTAGTGTTTTGAGTGGACAGCCGGCCTGAAGGGGAATTCAGTGCATTAGATGTAGACTGTCTAAAACAATAACATTCTTTCACTTGAGCATTGTTAATGCAAAATAGCATGAGTCTAGTAATGATGAGAAGTTTCAAGAGGCAATGTAGAGAATAGCTGAGTCACCATAAGTAGAGCACTGCTGCCGAGGGCATAAGGCCAACCAGCCAACTCTGCAGCTGCTGCTCAGTCTGGAGACTCAACTGTGCTGATTGTTCTATCCTCAGGTTCACTTCAGATTTTTTTATGACTTCAGCTCTCTGATGATTCTCTCTCTGATCCATTCTTTCTTTCCATACTTCCCTGACAATCCATATAATGAACTTTCATTATTTGAATGGAACCAGATATATCTTTTTTCTTTATAATCTGAAAAGTCTAACTCACATATACAAAACACCAGTTATGTGTTTTTCCTCCAGCAGGACTTACTTTTCATGAGTACTTGATCCTCCTTTGTTGTTAGCCTATCACCTCCTGGAGCCCAGAATATTGAGATGCTGTCTAACTCCTGTCCACCTTGAAATCCGTATAGGCTGGTGGATTAATTGAGAAATAATTCATTAATATTATCTGTGTTACATTCAACTATGGGTTAAATGAGCTTTGGGGCTTGCCTGGGAACCTTACCAGCATTTATAATATTATTTCCATGAGAAAAAGGCATTTCAAATTCCAACCAAGAGTGCCAAAGCATTATTTTAGAAACTGAAATTCAGGACAGATGGTTTGATAAGTGTGAGTGCATTTATGAGGACAATAGGGCAGAATATTTGAAACTGGGACTCTCTGGGAGAGGCAGAGCTAAATGGGAACCATAAATACCAGAGGCACAGGGCTGTGTTCCAAGTCATCATAATAGGGGTATTATGGTAGAAAATATAATTAAAGACTAACTAAATTAAAATAATGTCAAATGGACCAGAAAAGAAAATATGCATGTGTCGGCAATAAGGGGTGGTTAGAGGAGAGCAGAACTCTCCAGAAAGGGGTGGAGAGTTCTGATAGTCTGGAGGGAAGGGAGGACTGCAGGTCTTAGGAAATTGGTAATGGAGAGTCATAGCATCTTGTACCATATGATGGGTTTTTAGCAGTAATAGCCAGGTTTGTTACTTGTTCCAGGGCACCAGGAGTCCATGTATTCCAAAGATATCCCTTCTTACTCCATTCTTCCTATACTTATCACAGAAGGATTAAATTAGATTTAGTAGTTGCTGAAGCCTGAAATTACCTCAATAGGAGAAAAATATAAATATTCTGATATAAAATGCAAATTTATGTATATGTATATATCAGTTACATTCTCTTTTGAAATAAAAAGCAGCTGATTTCATATCAGCAAATGTGAGCCATTAATAAGAAAGACTTCCCTGTTTTATAAAGTGAGATGCAGGCAGGTCAGATCAAGGTCACTGAAAGGTAAAGGCAAGGTAGATTGGTATCTAAGTTTAATAGGGCTCGGAAAAGGGCCCTCTGTAAAGAGAAAATTTTCAAACTTCACAACATAATGACCTGTCCTTCACCATTTGGTGTACCAATAAAATGTGCACTGAGAGGAATTTTAGTCTAACTCTGCAATATATGTGTGCATATGAATAAGAAGTGTGCTGATGAAACATATGATGCTGTCAACATCATCTCATGTGATTTAATAATTTTCCTTTTTAAACTCAATTACCTTTTTTAAATAGGAGGGTCATTTTGGAAGTTTCAATAATCTATTCTGCTTATATCTTTCACACTTGTTTTCTAAGGAAAAATAACTAAAGTAAAACAAAAAAAAATCAAACTTCTACTTTGAGATCTTCTTTGAAGTTCCGACTAAAACCACATATATTAGTCCTAAAGCCATTGTAACTTGTCTAACATTATTCACATGCTTATTGAAGATGAGAAAAGGTCACTTACTCTTTGAAATTTTTGAATCTATTTTAAAGATTCATATCTATTCCATCCTAATCATTTGAGTAGATGAATAACTTAAATATTTGAAAAGTTTATTTTTCTGAATAGCTTCAAAAAATCATTGACAGTCCAGCAAAGGTCAAATGTAGCAAAATGTGCAATCTTAAAGTTACAGGGCAGTAATTAGAAAAATTACACTCATTGCAGTAATAATGAGGCTTCCTAGGTGGCGCCAGTAGTAAAAAACCCACCTGCCCAGGTAGGATAGACCTAAATGACGCAGGTTCAATCCCTGGGTCGGGAAGATGCCCTGGAGAACACAGCAACCCACTCCAGTTTTCTTGCCTGGAGAATCCCATGGACAGAGGAACCTTGGTGGGCTGGTTGCACAGTGTCAGACATGACTGAAGTGACTCAGCACGCATGCACAATAATAATGAACTAAGAGCATTTTAGAATCCTGTAAGTCTACTTATCATTTAAACAGAGGGAATACCACATGATATCCTTACATATTTCTTTGATTCTTTAGTTGCTTTCTAATTTCCTTCTGTAATAGGAAAGAACAGAATCTGACTCCATGTTGGATCTGTTTTTTTTACTTTAATCTTTGCTTTTCATTGCTTTTGTTACTATAATCACTAAAAGGATGCTATCTACAGCTGTAAGTATACATAATGGCCTGCAGCAAGGAACCCTGCCCCTCTGCCTGAATGTTAAAATGCCTTTATTAGGTTCACAGGGAGACATTCTGACCTTGCCCACCTGTGAATGGCTGCAGAGAAAAAAGAAATGAACACATCCCTTCCCCAGTACTGGCCAAGCCAGAAAATGTTTCCAAAATTGATTAAAGGGCTGTTGCCAAAAGAATTAATTTGTTGTTAATTAATGAATGAATTAACAAATAAAAACAAAATAAGAACTCTTACTGAGGTCATCTATATTCACATAGGTAACAGGAGTCTAATTTTTAAAATTTCAATACCTAGGTCAATATTGACTAAAATCTGTGTGATGTTTGAAAACAAATGAGAATGTCTAATGTCTGGACAAGTATAAGTGACATCTGAATGAGTTCACATATCTTGAGGTGTCAATTTGAAAAGATTCTAATGCTGGGAAAGATTGAGGACAGGAGGAGAAGGGGGCGACAGAGGATGAGATGGTTGGATGGCATCATCGACTCAATGGACATAAGTTTGGGTAGGCTCCGGGAGTTGGTGATGGACAGGGAGGCCTGGAGTACTGCAGTCCACGGGGTCGCAGAGAGTCAGGCATGACTGAGTGACTGAACTGAACTGAACTGAGGTGTCAATAAATGTTCAATTTAGGAATCCAATATAATAATTTACATTATCCCTCCATTTGTGGTCTCATATGGGTTATGTATGGAAATAATGTGGTGAAAGTTATGAGCTGATGATACCACCTAGCAAGAGAGAAGGTGAGAACCCTGGGAATCACCAACACAGCGTGAGAAAGCAGCGAATATACTATTCAATATAGTATATGAGCTTCTCTGGTGGCTCAGATGGTAACGCTTCTGCCTGCAATGTGGGAGACCTGGGTTTGATCCCTGGGTCAGGAAGATCCCCTGGAGAAGAAAATGGCAACCCACTCCAGTACTTCCATGGAAAATGTACTTTCCAGTACATCCATGGAAAATTCCATGGATGGAGGAGCCTGGTAGGCTATGGTTTCAAAGAGTCAGACACAACTAAGGGACTCACTTTCAATTATAGTTTATGAGCAAGGAATGGCCTAAGAAATAGGAGAAAACTCAGGAATATGTGACTTCACAGAGTAGGAGAGGAGGACCAAGAGGACAGATGAAATATATTATTAGATTTGCCTAGTACATATCCTTGAGAGTTATTTTAATGATGTGGTTGGGGCAGAACCACTTTGCAGTGAGTGGAGGATGGAGTAGGAAGTGAAGAAGTCAAGCTGGAGGGTGCAGATGGCTGTTGAGAGGTCTGCCTTCTTTACTACCTTGTGCATTCCTTCTGAGCAGGGACCTCATGTGATTCTTCTCCAAATCCTCTGCATCTGGAGAAGATGTAGAGTGTAAGTCAAGCCCTGGCACAAAGAAGGCCTGAGGACCATTTGAGAGGAAAACTTCTTTTCCATACCTGGTGTTTCCTTCCATGGCAGAAGACATCAAATATTGTGACACCCCTGGCCGATCTCTGTCCTTTTAAAAGATTCATACTTTCAGAGAAGAGGGCATTTGGTAGGAGACCCTTGTCCTTAGATCTTTTCTCCTCTCTACTCTCCTCTTCCTTCTTCTCCTCTTCCATCCTTTTCCTCTTCCTCTTTCTCTACTTCTCACTGTTTCTACTGCCTTTTCTATGCTGTTTTTTTTTTAAATTTTATTTTATTTTTTAAACTTTACAATGTTGTATTGGTTCTGCCATACATTGGAATGAATCCGCCACAGGCAAAGATGTGTTCCCCATCCTGAACCCTCCTCCCTCCCCATACCATCCTTCTGGGTCGTCCCAGTGCACCAGCCCCAAGCATCCAGTATTGTGCATCGAACCTGGACTGGCGACTCGTTTCATATATGATATGCTGTTTTTTTAAATTTTTATTTGTTTATATTTGGCTGCACTAAGTCTTTGTTGCTATGCCCAGGCTTCCTCTAGTTTCTGTGAGTGGGGGCTCTTCTCTAATTGTAGTAAGTGGGCTTCTCATTGCAGTGGCTTCTCTTGTTACAGCACAGGTTTTAGGTGTGGGGACCTTAGTCATTGTGGCACGAAGGCTCTGAAGCTGTGGCTCAATGCTTAGTTGCTCTGTGGCATGTGAAATTTTCCCAGACTAGGGATCAAACCTATGTCCCCTGCATTTGTAGGTGGATTCTTTTTTTTTTTTTCTTTGCGCGACTTGGCCTTGGCGCGGGCCTTGCCGCCTTGCTTGCCATGACCAGACATGACAGCGACACCCACTAACAATTGCTCCCGCCAAACGCCCGACAAACTCCTGTAGGTGGATTCTTAACCATTGGACCACAGGCAAAGTCCTACACTATGAGTTTTATAGGCAGGTAGTTTGTGGAATGATGGGAGCTACCCTGATCCAGCTCCTACTGGCAAGTAACATAGTATTTCTAGGAGAATTTATAACTTTAGCATGTCACACACATTTTTAAGTTTGTCTACTGAAAATAATGAGTGAAGTGAAAGTTGCACAGTCGTGTCCAACTCTTTGCGACCCCATGGACTATACAGTCCATGGAATTCTCCAGGCCAGAATACTGGAGTGGGTAGCCTTTCCCTTCTCCAGGGGATCTTCCCAACCCAGGGATCGAATCCAGGTCTCCCGCATTGCAGGTGGATTCTTTACCAGCTGAGCCACAAAAATGAATGACAATCCAAAACAATTTTCTAAAAGCTTTTGTAAAAAGTTGAACAAGATTTCCAATACTCAAAATTTTCAAGAATGCCTTTTTGAAAGAGCATTATGGTTAAGTCTGAATTTTGAAGTTTAACTAATGAGAATATTTGGAGTGTCTCAATTTTTCCTATATTCTCATGTTGTATATTCTTTATTATGCACAATTTAAGGAATTTATTCTTACACCTATGCATGATTGTAGAGGATTTTTTCCTTCAAGAAAAATTTGAGGGGACAAGCAGATAATCCACTTTGAATTTTCCTTGAAAGATATGTTAGGTAGTTAGAATAGGAAAAAGGAGTCCAAAATGGCTGTGGTTAAAAGACAAAGAAGGGAAAAGCCCACGAAAATAGAATAAAGGAACATCTGAGGACTGGAGTGAGGGCCTTAAGTAAAACAAACAGCCCTACTGGCTAGCCCAACTTAATAGGACAGGCCCACTTGGAGGAGAAAAAAACATAAAAAGAGGAGCCAAAATTGAGCTGGGGGCTTCTCTTCTTTTTGCGTCTTTTGGGTTGGCCGCCTTCACACCTTGAGGTATTTTCCTTTGCTTGCCAATAAAACTGAGTTGTAACACTGGTCTGTCCATCACTTTAAATTTTTGCTGCAACGAGACAGAACCGAGGAAATTACCCACTCCCCAAACAGATATATACAAATTTTTAATAAGACTTTTATTTGAAGTTCTTAGATTATAAACTGAATTAAACTAAATATCAAATTCAGTTTTATGTTATTTATGTTAAAAGTACTATCACAACAAAGTTTATAAATACTAGGATTAAATGTAGTGTAAGTTTCATTTTTCTGCTTTGCATTACTTAAATTTTTATACATATTTTTAGGTTCAAAAGAATATAATAATCTTTAAAGCTGTCTAGCTAGCTAATTCCATATTTGCATTAACTGCCAATCTTTTTCACAATTTAACTATTGTTTTGCATGTAAAATTAACAGCTTTCATAGCCAATTAATTATTGGAACAGTTCTCTCATCCAAACATAAATATTATTATATTTCAACTTACTGACAGAATTTCAAAAATTTGAGGCTTTAAGGAAACTTTTTACTGCAAGTTACATCCAGAATGCTTCTTATTGAAAAATGAATGTGAAAATATGATGGACAAGTTCAAATAACATGGATACTTTATATTAGCAAAGTTATCTTGTTAGTTATGATGGAAATCTTTGAGATCCCCAATCATGCATAAACATGATTTGCATTCTTTTTTTATTCCTAATTACATGAGGTGGGGGAGTATTAATTTTGTTGATGTTATCAAAGAATAAAGTCTTGGCTATGCTAATTTTCTCTATTGTTTGCCTGTTTCCTGGTTCATTGCTTTCTGCTTACTTTGGGTTTTCTTTGCACTTCTTCTTCCAGCTTTTTAAGGTCACTGATTTTTACACCTTTTATTTCTTTTCTATTATAAGCATTAAAAACTACATTTCTTTACAAGTACTACTCTAGCTCTATCTTTAAGTCTTAATATTAATTAAATAAATATTAATATTAAAGTTATATTATTTTCCTTTTAAATTATATTTTTTTCTAGATGTTTTTTTATTCCCAATTTGATTCTATTTTGGTCAGAGAACAATGCTATACAATTTTGGTTCTTTTAAGTTTATTGACACACTTGTTTTTGTCCCAGAAAATTTTGTATATTGTTGAAGGTATTATGCACACTTGAAAAGGAAATGTATTCTGTAGTTGTAGGTTGTAATGCTTTATAAAAGTCAGTTAGATTAAGATGGTTGATAGTGTTGTACAGAACTTCTACATCTTTGCTGATTTAAAATTGGTTCTATCAGTTGGTGAGAAAAAGGCATGAAAACTGCTGGCTATGTAGCCTTATCTACTTCTGTTTTTAATTCTATCCATTTTTACTTCATGTGTCTTGAAACTCTTACGAGTGTATGCACACATTTACAATTTTTATGGTTTTGATATGAATGACCTTTTTTTCATTATTATATCACTATGAACATCTTATTTCTTTGGGTGCTCTTGGTCTTAAGGGTTACTGTTTCTGACATTAATGTTTTATATCATGTATAAAGTTCATATATAGCATTCAGATCAGATCAGATCAGTCGCTCAGTCATGTCCGACCCTTTGCGACCCCATGAATCACAGCACGCCAGGCCTCCCTGTACATCACCAACTCCCGGAGTTCACTGAGACTCATGTCCATCGAGTCAGCGATGCCATCCAGCCATCTCATCCTCTGTTGTCCCCTTCTCCTCCTGCCCCCAATCCCTCCCAGCATCAGAGTCTTTTCCAATGAGTCAACTCTTCGCATGAAGTGGCCAAATTACTGGAGTTTCAGCTTTAGCATCATTCCTTCCAAAGAAATCCCAGGGCTGATCTCCTTCAGAATGGACTGGTTGGACCTCCTTGCAGTCCAAGGGACTCTCAAGAGTCTTCTCCAACACCACAGTTCAAAACCATCAATTCTTCGGAGCTCAGCCTTCTTCACAGTCCAACTCTCACATCCATACATGACCACAGGAAAAACCATAGCCTTGACTAGATGAACCTTTGTTGGCAAAGTAATGTCTCTGCTTTTGAATATGCTATCTAGGTTGGTCATAACTTTCCTGCCAAGGAGTAAGTGTCTTTTAATTTCATGGCTCTAGTCACCATCTGTAGTGATTTTGGAGCCCAGAAAAATAAAGTCTGACACTGTTTCCACTGTTTCCCCATCTATTTCCCATGAAGTGATGGGACCGGATGCCATGATCTTCGTTTTCTGAATGTTGAGCTGTAAGCCAACTTTTTAACTCTCCACTTTCACTTTCATCAAGAGGTTTTTTAGTTCCTCTTCACTTTCTGCCATAAGGGTAGTGTCATCTGCATATCTGAGGTTATTGATATTTCTCCCAGCAATCTTGATTCCAGCTTGTGTTTCTTCCAGTCCAGCGTTTCTCATGATGTACTCTGCATATAAGTTCAATAAACAGGGTAACAATATATAGCCTTGATGAACTCCTTTTCCTATTTGGAACCAGTCTGTTGTTCCATGTCCAGTTCTAACTGTTGCTTCCTGACCTGCATACAAATTTCTCAAGAGGCAGATCAGGTGGTCTGGTATTCCCATCTCTTTCAGAATTTTCCACAGTTTGTTGTGATCCACACAGTCAAAGGCTTTGGCATAGTCAATAAAGCAGCAATGGATGTTTTTCTGGAACTCTCTTGCTTTTTCTATGATCCAGCAGATGTTGGCAATTTGATCTGTGGTTCCTCTGCCTTTTCTAAAACCAGCTTGAACATCAGGAAGTTCAAGGTTCACATATTGCTGAAGCCTGGCTTGGAGAATTTTGAGCATTACTTTACTAGCGTGTGAGATGAGTGCAATTGTGTGGTAGTTTGAGCATTCTTTGGCATTGCCTTTCTTTGAGATTGGAATGAAAACTGACCTTTTCCAGTCTTGTGGCCACTGCTGAGTTTTCCAAATTTGCTGGCATACTGAGTGCAGCACTTTCACAGCATCATCTTTCAGGATTTGGAATAGTTCATTAATTTTTTAATTAATATAATATATTATTAAATATGTAATTAACAGAGAAAAAATGTAACAAAATAAATTAAAAAGGCAACTGAAAGAAATTAGAGTCAATGTTTAGGCATCCGTGTTGCTTTCAGTTTGCTACTTGGTATTCCTTTTGCAGTGATATTACAATGAAAGAGTTGAAAACATTGGACTTGAATATGGGAAAATCAGCAAGAAGAGATGGCAAATAAAGAATGTGAAATGAGTAGAAATTTTACCTATTTTATTGCTATACCAAGGTAAAGAACAGTCCTTTTTTAATCTTTTTACTGTTCATTGTAGAATTTACTTTAAGTGAGCTCTTTAACTGGAAGGAGGAAGGGACTAGGACAAAAGCAGGTAAAGAAAAGACTTGGTTTAATGGCAAAGTTCACAAGTGGAACAGAAATCCAGAAGCATGACATTTAATAGGTTTTGCTCACATAAGATGCAGAGAAAAAGCCCAGGGATATCTAAAACAGTAATTAGTCTTCAGAAAAGACCACAGAGTGGAAAGATGCACTTCTTGAGGCAGCTGGCCTGCAGTTTCTCAGTTCCCACTCTGACTGCAGTACTATGAAAGAATCAAAAGCAGTCATCCCCAACATCTTTCAGCGTGCAAATCACTTAAAAACCCCAAGGCAAAGATAGATTATAGTGAAATATACTTAGTGCTTGGAACCAGACACAATTCAAGCTCTTGGCAGAGGCACAGCATGAAGTAAGTTTCAGAAATACTACATTACTTTATAGCTCCTTGTTGACCTTATATAGTGGTATTTCCTTAAAAATTTTTGCTCATTAATATCTATTTGTTTTTGTGTTTGTAGTAGCTTGGCATGATGAAAACCTGTATCTGGTCCAGGGAACAATTTTACTTTGTGATTTTTCTGGATTCAAAAAATAGAGAACAGAGTCAACTGGCCATAACGTGAGTAAAGTCTCTCAGTCGTTTCCAACTCTTTGAGACCCCATGGACTGTAGGCTACCAGGCTTCTCTGTCCATGGGATTTTCCAGGTAAGAGTACTGGGGTGGGTTGCCATTTCCTTCTCTGGGGGATCTTTCCAACCCAGGGATCTATTTCAGGTCTCCTGCGCTTCAGGCAGACACTTTACTGTCTGAAGCCAACTGGCCATAGTTCAGGACAAAATAAAATACTTCCATGAAATATATATGCTGTGCTGTTGTGCTGTGTTTAGTCACTCAGTCATGTCTGATTCTTTGTGAGCCCATGGACTGCAGCCTGCCAGGCTTCTCTGTCCATGGGGATTCTCCAGGCAAGAATGCTGGGGTGGGTTGCTGTGCCCTCCTCCAGGGGATCTTCCCAAACCAGGGATTGAAGCCAGGTCTCTCACATTGTAAGTGGATTCTTTACCATCTGAGCCACCAGGGAAATATTTGACTAATGCCAAAACATTTTTTTCTTTATCCACCATTTCAGGTTCAGTTATAAAGTGAACCACCTGGGTATAGATTACAAACTGCTGGAGAGCTATAGTCACCTAAAATAACCTCAGAAGTTCCAAGAACTCAGAGATGTTGCTTGAAGGCTATAGTTCTAAGTGTGACTGCAACCGACCAGGATAGGGTGTGTGTGTGTGTTGGTCTTTCAGTCATGTCTGAATCTTTGCAACCCATGGACTGTAGCCGACCAGGCTCCTCTGTCCATGGAATGCTCCAGGCAAGAATACTGGAACGGGTAGCCATTCTCTTCTCCAGAGGATCTTCCTCACCCAGGGACTGAACCTAGGTTTCCCGCACTGCAGGTAGACTCTTTAACTTCTAAACCATCAGGGAAGCCCCAGCAGGATGGGGTAGGAATTGGATTTTCCATTTCCTGAAGGCAGAGCTGGCTTTCTATGTAGGAAAGTAAGCCACTGCTTTTATATAAGGATTTGAGAAGTACTGAAATGTTTCCCCATTACTAAAGCTGAAGTACATATTTCATCTATCTGAATATTCACAGTTATAGAAAGAAAGCATCTTGGAAGTTTTGTAATCTTACTTTCAGGTTTTAGATGAGAAAACTGAGATCCAAACAGATCAAGTAGTTTGTCCAATCTTGATTTTTTTTCCAGAAATTTAAGACATGGCATAAAATAAACATAACAGGGAATCTATAAAACCTGGTGCAGAAAGAAAACCCACAGGAAAAAAGTTAACATGCACACAGTAATTAACTATTTAAGTTTTTCTATGTAACCTAAAATATCTTGGGATTTTTTAACAGCTTATAAAAGTGAGAGTAAAGGTCGCTCAGTCGTGTCCGACTCTTTGCGACCCTGTGGACTGTAGGCTACCAACCTCCCCCGTCTATGGGATTTTCCAGGCAAAAGCACTGGAGTGGGTTGCCATTTCCTTCTCCAGGGGATCTTCCTGACCCAGGAATCAAACCCCAGTCTCCCGCATTGCAGACAGATGCTTTACTATCTGAGACAACAGGGAAGCCCTTAATAGCTTATACAAAGAGGAAAATTGAATCAGAATAATTCATATCAATTACAAGAAAAAATATTTTGCAAAGGTATAATTAGCAGTCAATTTTAATATTCCAATCAGATAGGAATATCTCCTGGGAACTATTTCATAAAAAGGAATGCTTGTGATTTAATAAACTAACTCCTTCATAAATCCTGAAAATATATATAACTATGAATTTCAGAGAACTATTTCTTATAACCACCTTCAATATGGATTAATTGCTATTCACCAAAGTACAATTAAGTGAAAGCAATTCTGCTGGGGATCAGGACAATGGTACCCTGCCCTCAACTGGTTTGTCTGGTTTGAGGAAACATAGTAAGATGTGCGTTTAGTGCAGCTGAAAATGACTTTCACCAGATCAATAAAATATTAGCAGTAGTTGGCATGTTTGGCAAGCTGTGACCTTCTCACATCCTGATGCAAGTCAAATGCTTCACTGAAAATGGCCAATTTTAAAATCCGTTTCTAACAGTCATGTGCATTGTGTACCAAAAAATCATAGGAACTCAACCGTAGAATGAAGATTCAGAATTTTAATTGGCCAAGAACCTAGAGATTAGATTTTATGATGAAACCAGTGAAGAATTAGACATTGAAAATACAATATGTTCCCACATATGTTCTGAGTTTTGTATTTTCATTTAATGCCATCAGAGTGAAGCAGATGAAAACTTCCAGTAAATTTCATGTAGAAGAGTTTGAAAGCTATCACTTAAACAGATTAGTGTACACTCAGCTCATACAGAAATCTCTAATTATAATTTTTCTTTACTCTTAGAAATACAAAACAAAGCTAGAACTCACACCACCACATTCCTGTCTTACATCCATGGCTGAGCCCTTTTTCTTGCTAGAAGTCAATTTTTTCTTATCTTGCTCTAATTGGCTCAGTGACCAGTTCAAGGAGTACTTTTAATGGCCCAGAGCAGGTGCTGATGCTGCATGATGCAGTTTCTATAATACACCATACATAATCCTTCAAGAAGTTATTTTGGTGCTGTCTCAAATGACTTTCAAATCTGAGTACTTCTCAACATCTTTACTGCTCTGGTGAAGTCAACATAATCTCTCACTTTTACTACATCAGAAAACTCCTAACTGATCTTTCAACTGCCATACTTTCCCCCTTCCAAACTCTAAGTTCATTGTCCAATCAGTAGTCATAGGGATTTCCTTAAAATGTTTACCAAATCATATTATTCCATTGTGTACAACCCTCCTAAGATTTCGTATTGTCGTTGGAATATAATCCCTAATTCTTACCATGTCCCTCAAGGCTCTACACAGTGAAAGAGACACTTCCAACAGGTCTTTGTTTCTCTCAGTCTGTGCCAGCTACACTGTCCATCTCACTGCTCCTGACAGGCCAACCATGTACTTTTGTCAGAGTCTTTGTATTTTAATTATGATTTTCCATGTCTGAAACTTTCTTCTCCCTGATGTGTCAGACTCATTTTCACCATTTAGGTCTCAGTCAAATTGCCAGCTCTTTAGAGAGGCTTCTGAAAACCCTACTTAAAGTATCAGCAGATTTCAACATTTTCTTATGACCCTATTTTATTTTCCTCGGACGTTCTATCATTTGTGTAAATATGGTTGCTGTCTGCCTCCTCCTTTTAGAATATGAAACTCATGACTGCAGAGACTTTATTTTGCTCACTTTTGTACATATCTTAGAAAAGTGCTTTGCATCATGTAGATAATTGTTAAATAAATGCATAAATAAGAAATGAAGCTCTTGTTATATAACCATAAATTGCTAATTTAGAATTAGCAAGACACATGCAAGATAGAATCACAGGAAACCATCATGACAACTGTAACGTTTGTCTCCATTTTGTGATCACAAAAGGAAAATATTTCATAGTGGTTTGATTGAAAGTAGACTCCTTTAAACATTTAGCCCATGGACTTGACATCACATAAATTATTCTCTGCTCAATGGACAAATCAGTGATGAGTGAACCTAAAATTTGCAAATGTGTATCTTTATGTTTCTGGCCACATCATCTGGTTATAGAAAAAATTATGCATGAAGAGTAAAAATACAACTTTCTCAACATTGGCTCCTATCAGAGTTCATGACCAGCAAGACCTGTGTTTATGAGGACTGAACACTTGTCAAGGATATAGTTGACTCCTGGTCTCCTTTCTGATGATCTTCACTCCATTTTCTGAGAGAGGTTTTTTGAATATGTAACAGAATATGTAACATGGCAAGTTTCTAATGTTGATTTACTCCTAGACTTATAAGCCACTAAGGAATGCTATGCTGCTAATTAGAATCCACCTGTAAATAATTCTTGTTTGTTTAAATGAAGATAAAATACTATTTACTTCTCTGAATAGCTTATTGATGCTTCCAAATTGTGGTGTTGGAGATGACTCTTGAGAATCCCTTGGAAGGCCAGTGGATCAAACTAGTCAATCCTAAAGGAAATCAACCTTGAATATTCATTGGAAGGACTGATGTTGAAACTCCAATACTTTGACCACCTGATGTGAAGGGTTGACTCATTGGAAAAGACTGATGTTGGTTGGGAAGGATTGAAGGCAAAAGAAGAAGGGGGCAGCAAAGAATGAGATGGTTAAATAGCATCATCGACTCAATAGACATGAATTTGGGCAAACTCCAGAGATAATGGAACCTGGCATGCCACATTCCATGGGGTTGCAAAGAATCAGACAGGACTTAGTGACTGAACAACAATAGCTTATTTCTAAAAAAGCATTTGTCAACAACCTGGCATTTACCTTAGAAAAAATTGGATATTTGCATAGTACTTAAAATTTACATATGGAAAAATGTCAGGGTATAATAAATGTTCATTAACTCTACAGTGTCTAATGGTGGTAAGAGAAAATGTATTAAAAAAGTATTATCTGTATTTATTTAGCACTTTCTAAAATGGATTATGTTACAGATTAATAAATTATCAGTAAAGGATGCTGTTAATTAGCCTAAAATGCAATTTTAAACATAACTCTAGCTTAGTGCTGATGGGGAAGAAATCCTGAGGAAAGATCCTTGGTAGCTGGTATGTTTTGGACATTCAGCTTTCATGAGTAAGTTCCCAAGGAATGAAATAAGTCTACCAGAGTGACTCCAAGAAAACTAGAATAGCCCTCTGACAAAACTGAGAAGCCACTGAGGTATTTGCTTGTTATCTCTAGCCTTTTTTACTGTGTCATTTTCTCCCTTCCATGGCATTCACTGCAATATGTTTCAGAAATTTGTGTCTCCTCCCTCTGTCTCCAGTGTATTTCCTCCTGTACATCTTTGAACAGGAGGAAATATAAAATCCGAGAAACAGCTCTCTGTTCATCTTTGCTCTTTATTTTATAAAGTAATTAAAAATAGAGATTTGAAACTAAACTGTCTGGATTCACATCCCAGGTCCACCTCTTACAGTGTTGTAATGTTGTGATTGTGACTTCTACCCTCTATGCCTGTTTCCTCCTGAGTAAAATGAAAAGATAGTAGTTTCTATGTCAAAGGTTCATGCTCTTGTTTAAATGAGTTAAAATATGGAAAATATGCAAGTCTTTGCCACAATACTCGGTTCTCAGTAAATATTAGCTCTTGCAGGGTATTTGGCCTTTATTGTTAATTACGAAGGAATAATTTTGTTTCTTGTTAAAGAAATTTTGGGGCTTTCCTGGTAGCTCATTGGTAAAGAATGTACCTGCCAATGCAGGCAACGCAGGTTCCATCCCTGGCTTAGGAAGATCCCTTGGGGAAGGAAACAGCAACCCACTCCACTACTCTTGCCTGGGAAATCCCATTGGACAGAGGAGTCTGATGGGCTATAGTCCATGGGACTCACAAAAGAGTCAGACACAACTTAGTGATTAACCACCAACAAAAGAAATTTTAGACATCCATATTCAGTGGGGGTCGAGTAGGTCATCTTTTGACTGAAATTTTTTCATGTTGATCCTAAAATCATAGGAATTAGTTCTTAGCCTGGAGGTCAGTCCAGCTTGCTTCAGAATTTCAAGGGTTTACTGACCACTGCAGCCCAAACTGCTAAGGCCTCAGTAATTTATAGTATGCACCTGGCATTTTTCATGGGTAATACTTTAGCAGCTATATATTTCTTATTTTGGCAAGTGGGATGCTACTGAAGTGCCACCAGATTTCAAAGACATCCTCCAAAAGATAGTTTAAGAAAAAAGAAGATTGAGCTGAGAGCTTTAAGATTTTTAAAGTCTTTGTAAATTGAATAACATATATTGTCAATTTCACTCAAATGGAGTTATTAAATGATATTTTATTGTGCAATACCATGCATATTTTTTCTACATGAGATATGGAGAAAAGCTGAAAGTAATGTAACAGCTTTATGCTATATTCATCCATATGTATGGAAATTCTTTATGGATCACAATCCTATAAGCCAGGCATCCTTCTAAGCATTTTCAAATTTCCTCATTTGGTCCTCAAAACCAGTATATGGAACAGAATTAATTCTTCCAATTTCACTGTGAAAAACTGTGATGGCAGAGGTTAAATGTCAGGACCATGCCACTCTGTCTAGCTTCAGAGCCAGGATTCACACCAGGACTCTCCATGTCTAATTAGAATTTGTGCTCTTCATTGCTGCATTTCATCATAGACCAAAACATGTGGCAATAATGGAAGATTTACTCTGACAGCAAATACACAGGTTTACCATTCTTGGGGGTTTCCCAAATTTCTGGTGTTGATTTCATAACTGGTTGAATCAAAGAACTTCTAGATTAATGTTTTCTCAGTGTTTTCTTTATCCATTCCTCTGTTGATGGACATTTAGGTTATTTCTATGTCTTCGGGCCATGTTTTTCTCTGGATATATGCCCAGGAGTGGGATTGCAGGGTCATATGGTAGCTCTATTTTTAGTTTTATTTTAAGGAATTTCCATACTGTGTGAGGTCTTTCCTAACATCCAGTGTTGGTTGTTACATACACAGCACTTTGCCCCTCTTCTAAAGGACTTATAACATTGAACTGCAATTGTTTATTTATAAGTTTTATGCAAATGAGCCCCCAAGCTATAGGAATTGTGTCTTAGTTTCCTTTGTATTTGCTGTGATCAACCAATTTTGCTGTAGAAAATGCTATGTTGATTGTTGTTATTGTTGTTTAGTCACTAAGTTGTGTCCAACTCCTTGTGACCCCATGGACTAGCCCACCATTTCCCAGGCAAGAATACTGTAGTGGGGTGCCATTCCCTTCTCCAGGGATATTCGTGACTCAGGGATCAAACCTGCATCTCCTGCACTGTTTATTTTTTTGACACTGAGCCACCAGGGAAGCTCCACTATGTTGATGCTGCTGCTGCTGCTGCTGCTGCTAAGTTACTTCAGTTGTGTTTGACTCTGTGGGACCCCATAGATGGCAGCCCACCAGGCTCCCCTGTCTCTGGGATTCTCCAGGCAAGAACGCTGGAGTGGGTTGCCATTTCCTTTTCCAATGCATGAAAGTGAAAAGTGAAAGTGAAGTTGCTCAGTTGTGTCCAACTCTTAGTGACCCCGTGGACTGCAGCCTACCAGGCTCCTCCATCCATGGGATTTTCAAGGCAAGAGTACTGGAGTGGGTTGCCATTGCCTTCTCCACTACTATGTTGATAGATGGCACTAATATTCTAGGGTTGACTTTTAGCTGGGCCCTTAGGGCAGCTTAGCTGTCCTTTGTTCATTCCTATGTATCCTAAGATTTATTGATACTAGGATTCTTGAGTTCCTGAGCACTTCTGATTTCCTCCTAGCCTTTTCACTCCCAGCGGCTTACTCTTTGCCATCTTTCTAGGAATAATATAGTGGAATTCATCAAATTCACTTATTCACTCCTTATTATAGGGTTCATTCCAGCTTTGTTTACTTGTTCTTTCATGTTGCTTCATTTCAAAGCCCAGTCTTTTACTTTGTGCTGACATTCTCACAACTCAACTCTCACAGACCACTCAACTATCTTTTTCATCTGTTTTCCTCTCCATTTCCATCTTCAATAATACTTTCTTTCCTCATCCCCCAAACAAAATAAAAACATATCTTCATGATAAAAATGAAGATCAAATGAAAAACCAAACCATTCCTTTAACTGAACATCACCTTCAAAGTTCTTCCCTATATCCTTCCTTCTTTTCCGCACTGTTTCTCCAAAAACATAACCTGTATCTTTTGTCTTCACTTTGTCAGATTTTCCATTTTCTTCTGAAACTATTGAATCTGGCTTCTGTCTCTCCCATTCCCATGAAACTCTCTTAATCAGGTCAACATCAACCTTCCTATATCCAACATGCATCCCAAATGATATTTGATTCTGATGACTTTGAACTTCTTGCCCTAATTTCGATCAGCACTCACTTCTACTCATCTCTGAATGAATTAACAGAAAGAGAGACCATTGTCTCTATTTTTGTATTCTTTATTTGGTCCCCAAATGCTACAGCACTGAGGACTCTGTCTTTCTTACTCTTTATCTCATCTACTCTTAGGGCTTCAGTTTATCATCTGTCTGATCACTGACTCGATAGACGTTAGTTTGAGTGAACTCCAGGAGATGGTGATGGACAGAGAGGCCTGGCGTGCTGTGATTCATGGGGTCGCAAAGAGTCAGACACAACTGAGCGACTGAACTGAACTGAACTGAACTCTTAGGGCTTCAGTTTATCATCTGTCTGATAATGGCTCCCAAACTGGACTCTCTGGCCCAGACTTTTCTTCTTAGTCCTAGATCTACATTTCTATTTACTTTACTGAAATTCTACAATCAAAAATATGTCTTATTTTTCTCTAATGAAACTTAATAGATAGTAGTGGAAAATTTCAGATTAGTTTTGATTGATTCACAGTCTCCCTCTCTCCTGCTTCTCTTTGAGATCACATTTAAGTTTCAGGGCCATAAATAAGCATGGTGGGTTGGAGGAGGTGGTAGAGCTATCTGATCTATGCCTATTCTTGATGATGTCTGCTTTGCAGCCTCACTAATGTTGATTCTGGACTTCCCAGGTGGTGTTAGTGGTAAAGAACCTGCCTGCCAATGCAGGAGACATAAGAGATGAGTTTGATCCCTGGGTCAGGAAGATCCCCTGGAGGAAGGCATGGAAACCCCCTGCAGTATTCTTGCTTGGAGAATCTCATGGACAGAGGGCCCTGGTGGGCTACAGTCCATAGGGTCTCAAAGAATTGGATGCCGCTTAGAGCAGCACAATGTAGATTCTCCTGGGCACCTACTGAGATGGCTGTATTTCTATCTGGTCTCCAGTACTCATTCAGCAGATCGCTCTTTAGTCATATATGACATGGCCCTTTGTCATTTACCCAAAGTAGGCGTGAAAGTTTTCTGATTCTCCTTCATGCCAATATGGGGACATCGGAGATTGATGCCTTAATTTGTATTCTGCTAATACTAATCCAAATTGGTATAAGTCTTCAGATTTCACCCCTCTTAAATCCTCAATTTGTGTAATTTATTGCCCTGACTTCACCACTCTTCCCTCAGAGTGGTTTTAATGTAGGGTAGAGACAGGAGTCTCCTGGAGAAGGAAAAGGCAATTTACTCCAGTATTCTTGCCTGGAGAGTTGCATGGACAGAGGAGCCTGGTAGTCCATAGTCAATGGGGTCGCTAAGAGTCAGGCATGACTGAGTGACTATCACTCAGGGACAGGGGTCTACTTCTCAGAGTCCTATCTGAGTTTACAAAAATTAATCTTTTCTCTGATTCTTCTTCACAAGCCCAAGAAAATTTTACTTCGTCCCCAGTAGGTAGAGAAGATAGGCTGTCTGAGCTCAGATTTTTCTATGCTTATAATTTAAGATTTTATCTTTATGTCCTTCATACTGCTTTTGATCCTCAGAACTCAGGATTTCACTCTTTAAAAGCTTTTCCATCAACAGCTTTATTTGTACTGTGTATTTCAAAGTCTATTTCAAAATGAAAAGCTAATTCTTTTTTTTCTTTTGCATTTTTGCTATAACCATCCAGCTCTGAGTGGATTAGTATATAATACCCTCACTGGAACCTGAATGCAGGAAAGAAGCATGCTTACTATTTCAAAATATTATCCCACTCCTAAAATTACTGATTGTTTCAGGCTCCTGTGTTGTCAATAAGACCATCACCATTTGTCTTGTTTTATTGTTTCATTGACTCCTTTTGCTTGACTCCTCCATTTTTCCCCCCTCTTATTGGAAATGAAATGTGACAATTTTCTATGAAAATGTTGCTCTGGTTGTCCCTTTTCTCCAGATCATTTTCCCACTGGTTCGATAAAGCTCTCAGTATCTCTCACTTGACTACTGCAGCAGAATCTTAATAGGTATGGCATTTACTAATTTCTATTCACTCCAACCCAGCCTCCTGCTTACTGTCAGTGATGTTTCTATAACACAAAATTGACTGTTTCATTCCTGTATAAAAAGAATCTGTGTTGGACACACTAGATATTGAAAAAAATGCAAGTTTCTTATTTTGCCTTAAACATTCTTTCATAATATGCCTTCAGTGCACATATACACACCTACCTTTCTTTGTTCTTCATGTCACAGTTCTCTCACTACTGAACTTCACTCCAGAACACTGGGCTCCTTGATGCCTTAGTGCTTTGGGAAATAGTTATCTCTTCATTAGAAATGTCTTATTTTCTGTCTCTACACTCTGTCCCCTTATTTTTGTGAGAAATTCTTTTTAATTCCCCAGAATTCTAACCCATCTGACCTATCTAATTCTTCTATCATTGTACTTATACCCTATTTAAATGCCTGATCATTCTACTCTAAGTCTGAATAGGCTGTTAAGTTCATCAGGGCAGGTAGTTTTCCTGTCTTTTTGACTATTATGCTTCTAATACTGATTACAGTGTCTGCTCCAAGAGTATGTATTGAATGAATAAACACAGGCCCACCATGGTTTTATATCACTGTGTTTCTATTTCTCTCTGATCATTGTCTTGTATCTCTCTCTCTTTACCAATATGTCCTAATGAATTTATTATCCTTATCATTTCCATAGTATTTATCCTACTTGGCCACTCATTCTTTCTGAGGAATTCCCTTCCTTTAACTTCCATAACCTCATACAGTTCTCTTCTTTTCGTTTTCGGCTGCTGCTTGTTTCGCTGCTGTGAAGGTTTTTCCCTCTGTAAAAGTTCCCCTCCTCTTCCCCCTCCTTCTTCTAAATTTGAACAGTCAGTGGGCTAAACCCTCTTCCATTCTCCATCTTTCTACATTTTTGGTGAATTCATCCTCACTCCTGACTTCATTTCTCAGTGATATATAGATTTATTTACATTAATCATATACATTAACGTAAAGTCCTGGCAAAGACCTTTCCTTTGAAACTTAGATCTATATATCCTGCCCATATATTATTTTCATGCGTTTTCTCACATGTATCCTCAAACATAAACTATTATTGCTTTAACTGTGTCCCCATCAAATTCATATGTTAAAGCCCTAACCCCCTATGTTTTAGAAGGTGATTGTATTTGGAGATAGGATCTTTAAGGAGGCAGTTAAGTTAAAATGATATCATTAGGGTGGGCCTTAACTCAATATGACTGCGCGGGCGCAGGAGGGCCTAGAGGAGCTATCCCACATTGAAGGTCAGGAAGGGTGGCGGTGAGGAGATACCCCTCATCCAAGGTAAGGAGCAATGGCTGGGCTTTGCTGGAGCAGCTGTGAAGAGATACCCCACGCCCAAGGTAAGAGAAACCCAAGTAAGACGGTAAGTGTTGCAAGAGGGCATCAGAGGGCAAACACACTGAAACCATACTCACAGAAAACTAGTAAATCTAATCACACTAGGACCACAGCCTTGTCTAACTCAATGAAACTAAGCCATGCCCGTGGGGCAACCCAAGACGGGTGGGTCATGGTGGAGAGATCTGACAGACGGTGGTCCACTGGAGAAGGGAATGGCAAACCACTTCAGTATTCTTGCCTTGAGAACCCCATGAACAGTATGAAAAGGCAAAATGATAGGATACTGAAAGAGAAACTCCCCAGGTCAGTAGGTGCCCAATATGCTACTGGAGATCAGTGGAGAAATAACTCCAGAAAGAATGAAGGGATGGAGCCAAAGCAAAAACAATACCAGCTGTGGATGTGACTGGTGATAGAAGTAAGGTCCAATGCTGTAAACAGCAATATTGCATAGGAACCTGGAATGTCAGGTCCATGAATCAAGGCAAATTGGAAGTGGTCAAACAAGAGATGGCAAGAGTGAATGTCAACATTCTAGGAATCAACGAACTGAAATGGACTGGAATGGGTGAATTTATCTCAGATGACCATTATATCTACTACTGCGGGCAAGAATCCCTCAGAAGAAATGAAGTGGCCATCATGGTCAACAAGAGAGTCCGAAATGCAGTACTTGGATGCAATCTCAAAAACGACAGAATGATCTCTGTTCGTTTCCAAGGCAAACCATTCAATATCACAGTAATTCAAGTCTATGCCCCAACCAGTAATGCTAAAGAAGCTGAAGTTGAACGGTTCTATGAAGACCAACAAGACCTTTTAGAACTAACACCCAAAAAAGATGTCCTTTTCATTATAGGGGACTGGAATGCAAAAGCAGGAAGTCAAGAAACACCTGGAGTAACAGGCAAATTTGGCCTTGGAATACGGAATGAAGCAGGGCAAAGACTGATAGAGGTTGCCAAGAAAATGCACTGGTCATAACAAGCACCCTCTTCCAACAACAGAAGAGAAGACTCTATATATGGACATCACCAGATGGTCAACACCAAAATCAGATAGATTATATTCTTTGCAGCCAAAGATGGAGAAGCTCTATACAGTCAGCAAAAACAAGACCAGGAGCTGACTGTGGCTCAGACCATGAACTCCTTATTGCCAAATTCAGACTTAAATTGAATAAAGTAGGGAAAACCACTAGACCATTCAGGTATGACCTAAATCAAATCCTTTATGATTATACAGTGGAAGTGAGAAATAGGTTTAAGGGCCTAGATCTGATAGACAGAGTGCCTGATGAACTATGGATTGAGGTTCATGACATTGTACAGGAGACAGGGATCAAGTCCATTCCCATAGAAAAGAAATGCAAAAAAGCAAAATGGCTGTCTGGGGAGGCCTTACAAATAGCTGTGAAAAGAAGAGAAGTGAAAAGCAAAGAAGAAAAGGAAAGATATAAGCATCTGAATGCAGAGTTCCAAAGAATAGCAAGAAGAGACAAGAAAGCCTTCTTCAGCGATCAATGCAAAGAAATAGAGGAAAACAACAGAATGGGAAAGACTAGGGATCTCTTCAAGAAAATCAGAGATACCAAAGGAACATTTCATGCAAAGATGAGCTCGATAAAGGACAGAAATGGTATGGACCTAACAGAAGCAGAAGATATTAAGAAGAGGTGGCAAGAATACACAGAAGAACTGTACACAAAAGATCTTCACAACCCAGATAATCACGATGGTGTGATCACTGACCTAGAGCCAGACATCCTGGAATGTGAAGTCAAGTGGGCCTTAGAAAGCATCACTACGAACAAAGCTAGTGGAGGTGGTGGAATTCCAGTTGAGCTATTCCAAATCCTGAAAGATGATGCTGTGAAAGTGCTGCCCTCAATATGCCAGCAAATTTGGAAAACTCAGCAGTGGCCACAGGACTGGAAAAGGTCAATTTTCATTCCAATCCCAAAGAAAGGCAATGCCAAAGAATGCTCAAACTACCGCACAATTGCACTCATCTCACATGCTAGTAAAGTAATGCTCAAAAGTCTCCAAGCCAGGCTTCAGCAATACGTGAACCGTGAACTTCCTGATGTTCAAGCTGGTTTTAGAAAAGGCAGAGGAACCACAGATCAAATTGCCAACATCCGCTGGATCATGGAAAAAGCAAGAGAGTTCCAGAAAAGCATCTATTTCTGCTTTATTGACTATGCCAAAGCCTTTGACTGTGTGGATCACAATAAACTGTGGAAAATTCTGAAAGAGATGGGAATACCAGACCACCTGACCTGCCTCTTGAGAAATTTGTATGCATGTCAGAAAGCAACAGTTAGAACTGGACATGGAACAACAGACTGATTCCAAATAGGAAAAGGAGTTCGTCAAGGCTGTATATTGTCACCCTGTTTATTTAACTTATATGCAGAGTACATCATAAGAAACGCTGGACTGGAAGAAACACAAGCTGGAATCAAGATTGCCGGGAGAAATATCAATAACCTCAGATATGCAGATGACACCACCCTTATGGCAGAATATGAAGAGGAACTCAAAAGCCTCTTGATGAAAGCAAAAGTGGAGAGTGAAAAAGTTGGCTTAAAGCTCAACATTCAGAAAACAAAGATCATGGCATCTGGTCCCACCACTTCATGGGAAATAGATGGGGAAACAGTGGAAACGGTGGCAGACTTTATTTTTCTGGGCTCCAAAATCACTACAGATGGTGACTAGAGCCATGAAATTAAAAGACACTTACTCCGTGGAAGGAAAGTTATGACCAACCTAGATAGCATATTCAAAAGCAGAGACATTACTTTGCCAACAAAAGTTCGTCTAGTCAAGGCTATGGTTTTTCCTGTGGTCATGTATGGATGTGAGAGTTGGACTGTGAAGAAGGCTGAGTGCCGAAGAATTGATGGTTTTGAACTGTGGTGTTGGAGAAGACTCTTGAGAGTCCCTTGGACTGCAAGGAGATCCAACCAGTCCATTCTGAAGGAGATCAGCCTGGGATTACTTTGGAAGGAATGATGCTAAAGCTGAAACTCCAGTACTTTGGCCACCTCATGCAAAGAGTTGACTCATTTGAAAAAACTCTGATGCTGGGAGGGATTGGGGGCAGGAGGAAAAGGGGATGACAGAGGTTGAGATGTCTGGATGGCATCACTGACTCGATGGACGTGAGTCTGAGTTAACTCTGTGAGTTGGTGATGGACAGGGAGGCCTGGCATACTGTGATTCATGGGGTCACAAAGAGTCGGACACGACTGAGCGACTGATCTGATCTAACTCAATATGACTGGTGTCCTTATAAGAGGCGATGAGAACATAGATGCACAGACTGAGGAAAATCATGTGAAGACACAGTTAGAGGGTGACAATTTGTAAGCCAAGGCAAGAGTCCTCAAAAGAATCCAAACCTGCCAATATTTTGTCCTTGGAATTCTAGACTTCAGATCTATAAGAGAACTAACTTCTGTAAGACATTCAGTTTGTGGTATTTCATTTCACAGCACTAGCATATTAGTTTGTTGTTGTATAGTCACTAAATCACGTCCAACTCCTTGAAACCCCATAGACTAGCCCTCCAGGCTTCTCTCTCCATGAGATTTCCCAGGCAAGAATACTGGAGTGGGTTGCCATTTCCTTCTCCAGGGGATCTTCCTGACCCAGGGATCGAACCTGAATCTCCTGCATTGGCAAGCGAGTTCTGCACTGCTGAGCCACCAGGGAAGCCCAGCATACTAATACACATGCCCAAATATTGAATTCATTTATTTTACTCCAAACCAAATCTTCTTATCTTCCTTAATTTCAGTGGATGGCACCATTGGGCACCCAGCTTTAGTAATCTGATTAAACATAGTAATTAATGTAGATTTACTCATATTCAACTTTTAGCTGTATCTTCATCATAAATATCTCTTTATCTCTAACCACTGCATCTCAATTTTAAGCAATTATCATCTATCACTGATATCGTAGCTATAGCTTCCTAAGTTTTCTTCCACTATTTTGCTCTTATAAAACATTCTTTGTATTGGAGATTGTCTCACTTCAAATGAAAATTTAAACATGTTACTCTCTTACTTAAAACTCTTTATAACATCCAATTAGATTAATAGCTAAAATTCTCGAGGGCCTGACTATCTCTCCAGGTTAATTTTGCATATTTTTCTTTTCAATTCCCTTCATTTCTCAAGTGTATCTTTCTCAGGACTTTTGCACATGCAGGTTTTTTTGCTGTATGGAATTATCTTTCCTTCTCTTTCCTTTTCCCATGCTTATGCCACAGCTTTTTGATAAAAGTAATTTAGCTAGTATTTTTATGAGCTTTATTATGTGCCAGGTAGTATCCTAAGCACTTTGCAATATTAACTTATTTGTCTCATCATAAACCTACAAAGGATGTTCTATTATTATCTCTATTTCATCAGTTAAGAAATTGGGGTGCAGAGCAGTGAGAGAAGTTAAGTGACTCATTCAGAGTTACAAAGCTAGAAGTAGTGGAACTTGGATTTCAACTTGGGGGAATATCATCTAAAGGTTAGATCATTATTAGGAAAAAATATTTTAATTCTCAAAATTAGGTCAAAGTAGTCAGTATGTGTGCTAAGTCTCATCACAGTTGTAATGGGTTATTAATAAGTTGTAAAAATGAATATGTTGTTGAATGCAATCTCCATGAGATCAGGGACAATATCTACCTTGGTAGCCGTTGTATCTTTAAGTACTTTGTATGCTGTTGTGATAAAGATGACCATAAGTATTTGTTAAATGAAGAAACTGGGAGTGTTCTTAGAATAGGAACACTGACAGTGTCACTTTGGCTCTCAACAGAGACCTGGCCTATGGAAGATATTCAATAAACCCACATTTGATTAATTATCAACTAGCTAGTGGTAGGGAGAAGGCAATGGCACCCCACTCCAGTACTCTTGCCTGGAAAATCCCATGGACGGTGGAGCCTGGTGGGCTGCAGTCCATGGGGTCGCGCTACAAGTCAGGCAGGACTGAGCGACTTCACTTTCACTTTTCACTTTCATGCACTGGGGAAGGAAATGGCAATCCGCTCCAGTGTTCTTGCCTGGAGAATCCCAGGGATGGAGGAGCCTGGTAGGCTGCAGTCCATGGGGTCGCACAGAGTCAGACACGACTGAAGCGACTTAGCAGCAGCAGCTAGTGATAGAGCTGCGCTAAAATGTAATTCTATGTTATGCTGTCAACCCCAAAAAAGTAGGAAAACATTTACTCTGATAAAGGGATTATGAGGCAAGGGGTGGCTATGGGTGAGGCATAGTGAGGTTTTAGAGGGCGACTGTCTGAGCTATTTATCCCTTTTTTATTTTCCAAATGAATTTCCCATTTTAATTTGTTATAATGCATTACATTTGAAAATCTTGAGGCATGTATTGAAAACCTCTGTCTCTGTGCTTTTCTGATTCTCTCTCTCATTTATAATAGTCCCTAGTTTGTGTCTTTTTTTTCTAGCTCTTGTTTTCTTCAAGTTTTAGTATTTTACATTTTTATGAAGTATAAATATTATGTGGTCAGGGGCTGTCTTGGAATCTTTTATTTGTTATCTCTTAAAAGTTTCGGAC
The DNA here is from genome assembly GCF_029378745.1 of Bos indicus. Taxonomy (NCBI): domain Eukaryota; kingdom Metazoa; phylum Chordata; class Mammalia; order Artiodactyla; family Bovidae; genus Bos; species Bos indicus. Next base: position 42,010,312 of record NC_091762.1, on the reverse strand, counting down.
TTTTGTCAGGGATGACGGCTTTGTAAACCATGGTTGTTTTAGTACAGAACTTAAAGGAATGGCAATGCTGCTTCTGGTTAGTATTTCATTTCTTTCTCCTGCACCTATCTCATCTTTCCCAAACAATTAAGAAATGGCCCAGAGGTCCTATTCATATATCTTCTCCATCCAAACAGGAAAGAGAAACAGCAAGGAATAGCTAGAGTGGTTCCACAACTCTGCACTTAATGACTGCCTGTAAGAAACATTCAATATGTAAAGACTTTTAAAGTTTATGGTAGAAAAGTTCAAAATCTTCTTTTAATTAGCACACGTATATTTAGAATAATGAATTTAGAGGATTTTGGCATGGTTAAAGTTTTTATTTCTTAAAGGAGATTTATCATTTTTAGTATGTTATTCAAATCATTTTACCTGTGCTCTGCAATGATAGAAGCCACTGCAATGAGAAGCCCGAGCACCTTAACTAGAGAGCAGCTCTTGCTCCCCACAACTAGAGAAAAGCCCGCACGGCAACAAAGACCCAGCACAGCCAAAAGTAAATAATAAAATAAACAAAATCGTAAAAAATACTTACTGTTTTCTCTCTCCATTGCCGGGTTAATACTAATAATCGGAAAGACCCTTAAGCTATCTTATTAGAAGGATTTAAATAAGACCATTTAAATACTTTCAGTTCTATTCTACCTGGGTAACCTTAGGATTATGATAGCTTCCTTTTTTTGGATCATAAGAGAAAGAATGCTGTGGCTTTATCTTCCAAAGTTCAGGTTTAGTAGTCATTTTGTTTCTCATAGTCAACTAATAAGCTACATTCTGGTGTCTTAATTCTTTTAAAAATTATTTTTAGTTGGAGGATAATTGCTTTATAATGTCCTATTGGCTTCTGCTGTACAGCAATGTGAATCAGCCATAAATATACATATATACTCTCCTTCTTGAATCTCCCTCCTACCCTACTCCCATTCCACCCCTAAGCCATCACAGACACCAGGCTGAGCTCCCTGGGTTATTTAGCAACTTTCACTAGCTATCTATTTTACACACAGTAATGTATATGTTTCAATGCTACTCTTTCAATTCATCCCACCCTCTCCTCCCCACACTGTGCCCACAAGCCCATTCTCTACATCTGGCTCTCTATTCCTGCCCTGCAAATAGGTTCATCTTACTTCTTAATCCATTTAATTGGCTTGATAATCCCAGAGACTAACAAAAATTATAGGAATTTTAAAGCAGAGAGCTAGTTTTAGAAGTAGACAGCCAAAGTATCGTGCTTCTTGATTTCAGTCAGGTTTCTCTTGGCTCTGTTGTTTGTTTAATTTTTGTGGTTAAGGTTTTTACTTTGACAATCTGTTGAAGACTATGGGACTTCTCCCTAAGCACACACACACACAGACACAACATACTCCTGTATATTTCATTTTGTATACAATTTCAAAGGGATATTAAGACCTTGAAGCTCATTCACAGATTTGAGAATTAATAACTTCTTTCTGGCAGTGGTTCTTACCCAAACGTCTAAGTGACACTCAAGATTTGATTGGAAATGACCCACAGGTGTTCATCCTCTTTAGTCTACAGTCCTTGGAGGTGATTTTCCATAGTGATTGAAAGGTTAAGCACAGTTGAGTGGATTCTTTCCTTTAGTCTTTTACTCACGTGTAGCTGGAGTAGGAAGAGCATCTTCTGTCTTTCTGTGGTCAGAATCTGTCCCTTTTTAACTGGAGTCTGGGAAAGATAGGGATTGTTCCATTCTCATTGTGAATTTGTCATTGCACATACAGTTTTCAGCTGTCTTTTGTTCTCTTCCTCTGACTTTTAACTGGTAGGGTTGTTCTGTGTGTACTCTTTCTACTTTTCCTACACACATTTATAACCATAAATAATGCTATCAGATATAGTGCTTTTACTATGACAGTCATTATTCTGGCTGGCAGACACACACACACACACACAACACATAATTTGATCTTCTCAACAGCCCTTTGAGGTAGATACTGTCATTGTCTACAAATTACTTGTATGAAAAAATGAGTAGAGAGTTTATTGCGTATAGAATTCTAGGTTTTCCCTACCAGCACTTTAAAGATGTTGCTTCACTCTCTTCTTACATGCATTGATTCTGATGAGAACTCTTATGTAATTCTTAGGTCTATTCCTCCATATGTCACATACCCCTTTTCTCTAGTTTCTTTTAAGAATTTCTCTTTATCACCACTTTTCAGCAATTTGATTATGATATCCCTTGGTACAATATTCCTCTGATTTCTTGTCCTTGTGCTCTGGTTTCTTTCTTGAGCTTCTTGGATATGTGGGTGAATATTGTTCTTAAAGTTTGGAAAAATCTTGGCCATTATTATTTTGGTTCTCCTCCTCTCTCTCCTAGTAATGTGAGAGAGAGACTCCAAGCGATGTCACATAGCTCTCTGATGCTCTTTTCATAAAAAACCAAAAACAAAACCTCCCCTTTTGTGCTTAATTTTGGATAGTTTCTATTGCTTAACCTTAAAGTTCGGTCATCTTTTCTTCCACTATGTCTAACCTTCCACTAATTCGGGCTAGTATATTTTTCATTTCATATGGGTGGTTTTCATCTCTAGAAGTGGTATATAGATCTTTTAAAAATATCTTCTGTATCTCTAACTTTTCAAACACATTGAATATAGTTATAAGAGATGTTTCAATATCCTCATCTGCTAATTCTAGCTTCTGTGTCAATTCTAGATTTGTTATTCTCATTGTGGATTGTGTTTTCCTGTCTCTTAACATGCATGGTATTTTTTTTTTTTTATTAGCTTCCAGACATTATGAGTTTTATCCTTTCTGGCGCTGGATAATTTTGCATTTCTATAAATCTTTTTCAGCTTTGTTTTTAAGTATCTGGGAGTAGTTTCTTTTCATTTGGATATGGGAAATTATAAAAATGATTTATCAGGTAAATCTGGCTCACTGCTAAGTCTAGAATTAATTATTCTTCACTAAAGAGGCAACAACTTCCTGGGTACTCTTTCCACTGTCCTGTCAATTAAGAGATTTTACAGTCTTGCGGATCAGAGCCCACACTGGTCTTAGCCCTATGTGAGTGCTTCGTATATGCCCTCTAATCATTTCTATGGTTTTTCCTAGCCATGGATAATCTTCTCACATATTTGCACTGAACAGTGCTCTGCTGAATGCTTGTGGGGATAGGGTGAGGTGGTAGAATATGATCCTCTGCAGATCTTCAGGGTCTTCTCCATGTGCAGCTCTGTCCTCTCTTGTGCTTTGTCCTATAAAATCTGGCTGCCTAATCTCCTAGGAATCTCATCTATGTCTCTTTACCTCATGGAGTCATCTTAGTTCCTCTCTGTTACAGACTGAAATTTCTTTCAAGTCAGTAATCTGTGGCTCACCTCATTTGTGTCTTTTCTTGATTTTTTTTCAAACTATTTTAGGAGGGAGGGTAAAGGATAAATCTGATCACTGTCACTCCATCTTGGCTGGATGTAAATGAACTGGATGTTATTTTTGCTTTTTAATTAAAAATGTTACATATGTATTTTTCTGCTATGTAGATTCTTTTGAAATTGCCTTTTCTACTCAATAATACAATGGCACCCCACTCCAGCACTCTTGCCTGGAAAATCCCATGGATGGAGGAGCCTGGTAGGCTGCAGTCCATGGAGTCTCTGGGAGTTGGACACGACTGAGAGACTTCACTTTCACTTTTCACTTTTCTGCATTGGAGAAGGAAATGGCAACCCACTCCAGGGTTCTTGCCTGGAGAATCCCAGGGATGGGGGAGCCTGGTGGGCTGCCGTCTATGGGGTCGCACAGAGTCGGACACGACTGAAGTGACTTAGCAGCAGCAGCAGCACTCAATAATACATGTCAAGGTATAACTCTGCTGATTCACGTAGAATTAGCATACTCTTTCTAACAGTTGTTTAGTAGAAATATCATGATAATATTTATTTCCTTATTAGTGATTAGCATCACTTTAGAATCAGTTAGAGTTAGTATAGTTAGGCAAGTCAAATCTCTAAGTAGTTAGTGTTTCTCACCTGTAAAATGTTGGTAAAAATAGCAGGGTTTTTATCAGGATTATATAATGTGTGTCATGTTTTTCACATGGAGCAAGGTATGCAAATAGGCACTTAGTAAGTCTTAAATTATTTTAAGTTTTCTTTCTCTTCTTTTTCCTATTATGTTTTCATTCCTCTCCTCTTTTTTTCTTCTTTATCTTGCCTTTTTGAATTCATTAAGTCAGGTTATCTGATTTGTTTTAAAAATCAAGTAAGTACCAGTAAGTCAGGTAGTAGTCATTTTATGAGCATTTTATAAGATAAGCAGGAAAGAAAATCCAAATGAGGATAAACGGTTACTTTAATTGAACTTTTTAGTTTTTATAAAGTTCTGTCCTTCTAAGACTCAACTTTTGTCCTAGTAGCAGAAAAATGTGAGGAAGACCCAGGGGAAAGGCCACAAATAATAGATCAAAGCAGTTTAGTTCCTTGGGGAGGTGGAAAAGCAGGACACTAAATCATATTGCCAAGCTGAGCAGAGACTGCCTTTCTCTGCCTAATTTGCTCCTAGAGGAGCTAATTCTTTTTACATGTGGAAACCAAAGCTCCATAGATAAACACTGTGCTCTTTTGCCCCTCCCCCCTTTTTTTCTTAGGCTTCATTAAAATTTTCTTATATCAGATCAAAGGGGTAAGTTATATATTGAATTATGCAGTTGCAATAACTTTCTACATAGTTTCTTTACTGTCTGCATTTTCCTCCTCTCATTCATTCCTTGTTTTGTTGCTAGACTCATCTTCTTTAAGTGAACCTCACAGACACGGATGGCTCCCCATTGACTCCGGGATTGAACACAAAATTCTCAACTGTCTTTAAGATTCTCCATGATGTGATCTATAAGACTTCTTACCATATTTATGTACTAGTGCTATCCTTTCTGTAATCTGCATTTCAACTAAATTAGACTGCTAATGCATAGCTTCCCAGGTGGCTAAGTAGGAAAGAATCCACCTGCAATGCAGGAGGTGCAAGAGATGTGGATTCAATTCTTGGTTTGGGAAGATCCCCTGGAGTAGGAAATGGCAACCCACTCCAGTATTCTTGCCTGGAAAATTCCATGGATATAGGAGCCTGGAAGGCTACAGTCCATGGAGCACAAAAGAGTTGAACATGACTGGCATGTTGAGCACATGAACATGTAGCTGTTGCATATAGTTGCAAAGTCTATGTGCCCCACAAAAGCATAGGGACAAGCCTACACTCTTGCCTAGCTGAGCAAATGCCCAGGTGGATGTTTCTTTTTCTAATTTGCACAAAAATGAGATAAGCCAGGCACACATGTCTTTGCTCATGCTTATTATTTTCTATAGATCCCTTACCTCTTTTTTGCCCAGTGAATTCCTTTTCATCTATTCCACTGAAGCTTTTCAAGCATTAATAGTGAACTCCCACTATTCTTCATGTTTTTAACCTTTTCTGTGATAATTTATTTATTGACCTTCCCTTTTAAGTCTCTCTTTACTTGTTTTTTTATATCATGTCACTTTATTTTTCTTCTCAATATCTAGCCTATATCTAGTCTCTCTAGATGAGTCATATTTGGACTTTTCCTGGGTTCTTTCCACCCTACCTTATAGCCTGATTCTTAAATTTATTATTTCTTAAATTCTCAGTCTTTGTCTTTTTCTGATACTAGTCTAATTGGTTCTGCCTGGTTGAGCTCATTTTTCAGCATGGCTTCAGCTCATATATATATGTCTTGGCTCTAAAATCTAAGTTAACAATTCTGACATATAGACTTATGTCTCCATCTGCTTACTCAGACATCTCTTCTCAACAAGCATATCCTAAATCAATATAACTAAAATAGTAGGATGTTGCTGTTGTTTAGTCACTAAGTCATGTCCAACTCTTGTGACCCAGTGGACTGTAACCCTCCACTCTCCTCTGTCCATGGGATTTCCCAGGCAAGAATACTGGAGTGGGTTGCCATTTCCTTCTCCAGGGGATCTTCCTGACCCAGGGGTTGAACCCACATCTCTCTCTTCAAATCATTTTCCATCCATATTCCCTGTTTCAGGCCCTGGTAATATGATATGCCAGATTCCCTAGTTATTGTCAGGTTATCTTGTCCCTCCACTCTACACCTGACGGCCAACAAGCATCAAGGCAATTCTACCTCTGAGTGTTTCTCTTAATTCTTTTCTCTTTTTTGTTCCAATGGTTATTTCCTTAGTTCTAACATCATCATCTAGACCATTGAAAAACAATTGTAACTATCATACATTTCTTGTGCTTCTTGATGCTTCATTCCAGATTCCACATTGCCACATTGCTAGTTGTCTTTCTAGAACATTATTCTATTATATCATCATCCTATATCCTAGCATCTGATCAGGAACACGAAACTGACTAGTTGAGTGCCCACTCTCCTAAACACAGTGCTAGACATTTCACATCTATTTGTTATACCATGTAAAGGGCACAATGATTCTGACATGAAGATCCTTTTACGTTGTAGATCAGGAAAGCGAGGTTCAGAAAAGTTAAATAGTTTTCTCACACAGTACTCACAAAGTAGTATTTCAAAGACAGGTTACTCATATTACAAAGCCCTCTTCCTCTAAATGTTACTAATACTTAAGAGTTCTGAACGTCAGTCCTAATATTTCATATTCTGAATGGCCTTAGCAAATCACTTAAGTTATGACAATATAAAACTCAGAGGGATTTTTTTTTTTTCTTGAGGAAAAATGAAACATGCTTGTAAGTAAATGCCTCACAAGTGTAAATTATTCTTACAAATCCTTCAAGGCCCTGATGATATCTATTTTCTAAAGTTTTCTTGATTCACTAAATTGAATTCATTCCTATTTCCTCAGTGTATTCATTGCACTTGGTGTGTATCTCAGAGTTTACTGTATTTATTTTTATGTTTTTTCTTCATATACTGACACTGAGTCTTTTGAAGATGAAGTCATTGCAATATATACAGCACTTAAGAAAGTGCTTGACACAGTAAAATGAACGCCATCTGCCCTCCAAATAAATAAATAAAAACCTTGTATTAAAATTTATGCATTGGCATGAAAGATAGCAAAATCAGAAAACTATCTTGATTACCTGAAAAATTAGTAAAGGAAAATAAGTCAATAAACAGAAGATCATATTTGCAGTTCAAATATAAAGCATTTACAATGTTTCTATTGCAGACATCTTAACTTGTTCAATAAGAAACCATTTATTAAGCACAATTAAGAAAAAGGCTCTTCCCTTCTTAATCTAAGCCTAAAGTAGAAATAGAGCTTCCCCAATGGGGTGGCTCAGTGGTAAAGAATCTGCATGCAAAGAAGGAGATGCAGAAAATGTGGATTCGATTCATGGATCGGAAAGATCCCCTAGGGGAGGGTGTGGCAACCCACCCTAGTATTTTTGCCTGGAAAATCCCATGGATTTTTGCCAGAACAGCCTGGCATCCATAGAGTTGGTCATGAGTGAAGCGACTTAACACACACAATAGAAATAATGTGCTCTTGGTTCCCAGATCATTAAAGGTCCATGATTACAAGTATGGAAATCTAGGGTATTTTCAATACTTCAATAACTTTTTGAAATTGTTGAGTTCCCTGGATTAGAATAACTGGCAAATAAAACTTTTTTTTTTTTTGCTCTGGGCCAAAAATAAAGAAGCACATTTTGAAGTTAAGAAGTAATGAATGGCAACATCATGGAAATTATTGGACCAAAAGCCTCTTGATGAAAGTGAAAGTAGAGAGTGCAAAAGTTGGTTTAAAGTTCAACATTCAGAAAATAAAGATCATGGCATCTGGTCCCATCACTTCATGGGAAATAGATGGGTAAACAGTGGAAACAGTGGCAGACTTTACTTTTTGGGGCTCCAAAATCACTGCAGATGGTGACTGCAGCCATGAAATTAAAAGACGCTTACTCCTTGGAAAAGTTATGACCAACCTAGATAGCATATTGAAAAGCAGAGACATTACTTTGCCAACAAAGGTCTGTCTAGTCAAGGCTATGGTTTTCCCAGTGGTCATGTATGGATATGAGAGTTGGACTGTGAAGAAAGCTGAGCACCGAAGAATTAATGCCTTTGAATTGTGGTGTTGGAGAAGACTCTTGATTGTCCCTTGGACTGCAAGGAGATCCAACCAGTCCATTCTAAAGGAGATAAGCCCTGGGATTTCTTTGGAAGGAATGATGCTAAAGCTGAAACTCCAGTACTTTGGCCACCTCATGTGAAGAGTTGACTTGTTGGAAAAGACTCTGATGCTGGGAGGGATTGGGGGCAGGAGGAGAAAGGGACGACAGAGGATGAGATGGCTGGATGGCATCACTGACTTGATGGACGTGAGTCTGAGTGAACTCCGAGAGTTGTTGATGGACAGGGAGGCCTGGCATGCTGTGATTCATGGGGTTGCAAAGAGTTGGACATGACTGAGTGATTGAACTGAACTGAATGTATCAAATACTGTGACTAGACCTACTAGTCAGATGGTCACTATAATGAAATGAACTTGTCCTTTGGATGATCAACTTTGGATAAAATGCTGAGTGATGGTCAAAATTGGTAACTACTAGCACTGAAAAATGCTTATTGTCTGGATTTAATTCATTATTATTAGTAAAACTTATGCAGTATTGTAAATAATATTATGAACTCAAGAGTATAAGAAAATTTTGAAAGAGTGTAAGAAAAGTCAAGTGGGCCTTAGGAAGCATTAGTATGAACAAAGTCAGAGGAGGTGATCGAATTCCAGTTGAGCTATTTCAAATCCTAAAATATGATGCCATGAAAGTGCTACATTCAATATGCCAGTAAATTTGGAAAACTCAACAGTGGCCACAGGACTGGAAAAGGTCAGTTTTCATTCCAATCCCAAAGAAAGGAAATGCTAAAGAATGTTCAAACTACCACGCAATTACACTCATCTACAACACTAGCAAAGTAATGCTCAAAATTCTCCAAGCCAGGCTTCAACAGTATGCAAACTGTGAACTTCCCAATGTTCAAGCTGGATTTAGGAAAGCCAGAGGAGCCAGAGATCAAATTATCAACATCCATTGGACTATCAAAAAAGCAAGAGAGTTCCAGAAAAACATCTATTTCTGCTTATTGACTATGCCAAAGCCTTTGACTGTGTGGATCACAACAAACTGGTGTAAAATTCTTAAAGAGATGAGCATGCCAAACCACCTTACCTGCCTCCTGAGAAATCTGTATGGAGGTCAAGAAGCAACAGTTAGGACTGGACGTGGGTTAACAGACTGGTTCCAAATCGGGAAAGGAGTATGTCAAGGCTGTATATTGTCACCCTGCTTATTTAACTTATATGCAGAGTATATCATGCAGAATACCAGGCTGAATGAAGCACAAGCTGGAATCAAGATTGCCAATAACCTCAGATATGAGGATGACAGCACCCATATGGCAGAAAGCAAAGAAGAACTAAAGAGCCTCTTGAAGAAAGTGAAAGAGGAGAATGAAAAAGTTGGCTTAAAACTCAACATTCAGAAAACTAAGATCATGGTATCTAGTTCTATCACTTCATGGCAAATAGATGGGAAACCATGGAAACATTGAGAAATTTTATTTTTGGGGGCTCCAAAATCAATGCAGATGGTCCATGGGGTCACAAAGAGTAGGACATGGCTGAATGACTGAACTAACTAACAATACCATCTAAAAACATTGTTTCGAATGAATTAAACTAAGTGCTGCTAGATCCATCTATGGAAAAAAACAGACAAACCTTTTGACCAACCCAATATTTAGCTTTTCTGTCATCTGAGCTAAGTGGTTTGTGTAGAATGATGTGTAGGATGACTATACATTTCAATAATATCAAATATGGAGTGTGTTAGCTATGAAATATCTAATATATGTAAGGTGACATAGAATGTTTAAGTACCTATTATTTTTCAAGAACAGTAATATTCCTGTCATAGGACCAGAGGCTTTTTTTTTTTTTTTTTTTTAAGCAAAGTTATCTCTATTAAAACAGGAGAGAGAAAACAAAATGGTTACTAGAAGGAATAGCAGGGGCTGAGGCGAGATAAATTAGGAGTTTCGGATTAACACGTACCCACTATTAAAACAGATCAACAATAAGGACGTCTGAATAGCACAGGGAACTATATTCAGTGTCTTGTAATAACCTATAATGGAAAAGAATTTGCAAAAGAATATATGCAGGTGTACTTTGTTGTATATTTGAAGCTAACACAACATTGTAAATTAACTATACTTCAATTTCAATTGAAAACATGGTTCAAAAGCCAAGAGGGTAATGTCTTTTATAGATTCAATACCTCTTAAAACTGTTGTCAACTGATTTTTGAAATTTCCAAAATAAATGTTTAAACTTTGTTTTTGCAGAGGTATTTTTATTCTGCCTCATCTGATACCTATACAAATTCATTCATATGTATAACCCAGAAGGGGGTGAGGTGGGCACTCTCTACTTAAACCTTATGCATGGTTCAGAAGAAATGAGCAGCTCCCTCCTTCTTCCTGATTCTCTAAAGGACTGAAAGTAATTTGTTCTGTATAGGAGTCAACTTCACTGACAGGGCAGTTAACTGGATTTTTCACAGCAAGGATAACTGGTCAGAGCTTTATATCTACTTATTTACTTTAATTTCCTTTTTAAGATATTAGATTCACTTTAATAAACGAGATGAAATAGAAAAGTATATAAAAGGAAATGAAACACCATTTCCTTTTGTACATGTTGTATAAATTTTCAGTATCTTCTTGCTTCCCTAGGGAATTGAGTCCCCAGATACTATAAGAGAATATAGATTGGGTTTGTAAACTGAAAGATCTATGGAAATAAGTTTGACTGTAGTTTGTGAGTTTAAGTTAGTTGTGAATTTTCTAAGCTAGAATCAACCATTTTTATTTTTTACAAAAACAACATAAACACATATTTGAAGTTTTATTTACATGCCATACTTTAGATAGGTTTGATGGAAGTGGTGAAATTCCTATGTAAAAACTAGGGTTTGTAATTAAAATAGAAAAAAATTAAAACAACAAAAAACAAGATATACACCCTTATTAACTTTCTCAGCCAGATGCTGCTTGAAATTTCAGGAGGATGTCTTCAGGATACTTTTATACATTGCTGAAAGAAAGTACTGTAACTAATATAGGTACAAAAGAGAAACAGTTATTCTTAGATGTGATTTATTTGCTGGAGCTGAACTGGGTAAGGATTCAGACTTGATTCATTTAATTATGGTTCCCATCAGTGTCCTAACCAGCATATTGCTTTTTTGGCTGCTCAAGAGAACTGAAATAAGATTGGCCTGTATGCAAGAAAGACCTCAAAGAAAGAAAGGGAAGGTTATTGGCTTTAAAAACTACTGACAGGGTCCTTTATATATTTTGTGCTGTTTGAATGAATCAAAATATGAGATGGTTTTTTTTTTTCTGAATTCAGAAAGCAAACCTTATAGAAAGAATCATAAAATTGACATTAAATCCAAAATGAGCCTAAAATGTTATCTTTTGTGGATTTCAAAACAACAGTCTAGTTTTATGATAAATTTATGTTATATATTATGTAGTATAGAAAAATTCATCAGTTAAAAGCTAGTAGAGTTAGTTAAATATACTTTGCATTATTATGCCCATTTTCTGTTTATAAATCAAGTATTTGTAAAGATACTTCATACATTAAAGCTATTTTACTGTATTTAAAATAGTATGTTGTGTTACTGGAAAATAAACTCCTAAGGGCTCTTGTTTATTCTTGTAGTAAGTCTTTTCTAGTATGGTTCTAGGAATGTAGTAAGTTTTCTGTAAATTTGTACTGAACTGGAAAAATTTGAAACCTTTCTGACTTTAAACATACAGTCATATGTTAAATTTAAAATTAGCACAGTAAAATTTTCTTGAACATCATTTGCAAATTTAAAAAATTACCTGTGTTGTGCCGAAGGCTCTCCTAATACTTTGCATTCAAGCTGAAGAGGAAAATTGAAGTCTCTAATGAAGCCACTGTGGGTGTTTATGAATATTAATAAATATAAACTGCTTGGATGGTTTACCTTAAAAAATGATCTATTAGCAAATTATTGACTGTTGATTTGTTGAAATCACACAGACAATTATTTGGTACATTTTTTCCCTAATGTACTGAAATAATTTTGAAAAAACAATTATTTGTCTGTGAATCTAGAACTGTAGTTAGAATATATGCCATCAAGTGATCTCACTGTTGGTGTCAATGTTATAGCTGATTCATTAAATCACATTGGAGTTATTGTATTGGTCTCTTTCAAGACTGTGCCAGTGTACACAGAAAGTGTATTTTGAAGAAAGCTGAACCTCTTTGTAATGAGAAAATACCTCTTATGAGTCATTTCCTATTATATTCTCCTGTAGTGAGTTTTAGAATTTCATAATTTTAATGGAGCTGTTTAGAGAAGACTATTTCCTCATAGGGTCATTAGTAATACATAAGAATTCTACCACTTTTGACAAATGAGTTTAAAAAGCAAATTGGAGTAAAATGTATTATATAAAGCTGTTTTTTCCTGACTGCTGATTTTTATTGGGGTGCCTTCATTCAGTAATGAGTTCCTTCATACCTGAAGAATGTAAATCTGAAGCTTGTTCTCATTGTATTATACATCTAATGGATTGCAGATAGAATTGTATCCACTAAAAATAAATTAAAACAAAAATGGACTTAGTAAAATTCCTTACAAATCGCAGATGACTATTAAATGAGTATTAATCTTTCCTTCTCAACAGCTGTTTAATCAAGGTTTTTCTCTAGGTGAGGGATTAGGTAAAAAGATTGATACATGACTGGTGATACTCTCTCTATCAGGTTCTCTAGAAATATGTCTGTTAATCCATTACCAGCCCTATTGGAGTCCATTGATGCTTTGCCTTGTTGTCTCAAATTAACCAACCTATCATTGATTGTTTTGACTTATAATTTCCTAATATTCCACAAGTATATTATATTAACTCAGTTTAATACAGTAGAAGATAGCAGGCTCTGTATATCTGAGCAAGTTAATGAGGATTCATAGTAAGCCTGTATAGTGCTCCACTCCAGTACTCTTGCCTGGAAAATCCTATGGACGGAGGAGCCTGGTGGGCTGCAGTCCATGGGGTCGTTAAGAGTCGGACACGACTGAGGGACTTCACTTTCACTTTTCACTTTTATGCTTTGGAGAATGAAATGGCAACCCACTCCAGTGTTCTTGCCTGGAGAATCCCAGGGACGGGGGAGCCTGGTGGGCTACTGTCTATGGGGTCGCACAGAGTCGGACACGACTGAAGCGACTTAGCAGCAGCAGCGGCAGTGCCCCATGGAAGCCAGCTTTAGGAGCAACTAGGGAGTTGTTTCAACCCTTTAAGATCACTGACCTAGAATCTGGTGCTATATATATATATATATATATACATATATATAAATTGTATATATTTACTTTTGGCTGTGCTGGGTCTTCGTTGCTATGCAGGCTTTTTCTCTAGTTGTTGTTGAGTGGGAGCTACTTTCTAGTTGCGGTTCGTGGGCTTCTCATTGCTGTGGCTTCTCTTGTTGTCTTGTTGTGGAGAAAGGGCTCTAGGATCTGTGAGTTTCAGTGGCTGCAGCTCCAAGCCTCTAGAGCACAAGCTCAGTAGTTGTGGCTCACAGGCTTAGTCACTCCATGGCATGTTGGATCCTCCTGGATCAGGGATCCAACCTGTGTCTCCTGAATTGTCAGGCGGATTCTTCACCACTGAGCCACCAGGGAAGCCCAAATTTGATGTAATATATTAAGTAACAATTTAAAGTCTTGATTAATTCTGCAGCTTCCCGGAGGCTCCTAACATACTCATAGAATGAACATAAGCATATATTAATAAGCACAGTGATTCTATATTTGTGACTGTATCATATAAGACATGCTTGCAAATATTTGATCCTTACAAGTATTTTCCAAATGTGTTCCCTAGTAATCATGTTAAATAGGCTTCTGAAGTCAAATAATTTTGTTGGTGGTGCTGGTGGTTATTTGAATATTTCATCAAGAATCTCAGAGCTTTATTATGCTCATATACATTGTGATTCTCTCAGCCTTATTTGACTGTAAACTTTTACTTTCAATTTTATTTATATTTTTATTAAAATCATTCATTTACCAAAAAAAACCCCATCCATTTCCTTGGGAGGTTCATCTGTAAATATTATTTTCTACTTTTGGTTGTGCATAATAGGGTGGCTATATACACAGCACATTTTTCTCAGCTGCAGATTTCCAAGACATTGAAAACAAAGAATTCATGATCCCACATATTGATGAAGCAAAGTTTGTGTAACTGTGATTAAGTAGCATAAACCACAATGTTAGCAACAGATTTTCCATATTAAAGAGTGTTCTTATATTGTGTGGGACAAAATATTGGTACAAAGTTGTCTTTGTAATTCCCTCTTACAGCTTCGGCTTCTATCCTTTCTTAAGGTCATACATTCAGCTTGAGATTTGGAAAGTGTCCTCATTTTGCTAGGATGTAATTGTTCCTTTCAGTTATACAAAGAGACAATAAACATTGCCAAGGATCAAGATAACTATTTTAAAGTATTTTGTAAGCCCAGCAGAGATCATTTGAAGTTCATAAAATAACTCCTGTAGGAACAGAGACCTTTGACTTAAGCAATGGAAATAGCTCTAATTTCTCCAGAGAATTGACTCACTCAGTAAAGCTGTTTTAAAATCAAAAGCATATATTTCTGGTTGGAATAACCTTTCATACAAAATACTGCCTTAAAATTTTAAATGAGCTTAGACCAAAAACCTCATGAAACAAATGAATTTGTAATACTTTTGATTCACTGGTTTGTATAGTTCACCTTTGCAGAAACTGCTGAAAAACTCATTTGTTGCATCTGCAACACGGATGGGGTTGCTGTTTGCCAGACTGCAAGGGAAATTGCTTCTTTCCCACCTCTGAGAGTCCCTACCTTTTGTTCTAGATCATCCTGTTAAAACCCTAATAATGGTAGTATTTCAGGCACATTATAATGCAGGGATAAAGATACTTGAGAGCTGAAGGCATGACCAGTATTTTAAATATCACATCATGTAAGCCAGCACCTCTTCAGTCTATCAGGAGGTGGGCCTGAGCAAAGGGTCTGTCTAGCTCACTGTAAATGGAAGATCAGACCACTGTCTGTCTACAAGCACCATTTTAGCAGCGCCCTTCATGTTAAAAAAAAAAAAAAACAAAACTCTTGTGCTAATGATAGCTAATTCAGTTTAGTTTATTAAAGCACTACTGAAACATTTAAGGTGTTCCACATGCATTCTGATAGTCAAATAAACTGGTCTGCTAGGTGAAGTGAGTGTGTATGGTGAAAGGAGATAAAGAAAACCAAGAAATGCAAAAACTATTTTTATGTTAGAAAAAAACCCAGAAGAAAAAGCAACTACACTTCCCAGTAAATCTACCCCTCATCTCTTAGGTACACAGTTAAACCATTATGCTTACAGGGGCTCTGGATCTCTCTGTGCTGCTTCTCTCTTTTCTACATAAATCAATATGAATTTCTGGAGAAGGAAATGACAAGCCACTCCAGTATTCTTGCCTGGAGAATCCTAGGGATGGAGGAGCCTGGTGGGCTGCCTGTCTATGGGGTCTCACAGAATCAGACACGACTAAAGTGACTTAGCAGCAGCAGCAGCAACATGAATTCCAGAGAATAGCTTGCTAAGGTGACCCACTGTGTCAGTCTGTCCAGTATTGAGGAATTTCCTGTGATGCAGGAAACTTGGGTGCTAAACCAGAACAGTCTGGGGCAACCTGGGGTGGTTGGCCCCCCTAGTTAGTAAGCAGCTAAATATTCTTTGAGCCCAACCCCCCTTTTCCTTCCAGCTTAGAGCTATGGTAGCTCCTAGCTCAGTGGAATGGAGAGAGCATAGCTTTTAAAGTCGAAAGGTCACCGCTTAACTGTGTTTGTGGCGGGATAGGATAGAAAACATTTCTGATCCTCAGTTTTTACATTTGTAAAATGAGGATGATAAAGTTTATTCCATTGCATCAAAGGAGCTGATACTTGGAAAAAGCTTGACAAAGGGAGCACTAAATGTCAACATCTTCTCAATTTCAGGGGTGTTTTGAACCTTGAAGCTGAAACACACTGTTGTTTTTCTTTCTTTTTTTTTCTTTACAGTAAACATCTAAGTCCAGATTTCGACTATGATGCTGATTTCTCTTAACCCTTGAAATTTGGAACAAGAAATGAAGTCTTGTATTTAGCACTTATTTTGCAATCCTTGGATATTTACTTGCAATGGACTTTGTGATATTACATTAGGTGAACTTTTTTTTCCAGTAAAGTTGTATACATAGCATCAGATAACTTTGGTTTCATTAGCTCAGTAGGAAAAGTTAACTGTTGCTTAAACTGACTGACCTACTGCTTTCCCAATTTAATTTGAAATTTTCATTAGAATAGTAAATCTGGTAACTCTAGGTTGAATCCTTATGAAGCATAGAAAGCAGCTCTGAATTAGATATGGCACATTTCAGCTAAACCACACATTTTATCTCATTTCCATCCTCCTCTAATGTCTAGGAATGGACTAGACTCAACTAAGTCTGAAAATGCAGCACCTTTCTGGTATGAAAAATGGAAACACATCTTCTCTATGACTCTTAATGATATTTGGTCACTGATTTATATCTCTGAAACCTGTGAAATCTATGAAATCCCCCCATACTTTTGTTGATCATGGACTTTGAGGCAACTTTTGCACATAATTGAAATAAAATCTTAAACTAAGCGGAGAAAATAGAGTTTGCCCTTATATCACTAAAATGAAGTTTGTAATTTTTTAAGCATCTCTCTCTCTCTTTTTTTTTTTTTCCTTTTTGGTCTATTCATATTTACTTTAAAACATTCAACAGAAATCTCACTATTCTTCAAAGGCCAGAGATAGGAGAAACTTTGCATAAATGTCTGCAGTATGAGGAGCCATTATGGGGATCCCTGCTATACTTGACTGACTCCATTGTTCTGTTTTCAACTGCTCTTAAACTCTTTAACTGTTCTCATGCTCATCACTGCCTCTATGTTTTTGCATATGATGGCCTTCCTTCCTCGTGGAATAACTGTATTACACTTTTTTTTAAAATATAAATTTATTTATTTTAATTGGAGGCTAATTACTTTACAATATTGTGTTGGTTTTGCCATACATCAACATGAATCCGCCATGGGTGTACACATGTTCCCCATCCTGAATCCCCCTCCCATCTCCCTCCCCGTACCATCCCTCTGGGTCATCTCAGTGCACCAGCCCCAAGCATCCAGTATCATGCATCGAACCTGAACTGACGATTCATTTCATATATGATATTATACATGTTTCAATGCCATTCTCCCAAATCATCCCACCCTCTCCCTCTCTCACAGAGTCCAAAAGACTGTTCTATACATCTGTGTCTTTTTTGCTGTCTCGCATATAGGGTTATCGTTACCATCTTTCTAAATTCCATATATATGCATTAGTATACTGTATTGGTGTTTTTCTTTCTGGCTTACTTCACTTTGTATAATAGGTTCCAGTTTCATCCACCTCATTAGAACTGATTCAAATGTATTCTTTTTAATAGCTAAGTAATACTCCATTGTGTATATGTACCACAGCTTTCTTTCATTCGTCTGCTGATCAACATCTAGGTTGCTTCCATGTCCTGGCTATTATAAACAGTGCTGCGATGAACATTGGGGTACACGTGTCTCTTTCAATTCTGGTTTCCTCGGTGTGTATGCCCAGCAATGGGATTGCTGGGTCATAAGGCAGTTCTATTTCCAGTTTTTTAAGGAATCTCCACACTGTTCTCCATAGTGGCTGTACTAGTTTGCATTCCCACCAACAGTGTAAGAGGATTCCCTTTTCTCTACACCCTCTCCAGCATTTATTGCTTGTAGACTTTTGGATAGCAGCCATTCTGACAGGTGTGAAATGGTACCTCATAGTGGTTTTGATTTGCATTTCTCTGATAATGAGTGATGTTGAGCATCTTTTCATGTGTTTGTTAGCCATCTGTATGTCTTTGGAGAAATGTCTGTTTAGTTCTTTGGTCCATTTTTCGATTGGGTCGTTTATTTTTCTGGAATTGAGCTGCAGGAGTTGCGTGTATATTTTTGAGATTAGTTGTTTGTCAGTTGCTTCATTTGCTATTATTTTCTCCCATTCTGAAGGCTGTCTTTTCACCTTGCTTATAGTTTCCTTTGTTGTGCAAAGGTTTTAATTTTAATTAGGTCTCATTTGTTTATTTTTGCTTTTATTTCCAATATTCTGGGAGGTGGGTCATAGAGGATCCTGCTGTGATTTATGTCAGAGAGTGTTTTGCCTATGTTCACTCTTTTAATTCCTTGGCATATGGTTTAGCAGGCATCCTGTTTCCAAAAGTGCTTTTGGTCCATTCCACTATCTCCAGAGTGGAATGTTTCAAATTAGTGCGGTTGCTTGTCTAGATCTGGGCACAAAAGCTCATGGAGCACAGCTGGAGCCCGAATTAGAACCATAACTGACCTGCAACCTACATGTATTACGAATGTGTGTTAAACACTTGCTATTGTAAAGCATTTGACTGATTCACTCCTTAAGTTTTAGTTTTCTCTGTATTTTCCCATAATATTACTAGCATTCACTAAAATCTCTCTACTGCTGCTATTTACTACCTCTCAGGTATTTTTAGTATATGTAGATGAGATGAACTTAAGACCTCTGTGAGGCAACCTTAGTTCATAAAGTATGTCTTTCAGCCAGTTTGTCAGTGAGTTTTTAGATTAGCCTTAGCCACCCACATACATGTAATTGATGACCAACAGATACTCATCATAGATGTGCTAGCACAACTCTGGTGGTAGGGCAGTCTCTAAGTTGACCTCCAATCATCCCCACCTCCTGAAATTCATGGCCTTGGTAATTTCCTTCCCTTCAGTAATTTGCTTCTAAGCAACACTATACCTCAGTATTAAGGGAATACCACTTCTGTTACTGGATTTCAAAAGATACTCACTTTGGTCTCAGTAGCAGATTCTTTCCTTTTCAGGCTTTGATGAAGCGGCCTATATTCCAACAACCTGCCAGGAAGGGAATCTTGCCAACAACTGTGTGATCTTAGACGCAGATCCTTCCCAGTCAGGCTTTTATATGAGATGGCAGCCCTGATTGTACCCATGTGAGTGAGAGATCCTGAAGAGTCAGATCTACTGAAACATGCCTGGGCTCTTGACCCAGAGAAGCTACGAGATGATAAATCTGTGTTGTGTTCATCCTCTAAATTTGTGGTAAGCAGATATGGATGACTTATATACCTCTATGTGGCAGAAAAACCTGATTAATATTATTGGCATTAAGAGGGTTTACCTAAGAATAAATATGAAGAATTAGATATTTATCAGATGAAAGATGAAGGGAATTCCCCTGGGAAGAAGGCATGTTTGATGACCTAGAGATGAGAGTTTGAGGAAAGTGTAGAAATTTTCTACCTTTGGTTCTGATAGAGATAAGCCTATTTAAAATAGGTTGAGGTCAGATCATGAAGGCCTGGTAAAGTCCATTTTTCAAAATTAGGAGTTTATCCTGAAGGAATTGGGGGCCTCATTGACTGCTTTAAACAGAAAAAGGATTTGATCACACATTTTGTCTTTGGAAAAACAATTTGCACTGTGAGAAATGCTTTGTGTATTGGTCAGAGTTCAGTTGAGGAAGCATAGGTATGATTATTTTATGAACTTAGAGATTTAGTATAGAAAATGAGCCTTACACAAATATTGGAGGGCCAGGGACAGAAAAATCTTGAAAGGGAGTTTTAAATCTAGGAAGCCAAGCACACCTAGCCACTGAAGGGAATCTCACGGGGTTGTTCACAGAAAGGTCTGAGGAAAGTGTTGGCCTCTATGTGGCTACTTCCTCTGGAATCCATGGGTAAGAATCTGATGGTGAGCCTGGAGTTGGGAAGATGAGCTGGACATTCTCCTACTCTGTTCTACATTTTCTTTTGTTCATAGTGCTCCACACTGCTAATACACCGTAAGATTTCTTTATAATGTTTATTGTCTGTCTGTCTCCCAGTTAGAAATATAAGCTCCATAAGCCCTGAGATATTTCACTGTTTTGTTTATTCGTGTCTTATTAGTAGCCTAGATCTAGCCTAAAATGGTGTCTAGCTCATGAGACTTGTGTGTATGTGTGTGCATGTGTGCTCAGTTGCTTCAGTCATGTCTGATCCTTTGGGAGCCTATGGAAACCCTGCCAGGCTCCTCAGTATGGGATTCTCTGGGCAAGAACAGTGGAGTGGGTTTCTTATGCCCTCATTCAGGGAATATTTTCAACCAAGGGATTGGACCAATGTCTCCTCTGTCTACTTCATGGTAGGTGGATTCTTTACTGCTGAGCCACTGGGAAGGCATGAACAGACATGTGTGTGTGTGTGTGTGTGTGTGTGTGTGTGTGTGTGTGTATTGCTCAGTTATGTCCACCTCTTTGCAACCCCATTGACTGTAGCCAACCAGGCTCCTCTGTCCATGGTAATCTCCAGGCAAGAATACTGAAGTGGGTAGTCATTCCCTTCTACAGGGGATCATCCAGACTCAGGGAAGAGACACATAGCAAATAGTAAATTTATGTAATTTGTTATAAAGGTGTGTGTGGGAGTTTTGGGGTGATAATTCTCCAAATTCAGTAATTGACTCTACTAAATATTTTGTTTATGTTAAAAAAATTAAAAATTATCTCAAATATAATTATAAAATTTTAAATGTATAAAATAATTTGAGTTACTTAATTTATACTTTACTTGTCTTATTGTTCAGTTGAAAATCAACCTAATTTGTAAAAAGGAAAAAATTTTTAATTTCACAAAATCAGATGATTTATGGTCTAGAGTTAGTAATACATGGGAATATAGTTCATTTCTCTTTTTGTTTAATGCTTATCTTCAGTTCATATCTGAACAGTTTATTTTGGATGATTCACTTTCCAAAATATGAAATTCTCTCTGTGGTTCTGCATTTTCATATTATTAAACTGTTCTAGCAATCATAATTTTCCTAATCTCTAATCCTTGTAAAATTCTTATGCTTGTTCTGCTTACTGGGCCCTTAGATCAGGAAGTAGCTGTCAATAACTTGTTCTCTTGAGAGAAAGGCATTTTGAAGTTTCTTGGATAACTTTCCATTGCATTTCTCATTATTGATACTCAACAATTTCTTCTGCCTTGGAAATCTTTATGTCACATATTACTGTCACAAAGATTTGTCTGGTTTTGATTCATAGATTCAACTGTGGTGGTTCATTCTTTGCCTCCTGGGAAGCCCAATGAAAAGATCATTTTAGACATGAGCTTGTTTTCGTACATGTACAGTGGCTTCCTGGGGCTGTGTTTGTTAAAATTCTGCTGGAAATAAATGTAGACATCATGAAATAGGAATAGGGTATCACATAAGGAATGTAGATTCTACTTATATTTAATGACTTTCTTGTTTTGCTGTTTCTGCTTTACCTCCTTTATCCACACAACTTCGTCTAGTTCTATGCCACAAACCATAGCACTAGACTGGCACTGTAGGAAGAGGCTTTAAGATGAGACAGCGTTTGGGTCAAATTATAGCTCTGCCAGCTTTGCCATTTACAAACTACCTGGCTTTGAGACTTTTTCTGTTCTTTGACCTTAGGTTTTCTCATCTGTAATAATTTCTGTACTTCAGTGTTGTATGAGAATTTGAATTATGTGCGTGTGTATCTATTGTATCTGGTATACTGTAGGTCATCAAAAATGGTAGTTACTAGTATTAAAATAGTATTAAAAATTAAAACAGTAAAAACTTATATATAAACTGAAGGCAATCTATTTATTAACTGTAGAAAACAAATCCATAAAGGATGGCAGTTAAAGGTGTGTGCCACATGATCAATCAAGAATCATTTTCTTAATTAACTCTGCTTTAGTCCTCTTTTTCTTTCACTTTGTAATTATAATTTTTGAAGAAGCATCTCTGAATGGTTTATGCAGTGCACTTCAGTGAGCCAAACTACAACTTTTTTGGAAGCAGTTATAAAGCAATCTGAACTTCTCTCAAATGTGCCATATTAAAGATAGGGAGGGAGGGAGGAAGATGCAGTCCCCTTCCCCAGTAGCTACTAAGAATTAAACAGTTAAACAGTTGCTTACAATGTCCCCAGAGTTAATCATACACGAAAAGTTACAACTGACTTCTTATCAAGTAGGCAGCTTTATATACAGATAAAAATTGACGTAAGGGAGAATTAGAAAGGCAGATGAGCTCCAATGTCTAAGTTAGTCAGTGATATAGAGCCTATAACATACATATGATGTTGACACACATTCACTTTAAAAACATGCCTTCTGTATCCCTTCCATATCCAGGTTTCCAAAAGTGTTGCCTCTACAGTTGTGTTGGAGTCTATGTAAATTCAAAACATGCAAATTTTAAAAGGTATGGTATGATTCATTACTTATATACCTATGTGCATAGAATTTGAAATAGTACAAATCACTATAAATGAAATATTGATCAGGAATTGCTTAATCCACATTTGGGGAGAAGAGTGAATTGTAAACTCTTCTGGTGCTATGAGGATAAATCTTAAAAGTTCTCATCACAAGAAAAAAAGTTAACTGTGAGTTGATGGATATTAACTAGACTTATTGTAAAGTCACTTTGCAATATATACATAAATCATTTTATTGTACACCTTAAACCATTTGTTTTATGTCAATTATATATAAATAAAGCTGGGAGAAAACCTTCTTACTATGCAATAGTTTCATGATAGTACCACTTTTCTGTGGTAGAGACATACATATCCACCCTACTTTGTCAGAATCTGTCTTAAATTATAGCAGTCTTGAATTATGCAAGTTTTTCAAGAAAGTTTTCTTCTCATGTTGATCAACTGTGCTACCCTCTTTGTCTGCAAATCTTCACCACCTCTCATCACTTTCTCTGCACATCACATCACTGAACCAGCTCCTCCTGTGAATTCTATACCGTTGAATCTAACAGACATTTGACATTGTTAAATGTCTTCTCCTTGTATTTTTCTTGAGTCTGGAGGTTCTTTATACCTCTCAGGAAATTTCCTGTCTTCATTGCAAGCTTACCCTCCTCTAGCCAATCGTGAGATATTACAGTTCTTCTGGATGCTATCCTATGGCTCTCTTCTCTTTTCCACACTAATTCCTGCCCTGGGCAGACTCACTCATATGTGTGACTTATTACCCATGACAGATAGAAGATAGATGAATAGACAGAAGACTGACTAATATGAATCTCTTATTCCTCAGCTGATATGATATCATCTTATCTTCACCAGTGAATTTGTTCATTTCTTTTCAATTCCAGCCCCACCAAACAAGTTCAAGTTACCATGAACATTTATTCTACCCTTTATCCTACTCAAAACATGGAAACCAGAGTAATGTTTGTGAAATGCATATCTGATTTCTTTTCACTCCTGTCCCATTAAGCCACTTTATTAGCTTTCCATAGCTATTAGAAAGAACAAAAAACTTAGCATTTTTAACACAGCTATGCATGTTATATCATACCTCTAGAACATTTTGTACCACACTTCTTCCTATTCAAATTGGAATGGCTATACTGGCCTTTAAAAATCTTTTTTATTTTCTCAAGTGCAACTTTTTCTCCTTCCATAGGTTGTTTCTTCCAGTATACTTACCTTGCCCTTCTATTCTCTATCCAGCCAACTTGCTTTTTACAGTTTTTCTTTAGAAAACTAGTCCCTGACCTCCTTTAATTCCTATTAAAAATATGTATAGTGCCTTGTACATCTTTGTCATAGCACTGATTGCTTTTTCAAACCAACATTTATGCAGTTTGTGTCTTTGAGTAACAGTTTCTCTGTGCTAGTTTGTAAGGTCCAGAGAAACAGGAACCTTATTTGTTTTTTATTCACCAAACAACTTTGTCACCTAGCACAGGGTCTAGCATGAAGTAGATAATAAAAGATACTTTTTGAATGAATGAGAATGCATTAAGTGAGCACACTGCAGATTCTCCTCTTCAGTTTCTAGAGGAATAAGCGTTAACTCCCAAGTCTTCCTTTATATCCAAAGCACATGAAAGAATAAAAATGTTTGGAGAAATTGTTAAAAGGAAAACAATGACTAGGCCAAAACTCTCATTCACATTTGATGGAGAAATCAAAAGCTTTACAGACAAGCTAAAGTTAAGAGAATCAAGACCACCAAATCAGCTTTACAGCAAATGCTAAAGGAACTTCTCTAGGGAGGAAACACAAGGGAAGGAAAAGACCTACAAAAAATAAACCCAAAACAATTAAGAAAATGGTAATAGGATCATACATATTGGTAATTACTGTAAATATAAATGGATTAAATGACCAACCAAAAGCTACAGACTGGCTTGGTAGATACAAAAATAAGACCCATTTATATGCTGTTTACAAGAGACCCATCTCAGATGTTGGGACATTTACATACTAGAAGTAAGAGGATAGGAAAAGATACTTCATCAAATCAAAATCAAAGGAAAGCTGGACTAGCAATACTCATATCAGACAAAATAGACTTTAAAACAGAGATTATTATATGGGACAAAGAAGGATACTATATAATGACCAAGAGTTCAAGAAGAAGCTATAAAAATTATAATTATATATGCACCCAATATATGAGCTTCTCAATATGTAAGGCAAATACAACCATAAAGGGAGAAATCAACAGTAATTCAAGAATAGTGGGGAACATTAACACTCTACTTTTATCAATGGACAGGTCATCCAGATGAAAAATTAATAAGGAAACACAGGCATTAAATAACACTTTAGAACTGGTGGACCTAATTGATATGTATAGAGTATCCTATCCAAAAGCAACAGAGTACATTCTTTTCAAGTTCACATGGAACATTCTCCAGGATTGAGCACATGCTTGGCCAAAAGGCAAACCGTCGTAAATTTAAGAAAATTGAAATCATATCAAGCATCTTTTCTGATCACAACTATGAGATTAGAAATAAACTACAAGAAAAAAACCATTAAAAAAAAAACCAACACATAGTAGCTAGGCAATATGCTGCTAAACAACCAATGGGTCACAGAAGAAAACAGGAAATTTAAAAAAATGCCTGGAGACAAATGAAATTGAAAGTACCATGATCCAAAACCAATGGGATGCAACAAAGCAATTCTAAGAGGGAAGTTTATAGCAATACAATCTTACCTGCAGTAACAAACAAGAAAGATCTCAAATAAACAACCTAATCTTATACCTAAAACAACTAGAGAAAGAACAAACAAAACTTACAGTTAGTAGTAGGAAAGAAATAATAAACATCAGAGCAGAAATAAATGAAATAGAAACAAAGAAAATAATTGCAAAGATCAATGAAACTAAAAGCTGGTTCTTTGAAAAGATGAACAAAATTACTATTAGCAAAACTTATCAAGAAAAAAGGGAGAGGAATCAATAAAATTAGAAATGAAAAAAGAGACGTTACAACTGACTCCACAGAAATACAAAGGATAATGAGAGACTATTATGAGCAACTGTATGTCAATAGAATGGACAAATTCTTAAAAAGGTACAGTCTCCCAAGATTGATCCAGGAAGAAATATAAAATATGAACAGACCAATCACAAGCACTGAAATTGAAACTGTGATTAGACAAACTCTCAACAAGCAAAGGTCCAGGACCTGATGGCTTCACAGGTGAATTAGAGAAGACTTGACATCTATACTTCTGAAATTGTTCCAAAAAGTTACAGAGGAAGGAAAACTTCCAAATTCATCCTATGAGGCTACTATCACCCTGATATCAAAACCAAAGATACCACAAAAAAGAAAACTATGGACCATTATCACTGATGAACACAGATGCAGAAATCCTCAACAAAGTACTAGCAGTCTAAGCCCAAAAACACATTCAGAGGATCAAACACTATGATCAAGTGGGATTTATCCCAGGGATGCAAGGATTCTTCAAAATATGTAAATCAATCAATGTGATACACCACATCGACAAATTGAAGGTTAAAAACCCTATGATCTTCTCAATAGATGTATAAAAAGCTTTTGACAAAGTTCAGCATCCACTTATGATTAAAAATTCTCCAGAAAGGGGGCATAGAGGGAACCTATCTCAACTATAAAGGCTATATATGACAAACTTACAACTAACTTCATATTCATTGGTGAAAAGCTGAAAGCATTTCCTCTAACATTTGGAAGAAGACAAGGATGTACACTCTTTCCACTTTTATTCAACATAGTTTTGGAAGTCCTCGCTACAGCAATCAGAAAGGCAAAAGTAGTACAGGGAATCCAGATTGGAAATGAAGAATTTAAACCGTCACTGTTTGCAGATGATATGACAGTATACATTGTTGTTGTTGTTTTCAGTTGCTAAGTTGTGTCTGACTCTTCTGCAACTCCATGGACTGGAGCCTGCCAGGCTCTTCTGTCCATGTGATTTCCCAGGCAAGAATTCTGGAGTGGGTAGCTATTTCCTTCTCCAAGGGATCTTCCCAGATCAGAGATCAAGCCTGAATTTCCTGCATTGGCAGGCAGGTTCTTTACCACTGAGCCACCAGGGAAGCCCAATGCTATACACAGAAGAGTCTAAAGATACTACAAGATAACTACTAGAACTCATCAATGCATTTGGTAAAGTTTCAGTTTACAGAATTAATACACAGAAGTCTGTTGCATTTCTATACATTAACAATGAAAGATCAAAAAGGGAAATTCAAGAAACCATTCCATTTACCATCACATCAAAAAGAACAAAATACCTAGGAATAAACCTACCTAAGGAGACAAAAGACCTGTATTCCAAAAACTCTTAAGATACTGATGAAAGAAACCAAAGAAGACACAAACAGATGGAAAGATAAGCCATGTTCATGGATTGGAAGAATCAATATTGTCAAATTACAGATTCAGTGCAATCCCTATCAAGTTACTAATGGCATTTTTCACAGAACTAGAACAAAAAGTCTTAAAATTGTATGGAGACACAGAAGACCCCAAATAGCCAAAGCAATCTTGAGAAAGAAAAACAGAGCTGGAGGAATCAGGCTCTCTGACTTCAGACTAACACTACAAAGCTACAATCATCAAAACAGTGTGGTACTGACACAAAAACAGAAATATACATCAATGGAACAGGATAGAAAACTAAGATATAAATCCATGCACTTATGCTCAATTAATCTGTAACAAAGGCAAGACTACGCAATGTTGGCAAGATAGTCTCTTCAACAAGTGGTGCTGGGAAAACTGGACAGCTGAATATGAAATATGAAATTAGATCATTCTTTAGTACCATATACTAAAATAAGCTTAAAATGGGCTAAAGACCTAAACGTGAGACTGGACACTGTAGAACTCCTAGAGGAAAACATAGGCAGAACACTCTCTGACATAAATTGCAGTGGTATCTTTTTCATTCTCTTAAAATAATGGAAATAAAAACAAATATAAGGAAATGGGGCCTACTTAAACTCAAAAGCTATTGCACAACAAAGGACACAGTAAACAAAATGAAAAGACAGTCCACATATTGGGAGGAAATATTTGAAAAGATGTAACTGACAAGGGATTAGTCTCTAAAATTTATGAACAGCTCCTGATGCTTAACAGCATCAAAACAAACAACCCAATTGAAAATTGAGCAGAAGACCTAAACAGAAATTTCTCTAAAGAAGACATACAGATGGCCAAGAGGCACATGAAAAGATGTTCAGCATTGTTAATTATTAGAGAAATGCAAATCAAAACTGCAATGAGATACCACACCAGCCAGAATGTCTATTGTCAAAAAACCTGCAGACAGTAAATGCTGTAGAGGGTAAGGACAAAAGGGAACCCTTCTACACTGTTGATAGGAATGTAAATTGGTATAGCCACTATGTAGAACAATATGCAGATTCCTTAAAAAACTAAAAATAGAGCTAACATATGACCCTGAATTCCTACTTTGTGCATATATCCAGAGAAAAACATAATCTGAAAAGATACATGAATCGCAGCACGCCAGGGCTCCCTGTCCATCACCAACTCCCGGAGTTCACTCAGACTCACATCCATTGAGTCAGTGATGCCATCCAGCCATCTCATCCTCTGTCGTCCCCTTCTCCTCGTGCCCCCAATCCCTCCCAGCATCAGAGTCTTTTCCAATGAGTCAACTCTTTGCATGAGGTGGTCAAAGTACTGAAGTTTCAGCCTTAGCATCATTCCTTCCAAGGAAATCCCAGGGCTGATCTCCTTCAGCATGGACTGGTTGGATCTCCTTGCAGTCCAAGGGACTTTCAAGAGTCTTCTCCAGCACCACAGTTCAAAAGCATCAATTCTTTGGCACTCAGCTTTCTTCACAGTCCAACTCTCACATCCATACATGACCACTGGAAAAACCATAGCCTTGACTAGACGAACCTTTGTTGGCAAAGTAACATCTCTGCTTTTGAATATGCTATCTAGGTTGGACATAACTTTCCTTCCAAGGAGTGAGTATCTTTTAATTTCATGGCTGCAGTCACCATCTGCAGTGATTTTGGAGGCCCCCAAAATAAAGTCTGACACTGTTTCCACTGTTTCCCTATATATTTCCCATGAAGTGATGGAACCAGATGCCATGATCTTCGTTTTCTGAATGTTGAGCTTTAAGCCAACTTTTTCACTCTCCATCAGTAGAGGAATGGATAAAGAAGATATGGTACATATATATAATGGAATATTACTCAGCCCTTAAAAAGAATGAAATAATGCCATTTACAGCAACATGGACTCATACTGAGTGATGTAAGTCAGACAGAAAAGGATCAATATCACATGATATCCTTTATATGTGGAATCTAAAAAGAAATGATGAAAATTAACTTACAAAACAGATACTCAAGAGACTTAGAAAACAAACTTATGGTTGCTGGGGATAAGGGATACTTAGGGATGGGTATGTACACACTGCTATATTTAAAATGGATAATCAACAAGAACCTACAGTTATAGCACATGAACTCTGCTCAGTGTTATGTGGTAGCTTGGCTGGAAGGGGAGTTTAGCGGAAAATGGATACATGTATATGTAAGGCTGAGTCCCTTTGCTGTTCACCTGAAACTATGACAACATTGTTAATCAGCTATGTTGTTGTTCTTAAATCACCCAGTCATGTCTGACTCTTTGCAACCCCATGGACTGAAGCATGCCAGGCCTCCCTGTCCCTTACTATCTCTTGAAGTTTGCCTGAGTTCATATCCATTGCGTTGGTGATGCCATCCAGCCATCTCATCCTCTGATGCCTTCTCCTTTTGGCACTCTGCCTTCTTTACAGTCTAGCTCTCATAACCATACATGACCACTGGGAAGACCAATGAATGTGAAAATTGCTCAGTCATGTCCAACTATTTGTGACCCCATAGGGTCCATGAGATTCTCCAGGCCAGAATATGGAGTGGGTAGCTATTCCCTTCTCCAAGGGATCTTTCTGACCCAGGGATCAAACCCAGGTCTCCTGCATTACAGGCACATTCTTTACCAGCTGAGCCACCAGGGAAGTCCAAGAATACTGGAGTGGGTAGCTTATCCCTCCTCCAGGGAATCTTCCCACCAAGAATCAGACTGGAGTCTCCTGAATTGCAGGTAGATTCATTACCAGCTGAGCTACCGGGGAAGCCATAGCCTTAACTATATCGACATTTATCATCAGAGTAATGTTTCTGCTTTTCAACACAAATCAGCTATACTGCAATACAACATTAAAAGTTTTTTTTTTTTTTTTAATAAAATAGTAACTGGGCTAAATGTCAAATGATACAAAATTGGGCATTGAATCTTCAGTTCAAAACTTGTGTTATTTTAAGCAATACTTTGCCTGTGTCATCTTTCAAATGGAAATAATAATAATAATGGCAGTAGCAAAGCTAACCTTTATGAATAATTTATTACGTGTGCCAGCCACCTGACTAATGTTGTAAAGGCATTATCTGAATTTGTCATCAGAATCCCTAGGATATTTGTATTAATATAAAAATAAAACAATAGCAGTCAGCAGCATAGCACTGTGTGCTCAGTACTCTGTTAAGCATTGTACATATATTATTTCATTTAGTCTTATTTAACAGTGTTTTTCTTTCATTCCCTCTTTTACAGTAATCCATTGCTACTCAGTTTTCACTTGTGAGAATTTTGGCATATTTGACAATGCATATTTAGTATTCAGTACTCTTTAATGTTGCATGGCTAGAGGAAAATGCTTTTTTACATTCTTATAGTGTGAGCTATAACTGCAGAGAATCAATAAGTTATTTTTATACCCTTGAGATCTGTAAAATTATTTTGAACATGCTCATAGGATTAAAAATCATAGCTACTGGTGTATCATAAATAGGTTTCTCTTGCATATATTCTTGAGGTATTAAAAATAATTACTCATTCATGTCACAAAACTATTTGAAACAAAGAGACATATGACCTAAAGTCCTTTCCAACTATTGCAGAAAATAGTTTGAATAGTAGCATCTTTTCTTAGATTATATACAATACTACATTTAAGTTGAATATATTTTTCTATTGTAAACCAAATGGCATTCTGTATAAAACCATCTGGGAAATAAGGAGAATGGAGGAAAAATATTAAAATGTTGAATTATTTATTGTATGGAGACTGATTTTCTATTTTTCTTTAAGTTAAAGGTGTAAAGTATGGAGTTTTTTTCAAAAGACAGGTTCTTTATTTAATGTATTTCTGTTGAGTCAATCAGCTCTTTAAAGGTTAACTCAAGTATTTTTCCACCTTTGTTTGTTAAAATTTATTTACCTAGCAAATTTTTCATACTTCCAAATAGTCAGCAGCAGTAATAACAGTGTGTAAATTTACATTGAATTTACTTCCCATATAAAAACAATCTGGCAACACAGAGTCATAGATTTTGGTTCAGCTGTACACACAGTTGGGATTCTTGTATTTCATCATGTGTAAAGCAAGGAATTTGCACTAGAATTTCATTTATTCATCATTTAAACAAACAAACAGTAAATGATGCTAAGTGTCAGGCACTATTTTTGATGTTGGAAAAGGCAAAAGTCCTCTTGAAGTTTACATTCTCATAGAATGATGGTGATGCTGATGATAAGTAATAATGATAATAGTCTATGATAGAATAACATTGTTATTCCCCAACTTCTCATCTTAATTTTTAATACTCTGCATTTACATTTATTTTTTTAATCAGTTATTTTATTTAAATATTTATTTCCTAATGTGCATTTCTATGTCTTCCCTTTCAGCTTGAAGAGGAAGTATTTATATGTATACTTCGCTTGTGCATAATATTCTTTTTTTTTTTTTGCTTTTGTTTTTTTTAATTTAATTTTATTTTTTAACTTTACAATATTGTATTGGTTTAGCCATATATCAAAATGAATCCGCCACAGGTATACATGTGTTCCCCATCCTGAACCCTCCTCCCTCCTCCATCCCCATACCATCCCTCTGGGTCGTCCCAGTGCACCAGCCCCACGCATCCAGTATCATGCATCGAACCTGGACTGGTGACTCGTTTCATATATGATATTGTACATGTTTCAATGCCATTCTCCCAAATCATCCCAACCTCTTCCCTCTCCCACAGAGTCCAAAAGACTGTTCTATACATCAGTGTCTCTTTTGCTGTCTCATATACCAGAACTGAAAGAGACACGTGTACCCCAATGTTCATGCAGCACTGTTTATAATAGCCAGGACATAGAAGCAACCTAGATGTCTGTCAGCAGATGAATGGATAAGAAAGCTGTGGTACATATACACAATGGAGTATTACGCAGCCATTAAAAAGAATACATTTGAATCAGTTCTAATGAGGTGGATGAAACTGGAGCCTATTATACAGAGTGAAGTAAGCCAGAAAGAAAAACACCAATACAGTATACTAACACATATATATGGAATTTAGAAAGATGGTAACAATAACTCTGCATTTACATTTAAAATTTCACCAAATTTGTGTCATAATCACTTGTTTATAAGGAAAGTTTCTCTTTGTGACTTCCTTAAAAATTGGAATTATGTTTTAGCCTATTTTATAAATTGTACTCCTGGAGGAGGGCATGGCATCCCAGTCCAGTATTCTTGCCTGGAGAATCCCCATGGACAGAGGAGCCTGATGGTCTATAGTCCATGGGGTCGCAAAGAGTTGGACATAACTGAGCAACTAAGCACAGCACATAAATTATACTAAAAGCAAAGTTCATGGACCATAATACTTAATAATACATAATACTTAATGAAAGTTTGTTAAATGGATGAATGGATGGGTGAATAAATTGATTAATAGAAGAAAGAGAAAGTGAGTAACTTTTTTTTTTGGAATAGTCTCTGTTTGTGTAATAATTTCTATATGGGGACTCCTCACTGGTCTATGAAGTCAAAGATACAATCCCTCTCCTCATTCTCTTGATTAAGTGGAAGAGTGCATCCTTAGAAGCATCTGGTAACATACCATTAAATTCTTATAGAAAAACATATCTATATACCTGAAAGTGAGCTCCTTTTAGTTAAATATTAGCTTTTCTGTATTTATAAACTGTCTTTAAAGTAATGGGGGAAAAAAAATCTTCCACGTGCTAGAATTATTTAGATTTTGACCTGAATACCTTCCCTGAAATCTAGATTTTGTTTATATCTAAAAATAAAATTAGTAAAAGAACTGAGCTTTGTAGGCTCATTCTCTCAGAACTGAACTCAGGTGTCACATATGAATGACATTATTTATGAGATATAATGGGACAGTTGTGTTTTGTTGATGCCAGTAGAATAAATGATGCCTTTTATCTGAAGGATATAGTAATATAACAAATCTGAATACAAAAGATTAATGGCAAAATCTAGTGCTTTTTAGTAAACTTGGACTTTATTCAAGCCACGAGGGACAATTTAAGGGATATATATAGTTGAAGGGTTATGATAGCAAGAGATTCTGAGCAAAGATGACACTCATTTGGCAAACTTCTGGTCTTCATACTGTTTTGGCATGTACTTTTGTAGGTGGTTAGGATATGGTAGATAATTAATCCATTATCTCTGTAATGAGAGCTGTTTAAAGTCTATTCAGACATCTTGGGATTCAATCATGTGACAACATATCTTTCTTTAATTACTGACTTTCATTGTCAATATTAATTTATATTTATTCTCACATTTACCCATTCTGTTATTCATTCCTTCTGTCATCCCCAGGCTTACATCTTGGAATATTTCAATATTTTTTCAGTAAATTCCCCTTTTATAATCTTTTCTGTATAGGTCTACTGGTGATATTCTCTCAGTTTTTCTTGATTATTTTATTATTTTTGTAAATATCTTTATTTCACCTTCAATTTTTTTTTTGTGGGGAGGGGTAAGTGTAATAGAATATTTTTTCCTGATAAATTCTTTTTCTTCCAGTTATATTAAGATATAATTGATATAAAGCACTGCATAAGTTTAAGGTGTATAGCATAATGATTTGACCAACATACATCATGAAATTTACCACAGTAAGTTTAATGACCATCCATCATCTCATACACATGTAATATTGAAGAAATGGAAAAGTATTTTCCTTGTGATGAGACCTCTTAGGATTTACTTTCTTAATATCTTGCATATAACTTACAGCAGTGGTAAATATTAACCACGCTGTTCGTCACATCATCCCAACTATTTTTCTTATAACTGAAACTTTGTACCTTTTGACTGTCTTCATCTAATTCCCCCAGCCTCTGTCCCCTGCTTCTTGATAGTCACAAGTCTGATCTATTTTTCTATGTTTGTTTGTTTGCTTGTTTAAGTATAATTAATACAACACTATGTTAGTTCCTGGCACACAACATAGTAATTTGGCATTTCCATACATTTCCAAATGATCACCATGATAAATTTTTCACCGTATAAGATATTACATAATTATTAACTATATTCCCCACACTATATACTTCATATCTGTGATCCATATATTTTGTAGCTAAAAGTTTGTAGCTCTTAATCTCTCATTACTCTTTCCTACATTTCTCCTGTTTCACCTCTTTCCTTCTGGCAACCACAGTTTCTTTATCAATGTCAATTTCTCTTTATCAATGACCCTGTCTGTTTAGTTATATATGTGTGTGTGTGTTTTAGATACTACTTATAAGTGAAATCAAACAATATCATCCTTTCTCCAACTTATTTCACTAAGCAACTTATTTTACCTCTGGGTCCATTGATGTTATTGCCGATGTCCAGATTTCATTCTTTTTTATGCCCCAGTAATATTCCAGTGTGTGTTAGTGTGTGCGGGTATATACCCCATATCTTTTGTATCCATTCATCTATTATTAAGCACTTAGGTTGCTTCCATATCTTGACTACTGTAAATAATACTGCTTCACTGCAGTATGTTCACTGAAGTTTGAAATTAGTGTTTTCATTTTCTTTGGGTTAATACCCAGGAGTGGAACTGCTGGAAGATACAGTATTTATTTGTAATTTTTTTGAGGAATCTCCATGCAGTTTTCCATAGTGGCTGGCACCAGTTTACATTCCCAATGATAGTGTATGATAGTCCCTTTTCTACACATCTTTCCCAATACATATTATTTTGTTTTTAAATAGCCATTCTGATTGGTGTTAGCTGATTATTTTGTGGATTTGATTTGCATATCCCTGATGATTAGTGATGTTGAGGATCTTTTTATGTGTCTATTAAAAATCTCTGTGTCTTCTTTCAAAAAGTATCTATTCAGATCCTCTGCCCATTTTTTAATCAGGTTGTTTGTTTTTTTTGATTTTAAGTTGTATGAGTTCTTTGTATGTTTTGATTATTAGCCCCTTATTGAATATACCATTTAAAAATATCTTCTCCCGTTCAGAGGGGATTTGTTGTTGTTGTTGTTGTTGATTGTCAACTTCACTGTGCAGAAGCTTTTGTTTGATGTAGTCCCATTTGTTTATTTTTGCTCTTATCCTTGCCTGAGGAAGCATAGCCAAAAATATATTGCTGAGTTTTATGATTTCAGGTTTTAGTTTGAAGTCTCTAACCCATTTTGTGTTTATTTTTGTATATAATTTGAGAAAGCAGTATAGTTTTTTTATTCTTTTAAATATAGCTGTCCAGTTTTCCAACATCATTTATCATAGAGACTACCTTTTTCCCAAATGTATATTCTTTCTTTCTTTGTTGTAGATTAATTGCCCATGTAAGTGGGGGTTCATTTCTGAGCTCTGTATCCTGTTCCATTGATCTAGTGTCTGTTTTTTGCCATTATCATACTATTTTGATCACTGTAGCTTTGAAGTATAGTTTGAAATCAAGGAGCATAGTACTTCCAGTTTTGTTCTTCTTTCTTAAGATTATTTTGGCTATTAGGGGTCTTCCATGTTTCCATATGAATTTTAGAATTATTTTTTCTAGTTGTGTGAAAAATGCCTTGGTATTTTGATAGGGGTTGCACTGAATCTGTATATTGCCTTGGATACTGTGGTAATTTTAACAATATTAACTCTTTCAATTCATGAATATATATTTCCATATGTTTGTGTCATCTTCACTTTCTTTCATCAGTATTTTATAGTTTTCTTTTTTTTTTAATTTTATTTTATTTTTAAACTTTACAATATTGTATTAGTTTTGCCAAATATCAAAATGAATCTGCCACAGGTATACCCGCGTTCCCCATCCTGAACCCACCTCCCTCCTCCCTCCCCTACCCTCCCTCTGGGTCGTCCCAGTGCACCAGCCCCAAGCATCCAGTACCATGCATCGAACCTGGACTGGCGACTCGTTTCATACATGATATTATACATGTTTCAATGCTATTCTCCCAAATCTCCCCACCCTCTCCCTCTCCCACAGAGTCCATAAGACTGATCTATACATTGGTGTCTCTTTTGCTGTCTCGTACACAGGGTTATTGTTACCATCTTTCTAAATTCCATATATATGTGTTAGTATACTGTATTGGTGTTTTTCTTTCTGGCTTACTTCACTCTGTATAATAGGTTCCAGTTTTATCCATCTCATTAGAACTGATTCAAATGCATTCTTTTTAATGGCTGAGTAATACTCCATTGTGTATATGTACCACAGCTTTCTTATCCATTCATCTGCTGATGGGCATCTAGGTTGCTTCCATGTCCTGGCTATTATAAACAGTGCTGCGATGAACATTGGGGTACACGTGTCTCTTTCCCTTCTGGTTTCCTCAGTGTGTATGCCCAGCAGTGGGATTATAGTTTTCTGAGTACAGGCCTTTTACTGCTACTGCTAAGTCACTTCAGTCGTGTCCGACTCTGTGTGACCCCATAGATGGCAGCCCACCAGGCTCCCCTGTCCCTGGGATTCTCCAGGCAAGAACACTGGAGTGGGTTGCCATTTCCTTCTCCAATGCATGAAAATGAAAAGTGAAAGTGAAGTTGCTCAGTCGTGTCCAACTCTTAGCGACCCCATGGACTGTAGCCTACCAGGCTCCTCCATCCATGGGATTTTCCAGGCAAGAGTACTGGAGTGGGGTGCCATTGCCTTCTCTGGAATTCTATATATAGAGAATCCTATATTTGTATGTCATCTGCAAACAGTGACAGTTTTATTTTTTCCTTTGCAATTTGAAATCCTGTTTCTTTTTCTTGTCTGATTGCTGTATCTAGGACTTTCAATGCTATGCTGAATAAAAATGATAAGAGTGAGCATCCTTGTCTTGTTCCTGATCTTAGATGAAATGCTTTCAGCTTTTCACTGTTGAGTATGATTTAAGCCACACATGGCCGTTATTGTGTTGTGGTATATTCCCTTTATAATCATTTAATTTAGAGTTTTATCATAAGTCGATGTTGAATTTTACCATAAGCATTTTCAGCATTTATTATGATGATAATATGAGTTTTATGTTTCATTTTGTTAGTGTGATGTATCATATTAATTGATTTGTGGATGATGATCCATCCTTGCATCCCTGAAATAAATCCTACTTAATCATGGTACATGAACTATTATTGTCTTGTTGGATTCAGTTTTCTGATTTTTCAATTGAAGTATATTTGATGTATAATATTATATGTTATAGGCATACAGTATAGTGATTCACACTTTTTAAAGATTTTACCCATTTATAATTGTAATAAAATATTGATTATATTCCTTGTGTTGTACACTGTATCCTTGTAGTTTGTTTTATACACAATAATTTGTACCTCTTAATGCCCTACTGCTATAATGCTTCACTCTCCTCACTGATAACCACTAGTTGCTCTTTGTATATGCGAGTCTGTTTCTTTTTTGTTATATTCACTGGTTTGTTGTACTTTTTAGAGTCCACATATAAGTGATATCATACAATATTTGTTTTTTTCTGTCCTATTTCATTAGCATACTTTCCCTGCAAAGTCCATCCATGTTGTTGCAAATGGCAGAATTTCCTTATTTTTTATGGCTGAGTAGTACTCATTTGTGTGTGTGTGTGTGTGTGCGCATGTGTGTGTGTTTGTACATGTATATATGTATATGCCACATCTTCTTTATCCATTCCTCTATTGATGGACACTTAGGTTACTTGCATATCTTAGCAATTGTTAATAATGCTGTGAGGTATTCAATTATCATATTGACAATAATAGTTGTCAATATGACAATAGATGACAAATTGATAAATATTGGCAACAATTACTTATAGCTTTTCTCTGCTAAACCTTCCATGAGTCCTTTCATCCAACTTTCATCCAACTTTCCTGAAACGGTAGGTTTTTTCAGCATTTGAAGTAATACAAAATGTCATCTCTTCCAAATTCCACCCCATCAAAATCATGTCAGACAGATTGCCACCAATCTTTCTTATATATCCAGGGATGTGGAACTTAGGAAGTAAAATTGGCTTTCTTACAATCTACCATCTTTCTTTCTCTGTCTAGTTTATGGAAGTGATACATACACTAATGTAATGAATGATAATGTGAAGAAACGAGACATGGTTTCTAGTATTAGCTATTGGATCCTGATACATCACTCCTTAGGAAGAAGAGGGCTTAGTGAAGAGAAAATAGTATGCTCATTCAAGATGATTCTTTCTTTCATTTATCATTGGACTCTTTTAGGCAGCAATTTAGAATAGTTTTTAGATTCAGTGAGACTATATTCCTGCAACTCATGTGCTTATAGAAGGTCAAACAAGAAAAAAGTATGCTCAAGAGTGTTTCTGGTGAACATTTAAGATTCTTTTTTAATTTATGCTAAGGAGAGCAGGATTAAATATTCTTTGGGATTATGCTTTTATAGATGTGGCATGTTTTATTCACTTCCAGGACTAACCCAGGAAAACAAATGTAGTTTTAAGCCAGGTAAATTTAGGCCAGTTATAAAATCTAACATTTTTGCTTCTTGTTGTATTACCCGTATAATGGCATTTCACTGCTTTACTTGAAATATGAGAATAAGGAGAAAATATGAAAATAAGGATGAGTTGTGTTTTATTTCTATGCTTATGGCATAGTTCTAAAACCCTCAAAAAATAATCAGTGAAATTGTTTCCATGAACAATTATGGAAAAAGCTATTGAAGCTTAATGCCTCTCAGTGAAGCTTCCAGAATGATGTTAATTTATGGTA
Organism: Bos indicus; assembly: GCF_029378745.1. NCBI lineage: Eukaryota > Metazoa > Chordata > Mammalia > Artiodactyla > Bovidae > Bos > Bos indicus. The sequence goes on along the minus strand of NC_091762.1, from coordinate 41,971,642 downwards.
AGATACATTTCTGATGAGAATTATTATAAAGGAAGAAAAAAATTCATGTGAGAATTCTAGAAGCCCTGAAGGTCTAGAAGAGCATTCATTTGAAAACTTTTTTCTCCTTTTTCTTCCTCCTTCAAAATTTTGAATGGAAAATACATAAGGAGTCTCATTTTTACATATTGTGTTTGAGATGAGTTTTCTCAGATAAAGCCCAACTCTTTTAAACTGCAGGTTCCCCTTTAACTATCACAGCACAGATGACACTTGCTACTTTTCTTCCAATTCCAGCAAATGGAGAGAATCTAAGTTTTCAGTTCAGTGCTTCAAAATTTCTATATCCTGGTACAATATTTTAATTTTCAAGGACTGGCTATACTATTGATGGTGTTTAAAAGATTTTTTCCTACAAGTAGCATATTTCCAGTAGCAACTATTTTCTTCTTGAGAAACCACCTTAACGTTTATTCACAAATGATTTAAAGTTTGAAACTTACAGTACTGTATATCCAATGACTTATCTTCATGTGAAAGGTCCCCAGAGAGGGGTCTAGAATTGAAGTCCTTATTTTCCCCCAAATTCTGCTCATTTTTTCATATCGAACAAATGTTTTAAAACTAGACATACTCCTCCCAGCCTCACTATTAAATACTCCTATGTGCTTTTATCTCCAACAAAGAACTTACCTTCTCTCCACGCTGACCTACTTGCAGTGCCTTCTACTAAACATACAGCTTCATAGTTCACCGCTCTACTCCTTTTGCCTGGAATATAAGTCTCCTTCTGGACCCTTTTGTGTCTTCTACTCATGATTTAGGTACTTCACTCTCTTGATGCTGCTGCTAAGTCACTTCCGTCATGTCCGACTCTGTGCGACCCCATAGACGGCAGCCCACCAGGCTCCCCCGTCCCTGGGATTCTCCAGGCAAGAACGCTGGAGTGAGTTGCCATTTCCTTCTCCAATGCATGAAAGTGAAAAGTAAAAGTGAAGTCACTCAGTCGTGTCCGACTCTTAGCGACCCCATGGACTGCAGCCTACCAGGCTCCTCCATCCATGGGATTTTCCAGGCAAGAGGACTGGAGTGGGGTGCCATTGCCTTCTCCACTTAACTCTTAGGAAATGGTAATAACTGAGGAAACTCTCAGTCCAGGAGGAGAGACAGACAAAGACTATTTTAATGTAGAGAAAGGTGATAGAAATTCTGCTACAGTAATCTGTTTCTGTGTCTCTTTACCATTTGAATTGTGAACTGTCAAACTGTGTCTAATTTATTTTTATCTTTAGCATATAGACTAATAGTAAATATCATTGTACATTTATTGCCCAATAGATACTCAGGAAGTGTTTATTGAATGAATATAATTCTCATGATCTACAAATATTAAAACATTACTTATACAAGTCTTGTTAATGTTTCTTTCCTTCTCAGATAAGCTCTATTCAACAGCTCACTGATAAGATTTAAATTTATGTGAGATCATAAATTCTGAAATGGAATATCGGATGCTTTCCAAAATTAATGTAATATATTTCACAAATTCCACCACAGACTGTGCTTTTGAAGTGCAAAAATACAGTGTTAAAAACTAGGAGAAAGATGAGTCCTTGAAAGGAATTTTTGTCTGAGATAGTAATTTCTTCCCCACACAAAGCAACTTTCTTCCCTTTGCAGATCCTGTCTAGGGTTCTATTTTGCTATATGATCAAAGAATCAGAAGACTAGTTTGTAGTTTTGGCTTCTCCTTTTGCTAGCTATATAATGTATGAAATTTGCTTTGGAGGCTTAGTTTTCTTATTCACAAATATGGATGATGATACCTGCCATGATTATCTCACATACTTAAGATGAGTCTCAAATGAACCAATACACTTATTGGTAACCAATACAATTTCCAATTGAAATATATAAGTTGCTGTGAAAGTGTCAAGTATTATGATTAGGCAAAATGTATTAATTTTGTTATGAAGATCAGAAGAGATGAAGTAAATATCTTAGTAAAAATAGATAAAATTTCTAAATTTATTTGATAAAAATTTTTATGAATACCTATCAATGCTTATCAATACTACTATTACAATAATATTAGTTGATTTTTTAAATATTTACAATATGCTGAAACTCATGTGGATTACCACATTTTATTATAATCACAGATCTATATGGTATAAATGATTATAAATATCCCCTTACAGGTAAAGGAACTGAAGATTACATATACTGAGTGATAAAGTTATTCTATACTATTGTCAAACTGTAGTATGCAAACTAATTTTGTTCTGGTTCTTAAAGTAGTCATTGTAAAGAAAAAAAGAGCTCCAAAATGCAAGAATATGTTCCTGTTAGTAAGTTATTTACTTTTCCCATACTTTTTCAAATACTATTCTGGGCTAAATAGCATGTTTACACATTCTCTGATTAAAAACAGTATTCCAGTTACTTAAGAATAGCACATAGCCTTATTCTAGGAAAGAAAAGTAAATTTGAGAAGGCCTCTGTAAGAGATGTTTGCCTTACCTATAAGCACTCATCTTTCCTGGAGACTTCTTTCCGTGCCTACTAAATCAGGATGTACCATCCGTTACCTACTCTGTTACTCAAACTACTTTGGATTATGCTTTTTCTTAAATTAATTTATTTTTAATTGGAAGATGGTAACTTTACAATATTGTGTTGGTGTCTGCCATATATCAACATGAATCAGCCATAGGTATGTCTATGTCCCCTTTTTCTTGAACCTCCCTCCCACCTCCCACCTGATCCCACCCCTCTAGGTTTCCACAGAGTGCCAAATTCAAGCTCTCTGCATCATACAGTAAATTTCCACTGGCTATCTAATTTTACATAGAGTTATGTATATGGATTATTCTTTAATCTTTCTCTCCCTCATCCCTATTTCCTATCCTCATTTCATGCAATCAATTATCATATCCTATTTCTTCTTCTCTGTACCTATTTCTTGATTCAGTTTCATCTCTTCATTTCCTTTCTACCCAACTTGGCCAAATCAGAATGGTGTTTTGCTTATAATACAGAAAACATCTCTGAACTGGTCCTATTAAATCTATGTTTTATAGTAACAGTTTGGTTAATCTTTTATATTGGAAATTAGATCATGCTAGCTACCTCTTTGCTTAAAAGTTTGTGGATTCCACTTGTTCTTCAAATAAAGTTAAAAAGGCTTGGGATTGCGTTGAGTCTCTGTATTACCTGGTTTACCTTATCTCATATCATACTACTTTCTTCTTATTTTATACCTTGTAGTCATGCTAGCTTTATTTCAGTTTAGCCAGTGCCCAGGCTTGTTCCAGTGTCAGGAATCTTTGCATGAAAATTCTGGTGGGAATGCTCTGTTACTCCCACCCTGTCATTTGGATAACACTTGCTTGTTCTTCAGGCTGGACTTTACATATCACTTCATAAAAGAGTCATTCCTTGATTACCCCTATCTTAGATCAGATCCCACTGTTAATTGCTCTCAGCTGCTGTGTTTTCTTGTTTTAATAGACTATATCACAATAGTTTTTGGTTATTGTAGAAATTATGTGTCTAACTCAAATAAAATACAGACATTTTGTTTTCCTTATATCCTATCCTCACAGCTGAGTAGTGTGGAAAAAAAATAGATTCAGAAGATGGGATGGCAAAATATCATAAATAACTAACCTCTAAAATTTTCCCCATCATACCAGTTTATTTTAATCTCTCTTTGAAGGCAGAATTTCTATTTTGTTCACTGATGTGTTTTATGACTGTTGTACAGTGCCTGGCACAGAGTGGGTATGCAATAAGATCTGGTGATTAAATACATGAAGTTTCTCTATGAATCATTTAGAACTCTAGAATTCTACCCCAGAAGGTAGAATAAAATATAATACTGTCCAACTTATTTAGATAAATGGAAACTGTCATTAATATAATATCTTCTCTGGATCAACGGGTTCTTCTAGATATGCTATGTAAATTTTTTATATTTTTGATATTTCATTATCCTTGATAACTAATGTATTTGTTTATTCTTATTGTTTAATTCTAGAGATACTAATCTGAGCTTAATCTTATTTTTACAAATGAAGAAGTTAAGTACGGCAGAAACTTGTAGATACCCTCCATATCCTTTCTTTTCTTCCATAAAAATAAGATTCTCTACGTGGCACATAGCTCAACAACATTTCTTGGACTCTCTTACATTGAGCGATGGCTGTGTGGGTAATTCTCCTTATTGTCTTATGAGAGAAGCCGTGTATACTACTGCAGCCTGGAGCTTTTCAGAGAATGCGTGCCTGCAGCACATGCCTTTTCTCTTCCTCTAATTGACCCTGGATGTGGTATGGCAGCCTCCACTATCCTGACAGCAATAATCAGGGGATAGGGGAACAAGTTGCATCCTTGGTAGGAATGTTCATGTATGCAGGAAATAAATTTCTAGCATGTCTGAGATATTGAAATTCTGGATCCAGTAATTTTAAGCACAGTTTTTCTGTATATAACAAGGTAGACTTGGAAGCTTAAGTTACTCCTTAAGGCCACCAGGTGGCAACCAATCTCAAGGCTCCTTGGCTCAAAGGCCATCCATTACTTCCAAGGACCACTCTTCCATGGACATCATTTAGAAATAACTCTTTAATTTGTGCACCTTTTTAACCTTAGTCGTCTATCCTGGTTCTTATGTGATTTTTTTTGTCCATTGTACTTTTTGTCTGTTGTACATGTTCAGTTCAGTTCAGTTCAGTTCAGCTGCTCAGTAGTGTCCGACTCTCTGAGACCCCAAGAGTCACAGCACAGCCAGGCCTCCCTGTCCATCACCATCTCCTGGAGTTCACTCAAACTCACATCCATCAAGTCGGTGATGCCATCCAGCCATCTCATCCTCTGTCGTCCCCTTCTCCTCCTGCCCCCTAATCCCTCCCAGCATCAGAGTTAGCATGCTTCAATTGTTCATTCAGTTATTCCTTTGTGTGTGTGTTTTATTTCATTAGTCTTTGCATCTACTGCAAAAGTGTAGGCATTCATTAAAAGTTGGATGCCTACACTTTTGCAGTAGATGCAGAGACTAGTGAAATAAAGTGGCTACTCTCAAGGAGCTCATAGACTGTTGGTGGCCCAGAGGAGAGGTGGGTATCCTTAAATAAGAGTACGATTTAAAAGGTAGTAGCTGTAGTAGAATGTGAGTACAAGATTTAAATGCCACAAGAAGGAAGTGCCTGACATGTTTCTAATATTTTTAGTTGATGATTAATTAGCTAATACCCTGTTTAATTTATTTCCTGCCTTACAACTCAGTAAGGTCAGAGCACTTCTGACATCTCTATTTGGACTCTAGCAAGCTTAAGCCTAAAAGAGGAGTGTCTGATGAGATTCTGGCCCTTCATCTCCTTCTGACAGCCCTTATACATTGAGCTCTACAGTCTACTAATGAGATCCGAATTGTATCATTAGGCCGGTAGTTTGGTTTCATTATCACCAATTCTTTCATTGTGGCACTGCTAATCTTTCCAATTAGCCAAGGGAAATCACTGCCAACTAATCAGATGACTGGACTGATGAAAATGGTTACTCAGAAATTGTTGTTTAAACTATGATAATTTGTCCAAAAAAATTAAAAAGACATTAGGAAGGATTAACAATCCCAAGGGGCTTACATGGACATAGATTTAAAAACAGGTCTGAATGTTTAGTTAGTTTGTCTTTGAAAATTTTCAAAGTAAAATATTTTCAGATGTTGATAAATTATCTTACTCTTTGAACACTTTCTTCTTTTCTCTGATTAAGAAGTATTCTGTACCATAGATTATTACCTCCCCATGCACACATATTACACATGCTCACAATACACTTCCATTTTATAATGTCTGCATCATCAAAGGAAACCAAGCTTCAGACATGTTAGTTTTCTATGGGCATATTATTTAAAATTAAAACAACATTTTATTTTCTTAAAAAATAAAAGCAAAAAGTTTATTGCCAATTGCCTGTGGTGTAATTCCCAGTATCCCAGTTGTTTTTCACAGATGAATATATCAATTTTGAACCAATATAAATCTTCATAGGTCCCACTTAAATTTAACTCCAGATTAGAAAAAAAAAAAAAGTATAGAATGGGCCTTTCATGCATCAGGTTGCAATCTTGTTGTGGAAACTTCTAAGGATAATGGCTCAAGGAACAGCTCTAAACTTATTTCATGGTTCTGACCTCCATAAGACCAGCAGTTAATCACTGCAACTGACTGAAGTACAGTCTAAAAATAGACTATGTTAGACATCCACTTTCTTTTGCTATGAAAAGAAATACTTAGAATTACTTTAACATTTATGGATGGCAGGAGAGTATTGAATAGCGAAAAGAATTTACTTCTTTAGCATTAGTTTTTCATCTTACTGGATGTTTTATAAACATGAAGTAGAATTTTAGATCTTGATTCCTTTGTATGTAGAATTTGAGAGAAACACATTTTCCTACTTAATGCCCTCTGATGATTATGTTTGTCCTTTTATATATGTGTGGAGAAAATGATGACAGATTTTATCACCTAAACTTTATCTTCTCTTTTCCACTTTATTCAGTTTACTTAATTCCTTAAATCTTAACATTCAAGTACTATTTCTTAAGATTCTTCTTCCATAATTCTCAATTATTATGTGCCCTTCTATTTAAGTTACAAGATATTTTAATAATAGTGCTATCCTAAGTCTTATATGCAGATATAATGTTAACATTATTTAGAAAGAGACATTTTAAAGTAAGGTCTTCAATACTGCCTTAAACTCATCTGAAACTAATTTCTGGAGAGTCAAAAGTTATTCTTTTGGAGCTGAACAAACCAAAGGGCATGGATTACTCACTTTGTATTATTTAAATACAATCCCTTTGGTCTTACCTATCTATTTATGCAGAGTCTATCTGTCCAATATGTCTATGTAGAGAGTTAGAGGTGATTGAGAGAAAAGAGGATTTAATGGTATTAAGTGTCAATTTCAATGAGAAGCCTGTAGTCTGACCAAGATATCTGATGGGAATTCCTTACAAGAGATGGACTTAATTGGGATTTGAACATGTTTTAAAAGCTGTGATGAATAATTCTCCTAGGGAAAATGCATCTAATAAATAAAATTACTAATTGAACTGTAACGTTGATCTTTAAAATAACATACATGATTAGGTGCATATCATCAGAGTGGCCTTCCTGTCTAAATATAAGGCTTTTAAGTGTTTTATTCCTTTCTGCCTATTGACTTTGGTTAATATATTCTGTGGATTTATACTTGACATATTCAGTAGAAAAGAATTAAAGACTCCTTAGGTTACTGTCAAGAATGATGAAGTAACAGAGATCCACAAGGCTTTCATGGACTGCTGGTCTGAAAGCATTTTAAATCTTTGGGATCTCTTCTGTAATACCTCCACTATAGCATCTTTGAGAATGAGCCTTATTTCTACTTTTTGAAAGGGATATATGATGGCTTGTAAATTTTACACAAGAGGAACAAATTTCAACAAAAGTAGGATTTGACTGGCAGGTACCAGCTAAGCACTTGGGAGATGAGATACAAATGACTGAACTCTAAGAAGTGAATGACTGATTGCTGTTGTTTAGTTGCTCAGTTGTGTCTGATTGTTTTGTGACCCCATGGACTGTAGCCTGCCAGACTCTTCTGTCCATAGGATTTGCCAGGCAGGAATACTGGAGTGGGTTGCCATTTCCTTCTCTAGGGGATCTTCTCACCCTAGGGATCAAACCAGAGTCTCTTATGTCTCCTGCATTGGCAGTTGGGAATTTTACCACTGAGCCACAGGGAAGCCCAGATGGCTAGTAAGATGCTACAACTGTGCAAAACCAGCAGGTGTAGGAGAGGAGAACGAGAGGGAATGTGAAGGTTGATTTGACTAATGATGTTTGTAGGGGTGGGCTGTATATCAGGGATATACATTTAGCAAATAGAATCTCCCCGCCCTCCCCCCCCCCCCCGACCACAACCTTATGGAATAGTAACTATTATTTTTCAAATTTGAAAGAAGTTGAATTTGTAGACTCCTTGGCTTGTTGGATAAGGTTAAATAACTTCCCCAAAGTCACCATGCTGGAAACAAATACAGGTCTGAGAAATTCCAAAGTGATGCTCAGTTAAGGATTGTTTGGAAAACAAGATGGTGCATTTCAATGAGTGAAAAAGAATAGGTATTGTCGCTTAATATATAGGAAGGATGAAGATGAAAGGAAAGACAAAAAAGAGCTCCCATAAGGCTAACATAAAGCAGGAAGGTTTGCCACTTGAGGTGCTTTTAGGCTCAGATTGAGGATTCTCTCATAAAGAACCAAACATGTACATTTCACATTTCAGCTGTGTGCCATTTTGAAACCACAAATAATTTTAATAACTACTTTTATTTTCTACTTAGTATGCTAAGAAGAGATATACTTAAAGTGAAATGTCAAGTCAGATGGGCCTCTAATTGTTTTATATCTATTGCCTGGCTAACATTTTTAAAATCATCATTACATGATTTAGCATTGCTCCTTTTAATATAATTAAAATAGGATTCACTATCAAACTCATACAACTATCACCTTCAGCTGTTAAGAAGTCATTCATGTGAGAACGTTGAGATTTTGATGCCGAATCATTCGTCATTTTGTAGCCTATCAGAATGACCCATAAAACTAATCTATTTCAAGTGAGTTATGCAATAAAATTATTTGAGTACAATGACAGTTTGGTGTTTCAATTCAGACTGTGCCCACACAAGTGCTGAAAACTGCTTTGGGTGTGACAGTAGCATTTCACACGATGCTCTCTGTTGGTTTGGTGGAAACATTTGGCCTCTGAGCTATAATTTGCAATCCTTAACTTAGATCAGCATGCTACCTACTGAAAATATGTGGTTAAGAATCTAAGAAAAATGATAAAAGTGAGCTTATATACAAAACAGAAATAGACCCACAAACAGAAAACAAACTTGTGGTTACCAAAGGGGAAAGGGAAGGGAGGGATAAATTAGGATTTGGGAATAACATATACAAACTTCTATATATAAAATAGATAAGCAACAAAGACCTACTGTATAGCACAGGGAACTCTGCACAATATTTTATAATAACCTATAGGGGAAAAGACTGAGAAAAATATGTATATATATATATAACTGAACAACTTTGCAGTATATCTGAAACTAACACAGCATTGTATATCAACTATAATTAAAAAAAAATAAATTGAGATTTTTAGAAACATGAGAAATTTTAGAGATTTTCTGGCATTCCCTTTTGCATTTTTAAATGAGAGAAATAAAGCCTGCAAAGAAGAAATGAACAGCCTAGGGCACCATAGCTACTCAGTCACAGAAAAAGAATAATTGTGGTTTCCCAGGTCACTGTTCACATGCCTTGGTTGCCTGAAAGGAAAGTTGCTCAGTTGTGTCTGACTCTTTGCGACCCCATGGACTGTATAGTCCATGGAATTCTCCAGGCCAGAATACTGGAGTGGGTAGCCTTTCCCTTCTCCAGGGGATCGTCCCAACCCAGGGATAGAACCCAGGTCTCCCGCATTGCAGGTGGATTCTTTAACCAGCTGAGCCACAAGGGAAGCCCAAGAATACTGGAATGAGTAGCCTACCCTTCTCCAGTGGATCTTCACGGCCCAGGGATAGAGACCCAGGGATTGAACAGGGGCCTCCTGCGTTGCAGGGGGATTCTTTACCAACTGAGCTATCTGTGAAGCCCTTCAGCCACAATACCTGAGAGTGTGAAAGAACACCCTTTGGTTGTCTGGCAGGGCAGTTTTTCCTGCATTGTTAATATATGCTAATTCAAAAGGAGATATTTGTCAGGCCTTAGGGAATCCACGTTTAGCTGCTACTAAGGAAGCTATCTCCAAAGAATACAAACTAGAATAAAATTGTTCCAAAGCCTGATTAATTTTTTGTGGTCTACATAGTGCTGCGTGCTCATTTATCCAATTCCATCAGCTGCATCTCCTCTGTCGTAGTCTCTTCATTTTTGCAAAGATCACACAGCACACATGCTCAGAATTATCCCTTTCATTTAAGCATGTAGCCACAACCTCTCACTCAGGCTTTGTGCTTTGTGGTTTCTGGTGCAGTGGCAGATGTTGGAGTGCCTTTCAAGTTGAAACTTTTCATGTTGGTGATAGACTGGCGTTAAGCTATTTTTAACTTGGAGTGAGTTCTGGAGATTAAAGCAGACAGTTGACTTTGGAACTAGACTTATTTTAGAGGAGGAGACTAAAAGTAGGAGCAACTTTCTTGCAATCTGTTTTTGAAAAGAAAATGCCTTGAAAATACTAAAAGCAAACTCAATGTTTTGGACATGTGAATATGAAAATAAATCAGTAAAACATGGAAGTAGAAATTCTTAAAAAAGAACAGTGAGCATAGCTCTGATAAACACTATGATGATAAATAATTATAGAGGTCTTACTATATGGCAGATGTAGTTCTAAGTGCTTTCATATGTATTAAATAATTTATATTGTGTTCTGTACAAAACCACTTGAAGTTTTCCATTAGGTACAATATAAATCCAAAATCCTTAACATGTATATCAGTGTGTTTTTAGTACTTTTTAAAAGTTCTCCTGCATATGCCATATGCCCTATGCATTTGGTTTACTTGCTATTTTTAAAAAGTTTATTATCTCCATTGGGCTAGATACTGCTTTAGGTGTTGCAAATGCAAAAGACAGAAATTACTTTTTACTTTTTAAGAGCTTGCTGTCTAGCTTGGGAAATGACTCATTACTGTTTCTAGACCTTGTAAACTCAATTGGAAGGAATGTATGTTGCTAAGGCCTATATTGAACTCTCACATAATTAACTAGTATTGACCTGAAACAAATAGATTGCCAGAAAGATGGGTTTATTTGGAATTGGCAGAGAATTACGATTTGGGATCTGTAGCTATGGCAAGGCACATGCAAGTCCCTATGGGGCATGGGAAGGAGAATGCTTTTATACAGAGGAAAGGGAAGTTGGGAGAGCTGTGTGTAGTAAACAAAGAGTCAGTGACTTTTCGTGGGCTGAATTCTTGCCAGGAAAGAAGAGGCACTTTTCTCCTTCCTTATGGGTTCTGGTACTCTTTCAGGGCATGAGAACTGCCCCTTTCTGCTCTCCCAGTTCTATTTAATTGGGGTTTCTCTACTAAATTTTTATATTTTCCCCTTTTGATCACAGTCCTTCTCTGAAAGTATCACTGATCAAGAGTCAGGTTTTCTAATTTCAGCAACCTTTTGTCCTTTGGTGTCAGGAAAAGCCTTTCCTGGGTAGATTGCTTCACACTGGAGGGAAAGTGCATAGATTGGAAACCTATTAGGGTCACATTGAGTAACAAGGAGAGGGAGGAGGGAGAGCTCTAAGGTACTTTTTTCTAAAGTTCATGTGTTGTCAAGATCATAAACATCAGAAGTAATTGGACATGTTTTGTCATTATCAAAAGCTTGGCCTCAAACATTAACAGGTCTAACAGGTCTAGTTGGAATATCATGGGAAAGCAATGTCATCCAAAGCTGTCTACTTCAATTCTGAGAAATCTTTACTTTCATGTGACCAGATGATATGCAGGTCCAATCAGGTATGTCGTGTGAATACAAGAGTCTGTTCCTTGGAACTTGGCCACACAGGTTTGGCTAATAGGGGCCTTTCCAGAGAGATTGGATAGAGTCCTTCTGGAGGTATCTTTTCTGGTTGTCAACATCTCCAGATTGCAGAGTGTGATGCTTAAGGTTTTTAACTCTCAAGGGCATATTGTAAAAAGATTGCTCTACCAAAACATGGTAATTTTTTAATAGAAGCAGTTAGCCTTTTGCACCATTGACGTATTTTCTCTTTTATGAGTAGTGGTTCAAAAGAAACAGGACCCAAGTGCACTGGGCATCTTGTGACTATCTTCAGAGGTGAGAGTTTATGAGTTTCAAAAGGGGTGGATCTGAGATTTAAAAGGATCAGAAACAATGCTTTTTGATCAAGTTATTTGGAGGGCCTCCACAAATTTTGCCAGTTGAGTCTTAATAATGTGTTAGTGTGTTTGGCTAACACCAGAGGATTAAGCATGGTACGCACAGTGAAAATTTTGTTAAAACTGGCCATAGTTTAATGCATGTGCGATGGTGAGGAGTGAGAATCTGAGAGCCCCTGGTAAAAAAACTAGCTTGATTTGTTCCAAACTAGAGCTTTCTCTTTTTATCAAACCAGCAATTGTTGAATTTTTAATCTTGTTTTTCTTTTCTTTTTTTTTTTTTTTTGAGGCCAGTTTTTCTAAATTATAATTTGGGGAAATATCCCTTTGGACCATGAGACAGGTTTGACTATTTTTGGTCTCTTTTAAGGATTGCATCCCTGGAACTTTCCTGGAAGGCAATTAAGATTTTGTCTTCCAATGCAGGGGATGCAGGTTCAATTCCTGGTTGAGAGCTAAGATCCCGCATGCCTCGTGGCCCAAAAACAAAAACATAAAGCAGAAGGAGTATTGTAACAAATAATAAAGACTTAAACAATGAGAAAAGAAAAGAATAGCATTCCTCCAGGAATATCAGCAAGGTGATTTCCCTTAGCTTCCAAAGAGTCAAGTTGAGAATGCCCCAATCTTAATGATAGCTGGAGTTGCAGGTAAAAGTATTAATTATTCCTGAACATAGGGGCTGTTTTAAATTTTATTTCCACTGGAAGCAAGAAAACCATATTGCTTCCACAACTTTCCAAAATCATGAGCTACTCCAAAAATGTATCTGCTATCATTATAAGTATTGGCAATTTTGTCCTTGGCCTAAAGAATAAGCCCCTGTAAGAGTTAATAATTCAGTCTATTGGACCAAAGTAGCCATAGGTGATGATGCTGCCTCAACAACACCAGAAAGACTTGTAATAGCTTGGTTAATTCAGTATTTACCATTGTCACCTTTTAAATAAGAACCATCAGTGAACCATGAGAATTTAACATTACCCTATGGAATTTCTTGTAGATCATTGAGAGGAGTCAGGAGGTGGTCCATTAGTATTAAGCAGTAAAGAAGGACTTAATCAGATAGAGGGAAGAATAGCCAAGTTATTACAATCAGATCAGATCAGATCAGTTGCTCAGTGGTGTCCAATTCTTTGCAACCCCATGAATCGCAGCACGCCAGGCCTCCCTGTCCCTCACCAACTCCCGGAGTTCACTCAACTCACGTCCATCGAGTCAGTGATGCCATCCAGCCGTCTCATCCTCTGTCATCCCCTTCTCCTCCTGCCCCCAATCCCTCCCAGCATCAGAGTCTTTTCCAATGAGTCAACTCTTCGCATGAGGTGGCCAAAGTTATTGCAATGCAGAAGAGTTATGTGAGGAACAGTTAACAAAAGTATTTCATAGGAGGTGAGGTGGCTGGCTGAGAAATGTTAAATGTGATGAGAATTCTAGAGAGCCTGTACTACATGAGGTACAAAAATGGTTAAAGGCAATCCTACGATTATTTTCTCCATGGCATTAGCGAAAAGGACAGTGGTCATAATGGTTCTAAGGCAAGGGCATTAGCACATGCTGAGAGTTCAATTGCTGGCTATAATACGCTATGGATTGGTGGTGATCTCCATGTTTTTGGGTGAGTACCCAATGACCATTCTCTTCCTTTTTATATAAAGAGAGTAAAAAGAAAGTCACAAGGAAGGTAAAAAGAAAATCTGATAATTGGGATGCCCAAGGGCAGTGGGTTCATCAAGCTCTCCTTTAAGGCTTGTTTGCTATGTTGTCAGGTTCTGCCCATGAAATTAGATTAGGGTTGTTATTGTTTAGTATAACATAGAGGTTTGGCAATGAGAATTTTACAAGCCAATTTTGGCAGAGAAAACCTTACATTTGGCAGTTACTTTTGGGTTTGGGGAAACTTAAAACACCATGAAATCTATCTGGATCTAGATATAACTTTTGTTCTGATATTAGATGCCATAAATTTAGAATTTGGGTTTTGGAAAACTGTAATTTTTCTTTGAATACCTTATATCCGTTAAGGCTAGACACTTTGGCAAGTGGATGCCACCTTCCTGTTACAAGACTTGAGAAGGAAAGCAAAAGAAGCGAATCATCCACGTATTGCAACAGAGTAGAAATTCTCAGGAACTTGATACCATCCAGATCAACTTTCAGGATTTGCAAGAAATAAGGAAACAGTATAATTCAGAGTCATTACTGTTTAGGTGAAAGGTTGTACTTTTCAAGTGAAGGGGAAAAGGTATTGGCTAGCTTCATCAACTGGAATACTAAATGCACTGCATGAAATAATTCAAGTAAAAAATTTGCTTCCAGTGAAAATGAATGTTAGTAGTGTATGAGGGTTAAAAATAATGATGTCAAGGGATAACAGTAGTTTATTGTTCAGAGGTCCTGGTCAAACCTTTACATGTGGCCTAAGGTTTTTCACTGGTAAAATGGTTGTGTCACAAGGGCTCAAAGAAGGTATAATCAGGCCTTGCTTCTTGTCATCTTCTATTATGGACTTAATGCCTTGAAGGGCTTCTTTCCTTGTAGGGTGTTGGCTGATTCTGGTAAGAGGCTTTTAGGGGTTTATTTAAATCTTGATTAGGAGGTGCATTGTGAATTTTGCCAGTATCAGTTGGAGATTTTGCCCATAAGGAAAGTGGTAGCTGATTAATAGGGCAAATTGATCAGTGTTTCCAGTGTCAGCTCTAGGACTATCAGAGCTGATTCAAATATGTCAAGGGGACATTTAATTCTCCTGGTGGGCTACTTTGATAAACACTCTTAAATTCTAGAATTATCAATATTTTCCCCTTCTGAGAGAAAAAAAAAACCTGGCTTGATAGTTCTCTAAGTCTCTGCCTAATAAATGGATTGGGGCAGAGGAAGTAAGAGGAAAAGAGTGTGTGTGTATCAAATGGCCTAAATGAAATAATAGATTTTTTAAAATTTATTTATTTTAATTGGAGGCTAATTACTTTACAATATTGTAGTGGTTTTGCCATACATTGACATGAATCAACCATGGGTGTATATGTGTTCCCCATCCTGAAACCCTCTCCCAGCTCCCTCCCCATCTCATCCCTCTGGGTCATCCCAGTGCACCAGCCCTGAGCACCCTGTCTCATGCATTGAACCTGGACTGGCAATCTGTTTCACATATGATAATATACATGTTTCAATTGGATTCTCTCAAATCATCCCATCCTCTCCTCCCACAGAGTTCAAAAGACTGTTCTATACATCTGTGTCTCTTTTGTTGTCTCGCATATAGGGTTATTGTTACCATCTTTCTAAATTCCATATATATGCATTAATATACTATATCGGCGTTTATCTTTCTGGCTTACTTCACTCTGTATAATAGGCTCCAGTTTAATCCACCTCATTAGAACTGATTCAAATGTATTCTTTTTAATGGCTGAGTAATACTCCATTGTGTATATGTACCACTGCTTTCTTATCCATTCCTCTGCTGATGGACATCTAGGTTGCTTCCATGTCCTGGCTATTATAAACAGTGCTGTGATGAACACTGGGGTACATGTGTCTCTTTCAATTCTGGTTTCCTCAGTGTGTATGCCCAGCAGTGGGATTTCTGGGTCATATGGCAGTTCTATTTCCAGTTTTTTAAGGAATCTCCACACTGTTCTCCATAGTGGCTGTACTAGTTTGCATTCCCACCAACAGTGTAAGGGGGTTCCCTTTTCTCCACACCCTCTCCAGCATTTATTGCTTGTAGACTTTTGGATAGCAGCCATTCTGACAGGTGTGAAATGGTACCTCATTGTGGTTTTGATTTGCATTTCTCTGATAATGAGTGATGTTGAGCATCTTTTCATGTGTTTGTTAGCCAACTGTATGTCTTCTTTGGAGAAATGTCTGTTTAGTTCTTTGTCCCATTTTTGGCTTGGGTCGTTTATTTTTCTAGAATTGAGCTGCAGGAGCTGCTTGTATATTTTTGAGGTTAATTCTTTGTCAGTTGCTTTGTTTACTATCATTCTGTCCCATTCTGAAGGCTGTCTTTTCACCTTGCTTATAGTTTCCTTTGTTGTGTAAAAGCTTTTAAGTTTAATTAGGTCCCTTATTTTTGCTTTTACTTCCATTACTATGGGAGGTGGGTCATAGAGGATCCTGCTGACATTTATGTCAGCGAGTGTTTTGCCTATGTTTTCCTCTAGGAGTTTTATAGTTTCTGGTCTTACATTTAGATCTTTAATCCATTTTGAGTTTATTTTTGTGTATGGTGATAAAAATGTTCTAGTTTCATTCTTTTACAAGTGGTTGACCAGTTTTCCCAGCACCACTTGTTAAAGAGATTGTCTTTTCTCCATTGTATATTCTTTCCTCCTTTGTCAAAGATAAAGTGTCCATAAATGCGTGGATTTATCTCTGGGCTTTCTATTTTGTTCCATTGATCTATATTTCTGTCTTTGTGCCAGTACCATACTGTCATGATGACTGTGGCTTTGTAGTATAGCCTGAAGTCAGGCAGGTTGATTCCTCCAGTCCCATTCTTCTTTCTCAAGGTTGCTTTGGCTATTCGAGGTTTTTTGTATTTCCATACAAATTGTGAAGTTATTTGTTCTAGTTCTGTGAAAAATACTGTTGGTAGCTTGATAGGGATTGCATTGAACCTATAGATTGCTTTGCATAATATACTCATTTTCACTATATTGATTCTTCCAATCCATGAACATGGTATACTTCTCCATCTATTTGTGTTCTGTTTGATTTCTTTCATCAGTGTTTTATAGTTTTCTATATATAGGTCTTTTGTTTATTTAGATAGATATATTCCTAAGTGTTTTATTCTTTTCATTGCAATGGTGAATGGAATTGTTTCCTTAATTTCTCTTTCTGTTTTCTCTTTGTTAGCATATAGGAATGCAAGGGATTTCTGTGTGTTGATTTTATATCCTGCAACTTTACAATATTCATTGATTAGCTCTAGTAATTTTCAGGTAGAGTCTTTAGAGTTTTCTATGTAGAGGATCATGTCATCTGCAAACAGTGAGAGTTGTACTTCTTCTTTTCCAATCTGGATTCCTTTTATTTCTTTTTCTGCTCTGATTGCTCTGGCCAAAACTTCTAAAACTGTGTTGAATAGTAGTGATTAGAGTGGGCATCCTTGTCTTCTTCCTGACTTTAGGGGAAACGCTTTCAATTTTTCACCATTGAGGATAATGTTTGCTGTGGGTTTGTCATATATAGCTTTTACTATTTTGAAGTATGTTCCTTCTATTCCTGCTTTCTGGAGGGGTTTTATCATAAATGGATGTTGAATTTTGTAAAAATATTTTTCTGCATATATTGAGATAATCATATGGTTTTTATCTTTCAATTTGTTAATGTGGTATATCACATTGATTGATTTGCAGATATTGAAGAATCCTTGCATCCCTGAGATAAAGCCCATTTGGTCGTGATGTATGGTCTTTTAAATATGTTGTTGTATTCTGTTTGTTAGAATTTTGTTAAGGATTTTTGCATTTATGTTCATCAGTGATATTGGCCTGTAGGTTTTTTTTTTTTTTTTGGTGGATCTTTGTCAGGTTTTGGTATTAGGGTGATGGTGGCCTCATAGAATGAGTTTGAAAGTGTACCTCCCTCTGCAATTTTCTGAAGAGTTTGAGTAGGATAGTTGTTAGCTCTCTAAATTTTTGGATAGAATTCAGCTGTAAAGCCATCTGGTCCTGGGCTTTTGTTTGCTGAAAGATTTCTGATTACAGTTTCGATTTCTGTGCTTGTGATGGGTCTGTTAAGATTTTCTATTTCTTCCTGGTTCAGTTTTGGAAAGTTATACTTTTTCAAGAATTTGTTCATTTCTTCCAAGTTGTCCATTGTATTGGTGTATAGTTGCTGATTGTAGTCTCTTATGATCCTTTGTATTTCTGTGTTGTCTGTTGTAATTTCTCCATTTTCATTTCTAATTTTGTTGATTTGATTCTTCTCCCGTTTTTTCTTGATGAGTCTTGCTAATGGTTTGTCAATTTTATTTATCTTCTCAAAGAATCAGCTTTTAGCTTTGTTGATCTTTGCTATGGTCTCTTTGATTTCTTTTGCATTTATTTCTGCCCTAATTTTTAAGATTTCTTTCCTTCTACTAAACATGGGGTTCTTAATTTCTTCCTTTTCTAGTTTCTTTAGGTGTAGAATTAGGTTATTTATTTGACTTTTTTTTTCTTGTTTCTTTAGGTAAGCCTGTATTGCTATGAACCTTCCCCTTAGCACTGCTTTTACAGTGTCCCATAAGTTTTGGCTTGTTGTGTCTTCATTTTCATTAGTTTCTATGCATATTGATTTCTTCTGTGATTTGTTGGTTACTCAGCAGTGTCTTGTTCAGCCTCCATATGTTGGAATTTTTAATAGTTTTTATCCTGTAATTGACATCTGATCTTACTGCACTGTGGCCAGAAAAGATGCTTGGAATGATTTCAGTTTTTTTTTTTTTTAATTTACCAAGGCTAGGTTTATGGCCCAGGATGTGATCTATCCTGGAGAAGGTTCTGTGTTCACTTGAGAAAAAGGTGAAATTTATTGTTTTGAGGTGAAATGTCCTATTGATATTAATTAGGTCAAACTGGTCCATTGTATCATTTAGAGTTTGTGTTTCTTTGTTAATTTTCTGTTTAGTTGATCTAGCCATAGGTGTGAGTGGGGTATTAAAGTCTCCCACTATTATTGTGTTATTGTTAATTTCCCCTTTCATACTTGTTAGCATTTGCCTTACATATTGTGGTGCTCCTATGTTGGGTGCATATATATATTTATAATTGTTATATCTTCTTCTTGAATTGGTCCTTTGATCATTATGTAGTGTCCTTCTTTGTCTCTTTTCACAGTCTTTGTTTTAAAGTCTATCTTATCTGATATGAGTATTGCTACTCCTGCTTTCTTTTGGTCTCCATTTGACTGCAATATCTTTTTCCAGCCCTTCACTTTCAGTCCTTATGTGTCCCTTGTTTTGAGGTGGGTCTCTTGTAGACAACATATATAGTAATCTTGTTTTTGTATCCATTCAGCCAGTCTTTGTCTTTTGGTTGGGACATTCAACCTATTTACATTTAAGGTAAGTATTGATAAGTAAGATCCCATTTGGAGAAGGCAATGGCACCCCACTCCAGTACTCATGCCTGGAAAATCCCATGGTGGGAGGAGCCTGGTGGGCTACAGTCCATGGGGTCGCTACGAGTCGGACACGACTGAGTGACTTCACTTTCACTTTTCACTTTCATGCTTTGGAGAAGGAAATGGCAACCCACTCCAGTGTTCTTGCCTGGAGAATCCCAGGGACGGGGGAGCCTGGGGGGCTGCCATCTATGGGGTCGCACAGATTTGGACATGACTGAAGTGACTTAGCAGCAGCAGCAGCATGATCCCATTGCCATTTATTTTGTTGATTTGGGTTTGAGTTTATACACCTTTTCTGTGTTTCCTGTCTAGAGAAGATCCTTTAGCATTTGTTGAAGAGCTGGTTTGGTGGTGCTGAATTCTCTGAGCTTTTGCTTGTCTGTAAAGCTTTTGATTTTTCCTTCATGTTTGCATCATGTCCTTACTGGGTATAGTAATCTGGGTTGTAGGTTTTTCTCTTTCATCACTTTAAGTATATCCTGCCATTCCCTCCTGGCCTGAAGAGTTTCTATTGAAAGATCAGCTGTTATCCTTATGGGAATCTCCTTGTGTATTATTTGTTGTTTTCCCCTTGCTGCTTTTAATATTTGTTCTTTGTGTTTGATCTTTGTTAATTTGATTAATATATATTTTGGGTATTTCACCTTGGGTTATCCTATTTGGGACTCTCTGGGTTTCTTGGACTTGGGTGGCTATTTTCTTCCCCGTTTTAGAGAAGTTTTCAACTATTATCTCCTCAAGTATTTTCTCATGGCCTTTCTTTTTGTCTTCTTCATCTGGGACTCCTATGATTCAAATGTTGGCGAGTTTAACATTGTCCCAGAGGTCTCTGAGGTTGTTGTCATTTCTTTTAATTCTTCTTTTTCCTCTCTGCTTCATTTATTTCTACCATTCTATCTTCTACCTCACTTATTCTATCTTCTGGCTCAGTTATTCTACTGTTGGTTCCCTCCAGAGTGTTTTTGATCTCATTTATTGCATTATTCATTATTGATTGACTTTTTTATTTCTTCTAGGCCCTTGTTAAACATTTTTTGAATTTTCTCTGTCTTTGTCTCCAGGCTATTTATCTATAACTCCATTTTGTTTTCAAGATTTTGGGTCATTTTTACTACCATTATTCTGAATTCTTTTTCAGGGAGACTGCTTATCTCCTCCTCTTTTGTTTGGTTTGGTAGGCATTTGTCATGTTCCTTTACTTGCTGAGTATTTCTCTGCCTTTTCATCTTGTTTAGATTGCTGTGTTTGGGTTAGCCTTTCTGTATTCTGGCAGTTTGTGGTTCCTCTTTATTGTGGAGGGTCCTTGCTGTGGGTGGGGTTGGATGGGTGGCTTGTCAAGGTTTCCTGGTTAAGGAAGCTTGTGTCGGTGTTCTGGTGGGTGGAGCTGGATATCTTCTCTCTGGAGTGCAATGAAGTGTCCACTAGTGAGTTTTGAGATGTCTATAGGTTTGGTGTGACTTTGGGCAACCTGTATACTGAAGCCCAGGGCTGTGTTCCTGCATTGCTGGAGAATTTGCATGGTATGTCTTGCTCTGGAACTTATTGGCTCTTGGGGGGTGCTTGGTTTCAGTGTATGTATAGAGGCTTTTGGATGAGCTCTTATCAATTAATGTTCCCTGGAGTCAGGAGTTTTCTGGTTTTGGACTTAAGTCTCCTGCCTCTGGTTTTCAGTCTTATTCTTACAGTAGCCTCAAGACTTCTCCATCTACACAGCACCGATGATAGGTTAAAGATGAAAATCTTCTTCACAGTGAGGGATGCCCAGACAGGTTCACAGAGTTACATGGAGAAGAGAGGAGAGAGGAGGGAGATAGAGGTGACCAGGAAGAGAAGACGGGGAGTCAAAAGGTGAGAGAGCCAGCTAGCCAGTAGTCAATTCCCTATGTGCTCTCCACAGTCTGAACCCCTCAGAGAAATTCACGGAGTTATCAGAGAAGAGAAGAGGGAGGAAGGAGACAGAGGTGATCAAGAGGAAAAGAGTGGGAATCAAAAGGAGAGAGACAGATCCAGCCAGTAATCAATTCCCTAAGTGTTTCCTCAGCCTGGAACACACAGAGAGATTCATGGAGTTGGGTAGTGAAGAGAAGGAAGAGAGAGGAGATAGAGCTGACCTGGTGCAGAAAAAGGAGAGTCAAAAAGGGGAGAGAGGAATCAAGCTAGTAATCACACTCCCAAGTAAAAATGAGTACTGAAGATTGGGTTCTTAAAGGTACAAAATTGATAACATATATGAAAAAGCAAAGATTAAAAATCTGGAGTAGATGTTAGACTCTCAAGAATATAATAGTAAAAAAACAAAACAAAGTCACCAAAATTATAAAAAAAATATATATGAAGTTTGCTTAAAAAATAGGGTCTTTTTTTGGCAAAGTAATAATAGGTTATAAAAATGAAAATTAAAGGAGTAATAGAGGACTTAAAAAAAAAAAAAATTTAGAAAAATGATAGTAGTAAAAATATATCCAGGCATTTCTCTGGAGCTGTTGTGGGCAGTGTGGGGTCAGTTCAGTTTCAGATAGTTCCTTGATCCAGCTTATATTTCTCAAGATCTATAGGCCCCTTTCAATGTAGTCAGTGCTAACTACAGGGTTTTAATCTGTTGCACCTGTCACTTCCAAGGCAGTTCCCTCTATTTATTTTAGCTTCTTCTGTTTGCTGGTCTCTTCAGTGTCTAATTTCTTCCCTGACACAAGGGGGTGAAGGTGGTCACTTTTAGGCTCACTTGCTTAGTCGTGCTGTGGGGAGGGAGGAACACTGTAAACAAATATCACTGGCATCTGTGGGGAGTGCTCGCAGTGTCTAGGCCACACTGGGTTTGCCCCCGCTCACGGCGTGTGGGCTTTCCCAGTCTACACTTCTCAGGCTCTAGGTTGCTCTGCTGGGGAACTGTCTGAGATGGGCCCTGGTGTGTGTGCACTTCCCAGGTCTAAGCTGCTCAGGTTCTGGTTCTCAGGTTCTCCACAAATGCGCAGACTTGGTTGGGCCTGTGTTTTGTGCCCTTCACAGGTCCGAGCTGCTCAGGCGACCAGGTGCTTGGTGAGCACAGTCTCCCCAGGTGGGGAGTGTGTCTTATCACCTCCCTGGTCCCAGCCACTCGGTTTCCTGTGTAGCAGCAGGCGTGCCCATTTCAGGTGTGCCGTGTTTCTCTTCTGGGGAGCTGATCTCTGACTGCGACTCTCCCAGCAGATGTCAACTGTTCAGAATCCCAAGAAGTCTTGGTTAGCAACTGGGTGCCTACTTGCAGTTTGGTAGAGGATGCCTCTCTGGGGCTGAGATTGCCCCTTTCAGGCTCTGGGTGGCCCCGCCCGAGTCCCTGTCTCCGGCAGGGGATGGGCCAGTCTGCAGCCGGCTAGCTCTCCTCTGGTATTCGCTCAGTCCTTTGTTCTGTGAGTGGGTCTGGCCATGCCTTAGGTTAGGGCTTTTCATGGGTTAGTTTTCTCTCTCTCTCTCTCTTTTCTCTCTTTCTCTCTCTCTCTGGCTATCCCACAGTTTGGGTTGCTATCTCAGGTTAGTTCCCTCAGATTGCCCCTCAGGGCATTCAGGCCTGTCCTTATCCTAAGCAATGCAGCCCGCGCCTCCCTGTTCAGCCCCCACTTGCTGGTGGTGGACGCAAGTGCTGGGAGTTGCCATTAGGCTCGTAATCTGTGGGTTTTATTTATTTATTTATTTATTTTTCCTCCCAGTTATGTTGCCCTCTGAGATTCCAAAACTCCCCACAGACCCGCTGTTGAGATTGTTTCCTAGTGTTTGGAAACGTCTCCTCTTTTAAGACTCCCTTCTTGGAAATGGATCTCCGTCCCTATCTATTTTGTCTCTCTTTTTATCTTTTATATTTTGTCCTACCTCCTTTCGAAGACAATGGGCTGCCTTTGTGGGTGTCTTACGTCCTCTGCCAGCACTCAGAAGTTGTTTTGTGGAATTTGCTCAGGATTCAAATGTTCTTTCAATGGATTTGTGGGGGAGAAAGTGGTCTCTCTGTCCTATCCCTCTGCCATCTCAGGACCTCATCCCAAAAAATAGATTTAGACACAGGAACCTCTTGAGGTTTGTTTTGAGATAGGTCCCCACTATCTGAACTGTTCCAGTACTCCAAGGCAGGCTCTGCTGTACAGTTGTGGGGTTGAATCTCAAGAGTTTGGTTCTGGTGTTAGTTAAAACTGGAAGACAGTCATCCCCAATCTGGAGAAATGCTTTTTCAGCTGATTAAGAGAAGGGATTGGTAAAGGCCCTTGTAGTTCTGCAGAGCCCGGTTTTGGAGAACTGGAAGGGCATTGGAAAGTGTGGTTAGAAGGTTGAAGGTACCTAAAGTTCTTAAATTTGTGATGGTCTCTTTTCCCTGACTCTTTGCAGTAACAGGAGAAACTAGGAGGGTTTGGTTTTGTTAGGAACCTTCACTTGCTGGAACCGAAGACTAAGAATTTGGTGGTCTTCCTTAGAGGTGGCTTCTCTAGAGTATTGCAATAAGCATTTCACTCAGTTCTGGAAACTTTTGAGCTGTTTCATGTTGCAGTCCAATTTAGTTTTAAGGAAATTAAATTTAGGAGACTTAACAAGTTCCCTATAATAGCCATTGATACTCTAAATTGCCTTTGCTCAGTTCAGTTCATTTAGTTAGAAATGTGCATGAAGAAGGACTATGTTTTTTAAACATGAAATTGGCTGAAGTCCTTGTAAGGTGGACATCCTCAAAATACTTAGATAACTGTGTTCCAGTTCCTAGTTTTCCCTCTAGAGCAAAGGATAATTTTCAAACAGCTTAAACAGCTTATAGCACTAAAGGCTTAATCCAAACAGCTTGTATGCCAATCTCAGCCAAGTCTTATGGAGGCAGCTTGGTCCAGGAAGAGCCAGAACAAAGGCTTTTTAAAATTTTAATAGCCAGTCTTCAAAAGATAGCCCTTCTAGAGTAATAGGCTAAAGACTTCAAAACTCAGTAGTGTTTTGGAGAAACAACCTCTGTTACCAAAAGAGTAGCTGGAAGACTTAGGCACTTTCAGGAGAGGCAGTGTTCCACAGGAAATAGGCTGAGGGCTAGCCAGTTTCAATAAAACAGTCTGATCTCTAAATCAAAGCGGAGTGTCATAAGAGTACTTGCGTAAATATATCCTGAATAAAGCCAGGAGAGCTTAAAATGGAAAGAGGATGTGAGCTGGGGTTCAGAAGAACATCATTCCTTCAAACTCCAGGGTCAATGGAAAAAGCAGTGAGGGACAATGGGCTCAACTGTGGGTATTGCACTTGTTTGCGCACAGGCCCCTGAAACACTGGGAGTCTTCTCTGGTTCCTGTAAAGGTCACGAGAATATTGACCTCAGACAAACAGACTGTCAGATCTTTCTCCAGATAAGATGAGTCACAGTCACAGAGAATCACAGTTTGGGGTCTGCAACTGCGGCAAAGCTTTAGGAGAGTCCCTGCACAACAAGGGGAAGAGAGTTACATTTATAGAGGGAAAAGGAAGCTGGGAGGGCTACAATAAACCAAGAGTTCCTGGCTTATTGTTGGCTGAGTTCTTGCCAGAAGAGAAGGGGAGTCTTTCTTCTTGTTGGGATTTGTTACTGTCACATGGTGTGAGAGTTCCCTTTCTGGTCTCCCAATACTAAACTGAGGTTTATGTTTATTTTTTATAGTATTTAATTGCTGTATTTTTATCAGTTACTAGTTAATCATCAACTATATTCCATATATTGATGACACATTCAAGTCTGAGATCCTACTTATGATTTAAATGCTTTACAAAGCATTTAATACATATTAGAAAGATACATACATATTGGAAATACATACTAGAAAGATATCAGCTTCTTTAAGCTTATTCACAGTTAGGGAAAGGTAAAAAGGAGCACAGTGGAGAAGCTATTCTAAATGTAGAAGGAAAATAGGAAAGAGTATTTGCATAAAGGAAAGGAGAGCTATCAGAATTAAAATATTATTGACTATGCCAAAGCCTTTAACTGTGTGGATCACAGTAAACTGTGGAAAATTCTGAAAGAGATGGGAATACCATACCACCTGACCTGCCTCTTGAGAAACCTGTATGCAGGTCAGGAAGCAACAGTTAGAACTGGACATGGAACAACAGACTGGTTCCAAATAGGAAAAGGAGTACGTCAAGGCTGTATATTGTCACCCTGCTTATTTAACTTATCTGTGGAGTACATCATGAGAAATGTACTCTCACTAGGCTGGAAGAAGCACAAGCTGGAATCAAGATTGCCGGGAGAAATATCAGTAACCTCAGATATGCAGATGACACCACCCTTATGGCAGAAAGTGAAGAGGAACTAAAAAGCCTCCTGATGAAAGTGAAAGAGGAGAGTGACAAAGTTGGCTTAAAGCTCAACATTCAGAAAACTAAGATCATGGCATCTGGTCCCCTCACTTCATGGGAAATAGATGGAGAAACAGTGGAAACAGTGTCAGACTTTATTTTTGGGGGCTCCAAAATCACTACAGATGGTGACTGCAGCCATGAAATTAAAAGATGCTTACTCCTTGGAAGGAAAGTTATGACCAACCTAGATAGCATACTGCAAAGCAGAGACATTACTTTGCCAACAAAGGTCCGTCTAGTCAAGGCTATGGTTTTCCAGTGTTCATGTATGGATGTGAGAGTTGGACTGTGAAGAAAGCTGAGTGCCGAAGAATTGATGCTTTTGAATTGTGGTGTTGGAGAATACTCTTGCAAGTCCCTTGGACTGCAAGGAGATCCAACCAGTCCATTCTGAAGATCAGCCCTGGGATTTCTTTGGAAGGAATGATGCTAAAGCTGAAACTCCAGTACTTTGGCCACCTCATGTGAAGAGTTGACTCATTGGAAAAGACTCTGATGCTGGGAAGGATTGGGGGCAGGAGGAGAAAGGGACGACAGAGGATGAGATGGCTGGATGGCATCACTGACTCGATGGATGTGAGTCCGAGTGAACTCCGGGAGTTGGTGATGGACAGGGAGGCCTGGCGTGCTGCGATTCATGGGGTTGCAAAGAGTCGGACACGACTGAGCGACTGAACTGAACTGAACTGAAAAAAAAAAAAAAAAGGATATTGAAAAGTGTCAAGAAGAATGAGGACTGAGTTAAGACCCTTTAATTTGTCTTCTTTCTGTAAATTGGTAGTAATAGAAGCCAAGTATCTAGTGATTACAGAGGAAATGAATGAATGTGTGCTAAGTCACTTCAGTTGTGTTTGACTCTTTGCAACCTTTTGGACTGTAGCCCTCTGTCCATAGGTTTCTCCAGGCAGGAATACTGGAGTGGGTTGCCATTTCCTTCTCCAGAAATGAGTGAATAGGGTCTATGAAGTAGTCATTTAAATAGTTTTCATTGAATGGAATTAGCCCAATGTTAGCTTTAGGAGCCATAGGGGATGTCAGTGTCCAAACCTTGAGTCTTCAACAGTTACTTTGTTGGATAATCGTTTATTGTCCACTGATTGTTCAGTTGCTTAGTTGCCTCTGAGTCTGTAACCTCATGGACTGTAGCATTCCAGGTTCCTCTGTCTTCCATTATCTCTCAGAGTTTGCTCAAATTCATGTCTATTATGTTGATGCTATCTAACCATCTCATCCTCTGCCACCCCCTTCTCCTTTTGCATTCTGTCTTTCCCAGCATCAGGGTATTTTCCAATGAGTCGGCTCTTTGCAACAGGTGGTCAAAGGATTGGAGCTTCAGCACCAGTCCTTCCAGTGAATATTCAGGGTTGATTTCCTTTGATCAAATTGACTGATTTGATCTCCTTGCAGTCCAAGGGACTCTCAAGAGTCTTCTCCAGCACCACAGTTCAAAAGCATCAATTCTTCAGTGCTCAGCCTTTTTTATGGTCCAGCTCTCACATCTGTACATGACTACTGGAAAAACCAGAGCTTTGGCTATACAGACATTTGTTGGCAAAGCGAAGTCTCTGCTTTTTAATACACTGTCTGGATTTGTCATTCCTTTTCTTCCAAGGAGCAAGCATCTTTTAATTACATGGCTGTAATCACCATCCACAGTGATTTTGGAGCCCAAGGAAGTAAAATCTGTTACTGCTTCCACTTTTTGCCCTTCTATTTACCATGAAATAATGGGACCAGATGCAATGTTACTTTTTTTTCTTGTTGAGTTTCAAAGGAGCTTTTCCACTCTCTTCTTTCATCCTCATCAAAAGGCTCTTTAGTTCCTCTTCAGTTTTATCATTAGAGTGGTGTCATCTGCATATCTGAGGTTGTTGATATTTCTCCTGGAAATCTTGATTCCATCTTGTGCTTCGTCCAGCCTGGCATTTTGCATAATGTACTCTGCATAGAAGTTAAATAAGCAGAGTGACAATATACATCTTTGATGTACTCCTTTCTAAATTTAGAACCAGTTCATTGTTCCATGTCCAGTTTTAACTGTTGCTTCTTGACCCACATATAGGTTTCTCAAGAGGCAAGTAAGGTGGCCTGGTATTCCCATCTCTTTAAGAATTTTCCAGTTTGTTGTGATACAAACAGTCAAAGGCTTTAGCATAGTCAGTGAAACAGAAGTAAATGATTTTCTGGAACTCCCTTGCATTCTCTATGATCTGTTGAATGTTGGCAATTTGATCTCTGATTCCTTTCTTTTCTGTACCCAGCTTGTACATCTGGAATTTCTTTGTTCATGAGCTGCTCATGAACAAAGCCTAGCTTGAAGGATTTTGAGCATAACCTTACTATGAATACAATGTGAAATGAATGTAATTGCTTGGTAGTTTGAACATTCTTTGGCATTGCCCTTATTTGTAATTGGAATGAAAAATGACCTTTTCCAGTCCTGTGGCCACTATTGAGTTTTCCAAATTTGCTGACATACTGAGTGCAGCACTTTCATAGCATCATCTTTTAGGATTTGAAATAGCTCACCTGGAATTCTGTCACCTCCACTGGCTTTGTTCACAGTAATGATTCCTAAGGCTCACTTGACTTCATACTCCAGATGTCTGGCTCTAGGTGAGTTACTACACCATTCTGGCTATCTGGGTCATTAAGACCTTTCTGGTACAGTTCTTCTGTGTATTCTTGCCACTGCTTCTTAATCTCTTCTGCCTGTTAGATTCTTACAGTTTCTGTTCTTTATCTTGCCCATCCTTGCATGAAATGTTCTCTTGATCTCTTCAATTTTCTTGAGGAGATCTCTAGTCTTTCCTTTTCTATTCTTTTCTTCCATTTCTTTGCATTGTTAATTTAAGAAGACCTTCTTATCTCTTCTCTGGAACTCTGCATTCACTTGGATATATCTTTCCCTTTCTTCCTTGCCTTTGTTTTCCTTAGCTACTTGTAAAGCCTCCTCAGACAACCCCTTTGCCTTCTTGCATTTCTCTGTCTTTGGGATGATTCTGGTCACTGCATCCTATACAATGTTATGAACCTCCATCCATGGTTCTTCAGGCACTCTATCTTCCAGGTCTAATTCCTGGAATCTATTTGTCACCTCCACTGTGTAATCATAAGGGATTTCATTTAGGTCATACCTGAATGGTCTAGTAGTTTTCCATACTTTCTTCAATTTAATCCTGAATTTTGTAATAAGGAGCTCATGATCTGAGCCACAATCAGCTCCATCTTGTTTTTACTGACTGTATTGAGCTTTTCCATCTTTGACTGCAAAGAACATAATCAATCTGACTTCAGAATTAACCATTTGTTGATGTCCACGTTTAGAGTCATGTCTTGTGTTGTTGGAAAATGATGTTAGTTATGACCAGTTTGTTTTCCTGACAATACTTTATTAACCTTTGCCTACCTCAATTTGAACTCCAAAACCAAACTTGCCTGTTACTCCAAATATTTCTTGACTTCCTACTTTTGCATTCCAATTCCCTGTGATGAAAAGGACATTTGTGTGTGTGTGTGTGTGTGTGTGTCAGTTCTAGAAGTTGTTGTATATTTTCATAGAACTGGTCAATCACAACTTCTTTGGCATTAGTGATTGGGGCATAGACTTGGATTACTGTGATGGTGAATGTTTTGCCTTTGAAACAAACCAAGATCTTTCTGTTGTTTTAGTGATTGCACCTAAGTACTGCATTTCAGACTCTTGTTGACTATGAGGGCGACTCCGTTTCTTCTAAGGGATTCTTACCCACAGTAGGAGATATAAGGTTCATCTGAATTAAATTTGCCCATCCCTGTCTCTTTCAGTTCACTGATTCCTAAAAATTCCAATGTTCACTCTTGCCATCTCCTGCTTGACCATGTTCAATTTACCTTGATTCATGGACCCAACATTCCAGGATATGCAGTATTGTTCTTTACAGCATTGGACTTTGGTTTCACTCCACTCCCCACCCCTGGCACATCCACAGCTGAGCATCATTTCTGCTTTGACCCAGCTGCTTCATTCTTATTGGAGCTATTAGTAATTGCCCTCTACTCCTCCCCAGTAGCATATTGAACACCTTCTGACCTGGAGGGAGGTGGGGGTTCATCTTCAGGCATCATATCTTTTTGCCTTTTCATGCTGTTCATGGTGTTCTCCAGGCAATAATATTGAGGTGGGTTGCCATTTCCTTCTCCAGTGGACCACATTTTGTCAGAAATCTTCACTATGATGCATCTGTCTTGGGTGGGCTTGCATGAAATGACTGATAGCTTCATTGAGTTACACATGCCTCTTTGCCACAGCAAGGCTGTGATCCATGAAGGGGACATTATCCATAGGAAGAGCAATAGAGCCTGTTTATATGAGCTCTTTTACATGAAGCATTTGTATTTTAAATTTTTTTCATACTGTGAAGATACCATAATCAACAGATAGATTATATTTTCAAGGATATAAACCCTACTGGACCCTTTCAAAAGATTTTGAAATTTTGATTGATGATCCAAAGTCTGCAATCTTTAGGAATACACAAGAGCTTGAAGCAGTCTATAGACAATGATGGAATTACTTGAAAGTTAACCTGGCTTTTTTTCCCAAGAGTTAATATACCAGTAAATTCTTTGGCTAAATTTCAGTTATGAACATAATTTTTCTTTTTGAAAAAAGAGTGTTCTTGCTCTGTTCTCAAAGTGTATCGTAACTCTAAAACTTTTTTAAACTTTCCAAACACAGAAAACTATAGGTTTCAGACAGTACCAGATCTCTAACTGGGGTCTCTCTGCTCACCTTAAGCAGCGTCTGACTTAGCAGTAGAGCTGGCAGATGGCTGAATATTCATCTCTTCTTCGTTTTCTCATTGTTTGTAGGAATAAATTAAAATTTTGCTTATAGAAAACAGTGTTTTTGGTAGCTAGGTTATCTTTGTATTTCAGAATTTTGGGATGGGGAATTTAACTGACATGTTTGGCTATGAGTGAAGATACGTTGAATTTTGAGATGTTGAAAAAGTTGACAGTTTTGAGCTATTTGCTTTGACTTCCAAAGATTCTTGTGTGACTACTTGGTAGGCATCATAAAAGTTTGCTGGTTATTAGAGTTAGAAAAGACTCTGATGCTGGGAAATATTGAGGGCAGGAGCAGAAGGGGACGACATGGGACAAGGTAGTTGGATGGTATCATTTATTCAATAGACATGAATGTGAGCAAGCTCTAGGAGATGGTGAAGGACAGGGAAGCCTGGCGTGTTGCAGTCCATGGGGTCTCAAACAGTCAGACATGACTGAGTAACTGAACAACAACAAGTCTATGATGGGAATTTCTAGCCTTTGAAATTTGAGGGAGTTGAATTTTTTTTCAAACATTAGGAAACATTGTCACTATTATTTTGGCAGGACTAAGTGGATAACTGATGTTTTTGTTTAACTTGAAGTTGTACACTTTCTCTTTGCTAACAGCACCTTGATTTCATTAGGGGATTATACCTTCCTCATGATTAATATATTGTTCATAAGGATTTGATTCTTTCTCTGGATTTATGGATGGACAAATGGACTATTGGACTACTGTATCCTTTGGCTCAAATGATTGATTTGAGGTTAGTCAGGTGACCTAACCATAACCCAGTAAGACTTTTCTGGAAATAGTAGGAGAGAACATATTTCATTCCACTAGTAGGGTTACCAGTCAAGATGATGTAAGCTTGAGTCTTTTGAGGCCATCTGATATCTGAGAATAAAGCCTTTAAAAATCGAAGTAAGTTTTATGATGTGAAATAAGTCAGATGGAAAAAGAAAAATACCATATGATTTATACATATGTGGAATATTAAAATAAACAGTAAATGAGCAAAAGCAAATAGATACAGTGAACAAATTGATGGGTTGCCAGAGGATGGGGACAAGGGTTGAAATGGTTAGAGTTAACTGTATTACAGATGGTAACTAGACTTTTGGTGGTGAGCATGCTGTAGTGTATACAGAAGTTGAATTATTATGCTGTACACCTGAATCTTATTTAATATTATAAACCAAAGTTACCTTAATTAAAAAAAAAAATCTGCCACCATATGTGTATATTAGAAAAAAATTAAAGAGCTAATTTTCTGCTTAAAACAAAAGCAAAAGCAAGCCAAAGCAGAGCTGAGAGATAAAGAGAAACCAAGTCCTAAAAACATCATTTGAATCCTGGAATAAGCCAAATCTGAACTTTACAACCAGGAATTTTTTTTTTTTAACATTGCTTGAGCCATAAATTCTCTTTTTAGCTTAAACCAGTTTGAGTTAGGTTTTAGATATATGCAACAGAGGGAGTTCAGACTGATAATTGGAAAGATCTTTCAGAAATACAAACAGTGCCATTTTTTATCACCATAATTTAAAAAGAATATTTTCACAAAAGATAGGAAAATAAAAGATAATTATTAAGATAGAAATAATTTAATAAGATTATTGCCTTTAATGCTCTCATTTCTTGGCAAGCAAGTTAAAACCATATCATAGGGCACTGAGGAACAGGGGGTCTAATAGAATAGTAATGGAATTGAGACTCAAGAGACAGGATTTAAGTCTTGCTTCTGCCAGTGTTGGTGATTATCAAGGAATTATTGAAGTTCTCTCATCAGTGCTCTCTCAGTGTTTAACTGGAACAAATGATTTCTGAATAGGTACCCTATATGTTCTTTCTGAGGAAAAAGGCAGGCTTGTTTATATAAAAATGTCCAAAAGTTTCAAGTCACCATAATGCACATTTGTTTCTTACCTATGATTATGACTTAAGGACCAGATAAAGTTTAATCTCTAATGACTTTGACAAATTAAGCTGTTCCTCTTCTTTCAAAGATTAAAATATTTGACTTTGAAAGATTAAAACAATTGGCTATTCAATTTCTTGAAGTTTTCAAGTTTTTGCTAACATTCTGGATAAGATTTTAATTTGATATTATAAAATGCACTCTATTGAGTATGTTAGAGTTAAATGAAATAAAATGATTTTTTTAAAGAATGCTCACATTGTGTGAAGAACATCTGTTTTATGGGCTAATTATGTGATGTATAGAAAGTTTCTTGTTGTTCATAGCTATATTTTGAAGGATTAGTCAACGAGCCATGTCATAAACACTGTTAAAATGAGATTTTTGTGCATGAATGAATCAAGCTATTTTCTATATGCTCAGCAAATTTTTTAAAATGACAGACTTGTTTTAAATGAATTTTATGACCAGAGTGAAACAATTGACTTTACATAATTTTAGCAGGCGAAACATCTGGTTTAGTGAAGTCCAATGTTTCTTTACCAGGAGGCTATTCTCTTTGATTTTGTTATTTTCAAAGTTCTAGATGCTAAGCTGAGCTCCTGTACAATTTTAGGTCAAAGAAAAGGAACATGGGTGTGTTTCTGTGGAAGAGACCCTGTTTTATAGTGAAGAACTTGCATCACATCCAATCATGTTTGGCAAAAGTAAGAGGGAAAGCAGATGAAGCAATTACTGAGGTTGCCCTGGAGGCCCCAGGTCTGCACAGCATGTTGGTTTACACTGTCTGCTTACTGACCTCTTTCCATGCAGGTGAGGGTTTCTCCTCTGTTTGTTTTTGCTGCTTCCTAGTGTAGGAACCAGAGGTAATGGACCATTTTGCACAGTATATAGGAGCAAAGTGAAAGCAGCTATTTCTCCTTCAGATATCTACTGAAATGTCACCTGCAGTGAGAATACGTTACGGAAGAGCAAGGTCATACACTTGGCCATGTAAACAGCTTGATCAGAACCAATGGCCCCAGTTTTTTAAAGGCTACAACTTCAATTATGACTTGGCCTAAATGTGTCAGCACCTTCTTTGTGTGTGTGTGTGTGTGTATAAACATTTAATTTTATTTATTTATTTTTAATTTATTATTATTATTTTTTTTACTTTACAATATTGTATTGGTTTTGTCATACATCAACATGCATCTGCCATGCCTTCTTTTGAGGGCAACTATCAATCAGGTGGGGACTATTTCATTTTAATATTTTCCCGCATTGAACTGATTTACTAATTCTACTTGTACTGAATGTCTTCCATAGTTGTGCTTTGCTGTATGACATGGATTTAGCTGCTTCTAGATACCAGTGATAAATAGTGTGGTAGATACAGCGTGTGGACTCTAGAGCCATATTATCTTGAGTTCTGACACTATTAGCTGTATGACTTTGGGAAACTTACCTAATCTCTCAGTGCCTCAGTTTCCTTACATATAAAATTGGTTCAAGATTTGTTGTGAAGATCAAATGAACATGACTGGCATATTGTAAGAACTCTATCAGTGTAAAATATTATTTTCATTATTTATTAAGCTTTGTTGGAGAAGACTCTTGAGAGTCCCTTGGACTGCAAGGAGATCCAACCGGTCCATTCTGAAGGAGATCAGCCCTGGGATTTTTTTGGAGGGAATGATGCTGAAGCTGAAACTCCAATACTTTGGCCACCTCATGCAAAGAGTTGATTCACTGGAAAAGACTCTGATTCTGGGAAATATTGAAGGCAGGAGGAGAAGGGGACGACAGAGGATGAGATGGCTGGATGGCATCACTGACTCGATGGATGTAAGTTTGAGTGAACTCCGGGAGCTGGTGATGGACAGGGAGGCCTGGCATGCTGCGATTCATGGGGTCGCAAAGAGTCGGACACAACTGAGCGACTGAACTGAACTGAACTGAAGCTTTGATACATCATTCAGTCCTTTTTTTTTTTTTTGATGATTCAGAAAAATGAATGGTATCATCACACAGTGATTCTGGAATGTTTATTCACTATATCTGTTATGTCCATATCATTGTCATAAGTGCTGCTGAAGACAGTAAACCAGATTATTAGCCCCTGAATATCTATGATGATGTCTGACATGGGGATACTAGTGACAAAAAATTAACACTGGCAATTTTTAAGGCATCTTTGCAATTTGTTTTTACTGTGTCAGTTAAGTTCGCAAGCAAAACATGTATAGCAGATATTGCTATTCAATATATTGGAGGCACTGAACACAGCATTGGAAAGTCAAAGAAATAAACTGAATACTTTGGGCTGATGGAAGTATGTTGAACCTTAGTGTCTCATCTCTGTGCATTTATGTTTAACTTGAGAACACTACCTGGTTTCTAAGACAGGGCCTGATAGACAATCAATATTCGTTGTGCTTTTAATTTACAAAGCATCTCATCCAGAATTTCTCAAGCTTGGCTCTTTTGACTGTTTGGGCCAGATAATTCTTTGTTGGCATGTAAGATGTTTAGCAGCACCCCTTGTCTCTGTCTAGTAGATCCACAGTCCTTTCTCCCTTCTCAGTTGCTATAACCAAAAATATTTCCATACATTTTAAAACATACTCCAGGGATCATATTTAGCTTCATTTGAAAACTATTGATCCTAATTTTATCATCATATTTCCTTATAGGAAGAATGGCCACATCAGGCTTGTCACTTACAGCTGGGAGGATTGAATTTTGATGTTTATGTGTCTTATGCAGTGTCCTCTGGCTAGTGACTAGTGGAACCAGCAGTTGAACTTGACAGGGCTTTTGGCTGAATCCTCTACCTTCTGACTTACATGACTGTGTGTGGCATAAAGGTAAATGTGGTGGTGGAAGTGGGCAGGATTGACATAGCTCAGTAGAGTGCAAAGGCTGCCTGGCTGATTCAGCTAGGCTTGCTGGAATCATGACCACACAGCGATTCTTCAGCGATGTTTCTGTTCTTAGTGTTATCTTTGGAAAAAAAAAAAAAAGGCCACAGTTATAGTTTCTGGGGATAGTCCCAAAAGGAATATGCTATCTACTTTACTTAGGGGCAACAAACTGTCTATCTTATTTACAGAGATGGAAAGGGTAGCTTGCTTCAGTTTTCCTGGTGATGGACACAGTTTCCTAATGCGGAAAGACATTCTGATTGTGTTTATATTTGTGATAGTCTAACTTAATTTTCCTTTCTTTCTTCTAGTGAAATATTCAAATCATTCCTGGAGGGAAAAGGTGAGGAAACGAGTGCCTGCTGTCTTAGAGTCTGGTGTAAATCACTGGTAGAGACTAGCCTGTGAAATACAATAGCTGCTGCTTCCAGGAGGTTTTTACAGACACAGGAGATCTAAATTTTACATAACTGTGAAGATAAATTAGGGCCTTCTCCAAATGATGCTCCCTGAACTATAAATCTCCTTTGCAGTTTCAAATTCTATCTAAACAACTTGGCATTAAAATTCATTCACTAAGATAAGTTGGGCTAGAGCAGGTGTAAGCAATGATCACGATTAATATAAAGAAGCCAGAGAAGAAGAGAGAAAGTGGAAACAACAGAAACAGAATGAGGCAGCTGGAGAGAGTTAGAGTACAATTCGAAAATAAACTCATGAAAATGATTTATAAAGAATTTGGTTAAAAAAATGCAGGGATGAGAACTCACGATTTTAAATCAGACCTCTTTACCCATTACAGTGAACAAAAATATACTCAGGATAGGTTTTAGCTAAGAAAGTAGATACCATCAGAAGTGAGTTTAACAGAGGGTTCAGCATGGCTTCCAAACTTATTATTAACATCATCAGTAAATCTTCCTTTATTGCATCAAAGTCAGAAGCAAGGTTCTTGAAGCAAAGATGGGACTAAAGCCATCTGAAATCAAAGGTTTACCATTGACTAATTCTGTAAGCTTAGATCAGTTGTTCTAAGGTTTAAGCCTAAACTGAATGATATGGGAGACTTGTAAAAACACAGATTACTAGGCTTTAACCCAGAGTTTTTGATTCAGTAGTTCTAGGGAGAGGGTCCAAGAATTTACCTTTGTGACACGTTGCCATGTGATGGTGATTGACAGGAGGCCACTGGGGGTTTCCCTACTGGGACCTATATGAGCATCATTTTCCTTAGGCATAGAATGTGACCAAAGACTATCTACCACTATAGTACTTACATGTGCAAAGTCTTTAAAGTATATATATTTTCTTAAAAATTGCTTTCAGTTACAATCTAAGACTATTTCACTGATTTGGCCTATTTTATTGGGAACATAATCAGATTATTCTAGTACAATAAAACTGTCAGTGGTAAATTCTAATGTCCTCTTAGAAATTCTGTATTCTCAAAAATGGACATAAATGTTATATTTTTTTTTAAGAGGAGGCAGAAGATTGGCTCTCATGTCTTTTCAGATGGCCTGTCTCTGAATATGCTTTCCTTTAGCTTTCTGATAGCTTTTGACAGTTAGGAAAATGGAAAATACTCTGGTAGTAGGTGAATTCTGAAAATAATACTTCCACAGATCAGTGATAATACAGTTTTTAACCTCTCAAAATTCCATATCTCCAACAGGTACTACCCTCTAAGCAGTGTTATGATTTTTACTTGAACACTAATTTATAAGCCTGAACACTTTACAAATCTCCTGTGGAGACTCATGATTTAGAGAGTGGCTAACCTGAATTCTATGGAGTTCTAAAGGACAGAAATGTTAATTAAAAAGTAGTGGGAATTTGAATATTTTACAATACAATCCTCAAAACTGTATATAGAAATATATTCAAGAATAAAAACTTTAAGCATCTGGGGAAGTGAAATTATTCTTTGGAGTTTTGGAGGAATATTCTCATGTTTAAACACACATTTTGAGTCATACCATGTTCTAGATTCTATGCTAGTTGCCAAGGAAACATTTAAATGAAGGATTGATCTTAATTTTTTTTTTTTACATATTTTTATTTATCTATTGGCTGCTCTGGGTCTTAGTTGTGGCATACAAACTATTATACATCCTTGCAGCATGCGGGATCTTTAGTTGTGGCCTGCAAACTATTAGTTGTGGCATGTGGTTCCTTACTTGCGGTATGTGGGAGAAAGGAGCAGTTACTCAACAAGAGACTGACCCAGACTTACCTCTGAGTGTCCAGGAGTCCCTGGCAGAGGCCTGGGTTGGCAGTGGCCTGTTGCAGGGTCCAGGGCACTGGACCTTTTGAAGGAGATAGACATTATCTTCATTACTTCCACTATAGTTTGGCCTCAGGCCAAACAACAGGGAGGGAACACAACCCCACCCATCAACAGAAAATTGGATTAAAGATTTATGGAGAACGGCCCTGCCCATCAGAACAAGACCCAGTTTCCCCCACTGTTAGTCTCTCCTATCAGGAAGCTTCCATACGCCTCTTATCCTTATCCTTCAGAGGGCAGGCAGAATGAAAATGACAATCACAGAAAACTAATCAAACTGGTGACATGGACCATGAAAGTGAAAGTGAAATGGCTCAGTCATGTCTGACTCTTTGGCTGCAGTCCATGGGGTCACTAAGAGCCAGGCACGACTGAGCGACTTCACTTTCACTTTTCACTTTCATACATTGGAGAAGGAAATGGCAACCCACTCCAGTGTTCTTGCCTGGAGAATCCCAAGAACAGAGGAGCCTAGTGGGTTGCCATCTATGGGGTCACACAGAGTCGGACACGACTGAAGCGACTTAGCAGCAGCAGCAGCAGCAGCAGGACTTTAGCCTACCAGGCTTCTCCATCCATGGGATTCTCCAGGCAAGAATACTGGAGTGGGTTACCATTTCCTTCTCCAGGGGATCTTCCAGACACAGGGATAGAACCCAGGTCTCCCTCATTGGAGGCAGACGCTTTAACCTCTGAGCCATCAGCCTTGTCTAACTCAGTGAAACAATGAGCAATGCCCTGTAGGGCCACCCAAGACAGATGGGTCATGGTGGAGAGTTCTGACCAAACGTGGCCCACTGGAGAAGGGAATGGCAAACCACTTCAGTATTCTTGCTTTGGGAACCCAATGAACAGCATGAAAAGGCAAAAAGATAGGCCTGAAAGATGAACTCCCCAGGTTGGTAGGTGCCCAGTATGCTACAGGAGAAGAGTGGAGAAGTATCTCCAGAAAGAGTGAAGAGACAGATCCAAAGCAAAAAGAACACCAAGTTGTAGATGTGACTGGTGATGGAAGTAAAGCCCAATGCTGTAAAGAGCAGTATTGCATAGGAACCTGGAATGTTAGGTCCATGAATCAAGGCAAATTGGAAGTGGTCAAACAGGATATGGCAAGAGTGAACATTGACATTTTAGGAATCGGTGAACTAAAATGGACTGGAATGTGTGAATTTAACTCAGATGACCATTATATCTACTACTGTGGGTAAGAATCCCTTAGAAGAAATGGAGTGGCCATTATAGTCAACAAAAGAGTCTGAAATACAGTACTTGGATGCAATCTCAAAAACGACAGAATGATCTCCTTTCATTTCCAAGGCAAACCATTCAATATCAGGGTAATCCAAGTCTATACCCCAACCAGTCATGCTGAAGAAGCTGAAGCTGAATGGTTCAATGAAGACCTACAAGACCTTTTAGAACTAACACCCAAAAAAGATGTCCTTTACATTATAGGGGACTGGAATGCAAAAGGAGGAAGTCAAGAGGTACCTGCAATAACAGGCAAACTTGGCCTTGGAGTACAAAATGAAGCAGGGCAAAGGGTAACAGAGTTTTGCCAAGAGAGAGCACTGGTCATAGCAAACACCCTCTTCCAACAACACAAGAGAAGACTCTTTATCTGGACATCACCAGATGGTCAATACTGAAATCAGATTGATATGTTCTTTGCAGCTGAAGATGGAAAAACTCTATACAGTCAGCAAAAACAAGACCAGGAGCTGACTGTGGCTCTGATCATGAACTCCTTATTTGCCAAATTCAGACTGAAATTGGAGAAAGTAGGGAAAACCACTAGACCATTCAGGTATGCCCTAAATGAAATCCCTTATGATTATATAGTGGAAGTGAGAAATAGATTCAAGGTATTAGATCTGATAGACAGAGTGCCTGAAGAACTATAGAGGGAGGTTCGAGACATTGTACAGGAGGTAGCGATCAAGACCATCTCCAAGAAAAAGAAATGTAAAAAAAGGCAAAATGGTTGTCTGAGGAGGTCTTACAAATGGTTGTCTGAGGAAGTCTTCTGAGAAAAGAAGAGAAGCTTATGGCAAAGGATAAAAGGAAAGATGTATCCATTTGAATGCAGAGTTCCAACGAATAATAAGCAGAGATAAGAAAGCCTTCCTCAGTGATCAATGCAAAGAAATAGAGGAAATCAACAGAATGGGAAAG
Source organism: Bos indicus (assembly GCF_029378745.1). Lineage (NCBI taxonomy): Eukaryota > Metazoa > Chordata > Mammalia > Artiodactyla > Bovidae > Bos > Bos indicus. The sequence goes on along the minus strand of NC_091762.1, from coordinate 41,932,120 downwards.
ACTAGAGATGTCTTCAAGAAAATTAGAGATACCAAGGGAACATTTCATGCAAAGATGAGCACAATAAAGGACAGAAATGGTATGGTCCTAACAGAAGCAGAAGATATTAAGTAGAGGTGGCAAGGACACACAGAACTATACAAAAAAGATCTTCATGACTCAGATAATCTCAGTGGTGTGATCGCTCACCTAGAGCCAGACATCCTGGAATGCAAAGTCAAGTGGGTCTTAGGAAGCATCACTACGAACAAAGCTAGCAGAGGTTATGGAATTCCAGTTGAACTATTTCAAATCCTAAAAAATGATGTTGTGAAACTGCCACTAAATATGCAAACAAATTTGGAAAACTCAGCAGTCGCCACAGGACTGGAAAAAGCTGATTTTCATTCCAGTCCCAAGAAAGGCAATGCCAAAGTGCCGGGAGCCAGTGTGAGGAACTCCGCCCATGGCAAAAGTCATGAGGAAGGAGGCTCAGCATATGCAAAAGTGGGATCGAGCCTCAGGATTCCCCCTGGAAATTCTCGAGCATCTACCCCCAAAACCAGAGTCTGCCTACTTTACTGCTTTGTGCTCTCACCTACACCTCTGACTTTACGGGGGGCTGTCCCCCACCACCATCTCTCTCTCTGAAAAAGAGTTAACTTACAGCACCAGTTAATAAAATTCCTGGGCGTGACAAGAGTGTTTCAACCTACAAACTCCTCTGAAGTTTCTCTAGCCTGCTTGACAGGCTTGTCCAGCCACATGTGATTGTTCACAGCCTCCCAACCATGAGAGGCACAAGATGCTCTAAACTTTCTAAAAACAGATTCTTTTGAGAAGTTAGAAAATTATTAGTATAGTATTAGTGGGCTAGTTACAAATTATACTGGTGGAGGGTTTCATTGTTGAGCCAATATTTGCTGCTACATCTCCATATCCCTTGCCCCTTATACACATTAATGAATATAACTAACATATAAGAGAAATAAGTATTAACCTTGATATTAATCACGTTGGAACTTAGGCTAAGTAAATTCTTTTCTTGATTACAGCCCACTGCACCTTTGCCCTGTAGGAATGCAAATTTATCTGGTGCCTTTGGAGAGTGGTGCCTGACTTAAGAAACCTTTGGAGAAAATAAGTTTTCTGGTTGACTAATCATCATCAGAAAGGGTCATAAAATGTTAGCAGGCCTCTTGGCCAGAAGATGATGTAAATCACCTGAGAACTTTGTATATCGGAAGGAATGCAGAAAAAAAGCGTGGTTTCAATAAGGGTCAGGACTGCTGATCCCACGTGACTGTATTTTCCACTTATCTCTATGTATAATTCAAAGTATAAAAGCGAACCTGGAAAATAAAGAAACGGATCAGTTCCTGGAAAGACTGGTCTCCTCATGTCGTTCTTTCTCTCACCTTCTGGCTGAATTCCCATCTGGAGAATGAGGTTCGCCAAGCCTACTAATTTTGCCTAAGCTTCTAAGATCTGACTGGGGAGGCTTTAGTGTCTCCTCTCCTTTGGGAGAACGGGAGGATGCCTGCGGCCTATGTAGGTGGTGCAAATTCCTTGTCTTGGAATTTTATTGGTTTTCCACATAAACCAAGTTATTCAGCCTCTTTTCTCCACTGAATTTCACACTGAGCTATCCCTGTTTAACCATTTTTTATATCTTTAATTAACACTTAAATACACTATTGTTTCCTGATCGCCGACGCTGTCTCCCCTTCGAATTCCCTAGATCCATCAGGGCAGGACCCTGGCACCAAAGAATGCTCAAACCACCACACAACTGCACTCATCTCACACTCTAATAAACTAATGTTCAAAATTCTCCAAGCCAGGCTTCAACAGTACATGAACCATTTAGAAATGGCAGAGGAATCAGTGATCATATTGTCAACATCATTGGATCATCGAAAAAGCACAAGAGTTCCAGAAAAACATCTACACTCATTTATAGACTGCGCCAAAGGCATTGACTGTATGGCTCACAGCAAACTGTGACAAATTCTTAAAGAGATCGGAATACCAGACCACCTTAACTGACTCCTGAGAAATCTGTATGCAGGTCAAGAAGCAACAGTTAGAATGAGACGAACAACAGACTGGTTCCAAATTGGGAAAGGAGTATGTCAAGGCTGTTTTTGTCACCCTGCTTATTTAACTTATATGCAGAGTACATTATGCAAAATGCTGGGCTGGATGAAGCACAAGCTGGAATCAAGATTGCCAGGAAAAATATCATAACCTCAGATACACAGATGACATCATCCTTCTGTCAGAAAGCAAAGAACTAAAGAGCCTCTTGATGAAAGTGAAAGAGGAGAGTGAAAAAGTTGGCTTAAAAATCAACATTCAGAAAGCTAAGATCATGGCACCCAGTCCCATCATCCCATGGCAAATAGGTAGGGAAACAATGGAAACAGTGAGAGATTTTATTTTGGGGGGCTCAAAATCACTGCAGATGGTGACTGAGCCATGAAATTAAAGCCATGAAATTAAACTGCTCCTTGGAACTGGAGAAGGCGATGGCACCCTACTCCAGTACTCTTGCCTGGAAAATCCCATGGATGGAGGAGCCTGGTAGTCTGCGGTCCATGGGGTCACCAAGAGTCAGACATGACTGAGCAAATTCACTTTCACTTTTCATTTTCATGCATTGGAGAAGGAAATGGCAACCCACTCCAGTGTTCTTGCCTGGAGAATCTCAGGGACGGGGGAGCCTGGTGGGCTGCTGTCTGTGGGGTCGCACAGAGTCGGACACGACTGAAGTGACTTAGCAGCACAGCAGCAGCAGGTCCTTGGAAGAAAAGCTATGACCAACCTAGATAGCATATTAAAAGACAGAGACATTATGTTGCCAACAATGCTCCATGTAGTCAAAGGTATGTTTTTTTTTTTCCAGTAGTCATGACATGAATGGATGTGAAAGTTGGACTATAAAGAAAGCTGAGCACCAAAGAATTAATGCTTTTGAATTGTGGTGTTAGAGAAGACTCTTCAGAGTCCCTTGGACTGCAAGGAGATCCAACCAGTCAGTCCTAAAAGAAATCAGTCCTCAATATTCATTGAAAGGACTGATTGTGAAGCTGGAACTCCAGTTCTTTTACCACTTGATGCAAAGAACTCACTCACTGGAAAAGACCCTTATGTTAGGAAAGATTGAAGGCAGGAGGAGAATGGGATGAATGAAGATGAGATGGCTGACTTGACTGACATGAGTTTGAGTAGTCTTCCAGAGTCGTTGACGGACAGGGAAGCCTGGCATGGTGCCAACCATGGGGTGGTAAAGAGTCGGACGTGACTAAGTGACTGAACTGAACTGAACCGTTGTGGGATCTATGTAGTTCCCTAAACAGAGATCTATAAGCAGGGATCAAGCCTGGGTGCCCTGCACTGGGGGCATGAAGTCTTAGCCACTGGACCAACAGGCAAGTCCCCATCCTAGTTTTTAAGAAGCTTACAATATGTGAAGAAGATTCTTACAAGTAACTATGTATGATAGAATATGAAGTCTTCAGTGGGAGTATGTATGAAATGAATGAGAACAGATAAAGGGTAGAAAAAATAAAAGTATAAATGGGAAATCATTTATAGAAAGAAATATCTCATAGGTTACCAAATAAGCATTTTAAATTATGTAGGCTATTCAGAACCAAACGGACTGCTAGCTATGTGTTTTAAGCAGCAGAAGTAAGAAGCTGCTAGAAGTTTCTAAGGTATTTTTGTTGCATATTATTGAGGCCTAAATAAGGATCCTTTGATTACCGTGTCTTTCTACCTGTCCTTTCATCCTTCTCAGATCAGATCAGTCGCTCAGTCGTGTCCGACTCTTTGCGACCCCATGAATCGCAGCACGCCAGGCCTCCCTGTCCATCACCAACTCCCGGAGTTCACTGAGACTCACGTCCATCGAGTCAGTGATGCCATCTAGCCATCCCATCCTCTGTCCTCCCCTTCTCCTCCTTCTGCCTATCTCTCCCAGCGTCAGAGTCTTTTCCAGTGAGTCAACTCTTCACATGAGGTGGCCAAAGTACTGGAGTTTCAGCTTTAGCATCATTCCTTCCAAAGAACACCCAGGTCTGATCTCCTTTAGAATGGACTGGTTGGACCTCCTTGCAGTCCAAGGGACTCTCAAGACTTTTCTCCAACACCACAGTTCAAAATCATCAATTCTTCAGTGCTCAGCTTTCTTCATAGTCCAAGTCTCACATCCATACATGACCACTGGAAAAACCATAGCCTTGACTAGATGGACCCTTGTTGACAAAGTAATGTCCCTGCTTTTGAATATGCTATCTAGGTTGGTCATAACTTTCCTTCCAAGGAGTAAGCGTCTTTTAATTTCATGGCTGAAATCACCATCTGCAGTGATTTTGGAGCCCAGAAAAATAAAGTCTGACACTGTTTCCACTGTTTCCCCATCTATTTCCCATGAAGTGATGGGACCAGATGCCGTGATCTTGTTTTATGAATCTTGAATTTTAGGCCAACTTTTTCACTCTCTTCTTTCACTTTCATCAAGAGGCTCTTTAGTTCCTCTTCACTTTCTGCCATAAGTGTGGTGTCATCTGCATATCTGAGGTTATTGGTATTTATCCCGGCAATCTTGATTCCAGCTTGTGCTTCTTCCAGCCCAGGGTTTTTCATGATGTACTCTGCATATAAGTTAAATAAGCAGGGTGACAATATATAGCCTTGATGTACTCCTTTTCCTATTTGGAACCAGTCTGTTGTTCCATGTCCAGTTCTAACTGTTGCTTCCTGGCCTGCATATAGGTTTCTCAAGAGGAAGATCAGGTGGTCTGGTATTCCCATCTCTTTCAGAATTTTCCACAGTTTATAGTGATCCACACAGTCAAAGGCTTTGATATAGTCAATAAAGCAGACATAGATGTTTTTCTGGAACTCTCTTGCTTTTTCCATGATCTAGTGGATGTTGGCAATCTGATCTTTGGTTCCTTTGCCTTTTCTAAAACCAGCTTGAACATCTGGAAGTTCACAGTTTCACATATTGCTAAAGCCTGGGTTGGAGAATTTTGAACATTACTTTACTAGCGTGTGAGATGAGTGCAATTGTGTGTTAGTTTGAGCATTCTTTGGCATTGCCTTTCTTTGGGATTGGAATGAAAACTGTCCTTTTCAAGTCCTGTGGTGACTGCTGAGTTTTCCAAATTTGCTGGCATATTGAATGCAGCACTTTCACAGCATCATCTTTCAGGATTTGAAATAGCTCAACTGGAATTCCATCACTTCCACTAGCTTTGTTCGTAGTGATGCTTTCTGAGGCCCACCTGACTTCATATTCCAGGATGTCTGGCTCTAGGTGAGTGATCACACCATCGTGATTATCTGGGTCATGAAGATCTTTTTTGTACAGTTCTTCTGTGTATTCTTGCCACCTCTTAATTTACTATTATTCTTTAAATACATATATTAAAGTGCTCACAACCTCTTAATCATAGTTATCTTTGAATCCAGGTTTAATGGTAAAATTGAAGATGTTAAATTTAGTTCTTCAGACTCTATATTGTCATTGAATTGATATCAGAGCTAAACCTAAATTTAAGATCTTTTGATTTAAATATGAATAGAATTTCTGCTGTATAATATTGCTTCCTTTTGAAAGTTGAAATGGAGTTGTGTTTTGAACATACTCAAAGAAGAGTAGACCTCATATAAGGAATTTTTTTTAGACCTGGAGTGGCAGTTGTTCTGGTGAATGGATCTGGGTGGGAGAGTAAATTGTTTAAAATGTGGAACTTGAATTAAATTTCATCAGTGAGCCATGGAAATAAAGACTTTAAAGACTTTAAAATTTTAAATATATGTACATTTTTGGAATGTTAAATTATGACCTTTTGATCAGGGTTATCCCTGTGTGTGTGGTCTCCTGAACATAGCAGCAAGTCTTTTCATCATCAACTAAGATGGATGGACTTGTTATGGACTGAATCATATCCCCTCAAAATTTGTATGCTTGTCTTAACCTGTAATGTGACTATATTTAGAAATGGGGTCTTTAAAGGTTAAATTGGAAAAGGCTCTGATGCTGGGAGGGATTGGGGGCAGGAGAAGAAGGGGATGACAGAGGATGAAATGTCTGGATGGCATCACTGATTCGATGGACGTGAGTCTGAGTGAACTCCGGGAGTTGGTGATGGATAGGGAGGCCTGGTGTGCTGCGATTCATGGGGTTGCAAAGAGTCGGACACGACTGAGCGACTGAACTGAACTGAAAGGTTAAATGAGGTCATAAGGGTGGAGCCCTAATCTGACAAGACTAGTGTCTTTATTAGAAGAAGAGGCACCAGAGATCTCTCTCCCCTGTGCATGCACAGAGAAAAGGCCAGGTGATGACATGGTAAGCAGGCAGCTGTCTATAAGCTAAGAAGAGGGGCATTGCCAGAATCCAACCCTGTTGGCACCTTGGTCTTGGACTTGATCTTGGTCTCCAGAGCTGTGAGAAAATAAATTTCTGTTATTTAAGCTGATTAGTTTCTGATATTCTGTTATGGCAGCCTGGGCTGATTAATGTATTACTTAATAGTAAGAAAAACATCTATTTTATTGATTACACCAAAACCTTTGACTCTGTAGATCACAGAAAACTGTGGAATTCATAAAGAAATGGGAATACCAGACCACCTTACCTGACTCCTGAGAAATCTGTATGCAGGTCAAAAAGCAACAGTCAGAACCGGACATGGAACAACAGACTGGTTCCAAATTGGTAAAAGAGTTTGTCAAGGCTGTATATATGTCACCCTACTTATTTAATCTCTATGCAGAGTACATCATGTGAAATGCCAGGCTAGATGAAGCACAAGCTGGAATCAAGATTGCTGGGAGAAATATAAATAACTTCAGATATGCAGATGACACTACCCTTATGCCAAATAGCAGAGAAGAACTGAAGAGCCTCTTGATGAAAGTGAAATAAGAGAGTGAAGACGCTGACTTAAAACTCAACATTAAAAAAACTAAGATTGTGGCATCTGGTTCCATCACTCCATGGCAAATAGATGGAGAAACAATGGAAACAATGACAGAATTTATTTTCTTGGGCTCCAAAATCACTGAATATGGTGACTGGAACCTTGCAATTAGAAGATGCTTACTCCTTGGAAGAAAAGCTATGACCAACCTAGACAGCTTATTAAAAAGCAGAGACGTTGCTTTCCCAACAAAGGTCTGTCTAGTCAAGGCTGTGGTTTTTCCAGTAGTCATGTATGGATGTCAGAGTTGGACTATAAAGAAAGCTGAGTGCCGAAGTATTGATTCTTTTGAACTGTGGTGTTAGAGAAGACTCTTGAAAGTCCCTTGGACTACACGGAGATCTAATCAGTCTATACTAAAGGAAATCAGTCCTGGATATTCATTGGAAGGACTGATGCTGAAGCTGAAAGTCTAATACTTTTGCCACCTGATGTGCCTCAATTGAAAAGACCCTGATGCTGGGAAAGATTGAAGGTGGGAGGAGAAGGGGACGACAGAGGATGAGATGGTTGGATGGCATCACCTTTGTGATGGACATGAATTTGAGCAAGCTCTGGGAGTTGGTGATGGACAGGGAAGCCTGGCATGCTGCAGTTCATGGGGTTGCTAAGAGCCGAACATGACTGAGTGACTGAACTGAACTGAACTAAATAGTAAGAAATGTTACGTGTGTGTGAACTCAGTTCTGTCTTACTCTTTGTGACCCTATGGACTGTGGCCCACCAGGCTCCTCTGTCTATGGGATTTTCCAGGCAAGAATACTGGAATGGGTTGCCATTTCCTCCTCCAAGAGATCTTCCCCACCCAGGGATTGAACCTGCATCTCCTGTTTTTTTTTTTTTTTTTTTTTCTGCATTGCAGGCAGATTCTTTACCACTGAACCATTGGGAAAGCTCATAATAGTAAGAAATATCATATCCTAATGCTACCCATTTGACTTTATTGATCTCAACATCTATATATTATGTAACTAGAGATTAGAAGATACTTTTTTTTTTCTAAATGGATTTTTCTAAAAATATTTTTGAAAAGGACTTACAGGCTTCTTAATTGGAAGATTAGAAAGTAAGAAACTGCTTTGTCACAAAGATGAGATGATTTTTTTATAATAGTTTAATATGATGATGGACTTTTTGGCCTTTGAAATTATCTAAATATCTATTCCCTGGATAATAGCTACTTTCTGATATGTTTTAACTCTGTTTACTAAATACATTTCTTAAATTCATCTATAGCATGTGCTGTGACTAATGTAAACAGAACAGCTATCAAATTCATTTCATTAAGAGATTAGATGGAGATTTTGCAAATTTCCCATGAAATTTTAATGTACAATTCTTTCCTTAATTAAAAGCAAACAGCCTTGCTTTTGGGGATTAGGCCATCTAATTATGTATAAAAAGAGAGAGAATACATTTATAAAGAGTATTTGAGTAAAAAGGGAAGAGAATACAATCAAAGAAGGAATGACATCCTGGAAAGTGGTATGCAAGAATTAAAAGCAAGAACTGTTTTTAAATCATCTGTTCTTCAGATTCCCTCAATGGTCAATGCTCCAGTGAAAGGCAAGAGTCAAGTTTATGAGACTTTGGGAAAGAGTGCAGATACTGAGATTGTTGATCCAGACTATAGAGAAAAGCTTGCCCAAGATTTCAGAGTTTATTCTGACCTCCACTACTAACTCACTACATAACCATAGGCAGGTGAGTTAATCTTTCTGTGACTTCATTTATGCCTTTGTCAAATGGAAATAATGACACCTCTTCATGGGAGAATTTTGAGGTTTAATTAAATAGTGCTTTGAGCTTCTTAGATTAAAGTTGCTATAGAAATGCAAAGTGAAATTATTGAAGTCATTTTTCCTATTCCTGTGTGGAACATGATGATTGAAACACACTTATTTTAATAGAAAATGGACTAATTGCCTAAAGAAATATTCCTTATGGAATATGACACATGTAAACAATAGGCCAAACCTCTTTATAATAAATAGGATCATAATCTAATTCCTTAAAAAAGTTTATATAATTTTTAATGGTTATATTCCATTTACAGTTATTACAAAATGTTGGTTGTATTCCTTGTGTTGTTCAACACATTCTTGAGTCTATCCTACACCCAATAGTTTGCACCTCCCACCCCCTCATGCTATATTGGCCCTCCCCCCTTCCCCACTGGTAACCATTAATTTGTTCTCTGTATCTGTGGGTCTGCTTCTTTTTTTTGTTATATTCGCTAGTTTGCTATATTTTTTAGATTCCTCATATACGTGACGCCATATGGTATTTCAGAGAAGACAACGGCACCCCCATTCCAGTACTCTTGCCTGGAAAATCACATGGTTGGAGGAGGAGCCTGGTAGGCTGCAGTCCATGGGGTCACTATAAGTCAGACATAACTGAAGTGACTTAGCAGCAGCAGCAGCAGCAGCATATGGTATTTGTCTTTCTCTGACTTATTTCACTTAGCAAGATGCCCTCCAAGTTCATTCATGTTGCTACAAATGGCAAAATTTCATTCTTTTATTGGTTGACTAGTATTTCATTATGTATATATATGCCACATCTTCTTTATTCATTCATCTGTTGATGGACATGTAAGTTGCTTCCATATCTTGACAATTGTAAATAATGCTACTGTTAATATTGGGGTGCATGTGTGTTTCTGAATTAGTGCTTTGAGGGTTTTTTTTTTTTTTTTTTTTGTATATACCAAGATTGAAATTGCTGAGTCATATGGTAGTTCTGGTCTTCCCAGCTAGGGCTAGTGCTTAAGAGCCCTGGTGCCAATGCAGGTGACATGAGACATGGGCTCGGTCCAAGAGTCAGAAAGATCCCCCGGTATAGGAAATGGCAACCCAGTCCAGTATTCTTCCCTGGAGAATTCCATGAACAGAGGAGCCTGGCAGGCTCCAGTCCATGGGGTCGCAAAGAGTCGAACACAACTGAAGTGATTTAGCATGTACACATGGTAGTTCTATTTTAGTTTTTTGAGAAACCTCCATACTGTTTCCCACCAACAGTGCACAGGAGTTCTCTTTTCTCCACATTCTTGCTTATATTTGTTATTTACATTCTTTTTGATGACAGCTGAATCAACAAATATGAGATAATATATCTCATTGTGATTTGGATTTGCATTTTCCTGATGATTAGTGATGTTGAGCATTTTTTCATGTGCCTGTTGGCCTTCTGCATTTCCATTTTAGAAAACTGCTCAGTTCTTCTGCTCATTTTTTAATTGGGTAGGCTTTTTTTGATGTTGAGTTGTATGAGCTGTTTATAAATGTTGACTATTAACCCTTTATCAGTCCTGTAATTGTCAAATATCTTCTCCCATTCTGTAGGCTGTCTTTTAATTTGGCGATACTTTCCTTTGCTGTGCAAAAGCTTTTAAGTTTAATTAGGTCCCATTTACTCATTTTTGCTTTTATTTTATATAGAAGAGAGATCAAAAAAAATATTGCTGTGATTTATATTAAAATAATGCATAATCTAATTCTTAATTTAATGACAAAATTTTAATCTGTGGCAAGTGAGTGCATGCTCAGTCATGTCTGACTCTTTGTGACCCTATGGACTGTAGCCCACCTCGCTCCTCTGTCCATGAAATTTTCCAGGCAAGAATACTGGGGTGGATTGCCATTTCCTACTTGAAGAGATCTTTCAATCCAGGGATCTAACCTGTGTCTTTTGTATCTCTGTACTGGCAGCAGGATTCTTTACCCCTGTACCACATGGATAGCCTAAAAAAGACTTGTTTTTTTCAATAATTATTTAACATGTAAAAATTCTAATATCTTGAGGTAGTAACAGTGGAATCTGGCTTATAGTCTGGTCCAGATATGTGATGACTCCAACACTACAGCTTATAGGCTTGATTCATTCAGTTCCCCAGTTCTTTTTCTTGCAAATTGATTGCCCATTGCTTTTCTCGTTAAAAAACAAAAAACAAAACAGTGCTGTTTAAGAAAGTGTTAGTCGCTCAGTCCTCTTTGCGACCCCAAAGACCGTATCCCACCAGTCTTCTCTGTCATTGAATTCTCCAGATAAGGATCCTGGAGTGGGTTGCTATTCCCTTCTCCAGGGGATCTTCCCAACCTAGGGATCAAACCTGGGTTTCCTGCATTGCAGGAAGATTCTTTACCATCTGAGCCAGCTGTTTAAGTAAGGAAGATGCCAACTTTCTGAAGAGAGGAAGTTTCCATGTGAAAAATCATTTGTGTGTACATTCTTATCTGGGGTATGATCATGTGAGCAAGTGGCTCAGGACCACTGAGAAAGAGGAGGTCAAGGAACTGAGGGGCTTCAGTAATAGAAGATCATCTACAGTGGTAGTGTTAGAGAGAGTGATAAACCAGGATGCAAATTCTGAAATATAAGAGTGAGACCTGAGAGTCTATAGATGATTCTACAAAGAGCTGTAACAAGTGTTGAAACCTGGAGACAAGAGGTTCAAAATTGAGTCATGGCACCATTGGAATGAAGGGAGAATAAGTAGAAATGAAGAGCAGAGGGTACCCAAGCTCTTCATACCAGAACTTCATACCAGTTCCCACCTGAAACTCTAATCTGAGGACACTTCCTGCTGGGAGAGGAAATAGCCTTCTTTTGAGAGAGGAAGTCATGTCCTTCAGGGAGAAGCAGGTTTCTTTTCGATCAGGTTATATTACTGAGCAGAGGTTTTTAGAACTGATTATGTGCTAGGACCTTATTAGAAACTTTAAAAGCAATATTGTGGCTGAGCCCCATTTCAGGCTAACTAACTCAGGATCTTTGAGGGTAGATCCCAAAGAACAGAATGAAAAATCAAACAAAAACCTAACTAATATCTCTCCAAGTCATTAGGCAGGGTTCAAAAACTAGTACCATAAGCTTAGTTTGAGTTTGATCAAGGTGAAGGGAACATTGAGAGCAGAGGTTGGAAAGGTAGGGGATCTTGCTTATAACATATTTTGAGTTCTGTAGGACATTCTGAGTGGCAGTCAGAAGTCTGAAAGTGGATGTGTGATGTCATAGCAGATTGAAGTGACCTATGTTCCTAGGTTTGTTGGACAAAAAGATGTCAGACTTCATGACCACAGGCTGTGTTCATTAGACAGGGGCATTGGGGATGCTGGGAGTTCTTTCCAGGGTCACACAGAGTTCTCTGCCTTCCCTTTCACTTTTCTCCATTAGACGCAAGGAGGACAGGAAAGGGAAAAAGTTTATTCTTAGTAATCAAGGCCCCCTTTTGACCCTGACAACGAAAGTAGTGATGAGTATGAGCATAATCCAGAATACATTTTCTGTTTGCTTTCTCATTTTTTGATAACCAAAATGTCAGCCTTGTTGAGCATTATTATTATTTTTAAATAACATTGACTAAGGTACTTTGTCAGGAATTGTGAATTCTTGTTTTATGACCATCTCTTATATTTAGGAAACCTGTATCTTGGGTTGAACATGTGTATCTTAGGAAACCTGTATCTCACACAGATGAACAGTTTAGGCTTTGGTGAAAGATTATTCAGTACTAGCTTATAGTTTATAGATGTTGTGCAATAAAAGTGAAATTATATTGACACAGTCTTCCTGACAACATGAAAGGCAGAAGTAGGTCTCTGCTAGGGATTAAAATTTAACATGATTATTCTGAGGATTAAATTCTGCTCTCTAGATTTGAATATCTATAAGTTGCTGGTAAGATTTATAACTCCTAGTGTGTCTGAGGATCTAGGTTGTAGAAAAATCTACAACGTCAACACAAACTGGAGATCCTATACGTTTTAAGAATTTGGTAAGTCAATAAAGTGAACATAGCATGTATATGTAAAGAATAACTTTTACAACTGAACTCTCCCTACCACACCTTACTCTCTTTTTATACTACAGCACTTCTGTGGCATTCAGGGGAATCAGAACTTACATGGAACTGGAACATCAGCAAATGGCTCAGGACATCTAATTTATGCAGAATTGGTGCCTGTGTCATATATAGCACTGCAGACTTTATGCTTCTCTACTCAACTGTATTCTGTTCCCTGAGACCATTACATCACTCTCACAAGGCATTTATTTCTTTTTTCTGGCTGAAACAGTGGGTGTAGGCAAAGCTCTGCAGGATGTTATGGGGAGATTCTAAAGGCAAGTTACTTATGACTGCAACAGATGTTGATGATTTTTAGGGAACTGCTGACTTTATATTGTGAGTCTCTTTCTCTCTTAGGGAAAAATAAGGAATTTCCAATTTCTTGCTAGCTGTAAGAACCATAAGGGCTGAACAGCCTAGCTATAAAAGTGGAACACTAAAATTCTGACAAAGAAAAATATATCTGACAAAAAAATGAAGGCACCTCAGTTCTTATAGAAAGCAAATTTTTCTCTCAATGTTTGTCACTCCACAGGTATGAATAAAGGAAGATGTAAGAAATTTAACCCTACATTTTGAAATATGTATCTCTATCATTTGATTTTAAGAAAAAGGTGAGCACAGAAGTGCAAACAGTATCAATATTTCTAGATATTATCAATCATTCCTGCTGTTAGTCTAGTATTAGTAGTATAGTGATAATAGCTATAGAAAGTTCTTATAATAAGCATATGGTTCCACTGTTATTTCTTGACAGTATAAAACTGAAGTATTTGGCTTGTGTTAGTGTGGACTCAAGACTTGAAATTTCTCTTAATCAGCTACTTAATCACTTTGTTTAACCAATTATTCTGTTATGACTGTAAATATAAAAAATTCAAAGCAATTCTAAAATTAATGAGGAAATAAGCAACTAAACTGTATCAAATATTAAGATGCACAGTCTGGAGTTCAGACTGAGATATTTGTTTATTTTCAGTAACTTATTGGTTGATTGATTCATTCAGTTATTTATTGGGATATTACTATATTCTTGGCACGAATTTAGGCTCTGCAGATAAAAACATGAGTAAGACAACTATGATCCTTACTATGATGGAGCTTCATTGTTGTTTTGGCATTCTGTGAGAAGTAGAGAAAATAAGCAGTTTCAATGACATGAAACTGAATCTTGCAGCTACGTTTGATCAAGAAGCATTTAACAAGGTGGTCCATGTCTGCCTCCTGCTTTTATGAAAGTCACAGCACACCTAGTCAAGTACTGTGGACTTCAGAGTTCATGGAAGGAGTCCCTAAGCCTGCCATTAATTATCTTCAGTGTCCACAGTAATTAGTGCCTAGCTTATTTAATAGGTATACCTGAAATAAAGAGGGACCATAAATATTTGCTGAATCAGGGAATGGATTGTCTCAACTTAGAATCAATTTGTGTAGGACCTAAACTTACTGTTTTATTACTGAGTTTAATTCTAGTTTCTCCCATTGCCTGATTTTTTTCCTTCCTTTTTAAATCACACATTCTGGTCCTAACTGTCCTTCCCCCCTCCTCCTTTTTTTTTTTTTTTTTGGTGAAACTGAAATATTGGGGTTTTGAGAAAGTTTCATTAGACATAATAAATTTCAAAATTAGCCTAAAGAAAGCCCCAGGAAGGTTAAAGGCCCCAAGAAGGAATTTTACTGTAGCCCAGAACTGTTTATTCTTTAATAGTCCAGTTCTCTTTGAGGATTCATTAGATGGGGTTCTGTTTTTTAGAAACACTAGAAATTTTGTCATTCCTCCAGAGCAACATCAACAATTTGAGTTGCTATGATATGTTGGTTCAGATATGGGGTTTATTTGAAGAGATTGTATAGCATCATTAGTCAGCTTCTGACAACACTAATCTTATGAAATAGCACACACACAGTTGCAAAAGTAATTAATTAAACTGTGAAGTCAAGGACAAGGTTTTGTGTCTGTTTTATAAATGTGACCTAGTGTTTCCCTGAAAATCATTTCACTACATCACTATATATTCTGGCAGCAACAAAATCCACATGTTTCTTTGTGAATTTGTCTGAGTCCTATTTTTCTTTATATTTTAATATCGATGCTTTATTTGAAATTATTTGGACTAAGTGAGCTTTACATTTGGCCAAGAGGCATAAGCAAAAATTCTGATAACAGAAGAGGCATGAAAACACTGAGAATGTGAATATGAATTTAGAGAAAAGAAGGCTTATAGTATGCAAGTAGACTTTATGATTGGACTAGAGAAGTATATTGGGTAATAATTGGAAAAAAAAGTTGTAAATGACAGGTGGAATTAGAGCAGCCTGAAATTGATGTAATGAGAAACAGAAAACCATGATTTTTTAATGAAAGGGGTGTGTGGTAATTTTTATTGAGGTGAGCCTGATAGAAGAATGTAGATTAGATTTTGTGAGGAGAGGCTGGAGAGAGAGAGAGAGATGTCAGTAGCATTTGGCGTTTTTGTAGGTAGAATATAGTAAGAACTTGTATTACTTGAGACATTGAGATGAGTCTTAAGATGGAAGAAAAATCCTTTGAAAGATAAGACAACATTTTTTTTTTTTTTTTTGTATTTTAGTGAAAGATTGGATGTAGAGAATCAGGATGATGGAAGAGTTAAACATGTCTAGAAGAATAGTGGTAATATTGATGAAATATAATGGCTTGGCTAGTCAAGTCAGCAACATAGAGAGTTTACAGTTTGCCAGGGAATACTGTGTTAATATAGTGACCCCAGGAGACTCAGTCCAGGATGGAAGACAGGCAAGCAAACAGATACTTGTATTAAAAGTGCTGTGATTGAGGCAACTACCAAGTAGTATGACTACACAAAAAGGGGGCAAATAGCATAGCTGAGAAAATAATTAGGAAAGCTGCTTAGAAGAAGCACAATCTAATCTTTGAAACAGGCAAGAACTGACCAGATAGGAAAGATACTATAGATAGTGCTGTACGTAGAAGGAGTAGCAGGGGAGTAGGGGGAATGCGAGGACTGAAGTCTAAGTATTTATTTGTTAAGGATGATGGAGTGTTGAATGTATTGTATATTAAGGAGATTTTACTTTATTCCCTAGGGATGATCATTCAAGTAAGATTAGTTCATTTATGGATATGCCACCTTTTTATTGATGGATCAATTGTATTATAAGTACCACTTAGATAGAAATTCTGAATTTGAAGACATGACATAGATATAAAAGTCATTAAGTAGGTAGTTGAAGCCATGTGATAGGATGAGTTCTTAAAAGGAGTGCAAAGAAGAAAGAACCATGGATTAAATAAAATCCATGGATAAAATAGATAAAACCATGATTTACTGGGGGATTGGACATCCCTAGTAAGCTTAGTCAAGGAACAGGACAGTATGAAATTTTTGTCTTAGTTTTAACACAATACAGCTAACTCTGTAGAAACTACTTGGAAACTTTTGGAAACTGAATTAGTAAACTTCCACTTTTATCTCTCCTTTCCTCATGGTGTTTTCCTTTTGAGTCTGAGATGTACAAGTATCCAAGCCCCAGTTCGTGCACAGCTGTTATTGATCTTTGAGAATTAGTGATTAGGAGAAGGTTAGAGTTGAAAGAAAACTGGGGGACCTCTAGGTAAGTGGCTTTTATAATTAGGGGAAAAAACATGTTTTCTGACAATAAAATCTTAAAATAGAAGCATTTTTAAAAGTAGGTAAAATGAGTTTGCTTTCATTGGAGGTGGTGGGGTGATGGGGAGATTGTGGTTCATTGTCCCACATCAGTTAAGTTCTTTTATCACTTGTGGTAGATTCTGAGGAATCCCTCTAGAAACCTCAAACTCTATAGGGCTGCTTTTGAAAACTACTGATAGACCCCAGTGTTCTCATTTGCAGAAGCCAGCAAACTCACTCAAAAACATACAGTTAGATCTAGTTTTAGAACAAATGGTCTGCCTTCTGGGAGAGTTTCTTGCACTGTAGGAGGAACTGTTCTTCAATAATGTTACTTAGAAGGTGCATTTACTTAGAATCATTGACAGATTAATGAATATCAGATTTCTTATTTGTGCACCCCCTAAAAACACAGAATAAGGAAGAAAGGGAACACATGAGAGGGGAACGATGAGTGTTTCACTCTTCCCTGCCCTGTTAGCCCATGCCTCTTTGATAAAAGCTGTTTGTTCTGCCAAGACATATATTTCTAAGAGATGTCTTACTTTCAGGAGAAAAAAGGCAAAATAGGGAACCAGAAGCTGAGTGGGTGAAAATATAAAGGCTTTTTCCTTTTAGAAGATGAATTTTAAGGCAAGAAATAATGCAAATGACTGTGGTTGCTGTAGAAATAAAATTTACTTCTGAAATTTACTCTGTTATGGAGAGATCAGTTTAACGAAAGAGTAAATTAAGCTCAGTTTTGTCTTCTTTATATTTATGTTTAGAATCTGACCTTAGTAAAAATGGAAATTATTTTCAATAAAATCAATTTGGAGAAGTTAATTTCTTAGGATATTCTGAGAATGGAACAATGTTTTTAATGTTTTTAGATATGGGAAGGTAATCACCTTGTTGTTTAGTCTTATACTTCTTTGGTTATTAATGTTTCAGTTCAGTTCAGTCACTCAGTTGTGTCTGACTCCTTGTGACCCCATGAACCGCAGCACGCCAGGCTTCCCTGTCCATCACCAACTCCCAGAGTCCACCCAAACCCATGTCCATTGTGTTGGTGATGCCATCCAACCATCTCATCCTCTGTCATCCCCTTCTCCTCCTGCCCCCAATCCCTCCCAGCATCTAGGTCTGTTCAAATGATTCAGCTCTTCACATCAGGTGACCAAAGTTTTGGTTTCAGCTTCAACATCAGTCCTTCCAATGAACACCCAGGACTGATCTCCTTTAGGATGGACTGGTTGGATCTCCTTGCAGTCCAAGGGACTCTCAAGAGTCTTCTCCAACACCACAGTTCAAAAGCATCAATTCTTTGGTGCTCAGCTTTCTTTATAGTTCAATTCTCACATCCATACATTACTACTGGGAAAACCATATCCTTGACTAGATGGACCTTTGTTGACAAAGTAATGTCTTTTCTTTTGAATATGCTATCTAGGTTGGTCATAACTTTCCTTCTAAGGAGTAAGCGTCTTTTAGTTTCATGGCTACAGTCACCATCTACAGTGATTTTGGAGCCCCCAAAATAAAGTCTGACACTGTTTCCACTGTTTCCCCATCTATTTCCCATAAAGTGGTAGGACCAGATGCCATGATCTTCATTTTTTGAATGTTCAGCTTTAAGCCAACTCTTTCACTTTCCTTTTTCACCTTCATCCAGAGGCTTAGTTCTTCTTCACTTTCTGCCATAAGGGTGGTGTTATCTGCATATCTGAGGCTATTGATATTTCTCCCAGCAATTTTGATTCCAGCTTGTGCTTCTTCCAGCCCAGCGTTTCTCATGATTTACTGTGGAATTATTCTGTGTCAGACACTGTGCTAGGAAATATAAGTATAACTCATTGTCCCTATGCTTGAGGCATGTGTGTGCTCAGTCATGTCAGACTCTTTGTACAGACCCATGGACTATAGCCCACCAGTCTCCTCTGCCCATGGAATTTTTCAGGCAGAAATACTGGAGTGGGTTGCCATTTCCTCCTCAAAGGATCTTCCCCGACCCAAGGACCAAACCCGTGTCTCTTGCAGCTCCTTCATTGGCAGATTCTTTACCACTGAGCCACCTAGGAAGCCCTATGCTTGAGGAGTCCACACTAACTTCAAAAAAAAAAAAAATAGAATGTGATGTGATAATTTTGATAATATGAGATCAATACTTTGAGAGAATGAGATTTTTAAGCTTCAACAATAAGGTGGTACTTTAAGTGAATTCTGAATGATAAATAGACATTTAGAGAGTAAGATATCAGTCTTAAATGTCAATTATGAAGAAACACATAAAATCCTTTAATGTGACTTGGAAAGTGGGGAGATTGCTTTATCAGGGGATATTCTATAAATCCATAGCTGATGAAAGTGGCCCTTGGCCAAAGCAAAAAGTATAATTATGTAGGAAATAATCAGAGGTCAGTAGATAAAAGAGGTATTTCTAAACAGGGCATCTCTTTTGGGGCATGGGGATGGAGATTAGAAGGTTAATTGAATAGAGCAGGAAACTGTAAGTGAAACCAACAAATTAGAAGGTAATATTTGAGACCAGTATCTGGAATAGCATTGATTTAGATTTTACATATGATTAGGTTTTATTTGTTTATCCTAGATATCTGATAATAGAAGGAGCAGGTGTGTTGAAAGAGACAAAGGTGTAATAGAAAGCAGGGTTGTGGATGGAATGGTTTTTTTTAATTAACTGCAGTAGGGAGGAAAAATACACTGGGGGACAAGTGAAGGAAAGATAAGGATTCTGGTTGAAACATATTGAGTGTGAGGTGCCTGTGGAATATCTATGAAGAAATATAAACATTGAAACATAAATGTCCTGTTTACTCGGTTGTGAAATCAGAATGATGTATTTTGCCCTCCCTATTCCCAAGGATGTTGTAAGGCCTTAAAATAGAAATGAAATAGCATTGAAAAATAGAAAACAATGTACAATGAAAGAAAAGTTCTTTATGTTATACTTGTTTAGTCCACATTTTCTAAGGAAGAATGATAGGAAAAGCTAATAATAAATTAATTATGCATTTTAACCACTTTACTGGGTTAGACTTTACCTGAAGAGCAACAATGTCATTTGAGTGTAAGAACTCATTACTTATATAAAGACATGTTTAACTTCTTTTTCGACGTATACTGCATCTTTCAAGAGTAAATTCTAATGGAGTTTGATAAAGATATTACAGATATATATTTTTATTATTTTGGTTCATATTAGGGTGGAAGTAAATGAATGTCTTCTAAAGTAGCTTGGGAAACAAACAAAATATCACTGATGGCAGGAGCCTCAATTCTCTACTCAGTATGACTTTATCTATGTGTGTGTGTGTGTGTCTATATATATATAAAATGAGTTATTTTTTTAATAAAATTATTTTTATTTCCTGAAGCTATTATGCATCTTAACTGCAGTAGCTTCTAGACCAAGGCAAGTGTTATACTCTTTCCTTTTGCTGTTTATGTGCTGCTGTGGTAGTTAATTTCAGAGGAGGAGTTAAATTTCATGGAGCATACTACCTCTGCTCAATTCCAGTCAGATTCTAATGGTGCTGCCGAAAAGCTGTGTTAGCATTATAAGAGAATGTCCTCCAGACGCCAGGAAATGTAGGACAGGCCTCATAATAGGAACATGGCCTGCAGATCAGGCAAGAATGTGCTCTGAAGGCTGTGTCACAAAGCAATAATTGGATTTGGCTCAGTCATAAAAAGTCCTATTAGAGGCTTTTTGGTTTTGTTTTGAAGATTAAGGGGACAACTTAATCTTTACAACAACAACTTAATCTTGAGTTCTTATGAAGAAAAAAAATTGCTGTTAATACTAGGATGTTAATTGCTTTGCTATGATCTTAGTTTTTTGAATGTTGAGTTTAAGCCAGCTTTTTCAGTCTCTTCTTTTACCTTCTCAAGAGGCTCTTTAGTTCCTCTTCGCTTTCAGCCGTAAGGGTGGTGTCATCTACATATCTGCGGTTATTGATAGTTCTCCTGGCAGTCTTGATTCCAGCTTGTGCTTCATCCAGCCCAGCATTTTGCATGATGGACTCTGAATATAAGTTAAATAAACAGGGTGACAATATATAGCCTTGATCTACTCCTTTCCCAATTTTGAACCAGTCTGTTGTTCCATTTCCAGTTCTGTTGCTTCTTGACTGGGATACAGGTTTCACAGGAGGCAGGTAAGGTAGTCTGCTGTTCCCATCTCTTTAAGAATTTCCCACAGTTTGTTGTGATCCACACTGTCAAAGGCTTTGGTGTAGTCAATAAGGAAGAAGTAGATGTTTCACTGGAATTCTCTAGCTTTTTCTATGTTCTAACAATGTTGGCAATTTGATCTCTGGTTCCTCTGCTTTTTTTCTAAATCCAGCTTTATATCTGGATGTTCTCCGTTCATGTACTCTTGAAGCCTAGCTTGGAGGATGTTGAGGATGACCTTGCTAGCATGTGAAAGAGTGCAACTATGTGATAGTTTGAACATTTTTTTGGCATTGCCCTTCTTTGGGATTGGAATGAAAACTGACGTTTTCCAGTCCTGTGGCCACTGCTGAGTTTTCCAAATTTGCTGGCATATTAAATGCAGCACTTAAAGAGCATTATCTTTTAGGATTTGAGAGAGCTCAGCTGAAATTCTATCACCTCTGCTAGCTTTGATTATAGTGATGTGTCCTAAGGCCTGCTTGACTTTGCATTCTAGGATATCTGGCTCTAGGTGAGTGATCATACCAACATGATTATCCGTGTCATTTAGATTTTTTTTTTTATGGTTCTTCCATGTATTTTTGCTACCTCTTCTTAGTATCTTCTGCTTCTATTAGGTCCATACCATTTCTGTCCTTTATTGTGCCTATTTTTGTATTTTGCATGAAATGTTCCCTTGGTATCACTTGTTCCTTGGAAGAAAAGCTATGACAAATCTAGACAGCATATTAAAAAGCAGAGACATTACTTTGCCTGCCAAGGTCTGAATAGTCAAAGCTATGGTTTTTCCAGTAGTCATGTATGGATGTGAGATTTGGACCATAGAAATGGCTGGATGCCAAATCATTGATGCTTTTGAACTGTGGTGTTGGAGAAGACTCTTGAGAGTCCCTTGAATAGCAAGGAGATCAAAACAGTCAATCCTAAAGGAAATCAACTCTGAATATTCATTGGAAGTACTGATGATGAAACTAAAGCTCCAATACTTTGGCCACCTGATGCAAAGAGCTGACTCAGAAAAAACCCTGATGCTGGGAAAGATTGAAAGCAGGAAGAGAAGGGAACAACAGAGGATGAGATGGTTGGATGGCATCACTGGCTCAATATACATGAGTTTGAGCAAGCTCTGGGAGATAGTGAAGGACAGGGAAGCCTGGCGTGCTGCGGTCCATGTGGTTGCAAAGTGTTGGATGCAACTGAGGAACTGAACAACAACAAATAGCTTAGGGATGTAACTTGGTACAAACCACATAGATGAGTATGATTTACCAGCAGGTTTCTTGCAGCTCTGTTCCTGAGAACGTGTTTATGTTCACCATATTGCTTCATATCTATACCTACAAGTGATGTTTTAAGATGGTTATTTTTATGAAAGTACTAGGAATGCATGACAAGGTACAAATTTATGTTCTTTCTATATTATTTTCAAGTCATGTTCAATAATAATAATTTATACTTGTAAAACTTATGTGGCAATCAGTGAACTGAGCTTCAAAGAAGGTATGTTTTCTGTCAGTGAGTTTGATATTTTGGAGACAAGGCAGACTGCAAATATGATTAAATTCTTCTAAACCTGATGAAGAGGGATATCACATAATTTTCAGGTGTGATTCAGAAAAAATCAGCCTGGTAAAGTCAGTTTGTGGAGGATTTCCTTCTGATTGGTTATGTGGTAGAGTAAACGCTTTTCTGTTCTTTGTTCAAGAGATTGCCATCAATGGAATTCATCAATTATAGTTAATAACTAAAAGTTTGGTGAAATTGGTTTTTCCTCCACAAGCTAATGTTTTCATTGTGTTTTTTTCTGGTAGAAGTTCAACAATTCAACAGAACACATTTTATTAAGCTCAGGACCTTTTCTGAAGAGTCATTGATTAGGACAAACTATCAGCTAAGAGATTTATGCTGATCTTACTCAATTTTAGAAACAACTCATTCCATGATCTAGATGTTAGTGTGGATACAGGCCACTAAGCTGAATGATATGCAGTGCCTCTGAGCCTTTCCAGAAATGATTGTTTGTAGCTATGAGAAGTCAGAGATTAAGGCTTTGTGTCATCCTACAGTATCTAAGTTATAATTACTGTTCCTTGCGTATTGTGCTAGGTAGACCACTTTATAGTAGTTTTCTCATGGTCCACTTATGATGTGATGATGGAGAGGAAAAATATGCTTTATCAATAAACTGACATTATTTTATATTGTCATATAAGAACTCAGATTGTGCATTTAGTAAAGTGCACATCATACCTACCCTGTCAAGTTAGCAAGACGCCATTTTTAAAATTTATTTATTTTTAATTGAAGGATAATTGCTTTACAGTATTATGTTGGTTTCTACCAAAAGGGTGCCATTTTTTATTCTTTTTTAAAGGACACATATTTCTAGGAGGCTTGGTTTTTAGAAACTATACAGTGTTGATAATTTTTCATATTTGTTCTAACTTGAAGGGATACTTAATTTTGCTGACAGTTGTATTCAAATTTAGCTTTTTCAGAAAATATTTGGTAATCCTGAGTGCTAAGGAGACCAGATAGGGTTTTTAAAAAATCTATTTAAGGAGAATAAAGCTAAGGAATAAATCTATTTAGGGAGAATAAAGCTAATACCATGTAAAATTTACCTTAGTAGAAAAGCAACTGGTTTCATTTGTTTATGAACATAAGTATAATTTTATATTTATGCTTTTAAAATAATTCTTCTGTTTGAAAGATTTGTACTTTTGATGGTACTTTCAGATCTGAAGACTATTTTCTTGATAGTACTAAAAATCGATTTTATGAAAATAAGATTTCATCAGAGAAAATACTATGAATTATAAAGATGAAATATATAAATATGGTGATAGGAACCATAGATAGAGATTTTGAGTTCATGATAAATATTATCAAAAACTTATCACTATATGAAATGTTACATATGGAAACTCACTATTTTCTTTCTTTTTTATCTCTACATTTTGGTAATGCTCTGACACACTGGCATTTTCTGAATGCATAGATATAAGTGCATGTGCAAGTAGTAAGTATTATGATTCAAGTTCCACAAAAACAAACGTCACACAAACACAGTCAGACCATGATCATATTATTATTTAAATGACATAGAAGTTTGTTAATGATCTGGTTAATTCAGAAAAATACCAGTTAAACAGTTCACTTAGAATTAAAACTTTCTGAGCTTGGATTTCTTTACTGATTGAATAACAAGTATGATTTTAAACAGTCAATGTTTCCCTCATAAAATTCATTTGTTGGACATTTAAAAAAAAAAAACAGTGATTAGAATAAGTTCTTATTTATTTCAGGCACAAACTGATAATTTATCAAGAAAACACTTTTAAACTAAGTGTTTAATGCAAATCACACTTTTAAACCTATATTACCCCCATTGCAGTGACAGTAGTAAAATCTGTGCTTGCTCTAGCAGCACATACACTATAATTGGATATGGTGATGAACTCTTCCATAGAAAACAATAAAGTGCTTTACAAGCCGTACATCTCACAAAAAAGCTGTGAACATCCAGGTTTTGAATTTACATTGTATCATATTACATTATTTCCTTGAAAGTAATGGAGACCCAGATATCCACTAGAGGCCATCTACTAAAAATTCATTCATTTCTGAAATTGACTTTCTTCATACAAACTCTTGATGTACAAAATATTGGCTTAATAGTTTTGTAGTGTGTGTACAATGACAATGGAGTCCCCTAAATTTTCTAACTCTCAAAAGCAGAGGAGAACATATGTAAGTGTTTCAAAGAGAAGACAGCATTGCAAAAGAACACAGAATAAATCATGCTAATATCTTTTTGTAGGTTAAAAAAAATTGTTAAATTTTAACAATTTCAAGATTGAGTTTTTCATCCTAAAATGTTGATGGTAAGATATTTGAGAATGATATTTTACTTGTGACATTTGAAGTGAATTACTCTTTAAGAATTATTTCTTTATACAATGCCTTATCTGATTTATTATATCCTTACTTTACAAAGGAAATGATGATATTATGTATATGTGAAACTAAACATTTACAACAATTTAAGTTATATATTGTTTATTATAGAATATACTTTTTAAATTGTAAAACCAACCCACACTGGTTTCCATAAAACTGCCTTAAGTATGAAGAAAGTACATCCAAAAACCATGACATGTTTCATATATATTGATTATATGTTTTTGGTGTGATTAACATAAGATATTATTAAAGCTCTGTTTTTTTTATTACACCACTTCTGCACACAATGAATCAGGGTAACAAGGGGTTGTCTTCTCATCTTGTGTTCTGAATTGATTATTTAAACATTTAAACCACTTGGGCAACTCCCAAGTTTTCCCACAATTTTCTTTTATACAAATCTTGCCAACAGCTCTTCAGAATTTATAAGTCTAGATGACATTACAAAAATTTAATCTTAAGAGTTTTCATATGTGCTTCATATATTTTTAGAATCCTGATATAAGGAGTTAATTATTGCCAGTTGTATGTAAAATTTAAGTTAAAACATTGATATACTTAATTATATAAGAACAAAATTTGAATGTGTAATAAATGAGTAGAGTCCAGTCCAGTTGTGACCATGCTGCATCTTTGCAAGCAACTATATGGGTTGCTTCCAGTGGAGTGAACAGAGTAGCTCATCCTTACTGAATCAGTTTTAGGATTCCATGTCAGTGATCCAATAAACTTGGGGTAAAATAAAGAATCTATGTAAGAGATCTGGCTTGATTTTCTTTTTAGCTTATAATGCTTATGTAAAGGAGTATGTTGAGAAGATACTTCTTTCTTGACCACTCTCGAAAAGTGACCCATAATGATTACTGAGATTAAACTTCAGTGTATTTTATAAAAAAATATTACTTACTTTCACAGAAGTGAAGAGATACAATTGCACAATGGTGGTTACAATGGTAGAAATACGTATTGCCAATAAAGTGTTAGCAAGAGATTTAAAAATGACTGTACAGCACCGCATCAGAGAATTGTATAACAGCAAAATGATTAATATTATTTTCTCATATAAATAAGATCTTTAAATCTGTTTTAGAAATAAATGAGGGGAAAGTGTTTTTCCCCCTAATTCCTACCAAAATATTTTCTGATGTGGAGCAAAACACAGTAAAAAATGACAGATTAAAAAAAAAAAAAGACATTCATGCATTTAAGCCACCATTAATCTCTGACTCTAATATAAGGCAGATCATTAATCTTTTGTAAAAGTATGACTTTAGCCACTTAAGCTCTTTTAGTGCTTTTCATGACAAGGACATGATAGGCCTTGTAAATTAAGAAGTTAAGATGTGTTTCCAACAGGTTAATTTATACAAGTTCAGATGTTTTTTGAAACACCAACTTTATAATAAAATAATGCTTTGGAGAAATGATGAAAGTTATAATAAAGAGAAAACAGAAGGGGTCCTATAGAGTTGATCACAAATGACACTGTTTAGATTGATGACAACAAATTACATTTGCTTATGTGTCATCCTCAGTCTTAATGATGTGGAAAAGGGTGACATTGAACAGGACCTGGTGACCATTGTTCCAGGCATACAGAGCTCTATCTCTTGCATTGTAGTCAAGCATGGATATGTGAAAGTATTGGTTATGAAAGGGAATGTCCGTGTACTCATATGTGGAGGTTTTGGTGGAATAGGAATAATACACCTTGGCTCCAGTTAAGTGGGAGTTGGTGACATACAGTGTCCCACAGATCATGAAGGATTCCCCTGCACTTCTCTTGGGATAGCCAGTGTTCCAGCTCTTCATCACCTCCAGTGTATCTTGGTTAAGTTGGCTGATGACAATATTGCCTGCATTCTGGTTAGTTGCATACACAGCCCACAGCCCGATTTCATCAGCCATTAAGTCGATGTCAGAGAACCCACCCCATGTGTAAGGATAAACGTTGTGAAAACCAGCATATTCCAGGCTTCGTTGGGCAAGCACTCTCCCCAAATCAAAGCTGTATTTGATGATGATGTTACTCTGATACTTGTTAAAATAGAGTGAGCCATTGTAGACAACATGGTTAGTTCCTGCCCATTTGAAAGGGAGGTTGTATGTTCTTGATTCAGCCCCACTGACAAAGTCAGCAATTGATTTGTACTCACGGACAATTTTATTGTTGGTATAACTGTCCATGTACCAAACCTGGAAAAAAGGGGGAAAATGGAATAATTAAATTATATACGTTTTTGAGAATTCCAAAATAAAGACACTAAGAATCAGGACATATTACTATTGTTATTCTCAGGCTCTGGAATGTTCTCTTTCTACTTACTGCTGCAGTGTGATAGTACTGCAGACTTTGACAAAAAACAGTGGCATGGCCTATATGAAAAGGAACAATGTACTGCCTTGAAATTGATTTGGTTTTTTGTCCTTTCTTTTTTTATTGTTTTTAAAATTTTTGATCATTTGGTGCTTATCACTGAGTGAATCATATATCAATGCAAAACACATCACTTTGTTCATTTACCTGATCAACTTGATTAGTGATAATTGCAAAAATCATCACATTTGGAAAATTTATTTATTCCACCCCTTGCTCTGAAAAATGTATGGTCTACTTTTGTACATTCAACTTATTTTCCCTTTATGGACACCACAGAACCTTCTAGTAATAATTGTTCATTGGATCATCCTATAGGTACAAGCACCTTTTAATGAAATAATTTTACTAATTAAGCTACTAAACTTAATTGGATATAACTTGTTTGGATATAACCCTTGAGAATCCTAATGTATACTGAGTTCAGTAATAGAACATTAATAGAACCACGGTATGTTTCTAATATATTGATTTTCTTAATATGGATATTGCCAAATACCCTTAAAGTTTCAGCAATGGTTTCTTTAAAATTACCCCTAGATTCTAGGAATATGTGGCTTGTTTAGTGAATTGGTTAACTCTTGAGATTTTTACTTATTTAGTGTTTTTTTTTTTTTTTTTTTTTTTACACTAAGGAGCAAATTATAGGAGTATACGGAGAATTTTGTCCACTTATAATTAGCTCTTTAAAAGCATAAAACAGGTTTAAAACCAGTAAAAATTAGGCTCACTATACTGATAAATTATAGGATAGAACATTTTACTAAAGTAAGTTTAACATATATCTGTAGATATGTTAATATTATCAAACTGAAAATATTTGCAAACAGTAAGTATAGTACTTTCCAAGTAGAAATTGATGTCCTTGAAAACAAGTGAATAATCTAGTAGACATAAAATTTAATAAAACATAATTCTAAGCAAAGGTATTTGAGGAAGCAACATACTCTGTTATTTTTCTCAGATGCTAGCGGATCTGTCATCCAAGCACCAAATCGGGTTCCAGATGTCTTGACTGTAATTGGGCCTGTGATTTTCATCAGTTTGCCACAGGCTGAAAATAGAGTAATATAAACATGTTGGGTGAAAATGGCCAGTGATTCCAACACACATATTTACACCAACAGCAAAGAAACGAATCCTAAAACAAAACAAAGAGAATTAATATCATTTATTCTAAATAAATGATCATTCATGTTGGGTGCTAAGATTTAACTATAATTTGAATCATAAGTAGTGGCTTTTTCAGTGCTGTAAATCCAAAGTGTGGAGTTTTAAAATGAGAAATTATTTCTATAATCTGGACAGAAATAAATGAAGAAAGTCACTTTACCAATCCAGCTGCTGTTTCTAAGTAGTCAGAAAAGTTAAACTATCCATGGACCTGTTTACCTGATCTTCAGCTCAGCTTCCCCTCACCTCACCCTCTCTCTTCATGCTTTGAGACTTTGGACTACTTTTATAAGCCAGAAAGAATTCTATAAGCTGATTTTCAGTTTCTACTGGTAAATGAGCAGCTCCTGTGAAAGTTATTTTTATAGAATATAATAATAACACTGTAATCACAGTCTGCCTGAATGAGGTAAAGTTTTAAAGGGTAAAATGCCTTTAGGTCTGGTAGAGCAGCCCTAAGCTTTAGTAGAAGGGGAAAAAAAAAAAAATCCCTCAAAACTCAAGCCCTCAGACCCTGTAGTCCCATGCCATGAAAGATACAGAGTATAAATTGATATAATAAATGATACAAAATAATGACTGCTGAAAAATTATAGTTTTTATCACTCTAGTTATGAATAAAATCTTAGGAAGAGCTTAGACATCATAAGTGCCAAAGTCTAAATGAAAAAGGAACCCAGGCATTTTGTGAATTTTTTTTTTTAACAGCAAAATTTAAAAGTAATTTATCATACACATTCTGAGTGTCTATCAATGTTGACTTTGGTCTAAACAAAAAATATTTCCTATTCATTTATACCACTTTTTCCTTTCTGTTCTTTTTTTTCCACTTAAAAAATTGTTCTAAATGGCCCATGCTGCTTATCCACCTCTGCCTGTCCTTAGAATTGATAAAATTCTCCTTAGTAGCTGTTGGTTCCTGTGTGTTTGGAAAGAAAAGAACAGATCCCCAAAACAAATAAAGGGCAAAACTAATTGTAGCTTTGGGCTTATCCTGGCTAAGTTTTCTCTATGTATGTTAATCATAAGAATAATTTATAACTGGCAGAATACTAAGCATGCAGCTAGAAAGATGATAAATGCTAACATTATATTTTGTTCTATTACTTTATTGATAACTACACAGTAAGTAATCTCCAGCTTTTTGTAAAGTCTAAGCGCAGGAGCAGCCAAGAGGAGCTACCCACCGCCCGAGGCCAGGGACCGCGGCCCAGGCGAGCAACCCCACACCCAAGGAGCAGTGGCTGCGCAGGCGCAGGAGGGCCCAGAGGAGCTATTCCACGTTCAAGGTCAGGAGGGGGGCGGTGAGGAGATACCTCTCATCCAAGGTAAGGAGCAGCGGCTGCGCTTTGCTGGAGCAGCCGTGAAGAGATACCCCACGACCAAGGTAAGAGAAACCCAAGTAAGACAGTAGGTGTTGCAAGAGGGCATCAAGGTAGACACACTGAAACCATACTCACAGAAAACTAGTCAATCTAATCACACTAGGACCACAGCCTTGTCTAACTCAATGAAACTAAGCCATGCCTGTGGGGCAACCCAAGACGGGTGGGATATGGTGGAGAGGTCTGACAGAATGTGGTCCACTGGAGAAGGCAATGGCAAACCACTTCAGTATTCTTGCCTTGAGAACCCCATGAACAGTATGAAAAGGCAAAATGATAGGCTATTGAAAGAGGAATTCCCCAGGTCAGTAGGTGTCCAATATGCTACTGGAGATCAGTGGAGAAATAACTCCAGAAAGAATGAAGGGATGGAGCCAAAGCAAAAACAATACCCAGTTGTGGATGTGACTGGTGATAGAAGCAAGGTCAGATGCTGTAAAGAGCAATATTGCATAGGAACCTGGAATGTCAGGCCCATGAATCAAGGCAAGTTGGAAGTAGTCAAACAGGAAATGGCAAGAGTGAACGTCGACATTCTAGGAATCAGCAAACCAAAATGGACTGGAATGGGTGAATTTAACTCAGATGACCATTATATCTACTACTGCGGGCAGGAATCCCTTAGAAGAAATGGAGTAGCCATCATAGTCAACAAAAGTCTGAAATGCAGTACTTGGATACAATCTCAAAAATGACAGAATGATCTCTGTTCATTTCCAAGGCAAACCATTCAATATCACAGTAATCCAAGTCTATGTCCCAACCAGTAACACTGAAGAAGCTGAAGTTGAATAGTTCTATGAAGACCTAAAGACCTTTTAGAACTAACACCCCAAAAAGATGTCCTTTTCATTATAGGGGACTGGAATGCAAAAGTAGGAAGTCAAGAAACACCTGGAGTAACAGGCAAATTTGGCCTTGGAATACGGAATGAAGCAGGGCAAAGACTGATAGAGTTTTGCCAAGAAAATGCACTGGTCATAGCAAACACCCTCTTCCAACAACACAAGAGAAGACTCTACACATAGACATCACCAGATGGTCAACACCAAAATCAGATTGATTATATTCTTTGCAGCCAAAGATGGAGAAGCTCTATACAGTCAACAAAAACAAGACCAGGAGTTGACTGTGGCTCAGATCATGAACTCCTTATTGCCAAATTCAGACTGAAATTGAAGAAAGTAGGGAAAACCACTAGACCATTCAGGTATGACCTAAATCAAATCCCTTATGATTATACAGTGGAAGTGAGAAATAGATTTAAGGGCCTAGATCTGATAGACAGAGTGCCTGATGAACTATGGACGGAGGTTCATGACATTGTACAAGAGACAGGGATCAAGACCATAAGAAATGCAAAAAAGCTAAATGGCTCTCTGGGGAGGCCTTACAAATAGCTGTGAAAAGAAGAGAAGTGAAAAGCAAAGGAGAAAAGGAAAGATATAAGCATCTGAATGCAGAGTTCTAAAGAATAGCAAGAAGAGATAAGAAAGCCTTCTTCAGCGATCAATGCAAAGAAATAGAGGAAAACAACAGAATGGGAAAGACTAGAGATCTCTTCAAGAAAATTAGAGATACCAAGGGAATATTTCATGCAAAGATGGGCTCGATAAAGGACAGAAATGGTATGGACCTAACAGAAGCAGAAGATATTAAGAAGAGGTGGCAGAAATACACAGAAGAACTGTACACAAAAGATCTTCATGACCCAGATAATCACGATGGTGTGATCACTAACCTAGAGCCAGACATCCTGGAATGTGAAGTCAAGTGGGTCTTAGAAAGCATCACTACAGACAAAGCTAGTGGAGGTGATGGAATTCTAGTGGAGCTATTTCAAATCCTGAAAGATGATGCTGTGAAAGTGCTGCACTCAGTATGCCAGCAAATTTGGAAAACTCAGCAGTGGCCACAGGACTGGAAAAGGTCAGTTTTCATTCTAATCCCAAAGAAAGGCAATGCCAAAGAATGCTCAAACTACCACACAATTGCACTCATCTCACATGCTAGTAAAGTAATGCTCAAAATTCTCCAAGCCAGGCTTCAGCAGTACGTGAACTGTGAACTTCCAGATGTTCAAGCTGGTTTTAGAAAAGGCAGAGGAACCACAGACCAAATTGCCAACATCTGCTGGATCATCGAAAAAGCAAGAGAATTCCAGAAAAACATCTATTTCTGCTTTATTGACTACGCCAAAGCCTTTGACTGTGTGGATCGTAATAAACTGTGGAAAATTCTGAAAGAGATGGGAATACCAGACCACCTGACCTGCCTCTTGAGAAACTTGTATGCAGGTCAGGAAGCAACAGTTAGAACTGGACATGGAACAACAGACTGGTTCCAAATAGGAAAAGGAGTACGTCAAGGCTGTATATTGTCACCCTGCTTATTTAACTTGTATGCAGAGTACATCGTGAGAAACGCTGGGCTGGAAGAAGCACAAGCTGGAATCAAGATTGCCAGGAGAAATATCAATAACCTCAGATATGCAGATGACACCACCCTTATGGCAGAAAGCGAAGAGGAACTAAAAAGCCTCTTGACGAAAGTGAAAGAAGAGAGTGAAAAAGTTGGGTTAAAGCTCAACATTCAAAAAACGAAGATCATGGCATCTGGTCCCATCACTTCGTGGGAAATAGATGGGGAAACAGTGGAAACAGTGGCAGACTTTATTTTTCTGGGCTCCAAAATCACTACAGATGGTGCCTGCAGCCATGAAATGAAAAGACGCTTACTCCTTGGAAGGAAAGTTATGACCAACCTAGATTGCATATTGAAAAGCAGAGACATTACTTTGCCAACAAAGGTCCATCTAGTCAAGGCTATGGTTTTTCCTGTGGTCATGTATGGATGTGAGAGTTGGACGGTGAAGAAAGCTGAGTGCCGAAGAATTGATGCTTTTGAACTGTGGTGTTGGAGAAGATTCTTGAGAGTCCCTTGGACTGCAAGGAGGTCCAACCAGTCCATTCTGAAGGAGATCTGCCCTGGGATATCTTTGGAAGGAATGGTGTTAAAGCTGAAACTCCAGTACTTTGGCCACGTCATGTGAAGAGTTGACTCACTGCAAAAAACTCTGATGCTCGGAGGGATTGGGGGCAGGAAGAGAAGGGGACGACAGAGGATGAGATGGCTGGATGGCATCACTGACTTGATGGACGTGAGTCTGAGTGAACTCCGGGAGTTGGCGATGGACAGGGAGGCCTGGCGTGCTGCGATTCATGGGGTCACAAAGAGTCGGACATGACTGAGTGACTGAACTGAACTGAACTGAAGCTGAAGATATTTCTTCTCTCTTTTTTTTTTAGAAAACTAGATGTGATAGCATCTTTGTACATTTTATACAAATGAGTTACTTTATAATTTCTCAAGACTGGATAAACTGAGCCAATCAGAAGTCAAGTGGCATTATCTATATTGAATAGCAAGATCGTTGGTTAAACCTATTAGCTCAAGTTGGTATAAACTCATGAACAGTATGTGAGTAAAATGTATCAGTTTGAACTAGAAAAAGGTAAATATATCCTGGGTTGTGTTGTGCTTATTCGTGTCTAACTCTTTGCAACCCCATGGGCCATAGCCGGCCAGGCTCCTCTGTCCATGACATTTTCCTGTCAAGAATACTGGAGTGGGTTGTCATCTTCTACTCCAGGGGATCTTCCTGACCAAGGGAATGAACCCAGGTCTCCTGCATTGCAGGCAGATTCTTTACCATGGCACCATGTGGTAAGCCCCAAATGTATCCTGAAAGAGTATAAGTTGAATGTATTCTCTGAATGCACTCAATAAGTGAAAGCTATATACTCTTTAATGGTGGCTTACATAAATATTTGTAAATGCACAGATGACAAAAGTGCATGAAAATTTAAAGTATACATACGTTGAGATAGAAAGACATCCCTTTTACTAAGAAAACACCACAAGTAAAATATGTGGCTTCCTCCTTAGGTGTGAACAATAAATTATTTCATTGAACAAAATATAAATATCAAATGTAGGTGAAATATGAAAAGTAACTGACATGGATGATAGTGCTTTTATTGCCTTTATTTTGCAAGATCTCATCAAAATGATGGTAAAGAAGTAAAATGTGGGGGTGGGGGTCAAAGCAAAGAGAATGGTACCAAAGCCTTGAGAGGAGAAGAAATTTTTAACAGATTTCTAGAAGGCAGAAAGTGATGGAGAATGGTAATTAATTAAAGGTGTAGGATTAAATGAGATGCAATCATGTCTATGCAAAGCAGATAAGAGCTGAGGATGGAGCTGCTCTGCTTTGAAGAAAAGTAAGGGACTCAGCATCTAAGAGCACTCAAAATGTCAGTGCAGGAAGATCCTGAACTCACCTTCTTCCATGGATACAGCAAGTCTGCAACTACATATGGAATAGTTCCAATGGAGTATTATTCCCTTGGAAAGGGATCTGAAAGCTGAATGAACAGAGCCTCCACAACAAAGGGGACAGCATTGAGGTGGGTAGAAGAGGCAGAGGTGGGCCTCTTGACAAGAGAAAAACAAAGCACCAGATTAAAAAGTTCATGGACCATAGGTGAAGAGGATCCACTTCCTGATCTTTAAGCATCTTCTGGAGATGGGTAAAGCAACTGGAATACTACCTGTGGACTGAGACACCCGTGGGAGCAATTTTGCAATCTCAGGCCACCTTGCTGAGGCCAATGCTGGTGGTTGCCATTTTGAAATTCTTCCTCTAACTTGTTAGTGCCAGTGGGTGCAGGGGAGGTGACTGTTGCTTTTCATTCTAGCCATACACGTACAATATTGAATTATAATTTAAAAAGTTAATATAGTTGCAAAAACTTAAAAGTGGACATTAAAAAAGCAAAAGTCACATTTATATACTGCCTATTGAAAAATCATTCCCAGATTTTTATTTGCCATGCTTCCTTGCAGGTCTAGGAGGTAGTTGGAAATTGAAGATGCAAATAGTCTCCAGAATTGGAAGCTGTGAATCCTCTGCATTTTAATTTGATTTCAGTACTGTAAGCACTAGAGTGAAATTGTGTTCTCTAAACTTCTTGCTCTGTTGTACAATTAATAATGCAATCTCTCTCTCTTCAGTTTTTTTATCTTAAAAAGGTAGAATCCATATTATGAATTTTAACATTCATCAGTCACTTCATATAGGTGTTAAGATAAGCTAGTAAGTGATAACATTGGTTACTACATTTGCAGGAGCTGTACTAAAAGGTACTGATCATGTGATTCCAGTAGAATTGTTTTTTGTTTCAGAATAGTAACTGATTATGACCTTGGAATAATATGTGGCTATTGAATATCTTTCTCTATAAAAGGAATAATTAGATTAAAAGGTCTTAAAAAATATCTTTCAAAGGTAAATAACATTACATGATCATTAAAAAAGTAGATACAAAGAATCTCAGATGCCATTTTAAATTACTTCTGGAGATAGATCAATATAATGTACCACATATGAAACATAAAGTAGGATAATGTTCACCCCCACAAAACTTTATACCCAGAGGAAATGACCAAATGGTAACACAATCAATAATAAATTATGATGATGTCAGACTGTTTTGATACTGAAAGTGAATAGAGATTTTGTAGTTACAAAGTTTAATATAACATTTTAGATGGACAGACCATAAAGTTAAACCCCAAACTGGGGTTTTTAACCTGTCTTCTCAGCAAAATTGACCTGGTTGCCGTAGGGGGCCTCCAGTGCCTGAAGACTGAACTATAGCTTGGACAAAGCAAGAAGATGCAAAGCTCGTATTTCCTTCAGTCATATACATACTTTAGATGTTAAGTTGTTTTCTGGGCTTAATGCTTTTTGGGACTAAGATTCTCACCATGAATCTTATGAATCAACATTTCTAGAAACATAACACTTTGGTGGTTTGGGGTATCTTGGCTTCTGAAGCGTTTGGCTCTACCCCAGCATTGTATCTATATGGCAAAGAGATACTGCTAAGTCTTATATTGTTTAGACCAGGAATTAAGAAAGAAATTACACTAGAGGTTAAAAGCTTCTAAACCTCAACTAAAAATGACTTTGCTTTCCTCTTGCAGCAGTAGGATTTTCCTCTGACGTATGATAGAGGGTGAGATAAATAGTTATGATTTAAATGTGAAATAAGTATTTTTAAGCAACCATTTACTGAGAATTTACTATGTACCAGGACTGTGCTAGATACTGAGGGCATAAGGTGAACAGGAAGACAAAATAGGTTCATAGGTTCTAGCTTCTCAAAATATGATTGTTTACATGCTATCCTTTCTGTTCCTCTTCTTTTCCTTTTTTGAATTCCACTGGCAAGGAAAGTTAAGTAGAGTTTATTTCAGACCAAAACTATTTGGAGAAAAAAAAAATATGTAGCATTGAGTGCCCTAAATATCTGTTGATGATAAATAAAATTTATAGAAATTCAGCCCTGGGTACTGAACTATATAATAACACTTCTTTCATTAACACAGCCTTCTTAGATACTAGAAATTTATCTCATTTTAAGCCACATTTAACTGTACTCTTCTTCAGAACATACCCATGAATGGTCAAACATAGAAACAAGCAAATTCAACTAATCTCCCATGTTTTGTTTTCTGTAAAAAATGAAGGTGAGAGTCTTGAAAGGATAAGTTCAATGGAGTTATATTTGTCTAACAACATGGAGTTATTATGTCTAACAACACTTGATAAGGGTAGTGGTCTTATCTGTGTGAAAGTAACTTATGTCTATTATCTAGTAAATCAATATAAATTTACAAACATTTAACTCTGGGAGATTTCAGTGAATAGGTTTATAAGTTAGATGAAAAGCATTTTCAAAATATGCCTGTGAATCTGTGTTATCTCTGGTTTCAAATAAAAATGTTTTGTATCTAATCTGGCCAGGGAAGATCCTATAAATCCTTAAGAACTTTGTGTTTTGTGTACTTTGAGTTTTCTCTGTATATCTTTCTGGTACCATTGTCTTTGTCTTTCCAGTACCATTCGGAATTTGATCTCAGCCCACCATAAGTTTTAATCCCAAAGTGACAGCCTTTCAGTAAACCAGTTGTTGTAATATTAATGTAAAAAGTACACTTGAAGTGAAGAATTCACTTTTGTTTTGTTGAACAAAGCTAGTGGAGGTGATGGAATTCCAGTTGAGCTATTCCGAATCCTAAAAGATGATGCTGTGAAAGTGCTGCACTCGTATGCCAGCAAATCTGGAAAATTCAGCAGTGGCCACAGGACTGGAAAATGTATTTTCATCCCAGTCCCAAAGAAAGGCAATGATAAAGAATGCTCAAACAACCACACAATTGCACTCCTCTCACAGGCTAGCAAAGTAATGCTCAAAATTCTCCAAGCCAGACTTCAGCAGTATGTAAACCATGAACTTCCAGAATTTCAAGCTGGATTTAGAAAAAGCAGAGGAACCAGAGATCAAATTGCCAACATCCATTGGATCGTTGAAAAAGCAAGAGAGTTCCAGATGCCAAAGCCTTTGACTATGTGGATCACAAAAAGCTATGGAAAATTCTTCAAGAGATGGGAATACCAGAGCTCCTTACTGCCTCCTGAGAAATCTGTATGAAAGTCAAGAAGCAACAGTTAGAACTAGACATGAAACAACAGACTGGTTCCAAATTGGGAAAAGCATACGTCAAGGCTGTATATTGTCACCCTGCTTATTTGACTTATATGCAGAGTACATCATGTGAAATGCTGGGCTGGATGAATCACAAGCTGGAATCAAGACTGCCTTGCCGGGAGAAAGATCAATAACCTCAGATATGCAGATGACCCCATACTTATTGCAGAAAGTGAGGAAGAACTAAAGAGCCTCTTGAAAGTGAAAGAAGAGAGTGAAAAAGTTGGCTTAAAACTCAACATTCATAAAACTAAGATCATGGCATCTGGTCCCATCACTCCATGGCAAATAGATGCGGAAACAGTGACAGACTTTATTTTGGGGGGCTCAAAAATCACTGCAGATGGTGACAGCATCCATGGAATTAAAAGACACTTATTCCTTGGAAGAAAAATTCAGTTCAGTTCAGTATCTCAGTCGCGTCTGACTCTTTGCGACCCCATGAATTGCAGCATGCCAGGCCTCCCTGTCCGTCACCATCTTGTGGAGTTCACTCAGACTCATGTTCATCAAGTCAGTGATGCCATCCAGTCATCTCATCCTCTGTCATCCCCTTCTTCTCCTGCCCCCAATCCCTCCCAGCATCAGAGTCTTTTCCAATGAGTCAACTCTTCACATAAGGTGGCCAAAGTACTGGAGTTTCAGCTTTAGCATTATTCCTTCCAAAGAAATCCCAGGGCTGATCTTCAGAATGGACTGGTTGGATCTCCTTGCAGTCCAAGGGACTCTCAAAAGTCTTCTCCAGCACCACAGTTCAAAAGCATCAGTTCTTCGGCACTCAGCTTTCTTCACAGTCCAAATCTCACGTCCATACATGACCACTGGAAAAACCATAGCTTTGACTAGACGGACCTTTGTTGGCAAAGTAATGTCTCTGCTTTTCAGACCAACCTAAACAGCATATTAAAAAGCAGAGACATGACTTTGCCAACAAAGGTTAGTCTAGTCAAGGCTATGGTTTTTCCAGTAGTTATGTATGGACATGAGAGTTGGACTATAAAAAAAGATGAGCATGGAACAATTGCTGCTTTTGAACTGTGGTGTTGGGGAAGACTCTTGAAAGTCCCTTAGACTGCAAGGGGATCCAACCAGTCCATCAAAAAGGAAATCAGTCCTAAATATTTATTGCAAGAACTGATGCTGGCGCTGAAACTCCAATACTTTGGCCACCTGATACAAAGAACTGACTCCCTGGAAAACACCCTGATGCTGGGAAAGATTGAAGGCCGGAGGACAAGGGGATGACAGAGGATGAGATGGTTGGATGGCATTACCTTCACGATGGACATGAGTTTGAGTAAGCTCTGGGAATTGGTGATAGACAGGGAAGCCTGGCATGCTGCCGTCCATGGGGTCACAAAGAGTTGGACCTGGATGAGCCACTGAACTGAACTGAGAATGATGAGAAAGACAGTGATGAGAAAGACATAACACCTCTGTTCTGGTGAAGCTTACATTTTGATGGGAAGAGCGAGAAAATAAATGAAAAAATAAGCAACCTAGCTAATAGATCAGATAAGAATAAATTTAGTGTATATTTAAGTAATTTGATAAAGAGGGACAGGGGAACTGCTTTAGATGGGTGAGTAGGGAATACCTTTCAAAGAAGGTGGTGTTTAATTTGGGATCTAATTGACAAGGAGGAAGCTATGGATCCTTGAAGAGAGATATGTTTAGACTGTGAATCAGCTAGAGGAAGGCAGGATTCTAAAGTAACTGGAGGCATGGTTTAAGAAATTTGCCTGGATTTGAATCCTGATTTTATCACTCACTCCCTGGGGGTCTTGAACAGTTGGTAACCTCTCAGTGTCTGGTGGGTAACAGCAGTAATAATACCTAACTCAAACACTTATTGGGAGGATTATATAAAAATATATGCCAAGTGTTTTGATTAGTGTTTTATACACAGTTAATTGTCTAATAAATGTTAGCCATTTTTATAGGTCAATAAATCTTAGCTATTATTATTGTTCTTGCAAAGGAACTGAATTTGAATATGCTTGAAAGTTAAAAGGAAAACTGAATTTAAAATGAAGAAGGCCAGTGTATCCGGAGAAAACTTGGAAAAGTAGACGGTGAGGTTGTAGAGGTGAATAGAATAAAGCTTTGCAAAATCACTGTAAGTATTTGAATTTTATTCTAGGTTAATGGAAAGCTATTGGAGGATTTTAAGAAAATGGGAAAGTGACAAAATGTAAGTTGTATTTAAAAAAGATCACTCTAGCTATACGTGGAAAATTAATTGTAGGGGAGATATAGGCAAAGAGACCCATTGAATGTTATCACATTGGGCAGATGAGAGATAATGAAAGTGGTAATGAAGACTGGATGAAGCACAAACTGGAACCAAGATTGTTGGGAGAAATATCAATAACCTCAGATATGCAGATGGCACCACTCTTATGGCAGAAAGTGAAGAACTAAAGAGCCTCTTGATGAGAGTGAAAGAGGAGAGTGAAAAAGTTGGCTTAAAACTTAACACTCAGAAAACTAAGATCATGGCATCTGGTCCCATCACTTCATGGCAAATAGATGGAGAAACAATGGAAACAGTGACAGACTTTATTTTTGGGCTCCAAAATGACTGCAGATGGTGACTGCAGCCATGAAATTAAAAGATGCTTACTCCTTGGAAGAAAAGTTATGACCAACCTAGACAGTTTATTAAAAAGCAGAGACATTACTTTGCCAATAAAGGTCCATCTAGTCAAAGCTCTGGTTTTTCCAGTAGTCATGTATGGATGTGAGAGTTGGAGTATAAAAAAAGCTGAGCATGGAAAAATTGATGCTTTTGAACTGTGGTGTTGGAGAAGATTCTCAAGAGTCCCTTGGACAGCAAGGAGATCCAATTAGTCCATCCTAAAGGAAATCAGTCCTGAATATTCATTGGAAGGACTGATGCTGAAGCTGAAACTCCAATATTTGGGTCACCTGATACGAGGAACTGACTCATTGGAAAAGACCCTAATGCTGGGAAAGCTTGCAGGCGGGAGGAGAAGGGGATAACAGAGGATGAAATGGTTGGATGGCATCACTGACTCAATGGACATGAGTCTGAATAAACTCTGGATGTTGGTGATGGACAGGGAGGCCTGGCATGCTGCAGTCCATCGGGTCACGAGGAGTCAGACATGACTGAGCAACTGAACTGAATGAAGATGGAGAAAAGTAGATGTATTTTGGTTTTAAATATTTTTTTCTTTCTTGGATAAAGTCAATGGGACCAGGCTTTGGATTAGATATTAGAGTGGGAAGTAGAAAGAGAAAATCTCAAATTGAAAAATAATTGGGGGTACTCTTTCTACCCCCTTCTGATGCCTATGTCAGAAGCTTTCTCTATCTCCTTTATACTTTAATAAAACTTTATTACACAAAAGCTCTGAGCGATCAAGCCTCGTCTCTGGCCCCGGATTGAATTCTTCTCCTCCGGGGGCCAAGAATCCTGGTGTATTCGTGTGATTCAACAACAACCTTTCATCTTGGGGGCTCGTCCGGGATCCTTCAGGACAAGGTAAGGATGCTTGGAGCTTTAGTCCTTTGTTCTCTTAGCGAACACGTTTTCTGCTGTGCTTTACTAACTCTACGGTGTGCTTGTGTAAATGAATGGCATGCCCTGCGTACAACAAGTAAGGGGCCCTGCTCTGCGGTTCCACGGTGATCTCATACGGCTTATGGCAAAAACCTGTCAGGGCGTTATACTGACCTGCCAATGCCAAGAGGCACCCAATGTCTCCTTCAGGAACCGACCAGAAATGGGCAAAGCGTGTGGACCGAACTCTCCTTTCTCGGTCAAACTTTTCGGTCTCTTTGACCATTTTATAACTCCTTGGGAATTAGAAGTACTAACCTAATCTATCGGATCATAGACTTTCAAGGGACTTGTGATCTATACTGTTATTGTGTACTGTGGCTTAGGTCCCAAACTTGAATTGGTAGTCAAGAAAGCGCCTAGTCTAGCTAGGAATTGAAAGTTATGGATATTGTTCCCCTAATCTATGTAAATGAAACTATTTGTATGGTGATCTGCCCTTCTTCAAGATTCAAGTTAATCATTTTATGGCCCAGGATAAGCCATTTGGCACCAAGACTATCCCAAAATGCATCTTATGGGTGAGGGGCCTAGTGCCATTCTGAATTTTAAGACATTCCTTTCTTTCATTAACAGACTGCTAGTGACTATATAACACCCAGCTGAAGACTAGCAGGCGGGTACTCTTTCTACCCCCTTCTGATGCCTATGTCAGAAGCTTTCTCTATCTCCTTTATACTTTAATAAAACTTTATTACACACACACACACAAAAAGAAAAATAACTGAAATATTGGCTTGTTCAGATGGTCAGATTATAGGGTTATTTACTCAGATTAAATGCTCAGGAAGGAATGGGTTTGGAAACAAAACTCAAGAATTCTGTATGAATTATTTTATGTTGTTTCATGACTATTATCCTTACTAGTAGAGAGGTAGAGATGACAGTATACAAATCTAGATAGTGGACACCCTTCTGAGACAGTTTTCAGAGTCTTCAGCACACTGATATTAATGAAAGCCAGAGCCTTGAAGAGAGGGCACACACAAAGAAGAGGAAAGCATATAAACATAATTCTGGGACATCACAGTATTTATAGCACCCAGTAAAGGAGCCCAATAAGAAGCTATGAATGGAATAGGGAAAATAGTGTAGTGTTAAGAAATCCTAAAGAAGAACATGTTTTAGGAAGGATGAAGTACTGACCTCAGGGGAATACAGAGATTGTTCAGAAATAATCAAAGAAATGATCATGGAATTCGGCAGCAAGAAGTCATTCATGATTAGAAGAATCAAATGAAGACAATGTTGAGATCAGAAGCTGAGTTAGAGTTGGTTTTGAAAAGACTGTAAACTAAAGCAGGAGCTATAAAAGATTATTTTAACTAAGAAGCAGAGAAAAGAGGGTGGAGAAATATGATGTTATGGGAAAATTTAGTTACTGTAACATCTTGTACTGATGTTACTCTTGTTGCTTAATAAAGATTTGTTTGCCTTTATAAATAATCTAGTGAAGAGGGAGAAACTTATAATACAAATGGAAAAAATGAATTTCATAAGCAGATGATAGATGGTGATTGCAGCCATGAAATTAAAAGACAGTTACTCCTTGGAAGGAAAGTTATGACCAATCTAGACAGCATATTAAAAAGCAGAGACATTACTTTGCCAACAAAAGTCTGTCTAGTCAAGGCTACGGTTTTTCTAGTGGTCATATATGGATGTGTGAGTTGGACTATAAAGAAAGCTGAGTGCAGAAGAATTGATGCTTTTGAACTGTGGTGTTGGAGAAGACTCTTTAGAGTACCTTGGATAGTATGGAGATCCAGCCAGTCCATCCTAAAGGAGATCAGTCCTGTGTGTTCATTGGAAGAACTGTTGTTGAAGCTGAAACTCTAATACTTTGGCCATCTGATGCGAAAAGCTGACTCATTTGAAAAGACCCTGATGCTGGGAAAGATTGCGGGCAGAAGAATGGGACGACAGAGGAGGAGATGGCTGGATGGCATCATGGACTCAATGGATATGGGTTTGGGTGGACTCTGGGAGTTGGTGATGGACAGGGAGGCCTGGCATGCTGCTGCGGTTCATGGGGTCGCAAAGAGTTGGACACGACTGAGTGACTGAACGGAACACTGAACTATCTTTTTATGGTTTTGTTGTTGTTTGTCTTTCTGTTCTTACTTCCACAGTTTCTCAGGAAATGTTCTTTGTTCAATGTATTTCATCCAGGTTAGAATCCTGAGGTGAGTGATAGGAGATCTGGTTTCTGAGTCATAATATTAAATCATCATATTATATTGGATAATGTACTTATTTTCCAGGATGGAGTTTTCTCATCTCTGAGATGCAAGTTCTGAAGCTTAACATTTTGTTACTTTAACTAAGGGGACATGGAATGGATAGAAGCTTCTCTTAGAAATGGTTATTAGATTCCTAAGCTAAAGTTCATCTTGTCAAGTGAAATTAATAAATTAAAATTTCAGGAATTTATAAAAACTGGCCACTTTTTTAGTTATAATTTGTGGTAGTATTAAGTAAACACAGGTATTCTCATTCTGACCAAGCACAGAAGTTACACAGTAAAATAAAAAATAAAAGTCATTTCTGTTTCTTGGTTCCCTCGAACTGGCTTTTGCTCAAGTAAACATTATTTTTCCGACTTTTCTCTCACTTCCTATGAGGACAAAGGAAACCAGACAGAAAGGATAATTTCCCAAAATGCCTGAAAGATAAATGTTCCTGCAAAAATGATTGGCATAGAAGGAAGTTAGAAGTCTTGCTTCATTGATTTTCTCCTGCTGTGCTCTTCTGTCTGCTGTGAGACACATGAAAATATTAACATTTCTACATATGCATGGTTTTGTATGTTCAGAAAATATACTGAATGGGTAGTTGAAAAAAGTAACCATTTTAATACTCTGAGGATTTTGAGACATTAAGTTTTTTTATGATCAGTTGCAATCCATATTTATCAGTAAGTAGTTCAGGAAAAGATATCATTTGGGATTCCACAGGAAGATCAGTTGTTTGGATCAATGAAGCATAAAAACCATCTGTCTTTTTGTTTATTTCTTTAATATATAATTGTACTTTGTAATATCCTGGACTAGTAGCTCAGGCTTTGAATCCTAAGGCCATGACCATATAAATAAATGGAGTGGCAAATATGTTTATGACTGAATGTTATTTCTTTTCACTTAAGGCTGTTGGAGAACTCATGTAGCAAGAAGTAGATATGATTTGATCTTTGAAGTCTGTTTATTAAAGCTGCTTAGGTTTGTCTCCATCATATATTGGATAGTAAAATCTGCTTATATTTATATTATTTAACCTTTTATTTGCATGTCTAATCTCACCCACCGCACTGCTGAAGGAAAGTTGGGGGATAAGAATGGACATATAGATGCTGTATTGCATGGCTTAGAATGAGTTTTCAGTGCGTGTCTGGTAAATGGGATCAAGAATAACATGTGTCTAAATACCTTCACTATCCAAAATTAACAGAATTTTACTCTTAAATTATTTTAAAAACTGCGTGAACTTTTTCTGAGCTTAAGCTTATATTATGCATGCATCTTTAAGGAGAAACCTATTTAATATCCAAACTAAATGGAGCAGAATTGTATCCTGAAAACCAGTAATTTGGCAATTCACGCTTGCCTCTGAAAAACACAGGTTTTATATTGTTAAAAGGCTTATAATTTAGTTGTAATCTAGAAAAATGTAGGAAATAGAAAAGGAAGATAAATAATAAACAATTTATGGTAGAACAAAATATATAAAGTACTCCCAAAATGTCATAAAATCACTAGGATTTCAGGGTTCCAGAAGAATGAATCATCAAGTTCATGGACACTATAGAAGTAGCATTCTATATTGTAATTTTGAATTTTAGGAAGAATCAGTTCAGTTCAGTCACTCATTCAAGTTCGACTCTTTGCAAACCCATGGACTGCATCATGCCAGGCTTCCCTATCCATCACCAATTCCCAGAGTTTACTCA
The DNA here is from genome assembly GCF_029378745.1 of Bos indicus. Lineage (NCBI taxonomy): Eukaryota > Metazoa > Chordata > Mammalia > Artiodactyla > Bovidae > Bos > Bos indicus. The sequence continues at coordinate 41,887,402 of NC_091762.1, read as the reverse complement.
AACTCATGTCCATTGATTCAGTGATGCCATCCAACCATCTCATCCTCTGTCCTCCCGCCTTCAAATTTCCTAGCATTAGGGTCTTTTCCAGTGAGTCAGTTCTTTGCATTAGGTAGCCCAATATTGGAGTTTCAGCTTCAGCATCAGTCCTTCCAATGAATATTCAGGACTGATTTCCTTTAGGATAGACTGGTTGGATCTCCTTGCAGTCCAAGGGACTCTTAAAAGTCTTCTCCAACATCACAGTTCAAAAGTATCAATTCTTTGGTTCTCAGCTTTCTTTGTAGTCCAACTCTCACATCCATACATGACTACTGGAAAAACTGTAGCTTTGACTAGACAGACCTTTGTTGGCAAAGTAATGTCTCTGCTTTTTAATATATTGTCTAGGTTGGTCATAGCTTTTCTTCCAAGGAGGAAACGTCTTTTAATTTCATGGCTGCAGTTACTATCTGCAGTGATTTTGGAGTGCCGCCCTGCCCCCCAAAATAAAATCTCTCACTGTTTCCATTGTTTCCCTGTCTATTTGCCATGAAGTGATGGGACCGAATGCCATGATCTTAGTTTTCTGAATGTTGAGTTTTGAGCCAAGTTTTTCACTCTTCTCTTTCACTTAGGAAGAATAGGACTTAGGAAGTGCTTATTCTTCACAGTGAAAAGTGCTATTCTTCACTTAGGAAGAATAGGATTCCAAATCACTCAGTCGTGTCTGACTCTTTTCCACCCCATGGGCTATAGCCTACCAGGCTCCACCGTCCATTGGATTTTCCAGGCAAGAGTACTGGAGTGGATCGCCATTTTATTCTCCAGGGAATCTTCCTGACCCAGGGCTCAAACCAGGATCTCCCATGTTGTAGGCAGATACTTTACTGTCTGAGCCACCAGAGAAGTTCTCAATTTAATTTGAGGAGGTATTCTTATAAATATCTCCCATTAAATCTCCAAGTTAAATCCCAGGCACACAGTTTGACTTTTCTGTTAATTCTTCCTTTCACTGAGATTTTTCCTGTCTATTGCTTTAAGTGGTAAGTAGAGCAAAATATAAGGTATTCTGAATGAAATACTGCATTGCTCTTAAAAGAACAGATGGCAACAAAAACCAAGACTAAAAAAAAGGTTGTGTTTTTGTTGTCTTTTTTCCCCAAAAGATAGTTATTTTACAGTTGATGTACACTGATTTATTTCTTGAAAGCAACATAAAGCTTTTTATTTTAAAAATAGTATTTGCTCTCAGAGACCCTATAGACACTAATTTTTACCTATTATGTTTCAGTTATTTTATCATATTCTATATAGATTCAACTGAAACAAGACACAGATGATCCCTGACTTCTCAGTGCAGGGATAACTCCATAACATAGTAAAGATTAAAGAAAAGCAAATGGGAATTTTGTGTAAAATATCTGAAGTGCCATGGGGAAGAGGGGTGGGAGCATGTGGGAGACTATGCTAAGGGAATTCAGCCATGTTAAGGAGCAATCAGAGAAGTCTCCATAGAAAAGTTGGTATCTGGTCTAAAATTAAAAAGCAAGCTTTGAATTTGGATAAGTAAGGTGGAGAGGAAATTCAGAGTCCAGGAGGGGAAGACGCATGCAAGATTGAGAAATTGAAAGGATTAGAGTGAGTGCATGATGAGAATTGGAGAGAAAAGGCCGAGTGAGGCAGAATCCATGTCATTGAAACAAACCATGAACAGCTATTTAGATTTAATTTTAAAGGAAAATCATTTAAACATGGTGTGCTATAATTAGATTTGCATTTCAAAAGAGTATAAATATCTATTGTGGTGGAGCAGGAATGACTTCAGGTAAGGGGAGTGCTTCAGAGGTCTTTGTAGTATTCCATCTGAGAGGTGATGAGTGGTGTTCTTGATTAGGGTGGTGGAAGTGTGGATGTAAAGAGGTGGCTTTGAGAAATCCGTGAGCAAGGGGTAAAGATGTGGTAATTGTGTGTGAGTGAAGTTCAGGGAAGAATCAAAAATGACTCTGACGTCTTTCTACAGCAATTGGGTTCTTTTTTTGTTGTTTTTGTTTTTTTTAATTTATTAATTTATTTTTTTTTACTTTACAATATTGTATTGGTTTTGCCATACATCAACATGCATCTGCCATGGGTGTACACGTATTCTGGCCTGGAGGATTCCATGGACTGTATAGCCTATGGGGTCTCAAAGAGTTGGACACAAATGAGCAACTTTCACTTTAGTAACAAAGAAATGCCCAGGATACCTCAGTACATTTAACTCAGTAAATAAATATGGGTTCTGTTTACTGAGTTAAACGTACTGAGGTATCCTGGGCATTTCTTTGTCACTAAAGTGAAAGTGAAAGTTGCTCATTTATGTCCAGCTCTTTGGACCCCATAGGCTATACAGTCCATGGAATTCTCCAGGCCAGAATACAGGAGTGGGTAGCCTTTCCATTCTCCAGGGGATCTTCCCAACCCAGGGATTGAACCCAGGTCTCCTGCAATGCAGACGGATTCTTTACCAGCTGAGCCACAAGGGAAGCCCACTGTGGCTCTGTTACTATGTACCCAACAAAAGATACCATGCGTGAGAAAGAAATCTCAGTCTTTGAACTCAGAAGGATTTGGGATTAGAGTTGCTGCCTCCAACATGTATTTTTGGCAAATTTAAGCCGAGTATCTGTTCCATAAATTGCTAGTAATAATACCCGACCCACAGTTGCTGCAGCAGTTAGGACTAACATACATAAAAAAGCTGGCAGTGTCTGTCAAGCAGTAGGCTCTCAGCATTGCTGCAGTTGTCTGCCTATGTGCTTATTCCCCACAATAATGCAAGCTTCTTGGCAGTAGAATGGCACTGCCTGCTACTCATCTTTGTATCCCCAAATACCTGGTTAAGTGCCAATGCACACTGGAGAGTTAATAAATATTTATTGAATGTACAAATAAGATTATTGTCACAATTTGGTTTTTCTTTTACAACTAATTTGGCATAAACATGATAAAGATTGTAACCCCAGTTGAAATTACTTACAATTTCAAGTTTCTAATGCTGTTACTTCTGTTAAACATCAAGGCTTAGAACTATTCCTGTAATAGAAGGGTGTGTCTTGTATTTCACTAGATGGCACCAAACCATTGCCCTAAAATAGAACTAACATAAGGAAGTGGGAGAGGAGGGTAAAGGGCTGGAAAGTCAGAAAGCCTGATTATAATCTACATTAGATTTCTATTGGTGATCTCAGGGGTTGTACAAGAGCATTAACTGTGCTTTTCCAGTTAGATTCTCACAGGCATATAATTATAGTTTGCATGCCTTGGAATGTGATATGATTTAATTAAGCACAGGGGACTTATTCAGTCCCTCACAGGAGAAAATTAAGTACTTAGGAAACAGCATTACTGTACCTTATTCAGGCCACTAGGGTGCATTGCTGTTGAAGCTTTTTTTTTCTTCTAATTTTTATTTTCTCTAAAACTTTAATTCCCTAGAAGAAATAAGCTGAATGGTGCCCTAGTGATCTCAGTGTCTTATGACTCCTTCTCATGACCTTATTAAGTTAAACTTTGCAGGCAATGACACTAGTTTGTTTTTTAGTTTCTTAAAATTCGTGTGATGTACACTGACATTTTCCCTAAAAACAAATCAGCTGCAAAGGTGAGTGGAAATGTATTCCTCATAGTTGAAGTTTTATTTTCTTTCCCCAGTCCATTTTTACACTCTACTAATTGCCTGTTGTATGTTGAGGCTTTTGTGAAGAACAAAGATGTCACTGATGGATAAGCCTTCTTGCTCCTGTTACTATATTGCTGATATCATAATTATTCAATATCCCACTCTACATCTGAGCAGCATAGTAGCTGGATTTTAGACCTTTTTGGAACATTGAACTCCTGATATGTTTGTTTTTTTTCCCCTCTACATTTACTGTGAATGGTCCTAATTTTATTTAACATCTATTTTCTGAGTCTGTATGTTCTAATATTTTGATATTCAGGCACTTCTTTATGAGGTACTGCTGGGTAGGCAGCTAGAAGTGTTCACAGAGATAAGTTGGTCCAATCTGTACAAATTTTCAGGGATTATAAAAACTAAGTAAAGTGTTACTCAAATTATAACTTGGTGTCACACAAAGTTATTTATGTATGTATTTTTTGATGTAAATATATGTACCTAACCAAGTACTTCCATTGAAATTGGAGTAATTCTTTTTCTAATGAAAAAATATGAAGATTCACTTATTTTTTCAAGAACCAGTGTGACTCTCACAGTGTCAGGGCTGTCTCTCTCTACCTGGAGATGTTTTCTATATTGTAATTAAGCCAATAGCAAACCTCTTTGCTCAGAGAGTCTCAGTAAATGGTTTTGATGAATTGGCATAAACATGGTGTGATGGAGAAAAGTACCCAAATGTTCCAAACCATTCTTGGGGCAAATAAATGAGTTAGAATCACTGGTTGTGGCACTGGCCTCTTTGTTAAGTGAATAGGGATCTGAGGGTTACCGATAATCTAAAGTGAAGTATTTGTGATGTGAGAACTATTTTCAGTATTTTGTAAGGTCATATCAATTAATCAAAGAGCATTTATCTAATTAAATAAAAAAGTAAATACTAATGTTATTGCTATTTGATATCTATATTTGCTGGGCTGGATGAAGCACAAGCTGGAATCAAGATTGCTGGGGAAATATTAATAACCTCAGATACACAGATTGCACCACTCTTATGGCAGAAAGTGAAAAAGAACTAAAGAGCCTCTTGATGAAAGTGAAAGAAGAAAGACAAAAAGTTGGCTTAAAGTTCAACATTCAGAAAACAAAGATCATGACATTCAGTCTCATCACTTCATGGGAAATAGATGGGGAAACAGTGGAAACAGTGGCAGACTTTATTTTTTGGGCTCCAAAATGACCACAGATGGTGACTGCAGCCATGAAATTAAAAGACGCTTACTCCTTGGAAGAAAAGTTATGACCAACCTGGACAGCATATTCAAAAGCAGAGACATTACTTTGCCAACAAAGGTCTGTCTAGTCAAGGCTATGGTTTTTCCAGTAGTCATGTATGGATGTGAGAGTTGGACTGTGAAGAAGGCTGAGCTCCGAAGAATTGATGGTTTTGAACTGTGGTGTTGGAGAAGACTCTTGAGAGTCCCTTGGACTGCAAGGTGCTCCAACCAGTCCATCCTAAAGGAAATCAGTCCTGAATATTCATTGGAAGGACTGATGCTGAAGCTCAAACTCCAATATTTTGGCCACCTAATGTGAAAAGCTGACTCATTTGAAAAGACCTTCATGCTGGGAAAGATTGAAGGCAGGGGGAGAAGGGGGTGACAGAGGATGAGATGGCTGGATGGCATCACTGACTCAATGGACATGAGTTTGAGTAAACTTAGGGAGTGGGTGATGGACAGGGAGGCCTGGTGTGCTGCAGTCCATGGGGTCGCAGAGTTGGACATGACTGAGTGACTGAACTGAACTGATATCTATATTGTTGCTAGGTTGTATATTTTTGATTAGGTAAAATAAAAATAGAATAGCATGTTTTCAGGTTGTTTTACTTGTTCTTCATTACCTAGATACAGTTTTGGTTCAATAAACTTTTTGTTGTAGTTACCAAAAACATGTTAACTAATTAATACAATTTATTTGACACATTCTTTCAAACCTGTGGTCCATGGTGGAAAATTAATAAAATGAGTCTTTGATATATATTGCTGATTGCAGTCCTGAGGCCTAAGGACACCATAGAGACATTATCCATGTTTCAGTAAGGAGAAATATGTTGAATTTGTGTCTGCATATATTAACCCTTTTTGTCCCAAATATAATTTTTAATATTGGGGGAGATTCTGTGTCAGAAGTTATATGGATTGGAAAAAACAAACAGCATTGTGAAAGAGCTGAGATAAGTGTAGAATTACCTAACTGTAGTAGACATTTTTTTCCAGCTAAGCAAACTTAGAAAGAGTATATGTCAAAAGTGAGTGAGTAAGTAATTGTTAGTCACTCAGTCATGCCAGACTCTTTGTGACCCCATGGGCTGCAGCCCACCAGACTCCTCTATCCATGAGACTTTCCAGGCAAGGATACTAGAGTGGGTTACCATTTCCTTCTCCAGGGGATCTTCCCAACCCAGGGATCGAACCTGGGTTTCCTGCACTGCAGGCAGATTCTTTACTGAGTGAGCTACAAGGGAAGCCCTATATGTCAGAAGTAAAGTTCACTTCTAAATAGCAAATCCCAAGAGTTTTCTGTGTTATTCCTTCAAAAACATAACTTGGCACACTCCAAGGTGATGACTAGGTGTAGAGCGTTTCTGTTGCTTGTCTTTGTTTTAGTAGAATCCATTTGTGCTAAGTAGGTGCCTGGACTTAGCATACAAAACCAGTGGCTTGGGTTTATTGTAAAATGGTAGGAATGACAGAGCGAATTGATATACAAGGTCTTTAATGGTTCACTAACAACAAATGGACCTCTTCCACATCAAACTGAAGCCCTACATAGACCAGTCCTATGTACTGTCATTTACAGAAAATCTTTACCCAGATGTTTTATGGGCTAACACCACCCTTATGGCAGAAAGTGAAGAGAAACTAAAAAGCCTCTTGATGAAAGTGAAAGAGGAGAGTGAAAAAGTTGGCTTAAAGCTCAACATTCAGAAAACTAAGATCATGGCATCTGGTCCCATCACTTCATGGGAAATAGATGGGGAAACAGTGTCAGACTTTATTTTTTTGGGCTCCAAGATCACTGCAGATGGTGACTGCAGCCATGAAATTAAAAGATACTTACTCCTTGGAAGGAAAGTTACGACCAACCTAGATAGCATATTCAAAAGCAGAGACATTACTTTGCCAACAAAAGTCCGTCTAGTCAAGGCTACGGTTTTTCCAATGGTTATGTATGGATGTGAGAGTTGGATTGTGAAGAAAACTGAGCGCTGAAGAATTGATGCCTTTGAACTGTGGTGTTGGAGAAGACTCTTGAGAGTCCCTTGGACTGCAAGGAAATCCAACCAGTCCGTTCTGAAGGAGATCAGTCCTGGGTGTTCTTTGGATGCTGAAGCTGAAACTCCAATACTTTGGAGTTTCCTCATGTGAAGAGTTGACTCATTGGAAAAGACTCTGATGCTGGGAGGGATTGAGGGCAGGAGGAGAAAGGGATGACAGAGGATGAGATGGCTGGATGGCATCACCGACTCAATGAACATGAGTCTGAGTGAACTCTGGGAGTTGGTGATGGACAGGGAGGCCTGGCGTGCTGCAATTCATGGGTTTGCAAAGAATCGGACACAACTGAGCAACTGAACTGAACTGAAATATGCATTTTAATACTTCTTTGAACCACTAAAGTAACTTAGATATTGAGAGCCCTCAAACAATTCTTTATTTGGGATTTTTTTCTTGTTTGGTGCAGACATCATTTAGCAAGCTATAAAATCAGTCTGTACATAGAACTAAATTATTTCTTGATTAAAAAAAGAATAAAATATAACAGCAGAATTTATGTCAGTAATGTTTACCTATTTTCCATTTGCAGTAAACTCCACAGTTTGAATTATAAAAGCAAACCATATAAAGGAGTTTTTAAGTGTTGTATTAAATGACTTTTCCCTTGCTTAGTCCTATGCCATCTTGACACAAATATGTGGCTGAAGGAGATAATTTTTTTTTGTAAGTAAAAGAGATTATTCTGTTAGTTTTTGAAATACCTAATATTTACTCTGTTGAAAGTTTAGAAATTGTTATAGGACTGCTTATAGAATTAATTTATTCAGCAAACTTTACTAATTTAATAAGATTTTTAGGCACTGAGAGATACAGTACTTAGAGTGAATATCATAGACACTGTACTTATTCTTGTGGAACAAAACTCTAACAAAAGAGTCATCCAGTTACACACAAAATGATAATGAAACATGGAAAGTCCAATCATTGATGAGATATCAAGATTTGAGAGCACCTAGCAGGAATGCAGAGGGTACGGGGGGAGGGCTGTGAAGATTCTGGTGAGGCATAACATTTAAATTGAGACCTGCAAAATGAATAAGACTTTGTCACCTGTGGCAAGTGAAAGTGTATTTATTGATAAAGAAAAGATAAACAGAGGAGAGAGTGTTTCAGGAAAAGGGACAAACCAAGCCTCAATACGGTCCTATGGTTAGAGTGTAGACCACGTGTGAAACTGGGACGTAGTGTGTAAGGGGAGAAAAGACAGGACCTGAAGTGAGGATGTGGGCTTCCCAGCTGGTACTAGTGGTAAAGAACTCACCTGCCAGTGCAGGAGATGTAAGAATCATGGGTTTGATCCCTGGGTCGGGAAGATCCCCTGGAGAAGGAAATGGCAGCCCACTCCAGTATTCTTGCCTGGAGAATCACATAGACAGAGGAGTCTGGTGGGCTGCAGTCCATGGGGTCACAAAGAGTTGGACATTACTGAAGTGACTTAGCAGCAGCAGGAGCAATGAGGATGTAGGGAGGACCACACATGAAGGGCATCCTAAGCCTCATGCCCTAGGAGCAACTGTATCCTAGGGCATAAGGGAAGCATAGGAGATTTTAAATAGAGGAAAATCATTTCAGATTTATATTTTAAAAAGTCTCTTTGGCAATAATGTGGACAGTGGGTGGAGAAGAGCAAGTAGTGGAATCTACTCAAGTCATGACTTTAGGTGAAAAAGTATGGACTTTGCATGATGAGAAATAGGAACTGAGGGTTATTGCACATGTGTTTACCCTTGGGGGTTTATGTTACTGCCTTCTGATTAATTTTTTTGGATTCTCTTGGAAATCCTGAGATGACTGCTGTAGGGCCTCCCATGTGGTTATTCCCCACTTTATTTTGAGATTGTGATTACTGAATGCAACATTTTGCAATTCAGCTGTTTTTATCATTTGGATTGCATCTGTAAAAGAAGTAGTCTTTAAAATGTTCTTGTAAGTCATCCAAATTTTAAGTATTTATATTTATTCTCTGAATGTTTTTTTACTAGAAATTCTTGTTTTCAAATTCTTCAGTCCTCTTCCCAGTTTATTTCATATTCTAGAAAAGTTTTTCTTTTCCTTGAGAGAACACTTTCTATGGTTATTGAGCACCCCCCTTCCAAATCCTATCATATCACATCAACAACTAAAACATTATTTCTAAATGGACTTACAACCCCTCCTTATTCAATTCGTAGACCCTTATTTATTTCATATGTTACAAACTAGCCTCCTGATGACTTCAATTGAGTAGCTTATGCATGCAACAGAAAAGTTTGTAAACTCAGACCAGGTTGAACCACATATTTTAGTAGTTAAGAATTCGAGTCCATGACTCAAGTCAAATGCTTGGCCCCTTGTAGAGCAAATATGCATTTGAGTAGGTGCCTCCTTTTTATTTCTTGAGTGGATCAGATCATGTGATGGCAGCTCTGCATGGTAGAGGAATGGTTGTCGTTTCCTTTAACATGGCTGTTTCACATTTGTTCCCAGGGCAATATCCTTTTCCCCAGTCTCTAACTTGCTCCACTACCTGAAATGGCTTCCCTCTTCCCAAGCAGTGATTGATCATCACCTATCCTCTCTGTCTGAAACAAAACTTATTATTTTCATAGTGTAGCTGATAGAATTGCTGTGTCTGTCAGACCTCTTTATTTCAAGTGATCAAACAGTCACAGGGTGCTCTGAAAGTCAGGCAGCCATTAATCAGAATGACCAGGAATGCTTAAGCCTTTAAGGAACACTTGCTTTACACTTAGAAAGCAGGCACTAGTTTCCCTATAATTAGGAGTTCATGACTATTTGCAAAATGCAAGAGAGCAGTTTTCATTGACACTACTTAAAAACACAAGCTGGACAAATGGAATTGCTCTACTCACTTAGCTTCTTCATGCAGTCACGAAGTCTGGTTTCCAAGCTGAGCACCCTCTGATGTAGCTCCTCATAGTCATAGGCACCGATCTCCTCCTGAATTCCCGTGAGGACAGCAGACAGATTCCGGATTTCCTCCTTGAATTGGGTGATTAACTTGGCATCTGTTTTGTACTGTTCTAGCACAGGAATCAAAGGCAGGAGCTCGTCCATCTTCTCTTTCAGCTCCTGTGAAAAGCAGCCAGTTGTTTCTGAGAGTCACTTAACCAGATCAAGCAGCTACATTCTTCTTCATGATGCTACAGGAAGATTATTAAAAAAGATTCATAATGCCTTACTGATTTTTTTATTGAAATTGGGTATTTCAGGAGCATGTAAGTGGCCACATGATCATTAGTAGTAAATCCACTTATCTCACGATTCAGTACAAGAACATCTCTTTAAATGGTTAGATGATTTTCTATGCAACGAACTGATCCTTATCATAATGACAGAACTTCCTATGGTAGCAGTTAGGGGTTTATGTAAAATATTGCTTTCTGGTGACTTTTTATAAAGTGAACAATGCATTATTTACTCAGGAAATATCAGTATGGTCCATCTTCTAAATATGAATTATTATAAATAGGTCAAATACCCTGTTTAGCCAAGTCTACTTACCCATTAACTAATTATCAATAATATAAGGGTATTTATAGAAAATTTTGAACCCTGGAAGAGCTTTACACTAACAGAGTTTTTCCAATTTTAGGCTTGTTCCATTCCTCCCTTCTACTCCTCCCTCTTTTTAATATCCTTCTTAGCACAGCATCATTAGGAATGTAAGTTCATCAAGTATAAAAAAATCATGCAAAGCTTTGCAAAGCTCAAAGAAATGTATGTTGCTGTTTACTGTTTTGAATTATTACTTATATTCTGACTTCATTTGCCTTAGCATAGGTAATTTAGAGCTCGTTATGTAGGGCAGAGTTGCTTACCAGTGTAGTAAATTAACTCTTTCAAGGACTAAGGTGGTTATGATTCATGTAATAAATGAGCATAGAGTTTTTTGAAACGGAAACACTGATTTTTGTCTAGAGAACAAGAAATATACTTTGCCAATGCAGTTTTTCCCTCATTCTTATTTTAGGAATGAGTTTCTGGCCGTGTCACCTTTTTTTTTCCTTTCCTTTAAGTTGATGGTGGTACCCAGTAAAAATATTCCATGAGTTTGATTCAGTTGTAAATTTATTACAAATTTTCTCATTTGTGGAAGAGCTGTTACTGCTATGATCACTTGAGAATAATCCATAGGTGTTGTCAGAAACCATGCTGTATGCTAACTAATTTAAGGAGCTGAAAATTGCATTTTACAATTACGTTTAGAAGATGTCGTTACTGTCAATGTGTTAAAATAACAAGAGCTCCCATTGCCACCCTGATTTATGGGCTTCTGTATCTTGTGGGGAAATTTCCATGTGTTCTGTAAGACTGGAATTCTCAGCATTTATCTGTATGTCCATGTTGAGTGGGAGGGAGCAGAGGGTCTTAATGATGAGAAACATTAATAAATATCACAGTCAAAAGGCAGAGTTGCAGAGCTTTGCTCATTTTAGGGTCTCATTTTGAAATAAACTTCTTAGTTTGAGCATTTTGTGCTATCCCTAAAGGAAGACACAATTGCTTCATTAGAATTTTAATGAGAAGAGTTCTGATAGTACCATTTGCTGCACATTATAACAACTGTTACAGTGATGAGTTTTACATTCTACTTATGGGTATATTGAAAAGAGAGCAATTCAGATGACATTTTCGGTGGCATTTTATTTCCCCTAAGCTAAAATCTATATATAGATATGGGTAAAAGTGTTAGTCACTCGCCTATGTCTGACTCTTTATGGCCCCATAGACTGTAGCTCATCACTCTTCTTGTCCGTGGAATTCTCCAGGCAAGAATACTGGGGTGGGTTGCTATTCCCTTCTCCAGGGGATCTTTCTGACCCAGGGATCGAACCTATATCTCCTGCACTACAGGCAGATTCTTTACCATCTGAGTTACCAGTTTATACGTATATAAATTTTGGAATCTTTTCAAAAATTTATAATTCAATTATTGGCAGTCAGTTCTAACTCAGGGCAATTGTCAGAGAGCAATGGAAAGTCTAACTAATGTATGTATCAAATACTTAAAATATGAAAGTACAGTAACACAGATCTGTGTGCTTAATAATCCTTTCTTGAATTCCACATTCTACTACATTGCTCTTATAGCAAAGAGTATAGCTAGACTGTCTTACCCAACCAAGATCTCTTCATAGAAGAAAACAGTCTCAAGTATGATATCTGAGACTTTTTTTTTTTAATCATAAAGGATATGGAAGATACAACATACTTAGATTTTTTGGCAAGTTGAAGATGGTGTGCTAGAGGAGGATTTTCTTCCAAGGTAAACGTATTAAATGGTAAACTTACTTTTGGAATGTGCCATTTCTTCTTCTCAAATATGGCAGCTCAGCAGCTAGAGCAAAATCTGACTCGTGGTAGGACTTGGTGAATAAACACATTCAGCAAGTATATATTGAGCATTTAATTATTATTATTATATTTAATTCAGAGAACTATGGTTTAGTTGGAGAGGCAATGTAGCACTGGTTTAAAGAGGTTTAACTTAGGAGTTGGACTTTGTAGTTCTGATACATATTAGATATACGATCCTAGATGAGTTGCATGATTTCTTTGTACATGAGTTTCTTCATCTGAATCATGGGAATAAGCATAGTGTCTACCTTACAGGATTTTTGTGAGGATTAAAGTAGTTAATATATAATATATTTAAAGTTATTGAAACTATATGTTGAATACATGTAATTCTTCAGAAAAAATGATGCTATTATCATTATTGCTGCATGAATTTTGACATACAAGTTCAGTATATACATGGATTACATGAACTAGGAAAATCAAAATCATTATGTCCTATGATGCCGCCTGAAAATTAAGTTTTCTTATCGGCAACTTGTCTGCTGCTAGACACACTTACAGAATAGGCAGTTTTCTCTCTCTTTTATTTTTTCTCCCAGCCTTGTATCTTTTTGTTTCTTTGTCTCCTATCTTCTCCCTAAAGTTCCCATAGATGCACATACATCATCATGTGTCACCAACTCTGCCAGCCCTGGTCCTGCAAGCAGTTCTTTGGCATGAGTTCTATGTTGTCCATCTAACTTTGAATGATTTTCACTTTGAGCCAGAAACTCCGAGCTCCTCTCCTTCTGTCCCTCTTCCTTTCTGGGAATGCTCCCTAGGCGCTGTAAGTGCCGGCTTGTCATTTCTTACTTGGTTGATGGCTGCAGCATCAGGCTCACTGTATTGCTGTATACCCTAATCTTGAATATTGAAAATTGACATAGAAAATCTTTTGGTTTTCTTGCTCTCCTGTGTGATTTAATATTTTCTGGGGAAGAAAGTGAGCACTAGTCCAAAACCATTTTCTTGATTATTGGTAAATCTTTCCCTGAAAAGATTTTTGATAACCCTTCCCGTGAAGTTGTCTAAACAAAATTAATCACTTCTCCCTTTGTGCTGTCAAGTAATGTTTATGCCTCTTTTTACTGTCAGTGTGACCAGTTTGTTATGTCTCTTTCACAGAAGAGAGTTTATGTGTTATATACCCAGCAGAGGGCCCAACACTGTTTTGTGCACACTATGTGCTCAATAAATATTGGTTAAAATTAATTTGTTTGCTTGTCAACCTTATATCCTTCTGTGTTTACCATTTCTCCATAAATTCTCTATCCTTCTAAGTTTGCTTATTGTCTCATTCACAGTAATCTTTCAATTTATTTTTATTTTCTAGGCCTTGCTCTGATTTGTTATAGTTTCTTAACCTTCTGGCTTTGCTTGCTTCTCTCTTTAACCTCAAGATTCATCACGTTAGTCCCCTCTCTCATCAGTACCCTGAACTTCCTTACCCTCTTGTCCTTCTTTTGTATCTTTCTGATAAAACTTTAAAACTGGCTCTCTATTCAGGCTCCTGAGCAGCAATGAAGGAAATGACAAAACAATGATAATTTCTGCCATATTAAACTGTGTCATCCAGAGATCCTATTTTGTGACCCTATCTCCCTGCCAATCACAGTTATGTGTGAAAATAACTTCTGATGTTTGACCAAGAACTTGAATTCAGGACCATTCCCTCAGCCTTAGCAATGAATCTTACTTCCTAGTTGGCAGGGAAAGCAGAGGCTATTATGTTTGTAAAATCTTAGTCTGTTTTATAAACTATGTCCTGTGCCTTTGTCAGGCAGACTGTGTCTTTTTCATAGAAGATCAAATGGCATTATCATGGTCAGATTTTATTTCAGTCTACGACAGTGTCACATAGTGTGCTCAAAAGCACCATTTCTCCATTTTCAGTGTTTCTAGATACTCAATAATGGCTTAAAACATGAAAAAAAAAACACTTTATTTGTAAATAGTGAAACCAACCCTCTTCTATGTGCGGTTAATAATGGTGGTATTATTGCTTCTTTTAATAATTTATAGTCTCTATATTTCTCCTCATATTAGCAAGGCATAAAATCATCATAAAGTCTTTGACAAATTTAGTTATTGATTTTCCTATATTTCCCATTGGCATACACATTGAAATGCCTTTAAATCTATCCACAATATCCATCTAGCTCAAGGAGGGTGAGGCTGTTTTTAGAGCAAGTTTTCTATGCATTCCAACCAGCTAATGGTCAGTTTCAGTGGAGAGATGATTGATGTCCCCATTGAGTCCTGAACCTTATGCATATGGGCCGATGAACAGTTATTTCTAGCTGAGTGTCATGGTGGCTGTCCGTTGTACTCAGTGTCTTATTTGTATTAATAAGACAGCTGAAGTCACACCTACTTGAAAATGCTTGGTCATTAGTGTCTTCCGGTCATCTTCAATCTGCCGAAACTTGGCTTTCAGCCCTTTCATTTGTGTTTCCATTTTTAGGACGTATTGGAAATCTCTTTGAGTTCTCAAGTTTAAGACTTCAATAGATTGGGACATATTCTGAACCTGTTAAACAAGAACACTGGCTGTACATTATTGTCTATACTACTGAGGTATATGCAAAAAAAAAAATCAGTTTTTTCCACTAATAAAACTGGCAGTGCCAAATCCATAATTACATTTCCACAGGACATACTTTCAGAAGGCAATTCTTCATACGAAACATTCCAATAATGTAGCAAAAGAAAATTACTGCTAGGCAGGAAATAATAAAATGAACATTCTAGCATTAGAAATGACTAAATATAAATAAGAATTTGATATATCATAATAATAAATTAAAAAAAAAAAAGAATATTCATTCCAGGGCTTAGTAAGCTTATGATGGCTCAATCTGTTAAATGTTAAGATAAGTTGTTTCTATCAGTACTAAATCTGACATCCTCAAAGTCTGGGATGCAGAGCAATTTTGGGGGTAGTGAAGTGTCCAACAGATCTAGAATGCATTTATTCCAGTACAGTCACTTCAGGCTGCATGTGCTGTACTCCCAGGGGTGAGGCTGAATTGAGCAAGATGAATGGTAGTAGGGCTGGGACACCTCCTAACTTGGAGAGGGTACTGTTGAAGAGACCTGGAAATCCCTTTGCTGTTCACCTTTAACTGTCACAACATTATAAATTTGCTATTCCCCAATACAAAATGAAAAATTTTAAATGATGTGCATCAAGATATGGAAGGATTATAAGAGTACATATTAAGTGGTTGATATTATTTTCCTGGTGGGTGGTGAGATATGGGTGAGAAGAGAAGTAACAAAATAAATATTGCAGAAAGATGTCCCTGGTAATTATTATATAGAAATCCATCTGCATAGAATTATATTTTTACTTACATAAATGAATATATGAAAGCATGGTCAAAAATGGTGAGATTCCAGGTGGGTTTTGCTTCATTTGGGCTTCCCTGGTAGCTCATCTGGTTAAGAATCTGCCTGCAATTCGGGACACCCTGGGTTCGATCCCTGGGTTGGGAAGATCCCCTGGAGAACGGAACAGCTACCCACTCCAGTATTCTGGCCAGGAGAATTCCATGGACTGTATAGTTCATGTGGTCACAGAGTCCAACTCAGCTGAGTGACTTTCACTTGCTTCATTTAATATATTTTAATCTGTTATTCCATATGTTTTAAAATAAACATGTATTATTTATATAACACATAAAAACTTATTTTCATTGTAAAACTTGTGAATTACAAATAAGAAAGGGATGATTTGTTCAAAGAAAAATTTCTATCATCAGGTAAAGTCACAGAGCTTAGTGGACCAGCTACTTTTAAAGAGCCCATTGTCAATATATCCCTCAGATCTAGACTATTCAGAAAAGATAGTGAATTCTTCTGCTTTGGCTTGCCTCAGTTCCTCCACTATTTTTTCCCCAGAGGTCATATTTTTCTGTTTCTCTTTCAGCTGTCTTAATGGATAGTCCTGTCCTTTACAAATCTTGTCTTTCAAGACATACTACAATCTCACTTATATTAACCTAATTGTGAATTGTGTGTGAATGGGAAGCACAAAAGTGGCTGTCCTTCTGTAAATTCCCTGAGGTTAGATGCTGTGTCTTATTCATACCTTTTACTCCCAAGACCTTACACAGAACCCGGGATGGAATAATTGCTCAATAAATATCTACTGGGTAAAATTATCTTATTTTTATCTATTGGGTAAAATTACCACAGACTTGTCTAACTCCATGAAACTGTGAGCCATGCCATGTAGGGCCACCCAAGACAGATGGGTCATGGTGGAGAGTTCTGACAAAATGTAGTGCACTAGACAAAGGAATGGCAAACCACTTCAGTATTTTTGCCTTGAGAACCCCATGAACATTATGAAAAGGCAAAAAAGATAAGACACTGAAAGATGAACTCCCTAGGTCGTTAGGTGCACAATATGCTACTGGAGATCAGAGGAGAAATAACTCCAGAGAATGAAGAGAGGGAGCCAAAGCAAAAACAACACCCAGTTGTGGATGTGACTGGTGATGGAAGCAAGGTCTGATGCTGTAAAGAGCAATATTGCATAGGAACATGGAATTTAGGTCCATGAATCAGAACAAATTCGAAGTGGTCAAACAGGAGATGATAAGAGTGAACGTTGACGTTTTAGGAATCAGAGAACTAAAATGGACTGGAATGTGTGAATTTAACTCAGACGACCATTATGTCTACTACTATGAGTAAGAATCTCTTAGAAGAAATGGAGTAGCCATCATAGTCAACAAAAGAGTCTGAAATGCAGTACTTGGATGCAATCTCAAAAATGACAGAATGATCTCTGTTCATTTCCAAGGCAAACCATTCAATATCATGGTAATCCAAGTCTATGCCCCAACCAGTAATGCTGAAGAAGCTGAAATTGAATAGTTTTATGAAGACCTATAAGACCTTCTAGAACCAACACCCAAAAAAGATGTCCTTTTCATTATAGGGGACTGGAATGCAAAAGTAGGAAGTCAAGAAACACCTGGAGTAACAGGCAAATTTGGCCTTGGAATACACAATGAAGCAGGGCAAAGACTAATAGAGTTTTGCCAAGAGAACACACTGGTCATAGCAAACACCCTCTTCCAACAACACAAGAGAACACTGTACACATGGACATCACCAGATGGTCAACACCAAAATCAGATTGATTATATTCTTTGCAGCTGAAGATGGAGAAACTCTATACAGTCAGCAAAAACAAGACCGGGAGCTGACTGTGGCTCAGATCATGAACTCCTTATTGCCAAATTCAGACTTAAATTGGAGAAAGTCGGGAAAACCACTAGAAAATTTAGGTATGCCCTAAATCAAAACCCTAATGATTGTACAGTAGAAGTGAGATATAGATTTAAGGGACTAGATCTGATAGACAGAGTGCCTGGTGAACTATGGACAGAGGTTCATGACATCGTACAAGAGACAGGGAGCAAGACCATCCCCATGGAAAAGAAATGCAAAAAAGCAAAATGGCTGTCTGAGGAGGCCTTACAAATAGCTGTGAAAGAGAAGTAAAACGCAAAGGAGAAAAGGAAATATATAAACATCTAAATGCAGAGTTCCAAAGAATAGCAAGAAGAGATAAGAAAGCCTTCCTCAGTGATCAGTGCAAAGAAATAGAGGAAAACAATTGAATGGGAAAGACTAGAGATCTCTTCAAGAAAACTAGAGATACCAAGGGAACATTTCATGCTAAGATGGGCTCAATGAAGGACAGAAATGCTGTGAAACTAAGAGAAGCAGAAGATATTAAGAAGAAATGGCAAGAATACACAGAAGAACTGTACAAAACAGATCTTCACGACCCAGATAATCATGATGATGTGATCACTCACCTATAACCAGACATCCTGGAATATAAAGTCAAGTGAGCCTTAGGAAGAATCACTACGAACAAAGCTAGTGGAGGTGATGGAATTCCATTTGAGCTCTTTCAAATCCTAAAATTTGATGCTGTGAAAGTGCTGCCCTCAATATGCCAGCAAATTTGGAAAACTTAGCAGTGGCCACAGAACTGGAAAAGGTCAGATTTCATTCCAATTCCAAAGGCAATGCCAAAGAATGCTCAAACTACCGCACAGTTGCACTCATCTCCCACACTAATAAAATAATGCTCAAAATTCTCCAAGTCAGGCTTCAGCAATAAGTGAACCATGAACTTCCAGATGTTCAAGCTGGTTTTAAAAAGGCAGAGGAACCATAGATCAAATTGCCAACATCCACTGGATCATCGAAAAAGCAAGAGAGTTCCATAAAAACATCTATGTCTGCTTTATTGATTATGCCAAAGCCTTTGTGTGGATCACCACAAACTGTGGAAAATTCTTCAAGAGATGGGAATACCAGACCACCTGACCTTCCTTTTGAGAAACCTGTATGCAGGTCAGGAAGCAACAGTTAGAACTGGACATGGAAGAACAGACTGGTTCCAAATAGGAAAAGGAGTACATCAAGGCTGTATATTGTCACCCTGCCTATTTAACTTCTATGCAGAGTACATCATGAGAAACGCTGGGCTGGAAGAAGCACAAGCTGGAATCAAGATTGCCAGGCAAAATATCAGTAATCTCAGATATGCAGATGATACCACCCTTATGGCAGAAAGTGAAGAGGAACTAAAGAGTTTTTTGATGAAAGTGAAAGAGGACTGTGAAAAAGTTGGTATAAAGCTCAACATTCAGAAAACGAAGATCATGGCATCTGGTCCCATCACTTCATGGCAAATAGATGGAGAAACAGTGGAAATAGTGGCAGACTTTATTTTGGGGGGGCTTCAAAATGACTGCAGATGGTGATTGCAGCCATGAAATTAAAAGATGCTTCCTCCTTGGAGGAAAAGTTATGACCAACCTAGATAGCATATTAAAAAGCAGAGACATTACTTTGCTAACAAAGGTCCATTTAGTCAAGGCTATGGTTTTTCCAGTAGTCACGTATGGATGTGAGAGTTGGACTATAAGGAAAGCTGAGCACTGAAGAATTGATGCTTTTGAACTGTGGTGTTGGAGAAGACTTTTGAGAGTCCTTTGGACTGCAAGGAGATCCAACCAGTCCATCCTAAAGGAGATCAGTCCTGGGTGTTCATTGGAAGGACTGATGTTGAAGCTGAAACTCCAATACTTTGGCCACCTGATGTGAAGAGGTGACTCATTTGAAAGGTCCCTGATGCTGGGAAAGATTGAAGGCAGGAGGAGAAGGAGACATAGACCATGTGGTGGCTGGATGGCATCACTGACTCAGTGGGCATGAGTTTGAGTAAACTCTGGGTGTTGGTAATGGATAGGGAAGCCTGGCATGCTGCTGTCCATGGTGTCACAAGGAGTAGGATATGACTGAGCGACTGAACAGAACTGAAAATTATCTTTGGCTTTCAGTAGCAATAAAAGGTAACAAGTTAATATTTTAAGAAATATGTCTTTCTCCTGTCATTGGTTAGGCTATAGTATTACATGGCTCTGAAATATTTCTTAATTTACTATCATTCCTACATTCAGAAAGCTTTGTTTAAAAAAATCTTTGATTCAGCACAAAATTACTGAGGCAACATTGAAAGCCTGGTGACTGCATCTTAGATAAATGCAGTGCTTTCAAAATAATTTTCAGCTCCCTTATGGTTAAGCATGAAAGAGGAAAAGCCATTTGTGTTAAAGAAACACTTGACACATTTAAATGCGGTATTTGTCTATGAAGACAGTCATCATTTGCATGGCCAATATTCTCCTAGGATTTCTGTGTACTTTGGTAGAGTCCACAGAGTTAAGGAAGATCCCCTGGAGGAGGGCACGGCAACCCACTCCAGTATTCCTTTCTGGAGAATCCCTGTGGACAGAGAAGTCTGGTGGGCTATAGACCATGGGGCCGGAAAGAGTCGGACCTGACTGAGTAACTAAGCACAGCACACAGAGTTAGAAATTGATAGACAAGTGAGATATTATGGATAGTTAAAACACCCTCTCTTTTATTTTGCCTCTAAGTTACCCTATGAAGTTAATTTTCAACTTTATTTGTGTTATGGGAAAATGTACTGAGAGAATTTTTGCTGAGACTTAATTGTGACCTTCAATATTGAATAATCATATATAATTATAAGAACTACCTTTGGGATGTGACTAGAGATGGAATAGTCTAGTTGGGAAGGATGGTTCTGGGCTGCCTTTTGCTCTTCCTGATGGCTGTACCTCAGACCATTTACTTTCCCACTGGTCATGGAGACCCACTGAGAATCAGTTTCTTGCTGAGACTAGAGACTGGACCCCCACCAGCATTACACTTGTGGGAAGGAGACTTCCTCCTCTGTTAGTCTGCTTATCACTGATGTTCTTCCATTCAGCTGCCTACTCATGTCTCTCTCCACGGTGTGGCAAGCTTATTGTCCCCCTTCATTCATAGTTTTTTTTTTTTTTTTTAATTCTTTATTTATCCTGTTAATTAGGATAAAGGAAATATCTGAGTCCTTTCTAAACTTAAACACAAATTAACTTAGATTTTCACCCCCATTTATGATTAGCGTCCAACTCTTTGCAGACCCCATGGACCGTAGCTGGCCAGGCCCCTCTGTACATGGAATTCTCCAGGCAAGAATACTGGAATGGTTGCCATTCCCTTCTCCAGGGGATTTTCCTGATCCAGGAATCAAAGCTGGGTCTTCCGCTTTGCAGGCAGATTTTTTACTGTCTGAGCCACCAGAGAGGCCATGATTAATGCAGAGGCTACTTAAAAAATTAATAATAAAGCCCTACAGTTCAGTATGCTTGGATAGCATTGGGGTTAACACAACTAAACAGGTATTTCATTACTGTAGGTCTCCACGGATCCTTTAATATTAAACTCTGTGATGGAAATCTTCAAGAGTGATGTATCATGTACTGTTGTTTAAAATTATTTTATTGGAAGGATGTCACCAGCTTCCTCTTCCAAAAATCACATTTTAGGCAATATTGACCTAGACAATGGAGGTATGTACAGAGAAGCTAAATAGCTGACAGACAAACTTTTTTTAGGTAAAAGATTTTAGCTGGGACACACTAAGGCCTGATGTATTGTAAAACCAATTGTAATCTTTCTAATATTTAGAAGTATAAATGTACTTGTTTAAAATATTTTACAGAGCTTGTATTAAATAATTGTGGGTACCATAAGTGGCATTTTGAATGACGCTGGCATGGTGTTAGAAAATGCAAAATTGATCTGGTATGGATTCACAGTCTACTGATTGAGTGGCAATGATAAGGTTTTTAGCCTCAAAGAGCACCATTTTCCTTTTAGGTAAACTTCGAAGGACATCTGCCTGCTATGAAATTGGAATGGAGCAGATACAAATATAATAGATGGGAACTATTGTTATTAATATTATTCTTATTATGAGTATTCCCTTATATGATTAAATCAATCCTTTGGTTAATAGTGAAATGGGCTACTTAATGGTCAGGCTTCTATTTGCTGTCTGGTACCTTGGATATTTGTAAAGCTATGAAGTCAATAGGGGCTTCCCTGGTGGCTCAGATAGTAAAGAATTTGCCTGCAATGCGGGAGACCCAGTTTTCATCCCTGGGATGGGAAGATCCCCTGGAGAAAGAAATGGCAACACTGTAGTATTCTTGCCTGTAGAATCCCATGGACAGAGGAGCCTGGTAGGCTATAGTCCTTGGGATCGCAAAGTGTCACAAAGAAGTGACTGAGCCACTGACCATTTCACGTTTTCAGAGAAGTCAGCAAGGGACTGGCTGAATCTGAGTGAACTCCGGGAGTTGGTGATGGAGAGGGAGGCCTGGCGTGCTGCGATTCATGGGGTCGCAAAGAGTCGGACACGACTGCGTGACTGAACTGAACTGAAGATACTGTTAATAAATTTTGTCTTTTGTCATTTAGGTATTGAATTTTTAAAGATGTAATTTTCTAGAATTTCTTTAAAGCTAAACAAATTGCCTATTGAATGGTGTGGTCATATAAATTTCAGTGATTGCTTTCAATCGGTTACCTTTAGTTGTACTCTTCTTGCCTCATTCGTCCTTCACAAATTTTAGGTTTTATTATAGCTCTGGAATACATTTCACTCTGGACATGTAGAGAGTATTATCTACTTCCTGACTTTCCCAGTTTATTTTAATTTTTCAACTGATTTTTGAGCCAATGTCTATTTTTAGATGTGTGTATGCAATAATATTGGAGAAGGCAATGCACCCCACTCCAGTGACTCTTGCCTGGAAAATCCCATGGACGGAGGAGCCTGGTGGGCTGCAGTCCATGGGGTCGCTGGGAGTCGGTCACCACTGAGCGACTTCACTTTCACTTTTCACTTTCATACATTGGAGAAGGAAATGGCAGCCCGTTCCAGTGTTCTTGCCTGGAGAATCCCAGGGACGGGGGAGCCTGGTGGGCTGCCGTCTATGGGGTCACACAGAGTCAGACACGACTGAAGTGACTTAGCATAGCATGCAATAATATACTTAAAATAGTAATACAAATAAGACAGTCATGTCTAAGAAAATGTTTCTCATCAAACTTGTAGAAAGAAGATATTTTTTGTGTGTAGAAAAGAAGATTGGAGTAGAAAGTAATCTGAGAAGAAATACAAACTAATAGAAAAGCAAAATTGGACTTAAAAGATTAAATCTTTTTACCAGCCTAATTAATTTCGTTAGTAACCAAACAATACTAAACTGCATGTTTCAATTTTTTTCAGAGATATAAAGAAAATCTAGATTGGAAAACAATACACAAGAATAACCATAGTTCATATGTCATGATTTCTAACAGGTGATAGCTGGAGTCATTAACTTGAATGACAATTAAATTTGCTCTTGTCTGGGAGACAGATTTTGAAAGAACAGGGAAGACTGGATCTTGTTTAAAAAGAGTCTTAAGAAAAGAGAGCAAATAGATGATGATAACTCTGAGGATAAGGGCATCAGAAAGACTAATCTCTGTATGAAAATATGAAAAAAAATCTTAAAATCTTAGGGCATCAAAACACTTTCAAATAATGTACACTGAGGAAAGTTATTTTATTTATGTGGCAGTGGAAGAGAGTTACTGCAGCTTAAATTCCATAAAATAGGAATGTCTGTATTAACAGATTCAATGCTTTCATTTTTCTAGTTTCTCTATTTTCTGTTAAAGCTTCCTATTTTGTGCCATAATTGTGTAGATGATCATGGAAATGATATTACACAGAGTGAATTGTTGAGCATGATATCCTCTGAAAACACATACTACCTAATTTATCTTATTATCCCCAAGGGTATTTAAAGTTCAAATATGTTGTCATCCTTCCATGAGTCTGGCCACTCCGGCTGTCCAACTATATTCAGGGACTGACACAGTGAAAGTCTGAATGAGAAAAATTGAAAGAACCATTCATTGTTTTTTTTCTTTTGTCTCTAAACTAAACATAAATAACCTTTCATGAGATGACTTTCATCTGTGAAAGAGAATAAATCAAGGGCATTCTGCATTTGATTGTTATGGATCCAGCTTAAGTAAATTATATGGAGAGAATGCTCTTGAATGAAATTGAAGAACTTAATGTTCAAAGGAATGACTTAGAGGATGATGATAAATACTTAGAATTATTCATTATCTGTCCAGATAGCTTGCATATTGTATGCCATTATTTTTACTTCCTTGCAAGGTTGTTAATGAGATCCAAAAGTATGAGCTCAATGAGTTTAGTGTGATCTTGACAGCTGAGGCTAAATTTCTGACACAGGAATAAGGCTTTGTACTGTTTTTTTTTCTTAAGGGGAGATCAATTGGATATTGAGAAATATGATGGAAATTAGTCTTAGAGCAAGATTGGAAACAGTAAGAGTCATAAATAGAACAGTAGAGCAGGAATCTTGAGGTACTGCTTTCAAGGGGGTAAAACATTTATTTGAGAAGGGGGAAAAATTGAAAGACTCCTCCTTACGCTAACCTGCTTTCCCATATTTCCTTTACAAAGAATGGTAGATTTCAGTAAGAATATTCACAGGGGATAGAGGACACCTACCTTTTCCAGCAGCTGGCGAAGCTGCCTGCTTTTGGCATCCCGGGAACACAGGTTTTGTTCTGGAGCAACCACTGTGCAAATGCATCGTCCATCAGGATCCTGTGCTGAGCTATATACCTGCCACCCTTCTTTGGGACTAATCTGAGTCTGAGGAAACCAACAGCAAACATACAAAACACACAGAGAGTTAAAGAGAGCATGAATTTGCATAATTTTAGGCAAAGTATCTTTTTATTTTTACAGTTTTTCTCTAAATAGTTTTCTCTTAAATAGTTTTTCTCTAAGTTAAAAACGAGATTGAACAATTCAAGTAGGCAGCACATGTTCATTCACTTACAACTTCCTTTTCAATGGACAGAAGGAGACTCCACCTTTTTCTTTTGGTTCCATATTATTGATTTTGACTGTATATTATTGATTGTTTATCCTACACCACTCCCTAATGCTTTCTGTCATATTTGGACATTTTAATGCAACTTTAGAAGTATCTGCTAAATACTTAGTCACATATCACCAGTCTTTCTGCATAAGATCTGTTAGTTTGTCTTTTTCAACACAAATGGTAATTAGTAGTATATATATATATTTTATGATTATAGTTCATGGGTAATCTTCTGAAGCAAAATTCTCTCCCAGAGAGCTTCCTATGTATTGAAGGGTCAATTATTAATAAAGCTGGAAAGGTATCACCTGAGAACATAGGGTAAAAGTAATTAGACCAACATTGTTTCGCAAAGGATATAGAGTCTCAGAGGAGTTAAAGATAGTATTTTGGCAGAGGCCAAATTACTCTGGCAATATTGATCTTCCCAGATTACTTTTATGCACTTATCACCTGCCTCCCTAGAAGCTTATCTCAAAATGATGTTTCTGTTCTATTGCAGTCTGCCTCCTATTTATGTTTCTAGTTTTACCCCCTGTATCTTCCTATAAGAAACTTTTTTCCATCCAAATTGGTCTTGGTGTGTCCTGAAAGCATGCCCACCTAGATTCACACCTTTGTATATTTTACTCATTTTGTTCTATTTGAAATACCTCCCTAATAAACCTTCAATTATTCAGCCCTTATGGTTTCCCCTTGGGATTCCCTGGTGGCTAAGCTGTAAAGAATCCACTTGCAATGCAGGAGACCTGGGTTCGATCCCTGGGTTGGGAAGATCCTTTGGAGAAGGAAATGGCTGCACACACTAGTATTCTTGCCTGGAAAATTCTACGGACTGTCTAGTCCATGGGTTGGCAAAGAGTCGGACATGACTGAGAGAGTTTCAGTTTCACTTTATGGTTTCCCTGGTGGCTTAGTGGTAAAGAATCCACCTACAATGCAAGGGACATGGGAGACATGGGTTCAGTCCCTCGGTCAGGAATGTCCTCTGGAGGAGGAAATAGCAATCCACTCCAGTATTCTTGCCAGGAAAATCCCATGGACAGAGGACTGTGGCAGGCTATAGTCCTTGGGGGTCTCAAAGACTTGGACACAACTGAGCATCTGATAGAGTGCCTGATGAACTATGGAATGAGGTTCATGACATTGTACAGGAGACAGGGATCAAGACCATTCCCATGGAAAAGAAATGCAAAAAAGCAAAATGGCTGTCTGGGGAGGCCTTACAAATAGCTATGAAAAGAAGAGAAATGAAAAGCAAAGGAGAAAAGGAAAGATATAAACATCTGAATGCAGAGTTCCAAAGAATAGCAAGAAGAGATAAGAAAGCCTTCTTCAGCGATCAATGCAAAGAAATAGAGGAAAACAACAGAATGGGAAAGACTAGGGATCTCTTCAAGAAAGTCAGAGATACCAAAGGAACATTTCATGCAAAGATGAGCTCGATAAAGGACAGAAATGGTATGGACCTAACAGAAGCAGAAGATATTAAGAAGAGATGGCAAGAATACACAGAAGAACTGTACAAAAAAGATCTTCACGACCCAGTTAATCACAATGGTGTGATCACTGACCTAGAGCCAGACATCCTGGAATGTGAAGTCAAGTGGGCCTTAGAAAGCATCACTACGAACAAAGCTAGTGGAGGTGATGGAATTCCAGTTGAGCTATTCCAAATCCTGAAAGATGATGCTGTGAAAGTGCTGCGCTCAATATGCCAACAAATTTGGAAAACTCAGCAGTGGCCCAGGCTTCAGCAATATGTGAACCGTGAACTTCCTGATGTTCAAGCTGGTTTTAGAAAAGGCAGAGGAACCAGAGATCAAATTGCCAACATCCGCTGGATCATAGAAAAAGCAAAAGAGTTCCAGAAAAACATTTATTTCTGCTTTATTGACCATGCCAAAGCCTTTGACTGTGTGGATCACAATAAACTGTGGAAAATTCTGAAAGAGATGGGAATACCAGACCACCTGACCTGCCTCTTGAGAAATTTGTATGCAGGTCAGGAAGCAACAGTTAGAACTAGACATGGAACAACAGACTGGTTCCAAATAGGAAAAGGAGTTCGTCAAGGCTGTATATTGTCACCCTGTTTATTTAACTTATACGCAGAGTACAACATGAGAAACGCTGGACTGGAAGAAACACAAACTGGAATCAAGATTGCCAGGAGAAATATCAATAACCTCAGATATGCAGATGACACCACCCTTATGACAGAAAGTGAAGAGAAACTCAAAAGCTTCTTGATGAAAGTGAAAGTGGAGAGTGAAAAAGTTGGCTTAACGCTCAACATTCAGAAAATGAAGATCATGGCTTCCGGTCCCACCACTTCATGGGAAATAGATGGGGAAACAGTGGAGACAGCGTCAGACTTTATTTTTCTGGGCTCCAAAATCACTGCAGATGGTGACTGCAGCCATGAAATTAAAAGACACTTACTCCTTGGAAGGAAAGTTATGACCAACCTAGATAGCATATTCAAAAGCAGAGACATTACTTTGCCAACAAAGGTCCGTCTAGTCAAGGCTATGGTTTTCCTGTGGTCATATGGATGTGAGAGTTGGACTGTGAAGAAAGCTGAGCACCAAAGAATTGATGCTTTTGAACTGTGGTGTTGGAGAAGACTCTTGAGAGTCCCTTGGACTGCAAGGAGATCCAACCAGTCCATTCTGAAGGAGATCAGCCCTGGGATTTCTTTGGAAGGAATGATGCTAAAGCTGAAACTCCAGTACTTTGACCACCTCATGTGAAGAGTTGACTCATTGGAAAAGACTCTGATGCTGGGAGGGATTGGGGGCAGGAGGAGAAGGGGACAACAGAGGATGAGATGGCTGGATGGCATCACTGACTCGATGGACGTGAGTCTGAGTGAACTCTGGGAGTTGGTGATGGACAGGGAGGCCTGGTGTGCTGTGATTCATGGGGTCGCAAAGAGTCGGACATGACTGAGCGACTGATCTGATCTGATCTGAGCATCTGAGACTGAGACATGGTTTCAGCCTCTTCTGAAGGATTTTCTGTACTATTCACTGGACATTTAATATGCATTGTCTAGTAGTATTATCTATCTTTCTTATGTCTTGTTTAAATATTAGTCTATATCCAACTATGGGATATATTGGCTATTTCCTGTCTGCTATATTAATTACATTCTATCAAGTACAAAAATAAGTAACTCATTTTTGCCTAGTTATTTTTCAGAAGAGCTGTGCTTTGAGCGTAGATTCTGCATTGACAATCAGAAATTGTGGTTGCCTTGAGGCAGTTTTCAGAGAGACTCTTTTTCATTCCTCCAACTGCTGAGGGTATCAGAGGCTTGACCCTCAACTGAGTTTTCTCTGGGGTTTGTTGAGGCTGAGGAATGCTGCCTGCTCAAGATTAGACCCTATTCCAAGGGACAGCTCACATGCATTGACTTGCTAATGGAAGGATACAATCAAGGATGCCAAGAATCAGGAATAATAGTTATTCCCATTTCACAGAAGAGAAAGTTAGTTAACCTGCTTAAGAATGTGCAGCTTATATGCAGTAGAGTTTTGTATGAAGCAAGAGTGGTACTGTTTAATAGATTGAGAGCCACATGGATAATTTTAAATTTTCTAGTGGGCAGGTTTAAAAAAATCAAAGGATATAAGTGAAATTAATTTAATAATATATTTTATTTAACCTGATATATACAAATATTATATATATACATATATATACAACATGTATAATCAATATAAAAAATATTCGTGAGATATTTTACATTGTTTTTCCTCCTTTTTTGTACACTGTTTGAAATTGATTGTGCATTTTACTCTCATGGCATACCTCAATTTGGACTAGCCACATTCCAGTAGCCACAGTGGCTCCCTTATTAGACTGTATAGCTATATTGTCTTGCTGTTAATTCCAATGTTATGGCCATATTAATATGATGCTGAACATCTAGATAATTATTCTTAAAGGTCAATCATATGGATACTGAAAAAACTACATAACAGATGTTACATAGACAGACTATCCAGTTTGCGTCTGAGTTTCTTTCTCCTGTGAAAATACTAGATAAATTGGTGGGCCTCTTTCTAGCTAAGCTCTGACTAACTTCTGCAACTGGGATTTGAAATTCTTCGGCTTTTCTTTGCCTTCTCCTCTATGTTTCCCAGGGAATCAAAATAAAAGGAGGTATTTCTTAAATGATCAGGAGAAGAGAGAGATGCATTTTGTCTATAAAAGAAGGTATTTAAAGACTCAGGCTGAAGGGACTAGAACAAAGGAGGATGAGAGAAGGACTGAGGGGGGTTAGAAACAAGGAGGTGAATGGTGACCAGCAGAGAACTATTTTGCATAATGCTTGGTGTAACTGCAGTGGTGTGTTTGCCTAAATGTATACTGAGGCACTTTACTTGGTAGGAAGCAGATTCTTAAGCAAACTCAGCCTGGCTGAACTCTCTACACAGAGCTGCTGTAGAATCTACTGTCTTGGAATTTGCAGAACAGATATACTCTCCTATTCTCTCCCAGGCCATAGCTTATCACATACCATCAACCAACACACAGGTTTTTTTTTTTCAAGAGCTTTAGAGATAATCACTACAGGGTGCTTAAAGTCATTCCAACACCAATCATGCAGAGGCTATAAATTTTAAACTTATGAAATTCAGATGTCATAGTCCTTGTCCTTGGTCTGTAATGAAAAGCAACTGATACCAAACCTACCTTTTAATCTCCTTTTTCAGATAATTCATAGAAGTATCCTGTGCTGCCATTTATTTCTGGGCTGTTGGATTCATTACCACTTCTTTTTTTTTTTTTTCCATTCCCCTTGCTCCTTCTTTCTAGCGTTTATGCCTGACTACTGATTAGGATAGAAAAAATGTACTTAGAATTATATATGACTAGAATAGATAGGATCTTAAAGATAGTCTTTTTTTTTTTTTTTAATAAGAAGAAAAATGCAAAGAGATTATCTACAGAATGGGGATAGGTACAGCTGAGAGGGTAACAGGCAGGAAGGCCAGGGATCTCAAAACGGAGAAAATAGCCTGTAAGTGTCAGACATTTTTCTCTCTCTTAAGCAGCAGGAGGAAACAAACTAGCGATATTTTTTCCTTCTCTATACAAATTTAAAAGGTTTCTCTTAAAATACTGTGTTGCCATAATGACACCTGGTTTCACCTGAAGTTAACCAATGCCTTTTTCTTATGGAAATGTTTGTCTTAAGCTATGCTAATGTACTATGCATTTACCCCAAACTCTGTCTTCAAGTCGGTTCAGCCTCTTGGCTCAGAACCTACTTGACAAACCAGTATGTTATACTCAGATATTGTTCCCCTAATCTATGTAAATGAGACAATTTGTATGGTGGTCTACCCTTCAAGATTCAAGTTAATCATTCTATGGCCCAGGATAAATCATTTGGTGCCAAGATTATCCCAAAATATATCTTATGGGTGAGGGGCCTGGTGCCATTCTGAGTTTTAAGACATTCCTTTCTTTCATTAACAGACTTCTAGGGACTATATGACATCCAGCTGGAGACTAGCAGGAGGGTACTCTTCTGCCCCCTTCTGATGCCTATGTCAGAAGCTTTCTCTATCTCCTTTATACTTTAATAAAACTTCATTACACAAAAGCTCTGAGCGATCAAGTCTCTGGCCCTGGATTGAATTCAATCTCCTCCGGGGGCCAAAAATCCCGGTGTCTTTGCGTGATTCAACAACAACCTTTCACAGCTTAGCAGAGTACTTTTAATGATATAATTAAAGGTTTAAGCTGAATGACTGTGTGGAACAAATATATCTTGACATAGGTCCTATAGTTTCAACTAAGCTGCTCTTGACATTGGACACAAATCTCAAATGTGTCAGAAAACTAAGGCTTCTCACTAGAATGTGTTTAGCTTTTGTATAAAGGAAAAGGGGCCGCACAATTATAATACTGACATATCTTTAACAGCAGTGCAAATACTGATTATTAAACCTGGCAGCATTAATATTGATATTTGCTTGCCAGGTGTTTGGCTAACCAGTGAGAAGCTTATCACATCTGGGCAAGGTGTCAGTTGCTCTCTGGAATGAGGGAAGCAGAAAAGGTGAGTAGAATTTGATGTTCATTTATCATTCTTCCTGAAGTGTCAGCTTAATAAGAATAGACTCTGGTCTTGTTTGTACGTTCAATTGTCTTCTTCTAAGTATTATTGAGAAGAACCCTGGCCTTATCTATACAGAGTTAGTTTGAATGATCTCAACTTTGGCAGCTTACCTCTTTGGCAAGAAAAGGTAACTCAAAAGAGAAATAAGCTAGTATAAAAGATGAGGGCTTGACAGTTGTGTGGGTTTGATAGAGATTTCTGTGTCAGGTTTAGTGATGAATGAAGGAAGCTTTGTGAGTAGCTCTAGTGTCCTCATTTGTGGCACCCATACTGGCATTGAAAAGAGGGTAAAAATAAAACCAACTAAGACCTCGGGTAGAGAGTTATATTTAGATGGGTTTTAGATACCAATGAGAAAAGACCTGCTCCCATTTTAACTTAAAAAGAAAAATGATTCCTCAAGTGTCAACATGAACCTCATGTAATAGTAATAGAAACATTTATGGAGCTCCTAGTCTTCAGTTGGCAGTTCACATGCGTTACTGCCTTTGCATATCACAGTAACTCTATGGACCAGATGGTATCATTCTGCCCATTTTACAGGTGAGGAAACTGCGAATTTGAGACAGTAAGAAATTTGCTCAAGGTCATGATGGTGGTAATCAGCAAAGCTTGGATTTGCATACTTGCAGTCTGGCATCAGAGTTTGAAAGTTTAACCACCACACTGCACCACCAGTTGTCTGAAATTCCCTTTTTTGTATAGTGATGATGATCCTCATAGCATTTTCTGAACTCCCAAGGAGCTGACTGCTTGGACCTGGAGGGTGCAGGGGTTTATTACTACCCAAAGCATTGCTATGCACAGTGATTACTGATGCAGTTCTCTGAACCTTTTGTGTTAATTAGAAGAACTAAATGAACTATTTAGCAGTTTTTAATATTACAAACTCATGAAATATTTAAGAATGCTCTAAAGAGGAGAATTAAAATGATAATTTTAACAATCGGATTTCAAGTTGGGGTTTTTTGTTTATAATTTAGTTACAAACCTATGCTTTATAAATATAGAGCTATTACTGCATGAGAAGCTCTCAGAACTTCAAGGGCTTTGTAACAGAAAAGAAAGATCCTGAAGACTGGGGTAAAAGTAAAATTATTGTATATTTCAGCATATTTTTCTTTTTCTAAGATCCCTTCTCTTGTATTTGTTTCACTTCTTTTGAACCACCTATCCTTAGGAATAGGCATCATCTTATTTATGAGGTATCTGAAATTCAAAGAACTTAAGCAATTTTTTTCCAAGTCACCTGTTTAGTAAGTGGCATCTATGGGACTTATACCAGTTTTTCTCCAGTTTTCAGCCCAGAGCTCTTTATGTTTATGCCCTGCAGATAAGTGCCTTTGTCCATTCACCAATAGCTGAAAAAACTGTAGAGGATGTGTACCCAGGCAGGTGGACGGCATTATCCAAATTGTGGAAACAGGCAGAAATTGGAACTCTAGAGGAGTGGTTAGCAGTAGTCTTG
This sequence comes from Bos indicus, assembly GCF_029378745.1. Taxonomy (NCBI): domain Eukaryota; kingdom Metazoa; phylum Chordata; class Mammalia; order Artiodactyla; family Bovidae; genus Bos; species Bos indicus. Next base: position 41,855,091 of record NC_091762.1, on the reverse strand, counting down.
GCAGGACACAAGTGCACAGGCAGGTGAAGGGACAGAATCCTGATCCTTTGAAGAGGACAGAATCAACTAGTTGCACATTGCTAGGTCTCAGGTTTTATGCTGAGTGCCTGGGCATTTCTTAAAAGTACAGACTGAGGCAAAAAGAATAAGGGCTTTAGCTACTAAAAGTGGTGTACAGGCAGGGGAAAATAAAGTAGGAAAAAATCTGTTTACTAAAACCTGTTTGATTTACAGTAGGAGATACCTGATGCATTAGAGGAGATACCTGATGAAAACTCCTTATAAATTTTCTGTCTGAGGATACGTTTGGTTTCGGATAATGAAATGTGGTTTAGCATGCTAATGGCTTTAGTTGTGGGGAGCAAAGAAATGTGAGGACAGAAATTACAGAGATGCTGACAGACCCTGCTAAAAGAAGCTGTGTTATGGAGGATGTGTTAATAAAGATGTCACTGCATTGCAGTTCTCTTCCCATTTCTTATGAGACTAGTTGGAACTGAAATAAGAAATGTATATTCTTCACTGAAGAGAACCTCAGAGCTCTATGAAAAACAACTATAAATACAGAACAAACAGTTAAAAGACTGAAGGCATCATCAAAGTTAGGTTGGTTGATCATTTCTGCTCGTATTCTGGAAATCACAATGACAGAGTTGGGAAAGACTTAGAAGTCGTACCTGGGACTGTCTTTCCACTCAGTGGCACTTCTGTGTATTCTGGTTGTGTTTCCACTTAAACGCTGCATGATAGGAGTTTCAGTTTTTCATAGGCAGTCCCTTTCATTGGTGGAAACCTGAAGGACTGGATCTCTTTGTAATTTTCCCCTTTGGCCCTACTTTTTTAAGTACTTGATGCTGCTGCTGTTAAGTCGCTTCAGTCGTGTCCGACTCTGTGCGACCCCGTAGAGGGCAGTCCACCAGGCTCCCCCGTCCCTGGGATTCTCCAGGCAAGAACACTGGAGTGGGTTGCCATTTCCTTCTCCAATGCATGAAAATGAAAAGTGAAAGTGAAGTCGCTCAGTCGGGTCTGACTCTTAGCGACCCCATGGACTGCAGCCTTCCAGGTGCCTCCACCCATGGGATTTTCCAGGCAAGAGTACTGGAGTGGGGTGCCATTAAACAGGAATAAATCTACTCTCTTACCTACTTCACAATTCTACTCTAGAAAGGCAATTATCACATTCTCTGTGTCTTTCAAGATTTACCATTCTGTTCTCTCATCCATCTCCTTAATGTGTTTAGTTGGTCTTTCATAAAATGGACATTGCCTAAGGATTTGGGGGAGTAAAATAGTGGTACAAAACAGAGAAGTCAGATATTTTCATCCAGAACGGAAAATAAAATTGGTGAGTTAAGAAAGTTGGAAAGCTTTGAGAGTTTGTGTTAGGTAGTCTACTCCTTTTCCAGAACTTAAAAGTGACTGCCTCACTGAAGTAGTTATTTGTGAGGAGAAGCTATTTGAAAATGTAGCAAAACAAATCACTTATGCCCAAGGTCCCCTCGAGGCCTCTTCCACCACAGCGGTGGGGCTGACTGAGAACAGCTGGTGTGAGCCGAATGTCCTGTGCTTATCTAATTGCTTTTTACCAGGTTCTTCCTGGTGTGGAATCCACAGCATGGGGGATTTCTCAGAAGCTCAGCCTCAGGGGGAAGTTACTCTGCATCAGAGAGATGTGCCAGAGGGAGCCTGAGCTTTTTCAGAGCCAAGGCTTTGCCTTTGCAGACAACAGCTCCTCCGAAGGCTGGAACAATTAGAAGGAAAAGAAAACAGGGCCAAAGAGAAGGATAAAGGCACGTTTCAAGATTCTAAGAGAAACAGAGAGCTTTTTCCCCTAATAAGGAGCTGTGTTTAACTTACTTACTAACAAAAATATCTTGGAAATTTAAAAACCTGTTTAAGCTTTTGAGCAATCAAATGTACACTACCTCTGAAAGACCATATCCATATTTGTGTAAATCTGCATTTTTTGCCATCTGTGCATCCCACAGACTCTCATAAAACAAATGTTAAGACCTGCACTATTTATTTATTTGAGCTGGTATCACCAACTCAATGGATAAGAGTTTGAACAAACTCCAGGTAATAGAGAAGGACAGGGAAGCCAGGTGTGCTGGGACCATGGGGTCGCACAGAATCAGACACGACTGAGTGACTGAACATTATTTATTTATTTATTTATTCATTCATTCATTTTGGGGGATGTTTCAGGCTTATATCATTTGTACCACCTAAAGTGAATATAGATAGAGTTTGAGAAGGGCTGGACATCATAGCTCTGCTTGCTACAAAGGGAATTGTCTACTGGGTAGAGAGAATCTCATGTGGCACCAGGGTCCGGGAGGAGTAGGGAGAGCACAGGTGTGTGAGATGACTTCCCTGGCCAGGACTGCAGTCAGGTGGCTTGCTTCCACCCTTGGCTCTGCCATTAACCAGAGAGGGGAACTCTTTTTAGTTGCATACACATTTAGACTGCAAGTCAGTCTTCCCACTTGCAGAATAAGGAGGTTGGATTAGACCAGTCATATTTCCAGCTAAGCTCCTGAGAGTTTTAAGGTTCCCTTGGAGGTATTTTGATCAGGGAAGGGGGTTGATTATGTGGGGAGGGAACAGATGGTAGAGGCCCAGTAAGGCCTCACTCCTCCATCATTTATTTTTTGACCCATAACCTGTTTTATATATTAGATTTCCACTTCAAGATTCATTCAACAAATATTTATTCTGCATGTATTACATAAGTTTTAATTTAAAAAAAAAAAAAAAGAGGCACCACTGCCAAAAGTAATGCAAAAATAACTGGCCTGGATAGTTTTTAAGATCTTTTCCAGTGTTAACATTTAATGATCTTAATCTAGGAAATATATATTCATTCATTTTTCACCATAGGAATCCTAAGATATGAGCAATTATCTTGTATAGTTAAGATGGAGAAAGTACTTCTGTAAAGTTTGCACTTCTGTAAAACATGCACATAGAAACACATACACACTCACTCGCATACACTTTTGTAACCTGATTTCTCCATTCTAGTGAATAGCATGGAGAAGGCAATGGCACCCCACTCCAGTACTCTTGCCTGGAAAATCCCATGGACAGAGGAGTCTGGTAGTCTGCAGTCCATTGGGTTGCTAAGGAGTCGGACACGACTGAGCGACTTCACTTTCACTTTTCACTTTTATGCATTGGAGGAGGAAATGGCAACCCACTCCAGTGTTCTTGCCTAGAGAATTCCAGGGACGGGGGAGCCTGGTGGACTGCCGTCTCTGGGGTCGCACATAGTCGGACACGACTAAATCGACTTAGCAGCAGCAGCAGCAGCAGTGAACACCATAGTGTAAACTTCTCTGAATTTTAGTTTGTTTTTTGTCACTCAAAGCAAGATTCGGTTGTGTCAGAACATTTGTAGGCCATACCAATATTTTATATTTTTCAACCAAGATTGCTAATCAGAAAGTAAAGGAATGAATTTACTTTAAACTCATAAATGAGTAAGAAATCCTAAACGAATCTTTGGAAAGTTGATTCTCCTCCATCAACAATAAATAGAAGATAACCAAACCAATATCTATAGATGCAAAAATATATATATATATCAGAACCAAGGTCCCATGTTTGAAATATAATTTGTTCATGAATTGCTTCAATGGTTCATTTCCTGAAAGAGTTAATTCAAAAACTAAGTAGTTAAAAATCACCAGGTACTTGAACATTGAAGATACTTGGTTCGGTAAATATTAAATAGTTTACATTTTTTGTTTTGTCATTGCTTATTGCTGCCACATTAATAAGCTTGTGTTATATGCTTTCTTTATAACTATGAATAATCCCTTTTACATCCTTCCTGCCACACACATCATACAGGGAAGGAGGGCATTCTCAATCATGGAAACACTGAGGCAGCAGCGGTGACTGAGGGAGGTTAAGATGTGAAAGCAGGTCACACTGTGCCTCACGTGTGCTCTGCTGGTGCCCTGAGCACTGGGTGTTGCTGGCAAATTATGTAATTAATTTGATCTGACTCTACTCAGTTAATTATACATTGATTGATAGAGTAATTATTAGTAGTAACTGCAAACAGGTCTTAAAGGCGAATTGCTTTTTTTTCTTTTGAAGTATCTGACTTTTTCTGATCTGTTGGAGCAGTCCAATGATAAAAACAGATTAAAAAAAAGCAAAGGACTCCCAATACTAATGATTTCTGTAATTTTTATTTGCTAACATAGAAATTGTTTTTCTAGGATATTCCTTCTATTTTAATTTGTAACCTTCTATTTGACAAAACAATAGTTTTTATTTGAAACATTTTCGGGTATTGCTAACTAAACCATGTTTCATAAACTATGAGAAAAGACATTTGTTATCATGTGGGAAGGGTTAAAAAAACATTAATGAGCAAAAACTACAGGAGTACAGGAGTTAAACTTGTGACAGGAGAAGTCTTTATCAAACAACACAGGGAGATGATTGTATTAAGTAAGTTTTCTGTTGTTCATGATTGTTAGCTCAAAAAAAAAAAAAAAAGGTTTTTTTTTTGGTCAGGCTTTAAATTGTTGAACTTTTTTTTTTATTATTATTCATTCATATTTAGTACAGATTGGTTTCTCTGACTGAATACATTTCAAACACAGGAATTGAATTCTGAAGAAGAGCCTGCTATAGTAAAACTAGATTAGCTAGAATATACTCTGTAGCATACTCTGTAGGACAAATTATGAGGATTTTACATATGTTAAAAGAAGTGAAATCATAAGAAACAAAACATACTTTAAAAAGAAAGAATCCTTTAAAACCTCAGAATAATATAAAATAAAGCTTTTCATTAAGAATTTAATGAATCTAGTATTTCCTGTCACAGCTAATTTCTCAGGCAGTTCATTTATTCTTTGATGTAACTTTAAAGTGTTCATAAAAGAATAGCCATGACTATAGTTACCACATAAATACTGTATCGTTGAAGTAGACCTGTGAATAGAGAAGCAAAATCTCAGCCTTTGCAGTTTATTAAAAAAAAAAAAAAAAAGCCCACTGTTTTAATGCACTTACTTCCCAAGACAGCCAAACCCACCAGAGTGACTTACTAAGGTATCTGGCGTTGATAGCCTCGTGGTGTTCAGTCCTACCAAGGATGGGAGAGTTTGGGACATCCAGTTTGAGATCATTGCCATGGTACTAAGCACAGCGCCAAGCTTCAGCAGTGGAAGGCTCATTGCTGTGGAGCTAATGAGTTTTCATAGTGACTGATTAAGATCCTGGTGCTGGGCTGGCAGCGGGAGGCGTGACTGCAGCAGCCACATCCACGGCATGAAAAGAGATCAACTTCCTTAGCTCTAATCACGCGGGAAAGCTCACAGAACCTCTTTCCCCCACCCTCTCGGGAAGTGCCCTGTTCTTCCTTTTCCTCCTTTACTGCATACTTTGCTGGATCATCACACAAAATATTCTTGATGGGGCTTCGTTGGTAATTTTTAGAGCATAAGGATAAACGGAGGAGGAAACTTGAGCTTTTCCTGCTCCACTGTAGTCAGTTACCATGAAGAGTTCACTGCCTCTGGGATTTCTATCAGGATAATCTGCTGTTCCTTATTCTTCATAAAAACAACAAAAAAACCCTCTTAATTGAGGTCTGTCACAGCACACGTTTCAAACTCCAAACTTACTGTCTACAGATTTCTCTGAGCATGGAAAAAGTGGTTTTAGACAAAACATGAAAATAAAATCTGCAAAGAATATCCAAGATCATTAGATACTGTGTAAGAAATTGTTATTTTCTTTAATATAGTAGCCTAAAATTAGCACTGTTGCTTCTTAAAAAAATTGTCAGGGATTGATAGCTACTGCCTGTGGAGGACACTGCCCTAGGCATATAACATGTGAGCAGACAGAAAAGGCAGCCTTGGAAAAAGGCTTCTGATAATGAAATTTCATAGGTTCCCAGTTTTGCTTTCATGAATGAATGCTTAGCAGCTTCACAGGCACACAGCAAACTCAGTTAAATCTATTTTCACCTTGTGCAGAGTGACAGACTAATATTGGAAGTCTATATCATGAGAGAACATTAAAAACGCACAGGACTTGGCTTCAGGGAATCTTAGGGTCTAATTCCTTGTTCTCTTTTAGTTAGTTGAGTGACTGATCAGTGAATTAAAACTCCTTAGCTTCACTTTGTTTTCCTTCAATGAGTAGAGGTTGGATTCTCTGCTCTCGAAGGCCTCGTCTAGCTTTAAAATCCAATGATCTGTTTATTAGAGTTATGTTGGTAAGTGTGTGTATTGAATTTGGGCTTATGGGTAATTTTAATATATTCTTTTTATAAATACTACAAAATTGCCCACATCCAAATCTCAGGTCCCAGATGGTATAAATCAGAGGCCTCTGTCTTATATAATATATGTGATTTAAAATAAAAATGCAGAGAGAAGACATGAAGAGAAATATGGCTGAACGAAAATTAAATGAAAAGAAATATTATAAAAAAGAAAAAAATATGTTTTGATTCCTTAGGAGAATTCTGTAATTATTTATATCTAGAAAGAAATATATATTTTCTTCAACAGTTTGGCAGAAGAAATAAAGAAAATATCTTTAATAAAATTTAAATATATATGTATATATATATATTTATAGAGGCGTGTGCCTTTATCCTTAAAAACAGCTTTAAACTGGGGTGAGTACTGAGACCCCTCAAATCTTTCTTGCATATATTACCTTGAAATCCAGGCTACGTTTTTTCCTTCAGATGATTTCAGCTGGCCCTTATTGTTTAACCACAGTGCCCATAAAACCAAATACTTCTTAGTTTTGTCTTTTTCAAAAATTGTATCATATGGTAAATTTAACGTAAAAGCACAATAGTTTATATATTAAACATAATATTAAATAAGAGTATTCATGGAAAGGACTATGAAATTTGACATTATTATTACAATATGGCAGTAACAAAACATAAAGTAGATTCACAAATCTAATTCTTTAAAAAATTACCTGGTAAAAAAAAGAGAAGAGTGTCTTTTCAAGAACTTAATTTACAAAATTGAAAACTAATATACGTGCAATTACTGGATAATTTAAGATGCAACATGTCGGATGATAATTATACTTATTAATGAACTATCAGTCAACAAAATAATAGCATCCTTAGAAGACTAATAGCATGAATGTCAGGGGAAATCGGTACTCTTATTTGCAAATTAAAGAGAAATGAAGAAAAATACAATATAATTGGAAGCCTTCTTATAATTTCCCAGAAATGCAAATACCTGCACTGAAGAACTAAAAGAAAACAACAGTGAAACTTTATGGTTTGATAATGTTTATAAACAACATAAAAGCCATAATGTGTTTTCAGAAAAACAGATTTAAAAGGCACACACTGAAAGAAAAAAAGCTTAAATTATGATAATTGTTAGTTATGGAAAATAAAACATAGCTATGATTTGTTAAGGTTAAACAGTTTGCATTTGTCTCATAATCTAGTAAATTGATTATAATTTCCATTTTATAGGTTGAGTTCTCATTTGCAGATGGGGGGAGCTGATTTTTCTATATAGATGTAACAACCTGTGTTCAGGACTAGAAACCCAGTGGTTACAGAAGCTCTATTAATACAAGCATGGTGTGAATGTTGATGGAGGAAGTAGCAAGAAATGAGCCTGGAAATACTAGCAGTTACCAACTCCCAGGGCTTCAGGGTCAACCAAAGATGTTTGGACATTATCTTGGATGTAATTCAGGAGTCTTAAGCAGGGCTCTGAAGTCATTTGTTTTGTGTCTGAGTTTATCACATTGGCATTTTTATGATTTGGGATAGGCAGATGGGGTTGTAGAAACAACAAAGCATATCAGAGGTAAGAGCATCACTTTAGGAGCATATTCTCGTAATTTGGTCAGGAAGTGATTTCCTAGAATACTGTCAGTGGAATTTAAAAGGATGGATTCCATAAAGAATTGGGGTGAAATTAATAGCACTTAGTGATTAAATAGATGTGAGAAGTCTAGGAGAGGAAGTTGCTTGGGGGAATTTCCAGGTTTGGGAATTTGGGTGGTGAATGTTGCTCATCAAGGTAGTAATACAAGTAGACGTATGACTTTAGAGAGACAGTAGATTTTATTGTTATATACTGGATGTTAGTTGCCTGTGGTAGAGAATCCCTGGATGGTGAGGTACTCACATACCACAACTCTTCAGAAAAGAGTTACATTTCATTAGACCATGCAAACTTAATGACCTCATAATATAATAATGTGTCCTACTTAGATAACAAAAATGGTTAATTTTATAATATAGTGTTAAAACTACTAAAAATTTTATTTAGACTTTAATTCAGACAATCTCTATATTTAATTACATATACATAATTTCCTATATGCTTTTCTTTAAAAATAGCAAAGTAAGCCATACGTTCCTGATCCTGTTTTCTCTTCATTTATTTCCCCTATTACTCACTATCCCTTTGCAGCATATCTTCTTGAGAGTTGTCTGTATTCACTATTTTAAATTTATCTTTCCCTAGTGAACAAAAACTTTCATTAATGGCAAGTTTTTGTTCCTACTTCTCTGCTCCACTCGATACTACTTTTATCAAGGCTATGGATAATACCACATTGCTAGATCCAGCAGTCAGTTCTTAGTTCTCAACTTTCTTGACCTATGAATAGCATTCGTCAGTTACTTTCTCCTCCTTGAAATATTTTTTTTCATTTTTTTATTATTAGATTATAAATGCCTTATAATGTTGTTAGTTTCTGCTATACAACAAATCAGCTGTACGTATACATATATCCCCTCTGTTTAGCCTCCCTCCCACGCTCCCACCGCATCCCACTACTTGAAGGATACCACATTCACCTAGTTTTCCTTCTACTTTCTGACAGCTCTTTCTCAGTCACATTTGTTGATGCTTCTTCATCTATATGCTAATGACTCCCAAATTCATTTCTTCCTCACAAACCTCTCCTATCAATTCAGACCTGTATATCCAATTATCTACTTGACATCTCCACTTGGATGGTTAATAGACATCTTAAATTGAACATGTTAAAAAAAATGAGCTTCTGATATGCCTTTCTGCTCTCTAGTGAACAAAACAAAAGAAATAAACCAAACAATTATATACATGCAATCATTCCTAAATTCTTCTTTATTTCAGCTCCATCGTTGAAAAGTTAGATTTCAACCTTAACTTTTTATTTTATTTTTCACATCTTATCAGTTTCAACAGCATATCTTTTCATCTCTACTTTCAAAATATACCCAACATTCACTGTTTCACATCACACTCACTGCTACCAGGCTGCTCCAAGTCATCATCATCTTTTCATCTGTTACAAGAGCCACCAGTTATTGACCTTGTACCATTTCAGTCCTTTTGTAATCCCCAGGAATGATGCTAAAGCTGAAACTCCAGTACTTTGGCCACCTCATGCGAAGAGTTGACTCATTGGAAAAGACTCTGATGCTGGGAGGGACTGGGGGCAGGAGGAGAAGGGGACGACAGAGGATGAGATGGCTGGATGGCATCACTGACTCGATGGACGTGAGTCTCAGTGAACTCCAGGAGTTGGTGATGGAGAGGGAGGCCTGGCGTGCTGCGATTCATGGGGTCGAGAAGAGTCGGACACGACTGAGTGACTGATCTGATTTGAATCAAAGTGATTCTGTTAAGTTACAAGTCAGATTATATTATTCTTCTACTTTAAGTTATTTACTAGATTCCTATTGCACCCTGGCTAAAGCAAAAATGTTTAGCATGATCGTAAGGGTCTGCATAATCTGCTTTCTCTTACTTCTCTAATCTCATTTCTTATAACCCTTCCCTTCATTCTCTTCAATGGAGTCACTCTCGTTCTTCAGGGATGCAAGATAATTTTCTACCTCAGGGCTTTTGGAATTGCTCTTCTCTGGCGGAATTCCAGTTTCTCAAATGTCTTCTCACTTCCTTTCTGTTTTAATTCAAAGATCACTTTCTTATAAAATCTTTGCTGACTATGCTGTCTCAGATTGCTACACTTTTCATCTAATCATTTCATGTTATCCTTTGCTGATTTGTACTTTTTTTTTTTTCCCATAGAATTTACCACAGGTTAAGATCCTATATAATTATTCATCTTGTTTTTTACTTGGTTTCTCCCCTAGAAATAAAGCTTCAGGAAAGCAGGAATGTTGCCTATTTTGTTCACTGGGGTATTTTCTATGCCTAGGAGAGTGCCTAGTACATGGCAGTACATGCCTAGTAAATGTGTGCACAAATTAATATACTACTGTTTTGTCCTTGAATTTCCCTCATGTTAAAAGGAGACCCTTTTAAATGCAAAAATTGAAATAAAGCACCGCTCTATTTTTTGCAAAATAAGCCAGAGTAATATTATTGCATTTTGCATGTGTGTGTTTGTGTCTGCATAATGAACATATACCTGAGTATAAAGATAGTTTATACTTAAAAGTTAAGAACGTTTGTTCCTTCCAAAATTGAGATTTAGAATGCAAGCACTTCTGGTGTAAGCCAACAAGTCCTGTCTCTAACTCGTATTCTGACTTCTCCTGATACGCCTCAAGTCACTGGAACCCTAAATAAATATGAAAGCAGTCTTCTTTCCCTTTTGCCTTTGGCTAATGAAGTTTGTCTCTGATAACACAGGGTGAGATGGAAGAGACTGTAGGCTATGGAAAGGATGGGTTTAAATAAAATGAATTGGAGAAGATGGAGATCTGAGTGTCCATTCACTTGACTTCCTTTCATTTGTCCCTTGGCAATCAATTAGGGACTACTTGTGGCTCCTGGAATTCAGTGCTTTGCCATTCTTGCCTTGAGGTTTCAGTGTTGTCTTAAAACTGTTCACTGAGAAAGAATGAATTGAGTGAAAAACATTAGCAAAGTTCTCTAAAGGAGGGATTTCTGTCTTCTTATCTTTGCCTTCATCTGTGAAGCTGACTGATGCTGTATAAGCCCGGGGGATCCTCTGTTGGCAGCTGTTGTTGCTACTTCAAAGGAGAAAAAAATGGATGTGTGGGGGAGGAATATATTCAGGGCAAACATGGTTTTTTCCTCTTTCTACTCAAAATTGAAGAAGTGAGAAAATATAAATCTAGGATTGAGCTAGATGGAAGGAGGATACAAAGTGGTACAAAGAGAGCCCCTCAGACTATAAGGCAAAAGACTTAAATTCTGCATCATCTTCCTCATTGCCTTGCTCCAGGTTGTTCTACTGGGAAATTAAGAAATTAAACTGAATTTCCTGTATAGTCCATTCCATGATACAGTGCCATATTTAAGAGCCCAGGTTTGATCTTTGCAGTCACACAGGCCCTTCCTTACTTTCTGCTTTGACGCTACTAGACTAGATGGCTAGCTGTGTGACTGTCCAGACCCTGGGTATAAATTGGGGATAATAAGAGAATCTGATTCCTTAGGAATTTGTGGGGATGAAATAATCATCTGCATATATAACCCTTATCACAAGACCTGGAAAACAAGGGGTGCACAATCAGTATTTGTCATCATTATTCTAGTGCAAAAGATGTTTATCTTTTCCCCACAGTTATAGAAGAAAGAATAGAGACAGAAATTGTTAGCAATGAGGAAGTGAAGATCACCAAACTTTGTATAAATTACTGATAGAAAGGTTTAGATTTAAGAGTTTTAAAAGTGGAAAATATTCTTAATTCTAATATGATTGATTCAAAGGGAATGACTGCTCACAATATCCTAGAAAGGATTTAAAACATATACATCCCATAGGCCAGCTTTGAGGAGCTTCTTATTTAAGCCTGTCTGCCTGGCACTGTTCTTAGAACTTCATTTGTATGAATTCATTTAGTTCTCACATGACCTCTATGAGGTTGGTATTGGTACTATAACCAGTTTGTAGATGAGGAACTGAGATACTGTAAGGTTAAGTAAGCTAGGACTTCCCTGGTGGCTCAGATGGTAAAAGTGTCTGTTTACAATGCGGGAGACTCGGGTTCGATCCCTGTGTTGGAAGATCCCCTGGAGAAGGAAATGGCAACCCACTCAAGTACTCTTGCCTGGAAAATCCCATGGACAGAGGAGCCTGGTAGGCTACAGTCCATGGGGTTGCAAAGAGTCAGACACGACTGAGTAACTTCACTGACTTCACTAAGTAAGCTAGCTGAGGTCACACAGCTAATTAAGGGTAAGTGTAGTATTTGAACCCCAGCTGTCATGTTCTAAGTATGCTCTTAAGTGTTATGCACACACACATACAATAACAGTATTAAAGCAACTACTAATTTCAAACTTTATCTTTTTTAAAAAATTGGGATTATTTGGGGGAAGCATTGCAGTGAAGTCATTGCATGATCTCAGTAAATGAATACTTAAAGCTGAACATAAAAATTAAAAGTAACATATTTTCACTTATTGAGTTCATCTTTGAATGTGACAGAGCAAGGCTGTCATCAGGGAGACACTGACTCTCAGGTAAGTGTTCACTCCCTGCTTCATTTTCTTTGGAATCTATTTTCAGATTTTTCTAACTCACCCAGCTTATAAGGGCAAACTGAAGTGTCAGATTATTGCCAAGATCTTTTCTGGAAGAAATTGTTTAGGAAGAGAAATCCCAAAAGAGGTTGGAAAATTGCCTGGTGATCAGAAAGAAGACTATCCCAGTGGTAACATGAAAGAATAAAATTGAATCTTGAGACGTGCAATTTTCTATAAGGTTGTAAGTTGTTTCTTAAAGCATATCTCCCTCTTGACATTTGAAATGTTTAGCTGGAACTAAAATTCTGGTAGTAGTAAATAACTCTGAACCTCAGAGTATAAGAGAAGATTACATTTGTAGACTGCTTTTTAGCAAATTCACAGAAATAGCAGGAGCTCTGGAGAGTTAGTGTATATGTAGCAGCATTAGCTACTTATTTGTCAGCATTGTCCCCTCCTCAGTATGTGTAGTCAAGGTTGTTCCGTAATTTTTCAAGAAAGATCCAGCAGACAAACATAGTTAAACATAAATGTTTAAAGATCTGAACTTGAAACATCAGGCAAGCTTTGTCACTGAAAGTGTCATAAGAGTTATGTAGTTCTATGAAAGGCGGTCAGTAAAACAGTTAAGGCCAGGTCGTTAAAATAAATATCACATAAATGATGCTGCACAAACTCATTACCTCATTCCCTTGTCCTTTTCTGTGTCAACACATTTAAGAACTACTGGCCTTGTAGAAACAGTTTTAGGAGGGCATAAGTAACTTAACTTAGAAATAGTTGCCTTTGTGAATACTCATCTAAAAGGAGTCCAGTGACATATGTATGAACTTGACAATGGATAAGAAAAGGAAAACAGTGTTGATAGAGGTTGTCTCTTGTTATTGAAATCAAATACTTTTTTCTGCTTCTTAATTTTTTTTTATTCTCTCTGTATTTCCCAGATTAATTATGTATTATTTTCTGATAATAAATTATTGATAATGAATTTCTGATAATAAATTGTTGTTAGAAAAACAAGCAGAAGTATGTCATTATCTTGTCATTGACTTTTAAAGACACTAATCTACTAAACATTTATTAGATATTCAATATATTCCTTGGTCCAGAAAGAGTACTATACTGAAAAATGCAAGATTGATTGGGTACAGCGTCATCTTTTGGGTAATTTACCAATCTGGGAATGTAACAGAGTATAAACAAACATGCACACATGAGCTAAATGGTTCCGATCTTATAGACGTACTGGAGGAGTAAAAGAAAAGGAGACGGTACCTCATAGTGAAATGGCCAGGAAAAATATAGTGCTTGAACTGGTTTTAAAAGTTTAGCTCTAATTTTCTGAATTTTTCACTCCAGGAAATGGACAGTGTCATTTACTATGGACCCCAAAATAAAATTTAAGTCACAGGAATTTTGTTTTATGCTTCAAAAAGTAGAGAATTATATTCTTCAGCCCTTCCTTTGTTAATATTCACCATTTGTGCTAGTACTTTACATTTTTACTTCTCTTCCAATTTTAAACCCATTATATTTACTTAAACCATAACAATATAGGGCTACTGAGTGAAAAAGAGACTAGAAAAAGTGAACATTATTGTGAAAACAGCATTTTCTCTGAGAAGGAGGTGATGCGATAGAAATATCAAAACTCTTAAAGGACATTGAATTATCAAGAAAACTGTATTTAAAATTACATGTCAATCAGCAGTAAGTTTGAATTCTAATATTTATACATAATCTGAGTCATAAAGCATATGGCTGAAAATTTAATTCTAGTGTAGAGGCTTCTTGTCAAGTGTCTGCTAAAAGATATGAAGACACAGTATAGCGTGAAGAGTGTTGAGATATTGCCATTATTGAAAGCAGATCATCTTTGCATTGTATTCTCTTTCCCCCTCCCCCCTCCCTGCTTTCCCTTCTCCCTTTTTTCTCTCCCTTCTTTTCATCTTCCACTCTCCTGTGATTCTGACGTGTTCCCTAGGCTGTATGGCTACAATTTAAGCACAGATAATTCTAGTATTTTACATTTCCAATTTGGAAGTTTTATGTTTTACCTCTCTACTCATTCAACGCTATTTAAGAAAAAACAAAATAAAAGTTCCTTTTTCTGAACATTCATGCATGCTAATGCTATAGTTGACCTCCTACTGTGGTCCTTAAAGTTTTCAAGAAGTTATTGAATTTAAAGCTGGAGATTGTTCATAACTTCTGTTCAAAATGTATGTCATTCATGTGCACATCATTAATAGCTTTTTCTTCTAAGAGTGATTCAGAAACATGCCCATGATAAAATATGTCCTTTCTTATATAGTTTACCTTTCAATAATATATAACATCTATCAAAATACATGTATAAGTTAGTATTTTCTATAAAACCTCCATTTAGAATTATTTGAGAAGCAGTGTTTATTGCATGGTGAATTACTTATGCATTCAACAGGGATTTATTGATCAGCCTCTCTATGTGTGTGCGTGTTAAGTCACTTCAGTCATGTCTAAGCCTGTGTGACTCTATGGACTGTCGCCTGCCAGGCTCCTCTGTCCATGGAATTCTCTAGACAAGAATTCTGGAGTGGGTTGCTATTTGCTTCTCCATGAAATAGAGTATTGAAGAAAAAGTGCTGAGGAATCACCTAGAACAGGGATAAATATTAAGGTACATATGAATCACTGGGGGGTGGGGATATTGTTAAAATGTAAATACATTCTATTTCAGGTGCTGAGAGCAGGGCCTGAGGTTCTACATTTTTAACAAGCTCCCAGGTAACCAGAAGTGGCTGATCTACAGACCACTTTGGTAGATGGGGCCACGGAAGCCACCCAGAGACAAGAGAACTAAGTGAAGAGCTGATGTTTGTGGACACATTCTGTGTCCAACAAAGGAGGTACAACCAAGGAAGGAAAAAAAGGTCAAGCTCTGCAAGAGAGGGGAGTGAGGATTCCCAAACAAAAATTTCGTACTGAAAAAAAATGTTCCCACCGTCCAGAGAGTTGTTAGCAGAAAGCAGACATTTACATTTAATACATTTGAAATGGGTCCTAAAATTTCTTAAAAGTAAAGTTCTAGTTAGAATTTTATCTTGAAAAAGAAAGGGGAACACAAAATAAAGTATCTTAAAATTGTGGGGATATATTAGCATAGATAAGAATAGATGAATAATATGTGTGTATGAGATTATTATTTTTTTAAATCTTATCATTTGGTTTCATAGCACAATCATAAAGAGATTTGTTTTTGCAAAACTCTTCAAGAAATTCCCTAACTTTTTCAGAACCTCTCTTGTTCCTTTGACATGCAAATCATTGTCTCTTAAAGAGCTCATTCCGTAATTTCTCTCTTCAATTGTTAAAAGATATAAATTTGCCAGTTACTGTTTAATAATTCCTATGTATTTTATCAGGGCAGTTCTCTCATAACACTTCCACCACTGCATGAAATTATGTATTTTGGATGATTTTGACTAACTTCTCTTATATTTGCATTGAATAGCATTGGATACTTGCCAACCTAAAAATCAGTTGCTCTTGATGGATGCTATCATTAAGGAGTAAGGGATATTTTAGTAGGATTTGAGGGGTTTCATTTTAAAAGTGTCCATAATTATTAAATATTTGCATTTTGATGGTTGTTGCTGTCTTATACAGCTTCACAATGGCAGGACTTGGGTGACATGAACTCAGGGTTGACTAGACACTTAGCATAGGCAGTTACCCATGTACTCTGATACTGGGATGAGTGGAATAAAAGAGGATGATGTTTTCACATAATTCACTCATTTTAGGGAAATAGTGGGGCTTCCCTCACAGCTCAGTTGTTAAAAATTTGCCTGCAATGTGGGAGACCTGGGTTTAATCCCTGAGCTGGGAAGATTCCTTGGAGGAAGACATGGTAACCCACTCCAGTATTCTTGCCTGGAGAATCCCCATGAACAGTGGAGCCTAGCAGGCTATGTCCCTGGAGTTGCAGAGTCAGACATGACTGAGCAACTAAGCACAGTACAGTCTATTAACTATATCTAGAAAGTTGATGCATTGTGTTTCAGCAGTTATGAAAGCTGAAATGTGTACATTTGATTTGGTTATATTCTCGTCCAACCAGGGAGGAAATAATCAGGGGATATGTGGAGTTCTGGGTACTGCCTTAAGTTACCAGTGTTAGAGTCTCACTGAAGTCTCCAGGTATCCCCCAAACCCCAGGAACATACTGGGCCCACAGAAGGTTCAAGCTAAAGGAAAAACCTGAAAAGTTGCTAATTGGCAGCTGCACAAAAATGAAACTACCCACGTGATGAGGATTGGCAGGTGGGGATACCTGGATTCTAATCCTAGTTCTTCATTTAAATTTAGCAGTCTGGCATACCTGAGTCACCTTTTCAGCTCCAACATCCTCTGACTCTGTGTACATAGTATTAAAAGCATGGGTTTTGAAATTGTATAGACCTGGGTTGGAATCCCAGTTCTGTCACTTACTATGTGATCCTGAGTACTTTCTGAAACTCATTCTACTGATCTTAAAATTAAGGATTTTAATAACTACTGATAGAACCCATCTGATAAAGAACATTCAGGCCATGTATATAGTCCAACAGAGTTAGGCCTATTAACTTGTCATATCACGAGAGGTGCCACACCAGGGTAACCATGGAGCATCTCACCACGTAAAGGAAGGAACAGGGTTTAAAATAGGACTTGAGGGAAGGATAGAGTTTACATAGCATTTAAATAGAGCAGAATTTTGATAATGCTAAAAAAAGAGCAAGGCTCTGATGTAAAGCACTGAACATGAAGACTGAGTTGAGAAGTGGACTCTGGATTCTGTTTCCTTGGAAACTACAAAGTTAGGATGAATGCTAAACATGGTGTCCCAAAAAACCTTATCTAAGTTTTGTACCTGGGTTGGAAATTGAGGCTGCTTCTCAGTGTCAGAGTCGCTCAGATCCTCTAGGCAAGAGTGGACTGTTCCGTTTTTACCGATCTGATTTCAAACAGCTAAGTTTCTCGTAGTCTGTGGTTTCAGCAATCCAAGTATCCTGACACTACCTCCTCCAGGGAAGTAACAAAAGCTGTTTTTAGAGGTTGACTCATGAGCCTGTATTGGAGTGTGTTGTCATGCCCTTCTCCAGGGGATCTTTCCAACCCAGGGATTGGACCGGGGTCTCTTAAGTCTCTTGTACTGGCAGGCAGGTTCTTTATCACTAATCCACCTGGGGAACCCTACTAATAAAATTAGACAATGCGTTTGAAGTGCTAGGCACAGCTCCTGTCCTCTAAGCAATTATTACAGTTAGTAGTAGTAGTACGATTGTTTAGCTCTCCTTTCACACATAACCTTTCCGTAATAAAATTGGTTGTTGATTTTAAAGTGCCCAGTCTTTCATCACTAGAACACAACTTTGAAAGCCTAATCAGTCAACAAAGGGATGGAGTCCACTGTGACCTTATGAGCCCAGTGCCTTGAACAGACGTCTGGATGCAGTATCGTCACTCATTGCCCTTGAAAATACAGATTTCCTGCCCAGGCTTGATCAGAAATACTCCTCAAGGGGCTTGGAATGGGACATGTATTTGTACTTTTCAAAAATTCCTGGTGTTGATGCCCAGCCAAAATTTCAGAAACATCCATATAAGCAAATAAGCCCAGGGAAGCATCATCACAGTCCGTACATTATCCCCAAATGGTTAAGAGTAAAGATTTAAAATGTCAAAGGTATGGCTTAAAGGTCATCTAGTCCAGATTTCACTCAATACTGAAATGTACTTTGCAACATCCCTGATACTAGCATTTTTCATCCAAGATACTTTCAGTGTTGGTAAAATCAATCTTACACAACTAGCTACTTTGATATTAGATATGTCCTACTATGAGTAAGACCTCGTTGCCATTCATATTCCATTGACCATTTTGGTTCTGCCTTGTGTTATACCAACTGAGAGGTCTACTTCTTTCTGTTATGATATGGCCCTTTAAAATAACAAACTCCCTAACCTTGCCTTTTTTCAAGTCGAATATGCCCAGACTTTTTGGCTCTTCCTCTAATGATATGCTTGTAAGGCTTTTACCTTCCTGTTATTCTTATTTGGACACACTCTCGTTGGTTAATATTACTATGCTCAGAACAGAATGAAACTCTCTGAAATATGCCAGGTTTGTCTGATGATCCTAGATCAGAGAAGAATAAAAAGGCTTATTCATACATGTTTTTCTTTTGCAGGATTAATGAAATTTACTGTAATTTAAATATATTATCCTTCCCTTAATGAATTTTTATTATAACTGACTTAAAATGTTTTCCACTCTAACAACTGATGTTTATTAAAGTCAAATCCAGTTTGAGAGAACATGGAAAATTTGCACGTATGATAATCTATATCTCAGTGGTGAATGAAATTAAAATTTTCTCATCAGTCCACAGGATGATTTAAGAAACATTGTATTTTTAAAATTCCTTAAGCAGTCGCTATGCTCAGATTTCCCAAATAGCTGATCTGCCGAGAATTTGAGAGTCTTACATTCTGGATCTCCAGGCATCTTGCTGATTGAGAAGTGGGCTGCAACTCAGTGGAGAAAACAGCTTAGAGGCTACCAGTGCTTTTTCTGTTTTATGGCTTTGAACTCTAAAATTCAATACTCTTCCTCTTTTCCTTACCCATTTAGCAAACTCAAATGTATTGGATTAGCTGACATATAGTTGGTTAATTCAGGGAAGATGTCAATATAATGTGTATTTAGATTGGTTCATATGTATTTTTTCCAAATTATTAGCATCTTGCACCAAAAGTAACAGAAGCAAAGTACAGTAGCACAGCTGAACACAGCAAGCTGAAGTTATGTGCTTCTTTATACATTGTCCAATGTCATTTTTCCTCCCTTGAGGGGGACATGCACTTTGTCCTTTAGCTGAGTACTCCCAGATTGTGCCTTTTGCTCTTTATAGCTCAGTTGACTCAATAGGTCCTTACCTCCCTTTCCATCAAGTTGTCTTCAAATTTTCTTGAAAGTTAAAATCCTATATTCGCTGAAATATTTCCTTACTTATTAGAAACTATATATGTTTAACCATTTTAGTATGCTAGCACAGTCATTTTTTTGTTAGTTCTCTAATCAGATCATATAGATGTGAGTGGTTTGACATAACCAATTATCTTGTAACCCTTCTTGTTTTTAATGCATGATTTTGGAAACATGATATTTTTCATCAGGTGTTTATTTTGCATTTTATTTGCAGAGTACTTAGGACTTTCCTAGCCAGGATTGGTTGAGGGATAGTGTGGTTTGAGGGGTTTTGTGGGGCTGGGATCCTCTAACCCTCAGCCAGCTCAGTACCTGTGCTTCTTCTAACTCAAGTGTTTGGGGTCACCCTCAACATCAGTGCCAATATGCCTCACTAAATGTGAACATCTAATGGCTGAATAGATGACACTTTTCTCTGTCAGGAATTGTCAGCCACCTCAGTACCACCACATGAAGAGGCTGGCCCATAAAAACAGATGCTCAGGATTCCTACATTTTTGCCCCATGGTGATATAGCCACTATCCCATTCCATTTGGCATTATCCAATATGATTTTGCTTTATCTTTATTCCTTGGCTTTAATTTCTTGCCTCAGACCCCAGAGTTGATAAGTATCTCTTTCCCCTCCACATATGGAATTCACTTTTGCTTTCCTCAGGTGTCTGTACCACACAAACTTTATTTCTGTGTGGTTTCTTGTTTATTCTGTCTTTTCTATTATGTTTCTAAGCACAGTGGATCCTTCTCAACCAGGCAGATTTTTCAGTAGTATCTCTGGTTAGAACAGCCTTGGCCAGTCCTTAAGAGGAAGTTGATTTAGACAGACTCTGTCATGGGAGCACATAATGACATTTTTGATCCTGAGGGCTTACTTTCAAAGACACTATTACTTTCCAATAAGGCTGTGCCTTTTCAATCTTTATATCTACAAAAGCAATCTATTTATTAGCACAAGACCAGAGTGGAATTCAATTTATGCTGCAGACCTCTATGCCTTTCGTTCTTCTTTTATAATGTTTTTTTAATGTTATTTTATATTCTGGTAGATTGTTCAAGTATATTGACAATTTTATACATGGGGAAGGATATTAGTGTAGATGGTAAAGGCATATTAATTTTTCCAGGTCAGTGGCAGGTCATTCAGGAATATTTTGTGCCATATAAGAATGTCCTATTCTAAAATCATTAGTCTTTATCCTCGCATATCTAATACCCCCATAAAGTCACAGCCTGGACAAATCCTGGGAGACACTGGCTGTGGTGCCCTCAGCCTAGGACTGGTAATGTTCACATGGACTCAGAGTTGGTGAGCTCAAGGACTACTAGGTCAAAACATGAAACTCTTAAACATTTAACTTCACCAGATGTTCCTTTAAGAAAAGAAAAAGAAAGGTTTTTATTAAGGTCCCTAAGAATTCACACAACATTTTTTGTTGGTTGAATGTTTATATATTTGGTCAGAATCTTTCTCAGAGAAAGGTAATCCAGTGATTTATCATTATATGTAACAAAGCTGCTTGCATTTATAATAGCACCAAAAAACGAAAACAGCCATTATGTTTAACAAACTGAAAAAAATCTATCAGTATGTAGAGCACTAATGACCATTCATTTCTATATTTAAACATAGCCAGATGAAACAACTTGTCTCTAATTCCCAGAAAATTGTTTTACCAGCCAAGTATATTTAAGGAAACGCCATTTATGTTTGGTAAATATAAACTAATAAACTACAATTATTTCTACTTTAAAAATGTCATCGCTATTTTGGAAGTAGAAGCTCAGTATTTTGTCTCGGTCAATAGAATCATTGATTCTGATTAAAATGTATTTTTGTGCTTGATTTAAATTGAATAAAGCTTCTTTAACTATATCTATATTATTTCTTTTACCAAAATTAAATGCTTTCAATATCATTGCTCAAATACTGTAATTTCATGTTGAATCTATAGATCATAAAATTTGAAAATACATAATGCCACCTCTGAGTTTACAGTGATTAGTGCCTTAATTTAAATGCTTGGCTTCATAATATCATAAGTACTTTGTTAAATGTTATAGTATATTAGGAATGCAATCTCTGTTTTAAAATCCGGTTAGTGTTCATTTTAAAAATAGCTATAAAAGAATATGGGAAATTGAAGAGCATTTATTGGTACTTAATGTAAGCTCAGTAAATTATCCAAATAAGCATTCATCTCCATATTAATGATTTTACATATGCATTCTCCATAAAACTTTGTAAGTTAGGTAATCATTGAACTGCAACAGGTAATGATCATTTACTAAAATATTTGAAATAGTTTTTTTAAATAAATAATAAGTATTCAAAGTAATCTTTTAAATAAACAATAAGTGTAGCACAGTACTGGAATATGGTTTCACTAATTTTAGGTTTTATATGTGTCAGTGATTTAAAATATTTATTTGTTTTGACTGTTTGTTGTGCCTGAGAGAAACCAAGTAAAAATATTACATTCTGATGATGTTAGAGGACAGTGCCATTCTCTAAAATTCAAACACTTGGCTCTTTGCTTACACAGTGGTGACTTACTGGTTTGCCTTTTGTGTAGTCTTGGGACAGCAATGTGTTTCTAGGCCCCTAGAAGTGGCTCTAGTGGTAAGTGCCTGCCTGCCAATGCAGGAAATGTAAGAGATGTGGGTTTGATCCCTGGGTCGTGAAGATCCCCTGGGGAGGAGCATGGCAACTTTCTCCAGTATTCTTGCCTGGTGAATTCCACGGACAGAGGACCCTGGTGGGCTACAGTCCTTAGAGTTGCACAGAGTCTGGCACAACTGAAACAACTTGTCTCACACACACGCACTACCCGTTGTATTACAAGTACTATACAACAGGCTTTTGTGGTTGCTTTGTATTGTTAAACCTATTTTGATCATGAACAACTGGAAGTCCAGAGAGTTTAAAAGCATTTGTCATATAGCAAGGTGGCAGAAAAAAAAAAAAATTGAAGCATCTGATTCTTCAAATCTGGAAATTATAGTTACCGGTAGTTTTAGTCTTTGTGATCCTCTACAACTAGGACACTTTTGCTGTCATAACTTGAGCACTAATCTAAAAATGATAGACTGCCATAGCACTGTATATAGCAATGTTCTTAAAATCCAGGAAGGATTGTTACACCTTGGCGGTTATACAGTGTTTATCAAGAGGATGTGGACTACAGTGTTATTCCTCTGCCTGGTTGTTTCATGTTAGGCAGTATTCTGCTCCTTGAAGAAGAATGAGGTTCATAATTATTTATCCCACCATGTCAAAATAACTCAGTGATAAAGAGCTTGTTCCCTAGATTTAGCCAGAACTGACTGTGAATTCTGGTTCTGTTACCTTAACAATTCTGTAAGGAAGTTATTTAACTTATAGATACTTCAGTTACCTTATCTTTATATTAGGAATAAATACTACTACTTAACTGATAAAGTTATTGTGAGGATAACCATGGAATAATTGACCATCTAAAATGCTTAGTATAGTGTCTAAACTATATTAATATTAAAAATATTAGCTATTGCCTATATTGACTTCCAAGAAATACCATGTAGTCAGTAAATAATTGTGAATTTTACTTGTCAATTAAAAAATCAATTTCTTTATCATCCCCACATAATGTGCATATTATCTCTTTGTACTTGGACATTTAAAAGATCTCTGAGATGTCATTAGCTTAAGAGATGTTGCTCACCGTTTTAAAAACCGTCTATAATTCACCAGTAACATTGTGCAAACTTTTGCCCCTAACAATCTTCCCTGACACACGGTTTCAGCCACACTGCACAACAGTGACCTCATTGCCCTCATTGGTATCACTGAGACTAGTAAATGTGAAATTATCCATACTTGAATTGGCTGCAGATAACACAGGCCTCATCATACAAGCATGGGATTTACAGTTTTTTCATAAAGTATATGTAGTCCCTGCCTGGCTTTCCAATTGCTTATTCTACTCTGTCCTCATAAGTCACAGTATAAGACATCCCAATAACTAAGTTTCTGGTTCCTCTGTGCCCTTGGATACTATTTCTTTCTTCTAGAATATTAAAGGGTTTCTTATCCATAAAAATTTAACTCAAAATTAGTTTTCTCTCTGAAGGTTTTCTCAGCTCCTGCCTTTCAGCTAACTTAGGGGAAATCAGAGAGGTGTTTTCTTACAGTGGTTTCCAGTGGAGATAGAAGTAGAGTCAGAATTATAGGGATTTAAAAAATATTTGTATGTTAGGGACTCTACCGAATGTTGTGGGGAGCACTGGAATGTATGATATAAATTTTTTCCCCACATATTTCTAAAGCATCCACTACTTCTTTCTGTCACCCCATAGAGAAGCACTGAGTCTTGATTCTGTGGCTCTTATACTACCTAGTTAAGGTGTCAGTCAGCTAGTTCAGTTACTCAGTCATGTCCAACTCTTTGAGACCCCATGGACTGCAGCACGCCAGGCTTCCCTGGCATAAGTGTAATACTTCTGTGAATCCCCTCATGACTAACAATTTCATTAATTAGAATTATTTCTGAGCTCATACTGCTTGGTGAAATCAATTTAAAGAAATTGGTTTATGAAACAAAGTAATTAAATCTAGTAGTAATGAAGGAAAGTGAAATGACTCTGTATACAACAGAATTTTTAGATAGATAATCTCCCTTATACTGAAAGGGAAAGTACTGAGATGTCAGTTGGTGAGCAATCTGGAAAAGTACTTAAAATACATATTGATTAAGGGTAAGTGAAACAAATCTGTGTGATATTGTAATGGTGGATGCATGTCCTTATACATTTGTCAAAACCCATAGAATGAACAATACAAATAGTGATTCATAATGTACACTGTGAGTGAAAGTTGCTTAGTCTGTCCGACTCTTTGCGACCCCATGGACTATATAGTCCATGGAATTCTCTGGGCCAGAATACTGGAGGGGGTAGCCTTTTCCTTCTCCGGGGGATCTTCCCAACCCAGGGATTGAACCCAGGTCTCTCGCAATACAGGTGGATTCTTTACCAGCTGAGCCACAAGGGAAGCTCAACGTACACTGTGGACATTAGTTAATAGCAATGTGTTAATATTAGTTTGTAAGTTCTAACAAAGGTACCACATTGTATTAGTTTGAGCTGCTGCTGCTACTGCTGCTGCTAAGTTGCTTCAGTCGTGTCCGACTCTGTGTGACCCCATAGACGGCAGCCTACCAGGCTCCTCCGTCCTTGGGATTCTCCAGGCAAGAACGCTGGAGTGGGTTGCCATTTCCTTCTCCAATGCATGAAAGTGAAAAGTGAAAGTGAAGTCGCTCAGTCATGTCTGACTCTTCGCGACCCCATGGACTGCAGCCTACCAGGCTCCTCCGTCCATGGGAGTTTCCAGGCAAGAGTACTGGAGTGGGGTGCCATTGCCCTCTCCATAGTTTGAGCTACTGTAACAAAATACTGGGTGTCTTGGTGTCAGAGGCTTATCTTCTCACAGCTCTGGAGGCCGTAAGTCAGAGATCAGGGTACCAGCATAGCAGGTCCTGGCAAGATCTCTCCTGACTTGCAGATGACTGCCTTTACATTGAGTCCTAACATGGCAGTGAAAGTTCTGATCTCTTCTGAGGGCACGAATGCCATCATGAGAGGCCCACCCCTCATGATTTCATCTAAACCTGCTTATCTCCCAAAGCCTGAATTTCAAAATACCATCACATTGAAGTTTAGGGATTCGATATGAAATTCAAGTGGCATACAATACAGTTCATTGCATGCATTAATGCAAAATATTAATAATAAAGGAAATTGTGCAGATATCTGCACCAGGAAGTTGTATTTGGTAGACTGTACTTTCTACTCAATTTTTCTGTAAACCTAAAACTATTCTAAAAATGAATTTTATTCATCTAAAATTTTGAAGTACATATTCTGGGACACAGGAAGATTTAAATGAGCAAATGTAAATTGCATACAGGAAGTGGCAATTCAATATACTGAATATTGACCTTCCCAGATGGAGCTAGTGGTAAAGAACCCACATACCGATCAAGGCAGGAGGCCTAAGAGATGTAGGTTTAATCCCTAGGTAGGGAAGATCCCCTGGAGGAGGGCATGGCAACCCACTTCAGTATGTCCTGGAGAATCCCATGGACAGAGGAGCCTGTTAGGTTGCAGTCCATGGGGTCACAAAGAGTTAGAACAACTGAAGCGACTTAGCACATACTGAATGTTATAAAACAGTATTATTTCAGATATGCTGTTTTTCTGTCATTAGACTATTTGCCCCATTTTGAAGCTATAACAAGATCCCCAAAAATGTTTTTATGGACGAGAATTGGAAAATATCAATTCTTATATGTAACTTCCATAATCTTGCAAAAATGGCCTTGCCAATTTTGAAATAACTACAAGAAAAGGTTTCAGTGGCATGATTTAAGTGAGTGTCACAAAGTAGACTTTAGTTGAATAACAAAGCGTTTTAATGTTTCTTGAAATTCATGTCAATGTATGGCAAAAACCACTACAATGCGGTAAAGTAATTAGCCTCCAATTAAAATAAATAAATTCATATTTGAAAAAAACAATTTGCGCAAAAATGAGGAAACAATTTACATAAACGGGTGATTTGCTCACGCTAAAGAGAATTTATCAGAACTCTCTGGTAGATTCAGTGTTGCTCTCCTAATTTATTTACTGTACTTCAGATTAAAGGATTTCAGAAGTAACACAAGGAGGTTGTAAATATTTAAAAGATGGTGGCTTAGATCAGCAATTCCTAAGGTTCTTGGTTTAAAATTTATTTTTCTCTTATACTTAAAGTGAAGATTGGGATTGTTCATGAATATTCATTTCATGAATATCTTTCCACAACTCTCTTCCTACTGCGGAAGCCACCTGCTCCGAGCAGCCTTAGAGTGCAAACCATATCAGAGAGAATTGGCGTATGCCAGAAGGCAGTGGTGCCAAGTGTTGGATGCCTTCTCAATCTCCTTCCTCCAGACAGCAATTCCAAAGACACCTGGACAGTGAGTGCTGAGAGACATGATGGCTGCTGGGTAATTTCATAATATATGCTCTAAAATGCTTTACAAACTTACATATTTTAAAGTATTTCTGTATCCTCTGGGATGAAGTCTGGCTAAAACATAAGTGTTAGTTTCAGAAATTTGGGGTAGTCAGTTAAATAGTTCTGGCTCTGTTGTTTTATTTGTATATGTTTTAAGATAAAAATGAGTTTAAGGTGGTCCATAGTGAGAAATAATTTAATGTGAATATTCTACCATGTCTGACCCTTCGCGACACTATGGACTATAGTCCGCCAGGCTTCTCTGTCCATGGGATTCTTCAGGCAAGAATACTGAAGTGGGCTACCATTTCCTTCCCCATGAGATCTTCCCAACCCAGGGATTGAACTTTTGTCTCTTATATCTGTTGCATTGCCAGGCATGTTCTTTACCACTAGCGCCACCTGGGAAGCTCCAAAAGTGAGAACAAATTTAATGTGAATATTCCAAATTGAGTAGTCATTCATCTAGTTTAAGCTTTTCTATATTTCAGTTTTTCCATTTTTTGTTCATAATAACCATTCTACCTTAATTCTATATGTCAAAAATTTTTACAGGACTGCATGGTTTGTCTAAGGGTTTCAGCATGAAAAAGTGAAACAGTAAAAGTGTTAGTCACTCAGTCTTGCCTGACCCCATTAAGTGTAGCCCACAAGGCTCCTCTGTCCATGGAATTCTCCAGGCAAGAATACTGGAGTGGGTAGCTGTTTCTTGCCTAAGGATTTCAGAATAGGCTGTAGCAAATCATTGCATCACATAATTGATGTTAAATTATCTTGTCAGAGGGAGTATCCTTTAGTAGGATGAATATGGGATGAAGTCACCATATTTGGATCCCATATCTAGTTCTGTTCACCCTTTTATGTGTGACAACAAACTGTTTTTCAACAAACTGTTCACCTGATATCTGAAACCTGACCATTGGTAAATGGATCTTTCATTGAGCTAATTTAAAGAGTGAGTGAGCTTGCATGTGATGGTTCTTTGCGAACAACAAAGTAGCATGCAAAGATTAGTTATTAAATATGCAGATAAGCACAATATTCGACAAGCAATCAGTGGCATGAGCCATGATTATTTTTCATTTGTTGATAATTTGAAGCAGTGTAGAGTTGAACCATAACCTTAAAATTTCAACCCTCCTGTTTGTTTAAGTTAAACCCATAAGAATGGCCCCATCAGAACTCTGTAGGGAAAAATGAAATCCCTCTCTTTTCATCTATTTTCCACCTAAATCCTGACAGACTTCCTGACTCTAATTAGGTTGTCTTGACCTCTACTTTGTAAGATGGAGATCAGTAGATCAGAATATTGAACATGTATATTGCTCTGGTTAAAGATGTTTAGATTTCACTGATGCCATTGTTACATTTTAAAAACCAGTTTTGCAAAGAACTGTATTTCCAAAATGGCATTAATAAATAAAAGAGCATCATCAGATGTTACCTTTGTATATTTTAATGTTTATGAGGAAGTGTTTAATAATCATTCTGAAATGTGAAAAGGAAGAAAAAATAATAAATAGGTAAAACTTTTTCTGGGCTTGTAGATTTCAGTGCTACCTTTAAAAGGAAACTATTTTTAACTAAATTCCCCCCAAAGTTGTTGTATGCATGAATAATCTTACTAAGACATGATCTTAGTTTAAGTATTTAAATTAGTTGGTTACATGGTACTTCCATACTTAGACTTTTAATGAAATACATCTTTCTTCAGATTTTATTTATACAACACAATTTTCATTAAAGCTTAGTTGTGACTTTAATATCAGCCATAAAGTCATAGGACTATTCAGATTTCCTTAGAGTTTGCTGGAAGTTTTCTCTGTTTGATAGTTAACGGCTGGTATAGGATGTGTGTGGCAGGTCACATCACTTTAGATGCAGCTCAGGACCTGAGAGGATCTCATGATCCTGCTCTGGAGGCACCATGGGATTTAAGTGACTTCATCCAGTGACCAGAGAAGCTGCAACTGAACATTAAGTCTTCCATTTCAATGAAAAAATGTTGGCCTCCTGAAATTGACAAGTCTTTGGAGAGATCCCAAAAAGTTTTATGCCTTCAGTTCAGTTCAGTCGCTCGGTTGTGTCCAGCTCTTTAGACCCATGGACTGGAGCACACCAGGCCTCCCTGTCCATCAGCAACTCATGGAGTTTACTCAAACTCATGTCCATTGAGTCGGTGATACCATCCAAATATCTCATCCTATGTCGTCCCCTTCTCCTTCTGCCCTCAATCTTTTCCAGCATCAGTCTTTTCAGATGAGTCAGCTGTTTGCATCAGGTTGCCAAAGTATTGGAATTTCAGCTTCAACATCAGTCCTTCCAATGAATATTCAGGACTGATTTTCTTTAGGATGGACTGGTTGGATCTCCTTGCAGTCCAAGGGACTCTCAAGAGTCTTCTCCAACACCACAGTTCAAAAGCATGAATTCTTCTGTGCTCAGCTTTCTTTATAGTCCAACTCTCACATCCATATCGACTACTGGAGAAACCAGAGCTTTGACTAGACAGACTTTGGTTGGCAAAGTAATGCCTGCTTTTTAATATACTGTCTAGATTGGTCATAACTTTTATTCCAAGGAGCAAGTGTCTTTTAATTTCATGGCTGCAGTCACCATCTGTAGTGATTTTGGAGCCCCCCAAAATAAAGTCTGTCACTGTTTCCATTGTTTTCCCATTTATTTGCCATGAAGTGATGGGGCCAGATGCTATGGTCTTAGTTTTCTGAATGTTGAGTTTTAAGACAAATTTTTCACTCTCCTGTTTTACTGTCATCATGAGGCTCTTTAGTTCTTCTTCACTTTCTGCCATTAAGTGTGGTGTCATCTGCCACCATAAGGGTGGTTTATGCCTTAGAATGAGACGAAGTGTAATATTACCTAGGAAGAGAGGCCTTGGCAATATTTTTAATCACACGATGATGTGGAGGACCAAATTGTTGGTTCAACGGTCATATGCTTTACTTCAGGGTATTGACTGATATGCAATGCTAGTATAGCATGCCTGAGCACACCTCTGCCTAGACTGTTCTACTGTGGATCTTGTCAATGTCAGAGGAACAGATACAGTTATCATGGAGAGCCCACAAAGCACACAGGTATTCATGGATGTTGGTCAGCCCATTAAAACATCACACTGGAAAGAACTGTCTGCCAAAAGCTGATACAACTTGTATCAACTACAATAAGGGCTAGTGGTGCCATTTGTAGCACTGAGGCTCTAACACTGAGTTGAGATTGGTGGTTTTAGGTAGCAGCAGGGGGAGAAATAATAGAGGCAAGATTCTAGTATTAACCTGGGCTCATGCCAGAAGCCATGGCCTGTGAACTACCAGCATAGTAACATCTTCTGGGTAAATCTTTTGAGTAATGGCAACAGAGTTCTAGGAAGCAAGCTTACGATGGTAGCAAAAAAGTCTACTATAGAGTTTTGGAAAACAAAAGCTGCCAGAATCCCTGAAAACTGATTCAGAATTAGCCTCTATACATATTTTTTTCTGCTTTAATCATATTTGTTGATGTATTGACCAGAAATGATTGTAAAAATTCTGAGGCATGTTGCCAAGGGAGAAAAATGTGAAAACGTGATTTGGAATGAGCTAAATTATCTTCTTAGCCTTGTGGTTCTAACAAAATTAGAAGAGAGCTATAAAACTTCGTCAGAAGATTTCATGGGATCCTGATGGACTGCGGTACCATTCTTTTTTGAAGGATTAGTGAAAACACATTTCTGTCTAAAATACAAAAGATAGGACTTTATGTTTGTCTATTAATCATTATATTTTCTTTTCAATATCAGTTTTTATGGTATTATGTGTTGCTAACTATACAACAGAGTTTGAATGGTACCTTCTGAATTTGTTCCTATTTCTTCCTATTTTTGATAGTACCTGTATTTTACAAAATGAAAAACTATTCCCTAAAAATATAACCTTCTTTCAACTCAATATTTCAGCTATTTTGCTGTATCTTAAATTATTTGTTGCTGTGCTCTGTGTCATTTCATCTTCTCTTTGTAAAAGTTTTCATTTTATTTTTATTAGATATTTTATTTATCTTTCTTGGACTTAATGAGCTGTTTTGCCTTTTGGTGCAATACATTGGATCTGATTCCAAAGTCCTTTTCTCCTATCTTTTTATCATGGCTGGAATATTACTAATTCACATAGTAAAAGGGGTTTATATAGAAACCTAGGTTTAGCTATGGATTGATTGAATTTCATTGTGATAAATGCAATTCTGAATAGCAAATAGCCACATATCTTATATTCCATGTTCAGAAAATCTTAATTTATAGAAAGCTGATACAAAGCCCATTTTGTTAATACATTTTCTAAAGTTCTCAAATATTCACAGCATCAGCAGTAGCATAAATTTGTAAGAGGTAAAACTGCTCAAATATCAAGTTTCTTCTAAATTATATTCTCATTAAAAGGAAAAATAGTCCATCCATAGTAGATGGAAAAAACTCCATTTTAGGAGATATCCTCCATACCCTATAATCTGGAATTATAAAAAGAGCAGTTGATACAAGAAACTGCAGACCTTTTACCAACAGAAATCCCATCTCTTTTTCTGTACTCTTGCCTAAATATTTAACATTATGTCTAGTTTTCTGATGAAATCATGTAGGAATTATTAACCATTTCTTCACTGATTATAACTTTAGTCAAGAGTCCCAAGAAAATTCATTCCACATAATATAATTTCCTTAGCTATATATACGGTACCTAGAAATTGAGTCATATGAAATATTTATATATAAACATATTTATTTTAAAATATTATTGTATATAAGATGCAACATTAAGATTAATAATGTTTTTGAAGAAAACTGTATTGAACAACTATTGATTGTAAAATAATCTAATTTTCAGAAATGCTATATCCAAAAATTATATATATGTAAGACTCAGCAAAAGTAGCACAATATTATTTCTACTGTTAATATTTGTGAACATATATATTTCTTTTAAGAGTAGAGGAACTCTATCAGTTCTGATATTACTATATAATCATATATTTGATTTCCGTATATATATATATATATATATGTATATGTATATAGGTTTAGGGTAACCCTAAAAAATATGCAAACCTTCAATGAAATCCCTTTCTTGTCTATGTCAGTGCTGTCTTCCAGTTCTTCAGCCCTGGCTACCTATAAAAGTCTATTGCTCTGGTACCAGGAGAGCTCTTGAAACCTGGAACACTGCTTTAGTTGCAGGGAGAACACTGATGTCAGCCTGAAGTGCTGCTGCTGTGCTAAGTCACTTCAGGTGTGGGCGACTCTGTGCAACCCCATAGACAGCAGCCCACCAGCCTCCCCCATCCCTGGGATTCTCCAGGCAAGAACACTGGAGTGGGTTGCCATTTCCTTCTCCAGTGCATGAAGTGAAAAGTGAAAGTGAAGTCACTCAGTCGTGTCCGACTGGTTGCGACCAGTCGTACCAAGAGTACTGGAGTGGGTGAAGTGCAGGAGAGGGTAAAGTATGAGAGTCCGGCTATGACCTTGACACCTGATGCATCTTTCTGCAGAAGACTGTTTTCTGGACAGCAATCTAGACCTTCTGGACAATGCTAGGTGACATTGACCAATTACAGTTAGCTGTAGTGAGGAACCTAATGAAGGTCTAATTATTCTCAACAAAGAAGGGGTGGCTATCAAGAATGGGGAAGTCCAGGAAAATAGGCAGAGATTTTATGAAGTCCAGCCTTCCATGAAGAAGTCCAGTCACCCACCTACAGCAGCACCAGTAAGGATCATCCGTATATAGATCACACTGAAGATCAGCTGCCTTTTGGTGAAAGTCTGAAAGTGAAAGTGAAGTCACTCAGTCGTGTCTGACTCTTTGCGACCCCATGGACTGTAGCCTACCAGGCTCCTCCCTCCATGGGATTCTCCAGGCAAAAGTACTGGAGTGGGTTGCCATTTCCTTCTCCAGAGGAATCTTCCCAACCCAGGGATGGAACCCAGGTCTCCTGAATTCCAGGCAGACACTTTAACCTCTGAGCCACCAGGGAAGCCCAAGGGGACGCTGTGGCTGCATAGGCTGGGAAACGAATCCGGGCCTCCCGCGTGGCAGGCGAGAATTCTAAATAATACTAATTGTGGTGACGCAAGGATGAAAGAGCAGGTAAAACCAAAGAAGATCTTGGAATGCAGGAATAGAAAAACCAGACCCTTATCGTCCTTCCCTCTCCCATGTTATAACTATTGATGGATTTCAGGTTCTCCTGAGCAGCATAACCTGTCTCCCCTCCTACCCCTTAAGAAGAAGGTGTTTGCCTTACTCTTCCCCCATCCAGGATACATGCCTCATACAATCAGCATATGGCCCAGAAGACTGTTATCCAACTCCTTGTACCCTGGGTATAAAAGTGGACTAAGGACCCCTGTTCAAATGTTGGTTCTCCCTTGAGCTGGCCTGCCATTCTAACAGCATCTTCCACTCAAATAAACTTCATTTCCCTCTCATTCTGTCTCATTTCTGGAAGTTCTTTTCCAACCTGCACACAGACTAAGACACTAATGCCTGATCTTGCCCGTTTGGATAAATAGTTCATAAATCAAGAAAATGAATTGAATACTGCTACTGCTGCTAAGTCGCTTCAGTCATGTCCGACTCTGTGAGACCCCATAGAGGGCAGTCCACCAGGCTCCCCCGTCCCTGGGATTCTCCAGGCAAGAACACTGGAGTGGGTTGCCATTTCCTTCTCCAACGCATGAAAGTGAAAAGTGAAAGTGAAGTCGCTCAGTCGTGTCCGACTCCTATCGACCCCATGGACTGCAGCCCACCAGGCTCCTCCATCCATGGGATTCTCCAGGCAAAAGTACTGGAGTAGGGTGCCATTGCCTTCTCCGAATGAATTGAATACTGACTGTTTATTAACATTTATAGCACCATCGGTGATCTAGAAGAATCTGTGTTTTCCTTGGCTTCTTCTTAAATCTTTTGATTTCTAGATTCATCTGTGGACTTTTTTGGAGCCCCAAATCTCTCTCAGTTATCTTCTGAGACCATTTTTCTTGGTCTTCCTGAAATTTCCCTCTTTACTTGTCTATCTGTTTTTTCATATTTCTCTGCCTATATGTCATTAATGTTCTTTATGTATTTTTAAAAATAATTTGAAGAAGCACATCAGTTTCCCTTAATATGTATATAGACATCAGAGACAAAAGAAGAGGATGATCCCTTGTCTAAGTTGATTTCATGTAAAAGGTATTATAAAAACTTCAATTGAATTTCTGAATGTTCAATGAGGCCTGCGGCTAACTGTAGGCTGTGAACAAGAGGGTGTGTATACAAAATGGGAAGTTATTTTCCCCTGATTTCATATAAATATGGGAAGATTTTGTGTTTATTTTACTCCCTGAGATTTTGGATGGAACACAGAAGAGAGATTAATGGAAGAGAAAAGATGAAATGTGTGAGAAAGAAAGAAAAGGAAAGCCCAAATACTTTTAAAATTAAGAATAAATAATACTCAATTTTAAGTTGATGGTTTTATAGTATTGCATCACACATTTTGGCTAAAAGATAACATACAGAAACTTGAAATTGTGGGAGGGGTGGGACTGATGGTGGGTCTGTAGAGGGGGGATGATTTTTTGCACCCATCAAAGAAATTGTTGATGCTTTACATCTGGTTTAGTACCAGGGCAAAAAAAAAAAAAAAAAAAAAAGACTGGAGAATGAAGTAGGATCAAGGGCTTGGAATGAGTTTTAGAAGAGTTTTATGGATCGTATAGTAGAGGAAGGTCCTAGCAGATAGTTGCAGTAGTGACTTTGTAGGAGTGTACTTTTTCCCTCAATGAACACGCATCCTACTATTAACATGTTTGTGTATTCCCCTACCAAATTGAATCCGAGCCATTTTCATGCAGTGAATAAAATAGTTTGCAAGTGCTGTGGAGAAGCCAACTGAGATGACTTCAGCCATCTAACTGCAGCTGCATGAGAGACCCTAATTAAAAGTGACACAGATGAAGCCCATCAACCCACAGAGCTATGACAGACCATAATAAATTGTGCCAAATATTTTGGACACTAAATTTATTAGACAGGAAATTTGGGGATAATATTTTACACAGCAGTAGATAATTGTAGCTCACTCCTTTACCAGTTTACTTATGAGATCATATTTTCTCTTTGTTGATTATTTCTAATTCATTCAGCTGACATTTATTAAATGTCATATACTATAACAGGCTCTTGATATTCTAAAGTAAATAAAATACCAGTGGATTACTCAAAGAGGAACATTTTAAATGGATATCAGTTTTGAAAGAAATATTAACATGCCTTATTAAGAATTCCATATAAAGGAAGATAGCATGAATAAAATGCTAGTTACTACTGGATGGATATATTAAAATAAAAGCAATAGAAATAAAATATAAGCACAAAAATATTGATGATCTGCTGACCACTGTTACTCATAGGAAGCACAGTTTTTTATATGGAACAGTTTCTTATAGCATATTTTCACTTTAAATGGATTTGCTTTTTTTTTTTTAACTTAGGTTACAAGTCAATTCAGTGCTTTCAAGGTGTGATATGTAACAAAGACCAGTATTTATATGCACTAGATCATCTACATTAATGCCAATTTAATTTTGTAAAGCCAAGCATGGTCCTTAGCTATTGAAGAAAATGGATGTTAATAGCAAAATTTCTGATGAGTATATGCAAAACTATCTACATTTTATATTCATTGCTAGTGTTTACAATTTCAGGTTTGGCATGGACATTATTTACTTTTAAATAATGATATGTAGTGATATTTTACTACATTAGAATCATGTGAGGTTGGCATTTTATAAAAGATATAAATGTTGCATAGGCAATTTTACATAATTTAATCTAATCCTTATTTCTCACAAAATCTCAAAATTGCCTTTACATGCACTGTGGATGTTAAACTTAGGCATATTTTAATTTTTTCAAATGAGGAGCAAATTTAATCATATAAAGCTCACAGTCCTTATTATCTTAAGCTTTATATATTCTGTGTTCCTACTGGATAAAAATGAAACTCTACCTTGAATGAGACATTAATATTTTTGATAATAAATGATTCTGAAATTTATTTTATTCTCACCTAATGGGTGTGCCAAACAAAAGATGTGCAATGGGTCTGACCTCAATCCTACACCAGAATGTCTGGAGAAGACTAGGGAAAAGATAACTTTTTGTATTTTCCCCAACTATTCTGACTACAAACTGGTAAATATAAGAGACCCATAGCAGATAACAGGTCAAATTTATTGTTCTATCAAAGCCTTCATACACAGAGGCTTATAAAACCTCTGAACAACAGGTTGGAAGTTGAAAGTTGTACATTTATCTGACATTCACCCTTTCCCTGATATTTTTTTTCCTTTACCTTTGTAGAAAAACAGTGGTCACTTTTTACTCTAGCAATTTGAAAAACTTTACTTGGAAAATTTGCTTTACAGTATGTTCACATATCTTATATTTTCCCTCCCCTCCTCCCCTCACTTTTTTTCATTTTAATATCCAAGACTATTGAAAGAAGCCCAATAATTTTCCTCACTCATATTTTAAAAGCAGTGACATTTACATTGCATGCAAAATGCAGCAACAATTTGACTGATGTCCAAACCATTTTAAACACCCATGAGTTGCTCTGAGCATTATCATGTCCTTGGTGTAAAGAAACTACAGAGCCTGATAAAAGCCTGTAGAAGAAGGAATGTGTTTAGAGGCAGATATTTGTCCTTCCTATTCAACCCAGGATTATTTAACAGATTGAAGGTAGTTGTATTCATAATTTGCTATGACTTTCAACTCAATATTTTTAGTGAAGTATAACAGTAATAGGACTTTTTTCAAATAGATTGAATGCTAGCTTGTATGTGGGTGCATATGTTCATTCATTCTGCTAATGAACCTCAATTCCTGAATGCCTGATCTCTCATATAGTTAAAGGGTCTTTACAGATCTTTGGTCACTGAAGAAGCTGTCAACCTGACAAGAATAAGCATGACCAAAAAGATCTCTTCATTTTTTTCCAACACACAGTTTTAAATTTGGTTTTCAGAGTCACTTAACAGGCGATATATAATGGAGAACCAGAAATATAATCTCAGTGCTCTACTAATGGAGGTGTCAGAAGGGAGATGATTATTTCCAATTATTATTTGATATTTCTAAGGCAATCTCTTTTGAAGTATTAACAATATATATTGTGACCTATAAAATGGTAAACAGATAAATTATCTGGTTTGTTAAATCAGTGCTGATATTTAGTCCAGACAGTTTAAACCCTTAAAACAATGTTTCAGGTGGATTGACTTTTATACCTTGTATGCTGTGTAAACTCAAACAGAATGGCACTTTTTCAGGATGTGCCACTCTGCGACTTTCCATCTTTAAGAAAATGCAGTTTATAGTATAATAAATGATTACTTTATATTCGTTTTTATGTCATTTTTGAATTATCTTTTAAAATTTCTTTTTAAACTTGTTCCATAGTTCAGTGAATGTAACAATAATACAACTTATAACTGTTATTCAACAACTTAAACTACTTGTTCCATAACAGTATAACTTCAGGAGTATTTAAGAGGCATCATATATATTAAAAGGACACCTGCCAGCTTAAGCTTGTTATTAGCATACTTGGAAATGTTTCCCCTGTGGAGCTGGAAATACATATGGTGTAGAAGCATCTGAATGATTTCTTTTATTTGGCACTCTTAAGATATAGAGGACAGGATCCCAGTATTGAGCTGTTTACCTTCCACAGGGAGAATAAATATGAGTACCAATAGATATAAGTACTCTGCTTACTCTCAGCTCAGCAGGGGATGAAGTGACTACATAAAATGAATTGGCACTGGGTTTTAACGTGTTTATCTGTAAATCTTTTTCTGAGTCATTATGTGCTTGTCCAGCTGCTAATTTTTATTTCTAACCTCAGTTAATGGGATTTATTTCTCCATGGGTTTTACCCTAGTCCTGGACTAAATTTCTTTATATGCTTATTTGTTTGCAATCTTTTGTCTTGTTTCTGGTGAATTCTTTTACAACCTGAAACCTCCAATTCAGTTGGTAGAGTAGACTATGCATATAAGCACATGCTGATGAAATTATTCTTTATTCAAGCTAGGATTTTTGAATTCAAGAATGTGCTATTCTACTTTGGTAGACCATAAGAACATTGTTATTATTATTTGCTTATATTAAAGTAGACCTAAATTCCAGGTCTGTTAATCATTTTCCAAGTCTTATACATACCGCATGTATTAATGACAACTTTTAACTTTTCGTTCCTATGAAAGCTCCATCCCTCCTATTGGGCACATTCTGGATCCATATCTGATCCATATCATGGCACCTTCTGAAGGATGGATAACTGTTGGGCAGGGACAGGGGCAGTGGCTTAGAAATCATATGGTTTTCAGTTATTAGCTTATTAAATTAATTTAATTGGTCATGAATAGCTTTTGAAACTAAAACGGAATAGAACAGGATAAGACTGAATTTTATAATTCTTATATTTCCAGTGTAGATGTAAGAACTTTGAATTTTTTCTTGTGTGTTTATGTGCTGCTTGTGGTAAATGGTATGGACCCAACAGAAGCAGAAGATATCAAGAAGAGGTGGCAAGAATACACAGAAGAACTGTACAAAAAAGATCTTCATGACCCAGATAATCACGATGGTGTGATCACTGACCTAGAGCCAGACATCCTGGAATGTGAAGTCAAGTGGGCCTTAGAAAGCATCACTACGAACAAAGCTAGTGGAGGTGATGGAATTCCAGTTGACCTATTTCAAATCCTGAAAGATGATGCTGTGAAAGTGCTGCACACAACTTGCCAGCAAATTTGGAAAACTCAGCAGTGGCCACAGGACTGGAAAAGGTAAATTTTCATTCCGATCCCAAAGAAAGGCAATGCTAAAGAATGCTCAAACTACCACACAATTGCACTTATCTCACACTCTAGTAAAGTAATGCTCAAAATTCTCCAAGCCAGGCTTCAGCAATCCGTAAACCATGAACTTCCTGATGTTCAAGCTGGTTTTAGAAAAGGCAGAGGAACCAGAGATCAAATTGCCAACATCTGCTGGATCATGGAAAAAGCAAGAGAGTTCCAGAAAATCATCTATTTCTGCTTTATTGACTATGCCAAAGCCTTTGACTGTGTGGATCACAATAAACTGGAAAATTCTGAAAGAGATGGCAATACAAGACCACCTACCTGCCTCTTGAAATCTGAATGCAGGTCAGGAAGCAACAGTTAGAACTGGACATGGAACAACAGACTGGTTCCAAATAGGAAAAGGAGTACGTCAAGGCTGTATATTGTCCCCCTGCTTATTTAACTTCTATGCAGAGTACATCATGAGAAACGCTGGACTGGAAGAAACACAGCTGGAATCAAGATTGCTGGGAGAAATATCAATAACCTCAGATATGCAGATGACACCACCCTTATGGCAGAAAGTGAAGATGAACTAAAAAGCCTCTTGAGGAAAGTGAAAGTGGAGAGTGAAAAAGTTGGCTTAAAGCTCAACATTCAGAAAATGAAGATCATGGCATCCGGTCCCATCACTTCATGGGTAATAGATGAGGAAACAGTGGAAACAGTGTCAGACTTTATTTTTCTGGGCTCCAAAATCACTGCAGATGGTGATTGCAGCCATGAAATTAAAAGACGCTTATTCCTTGGAAGGAAAGTTATGTCCAACCTAGATAGCATATTCAAAAGCAGAGACATTACTTTGCCAACAAAAGTTCGTCTAGTCAAGGCTATGGTTTTTCCAGTGGTCATGTATGGATGTGAGACTTGGACTGTGAAGAAGGCTGAGCGCTGAAGAATTGATGCTTTTGAACTGTGGTGTTGGAGAAGACTCTTGAGAGTCCCTTGGACTTCGAGGAGATCCACCAGTCCATTCTGACGGAGATCAGCCCTGGGATTTCTTTGGAAGGAGTGATGCTAAAGCTGAAACTCCAGTACTTTGGCCACCTCATGCTAAGAGTTGACTCATTGGAAAAGACTCTGATGCTGGGAGGGATTGGGAACAGGAGGAGAAGGGGACAACAGAGGATGAGATGGCTGGATGGCATCACTGACTCGATGGATGTGAGTCTGAGTGAACTCCAGGAGTTGGTGATGGACAGGGAGGCCTGGCGTGCTGTGATTCATGGGGTCGCAAAGAGTCGGACACGACTGAGTGACTGAACTGAACTAAACTGTGGTAAATATAGTTCTTACTCTCCTCTGAGAACCTAAAGTCTTGTACAGAGTTTCTCAGGCTAGAGTCATCAAATGGACCCATTTAAAAGGTAGATGATGAGAGTGATGATGATACTGTAAATGGCATTATTTACTTAGATTGACTTTTATAATATATGTACAAATATATGTAACAAATATGTATAGAGATTAGGAATAAATTTATTATTCTTTGTAGTCTTATATAACATATATCATATAGCCCTTTGCAGTTCAGTTCAGTCACTCAGTCATGTCCGACTCTTTGAGGCCCCATGAATCGCAGCACGCCAGGCCTCCCTGTCCATCACCAACTCCCAGATTACCCAAACTCATGTCCATCGAGTCAGTGATGCCATCCAGCCATCTCATCCTCTGTCATCCCCCTCTCCTCCTGCCCCCCATCCCTCCCAGCATCAGAGTCTTTTCCAATGAGTCAACTCTTTGCATGAGGTGGCCAAAGTATTGGAGTTTCAGCTTTAGTATCAATCCTTCCAATGAACACCCAGGACCGGTCTCCTTTAGGATGGACTGGTTGGATCTCCTTGCAGTCCAAGGGACCCTCAAGAGTCTT
Source organism: Bos indicus (assembly GCF_029378745.1). NCBI lineage: Eukaryota > Metazoa > Chordata > Mammalia > Artiodactyla > Bovidae > Bos > Bos indicus. The sequence continues at coordinate 41,814,777 of NC_091762.1, read as the reverse complement.
CTCCAGCACTACAGTTCAAAAGCATCAATTCTTCGGCGCTCAGCTTTCTTCACAGTCCAACTCTCACATCTATACATGACCACTGGAAAAACCATAGCCTTAACTAGACGGACCTTTGTTGGTAAAGTAATGTTTCTGCTTTTGAATATGCTATCTAGGTTGGTCATAACTTTCCTTCCAAGGAGTAAGTGTCTTTTAATTTCATGGCTGCAGTCACTATCTGCAGTGATTTTGGAGCCCCCCCAAATAAGTCTGACGCTGTTTCCACTGTTTCTCCATCTATTTCCCATGAAATGATGGGACCAGATCTCTTGATCTTCGTTTTCTGAATGTTTAGCTTTAAGCCAACTTTTTCACTCTTCTCTTTCACTTTCATCAAGAGGCATTTTAGTTCCTCTTCACTTTCTGCCATATAGGTGGTGTCATCTGCATATCTGAGGTTATTGATATTTCTCCCGGCAATCTTGATTCCAGCTTGTGCTTCTTCCAGTCCAGCGTTTCTCATGATGTACTCTGCATATAAGTTAAATAAGCAGGGGGACAATATACAGCCTTGACATACTCTTTTTCCTCTTTGGGACCAGTCTGTTGTTCCATGTCCAGTTCTAACTGTTGTTTCCTGACCTGCATATAGGTTTCTCAAGAGGCAGGTCAGGTGGTCTGGTGTTCCCATCTCTTTCAGAATTTTCCACAGCTTATTGTGATTCACACAGTCAAAGGCTTTGGTATAGTCAATAAAGCAGAAATAGATGATTTTCTGGAACTCTCTTCCTTTTTCCATGATCCAGCGGAATTTGGCAATTAGATCTCTGGTTCCTCTGCCTTTTCTGAAACCAGCTTGAACATCTGGAAGTTCACGGTTCACGTACTGCTGAAGCCTGGCTTGGAGAATTTTGAGCATTACTTTACTAGCGTGTGAGATAAGTGCAATTGTGCGGTAGTTTGAGCATTCTTTGGCATTGCATTTCTTTGGGATTGGAATGAAAACTGCCCTTTTCCAGTTCTGTGGCCACTGCTGAGTTTTCCAAATTTGCTGGCATATTGAGTGCAGCACTTTCACAGCATCATCTTTCAGGATTTGAAATAGCTCAACTGAATTCCATCACATGCACTAGCTTTGTTTGTGGTGATGCTTTCTAAGGCCCACTTGACTTCACATTCCGGGATGTCTGGCTCTCGGTGAGTGATCAGACCATCATGATTATCTGGGTTGTAAAGATCTTTTTTGTACAGTTCTTCTGTGTTTCTTGCCACCTCTTCTTAATATCTTCTGCTTCTGTTAAGTTCATAACATTTCTGTCCTTTATTGAGCCCATCTTTGCATGAAATATTCCCTTGGTCTCTAATTTTCTTGGTATCTCTAATATCTCTTTTATTCTTATATAACTAAAAGTAAAAAAAGTAAAATTGAAAATAGTACAATTTAGATCAATAGCATTAATGTTATTAACATAATTGCTTTCTTGACTTAAACTGACCAGGTGAAGCTTGATGCTATAAAGATATATTGGCACCTTTTAATTTTCATTTGCTATTGATTTTATCTTTTAATTTTGAGAATGTTGTATTGTCTCTGAATCACCGTCCAGGTCATTGTAATTATTTTGCATACTTATTGTGACAGTTACTATTTATGAACTGCTGTAGGTGATATGTTCCCGAAAGAGCAGCTGCACTTAGTGCACTCAAAATTTGTACTTGTACTTATTGCATTTCTGCTGGCCTTCTTATTTGGGTTTATTATGCTTATGCCATGCTATGCTCAGTAGCTAATTTGTGTTCAAATCACTGCGACCCCATGAAGCCTGCAAGGCTTCTCTGTCCCTGGGATTCTCCAGGCAAGAATACTGGAGAGTTGCCTTTTCTTCCTCCAGGGAGTCTTCCTGACCCAGGGATTAAGCCTATATCTCTTACACCTCCTGCACTGGCAGATGGATTCTTTACCCCTGAGCCACCTGCGAACCCCCAGCATGCCTATGCACTCTGTACCTATACAGGGTCTCTATTCTCTGATCACATTTTTCTACTTGAACTATTGAAAAGCATGTTTTATATCATTCCTTGACTTTGACAGTCCCTGAGAACGAATGCAGTAAAAGCAAAAAGAAAAGAACAACAAAAAAAAGTAAATGCAAACAATAAAATCCTGAATCAAAACTACAATGAAAGATGATCACAGGATGATCTAGAACATGATTGAATTTAACTCTGAATTTTCAGCTTATCTTTTTAAAGAGTAAACACAAAATTAAAACCTATCATAGAACTTTCCAGAGTATATTGAGGAGTTCAGGAATTCCTTAGACTCCGACATGGAAAACTTTCCCTAGAGGATTTCTCAAACCTTTTTGACTGCAGATGGATATGTATGTGTCTGTATCTCGTGCGCCCCAATTATCTATAGAAAAATCTCTGATAGAAAAAATATTGAAAGAAACAAAATGGTAGCAATGCATGAATTTACATGTTGAAAATTAACAAAACCATCAATTGTCCTAAACATATATCACCATAAAATATGAAAAAATAGATACCAATACAAGATAGCAATTATCATGGGCTTGTAACAAAATTTTCTTTGCAAAACTTATTAGAATTCTAATAATTTATATTAACATATATACACAATGAACTTTGTAAAATGATTAATTATTATATGGAGAACATTAAATTATGATGCAAAGTAGACTCTGCTCCCTAAGCAGAGTAAAGGTCCTTCTGGCCTTTGGTCTGTGAAGGCCAAACCTTTATTAATTCTCTTAGCACATTTCTACTACAGCCCTTGAGTGAGCATAAAAATGAAACTAATGAATAATGATGGATAATGTATGAAACTGAAGGGTGTGTTTTTAAAAATCAGTTTGAGCCATAGGAATACATGTGGGTAGTTCAACATAAATTCGGAAACAGTCGACCAGAAGTTTAAATAAAGTATTAGAAATAGAAATAAATTTACCAAACTTTAGACAGGTAAAAATAGATTGTTCCACATTAAAACATAAAAATTGACCTATAGTCAATTAGTTCTGGAATGTAGAGCTAAGAAATAAGTGAATATAATCAGGCAACACATCTGATATAAGATGGAAAATCCTTTCTAAAGTAGACACATCTTTTAAGATTATGATAAGGAGTTTTGGTGTATAAAATCATTAAAGAAAAAAATTCCCTCCTGTTTCTGCGGAAAATTTTTGTAATTTCTTTTGAGACAAATCCTATTAACAGTATATTTTAATTAAGTATCTGTTTAGCTTGAAAAAAAATCATTATATAGCTGAAAGCAAAAAAAAAAAAAAAGTTGCTTTTGTTTTTTACTTCTGGACATTTATTTGTTAGTTTTTAGATAGGATTTTTTTCAAAGAAATGAGTTATTCTCCCTTAATATTCATCCACATTAGAGATATCTTAAGCTTACTAAAGAAAAGTTTTAGAGGGGTTATTCCATATTTTCCAATTTGGAAGGATGATTTTAAATATTTATAATTTCTGAGCAAATGTATAGGAGATAATAACAAATAGAATATCTTATTTCCTTCTTTATCAAAGATTTTAATGTTGAGTCACATCGCATTGCTTTTTTGCTATGCTTTTCTTTGGAGAAGAACATATTTACTTCACAGGTAGGATTTTCCCCCTTAAATTTATGGTTTAAAAATAAAGGACCCTTATTCCAAAAGAAAAATGTTTCTTAACTATAAAATACATTTTCAAACTATGCCAGGATATAGGGAGAAATAACAGAAAAGTATAGTTGCTTGGCATTTTCAAACTGCATCATAATATTAAGATGACACTTTAATGAAAGAATTTGATGGATTAAGGATATTCCAATTGGGAAAAGTTAATGGCAATTCTGTGTGCTTTGACATTTGCACATGCTAGACAAATACAAATCTGTTTTCCCATTTCTTGAGCGACTGAGCACATAAACACAGCATCAAGGGCTATAAGCAAACAAACAATAGCACACTTAAAAGTGGATGATTTTAAAATGTTTAATGATAATTCAACCTCTGAGTTCCAACCTAAGTTAGGAATTCTTAAGAATTCTTTAGATATATATAAATTTTTCAAGTGGAGTTAGTATGACCTGGGTCAAATATACTTCAGAGTGCAGGATAAATTGGAACATTCAATTTACCTTTCAGGAGATTAAAAAAAGATTTTTTTAAAAAAAGGATCTCTTGTTGGAGGCTAATTATAATAGCTACATGTTTGCCTGCTGCTGCTGCTGCTGCTGCTGCTGCTGCTGCGTTGCTTCAGTAGTGGCCAATTCTGTGCGACCCCATAGACGGCAGCCCACCAGGCTCCCCCATCCCTGGGATTCTCCAGGCAAGAACACTGGAGTGGGTTGCCATTTCCTTCTCCAATGCATGAAAGTGAAAAGTGAAAGTGAAGTCGCTCAGTCATGGCCGACTTTTCACGACCCCATGGACTGCAGCCTATCAGGCTCCTCCGTCCATGAGATTTTCCAGGCAAGAGTGCTGGAGTCCGGTGCTGCGGGGAGCAGGAGCTCCGCCCGTGGCAAAGGTCATGAGGAAGGAGGCTTGGCATACGCAAAGGTGGGATCGAGCCTCAGGAGTCCCCCTGGAAATTCTCGAGCATCTACCCCCAAAACCAGAGTCTGCCTACTTTCTGCTTTGTGCTCTCACCTACACCTCTGACTTTACGGGGGGCTGTCCCCCACTACCTCTCTCTAAAAAAAGAGTTAACTTACAGCTCCAGTTAATAAAGTTCCTAGGTGTGATAGTGTTTCAACCTACAAACTCCTTTGGAAGTCCTCTAGCCTGCCTGAATAGGTTTTTCCCCGGCCACATGTGATTGCTCAGAGCCTCCCAACTGTGAGAGGCATGAGATGTTCTAAACTGTCTAAATACAGATTCCTTTGAGCAGTTAAAAGATTGATTAGAAACTGTATTGGTGAAGGGTTTTTCACTTGTTGGGCCAATGTCTGCTGCTAAGTCTCCATATCCCTTACCTGCTGTGTCCCTGGCAGTGTTTGTAACCTTGGACCCTTGAGTTAATTCTTTTACTTGTTATAGCCCACCACACCTTTGCCCTATAGGAATGCAACTTTATCTAATGCTTTTGGAGGGTGGCTCCTGACCAATCACCTTTAGAGAAAAATAAGATTTCTGAAGAAAGGGTCTTAAAATGTTAACAGGCCTCCGGGCCAGAAGATGATGCAAATCACCTAAACTTTTGCATATGATAAGTTTGCAGGAAGAAAGCCTGGCTTACTGCATGACTCTACCCCTTCCCCCATTATCCTCTATGCATAACATAAGGTATAAAAACTACTTTGGAAAATAAAGTGTGGGCCTTGTTCTCTGAAACTTGGTCTCCCCATGTCGTTCTTTCTTTCTCCTTCTGGCTGAATTTTTTCCTTTGAGGTGGGGAAGCTCGTCAAGCCTACTAATTTTGCCTGGGCTTCTAAGATCTGACCGGGGAGGCCTTAGTGTCTCCTCTCCTTCGGGAGAACAGGAGGACGCCTGCGGCTTTCATAGGTGACGTAAATTCCCTGCTTTGGAATTTTATTCAGCCTCTTTTCTTCACTGAATTTCCTCACTGAGCTATCCTTATTTCACCACTCTTTATATCCTTAATTAATGTTTAATTAAGCAATTGTTTTCTGATCCTTGCCGACGCCATCCCCGCTTCGAATTCCCTGGATCCACCGGAGCTGGACCCCGGCAGGGTGCCATTGCCTACTATTGGTCAAATACATTATTGAATTTAATCTTCATATAAACTTTTTGAAGTAGATTATATACTTTCCTTTTGACAGATTGGGAAACTATGGAAGTTTAGTGAGGTTAAATTGCTCACTCAAGGTTATATAACTAGTTAAGTGGCAGATCTAGGATTTGATTTTTGACTGATTCTAAATACATGCAGTAATAGCAGCTTTACTTGTGAAGTGATTAGAAGTTTTTCAATTATAGTAGGTGATTAAATGTAATTTTAAATGATATTCAAATCTGACTCTAGGTGTTTAAATGATTTTATTTAATACTGTGTAATTTGGGGAACTAACTGATATCAATAAGTATGCATTTCCCATAAAAGAAAAAAAAAAACATAATTGGATGATGAAAGTACAAAATCCTCAACATTTAATACATTCAGTCAGCATTTATATGGGTGCCACAGAGTATACAAAGGGGAAAGGTTTTTATATTTGGTATCTATTGCTGTGCAACAAAGTACATCAAAACAGCTGCTTTTAGAAAACAAACTGAGTATCTCAAAATGTATGTGTGTCAGGAATCAGTACAGCTCAGCTGAGTGCCTCAGCCTCAAGTCTTTCATGAGGCCACAATCATGGTTGGAGTTGTGATCACTTCTGAAGACTCAAATGAGGGAAGATCGGCTTCTGAGCTCAGTCGTGGGTGTTGGCAGAGTTTAGCTCCTCACAGGTTATTCAGCTGGTGGTGTCATTTCCTCCCTGGCTATTGGCTTGAGACTGCCCTTGGTTCCTTGCTATATAAGTTTATTCCTAGGGCAGCTCATGACATGATAGAAGAAGAAGGAGAGAGCAGTGAAGGACAGAGTAAGAAAAGGTGAAAAAAAGAGGCTGAGGAGCAAGACCCCAACCCCTTGGCAGACAAGGGAATAGAGGGTCGACTTAAAGATTTTCTTCAGGGAGCAGGTACATAATTTTTTAAACATTCTTAAGCAGAAGAAGTTAGAATAACAAGTTAGTTAGAATACGAGATAAGTATCTTTGTAACTTCATATTGAAAGTATAATTCTATTACTTTTGTGAATTCTGTTCATTAGAAGAGTCACTAGATGGGACCATAGTCAAGTAGATAGGATTCCATAAGAGCATGAATACCAGACAGGAATCTTTGGGGTCAGTGTGGAAGCTCCCTGCCAAAGCAAGCAATATTTGTTAATTTCTGGTTGACACTGGCATATGAATTTAGGGTCTTACCAATTACCAAAGCTTTTATCTCATGAGTTTAATCTTTAGGAACTCACCAAAGGAAATAATTCTTATCCAAGGATAATTTTTAACTGCAAAAATACATGTAAACACTTTGAATTCTCAGTAAAAATGGATTGAATACATACATTAATATACGTCCAATATGTAAATAAATAATTTAAACTTGGAAATGTATATATATTTCAATTAATACTTAATATGTACATTTTTATGTATTAAACTGCATTTCAATCTGTGTTTTAAAATTAGCTTTTTAGAGAGGACTTCTCTACCACATAATGGCCCTAGAATCTTAAGTTGGATTATAGAAGTTGAATCATTACAAGAAATTTTAAAATCCTCATTTGAAATAGAATATTCCATTACTGTGTTTTATTTTTTCCTGTGGCTTATAGTAGCCTGGCATTACCTATGAATTTGCTTATGTTTTTGATGTTTTCTTCACTCGAATATAAGTTTCCAGGTGATAAGAAGTTTGTCTTTTTTTTTTTTTTCATTCCTGAGTACTTATTATCTAGACAAATCCATGGACACAGACTTAAGAAATAGTCACTGAAAAAAATGAATATAATGGATATGCAGATTGCTGGGCTTCCTTGGTGGCTCAGTGGTAAAGAATCCTCCTGCCAATGTAGAAGATTCAGGAGACATGGGTTCAATCCCTGGGTTGGGAAGGTCCTCTGGAGAAGGAAATGGCAACCTGCTTCAGTATTCTTACCTGAAAAATCCCATGGACAGAGGAGCCTGACAGGCTACAGTCCTTGGGGTCACAAAGAGTCAGACATGACTGAGAGTGTATATATATATATACACACACACATACACACACACACATACACACACACAGATAGTTATGCAGCATAGAAGAAAGGGTACCCTGCCAGACTGTGAGCCTGTGACATGTTTTATCACAGTTTCCCCAGAAGAAATAATGCTTGAGCTAAAACATACTGGAGTTAGAGGAAAGGAAGGTGAAGAACCTAAATTGATAGTGATACCAGTCTGTGCATATATTTGATCTTACCCAGAAGCTCATGATCTGGGTTATATAGAGAAGGCATTCAGTGGGTTACAGTTTGGTTGTGAAGATAGATGATGAAGCAACCAAACTGAATATTAAAGGAAGAAACTATTTAGCATAGGAAATCAAGGGGTCACAACTAGATACTGAAGGAAGTGAAGCCAGGAAAGAGGTTTATAACATGCAACAGAATGGAAATGTTACTTGATTGAAAAGCTCAATGTCACCAAAGACAAGTAGAATAAATTTGAATATTGGAGTTTATGATTGAGATATGGAACATATTTTTGATGACAAAGTCAGAGTAGGTCATGGATATAAGTTGCTATAGTGGTTTAGGCTTGAAGGTTAATGGAATCTGTTTTGAGGACATTTTAAATTTCTAGATTTAGTGAAAATTTCAAAATTCCTCTCAAAATAGATGCCTATACATAAAGAAATCATTAACCATGTTTAAAAAATAAGGTTTCAAAAATGTAATAGATGTTCATGAGATTTTTGTATACTATATGTCCTTTACTTCTAAATATCTTTTACCAAATTCCTATATATAAGTCTATTTCAATGATTCAGTTTGCTACTGTTTTTCAGAGTCTATTTATGTCATGAGAGATATAAAATATGATAAAATATGATAAAATCTCTTCTTAATAAACCACTGAAAACTAATACAACTAAGTCAGTCAAACAACCTTAAAAGAGGTTTGCATTATTTTGAATATGCAAAATAAACAGTTGTCACATCAGTTGGGAGAACCAGAGAGGACTTCAGAAAAAATTATATCAATCACACAGAATGATGAAGAATTGCAGGAGGAAACAAACCCTGAAATTAAGCAGCGGAGATAAATGTGAGAGATATTTGGGAAGAAAAATATAGACGTGTAATGCCTTTCAGGATGTGGGGTACAGAGACATAGAGCTGGAAAGGTTAAGATAGGTAGAGAAGCAGGCTACAGGAATAGGGGTTTGGATTTAAATGTGTCTCTGATGGTCTGGAAAGAAGAGGTGAAAAATGGTGGTGCTATGATCTAGAAGACAAAGGAAGAGGAGGAGGGTATGATATATAATTAGGAAGTCAATAGTAGTTTGCAGAGAACCATTTCAATATTTAGTAGATCTGTTGAATAGTACAGATCCACACTTAATCATGATCACAAGGGATAAATTTTGGGAGTAAATAAATTCTGAGAAAGTGGAAGCATCAAGATGTGCTCTGTTTCCATAATTTTGGCAGCATAGTGAGGAGACAGATGGTGTAGAAACTTGAAATAGTTGCATCACAAAGAGGAAATGAAGAAATTGAACATATTTGCCATCCAGAGAGGAAGGAACTGCATAATACGGAGAAAATGCGTGAAGATGGAAATGAAACTAAAAGAAACTAGGGAATTTAGATGAGACATAGGTCAAGAGTGCAGGTAAAAAGAGAAATTGTTGCACAAAAGGAGGTTACAGTCACCAGATATACAAAAAAAGAAGTAGAAATGTTAGAAATAATTTATGTGTTAAGGAAACTCCATTTGGTTCATTCTAATCACAGCAATCAATGAGAAAACCTTAATATTTATTTAGGGGTTGCTGTTTGCTAGGAACTATTGCTTAATGGTTTATTTGTACTAACTCATTTAATCTTTCTAACAGCTCTATGGAGTATGTACTGTAAATACTCTCATTTTAAATATAGAAAACAATCTTTAGAGAATATAACTTGTTCAAGGCTCTTATTGAGAATTATCTGTATGTGCTCAGTCACTCAGTCCTGTCTGTCTGTGAACCCATGGACTGTAGCCTGCCAGGCTCCTCTGTCCATGGGATTTTCCAGGCAAATATGCTGGAGTGGGTTGCCATTTCCTGCTGCAGGGGATCTTCCCAATCCAGGGATTGAACCTGGGTCTCCTACATCTCCTGCATTGGCAGGCAGATTCTTTATCACTGTGCCACCTGGGAAGCCCATTGAGAATTAGGTCAGTGAATCAAATCCCTAACCACCTTGCTAGGTAGATAGGTTGAGAATTTAAAGATACAAGAGATTTCCTAGCAGCCATGATGATGATGATACACTCAGACAGGCTCTAATGTATTGTATTGTTAGGCTGGTTTTGTGACTTTTACCAGAAGAATTTGGCAATGTGAGGAGAGAGAAGATTGTGGAGAATTTCAGGAATTTCAAGGAAAATATCTCAGAAGAACAGGGGGGAAGATAATTCTAAGATGAATGATGACATGTATTTGAAATGGCTGACATCAGAGTCCAATCTGAGCAGGAAAGAAAGAGAAGCCTTAAGGAAAATAGCTAGTTGGAAACACAAGGAATAATCAAGAGTATGGACTTCACGAGAGGAACAAAGGCAGAGTTATTTGGTATTAGAGGATGAAACACTCTGTTAAGAGAGCGATTTCATTCTTTCAAAAATATTTAAGTGCCAAATAGATGCCACTGTGATGAGCTCTTGAATGTACAAAGGTTAATTAGATATCATTCTGCTTGAAAAAACAGGTTTAATAGGGATGAAATAGATTGGAAATGGGGGTTGCAATAGTTATGGAGCTGAAGAACATGAGGCCAGGGATAGGCAGAGATTATAGTCAGTGCATCATGTTAACTGTTGAGTTGCTGAGGCTGATAATACTGACTTCCCAAAGGTTAAACAAAATACAGTTTTCTTTTACTATTTTATGCTTTATGATTAGTGATGCTTAAGAACTTCTTGCTTACAGTTTTTGTTAAAATCTATGAATTCTCTCATTTCTTATCAAAGAAAAACAATTCTTGAAACTATTTTCCATATTTATACTTTTGCGTATTTTGAAATATGCCTTTGCTAAGAGAATTTAGTATTTGAAAAACTCTGTGAGACAAAATATAATAGCATTTTAAAATGGATAAAAGGTTTTTCCATAGTAGGAATTCTTATGTGTCACAATAAATTATTTCTAGTTATTATTTTTAATGATTCTCTGATTATAGTAAATGATTCTGATTATAGTAAATTCTCTGATTATATGATTATGTTTTATTTACCCATGTGCTGTAGACATAGCTACATTTAACTATATTTTTCTGTATTTAAGTTCATCATTATTCATAGGGCTTTGGATACACAAACAAGACATATCCTTTATTTCAATAGAATCATTTTTTTTGAACCTTTCTTTTTCTGTAACAACTTTCATTCACTAGAGAATATGGAGTGGTTTTCCTACTGATTCAGTCATCATTACAGTTTGTGAAATTATAATTTTTTTTGTTGTAAAGTGTGCCATCACACACCTGAAAACTATTTAGGATCATCAAAAAGTACATGCAAGAAATTAAAGGATTTATTGTTGAGTGATTGAAGATGGGAGAGGATGTGGTCAGAGTAGATTGGAACACAATATCAAAATTTATCAGGTCAAGCAGGGGGAAAAAATCTTGACTTATTTTAGGGGCCAGTCCAAAGCTATTTGTAACATTTAGTAAGATAAAAGAAGATAGGGACATTTCAGTTTTCATTTCTAAAGATGTGGCTGCTGGCTACAAGTCCTAGCCTATCAGGTAGTCCACAATTCTCTAGAAAGAGGAGATGAGAATGAATTTTCAATTTCTAATTTTTAACTAACTTGGAATATATTGTTCATCCTTTCATATGTGGAGGAAAGTTAAATCTCTTTTAGTACTTGAATAAATGGTTGATATATGCAAAACTGTATTACACTAAGCTGTGAACAGAATTGCTAAAAGGTAGTGGCCATCAAAGCAATTCAGTGGTGACAAGTGACTATTTTTCAAAGAAATTTCCTTTTTGGAAAATTGAAACTTCATGGCAAACAGGTCAAGGCAGTAACTTTCTTCTTATTCCTGAAAATAACTTACTGTCATAGAAATCAGCCATCTAGGAAAAGTAAAGCTGCTGATATCAATTCTCCCTCCTGTTTAACTCTGCTCTCCACAATCTCTCCAACCACCACTACTACCAGCATCAAGCCAATGTCTGGAACAACTCACTGTCAGTGGGTGGACAAGACAATCTTGTAGTTTTTAGACAAAAAATAATGCAAAAAATGACGAAGTCTGAGGAGGTATTTGTTAACAATTCTTGTGCTATGATAAGATAAAAGGAATCTTTCCAATGATTTCCAAAAGAAAGTTTTGATACCAGTTTGTGGCAACAAGGGCTTTGATGAGTGTTCATGCATCACATTGGAGAAGGCAGTGGCACCCCACTCCAGTACTCTTGCTGGAAAATCCCATGGACGGAGGAGCCTGGTAGACGGCCGTCCATGGGGATCACTAAGAGTTGGACACGACTGAGCGACTTCACTGTCACTTTTCACTTTCACTCACTGGAGAAGGAAATGGCAACCCACTCCAGTGTTCTTGCCTGGAGAATCCCAGGGATGGGGGAGCCTGGTGGGCTGCCGTCTATGGGGTCTCACAGAGTGAGACTTAGCAGCATGCATCACATCATATGTTTTGCATATTTGAGAGTTTTTATTTTTCATGAGTAAGGCTTCATTCAGCTACTATTCCTGTCTATGCACATTCTTCCACTCATGGTGCAAGTCTCCTTCCATATTCCAACACTCAAATGCAACCAAGGAGCAAAACCTCCCCCAGTTTTTAAAAGTTGAGAGTAAGCTGAAGGTAGCCAAACATTCACTGGATCATGATGGACTGCAAATGATTCCAGCTAATCTTCCTGGAATATCAAAATCTCATTAAAAGCAGCCATTAAATAAGAATATCACTTGAAATAAAATGCAATGATGGACTCAGGCCAAATGTAACCAGATTGGGTGTAAGAAATTGTTAACACCTGCAGGTGTTATATTGCTAAAAGAGTTATTTTATTTTAGATCTATTAACTTCTTGGGGGAAGACTACAATTTGCTCTGTAAGGGCTCCCTGCAGAAACAAAAAAGTGGTAAATTTCTCAGTGGGGAGTGATCATCAAGCTAATAGCCTGTTTCTAGGGAGTAAATAAAACCTCTGGAGATGTGACTGACTATATCACAAGGAGAAGGTACTATGAAAACGGTGATCACTGGCTTTGAGAATTGTAATTGGCTTTTATTGCTTAAAATCACAGCTGCAGTCAGTGTTTTGAAGATAGTTACTGGTAGCAGTCAGTATATGTTAGAATACTCAAAAGAAAAAAAAAAGAATACTCAACAATTGGCTAAAGGTTATCTTTAAGATTTAATGAATAATTCAAAGCCAAAAATAATCTGCCTCTTATTAGGAGCAGAAGAACATAGTTCTCAGCATTACAACCAGGGTATGATCTATTCTCATTATATTAACTTTTTATGGGCTTCTTTTCCTTTTCAGCTCAGTTCAACTCAGTCGCTCAGTCATGTCTGACTCTTTGCAACCCCATGGACTGCAGCACACCAGGCTTACCTGTCCATCACCAATTCCCAGAGCTTACTCAAACTCATGTCCATTGAGTTGGTGATGCCATCCAACTATCTCATCCTCTGTTGTCCCTTTCTCCTCCTGCCTTCAATCTTTTCCAGCATCAGGGTCTTTCCCAATGAGTTAGTTCTTCACAGATGGCCAAAGTATTGGAATTTCGGTTTCAGCATCAGTCCTTCCAATGAATATTCAGAACTGATTTCCTTTAGGATGGACTGGTTGGATTTCCTTGCAGTCTAAGGTACTCTCAAGAGTTTTCTGTAACACCACAGTTCAAAAGCATCAATTCACCCACACTCAGCTTTCTTATTGTCCAAATCTCATGTCCATATGTGACTACTGGAAAAACCATAGCTTTGATTAGACGGACCTTTGTTGGCAAAGTAATGTCTCTGTTTTTTAATATGCCGTCTAGGTTGGTCATAGATTTTCTTCCAAGGAGCAAGCGTCTTTTAATTTCATGGCTGCAATCACCATCTGTAGTGATTTTGGAGCCCAGGAAAATAAAGTCTGTCACTGTTTGCACTGTTTCCCTGTCTATTTGCTATGAAGCGATGGGACCGCATGCCGTAACTTTGTTTTTTGAACGTTGAGCTTTAAGCCAACTTTTTCACTCTCCTCCTTCACTTTCATCAAGAGGCTTTTTAGTTCTTCTTTGCTTTCTGCCATAACAGTGGTGTCATCTGTGTATCTGAGGTTATTGATATTTTTCCTAGCAATCTTGATTCCAGCTTGTGCTTCATCCGGCAAGTCATTTCGCATGATGTACTCTGCATATAAGTTAAATAAACCGGGTGACAATATACAGCCTTGAAATACTCCTTTCCCACTTTGGAACCAGTCTCTTGTTCCATGTCCAGTTCTAACTGTTTCTTCTTGACCTGTATCCAGATTTCTCAGGAGGCAGGTCAGGTGATCTGGTATTCCCACCTCTTTAAGAATTTTCCAGTTTGTTGTGATCCATACTGTCAAAGGCTTTGGCATAGTCAGTAAAGCAGAAATAGATGTTTTTTTGGACTCTTGCTTTTTCTATGATCCAACGGATGTTGACAATATTATCTCTGGTTCCTCTGCCTTTTCTACATCCAGCTCAGACATCTGGAAGTTCACAGTTCCCATACTGTTGAAGCCTGGCTTGGAGAATTTTGAGCATTACTTTGCTAGTGTGTGAGATGAGTGCAATTGTGTGGTATTTTGAATATTCTTTGGCATTGCCATTCTTTGAGATTGGAATGAAAACTGATCTTTTTCAGTCCTGTGGCCACTGCTGAGTTTTCCCAATTTGCTGGCATTTTGAGCCAATTTGCTGGCTCTTTCATAGCATTATTTTTTAGGATTTGAAATAGCTCAGCTGGAATTCCATCACCTCCACTTGCTTTGTTTGTAATGATGCTTCCTAAGACCCACTTGGCTTCTCATTCCAGGATGTCTGGCTCTAGGTGAGTGATCACACTTTCATGGTTATCTGGGTCATTAAGACCTTTTTTGGATAGTTCTGCATATTCTTGCCACTTCTTCTTAATATCTCTGCTTCTGAATTGGTTAAATCAGTTATAATCAGTAAGAACCAAGGGAAAACTCATACTTCCATATCTCTTTCACTTTCTAAGTAGAGTGGGAATAGAGCTGGATTTAGAACAGCTTCTCCTTGAGGAATGGCAACCTACTCCACTATTCTTGCCTGGAGAATTCCATGGAGAGAGGAGCCATGGGGTCCCAAAAAGCAGGAAAGGACTGAGTGTCACTTTCACTTTCTCTTTGAGGAGTCAGAGGAAGAATAACTCTCTTCTCCCCCGTAAATTGGAGGTGTTTCCTTGACTGCTAAATTTACTCTGCAGAAAACATGTCTGGGCTCTCTTAGAGAAATGTCTTTTATAACCACAGTTCCTCTTAAACTTTTGTGTTTAGTACACCTATAAAATGCATCTTATTTCTTATATAATTGCTAAATGAACTGAAACAAACATACATACATAAATGACACAGACCTGATTTTAATGAAAAGCTTATCAGTCATGAGAAAATTCAGATATCTGAATATAAATGATAGGTTTCAGTATTTCCAACTTCACATTGCTTAATAAGTGTTTTCGTATTTTATATCTCATATCTTATATTACCAAGTAGATCATCTTAGTGATAATCTATTTTAGTGCCCTCATTATACATGTAATATAGTTAAAATACTTCTGCTCACAAACACATGTACCAATCACACATTAATTATTAGAACTGTTTCTATATCTCCTAGATGAAAAATCATTGTGATAACAAATGCCATTCTCTGATTGGATGGTATTAAATGCAAATAGAGAAATTCTGGTTTCAGAATTTGCCTTACTCCTGTTGACTGCTTGACCTCACCTGTGCAGACTATAGAAGGAAGTAACTCAAGTCACTCTGACTTTGATAGTAGTTCCTGTAGTTTTAACAAGTGGAATTGCAGAAGTGACCCAGTCCACCCAGTAGTAAGAGCAAAGGCGAGGTGGTGGTGTAGGGGGAGCATTCTCCAGATGGGTTCCAAATAATACATTTCTAAATACTCATTTAAAAGTTTTTCTTATGTTACATATCATTTATATGACTACAGTGTTTGTCAAAGCCTTTTTGGAACTAGTACCATTGTCTGCCCTAAGGCAAACTTTAATGAAAGGGGACAGAAGTCCCAGTTAAATCTGGGACATTTTGTAGTTTCCTATTTTAAATTCAGAAGTTTATTTTTCTAAAAAGAAGAGGATCCTTGGGATCTTTTGAAAGTTCCATTTTCTTAGGAAACACTGAGAAACTGTATCAAGCAATTATAATTTTTGTCCTTGCTAATGACATTTTCTACATTCCTGTAAAACTGGCACTTGCATATTATTGCTTTATCTATATGCAGTCCCAGAATATATTAATTGTGAAACCTTAGATGGAGATATTTACAGCCATGAAATTAAGATACTTGCTCCTTGGAAGAAAAGCTATTCCCAACCTAGAAAGCATATTAAAAAGCAGAGACTTTACTTTGGCAAAAAAGGTCTGTCTAGTCAAAGCTATGGTTTTTCTAGTAGTCACATATGGACGTGAGAGTTGGCCCATAAAGAAAGCTGAGCACCAAAGAATTGATGCTTTTGAACTGTGGTGTTGGAGAAGACTCTAGAGAGTCCCTTGGACTGCAAGGAGATCAAACCAGTCAATCCTAAAGGAAATCAGTCCTGAATATTCATTGGAAGGACTGATGCTGAAGCTGGAACTCCAATACTTTGGCCACCTGCTGTGAAGAACTAACTCATTGGAGAAGACCCTGATGCTGGAAAAGATTGAGGGCGGGAGGAGAAGGGGACTACAGAGGATGAGATGGTTGGATGGCATCACCGACTCGATGGACATGAGTTTGAGCAAGCTCTGGGAGTTGGTGATGGACAGGGAAGCCTGGCATGCTGCAGTCCATAGGGTTGCAAAGAGTCAGACATGACTGAGTGACTGAACTGAACTCAGATGGAGATATAATACTTAATATTTGCAAACTGGTCTACTAAGAATTTGCTTTCCCCACCAAATACGGAGATATGATTCAAAATCAAACACTGCATCCACTTGTTTTTACATTGCCTTCTACATGTTAAAATGGATTTGTCTGTATAATTTAATCATTGTGCATGCCTATGAGAGAAAATATTTAATCCTCATTTTATAGATGCAAAAAAAATTCTTTTGACCAGGACTCAGTAGGCAAAATCCAATCCTTGTTCAGTGCCCTTCATAGTCTTGATTGTACTGTGTATTAGTACCAGAAAAAACAGCTGTAGCTAAAACAGTCAGGGCAGATATTATGAAATGCTGTCCAGTCTAAATCAGGAAATAGTGGGAGACAGTAATGATACATGCTCAGTGTTCTTGAATAGTTTCTACCTTTTGTTGGAAGAAGTTATAGACAGAAAAACTATCCAGCCCAGGTAGTTCTCAGTGGGGTAATTCTGCACACACGAATGTGTCTTAGGTATCTGTAGGAGAGTTTTTGGCTGACACAACAAGGCTTGACAGAACAGCAGCCCAGAATGGAAGAGATTGCAGTGAGTTGAATGAATAACCCCAACAGATATGTTCACACCCTAAATCCCAGAAGCTGTTAATACTGCCTTATTTGGAAAAAAGGATATTTGCAGATATAACTAAAGATCTTAGAAGAGATCATCCTGGATTATCCAGTTGGGTCTTAAATCCAATGACGAGTGTCCTAATAAGAGACATGTCAAAGGAAACATAGAAGAGGAGGCAATGTGACTACAGAAGCAGAGATCTGAATGATGTAGCAAGAAGTCAAGAACTGCCTTGAGCCACTAGAAACTGGAAGAGTCAAGAAATTGTTTCCTCTAGAGGTTTCAGAGGATTATTGATGCCTTGATTTCAGACTTTTGGCTTCTAGAACTGTGAGAGAATACATTTGTGTTATTTTGATCCACCAAGTTTGTGGTAATTTGTTACAACAGCCACTGGAAAATAATATAGGAATGTATCAGGCAATTTTTGTGTTTTATTTCTGCCCTGCCTACTTTTTTCTTCAGCTATTGCTGTGAATTTTCTGCCTCCATTCAGCTATCTTTTTCTGTCTTACTTATTTCACTTCATATGGTACTCTTTTAAGTCCATCCGTTTTGCTGCAAATGGCATTATTTCTTTCTTTCTAATAGCTGAGCAATATTCAATTATGTGTGTGTGTGTGTGTGTGTGTGTGTGTGTGTACCAAATCTTCTTTACCCATTTCTCTGTTGATGGACGTTTAGGTTTCTTCTATGTCCTGGCTATTGTAAATAGTGCTGCTATGAACATTGGGGTGCATTTATCTTTTCAAATAAGAGTTTTCTTCATTTCTGGATATATGCCCACTAGTGAAATTTCTGGATCATATAGTAACTGTTTTTAGTTTTTTAAGAAGTTTTTAGACTATTCTCCATAATGGCTGCACCAAGTGATGAGCTTTTAAATTCAAGTATTGGTACATTATTTTGTGTGTAGGTTGATAGGTCCTTTTTCTAAAGATAGCTCCTCTTTCTAAAGGTGCTTTGGGGCTTTAAAAGATTTGTAATAAAAATGATACATATGTATATATTAGCTTGGAAAATATTACGGTCCTTTAAGTTAGATGTATGTCTTTAAAGACATACCTGATGTCAAGGTAAAATACAGAATCATCCAATGAGATTCTTTGCATCATGAGAGAACAGCGTTTTTGGAGGAAAACCATGTCCGTGTCTTGTTGCATAACATTTTTTTTTTTTTCTTATCCCTTGTCCCAAAGAGGTTTCCTCTCTATAGTTTATTGAGTACCAATAATGTAAAAATACATTTTGAATGAACTGGAAACATAATAAATTTCAGAATTTTGTCCTTAAAAATTTTATCAACAACATAAGTTACAAAACATATATACGTGAACTGAACTTAAAATCACGGTCAACTCTGTCACTTTCTTGCCTTTGTTCTGTGGTTGGTTAGCATTTTCCATGTCTTTTTATATTTTTTCTTGCCAGTGTTTTCTGAGATTGTACAGTCCTGAGGGTTTGGAACCATATTTAAATAATTCTCTTTGTACATCCCCTAAAATAGCACAATGCAAAATTAGTACTTTAGAATTCTTTTTGATGAAGAAGCAAAGTTGTGTCTAAATCTCTGATAGAAATCACTCCTATTTGCAAATTATATAACTGATATATTTAAAGCTTCTGATATGGAACAATTTGTCAAAACAAAGATTCACTGACGCATCGGGGAAATTTAGAATTCTAGTGAGCAATTTTTTTTCAGGCACAATCCAGAAAGGATGTTCACACTATCGAATTATTGACTTTGTGGTGCTAAAATATTTGACAGGAAACCAGCGCAATAACATAACAACTCAGAATGGTAATATTTTATGAGTTTTGTTATTATTTCATGCATAGCTGCCCTGTGAGTAGAGACATTATAAATCTAGTCAATGATTTACTCAGGAACTCAGTGGATATTCTTTGAACAAAAGAGAAGCAGATATCTGGCAGGGCAAAGGCATAATCTCCTGCAACCTAAAGTTATGTGTGTATATAAAGTTACAGTATATAAAGTTATATACAGTATATACAGTATGGAGAAGGAAATGGCCACCCACTCCAGTACCCTTGCTGGGAAAGTCCCATGGAAAGAGAAGCCTGGTAGGCTACAGTCCATGGGGTTGCAAAGAGTCGGACACGACTAAGCGACTTCTATATAAAGTTATATCTGATAAATAGAAATAGAATACATCATAGAAGGAAAGGGTAGAAATATATTAGGATGGGATTTTTAATTTAAATGGAGAGAAAGATATTCAAAAGAACCAATACCAGAGGACCAGTACTCAAATTTCGAAGTATGAGTTGAGACCTTGTGGCAAATTCAGGCTCTGTGGTAAGACAGATTAAATGACTGGAATTATGTGGATGTATTACTAGCCATTGGTAGGGGAAAAAAAAAAGATTTATTTTAAGGACTTTCCTGACATGTCTACCTACTTAACTATAGTACAACGAAAGGAAAAGAATTGAAATTAACATGCTCTGGGGTTTTACACTTGTTACCCAATTTTAACCTCACAGTAGTCCTCTGAGGTTGTCAAGTGGGCACCAAATACTAATTGAGCACTTACTGTAAAATGGCAGTGAGTGATAAGATATAGGCACAGTTACTGTTTTGAGGATCTAATGTAAAAAAAGAAAGGAAGACTATAATTGCCCAATTTCTTAAGCAGTCCAAACTAAATCAGATTAAGAAGCCAACACAAAAGCAGCAGTCTGTGAATTGCAGAGGGAAGATTTTGAGTCTAGAGGTTTATTTGAGTCTTCACACTACCCGAAATTGTGTGATTTCAAGTTACTTCCTTGAACTCTCTCCCATATTTTGAATTTCTAATCTTACTTAACCAGATAATTTCAAAAGATGTTTTATTTAAAACTTCTGGTTGTATTGTTATTTTCATATTGAGTGCATATTATTAATATTAAAAACATCACAAGTAATGAAGCTTGGAGATGAGGCATGGCAGCTTCTCAGTCAGAAGAGAAAGGGATTTTATTGAACATCTCTTGGTTCTGCTTGATATTCTCTTGACCCAGTTATTGCTCTGGCAATGGACTGTGCACTTATAACCTGACAGCATGCTTTCTAGGCTGCATCACATGACTTTTATGGTTTTCCTGCCTTTACACTTCTATATTCCTATAGGATGCCTATGGGAACCCACTGTGTCATTTGGATTTACATATATGCAAATCTGGAAGTGCATGGTGTTTAACACTGCAAATCTTAACTAATGGGAAACCTAAGCCAGAAGATAAATATTCCTCCCTCCATCCCTTGTGTAAGCAGATTGAGCAGCATTCAACATGGCTTCACAGAGGCTCTTCAGCATGTTGAGCCCTGGATAATATTCATTTATTCTTTACAGCGCCCCTATAAAGTAAGCTTTATAATTTATCTTTACATCAAAGATGAACAAGTTGAAGTTTATAGATGTAAAACAAAATGCCCAAAGTCAGAGATTCTTAATGGAATATTTAACGTTTCAGTTCACATCTATCAGATTTCATGGTGTATGCTCTTATTTACTGAAGCAGTGCAGTAGAGATGAATTTGTTGGCTTAACGGAATTTAGGGCAGAAGTTGAGAAAGCCATGGGAATGCTTACTGTGAAAAAGAAATGACTATACAATTGAGGTACATCAAAACTTGTGTCTTTTGATGAGGTGTAATTTAAAGAAAACCCAGATGCTATCTTCTACTCATAGTCTCTTACCTGCTACCCTCCATAATAATCCGAATTTCCTTCATTAAATATTTATTATATCTTCAAGATCTGCTAAAATGCAAGTACCTTTTAGAAAGTCATTGTAGATTAAACTCTAAAAGGTGTTAGTTGTAAGCTGAGAGCAATAGCTTTGAGATAGTGGAATCCAGTCCTAGCATACCAAAAACACAGGGAAGGAACTGAAACTAAAAGTAAAGGAGCCACGGAGTAAAATTTCACTTTCATTTATTTTATTTAGGGTTTCTTCTATCACTAACTATGAAAAAGTTTGAAATTTCAAAGCAAAGTTTCCACTGGAAGTGCTACCGTCTCCCTCTTAACACATTATAATGCCAATCTAAAGATTAATTACTGGGAAGACCTTCTGATTTGAAAGTCTTGAAAGTGTTTCAGGAGCAATGCAATTTATAAAACAGTATTCCAAGTTTAGCTTTCTAACTTTAGTAAGGATATAAAGAAATAATTTTATTTCTGGTTTAGTCATAATTGCACCATCCTCCCTCTCATGAAAGACTACATATTATGTAACTGTAGCTATTGATTTTCCACTTCAGACACTTTAATTGAAAGGTTAAGAGGAAGCTGGGTTAGCAAAGTTTGGGGTTACTAATTCTGCATTAAATAATTTGGGACTTAAACTCCCTCGACAAGAAGCCAAGAATTTTAAAGAACAATTTCACTTTTTTGGAAAAGGAGTATTACTATTGCCAATCAGAAGAAGATATTTAAATCCCGGCCTGAAATAAAACACATGAACTTTATATAATCCTAGCTCATGAATGGGATGTTTGGCACTATTTACTTTTGCTATTTATAAGAGAGGCTATAAAAACCTAACTGCCACTTTCCAGCTAACATTGGTTTTCATTGATAACTGACACTGACATTTGGAGTGCTCAGGTGAAGATGATGTCAGTATCATCATGTAGTAACTATTGGCATCCAGAGGTTACAAGTTCAGTCTTCAGTCGTAAAAACCTTACAAAAAAGGGAGATCAATACCCATTACTTAACTGTCAAAAATACTGATGCCCCAAGACCATTAAGTAGCAATAGAAAGCACTGCCTCTGTCACCATTAAAATTGGAGATCGTCTGAAAATCTAGCAGCTGAATAAAATGATTCAAATGCTTCAGGAGAAGAAATGAATTGGATGAATAAATATTAAAAAAAAGGACTAAGGAAAATCAAAGCATTAATATATCTAGACATTTCTTACAGGACTTACTGTGAATATATATCCAGATACATTCCTTGTATATTGAGTTAATTAATACTAGAGGCAAAAAACTGAAAATCAAATATATAAAACTAAATATTTACAGTGATACCCTCCTAAAGAATTTTAATTATTTTGTCAATATTTTTCAAGTAAAAAGCTGTACAGTACCAATATTATTTCTTTTCAGAAAAAAATTGAGATTTATACAACTAAATAAATTGCTTATTACATATCATAATGAATTAACATTTAGTAGCCAATGGCAACCCACTCCAGTACTCTTGCCTGGAAAATCCCATGGGCAGAGGAGCCTGGTAGGCTGCAGTCCATGGGGTCACTAAGAGTTGGACAGGACTGAGCTACTTCACTTTCACTTTTCACTTTCATGCACTGGAGAAGGAAATGGCAACCCACTCCAGTGTTCTTGCCTGGAGAATCCCAGGGACAGCAGAGCCTGGTGGGCTGCCATCTATGGGGTCGCACAGAGTTGGACATGACTGAAGCGACTTAGCAGCAGTTATCCTTCATGTCTGCCCCACTGATACATCATTGTGAAGTCATTCTTGATGCTTTTGTCTGAATTGGGTTTTCACCACTTGCTCCCACCACAGGATGCTATACCCAACTTCTTACAATTTAGTGAACTAATGTTAGTCACTCAGTCGTGTCTGACTCTTTGCAACCCCATGGATTGTAGTCTGGAAGGATCCTCTGTCCATGGAATTCTTTAGGCAAGAATGCTGGTGTGGGTTGCCATTTCCTTCTCCAGGGGATCTTCCCAAGCCAGGGATGGAACCCAGGTCTCCCACATTGCAGGCAGATTCTTTATAGTCTGGGCCACCTCCACTATTTTTGAAATTGTCTATTTAAATGTCAGACTCCTCCAAATATACTGGGTGCATAATTGAGAATAATGACTATTTTCTAATCCATTTGGTAACAACATTGCTATCTCAGTATTGCTTGTTGGATGGCAGTGTCTGCCATCCAAAAATAATTATTAAACTGGACTGAGTCACAGGTTCAGGATTTAACCTGGTCAATTCTCCATCTCTGACTACCCAGTTTTAAGAATATTGTTTTGATAGAATTGAGTTAGCTCACTACTTTGGAGTGATATTCCAGCCACCTGTACCACCGTAGGTAACACTTCTAATAATGATGTGATGCCAGAAATCACTCATGGGTGAGAATAGGCTGAAGCAGGGATCAAGTGACAGGATGTAATGCTGACAGCATGTAACAACTGAAGGGTGAAAGCCTATGTCGGGCTTCCCTGGTAAAGAATCCACCTGCCAAGCAGGAAACGCAGATTCGATCCCTGGATCTGGAAGATCCCCTGGAGGAGGAAATGACAACCCATTCCAATATTCCTGCCTGGGAAATCCCATGGACAGAGGAGCCTGGTGGGCTGCAGTCCACGGGGTAGCAAAAGAGTCAGACAGGATTTAGTGACTAAACTGCAGCAACAACAACAAAGGAAGCTTATGTGGTTCCTTTCAGCCTTCAATCTGTTGTTGTGGACCACAAAAAAGCAAGAGCATTGACGTTTTAAACTCATACACTCAAAGTGTCTAGATGTAAAAACTCATTTGACCATAAGAGATTGGGAGAGGGGCGGAGGCAGCCGGAAACCTTAAAGGTCCAGAGCTACCGGTTTCCTTAAGTCCCGCGAGAGCTGCTCAGCCCTCTCTCAGGCTGTCGGTCAGAGCATAGACTATGGTTGCAGATGCTGCGGAGGCCCAGGGGTGTGGAAGGACGGTGTCTAGAAACCCAGTGCTGTTTTACCTGGAGGCATGACTGGCTGGCTGACTCTCTCTAAATCAGAGAGAGCCGTAGTTCCGAAAATGGAGTGGATGAGCTAGGCCGTGCTGACGGTGGACACAGTTAATGCCAGCAACTTAGTGGAAATCACCACCCTCTTCAGATGGCCGGAGGTACAACATCTTTTGAAGCATGTACTCCTGAGCCTGATGTCAAGGCACAGGGCACATTGTGCTAGGGGTGAGGATTTTGTAAAATGTGCGTGTGGAGAGAGCCACGGGGAAATATCTGGTCATACATCTTCCCTAAACTTTTTGCAGTTTCCTAACTCGAGTATGCTGCCTGTAGACCCTGGGCATCCTTTTGTGAGCAGAGTACAATTAGGACTTTGGGAAAGTAGGCCGAGATGTGATATATTCAGGCCTGTCACCACCCATACCCCAGCCTCTGCTTGGTTATGCCACTATTTCCAGATCCTTGTTTCAGAGCTTCCAGCCTAAGAAATGATATTGCCAGCATCACTCCCACCCACCCCACCCCCATGAAGCAACAGTTTGAAATAGCAAGAATTTTTCTTATCCATCAGAGAAGATGAAACAACTTGAGGTCCATGCATCAGGTCCCAACATCCTGTTGCATAACTATTCTATGGATCATGAGAATAATCCTGATACTGAAGTTCAAGAGAAGCAAATGTACTTAAATCTCTGCATTTTTTTTTTCTCCTGTGCCTTGATGGATAGTGGTTTGATTATTTTGATGCAAACATGAGTTCATGGTGCCATCTACTAAATAAATGATTTATTTTTTGTTATTGTTCAATGGCATAGGATCTTTGCTCACTCAAAACTAAGCAAATTTATAAAAGACTGATCATGTCCTGATGTGAGAGGTGGATAAATGGCTGATAGCTGGTGGATTTATTTTTGTTTTTATTTTCTCAGTTTCTACCATTTTGATAGTATTGATACTAACTGTTTTGACTTTAAGATCAGAGTTGGGCCCTCAAGCACAGGGGGACAGAAATGCAGAGTCTCAACTTTGGGTTTCTTTTGCATCATTTGTTCTCAAACTTTGTGTGTAAAAATAACTTTGAGAACTTGCTAAAACACAATTTCTAAGACCACTTCTGCACTGATTCTGATTCAGTACACTGGGCCTATCAATTTGCATTTCTAACCAGCTCTTAGGTAATGCCAGAACTTCTCTGAAGCCATTATTTTTAAGCTGGTTGTTTGCCCCATGAGTAGCAAGGAGTGTGCCTATGCATTTTCTTGGAGTGGAGCTTCCCACTTCACACATGGGCAGGCATTCCAACAAACAAGCAAGCAGAAGTGATCAGCGTTCACTGTTATTTATATGAAGGAACCAGGGTCTTGGGCTGGTTGTGCATTGGAAAGTATCCTTCTAGTTTGCTGTTCCCCACCCTGAACCCTTCTCACAGAGGTGTCCTGCATGGGCTAGACTGTTGTTCTGTTACTCATTACAATGCTATGACCAATCTGTGCAAAACAGTCCCAACTCCTTGTTGTTTCCACCTTCAGGAAGCAGAATTCTTGAAGGAAAGTTACCAAGAGTTCTGTGGCTTCAGACACTAAGTTGGAGTGGATTTAACTCATGCAGTTTCTTTACCCCTATTATCAATGGATTCTAGACATTTGCAAGGATTTTATAAGCACATATACATCTATCTTTGATTATAAGTCATAATTGAATGTTATTCTAGTTGGCTGTATATTGTCACCCTGCTTATTTAAGTTATATGCAGAATACATCATGAGAAATGCTGGGCTGGAAGAAACACAAGCTGGAATCAAGATTGTCGGGAGAAATATCAAGAACCTCAGATATGCAGATGACACCACCCTTATGGTAGAAAATGAAGAAGAACTAAAGAGCCTCTTGATGAAAGTGAAAGACGAGAGCGAAAGAGTTGGCTTAAAGCTCAACATTCAGAAAACAAAGATCATGGCATCTGGTCCCATCACTTCATGGCAAATAGATGGGGAAACAGTGGAAACAGTGGCTGACTTAATTTTTGGGAGCTCTGAAATTACTACAGATGGTGATTGCAGCCATGAAATTAAAAGACATTTACTCCTTGGAAGGAAAGTTTTGACCAGCCTAGACAGCATATTAAAAGCAGAGACATTACTTTGCCAACAAAGATCCATCTAGTCAAGGCTATGGTTTTTCCAGTAGTCATGTATGGATGTGAGAGTTGGGCTATAAAGAAAGCTGAGCATGGAAGAATTGATGCTTTTGAACTGTGGTGTTGGAGAAGACTCTTGAGAGTCCCTTGGACTGCAAGGAGATTCAACCAGTCTATCCTAAAGGAGATCAGTCCTGGGTGTTCATTGGAAGGACTGATGTTGAAACTGAAACTCCAGTACTTTGGCCACCTGATGCGAAGAGTTGACTCATTTGAAAAGACCCTGATGCTGGGAGGGATTGGGGGCAGGAGGAGAAGGGGACGACAGAGGATGAGATGGTTGGATGGCATCACCGACTCAATGGACATGGGTTTGGGTAGACTCCAGGAGTTAGTGATGGACAGGGAGGCCTGGCGTGCTGCGGTTCATGGGGTCGCAAATAGTTGGACATGACTGGTACTGAACTGAACTGAACTACTTTGCTTTGCTTCCCTGATGGCTCAGCAGGTAAAGAATCTGCCTGCAATGTGGGGGACCTGGTTTGGATCCCTGGGTCAGGAAGATCCCCTCAAAAAGGGAATGGCAACCCACTCCACTATTCTTGCCTGGACAATTCTATGGCTACAGTACATGGGATCGCAGAGTCGTACATGACTGAGCGACTAACACATTTTCACATTTTATTTTCTCCTTTGCTTTACATGTTTGTTAAATGTTTTTTACATCTCTCTCATTTTTTAAATAAAAGATTTTTATTGAAGGATAGTTTATTTACAATGTTTTATTTGTTTCAGGTATATAGCAGAGTCATTCAGATATATATATATATATATAATTTTCAGAGTCTTTTCCCTTATAGGTTACAGTTTCCTCTGCTACACAATAGGTCCTTGTTGGTTATCTCTTTTATATATATTAGAGTATATTTGTTAATTCCAAACTCTTAATTATCCCTCCCCCACTTTCCCCTTTGGTAACAAAAGTTTATTTTCTATGTCTGTGAGCCTTTTTGTTTTGTATATAAGTTCGTTTGTATTATTTTTTTTAGATTTCATATATAACCTATATCATATGATATTTATCTTTCTCTGTGTGACTCACTTAACTTTGTGTGGTAATCTGTAGGTCCATCCATGCTGCTGCAATGGCATCATTTCGTTCTTTTTATGACTGAGTAATATTCCATCATCTGTGTATACCACATCTTCTTTATCCATTCATATGTCTTAGACATTTAGGTTGCTTCCATGTATTGACTTTTGTAAACAGTACTGCACTGAACACTGTGGTGAATGTATCTTTTTGACTTATGGTTTTCTCCAGATAAATGCCCAAGAGTGGGATTGTAGGATCATATGGTAGCTCTACTTTCAGTATTCTAAAGAACCTTCATGATGTTCACCATAGTAGGTCCCAGTTTACATTCCCAACAACAGTGTAGGAGGATTCCTTTTTCTCCACACTCCTCCACCATTTATTATTTGTAGACTTCTTGATGATGGCCATTCTGATTGATAAAAACTACTCTCTTTGAAGTTTTGATTTGCTTTTCTCCCAAAATTAGCAATGTTAAGCAATTTTTTATGTGCTTCTTTGCCATCTATATGTCTTCTATAGAGAAAAGTCTATTTAGACCTTGTGCCCATTTTTTGATTGTGTTGTTTGTTTGTTTTGATATTGAGTTGTATAAACTGTTTATATATTTTGGAGATTAATCCCTTGTTGGTCACATCATTTGCAAATATTATCTCCTATTCTGTAGGTTGTCTTTTCATTTTATTTTTCTCTATCCATTCCTATCATTACTTCTTTAAGCTCTGAAGATAAGGATTTTTATCATCTGTCTAATCTTTTGTAACAGATAATGGTCCATTATAGCCAACATTGTCTACTCATTTGCTTCTCAAATGTTTTGCATAACAAAATTTTTATTGCATGTACTTAAACCAGTTACTGTTTTATGTGTGACTTTTCCTTGTCCCCACCTTCTACATTTAATCTTAGGAGTTCCTGCTTTTGACCTTTTGTAGAAATTTTATTCCTAAAGGATTTTCCTGGTGATATTTTTATAAAACCATTGAACATTTTTAACTGTTCAACATTTGGGGGAAGAGGATTATACTTAAAACTTATTCAATTTTTCCAAAAGTTATCCAAAACTAAGTTACTATGTGAGCCAAAGCATGCTCAAACTACCACACAATTGCAGTCATCTCACATGCTAGTAAAGTAATGCTCAAAATTCTCCAAGCCAGTCTTCAGCAATATGTGAACCATGAACTTCCTGATGTTCAAGCTGGTTTTAGAAAAGGCAGAGGAACCACAGATCAAATTGCCAACATCTGCTGGATCATGGAAAAAGCAAGAGAGTTCCAGGAAAACATCTATTTCTGCTTTACTGACTATGCCAAAGCCTTTGACTGTGTGGATCACAATAAACTGTGGGAAATTCTGAAAGAGATGGGAATACCAGACCACCTGACCTGCGTCTTGAGAAATTTGTATGCAGGTCAGGAAGCAACAGTTAGAACTGGACATGGAACAACAGACTGGTTACAAATAGGAAAAGGAGTACATCAAGGCTGTATATTGTCACCCTGCTTATTTAACTTCTATGCAGAATACATCATGAGAAACGCTGGACTGGAAAAAACACAAGCTCGAATCAAGATTGCCGGGAGAAATATAAATAACCTCAGATATGCAGATGACACCACCCTTATGGCAGAAAGTGAAGAGGAACTAAAAAGCCTCTTGATGAAAGTGAAAGTGGAGAGTGAAGAAGTTGGCTTAAAGCCCAACATTCAGAAAACGAAGATCATGGCATCTGGTCCCATCATTTCATGGGAAATAGATGAGGAAACAGTGGAGACAGTGTCAGACTTTATTTTTTTGGGCTCCACAATCACTGGAGATGGTGACTGCAGCCATGAAATTAAAAGACCCTTATTCCTTGGAAGGAAAGTTATGACCAACCTAGATAGCATATTCAAAAGCAGAGACATTACTTTGCCAACAAAGGTCTGTCTAGTCAAGGCTATGGTTTTTCCTGTGGTCAGGTATGGATGTGAGAGTTGGACTGTGAAGAAGGCTGAGTGCTGAAGAATTGATGCTTTTGAACTGTGGTGTTGGAGAAGACTCTTGAGAGTCCCTTGGACTGCAAGGAGATCCAACCAGTCCATTCTGAAGGAGATCAGCCCTGGGATTTCTTTGGAAGGAATGATGCTAAAGCTGAAACTCCAGTACTTTGGCCACCTCATACGAAGAGTTGACTCATTGGAAAAGACTCTGATCCTGGGAGGGATTGGGGGCAGGAGGAGAAGGGGACGACAGAGGATGAGATGGCTGGATGGCATCACTGACTTGATGGACGTGAGTCTGAGTGAACTCCGGGAGTTGGTGAGGGACAGGGAGGCCTGGCGTGCTGTGATTCATGGGGTCGCAAAGAGTCGGACACGACTGAGCGACTGATCTGATCTGATCTGATGTGATCCTTTACTTTAACTGTTATATTCATTAACATGATGGAGTCCTAACTGTCAGTATTTCAGAATTCGAGTGTATTTGGAAATAGGATCTTTAAAGTAGTTAAGGTAAAATGGGGTCTTTGGGTGGGCCCCTATCTAGTATAACTGTTTTTTTAAAGGAAGAATATGAACACAGGTATGTCCGTGCACAGAGGCAAGATGATGTGAGGACATAGCAAGAAGGCAGCTATCTGCAAGCTGAAGGGTGAGGCCTCACTAGAAACCAGGCCTACTGACACCTTGATCTTGGCCTTCTAGCCTCCAGAACTTTGGAAAATAAATACATTTTGTTTAAACCACCCAGTTTATTATTTTGTTACAGTAGCCCTGGTGAATGATTACAATATTTGATACTGGAAAAAGAAAGATTGGAAAATTACTTTTTGGTTAGTAATTTAAGTGTTTGAGAATTTGGCTAATTCATGTATTCAACGAAGACACTACTTTTTAATCTTGATTTTTTTTTTACACATTTGGCATATTAAAGTCAGAAGATGTTAACATTTTAAGAATTCCACAAATTATACACATAGAAACATTACATAAAATAAATTCATTGTACATGATACACTGTATGTATTCTGTGTACACAGTACAAATAAAATTACAAAGTTGAATAAAAGAAAGTTTAATTTTTAAGTGGCAAGAAATTGAAGCAAATTCAATACTTTATGTATTGAATACAATTTGACCAGTATGCTATCAAGGTACAGAAAATACTTGAATTTTTTTTGTGTGTGTGTGTGTGTATCCTTCATTAACCAGCTGGCATTGTTACTTTTTAAATGCTGTATTTTTGAGTTTGCTTTGAATATTTTTTTAAATTGTAATTCTCTTAAGATCTGAACTGTCCAAAAAAAAAAAAAAAAAAGCATCTTTAAATCAAGCAAAAGTCACAATAAAGTAGGTTCTGTTATCTTAAGGTAAATGATAAGGTATGCCATTGAAACAGTGAAGCACTTTATCTTAAAGTTTAGACTTGATTCTTTAAAGATAATAATAATAATCATTTGATATAGTTAAAAATACAATAACCTCTTCTCTTAGAAATAACTCAAAGCCCATCCTAGAAAAGAAGTTGGCAAATATTCAAAACATGGATAAACTTACAAGTATTAAAGTAATAGTCATTTTTGCAAGGTAGAATGTTTTACTTCCTATAGCTGGAAACACAGAGAACTGAGGATATTCCAGCTTTGGCATCCTTTCAGAAGTCTATTTCTATATACTTGCCAATTCACTGGAACTTTCTATCCTGAAAATAGATCATTGTAATGTCCTCAGTAAGATGACCCATTGTTGTGAGTTAATGCCAGATTTATCTGTGCTATTAAATTATTATGAGTATTAGCACAGCTATTAATAACACCACTTTTCAAAGAGCTTTCATTTGTATTGCCTCATTTGATTCTTTCAACAACTCTGAGAGGTAAAAGGACCGGTTATTATCATCCTAATTGTTATGTGTGTTAAATTGAGAGATGAAGGCTGAATTAATTGATATAAGCAGTCACACAACTTGAAACTGATTTACAGATCAGAAATATTTATGATTAAAAAAATATTTTAAACATTTATTATAAGTCATCACTTTCACTTCCTAATAATAGTTGCTAAGCTTTGTATGTTTACTTTGTATCATATGCTTTGACATACTTTATCTTTAAAAGTTCAAACAAACTTTGAAAGATAGATATGTTGCCATCCTCCTCTACCAAGTGAGGATGCAGAGATTGGAGAGGTGTGACGTAATGGATTTTAAATTTAGGTTTGTCTGACTTCCAAGTTCAGTCTCTACTGTCTGAGATATTACTTCATTTAATTCTCACTCTATCCCTCTGAGGTTAGTATAGTGTTCTTCCTGTTTTATAACTCTGGAAATGATCTCAGAGAAGCAGTATCACAAGGAGAGATTAGTTGAGCAATTGAAGTTTGTATTGATGGTGATTACTTTTCAGTTCCTAAGTGCTTAGTTGCTCAATTGTGTCCGACTTTGCAACCCTTTGGACTATAGCCTGCCAGGCTCCTCTGTCCATGGGATTTTTCAGGCAAGAATGCTGGAGTGGATTGCTATTTCCTCTTCCTCAGGAAGGATTGCTAGAGTGGGTTGCTATTTCCTCTTCCTCCTCCTTAGGAAGATCCCAGGGATCAAACTGGTGTCTCCTATATCTCCTGCATTGCAGGCAGATTCTTTATCTGCTGAACCAAAGGGAGCTCACCCTTGCCAAATTACTAGCTCAGTCATGTCCAACTCCTTGTGACACCATGGACTGTAGCCTGCCAGGCTCCTCTGTCCATGGAATTCTCCAAGACAGAATATTGAAGTGGGTAGCCATTCCCTTCTCCAGGGGATCTGCCTGACCCAGGGATTTAACCTGAGTCTCTGCATTGCAAGCAGATTCTTTACCATCTGAGCCACCAAAGAATCCCATCAGTTCCTAAGCACTATTATTATTTTCACATTTTGTATTACTTTTATAGGTATTCAAGGCACCAAATTGGCTGGAATCTGTATTGACTGTTAGATACGACTGAATCTTGTTCTAAAAGATAAATTATTGAAGAGTTTTTATGACTGAGATCTGGATAATTGATTTATTATAAAACACCTACTGTGAGCTATATAGTAAGCTGTATACTGAGTATATATAGCTATATACTGAATATATACTGAGTACACCCATACAGAATGTGTAATAACTATGGCAAAGAAGACGTGAACAAAATAAACATGTAAACTAGATTTTATAATATCAGGAATATCACAGAGTTATAAAAAAATCAAGTGAAAACTTTAATATATTTTAGGTTTAGGCATATGATCGGCATATCCTAAACTGTATTACTTATCTCTATCCTCTCCTTCACAAAAACAATGCAGAATTGCTCAAGTGACCATCCCCATCTCAGTAAATGGCAGCTGTACTTTTGTAGGTGTTCGAGCCAGAAGCATTGTAATCAGCCTTGACTCATACTTCACCTCCAATCCATCAGCAAATCCTGCTGACTCTACCTTAACCATAGCTCCAGAATATGAGCACTTCTTACAACATTTATTAGCAACATTTTCCTCTCACTTAGATTAATTTCATGGTTTCCTCACTGGTCTCCCTTGTACATTTGCTTCCCTAAAGTGCAATTTCAGCCAACAGACAAAGAAATCATTTAAAGTGTAAGTCAAATAATTTAATCTGCACACATCTTACAAAGAAGTTCTACTCATTCTGAATACAATTTAAAGTCATTACAGTGACTTATTAGCTGGTTAACTCTCTGATTCACGGTTACCTACCTGAACTCAATTCCTACAACTCTTGCTTATGGTACTTGAGTCTCACAGACCTTCCTGATGTGCTAACTCAGTGATTTTCACATTCTCCTCTTCCAGAATGGTTTTTCTCTAGATATCTTCATGGCTTGCTTCCTACAATTTTTAAGGCCCCTTTTCAAAAGTCAGTCTCAATATAAGATCTTTCTTATTTTAGGGCTGAGTAATATCCATTTTATAATATTACATCTTCTTAGTTCAGTCACTGTTGGTGGGCACTTGGGGAGATTATATCCCGGCAGTTGTAAATAGTGTGCTGTGAACATGGAGGTGCATATATCTTTTCAAATTACTGTGTTTTTGTTTTTTGTTTTTCTCCTAGATATATAACAAGGGGTGGAACTGCTGGATCTTATGGTAGTTCTTTTTTTTAATTTAAGTTTATTTATTTTAATTAGAGGCTGATTACTTTATAATATTGTATTGGTTTTGCCATACAGCAACATGAATCCCCCACAGGTGTACACGTGTTATGGTAGTTTTATATTTAGTTATTTAAAAAACCTCCATAGACTATATAAAATAGGTAAGCAACAAAGATATGCTGTATAGCACAGGGAATTATACCTTGTATCTTTGAATAACCTATAATGGATTATAATCTGAAAAAATTACTGAATCACAATAGTGTTCACCTAAAATTAAAACAACATTGTAAATCAGCTGTACTTGAATAACAAAAGAACTTTCCTGTCTATTCTACTTTAAATGGTAATATTCATCCATTACTCTAGTATTTTCTGTTCTCCTGTGCTTCAATTTTCTTCAGTTTCAACAATTAACACAATGCAGTATTATACATCTATTGTACTTACTTATTTTTCCTATTGTCTCTTTTCTAGAAGATCAATCCTATGAGGCCAGAAATATCTGTCTGTTTAATATTTCCAGTTTTAAGAATAGACTGGTTCAGTGAAGGAATTCAGTGAATATTTGTTAAATGGATTAATATATTTAGTCCAAAACTTAATGTGAAGTCAAAACTGATTACTACTCTTGCACTTCATAAATCTGATGAAGGCAAGCATGCAGATGATTTGTTCTTTTTCTGCTTATGTTTAGCATCTTATTACAAAGGAATGTACAGTCTGGTTATTGGTAGGTAGTCAATGACTTGCATGTATTTTTCTAGTTAGGTCCACTTGCCAGCTGACAGGGTTAAGTGTATTTCTGCTCCTTTCAGGTCTCTTTCATCAGCCAATCTTAGAGATGCCAGTGGTGCTTTAGTAAACAACAGGGACCCTTCACCAGGTCTTCTTTACTCCTGGTTAGTCTAGCTGTTGCTGACAGTGGCAAGGTGAGTACTGTTTTTTGTTTGTATGTTTTATTTGTGTATTTAGTATCTTAGACATCAAAAAACCATCACAGGTTTTTTTTCTCAAAAGTTTTTTTTTTCTTTCTGTTTCCATTACTTCTACTTTTATCTGTATCAGATCAGATCAGATCAGTCACTCAGTCGTGTCCGACTCTTTGCGACCCCATGAATCACAGCACGCCAGGCCTCCCTGTCCCTCACCAACTCCCGGAGTTCACTCAGACTCACGTCCATCAAGTCAGTGATGCCATCCAGCCATCTCATCCTCTGTCGTCCCCTTCTCCTCCTGCCCCCAATCCCTCCCAGGATCAGAGTCTTTTCCAATGAGTCAACTCTTCGTATGAGGTGGCCAAAGTACTGGAGTTTCAGCTTTAGCATCATTCCTTCCAAAGAAATCCCAGGGCTGATCTCCTTCAGAATGGACTGGTTGGATCTCCTTGCAGTCCAAGGGACTCTCAAGAGTCTTCTCCAACACCACAGTTCAAAAGCATCAATTCATCGGCGCTCAGCCTTCTTCACAGTCCAACTCTCACATCCATACACGACCACAGGAAAAACCATAGCCTTGACTACACGGACCTTTGTTGGCAAAGTAATGTCTCTGCTTTTGAATATGCTATCTAGGTTGGTCATAACTTTCCTTCCAAGGAATAAGGGTCTTTTAATTTCATGGCTGCAGTCACCATCTCCAGTGATTTTGGAGCCCAGAAAAATAAAGTCTGATACTGTTTCCACTGTTTCCCCATCTATTTCCCATGAAGTGATGGGACCGGATGCCATGATCTTCGTTTTCTGAATGTTGGGCTTTAAGCCAACTTTTTCACTCTCCACTTTCACTTTCATCAAGAGGCTTTTTAGTAGTCTATTAATCAAGTTGTTCATACAATCCACCTTCCCCTATCTACCCTCATTGAGTATTCTCCATATGACCAAACAGAAATGCCTTTACTGTTTTTCTTGTTGTCAGCGTAACACTTAGATGCTTAGACATGTAGATGTATTTTAGCAATGCTCAGTGTTGAATAAAATGTATAAAATCTTAGTTAATAAGGAAACATAATAGTAAAGTGTTTAATAACCTCAAACTTGATATATGTTCTAATATTTTATTCCATCAACTTCTTTTAAGGCTGGTAAGCCTAATGATTGCTTGATTCAGAGCAAACTGCTTATAGCAATGAGTCTAAATGATCCAGATGCTTGATTCTGACTTATATAATCCAAGTTTCAGATGAAAAGGAAATGTATTTGGAAGAATAGAGGCTGCTGCAAGTGTCTTTGTTCCCTTCCGATGTAATATTTTCCCTGAGTTGGAGAAAGGGGAACCGTAGTAAGGAAATGTAGTTGAAACTGGTATCTCTGAGAAGGGGCTCAAACTTAGCCCTTTGTTGGGAGGAGTGATGCTAGAATCTCCAGAGAAGCTTGGAACACAGGGCACTTAGGCCCATTGCCATTTGGGATCAATGAGTCAACAAACCTTAGAGTTCTACCATCTACCACAGTGGAGTAAATCCTTCATAACGAATAATGATAAACAACATAATTTTGTTGATCATGATAAATGAATTAAACCCATTGTCTAAGTGGATCTCTGCAACAAGTCTGTATGAACTAATGAGAAAACTGACATTCAGAGAATTTAAGAAACCTGTCTAAATTTGTGCTGTAAGAGAGGCCATGGTCTCCGCAGTCAGACTGCCTAATCTGAATCCAGGCTCCACTTCCTACCAGCTGTGTTCCTAGAGCAAGTTACTTAATGCCTTCATGCCTCATTTGCTGTTTTGTATTTTTATTAGGATTAAATGAGTTAATACATGTAAAGTGCTTGGGTCTTAGTACGTACTTAATAAATATTGGCTCTTAATTTACTTTGTAGCAGAGGTAGCAGTCAAACTGGAATTCATGTGACTTGATAACTTGACCTTGAAGAATAACAATCTCCCTGATATTAGCTAAGTGGGGATGGCTGAGGTCCAAGATGACAGGTCAGGCTTTTCCTTCTTAAGGATATCCCTCTGTTTGACTTAACCTCTTCATTTCTTCATCTTTTCTTGGGGCAGTCCTGGAGCTACGTAGAACTAATTATTCTCATTGAATGTCTGTCAGGAATCTCTTGTATTTGTATTCTATGAAGTAAGAGATGTAAGAGATACTAAAATTCCTATAGTGAAATCCCCATTCCATCCTAAAAATGGGTTGTCTCCTGCATCATTTTTCTCTCAGATGTATCACACATGCCTATGTATATGTAAATAATTCTTTTAAATCAAGACCTATGAAATTGTGAAGAGTAATTTGTGAAGTGAAATAAAATTATACCTAGTATATTTAGAGCTTATGATTTGAGAGGCACTGTTCCAAGCAGCTGACTTTCAGTCACTCATTCATTGCTCACAGAAACCCTGTAAAGTAGTCACTGTCATTTCTCCCAACTTTGCAGGTGATGAAACTGCATCTCTGAAAGTAACTGGCCTAAACTAGTAAGTTATAAAGCCTGAATATTATCCAGTCTGCCTATAGGGACCTATGGCTTAACCATGAGTCACTATGGATTTTATCCAGGCATTTTCTGGATGCCAGGTCATCTGATGCATTAGACAGTGCCCTTTATTTCTTAGACATATTTCTGTAGGATGACTGACTTTAACCTGATTGCCCCAATGAATGCTAATTTTAAAATTTACACAAGGATGTAGTCCTTCCCGTGTGACTATTTTTTTTCATTTGAATGTTTGCTCCTGAATATAATATAAGGAGATTTTGTAGAATTTATAAATATTTTAGAATTCTCCTGTGGCCATGTCCTTTTAAATCTGTGTATTTATAATCTCAATCCAATTACTTATTTTTAACTTGTTGCACTAAATTCTACAGGGGGGATTTTAAAACTCTTTAGCATTTCTGAATTCTGAACAACCTGGATATAGGAATGTCTGAAATATGTTCTCAGCCTTATCCTGTGAGTGAGGTAATTCAACTGTGGGTAAAATCTTTTTAAAGTTTATGTAATTCGCAAAACTTGTGGGGGGAAAGTCCTATTTAAATCTAATAAATGAAATTTATGTATTTGTAAATTATTCATGAAAAGTATAGATAAGTTGAGTCAATTATCAGAAGGACCTAAGACTCTAAATTTTTAACATAATTATCTGGATCTTCTCTACTTATAATGGCTTGACAGTAAACATTTGGCGAATATATTTAAGCACATGCTTTATGATAGTAACTCTGACCCAGGCGTCAAGGATGCAGAGAACTGAAGTGAGCTAATAGTCAGTTCAGTTCAGTTATTCAGTCATGTCTGACTCTGCAACCCCATGGACTGCAGCATGCCAGGCCTCCCTGTCCATCACCAATTCATGGAGTTTACTCAAACTCATGTCCAGTGAGTCAGTGATGCCATCCAACCATCTCATCCTCTGTCGTCCCCTTCTCCTTCTGATCTCTATCTTTCCCAGCATCAGGGTCTTTTCAAATGAGTCAGTTCTTCACATCAGGTGGCCAAAGTATTGGAGTTTCAACTTCAGCATCAATCCTTCCAATGAATATTCAGAACTGATTTCCTTTAGGATGGACTGGTTGGATCTCCTTGCAGTCCAAGGGACTCTCAAGAGTCTTCTCCAACACCATAGTTCAAAAGCATCAATTCTTTGATGCTTGATTTTCTATACAGTCCAACTTTCACGTCCATAATGACTACTGGAAAAACCATAGCTTTGACTAGACAGACCTTTGTGGCAAAGTAATGTTTCTGCTTTTTAATATGCTGTCCAGGTTGGTCATAACTTTTCTTCTGGGAGCAAGCATCTTTTAATTTCATGGCTGCAGTCACCATCTGCGGTGATTTTGGAGCCCCCCAAAAATAAAGTCTGTCACTGTTTCCACTGTTTTCATCTATTTACCATGAAGTAATGGGACCAGATGCCATGATCTTAGTTTTCTGAATGCTGAGCTTTAAGTCAACTTTTTTGCTCTCCTCTTTCACTTTCATCAAGAGTTAGTAGTCAAGGAAGTTGCAAAGTCTGGGTTTGCACCTGGATGTCTGTTTTTAAAGCGGTGAAGATTCTGTACTCTTGCTCTTAATAAATTACTGAATATTTAAATCCTTAGGTGAGCTTACTTAAGCTGGTGCATAAAAAAAATAGAAATTTTTTAGCTGTAGGCCAAAGCCAATCAAGCTGTATTCAGCCACATTTAGCTATTTGGTCATAAACCTTTTGTCTATAACAATGGAGATGGTACTAAAATAAGTATGTTATCTAATCTATAGCTAACAAGGCAGTCTCTATAGTATAGTATAGTCTCTATACTACAAAGTCACATTTGTAGTATCTAGTCTTAAATCTCTTTTACAATAAGCTACAGTTTTCCAAATCATTTCTCTTCAGCCTGTCACTATATTCATGTAAGCCTTTGCTCAATCCATGGTACAGGTGGCCTGGAATAGCAGATAGAGCTATGTATTAAGACAAAAGTCTCCAGAAAAAGTCTCAGTTCTGAAGTTAAATCACTTTATGATTTTTGACTAGTCATGAACTAGGGCTAACGACTCTGATTTCAAGTTGGACGTCAGATTTAAATGAGGTGAAATAGATGAAGCACCAAGTTGAGTAACTGGCACATTGGAGGTATTAGTCTTCTCCCTTATTTCTTCACTTATTTTAATAGGAGAATTAGTTGCAGCCTTTTCTGATGTCATAAGAATCTGTAAGTCTGTACGATGGGTTTTACAACTAGCTGTTTACATTCACATATGGTAGATAATTGTCTCTCAGTTTGGTAGGACATAAAAAATAAAAACTGAGCAAAGTTTTCCAACTTCGGTTTAAAAGCAAGTTTATTGTTTTATTGCATTTTTAAAAGGAAGTTCTTTAATTGTAGCATTGCCTTCTGAAAAATGGATACATAATAACAAGAGAATTGGAAAAATAAGGCAATCACTTTGCCTATTGATAAGTGAAGGCCACAACATTTCTTGGAATTGAAAAGCATTTGAGAGCCATCTTAAAATTGGCTCTTGAAATCATCTTAAAATTATTTAGCCTTATTTAGAAGGAAGGGTAGCTTTCATTCTTTACATATAACCACTTTCATTTTTTATAAAATTAGGTAAAAGGACTGAAAATGACAGTCCTCTATAACCCTGTCCTATAAAGACCTAGAGAAGAATTGTGAGAAAAGAAGTAAAAGCTGCCTGAAATGGTTTGATAGAAAGAGGCATTTTTTTTTTTTTCTAAAATGGCCTTTGACTTGTCTTTGAACTTCAAGTTTTTTTTTTTTTTTTAAATGAAACAGAACCAGCTTCCTATTAACCTAGAAAGGTTTTTTTTTTTTTTTTTTAATCCTTCTTTGAAAAATAATCCATTCAAACATTTCTTGGCAATATGGAGGAAGATTTATCACATCACTAGAAATTTTCTTTAAGAAGCACATTGGCTGATAAAGTCAGTCCATCTTTTTAAGATTTGGGGCCTAATGAGCAAATGGTAAGAGGATAATCAGGTTAAGGCTAGCAGCTCTGTGGAAAATTTCCTTTTAGGACTCTGTGAGGACTTTTTGGCTTCTCTGATGCCTAAAGTCCTATTTCCAAATCCCTTTGTTTTTTTGAAATTCAAGTTAATTCAGAGCCTGCAACCTTTATTAAAAGGAAATATATTGTGTAACTACTATGACTTCATCATTTTCTAAATATTAAAGATTATAATACAATTTTTGAAAAATAATTTTGTTTAAGAATGTAAATGTCTTCAGGAACTAGAAAATGATGTCATTAAAAATTTAGTAGTAGGCCATCAAAGAAAAGAGTGAGATGTGAAGGAAAAGGTATAAACTCCAGAAGAGCAGGCCCTATTTCTGTCTTGTTCACTATTGTGTTTCACCTTGTCTACCTCACAGAAACCACTTAGTAAATATTTCTTGAGTGAATGAAAAAATTAAAAGAAGCTGCCACTACCAATTTCAAGGTTGTCCTCAGAGACCATGTGAAATCTTTCTCTGATAGGAACACTTCTATTGTTAGTTTAGAATAACATGTCTTTAGTCATTGCCATGGGAAATAAACATATCCAAAACACCTACAGGTGCAAGCTTTGGGAAATATAGTCATTCGGTGGAGAAAAACAAACAAACAAAAAGCATGCTCATTGTGTTTGCTAGAATGACCCTTTTTGCAGGATTATAGAGGTTCATTGTGCATGATTCAACACACATTGAATTTGGGAAGATCTACAGAAGATCTTCTCCCATCTACTTGTGTCTTTGTTCTCTGGGAGGATGTTTACTGGGAAAATAAGCCAGCAACATTTGCACAGGGTATGTGTTTCCTTTTACTTAAATTCATAAATTATTTTCCACTTTCTAATGGAGAAAACTTTACAAAAATTTGTGTTTCATAATTTCACCATCATTCTGATGTTTTCTTCTGGCACAGGGATTCAAAAAGTGTGATGAAGTGTAACTCTGTATATTTACACCTACAGAGACAGCAGAAAATACCATGTTCCAAAGGCCTATTTTATATTTGTCATCATATTCATTTTCTAATTTGTTCCTTCTAAAGAAACCCCTAAATGTGAACATTATCGCATCCATTTTTAGATGGTAAAGCCAAGGCTCAGAAATATTTTCTCATACAACATCTGGCTGGAAATTTCTGACCTGAGACTCGAATTCCGGTAGATCTGAGTTGAAGGATGATGTCTTGTGTTGTTTTGATTATGATGAATTGTTCTTATGTCTTCACTGAATCTTGCACACCCTGAAACATTCTGATGGAATTTAGAGTACTCTCCTGAAATGCCAGGACTTGGACTGTTCTCAAGCTGTCACATGCTTTCTAGCTATGATATATGGGCCTGAACTCATTAGTGATGGATTCCTAGCGGCAGCAACTGTGTAAGTAAAACTTTGAAACTAAGCAGATAGTCCATCATCCTGGCAGTGTAAAATGTCATAAATGCTCTCAGTGTAGTCATCTTTTGTTTCTTTGTTATGTTTGGATGATCAAAATTTCAGGAAGCTTTAGAGTAATACCACACATGTCAAGTCTCTTCAGTTGTGTCTAGCTCTGTGCAACCCTATAGGCTGTGACCTGCCAGGCTTTTCTGTCCATGAGATTCTTCATGCAAGAATACTGGAATGGGTTGCTGTGCCCTCCTTCAGGGGATCTTCCTGACCCAAGGATTGAACCCGTGTCTCTTATGTCTCCTGCTTTTGCAGGTGGGTTCTTTACCACTAGTGCCCCCTGGGAAGCCCAGAGTAATACCAACGCCTACCAAAAGTATAGTCCAAATATAGAGGCACCCTGGGAAACCCACCTCCTTCAGTCCACTAAGGTTTCTTGAATCCTGACTGTTTAATGCCAAAAGTACTGGTTGAACTGCAGTCTTGTTCATTTGAATGCAGGAAACTAAGTGCCTTGGGCTCTTACTCTTATTTTTGGTGTCTCCATTCTGGCGGTCCTTCATCTGTCTCTACCCCTCAGGCTCCAGGAGTTTGGCACGTTACCAACAGTCAGCTCCTGAGACAGCCTAATGAAAGTTAATAGACCTCCAATTCAGGTAATTTACATGAATTAAAAATGACTAAGGAAACCATTTAGGGCTCTATAAAATCAAATTTAAAATACTACATGTAGAGTTCATAATAGTACAATTCAGCTTTGCTACTTCACACAACAATATAAAGTTTATTTGAAGCTCATCTGAAATATATGTATATTATGAGAAGTTGGAGAGAATATAATGTTTACATGTGTTTTGAAAAATAGATAATCCCAATAATGCTTTTTTGCTTAGTTTCTTCCAGATATTATAAGATTATATTTCAAGATCGCTAATAAATTAAAAGTCCATACAGAAAAGACTTTCAGCAGAGGATAAACTTATGAGAAATTATTTTGGAGTTCCTATTAATTCTGTAAAAATTATGAGATAAAAATAGAATATATAGACTATGGAGGAAAAAAAGTGGTATTTGTTCAGAAACCACATAAAATTCTACGATAGATGTAAGAGAATTGGAGGAACTTGAATTTGTTGTAAAAGAGGCAAAATAATACTACTGTTGAAAAATCATTTCATCTTTTCTAGTGCCACAGATAGAGCCACAGCCAAACCAACCCAGAGGAACTGCTGGAATCTCTTTAGAAAGCTAAATTTCTCAATTTCACAAATATTTATTGAACTAGGCAATATGGATTCAAATACAAAGATCAGTAGTGTGCTCTTTTGTCCTTAGGAATTAAATTTAGTTAATGGATAGAGTGAGTGTTGGCACCTCACAATGCAAGGAAGAATATAATAGTGGCCAGAGGCAAAGCATAAAATGCTTTGTGAGCTTTCTGAAGGGAAACTACATCATGTTGAAGTCTTCATGGCAGAGTAAGGAGATATACAACTGAGGTTTAAATTCTGGCTTCTCCACCTTCTTGTTCTGGATTCTAGGGTAATTGTTTAAAATTTTGGAGCTTTAGGTTTATT
Organism: Bos indicus; assembly: GCF_029378745.1. Lineage (NCBI taxonomy): Eukaryota > Metazoa > Chordata > Mammalia > Artiodactyla > Bovidae > Bos > Bos indicus. Next base: position 41,771,807 of record NC_091762.1, on the reverse strand, counting down.
TTCTATAAAATGGTAGGGATTGAATATACTTAAGTGTTTTGCACAAGATTTTTCTCATTCATTCATATACACGTACGCACTGAGAGTTCACTGTTCACCTGATTGTACAACTGTATGATGTCGAGTGTGGGTGGGGGTCAGAAGTGCGGTAGGTGCTCTGATAAAAATTACTTGTAGGTTATAACAAAACTTTAAAGAAAAGGGTGGTCAATTCCATGAAAGGAAAATCTAGAATCTCTTTATAGAGAAAGATGCCATAATCCTTACTACACAGATGAGATAATGCAGGCTTGGGACATTGAATAATTGTCCCAAGAGTATAAAATTAGTAAATGGCTAAACTTGGATCCAGAGATTCTGCATTTTCACATAAAGCAATCAATTCTGTTTGATTTTGTTAGGTAGTTAGAATAAAGAAAAGGAGTCCAGAATGGCGGTGGCTAAAAGATAAGGAAGAGAAAAGCCCAGGAAAATAGAACAAAGGAAGGTCTGAGCCGGAGTGAGGATCTCAGGTAAATCAAACAACACTCCTGGCTGGCCCAATTTACATAGGACAGGCCCAGGGGTGGGGTTGGGGAACCATATAAAAAGAGGAGCCAAAGCTAGCTCTCCTTCTCTCTCTCTCCCACGCACTGGGGCGCTCTTCTCTTCGTGTCTTTGGATCAACATGTCCTCACGCCTCGAAGATGGATTTTCCTGCTATCTTCTAAATAAAATAGAGCTGTAACTCTGAGCTGTAACACTGATTTCTCTAAGAGCTATAACACAGTCTATCCAAGACCTGAGAGCTGTGACACGCCGAGGGGACTTTAATGTCAGTCACTCCAAATCTTTGTTGTGACAAGACAAAAACCAAGGAGCATACACTCGCCTGACAATTTAAAGGGATTTTCTGCACAATGAGACCTAAAGGAGTCATGTCAGTGGGAATGTACTTTTTGATATACCTCAGAGGATTTTAGACACACTGGTATTTTGTTTTATAATTACTTTTCAAATTAATGGTATATCTTACTCAAAAAATTGCCATGCAAAACAGCATTTTAAATGGAATATGGAAATATTTAAGAGGTCTTTTAACTGCAGGTTACTTTCAAGAAGTTTTTGTATCTAAACCAGCACAAATGGGATCAACTATATCTATATTTCAAGAATAAGCTCTTCATGACCTCCACTAAACTCACATTTTTATACCATGCTAATGCACTGAGAAGATTCTTGAGGGTCCCTTGGACTACAAGGAGATCCAACCAGTCCATTCTGAAGGAGATCAGCCCTGGGATTTCTTTGGAAGGAATGATGCTAAAGCTGAAACTCCAGTACTTTGGCCACCTCATGCGAAGAGTTGACTCATTGGAAAAGACTCTGATGCTGGGAGGGATTGGAGGCAGGAGGAGAAGGGGACGACAGAGGATGAGATGGCTGGATGGCATCACTGACTCGATGGATGTAAGTTTGAGTGAACTCCGGGAGCTGGTGATGGACAGGGAGGCCTGGAATGCTGAGATTCATGGGATCGCTAACAGTCGGACACGACTGAGCGACTGAATTGAACTGAATGCACTGAGCTCATAAAGATACATAAGACCAAAGAAAAAAAGGTTTTTTTCCCCTGCTACTGTGTAGAACCTTCATGTAAAACAGCTCTCCCAATGGGGAGTCATCTACTCTCCTGCACCTTCCTCTGTCTCTTCCCTTTTTAATTGCTCTTACACATTTTTTAAAAGTATCCCTCAGTGAATCCCTCTGTCCTCCTTTCCCTAAACCTGCATCCATTGTCAGTGTAATAATGTTTCTCATCTTAGTGCACTAGCTATCACAAGGGCATTTCTGGTGTCTCAGCCAGTAAAGAATCTGCCTGCAATGCAGGAGACCCAGGTTCAACCCCTGGGTTGGGAAGATCCCTGGAGAAGGGAATGGCAACCCACACAGTATTCACAAATACATTACATGATAAAGTCAAATTTAGAGTTTATAGAGAAAATGAGATAAAGGTGCCCATAGCCATATTGTGCGGATGACTAGATCATAATAAGAAATGGTGAAAGACTGGAGGATGTTCGTATTCATGAGAATCCATATGTTTTTTGTTCAAATATCGTAAAAATTTTATTTAACTTATTTAAACTTAAAACAATTCACTACCAGCCTGTTCTCTATATCTATGAGCTCGTTTTTGTTTTAGATTCCACATATAAGATTATACAGTGTTTGACTGTATCTGTCTGACTGACTGACTTAGCATAATGCCTTTGAGGTCCTTGAGATGGCCATATGGTTTTTATCTTTCATTTTATTAATGTAGTGTATCACATTGACTGATTTGAGAATGTTTTGCCATCCTTGTGTCAGGCGAGTGTATGCTCCTCGGTTTTTGTCTCGTCACAACAAAGATTTGGAGTGATGGACATTAAAGTCCCCTCCATGGGTCACAACTCTCGGGTCTTCGACAGACCGTGTTATAGCTCTCAGGTTCCGAACAGACCGTGTTATAGCTCTTAGAGAAATCAGTGTTACAGCTCAGTGTTACAGCTCTATTTTATTTAGAAGATAGCAGGAAAATCCATCTTCGAGGCGTGAGGGCACATCGATCCAAAGACACGAGGAGAAGAGCACCCCAGTGCACAGGAGAGAGAGAGAGAGAGAGAGAGAGAGAGAGCTAGCTTTGGCTCCTCTTTTTATATGTTTTTTCCTTCCCCGTGGGCCTACCCTATGCAAATTGGGCTTAGTCAGGAGTGCTGTTCTACCTGAAGTCTTCACTCTGGTCCTCGGACCTTCCTTTGACCTTCCTCTATTCTATTTTCATGGGCTTTTCCCCTCCTTGTCTTTTAGCCACCGCCATTTTGGACTCCTTTTCCCTATCCTAACTACCTAACACTTGCATCCCTGCAATAAATCCCTCTGGACATGGTGTATGATCCTTTTAATGTATTGTTGAATTCACTTTGCAGATATTTTGTTGAAGATTTTTGCATTTATGTTTATGTGTTTGCTTAGTCTCTCAGCCATGTTCGACCCTTTGTGACCCCATGCACTGTAGCCCTCCAGGCTCCTTTGTCCATGGGGATTCTCCAGGCAAGAATACTGGAGTGGGTTGCCATGCCCTCCTCCAGGGGATATTCCCAACCCAGGGATTAAACCCAGGTCTCCCACATTGCAGGTAGATTCTTTACTGGCTGAACCACCAGGGAAGCCCAATTTATGTTTATAAAGCATATTAATCTATACTTTTCTTTTCTTGTAGTATCCTTGTCTGGTTTTGGTATCAGGATAATACTGGTATTGTAAAATGTATAAATGTATTTCCTCCTCTCCAACTTTTGAAAAAGTTTGAAAGGACTGATATTAGTTCTTTAAATGTTTAGTAGAATTCCCCAGTGAAACCATCTGATCTGGATTTTTGTCTGTTAGAAAGTTATTGATTACTATTTCAATGTTCTTATTAGTTATCAATCTCTTTAGATTTCCTATTTCATCATGATTCAGTTGTGGCAGGTTGAATGTTTCTAGGAATATATTCATATCTTCTAGGTTGTTTATTTTGTTGGTAATAATGGTTATTGACAGTCTCCTTTGTATTTCTGTGGTATCAATTGCAGTAACTCCTCAGTATTTTATTTATTTGAGTCTTCTCTTTTTCTTTGTGAGTCTAGCTAAAGGTTTGTCAATATTATTTATATTTCAAAGAAGCAGGTCTAATTTTATTGATCCTTTCTCTTGTCTTTTTAGCCTCTGTTTTATTTATTTTCTGTCTAATCTTTGTTATTTCCTTTCTTCTAATTTGGGCTTCATTTATTCATTTGTTTTTCTTTTTATGTTTCTTGAGGTATAAAGTTGTTTATTTGAGACTTTTATTGCTTCCTAAGTAGGCATTTATTGCTATGAAATTCTCTCCTTAGAACTGCTTTTGAACTGTGGTGTTGGAGAAGACTCTTGAGAGTCCCTTGGACTGCAAGGAGATCCACCCAGTCCATTCTGAGGGATATCAGTCCTGGGATCTCTTTGGAAGGAATGATGCTGAAGCTGAAACTCCAGTCACCTCATGAGAAGAGTTGACTCATTGGAAAAGACTCTGATGCTGGGAGGGATTGAGGGCAGGAGGAGAAGGGGACAACAGAGGATGAGATGGCTGGATGGCATCACTGACTCGATGGACGTGAGTCTGAGTGAACTCCGGGAGTTGGTGATGGACAGGGAGGCCTGGCGTGCTGCGATTCATGGGATCGTGAAGAGTCGGACACGACTGAGCGACTGAACTGAACTGAACTGAACTGAGAACTGCTTTTGCTTCATTCCATAAACTTTGGTATGTTACATTTCCATTTTGCAGTCTCCAGGGTTTTTTTTTTTTTTTTAATTTCATTTTTATTTCTTATTTGACCCACTGATCTGTAACATGTTGTTTAATATCATCATATTTATGAATTTTTCAGTTTTGTTAATGTAATTAATTTCTAGTGTCATACTGTTGTGGTCAGAAAAGATGGTTGATATGTTCTCTGTTCGGTGAAAATAATCAAGACTTGCTTTGTGGCCTCACATATAATCTAGTTTGGAAGCTGTTCTATGTGCATTTGAAAAGAATGTGAATACTATTGCTTTTTAGATGGAATAGTCTGTAAATATCTATCCATCTGACCTACCATGTTATTTAAGGCTAATGTTTTCTTACTGATTTTCTGTCTAGATAATCTGTCCATTGAAGTAAGTGGGGTATTAAGGTCCCCTGCCATTTTTATATTTCTGTCTCTCTCTCTTTTGGTATGTTAATATATGCGTTATACATTTAGGTACACCTGTACTAGATGCAGGCTGCCCAGGTGGTTCAGTGGTACAGAATTCACCTACAATTCAGGAGTCTCAGGAGATGTGGGTTTGATCCCTGGGTTGGGAAGATCCCTGGAGGAGGGCATGAAAACCCACTCCAATATTCTTGGCTGCAGAATCCCATGGATGGAGGAGCCTGGCAGGCTATAGTCCATAGAGTTAAAAGAGTCGGACATGACTGAATCAACTTAGCATGGCATGGCATGCTAGATGCATAAATAATTATGAATGTTATATCCTCTTGTTGGATTGACCCCTTATCATTATGTAATGTCCTTCTTTTTCTCTTAGTATGGTTCTTGATTTGAAGTCTATTTTTCAAATGTAAATTTAGCTACTCCAGCTTTCTTTTGGTTTCCCATTACATGGGATATCTTTTTCATCCCTTGACTTTGTCTGTGTCCTTACCTCTAAAGTGTTTCTTTTGTAGGCAATATATATATGGGTCATTTTAAAAATCCGTTCAGCCACCCTATTTCTTTTGGGTGGTTACTTTATATTTAAAGTAAATATTAATATGTTTATGTTTATTGTCTTTATGATAATTATCTTCTAGCTACTTTTGGACTTCTCTGTTTCTTTTTCTCTTACTCTCTTTGTGTTTTGATGATTTTTCCTTAGTGGTGTGTTTACATTCCTTTCTTTATATCATTTGTGTGTTTATTGTACATTTTGGTTTTTTGTTACCATGAGGCTCATTTCATCTGATTCTGTGTTGCTTTCTTTATATCCAGTAGATAAGACAACTACCTCTTCCAGTGTTGAAGGAAGGGTCTTATGTAGGAGACGAAATTTTTTGTTCAGCCCTGCCCCAGCTCTTGGTTATCTCTTAAACCTCTGTTTATTCACACAGCCTATTATATTTTTAAAAGCTTCCAGTAGTTGAGAATGTGCTGATACCTATCGTGTCACAAAGAAGATGACTTCATCTCCCAGTTTCAGGTTGAGTGGAAGCTAGACCCTCAGGCAGCAGTTTTTTAAAAGTCAAATAATAACAGTCCTCAGGGGCCTCAAACATGAGCCCTGCTGGCCAACAGAGCCAGGCGATCTAGAGATGTCCCCTGATAAGCAGTTGCAAAAATTGGGATTCCAGATGAGTATATAAGCTCCATTCTGGAAGATACTGGAGAGCTGGAGCAAGGCAGAAGAAGTGTGCCAAAATGGCATCCCCGGGCTACATTCCTTGAGTATAGCTGTGTAGGCTGCTAAATGTGTATCAAACCTGAGTAGGTGTTTTGACTTGTGCCCCTGGTATAGCTTTTGGGGAGCTCACTAATTGCTTCTCCTAATGATGACTGGTAATCCACTGGGTTATGTGAGTTTGGCCTATTTCAGGAAAACAGATAAAAGAAATTTTCTGTAACAATGTGGGCAGCAGGTAAACAGATTAAAAATACTTAAGACCATTTATCCTTGCTAAAAAGCAACAGGGAAGCCTGTCTCCTGGGGAGAAGTTCATTTTCTTGTTTTCACATGGTCAATTAAAGGCAACCTACAGTAATGGAACAGTTGTTTTTCAAAGGGCATGATATACTTAGGGATCATGATATACTTAGGCAAAATCTCTGCACTCTTATAAAAAGTGCAGAGAGTGATTTTTGTCCATGCTGTAAAGATTTCAAAAAGAAAACAAAACTGATTTAAAATTTTCTTTTGCGGAAATCTATTGTTCTCTACACTGACTATAGGTGCAGTAGTTATCAAACCTTCCTGTGCTTTAGAACCTCCTAGATTGGTATTTAAACAGGATTGATGGACCCACCTTGCATTCTGATTTAGTAAGGCTATTGTGAGAATCAAGAATATGCATTTAAAAATAGGATTTGGTATCATAAAACTCAGATTTGACATCTAACTTTGCTACCTATTAGTTGCATGTCCCTGGGCAAAACTTTCAATCTCACTGAGTTTCAGTTTACCTATAAAGTTGGAAAAATATTCACACTTAATTTTACAGTATTGCTGAACAAATCAAAGAATAATATAATAATAGCAGCCAACATTCAGTAAGTTAATAAGTGCTTACTGTGCTCCAGTCAACTTGTGGGGACTTTAAGTGTTTCTACTTTATCTTTGTCACAATCCTCTGAGGCCAGCACTATTATTATCCCCATTGTATAGATGAAAAAACAAACATTTGATGGTTACTTAATTCTTCTGAAGTCCTACAACTAGTGTATGGCAAGCTAGATTCCATACCCAAGTAGTCAGGCTTCAGATTTAGGGTTTGTGTAGTGTATTATAATCCCTTGGTGGTGGTTTGGTCTCTAATTCATGTCCAACTCTTGCGAGTCCATTCCCAACCCAGGAATCGAACCCAGGTCTCCTGCATTGCAGACAGATTCTTGACCCACTGAGCTATGAGGGAAGCCCCATTATAATCCCTTAGTGAGACAACAGATGTTACTATTGTGAACTCTACTGTAATATAATAACTGTGATATATAGTTTGCAAATAATGGTGACTGCTTGTACCATATTTGTAAACTAAATATCCAAGCATGTGGATTTCTTGATTAGTCTTAATCCTGCTGCTGCTGCTAAGTCGCTTCAGTCATGTCTGACTCTGTGCGACCCCATAGACGGCAACCCACCAGGCTCCCCCGTCCCTGGGATTCTCCAGGCAAGAACACTGGAGTGGGTTGTCATTTCCTTCTCCAGTGCATGAAAGTGAAAAGTGAAAGTGAAGTTGCTCAGTCATGTCTGACTCTTCGCTACCCCATGGACTGCAGCCTACCAGGCTCCTCTGCCCATGGGATTTTTCCAGGCAAGAGTACTGGAGTGGGGTGCCATTGCTTTCTCCAGTCTTAATCCTACATGTTTGAATATATTTTTCTGGTTACTCTGGTTACCTGACAAATTACCACAGAACTTAATGGCTTAAAACAATCATGCTATGTATTATCTTGCATGAGTGTTACAGGTCAGGCATTGTGATAGGTTACTGGGAGGATGGATTGTTTCTGTTCCTTAATATCTGGGTTTATCAGCTGGAAGACTCAAGATTAGGAGATGGAATCATCTGGAGGCTCTTTAACTTATGCATAGTGTAAAAGAAACTCGCTTCAATTTGGTGTGGCAATAATTTAGAAATAATATAATCTAACGTGCCCAGGAACATTTTTCCAAATATTTTTCTATATGTAATTTATATTGATAAAGATCTAATAATATTATACATATATTTCTAATTTTCCTATAAGACAAACAGTATCATGTATTATAGTAATCTGTTTATATAAAGCATAACCTAAAAATATCCTTTATGCTTTCTCATGTTTCTGGGTCTTTGCTTATGTTATTTACATTACTTTTCCCCAGTGTAATTCCTGCCTATCTACCAAAATATTTCAAATATCACTGTGTCTTTAACACTTTCCCTGAGACTCACCATCCCACCTGCAAAGTTAGGAACGTTTTCTCTGTATGCTCACCTTCACATAAAAACTTACAAAAATGTCCACCAAACTCACTTCAGTGGATGCTTATGAAGGTTCTCAAGTCTTTCAGCTGTATGAGAATATTATATCCCTTAATTATTAATAAAATGGCTTAGTTTCACTACTCAGAGAGTAGCAATTCTAGTAGCTTTTCAAACATAATGCAGATTATCTGGTATGAGTGGTATTGACTCCGGTTTTCCAACACTGCTCAAATTTGAAGCTCTTTATATTTTGTCTCCATAATCACAGTCTCCTCTCTGTGCCATATTGATTCAAACACGCAACATATTCCTATCTCTTTCAATTACCCTAAGCAACACTAAAACAAAGCCATGTTGATTAGAGGCAGGAGTGAAAGTTATATACTGTGTACCCTGCAAAAAACACAAATCAAGAAATGAAACTGAATATTAGACAACTGACTCTTACTGTCTAAATTCTCATCAATCATATCCGCTCCTGGGGGAATTTCTTATTTTCCATATTCTTCTTTTAGTTTCAGCTCACTATTACCTTCCTCGACCTTGTTCTCTAGAACATCACTCCTCATACTTCTAGCTTCTCAAGCCTCTGTCTCATGCTACTCAGATTCAGTAACAACTCGCAAATATATGTCATCCTTCCATATGGAGAAGTGTCTCTCTTTGTTTTACTTTTATTCCATGCCTATTCATGCCCTATTCTAGGAAGGTGGGAGAGTTGCATGATTGTTGCATGCAGGTTTCCTTTATTTAAGAAAGCTATGAAAGAGATTTTTAAACAGAATTTGATATATAACAGATATTCGGATATAAAAAATGAAAGAAGAGATGGATGGGTAGATGGATGAATAGATGTTTTACTATTTTGTATTATATGTATAATTTCAATGCCTGCTTATTAATACAATCAATTATTTTGCTGTTTTTACTCACCCAAGCCCTATAGTGGTAGATTTGGTTTGTTTTATGTTGTGACAATAATATTAGTAATAGGTAATATTAATTATATATCTATTACATGCAGACACTTTAAATGAACTTATGTAATGCATGCTGAATCCCTTCAGTTGTGTCCTACTCTTTGCGACCCCATGGACTGTAGACCGCCAGGCCCCTCTGTCCATGGTATTTTCTAGGCAAGAATACTGGAGTGGGTTGCCATGCCCTCCTCCAGGGCATCTTCCCGACCCAGGGATCAAACTCACGTCTCTTATGTCTCCTGCATTGGCAAGTGGGTTCTTTACTACTAGCACCACCTGAGAACTTATGTAGTACTCACAGCAAAAATTGTGATATAGACATATTATTATCCTAATTTATATATAAGAAATGTGAAGCACAGTGTAGTTAAGATCTTACCTTTTTTACCTAGCTAGTAAGTAATTGATGATTTGAACTTAGTAAACTTCATACATAAACTCTGTGTTTTTAATTTCATAAATTTATTTTCACATACCTATTCCCCATACCTGTTTTCATTTGGTTATCTTTGCTGTATTTCCTGGTGGTTTGTCTGTTTTTTATCTCGGCTTCCCCCATAGCTCGGTTGGTAAAGAATCCGCCTGCAATGTGGCAGACCTGGGTTTGATCCCTGGGTTGGAAAGAGCCCCTGGAGAAGGGAAAGGGTACTCACTACAGTATTCTGGCCTGGAGAATTCCATGGACTATATAGTCCATGGGATTGCAAAGAGTCAGACATGACTGAGAGATTTTACTTCACTTCCACTTGTTATGTATCTCAGCCTTTACCTGGCCACTAAATGATGACTTGACTATTGCTAGATCATCAGCACAAACTTTCCTTGGGTTATGCACATAACAGCACATGCTGCTTCTGCTAAAGAGCAGTAACAACTTTGACCCACTTGTGTTAAAGGTTTTGCTCCCTACAATGTATTAGTAAAGTGAAAGTGTTAATCACTCGATCGTGTCCAATTCTTTGCAACCCCATGGTCTGTGACCTGCCAGACTTCTCTGTCCATGGAATTCTCCAGGCAAGAATACTGGTGTAGATAGCCATTCCCTTCTCCAGGTGATCTTCCCAAACCAGGGATCAAACCCTGGTCTCCTGTATTCAGATAGCAGATTCTTTACCCTCTGAGCCACCAGGGAATGGGCTTACTTTCTCAGTTTCTTACAGCTCCCTCTCTCAAGGTATTTATAACAAGTTCGGCCAAAGCTGAAAAGAATTCTGATGTCTCTGTCAAGTATTCATCCAAATCCTTCTTCTATGCTAAGAATCAGTGTATTTACCAGGATAAATCCCAGATGCTTTGCTTCTTTGGTAAATTGCCTGGAGTCCTTGCTGAGAGACTGGGACTGCAGAGAGAGCTGTTTCTTTCTGTCCTTGTTTTAGTATTACTTTTGTAAATTATAATACCGAAGTAGGATTTATTTTGTAAAATCCATGCCATAATTGAAAAAAAAAAAAAAAAGACCCTAAAAGTATCTTTAGAAAGTAAGCCAAACACAGCTGGCACAGATACCATCCAGTACTATGGCCAGGAAAAAATTTCTAACTCATATACTAATACTAAGTCTCTTAAACTTCTTTTTCCAAGAAACTAATTCACTTGCTTTTTTTACTTGCTTGTTTAAATACTTGTTTGGAAACTAAAATTGGACACATAAATTATATGGAGAAGTATATTATTAAAGGCAATTTAGATTACAAACATATTTTGAAAGTAATGTCTTGCATTAATTTGTTCATCCAGCAAATGTGTCCATTGCTCATTAGTGGTCAGATATGTTGTGCCTATGGAGATGGTTATACATGGTCCAGGCCCTGCAGAAAGCACAACTGTAGATGTAAATCACACTCTTTTTTAGCACTTTTTTTTTGTTTATTTGTTTTTACAAACTTGTATGCATCTTCATGAAGGCAGATTTATAATAAAAGGAAAATTCCCATCAGTGAAAAGTTAAAATTATAGGGACATATTAAAAACTTTAAAAACGTATATATTTCAGAAGCTAGAATCTACCAAGGGTTAAAAAAAACACCTACAAGTCAAAATATAAGTAACATTTGCTAAAACTGAAGTACATCACTGTTTCAAAGTAGAGCATTTGTACCAGCCTGAGTAATCTTTCCAGGCTGTTAGAAATAACTAAGGAGAAGACAAGAGTTATACTCCCTTAGCATCAAAAAGATCCCAGTAAAGTGTTAATATAATGCATGCATGTGTGCACCCTCACTGGTGTCCATCTCTTTGTGATCCCATGGGGTGTAGCCTGACAGGCTCCTCTGTCCATGGGATCCTCCAGGCAAGAATACTGGAGTGCCTGACCAAGGGATCAAACCCCAGACTCTTGCATCTTTTGCATTAGCAAGCAGCTTCTTTCCCAGTTGAGCCACCGGGGAAACCCAAAAGTGTTTATATAGAACATTTTCTAATTAACTGCTTTCATATTTATCTTCTTATTTATTATTCACAGTAGCCCTTTCAAGAAGTGTTTTCATTCCAGTTTTTGTAAGCCTGAAAATCAAAGTTAGGAATGATGAAATCACACCCTAGGCCACAAGGATTTTGAACTTAAGTATTTAGATTACAGTTACAACTACCCAGCTGTGAGTACTGACTTATACTCAGTTGCTATTCAGTCATTCAGTCCTGTCCAACTTTTTGTGACCCCATGGACTGCAGCATGCCAGGCTTCCCTGTCCTTCACCATTTCTTGGAGCTTGCTCAAACTTATGTCCACTGAGTCGGTGATGCCATCCAACCATCTCATCCTCTGTCGTCCCCTTCTCCTCTTGCCTTCAATCTTTCCTAGCATCAGGGTGTTTTCTAATGAGTCGGCTCTTTGCATTAGGTGGCCAAAGTCTTGGAGCTTCAGCTTCAGATCAGTCCTTCCAATGAATATTCAGGGTAGATTTCCTTTAGGATCGACTGGCTTGATCTCCTTGCAGTCCAAGGGACTCTCAAGAGTCTTCTCCAACACCACAGTTCAAAAACATCAGTACTTCGGCACTCAGCTTTCTTTCTGGTCCAACTCTCATATTCATACATGACTACTGGAAAAAACATAGCTTTGACTAGACATACCTTTGCTGTCAGAGTAACATCTCTGCTTTTTAATATGCTGTCTAGATTGGTAATACCTTTTCTTCCAAAGAGCAAGCATCTTTTAATTTCATGGCTGCAGTCACCATCTGCAGTGGCTTTAGAGCTCCCCAAAATAAAGTCTGTCATTATTTCCTCATCTATTTGCCATGAATTGATGGGACTGGATGCCGTGATCTTCATTTTTTGAATGTTGAGTTTTAAGCCAGTTTTTTCACTCTCCTCCTTCATCTTCATCAAGAGGCTCTTCAGTTTCTCTTTGCTTTCTGCCATAAGCGTGGTGTGATTGGGATATCTGAGTTTTTTGTTATTTCTACCAGCAGTCTGGATTCCAACTTGTGCTTCATCCAGTCTGGCATTATGCATGATGTACTCTGCACAGAAGTTAAATAAGCGGGGTGACGATATACAGCCTTGACATACTCCTGTCCCAATTTGGAACAGGTCATTGTTCCATGTCTGGTTCTAACTGTCACTTCTTGACCTGCATGCAGGTTCCTCAGGAGGCAGGTAAGGTGGTCTGGTATTCCCATCTCTTTAAGAATTCTACAGTTTGTTGTGATCCATACAGTCAAAAGCTTTGGCATAATCAGTGAAGCAGAAATAGATGTTTTTTCTGGAATTCTTTTGCTTTTTCTATGATCCAATGGATGTTGGCAATTTGATCTCTGGTTCCTCTGCCTTTTCTAAATCCAGCTTGAATATATTGAAGCTCTTGGTTCATGTACTGTTCAAGCCTGACTTGCAGAATTTTGAGCATTACTTTGCTAGCATGTGCATGAGTACAGTTGGGTGGTAGCTTGAACATTCATTGGCATTGTCTTTCTTTGGGATTGGAATGAAAACTGACCTTTTCCAGTCCTGTGGCCATTGCTGAATTTTTCAAATTTCCTGACATATTGAGTGCAGTATTTTCACAGCATCATCTTATAGGATCTGAGTGTGTCTTAATAATTTTAGTTTAATACAATATTCAGGAAAGAATAAAGAAAGTGGTAGTTTTCTTTCCAGGAAACTACACAGACACACATGTATACAAAATTAGAATATTCTTTCAGAAACACTCTGAGACATAGTTAAGTATACCCTATGTATTGAAAGACTCCAGGAATAGAAAGTCAGGTCAAGGATTAGTGGTATGTTGTTTCACTGTACTGTTTTGGTTTAATAAGTGAAGAGCTTTTGTAAAAAAATAAATAAAATAAGAAAACAAAGATAACTAGAATGATTTAAAGCCTTCTTTACCCGTGCCCCCACTGATACTCAAGAACTGAGGTTTTTTTCGCAGTTGAAGTCATATCCCGAGTTCCAGGGCAATGATACTATTTCCTCCCAATGTATTTATATATTCACACTGGGGCAAAGGGTTCTCTGTAGTTGCTCTTTCCTTCTATATATTCCCATGATGCATCTTTCATCTTTCTCTGTTCCTATAGCAGTAATCAGCATGATCACTATATGGAACATTCACAGTTCATTGTCTTACGGATCTTCTATGATTTTCCCAATTACTAGTAGACAGTTGCCTGTCATAATTGGTAGCCACGGGGTGAACTGTCCTTTGATGCATGTGGTACACTATGAGGACTCTGAAATTATTTTCCTCCACAGTTAATGAATACATTACTGGAGAGGCATCTTTGAATAATAGCATTGCATTAGAAGAAGCCACACTTCTGCCCTTGCTTTGTTATTAGGAGAAAAGGGGGAGGGGAATTAAGAATAACCTTTAACCTTTTAGCAATTAGACCATAATTTCCTCTTTGGTTAATAACAGTGGCTGATGAAAGCAACTCTTTAGAACTTGGACACTTACAGCACCTTTGGATGGGAATTATCTATGGATGTCTTAGCTCAGAAACACACAGGATTGGCAAACCCTCTGCTTTTTAGTCCCAAGTCTTGTAACAGGACACTGGAACATTATGATGGTCTTTTGAATGTGTCAACTCAACTGTGCTACAATCTTAAGTTATGCAGTCAGGTAGAAATCTAAATGTTGGCTGTGAAAGTATATGTAATTATAGCTTATAATCAGTTGACTTTAAATAAGGGAGGTATCCCAAATAATCTGGGTGGGTTTGAATCAATCAGCTGAAAAGACCTTAAAAATAGAGTTGAGGCTTACCTGAGAGAAGAAATCCCACCTGTGGATAGTTTCTTCAGCCTGTGCTGTGAGTTTCAGCTTACTCTTCTTGATGGCCTGTCTGACAGATGTTGGGATTACCTAACCACCCCATGATTGTGTGTAGAGAATTTGTAGCAATAAAAACTCTTACTCACCTCCTATTGGTTCTGCTTCTCTGGTTGAACACACTAAAACACATATACAAATATCACCTCCTATAGAGCAGTAACCTCGGTTATCTATTTAAGTCCTCAGAAAATATACAAATTCAATAGAAAGAGTGACCCTCATTTAGAGAGAAACGTGATGATTCCCTTGTAGTTTGCAAAATATTAAAGAGATCTGGATCTCTAGAGAACTACTATTGTAGATACACTGTTTTCTATTATTCTCATTTAATTTGTAAGTATGTTATTTATCAGTCTTAGCTGAAATATTTTCTTAAAAAGTACATAGATATAGATATCTGTATACTTATACATCTTCTTTTGTATATCTATGTATGTATATCTAATACCCTTCAACATGTATTTGCATGGGGATAGCCACAGAAGAATCCGTGACACTGTGTACTGGTGTATTTAATAATGGCTTCCCAGGTGGAGCTACTGGTAAAGAATCTGCCTACCAATGCAGTAGACAAGAGATGTGGGTTTGATCCCTGGGTCGGGAAGATCTCCTGAAGTAGAAAATGGCAAGCCACTCCAATATTCTTACCTGGAAAAGTCCATGTAGCCTGGTGGGCTACTGTCCAGGGGGTTACAAAGAGTCAGACATGACTGAGCGCGCACACACACACACACACACACCTGGTTAAATTAATAAAACTCAAAAAATAAAATGTATTTGCACCATATTACTACCCTAAGCTTAAAATTAAGTTAAAAAATTTGCCTTTTGCAGCAGTGACTAAAAATGTATGGTAAAGTAACCCCAACAGAAAATGTCATTGAAAGTTATGTTCTTACTATTCTTAGTAATAAAAGAATGGTTAGATTTCTGATGTCAGTGTCTTTTAGGAATCTATGTCTATTTCTGTATTTTATAATTGCACATAAATTATATATAATTTCTGTCAATTCCTAGAAAAATAAGCTCTTGGAATGAAATGTTAATATTAACTTGTCATAGATAAGAACATACACAAAGAAATTTACATGCAAAAGTTATAAATCTGTAAGAATTGCTTATAACCATATTGTATTGATAATTAAAACAGATATAGTAATTGAAAGGAGCAGATGATGGAAATTGGTCAGAATAAATAAAGGAAAGTATCAGAGACAAACTTAGATAGTACTTGCTCAAGTACTACTTAAAGAAAGAGGCTGGCCCATTGAGAAAATAATTGCTAACCAAGAGATGAATGATTCTAACTGTCCTATTTTGATTTCATATGTTCATCTGTCTATCTTCCTCCAGTCCTCATTCTAAGATATGCCAGCATACCATTAGCAGTATCTGGGACATATGCTGTTGGTCATGTATTAAAATACATTATATTAATTATTAACTATGTTCCAGTTATTATGCAAAACATATATATGCATTAGCAAATTTAAAGTTTACTCTACCATAAGAGTTATTATCTTAATAATATGATTTACATATTATATGCAATATGATTATCTTAATTTTATAATTAAAAATAAGAGATTCAAAGAAGTAAAGTTACTTACTTAAGCTCACATAGCTGATAGATTACCTGGTATTATACCTTTATGTGAATCCAGTGCTCATAATGAAAAAATACAAAAACACACCATAATGCAAGTCTGGTTGTGATGTAGGGTCTAATAGATTTATAAAAGTAGTCCATAAGAGCATGAAAGGGAATTTCAGTTTCTGACTAACCTGCAGTCAAATGGAACAGATTTGCTCTCTCTTCTGATATATTTTTAAGCTTGAAAAAAATATCAAACAATGACTTTAACAACATTGGAACCAGGTAACAAAGAGTAATAATTTCAGAGAGATAGGAAAGAAACAGAATGAAGACTAATATAATCTCAGTTTATTGTTGTTGGGATTTCCAGATTATAGAGGAAGGGAATCTCAGGAGGAGTCCTGAGAATCTTGGACTAGAACTTGCTAAATTGAGTTCTGTAGAAGAGAGATTTACACAGAGAGAAAAATGTGTAGATTTGAAAATGTGTACCTCAAGTATTGGGGACACAAAAAATTTTGTTCAGGATTTTCCATAATATCTTTCTTATGTTTTCTGTAGCATCTTTCCATATGGTGTTATGGAAAATCCTGAACGAATGTTTTGGCCAACCAATTATTTGGCAGATAGTGATCAGCACTGCATCAGTGTGTGTGAGGAAATATCAGAGGCCTGAGAAGGTGCTCAGTATCATTAATCATTGAGAAAGGTAAGTCAAAACCACAATCAGATATCACTACATACCTGGTATCAATAGAATGTCTAAAATTATAAATATTGACCATGTCAAATATTGGCAAAGATGTGGAAGAACTGGAATACTCATACATGGCTGGTAAAAACCTAAAATGGCAAAACCACTTTGAAGAAAAAACAAATATACATATACTATACCATCTAGTCATTCTACTATTAGGTATTTATGCAAGAGAAATGAAAACATATGTCCAATACAGATATCTGTATATGGATATTCAAAACAGATTTGAAATAGTCAATAACTGGAAACCCAAATTTTCATCAAGAGGTGAAAGGATAAATTATAGTATGTCCTTACAATGGTGTACTACTTAGCAATAAGAAGGAATTAACTGCTGATGAGTGTGAATGAATCTAAAAATAATGCTGAATTTTAAAAAAGCCAGACAAAAGGGTACATGTGATATGATTCTATTTATATATAATTCTAGAAAATACAAAGTAATCTATAGTTACAAGAAGTAGGTCAGTGGTTTACTGGGGGACGGGTCTGGAAAGGATGGAATAAAGGATTTACAAAAGGGCCTGAGGAAATTTTTCAAGGTGATAGATATATTCTTTATCTTGTTTGTAGTGATCATTTTATATGTGAATATACATGTCAAAATTGGTACAACTTATAAAATTGTACATTTAAAATATTTATTATTATTATATGTTAATTTTGTCCCAATAAAGTGATTTTAAAATCAAAAACACTAAACACAACAGTAACAAAGTAAAGAAAAACATAATAGCATAAAGGAAGATTACAATTATAATGAAATGAATTAAAATGGAATACACTTTCTGTTAATGGTCTTGAGTCAAGGACAAGGCAGGAGTCTGGAGTTGTTAAAAAAAAAATCTTCCAAAAATTTGGTATTATAGGAGTGATACTTCTGATCATCTCATCCTCTCATAAAATGCCTCTGGGTATCCTCGGTACTATCATCCAGTCTCAACTTGGTACCTTACTCAGCACGATTTTTTTTTTTTCTGTTTTCTTTTTTTGTTTGTTTGTTTTTTTTTTAATTTTATTTTATTTTTAAACTTTACATAATTGTATTAGTTTTGCCAAATATCGAAATGAATCCGCCACAGGTATACATGTGTTCCCCATCCTGAACCCTCCTCCCTCCTCCCTCCCCATACCATCCCTCTGGGTCGTCCCAGTGCACCAGCCCCAAGCATCCAGTATCGTGCATAGAACTTGGACTGGCAACTCATTTCATACATGATATTTTACATGTTTCAATGCCATTCTCCCAAATCTTCCCACCCTCACCCTCTCCCACAGAGCGATTTTTAAATCTTGAAAACCACCCAAGGATTGCAGAAGGTGGAGGAAAAATCAGTGCATCAGTATCAGCAAGAATCTAATTTGATTTGATATTTATCAAATGCCTGTCATTTGGAAGCAATGAATTAATTCCCCCTGCATCTGTGAAGATGACTGTAACACAAATAATACTATTGAGTTGGGCAAAATTTTAACTGTTTAACATGTATCCAGTTATTTGATTCTCACAAAACTCTTTTGAGATAAGCTCTACTAACAACACCATTGAAGTTTTACAAATGAGGAAACTGAGGGGCAGAAAAGATATGGTACCTTGTACATAGTCTCAAAACCGATAAGGCTTGGAATTAAACTTAGGCATTAAAGCCTTTGACTGTGTGGATCACAATAAACTGTGGAAAATTCTGAAAGAGATGGGAATAACAGACCACTTGACCTGCCTCTTGAGAAATTTGTATGCAGGTCAGGAAGCAACAGTTAGAACTGGACATGGAAAAACAGAGTGGTTCCAAATAGGAAAAGGAGTACATCAAGGCTGCATATTGTCACCCTGCTTATTTAACTTATATGTAGAGTACATCATGAGAAACACTGGACTGGAAGAAGCACAAGCTGGAATCAAGATTGCCAGGAGAAATATCAATAACCTCAGATATGCAGATGACACCATCCTTATGGCAGAAAGTGAAGAGGAACTAAAAAGCCTCTTGATGAAGGTGAAAGAGGAGAGTGAAAAAGGTGGCTTAAACTCAACATTCAGAAAATGAAGATCATGGCATCTGGTCCCATCATTTCATGGGAAATAGATGGGGAAACAGTGGAAACAGTGTCAGACTTTATTTTTTGGGGCTCCAAAATCACTGCAGATGGTGACTGCAGCCATGAAATTAAAAGATGCTTACTCCTTGGAAGAAAAGTTATGACCAACCTAGATAGCATATTCAAAGCAGAGACATTACTTTGCCAACAAAGGTACGTCTAGTCAAGGCTATGGTTTTTCCAGTGGTCATGTATGGATGTGAGAGTTGGACTGTGAAGAAAGCTGAGTGCCAAAGAATTGATGCTTTTGAACTGTGGTGTTGGAGAAGACTCTTGAGAATCCCTTGGACTGCAAGGAGATCCACCCAGTCCGTTCTGAAGGAGATCAGCCCTGGGATTTCTTCGGAAGGAATGATGCTAAAGCTGAAACTCCAATACTTTGGCTACCTCATCTGAAGAGTTGACTCATTGGAAAAGCCTCTGATGCTGGGAGGGATTGGGGGCAGGAGGAGAAGGGGATGACAGAGGATGAGATGGCTGGATGGCATCACTGACTCGATGGACATGAGTCTGAGTGAACTCCAGTAGTTGGTGATGGACAGGGAGGCCTGGCGTGCTGCGATTCATGGGGTCGCAAAGAGTCGCACACGACTGAGCGACTGAACTGAACTGAATTGATTCCACATCCATATTCATTGTTCTTAGTTACCAACTTGTTGTTTTCTGCTGCATACAAATTAATTAATTTGGTATTGTTATTTTGACAGAGGTTCGTAAAATTGTACAGAAAGGGGATCATCAAAGCCATCCCCAAGAAAAAGAAAGGCAAAATTGTCTGAAGAGGCCTTACAAATAGCTGAGAAAAGAACAGAAGTGAAAGGCAAAGGGAAAAAGGAAAGATATACCATCCGAATGCAGAGTTCCAAAGAATAGCAAGGAGAGATAAGAAAGCCTTTTTAAGTGAACAATGCAAAGAAATAGAGGAAAACAATAGAATGGGAAATACTAGAGATCTCTTCAGGAAAGTTAGAGATACCAAGGGAAAATCTCATGCAAAATGGGCACAATAAAGGGCAGAAATGGTGTGGACCTAAGAGAAGCAGAAGATAGAAAGAAGAGGTGGCAAGAATACACAGAACTACACACAAAAAAGGTCTTAATAAGCCAGATAATCACAGTGGTGTGATCACTCACCTAGAGCCAGACATCCTGCAGTGTGAAGTCAGGTGGGCCTTAGGAAGCATCACTATGAACAAAGCTAGTAGAGGTCATGGAATTACAGCTGAGCTATTTCAAATCCTAAAAGTTGATGCTCTTAAAATGTCACATTCAATATGTCAGTAAATTTGGAAAACTCAGCAGTGGTCACAGGACTGAAAAAGATCAGTTTTCATTCCAGTCCCAAAGGAGGAAAGTGACAAAGATTGTTCAGACTATCACACAATTGCACTCATTTCACATGCTAGCAAAGTAATGCTCAAAACTCTCCAAACTAGGCTTCACTAGTCTGTGAATTTTCAGATGTTCAAGCTGGATTTAGAAAAGGCAGAGGAACCAGAGATCTAATTGCCAACATCCGTTGGATCATAGAAAAAGAAAGAGAACTCCAGAAAAACATCTGCTTCATTGACTATGCTAAAGCCTTTGACTGTGTGGATCACAACAACTGTGGAAAATTCTTAAAGAAAAGGAAACACCAGACCACCTTTACTGCCTCCTGAGAAGCCTGTATGCAGGTCAAGAAACAACAGTTAGAACCAGACATGGAAAAAAGGACTGGTTCCAAATTGGGAAAGAAGTATGTCAAGGTTGTATATTGTTACCCTGCTTATTTAATTTCTATGCAGAGTACATTATACAAAATGTCAGGCTGGATGAAGCACAAGCTGGAATCAAGATTGTGGGAGAAATACCAACAACCTCAGATATGCAGATGACACCAACTTTATGGCAGAAAGTGGAGAGGAATTAAAGAGCCTCTTGATGAAAATGAAAGAGGAGAGTGAAAAAGTTGGCTTAAAAACTCAGCATTCAAAAAACAAAGTTCATGGCATGTCGTACCATCACTTCATGGCAAATAGATGGGGAAACAATGGAAACAGTGACAGACTTTATTTTGGGGGGCTCCAAAATCACTGAAGATGATGTTGCAGCCATGAAATTAAAAGATGCTTACTCCTTGGAAGAAGCAGTGACAACCCTAGACAGACAGCATATTAAAAAGCAGAGACATTACTTTGCCTACAAAGGTCCATCTAGTCAAAGCTATGGTTTTTCCAGTAGTCATGTATGGATGTGAGAGCTGGACAGTAAAGAAGTCTGAGCACTGAAGTATTGATGCCTTTTAAATTGGTGTCGGGAATGTCTCTTCAGAGTTCCTTGGATAGCTAGGAGATCAAACCAGTCAATCCTGAAGGAAATCAACCCTGAGTATTCATGGAAGAACTGATACTAAAACTCCAATACTTTGGCCACCTGATGCAAAGAGCAAATGCATTGGAAAAGACCTTGATGCTGGGAGATATTGAGGGCAGGAGAAGAAGAGTACAACAGAGGATGAGATGATTGGTTGGCATCATCCAATCAGTGAATATGATTGAGCAAATCTGGGAGATTGTAAAGGACAGGGAAGCCAGGTGTGCTGCAGTCCATGGGGCCACAAAGAGTCGGACATGACTAAATGAACAGCAGCAACAAAGAATTTTGAGCAGCCAATGTTTCCTGAAAAAATAAAAGGTAGAGAAAGAAGCAGAAAAAAAAAATTAGATGAGAGGATGTTTTTCCTTCTTGAAATAAATATGTATTACAGAGAGGGAATTTGCTGAATGTGATGAATATAAGGGAAGTAGGAAGATACCTCCTACCTCCTAATGAAAATCCTGAGATAAAGGGACATACACAACAAAAGTAGTTTACCAAGTTGTTAAGCAAGTCAATATTGGGACTTCATTTAGTGTCATATCTTTAAATAAACAGTCAATCAAACCAGTAAAGAATTAAGTAAATAATAAAAAATTTTTTTCTTTTGAAATTACTTGATTGAATTTATATTTTTAGAGCAGCTATCATTTGAAAGGAAAAGTTACAAAGATTGTAAGTGGCAATAAAGAGTAAATTAATTATATATTCTAAGTTATGATGTAGACTCTACTTTTAAAATGTTTCCAAAATCAGAACCTTTCTCATATTTTGACTGCCAGGCCTCTAGACAATTTCATATTAATATTGATTTCTGTTTTTTTTTTTTTTTACCCTTTTATATCCCATTATACTCTATTCTCTACAAAGTAGAAAGAGCTGTCTTTTGCAGAATAAAAGCTTAGATCCAGTCACTTTGTTAAAAACCTTTGATGACTGCAGTTTTACTGAAGATTTGATCTAAAATATGCTTATTATGTTTAAAAGTCTTTGGGATCTCATTCCAGTGACCTTTCTAATATCATTTCTGATTACTCCACAATCCTTTTCAAGCATACTTGTCTTTTTGGTGTATCTTGAATATACCAACAGGATTCACCATTAAACCCCTTTATCTTTTTTTGTCTTGGTACATGTACTCTCTTACTTGCTTCACATATCTGCTAAAATGTCATTTTAACATAGAGGCCCAGCCTAACCTTGATGTATAAAAATCACAAACCACTTGAACCCTTTACCATTTATCTCCACCTGGATGGATTTCTCACCTGACCAACCCCTATTGCTAGCGATATTATTTAATTGTAATTATTTTTAATTGACAACCTCTGTCTACTAGAGTGTCTTCAAAGAACAAGGACTTTGTCTGGTTTGTTCATTGCTATATCCCTTAGAACAGGGCTAAGCTCAGAAAAGAAATTCAATAAATATTTATTGGTTCAGCAAATAAAAGAATTCCAGATAATGCCACTTACTGCAGCTCAGGAATGTTACATAAAAGCTCTATATTCTGGCTGATTAATTTTCTCAGCAAGAAGATCAGTCTGATCTGCAGGGTCTGTTTTAGATTAAATGACAGTATATACCATACGGATACTTTAACATATATACAAGTTTAATAAATGGATTATAATACTATGACAGTTTGGACAGAAATTATTTGGAAATGTAGCTTTTTAGTGCCTTAATTTTTCTATTCTAAATTGCTTGAGAGCCAATTTCATCAGATAAAAATCAATAACAACCATAAATGTGTATTTTGGCAGATCGAATGAGACGAGTGAATACATTTTGAATTCATAATTGTAAATGCTTTGTGAGAATGTACAACTTATTTTTAACTGAAGTTTACTTTCTATGCAATAGGATATTCAAGGAAACTAAGGTATTAATCTACATTTTGGGGAAAATATTATTTTAAATTCAATACAATTGTTTCTTTCCTATCTCAGTATTCCAGGTGTGTGCAGCTTAGAACTCATATAAGCTAGAGAGTGACTTAATGAATCATTCATGATTAGTTGGAACTAATTGTCATAATGATCAGAAGTTGGCAAGTGTTCCTGCAATGAGAGGGAATGATCTACTGTTCATAAGTGCCTCAGAATTCTGGAGGTTCTTAGCTGGTGCTGCTTTTCTTTTCCCAACACTTAGTCATTCTCTGCAGCCATTTATCTTGAATAAGCCAAAAGAAGGAAAGGTCAGCCAGATTCAAGACTTCTAAGGTGCCATTTCCTTAGCAAACATGCTCTCTTCTTGATAGATTTTTGAAATATTCTACGTCTATAAATGGTTCATTCAGAATGATAAATTATGAGATCTTACAGTCTTAAAAATAAGAGCATGTTTTCAGTTTGGGTCAGCAAAACCATTCAACTCAGCTTTCTTTATCCCACATGGTAAAAAAGATTTAAGAGGACAGTAGTTTTCCATTTTTCTATTCTTGTATAGATGGTATATTGAGAGATATTAATTAGAATAATTGTTTCTTTAAAGCTAAAATGCATAGATATTTAAATGTATTCAAATCACAAAAATATTTTAAATACCAAATATTTAGCTAGTTAATAGCTGTCTATCTTATTTTTTGTTTTTAAATAGCTTTCTCCCTGGTTCTCTTGATTGTAAAGCATTACATAAACAGTACCAGGGCCACATGGTTTACCATCATAAATAACTGATTGAAACACCTGTCTAGTTTTTAGGACTTAACTCAAATAAGACTGCCTCTCTGATTCCTTTCTTGCTCTTTTACTGGACTGACTTGATTACATATGGGTATCTTTTGGCTAATTTTTGGAATATTTTAATTATTTCATTTTTCATGATTTAGTTACCTAGTACTTAGTTACCATGTATTTAGTTACCTAGTACATAATACAGTTCTGTATTATGGTTCAATACTTTATTTTGAAGTCACATGCTTTTTTGTGCTGCTGCTGCTAAGTCACTTCAGTCATGTCCGACTCTGTGTGACCACATAGACGGCAGCCCACTAGGCTCCTATGTCCCTGGGTGCTGCTAAGTCACTTCAGTTGTGTCCGACTCTGTGTGACCACATAGACGGCAGCCCACTAGGCTCCTATGTCCCTGGGATTCTCCAGGCAAGAATACTGGAGTGGGTTGCCATTTCCTTCTCCAATGCATGAAAGTGAAAAGTGAAAGTAAAGTCACTCAGTCATGCCCTTAGCGACTCCATGGACTTCAGCCTACCAGGCTCCTCCGTCCATGGGATTTTCCAGGCAAGAGTACTGGAGTGGGGTGCCATTGCCTTCTCCAATGCTTTTTTGTGAGTAGATGGTAAATATCGGAGAAGGTATTGGCACCCCACTCCAGTACTCTTGCCTGGAAAATCCCATGGACAGAGGAGCCTGGTAGGCTGCAGTCCATGGGGTCGCTAAGAGTCGGACACGACTGAGCGACTTCACTTTCACGCACTGGAGAAGGAAATGGCAACCCACTCCAGTGTTCTTGCCTGGAGAATCCCAGGGACGGGGGAGCCTGGTGGGATGCCATCTATGGGGTTGCACAGAGTCAGACACGACTGAAGTGATTTAGCAGCAGCAGCAGCAGCAGCAGCAGATGGTAAATATAGTAAAATGTACCTATATATATCAAGTCAGTGACACTCAGGAAGCTCATAATTTATAGACTACTTGAGTTACTTCATTTTTCTTGATTTAGTTACCTAATACTTAATACAGTTCTGATTATGCATCAATAATTTATTTTAATGTAACATAGGGGGGCAGTCCTAAGATGGTGGAGGAATAGGATGGGGAGACCAGTTTCTCCCCCACATATTCATTCGAAAGATGATTTGAATGCTGAGCAAATACCACAAAACAACTTGTGAACCCTGGCAGAGGACACCTGGCACCTAGAAAGGAAGCCCATTGTCTTCGAGAGGAGGTAGGACAAAATATAAAAGATAAAAAGAAAGACAAAAGAGTTAGGGATGGAGACCCATCCCGAAGAGGGAGTTGTAAAAGAGGAGAAGTTTCCAAAAACCAGAAAACCCTGTCACTGGCGGGTCTGTGGGGAGTTTTGGAATCTCAGAGGGCAACATAACCGGGAGGAAAAAATAAATAAAACCCACAGATTATGCACCTAACTGCAACTCCCACCAGAGAAGTAGCCCAGACGCTCGCATCCACCACCAGCAAGTGAGGGCTGAACAGGGAGGAGCAGGCTGCATGCTTAGGGTAAGGACCAGGCCTGAATGCCAAGGACAATCTGAGGGAGCTAAGGTGAGATAGCAACCCAAACTGTGGGATAGCCAGAGAGAGGAAAAAAAGAGAGAGAGAAAAGAGGAAAGAGAGAGAGAGAGAGAACTTTCCCCCGAAAAGCTCTAACCTAAGACACTATCAGCCTCTCACAGAAACAAAGGACTGAGTGAATACCAGAGGAGAGCTAGCCAGCTGCGGACAGGCCCATCCCCCACCAGAGGCAGGGAGGCAGGCGGCTGACAGCCAGAGCCAGAAGGCAAGGGGCAACCTCGGCCCCAGAGACGGATCCTCTACCAAACTGTGAGCAGGCTTCCAGTTGCTAACAGAGTCTTGCTGCGATCCTGGATGGTTGACATCTGCCAGGAGGGCCACAGCCAGAGATAAACTCCCCAGAGGAGCCGCATGGCACACCTGAGACAGCACTCCTGCTGCACACCTAGGAAACTGAGCGGTTGGGACCGGGGAGGTGATAAGACGCACCGCCCCACCTGGAGAGAGTGTGCTTGCCAAGCACCTGGTCACCCAAGCTGCTCAGACCTGGGAAGGGCACAAAACGCAGGCCCAACTGAGTCTGTGCCTTTGTGGAGTACCCAAGAACCTGAACCTGAGTGGTTTAGACCTGGAATTGCACACAACTCAGGGCCCACCTTAGATAGTTCCCCTGCAGAGCAACCTGGAGCCTGAGCAATGTAGACTGGGAAAGAATACATGCCACGGGGAAACCCAGTGTGGCCCAGACACTGCGAGCACTCCCCACACACACCAGTGATGTTTGTTTGCAGTGTTCCTCCCTCCCTGCTGCACAACTGAACAAGTGATCCTAAATAAATGACCAGCTTTGCCCCCTTGTGTCAGGGCGGAAGTTAGATACTGAAGAGACTTGCAAACAGAGGAAGCCAAAATGAACAAAGAGGGAACCACTTTGGAAGTGACAGGTGCAACAGATTAAAACCCTGTAGTTAGCATTGACTACATTGGAAGGGACCTATAGACCTTGAGAAGAAGTATAAGCTGGAACAAGGAACAATCTGAAACTGAACTGACCCCACACTGCCCTCAATAGCTCCAGATAAATCACTAGATATATTTTAGTATTATCATTTTTAAATTTTCTTATTTTTTATTTTTAAGTTCTTTATTACTCTTTTAATTTTCATTTTTAAAACCTACTACTACCTTCCAAAAAAAGACCCTATTTTTAAAACAAATTTCATATTTTTTTTATAACGTTGGTGCTTTTGTTTTGTTTTGTTTAATATTGTATTTTTGAGAGTCTAACTCTACTCTAGATTTTTAATCTTTGCTTTTTGGTATTTGTTATCAGTTCTGTACCTTTAAGAATCCAAACTTCAGTGCCCATTTTTACTTAGGAGTGTGATTACTGGCTTTATTGCTCTCTCCCCTTTTGACTCTCTTTTTTCTCCTCCAGGTCACCTCTATCTCCTCCCTCCCCCTTCTCTTTTCTACTTAACTCTGTGAATCTCTTTGGGTGTTTTGGGCTTGGAGAACACGTAGGGAACTGATCACAGGCTAGATTAGTCTCTCTCTTTTTGACTCCCCCTCCTCTTCTCTTGGTCACCTCTATCTCCTTCCTCCTTCTCTTCTCTATGGAACTCCATGAACATCTCTGAGTGTTCCAGACTGTGGAGAGCAATTAGGGAATTGAATACTGGCTATATTGCTGTCTCCCCTTTTGATTCCCCCTCAGAAGAGGGGGAATCCTGGTTACCTCTATCTCCCTCTTCCCGCTACTCTTCTTCATGTAACTCTGTGAACCTCTCTGGGTATCACCCACTGTTGAGAATCTTTTCACCATTAACCTAAATGTTTTATCATTGGTGCTATATGGATGGAGAAGCCTTGAAGCTACTGTAAGAATAAGACTGAAAGCCAGAGGCAGGAGCCTTAAATCCAAAACTTGAGAACACCAGAAAACTCCTGATTCCAAAGAACATTAATTGACTAGAGCTAATCAAAAAGCCTCCATACCTACACTGAAACCAAGCTCCACCCAAGAGCCAACAAGTTTCAGAGCAAGACATACCAAGCTAACTCTGCAACAACACGGGAACATAACCCTGAGCAGAAAAATACAGATGACCAAAAGTCAAACCAAATCCATAGACACCTCAAAACTCACTATTGGACACTTCATTGCACACCAGAAAGAAGAGATCCAGCTCCACCCACCAGAACACCAACGCAAGCTTCCCTAACCAGAAAACATTGACAAGCCACTTGTCCAACCCCACCCACAGGGAAGAACCTCCATAATAAAGAGGAACCACAAACTTCCAGCATACATAAAGGCCACCCCAAACAGAGCAACCTAAACAAGATGAAAAGGCAGAGAAATATTCAGCAGGCAAAGGAACATGATAAAAGCCCACCAAACCAAACAAAAGAGGAGGAGATAGGGAGTCTACCTGAAAAAGAATTCAGAATAATGATAGTAAAAATGATCCAAAATCTTGAAAACAAAATGGAATCACAGATAAATAGCCTGGAGACAAGGACTGAGAAGATGCAAGAAAAGTTTAACGAGGACCTAGAAGAAATAAAAAAGTTAATCAATAATTAATAATGCAATAACTGAGATCAAAAGCATTCTGGAGGGACCCAGCAGTAGAATAACTGAGGCAAAATATAGGATATGTGAGGTGGAAGATAGAATGGTGGAAATAAATGAAGCAGAGAGGAAAAAATAATTAAATGAGGAAAACCTCAGAGACCTCTGGGACAATGTTAAATGCCACAACATTCGAATCATAGGAGTCCCAGAAGAAGAAGGCAAAAAGAAAGGCCATGAGAAAATACTTGAGGAAATAATAGTTGAAAACTTCCCTAAAATGGGGAAGGAAATAGCCATCCAAGTCCAAGAAACCCAGAGAGTCCCAAACAGGATAAACCCAAGGTAAAACACACCAACACACATATTAATCAAATTAATGAAGATCAAACACAAAGAACAAATATTAACCTGGTCTTTACAAGGATGTATCTTGCCTGAGGACAGTGTTATCTTAAAATGTAAATTATGGGAGTAGGTCTGATGAGGTCTTTACAACCTCCAGATAGTCTTTGGATTATATAACTTCATTGTTAACACTAGCAAGCGGGTACTCTTTCTGCCCCCTTCTGATGCCTATGTCAGAAGCTTTCTCTATCTCCTTTATACTTTAATAAAACTTTATTACACACACACACACACACAAAAAAAAAAGTAGCAAGGGAAAAACAACAAATAACACACAAGGAGATCCCCATAAGGATAATAGCTGATCTTTCAATAGAAACTCTTCAGGCCAGAAGGGAATGGCAGGACATACTTAAAGTGATGAAAGAGAAAAACCTATAACCCAGATTACTGTACCCAGCAAGGATCTCCCTCAAATATGAAGGAGAAATCAAAAGCTTTACCGACAAGCAAAAGCTCAGAGAATTCAGCATCACCAAACCAGCTCTACAACAAATGCTAAAGGATCTTCTCTAGATAGGAAACCCAGAATAAGTTTATAAACTCGAACCCAAAACAACAAAGTAAATGGCAATGGGGTCATACTTATCAATAATTACCTTAAATGTAAATAGGTTGAATGCCCCAACCAAAAGACAAAGACTGGCTGAATGGATACAAAAACAAGATCCCTATATATACTGTTTACAAGAGACCCACTTCAAACCTAGGGACACATACAAACTGAAAGTGAAGGGCTGGAAAAAGATATTTCATGCAAATGGAGACAAAAAGAAAGCAAGAGTAGCAATACTCATATCAGATAAAATAGACTTTGAAATAAAGGCCATGAAAAGAGACAAAGAAGGACATTACATAATGATCAAAAAAGGATCAATCTAAGAAGAAGATATAACAATTATAAATATATATGCACCCAACATGGGAGCACTGCAATATGTAAGGCAAATGCTAGCAAGTATGAAAGGGGAAATTAACAGTAACACAATAATAGTGGGAAATTTTACTACCCAACTCATATCTATGGATAGATCAACTAAACAGAAAATTAGCAAGGAAACACAAATTTAAATGATACAATGGACTAGTTAGACCTAATTATATCTATAGGACATTTCACCCCAAAACAATGAATTTCATGTTTTTACTCAAGTGCCCACGGAACCTTCTCTAGGATAGATCACATCCTGGGCCATAAATCTAGCCTTGGTAAATTCAAAAAAATTGACATCATCTCAATCATCTTTTCTGATCACAATGCAGTAAGATTAGATATCAACTACAGGAAAAAAGCTAAAAATACAAATATATGGAGGCTAAACAACACACTTCTGAATAACTAACAAATCACAGATGAAATAAAGAAAGAAATCAAAATATGCATAAAATGAATGAAAATGAAAACACAACAACCAAAAACCTATGGATTCAGTAAAAGCAGTACTAAGGGGAGGGTTCATTGCAGTACAAGCCTACCTCAAGAAACAGGAGAGAAATCAAATAAATAATGTAACTCTACACCTAAAGCAACTAGAAAAAGAAGAAATGAAGCACCCCAGGGTTAGTAGAAGGTAAGGAATCATAAAAAATAAGGCAGAAATAAATGCAAAAGAAACAAAGGAGACCATAGCCAAAATCAACAAAGCTAAAAGCTGGTTCTTTGAGAGGATAAATAAAATAGAAAAACCATTAGCCAGACTCATCAAGAAAAAAAGGGAGAAGAATTAAATCAACAAAATTAGAAATGAAAATGGAGAAATCACAACAGACAACACAGAAATACAAAGGATCATAAGAGACTACTATCAGCAACTATATGCCAATAAAATGGACAACTTGGAAGAAATGGACAAATTCTTAGAAAAGTATAACTTTCCAAAACTGAACCAGGAAGAGATAGAAAATCTTAACAGACCAATCACAAGCACAGAAATTGAAACTGTAATCAGAAATCTCCCAACAAACAAAAGCCCAGGACCAGATGGCTTCACAGCTGAATTCTACCAAAAATTTAGAGAAGAGCTAACACCTATCCTACTCAAACTCCTTCAGAAAATTCCAGAGGAAGGTAAACTTCCAAACTCACTTTATGAAGCCATCATCACCTTAATACCAAAACGAGGAAAAGATGCCACAATAAAAGAAAACTATAGGCCAAAATCACTGATGAACATAGATGCAAAAATCCTTAACAAAATTCTATCAAACAGAATCCAACAACATATTAAAAAGATCATACATCATGCCCAAGCGGGCTTTATCCCAGAGATGCAAGGGTTCTTCAATATTCGCAAAGCAATCAATGTGATACACCACGTTAACAAATTGAAAGATAAAAACCATATGATTATCTCAATAGATGCAGAGAAAGCTTTTGACAAAATTCAACATCCATTTATGATAAAAACCCTCCAGAAAACAGGCATAGAAAGAGCACACCTCAACATAATAAAAGCCATATATGATAGAGCCACAGCAAACATTATCTTCAATGGTGAAAGACAAAAGCATTTTAGGGCATTTCCCCTTAAGTCAGGAACAGGACAAGGATGCCCATTCTCACCACTACTATTCAACATAGTTTTAGAAATTTTAGGCAAGCAATCAGAGAATAAAAATAAATAAAAGAAATCCAGATTGGAAAATAAGTAAAACTCTCCCTGTTTGTAGATGACATGATCCTCTACACAGAAAACCCTAAAGACTCCACCAGAAAATTACTAGAGCTAATCAATGAATATAGTAAATTTGCAAGATATAAAATTAACACACAGAAATCCCTTGCATTCCTATACACTAACAATGAGAAAACAGAAAGAGAAATTAAGGAAACAATTCCATTCACCATTGCAACAAAAAGAATAAAATACTTATGAATTAATCTACCTAAAGAAACAAAAGATCTATATATGCTGCTGCTGCTGCTGCTAAGTCACTTCAGTCTTCTCCGACTCTGTGCGACCCCATAGACGGCAGCCCACTAGGCTCCTCTGTCCCTGGGATTCTCCAGGCAAGAATACTGGAGTGGGTTGCCATTGCCTTCCCCAATGCATGACAGTGAAAAGTGAAAGTGAAGTCATTCAGTCGTGCCCAGTTCTTAGTGACCCCATGGACTGTGGCCCACCAGGCTCCTCCATCCATGGGATTTTCCAGGCAAGAGTAGTGGAGTTGGTTGCCATTGCCTCCTCCAAGATTTATATATAGAAAACTATAATTAAACACTGATGAAAGAAATCAAAGATGACACAAATAGAGGGAGAAATATACCATGTTCGTGGATCAGAAGAATCAATATAGTGTAAATGAGTGTATTACCCAAAGCAATCTATAGGTTCAATGCAATCCCTATCAAGCTACCAACAGTATTTTTCACAGAACTAGAACAAATAATTTCACAGTTTTTATAGAAATACAAAAAGTCTTGAATAGCCAAAGCAATCTTGAGAAAGAAGAATGGAACTGGAGGAATCAACCTGTCTGATTTCAGGCTCTACTACAAAGCAACAGTCATCAAGACAGTATGGTACTGGCACAAAGACAGAAACATAGATCAATGGAACAAAATAGAAAGCCCAGAGATAAATCCACACACCTATGGACAACTTATCTTTGACGAAGGAGTTAAGAACATACAATGGAGAAAAGACAATCTCTTTAACAAGTGGTGCTGGGATAATTGGTCAACCACTTGTAAAAGAATGAAATGAGAACACTTTCTAACACCATACACAAAAATAAACTCAAAATGGATTAAAGATCTAAACGTAAGACCAGAAACTCTAGAACTCCTAGAGGAAAACATAGGCAAAACACTCTCTGACGTAAATCACTGCAGGATCCTCTATGATCCACCTCCCAGAGTAATGGAAATAAAAGCAAAAATAAACAAATGGGACCTAATTAAACTTAAAAGATTTTGCACAACTAAGGAAACTATAAGCAAGGTAAAACAACAGCCTTCAGAGTGGGAGAAAATAATAGCAAATGAAGCAACTGACAAAGAATTAATCTCAAAAATATACAAGCAACTCCTGCAGCTCAATTCCATAAAAATAAGCGACCCAATAAAAAAAAGGGCGAAAGAACTAAACAGACATTTCTCCAAAGAAGACATACAAATGGCTAACAAACACATGAAAAGATGCTTAACGTCACTCATTATCAGAGAAATGCAAACCAAAACCACAATGAGGTACCATCTCATGCCAGTCAGAATGGCTGGTATCAAAAAGTCTACAAACTATAAATGCTGGAGAGGGTGTGGAGAAAAAGGAATCCTCTTACACTATTGGTGGGAATGCAAACTAGTACAGCCACTATGGAGAACAGTGTGGAGATTCCTTAAAAAACTGGAAATAGAACTGCCATATGACCAACAATCCCACTGCTGGGCATATACACTGAAGAAACCATAATTGAAAGAGAC
The DNA here is from genome assembly GCF_029378745.1 of Bos indicus. Lineage (NCBI taxonomy): Eukaryota > Metazoa > Chordata > Mammalia > Artiodactyla > Bovidae > Bos > Bos indicus. Next base: position 41,738,842 of record NC_091762.1, on the reverse strand, counting down.
ATGTATACCCCAATGTTCATCACAGCACTGTTTATAGTAGACAGGACATGGAAGCAACCTAGTTGTCCATCAGCTGATGAATGGATAAGAAAGCTGTGGTACATATACACAATGGAATATTACTCAGCCATTGTAGAGAATGCATTTGAATCAGTTCTAATGAGGTGGATGAAACTGGAACCTATTATACAGAGTGAAGTAAGTCAGAAAGAAAAACACCAATACAGTATACTAACGCATATATATGGAATTTAGAAAAATGGTAACGATGACCCTATATGCGAGACAGAAATGGAGACATAGATGTAAAGAGCAGAGTTTTGGACTCTGTGGGAGAGGGCGAGGGTAGGATGACTTGACAGAATAGCACTGAAACATGTATATTATCATATGTGAAATAGATCATCAGTTCAGGTTTGATGCATGAGACAGGGTGCTCAGGGCTGGTGCACTGGGATGACCCTGACGGTTGGATTGGGAAGGGAGGTGGGAGGGAGGATCAGGATGGGGAGCACATGTACACCCATGGCTGATTCATGTGAATGTGTTGCAAAAACCACCACAATATTGTAAAGTAATAAGCCTTCAATTAATATAAATTTAAAAAAATAAAGGAACATACATTTTTGTGAGTATGTGATAAATATAGTGACTATCACATTTGGTGCTTATTAAAAAAAAAAAAGAAGCAGTTATTGAACATCTCCATGGAATGAAATAAGAAAAAGGGTATAGGAGAGCTACTGAATCACAAATATATGCAGCACAAAACCCGCTTTCTCTTAAAAGTTGCACTTTAAAAAATAATGAAAACACTGTCATGTGAAATATATATAGGATGAGATGATCTATGGACTTGACAGCATTTGTCCCATTGTTCGTTCATGCATTTATCTAGGTGAGGCTCTTTGAACTGCCAAGAACAAGATCTTCCCAGGCTATCTTTTTAAAAAAGTGCTACAACTGAAATCCATAAGGACTCTGGGCTTCACAGGAGACTGGCTGCTCACAATCTGTTTTATAGTCTACTGGCTGCTCACAATCTGTTTTATAGTCTACAGTCACACAGTTCAGTATTATAGCCACTAATCAGCGGTGGCTATTCAGCACTTGAAACATGTCTAGTCTAAATTGAAAGGTTATGTTTAGTTGAAATGCATAGTCTAAATTAAGAGGTGTTTTAAGTGTAGAATGCATACTGTGTTTCCAAGACTTAGTATTTAAGAAAATATAAAATTTCTCAATAATTTTAAAAATTAATGGTATGCTAAAATGACAGCATTTTAGGCACATTGGGTTAAAGAAAGTATATTAATACAATTAACTTCACCTATTTTAACTTTTTAATGTGACTAGTAGAAAATATCAAATAAGATACATAACTTACATTTGAATATTTCTGCTGGATAACAGTACCCTAGAACAGGAATTGGCAAGTGACAGCTTGTTGGCCAAATTTGGTGCATCACCCTTTTTTGTACATTTTTATTGTAACGCAGCCATATTTATTTGCTTACATATTTATTCATGTCTGCATTCTTGCCACAGTGGCAGAATTGATTAGTTGCCACAGGTGCAGAATGTAATGCATGCAACCTAAAATGCAATGCCTAAAATATTTACTGTCTGTTCCTGTACAGAAAAAAAAAAAAAGCACATCCCTGTTCTAGAAGACAGCTCGTGATATCTCTGCTTCTCTTTGTATGTCCCTTCCGCCTCTTCCTGCTGTGAATTAGTCAAACCTCTTTGTAACCTCTAGTCTAAATTCTGGAAGACAAACAGATTTGCCCAATTTCAACTGATTCTATTTGGTTGGAGCATTTTTGGCCAGGCCATTTCATCCAACCTATAGATCAGATATTCATTTCCAACCAGTACGTGGCTAACCCTGAGCAAAAACTCAACCTAATATTTTTGCCCTTCTCAGATATCTGTGAGTGGGCAAGGAGGATGCTGTGCCCAGCAGGCATTGTGACCTGTGTCCAACACATTTAGCCCTATTTTAGTCCCTGGGTAAGAGACATAAGTAAGAGTATGACAAATTTAGATACAGATAGTAGGAAATAACCAGGTCAGATTCTAGGTCCTGGGGAGCCTTAAGAAAGCAAGGGAAATTGTTCAGGGTTTTGGCTTCTTCCTGTGTTGATCTTCATGAATTACAGTATTATTCTCTTTAAAATGAAGTTTATTCCTAGGATACCTTCATATTTAAGTATAACTGTTAAAATATATATTCTAACATAAATTTTAAAATGACCTTTGGATTATTCATTTAAGATTATTTTAGTAATACCACTATTTCTTTTATGATTAAGAACTGACCAAATCTCCTACCCATTTGAATAGAATTGTAGCCAAAATGCAAATTGCTTTTCTATCTTATAAGACAGAATCAAATAAACTTGTCTACTTTCACTGTAAAAAAAATTACTTCAAATATTTGAAGTACTTTACACAGTAGGACTGTGTGATTTCTTCTACCTATGGTTTTTATTTTGGAAATAATATAAGTAAAAGTAAAAAATTTGATAGTATAAATTGGTATATATAACTTGTGAAATCAAAGTGAATTTCATCATGGTTTTGGAGACATGAAATAATTTTCCTTGCTTGTAAATAACATGCACACTAAAATGTTTATTCCTTTAAAGATTTTATAGCTTTCCTAAGATGAGTTCTTACATTGTCAATAATGACTTATACCTAAAAGCAACACCTCTATAAATATTTCAAACAAGATGTGTCCTAATATAAATGTAAACTAAATATAAGGTAAATAACAATGTTTCTGAAGTTTAGATAGTAGTAACAATTGACTCCTTCTCAGTGAGGAAGCCCACCTTCTTTTATTCCACGCTAAAGAAGAAAGATCCCCTGGAGAAGGATATGGGAACCCACTCCAGTGTTCTTGCCTGGAGAATCCCAGGGATGGAGGACCCTGGTGGACTGCCGTCTATGGGGTCGCACAGAGTCGGACACGACTGAAGCGATTTAGCAGCAGCAGCAGCAAAGAAGAAAGAATGGTAATATAGATTAGCGGAAATTTAAAACATTTTATTGGGTGCTATGCTGGTAAGTGATACATTCAGATGATGTCAGATAGCTAAGTACGACTGTTTTCAAGGTCATTCCTTTATAGGAGTTGCTGTCTCCCACATTTTTTCCTGTTTTGGATCAGAATACACTGTGTTGTGGGAATGTGTGACTTTACTGCATACCAAACTCAGTTTGATTGCTGGAGTTGGGGGAGAGATAAGGAAGACTGAACTATAGCCTGCTTCATTATTAGGCTGTTTCAGTTAGACCAAATAATATGTAAAATAAATTCTTTATTTGGTTCATTTTGGCATGCTAAAATTCTAAGAATCTGAGATTGAAATCTTAGTTTATAAGAAGAATGTTAAAGTCTTTTGCTGCTGGTTTCCCTATATGTCCCCTGGGGATTCAAAGGGAAAAAGCAGTCATTGGATCAAGGCAGAATTTACAGGTCCATAGGTCTGCTGAGTATCATCATGATGCTGCCTTAGCTGTTTAGGAATTAGGAAATGGAGATCAACCCAATTTGTAAAAAAACCATCTCTCATCCAAAACACTATCACCCTGGGTTATTTCTTATCAAGTTATAACACTATTCTTTTATTCCATATACAAGTAAGATTCTGTTGAATTGTTACACCTACTTGACTTCTGTTCTTTTTTAAAATTTAACCTGCCTAAACTTATGGAAAACTTATGGAAACACAAGTTTTTTTAATAAATTCATGATTACCATTTTTGATAACTTGTCTTCAGCACTACTTTACTTCTGTGTATGCTTTTTACTAATATTACTTATTCCCTGCTTCTTAAATTTTTTTCACCCTTGGTTTCTAAGACTTCTGATATTGTTCCTAGATGTCTAATGTATTGATATGTGGCAAACCTATGTCTTCAGTCCTGAACTCTTTATACTTAACATCTAATTGCTTCTTGAATATACCTAAGGAAGTATAAAGTGAAGTCACTCAGTCATGTCCAACTCTTTGTGATCCCATGGACTGTAGCCCACCAGCCTCCTCCATCCATGAGATTCTCCAGGCAAGAATACTGGAGTGGGTTGCCATTTCCTTCTCCAGGGGATCTTCCTGACCCAGGGATCGAACCCAGGTCTCCCGCATTGCGGGCAGACGGTTTAACCTCTGAGCCACCAGGGAAGCCCTGAATATACCTGAGTTTCCTCAAATACAACTGAACTTTCACAATTTCTCATTACCACCACCTGCAAAGTATCTTCCTGTTCTTGTATTCTTTATATCAGTTAAGAGTATCACCAGCCACCATCAAGCTATAAGTCATAGTTATTAAACTTTTATATTTCTCATACCAGTCACCAAATTTGATTTATTTTACTTCATGTTTCTTTCTTATATCTGCTGACTCTCAATTCAACCCAATCCCACTTTCACATAAAACTTTTTCAGGATTTTTCTTGGAATTTTTTCATTTTCATTGTTTTCTCATTCCATCTAAATTTCACAGTAATATGTAATGCTACTAATCAAAAATCTTTTTAAACTCCTTTTTTAACTCTTTGATTGTTAGATGAAATTAAAATTCTCTAATGTATCATATAAAGCTCTACAATTTGGTTTTGATCTACATAATTAATTCATCTCATCTTTTATCACTCCAATTCATAGAACCATTTGTCTTTAGTTCCAGCTGTACCACACTTTCCAATGGGTCCTCACGTATCAGCAGTTTTAAAACTCCATGCCTTTTCCATGTTATTCTCCTACTGGTAATACTTCACACTTGCCTTCCATTATTGGGAAATATCTTTTGCCTGTCAATATTCAAATATTCTTTTTCTCTCTCTTTGAACCCCTGCCAGAGCTTTATCTTCTTTAGCTAGTGGACCTATTCAACATTAATGATAAATTTAGCTTTGGAAATTTTGAGTCTGAAGGTGGTAGTTTGTTTAATTCTTTATCTAACCTAGAACAACTGATATCAACAAAGGCCCTAGCATTTTGAATGGGTATTTGTAATTCTTCAAATATCTGTTTTGGTCTTTTAGTAGAAAAGAGCATCTAATTGCATGTGGACAGATTTCTTCAAACACACTGAATATACGTTACAGGAATTGGAAGGAAAAAAGGAGCCACAGTTTGCATCTTTTTAGTCTTTGACTATCTTAAGCCATTGCCTATACATAATTTTATCATACTGTATTACAGCAAATGCTTTGTATGTCTCTCTTCTCCTGCAAGACAGATTAGCCTGGGACCTCTGGCTAATAAAGGGAAAAGTTCAAGCTGCAGGTTACAAAATTCAATATCAGTGAAGATTCGTTAAAGGGAAAACTGAGGAATGCTGAAGTCTCACTCTTTCTTCTCCTCTCATACAACCTCTCCTGATATGAGGCACAGAGGATTCCCTCTCTCCTTCTATACAATATCCATCCCACATTTGGAATTAAGTGTTCATTGAAGTGAAGTGAAGTGAAGTCGCTCAGTCGTGTCCAACTCTTTGCGACCCCATGGACTGTAGCCTATCAGGCTCCTCGGTCCATGGGATTTTCCAGGCAAGAGTGCTGGAGTGGATTGCTATTTCTCTCTCCAGGGGATCTTCCCGACCCAGGAATCAAACTGGGTCTCCCTCATTGTAGGCAGACGCTTTGCCGTCTGAGCCACCATTAATTAAAGTGTTCATTAATAGGCCTGCTGCTGCTAAGTTGCTTCAGTCGTGTCTGACTCTGTGCAACCCCATAGACGGCGGCCCACCAGGCTCCCCCGTCCCTGGGATTCTCCAGGCAAGAACACTGGAGTGGGTTGCCATTTCCTCCTCCAATGCATGAAAGGGAAAAGTGAAAGTGAAGTCGCTCAGTCATGTCCGACTCTTCACGACCCCATGGTCTGCAGCCTACCAGGCTCCTCTGTCCATGGGATTTTCCAGGCAAGAGTACTGGAGTGGGGTATTAAAGCCAATTGTACAGCTATCCTTCTAAAGATATTCTTCCGGAGGGTCTGTCATGAGGGATGCACTTTTGGAGGCTGGTTTTATATCTTTATAGTTTAATCCTAATAAGTAGGGATTCTGTGATTAGCATCTTGTCATTTTTTTAAAATTTGTTTTTAATCAACAAAACCTATAACTATATTCATATGTTACTTTTTAATTATTGTCTTTAGCTAAACTCTCCTAACCTGACTTGTGCTGGTGTTTAGATTAGGGTGGGGTTGTAGAAATGGCAAAAACTGGAATGGCTCAAAGATATTTAGCAGGCAAAATCAAGAGGAATGGAGATGAAGGTGATAAGGGAGAAACTGTCAAGAGTGACTTCTAGGTTTCTGGCTCACACAATTGGATGTGAGGACAGAAAATATTAGGGCAGAAAATATGAAGTCAAGTTCATGTTAGGGACTGGAAATCCATGAATTTATTTTTGGACATGTTAAATTTGAGATATTTCTGACACATATACAAGGAGATATCAAATGGCTATTGTAAATTTTGGCTTAGAGTTCAGAGTATGGTCAGTAAATATAAGTAATTAATTAGCTAGCTAGCTAGTTAGTTATAAATAGTATGGAGTTTGAATTACTTTATTGAGTTCACAAGCTATTCAGAGAGACAGCATATATTAATATATACAAAATATAAAAGTAGTTATATAGCCAAACCATAAGTGTTATGAGAGGAATAAACCAAACATCATAAAACCATATAAAAGGAAGCAAGTAATTCTGTTGAGTGATGAGTCTGGAGTATAAAGATGAGAAAATGTAACAGAAATTGTGAAATTTTAGCTGTGTCTTGATAGAACATTGAACAGTGTCATTCTTAACTGAGTGAACAGTACATTCTCAGAGGCATTAGGCTCATGGCAAGTTTGAGGACCAATAAACAGTCCTTTGGGGAGGGATATAATCGGGAGAAACACTTTTCCTGTATCTTTAATTGCTGCAAAGAGGAATCTTTGAAAGTGCTGCTCATCAACTTTTCTCTTTCCAATGATCTTATATTTGTAATTCAACCAATTTTCATTTGAACAAAATTAGGTAATAAACTTCTAGACTCAATTATTTCATTTTTGCCTGCACTTATGTAAATATTCTGTGCTTTTAGGCAGTATCTGATATAAAATGCTCGTGTAGTGCTTTGGGAGGCTTGTTATCCTAGTGCTTGATTTCCAGTAGGAGAATGATGTACTCCTGATAATATAAAAGGCATTGGTATGTATTTGAAGGACAGTTCCAGAAATAATTATTCCCAGAAAAAACAAGGTAATTTTATAGCCGTTGTGTCTGAGTTGAATATTCTACCAGAGAGTAGCAAGTAAAGCCTTTTACTTGGTGTTTCGACTGCTGAAAATGAGACATGTTTGAAGAACACTTAGACTGAATGCTCATGTAATGTATTCTGTCAGAGTGCCAGAAACAATGAAGCTCAGAAGGCAAATAGATTAAGAAAACACCAAAGGAATGGTTTGAGAGCCTACATAGGAACCTCTGAACACAAATTAAAATCATCTTCACCTTCACAATAAACTACACAGAGGAATTCATAGATTAAAATTTTTAAAATCTAACTCAATCTTTGTTAAAACATCACATAAAAATCTAATTGTTACTAATTTTATTGCCAAATATGGCTGAAATAATTAAATGTATGATTAGTTATTGTGCCAAAGAATGGTTACAGAGATTACTTGATAGTTAATGCTTAAACTACATGTACTTCCTCTTTCTGCCTGTGAAATTTAAGGAAATTTTAAAGGCTAGATATTACACAAGTAAGATCAGTCTGTAAAGAGGCTGAATAATTAGGAAGTGAAAGAATACTATCATAGGATCTTAAAAGGCTAGACACCATTAAAACTGACAAATCATCAGTTCCAAGCATCATATATCAAAGAATGGTAAGGAAGTGAGAATGGAAATTAGAGAAACTTCAGAGAACACTTTGTTCTTAAGTGCATTTAATTCAGGAAATATACACGGGGAGAAAAAAAAAAAAAAAAACGGTAATATAATGCTTGCATTTAACTTACAACCAGATAAAAATGTAAATGTGCACCAGAAAGAAATGCAGTAACTATTAGATTAAGCAATGATTTATTCAGCTAAGTGAATGAATGTTAGAGGTGCTGTTGCATTCAGGAGATGGCATTGGTGAGTGAATGGTTTAGATGACCTGTTCTTTCTCTAATTTTTATACTTGCAATAGCCAACCCAATTCCCTTAAAAAACTGAGACTTTTAAAAGTATCTTGGGAAAAACAGACTATATGCTTTATTTAATACTGATAATTAGAAATGCATATTTATTGTATTTGCTATTTTTATTACCTTGGAATTTTTTAAATTGGAAGTGGTAGGCACGACTCACATGATTAGTCCCCTCAGAAAAAATAGTCTCAGATAGGTCTAAGGGTTTTCCTACCTCAGACAATTTATTAGTAAAAGTCAAGATTATTCAGTAATTCAGAGTATTTTTTACAAGACTGCATTATAGATTTGGGGGTCAGAGGAGTGTCAAGATTGAAAGCATTTTAAGTTTTCTTCAGGACATGTAAGCTTTTTTGTCTTCAGAATTTTAGAATGTAGCTAGCTACATTTGCTCTCTCTGAGCAGGCAATGAAAATTGGATTTGAAGAAGACATAGACTGAATTTCCTGGTAAACTGTGTGAGCATGAGAATGGAATCTTGAGGAACATTATTTTTTCCTCAAATAGAACATGTATGCATAGTCTTTGAACTGACTTAAGAATGTAATTTGGGCTAGGATAGTTATAGAGCTTTCTACCAATAATACAGCTCTAGGAGTTGCTCTGGACCTCCTAAGATCTGCATCTATCTGAGGCTGTAATCTATATATAGACATAGTTTATAACCCTTTTCTTTTCAGGAATACTACAGAAATAAATTTTCTTTACTGTTGAATATGCCAGAAGTTAGAATTATAAAGGTGAACTAGCCAGGTCTCAGATTGCAAAACAACATATTTCTAAATTCCCAATGCATTCTTCTTTTCCTCCCTTTGCCCTTCCCCACCCCCAACTTTTACTTTTTAAAGGTTTGTCGAATTTAGAGACCTCATGGTGGGAAAGGACTGGTGCAAATATGATGTACTGATCACCATGAATTATAATAACAATGAATATACTTTAAGAAGTACCTCTGCATTCTAAGCACTGTGCTATGCTTGTAAAACTTTCACAGCAACCCTATGCAATTGGTATGTAAACATCATTTCTTAAGGTAGAAAATTAGGCTCAGTGAGGCTAACTGATTCATTTAGAATTCAGTGTTTGAATCACGATTGGTCTCCATTGTGTTGTAGTACAGAAATTAGACATTTTTAAAGGTTTCACAGTAAGATAGAAAGATGGATCAATCTTGGATGAGGCCAGATGGTGACCGAGTCAAGACCTTAATGGATGGCATTAATCTCTAATAGTTTCTAGGTGTTCAGAGTCTGATCTTCAGCTTTTTAACCTCATAAACTCAATTTTGTTAGTGCTTGGACTTGACTGAGCAGTTGTTTGCTGAAAAATATTATCCAAATTGACATAAGATTGATATATGTAATAGAAATGCAGACATAATCTCCCATGTGCAGTATGACAGATAGGTTGGGTATTTGCATTTGAGTGACCAGTCATGATCAGAAGTTGCTTCAAGCAAAGGACGTCAAAATAAGATGACATAGTCATATAATTCAAATAACGCCAGTGCCACACACCCTTAATTCTCTCTACAGAAGGTAACATCTACACGTTTCTGTTGTAAAGTGATACCTGGATTCTTGAAAAACTCTATATCCTGAAGAACTCAATACTAAAAATTATAGTATTATGGGAAAAATGGGATTGGAACAGATCACCCCAAACCTATGTAATTGTGTATCTAGAACACTAACACAAACAATTAATTGGTCCCTTGAGAGACTACTTGAATAACTTGGGGAGGCGGCTCATGGTAGCTTCAGTTTGCACCATGAGAGGCTATAAATGTGCAAGAGCAATTGAGTGTAAATGCTGACTTGTTGGAAGCATAACTCAGAGTTACTGTGGCTGCCTCAACAGTAAGTATGACCTGCCACAAGTCTAGAGCAAGAGTGGTGGTACATCTTACTGGGGAAGGTGACCTGGGTGCACAGGCTGATTATCATTCTACTCTCATAATTGCAGCTCCGCATGCCTGGGGAAAAAAGCATTTGTAAAACATCCCATTTCTGTTATGTTAACATAATCCCTGTATTTGGCACTCTTATAGGAATGGGACTCTTTCACTGGTCTAACATTTCATCTACTTACAAAAAAACCACATATGATAATTCTAAACGTTTGAGTGGTTAGAGGAAGCATACTATATTTAAATGAATCTTTAGCTTAAAAATAAACTGGGAAGAAAATTCTGATTCTAAATATTGGAATACAATTAATAGGATAAGATTTATTTGGATAATATATCTAGAATGGTCAGTGGCTCTAGGAGACATTCAGTTTGTCATCAGGAAGGCTCATCTACAGAACTGATGAAGGAGGATGTTGGGGGCAATGAAAATTTCTCTGAAGTGTATTTTTACAAAATTAATGACTTGCAAATTTCTCAAGCAGTTAATGGTTGTTGTTTTGTGATGAATCTTATAAAAAAGCTAATTTGTTTGATGTAATTTTACAGCTAATTTGTATATAGATAAATTTAAGTTGACTAAACCTTATAATGTAAGTCTTTTGTAAATTATAATAACATACTTAAAATGGATACTGTATTTTGTAATCTATTTAATTTTACCTTCAATAACTTGATTCCTTGACCTTCTTACGTACCACATGTCAAGCCTTCTTTATTAGTCAAAAAGAGCAGAGCCATAAATAATAATGTTTAACATTAGAAAATCTTTTTTAATGAAAAAGTAAGTTTAAAATATTTTAAAATATTTGAGTCAGATAAAGTTAGAGATAGAAGAAAACACCTACAGAAGTACTTTTCCTAACGATGCTTGGTTCCTAATAGACTAATGGACTGTGTAATAAAATGTCATTAATATTGTTGTTGTGATTTGTAATACTGCAGTGTTTCACAAAAGAGTAGATAAAGATATCCTGCAGACATAGAGGCGAGAACATGCCTTAGTGTTAGGGGAAGCACACTGATTAAAACCGCCCACCCTGGCCAGGCACCATAGTAACCATTTGCATGCGTTGTTTTATGACAGGAGATCCTGATAAGAAATACGGAACTAATAAGCCACCACCAACCAGAAGAGTTCGGGAAAGGTCTAAAGGAGATACCGCGTGTCCGCCCACTTCCCAGAATCCCTCTCGTCAGCATCCATCTTGGCTGAGTGATGCGTGTGCCATCAGGAAAGACCCTGAATTAGAATGATTGGCCAAAGACCATCCGGAAACTAATCCCATCACCATAAAACCCAAGACTACGAGCCACACGACAGAGCTGTTCTTCTGGGTTCCCTCACCCTACTGCTCTCCACCCAGGTGCCCTTTCCCAATAAAATCTCTTGCTTTGTCAGCACATGTGTCTCCTCGGACAATTCATTTCTGAGTGTTAGAAAAGAACCCAGTTTTGGGCCCTGGAAGGGGTCCCCCTTCCTGCAACATTAGCAAAAATCAAACTCCTATCATGGGTTGGAAGCTAAATAACCAATATAATTTTATGACTGAAAGAATTTGCAAAGTGATTGAGGAAACTGGGTATAAAACTTCACATAAGAGTTAGGCTTTAGAGCTAATATGTTAAAAAATTCTAAGGTAAGAAATTATCTAGCAGTATACTCATTGAGGACTATGAGAAGTTCTGTGATAAGCTCAAGATTCAACTGCTTAGCTTCCTTTAACTTTTTGTTGGCTTCTTTTCTAACATTCGTAATAAATGAGCTCACTTTTATGTAATAATAATCCTGTCAATTTTTTCATTTATTGTCCAGATTATCAGTTTGCTGACTTTTTTTAGCCTCTTCTATGAAATAGACACAGAAGTATTTTCTGAAGATAAATAAAAAGCTTATTGTTAGTCATTTCTTATCGTTATCAGCATATTCTTATTTTTGAGGGGTCAGTGTTGGAAGGGGAAGGGGTAATGGTTAGAGCTATAGAGATTGCAAAGTTGGCAGAGATTCACAATTCAGTGCCATAAACATATATGGAATTTTGATTAGATAGTATACAACTGCCCTTCCGCATTTTTTGAACTGCTATACCTAGCAAAGCACTTTTCTTCTAGTAGGGACTTTGACAAATGATTAATGTAAATGATGATTGTGAAGTCAGCTGTGTTGTTTTCTTCCCTTTTTAAAAAAGTACAGAAATATCAAATAAAAATTTTAAAATTTCCATAATGAGTTTTGGAGAAAAAATTATACTTCATTTTATAGCTAGTTTGTTGTGCTAAATGACATGCAAATTATCATCAAAATGCCATTTCTTTTTGACTTTTTATTGATCCTCAATCCTTTTTTCAGTGAGAGTTAACTTCTCTGTCCCAGGGAGAAAGTTTCAGCAGGTCCTAGAGATTTTACATTTTGACAAAAATAACACAATTCTAAAGTTACTTCAATAACAAACAATCTGATTCAGAAATTAGTGTGAAATTTGTAATGATGAAAGAACAAAAGTTTCTCTATGTTAAGTATTCTTCCCTGCTCCTTCTTCAACTGGATTTAGAGTGGAAGCCTATAGATAGATCTTAGTAGCTCTTTTTTATCCTTCCAATTTGTTTGTCTCCATCCTTCTGAAATGGTTAACTCTCTGCCAAAGTTGACGTTTGAGGGTGATGCATAGAAGGGCAGCAGTGGTAGGGAATAAACCAGTTCTTTTTAGCTAGGTGTCTTTGTGCTCCTTGGGCTGCTAGTTAAATTTGATATTACTGTGTGGAGATGCAATTGATTAAAGCTGACTGTCTGATTGATTGTATGACTTGGGATTTTTACAAGTTCCTTGATGGGATGTTTTTCTTGAAATTCAGTTGACATTAGTGGATGCACCACATACAGAGTAGAGCTCCTTTTGTAAGTAAGTTTCTTTTCATTCACTTTGTCAGTTTTTCATGTCCTTTTTATATCCTTGGTATTGATGAGGGGACCAAGAGATGCGAAGAGATTTTATTTCATCCCTCCTGTAAATTCCTCATATAGAGTTGGAAGTATACCCTATCATCTCTTTTTTTTACCAGTTTCTCTATTGAAATAGGGGAAAGGGAGATATTCATTCTAGTAGTTTTTAACACAGCAAACATTGCAATTATTAAATGTGTTGCAAATACTGATTTACAATTTTTTTTTTTAATTCTGCCAAGGATGACCATGTCCTAGAAGGCATGGGTTCTTTTTTTTCATGGGTATATTGCCAGGCTAGTATAGTGCCTGAGATGTATGAATATTCAAAAATTATAATAAAAACAAAGCTTTTGCCCATATTTCATGGCTTTCATTTTCATTGATGCCTGATCAGTGATTTTTTTTTTATTACAAGTTCAGGTAACACTGAGGTTGGCTTTATAGAAGAGATTCCTGTGTTTGTCTTGAAGCAGATTGTGAGTGGTGGTGGTAGTAAATTTATGTAGAGTTTGGGAGGATCATGGTGTACATTTCAGACCAAGGGATCAGCAAGTGCCAAAATATGGGACAGAACATGTTGGCGACCCTTGGATATTGCTGGAGTGTTTGGCAGAAGGAGGAAGGCAAGGGGTGAGATCAGATAATGCTGTGTGGGTTTTGTGTGCCACATTGAAGAGTAAGCATCTTATCTTTAGGATAATGGGGGGATTTTGAAGAATTGTAAGTGAAAAACATGTTAATTTAGAGTAAGATATATTGTCATCAATTTATAAATGAAGAACTTGAAAATTCATTTATTGAATATACATTATATTTTGAAACAGTCATTATCAAATATTTGTGTTTCTCTTGGTTACATATGTACAGATTTCAGTAGACCTTCACCATTATCCAGGAGCTACGATTTTCAGACTTTCAGTTTTAGGGGAAAAAAAATGAATTTCTTGCTTAAGATGAGAAAGTGCTATTTTCACTTCATAATTATGAAGAGGAGGACCAGGGAATTTTACTTTTGAATCCTTGAAAGCTGAACTTCTCCACAAGCACTGATTTAATTCAAGTAAAAGGGAATAAAATTCAATACAGAAACATTAAAATGCCAGTGTGCAGGAGAAATGCATTTTTATTTTATACAAGTTGGTAGACACCAGTGGAAGAAAATAGAAACTGAGTAAGATGAAAGGCAAAACCGCAAGGAGAATGGAGTTTTGCCACGTCCCCCTATCATTTATATGAGGGGTGTGTACTGTAATGTGAGTACAGTATCAGGAAGCAAGTCTGAGACAGCAGATTAGACAGTACAAGAAACTCATATCTATTTTCTGGCTCAAAGAGGGGCGATCATTCAAAACCTGTTTAAATTGTGATGAGGTTTAAAAGCTGAGGAAATTGCACAGGCAGCAACTCTTTTAGGGGGAGAATAACATTTGCTTAAAGGTCATTAAAGGACCTCAGGAAAATACAAGTAGTAACTGGAGTTTCCATAGTACTCAGGAAACAGCTTTTGTCATTTGTGGCAAAAAGTATCTCGAAATCTCCTGAATGAGTGCACAATAGGATGTATATGCCTAGGATAATGGGAATTTCTACTTCCCAGAAAAGGGTCAAGAGAAGAATGAAGATTGTAGAATTAAAATGTGAGTTGCTAAAGAGGGCAAAGATTTTGAAGCAAGGAAAAAAAAGGGATGTTTCTGAACAATTAGCTATTAAATCATGCACATTTATTATAGCCAGACTTGGCTTTACAACTGCTGGTTAAAGCATGTCAGAGGTTTCAACATAAAACTCCTATTAGAAGTGGTTATTGTGTAAAATTAGCTATCCAGATCTTTATTCATCCCATACCATCTGGCAGACACATACAAGCCAGATCTCCCATATCTTTATACAGTTTTGAGTCACTGGGTTTACACCCGAAGCTATAAATACAGCATTCTGGGGAAAAGCTAAGATACAGTTCATGTTTTCAATTTACTTTACTCTATCATTAATACCAATTAACACGATACTTGTACTCATAGTACCCACTCCATTATAACCCAAATCTTCATATTACTGAAGAAGAACCTATGTTCAATTTGCATCTCCCTGGTCCACTCTGTATTCCTCCTGTAGTATGTTTGGGAGAAGAGCAGGAGATATTTGGCTTCTGACTGAATTTGACCAGTAGGAGGTGGTGGCAAGACATTAGCAGGCAGAAGGAAAGTGAAGTTGATAGACTTATTCCTCTGACTCCCTGCTTTTACCCTGACTCCTGGTTTATTTGGGGTGAGCTTCTCCCACAGGTGTGTTTCTGTCCAGTTAAGGTAGTTGCTAACTCCCTTCTCCCTTTAGCTTTGGGGTAGTAATTGCTCTCTTCTGCTGCTATCTTCAAAGCACTGTTCCATCTCTCATCAGTTTTCCTTAATCTTGTTATTCTTTGGTAAATAAATCAATCTTTCATTAAAGTTCCTCATTTGAATGTGCCATCTGTTTTCTCCCAGGAATCTGATTGATAGGTATCCACTTACTAAAAGGTGAAAGGCTTATTAGCTTGTGAGGAAATATTTTTCATGTGGTGTACTGATCAGAAAACCAAATAGTCAGTATAAGAGATAAATAGTAAGTCCTGACTTTCTACTTTACACTTAACAAAGCTCTGGAATTCTTTGCTGGGATGTTAGGCTAGTGGTCTCACATGTGTGTGCTCAGCCGTGTCCAACTCTTTGCAGCCCCATGAACTGTAGCCCACCAGGTTCCTCTGCCTAGGGAATTTTCCAGGCAAGAATATTGGAGTGGGGTGCCATTTCCTACTCCAGGGGATCTTCCAAACCTAGGAATTGAACTCACATCTCTTGCATCTCCTGCATTGGCAGGTAGATTCTTTACCACTGCACTATCTGGGAAGTCCCAGTATTCTTATATTTTCAGTTAATGTTCAGATATTAAAGCTTAATTTTGGAATGAATTTTTGATATTTGGGAAATTTATGTATATTTCAAATATTTTTCTTGTTTTATTGGTACACTCATTTGTTGGTCAGTCTCTAAGTCATGTCTGACTCTTTATGACCCCATGGATTGCAGCAAGCCAGGCTTCCTTGTCCTTCACTATCTCCTAGAGTTTGCTCAAACTCATGTCCATTGAGTCAGTGATGTCATCCAACTATCTCATCCTCTGTTGTCCCCTTCTCCTCCTACCCTCAATCTTTCCAATAATCAGGGTCTTTTCCAATGGATCTAAAAGTATATATTGCAATATTATGAAACAATCATCAATCAATTAAAAATAACTAAATATAATTTTTTTTTTTAAATATATATTGCCTTCTCACTCTACTGTGTTTTTCCATCCTGATAAATCTTAAGTAATGGGGATGATAGCCTAAGTCTAACTCTTTTCCTTTTAGAGGAGTTTCAGTGGGTGCTATGTGGTGGTCATTTTCAAAGTATTCATCTCCTTTAGCTCCCAGAATCTTCTTTCATTCTTTTCCCTTTTACTCCATGTCTTTTTCAATAAAGGTTAGTCGCCTGTTGCTTTTGGATTAAGCATGTCAAGAGAGTGCTTAATTTCTCCTATAATGTTTCTAGTTTCAGGAAGCCAATTAGCCAACTGGTTTATTTTGTTCATTTGATAGTAGTTCCGTGATGCCTTAATTTCAACAAGATGGCAAAGGAAACAAAACAAGTAGCTTGGCATCCTATTTAGTTATTATGAGCCTGTATATTGTAAAGGAATGGAGAAGGCAATGGCACCCCACTCCAGTACTCTTGCCTGGAAAATCCCATGGACGGAGGGCCTGGTGGGCTGTAGTCCATGGGGTCGCTAAGAGTCGGACACAACTGAGCGACTTCACTTTCACTTTCAACTTTTCATATTGTGAAAAGTATGAAATACAACTTTCTGTGATTCTCCAAAAAAGGAACCATTGTGCACTGCTGATGAGGAAGTGAATTGGTACAGACAATATGGAAGACAGTATTGAGGTGAAAATTAAAAAATAGAACTATTCTACCATACAATCCAGAAATTCCTCCCCTAGATATTTATCTGAAGAAAGCAAAATTAATTTAAAGATATATGCATCCAATTTTCATAGAAGCATTTACAATAGACAAGTTATGGAAGCAACCTAAGTGTCCATCTACAGGTAAATGGATAGAGAAAATGTGAGATACACACACACACACACGAATGTTCAGTTCAGCTGAGTCCAGTCGCTCAGTCGTGTCTGACTCTTTGTGACCCCATGAATCACAGCACGCCAGGCCTCCCTGTCCATGCAGCCATAAAAAAGAATGACATGATGTCATTTGCAGCAACATGGATGGACCTTGAGATTGTCATACTGAATGAAGTAAGTCAGACAAACACAAATATTGGGTTGGCCAAAACGTTTGTTTGGGTTTCCCCCAAAGATATTATGGAAAAACAAGAACAAACTTTTGTCCAACCCAGTGTCATACAATATCACCTATGTGTGGAATCTGAACTTATTCATAAAAATAGAAATAGAGTCACAGATGTACAAAACAAACTTATGGTTACCAGGGTGTAAGTAGGAACAAGAGATAAAAGAAATTGAAATGAACATATACACACTGCTATACATAAAATAGATAACTAACAAGGACCTATTGTATAGCACAGGCAACTCTTCTGAGTATACGATAATGACCTGTATGGGAAAAGAATCTTAAGAAAGAGCTGCTGCTGCTAAGTCACTTCAGTTGCGTCGGACTCTGTGCGACCCCATAGACGGCAGCCCACCAGCTCCGTCGTCCCTGGGATTCTCCAGGCAAGAATAGCGGAGTGGGTTGCCATTTCCTTCTCCAATACGTGAAAGTGAAAGGTCAAAGTGAAGTCGCTCAGTCGTGTCTGACTCTTAGTGACCCCATGGACTGCAGCCCACCAGGCTCCCCCATCCATGGGATTTTCCAGGCAAGAGTACTGGAGTGGGGTGCCATTGCCTTCTCCGTAAGAAAGAGTAGATATATGTATATGGGTAGCTTTTCACTTTGCTGTACAACAGAAATCAACACAACATTTTAAATCAACTGTACACCAATAAAATTTTTTTAAAAAGGAATTAAGTTGAGATTGAATAAAAACAAACAAACAAAAATTAACGAAACTTTGCCATACATGACAATTTGGATGGACCTGAAAGATATTATTGATTAGTGAAATAAGCCAGAGAGAGAAAAACAAATGCCATATGTTTCTACTTATATATGGAATCTAGAAAATATAAAACAGAAAGGAGAGGAGTGGGAGGAGGGACAAAATAGGTGAAGGGAATTGAGGTACAAATAGTAAGTATAAAATAAGTCACAAGGATGTAATGTACAAAAGAGGAAATGTAATCAATATTTTATAATAACTTTTATGAAGTGTAATTTATAAAACTATCAAATCCCTATTTTTGTACACCTGAAACTAATATATTGTAAGTCAACTCTACTTCAGTTAAAAGAAGAAACTCTTCTTCTTATAAGTTCATACTGTTTCTACATTATGTATTTGGCACCAGATTAAATGGTCTTATGACATTCTTTTTACAGTTACCTTCCTCATACAGAGGAAAATACAACAACATAAAGAATTATGTTTCAAGAAATTTCCAAGTCAGCTGCTTGGGACTCAGAGAACATAACTTTCATAGAAATGATGATCCAAAGTCAAAGGAAGCTTAGGTTTTCTGATTTTTACAGAGAAAATCTATCTAGTCAAGGCTATGGTTTTTCCAGTTGTCATGTATGCTTGTGAGAGTTGGACTATAAAGAAAGTTGAGCGCCAAAGAATTGATGCTTTTGAACTGTGGTGTTGGAGAAGACTCTTGAGAGTCCCTTGGACTGCAAGGAGACCCAACCAGTCTATCCTAAAGGAGATCAGTCCTGGGTGTTCATTGGAAGGACTGATGTTGAGGCTGAAACTCCAATACTTTGGCCACCTGATGTGAAGAGCTGACTCATTTGAAAAGACCCTGATGCTGGGAAAGATTGAGGTCAGGAGGAGAAGGGGACGACAGAGAATGAGATGGTTGGATGGCATCACCAACTCAATGGACATGAGTTTGGGTGGACTCCAGAAGTTGGTGATGGACAGGGAGGCCTGGTGTGCTGTGGTTCATGGGGTCACAAAGAGTTGGACACGACGGAGTGACTGAACTGAACTGAATTTACATTTAAGTCCACAGCATAGCTAATGTATAACACTAACCTCAGTTCTTAAGAGCAGAATGTCGCTGAACAAAAGAAAATAAGATAAAGCAGGACTTGCTCCTCTTATTGTTCAGGAAAGAAAATACTATTAGAACTTCTTCCCCATCTTCATGTTTATCCCACACGTGTTCCATATACTCCTGCCTTAAGGCAAAAGTAAAACTAACCCCTACCCCACCACTGAGTTGTCACATTCTCCTCAAATGAGCTACTCCTCCTGAATCAAATTAGGCCAATCTCTGAGTGCCTTCGTTGTGATAGGAAGAATGTTGTATGTTTGAATAAACTCCACTGTGTGAACAGAAATCAGTAGCTTTTTCACATTCTTTGAAATAATTGTAGTTTTTTAAAGATGTTAATTTTATCACGGATTTCTTGAGTGGTAGAATTTTGAGTAAGAATAACAAGGAAGTCAAGTGAAACCAGGAAGAATGAAGACCAGAAATTAAAAATGGGAATACTGATGATTGATAGTGTCCCATTGAACATTTTCTGCCTTTTTATTGGTTTTCCTGTCTCTACTTCAAAGCTCAGAGATTCTCTGAGGGCTTTCAGTTTCTCTCCTGATAATGGTGTTAGGGGAAAAGGGTGAGCAACCTTTGTATGGCAGGACTATTTATGTTGTTATTTCACTTACCTGGATTGTAAACAAGCTAAGCCATATCTAACATTTCTTATTATTCTCATAAATGGCCAAGCACAGTGGCCTGTATAAGGAGGTACTTTAATAAATGTTTATGGACTGGTTGGGTCGAAATATATATACTCTCTCTTTTTTATTTGAATGATCCATTTCCTTCCTGTCTATTCAGACTTCAAAATTATGCAGCCAGTTCTAAAATTTTACGTGGGCTTTTCTCTTTCTACGTCCTGCAATTCATAATGTAGTCCTTGAGGATGATTTTTTTTAATTTGCCTTCGTGTTGATTTTAGCCCTTTGGACTGTTTTTGTCTCTGTGCCATTAATAGAATACACTTGGGTAGAAGTCAGGGAAGGGGGTTGTGTCAACTCTAAATGACGGTGAAAATAAGTGAGTCAGAGCTATAAGAAAGTACTGGGGCCAGGGTAAAGGACATTTAATTTCTAGATGAAGAACTAAATAGAAATAAGAGGTTCTTAGATTTTATGATGCTTGAGTTTCCTTGGGGTCCCCTCATGGACCCTTCAGACTGCAAGTTCTCATTTTGTTATAGCAGATTCTTTATTTTCATTTTTTTCTTCTAGCAGAAGAAAAAAAAAATTCAGCTAAAGTAAGCGTCATGCAAGAAGAATAGTTTAAACTGAAGCATGGATAGGAATTTGCTAGGTAGAATAACTTGGAGAGAAGGATATTCCCATCAGAAGGAATACCTTATGCACGTTAGTATAAGTTGGCATAATATAAAATCACGTATTGAATTTTAAAGCACATTACTGCCTGGCAAAATATGTGAGGGAGCTGAGTGATGGGAGATCAACAGTGCATAGCCAGATTGTGAAGGCCTTTGAATGCATGTAAACGTGCTTATAAAATGTTTTGAAGAGTTTTGAGTCGGATTCTGAAATAATTATCTTTTCAGCAATTATTGAAAAGATTACGCTGAGAGCAATGTTGATGTACTGAGAAAATAGAGAATGGGAAACAAGTAGGCATCCATTGTTCTAGTCCAGGTGAGAGAAAATGAGGTCCTGAGTAATTGCAGTCACAGGAGAATTGGGGTAGAAGGGCAGAGTAAATCAGAGTAGCAGTGCAAATGGGATTCCATGGTGGCTCAGTGGTAAAAGATGTGCCTGCCAAACAGGAGACACGTGGTCTGATCCCTGGATTGGGAAGATCCCCTGGAGATGGAAATGGCAATCCACTCCAGTATTCTGGCCTGGGAAATTCCATGGACAGAGGAACTTGGTGGCTATAGTCCATGGAATCACAGATTGGACATGGCTGAGGAACTGAGCAGGAATATGAGAGGTGCAGATATGACAGGGATTGATGATCACTTGTACATGGAATTAGAAAGAGGTGGGATTTGGGATAACCCTTGCATTAGGATTTAGGATGACACAGGCTTTTTTTTTTTTTCCTTTTCCCCAGCTATTTTCTGACAAAAGTGAAAAGGCAATTTATAAAGAAAGCAGTTGCAAAGACCTCAGAATGCTTGAACTAAATTTTCCACTCTTTTGTTCTCTGCTATCAGTAAAAGTATTTTCTTATTCTTAATTAGAGAACAGCCATACCTCCCATGATAGTGTGATCACTCACCTAGAGCCAGACATCCTGGAATGTGAAGTTAAGTGGGCCTTAGGGAGCATCATACGAACAAAGCTAATGGAGGGGATGGAATTCTAGCAGAGCTAAGTTAAATCCTAAAAGATGATGCTTTGAAAGTGCTGCACTCAATATGCCAGCAAATCTGGAAAACTCAGCAGTGGTCACAGGACTGGAAAATGTGAGTTTTCATTCCAAACCCAAAGAAAGGCAATGCCAAAGAATGTTCAAACTACCGCACAATTGCACTCATTTCACATGCTAGCAAAGTAGTGCTCAAAATTCTCCAAGCTAGGCTTCAACATTTTGTGAACCAAGAACTTCCAGATGTACAAGCTGAATTTAGGAAAGACAGTGGAACCAGAGACCAAATTGCCGACATCCATTGGATCATAGAAAAAGCAAGAGAATTCCATAAAAACATCTGCTTCATTGACTACACTAAAGCCTTTGTGTAGATCACAAACTGTGATTTTCCACAAACTGTGGAAAATGCTTTAACACTACACTAAAGCCTTTGTGTAGATCACAAACTGTGATTTTCCACAAACTGTGGAAAATGCTTTAACAGATGGGAATACCAGACCACCTTACCTGCCTCCTGAGAAACCTGTATGCAGGTCAAGAAGCAACAGTTAGGACCAGACATGCAATAGTGGACAGGTTCCAAATCATGAAAGGAGTATGTCAAGGCTGTTTATTGTCACCTTACTTATTTAACTTATGTGCAGAGTGCATCATGTAAAATGCTAGGCTAGATGAAGCACAAGCTGGTATCAAGATTGCTGGGAGAAATAGAAATAACTTCAGATACACAGATGTCACCAACCTTATGGCAGAAAGCGAAGAGGAACTTAAGAGCTTCTTGATGAATATGGAAGAGGGGAGTGAAAAAGCTGGCTTAAAACTCAACATTCAAAAAGCAAAGGTCATAGCATCCAGTCCCCATCACTTCATGGCAAGTAGTTGGAGAAACAATGGAAACAGTGACAGATTTTATTTTCTTAGGCTTCAAAATCATCCTGGACAGTGACTGCAGCCATGGAATTGAAAGACAGTTGCTCCTTCAAAGAAAAGCAATGACAAACTTAGCATATTAAAAAGCAGAGATACTACTTTTCCTTCAAAGATCCATATAGTAATGTATGGATGTGAGAGCTGGACAATAAAAAAAAAAGGTTGAGTGCCGAACAATTGATGCCTTCGAACTGTGGTGCTGGAGAAGACTCTTGACAGTCCCTTGGGCTGCAAGGAGATCAAACCAGTCAATCCTAAAGGAGATCAGTCCTGACTATTCATTAGAAGGACTGATGCTGAAGCTGAAGCTCCAATACTTTGGGCACCTGATGTGAAGAGCTGACTCATTTGAAAAGACCCTGATGCTGGGAAAGATTGAGGGTAGGAGGAGAAGGGGATGATAGAGGATAAGACGGTTGGATGGCATACTGGCTCAATGGACGTGAGTTTGAGCAAACTCCAGGAGATAGCAGTGGACAGGGAAGCCTAGCATGCTGCAGTCCATGGGGTCACAAAGAGCTGGACACAACTAAGTGACTGAAGAACAACAACACACATTCCAAAAGATCAGACTGCATTCTTAGTAGTTCACAAAGACACACACATTCCAATGTGGAGTTTAGAAAACCTTTTTGAGTTAAAGCAAAACTTCTACATTCACTTTAAATGCTTAATAAGTTCAATTGAATAAGTAATTTAAGTGAAATGTGTGATTTTTTTTTCAATATTAAATTTATATATGCGGTTCAGTCAGTGCAGGTTTTAGTGTGACCTGGAGATAGCTGAAGTTAAAGAACTAGACTGAAAACTGACATTGATCTTGACTTCAAATTTGGTCAAATCATTTTTTATTTATTCTTTTTCACTTATTATAAAGCAAGATGTTAGGAATATGAAAAGTATCCCAAAGAGGAAATAAAAGGATATCTTTCTTTTATGTAGTTTAATGCCAGTGGTTTGATAATCTATTTTGGTTTTGCTTTAAGTATCAGAGTTTGGGTGTGGGTGCTTGTATGTATATATGAGTGTGTGTGTATATATTCCTAAACTTTGTTTTAAGATAATTTTTTAAAAGTAAACTTCTGAATTTGTGGTTTAGTAAGTATTTATTTCAACTGGACTTGTCTCTCTTTGCAGATCTATAATGGTAAGGCATAATTACTATTTTTTAAAGTTATTGTTAAGGTTTTTCAAGTCCCCAACATTTAATTTTATTGCTCTCTTTTGTCTTTGAGAAGTTAATGGTGATATGGCACCTACTGTTTCTTAGGTAGATAAAGTATTTTTATCTCATTAGAAGACAGTCCTGTGATATTTTCAAGAGGATATTAAAAACATCAGTTTATGTTGAAAATTGTGTCTTTATGATAATACTTGTATGTAGTCTCTGCTATTCTTCATACATTTCAGTGGCAAAAATTAATGCATTGATCTTGACTTTAAAAAATTCACTCCTTTGTTGCTTGATGATATTTTCCAGTGGATTATCTCTGATGGTTGAAATGTTTATTATCTTTCATTGGCTAATTCTTGAGATTAGACTTTAGGACATCGCTCTAGAAAACGTTTTATTTTCATTTGTGTTCTTTTAAAATTTTTATTAGACATTGCTTTACAATGTTGTATTAATTTCTACTATACAACAGTGTAATCTTTTGAATTTCCTTCCTATTTAGGTCATGAAAGAGCATGAGTAGAATTCTCTTTGCTATTCAGTAGGTTCTCATTTTGTACGTAGTACTAATGGTGTATAAAAAATGATCAAACTACCACACAATTGCACTCACTTCCCATGCTAGTAAGGTTATTCTCAAAATCCTTCAAGCTAAGTTTCAACAGTACTTGAATCGAGAACTTCCAGATGTTCATGAACTTCCAGATGCTGGTTTTAGAAAAGGCAGAGGAACCAGAGATTAAATTGCCAACATTTGCTGAATCATGGAGAAAACAAGGGAATTCCAGAAAAGCATCTTCCTCTCTTCTGTTTCATTGATTATACTAAAGACTTTGCCTGTGTGGATCACAACAAACTGTGGAAAACTCTTAAAGAGATGGGGATACCAGACCATCTTTACTTGTCTCCTGAGAAACCTCTATACAGGTCAAGAAGCAACAGTTTAGATCCAGGCATGGAACAACTGACTGGTTCATCTGAGAAAGGAGTCAAGGCTATATATTTTCACCCTGTTCATTTAACTTATATGCAGAGCACATCATGCAAAATGCTGGCCTGGATGAGTTACAAGCTGGAATCAAGATTGCTAGGAGAAATATCAACAGCCTCAGATGTGCAGATGATACCACTCTAATGTAAAGTGGAACTAAAGAGTCTCTTGATAACAGTAAAAGAGGAGAATGAAAAAATCTGCTTAAAACTCAATATTAAAAAAAAAAAAAAGATCATAGAATCTGATCCAATCACTTCTCTTCTTGGGTTCTAAAATCACTGTGAGTGGTGACTGCAGTCATGGAATTAGAAGACTCTTGCTTCTTGGAAGGGAAGCTATGAGAAACCTAGACAGTGTATTAAAAAGCAAAACCATCACTTTGCTGACAAAGGTCTTTATAGTCAAAGCTACAGGGACTTCCCTGGTGGTCAAGAGGTTAAGACTACACCTTCCAATGCAGGGGTGTGGGTTCAATTCCTGGTAGGGGAGCTAAGATCCCACATGCCTTGAGGCCAAAAAAAAAAAAAAAAAGCTATGCTCTTTCTGGTAGTCATGTACAGATGTGAGAGTTGGACCATAAAGAAGGCACAGTGTCAAAGAATTGATGCTTTTGAACTGTGGTGCTGGAGAAGACTCTTGAGAGTCCCTTGGACAACAAGGAGATCAAACCAGTCAATCCTAAAGGAAATCAACCCTGAATACTAATTAGAAGGACTGATGCTAAAGCTGAAGCTCCAGTACTTTGTCTACCTGATGCTAAGATCCAACTCATTGGAAAAAACCTTGATGCTGGGAAATATTGAGGGCAGGAGGAGAAGAGGGCAACAGAGGATGAGGTTGAATGGTGTCACCAATTCAGTGGACATGAACTTGGACAAACTTCAGGAGATATTGGTAGACAGTGCGTGCTACAGTCCTTTGAGTGGCAAAGAGTCAGAAAAGATTTAGCAACTGAACAACAACAATAGTGTACATATGTGTATCCCAGTCTCCCAATTCATCCTATCCTCCATTTCACCCTTAGTATTCATACATTTGTTCTCTACATCTGTGTATCTGGGGTTTCCCTGGTGGGCTCAGATGGTAAAGAATTTGCCTGCAATGCAGCAAACCCATGTTCTATCCCTGGGTCAGGAAGATCCTCTGGAGAAAGGAGTGGCAATCCTCTATAGTATTCTTGCCTGGAAAATCCATGGACAGAGTCAGCCTGGAGGGCTACAGTCCATGGGGTCACAAAGAGTCAAATATGACTGTGTGACCAACACATACTTCTGCATCTCTATTTCTATGCTGTAAATAAGATCACCAATATCAATATTTTGAGATTCCACATAAATGCATTAATATATTTATTTTTATCTTTCTGACCTACTTCACTGTGACTATTTCTAGGTCCATCCATGTCTCTACAAATGGCTCAATAGAATTTTGGAAAGAATTCTTATTTTATAGCTGAGTAGTATTTATTAGTTGCCAAGAGAAATATCAATAACCTCAGATATGCAGATGACACCACCTTTATGTCAGAAAGCAAAGAGGAACTAATGAGCCTCTTGATGAAAGTGAAAGAGGAAAGTGAAAAAGCTGGCTTAAAACTCAACATTTATAAAACAAAGATCATGGCATCTGGTCCCACCACTTCACAGCAAATAGATGGGGAAACAATGGAAACAGTGACAGACTTTATTTTCTTGCACTCCAAAATCACTGCAGATGGTGACTTCAGCCATGAAATTAAAAGATGCTTGCTCCTTGGAAGAAAAGCTATGACCAACCTAGACAACATATAAACAGCAGAGACATTACTTTACCAACAAAGGTCCATCTAGCCCAAAGCTATGGTTTTTCCAGTAGTCATATATGGATGTGAGAGTTGGACTATAAAGAAAGCTGAGCGTTGAAGAATTGATGCTTTTGAACTGTGGTATTTTAGAAGACTCTTGAGAGTCCCTTGGGTTGCAAGGAGATCCAGCCAGTCAATCCTAAAGGAAATCAGTCCTGAATATTCATTGGAAGAACTGAGGCTGAAGCTGAAATACTTTGGCCATCTGATGCAGAGAACTGACTCATTGGAAAAGAGCCTGATGCTGGGAATGATTGAAAGCAGGAGGAGAGGCAGACAACAGAGTATGAGATGGTTGGATGACATCACCAATGCGATGAACATGAGTTTGAGTAGGCTCCAGGAGTTGGTGATGGACAGGGAAGCCTGGCATGCTGCAGTCCATGGGGTCAAAAAGAGTCAGACAACTGAGCGACTGAACTGAACTGAATATCTGTCGAAAACATATTAGAGATGACTGAGTCCAACCCCTTGGAATTTAGATCAAGTCACCTGGTCCAGAGTGTTAAGTGAGGCTGCTTTCTTTCTTAGTCAACATGATCCAGAGCTAGAACTTCAGTGCTCTGGAGCATAAGCCAGTACTTTTGTCAGGTTGGGGCCTTAGTATAAAAGCTCTACTATTGTTCAAAAGAGGGAGGTCCACATCCTGTTTTATATACTTAATGATTTCCTCAACTGATCTCTAGGCTTGGAGAGAAGCCAGATGGACCAGACTAATCTATATGTCCCACAAAAAGTGAGTCTACGTATCTGTCAGTCTCAGTTATTTCAACAGCCACTTGTAGAGAAGCTACTGCATGCTTCCTCTGGGGCATTTGTAAAAATGAGGAAGATTGAATTTCTGGCTTTGAACTGTTCATGAGGGAATCTGACACAAATACAAATGATTCCAAAAGAATAGACTGTCTAAATGTTATAGCAAAAATTAAAAACAGTGTTAAGGTCCCATGGAAGAAAGAGCTAATTCTCTCTGTGCAGAGTGAGACCATGAAGGATCAGTTGGTTTTAAGAGTTAAAGAATAGAAATATTCGTCTTCTAAGGAAAATAAATATCATAAAGCAAAGGAATAGAAACTTCAAAAGGCACAGATGTTTTTGAAGTAGAATAGTTTTGAAACAGCTTTGTCAGAGAGTGTCCAGGGACTAGAAAGAGAGATGAGGTGACAGTGTAAAGAATTTTACATGAAATACTATGTTCCCCACTCCACCCCGAGGAAAATTTGAGGTTAATGAAGGTTTTGATAAGAAAAACAGATGAAAAATCTACTTGATTTGATATAATGTTTTCCCAGGGTTTTTGAAATCATATAGCTTAAACTATCCACTTTTACAAAACATCTCTACAACCCCAGTTTTTGGGTTTTTTGTTTTTTTTTTTTTTTGGTTCACTTGCTAAGTACTTTTCTACTTAAGATTTAAGACCCAGTTTATGTTGCATGTGTCTGATGTTTTTCTTGACCCTCTGAGCATCAGCTCTTCCTATTTCTATAACTTGTAAAGGTTCTACACCACTAACAAAGAATTTAGTACCTGGAACATGTTTAGCAACTTGATAGTTGCTCAGAAAGTATGTATCAAATTTAGCAGTTATTGCTGAGTATTTTTACCCACTGCAGGGTCAGTGTTTCATACTGCTTCCCAAGGACTAGCAGCTTACTCTTTTACTCATTAATAGTTTATAGACTAAATCAGAGCATGAACACATGACTTAAAAGTGGATAAATGGGTCTTCTAGGGGTTTGAGTATTTCCGTAGAAAGTACATTGTTTAAAATCAGTCTGCTCATAACTAATTATTTTAAGGAGCTGTAACTAGGTTATAAATATTTTAGTATCAGCTCCTAGCTCTTTAATTCCAGAATTACTGAGATTTAGAGACACCTTGGTAGTACCAAGGGTGCTGTCACTTTCTTTAGTTTTGGATACTGCAACAGTGGTTCTCCTTTCATAATTTTACGTTTATGCCACTGTGGATGTGTTTTAGATCTCCTTTTATCCAGATGATAAAGACCTATAATAACCTGTAAATTTATTATTGTACTTCTGTTGGGTTTTTGATACAAGGTGCAGGGTTAGTCATGCTACATAACCTTACCATCTCCTCATGTTTATGCCCTGAACTAGTCTCTTGAAAATTTGCAGATGCTACATTATCTTGATACTTATTTATCTATTTTTTGACTCTGTCTGGGTTCACAACCAGATTGTAAGTCCCATTAAAAAGGAACTGTCCTAACATGGTCTTAAAGTGTGTTCTCTGAAATAAGATGTAGAATAAATGGGAAAGGAGAAAAAGCTGTTGTACTTCAGGTTCCCTTTCACAAAGGAGGGGACTCAATAATAGGACATGTTTTTGTTGTTCATGTGGTTGATGCCACTGGTGATGACATGAGAAAAGCTCTGACTCAATCTCCCTTATCACAGAACTTGCCTAGTTAATTGATTTTGACTTTACTTCAACCAGTGGGAAGCCAGTAGGAGGTCATCAGCATATGTTCCATGGAGGGATGTGCTTTACAGATGAAAGCAAAGCATGTAATTTTTCTTGTGCAACAGAAAGCATATTATTTAGGTTATCTGAATTAACTCCATATCCAGGTTTCTTCCAGGCAAATAGTTGTTATTTGGGGGCAGTGGCTTGGATACTGTTGGATAAAATTTAGATTAACATTTAAAGTGTATGGCAACTTACCTACATAGTGCCATGTCTAGAAAGTAATTATTAGGACTAAATCACATGCATACTTGTAGTTTATAACATGATTTCGAGCTTATTATCTATGCACTGATGCTTTTACCTGTAAGGAACCATAAGCAGTAGTATCCTTTGGATATTAAATAATTAGTAGTAGAAACATTTTTGAAAGATTTTCTGTCTTTGTAATATGTCACTTTTTCCCCTTGAGGTAGACAAATTCACAAAATACCTGAAATAATCTGCTTGTTTCCTAAGGGGAGCATTTTTCTGATGGCTTTCTGACTTACAGCCAGGCTTTTTTTTTTTGGCCAAAATATCAATGTTTGAGGACAGAAATAGTCTCATTTCAGCCAGCAGAAATGTCATTTGTAAATACAAGTGACCATTACCACCCAAAACATAAAGCTCTTGTTAATGCTTGCAACATTACAAATATTAATGACACAATGATTTCATAAGAGATTGCTGTTCACATACAGATGTAACTTAATAAAAAGAGACAGCAAAAGTAAGATGAAGGCAGCAGAATGTTATTTCATAGGAGGTACAGTATTGGGGAAAAAAAAAATACTCAGGAGAACACAAGGAACAGTACCATATACATATATAGAGAGTTGAAAAAGAAGGGAAAAATAATATTTAAACATGACACAGAGAACTGAAAAAAAAGAAGGAAGGAAAGCACAGGAGGAATGAGAAGCAGGTTTTAAGGATGTGCTACAAGTTACCAAATAGATTCAAGGGATTAGTTCTGATAGACTGAGTGCCTGAAGAACTATGGACGGAGGTTCGTGACATTGTACAGGAGGCAGTGATCAAAACCATATCCAAGAAAAAGAAATGCAAAAAGGCAAAACAGTTGTCTGAGAAGGCTTTACAAACAGGAAAGAAGAGGAGCTAAAGGCAAAGGAGAAAAGGAAAGATATACCTATTTGAATGCAGAGTTCCAAAGAATATCAAGGAGAGATAAGAAAGCCTTCCTCAAGATCAATGCAAAGAAATAGAGGAAAACAACAGAATGGGAAAGACTAGAGATCTCTTCATGAAAATTAGAGATACCAAGGGAACATTTCATGCAAAGATGAGCACAATAAAGGACAGAAATGGTATGTATGGACCTAACATAAGCAGAAGATATTAAGAAGAGGTGGCAAGAATCCACAGAAGAACTATACAAAAAAGATCTTTACGACCCAGATAATCATGATGGTGTGATCACTCACCTAGAACCAGACATCCTGGAATGTGAAGTCAAGTGGGCTTTAAGAAGCATCACTACAAACAAAGCTAGTGGAGGTGATGGAATTCCAGTAGAGCTATTTCAAATCCTGAAAGATTATGCTGTGAAAGTGCTGCACTCAATATGCCAGCAAATCTGGAAAACTCAGCAGTGGCCACAGGACTGGAAAAGGTCATCTGTTTTCAATCCCAAATAAAGGCAATGTCCATACTACTGCACAATTGCACTTATCTCACATGCTAGCAAAGTTATGCTCAAAATTCTCCAAGCCATGCTTCAACAGTACAGGGACTGTGAACTTCCAGATGTTCAAGCTGGATTTAGAAAAGGCAGAGGAACCAGAGATCAAATTGCCAACATCTGCTAGATCATTGAAAAAGCAAAAGAGAATTTTGGAAGAACATCTACTTCTGCTTTATTGACTACACCAAAGCCTCTGACTGTGTGGAAAACTGTGGAAAATTCTTCTAGAGATGGGAATCTCAGAGCACCTGACCTGCCTCCTGAGAAATCTGTAGGCAGGTCAAGAAGCAACAGTTAGAACCAGAAATGGAACAACAGACCGGTTCCAAAGTGGGAAAGGAGTATGTCAAGGCTGTATATTGTCACCCTTCTTATTTAACTTCTATGCAGAATACATCATGTGAAATGCCAAGCTGGATGAAGCACAAGCTGGGATCAAGATTGTCCAGAGAAATATTAACCTCAGATAAGCAGTTGACACCAACCTTATGGCAGAAAGCGAAGAACTAAAGAGCCTCTTGATGAAAGTGAAAGAGGACAGTGAAAAAGTTGGCTTGAAACTTAACATTCAGAAAACTAAGATCATGGCATCTGGTCCCATCACTTCATGGCAAATAGATGGGGAAACAATGGAAACAGTGACAGAGTTTATTTGGGGGGGGGCTTCAAAATGACTGCAGATGGTGACTGCAGCCATGAAATTAAAAGATGCTTGCTCCTTGGAAGAAAAGCTATGACCAACCTAAACAGCCTATTAAAAAGCAGAGACATTACTTTACCAACAAAGGTCCATCTAGTTAAAGCTATGGTTTTTCCAGTAGTCATGTATGGATGTGAGAGTTGGACTATAAAGAAAGTGAGTGAAGTCGTTCAGTTGTGTCCTACCTTTGCGGCCCCATGGACTGTAGCCCACCAGGCTCCTCCATCCATGGAATTTTCCAGGCAAGAGTACTGGAGCGGGTTGCCATTTCCTTCTCCAGGGGGTCTTCCTGACCCAAGGATTGAAACTGGGTCACCTGCAATGCAGGCAGATGCTCAGATGCTTTACGATCTGAGCCACCAGGGAAGCCCTGAAAGAAATCTGAGCACCAAAGAACTGATGCTTTTGAACTGTGGTGTTCGAGAAGACTCTTGAGAGTCCCTTGGACTGCAAGGAGATCTAACCAGTCCATCCTAAAGGAAATTAGTCCTGAATATTCATTGGAAGGACTAATACTGAAGCTGAAATTCCAATACTTTGGCCACCTGATGTGAAGAACCAACTCATTGGAAATGACCCTGATGCTGGGAAAGATTGAAGGCAGGAAGAGAAGGGGACGATAGAGGATAAGATGGTTGGATGGCATCACCAACACAATGGACATGAATTTGAGTAGGCTCCAGGAATCGGTGATGGATAGGAAAGCTGGCTTGCTGAAGTCCATCGGGTCACAAAGAGTCGGACACGACTGAGCAACTGAACTGACTGACTGACAAATTACCAAAAGCATAGTCACAGTTGGTAGTCTGGTGGACATTAGTAAATTCAAGTGGCATATTTTAAGTTATTTGTAAAATTAATAAGGATAGGATAGAAAAGAATATAAGATTAAGAGATATCCCCCAAAATTCTAGGACACAATACAGTCAGTATGTATTTAGCAGATTGTGTTTGTTTAGCTTTTTCCATTAGCCTTTTAAAATAAATTTACCTAGTATATAATTAGATAAATTCAAATTACCCTTTTTATGGTTAAATTCCACTTAAGAAACTCTGACCTGATATTATTTGTGGGAGAATTTTATGTATCCAGGTGGATTGTAGTGACCATCTGGTTACTGGATGGATGCCCAGGACTGGACAGATTATTGCTGATTTCTAGCTGTGCCCACACCTTTTTCACTTGGAAAAAGCACAATTGTTTAAGGTTTACATAATTGGTAACCAAAAAGAGACATTATGCTCACACAAAAGTACTAATATCAATGATAGAGCTAGTTATCAGGCTATAATAACCATTAGTGTCTTTGTTGTCCCTGTCTTACTATGAGTTCCAAGATACTGCCAGAAACTGTATCTTATGTGCTTCTCACAACAATCCTATGATAAATGTTTTATTTTACTCTGACTTTATATATATATACATACATACATAAATATAAACAAACATACTGAGGCTTTTAGAAGTAAAGAAAATTCCTCAGAGTTCCATAGCTAATAAGTAGCAATCCTTGATAAATTCTAGTTCTATATCATGAGTTTTTAGTAACTATGCCGTTTCCCTAAACTAAAATATATATATATATATATATATATATATATATTTGAAGGCTTACCATATGCTAGACTCCAAGAAAGAACTTTTTCATCTCTTTATTGAGAATCTCAAAATGATTTATATATTCATTAATACATTTACTTCACATGATTAAAAATATACTTCAGTAGGAATAATGAAGTGAGGTAGAGCATATTGCAGTATACATTCCTACCTCATGGACAACCTGGTTTGACATACTAGTATAATCAACTTTTTCTGAATTATTTGCTCTCAAAAATGCCTTTAGTTTCTATAAGTTGGGTAATAGTAAACTAGGAATTTTACATTCTGTAAACCTGAATGGTAGTAAATGGTAGTAATAAACTATGTGTATTAACATTGGTGCTAAGGGTAGAATTAGCATACTTTATTAAAATTAAGGGATCGAAAAGGATTTATAGTTAATGTTTATTTGAGGGTTTCAATCAAACTTTCTCTTAATCTTAACATTTTGACTATAACATTTGGGTAGAGTTCTCTGATGATTCAGTAACCAAATTTATTCTATTTTGGCATCTTCATGTTTTGGGTTAAATAACTGGTACTTTATGTTCATCTTTAATTAATCTTTGAGTTCTTTGATATAGTTTTCTAAAGAGCTGTATTACAATAACTAAAATTTATATTCATTTGTTTTTCCTTGAGCATTTATTGTGATTTTGGATAAATAACAAGTGGGGTATGAATACAAAAAAGACATAGAAAATTGGGAGGGGAACCAACTAAAATCAAGCATCTGGAGGACATGAACTGAACATGTGCTAAGCAAAGATTTGTTGAATTAAAACACATTTCAGAATTGAAAGGGATTCTAGGGGTCATTTGTTAATCCAGTTCTATTGTATTTTATCAAAAGATTTTTAATATTAATGCTAACAGTCAGTGTTCAAAAGATCAGAGACAGTCTGTAAGCAAGTAAAGATAAAACATAAAATTGCTTCCTTTCACCTCTCTTTTGTCAGCTGTTGTGGCAAATCATTGATTGTTATTTTTTTAAATAATTGTGGTCTTGATTTGTTCCTATAGACATAGCCTTTTTTGCTTTGAAGAATGTTGCTTTCCTTTCTCTTTTGGTCATCTGAATATAAACAATTACACACCACTGTTTCAAAAGGTAATCTCAACTCTATGATGATGTGGACAAGGACAGGTGGAGAGATTTTGAAAGAAATATGTATTTTCTGTTTTCAGAAGTATACTGGAAATAATGTAAAATTGAATAAGAGAAACTGAATAAGTAATGGCAGCTAACAAATTTAGCACATTTAGTGAAGAAGTAGGATATATAGCACAAGCAATGTTTTCTTTAACATTGATTTACTGAAGAAATAAGCTGCTATTTATTTAGTAGCTTCTAAATGCCAAGCCATGGACTTGGTGCTCCCAAAAGTTATCTTATTTAACTTTCATCTAGTCCCATAAGGGAAGTGTTATTTTCCCCGCTGTATCACTGAAAAAAATGTATGCTTTAGAGAGAAGTAACATGCTTCAAGCAGGACAAGTAATTTATTACAATTTCAATAAATAAACATTTTTTGCACTATTTTCCTATCATTTGGACCATGTAATAATTGTGACAGATAAAAAATGACATTTTCTTTGCATAAAAGGATAAAAGAAGAGAAACAAGGATGGAAGGAAACAAGCTTTAAAAAAATGTTAACAGAATTTTTACAGGAAATTTAAATTATTCTTGTTTATTCAATTGATAGGATAATTAGAAAGTCATTTCACCTGCTTTTATAACGAGTTCTAAAGATTAGAACAAGAGTTAGGCAAGAGTTCAAATACAATTTGTAGGACTAAGTTTGTTATGTAATTTGGAAATAAGCTATATTTATAAATATTTTACAATTCATGCTGTTTACTTTCATAATTGGTATAATTAGTTTGGATTGTTGAGGCTTTATTCTAGTAGTTATCAGATAAAACTTCCACTTTCACACACAAACACACTTGTACACATATACAGAAACATGCTTTAATATTCCATTTTCCATTTCTCAACATCGTTACATTACCTTACACATTCTTTTGATTATTATAATGTCACCCAATAGCAAGGAAAATGAGAACATCCCATAGATCCTTTTTTTTTCTTTGCTTTAGTCACATAAAGCTAAACTAAACATTTCTCTTCTTCTATGTTTGTTTGATAATTAGAAAGACATCAATAACTGATGAAGAGCCATATATGAGCCTGGTCTCCATAAGCATATGCTAAAGCAGCGGTAAACTGCTAAATATAACAAACAACAAATTTCTTTCCATTAATATAGTACACTGAAGTAAGATTTTATTTTGGTTGCAGGATTTATGGAAGAAACAAAGGTGAACTCAGATTTCCTATGTATTTGAAGCTGAAAAAATATGACCTGTTGGACATAGGAATATTGCTGTTTAGAACTGGTAGCTCTCAAAAAAAAAAAAAAAAAAAAGAACTGGTAGCTCTCATCTCAATCAGTGATATACCTTTCTTGTATTGTTTTAAAAATGTTCCAAGGTAGCTTTCAGGATAGAGTTTTGACCCATTATAGTTAAAATATATAACTCTGCTTGCTGTTAGCTCTGCCATTCTTTCCTGGTTATACCGTATCTACTTCTAAGACTAAATGGATGAATCTTCCCTCGAGTATGATGTGATGCCTAAAACAAATCTAACCCAGAGTAAAATGGGAGGGAGTGAGAAGGCAATGGCACCCCACTCCAGTACTCTTGCCTGGAAAATCCCATGGATGGCAGAACCTGGTAGGCTGCAGTCCATGGGGTCTCTAAGAGTCGGACACGACTAAGCGACTTCCCTCTCACTTTTCACTTTCATTCATTGGAGAAGGAAATGGCAACCCACTCCAGTGTTCTTGCCTGGAGAATCCCAGGGACAGGGGAGCCTGGTGGGCTTCCGTCTATGGGGTCACACAGAGTTGGACACGACTGAAGCGAATTAGCAGCAGCAGCAGCAGATACATCTTTCTACTTTCTACTATAACCTTTGTTGAATGCCCTCCAACTAGTTTATGGCTCTGTATGTTTTCTGTATCTGGAGATAGTTGAACTTGCCCAACCTTTTCATAAAGTCAGTGAAAAAAATAACTAGTTCCTGGGGAAAACTCAGACTTCCTGTCTTTCAATGTACATGAAAGATTCATTATTGATTTAATGCAGACAGCAACATGTGAGAAACTCACAGTCAATCAACTGTGACATTCCCTCATGTCTGCTCACTTCCCTGAAAATTTCTTTCACCTTTTTACTTTTATTGAAATCTCAGGTTTTCCTCTGAGTTCAGAAGCACAGCTGCTTCTAAAGTGAGCTCAAACCCTTTGCCACATTCCTCTATTACTAAATCTGGCAGTGGAAAAGTGCTCTTTGCTCCTAATTGCAGTCTTCAGGATATTCTTTTTATCTCTATACCAATAATTCACTCTCACTTTCAGCTGATGACTGCGTTTTCTATTTCACTGAGAAGATAAAAGCAATGACAGGAGAGCTTCCACATGCTTGCACTTTCTTATCTAATCTGCCAACATTTGTACACACATACTTTTCCTTTCCACTTCTTCCCATAGAATTATCTGTGTTCCTATTTAAAACCAACCTCTCATAGGTCATTCCAATCAGCATTATAATATGGTGCTGTTTTTCTAATTTTAGACATCAAGAAAAAACAAACATGTCTGATGCTGTATCTTCCTCTAGGTGTACCCAATTTCTCTTCTCTACATAGCAAAACTCCTAGAAGTCATTTATCTCTATCTCAAATTGCTCTTCTTCCATGCTTTATTGAATCCATTAAAATGAGAATATTGCCACCATCCGTCTACTGAAACCACTTATCGGTGTCATCAATGATTTCTATTTCTAAAGACTATAAATAATTTTCAATTTTCATGTTACTTAGCCCATATGAAGCATATGATAATTTAGTAATTTAATAAATCTTTCTCCTTAAGACATTTTCTTCACACTGTTTTCAGGACAGTATCTTCCCCTATTTGTGGACTACTCAGTTTATATTGCTGGTTGTCCCTCAGCTTTTAAACTCTAAATATTTGAGGCATAGTGGTCTGGCTACTTCTCTTGGTGATCCCCTCCAGTTTCATGGGCTTAAATATTGTATAGGTATGAATGATTCCCAAAATGATACATTCAGTCCAGACATCTCCACTGACTCCAGATATCAACTCCCAACACTCAAACAATCTATTTGGATGTCTAATAGACATTTAAAACTTATGTCCAAAATCAAACTCCTAAGCTCCTCTCCCAGAGGTTTTTCTTTTTTTTTTTTTTTAGTTTGTTTGTTTGTTTGTATCTCAGGGGACACACTTCTCTCCAGTGACATAAGTCAAAGATCTTTTATAACCAATTTCCAGTGCATTCACAAATTCTAACCACCATCAACATTAACTTAATTTTTATGTCACATGGTCTCTCTACTTTTTCCCTTAACACTAGAAATAAATTCTTCACAGAGCAGCCAAAGTGATTGTTTTAAGAGAAATACATTTCATTCCCATCTTTGCTCAAAATCCACAGGACTTTTCCTATCCCGCTCAGAATCTGTGAAACCACTTCCAGGGATCTACATAATCAGGCCTCATTGTTAGTCTTCCACTTGCTCAATTCTCTTGTTTGCTCGTCTCCTTGCTTTCCCCCAAAATTACTATATATGCTCTTGCTTTAATGAACACAATTTTCTCTGCCTGGAATTCTCTTCTTGCAGATATTTGTATTTTATTATCTCACCTTCTTTATTTTTTTGCTCAAGTATCATGTGTACTATGGAACCTGTTCTGTTTGTTGCTACCCCATATGTACCACTGCTTATCACTGTACTTTGTTTTGTTTTTCTTCTACATAATGTATTACTTTGAAACATATATTTGCTTATTATTTTTTATTAGACTAATTTTATGAGGGCAGAGCTTTTGTCTTCTTGGTCACTGCTATATCTTTAGATTTCAGATAGCTCTTGGTACATGGAAAACATGCTACAAAATACGGTAAAAGTCTTTCAGAAGTCCCTAGTGATGCACATATCATGTAATAGTGATTAATCCCAAACTTCTATAGCAGGATTACTTTAGTTATTTTGTTACCTTTGTTACAACATGGCAACCCATTTATGTGATTTAAACTTTGGGGCTTCAATTTTAGCATTATGTTGGGATTTTCTTGTATTTTATTAAGAGGAAACTATCCTGAAAACAGATTTGTGACCAAGGGATTTACAATAATTTTAATAATTGAGTAATAATATATCCATGCACGATGATGGTGATACAATCTATGATTCAAAGAATCTTCAGTGTGACTTTCATGGGAGTTCAATCAGCATGATATGATCAAGGCAGGGACAGATAATCAAAATAAAATTGTAGAAATCTTGGGGTTAAGATAGGTGTTGGGATTTCAGTAATTACTCTTTTGATAATTGAAATAGGTAGATGGTTACAAAACTAGCTAGATAACTATACATGAGATTAGATAGATTGATATGATACAGAGACAATTAGATATATAGCTATATAGATTTTTTAAAATTTTACTACTGTGATGACTAATTTTAGGTGTCAGCTTGACTAGGCCATGGGGTATACCTGTATTTCACCAAACATTACTTTGGGTCTTCCTGTGAGGGTGTTTGTGGATGAGACTAAGAATCGAATTGGTAGACTGAGTAAAGCAGACTGCTTTCCCGGATGTAGATGGGTCTTTTCCAGTCAGTTGAGGTCTTAAATAGAACAACAACAACAGCAACAAAAATGAATAAGAGAAAATTC
This sequence comes from Bos indicus, assembly GCF_029378745.1. Classification (NCBI taxonomy): domain Eukaryota; kingdom Metazoa; phylum Chordata; class Mammalia; order Artiodactyla; family Bovidae; genus Bos; species Bos indicus. The sequence continues at coordinate 41,700,037 of NC_091762.1, read as the reverse complement.
CTTCTCCCTAAATGCCTTTGAGTTGGGACATGAACTTTTTTTCTTCCCTTTGGAATCAAACTCAGTTCAGTCACTCAATGCTGTCCAACTCTTTGTGACCCCATGGACTGCAGCACGTCAGGCGTCCCTGTCCATCACCAACTCCCAGAGCTTGCACAAACTCATGTCCAACGAGTCCGTGATGCCATCCAACCATCTCATCCTCTGTTGTCCCATTCTCCTCCTGCCTTCAATCTTTCCGAGCATCAAGATGTTTTCCAATGATTCAGTTCTTCACATCAGGTAGCCAAAGTACTGCAGTTTCAGCTTCAGCATCAGTCCTTCCAATGAATATCCATGACCGGTTTCCTCTGGGATTGACTGATTTGGTCTCCTTGCAGTCCAAGGGACATTTAAGAGTCTTCTCCAACACCGTAGTTCAAAAGCATCAGTTCTTTGGCACTCAGCTTTCTTTATGGTCCAACTCTCACATCCATATGATTACTGGAAAAACAATAACTTTGACTATATATACATCTGTCAGCAAAGTAATGTCTCTGCTTTTTAATATGCTATATAGGTTTGTCATAACTTTTCTTCCAAGGAGGAATCATCTTTTATTTCATGGCTGCAGTCACAATTTGCAGTGATTTTGGAGCGCACGAAAATGAAGTTTGTCATTGTTTCCATTTTTTCCCCATCTATCTGCCATGAAGTGATGAGACCAGATGCCAAGATTTTAGTTATTTGAATGTTGAGTTTTTAAGCCAGCTTTTTCACTCTCCTCTTTTATCCTCATCAAGAGGTTCTTTAGTTCCCCTTCACTTTCTGCCATAAGGTGGGGTCATCTGCATATCTGAGGTTATTGATATTTCTCCTGGCAATCTTGATCCCAACTTATGCTTCATCCAGCCGGGCATTTTGCATGATGTATTCTGCATAGAAGTTAAATAAGCAGGGTGACAATATAGAGCCTTGATATACTCCTTTCCCAGTTTGGAGCCAATCCATTGTTCCATGTCTGGTTCTAACTGTTGCTTCCTGACCTGCATACAGATTTCTCAGGAGGCAGGTCAGGTGGTCTAGGATTTCCATCTCTTAAAGAATTTTCCACAGTTTGTTGTAATCCACATGGTCAAAGGCTTTGGCATAGTCAATAAAGCAGAAGTAGATGTTTTTCTGGAATTCTCTTGCTTTTTCAGTGATCCAGCAGATGTTGGCAATTTGATTTCTAGTTCCTCTGCCTTTTCTAAATTCAGCTCAGACATCTGGATTTTCATAGTTCCTGTACTGTTGAAGCCTAGCTTGGAGAATTTTGAGCATAATTTTGCTAGTGTGTGAGATGAGTGTACTTGTGTGGTAGTTTGAACAATTCTTTGGCAATGCCTTTCTTTGGGTTTGGAATGAAAACTGACTTTTTCCTGTCCTGTGGCCACTACTGAGTTTTCCAGATTTGCTGGCATATTGAGTGCAGCACTTGCACAGCATCATCTTTTAGGATTAGAAATAGCTCAGCTGGAATTCCATCACCTCCACTAGCTTTGTTTGTAGTGATGCTTACTAAGGTCCACTTGACTTCATATTCAGGATGTCTGGTGCTAGGTGAGTAATCATACCACCGTGGTTATCTCGGTCATGAAGATCTTTTTTGTATAGTCCTTCTGTGTATTCTTGCCACCTCTTCTTAATATCTACTGCTTCTGTTACATGTATACTGTTTCTGTCCTTTATTGTGCTCATCTTTGCATGAAATGTTCCCTTGGTATCTCTAATTTTCTTGAAGAGATCTCTAGTCTTTCCCATTCTATTGTTTTCGTATTTCTTTGTATCGATCACTTAGGAAGGCTTGCTTATCTCTCCTTGCTATTTTTGGGAACTCTGTATTCAGATGGGTGTATCTTTCCTATTCTTCTTGTCTTTCACTTCTCTTCTTGTCTCAGCTATTTGTAAGGCCTCCTTGGACAACCATTTTGCCTTTTTGCATTTCTTTCTCTTGGAGATGGTTTTGATCATAGACTCCTGTACAATGTTATGAACCTCCATCCACATCTCTTCAGGCCCTCTATCTGTCAGATCTAATCCCTTGTCTCTATTTGTCATTTCTACTGTATGATCATAAGGGATTACAATTGTCAGGTATGGAGCTGAATGAACTCTGTGTGAATTTTGGAGCTTAATTCCTTGTCGGTTGCTTCATTTACACATATTTTCTCCTGTTCTGTGGGTTGTCTTTTTGTTTTGTTTATAGTTTTCTTTGCTTTGCAAAGGAATGTTTTGGTTACATGATCCCATCAGAAAATTCAGGGTAATCTTCCCATCTGAAGACTCTTTATTTAGTCAAATACACAAATTCCCTTTAGTTATGTAAAGTAACATATTCACAAGATCTGTAGATTGGGATATGAACATTATTGGGAGGACCTTATTCTGTCTACTACAGTTCATGTTTCTTTTTTTTTTTCTTACTATATTTAGCAACCTAAAGAACCATAGCTCATTATTGGAAAATATCATTGTAAGTCATAACTCAATAAAAATTTGTTATTTTCAATTAAAAATAGTATAATTACATGGATACTATATTACTACCAAATAGACTGAGCTATTTGTCTAAAAACATATAGACACAAGCTAGCCAACCATCTATCGGTTATGCTAGAGGCAATTTTTGCCGTTATGAAAAATTAAAATAGATGGCCTTTATATTTCATATAAATCTAGAAGTACATTTAGTTTTGAATGTTGTTTGATAAAGACAGTAGAAACATAGTCATTCACTCTATTTTTCATTAAATATTCAAAAGCTAATGAAAAGGAATGATACAAAATAAATGTTAAATATGTTGTAATGCTTGGGATATGACATGAGCTTATGTGTTTTTACATTTCGTGTGTGTGTGTCACTGTATGTCCCCAACTGGATTGTTATAGCTTTCTTAGTGATATAACTTTGATTTTTAAGAGTAAAGTAGAAGAAATACAGATTATATTCTTAATTTTCATAACCTGAGTGTCTGTAAGCAGAAGGAAGGAGGATGAATGGGTGATGATATACATTTAGAAGAAATAAATATTCCCCATTTTAGGATGACCTACCAATGGTCAAGGCTATGGTTTTTCCAGTAGTCCATGTATGGATGTGAGAGTTGGACTGTGAAGAAGGCTGAGCACAGAAGAACTGATGCTTTTAAACTGTGGTGTTGGAGAAGACTCTTGAGAGTCCCTTGGACTGCAAGGAGATCAACCAGTCCATTCTAAAGGAGATCAGTTCTGGGTGTTCTTTGGAAAGAACGATGCTAAAGCTGAAACTCCAGTACTTTGGCCACCTCATGCAAAGAGTTGACTCATTGGAAAAGACTGATGCTGGGAGGGATTGGGGGCAGGAGGAGAAGGGGAGGACAGAGGGTGAGATGGCTGGATGGGATCACCGACTCGATGGATGTGAGTCTGAGTGAACTCTGGGAGTTGGTAATGGACAGGGAGGCTTGGTGTGCGGCAGTTCATGGGGTCACAAAGAGCTGGACACGACTGAGTGACTGAACTGAACTGAACTAAAGGATAGGGAGACAGGACAGGAAATTAATCAAAAAATTAAAAAGATAATAATCTTGCAGCATTCTTCAATATAAATAACCTGGTATTAGTTCCAAGCCCTTAAAAAACAAGGTTCTTAAAAGTAATCTTACTTCCCTACCCTTAAGATATTATCTAATGAGCACATGGATAAAGAACACAGATTTGAGTCATTTAACCTAGGACTTTAAGGTTTTTGCTTCATTTCTTCATTTGCTCATTCAGTAAATGTTGACAAATTCCATATCTGAACAGGCACTGTGCTAGTTGATAGATAGGAAAGGATAAAATCATGACCACAAATGACACAGAGCCTGTCCTCAGCTACATTATAATTTAGTAGGGAAAACACATTATGGTAAATACCCAGTTGTTTTTTTTTTTTTTAATTTGTTTGTTGTTTTAAAGAAAGTGGTAAGTATAATAAGGGTGATTGGAGAGAGTGTTTTACAAGTCTAGGAAGAGGAGAAATCCAATTTATTCTGTGTTCACTGAACACCTATTCTGTGTCAAACACAGTGCCAGCAGCTGTAGATGCAAAGATAAATAAAACATGATTCTTTTCTTATAAGAGTTCTTAGTTTATCAGGATTACCTCCTCCTGGGGTGCAGAGAGTGTCAGGAAAGGATTTCTGGAAGCAGTGACATTTTAAGTTGCATCTTAAAATGTAGGTAAATTTTGACAAGGGGAAGAAGGATAGAGCTTTCCAGGGAGAGGCAAAAGCAAGAACATAGCAGTGTCTGTGATCCCTTTTTCTGGTATTATTTTTATTCTTCTGAAAGCTTGGTATGAGAATGACAGGAGGCATAACTTTGTGATATATGCTTTACAACACCTTGTTTTTATTTATTTATTTATTTTTTTTAAATTTTATTTTGTTTTTAAACTTTACAAAATTGTATTAGTTTTGCCAAATATTGAAATGAATCTGCCACAGGTATACACGTGTTCTGCATCCTGAACCTTTTAAAGCACAAAAGATAAGTGTTTTTAGAAAACTATATTCTTTTGAAAACATTTTTGAGTATTTTTATTAATATTAGCACCATTTATATTATTGGCACTGTTGATCAAATTGCTCTTACTTTATTTCTGTATCTTGGAAACCACCCCCCCCCCCTTTCTCAAGAATGGCTTTCAGTCTAAGTAACATGTGTTTTAAACCTCACCGCAGTACGGTTTGCAGGTGTTTTTGAAATACTATATTTCTTAAATAATAGTTGGTCATGGATAGGGTCTATCTAGATATTATATGATTGCTCTCATCTATTTTTACCCTTTGTATGAAATAATCAATTCTTGAATCACTTAGGTGGACTTTTATTTGGATGTGCAAATCAGGAGAAATGTTATTGTGTCTAATTTAGGGTCAAGTCTTTATAAGGAGTTTATAGTAAAGTCTCTATTGAGAAAAGCAAGGGAACCAATATAAACAGAGGAAGTGGAAGACAATCCAAGAGAAAAGAAAATTATGTTTATAGAAGTGGTCATTTCTCCATTACTGCTGTGGTCTGAATGTTTCTCTCTCCCTAAATTCATGAGATGATATCCTAATGCCCAAAGTGATGATATAAAGAAACGGGGCCATTAGGAGGTGACTAGGTCAGGAGTGCAGCCTTCAGGTCTCTCAAAATTTGTGATCTTACAAGCTAGACTCGACAAAAAAAATCTAATTTTTAATGAGTGGTCACACGTTATTAAATAGAATATCTTAGTCTGTTTGGACTACTATAACAAAATAACCCAGACTGGGCGTCTTGTAAACAGATACTTACTTTTTACAATTCTGAAGGCCGGAAGTTCAAGATCAATGTTACAGCTGATCAGTTGAGTTCCTTCTTCCAGGTCCCAGACTTCTTACATTCTCACATGGTTGAAAGAGTGAACTATCTCCCTGTGGCCTCTTGTATAATAACTTTAATCTCATTCATGAGGACTCCATGTTAATGATCTCATCACCTCCCAAATGCCCCATTTTCATATCATCACCTTGGGATTAGGCTTCAACTTATGACTTGTGGGAAGGGGAGGGGGCACAGGCATACAAACCATAGCATGGAGCTATTCTAGAATTTAACAAAGAAGTCTCAAGAATATGTAGATTTTTTGTCTAGTAATGCGGACAGGGAGGCCTGGAGTGCTGCAATTCATGGGGTTGCAAAGAGTCAGACACGACTGAGTGACTGAACTGAACTGAATGCAAAAAATGCCATTGATAATTTGATAAGATATTGCATTGAATATGCAGATTGTTTTGGGCAGCGTAGTCATTTTGATAATATTGATTCTTTAAATCCAAGAACATGATATATCTTTCCATCTGCTTATGTCATCTTCAATTTCTTTCATCAGGGTCTTATAGTTTTCAGAGTACAGGTCTTTCGCCACCTTGTGTATTAGTTGCTCAGTCGTGTCCAACTTTTTGCGACCCCGTGGACTGGAGCCCACCAGGAGTCCATGGGATTCTCCAGGCAAGAACACTGGAGTGGGTTGCCATTTCCTTAGGTAGGTTTATTCCTCGGTATTTTATTCTTTTTGATATGACAGTGAATAGGATTGTTTCCTTGTTAGTGTATAGAAATGCAAGAGATATTTTTTTATTAATTTTGTATCCTACAGCTTTACCAAATTCATTGATGAGCTCTAATAGCATTCTGTGTATAGCGTCATATTTGTATGAAGACACAGTTCAGTTCAGTTGCTCACTCATGTCCGACTCTTTGCGAGCCCATGAACCATAGCACGCCAGGCCTCCCTGTCCATCACCAACTCCTAGAGTCCTCCCAAACCCATGTCCATCGAGTCCGTGATGCCATCCAACCATCTCATCCTCTGTTGTCCCCTTCTCCTCCTGCCCTCAATCTTTCCCAGCATCAGGGTCTTTTCCAATGAGTCAGCTCTTCACATCAGGTGGCCAAAGTATTGGAGTTTCAGCTTCAAAATCAGTCCAACCAATGAACACCCAGGACTGATCTCCTTTAGCATGGACTGGTTACATCTCCTTGCAATCCAAGGCACTCTCAAAGAGTCTTCTCCAACACCGTAGTTCAAAAGCATCAATTCTTCGGTGCTCAGCTTTCTTTATAGTCCAACTGTCACATCCCTACCCTAGAAAAACTGTAGCCTAGACTAGTCGGACCTTTGTTGACAAAGTAATGTCTCTGCTTTTTAATATGCTGTCTAGGCTGGTCATAACTTTCCTTCCAAGGAGTAAGTGTCTTTTAATTTCATGGCAACAATCAGCATATGCAGTGATTTTGGAGCCCAGGAAACACAAAAAACCTCAAATAGCCAAAGGAACCTTGAGAAAGACAAATGGAACTGGAGGAATCAGGCTCCCTGACTTCAGACTATACTGTAAAGCTACAGTAAAAAAAAAAAAAAAAAAAAAAAAAAGTATGACACTGGCACAAAGACAAACATATAAATCAATGTAACAGGACAGAAAGCCCAGACCTGAACTCATACACCTATGATCAATTAATCTATGACAAATGGAGACAAGACAGTCTCTTCAATAAGTAGCACTGGGAAAAACTAGAGAGCTATGTGTAAATAAACAAAATTAGAACATTCTCTAACACCATACACAAATGTTAAACTCAAAATGGATTAAAGACCTAAATGTAAGACCAGATACTATAAAACTCTTAGAGGAAAACATAGGAAGAATGCACTTTGCCATAAATCACAGCATATATCTTTTTGGATCCACCCCTTAGGTAATGGAAATAAAAATAAATAGAGTCTTATTAAACTTAAGATCTTTTCCACAGCAAAGGAAACCATAAGTGAAACAAAAGACAACCTACAGAATAGGAGAAAATATTTGCAAATGAAGTGACCAACAAGGGCTTAAGCTCCAAAATATACAAACAGCTTATGCAGGTCAATATCATAAAAACAAACAACCCAATCCAAAAAAAGGCAGAAGATCTAAATAGACATTTTTTTTCCAAAGAAGACATACAGAGATGGCCAAGAAGCACATGTAAAGGTGCTCAACATTCTTAAGTATTAGAGAAATAAAAATTAAAAATACAATGGAGTATCACTTCACAGAGGTCAGAATGGTCATCATCAAAATGTCTGCAAACAGCAAATGCTGGAATGGGTATGGAAAAAAGGGAACCCTCTTATTCTCTTGGTGACAATGTAAATTGGTATAGCCAATATGGAGAAAAAAAAAACAAAACAAAGCCACCATATGGTTCAGCTATCCCACTCCTGGGCATATATCCAGAGAAAGCTATAATTTAAAAAGAAACATGCACTCCAAAGTTCATTGCAGAATTATTTATAATATCCAAGACATGGAAGTAACCTAAAATGTCCATCAAAGAGGAATGTATAAAAAATGTGGTACATATATACAATGGAATATTACTCAGCCATTAAAAAGACTGAAATATTGCCATTTGATACAATATAGATGGACCTAGGGATTGTGATATACTGAGTGAAATTAGAAAAAGTAAATATCATATGATATCAGCTACATGTGAAATCTAAAACAAATGATACAAATGAGCTGATATATAGAACATATACACAACACTGTAAATCAACTATACTCCTAGGTAAATTAAAAGAACATGTCAGCTTCTCATTTTTACAGGTGAGAGCACTGAGATCAAAGCTTCACAAAGTTATATATGTGTGTATATTTATTATATTATATATATGTAACTGAAATAGGAAATGGCAACCCACTTCAGTATTATTGCCTGGAAAATTACATGAGTTACAGTCCACGGGGTCACAAAGGGTAGAACACAACTTAGCGACCGAGCATGAGCACATATGTAATAAACACACACATATATACATAAGAATGGCAAAGTTGGGATGAAAAATGAGGGTCTTGTCTGGAATCCTGACCCCTTTGCTTCTCACTCTGGTGCTGCTTTCCATCCCAACAGAGAATGGGTCATCACAATACTTATTTTCTAAAGAGAACTGTTAGAAAATTACAGAGGGCATACACACTGAGGAAACCAGAAGGGAAAGAGACACGTGTACCCCAATGTTCATCACAGCACTGTTTATAATAGCCAGGACATGGAAGCAACCTAGATGTCCATCAGCAGATGAATGGATAGGAAAGCTGTGGTACATATACACAATGGAGTATTACTCAGCCATTAAAAAGAATACATTTGAATCAGTTCTAATGAGGTGGATGAAACTGGAGCCTATTATACAGAGTGGAGTAAGCCAGAAGGAAAAACATCAATACAGTATACTAACGCATATATATGGAATTTAGAAAGATGGTAACAATAACCCGGTGTACGAGACAGCAAAAAAGACACTGATGTATAGAACAGTCTTATGGACTCTGTGGGAGAGGGAGAGGGTGGGAAGATTTGGGAGAATGACATTGAAGCATGTAAAATATCATGTAAGAAACGAGTTGCCAGTCCAGGTTCGATGCATGATACTGGATGCTTGGGGCTAGTGCACTGGGACGACCCAGAGGGATGGTATGGGGAGGGAGGAGGGAGGAGGGTTCAGGATGGGGAACACATGTATACCTGTGGTGGATTCATTTTGATATTTGGCAAAACTAATACAATTATGTAAAGTTTAAAAATAAAATAAAATTTTAAAAAAATGATGAAAAAAAAAGAATTTTCAAAGAAAAACAAAGGCCAGCAGTACCATTTTAACCTTGTCAAGTTACTGAAAGAGTAAGAAAGAATATTTACATTTCAAAATAAACGTTTAATTGTGTTAAGAAGGGTGTTATAGAATGGGAGTAAGGAAGTCATTTACTTTTTCAAAACATAGATGGACTGTATTGAACTTTTCACTTTTTTACCATACCAGAGTTTATTGGTGTGTAATTATAGGTCCCTGCCAGATTCTATCGATTAGTATTTTCTGTTCTAATATGAGTTGATCCTGTTGTATAGAGGATGTGTCTGGCAAACAGGAGTTACAGGAGAAGATAGATTTTTAAGTCACCTTTAAAAGATGACTTTTAAAGCAAATTGATACTGATCTCAATTTATTTCTCTTGCTGTTTTTGCTGTTATCATTTTCATTTAAAAGCTACAAAAACATGAACTTTAACTAGATTTATGTACTAAAGCCACCCCTAGCCAATTTAGGTCTTTGATAATTTTCTTTAGCAATACCAAAATACAAAGGCACTTTTACGTAGGCACATAACATCTTATGTTATGAAGATATAACAATATAATTATTGAAATTCTCTTACTTCCTATCATGTTTATATGGCTTAACACAACTGTTTTATTTAAAGCAAGAGTTCTAATGGGCCAAGTTGTTTTGGAGAGGAAAAACAGTTTGTGTTGAGGATTATTGCTGAATCATTGTTTCATTTTATGTCTGTGGTGTCAGCAAGTACCATGGTAATAAGTTCTTTAAAATATTTCTAGGTAAGGACATAGTGAATGCTTTCTCAGTCTAAGCATACTAGGGCATTTTGCAATATATTTATCACACAAGTATGACTGCTTTAAAGTATTAACAGTCACTGCAATGTGTGGCTATGCCTATGTCACCTCTTTTTAACTGCTCCCCAAGTGTCTGAACCTGGTATAAATGTTCTGTTTGAAATCTGCACAGTCACGTTTATAGCTCCTTTCTTTATAATTCAGCATTGCAGAGAAGAGAAATTCATGGTTCTGTTTCAAGGGATTACTGTTTTGTTATGATGTTCAAATAATGGTCTGCTAAAGATATTCTTGTAAAAGAAAAAGAGGTTCACTCTCCTACTATCAAGGTCATTACTAAACTCTGTGCCTTCAGTTTAAAAGCACAGAGATGCCATCTAGCAGCCGCCCTCAGGAATTTCCTACACAGAAATAGTCCTTTCTCTGCAATAATTGAATTCTTACAAGCTTCAGGTTTTTCTTTATTTATTGAATGAATGATGATTTGGCACATTGCCTGTAGTTCAGATACTCCATTACAAGCAAAATTATTTGATAGCTCTTAAAATAAGCAAAGTGATACACCCTTGAGTTTTTCTGAATGGAACTGGAAAGTTGTTAATAAGATTTTAATTAAGAAAACATAATTCTCATGATTTTTTTGAGAGGAAATAGATAATGTCTATATAAAATACAAATAATTGATTAGTATTGAATTGCATTCCTTTACTGAAAGAAAATACTAATCTTACCAATTTTCTGGTATATTAAATGAGAGAAAAGAAAGTAAATGCATGCTGAAAGTAAGTTCATCCGATGATAATAAATGTTTTTTTTAATTTAAATATAAAATTGATTTTCAAGTAATTTATCTTACCATAAGATGGCGATATCTAAGCACTTTATAAAGTCATATATGATCTGTAAGTTTCAATCTCAGGAAGAATGATTATAAACATAAATATATCTTCTATGAAATGGAATTGGTACTATTGTTAGAAGGCCTTTTTTTCCAGACAAATTAATATATAATAAGCATGCTCTAAAATTTAGTTCTCTAATATTTGTTATATGTGATAATATTTTACCTAAAAAAAGTCTATTCCATTTTAATAGCTCTCCTATTTTGCCAATTTGTGTGTATTCATGCATGATTTATATATAGTATAAATGAAAAATGTAATAATAGAGAAGAATACTTAAATGGATTTATTTGAAAATATGATTTTGAAATATATCAGCCCTGACATGTTAAAATATTAAAAAATTAGCTATTTAGAATTTTTCTATGTTTAAGTTTCATCACTTAATTATTACTTATTTGTCCACAAACTGGTCTTGTGTGCTATTGTATTATTAGAATTTAATTTCAATTTTACCAAACAATTTACATTATGGATGCTTATTTTATTATCTAAAATATATAGTTAGTAAAAAAAATAACATTTGATATAATTTCTATTTCATAACCTAATTGACAATCATTCTGAGAATTCAGTGGTACCATTTGTGATTTTGGGGAGGAGAGATGATATAGTGTGTTGATTCTTAAAAGTTTGATAAAACATAACATGTTCACTTTTTTGAAGCAAAATGTGTCTACTGTCCAAAGACTACAACATTAAAATCACTTGCTATGAACATTTTAATATTCTCTATATTGTCATATATGGTGTAGAGCAAATACCCATCTGGTGTTCTTTGCACACTGCATTGCAATATCTAGAAGCTGAAAAGGACAGTTTGAAAAGTTAATGTTTGCCTTTTCTTTTCTAGATTTCTCAGCTCTGTTGTATCAAACAGCCAGAATTAAGTCTGAAGGAAAGTTTTCTGTTGTTGAATACATGGAAATAAACTTATCAATACTAGAAGATCATGTTAACTAAAAAAGGATCATTTACTTGGAGGATTTATCTCAGTATTTATCAGAAGCTCTTCTTATATATATTTTTAATTTGGGGAAGAATGGGATACAGAAATGAAGATATTTATGCATTAAAGATATCATAAAAATCAAATGAACATGCAGTTGTTAGTAAAACTCTGCATTATGAAATCATTTTAAAGAATTACAAAGTTTACTTTAAGTCTAATGATTTTTTTAATGTAATAACTCAGTAATTAGCTTTGCTTTTTAAAAATGTATTACCAAGAATATTCCAAATGAACTATATAATAGAATGTATTTGGAGCTGTAATGAATATAAGTATGGCAAAGTAATGTGTCACCATAAATCCATAGAAAAAAATGGAAAAAAAAAAGATTAAAAAATATGAAAGCAAAATCAGCACTTTGTACCTGGATGTAAAATGCTTTAAAGCTATACCTTAGTGTATAAAATATTCCATTAAGATCATTAAGACAATATACTACATGAAAATTTCACAGTGTTGATCAGCATAACCATAACTTTAAAAGAAAATTATTTTATTCTCATCAGGTCTTTAAATATGAAAAGTGTGCAGAAATAATTATATGTATGTATGACATGATTCTAAATTTTCACTATGTACTTATTTAGGCCTAGAAATATTCAGTCAACCACAATATTAGGCTATGCTTAGTTCTATTCAATTGTGAAAAGAAACAATTTCTCTGCACTACATGGTTATTTTAAAATAACTTTACTATATTCAAAAATATAACTTTGTCACATCACATCATTTTTCCTATTGTGTCAAATTATTCTTAACCAGTTAAATAAAATAGTTTTTGAAATTGTATTCCCTTACTCTTTTTACTAGATGCCTTGTATCTTATTCCAGATAATTACAGTTTTATTAGAATGCTGATGCTCTCAAATTATCTCACTTTATCCTCAACACTTTTCTTATATATTGCTGAAAATATTTCTGCATATTTCCTGACTTTTTATCAAAAGAGGTTAGCGTTCACTTTAATTGCCAGTACTGGATAATTTTCAGAGTTCAACAGCTCTGAGAGGACACATCCTTCCTATTCCACTCCTTAGTTTCAAAGGTTTCTCACTTCCTGTTTCTTAACACTGGTAATCAGAACTTTCTCAGTGCTCTCTAATTTCCTTAATGAAAAGAAAGAAACAAACACAAGCCCCTTTGCCCACTGCCTCTCAGCCATGGCAGGGAGTAGAGCTCTGCTGCTCTGCCGTGCGTGTTACCAGCAGCATCCCAAATGTTTTGGACACAAACTGCAGCACGTCTGCTACGGGAGTATTATTTACCAGAATCAGCTGGAAAACGCTTCTCTCCTTTCAACAAAGAAAAGGTTCACATCTCCTAAACATGATTACAAACTGCATTATTTTAACTGCCAACTCCTTTGCATTACCCGTCCGACTTCAGAAGAGAACGTTAAGCTCTTGGATATCAAATAAGCTAAATTCTCCGGAGAGCCGCATTGCCCGCTGCCAGTACACGTTATATTCGCTCCTGGTCCCTCCCCCCTCTCTCCAGGACTCTACCTTGAGGAGCTATTCCTCGGGTAGTTCACCTTGTATCTTCCAAGCAGTGGGATACGCCAGGCACCACAGGCTTTCTAGAAAAGCTGTCTTTAATGTTTCTTTTCTTTCTTTCCTTTTTTTTTTTTTTTTTTTTTGCATAATTAATGCATTTTTGTCCGGTCTGTTACATATTGCACATTTATTTCAAACAAGAGTTAAAATATTGCCCGTACCTTGGAAGGATCTAATCCAGCAAGCAAAGACAGCAGCAGGAGATTGAGTAGGTTGGACGTCGCCTGCATTCTGATCTGCGTTTTTGCCCCCTCTTTACTCTTTTATGTAGGCACTCCACTCTCACTGCAGAGACCTTTCCTTCGTCAGTTGCACTTTCTGCCTGCCAGTCAGAGCAGAGTGGAGAAAGAGGCAGTGGCAGGAGCGGTAGCAGTAGCAACAGCAGCGACAGCAGTAGCGGCAGCAGCGGCAGCCGCCCTGGGGGGCGATCATTCCGCAGGCATTCTCAGAGCTGAGAGTCCGGGAGCTCTAGGGGTGGGTTGAGCTGCGGTGAGCGCTGACCGAGGTGCTGAAGCGCCTTCAAGCCTCACGCCCCAATTTACCCTCTCTCCCGGGGCTATCTAGCCAGCCCACCTCAAAAGTTTTGACCCAAGAAAAAGATAAAGGGAGCAACTGCTGAGAGAGGTGTGGAGACCTGGACAACGGATATGACATCACTACAGCTCCTGGGGGCTTGGGGAGATATTTTGCGAGGAATTTGTTAACCAAACAAGGATTGACTCTCCTGTTCCAGTTCAGCATTTGCTGGCATCTTCATCTGCAGAGAAGTAGTCAGCTAGATAAAGGATTATGAAACAAATCGTCTCCTGTCATTTACAGAGGACCTGATACCATATTTAGTCCTTTAAAGAAAGTTTGCAATGCAGACTATCAATGTGTATTTTCTTCTCAAAGCACACAGTCCGTAGCTATTATATATGCATATATAATATATTTGGTTAGGAATTCATGTGTTTTTAATCTATCTAGGGCTTTTGATCATCTGAAAAAGCTATGCATAAATAAATGAAGAGTTTTTTTTTTAACATGTAAATGAGATATTCTACTAGTGACCCTATACACCTGAAATTTCGGCCCCTCATACACAGTCATTCCCAGAAAAATAATATCCTTGTCAATCTGATTGTGTTTATGCCTGAGGTAGATTAGAATTCAGTGATTGATGGACAGTGGGATGGGAAAAGCATTATTTCTAAGCTTCCAAATACTTGTGTTCTAGAGCTCAAGAAAAGAGGCAGACTAGCTGCCTCACAGGAGCAGAGAGAGTAAATGACAAACTAACTCTCTCATATACCCTGAGTTATTTAACTGTACTCAAAAAGCTTTGTTTTAGTAGTTGGAAAAAGTAAATATTTTCCATAAGATAAAAAGATGGGGAAGAGTTGACAACCACTCTCTCTTACAATTATGCCTTTAATACGACTTGAGTTATGTTTTCTGTTGATTTTTCTAGAAGTTATATTTCTTAAGACTTACGCATGTGAACTGGAAATATGAGCGTTTATTCCACATTAAAGAGTGGATAAATTGTTTGAGACATCAGACACATACTGTGTATAAAATCTCTACAAACTTTTACTGAAGACTTCTTTAATTAAAGAAATCTCTATTAGGATTCAAATACTTTTCAAAGTTATAATCCCTAAAGATTTGCATCATATTACACCTGTTTTTACCCTGATATTGTGAATATGTGTGCAAGTGTGTATGATATCTTGAGGCTTTTTTTCCTATGAAAAGTAATGAGAAATAAATTTGAAAATTTCTTTTGAAGAGATGTATCAGAAAAAGAGATTGCAGAATAACAGAAAGGAAGTGGAATTATTTTAGGGTTTTTAGTTTAATAATAACCCTGACAATCAACCACAGATTGAAATTTCCATTATTTCCTAGCCTAAACAGAAAACAGAACTTTTCTATGGAGGTAATAGATAACAATTCAGAGTTATGTCTGACACTGTTTGGAATAACTTCCTAGAGCATGTTTAAGGCTGTTTTTCTCTTTTTACGTTTGTTTCTTTATCCATCTATCAAAGGTAAATCAGTATAGAGTATTTTTCAGTGACCCATACAATAAAAATTGTTGGAAATTTTATTCTGCACCCATTTTCAAACCTTTCAAATCATTGCACAATTTAAAAATGAGCTTTTAGAGGTACAGTAGCTTGGTGATTATAATAGTGCATTTTTATTACCTGTACTTAATACAACATGATTGTTTGACTGTTGTTACACGTGCTTTTCTCTCTTCTCAAAATATCTTCTACAGATTTTTTTCAATCTCCACCTCTCAGTAGTCAGTGCAGCATGATTATTTTGAGTACAGGAAGCTGTATTTTGAGTACAGGAAGCTGTATTTAACAGGCACACAAAATATGAAAACCATCATGTCAATTTTTATCACCTCAAGATCAACTGCTATTCTTTTAATGACATCAATGCTTTTTTCTGGGAATAAAAATTATTCTGATCTCATATATGGTTCACAATATTAATGACTGTACAAGAACTCCTACATAAGCACATTTTTTCCTTTCAACTCTATTTCCCTTTATTTCATGGTACTGGAATTTCATTTGTGACAAGCAGTTAATAAGACAAATTCTATGAAAACGTGATACAAGATGATAATATTTTAATATCTGAAGTAAACAATGGATGATAATTGTATTACAGATGAAAACAGATGATTTTGGCATATATAAAAAATACTTTCTATAAGAGAAGCTTATTCCTTTGTAGAGAACACTCAAGCTCATTAATAAACCAAAAATTATTGAACGTGCCACTGAAAAGCAAAAGCTGTAGCTAAATGTAAGCAATAGTCTACTACTGCCTCTGTATTTAAAAAATACTCAAATAAAACTGCACATTTTTCTAAAATATAACTCTATTGTTTTTGTTAGTCATTTATTTTGTAGTAAAGCTTTCTTATGGTTCCATAAGTCAGTTTGACAATATTGTAGGCCAGATCATATGTACATAGCGATTCATACAGCATTCCTCCTTTTAGAAAGTCCATGAAACTCCTTATATATTGTGTCCTACATGAGAAAATATTTGATATTTATGTATCTAACTGAAGTTGATCTTCTATATTTACAATGGGTGTAAAATTGCTTTGAAATTTATAAAGTGCTTTAAAAATTTTTAGCCAGTATTTTCTACAGGGCTTCCCTAGTGGCTCACATAGTAAAGAATCCACCTGCAATGCAGGAAACCTGGTTTCGATCCCTGGTTCAGGAAGATCTCCTGGAGAAGGGAATGTCTACCCACTCCAGTATTCTTGCCTGGAGAATTCCATGGACAGAGGAGCCTGATGAGCCACAGTCCATAAGGTCACAAAGAGTTAGACACGGCTGAACAACTAACACTTTCGTCTATGAAGTCACACCTAAAAATAAGTTTATATTGTTCACGTACACATGCAGAATATAGAATAAAACTTTAAAAAAATGTATGTCCAATATTACATATGTAAATTCTTAATAATATGGATTATATTATTAGCATAATAATTTTATGTGTTAGTCTTTTGATAAGAAACTTGTATGATATGCTTCTTTCATATGTTTATACTGTTTCAGAATTCCAGAGATGTTTCATTATGCTAAGAAATGCTGTTCCCTACTTTGATTTTTATCTGTCGTTTAATATTGATGACAGTTATTTTAGAAAAACACTTTTAAAAAGGGTTATCCTACAATAATCCTGTAGTTATATAAACACTTGAGAAAAATTTCACCTTTCATTATATAAATGAAAACAGTCTTTGATTCATTTCCTAAGGTCCTTGACCTAGCAGAGTACTGTCATATTTTTATGTTTTGCTCTCTTCTCTTTTATTCTCTTGAGGTACCTTTCCCTTGCTTGCTTTTAAGTCTTTCCCATCTAGATCCCCTACCCTTCCTAACTAGTCTATCAAAATAGTACCTTAATTATTCTCTATTTATTATTTACTATATTAATATTTACTGTCTGTCCCTTTTATTGTCCCTTCTTCCACAAGGAAGGGTTCTGCTCTAAATCTGTCACCTAAAGTAGTTCCTGGGGCCGGGTAGCCACTTAATCATTAATGGGTTAGTGAATTAGTGAATTTCCAGCCCTAGCTCCTCCATGCACATTTATATAGCCAAGATTTGCTGGATGTCACTAACTTAATTTCTTATAGGAACTTCAAACTCAGTGAGTCAAACCTATATTTTCCCTCTATCATATTAATTTTTAGCACATTTTTATTTCCATTTCAGAGCAAGAAGAATGGAAGTCACACTTGATTCCTCCCTCATCTTTATCCCTGCATTCAATCCATCAAAAATGCTGTTAGATTTTCTCCATAATATCTCTGAAGTCCTTCCTACTTCTCCATGTATACTTAGGTCAAGATCTTATTTTATATGATCTGAATTATAACAGTGATTTCTTTCCCTTGTTTTACCATAAGTATTTCTTTCTCTTTTACTTTTGTTTAAATCCATATAGTAGTGGTTAAGAGGCTTACTTTCTCTCTCTCCAAGCAGCTCTGCACATTAAGAATCAAGTCTCTTCCAGCCACTCTGTGACCTTAGTTTATCTTCTGTCTGTGTGGCAGAGGAAAAGGTTGGGTCAAGTCTTTCTCTTTTAAGGCACATCATTTCTTTTCTTATCTCACTGGCCAGAATTTAGCCACACGGTCATAGTTCTCTGAAGAAATCTGGATTTTTGAGTCTTTCTTCTGGGAAGCCATGAATTGAAGACTGGGAATTCTGTTATTAGTTCTGGAGGTTGGAAGTCCAGATTTGGTGTCAGGAGAGGGTCTGCTTCCTGGTCATCATACAGATGACCATCTTCTTGTGTCTGCCAAATGATCCTTGTTGCAAGGTCCCAACTCTGTCACAGGCATTGTCTGTCTTCTACTTCAATCTGCAATTTATTATCTACATAACACCTGAGATGGTTGATTTAAAGACTAATTTGGCCATGCTGTTTCTCAGATTAAAGGCCTTCAACATCTCCCTATCTTCTATACAATCAAATGTGAGCTCCTTAAAATGACTAATCCAGGTCCCTGCATAATATGGTCTTTTGCCTTTTCTCCAGTCTTTTCTAACCGTTGTCTCCCAATAATTGAGTAAAATTTAATTTGTGTAGTTCCCTTAACATTCTTCCTCTCTTAAAGAGGACATAGAAGACCATTAAACATCTTTAATAGCATTTCTTTTGCCTAAACCATTCTTGCAGAGGTGTTGGTATCTTGATATCCCAACCCAAAATAAGGATAGGGGCAGGGTAGTAACTTGGTGATAGAAACTGGAATTCCAATTTGTGTTACTTTAGAAGGTATTAGAAGGTCTGCTAAGTTTCTCAGTCTCCATGTAGACTCTTCTGAAGATGGCAGATGCTTTGAATGAAAATGTAGTCATTTTCATTAAGAGAGAGTAGAGACAAGTGATGAGTCATCTTGCAGCTAGTCTTGGCAAGATATTCAAAATGGCTCATTCACATGGTTGCAGTTGTGCTGGCTGGGAGTCGATTGCTCAGGCGGGGTTGTTGCCTAGATCACCTCCATGTCTCCACTTTATGTGGCTTGCATTTCTTACTGCATGGTAGCTAGGTTCTGAGAGAGCATCCCAAGAACAAGTATTCTTGAAGACCTGGGCATGAACTACAAAGATTCTTATGACCTAGACTCAGAAGCTCCACAGTCACATTTGTAATATCGTTTTCTTAAGCAACTAACTAAAGCCAACCCAAATTCAAGGGAAGGTAACTAGTGTCCATCTCCCAATGTAAATCATAATATGTGTATATAGGGAGTAAAGAAGTCGAGAGAGGCTGTACTTGAAAATATATTTATAAAGGGATTATTTTGCACACTCATTCAAAATCCTCATGGTGCCCCTACCAATCACGAATCTGTTTGAGGTAGGATTTTGAGAATGAAATTTGATTAGGGTATAATTTAGCAGGAGTGAAGAAAAATTCCAGTAGGAAGGAATTGAATACCAGTATCACAGAGGACTTCTGTTTCTAGTAATGTGTGACTAGATAATTTGAACCACCTCTTTCACTGAGAAGGACTGGGAGAGCAAGGGAAATACAAATACAGCTACTTGAAGGCATTGGAGGATTCTGATGACAATGACAGTGTGGAGACCATGATCTGGGAGAGTAAAGAAAGAAAGAAAGCCTAGCATTTAGGACTACACTTTCATTAAGAGCATCTGCCACCTTCAGAAGAGTCTGCATGGAGACTGAGAAACTTAGCAAACCTTCTAATAGGTTCATGGGGCTAAGGTAACACAAATTTGAATTCCAGGTTCTATTGTCAAGTTACTACCCTGCCCCATCCTTATTTTGGGCTGAGAAATCGAGGTACTAACACCTCTATAATTAAGGGAGAACTTCAAATAAAACAATCTTCATGAAGACTTTTATGCACAGCTTCTAACCATCCTATCTCTGACACTATATGAAGATGATACAGGATTACTTATAACAATAGACACCTGACAAATATAATACTATTTTGGTTCTCATCTAAACCTAAATATTTGTTTTTGTCTGAACTTAATGATTTCCCAGAATACTGTGCCTGCTTTGTTAGTGGATAATTGTAGGATAATTGAAATTTTTATACTTGGCATACAGAGAGGTATCTGTAATAAAAAAAATCATAAAGCAAATACATTGTGCTTATTTTGGAGAAAGTGGGAAAACATTTGTTGTTTTTTTAATCAAGTTGAATTTGAGTTAGTGAAAGGATCAAAAAAACTGCAATATAATTCAAAATGTAATAATTGTGGAAAAAACTCATACTCTGTAGATACTTTAGAGAATGTGTCATTTGTATAGAAAGAACCTTTTGTATAAATGTTAGTAATAGGGAAATCAGAAAAACTGCCTAGATGTTTCTTAATAGAAAGGGAAGAAATTAATTATTGTCAATTTCTGAAATAAATTAAATGATTTAAATACATCAGCAGAATAAGAGGATGAAAATAGAGTTGAAAGTAAAGGTCAAGTATGATTTATATGAGTAACATGTGCAATATAATATTGTCATTGTTTATAGACACCAATAAATATGAAAAATATAATGTATTTTGGAAAATAATAAGCTATATTTACTATTGTAGGTACCCCTGAGAACAGAGGAAATAATAAAGATTTCAACACGATTAGTAATGTTTGATTTCTTTTACATATGTTATACATATATACAAACCATAAACAACAATAATACATTAACATATTATTGTATATTCTCTGTATTTTTTAACATTTTCAAAATTAATGTGTGAAGAAAGAATTAAATTTATATGTATTAAGTAAAGGTGTCTGTGTGTGAAAGTCACTGAGTTGTGTCCGACTCTTTGCAACCCCATGGACTATAGAGTCCATGAAATTCTCCAGGCCAGAATACTGGAGTTAGGTAGCTGTTGCCTACTCCAGGGGATCTTCCAAACCCAGGAATCGAACTAGAGTCTCTAGCATTGAGGGCGGATTCTTTACCAGCTGAGCTACCAGGGAAGCCCTAAGTAAAGGTAAGTGTCAAGAATCTCAGGGCATGATCTAAACATGATCTAATTAAGTAATAACCTTGTAAAATTTTGTAACCACTGATGGAAAAGTGTATAAGAATTATCCAACTTTCACATAGGTAGAATCTCTAAACATCATACCTATCAATTTTCCATTTAGAAATAATTTTTCAAGTGTTAGATCATCCAAGATTGACAAAGCATACTACTGTGCTAATAACATCATAAGCCATCATATGTACACACGTACCTTAGGGAAAGAGTACCTTAAATTCTTTTTTATATTCTGAAGACCTGTTTTCATGCTGCAGTGTGAAGGGGATGCTTCTGCTTTTCATCTCAGCCCTGAGCTTCGGAAATGGTTCTTTTGTCCAGAACCAGTTGACTTCTTTAGGCAAAGGACTACTTGAAATAGTAGGAAGGGGAAAGGGCTAGAGATCTAGTAGACTGAAGTGGCAGAAAGTATGAGTGATACTTTCTGTTAATATGTATTTTGCTAAATAGTTATTTTCCCAGTCATTGTTTTTGTTTCTTTGGTGAGCTCCTTGAATTTGGCTTGTTTATTTCACTATAATGGACTGTTGCATCTAATTAAGTTTTCATCCTGCAATGGTACTGATTGGGGAGGGGCGGGTGGAAACTGATGTTAAGAGGGAATATTCAAAATATGTAGCAAATGTATCATGCACACCTGTTGAACATTTAGTTCCTACTGGTTGCAGATATCCTGAGGGTTGGGGGGAAAGACAGATCCAAGTGAAGGTACCGAGGCAGTGTATATATAGAGTGTCTGTAGGAAAATCCAGATATCTTTCACAGTATATACAATTACTACTTTTGTCTTTGTAACTAGTATTTACATTATTAAATACTAATTACTTTATCCCACTAGTACATTTTATATACTGTATACTACCAGCCAATTTGCCATTGACCAACTGTGAGGAAAGTATAGTAAAACTCAGCCATATTGCAACAAGGACTTCAAAATTTGAATTTCAAAGATGCAAGTTTGCATCATTCCATGTTTAGAAAGTAGCAAGCATAGCCTGCTGTAGTGGTGTGGTGCAAAGGGCCAGATACATTATATTCAAATTTGCATTTTATGTCAGTGTTTCAGTCCCTGATGGGCCTTGCCTCTGTACTTGCTGCACATTACCAAAATGGATATTGATTAGTCCTGTTCACTCCCATCTTGCATTTCCATGAGGAAGGACTTTGTCAGAGAATCATGTCTGTTCCTTCTGCCTCTCTTTATTCATTATTTCTGTGGGAGGAAGGGTGAAGTATGATTACTGAATTTGGGGGATGTCATTGGTCATGATCATTTAAACCCTTTCCTCTCCTTTTCTTTGAAATATGCTTCACATATGAACTTAAGCACAAAAAAGATTAATTAGGAAGGAGCAGTATGTAGTCTATACACGTGCCTATGGTTTTGTTGCCAAGTCATGTCCGACTCTTGCAACCCCATTCCCAGGCAAGATACTGGAGTGGGTTGTCATTTCCTTCTTCACATCTGCCTACAGAGTGTGCCAATATAATTACAGGTTTTTGCAGTAATGGGACCATATAATAGTGTTTACCTAGTTTAATGGAGAAAAAAAAAGAAAAAAACTTTTAACCCTGACTTCAATGAGAAGAAAATCTTCCCACCCCATAGCCACATCTTTGGTAGAACTAAGGAAGCAGTGAGAGCCACAAGGAGATGCTGCTGCTGCTGCTGCTGCTACTGCTAAGTCGCTTCAGTTGTGTCCGATTCTGTGCGACCCCATAGACGGCAGCCCACCAGGCTCCTCCGGCCATGGGATTTTCCAGGCAAGAGTACTGGAGTGGGATGCCATTGCCTTCTCCACAAGGAGATGCACAGATACTCAATTAGATAAGGGCAACTTTCCTACAAAATAGTCAACCAGTCATCTTGTTGTATTGTGTTACTCGCACAGTCATGTCCGACTCGTTGCAGCCCCATGAACTATGGTCTGCTACCCACTCTGTCCATGGAATTTTCCAGGCAAGAATACTGGAGTGGGTTGCAATTTCCTTCTCCAGGGGATCTTCCCATCCCAGGGATTGAACCTGGGTCTCCTGCATTGCACCCACACTCTTTACTGTCTGACCCACCAGGGAAGCCCAGGGATATGTTTAAAAGGATATGTTAGAGAAAGTCCAGAATTCAAAATTCTCTTAAAATTCAAATAGAATAAATATAGAAGAGACTGGCTATGACATGAGGGTATCCTATAGAACATTCTCACATGAAATTAGAACTTTGGAGAACAACAAGGTGATCTGTAGAACCTGTGGAGAAAAGAGAGAAAATCAATATGAATCAGCTGTTTTTAAGCACTTCCTCTGTGTCAGTCACCACGTTAAATCCTTAGAAGAATTATTTCACATCATCTTTACAAAACTTGTTCTGTTCTACTTTCCGTTTTACAGGTAAAGGATCTGAGGCACAGTTTCTGGCTTAACTAAGATTACACATTTTGTAAGTGAAGGAATTAATGTTGATGTCAAGCAATCTAATTCCATAAACTATACATTTCCACCTTCATTAGACTGTCTTTGATTCACATTGCACTAAATTAATGACAGGCCTATTTTTACATATTTCTTAAAATTTAGTCCTCAGTTAACTATCATCAGAGTTATTCAAGACATTTATTTAAATGGTGGGTTCCTCAGTTTCACTCAAGTCCTTCTGACTTGGAGTATTTAGGTTTTAACAAATTGCCTACTCATTGATGATCCATACTAATTACTGAACAACATTTAAGTGAATTCTGATTTAAGATTCCAATATAGCTAATGAATATACTATAGTAATCCTAATGCATATTATTGATATTTTAGGGAATTACTTGCTAAGTATAAACAGAATAGTGCTATCATGAAATTGAATTCAGGCAACTTTATATCATTTTAGATTTTACAAGCCCCATGTGTGCAGGCACATAGACACAAAATTCTTTTGAAATCTTTTAAATAATTTTAGTATAAATTATCCAAGGGGACACAGATTGAGAGCTAAAATATTTCTTACTCCTACTAAAAGATTTCTCCTTTTTCTTTTTGATCCTGCAAGGGAATAAAATAATTACACGTGCAGTTTAATAGGTTGTCTTTTTACACAAAAGACATATATGAAAGTCATCTATATTTTAGAAACAGAATCCCATATTATGCCTAATGTTTTATAACAAGTGCTTAGGTGACAAATAGGTCAGAAGCTCTACTTGGAAAATAGCAATGGAATAGGAGATATTAGGCGTTTCTGTTTCTAGTAACTGACACTCTCTCTTTTGTTTGTTTTCTTGCAGCTGCTATTTTTGCTTGTAAAAGTTCTATCATCCAAAACAGCCTCAGTAGAGGAAAAGAGGTGAGATGTCTTGAGAGGGAAATCATAACAACCAATCAACGAGTAGATCAAGTGAAAGAAGGAAAGAAAAATATTGTGCTACCACAGTAGGTAGCTACCAACCATATTTTAGTGTCCATTCATATGCAAAGGAAGTAGATGGGGACAAAAATGCCGAAAACACCTCCAGTAACTCTGTCTCTTTCAGAGAGCTACCTAACCAATGGCCTAAGAAAGATATGTTGTTCACTAACATGTGCAATCATCAAGAGTTATTTACACTAAATAATATAAATAAGTTATGCCATCAGACTTTGGCAGTTGGTGAATGAATGGTATCAAGTTTCAGAGTAGGCAGTTCTTGCTTTGTTGGGTTGCATATAAAGGTAAAAATGACATGAAAGCTAAATCTCTGCAAAGCAATCGCAATAATCAATAGGGGAAAATACTATGATTCTATGTCTTCTAAATATTTCTATCAAAACATTAAAACTTTCTTACTGATGGCTGTAAATGTATAGGGAAATAAAAATATAGTAAAACTAGTATGTATTTAGTGCACTGTAATTTTTAAATGAGACTTAAAAGGATTTTATGTTTATAAAATATTATCAAGAGTACTTTGAACAATATTTGCTTCTTCTCCTGGTATAACACAATAAGGATATCTTTTCTATGCCTTGGAGGATTGTCATCCTCCATTTTAAGTTTGAAACCACCTTCAAAGTTTTAGGAAACTTTGCACATTCAGTGTCCTGAAATATCTCTGAGTTGCTTTCATTTGAAGTCTTTTTTATATTGTCACATCCTCTCAAAGTCTTTTCCTTACTTTACAATTGTTTTCTTTCATTAGGCCCCTCAGTTCACCTTCACTAAGTTTCCCTCATTGGTTTTGTAGAATTTCTTGAACTGTGATGTTGTCAGCAATCCTAGTCAGATATCTGTTTCTTGTCACTCCATTTAATTTGAATCTCAGTTTCACTTCCAGCATTATCATTTTTGATTTCTTTGCTGTAGTTTCACCTTTACTGGCCAATTCTCTCTTTTGATTATTCATTTTGTGAAATGTCTTGTGAGTTTATCTCTGGGAAAAAGGAGGCAGCACAGCTACACTTTTTCGGTGAACTTCAGCACAGTGACCAGTCATTGATAGGCTTTGAAAAAGTGATGTGATTGATCATCTATAATCATGATGTGTATCTATTATTTAATAGTGATTTGTGACCCCAAGAACAAGCATTGAGTTTTACTTTATGTAATTACTCAGAGCTATTACAACAGGGTAAGTGAAATTTGAACCTTGCTTTTGGGTGACTTTTTTTTTTTTTTTACCTAAACCATGCTTACTGGCATTTGTGCACACAGAGCTATACAAACATAGGACCATCTGTACTATGCATGTTCCTTGAGAATAGAACTTCACAAATAAATAATTCCTTTAGAAATGTTTATATAAATGTTTAAAATTGGTAGCAAAAGAGGAAAAATGACAATGTTAAAGAAGTGTTCAATTCAGTTCAGTTGCTCAGTCCTGTCCGACTCTCTGCAACCCCACGGACTGCAGTATGTCAGGCTTCCCTGTCCATCACCAACTCCCAGAGCTTGCTCAAACTCATGTTTATTGAGGCAGTGACACCATCCAACCAGCTCATCCTCTGTCATACCCTTCTCCTCCCACCTTCAATCTTTCCCAACATCTGGGTCTTTTCCAATGAATCAGTCCTTTGCATCAGGTGGCCAAAGTTTTGGTGTTTCAGCTTCAGCATCAGTGCTTCCAATGAATATTTAGGACTGATTTCCTTTAGGATGGACTGGTTTGATCTCCTTGCAATCCAAGGGACTCTCAAGAGTCTTCTTCAACACCACAATTTGAAAGCATCAATTCTTCAGTGCTCAGCTTTCTTTATAGTCCAACTCTCACATTCATACATGACTACTAGAAAAAACATAGCTTTAACTAGACAGACCTTTGTTGGAAAAGTAAGGGTCATTAAAAAATGAGATAAAAGATATGTTAGAAGAAAAAAGATAGGTTAGCATAATATTGTGTAAATTTAAATCATATATATGATAGAGATTTGGGTCTTCATAAACACTCCATTTTTTAAAAAAGTTCAAGTCATCTCCTGAAACTATATTAGAGCTTTCCACAATGTTGAAAAACATGTAGCATGCATTCTCAGTGGAGGTGGTATTGTCACCAAGGGTGAAAATCTTGGCTTTGAGGAAAGGAAAAAAAAAAAAAAAAGTTTAGATATTACATATATTTTGGCCCTCCAAAACTCTCAACCTTACATGACAAAATCTCATTTCTTAATACTTTACTAAACTCAATGAGAATTTAAATTAAGTTGAAATTTTCTCCTGGGAAGCAAAATTGAAAAGGTTGAGAAAAATTGATCTGTAGTCAACCTTAGAATCTATCAGATTTGTGGGAATGGAGCTGTAGGAAGGGTAAAGTAAATTTTAAAACGCCTAAACCAGACTAAGGACGGCTTCCGTGGTAACTCAGATGGTAAAAAAATCTGCCTGTAATGCAGGAGACCCAGGTTCAATCCCTGGGTTGGGAAGATCCCTGGAGAAGGGATTGGCAACCCACTCCAGTATTCTTGCCTGAAGAATCTCTAGGGACAGAGGAGCCTGGCAGGCTGCAGTTCATGGGGTCGCACAGAGTCAGACAGGACTGAGAGACTAAACACTTTCACTTTTCAGACTAAGGAAAAATAAGTCAAGAAGGCATTCTTGGTCATCTATTGAGATCCATTCCATATAATCTTGATGGTTAGTACTATTTTTTTGAACCCTAAGTGTTTATGTCATTAATTAATAGAAAAACTAATAGAGACTCTTTGATTAATATGATATGAAGTATACCTTTAGACTTTACCAAACATTGTGGTAAATATTTTAAATAATTAAATCAGCAAATCAGATCAAATATATAAATCCTATTCTATATAAAGCCTTATGTTGTGGATGATGCAAAGTCCCAATATTTAAGAAATTTAGACCTACACTGAGTAATGTTTGAAAAGTTAAATGGTGTATGAAGACAAATAGATCCCAGTATTACTCAAGATAAATTACTGAATAAATTCTTGATGCATAAGGGCTCTGAGTTCAGGAGAATTCAAAAATTTTAAATTTATCTTGAAGAGACTTGACTTGGGCTTTAAAATATGTATATTATATGGACAAGAATTTTAAAATGGCACAGAAAAAATACTAAATCAAGCTGACTTTTAAAGGATGTATTTACTTCTCTAAAAAATCACATTGAGTATTTTTTTAAATAACTATTTTAGGAGTACAGGTTATTAAGCAATATTTCTATAAATGTTCCAAGTCATGGCTCTCATAAAATATAAAATAAATATGTGTCAAATATTTTATTTAACTCATTAATTAATAAAGGACGCAGAAAAATATTGTAACTGGTTTTATCAAGAATCCACAGAGTAGACACTTTTATACGCAATTAGATATCCTGAAATGAATTTTCTTAATAGAAGCAAGCTGGTTTTTTCTACAGTGTTTAAAGGAAATCAACTGAACCTCCACAAGAGAGAGATTTTTACATCTCTTTGGACAAGAATTATTTGCATAGCTCTCCATTTTTCTACAAATTAATTTCTGTCTCTCTAGGGATGAAAAATAGCCTAATCAAAACAATGAAAGCAAAGATAATCTGGAAGGTTGACTAGAAATCTGTCCTAAGATTTCTTTACAAGGCAATGGGGAAGTTGCCTTTTAAGTTTTTAAAACTTAATCTAAATACAAAGTGATGCACAAACTGATTTGTTAAACTTTTCAAATTAGATGCTGAAATGTATTTTAGAATAAATACTCCCTGATATGCCCTATGAGAGGCAGGACCTAACAACTCCTAGGGAGTATACTTCTAGCTACTTACTGGGTGAATTTAAGTTATGGAATCTGAGATACCAAGACCTAAGAGTAATTAAACAACAATCAATACCTTCAAAACATTTTTAGCTCTTAAAGTACACAATGATTCTGTTAGGTGAACTCATTCTGCTCCTCTGAGAGCACATAGTTGTACAAAACTACTATGTGTTTTTCTGTAAGCAAAACGATTTGGCTGATACACCGATACATTGTGCAATAACATGCCTGTTGCAGGCAGCAACTACCAAAATAAGGTAAAGTGGACTTTGTCAAAATTTAAACTGTTTGTCCTTCAAAGAAACTATTAGGATGGTCAAAAGGCAAACCATAGAATGAGAAAAAAAAAAAATTCTTTGCAAATCACATAGATGATAGGAGATTAATACCCATAATAAAAACTTAACAAACTGTGGAAAATTCTTCAAGAGATGGGAATACTAGATCACTTTACCTGCCTTCTGAGAAGTCTGTATGCAGGTCAAGAAGCAACAGTTAGAACTGGACATGGAACAAAAGACTGGTTCCAAATTGGGAAAGGAGTATGTCAAGGCTGTATATTCTCACCCTGCTTATTTAACTTACATGCAGAGTACATCATCCAAAATGTTGGACTGGATGAAGCACAAGCTGAATCAAGATTCCTGAGAGAAAAATCAATAACCTCAGATACGCAGATGACACCACCCAAAGATGAACTAAAGAGCCTCTTGATGAAAGTGAAAGAGGAGAGTGAAAAAGCTGGCTTAAAACTCAACATTCAAAAAACTAAGAGCATGGCATCTGGTCCCATCACTTCATGACAAATAGATGGGGAAACAATGGAAATAGTGACAGACTGTTTTTTTGGGCTACAAAATAACTACAGGTGGTGACTGCAGCCATGAAATTAAAAGACTCTTGCTCCTTGGAAGAAAAGCTATGGCCAACCTAGACAGCCTATTAAAAAGCAGAGACATTACCTCTCTGACAAAGGTCTGTCTATTCATTACTTACCTGACAAAGATCTGTCTAGTTAAAGCTATAGTTTTTCTAGTAGTCATGTATGAATGTGAGAATTGGACTATAAAGAAAGTTGAGTGGCAAGAGCTGATGCTTTTGAACTATGGTGTTGGAGAAGACTCTTGAGACTCCCCTGGACTGTAAGGAGATCAAACCAGGCAATCCTAAAGTAAATCAGTCCTGAATATTCATTGGAAGTGTTAGGGGAAGCACGCTGATTGAAACCTCCTACCCTTGCCAGGCACCATACTAACTATTTGCCTGAGTTGTTTCATGACAGGAGGTTCTGGTAAGGAACACGGAACTAATAAGCCTCCACCAACTGGAAGAGTTCTGGAAAGGTCAAAAGGAGACACCACATGTCTGACCACCTCTAAGAATCCTCCTCTCTGGCATCCATCTTGGCTGAACAAGGCGTGCACCACCAGGAAGGACTCTGAGCCAGAATGCTTGGCTAAAGACAACCTGGAAACTAACCCCATCACCATAAAACCCAAGACTGTGAGCCAAGCGGCAGAGCTGTTCTCCTGCGTTCCCCCCTTACCCTACTGCTCCCCACCCGGCTGCCCTTTCACAATAAAATCTCTTTCTTTGTCAGCACATGTGTCTTCTCAGATAATTTATTTCTGAGGTTAGACAAGAGCCCAGTTTCAGGCCCTAGAAGGAGTTCCCCTTCCTGCAATAGAAGGACTGATGCTGAAGCTGAAACTCCAAAACTTTGGCCACTTGATGCGAAGAACAGACTCATTGGAAACTACCCTGATGCTGGAAAAGATTGAAAGCAGGAGGAGAAGGGGACGACACAGGATGAGATGGTTGGATGGCATCATTGCCTCGATGGACATGAGTTTGAGCAAACTCTGGGTGTTGGTAGTGGACAGGGAAGCCTGACATGCTGCAGTCCATGGGGTTACAAAGAGTCAGACACTACTGAGTGGCTGAACTGAACAACTTAGCATGAGCAATAAAAACCAATCTGAGCAAAAATGGGCACAGAACCTAAATAATCATTTCTCCAAAGAAGATGTACAATTGGCCAATAAACACATGAAAAGATGCTTAATGTCACTAATTACTAGCAACATGAAAATCAACTATTAATACTATGAAATATCACTTTACATATATTAAGATGATTTATAAAAAAGATAGAAAAGTACAAATATGTGAGGATGTGGTAAATTGGAATCCCATTCATTGCCAGTGGGGATGCAAAATGATGCAGTTATTGTGGAAAACAGAATGACAGTTCATTAAAATCTTAAAAGAATTACCATATGATCCGGCAACTCCAATTATAGGTATGTACCTCAAAGAATTGAGATCAAGATCTCAAGCAGACATTTGATGTTTATAGCACTTCAATGTTTATAACAACCTTGTTTATGATAGCCAAAAGATGAAAACAACCCGAATTTTTTTTTAAAGAAGACAAAATATGCTGAAGCTTTGTGTAGCTCCTAAAGTTTGCCACAGACATGTCACAAAACTTTCTTGATTCTTTATGGTTCGTAGAGCTTAATGTTTGTCCCTTAGTAGTTAGTCAAATGTGACAAAATGTGACGTAAATGTTTAGGCTAATGGGTCAGTATCATGGGTTCATTCTTTAATTAACTTTAATTTTTTGCAAGTCTATGAATTGAGGTTCAGCAAAGAGATGATCATTTATATAATCATGATTGAGCATTTAAGAAGAACATATGTATCTTTCCAAAATGCAAATCTCACCCTTCTGAAAATTCTTTGGTGTCTCTCCATTGACTTCAGACAAAAATATAAATCCTTTAGGATGGCACACAAAGCTTTTAGCATTTTTTAGACAACCTTGCTGTCTGTAATCAACTATCCTAATTGTTAAGTGAAAATAATCAAGTTATATTGATTTACTTCTAACTTTTTCAAAGTACAATCGACTCTCTCACAACAGTTCTCTTATACAAACAGTTCCTTTTGCCCTGAATATCTACCCCCTCACTTCCTTATTTGTTTTCCCATCTCAATATACTTTTTAGCATACTCCCTTCCCCTGCTCCAGGCTAAATCTAGCCCTTCTCTTGATTTCCATTACATCCTAAGCTTGATTCTGCCATTAGCATTTATCACATTAATTCTAATCATGCATCTCTCTCTCTCTTTTCCTCAGTAGACATGAAAACTTTCAGAGCCAGAAATGTATCTCTTACTTCTCTTTCCACAACTTTCAACATAGTACTCAAAATAGACAATGAAAGATGAATGAGTAAATGATTTTGCATTTACACCTCACAACAACCCTGCAGGGTAGGTAGATTTTCCTTTTTTGCTTTTGAGGAAACAGATTCAAAAAGAATTAGTGGATACTCTCTGTTACCTAGGATGACATAGCTAATGCATTGCAGGATCACAACTCAGCACACACCCTTTGACTTCAAATAATGCCACCATGCAGATAATTCCTTCAAATATATGCCCAAGAAAAATAGATTTGCATTAATTCCTTATTGCCCAATTTTTGCCTTTTGAAGATCATTTGCTACAGGTTGAAAAAAAAAAAAAAAACACTGCTTGTATTTGGTGGATAAAAGCTATACTTGAGAAAAATACGTCATTTATCCCTTATAAACAGCACCAGAAAATCTACCATAACTCTGGCAGAGACATTCTTGCACTTTTATAGTAATGAGTCTTTGTACTAATATACCTGTATCTCCAAAAGTATTAATTTAAATATTAGCTTCTATTTGACTGCTTGTTCAAAGAAAACAACAGGAGAAAATCTATTCTTTTCTTTGATATATTATTGAGCCTTTTGACTAAGAAAGGCTGGGTCCAGGTTAGTCTGTGATGGGGGATGTTATAATATTTTACATAATAGAATAAATTAAATCTTTAAACAAATTTCAGTTTTACTTATTCATTCACTTCTTCAGTTAATCTTTCTATTTATGATACAACTCATAGTAAAAATGGCTAGTATGCACCCTGGTAGTTGTGTTAAAAGTCTTTGCTATAGGGAAGAGAAAAATGTTTCAATTTTCACTTCTTCAGATATTTAGTAAAGCTAGAATTAAAAAACACACACAGACTATAAACTGTCTTACAAAATACATTTTTATTCCTTTGAAGACTGTTTTGAACTTTTAATTGTATTTCTGTTATGTTAAAAAGTTCCAGGAAGCATTATGTATTCATATTTCTCAAATTAAATAAACAATACAATGTCATTATTACCTTAAAGTGTCTCTGCCATGATTACATTGAAAATGCATGCTTTTGTTCTGTAAAATTACAAAGGAATAATAGAGAACTACCAATTCCTATTATAATTTCATTTAATTTGTAGCATAAGATCAAATTCAGTAAGAGTGTATTTTCAGTTTTTAATTAAATTATAATGTCTGTGTTCAGTAAATAAGCCCACACAATTATTTTAGATAATAGCAGAGTAGTGAATATGTAGAAGCTAAAACATTATCTTTAGGAAACTACAACTGTATTGAAAGTAAAACAGTATACATTTGTCAAACGATTTGTAGACTTAAGTATTATGCATCCACAAGTGATAAACCGTATTATTACTATGAATAGGGCTTTGCAGAGTGAGAACAACTGAATAGGTAGAAAGACTGAGGGAGGGCCATCCATCGTGCTAGTGTAGGTAATGAAAAAACAAACCAGACATTTTAAAGGTATTTTAATGTGCAAAATAAACCTGTTGGTCACAAAAAAATTGTTTCAGCAGAGAGATATGTGTGTTTGGGGAGAAGTTGTCTAGAAGAGTGGGATTTTAGGTCTGAAACATAAAATATAATCAAAGTATGGAAGATCATGAATAGTACACTAAGAAATCTGAAACTTATAGGTAACCATATGTCAGTATGAGGGCAGGAAGGGAAGGAGACTATAGAAGATGAGATGGTTGGAAGGGATCGTCGACTCAATGGACATGAGTTTGAGCACATTCCAGTGAAGAGGAAAAGTTAAAATTTTACATAACCTCCTGCTCCTTCTGCCTCTGTAACTCAGCTTGCTCCTTGCAAAGTCTGGATCACATAGGTCACATAGTCTCAGAAAGTGGGGACTCACAATACTAGGAACTGGAGCTTATCTCACTCACCCTTGTCCTGCTCTTTGTAATTGCCCAGCCCCTGCAAACCCACTTAATCATGCCTGTCCATGTTGAAAACTCTGTAACCCTTTTGTTGGGGCTTAGAGCTTGGAGTGTTAATTCCTCTGGGCCCGCCAATATAATAAACCTGAGTTCTCCAATTCTCTGAGTGTGGTGCTTGGTTTCTCAAGATCTGGTTTCTGCAACACCAGGAGATAGTGAAGGACAGGAAAGCCTGGTGTGCTGCTGTCCATAGGATTACAAAGTATAGGACACAACTTAGTGACTGAGTAACAACAACATATGCCACTAAGCATTTTAGAACAGTTGTAGCTATCTGATATTTCTTTAAAAAACTAAGAATAGATATGATTCAACAACCCTACTCCTGGGCCAGAGAAAACCATACTTCAAAAGTATATACATATTCCTCCCCAATGGCTCAGTGGGTTGAGAATCCACCTGCAATGCAGGAGACGAAACAGACATGGGCTCAATCCCTGGGTCAAAAAGATCCCCTGGAGGAGGAAAATGGCAACCAGTCCAGTATTCTTGCCTGAAAAGTCCCATAGACAGAGCAACCTGGTAGGCTACGTTCCAAAGTGTCACAAAGAGTCAGACACGACTGAGAGACGGCATGCATGCAATGTTCATTGCAGCACTATTTACAATAGCCAAGACATGGATGTCTATTGACGGATGAATGAATAAAGATGTGGTACATATACACAATGGAATATTATTTAGTCATTAAAAGTGAAATAATGCCATTTTCAGCAACATGTATGGACTTGGAGATTATCATACTAAGTGAAGTAAGTCAGACAGAGAAAGACAAATATGATATGACTTCTATGTGAAATCTAAAAAATTATACAAATGGACTCATGTACAAAACAGAAACAAAGCAAAGACTTGGAAATGATGGTTACCAAAGGGAGAAGGTAGGTGGGGGGAATGAACTAGCAGATTGAGATTAATGTATACATCCTACTGTTTATGGCTTCCCAGGGGACAGAGTGGTAAAAAATTCGCCTGTCAGTGTAGGAGATGCAAGAGCCATGGGTTTGATCCCTGGGTCAGGAAGATCCCTTGGAATAGAAAATGAAAGCACACACCATTATTCTTGCCTGGAAAGTTCCATGAACAGAGGAGCCTGGCAAACTAAAGTCCATGGGGTCACAAAGAGTCAAACACCATTGAGCACCGCTAGAGAACTCTACTCAATACTCTGTAATAACCTATATCAGAAAAAAGATGAAAAAAAGAGGTATGTGTATGTTTATAACTGAATCACTTTGCTGTACACCTGAAACTAACACAACATTGTAAGTCAATGATACTCCAATATAAAATAAAATAATTAAAAAGAATATTTTCTATGTGCCAAGTTCTCTTATAAGAACTGTACAAATAATAGTCATTTAATCTTTACCATTTTCATAGAAATTAAATATTAATTTTCTGTAATTTTATGCACTGTGTATTATAAAGAATCTGAAGCATCAGGAGGTTAAATAGCTTATCCAAGATCACTTAGCTCATAAATAGCAGAGCCAGTATTTGAACCACGATGTGGTCATCTCAAATGGTTCATTTTAACAAAAATTCTATATTGCTATGATTAGAGAAATTAGCCCAAGTATGTAAAGCATAAAGACAACTCATTCAGCAATATTTTACAAAACAGAGAAAAGAATATGTACATGTGGAAAAAATAAATGACCTACCAATAGTGACTTGGCCAGTTACTGCTGGATTTACCATAGAGGTAAATTCCTTACTTCAAATTCAATGTTAGTCAGTCCTCCTACAGATGATACTTTATATATTCCAATATTAATATCTGTCTTTCATTACTTATAATAAGGGAATGGGTTGATTTATAATTTTATTGAGGTTCAATTGATTTGCAATATTATTTTTAGGTGTTTGTGCTTAGTCACTCAGTTGTGTCCTACTCTTTGAGACCTCGTGGACTATAGGCCACCAGGCTCCTCTATCCATGGGATTTTCCAGGCAAGAATACTAAAGTGAGTTGCCATTCCCTTCTCCAAGGAATCTTCCTGAACTAGGGATCAAACCCAACTCTCCTGCATTGCAGAGAGATTCTTTTTCATCTGAGCCACCAGTGAAGCCCCTGTTTTGGGTGTGCAACATAGTAATTCAAAGTTTTCATAGATTATACTCCATTTAAAGTTATTTTAAAATATCGGTTATATTCCCTGTTCTGTACAGTAAAGCCTTGTAGCTTATTTTATACATAGTTTTTGTCCTTTTTGGCTACTATCCCTCCTTTTCCCTCCCTGCTCCCCTCTCCCTACTGGTAACAACTAATCTGTTCTCTATATTGGTGAGTCTCTTTGTCTTGTTATATTCATGTGTTTGTTTCATTTTTTAGATTCCACATATAAGTAATAACATGCAGTGTTTGTTTTTCTCTTTCTGACTTATTTCACAAAGCATAATATCTTCAAGGTTCATCATGTTGTTGCAAATGGCAAAATTTCATTCTTTTCATAGTCAAGTGATAAATCTATTGTATGTGTAGTTCACATATTGTTTGAAAATAAAAATAAGATCTAAGGCATCTTTTGAGTTCTGCCAGTGTTTGACCTAAATCATATTAACCAAAACACTGAAAATAAAAATAAATTTTCCAAAATGTAATGAAAGCAAAGGGTAGACCACAGAAAAAGAACAGTTTAGGGACATATTATATCAAAAAGTCTTGTTTTCGTATATCTAAGGAATAGTAAAATTATGTTGATTGGCCTTTCAGAATTACCATTTTTCATATTTTATTAAACAAATACCTTCTTTAAAATCAGAGTACATAACGGTTTTCCTATGAATATTTTGTAGAATATTAAAATTATAAAAAAATTTTCCTGTCTTATAAATGGTTATTTATCTATTTTAGGTTGTCCTATTTTTTTTAGTAAATTAAGCCATAATCTTCAACCCATTTATGTTAAATGCCTGTGAATATAGTATGATATATGATCAAATGGACTTTGCAGATATAATTGTAGATCTAATAAGCTGACTTTACAATATAAAGATCATCTTGGATCATAATGTGTTCCTTTAAAAATGAAAGAAGAAGCAGAGGAGTCAGAGAAAGATGTGATGAAGAATAGATGATAAGAGAGATGAGATAAGAGGAAGACTCAACCCATTGTTGCTGGTTTTTAAGATTATGGGGGCCATAAGTCAAGGACTTGGTATCTAGAAGCTGAGAATGACCCAGTGTACATCCTTCAAGGAAACAGGCACCTCTGTCCTCCAGCTGCATGGAACTAAATTCTGCCAACAGTCTGCATACATTTGAAAGTAGATGCTTCACCAGAACCACCAACCAGGAAAGCTTAGCCCTGCTTTCATCCTGATTTGAGGCTAGTGAGACACTTTGGGGGCTTCCTAGATGGTGTAGTGGTAAAGAAACCATCTGCCATGTAGGAAATACAAAGACATGGATTCGGTCCCTGGGTTGGGAAGATCCCCTAGAGAAGGAAATGGCAACCCACTCCAGTATTCTTACCTGGGAAATTCCATGGGCCTAGGAGCCTGGTGGGCACAGTCCATGGGGTCCCTAAGAGTCGGACATGACTGAGTGACATGTACAAGACACTTTTGAACTTCCAGTCTAAATAACTGTGAGATAATAAATTTATGTTTTGTAAATTATAAATTTGTGGTACTTTGTAAATGTGTCAATAGAAAACTAAAGCTATTCCCTCTTCATTGTAGGCATTTATTTGGACTTCTCCAATTACATTCAGGAGAGTTTATATGGAATAACCTTACATTTTCTGGAACTGTATCATAAAATGTAGAGATTATAGAGATTATAAGAAGGCATTAAAGATACATTAACTCACATAGTTGTTATTTGGTTGTGACAAGAGAAAAGAAATATTGAGGACACCTGGTAGACCCAGAAAAGTTGCAAAAGATTGGGAAGATCAAATGAGTGTAAAAGTGCTGTGATAACTTTGGAATGTTAGAGAACTACCAAGAAATATTATGGTGCATCAGAGAAGGTAATGGCACCCCATTCCAGTACTCTTGCCTGGAAAATCCCATGGATGGAGTAGCCTGGTAGGCTCGCGAAGAGTTGGACATGACTGAGCGACTTCCCTTTCATTTTTCACTTTCGTGCATTGGAGAAGGAAATGGCAACCCACTCCAGTGTTCTTGCCCGGAGAATCCCCAGAACGGGGGAGCCTGGTGAGCCCATAGGGTCGCAGAGTTGGACACAACTGAAGCGACTTAGCAGCAGCAGCATATAGTTAGAAAATCTTCATACTATACAATCTAGGGTTTTCCATTAGCATGAGCAAACATTTATCAAACAGCATATCATATTACATATATAACATTTATAAAGTTTGCAGATTACTTTTCAATGTGTTTAATTTGATCCTCACAGTAATCCAAGCAAGTAGGTGTTCTCTTTAAGGGACTAACCATTGTACTGATGACAAATTCAAGATAGAGAGTTCAAGTAACTTATTGTAATACAGGTATAAAAATGAATCTGTAACTCAACCTGAGTTAAGAACTTCATTTTGAATTTGAGTTTTATATCTCAAAGTTGAATTCAGAACTAAAATTCATTTCTTATATCTCAAAATACACATTTTAATAAGTACCATGGCATTGTGCTATTCTGTTGACACCACTCTTAAGGAGACTTTGTCTGGGAGTTCAATGGATTATATACAAGATTGCTATTTTAATTTAAACTTAAAATTCAAAAGGAAAGATACTTGTATTATCGGTCACACAATTGCCAAGAACATAAATCATTTGATTAGACTTAGATATGCATAACCTGGGTGACAAAGGCCTCAGTTTTATATAAGAAGATGCCTTAAAGAACTGTTTAAAAATAATTTGGAAAATAAAGAGAACAATATCTTTAACATCATTTCCACTCTAATGTGTATATTAATACTTCTTTTCAGGGCATGGTGCCCATCCACATCACGCTTCAGTATAACTTACTTAACTATAAGTTTTACTGAGAGTTCAGATGCAGAGCAACTCAATCAAAATGTTGGTGCTTCACTGAAAATAAATATAGAACATCATCTCTCTGTCAGCTGGAAGCCATTCTGGTCATTTATATATCTTAAGCTACTAGCTGTTTGGGCAAACCTGATTTATGTATTTTCTCACTCTCCTTCAGTTGGTAAAGAATAAGTTTTTCTCACATGCTGTGTTTAGTTAGACAGATACTCTTCTTAAAATATCAAGAAATAAATTATTTGAATCATTGATTTAAGAAACCAAAACTGATCGTAGTGTCGTCTTATGGTAAGTTACACAGTAGAAAGCAATAGCTAAAAATGGCTGCTTTATGCAGCCAATTTTGCGAACAGCTAATTATTCAAAACATTCTGTCTATTTATATTTGGTATTTTTTCTTATATATGTATTTACAATGGAAAATAAATATAGAAAATCAGTTCAAAAAGGCAGACTGAATATACGTGCTTGTTGCTTCCCTTGCTAGTGACTCTCTTAAATATACAGGGTATGAATTCTTTAAGAATATTGTATAAAGAGAAGTAGAGATATCAAAGACAATTAGATTTCAATGAAATTGTGCAAGAAAAGAGATAAAAAGAGTGTTAATGATAGAAAATATGGGCGAGAAAACTGCAACCTTTCAAGAGAGGGAACCAGAAACATTCTTGTGTTGACTGAGTGAGTTCCTCTGCCTGTTGAAATTCCAGCAGTGGGTGAATACAAAGGGATTAATTAAAGACCTGTATAGAGGATAGCCTACTTCCTATTCCTCTCACATATCCCTGGGCCTCGGAGCAAAGGAACCTGATGATTACCCTAAGGAAAAAGATAAACAGAAAAGAACGTTCTCTGAAACATTCCAAAAGCATCTTGGGAAAAAGAGAGAAGTTACTGTGAGTGTTGGCAGAGCAATTAACGCCCTCTCACTTTAGCTCTTCACACCCCCACTGCTCTCCCACACTCACAACACAGCCAGCCACACTGTTTCACTCTAGGGGCTGTTACACACACAACCCCCATTTTCCCGTTTCCTGACTATTTTTCAAAATGATTTTTACTTTAATGGAATATTTTATATGTACAAAATAATAAATACAATGCAGATAAATAACGAATGACAAATAATAACTTAAGCTAAAAACTTGCAGTTACATAGATAGACCGTGACTGTGTGCTTTTTCTCACATCCTATTCCTTTTTACCCTAAGAGTAATTACAATTCTGAATTTGACTTGTTATATATCAGTTTTGCAATTGTTTTGCTACCTTAATAGTAAAACCAAGGTATCAGGGATTCTTCTTAACTTTATGTCGTTGACATCAAACTGCACATTTCTTTTGTTACCACCTTTTTCACCCATACATTTTATGTTTTTGAGATTCATCCATACTGCTGCATGGTTCTATAATAATTTCTTTAATATGTTATAGAATACCATTGCATGAATATGCTGTCAAGTTGTCACGTATCACAGACATTTGTATCATTTGAGGTTTTTACTGCAATACTGCTAGTGAATGATTTTGTATGTGTCTCTTGGTGTATTTGTGCAAGTACAAGATAAATGAAATTACTGGCTCTTGTGAAATGAGTACTGTCGACTCTAACTTATACTGTCAAAAATATGCTGATGAATGCTTCATTCATTTATTCAAGTGTTAAATTAATATTTATGAAGCATAAATTATGTGTTAGGCATTATTCTAGGACCTAGGAATAAATCAGTGATAAAAACAAAAGAATTCTTTCTCTTATTGGTACTTATATTCTATTGACCAATAGTACAATATAAATGTTTCTATTATGGAATTTTCTGTTTTTACTTTTTACCAATATGATTTGTATAAAATAGTTCTATATTGTGTTTTTTAAATTATTTTAAAAATGGCTTTATTTAGTAATAAGTAACATGCATTAAACTATATATTTTTAAGGATGCATGCTAAGTTGCTTCAATCATGTCCTACTCTTTGTGACCCTACGGACTGTTGCCCTCTAGACTCCTCTATCCATGGGATTCTCCAGGCAAGAATACTGGAGTGGGTTGCTGTGTCCTACTCCATGGGATCTTCCCAACCCAGGGATTGAATCCACATCTCTTATGTCTCCTTTATTGGCAGGCAGGTTCTTTACCACTAGTGCCACCCGGGAAACCCATATTTTTAAGGGTACAATTTGATATTTTGACATAAATATATATTCATGATACTATTACCACATACAAGATAATGAACATATTCATCACCCCCCCCCGCCAAATTTTTATCATGATCCTTGGTAATCCCTAAAAGCCATCTCTTATTTCCCTTAATTTTACATACAACTATTGATAAGCTTCACTAAACCTTCTTGTAAATATCCTGATATCTTATGTAGTGGAATCATAGAACATGTACTCTTTTCTCTTTGCATACTTTCACTTGGCTTGATTATTTGAAAATGTATACATGCTGTAACATGCTTGAATAGCTTATTCCTTTATATTGCTGAATAGTGTGCCATTGTATGAATATAACTCTTTGTTTATCCTTTCATTTGTTAATGGACATTTGAGTTACCAGATTTTGTCTATTACCAGGAAAGCATCTATTAACATTTGTGCATGGATCTTTAAATTGACATGTGCTTTTATTTCTCTTAGTAAATACATAAGATGCCTGGATAATGTGGTATGTTTATGGTTAATTTTTAAAAAACTGTGAAACTGTTTTCCAAAATGATTGCTCCATTTTCTATTTCTTTCTGTACTGTATGAAATTTCCAGTTCTCCATATTCTCAGAAACAGTTGGTGTGGTCAGATATTAAACATTTTACACATTTTACTAAGTATGTAGTTCTGTCTCATTACAGTTTTATTTTTAAATTGTGTTTCTCTCATGACTAATAAGGTCAAGAGGCTTTTCATAAACTTGTTATTGTTATTGAGTCACTCAGTTGTGTTTGACTCTTTGCGATCCCATGGACTGTAGCCCATCAGGCTCCTGTGTCCATGAAATTCTCCAGGCAAGAATACTGGAGTTGGTTGCCATTTCCTTCTCTAGGGAATCTTCCTGATCCAGGGATCAAACTGGTGTATCCTGCCTTGGCAGGTGGATTCTTTATTGCTGAGCCACCGGGGAAGTTTGTAATTACAAATATTCTTTGGTGTAGTGTCCAGACCTTTCTCCAAATCTTTAATTGAGGTGGCTATTATTTTATCGTTGAGTTTTGAGTATTCTTTATGTATTCTAGGTACATTTTAAAATCACATAGAAGTTTTAAAACATTTTTTTCTGCTTATTAGCTTATTCAGAAGCTAATAACAGAGCAGATATTTTAGTTTCAATAATATTTAATTTGTAATTTTGTTAAGAACCATGCTTTTTGTATTGCCTTTAAGAAATTTTTGACTTATATTTTCTCCTATTTTTTCTTTTAGAGGCTGTATCATTTTATCCTTAAGTTTGAACCATTTTGAGTTTATTTTTCAGTATGATATGTGGTGTGAATTACAGATCTTACCTTTCTCTCTATATACACGTGTGTCTGTGTGTATGTATATGTGTATAGATATGCATTTATTCCAGCATCATTTATTTAAAAGACTTTATTATTTTTTCACTGAAATACCTTTGTCAAAAATCAATTATCTGTGTAGGTATGGGTCTATTTCTAGTCATTCTTTTCTATTCTGTTGGTCTTTCTTTGTTCATATACCATGCCATCTGGATTACTGAAACTTTAAAATAAATTTTGAAAACAGATAGTCATTCAACTTTGTGTTTTTCAAATATTTTTGTCAGTTTTATGTCCTTTGTATTTCCCTATGAATTTTAGAACTGTCTTGTAATTATTTTTACAAAGCAGACTGCTGTGAATTTGATTAAGGTGCATTGTACATATAAGATACATTTGGGGATAAATGAAATCTTAATATTATTGAATTAGATTCATGAGTGATATATAGCTTTGCATTTACTTATGTCTTTAAATCTCTCATCAAAATTTTATAAGTACCATTGTATAGTTTTTTTTCATGTCACTTGCCATATATATTTCTAAGTATTTCATATTTTGATGGGAATGTAAATGTTGTTTTTGCTAATATTCAGTGCATACTTATTCAGTACTAGTACCTAGATATATGATGGATGTTTCCTTATTGACATTTTATCCAACAACCTTGTTATATGTAGTTACTGGTTCTGGTAGTTCTTTTTTGAAGATTGCATTGGATTTTTATACCTAGACAAAATTCTCCTTTGGGAATAAAGGCGGTTTTGATTCTTCCTTTCCAGTTTGGATGCCTTTTTTCTTTTTCTTACCTGGTTGTGCTAGCAAGTTGTACAGTGTTGCATAAAAGCAGAGAGAATAGGCATTACTTACTTGCTCATGATTTTAGGATGAAAGAATTCAGTTTTTTACTGTTAGGTATGATTTTTAGCTCTAGGATTTTCCTAGATGCCCTTTATAAGACTGAGGAAATTTTCTTCTGTTCCCACTTTTTAAAAATCAGGATTGGAAATTGAATTCTGTAGAATACCTTCTTTTTGTCTATTGAAATGATTAAAAGGGTTTTATTTTAGTTTGTTTAGAGAAAGAACTACATTTATTAATTTTCAAATATTGAACCAATCTTATATACCTGGGATAAACTCCAGTTAGGATATATTTATTATTTAATTCCATGTGTTGCTGCTAAGTCGCTTCAGTCATGTCTGACTCTGTGTGACCCCGTAGACGGCAGCCTACCAGGTTCCTCTGTCCTTGGGATTCTCCAGGCAAGAACGCTGGAGTGGGTTGCCATTTCCTTCTCCAATGCATGAAAGTGAAAAGATACCTGTGGCGGACTCATTTTGATGTTTGGCAAAACTAATACAATATTGTAAAGTTTAAAAATAAAATAAAATTAAAAAAAGAAAAAAAAAGTGAAAGTGAAGTCACTCAGTTGTGTCTGACTCTTTGCAACCCTATGGACTGCAGCCTACCAGGCTTCTCCGTCCATGGGAGTTTCCAGGCAAGAGTACTGGAGTGGGTTGCCATTGTCTTTTCCGAATTCTATCTGTTAAAATTACATGTATAACTTTTGCATCAGTGTTCATGAGGTTTATTATATTACTCTGTAATTTTCTTTTAATGTATTTGGTTTTGATTACTGACCTCAAAGAATGAATTGTGAAATATTCCCTCCTGTTCAGTTTTCTGGAAGTGTATGTATAGATTTGGTATATTTTCTTTCTTAAAAATTTGGCAGAATTTATCAGTGTAGCCCCCTGAGCCTAGTGTTTTCCTTATGTAAAGGTTTTTGACCATAAGTTCAATTTATTTAATAGTCACAGGGCTATCCATGTTATCAGTTTCATCCTGAGTTACTGTGACGGAGATAATTTTATAATATTCAACCCAAGATTTCCACACTAATACCTGTGACTGTTAATATGATGAGGTATCAAGACCATAATTATGCCATGCATGTGTGTGTATGCTCAGTTGCTTTAGTCGTGTCCAACTTTTGGTGACACCATGGACTGTTGCCCACCAGGCTTCTCTGTCGATGGGATTCTCCAGGCAAGAATATTAGAGTGGGATGCCATTTCCTACTCCAGGGGATCTTCCCGATCCAGGGATCAAATATGTGTATCCTGCATCTCCTGCATTGCAGATAGATTCTTTTAGCCACTGAGCTACCTGAGGAGCCCAAATTATGCTATGCTACATGGCAAAAGATTTTACAATTGTAAATTCACTTAATTAAAGTTACTGAATACTTTGAGTTAACTGAAAGAGGACATGGATCTACACTAAACACATCATCATTTTAAAGGCAGAGTGTTTTCTCCAACTGGGAGTAGAAAGGGAAATCAGAGAGATTAAAGCATAAATAGGATTCAAAGTGTGTTGCTGGATCACAGATGCCAGAGGGGGAATGCCCAGGATTGAGAAAACAGCTTCAAGGAGCTAAGAGCTATTCCTGACTGCAGCCAGAAAAGAATGGAGAACCTCATTCTTAAACCTACAAGAAATATATTGTGCTAACAGTAGGAATGAACTTCAAAGTACATTCTTCCCCGGAACTTCCATGTGAGAGCTCTACCTGGCAGCCCACTCCAGTATTCTTGCCTGGAGAAACTTCCATGGACAGAGGAGCCTGGTGGGCTACAATCTGTAGGATCACAAAGGGTCAGCAACTAAAACTCACTCACTCGAGCAAATACCTTGAATTTGGCCTTTTGAGTACCTAATCAGAGGACCAGCTAAGTCTGTTTAGATTTCTGATTTCTAATAAATGGTAAGCTAAATTTGGGGTAATTTGTATTGCAACAATAGAAAACCGAGTGCTTTGGAAGTTTGTGTCTTTTCAAGAAATTTGTTGTTAAATGTAGTAGCATAAACTTCATAATATTCTCTGATTATCATTTTATATGTATAGAAATAGTAG
Organism: Bos indicus; assembly: GCF_029378745.1. Lineage (NCBI taxonomy): Eukaryota > Metazoa > Chordata > Mammalia > Artiodactyla > Bovidae > Bos > Bos indicus. The sequence continues at coordinate 41,655,250 of NC_091762.1, read as the reverse complement.
TTTTTCAATCCTGATACTGTAATTGTGTCTCCTCTCATTTTTCCTGGTCTGGTTAGAGGTGGCAGACAGCCCATTGATCTACAACACACCTTTGTGTTATTTTCTCCCATTGAATGTGGGCTGGGCTTAATGACTTCTGTTAATAATGAACAGAGTGTAGCAAATGTGATAAGGCATCAAGTCTAAGATTAGGTTACAAAATTATTCTGGCTTCTGTCCTGGCTCTCTCTTTCTTCCCACTTCTTTGTTTCTTTCTCTTCTTTTCTACCACCTTTTCTCCTGCTCTCTCTCTTTATCAAGCCTTGGGAGAAACAAGATGCTCTATTTGGATAGTTCTATTGTGGGACGTCATTATGGCAAGGGACTGATGTCTTTGACCTACAGCCAGTGAGGATGTGAGGCTTGTCAACAGCAACATGAGAAACTTAAAAGCACATTTTTGCACACAAGTCAAACCCTGAGAAGACTGCAGCATTAGCCGATACCTAGACTGTAGCTTTGTGAGAAACCCTGAGTTAGAAGACCATTGTTAAACTATGCCTGGATTCCTGACCCACAGAAACTAGGAGATAAAAATGTTTCTTGTTTCAAGACATTAAGTTGTGGAGAAATCCATATATATATATATATATATATATATATATATATATCCACATGTATATATATAAAACTAATACAGATTTTTGTACTGGAAGTAGTGTGATGCTTTATCAAATATCTACATGTGTAGGATAGCTTAGGAAGCTGATAGTGTGTAAAGGTGGGGAAGAATTTTTAGCACAGTGTTAGACAAATCCTAAACTGTTTTTACTAAACAACTTAGTAAAAATATAGAGGTTGAGAGCCTTTCCAGTAAGCACTTAAAAGGAAATGAGAAACATATTCTTAGAAATTGGAGGTAGGGACATACTTGTTATGGAATGGCAGAAGCTTTAAACAGTATCTACTTAATGAGCATGAATGGTAGAAAATGTGAGTAATGAGTTGGGTGATACTGCTAAGGATGTTTGTAAGCAAAGAATTGAGGGTGGGTGTCGATGTCCACAAGACCACTCAGGCTTGATGATTCACTAAAAGGGCTCACACAACTCAGAAAAAGTTTTTATACTCATAGTTACAATTTATTACATCTAAAGGATTCAGATTAAAATCAGAAAGAAAAGCAAGGATCCAGGAGAAACCATTCACTAGCTTCCATGTGTTCCCTTTCCCAATGGTGTGGCACCTTAGAGTTTAAGAATAACATTTCAGGAAGTATATCTACCCTTGAATCTGATTTATATGGTTAGACTTTGAGTGAAAGTCTCTCAGTCGTGTCCGACTCTTTGCAACCCCATGGACCATACAGTCCATGGAATTCTCCAGGCCAGAATACTGGAGTGGGTAGCCTTTCCCTTCTCCCGGGGATCTTCCCAACCCAGGGATCGAACCCATGTTTCCTGTACTGCAGGCAGATTCTTTACCAGCTGAGCCACAGGGAGGCCCAAAAGTAATGGAGTGGGTATCATATCCCTTCTCCAGCAGATCTTCCCGACCCAGGAATCAAACAGGGATCTCCTGCATTGCAGGCAGATTCTTTACCAACTGAGCTATCAGGGAAGAGCCCAAACTGATGACTTTGAACTGATGCTATTATAGGATGAGATTTGGGGATTTATGGAAAGTGAATGTATTTTGTTTGAGGAAGGGATTGAATCATTAAAGGAGAAAGAAAAAACTGTCTTAGTCTATGAAATGGGTCCTAATGATCTTGGTGATGTTCACAACCTTGTGTGATCCCCTTCTCACTCCTATGGGCTGGGTCTAGAAACTTGCTTCTAATTAATAGAAAATGGTACAAGTGATGGGGTATTGCTCTAGAAACCAAATTCCAAATATACTCTGGCTTTCTTCTTGCTCTTTTGCTTTAATGTTCTCTCTTTCTGTCTCAGAACCCTGGTGGGAGAAACAAGACTGTGATAAATATAATTCAGAAGTGCTAGGTGCTAAGTTAGCATAAACGAGGGCTACCAATTCCATAATACAGAGTTTCTCAAACTCAACACTATTGACATTTGAGGCCAGTTAATTCTTTATAATCTGGAGCTTTTCCATGCATTGTAGGATATTTAGCAGCACCCCTGGTCTTTAACTCCTAAATGCAAGTAGTAGCTAGTAGCTTTCCAATAGTGACAGTCAAATATGGCTTCAGATTGTGCCACAATTCCCCTAGAGGAAAAAACACTCTTGGTTGAAAGCCAGATGTTCTGTCAGGTGAGTAGAGTTATTTAATACATTAGGAATTGTAATTTACTTAAAGAGACTGCAGGCCTATGAAAGTGAGTGCATCTCATGACATTGGGCAGGCTTTAGCAATATCAGGATCACTTCTAGAATCTTATGATTTCCACACATTCAAATTTTTAGGAGCATTATATTTTGTTTTCTCTGTGTGTGCTTTAGGGTAGACTTGAGAATCATTATATAATTGAATCCTGTTACTATCACATAAAGTGAGCAAGTGTTAAAATAAAAAGAATATTACCTACCTCATATAATATATACTATTGCTTTCTCTCTATGAAACCACTTTTTTACAACTCAGCATTCTGAAAATTAAGTACTATTATAAACCTTTTTGCTCATGCCTATTAAATTTACCATTGATGCTAAAATTACAATGATTACTTATTGATGATATCTAGCATAATTGCAGTGAACAGTTTTGCCTTGGGCAAATTAAGCTGGAAACCCTAGTTACAGTTTAAGTTAAGACTCACAAATGACATTAGAAATAGATATGAAATGACAAAGACCAAGAAAGAAGAAACCCATTGACAAACAGAATAGCAAAGGGCATGTTATAATATAGACTTAGTCAAAATAACAAGTCATTCTGTACTTGAATTCATCCTCCATTAATACTGATTAGTTTTGAAATGTAGTCTTTGAATAATGGCAAGTAGAATATTATATGACTAGCCATATAGACATTTATTTTTAATCAAGAGAATAAGTGAGCTATTGAACTAATTAAGGGCATCTAAGGGTGTTAAATTGTGTCTCTCTGATTTCTCTTGGAAGTATACTAGCATTTAATGACAAACTAATTGATATAATCTATAGCTTGAACTTGTGATTGAACAACAAAGTTGACATTTTCCTCTTGACACAGAGATGCTTATTTATAAGTAGAGATTTTCTACAAAAATTTTCAGACATTTAAAAATTTAATCTTATATGATAATTAAACATTACTTTTTATCAGTGGAAAAAAACAGTGAATGTAGAAAAGTGTAGAAAAGCTAGTGATCATATAAAGACAGAAAAAACCTTACATTCCATTAAAAAACTACAACCTTTAACATTTGGGTGCAATTTATAATACTTGCCTCTAAGTATTTTTTCACATCACACATATTTAGGTATTATAATTTTATACAAGTCGTAGTAAGAGCTAATATTTATGACGGATTTCTGTGTGAGGTATGCTATAGTCCCTTTACATGCAATATTTCATTCGTTGCTCACAATGGCCCAATGAGGTAAATCATATGATTGTCCTTACTTTCTGGGCTTCCCTGATGGCTCAGACAGTAAAGAACCTGCCTGCAATGGAAGAGAAATTGGTTCAGTCCCTGGGTCGGGAAGATCTCATTGAGAAGGGAATGGCTATCCATCCAGTATTCCTGCCTGTAGACCCCCATGGACAGAGGAGCCTGGCAGGTAATAGTCCATGGGGTTGCAAAAGAGTTGGATGCAACTAAACAGCTAACACATTCACTTTCATCATTTTACAGATAAGGAACCAGAGATATGGAGAAGTTAAGTAACTCACCCGCACAACATCATCAAGCTAACTAGTAGTTAACTGAGATTAGGTTTCCACTCCACAGCCTAAGTGTGGAGGTGCCATGTACATTATATCATGTTACCTGTATGGAAATAACTTCTAAAATCTTTTTAAAATGTTTTTTCATGTTTTTGGTAAATGTATTACTGGAAACCAGTCCATCCTAAAGGAAATCAGTCCTGAATATACATTGGAAGGACTGATGCTGAGGCTGAAACTCCAATACTTTGGTCACCTGATGCAAAGAACTGACTCACTGGAAAAGACCCTGATGCTGGGAAAGATTGAAGGTAGGAGGAGAGGGGGATGACAGAGAATTAGACAGTTGGATGGCATCACCAACTCAATGGATGTGAGTTTGCCTAAGCTTCTGGAGTTGGTGATGTAGGGAAGCCTGGCATGCTGCAGTCCATGGAGTAGCAAAGAGTTGGACACAACTAAGCGACTGAAATGAACTGAACTGATTACTAGAAATATACAACTTACCTCATAGTAACTCTTTTATTGACTATTTAGTCTATTTTTAATTTGTCACTAGTACAAATAATATTTCAACAAAATATTGGGCAGAAACATTTTTAGCATATCTTATGGTATTTTAGAATAAACGACTATGGTACATTTAATATGTCAAAGATATAAACATGTTCAGAGACTTAAAAAACATATTGCTTTGCAAACACATATTTTATTGATTTAGGCTCCCACCAGCAAAATGAGGGACTGCCTATTTTTTAGCAGTTGTAGCACTTTAGTGTGATTTGACTAAACTAGAGACTCAATGACAGAGAAGGCAATGGCAACCCACTCCAGTACTCTTGCCTGGAAAATCCCATGGATGGAGGAGCCTGCTAGGCTGCAGTCCATGGGGTCGCTAAGAGTTGGACACGACTGAGCAACTTCACTTTGACTTTTCACTTTCAAGCATTGGAGAAGGAAATGACAACCCACTCCAGTACTCTTGCTGGGAGAATCCCAAGGTCAGCGGAGCCTGGTGGGCTGCTGTCTATAGGATTGCACAGAGTTGGACACGACTGAAGTGACTTAGCAGCAGCAGCAGAGATTCAATATAATAGCAAATTTGGAAAACTCAGCAGTGGCCACAGGACTGGAAAAGGTCAGTTTTCATTCCAATCCCAAAGAAAGGCAATGCCAAAGAATGCTCAAACTACCGCACAATTGCACTCATCTCACACACTAGTAAAGTAATGCTCAAAATTCTCCAAGCCAGGCTTCAGCAATATGTGAACCGTGAACTTCCAGATATTCAAGCTGGCTTTAGAAAAGGCAGAGGGACCAGAGATCAAACTGCCAACATCCACTGGATGATCGAAAAAGTAAGAGAATATCAGAAAAACATCTATTTCTGCTTTATTGACTATGCCAAAGCCTTTGACTGTGTGGATCACAATAAACTGTGGAAAATTCTGAAAGAGATGGGAATAACAGACCACCTGACCTGCCTCTTAAAAACCTGTATGCAGGTCAGGAAGCAACAGTTAGAACTGGACATGGAACAACAGACTGGTTCCAAATAGGAAAAGGAGTATGTCAAGGCTGTATATTGTCACCCTGCTTATTTAACTTATATTCAGATACATCATGAGAAACACTGGGCTGGATGAAGCACAAGCTGGAATCAAGATTGCCAGGAGAAATATCAATAACCTGAGATATGCAGATGATACCATCCTTATGGCAGAAAGTGAAGAAGAACTAAAGGGCCTCTTGATGAAAGTGAAAGAGGAGAATGAAAAAGTTGGAAAAGCTCAACATTCAGAAAACAAAGATCACGGTATCTGGTCCCATCACAAATAGTTGGGGAAACAGTGGAAACAGTGGCTGACTTTATTTTTCTGGGCTCCAAAATCATAGCAGATGGTGATTGCAGCCATGAAATTAAAAGAGGCTTATTCCTTGGAAGGAAAGTTATGACCAACCTAGATAGCATATTACAAAGCAGAGACATTACTTTGCCAATAAAGGTCTGTCTAGTTAAGGCTATGGTTTTTCCAGTAGCCATGTATGGATGTGAGAGTTGGACTATAAAGAATGCTGAGCACCGAACCAGTCCATCCTAAAGGAGATCAGTCCTGAATGTTCATTGAAAGGACAGATGTTGAAGCTGAAACTCCAATACTTTGGCCACCTGATGCGAAGAACTGACTCATTTGAAAAGACCCTGATGCTGGGAAAGATTGAGGGCAGGAGGAGAAGGGGACAACAGAGGATGAGATGGTTGGATGGCACCACCCACTTGATGGACATGGGTTTGGGTGGACTCCGAGAGTTGGTGATGGACAGGGAAGCCTGGTGTGCTGCAGTTCATGGGGTCGCAAAGAGCCGGACATGACTGAGCAACTCAACTGAACTGAGAGATCTTTCTGTTTCTGCTTTGTGGTGAGAGGGCATGATTTTTCTTTTTCTTTTCCTTGTTTCATCAACTTCAAATTGCCTACAAAAAGTTTAGAAAAGAAAGGACCTACAAACACTCAATTAAGAGTTCTTTCTATTTAAGGGAGTGCCAAGTAAATGAAAAAACTTTAATAAACTCTGATTTTAGAAAATAAATGTTCATGTTAATTTTATTGATCCCACAACTTTCATTACTCTTTGATATATAGTGTGTGATTAGCAAGGACAATTAGCAATTAGTGATGAAGAGTTATGTTGCTTTATGATGTTGTTCTTGACACACACATCTTCATGGAAATGGTGACTAAAGGTGCAGAAAGTAGTAATATTGAAAGGATTATGAGACAATCACAATGGGTAACTTTTGTGTTTCTTTGGAGGATAAAAATTGCTTGTCTCTAATAAACCAGGTTTGATCTTCTACAGATCCCAGACTGTTAGCTTCTGAAGACTGAATGGTTGGTTGCATCCCCCTGATGCATGGGGAACCTGTGGTTGTATTAAGAATGTTTGAAGTGAAGTGAAGTCGCTCAGTTGTGTCCGACTCTTTGCGACCCCATAGACTGTAGCCTACCAGGCTCCTCTGTCCACGGGATTTTCTAGGCAATAGTTCTGGAGTGGATTGCCATTTCCTTCTCCAGGGGATCTTCCCAACCCAGGGCTCAAACCCATATCTCCCACATTGTAGACAGACGCTTTACCGTCTGAGCCACCAATTAAATTTTTAGTGTGCTTACTTATTTATTTTCCTATTCTCTTCAAAATCATTTCTGCTGAAAATTACCATCTTTTACTAAAAATAGCAAAATACAAATATATGAAATTTAAATTTTCTGACAATCTCTCCTGGTTGTTCCTTTTTTAGTATGTCAGTTCACCATTGTGTACACTTGATCAAACAGGAAACATCTATCTTTTACAACTTTTTAAGTTACTTAAATTTTAGCCTAAATGTGACTATTTCTACCTGCCAAAACAATAATGTGTTTTGAACTACCTACACTGGTATGTTTTGACTATTAGTACTGGTATGTACATTAATTTATCTGGGGTCAAACTGCATTAATTCAGGAAACCCAGAATGTGACTTTTTTTTAGCATATAAGCATTCAGAAAATTTAATAGGCATTAATATTCAACAAAATACCTTTCTCTACTTGAAAAGTAATATATTTGAGAAGTCTGTTTAATATACCAGGTACCATAAGGTATACAGAAGGTTTTTGTCCTTAAGATTGTATTTATTTTAAAGAATACAGTCGTTATATTTAGAAATACCATTGTTTCAGTTCAGTTCAGTCGCTCAGTCGTGTCCTACTCTTTGCGACCCCATGAATTGCAGCATGCCAGGCCTCCTTGTCCATCACCATCTCCCGGAGTTCACTCAGACTCAAGTCCATCGAGTCCATGATGCCATCAAACCATCTCTCCTCTGTCGTCCCCTTTTCCTCCTGCCCTCAATCCCTCCCAGCATCAGGGTCTTTTCCAATGAGTCAACTCTTTACATGAGGTGGCCAAAGTACTGGAGTTTCAGCTTTACCATCATTCCTTCTAAAGAACACCCAGGACTGATCACCTTTAGAATGGACTGGTTGGATCTCCTTGCAGTCCATGGGACTCTCGAGTCTTCTCCAACACCACAGTTCAAAAGCATCAATTCTTCGGCGCTCAGCCTTCTTCACAGTCCAACTCTCACATCCATACGTGACTACTGGAAAAACCATAGCCTTGACTAGATGGACCTTTGTTGGCAAAGTAATGTCTCTGCTTTGTAATATGCTATCTAGGTTGGTCATAACTTTCCTTCCAAGGTGTAAGTGTCTTTTAATTTCATGGCTACAGTCACCATCTGCAGTGATTTTGGAGCCCCCCAAAATAAATTCTGACACTGTTTTCACTGTTTCCCCATCTATTGGCCATGAAGTGAGGGGACTAGATGCCATGATCTCGTTTTCTGAATGTTGAGCTTTAAGCCAACTTTTTCACTCTCCTCTTTCACTTTTGTCAAGAGGACCTTTAGTTCTTCTTCACTTTCTGCCATAAGGGTGGTGTCATCTGCATATCTGAGGTTATTGATATTTCTCCTGGCAATCTTGATTCCAGCTTGTGCTTCTTCCAGTCCAGCGTTTCTCATGATGTACTCTGCATAAAAGTTAAATAAGCAGGGTGACAATATACAGCCTTGACATACTCCTTTTCCTATTTGGAACCAGTCTGTTGTTCCATGTCCAGTTCTAACTGTTGCTTCCTGACCTGCATACAGGTTTTTAAGAGACAGGTCAGGTGGTCTGTTATTCCCATCTCTTTCAGAATTTTCCATAGTTTATTGTGATCCACACAGTCAAAGGCTTTGGCATAGTCAATAAAGCAGAAATAGATACTTTTCTGGAACTCTCTGGCTTTTTTGATGATCCAGTGGATGTTGGCAATTTGATCTCTGGTTCCTCTGCATTTTCTAAAACCAGCTTGAATATTTTACAGTAATTTAATTAAACTAACTAGTTAATATTCCATAAATTTATTGAATTCAAGGTAATCAGTGGACAGAAAAGTATTTATAGCACTCCATTTCCTATATAGATTTAAAGGGATACCTCATGGTGTGTGTTTAAGAGAATAACTGCTGGCTTATTGTGTATTTGCCTAAAAACCAAATAGAATATACTATGCATGCTAATTCACGTCAGTTGTGTCTGACTCTGTGCGACCCCATAGATGGCAGCCCACCAGGCTCCCCTGTCCCTAGGATTCTCCAGTCAAGAACACTGGAGTGGTTGCCATTTCCTTCTCCAATGCATGAAAGTGAAAAGTGAAAGTGAAGTCTCTCAGTCGTGACCCCATGGACTGCAGCCCACCAGGCTCCTCCATCCACAGGATTTTCCAGGCAAGAGTACTGGAGTGGGGTGCCAGACATAAAAATATAAAAAATTCTCCCAAATAATCTGTGCCTTATGAACTTAATTCATCATTATAAAATAGGACTCTTGGCAAAACGTCCTGATCAGGAATCCTCGTGGAGCTATTGATTTCACTTTTTCTCTGCCCATGAAGAGTTCTTTTTTTGATGAATGAAAAATTGAATAAGCAGTGCACACCAATACACTACTATATCTAGAAAAAAATGCAAGCTACTTAGACTTATTTGAAATTTAGGTAAAATAATATGTCAGTGTAATATTTCTGGCAGATTAACTATAAAGTGACTTTTTATTACTATCTACATATTTTATATGTTTATATAGCATATATATAACATAATAAAATATTATATATCTAACATAATGTACTTATATTTGTATTGTATCAAAATTATTAGGCATATCAGAAGAAGAAATAAGGAAATATATAATTTATAATTGTTTCAAATAGAATAAAATGGAAGAAAACATAAATAAATTGATAGTTCTTGTTCACAGATTTTATAGAACCCCTCAAATCCCTCAAATTGTCAAAACAATCTTGAAAAAGAACAAAACTGAAGCCATCATGCTCCCTGATTTCAAACTAATTACAAAGTTATAGTAATTAAAACAATATTAAATATTAAAAATAGACACATAGTGGAATAGAACAGAGCCCAGAAATAAACTCATACATATATGTTCAATTATATGTGACAAAAGAAACAGTAATAAACAATCAAGAAATGACAGTCTGTTCAATAAATGGTGTTTGGGAAAATCAGAGAGCCACGTGCAAAAGAATAAAACTTGACCACTGTCTTGCGTGATGCGTAACAATAACTAAAATGGACTAAAGAACGTAACACATAAAACCATGAAAATTAGGGAAGTAAACAAAGGCAATCTCCTTGACATAGATCTTGCTGATGATTTCTTGAATCTGACATTAAAGCAAAAGTATCAAAGCCAAAAATAAATAAGTGGAACTACCTTATACTAAAAATCTTTTGAACAGCAAAAGAAATCATCAACAAAATGAAAAGATAGCCTACTGAATGGGAGAAAATATTTTCAAACCATGTAACTGTTAAGGGGCTAATACCCAAATATATAAAGAACTCATACAAATCAATGGCAAAAAGAGAAAAAGACAGACAATCTGAAGATTGAATAGACAGAAGATCTAAATTGAGTAGGCAGAAGATCTGAACGGACATTTTCAAAAGATATCCAGTTTGCCAACAGGCACTTGAGAAGATACTCAACATCATTAATCATCAGGGAATTGCAAATCAAAACCACAGTGAGATATTACTTCAAACATGTCATAGGGGCTAGTATCAAAAAGGCAGGAAATAACAAGTGTTGATGAAGATATGGTGAAAAGGAATTTCTTTTGGTTTTTGCACTGTTGGCGGGGAGGTAAATGGGTGCAGCCAGTGTGGAAAACATTATGGAAGTCTCTCAAAAATTAAAAATAGAACTACTATATGAACCAAAAATTCCATTTCTGTGTGTTTGTCCAAAGAAAATAAAAATACTCAAAAAGATATATGCACCTGCATGTTTGATACAGCATTATTTATAATGGCTAAGATATGGAAAAAACCTAAGTGTCTGTTGATGGAAGAGCAGATAAAAAGTTGTAGTATTTATAAAATGGAATATTATTTAGCCATAAAAATAGTGAAATTTTGCCATTTGTGACAAACATGAATGGACTTTGAGAACATTATGCTAAGTGAAGCGAGTTAGATAAGTCGGATGGGAAAAGAAATATCTTATGATTCATATATGTGGAGTCTAAAAGAAAAATAGAAAAAAATATATCAAGTTTAAAGATACAGAGAATGAATTGAAGGTTATCAGAGATGCAAGTGGAGGAGTGAGAAAAAAATGAGTGAAGGGATGAAAGGTAAAAAAGAAAACATAGCATTAAAAAGCAAAACACTAACACAAATTTTGTAAACCTCAAACAACCAAACGGATATTACTAAATCCATTCACAAAAAGTCCTTAATTTTATGTCTTTCTAACAAGTTTGATTAGCTGGTTTCCTAACCCATAATAAATTACTAGTTAAAAAACATTAGGTTTAAATCTTATGTTTTGATTTTATAGTAGCACCTTTGAATATGTGGTCCCCTGTCTTTATTGCTGTAATCTACTTTGATATTGAAGCATATTTAAATATGGTGGTGGTGTATCTCACTATGTATAGTGAGTACAATTTGTAGTATTCTAAATTTCTAATAGAACATTTAAAATTATAATAGAACATTTAAAATTCTAATAGAACATTTCTTAATGTTCTTTATTCACTAGATTTTATTTATATGTTTTGATGTTTGAGGTTTTGAAAGATAAATAGAGTTGTGGTTGGAATTTGACAGTGTATAAGGCTGTAATCTAGAGAATTTAACCAGAAACAAAAATACTAATAAATTATAAACTAGAATAGAAAGAGTATGGTCAGCACATTTTTTGGATTTGCTTTTGTTCACCATTCATTTTGGCAGACTCATAAGTGATATATGTAACCTCAAAACCTCAAAAACCACATACTCAAATTTAATTTGTAATGACAGTCAGTAGAAAAATTAAACTTATCCCAAGTTTAATTTCTTACCTCCAGAAAATCAGCACCTCTCCTATTTCCCCTTAGGACACTAATGAAATAGGGCACATAAGGTATTTTGTGAACTGGTAAACTTTAACATCTATCCGGTTATTTTCTTTTTTGAGTCACTTCCAAACATGTGTCTCTCTAGCTTCTTCTGTATACTGTAGTTTGTTTCAGGTGGTCTTATATTTGTTTCTGCAACAGGAATTTAAAGAAAGGAACTCAGGTTAATGAAGGGTAAGATCATGCCAAATCAATCATTCAGACATTCCACTAGTCATTTCATCATCAATTATTTAATTTAGAATACCCATATCACAAATCAGTTCAGTTCAGTTCAGTCGCTCAGTCGTGTCCGACTCTTTGGGACCCCATGAATCGCAGCACGCCAGGCCTCCCTGTCCATCACCAACTCCCGGAATTCATTCAGACTCACATCCATCGAGTCAGTAATGCCATCTAGCCATCTCACCCTCTGTTGTCCCCTTCTCCTCCTGCCTCCAATCCCTCCCAGCATCAGGGTCTTTTCCAATGAGTCAACTCTTCGCATGAGGTGGCCAAAGTACTGGAGCTTCAGCTTTAGCATCATTCCTTCCAAAGAAATCCCAGGGCTGATCTCCTTCAGAACGGACTGGTTGGATCTCCTTGCAGTCCAAGGGACTCTCAAGAGTCTTCTCTAACCCCACAGTTCAAAAGCATCAATTCTTTGGTGCTCAGCCTTCTTCACAGTCCAACTCTCACATCCATACATGACCACTGGAAAATAATTCTTAGTATAATTTTCTGTAAAACAACTGTGATAAGAAATAGCAGACAGTTAAAGCATATATGAATATGTTCCACATGGTCTAGAATGAGAAGAAACACATGAATAAAATGAGAGAAATGGAGGCAAATGGAAACTCTAAAGATGAACAACTAAAATACCTAAAATTAAAAATACACTGGATGGGGACTAATGCACATTAGGCATAGCAGAAAAAAGATTGATGCATTTGAAGACATAGCAATAGAAACTATTCGGACTAAAAAAGGCTGAAAGAAACCTGGCTATAAGTAAATCATGGGAAAATGTGAATCGAAAAGCAGAGAAAACCACTGTGATAAGCATTGGGCTCTTCCTACATGCCAGGTCCTGTGATCAGCATTTCACATAACATTTCATTTACCACTAGGAGGTGGGTACTGCATTTGTCCCTGTTTTTATGCGAGGAAGACAAGAAATCATAACAATGAATTTAAGCAAATTTTAATTATAAAACAAATTTTATTTATAAAACACTAAAATTTTCCAAGATGTTTATTTTCATGTTATAAATTCAAGCATCTTAAGTCTACTGAAGATCAAAATAGAACTGGATGATAAGCTGGATAATTATTATTAATTATAGACATTAACAGTTTTACTTAACCTTATATAATTAGCTGAACCAAGAACACAGATAAAATTTCTTACCTCATTTTTATTTGTTGTTTCATTTCTATGAATCCTTCTATGGTCACACCAGGTCAAACAGTTTTGGATAAGGTAAAGCTTTAAAGATGAAGTTGGAAAAACTAGATTTTAAAACACCAACCAGAATTCCACAAGTGGAAGAAGGTTTATAAGGCAGAGAGAACACTTGAGGAAAGGCCCAAGCAATGAAGCCCTCCAGATGTGTATAAGAAGCAACAGATAATATATGTTGACTGAAGCAGAGATTTCACAGAGGGACTTATTACAAGAAAGCCAGAAAAATATGTTCAAACTAAATCAATGAAAACTTCAGATGCCACAGGATTTAATATAGAAGCATGCGTGTGCTGTGTGCTCAATCCCTCGGTCATGTGTGATTCTTTGCAACCTCATAGACTGTACCCCGACCCTAACCCTGAAGGCTCCTCTGTCCGTGGGGTTCTCCAGCCAAGAATATTGAAGTGGGCTGCCATTTCCTCCTCCAGAGGATCTTCCCGACCCACGGATCAAACCCACATCTCTTATGTCACCTGCATTTCAGGTGGAATCTTCACCACCTATGTGGGTTTGGGAAACCCGTATAGAAGCATAGACATTTAAATATCAGCTATCTGAAGTCTGGCACTTAGCATATGAGGTCATCTCCACCCTTAATATCACCCCAACAATTATCCTTAACACAGAGAGATAACTGAGTTTAGTTAGGAAGATTTTTATATATGTCTGGTAGATCTGATGAGCGAATAAAAGGAAATGCGCTTTCTCTTTTAGAGTGTAAAAAGCCCAACTATTTTACCTGTAAACCAGAAAGAGTGGGGAACATGACCCAGGCGGGATAGACAAGCACGAAAGAGGAGCTTAAGAGATGTGAGGCCATTAATAACATCAAGGGAAGCTGTGTTAGCCTCAGCATTGATTAGAAGCTGCTGGAGGCCACCAGCAGAGGCTGTGCTTGCAGCACAGAAGAGACAGTGTTGTGAAGGGACAGACATAGAAGAGATGTGGCAAAAAATAGTCACCTACTGTTCATTCATTTTAAAATTCTCCATTGAACTATTAAGTCTGAAATATAGAAGTGGTATGGAGTATCGGTTTTTCTGTTTCATGAAAACATGACAGGAAATGGTCTCTTCCCTGGTTTCTATCCAAACTCCAAAAGAGAAAGTCATATTTAGGAAAGAATTTTTAGACCTATGAAATTTAATACTCTTGAAAAAATGAAAGTGTCAATTGCTCAGTTGTGTCCGACTCTTTGCGACCCTGATCCTGACCCCGTGGATGGTAGCCTGCCAGGGTCCTCTGTTCATGGAATTCTCCAAGCAAGAATATTGGAGTGAGTAGCCATTCCCTTCTCCAGGGGATCTTCCTGAGCCAGAGATTGAACCTGGGTCTCCCACATTGCAGTCAAATTCTTTACTGTCTGAGCCACTAGGGAAGCCCCTTTAAAATCTTAGACGTATGCAATTTAATCTCTGGTTCTTGCATCAGTATGACCATTGACAGGCTACATTACCAACCACATTAACTTGGTTCCAAAGCAAAATTTCTTTCATTATAGCTGTAATTTTATGCTCTTGGATATTCTTTTCTGTAGCAACAGCTGTCCGGTGGACCCCTATTATTTTGTCCTTTTGTTTTCCTCAAGAAAACGTCCACTGCTGCTCAGTATTGAAGCAAGAATATTTAACAATATTAGCAAGTTTTCTTTACCTTTTCTTCTTACTCAATTCTCCACAAAGAAGTGATAATGGATTAATAAATTGGCAAAATGTACCAGTTTTTTTGTTATGCCTTATTCTTATGGACAGGGATTAAAGGGGATTCCTCTTTTGTAGTTTTTTCCTCTTTTCTCCTGCAAAGGAGCTTGTATGTCTTCTTTCCTTGGGTTGTCAAACTCAACCAACCAGTTTGTGCTACTGCAGATAATGACTATTATTTATCTAGCTGCTATTCTTTCTCTCTGGGTAAGATAGTCATACCAAAACAGTATCAGAAAGATTATTTAAGATACCAAGATAACAGATTCCATCTGTAGGCTATCATGCTCTTTAAACTTCCATTTTCAGTTCGGTTCAGTTCAGTCGCTCAATCATGTCCAACTCTTTGCGACCCCATGAATTGCAGCACGCCAGGCCTCCCTGTCCATCACCATCTCCCGGAATTCATTCAGACTCACATCCATCGAGTCAGTAATGCCATCTAGCCATCTCATCCTCTGTCGTCCCCTTCTCCCCCTGCCCCCAATCCTTCCCAGCATCAGGGTCTTTTCTACTGAGTCAACTCTTCGCATGAGGTGGCCAAAGTACTGGAGTTTCAGCTTTAGCATCAGTCCTTCTAAAGAACACCCAGGACTGATCTCCTTTTGAATGGACTGGTTGGATCTCCTTGCAGTGCAAGGGACTCTCCAGAGTTTTCTCCAACACCACAGTTCAAAACCATCAATTCTTCAGTGCTCAGCTTTCTTCACAGTCCAACTCTCACATCCATACATGACTACTGGAAAAACCATAGCCTTGACTAGATGGACCTTTGTTGGCAAAGTAATGTCTCTGCTTTTGAATATGCTATCTAGGTTGGTCATAACTTTCCTTCCAAGGAGTAAGCGTCTTTTAATTTCATGGCTGCAATCACCATCTGCAGTGATTTTGGAGCCCAGAAAAATAAAGTCTGACACTGTTTCCCCAACTATTTCCCATAGCTGTGAAAAGAAGAGAAACGAAAAGCAAAAGAGAAAAGGAAAGAAATAAGCATCTGAATGCAGAGTTCCAAAGAATAGCAAGAAGAGATAAGAAAGCCTTCCTCAGCAATCAATGTAAAGAAATAGAGGGAAACAACAGAATGGGAAAGACTAGAGATCTCTTCAAGAAAATTAGAGATACCAAGGGAACATTTCATGCAGAGATGGGCTCAATAAAGGACAGAAATGGTACAGATCTAACAGAAGCAGAAGATATTAAGAAGAGGTGGCAAGAATACATAGAACTGTACAAAAAAGATCTTCACAACCAACATAATCACGATGGTGTGATCACTCACCTAGAGCCAGACATCCTGGAATGTGAAGTCAAGTGGGTCTTAGAAAGCATCACTGTGAACAAAGCTAGTGGAGGTGATGGAATTCCAGTTGAGCTATTTTAAATCCTGAAAGATGATGCTGTGAAAGTGCTGCCCTCAATATGCCAGCAAATTTGGAAAACTCAGCAGTGGCCACAGGACTGGAAAAGGTCAGTTTTCATTCCAATCCCAAAGAAAGGCAATGCCAAAGAATGCTCAAACTTCCATTTTAGTTGTATTCAATTCACTACTGTATACTTGCTGCAAAAGTTTGAGGGGGAATTTATCATGTCATTCAACTAGAATCTCCTATATAAAGCTCTCCTCGAGACTGGTTTAGAATTCTACTTGAAGAAAGTCAATGTTTTCACAAGCAAATGGTACATGGCTTCAATCTCTTTTATACACAAAACATTATACCAAATTGTGTTTCTTTTCTTGCTCCCAAAAAGGATAGATTCAAACTTGAAACTGACCACAGCAACTATGTTGATACATGTTTTAGTAATGCAGTAGTCCCCAGCTTTCCATGGCTTTGTTTTTACACATTACTTTGTCATTTCATTGTTTATATTGTTGATGTTAGTAATCTCAAATCCTTTGTTTGGAGAGGCAGAGTGGATACAAATGTGGCTACAATTCAAGTTATATCAAATGAGAACCCACTCAGTGCTTTTCATTGTCCTGCTGCTGCTGCTGCTGCTAAGTTGCTTCAGTTGTGTCCGATTCTGTTGTGACCCCATAGACGGCAGCCCACCAGGCTCCCCTGTCATTGTCCTAGCCACTAGCAAATCAAAATACGGAAGTGTTGACACTGATATTAGAGAACTCATATTTAAATGAAAAATATAGATAGGCCTGAGGAATTAATAATTATAAGGCATTATTATAAAGTTATGTACAAAGTTGAATGGGAGAAATTGAAAGTACCTTATAACTTAGATTGGGAGAGTTTTCTTAGGAATAAAGACATTTTATTTGATGAATAATAGTTTTATAGGTACAGAACACAGAAATATGTCTTTTCTTAAAGAAAAACCTGTAGAGATAGAGAGAGAGATTTATTTGTTGAAAGTATATGATGTTATAAGGAAAATGAGTATAATTGTAAGTCTACACTGTCTGATGGTGTAAGACAATATTGTAAACTGCAGCCCATAGAGCCTAAAATATTCATTATTTAATATTTACAGGACAAGTCTGTGATACTCTGGTATAGGGTATAGTTTGGTAGGGGTTCAACAGGGGTAGAAAGTGAAGCCAGAGATTTTTTTGAAAAAGTCTCATATGCTAAGAAGTTTGAACTTTAGCCTAAGAGAATGGTATGTAATGTGGTGGCTTTGTGATGTGTCACTTTGGCTAGAGTGAAACCCATAGCCCAGAATTTCCTTCTCTAAGTATTTCCAGTTAGGGTAGACCATAACAGAGAATTCTGTGCTACGTATGGAGGTGAGAAGTAAAGCAATAGGCATTTTCTAGTGGGCATGTGTTGTCTCCAATCTGGTGGCTAATCCTGTTAGTATCAGGGCAGCAGTCTTGTATCTGTTTAGCCTTCCCCTGAATTCTCCTTCAGTTTCTGTGACTCTTGAGACAGGAGAATGATTAGCTGCACTATGAAGAAACCTTTTATTTCTGAAGTTATGTTAAAAGTCAAAACCAAGGAATGAGTATTACCTAGTGTCAGGCATACAAAAATGTTTTCCTCAGATGATGAAATATATAGACATTGGATCAAGGTTTCCTTAAGAAATTTTACCACAGATTCTCAAAATGGTATTACCACTCCTTCATAACAAAGTCAGGTATGTTTCAAATGATCTAAAATGATAAGTTCAGGTTTGTTTTCTGTGTATTGGTATATAAATCAGATGTTGTTTTTAAATTATGCTACAGAGTTCAAGAATATTGGAGAAAGTCATTTGAGGAGAAACAGCTTTGGCCTTTGATTCTCTACCTAAACCTGTGAATATGCACACACACACATACTCACACAAAACTGTGCTGTGAAATTTAGGAATTTGTGCAAGTATTCATCCTTGCAAGCAACATTGTGAAGACAAAATTTACCAAGAAAAAAATAAAAAAAGATTTAAGAAAAGATTGATATCTTTCCATAAGGAATCGAGTTCCAGTTTCCATTATAGTTACTATACTTTTAACCCCATGTACAATACCATTTCCAGCTGAACCATTATATAAACTCGGCTGGAGTGTACAAGAATAACTAACAACTATAATGAAGATATTGAATCATAAAGTAAAAGCTATCTCATGTTATTTGGACTCATTTTAGGAAGGAAAGGAAATGTATAGTGGATTTAACAATGCTTTCACCTCAGTGTCTCAAGTGAGTCTGTTATTAATGAAGAATTTTGTATTGCCAAGATTTTACTTTATATTTTACTTAATAACTTAATTCATATCTAGTCACTGTATACCAAATCATTAGCTTCAGATTGGTTCCTGTCCTTATCATAGCTGGGAGTAGAATCTTCCCTGAAACCTTTTAGCATTGTACATACATCTCCTTAATGGCATATGCTGATTTAATCCTGAAGTTTTAATAACTTGTGTAATTACTTAAAACTCTCAGATATTTAAAGATGTTTCTGTTTTTTATATGTATATTTAAAGAGTACTTTGTTAATACATTATGCACATTTTGTTGAAGAAAAATATTTATTAAATACTTTTTACTCTCGAGTCATTATAATAAAATATTTTGATATTTGATAGCTTTATGTTGAGTCATAAATTCTTTATGTATAATATATAGGAAATGCATATTAAATTCATAGACTTGAAAGTTTCCAAATTTTGCCCAATTACAGTAGCCTATATATTTAGTCCTATTTTAATATAATCAATATTTTCCTTTTTCACAATTATAGATGAATCTGAGTGATGATGTTATAAATTTAGACTCAGAATTCTACCAAAAATTGGAACTTTCAGCATGCATTGGAATTAAGTTTTTATCTTAACAAATATTTCACACCACAGAATTAATTTTAGTAGACTGAGACATTTGCTCAGTTTTAATGTCTCAGTGGAGTTAAATCTCTAAATCAATTACTAATAATTGAGATACAAATGTTCTACTTAAAATGCAGTAATCAAAGTGCTCTTTCAATTCCTCAAGGATTCAATTTTAGTGATGTTATTTCAAGACATTTGATATTAGTCATTATTTCTTTTCATATTTACAGTCTTTTCCCACTGGACATTCACTCTGTGGAATTCTTAAAATAATTGAAAATTATAAACCCAGAGTAATGACATTTACCATTTTTCATTTCTATAGATTTTCAGTGTGGTGGAGCTAGACAGTTTTTCCTGTAATTCTTCATGCTTAAGGATACTGACCAAAAGTTAGAGTTCCTTGAGAGATTAGTGGGAGCACTATGCCTAGATGAATTTCACGAGTAAAAGAGTACAACCTTTAGACATTTTATTTTCCAGAAATAGAATTACTTCTTTCCTACCCTCCTGCCAAACCAACAAATTAAGTAGCTGGGATTCCCAGAGTACATCTCTTTTCCTTCAAGATGATTGCTCATTTAGGTGTTATTTTTCACTAAAGGATAACATCTATTGGTTAAAGTATGAAGCATGAGGTGTTTTTTTATGTTGATAAAACAGTATGACTACCGGTATTAAGGACTTGACAACCACATAGCTTCTTGAAGATTCCAATAGCCATGGAGATGCTCATTGGTTTGGATAATTTGGATTGTGAAGATGGTGATTTCATTCACAATTCTTAGGGTTTCATGCTTCAATTTTTGTAACTTCAAAATAATTGTAAAGTCTTCCTACTACTGCTAAGATTGAGGTCACTTAATCTATACTTCAAATTTCATTTCTTCCAAAATCTTGTGGTTTAGCGGAAAAAAAAAAAAAAATATATATATATATGAAGTGCTCTAACTCAATGGTATATGACTCAGAATAGTCATTCCTGTCACATTTCCAGAAATGCTCTTTGAAAAGGAAGTGTGGTATAAGACAGCAAAACATCTGACTTGGAGATCAGTAGACATATTTTCAAATATCAGTTCTTCAGTATTGGTTCCCTTGTATATTACACTTAACTTCTCTTCAACCTGTTTCCTCATCTACACGATGATGATATCAGTTGTTCAGGGGGTAAATTAAAAACAATAAATGTAATACAACTTCTTTCCCATTTCAGTCCTTTGAATTGTTCAAGTCTGTGATCTTAGATCCCACATAAAATCTCTCAACAAATGATTCTGTGTCTACCTTCCAAATATTCATTATTGATAACTTCTTACTCTCTCCACCACTACCATTTTGGATCAAGAGCTTATTTATCTCACTAGATTGCTGTGATAGCCTCAATGTATTTTCATGCTTCAGCTCTTTCCCCTTATATAGTCTGTTCTCTAGACAGCTGGCAAGGCTATTATAATTTTAAAAAGTCAAGACATGACAATCTCCTCGCAAAATCCTCCAAAGGCTCTTCTGCCTCAGGGCCAAACTCCTTAAAACATACCTCAAAGCCCTAAAGAATCTCTTGATGAGGGTGAAGAAGGAGAGTGAGAAAACTGGCTTGAAATTCAACCTTAAAAAAAACTGAAATCATGTCATCCAGTCCCATCACTTCATGGCAAATAGAAGGAGGCTCCAGTTATTTTTTCTTAGCTCCAAAATCACTACAGACAGGAACTGCAACCATGAAATTAAAAGACAGTTGCTCCTTTGAAGGAAAGCTATGACAAACCTAGACAGCACATTAAACAGCAGAGACATCATTTTGCTGACAAAGGTCCATATAGTCAGAGCTATTGTTTTTCCAGTAGTTGTGTATGGATGTGAGTTGGATCATAAAGAAGGCTCAAAGTGAAAAGTGAAGGCACTTGGTCGTGTCCAACTCTTCCAACTCATGGACTGTAGCCTGCCAGGTTCCTCCATCCATGGGATTTTCCAGGCAAGAATACTGGAGTGGGTTGCCATTTCCTTCTCCAGGAGCTCTTCCTGACCCAGGGATCGAACTCAGGTCTCCCACACTGCAGGCAGACTCTTTACCATCTGAGCCACCAGGGAAGCCCAAAGAAGGCTGAGTGCCAAACAATTGATGCTTTCAAATAATGGTACTGGAGAAGACTCTTGAGAGTCCTTGGACTTCAAGGAGACTTCCAGTAAACCAGTCAATCCTAAAGGAAATCAACCCTGAATATTCACTGTAAGGACTGATGCTGAAGCCGAAGCTCCAATACTTTGGCCACCTGGTGCAAAGTGCTGACTTATTGGAAAAGACCTTGATGCTGGGAAAGATTGAGGGCAGGAGGAGAAGGGGATAACAGAGGATGAGGTGAATCACTAATCACATGTATGGCAATAAGAAACTTACTGGGGTTAAGTGAAATGTTGAAAAACCCTAGAACGTACACTGACTTTTCAATTCCTAGTATTCTCACCTTTGATGGATTGGGATGAAGAAAAAAAATAGAAAGTAAGGCATTATGTTACACTGTGACTATAACCGTGACCCCATAGACTGTAGCCCGCCAGGCTTCTCTGTCCATGAAATTTTTCAGGCAGAAATACTGGAATGGGTTGCCATTTCCTCCTCTAGGATATCTTCCTAACCCAGTGATCAAACCCGTTTCTCCTGCATTGGCTTGTGGATTATTTACTAGCACTACCTAGGAAGCCCATTATATCATTCATTCATTGATGGACTGGGGTGAAAGAAAAATAGAAAGTAAGGCATTATGTTATATTTTTACCTGTGATTCTTGGGATATATAGAGGCAATAAGTATTACATATTAATAGATTATGGAGATACTGGCATTGGGATCTTTGAAAACATAACATCGTGGGTGAAATCTCATAAGCATCAACTGAAAAGTAGAAGGTTGCTATGGAAGTTTAAGGAAAGGTTCCTCTCCTCTAGTCTCAAGACAGAATCTGTTGAAAATCAAGTCAGGATCTATGTATAAGGGAGGTAAAATTGCAAAAGAGATAAATCCACAGCCTTGAAAGTGTCATTTTTTCCCTTGTATTTCCTCTTCTTAGTTAAGACCTTGATTGGAAGAATAAGATTTTGAGATCAGACAGTTTGATAAATGATTCCGTGGAACTCAGACCACTAATTTTCCCTCAACTTTCCATGTGTTGAAAAAAGATCTCTGCTCATTCTCAAAAGAGAGAAATCTCCCCTGCTAGAGATTTTTTTTTTAAGACTTCAACTGAAGCAGACACTATTCATCCTAGAAGAGGCAGCAATAAAATTTGACTACTACTTCAGATTTGGGTTTGTCTTCCTTTCCCACAGTGTGTTCTCCATTCTGACCAACAGAGTTTACCAAATGCCTAATCTTTTATGCATTAATCCTACACAACACTGCCTTCCAATTAGATACCTATTTTAAAACAACAACAAAAGCAAACTGTCAAGCAGTGGGTTTATGACCCTGGGATATATAGGTGTTAACACATATTTCATCAATTGCAAGTAGCTGGTTTAATATAACATGTAGCTTTTTTGAATAACATGGAATACTTAGCTAACAAGCCTTAAAGGGATTCACATCTATTGAAGTTGGGAGCTGATATTCAGAGTGTGGTAAATATGCTAAAATGGCTATTGATACATAATGTTTTATCTCCAGTGCTAGAATATGTAAATCCAGGAACCAAGAGATGGAAGTACCCCAGTGATCAACTTTCAGAATCTGTACTTTCTGTCTTCACTTCTTTAGATTCTGTTATAGTAAACATCCTGATTCCTTGTGATGGATAGAGTGCTTCTGCTTAGGGAATGCTATTTGTTCCTAGAAAATTAAGACTATTTCCAATTTATTTTGGCCTTTTCCTTCCAGCAGACCAGCAAGCAAAGAAAAAAATAACCGAACTGCCAAACTGAACTGTAATTGACTCCAAATAAAATGAGGAGCTAGGATTGCTCTTAAACAATGGAAGAGGAATATCCTAGAATATGATTTCTCATCAAAGTTTCTTGAGGCTTTTGGGGTTAGTTATAAATTTGAATATATGTTACAGCAGCTGTAGGCTGACAAGGGCAATGCAATGAAGAGTGCATCCCTTTTGGGAATTTGGGTCTCAGAGTAGCCAAATGTATCTGAAGGTGAGATAATCTAGAATAATGCTGAAAGATATATTTAATCAGTATTAAAATGACCTATGGATCAGTGGCTACATTGTTGATTGACTGTAGCTTATTTTTATAGCCTTCTTGCCTTAGGACTTTGCAGAGATTTCAGTAGACCATCAACTGTATAGTCACTCTGTTTTGGATTGGATTTCAGGGAAGAAACAAGTGGAACAGCATGGTGCAAGAAGTGATTTGTATTATATAACTCTCATGCACAACTTCATATCTAATTGTCTTCATTTGTTCACTTCCAGCCATGGCTATTGTGAAGCCAGTCTATACATACTCTGTTGTTATTGTTCAGTTGCTCAATTGTGTCTCTTTGTGACCCATTAGATTGCAGCACTCCAGGCTTCCCTGTTCATCACTATCTCCTGAAGCTTGCTCAAACTCATGTGCACTGAGTCAGTGATGCCATCCAACCATCTTGTCTCCTGTTATCCCTTTCTCCTGCTGTTCTCTATCTTTCCCAGCATCAGGGTCTTTTCAAATGAGTCAGCTCTTCGCATCAGGTGGCCAAAGTAATGGAGCTTCAGCTACAGCATCAGTCCTTCCAATGAATAGTCAAGATTTCCTTTAGGATTGACTGGTTTGATCTCCTTGCAGTCCAAGAGACTCTGAAAAGACTTCTCCAACACCATAGTTTGAAAGCATCAATTCTTCCGTTTTCAGCCTTCTTTCTGGTCCAACTCTAATATCCATACATGACTACTGGAAAAATCATAGCTTTGACCATACCGACCTTTTTTTGGTAAAGTAATGCCTCTGCTTTTTAATATGCTCTCTAGGTTTGTCTATGGGGTCACACAGAGTCGGACACAACTGAAGCGACTTAGCAGCAGCAGCAGCAGCAGCAGCAGCAGGTTTGTCATAGCTTTTCTTCCATACACACATACTCTGAGAGTATCTCAAATCAGTTACTTAGCTTCTTGTTCTTTACTGATGTCATACGCAGAGACCACGGGTAGTGGTGGCCACAGTGTGGATGCTACCGGGAATTTCTTGGTGTTCATTTTGGTAGTGTGGGGGAGTTAATGCTGTGGGGAGTAAACTTATGGTCAACAGGCCATGGGAACCCTTGAAAAAATGTCTTCCTCATTGTTATCCCCTTAACGGATTGTTTTGAATGAACTTCATAGAGCTTTTTAGGAGGACCCATGGGATGGAACAACCCCTTCTAGCAGTTGTGAACTCAATTACATATAGTGATATAGGTTTACCCTCATTCTTGATTTGCATCCAATGTTTCCTATGTTACTCACTTGCCTTTTATTTAAGTCTTGATTTCTGAGTTTGATTCATTGCAAATCATGTAACCCTTTAGAATGTAAAGTTCCATATGGTTAGTGATTTTTGTCCATTGTTCATTGCTCTGTCTCCAGTTCCTAATAGGGATAAACCTGCCAGAGTGCATGCTTTCATTAAACATTTATTAAACCAATATATTAGACAGTGCTCCTCTTGGGCACTTCATTTCAGTACTGCCCAACTGTCACCGTTTCGGTGTGCTTTAGAAATTTGCACATGCAACTGCTCTTGGCCTATTGAAGCTATTGTTCACATGCACAAGAGCTGTAAGGTGCTCAAACTACTGCACAATTGCACTCATCTCACACGCTAGTAAACTAATGCTCAAAATTCTCCAAGCCAGGCTTCAACAATAAGTGAACCGTGAACTTCCTGATGTTCAAGCTGGTTTTGGTAAAGGCAGAGGAACAAGAGATCAAATTGCCAACATCTGCTGGATCATCGAAGAAGCAAGAGAGTTCCAGAAAACATCTATTTCTGCTTTATTGACTATGCCAAAGCCTTTGACTGTGTGGATCACAATAAACTGTGGGAAATTCTGTAAGAGATGGGAATACCAGACCACCTGATCTGCCTCTTGAGAAATCTGTATGCAGGTCAGGAAGCAACAGTTAGAACTGGACATGGAACAACAGACTGGTTCCAAATAGGAAAAGGAGTACGTCAAGGCTGTATATTGTCACCCTGCTTATTTAACTTATATGCAGAGTACATCATGAGAAACACTGGGCTGGAAGAAGCACAAGCTGGAATCAAGATTGCTGGGAGAAATATCAATAACCTCAGATATGAAGATGACACCACCCTTATGGCAGAAAGTGAAGAAGAACTAAAAAGCCTCTTGATGAAAGTGAAAGAAGAGAGCAAAAATGTTGGCTTAAAGCTCAACATTCAGAAAACGAAGATCATGGCATCTGGTCCCATCACTTCATGGCAGATAGATGGGGAAACAGTGGAAACAGTGCAAGACTTTATTTTTTTGGGCTCCAAAATCACTGCAGATGGTGATTGTAGCCATGAATTTAAGACACTTACTCCTTGGAAGGAAAGTTATGACCAATCTAGACAGCATATTAAAAAGCAGAGACACGTGTACCCCAATGTTCATCGCAGCACTGTTTATAATAGCCAGGACATGGAAGCAACCTAGGTGCCCATCAGCAGATGAATGGATAAGAAAGCTGTGGTACATATACACATTGGAGTATTACTCAGCCATTAAAAAGAATACATTTGAATCAGTTCTAATGAGATGGATGAAACTGGAACCTATTATACAGAGTGAAGTAAGCCAGAAAGAAAAACACCAATACAGTATACTAAAGCATATATATGGAATTTAGAAAGATGGTAACAATAACCCTGTGTACGAGACAGCAAAAGAGACACTGATGTATAGAACAGTCTTATGGACTCTGTGGGAGAGGGAGAGGGTGGGGAGATTTGGGAGAAAGGCATTGAAACATGTATAATATCATGTATGAAACGAGATGCCAGTCCAGGTTCGATGCACGATACTGGATGCTTGGGGCTGGTGCACTGGGACGACCCAGAGGGAGGGTATGGGGAGGGAGGAGGGAGGAAGGTTCAGGATGGGGAACACAGGTATACCTGTGGCAGATTCATTTTGATATTTGGCAAAACTAATACAATATTGTAAAGTTTAAAAAAAAATAAAAAGCAGAGACATTATTTGCCAACAAAGGTCCATCTAGTCAAGGCTATGGTTTTTCCTGTGGTCATGTATGGATGTGAGAGTTGGACTGTGAAGAAGGCTGAGCACTGAAGAATTGATGCTTTTGAACTGTGGTGTTAGAGAAGACTCTTGAGAGTCCCTTGGACTGCAAGGAGATCCAACCAGTCCATCCTAAAGGAGAGCAGTCCTGGGTGTTCATTGGAAGGACTGATGTTGAAGCTGAAATTCCAGTACTTTGGCCACCTCATGTGAAGAGGTGACTCAGTAGAAAAGACCCTGATGCTGGGAGAGATTGGGGGCAGGAGGAGAAGGGGATGACAGAGGATGAGATGGCTGGATGCCTTCACCCACTTGATGGACATGAATTTGGGTAAACTCCAGGAGTTGGTGATGGACAGGAAGGCCTGGCGTGCTGTGATTCATGGGGTCGCAAGGAGTTGGACATGACTGAGCGACTGAACTGAACTGGACTGATATGTACATAATTATAAAAAGTTTACGTGCATGTGTGCTAAGTCGTTTCCGTCATGTCCGACTCTGTGCAACCCTATGGACTGCAGCCTGCCACACTTCTCTGTCCATAGAGTTCTCCAGGCAAGAATACTAGAGTGGGTTGCCATGCCCTCTTCCTGGGAATCTTCCCAACCCAGGGATCGAACCCTCCTCTATTAAGTCTACTTGCATTGGCAGGTGGGGTCTTTACCACTATCGCCACCTGGGAAGCCCCTAAAATATATGATATATATGTACTTTTATTATGTTCTGTTAAATGGTGATCAAAATACTTAATCTTAATAAAATAAGAAAATAATAGTTATATTAGTTAATAACATTATTCTAACACTATAAAATGTATGAACTGTACTCAGAGACTTTATCTTATTTTATCTTCATAGCAACTAGGAATTTAGTATTACTAATAACTAATCAAAGGGAATGAGACAGGAATATACATAGGTTACTGGGCTTTGAGACCCCTTGAAATAGGTCACGTATCATTGTTTCCATAATGATATCTTTTTGTGTTTACTTCAAAGTTGTTATGTTTCCAAAATAGATTCTCTCATTTGTTCATACAATAATCCTAGGAGATATGTAAAATTAACTATGTCTTATATTGAAGAAATGTAAGCTCAGAAAAAAATGACTTGAATAATGTTAGTAAGGAAAAGACTAACTACTGTGTAAAAAATAATTTTTTTAGCCATCAAAGCTTATTCACATTCACTCAGCCACTAAGCTCTTCTTTTTTTTCTACTCAGTTTTCACATATAAGTGTACTTTTAGTTATTTTACCTATATTTCCTGCTCAACATTATCTCATAGAATTGACTAGGCCAATTGAGCAGAGACATTTATATGCATACGGCAAATTTTGTAAAATATACTTTAAGTAATACTTAAATACCATTTCTCTTGTCTTATAGTACTTTTCATTTTTATAAAGCATTTATTCATTTTCATCTTTATGTTATGAAAAAAATTAAAGACATAGAAATGTGAAAGATTTTGACAAGTACTTGTTCTTAATTCTACAGTTAACATTTTTGCCATACCTGTGTATTGCATATCTTTCCATCTCATTTCTCTTCTAATATATCCGTTCATCCTTCTTGAGCAGTTTTAATTTGTATTTTAAAATGTTTTCTCTATAAACCTAATTTTTTTTCATCTGGCATTGGTCTCTATTGCATTGTTTTTTGTTTATTTTTCTCTTAAGAAATGGGTCATATTTTCTTCTTTCTGTGGTATGTAACTGTGGATTTTGCCTTGGACATTTTGAATTCTGTGTTGTAGGAAGTATGAATTAAGCTCAGTTCAGTTCAGTCACTCAGTCATGTACAACTCTTTGCGACCCCATGGACTACAGCACATCAGGCCTCCCTGTCCATCACCAACTCCCACAGTCCACTCAAACTCATGTCCACTGAGTCGGTGAAGCCATCCAACCATCTCATCTTCTGTTGTCCCCTTCTCCTCCCGCCTTCAATCTTTGCCAGCATCAAGGTATTTTCCAATGAATCAGTTCTTCACATCAGATGGCCAAAGAATTGGAGCTTCAGAATCACTATCAGTCATTCCATGAATATTCAGGATTGATTTCCTTTAGGATTGACTGGTTGAATCTCCTTGCAGTCCAAGGGACTCTCAAGCGTCTTCTCCAACACCACAGTTCAAAAGCATAAATTCTTCAGTGCTCAGCTTTCTTTATAGTCCAACTCTCACGTCCATATATGACTACTGGAAAAACCATAGCTTAGACTAGATGGATCTTTGTTGGCAAAGTAATGTCTCTGCTTTTCAATAAGCTGTCTAGGTTGGTCATAACTTGCCTTCCAAGGAGTAAGCATCTTTTAATTTCATGGCTACAATCACCATCTGCAGTGATTTTGGAGCCCCAAAAAATAAAGTCTGTCACTTTTAACTGTTTACCCATGTATTTACCATGAAGTAATGAGACCAGATGCCATGGTCTTAGGTTTTTGAATATTGAGTTTGAAGCCAACTTTTTCACTCTCCTTTTCACTTTCAAGAGGCCCTTTAGTTCTTCTTCGCTTTCTGCCATAAGGGTGGTGTCATTTGCATATCTGAGGTTATTGATATTTCTCCCAGCAATCTTGATTCCAGCTTGTGCTTCATACAGTCCAGCATTTCTCATTATGTGCTCTGCATATAAGTTAAATAAGCATGGTGACAATATACTCAAGAGTGAACAAGAGTGAAGTAAGTTAGGCTCAGCCAAAGAGTAATTTTTAAAATAGCATTTATCTTCTATAAACCAAACTACATTCTTTGATTGAGTTGTCTGCTTGGAGTATTCCCTGTGCTTATCTGGTGCAAAGATTGATCAGATGTTTAGCTATTGCCCTAATTGGAGCTTTCTTTTTCTGGCATCTTCTTTTCAAGAATTTGCTTCTTTACCTTCTAGTGGCCATAGTAGCTTGAACACTATCCTTTAATTTGCAAGACAGTGTGACTTTGTGTTTTCCATCAAAGTTTTAGCCAACCCACATGGTTCAGACTTTGGGGGTGTGAGGTGGTGGGACATTTGGCTAAATGTGATAAAAAATGTGAAATTCTCAAGCTCTATTATCACCAATCTCAGCCTCTCTTCAATTCTGACTGTATTTATTTACCCTCTGTTGCATTCAAGTAGCTGTTGTGGCTTTTGGGAATTTTTTTCTAAATATTTTCCATGATTTATAGTTATTATTTGCTGCATAGTTGTTCTTTTAGCAGTTATTTGTCCATGGTAGGAGAAGAACTCCCATGGTTACCTTTTAACTCATTACATTTCTATGATTGAAAACCTTCTTGTTTTTATGAGATTTATAACAAAAGATATTAAAGATCTATTTAAGTCATGTAGCTTATTATACATAAAGATTTTGACTGTTTATATTTCCACTTATGCTGGGCCTTCTCTACCCAATGAAAATATCTGGTCCACATTTATGATAATCCAAAGGCTAAATTAAGAATTATTCTCATATTTAATCTGTGGTCTATGGGAAATGCCAATTAAAGTATTCATAAAAACAGGCAAAAGAAAGCTTGCATATCCTCCTGCCAGAGTAAGCATTGTAAAATCGGACTGAGCGAGAATATCGAAAGATTGATCATTCAGCAGATGGCTGCAGTAGTAACAAAAAACAGGATTCTCTACTTGAACCAAGTGACTTTTTGCCCATGCCACACTCTTTCTTGAGGCTTCCTTAGTGGCTCATATGGTAAAGAATTTGCCTGCAATGCGGGAGACCCAGGTTTGATCCCTGGGTCAGGAAGATCCCCTGGAGAAGGAAATGGCAACCCACTCCAATATTCTTGCTGGAGAATTCCATGGACAGAGGAACCTGGAAGACTACAGTCTATGGAGTCACAAAGAATCAGACATAACTGAGTGACTAACACTTCCACTTTTCACTTTTTTGCTTAAATAAATTATATTAACTTTTCCACAGTCAAGAAATCTTTTATCAGGATGGTCATTTAAAATATTATTGTCAACTAGGTCAAAGAGGTCACTGATCTGTTAATAATCTCACATATTGCCATGAAAGGATCATTGTTCAGCCATGTCCAGCTCTTTGCGACCCCATGAACTATACAGTCCATGGAATTCTCCAGGCCAGAATACTGGAGTGGGTAGCCTTTCCCTTCTCCAGGGGAACTTCCCAACCCAAGGATTGAACCCAGGTCTCCCACATTGCAGGTTGACTCTTTACCAGCTAAACCACAATGGAAGCCCATTGCCATGAAACTCATTCTTATATTTGCTATAGCTCTCTCTCCCCCATTTAAGACACAACTAAATGGCAGAGAAATAGGAGGTTGGTTTTTTTTTAAAGTCTATCCCTATTACTTATTCTTTCTGCTAACATTTTTTAGCCAGAATAATAGTGCTATCTTGACATTTCTCTCTAAAGTTAAACAACTTTCTCACTTCAATTATGCACAAAAAGTATATTTTCATCATTTCAATGTAGTGTTATTTATTGTGCTTTATAGTAGTTTATTTACATAATAACAGTTCAGTGTTTTAACATATACAATATCTGAGGAATTATAAACCAACGAAAAAGGTCTATGCTGGCAAACCAGTTTAGTTCAGTCCAGTTGCTCAGTCATGTTCGATTCTTTGCGACCCCATGGACTGCAGCATGCCAGGCCTCCTGGTCCATCACCAACTGTGGAGTTTAATCTAACTCATGTCTATTGAGCCAATGATGCCATCTAAACATCTCATCCTCTGTCATCCCCTTCTCCTCCTGCCCTCAATCTTTCCCAGAATCAAGGTCTTCTCCAATGAGTCAGGTCTTCACATCAGGTGGCCAAAGTATCAGAGTTCCAGCTTCAACTTCAGTCCTTCCAATGAACACCCAGGACTGATCTCCTTTAGGATGGATTGGTTGGATCTCTCTGCAGTCCAAGGGACTCTCAAGAGTCTTCTCCAACACCACAGTTCAAAAGCATCAATTCTTCCATGCTCAGCTTTCTTTATAGTCCAACTCTCACATCCATACATGACCACTAGAAAAGCCATAGCCTTGACTAGATGGACCTTTGTTGGCAAAGTAATGTCTCTGCTTTTCAATATGCTGTTTAGGTTGGTCATAAGCTTCCTTCCAAGGAGTAAGTGTCTTTTAATTTCATGGTGGCAATCACCATCTGCAGTGATTTTGGAGCCCCCCCCAAAATAAGTCAGCCACTGTTTCCACTGTATCCCCATCGATTTGCCATGAAGTGATGGGACCGAATGCCATGACCTTAGTATTCTGAATGTTGAGCTTTAAGCCAACATTTTTTTCTCTCCTCTTTCACTTTCATCAAGAGGCTCTTTAGTTCTTCTTCACTTTCTGCCATAAGGGTGGTGTCATCTGCATATCTGAGGTTATTGACATTTCTCCTGGCAATCTTGATTCCAGCTTGTGCTTCTTCCAGCCCAGCGTTTCTGATGATGTACTCTGCATATAAGTTAAGTAAGCAGGGTGTCAATATACAGCCTTGACATACTCCTTTTCCTATCTGGAACCAGTCTGTTGTTCCATGTCAAGTTTTAACTGTTGCTTCCTGACTTGCATATAGGTTTCTCAGGAGGCAGATCAGGTGGTCTGGTATTCCCATCTCTTAAAGAATTTTCCACAGTTTGTTGTGATCCACACAGTCAAAGGCTTTGGCATAGTCAATAAAGCAGAAATAGATGTTTTTTGGAACTCTCTTGCTTTTTCGATGATCCAGCAGACGTTGGTAATTTGATCTCTGGTTCGTCTGCCTTTTCTAAAACCAGCTTGAACATCTGGGATTTCTCATGTATTATTGAAGCCTGGCTTGGAGAATTTTGAGTATTTCTTTACCAGTGTGTGAGATGAGTGCATCTGTGTGATAGTTTGAGCATTCTTTGGCATTGCCTTTCTTGGGGATTGGAATGAAAACGGACCTTTTCCAGTCCTGTGGCCACTGCTGAGTTTCCAAATTTGCTGGCATATTGAGGGCGGCACTTTCACAGCATCATCTTTTAGGATTTGAAATAGCTCAACTGGAATTCCATCACCTCAGCTAGCTTTGTTCATAGTGATGCTTTCTAAGGCCTTCTTGACTTTACATTCCAGGATGTCTGGCTCTAGGTGAGTGATCACACCATCATGATTATCTTGGTTGTGAAGCTCTTTTTTTGTACAGTTCTCCTGTGTATTCTTGCCACCTCTTCTTAATATCTCCTGCTTCTGTTAGGTCCATACCATTTCTGTCCTTTATTGAGCCTATCTTTTCATGAAATGTTCCTGTGGTATTTCTAATTTTCTTGAAGAGATCTCTAGTCTTTCCCATGCTATTGTTTTACTCTATTTCTTCGCACTGATCACTGAGGAAGGCTTTCTTATCTCTCTCTCCTTGCTATTCTTTGGAACTTGGCATTCAAACCAGTATATCTTTCTTTTTCTCCTTTGCTTTTCTCACTTCTCGTCTTTTCACAGCTATTTGTAAGGCCTCCTCAGACAGCCATTTTGCTTTTTTGCATTTTTTTTTTCCTTGGGGTTGGTCTTGATTCCTGTCTCCTGTACATTGTCATGAACCTCCATCCATAGTTCATCAAGCACTCTGTCTAACAGATCTAGGCCCTTAAATCTATTTATCACTTCCACTGTATAATCGTAAGGAATTTGATTTAGGTCATACCTGAATGGTCTAGTGGTTTTCCCTACTTTCTTCAATTTAAGCCTGAATATGGCAATAAAGTGTTTATGATCTGAGCCACAGTCAGCTCCTGGTCTTGTTTTTGCTGGCACATCAGGTAAAAGCATTTAAAGAGACTTTGTTTGTGAATAGAAATAAGCTTTGCGTTAAAAAATTTCAGAAACATATCCTTATGTTTATTTAAAAACTAGTTCACAGACATGTTTTCTGATTTTACAAATCTTGGGCACAAATTTATTTCCTCATATTCCAAATGACAAAAGCTAAACTGCAGAAAACACTTTTTGTCCTGTCACCAGTTCACTCATCAAATGTCAGTACCTTCTCAGGAGCTCATGTCTGATCAACAAAGCCCTAAATAAATTACAGGTGCATATGTCTGTCATATTGAGCATCAGCTTGTCTCAGTTCTATGACTGACTAGCTTGGAGGAAAGCATTCTATTTCTGCTAAAACACTGAGTGACATGAAGCTTCTGAAAAAAAAAAAATAAAGAATTACATAACATAACCCAGATGATAACAGTGATTTGCATATCCAGATTTTAGTGAAAACGGTGCTAGTACTTTGTTATTTAGAGTTCACTTTACTATTGAATGCTGCAATATATGGTCACACCATACTTTGGAGAAAAATGTGGATTTTGTGCTCAGATTCTCTACAAATTGCACTCTGATCTTGGAAATAAAAGTATGTTTAAGCTTGGTCATGTTTTGCACATTATACTATGTCAAGAAGTAAAGTTTACAGCGAATTCCCATTGGCTATCTATGTTACTCTTTCCATATATCTCACCCTCTCTTTCCCTCTCCCCATGTCCATAAGTCTATTTTCTGTGTCTGTTTAAATTCTCAGGAAACTCAAACAGGGGCTCTGTATCAACCTAGAGGGGTAGGATGGGGAGGGAGATGTGAATGGAGTTTCAAAAAGGAGTGTATATATATACCTATGGCTGATTCATGTTGAGGTTTGACAGAAAACAGCAAAATTCTGTGATGCAATTATCCTTCGATAAAAAATAAATTAATTAAAAAAATGAAGTAAGGTTTTCTGTATTAAGGACTCTTAACTCCTTTTATACTTATAAATATTTTAGTCTCAATTGTACTAGAAATTACCTATCTTACTATACACAGTAAGGTATATATCTAAAATTTTTCCAATAGTTAAGTTTTGGAAGACATTTTCAAATGATGTATTTTTATGGGACACTTAAAATATACATAGGCATGACAGATATTTTTTACCTGTGCTGAGAGAATTTCTAAATGAAGCAAATGAAATCATGGTTTTGAAAGATGTTATCTTTGTATCATATATGATCTTATTGTCTATTTCCTTGAGTTGGTTAAAATCTGAAAATTCTCTTCTTAAATATGTAGAAAAGTTGTAGGTAATATAGAAACAACAACTGTAGAAAATATGTTTAGCTTTTGAGCATTATGATTAAAGTGTTGCAAAATAGTAACTGGGCCCACTAGTCAACTGTGTAAGCTAATTAACCACTTGGGCATCTTTTGCTCTCAAATTCCCTGTTATTAACATCTGAGAAAATATAGAAAATATATTTTTATTTTGGTTAAAAGAAACAGAAGCAAGGAACTCAGAAGCTAGGTCATGCTGTGTTGATGTCAAGCAATGTCAGATGTCTGAATTAATATATATTCTATTTGGAAGCAGTGTGGGTATATTAGTACAAAATAATAGACGGCTCTACTTTTATATTTCATATTTGATGTGGAATTTGCTGCAAACCATAGTAATTCTGTAGAGAAGGCATTGTGCTCTTAAATTATATAAAATTTTCATTGCTTGTCTTGGCTAATATTTCTTTTGCTCTCAAAATACTATCAGCTTAAAAACAAGAAGGAACTCTGCACATTTCTTCCACTGTTGAAATTGAACATCATCTCAACCAAGGGCTATAATCGTCCTTGTTCTAGTATGATTCCTCAGGTAACTGTAATTGAAAGGAGTAAAATATGCAAAGAAAATCATTAAAAGGAAGCATCTTTCAGAACTGCAATTAAATTGGATTGGTTGTGTGAAATAAATTAAGAGCAAAGTAAATTAAAATCAGTATAAAATAGGGGAGACACAACAGAATGCAAATCATACAATCAAAAAGAAACACTCTGGACCCTTCTGTTACATGTATTTTTCCTAGTGATTTGCCCTTGGAACATTTCAGCACCACTGACAGTGAGTAGATTTTAAGGAACAAACCTATGCCAGTTTCCTCTTCGTAGAATGCCTGCAGAGATGGCAACCCAGGGGCACTATTATTGTAAATGCTTCCTTTAGACTAAGAATTGGTTTATCTTTGCTGGAGCAAGCTTCATTCATTATTCAACACTCTTCTTGAATGCCTGACCTACGCTCAAGATGGAGACAGGAGCAGAGAACAATGTCTTAAAGACGTTTCTACACCAGCAAACTTTTCTACAACCTGACTCAAGGGTTTTGTTTGTGTATAAAAGCGTTCTATTTTAGATGAATAGTCTCTTCTGTCTTATGTTTATTTTTTGTGATAAATCCAACATATTCTTCATGGGAATATTTATTGATATTTTTCCCTCATGTTGTCAACCTTAGAAGCTGTAAACTGTAATGTTTCTAACTGGAACTGGTAGATGTTGGGACTATAATTTATGAATTGCTCTAAGCTCTACTCCCTTTTGTGTAACACAAGAAATACTGACAATAGTATTAATTTTATTATTTTAAGAAGTCATTTTGTTAAAATAGACCACCAACCATATGACAAGTGTTTGTTCTGTCTTCCAACAGAATTGTCATTAAAAAAACTTATACTTTCTTATAGTATTATAAAGAGACATTTCTGGATTATTGAATTTCAGAATTGATTTTCAAGTCTATGTTGTCTTTTTCTTTCTATATCATGTTTTATATGTATAACTTTGTATAACAGAGGTGTGCCATGATGGTCTCTGGCATGATTATAAATGATATTCTATTGCATTACTTCTGTAGAAATGTCAGAATGGTTCTGAAAGCATGTGAATCTGGACACATGTAATGTTAGCAATAATGGAACCATTTTTAGCTTCATTATTTGGGTATATGTGGATTTAGGTCAATAGCGACATATTTTGGAAAATTATTTCCTCCAGCTCTAATAGTATCAAGTCCATTAATTGTATTTGTTGGAGAATGTTTATCTCTGTGCACCATTACATGGTTCTTCTCAGACAGTGTTGTAAAGACCTCCCCATTAATAAAGGGCACTAATGGCCCTGAGAACACACTTTTAAATGTGTTGATTAAATATTTACTATTGTATGAAGTTTTATGATTTCAGTTCAAAGAAAATATTTATATTTATCTTCAAAGGAGTGCAGTATACACCAACTTTGTATGATTATACTGTCAAATCATAGCAGGTCAAATTTTGGATATATATTGAATGTATGCTTTTAGATTAAACCAGTTCATTTATTATAATAAAGCAGTCAGTATGAATCTGGTTATTATCCACTTGGTGCCTCAAAAACCTGAGACTCTTAAAATGAGATCATTTGCAATGGCTAGGAAAATTCAATTTATATTCATATAATGAGTAACAGCACTCAACAGTGTTATTTATATTAAAGATATGTCACCAGACAAGTGTAAAACTATTTTTGTATTTATTGTTCATCTCTCTACTGAAGTTAATTTTGTTTTAAAATACCGTGAAGGCTACTTGAAGAGAATTCTTCTTGTTCTCTTTTTACACATTCAATGAAAATATGCATATAACCCACATAAAGATCAGTTCAGTTCAGTCACTCAGTCGTGTCCAACTCTTTGTGACCCCATGGACTGCAGCACACCAGGCCTTCCTGTCCATCAACAACTGCCAAAGTTTACCCAAACTCATGTCCATTGAGTCAATGATACCATCCAACTATCTCATCCTCTGTTGTCCCCTTCTCCTCCTACCCTCAATCTTTCCCAGCATCAGGATCTTTTCAAATGAGTCAGCTCTTTGCATCAGGTGGCCAAAGTATTGGAATTTCAGCTTCAATATTAGTCCTTCTGATGAACACTCAGGACTGATCTCCTTTAGGATGGACTGGTTGGATCTCCTTGCAGTCCAAGGGACTCTCAAGAGTCTTCTCCAACACCACAGTTCAAAAGCATCAATTCTTTGGTGCTCAGCTTTCTTTATAGTCCAACTCTCACATCCATACATGACCACTGGAAAAGCCATAGCCTTGACTAGATGAACCTTTGTTGGCAAAGTAATGTCTCTGCTTTTTATTTTATTTATTTATTTATTTTTGTCTGTGACAATGATTTATTGGGGTGATTTAGTTTATTTCTTTTTTTTTATAATAAATTTAATAAATTTTCCGCCATAGGTATACATGTGTTCCCCATCCTGGACCCTCTTCCCTCCTCCCTCCCCATACCATCCCTCTGGGTTGTCCCAGTGCACTAGCCCCAAGCATCCAGTATAGTGCATCGAACCTGGACTGGCATCTCGTTTCTTACATGATATTTTATGTGTTTCAATGTCATTCTCCCAAATCTTCCCACCCTCTCCCTCTCCCACAGAGTCCATAAGACTGTTCTATACATCAGTGTCTCTTTTGCTGTCTCGTACACCGGGTTATTGTTACCATCTTTCTAAATTCCATATATACGCGTTAGTATACTGTATTGATGTTTTTCCTTCTGGCTTACTTCACTCTGTATAATAGGCTCCAGTTTCATCCACCTCATTAGAACTGATTCAAATGTTTTCTTTTTAATGGCTGAGTAATACTCCATTGTGTATATGTACCACAGCTTTCTTATCCATTCATCTGCTGATGGGCACCTAGGTTGCTTCCATGTCCTGGCTATTATAAACAGTGCTGCGATGAACATTGGGGTACACGTGTCTCTTTCCCTTCTGGTTTCCTCAGTGTGTATGCCCAGCAGTGGGATTGCTGGATCATAAGGCAGTTCTATTTCCAGTTTTTTAAGGAATCTCCACACTGTTCTGCATAGTGGCTGTACTAATTTGCATTCCCACCAACAGTGTAAGAGGGTTCCCTTTTCTCCACACCCTCTCCAGCATTTATTATTTGTAGACTTTTGGATCGCAGCCATTCTGAGTGGTGTGAAATGGTACCTCATAGTGGTTTTGATTTGCATTTCTCTGATAATGAGTGATGTTGAGCATCTTTTCATGTGTTTGTTAGCCATCTGTATGTCTTCTTTGGAGAAATGTCTATTTAGTTCTTTGGCCCATTTTTTGATTGGGTCATTTATTTTTCTGGAGTTGAGCTGTAGGAGTTGCTTGTATATTTTTGAGATTAGTTGTTTGTCAGTTGCTTCATTGGCTATTATTTTCTCCCATTCTGAAGGCTGTCTTTTCACCTTGCTAATAGTTTCCTTTGATGTGCAGAAGCTTTTAACCTGCTTTTTAATATGCTGTCTAGGTTGGTCATAACTTTCCTTCCAAGGAGTAAATGTCTTTTAATTTAATGGCTGCAGTCACCATCTTCAGTGATTTTGGAGCCCCCCAAAATAAAGTAACATAGGGTTACCTAAGAGAAAAAGCTTGGAGAAGGCAATGGCACCCCATGCCAGTACTCTCACCTGGAAAATCCGATGGATGGAGGAGCCTGATGGGCTGTAGTCCATGGGGTTGCTAAGAGTTGGACACGACTGAGCGAATTCACTTTCACTTTTCACTTTCATGATTGGAGAAGGAAATGGCAACCCACTCCAGTGTTCTGGCCTGGAGAATCCCAGGGCCAGAGGAGCCTGGTGGGTTGCTGTCTATGGGGTCACACAGAGTCGGACACAATTGATGTGACTTAGCAGCAGCAGCAGCAAGAGAAAAAGCTCAGGAATATTGTATTTCTATTATTAAAGATCTCTTTCTTATTAATTGAATTTTCTTTGGTAAAAATGTTCCAACCACTGCTAAAATAGTCAGACTTTCAGATTTATGAGCTGTGTTTATGTGAGTAGTGTCTTAAAGATAAAGCATCTTGATAAATTGCCAGATAACTCTTCCATTCTCCTTTCAAGCCATCTTAATCCAGCACATTAAATTATTTTTAGTTAAGTCATCATGTTACCATGAATCTTTCTTTTTTATGAAATAAGGGAAAAATTCTGAGATCTTCTTAATGGACAGACATGAGAAAATGTGTAGGTAGGAGATAGTGCAGACACTGCTTTATAATTTTTGACCACAAACAGGTAGAAAGAAAGAAAAAGTTTATCATTTATTTTTGAAGCACAGCCTCCAATTTTTAAAGAGGTTCCAACATGATGGTCCTTTATTAATGACTGCAAATGTAATTCCATCAGGTTCAACCCAAGCAGAAACTTTTTTTAAAGATCTGCCAGCAAATTCAACTTCATAGGTGAGGGATAAGATAGGTTCTTTAATTGATATGTTATTACTCTCCAGTTAAAATGACAATTAGATTAAACCAAATCAAATAAAAAATCAAACACAAAACTTTTAGCTTGATGGTGTATGATCAATAAGATAATCTGTGCTGCTGTGACATTATCACAGACAAATTTTAGAATAATAAAGTAAAATAAAGGATTGGGGTTCCTGAACTAGAAAAATGCTCTAAGTTAATTTCTGAAATTAAAAAAAAAGTAGGGAGAAAATGGCAGTTCTTTTTTATTCATTGTTTGGAACAGTGTCTGTTCTTTGAGAAAATAAGAGAGTAAGTATGGGAGAGAAAAAATAAAAATGCCATCAATTTTAAGCTAAGCTCTAAATTTTGCAAATGTATTAGGCACTAAAGAAGGTAGTATAGGGAAAAAAAGCCTCAATTTGGAAATAAGGAAAAAAAATATAGCATGCCTTCAGTATCTTATGGGACAACAACTGTAACAAGGATTGTCTAGGGATTGTGTTAATACTAATTTCTTTGTTACTACTGATCAAACATCCCATATGTAATAGAGTTCTTTGCTGAATAATAGTGGTGAGAGTGGGCACCCTTGTCTTGTTTCTGATTTTAGAGGAAATGCTTTCAGTTTTTCACCATTGAGAAGAATGTTTTCTGGGGGTTCGTTGTATATGGTCTTCACTATATTGAACTTTATTCCTTCTATGCCTGCTTTCTGGAGAGTTTTCATCATAAATGGGTGTTGAATTTTGTTGAAGGCTTTCTCTGCGTCTATTGAGATGATCATATGGTTTTTATCTTTCAACTTGTTAATATGGTGTATCATATTGATTGATTTGTGTAT
Organism: Bos indicus; assembly: GCF_029378745.1. Classification (NCBI taxonomy): domain Eukaryota; kingdom Metazoa; phylum Chordata; class Mammalia; order Artiodactyla; family Bovidae; genus Bos; species Bos indicus. Next base: position 41,614,900 of record NC_091762.1, on the reverse strand, counting down.
ATTGAAGAATCTTCGCATTCCTGGGATAAAGCCAACTTGATCATGATGTATGGTCTTTTAAATTTGTTACTGGGTTCGGTTTGCTAGAATTTTGTTGAGGATTTCTGCATCTATGTTCATCAGTGGTACTGGCCTGTAATTTTCTTTTTTTTTTTGGTGGCATCTTTGTCTGGTATTGGTGTCATGGTGATGGTGGCCTCATAGTATGAGTTTGGGAGTTTTCCTTCATCTGCAATTTTCTGAAAGAGTGTGAGCAAGATAGGTGTTAGCTCTTCTCTAAACTTTTAGTAAAATTTACCTGTGAAGCCATCTGGTCCTGGACTTTTGTTTGTTGGAAGTTTTTTGATTATGGTTTTGATTTTCATTCTTGTGATTGATCTGTCCTTTTCTTATTTCTTCCTGGCTCAGTTTTGGAAGGTTATACTTTTGTAAGAATGTGTCCCTTTCTTCCAATTTTTCCATTTTATTGGCATATAATTGCTCATGTGCTTAGTCGCTCAGTCATGTCTGACTCTTTGCAACCCCAGGGACTAAAGCCCACCAGGCTCCTCTGTCCATGGGATTCTCCAGGCAAGGATACTGTAGTGGTAGCCATTATCTTCTCCAATAGTTGCTTACAGTATTCTCTTATGATCCTTTGTATTTCTGTATTGTTTCCTCTTTTCCATTTCTAATTGGCTAAAGGTTTGTCAGTTGTGCTTATCTTCTCAGAAAACCAACTTTTGTTTTGTTGTTGTTGCTATAGTTTCTTTTATTTCTTTTTCATTTGTTTCTTCTCTAATCTTTATGATTTCTTTCCTTCTACTAACTCTGGTTTTTTTTTTTTTTGTTGTTGTTGTTCTTTTTCCAGTTGCTTTACTTGTAATATTAGGTGTTTATTTGATGTCTCTCTTATTTCTTGAGGTAGGCTTGTATTGCTATGAAATTCCCTTTCAGCACTATTTTTACTGCAACCCGTAGATTTTGAGTTGCCATATTTTCGTTGTCATTTGTTTCTATCTTGATTTCCTTTTTGTTTTCTTCAGTGATCTGTTGCTTATTTAGAAGCATGTTGTTTAGCTTCCATGTGTTTGTGTTTTTTATAATTTTGTTGATGCTTGACATGATTTCAGTGGTTTTTTTTTCCCCTTTAATTTACCAAGACTTGATTTGTGGCCCAGGATGTGATCTGTCCTGGAGAATGTTCCATGTGCACTTGAGAAAAAAGTGAAATATATTGTTTTCGGATGAAATGTCCTGTAGATATCAACTAGGTCCAACTGGTCCAATGTATTGCTTAAATCCTGTGTTTTCTTATTAATTTTATGTCTGGATGATCTGTCATTTGGTGTGAATAGGGTATTAATGTTGTGTTGTGTGCTTAGCTGCTCAGTCATGTCCGACTCTGCAACCTCAGCCAGGGTCCTCTGTCCTTAGGGATTCTCCAGGCAAGAATACTGGAGTGGGTTGCAGTGCCCTCCTCCAAGGGATCTCTTCCCAACCCAGGGATCGGACCCAGGTCTCCCGCATTGCAGATGAATTCTTTACCATCTGAACCACCAGGGATCCTACAATTATTGTGTTACTGTCAATTTCTCCTTTACTAGTTGTTATCATTAGCCTTATGTATTGAGGTGCTCCTATATTAGGTACATATATTTTTATAATTGTTGTATCTTCTTCTTGGATTTATCCTTTGATTGTTATGTAGTGTCCTCCTTTGTCTTTTACAATAGTGTTTACTTTAAAGTCTATTTCATCTGATGTGAGTCTTGCTGCTCCCGCGTTCTTTTCTCCATTTACACAGGATATCTTTCCAGCTCCTCTCTTTCAGTCCATGTGTGTCCCTAGGCTTGAAGGGGGTTTTTGCAGACGATATATATAGGGGTCTAATTTTTGTATACATTCAACCAATCTATGTCTTTTGGTTGGAGCATTTAGAGTCCCATACAGGATGAACCTAAGGAGAAACATGCCAATACATATATTAATCAAACTAACAAACATTAAATACAAACGATAAATATTAAAAACAGCAAGGTAAAAGCAACAAATAACATACAAGGGGATTCCCATAAGGCAAACAGTTGATGGTTCAACAGAAACTCTGCAGGCCAGAAGGGAATAGCAGGATATACTTAAAGTGATGAAAGGGAAAATCTACCACCAAGATTACTGTATGCAGCAAGGATCTCATTCAGATTCCAAGGAGAAATTAACAGCTTTACAGGCAAGCAAAAGCGTAGAGAATTCAGCACTACCAAACTAGCTCTTTAACAAATGCTAAAGGAACTCCTCTAGACAGGAAACAGAAAAAGCCTATAAAAACAAACACAAAGCAACATAGTAAGTGGTAACAAGATCATACTTATCAGTAATTACTTTAAATGTAAATGGGCTAATGGAGTTCCTTGTTAATTTACAGAATTTTGTCCAGTAGAGATGCACACAATTTCTGTCCAGTGTTACAGGTAACTTCAAATATTTATGGCCTGTTGTATTTTAAACATGTTGATATGTAGCTCTGCAATCCTATCCTAACATTTTCCTTTTTACTGCCTTTGAATATCCTATCTTCTTAAATGCTTGAACTGGTCACAACATATTTTTGGTTCTCTCATTAATTAATGAGGTAAAGCAATCTAAGAGACGAAGAGCAAAGCAAAAAAGTTAAAGCATCTTTCTTATCAAAGAGAAAATATTCTGATTAGGAATACTTATCTATCCAGTATAACTTCATGAAACATCATCTTCCAAACCTAGACTGATTCCATTTGGCTCGTTTGATAAATAAAGAAATATTTTTTAAAAATACAACAAAAAATTAAGTGTTTAATTCAAGAAATTTAAATGAAAAAAGCTGTTTTTTTTTTTTTTTACATTTCTCATCTTTTTCTCTGGAAGAGTTGTATATTTTCTCAAAATTCTTTGAGTAAGAATTAATATATTAATAACAAAGCCACATCTCAAAAAAAAGAATATCTAGAATTCATATATACAAGGAATTGTATTTAAGAATACTTGAACATGAACTAAATCTGAATATATATGGAGAATTATCTTTGTGGTGTGTAGGACAGAGGTGACATACATTAATAATAGCAAGAATTCAAAAGCATGTTTTTACATGTTGAAATCAATAGCTTTACCTATGATTATGGATAATTTTACATAATTTCTAATGTTATCAAGTTTGCTTGACTTCAAACATAGTCAAATAAATAAAAACTTGCTGTACTCTCTAAAGGAAAACATTTTTGCATAGGAAATGTGATTTAAAAATACCAGTCCAAAAAAAGCAAAAAGATCAATTATGTTTAGAGCAACAAAAGATAAGAAAGTGTTTCTGAAATAACTTTTTTTTTTTTTTGGAAAGCATGCAGAATTTAGTTTTCTAAGCATACTGTATTATTCTAAAGACAATGCTCTGGAACACCCCTTACACAAAAACTGCTTTCAATCAACCTAAAGTGGCAGAAACCTTAGTCATTGGAGCATCCCTTGATTGTTTCATTAAAATTCATTTTCCATACAGCAAAGGCATTAAAATGCAAATATTTTTTCCTTAGTTTAATAATTGTTATAATCATTTATAACATTGAATAGACCAGAAATTTAAAAATAACCTCAAGATTAAAAGATTAATTATTTTTGTAAGAGCAATTCTATTGACATTGAAATGCCCTAGATGAAGGAAAATGGTTTTTAGGAGCATAGTCATTTTTTCTCTAGCATCTCTGTAAAAACCTATGTATTCTTCAAAATTCAGGTCAAATACTACTTAAAAATTTCTCTGATTTCTCCTCTTCTAGTACAGAAGGAAGAAATGCATCACAGATATTCCTCCAATAAAATATTTTTCAGCAGTTAAAAACATACTAGGACTACATGAATGAACATGAGTAAATTATAAAGTCAGAAGGTGAGGTAAATATTGTAAGGCACACATTTGTCACAACAATCCTTATTATCCCCATTTTACAGATGATTGAAGTTCAGAGTAAATGATTTTTAAGGTTATTCTGTATTTTAATTTATCTCATATCAAAGCACAAGCAAACATGTAGGAATGTGTCATTATCATTCAGATAATATGTTTTTTATATTGGATTAAGGAAGGATTTCTTTTAAAATATAAATGTATAAGAAGAGAAATGAAAAGAAAAACAAAAATTGGAAAAGCTAGTCTTCTTAATAGTTGGTGGGATGCATATCAAAGTAGTGGGACACTATTTCCCAGTCTTCAGATTTCCAGATTATTAAGCCTGATGACATCAAGTGTTGGCTTCAAGTGAGAACAGGAACTCCAGTGCATTGTTAGGGTATCAATTGTCAGCAATACGTGAACTGTGAACTTCCTGATGTTCAAGCTGGTTTTAGAAAAGGCAGAGGAACCAGAGATCAAATTGCCAACATCTGCTGGATCATGGAAAAATCAAGAGAGTTCCAGAAAAACATCTATTTCTGCTTTATTGACTATGCCAAAGCCTTTGACTGTGTGGATCACAATAAACTGTGGAAAATTCTGAAAGAGATGGGAATACCAGACCACCTGATCTGCCTCTTGAGAAATTTGTATGCAGGTCAGGAAGCAACAGTTAGAACTGGACATGGAACAACAGACTGGTTCCAAATAGGAAAAGGAGTACGTCAAGGCTGTATATTGTCACCCTGTTTATTTAACTTATATGCAGAGTACGTCATGAGAAATGCTGGACTGGAAGAAACACAAGCTGGAATCAAGATTGCCGGGAGAAATATCAATAACCTCAGATAGGCAGATGACACCACCCTTATGGCAGAAAGTGAAGAGGAACTCAAAAGCCTCTTGATGAAATTGAAAGTGGAGAGCGAAGAAGTTGGCTTAAAGCTCAACATTCAGAAAACAAAGATCATGGCATCCGGTCCCACCACTTCATGGGAAATAGATGGGGAAATAGTGGAAACAGTGTCAGACTTTATTTTTCTGGGCTCCAAATTCACTGCAGATGGTGACTGCAGCCATGAAATTAAAAGACGCTTACTCCTTGGAAGGAAAGTTATGACCAACCTAGATAGCATAATCAAAAGCAGAGACATTACTTTGCCAACAAAGGTTCGTCTAGTCAAGGCTATGGTTTTTCCTGTGGTCACGTATGGATGTGAGAGTTGGACTGTGAAGAAGGCTGAGCGCCGAAGAATTGATGCTTTTGAGCTGTGGTGTTGGAGTAGACTCTTGAGAGTCCCTTGGACTGCAAGGAGATCCAACCAGTCCATTCTGAAGGAGATCAGCCCTGGGATTTCTTTGGCAGGAATGATGCTAAAGCTGAAACTCCAGTACTTTGGCCACCTCATGTGAAGAGTTGACTCATTGGAAAAGACTCTGATGCTGGGAGGGATTGGGGGCAAGAGGAGAAGGGGACGCCAGAGGATGAGATGGCTGGATGGCATCACTGACTTGATGGACGTGAGTCTGAGTGAACTCCAGTAGTTGGTGATGGACGGGGAGGCCTGGCGTGCTGCGATTCATGGGGTCCCAAAGAGTGGGACACGACTGAGCCACTGATCTGATTTGATCAATTGTCACAACCATATCAGAAATTAATTGGATCATAGCTAGTATAATTGAAGCTTATATAACCAGTAACACAGAAAGTCTGTTTATTTATGATAGAAACTCTTACACTTATGGCCAGGGTGATGGGTAAAATAAGGTAACTTCTATAAGTCTTTGTCCCAGAGTAGAAAAACAGAGACAAGTAAATGTCATTTTATAGGTAAAGTAGGTGATATTTGATTTAATCATTCAATTCAACTAGGTATCCAATTGCATAATCAACTTTAGTGCAGAAGTTTAAGTAAACAAATTTCATCTACATATGTCAGTATAATGTAATCTAAACATATAGTTTAAAAATGGACTTTCAAATGTTTATAGACAATATTACATGATTAACCATAATTTATAATTATCAACTAAAGTTCAAAAATTGCATTTACCAAAACTTTGTGTATAAAATTAAATGACAGCAATACAAAATAAAACTCTCCTTTGTTTTATGTCTTAGCTCTTCTCCTAATGATCCTTTTTTAAGAATAATATGAATTTCTTAGTTATGTATGTTTTCTTTGTGTAGTCTTTGTTATATTTGTCTTATATTAATTATTGAGTACAATCTGATTTTTTAAATATGTATTGGTACATATGAGTTACTTACATCTGTTGATTGAGTGAAATAGTAATAGAACAATGAGAAGTTGTCAATTCTGAGTAGTTAAATTTTAATAGAGATAAAAGGACACTCTAATTTATTGTGTGGGGATGTGAAAAAATGAGGAGTCAATGATGATTCAAAATTTTTTGCTTAAGTAATTTGTGTTAAAGTTGGGACTATTTACTAAAAATAGAAACACACTCAGGTAAAAATAGGTGTCTGCAGGACAGTCAATTGGTTTTGCATGTCATAAGTGTGAAGGCCACTAGACTTCCAATGAAGTTGTCCTGGAGGCTGTCAGATATACAAGTCTGGGATTGAGCATGAGGGTTTCATGTAGATACAAATCTTAAAGTCATGATCATTATTTGATATTTAAAGTCACAAGATGGGTTTATTCACCCAGCAGATGATTGTGGTTTTGAAAGGGAAAATGTTTAAAGAAGAAAGTGAAAAGTGAAAGTGAAGTCACTCAGTCATGTCTGACTCATTGCGATCCCATGGACTTGGTCTACAAGGCTTCTCTGTCCATGGGATTTTCCAGGCAAGAGTACTGGAGTGGGGTGCCATCCTTCTCCAGGGGATCTTCCCAACCAAGGGATTGAATCTGGGTCTCCCGCATTGCAGGCAGACGCTTTACCCTCTGAGCCACCAGGGAAGAGAGAGCTGTGATAGTAAGAAAAGCAGAAAAGTTTAATATCTCAGAAGTCAAGTGAAGGAAATGTTTCCAACAAGAGTGATTATGATTAATTTATTCAAATGATGCTGAGAAGATGAATAATTGAATATTAGATTGGGTAACATGGAGGTTATTGGTGACAATGAGTAGAGGAGAATGTTATACAGATAAAGTCCTGATTGAAAGTAGAAAGTGCTCTGGAAAACACCTTTGAAATTTCTCCCTTTTGGATTATAACTCCTGTAAATTTAGATAGAGAAAAGTCAGCTGTCCATTTTAACTTTACCATCAGAGATGTCTTTGTGAATTCTAAGAAGAAATTTTCTGCCATTTTGTCCAATCCTAGTATTCTATCTAGATGCCTCTCCAGAGGATCTTTCTTTTTTTTTTTAATATATTTCACATTATTGTTACCTTGGGGAGGAACATACTTTTCTACTTGGCAACTATCATTCTCTTTTCATTGAATATATCTAAATGGACAGCATGAAAAGGCAAAAAGATATAACACTGAAAGATGAATGCCCCAGGGGGGTAGGTCCCTGATATGCTACTGGAGAAGAATGGAAAAATAGCTCCAGAAGAAATGAAGAGGCTGAGCCAAAGTGGAAATAATGCCCAGTTGTGAATGTGTCTGGTGGTGAAAGTAAAGTCCGATGCTGTAAAGAACAATATTGCATAAGAACCTGGAATGTTAGGTCCATGAATCAAGTTAAATTGGAAGTGGTCAGACAATAGATGGCAAGAGTGAACATTGACATTTTATGAATCAGTGAACTAAAATTGACTGGAATGGGTGAATTTAATTCAGATGACCATTATATCTACTACTGTGGGCAAGAATCTATTAGAAGATATGGAATAGCCCTCATAGTCAACAAGAGTCCAAAATGCTGTACTTGGGTGCAGTCTCAAAAATGACAGAATGATCTCTGTTTCTCTGTTTGTTTCTGAGGGAAACCATTCAATATCAGAGTAATCCAAGTCTATGTCCTAACCACTAATGCTGAAGAAGCTGAAGTTGAATGGTTTTATGAGGACCTACAAGATCTTCTAGACCTAACACCAAAAAAAGATGTCCTTTTCATCCTAGGAGACTGGAATGCAAAAGAAGGAAGTCAAGAGATACCTGGAGTAAGAGGCAAGTTTGGCCTTGGAGTATAAAATGAAGCAGGGCAAAGTTAACAGAGTTTTGCCAAGAGAATGCACTGGTCATAGCAAACACCCTCTTCCAACAACACAAGAGTTGATTCTATACATGGAAATCACCAGCTGATCAATACTGAAATCAGACTGATTTCATTCTTTGCATCCAAAGACAGAGAAGCTCTATACGGGCAGCAAAAACTGAGAGTATATGTGGCTGAAGAACTATGGATGGAGGTTCATAACCTTGTATAATAAGAGGTGATCAAAACCATCCTCAAGAAAAAGAAATGCAAAAAGGCAAATTGGTTGTCTGAGGAGGCCTTACAAATAGTTGAGAAAAGAAGAGAAGTGTAAGGCAAAGGGGAATAGTATAGATATACCATTTGAATGGAGAGTTCCAAAGAATGGCAAGGAGAGAAAAGAAAGCCTAAGTGATCAATGCAAAGAAATAGAGGAAAACAATAGAACAGGGAAGACTAGTGATTTCTTCAAGAAAATTAGAGACACTGACAGAACATTTCATGCAAAGATTGGTACACTAAAGGACAGAAATGAAGGACAGAAGCAGATAATATTAAGAAGAGGTGGCAAGAATGCACAGAAGAACTATACAAAAAAGATCTTAATGACTCAGATAACAATGATGGTTTGATCACTCACCTAGAACCAGATATTCTGGAATGTGAAGTCAAGTGGGCCTTAGGAAGCATCGCTATGAACAAAGCTAGTGGAGGTGATGGAATTCCAGCTAAACTATTTCAAATCCCAAAAGATGATACTGTGAAAGTGCTGCATTCAATATGGCAACAAATTTGGAAAACTCGGCAGTGGCCACAGACTGGAAAAGGTCAATTTTCATTCCAATCCCAAAGAAAGGCAATAACTTTGAGTGCCAATTGCAGTACAATTGCACTTGTTTCACATGCTAGCAAAGTAATTCTCAAAAGTCTCCAAGCTAGGCTTCAACAGTACATGAACCAAGAATTTCCAGATGTGTGAGCTGGGTTTAGAAAAGGCAGAGGAACCAGATGTTAAATTACCAATATCTGTTGGATCATAGAAAAGGCAAGAGAATTCCAGAAAAACATCTACTTCTGCTTCATTGACTACATTAGGCTTTGACTGTGTGGATCACAACAAATTGTGGAAAATTCTCAAAGACATGGGAATACCAGAACATCTCAACTGCCTCTTGCTAAACCTGTATGCAGTTCAAGAAGCTACAGTTAGAACCAGACATGGAACAACAGAATGCTTCCAAATTGGGAAAGGTTATTTCGAGACTGTATACATGCAAAGTGATTCAGTTATATCCATACAAGTGTCCATTCTTTTTCAAATTATTTTCCCATTTAGGGGAAACAACTTATTTTTCTCTCCTAGGTGTCTGTCTTCTCAACTATAAAGTGAATGAAGTCGCTCAGTCGTGTCTGACTCTTTGCGACCCTATGGACTACGTAACCTACCAGGCTTCTCCGTCCATGGGATTTTCCGGGCAAGAGTACTGGAATGGGTTGCCTATATATTTGCTCAGCAAATTTTCTTAAAATCTCAGATAATTAGAACATATATTAGCCCTCCTTTCAAATATTTTATTGCTAATTATTATTATCCCATCTCTAACACATTAACTAAATGACCTTAGAGAAGCTACTAACCACACTTTACCTTGGTTTTATTTTCTTTGAAATAGGCATCGGGAAACTATGAGGCCTCTGTGTGTGTGTGTGTGTGTGTGTGTGTGTGTGTGTGTGTCAAAGGACATGAACTAAATAAATTGATTCTTGTTAACTGCTTGAAACAATGTGGGGAACCTGGCTAACACTTTGAATTTAGCTACATCGAAATTCTGACCTATCTTATTATAAGATAATAAATTTGTGTGTTTTAAGCCATTACATTTGAATGAATTTCATACAGAGACAATAGAAAACTTCTATAGCTTTGTTGCCTATTACTACTTTGAAAAGATTTACAAAAACAGTAAACATTTTAGGTGTTAAAAATCTTAAGATGTTCTTATTCTGTCCCTTGACTACTGCTGCAGAATGATTCTGGAGTTCTTTGAGCCTAGAATTTGAAGTGCTATCAGAATCCAAGTACTGGGTTTTGTCTCTTGTGCAGCCTGTGGCTTTGAACAAGTCACAAACACTTTGAGCACCATTTTCCTCATCTTTAATGTGGGAATAAAATATTTACCTATATTAAAGAAAACATTTTAAATATTTCACATTTACTAATATGTGATAGACACACAATTGATTCCTGGGGTCGCAAAGAGTCGGTCACGACTGAACAACTGATCTGATCTGATTGTTGCCTTATTGAGTTTATTACCTCTAGAAATTCTAAAGCAGACCCTATTTAAATAGTTTTTTTTTTTTTAATTTTTGTGCTACACATTATATTGTGGACAACTAGTACAGTCTAATATATTTGGGGAAACTATAGTAGTGTATATGGGCTAACAAGGGTGCCTTCTTACTATTAATTGTTTACTCCTAAACCCATGAAGAAGCAGCACAGTCACTCCCATCACTTCTAAAAATTTCTCATTCCTGACAGGTATATTCAGATCCCAGAGAGTGATGTGTGGAGGGAACCAGCTGTGACAAGATCTGACAAACATGCTCTCTCAGACAAAAGATAAGTTTGTAACTCAGAGCTACTCCAGATTTATTACTCTTCCTCAAATTTTATTTTCATTATGTAGAATTGATATACTAAGTCATTTTCTTATATCTCACATACTTACTTACCTCAGATTCTTTATGAAAAGATAAAAGGTAGAGTGATTAATTTCTAGAAGTTTCAGCCATATCCTAGGGTAGTTCCTGTTAATATATGCCTAATGAAAAAAAACAATGTAATTAGTCAGTCATTAGATGATTTCTTATCCTTGTAAAAAACAAAAATGAATTTTGAAATCACTTTAGAATTTTTAACTGGATAAAATTAGGTTCTTTCTGTTGGATATTCTAGATATAATTAGAATGAAAAACTTCAACAATGCAGAAGATTATGTTCTTTGTGTTTCATTTCAGTCTCATTTACTTCTGTTCATTTTTAAAATTTCAAATAAATTATTCACATTTTTGGTACATGCAGAGTTTTCTTGTTTAATAAAGTATAATACTTTGTACCAAGATTTCTCTGTAATAATTACATGTATCTGCATTAAATTTTTAGATGTCTCTTTCATTTCAGTTCTTAGTTAACATAAAGATACTTAGTGGATTACTAGAAAGGGATCATTAAGGATGCAAGGGTATAAAATGAATAAAAGATAGTCTCTTCAATAAGTGGTGCTGGGAACATAAGGCAGCTACATGTAAAAGAATAACATTAGAATATTCTCTAACACCATACACAAAAATAAACTCAAAATGACCTACATATAAGAACAATAATATAAATCTCCTGGAGGGAAACACAGACAGAACACTCTGACATACATTGTGCCAATGTTTTGTTGATCTATCTCCTAATGTATAGGAAATAAAAGCAAAAATAAACAAATGAAGCCTAATTGAACTTAAAAAATTTCTACAGAAAGGAAACAATTGACAAAATTAAAAGACAACTACTGAATGGGAGCAAATATTTGTAAATGATATGATCAATAAATGATTCCTATCTGACATATGTAAACAGCTCATAAAAATCAACATAAACAAACAAGCAAACAATTTAACTTTAAAAATGGGCAGAAGAGCCAAACTGACATTTTTCCAAGGGAAATGAAGATGCCAACAGGCACATGAAAAGGTGCTCAACATTTCTAATCGTCAGGGGAATGCAGATCAAAACCACGATGAGCTGTCACTTCATACCTGTCAGAATGGTTATCATCGAAGAGAACACAGATAATAAATGCTGATGGGTATGTGGAGAAAAGGAAACCTGTACTGTTGATGGGAATGTAAATCGGTGCAATCACTGTGAAAAATATCCAATAGTATGGCAGCTCCTAAAAAAGCCAAAATTAAAAATACCACATGACACAGTGATTTCACTCCCGGGTATATATTTAAATATAAATAAAAAGATAATTTGAAAAAAATATATACACCCCATGCTCATAGCAGTATTATTTACAGTTGTCAAGATATGAAAGCAAATTAAGTGTCCATCAACAGAAAGAATGGCTAAAGATGTGATATGTATGGGTACAATGAATCCTTCTCAGTCTTAAAAAAGAATAGAATTTTGCCATTTGCAGAGACAAGAATGGACTTGGAGGGCAATACACTAAATGAAATAAATCAGACAGAGAAAGGCAAATACTGTATGATATCACTCTGTATGATATCACTACTGTGGACTCTAAAAAATACAACAAACCAGTGAACATAACAAAAAAGAAGAGAACTGACGCATATAGAGAACACACTAGTGGTTACGTGTAGGGAGAAGTAATGGGGGGGACGGGAAATATAGGAGTGGAGGGGAGGATAAAAACTGCAAACAATTGGTATAAAATAAGTTACAAAGTTCCTTTTTACAACAAGCTAATGCGTTTGACTGTGTGGATCACAGCAAACCATGGGAAATTCTTAAAGAGAAGGAAATACCGGACCACCTTACCTGTCTCCTGAGAAGTCTGTATGAAGGACAAGAAGCAACACTTAGAACTGGATATGGAACAACAGACTGGTTCAAATTTGGGAATGGAGTATGTCAAGGCTGCATATTGTCACCCTGCTTATTTAACTTTTATGCAGAGTACATCACAAAAAATGCGGGGCTGGATGAATCAAAAGCTAGAATCAAGATTCCTGGGAGAAATATCAACCATCTAGTCAAAGCTATGTTTTTTTCCAGTAGTCATGTATGGATGTGAAAGTTGGACTATAAAGAAAATGGAGCGCCGAAGAATTGATGTTTTTGAACTGTGATGTTGGAGACGATTCTTGAGAGTTCCTTGGACTGCAAGGAGATCCAACCAGTCCATCTTAAAGGAAATCAGTCCTGAATATTCATTGGAAGGACTGATGCTGAAGCTGAAACTCCAGTACTTTGGCCAACTGATGGGAAGAACTGACTCATTGGAAAAGACACTGATGCTGGGAAAGATTAAAGGCAGGAGGAGAAGGGGACGACAGAGGATGAGATGGCTGGATGGCATCACCAACTCAATAGACATGAGTTTGTGCAAACTCTGGGAGTTGGTGATGGACAGGCAAGCCTGTCGTGCTGCAGTCCATGGGGTCATAAAGAGTTGGACATACTGAGTGACTGAACTGATCTTCCCAATAGATGCGGATGTGTTTGTATATTTGATGTTTGAAAAAATAAATATGCCAGAATTATAGTAGGTATTTTATCTTTGGCAAAAATTAGAGTCTAGGACAATAGTTAACTGTAGCAGTCATTTAGGTCTGGATTTGAACAGTTCTTAAAACTCTAAAAAGCACTTTAACTTTTTATTTAGTTACTCATAAATGACTTTGCTAAAGATGATGCCTAAGCTCAATATGTCAAGAACAGTTTAGAACACAGCACACTCTTAATATAGGCCCTTTCTTTCTATCATCTTTATTTGATACAAAGCAAGCTTTTACTTATTTTTGGATAATAGACATATTTTAAGAAGTTCCGCATTTTAAAAATATGTCACATTGGACTAAATATAAACACAATAAAATTATTCATTAAATTGGTTTTGGACTTTTGTGTGATATGCTAGATTTTGCAGCTGGAAAGCATTGTATGTAATATTAGAGACACAGACAAAGAGAACAGACTTGTGGACACAGCAAGGGAAAGAGAGGGTGGGACGAATTCAGAGAGTAGCATCGAAACATATATATTACCATATGTAAAATGTATATATTACCACATGTAAATAGAAAGTGGGAAGTTGCTGTATAACAGGGAGCTCAACCTGGTACTCTGTGACAATCTAGAGGGATGGGATGGGATGGGGTTGCGGGGAGTGAGGGACATTTAAGAGGAGGGGACATATGCATACTTATGGCTGAATACATTGTTGTATGGCAAAAACCAACACAACATTGTAAAGCACAAAAATAAAAAGAGAATAAAGTTTTAAATGAATGGATAAATTAAAAAATTGAATATTGCACAAAATAATCATAAAAAATGTCTCAGTACCTGGGATTTGGGAATGCTATTATTAAATCTCTTATGGAATTACAGAAGATGGAAACCTTGGAAATAATGTAATGATACCTCCATTTTACACTTGGAAGTTGAGAGTCAGAACAAAGTTATTTGGTTGGAACAGAGGTAAGTAACTTGAATATTTAGTGTTATGTAAGAACCACTGTTCAAAAATACTGAAATGCTGTAAAACATTTGATCATTTCAAATATTTAAAGATGAACGTTTTTGAAAATGGCTGAATGAATAGTTCAAGATTGCGTGTTCTATAATGTATTGTATTATGCTCTATTAAAGAACTTTGGCTAAAATTTGTTACTAAAGGATATATTTGAAGAAAATCATATCTACTATAGCATGGGTCATTTTTATATAATTTGTGTACTCTATATAAAATTTGGTCCTAGAACTTAGTTATAAGGCATTAAATTATGGCATTGTATGTTATGTCATATATAACCTAGAAATTCCAGGACATGTTAATGTCCATGTAACAGTATAACTTTCTAAAGTAAAGCTGATACATTAAATATCAAATTAAGTAAGACTTTAAAGTTTTAAATCTTTCTACAAATAATCTTACAAATAAGCAAATGTGCTATATATCAAGAGGCAAAGATTACAATGGAAAATATGGTATTGATTTTGAACTTCAACTTCAAATTTTTAAATATGCATCTGATTAGAAAGATGAGAAAGATTACATCTGGTATCAAATATATTAAAACATTAGATTTAAGTAACAGATAAAACATTCTGATGTTTCTTTTTTTTCAACTTTTAAGTAAAGAAAAAATAATGCATATCTTGCTTAAATTCAGGATTTATTGTCATCAAATTTCATACACTATTTCTCTGCCTGAGTATAGCTTATAGTGAATATTAAGATATGTTGGGGGTATTTGTGCTCAGCACTTGCATTTAGAAACTTGGCAGGTCTGTAGGAAGATTATTACTGCCTTGCTCTATCAACTCTACTGTCTGAGGTAAGTAAATGTTGCAGATAATTATAATGAAAATGCTGGAGCAGTTCTGATATATAAAGTAAAACTAAGCCTGTTTCACCTAAACATTATTTGTTGTTCCCTTGTTCTGAACCACATAAAAATGTTAAACCACATAAATATTATTAAAGTATATAATTCAACATCAATTCAGACCTGTCAGAGGGACAACCAGGAAAGTACAGAAGTCCCGACTTATGTCACTTATATGTGGGCTTTTACTGCTTGCTGGCTCAGTTACTTAGTGCGGGTCAACAGGATGTAATATGCTTAGCAACGTCAGATGAATTACTTAGAGTTCTTTTTAGTGGTAAAATTTTTTATTGAGAAGTAATAAAAGGTTGCAGTATCTGTAAGAATTTGGTACCATTTGCAAAAATATATAAGATGCAGAAAATTCAAGGAATACAGTTAACACCATGGAATATATTTAAAAGTCATGTTTGAAGTTGGTCTTGTTTTTAATGTTTTTGTAGTTGTAAATAACAATTACAACTTTGCAATGCTACTGTGTCACAAATAGTATTTCTGTTTGTCATAGAGACAGAAAAGATTGGATGGGGGGCAGACTATATAATTGATTCTCCCAATTGGGACAATTTTTAGAGTGGAAGGATTCCTTTAAATAACTGTTCCAGGAAAATAGGAATACAATAGAACTCTCAGAAAAAAAACTCATTCCAATTTTCGTTTGTATAGATGACCCAGGAGTTCAAAGGGATTTACATGATTTATCACCATAATGTGATGCATTGGTAGTAGAGCTAAAAGTAAAATCCTGGTTTTCTGACCCATAATTCAGTTTCTGGAAATTCATAGTAGCCACAGTGAATTGATGAGAATTCAAGCATGTTGTATCAGAGAATTTTCTGAATACACTTATCTACCTAAAAAATTCATTATTATCAAGATTAAAGTAGTTTTTCCATTAGCAACACAAAAGAAAATACGGGATGGTCTTGTTTTGTATGGTTCTTCAATTGTACAAATTTCAGTTACTGTGGTTTAGTTAAGTAATACCAGTCGTTTAGTAACAGTGTTCAGATTTCTATTACCACAGTGTAATAACTGTTAGTAAATGCATAAAGCACACATCTCTCTGCTAGCTCTTCAGTTCACAAATTATAACATACCCAAATCATGATCAGTGACCCATTCTATCAGTTTATTCAAAGGCTGTCAGTGATTGGTCACTGTGCATCTCCTATTTAGTGCATATACAGAGAGCAAAATATATAGTTGTATTGCCTCCTTTTCTTCCAGTAATAAACCCAATTGACATTTTACAAAAATTAGTAATCAAAAGTGGGAATTGGCCAATAAAAACGAAGTGCAACAAAGAAACAAAATAATAGTGGAAATGAAATTTGTAAGTAGAGTTACAGAAGAAATAGTCGACTATGGCAATATTGACATTAACAGTACTGGAAAGACTAGATATGCAGCCACTTGACTGTAATGAACGTGAAACTGTCAACATAAATGAGGAAAGTGGTCTTGAGGAAATGATGATGGTGACCCAGAGGAAGTGACACCAGCAAAAGCTTCACATTACAGAATCTTTTGGAGGTATTTCATGGCCCTGAAAATGCAAAGAATATAATGTTGGAGCTGATCCAAACTTTTGAAGGAATAAGACAATTTTTCCAAGTCATACAAAAGGAAATGCTCCTCAAACTGCTCTTGATAAGTTTTACAAAAAACACTTTAATTATCAAAATCTCTAATGTTTGAAATTATAGTGCATAAAATAAATATCAGATTTTTAAAATTTCCCTGTGCATTTGTAACTGACGTTAATAGAGATTCTAATGTTTTGACAGAAATTTATAAAGCTTATTGAATGATCACAGTTGTTTTACATTGGTTATTAAATTCTCTTTATATACTTTCAGCTCACAAATTTACATTGTCATTTCATGATACCATGCAAGGTGAGGATTACTTATAATATACATGTTTGACCAGTTTTTTTCTTTTACTTTTTAAGTTGTGGTTTCTTTCTATCACATTGATGATTTTTTTGTAACCTTTTAATTTTGATATAATTTGGGATTTATAGAAAAGTTGCAGTTGTAACAGTAACTCCCAAATACCCCTTACCTGTAATCAGCAGTTATGGAATTTTACTTCACTTACTTCATCGTTCTTTCTCTCTCTTGTCTCTCTCCATCTGTCTCCCTCCTTCTCTCCTCTCCTTCATCTGTCTTGATCTTGCCTTTGAACCTTTTAGACTAGTTTGTTTCCTCGAGTGTCCCTTGATTTAGGTTAGTACCATGTTTCCTCATGCTTATAACAGGGTATGTGTATATTCTGGCAGGAGTACCATGAAAGCGAGGCTGAGTTCTTTCTAGTGAATCTTGTAGTTCTATCCATTACTGATGATGCTAATTTCAATTACTTGATTGAAGTGATATCTGCTAAATTTTTCTATATTAAAATCGTTTCTTTTGGCTTCTAATTTACATTTGTAGGAAGATATTTCAAGATTTGTAAAACCTCATTCCTTTTTTTTAAGTTTAATTTTAATTGGAAGATAACTGCCTTACAATGTTGTGTTGGTTTCTGCTATAGAATGTGAATGAATCAACCATATGTATACACATATCCCCTCCCTTTTGAGCCTCCCTCCCACCCCAACCCCCATCCCACAATACTATTTCTTATGAAAGGTTAACCCACTAGCTTTAGCATCCATTAATGATACAACTTGGGGGTTTTAAGTATAGCAAGAGATAAAGGTGATTGAATATAAATTGGTATGATCTTTCTTTGGAGTAATTTGATAGTGAATAGCAGATATTTAAAAACTAAAACATCTAGTAATTCCTTTTGTGAAAATTTGTCCTAAAGAAATAATCCTTGATATAATTTTCTCAGTTATACTTGAAATCAAGAAGTTAAAAAATAACCTAAGTAACATATCAGCAAGAACTGCCAAATACAGTACAATGGAATATTGTTGTTTAGTCACTGCTGCTGCTGCTAAGTCACTTTAGTCATGTCCGACTCTGTGCGACCCCATAGATGGCAGCCCACCAGGCTCCCCCGTCCCTGGGATTCTCCAGGCAAGAACACTGGAGTGGTTTGCCATTTCCTTCTCCAGTGCCTGAAAGTGAAAAGTGAAAGTGAAGTCGCTCAGTTGTGTCCAATTCTTAGCGACCCCATGGACTGTAGCCCACCAAGCTCCTCCATCCATGGGATTTTCCAGGTAAGAGTATTGGAGTAGGGTGCCATTCACTAACTTACGTCAAACTCTTTGCCATGCCTGGACTGCAGTACACCAGGTTGCTCTGTCCTGCACTCTCTCCTGCACTTTGCTCAAATTTATGTCCATTGAGTCAGTGATACTATCTAAATATCTCTTCCTCTGTCGCCCCTTCTCCATTTGCCTTCAGTCTTTCCCAGCATCAGGTCTTTCCAATGAGTCAGCTCTTCACATCAGGTGACCAAAGTATCAGAGTTTCAGTTTCAATTATCAGTCCTTCCAATGAATATTCAGGGTTGATTTCCTTCAGGATTGACTGGTTTGATTTTTCAGTTCAGGGGCTCTCAAAAGTCTTCTTCAGCACCACAGTTTGAAAGCATCAATTATTCGGTGCTCAGCCTTCTTTATGGTACAACTCTCATATCCACACATGACTACTGGAAAACCCATAGTTTGACTATACAAACCTTTGATGGCAAAGTGCCATCTCTTCTTTTTAATATGCTATCTAGATTTGTCATAGCTTTTCTTCCAAGGAGCAAGAGCCCTTTAATTTCACAGCTGCAGTCACTGTCCACAGTGATTTTGAAGCCAAAGAAAATAAAACCTGTCACTGTTTCTATTTTTCCCCATCTATTTACCATGAAGTGATGGGATGGGATGATGGTAAATTTGAAGACAGATTTTTCACTCTCCTCTTGCACTCTCTTCAAGAGACTCTTTAGTTCTTCTTCACTTTCTGTCATTAGAGTGGTATCATCTGAAATTGTTGATGTTTCTCCTAGCAATCTTGATTCCAACTTGTGATTCATCCAGCCTGACATTTTGCATGATGTACACTCCATAAAAGTTAAATAAGTAGGGTCACAGTAAACAGCCTTTTGGTGCTCCTTCACAATTTTTAGACAATCAGTTTTTCCATGTCTGGTTCTAACTGTTGCTTCTTGACCCACATACAGGTTTCTCATGAGACAGATAAAGTGGTCTGGTACACCCATCTCCATAAGAATGTTCCACAGTTTCTTGTGATCCACATAGTCAAAGGCTGTAGAGTAGTTGATGAAGCTGAAGTAGCTGTTTTTTCTGGAATTCCCTTGCTTTCTCCATGATCCAATGGATGCTGACAATTTGATCTCTGGTTCCTCTGCCTTGTCAAAACCCCATTTGTACAGAGGGAAATTGTTGGTTCACATAATGCTGAAACCTAGCTTGAAGGACTTTGAGCATTACCTTGCTAGCATATGAAATGAGTGCAATTGTGTGGTAGTTTGAACATTCTTTGGTATTGCCCTTTTTTGGGATTGTAATGAAAACTGACCTTTTGCAGTCCTGTGGCCACTGCTGAGTTTTCCAACTTTGCTGACATATTGAGTACAGCACTTTAATAACAGCATAATCTTTTAGGATTTTAAATATCTCAGCTGGAATTCCATCACCTCCACTAGCTTTGTTCATAATAATATTTCCTATCACCCATTTGACTTCACAGGCCAGATTGCTGGGCTCTGGTGAGTGACCATACATTGTGGTTATCCTGGTCATTAAGATTTTTTTTTGGTATGTTCTTCTGTGTATTTTTGCCACATCTTCTTAATCTCTTCTGCTTCTGTTATGTCCTTTATAATTTCTATCCTTTTTCATGCCCATCCTTGTATGAAATGCTCTCTTGATATCTCCAGTTTTCTTGAAAAGATCTCTGGTCTTTCTCATTCTATTGTTTTCCTGTATTTTTTTTTTAATTGCTCATTTAAGAAGGCTTTCTTATCTCTCTTTTCTATGAAATTGGATTTTATGGAACAACAGAATACTAGACAACTATTTAAATGTACATTTTGAAAAATACTTGTCATTTATTATTATTTAAATGGGAATTTATTCATTCTTAATGCTGCTGTTGCTGCTAAGTTGCTTCAGTCGTGCCCGACCCTGTGCGACCGCATAGACAGCAGCCCACAGGGCTCCTCTGTCCCTGGGATTCTCCAGGCAAGAATACTGGAGTGGGTTGCCATTTCCTTCTCCAATGAATGAAAGTGAAAAATGAAAGTGAAGTTGCTGAGTCATGTCCAACTCTTCGCAACCCCATGGACTGTAGCCTACCAGACTCCTCCATCCATGGGATTTTCCAGGCAAGAGTACTGGAGTGGGTTGACATTTCCTTCTCCCTCATTCTTAATGCAGATATTTTAAAGCAAAGAAAAACTCTATTGTTATTTTTGTTTCTTAGTTGAATGACTTAGCATTATCAAATATCATATTTGTATATTTCATAGGGCTTGTCATTTTCATTGGATTCATTGTTTTTTTTATTTCATTGTTTTTCGAACCCATTTTCATAGGGTTTCTTATCAAGAAACATGTTACGAAACTCTCTGGAATTCTCATTTGTTTTCCCCAAATTTGAACATTTATCATTTACTGCATGTCTGTTCTTTCTGGCAATCTCTATGATCTTCCCTGAGTTTGTTACTTTTATTTATTTTTTTAATGTTGTCATGACTTTGTATATGCTTCTACTTCTCTTAAGTTCCATTCAAGGTTAGCCTCTTCCGGGAAGAACTTATCTGACTGCCTTTGCTTCACTTTGTTGTTTCATATCCCCCTGATTTGCTATAGGATATGCACCCCTTCATATAGCAATTTCAATATAATTGCATTGCAATAATTTGTTTCTTATTTCCAAGTATACTGGCACCCACAAGTTTACCTTCTTTTTGTCTCCATAAAATTGCATATACATTGATTGATACAACATCCATTCTAAAAAATGCTTAAAATATTAAATAGCTGGCAACTTGTGATGAAAATTCTTTATGAAACTTACTCTTTGACCTCACTAAAACTTGTAGAGCAGCTATTCTCAAAAAAATATATATATATGATTTAAGTCTACCACTGATTGTTAATGTATTGAAAATAGATTCAGAAAGGTTTTAGGAATTTTTTTTTTAATTTTGAACCCTATGCTAGATTTATACTAAACCATTAGGTTGTCAGTCTTTCCTGAACCAGAGTCTGTCCAGTTCAATAAAAATGTATTAATTGCTGACAGTATGCCTTAGAAAATGCTAGCGATGGGATGATGAAAGAGGAAACTTTTACTAACTTTTATAGCACAACAGATCCCAGGATTATTTGCCCTCCAAGACAATACATAGCTACTAATCGGTAGAAAGGAAATGAAAATAATGAAAGAGGAAAGAGATGAAGGTATGAGGTAATTGTCATAATCCTAGAACTTTGTAATTTTACAAGCAAAAATACATCAGCTAACTAACAGACCTCTTTGTTTCATATCCTTTTACTCATATCATCTCTCTGGAACACAGGCAGAATGACTTGTCCCTGCAGCCCAGCCAGGAGCCATAATAACCTTGAATAGTGCAATGTATCCCTGAGTCTATAAGAAAAAGTACATGATAAAGGTTCACAGTAGTTTAATCAGAGTTTAAAAGGCTTTAATCGTCAAGTTTAAAGAAAATGGGTTTGATATTAGCAATATGGAAATTTAAATTTAATACATGTGTTGCCTAAGTATACAATTCATATTTGTTTCAAGAGAATAATATACTCAAAAATACATAAAGATCACTAAGTTAACTGTATACATTGAGGTAAGTGAATTCAGAACATGATGTTTAGGTCCATAATGGAAAACCATGTCTTCAGTTGTCCTTTTCTCAGAAGCAGTGTGTCCTTCCAATACATGAAAAAAATCAATATGCACTAGAATATGAGAAGATAAATAAGATTATAGCATGAGCATTTCCAGTGAATAATCAGTGAATAATGGCATAATTTTTCTTGTATTTTTAAACGATTTCTGTATTAAAAATGCATGTGTGAGAAAGTTCTGCTTTTGAGGATAACATTGGGGGTATTTGTCATTTTTTTTTTTTTTTTTATAAAGTGTGGAGGTGGTTGGAAAGGCTAATTTAGGACAGAACGTCCTGGTGCTCCACTCAGCTGACTTGTTGCAGCAGTCAGTCGCTTTCTTTAGGTACCACAGTGCTTTGAAGCCCTATCATCTGCCCTCACAGGCCATATTTCTTAAAATATGCCTTAAAATAGGAAAGCCTTTATGAAATGACTATACACTAGTTGACCTCCTTCCCCCAAGCCACTGTGACCTCCTGGAATTTCCATTGAGCCTATGAGGTCAAGCATAGAAATGGATCTAAATTAATCTGAAACCTCCTGGATTCCATTGTTCAGTAGTTCCCCCCACCCTTTTTTTTTAAGCAACAAAACTATTTTTAAAAATTAGTAGGAAGCCACATTTATAAAAGTGCTAAAAAATGGAGCAGCTCTATTTGAAGAGGTGGAATTTCTCTCTTCCCTTCAGAACCTTCTCCCACAGCAGTTTCTCAGACACTTTCTAAGCATCTCCTTGTATCTATTATACGCCTTTTGAAAGCCACTGGGAAACCTGGGAAATGATGAAACAGGAAGAAGCCAGAGGAAGGCAAAATGGCTGCAGACCTATTCTCTGGACTGATCATTAAATTATTTTTTTTGTAATTATGCATATACACATTTGGCTTCATGCTAAAGGAATTTGAGTGACTGATTCCTGACTGAAGCTTCCATTCTTTATTTTTTTTTACCGTACATTAACTTGTCAAGTTTCTTTACTTATAATCTTGTTCTGTCATACCTAGAACTTTTGCCTGATGACAGTATCACTAGAAATTATTCAAAGTATATTACTGGCAAATGTGCTTTAATTTTTAAAGAAATTGTGTTTCTATTCCTGGGTTAAAACTTACCATTGACAAAGGAAAGATTGGTTAACATCCCTGGTCCTTAGTTTTCTCATGTGTAAAATAAGAATTTTAAGAATTTAGTGACTTGAAGTATGCAAAATTTATCAACCTTGGTACTTGGCTCATACATGTTATCAATATTATTACTCTTACCTTAACCTTTGAAGATAGAAAACTGCCCCTTACATCACAGTTGCCTTTTGATTTGTTACAAAGAAAGTCATGCAAAAGCTTAATTTTTTTACTGTTTTTTTTTTTTTTTTTGAGAAGAGTTTCTTAGTTTTAGTAGAAGGAGCTCAAGTCTTGTTTTCTTGAAAAATGAAATATGCTTAAATATTTTTCCCCTACTGACAATGAAAATTAAATTATTATATTTAGCTTGTGTATAATCTGTGTGTATTATCTTCCTTAATACACATAGATCCAATATGTAATCTGTATGTTACCTTTAGATTACTTATTGAATGGGGAAACAATGGAAACAGTGACAAGACTTTATTTTCTTGGGCTCCAAAATGACTGCAGATGGTGACTGCAGCCATGAAATTAAGACACTTGGAAGAAAAGCTATGACAAACCTAGATAGTGTATTAAAAAGCAGAGACATTACTTTGCCAACAAAGGTCTGTCTAGTCAAAACTATGGTTTTTCCAGTGGTCATGTATGGATATGAGAGTTGGGCCATAAAGAAAGCTGAACGCTGAAGAATTGATGCTTTTGAACTGTGGTGCTGGAGAAAACTCTTGAGAGTCCTTTGGACTGCAAGGAGATCCAACCAGTCAATTCTAAAGAAAATCAGTCCTGAACATTCGTTGGAAGGACTGATGCTGATGCTGAAACTCCAATACTTTGGCCACCTGATGCAAAGAACTGACGCATTAGAAAAGACCCTGATGCTAGGAAAGACTGAAGGCAGGAGGAGAAGGGGACAACAGAGGATGAGATGGTTGGATGGCATCACTGATGGATATCATCAATGGACATGAGTTTGAGCAAACTCAGAGTTGATGATGGACAGCGAAGCTTGGCATGCTGCAGTCCATGGGGTCACAAAGAGTCGGACACAACTGAGCAACTGAACTGAAGTAAACTCATCTAAGCTTTAGACTTATAAACTTCAGCCCTATGAAGCATAGAGAATAAAACAAATGAGACTACCTTCACAACCTTGGAATAAGCAATTTATTTATATATTTCTCAAAAAAAGTAACTACAAGAAAATGAAGGGATTCATGAGTCTTCAGCAAAATTAAATCTTCTGGTTATCAAAAGACATTTCCAAAAAGATAAAAAATTAAAAGTAATTGAAAGAAAATATTTTATATATATACATCTTACAAAGAATTTACATATTGGAACTCTAAAGAATATCAATATATCAATAATAAAAGATAATATATTAAGAAAAATACTGAGAGAGATACCACTCAGATCAGATCAGTCGCTCAGTCGTGTCCGACTCTTTGCGACCCCATGAATTGCAGCATGCCAGGCCTCCCTGTCCATAGTGAAAGATTATAAACTAAGAACACAAAATATTGGTGATATTATAGAGCAACTAGAACTCTCATACATCTCTCTGCTTTTGAAGTATAAAATTGTATTTTCACTTTGGAAAACTCTTTAGCAGTTATTTAATAAATGTAAAGACATACCTACCTCATAATTCTAGTCTTATTTACAGTATTTACTCACTTGTTCTCAAGAGACATGAAAATATATATCCATAAAAAGACCTATACAAAAATAATCTAACAGTTGATATGTATAATAATTAAAACTGAAATAACCAATTTTTTAAAAATGTGGTTGAATAAATAAGTGTTGATATATCCATATAATGGAATACTTCTTAGTCATTAAATATAGGACTACTAATATATGCAATATAACAGGTAAATCTTAAAAGCAGTATATTGAGCAAAGTAATTCAGGTAAACAAGAATGCATATGATTGTATTTGCATAATGATTTTATTTATATGAAGCTCCAGAAGAGGCAATCCATGGTAATAAAAGTTAGAACAGTATTATTTATAGTGGGTAGGTATTGATTTTAATGGAACATGGAAAAATTTCCTCAAGTAATTGAAATGTTCTGTCTTTATTTAGGTAATGATTACATAAGTGCATCAAATTGTCAAAATTCATCAAATTGTACAGTGAAAGTTATGCATTATACTGTGTAAATATTTTTATTCAGCTGAGAAAGGATAAAATTCAGGAAATATTATATTAATATATTGCTTATCAATCTAAAAAGTACTGATGGAATCATTGTTTTGAGGGTCTGTGTGTAAGTATCTTTATTTATATTTGCATCATATTGAATGGACTGCTTAAGTACACTGTTTAATTTCCCATCACTCAGATAAACATTTTTCTTAGTATCATAGCTGATCAGAGTTCACCTATTGATCTAACTAGAATCTCAATGAAATATGTTTAAATCCACTCAATTTTTGCTTTACTTCTTGTCTTCTGCAGTTAACTGAAAGAAAAAATTTCAGAAGTAATCCTCATATCAGAGCTAGATAATAAGAATTCTGAAAAACATCTATTATATCGTTATATATTAAATGCCAGATTGAAGATTACTTATAGTTTGCCTTTCTAAAATATACTTACCATTCTTAATCCACACCTTTATTTTTTTTCCTCCACGTTTGAAAATCATGAAATATACATTATATTTAGAAGGGGAAGGACTAATATGATGAAAACCCATATATGTATCACCCAGATTTAACAAATATAAACTTTTTAAATTTGCCATATCAGTTGGAAAATACTTTTTCCAAATAAAATGTTATATGTCCTGCCCTAAGTTTATTCCCATTATTCCCTCAGAAGTCATTACAATCCCAGTTTTTATACCTTAAAAGGTTTTTCTATGTGCCTTTTCAACATTATATAGTATAATTTTAGGCATTTTATAAATATATGTAAATGCACTTATCTTTATCTTCTTTCCCAATTTTATTTTACATTAATTTATTCTATTTTTTTACTTTAAGATGGGAAAGAGAAGCTCAGTCATAGGAAAATCAAATTGCCATTGATTTTGTTTTACCCTGTTCTCCTCCATTTATTCATCAAATTAATATTTATAGGCGTAATGAGGAAGAAAAGTGAGAATTATTGAATAACTGTTTTGTGCCAGGCATTGTTTAAGCACTTTGTTTAAATCATGTCATTATATTTTTTAATGTTATCAACATCATTAAACATCACTAAGAGTAAAGACTTAAATTACCCATGGGGTTGTGTTATTGTTCTTGTTGTTCAGTCAGTCATATCTGACTCTTTGTGACCCCATGGACTGAAGCCTCCCCTGTCCTTCACCATCTCCCAGAGTTTGCTCAAACTCAAGTCCACTGCATCAGTGATGCCATCCAACCATCTTGTCCCCTTCTCCTCCTGCCTTCAGTCTTTCCTAGCATCAGGGTCTTTTCTAATGAGTCAGCTCTTTGCATCAGGTGGCCAAAGTATTGGAGTTTCAGCTTCAGTGTCAGTTCTTCCAATGAATATTCAGGATTGATTTCCTTTGCAATTGACTGGTTTTATTTCCTTGCAGTCCAAGAGACTCTCAATAGTCTTCTCTAACACCACAGTTCAAAGGTATCAGTTCTTCGGCATTCAGCCTTCTTTATGGTCCAGCTCTCATATCCATACATGACTTGTGGAAAAGCCATAGTGTTGGCTACATAGACCTTTGTTGGCAAAGTAATGCCTCTGCTTTTTAATAAGCTGTCTAGACTTGTTATAGCTTTTCTTCCAAGGAGCAAGCTTGGTTTCAATGATCAGGAGGCCTATAATGTGTTTGGAACAGGATAATATTAACATAAAACCACAAATAATACAACTTAATATATGCAAAATGCTGAAAGAACAGTAATCAAGAAAACAACAACAAAATAGGTTATAAATATTTACCAAGGTCAGGGAAGGATTCATGGATCCCTTCATGCTTGCTTTAAGTGAAACAATAAACTCTCAGTTTTAAACCTGTCTCATATTTAAAATTTTTTTCTGGGGTTCCATTTAAAAGTTCTGTTGAACAAAAGGCTTTTCCTCCTTACAATTTATCACACTTTTTCCAGCCTCTATTCAACTACCTTACCTCTTAGGTCTA
The DNA here is from genome assembly GCF_029378745.1 of Bos indicus. Taxonomy (NCBI): domain Eukaryota; kingdom Metazoa; phylum Chordata; class Mammalia; order Artiodactyla; family Bovidae; genus Bos; species Bos indicus. The sequence continues at coordinate 41,587,664 of NC_091762.1, read as the reverse complement.
GTAGAAGTTTCACTCACAGAAAATAGAGATCATCTGTAGCAAATTCCTATTTCTTCTGCTCTGTAAAACATGAAGAGTTCATAATATCCTTTCCTGCTCTTGATTTCTAGCTCAGTCCTTGGGCCATAGTGATGCTAAGAGATATGATGGAACTAGAGGTTAGAAATTTCTTGCATATTTGGGCTTAAGTTCCTGCATTCCTTCCTTTTGCCATGAGACACACTTGCCTCAATTAGTCACTGAACCAAAGAGGCTTGGATAGATAAATCAGACCTCGACCCAGACTGCATGTTGGAGCCAATCCTTCTAGTGCACAGCCTAAGTCATCTGAAGCCCAGCTTCTCCATAGATACAAAAGTCCAAAATAAATGCTTATTTTTGCATGATACCAAAATTTTCAGATACCTTGTTAATGCAGTATTATTGTGTCAGTAGCCTACTAATGTGTCACCCCCAATTTTAAATAAATGCAAACAAATTTTCTCTTGATTCCATCTATAAATGCATATCATACACACCTCTGAAATCATTCTCTTGAATGTCAAATAAAAACATTTGAATGGCTTGTAATTAAAAACTGATATGTTATACTCAGACTTAATCAGTTCAAAATTCAATCAACTACTTATTTCCCCACTACTATTACAAGTCATCTTCTTTATAGTCTCCCCTCCCAGTTGAGAAGGAAATAGCCACCCACTTCAATATTCTTGCCCAGAGATTTCCATGGACAGAGGAGCCTGGCAAACTACAATCCATAGAGTCAAAAGGTCGGACGTGAGTATCCATTCCCCGTTGATATAATTTGACCTACTGCCCAAACCAGAACAATGGGCAACATCACTAAATCTTCTTTCCATTATCAGTCCATCCAGTTATTAAGTGTTTTTATTCTATTCCCTAAATATTTCTTTAATCTTCCTCATTTATCTTCACTGTTTTATTATAGGTTCTTGTTATTGATCTTTGCCCCTCTTTCCTTCCTGGCCCATTCTGTGTGACCTGCTAATCAGTTTTCTTTATTGTTGCTAAAGCCTTCTGAAAACTTAAGGCTGATCATGTCATTATCTCTGCTAATATCTTCAGTGTTAAGACAACTTAGTATTGGGAGCTAGTGGTATGTAGGTAGCTAAAAGTGAAAGTGAAGTTGCTCATTCGTGTCCAACTCTTTGCAACCCCATGGACTGTAGCCTATGAGGCTCCTCTGTCCATGGAATTTTCCGGGCAAGACTGCTGGAGTGGGTTGCCATTTCCTTTGCCAGGGGATCTTCCCAACCCAGGATTTGACCTGGGTCTCCCACATTGCATCCAGAAGTTTTTACCATCTGAGCCACCAGGGAAGCCTGTTTGGCTTCTTCTGCTATTTCCCCCTCTTTACATTATTCAATCCACTCATCAAGCAATACTTACTCTCCATGGATTCTGTGCTTCTCTAATGTCTTTAAGCTTTTACATATGCTTTGACAACATGCTTCTTAATTATTTTACCTTTTAGTTTGATTAAATATTATTTATTATTTGAACATCAGTTTCCAGCATAATCTTGTCAAAATTTATAGTCTAGGAAGATTTCTTTGAAGAAACCCTTCCTCACTTTTTCAAATATAGAGTTAGGATTAAAACCTTATATGTATTTCCCTATACAATTTATAATCTTGTTGTTGTCTTCCTTATTCTTATTATTGGATTATATTACATTTGTAATTTTACTTTGATTAAATATCATGACATCCAGAGTTCCTTTTACTCTGATTTCCCTAGTACATACAGCAATGATTCTCACATGGTATGTGTGTGTTTGTGTTCAGGCGATAAGTCATGCCCAACTCTGTGACCCCATGGGCTGCAGCACGCCAAGTTCCTCTGTCCATGAGATTCTCCAGGCAAGAATACTGGAGTGAGTTGTACCATGAATAAATATAGAAAGGGAAGAAAGAGGTTGGTAAAAATAATAATAAAAAAAAGTTGTCATATACTTTTCTTAGTTTCTTTAAATGGTAATTGTTCATATACATTTCACCTTGGGTTCCTCTTTACATTTAAATTGTTAGTATATTGGGGAAAATGTAACTTGTTTAACAGATTCTGTTATTCTCTTTAAATGTAAAATATCTTATATTTAATAAATGTTGTTTCTGACAAATATGCAGTTGATGTAATGATATTGAAAACCCAAGGACCAAAAAGGAAATAATAATTGTGCAATGTCTTGTTATATATCAGATGGTCTTGCAAGCAAGGCACATTTTAAAATAATTTTATACATTTATGTTTGGTTGTGCTGGATCGTCATTGCTGCCTCATGCTTTTTTCTAGTTTCAATATGCAGGCTTCTCATTGTGATAGTTCTCCATTGTGGAGCACAGGCTCTAGGGCACTCAGGCTTCTGTAGCTGTGGCATGTGGGCTCAGGGCTCTATGGCACAGGCACATGGGCTTAATTGTTCTGTGACATGGGGGATCTTTGTGGATCAGGGATGGAATCCATTTCTCCTGCTTTAGCAGGCAGATTCTTTACCACTGAGCCTCTGGGGAAGCCCTGAGGCACATTTTTTTTTTTTTTTTTTTCCAAACTGAGCCTAAGAATTGAATTGACATAAAAACAGATCAGCAGAAGAAAACATAACATTTATTTAATACAAGTTTTATGTGACATGGAGCATGAGAACCTTTATAAGAAGTGAAGACCCAAAGAAATGGGAAAGCCTACCTGCTTTTATATTAGATTGAACATAGAGAGGGAATTGTATAAAAGTAGCTAAACTATTTCGGGAAGTGGAGAAAAATGGAAACAGTGACAGACTTTATTTTCTTGGGCTCCAATATCACTGTGGATGGTGGCTGCAGCCCTGTAACTAAAAGAGGCTTCCTCCTTAAAAGAAAAGCTATAACATACCTAGAAAGTGTATTAAAAAGTAGAGACATCACTTTGCCAACAAAGGTCTCTATAGTCAAACTATGGTTTTTCCTGTAGTCATGTACAAATGTGAAAGTTGGACCATAAAGAAGACTGAGTGCCAAATTGATGCTTTCAAACTGTGGTGCTGGAGAAGACTTGATAGTCCTTTGGACAGCAAAGAGATCAAACCAGTCAATCCTAAAGGAAATCAACCCTGAATATTCGTTTGAAGGACTGATGCTGAAGCTGAAGCCCCAGTACTTTACCACCTAATGCAAAGAACTGATTAGTTGGGAAAGACTCTGATGCTGGGAAAGGTTGAGGGCAGGAGGAGAAGGGGGTGACACAGGATTAGATGGTTGGATGGCATCATGGACTCAATGGACATGAGTCTGAGCAGGATCCAGGAGATAGTGAAGGACATGTAAGCCTGGCATGCTGCAACTCATGGGGTCGTGAGGAGTTGAACACGACTGAGTGACTGAACAACAAAAGAAAGATAATAATCTTAACAAGGTCTGTTTGTGTAGAATTCTCTATGACCCAACTCTTCTTCACTGGTAATAAGAAATGTTACTTTTCTTCTGGTATAACATGGGCGTCTTTCACATGGGAATTTCATCTCCTACTTTAAAGAGAAATAAGGAAATCACACTCTTTTTCTTCTACTCTGTTTATCAAGTGCCTTTAAGTCAAAATTACCAGTACACCAGAAAGGTATATTTTTGGATGGCATGCTCTGAACTTCAGATTGCATATGCTGAGTATGAATAATCTTTAAACAATGAAGGATAGTGTGTCAGTCAAAGTTCAGATTTAGTATAAATATTCAACAAAAAGAGACCAGAATGAAAAGTATTGTCTAAAAAAAGAAAGAAAGAAAGAAACAGAATTATTAAAAAAAACAAAAGAATATCAGATATCATGAGCAGTCACTACCCCTGAGACTAATATCAAGTATCCAGTGAAGACCTTTGCCTCTGGGGCTGAGATCAGAGCTTCTGGGTGAGAGTTCTACTCACTGAATAATAGAGAAATTGCTCTGGTGGCATGATGGTGGAACATGCTGGAAATTTGTCCATTAAGGTGTTAGGAAAAATATTCATGGAGGGGTGTCTTGCTGGAGACACATCTTTATGAAACTGCCTGAGAGGGTGCCATGGAAAGCTGCTGGATGCTACTGGCTGCCACGCACTGCAGGATCCTAGAGCTGGCACCATAGACCCTGGCAATGTAGGAGCTACATGTGTTGCAGGAAACACCCCAGAGGCACCAGAGAAACAAAAAGCAAACCCTTTCCTCTTGCAGTATCTGTCTAGCATTTGTTATGATAGATAACCAAGAAAAATTATTTAAAAGACCTAGTTCCATTTCCCAGAGCAAGCAATTGCAAGTCAATTTGGAGCTGAGAGGCAATGAATTTATAACACAGAAGGTATTATCACCTACTTTTTTAAGCTGAGAGCAGAGAATCTTAGGCTTAGAAAAGCTCTAAATTCGTTCATCTTTGAAAGTAAGATTATGGTGGGAGGTGAGGGAGAGGTTTAATAAGTGACATAGACCTAGAGGATATTTACTTTCAGATTTATGGAATGGTTCCCCAGTAGTAGGAAATGCAATGCCTTCAATAGAAAACATTCATTTGTTTCCCAGTAAGGTTATTCTTTATATATATATGCTGCTAAGTCACTTCAGTCATGTCCGACTCTGTGCAACCCCATAGACAGCAGCCCACCAGGCTTCCTCGTCCCTGGGATTCTCCAGGAGAGAACACTGGAGTGGGTTGCCATTTCCTTCTCCAATGCATGAAAGTGAAAAGTGAAAGTGAAGTCGCTGAGTTGTGTTTGACCCCCAGCGACCTCATGGACTGCAACCTTCCAGGCTCCTCTATCCATGGGATTTTCCAGGCAAGAGTACTGGAGTGGGGTGCAATTGCCTTCTCCATATATATAGATATATATATATATATAGATAGATATAGATAGATATAGATATAGATATAGATATAGATATTACATTACTCTGAGATCAAAAACTACAGAATATTGCTATTTTTCCCAAACTTGAACTTCTTACTTTGTATTGGGGTATGGCCAATTAAGCTTTCTCTGGTAATGAATCCACCTGCAGTGTAGGAGATCCTGGTTCAGTTCCTGGGAGGGGAAGATGCCCTGGAGAAGGGATAAGCTACCCACTCCAGCATTCTTGGGCTTCCCTGGTGGCTCAGATGGTAAAGAATCCACCTACAATGTGGGAGAACTGGGTTGGGAGGATCCCCTGGAGGAGGGCATGGCAACCCACTTCAGTATCCTTGCCTGGAGAAACTCCACAGAGAAGCATGATAGGCTATAGTACACGGAGTCACAAAGAGTCAGACATGACTGACTAAGCTCAGCACAGCACATAGTCAATTAACAGTGTTGTGATAATTTCAGGTAAATAGTAAAGGGACTCAGCCAAACTCTGCTCCCATCCAGTCTGGCATATAACACTGAGCAGAGTTCCATATGCTACTCAATATGTCCTTGTTGGTTATCCATTTTAAACATAGCAGTGTGTAAATGACCTTCCAAAAATCCGTAACTATCCCTCCCTTCTGCTGGCAATCATAAATTCATTTTCTAAGTCTGCCTAAGTCTGTGAGTCTCTTTCTCTTTTGTAAGTAAGTCCATTCATATCACTTCCTTTTAGATTCCACCTGTAAGGGATGTCATGCAATATTTCTCCTTCTCTATCTGACTTACTTCACTCAGCATAACACTCTCTAGGTCCATTCATGTTGCTACAAGTGTCATGATTTCATTCTTTTTAAAGGCTAAGGGAAATAGATGGGGAAACAGTGGAAAACAGTGTCAGACTTTTATTTTGGGGGGCTCCAAAATCACTGCAGATGGTGACTGCAGCCATGAAATTAAAAGACGCTTACTCCTTGGAAGGAAAGTTATGTCCAACCTGGAGAGCATATTCAAAAGCAGAGACATTACTTTGCCTACAAAGGTCCGTCTAGTCAAGGCTATGGTTTTTCCTGTGGTCATGTATGGATGTTAGAGTTGGACTGTGAAGAAGGCTGAGCGCTGAAGAATTGATGCTTTTGAACTGTGCTGTTGGAGAAGACTCTTGAGAGTCCCTTGGACTGCAAGGAGATCCAACCAGTCCATTCTGAAGGAGATCAGCCCTAGGATTTCTTTGGAAGGAATGATGCTAAAGTTGAAACTCCACCTCATGCGAAGAGTTGACTCAGTGGAAAAGACTCTGATGCTGGAAGGCATTGGGGGCAGGAGGAGAAGGGGATAACAGAGGATGAGATGGCTGGATGGCATCACTGACTCGATGGACGTGAGTCTGGGTGAACTCCGGGAGTTGGTGATGGACAGGGAGGCCTGGCATGCTGTGATTCACGGGGTCTCAAAGAGTCGGACACGACTGAGTGACTGAACTGAAGTGAACTGAATATTTCATTGTATATATATGTACTGAATCTTCTTTATCCACTCCTCTATCAATGGACATTTAGGCTGCTTCCGTGTCTTGCCTTTTGTAAATAGTGCTGCAATAAACATTGGGGTGTGTGTCCTTTCAGATCATTCTTTCTCTGTTATATGCCTAGCAGTGGGATTGCAGAGTTATGATGATTATGTGCCATATATTCTAATGTCTGTGATTTTATTTTTTACTTTATTTGAAAAAGTTGAATGAAAAATTTAAATATGCTTTCAACTTGAGCTCCAATTCTAAAATTCAGTTTAACACTCTACATTGGACATCATTTTATTTTTGAGTGACAAAAAGACAAAACAAAACAAGCAAAAAATAAAAGTTCTTTCATTTATCGGGATAGCATCCAGCTTTTAGAAAGTGAGGGATCTGCTATATTTACCAACAGGAACCTACTGAATAGCTCAGGGAACTCTGCTCAATATTATGTGATAGACTAAATGGGAAAAGAACTTGAAAAATAGTAGATATATCCATACATAAAAAATAATAAACTACAAAAAGAGAAGGAAAGTGAAGACTGAACCTGTTTAGAAATCATGTGATGAATGCTTGGAGTTTTCTGTTCTGTTTCTCATTAAATTTTGGTTTTAAGTTTCTGATAATTAGTTTTGAGAATATTAGTATGCTCAGGATAAATGAAGTAGGTCTTATCAGAAATACTCGAAGAATGCCACAAAATACAACAAATCCCAGAGTACAATAATATTCTAAGTTGGTTTAAAAGTTGAAATCCCTATGGCTGCTTTAAATTGTTAACTTAATGAGAAAGGTATTGAAGAGTAAAATAAAATGTTTCCATAGGGAACATATACAGGGTTGATAGATTAAAATTCACTCAAACATGTTTTATTTTTCCCCATGAAAAACACAAATACTTTCTAGCATTTATAATTTTAAAAAATAAGATTAATCTTTTCTTTAACCATAGCTCTTTTGGTCACTTTTCTTGGCAGGGGTATTAGTTGCTCAACAGAAAGAAACTGTTGTTTGTACTTACTCATTTTAAAACAAGCAGACTGGTAACAAATAATTAATTAAGTCAGTCTTTTTGGTCACTTGTCAAACTGTGAATAATGTCATTATAGTTCATCTAATAGAGCTAGAATTGTCATTTGAATGAGTCATTTTCAAAAGTCATATCATTTTAGTAAGTAAAACTGTTTAGATCTGCAGGAATCTACAGTCACCTGAGACTGTGGTGGAATTGGTGGAATTGGCCTTTGGTGCAACATATCATTTATACTACAATACTTAATATCCATATTAAAGGCATTCGGAACTATAGCTAGCCTGAAAGTGGGCTTTTCTAGAAGTTGAATGACTTTAAAATGTCAACATTTATAGTAGAAGGTAGCACCTAACATTTAGGATCTTGTGAATTATTTACCATTTATATGATTGTAAGAATAGAATCTAATCTGTAAAACTTCACTAGAAGCCTTAAATGCATCTTAAAAATTGGACTTTATAGTAACTATGCATCAACTTTTAAGAGAAATGATTTCCTAAGAAGCCATGTATTTCATCTCTGATATACACTAAATGTGCTTTTGAACTTCTGTTACGTTTTGACAGCTTTCTCCATGTCCTTCCTCCCTGCTGCTGCTGCTAAGTCATGTCAGTCGTGTCCGACTCTGTGCAACCCCATAGACGGCAGCCCACTCGGCTTCCTTTCCTGGGATTCTCCAGGCAAGAATACTGGAGTGGGTTGCCATTTCCTTTCTCCCTATTTGCACTGAAATTTTGGAAACTCATTAAAGTTTTTAAAATATTTATTAAAAGTGGTCATAATAGAATGTTTTTGTTGTTTAGATATCATTGTTCCAGGTGCCTTTATCAAAAACAATTCCAATTCTTAAGGTTTAAGTTACCTGTTTATTCTTCTACTTTATGAATTGTTAAATTGTATAATTGAAATATGTGTAATGCTTAGTGCATAATCAAACTGTTCTGTGTTGTACCACCTTGGTCACAGCAGTTTTCACAAAAGTTCTGTAATTGTGGAAGTTGTTAATGTACATGCTTCTATTAATTATATGTGTTCCCCAGCATTTAGCACAGAATCTTCCCTCAAGATAAATGATCTTATAGCAGTTATTTTATAGTCATTGTGTGCTACCCAAATTGTGCAGAATGCAGCCCCAAACCTAGAGTAATTTAAAAAAATATATATGTAGCCCCTATGCTGTGCTACCTGAAAGCCCATGCACATAAACTCATTCTCTTCATTTAGCAGAATATCTATTTAGTAATTATGAGCAATTAATTTATTTCTTAATTCATAGTAGAATAAACAAATATAACTGTGGGAGAAGAGTGAAGAGCTATGGTTTTAGAATTCTAGCATATTAAAGCCCATTCTACATATCTTAAAGATTATGGCAACAAAGACCCTCACTTTACTGTTAAGGACATTTAGGCTTACCTTGGGGTATGTCTCAGGCTTCTCTGGTAGCTCAGTGGTAAAGAATCTACCTGCCAATGCAGGAGTCATGGTTTTAATCCCTGGGTTGCGAAGATCTCCTGGAGAAGGGAACAGCAACCCACTCCAGTATTCTTGCCTGGGAAATCCCATGGACAGAGGAACCTGGAAGGCTACATACAGTCCATGGGGTTGCAAAGAGTCAGAAAAGACTTAGCGACTAAACAACTGGGGTATGTCTAGAGAAACTGAGTTCAAATGGAGATTTTTATTACAAGGCTTATTGAGCAGTGCTGTAAAGAAACCTGTAAGAAGCAGATTTAAGTAGAGAGAAAAATTGGGCTGAGATGATTGTTGACAAAGGTCTAATCCAACCACTTGTGGAGCTCTGAACCTGGGAAACTCCTGCAAAATTGTCCCAAATTTGGGCTTCCCCGATAGCTCAGTTGATAAAGAATCTACCTGCAATGAAGGAGACCCCATTTTATTCCTGGGTCAGGAAGATCCACTGGAGAAGGGATAGGCTACCCACTCCAGTATCCTCAGGCTTCCCTGGTGGCTCAGCTGGTAAAGAAGCCGCCTGCAATGTGGGAGACCTGGATTCCATCCCTGGGTTGGGAAGATCCCCTGGAGAAGGAAAAGGCTACCCACTCTAATATTCTGGCCTGGAGAATTCCAACATGACTGAGTGACTTTCACTTTCATTCAAGGACAATGCTTTGTACACCTGATCAATTTATCATGGGTACCCCTGATCAACCTGTCACTGGAACAGGAAAAGGGGCATATTCTTGGGTGACAAAGAACCCTTCTGCTGAATTCCATTCCCAGAGGTGGATCTCAGGTATGAGCCACCAGCAGTCAACTCTTCCAGCATCTGGGAAAATGAGTGTCCTTCTGAAGGGACAGATCTGGGTGGAGCATCCCAGTTGTCATTAATGATATAGAAGAGCCCAGAATGCTATACTGTCATACATTTCATAATGTATCCCTAAGCGTCAGCACACAGAGGGAAGGATGACCACTAGCAGGAAGCTCTCTGCACTCACTTAAATTGGCCTGTGCCTAGCCCTTAGAGAATAAAAGCAACAGTAGAGTCCTGTAAAATTTAGAAGTGCCATTGCCAAAGAATAATGCTGCTGCTGCTAAGATGCTTCAGTCGTGTCTGACTCTGTGTGACCCCATAGACGGCAGCCCACCAGGCTCCCCCGTCCCTGGGATTCTCCAGGCAAGAACACTGGAGTGGGTTGCCATTTCCTTCTCCAGTGTGTGAAAGGGAAAAGTGAAAGTGAAGTCGCTCAGTCGTGTCTGACTCTTAGCCATCCCATGGACTGCAGCCTACCAGGCTCCTCCGTCCATGGGATTTTCCAGGCAATAGTACTAGAGTGGGTTGCCATTGCCTTCTCCAAAGGATAATGAAAATAAGCGAGTTTTAGTCACCAATATTTTCCATGTGCAAAGGAACATGGTAGTTTGACAGTTGAAAATTTATTTACCAAAATGCCACAAGTTTCCCAGTTTTACGTTTACTCAGCTGCAGAAATGACTGTTTGTTCTTCAAGTAGACATTAATTACTCTGGATTTATTGGAGGGAATTCCAACTTTAGCTGATTATTTTTTTCCCACGAAACTATCCCAAAGTTCAATTTTGTCTTGACAAAAATGCTTGAGTTGGAAAACACTCCACAGGGACAGAACAGGGAACCTCAGATAAAATCATCTGTAACCTGACATTTAGAGTGTTTGAGTTTTTTCATAATGGAAATGGATATAAGATGCTGTTACGTTAATCTACTACCTAAAGGGAATTTTTCATGATTTGCCCTACTCAGTTGTGTCCAAGTCTTAGCAACCCTTTGGACTGTAGCCCTCCAGGCTCCTCTGTCCATGAGACTTTTCAGATAAGAAAACTGGAGTGGGTTGCAATTTCCTCTTCCAGGGGATATTCCCAACCCAGGGACTGAACCTGCATCTCCTGTGTCTCCTGCATTGCAGCTGGATTCTTACTGCTGACCCATCAGGGAAGCACATTCATGATTCAGTATTTCTCATTAAATGATGCCATGAACAGGGTAGCATTTAATGAAACCTATGGATTATTTTGATTGTAGACCATGATAACATTATATATTGCCTTCGCTTTTGATTGCCTTCACTCAGTAGTGTCCCACTCTTTGCGACTCCATGGACCGTAGCCTACCAGGTTCCTCTGTCCATGGGATTTTCCAAGCATAAGTACTGGAGTGGGTTGCCATTTCCTTCACACATACATACACGTACACAAACACACACATAATGAAAAGAAGTAAATGCTAGGCACCAATGATTTTCCATGCCCAAAGGAACATGGTAGCTTAAATATACATATATTGGGCTTCCCTTGTAAATCAGTCGGTAAAGAATATGCCTGCAGTGCAGGAGACCTGGGTTTAATTCCTGGGTCAGGAAGATCCCCTAGAGAAGGAAATGGCAACACACTCCAGTATTTTTGCCTAGAGAATCCCATGAACAGAGGAACCTGGCAGGCTATAGTCCATTGGGTTACAAGAGTCAGACATGACTTAGTAACTAAATCACTACCATATACATGTAATCATATATATATATATATATATGAATGAATGTGTCTGGAAATGAGATTCTCTTTTTTTTCATCCTGTGATCATTTGGATTCAGGGTTTGCATCAGTTCAGTTCAGTTCACTCGCTTAGTCGTGTCCAACTCTTTGCAACCCCATTGGCTGCAAAACGCCAGGCCTGCCTGTCCCTCACCAACTCCTGGAGTTTACTCAAAATCATGCCCATTGAGTCGGTGATACCATTCAACCATGTTATCCTCTGTTGTCCCCTTCTCCACCTGCCTTCAATCTTTCCTAGCATCAGGGTCTTTTCTTTTTTTTATTTTATTTTATTTTTTTTTCTAATGTTATTTTATTTTTAACTTTACATAATTGTATTAGTTTTGCCAAATATCAAAATGAATCCACCACAGGTATACATGTGTTCCCCATCCTGAACCCTCCTCCCTCCTCCCTCCCCATACCATCCCTCTGGGTCATCCCAGTGCACTAGCCCCAAGCATCCAGTATCCTGCATCGAACCTGGACTGGCAACTCGTTTCTTACATGATATTTTACATGTTTCAATGCCATTCTCCCAAATCTTCCCACCCTCTCCCTCTCCCACAGAGTCCATAAGACTGTTCTATACATCAGTGTCTCTTTTGCTGTCTCGTACACCGGGTTATTGTTACCATCTTTCTAAATTCCATATATACGCGTTAGTATACTGTATTTATGTTTTTCCTTCTGGCTTACTTCACTCTGTATAATAGGCTCCAGTTTCATCCACCTCATTAGAACTGATTCAAATGAGTCAGATCTTTGCATCGGGTGGCCAAAATATTGGAGTTTCAGCTTCAATACCAGTCCTTCCAATGAATATTCAGGATTGATTTCCTTTAGGATGGACTGGTTTTATCTCCTTGCAGTCCAAGGGACTCTCAAGTGTCTTCTCCAAAACCACAGTTCAAAAGCATCAATTCTTCTGTGCTCAGCTTTCTTTATAGTCCAACTCTCACATCCATACATGACTACTGGAGAAACCATAGCCTTGACTAGATGGACCTTTGTTGACAAAGTAATGTCTCTGCTTTTTAATATGCTGTCTAGGTTGGTCATAACTTTTCTTCCAAGGAGTAAGCATCTTTTAATTTCATGGCTGAAGTCACCATCTGCAGTGATTTTGGAGTCCAAAAAATAAAGTCTGCCACTGTTTCCACTGATTCCCCATCTATTTTCCATGAAGTGATGGGATGGGATGCCATGATCTTAGTTTTCTGAATGTTGAGCTTTAAGCCAGCTTTTTCACTCTCCTCATTCACTTTCTTCAAGAGGCTCTTTAGTTCCTCTTCACTTTCTGCCATAAGGGTGGTGTTATCTACATATCTGAGGTTATTGATATTTCTCCTGGCAATCTTGATTCCAGCTTGTGCTTCTTCCAGTCCAGCGTTTCTCATGATGTACTCTGCATAAAAGTTAAATAAGCAGGGTGACAATATACAGCCTTGACATACTCCTTTTCCTATTTGGAACCAGTCTGTTGTTCTATGTTCAGTTCTAGCTGTTGCTTCCTGACCTGCATACAGATTTCTCAGGAGTCAGGTAAGGTGGTCTGGTATTCCCATCTCTTTCAGAATTTTCCACAGTTTATTGTGATTCACACAGTCAAAGGTTCTGGCATAGTCTATAAAGCAGAAATAGATGTTTTTCTGGAAATCTCTTGCTTTTTTGGTGATCCAGCAGATGTTGGCAATTTGATCTCTGGTTCTTCTGCCTTTTCTAAATCCAGCTTGAACACACGGAAGTTCACGATTCACTTATTGTTGAAGCCTGGCTTGGAGAATTTTGAGCATTACTTTACTAGTGTGTGAGATGAATGCAATTGTGCAGTAGCTTGAGCATTCTTTGGCATTGCCTTTCTTTGGAATTGGAATGAAAACTGACCTTTTCCAGTCCCATGGCCACTGCTGAGTTTTCCAAATTTGCTGGTATATTGAGTGCAGCACTTTCACAGCATCATCTTTTAGGATTTGAAATAGCTCAACTAGAGTTCCATCACCTCCAGTAGCTTTGTTCATGGTGATGCTTCCTAAGGCCCACTTGACTTTGCATTCCAGAATGAACAGTATGAAAAGGGTTAGTATAAAGAATGTAAAGTCCTGAGTCACGTATTTTTAAATTTATTTTTGTTTGTGCCTTCCCTTCCTGCCCCCCTCCCCACTTTTAATGAGATATTATTGACATAAAACACTATGTAAGTTCATGGCAAGTGATATTATGACTTTATATACATATGTATTGCAAAATTATTACGACTAGATTGGTAAGTGTCTCTATCACTCCATATAATTACTGGTTTTTGTTGCTGAGACCATTTAAGATCTACTCTCTTCACACTTTTTAAAAAATTGAGATATAATTGACATATATAACATTATAGTATTTTTAGGTGCACAACATACAAATTTAATGTTTGTATATAGGAAGCAATAACCAAAATAAACCTAGTTAACATTTGTCAATATTCACGATTATAAATTTTTTTTCTTGAGATAAGGATTTTAGGATGTATCTCTTAGCAACTTTCAAATATGCAATACAATAGTATTAACTATAGTCACCACATTCCACATTATATCCCTATGACTTATTTATTTTATAACTAGAAGTTGTACCTTTTGATTACCTTTACCCATTTTATCTACCCCTACCCCTTATCTCTGGCAACGACCAATCTGTCCTCTATATTTATGAGTTTGCCTTGTGTTATTGTTGTTTTTAGTTTTTTCTTTTAATTCCCTATATAAGTGAGATTATATGGTACTTTTCTTTCTCTGTCTGACTTATTTCACTTAGAATAATATTTTGAAGATTGATCCATGTTGTCTCAAATGGCAATGTTTCATGTTTAATAACTACATAGTATCACATCACGGAGAAGGTGATGGCACCCCACTCCAGTGCTCTCGCCTGGAAAATCTAATGGATGGAGGAGCCTGGTGGGTTGCAGTCCATGGGGTTGCTAGGAGTCAGACACAACTGAGCGACTTCACTTTCACTTTTCACTTTCATGCATTGGAGAAGGAAATGGCAACCCACTCCAGTGTTCTTGCCTAGAGAATCCCAGGGATAGGGGAGCCTGGTGGGCTGCCGTCTATGGGGTCGCACAGAGTCGGACACGACTGAAGCGACTTAGCAGTGACTTAGCAGTATCACATCCTAGTAAAATAGAGTCATTTGTGATATATAATGTGATATTATTTAGTTTAATTTCATTTCCTTTGCACATATATCCAGCATTGGTTTTACTGGGTCATATGGTTTGTATATTTTCAATTTTTTGAAGAACTTCTTGTTTTTCAAAATGACTTCACCAATTAAATTTCCACTAACAGTGCTCAAGGGTTCCCTGTTTTCCACAGCCAGTGTGCTCACTCACTTCAGCTGAGCCCAGCTCTTTGTGACGCTATAGACTGTAGCCCATCAGGCTCCTCAGTCCATGGGATTGTCCAGGCAAGAACACTGGAATGGATTGCCATGCCATCCTCCAGGGGATCTTCCTGACCCAAGAATCAAACCTGCATCTCCTGCAGCCAAATTCTTTATTGCTGAGCCACTGGGGAAGCTCTCCCCAGCCAACATTTGTAGTCTTATGTCTTTTGGTAATCAACATTCTACAAGTGTGAAGTGATATCTCAGTATAGTTTTAATGTGCATTTCTTTGATATTTAGTGATGTAGAGCATCTCTTAATGTACCTGTTGGCAATTTGTATGTCACCTTTGGAAAAAAATTTAATCAGATTATTTGTTTTTTCACTCTTGATTTGTATGAATTTCTATATAGTTTTAATATTAACCGATTATAAGATCAACCATTTGCAAATATTTTTTTCCTTTCACATCCTTATTTAAATTAATTTCTAATTATATTTTGTTGTTGATGCTGTTTAAATGAGATTGCCTTCTTGCCTTGTTTTATTTTTACATATTTTGTTACTAGTGTATAGAAACACAATTTATGTTGTATGTCGATTTTGTATCGTTCAGAATTACTTTCTTAGTTCTAGCAGTTTGGGTGGATTCTTTAGGGGTATATATAAACTTATCCCTAAGTATATGAATATATTTGAACTCATATGAATATATATGAACTCATATGTATATATACAAATTTATCCCTAAGTATATGAACTCCATATCATCTGCAAACTGAAGCAGTTTTATTTTTTCCTTTCTGATTTGAATGCCTTTTATTTCTTTTTCTTGCCTGCTTGTGCTGGCTTACACTTCAAGTACTTAGCTGAATACGTATAGTGAAAGTGGGCAATCTTGTTTTGTTCATGATATTAAGAGGAAAAGCTTTCAGGTTTTGACCATTAAGCATGATGTTAGTTGTGAACTTGTCATATATGGCCTTTATCATAATGAGTTTCTTTCAGTCTTTCAAATCATGAAATGATGTTGTACATTGCCAAATACTTTTTTCAGATCTAGTGAAATGATCATATGATTTTTCTCTTTCAATCTGTTAATATTATGAACCATAATTATTGATTTACTTATAGTGAATTATCCTTACATCCCAGGGATAAATCCCACTTGACATGGTATATAGTCCCTAAATCTTTTATTGAATTCAACTTGCAAATATTTTTGAGAATGTTTTCATCTATATTAATCAGTGAGATTGATATATAAATTTCTTTTCTTGTAGCATATTTACCTGATTTTGATATCAGGGTAACATGGGCTTCCCTGGTGTCTCACTCAGTAAAGAATCTGCCTTCAGTGCAGGAGACCCAGGTTCGATCCCTGGGTGGGAAAATCCCCTGAGGAAGGAAATGGCAAAGCACTCCAGTACCCTTGCCTGGAAAATCCCATGGACAGAGGAACCTGGGTGGGCTGCAGTCCATGGGGTCTCAGAGTTGGGCAAAACTGAGCAACTAACGCATTCACTTTCAATGTGGGCCTCAGGAAATGAAATGAGGGTATTTCCTACTCTTGAAATTTTGGGAAGAGTTTAAGAAGGATTGGTATTAATTCTTTTTAAATGTGTGGTAGAATTTACCTATGAAAACATCTGGTCCTGGACTTTTCTTTGGTGGGAGGTTTTTGATAACTGATTTAACCTCCTAGTCATATCGGTTTGCTCTCTAGTCATTACTGTTTTGCTCTCCTTATTGATTTTCTATCTCTTCATAATTCATTTTGGCATGTTGTATGCTTATAGGAAGTAGGAAGTCAAGAGATATCTGGGTTAACCAGCAAATTTGGCTTTGGAGTACAGAATGAAGCAGGGAAAAGGCTAACAGAGTTTTGCCAAGAGAACCACTGGTCATAGCAAACACCCACTTGCAACAACACCAGAGAAGACTCTACACATGGACATCACCAGATGGTCAATACTAAAATCAGATTGATTATATTTTTTGCAACCAAAGATGGAGAAGCGCTATACAGTCAGCAAAAGCAAGACTGGGAGCTGACTGTGGCTCAGACTGTGAATTTCTTATTGCCAAATTCAGACACACTGAAAAGAATAGGGAAAACCAGTAGACCATTCAGGTATACCTAAATCAAATCCCTTACCATTTTACAGTGGAAGTGACAAATAGATAGAGGGGTTAGATCTGATAGACAGAGTGCCTGAAGAAATATGGATGGAGGTTCATGACATTGTACAGGAGGCAGTGATCAAGACCATCCCCAAGAAAAATAAATGCAAAAAGGCAAAATGGTTGTCTGAGGAGGTGTTAAAAATAGCTGAGAAAAGAAAAGAAGTGAAAGGCAAAGGAGAAAAGGAAAGATACGCCTATTTGAATGAGGAGTTCCAAAGAATAGCAAGGAGATATAAGAAAGACTTCCTCAGTGATCAGTCCAAAGAAATAGAGTAAAACAATAGAATGGGGAAAACTAGAGATCTCTTCAAGAAGAAGGGAGATACCAAAGGAACATTTCATGCAAAGATGGGGACAAGAAAGGACAGAAATGGTATGGACCTAACAGAAGCAGAAGATATTAAGAAGTGGCAACAACACATAGAAAAACTATACAAAAAATATCTTCATGACCCAGATAACCATGATGGTTTGATCACCCACCTAGAGCCAGACATCCTGGAATGTGAAGTCAAGTGGGCTGTAAGAAACATCACTATGAACAAAGCTAGTGGAGGTGATAGAATTCCCACTGAATTATTTCAAATCCTAAAAGATGATGCTCTGAAAATGCTACACTCAATAGGTCAGCAAATTTAGAAAACTCAGCAGTGGCCACGGGACTAGAAAATGTCAATTTTCATTCCAATTCCAAAGAAAGTCAATGCCAAAGAATGTTCAAACTACCACACACTGCACTCATCTCACACACTAGCAAAGTAATGCTCAAAATTCTCCAAGCCAGGTTTCAATAGTAGGCAAACCATGAACTTCCATATGTTCAAGCTGGATTTAGAAAAGGCAGAGGAACCTGAGATCCAGCCAAAATCTGCTGGATCATCAAAAAAGCAAGAGCGCGCCAGAAAAACATCTGGAACTTCTACTTTATTGACTATGCCAAAACCTTTGACTGTGTGGATCACAATAAACAGTGGAAAATTCTTAAAGAGATGGGAATACCAGACCAGCTGACCTGCCTCTTGAGAAATCTGTATGCAGGTCAAGAAGCAACAGTTAGAACTGGACATGGAACAACAGACTGGTCCCAAATTGGGAAAGGAGTAGATCAAGGCTGTACATTGTCACCTTGCTTATTTAACTCATATGCAGAGTACATCATGAGAAATGCCAGGCTGGATGAAGCACAAGCTGGAATCAAGATTGCTGGGAGAAATATCAGTAACCTCAGATATGCAGATGACACCACCCTTATGGCAGAAAAAGAACTAAAGAGCCTCTTGATGAAAGTGAAAGAGGAGAGTGAAGAAGTTGGCTTAAAACTCAACATTCAGAAATCTAAGATCATGGCATCTGGTCCCATCACTTCATGGCAAATAGATGAGGAAACATGGGAAACAGTGGGGGACTTTATTTTTTTGGACTCCAAAATCACTGCAGATGGTGACTGCAGCCATGAAATTAAAATTTTGCTCCTTGGTAGAAAAGCTATAACCAATCTAAAAATCAGAGACATCACTTTGCCAACAAAGGTCCATCTAGTCCAAGTTCTAGTTTTTCCAGTAGTCATGTATGGATGTGACCGTTGGACTACAAAAAATGCTGAGCACCAAAGAATTGATGCTTTTGAACTGTGGTGTTGGAGAAGACTCTTGAGAGTCCTTGGACTGCAAGGAAATCCAACCAGTCCATCCTAAAGGAAATCAGTCCTGACTATTCATTGGAAGCACTGGTACTGAAAGTTAAACTCCAATACCTTGGCTACCTTATATGAAGAACTGACTCATTTGAAAAGACCCTGATGTTGGGCAAGACTGAAGGCAGGAGGAGGAGGGGATGATAGAGGATGAGATGATTGGATGGCATCACTGACTCGAAGGACAGGAAAGCCTGGTGTGCTGCAGTCCATGGGGTTGCAAAGAGTCAGACATGACTGAGTGACTGAACTGATGTTTATAGGAATTTATCCTTTTCTTCTAGTTGTCCGATTTGTTTTCACTTAATTTTTTTTACAGTAGTCTCATGATTCTTTTTGTTTCTGTTATATACATTGTGAAGTCTCCTCTTTCACTTCTGAGTTTATTTATTTGAGATTTCTTTCTTTGCTTCTTAGTCTAGCTAATTTTGTTTATCTTTTTTTTTTTTTAAGAATTAGCTGTTTGTTATGTTTATCTTTTCTATTGTTTTTCTGGCCTTTATTTTATTTTTGCTCTTTTTTTTAAAATTTCCTTTGTTCTACTTAACTTTGTTCTTCTTTCTTTAGTTCCTTGCAGAGTAAGGTTAGGTTGTTTATTTAAGATTTTTGTTTTCCCTTAATGTAGGCATGTATTGCTATAATATTTCCTCTCAGTACTGATTTTGTGCATCCCACAGATTTTGGTATGTTGTTTTTCATTTTTGTTTTTTAAAGTAATTTTTTTGAATTCTCTTTTGACTACTTATTTGGCCCATTGGTTGTTTAGTTTCCACACGAATTTATGAATTTTCCAGTTTTCCTCCTATTACTGATTTTAGTTTTATACCATTGTGGTTGGAAAAAGTACTTGGTATGATTTCAGTGTTCTTAAATTTGCAGTCTTGTTTTGTGACTTAATATATGTTCTGTTCTAGAGAATGTTCCATGCATACTTGAGAGGAATTTATTCTCCTGATGTTGGCTGGAATGTTTCCAATAGTCCTTAGGTTCATTTGATCTAATGTATAGTTCACATTCAACATTTCCATATTGAAATGTTGATTATCTGTCTGGATGATTTGTCCATTTTTGAAAGTGGAAATCAGTATTTTTCTTTTATTTAAAATTAAATAATTTATTTTTATTGTTTTCTATTTCTTCCTTTAGATAGGTATTTGTTTAATATATTCATAGGCTCTGATGTGATACATATGTACTTATAATCCCAAAAACTTTTCTTGAATTGACACCTTTATAATTATGTAATGTCCTTCTCTATCCCTTGTACTGTTTTGAGTTGAAGTCTATTTTGTTTGAAATAAGTATAGCTACTTCAGCTTTTCTTTTGGTTTCTATTGGCATGGGATAAGTTTTTCCATCATTTCACTTTGAACCTATATGAGTCCTTGAAGCTGAAATGAGTCTCTTGTATAAGGCAGCTTATAATAAGATTTTGTTGTTTTTAATCCATTTAGCCACTCTATGCCTTTTGATTAGAAAATTTAATCCATTTACATTTAGAGTAATTATTGATGGATATAGACTACTAATGCCATCATTGTTTTCTGAATAGTATAAATCCTTGGGTTTCTTTCTTCCTCTCTTGTCTTCCTTTGTGAATTAATGATCTTACATATTGTTAGCCTTGATTCCCTTAACTTTATCTTTTGTGGGCCTATTGCAGGTTTTTTTTTTCCTTGTGTTTAACATAATGTTTACATAAAACATAGAACTATTTTAGGCTGATAACTGTTCATGTACAAAAATTCTACCATTTCTTCCTCTTATGTTTCTGATATCACAGTTTACCTCTTATTATGTTGTGTGCTTATTAAGAAATTATTCTAGCTATAGTTATTATTAATACTTTCGTCCTTTAACATTTATTCTAGAGTTAAGTGGTTAACATATTAAAATATTAGAATATTCTGAATTTGACTATACACTTACCTTTACCTGTATAGTGTATATTTTCATATTACTAATTAGCATTCTTTCATTTCAGCTTAAGAACTCCTTTCAGAATTTCTTGCAAGACTACTTCTAGAAATGATGAATTCATTCAGCTTTTATTTGTCTGAGAAAGTATTTATCTTTCCTTTATTTTTTAAGGATAACTTTGCAGGATAGAGTATATTCAATGCTGTTTTTTTCTTTCAGAATTTTGAATATATTATCCCATTCATTGCCTATACGGTTCCTACTGAGAAATTCATTGAGAGCTTTATTGGGTTTCTCTTGTAATTTACAAGCTTCTTTTCTCTTGCTGCTTTTAAATTTTTTCTTTTATTTTAATAGCTTTATTATAATGTGTTTTGGAGAAGATCTCTTTATGTTGAAACTGGGGACCTATGAGCTTCATGAACATGGATGTTTAGAATTTTTCCCAGTTTGAAGACGTTCTCAGCCATTATTTCTTTAAAGAATCTTTCTGCCCCCTTCCTTTCTGCTCCTTCTTCTTCTGGGACTCCAATAATTCTTAGATTCTTTCTTTTAGTGGTATCCCCTAGGATGTTGTAGGCTTTTCTCACTCTTTCATTTTTTCAGTCTGTTCTCTTAAGCTGCATAATCTCGAAGGTCAACCTACTAATTCACTTATGCTTTTTTCTTGTTTGATCCATTCTGTTGATGATGCTTTCTATAGTACTTTCCATTATATTCATTGTATTCTTCAGCTTCAGAATTTCTGTTAGCTTCTTTTTAAGATTTCTAAAAAGAAGCTTTAAAATTTTAAGCTTCTCATTTTCTTTATGCATTGCTTTACTGACTTTATTTACTTAATTGTATTTCTGTGTGTGTGTGTGTGTGTGTGTGTGTGTGTTTTTATAGCTCATTGAGTTTCCTTAAAATAGCTGTTTTGGTATTTTTTTATCGGGTAAATCACAGATCCCTGTGTATTTGGGATCTGTAATTGCAGAATTATTGCATCCCTCCGGTGTGTCATGTTTTAATTTTTCATGTTTATTGAAGTTTTGCGCTAGTGTCTTTGTTTTCTAAGTAGCAATCATCTTTTCTAGTCTTTACTGACTGACTCTTAGAAAGAACTACCTTCTATCAGTCCTGCTAGATTTCTGAGTTTTCCTCAGTCCTTCTCTGAATATGCCTGCTCCACCCTTCTTGCTCCCTCTTGTGGCAGAATTCCTAAGCATGTATAACTTTTCTCGATTTTCCAGAATGAGCCACATGCTGAAAAACCCCCTTTTACTTTTCCAAAGGCAGTCTTTACCAGAGCTGCAGATTTTGGCTGGCTTTCTGTGAATGCTCACTAGCTGTCTATAAAAGCTCACTTCTGTTGCTGTTAAGACCATGCACAAACAGTTGGTCGTGGGGTAGAGGTGTGTTTGCATGAAAAATCACAGAGTGCTGGGGGTGCCCATGGTTCAACCAAGAGTATCTGCAGTGTTTTCTGGGTGGCCCTCCCAATGGAGTGCCTGGTGTAGTTTGTAGGATCTGTGTCCCCTTAATGCATTTCACTTCAAGCCCAGCTGCTGGCTACCCCTTTATTATACAGTTCACTGTTCAGGATTCTGGATAGGGAGAGAGACACACAGCTGGGAAGCTGGGTACTCCCTCATGCATTCTCACTTTCTGCCAGTAAGACAGATCAGTCTGAGAAGGGCTTCTTGGCATTGAGCTGTGATGCCTTAAGGGAGGGGTGGATTGGATAAAATCAGACTGATCCTCTTACCCTCATGAATGTGTCCAATTGCATATTGTGCTCTAGTAGTGTGTTGAAACTTCTCCATTGGCCTTCTGGACATCAGAAAAAGCTCTCTCGTCTAGTTCAGTGTTTTCCTTGAGTTCCTGAACTATTGATGAGAAAGGCTGGAGCCAGTCATGTGTCTCTTTAGGGTCCACAGTCAGGACAGAGGTCTATATACATATTACTGAATGCCTGGGTAGGTAACACTCCTCCTAGGTCCCTTGGTGTAATTGAAATTGTAATTGTAATTGGTGCTATTGAAAGAAGCAAAGCCAGTCATTGCTGTAGCTGAGTCTTTATGTGTATATGTGGTTTATAATCAGGTCCATGGTTAGTGAGTCTGCTTTCTGGGGGTAGATCCATTTTCTCAAAATGTTTCTTCTCATTCTTGGACTTCAGCAAGGTTTTACAATCTCCTAACTGGCTTTTAAGAAGAGGTGCTAACCTCAAGAAACAAGAAAAAAGTCAAATAAATAACCTAACTCTACACCTAAAGCAACTAGAAAAGGAAGAAATGAAGAACCACAGGGTTAGTAGAAGGAAAGAAATCTTAAAAATTAGAGCAGAAATAAATGCAAAAGAAACAAAAGAGACCATAGCAAAAATCAACAAAACCAAAAGCTGGTTCTTTGAAAGGATAAATAAAATTGACAAACCATTAGCCAGACTCATCAAGAAACAAAGGGAGAAAAATCAAATCAACAAAATTAGAAACGAAAATGGAGAGATCACAACAGACAACACAGAAATACAAAGGATCATAAGAGACTACTATCAACAATTATATGCCAATAAAATGGACAACGTGGAAGAAATGGACAAATTCTTAGAAAAGTACAACTTTCCAAATCTGGACCAGGAAGAAATAGAAAATCTTAACAGACCCATCACAAGCATGGAAATTGAAACTGTAATCAAAAATCTTCCAGCAAACAAAAGCCCAGGTCCAGACGGCTTCACAGCTGAATTCTACCAAAAATTTAGAGAAGAGCTAACACCTATCCTGCTCAAACTCTTCCAGAAAATTGCAGAGGAAGGTAAACTTCCAAACTCATTCTATGAGGCCACCATCACCCTAATACCAAAACCTGACAAAGATCCCACAAAAAAAGAAAACTACAGGCCAATATCACTGATGAACATAGATGCAAAAATCCTTAACAAAATTCTAGCAATCAGAATCCAACAACACATTAAAAAGATCATACACCATGATCAAGTGGGCTCTATCCCAGGGATGCAAGGATTCTTCAATATCCGCAAATCAATCAATGTAATACACCACATTAACAAATTGAAAAATAAAAACCATATGATTATCTCAATAGATGCAGAGAAAGCCTTTGACAAAATTCAACATCCATTTATGATAAAAACTCTCCAGAAAGCAGGAATAGAAGGAACATACCTCAACATAATAAAAGCTATATATGACAAACCCACAGCAAACATTATCCTCAATGGTGAAAAGTTGAAAGCATTTCCTCTAAAGTCAGGAACAAGACAAGGGTGCCCACTTTCACCATTACTATTCAACATAGTTTTGGAAGTTTTGGCCACAGCAATCAGAGCAGAAAAAGAAATAAAAGGAATCCAAATTGGAAAAGAAGAAGTAAAACTCTCACTATTTGCAGATGACATGATCCTCTACATAGAAAACCCTAAAGAGTCCACCAGAAAATTACTAGAAATAATCAATGACTACAGTAAAGTTGCAGGATATAAAATCAACACACAGAAATCCCTTGCATTCCTATACACTAATAATGAGAAAACAGAAAGAGAAATTAAGGAAACAATTCCATTCACCATTGCAACGGAAAGAATAAAATACTTAGGAATATATCTACCTAAAGAAACTAAAGACCTATATATAGAAAACTATAAAACACTGGTGAAAGAAATCAAAGAGGACACTAATAGATGGAGAAATATACCATGTTCATGGATTGGAAGAATCAATATAGTGAAAATGAGTATACTACCCAAAGCAATTTATAGATTCAACGCAATCCCTATCAAGCTACCAACAGTATTCTTCACAGAGCTAGAACAAATAATTTCACAATTTGTATGGAAATACAAAAAACCTCGAATAGCCAAAGCGATCTTGAGAAAGAAGAATGGAACTGGAGGAATCAACCTACCTGACTTCAGGCTCTACTACAAAGCCACAGTTATCAAGACAGTATGGTACTGGCACAAAGACAGAAATATTGATCAATGGAATAAAATAGAAAGCCCAGAGATAAATCCACGCACATATGGACACCTTATCTTCGACAAAGGAGGCAAGAATATACAATGGATTAAAGACAACCTCTTTAACAAGTGGTGCTGGGAAATCTGGTCAACCACTTGTAAAAGAATGAAACTGGACCACTTTCTAACACCATACACAAAAATAAACTCAAAATGGATTAAAGATCTAAACGTAAGACCAGAAACTATAAAACTCCTAGAGGAGAACATAGGCAAAACACTCGCCGACATACATCACAGCAGGATCCTCTATGACCCACCTCCCAGAATATTGGAAATAAAAGCAAAAATAAACAAATGGGACCTAATTAACCTTAAAAGCTTCTGCACATCAAAGGAAACTATTAGCAAGGTGAAAAGACAGCCTTCAGAATGGGAGAAAATAATAGCAAATGAAGCAACCGACAAACAACTAATCTCAAAAATATACAAGCAACTCCTACAGCTCAACTCCAGAAAAATAAACGACCCAATCAAAAAATGGGCCAAAGAACTAAATAGACATTTCTCCAAAAAAGACATACAGATGGCTAACAAACACATGAAAAGATGCTCAACATCACTCATTATCAGAGAAATGCAAATCAAAACCACTATGAGGTACCATTTCACACCAGTCAGAATGGCTGCGATCCAAAAGTCTACAAATAATAAATGCTGGAGAGGGTGTGGAGAAAAGGGAACCCTCTTACACTGTTGGTGGGAATGCAAACTAGTACAGCCACTATGGAGAACAGTGTGGAGATTCCTTAAAAAACTGGAAATAGAACTGCCTTATGATCCAGCAATCCCACTGCTGGGCATACACACTGAGGAAACCAGAAGGGAAAGAGACACGTGTACCCCAATGTTCATCGCAGCACTGTTTATAATAGCCAAGACATGGAAGCAACCTAGATGTCCATCAGCGGATGAATGGATAGGAAAGCTGTGGTACATATACACAATGGAGTATTACTCAGCCATTAAAAAGAATACATTTGAATCAGTTCTAATGAGGTGGATGAAACTGGAGCCTATTGTACAGAGTGAAGTAAGCCAGAAGGAAAAACATAAATACAGTATACTAACGCATATATATGGAATTTAGAAAGATGGTAACAATAACCTGGTGTACGAGACAGCTAAAGAGACACTGATGTATAGAACAGTCTTATGGACTCTGTGGGAGAGGGAGAGGGTGGGAAGATTTGGGAGAATGGCAATGAAACATATAAAATATCATGTAGGAAACGAGTTGCCAGTCCAGGTTCGATGCATGATGCTGGATGCTTGGGGGTGGTGCACTGGGACGGCCCAGAGGGATGGTATGGGGAGGGAGGAGGGAGGAGGGTTCGGGATGGGGAGCGCATGTATACCTGTGGCGGATTCATTTTGATATTTGGCAAAACTAATACAATTATGTAAAGTTTAAAAATAAAATAAAATTGGAAGAAAAAAAAAAAAAAAAAGAACTAAATAGACATTTCTCCAAAGAAGACATACAGATGGCTAACAAACACATGAAAAGATGCTCAACATCACTCATTATCAGAGAAATGCAAATCAAAACCACTATGAGGTACCATTTCACACCAGTCAGAATGGCTGCGATCCAAAAGTCTACAAGCAATAAATGCTGGAGAGGGTGTGGAGAAAAGGGAACCCTCTTACACTGTTGGTGGGAATGCAAACTAGTACAGCCACTATGGAGAACAGTGTGGAGATTCCTTAAAAAACTGGAAATAGAACTGCCTTATGATCCAGCAATCCCACTGCTGGGCATACACACTGAGGAAACCAGAAGGGAAAGAGACACATGTACCCCAATGTTCATCGCAGCACTGTTTATAATAGCCAGGACATGGAAGCAACCTAGATGTCCATCAGCAGATGAATGAATAAGAAAGCTGTGGTACATATACACAATGGAGTATTACTCAGCCATTAAAAAGAATACATTTGAATCAGTTTTAATGAGGTGGATGAAACTGGAGCCTATTATACAGAGTGAAGTAAGCCAGAAAGAAAAACACCAATACAGTATACTAACGCATATATATGGAATTTAGAAAGATGGTAACAATAACCCTGTGTACGAGACAGCAAAAGAGACACTGATATATAGATCAGTCTTATGGACTCTGTTGGAGAGGGAGAGGGTGGGAAGATTTGGGAGAATGGCATTGAAACATGTATAATATCATGTATGAAACGAGTTGCCAGTCCAGGTTCGATGCACGATACTGGAAGCTTGGGGCTGGTGCACTGGGACAACCCAGAGGGATAGTATGGGGAGGGAGGAGGGAGGAGGGTTTAGGATGGGGAACACATGTATACCTGTGGCGGATTCATCTGGATATTTGGCAAAACTAATACAATTTTGTAAAGTTTAAAAATAAAATAAAATTTAAAAAATAAAAAAAAATAAAAAAAAAATAAAAAAAGAAGAGGTGCTAAGAATATACAGAAGAACTATACAAAAAAGATCTTCATGACCCAGATAACCATGATGGTTTGATCACTCACTAGACCCAGACATCCTGAAACTCAAAGAAAGAGAGTATTTGAAGGATCACTACAACTCAATTCCAGTTGAGCTATTTCAAATCCTAAAAGATGATGCTGTGAAACTGCTGCACTCAATATGCCAGCAGATTTAGAAAACTCAGCAGTGGCCACAGGACTAGAAAAGGTCAGTTTTCATTTCAATCCCCAAAAGTGTTCAAACTACCACACAATTGCACTCATCTCACACACCAGCAAAGTAATGCTCAAAATTCTCCAAGCCAGACTTCAACATTATGTGAACCATGAACTTCCTTACAGATGTTCAATCTGGATTTAGAAAAGGCAGAGGAACCAGAGATCAAATTGCCAATATTCACTGGATCATCGAAAAATCAAGAGAGTGTCAGAAAAGCCTCTATTTCTGCTTTATTGATTATGCCAAAGTCTTTGACTGTGTGGATCACAGCAAACTGGAAAATTCTTCAAGAGATGGGAATACCAGACCACCTGACTTGCCTCTTGAGAAACCTGTATGCAGGTCAGGAAGCAACAGATAGAACTGGACATGGAACAACAGACTGGTTCCAAATTGGGAAAGGCGTACATCAGGCTGTTTTTTGTCACCCTGCTTAATTAACTTATATGCAGAGTACTCATGTGAAATGCTTGCACAATGATGCACAAGCTGGAAGATTGCCAGGATAAATATCAATAACCTCAGATATGCAGATGATACCATCCTTATGGCAGAAAGTGAAGAGGAACTAAAGAGCCTCTTGATGAAAGTGAAAGAGGAGAGTGAAAAAGTTGGCTTAAAGCTCAACATTCAGAAAACTAAGATCATGGGATCCGGCCCCATCACTTCATGGCAAATAGATGGGGAAACAATGGAAACAGTGACAGACCTTATCTTTTGGGGCTCCAAAATCACTGCAGATGGTGACCGCAACCATGAAAATAAAAGACATTTGCTCCTTGAAGAAAAGTTATGACCAAGGTAGACAGCATATTAAAAAGCAGAGACATTACTTTACCAACAAAGGTCTGTCTAGTCAAAGCTATGGCTTTCCCAGTAGTCGTGTATGGATGTGAGAGTTGGACTATAAAGAAAGCTGAGCACTGAAGAATTGATGCTTTTGAACTGTGGTGTTGGAGAAGACTCTTGAGAGTCCCTTGGACTGCAAGGAGATACAACCAGTCCATCCTAAAGGAAATAAATCCTGAATATTCATTGGAACGACTGATGCTAAAGCTGAAGCTCCAATTCTTTGGCCACCAATGAGAAGAACTGACTCATTGGAAAAGCCATGATGCTGGAAAAGATTGAAGGTGGGAGGAGAAGGGGATGACAGAGTATGAGATGGTTGGATGGCATCACTGACTCAGTGGACATGAGTTTGAGTAGATTCTGGGACTTGGTGATGGACAGGGAGTCATGGTATGCTGCAGTCCATGGAATCGCAAAGAGTCGGACATGACTGAGCTACAGAACTAAACTGACTGTTTTAACTTTCACAAAGGTACTTTTATCCTTGGATGAGTACCAAACTGTTGTTGAGGAGGGATGTCAATAAATATCTTATTCATTCATCTTGTTGAGATTATTTCTCCTGCTTACTTTTTATATCACCATGCTTGAGATATCATAGGACGTAACTTAAAATGCACCCAGAAGGCTCCTATGAAGAATGAAAGTCAGAGTTGCTCCATCATGTCTGACTCTTTGCAACCCCATGGACTGTAGCCTGCTAGACTTCTCTGTCCATGGGATTCTCTAGGCAAGAATACTGAAGTGGGTAGCCATTCCCTTCTCCTGGGGATCTTCCCAGCCAGAGAGAGAACTCAAGTCTCCTGTATTGCAGGCAGATTCTTTACCATTTGATTCACCAGGGATGCCCCAGAAGGCTCCTATATGACAGATCACAGGAGCTTACTTCATTGCAGTATTCCCCAGTTGTCTCCCAATTTTAGACTCTTCCTATTACCAGTGCCACCAGGGATAGTCTCAGATGAATATCTTGACACATCAATTTTCATAATATAATTCCAAAATATTTGCCTCAGAAAGTTTCATTCTAGCTTATACATGTGAATTCCTATTGTTTGGAGATAGACATGAATTGGTCAAGTATCTTGGTACTAAAGGTAGCACTGTGGTCCCCCTTCAGGTGAAAAGCTAACAGGTTCAGCAACAACAACTTTGTACGGACTCAAAATATCAGTTCAGTTCAGTTCAGTCGCTCAGTCATGTCTGACTCTTTGTGACCCCATGAATCGCAGCACACCAGGCCTCCCTGTCCAAACACTGAAAGCTAAATGTTGAAAGGCAAGGGGAATACAGGTAAACATTGGTGGACATTACTGAATAAGAGAATGTGATGACTGAGATCTATTTTATAATCTGGTTCATGAGATTTTTTAGGTGGAAAAGGGGATTGAGAGGATAGTTTTAATTTTAAGTTCCATAAGTATATTTATTGATGGAGGAGCTAGAGTTGATCACTCAATTCTAAACGTTGTTATCCTTGACAAATAGGGTTATAGGGGGCAATGTTCAATTGTTTTCTCTCTAAGACATTAAATCACCTGACTCTCTAGCAGACAGGCAGTTTGGATTTCAGGAAGGCTTTATAGGATTGTATATCACCTCCCTCACTGGCATTAAGTGTTTATATTATGAAAAAAAAAAAAAAACTATGAAATTATATGCAATGTACCTAAACTAAAATATATTTAACTTGAATGTCCTTTTGTAGTGTAATTTGCAATAAACACTTCTTGTTTATGCTTTTTTAAAAATAACAATCTATTCATACAAGCAAAATTTAGAGAAGCATTTTAGTATCAATGAAATGCATTGAAGATGAAAGCTGTGTCTTTTACTGTTTGGCTGTACTAATATGTGACATTGGGTTTTCTAAATTTTCTTCTCAGACTCAGAATTAATATCAAGAATTGCACTAAATGATGTTTTGCTTCACTGTCTTAGTTCAAAAGGCCCTTTGATCTCTGAATCAGAAATATTTCTATTTTAATGCAGATAGTTTTCTTGTGCTAGCTGTAATTAATAAAATAGGCACATAATGGATAGTATGGATAGTAAAACATATTCAGATTCTAATATTAATTTTATATTGACAGCTTTGTGCTTTACAGACAGCAGTCATAAAAGCATTTTGAAAAGTCTTGTTCTTGGTTAAGAAAAGTCAATAGAAAATATTTAAATTTAATATTTAACTATTTTTTAAATATTTAAAATTAATATTTAAATCTATGACAAAGGAGGCAAGAATATACAATGGAGAGAAAACAATCTCTTTAACAAGTGGTGCTGGGAAAACTGGTCAACCACTTGTAAAAGAATGAAACTAGAACACTTTCTAACACCATACACAAAAATAAACTCAAAATGGATTAAAGATCTAAATTTAAGACCAGAAATTACAGAACTCCTAGAGGAAAACATAGGCAAAACACTCTCTGATGTAAATCATAGCAGGATCCTCTATGATCCACCTCCCAGAGTAATGGAAATAAAAGCAAAAATAAATAAATGGGACCTAATTAAACTTAAAAGATTTTGCACAATGAAGGAAACTATAAGCAATGTGAAAAGACAGCCTTCAGAATGGGAGAAAATAATAGCAAATGAAACAACGGACAAATAATTAATCTTAAAAATATACAAGCAACTCCTGCAGCTCAATTCCAGAAAAATAAATGACCCAATCAAAAAATGGGCCAAAGAAGTAAACAGACATTCTCTAAAGAAGACATACAGATGGCTAACAAACACATGGAAAGATGCTCAACATCACTCATTATCAGAAAAATGCAAATCAAACCCACAATGAGGTACCATCTCACCCTGGTCAGAATGGCTGCTATCCAAAAGTCTACAAGCAATAAATGCTGGAGAGGGTGTGGAGAAAAGGGAACCCTCTTACACTGTTGGTGGGAATGCAAACTGGTACAGCCACTATGGAGAACAGTGTGGCGATTCCTTAAAAAACTGGAAATAGAACTGCCATATGACCCAGCAATCCCACTGTTGGGCATACACATGGAGGAAACCAGAATCGAAAGAAACACATGTACCCCAATGTTCATTGCAGCCCTGTTTATAATAGCCAAGCCACGGAAGCAACCTAGATGTCCATCAGCAGACGAATGGTAAGAAAGCTGTGGTACATATACACAATGGGATATTACTCAGCCATTAAAAAGAATACCTTTGAATCAGCTCTAATGAGGTGAATAAAACTGGAGACTATTATACAGAGTAAAGTAAGCCAGAAAGAAAAATACCAATGCAGTATATTAACACATATATATGAAATTTAGAAAGATGATAACGATAACCCTATATGCAAGACAGCAAAAGAGACACAGATATATAGAACAGTATTTTGGACTCTGTGGGAGAAGGCAAGGGTGGGATAATTTGAGAGAGTAGCATTGAAACATGTATATTATCATATTTAAACAGACCTCCAGTCCAGGTTCGTTGCATGAGACAGTGTGCTCAGGGCTGATGCACTGGGATGACCTAGAGGGATGGGATGGGGAGGGAAGTGGGAGGGGGGCTCAGGAAGGGGATCACATGTACACCCATGGCTGATTAATGTCAATATATGGCAAAACCACTACAATATTGTAAGGTAAATAGCCTCCAATTAAAATAAATAAATTTAAAATAAAATATTTAAATTTCACTCTATATAAGGATATATGAAGTTATTATTATATTTATGCAATAATAGAATATTATTCAAGTTTATTTGCCTTTCATTATACACTAAGTACCCTGTACAATGATTCATACAATGAAGACATTCAAAAATATTTTTTAGTCATTGAAAGTAATGTCCAAACATATATTGAGTATTCAGTATATTCAACAGAGTTTTATGAAGTATGCACAGGAGATATCCTAGAAATTTTAATGTTTACTATATAAAAAGAGCACTGTAATCAAAAGAGTATGTAAGGTATTTATTAAAACACAAAATAGTATCCTTGTATTGTGGAACTTGTATCAGATTTTTTAATTTCTTCAAGATAAGCTATAACATGATGTTTATCAAACTTATTTTTAAAAAATAAGCCTTTTGCAACTACTAAATAATGTGACTAGTGTCCCATGGAATATACTTTGGGGAACACTATTATATAAAATAACCTAAGCTACTCTTCATGGGCTGTACAAAAATATGTACAAGATGAGGGTCTTGTCTGTTGACTGGGACATAGTACACTTATGATATAGTTTGAGAGATGATTGATGGGAAGGGAGGCATTGGTCTTTCAGGGCAGCTGTTCTTAAATAAAGGCAGTTACGTAACTAATTTAAGGCCTCAGCTTTTCAATGCCTTGCTAATAACCATGTGGTTTTATTTGATCTTAGCCATATTGATTATTTGTGAATTTGGGTTTCTGCACTAGACACAATAATGTGATAATTTATTTCCAACAATCTACTGGTTCTAGATACTGGTCTTATTTCTCTATTATATTTGACCAAACTTGATTTTATACTTGTTCACAGAATTTAATTCTCAAATATGTCTTTCTATAAACTGTTCTATCCTCCTGCATCTGAACCTGTTCTATTACTCTATTTTTATTTCAAAGACTATATATTGGATCCTTGCCAAACTGTGAGCTGTTAAATCCAAAAATAATGTTAGATATTGTTTCACTTATCATTTTCATATATTGATAATACATAGCAGTTGTACATTTCTATAACACCAAGACAGTATTAAATATGTATAAGATGCATCTCTCATCTTCAATTACCTAATGTCCATCCTATTGTCATTTCAGTATTTTGAAGGAAAAGCTACCTACTTAATTAGTAATTCCAAAACAGAGCAAATACTCAAATCTGAAAATCATATAGCAAATTAAATATTTAATATTCAGTAGGATTTACTCTATTATCTCAACAGTTAAAATACTTTTATATGTTAATTCTTATTGGTTCTGTAAATTTGCTACAAGTCAGTTTTCTAGAAAATTAAAACAAAAGTGCATTTTTGTTATTAAAATACTCAGAGATTTTGTTATAAGT
Organism: Bos indicus; assembly: GCF_029378745.1. NCBI lineage: Eukaryota > Metazoa > Chordata > Mammalia > Artiodactyla > Bovidae > Bos > Bos indicus. Next base: position 41,554,463 of record NC_091762.1, on the reverse strand, counting down.
TTATAAAATATAGAAAATATGCTCCTGAAAAGATACCATAAGGAGCTTTGTGACCAATTTCCCCAGAAAAGCAATCATAATTTGTTAAAATTATTACTAAAATTCCTCAAATTTTAAGAGAATACAGAAAATAGGGAGATTACTTAATAAAATCAAATAAATTTTACATGATTGTGTGCATGTCCAAGGCTGTACACTCTGGAGAATGCTGTCAGACTACAAGCAGAATGGCAGCCCACCAGGCTCCTCTGTCCATGGGATTCTCCAGGCAAGAACACTGGAGTGGGTTGCTATTTCCTTCTCCAATGCATGAAAGTGAAAAGTGAAAGTGAAGTCGCTCAGTTGTGTCCATCTCCTAGCGACCCCATAGACTGCAGCCCACCAGTACCCTCCATCCATGGGATTTTCCAGGCAAGAGTACTGGAGTGGGGTGCCATTGCCTTCTCCGAAATACTTGAGGTAGGCATTACACAAAGCAACAAGGAAACACTGACAAGCCCTTAGATGGGGGAGCAGGGAGTGATATAAGAATCTACAACATATGGTATAAATTGCCCAGTTTTCTACAAAAACATTTTTGAGACAAGAAAAATAGAAGAAAGGAGGATCCAAACCCAAGAAAAATGGTAGAAAGTACAAATTGTCTTTGAGAGGGACCAGATGTCAGATTTAATAAAGATTTCAAAGATCATAGTCTAAATAGTTGTGAAGCAGTAAAGAAAATCATGTCTAAAGAAGTAAAGGAAGGTGCAATGGCAATGTCTCAGCAAATAGAAACAATAAAAAGAAAATATTGTAAAATATCAAATAAAATTCTAGATTATAAGTATAATAATCAAAATGCAATATTTACTACATAGTATGTGTGTACCAGGTACTGTACTAGATATAGGGAAAACAAAGACAAACTGCCATTTTTGGCCTAGTAGAACAGATGCAATGGCACCCCACTCCAGTACTCTTGCTTGGAAAATCCCATGGATGGAGGAGCCTTGAAGGCTGCAGTCCATGGGGTCGCTAAGAGTTGGACACGACTGGGCGACTTCACTTTCACTTTTCACTTTCATGCATTGGAGAAGGAAATGGCAACCCACTCCAGTGTTCTTGCCTTGAGAATCCCAGGGACGGGGGAGCCTGGTGGGCTGCCGTCTATGGCGTCGCACAGAGTCGGACACGACTGAAGTGACTTAGCAGCAGCAGCAGCAGAACAGATGCATTGACTCAGTTACAATGTAGTTTAATGAAATCTAAAGTAAAGATACATATAAGATTACCACAGGAGCAAAGAGATTGAAATAATTCTGGAAGAATTGGAGGAGGTATTTAAGAAATTATATTTATGCTGATTGAAAAGGATCCTAAGCATGATAAGAAAGTAAAGATATTCAATGCAAAGGAAATATGCTTAAGACAGAGAATTCTGTGTGAAGATGTGAACATACAGAAGCAGACAATAGTCATGTAAAAAGATTATCTAGACTAAAATTGTGATGGATTTATCTGGCATACCATGTATTTTGAATTGCTAGTATGCAATCAGGAACTATTTTAAGATTTTTAGGCAGGGGAATGGCTTGCTGAGACATGTGTTTTGGAAAAATCCATCTTAAGGCAGTGTGAAGGATAGATTGTAGGAAAATGAGTTAGGTGGTTCCTGCAATTGTCCTGGCAAAAACTGAGGTCTGGTTCAGTGGCAGATGAGGCAGAGAGTAGGAATAGTTTAAAACAATATTCATAGCTAAAAACAGTATTATTTGTCTTCAAAGATGATGAAGGAAAGAATTGGCTGTGATTTTAAGTTTCTAGTCTGAGTCGTTATGTGGAAATATCAGAGGAGGGCAGAGTTGAAGTGGTGTGAGGAAACAAAAGTAGTGAGTTCAGTTTGGGACATAATGCATTTGAGATCTGGGACATTGAGAGGCAGCTCTACTGTGTAGTTTGGTACTTCGGTCAGGTTCTTAGGGAACCAGATTAAAATGCAACCTAAGGCTCATTTATATTATATTATAAATTAACTGAGTGTAACCAGTGACTTCTACATACCCATTCATCTAGTCTACCTGTGAACTAAACTAAAAGGTCTAGAATAAGAGAAGTTAATTGAAGTGTAATCTGCTGCCCAGGGCAATTAAATATATTTGCATGAATATATTAAAGTTTTTAAAGTATATACGTTATGAAAACTAATAAGTAATAATAATAATCTTATTATTTTCTTCATGGCCAAAAAAAAAACCTCAGAGCAAAAGAGGAACCCTTTAATCTAATGAATATTATGATTTTGATTGTGGTAAGCCATGAATGAAAGCTAATTTAGGATACTTAGAGAATGTGGTTTTACCTATTCAAATAATTTTTTATGCTACAATTGAAGTGTTCTTATTTCCTTAAAATTCATGTAAATTAAATTTGCATTAGAAAATTAATTCTCTCAAATTTAATGTTTTATATATACAAGAAATTTATGAATAAAATTAGTATTTACAGCCTTTTTTTGTCAAAACCTATTATTTAACATTAATTAAATTTAGATAAATTTCCATAATAATGGTACAGGATGCTCTGTAAAGCAATAAACATGAATTTAGAATGGAAATGCTTTCATATATAAGGCAAAAATACTTTTATTCATTCACTCAATATGTATTTATGAAATGATTAACACAAGCTGGGCTCTATTCTAAGTACTGTTATAGGGAACAAAACTGTTCTGTTTTCATAGAGCTTGCTTTCTAGTGAAAGAGATATATACTACTACTACTACTACTACTACTAAGTCGCTTCAGTCGTGTCTGACTCTGTGCGACCCCATGGACTGCAGCCTACCAGGCTCCTCCGTCCATGGGATTCTCCAGGCAAGAGTACTGGAGTGGGATGCCATTACACAATATTAAATAAATAAAATATGTATTTATAAATGCTATGGTGGAAAGCAAGAAAGAGATTTGGGATATGTTTGGAGAAGGGCACTCTTTTGATCCTGGTGTTCAATGTGCTCAGTCGCTTCATTAGTGTCTGACTCTGTGACCCTATGGAGTATAGCCTGCCAGGCTCCTCTGTCCATGGGATTCTCCAGGCAAAAGTACTGGAGTGGGTTGCCATGACCTCCTCCAGGGGATCTTCCTGACCCAGGGACTGAACTCACATCTCTTATGTCTCCTGCATTGGCAGGAGAGATCTTTACCACTAGCGCCATGATTTTTGCCCTAAACCACTAGCAACCACTGATTTTTTGGTCTCTATAATGTTGTGTTTCCCATCATGCAAATTGAAGTTCATAAAATAATTGAAATTATCCAGCATAAAGCTTTTTCAGACTGGCTTCTTTAGTTTAGCAATATACATTTTAGTTTCCCACATGTCTCTTTCTAGATTTAGAGTTCATTTCTTTTTATTGAATAATATTCCATTCTATGTTTGTATCGCAGTTTGTCTATTTATTCACCTACTGAAAAATATCTTCCTTGCTTTTGCTCCTGCGTGCTCGGTTGCTCAGTCACACCCAACTCTATAACCCCATGGACTGCAGCCTGCCAGGCTTCTCTGTACATGGGATTTTCCATGTGAGAATACTGGGAAAGGTTGCCTTTTCCTACTCCAGGGGATCTTCCTGATCCAAGGATTGAACCGGTGTCTCCTGTGTCTGCTGCATTGACGGGGGGAATCCTTTACCACTGAGCCACCCGGAAAGCCCCCACTTACTTTCAGTTGTTGACAGTTTTATAGGTTCTATAAACATTTACATGCAGGTTTTGTGTAGCCATGCACTTTCAAAACAGTTATTACCTCAATTGCTGGATTTTATGGTAAAAATATAGTTAGTTTTTCTAGTAATTCCCAAAGTGTACCCTAAAGTGACTATATCATTGTGCTTTCCCACCAGTAATAAATAAGAGCTCCCGTTGCTCCATCCGTTTTATCATTATTTTGTATTTGGTGTATCCTTTGTAATTGATAAGCATTATTGTTTTACTTTACAATTTCTGATTATTGTTTTATTTTACAATTCCTAATTATAAATTATGTGTAGTTTTTATAAGCTTCTATGTAATTTGTATATCTTGCTGTTGCTGCTGCTAAGTCGAGTCAGTCGTGTCCGACTCTGTGCGACTCCACAGACGGCAGCCCACCAGGTTCCCCCATCCCTGGGATTCTCCAGGCAAGAACACTGGAGTGGGTTGCCATTTCCTTCTCCAATGCATGAAAGTAAAAAGTCAAAGTGAAGTCGCGTCAGTCGTGTCTGACTCCTAGCGACCCCATGGACTGCAGCCTACCAGGCTCCTCCGTCCATGGGATTCTCCAAGCAAGAGTACTGGAGTGGGGTGCCATTGCCTTCTCTGAATGTATATCTTATTTGGTGATATAGCTGTTAAGATCTTTTGTTCATTTTTGATTGGATTTTTTTTATTGAAGTTTAAAGTTTCTTTGTCTATTTTAGATAGAACCCTCTATTTTATAAGTGTTTTGCAAATATTTTCTGTCTATAGCTTTTCTTTTTTATTCCCTTAATAGTGTCTCTCATAGTATAGAAGTTCTTTAATTTTAATAAAATCCAAATTATCAATGTTTTATTTGCTAGAACACTGTATATTTTTGTTACATCTGAAAACTCACTGTAAACTTGAAAAGTATGTTCTCTAGAAAAATCAATTCCCTGAATTTTTGCTGCATTTTAATCCATATCCTTCTATCAGATCTTAAGCTGAAGAGCTGATTGGAATATATTTTTAACACCAATTCAACTGGAAAGAGATTGGCATTACCCAGATTTAACTTTGGTTCTGTAGTTACTTCATGTGAGAACTTAGGCAAATTAATTTCTCTCTTTGTGCCTTAGCTTTCTTATTTTTAACATATTATTGATAATAGTATCTATCTCATAGTTGTTGTTAAGTTACAAAGGAGCTAATACATAAGTCTTAACAACGACTGTGGCGCAGGGTGGAATCAATATAGTGAAAGTATTCGTTGCTCTGTCATGTCCAACTCTTTCCAACCCAATGGGCTGTAACCTGCCAGACTCCTCTATCCATGGAATTCTCCAGGCAGGTGATCTCTTATTTTCATGATAATCATAACATTTTGAGTGTTAGTGTTTTATCTGTTTGTATTCTATCATCTTTTGTAAATTTTTTCCCCCATTTCTGGACTTGATGAAATGCATTAGGTTTGTAGTTATGGGTCAAATTTTATAAAGAACTTTCAATTATCCTGCTAGGACCTTCTTTAATTTCTTATTTTTTCAATGATTCAATGCTTCATTTGGAGGGGTATTGATGTCTTTCTTTAGTCTGGTTACTTCTGCATTTTAAAGAACTTATTTTTCAGTTCCTGTTCTTTTGGTAGCATTTTTTTTAAGCTTCTAGTGCTAAAACTTTCCCCCAATTTTGGCAGGAGTACCAAAGCAGATTAAATTTACTTGTGAGCTGTTACTCAGAAGTCAGTTAAATGAATTCAAAAATCATTTTTAACTCTTCTGGTCAGTAGAATAATAACATGGTAATAAAAGAAATAAGTGTATTTTGCATGCCATTCTGATAATGGCTTAATGGCTCTCAATTCTCATTTTTTTCTTTTTATTAGTATATGCATATTCTTAGGCATTTTTATTACATTTTTCCATTATTGCAATGTTAAAACTGTTTCATACTACTCTAATGTTTAGGGGATATAGAAGGAATATATGTTGAGGTGACTGATTGATAACCCATTCAAGACATTTTATTGAACAACTCTAAATCCAAGTAGACTGTTAGGCACATTGGTAAATCAAAGGACTTTTCTTCTCAGCTCTAAAGATCTGGTTTTCTAGTGAAGAAAAAGGTACTAAGCAAGGAAAATGAATAAATAAGTGTATACTTACCAACAACTGTTGTGAAGTAAACAATAATCACTAGTGATACAGAATAAGATTGAGGACCCTACTTATATGGGGTGCTCAGGGAAGGGTCTCATTAGAAGTTATCTGATTAGCAATTCCTTAAAGAGAAAGAGAAAGCTTTTTCAGCTCTCTTCTATAATTAGTTGGATATAAAACAATATAGAAAGTATATTGAAGGGATAACAAAAGATATTAAGGAGTAACCTCATTATCTTGGTAAATTATTCATTGTCATGATTCCAGTATAAAATTTGACAGGATTTTCTAATGTGATTCTTCTCAAGTTTATATCTCATAGGCAAACTTGATCCTGTTATTTTCTTAATGCTGTAATGTGTTAGATTGGGACCAGATATGGTTCTCAACTGTGTTGTCATCTATCGAAGTTTCTTCAAGTTGAGTCTCTACTCTTTCCCCTATTTCCTGGTTTATTTGTACATGTGTTCTAAGTTGCTTCTGTCATGTCCAAGTCTGTGGGACTCCATGGACTGTAGCCCACCAGGCTCCTTTGTCCATGGGATTCTTCAGGCAAGAATAAAGGTTGCCATGCCCTTCTCCAGGGGATCTTCCTGACTCAGGGCTCAAAGCTGCATCTCGTATATCTCCAGCACTGGCAGGTGGGTTCTGTACCACTAGTGCTACCTGGGAAACCCATATAATCTGTATGCACACATAAATAAACCAAATTTTGGAAAACTAAACATGTTTCATTTTAATGATCTCAACCTCTCCGGACTCCTGAAAGAAAAGGCATCAATTAGGATTTCTTATTCAGATATACAGATTGGGAAAAACTGACTCTTCATTTTGTGTGAAAGGATTTTAACTGTATAATACAGAATGTATAATTTCATCCCATCTAAATGGGAGAAATCTATATATATAAAATTATGGCAAAGAGTATAATGTTACTTATGGAGATGTTAGCCATATATAACTTATAGAATTTTATTAAACTAGACTACAGTACAGCAAGAAACCAGTTTGCTTAATCATGGTAATCTAATTGGCAGAGAGGTATTATAGTTTAGAAAAATAAAACAGAACTAATTTTAGACAGTTGTCTGAGATATGCTCCCCAATATATGGCATAATACTACCATTTCTTTCCTGCTTTGGAAAGCAGTCAATAAAGATGAAGAAAAACACTACTTTTTTTTTTCCCAGATTGGAAATAAAGTAGAAATACTAGGAGAGATCACCGTGCACAGACTCTACCTTTAATCAGTTTGCACAACTGTGGCAGGACATTAGATTCCCCACAAGATATAGAAAATACATACGTGAAGTGTGTATTTTAATAATCTAACTCTACCACAAAACAATTAAATTTGTATCACTGTAGATGTGGCTCATGCTCTGAAGTATGTAAAAAGCTCTCTCTTGTGACTCTTGAGTGAAACCAGAATTGAGAATCATAGCTTAACTCCTTTCTTTTGCATAAGCAAACCTCCCTATTCTATTATGGTAAAATACATTCTTTTAGTTTGCCTAACCATAGAATCACAGAAGGAACTGGCAACCCACTCCAGTATTCTTGCCTAGAGAATCCCCATGGACAGAGGAGGCTGGCAGGCTACAGTCCATGGGGTCACAAGAGTCAGACATGACTTAGCGACTAAACCACCACCAACCACCAGAATCACAGAAGTATTTTTTTTCAGTGAGGTATAAGGAAAGGCTGAGGGGAAACGTTTTTTGGATTTTTCCTCGTTGGTACTTTACCATCTTTATTATGGTACTGTATTTTCACTAAATGAATATTTTTAAAAAATAGGTCAAATCTAAGTATTTAGAATAGAGAAAAGAGAATATAGCAAAGTAGGCAACCATTTGAATTAGTTACCTTATTAGTGAATAATATCAAAGTAATGTCATGAGACTTTCACTTTTCACTTTTATGCATTGGAGAAAGAAATGGCAACGCACTCCAGTATTCTTGCCTGGAGGATCCCAGGGACGGGGGACCCTGGTGGGATGTCGTCTATGGGGTCGCACAGAGTTGGACACAACTGAAGCGACTTAGCATAGCATAGCATAGCAATGTCATGAGAAATAGATAATACTTGGTTTATGAAATCTCAATTTATTAGCTTTTATTATGCCTAGCCAGTTATAAAACTAAAAGATACAGAATAATCTTTGACATAAATCACAACAAGATCTTTTTTGACCCACCTCCTAGAGCAGTGAAAATAAAAACAAAAATAAACACATGAGACCCAGTTAAATTTAAAAGTGTCTGCACAGCAAAGGTAATCATGAATAAGACAAAAAGACAACCCTCAGAATGGGATATTTGCAAATGAAGCAACTGATGAAGGATTGATCCCCAAAATATTCCAAACAACCCAATCAGAAAATGGGCAGGGGATTTTCCTGGTGGTCCAGCGGTTAAGAATCCACCTGCCAATGCCAGTGTAGGGGACATGTGTTTGATCCCTGGTCCAGGAAGATTCCACATGCTGCTGGAGCCCCCTTGTACCACAACTACTGAGCCCACGTGCTCTAGAGCCTGTGCTCTGCAACAAGAGAAGCAACTGCACCGAGAAGCCTGCACACCACAGCTAGAGAGTAGCACCCACTTGTTGCAACTAGAGAAAGCTCATGCCCAGAAATGAACCAGTGTAGCCAAAAATAAATGAAAACTACATACATAAATAATTATTTTAAAAATGAGTGGAAAACCTACATAGACATTTCTTCAAAGATGTACAGATGACCATCAAACAGATGAAAAGATGCTCAACATCACTAATTACTAGAGAAATGCAAATGAGGTACTACCTCATACCAGTCAGAATGGCCATCATCAAAAAATCTACAAATAAATGCTGGAGAGAGTGTGAAAAATAAAGGAATCCTCCTACACTGTTGGTGGGAATGTGAATTAGTTCAGCCACTAAGGAAATCAGTACAGAGTTTCCTTTAAAAACTAAAAATAGAACTATCCTATGACCCAGCAAACCCACTACTGGTCATATACCCTGAGAAAATCATCATTCAACATGACACATGCAGCCCAGTGTTCACTACAGTACTATTTACGGTAGCCAGGGCATGGAAACAACCTGAATATCTATCAATGAAGGAATGGATAAAAAAGATGTGATGCATATATACAATGGAGTATTACACAGTCATAACAAGAAATGAAATTGGGTAATTTGTAAAGATATGGATGGACATAGACAGTGTCATACAGAGTGAAGTCAGAAAGAGAAGAGCAAGTATCATATATTAATGCATATATGTGTAATATAGAAAAATGGTATAGATGACCCTGTCTGCAAAGCAGAACTAGAAACACAGATATAGGGTACAAATGTATGGATACCAAGCGGGGAAGGGTGTGGGGTGGGAGGAATTGGGAGATTGGGATTGGCACATATACATTATTGATACAGTGTATAAAATAGAAGATTGATAGAAACATATTGTATAGCACAGGAAACTCTACTTAATGATCTGTGGTGTTCAAATTGAGAGGAGAATCCGAAAGGGAGTGGATATATGTATATATATATATATAGCTGATTCATTTTGATATGCAGTAGAAGCTAAGACAACATTGTAAAGCAACTATACTGCACTAAAATTAATTAAAAAAAGAAATTTCAGAGGTGATTCTATCATCTAACTAATATAAATGAGATAAATGAGTATATTTTGAAAATGATGAAAAGTCTCTTAATTGTAATATATATATATATATATATATATATATATATATATACTGAGCGAATATATATATTCGCTCAGTTGTGTCCGACTCTTTGTGAACCCCATGAAATGTAGTCCACCAGGCTTCTCTGGGGATTCTCCAGTCAAGAATACTGAAGTGGGTTGCCATGCCCTCCTTCAGGGGATCTTCCCAAACCAGGGATCAAATCCGGGTCTCTAGCAGATTGTTTACCAGCTGAGCCACCAGGGAAACTTCCACCAGAAAGTTTGGGATGCTTCAGTGGAGAAGCTACCCACTCCAGTATTCATGGACTTCTTTGGTGGCTCAGATGGTAAAGAATCCACTTGCAATGCAGGAGACCTGAGTTCAATCCCTGAGTTGGGGAGATCTCCTGGAGGAAGGCATGGCAACCAACTCCAATATTCTTGCCTGGAAAATCCTCATGGACAGAAGAGACTCATGGCCTACAGTTCATGGAGTCACAAAGAGTCAGGCACAACTGAGTGATTCTATAATCTAACAGTAATATAAATGAAATAAATGAGTATACTTTGAAAATAATGAAAAATCTCTTAACTGCGTAAGATATTTTATATATATATATATGTAAATGAAGAGATATTAAAGGATACCAATAGTTGAAAAGTCTTAACTAGTAGAAAAGGTATGAGTTCTGAAAACATTGAAATTGACAATCTCAGTTTGAATATATGTGTCTTTTAGATCTAATATTGCTATACAAATGCTTCACTTTAATATAAAATTAAAAACCTCAGATTAGCATTTCTTTCTTTCTTTCTTTTTTTTTTTTTTTACATTTTAATAGAGAGTGATGAGAATAGCTTATGCTGAATTGAGCAAGTGGTTAAAACCTAATGGTTCAGAGGAACCTGGCATTTAGAGAGAATTCATCAGGACCAGACATTTAGGGCCTAAGTTACTGAAGTTTGATAAAAATTTCACAGTGAGTCATTCTCTCTACAGATTCTTACTAAAGGAAAGTTGCTCTGCCTTCTCCAGCGACATAAAAAACTACTAACTGCTCCTTTGAATCCCCATACTATAGCCATACTGGACATCTTATGTTCCTCAACAGCACCATGTTGCCTATTTTTTGCTGAATTTTATAAAAGAAACGGGAGAAGGCAATGGCACCCCACTCCAGTACTATTGCCCGGAAAATCCCATGGATGGAGGAGCCTGGTAGGCTGCAGTCCATGGGGTCGCTAAGAGTCAGACACGACTGAGCGACTTCATTTTCACTTTCCACCTTCACACATTGGAGAAGGAAATAGCAACCCACTCCAGTGTTCTTGCCTGGAGAATCCCATGGATGGAGAAACCTGGTAGGCTGCAGTCCATGGGGTCGCACAGAGTCGGACACGACTGAAGCGACTTAGCAGTAGTAGCAGCAGCATAAAAGAAACACTACATTGGATAGAGTGAAAACAGTCCAGAAAGATTGTATTCAAGACTCTTGCTGTAGGAGAGAGAAACTGAACTGGATTTCAGAGACAAAAGGCAGGAAAGCTGGGGTGAGCTAATGGAAAAGTACTAGAGGACATTGTGTGGGAGGCAGTCAGTGTTGTTTGACCATCTGTGTTTGCTAATTATCTCTTATCTAGATTAGGCTTCTGCCCTCCCACAGAGATTGGCATAAAGAAAGGCTCTCTCCTTGATTTCAAACTGATGGCTCCCTGGTCCTTGAGAAAGTCATTCCTGACATTCCTAGTTTGTAAAACTGGCAGGAAACTGGAAGAAGATGTACATGTCGAACTGGGTAGGGAAGGAATTAGCAATTGTATTTTCTAAAGGAAATTCTCTAAGAAGTAAGAGGTCTAAAATCAGGACAAAGCCTGTTGCAAGCTGAGGAAAATGTAAAGTCATATTGGCAGTTTTACTCTTTTCCTTCTTCTTTTTCAGATACATTTCCCTCTGTACCTGTCACCTCATTAAATTCTATTCATTTTTTAAGATTTCAGCTTTGTCATGTATCCTTTCCAAGTTTCTGTCTCTTCTTTTTAAAGCTAGACTAGATTTCCTACTTTTACTTTCCTAACATACTTTTTTCTGTAAACGGTACATTATATAGCACTCTGACAATAGCATTTGCCCATTCAGAGATTCTCTGACAAGAAATGATGTCCACTCAAATCAGTCATCAGTGAAACTGAACAATTACCTTTAGTGAGTTAGGGATCTCCCTAATGTTCTGGAGAAATCCTAAGCTCTTGATATGCAAAATACTTGCTAAATGAAAATGAGCACTAATCTGCAACTCCCTGTCAGAGTGTACTATCCTTGTCATCCTAGGAGAGTATTTAGAGGAGACAAATTGGGCATTATAGATAGGAGAGAGTCCGAAGAAGTTAATTAGCTGCAGGTACCTGAAGGACAGGAGAAACTTACAGTGCAAAGTACACAACTGGGCATAGCAAATTCAGGTATATTTTGGCTAATTATAAAAAAGCTAAATCTGTCAATGTGATAGGCAATAGCTCTGGAAAATAATGTTCTAAAGAATAGGTACAGTTCAGTTCAGTTCAGTCGCTCAGTTGTGTCCGATTCTTTGCGACTCCATGGACGGCAGAATGCCAGGCCTCACTGTCCATCAACTCCTGGCTTTTATTCAAACTCATGTCCATTGAGTTGGTGATGCCATCCAATAATCTCATCCTCTGTCATCTCCTTTTTCTCCTGCCTTCAATCTTTCCCAGCATCAGGGGCTTTTCCAATGAGTCAGTTCTTTGCATCAGATTCCCAAAGTATTGGAGTTTCAGCTTCAGCATCAGTCCTTCCAGTGAATACTCAGGACTGTTTGCCTTTAGGATGGGCTGGTGGGATCGCCTTGCAGTCCAAGAGACTCTCAAGAGTCTTCTCCAACACCAGGGTTCAAAAGCATCAATTCTTCGGAGCTCAGCTTTCTTTTTTTTTTTTTTCTTTAATAGAAAATTATTTAATTAGTATACATGTGTTCCCCATCCTGAACCTTCCTCCCTCCTCCCTCCCCACACCATCCCTCTGGGTCGTCCCAGTGCACCAGCCCCAAGCATCCAGCATCGTGCATTGAACCTAGACTGGCATCTCGTTTCATAAAACTCGACCAGGAAGAAATAGAAAACCTTAACAGACCCATCACAAGCACGGAAATTGAAACTGTAATCAAAAATCTTCCAGCAAACAAAAGCCCAGGTCCAGACGGCTTCACAGCTGAATTCTACCAAAAATTTAGAGAAGAGCTAACACCTATCCTGCTCAAACTCTTCCAGAAAATTGCAGAGGAAGGTAAACTTCCAAACTCATTCTATGAGGCCACCATCACCCTAATACCAAAACCTGACAAAGATCCCACAAAAAAAGAAAACTATGGGCCAATATCACTGATGAACATAGATGCAAAAATCCTAAACAAAATTCTAGCAATCAGAATCCAACAACACATTAAAAAGATCATACACCATGACCAAGTGGGCTTTATCCCAGGGATGCAAGGATTCTTCAATATCCGCAAATCAATCAATGTAATACACCACATTAACAAATTGAAAAACAAAAACCATACGATTATCTCAATAGATGCAGAGAAAGCCTTTGACAAAATTCAACACCCATTTATGATAAAAACTCTCCAGAAAGCAGGAATAGAAGGAACATACCTCAACATAATAAAAACTATATATGACAAACACACAGCAAACATTATCCTCAATGGTGAAAAATTGAAAGCATTTCCTCTAAAGTCAGGAACAACACAAGGGTGCCCACTTTCACCATTACTATTCAACATAGTTTTGGAAGTTTTGGCCACAGCAATCAGAGCAGAAAAAGAAATAAAAGGAATCCAAATTGGAAAAGAAGAAGTAAAACTCTCACTATTTGCAGATGACATGATCCTCTACATAGAAAACCCTAAAGACTCCATCAGCTTTCTTTATGGTCCAACTTTCACATCCATACGTGACTACTGGAAAAACTATAACTTTGACTAGACAGACCTTTGTTGGTAAAGTAACATCTCTGCTTTTTAATATGCTGTCTAGGTTGGTCATAGCTTTTCTTCCAAAGAGCAAGTGTCTTTTAATTTCATGGCTGCAGTCACCCTCTGCAGTGATTTTGGAGACCAAAAAAATAAAGTCTCTCAATGTTTCCATGGTTTCCCCATCTATTTTCCATGAAGTAATGGGACCAGATGCCATGATCTTAGTTCTCTGAATGTTGAGCTGTAAACCAAATTTTTCACTCTCCTCTTTCACTTTCATCAAGAAGCTCTTTAATTCTTCGCTTTCTGCCATAAGGGTGGTGTCATCTTCTCATTTGAGATTATTGATATTTCTCCCAGCAATCTTGATTCCAGCTTGTGCTTCAAAGAACAGGTAACATTCAGGTAAAAAACAAACAAACAAATAAACAAAAAAAAAAACACTTCTTTTTCTGAGTCTTTTTCTTTATTAGAAGGATGCCAGGGACTAGAGGTACAGGGAGCAAGATTTAATACTCAGGTTAGGAGATTAGAAAGTGACTGGATGGGTAAACTGTGTTGTTGCTAAGAGTAAGTGGGTTTAACCAGTGAGTTGCAGTCTGCAGGAACTGTCTTAGTTAGTCCCTTCAGGATGCTATAACAAAATGTCCCAGACTGGGTATCTTGTAAACTATAGCAATTTATGTCTCACAGTTCTGGAAGTTGGATGTTTGAGGTCAGGGTGCCAGCATGGTTAGGTGAGGTCCTTCTTCCCGGTAGCAGACTTTTCCTTGTATTCTCACATGAAGAATGTAAGGGGCAAAGGAGCTCTCTCAAGCCTCTTTTGAAAGGATATTAAATACCTTCTAAATGTATCCCTTCATATTGAGCATGAGAATTTCAGCATATGAATTAGTATTTGGTGAGACACAAATATTCAGATCATACATAACAGAAACTAAATTTCAGGGTATGTAAAATACCATAAGATAAGAAAGAGAAATGCAGTGAATTCATTGCCCTATAAGATAAGAGAGATACAATGAATTCATTGCCCTATTAGTCACTGAATCTGGAGTTGCCCACTTATTTTCTAACTGTATCTGGATTGGCTGAGAACATAGTATATTTAAAAGTGCAGTCAGAGGACATCCATCACCCCAGATAGAAGAAACTTGGAAAAACAAGGGCTTATTCTTTTCTAAGATTATATAGGGAGATTCTTTTGGCATGTTTTCTAGAAATCCTACCTCCCTTCTATGCCCCACCAGGTTACATTTATTTTTGGCAGTATTATATCCTGACAAACATTTTATCTAAATTTTCTCTGTCCAATAGCTAAATCATATGTTCTTTTAATTGGTTCTATCTTGGGATTCCAACATGTTTTCTAAGAATGTAGTAACTCAAACAGCAAAAGAATACAGCTGTGATTTGGGGACCCAGTGCTGCCATATCCTCCCAACTACTCTCATTTGTTTCCCTGGAGGAGAGAAATGTTCCTGAAGAAATGCTGACTAACCAAATTATAAACAAGAAATGTGAATGAATAAATGTTCTTCAAGGTTCTTTTCTGTTATCAGTGAAATAGTTAGCAAGGAGGAACTGCAAAGATATGTGTATTATATGATCTATTTTTTTACTCAAATTAAAATTCAACTTTTCATTACATAAAAGTTTATATAACAGCATCACAACCTGGGACTTCTACTCTTTCAGCATGTCATGCAAAGGTCTCAGACTTACATTTGATAAAAGAAGCATGATGTCACTGAACAGTAATAAAGTCCTAATTTCTAGATAAAAAGAACAATACATACATTAGGAAAATAATGGAGTCTGTATTAAATATTACTCTAGACCTTAGAGCTATTACTCATCACATTCCACTTGTTCAACCATGACCTCCATGACTCTTATTGTACTGAACCCTGAACACCCATTATGCAAAGCATAATTGCAACTCAGAGAGGTAAAATAATATTAATCAGGGATAACATTGCAATGGACTTTGACCCATAGGTATAAATCTAATAAATGTGTAGGATTTTTCCCCCATAATATAATGAATTCTTCCTTATATCATTATTCATGGGACCAGTGTGAAATCATAATAGGAATATTTAAGACAATTAATGGGACAGATAAGAAATGATCGTATGGTTTTAATTTCCTAATTATTTTAATGCCCCAGATTAAAGATATACATCAAGTTACATCCATTAAAGCCTGCCAGTCATATTTCTTTGGAATAATGTGATAAAAGAGTAAAAGTAGAAGTCAGATAAAATTAAGCAAAGAAAATGTTAGGCTGACTGTCAGAGAAGCAATATCCAAATGATTAAATCAGATGGATTGTGAAACAGTCTGTTAAGTAAAGTGGTTAAAAGTGCCATCTCAGGCCATAAAAATAGACTGCACTAGGCATTTTACCAAAGGGAACTGTTCTTCAGTGGTTTGATTAGACAAACACAGGTCATCAATATCTCTGATTCTAAGCAACCCTATCATCTATCTGTTTTTTTTTTTTTCCCTGACATCCATTTGTCATTTGTTTAATGATTCAAATTCAGCTCTTTATCAATCTGCACAGTTTCTGCTTTGAAACAACCTATTTTGGTAATATAAATAAAAATACTTTAACCTTTCACATCCCCCATGATACCCATCCCTACTAGCCACACACACATACACACAGAGTTCTTTTTATAAAATTATATATTCAAACTACTTGACACATGAAACATCAAAATAATCAGGAATATAGTGGAACCAGTGTGTTTACAAGACCATGCTATCATTTAGAAAAACTTGGTTTTAAATATGTGAAGCCATGATTATTATTTATTTCCAATGGTTCAGCATATGACTTATTTTCTCCAAATTCAAGAGACTTATTAAAGGCTGATGTGAAAAAATTTCCTATATATATATTTTGAGGAAAATAGAGAAATAGAGATATTAACAAACCAGATTTTTGTCATTTCCAGTAGGGATCAGAACTGAGAATTGTGGGTAAAGGATAAATTGGGGATTATTTTTCCATTGCATATTCTTTTATGGAATTTGTAGTCTTTATCACATGCATACATTATCTTACAAACCTAAAAGGAACAATATCCAATCTTGAATAAATATTCCAAAAAATTCTTAAAAAAGAAAAGAAATATTTTAAAAAAGAGATACAACTTCAAACTCATAGGGAATTGCACTAGGAATTTCACTCCCAGATATTGTCAAATGTATAAAGAAAATTGATTGTGAACAATTATTTGAAATTAGAAATATCAGGAGACCTTGAGTTTTCTAATAAAAATGCTTTTAAGAAAATAAGTGTTACTGATATTCTCACTTGTAAGTAACTAAGCTGAACATCAACATCAAAAACTTACTTTAATATCTTCAAGGACTCTAAAAAAGTTATGTTGTCTTTATAAAAATTCCTGTTGATATAAACTCAGCCTCTCCAAAGCATTTTATGCTTCTTTCTGTATGACTATTGTAAAAGGATCTGTCAAAGTGGTTAGCATTTTACCAGTTCACCCTCTTCATCATTGTTATGTCTCTTATCTAAGAAATTTGACAAGAAGCTAGGGTCTGGGGTCATAGTCACAAAAGATCTAGATTCCATAGAATAATAAATAATTGGCTATCTACCTTGGCTTACAGGTAACATTTTCCATAGTTTTTCATTCATCTCCGTGTTATTTGCTTTGATGTAGTATTGACATATTTGGTTTTGCCCCTGCTAAATGTTGCTTTCATTTGATTAGTTTTGGAACAAGGGAAATCCTCAGAAATATCTAAGTCATCAAAGCAAGTGGCAGGAAGTCCTGGGAGGGATTTTGTAAGTACATTAAGTAAGAGGGGACTTCCAAGGATTACTCATTGGATATTTTGCTCATAATTGCATCTGTAGCACCTAGTACCTAAGTATCTATTAGGGACTTAATCAAGTTTTTGAATGAATGAATAAGAAACTATATTATTGATTATTCTAACAATATACTTTTATAATGTGAGATGTGTTATAGACTTGAAGACTGTAAGAAATCTTGGAGTGTTTTTTTTTTTTCTTCCTGTCATTCCATGGTGTGGACCTACAAAAGACATAAAAGAAAGGAAAAACTAGATGTTATTATGCTGAATTGGAAAACATCCTAAATTTTTCTTTGTAGACACTTGAGAGAGCTCTCCATTTCTGGATACTGTATTACCATCTTAGATTTTGACATGCTGATATTTATTGTTTCCACATAGTTAACCTACTTTCAACCTTTACTCTCTGCCCAAGACTCAGCTCCATTAAACACTGAATGAAACTGTTAGGTAGTTAGAATAGGAAAAAGGAATCCAAAATGGCAGTGGCTAAAAGACAAAGATGGGAAAAGCCCATGAAAAAAAACCAAGGAAAGTCTGAGGACCAGAGTGAGGATCTCAGGTATAACAAACAGCCCTCCTGGCTAGCCCAATTTATATACACCAAGCTTAGGGGGAGGAGAAAAAAACATAAAAACAGGAGCCAAAATCGAGCCAGGAGCTTCTCTTCTCTTTGCCTCTTTCGGGTTGACCTGCCCTCATGCCTGCAGGATGTATTGTCCTTTGCTTTCTAAATAAAACTGAGCTGTAACATGGGGCTGTAACACTGGTCCATCTGTCAGTTCAAATTTTTGCTGCGGTGAGACAGAACCAAGGAAATTACAAACTTGCTTGACAAAACCATTGTCTACCCATGAAGATATTGTACTTCCATTCATTATCTGCTTAACCCCTGAAAAGAAAAAGGTGCCTAACTTTAATTTGTTAACAAGTCAATTCTGGGTTATGCCATGTAGGAGATTTTGGTTTTCTTTCACCTCCTATCATTTCTTTCCTTAAATTACTGTGCCCTCTTCACAAAACCTTACTTTCTACCAATGCATACAAAAGGAATTTATGGAATATGCAATCAAGTGGGGACCATGTATCTCTAGAATCTAGAAGAACTATTTGACAATTTCTGCCTCTTTTTGCTTTGGGCTCTTCTTTATGAATCTTTAGATAATGATATCGGCTTAATTCTTAGAGACAACTAGCTGACATCTCAATAACCTGATTATGTTTTGGCCAAACAAACATAAAATCTCTATTTTTCTACCTGTTACTTGATTTCCACTCATACACTTTTAGGAAGGGGCAATGGCTTAAGAATGTTATTCTTGTTTTTTGGCCCCAGCCTCTTAAAGCACAATGACTTCCCCCAGCATGCAATACTTAACACATTATTGACAAGAACTTGAGTGGAATTCCTAGACCTGTATTTTGATTGGTCTGTGTCTTTCAAAAGTACAGATCTACATTTTATTTCTTTTTGAGAGATTTCCTTTATTAATTGTTTTCTGTTGCCCTTTCTTCACAGTCTATATTCACCAACTGCTGGTCTGATACTCTCAAAGGAAGCAGACAAGATATCTGGGATTGATTGTTCCTCTAACCACCCACCCTCTCACCACAGAAAGGATATAGGACAACAGTACCTTTATTAAATAATAGTTTATTCATTTAATTTAGATTCTCAAGGCTAAGTGTCTAAAAATATAGACAGTTTTGTGGTCAGAACAAAATTCTGTGTACTGATTCTCTACAACTTTGATTTGATAGAGAATTCAATAAACTTCTGATATTTTAGTTAATGTTCTGAAGACCCCTACATAGCTATTATCTTCATGTAGTCCTGTAAGTCAGATTATGAAACACGGAAAATTTGAATTTGATAAGAATAACAGTACTTTTCCTTAGAGTTCAAATAGGTTGCCATAACACTTGCCATACATATTTATTTACTAAAATTCTCCTCTAAAATGCAAACTTGTATATCAGCAACTCAGTATGTCTGGTTTCAATAGCTCACTCTCTCACTTGACTTTTGTTTCATGCTTAATTTTTTATTTCTGTGACTTAGAGATAATAGAGTGAGGTATTCATGATTAACAGATTTAGCCCATTTTGTGCATACCAACTGAAGCATCTTCTTTATCTCCTGTGTCATAGGAGGTTAAAGCTTTAAATATTCTGTGTATTGTGAAACATATTTTCTGAAGTAAATAGACAAGGTCTTTAACATTTATTTCCTCTATTTTTTTTTTTTTTTTGAGTACTAAATATGAGGTTTATTGGGCTTGCCTGTAGCTCAGTGGTAAAGAATCTACCTGCCAATACAGGAGATGAAGGTTTGACCCCTGGGCCAGGAAGATCCCCTGGAAGGAAATGACAACCCATGCCAATATTCATGCCTGGGAAATTCTATGGACAGAGGAGCCTGGCTGGCTATAGTCCATAGAGTCACAGAGAATCAAACATGACTTGCAACTAAACAACAACAATATGAGGTTTATTACCTCCATTATAGAGTGAAGACAAAAACAAACAAACAAACAAACAAACAACCTATAAAGGTTAAGTGCCTATGGAATAGATCATTTAGATTTTCTCTAAACATACCTAGCTTAAGAATTTTGAGCACTACTTTTCTAGCATGTGAGATGAGTGAAATTGTCTATAGTTTGATCATTCTTTGTCCAAACTAGAACAAAGAATCCCTTTCTTTGGGACTAGAATGAAAATTGACTTTTTCCAGTCCTGTGGCCACTGCTGAGTTTTCCAAATTTGCTGGCATATTGAGTGTACCTCTGTCACAGCATCATCTTTTGGGATTTGAAATAGCTCTACTGGAATTCCATCACCTCCACTAGATTTTTTCATAGTGATGCTTCCTAAGGCTCACTTCACTTCACATTCCAGGATGTCTGGCTCTATGTTGAGTGATCACACCATCGTGGTTATCTGGGTCATGAAGATCTTTTTCGTATAGTTCTTCTGTGTATTCTTGCCACCTCTTATTAATATCATCTGCTTCTGTTAGGTCCATACCATTTTTGTCCTTTAACATGCCCATCTTTGCATGAAATTTTCCCTTGGTATTTCTAATTTTCTTGAACATATCTCTAGTCTTTCCCATTCTATTGTTTTCCTCTATTTCTTTGCATAGATTACAGAGGAAGGCTTTCTTATCTCTCCTTGCTATTCTTTGGAACTCTGCATTCAAATGGACATATCTTTCCTTTTCTCCTTTGCCTTTAGCTTCTTTTCTTTTTTCAGCTATTTGTAAGGCATCCTCAAGCAACCAGGAAAGGCAATACCAAAGAATGTTCAATCTACTACACGATTGCACTCAGCTCACACACTAGCAAAGTAATGCTCAAAATTCTCCAAACTAGGCCTCAACAGTACATGAACTGTGAACTTCCAGATGTCTGAGCTGGATTTAGAAAAGGCAGAGGAACCAGATATCAAGTTGCCAACATCCATTGGACCATAGCAAAAGCAAGAGAGTTCTAGAAAATCATCTACTTCTGCTTTATTGAGTACACCAAAGCCTTTGACTGTGTAGATCACAACAAATTATGAAAAATTCTTAAAGATGGGAATACCAGACCACCTGACCTGCCTCCTGAAAAATATGTATGCAGACCAAGAAGCAACAGTTAGAACTGGACATGGAACAACAGACTGGTTCCAAATTGGGAAAGGAATACTTCAAGGCTGTATATTGTCACCCTGTGTATTTAACTTATATGCAGAGTACATCATGTACAATGTCAGGCTGGATGAAGCAGAAGCTGGAATCAAGATTGCTGGGAGAAATATCAATAACCTCAGATATGCAGATGATACCACCCTTATGGCAGAAAGTGAAGAACTAAAGAGCCTCTTGATGAAAGTGAAAGAGGAGAGTGAAAAAGTTGGCTTAAAGCTCAATATTCAGAAATCTACGATCATGGCATCTGGTCCCATTACTTCATGGCAAAAAGATGGGGAAACAGTGGAAACAGTGGCTGACTTTATTTTTCTGGGCTCCAAAATCACTGCAGATATTGACTGAAGCCATGAAATTAAAAGATGCTTGCTCCTTTGAAGAAAGGCTATGACCAACCTAGATAGCATATTAAAAAGCAGGGACATTACTTTGCCAACAAAAGTCTGTCTAGTCCAAGTTCTGTTTTTTCCAGTAGTCATGTATGGATGTGGGAGTTGGACTATAAAGATAGCTGAGCAACCAAGAATTGATGCTTTTCAACTGTGGTGTTGGAGAAGACTCTTGAGAGTCCTTTGGACTGCAAGGAGATCCAACCAGTCCATCCTAAAAGAAATCAGCCCTGAATATTCATAAGGACTGTTGCTGAAGCTGAAACTCCAATACTTTGGCCACCTGATGTGAAGAACTGACTCTTTGGAAAATACCCTGATGCTGGGCAAGATTGAAGGCAGGAGGAGGAGGGGACGATTAGGATGAGATGGTTGGATAACATCGCCGACTCAATGGACATGAGTTTGAGCAAGCTCCAGGAATAGGTAATGGACAGGGAAGCCTGTCGTGCAGCAATCCATAGGGTTGCAAAAAGTCAGACACAACTGACCGACTAAATTGAAAGATACCTATTCTTCCTGAACACCCAGGTAACTTCATTTCCTAGATCCATTGCACTGAGGAGCAAGACTGGAACTAGCCAGTGGAATGTGATGGAAAATGATGTAATTACTGCTAACAGTCCATGCCTTGCATGTGTTTATTACAGCATTTATTAATTTACCTTGTCCCTTTTCTTATCTGCATCATAAATCCAGAAAATTGGACACTCATGTGCATCTGTGACTCTGCAGAGTTCTAGTTCAATTGTTTTTCTGCAGTAAATGATGTAAAATTGTAAAAATCATTTTAGACTATCTTAGATTGAAAGATTGAATTAAACTTTTCATGACAGATCTAATTATGGAATTTTTTTCCTGAAATGATTGTTTTAGTTTAAACTTCATTTAGGATATTGTCCTTATCAAGTGTGATTCATCAGACAAATTAGTGTTTCCATGTATATTTAAGCAGGTAAATATTATGTAGCTTATGCCAACCACCTTTATCCAAATATAATCAATGATTTGTAGTTTTCTCTTTGTTTCATGTGATTTCAGAATATACCACTGTTTTCTGTTTATAGTGAACATGAAAATTATATTACTGCTACAGCAACTTTATGCATTCTTTAGTTGGGAAGATCCCCTGGAGAAGGAAGTGGCAACCCACTCCAGTATTCTTGCCTGGAAAATCCTTTGGACAGAGGAGCCTGATGGACTACAATACATGGGGTCACAAAGAGCTGGACATAACTGAGCAACTAATGCACACACATAGTTTCAAAGTCAGTTGTAAATATTGTTAATTATAAAGTCATGCTCGATGAATTTTAGCAGTTTGTCTACCTCTGTGTGTTGTAATTGAGTAAATTTTCTAAAAATTGATTTTTAATATATGTAATATACGGATTTAACATGCCATGAAAATAATGAAATTGATGCATACTGGAATAGAAAATGATTTTTAAAAAGTTAAACTGACAAAGCAATATATTATTAGTTTTTGAGTGTCTATTTCACTATATTTTTAGTGCTTTTTTAAATCACAGTATTGATGCTCACTTCACCAAATATGAATATTGCAACAAATTTCTCTCCTACCTTTCTCTCAGAGATTGTTTTTGTATTGGAAAAAGGGTGTAAATTCCTAATTTTTCAAATTCATCACAAGGGTTTCTGATTTGAAATAAAACTCCAAGAACTTTATCAAAATGATTAAGATTGAAATTTAAGGTTGGAGTATGTGACTACAGAGACATTTGGTGGTTGTTGATTTAGCCTGGAGGACTTTTGAACTGGTTGTTGAATTCTGAAATATTAGAGATCTGAGAAATTTAAGAACTATTTCACTTAAAATGTTTACAGATTTCTCCACCAATGATTACCTACAATAACCAGTTTCTTATGATGACACTAAAACCTCAAAACAGACGAGATGATTCAGGGATCACTAGGTTAAGATATGGAGAAGGCAGTGGCACCCCACTCCAGTACTCTTGCCTGGAAAATCCCATGGATGGAGGAGCCTGGAAGGCTGCAATCCATGGAGTTGCGAGGAGTTGGACACGACAGAGCGACTTCACGTTCACTTTTCACTTTCATGCATTGGAGAAGGAAATGGCAACCCACTCCAGTGTACTTGCCTGGAGAATCCCAGGGATGGCGGAGCCTGGTGGGCTGCCTTCTATGGGACTGCACAGAGTCAGACACGACTGACGCAACTTAGCAGCAGCAGCAGCAGCAGGTTAAGATACAGACAGTTTATCACAACAGTCTGGAGCCATGATTTGATATTCACTTCACTGCTATAAAGAAACACTGTGTATTACAGGACACTAGGTATATAACTGTTCCCCCCACCCATCCCAGAGTAATATTTCTAAGGCATACTTAGACATTGTTTATGGAATCTGAAACTAATGCAGAAATCTCCATTCTGTGATAACACTGGAGCATTATGGTTTCCAAACAGTAATGCCAGTTTGGCTCTGAGCATTTGTAATTTGTAACTCTATTCTAAGTTTAAGCAATATAGGTTATGATTATTGATATCTGGATTGTGAGGTTGCCACAGAAAATATCTGAGTAAGGCCAATACATCTAGGGGTCTAGCTGAAGTCTAGGGACAAATGGTTGACCACTCTAAGAGTCTTCCTTGGTGCTGTTTTTCAAGGCTGTGTTTGATGTTAGGGACAAATAACATTTGCGTGGGAACTCTATACTTGTTTCCAAGGGTTGTCCCAGAGGGTTTGTTTGTTTTGAAATCCCCTAGATCTTTTAAGTATTAGTTGGATGAGGATTTAAACACATAAAAAAAATTGTTATGTTTGTTATAAAAAGGCAATGTTTTGAATAGAGGCAATAGCGGTTGTTTTAGAGGGAATTCAGCTTTAACTAGTGTGGTAAACTAGGCATCCTTTAGATTATATCTAGGACTTTGAAACTACAGCTCCTAACCTGGGGGTAGGGGAACTTGAATTACTATAAATGAATATCATGGGATAAGGAGCTCATGGGAATGGAAAGTCATTTGATAAAGCAATAGTTACTCTACTGGCCATTGCAGCTGACAGGGGATGGCACAGTATGGGCTCAAATGCCCCATTGTCCTGAGAATGTGCACCACCACTACATGTTTAATCATGGATGAGTGACAGGACAGAGCTGGATTCTACGGGGACTGGCCAAAGAAGCCTAAGAATTTTTAATTTAAGAGTCAACTTCTTTCTAGCTAGTAACTTTGAGAAAGTTTTGTAAATATTATTAGAAAGTTTATAATAGCCAGGACATGGAAGCAACCTAGATGTCCATCAGCAGACAAATGGATAAGAAAGCTATGGTACATATACACAATGGAGTATTACTCAGCCATTAAAAAGAATACATTTGAATCAGTTCTAATGAGGTGGACAAAACTGGAACCTAGTATACAGAGTGAAGTAAGCCAGAAAGAAAAACACCAATACAGTATACTAACGCATATATATGGAATTTAGAAAGATGGTAACAATAACCCTGTATTCGAGACAGCAAAAGAGACACAGATGTATAGAACAGTCTTATGAATTCTGTGGGAGAGGGACAGGGTGGGATGATTTGGGAGAATGGCATTGAAACATGTATAATATCATATGTGAAACAAATCGCCAGTTCAGGTTCGATGTATGATACAAGATGCTTGGGGCTGGTGCACTGGGATGACCCAGAGGGATGGTATGGGGAGGGAGGTGGGTGGGGGTTCAGGATGGGGAACACATGTACACCCGTGGCGGATTCATGTTGATGTATGGCAAAACCAATACAATATTGTAAAGTAATTAGCCTCCAATTAAAATGAATTTAAGTTTTGTAAATGTTTTGTAATTAGTAATCTCAACATGTCAATAATAGCTCCTTTGCAATGTTGCAGGAATAGAACTAGTGAATATCTTGAATTATATACCAAGAAAATTTTATATTATTGACCTTCTTATATTAGTGATTTTACTATTTACCACAAAAATATTTATAGTTCTATTGTTTTTCACTCAGAGCATTTTATTCAGTACATCTTATAATTTTAGAAAATAAAATTAACTTTAGTCAATCAGATAATTAAGAGGATATTATATTACCTAATTTAAGTTTGTTGATATTATTGCTTGTTTTTATAAGAAGATTCTTTGAATTATAGGTTTGATCTACTTTAAATCATGGACATTTCTTTAAGTTTTTAATTACTATATGAAGAGTAATTCTATGGCAAATTGTAGAATTATTGATTCTGATATTACAAATCCATGCTGCCTATATCTCTTTAAGTTTGTATCTTTCCTAAACAAACTTTATTTTTGAAATATCTAATTATTCTAATATCAGGACAGAATACTTATATTTGTCAAATAACCAGATAAAGATTAACATGCCAATATTGACATTTTTATTAGGATAGATTGATTTTGCTTTTAGTTAAGAGGAAATTATTGTGTGCTGGTAATTTACAAGCCAGATCCTTAAATTATGAGTTTCTTTTACTTTTAATTTCAGAAGTGAAATTCTGGGATTCTTATCCATATTAATTCTTTATGGTTAAAGCAACAGAATTTCACAAAGAAAAGTAAAAGCCTATTTTTTTATATCCACATTATAATCTTTTCATAGGCAGATTTCTTTTTCTCATATCCATTTATCAAAATCTAAACCTTAGGTTTATTTTATTTTATTTACCTTATTTTCTTATTTTATTTTCTTTAGCTCCAAAAGCACTGGAATTGGTGACTGCAACCATGATTAAAAGATGCTTGCTGCTTAGAAGGAAAGCTATGACCAACCTAGACAGTGTATTAAAAAGTAGAGACATTAATTTGCCAACAAAGGTCCATCTAATCAAAGCTATGATTTTTCCAGTGGTCGTGTATGGATGTGAGAGTTGGACCATAAAGAAAACTGAGCGCTGAAGAATTGATGCTTTTGAACTGTGGTGTTAGAGAAGATTTTTGAGTGTCCCTTGGACAGCAAGGAGATCCAACCAGTCAATCCTAAAGGAAATCAGTCCTGAATATTCATTGGAAGGACTGATGCTGAAGCTGAAACTCCAAAACTCTAGCCACCTGATGCGAAAACCTGACTCATCTGAAAAGACCCTGATGCTGGGCAAGATTGAAGGCAGGAGGAGGAGGGGACGATTAGGATGAAATGATTGGTTGGCATCACCAACTTGATGGACATGAATTTGAGCAAGCTTTGGGAGTTGGTGATGGACAGGGAACCCTGGCATGCTGCAGTCCATGGGGCTGTAAAGAGTTGTACGTGACTAAGTGACAGAACTCAAGTGAACAGAAACCTTAAGTACTCACTTAACTTTAAGAAATGGAAATGTGCTGTTGCTTAGAAAAAAATCACTCTACAAATCAGAATCCTAACTTTCCAGTCAAAAGCCAGCACTCTGTGAAGAGAGGACTATGGGAGATATCATAAACTGTATATCACAAATCTCCAGATTGGGATCTATATTGTCATTGTATGATATTGTTTTCTGAACTCATGATGAGAGATGGCCTTACTTTTTATGGCTGTCTGCAAAGTCCACTACAGCTGACAGTGACTTGCCATGAACAGTGGTCTACAAATCAAACACTGTAATTTATTTTTGTGTTAAAGGACTACTGACAGTTGGTTCAGAAAGGTTTTTTTTTTTTTTCAAATTAAGTACTACCATAGTATATTGAAATACCAAATCCTTGCTGTACTTATACACACAGAGTTCATCAAAATTTTTTAAAACTTAAAATCTATTTTCAGGAGAAAATTCATGACACATTTATTCCTATTAATATATACATTTCTTTATATCTTACCATATGAAAATGGTATTGTGCATATTATAATGGAATGTTTGTATACACATATGAACATGAACTACTTTTTCTTGGGCTAAATTAAATGAAATTAGTTTAACATAGATCATAAGATTGACCTGTTTGATTTTCAATGCTAATAAAATGTGAATAAAAGTTGATCATCATATGCTAAATTATTAACAATCCTCATATGCCTTTCAAAGACATTTGTGTTAAAATATAAGCCTAATGTGGTCACCAAAATTCACAAATAAAAAAGCTATGAAATTAAGTTCAGGGAAAAGAAAAGAACTGAGGTCAGCCTCTAGTATAATTATGAGATATGAAGGAGTAAAATGTCATTTTTCCTCCATATGATTTTAATATATGGGTATGACTCTGATTACTAAGACTGGAGTTATAAAGATTTACTAAAGTCTTGAGTGTGCTTAGTCACTCAGTCATGTCTGACTCTTTGTTACCCCATGAACAGTAGCCCCCTAAGCTGTTCTGACTATGGAATTCTCCAGGCAAGAATACTGGAGTGGGTTGTCATTTCCTTCTCCAGAGTCTTGAGTAGTTTGCTTAAAAGTTGACTTTATATTATATAAACTATGAGTACCCTCTGTGGAATAAAGTTTTTGGAATAGACTTTAGAGGAATTTTCTTGCATATTGACAAATGAAGGAGGTAATTTAGAAAGTCTTCTCAAATATACTGTTTTCCATGTACTCTTATAATATAGCTGAAAACATGCCAAGTATAAAGAGCCTTATAATGAGAGTTCCATGTGCAATTAACTTATTTAGAAGAAAGTAGGTTATTCTTCGGAGAAGGTAATGGCACCCCACTCCAGTACTCTTGCCTGGAAAATCCCATGGATGGAGGACCCTGATAGGCTGTAGTCCATGGAGTCGCTGAGAGTCAGACACGACTGAGTGACTTCACTTTCACTTTTCAGTTTAGTGCAGTGGAGAAGGAAATGGCAAACCACTCCAGTACTCTTGCCTGGAGAATCCCAGGGATGGCGGAGCCTGGTGGGCTGCCATCTATGGGGTCGCACAGAGTTGGACACAACTAAAGCGACTTAGCAGCAGCAACAGCAGGTTATTTTTGGCTTATTTATCCTCAAACATCAAACTTCCTCCAAGATGTTATCATCATGTATATGGGCACCATTATATACCTAAATTCTACTTAGTATATTGTAATTGCTCAATCAATTCTTATTCAACTTAATGATGTCTTTGTATAAATCCAAGGAAAAGAAAACATATTCATCTCTTCTATGATGTAAGTGTGAATAATTTTAACAATAATTTGTAATACAAAGACATTTTATATTATAAATTTATATCAACCAAACCCTCATGAAATTATGCATATATTTATTACAGGGTAAGTTTGCCTTTTAACATTAATTTGTAGAATTTTTCTACAAGTCCTCATGCACACACCAAAAATACTAGTACTCACGTTTTGTGGTACTACTCTTATTGTATTAATATGAGTTACAATTAATATTTTCAAAGATAGTATTCTTTTTTTCTCATTAAACTTCTTTTTTTAATGGGTCTCAAATTCTGTGACAGATTTTTGGTCAAGTTGTTTTCATTAAAAAGTACTGATTTTAAAAACTAATAACTTAAAACTGCCATACACAAAGCATATGGTCCACAAAATATTCTCCTTTCCTTCTGAAGGTTTTATGATGCTTTGTTATCATTAACAAGTCTTTTACTATTAAACTTAAGTGGCCAATTGAGACAAATTGTTCTGAGACAGTTCTCCCACCACTGATTAAGACTGCAGTGGCAGGTATTGGGGATAATGTTCAAATGAACATTTAGAAATTTCCCCAGAATGCCTTCTGAGCATTCTGGGGAGACTTGGTGACCTTGCCAGCTCCAGCTGCCTTATTGTCCACTGCTTTGATGACATCCACAGCAACCGTCTGTCTCATGTCACGCACAGCAAAACAGCCCAGGGGAGAAGAGTCAGAGAAACTCTCTACACACATGGGCTTGCCAGGAACCATATCAACGATGGCAGCATCACCAAATTTCAAGAATTTAGGGTTGTCTTTCAGCTTTTTCCCAGAATGATGATCAATATTCTTCAGCTCAGCAAACTTGCAAGCAATGTGAGCTGTTAGACAATCCAGCACAGGTGCATATCCAGCACTGATTTGGTCTGGATGGTCCAAAATAATCACCTAAGCTGTGAAGTCAGCTGCTTCCACTGCTGGGTCATTTTTGCTGTCAACAGCCACATTGCCATGACAAACATCTTTGACAGACATGTTCTTGACATTGAAGCCAACATTGTCCCCAGGAAGGGCTTCACTCAATGTTTCAAGGTGAATTTCTACAGACTTCACTTCAGTTGTTACATTGACTGGAGCAAAGGTGACCACCCTGCCAGGTTTGAGAACACCAGTTTCTACTTGACCCACAGGGACAGTACCAATACCACCAATTTTATAGACATCCTGAACGGACAAACACAAAGGTTTGTCAGTTGGGCGATTTGGTGACAGTATGCAATCCAAAGCTTCAAGCAGAGTGGTTCCATTGGCATTGCCGTCCTTATGGATGACTTTCCATCCTATGGCATATTAGTACTTAGCTCCATGTTGTCACCATTCCAGCCAGAAATTGGCACTAATGCTATTGTGTCAGGGTTGTAGCCGATTTTCTTAATGTAGGTGCTGACTTCCTTAACAATTTCCTCGTATCTCTTCTGGCTATAGTGTGGCTCAGTGGAATTCATTTTGTTAACTCCAACAATCAGTTGTTTCACCCCAGAGTGTAAGCCAGAGGGCATGCTCATGGGTCTGCCCATTCTTGGAGATATCAGTTTCAAATGCATCAACACCGGCAGCAACAATCAGGACAGTACAGTCAGCCTGGGATGTGCCTGTAATCTGTTTTTCATGAAGTCTCTGTGTCCTGGGGCATCAGTGATGGTAACATAGTACTTTCTGGTCTCAAATTTCCACAGGGAGATATCAGTGGTGATACCACACTCACATTCATCTTTCAGTTTGTCCAAGACCCAGGCATACTTGAAGGAGCCCTTTCCTATCTCAGCAGCCTCCTTCTCGAAGTCTCCAATTGTTCACTTGTTGATGCCACCACATTTGTAGATCTGATGGCAAGTCATGGTAGATTTCCTTGAATCAACAGGCCCAATGTAGATGTGGGTCTCTTCCTTTCCCATTTTTGCTTAGGTTTAAGCAAAATGGTGGTTTTCACGACATCTGTGTCCTGGCAGCAAACCCATTGCAAAAAAGCCTAAGATACTATTATTTTTTTAACTCAGAATTTATTTGTCTATTTCTTTAGAGAGAACTATAGTTATCTTCCACGATGAAAACAGCAATATACAGAAGTTCTTAAAAGTTAGGAAAATATTTTTTCTCTCTTGTATAGCATTTCGGGGAACTCAGGGAGAAGCTTTCTTCAGAGTGGATCAGATCTTGATCAGCAGTTTGTTGCTGCATTTTTAAAAAATTGAAGTATAATTGACAGACAATACTATGTGTTTCAAGTATATAGCAAAGGGATTGATATATATGTATCAGATTATAATATATAATCTGATGATATATATCAGATTATTTTATATTATGAATTATTACAAGATATTGAATAGTTCCCTGTGTTATAGAGTAAAACCTCTTTGTTTGTCTATTTTATGTATAGTAGTTTGTATCTGTTCATCCCTTAACCCTAATTAATCTCTACCCCCTCCCTTTCCACTTTGGTAACCATAAATTTGTTTTCTTTGTCTATGAGTGTGTTTCTGTTTTATATATAGACTCCTTTGTATTACTTTATAAATTCCACAAATAAATGATATAATATTTGTCTTTCTCTGGTATATCCGTATTGCTGCAAATGGCAATATTCCATTTTTTTATAAGTGGGTAATATTCCATTCCACATGTATATATATATGTGTGTGTATATATATATATATATATATGTATATATATATGTATATACATATATAGTACATTTTCTTTATTCATTCGTCTGCTGATGGGCACTTGGGTTGTTTCCATATCTTGACTATTGTAAACAGCACTGCAATGAACATTGAGGTACATATCTCTTTTCAAATTAGAGTTTTCATCTTTTGGATATATGCCCAGGGGTGGAATTGCTGGCTCATACGGTAACTTCATGTTTAGTTTTTTAAGGAACTTCCACAATGTTCTCCATAGTGGCTGCATAAATTTATTTTCCTACTGACAGTGTAGGAGGTTTCTCTTTTTCCCATACTCTCTCCCTCATTTATGATTTGTACAGTTTTTGATAATAGCCATTCTGACTGGTGGGAGGCAATACCTCATGGTTTTGATTTGCATTTCTCTAATACTTGGTGATGTTGAGCATCTTTTCACATGCCTGTTGACCATCTGTATGTCTTCTTCAAAGAAACGTCTGCTTAGGCCTTATACCCATCTTTTATTGTTTTTTTTTTAATATTAAATTGTATGGAATATTTGTATATTTTGGATATTAACCTCTTGTTGGTTGCATCATTTACAAGTATTTTCTCCCATTCCATAAGTTGATACTTTATTTTGCTGATGGTTTCCTTTGCTGTGCAAAAGCTTTAAAGTTTGATTAGGTTGTCTTTTTTTATTTTTGCTTTTATTTCTTTTGCCTTGGGAAACCAATCTGAGAATACATCCAAGAATGCTTTGCTGTGTTCTCTTCTAGGAATTTTATGATGTCATCACTTACATTTAGGTCATTAAACCTAAATTTATTTTTGTATACAGTGTGAAAGAGTGTTTCAGTTTTATTGATTTACATGTAGCTGTCCAGATTTCCTCCAACACCACTTGCTGAAGAGCCTCTTTTTTCTCTATCGTATATTCTTGCTTCTTTTGTCATAGATTAATTGACCATAGGTATGTGGCTTTATTTCTGGACTTCATTCTGGTCCATTGATTTATATATCTGTTTTTGTGCCAAAGCGATTCTGTTTTGATTACTGCCATTTTGTGGTTTTGTCTGAAGTCTAAGAGGATTATGCCTCCAACTTTGCTCTTTTCTTCCATATTGCTTTGGCCATTATGGGTCTTTGTGGTTATATATAAATTTTAGAATTATTCTAGTTCTGTAAAAAGTGTCATGAATATTTTGATAGATATTACATAAAATCTGTTTATTGTATTGGAAATTAAGCTACATATTTCTAACTTCCTTGATTACCAATTGGTCAATAAAAAGTACAATGTACTTTAGAAAATATTTTGAACTGAGTAATAATAATAATTAATAATATATGTGAAAAGTGGCAGGATATAGTCAATGCACAGTTGCAATTAAATTTGCTATAAGTAAGCTTATACAAAAAAAAAGAAGAAGAAACTTGAATTATGCTATCAACATAAAAAATAGAAAAAAGTAAAAAGGTAGCCAAAATTATCCTCACAAAGAAAACTCTAGACCCATTATGATCTTACTTTCAAGTTCTAGATAACATTCAAAGAAAGTAACTGCAAAGTTAAATTTTTCAGAGATTAGGAATATGCTGTAAGTTACTGTACAAGACTCACATAATCTTTCCAAAATCCCAAAAGGACTTTAAAAGAAATAAAAAATTACTGACTGATAATTATAAAATTAGAATCTATAAATCTATATCTATTTTTGTCTAGAACTTTATATATATATTTATGTGTGTATATATATATGTGTGTATCTATGGAGAAACAGTGGAAACAGTGTCAGACTTTATTTTTCTGGGCTCCAAAATCACTGCAGATGGTGATTGCAGCCATGAAATTAAAAGACGCTTACTCCTTGGGAGGAAAGTTCTGACCAACCTAGATAGCATATTGAAAAGCAGAGACATTACTTTGCCAACAAAGGTTCATCTAGTCAAGGCTATGGTTTTTCCTGTGGTCATGTATGGATGTGAGAGTTGGACTGTGAAGAAGGCTGAGCGCCGAAGAATTGATGCTTTTGAACTGTGGTGTTGGAGAAGACTCTTGAGAGTCCCTTGGACTGCAAGGAGATCCAACCAGTCCATTCTGAAGGAGATCAGCCCTGGGATTTCTTTGGAAGGAATGATGCTAAAGCTGAAACTCCAGTACTTTGGCCACCTCATGTGAAGAGTTTACTCATTGGAAAAGACTCTGATGCTGGGAGGGATTGGGGGCAGGAGGAGAAGGGGACGACAGAGGATGAGATGGCTGGTTGGCATCACTGACTTGATGGACGTGAGTCTGAGTGAACTCCAGGAGTTGGCGATGGACAGGGAGGCCTGGTGCGCTGCGATTCATGGGATGGCAAAGAGTCGGACACGACTGAGCGACTGATCTGATATGATCTGTATATATATGGATGGATCTATTATGTTGTACTGAATATATATACATTGAATTTTATCAACTTTGATCAAAATCTATTATATTAATGACTTAAAATAAATTTGTATGATTATATAAATATATAGAAAAACTTGATAAAATTCAATGTATATTTTTATAAAAAATACTCACAGACGAATTTGACAAATTGATTAAAAGTATTTACAAAATACCTTAAGAAAATGTCATCCATTCTGGGGAAATCACTGAAAAATTTTCTGATACTGGGAAACTTTTAGGAATGCCAATTTAACACCATTTCTATCAATCATTATTTTGGAAGACTTTGGCCAAGTAAAGCAAGAGAAGGAAATGAAAACATAAGGATTAGGAAGGGAGAAAACAGGTATGCTTCCAAATGATTTAATAATAGGTAGAATTCCCCAAATTTTTTACAGGAGAATTATAGGATTAATATGAAATTTTACCAGTGTAACTGACTGGCTCTTTCCTTAGTTGTTCTTCTAGTTAGTAGTATTAGATTCTAGCCGTTAAGAATCCAAAATTGTCCCTTAGTCTGTTTATCTCTTAGTCCGTTCAAAAAATCTAATACTCACACAAGATGGGCCAAGCTCTGACTAAAAAAATCGGGGGAAAGAACAGCTTTAATATTTAGTCTGTCTGTATGACACATTCTAATCCAGTTGCAACCCATCTTTCAATCCCAAGTGGAAGTCCAAGAAGAAACCAAATACAGTGGTTCTGGCATTTTCTGGAGTTGGTATAAGTTAGGGTTATTGTGCAGAAAAAGGTACAATCCCACTAAGAAAGGGTTAGTTCTTCTTTATTCCTCCTCATTAATTTTAGGGAATTTTTTACATTTTATTTTATTTTTAAACTTTACAAATTGTGTTAGTTTTGCCAAATATCAAAATGAATCTGCCACAGGTATACATGTGTTTCCCATCCTGAACCCTCCTCCATCCTCCCTCCCCATACCATCCCTCTGGGTCGTCCCAGTGCACTAGCCCCAAGCATCCAGTATCGTGCATCAAACCTGGACTGGCAACTCGTTTCATACATGATATTATACATGTTTCAATGCCATTCTCCCAAATCTTCCCACCCTCTCCCTCTGCAACAGAGTCCATAAGACTGTTCTATACATCAGTGTCTCTTTTGCTGTCTCGTACACCGGGTTATTGTTAGCATCTTTCTAAATTCCATATATATGCGTTAGTATACTGTATTGGTGTTTTTCTTTCTGGCTTACTTCACTCTCTATAATAGGCTCCAGTTTCAGGAGTATAATTGCTTTACAATGTTTGTTAGTTTCTGTACAATGAAGTGAATCAGCCATATGTATACTATATCTTCTTCCTCTTGGATCTCCCCCCTTCTCCCAAACGCCACCTCTCTAGGTCATCACATAGCACTAAGCTGAGCTCCCTGTGTTATACAGCAGCTTCCCTCTAGCTATCTATTTTACACATGGTAGTGCACGTATGTCAGTCCTAATCTCCCAGTTTGTCCCACCCTCCCTTTCCCCACCATGTCCACATGTCCATTGTTTTCATCTGCATGTCTATTTCTCTTCCTTGTTAATTTTAGTTTTTTCATGTATTACTGCTGGAAGAAGCACAAGCTGGAATCAAGATTGCCGGAAGAAATATCAATAACCTCAGATATGCAGATGACACCACCCTTATGACAGAAAGTGAAGAGGAACGCAAAAGCCTCTTGATGAAAGTGAAAGAAGCGAGTGAAAACATTGGCTTAAAGCTCAACATTCAGAAAACTAAGATCATGGCATCCAGTCCCATCACTTCATGGAAAATAGATG
The DNA here is from genome assembly GCF_029378745.1 of Bos indicus. Lineage (NCBI taxonomy): Eukaryota > Metazoa > Chordata > Mammalia > Artiodactyla > Bovidae > Bos > Bos indicus. Next base: position 41,518,996 of record NC_091762.1, on the reverse strand, counting down.
GGGAAACAGTGGAAACAGTGTCACACTTTATTTTTTGGGGCTCCAAAATCACTGCAGATGGTGACTTCAGCCATGAAAATAAAAGACGCTTACTCCTTGGAAGGAAAGTTATGACCAAACTTGATAGCATATTCAAAAGCAGAGACATTACTTTACCAACAAAGGTCGGTTTAGTCAAGGCTATGGTTTTTCCTGTGGTCATGTATGGATGTGAGAGTTGGACTGTGAAGAAAGCTGAACGCCGAAGAATTGATGTTTTTGAACTGTGGTGGTGGAGAAGACTCTTGAGAGTCCCTTGGACTGCAAGGAGGTCCAACCAGTACATTCTAAAGGAGATCAGTCCTAGGTGTTCTTTGGAAGGATTGATGCTAAAGCTGAAACTCCAGTACTTTGGCCACCTCATGTGAAGAGTTGACTCATTGGAAAAGACTCTGATGCTGGGAGGGATTGGGGGCAGGAGAAGAAGGGGACGACAGAGGATGAGATGGCTGGATGGCATCACTGACTCAATGACGAGTTTGATTGAACTCTGGGAGTTGGTGATGAACAGGGAGCCCTGGGGTTCCCCATGTGATTCATGGGGTTGCAAAGAATCGGAAATGACTGAGCGACTGAACTGAACTGCAAAAAACATTTGCTGAGCACCCATCATAGACCCCAGGCTGTCATAGGTGCAGGAGACACAGTGGTGCACAACAGACATGGTTCCTGCTCCCCTGTTGGTAAGACACTACCAGTGACCAAAGATGGGAGGGATATTTTGAGCTTCAATAATAATAATGGTAGTTAACCCATTTGGTATGTTTAAATTAATAATATAATGATGGTAAGGAACTAATTCATTACCTAGACAATTAGATAAATGAAAGGAAAGGATAGCATATTTATCTCACCTTTCCCATACAGACTTTACCACTAGGTAACCAAATTGTAGATATAGATAATCTTTTAAAATTATTCTGGCTAATAAAGAAAATAACATTTTACTGCTTTACAGCTTGGTAAATAGATAGATGTAGGTATTGAGCATCATCATTGAGCTGCTTGCATTTAAAAGAAGAGAAAAACAGTTTGTATATCCTACGGTCACACCACCTCTAGTGTCTGCTTGAAAATATGCATCAGGCTGCCAATGTGAAATTAATTCAGGGGACATGTGGACATGCTGAACTGCATGAGGAATATAAAAACCACGAAATCTAGATAATGGGCAGCTCTACGCCTGACAAGTCTCAGGTCATAAATAGATGAACTCTACGAAAAACAAAGTAATTAAAGAGAATCTGAAGTTTAATAACAGAATTGAAATATAACAAGTTAGAACAATGGAAGACTATGTTATTAATGCCCAATGATACATATTTGAGCAATATAAGTGTAAAAAACTCATGGAAGCAATATTATAAAAGCTGATGGTTGTTACTTTTGGTGGGTGACAAGGATCTGTTTAAGATGGGGCTACAGAGAACTTCCAAGGTGGTCAATGAAGTTCTGCTGACTATTCCAGTGCAGGACCTGGCTGGGCATATAAAGCTGTTTATCTTATAATAATTTATTATGTCCATGCCCGACGGGCAGTGGCCAAGAGGAGCTACCCCGCGTCCGAGGTCAGGGTGGGGGTGGCCAAGAGGAGATACCCCACATCTGAGGTCCGGGGCCGCAGCTGGGAGGAGATACCCCACGCCCCAAGTCGGAGGCCAGGGGCGATGGGTGGGAGGAGCTACCCCACGCCCCTCATCCCGAGGCCAAAGGCGGTGATGGGGAGGAGCAACCCCACTACCGAGCAACAGGGGTGGTGGCCGGGAGGACCAACCCCACGTCCAAGGAGCCGTGGCTGCACAGGCGCAGGAGGGCTTAGAGGAGCTATCCCATGTTGAAGGTCAGGAAGGGCAGCGGTGAGGAGATACCCCTCCTCCAAGGTAAGGAGCGATGGCTGTGCTTTGCTGGAGCAGCCGTGAAGAGATACCCCACGCCCAAGGTAAGAGAAACTCAAGTAAGATGGTAGGTGTTGCAAGAGGGCATCAGAGGGCAAACACACTGAAACCATACTCACAGAAAACTAGTCAATCTAATAACACTAGGACCACAGCCTTGTCTAACTCAATGAAACTAAGCCATGCCCGTGGGGCAACCCAAGAAGGGCGGGTCATGGTGAAGAGATTTGACAGAATGTGGTCCACTGGAGAAGGGAATGGCAAACCACTTCAGTATTCTTGCCTTGAGAACCCCATGAACAGTATGAAAAGGCAAAATGATAGGATACTGAAAGAGAACCTCCCCAGGTCAGTAGGTGACCAATATGCTACTGGAGATCAGTGGAGAAATAACTCCAGAAAGAATGAAGGGATGGAGCCAAAGCAAAAACAATACCCAGCTGTGGATGTGACTGGTGATAGAAGCAAGGTCTGATGCCGTAAAGAGCAATATTGCGTAGGAACCTGGAATGTCAGGTCCATGAATCAAGGCAAATTGGAAGTGTCAAACAAGAGATGGTAAGAGTGAATGTCGACATTCTAGGAATCAGCGAACTCAAATGGACTGGAATGGGTGAATTTAACTCAGATGACCATTAAATCTACTACTGAGGGCAAAAATCCCTCAGAAGAAATGGAGTGGCCATCATGGTCAACAAAAGAGTTCGAAATGCAGTACTTGGATGCAATCTCAAAAATGACAGAATGATCTCTGTTCATTTCCAAGGCAAACAATTCAATATCACAGTAATCCAAGTCTATGCCCCAACCAGTAATGCTGAAGAAGCTGAAGTTGAATGGTTCTATGAAGACCTACAAGACCTTTTAGAACTAACATCCAAAAAAGATGTCCTTTTCATTATAGGGGACTGGAATGCAAAAGTAGGAAGTCAAGAAATATCTTGAGTAACAGGTAAAATTTGGCCTTGGAATACGGAACGAAGCAGGGCAAAGACTAATAGAGTTTTGCCAAGAAAATGCACTGGTCATAACAAACACCCTCTTCCAACAACATAAGAGAAGACTCTATACATGGACATCACCAGATGGTCAACACCGAAATCAGATTGATTATATTCTTTGCAGCCAAAGATGGAGAAGCTCTATACAGTCAGCAAAAACAAGACCAGGAGCTGACTGTGGCTCAGACCATGAACTCCTTATGGCCAAATTCAGACTTAAATTGAAGAAAGTAGGGAAAACCACTAGACCATTCAGGTATGACCTAAATCAAATCCCTTATGATTATACAGTGGAAGTGAGAAATAGATTTAAGGGCCTAGATCTGAGGGATAGAGTGCTTGATGAACTATGGACGGAGGTTCATGACATTGTACAGGAGACAAGGATCAAGACCATCCCCATGGAAAAGAAATGCAAAAATTAAATGGCTGTCTCGGAAGGCCTTACAAATAGCTGTGAAAAGAAGAGAAGCGAAAAGCAAAGGAGAAAAGGAAAGATATAAACATCTGAATGCAGAGTTCCAAAGAATAGCAAAAAGAGATAAGAAAGCCTTCTTCAGCAATCAATGCAAAGAAATAGAGGAAAACAACAGAATGGGAAAGACTAGGGATCTCTTCAAGAAAGTCAGAGATACCAAAGGAACATTTCATGCAAAGATGACCTCGATAAAGGACAGAAATGGTACAGACCTAACAGAAGCAGAAGATATTAAGAAGAGATGGCAAGAATACACAGAAGAACTGTACAAAAAGGATATTCACGACCCAGATAATCACGATGGTGTGATCACTGACCTAGAGCCAGACATCCTGGAATGTGAAGTCAAGTGGGCCTTAGAAAGCATCACTATGAACAAAGCTAGTGGAGGTGATGGAATTCCAGTTGAGCTATTCCAAATCCTGAAAGATGATGCTGTGAAAGTGCTGCACTCACTATGCCAGCACATTTGGAAAACTCAGCAGTGGCCACGGGACTGGAAAAGGTCAGTTTTCATTCCAATCCCAAAGAAAGGCAATGCTAAAGAATGCTCAAACTACCGCACAATTGCACTCATCTCACACGCTAGTAAAGTAATGCTCAAAATTCTCCAAGCCAGGCTTCAGCAATATGTGAACCGTGAACTTCCTGATGTTCAAGCTGGTTTTAGAAAAGGCAGAGGAACCAGAGATCAAATTGCCAACATCCGCTTGATCATGGAAGAAGGAAGAGAGTTCCAGAAAAACATCTATTTCTGCTTTATTGACTATGCCAAAGCCTTTGACTGTGTGGATCACAATAAACTGTGGAAAAATCGGAAAGAGATGGGAATACCAGAACACCTGATCTGCCTCTTGAGAAATTTGTATGCAGGTCAGGAAGCAACAGTTAGAGCTAGACATGGAACAACAGACTGGTTCCAAATAGGAAAAGGAGTTCGTCAAGGCTGTATATTGTCACCCTGTTTATTTAACTTCTATGCAGAGTACATCATGAGAAACACTGGACTGGAAGAAACACAAGCTGAGATCAAGATTGCTGGGAGAAATATCAATAACCTCAGATATGCAGATGACACCACCCTTATGGCAGAAAGTGAAGAGGAACTCAAAAGCCTCTTGATGAAAGTGAAAGTGGAGAGTGAAAAAGTTGGCTTGAAGCTCAACATTCAGAAAACGAAGGTCATGGCATCTGGTCCCATCACTTCGTGGGAAATAGATGGGGAAACAGTGGAAACTATGTCAGACTTTATTTTTCTGGGCTCCAAAATCACTACAGATGGTGACTGCAGCCATAAAATTAAAAGATGCTTACTCCTTGGAAGGAAAGTTATGACCAACCTAGATAGCATATTCAAAAGCAGAGACATTACTTTGCCAACAAAGGTTTGTCTAGTCAAGGCTATGGTTTTTCCTGTGGTCATGTATGGATGTGAGAGTTGGACTTTGAAGAAGGCTGAGCGCCGAAGAATTGATGCTTTTGAACTGATGTTGGAGAAGACTCTTGCGAGTCCCTTGGACTGCAAGGAGATCCAACCAGTCCATTCTGAAGGAGATCAGCCCTGGGATTTCTTTGGAAGGAATGATGCTAAAGCTGAAACTCCAGTACTTTGGCCACCTCATGTGAAGAGTTGACTCATTGGAAAAGACTCTGATGCTGGGAGGGATTGGGGGCATGAGAAAAAGGGAACGACAGAGGATGAGATGGCTGGATGGCGTCACTGACTTGATGGACATGAGTCTGAGTGAACTCCGGGAGTTGGCGATGGACAGGGAGACCTGGCGTGCTGCGATTCATGGGGTGGCAGAGTCGGACACGACTGAGTAACTGATCTGATCTGATCTGATGTTATACATAGGCCTGGTCATATTCTGTATCTGTGCTTTGTTAAGCTGAAATGAAACAAAACCAAAAGGTACAAAATCTAAAGCTTCACGTATAGCAGAAATTACAATATTCATGACAGATTTTGATATAATTTGGAGTTTTGTCTACTTCTCAGTGTTCCTAGTTGGTGCACAAGCACTTCAAGATTTAATATTGAAAAAAAAAGAAAAAGCCCTACTCTTTCTTTCTAAAGACAGAACCATTTGAAAGATGAACAAATGGAGAAGGTAGGGAGATGGTGATCACATAGTATCTGTATTCCTGATAATCTATTAGGGGAAACTGCCTCTAGACTGGTAACCAGGGAAATTTATGAATACTCTATTGGTGGTAGTACTCATCCCTGAATACCATGGAGGTATAGCATCTTATGATTTATGAAAAGAAAGAACTGTGAACATAAACATTCACATGACAGGCTTGCTTTGCAAAGAGAAGATGGAAGGATTGATTTAATGTGTGTGTGTGTGTGTGTGTGTGTGTGTGTGTGTGTGTGTTTCCAAAGCTGATCATTCAGGGAGGTGTGTGCAAAGGTTTGAAAAAGAAAATTACTTTTGTGGCCATTCCCCATTATAAAAACAGACCCAGAAGAAGGAACGTTCCAAGAAAGAGTATAGCGTTCTTTATATATATAAACCTCAGTTCATTTTACCATCCTATTATCCTTTATTTTTGGAATTTTTATGTTGTTTCCAGTTTTTCACCAGAATAAATCACATTTTTAACCATATCCCATGTGCATATGCATCCTTGTGTGTATCTCTAGTAGACACACTGCTTCATAAAGAAAATTGCATTCCTTTTAGAAACTGCAGTCAGTTACATCAAACAGAGAGTACTGTTTCTAATTTATAATCTCATAATATGAAGTACTCCTTTTCCTATTTGGAACCAGTCTCTTGTTCCATGTCAAGTTCTAACAGTTGCTTCCTGACCTACATACAGATTTCTGAAGAGGCAGGTCTGGTGGTCTGTTATTCCCATCTCTTTCAGAATTTTCCAGTTTATTGTGATCCACACAGTCAAAGGCTTTGGCATAGTCCATAGAGCAGAAATAGATGTTTTTCTGGAACTCTCTTGCTTTTTCCATGATCCATCAGATGTTGGCAATGGGATCTCTGGTTCCTCTGCCTTTTCTAAAACCAGCTTGCACATCTGGAAGTTCACAGTTCACGTATTGCTGAAGCCTGGCTTGGAGAATTTTGAGCATTACTTTACTAGTGTGTGAGATGAGTGCAATTGTGCGGTAGTTTGAGCATTCTTTGGCATTCCCTTTCTTTGGGATTGGATTGAAAACTGACCTTTTCCAGTCCTGTGGCCACTGCTGAGTTTTCCAAATGTGCTGGCATAGTGAGTGCAGCACTTTCACAGCATCATCTTTCAGGATTTGGAATAGCTCAACTGGAATTCCATCACCTCCACTAGCTTTGTTCATAGTGATGCTTACTAAGGCCCACTTGACTTCATATTCTAGGATGTCTGTCTCTAGGTCAGTGATCACATCATTGTGATTATCTGGGACGTGAAGATTTTTTTGTACAGATTTTCTGTGTATTCTTGCCATCTCTTCTTAATATCTTCTGCTTCTGTTAGGTCCCTTTATTGAGCCCATCTTTGCATAAAGTGTTCCATTGGTATCTATAATTTTCTTGACGAGATCTCTAGTCTTTCCCATTCTATAGTTTTCCCTATTGCTTTGCATTGATTACTGAGGAAGGCTTTCTTATCTCTCTGGTTCCAAATAGGAAAAGGAGTACGTCAAGGCGGTATATTGTCACTCTGCTTATTTAACTTATATGCAGAATACGTCATGAGAAACGCTGGGCTGGAAGAAGCACAAGCTGGAATCAAGATTGCCGGAAGAAATATCAATAACCTCAGATATGTAGATGACACCAACCTTATGGCAGAAAGTGAAGAGGAACTAAAAAGCCTCTTGATGAAAGTGAGAGAGGAGAGTGAAGAAGTTGGCTTAAATGTCAACATTCAGAAAACTAAGATCATGGCATCCAGTCCCATCACTTCATGGAAAATAGATGGGGAGACAATGGAAACTGTGTGAGACTTTACTGTTTTGGGCTCCAAAATCACTGCAGATGGTGATTGCAGCCATGAAATTAAAAGACACTCCTTGGAAGGAAAGTTACGACCAACCTAGACAGCATATTAAAAAGCAGAAACATTACTTTGCCAACAAAGGTCAGTTTAGTCAAGGCTATGGTTTTTCCAGTGGTCAAGTATGAATATGAGTTGGACTATAAAGAAAGCTGAGTGCAGAAGAATCGATGCTTTTGAACTGTGGTGTTGGAGAAGACTCTTGAGAGTCCCTTGGACTGCAAGGAGATCCAACCAGTCCATCCTAAAGGAGATTAGTCCTGCGTTTTCATTGGAAGGACTGATGTTGAAGCTAAAACTCCAATACTTTGGCCACCTTATGTGAAGAGCTGGTTCATTTGAAAAGACCCTGTTGCTGGGAAAGATTGAGGGAAATAGGAGAAGGGGATGACAGAGGATGAGATCATTGGATGGCATCATCAACTCAATGGACATGGGTTTGGGTGGACTCTGGGAGTTGGTGATGGACAGGGAGGCCTAGTGTGCTGCAGTTCATGGGATCACATAGAGTTAGACACGACTAAGTGACTGAACTGAACAAAACTGAACTGAGTATGAAGTATTCCATTTCAGATTCAATCTTGTCTAGTGCGGAACCTAATGTAAAATAATTTCAAAAACATGTTATGGGAGACAAAGTAAAGTGTATTTGATAGAGATTAAATTTAAGTAGCATATACTCATAAGTAGATTAAACAGTCATCACACAGACTAAAATGCAGAAACAGGATTAGGTTTCTTGGTTATCACAGTGCACTTATTCATCTAACTGCCTCATAAGTCAGTTCAGTTCCTAGCACGTTTCAGTTCATTAGTGTCCTGTCATGGCATCTCTGATCAGTTTTTATTATCTTTTATGTTCCAACAGCACACAGCACACCCAAACATACTCTAACATACCTTGCCATTTTCGTTTGTGGTTACAAATTTTGTTGACAAAAAATGAGTTTCAACAAAGGTGTATCCTTTTGTATCTATTTATCCCATCATCTGACATCCTTGGTGATCTATAGGAGATAAAAATATGAATAAGTTGTAAAATGACCACAATCTTTGGGATGCAGTTTTCCTATTGACAATTCTGTGATAATGCCTGACAGCAATGAGTGAATTTTAAAAGTAACTGTTTTACTTTTATTCATGAATGTTAATCTTTAAAATCTTTATAATATGTTCTGAATCAGCCTGGAGAATCTTTATACATTAGTCCTTTCTAGATTGAAGGATCTCAAAAGGACATGGGGAAGTTTGGCGTTTGACTATGATTTTCAGATTACTGTACATTGACTGTGGGTGAGATGAAATAAGCTCCAAAGTCTCAGTTAACTTCAAAGTACTACAGTGTTCCTTTAAAGAAGAAATGCTGCAAGGTCCAAATGGATTTCCTTGAGTCACTTAGAACCAGTGTGGGGTAACATCAATTTACCATGAAAGACATGTAGAGCTCAGACTGCACATCTGACCCTAATTACAAAAGACTTGTATTTTCAAATATGTATTTTAGTTCTCTGTTCCTGAGGTAATCTAACTCATATTGAACATATTTTATTCATGGGTAAGAATGTCAAGTCCATTATAAATTTCCTGGCAAGGTAGTTACTGGAGAATAGCTCTCTAGCTGCCTCCTACAACTCACTTTTCAACTGTCTTAGAACAATGGTGTTCTGGCCCTGGACAGTTTTGTCCTCAGATCTGTTTCTCACACTTGCTTATTTGTCTACCTAATGTAAGATTTATGTCAAAGGACTTATTAATTCCTGCAAGCTGTGTTTCTCTGACTCTTGTTTGATTTTTTTTTTTTTTTTAAACTGGAGTCTGCCCCTGGAAGTCTCTAGTGGGAGATTAGAAACCTCCAGCACAGTAGATGACAGGGCATGTGTTTCTCTCTTTGTCTAAGGCTACATTTCCTGAAGTGACTGACCAGCAGGCTCAAATTTGAACTTCTGCCATGCTCTTTGGATTCTTGTAATTCTTTACCTGTAGCAAATGGACTTTGCCCACAACACCAGGGAGCCACAATGACGTGTATTGTTCTAGAAGCCCCTTTGTGAAAATATATAAGCAATATAGCCGATGGGAATTAAGTGCCTATATCTGGGAGATTATTTCTATTTGGTTATTCATTCATTCAATAAAAAAGTCATTGAGCACATAGCATGAACCAGACAATGTCTCTGTGTTGAAATTACCACACTGAATAAACCCCAAAACATTTGTCTATTAAATTTTGCACTGTTTTGGAAGAAGGCAGGGAACTAAGCAAGTAACTAACTGATTACATAAATAAATAGTCTATAATATAATAGAAAGTATTCGATTTATGGAGGAAAAAAGTCAATGAGACAAAGGGTACAAACAATATTATGGGAATTTCCATTTTAAATAGGCTAGGTGGAGGAAGTCTTTGTGAGATGATGATGCTAGAAAATTATTTATGAGGAGTGAGGAGTGAATCATATTCATGGTTGGTGCCTTATACACAGGGGACCTGGAGTGGGAGGGTACTTGGCCTAAGTGACAGCATTGTGAAGCAAGTGTGGCTGCTGAGGACTCTGTAAGCATGGAGTGGTAGAAAGTAAGGTCAGGGTTGTGAGTGGGGACTGAGGATGTAGAGCCTTTTAGGACATTGTATGGACTTATGCTTTTACTCTGAGTGAGTTGAGAAACCATTGGAAGGGTGATATGGTGTATTTTGCATTTTCAGAGCATCTTTTAGGACTGTGTTGAAGATAGACAAATACTGTGAGAAGCTTTGCTGAAAATGGGAATGGAGAATAAATTATAACCAGAAAAAATGTGAGGTCAAGAAATGTGTTATTCATGCTTTTAGGTTGGGAGTGATACTAACATGTTTAATGAACATGAGATGGGTATGCTTTAACAAAGAGAGGAGACATTGATTATGCTGGAGAGAGAAGGAAAGCATGCTGAATCCACATCTTTGAATACGTATGAAAAGGGCAAATGTGGCATCTTTGTCCTTAGATGCAGAGACAATTTAGTACTAAGGGGCTAAGGGTGGAAAGGAATGCATTTCAGATGCTATGGAGGTTAGATGAAGGTGATGAGCAAAGCTTGTAGAATTTCTAATCTATTTTTCTCAGTAAAATAACAAGTCTAAGTTGAAGTGAGACTGAAATGGTATTGAAGATTTTAAGAGATAAGAGAATGAATAGAATAGCCACCTGCGAAGTAGAAGACTAAACAGACCAGTTAAATATATAATATGCTGACTAGGAAGCTAAAGACACAGTGAGGAAAACAGAAATTTTATGTATCAATCTTTACGGCTATATATTTTCCTTCAGGTTAACTTAAACTGCACCAGTTTTTAACCAGGGTTAGGATTTTGTTAAGCAGGTATGATAGAGCAAGAATGTAGTAAGACACACATGGTCATATTCAACATAATTAGTTGAATATTGGGAGTTGATTTAGGTCTAGGTGGTGAGAGAAGTCTCAACATAGGGACAGATAAGGAGCAGAAGAAAGTTCATAGAACTGATGATTTCTCACTTCCAATGGGGTCAAAGGACTGTTGTAGTCAAAAGACTAGGATGTAGAATGAGTTGGAAGATGGATGGTAAAGGTGGAGAATGGATACCTGACATTGAAATAATGATTGCCATATGGACAAAGTTTGGAGTATATTCATGTTCATGAATATGTAACTGAAGTAGAATGAAAGTCAACATCATTGGTGTAGAGGTGTTCAAGTAAGAAGCCAGAAAGTGAGAAAGCTTGTCTTTTGGGGTACTGAAATCATTAAGAATTAAATGAGAAGCAGTCTTGTGGCAAGGGACATAATCTAGGGTATCCTTGAGAAATCAGAAAGATTCTAGAAGGTAGGTGGTGATTGTAATGTAAATAGCGTAGTCTAAATATAAGCAAATACAGATGGGCATTATTAGGGAAGAGAAGAGGAAAATATTCTAGAAGTGGCAATGAAAAGCAATGGGGAAGCATACCCTAGTTGGAAATACAGATGCAGAAATGTGTAAGATGGAGATAGAGTTCCTATTGCAGCTATCATACCTATAATTCTTTCTTTTTCTGTCTCCTCCAGGCAAAAATAAGACACTGCATCTCACATTAGTTTTGTTTTGCTCATTTTCATCTCTCCTATACTATTAAATGAATAAAGGTAGAGATCAAAGCTGGAATTTTAGAGACAATGGAACTAAAATGCAAAAATAATTCAAGAAATAGTTTCTAATTTAAAAAGAAAGAACTCTGACTGAAAAGTTTAAAGCCTTAAAGTCATTTAAACAATCAAGAGACTCACTAAATTATATTTCTTTGGAATTTTCAAGCAACCACAACAAAGTAATCTCCAATAATTCAAGAAGCAGAAATTCAAATTCCAAGAAAAAGAACAAGTTGAGGCATCTTAGAAGAGCTAGAATAAATGGAACATTAGAGCTTCAGAACTCTGAAGAAAAACAGACTCTCCAAGAATCCCAAATTCAATAAACTTGTACCTTTGAAGCTAATAGAAATTCTCACATATTCAAGGTCTTAGATATTAGATTGGCCAAAAGGTTCATTTTGTAAGGTGTTATGGAAAAACCCAAATGGATTAGTTAGCCAACTCAATAGTATAATGATGCCCTCATATATGTCACCATCAGAAAATAATTGAAAATAAATGAAAGAAATTATCAAAAGGAAAATGCATAAGGAAATTCTGATGCTAATAGCATATTAAAATAGTTTATTTCAGTAAATATCATGTATGATCAAATTTAAGGTTAATTATTTCCCCAATAAATTATCTAAATTAGTAAGTTAAACACACATTTCCCAAATAAATGATCTACACTAGTAAATTAACCTTCCAAGTAGACATTTAACAGTATTCTATACATTGGGATCTTTTCCTGAGGAAAATGTAGGTTTTTATTTTCGGGGTACTGTTATATTCAGAAAGCTTTCCTGGTGGCTCAGACAGTAAAGAATCTGCCTGCAATGCAGGAGATGAGAGGAGGGTTTGATCCCTGGGTTGGGAAGAGCCCCTGGAGAAGGAAATGCAACCCACTCCAGTATTCTTGCCTAGAAAATCCCATGGACAGTGGAGTCTGGCAGGCTATAGTCCATGGGGTTGCAAACAGTCAGACATGACTAAGTGACTAATACTATATTCAAGAAAATATGTTATAATTTTCTAGTTATATCCAAGTGTCCAGTTAATGCTTTCTTTTAAAAAAAAATTGTCAACAGTTTCAGTTGCCATACTTTTTTTTTTTTTTAAACTTTACATAATTGTATTAGTTTTGCCAAATATCAAAATGAATCCGCCACAGGCATACATGTGTTGCCATACTTTTAAGTATAAATAGTATAGATTACACTTAATAAGACTGTTTTTATAAACTGATTCCTACTTGTCCAAAAAAGATGTATGATGGTGTATATTATCCCCAGATCTAAATTTTCTATAGCATAAAAATGCAGGAAAGTATATAATTTAATTTCCAAAATGTAGGTTATATTTGTCTACTCAAAAATTGGCATGTATAATTATTGTGTGTACATGATCAGTCGTGTCCAACTTTTGCAACTCCATGGACTGTAGCCCACCAGGCTTCTATGTACATGGGATTATCCAGGCAAATAGACTGGAGCGAGTCACCATTTTCTCCTCCAGGGCATCTTTCCCACCCAGGGATCAGACCAGTGTCTCTTGCATCTCCTGCATTGACAGGAGGTTTCTTTACCACTGCACCACCTGAGAAGTCCTTATTAATTATTATAATATAATATAATAAGTATTTATAAAATAATAGTATTGTGACCACTAGTGGGATTAAAGTAGAAAGAGTAACTTGATTCTGTTCTGAAAAGAACTGTAGCTAGATTTTATTGAATTGGGTTCAAGGAATGAAAATGCAAACAAGCAAACAGTATTACTATTTAAACAACATAACAGAGACAAATATCAAACAACAGTTATGAGTATGTATAAATTAAATATGATAGTATAAGAAAAATATAGGAAACACAGGTACTTGAAAATATTAATTGATTTAGTTAAATAAATGTTTAAATATGTGTATACACAATGGATTAAGAGAAAGATATGTAAAACATTAGATATATATATCATAAAAAAGAATAATATATATAATTTTTAAGATGTATGTGTGTGCTTAGTTGCTCAGTCATGTCCGACTCTTTGTGAACCCATAGACTGTAGCCCACCAGGCTACAAGAATACTGGAGAGAGTAGCCATTCCCTTCTCCAGAGGATCTTCTCAACCCAGGGATAGAACTAGGGTCTCCTGCATTGCAGGCAGATTCTTTACCATCTGAGCCACCAGGGAATGTTTAACTCAAAAAAAGTGTTAAAAATACAAACAGGCTGCTAAAATATAGGTATACACTCAACCAAATTAGTAATTAGGGATGTAACCTAAAATACTAGGTTCCTATTATAGTGGAGAAACTTAAACTGGGTAAAAATGTCCATTACTTTAGAAAATGTTATAGTGGGCATCATACCGCTGACTGGATTGTGAACTGCAAAATGCTGTTCTGGAAAAGGGCAAGCAATTTGGTGATATTAGTTAGGAAAACGTCATATATATTTTCATTAAACAAGTCCACTTTTTAAAAATAGAGCTGATAAAAATAAAAGCATCATAATATAAGAATATATGTACAAAAAATACATAACAGTATTCAAATATATATTAGTTTTTAAGGGACTAAATTATGTCCCTGTCATATATTTTATGATACTAAAAATATGAGGTGGACTATGTGTATCAGTATGAATGAACAGCACTGATATACTGCTAAGTAAAAAATGAAAGAATATTCTAAAGAAAAGTATATATTTCACCTTGCTAAAAAAAGAAAACAAAACAAAACTACACGAATATACATTTAATTGTATTGTGTGAGCCCATTGGTTCAGAGGCTCAAAATAATTCTAATTTTGATCAGTTTAAACAAAAAAGCTTAATGCAAAGATAATATTTTTGTTCTTAATGCTATTTGATGTTTTTGAAGTTATATGGTATATGCTTACTTTATAATTAATTTTTTATTTTAATGTAAAAAGTCTCCCTAACGGAATTTAAAATGTACTTAATTGCAAAAAATTCCTGTAAGCAAAATCATGCACTGCCTATTGAAATTAATAGCTGGAAAAATTTTAAATGGCAAAAAATTTAATAAAAGAGTATGAGTATTAATATAAAATAATTGACATTCAAAGAAAATGACTTTAATGGAGCAGATTTATAATGATAATCTATAATATTCATGACACTTTGTTTAAAAATAGTCTCAAATATATTAAAAACAACTGTTAGAAATGCCAAAGTTTATGATGTAAAGTTGATACAAATGTATTGGTTTAAAAGAATAATCTTTGTCAATAAAGCAAAAAATAAAGATATAGAGTACACAAAATCAAAACCAAGTATACATATGAAAGTCCTTTGTTTTCAGTGTTTGTATAAATTCATGTTGATTTCTCATGCACAAAATTTGAAGACACTCTGGTAAATCAAAAAGACCACGGTTTTACAGATTATATTTTTTAACACGAAGTCCATATAATCAAAATTGATTGTAGATGGTTAGATGTCAGAAATAACAATAGCAAGCATCCAAATACCTGAAGTAAAAAGTGAAAGTGTTAGTAGCTCAGTCATGTCCTGTCAAGTTCAACTGTTTGCAGCTCCATGGAGTGTAGCCTGACAGGCTTATCTGTACATGGGAATTCTCCAGGCAAGAATACTGGAGTAGGTTGCCATTCTCTTCTCCAAGGGATCTTACAGATCCAAGGATCAAACCCAGGTCACCTGCATCACAGGAGGATTCTTTACTTTCTGAGCCACCAAAGAAGTCCAAATACTAGAAACCTCATAGCAAATCAAAGTTGAAATTGCAAATTTAAAAATCAATAAAAAATTTAAATATCACAAAGCACATCTCACAAGATAAAATCTAAAGTTATGAGCAGGTGCTATACTCATATCTTTCATTATATCTTAAAAATCATAACTTTTTAGGAAAAAAAAAAAAAACGAATGAAGCAAATAAACAGAAAAACAAATCAAGAAAGACCGATATCAGCTTCTGTTGTCGCAAGGCCCTGGATCTGAATGTTAGCTCTGACACTACCTGGACAAGTGATTGAATTTCACTGAATCACATTTTCCTCTGACACCTGATTTAATACCATTTAACCATTCTGAATGTCACTTTTCTGGAAATGAAGTTAGTATTACCTACCTCATGTATTTTTGCAAGTATTAAATGTAGGATCTTTATCCCAGTACTCTCAGTATGTTAGTTACCTTTCTATTAACTCAAACATTAAAATGAAAATATCACATATAATTTCAAACAATAATTATCAAACAATTTTCTAATTATACTTTATTGGTTATTTGCTAACTCTGATCATAAATAGCATTGAATTGCACACAAAATCTAGGACTACCAAAGAGACTTTGTGCATCTTTAGCGCAGAAATTTGTGAGCAAGACTGGGAAGCTGATTGCAGGTTAAAAACACTGCCTTCTGGAATTGAGCTGCAGGAGTTCCTTGTATATTTTTGAGATGAGTTGTTTGTCAGTTGCTTCATTTGCTATTATTTTCTCCCATTCTGAAGGCTGTCTTTTCTTTTTTTTGTTGTTGTTGTTGTTTTTTTTTTTTTTTTTTTAGTTATCAACATTTATTTATTTTTTTTTTTAATTTTTAAAATTAAAAAAATTTCAGGTATACACGTGCTCCCCATCCTGAACCCTCCTCCCTTCCCCCTCCCCATACCATCCCCCTGGGCCGTCCCAGCGCACCAGCCCCAAACATCCAGCATCCTGCACTGAACCTGGACTGGCATCTCGTTTCATACTGTCTTTTCACCTTGCTTATCGTTTCTTTTGTTGTGCAAAAGCTTTTAATTTTAATTAGATCCCATTTGTTTATTTTTGCTTTTATTTCCAATATTCTGGGAGGTGGGTCATAGAGGATCCTGCTGTGATTTATGTCGAAGAGTGTTTTGCTTATGTTCTCCTCTAAAAGTTTTATAGTTTCTGGTCTTATATTTAGATCTTTAATCCATTTTGAGTTTATTTTTGTGTACAGTGTTAGAAAGTGTTCTAGCTTCACTCTTTCACAAGTGGTTGAAAAATAAACGACCCAATCAAAAAATGGGCCAAAGAACTAAATAGACATTTCTCCAAAGAAGACATACAGATGGCTAACAAACACATGAAGAGATGTTCAACATCACTCATTATCAAAGAAATGCAAATCAAAACCACAGTGAGGTACCATTTCACGCCAGTCAGAATGGCTACAACCCAAAAGTCTACAAGCAATAAATGCTGGAGAGGATGTGGAGAAAAGGGAACCCTCTTACACTGTTGGTGGGAATGAAAACTAGTACAGCTACTATGGAGAACAGTGTGGAGATTTCTTAAAAAACTGGAAATAGAACTGCCATATGACCCAGCAATCCCACTCGTGGGCATACACACCGAGGAAACCAGAATTGAAAGAGACACGTGTACCCCACTGTTCATCGCAGCACTGTTTATAATAGCCAGGCCATGGAAGCAACCTAGATGTCCACCAGCAGATGAATGGATAAGAAAGCTGTGGTACATATACACAATGGAGTATTACTCAGCTATTAAAAAGAATACATTTGGATCAGTTCTAATGAGGTGGACGAAACTGGAGCCTATTATACAGAGTGAAGTAAGCCAGAAAGAAAAACACCAATACAGTATACTAAAGCATATATATGGAATTTAGAAAGATGGTAATGATAACCCTGTATGCAAGACAGCAAAAGAGACAAAGATGTATAGAACAATCTTTTGGATTCTGTTGGGGTGGGGGGGATGACTTGGGAGAATGGCATTGAAACATGTATAATATCATATAAGAAACGAATTGCCAGTCCAGGTTCTATGCAGGATACAGGAAGCTTGGGGATGGTGCACTGGGATGACCCAGAGGGATGGTATGGGGAGGGATGTGGGAGGGGGGTTCAGGATGGGGAACATGTGTACACCCGTGGTGGATTCATGTTGATGTATGGCAAAACCAATACAATATTGTAAAGTAATTAGCCTCTAATTAAAATAAATAAATTTAAATTTAAAAAAATAAAAACACTGCCTTCTCTTTGCTAAGAATGGGGTCACCCATCTATAACATATCAGATATAACCTCTTTAACATGGTTATTAAAGACCATTGTCTTAAGAATATGTGTTAAGGAATTTTCTACATGCAGATACATTGCACATTACAGCTGTTACTTTGTGCCAATGAATAGAGAGGAGAAATTGCTAGCTTTCTCTTTTCCATGCAAATCATTACTCTGTTGGAGAATTACATACTGCATAGAGAAAAAAATAAAATAAATTGTTCTCCCAAGTGGAATCTGGATATTCATGAGGATCTATTTTGGTTTATGTGAGATCGTGTAGGACATAAATATTGTTTGAGTCAAGAGATTCTTTTAAATGAAGAAATGTGGGAAGTGAGACAAGGGATTTGAATCTGTTAAAAGTTGTGGAGAAGTAAGGAAATAGAATCTTAGAACTAGCAAGACAGCAGAAATCTCCTGAATTGTGATTCAAAATGTGGGAGAAGTTTTGCTTGATTAGAAGGTAAATCAAATGACAATGCCCTAATTTTACATATGCCACTGACAGAACCATAATAAGAAACCATCACTGAAAGAATGAATTACCATCATGCAAAAGGAAAAGGACTAAGTCAAGGCTGTATATTGTCATCCTGCTTATTTAACTTACATGCAGAGTACATCATGAGAAACACTTGGCTGGAAGAAGCACAAGCTGGAATCAAGATTGCCGGGAGAAATATCAATAACCTCAGATATGCAGATGACACCACCCTTATGGCAGAAAGTGAAGAGGAATTAAAAAGCCTCTTGATGAAGGTGAAAGAGGAAAGTGAAAAAGTTGGCTTAAAGCTCAACATCCAGAAAACAAAGATCACGGCATTTGGTCCCATCACTTCATGGGAAATAGATGGGGAAACAGTGGAAACAGTGTCAGACTTTATTTTTCTGGGCTCCAAAATCACTGCAGATGGTGACTGCAGCCATGAAATTAAAAGACGCTTACTCCTTGGAAGGAAAGTTATGACCAAGCTAGATAGCACATTCAAAAGCAGAGACATTACTTTGCCAACAAAGGTTCATCTAGTCAAGGCTATGGTTTTTCCAGTGGTCATGTATGGATGTGAGAGTTGGACTGTGAAGCAAGCTGAGCGCTGAAGAATTGATGCTTTTGAACTGTGGTGTTGGAGAAGACTCTTGCGAGTCCCTTGGACTGCAAGGAGATCCAACCAGTCCATTCTGAAGGCGATCAGCCCTGGGATTTCTTTGGAAGGAATGAAGCTAAAGCTGAAACTCCAGTACTTTGGCCACCACATGCGAAGAGTTGACTCATTGGAAAAGACTCTGATGCTGAGAGGGATTGGGGGCAGGAGGAGAAGGGGACGACAGAGGATGAGATGGCTGGATGGCATCACTGACTCGATGGACGTGAGTCTGAGTGAACTCCAGGAGTTGGTGATGGACAGGGAGGCCTGGCGTGCTGCCATTCATGGGGTCGCAAAGAGTGGGACACGACTGAGCGACTGAACTGAACTGAACTGAAAAACAATTGCATGTATTAAAAATAGAAAATACTTTCAAAGTTCATGAATAATAGTCTGAGGTATTCTGATGATTTCACACATGTGTTTGTTTATTCATCTGCTAAACCAATAGACAGTTCACAGAGGAGTTCTCTTTCTTTGCTCAGCGAGAGATGAGATAAAGCAAAACCATGTACTTTTCTCCTAAAAAACATGTAGTTGTTTTGGAAGTCTTAAATCAGGTGCATAAATTCACATCAAAAAAGAAAGCTCTATATAATAAGTGATTATATTATAATTATTAAGTAATATGGAATTTTACGAGGGAAGACACTTTCAAACAGAGAGTATCTAAAATACTTCCAGAGGTAGATTATCAAGTACTTTCACTACTTTACAGGAAGAGAAAACAATGCAACGGATGAGTAGAGAAGGTAGAGGAAATCAAATACTTGCAGTATTTTATTTTAATGGGTTTAATGGTTCTTAAAATTAACCTCAAGTTTTAAAACACTGCTTCCAAACTGTTAAAAATACTACTTTCACTCTTAAGTGGACCCAGGTGAAGACAACAGCAAATATAATTCCAGTGACATGTATTGGATGGAGCAAATAAATAAAACAGAATTTCAGAATGAAAATAGCTGGTTGTATTAACTACTGTGTAATTTTAAACTTGCTGGTGAGAAGGACAAAAACAAAGGAGAACCATATGAAGTGTGAAAGTGAAAGACATTACATTAAAAAGAAAAAAAAAAAGTCTGGTAATTCTGCCTCTGTGCTTATAAACTTATCTGAAACAGGAAATAAAACCATACAAAATGTTTCAAAGTCCAGAACCATCACCTATGCTTTTAACTCATCACGAAATGACTATTAAAAATAAAAGAATAATAAAAAATTGAGAATCCATGTTTAGTCTGTAAAAGATACTGTAGGAGAAGCTATCAAATTTATTGCAAGTTGTACTCAGGGTCAAAGTGGACTAATCTACACATTATGATGACACATTAGAAACTGAGGTTTAAAAACATCTTAATTTTTAATGAGTCTCCTACAGGAAAAGTTGCCTTCAGGTTAGAGTTCTCCTCTGTCTGCCATTCAAGTCTTTCATATTTGGAAACTACATATGCCTTTTCTATGTTTTCCAGATTTAGTAAATAAAAATACAGGGCATCCAGTTAAATTTTAGTTTCAGAATAACAATGAATAATCTTTCATTACTGTCCATTGTTTATTAGAAATTCAAACTTGAATGAATTTACTGTATTTTATCTGTAAGTCCTGCAGTTAACATTACATTACACAGAATGCCACTGCTGCTGCTAAATCGCTTCAGTCGTGTCCGATTCCGTGCGACCCCACTGGGGGCAGCCCACCAGACTCTGCCGTCCCTTGGATTTTCCAGGCAAGAGTACTGGAGTGGGTTGCCGTTTCCTTCTCCAATGTATGAAAGTGAAAAGTGAAAGTGAAGTCACTCAGTCGTGTGCAAACCCATGGACTGCAGCCTACCAGGCTCCTCCATCTGTGGGATTTTCCAGGCAAGAGTACTGGAGTGGGTTGCCATTGCCATCTCCATTACACAGAATGACTACTATGTGAAAATTAATTATTGGGATAATGTGATAGAAAAATAAAGTTGAAAAAGTGTTGTCTTAATTTGGCCTCCCCTGATTCAGTTCTTGAGACAGGATTAGAGAGTAAGTAGGCTATGTGGAGGTACTCCTAGGAATCATGAATCAGAGTCTCTGGAAAAGAGAAAGAGAAAAGCTAGCTAGTTAGTGCTATGATTAATCAATGATTATCACTGAGGTAAACTGGAGCTTAAACCTCCTGGGGTTTCTGGGAGTCAATATAAAACACTCACCTCAGAGATATTTCACCTAATCAATTCCTGTGTATGTTTGGTTGAGGTCAACTATCTGGGCAAGAATTCTACAGAGACATTCATTTAGCAGAAAAAAAAGTCCTCATACAGAATTTCAAAAATGATCTTATTGAGAAGGCAACACCTGTAGGCTGCATACCCACAGAACCAGAGCCTAGTGCTGGTCATTTGAACTATCCTTGAATTATCAACTTTATTTAATTCTTCGTCTTCCTTTTTTTTTTTTGCCACACTGCAAGGTTTGTGAGATGTTAGT
This sequence comes from Bos indicus, assembly GCF_029378745.1. Taxonomy (NCBI): domain Eukaryota; kingdom Metazoa; phylum Chordata; class Mammalia; order Artiodactyla; family Bovidae; genus Bos; species Bos indicus. Next base: position 41,497,795 of record NC_091762.1, on the reverse strand, counting down.
TTCCTAACCAGGTGTCATACCTGTGCCCTTGGCAATGAAAATGTGAAGTCTTAACTATTGAACCCCAGGGAATTCCCTGAATCATCAACTTTAAATCTCTGGTATACATTCATTTTCATTACAACAAAACATCATCCAAATTTTCCATTATTGCCTAATGTGGCTTTATCTACTACCAACATTTAAGTGTGTCACTAATTTCATATGAACACTCCAAGGTATTTAGATATCTTTTTATCTCTTTGAACAAATCAACCAATGAGACAAATTGAAAAGAATCATTTCTATACTTTTGCTCATGTAAAATACTTGCTTAGAGTTTTTTGTTTTTGTTTTTGTTTTCCTTCATTTTACTTGATTTCTCTCTTTAAGTAGTGTCTATTCTGTGAAGTATTTCTCAGGTCTTACACCTAATAATCAACAAGATGGAAACAGGAAGAGAGTCTATATAAGTAGGTATTTTCTCTGTTTGGATTGTATAAATTTGAGTATCCAGAAGAGGTCAGAAAACTCCATATTCAAAGCTGAGTTGAAAATTAAAAACAAAACCAAACCAAAAAAACATAGATATCAAAGCCAGGGAGAACTATTCCTCCTTAAAATTGTTTAGATGGTTTTTCTTTCTTTCTTTCTTAGCTGACCTTCCTTGTTGTTTTTGGTGTATATTGTATTAGTTTGCTGTGGTTACTGTAAGAAACTATCACAAACTTGATGGTTTAAAGCAACAGAAATTTAACTTTTCACTGTTTTTGATGCCAGAGAATGAAAATGAATTTCACTGTGCCAAAATCAAGATATGGACAGGTTATGATACTTCAGGAGACCCTAGTGGAAAATATGTTCCTTATCTCTTCCTGTGTCTGACAACTTCCTACATTCTTTGGCTTGTGGCCTCATCACTCTAATCTCTGCCTTTATGGTCACATTACCTTCTCTTCTTCTTTATATAATTTCTTTCTTTTGCTCTCTTATAAGAATATTTGTGATTGCATTTAGAGGCTATAATCCAGAATAATATTGCTATCCCAAGATTGCTAGTTTAGTCACTATGCTGGGTTGTAGTTAGTCACTCAGTCATGTCCAACTCTTTGTGACCCCATGGACTGCAGTCTGCAAGGCTCCTCTGTCCATGGGGATTCTCCAGCGATGAATACTGAAGTAGGTTCCCATGCCCTCCTCTAGGGGATCTTCCCAACCCAGGGATCGAACCCATTAAGTGGATTCTTAACTATCTGAGCCACAAGGGAAGCCCCAATTTAGTCACATCTGAGAAAAAGGAAGAAAAAAAAAACTTTCCATATAAAGTATTGTTTCTAGATTGTAGGGATTAGAAGATAATGTCTTTTGAGGGCCATTATTCAGCCTGTTATGGATACCATTTGACCAAATGAACATGTGCCCCTACTCTAATATATTTTTAACTTTGTGATTTAAGCTTTCACATACTATCGCATAATTTGTTTTTAAAGTATTTATCTCCTGCAGTAGTCAAAATAGATTTAATTTGTGTGCTGCCTATTTAGAGAGGAACTTGAGTCTCATTCCCATATTTCTTGTATGTACTATTATGCTAGGTACATGGAAAAGCTAACCAACTGTTGTGGAATCAATGTATATCATTAAGATTAAATGATCATATGTCCATGTCCACCCCTTATTTTCTTCCTCACTTCGTTTACACTCTGTTTCTTGGAGTTTGAAATACTAATCAAGCATTTTGTTTTGCTTAAAGTAGAGTAATATTGTAATTTAATGAGTTATTTCTTTCAACCAGTCTTAAAGATTAATCTTAATTTGTTCATTATATGGTGTAAAATGTAGTTGATTCATCAGGTGTTATCTATATTCTACCATCATAAAACTGTTGTTTATTTCAGGGTGTTATACCATCTATTGTGTGTGCTATAATCTATTGCTTATGACAGTTATTGCAGCCAGCATTTTAGTCCTGAGACAAGCTATAAGGATTGAAGCAAGTTATTAAGGCTTCCTGGGTTTCTGTTTCTGTATATATTAAATTGCTTGATTGCATCCCAAGGATATTTGAAGGATTAAAATAAATTGTATGTTAACTAGTATAAAACTCTACAGTTCAAAGAGAATTAATGCTACCACTGTTGCTCCTAGTACTACTTCTGTCCTTAATAATAATAATAATACGACCTGTGGTTCTGTTCTTGTCTAATGTTTCTGGATATTGTCAATATTTCATGCCCTATACATACAGCCAGGTAAACCATTCAGACCATCCACATTTTATTATTATTCTTATTTATTATGACAATTGCTTTCCATAAATATTCTGAGAGTTTTTTTGAACACCTTGGGTTCTACCTGCAATAAGAAAACCATGTGTGTGATTATATCTAACACTTTTTCTTTGGCACTGTAGAACATTAGGGGATGGATATAATTTTCAAAGTGAAGTTGACAGAATCACAGGGAATTCCCCTCTTCAAAAATATTTTTTCAGGCCTTTCACCAAGTAGAACAGCAGACTCGCTCCAAAGCATGAAGGAATATCCAGTTTTCCATCGAAACAAGTCTTACTAAGACCTTCATCCACAGTGAAGGGCAGTTCTCTATGTACTAGATGTTCATTGGGTTAGAGTTTAACTTTGGTGAACACTTTCCTTTTGAGAGACAAATTTTATGTATGTCTGGCATACAGCAGCTAACTAATGAGATCAGCTCAATGTATAGTACATGATGCTCTTAAAATCTGTTGAATAAATAAATCATCACAACCTAGTAAAGATCCAGGTAAAGAAGAGGAAAATTTGAAGAGAATAATAATAGAAAAGTTTGTCAGGTAGTGATAATGGTAAATGTAGAAGAAAAGAGTTGCCTAAATATAGCATAAATGCCCCAGATACAAGGCACATGGTGGTTATTTAATTATTTATTTCATGAATAAATGAGAGAAGAGTTAAGATTAAAGAGGTATTCAGAAAGAAAGTTAGCTGAATAAATATAAAACATTTCTTTATTTTTTCACAAAAAAATTAGTATAGAAGAATAATTTAGAAATATATAAGCATTAGCTTTCCTCATGGCCAGTCTCTTAAGCTTATGGGCATCAATTCCAATAACACATTTCTAGTCCATAACAGGAAAACTTCTCCATTTATAGTTATAAACCATAAAATTCTATAAACTATAAAAATTCGAGTTTTTAAGGTTAAATCTAATGGAAGATGTGCAAGACTTTGTTGCTGGAAACTAATTTAAAAATGTGTATAAACATGTGTGTATATACATATGTACTTATATAGTCTTAGATATATTAAGAAGACTTAAAATTGATTTGAATAAACAATACCATAAACATGTCAGTTTTCACCAAATCAATCTGTATTGTAACACAAGATCATTAAAATCCACAATAGTTGTGTATACATTAAATTTATTACAAAAATCATGAAATTCAAAAGACAAAGTTAAGAAAATTTTGAAGAAGAAGGTGAAGGAGACTAAAAGAAACATATACTAAAAGAACAGATACTTCTATTCAGTGTCCTAATAAAGTTAGAACACTGAATACTACTTCTGCTGCTGCTGCTGCTGCTGCTAAATCACTTCAGTCGTGTCCGACTCTCTGCGACCCCATACACGGCAGCCCACCAGGCTCCTCCATCCCTGGGATTCTCCAGGCAAGAACACTGGAGTGGGTTGCCATTTCCTCCTCCAATACATGCATGCATACTAAGTCGCTTCAGTCATGTCTGACTCTGTGCAATCCCATGGACAGCAGTCCACCAGGCTCCTCTGTCCACGGAATTCTCTAGGCAAGGTTGCCATTTCCTTCTCCGAATATTACTTCAGGGGTAGATAAACTGACAGTAAAACAGACTAAAGTGTCCAAGAAAAGATCCACACATATTTGATCATCCGATTTATGAATAAAGTAACACTGCACCATTGTGGGTAAAATTGGTCTTTTTAACCAAAGGTTCTATGTCAATAAGTTATCAAAATGTTGAAAATTTGTGTGTGTGTGTGTGTATTGTGACTTCAACCTCAAAAACCAGTTCACATTATACAAAAGCTAGTTCCAGGAGGATTCCAGACCTAAATGTGAAAGATGAATGAGTAAAAGTGTTTTAGAAGAAAATATAGAGCAACATCTTCACCTTTGACTACTTCGAATAGACAAAAACTCCTGAATAAGGTGTGTGCACTCTCTCTCTCTCACACACACACAAACATACAAATAAAAAATAAAACCACAAGTAACCATAAAGAACATAAGTTAGAGAACAGCGAAATTAAAAATTTGGTTCATCAAAAGATCTAATTAAGGTAGTGAAATGACTCACTTCAGAGTATACAGAAAACATTTGCAATATATGTATCTCTCAAATTCCTTGCATCCAAAATATATAAGTAACTACTAATAATTAATAGAAATGTAATAGATCAATAGAAAAAATAGGAGAAGATTAGGCATGCATTGTAAAAGGAAACAGCCACATGCTCAGTCTATCTTTACTAATGTGTTCAATCTTAGTAGTTAAAAGAGAAATATGAATTCAAAACACAATAGGAGCCTGCTCCACAGCCACCAGAATGGTTAAAATGAAAAAGATTTTAAAAAGCAAACATAAATACAGGGTAACAATGTGAAGCAAACAGTATTGTAATGCACAGCTGGTAAGTGTTCATTTTGACTTCTCTAGAAAATCCTTTGGCAGTATCTATTAAGTCTCAACCTATTTATGCCCTATGACACATCAAATTGACTCCTAGTTAAATATCCAACAGAAGTATATACATGGGTTGACCAAATAGATATATGGAAACGTACATATCCCAAAACTAGAGACATATACTCTGCATGAATCTCAAACACAATATTGAGTTAAGGAAGCCAGGCACGTGGGAATCCACATTGTGTGACTCTATTTATATAAATTCAAAATAGGCAAACACATACATAATTAAACATGGCAGGATAGTGGCTGCAGATAAAGAGGGGAGGCTTCTGAAGTGCTGATTATGTTCTATTTCTGTCAGTATGTTACAGGAATATTCTTTTAAATCATTGATGTACATAAGTATTGTATGTATACTCTATGCTTCATTTAAACTTCTTTTTTTAATTATAAGAATGGATTTCTTATCATCCCAAAAGAAAAGAAAATTTGAATTTTTAGTATGCACATTAATGCAGGTCAGAATTTCCCAGTGTGTTTATGATTGTGACAGAAGTAGAAAATAAGTTGAGTAAAATTGAGAGGGAAATAAATTGGCCCTTGCTGACATTTTCATTTTTACATATTTAACTTTCGGGAGGAGTTTTAACAGGTTATGGCCATCATACAAGATGGCAAAGAAGAAGGATGTGCACTCATCTTCTCCCATGAGAAGTCCAAAATTACACCTCATTGCTGAACAACCATCAACAAGAGAATGTTGGATCCCAGCAAAAAAAAGATATCCCACATCCAAGGACAAAGAAGAAACCTCAGCAAGATGGTAGGAGGGGCAAAACCATGTTTAGAATCAAACCCCATACCCATCAGAGACACTCAGAGGGCTCAAACAAACCTTGTGTGCACCAGGAGACTCCACAGAGACTGAGCCAGAACTGTGTTTGAGTGTCTCGTGCAGAGGTATGGGTCAGCAGGGGCCTGCCACAGGGGCAGGGGCTCTGGGTGCCGTAGACCTGGGTATGGCATAAGCCCTCTTGGAGGAGGTAGCCATTAACCCCACCATAGAGGCGCCAGAACTAACACAGGTCTGGGGAATCAGACTCTTGCAGGCACAAACAAAATCTTGTGCGCACCAGGACCCAGGAGAAAGGAGCAGTGACCCCACAATAGACCGACCCAGACTTCCCCATGGGTGACTCAGGAGTCTCCGGCAGAGGTATGGGTTGGTGGTGGCCTAGATGCCTGGTCAGGGGCACTGAGTGTAGCAGTGCCTGCATGGGACCTTTTGAAAGAGGTCACCATTATCTTCTTTACCTCAACCATAGTTTGGCCTCAGGTCAAAAAACAGGAAGAGAACACATCCCTGCCCATCAACAGAAAATTGGATTAACGATTTACTAAGCATGGCCCCGCCCATCAGACCCAGTTTCCCCCTGTCAGTCTCTTCCATCAGGAAGCTCCCATAAGCCTCTTATGCTTATCCATCAGAGGGCCAACAGAATGAAAACCACAATCACAGAAAACTGATCAAACTGATCACCTGAATCACAGCCTTGTTTAATTCAATGAAACTATGAGCCATGTCATGTAGGGCCTCCTAAGACAGACAGGTCATGGAGGAGAATTCTGACAAAACGTGGTCCACTGGAAAAGAGAATAGCAAAGCACTTCAGTATTCTTGCCTTGAGAACCCCATGTAACAGCCAAATTTGGCCTTGGAGGGGAAAACAAAGCAAGTCAATGGTAACAGTTTTGCCAAGAGAATGCACTAGTCATAGCAAACACCCTCTTCCAACAACACATGAGAACACTGTACACATGGACATCAAAAGATGGTCAATACCAAAATCAGATTGATTATATTCTTTGCAGCCAAAGAAGATAGAGAAGTTCTATACAATCAGCAAAAAACAAGACCAGGAGCTGACTGTGGCTCAGATCATGAACTCCTTACTGCCAAATTCAGACTTAAATTGAAGAAAGTAGGGAAAACCACTAGATCATTCAGGTATGACCTAAATCAAATCCTTTATGATTATACAGAAATGACAAATAGATTCAAGGGATTAGATCTGAAAGAGTGCCTAAAGAATTATGGATGGAGGTGGGTGACATTGTACATGAGGCAGTGATCAAAACTATCCCTAAGAAAAAGAAATGGAAAAAGGCAAAATCGTTGTTGGAAGAGGCCTTACAAATACCTGGGAAAAGAAGAGAAGCTAAAGGCAAAGGAGAAAATGAAAGATATACCCATTTGAATGCAGAGTTCCAAAGAATAGCAAGGAGAGATATCAAAGGCTTCCTTGGTGATCAATGCAAACAAATAGAGGAGAAAAATAGAATGAGAAAGACTAGAGATCTCTTTAAGAAAATTAGAGACCAAGGGAACATTTCATGCCAAGATGGGCTCAATAAAGGACAGAAATGGTATGGACCTAACAGAAGCAGAAGTTACTAGGAGATGGCAAGAATACACAGAAGAACTATACAAAAAACATCTTCATGACCCAGATAATCACAGTAGTATGACCTAGAGCCAGACATCCTGGAATGCAAAGTCAAGTGGTCCTTAGGAAGGATCACTTTGAACAAAGCTAGTGGAGGTGATGGAATTCCAATTGAGCTATTTCAAATTCTAAAAGATGATGCTTTTAAAGTGCTACACTAAACATGCCAGCAAATTTGGAAAATTCAGCAGTGGCCACAGGACTAGAAAAGGTCAGTTTTCATTCCAATCCCCAAAAAAGGGCAATGCCAAAGAATGTTCAAACTACTGCACAATTGCACTCATCTCACTCGCTAGTAAAGTAATGCTCAAAATTCAAAGCCATGCTTCAACAGTACATGAGCCATGAACTTCCAGATATTCAAGCTGGATTTAGAAAAGGCAGAGGAACCAGAGATCAAATTGCCAACATCCACTGGATCGTTGAAAAAGCAAGAGAATTCCAGAAAAATATCTACTTCTGCTTTATTGACTACACCAAAGCCTTTGACTGTGTGGATCACAACAAACTGTGGAATATTCTGAAAGAGATGGGAATACCAGACCACCTGACCTGCCTCTTGAGAAATCTGTATGCAGGTCAAGAAGAAACAGTTAGAACCAAACATGGAACATCAGAGTGGTTCCAAATAGGGAAAGGCATACTTCAGGGCTGTATATTGTCACCCTGCTTATTTAACTTATATGCAGAGTACATCATGCGCAATTCTAGGCTGGATGAAGCAGAAGCTGGACTCAAGATTGTCAGGAGAAATACCAATAACCTCAGATATACAGATGATACCACCCTTATGGCAGAAAGCAAAGAAGAACTAAGGAGTCTCTTGATGAAAGTGAAAGAGAATAGTGAAAAAGTTGGCTTAAAACTCAACATTCAATAAACTAAGATCATGTCATCCAGTTCCATCATCCCATGGCAAATAGATGGGGAAACAATGGAAACAGTGAGAGACTTTATTGTTTTGGGCTCCAAAATCACTGCAGATTTTGACTGCAGCCATGAAATTTAAAGACGCTTGTTCCTTGGAGAAAAACTATGACCAAACTAGACAACATATTAAAAAACAGAGAGACATTATTTTGCCCACAAAGGTTCATCTAGTCAAAGCTCTGGTTTCCCAGTAGTCATGTATGGATGTGAGAGTTGGACTATAAAGAAAGCTAAGTGCCAAAGAATTGATGCTTTTGAACTGTGGCGTTGGAGAAGACTCTTGAGAATCCCTTGGACAGCAAGGAGATCCAACCAGTCAATCCTAAAGGATATCACTGCTGACTATTCATTGGAAGGACTGATGTTGAAGCTGAAATTCCAGTACTTTGGCCCCCTGATGCGAAGAACTGACTCATTGGAAAAGACCCTGATGCTGGGAAAGATTGAAGGTGGGAGGAGAAGCGGACAACAGAGGATGAGATGGTTGGATGACATCACTGACTTGATGGATGTGAGTTTGAGTAAGCCCTGAGAGTTGGTGATGGACAGGGAAGCCTGGCATGCTTCAGTCCATAGGGTTGCAAAGAGTTAGACAAAACTTAGCGACTGAACTAAACTGAACTTAGTTGACTGAATGTCAAGATCTTGACTAAGTTAAAGTAGATTCTGGATTATGACACTTTTGAATAAAACTAAATAATGATAGATGGGGAGACAGTGGAAACAGTATCAGACTTTATTTTTTGGGGCTCCAAAATCACTGCAGATGGTGACTGCAGCCATGAAATTAAAAGACACTTACTCCTTGGAAGAAAAGTTATGACCAACCTAGATAGCATATTCAAAAGCAGAGACATTACTTTGCCAACAAAGGTTCGTCTAGTCAAGGCTATGGTTTTTCCTGTGGTCATGTATGGATGTGAGAGTTGGACTGTGAAGAAGGCTGAGCACCGAAGAATTGATGCTTTTGAACTGTGGTGTTGGAGAAGACTCTTGAGAGTCCCTTGGACTGCAAGGAGATCCAACCAGTCCATTCTGAAGGAGATCAGTCCTGGGAATCCTTTGGAAGGAATGATGCTAAAGCTGAAACTCCAGTACTTTGGCTACCTCATGTGAAGAGTTAACTAATTGGAAAAAACTCTGATGCTGGGAGGGATTGGGGGCAGGAGGAGAAGGGGATGACAGAGGATGAGATGGCTGGATGGCATCACTGACTCGATGGACGTGAGTCTGAGTGAATTTTATCACATAGTTGTTCTTTTTTCTCAATCTTAGCACTAATAATATGTTTAGTAATATAATTGTTTTTTTATGGGGTCTGTCCTGTATTGTATGATATTTTGTAGCATCTCTGGCACTTATCCACTAGATGACAGTAACACCCCATCCCCAGTTGTGAAAGTAAAAAAATGTCTCCAGACATTGCCACATGACCCCTGAGAAGGGGAAAAAATTGTCCCTCATTGAAAATTGCTGCTATAATAAAATAACCCGTTTTCTCCTACAAACTTCATGAATTCCCAAAACAGTTATTTTCCTAATATACTTTAAATATTTGTAACACTTCTCTGAAACCCACTAAAGATGATCAATTAATGAAGTTAATGAATGAAAGTCAAACCTCTGACATGACATTTAAGCTATTACTTCAACCACAATATACTTTTCTTGTCTCATCATCAAATACATCCTTTCCTTCAATCGAAGATAATGTTAGTCCTAGGTGTTTATTGTTTCTACACATGTCCCAGACTCTCCACGTGTTACACCTTCTTTGACACTCTGTCTACTGTGTTATTAATACTATGCCATGGTGACTTTAAACAAATCATTTTTATTTTCATTTTTTAATTTACTTACCTTTACTATAGCTATCATAATGATAATTTCATAAGAGATTGTAAAGTCCAAATGAAATAATGCAAATAAAGATGAGAATAAGTATTAATAAATTATAGGTGATATTATAATCCCTGACACTTCAGCTTTTGCTATTATCCTTCAAGCCTCATCTCATGTGACAATTTCTTTATTTCTCCTAAGCACTTCAAATGAAATTTATCATCTCTCATACTAATTCCCATAATACTTGGTTTTTAACCACTATAATATCTTTTGATTTCATATCAGATTCTTTGTCATGCATCTTCTTCATTACTTCAAGAAGTAGTCCTAGGCCAGGTTTTGTTAAATTTTGCTATATTCCACTTCTCTGCACAAAATAAATATTGTGATACTTGAAAATTTAGTGCTATTAAAAACACACTATTATGGAGAAGGAAATGGCAACCCACTCCAGTGTTCTTGCTTGGAGAATCCCAGGGATAGGGGAGCCTGGTGGGCTGCCATCTATGGGGTCCCACAGAGTCGGACACGACTGAAGCGACTTAGCAGCAGCAGTGACTATATATCCAGCTGAAGACTAGCCAGGGGGGTACTCTTTCTGCCCACTTCTGATACCTATGTCAGAAGCTTTCTCTGTCTCCTTTATACTTTAATAAAACTATTACACACACACACACACACACACACACACACACACACACACACAAAACACACTATTAAAAGATAGTTATAATTGTTAGCATTTTTTGAGAACCTATTATTTTTCAAGGCATAGTCCTGGGAGTATCATATAAACAATTATTCTTGACAGTTTTAAAGGCCTAATATTAATATTCCTAATTTACATGTCTAGAATCTAAATCTTAGGGAAAAGTTATGAATCCAAGTCTACACTTTTAATAACTAAAAATTTCAGGATTCAAACCTAATTATTGTCTGTCTGATTCTAAAATTCTTGATTTTCTGTTGTATTATGCAGTCCATCAACATGAGATCTGTATATGATCATGGTTGATCCATTTAGAATAACAGTGTATAAAACAAATCTAATCGGAGCCATAAAAATAATTCAAAGTTCTTCATCAGGTACATTAAAACAAGGTGAAATTAATTTTAATAATATGTGTGTGCATTCTCTGTCACTGAGTTGTGTCCAACTCTTTGTGACCCATGAACAGTGGCCCACCAGGCTCCTCCATCCATGGAATTTCCAGGAAAGAATACTGGAGTGGGTTGCCATTTCCTACTCCAGGGAATCTTCCCTACCCAGGAATCAAACTCGTGTTTCCCATGTCCCCGCATTGGCAGGCGCATTCTTTACCATTGTACCACCAGAGAAGGCATTTAATCATACAGTAGACTTTAACTCATTATATACAAAACATTATCATTTAACATATAATTAATCTAAAATTATTAATATGATATTTGAGGCTGTGTGTGTGTGCATGCTCAGTTCTTCAGTTGTGTCTGACTCTTTGTAACCTTGTGGACTATAGCCTGCTAGGCTGTCAGTCCCTGGGATTCTCCAGGCAAGAGTAATGGCATGGGTTGCCATGTCCTCCTCCAGGGGATTTTCCCAACCCATGGATTGAAACCAGGTCTCTTGCATTATAGGTGGATTCTTTGCCACTGAACCACCAGGGAAGCCCCATAGTTAGAGATTACTTTATGGCAAATTTTAACCAGTGAGATGAAAATAGAGTTCATTATATGAAGCTTCTGAATTATGATAGTTGGCATGGGAATTTTGTCCTTTTCCTTACTTCTTTATATGTAAATGGAAGAAAAACAGAAAAGGAGAGCTCATCTAGGACATATTTGAACTGTTGAACAAATTTCAAAATCCAGCTATTTTTTATCCAGTCCATCATATACATAGACTTCTCTGTATATGATGCTAAACACAATAGCTGAGTGAATGAAAAAGTAGTATCTGAGAAGAGACCTGAAGCCACAAGACAAGTGAATTCTGAGTACAGTTCTAGGCAGAGGAAACCACAAGGGAAAAGACCTGAGGGTGGAAAGGTATTAAAAGTGAATGTACCCAAATGTTTCAATTACCAATATCACATGCCAAATTTCCCCATACTTTAGTGACTTAAAAATGAATCACTTATTTTGTTCACAGATCTGCAGTTTGAAAGTTATTTGGTGAAAGTGATTCATCTTTGCGTCATGAGGAATTAAGGGTTGAGAAGACTCTTGAGAGGCCTTTGGACTTCAAGGAGATCCAACCAGTCCATTCTAAAGGAGATCAGTCCTGGGTGTTCTTTGGAAGGACTGATGCTAAAGCTGAAACTCCAATACTTTGGCCACCTTGTGCAAAGAGTTGACTCATTGGCAAAGAGTCTGATGCTGGGAGGGATTGGGGGCAGGAGAAGGGGATGACAGAGGATGAGATGGTTGGATGGCATCACCGATTAGATGGACATGAGTTTGGGTGAACTAGAGGAGTTGGTGATGGACAGGGAGGCCTGGCGTGCTGCAAATCATGGGGTCTCAAAGAGTCAGACACGACTGAGGGACTGAACTGAACTGAACTGAGAACTTAGGACTGGAGTATCTGTTTCTGAAATAACATATCCACATAATGAGAGAACTCAACTGGGATTGTGGGTCATTTTGTCTGTTCCTCAATGTGTGTGCTTTCCCACATTCTAATTAAGTTTCCTCGCAGTGTCTTGGCTAGATTCTAAGAAAGAACATTTCACAAATATTTGGAAAAATTTGTATTTTTTTTGTGACCTAGATTTTTAGGTCCTATAGGAAGCATGAATTCTGCTCTAGTCACAGTTCTACCCAGATTCCTAGGAAAGGAAACATACATGTCACCTTCTAATAGGAGGGATGTCAATTCACCTTATGAGAAGGTAAAATGGAATGAGAAGTATTGTTGAAACCAGTTTTGGAAAATACAGATCAGATCAGATCAGTCGCTCAGTTGTGTCCGACTCTTTGGGACCCCATGAATCGAAGCACGCCAGGCCTCCCTGTCCATCACCAACTCCTGGAGTTCACTCAGACTCACGTCCATCGACTCAGTGATGCCATCCAGCCATCTCATTCTCTGTCGTCCCCTTCTCCTCCTGCCCCCAATCCCTCTCAGCATCAGAGTCTTTTCCAATGAGTCAACTCTTAGCATGAGGTGGCCAAAGTACTGGAGTTTCAGCTTTAGCATCATTCCTTCCAAAGAAATCCCAGGACTGATCTCCTTCAGAATGGACTGGTTGGATCTCCTTGCAGTCCAAGGGACTCTCAAGAGTCTTCTTCAACACCACAGTTCAAAAGCATCAATTCTTTGGCACTCAGCCTTCTTCACAGTCCAACTCTCACATCCATACATGACCACAGGAAAAACCATAGCCTTGATTAGACGAACCTTAGTTGGCAAAGTAATGTCTCTGCTTTTGAATATGCTATCTAGGTTGGTCATAATTTTTCTTCCAAGGAGTAAGCATCTTTTAATTTCATGGCTGCAATCACCATCTGCAGTGATTTTGGAGCCCAGAAAAATAAAGTCTGACACTGTTTCCACTGTTTCCCCATCTATTTCCCATGAAGTGATGGGACAGGATGCCATGATCTTCGTTTTCTGAATGTTGAGCTTTAAGCCAACTTTTTCACTCTCCACTTTCACTTTCATCAAGAGGCTTTTGAGTTCCTCTTCACTTTCTGCCATAAGGGTGGTGTCATCTGCATATCTGAGGTTATTGATATTTCTCCTGGCAATCTTGATTCCAGCTTGTGTTTCTTCCAGTCCAGCATTTCTTAGGATGTACTCTGCATATAAGTTAAATAAACAAGGTGACAATATACAGCCTTGACGAACTCCTTTTCCTATTTGGAACTGTTAGGTAGGTAGAATAGGGAAAAGGAGTCCAAAATGGCGGTGGCTAAAAGACAAGGAAGGTCCGAGGACCAGAGAGAAGACTTCAGGCAGAACAAACAGAACAAACAGCACTCCTGGCTAAGCCCAATTTGCATAGGGCAGGCCCAGGTGGAGGAAAAAAAAAAAAACATATAAAAGGAGGAGCCAAAGCGCTTTCTCTCGGACTCTCTCTCCCGTGTGCGTGCGCTCTTTTCTTTCTCTCTCTCTCTCACTTTCCTGCTATCTTCTAAATAAAATAGAGCTGTAACACTGATTTGCCTAAGAGCTGTAACACGGTTTGTCCAAGACCCAAGAGCTGTGACATGCCCAGGGCTTTAATGTTCGTCGCTCCAAATCTTTGTTGTGATGAGACAAAGAACCGAGGAACATATACTCGCGTGACAGAACCAGTCTGTTGGAAAATACAGTGTGTCACAAAAATGAAATGAGGACTGAATTCACCAAGCTTGTGTCATGTGCTAGATGTCTTTTTTTTTTTTTTTAAGATTTTTTTTTATGTGAACCATTTTTAAAGTTGTTACTGAATTTGTTACAATATTGCTTTTGTTTTATGTTTAAATTTTTTCATGAGGCATGTGGAATCTTAGCTTCACAACCAGGAATCAAACTTTCACCCCCTTCATTGGCAGGCTAAATCTTAACCACTGGACCACCAGAGAAGTGCCTAGATACCATTTTAAATACCAGAGATACCAAAGTAAACAGAAGAGACAAAAATCACTTGTCCTCCTTATGAATTTTATATTCTAGTGACATAAGTGAGGGATAGGGAATGATGGTAGGAGTGTAGATAGAGCCTTTCAAGACATGATGAGAAATATGAGTTTTGTTTCCAAGTATGATAGCTTTTATGGAGGGAAATGATATGGTCTTACAGTTTCAGTATCACTCTACATGCTTGTGGGGGCCAAAAAGAACTTTATGTGTGCAGTGGAGGTGGGAGTGGGGAATGGAAATTCCAAGAGCAGTTAGGGAGCCAATGCAGCATTCCAGGCAAAAAGTGATGGAGTGGCTTAGATCAGAGTGATGACAATGGATGTGGCAAAAAAGTTCAAGATATGCTTTGATGGTAGAGGCAAATTTTAGATTTTGGGTCAGATGTCTATTGTGAAAGTAATTAATTAAGGATAATATCCATTATCATTCTAGTTGGAGGAAGCAGGCAATAAAAAAATAAGTAAAATATTTCGTAATAAGTTTCTTTAGGATTTAACAAATTAAAATAGAGTTGCTAGAGGAGGATTCACTGAGAAAGTGACCAAAATAAAGATTAGGAGATGTGGGAATGGGTAGAGCTATTATATGGAGGAAGACATACCCGAGAGAGGACATATTATTAGAAAATGCTCTGAAGCAAACAGCTAGAATGTTCCTCAACAGTGAAGCTGGCAATATTGAGTGTCAAGGAAGATAACTGGTCATGAAGGACCCTGATATGCAGGACTGTATCATGCTGGGGGGCATGAAGATGTAAGGATTTTACCTTTTAGTCTGAATGATATAGGAAGCTTTGAATAGGGAGGTGACAAAAACTAATTTATATTTTAATAAGTTCATTCATTTTTCTATAATAAAATACAAATGAAGTAGGGAAAGGGTGGTAATCCAGAGATCAGTTAGGGGGCTATGGCTGAATTTCAGATGATTTTCAAAATTACTTAGACACTGGTACTGATGGAGGACATGGCAAGAGGTGGATACATTTCAGATTGTTTAGGAATGTGGGAGAGTTTCCTGTTAAGTGTGATTTGCACATAATGTTGGTTTTTGCAAATTTTCTGTGTTTTAATTTTCCTGAAAATATAAACTGCTGCTATGGTGTACCACTCACACGTACCTTTAGATCCAAGAGCCATTCTTCTAGGAAACACTGAGTTCCTCTACAGGAATCATCTTCAGCTAAAGGGCTTATCTCACTGAGGGTTATGCCTTTCCCCCAGGGAATGTGCATCCTTTGATTCAGGAAAACAGCAATATCAAACATCATTACCTTGTTTTGTAACAATTATGAAGGACCATCCTAGTTCCAGAATTGTGACATCTATCACAATCCTCTATAGATAACCAGGCTTGTGTTGTATCTACATTACATTTCAACTTCCTCTGCCCAATCCTAATGTCTACTCCTTACAAGTATTAATCCTTAGAGAAATCTCTAATAAGTCTCCTACCTAATAATCTCTGCCTTGAAGTCTATTTACTAAGGAGCCTTCTTATAATATAAAGTTCCTGGGGATTTGTTGTGGTGGTAGTTGTTTGTTGTTTTCCAAGAGTAAATGTGTGAATAGTCAGAACTAAGCTAGTGGCATCAGTCATTCCAGTTCAGTTTGCTCAGTCGTGTCCGACTCTTTGCGACCCCAAGAATTGCAGCATGCCATACCTCCCTGTCCATCACCAACTCCTGGAGTCCACCCAAACTCATGTCTACCTAGTCGGTAATGCCATCAGCCATCTCATCCTTTGTCATCCCCTTCTCCTCCTGCCCCCAATCCCTCCCAGCATCACGGTTTTTTCAAAAAGTCAACTCTTCGCATGAGGTGGCCAAAGTATTGGAGTTTCAGCTTCAGCATCAGTCCTTCCAATGAACACTCAGGACTGATCTCCTTTAGGATGGACTGGTTAGATCCCCTTGCAGTCCAAGGGACTCTCAAGAGTCTTCTCCAACACCACAGTTCAAAAGTATCAATTCTTTGGCGCTCAGCTTTCTTCACAGTTCAACTCTCACATCCATAAATGACTACTGGAAAAACCATAGCCTTGACTAGACAGACCTTGTTGGCAAAGTAATGTCTCTGCTTTTTAATATGCTATCTAGGTTGGTCATAAATTTATTTCCCAAGAGTAAGCGTCTTTTAATTTCATGGCTGCAATCACCATCTGCAGTGATTTTGGAGCCCCCCCAAAATAAAGTCTGACACTGTTTCCACTGTTTCCACATCTATTTCCCATGAAGTGATGGGACCAGATGCCATGATCTTCGTTTTCTGAATGTTGAGCTTTAAGACAACTTTTTCACTCTCCTCTTTCACCAAGAGTCTTTTTAATTCCTCTTCACTTTCTGCCATAAGGGTGGTGTCAACTGCATGTCTGAGGTTATTGATACTTTTCCCAGAAATCTTGATTCCAGCTTGTGCTTCTTCCAGCCCAGCGTTTCTCATGATGTACTCTGCGTATAAGTTAAATAAGCAGGGTGACAATATACAGTCTTGACGTACTCCTTTGCCTATTTGGAACCAGTCTGTTGTTCCATGTCCAGTTCTAACTGTTGCTTCCTGACCTGCATACAGGTTTCTCAAGAGGCAGGTCAGGTGGTCTGGTATTCCCATCTCTTTCAGAATCTTTCACAGTTTATTGTGATCCACACAGTCAAAAGCTTTGGCATAGTCAATAAAGAAGAAATAGATTTTTTTTTGGAATTTGCTTGCTTTTTCCATGATCCAGCGGATGTTGGCAATTTGATCTCTGCTTCCTCTGCCTCTGCTAAAACCAACTTGAACATCTGGAAGTTCATGGTTCACGTATTGCTGAAGCCTGGCTTGGAGAATTTTGAGCATTACTTGACTAGCGTGTGAGATGAGTGCAATTGTGCGGTAGTTTGAGTATTCTTTGGCATTGTCTTTCTTTGAGATTGGAATGAAAATTGACCTTTTCCAGTCCTGTGGCCACTGCTGAGTTTTCCAAATTTGCTGGCATATTGAGTGCAGCACTTTCACAGCATCATCTTTCAGGATTTGAAATAGCTCAACTGGAACTCCATCACCTGCACTAGCTTTGTTTGTAGTGATGCTTTCTAAGGCCCACTTGACATTCCAGGATGTCTGGCTCTAGGCGAGTGTTCACACCATCATGATTATCTTGTTTGTGAAGCTCTTTTTTGTACAGTTCTCCTTGCCACCTCTTCTTAATATCTTCTGCTTCTGTTAGGTCCATACCATTTCTGTCCTTTATCGAGCCCATCTTTGCATGAAATGTTCCCTTGGTATCTCTAATTTTCTTGAAGAGATCTCCAGTCTTTCCCACTCTGTTGTTTTCCTCTATTTCTTTGCATAAGCTAGTGGCATAGCCTTACTGAATTACGGGAGGCATTACAGGACATTTGTATACTTACAGTAATAATTTAGTAAAGAAGGGAAAGTTGATTCAGGACAGTGAGGGATAGAACCTAGTGAAAAAATGAAGGGGTTGTACTTTTCTAGGAACTTAAATAATTTATTCTTAGTAATAGAAAAGAAGGCAGAATACATAGCAAGATTTAGGTGGATGGATAGATTTAGTGATAGGAGCTAATAGAAATTCACTTAAATTTACTTCCATTTTGTTAGTGAACTAGGAAGTAAGTTCATTAGGGGGCTGTAATTATTGCAAGAAGATTTTAGAAACCTGAGGAGAAAGAAGTCTGGAAAAAGTTATTTTGAAGTCTCAGAGAATAAATGGACAAAGCAAATAATGTTTTATTACTGAATAGAAGAAAATAAAATGTGTAGCTCTGTTTTCTTCCAGTCATATGTAGTTATACAGATGATAATGTGTGACAAGTACAGAGCTGGAATTAAACACAGTTGGGTTTTTCTATGAGAATGTAATAAAGCAAGAGAGAAAATGAGAAGTTGAAAGTACATGAGAGGGAATGATTACAAATATGAACCAGAATTTCAGCCCAGCAAACAGGCAAGTGATTATAAGAGGGAAGGGAAAGAATGTGGGGAAAATAATAAGATCAAATATGGTTCACAGTGAAGTGCTTAACTTTGGGAGTCAGTATTAAACGAAATGAGCTGGAAAAATTGGAGATAGTGGTCATGGGAATTTTGAAATTTTGATTATGGAATGGTTACCATTATCAGTAGTGACAAGGACTAGGCTATGACCACAGAAGTAAGTAGTTATAGTATAGAAAATGTGGTATTTTGAGAGCACTTCAAGTAAATGAGATTTCAGTGTGTCATTGACAATTATGACAAGGGTCGTGCTGGAGAAACTTATCAGGATCTAACATTGTAGAGATTTTTATGTCACTGCAGTAAGGAGGAACTGATTTTTTTTATATGAAATTCAGAACTGAATGGTTTTAAGAAGAAATGGGAAAGTGGTTTGAAAATAGCAACTAAAACAAGGAGAAAAATCATCTAGACCTATTGATTGATGTGATGGATTTCGAAGAGGAAATACCTACCATCTGAGAATTTATAGGTTTTCTCACAGGAGAATTGGGCTTTCTAAATAAACTTTGTTAAAGAAAGAAGGAGAAGAGAGGGAGTGGATCGCTTCAGTTCAGTTGCTCAGTTGTGTCTGACTCTTTGCGACCCCATGAACCTCAGCAGGTCAGGCCTACCTGTCCAACACCAACTCCTGGAGTCCACCCAAACCCATGTCCATTGAGTCGGTGATGCCATCCAACCATCTCATCCTCTGTTGTCCCCTGCTCCTCCTGCCCTCACTCTTGCCCATCATCAGGGTCTTTTCCAATGAGTCAGCTCTCCGCATCAGGTGGCCAAAGTATTGGAGTTTCAGCTTCAGCATCAGTCTCTCTAATGAACCCCCAGGACTAATCTCCTTTGGGATGGACTAGTTGGATCTCCTTGCAGTCCAAGGGACTCTCAAGAGTCTTCACCAACACTACAGTTCAAAAGCATCAATTCTTTGGCACTCAGCAGTTTTTATTGCCCAGCTCTCACATCCATACCTGACTACTGGAAAGACCATAGTCTTGACTAGATGGACATTTGTTGGCAAAGTAATGTCTCTGCTTTTTAATATGCTATCTCAGGTTGGTCATAACTTTCCTTCCAAGGAGTAAACGTCTTTTAATTTCATGGCTGCAATCACCATCCACAGTGATTTTGGAGCCCAGAAAAACAAAGTCAGCCACTGTTTCTGCATCTTTTGCCATGAAATGATGGGACCAGATGCCATGATCTTAGTTTTCTGAATGTTGAGCTTTAAGCCAACTTCTTCACTCTCCTCTTTCACTTTCATCAAGAGGCTCTTTAGTTCCTCTTCACTTTCTGCCATAAGGGTGGTGTCTTCTGCAATTCTGAGGTTATTGATATTTCTCCCAGAAATCTTGATTCCAGCTTGTGCTTCTTCTAGCCCAGTATTTCTCATGATGTATTCTGAATATAAGTTAAATAAGCAGGGTGAAAATATACAGCCTTGACATACTCCTTTTCTTACTTGGAACAAGTCTGTTCTTCCATGTCCTGTTCTAACTGTTGTTTCCTGACCTATATACAGGTTTCTCAAGAGGCAGGTCAGGTGATCTGGATTCCCATTTTTTTTCACAATTCTCCACAGTTTACTGTGATCCACACAGTCAAAGTCTTTGGCATAGTCAATAAAGAAGAAATAGATGTTTTTCTGGAACTTTCTTGCTTTTTCAGTGATCCAGTGGATGTTGGCAGTTTGATCTCTGGTTCTTCTGTCTTTTCTAAAACCAGCTTGAACATCTGGAAGCTCATGGTTCACGTATTGCTGAAGCCTGGCTTGGAGAATTTTGAGCATTGCTTTACTAGCATGTGAGATGAATGCAATTGGGCGGTAGTTTGAGCATTCTTTGACATTGCCTTTCTTTGGGATTGGAATGAAAACTGACTTTTTCCAGTCCTGTGGCCACTGCTGAATTTTCCACATTTGCTGGCATATTGAGTGCAGTACTTTCACAGCATCGTCTTTTAGGGTTTGAAATAGCTCAACTGGAATTCCATCACCTCCACTAGCTTTGCTCATAGTGATGTTTCCTAAGGCCCACCTGACTTCACATTCCACAATGTCTGGCTCTAGGTGAGTGTGAGTGATCACACCTTTAGTGATTATCTGGGTCGTGAAGATCTTTTTTGTACAGTTCTTCTGTGTGTTCTTGCCACGTCTTCTTAATATCTTCTGCTTCTGTTAGGTCCATACCATTTCTGTCCTTTATTGAGCCCATCTTTGCATGAAATGTTTCCTTGGTGTCTCTAATTTTCTTGAAGAGATCTCTAGTCTTTCCTATTCTATTGTTTTCCTCTATTTCTTTGTATGATTGCGGAGGAAGGCTTCCTTATCTCTGCTTGCTATTCTTTGGAACTCTGCATTCAAATGGGTATATCTTTCCTTTTCTTTTTTGCTTTTCACTTCTCTTCTTTTCACAGCTATTTGTAAGGCCTCCTCAGACAGCCATTTTGCTTATTTGCATTTCTTTTCCATGGGGATGGTCTTGATCCCTGTCTCCTGTACAATGTCACGAACCTCCCTCCATAGTTCATCAGACACTCTGTCTATCAGATCTTGTCCTTTAAATCTGTTTCTTACTTCCACTGTATAGTCATAAGGAATTAGATTAAGATCATACCTGAATGACCCTAAGGGACTTCCCTGGTGGCTCAAATGGTAAAGCATCTGCCTACAATATGGGAGACCTGGGTTCAATCCCTGGGTCGGGAAGATCCCCTGGAGAAGGAAATGGCAACCCATTCCAGTATTCTTGCCTGGAGAATCCCATGGACAGAGGAATTTGGTAGGCTACAGTCCATGGGGTTTTAAAAAGTCAGACGTGACTGAGCGACTTCATTTCACTTCACACCTGAATGATTGACATAGATAATTATATTCATGACATACTGTGTATTCCAAAGAGCAAGTGGAAAGTTTTTAAGTGTTGGACTGTGGTGGAAATTAAGCTTAAAAATGGCGCCATTTCTATAAATCAGTCTATAACCAAAACTACTTTTTCTTTACTTTCGTAATGCTGATACCTGAAAATATATGATGACTTCTGCAGATATGAATATCATGGTTTAAAAAAAAATACTATTTTTCTACCATGAATGACTGTCAACATACTTGGTTCCTCTGGTAAACTTGTGAAAAACTTAGTATGTTTCTATACTCCTGCAGATAATCTTTACTACTAAACTACTTTTCTTTGATAAATGTTTTTGTCTCTAAGTCTCCCTTTTATTATGCACTTTTCCTTGTTTCATAATAATCAGCTTATCTATGTGTTATTATCTCTCAATGGTAGAAAAATATTTAGGGAGAAGGACATTTTAAAAATAAATATTTAAAGATACCTTTAGGAAAAGCATAGAATTCTCAAAGAATTTGATACAGATGCTTGCGTGGAGTGGGGTCAAAAATTCAACCAATATCATAAATAGAAGCAGTCTGTGTAAAGAAAAAATGTCACTGTTCTCCTCCTCAAATTTGTATAATTTATCTTGTGTGCTCTTCACTCTGAACTAATGGACAGATTAGTGCCCAAGGGACTATGTTCCTGGGTATCTTCACTGCTCACACTGATCATGTTTACAGGGTAGCAGAACTCTTTTTCTGCTGACCACACATCTTTCAACCATATTATCTTCGACTATCTCTTTGCAGTTTTAGATAAAGTCAAACAAATCTTGGCAGACCTGGAATTTTATATTTGGATCTCAGTTCTCTCATTTCTTCCCCTATATGTAAATTTTATGAACTTAGACTTCTTTATCAAGAAGTTCACTGTGTATTTTTCCATAGTTTTTCTGAAATCATAAATAATGGACTTTCTGGGTTTGAACCTGGAAGTTTCATATGAGTTTCAGTTCCAATAGATTGAATGTTTAATCCCTCAGGTTCTGTGTACTTCCACAATCTGTTATATGTCATCACACATACTGTAGCTGGCCTTAGAGGTGACAATGAAATGGTATTTGACCTTTAGCAAGGATGGTGGACTTTTATAGTTTGCAGTATTCTAGAGCTCCCAGTTAACCCTGTAATCCCCAGTACTCAAAACTAGGAAACATTCAAAGAATAGAAAGTAACTGTATATAGAATAGTTTCAATAAACATGATTTATTGATTGATTCAGCTATGATCATGATATGATCAAGAGTATAAAACTAATCATGACAATAATAATGTACAATCAGATCATTTATGCTGATGGTTCTCAATAGAAGTGGCACTGATCCTGTTACCGAGTCCAACCTCCTACACTTTGCTATCTGACAGGCCAATAAATCAAGAGACAAGGTATTGAGCAAGGAATAGTGACTTCATCTTGAAAGCCAGCAGACTGAGGAGATGTGAATTAGTGTCCCAAAGAACCATCTGACCCGAGTTAGAAGTCAGGCTTCTTTTAACTAAATGAGAAGGAAGTGTGGGTAGTTGTCACAGGCTACTTGGTGCTGGCCAGACCCCAGAGAGAATGTGGTAATGCTTTGTTCTTGCAGCTGTCCATGTAGGTCTGCTTACAATGTTCCTGTAAACCTGCAACAAGAAAATTGTTACTTTCTCTCCAGCGACTTTTTGTCTATATTTGAGTGAAAATAAGTTATACCTTTAAAAGTAAAGCCTGGGAAGCAGAGCTTTGAGAAAAGGCTAATCATGTGTATTTCAGATTTTAGGCAGTGTTCTTTTACAGAGGTGAAGAGCCAGCATTACTAAGCACAGGAAACAGAACACGAAGATTAGAGCTAACAGAATAAATCCAATATGGATTCATATTAGTTCTTCTCTGTTACAATTCCTAGGAATATTTTTGGAAATTTGGTACACTTTTTATTGTCCCAATTACTGGAGAACGTTGCTGATAAGCGACCAAAGTTTCTAGGCCCCCCTACACTGCTGAGGACAGTCCTGCACAAGTACTGAATGATATGAATCTATAATTGCTTTTCACATGTAAGTTCATGACATATTTGCAAAGTTTTAATAAGCAGCAAATTTTTAAGAAATGCATATAATGTACAAATCCAGAAATATTTTAGTGTATTCTTAATACTTGCTAAGTTAATATTTCAGAATATCACATCCCTGTCTGCAGCCCTGCTCACAGTATTTAACACAATGCAATCTTCTTTCTTTTGTTATTGTCGCATTCACAGAAATTCAGAAAGCAACTCCTGTTGTAGGTGTATGATTTGACTACTGTGGCTGAAAATTTCCATATAAAGGTGATGTTTGAAATTACTTTATCGCATGACTCTTTCATAGTATTTTAAGAAGTGGACTCTAAAAAATGATATATGAGACAGTGATATCCAAGAGGATAGCTAACCTTGTTACTTCAGTGTGCTGTAAGCATAAAACTTGTCAATAAAGTAAGCTAAATTCAATTCTGTATTTTAAGGATCTCTGAAATGACACTTCTGCTTCTCTAAAGTAGAAGTTACAACTACTTGATTGCACCTTAGAATCATTCTCTAAACTCTTGATGTCAAGATCACCATCAAGGCTGAGTAAATCAGAAATATAAATCGACTGTCAAATATCAGATCATTCAACACTGTAGATAATTCAGATTCTTCAGGTAAATCTCTGCCAATGAAAGGATGCAAAATCAGGCTCTCAATGGAGACCATACCTGAGTAAAGTGTAGTTATATTTCGTAATACACTGTGTTCCAAACATCATTCATACCTCCTTCATACTTATAATTATCCAAATATCACCTACAATGCTAGAGGAGATATTTGACTTGGTTCTTCATATCTATATACAGGTCTAGACCTAGATATATATCAACTACTATACATCAGAGTTCAATAAATATTTTTTCCTAGAAAATGTCAAATAGTAAAGAATGCTCAAGCTACCACACAATTGCACTCATCTCACACGCTAGTAAAGTAATGCTCAAAATTCTCCAAGCCAGGCTTCAGGAATACATGAACCATGAACTTCAAGATGTTCAAGTTGGTTTTAGAAAAGGCAGAGGAACCAGAGATCAAATTGCCAACAACCGCTGGATCATTGAAAAAGCAAGAGAGTTCCAGAAAAGCATCTATTTCTGCTTTATTGACTATGCCAAAGCCTTTGACTGTGTGAATCACAATAAACTATTGAAAATTCTGAAAGAGATGGGAATACGAGACCACCTGACCTGCATCTTGAGAAACCTGTATGCCGGTCAGGAAGCAACAGTTAGAACTGGACATGGAACAACAGACTGGTTCCAAATAGGCAAAGGAGTACGACAAGGCTGTATATTGTCACCCTGCTTATTTAACTTATACGCAGAGTACATCATGAGAAACGCTGGGCTAGAAGAAGCACAAGCTGGAATCAAGATTGCTGGAAGAAATATCAATAACCTCACATATGCAGATGACACCACCTTTATGGAAGAAAGTGAAGAGGAATTAAAAAGCTTCTTGATGAAAGAGGAGAGTGAAAAAGTTGTCTTAAAGCTCAACATTCAGAAAACGAAGATCATGGCATCTGGTCCCATCACTTCATGGGAAATAGATGTGGAAACAGTGTCAGATTTTATCTTTTGGGGCTCCAAAATCACTGCAGATGGTGATTGCAGCCATGAAATTAAAAGACACTTACTCCTTGGAAGGAAAGTTATGACCAACCTAGATAGCATATTCAAAAGCAGAGACATTACTTTGCAAACAAAGTCCATGTAGTCAAGGCTATGGTTTTTCCAGTGGTCATGTATGGATGTGAGAGTTGGACTGTGAAGCAAGCTGAGCACTCAAGAATTGATGCTTTTGAACTGTGGTGTTGGAAAAGACTCTTGCGAGTCCCTTGGACTGCAAGGAGATCCAACCAGTCCATCCTAAAGGAGATCAGTTCTGAGTGTTCATTGGAAGGACTGATGCTGAAGCTGAAACTCCAATACTTTGGCCACCTCAGGTGAAGAGTTGACTCATTGGAAAAGACCCTGTTGTTGGGAGGGATTGGGGGCAGGAGGAGAAGGGGATGACAGAAGATGAGATGGCTGGATGGCATTACCCACTCAATGGACATGAGTCTGGGTAAACTCCGGGAGTTGGTGATGGACAGGGAGGCCTGGCGTGCTGCAATTCATGGGGTCGCAAAGAGTCCAACACGACTGAGCAACTGAACTGAACTGAACTGAAAGATTTAGAATCTGAGGGCCATCTGTTTTCTCTTCTGACTTCTTAGTTCAGCAGTTGTGCCATATAAACAGAGTAGAAATTATATAAATAAAGTGATTGACTGTATTCCAATAAAACTTTACATACAAAATTAGGCAGCAGGCTCTATTTGGTTCAAGAACAGTAGTTTTCGGACTCCTGATACAGATGCACACAAACACACATACACACACACGCATGAGCATTCAACTGACTTGTAGCTTAATTTTAGAAACATGCACAAGTTTTTAAGATGTAGCTTGAGTTTGCCATGTATATACCCTTGTAAGTGCCGCCCAGAATGAAATACAGTACAGTACATTTCCAAGAATGGTTTTGATGTCCGCTTTCCTGAAGTTAAACACGTTAGACTGCTCCCTATTCACTTTCTTGACTATTATTATCTTTAAAGAAGTTTTTACTTCCTTCATAGGTTCTTGATACTTGATATCAAGATAAAATGAATGAATTCTGCTGCTGCTGCTGCTAAGTCGCTTCAGTTTTGTCCGACTCTGTGTGACCCCATAGACGGCAGCCCACAAGGATCCCCTTTCCCTGGGATTCTCCAGGCAGGAACACTGGAATGGGTTGCCATTTCCTCCTCCAATGCATGAAAGTGAAAAGTGAAAGTGAAGTCTCTCAGTCGTGTCCGACTCGTAACGACCCCATGGACTGCAGCCTACCAGGCTTCTCCATCCATGGGGTTTTCCAGGCAAGAGTACTAGAGTGGGGTGCCGTTGCCTTCTCTGTCAATATCAAGTACTGGATAACACTTATATTTTTTCTGTGTTCTAATGAACTATCTATACAGATCAAGAATCAATTCATTGCTCTGCTTTTCCTGAGTGGGGTACTCTACTGATAACCAAAGAAAAGTACGGCCTTTACTGCCACTGTGTGTGCTGCATATGAACATTTGTTCAGTCTCTGTTAGGATACACTGTTTACATGCTTGTGTTAGCATCTTGATGAGTAAACCTTGGCTAAAGAAAAAAGACCTGAATTTAAGTCTCAGTTTTACACTTACTAGAAATGAGTCTGTAATTAAGTAAATAGACCTGAAGAGACTTTATGATCTTACAAAAGAAGAGCAGTAATTATTGCATTCTTGTTCATCTCACTTGCTTGTAAAAAGGATTTCATCATGAAATGTATATTTGAGGACAATGTTTGAACTTCCAATAGAATAAAATTATCTGGTGAAAAGCTCACTCTACATCGTTCCTGGGCTTCCTTGGTGGCTCACTGGTAAAGCATCTGCCTACAATGAGGGAGACACGTGTTTGATCCCTGAATTGGGAAGATCCCCAGATCTACTGGATCTTTCCCCTGGATCTTTCCTTGGGTAGACAAGGAAATGGCTACTCCTTCCAGTTTTCTTGCATAGGCAATCCCAAGGACAGAGGAGCCTGGGGGGCTACAGTCCATGAGGGATGCAAAGAGTCAGACATGAATGAGTGACTAAACAACAACAACATGGTTCTTATTGTACTTTCTATCTCTTAAAATTACTTTTAATAGGTAGGCATATAAATATCTTAGATATGTAGATAAGCTTGGACAGAAAATAAAAATACTCATTTTGTTATCCATAATCTAGTAGCTATTAAAAAGCACTTCAACCTACACTTCCATTATTATTACCATCATATTTGTTAAGGTACTTACTTGTATGAAAGATACATTGCTTTTAATAATGCTTGTTCTGCTGTTTCTCTTCATATTTCTCTGAACATCTATTCACAAGGCAGTTAAGTAGCCTTCATTTATCAAGAAGAAAGCTGCCTTCTTTACTATATGGTCTGTGTGAGTTTCATTCCTATACTTTCCAGGAGACCTTTATTCTGGTATTATTTGTTATGACATAGGAAATCATTTATATAGCCATTTCTAGGAAACTCCATGCCTGCTTCTAACTTTTAAACTAAAATTGTAATGAGTTGTAAAATTATCACTTGGTCATTCATATGTTTCAGTTTATTGGCCCAAACTTCAAAGTATTCATTATCCATTTATTCTACAAATTGCATTGGGTATCTACCATACATCAGTGTATATATGTTCTAACATCTGGGAATAAAACCATGATCAAAACAGACAAATGTATCTGCCCTTGTGCCAGTGAAGGTTTAGTTATGTTTTATTTGTAAAGCTGAACAGACAAGTAAGTAAGAAATAAGGAAATAATAAATAATATATATATATAAGTCACAAAGAGTTGAACACTACTGAGCAACTAAGCACAAAGTAATGGCAAAAGTTACAGAGAAAAATGAAGCTGAGAAATCAGAGATAATCTGGGTGGGGAGGGATTGGTGTGAGAGATTCCTATTTTACATTAGATGGTGAGAGAGAGCATTACTGATAAAGTGACATATGAACAGAAATATGAGATTGTATTAGAATTTGCTGTGCTGATATCTTTGAAAAAAATATTCCAGGCAGAAGTAACAGACAGTGCAAGGGAGAAAGGCTGGCATATTTAAGGAACAGCAAGAAGGCACTATGGCTGAAATAGAGGCCAAAGTGGAGTTGGGGCACAGGTAGAGATGAGGATGGAGAGATAGCAAGGAGAGGACACCAATTTTTTTTTTTTTTTTAATATTCTCACAGATGTTGTTAGGAAACTTTGCTTTGATTCTCAGCAATCAGCCAAGCAGTTGGGATGTTGTGAGGAAGTGATATGATCTGATTTTTATCTTTGTTATTTTAACTACGTCATTAAATTTTATATAAATCAGTAAAAATGTCTGTTAGCCTGTAGCGATGATTAGTTTGGGTGTGATAATCAGAACTGGGTCCCGGATGACTCTATAATTTTCAGTAACCTTTATATGTTCTTCTACAGGTGTAGCCACCCACATCAAAGATACGGGATTTCCAACCAGCAT
The DNA here is from genome assembly GCF_029378745.1 of Bos indicus. Taxonomy (NCBI): domain Eukaryota; kingdom Metazoa; phylum Chordata; class Mammalia; order Artiodactyla; family Bovidae; genus Bos; species Bos indicus. The sequence goes on along the minus strand of NC_091762.1, from coordinate 41,469,223 downwards.
TCCTCATACCTAACTGTTATTATAAATTTTGGTTCAAGTTCATTTTATTTTCTGAAAGGATTTCCAGAAAGGACCAAACTCTTCATTAGAAGAAAATAATGAAATAAAAGATAGAGTAACTAATACCATATAATTTCTTATTTATCTTCATTGTATTCAACTGACTGTTAGATACAGGATGGACTAGAATAAAATTTGGGGATTTGTGTCTTTTATATTATTATTATTAGAAAACCTCCCTCCCTTCAAATTGTCACCATAAACCCAGTACTATTACTAGTATGGGAATATTGGATATATTCAGCAATATTTTCTTTTGAATGATTAAAAAATATGTGAATACATATATGAATAATAAACAAAAGCATTTTTCATTGCCTTCTGTGTCAAGTATTTTCCAGTTGTCCCTCCAGGGCTACTAGTAAAGTTTCTGTCCCCTTGGGAGCTAACAGGTATAGATTGTATCCATTTCTGGAGGCCTGTGGCTCTCTTCTCTGTTCAGACAATGGAAATAAGAAAGAGGATGTATGGTCAGGAGGAGAGAGTGACATTGGGATATTTACCACCCTAGGATAGTCCTAACCTTGAGAAGTAATCCTAAATGGATATTTCTCTTCATAATGGATCATTCTTCCTTTTAACAATGCTGCTCTACAGGATTCTCTTTCACTTACAATTTTATTAAACTCTTCTTCTCGTTCTTGTGATCCTACAGATGGTGATGCTCCATGGCTGCTGGCCTCTCCCTTGTGTGTCCCCTACACCCTACCCATGCTTCAGTAATTAAACTCCTTATCTATAATTCCTCTTCAAATTATCCTAATTTGCCTGTGGCACCTGTCTTCTGTTAAGTGAAGTGAAGTGAAGTGAAGTGAAGTCGCTCAGTCGTGCCCGACTCTTTGCGACCCCATGGATAGTAGCCTGCACCAAGCTCCTCCGTCCACGGGATTTTCAAGGCAAGAAGTACTGGAGTGGGTTGCCATTTCCTTCTCAAGACTGTGACAAATACTCTATGAGTTCCACAGCTGCTCTGCACGGAGAAGGCAATGGCACCCCACTCCAGTACTCTTGCCTGGAAAATACCATGGACGGAGGAGCCTGGTAGGCTGCAGTCCGTGAGGTTGCTAAGAGTCGGACACGACTGAGCGACTTCACTTTCACTTTTCACTTTCATGCGTTGGAGAAGGAAATGGCAACCCACTCCAGTGTTCTTGCCTGGAGAATCCCAGGGACGGGGGAGCCTGGTGGGCTGCCATCTATGGGGTCGCACAGAGTCGGACACGATTGAAGTGACTTAGCAGCAGCAGCAGCAGCTGCTCTGCAAATACAAATACAGATGTTAAACAAAGGAGGAAGAATAGGCATCTTGATATACAAGGAAACATTTTGCTTGTCTTATTAAACTTATTTTCCACTCAAATTGGCTATGACTTCCATTCTAGGGCACTCAAATGCTAATGGAGCATTAACTCTTGAAACAAAGAGATCAATCTAATTCACTAATTTTCTAGGAGGAGAAACTGGGACAGAGTTTCCAAGTTTGGATCAACCCTTGTCTGGAGTAACTGAAAGACATTTGACTGATCCAAGTCACTATTATCTGGCTTCTGCATTACAACTATAGCCTCTCAAAAGGATTTCTCCCTTCCACCTCTGCTTATAATGAATTATACTCAATTTCACGGGCAGAATAAGATCACTTCTTTGTTCAAAACCTTCCAATGGCTTCCCATTTCATTTTGAAGTAAAACCAAAGTTCTTGAAATTACTACATGATCTAGTCCCCCCGCTCCCCACCCTGGGATCTTACTTTCTCTCTCTTCTCTCCTTTACACCCTCTTCTTTGAACCCTAGCAGGACCAACTATTTCTGTGTGTGTTTTAAGAACTTTGCACTGAGTGAAAACTCTCTTCGCATTACGTCTTCACTGATACTGAAATGTCACTTTATTAAAAAAAACTCCCCTTCCCACTTAATTTAAAATACAGCCTTCACTTGTGATGTATAGGTTTAGATATAGATAGATTCTTTCCCTTTGAGCTGTTTTGTTTTTTTAATGTCTGATATTAATCATCCTATATATATTACATTACATTTAATTGTCTATTTTTATTTTTTGCTCTATTCAAATAGCTCATCAAAAGGCAGGTATTTTATTTTAGTTTTTCCATTTTGTTCATTGCCAGTCCCCGAAGACTACAGAATCAGTAGCACAAAGAAGACACTCAAATGTTTGTTGAAAAAATAAATGACTTGTAAAGCTTTGTTTTTATGATGAGATAATCAAGGTTGACAAGCAGTTGTATGGTTTTATTGAGATTCTTGTAAAGATACAAGGACTTAGAATATCCATTCATCATCTATTAGATTTTCTGTTATCTGCACAATTGCTACTATTTTACTGTATGACAGGTTTAATTATATATTATACTAAAGAATGAATAAAAATACCCTGCTTTTTGAGATGTACCTTTAGAGAAAAAGGCAGCTGAAATATAATCAAGCAAGAGAGCATATGGGTCACACTGTCCATTTACTTATCCACAAATTATACTTGGATATATTGGCAATAATATAGCAGGAATGTAAATTGATGTTCACTTCCTTATTACATGTATTTCTCACACCTACTATTATGTGAATATAATTACGATACAAAATTTGTATTGCAAGTAGGTAATAGAGAAAAGGAATATATTTTGTTCTCCAGGAGAAAGCTATAGGAATTCATTTTCTATTCTTTATTACAGAGTCAGAGATTTATAGTACTACTTACTGCATTTCATAAATCAGAACTTGGAATAGCAGTCTCTCTCCTAAAGGTATGCCTTATGGAATTAAGAAAGAACTATTAGCAAATATGTTGTGCAAAATGAAAGAGTCTGGTATCCATATACTTACTTCCATTGAGTCCTATAAATTCTGAAAAGAAACTTATTATCTAAATGGGTTTGCATATGCTTCTTTTATAGAACTTGGATTTCTCTTTTTTTTTAAGTTTCATAGAAAACTGTATATTTCTGTTTTTAACTTTCTGAATGACAACAGAGTCAAGAATTTTATTAAGTGGGGCCTGTTTTTTCTTTTAAATTTTATTTTGATAAAATTTCAACACAGAAATGTTTCTAGAATAATACAAAGAATTCTGTATAACCTTCAACCAAATTTCTCCAAAGTTAACATTTTGTCATATTTGCTGTTGTTTTCTCTTTCCCTCTTTTGTTTCTGTATCTCAGTCTATGCACACATTACACATTCATACACATGCATATTATTTTCTGAATCTACCAAGTTATAGACATGATGCCCTAGTACTTGGATCTTAAATTTAGGGTTTAATAATCAAGGCATGAAGCAGGATAAGAATCAAAGATTAAAAAAAATGTTTTTGCTATTTAAATATATGTAAGAAAGATATTGACATGCAATTTTATAGGAAGATAAATTTGAGAATAAATTTTTAATCACATCTTTTGGTAATGTCCTGTATATGTACCCCATTCTCCAAATTGAGTGTATTGTTAACCCTTGGGAAGATTGTCTTTTTGGGCTCTCTTTGAATACTTATTTATTGTATGAGATAATGCCTGAAAACCATGCCATACCCAACTAAGGATGAAGAAGAAAGCCACACTCAAATGAATCAAAGTTCTTTACCAATTACCATGTGGGAGGTCATATTTCCTTTGACTCTTGCTCTGTTTAACTAAGCTTTACTTGATATCAGAAGAAATGATCTTTATACTGCCAAGTATCTGTTACTCAATTTTTGTTAGTAGTGCTTGATACAGAGAAGGCAATGGCACCCCACTCCAGTACTTTTGCCTAGAAACTCCCATGGATGGAGGAGCCTGGTAGGCTGCAGTCCATGGGGTCGTGAAGAGTCGGACACGACTGAGCGACTTCACTTTCACTTTTCAGTTTCATGCATTGGAGAAGGAAATGGCAACCCACTCCAGTGTTCTTGCCTGGAGAATCCCAAGGATGGGGAAGCCTGGTGGGCTGCCGTCTATGGGGTCGCACAGAGTCGGACACGACTGAAGTGACTTAGCAGCAGCAGCAGCAGTGCTTGATATGAACTTGTAGTTTTACTAGGGGATGCATATCTTCTCAGAGCACTGCTAATAATAACTATGGTAGACAGTCTATTTTGAATTCCACTTTTATTTTTAGAATTTCAACAACATATGACATTGATAAACAGCCAGTTACTGTGGCTAATGCTGATGATTTTGCTATCCATTAAAAGGTTTCTCACTTGTAGTAGCAGAAAATCTAAATTGGCCACAACTTAAGATTGTACTAAACTGATTGACATATAATTTATTTCCTTTAACCAGGCTTTCCTGATAGCTCAGTTGGTAAAGAATCTGCCTGCAGTGCCAGAAACCCGGGTTCAACTGCTGGGTTGGGAAGCTCTGCTGGAGAAGGAATATGCTACCCACCCCAGTATTCTTGGGCTTCCCTTGTGGTTCAGCTGGTAAAGAATCCATCTGCAATGTGGGAGACCTGGTTTCGATCCCTTGGTTGGGAAGATTCTCTGGAGAAGGGAAAGGTTATTCACTCCACTATTCCGGCCTAGAGAATTCCATGGGCTGTATAGTCTGTGGGGTAGCAAAGAGTCAGACACTACTGAGTGACTTTCACTTCCTTTAACCATGAATATGTTCTCCATAAGTCTACTCCTCATTAAAAGAAAATATATCTTCTTTGATCTGTACTCTAAAATTAAAATTTTTTTGAAAAATATAATTAAAAAAAATTTTTTTTTCAAAATTATTTGTGACTGGAAATCATCAGTATGTGTAACAGGCCACAATAGTAATTCTGATGGAAAATAATATATGGTCCAAAAGCACTTGTGAATTTCATATATTTAAGTATCTAATATGAACTATGAATGACTGCTAAAGATTAAATAACTACAAATTCTACAAACTCTGTGACAAATAAAGTTGTTTATCATATCTAGAACCAAATGTAACTCTGTCATGGCTTTGAAAACAGATTTTTAGTTTTCTTTTCAGTCAATTCCTATGTGTCTCCTCAGAAACATATTGGATATAGACTTAGAAATGGTTATTTTTTATGATCATTAAGATGATGTGAATGCATAAATTGAAGCATATTAGTGGAAAGTACTGCAAAGTGTGATAATAATTATCACATTTAAGTACAAGTAAAAGAATACACATAATTGTGTGAGCCATTTCTCATTAATATAAAATTTAAAATACTCTAAGGTAAAATAATCTCAAGACACTGTGAAGTAATTTATTGACCAGACTTTTCAAGATATTTGAGATTTTAGACATCCAAAGCAAGGGGAAATAAAATGTTAACTATATACAGGAGCAATAGGTACACAGAATTTCAAAAAATGTAATGTGCAGATAGAGGTTCTCAGATTGTTAACATGAACATATTCCCACATTTTAAAATGTGACATAATTATTATATAATTAGAAGTGTCTTCTAATATAGTAATTAGTCAATTGAAGGTGGCTTAGATGGTAAAGCATCTACTACAACACGGGAGACCCAGGTTCAATCCCTGGCTTGGGTAGATCCTCTGGAGAAGGAAATGGCAACCCACTCCAATACTCTTGCCTGGAAAATCCCATGGTCGGAGGAGTGTGGTAGGTTACGGTCCATGGGGTCACAAAGAGTTGGACACGACTGAGCGACTTCACTTTCTTTCTTTCTTTCTAATATAATAAACAAGTGATTGGATATAGATAATTAAAATGCATAAGTACAAAACTCAGTAACATGAATAGAACTGCATTTTAGAAAAATTTTAATCATCCATAAGTTAAGGGTCATTTATATGAAATGAATTGTCAAATATTTCACTTTGGTAGAGCAAATATATTTGTACAAATGAAGATGACAGTGTGGTGAGTCAGAGCTTAACAGGATGTTTGTTGACTGAAGAATTAGAATGTACGTGAGAAATGACCTATTTTGTATTGCTTGATTCTGTTTGCTAATATTTTTTCGTATGTATAATTTTGGTTAAGTTTCTATTGACTATGTTCCTCTTTATATATCACATTGATACATATTTCTTTGCATGTCTATTAAGTTTTGTGTTCATGCTTTACATTGTCATGTTATGCATTGAGTGCCCAAATTATTTTCTTTTTTTTATAATTTATAATTTTACTTGACTGACATTTAATTTATTTGTGTAGCATCTTGAACTTTTCTAGACTTGATTTTTAAATTCATATTTTTACTGAAACATAACCAACATACTGTAAAAAAAAAATGCTTTCAAGTATAGAATTCAGTGAACTTGAGTATATTCTAAAGCTCTCTAATCATCACCAATATCAAAAGTTTTCATCACCCCCCAAAACAAATCTTATATCCATCAGCAGCCGTTTTCTTCCTCCCCCAGTCCCTGGCCAACACTCATCTTTCTGTCTCTATGTAATTTACCTAATCTGGACATACTATAAAAATGGAATTGCACAATGTGTGGCCTTTTATGTTTGATTTCTTACATAATATGTTTCAAGGGCCAGCCAAGTTATAGTGTATGCTAATATATTGTCATTTTTTATGGCTAAATACTATTTCATTGTACAGATAGATGAGCTTGTGTTTTTCCATTCATCAATTCATAGGAATTTGCCTAATCTGCTTTTCAGCTATTATGAATAAGCTGCTATTAAAATTTATGTGATAGCTTTTTGTGTGAGCATATGATTTCTATCCTCTTGAGGGTATGTGTGCAAGCTAAGTTGCTTCAGTCATGTCTGACTCTTTGTGACCCTATGGACCATAACCTATCAGGCATAACCTATATGTGGGATTCTCCAGGCAAGAATGTGAGTGAAGTCATTCAGTTGTGTCCGACTCTTTGTGACCCCATGGACTGTAGGCTACCAGGCTTCTCAGTCCATGGAATTCTCCAGGCAAGAATATTGAAGGAGGTTGGCATTTCCTTCTGCAGGGGATCTTCCAGACCCAGGGATCAAACCCAGGTCTTCTGCATTGTAGGCAGACACTTTACCATCTAAGCTACCAGGGAAGCCCTGGAGTGGATTGCCATGTCCTCCTTCAAGGGTCTTGGGCATATATCTAGGGTCATATGCTAACTATATTTAACATTATTTATTGTTGTTACTCAGTCACTAAGTCATGTCCAGCTCTTTGCAATTCCATGGACTGTAGCATGCCAGGCTCCTCTGTCCTCCACTATCTCTCAGAGTTTGATCAAATTTATGTACCATTGAGTCAGTGATGCTTTCTAACCATCTCATCCTGTGCTGGCCTCTTCTCCTTTTTCCTTCAATCTTTCCTAGCATCAGGGTCTTTTCCAGTGAGTCAACTCTTCACATCAGGAGGCCAAAGTATTGGAGTTTGAGCAACAGTCCTTTCCAATGAATATTCAGGTTGATTTCCTTAAGGATTGACTGGTTTGATCTCCTTGCATTCCATTGTTAGGAATGACCAAACTGTTTTCCAAAGTAGTGGCACCATTTTACATCCCCACCAACAATGTAGAGGATTTCAATTGCCCATTCTCATCAATTGTTTTTATCTGTCTTATTGCAGAGCCATCCTATTGTGTATGAAGTGGGATCTCATATGATTTACATTTCCTTAATAAGTTGAACATATTTTCATGTGCTTATTGGTCATTTGTATACTTCTTTGAAGAAATAACCATTCAGATCTTTTGCTCACTTTCCATTTAGGTTTTCTTTTTTACTGTTGACTTGTAAGAGCTCTTTATATATTATAGATTAGAGTCTCTAAGTATATGATTTGCAAATGTTCTCGCTCATTATCTGAACTGTCTTTTCACTTTCTTGATTTGTCACTGGCTAGAACCTCCAGTAAAATGTTGAATAGAAGTAATGAGCATAAACATTGTTGTCTTGTTCCTGGTCTTAATAGGTACAATTTCAGTCTTTTGCTATTTAAGTATAATGTTAGCTGGGGTTTCCCAGTGGTTCTAATGGCAAAATACCTACCTGCCAATGCAGGAGATAGGAGAGACTTGGGTTTGATCCCTGGGTCAGGAAGATCCTGTGGAGGAGGGCATGACAACCTGCTCCAGTATTCTTGCTTGGAAAATCCCACAGACTGAGGAACCTGGCAGGCTACAGTCCTTGGGGTTAAAAAGAATCAGACATAGCTGAAGTGACTTAGCATGCATGAACACATTATATTAATTATAGGTTTTTCATAGATGCCCTATATCAGAATGGGAATGTTCCTTTGTATTCCTAGAGGGCAGAGTGTTTTCATAAGTAGGGAGTGCTTTTTGACAAGTGCTTTATTGTTGTCTATTGAGATAATAATTAGATTTTTTATTTCTATTTTTGTTAAGATGGCACAATAGATTGATTTTTTTATGTTGAAGTGACCTTGTATTCCTGAGCTAAATATTTCTTGGTCATAGTATAGAATGCTTTGTATATGTTGCTGAATGCAGTTTGGTCATATTTTGTTAATATATTTATGTCTGTATTCTTATATGACATTTTTTCTATGATTTTCTTGCTTTTTGATGTGTTTGTTTGGTTTTGGTATAAAGATAATACTGACTTGATAGAATAAGTTGGTAAGTTACTCTTTCTCTCTTATTATTTAGAAAATTCTTCTTTAAATATTTGGAAGAATTCAGTAGTGGATCCATGTAGGCCCGGGCTTTCTTTTGTTAGACATTTTCATACTGCTAACTTTATTTCTTCCCTTGTTATAGTTCTAGTCAGATTATTTATTTTTTCTAGTCAGTTTCTGTACTTTGTGTCATGCTCACAATTTGTTCATCTCATCTAAATTACCTAATTTTTTGACATATATTTCTTCATAGTGTTTTCTTATCCTTTTTATTTCTGCAAGGCTGACAGTAATCTCTTCTCATTTATTTCTGATTTTAGTAATTTGAGCCTTCTTTTTAGGCTTCCTTTTGTTTATCTAATAAAGGTTTCTAAAATCTTTTAAACTAACTTATTCTTTTGTTGATTTTTATCTATAGTTTTTCTTTTATCTACTTTATTTTGATCTCAATTTTTAGTGTTTTCTTTCTAATGCTGCTTTGGGTTTAGTTTGCTCTTCTTTTATACTTCCTTAGGGAGGAATGCTAGATTATTGATATAAGATCTTTCTTCTTTTTTGATATAGGTGTTTGCTGCTGCTGCTAAGTCACTTCTGTTGTGTCCGACTCTGTGTGACCCCCTAGAGGGCAGCCCACCAGGCTCCCCCGTCCCTGGGATTCTCCAGGCAAGAACACTGGAGTGGGTTGCCATTTCCTTCTCCAATGCATGAAAGTGAAAAGTGAAAGTGAAGTCTCTCAGTTGTGTCTGACTCTTATCGACCCCATAGACCGCAGCCTACTAGGCTCCTCTGTCCATGGGATTTTTCCAGGCAAGAGTACTGGAGTGGGGTGCCATTGCCTTCTCCAGATATAGGTGTTTACAGCTTTAAATTCTCCTCTGTTTTGGTTTTATCCTGTATGTTCTTTGCTGTGTTTTCATACTTTTTTTACCTCAAAGCATTTTCCAATTTCCTTTGTAGTTTTTTGGAACCACTTTTTATTTAGGACTGCATGATTTAATCTCCACATATTTGTAAATGTATCAAGTTTCCTTCTGTTATTGACATGATTTAATTTCATTGAGGTTCATAATGTATTTTGTTTGATTTCAGTCCTTTTGCATTTAATGAGGCTTGTTTTATGGCCTAATATTTGGTCTAGCTGGACAATGTTTCTTATGCACTTGAGACGAATCTGTATTTTGCTGTTGTTACATATAAGCATTCTCTGTGGAGTGTTCATGCATGTCTTTAATTCTAAATGGGTTATAGTTGTTACTGAGATTTTCTCTTTCTTTATTGATTTTCTGTTTATTGTTCTATCCATTATTGAAATTGAAATGTTAAATTTCCAGCTATTACTGTCAAATTGCTATTTCTCATCCTAATTCTGTCAGTTTTGTTTCATTTATTTTGGGCCTTTGTTGTTAGGTGCTGTTAGGTTTACAGATATATCTTTTTTATGGATAGACCCCCCCGACACCACCGTTTTATAATTATAATTGTATTTCTTTGTCTACAGTAACAATTATTTGGCTTAATGTTTATTTTGTCTAATATTATTATAACTCCTTCAGCTCTCTTTTGATTACCATTAACATGGTGGTATATAATTTTGCATATTTTAATTTTCAAGCTTTATGTTTCTTTGGACCTAAACTATATCTCTGATAGAAAGTGTACAGTTGAATAGTGTTTTTTAATCCATTCATTCTTTTTTTTCAATATCTTCCCCTCTCAACCTCTACTAGCTCTTTTTGTATGTTAAATTTTAACTTCTGCAGACTTAAATTAATTTCTTAATTTATAATATTCTGTCACTTTTTAATGCCAAAGTCATTTCAATAGTTTACCCAATTTTTAATGTATATCACTTCATCCTTTGCACTCCTGGCCATTATTTGCAAGTTATATCTTTATACATTACAGGTCAATAGATATATACTTTTTTGTTATATTTTTTCTTCACTTTTAAAATAGGATGTTTTTAGAGCAATTTTATATTTACAGCAAAACTGAGTGGAAATTACAAAAAGATTTATAATCATTGCTTAATGCAGCTATATTTTAGGTTAGATAGCAAAGAAAAAGTATTTCTAACAAAAAATACTTTGCACCTTTTAATGTTTACATATTAGTTATCTTTAACTCTATGCACTTTATTTATTCATATAGATTCAAGATCTCATATAGTGTCTTTTCAAAACTATGTATCAATTATATTTCAAAAAATAAATAAATTCCTGGAATTTAGCATTCGGTCTACATAGTTCTCTTTATCCTAGAAAAACAGAATAGTGACTGTAAATTGCCACATTTAATTTCTTATGTGTTTACTGAGTAAATCAGTAAGTTATTTTACGGTATTTTCAACTATTACTGATAACTTAGAAAATTCAAGTGAGAATATATTTCTACATGATTTATGTATTTTTCTTGTACAAACAAATATAGTTAAAATAAACTATGGAATTATGAACAAATAGAAGGATGGCTAAGCAAATACGATGTGAAACAAGCATCAGATATCTGCTAAGTAAGAAATCTATAGCAGGGCTTCCCTGGTGGCTCAGTGATGAAGACTCTGACTGCCAATGCAGGAGACATGAGTCTGATCCCTTTCCTGGAGGATCCCACATGGTGTGGAGCTACTAAACCTGTGAATCACAACTATTGACCCTGTATTCTAGAGCCAGGGAATTGCAGCTACTAAGCCTACCCACTACAACTACTGAAGTTTGTGTGTCCTAGAGCCCATGCTCTGTAACAAAAGAAGCCCATGCACCACAACTACAGAGTAGCCCACTTCCCACAACTAGAGAAAAGCCCAAACAGCAGCAAAGACTCAGGATAGGCAAATATAAATAAATAACATTATTAATTTTTTTTTTAATTTAGAAAGTGAAAAGGAAGCTAAAGAAATTTCTAGCAATTTCTAATAATATATTTTAAAATGACTTCAGAATAAAATGAAAAAATGCTTTAGGGATGAAACATAATAGTTTTAATATTTTGACATTGAAATTCTACTGTGTAGGCTATTCATGAAAGTATTACAAAGGACTGGGATAATATATCAATCAAATGGCAACAATGTACTAATATAATCCTCAGAACTGCAGGTAAAATTAGAATGGCCAGTTTGATGTCATCAATTGCAATCAGTTGGACTTAATTATATAACTTTTTGTAAAAACAAATCAATATACTATTTTAAATCTTCAGCTCAATTCAGTTCAGTTGCTTAGTAGTGTCTAACTATTAGAGACCCCATGAACCTCAGTACACCAGGCCTCCCTGTCCATCACCAATTCCTGGAGTCCACCCAAACCCATGTCCATAGAGTCGGTGATGCCATCCAACCATCTCATCCTCTGTTTTCCCCTTCTCCTGCCCTCAATCTTTCCCAGCATCAAAGTCTTTTCAAATAAGCCATCTCTTCTCATCAGGTGGCCAAAGTATTGGAGTTTCAGCTTTAGCATCAGTCCTTCCAATGAACACCCAGGACTGATTTCCTTTAGGATGGATTGGTTGGATCTCCTTGCAGTCCAAGGGACTCTCAAGAGTCTTCTCCAACACCACAGTTCAAAAACATCAATTCTTCTGCACTCAGCTTTCTTTATAGTCCAACTCTCACATCCATACATGATCACTGGAAAAACCATAGCCTTGACTAGATGGACCTTTGCTGACAAAGTAATATCTCTGCTTTTTAATATGTTGTCTAGATTGGTCATAAATTTCCTTCCAAGGAGTAAGTGTCTTTTAATTTCATGGCTGCAATCACTATCTACAGTGATTTTGGAGCCCAGAAAAGTAGTCAGCCACTGTTTCCACTGTTTCCCCATCTATTTGCCATGAAGTGATGGGACCAGATGCCATGATCTTAGTTTTCTGAATATTGAGCTTTAAGCCAACTTTTTCACTCTCCTCTTTCACTTTCATCAAGAGGCTCTTTAGTTCTTCATTTTTTGCCTTAAAATGAATATATTTTTAATGTAACTACTGCTTTAAGTCCAAAACAACTGAAATGGAAATGTTGGAACTTGTACCTGTGTTTGGTGCAAAATTGATCTTAAATCCTTTAATTAGACATTTTTATTATATAACATAATTAAATAATAGTGCACCTTTCCAATTTTCTTCATCTATTTATTTTCTTTTGTTTCTTATTCTGAAATTAACTTTACTGACCAATCTTAAGTCATCACGCTTTGAAATACTGTTATCTTTTCCTGGAGACACTGAAAATCAGTAACTATTTGACATAAAGTACAGCTTTTCTATTCATATAAACTGTCCATAAATAAATGTGTTAAAATAAGCCTCTCATGTTATAAAATAAACATGCTAAATATAAAGTTTGCCATCAACTCCATCCCTATATTTTTCAGTGTCTTACTATTTAAAAGGAATATTATTTAAAGGTATTGTTCTGATAGTATTAGCTGTGCCAATTTTTAAATATCAAGGACTTTACCTGAAAGTTGCAGTCTTTTACAATAAGCAATCACAATTCTCAGACCTCCCTTCCTAAGATATTATATGGATTTACTTCTAAAGGTCTATTCCCCTCTGTCTATCTCCTGCCACTTGAACCCTGTATTTTGCAACTCATTCTCATACCAGGCCTGGCTTCACGAGCACATCTTGTTTGCTAGGTGGCACCATAGGTTCTAGGTATTTATTAACATATAGATCTTTAGTGTCCACCTATCATCCCTTCATATTACATTGGGAACTTTACTTCATATCATTTCTAGCCTCCCGGTTGGTTCCTGTAGAGATTTTCTGGGTCAAAACTTCAAGGTATTGAACCTCTGCTTTGATGTTCTTCCTGATTCTGCTGTCTTTTACATATTCTCTTTTCAGGCTTTGACCAAGGTCTCTTGCTTCCTGTATGCTATATCTTTTTACCATCTTCCCTTTTGTAGTGGAAACACAACTGTGGGAATGAACTGCTATTATTTAAGCCATATATCTGACTATCTGACTCCCCTACTCCATATCGTAAACATAAATCTCTCATTTTCTCCACTGAATGTTTGTACATTATGTTGTAACTGTGTTTCTCTATTAATAATTTTTTTATTCTCATTTGTATTTTTCAGAAACATAAATGGTGTAATGAGTTAATCAATGTTTATTGAGTAAGAATAATTTGGTCAGAACTGTGTTGAATCTGGGAGATTGAAAATAATTTTCAAAATTTAAGGTGTGACAGTGAACAAATAACTAGCAAAGCATATGACTGGAGATGATGAAGAGAATGTCACTTCTTTTACTCTTTTTCCATCCCTCATTTTTCCCAAGAAAAGCTAGGTTTTGCCAAGAAAGTACAAAAGCAAGCCATGGAAATATTTTAAAGTAGTAAAGATGTTTACACAACCAGGAAATGTTGTCAGAGTTTACTACTTAAAATACAACAATATCTACTCAAGGTTATAACTAGAGGTTTACCTTAGGGATTCCAGTTTTCTCATTTTATAACATCAGTTTTTAGAAATAATTAAGTGAATATTTAAAATCATACATTTGCTCCCCAAAGACATATATGATGTTTATGGAGGTAGAAATATGTGAATAATACAAAACATGTACATTACTTTTATTCTAATAAATGTGGCTGTCTCAACAGTTTGGCCATCAAAAAAGATTAATAGGTATGAGTATTTAAGAAATCTGTAACCTGTTTATTTTATATGTTTTCCATTTAACATATAATAATTGTTTAATATATTCTGGACACAATTCTGCATTAATTAACTGCATGCACATTTTATTAGAGAGCTTTAATTAGTTTTCACATTTTATTAAGGAGGAAACTAAAATACAGAGAAATTAAACAACAATGCTTTATATATTTTACAGTCACATAAAATCAATATTAAAGCTAAAGCTGATACTGTTTTAAGAATGAGCAGGTTCCTGTGTTTAGTTTGCTATTTTTGAAATATATTTTCATAGCCCATTAATTCTATTATTTTAATATTAACTAAACATTCTATAAACTGTGAAATACAGAATAGATTTTTTCTCATTTGGCTTGGGACACAGCCTTGTGTTAGAAGCTCAGAATCCTTTCATCTCTAACCATGTCATTTGTTACTTTTTAATATTTCCATGTTTCTTACTAATCTCCTTCAGTTATTGATAATACAAAGGTTAATTTAACTTAACCCAATTCTTTAGGTTTCATGTCTAAATTAAATATAATAATGTAAATATAATATAATAAAATATATAAATAAAATATAATAATGACATCAGATACATTATAGGCACATATATTAAAGATTAAAGAAAGTAGGATGCAGTATGAGTTTTCTTAAAGTTCTTCTTTAAGAGAAATTCTAACTCTAGCATCTTATATGTATGTGTGCATTTGTGTTCAGTCATGTCCAACTCTTTGCTACCCTATAGACCATAGCCTACCAGGATCCTCTATCCATGGAATTTTCCAGGCATGAATACTGGAGTGGGTTGCCATTTCTTTCTCCAGAGGATCTTCCTGACCCAGAGATCAAACCCACATCTCTTATGCTTCCTTCATTGGCAGGTGGGTTCTTTACAACTACCGCCACCTGGGAAACATCTTATATTCCATAACTCAATTCCATTTTTCATATTATTTCAGTTTTTGGCCTTGAAATTATTATTTAACTTTTGACTTGGAAAATGCATATTACTATTCAAACGTTTATTTTAGTTGTACCAGATTACAACTATTATTGTTTTCACTAGGTGCCATAATTAACATAGTTGTAGAAAATGGGCAGCATAACCTTAAAGGAAGCACATGATGATTACTTATTCATTCATCATGCATTCATTCATTTATTCATTTTTCTTATGGAGCAGTAGAATTAGGGGCATGGATGACTGTGGGAATGTTTTACAGCCCTGCTGAATATCAGAAGGTGGTAAAATAGGGATTATTGAAATGAAAAGATAAATAAATATGGTCATTATATTGAAATTAAACAAGGATAGTAGGTGACAGTCACTTCTGCAGCATCTTGCCAGGGTCAATTTATGTGAAATAAAGACAACTCAAAGAGAGTGAATATGAGTACCCTGTAAGGTAAACTATATTCTTGCTTATTCTGAAGGAAGAATCATGCTATGCAGGTGAACCACTTGTAAATATCTTTGCTTTTAATTTGATTATTTCTTTGCTGCTACTGTTGCTTTTTTTTTTTTTTTTAAATTCATCTTTTTGTACCACACCTTATCTGAAGGGTTTTTGTTTTATTTTTTATTTTCTTTTACTTTCTTAATTTTAAAGGAAGTTTTCCATAAAACATGCATCAAAATATAGATTCCCAAAGCTTCCTTCCTATCCAGTCTAAGCTGGCCTGAAGACTAATGGTTGGATGACTTAACTTGGCTGGTGAATGATAGTAAAAAGAGATTGGTCAGATTAGCTTTGGACCTTCCTGAGAACTTCTATCTAGTTAATTCACTAAATAAGTTCACTTTGCTTTGTTCAGGTTCGGGGGTCAAGGATGGTCAAGCCACTGAATCTACACCTTTTTTGTTCTCTGAGTGAAAAGACGCAATTTATAAACACATACTTTTTACCAAGTTGAGGTTTTTAGTACCTTTTTCCTCTTTGTCATGTGTTTTTTTATTTCAAAGTGGCTACCTCCTCCTGGAAGACCTCACACTTCCTGTATGAAGTCTCACTATAATCTTAAACTTGTTTTGGGAAAACACTATAGATATAGACATAAACTTAACATTAGCCATATGCAGAACTCTAGATATGTTAAAATTAATAAGTTAATACACAAAGAGGAAACATAGAAATTCAGTAAAAACATATTCAAAAAATCAATAATCAGCTTTTAAAATGTGAATTGTAAGGCCTCAGAACCAAATGCTTACTCCAAATCAGTGTTTTTCAAAGATTGAAACTGTCTGAAGCATGCCGAAAGTATATACTTTTCTTGACTCAGCTTCACTTTCACCAGTCAATTATACTTTTTTATTCCCTCAGCTTCTTTTCTGACCTCCTGAATGAACAGCCCCTTTTTTCAGAATTAACCATCTTTATGTCTTCTTTGGAAAAAATGTCAGGTCTTTTGCCCAATTTTTAATTGAGCTGTTTGGGTTTTTTATATTAAATTGTGTAAGTTATTTATGTATTTTGTATGTTAACCCCTTATCAGATCTGATTTGCAAACATCTCCCATTTTGTTGGCTATCTTTTTATTAGTGGTTTCCTTTGCTATGCAAATGTTTTTAAGTGTAATATAGTAATAGTTGCATTTGTTTATTTTTTGTTGTTGTTATTACCTGAGCATACAGGCCCAAGAAGATATTGCTAGGATAGTTATTGGAGAGCTTACTGCCTATGCTTTTTTCTTGGAATTTTATGATCTCAGGTCTTATATTCAAGTTTTTAATCTATTTTGATTTTTTTTGTATATGATCTAATAATGGTCCAATTTCTCTTTTTGCATGAATCTGTACACTTTTCCCAATAGCATTTATTGAAAAGACTATTCTTTCTCCATTGTGTGTTCTTACCTGTTTTCATGTGTGAGTGGCTCAGATGGTAAAGACTCTGCCTGCGATGCAAGAGACACGGGCTCCATCCCTGTATTGGGAAGATCCCCTGGAGAAGGAAATAACAACCCACTCTGGTATTTGTGCCTGGAGAATCCCATGGACAGGGGAGCCAGGCCATCTACAGTCCATGGGGTCACAAAGAGTTGGACACGACTGAACCACTAACAGTTTCACTTTCTTTTACCACTAAAATAGAAGCTGTAGTTGTCAAAACTTATAACAAAGTATATACAATTGATAAATATGTTAAAGTAATTGAACTATAATATTTTTGGATTAAGTGGAATTGAATATCAGATAGAAAAAATTACTTTAGCATGCTAGTATAAACTTTCATTTTGTTTTTAATTTTGGGCTTTGTGGAATTACTTTATATATCACAAAAGTGTTTTGTAATGATATTAAAGTTATCTTATAAAGAAATGGAATGTGATAATTTTTCACATTTCAATGCAGTGTTCAAGTTCAGTAAAAATGCTCTTTTTCAACATTAAATTTGAGGTTAGGGGATTCACACAAATCATTTCCTTGTCATTTTAAGTACTTCAACAGTTTTATGAGTTAGATAATATGGTTTGTATTTCATAACTTACTTAGCTCGTTTTATTTTTTTTTAAGTGGGAAAGATTTATATCACTAGCAATTGTGTAAGGGAGAAGCAGTTACTCAAGATACAGAAATTAAGTAGAACTAAGATGCTTGACAATACCATAGTCAACTCCATAAAACTTGCTTGACAGTGAGGTATTTTTATGATTCATATAATATAAATGTTGGTGTAATGGAATAAAAAGAACACTTAAATTGCCCAGAGAATAATAATTAAATATGGTAGGAATTTTCTTCATGAAGTTCTTATAATTCTAGAATACTTCTCATATTTAATGTGGTTTATATTCTGAGTGATAAACAGAATGGTCTGGGCTACTTACACTTGCTTATTTCTAAGTGATAAATTCATCAGTTATTATAATCTGCCTTATCTGAATAATTCTGTTATATTTAAAGCATTGTAAATAGTGTTTACATTTACTTTTAAACAAGGCAGATATTTTGCTGTGTTTACATGAATATTAACTTAATAAAACAAACTAAATATAGATATTTTTGTTGTCATATCATGAAACATGGTGATTAAAGTGCTTTGGATTATTCCATTATGTTAAAAATATATATTACTAGTATTGAACTTTAATAGAATAACAAAATAAATTATATGGGTATTCATGACAGTAGGTTGAAAAATTAGGTTGAAATCTAAGTTTGGCTTCACACCAACACCACAACTACCAACTTATTTTCAAAATTCTTCCAGAATGTTTCTACATAGAATGTTTATTTTCAATTTAAATTCATTGTCTTTATTTGAATTATTTACTTCCTGTATCAGGTTAAAAATTCTTAAAAGAGCTAGGTAGAATTTTGTATTTTTGTGTTTGTGTGTGTATGTGTCTAATGATAGAAATGGATAGTGTTTTTGAAATATTCTTTGCACTTTAAAATTAACATCTCAGTGGATAATTATGATAATTAAGTGATACTGTGATAATCACCATACTTTCCATTTCAGTTCAGTTCAGTCGCTCAGTCATGTCCAGCTCTTTGATACCTCATGAATGGCAGCACGCTAGGCCTCCCTGTCCATCACCAACTCTTGGTCATGGACATACTCAAACTCATGTCCATCGAGTTGGTGATGCCCTCCAGCCATCTCATCCTCTGTCATCTGCTTCTCCTCCTGCCCCCAATCCCTCCCAGCATCAGGGTCTTTTCCAATGAGGCAACTCTTCACATGAAGTGGCCAAAGTATCGGAGTTTCAGCTTTAGCATCAGTCCTTCCAATGAACACCCAGAACTGATCTCCTTTAGGATGGACTGGTTGGACCTCCTTGTAGTCCAAGGGACTCTCAAGAGTCTTCTCCAACACCACAGTTCAAAAGCATCAATTCTTCAGCACTCAGCTTTCTTCACAGTCCAACTCTCACATCCACACATGACCACTGGAAAGACCATAGCCTTGACTAGACGGACCTTTGTTGACAAAGTAATGTCTCTGCTTTTTAATATACTGTCTAGGTTGGTCATAACTTTCCTTCCAAGGAGTAAGCATCTTTTAATTTCATGGCTGCAGTCAAAATCTGCAGTGATTTTGGAGCCCAGAAAAATAAAGTCAGCCACTGTTTTCACTGTTTCCCCATCTATTTGCCATGAAGTGATGGGACCAGATGCAATGATCTTAGTTTTCTGAATGTTGAGCTTTAAGCCAATTTTTTCACTCTCCTCTTTCACTTTCATCAAGAGGCTTTTTAGTTCCTCTTCACTTTCTGCCATAAGCATGGTGTCATCTGCATATCTGAGGTTACTGATATTTCTCCCGGCAATCTTGATTCCAGCTTGTGCTTCTTCTAGCCCAGTATTTCTCATGATGTACTCTGAATATAAGTTAAATAAGCAGGGTGACTATATACAGCCTTCACATACTCCTTTTCCTATTTGGAATCAGTCTGTTGTTCCAAGTCCAGTTCTAACTGTTGCTTCCTGACCTGCATATAGGTCAGGAGGCAGGTCAGGTGGTCTGGTGTTATTACTAGATGATTATTGGAGAAGGGAATAGCTATCCACTCCAGTTTCTTGCTTGGAGAATTCCATGGACAGAGGAGCCTGGTGGGCTATAGTCCATAGTGTCAAAAAGAATTGGACAAGAATAAATGATTAACACGATTATTAATTTACTCAAAAAGATTTTTTAAGGTAAACAGTGATTGAGCAACTCAAAATAACAGGTTTGCAAAGGATTAAATGACTTCAAATATGATTTTGATAAAGATATATTGATTAGTAAAGCCAAACTGGAGGAAAATATAGGTCTTAAAGGAAAATAACAGGCATGAACTATTACCTAGACTTTGTTTAATAACAATTTAGTCATGGCACCCCACTCCAGTACTCTTGCCTGGAAAATCCCATGGACGGAGGAGCCTGGTTGGCTGCAGTCCATGGGGTCTCGAAGAGTCAGACATGACTGAGCAATTTCACTTTCACTATTCACTTTCATGCAGTGGAGAAGGAAATGGTAACCCACTCCAGTGTTCTTGCCTGGAGAATCCCAGGGATGGGGGAGCCTGGTGGGCTGCCATCTATGGGGTCACACAGAGTCAGACATGACTGAAGCGACTTAGCAGCAGCAGCAGTATCAAACATTTCAATATATATTTGGTAGTGCCATCAGATCAGATCAGTCGCTCAGTCGTGTCCGACTCTTTGCGACCCCATGAATCACAGCACGCCAGGCCTCCCTGTCCATCACCAACTCCCGGAGTTCACTCAGACTCACGTCCATCGAGTCAGTGATGCCATCCAACCATCTCATCCTCTGGCATCCCCTTCTCCTCCTGCCTCCAATCCCTCCCAGCATCAGAGTCTTTTCCAATGAGTCAACTCTTCCCATGAGGTGGCCAAAGTACTGGAGTTTCAGCCTTAGCATCATTCCTTCCAAAGAAATCCCAGGACTGATCTCCTTCAGAATGGACTGGCCAGATCTCCTTGCAGTCCAAGGGACTCTCAAGAGTCTTCTCCAACATCACAGTTCAAAAGCATCAATTCTTCGGCACTCAGCCTTCTTCATAGTCCAACTCTCATATCCACACATGACCACAGGAAAAATCATAGCCTTGAGTAGATGAACCTTTGTTGGCAAAGTAATGTCTCTGCTTTTGAATATACTATCTAGGTTGGTCATAACTTTCCTTCCAAGGAGTAAGTGTTTTTAATTTCATGGCTGCAGTCATCATCTGTAGTGATTTTGGAGCCCAGAAAACTAAAGTCTGACACTGTTTCCACTGTTTCCCCATCTATTTCCCATAAAGTGGTGGGACCGGATGCCATGATCTTCGGTTTCTGAATGTTGAGCTTTAAGCCAACTTTTTTACTCTCCACTTTCACCTTCATCAAGAGGCTTTTTAGTTCCTCTTCACTTTCTGCCATAAGGGTGGTGTCATCTGCATATCTCAGGTTATTGATATTTCTCCCGGCAATGTTGATTTCAGCTTGTGTTTCTTCCAGTCCATTGTTTCTCATGATGTACTCTGCATAGAAGTTAAATAAGCAGGGTGACAATGTACAGCCCTGACATACTCCTTTTCCTATTTGGAACCAGTCTGTTGTTCCATGTCCAGTTCTAACTGTTGCTTCCTGACCTGCATACAGGTTTCTCAAGAGGCAGATCAGGTGGTAGTACCATATCAAACTTTTATTCAATTAATGGACATCAAAAACACTGAGCATATACTAACTTTTTTATAAGTTCTTGCAGACAAAAATATATGTTACGATGGACTATTTCTGTTATTGACATGTGAACTTGAATTATAAACTTGAAAGCTAAGTAAATATATTAGTTGGAATACATAGGGGTTGGTTGTAAGGGACTAATAGATTCTACTATATGTCAGATTCCACTAAATGATGTGTTGACCTTACGATTTAAAGCTCACTTTGTAATCCTGGCAGATATCTTGATTCCATAGTTTTGAATATAAAC
The DNA here is from genome assembly GCF_029378745.1 of Bos indicus. Taxonomy (NCBI): domain Eukaryota; kingdom Metazoa; phylum Chordata; class Mammalia; order Artiodactyla; family Bovidae; genus Bos; species Bos indicus. The sequence continues at coordinate 41,447,547 of NC_091762.1, read as the reverse complement.
ATAATAATAATAGTTATAAATTTTCATTAGCAACATAATCTCTCAAACAGTGCTAAGAAATTCTTTAAATATATTTTTACTTTTATTATGTAAAATTAGAGTTTATGATACTGAATTATTTTCAGTATATAATTTATAATAAAATTTGACAATTGAACTTTTTAAAATATAAGGTTGATTATATATAGATATTGTGTTCATTGCTTATATAGTTATGCTATATTAATTATACTATATTTGCTATAAAATGTTGCTGTAAGCACCTTTGACAAATGACTACATTTGTGCCTTTTGTGATACGCTTTCATAAATTATATATATAATTCAAAGTCAGCAATCTAAATCTGTTTCTGACAAATTTTAAACTGCATTTTTTCAGAAAACTAAAACAAATATGATTCCACCAAAAATTGGGTACCTTTCTTCAAACAGCCATGACATACACTATACAAAAATGTAACTGTATTTACATACAGTTTAAATAATTTAAATTTTTTTCTGTATTTCCTTCTTCCGTTAGATTTTTATTAGGTACCTAAGTACTGGGATGAGAGTGTCCTGGAGGAGGACAGCTGCTCAAAGAAGAGATGGGTTTTATCGTACGGCCAAACAGCAGAGGCTGTCAGCCACTACAATTGCTGCAGACCTCTGATGACTGACAGGCTTGTCCAGATAAGACTGCTTTTTTCCTTATAGGAGTTTGTTGTTGGAAAACAAAATGTATTATAACACATGGTCCTCTTGGTCCTTTTTGTCTGTTGCAGAAGCTTTCAGAGGACATTTGTGTATTAGTAATTATGTCTTTGAAGTAGGAGGCTTGCAGCGTTGATCTCTTGTTCTTGTAGAAAAGGAGGTCAGCCTGGAGAGGTTGTAGAAGTTGGAATGTATATTTGTATAGCAAATAACAAAATCCTTCAAAAATTTAATCTGGTAGATGGCTTTTCTTTCCCCTGCTTAAAATGTTAATCATTTTCAACAGAACAAACCTTATATTAAAAAAAAAAAATGTGAGGAAGGCAGGTCCCTTAAACCATTGTTATGACAAAACAGATGTTTAACAGCCCAGGTAGTCTGGCAAGGAGCTGAGTTTAGTGCTGGTGGGTCAGAGGTCTCTAGTTCTGTTTTTTAAAAGCAGCTAGAGTCTTCCGGGGAGAAGGCAATGGCACCCTACTCCAGTACTGTTGCCCGGAAATCCCATGGATGGAGGAGCCTGGTAGGCTGCAGTCCATGGGGTCACTAAGAGTCAGACACGACTGAATGACTTCACTTTCACTTTCCCATTTCATGCATTGAAGAAGGAAATGGCAACCCACTCCAGTGTTCTTGCCTGGAGAATCCCATGGACGGGAAGCCTGGTAGGGTACAGTCCATGGGGTCGCACAGAGTCGGACACAACTGAAGCGACTTAGCAGCAGCAAGGGCTTTCTAAAGTTTATTATTTTTTTCCAGGTAACTCTGTCATAGCAATACTATTGTTTTTCCAGTTTATAACTTGCCTAGTAATGGTTTTAGCAATCTTGCTTCTCACTTACTGCCTATTGCTTTTGTATATTCTTTTTCTAAAAAATTAAGCTGAATTTACTCTTAATCTTGTATGCTATTCATTTCTTTTTTATTTATTCTCTCTCTTTTTCCTAAGGACAGCATTTCGGCTTATGAGTTCCCACTTAGTATAGAAAATTACTTTGACCGAATGTTGTTATGCACATCCTCCTCCATTCAGTTATGTAATAAGTTGTTTGATATGATAGTTTTTACTTCTTCTTTGACTCAATAAACATTTAGTATGGCGGATTTGTTCCTAAGTGATTTTAGTGTTGCAGGTGAAGGGGTTGTGGGATTTACTCAAATGTTTGCATTAGCATCTAGAACCATCGCATTGTGGTATAAGCATACATCCTATGCAATCTCTCTGCAATAGGCTGAACTTTTTGGACTAGTTAAATAATAATTTTAAATGTGTTTAATGAATGCTCAAGAAAAATTTCTATTCTCTGTATTTAGTAAGGCCCAATGAATTTGTCTAATTGACTTTTAATTCCTCATTGCCTAGAGGACTGCTAGAGACATAGGAGGCAATTGGTAAATCATTGTTGCCTGAGTGAAGTGTACATAAATTCAGCTATTTAAGTTTAGAACATATATGAATGTATTTCAGAAATTTGTAACTTGGAATAACAGATTTAAGAAATAGGAAGCATAAAATCCTGCCAGTCAGAATATGAAAACTAAAGGTTTACTTTATTTTATTAAGATCAAATAATGAACAATGCTTTCATTTTTTCTTGTTTTTCTTATGACATGAAGTCCACTCACAAAGAAAATTAAAATTGTGGTGGAGTCAAGTTTAAATTGCATCTTGATTGACTACTTGAGGGATATTTTTCATTTAGAAGGCTTATCTAGAGTCAATGCACTGTAGTTAATTGATTTCCATGACATATCACCTATTTCCAAATACATAAACATTATCTATTAGTAAATCCAAAATACTAGCATAAATCTCATTCCCAGTTTTGCATGGCAGCATTGTTCACTGTGATTACTAATTTTCAAAACTATTTATATTAAAATATGGCTTCCTTTCTATGATAACTACTCATCTCTTTGATAGTTTATGAGGTCAATTCAACTTTAATAACTTATTTGAGGTGACAGAATATATCAGTGTTGACAGGATTAATAACTGAGGTCTTTGTGTCCAGGACAAAGGATTTTCCTGTAGTAATAGAACTTTCCAATTTTCCATTGAAATTCATGACGTTAAATCATTTGTTATAGCAACTGCTTCTGTTATCAAAAACATGAGAAAATGACTTCAGTATAGATTCAATAACACAAAACTAAAGGATAAACAAAATGAGAAACATGTTGTTACATTAAAGATTCTTTTCATAATTTCATTTTTATATCAGTAAGTTAACATCACATTTTTTTTCAAACACAAAATATGAATGCATGTTCATATATGTATAATATAAATAATTATAAAATATATAATATATACCTAGGAAACAAGCTTCTCAAAGGAAACATTGTATGTTGAGATAATCAGTAAATGTAGTATTTAATCAAAGTTAATTTAGTTTCTGAAAAGAAACATATATTTGTCAACAAAATATTTAAAAATAAGTATATAGGGAAGTAGAGGATCCAATTTACATGTTATGAACCCAACTTTCTCAGTGGATACAACCACCACAAATAATAATTGAAGAAAACAAGGAGAAGACTCTAGTAGTCTAGTTGTCCTAAGTCAGGATCTATCAATCTATTAAAAGACATTTGTGCTCAGAGGTAGCTTACCTAGAGACATACCAAACAGTGGGGCCTGGAGTACAACTTGTGCAACTGCTGTCCTAGGGCAGGTACCAAGAAAAATGAGTCCAAATTGCCTTACTAAAAAATATAGAGGAAAGGATCACCACCTTTGAAATGTGAAGGTCTTGAAATAATCGTGACCATCTTGCAACAAGAAAAAATTGTACAAACTGAAAATGAATGACTTTTCTTGAACATGTCAGAGAATAGAGATCAGAAAACAAACACCTACATTGAAATCTTGGGAAACAGGCAAATATGAAGAACCAGAGTTGGGGTCATTTTAGCTGGAGTAGGAGCTTCTAGAGCCATAAACTGGTAGGTACACCTAAACAGTAACATTGACACAGTCAGAGAGGCTGTTTGGAATCCAGTGAATGTAAGAATCTCCTTGAAGCCACAGACTAAGGGAAGGTTTCACTTTGTGGATTCTGCTTCCAGAAACCTTACAAGATTCTCACCAGGATGAGCCAAAAGGAAAATCACCTCAGGTCTCTGGCAAGGGAGGCGAAAATAAACCATTTGAAATATGACCAGAGCATTCTTCATAATAAAGGCCAGCTTTCCGGGCAAAAAGATTTTTACAGAGACTTATCTCATCTGAGGGAGGAGGCAATGGCACCCCACTCCAGTACTCTTGCCTGGAAAATCCCATGGATGGAGGAGCCTGGTATGCTGCAGTTCATGGGGTCGCTAAGTCGGACTGACTGAGCAACTTCACTTTCACCTTTTGCTTTCCTGCACTGGAGAAGGAAATGGCAGCCCACTCCAATGTTCTTGCCTGGAGAGTCCCAGGGACGGGGGGTGGGGGGGAGGGCGGGCTGGTGGACTGCCGTCTATGGGGTCCCACAGAGTCAGACACGACTGAAGTGACTTAGCAATAGCAATCTCATCTGAGGGAAAGCACATTTCCCTGACTTTCTGTTCCTCCTAAGATGTGAAAACAAATAAAAAAGTAAAAGAAACTCTTGTTAAATTAACAAACCAAGAACACAGATCAACTGAAACACTGAAATTTAAGCATAAGATTATAGAATTCTTTCCCACCCCACTTCATAACAAGACATTAACAAGATTAAAATATAATAACAATAGATTACAATGGAAAGAGCTTCAAGTCTCAACCTGTATTTAAGGCATCCTTAAGAAAACCAAAAGACAACAAGGGAGACAAAAAGAAGGCCACTAGAGAAAAATGAAGCCCCGGGCACCTACCGCTGTAGCAAACATTAAACATTCAGCCCAACAGTCAGTTGAATTAACACAAACCTCACACTAAAGGCCTACTTACCTTAGCTTTTGTTACCTGCTATGCTACGTGCACTTTCCAAAAAGAATATTGCAAATCATGCTAAAAAAAGCAAGAAGAAAATGAAGACCCAATGTAGACATCAGTACTTGACTCAGATATGATTCAGATTTTGCAAAGTAGAAAAACATGCAAGATAAGATGGAAATTGTAAACAGAGGGATGGACACTCTAAGAAAGAATCAAAGAAAATCTTGGAACAAAAAAAAAGTAATAGAAATGATAAATACCTTTGACAGACTTATCAGTAGACTGGACAAGGCTGAGGAAAGAATTAGTGAACTAGAAAATATGTTAATAATGTTTTCCAGAATTAAAATGCAAAAAAAAAAAAAAAAGGAATGATATTTAAAAAAATCAGAATATCCAAAAGTAGTGGGACATATCAAAAGAGTAATTCACGTGTAATTTGAGCACCAAATGAGAAAAAAGATAACAGATATATTTGAAGTTATAATGGCTGAACACTTAAATTATTAACAGAAACCTAACCAGAGACCTAAGAAGCTCAGAGAACACCAAACGATGGTATAGATACCACATATCTACACCTAGGCCTATCTTAGGTAAACTATAAACAACCAGAGACAAAGAGAAAATCTTGAAAAAAGCCAGAAGAGTGAAAAAGCACATTACTTGTAAAGGAGAAAACATAAGAATTAAAGCAGACTTGCCAGAAATCATGCAATCAAGAAAAGAGTGGAATGAAATTTTAAGGTGTTGAAAGAAAATTTAAAAAATATTCAATTTTGCATAATTGAAATGCATTCAGTTCCACATAAAGAGATGAATAGGCAGGATACAGAGGATTTTTAGGGCAGTTAAACTACTCTGCATGATAATATAACAGTGGATACATGTCACTGTATGTTTCTCAAAATCCATAGAATGTACACCACCAAGTGAAAAGTGAAAGTGTTAGTCACTAGTTGAGTCCAATTCTTTGTGACCCCATGGACTGTAGCCCACCAGGTTCCTCTGTCCATGGAATTCTGCAGGCAAGTACACTGGAGTGGGTAGCCATTCTTTTCTCCAGGGCATCTTTCTGATCCAGGAATCAAACCCAGGTCTCCTGCATTGCAGGCAGATTCACTATCATCTGAGCCACCATAGAAGCCCCACAACACCGAGCATGAACCACGGTGTAAACTATGGACTTTGGGTGATAAAAGCATGTCAATGTAAATTCATGGATTGTAACAAAGGTACCACTCTGGTAAGGGATGTTGTTAGTGAGAGAGGCATTGTGTATATGTGGAAGAGCATATCTGGTAACTCTATGCTTACCCAGTTTTGCTGAAAACCTAATATTTCTCTAAAAATAAAATCTATTTTATAATATTAAAACAAAATTATCATGCCCAGATGGTCCCAGTTATGGCTGATGTAAAATTTATGTAAGATTTTTTAAAATAAAGAATGCATTACAGATAGATATTAAAAATATAAAGTTACATGAGTTAAGAAAAAATTGCAGTACACAATTTGAAACTGTAATCAACATAATAAAAAAGTTGAGAATCCTACTGCATTGTTTTAACTAGCTAGTGATATGACTGTTTTGAGCAGATTAAGGAACAAAAATCAGATACTGTACAATATGAGAGAACTTTATCTCCTGATAGGACAGAGCTGTTAATTAACTAATATTTAACTCTGAAAAATAAAATATGATATGGAGACATAAAATGTTAAAAAATAGTTAATTCTACATTGTAGATTGTAAATAGCTATGGTAAAAGAGTTGTTTTTATCATAAGCACTTATATTTGTATTTACAGTTATATATAACACGTTACTCTAGTGAAGTTATATGTAATACACATATATATTATGATACAAAATTTAAAAATACATGCCAATATCATGAGTTTAGAAGATATGATATTGTAAGTTTGAATGCAAAGATTAAAAATTCTGAGAGTTTTTATTTTATTTTTTTCAATTCCTTTCCAATTCACATAATTTCTGTCATCATAACAAATAACAGTCCACAATAAATATTTTTGGTAATCTTCTAGAGAGACAGAAGGGAAAAGCTTTTGGAGTTTCTTATTGGACAGGTCCCATCTGGTGCTCTTATCATTTGTATGGACTGTGAACATTTTATGAGTTACAGCATCTGTCAATTAGCACTGTAAAATCCACAGATGGATTCTGGATTTTTATAGCACATTGCTGCCAAGGATATACTTTACATTTACACATGCCATCTTCACCAGCCAACAGTCTCCATCAAAATAAGAACTATTACCTAAATCATATATGTAACTGAAAGTGAAGGATTTCAGTGCTAACTTTGTAAGCAAAAGGATGCACAGTGCCCTGAGTTAAAGGTAAAGGTAAGGTAAATGCCAGTGGATGGCCAAAAAGAAATGTTAGAGGTTTCACACATTATAAATAGGGGATCATATAAACTTATCATCTAAACTGAGACACTTTTAAGAGAGAAACAGAATGCCATTAATTATTTAGCCAAGATAGCAGGCCTAAATGGACTCTGATGTGCTCAGTCACTCAGTCATGTGCAACTCTTTGTGACCCCATGGACTGTACCCTACCAGGCTCCTTTGTCCATGGAATTCTACAGGCAAGAATACTAGAGTGGGTTTTTATGCCCTCCTCCAAGGGATCTTCCCAACCCAGGGACTGAAACTGGGTCTCTTACATTGCAGGCAGATCCTTTCCCATCTAAGCCACCCGGGAAGCCCCATTAAGAAGCAAAGTACATATCAAATATTGGGGTCTCCTTAGTTATCCATGTCTTAAAGACATTTAGGATTATTAAGACTTATGCTTGCACTGAGCATTTATTGTTTGCTTGTTTGGCATCCATGTGCTTTACTTCCATTTATAGCTCTACATTTTGTGTGTTCAGTGAGTTCTCCTATATTTTAGTTCATATAGTCTGGTGGAGCTTTACTCCAAATTTGTATAGGCCAAAGTTGTTTGAAATAGAAAAATTATGTACTAGCATAATTTCAGTTACAGTGTTTTGTTTGATTGTTTATTGATATCTTAATGGAGAAATTAGCTCATTAATGTTTAGCTCATAAACACATGAATGAATAAGAAAAGGAAAGGTTAAGTAAGGAAGTATAAAGACAGCTAACCCAATCTCTTCCATAATCCTCTTATCTTTATCCATCAGAGGACAGAATGAAAACCACATTCACAGAAAACTAACAAAATTGATGACATGGACCACAGACTTGTCTAGCTCAATGAAACAATGAGCCATGCCGTGTAGGGCCACCCAGATTGGATGGGTCATGGCGGAGAGTTGTGACAAAACATGGTCCACTGGAGAAGGGAATGGCAAACCACTTCAGTATTCTTGCCTTGAGAATCCCGTGAACAGTATGAAAAGGCAAAAAGATAGGAAACTGAAACATGAACTCCCCAGGTCAGTAGGTGCACAATATGCTACTGGAGAAAAGTAGAGAAATAACCCAAGAAAGAATAAAGAGATGGAGCCAAAGCAAAAACAACACCCAGTTGTGGATGTGACTGGTGATGGAAGTTAAGTCTGATACTGTAAGGAGCAATATTGCATAGGAACCTGGAATGTTAGGTCCATGAATCAAGGCAAATTGGAAGTGGTCAAACAGGAGATGGCAAGAGTGAACATCGACATTTTAGGAATCAGCGAACTAAAATGGACTGGAATGGGTGAATCTAACTCAGGTGACCATTATATCTACTACTGTGGGCAAGAATCCTTTAGAAGAAATGAAGTAGCCATCATGGTTAACAAAAGAGTCCAGTACTTGGATGCAATCTCAAAAACAGAATGATCTCTGTTTGTTTCCAAGGCAAACTATTCAATATCACAGTAATCCAAGTCTATGGCCTGACCAGAAATGCTGAAGAAGCATGGTTGTTCTATGAAGACCTACAAAATCTTCTAGAACTAACACCAAGAAAAATGTCCTCTTCATTATAGGGTACTGGAATGCAAAAGTAGGAAGTCAAGAGATACCTGGAGTAACGGGCAAATTTGGCTTTGGCATACAAAATTAAGCAGGTCAAAGGTTAATAGAGCTTTGACAAGAGAACAGCACTGGTCATAGCAAACACCCCTCCCAATAACACAAAAGAAGACTCTACACATGGACATCACCGGATGATCAATACCAAAATCAGATTGATTATATTCTTTGCAGCCAAAGATGGAGAAGCTCTATACAGTCAGCAAAAACAAGACCGGGAGCTGACTGTAGCTCAGATAATGAATTCCTTATTTGTCAAATTCAGAGTTAAATTGAAAAAAATAGAGAAAATGACTAAACCATTCATGTATGACCTACATCAAATCCCTTATGATTATACAGTAGAAATGACAAACAGATTGAAGGGATTAGATCTGATAGACACAGTGCCTGAAGAACTATGGATGGAGGTTCATGATATTGTACAGAAGGCAGAGATCAAGACCATCCCCAAGAAAAAGAAAAGCAAAAAGGCAAAATGGTTGTCTGAGGAGCCCTTACAAATAGCTGAGAAAAGAAGAGAAGTGAAAGGCAAATGAGAAAAAGAAAGATATACCCATTTGAATGCAGAGTTCCAGTGAATAGCAGGACAGGTAAGAAAGCCTTCCTCAGCGATTAATGCAAAGAAATAGAGTAAAACAATAGAATGGGAAAGACTAGAGATCTCTTCAAGAAAAATAGAGACACAATATTCACCTAGAACCAGACATGCTGGAATGCGAAGTCAAGTGGGCCTTAGTAAGCATCACTATGAACAAGGTTAGTGGAGCGTTTGGAATTCCAGTTGAACTATTTCAAATCCTAAAAGATGATGCTGTGAAAGTGCTGACCTCAATAAGCTAGCATCTGGAAAACTCAGCAGTGGCCACAGGACTGAAAAAGTCAGTTCATTCCAATCCCAAAGAAAGACAATGCCAAAGAATGTTCAAACTACTGCACAATTGCACTCTTCAAACACATATGAGCAAAGTAATGCTCAAAATTCTCCAAGCCATGCTTCAACAGTACATGAACCATGAACTTCTAGATGTTCAAGCTGGACTTAGAAAAGTCAGAAAAACAAGAGACCAACATCCGTTGGATCATCAAAAAAGCAAGAGAGTTCCAGAAAAACATCTATTTCTGCTTTATTGACTATGTCAAAGCCTTTGACTGCATGGATCACAACAAACTGTGGAAAATTCTTAAAGAGATGAGCATACCAGACCACCTGACTTGCCTCCTGAGAAATCTGTATGCAGGTCAGGAAGCAACAGTTAGAACTGGACATGGAACAACAGACTGGTTCCAAACTGAGAAAGGAGTACTTCAAGGCTGTATATTGTCACCCTGCTTATTTAACTTACATGCCAAGTACATCTTGTGAAATGCAAGGCTAGATGAAGCACAAGCTGGAATCAAGATTTCCAGGAGAAATATCAAGATGACATGACCCTTATGGCAGAAAGTGAAGAACTAAAGAGACTTTTGATGAAAGTAAAAGAGGGAAGTGAAACAGTTGGCTTAAAACTCAACATTCAGAAAACTAAGATCATGGCATCTGGTCCCGTCACTTCATGACAAATAGATGGGGAAGCAATGGAAACAGTGAGAGACGTTATTTTGGGGAGCTCCAAAATGACTGCAGATGGTGACTGCAGCCATGAAATTAAAAGATGCTTGCTCCTTGGAAGAAAAGTTATGACCAACCTAGACAGCATATTATAAAGCAGAGACATTACTTTACCAACAAAGGTCCATCTAGCCAAAGCTCTGGCTTTTACAGTAGTCATGTATGGATGTGAGAATTGGACTATAAAGAAAGCTGAGTGCCAAAGAATTGATGCCTTTGAATTGTGGTGTTGGAGAAGACTCTTGAGAGTCCCTTGGACTGCAAGGAGATCCAACCAGTCCATCCTAAAGGAGATCAGTCCTGAATATTCACTAGGAGGACTGATACTGAAACTGAAAGTCCAATACTTTGGCCACCTGATGTGAAGAACTGACTCACTGGAAAAGACCCTGTGCTAGGAAAGATTGAAGATGGGAGGAGAGGGGATAACAGAGGTTTAGATAGTTGGATGGCATCACCAACACAGTGGACATGAGTTTGAGTAGGCTCCGGGAGTTGGTGATGGGACAGGGAGGCCTGGCGTGCTACAGTCCATGGGGTTGAAATGAGTCAGACACAGTGGAGTGGCTGAACTGACTAACTGAATGAACTGAATCTCGTACTCTTTTATTCTGCACTTCTCTGAGAGCTCAGTTATAAGATTCCTTAAAAAACTGGAAATAGAACTGCCATATGACCAACAATCCCACTGCCTGGCCTACACATTGAGGAAACCATAATTTAAAGAGACACATGTACCCCAGTGTTCATCGCAGCACTGTTAACAATAGCCAGGACATGGAAGTAACCTAGATGTCCATTGGCAGATGATTGGATAAGAAAGCTGTGGTACATATACACAATGGAATATTATTCAGCTATTAAAAAGAATGCATTTGAATCAGTTCTATTGAGGCAGATGAAACTGGAGCCTATTATACAGAGTGAAGTAAGTCAGAAAGAAAAACACCAATACAGTATATTAATGCATATATATGGAATTTAGAAAGATGGTAACGATGACCCTATATGCAAGACAGCAAAAGAGACACATAAAGAACAGACTGTTGGACTCTGTGGAAGAAGGCAAGGGTGGGATGATTTGAGAGAATAGCATTGAAACATGTATATTATCATATATGAAATAGATCGCCAGTCCAGGTTTGATGCATGAGGCAGGGTACTCAGGGCTGGTGCACTGAGATGACCCTGAGGGATGGGATGGGGAGGTGCATGGGAGGGAGGGTCAGGATGGGTGACACATATACACACATGGCTGATTCATGTGAATGTATGGCAAAACCACAATATTGTGAAGTAATTAGTCTCCAATTAAAAAAAAAAAAAAAAGAGCAGACAGAAGAGATGAAGGAAAAAAATAAAAGAATCTACCTGTAATGCAGGAGACACATTTGCATGGAAGCTCCAGGGTTTGGAAGATCCCCTGGAGAAGGAAATGGCAACCCACTCCAGTATCCTTGCCTGGGAAGTCAAGAATATGGACTGAGGAGTCTGGTGGGCTACATGCATGGGTTTGCAAAAGAGTTGGACATGACAATGACTAAACAAGAAACAAATGCAAAAACTTTTATACTATAAAGATTCTTTCATTGGTAATGATTGGCTATCTCTTCATTTGCAGTTTACTATTCTGATGATATGGAACATGTCTCTTGTTTTCTTCAACTGAAGTCATTCTCTGGTTTTCTTCCACTGAGGTATTAAGAACTTGACTTCTGTTATTTATGCTTATAATTCTCATTTAGACTAGAAACAGAAATTAGCATCCAGCTTATACTTATGTGTTGGGTTTAACTCTCTTGTGGTACTTTTTCTTATTCCTGATATTCAACATGATATTCTAAATTAGACTTCTTGTTATAAATAATTAAAAAAAAAACATGGATCAGTTTAAAATACATAGCATTTTATGAATAAAAATTAATAAATTACCTATTTACTACTGGGAAGAAATTTCAAGATCATGTTAGTCAAAAAGAGACCTGAAATATAGCCTAAAACTCTTGTTTCACCATCCTCAACTTCCACTACTTAGCACAGCATGTGTTAATATTTTCTAAAAGTTTTACTGTACTATTTTTGTGTAGTTAATATTATTTTCTAATTTACGAGCTTCACACTACTTCTCTTCAACAAAATGTCATATATACATATATAAAATAGGCACTTGTAATTCTGTTACAGAATTAACTCTTAAAGATAGCTGCCATAAAGAATTATGGACTAAATCAGGCATACTAAAAATACCATTTTTATTTTGAGGTTAGGTATACACATGTCAAAACAACGAGATGAACATGTGAAGTACTCAGTCAATCAACCAGTTATGTTGTCTACACGATGCCAGAAAGCTAGCTTGATTGATATTTGTCCCCAACCAGGTAAATTGACTCAATACAGCCAGTGATGTTATGTTATACAGAGCAAAGTTGATCATGTCATACAGCTTGTTAACAATCTGTCCATAACTTACAGGATAAAACCCCAAATCCTTAGCTTGACAGAAAAGATCTTTCAAGATCTGTTCATGATTTGCTCTTCTGACTCTTCTAACCTTCTTTCCACTTTACCTTAACCACTGTGCTATTGATGATTATATTTAGTACCTTCCCCCTGACATTCCAGACATGCTCACAATACTTTTCTGTGGGCTTTTCCTATGCTAGCATGCTCTACCATTACCTGCTGTGCCCACTAGCTTGATTTTTCACCTGGATATTCCTTATCACTCTTTAAACTATAGTCAAAAGGTCACATTATCAGTTATGCCTTACCTTGCTGCTGTTGCTGCTAAGTCGCTTCAGTCGTGTCCGACTCTGTGCAACCCCATAGACGGCAGCCCACCAGGCCGTCCCTGGGATTCTCCAGGCAAGAACACTGGAGTGGGTTGCCGTTTCCTTCTCCAATGCATGAAAGTGAAAAGTGAAAGTGAAGTTGCTCAGTCGTGTCTGATTCTTAGTGACCCCATGGACTGCAGCCCACCAGGCTCCTCTGTCCATGGGATTTTCCAGGCAAGAGTACTGGAGTGGGGTGCCATTGCCTTCTCTGATGCCTTCCCTTGAACCTGCTCAATTCCATTTGCTCCCCAAAATTTTTATTTGAGGCAAAGGAAACACATGATTAGAGTTATCTGGATGACTATGTAAATGAACACATTAATTAGTTGGTCAGTTATTTATGTAGTAGTATCTGAGTCAACATTCCTAAGGTTAATTATGTATCCTTGGCCCCCTTCCATTTCAGTTCATTTGAAAATGTGATATATACTTTCAGTTATGTGAAAAAATTTGTGATCAAAGTGGTAGACTCTTTATGTAAGCTCATTGGTGTTATAAAACAGTAATCTAGAAAAACCTGGCTTGTTACTGTGTTTATTATTGCTGTTAATGGGTATTTTTACTTAAATATTCATAAACTTTAATATACATTTAGTAATGATACTTAAAAAAAATTGTTTCATCATTTTCAACTTTCTTCCACAATGACTCTGGTACATAAATTACGTACAGAATTCCAGATATAGTTCAGTGTATCATGTTGAAATTTGGGGGGAGTAAAGAACAAATGAATTTTATCTCTTTTCCCACCTTTATTTCAGAATTAGCTTTCTTTCACTTTTATCTGAAGCACCACATTCTCCCAGTTTCCTCCTGTCTCGCTGCTCCTCTCAATCTCCTTTGAGACTTTTCTCACTGCGCATACATTTTAACACATTTATAGCCAAGGGCTTAGAGTCCTTGGGTCTCTGTGTTCCACACTCACTCTGTTAAATCACATTCTGTCTGATGACCTAATAAATCAAATGTTATGTACACTGATAATTTCAAATTTATCTCTTCTGCCCGTATCTCTCCCTAAACCTCCAGATCTACTGCATATACCACATCACTGTTCATATGAACAGTAGATATTTTAAACTCAATTTATTCAAAACTGAATGTCTAATTATCTCCCCTCCCTAATACCTTTGTTTTTCCACCTTAAACAATGGCCATTTCAATCTTCTAATTGCTCAGGAAAAGTAAGTACGTAAATAAGTAATTTTGTTAATCAAAAGATAGATGATAGATAAGTAAAGTTAGACAGACAGGCAGAGTTGGAAACATCCTTAAAACATCTTTCTTATATTCCATATGCAGGCATATATCACAGATATTGTGGGTCTGGTTCTAAACCACTGCAATAAAGTAAATATAATAAAACAAGTAATGATTTTTTGGGTTCCCAGTGTATATATAATTTATGTTTACACTATGCTATAGACTTTAAGTGTGCATTAGCAGTATGTCTAAGAACACAATATAATAATACATCAGTTCAGTTCAGTTGCTTAGTTGTGTCCGATTCTTTGCAACCCCGTGGACTGTAGCATGCCAGGCTTCCCTGTCTATCACCAACTCCCAGAGCCTACTCAAACTCATGTCTATTGTGTTGGTGATGCCATCCAACTATCTCAACCTCTGTCATCCCCTTCTCTTCCCGCCTTCAATCTTTCCCAGCACAGGGTCTTTTCCAGTGAATCAATTCTTCACACAGGTGGCCAAAGTATTGGAGTTTCCAGCATCAGTCCTTCCAATGAATGTTCAGGACTGACTGCCTTTAGGATGGACTGGTTGGATTTTCTTGCAGTCCAAGGGACTCTCAAGAGTCTTCTCCAACACCACAGTTCAAAAGCATCAGTTCTTTGGTGCTCAGCTTTCTTTATAGTCCAATTCTCACATCTACACATGACTACTGGAAAAGCCAGAGCTTTGACTGGATGGATCTCTGTTGGCAAAGTAATGTCTTTGCTTTTTAATATGCTGTCTAGGTTGGTCACAGCTTTTCTTCCAAGGAACAAGCATCATTTAATTTCATGGCTGCAGTCACCATCTGCAGTGATTTTGGAGCCCAAGAAAAGAAAATCTGCCACTGTTTCCATTGTTTTCCTATCTATTTGCCACAAAGTGATAGGACTGGTTGCCATGATCTTCTTTTTCTGAATGTTGAGTCTTAAGACATCTTCACTCTCCTCTTTCACCATCATCAAGAGTCTCTCTAGTTCCTCTTCACTTTCTGCCATGAGAATGGTATCATCTGCATATCTGAGGTTGTTGATATTTCTCCCGGAAATCTTGATTCCAGCTTTTGATTTATCCAGCCCTGCATTTCACATGATGTACTTTTCACATAAGCTAAATAAGCAGGGTGACAGTATACAGCCTTGTTGTATTCCTTTCCCAATTTTGAGCAAGTCTGTTGTTCCACGTCTTGTTCTAACTATTGCTACTTGACCTGCATACTGGTTTCTCAGGAGGCAAGTAAGGGGGTCTGGTATGCCCATATTTTTAAGAAGTTTCCACAGTTTCTTGTGACCCACACAGTGAAAGGCTTTAGCCATGCCTTCTATAGACGCAGCCCCTTTGGCCTGATGTGCATCTTCCTCTCCATGTCTTATTTTCCTTGCTTGCTTCCTTCACTTCCTAATATCTTCTATAATTCACTTATTTAGTTTGTCATCTATCACACTTAAGTAGAATATAAGCCCCATAAATGAAGTCATTTTTGTCTATTTTGCTAAAAATAAAGTCATATTTGTTGAATGAATATCAGTGATTTTCTTGCAAAAGTTGAACTATGAAATGTGACTGTAATCTTTTATTGAGTACACTTCAACTCCAAACCCCAGTATTTGAGCATCAACCAAAACTGTAAGTGCCCTCTTTATTATAGAGTAATAATAAACTTTTCACATGTGAATATATCAGAACTTACACCTTTAATAGGTGGCTTCACAGCCTAAGAAAAAGGTAGGCACATGCTCAGTTCCTTCTCCTAAACATAATAATCAAACACCATTTTTCCTCCTATTAGAGAATCTAGAAGAGCTCCTACCATATTTTTAAATATATATATATATATATATATATTTATAGAATTTCAAGCAATGAGAAATCTATATTGCACTCTATCAGATATGATCATAAAAAAACTCAAGGGAATAAAAGCTTAAGGGCATTTGCCGTCTTTCGATTACTTCATACATAGAAAGGACTTAATGTTTTCAGAAAAGTGTGTGCATGTGGTCATGGAAATTTGACAGCATATTTGTATGTTAGCTATTCATTCCTTGTATATGTGATTCCCACATAGACATTGTTACTTCTTAGAAGGGATGCTATTTATTTTTTTTGTACAGAAATTTCATACTTGTTGCAAATTATTTTTTATCCCTGCTCCTAACTACCAAATTATAGCGATCATTTTTGTTTCTAGTACTGTCTGTCTCAAATGTTTCTATGCCTTTTCAAAACCTTCTAAGTTGGTAGTTGAATACTGTTTCTTAAAATAATTTTTAACACTATTGTATCAAAATAAAGTGTCTATTTAAGTAAGTCAAAGATGACAGTATGCCTCATCAGCTGTTACTACCACAAATATGTGATTTTACTCCTTTGAGGTTGATTTGAGTTAATCAGCCTAGTATTTTGTGGTTTAGGCAAGTGTTTATGACTACACACATTCATCTCAGGGTTTCATGGAATTTAACTTACAGCACAAGCTATTGAAAAAGAACTGCAATAATCAGAATCCATAGTACCTTATAATTAATATTTTGAACACTGTTTAGTAGAAAATAATTGGGGGGTTTCTCTAATGTTTGATAGTCAAAATCAGCATCCAATATAATAGGTTATTTCAATGAAAGTATATGCCTAAAGCACATGCTTATTTCATTAACAAATAAAATGGACTGGTCCAAGATTTTATAGCCAGGATAAATATTAGGGAGGAAGATTAAAAAGGTAATTAAAAATAGCACCAGTTAATCATTTGGAACAAAATGCTAATGGAACTTTCTGGGGAAGTATTAGAAATTTAGTATTCATATTCAGCTAGGCCAGAACAGTGATTAAAGGTAGTATTGTTTTTCAGATCTAAGGGCTTTTTAATAGCAGTGCAGACCTTATTGGATTTGCTTGCAATTATTCATGAAGAAAAAATTTTAAACAAAGTGCTTAATAAATCACTAATACACAAAATATGTTACTATTAATGATATGCTACACTATATTAAGAAAAAACTGAACATTTTTGTATTAATTTCAATTTTTTTAAATCAGAGTTTAAGGGTAGCTCAGCTGGTAAAGAATCTGCCTGCAATGTGGGAGACTTGGGTTCAATCCCTGGCTTGGGAAGATCCCCTGTGGAAGGGAAAGGCCACCCACTCCAGTATTCTGGCCTGGAGAATTCCATGGACAGAGGAGCCTGGCAGGCTACAGTTCATGGAGTCACAGAACTGGACATGACTGAGTGACTTTCAATCTCATTTTCAATAGCTAACAGAGCTCTGATTTTAAAAATTTAAAAAGTAGAAATCAAATTTCAATGGAATAAAACTCAAAAGTTTAAGTACTTTGAAGTAACACAGCATTGTCCATTGTCTATTCTCTTGGTTATTAAGAATTTGTTCAGAAAGTAAAATATTTTAGATAGAGTAAAATAAGCAAGACTTGATAAATCATTCTATAAAGTGTGCTCCTGAGTTATTATTGGGTGACTACACACATGAAAATATATTCATTTTACTTTTTTCTTGCTAATATTTCCTGGGATTGACATTAAAAATCTGTATTATGATTTAAGATAACCAAAGGAGATATTGGTAAATAATAAACATAATTCTTTTGGCCAAAGTATGGTAACACGGTCTAGATTTATCCTCCTGTCTGAAAACAAACAAACAAACAAAATATACCAATCAAGACTTGGAAAATACTTTCTGTTTTCAACTTTGTGAGACATGAAGTTTCTCTTAAAACTATTCATCTCTGCTATTTTATCTCAAAATTTGTCATAATAATATGAAAATGAATATTCAAATGAACGATCATTGGCAAATTTGCTTGCTGACCCATGGGATATATAAAACAATGATTTTTTTAAATATTAAACATCAAGCAACAAAAGACAGTCATTCTTGAGATATGGGAAACAAAAGTGGCAAAATGATTTATCAGCTAAATGCCTTTTCTTGATCATAGTGTTGTGGAGGAGAATTCAGGTTGGGACACAGTAAGCACTTCAATTAAGAATCCAGAGTGAATTGTCCAGGAAGACCTAGGCAGCTAGAATCTAGAGGAAAGAACACTGGAGAGAAGAGCTAGACAGATGAATCCTGGAATACTGCAGACTATCCTGCTCAAGTAATTCAGAGTGCTTGTTGCCCATGCATGAGAGAAATCTACTTGACGTCAAAGGGTGTAGGAGGGATACCATTTCTAAAAAATGGAAGGAACAGTACCCAGAGTTCACTTAAAACCAGGAATAATTCCTATTCCTTCAAGTCAGAAAGGCAAATCTCATAGTTCATAAAATATTAGAGCCCTCAAAAGAATCCTTGCCTTTGTAGTGGGAAGTAATTAGCTCTAGAATAAATGCTGCTCTTGTCCTATTTAACAAAAAAAGGGCTAAAAACAATACCCAAAAGGGCAAACTGTCCCTAGCAACTTAGCTTCAATCCAGATTAAAGCTCAAAAATATGTCTGAAAAAGTGAAGTTGTTAGTCACTCAGCCATGTTTGACTCTTTGCAACCTCATGGACTGTAACCCACCAAGCTCCACTGTCCATGGAATTCTCCAGGCAAGAAAACTGGAGTGGTTAGCCTTCCTTCTCCAGGGGATCTTCCCAACCCAGGGATTAAATCTGGGTCTCCTGCATTGTAGGCAGATTCTTTTATGTCTGAGCCACCAGGGAAGCCCCCAGAATATGTATAGGCATACAAATACATCCAGAATCCAAAAGGTAAAATTCATAATATCTGGCATTCTTTCAAATTTGATTCAGTATACAAAGAAACAGAAATATATGGACCATAATTAGCATAACTTGTGTGTTCTAACTTGCTTCACTCATGTCCAACTCTTTGTGAGTCCATGAACTGTAGCCCGCTAGGCTCCTCTGTCCATGGAATTTTCCAGGCAAGAATTCTGGGATGGATTGCCATTTCCTACTGTAGGTGATCTTCCTGATCCAGTGATCGAACCCATGTCTCTTGGGTCTCCTGTATCACCAGACGGGTTCTTTACCACTAGCACTACCTGGGAAGCCCAAGCATAACATAAAGTAGCTAAACAAAGCCCCAAATGTCACAAACACTGTAATTAATAGGCAAGAACACTTAAAAATACTGTTATTATATTTCATGTCCTCAGAAAGGCAGAGAAAATATTGAACATGTTAAGTAAAGAAAAGGAAGTTTTCAAAATGACTGAAATCAGACTTCTGGAAATGGTATTAAAAACAATGCTGCATGAAAATAATGACAGATTATTAGAAGAATCTAATAAGAATTAGAATTAGAATCTATAAGAATTATCAGAAGAAAATGTTAGAAAACTTGAAGATATAGCAACAGAAATCACTCAAGGCAAAACAGAAAGAGAACAAGATACACTTTTCAAAATAAACAATATCATTGATCAATGTGATAACTTCAAGTGTCTTAATATATGTGTAGCTGAAGTTCCTGAGGATGAGGGGAATTTTGAAAATATAATGGTCAAATAGTGGTCAAATTCTATGAAAACTATATAACCTGGGATCCAGGAAACTCGTGACTTCCAAGGTTAAAAATCATGAGGAAAACTTCAAGGCAAAGCATAATTTAAATGCACAAAATTAGTTGTAAAGAAAAAAAATCTTAAAAGCATCTAGATTTAAAAAGAATCATGTTAGGTACAGTAGAACCAAGATATGAATTGCTAATTAGAAACAATGCAAGTAATGAAGCAGTGAAGCAACATATTAAAATTTTTAAAGGTCTGCTTACAGTTGTATAGCCAATGAATATACTTTTCAAAAGAAAGGCAAAACTTCTTCTGACATATAAATGTTAAAACTAGTCATCATAAATAGATAAATAATAAAAGTAAAGTTAAAAAAAGTCCTTGTGGGGCAGAGCAGTGGGAGGGGCAAAAACTAACTCCTAACATACATACAAAATGAAAAGCATTGGAAATTATAACAACATGGATCTATATATAGGTTGTTTTTCTTATTAATCAATATTTAACTTTTTTTATATTAAAAATGATAGCATACTGTGGAATTTACAACATATTCAGTACCAAAATGTATAACAACAAAACAACAAAGGCCAGGAAGAAAAATGTAGCATTATATCATTTTCATACTTTCATACTATATTTATAAAGGTTATGTAACACTTGAAAGTTGAATGTAATAAGATAAAGACATATACTATAAACTGGAAAGTAACTTTTGGTGTAACAAACTATAATCACTAAAAACCAACAATGGATACATAATGGAATCATTTTTTTAAAAATTTAGTACAAAATAAGGCAGAAACAATAGGAGAACACAGAGGAAAATGCATAATAAATATTAATATGGTAGATTCAAACTTAAGCATGTCAATTACCCTATTAGTTACAAATCAAAACACTACACTTAAAGGTAAATTTTCAGATGGGATAAGAAGGAAAAACTCAACTACAGACTGCCAATGCAAAGTTCATTTTAAAGATAATGACAAGCAACCAACAAGGTGTTAATCTCAAAATATATGAGCAGCTCATGCAACTCTATGCCAAAAGAAACAAACAACCCAAACAAAAAAGGGACAGAAGATCTAAATAGTCATTTCTCCAAAGAAGACATGCATATGGCCAAAAAGGACATGAAAAGATGCTCAACATCACTAATTATTAGAGAAGTGAAAATCAAAACTACAATAAGGCCTCACCTCACACCAGTCAGAACGGCAATCATCAAAAAGTCTACAAACAACCAGTGCTGGAGAAGATGAGAAAAGGGAATCCCACTAGACTGCTGGTAAGAATGTAAACTGGGACAGCCACTATTGAAAACAGTGTAGGAATTCCTTAAAAAAAACTAAAAATAGAGCTACAATTTGATCCTACCATCCCACTTCTAGGCGTCTATCCAGAGGAAATCATAATCTGAAAGGGCACATGCACCCCAATGTTCATTGCAGCACTGTTTACAATAGCCAAGACATTGTAAGCAAACTAAATGTCTATCACCAGAGGAATGAATAAAGAAAATGCGGTACATATATACAATGGGACATTAATCAGCCTTTTAAAAGGATGAAATAATGCTACCATAGCAAAATGGATGGACCTAGAGTTTATCATACTAAATGAAGTCAGACAGAGAAGGACAAATATATGGTATTTCTTATATGTGGAATGTAAAAAAAAGGAACAAATGAACTTATTTGCAGAACAGAAACAGACTCACAGATGTAGAAAACAAATTTATGGTTACCAAGGGGGAAAGTTGGGGGGAGAAACAGAGACTAGGATTGACATATACACAGTACTGTATATAAAATATATAACTAATAAGAACCCACTGCAAAGCAGAGGAAACTATTCAGTACTCTGTAATGACATATATGGAAACAGAATGGGTATATGTATAACTGACTGACTTTGCTGTACAGTGGAAACTAGCACAACATTGTAAATCAACTATAGGCCAATAAAAATTAAAAAAAATAAGCTTAGAGATTAAAAAAATGGCAGAAAGAAACATGAAAGGATACAAAAAAGATACATCTTGAAAACACTTAAAGAAAGCTAGAACGGCTATTTGATATCAGACAAAGTAATATTAATTATTTAAAAATTATACAAGCTCATTATAAAATGCAAGAATTACAGAAAGCACAAATTAGAAAAAAAATTCGTACCCTTGATATTACTTCATTTCCCCAACTATTGTTAGGAAGATTGCATATGAAAATTGTGTTACTCTAAGCCAGTGGGTCTCAATCTTGCTTATACGTTCATTAGAATACCTAGAGAACTTTTAAGAATTCAAATTTTTCAAGTTACACCTAAAAATAATTAAAAGAATAAATGGTGAGGGGGAAACACCATAATCAGTATTATCTTTAATACTCTTCAGATGATTTCAGTGTACAGCCCATGTTAGAAAATACATCTGTAGGCAAAATCTGACTTCTGGGCTCCTCCTATGTGTTCAGTCCTTCAGTCGTGGCCAACTCTTTGTGACCCCCAAGGACTGTAGCCTGCCGGATTTCTCTGTTAATGGAATTTTCCAGGCAAGAATACTGGAGTGGGTGTTTAAATAAGGCACAGCTGAAAATGAAGTAGCAGAGTTAATACACCTGCAACAACTCTTGCATTTAGTCAGTATTACATATGAAAGCACAATAAATGCAAAGTAGAAGCAAAACTACTCAGAAAATTATGATGAAAAGTATTTCTTCAAATTATAGTGCTTAATTCTGGAAAAGAAACTGGTTGAGGGGGTATAAAAAAGGTTCAGGTAAATCTTATGTTAATAAGGTTTATTTAGGTAAGAATTCTCAATTATGTTACTACCCTTTCAGTTTATTTCCTTAAACTCTTAATAAGGGAAAAGGAATCTTTAAAAACTATCTGTAATATAAATTGACACAGAGACAGCAGCACAATTTTTCTACATATAAAATGTATTCTTTCAACTAAAGATAGAATTCAAACAAAGATATAAAGGCAGCAAACCCCGAATCATTAAGATAAAAGAGTAACTTTTCTGCACCTCTATTAAAAGAACAAAGTTCAAAGAATTGTCTTTCTAAGTACATGAAATCAGAGAAGGCAGTGACTGTTAATTATAAAATTACAGTCTGACAACTGGATGAAAATCAAGCAATACGTTTTAAATATTAAATTGCTCAGGGATTTATTAATATAGAGACTTTGGAATCTGGAAAAAAAAACCAAAAACTATCTCTAATGAAGAAAGCATATGCTTTATTGTCTCAAAGTTGTTCTTTAGAAAATAACAAATTATAACTTCAGGAAAAAAATATCAGATCACAGCTAGAATATTTTTCTTGGATAAACTGAGGACCTTATGAAAGGTATAATTATTACCATAAAGAGAAAAAGTTGTAATTATTACCAGAATTTCTCCTTCTGGACCAGAATAAAAAATGAGATTGCCAAACTGAATTGTTTCTAGGGGATATTGTGAATAAAAATGAGGATTCAAAGAATAAGAATGAGGATTGAATTGAAAGACTGAAAACAAAAATAACATTACTGACATTAATATTAACTTTCACAGTATTAACAAAAAGAAACCAATAATAGATGGTTTCTTAAGTATAATTTTATACAAATGTTTTTTAATTGTATTAAATAATGAAAAATTAATATTGATGAAGTTTATGCTACCAATGATGAATCAACCTTTAGGATCCCCAGTTTAAATTGGAATTAAAAATTGAATGTATAGAAATAGTCTTCACTTTTCTGCACATGAATTCAATTTCATATTAGTCCTCTGAGTATGGATAGGGAGAATCTAACTTTGCACCCTGAAAGGCCTCATAACTTTTTCCAATTTATTCAGTTCCTGTGGGTAAATGATCTTTCTTGAGATATTCCTACACTTTCTTTTTCCTTTCTCAGTTCCAATAAATTTTATATGAACCTCATGGTGTTATAGGTATTCGGTCTTATGTTCTGTCTTTCTAGTCTTCACTGGATTTAACTAAATTGTTTTATCCATTTGTTTTTTAAGTATCTGGGATATTTTTCAGTGCATGTACAAATCGGGTGCTGCTGGACAGGCCACACATGGAAATTCTCCTTTCCCATGTTTTATAGCCATAAGACCCCATTCTACTTGAGCTCCATCCTAGTTCTCACAGGCGAATTCAGTTTGTCATTCATAACAAAATAATAGTAATGACAGTATTAAATATCCTAATAAACTATGAGTAAAGAGCCACACTGATGCCGAAGTTGAAACTCCAGAATTTTGGTCATCTGATGTGAACAGCTGACTCACTGAGGTCAGATTGAGGGTGGGAAGAGAAGAGGGCGTCAGAGGATGAGACGGCTGGAGGGTATCACCAATGCAATGAACATGAACTTGGGCAAACTTCAGGAGATGGTGAGGGACAGAGGGACCTGGAGTGCTGCAGTCTACGGGCTCACAAAGACTCAGATCCGACTGGGTGACTGCACAACAATCAAGAACAACATACTTAACCTAACAGTGAGGTACTGAAAATTTATTGTGTGCTACTTGCTTGGAAATTATTAGAAGCAATATCTTTATGTTAGAAATAAATAAAAATAAGTATGTCCACTGACATTTTTTTCTAATTAAGCTAGTGCTGAATGTCTAACTTTGTACCATAAAAGAAGATAACAATACAAACTTTAAAACTGGAAATGAATAAAACTGCTAGGATTCCCATATAATACTGCTGTCTACACAGAAACCAAAAAGCTATCTTTAGAGATACTGGTAGAATTGAAAACTTTAAAAATTTGCTGAATATGAAAACTCTAACATATAACAATAAATCAAAATTTTAATGCTGGAAATAGAAAATTAAACCAAAAAATTTCAAAAGGTATTATGTACCATATTATCAGAAAAACAAAGTAACTAGGAAAAAATGTATAAGATTATGTTAAAATATTATCAAAAGGCCTCACTTGACGTGAAGAATTTTTATAAGTGAAAGTTTTGTTCTGTTTTCTTATTCATGTGACCAGAGACCAGGGACAAAGAGAAGATTCCCATTTCTAGTTCCCACAGAATTATGACTTATTAACCAATTCCCCAAATTATTCAAGTGCTATAACATATTTTTGAATAGCAATTTGTAAGTACCACATATTTTCAACTATACTGAGAAATATTTTAAATTCTCTTTGTAAATTATTGTAATATTTTTATTTATATATAATCACTATAAAATGATACTTGCTTTTCTAAGCTTTGCAAGTAATTATGCTTTGTATAATAGGCTTGGAAATGATGCATACATTTAGTAATCATAGCTAAATTTTATGATTATAAGTGACAGATGTCTGTGGCTTGCAATCATTTCAACTTGACATTTTCAATTATTATAGCTATAGTGATGAAAGAAGATTAAGGAACTCTTAGATGCCAAATCCCATTATTTCAACTTTATGTGTAGCTGTCAGGGCTTAATAATTCCAAAGAGACATAACTGTACTTCAGTAAAAATGCACATGGATGGTTCTCTTGGCAATTTGAAATGGAATATAACCTCTCAAAAATATATACGATAAAAAATGAGTATAAATCTATTTTTTAATCCTCAGTTCTCCTTGAAAATGATACTGTGAACTTGTGAACTTAAACTGAAGCAGTAATCAACAATAAGAACATATTGCTTAGTAATTTTTAACAACTTAATTACAAGCCCTAAGTTTCTTTAAAAATATATAATTCAGAGTATATAATCAAGGTTAGAGATGTTACTATTGTTTCTTGTTTATAAATATTACTATATTGTATAATATTTTTTCCTCTTATTTAACATTTCTCTCAGCAATTTGCAGCCCATCCCTTTTCAATTCATTTTTGAAAGGAGATGATTTATAAAGAGTATCGTATTTCATCCTTGAAACTTGCATAGAAACCTTTCCTACCATACACCTTTATTTTGAATTGCATCTCTTAAAAATTAAAAAAATAAATTTATCCTGCACCCACTTATATTTAAAATGTTATATTTTGTGTGGGAAGATAACTCTAAATTACAAATAAGTTTCTTCATTTTATCACTGAGCTGATTAAAACATTCACACATATAAATATATCATGAACATTGAATAAAAAAATGAGATGAGGTTAAGGTTGGAGAGGTAGTATTTGTTTTAATATTTGAAAAATTTAGCATCGTCTTCCAATTTCTCTTTGATACTATCCTCTGTTGTCCATCTAAATATTTTTCAGAAACCATGGTGTCTCACAAGCAGTCAATGATCAACTGAGCCCAAATTTCCTTCTTTCTTAACCTTCTTGCTACATTTTTAAAACATACTTTGAGATATAATAGATATATGACAAACTAATGTGATTAAAGTATAAAATCTGATTAATTTTTGACATTTGCATACACTGGTGAAATCGCCATCATAGTCATAATAGTAAGCATATCACATCACTCTCAAAACATGCCTTTGTAACTGTTTATAATACCAACTCTCCCAGCCCTCTGTTTTTCTCCCTCTCCTCTGTTGACCTCCTTTCTATTTCTATGCATTAGTTTGAATTTCCTAGAAATTTATGTAAGTGGAATTAAACACAATATACCATTTTAGCCCAAGATAGTTAAACTGATATGTATTAGGGATAAAAATACTAGAGATGGATGTTGCATTTGGATCATCAGGTAAGACTTAGTGGAGAAAGAGGTTTTTTGAATGAAGACCTAGAATGGTAAGGCAGTGAGCTATTAATATGTATGTATCTGTAGAAAGAACCTGTGTGGATAGAGTCTTAGCAAACTCATTAAGAATAAAGGAAGCCAATGAAGTGGAAACAAAGTAAATAATGTAGAGGATACCATGAGACAAAGTCAGAGATGTAATATACTATCTAAGTTTCCTAGGACTGCAATTACAAAGTACCACAAATTTGGTGGTTTAAACAACAGAATTTATTGTCTCATGGTTCTAGAGACTAGAGATCCAAGATCAAGCTGTCAACAGTGGTTCTTCTGAGAGCTATGAGGGAAGAATCTGCTGTCCTCCTCACCTAGCTTGTAGTCATTTGTTGGCAATGTTTGATATTTTCTGACTAGTAGAAGCATTGCCTCTATCTCTACTTTTATCCTCAAATGGTATTATTGTTCTGTGTGTGTGTGTGTTGTCTGTCTTTATCCAAATGTCTCCATTTTTATAAGGATACTAGTCATCCTGAAATAAAGGCTCACCCTACTCTAGTGTGATTTCATCCTAAGTTAACTAATTATATCTGCCATGTACCTATTTTCATATAAGGTCACATGCTGAGGTACTGAAAGTTAAGACATCAACTTATAAATTTTGTAAAATTATAATGCAAACTACAATAATAATTCAACTCATACAATGGTATACATATGTAGAAAAGAAATAATGCTTAAATTAAATTATTTCAGAAAAGACAGAAGGAATCTACAGATCTCTATTTTATGCTGCTGCTGCTAAGTCTCTTCAGTCGTGTTCGACTCTGTGCGACCCCATGGATGGCAGCCCACTAGGCTCCTCTGTCCCTGGGATTCTCCAGGCAAGAATACTGGAGTGGGTTGCCACTTCCTTCTCCAAGGCATGAAAGTGAAAAGTGAAAATGAAATCGCTCAGTCATGCCTGACTCTTAGCGACCCCATGGACTGCAGCCTACCAGGCTCCTCCGTCCATGGGATTTTCCAGGCAAGAGTACTGGAGTGGGTTGCCTTTGCCTTCTCCAATTTATTTTATGAGGACATCATAAACCTAATACCAGAATTAGACAAAAATAATACCAGGAAGCAAAATTATAGGCCATAACATCCCGAGAATACAGATAGAAAAAAATATATATAAATCAAATCAAAGAGAATTCTGCAGTATCTAGAAAGGATAATACATTATTAACAAGTTGAATTTTTCCAGAGATGTAAGTTTGATTTGACACTAACAAATAAATCATGATAACCAATCAAATCATTACAGAAAAGGGTAAAATATGAGTATTTATCATATTTATTCTCAATAAATCAAGTAAAACTTTTATAAAGTTTAGCAAATATTCATTTAAAAAGTCATTACAGTGCAGATTCACTGGAATTTCTTCATTCTAGTAAAGGGCACTACCAAGAGCTTAAAATACTTAATAGTGAGACAAAGAGATATACTTAACAGTGAGGCATTACCACTCTTTCACAAAGTTCAGAAATAAGGTTAGGAGGATTCCCCTGGTGATCCAATAGTTAAGACTCCATACTTCTAATGCAGGTGGCCCGGAAACTATTTTCCCACATGCCCACTGCCAAGAAAACAAAAAGAAAAGAAATACTGTGCCTTTGGTTTTAGTTACATAACTCTGTAAATATATCAAAAATCATGGAATTTTACAAGTAAAGCAAGTGAATTGTATGGTATATAAATTATAACTCAACAATTTTTAAAAATTATCACAATAAGATTAAAAAAAAAGAAATAAGACCAAGATGCACATTCTTATAAGTCTATTCATTAGTGTACTAGAAGTCCAGACAACTGCAATACAGCACACACGAAAAATAAAATACATAATAATCTAAAAGGAAGAGTAAAATTTGCATTTACTTGAAGACTTGTATGTGACAGTTTAGAACAATTTTGTTCATTAATATTCTCAATCTGTAACTATTTGAAAGTTCATTCAAAATGGAAATACTAGGCAAATTGTGGCATATTAATTTAAAGGAATACTATCAGTCAGTATATACAAACTATGTAATATGAATAGCATGGCTGATTTGTATACATTCTGGAAGGAAGAAACTGAACTTAAAGTAAAACATGGGTTTTGCTTAAATTTAATCAAATAAATCATTGTTAAACCATTAATTATTTTTAAAGATTTTGAAAAGCTACTAAGTGGCATGTTTTCTACATCTTTGCCTAACAGGCTTCAGTCTTCATCTTGATACTATTAAAAAAAACAAACAAATAATTTTAATGGCCTCAAAAAACTCTTATACATGACACATAGGTTAGCTTCCAAATTCTCTGTTAATTTGATTTGGTGTTAGGCAAGTGTTCTGTTCTTTCAAGTGATGTAGGATAATTTATTTAAAGGAAAGATGACTTCTGAAAAAAACTGTACCTGAAATTACCATGCTAAGTGAAGTAAATCAGAAATAAAAAGCAAATACCAGAAGACATTCCCTTGTAGCTCAGATGGTAAAAAGTCTGCCTGAGATGGTAAAAGAATCTGCTGACGAGACCCAGCTTCGATCCCTAGGTAGGAATATCCCTTGGAGAAGGAAATGACAACCCACTCCAGTATTCTTGCCTGGAAAATCCCATGAACAGAGGAGCCTGGTGAGCTACAGTCCATGGGGTCACAAAGAGTTGGATATGACTGAGCAACTAAAACTTACCACTTATATATGGAATGTAAAATATGACATAAATGAACTTATCCATGAAACAGAAACAGATTCACAGCATAGAGAACAGACTTGTGGTTGCCGAGGGGGAGGTGGGTGGTAAAGGATGGACTGGAAGTTTGGGGTTAGGGATGCAAACTGTTATATATAGGGTGGATAAACAATAAGGTCTGTATAACGCAGAGAACTATATTCAATATCCTGTAATCATAAAGGAAAAGAATATATGTGTGTGTATGTGTATAATTAAATCATGTTGTAAAGCAAAATAACATAACATTGTAAATCAACTATACTTCAATAAAATAAATTTTTAAAAAGACACATGCATTTTATTGAGAATTAAATAAATACCTTCTGAATGGAATAAGGAAGAAAATGAGGTGATATTATCACATGATTTTGTTCTGAGATTGAGAGCTCTCTATTTAAAAAAAAAAAACAAAACCTAAAAGAATAGAGACAAATGTCACACTAATCCAGACGTGGCTCCCTTGGTGGCTCAGTGGTAAAGAATCCACCCTCTGTGCAGGTTATGCAGCTTCAACGCAGGAGATGCAGTGTCAAGGATCTCACCACTTTTCTTTTCTTTCTCTCTCTCTCTCTCTCTGCTTCCTCTCACACGCACACTCACACATCATTAAAGGTTATCTTCCAGTTCTCTTCTGCCCACACATTTTTCTTTATGTTAGTCTAACAACTCTTTTCATTTTCACTTTGACAGGGAGAAAAAATTAGTAGCTTTCTATCTTTCACCTTGATAGTTACCTGACTTTTGGAAGTCTAACATTTGTTAAACCATGGCTTAGCTCTGATTATTTCATGCCTTCTGATAACTCTTAATTTCAGTTAAATTTGTAGACAGCAAGTTTTCTAGAGTCTCAGTAATCTGTTGATATAAATTGTTGAAAAATGTCCCTTGACTTGAGTATTCTGATGAGCCCAGTAGTTCATTATGAGTGTCAGTGTCTGGTGAAGATAAGCCTGGCAAGTCTGTTAGTCACAGACAGGTCTGCAGTGAAGGAGACAATGAGCTTCAGGTTTAAAATAGATCTTTCTGCTTAAAACAGATAGGGTTTCAAACACTCGTATTGGATTTTTTTTTACATCAGTTGGGATTTTAAAACTACATGGAAAAATTCAGAAATATAGTATTTTTTTAAATTTTATTTTTGTCCTTTCCTTCAGCAAAGCAAAACAAAACAAACCCTACTTATCACTCTGTGAAATGAAAAATTTTAGCTCAGGATCCTTCAAAAAATTCACTATTTGTTTTAAAAGCAGTCTATAGAAAGTTTTAAATTTGGGGTCAGAAGTTCAATATTCTAAAGTATTTATCAGTAAGCAATACTGAATTTTCTAAAATCTTATTTAAATACATCTTAAGCAACAGCATTTGTATAATTTGAAAGCAAATAAAAATATTTAAGTATTGCTGTTATGAACAAGCTATTGTTCTATTTTTATCTTTTATACTGTCATGAAAAATACATTGATGAGAATAAAATTTATCTTCTGTTACATTCTAATTACATTGCTAGAAAATTAATATATATTTGTTATAAAGTTAATAGTATTTTTGGATGATTAACCTAAGAGAATGTCATATAAAATGCATTTTCTTCGATTCAGATGACAAATGCCTGTCACCTATAGTAATTTACAAAATAATGATCTCAGAGAGTAAATTTTATTTCATGGATGATGAAATACTAAATTACTTTGCTCTTGAATTGGACATAGCTGATCAAAGCTATGGTTTTTCCAGTAGTCATGTATGGATGTGAGAGTTGGACTATAAAGAAATCTGAGCATTGAAGAATTGATGCTTTTAAACTATGGTTTGGAGAAGACTCTTGAGAGTCCCTTGGACTGCAAGGAGATCAGACCAGTCAATCCTAAAGGAAATCAGTCCTGAATATTCATTGGAAGTACTGATGCTGAAGCTAAAACTGCCACCTGATGCAAAGAACTGACTCATTGGAAAGGACCCTGATGCTGGAAAAGATTGAAGGTGGGAGGAGAAGGAGATGACAGAGGATGAGATGGTTGTTGGATGGCATCACCAACTCAATGGACATGAGTTTGTGCAAGATCTGGGAGTTGGTGATGGACAGAGAAGCCGGGTGTGCTGCAGTCCACGGAGTAGCAAAGAGTCAGACATGACTGAGCAACTGAATTGAACTGAACTGAACTGAGTTGGACATTCTATTTTAACCACACTTTCAAATATTTCTTTCTTTTCTAATCACATTTAAAGCCAAATTTCGCACATTTGAAATGCAGCTTTGTATATGATGGCAAACATGTTCAGGAAATTGGTTTAAAAAAGTATTTCATTCATATACTTTTTAACGCCATCAATCCAAGTTCTTTTCTTTTTTTTCCCCAATTGCTTCATGTTTGCAACGTGAACCTTTAATTCATTTTCTTAATCAAGACTATTTAAGTATACAAAATATTTTCTAACAGATCTTATTATATCCTAAAAGGCATACTGCAATATATAAAGCAAAATTCATTTCTGAGTTTCTTCCCTCATATTAATACATATATATGTAAATATGTATATTTTTGTTGGATTTAGTTTTGGCATTTTGTTGTTTCTTTCTTCTAAATTTTGGGTTGTTTAATATGGGCCAACAGAGTTTATTTTGGGATTAACATAGAAGGACCCAGTGTTGGACAGGATAAACATTTAACAGAGTCTTTAACATTTATAATCTTGTGAAAATGTAATGTCGAATAGTGAAATCAATTTTGGTTAGACTCTCAAGTGCTATTTAGCGGCATTCTGAAGTAGTTCAAAGAGTTTTCAGAGGGTCCTAATTTATAAGCAGGAAATAGCTTAAAAATAGAAAGTTTCTTAATGAAGAGGCCATTTATGTACCTCACTCACTTACCCTGAAGGAATTTCTATTGGGTACAATATTTCAAGTGATTTTTCTGCCCAATAATTTCCCAATGGTGAGAATACTGGCTCTGAAAATTGGAGTATAATTTGCATAGCAGGTCTTCTATCAGTTATGGTAGTTAAATTTATGAAGTACCTAGACTTTTTAAAAATACTTGCCTAGGCATTAGGTAAATATACAATAAGCTTCTCTTTCTAACATGTGATTAATCAGTGAATCTTCAAATAAAATTTAAAAGGCGTTCTCATTCTGAGCAGTTATAAAGTTCAGTCTCAGTTCAGTTGCTCAGTCATGTTCGACTCTTTGCGACCCCATGTCCTGCAGCAGGCCAAGCCTCCTTGTCCATCACCAACTCCTGGAGTTTGCTCAAATTCATGTCCATCCAGTCAGTGATGCCATCCAACCATCTTATCCTTTATTGTCCCCTTCTTTTTCCACCTTCAATCTTTCCCAGCATCAGGGTCTTTTCAAAAGAGTCAGTTCTTTGCATTAGGTGGCCAAAGTATTGGAGTTTCAGCTTCAGTATCAGTCCTTCCAATGAATATTCAGGACTGATTGCCTTTAGGATGCATTGGTTAGATCTCCTTGCAGTCCAAGGGACTCTCAAGAGTCTTCTCCAACATCACAGTTCAAAAGCATCAATTCTTCATTGCTCAGCTTTCTGTATAGTCCAACTCTCACATCCATACATGACCACTGGAAAAACAGGATCTTTGACTAGATGGACCTTTGTTGGCAAAGTAATGTCTCTGGTTTTTAATATGCTGTCTAGGTTGGGCATAACTTTTCTTCCAAGGAGCAAGTATCTTTTAATTTCATGGCTTCAGTCATCATCTGCAGTAAATATATATATATATATATATATATATATATATATCCCCAGAAAATAAAGTCTACCACTGTTTCCACTGTTTCCCCATCTATTTGCCATGAAGTGATGGGACCAGATGCTATGATCTTAGTTCTCTGAGTGTTGAGTTTTAAGCCAACTTTTTCACTCTCCTCTTTCACTTTCATCAAGAGGCTCTTTAATTCTTCATTTTCTGCCATAAGGGTGACAAATTTTCATAAGGCAAATTTGGCCTTGGAGTACAGAATGAAATAGGTCAAAGGCTAATAGAGTTTTGCCAAGAGAACGCATAACTCATAGCAAACACCCTCTCCCAACAATACAAGAGAACACTGTACACATGGACGCCATCAGATGGCCAATACCAAAATCAGATTGATTATATACTTTGCAGCCAGAGATGGAGAAGCTCTATACAGTCAGCAAAAACAAGACTGAGAGCTGACTGTGGCTCAGATTATGAACTCCTTATTGTCAAATTCAGACTTAAATTGAAGAAAGTAGGGAAAACCACGAGACCATTCAGGTATGACCTAAATCAAATCCCCTATGATCACACAGTGGAAGTGACAAATAGATTCAAGGGATTAAATCTGATAGAGTGCCTGAAGAACCATGGATGGAGGATTGGATAAAGATCATAATAAAATAATTTAAGAGTAGTGAACACAGCAAGGAAAATATTTTAGAATGAGGGGTTCAAAGACTATTGTCTTTTGAAAAAAACACATCACATTTTGATGTTGTACAGTTAATAACTCTCTCAGAAAATTCCTAGGAGTTTTTTTCATTCTCAGCAGTTATTTCCAAGAACAATAAGCTAATTGATGAAAGCAATGGAATAGTAAGTATTCTCTGTGAATATGGATGGGTTTGGTTCTTATTATGTATTCAAAGTGTAGATAATACATAACTGAAAAAATGCTTTCTGTATGGAATTAATACTTTATCTACATGTGTAAAATCAGTGAATGACTGGAAAATCTCTACCACATTTTGACATTCTTAACATTTTTGTATGTTAATACTACCCATGTGGTAAAACTATGCAGACCATTATGGTCTCTGTATTATATCCAGGGCCAGGGAGGGAGTAGCAATGTGTGTACGCATGTGTTTGTGTGTGTGTGTGTGTGTGTGTGTGTGTGCATATGTTATCATAGTCATAGATAAGAGGGGAGTTCAATTGGAAAATACAATGTTTGTTTATCTGTCAGCTGTTGCCTTTAACAATTTATATATATTTGAAAAAAAAAACAATTTATATATATTTGGAGGGAGGGTATACATTTTTCTTATTTAGAAGCAATGTTCTTTATAAGTTACTTTGCAGATATATGGTAGTTTCTCAGTAAAATTAAATGAATGACTAGATTCAGTTTACTCAGATAAACCACCAGCTCAGCTTCTAATTGCCTGACAAATTTGAACAAATTACTTAAGTTCACCTCACAAATTTTCCTCATTGGAAAAAAATAAAATAAAATCTAAATGTATAAGTACCATTTAAACCTTTAATGTATATAGTGTAAGATATTGGTTCAGTTTCATTATTTTAAATGTTGCTATCTGATCTTTGATTTTTTCAACACCATTTAATGAGACTATTCTTCTTCCATTGCATATTCTTGGCTTTTTTCTTGTGAATTGATTGATCATATATACTTGAGTTTATTTCTGGGTTTTCTATTCTTTTCCACTGATCTGTGTCTATTTTTTTTGCAAAACCATACAGTTTTGATTATTATAGCTTTTAATATAGTTTTAAATCTATAGATTTATATACTTTATAGATTTAGAAATTTATAAAATATATAAAATAAATCTATTAAGTCTATAACATCTATAAATTTCATATATTTATAAATTAATAAAGTTTTAAATCTATAGATTTATAAGTTTATAGTTTTAATATAGTTTTAAAGTGATGCTTTCAGCTTTGTTCTTCTTACCCATGACAGCTTTGTCTATTCAGTTTCTTTTGCAGTTCTATACAGATTTTAGGAATGCTTATTATAGTTAAGTAGTATTTATTTCAGAGATTCAAGGATGTTTCAACGCACAGGGATTGAACCCAAGTTTTCTGCATTGCATGCAGATTCTTTACCAGCTGAGCCACAAGGGAAGCCAAAGAATACTGGAATGGGTAGCCTATCCCTTCTCCAGCAGACCTTCCCTACCCAGGAACTAAACAAGAGTCTCCTGCATTGCAGGTGGATTCTTTATCAACTGAGCTATCAGGTAAGCACTCGACATCCACAACATTCACAAACAAAACAATGTGATCATCACATTTACAAAATGAAGAATGAAAATCCTATCATAATTCTATCATAATGTAGGAAAACTTTTGACACAATTCAACATCAATTTTTCATTAAAAAAAACTCTTAACAAATTGAGTATAGAGGCAACATACTTCAACATGATAAAGGCCATGTATGTCAGTCCCACAGCTGACACAATACTCAACAGTGAAAAACTGAAAACTTTTCCTCTAAGTTCAGGAAAACTATATATACACTCTCTATTGCACTTTTATTCAACATATTAGAAATCTTATTTAGAAATCCTAAGCAGAAAAATAAGCAAGAAAAAGAATAAAAAGCATTTAAATTAAAAAGGAAGAAGTAAACTGTCACCATATAGCAAATAACTTCAATAAACTTGCAGGATACAAAATCAATGCACAAAAAATCAATTTGCTTCTCTATGCTGATAACAAACTGCCAGAAAGAGAATGTAAGAAAAAAAAATCCCATTTACAGTTGCATAAAAAAGAATAAGCTACCAAGGAATAAACTTAACCAAGAAAGCAAAAAGCCCATAGTCTAAAAACTGTATATTAATGAAAGAAATTAAAGAAGACACAAATCAATGGAAAGTATTCCATGCTCATGTACTGAAAGACTTAATATTATTAAACTTGTTATACTACCCAAAGCAATCTGCAGATTTAGTGCAATCCTTATCATTATCAAAATTACAATGGCAGTTTTCACAGAAATAGAGATATTATCATTTATAATTGTATATTTTAAAATTCTGTAGAGGGTAAAGCTTATTAACCATTAACATTGCTCTCTTGCATATTATCTAATGTTAATTAATGATGCTGATTAGTTTTCAGCATTTGCTTTTCCTTTTTTGAATTGGTTCTACAAGTTGTTTTCACCAAAGCCATGATTTATCTATATTTTTCTTCTACTAAATTTTAAATCCTATTGGTCTGATGAAATATTCCATCTGTAATATTGCCTGTCAAATAGTTCTCTAACTAAATATTAAAATAAATATGTGTACTTTGTATTTCCTTAATATAATATTTGTAGATTGAAGTTGACTTGATTTCAGGTAACATTGTTGGATATTTTAAATTTGATAGAACCTAAAATTAAAGGGTTCAATAAAAGTGTTTTAAACAGGAAAGAAGTTTTCAATTAACTTGCAGTTTGCATTATATAATGTCCTGCAATTTGTCAGTGCTTTGCTTAATTTATAATAATTATCACAATAATTGTTATAGCCATAATAGTAATAAAAGAGAACTGTGCTACCAGCATGTTATTTTTAGTCACATAGACCTTTGACATCTAGAAGCATTCATCTTAGATTTCCTAATCCTAAAGTCTAGATAATCTAAATGTGTCCCTAAAATTTTGCAATAAGGAGCTGATCTGAGCCACAGATTTGGTCACCTGATGCAAAGAGCCAACTCATTGGAAAAGACCCTGATGCTTGGAAAGATTGAGGGCAGGAGGAGTAGTGGGTGACAGAGGATGAGATGATTGGATGGCAACACTGACCTGATGGACATGAATTTGAGCAAACTCTGGGACATAGTGGAGGACAGAGGAGCCTGGTGTGCTACAGTCCATGGGGTCACAGAGAGTCAGACATGACAGCAACTGAACAACTAGTCCCTGAAATTATAGTGTCTGAGATAGTACATTTCTGGTGGTACATTTCTTTCTGCTTCTTGACTTATATATGACTTTTCTTATAGACTCAGATATGAAACTTTAGTTGGCTTTCAACAAAACACATACACACAGACACACACATACACAGGAAAAACAGGCAAACAAATGACAACAATATAAAAACCTTCTCAGAGTAAATATTTCAGTAAGATATATTAATAACTTATGCTCTCATACAAATATAAAATAAATGACTGTCAAATGTTTCATTTAATTTGGTAATTAATGAAAGAACCAGAAAGATATTGCAACAGGTTTAAAAGTAAATTCAAGAACCAAATATAGATAGGCAATTAAGAAATGTTGAAAAATGAATTTAAAATAGACATAAAACAGGTGTATCCAGAGACAAAATCCAATTGTGTTTTGTGGGATGAAATTAGTCATGTTTGTATGAATCAGAATAATTTACATTATTATTAATTTTCTACAATAAACAGATTTTCACAAGAGCTTAAAGACAATGAAAGGCTTAGATTACCTGAAGGAGTGTGCTAGACAGGAAGCTCATAATCACTTTTCATTTATTCCTAAATTGTTCACAGTTTTTCCTTACGGTGTCCACCCTCACATCCTTTTATCTTAATATTCTCAAACATTATTCCAAAATGTTTTGATCTGATTACTTTTATTTATTCAACAGGTGTGCTAATTAACCATAAAGGTTATTTGGGGACTTTCTTTAGAAATCTAGAGACTTAGAGTATTGAACAATTACTATGCCCACAAAATTTAATTTTGTCTTGAAGTTTTCATAAAGAATATTTGATTGGACTTTTATAAAAAGCTCCATTATTTGGTTTCTCAAGTCTAGAAAACCATGTTGAAGCCTTATATACTTAATAGTGGTTGCTCATACACGATTCAGTGCAAATTATCCTCAAATATGGAACTCCAGTGAGCTCTTGGTTGTAAAATCAATTTGTCCAATTATATTCTGGCAAAAGGGAGGAGAGATTGATTTTGAGTTTTAAAGTAAATAAATATTTTGCCATAAAAAAGAAAAATATTTAGTAAGAATTTCATAATCAGCAGGGGGTCATTGGGAATCTGACTTCATTTTTAAATATTTCATTTTACAAATATAAAGTTTAATAAATGGTTGTAGGTTCAATAGCTTGAGAAAATGAGTTTTCTTGTATATCTGAAATAGAAAATTAATGTTAATAACAAATATTCCAAACATAAAACTACAATAAATTTTTTCCCATCAGTTGTTTTACCTCTATATAATCAATACCTGCTCTCCTGGATTTGGGGTAAGCAGTGTATGAAGCTGTCTGCTTCTTAATTAACAGGAATCCTGGTTCTCTGGAATTAATCCACTGGTGCAGCCTGAACATTTTTCATAAAATGGCAGTTCAGAAGCCAAGACTATTATAGAGGAAAAATATCACAATATAGTTATCTGAAGATATATATTTTATATACTATAAATATCAAGTAAAGTGATTTAGTAAGTCTAGAGCAGAGTTCAGACATTTTTATTTTTATTAAACTTCATGTGTAAGTGCCCCAGAAAGAAACTTATAGCCTCAATGCTACTAGATTCAAAGTAAAGCATTAAGCTTTTGACAAATTAAACATTCAATAACAACAAATTATAATCAATAACTCTTGATTTTATCAAATATCACCAGGAAAATGACCCCTGGAACTCTGATAAATGTAAGAAAACTATAAGAGAAATACTTTATAAAAATACTGATTACTGTTTCCCTAATGTTAAAGCATGATGGGGGTGAGACATTAACCGTTTTGAAAGGCTCACAAAATATGTTCTTTTATTGAATACCTCCTTTTTTGTTTTTGTTTTTTAAAAAAGATAACAGAAAAAAATCATTGTGATTTCCAGTGTCCAGTGGAGGTAAATCCCAAAATGGGATTACATTTACAGTTTTATCTGTAAATGATATTGCAAAAGTTGTATTTTTTCCAGTATTTCAATATTAATTTAGAAAGACAAAAAATATCAAACAATTATCAGAGGAAATTTTGGGCAATTGATTAAAATAGCAATGGAGGCACAGTGGTAAAGAATCCACTTGCTAATGCAGGAGACACAGGAAATGCAGGTTGGAAATGACAACCTGCTCCTGTATTCTTGCCTGGAGAATCCCAAGGACAGCGGAGCCTGGAAGGCTACACTCCGTGGGCTTCCAAAGAGTTGGACATGACTGAGCATGCACACAACACAGCATATAGGCACCATGGGTGTCTAAGAAATAATAATTAATTACATATTAAAGCAAAGTAGGAAAAATATTAACAGGGAAGTTAAAACAGTTGGAAAGAATCACTTCCTCCATAAGGGAGGATCATTTCCTTATTTTTTCCTCTTAAACAATCAAAGATATAATGATGTTGATATAAGGCACAAAAAATGTTTTAGAAGAACATAAAATCACTGTTATCTTGGCAGATTACTCTTGCATTTTACAAAATATTTCAATTGTAGTCAAAGGCATTAATCAGTAAACCAAGAAAACAAGCTTATCAAAATTCAGAAAACTTTGCCAAGATTTTAACACATTTCAAAATTTCTTAGCACACCCTTATATTGTAAATTTATGCAAATTAATTCACTTTCCACATTTTGTCCTTCATAGTATTCTTTCATTTTCTGGGGGAAAAAATGCCACCTTTCCTTTAGTACAGCTTACAGTAGGTCTTTGTGGTCAAAACTAATTTCATACTAATATTAAAATGTTATTTCTGCTATCATGTGAAGCACTTATGTTTGCTATCTTAAAATTAAGTGATAAAAAATTTTTTTCAGTTCCAGATTTCAATATATAAGTACAAAATGTTATAATCTACACATGGTGAACTCTTAGTCCTAAGACTGTAAAGTAGTGTGGAGATTAAAAAGCACAAGAACCACTGCTTTAGGACAAAAGTACTCTTTAACTTGAAAAACAAAAGCACATACATTTGTATATATCATACTTAGAATATTGTTCTGAGTATAGTCTCAACCACCTATATAGGTAATAACTTCTAACCAAAGTAATATATTCTATTTCATAGCCAAAAATTAGGAGGAATATAATTGAGAATTTTCACATATGAGCATTTTAGCACATTAGTGGACTTTATTCATATACACAGTACAACTTTCCACAATCACACACATTCCTTACATGACCTCACACAATGACAAATTGAAAGTCTTTATTATAACAGCTCAAAGGAATGGACTCTCTATAACATATTCAAAAAGAAAAACTATATTAAGTAAAATCACACTTAGTAATCAATGCTTTGGTATTCTTAAACTTATTTGCATACCCAATAATTATCAATTAATTTTCAACTTGTCATTCCAACTGAATTACATTTCAGATTTTGACTCTAAGTCACATAAAGATCTAAGATGGATCTTGAAGCTAAAGTTAATGCTACTGAAATAAGTCTGAAGAACAATATATTGATAAATTAGGAAGTTTATAATGTTCATAAATATTAATTACCTTATTTTTATACTCATGAGTATTTATGAAAAAGCTAACTAAAATAAATGTAAAACTATATTATATTTAAAACTCATAAAGTAAAGCATAGCTGTCTCTTAAACCAAAATTATCCTTATTCTTGTCAAAGTTTTGATTAATTATACATATTTAGATTCTTAAAATGTTTCAGAGTTAGCTTCTGTAAGAATTTCTTTTAGTCTGGTACTGTCAAAGTATAAGAAATTTAATATTTCATAATTTCTGGGAATTTTAAACAATATTTAAATTACACAAGGCACTTATTTCTATTCAGTTCAGTTCAGTCGCTCAGGCATGTCCAACTCTTTGCAATTCCGTGGACTGCAGCATGGGAGGCCTCGCTGCCCATCACCAACTCCCAGAGTTTATTCAAACTTGTGTCCATTGAGACGGAGATGCCATCCACCCATCTCCTCCACTGTCATCCTTTTCTCTTCCCGCCTTCAATCTTTCCCAGCATCAGGGTCTTTCAACTGAGTCAGTTCCTCTCATAAGGTAGCCAAATTATTGGAGTTTCAGCTTCAACATCAGTCCTTCCAATTAATATTCAGGACTGATTGCCTTTAGGATGAATCCTTGGACTGCAAGGTTGGATCTCCTTGCAGTCCAAGGGACTCGCCAGAGTCTTCAACATGACAGTTTAAAAGCATCAATTCCTCGGCACTCAGCTTTCTTTATAGTCCAACTCTCACATCCGTACCTGACTACTGGAAAAAAACAGAGCTTTGACTAGACGGACTTTTGTTGGCAAAGTAATGTCTCTGCTTTTTAATATGCTGTCTAGGTTGGTCACAACTTTTCTTCCAAGAACAAGCATCTTTTAATTTCATGGCTGCAGTCACCATCTGCAGTGATTTTGGAGCCCCCCAAATTAAATCTGTCACTGTTTCCATTGCTTCCCCATCTATTTGCCATGAAGTGATGGAACCAGATGCCATGATCTTAGTTTTCTGAATGTTGAACTTTAAGCCAACTTTTTCACTCTCCTCTTTCACTTTCATCAAGAGACTCTTTAATTCTTCTTCGATTTCTGCCTAAAGGTGGTGTCATCTGCATATCTAAGGTTGTTGATATTTCTCCCGGCAATCTTGATTCCAGCTTGTGCTTCATTCATCACAGTATTTCTCGTGATGTACTCTGCATATATATTAAAAAAGCAGAGTGACAATATACAGCCCATATCCCAATTTGGAAACAGTCTGTTGTTCCATGTCCAGTTCTAACTGTTGCTTTCTGATCTGCATACAGATTTCCCAGGTGTATGGTGGTATTTCCCAGGTGTTTGGGAATACCAGGTAATCTGGTATTCCCATCTCTTGAAGAATTTTCCACAGTTTATTGTGGTCCACACAGTCAAAGGTTTTGGCATAGTCAATAAAGTAGAATTGGATGTTTTTCTGGAACTCTCTTGCCTTTTCAATGATCCAATTTATGTTGGGAATATGATCTGTTTCCTCTGCCTTTTCTAAATCCAGCTTCAACATCTTGAAGGTCATGGTTCAAATACTGTTGAAGGCCATCTTGGAGAATTTTGAGCACTACTTTGCTATCCTGTGAGAAGAGTGCAGTTGTGTGGTAGTTTGAGCATTCTTATGCATTGTCTTTCTTTGGGGTTGGAATGAAAACTGACTGTTTCCAGTCCTGTGGCCACTGCTGAGTTTTCCAAATTTGCTGACATATTGAGTGCAGCACTTTCACAGCATCATCTTTCAGGATTTGAAATAGCTCAACTGGAATTCCATCACCTCCACTAGCTTTGTTTGTAGTGATGCTTCCTAAGGCCCACTTGACTTCGTTCTCCAGGATGTCTGGCTCTAGTTGAGTGATCATATCATCGTGATTATTTGGGTCATGAAGATCTTTTTTTGTATAGGTCTGTGCATTCTTGCCAACTCTTCTTAATATCTTCTGCTTCCGTTAGGTCCATACCATTTCTGTCCTTTATTGAGCCCATCTTTCCATGAAATGTTGCCTTGGTATCTCCAATTTTCTTGAACAGATCTCTAGTCTTTCCCCGTCTATTGTTTTCTTCAATTTCTTTGCTTTGATCACTGAGGAAGGCTTTATTATCTCTCCGTGCTATTCTTTGATGCTCTTCATTCAAATGGGTTATATCTTTCCTTTTCTCATTTGCCTTTCGCTTCTCTCATTTTCTCAGCTATTTGTAAGGCCCCTTACAAATACAAATACAAGACAACCATTTTGCCTTTTTGCATTTCTTTTTCTTGGGGATGGTCTTGATCCCTGCCTCCTGTACAATGTCATGAACCATTATCCATAGTTCTTCAGGTACTCTGTCTATCAGATCTAATTTCTTGAATCTATTTCTCACTTTCACTCTGTACTTGTAAGGGGTTTGATTTAAGTCTAGTGGTTTTCCCTGCTTTCTTCAATTTAAGTCTGAATAAGGAATACATGATCTGAGCCACAGTCAGTTCCCAGTCTTGTTTTTGCTGACTGTATAGAGCTTCTCTATCTTTGGCTGCAAAGAATATAGTCAGTCTGATGTGGGTATTGACCATCTGGTGATGTCCATGTGTAGTCTTCTCTTGTCTTGTTGGAAGAGGGTGTTTGCTATGACCAGTGTGTTCTCTTGGCAAAACTCTATTAGCCTTCACCCTGCTTCTTTCTGTATTCCAAGGCCAAATTTGCCTGTTACTCCAGGTGTTTCTTGACTTCCTACTTTTGCATTCCAGTCCCCTACAATGAAAAGGACATCTTTTTGGGTGTTAGTTCTAGGTCTTGTAGGTCTTCATAGAACCATTCAACTTCAGCTTCTTCCACATTACTGGTTGGGGCATAGACTTGGATTACTGTGATATTGAATGGTTTGCCTTGGAAATGAATGGAGATCATTCTGTCGTTTTTGAGATTGTATCCAAGTACTGCATTTTAGATTCTTTTATTGACTATGATGGCTACTCCATTTCTTCTAAGGGATTCTTGCCCACAGTAATAGATGTAATGGTCATCAGAGTTAAATTCACCCATTCCATTCCATTTTAGTTCACTGGTTCCTAAAATGTTGATGTTCACTCTTGGCATCTCTTGTTTGACCACTTCTAATTTGCCTGGATTCATGGACCTAAAATTCCAGCTTCCTATGTAATATTGCTCTTTACATCATC
The DNA here is from genome assembly GCF_029378745.1 of Bos indicus. NCBI lineage: Eukaryota > Metazoa > Chordata > Mammalia > Artiodactyla > Bovidae > Bos > Bos indicus. The sequence continues at coordinate 41,403,999 of NC_091762.1, read as the reverse complement.
AGACTTTACTTCTATCACCAGTCACATCCACAACTGGGTTTTGTTTTTTCTTTGGCTCCATCCCTTCATTCTTTCTGGAGTTGTTTCTCCACTGATCTCCAGTAGTGTACTGGGGACCTACCAACCTGGGGAGTTCATCTTTCAGTGCTCTATCATTTTGCCTTTTCATACTGTTCATGGGCTTCTCAAGGCAAGAATACTGAAGTGATTTGCCATTCCCTTTTCCAGTGGACGGCGTTTTGTCAGAACTCTCCACAACCCATCCATCTGGGTGGCCCTACATGGCATGGCTCATAGTTTCATTGAGTTAGACAAGGCTGTGGTCCATGTGATCAGATTGGTTTGTTTTCTATGATTCTGGCTTTCAGTCTTTCTGCCTTCTGATGGAGAAGGATAAGAGGCTATAAGCCAATCAAATTGCATTCTTTTAGATTAAAAGACTTTATCAGTCTAATAATACTTTGTAGAGATGGGAAAGTATTTCATATTCATACACAAGAGGTAAAGGCTCTTGTGATTTATGGACATATAGACCAAGAGATGCAGTTTTAATTCTACAATTCAAGAAACACAGAAGAAAAAAATTCACCATTCATAAAAAAGCTCTTTTCCTTCATTTTATGAATGAAATTCTTAATTGGTTTGACCTCAAATTAATCATGCAAACAACAGACTAACAAACCAAATTTCTTCTTTGAGTCTCACTCAATAGCTCATAAATTTTTATAGTTCATTTCAGATCTTCTTCAAATTTTGATGGGCTAACATATCAATAAAGTTATATTAAATTGAAAACACTGTTAAGTCAAAAATGCCTTTAATATACATATGTGACCAAACATCATAAGGTGAGCCTAGCCCACCTTAAACGTGTTCAGAACACTCACAGTAGGCTACAGTTGAGCTAAATCCTAACACAAAGCCTATTTTACAGTAAAGTGTAGAATGCCTCATGTAACTTATTGAAAGCTATACTGAAAATAAAAACAGAATTGTTGTATGGGTACAGGACTATGGTAACCATATCGGTTGTTTACCCTTATGTTTGCATGCATGTTTGCAAGCTGTGGCTTACTGCCACTGCCCATCACCATGAAAGTATTCTACTGCATATTGCTAGCTCAGGAAAAAAAATCAAAATTTGAAAATTTTTAATGAATGTATATTGTTTTCATAAAATTATTAAGTTGAAAATGTGTTAAGTTGAACTATCGTTAAGTCAGGAATCTTCTGTACATCTGTTGTTGACCATTAAATGGTCAGATCATAAAATGAAATTCCCAATCAATGTTGCTACCAATGGGGTAAAAACATCAGATGTGTGAAACAAACCAAAATCTAAAAGAAAACACAATGTCAGTGGAGAGGGAAAAAAGAAAGAAATGAAAACAAAATCTAGAGAAATATCAAAGTTATTTTACTATTTGTATTTTACCCCAGAGAACCAAGAAAATCTATACCTGAGCTCAAACTGCTCCTGAAAAATCCTTGTCTGACAACGTATTTACCTGTTCTTATCAAGCGAATTAATTTGGTATCTTGATGGATGAATTCAGAAGTCATACACAGTATTTTTTTTTTAAATAAAGGCATGTCAAAGATTTTACTTAGTTTATAAAGTAATAAAAAAGACTGATAAGACATTATAGCTGGTTCAAAGGAAAATTAAAAGAAATACACACACATATAGGCAAATAAAGTAAGCTGGAATAAATTTATAAATACATGCAAAATGAATTTATCTCTAGAGCAAGAATCAATTAGATGTCTCTGATAAAATTAACTTCTATAGAGAATTATTTGCTTTGTTATAAGTTTCTACACTTACAGAGTTGTCAAAGATCTCAAAATCACTGAAAGACTGAGATAAGCCATGGGGCACCTAGATAGGACATCTATGATCTTTTTTGTCCATTTAAATTTTTTCATATATTTTTCTTACACTTTTGGCGTAAAGTACATTTTTGGTACTATTGAGTAGAGCACCTATTTCTAAATTGTTCAGGGCCATTATGAGGTTTCTTATTATAAACCAAAAAGCTAAAATATAAATGTGATATAAGAGCTTAATGGTAAAGAATTCACCAGCAATGCAGGAGACACAGGAAACGTGGGCTTGATTCTTGGTTTGGGAAGATCCCCTGGAGGAAGAAATGGTAACACACTCCAGGATTCTTGCTTGGAAAATCCCATGGACAGAGGAGGCTGGCAGGCTATGGTCCGTAGGGTCACAAAGAGTCAAACACGGCTAAGTGACAGAGCAGCAGCAGCAGCAGTAAATGTGATGATAATTATAAACTTAAAATCAGACCCTAAATTGTCCTGCATTCTCAGGTTCTCTCCAACCTCTGAACATACTGAGAATCTAAGCTTTTTCCCTGTAGCATAACAAGTCCCCCACACTTTTTTGTTCTTCACACCTATTCTTTGTTCTCCACTTGACCTTACAGAAAACTGAAGAAGAAAGAAAACAAACCAACATACAAATTTACAAGAGTAAATACTTGGGATCTTTGGAGAGAAAATATTTCTTTGGCTTGATGAGTAGTGTTGTCAGTTAAAGTAGAGCCAAAGGTTATGAGTTACCACTTTGATAACTACTTCGAATAAAAGATATAGGTCTGTATAAACAACATACATTTTTATGCAAATAAACCTGATGAACTATTAAGAATTAAGTCTAAATTGTATTCACTTATAAAGATTAAATTTCTCTTTAAGAACAGATTAGCATATATAGTTGTTAATCAATTCTATAAGGTAGGAATAAACAAAAGAAATCAAACAATATTAAGGTAGGAATAAACAAAAGAAATCAAACAATATTAAGGATAGAGAAAAATAGGAAATCTAAAGTTCAGTGTGTTTAATCTTGACTTTCAAAATGAAACAGCTGTTCCCATGAAAGTCTTAAAATGAAATATTAAAGATAATAAAATTGCAATGATTTTGCTGTAGTGGTTATGATACACTTTCCTTTAAATACAAATATGCTGCTATTCCAATTAAATTTAGGACACAAAGTCACATCATAATGTCACTGCTGAATTTAAGGAATCTGTAAGGCTATCATGTCAGGAAAACTAAAAGGCAGTGTGTGGATATTATGATTTAATGCCCTTTGCCACTGGGAATTCCTGGGGCTCAAAGTAATAATGTCTTACACTTTAATGTGCAGTGAAGTGAGTGCTGTGTTAATCTTCACAGGAAGTTCAATTCCTTTGAGAGGATAAGGAGAAAATATCAACTGTATTAACATCAGAAAATTATTAAGTAACATTAGAAGATCATATGGATGTTTAATATTGTATATTTATCTTTTTTTTTTTTTTACTATTTACACTATTGTAAACCAAAACTATTGATTGATGTTCAGTTTAACATTAAAATTTTAAAAGAGTTTTTTCAACTCAAAATGTAAACATATACTTGTAAATTCTTTATAAGTATATTGTCATGTTTTATAGGCAATTTTTAAAAATTATCTTTAGTTGATTTATTTTGGTTTAATTTGGCTTAATGTCAAATGAGAGTAGATGGATATCTTCAGATATCTGTATTTCTTGCAGGAGGATATCAAGTTAAAGCTTATCTTTCAAAATGTGTAACTGCATGCTCAGTCACGTCTGACTCTGAAGGCCCCATGGACTACAGCCTGCCAGGTTTCTCTGTCCATGCAGTTCCCCAGGCAAGAATACGGAAGCGGGTTGCCATGCCCTCCTTCAGGGGATCTTCCTGACCCAGGGATCAAGCCTATGTCTCCTGCATCTCCTGCATTGCAGGTGGATTCTTTACCTCTGAGCCACTGGGGAAGCCTTGCAGGATACATAGTGAAACAGTAACAAAGGCATAATTACATAATCCATGGTATCCTTTTATTAAGCCCTTAAAACTTTATTGTGTTCCCAGGTTTTAATCTTAGAGAGAAGGAAGGCATTTTGCTATGTGGTGGGAAGTTACAAGAGGTGTCTATTTAACCTTCTTATCATTGGAGCAGCTTTGTTGTTCAGTCCCTCAGTCCTGTTAGACTCTTTGCAACCCCATGGACTGCAGCACGCCAGGCATCACCAACTCCTGGAGTTCACTCAAACTCATGTCCATTGAGTCAGTGATGCCATCCAACCATCTCATCCTCGGTCATCCCCTTCTCCCCCTGCCCTCCATCTTTTCCAGCATCAGGGTCTTTTCCACTCTTCGCATCATGTGGTCAAAGCACTGGAGCTTCAACTTCAGCATCAATATTTCAAATGAGTATTCAGGGTTGATTTCCTTTAGGATTAACTGGTTTGATATCCTCACAGTCCAAGGGACTTTTAAGAGTCTTCTCCAACTAGTGACTGCAATTTTCCCTTATGAGAGAGGATTTGCAAATAATTCACTTATACCTGATTCTAGAATATTCTGAACTTTATAAACTCTACAGAAGTCACGTGAAGTGATTCTGTTCTAACTCAAAACTAATAATGGGATTTTTTTTAACTAAAAGCAAAATACTGAGACCATATAATTAGCTACTATCTTGAGAAAATCTTATGGAATCTGCTTTTGCTTTTTTAAAATGATTATTTTTTTTGAAAAAAATTAAGATAGTTAAAACTTTGCTCTATTGTCAGATATTTTTGAATTTTACTTATATCTTTTTTCTTCCTTTTGCCCACAAATTTGGATCTGGATAATATTAATCATCATGCTTAAATAATTTAAATTATTTTTATACTTTTGTTATTATGCATAAAGAATGTAATAGTTAGTAATGCCACTTAAATTAGTTCCATGAAAAGAGTTTATAAATTCTAGAAGCATTGCATGAGAATTTTGTGAGATGTTCCAAATAACATGATATTATTTGAATATAGATTTTGCATTTGTAAACGTAATTTTTAAAATGTTGTAAAGTTAAAAAATAAAATAAAATTTAAAAAATAATAAAAAAAATGTTAAAAAAAAATGCTATGATGAGCTGTTAACTAGCTCTATGGAAAGACCCATGTGGAAAGGAATTAATCTCTCCTGCCAACAACCATGGAGGAATTGAGCTCTCCCGCTGAAAGCTGTGTTATGGGTTGAACATAATACATTTTGGGGGTGCTGCCCAAGTTCATTTGCTGATATTTTAACTTCCAGTTTCTCAGAATGTGACCTTATTTGAAAATAGATTAATTGAAGACAAAATTAGTTAAAAATTAGGTCATTAAGATAAGACAATGTCCAATATTACTGGCATCCATATAAAAAGGAGACATTTGAACACAGAAATAGTAAAGGGAAGACAGTGTAATAGACACAGGGAGATGATGCCTTTTACAAGCCAAGGACAGATGTGAAACAAATCCCAAATCTGCCAGTACATCAAATGTGAACTCCTAGCCTCCAGAACTATTAAACAATGAACTCCTGCTGGCACTTTGTTATAACAGCCCTGGGAAAGTAAATGCATTAAGTGGGACAATAGTTTCAAGGTGAAATGAGGAATTGATTACAGTAAATATGTTCATCCACACATTTGTTTCATATGATCACTTTGGTGATTTTTGAAAATAACTTTAAAGTCTAAATGAAAGTCTGAAAATATAAGATAGCTCTAAGATAGCTCACATTCTGTGATATAATTAATGTAAAAAATTCTTTATATTTTCATCTCTGCTTATTTGTGTTTTTATTTTTCACATACAGGAATCATTGTAAACAAATGATATTCAGATTATGCAAAAGTTTAGGGAAAGAACATTCCAAGTTCTTGTGCATGAAATACTTATGCTCAGTAGATAGAATTAAATCTTCCTTACAGGAAAAATATTAGGCAATGGTAGCCTTCAGCAGTAGTAATTTATACTCTAAAATTTTATGAGTTGCTTACTGGCTTTATTATTTAGAAAACAAAATCCATACTTGCTATAGAAACTTCTATAGTCACTTTTATTTAATAAATTTTAAGAGTACAGCATATGGCTGAACTGTGATATCAACCACAAAGGATCCTTTAAAATGCATTTTATTCTAAAATGTGTATCAGATATTACTTAATTCAATTCAGTAAGCATTTTTTGAGAATAATACTTCACCAGATTTTGTCCCTAGTTTCAGTTTCATGTATAGGTAAATAATACTTTAAGAATGCTATTTTTTTTCCAGTATTTCTTAAGTCAGGCTTCTTTCTATTAATGAAGTAACTAAGCTTTTCCTATTTTAGAAAGTGTGTTTATGAGCAGAAAAAAAATTATAGAGTCTAGGGTGTTGACCAAGAAGGAAGAAATCATGAGATAGACAATACCTTTTAATTTATTTATTTTTAATTGGAGGAAAATTGCTTTCCAATCATCAGCATGAATCAGCTAAAGGTAGACATATGCCCCTTCCATCTTGAATATCTCTCCCAGCTCCCCACCCATCCCTCAGACAACCCCTCTAGGTTGTCACAGAACACTGTGTTGAACTCCCTGCATCATACAGGAAATTCCACTAGCTATCTATTTTACATATGGTAATGTGTGTCTTTCAATTCTACTTTCTCAATTCATCCTACCCTCTCCTTCCACGTTGTATACACAAGTCTGTTCTCTATGTATGTGTCTCTATTGCTGCCCTACAAATAGGTTAATCAGTAATATTTTCTTTAGATTCCTTATATATGAGTTAAATACAATATTTGTTTTTCTCTTTCTGACTTACTTCACTCTGTATAACAGGCTCTAGGTTCATCCACCCCACTAGAACTGACTCAAATTGTTCCTTTTTATGGCTCAATAATATTCTATTGTATATATGTACAATAACTTCTTTATTTATTCAACTGTCGATGGACACCTAGGTTGCTTCCATGTCCTGACTATTGTAAATAGTGCTGTAGTGAACACTGGGGCCACAGTCAGTTCCTGGTCTTGTTTTTGCTGACTGTACAGAGCTTCTCCATCTTTGACTGCAAAGAATATAATCAATCTGATTTCGATGTTGACCATCTGGTGATGTCAATGTGTAGAGTCTCTCTTGTGTTGTTTAAAGAAGGTGTTTGCTATAACCAGTGTGTTCTCTTGGCAAAACTCTATTAGCCTTCACCCTGCTTCATTCTGTACTCCAAGGCCAAATTTGGCTGTTATTCCAGGTGTTTCTTCACTCCATACTTTTGCATTCCAGCCCCCTATAATGAAAAGGACATCTTTTTTGGGTGTTAGTTCTAAAAGGTCTTGTGGGCCTTCATAGAACCGTTCAACTTCAGCTTCTTCAGCATTACTGGTCAGGGCATAGACTTGGATTACCATGATATTGAATGGTTTGCCTTGGAAAAGAACAAAGATCATTCTGTCATTTTTGAAATTGCCTCCAAGTACTGCATTTCAGACTCTTTTGTTGACTATGATGGCTATTCCATTTCTTCTAAGGGATTCCTGCCCACAGTAGTAGATATAATGGTCATCTGAGTTAAATTCACCCATTCCAGTCCATCTTAGTTCACTGATTCCTAGAATGTCTACATTCACTCTTGCCATCTCCTCTTTGATTACATTCAATTTGCCTTGATTCATGGACCTAACATTCCAGGTTCCTATGCAATATTGATTTTACAGCATCAGACCTTGCTTCTATCAACAGTCACATCCACAACTGGCTGTTGTTTTTGCTTTGGCCCCATCCTTTCATTCTTTCTGGAGTTATTTTTCTACTGATCTCCAGTAGCATATTGGGCACCTAAAGACCTGGGGAGTTCATCTTTCAGATCATGAAATCCTTATTGCCAAATTCAGACTTACATTGAAGAAAGTAGGGAAAACCACTAGACCATTCAGGCATGACCGAAATCAAATCCCTTAGGATTGTACAGTGAAAGTGAGAAATAGATTTAAGGGACTAGATCTGATAGACAGAGTACCTGATGAACTATGGATGGAGGTTCGTGACATTGTACAGGAGACAGGGAGTAAGACCATTCCCAAAAAAAGAAATGCTAAAAAAGCAAAATGGCTGCCTGAGGAAGTCTTACAAATAGCTGTGAAAAGAAGAGAAGCCAAAAGCAAAGAAGAAAAGGAAAGGTATACCCATTTGAATGCAGAGTTCCAAAGAATAGCAAGGAGAGATTAAAAAGCCTTCCTCAGTGATCAATGCAAACAAATAGAGGAAAACAAAACAATGGGAAAGACTAGAGATCTCTTCGAGAAAATTAGAGATATGAAGGGAACATTTCATGCAAAGATGGGCTCAATAAAGGACAGAAATGGGAGGGACCTAACAGAAGCAGAAGATATTAAGAAGAGGTGGCAAGAATACACAGAAGAACTGTACAAAAAAGATCTTCATGACCCAGATAACCATGATGGTTAACCATGATCACTCACAGTCACCTAGAGCCAGACATCCTGGAATATGAAGTCAAATGGGCCTTAGGAATCATTAGTACAAACAAAGCCAGTGGAGGTGATTGAATTCCAGTTGAGCTATTTCAAATACTGAATGATGATGCTGTTAAAGTGCTGCACTCGATATGCCAGCAGATTTGGAAAACTCAGCAGTGGCCACAGGACTGTAAAAGGTCAGTTTTCATCCCAATCCCAAATAAAGGCAATGCCAAAGAATGCTCAAACTACCACACAATTGCACTCATCTCACATACTTGTAAAGTAATGCTCAAAATTCTCCAAGCTAGGCTTCAGCAATATGTGAACTGTGAATTTCCAGATGTTCCAGCTGGTTTTAGAAAAGGCAGAGGAACCAGAGATCAAATTGCCAACATCTGCTGGATCATCAAGAAAGCAAGAGTGTTCCAGAAAAACATCTGGAACTTCTGCTTTATTGACTATGCCAAAGCTGTTGACTGTGTGGATAACAATACACTATGGAAAATTCTGAAAGAGATGGGAATACCAGACCACCTGACCTGCCTCTTGAGAAATCTGTATGCAGATCAGTATGCAACAGTTAGAAGCAGACCTGGAACAATGGACTGGTTCTAAATCAGGAAAAGAGTACATCAAGGCTGTATATGCTCACCCTGCTTATTTAACTTATATGCAGAGTACATCATGAGAAACACTGGGCTGGAAGAAGCACAAGCTGTAATCAAGATTGCTGGGAGTAATATCAATAACCTAAGATATGCAGATGACACCACCGTTATGGCAGAAAGTGTAGAAGAACTAAAAAGCCTCTTGATGAAAGTTAAAGAGGAGAGTGAAAAAGTTGGCTTAAAGCTCAACATTCAGAAAACTAAGATCATGGACTTCGGTCCCATCACTTCATGGCAAATAGATGGGGAAACAGTGGAAACAATGGCAGACTTTATTTTTTTGGGCCTGAAGTACTGCAGATGGTGATTGCAGCCATGAAATTAAAAGACGGCTACTCCTTGGAAGAAAAGTTATGCCCAACCTAGACAGCATATTAAAAAGCAGAGACATTACTTTGTTAACAAAGGTCCGTCTAGTCAAGGCTATTGTTTTCCAGTAGGCATGTATCAATGTGAGAGTTGGACTATAAAGAAAGCTGAACACCAAAGAATTGGTGCTCTTGAACTGTGATGTTGGAGAAGACTCTTGAGAGTCCCTTGGACTGCAAGGAGATCCATCCATCCATCTTAAAGGAGGTCAGTCCTGTGTGTTCATGTTGAAGCTGAAACTCTAATACTTTGGCCACCTGATATGAGGAGCTGACTCATTTGAAAAGACCCTGATGCTGGGAACGATTGAGGGCAAAAGGAGAAGGAGATGACAGAAAATGAGATGGTTGGATGGCATCATCAACTCAATGAACATGAGTTTGGGTAAACTCTGGGAGTTGGTGATGGACAGAGGGGCCTGACATGCTGCAATTTGTGGGGTCGTAAAGAGTCAGACATGACTAAGTGACTGAACTGACTGAACATTGGGGCACAAATTTCTTTTAGAATTGTGGTTTTCAAAGAGTATATCCCCAGTAGTGGGATTCCTGGTCATATGATAGTTTTATTCCTAGTTTTTATTTTTTATTTTTTAAAGAAATCTCCATACTGGTCTTCTCCATAGTAGCTGTATCAATTTACATTCCCACCAACATTGCAAAAGGGTTCCTTTTCTCTACACCCTCTCCAGCATTTATTGTTTGTAGATTTTTTGATGATGACCAAAGACCTATGTAAGGTGATACCGCATTGCATTTTTGATTTGCATTTCTATAATAATAAACAATGTTGATCATTTTTTCTTGTATTTGTTAGCCATCTGTAAGTCTTTTTTGAAGAAATGTTTGTCTAGGTCTTTTGCCCATTTTTTTTATTGGATTGTTTGATTTTCTGCTATTGAACTCCTTGTATATTTTTTTGGATTAATCCTTTGTCAATTGCTTCATTTGCAGTTATTTTCTCCCATTCTGAGGATTGACTTTTCATCTTGTTTGTGGTTTCCTTTGCTGTGCAAGCTTTTAGGTTTATTTAGGTCCCATTTGTTTATTTTTGTTTTTATTTCCATCACTTCAGGAGGGATCATAGATGATCTTGCTGTGATTTATGTCACAGAATGTTCTGCTTATTTTTTCCTTAAGAGTTTTACAGTTTCTGGTTTTACATTTAGATCTTTGATCCATTTGAGTTTATTTTTGTGTATGGTGGCAGGAAGCGTTCTAATTTCATTCTGTTACAGGTATCTGTTTGGTTTCCTAGCACCATTTATTGAAGAGACTGTCTTTTCTCCATTGTGTATTCTTGCCTTCTTTGTCAAAGATAAGGTGTCCATATGTGGGTTTATTTCTGGACTTTCTATCTTGTTTCATTGGTCTACATGTTTGGTATTGTGCCAGTACCATACTGTCTTGATGTCTGTAACTTTGTAGTATAATCTGAAGTCATGAAGGTTGATTCTTCCAGCTCCATTTTTCTTTCTCAATATTGCTTTGATGACTCAGGGGCTTTTGTGTTTCCATACAAATTGTGAAATGTTTTGTTCTAGTTTTGTGAAAAATGCCATTGGTATTTTGACAGGGATTACATTGAATCTATAGATTGCTTTGGTTAGTACAGTCATTTTCACAATATTGATTATTCCAATCCAAGAACATCTGTTTGTGTCATCTTGCATTTTTTCATTAGTGTTTTATAGTTTTCTGTATGCTGCTAAGTCACTTCAGTCGTGTCCGACTCTGTGTGACCCCATAGACGGCAGCCCACCAGGCTCCCCCATCCCTGGGATTCTCCAGGCAAGAACACTGGAGTGGGTTGCCATTTCCTTCTCCACTGCATGAAAGTGAAAAGTGAATGTGAAGTTGTTCAGTCATGTCTGACTCTTAGGGACCCCATGGACTGCAGCCTACTAGGCTCCTCCATCCATGGGATTTTCCACTGCTCTAATATTTCCTTGTACTGTATAGACCATGGGGTCACAGAGAGTCAGACACGACCGAGCAACTTTCACTTTCATTGCTTCCTTCATTTCTTTTTCATTTATTTCTGTATTTCTGCTCTGATCTTTATTATTTTTTTCCTTCTACTAACCTTGTTTTTTTTTTTTTTTTTTCCTTCATTCTTCTTTTTGCAGTTTCTTTAGGTGTAAGCTTAGGTTGTCTATTCAATGCTTTTCTTGTTCTTTGAGGTAGAATTGTATTGCTATAAACTTCCCCTTTAGAACTGCTTTTGCTGCATCCCATAATTTTTCAATCATCATTTCTCCTTGTCATTTGTTTCTAGGTATTTTTTATTTTCCTTGTTATTTCTTCAGTAATTGGTTTTTTATTTAGAAAGGTATTGTTTAATATACATATATTTGTGCTTTTTTTTTTTTTTACAGTTTTTTCTGTTATTGATATAAAAAGTCATTATTAACCTTCAATATATTTGCTGAAGAAATCTTTCAAATATATAAGCCTTTATGTATCTTCTAAGCCTTAGAATTTAAATGCACTGATATTTATTATCCCTGTTAGCTCTTGAAATGACCAATAAAATATGACCATTAGTATTTTTAGTCTACATGATAGAATGAGTCTTACTAAAGTTGTTAATAATAAATTGAAGCTGGATTTTTTTTTTTTCCTGTGAGCTGTTTTCTGAGTATCTGCTTTGTGCTAGGCACCGGGAAGCAAAGGTGAGTAAGATGTGATTTCCTATCACCTGTACCTTAGACCACACTCTCAAATACTGAAATATTACCCCTTTTCAAGAATCTAGCCTGCGACTTAACTTATTCTGCTCCTTGCTTACTCCTGGAGTCTGGAGGTCCTAGCCTGCTATAAACTTCAGATCAGAAAGATAGGTATGATATTCTGTCCATTTTCCCTAATAGTATCTAATTTAATCAAGCTTATATGCATACTATCTAGAGCTTCTGTGCTGGGTAATAATGATTCTTAAGTTTTCCTACTCACAGCCTATTATCACAGGTCCTCTCATGCACTAATCCCTCTAAAAAACTGCATTCAAAATTAAACCACAGACTTCAAGTTCCTCATCTATTTTCCAAATAATAAACATTTGCTTCCCACTGCTTTTGAGAAAGAAATCTAAGTCTATAGGTATATTAGCAAGTTTTCATTAAATAAACAGAACACTAAACGTGAGTAGGGAAAAATCATCATAATGAGCCCCTCCCTTGCTTTTTTGAAACACTTAAACATTTTGACATTGGTATACTTGTTCAGAGACTTAGAGGATCCACAGGATTGAGTCAGTATTGATGAAAACTTGTCAGAATTATTTTCCAGTTCGGTGTTCCCATTCAACTTTTGCCCCATTTGGTCATGTGCAGTCATTCTTGCATTGCTGTCATTTCTTCTTCTTATTTTTTTTTTCCATCTAGACAGAGATAAGCTTCTTCTCTGAAAAAGAATTTATTTGGTCAGTTTAAATTCTTTCAAAAAATCAGCTAGCAGTTTATTTTTGGCTTGAACTGATACACGTTGCTTAGTTCTTAGCAAAATATATAACATGGAATTGGCAATGAGGACTCTGCCCATATCCCTGATGAAAATGTAGAATCATGGCAGTAAGATTTTTTTACATAAAGCTCTTAATTTTGCACCCCAGTAGAGACTACATGGTGGTGGTGGTGGTTTAGTCTCTAAGTTGTGTCTGACTCTTGCAACCCCATGCACTGTAGCTCGCCAGGCTCCTCTGTCCATGGGATTTTCCAGGCAAAAATACTGGAGTGGATAGCAATTTCCTTCTCCAGGGGATCTTCCCAACCCAAGAATCGAACCAAGGTCTCCTGCATTGCAGGCAGATTCTTTACCGACTGAGCTATGAGGGGAGCCCAGAGACTACATAGGAACATACAAATGGCCTATGTAATAATGTATAGAATCTTTACAGTTACACACTGTATTGAAACATGAGAGAGAAAGAGATTTAAATTACTATAGTCCAAAAACTGCTTGGAGCCAAGTGGTATAGTGATGACAGAAGCAAAAAAGCTAATTTAGGTATTACAGCAACCCTTGATCTTAAACAGGGCAATGACAGACCATGATAGGAATATCAGCACTGTATTTGGCTGACTTTCTAAATTATAGCCAATACCATTTTGGATCAAAGTAGATCAGGAGCAATAGTATGATTCTCATTCTTATGTATGGTATGAGACTGGGAAAATAGCCAGGGGACAATGCATCCTTGTGCAGACAAAACATCTCTGAAATGTATATTACCTCTTTAGAGGGAGGATGTGACAAAAAGTGAAATCTTCTTTGTACTTTGAAAGAAGAGTGGGCATGAAGAAATCAATTAATTGCTTAAAGGTGATAATGAAACTCATCCTGAAGCAGTCAGCTACAGATTGAATCAGTCTGGAAAGAATGGCAGCCAACAGAAAATGTTATTCTTTGGTTTCCTTGGGCTTATACATTTTAGTTTCAGCAAATAAAATGAAATTATCAAGGTGAAAGCATTCAAGGATAGCTAAGAATGTAAATGATAGGATTCAGTATTCATTGTCAAGGTGAAAGAGTCACTTACTAATGACTTTTCTTTTCTGTCTTATTTTTTTAATGAGGCCGTATGTGATAATAGGGAAAATGAGTTGTTTCTGTTTGTGTTCTCCTTTGAACTTATTTTCCCCCCATTCTTGGTAAAATCTTGGATAGAGTATATTCCAGTTTAATCAGTGTCAATAATAACACTCTGAAATTAACCAAACTTTACTCAAACACGCATAAGCAGTTTATATTTGGGAGATTAATAAACTGATTATTAAATTAAATATAATTTATTATTCAGTTTAAATACAACCAACCATTTATGTTTTATTACATTTTATTATAAAATCATAGTATTATTTCAGGATCACTATATTTAACATAAAATAGTTGTTGTTCTCGTTCAGTTGCTAAGTTGTGTCTGAATCTTTGTGAGCCCAAGGACTGCAGCACACCAGGATTCCCTGTCCTCTGCTGTCTCCCAGAGTGTACTCAAACTCATGTCCTTTGAGTCAGTGATGCCATCTAACCATCTCATCTTCTGTCGCCCCTTTCTCTTCCTGCCCTCAATCTTTCCCAGCATCAGGGTCCTTTTCAATGAGTCGATTTTTTGCATCAGGTGACCAAAATATTGGAGTTCCAGCTTCAGCATCAGTCCTTTCAGTGGTTAATTCAGGGTTGATTTTCTTTAGGGTTGACTGGTTTGGTCTTCTTGCAGTCCAAGGGACTCTCAAGAGTCTTCTCTAGCACCACGGTTTGAAAGCATCAATTGTTTGGCACTCAGCCTTCTTTATGTCTCAACTCTCACATCCATACATGACTACTGGGAAAATTATAGCTTTGATTATATAGACATTCGTTGACAAAGTGATGTCCCTGCTTTTTGATATGCTGTCTAGATTTGTCATAGTTTTCCTTCCAAGAAGCAAGCATGTTTTGATTTTATGGTTTCAGTCACCATCAACAGTGATTTTTGAACCCAGGAAAATAAAATCTATCACTGTTTCCACATTTCCCCAATCTATTTGCCATGAAGTGATAAGACTGATGCCATAATCATAGTTTTCTGAATGTTGAGTTTAAGTCAACTTTTGCACTCTTCATCAAGAGACTCTTTAGTTCTTCTTTGCTTTCTACCATTAGAATGGTATCATCTGCATATCTGAGGTTGTTGATATTTCTCCCAGCAGTCTTGATTCCAGCTTGTGATTCATCCAGCCCAGCATTTCACATGATACACTCTGAGTAGAAGTTAAATAAGCAGCCTTGACACACTCCTTTCCCAGTTTTGAACCAGTCCATTGTTCCATGTCCAGTTCTAACTTTTGTTTCTTGTCCTATATACAAATTTCTCAGGAGGCAGGTAACGTGGTCTGGTATTCCCATCTCTTTAAGAATTTTCCACAGTTTGTTGTGATCCACACAGTCAAAGCTTAAGATCTTAGCTTACTTAATGAAGCAAAACCTGATGTTTTCTTCTGAAATTTTCTTGCTTTTTTTTATGATCCAAAAGATGTTGGCAGTTTGATCTTTGGTTCCTCTGCCTTTTCTAAATCTGGCTTATACACCTAGAAATTCTTGGTTCATGTATTGTTGAAGTCTAGCTTGAAGGATTTTGAGCATTGCCTTCCTAATATGTGAAATAAGCACAATTGTCTTGTATTTTAAACATCTTTTGGCATTGCCTTTCTTTGGGATTGGGATGAAAACTGACCTTTTCCAGTCCTGTGGCCATAAAATTGCATTATTACTAAAGTGAAGTTACATCAATAATCAATTTTTTGTGTTTTTTCTTTCTTTAGAATTTAGTATCTATCCTTTCCTCTTAGAAATAAAAAATAAATGATTATATATAAACATTGTTTGAGTGTATATATTATAAAAGGTTATTTTCTACTTTCTAATATTCTATACTTACAGAATATTTTTTTAAACTATATATGTGTCATAGCCTTGCATCAACATTTTCTTAAATAAAAGGTTGACTCCAATTGTTTTCAAGCTGTGTTAAAAATTACTTTGCACCAGGCAAATTTGTATATATATATATCAAAATTATCAAAACTGGCACAGTAAATGAAAACTACTTACTCAAAATAATATTTTCTTAGTTTCTTCCCTTATGAATCTGCCTCTCAAATATCAGTGGCTGAGTTTTAATGCTATTTTTTTTTTTTAGTGTTTATTTAAATGTGTCTTTTTTAAATGAGGTTTAGGTAATTGTTCTTCAAAAGTCTCCATGAGGACTTCTGCACTCAAAAAAATCCCCAACATGTGTGCTACACTCTTTATCTGGTTTCCTATAGTTCTCCTTAAGCCTGGCTCCTGATTCCTCTCACCTGTCTAGGACCCAATCCCAGGTAAAGACTGCTGTCTCTGACTGCCTGTGGGAAACCCATTCATCTACATTGCCATGCTAAAAAATGGGAATGCATGCTTTCTCCATTATCTTTTATCCTCAAACAGCCATCACTAGAAGTTCTATATTATCTCTCAAATTCATAATCCTCAGGGCAAGTACACACCAGTTATATGTTTATCCCCAAACCCCAGATTCAATACTAAGCTCCTTCAGATACTTTTATCATGCCTTACTCTTACTGCCACACTAGGCTTGGGCTACAAAGTTTTGCACAAAATATTTGTCCCTCTATTTTATAAATTTCTTCAAGTTTCCAATGACTAGGTTTGGGAAGGAACATTCTTTCTTTCCTTCATGAAAAAAAAATAGAGAAATTCTTCATATTCCTCATAAAACCAAATCCCAGTAATACTTACTTAACTTTTTTTCCAAGTATAATTTTTTGTTGTTGTTGGTTTTTTGCTTATATAAAGGATTGGATTACTAAGTAAATGTCACATGATGTTTACCAGTTCTTATTGGGAAAGTATCTGACTTAATTTGGAAGAGAGGGAAATTTAATTCCCCCTTTCCCCTCTATTTGTCCCTCTAGATAAAATTTTGACTCACAAAGTCTCAACTGAAATTACCTTATATATTAATGGAATATGATTCATTTTGACTTACCATTCAGCCAATTATTATAATTTAGCTAGAGCATTTTAATGATAACTTGGACAAGTTATTAAGTTCTCACCATGTTTTTAGCATGATACTAGGTCAAATGGAAAAGTAGAACATGGTGATGCTTCATTTGGAGAGTCAATATTTAAACATATAATTCAACAATTACAGGAAAAAACAAAGACAAATACTATTACTATAGGCATACTAAGAGTAATTTAATGTTTGAAGAAGACTAGAAAGAATGTAGACTACTATAATCACAAAAATATTTGAAGTTAGCTTAGACCTTGAAAGATACAGAGAAACCTGGGCAAGTACAAAGGATAGATTAATTCTGAAGCTGTGGGAATGGCAAAGCAGTGGAGTTGGCAGACGTGGCACATAGACATAGAGGAGAGTAACTTGACTAAATTCCAATAAGAATATTGAAAAATAATAGGAGGTATAATTTTGAAGAGGAAAGAAAGAGTGAGACCTATTAGAGGAGATACTAATTAACATAAAAATAACTTGATAGAGCCATTAGAGTACTTAACTTATAGGAAGTACAGAAAAGTGACAATATAAGGAATGATCAGCTAATTTCCTAGGTATATTCTCACAAAATTAAGGAAAGAAATTAACTAGGCAATTAAAACCACAATGACCATACTCTGCTGAGCATATATTAAGTAAAAACAGTGGCAGATAAGGTGAGACATATGAAAAATATATGGTAATAATCGCCTTCAATGAGTTTATGTATTCTAAGTGATATTGCTGTTGTTTAGTCATGTCCAACTCCTTGTGACCCTGTGGACTGCAGTATGCCAGGCTTCCCTGCCTTCACTATCTCCTGGAGCTTGTCCAAGCTCATGTCCATTGAGTCAGTGATCCCATCCAACTATCCTGTACTCTGTCATCCCCTTCTCCTGCCTTCAATCTTTTGCATCATCAGAGCCTTTTCCAATGAGTTGGCTCTTTGGGTCAGGTGACCAAAATATTGGAGCTTCAGCTTCAGCATCATCCTTCCAATGAAGATTCAGAGTTGATTTCCCTTAAGATTGACTGGTTTGTTCTCCTTGCTGTCCATGGGACTCTTAGGAGTCTTCTCAAGCACTATAGTTTAAAAGCATCAATTCTTTGGTGCTCAACCTTCTTTATGGTCCATAAAGTCCATATGGTCTCACATCCATATGTGACTACTGGAGAAAACATAGCTCTGATTACATGGACATTTGTTGGTAAAGTAACGTCTCTGCTTTCTAATATGCTGTCTAGGTTTGCCATACATTTCTTTCCAAGGAGCAAGTATCTTTTAATTTCATTGCTGCTGTCACCATCCACAGTGATTTTGGAGCCCAAGAAAATAAAATCTGTCACTGTTTCAACATTTTCCCCATCTATATACCATGAAGTTAGGGGACCAGATCCCATGATCTTAGTTTTTTGAATGTTGAGTTTTATGCCACCTTTTTTATTCTCTTCTTTCCCTTTTATCAAGAAGCTCTTTTGTTCCTCTTTGCTTTCTGCTTTAAAGATAGTGTCATCTGCATATCTTAGGCTGTTGATATTTCTCCCAGCAATCTTGATTCCACCATGTGACACATCCAACCTAGCATTTCACATGATCTACTCTGCATATAAGTTAAATAAAAAGGGTGACAATATACAGCCTTGACACTCCTTTCCTGATTTGGAAACAGTCTGTTGTTTCATGTTCGGTTCTAACAGTTACTTCTTGAACTGCATACAGATTTCTCAAGAGGCAAGTCAGGTGGTCTGGTATTCTCATCTCTTTAAGAATTTTCCAGTTTGTTGTGATCCACACAATTAAAGACTTTAGCATAGTCAATGAAGCAGAAGTGGATGATTTTCTGGAACTCTCTGACTTTTTCTGTGATCCAACTGATACAGGCAATTTGATCTCTGGGTCCTCTGCCTTTTCTAAATCCAGCTTGAATATCTGGAAGTTCTCAGTTCATGTACTATTGAAGCCTGGCTTGGAGAATTTTGAGCATGACCTTGCTAGCATGTGAAATGAGTGGAATTGTGTAGTAGTTTGAATTTTTCTTTGGCATTGCCATTCTTTGATATTGAAATGAAAACTGAACTTTTCCAGTTCTAAGGACACTGCTGAATTTTCCAAATTTGCTGATATATTGAGTGCAGCACTTTAAGAGCAACATCTTTTAGGATTTGAAATAGCTCAGCAAGAATTCCCTGACCTCCAATAGCTTTGTTCCTAAGTGATGCTTCCTAAGGCCCATTTGACTTCACATTCCAGGATGTCTGGCTCTCAGTGAGTGATCACACCACCGTGGTTATCCAGGTCATTAAGATCTTTTTTGAATAGTTCTGTGTATTCTTGCCACCTCTTCTCAATATCTTCTGCTTCTGTGAGGTCCATACCATTTTTGTCCTTTATTGTGCCCATCTTGTCATGAAATGTTCCCTTGATATCTCTAATCTTGAAGAGATCTTTAGTCTTTCCCATTCTATTGTTCCCCACTATTTCTTTGCATTGTTCACTTCCTTATGAAGACTTTCTTATCTCTCTTTGCTGTTTCTGGAACTCTGCATTCAGATGGGTATGTCTTTCCTTTTCTCCTTTGTCTTTGGCTTCTCTTCTT
Source organism: Bos indicus (assembly GCF_029378745.1). Classification (NCBI taxonomy): domain Eukaryota; kingdom Metazoa; phylum Chordata; class Mammalia; order Artiodactyla; family Bovidae; genus Bos; species Bos indicus. Next base: position 41,384,496 of record NC_091762.1, on the reverse strand, counting down.
TTCACAGCTATTTGTAAGGCCTCCTCAGACAACCATTTTCCTTTTTGCATTTCTTTTTCTTGCAGATGGTTATGGGCAACAGTGTTCTAAGTGAGTGGTTGATAAACAAATGTTTCCCTCTTAACATGAAGGAGTCTAGATATTCCTAAAAATAATAGTTATGTATTACTCTATTGTTAAGGAAGAAAAAAATATATAGTGTAGAGTAAAAAGTATTATCATAAATTATTTATCATCAACTCATCAAACAACTGTTGAGTACCCACTCTATTCTGGAAAGTGTTTTTAGAAAGACAAAGCAGGGTTAAGAAAAAAAAGCAGCATCTCTCTCCTACAGTACTTGTAATTTCATGTGGGTACCTGGTGGCAGGAGACATCTGAGGAAATATATCAGGTGGTGCTGATACATGATAAAGGGCAGCAGGAATACCAGGATAGAGAAAAAGAAGATCACTGTTTTTATTTAAGGTATTAAGGAAGATGCTAAGATCAAATTTAAGCAGAGTTCTTAAAAACTTGTAATGAATAAGGTGGTGGTGGTTTAGTTGCTAAGTTGACTATACCAAAGACTTTGACTGTGTGGATCACAGTGAACTGTGGAAAATTCTGAAAGAGATGGGAATCCCAGACCATCTGACCTGCCTCTTGAGAAACCTGTATGCAGGTCAGGAAGCAACAGTTAGAACTGGACATGAAACAACATACTGGTTCCAAATAGGAAAAGGAGTACGTCAAGGCTGTATATTGTCCCCTGCTTATTTAACTTATACGCAGAGTACATCATGAGAAACGCTGGGCTGGAAGAAACACAAGCTGGAATCAAGATTTCTGGGAGAAATATCAATAACCTCACATATGCAGATGACACCATCCTTATGGCATAAAGTGAAGAGGAACTAAAAAGCCTCTTGATGAAGGTGAAAGAGGAGAATGAAAAAATTGGCTTCAAGCTCAACATTCAGAAAACGAAGATCATGGCATCTGGTCCCATCACTTCATGGAAATAGATGGGGAAACAGTGGAAACAGTGTCAGACTTTACCTTTTTGGGCTCCAAAATCACTGCAGATGGTGACTGCAGCCATGAAATTAAAAGATGCTTACTCCTTGGAAGAAAAGTTATGACCAACGTAGACAGCATATTCAAAAGCAGAGACATTACTGTGTCAACAAAAGTTCATCCAGTCAAGGCTATGGTTTTTCCAGTGGTCATGTATGGATGCGAGAGTTGGACTGTGAAGAGAGCTGAGCACTGAAGAATTGATGCTTTTGAACTTTCGTGTTGGAGAAGACTCTTGAGAGTCCCTTCGACTGCAAGGAGATTCAACCAGTCCATTCTAAAGGAGATCGGTCCTGGGTGTTCTTTGGAAGGAATGATGCTAAAGCTAAAACTCCAGTACTTTGGCCCCCTCATGCGAAGAGTTGACTCATTGGATAAGACTCTGATGATGGGAGGGATTGGGGGCAGGAGGAAAAGGGGACGACAGAGGATGAGATGGCTGGATGGCATCACTGACTCGATGGATGTGAGTTTGAGTGAACTCCGGGAGTTGGTGATGGACAGGAAGGCCTGGTGTGCTGCGATTCATAGGATCGTAAAGAGTTGGACACGACTGAGCAACTCACTGAACTGAACTGTGTTTGACTTTGGGCAACCCCGTGGACTGTAGTCCACCAGGCTCCTCTGCCCATGGAATTCCCCAGGCAAGAATACTGGAGTGGGTTGCCATTTCCTTCTCCAGGGGATCTTCCTGACCCATGGATTGAACTTGGGTCTCCTGAACTTGAGGCAGATTTCTTACTGACTGAACCACAAGGGAAGCCCAATGAATAAGATATATTTTTATATACACTCTAGGCAGAAAAGATAGCAAATGCAGAAATCCTGACACAGGAGCTTAATCAGTATGTGTGAGGGAAAAAAAAAAATCAAGAAAGTCACTGTGTCTGGAATGAAGAGTGAGAGAAGAGCAGAGAGTGAAGGCAGAGGAAAAAAATGTCAGGATTCTGGTCAATGTGTATGTGAATGAGGAGTCCAAGATAATTTATATCATGCTAAGCCATTTAGGTCATTGTGAAGTTTTTTTGCATTTATTTTGAATGGGCTAGCAGGACATTGGTAGATTTTAATCAAAGAAAGAACTACAGAGATCATTCTGAAGACTATCAATAAAGATTAAGTGAGAGTTATGACCAATCTAGACAGAATATTAAAAATCAGAGACATTACTTTGTCAACAAAGTCCATCTAGTCAAGGCTATGTGTTTTTTTTTTGTTGTTTTTTTGTTTTATTTTATTTTTTATTTTTTCTCTAATTTTATTTTATTTTTAAACTTTACATAATTGTATTAGTTTTGCCAAATATCAAAATGAATCCGCCACAGGTATACATGTGCTCCCCATCCCGAACCCTCCTCCCTCCTCCCTCCCCATACCATCCCTCTGGGCCGTCCCAGTGCACCAGCCCCAAGCATCCAGCATCATGCATCGAACCTGGACTGGCAACTCGTTTCCTACATGATATTTTACATGTTTCATTGCCATTCTCCCAAATCTTCCCACCCTCTCCCTCTCCCACAGAGTCCATAAGACTGTTCTATACATCAGTGTCTCTTTTGCTGTCTCGTACACCGGGTTATTGTTACCATCTTTCTAAATTCCATATATATGCGTTAGTATACTGTATTTATGTTTTTCCTTCTGGCTTACTTCACTCTGTATAATAGGCTCCAGTTTCATCCACCTAATTAGAACTGATTCAAATGTATTCTTTTTAATGGCTGAGTAATACTCCATTGTGTATATGTACCACAGCTTTCTTATCCATTCATCTGCTGATGGACATCTAGGTTGCTTCCATGTCCTGGCTATTATAAACAGTGCTGTGATGAACATTGGGGTACACGTGTCTCTTTCCCTTCTGGTTTCCTCAGTGTGTATGCCCAGCAGTGGGGTTGCTGGATCATAAGGCAGTTCTATTTCCAGTTTTTTAAGGAATCTCCACACTGTTCTCCATAGTGGCTTACTAGAAGTCAAAAATTAGGAGAGGAGCTCAAGGGAAGGTGGCTTAGAGAAAGGTGCATAGTTTTTTTATGGGGGTTTAGGAGGATATTGCTCTGTTTTTTAAATAATTTTATGACCATCAACCTCAAAGGAACCTTAATACATTTGTACAGATACAAGTTAGTAGCCAGATGTGGGAACATACAGCAGTTTTCTGATGATCACTTCCATTTCCTTAGTGAAACAAACAAACAAAAAAGGAAGATTGAAAAAGTGCTTGAAAGAGAGAAAAGAAAAGATGAAGTGCTTGCCGAGGAAAGGAGATTGACTGGATTAGACATATGTAGTAGAATTTAGGCAGTATCAAGGTTCCTTTGTGAAGGATAGTCATAAAGTTAAAGTGAGACCAGTCAACATATGTTTCTCTCCTGACACAGTCGACTGCCTTGTTTGTATGTGAGGAGGAGAACAAAAAGCTGGACTTCTGCAGTGCTGACCTCCATCTCTGTGGAAGAGGGAGATTAAAAGAATTAAGAATATATGCATTGGAATGATTTTAATGAAAAGCCATGGAATCAGAGCTTGATAATCAGGAAGGTGTGGTTATAATGGGAATGGAAAATGGGGAAATATAAGATCAATGGATTGTAGGTCCAGGTGGACAGAAAGATGCTTTACAACTGAAGTACTCTGAGGGAGTGGGTTGGAAAATCAAATGTGATTTTTGGGGAAAGGAGTGCTTCATATTGAAATAACAAAAGGTTTATAGTTTGGTGGTGGCTTCCCTGGTGGCTCAGATGGTAAAGCATCTGCCTGCAATGTGGGAGACCTAGGTTCGATCCCTGGGTCAGGAAGATTGCTTGGAGAAGGAAATGGCAACCCATTCCAGCACTCATGCCTGGAAAATTCCATAGACAGAGGAGCCTGGTAAGCTACAGTCCATGGGGTCCCAAAGAGTCAGACACAACTGCCTTCACTTTCACTTTCTTATAGTTTGTTATGTATGAGATTTAAGCAATAGCTTCAGGAGTAGATAGATGGGGTAGTTGGACATATTGAGAGAATCCTAGGTGTTGAAAAGATTATCTGCATGGTAAGTATAAATAATGATTAAACATAAGAAGCTTAAGTCTCCCTGTTGAAAATAAGAGAAGACAAGTCTTCCCTCTCCCTATATTAGTTACTTTGTAAAACTTTTAAGTTCTTTCTCTGTCTCTTTGGACTGTATATAAATCTTTTAAGAAACTGGACAAGCCTCTTCCCAGTTATATGACTCAGGGATGCCTTTATCAAGGACCTAAACATCTGTGGGAGGGTAGAAGCCTAACTTTAATGGATGTCTTGCTCCATGTTGTAAAAGTATATCTTGTCATAAAGATACAATAACTTTGTTTTTCCTCTTGATAAAGTCAGTTAACACCAATAGTAATTACCAAATGAATTTGGGATAAATTGTATTTGAAAATAGTGCTGCTCAGTTTCCTTATTGGAGGACAAGTTATTGGCTATCTTGAAAACAAGTAAATAATGGGCTTTACCTGTTTGGCTATTTAAAGAATGAGATGTCTTTCTGTCCTTGCAATCTCTTAGCAGATTGCCAGTAATATACATCACATTCTGGTTTAGTACTTATTCAGTAGTAAAACTTTTTATTTCCACTACTCTTGTACCCCATAGTTCCTGGTGGCTCAGACGGTAAAGAGTCTGCCTGTAATGCAGGAGACCCGTATTCAATCCCTAAGTCAGGAAGATCCCCTGGAGAAGGAAATAGCAATCCACCCCAGTGTTCTGGAAGAGCCTGGCTGGTTACAGTCCATGGGTTCACAAAGAGTTGGACACGACTAAGCAACAAACACTTTTGTTGTATTTCCTCAACAACTTGTTTATTAAAATTATGGAGAATTATGACAATAAACCATGATTCAAAATCCTTCAGGAGTAAAAAGTGGCCTAGACATCTCTGCTGCTGCTGCTAAGTCGCTTCAGTCGTGTCCGACTCTGTGTGACCCCATAGACGGCAGCCCACCAGGCTCCCCAGTCCCTGGGATTCTCCAGGCAAGAACACTGGAGTGGGTTGCCATTTCCTTCTCCAATGCATGAAACTGAGAAGTGAAAGTGAAGTCGCTCAGTCGTGTCCGACTCTTCTCGACCCCATGGACTGCAGCCCACCAGGCCCTTCGGTCCATGGGATTTTCCAGGCAAGAGTACTGGAGTGGGGTGCCATTGCCTTCTCCGAGACATCTCTAGATGGGTACAAGAGAAAGAAAAAGGCAGAGTACATACAAATGGGAGACCTGGGCTTCAAAATTATATTGCACAGGTATACATCACAGCTAAAATGTGATAACAAGGTTGTATTTTCTATATGGTCATTGTATCAAATATTTAGAATTAACTACCTGTAAGCTTGACTGTGTGTCTTGGTATGGTTAAAAATGTAGAGATACATGTTATAAAATAATGAGTCAGAAAGGTTTCCTTACATGAAGAACTAAACATCAATAAAATAACAATTCAAGAAATGTCACAAGCCAGTACATGTGTTATTGTCAAATGAATTGTGCAGACAATTTGTGCTATAATTTCAAAAAACCAAAGAGGTCACAAATTTAATGAGTTGGAAAGATTTTTGTAATTAATATGTATGGAGCATTCTCTTTATCAAATAAAAAAGATCATGACTAAACTAGCTTTCAAATATCACCCAGAAAGGGACATATACCCCATGGGGGCTCAGTAAGTACTAATTATCATTATATCAAAGAGTGAGAGGCACCTCATCTAATTCAGCCCTAAGGCATCAGGCTTAAGCCATCCTGGATAGATGAGAGGGTGTCTGAGTTTGAAACCCTTCCTTGAAAAACCTATTTAAAATAATTTCTGCTTAAAACCTTTTCTTGTTTTAAAACCTATCCAATTTTCTGGGTAATTACTACAACTTAGCACATATGCTACCCATACTTGCTAAATTGCTTCAGTCATGTCCAACTCTTTGCAGCCCTATGGATCATAGCCTACTAGGCTCCTCTATCCGTGATATTCTCTAGGCATGATACTGAAGTGGGTTGCCATACCCTTCTCCAGGGCATCTTCCCAACCCAGGGATTGAAACTGCATCTCTTCCATCTCCTGCACTGACAGGCAGGTTCTTTATCACTAGCACCACCCCGGAAGCCCAAATATTTCTACATTTGTAGACAGTTCAATCATAAATGTTAGACACCCTAATTATTTGCAGTTCTCTTTAATGAATTCTTTTTCTCATGTAATAGATGTCAGAATCAGATATAGATATAGAACTCAAAGTCCTGGCATTCATTCATTTATACATTTATTCCTTTATTTATTTAATATGTATTTTTGACTATTATATTTATTCAGTTCAGTACGGTCACTCAGTCATGTCCAACTCTTTGGGATCCCATGGACTGCAGCATGCCAGACTTCCCTGTTCATCACTAACTCCCTGAGCTTGCTCAAATTCATGTCCATTGAATCGTGATGCCATCCAACCATCTCATCCTCTGTCGCCCCCTTGTCCTCCTGCCTTCAATCTTTCCCAGCATCAAGGTCTTTTCCAGTGAGTCAGTTCTTCACATCAGATGGCCAAAGTATTGGAGCTTCAGCTTCAGCATCAGTCCTATCAATGAATATTCAAGACTGATTTCCTTTAGGATTGACTGGTCTTATCTCCTTGCAGTCCAAGGGACTCTCAAGAGTCTTCTCCAACACCACAGTTCAAAACCACACTGCATTATATTTATTACCATATTAAAAAGCTCAAACTTTGAAAATGAACATAGCACATTTCTTATCTCACAGTTACAGTGGGTCAGGTATCTGAGAATAGTTTAGCTGGATGGTTCTTTTTGTTTGTTTGTTTCCACTGTTTAATAAGACACATTTTAATTAAAAAAAAAACAAATGACTGACATTTTATACATTGCATTTTCTTCAGAAAATCAAAAGCAAAGGATCGTTCATATTTCCTAAAAGTTCATCACTGCAGATTGGATACAGAACTATTGAGAAAACGGCTGAACTTGCACATGAAGCTTACTTCCCCCTTAATTTCAGAATTCAAGTTTTCTCAGATGTCAATACAGAATCGAAAGCAGTTGGTAAAACTTTGCAGATTACTTGTGCTTGTTCCAGGCTGTTGCACTGGTAAAGCCACAGACTGTATTCTTGGTTGCTTGCATATGTGGTCTTCAGAGCCAGAAAGCTCTTTTCCTGCCTCGAGACCATCGTGGAAACACACCATCCAGATGATTAAATACAGAGCGAGCCGATGCGGAACACCATATTGATCTGATGTGGATGCCTTTATACCATACTTGGAAACTCCCATAATAAATTCTTCCTCCAGAGGAACAAAGGACAACTTTCTATCTTGCTGGGCAATAACTATATAATTTATCAGGTCCAGTGGTCCTTCGAACTTTTCCCCTCCGAAAGTTTCAGTTTCTCAATGGTACCAACATACTTTATTCGAAGTTCTGCACAGGTGTCTGAATTGTTGCTTTGTCCTGTGTTCTTGCTGGAATAGGTGTTGAGGCTTGCCTCGGTGCCGGACCGTGACAGCCCCCCAAGGTTGGAGTCTACCAACTTGTTCTTGGTACTGATTTCACTGCTCTGGGAACTGCTACTGCTGTGGTGCTTTTTTCCTTTATGAAACATCTTCCACCATAGCTTGATCCACAGGTGCTCCCTGCAGAATTGAACGCTATTCTACCGTCTTCAAAAGTTCTACAGACAGTGTGTGCACAGGTAGCATCCTTTCACTCCGACACTGTCAATTCTTGACAGAAAAGCAAGGTACCTGGGAAATCCCATGGACAGAGGAGGCTGGAGCGCTAACAGTCTATGGGGTGGCAACAGAGTCAGACGCGACCGAATGACTCGCCGCCGTCTGCGCTCACGGCAGCCACTTTGGTTCTAGCTGGATGGTTCTTACTTATGGTCTCTCAAGAGATGTTAATCAAGATATTAGCTAATACTGAAGTCAATTCAAGACTTAACTGAGATAGGTTCTGCTTCAGAGCTCACTCACTAGTCTGTTGGTTGGCAAGTCTCAAAATGTCCCTGCTGCTGCTGCTGCTAAGTCGCTTCAGTCGTATCTGACTCTGTGCGATCGCATAGACGGCAGCCCATCAGGCTCCACCGTCCCTGGGATTCTTCAGGCAAGAACACTGGAGTGGGGTCCATTGCCTTCTCCCAAAATGTCCCTACTCTAAGTTTATTCTTGTATCTCTGTTGGACTGCCTCAGAATATACAGCTGATTTCTTCCAGAAGCTTGTGATTTGAGAGAAAGTGAGAAAGCATCCAAATGCCACAATCTCTTTTATAATCTAGTATTATAAATGATGGAATTCCCAGATGGCTCAGTGGTAAAGAATTTGCCTGCCAATGCAAGAAACTTGGATTTGATCCCTGGGTTGGGACGATCCCCTGGAGGAGGAAATGGCAACCCACTCCAGTATTCTTATATGGGAAATCCCATAGACAGAGGAGCCTGGCAAGGTACAGTCCATAGTGTTGCAAAAAATTGGACATGACTGAGCCACTAAGTACACACACATTAGAAATGATGGCCTATTGCTTCTTTCATGTTCTGTTTTTTTTTTTTTTTTAAGAATCATGAAGTCAAGCTGACACTTAAGAAGGGGAAACTCATTAGGAGACAGCAATATCACAAATACTGTTCTGTGATTTTTCTAATCAAGTGATTATAAATTGGTAAATTATCTAACAAAGATGGGCAAGTACAGACTACATGAGGAATGAGCAATCATTAGAAGGCATATTGGGAAGAATTGTTAGTGAAATATCACATCAAAAAGCATACTGAAAGATAAACTTTGGAAAACTGAAAAGTGTCTTTTGCATTGATCTTCATCAGTTGCACATTTCCCAGGAGAAGACCCAAGTAAAATATTGATAGGTACTTAGAGCTTTAGTAATTTTCAAGGCTTTAAGGAAAACCAATAAATAATATATAAAGGTTTCCTTTTACCTTGTCAAATACAGTCACAAATCAGACATGGATTCATGCTGAAGATTGAGAATTTGTATTCAGCTACTGCTAAGCTGCTTCAGTCGTGTCCGACTGCCCATAGACGGCGGTCCACCAGGCTCCCCCGTCCCTGGGATTCTCCAGGCAAGAACACTGGAGTGGGTTGCCATTTCCTTCTCCAATGCATGTAAGTGAAAAATGAAAGTGAAGTCACTCGGTCGTGTCTGACTCTTCGAGACCCCATGGACTGCAGCCTACCAGGCTCCTCCATCCATGGGATTTTCCAGGCAAGAGTCCTCTAGGTCTCCTCAATTTTGTAGACCTCACTCAGGACTGTGAATTTGGTACTAGGTGACTAGATAGTGGGAATTTCAGCAGAGTAGGAAAAAAAAAAACTAAAAAAATTTCTGATGTCCAATCAACATATAATTGGTTAATTAGTGTGCATTAGAATTTGAAGTATACTTATGTAGACATTAAAAATAATATTTAATCATTTTATTATTTCCATCCAGTTTTAGGAAAATTAGGTAATAAGAAAGTTAATTTGTTTTACTTAATTTATTTCTTTTTACTTTTTTATAGCTATTTAAAATATCCTTTCTGTGTTAAAACTCATAAACAATTAAATAGAATTGAGTATGTTTAAAATTTATTGAAAAAACAAGAAATTAATTATTCCACTAATTATTATGATTACCCTTATTGATAGATTATCTCTCTATTAAAAAAAAGAAAAACTTAGAAACTGTTTCTAAAAAAAAAGTAATCTAGCCTTCACAATATTGTAGAAAGGGAACTGAATGTTTTTAGTTATCTTTCTACTCAACTGTGTGCCAGACAATTATATTTATTTTTTCAAAGGGAATTGAATTGCAATCCAGTCATAACTGACTCTGTATCCAATTATTTATTTAAAAAGAAAAAAAAAAAAAACATTTGTTTTGAATAAATACACCAGTGGATTTAGATAAATTCGCAGGACAAAAATCTCTGAAGCTCTGTGTTGTTGTCAAATCGAAGGATTTTTCAGGTGTTTAGGTTGTAAATAAAATAAACAGAGAAACAGGGCAGTAGATAGAGCTATACTTTGTCATAGACAATGTATGCACAAATCAGCTCAAAACTAGATATGATCTTAGCATTGTAATTAAAACATGTATTTAGTTTATTTAAACCTTCTGAGCTCTCAGTGTTGATATTGGGAATAAATAATAGTACATAATCCAAAGAATGGCTGCCAATATCAAATGCAATATTACATAGATTATTCTATTATTTTAATTGATTTTTCATTGAAGTATAGTTAATTTGCAGTATTGTATTAGTTTCTGGTATACAGCGAAGTGACTCAGTTATACACAAACATGCATTCTTTTTTGTATCCTTTCCATTATGGTTCACCCCAGGTTATTGAATACAGTTCACTGTGCTGTCTAGGAGGACCTTGTTGCTTATCCTGCAAGGCTTATTACAAATCATTGGCCTACCATGTGGCTGATGATAAAACATGAGCTCTTCTGTTTGTGGTTATTATTAGCAGTATGAAAACTGAAACTTGAAACAATTAGTAAACAGTTAGCTTTGCCTATTTTTAATTCTGCATTCTCAGATTCAGCCAACTACAGATCGGGTACAACACTTGTGATCTACAGTTGGTTAAATCTGCAGATACATAATCCACAGATATGAATAATTAGCTATGGGACTTAAACATCCCCAGATTTGGGTATCCACAGCAAGTCCTAAAGCCAGTTTACCAATACTGAGAGACAACAGTAATTTTACAAGTAGTGATAAACATTGCTTAGAAAAATTTATGGAGATTGATCCTGTATCAAACAATAAAGACCTTGTTATCAATTTACTAAATAAAAGACAGAAAATGAATGATATTAAATCCACAATCTGTATAAAAAATGAATATTGTTAAACTGGAACTTATTAGAATTAAATCTTTTGCTCTATAAAAGATCTTATTGAAAGGATTTAAAAAAAAGCTAGATACTGGGCAAAATATTTTCCAATCCTGTATCTGCTGAAAGACTCATATTTAAAAATATTTAAAGAGCATTCAAAACTCAACAGAAAAACAAAAGTAAACAATCCAATTACAAAATTATCAAAGGACACGAAGAAATGTTTTACCAAAGAAGTATAGATGGGAAATAAGCTTATATAAAAAGATATTGAATAACATTACCCTCAGGGAAAGGCTAAGTTAAAAATATGAAGAGCTGGTACTATACATCTATCAGAATGGCTAAAAATAAAAATAAAATAGCCATAATATCAAATACTTGCAAGGTTTCAGGAAAATTGTATTTCTCACATGTTGTTTGTGAGGATGTAAAAATGAGACAGTAATTCTGGAAGATATTTTCACTCTGGAAAATAGGTTTCATAGACACGTACATGCATACACATATAAAGCATGCTCTTGCCTTACAACCCACCAGATGCACTCAGATATTTATCCAGAAGGCAAAAACTTTTACCCACACAAAAACTTGTAGATAGTTATTTATACCAGCCTTATTTGTAATAGCCAGAAACTGGAAACAACCAAAATGTCCCTCAGCGGGTGAATGGTTTAACAAATGGTGGTGTTTTTATTGCCATGGAATACTACTCAGGAATAAAAACAAGTGAATTATTGGTCTATACAACAACTTGTATGTATCTCAAGCTATTATGTTGAGCAAAAAAGCCAATATCAAAAGGCTGCAAACTACTATATAATTCCATTGACATGAATTTTTAAAATCATAACAATACAGAGATAGAAAACATATGTGTGGTTTCCAGGGACTGAGGATAGTAAGGGTGGGATTTGACAGATAAAGAGGTACCATGAGGAGACACTTATGCTGATGCAGTGGCTATGTATCTTGATTGCTGTGGTGATTACATGAATCTGCACATATAATAAAATGGCATAGAACTAGATGTGCCAATTGTACCAATATCAGTTTCTTAGTTTTGATACTGTACTATATTTATGTAAGATGGTCAACACCAAAATCGGATTGATTATATTCTTTGCAGCCAAAGATGGAGACGCTCTATACAGTCAGCAAAAACAAGACCGGGAGCTGACTGTGGCTCAGACCATGAACTCCTTATTGCCAAATTCAGACTTAAATTTAAGAAAGTAGGGAAAACCACTAGACCATTCAGGTATGACCTAAATCAAATCCCTTATGATTATACAGTGGAAGTGAGAAATAGATTTAAGGGTCTAGATCTGATAGATAGAGTACCTCATGAACTATGGATGGAGGTTCATGACGGGGGTCAAGACCATTCCCATGGAAAAGAAATGCAAAAAAGCAAAATGGCTGTCTGGGGAGGCCTTACAAATAGCTGTGAAAAGAAGAGAAGCGAAAAGCAAAGGAGAAAAGGAAAGATATAAGCATCTGAATGCAGAGTTCCAAAGAATAGCAAGAAGAGATAAGAAAGCCTTCTTCAGGGATTAATGCAAAGAAATAGAGGAAAACAACAGAATGGGAAAGACTAGGGATCGCTTGAAGAAAATCAGAGATACCAAGGGAACATTTCATGCAAAGATGGGCTCGATAAAGGACAGAAATGGTATGGACCTGACAGAAGCAGAAGATATTAAGAAGAGATGGCAAGAATACACAGAAGAACTGTACAAAAAAGATCTTCACGACCCAGATAATCACGATGGTGTGATCACTGACCTAGAGCCAGACATCCTGGAATGTGAAGTCAAGTGGGCCTTAGAAAGCATCACTACAAACAAAGCAAATGGAGGTGATAGAATTCCAGTTGAGCTATTTCAAATCCTGAAAGATGATGCTGTGAAAGTGCTGCACTCAATATGCCAGCACATTTGGAAAACTCAGCAGTGGCCACAGGACTGGAAAAGGTCAGTTTTCATTTCAATCCCAAAGAAAGGCAATGCCAAAGAATGCTCAAACTACCGCACAATTGTACTCATCTCACACGCTAGTAAAGTAATGCTCAAAATTCTCCAAGCCAGGCTTCAGCAATATGTGAACTGTGGACTTCCTGATGTTCAAGCTGGTTTTAGAAAAGGCAGAGGAACCAGAGAGATCAAATTGCCAACATCCGCTGGATCATGGAAAAAGCAAGAGAGTTCCAGAAAAACATCTATTTCTGCTTTGCCAGAAAGCACACTCGATGCTTTTGACTATGCCAAAGCCTTTGACTGTGTGGATCACAATAAACTGTGGAAAATTCTGAAAGAGATGGGAATACCAGACCACCTGACCTGCCTCTTGAGAAACCTGTATGCAGGTCAGGAAGAAACAGTTAGAACTGGACATGGAACAACAGACTGGTTCCAAATAGGAAAAGGAGCTCCTCAAGGCTGTATATTGTCACCCTACTTATTTAACTTATATGCAGAGTACATCATGAGAAACGCTGGACTGGAAGAAACACAAGCTGGAATCAAGATTGCCAGGAGAAATATCAATAACCTCAGATATGCAGATGACACCACCCTTATGGCAGAAAGTGAAGAGGAACTAAAAAGCCTCTTGATGAAAGTGAAAGAGGAGAGAAAAAGTTGGCTTAAAGTTCAACATTCAGAAAACGAAGATCATGGCATCTGGTCCCATCACTTCATGGGAAATAGATGGGGAAACAGTGGAAACAGTGTCAGACCTTATTTTTCTGGGCTCCAAAATCACTGCAGATGGTGACTGCAGCCATGAAATTAAAAGACGCTTACTCCTTGGAAGGAAAGTTATGACCAACCTAGATAGCATATTCAAAAGCAGAGACATTACTTTGCCAACAAAGGTTCATCTAGTCAAGGCTATGGTTTTTTCTGTGGTCATGTATGGATGTGAGAGTTGGACTGTGAAGAAAGCTGAGCACTGAAGAATTGATGCTTTTGAACTGTGGTGTTGGAGAAGACTCTTGAGAGTCCCTTGGACTGCAGGGAGATCCAACCAGTCTATTCTGAAGGAGATCAGCCCTGGGATTTCTTTGGAAGGAATGATGCTAAAGCTGAAACTCCAGTACTTTGGCCACCTCATGCGAAGAGTTGACTCATTGGAAAAGACTCTGATGCTGGGAGGGATTGAGGGCAGGAGGAGAAGGGGATGACAGAGGATGAGATGGCTGGATGGCATCACTGACTCGATGGAAGTGAGTCTGAGTGAACTCCGGGAGTTGGTGACGGACAGGGAGGCCTGGCGTGCTGCGATTCATGGGGTCGCAAAGAGTCGGACACGACTAAGCAACTGATCTGATCTGATCTGATAACCATTGGAGGAGCCAGGATAAAGTTTACACTGAACCTCACTATACTATCTTTGCAACTTCCTGTGAACCTATAATTATTTCAAGATTATTTGTTAAGTGGGTTAAAAAGATAGGCATCTCAATTAATCAGTTCCCCAAAAATGTCATCAAAGAACTTTGTCAAAATGATCCTGAAGAAGTCCTTCTAAAGAACAAGCTAATGATGAAAGTACTTCTTCAAACTTTTAGTTTACCATACATGAAAAATTTGAAACTATAAAAATGTAATATGAATTTTACTAGTGGTTGGTGTTATTATAGCATGTTAAACTATTTATTATTTGATTATTCCACAATTCAATTTTAGAGGGTACTCAAACTGCACTGAGTCCTATAATATTAATCTTTCAGGCAGACTGATAGACATCTTCCTCAAAATAATTTTATTACTACAATTTTATGTGTAACTAGAAAATTCAAGATGCTATATAATATTTTTCCTATATCAGTGAGCAACTCTGTCACACTTGTGAACTTTTATCTAGGTTTGATCTGCTCCAAAGTCTGTTATTTCCAATGTAGTAAAACTATAAACTATTTTCTCTTTTACCCTCGATAGGTATGTTGTTCATGTGTGTGTGTGTGTGTGTGTGTGTGTGTGTGTGTGTGTGCACTTCCTCGCTCAGTCATGTCCAACTATGTGATGCTATGGACTGTAGCCCACCAGACTCTGTCCATGGGGATTCTCCAGGCAAGAATACTGGAGTGGGTTGCCATTTCCTCCTCTAGAGGATCTTCCCAACCCAGGGACTGAACCCAGGTCTCTCACATTGCAGGCCTATGCTTTACTGTCTGAGCCACCAGCCATTTCTAAAAAAAAAACTTGGCCATCAATTTCTAACTCAGGTTTTCCAACAAATTGTCCCTTTAGCCCATTTCATTGCTTTTGTGTAAAAGTGGTTTGTCTGACACTCCACAGCTATTCTAGAAACTTAAGGCCATGTAAGGAAGGGCTACAGGACTGATTTCTCTATTAGAGGTTGCTGGTCTTCATAATGGAATGATTAGACCTGATTTACAGCGGAATCAAGGCTCCCCTTGTGGCTCAGCTGGAAAAGAATCTGCCTGCAATATGGGAGACCTGGGTTTGATCCCTGGATTGGAAAGATCCCCTGGAGAAGGCAAGGGCTACCCACTGTAGTATTATAGTCCATGGGGTCACAAGGAGTTGGATGTGACTGAGTGACTTTTATATACACAGCAGAATCAAACCTTGCTCTAGGTAACACCCTACAGGGAAGCTGATAATCCGCTGCAGCCACAAAGCAGCTGTTATTTCTCACTCAGGTGAACTTCTAAACAAGTAACTAACTTTGCCCAAAGGGGCCAAGGTCTCCTTGGAAGGATCCTAACAATTTCTTAATATTTCTTTTGCTGTCCTCAGTAAAGTTTTCAGAGTGTGAATTGTGTGGCTATTTAAAAACTCCAAGTTGACATCTCCACTTGCACTTGAAAAAAATTTTTCTAGTATCCACTGAAAAATTTAGACTGATAAATTCCATGTATTGGATGTTTGCAATTAGTTTTTTGGTTGACTGCCAAGTAGAAGTTAAATCTGGGGTAGCTGACTGCTGACTTAATCTAATTTCCATGCTCTTCAGTGTTTTTGTTCTCTTCCTAGGCCCATCTAAATTCCTCTTTCTGTCATTTTCCCTACTATTCTCTACAGAGTCTCTATTCCATGGGAAACAACCCCCACACATCCTCAACAGTATTCTCCACCAATTGTTTGTCTTTCACTAGAACCTAAGTTTCCTCTAATATTAGTCTGTTCCTGCATTCATCATGAGTGTTCACTCTACCATTCTCTACTTAGCTCAAGTGAGGATTGAGTTTTCCATAGCTTTCCACTTCTGCTTTCATCCTATGTAAATGTCTTCCATCTTTAAAAATTCCTGGTACCTGTCCATCCTATCCGGTATCACTCTTCTCCCTCTTTATCTGCCAAGCTTCTAATTTATCCCCTTTAAATCTTGATGATTAGAATCTTCTCTGGCATCTTCTCACATGACTTCACCATACATGTGAATGGCCCACGTATAAACCTTATAAATTTTTTTTTCTGTTTTCACACTGTAGCTCTTTATCTCTATACTTCTTAAATGACTAATTTCCATCACTCTCCCCTCATTATCATCATCATGACCACATGTTCTGTCTTTCAAATTTACTCTCACTGTTTCCAGCCAATTTTTTTCTCCTGCTTTATCAGCATATCCAGTTTTCTGTGAATAAATTTAATTCTTGTGATCTCTTCTTTACTTCTTTCATCAGTTAATACCATTACCAGCTTAGTCCCTTGTCTTTTTCTCGCAACAATCCAATACATACACTATGGGTAATCAATCCATAAATTTACATGCTCAGTTCCTACACATGGGTCATTCATTCAGTATTTAGGTGAACATCATCCAAATTAGCAGTTTGTTTTCTTTGAAAATATGGCCTCTAAGCTCGACAAGATGTTGTTACTAATTGGAGATCTTTGTATATATCACTGATTAGCTTCTTGCATTCCTAAAACAGCTCCCTCAGAGCTTTGCTGGCATTTTCTTGGTCCCTGATTTACAGTTTTCCTCATTAGTCAGTGACCAAATTGTTCTCATCTACTTCCTTCTAATTTCAGTTGAGACTTGATTCTTCCCTACTACATTAAAGATAAATACAAATGGCAACCCACTCCAGTACTCTTGCTGGGAGAATCCCATGGACAGAGGAGCCTGGTGGGCTACAGTCCATGGGCTTGCAGAGAGTCAGACATGACTGAGTGACTAACACATTCACTCTCACTTTTCACATATATTCTAGTTTGTATTTGTTCTTATCACCTCTGATACTGATCTATCACTTTGATTTCTCCTCTTCTTACACCTTCAACTTCTCTTTCTTTCCCTTCAGAATATTTGTGAAATCATTCTATCATATTCTGTTTCATGTTTATTTTACATATTCTTTTAAATACTTATTTATTGTGCTTCTTTCCAATCCTAACTTCAAAATAAAAGACTCCTTTAACTTTCTTCAGATTATTCCTCTCCATTTTCAACTTAATACATTGTATTATATGTTGTTGTTTCTTCATCACCTCACGACTGTTTATTTTGAAAACAAAATAGCTAAAATAAAATATGCGTGTTATAGATATCACATCTTTTGATATCTGAATATGGACCATTATAAAAGTTTAATCCTGTTAAATTAATAATAGCTAATACTTGCTAAACTCTATTCAAAGGGATTACGTGTTTTGGTCACTTATTTCTCACAATAATGGAATGAGATTAGTACTACTATTATTATCATGTTGCAAGGGAAGACCCTGAAATCTAGAGATATTAGATAACACCTCCAATAAGGACGCTGGTGATGGAAGAGGGCTGTGCTTTGTCAGTTTGTGTCAAGAGCATATATACTTAAGAAAAAAAAAAAAAAAGATAGTATGTGCTTAATCATTTACCCATTGGGAAAAACAGTAGATGTGTTACACTGACAGACTGAATGTTCAGACAGACTGAATATTTGTAAATACTTCAGCCTCTTTTCTCAGCAGGCCCCAAGTGGCATCATTTACATTCATGCCCATGATACCAAACCTAGACTTAGTGCCTAACCTAACTACAGTTTTTACCTTACCCAGAAATATTGTAATCAATCAATCTGGCATGTTTTATTTTTCACCAATGAGGTAATCTGCCACATGGGCCCTTTCCATTCCCAGAGAAAAGGAGAAAAACTGCATAATAAAACTCTAGCTGTTCCCATTCCTTCCCCCACAAAAAGATATTCTAGCCTAAAGATAACCCCCCCTTTTATTTTCTTTTGCTAATATTTGGCTCCTGTTCCCTACCATTCTTCCTATAAAAAATCTTCCATTTTGTACAGTCCCTCAGCAGGCTTTTCTAGTTGTTAGATGGAATGCTGCCTGATTTGTGAAGTCAATTAGATCTTCAAATTTATTCAACTGAACTTTTGTCTTTTAACATAATATAGTTCAATTGAAAGGACCCCTATTACCCCCTTATTCTTGTCTGGATTCTGAATCTATTGCCACTGAAGTGGATTGGGCCTTCTGATACTTTTCATGGAGTATTTAAATAACTATGAACTTGGCTCTCTCCTAATCTGTTTTCTAAGCATTATATTGACTGATATTTTTAAACACAACACTAATTATGCCACTGTCCTTTAAAGATCTTTTCAAGGCTCCTCACTGCCTTTAGAGTTTGATCAATTTCTTGCCATGCAATAGAGTACCACCATGACGGATCGTGACTGGTCTCTCCAGCCACTTTTCTCACCAGTCGTTGCTCATGCTCCATGGAGCAGGTATAAGAACTATACAGTCAGGCTGCAGAAAGGGGGACCCCTTCCAGGGGCGAGCTGTTATCTAACACTCAGAAGTTAATTGTCCAAGGAGACAAAGCAAGAGACTCTATTGGAAAGGAATGCCCGGGCAGAGGACATTAGACTGAGGGAACTCAGGAGAATTGTTCTGCCACATGGCTTGCAGTCTCAGATTTTATGATAATGAAGTTAGTTTCTGGGTCATCTCTTGCCAATCATTCTGACTCAGCATCCTCCGTGGTGGCACATACATTGCTCAGCCAAGAGGGATTCCAGGGACAAGGATTCTGGGAGATTAGTAGGGCATATGGACTGGTGTCTCCTCTCTCCTTTTGACTTTTCCCAAATTCTTCCAGGTGGTGGTGACTTGTTAGTTCCATTTTCATTACCAAGACCTCCTCTTACAAGACAACCCATGCAAATGGTCACTATAGGGTCTGGCCATAGGGGTGGACAGTTTTGGTCAATGGTTCCCCTAACAGACTGAAATATTCTGACCTCCCTCTCTCATGTTTCTTCACTTCCAGGTTTTCCGAACTTTAGAAAGTCTCCTTGCTAATGGATCTCTTTTTCCTAGTCCAGATTAGGTGCCACTCTGATGGCCCATTTGCATACCTCTAGCTTACCACTTGGGCTTTCCAGGTGGCACTAGTGGTAAAGTACCTACCTGCCAATGCAGGAGACATAATGAGACACGGGTTCAGTCCCTGGGTCAAGAAGATCCCCTGGAGAAGGGAATGACAAACCACTCTCGTATTCTTGCCTGGAGAGTCCCATGGACAGAAGAGCCTGGTGGGCTATTGTCCATGGGTTGCCAAGAGTCAGACATGACTGAGTGACAGAGCATACACACACACATATCCCCATGAAACTTCAGACATTCAGTATCTGCATTTTACCTTTGCATCTCTAGTACCAAATGCAGAGCTTAGAACATAGTGTTTTATAAATTTCTGTGTGAAGAATGCAATTGAATTAACTATATCTTATTATAAAACTTTATTTTTTACTCTTAATATTTCCTGGAACCTAACCACAACAGCAGAAAATCATCTATATAAAAGGCCATTCTTCTATACACTCTAAAAAGTCTGACAGTTTTCTTTCTTTCTTTTTTTTGTCTTATAGATAAAAGCAAGGATTCTCAGTTCAGTTCAGTCCAGTCACTCAGTCATGTCTGACTCTTTGCAATCCCATGGACTGCAGCACTCCAGTCCTCCCTGTCCATCACCAATTCCCAGAATTTACTCAAACTCATGCCCATGGAGTCAGTGATGCCATCCAACCATCTCATCCTCTGTCGTCCCCTTCTCCTCCTGCCTTCAATCTTTCCCAGCATCAGGGTCTTTTCAAATGAGTCAGTCCTTCACATCAAGTGGCCAAAGTGTTGGAGTTTCAGCTTCAACATCAGTCCTTCCAATGAAAGTTCAGGACTGATCTCCTTTAGGATGGACTGGCTGGATCTCCTTACAGTCCAAGGGACTCTCAAGAGTCTTCTCCAACACCACAGTTCAAAAGCATCAGTTCTTCAGCACTCAGATTTCTTTATAGTCCAAATCTCACATCCATACATGACTACTGGAAAAACCATAGCCTTGACTAGATGGACCTTTGTTGGCAAAGTAATGTCTCTGCTTTTTAATATGCTGTCCAGGTTGATCATAACTTTTCTTCCAAGAAGTTTTTTATTTTATGGCTACAGTCACCATCTGCAGTTATTTTGGAGGCCCCCCCACCCCCACCCCCCCAAAAAAAAATAAAGTCTGTCACTGTTTCCACATCCAAGCTCAGGAGTGGCGCCTGCACTTCGCTGGAGTAGCCATGTGGAGATACCTCATGTCCAAGGTCAGAGAAACCGCAGTAAGACAGTAGGCACTGGAGCAGCTATGAGGAGATACCTCATGTCCAAGCACAAAGGAGAAGCCCCAGCAAGACGGTAGGAGGGGCGAATTCACGTTTAAAATCAAACCCCATTCCCGCCAGAGAAGCTCAGAGAGCTCAAACAAACCTTGTGTGCACCAGGACCCAGGGACCCCACAGAGACTGAAGCAGAACTGTGTTTGAGCATCTCTTGTGGAGGTATGGGTCAGCAGTGGTCAGCCACAGGGACAGGGGCTCTGGGTGTGGGTATTGAGTAAGTCCTCTTGGAGAAGATCGCCATTAACCCCACCATACAGCTGCCAGAACTTACATAGGACTGGGAAATTGACACTTGGAGAGCACAACAGAACCTTGCACACCAGGACCCAGGAGAAAGGAACAGTGACCCCACAGGAGACTTGCCTGTGGGTGTCTGGGAGTCTCTGGCAAAGGCAGGGGTCTGCGGCAGTGGTGGCCAGCTGCAGGGTTGGGGGCATGAACTGTAGCAGTACATGCACAGGGTCTTTTGAGGGAGGTCACCATTATCTTCATTACCTCCACCATAGTTTTGCCCCAGGAAAACAGCAGGGAGGGGACACAGCTCCACACATGAACACCTTACTGCCAATTCAGACTTAAATTGAAGAAAGTAGGGAAAACCACTAGATCATTCAGGTATGACCTAAATCAAATCCCTAATGATTATACAGTGGAAGTGAGAAATAGATTTAAGGGACTAGATCTGATAGACAGAGTGCCTGATGAACTATGGACTGACGTTCATGACATTGTACAGGAGACAGGGAGCAAGACCATCCCCATGGAAAAGAAATGCAAAAAAGCAAAATGGCTGCCTGAGGAAGTCTTACAAATAGCTGTGAAAAGAAGAGAAGCCTAAAGCAAAGGAGAAAAGGAAAGATATACCCATTTGAATTCAGAGTTCCAAAGAGTAGCAAGGAGAGATAAGAAAGCCTTCCTCAGTGATCAGTGCAAAGAAATAGAGGAAAACAAAACAATGGGAAAGACTAGAGATCTCTTCAAGAAAATTAAAGATAGCAAGGGAACATTTTATGCAAAGATGGGCTCAATAAAGGACAGAAATGGTAGGGACCTAACAAAAGCAGAAGATATTAAGAAGAGGTGGCAAGAATACACAGAAAATCTGTACAAAAAACATCTTGACGACCCAGATAATCACAATGGTGTGATCACTCACTCACCTAGAGCCAGATATCCTGGAATGTGAAGTCAAGTGGGCCTTAGGAAGCATCACTATGAACAAAGCTAGTGGAGGTGATGGAATTGCAGTTGAGCTATTTCAGTTCCTAAAAGATGATGCTATGAAAGTGCTGCACTCAATATGCCAGCAAATTTGGAAAACTCAGCAGTGGCCACAGGACTGGAAAAGGTCAGTTTTCATTCCAGTCCCTAAGAAAAGCAATGTCAAAGAATGCTCAAACTACTGCACAATTGCACTCATCTCACAGGCTAGCAAAGTAGTGCTAAAATTCTCCAAGCCAGGCTTCAACAATACATGAACCATGAACTTCCAGATGTTCAAGCTGGTTTTAGAAAAGGCAGAGGAACCAGAGATCAAATTACTGACATCTGCTGGATCATCGAAAAAGCAAGAGAGTTCCAGAAAAATACCTGGAACTTCTGCTTTATTGACTATGCCAAAACCTTTGACTGTATGGATCACAATAAACTGTGGAAAATTCTTTAAGAGATGGGAATACCAGACCACCTGACCTGCCTCTTGAGAAACCTGTATGCAGATCAGGAAGCAACAGTTAGAACTGGACATGGAACAACAGACTGGTTCCAAATCGGGAAAGGAGTATGTCAAGGCTGTATTTTGTCACCCTGCTTATTTAACTTAAATGCAGAGTACATCATGTGAAATGTTGAGGTGGATAAACCCACACTGGAATCAAGATTGCTGGGAGAAAAATATCAGTAACCTCATATATGCAGATAAAACCACCTTTATGGCAGAAAGTGAAGAGGAACTAAAAAGCCTCTTAATGAAAGTGAAAGAGGAGAGTGAAAAAGTTGGCTTAAAGCTCAACATTCAGAAAATGAAGATCATGGCATCTGGCCCCATCACTTCATGGCAAATAGATGGGGAAACAGTAGAAACAAGGATTCTAAATGAGTATTATTATAACTTTTCCTAAACTGACCTCAGCTCTTCATATTTGTGACCACTTTAATTTCTTCACCACTATTAGTGAAGACTAGTAGTAGTATTTATGTTTGTTCATGTACAGAATGGAAGAGAGATTTGAACTACAAGGAAAATATTTTAGCAAACTACAGATTATAATGGTGATGGTTTCTTTATATGCTAATTAATTTCCCTATTCAAAGTTAGGCTGCTAGGGACATTCTTGATTCTGAACTGTCCACCCCTTTCTCCCAATCTCTGTGACTTCTAGACTTTCTTCATGAAATATTCACAATTACAAGCAGCACATGAATCTCAGAACATAATATTAAGGAAAAGGTGTCAGATGCAAAATAGAATATTCTGCATAATTCCATTGACAAGGAGGTACAAAGTAGACAAAGCTAACGTATGCTCTTAGACATGAGCATGGCGGTTACTTTAAAACCCAGTGACAGGAAAGGAACGTAAGGAACACATCTGGAGGAAATGTTCTATTTCATGATTAAGGTGCTGGTTACATGGATGTGTTTAGTTGTGAAAATTCACTATAGCTTAAAAAACTTCAACAGTTTTTATGAGGAAATGGTTATTATTATTTCCATTTGTAGATGGGGCATCTGAGATTCTGAGAGGCTGATGACTTGGTCGAGGTTGTAAATTCCTTCAGTGGCAGACCTGAGTTTAGATCTAGGCTACCTGCCTCTGGGATCCAAGTGCATAACCATTCTGAGGAGTGATATCTGCATGGAAGTTGTGACTTACATAGGACTCAATAAAGGACTGTAATATAAGGCCTTTCAAATAATTTATGATACTGTAGCAGCCTTTTCTGTGTCTTTTATATTCAGTCTTTAATGGAAGTATTTTACTTAGATCTGAATCTTGGAGTTTAATATGAGATATCAATGAATCAGAAAAACTGCATTCTAACTAGCTCATGTTTTTATACCATAAAAAGAAGGCTTTTTTATATACAAATCAGAATCATGACACAAAACTAAAATATGTAAAAATATGTCACCCACACATTTATTATTTTAAAAAAACCTTTACTTGAATGATTTGTGTCTTCAGCATCAACTTTGATGAATTTTGTCACTATATGAATATAATGTACATTTTGTTCATAAAATAATCAAAATATAACTATAGAAAGATTTATCATTACTCTGAGGACATAGTTTTCCATAAACATCCAAGTAGATTATGTGTTAATAACTTGAACTAGAAATAAGTTATTGAATCATTTTGATTTCTATATAAGTATATATGACATAATACATCACATATATATCTTACAAATAGAGAAAATACCAACTTAATCACTGGTATAAAATAATTGTCATAGATTAATATATAATTTCTGTATACATAAGTTATATAATATATAACTTTTTCTCATTAAGATGGGAAGTGAAATGTATTATCAAAGTGCACATGGAATAAGTCCTTTTGACTTCCTTGAAAGAAACCTTTGATAAAGTTCCACATAACAGGAAGATGAATAAGCTGAAAGTTTCAAAAACTCTAGGCATTTTATCCAAAACACTAAAACAAGCTAAAAGGGATAATGGAGATTACTTTAAAAGTGGCTTATGGCCACACTCCTTGGTAAGTGTTAAGTGGGGTTTTATAAGGTCACTTTCTTGAACTCCACTACTTTAAAGACATAGAAATACATATTTTTAAAGTATAAAACTAAGGCTTCCCTGGTGGCTCAGACTGTAAAGCATCTGCCTACAATGCGGGAGACCCAGGTTCGATCCCTTGGTCGGGAAGATCCTCTGGAGAAGGAAGTGGCAACCCACTCCAGTATACTTGCCTGGAGAATCCCATGGTCAGAGGAGCCTGGTGGGCTATACAGTCTATGGGGTCGCAAAGAGTCGGACACGACTGAGCGACTTCACTTCTTCAAAGTATAAAACTAGAAGAAACTATTATTCATCACTGTGATATATTTAATAAAGCCAACCATTTTAAATTGATATCAGAAAGTAATATTGTCATGAAAACATTCAAATTATAAATTTACTTTTCATTAAATTTAGAATTATCACATGGGCTTTATGTGATATTACCTTTAGTATATATTTTAAGGTATCACTTTATTATTTATCAAATATTTATAGAAGATAGCTCTATATAAGTGTCATCGGTTAGAATGAAAGGGCATTAAAATTCAGCATGAAAATGAGCTATCAAAGGGATATTGAATTAAATTAATTTCCACCCTATTTTTTCTCCCTAAATCTCATAAGAGGTATCAAAGTGTAAAACAAAAAAGGGAAATTCTATTTTCTATCAAACTGGGTTATGGTTACAATTCTAAAACACAGTATGAGAAACAGCCCTTCCAGGATACAGTAAAATGTAGAACAAATAGAAGGAGAATGTGATGGCATACAAACCAACTCTCCTGAAGAGCCACTTACCTGAAGTGACTACTCCCTGAGAATATTGCCATCCAAAGTATAAAGCAGTCACAGGGAGGCCAATAATTGAGAAAGACGGATCCACCGAATGACAAAGGAATAGGCACTAAGAGAAGGGGACATGTTGACTTGCCACCTTTATTTAAGGACTGTTTGAACTATTTAAAGAAATGTCATTTAATCTGAGAACTAAAAGAAAAAGAAAAAATAACTGATGAAAAATGAAAAAGTAGTAGAGAATAAAAAATCACCAATGGAGAAAATGTTTAAACTATGAATTCCGTAAGAACAGCCTTACATGTTCTCCAAGTAAATTGAATGCTAAACTGATGTCTTTTAAGATCCTTTAGCAGTGCTCTGACCAAGCCAAGTCTTCCTCAAGCTTCCCAAAATGAGGCTGAAACCTTGTGTGTTTGCTGCATTGTGATTTAAGGAAGACTGGTAGTTATATATCAGAAAGACCCCTTTAGAGCAAAACTTGAACTGTGTAAATATGAAAATCATTACATTTTAATCAATGATCTAACTAAATTTGAAACAGATTTATCTGTAAATATAGTTGACTATTAATAATCTGGATAACCATACCAGTTCATTTATACCTAGCTGACTGAGAGTTTGCTGGATAAAAATAACAGCTGAAAGGCCCAATGAATGTTAAGAAAAATATAAGATAAACAGATACTAGAAAAAGTATTTGGCAAAATTTAGCACTCATTCGAGATGAAACTTGACAAATTAAGAATGGAAAAGAATTTTCTTGACCTAATAAAAGGTACTTATGAATACCTCACAGTGAACATCATATTTAACAATAAAGGCTAAAGCTTTCCCACTAAGATAAGAAATAACACAAGGATATTTATTCTCACCGTTTCTAATTAACATTTTTCTTGATATGGTAGCCAGGGAAATCATGTAGATAACATGCTTTTGTAAGTAGAACAGCAAACAAAATAAACACAAAGACACCTATGCTGAGGCCCATCAAAATCAAATTTAAGGTGAAGAAAAAGAAAACAGAAAAAGGAAAATGACACGTTACATACAAAATAATAGGGATATGATCAAAGACTGATCTCTCATCATGTAACTTCATAGGAAGTTGGAGAAGCATGTTTTTATCATTTTGATAGAAACGAAAAGAACAAGTGCTTAACTCAGAATTATATCTCCAGGAAAAATATAATTCAAGATGAAATATGGCATTTTTAGAGAAAGGAATGTAGCCAGAAGACCTGTGCTTAAAAAAAAAAAAAAAAGGTCAGAGGAAATTGCTTTAGGATAAGGCTAAGTTGTGTCTAATGGAAAAAGAGATCCTCTGAAGAAAATAAAAAAGCACTGGAAATAGTATCTGGGTGAAGGCACAGGATTATATTTTTTGACATTATCCCTCTTAATTCATTAACAAAACTGTTTAAAGCCAAAAATCATAACATCGTCTTGTGGAGTTTGTGATATATTTAGATGTACTACATGTAACTCTAACATAAAGTGTGAATGACTATATGAGATTTAATATAAGACTATATCTTATATCAAAATATAAGATAAACAACTACTAGAAAAAGTATTTTCTAGTATTTTATGTGAAGTATTATTTTATTTCCTGTAAGTAGACTGTGAAAAGCTCAAGATGTCACTTTTAGTCTCTAGAACAAAAATTATAAAAGCAACAAAAAAATTAAAATGGAGCTCTAAATATACTCAAAGCAAAAAAGACAGAAAAAAAGATGAGTAAAAAACAAATACAAAAAAGTAGAGTTTCAAAATTCTGAAGTCAGTAATTAACAGAACTAAAAGAAAAAATAGAGACCACCCCAATCATAGTTGGAAGTTTTAACAACTTTGTCAGAAATTCACAAAAGAATTCTATAAAAAAATTAGCAAATATGTAGATCTTAAGAACACTATGAATTACCTTAATTTTATACTTATAGAACACTACCTCAAAATGCTTTTCAAGTGTTCATAGCTTAATTACAAAGATGAGCTACAATCAACACCTTAAAAGTGTCTAAATCAATTTTTAAATACTGAAAAAATACAGAGTATGTTCCTTTACCACAGTAGAATTAGAAATATAAAAAGTAAGATAACCAGCAATGCTCAAATATATGGAAATTTAATGACATACGTAAATTTTCATTGGGTAAAAGAATATACAAAATATTTTGAACTCTATATTAACCTGTGTTTATTGTAGTGAACTTACACTATATGACTATTTAATGTTTTTTTAATGACATATTTCACTACACAGGAAATCTGATCTCTCTTTACCAGTTACCCTCCAGTCTCACCTTTCTCTCTCACACAAAAGCATATTCACAATCAAATCACTGAGTAGATACACAGTTCAGCTGGTTAGACTATGTGTGACCGGTGATGAAGACCATATGAACTTTCTGTTAAGAGGGCTGTTGTGATAAAAATTCATATTCCCAGATGGACTAATCAAGAAAATTTACAACTTTATCTTTCCACTAATGAAATTCTTGCAGTAGTCCACCCAAGAAAAATCTTAATGTAATGCACACTTCAACTTACATCCTAACCCTTTCAAATCAGAAAAAAGCATAAGACAGATAGGATATTAGAGCAGGATCTAATATTTCTTCATAAATTGATGAAATATATAAGTAAAATGACATTCTTGAAAAAAACAGATAAAACTGTTTCACAGTTTCCAGATAAGTTGCGTTAGTTAGAGTGATGGACCTTCAGGAGAACATCTACCTTCTTCTTTCCAAATATTCAAAAATATTAAGTAGGGATTGAATATATACTTCTATAAAACTGATGATTTTTTTTCAATTGCTGTTACAAAGACTTTTGAAAGACAATGTGCTGTAATAAAATTTGTTCGTTTACAAAGAATCATGGAATGATAGAAGAAGCAGAATCATTAATTGTAGAAATCTGTAATTAAATCATGCTTCTATTGTTTTACCTGCTGTAGATGATTATACCAACTTATTATGGTTCTTGTGCCTCATACTTCCACATGGTAGTCAAAAGTGTAACTTCTCTCCCCCTTTCCTTTCAGAATACTGTAATGGTGTATCTGTAAATGGGAGAGATAATAACAGCTGCCTTATTTAATAATGACACAGGGGGAAAAATTACTTGAGCTCCAGAAATATTAAAAATATACAAGAGATATGGATATCTCAGGTTACTGAAAGAATTAATTAAAATAACATTTTAATTAACCTGGACTATAATAATAAATACCACATATTCAATTGACAAATCAACAAATAGTTATTTGGTGCCTCTTATGTGGCATATATATATATATATATATATATATATATATATATATATATATACATACATATAACTATTGAAGATAGAGAATTACACAGAAGGAAGAAGTTTCCTTCCCTCATGTTCTGACCCATGAGTGTTCCTGACCTCATGTCAGTGGGTTTGTAAACAAATGAGCAATACCAATAAGTGTAATGACGAGTCATTTTAGGAGTTATAAAGAAGAATAAAACAGTATGTTGTTTAGAACTATGAGGTTTATTTTTGTGCATGGTGTTAGAAAGTGTTCTAGTTTCATTCTTTTACAAGTAGTTGACCAGTTTTCCCAGCACCACTTGTTAAAGAGATTGTCTTTAATCCATCGTATATTCTTGCCTTCTTTATCAAAGATAAGGTGTCCATATGTGCGTGGACTTATCTCTGGGCTTTGTATTTTGTTCCATTGATCTATATTTCTGTCTTTGTGCCAGTACCATACTGTCTTGATGACTGTGGCTTTGTAGTAGAGCCTGAAGTCAGGCAGGTTGATTCCTCCAGTTGCATTTTTCTTTCTCAAGATTGCTTTGGCTATTCGAGGTTTTTTGTATTTCCATACAAATTGTGAAATTATTTGTTCTAGCTCTGTGAAGAATATCGTTGGTAGCTTGATAGAGATTGCACTGAATCTATAAATTGCTTTGGGTAGTATACTCATTTTCACTATATTGATTCTTCCAATCCATGAACATGGTATATTTCTCCATCTATTAGTGTCCTCTTTGATTTCTTTCACCAGTGTTTTATAGTTTTCTATATATAGGTCTTTAGTTTCTTTAGGTAGATATATCCTAAGTATTTTATTCTTTTCCTTGCAATGGTGAATGGAATTGTTTCCTTAATTTCTCTTTCTATTTTCTTATTATTAGTGTATAGGAATGCAAGGGATTTCAGTGTGTTGATTTTGTATCCTGCAACTTTACTATATTCATTGATTAATTCTAGTAATTTTCTGGTGGAGTCCTTAGGGTTTTCTATGTAGAGGATCATGTCATCTGCAAACAGTGAGAGTTTTACTTCTTCTTTTCCAATTTGGATTCCTTTTATTTCTTTTTCTGCTCTGATTGCTGTGGCCAAAACTTCCAAAACTATGTTGAATAGTACTGGTGAAAGTGGGCACCCTTGTCTTGTTCCTGACTTTAGAGGAAATGCTTTCAATTTTTCACCATTGAGGATAATGTTTGCTGTGGGTTTGTCATATATAGCTTTTATTATGTTGAGGTACGTTCCTTCAATTCCTGCTTTCTGGAAAGTTTTTACCATAAATGGATGTTGAGATTCATCCAAGGCTTTCTCTGCATCTATTGAGATAATCATATGGTTTTTATTTTTCAATTTGTTAATGTGGTGTATTACATTGATTGATTTGCAGATATTGAAGAATCCTTGCATCACTGGGATAAAGCCCACTTGGTCATAGTGTATGATCTTTTTAATGTGTTGTTGGATTCTGATTGTTAGAATTTTGTTAAGGATTTTTGCATCTATGTTCATCAGTGATATTGGCCTGTAGTTTTCTTTTTGGGGGGATCTTTGTCAGGTTTTGGTATTAGGGTGATGGTGGCCTCATAGAATGAGTTTGGAAGTTTACCTTCTTCTGCAATTTTCTGGAAGAGTTTGAGTAGGATAGGTGTTAGCTCTTCTCTAAATTTTTGGTAGAATTCAGCTGTGAAGCCATCTGGACCTGGGCTTTTGTTTGCTGGAAGATTTCTGATTACAGTTTCAATTTCTGTGCTTGTGATGGGTCTGTTAAGATTTTCTATTTCTTCCTGGTCCAGTTTTGTAAAGTTGTACTTTTCTAAGAATTTGTCCATTTCTTCCATGTTGTCCATTTTATTGGCATATAATTGCTGATAGTAGTCTCTTATGATCCTTTGTATTTCTGTGTTGTCTGTTGTGATCTCTCCATTTTCATTTCTAATTTTATTGATTTGATTTTTCTCCCTTTGTTTCTTGATGAGTCTGGCTAATGGTTTGTCAATTTTATTTATCCTTTCTAACACCATACATAAAAATAAACTCAAAATGGATTAAAGATCTCAACGCAAGACCAGAAACCATAAAACTCCTAGAGGAGAACATAGGCAAAACACTCTCCGACATACATCACAGCAGGATCCTCTATGGCCCACCTCCCAGAATATTGGAAATAAAAGCAAAAATAAGCAAATGGGACCTAATAAAACTTAAAAGCTTCTGCACAACAAAAGAAACTATAAGCAACGTGAAAAGACAGCCTTCAGAATGGGAGAAAATAATAGCAAATGAAGCAACTGACAAACAACTAATCTCAAAAATATACAAGCAACTCCTACAGCTCAACTCCAGAAAAATAAATGACCCAGTCAAAAAATGGGCCAAAGAACTAAATAGACAGTTCTCCAAAGAAGACATACAGATGGCTAACAAACACATGAAAAGATGCTCAACATCACTCATTATCAGAGAAATGCAAATCAAAACCACTATGAGGTACCATTTCACGCCAGTCAGAATGGCTGCGATCCAAAAGTCTACAAGCAATAAATGCTTGAGAGGGTGTGGAGAAAAGGGAACCCTCTTACACTGCTGGTGGGAATGCAAACTAGTACAGCAACTATGGAGAACAGTGTGGAGATTCCTTAAAAAACTGGAAATAGAACTGCCTTATGATCCAGCAATCCCACTGCTGGGCATACACACTGAGGAAACCAGAAGGGAAAGAGACACGTGTACCACAGTGTTCATCACAGCACTGTTTATAATAGCCAGGACATGGAAGCAACCTAGATGTCCATCAGCAGATGAATGGCTAAGAAAGCTGTGGTACATATACACAGTGGAGTATTACTCAGCCATTAAAAAGAATACATTTAAATCAGTTCTAATGAGGTGGATGAAACTGGAGCCTATTATGCAGAGTGAAGTAAGCCAGAAAGAAAAACACCAATACAGTATACTAACGCATATATATGGAATTTAGAAAGATGGTAACAATAACCCTGTATACGAGACAGCAAAAGAGACACTGATGTATAGAACAGTCTTTTGGACTCTGTGGGAGAGGGGGAGGGTGGGAGGATTTGGGAGAATAGCATTGAAACATGTATAATATCATATATGAAATGAGTCACCAGTCCAGGTTCGATGCACGATACTGGATGCTTGGGGCTGGTGCACTGGGACGACCCAGAGGGATGGTATGGGGAGGGAGGAGGGAGAAGGGTTCAGGATGGGAACACATGTATACCTGTGGCAGATTCATTTTGATATATGGCAAAACCAATACAATATTGTAAAGTTAAAGAAAAAAAAAAGAACTATGAGGGAAAGCCTTTCTCAAGAGGTGCAGAAATTGAATGTTGTGAAGACATAAATCATAGAAGTGTTGGGGGATGCACATATTGGCCAAACAAAGGAAACAGCAACTGCAAAGCCTCAGGGAGTAATCAGGGAATTTTCAAGAAACAGCGAGGTAATCTGTATGATTAGAGCACAGGAAATAAAGCATCAGTTCAGTTCAGTTCAGTCGCTCAGTCGTGTCCAACTCTTTGCGACCCCATGAATCACAGCACGCCAGGTCTCCCTGTCCATCACCAACTCCCAGGGTTCACTCACACTCAATTCCATCGAGTCAGTGATGCCATCCAGCCATCCCATCCTCTGTCGTCCCCTTCTCCTCCTGCCCCCAATCCCACCCAGCATCAGAGTCTTTTCCAATGAGTCAACTCTTCGCATGAGGTGGCCAAAGTACTGGAGTTTCAGCTTTAGCATCATTCTTTCCAAAGAAATCCCAGGGCTGATCTCCTTCAGAATGGACTGGTTGGATCTCCTTGCAGTCCAAGGGACTCTCAAGAGTCTTCTCCAATACCACAGTTCAAAAGCATCAATTCGTCGGCCCTCAGCCTTCTTCACAGTCCAACTCTCACATCCATACATGACCACAGAAAAAACCATAGCCTTGACTAGATGAACCTTTGTTGACAAAGTAATGTCTCTGCTTTTGAATATGCTATCTAGGTTGGTCATAACTTTCCTTCCAAGGAGTAAGCGTCTTTTAATTTCATGGCTGCAGTCACCATCTGCAGTGATTTTGGAGCCCCAAAAAACAAAGTCTGACAGTTTCCACTGTTTCCCATCTATTGTCCATGAAGTGATGGGACCAGATGCCATGATCTTCATTTTCTGAATGTTGAGCTTTAAGCCAACTTTTTCACTCTCCTCTTTCACTTTCATCAAGAGGCTTTTGAGTTCCTCTTCACTTTCTGCCATAAGGGTGGTGTCATCTGCATATCTGAGGTTATTGATATTTCTCCTGGCAATCTTGATTCCAGCTTGTGTTTCTTCCAGTCCAGCATTTCTCATGATGTACTCTGCATATAAGTTAAATATGCAGGGTGACAATATACAGCCTTGTGGTACTCCTTGTCCTATTTGGAACCAGTCTGTTGTTCCATGTCCAGTTCTAACTGTTGCTTCCTGACCTGCATATAGGTTTCTCAAGAGGTAAATCAGGTAGTCTGGTACTCCCATCTCTTTCAGAATTTCCCACAGTTTATTGTGATCCACACAGTCAAAGGCTTTGGCATAGTCAATAAAGCAGAAATAGATGTTTTTTCTGGAACTCTCTTGCTTTTTCCATAATCCAGTGGATGTTGGCAATTTGATCTCTGGTTCCTCTGCCTTTTCTAAAACCAGCTTGAACATCAGGAAGTTCACGGTTCACATATTGCTGAAACCTGGCTTGGAGAATTTTGAGCATTACTTTACTAGCATGTGAGATGAGTGCAGTTGTGCGGTAGTTTGAAAATTCTTTGGCGTTGCCTTTCTTTGGGATTGGAATGAAAACTGACATAATACCAGAAAACATTTGTTGTTGTTCAGTCACTCAGTTGTGTCCGACTCTTTGTGACACCATGAACTGTAACCCGCCAGGGTTCTCTGTCCTTTACTGTCTTCCAGAGTTTGCTTAAACTCATGTCCATTGAATTGGTGATGATTTCTAACCATCTCATCTTCAGCTGCCTTCTTCTCCTGTTGCCTTCAGCAAGGCATACAGATCACATAATTCCTTGTACACTATAATGATTACTTAAGATTTGTTCTAAATGTGATTAGAAAGCTACTGGATGATTTTGAATAGAAAAATGTCACGATTTGGCTTGAAAATGGCTACTCTGGTTCCTCCTTTAGAATACATTCTAGAAGTTGTTCAGGGAGTGACCAATTGACATTATCCCAGTAGAGATGATGACTTTCACTAAGGTGGATTCTAGGCAAGCAGTGACTTGCAGTTGGATTTGGAATATATTTTGATTTTAGAGTCAACAGGATCTGAAGATTAGTCAGATGTGGGATTCTGCTCGAGCAAACGAGTGAATGTTCATGTCACTTTCTGATAGAGGTAATAACTGGAGTTAAAGGCAGATATTAGTTGGTGAAAAAATTAAATTTTTGTAACATTGAGCTTGAAATTTTTATTTTCCAAGTGAAATGTCACATAAGCTACTGAATATATCAATCTGAAATTCAAGAGTGAGGTCAGGGATGGTTACATACATTTGGGATTCATTAGTGCTGAGAGCGTATTTAAAGCCATGGTAGTAGATGAAGTCACACATAGAATAAGCATAAATGGGGGGCAGAGAAGATAACAGACCTAGCATTAAGGCTTTCTAAACAGAAAAATGTGTAAAAATTAGTGATTTGGACTTATTTTTGTGAAAACAAAACATTCTTTGAACATGAGTAGAAGGATCTAATATGATAGAAACAAAACCCAGAGAGCATTGTCTTGAAAATTCATCAAGTGTTTTAGACAGAGTAATAAGCTCTGAGGAATTACGCCAAATAATCAAATAATATGAGGACTATACATTAACTATCATTTGGCTATATAGCAGTACTTGGTAACTTTCATTAGAATTTTTCAAAAGAAATAATGGGGATAAAATCAATGAATTAATAAATTTATCAAATTGTGTTGTGTGGGATTTACCTTAGCATTGGTTCTAGTAGCCCCTGCTTGCCTTAATCGATTCAATGCATTCCATTTCCCTAGCCATAATGAATTAATCCAGGAAGAGAAAGCAAGCTATTCAAGTGAAAAGATAAGCAAGGTGACATTATTCCAATTTCTATGAAAAATCATATGTGTCTCTTACTCTCAGCATTGTGCTGTGACAATTTGAGAACTGCTGCAATTTTTTATGCAATGAGGGAACATCTTGAAATCACCATGTGGACTGGGTATTATTGTGCATACGTGGTTGGGGAACAAGGAGATGCCACATGTATTCTGAAGAGTAAAGCTGTGTTAGGGAAGCAGAGGTGAAAGATGGGGAGAAACAGCCCTTTTATACCATTTGAATGACCAGAGAAAGTTGTGTCTAATGATCCTACATCTGAGCTATCACTTCTGAATGTCAGAAAGGTCTTGCTTTAAGTTATTTGAATTTGCCTTAACAATATTAACAACAACAAAAACTTAACTGTTATAAGAATCTTATTCTGCATTTCATTGACTCAAACTCTAGAGGGTGTTAATATATTTTTCACTAAATAAATGACAAATTTGAATTGTTTGGTAGCAATTTTAAGATATCACACCATGTAAAATTAATTCCAGTTTCTGTGGGTAAAAAATGTATGTACTGAATTGTATGTACTGTAAAAATTATATGTACTGAAATCAATCAAATGTGATATATTGTCAACACTTGTCATATATTTAAAGATATCTATCACTATACTTAATATTTCCCAAAGCTTAAATAGCTCAAAAAACCATATAGATAATTAATAGTCACTTGGGAAAATGAATGATTTCATGAGCTGTAGAGATCATTCTTATCTTTCTCCTTAGAAAACTAGATCAGGAGCTGGAAAAGGAACATTGAAAAGGAGGCAAGGAGAACTAGGAAACTACTTAAATTAATTGATTTAACTATGCACTTTAAAAAATATCCATCAAATGAAAGGGCTTCCTTGGTGGCTCAGACAATAAAGAATCTACCTGCAATGCAGGAGACCTGGGTTCAATCCCTGGGTTGCGAAGATCCCCTAGAGGAGGACATAGCAACCCACTCCAGTATTTTTGCCTGGAGAATCCCCATGGACAGATGAGCCAGGTGGGCTACAGTTCATGGGATCACAAAGAGTCAGACATGACTGAGCAACTAAGCACATCA
Source organism: Bos indicus (assembly GCF_029378745.1). Taxonomy (NCBI): domain Eukaryota; kingdom Metazoa; phylum Chordata; class Mammalia; order Artiodactyla; family Bovidae; genus Bos; species Bos indicus. The sequence goes on along the minus strand of NC_091762.1, from coordinate 41,348,885 downwards.
AATGAAATAGGTAAGCTTCAGTTATACCATTACTGTAAACTGCACTTATATAAACGGGCAAAATGATTCAGATAATATGCATCTTAAAGAGCATAGATCAGATGTGCAAGTTTTATCAGCAAAAAAAGTGGATGGAAAAATTAGGAGCGAAAGAAAGGCTTAGAAAATTTGGTAACTGAATGTGTCTTGGAGAATGACTATGTATTATCACAAGTCAAGTAATTACCAGCTGGTAATCTTTGGTATGGAAAGATATTTTGCTTGGCTAGTTTTAACTAAACTAATGTTAAAAAACTAAATGGTGTCTACTTCCAATGGGATGGGAAGGATGTGAAAGATCTTTACACTAATGGAAAAAATAGAGAAATGAAATAAAATTTTTCTATTTGCATGGTAAGGAGGAATTTTGAACACCCAGTCTGAGTCGGCATTGATACATGGATACCTGCATCATCATAGTCCTTTAGTTTATAGTTGCAGCAGATGGAGACAATGGTATGAATGAATTTATGTTTAAAATTCTTCACAGTGAATCAAGTAACTGCATAGAACTACCTGGTCATCAGAGTCACATAATTGGCTGCTGGAGTAATCCCTCTATAGAGTCTTTGGCCTATAGTGCTGTCTACCTCATCATATTTTAGCATCTGAAACTAGCAACCCTGCACTCCTGACCAGGATAGTAAATGCTATGTGTATATATATATATATATATATATATATATATATATATATATATATATAAAATTTCAGTGGACCTATAGAGATTAAGCCACGCTTAATGATCTAAAGGATTCAGGGAGATAGTCCTGATCAGTCTTTATATATCCATTAAATTTACTAGTCTTGTCCCTGCAGAAACTGAATGTGTCTTGGAGAATGACTATGTACTATCTTCCACCTTGTCAGATAGCATTTCATTGTTAGAATCAACTAACAAAGCCTGCAGAATATCAGCCTTCTCTTGCTGCCCAGTATCTTGCATCCTCTACCAAAATAATGCACAGAGATCTGAATTATTTAGTCATACTACAGAACAGCACATTGATCCCATATATTAATGATAGCATCATGACCTAGAAAGGCAATCAAGAGTGCCTAGTATGCTAGAGATCATGGTAAGCAAGATACACACTACAGGGTAGGTGATAAATCCTATAAGAATCAAAGACTGCTCTTCAGTAATGTTTTCAGAGGTTCAGGTATCACAAATGTGCCAGTAAATCCCATCTAAAGTAAGAGACAATTACTGCTTATTGCAACCACTGCTATGAAGAAAGAAACAGTCTAATCTTAGCAGACCTCTGTGTTCTGGAGACAACTTACCCCACACTTAAGAGTATCATTCTTCCAATAACCTGGGTAATACAGAACAATGCAACATTTGGCAATGACTGAGGAAGAATGGGTTCTACAAAGAATGCAGAAGCACTGATCTAGCTTCTCAACCAAGGGAGCAATGGGAGGCTTTCTTGGGTCTCTCTGAAGGTTAAGAAAATTTAACCACATAGAATTGGGGTAGAGAATAAGCTGAGTTTATTAAAAATGGCTCTACTGACCTTAGGGAAAGAGTTTAAGACCTTTGTCTGCTTTCCCATCCCCACCCTTCTGACCTTATGTTTCTGTATAAAGAATAATAAAACAGCACTGGAGAAAGATTATGTACCCTAATCACCCAGGCACAAATAGCAGACAACTCAGGACAGGTCCTACATTTCAGAGTCTGATGAAATTAATTAAACCAACCAATCCAAACCTGCTTAGCCTGCTAATTACCTCATCCGTTCCTTTCAAAGAAAGCACCATAAAGGCTATGGTCTACATTTTCCCCTTACTTCCTCTGCATTGTGATAAACCCTGGTATTTCCTCATGTGGCCATGTAAGATGCACCATGCTTCCTGCCTCCAAGAAACTGTGAATAAAAATTTCGTCCTTCATAACAGTGATTTCTGTGTCTGTGTATCTCACCATGCCTGATAAACAAATACTAAGAACATTTTAAAACAGGAATTTATTAGAAAATTGGATTTGAATTCTAAGATTCAAAATAGTTGTGTTACCTTGCTACCTATTTTTCATTTCTTTTCAATTTTGAAATAAAGGTCATTATAGAGTTAAAATTAGAGTAATAAGTGAACATAGACTTGAACAATTTAAATGTCAATAATGTTCTTTGAGGTTATCAATATATACCAATATAATTTATGACATTTGTAGTGCAAAGAGTAGGGGAATTAAAATGGATTAAATAATAGTTTCTAGCATTGGTTAGTAAATGGTCAAATTGAGATCAGTTCAGTTCAGTTCAGTCACTCAGTCATGTCCGACTCTTTGCGACCCCATGAATCACAGCATGCCAGGCCTCCCTGTCCATCACCAACTTTCGGAGTTCACTCAGACTCACGTCCATTGACTCAATGATGCCATCCAGCCATCTCATCCTCTGTCGTCCCCTCATCCTCCTGCCCTCAATCCCTCCCAGCATCAGAGTCTTTTCCAGTGAGTCAACTCTTCACATTAAGTGGCCAAAGTACTGGAGTTTCAGCTTTAGCATCATTCTTTCCAAAGAAATCCCAGGGCTGAACTCCTTCAGAATGGACTGGTTGGATCTCCTTGCAGTCCAAGGGACTCTCAAGAGTCTTCTCCAACACCACAGTTCAAAAGCATCAATTCGTCGGCCCTCAGCCTTCTTCACAGTCCAACTCTCACATCCATACATGACCACTGGAAAAACCATAGCCATGACTAGATGGACCTTTGTTGGCAAAGTAATGTCTCTGCTTTTGAATATGCTATCTAGGTTGGTCATAACTTTCCTTCCAAGGAGTAAGCATCTTTTAATTTCATGGCTGTCTGCATCTGCAGTGATTTTGGAGCCCAGAAAAATAAAGTCTGACACTGTTTCCCCATCTATTTCCCATGAAGTGGTGGGACTGGATGCCATGATCTTCATATTCTGAATGTTGAGCTTTAAGCCAACTTTTTCACTCTCCACTTTCACTTTCATCAAGAGGCTTTTGAGTTCCTCTTCACTTTCTGCCATAAGGGTGGTGTTATCTGCATATCTGAGGTTATTGATATTTCTCCTGGCAATCTTGATTCCAGCTTGTGCTTCTTCCAGCCCAGCGTTTCTCGTGATGTTCTCTGCATATAAGTTAAATAAGCAGGTTACAATATACAGCCTTGACATATTCCTTTTCCTATTTGGAACCAGTCTGTTGTTCCATGTCCAGTTCTAACTGTTGCTTCCTGACCTACATACAAATTTTTCAAGAGGCAGATCAGGTGGTCTGGTATTCCCATCTCTTTCAGAATTTTCCATAGTTTGTTGTGATAAATTGCAGTAAGTCTATGAGGTAGAGGTAGAATAAAAATCATATAAATAAAATTATAATAAAGGAGAAATTGAAGTAAAAAAAGCATTAAACAAATCAAAATAAATCAAAAAAGAAAGAATAAAAGGTCGTAGAATAGATGAAACAAATAGAAAAAAATTTAAGGTGATCCATTTAGAAATTACATTAAATGTAAATAGATTAGCACATCAATGAAAGGAAAATATTGTCAACCTAGATTTTTCAAAAAGGAAGCCAATGAACATATTTTTTCCAGGAAGCATTACTATACATTGACACAGAAGTATTGGAAGTAAAGTTCTGGAAAACATCTACAAAAGGATCAAAAAAGTGTGAATGAAGAAATTAGATGTTCTTGAGAGAAGTGACTATTGGAATTAACAAAAGGGATGTAGGAAAGTTTTGCTAAATGAACAAGGTGAAATAAGGGATTGGAAACACCAAAGGGCAGAGATGCTTATTTAACTACCATTCTAGAGAAAATATAAGGCTATTGGATTTAGTGCATTGTGGATAGGTTAGCTTTTCATCCCAACAGGGATATTTGATTGTGCTTTTTCACCATGAAGCATGAGACAAGTTCATCAGTTAAGAAATTCACTCTAGCCTGAATCAGCTGCTTTAAGTATAGGCATGAAATAGGCAGATAAGTGGGTATAAATTGAGTTGAACTTTTGTTAGATGACTGTGGCAGGCAAAGGGATAATAGGTTCGGTTTTTTTGCAAGTGATTATAAATCTTGAACCATGGAATCTCAGCTGAAACTAGATGAAGTTTTCATTGAGATAAAAGTGGCTAGAACCTGAGGTTTTAACTAACATGCTACACTTCTTACATAGTAATAAGATACACTATTTTCATATATATATATATATATATGCGCAGATTAGAACAGCATATCAAAATGATAAGAATCTATAACAAGTTCATTATTATACATTACTGATGTGCATAGCAGTAACAATAACTCCTGGGTAAAAACATGACTTGAATAATATTTAGAAAGGGGTCTAACTGTTCTAATTTACCTCATACTCTCTAAATGAAGAATACCAGTACTTGAAGGTTTATTTAATCTAATATCATCTATGGATTTTATTTAAGTACTAAACAAATATGTGTTTGCATTAATAGTCCATTATTAATATATTCAGAAACAGTCTGGGCTTTACACTAGTCTTAAGAATTTCTAGCATTGAATAAATGTTAAGTGAAACAGCACTAAAAATGCATAAATGGCTTCCCAGTTGGCATTAGTAGTCAAGAACCCGCCTGCCAATACAGGAGACATAAGAGCTGTGGGTTCAATCCCTGGGTCAGGAAGATCCCCTGGAGGAGGGCACAGCAAAACTCACCCCAGTATTCTTGTCTGGAGAATCCCATGGATGGAAGAACCTGGTGGACGATGGTCCATAGGGTTGCAAAGAGTTGGACATGACTGAAGCGACTTAGCACACATGGAGTAAAGATTCACTAAATGGGAAAGGTAAAACAAGGCATTGAATACACTTGGGTTTGTTAATATGATAAGTTTGGTTAATTTTTTTAAGTCTCGGCTTTGAAACCCTCAAACTGTGATTTTTAATCACAAATGTTTTCTACATAAATTTATCCATTTCCCCTGTCATGTGTGCTCAGTCATGTCTGACTCTTTGCAACCCCATGAGCTGTAGACATCCAGGCTCCTCTGTCCATGGGATTATCCCAACAAGAATACTGGAGTGGGTTGCCATTTTCTTCTCCAGGGGATCTTCCCCATCCAGGGATCAAACTCATGTCTCCAGTGGCTTCTTGTATTGCAGGCGGATTCTTTACCCACTGAGCCATTGGGAAAGCCCCATCCCTTTCCCCAGTATTCGTTAAATATATTTCTTTGCATAAAGACTGAGATATAAATGTTGTTATGAAGTCAAACATTATTGAAGCCAGGGTTATTAAAAAAAAAAAAAAAAGGAGAAGCTCAAATCTTGTGGCTATTTGAACATGCTGCATTACTGCTTACATTCTGAGGTCTATGTTAACCCCAAATATTGTTTTCTAACCAAATGATAATAGGTTGCATAAGCCAGTTACAGTTTTGTGATTAGAGATTAGTTTGCTAGAAAACAAGGTAAAATAAACTTTAATTGATTGCTTCTCTCTGCAGTTGTAATTTTTAGATTTAATAATACTTATAGAAAACAAAGAAAGATTTTGAATCCTATTCTTTTAGAAAATACTTTGAAATATTGTACTGTGTAGGGATAAGACTACAATGTTAGTAACCTGATAGAAACAGAACCAAAAATTGTCACATATTTTAAACTAGAGTAGGAAAGGAATCCCATATTTTGACCATTATATTGCCTAGGAGTGAAGTCTTAACTCTGGATTGGATCTCGGCTCTAGCACACACTAGTTGGGTGCATTCATTAATTTTATTGTCGCTTTTCAGTCTTCCAGTTGTGTCCAACTCTTTGTGACCCCATTAACTGTAGCATACCAGGCCTCTCTATTCCTTACCATCTCCCAAAGTTTGCCCAAGTTCATGTCTTTTGCATCCGTGATGCCATCCAACAATCTCATCCTCTGATGCCCTCTTCTCCTTCTGCCCTCAATCTTCCCCAGCATCAGAGACTTTTCCAATGAATCAGTTGTTCACCTCAGATGAACAAAATGCTGAAATTTCAGCTTCAACATCAGTCTTTCAAAGGAGTATTCAGGGTTGATTTCCCTTAAAATTGACTGGTTTGATCTCCTCGCTGTCCAAGGAACTCTCAGGAGTCTTTTCCAGCACCACAGTTTGAAGGCATCAATTCTTTGGCATTCTGCCCTATTTGGAGTTCAGCTCTCACAACTGAACGTGATCACTCAGAAGACCATAGCGTTGATTATACTGACCTTTGTCCATGGAGTAATGTCTCGGCTTTTCAACACATTGTATAGATTTGTCATTGCTTTCCTGCTGAGAAGCAAACATCTTCTGATTTCATGTCTGCAGTCATCATCTGCAGTGATTTTAGAACTTGGAAAGAGGAAATCTGTCACTACTTGCACATTTTTCCCCTTCTATTTGCCATGAAGTAATGGGGCTGGATGCCACGATCTTAGGTTTTATTTAATTTTTTTTAAATATTGAGTTTTAAGCTGTCTCTTTCACTCTCTCCCTTCACCCTCATCAAGAGGCTCCTTAGTTCCTCTTCACTTTCTGCCATTAGAGTGGTATCATCTGCACATCTGAGGTTGTTGGCATTTCTCCTGCCTATCTTGATTCCAGCTTGTAACTTATCCAGCCTGGGATTTCTCATGATGTGTTTAGCATATAGGCTAAATAAACAGGGTGACAGTAGACAGCCCTGTGATACTCCTTTCTCAATCTTGAACCAATCAGTTGTTCCATACATGGTTCTAACTGTTGCTTCTTGACCCACATACAGGTTTCTCAGGAGGCATGGCATTCTTGTATCTTTAAGAGCTTTCCACAGTTTATTATGATCTACAGAGTCAAAGGCTTTAGCATAGTCAATGAAACAGAAGTAGATGTTTTTTTTGGAATTCCCTAGCTTTCTCTATGATCCAGTGAATGTTGGCAATTTGATCTCTGATTCATTAATTTCCTCAATTCTAAAAACTTTAGTTTGGTAATCTCTAAATCAGAAGCAATGATAATATCTATCCCTGTTAATTGTTCTGACATTTTAACTAAAATATTCCATATCAACTGTGTAATGCTTGATTCAATCTGAGAATGCTATGAATGAAAGCTATTTTTGTTATTACTATATTAGAATTAAATAAAACTAATTTGTGAGTTTGACACACTCTCCTGGCACAGAATGTGAAAAAATAGGTTTTGGCTGACATTTTCTTTGAATCCATATTTAATTAGCTTGTAATATATTAACTCAGTGTATAGTTATTTATAGAAGAATTGCTATAGTGAACAGAATTAAAATAGCATTTCAACAAGTTAAACACTATAGAAATAGAATAAGCTATTGCAAAACACAAATTTATTACAGTAGCTTTAAAAAAATCTCATATTAACCTTTTAGTCCATCATATACTGGAAAACTATTATAATTTTTATTGGTATAATTTATATACCAAAATTCAACCTAAATAGACATATAGTGTGATGGACTTTAAATATAGTCCTGTAACCAAAGCACAATTGATGTACATATGTCTAACAGTCTCATCACTCCCAAAATTGCCCTTGTGCCCTTTGAAGTCAATTCTCTTCCCCCAGTAACAAGACCCTGGCAACCAGTAATAAGTTATGCTTTAAAAAAATGTTTATAGTTAAGATACTTTTACTGTTATGTTATGTTGCAAGCATAATATTAAGTTCTTAAATACCACCCATCCATCTTCCTCTCATGTAAACATCTTCAATAATCATAGAATGATGATGAAAACTAAGAGATTAATTTTGGCATAGTATATAAAGTAAGTAGCAGAATATTTTGAAACTTCATCGATTTTTATACCAACCTCTATTCCAGATCTAATGTCCAATCCCACTTTGCATCTAGTAATAAATCTAATGGGAAAAATCTTTATGAACATGGAAGCATTCTGAATTTGCTTAAATTTTCTGGATGTTAATTTTAGCAACCATCAGATCTACCTCATGGCAATCACTGCTGTGTTAGTTAATGGTGATTTCTGTTTTCCTCATTCTTTTCCTGCACTCAAAGTTTTATTGAGAATAATATGTATTTCAATTTAATCAGCTTTACCAAACTAAAAAATACATCATTTTATTCACTTACATAATTTCTCATTTAAATTTATAATGCATGCAAGTCATTAGAGTATAAGACTCCAATGAATTCAAAGCTCTAAATTCAGATCAGCTCAACCTTTTGCAAATTGGTAAGTGAAATAATCTGCCATGTGGTTGTCAATACTGTCAATCTTCCATGTTTCCAAAGGAGGTGGGGATTGATATCTTGAAAGCCCTAACTTTTGCTAATCACTTAAAAAGATATTCTCCATTTATCTAATCTATTTTTGATGCCAAATATTGCACCTGACTTAAGTACATGTATTTTTTCCATTTAATCCTCATAAGTAATAATTAGTGAAAAATACAAGACTTTCACATACATAAGGAATAGAATATAGACTAAGAAACATGTCTCGTCAGAAAAATTTAATGTGTATTAAAATGCCTAACAGATCACAATACTGCGATGTAATTCTGATACCAACCATCTGGATTTAGTACAGACTTTTTCAAAGTTGAGGATGCAGTCCCAAACAGACTGTCCACAGTTCATATGCCAGCCACAAGTTTGAGGGTCCCAAAGCTACCCACATTTCTGACAAACCATGTACAGATTTAGGAATTTCCACGACCCCTTCAGGTTTGATAATTTGCAAGAATAATTCACAGAACTCAGGAAAGTGATCAGATCAGATCAGTCGCTCAGTTGTGTCTGACTCTTAGCGACCCCATGGACTGCAGCCTACCAGGCTCCTCCATCCATGGGATTTTCCAGGCAAGAGTACTGGAGTGGGGTGCCATTGCCTTCTCCACACATAAGAATAAACCTATCTAAAATAAGACTTTATATCCAAAATTAAAATATTCAATAATATCAAATAACAGTTAGATATATAAATGGAAAACTACATTACCTTTGTGGGTGGGAAAATTCAGTATTACGAAAATGTCAATTATTCCCTTCTGATATCAGAATTCACTATAATGCAATAAAAATGTAGATAGTTTGAAATAATACAGGCTAATTGACAAATAGATTTTTAAAAATCTCCACACACACATCTGTGGAAAATTGTAACAGAAATGATGCTAACAGTCAGTAGGAGGGGCTTCCCTGGTGCTCCAGTGCTTAAGACTTCATGCTTCCAATACAGGGAGCACAGGTTCAATCCCTTGTCAGGGAACTACGATCTCCTAGGCCATGTGGCACAGCCAAAAGAAAACAAAAAGCAATTAGTGGGAAAGACTCAACTATAAACGATGACATAAAAATAAAATATACTGAAGAAAATGTATATAATATCTGGTTGTAAATTAATTCTAATTATAATTGTTTATTGTAAAGTCACAGACCATCTGAGAATAAGAAGATCAAGAATGTCAAGTCTTGAAAACAGTAGCCAAAATAGCTGATGTGGCTATTTTAACATCATACAAAGTGGGTTTTAGAGCAAGGAATATTACTAGTGGTATAGAAGGTTATTTCCAGAGCAGGCACAGTGAAGGAATAATAAAGATAAGATAGAAAGTAATGAAATTGAGAGGAGAAAAGCAAAAGAAAAATTAATAAATCATAATTCTGGGTCTTGAAATTGATCAAAAAATTGATGAAATGATAAGATTTATCAGTAAAAAAATAATGATAGAAAATAACAGTGTTAGAAACAGATGATGAGAGATTGCAACAGACTCTATAAATATTAAGTACTAAAGCTCACTTATGAAGAGGGAAATAACTGGAATATATACTAAAGGGAAATATATATATATATACTAAATATATATATATATATATATATATATATATACTAAAGGGAAATATATACTAAAGGGAAATAACTGGAATATATATTAAAGATATAAAATAACTGGAGTCTATACTAAAGATGTTAAAATCATAGTTTAAAATTCCCCAACTAGGAAGCTCCAAGAAAAGATGCATCACAGTACATTTCTGCCCAACAGTTAAGAAAGAAATAATACTAATCCTACAATCATTCATTCAGAAAAGAAAACTGAAATAATACTTTCCAACATATTTTATGAAGCTAGCATAACCCCCAAACTCAAATCAGAAAAAGTTATTACAGGGAAAGAAAACTATGTTTCTGGTCTCAGGATTATAAATGCAAAAAAAAAAAAAAAGAAAAAAATCAACATAGTTGTAGCAAATTGAACTTATCAATAAATGAAAAACATGCTATGAGGGAAAGGGGAAAAGAAAGTTTCTGTTTCTCTTTACACTGCTACTGCTACTCTTACCACCTCACTTCTGACAAAATGAATGGGTCTTCTGATACTCCAAGCAATTCTCTGACATCAACTGGGTATCCTACAATTAAACTATATTCTAACACTGTCTACCTGGAGATAGCATCAGATCTCACAGGTGTCAGGAGGGGAAAATTTCCCCCTCTATCCGTCTTGAGTTCTTAGACTAGACAAAGAATAACATCAACACAAGACAGATTAACAGGAGAAAAAGAAACCAATTTTAATTCATATTTCAGAGGTCTCTTAGAAATGGGACCTAAGAAGTGGCCAAGGCAGGAAGCTTTTACAATTTTTAGACAAATAATAAATGTGTAAGAAATTGACAGGACAAAGAAATTTAGGTCTTGGTTGCTCAATTTGGTGAAACATCTTAATAGAGTTTGGGCTTGGGGCAGTACATTAAAGAAATAACAGGTTTCCCTGAATTCCCTATGTTTGGCAGTAAGGGTATCTTTACTCCTCCAGGTGCAGGAGTGCACATTTCACATTAAAGGTTTATTTCCTGCTATCAAGAGACAGAGAGGAGTGTCAGAGTGTCCCTCATGCATTTTAAGTAACTTTAATTCAAAATAATCAGTATGCCATTATGGCACATTTGGGGGTAGCTAACCTTGTTCCCCAATAATCAAATTAAGGGCTCAGTCCCCAAGACTCCCCCCCCACCCCTTACTTCAGCTACGAATCACAAGTCACCTATGCTCCTGATCAACTTGCTGTGAATTGGAGATTCCTGTGACTTCTCCCTAATGTTCAGTAATTTGCTAGAGTGGGTCACAGAACTGAGAAAAATGTTTTTTTTTTAATAGTTTGTCACTTTATTTTAAAAGGACACAACACAGGAGTGGTAGTGGTGGTGGTTTATTTGCTAAGTCATATCTGAAACTTGTGACCCCATGGACTGTAGCCCACCAGGTTCCTCTGTTCATGGGATTTCCCAGGACATTGAATCCAGGAATTGAAACCAAATCCCCTGCATTGCAAGCAGTTTCTTTACTGATGAGCCACCAGGGAAGCCCAGCAAAGGAGTTCAGTTCAGTTCAGCCACTCAGTCCTGTCTGACTCTTTGCAACCCCATGAATTGCAGCATGCCAGGCCTCCCTGTCCATCACCAACTCCCGGAGTTCACCCAAATTCATGTCCATAGAGTCGGTGATGCCATCCAGCCAACTCATCCTCTGTCGTCCCCTTCTCTTCCTGCCCCCAATCCCTCCCAGCATCAGAGTCTTTTCCAATGAGTCAACTCTTCACATGAGGTGGCCCATATTGGAGTTTCAGCTTTAGCATCACTCCTTCTAAAGAACACCCAGGGCTGATCTCCTTTAGAATGGACTGGTTGGATCTCCTTGCAGTCCAAGGGACTCTCAAGAGTCTTCTCCAACACCACAGTTCAAAAGCATCAATTCTTCGGTGCTCAGCCTTCTTCATAGTCCAATTCTCACACCCATACATGACCACTGGAAAAACTATAGCCTTGATTAGACAGACTTTTATTGGCAAAGTAATATCTCTGCTTTTGAATATGCTATCTGGATTGGTCATAACTTTCCTTCCAATGAGTAAGCATCTTTTAATTTCATGGCTGAATCACCATCTGCAGTGATTTTGAAGCTCCAAAAAATAAAGTCTGACACTGTTTCCACTGTTTCCCCATCTATTTCCCATGAAGTAATGGGACCAGATGCCATGATCTTAGTTTTCTGAATATTGAGCTTTAAGCCAACTTTTTCATTCTCCACTTTCACTTTCATCAAGAGGCTTTTGAGTTCCTCTTCACTTTCTGCCATAAGGGTGGTGTCATCTGCATATCTGAGGTTATTGATATTTCTCCCGGCAATCTTGATTCCAGCCTGTGCTTCCTCAAGCCCAGCATTTCTCATGATGTACTCTGCATATAAGTAAAATAAGCAGGGTGGCAGTATACAGCCTTGACGTACTCCTTTGCCTATTTGGAACCAGTCTGTTATTCCATGTCCAGTTCTAACTGTTGCTTCCTGACCTGCATACAAATTTCTCAAGAGGCAAGTCAGGTGGTCCCATCTCTTTCAGAATTTTCCACAGTTTATTGTGACCCACACAGTCAAAGGCTTTGGCATAGTCAATAAAGCAGAGATAGATGTTTTTTTCTGGAAATCTCTTGCTTTTTCCATGATCCAGCGGGTGTTGGCAATTTGATCTCTGGTTCCTCTGCCTTTTCTAAAACCAGCTTGAACATCTGGAAGTTCATGGTCCATGTTTTGCTGAAGACTGGCTTGGAGAATTTTGAGCATTACTTTACTAGCGTGTGAGATGAGTGCAATTGTGCAGTAGTTTGAGCATTCTTTGGCATTGCCTTTCTTTGGGATTGGAATGAAAACTGACCTTTTCCAGTCCTGTGGCCACTGCTGAGTTTTCCAAATTTGCTGGCATATTGAGTGTAGCACTTCCACAGCATCATCTTTCAGGATTTGAAATAACTCCACTGGAATTCCATCACCTCCACTAGCTTTGTTCATAGTGATGCTTTCTAAGGCCCACTTGACTTCACATTCCAGGATGTGAGTGAGCACACCATCGTGATTATCTGGGTCGTGAAGATCTTTTTTGTACAGTTCTTTTGTGTATTCTTGCCACCTCTTCTTAATGTATTCTGCTTCTGTTACGTCCATGCCATTTCTATCCTTTATTGAGCCCATCTTTGCATGAAATGTTCCCTTGGTATCTCTAATTTTCTTGAAGAGATCTCTAGTCTTTCCCATTCTGTTGTTTTCCTCTATTTCTTTGCATTGATCACTGAGGAAGGCTTTCTTATCTCTTGCTATTCTTTGGAACTCTGCATTCAGATGCTTATATCTTTCCTTTTCTCCTTTGCTTTTCGCTTCTCTTCTTTTCACAGCTATTTGTAAGGCCTCCCCAGAAAGCCCTTTTGCCTTTTTGTATTTCTTTTCCATGGGGATGCTCTTGATCCCTGTCTCCTGTACAATGTCACGAACCTCCATCCGTACTTCATCAGGCACTCTATCTATCAGATCTAGTCCCTTAAATCTATTTCTCACTTTCACTGTATAATCATAAGACATTTGATTTAGGTCATACCTGAATGCTCTAGTGGTTTTTCCTACTTTCTTCAATTTAAGTCTGAATTTGGCAATAAGGTGTGTATAGGTCAGGGTATGGAGGAAGAAGCATAGAGGTTCTATGCCTATTTCACACACATCAGTCTCCCTGCACTTCCTGTGTTCACCAACCCAGAAACTCCCCAAATCCTGTAGTTTAGGGAGTTTTACAGATGCTTCATTGCATAGGCATGTTGATTAGATCATTGGTCATTAGGAGTTAATTCAGCTTCCAGCTCCTTTCCTCTCTCCAGAGATCAGGAGATTTGGTTTAAAATTCCACCCCTCTAATCACATGATTAGTTTAGGCAAACAGCGCTCATCCTGTTCTTACCTAAGGACTTTCCAAAAATCACTTCATTATCATAAACTCAGATGTGATTGAAAAGAGCTTATTAGGAATAAAAACATATCCATTTCAGTTTTATTTTCTTTCAGGAACAAACACATGAAGATCATAACAGAAGTTGTCCCTATAGCTCTTATCACTTAGGAAATGGCAAGAGATTTAGGAGCTAAGTGCCAGAAACCATGGGCAAAGACCAAAATATGTATTTCTTATTATATCATAATATGACAATGACCAAGTAGGGTTTATCCTAGGAAAAAAAAAATGTCCAGTATTTGATGAATCAATCAATATGTCACCATAATAACAGGCTAGACTGAATAAACAAAACAGTATGATCATACAAATGGCTCATAATGCTTAACAGTATCAAACAACTCAATCAACAAATAAGCAGAAGAGCTAAATAGACATATCTCCAAAGAAGACAGATGGTCAACAGGCACATGAAAGGATGATCAACATCACTAGTTATTAGAGAAATGCAAATCAAAACTATAATAAGATGTTACCTCACACCAGCCAGAATGGTTGTCATTAAAATTTTTTTTAAAAATCCACAAAAAATAAATGCTTGAGAGGATGAGGAAAGAAAGGAACCCTCCCACACTGTTGTTGGGAATGTAAATTTGTACAGCCACTATGGAGAACAGTAAAGAGATTCCTTAAAAAAGTAAAAATAGAGTTATCTTATGACACTGCAATCCTACTCCTGGGCATATATTCAGAGAAACATGATCTCAAAGGATACATGCACCCCAGTGTTCATTACAACACTGTTGACAGTGGCCAAAATATGGAAACAACCTAAAAATCCATCAACATAGGAATGAATAAAGAAGATAATGGAATATTACTCAGCCATTAAAAATAATGAAATAATACCATTTGCAGCAACATGGAAGGACATAGGGATTGTCATAGTGAGTGAAGTAAGTTAGAGAGAGAAGGTAAAGTATTGTATGACGTCCCTTAAATGTGGAACCTGAAAAGAAATGACACAAATGAGCTTCCAAATCAGAAACCAACTCACAGACTTAGAGATCAAACTTACAGTTTCCTGGGGAAAGATGGAAGGATGGGGGAAGGGACAGGGAGTTTGGGTTGGACATGTACAATCTACTCTACTTAAAATGGATGACCAACAAATACCTAATGTATAGCACGTGGAACTTTGCTCAATGTTGTGAATGAGAGGGGAGTTTGGGGACAATAGATACATGTATGACTAAGTCAATTACAACATTGTTAATCAGCTATACCCCAGTACAAAATAAAAAGTTAAAAAAAAAACAAAAACACAACAGCATAACAACAGAACAGTATGATCATCTCAGTACAATATATGCATAAATGTGTTTGAAAACTGTCAGCACAATAGGATCTGTAAAGAACATTCTCATTCTTACAGAACAGGTTCAGAAAAACTAAAGTTCATATTCCATTTTTCAATAAAATCTTATTTCTCCCCCTGTAATTTTGGGAACAAGTCAATAAAACCTAATTTCACTTTTTCTATTTACCACAGTATGTAATCAGTATAATGAAGATATTAAGTGCTTACTTATGGAAAAGGAAATAAGACCCTCTATTAATAAACAATTTGACTATTTAGAAAAGCCTCCAATTGTGCTGCAAGAACTACTAAGCAGTTTGGGTAACCGTAGAATGATTTAAGTATACCAAAAAAAAAAAAAAAATCAATAGACTATTAATATACTAACAATGAAAAAGTGAAAATTGAAATAAAAGTGCTATGTATAATATTAATGAAAAATGAACTATTTAGGCAGAAATATAATAAAATACGTACAATACCTATTGTACTACAAAGTTTGACTGATCAAAGGAAACCTCAAAAATTGATAAATGCACTGTGTTCATAGTTCAGAAGATTCAAAATTGTCAAGATATCAATTCTGCCCAAATTTATCTGTGGATATACTGCAATTTCAATCACAATCCTGGAAGGATTTTTTGGTAGAAATTGATAGACTGATCTTAAAATTTATATGAAGAAGATTGAGCTTAGAAGAGACAAAACAATTACCGGAAAGAACACATTTGGAGAACTCACATTATTTGATTCCCAAGGTTTAATATAAACCTCGAGTAACCAAAGTAGTGTGGTATCTTCTCTACCCAGGAATCCAATCCAGGGATCAAACCCAGATCTCCTGCATTGCAGGCAGATTCTTTACCACCTGAACCACCAGAGAAGTCCATTGCTTTTAGGGTAGGCATAGAAATAAATGGGAGAGAATAGAGTCTAGATCAGGCACACAGTTGGCATTTGATTGATATTTGACATAGGTGCCAAGGACATTCAGTTTTAAAAGAATTATTTCAGCAAATAGTTCTGGAATTATTGGACATCTCTATGTAACCTAAATGATGCAAACATCTATATCTAACTGAATTTTAAATTTCTTTCTTATTTTTCATCTTAGAGAAATAATTTTGTTTACAAGAAATTTTTTCCCAACTAAATGTAGAAAAGGATATCCTGTTTTTTGCCCAAACACCAAGAAAGTTATTGGGATTCTGTGTGGCTTAGTTTTTAAACACCTTGACTATATGTTGAGCCAGAGTTTAACATAAATCTTGGCTCTACCATTCAATTGCTCTGGGACTTTCAGCAACTGAATTAAACCCCCTAATTTTTGCTAAAATTGTTTATTATATGTGATTAATGAAAACTACCTGATCTGCTTGCCACAAGGATTAATTTGGCATAGTTCCCAATACTTAGTAAACAATGGCTAACATAACTATGTTATTTACAGTAGAATTTCCAAAACATTTTGAAATGTTGTTATTTGAAAATTATACTTGAATCAATATATTATTTATAGTAAGTAAAACTAAAGCCTTTCAGTGATTTTAATTTAAGCATTGCTCTAAAAACAAAACAATTTCTATATCTATCCTTTAAAAGCTTATCCTTTATAAACTTCATAGAATCATTTGTTAGGTATTATTATCCTCACCTAAAAAACGATGAATCTGAGTTTCATAGAGGTAAATTGCTTGCTTATATTAAACATAGTAAAGGATTTTCAAAGAAAGGGATTGAATTTGGATTTATTTTTAAGCTAAGGCTATCTTTATTTCCTCCCAATATTCTCCAGTTAGACATAAAAGCTTAATGTTTTTACATTTCAATTTATAATTTCATGAAATAACAGTTCAGTTCAGTCACTCAGTCGTGTCCAACTCTTTGCGACCCCATGAATTGTAGCACGCCAGGCCTCCCTGTCCATCACCAACTCCTGGAGTCCACCCAAAACCACGTCCATCAAGTCGGTGATGCATTCCAACCATCTCATCCTCTGTCGTCCCCTTCTCCTGCCCTCCATCTTTCCCAGCATCAGGGTCTTTTCAAATGAGTCAGCTCTTTGCATCAGGTGGCCAAAGTATTGGAGTTTCTGCTTCAACATCAGTTCTTCCAAAGAACACCCAGGACTGATCTCCTTTAGAATGGACTGGTTGGATCTCCTTGCAGTCCAAGGGACTCTCAAGAGTCTTCTCCAACACCACAGTTCAAAAGCATCAATTCTTTGGCGCTCAGCTTTCTTCACAGTCCAACTCTCACATCCATACATGACCACTGGAAAAACCATAGCCTTGACTAGACGGACCTTTGTTGGCAAAGTAATGTCTCTGCTTTTCAATATGCTATCTAGGTTGGTCATAACTTTCCTTCCATGGAGTAAACGTCTTTTAATTTCATGGCTGCAGTCACCATCTGCAGTGATTTTGGTGCCAAGAAAAATAAAGTCTGACACTGTTTCCACTGTTTCCCCATCTATTTCCCATGAAGTGATGGGACCAGATGCCATGATCTTAGTTTTCTGAATATTGAGCTTTAAGCCAACTTTTTCACTCTCCTCTTTCACTTTCATCAAGAAGCTCTTTAGTTCTTCTTCACTTTCTGCCATAAGGATGGTGTCATCTGCATATCTGAGGTTATTGATATTTCTCCTGGAAATCTTGATTCCAGCTTGTGCTTCCTCCAGCCCAGCATTTCTCATGATGTACTCTGCATAGAAGTTAAATAAGCAGGGTGACAATATACAGCCTTGACGTACTCCTTTTCCTATTTGGAACCAGTCTGTTGTTCCAGTTCTGTTGCTTCCTGACCTACATACAGGTTTCTCAAGAGGCAGTTCAGGTGGTCTGGTATTGCCATCTGTTTCAGAATTTTCCACAGTTTATTGTGATCCACACAGTCAAAGGCTTTGGCATAGTCAATAAAGCAGAAATAGATGTTTTTTCTGGAATTCTCTTGCTTTTTCGATGATCTAGCAGATGTTGGCAATTTGATCTCTGGTTCCTCTGCCTTTTCTGAAACCAGCTTAATGAAATGATAAATTACGGTCATCATTCTTTTAAATTGACAGTTAAGATTTTTAGTAAATTATATTCTTACATTTCAGATTTCCCCATGAAATTTATAATGATGTTAGGCAGCTTTTTGTTTTTATGTATTTGTAAGCCAAATTTCTCCAAAAAGGAAATGACAAACAATACATGGCCAGATAATCACATTAACCTGCACTACAGACAAATAGATTGGATATTATAAGAAAAAAATTTTTGTATCTGTAATTCAGTTTTTAAAATAGTTTATATTTACCTTTTGGTTTCTAGTAGTCATATATGGATGTGAGAGTCGGACTGTGAAGAAAGCTGGGCGCTGAAGAATTGATGCTTTTGAACTGTGGTGTTGGAGAAGACTCTTGAGAGTCCCTTGGACTGCAAGGAGATCCAACCAGTCCATCCTAAAGGAGATCAGCCCTGGGTGTTCTTTGGAAGGAACAATGCTAAAGCTGAAACTCCAGTACTTTGGCCACCTAATGTGAAGAGTTGCCTCATTGGAAAAGACTCTGATGCTGGAAGGAATTGGGGGCAGGGGGAGAAGGGGACGACAGAGGATGAGATGGCTGGATGGCATCACCGACTCTATGGACGTGAGTTTGAGTGAACTCCGGGAGTTGGTGATGGACAGGGAGGCCTGGCGTGCTGCGATTCATGGGCTCCCAAAGAGTCGAACACAACTGAACGACTGAACTGACTGAACTTGACAATAATGCAGGTTTTAACAAAGCAGTTTTAAGCATATTGAGAAAGACGGGATAGTATACTGTAAGAACTTCTACTATCTATGAATATCAGAAACTTCTTAGGCTCCTTACATTCTCCTCATTAATAATATCAAAGTAAAAGCCATATTCTGAAAACATCATACCTAAATTATTTAGGAATCTGATTTTAGTGGTAGCTGAAAGTGAAGTCAGTCAGTTGTTTCTGACTCTTTTCTGGTCTGTGGACTGTAGCCCACCATTTTCCTCATTCCATGAGATTTTTCAGTCAAGATTACTGGAGTGAGTTGCCATTTTCTTCTCCAGGGTATCTTCCTGACCCAGGGATTGAACTCTGGTCTCCAGCATTAAGCTGCCATAAAATTCTTTGCTTATGTTAATTGCCTTTATTTATTTATTTTTTAATGTTTCTACAGTGTTTTTATTTTCAAACCTTTTATTTTGTACTGGGGTATAGCTGATTAGCAATGTTGTGAGAGTTTCAGGTGAACAGCAAAGGGACTTAGCTGAACATACACATGTATTCATTCTTCCCCAAATTTCCCTCCCATGCAGGTTGTCACATAACATTAGGCAGAGTTTCATGTGCTGTGCAGTAGGTCCTTGTTGGTTATCCATTTTAAATATAGCAATGTGTACCTGTCCATCCCAAATTCACCAGCCAATCAGGGGCCTTCCCTGGTGGTCCTGTGGCTAAGACTTCAGCCTCCCAATGCAGAGGGCAGAAGTTCCATCCCTGGTCAGGGAACTAGATCCCACATGCTGTAGTGGTATGAAACACTACCATACAAAATGCTAAAATAAACCTTTCTAAATTCATGCTTCCATTAATTTAGTGCATGTCTTTCAAGATGCACTCTTCTTCCTGAATTACATGGAATATTTAGTTCCTTCTGCACAGTGTTTCATCATGTGGTGTTCTCATTGTACCATTTCCAGTGAATGAATATTGAATAGCAGTTGGAAAGCTATTTTGAGGGACCTCTGGTTTTCAGCAGGCAATGGAATCCCAAGAAAAATGCACGATTACAATCTCAGAATGAATTTAAATGTTAATATCTTCCATATTTACATATATTTAGACAATCTTTATAATGTCACATTGCTTGTGGAGAGCTAAGGTGATGTGAGAAATGACTATAAAGCAGAAAATTTAGAGGAGATGATAAAGATTAATGTTTTCAAAAGAAGTCCATTGCTTTTGGAAAAATGTAAAACTCACTTAAAATTTGCTGTAGTAAATTAAAACCCATATTATATTTGTTTTTATATCTTAAAATATTTTCTCCAATTAGATTTATGAAATGATGTACCAATTCAGTGTCTGTGTATAAAGATATGGTGAAAAAACAAGTGTGCTTTTAACAAAAATTATAGGAATATAATCAAATGGGTCACAAAGAGTCAGACACAACTAAGCGACTTTCACTTTGACTTTCAATCAAATACATACACAAAGTATGAAACGAGATGCCAGTCCAGGTTCGATGCACGATACTGGATGCTTGGGGCTGGTGCACTGGGACGACCCAGAGGGATGGTATGAGGAGGGAGGAAGAAGGTGGGTTCAGGATGGGGAACACATGTATACCTGTGGCGGATTCATTTTGATATTTGGCA
Source organism: Bos indicus (assembly GCF_029378745.1). Taxonomy (NCBI): domain Eukaryota; kingdom Metazoa; phylum Chordata; class Mammalia; order Artiodactyla; family Bovidae; genus Bos; species Bos indicus. The sequence goes on along the minus strand of NC_091762.1, from coordinate 41,328,374 downwards.
AAACTAATACAATTATGTAAAGTTTAAAAATAAAATAAAATTTAAAAAAAAGAAAAAAAAATACATACACAAAAGCATATCTTGTATAGGTAATTTGGGGACTTTTTAGTCTGCTTTTGGCTTTTCACTTTTGTGTAATTTGATTATCAATTTGCTGCATGAATTGGTGGAGGCTTCCCTGGAAAATAGCAATAATAGCTTGGTAATAAGTAACTAGAATAATGGAGCAAGAATCTTATATAGTTTACACAGAATAATAAATGACACAAATATTGGTAATATAACTAGAGTTCACAATAAGCCAAGATAACTGTGGGTTTGGAAACTTTCACTGCATTAAGCTGAAGTTCCTTGAGAGAAGTGTTAAATACAATTCAAAAAGCTAAAAATGGTGGGTGGAGTGGGGGCCAGTTTGTTACATACAGAAAGTTGGACACCACTGAGCACGCACTCATGTACTTAGGCACAAGACCTCATGAGTCCATATGGAGAATTAGAAATTTGTGTCATTATTTGGAGCAAGAAGTAAAACCTTTTACACTATTAAAAAAAAATTCATATAAAGTTGTAGGTATTGTATGCTATTAAAATTTCATCATTTCAGTCTTTCAGACAAACTTTTCATTATATAAGCCTTTTAAGGCAAATTCAGGATTCAATATCAGTATTAATTTGGCAGTAGAAAGTACACCAGGTAAGAAGTTAGAGAGCATGGATGTATGAACTAGTTCAATCCTCAAACTTTAATTTTTATTCTGGATCTATTTCACCTTAATTCTTGTCAGCTTGCTTAATATTTTATTGATCTGTTCAGTTCAGTTCAGTCGTTCAGTCAAGTCTGACTCTTTGCTATCCCATGGACTACAGCACGCCAGGCCTCCTTGTCCATCACCAACTCCTGGAGTTTACTCACTCTTGTCCATTGAGTAGGTGATGCCATCCAACCATCTCATCCTCCCCTTCTCTCTTATCTTGTCCCCTTCTCCTTCCACCTTCAATCTTTCCCAGCATCAGGGTCTTTTCAAGTGAGTCAGTTCTTCGCATCAGGTGATCTGTTACTTTTCTGAATTCATAATTTTTCATTGATATCATCCATATTTTTCTATTTCACACATATTTTTATTTTCAAAATTAAATGAAAATTCATTGGTGGTGTTACACGAAGGGGGACTCTTTCCAGGGGCTGAAATCAGGCTCTTGTCTAACACCCGGAAATTAATTGTCCAAGGAGACACTGCTGCTGCTGCTGAGTCAATTCAGTCATCCGACTCTGTGCGACCCCATAGACGGCAGCCCACCAGGCCTCGCCGTCCCTGGGATTCTCCAGGCAAGAACACTGGAGTGGGTTGCCATTTCCTCCTCCAATGCATGAAAGTGAAAAGTGAAAGTGAAGTCGCTCAGTCATGTCCGACTCTTAGCGACCCCATGGACTGCAGCCTACCAGGCTCCTCCGTCCACAGGATTTTCCAGGCAAGAGTACTGGAGTGGGGTGCCATTGCCTTCTCCCCCAAGGAGACACATGTCCTGACAAAGCAAGAGATTTTATTGTGAAGGGTGCCCGGGGGGAGAGCAATAGGGTAAGAGAACCCAGGAGAACTGCTCTGCCATGTGGCTGGCAGTCTCTGGTTTTATGGTGATGGGATTAGTTTCTGGGTTGTCTTTAGCCAATCATTCTGACTCAGGGTCCTTCCTGGTGGTCCAGCCTTGTTCAGCCAAGATGGATGCCGGCAAGAAGGATTCTGGGAGGTGGTCGGACATGTGGTGTCTCCTTTTGACCTTTCCTGAACTCTTCTGGTTGGTGGAGGCTTATTAGTTCCATGTTACCAGGACTTCCTGTCATAAAACAACTCATGCAAATAGTTACTATGGTACCTGGCCAGGGTGGGTGGTTTCAATCAGTGTGCTTCCCCTAACAGTGTCATAGTTCTTTATTAAAAGGTGCGTTAGAGGAAAGATGAGAGAAAAGCATGGCGGGAAGAACAATATAAAAGAAGCCAAAATAGCTAGATCTGGGTTTCAGGTTTTTCTTCTCTTATTTGTAGTGTTAGAAGATTTTACTTCATGTCTAGGAACCACAATTTTCTTGTCTGCAAAATGGGTTTATATCACTATTTTTCAAGCAGTTTATCAAAAATGCTTAGATGTTAAAAGAAACACTTCCAAAGACAAATCCTAGAAAGAGGTGACTGTAATGACTCTGTTTCCTCCTTCACATTCCAAATTGCTCCAATTTAAAGAAGCAGTATTTTGACATATCAGGGTCCTGCATAGGGTGTAATTTAACAAATAAGTGGTCTGAGTGATTTCAGTGAAAATGGTAGAGTAGGTAGATCTAGGATCTATCTTTTCACAGAAACTGGAGAACAAGTGGATATAATAAAAAGTTTACAGCAACCAAGCAAATGCTAATCAAGCAAAAAGCAACTTAAAAACAATTGGAGAGACTTCCTTGGTGGTCTATGGTTAAGAATCTGCCTTTCAGTCCAGAGAATGCAGGTTTGATCCCTAAAGCCCATGCTTTGCAGCAACTAGAGGCAGCCTGAATATGGCAAAGAAGGCCCAGCACAGACAAAAATAAAATAATAAATTAAAAAAATTTAAACAAAGAAAGAAACAATTGGAAAGCATTACGGTATTTTTAATTGCCATTGCTTCACCAGCCTCCCTGGTTTTGCAGTAGCCTAGATTCCCAGCTTGGAAAGCAGTTTCCTGTATCTGTAGGGAGTAGAGCAGACTTTATTACCGAAGAATTGTCCTTGTATGCACCTGAACAATTCAGGAGAAACATCTGTCTTCATTTTGCCTAACTTAAAACTCATTCAGGATAGAAAAGTGGCAGGCATTTCTCTTGCCTAGGGGAAAAGATTAAAGTTCAAACAAACTATAGAGATTGAAAGTCACGGAGGAAAAGCTAGAAAGAATGTTTTTTGGGGAAATTAGGGCATGCCAAAACCCGTGCATTCTGGGAAACACAGAAAATGACATTTGTACCCAGGCATACCACATGCTCAGAAAAGACCTGTAAAGACACTAAACTTTCATCTCTAGGCTTAGTGTATGTAGATAGGAAGTAAAGATAAGGCAGAATTGTAAAGACCCTTGCTAAGAATTGAAGGGTGATGGAATGCTCCCAGCACAGAGTAAATTTGCAAAGATTATGAGAGATAATTTTTTCTTTTTTTGTTGTTATCTGCTTTCATTCTTCTATCTCTATTTTTTTTTACCCTAGGTGGAAGAGAGCTCCTGGTATTCAAGGAAATTATGCTAAGCACTAATAAGAAGAGACTTGAGAGATCAAACATGACAAAGAACACACACTACAAAAATAATATGGAAAAGTCACTAAACAAACATCTACAGGGCATAGAAAGCAATACACAAAAACTGTGAAGAAGGAAATAATTGTATTTCCAGGATTACCATATTTGCCAAGTCGCTTCAGTTGTGTCTGACTCTGTATGACCCCATAGATGGCAGCCCACCAGGCTCCCCCGTCCCTGGGATTCTCCAGGCAAGAACATTGGAGTGGGTTGCCATTTCCTTCTCCAATGCATGAAAGTGAAAAGTGAAAGTGAAGTCACTCAGTGGTGTCCGACTCTGAGCGACCCCATGGACTGCAGCCTACCAGGCTCCTCTGCCCATGGGACTCTCCAGGCAAGAGTACTGGAGTGGGGTGCCATTGCCTTCTCCAGTTACCACATTATAATATTCAAAAAAGCAAGTTTTCAACAAAGAAAACATTTCTTTAACAAGAAAATGTAACACACGCATGTAAAAAATTCACAAAGATTGTTTTTAAGAAAGAATGACATTGGACTGATCTACTAGGCAAGTACTTTAAATCAACTATCTTAAGAATTCTCAAAGAGCTAAAAGAAACCACAGCCAAAAAGCTAAAGGAAACCAAGAGAACACTATATGAAAAATAGAGAATATGAAGAGAAATTTTTAAAAATGTGAAAAAGAAAAAAAATACAGACATACTGGAACTGAGATGTATAGTAACAAATGAAAAATTCACCAGAAAAGTTCAGTAGTAGATTTTAGCAGACAGTATAATATATAAGAGAACCTGAAGACAGAGCAATTGTCTAGTCTGAGGAGCATAAAGGAAAAAGAATGGAGGAAAAAATGCACAGTCTAAGAGACAGGGGTGGTGGTGGTTTAGCCACTAAGTCATGTCCAACTCTTGGGACCCCATGGACTGTAGCTTGCCAGGCTCCTCTGTCCATGGATTCTCCAGGCAAGAATACTGGAGTGGGTTGCCATTTCCTTCTCCAGAGGATCTTTCTGACCTAGAGATCGAACCTGGGTCTCCTGCATTGCAAGCAGATTCTTTATCAACTTAACTGCAAGGGAAGCCCAAGAGACATGGGGGACATCCTTAAACATACTAATATAACATAATAGGAATCCTGGAAGAACCAGAAATAGATGAAAGGACAGAAAGAACATCTGGAAAAATAATGGCAGAAAACTCCCTGAATTTAATCTAAAACAGGCACACACAGAGTCAAACACACACACACAAATCTACATATTCAGGAAGTTAAATGAACTCCAACAGAGTAAACTCAAAGAGATCCACAAACTATGACACATTATAATCAGCTTTTCAAAAGTGGAGACAAGGTTATAATCTTGAATGCATCAAATTAAGCACAAAGATAGTGGAAGTAAAGATACAGTAAAATAATAATGGACTTCCTAGGTGACGCTAGTGGTAAAGAACCTGCAAACCAATGAAATGAGTTACAAGGAATCCTCAATATTAACAGTGTATTTCTAATCTATAATCTTAGATGCCAGAAGTGAGTGGAATGACAGTTTTAAAGTGGTGAAGTTGAAAAAAAAAATCGGTCAACCAACAATCCTATACAGGCAAACCTCAGAGACAGTGTATATTAGATTCCAGACGATCACAATAAAGCAAATATCACAATAAAGTGAGTCACACAAGTATTTTTGATTTCCCAGGGCATACAAAATTTATGTGGACACTATATTGTAGTCTATTGAATGTTCAATAGCATTATGTCTATAAAAACACATATATGCCTTAATTTAAAAATAATACTGTTGGAAAACTGACACTAACAGACTTGCTCAATGCAGGATTCCTACAAACCCTCAATTTGTAAAAAAAAAAAAGGAAAAGAAAAGAAACGCTTGTGAAGTGCAATAAATCAAAGTGCAATAAAATGAGATATGCCATATCTGACAAAACTATCCTTCAAAAATGAAGGAGAAATTAGAATAGTTAGACAAATAGCTAAACAAAAACTAAGGTAGTTTTTCCCTAGTAGATCTATCCTATAAGAAATGCTATCAGGAGTCCAGGCTGAAACAAAAGATAATAAGCGATAACTCACAGATATATGAATAAATAAAGAGTTCTGGTAAAGATAACACTATAGGTAAACATAAAAGTCAATATTTTATTTTTTAGCTTGTAAATCTTCTATTTACTTCCTATATGATTTAAAGGGAAAATGTATAAAACAATAATTATAATACTACATTAACAAGAACACACAGTGTTTGTAAAGGTAAGTTGTGACAATAACAGTATAAAGGGGAAAAAACAAAGATGAATAGGAATAGTTTGCATGCTATTGAAGTTAAATTTAGTATCAATTCAATCTCAGTTGTTATAAATTTAGGATATTAATTGTAATCCCCACAGTAGTCACTATAAGAATGTCTTTAAAGTACATGAATAGGAAGAGAGAAAGGAGACAAAATGGTACACTACAGAGAACTATAATACAGGATATATTTACCAAGTATTAGTGAACACTGAATTAATTCAGAGCTCACTAATAGGTAACTTAAAATTCCCCACATGTGAGAAAATTAAGGCACACATTTTTATGTACCCATGGGTCAAACAACAACAAAAAAAAGACACAAGCCAAGTTAGAAACCATTTCTGAATTCAGTGATAATGGAATTAAAACACGTGAACATTTGGGAGATGCAACTAAGCCAGTGTTCAGAGAAAAAGTCATATCTCTAAATGAATAAAATAAAAAATAATAAAAGCTTGAATAAAAATATAAAGGGCTTTAGCTTATGAAACTGGAGGGAAAAAATGAATTAAGCACAAATAAATTCAAGTAAAGATATAGTAAAATAATAGAAGATTAAACAGAATAGAAAATATACATTTGAGAAAATGAACTAAACACTGGGCCTTTAAGCAATTAGCACATTTAACTTACCTCTAGAGAAATTGAGAAAAAAAGGGAGAAAAGACATGTTTTGAATATCAAAAATTAAAAATTACATTGCAACAGATACTCAAGATATCAAAATGATTAGAAATGACTATTGTGACCAATTCGATGATAATATATCTGCAGCAGTTTAAAGTAACATTTTTCTTAAAAAGACATAAAAATCATTATCCACAAACTGGATGTCACTGAAATTAAAAACCTCTGCTCATCAAAAGACAGTATTAAGGAAGTAAAAAATGAAGTCACAAACAGAAATAGGACATAAAGTATCCCTGGGCAGGCCAATCCAATTTTAGGAATGCACAAAATATTTGACTGTGATTTCACAAAAAAGAATGGTCAATACATATGAGAAAACTGCATAACATATGCAAGCAAATATAAAACACAATGAGTTACCACAGTCTCATTTCCAGAAGGGAAATAGTTATTGCTGGTGAGATTAGTAACTGGAGGGAGATAATAGTAAGTATGCTGGGATACTGGTAATAGTGGGCTCTTTTCCCTGGGTTCTGAATACATGGGTGAGTTCATTTTGCAAAAATTTGTTCAGCTATACAGGTATGATTTCAGCATTTTCCTGTATTATGCTATATTTTAAAAATGTGCAAGAGGAAAAAGAAAAAGAAAATGAACTGAGGCATCAAACAGAAGATGTTTTGATTTTATCTTCATATTTGCACCTGCACATTTTTCCTATCTTGAGTTTTTCAGGCTGTGATACATATCTCCTTAATATATTTATTCTACTGATCATTGATTTATTTTTCAGTGCTGCTATGGAAATATTTTCTTCTTAAAGTTCATTTTATATTATTTCAAGGAATGTTGGCTGAAAAGGGTAATATTTATGCACAGTCTGCTGTATTCATATAATACTTTTTGAAAATGAATTATATAAAATAATTATATAATTATGTAGTAATTATAAATAATTACATAATACAGATTTTTCTTATTACATAATGACACTTTACATAATAATGCTTATCATTATCTTTGAAGAACATAAAACTTACAAAGATATAAAGATATAATTGGTGTTTAATGCATTTACAAATCTGATCATTTACTTTTTCCCCCATTCTAATGATAAAAAGTTAACATATGAAATTTTGAACTTGTTAATAATTTTGTCACTTTCTTTGTCACTGGCTTGATAAACTACTACACTGACCTACACGTATTGAAATTGAGCCAACAGGGCACACTACTAATAGAAATAACAGTAATTTAATATTTTTTTAAAAAAGAAACTCTGTATATGTCCAAGTATTTCATATTATGGTAAATGACATATGCAAGTTGTTTTTAAAATCATTTTTTAAATATTCACACACTAATTAGAATATAATAATATCAAGTGCTGCTGAAAACAAAAATTTTCAGAGCTCACAAATTTTTCACTTACTCTGTATTCTGAAACTTGTTATTTTTACCCCCTGGAGGAAACTCTAGTATGATTTATTAAAAAAAAAAAAAATCCTTAGTCTTGGTCTAAAAAGCTTAAGGGAAAAGAAGTCCAGTGATAGTAGTATTTTTTCTCTTGTCAAGCATGAGTCTATCATTTCTGTTCTATGAAGAGTATTCCCTGCATGTCTTCACTTTTAACACCATGGTTTTTCACAAGCAGTTCTATTTGCTCTATGATAAGCTTAATTGACAACTTAATGAGTTGGTTAATTAGTTAACTAATTATTCCAGCCAATAATTAACCATAATTTATTAGTTGATTTTTTAAATGATAGCTAATGGAAAACTTTAGGTCTCTCTTGAATAAAGTTAAATAATAATTATAGGATGCCTATAACTTTTTAGCTATTACTGAACTCATGTCTGGCTGCTTGCCACTCAAAAATCAATAGCCAAGAGGCAGTTGTTGGTAGAAAAGAAAGTTGCTTTTAATAAGATCACTTTAAGTCTAGGGAGATGGTGAACTCAGTATCCACCCAAAAACCATCTCTGAAGATTCTGCTTGGCTGTGAAAATTTTAAAGGGAAAAGTGGAAGTAAATCTCAGTTAATCACTGAGACAGAGGGCAGAGCCATTGTCATCCCCACTAAGTGCAAGCTTGTTAACTTCTTATGATCTTTCTTTAGATGTTAACCTTGCTCACAGTTTGTTCACACAGTTTTTTCTTAAGATTACTGAAGGGGAAGCTAGGAAAAGGTTTGGTCTTCTGTTAATTACATTATTCTTCATGTCTATTGCTTTGATCTACAGGAAGGAACCACAGGTTATGTAAGTATTGTGTGATCAAATGATTTGAAAAGTGTGCTTGGACTGGAGATGAGCAGAGAATAGATGCGCCTGGTTTAAGTTTAGTTGCAATATAGCTTTGCTAAAGTGATGAGGAAAAGGGATTTCTTGCTGAGGGTAGTTTCCTGCAAAGAGCTGCTTACAAATACCCCCACCCACCCCCAGCAGATATCATTTCATTTCGTTTCTATGGGATTAGGGACAAAGGTCTGTCTCCTGTAACAGCTTCATGCTGAGAAAGGGTATTGAAGTCTTAGGAAAAAAGACATTGACCTGGATTTGAAGAATCTCTTTGCTGATAGTTTTAATTGCCCACTTACATGTATGGATAGAACAAGCTACAATCATTTTAATACCCATAAATATGTAGATTATTGTGAGAAATACTGTTAATCCCATCCTTTTAAGGCCAGTTCTTAGAATTGTGCTAGCCATAGACTCAATACTACTTAAGATGGAACAGCTTATGTAATGGATGCAGTCTGGTCATCATACAGTTAGCTTTTTCCCTCTGGTGGCAATTATAGAGTCTGTAAAACAACTCAGGAATGTACATTAGACAGTGAGTCTGTGATTCTATTTTCCTAATCATTAACTGCTTGAGCCTGTTCTTTTTTTGACTCAGGGAAGCCTGAGAGATTTCAGCTTTTCTACAAACAGCAGACAAGGGACGTGGAGAGACCTTTATCTGGGGGATGACCCCACAGGGTGTTTCTTGGTTCCATAGCTATAAGTGAACATAAACTTAAGAAAAAATATACAGTTAGAGCTTAATTATTACAGCTTCCCAAGTGGCTCAGTGGTAGAGAATCGGCCAGCCAAGCAGGAGATGTGGGTTCAAACCCGGGATTGTAAAGATCCCCTGGAGAAGGAAATGGCAACCTACTCCAGTATTCTTGCCTAGGAAATCCCATGGACAGAGGAACCTGGTGAGCTACAGTCTGTGGGATCACAAAGGAGTAAGACATGACTTAGCAACTAAGCAACAACACAGAATCCCTTCAGTATTAAATTATTTATATCAATCTACTGCAACTATAGTAAACTACAGGGCTAAATGTGCACATAATATTTGTATCATTGTGTCTTTCTGTGCTGAGTAGCACAGTTACAGCCCCACAATCAATTAAAAGAAAAAGTATTCAAGGAGATTTATTCCACCAAGGGCCAGGGCATTTGGAGAAAACATTTATCTCTGTCTGTAGAACTGCACTAGACTTTTTTTGTTTGTTTATTTCAGGTTCTGAAATCAGTGAATAACATTCCCAAAGCAGTCCTTAAGTTTGGTTGTGTCTTCAGTCTTTGAAATGTACAGTGTATTATGAGAATTTTTCCCTCTGTGGCCCCTATGTACTGATCAGCATCATCAACAGAGGACAGGAGACAGAGACATCCAACACCTATCACAGACTTTAAGAGGATATTAAAATAGAAGCATCTGAGAAAATGAATAAATAAAGGTATCAGACTGGTAAAAGAAGGTAGAAAAAACAATGGACATGAGTTCCAGCAAACTTCAGGAGATAGTAAAGGACAGGAAAACCTGCTGTGTTGCAGTCCATGGGGTCTCAAAGAGGTGGACGTGACTGAGGAACTGAACAACAGGAGCAATACAATCATTAATTTTTTAGTATAAGTTTAAATTTTTAACTAATATGAAAATGAAAACTTGAATTGTTAATTATAAATGTTTATGATATGCAATGGCACTACTTTATAGTTTTACTTCGAGAAACCATAATTAAATTCTATGAACAAGATTCAGAGGCAGACATAATTCTCTCAAAAATTTATATTTCAAAACATATAAGGGGACTTCCATTTCTGACCAAGCTGGAGGAACAGGGGCCAGATTTATCCTTCCACAGGGAAAAAAAAATGAAAAATCTAGGGAGGAAAAAGGGTTTTCATGACAGTGGATATTAAAAAAGTTATCCTTGGGAGATGGGAAACAAATGAGGTGAACCTATGATTGCCTCATTTTCCTGCATAAAAGAAATACTCTGCCTCAGATTTATGAGGGAAATTTTACAGTTTGCATAATTCTTTCTGCAAAAAATTTTGCCTTGTGCTACCGGCTAGAAGAAAGTCACAGGTCTTGTCCATGCAGCAAGGGAGGGGATTATACAGGGCAAGAACATTAGGAGGTAAGAATTATAGATGCCATAAGACTGTCTGTTATAATTATGAACAACATTTTGTCCATAATCCAACAATTTATATGAAATGGACAATTTCTTAAAAGAAAGACTTTCCCCAAATGTTTAAAGCAACTATAACAATATAATATAGTGGGTTTCATTGTTGGCTCAGAATCTGCCTGCAATGTAGGAGACCCAGGTTTGATCCCTGGTTTGGGAGGATCCCCTGGAGAAGGGAATGGTTGCTCACTCCAGTGTTATTGTCTGGAAAATCCCATGGACAGAGGAGCCTGGCAAGCTACAGTCCATGGGGTCACAAAGATTTGGACATGACTGAGCATCTATCACTTTCCATTGGGGAGATTAACCAAAATAGCCAAATATAATATAATAGCCAAATACTGGAAAAAGAACAAATGTCATCAGCAGATGAATAGATAAACCAGCTGATATTGTCTAAGCAACAGAATATTGCTGCTGCTGCTCCGTTGCTCTGTGTGTCCGACTCTGTGTGTACCCATGGATGACAGCCCACCAGGCTCCTCCGTCCCTGGGATCCTCCAGGCAAGAATACTGAAGTGGGTTGCCATTTCCTTCTCCAATGCATGAAAGTGAAAAGTGAAAGTGAAGTCATTCAGTCGTGTCCAACTCCTAGCGACCCCATGGACTGCAGCCTACCAGGCTCCTCTGTCCATGGGATTCTCCAGCCAAGAGTACTGGAGTGGGTTGCCATTGCCTTTTCCAACAGAATACTACCAAGTGATTAAAAAAAAAAAAGTAACAACCACATAGAGCAAAATAGATTAATCTCTAAATAATTATGATGAGTATAAAAAGCCTGAACAAAGAACCAGTCAATGCCCCAAGTGGAAGAAGTAGCAAAAAATCTGATTCTTTCAATGCATTATTTTCCTCTTTGTGATTTTGGCACAAAGCCTAGCTGTTCTGGTCACTCTCTACTGTCTTTAAATATTTTTGTTTTTAAATTCTTAATCATTATTCATATGGACTGTTTGGTCTGAAATAAGCTACTCTGTCGTAGTAAGAATCAGAAGGCTGACATCTCTCAAGTGCAGAAATAAAAAATGAGAACATAGTACAGGATTTGTAAGATGCAGTACTTCCATGTCAGGTTTGTATTTGAGAAAATATTAATGGAATACCCTTGTTCCTTTATTTTTGCTAGATACATATTTTTTGTTTATGGAAAGTTGCCAGATACAGAGTTTCTGCTTTTTGAAGCATGGGAAATAATTGTTGAATGAGTGTAACATACTGATCCTATAATTCCCTTTGGTATTCCCCCTCAAAGATGACTTATTTTTGTATGTGTCTAATAGAGTTATACATGTGCGACTTTATAGAAAATTCCATGCAATCTATCACTATTTTAATTAGCATTATTATCAATGTTTTCCTGACATGATGAAGTTAGGATTATGATTATAAATTGTTTAAATCAAAGAACAGGAGTCATGTCAATGGGTTCATGGCAGTTGGTTAAATTGCTTCAGTTTATAAGACTAAAATTAAAGGAAGAAAGATGTGATAAAGCAAGAAGGCCAACAGAACACCAACAAAATTATTTGTAGAAGTGCTGTATATTGCAAGACAGCCATTAGCATCAACATTATTTAACATTTATTGACTTTTTTGAAAGTTAGTGCTTTGTCTTCATCCTAAAATTTAATCTGTATAACAAATATGGATATCAATTGTTAGTATAGATTTGTAAATAAGAAAGCAGTCTCAGAAATTAACAAATAATACACAGTAGAGTTAGAATTAAAATACAGTTCTGTCTTTCCCTGCTTCAGCCTTAAAATGTGCCCTTTCTTAAAAAAAAAATAAGAAGAAGAAGAAAGTAATCGAATGAACACTTAACTGCAACAACTCCCTGTAGAAGTAACTCAAGAGAGTGGATATAAATGAATCCTTGGGAGTTTGGAAAATACCCCAATTCCCAGTAAAGTATGGAAATGTTTTCTCAGAAAGGTAGGGCTAGATTGTGAATACAACAGAGAAATGTTAAGCATCATCCATTCATTCATTCATTAGTGTTTATTGAGTGTTCCTTGCTATGGAAGGCACATGCTCTGAAGCATTAAACTAAACAGCACAAATTTAGGTTTGTCAAAAGGAATGTTTTTCTTTTCTTTTTTTCTCAATTTGAAAACAATCAGTATTTATTAACTGACCAGGTTGCAAAAATAATTATGGTAGATAGCGTCCTTCATCCTTCTAATAAGCCTGTTGATCTGGTATTTCTGGTTGCCAACATCTCCACCTTCTACAAGACAGGTGGTCTTTTTCTTCATTCTGCCTCATGGAGAAGACAATTAAAGGGCCGCAGGGAGCTGTTTGCTTCTTTGAAACATTTTCCAACAGGACAGATCTTATGGACCAGATACTCAATATGGATGAGGTTATATTTGCCAAGAGGTTGAGAAATCAACACATTATCCATTAAGGCAATTTGCTTCTTGTTGATTTTGCCATAACCATGCTGTAGATCAATTCATTTACAGACTTTGGATTTGGGTTCCCCTAAGACCTATTAGAATTAACACCCAAAAAAGATGTCCTTTTCATTATAGGGGACTGGAATGCAAAAGTAGGAAGTCAAGAAACACCTGGAGTAACAGGCAAATTTGGCCTTGGAATATGGAATGAAGCAAGGCTAAAACTAATAGAGTTTTGCCAAGAAAATGCACTAGTCATAGCAAACACCCTCTTCCAACAACACAAGAGAAGACTACACATGGACATCACCAGATGGTCAACACCGAAATCAGATTGATTATATTCTTTGCAGCCTTGTATATAAGGCTATATATTCTTATATACAAGCTCTATAGAGTCAACAAAAACAAGACGAAGAGCTGACTGTGGCTCAGATCATGAACTCCTTATTGCCAAATTCAGACTGAAATTTAAGAAAGTAGGGAAAACCACTAGAGCATTCAGGTATGACCTAAATCAAATCCCTTATGATTATACAGTGGAAGTGAGAAATAGATTTAAGGGCCTAGATCTGATAGATAGATTGCCTGATGAACTATGGACTGAGTTCATGACATTGTACAGGAGACAGGGATCAAGACCATCCCCATGGAAAAGAAATGCAAAAAAGCAAAATGGCTGTCTGGGGAGGCCTTACAAATAGCTGTGAAAAGAAGAGAAGCAAAAAGCAAAGGAGAAAAGGAAAGATATAAGCATCTGAATGCAGAGTTCCAAAAAATAGAAGGAGAGATAAGAAAGCTTTCCCCAGTGATCAGTGCAAAGAAATAGAGTAAAACAACAGAATGGGAAAGACTAGAGATCTCTTGAAGAAAATTAGAGATACCAAGGGAACATTTCATGCAAATTGGGCTCGATAAAGGACAGAAATGGTATGGACCTAAGAGAAGCAGAAGACATTAAGAAGAGGTGGCAAGACTATACAGAAGTACTGTACAAAAAAGATCTTTGTGAACAAGATAATCACGATGGTGTGATCACTGACCTAGAGCCAGACATCCTGGAATGTGAAGTCAAGTGGGCCTTAGAAAGCATCACTCTGAACAAAGCTAGTGGAGGTGATGGAATTCCAGTTGAGTTATTTCAAATCCTGAAAGGTGATGCTGTGAAAGTGCTGCACTCAATATGCCAGCACATTTGGAAAACTCAGCAGTGGCCACAGGACTGGAAAAGGTCAGTTTTTATTCCAATCCCAAAGAAAGGCAATGCCAAAGAATGCTCAAACTATCGCACAATTGCACTCATCTCACACTCTAGTCAAGTAATGCTCAAGATTCTCCAAGCCAGGCTTCAGCAATACGTGAACTGTGAACTTCCAGTTGTTTAAGCTGGTTTCAGAAAAGGCAGAGGAACCAGAGATGAAATTGCCAACATCCACTGGGTCATGGAAAAAGCAAGAGAGTTCCAGAAAAACATCTATCTCTGCTTTTTTGACTATGCCAAAGCCTTTGACTGTGTGGATCACAATAAACTGTGGAAAATTCTGAAAGAGATGGGAATCCAGACCACCTGACCTGCCTCTTGAGAAATTTGTATGCAGGTCAGGAAGCAACAGTTAGAACTGGACATGGAACAACAGACTGGTTCCAAATAGGAAGAAGAGTACATCAAGGATGTATATTGTCACTCTGCTTATTTAACTTCTATGCAGAGTACATCATGAGAAATACTGGGCTGGAAGAAGCACAAGCTGGAATCAAGATTGCCGGGAGAAATATCAATAACCTCAGATATTCAGATGACACCACCCTTATGGCAGAAAGTGAAGAGGAACTCAAAAGCCTCTTGATGAAAGTGAAAGAGGAGAATGAAAAAGTTGGTTTAAAGCTCAACGTTCAGAAAACTAAGATCATGGCATCTGGTCCCATCACTTCATAGGAAATAGATGGGGAAACAGTGGAAACAGTGTCAGACTTTGTTTTTCTGGGCTCCAAAATCACTGCAGGTGGTGACTGCAACCATGAAATTAAAAAATGCTTACTCCTTGGAAGGAAAGTTATGACCAACCTAGATAGCATGTTCAAAAGTGGAGACATTACTTTGCCAACAAAGGGCTGTCTAGTCAAGGCTATGGTTTTTCCTGTGGTCATGTATGGATGTGAGAGTTGGACTGTGAAGAAAGGTGAGTGCTGAAGAATTGATGCATTTGAACTGTAGTGTGGGAGAAGACTCTTGTGAGTCCCTTGGTCTGCAAGGAGATCCAATCAGTCCATTCGTAGGAGATGAGCCCTGGGATTTCTTTGGAAGGAATGATGCTAAAGCTGAAACTCCAGTACTTTGGCCACCTCATGCTAAGAGTTGACTCATTGGAAAAGACTCTGATGCTGGGAGGGGTTGGGGGCAGGAGGAGAAGGGGATGACAGAGGATGAGATGGCTGGATGGCATCACTGACTCCATGGATGTGAGTCTGGGTGAACTCAGGGAGTTGGTGATGGACAGGGAGGCCTGGCGTGCTGCGATTCATGGGGTCGCAGAGTCGGACAGGATGGAGCAACTGAAGTGAACTGAACTGATGCAGTGTATGATTCCAGAATTCTCAGCATGTTAATTGAAACCTTGTTGGACTTCACAAAGCTGCTATTGAAGATCTGACAAAGGGAAAGAAGCTGCAACACCTTCGGAAACTTTGTGCTCACCTCATTTATAACTCTGATCCTGATGGCAAATGCCAATTTGGGTTTCATGGGTACATAGAAGTTGAAGGCTTATTTTGCCACTATAGCCATTCAAATTTCAGTTCAAATGCAGTTCACATATGCCTGTATTCCTTGTGAAGTGCTTAGCTTTTTCATGGATAAGCTTCCTCCTTGCCTTTCGAAGCATCTTTTAGGCAAATTTCTTTCTAAGGCACTTGATCTTAATCTCTTTGAAATCTTTTCCCTTTATCTTAAGGGTTTCTGGCACAATAGGAACCTTCTTTTTCTTCTCTTCTGCACCCTCCATGGTTCCAGCTGGGAAAGAGAAAGGGGATGTTTTTTAAACTGTAACATTAATTTGAAGAGATTTGAGATCTTAATTTATTTTTTCTTAATGAAAAATAATAAAATGGTATTATTAATGAAAATTATAGAATAGATAAAATAGCATGTATGTGTTACTCCCTCTGTCATCTATGACTCTTTGTGACTCCAGGGACTATAGCCTGCCAGGCTCCTCCGTCTGTGGAATTCTCCAAGCAAGAATACTGAAGTGGTTTGCCATTCCCTTCTCCAGGGGATCTTCCTGACCCAGAGATCAAACCTGACTCTCCTGCACTGCAGTGTTGCAGGCAGATTCTTACCATCTGAGCTTCCAGGAAAGCATAGTGCAGATTATATGCAAGCTTTTTACACTTATAAAGGGCATTCAGTGTGTGTGTGTGTGTGTGAACTTTTGCTTATGCACACATATGTAATTCATACATATATGCTACATCATGATGGAAAATATATTTTTGTGTGTGTTCTCAGTCAAAAAATTGAAAGACATCATTGTTCTAAAGAACAATGGAGTATATTTACTCAGAAACAAGATTCTGCAAAAACTAACATTTAAGTACTTTATATTACCTTTTAAAATATTTTGAAAATTAGTAGAGAGTAACCAGTGATCTGACCCTGCTGTCATCTGAAAAGCAAATTTAATTTTCACCTACCTTAATAATCTAGCATCAAAAATAGAAATAAAAAATCTCTTCTTGTTTTGCATTTGATGTTATAATTAATAACAGACATATATTATTTCCATGGGAACAATCCTAATCAGTCAAGCATTCTTGCTTTTAGTCTCCTTCCAAGAAGCCAAGCACAATATATTACATTGTAGATGGAATAGCTTAAAGAAATCAGGGAAATAAAATTTCCTTCTGTTTCAAGGCTCACATTTTATACTATTTTTTTCATACCTGTGATCTGGGATTTGAGCCATTTTTAATTAAAATTCTTCTGCTGATCAAGTTTGGCCTTAAAGTTTGATGGCTTGCATATTTGTTTACAAACTGGCAGCATTTCTCTAATGAGCTGTGAGTATTAGGACAATAATATATTTATTGGGCCCAGTATTCACATAGTCACATCATGAAAAGTATTTATTACATGTGGTTTATGGTGCCATAAACTATTTTAGCTTTTAAAATAGAAAATAAAAGTCCTCGACAGGACTTTGAGGTATGATCGTATTGCTTTCCTGTAGGACACACAACTTGCATTATGTACATTACTTCACTTCACACAAAAGTATTCATTTTTAATAAATGTGTCATATCACAAGCAACAGAATTCATCACATTAAAAGGAAATCCTGGCAAAATAAATTGTACTACAACATAAGTGTGATACTAAACTTATTAAGAGAGATGGAAACAGAGCAGCCTGATCTATTGGTATAAACAGAAATTGTTGAAAACACTATTTCACATTAAAATATTTAGTTGAACTTTTACTAAATTAATTAGCCTGAAGTTTTTTTTTTTAATTGTGTATTTTTAAGTAAACAATTTCATTCATATATATATTTATATATAAGATTTAACCTAATTTGTCAAATTAACAGTGACTTAAAAAAATACCATCATAAAAAAATACCATCATACCAGACTCCAGGAGTCCCTCAACTTCAGAGTAATCGAGTATGATTTTGCATACTGTACATTGCACAAGGCATCCAGCTTATGGGAAGTGGGTGTGGAGTGGAGTGATGGGGGGTGGGATAAAGCCAAACTCCCTTTGATAAAAAAAAAAAAAAGGAAGAATTTATTTTATATTTTCAAAAACAAACAAAAAAGTTACCTATGGGCTGACCGGAGCTATGCACAACTTCTTTTCACCAGTCCATTTGCTCTTGAATCCCTGATCTTGTGCAACCTACTACCAGAATTAAGAGAGTTTAATGGAAAGACATTACTCTGAGCATGGCCACTTTTGCAGGCGTGCTACAGAAAATGTCTTAGAATAGATTATGACACAAGTAAAAAAAAGACTTGTATTTTATTTTAAATATTTTAATTGTCAATATATAAAACATTTTAAGATTTTGCTTTAGGTTGTATGTGCATGTTCAGTCACTCAGTAGTGTTTGACTCTTTGTGACCCCACCAGGCTCCTCTGTCCGTGGAATTTCCCAGGCAAGAGCACTGGAGTAGGTTGCCATTTCCTACCCCATAGGATCTTCCTGACCCAGGGATCCATCCCACAACTCCTGACTCTTCTACATTGGAAGGTGGAGGTTGTATGGCTGTTTTCAAGATAAAAAATCTTATTAATATGTGTTTTTGGTGTGTCTGCAATACAATAGGCTTCACAGGTGGCACAGTAACAAAGAATCTACCTGACAATGTAGGAGATGCAAAAGACACAGGTATGATCCCTGGGTCAGGAAGATCCCCTGGAGTAGACAATGGCAACTCACTCCAGTATTCTGACCTGGAAAATTCCACGGACAGAAGATCTTGGCAGGCTACAGTCCATGGGGTCACAGAGTCAGATATGGCTGAACACACACACACACACACACACACACACACAGTGTACACTAAAACCAGTTTCCCATTCCAGAAATTGTTTAAAAATATTTTTTTAATTTTTTACTCATTTTAGCCCCTCGGTCAAAATTATATGATGAAGACAATTAAAGCCTAGGTAATAACAATTGATTATACTTGTTTCATTGGGTTACAAACACTTATAAAATTTATATCTTATATCATATTCACTTGCAAAGTATAAATTTTCCCTCTCTGTAGCCTAACAAATGAATTTTAAATAAAATTAAACTTTTCTTCTAACTTTTCTGTAATGGTGAAACAGCCTGATCTTAGCAATGTAATTTATTTCCACAGGCATCTTCTCAAGTTTGTTCTGCCTTTACCAATTAGACCTGCCATTCTTCCCTTTTCTATTATGCATTCTACTCTAGATAGTAATACAATCCATTAATCTGCAGAAAACTCTTTTGCTTTTGTCTCATGTGACTCTACAACCTGCAAAACCTGTAAAAACTACCAGTAAAAACATCATTATACTATACAGTAGGGACAACTGCAGAAGGTATTAGAGAGTAAGTGTGCTTTGTTATTATACGTGGCCTGTTTTGATTTTTTTGTTTGTTTATTGTTGATACATCTTGAGAAAAAACACAGCAGAAATGTAGAAAATGCAACTACTAATCATCTCCCTCCACCCAAAATTTTAAATGCTAATTTTTGCTATCTAAACTTTTCACCTAATTCTTAAAAAAAAAAAAAAGATACTGAATTCCATTTTAATCAGTTCTTAACATTTTCATTTTGTATTTCCTGTTTTTTAACCATTTATTTTTTTAAATTGAGACATGTAATACATTCATAGAAAATAGTGTAAAACAAAACTTGCAGTTAAACAAGTTATTACAAAGTGAACATTGTGTATCTATGTCCCAGATCAAAATATGTAACATTGTTAGAATCTCCTAAATTGTTCCCAATTGTCTCTTCCTTACAACATCTTGAAAGTGAAAGTGGCTCAGTCATGTCCGACTCTTTGTGACCCCATGGACTAACCTGTCAGGCTCCTCTGTCCATGGAATTCTCCAGACAAGAATACTGGAGTGGGTAACTGTTCCCTTCTCCAGGGGATCTTCCCAACACAGGGATCAAATCCAGGACTCCAGCACTGTGGGCAGATTCTTTACCTTCTGAGCCATGAGGGAAGCCCACAATATCTTACTCTCTATAAAATACCCCTACTCAGAAACCTGTGGAAATCAGTAACGTTTTGTTGACTTTACCTCCAGCGATCCATGAAAAATCATTTAATTTTGTCTAATTTTGAAATTTATATCAGTAGCTTCACATACTATGTTTTATGTGTCTGGCTTTGACTCGACATTTTATTTTTTATTTCCTTCCTGTTCATTTCCTTCCTGTGTTCAATATTGTTCATTTCCTTCCTGTGTAATATGTCATTTCATGAATATACAATTTAATTCCTTATTTTATTAGAGATTCAGTTTGTTTCCAGTTTTTCTCAATGTGAGCAACATCTGTATAATTGAGCATGCATGTGTCTAGAGTATATACTTGGAGTGGAGTCACATTTTAGAGAATATATGAATTTCTAATCACCAAACTCATTTCCATAGTCCATATATTAGTTTACACTCCTACAAGTAGTATATAAAAATTCCATCATTCTGTACTTTTGGAAAAATAGAAATTGTTGATGATTTCAATGTATTGCTAAGTCACTACAGTGAGTATACGATGGTATCTATTAGCTTTATTTTGTATTCACTTATTGCTGTAGAAATCAATTGCATTTTCATATATTTCTCCTATAAAATACTTTGGAAATATTTAATTACAAAGTTATGGCATTTACTCATTTTTTTCCTGTTGAATTATTTTTCTTTTATCATTGCTTTGTAGAATTGCTTTAAATTTATTTGATTCAAGTTCAGTTGATTTACAATGTTGTGTTAATTTCTTCTGTACATCAAAGTGATTCAATTATACATATTAATAATTAATATAGAGGCATTTTTCATATTCTTTTCCACTATGGTCTATCATAGGATATTGAATATAGTCCCTTGTGCTATGCATTAAGACCTTGTTGTTTATCCATTCTGCATATAATAGTTTGCATCTGCCAATCCCAAACTCCCATTCATCTTCTCCCACCCCTTTCCTTCGGCAACCACAAGTCTGTTTTCTATATGTGTGAGTCCCGTTTCCTCGATAAGTTCATTTTGGTCATATTTTAGATTCCATGTGTAAGAGATATCATATGGTATTTGTCTTTGTCTTTCTGACTTACTTCCCTTAGTATAACAGGCCCATCTGTGTTGTTGCAAATGACATTTCATTCTTTACTTTGTCTGAGTACTATTCCATTGTATGTATGTATATACGTACATCTTCTTTATCTGTTCATATATTGATGGACATTTAAGTTGTTACTATGCCTTGGCTATTGTGAATAGTACTGCTATAAACATAGAGTTCATGAATCTTTTGAATTATAGTTTTTGGCTGTATATATGCCCAGGAGTGGAATTGCTGGATCATACAGTAACTCTGTTTTTAGCTTTTTGAGGAAGTTTCATACCACTTTTCCATTGTGGCTGCACCAGCTTATATTGCTACCAACAGTGTAAGAGAGTTTCCTTTTCTCCACACCTTCTCCAGCATTTATTATTTGTAGACATTTTATGATGGCCATTCTGACTGATGTGAGGTGGTATTGCATTGAAGTTTGGATTTGTAGGTCTCTAATAATCAGCAGTGTTGAGCATCTTTTTATGTGACTGTCAGTCACCTGTATGCCTTCTTTGAAGAAATGTCT
This sequence comes from Bos indicus, assembly GCF_029378745.1. Lineage (NCBI taxonomy): Eukaryota > Metazoa > Chordata > Mammalia > Artiodactyla > Bovidae > Bos > Bos indicus. Next base: position 41,306,911 of record NC_091762.1, on the reverse strand, counting down.
ATTTAGGTCTTCTGCCCATTTTTTGAGTAGGTTGGTTTGTTGTTGTTGTTATTGAATTGTATGAGCTATTTTTATATTTTGGAAATTAAGCCCTCATCAGGAACATCAAATATTTTGAGAAAATATTGGCAAATATTTTCTCCCAGCCAATAAGTTGTACTTCAAATATCTTCTGCTACTTAGCATTTTTGCTTTAATAATGTCTGTACATTTTTTTTTTATACATTTGAGACCCTTGGTTTTTCTATCAATGGTAGATACCCGCAATTCCCAAAATGCATCTTGTGACACTTCAGTATACCACCCGAACTCATAGAATGCTGTAGGATATGTTAAATTTTGAAAGGAAATTCAGCAATGCTGAACATCTGTTGAACAATGTGTAAAATATTAGCTTAAGGAAGTTAACAATTTCAGCATTATATTGTGCTACATTCTTTTGAATAATAATGCATTTTTGCAAGCTAGATTTCTAGTGTTTAAAATATAACTATCAATCTAGACATATACCTTATACCCTTCACAAAAATTAAGTCAAAGTTGATCACAGGTATAAAAGTAAAACTCAAAACTATAAAACTTCTAGAAAGAAAATATGAGAAATATGGATGACCTTAGATATGGTGATGATTTCTTTCATATAATACCAAAGGCAATATCCATGAAAGAAAGAATTGATAAGCTGGACTTCATTAAATTTAAAAACTTAAACTCTGTGAAAGACAATATTAAAATAATCAGAAGATAAGACAGGTTTGGAGAAAATATTTGTAAAAGACATCTGATGAAGAATTTTTATCCAAAACACACAAAGAACTCTTAAAATTCAGTGATAAGAAAGCAAACTATCTGATTTTAAAAATGTTAAAGACTTTAACCGACTCCTCATCAAAGAAGATACACAGATGGTAAATAAGCCTATGAAAAGATGCTCCATATCATAGATCATCAGGGAAATGCAAATTAAAACAACAATGTAATACTGCTACACACCTATTAGAACACCCAATATCTAGGCACTGACAGCCCCAAATGCTGGCCAAGATATGGAGCAACAGTACCTCTCATTCTTTGCTGGTAAAAATGCAAAATTCCACTGCCACAGTTTGGCAGTTTCTTACAAAATTAAACTTACTCTTACCATGTGATATGACAGTCATGCTCATTAGTATTTACCCAAAAGAATTTAAAACTTCTGTCAACAGAAAAACCTGCAAATGGATGTCTAAAGGAGTTTTATTTTACTCATAATTGCCAAAACTTGGAAGCAACCAAGATATCCTTGGTTGGTACATCCAGACAATGGAATATTACTCAGCACTAAAAAAAAAAAAATAATAATAATAAGCTATCAAGTAATGAAAAGACATGGAGGAACCATAAATGCATATTACCAAGTGAAAGGCAATTTAATTTTTTTAATATATATATTGTATATTTTTAACTATATGAAATTTTGGATTATACAAATTATAGAGACAATAAAAAAGTTACTGGTTGGTGGGGCTTGGGGGAGGGGAGAGAGAGGAACATTTGGATCACATAGGATTTTAGAGCAGTGAAAATTCTCTGTATGATTATATAATGATGGATTTATATCATTATGCATTTGTCCAAAAGTATAGAATATACAATATCAAGTGAACCTTAATGTCAATACAGACTTTGGATGACTTGTCAGCATACATTCATCATTAAAACAAATGCTATGGCGGTGAATGTTGATAATGTAGAATGTTTTGCATGTGTGGGGTCAGGAAATACATAGAAAATCTCTGTGTATTTCCCTCAAATTTGCTGTAAATCTAAAACTGCTCTGAAAATAAACTCTTAATACATTAATAATAGAAAAATATATTTTTAAAAAGCAACTGCCACTCAAAAATCAATTTGGAAGAGGAATTAGGATGGTGGCATCCAATCTAATTCAAGGGTTGAAATAGGCACGCACAACCCATTAATAGGTTAGTGAATATTTTAAGAATGAAATAAAATTCTTTTTCAATTTATGCACATTTGTTTTTCAAATCGCTAGTATATTTTAGAATATGAACAGTTTTAAGTGTTTTTTTTTTACCTATTAAACAAACAGAATGATGATTTCTTTTGGCCTATGGATGTCATGAGGAAAAAAAGTACACCATAAGGGCATCACAGATAGAGAAATTTTAAGAACTTCTGAATAATAGTGTTTCAGTAACGAGGGACTGTAAGGTTGAGTTTGGGAAAATGTACAGATTCTATAATTATACATGTAATTAATAAGCCTGGGAGACTGAGTTTGGAACTTTAATATTTCCTCTTCATATTGTGTTTGGATCAGCCTTGGTCTCATTAACTGAACAGCAGTTTCAACATAGCTATTTCTTTGTTCAAATTGACTCAAGTCTGTGATCACAAAATCTTATTCCTCTTAATTATATAATCTTTAATAGATCATCTAAAGTGTATCTTTAAATAAAACAGCAATAAGCCCAATATATCTCACTGTTTTCCCTCAATTTCCTCCTCTAATTATTGTAATTAGTAGTTCTTTCTTCTTTTTAATGTTACACAGCTGTAACAAGTAACCTTTAACCATTTTGATTATCTCTGTAAAAAAATTAATGGGCAATTGAAGGACTGCATTTATTATATATGAAAGAAAAATAAATCCTGGTGAACCACTTAAAATAATTTTTTCCAGGAAAGTTCAGGTGAAACCAAAAGCTGTGTAAGTCTAAATATTTCTATAAACTAGTGAAAGTTACATGTTAAGATAGTAAATTAAGCTTGTATTAATTAAAACTTCATAAGGTATAGGCCTAACAGAAGTTTCTTGGAAATGAAATAATCCTGTGTCATTTCAAGAAAAACATGAAGGGGTTGGTTAGATATTGCATTTTATTAATTATTTTTAATTTAAAAAATGTAAGCCCTTCAGTCCCAGAATCTACACTTTAAAATGAAGGTGGGATGACAAAATCAGGCAATTCTCCCCAATATTCATGGAAAAGTCCCTGAAAAATGTCTAAGAATCAATACTAAACTATCTCAACAGAGACAAAAGGAATACAGCTGCTCACAATGTTCCCTCTCCAGTCTGGGAAAATTGCAGAAAGAGAAAATGCGGTTACTATAACCACAGGGAGCCAGTTTTTCCTACAATACATAATAACTGAGAAATACTGTGAAGAGAAAGTAAATATTCTAGAATCCCCAGAGAAAATAGGAGTATCAAACAAAGAAATCCAGGTGTGACTCTCTGCTCCTGTCATATACTACAAAAAAACTGTATCAAAACCAATAGGTGCCTTCGGCTTTTCATTTTTGAAATTGTTATGATGGGTGATCACGTGATGCTGAAAAATGACAATAAACTGTAAGGTAGGCATTGGCTAAACAAGGCATGAACACTGGGAAATTACTGCAAGGTTAGGAGTATCCATCTATTGTGTTAGAATATCCTGATTTAAATGGAACAACTATACATTACACAGAAAAAAAAAAAAAGCCTCAAAAGAGAGATCAAAATCAAGTCCTCAAGAAGGGGTTTATGCCTTTGGACTCCAAATGGGTAGATTTATACAATTTCCAGCCCTCACATTGTATTGAAAACACGCAGTTAAAAAGAATTCAAATCTGTTTTGCAGAGGACTAACTAGGTACCTTAGAAAGAGCAGGTCACTTTAAATAAGAGCCAAATTAAGAATGGCAAGACAGTTATGCAACTATACAGAAAAATAACAAAATGACAAACACTAATGTGTGCAAAGAAGATGAAAAATTCAGGCTATAGAAAAATGTAACTCAAAGAATAAGCAGAAGTAATCAAAACACTAGTCTTTTAAACAAGTATTGTATGCTATAGAAATAAATTGCTCCAATTACGAAATTAAAAAAAAAAAAAAATGACTCAAAGCAGTAATCTTTACGAAAAGTAGAATGAGAGTTGAAGAGAATTTATAAACTAAGGAAACAACTTGAGGACTGCAAACTAACATAACTACAGAAAATCACTTTTAAATATCATAAATAAGGCTGAAAACAGAATATGATGGAAATACTAACAATAGATGCAGAAGGGAAAGGCAAGAGGCTAGGGGACAACAATCAAAATGGAGGACAAAAGAAATGCAACTTAAAAGTGATACAATTATGTAAAGTTTAAAAATAAAATAAAATTAAAAAAAAATAAAAGTATAAAAAAAAAGTGATAGCTAGCAAGAGAAAAAAAATTTTTAAATTGCAACACAATTTTCTTAATCTCTCCAGCTTTTGCCTGTTTCGTTTGATGCCAAGCAACTGTATCATCTCATGTCATCTCCTGGTACTGACATTTTTATTGCTCTTGGAATAAAAGAACCAAGCAGAGGGTAGACAAGAAACAAGAAGTGCGAGAGATACCACTAACATGAAATTCTCATTCCCTCTCACTGCACTTGCTATGGAAGGCCCAGCACACTTGCTCCTTCTTTTGCGCTTGTTGGTGGTTTGTGGTTTAGTTGCTAAGTCATACCTCACTCATACATCCCCATGGACTGTACCCCATCAGGCTCTCTGTCTATATCTTACTTAATGAACATCAGCACCCACTGGGTAAGCCAAAACTTCACACTAAATATTGGTGCTTTTTGTTGTTGTTGTTTTTCTCCCCCTCAGTTTTACGACTTATTGAGAGACAACAGACATAACACTAAGTTCCAGTCACATGATGTGTCGATTATACACATGAATCAATTTAGAAATGATTGCCATAACAGAGTTAGTCAATACCTCCATCACCTCACATAATTATCTGTGTGTGTGTTTGTGAGAGGTAAGCACACTTAAGATTTATTCTCTTAGCAATTTTTAAGTATATAATACAATTATAGACACAATTCTGAATATTAGATCCCCAGAATTTATTATTCTTACTACTGGAAGTTTGTACCCTTTAAAATCTCCCCGTTTCCTCTATTCCTGCACCCTCTTAACTATCATTTTACTCTGTTTCTATGAGTTCAGCTTTTTTTTTTTTTTTTTTAGATCCCATACATATGTGAGATCTTACAATTTTTATCTTTCTCTATTAGACTTTTTTCAATCAGCAAAATGCCCTCACAGTTAATCCACATTGTCTCAAATGGCAGGATTTCATTTTTATGGCTGAATAATATTTCATTATGCTTTGCTGGTGGCTCAGTGATAAAGAATCCTCCTACCAATGCAGGAGATGAGAGTGTGACCCCTGGGTCAGAGAGATCCTTTGGAGAAGGAAATGGCAACCCACTCCAGTATTCCTACCCGGGAAATCCTATAGAAAGAGGAGACTGGCAGGCTACCATCCATGGGGTTGCAAAGAGTTGGACATGACTTAGAGACTAAACAGCAATAACAAATATTCCATTGTATGTGTAAAATATGGCATACTGATAGAGAGGGAGAGGCCACATTTTTATTATACAATCCTTGGTGGGTAGACCCTTAAGGTATTTCCGGATCTTGGCTTCATGAATAATGTTGCAGTAAACATAGGAGGTGCAGATATCTCTCCATCATAGTGATTTCACTTTCTTCAAACATACATCAGAAGTAACAGTTGCTATGTAAAATGTTATTTTTACTTTTAATTTTCTGAGAAACGTCCATACTCCAGGTTTCCAGAGTGGTTGTGCCAAATCACATTCCCACTAATAGTACATAAGGGTTCCCTTTTTTTCACATCCTTGCCAACATGTGTCTGCTTGTCTTTTTGATAGTAGCCATTTTAACAGCTGTGATGTGATGCCAACTGTGGTTTTCTTACTTGTATTTGCCTGATGATTAGTGGGGCTGAGCATCTTTTCATGTACCTGTTGGGCCATTGTATGTGCTCTTTGGAAAATACATCTATTCATGTCCTTTGCCCATTTTTTAAAATCTGGATTATTTTACTTTGCTTTGTTATTGAGTTGTACGAGTTCCTTTTATATGTTGGATATTATTCCCTTATCTGATATGTAGTTTGAAAATATTTCTGAATATTCCATCTGCACAACTTCATATTAAGCAAAATTAAGATGGCTCCTACATCTTTTTCTTTATCTATGACTCTCTTAATTTTCAAGCTCATATATCCAAACGTCTTCCAGAAAAATTGATTCTATATACCAAAATAAGTCCAAAGCAGGACTTAGATTCATAGATTCATTCATCTCAAATCATTCATTCTTCTCCATTTTTTTTATGTTAGTTAATCCAGAATCCATTCATATACTTAAATCAAACAACAAATACTATCAGAACTATTCTCAAAATACATCTTGATCCTAGTCGTTGCTAACTTCACGTTTTTCATATAGTCCAAACCTCTGTTATGTCTCACAGGTATATTGTATCCTCACTAATCTCTGGGTTTCCACTTTTATAACCCTCAGTCTATGCACACAGCCAGAGAGATCCTTAAAAATGACAACAATCCATGCCACTTCTCATTTACAATCTTCCAGATGTGTTTTCTCATCACATTTAGAATGTAATGTCCTGCTGTTGTTTCCCACTGGTTATCTCACTAATCTCATTTTCTATAGCTCTTTTTGCTACTTAGTCCCTCTGTATGCAAGGTATTCTCTAGGTTTAGAGTCTTAAGTCTGTTGTTCATTATTATGTTGTCTTATTTGTTGATTTGTAGAAGTTTTTATATATTCTGGTTATAAGAATTTTATGTATTTTAAAGAGCTTCCTCAACTCTGTGTCTTTTTTATTTAACTCACTCTAGAGCAGCTACACAACTGTGTTTTTCACAGATTTTTCTCCACTCTCCTATATGACTTAGCCATTAGCACCCAAAATGTGGCTAGTGCAACTAAGAAAATAAATTTGTAAATTTATTTAAATTTATCTAATTTAAAATTTAACAGTCATTTGTGGCTATTGGTTATCATTTTGGACAGCACAACAGGACATAATTTGATTGTCAACAGCTCTTAATTTTAATATAGTTTATTTTATCAAGCTTTATCTTCATATTTGGTGATTTTATGTTTTATTTAAGAACTCTTTCTCTTGTTCAAGATAATTTTATTTTCTAATATCCTTTCCAGAAAGAGATTTTTTTTTTTTTTTTTGCCTTTCACACTTAAGGAGCCAATCAAACTGAAACTGATTTTGCAAATGTTGGAAGCTCAAAGGCGGTTTTTTGGTTTTGTTTTTTTTTTTTTTAATCATGCAGAAGGATGTCAATATAGGCAGCACAGTTTATTGAAATAATAATTATTATCTCACTACTCTATTGTACAATACTCCATTGACCGTAAATCAAGAATTTATTTGTATATAAGTCTTTTTTAGGCCCTCAATTATTTTTCATTGGTCGATTTGTTTATTCTTGAATGTACTTAATCGGTATTAATATCACATGACCTAATTAGCAGGTTTATAATTATTGAAATTCAGTAGAGAAATTGCTCCTCTTTTGCTCCAATTTTTTCAAGAATGTCTTTGCTATTCTTGATCATTTGCTTGTAAGGTTTGTAAAGGGTTTATCTAGTTCAACAAAAATATCTATTGAAATTTTGCTTGGTAATATATTTAAAATGGAGATGACTTAGAGGGAAATTGGTGTTTTTACAAAAGTTGAGACTTCTAATCCATTTTTCTCTGTGTCCCTCCATTTACTTAATTTTTTAAAAATTTTATTCTTAAATTTACCTTTATAGCTTTCTGTTTAGAAGTTTAGTTGGGCATTCAGTTGATTAATTTCATTCTCAATTTCAATTTCAACTATAACTCTTGGTACATTTATTAATTTTTCACAGGTAAAAAAACAAATTACCCCAAACTGGGCTGTTTAATTAAAAAAAACAATTTATTCTCTTAGAATTCTGTAGATCAGAAGGACAAAATCAAAATGTTGGCAGGATTAATGAGAGGCTTGGGAGATAATCCCTTACCTGCCTTTTCCAATATCTGATGGCTCCTGGTGTACGTTGGCTTGTGGAAGCATAGCTTCAGTCTCTACATTTGTCTTTACAGGGCCTCTTTCCCTATGTCTCTCTGTTTCCTCTCCTCTTCTTAGAAGGATACTAGTTATTGAATTTAGGGCCCAGCATAAATCTAGTATGATACTGTCTCAAAGTCTTTAATTCACCTCCAAAGACATTTCCAAATAAAGTGCTACTCTGAGGTTCTAAGTGGACATGAATTTGGGGGGACACTATTGGCTGGATGGCATCACTGACTCGATAGACGTGAGTCTGAGTGAACTCCGGGAGTTGGTGATGGACAGGGAGTCCTGGCGTGCTGCAATTCATGGGGTCACAAAGAGTCAGACACAACTGAGCAACTGAACTGAACTGAACTGATTTAACCAGTCACTGATAGATATAAAAATACAACTATCTTTTTATATTGGACTTTTACAGAAAATGAATGTACTTTTGTTGTTGATGTTGCACGTGCTGTGCTGTGCTGTGCTTGGTCACTCAGTCATGTCCTATTCTTTGTGACTCCATGGACTGGAATCCACCAAGATCCTCTGTCCATGGGAATTCTCCAGGCAAGAAAACTGGAGTGGGTTGCCATGACCTCCTCCAGGGGATCTTCCAACCCAGGGATCAAGCCCAGGTCTTACTCATTGCAGGCAGATTCTTTACCATCTGGGCCACCAGGGAAGCCCAAGAGTACTGGAGTGGGTAGCCTATCCCTTCTCTAGGGGATCTTCCCATGCTAGGAATCAAACTGGGGTCTCCTGCATTGCAGAAGGGTTCTTTACCAGCTGAGCTACCAGGGAAGCCCCATGTTGTTGCATATTCTCTGACAAATTCTGCCCTTCCAGATCTAATATACATCCCAAACTCCCATTTCTTTGCTTCTAAAATCTGATATTCATGGATAGCATCAACTGGTTTCCTAATCCCTTTACCTTTTGGCGGACCCACTAGGAGGCACTATCAGGAGAGAGGAGAGCAGGAGGAAACACAGGCATGGGAATTTATCTTACAGGCTCTATCTCTTTCAAGCTATGGTTTAAAGGTAGCCATATTCCCTTACTAAAGAAAACAGATAATGTGTAGTGGCACCACACTACAGCTGCAGTTCTCAAATATTGGTCATATTTCCCATTCTTTGGTCCTTCAAGTCAGGCTTCCTACTCTTGTCCGTCACTGCAAGTTTCACAGTATCAGCGGATTTTTACCAGCTGAGCCACAGGGGAAGCCCATATCTTGTTAACTTCTCTTGAGGTTGCTTGCAGCCATTGAGATAGTTTCTTCATTAAACTTTTCAGTTACTACTTGTGAATCTGCCAAGTCTTTCTTGCCAAGATCACAACCAATACTTCTGCTGTACTCACCTACTTAGCCTTATAATTTGTCTTTTGTATACTTTCACATCTTCAACACATACAATCTATATAAAATAAGACTTTTATTTATTATCATTCATTTCATATGACTTTTCATTTTGTGTGTCTTATTGTGTTAACCAAGGCTTTTACCTAAATGTGGCAGAATTGGTAAAAATAAGTCATTTCTATCTTATTTTTATATGTACCTTATTGATTTATTCTTGCCAACCCTTAAAAAGTTAGTGATAAAATATGTTGTTCATTTTTAAGATTTTGTTTATTTTTTATAGGTACAATTTATAAAAGTAAGTTCTCTTTCCATAGACTTGCTAAAAGGTTTCATCAAGATTTTTGCCTCTGAGATGATCCTGTGATTTTCTCCCCCAATGTTGATAATATAGTTAAATAATTTACATTTTAAATGTTAAACTTACATTTTCTACTGCCTTTGAGTGATTTAGAGTGACCTCAGTGTGAACTGTTGGGTTTGCCTCCATCTGTTTTCTTATCCTCCAGCTGATGAGTACAGTCTTGCTGTTTGGTGGTAGCAAAGTCCTGAGAGAGTAGAAGCATGCCTGGACTCCTGAGGCCTAATCTGTTACCCAGTCACTTCTGCCAGCACCAGCCATCGATAAAAGCACACAGAGAAAGAATACCTTGCTTTAATTTGCTTTTCTATATTAAGAGCTTATGGGCCTCGGAAGTGGCTCAGTTGTAAAAACAAAAAAATCTGCCTGCCAATGCAGGAGATGCGGGTTCTATCCCTGGGTTGGGAATATGCCCTAGAAAAGGAAATAGCAACCCATTGCAGTATCCTTGCCTGGGAAATCCCATGGACAGAGGAGCCTGGTGATCTACAGTACATGGGGGTCTCAAAAAAGTCAAACATGACTTAGCAAGTAAACAACAACCTTAAGAACTTAAAGGCAGAATGTCTTCTCAGTAAGATCTGAAATTAATCAGATTGTCATTGCCCTAATATTTGTGAAGAGTGTTATCCTGTTTATATTTTGTTGATTCACAGTCAATCACATGAATCTCACAGTTTCAAGAGAGAGAGACTCTTGATGTGAGGAATTAAGTTACAAAGTCATATTTCAACAGTCACATTTCAACATGGATATAGGTAGAAAATTTGCTCTGTGTTTTTAACCAGTTCATTAAAAATCTTCATGTCTCCAGGAAATTTAATGCTAGACCTTTGGAAAGATAAGCCCAATATATGCATATAATGACTTTTGAAGTAGAAATAGGTAGTGAGCTGTGGTGTCAAACTGCCTGGATTCTAGTCCTGTTTCTAAAACTTACAAGCTGAGCATATCTAGAGTGATTTATCCTCCTTAGCCTGGCTTCCTCCATCCTTTAAATGCAGTTGACTTTAGAACATACCACATAATTGTGTTTAGTTTAAATAAATAAAACACTTAAAACAGTGTTGCGCACATAATTAGTGTATTTTAGCAATTATTATTGCTGAAGAGGCAGTATTACATATATTAGGTCAATGGCAATTTGATAAATTTCAGATACTGCTGCTGCTGCTAGGTCACTTCAGTCGTGTCCAACTCTGTGCGACCCCATAGACGTCAGCTCTTCAGGCTCTCCCATCCCTAGGATTCTCCAGGCAAGAACACTGGAGTGGGTTGCCATTTCCTTCTCCAATGCATGAAAGTGAAAAGTGAAAGTGAAGTCGCTCAGTCATATCTGACTCAGCAACCCCATGGACTACAGCCCACCAGGCTCCTCCATCCATGGGATTTTCCAGGCAAGAGTACTGGAGTGGGGTGGCATTGCCTTCTCTGATTTCAGATACTACTTAGATTCATCGTGCCTATATAGCTTTTTAATATCTTAATTTAAAGAATGAAATCTGGACCCTTTTCACTCTGTCTGTATAGTATCCCCTGAGAAACTTAGTTAGCCCTGTGGTTTCACGCTGACTTATGGTAGTGACTCCAGTCTTGTTAACCAGTCACCTACTGACAACTGCACTGTGTATATTTACTATGGTATTAAATTGCTTTAGCTTATCATGGTGTAAAAAAATGTGCATCTCTTGTCCAGCTTTCCACTTCTACCTCATATCTACCTCTCCCTATGCTTACAGTGTCCTTCACTATGAACCCCAAATTTGCTGACTTATTCCTAATTCTTTACTGGACAGTTATTCTATTATTCTATCCTCTGTTCAATATTGTCTTTTCAAAGGACATTTCTTGAGTATCTGTCTCAGATAACCTCACCCCAAACATGATGCTTTTTACCATATCATCCTGTTGTTCTGTGGCTTTTATTTCCACCTGAAATTTACTTCATGCATTTACTTGCTTATTAACTATCTACCCCCAATATTTTGGAGACACTTTATTTTCACAACTGAACTTCCAGCACTTTGACAGTGCATCAAACAAAGGAGCTTTGCAAATGATCTTTGATCTACATCTATTAAAAGTAATGTAAAATCATTTGAACATTGAATCCAGAGGGTCTTCAAAAGGTAGGACCTACGGTTCAAAAGAATATCTATAATACATATTTGGAAAATAAATATTCCAATGATTGATCTATATGCCTATTTTTATTTGTTGTTGTTTGGTCACTAAGTTGTGTCTGACTCTTTTGTGACCCCATGGACTGTAGCCTGCCAGGCTCCTCTTGTCCATGGAATTTCAGAGGCAAGAATAGTGTATTAGGTAGTATTTAAACAAGCCATCAGAAGGAGCCTGCTAGGCTGCAGTCCATGGGGTCGCTAAGAGTCGGACATGACTGAGCGACTTCACTTTCACTTTTAACTTTCCTATACTGGAGAAAGAAATGGCAACCCACTCCAGTACTCTTGTCTGGAGAATCCCAGGGGCAGGGGAGCCTGGTGGGCTGCTGTCTATGGGGTCGCACAGAGTTGGACATGACTGAAGCGACTTAGCATACATGCATGCATGCAAACAAGCCATCATAAATATAACAATGCAAAGTCATGTATGAAGTATAATTGGCATAACACTACCGATATAAATACTGTTTTGCTAGTATGAAAGAAACAGAAAATCTTTAGTATGACATATTTATATGTATTTGATAATGTATTTTTTTAAAAATATCAAATGTTTAAATGCCATAGGGAAATGACAAAAGAATCAAACTAATTCATTTTAAGTGCTTTCACTATATGTGCTTATAGCTCTGATGAAGCAACACAGAAGCATATTTAGTCCCACAATTTGTTCTGATAAATTAGTGGTAATCTGCATCAAAATGAGTTATTTCTTTCAAAATCAGCTAATAAACATTTTCTTTAAGTGTTTCAATAAATCATGACAAAATTAATATTTTCTAACTATTATTGAAGGAAATGCAAAAATATTGGCTCAGTTCAGTTCAGTCACTCAGTCATGTCCGACTCTTTTCGACCCCATGAACTGCAGCACACCAGGCCTCCCTGTCCATCACCAACTCCTGGAGTTCACTCAAACTCATGTACATTGAGTCGGTGATGCCATCCAGCCATCTCATCCTCTGTCGTCCCCTTCTCCTCCTACCCTCAATCCCTCCCAGCATCAGGGTCTTTTCCAATGAGTCAACTTTTCGCATGAGGTGGCCAAAGTACTGGAGTTTCAGCTTCAGCATCAGTCCTTCCAATGAACACCCAGGACTGATCTTCTTTAGGATGGACTGGTTGGATCTCCTTGCAGTCCAAGGGACTCTCAAGAGTCTTCTCCAACACCACAGTTCAAAAGCATCAATTCTTTGGCACTCAGCTTTCTTCACAGTCCAACTCTCACATCCATAGATGACTACTGGAAAAACCAGTGGTTTTTGACTAAATGGACCTTTGTTGACAAAGTAATATCTCTGCTTTTCAATATGCTATCTAGGTTGATCATAACTTTCCTTCCAAGGAGTAAGCATCTTTTAATTTCATGGCTTCAATCACCATCTGCAGTGATTTGGGAGCCCCAAAAAATAAAGTCTGACACTTTATTTGGCTAGTAGGAAATAAAAATTTGATCTTCCAAATGAATAAGTTATTTCTTCACCATATTTTATGTTATTTTATTATTTATTTATTTAGAGATATAATTGCCAACATCTGCTGGGTCCTTGAAAAAGCAAGAAAGTTCCAGAAAAACATCTATTTCTGTTTTATTGACTATGCCTTTGACTATGTGGATCACAACAAATGGTGGAAAATACTGAAAGTGATCGGAATACCAGATCACCTGACCTGCCTCTTGAGAAATCTGTATGCAGGTCAGGAAACAACAGTTAGAACTGGACGTGGAACAACAGATTGGTTCCAAGTAGGAAAAGGAGTACATCAAGGCTGTATATTTTCACCAGAGCTCATCATGTAAAATGCTGGGCTGGATGAAGTACAAGCTGGAATCAAGATTGTTAGGAGAAATATCAATCACCTCAGATATGCAGATGACACCACCCTTATGGAAGAAAGTGAAGAAGACCTAAAGAGCCTCTTGATGAAAGTGAAAGAAGAGAGTAAAAAAGTTGGCTTAAAGCTCAACATTCAGTGAAGTAAGCCAGAAAGAAAAACACCAATACAGTATACTAATGCATATATATGGAATTTAGAAAGATGGTAATGACAACCCTGTATGCGAGATAGCAGAAGAGACACAGATGTATAGAACAGTCTTTTGCACTCTGTGGGAGAGGGAGGGGGGTGATGATATGGGAGAATGGCATTAAAACATGTATAATATCATGTAAGAAATGAATCACCAGTCCAGGTTTGATGCAGGATACAGGAAGCTTGGGGCTGGTGCACTGGGATGACCCAGAGGGATGGTATGGAGAGGGAGGTGGGAGGGGGGTTCAGGATGGAGAACATGTGTACACCCATGGCAGATGCATGTTGATGTATGGCAAAACCAATACAATATTGTAAAGTAAAAAAAAAAAATAATAGTAATAATAATAAAAAAAATTTTTAAAAAAAGCTCAACATTCAGAAAACTAAGATCATGGCATCTGGTCCCATCATTTCATGGCATATAGATGGGGAAACAGTGATAGACTTTATTTTTTTGAGCTCCAAAATCACTTCAAATGGTGACTGCAGCCATGAAATTAAAAGACACTTGCTCCTTGGAAGGAAAGTTATGACCAAACTAGAAGGCATATTAAAAAGCAGAGACATTACTTTGCCAACAAAGGCCCATTTACTCAAGGCTATGGTTTTTCCAGTAGTCATGTATGGATGTGAGAATTGTACTATAGAAAGCTGAGCATGGAGAATTGATGCTTTTTGAATTGTGGTGTTGGAGAAGACTCTTGAGAGTCCCTTGGACTGCAAGGAGATCCAGCCAATCAATCCTAAAGGAGATCAGTCCTGAATATTCATTGGAAGGAGCGATGTTGAAGCTTAAACTCCAGTACTTTGGCCACCTGACATGAACAACTGACCTATTGGAAAAGACCCTGATGCTGGGAAAGATTGAAGGCGGGAGGTGAAGGACACAACAGAGGATGCGATGGTTGGATGGCATCACCAACTCAATGGACATGTGTCTGAGTGGACTCCAGGAGTTGGTGATGGACAGGGAGGCCTGGCGTGCTGTGGTCCATGGGGTTGCAAAGAGTTGGACATGACTGAGTGACTGAACTGAATTAATTGTGTATCTATTATAGGTTTTTGATTTGTCATTATCATGAGGTCCATATATAATAACTTCTATATATGTATATATGTGATTTAAGTTGGTGATGTCAAGGTAGAATACATTTCAACAACTTTAAATATTTACTCCCCCAGCCACACTCAATGTTTTTGACAATATTTTACATCTTTTCCCATAAACCTTATATCTTTTTATTTGTGTATACCTTTAGGTACTTATTGTAGATAAAGATACGTTTACTACTTTTATCTTTTAACCTGTCTACTAGCTTTATAGGCAGTTTTCTGCTACCTTTCCTGTATGTTTGTCTTTACCAGTGAGAATTTTAATTTCACTATTTTTATATTTCTGTTTGGGTCTTTTCTTTCTGCTTGGAGAATTCCAATTAATATTTCTTGTAAAGTTGGTTTAGTGGTGCTGAACTCTTTCAGCTTTTGCTTGTTCATGAAACTCTTTTTCTCTTCAAATCTCAGCAGTAATCTTAGTTTTATAAGTGTTTTCCTATCATCACTTTGAATATATTGTCTCTTCCTTCTGGCCTACAAAGTTGCTGCTGAAAAGTCAACTGATAGTCTCATGTGAGTTCCTTTTACACAATTAGCTACTTTTCTTGTGCTGGTGTTACAGTAGAATGAGCCCTTAAAATGGCTGCCATGAGCTTCCCCATCCCCAAGGGGGCTCCCAGATGTCCCCTGCCCCTCTGAAGGCTCTGCAAGATCAGCAAGTGAATCTGACCCTAGTTCCTTTCAAACTGCTACCTCCACACTGGGACTTGAATCATGCGAGGTTTTGTATGTGTCCTTTAAAAGTGAAGTCTCTTGTTTCCTACTGCTCTCTGGCTCTCCCAAGCATAAGTCCCACTGATTTTAAATACTAGACATTCTGAGGCATCTTTTCCCAGTGAAGGACCCCCTCTCTGGGTAGCTTGATATGGAGCTCAGACGCCTCCTGGGGAAGACCTCTCTAATTGTGATAATCATTCCATTTGTGGGTTGCCTATTTATGGGTGTGGGTCCTGACTATATTGTTTCTCTGCTTTTCCTACCCATCTTGTGGTTCCTCCATGTTCTTAGTTGTGGAAAATAATTTCTGATGCTCTTCAAGTCATCTCATTGATAGTTTCTCTGTAAGTGGTTATAATTTTGGTTTTGTCATGGGAGGAGGTGAGCTCAGGGTCTTCTTGTTCCACTATCTTGGCCACATCCCTGAAGTTATGTTTTTAAAAGAATACTTTACTGAAGCCTTCAAATGTTTATTATTTTTAATTATACTTAAACTTAGCTAATTAGTGTAAACTGCAAAACAATGTATTCAGATATTTGAATTAAAACATATGATAAAAATTAATGTATATTTCCAGTCTACCCCAATCAAATTTCATAGTTTCTTGGCATCTTGTTTGCATTTTGTATTTGGTTAATGAAAATGATGTGCTATTTTAGCATGCTTAAATTATATATATATATATATTAAATATATATAATTTAAATATATACATTTTATATGTGAAATATATATATAAAATTATACATATAATTGTATATATACATAAAATTATATATATAGTATATATTTATATGTAGTATACAAATATACTGATATTTGTATATCAGTATATACAGCTATAGCTATATTTAGCTATAAATATATATATTTAACTATAATTATATATATATATATATATTTAGCTATAATTAACTAGAAAAATTGCATTTATAAGCTTCCAAATAAGAACATTTCTTTTTGAAATGTGTATGACATCCTTTAATAATTATCAGTAAAGCTGTTTTTGCTTACTTGTCTACAATCATAAATCCTGTCTTGGGTAACCATCTTTAGAAATGTTTATTCCTATGTTTCAGGTAAATGCATAATGAAGCTTAGGGATGTTTACAAATATATGTAACTCATTAACAAAAGCAATTATGAGACTTATCAAGTAATATTTTTATTTTTAAAATATTTTGCTTATAATGGAGCTTAAAATTTTTAAACAAAACATGTATGACATTTATAATGTATATCAGTTGAGTTCAGTAACTCAGTTCTGTCTCTTTGTGACCCTATGGACTGCAGCACTTCAGGCCTCCCTGTCCATAACCAACTTCTGGTGTTTACCCAACTCATGTCCATTGAGTTGGTGATGCCATCCAACCATCCGATCATCTGTCATCCCCTTATCCTCCTGCCTTCAATCTTTCTCAGCATCAGGGTCTTTTCAAATAAGTCAGTTCTTTGTAACAGGTAGCCAAAGTATTGGAGTTTCAGCTTCAATATCAGTCCTTCCAATGAATATTCAGGACTGATTTCCTTCAGGATAGACTGGTTGGATCTCCTTGGAGTCCAAGGGACTCTCAAGAGTCTTCTCCAACACTACAGTTCAAAAGCATCAATTCTTCAGCTCTGAGCTTTCTTTCTAGTCTAACTCTCACATCCATACATGACTACTGGAAAAAGCATAGCCTTGACTAGATGGACCTTTGTTGGCAAAGTAATGTCTCTGCTTTTTAATATGCTGTCTAGGTTGGTCATAACTTTCCTTCCAAGGAGTAAGCGTCTTTATATTCATGGCTGCAGTCACCATCTGCAGTGATTTTGGAGCTCAAAAAAATAAAGTCCACCACTGTTTCCAGTGTTTCCTCATCTATTTCCCATGAAGTGATGGAACCAGATGCCATGATCTCAGTTTTCTGAATCTTGAGTTTTAAGCCAACATTTTCACTCTCTTCTTTCACTTTCATCAAGAGGCTCTTTAATTCTTCCTCACTTTCTGCCATAAAGATGATGTCATCTGCATATCTGAGGTTACTGATAATTTCTCCTGGCAATCTTGATTCCAGCTTGTGCTTCATTCAGCCCAGCATTTCTCATGATGTACTCTGCATATAAGTTAAATAAGTAGAGTGACAATATATAGTCTTAACATACTCCTTTTCCTATTTGGAACCAGTCTTTTGTTCCATGTCCAGTTTTAACTGTTGCTTCCTGACCTGTATACAGATTTCTCAAGAGGCAGGTCAGGTGATCAGGTATTCCCATCTCTTTCAGTATTTTAAACAATTTATTGTGATCCACACAGTCAAAGGTTTTGGCATAGTCAATAAAGCAGAAACAGATGTTTTTCTGGAACTCTCTTGCTTTTTTGATGATCCAGCAGATGTTGGCAATTTCATCTCTGGTTCCTCTGCCTTTTCTAAATTTAGCTTGAACATCTGGTGGTTCATGGTTCACATATTGTTGAAGCCGGATTTGGAGAATTTTGAGCATCACCTTACTAGCGTGTGAGATGAGTGCAATTGTGTGGCAGTTTGAGCATTCTTTGGCATTGCCTTTCTTTGGGATTGGAAATGAAAACTGACCTTTTCCAGTCCTGCGGCCGATGCTGAGTTTTCCAAATTTGCTGGTGTATTGAGTGTAGCACTTTCATCACATTGTCTTTTAGGAACTAAAATAGCCCAAGTGGAATTCCATCACCTCCACTTGCTTTGTTCGTAGGGATGCTTAAGGCCCACTTGACTTCACATTCCAGGATGTCTGGCTCTAGTGAGTGATCACATCATCCTGATTATCTGGGTTGTGAAGATCTTTTTTGTACAGTTCTTCTGTGTATTCTCACCACCTCTTCTTAATATCTTCCACTTCTGTTAGGTTCATACCATTTCTGTCCTTTATTGAGCCCATCTTTGCATGAAAAGTTCCCTTGGAATCTCTAATTTTCGTGAAGAGAGCTCTAGTGTTTCTTCCCCATTCTATTGTTTTCCTCTTTTTCTTTGTACTGATCATTGAGAAAGGCTTTCTTATCTCTCCTTGCTATTCTTTGGAACTCTGCATTCAAATGGGTATATCTTTCCCTTTCTCCTTTACTTTTCACTTCTCTTCTTTTCACAGCTATTTGTAAGGCCTCCTCAGAGAGCCATTTTGCTTTTTTGCATTTCTTTATCTTGGAGATGGCTTGATCCCTGTATAATATATATATATAGTGATGCCAAGAACATTAGTTTTAAAGAAAATTGATTTTAATGATAAATATATACATATATACACATAGTCTCTGAATAAACAATACAAAATTAAAAATACCTCTCAAGACTAATCATAAGAAAAGAGGAATGCATGTTGCCAGTAACAGGTTTAGAAAATGGTAATGCTACAGATTATTTAGACTTTTAAAAAGTCATGAGTATATATTAGGAATAGTTTATATCAACATATATGCACCTTTAAGTAAATATGTTTTTCAAATGCAAGTTCCCAATAAACATAATTTATCAAAATTGTTACAAGAAATGGAAAACATAAGTTTTTTCTAAAGATATTAAGGAAACAGAAATTGTAATTCAAATATCCTCAAAGAAACCTTTTGATCCAGATAACTTCACTGGCTAGCCAGAAGGTCAATTAAAATCAACTTGTTTATATAAATTTGTATCAGTTTATGTTTACAACAAAAAGATTTAGAATATGCCTTTTATGTAAAGATACGTGTACATTATATCAAACAACATCACATACCTAGAATTGAACCTAAGAAAAACAACTGACAAAAAAATGTAAATATACCTAAAACATGTGACTGTATTACATAATAGTGTGTTTGTCGCTCAACTGCTGAAGCATGTCATATGCTGGTCTTAAATCACACAATCACTACTTTGCCCTCTGCTCAGTTGCTTTAGTTGTGTCTGACTCTTTGCGATCCTAAGGAATGTAGCCCACCAGGCTCCTCTGTCCATGGAATTTTTCAGGCAAGAATATGGGAGTGGGTTGCCATTCCCTTCTCCAGGGGATAGAAGCAGGGTCCCCCACATTGCAGGCAGATTCTTTACTGTCTGAGCCACCAGGGAGCCCCATTACATGATAACACATATATAAAAACATCCTTTATTCTTCTTCAGTCACCTGCTCACCTCACCCTTTTGAATGCAATTGCATAACCCCACAGAATATCCCCTACTTAGGCCAAATAAAGATCCTTCAATCCTACCCAATCCAAACATAAACTATTACATTTTCCAAATAGAATTGCAAAAATCCTAAATAAACAAATAATAAGCAAAAAGATGAGAAAAACTTTAGAGGACTCAACTAATGTTTCAGAAATACTATATACCTTCAATAATCAAGATATCTTAGTATTGTCATCAGTTCAGTTCAGTTCAGTTGCTCAGTTGTGTCTAACTGTTTGCAATCCCATGCCAGCATGCCAGACTTCCCTGTATATCAACAACTCCCGGAGCTTACTCAAACTCAGTTCCACTGAGCAGGTGATGTGATCCAACCATCTCATCCTCTGTCGTCCCCTTCTCCTCCCACCTTCAATCTTTCTCAGCACAAGTGTCTTTTCAAATAAGTCAGTTTCTTTGCAACAGGTGGCCAAAAAGTATTGGAGTTTCAGGTTCAGCATCAGTCCTTCCAATGAACATTCAGGACTGATCTCCCTTAGGATAGACTGGTTGGATGTCTTTTCAGTCCAAGGGACTCTCAAGGGTCTTCTCCAACAACCACAGTTCAAAAGCATCAATTCTTTGGCACACAGTTTTCTTTGTACTCCAACTCTCACACCCATAAATGACCAGTGGAAAAAGCATAGCCTTGACTAGATGGACCTTTGTTTGCAAAGTAAAGTCTGGGCTTTTTAATATGCTGTCTAGTTTGGTCATAGCTTTTCTTCCAGGAGTAAGCTGGCTGCAGCTTTTTAATTTCATGGCTGCAGTCACCATCTGCAGTGATTTGGAGACCAAAAAAATAAAGTCTCTCATTGTTTCCATTGTTTCCCCATCTATTTGCCATGAAGTGATGGGAACAGATGCCGTAATCTTAGTTTTCTGAATGTTGAGTTTTAAGCCAACATTTTCATTCTCTTCTTTCACGTTCACCAAAAGGCTCTTTTTTTCTTATTCACTTTCTGCCATTAATGTGATGTCATCTGCATATCTTAGGTTATTGATATTTCTCCCAGCAATCTTGATTACAGCTTGTGCTTCCTCTAGCCCAGATTTTTGTCATGATGTAATCTGCATATAAGTTAAATAAGTAGGGTGACAATATACAGTCTTGATGTACTCCTTTTCCTATTAGGAAACAGTCTGTTGTTCCATGTTCACTTCTAACTCTTGCTTCCTGTCCTGCATACAGATTTCTCAAGAGGCGGATCAGCTGGTCTGGTATGCCTATCTCTTTCAGAATTTTCCACAATTTGTTGTGATCCACACAGTCAAAGGCTTTGGCATAGTCAATAAAGCAGCAACAGATGTTTTTCTGGAACTCTTTTGCTTTTTCGATAATCCAGCAGATGTTGGCAATTTGACCTAGAGTTCCTCTGCCTTTTCTAAAACCACCTTGAACATCTGGAAGTTCATGTTTCACGAATTGCTGAAGCATGGCTTGGAGAATTTTGAGCACTACTTTGCTAGCTTGTGAGATTAGTGCAATTGTGAGGTAGTTTGATTATTCTTTGGCATTGCCTTTCTTTGGGATTGGAATGAAAACTGACCTTTACCAGTCTTGTGGCCCCTGCTAGGTTTTCCAAATTTGACTGCAACTCTTCATTCTTTCTGGAATTATTTCTGCACTGATCTCCAGTAGTATACTGGGCACCTACCGGCCTGGGGAGTTCATCTTTCAGTGTTCTATCTTTTTGCCTTTTCATACCATTCATGGGGTTCTCAAGGCAAGAATACTGAAGTGGTATAAATAAGTCAATGGAAGAGAAGAGAGTGTCCATTAATGAATGAATATATGTGCTAATCATTTCTCAACAAAATAACCAAAGCAATTTAATGTGAAAAAACAGATTTTCAACAAATGGAGCTTAAACAACTGGATGTATTCAAGGAAAAAAAAATGGATTTGACCCTTACCTCACAATACACTCACACACACTCTCACATACATAATTACAAGACCTAAAAGCAAACTAATGCTATAAAGGTTGTAGGAAAAAGGCATAGGATAAAATTTCACTATCATGTGGCAAAGATTTCTTAGTGCACAAAAAGGCACTAAGTATAAAAGTAAAACTGAAGTAAAAGTTTATAGAAATTAACGGCAGCTTGTATACAATATTAGGGATTTAGTAATAGATGTTGGCTTGATTTCTCAAGATTTTCATTTTGCATTTACAAAATTTCTATAATTCATGGTTTTTCTAGCTTTCTGGTTAACTTTGCCCTGCAGCATTAAACTAATTAACTTAGTTTCTTAAGAATACATTTCTTAAGAATACATTCTTTAAACTTTATCTTTTTTTCTGCACAGAAATTCTATAACAGGTTGATCATACAAGTAAGACATGTAAATTCTAGAAACACTGGATGGATTATATGTTAATAAATTTGAGATATATATGACTGGCATCAAGAATTTGGAAGATCTATGGTGGTGCTAGTAGTAAAGGACCTGTCTACCAGTGCAGAAGACATAAGAGATGTGGGTTCAGGCCCTGGGTTGAGAAGATCCCCTAGAGGAAGGCATGGAGAACCACTCCAGTATTCTCGCTTAGAGAATCCCATGGAGAGTCCACGTGGTCGCAGACTCAGACACAACTGAAGAGACTTTTTAGCACACATGCATGTAAATCTAAAAATTTAACTGTATAAATGAATGATTTCATAAACCCAAAGTAAGAACTCTCCACAGGGAGAGTATACATGTCACATTGTGTCACTCGTTGCTTGAACTCTGCTAATCATAGTTTTCTTTTCTTTTTTTTTTGCTCAGAGTAAATGCCGAAGTCCTTTCAATATCTCTAGAGCTCCTATTGTCGCTCCCTCACTCTCTTATTTCTCTAGTCTCGTTTCTTCTACTCCGCTCTCACAGTCTACACCCAGGCAGAAAGTCTCATTTTCACTGAACATGCCAGGCTTGTGACAGGGAACTTATATTCAAGATTTATTAAAAATTCACTTTTTAGAGAAACTTTTCTTGCCCATTCTAACCTTTCAACCTCATACACACTTCTTCACTGATGTATTCCTTTTCTTCTCACCACTTGCCAATATTTAATATAATACATATGTTACTTGTTCGCTTATTTATTTTCTATCTCTTTCTGTAAGTCCCATGAGAATAGAGTTTTTTTTTATATATTTTGAATTATTATGAATGAATTACCAGTAATAACAGTAATGAAAAAGCCTAGAATGGAATGTACGTTCCATAAATAAATGGACTTTTTTCCCATAAATGAAGAAAGTAAGGAAAGAAATGAGATAGCTTTCTTATGCTTATTTTATAATAATTTTATCCCTTAAAGATTTGTGGTCATTTGCTGATTAAATAGACAAGATACTCCATGCAACATGATGGAGCAACCCAAAAGTCCTGAGCAAAAGTTTAATCTTGTGATTTACTTTGGGATCATAATGTTGCTGCTCTCATGACATTATTAGACACCATAAAGACCAATATTGCTCTAAGCAATCATAGCAGCCATGTCCTAATTTAAAATTGATGTTTTTCATAACCTTTTGAAAGGATTGAAAGTAGAGCACAGAAGTATTTTGCAAATTTTAATGGGGTTGGAGATGGTTAAGGATTCCTACTGAATTTCTCTAATGAATACTTCATTGATTCATTTGTCATTGACTCTTTGCCAGTTAGCTCAGAATGCTCTCTACCATCCATGATAGTTTAAATTGAAGTAAATAATAGCAAAATGTTTCAGTATCTACATGTGATTTTTCATAATTCAAATGTAGGAATATCTTTCAAGTAGTGTTCATAAATCTGAAATATTTTTCAAATAGTTTGCCAACTATTAGTGATGTGTTTACCTCTATTTAAAGTCTCAACAATTTTCAATGCTCCATTTTTTGCCTTTTAATTCAAATTTCATCACATATATCAGTTTCTATAAATGTTATATCAATCTAGATTTCTAGCTGAAATTTATTTACCTGTGACATTAATTGCTTTCATTCACTATTCATTCATACACCCACTATTCCATAAATGACACAGACTGGTGAAATGCATAGTTGTCCTGACCTAATCAATCATATTGTCTCTCTTTAATGACACTATGTGAAGTTTCACATTAATCAGGTGTTCATTACAGTAGAGAATCAGATTATTCTGATTTTTAAGGTGAACATATCAATCTTTCTCGATTCTATGTTAAAGGAGACAAATTTTTCTTCCTGAGTATCTCTGAAAAGCTAATAAACATTGAAGGTATTTTATAAAAAATTAGTTTGCTCTCATTATTGGACACCTGAAATTGTAATAAAAACCAATATTCTTGGAAAAAATTCATCCTAGTCCATTTGGAAGTAAAAATGTAAAATATTTAATTTCCATCTGAAAAGTCTTCATTGCCTTTAGTGTGGCAAGTAACATCCAAACTAAGTCACAAAGAATGCTACTATAGTGTTGACTGGTTAGTATTAAAAAAAAAAATCTTATTTCTGAAAATGAAGCAGTTAAAATAATAAAAAAATATTAAACAAAATATTCTTAATATAATTATAATATTCTGAAGCTAAAATCTAAAATTTTACAGTACATAAAAGAAGCAGCTAAATGACAATGAACAATGTACATGTTGAATAACAGTGCCAAAGTTAATCATATATATTATTATCTCTGTATTTCAGCACTTTATAATGTGCTCCGTACATAAAGTATGCAATAAATGTTGGTGGAATTAATTGATTAATTAATCAACTTCTATAATGTGTAATCATTACAGTAAGACCACTGTATTTTTTCTTTACTCCTTTGAAAACCATGGATTTACTTTCTATCTTTTCATACATGTAAGTGGAAAGGATATAATCATTATTCTTTAGATACTAGTATGTATTTTAACATCAAATCTAAGCAAAAATAAAATGATCACAAAATAACTCCCCCCAAAAAGCCTAACCATATGTAGGAAAGTTTATTAATATCTAGTTATTTTCAAGGTGTATGATTAGATTTTAGGATTTCTATTTGAACCTACGTATTTAACTTAAGTCACTTCAAGCTGAATATAGTGAAAGACTGAGAGATGACAAAACATGCCAGAAATTTTAAGACACGCTTATGCATTTCAAATGGAAGTTAGTGTGAAACACTAACCAAATTACTTGCTTAAAAAAAAATTGCCTGGGAATTGAGAAGATGAAATCCCTCCCCAGGAGAATCACCCCTCCACCACTGCTACTACCAAAACCCCAGGCTCAGAGAAACAATACATGTAGTCAGTGGTGAAACAGACTTTTTTTGGAAGGTAAAGCAAATGCCATCAGCACTTATACCATGGCTTGCTCACTCTGCAATGACCTGCTGACACCATCCCATGCTCTCTGTACTTCACTTACATAGTATTACAGAATTCGTAGCCAGAGTGTGTCACTAGAGTCCAAATTTGGGCAGTGGCTCTTTTAAAAGAAAGATCACATAGTCTTTAAGAGATTTATTCCAATAAGTAATATGAAATAAACCAGGTCGCTATCTTAGAGAAGAAAGCATTAATTTGTACAATGAATTCAAATGTTGCTTAGTGACAAGCATAGAGATTAAAAAGATATGCAAAAGGATAAAATATATGAATAAAGCCAGAAAAACTCAGCTATTTAAAATGTAAATAAGAAAACAGAAAACATAGAAGAAGCAATTTTGTTTTAAAGTATAGAATAAAATTTTCCTTATCTGAAAAAATTTCCCAAAGTTCTACAAATTATCAACCATTTATAAAGCACAGATATATTATAGCTAATTTTTTCAGAATGAAAAACTCCTATGAGGATCAAACAGAAAATAATATGCACCAACTGTCCCCCACAAACCATATATAACTCCCTTGCTCTGACACACCCCAATTTTCTTCTTTGTAAATACAAATCCATAGTAAGTTACCCAAAACAATTACTTTTCCCTTCTTCAAACATCAAAAGGGAACATAAGTAAAACTCCTGGGAAATTACACTAAGCTTAACTCTCCCATGATAGATAATGAATTATCCTCTATGTAGAAATTTAGCATTAGAAAGCCACTGAAATTATGCACCACTGCTATTAATGCAGGGTAAATGTCCTTCAAATATGCAGGAAATCCAGGATGGTGAACGGTGCATAGGTAGCACTTCAGAGCCGTGTATCTACAACAATTCTTCCCCCTATAAAATACTGTGGAAAATATGATATATGCAGCCAGGCTAATACACATTTGTGAAGCAGACTAATACAAAAGACTAGGAATCATTACACTTCTGATAAATAAATATGTCAAATAGTATTTGAAAAATACTAGTATTTTGAGAAATAAATCACATAGAGAACTCAATAATAAGGAATGCTACATATAAAAGAAGCAATAAGGAATGTTATATATAAAAGCAGAAGATATAAAGAAGAGGTGGCAAGAATACAAGACCTATACAAAAAAAGATCTTAATGACCAAATAACCATGATGGTGTGATCACTAACCTAGAGCCAGACACCTTGGAATGCAAAGTCAAGTGGGCCTTAGGAAACATCACTACAAACTAAGTGAGTAGAGGTGGTGGAATACTAGCTGAGCTATTTCAAATCCTAAAAGAAGATGCTGTTAAGGTGCTGCACACAATATGCCAAGAAATATGGAAAAGGCAGCAGTGGCCACAGGACTGAAAAAGTTCAGCTTTCATTCCAGTCCAAAAGAAGGGCAATGCCAAAGAATGTTCAAACTACCTCACAATTGCACTCATTTCACATGCTAGCAAAGTAATGCTCAAAATTCTCCAAGTCAGGCTTCAACATTACGTAAACCAAGAACTCCCAAATGTTCAAGCTGGATTTACAAAATGCAGAGGAACCAGAAATCAAATTACCAACATCTATTGGATCACTGAAAAAGCAAGCGAGTTCCAGAAAAACATCTACTTCTGTTTCATAGATTATGTTAAAGCCTTTGTGTGGATCACAACAAACTGTGGAAAATTCTTAAAGGGATGGGAATACCACACCACCTTACTTGTCTCCTGTGAAACCTGTATGCAGATAAAGAAACAACAGTTAGAACCAGACATGGAACAATGAACTGGTTCCAAATCGGGAAAGGAGTATGGCAAGGCTGTATATGGTTACCCTGCTTGTTTAACTTCTATGCAGAGTACATCATGCAAAATGCTGGGCTGGATGAAGCACAAGCTGGAATCAAAATCGCCAGGAGAAATATTAATAATCTGAGATATGCAGATGACACCACCCTTATGGCAGAAAGCGAAGAAGAACTAAAGAGCCTCTTGATGAAGATGAAGGATGAGAGTGAAAAAGCTGGCTTAAAACCCAACATTCATAAAACAAAAATCATAGCATCCAGTCCCATCAGTTCATGGCAAATAGATGGAGAAACAATGGAAACAGTGAGAGAGTATTTTCTTGGGCTCCAAAATCACTGCAGATGGTGATGGAAGCCACAAAATTAAAAGACAGTTGCTCCTTGGAAGAAAAGCTACGACCAACCTAAACAGCATATTAAAAAGCAGAGACATTACTTTGCTGACAAAGGTCTATCTAGTCAAAGTCATGGTTTTTGCAGTAGTCACACGTGGATATGAGAGTTGGAATATAAAGAAAGCTGAGCACTGAAGAATTGATGCTTTTGAACTGCGGTGTTGGAAAAGACTCTTGAGAGTCCCTTGGACTGCAAGGAGATCAAACCAGTCAATCCTAAAGGAAATCAATCCTAAATATTCTTTGGAAGGACTGATGCTGAATCTGAAACTCCAATACTTTGGCCACCTGATGCAAAAAAACTGACTCATTTGAAAAGATGCTGATGCTGGAAAAGATTGAAGGCATAGGAGAAGGTGACAATAGAAGATGAGATGGTTGGATGGCATCACTGACTCAATAAACATGAGTTTGAGCAAGCTCCAGGAGATGGTGAAGGGCAGGGAACCCTGGCTTGCTGCAGTTATGGAGTTCCAAAGAGTTTGACAGACCTGAGCAACTGAACAACAACAACATACCAAATAAATGATGTAAACATTAAAACCAGTAAAACTTGAAGTTAATATTTAAGTTATGTTTTCAGTATGATAATTAATGCATATGTTAAGATATAATTACTTAATGTAAGGTATATAATATTAAAATCAAATTTACTATAATAATCTGCATCTAAAATCACAAGACTTTCAAATAATGTGTATGGAATATGGAATTAGTGTCAAAAGTAACATAACATTTTTATATTATTATTTAATTCTAGACACTGGAAGAAATATTTGTCTTCAAATATGTACATATATATATATATACACACACACATATATTTATGCAAATTACAATAAAAATTAAGGAGAAAAATGAGAACAAACAATGAAATATATCTTAAGAAGCATGAAACATCTATAAGGATGAAGCATGTAACTTTTTTTTCAGGCATATGAATGAAGCTAAACAAAGTTGAAAATATACCTGTGTTTGGGAAATGGTTTATCAGCTTGTCGTGAATTTATTTGAAGAATTTCAAGTAAAAATTTTTTCAAGTACCAGTGCAAAAACATTAAGGGAAATTATCTTGTTTCACATTTGCCTGAAAAAAATCAATCTCTCTCTCTCTGTCTCCACATGTATATGCTAGGAAATGAAAATGAATGTGGAAGGACTTTTGCTTCTAGGCAGACTGGAGTAACTTGAAAAATCAATGAATCCACTGAAAATAACTGGAAAAAGATGGGAAAATACTATTTATCTGTTTAAAGGTGTCAGAGGGGTTCTAAAGCATAAAGCATGGATGGGTTAAGATTCTAGAGAAGAAAGAAAATGAAGAGATAAGCTGCCTTTGAGTAGCCACTTTTCCCTGGGGAATATTTCCATTTCTGGTACTGGACAGGACAATGAGGACATAGAATTCTCAAATCCAGGTATTACTCAAATAAAAATAATCCCCAGGTTGATGGAGAAACAAGCAGAGCTTTTAATATTCCCTAGGAGGTGCTGAACATACAAAGTTTGATACTTGAGAGACTTCAAATCTACTCTACTTTTACCATCAATATGTTTTCTAATTTGAAGCTAAATGGATCAGGCACCTAAAAGGCAAAAAAAGAAAATTTCAGAGCAATATACAGTTCTCAGAAGGCTGAGAAGATGACAACTGATTTGAAAGTCCTCAGAAGAAGGATTCCTGGTGAACACTGAAACCATGTCCCTTTCTAAAGATCTATCCTTGGGTTACTGAATCTTGGCCTCTGTACACAGGCACTACACTGAATCTTGAGGGGTTTTGGGTGAAGCAGAAAAGAATAGCTTTATTGCTTTGCCAGGCAAAGAGGGGCACAGCAGTCTCTTGCCCTCAAGGCTGTGTGTCCTGTCCTGGACAGGATAGCAAGGAATCTTATAGTACTAGTTCAAGGAGCAGGATGTGATCGGCTTGTGGACGTTCTTCTGATTGGTTGGTTGGTAATGAGGTAATGCGGAATCTGCATCATCAACCTTCGGGTTCAAACCAATGTAGTGTCTATGTTCTTATGATCAGCACTTTTCATCTGATGTGGGTATGCTTCCTGTAAAAACAACTGAGGAATGTGTGTCAGGCTTTTATCTGTATCTGTCTGAGAACTGTGAATTTGGTGATTCCACTATGAGGTAGATTCACAGTCTAAATTGTTACCAGTTCTCCAGCCCAAAAGCTATTGTTTGTTTTTACATTTTCTGTCTTCACGTTTCCCAGTCATTAACTCTTGAGTCAGTGTTTTACTTCATAAGACAAGGACACTGGTCCTTGTATACGGTTTCATTGTAGCTCAGACACTACAGAATCTGCCCGCAATGTAGGAGACCTGAGTTCGATCCCTGGAGAAGGGAATGGCTACTAACTTCAGTATTCCTACCTGGAGAATCCCATGGACAGAGGAACCTGATGGGCTACAGTCCATGACAGTCTCAAAGAGTAAGAGACAAATGAGCAGCTAAAAATTTCACTTTCATTAGGAGCAAAATCTGAAAGGTAGAGTGAATTTACTAATACTATAATTGAGGCTTGACTCTGTTCAGTCCATGTTTGGATTAAAGTAATTAGGTTCCATCTCTCTCTGCCTACTAGAAAAAAACCTTCAGCTATCTCTAGGAGAGGATAAATCATCTGGATTCTCTACAATATTTTGTTTTATATACAATATTTTACACTTTAAAAGGTTAGTGAATATTCCAAGATTCAGATAGTATGACCTAAAACACAAGAAAATAGTCAATAAAAAAAGATTATAACCAATCTATATATAAGGCTTATCCCATAACTTTTAAATAATTGTGATTGACATGTTCAGGAAATAGAGAAGCAGATAAATGACAGAGAATTGTAGCAATTCAGTTGTCTTCTGCGACTCTAGTCATGGTAGAGGCTCAAGTGAAGAATGGTATATTTCCAAGATCCCTTGGTTGTTGACATAATTTATTTCCTTATGGTTGCAGGTCTCAGTGTGTTAGATTTGTTCTGGAGGTCACCCTCAGAACCTGGTGCCTGCTTGCAATTTCTTGCCACATAGGTATCTAAGCATGAAAGCTACTTCATGACATCATGCTCCTTTAAAGCCAGCAGAGGATTTAAAAAAATGTGAGTTGGCCAGGAAGATAGATTGTTGTTGTTATTCAGTTGCTACATCCTATCTGACTCTTTGCTACTGTAGCCTGCCAGGCTCCTCTGTCCATGGGATTTTCCAGGCAAGAATACTGGAGTGGGTTGCCATTTCCTTCTCCAGGGTTTCCCAACCCAAGAACCAAACCTGTGTCTCCTACATTGCAGGTGGATTCTTTACTGCTAAGCCACCAGGAAAGCCCAGGAAGATGGATTACATATATAGTAATATAATCATAGGGATGTCATTCTATCATCTTTGTCATATTCTACATTTGAGAGCAAATCAAAGGTCCAACCTACATATAAAAGGGGGCTATTACACAGAATCAGAAATCGCTGTGGATAATTTCAGGATCTGTCTTCCACACATATGAATAATGTAACTACACATAGTATACTGTCAATTTTTAAGTCTATTTTTTATAAAAACACTATAATATAATACACACACATAGATGTGAGTGAGCTAATTTTTTCCTTTTCTCCTTTTCAATGTGAAACTGTGGCTTACATGAACTATACAGAATTGTTGATAAAGGTAGACTTGATGGTCTACTAAAAGTCAGTGAATGCATGGTTAAATTACTTACTATTCCAGGAAAACTCTTGATGTTTTACATCTCTCAAATGAGCCCTTCAGGATATTTCTATTTAATGACACTAACTTATAATGATGCCTCACTCATTGTTCCAAATGAGCTGTTATGACTCATGAAATAAAAGAAAAACTTAGCAACTTAAAAACTACCATGTAGAAATAGATAAGCAAATGACAGAGAACTGTAATATATCACTCTTCACTTGAGCTTCTATCATCACGATAATGCCAGATGAAAACTGAATTGCTAAAATTCTCTGTCATTTGCTTATCTGCTTCTACATGGTAGCTTTTAAGAGCCTCTTGATGAGGGTAAAAGAGAAGAGTGAAAAAACTGGCTTGGAACTCAACACTCAGAAAACTAAGATCATGGCCTCCAGTCCCATCACTTCATGGCA
This sequence comes from Bos indicus, assembly GCF_029378745.1. Lineage (NCBI taxonomy): Eukaryota > Metazoa > Chordata > Mammalia > Artiodactyla > Bovidae > Bos > Bos indicus. Next base: position 41,275,433 of record NC_091762.1, on the reverse strand, counting down.
AATAAATGGAGAAACAACTGAAGCAGTGAGAGACTTTATTTTCTTGGGCTTCAAAATCACTGCAAATTGTAACTGCAGCCATGAAATAAAAAGATGCTTGCTCCTTGGAAGAAAAGCTATGACCAAACTAGATAGCATATTAAAAAGCAGAGACATTACTTTACTGACAAAGGTGTGTCCAGTCAAAGCTATTGTTTTTTCAGTAGCCACGTATGGATGTGAGATTTGGACCATAAATAATGCTGAGTACTGAAGAATTGATGCTTTTGAACTGTGGTGTTGGAGAAGATTCTTGAGAGTCCCTTGGACTGCAAGGAGATCAAATCAGTCAATTCTAAAGGAAATCAGTCATGAATATTCATTAGAAGAACTCATGCTGAGGCTGAAGCTTCAATACTTTGGCCACCTGATGAGAAGAACTGACTCATTGGAAAATACCCTGATGCTGGAGAAAACTGAAGGCAGGAGGAAAAGGAGACCATAGGGGATAAGATGGCTGGATAGCATCACCAACTAGATGGACATGAGTTTGAGCAAGCTCTGGGAGTTGGTGATAGACAGAGAAGCTGGTGTGCTGCAGTCCAGGGGGTCACAAAGAGTGAGAAACGACTGAGCAACTGAACTGAAATGACATCACTTTACTGACAACCATCTGTATAGTCAAAGCTATCATTTTTTCGGTAGCTATGTACCTATATGAGAAATGGACCATAAAGAAGGCTGAGTGCCAAAGAATTGATGCTTTTGAACTGTGGTGCTGGATTAAACTCTTGAGAGTCCCTTGGACTGCAAGGAGATCAAACCAGTCAACTCTAATGGAAATCAATCCTGAATATTCATTGGAAGGACTGATGCTGAACCTCAATCTCCAATACTATGGCTACCTGATGCAAAGAGCTGACTCATTTGAAAAGACCCTAATGCTAGGAAAGATTGAAGGCAAAAGGAGAAGAGGGTGGCAGAGGATGAGGTGGTTAGATAGAATCACCAATTCAATGGACATGAATTTGAGCAAACTCCAGGATAGTGAAGGACAGAGGAGCCTAGTATGCTGCAGTCCATGGGGTTCCAAAGAGTCGTACATGACTTAGTGACTGAACAACAACAAAGAAACATAGGAACACTCCCAATTTTCCCTCCTGCTGTTCACTCTAATACTAGAAGTTAAGTGTTAAAGAAACCTTGTTCACTGAGGCAAATACCCACTTTCACATTAAGAAAAGAGAGGTTGGCTGATGAACTGGCATACTTATTCCTACATTTTCTCTGATGCTGACTTTGAATAGATGTCTTGCCACATAATGGCACCCCACTCCAGTACTTTTGCCTAGAAAATCCCATGGATGGAGGAGCCTGGTGGGCTGCAGTTCATGGGGTCGTAGAGTTGGACACGACTGAGAGACTTCACTTTCACTTTTCACTTTCATGAATTGGAGAAGGAAATGGCAACCCACTCCAGTGTTCTTGCCTGGAGAATCTCACGGAGGGGAAGCCTGGTTGGCTGCCATCTATGGGGTCGCACAGAGTCGGACACGACTGAAGCGACGCAGCAGCAGCAGCTTGCCACATAACCCACTATGTTTGCATAAGAAATGATTTACAGCATGCTTGGAAAGTTTCCAAATATGGCAACTCATCATTTAGTTATTTAGTTTGTCTAAGCACACCTACTTCATGAGGAAGCCCTGGCACGCAAAGAACAGTGCTCTGATTTTTCTTAACTTATATCTGCTTCTGGCCTTTGACAACTAAATGTTATTTCCTGATATTATTGCAGTCAGTACTTCTATAATTTAATCATGTGCCATATATTGTGTTAATCATTTGCCAAAAATTTGTGGAAAATGAGAAAATAAAAGAAAAACTCACCTTGGCAAATGAAGAGACTGATTATCTTTTAGGGTCATTGAATTTTAAAAGATTATTTGTGACATAACCAAGATGAATCATTTATTGTATACAGGTCTAATTAGTATCAAAGCAACAACTGTTCATTATTATTTTCAAACCTGTCCTATTGATCTAGAAGCAGAATAGATTATATAAACATATTTATTTTATTTGTCAACACCAGTTTTCAAAGAAAAATGGCATCAAAACACAGAAGCAGAAATGAGTACATTATATTCTTTAGGACTCAGTTCAGTTCAGTTCAGTCAGTCATGTCTGACTCTTTGTGACCCCATGCACTGCATCATGCCAGGCCTCCCTGTCCATCGCCAACTCCCAGAGTTTACTCAAACTCATGTCCATTGACATGAAACAAATAAATGACTTCTCTCAATCAATGTCATCTCACTTCTCATCTAAGATCTTATGGTTTTAGATTTCTTTCTTTAAAAAAAAAAATCAAATTAGGTACATTTTCTCTTTAGTTTTGAACCTAATTCTTTCCATGATGTTAAATAAGTTAATATATTTCAAAATTAAGTAAGACTCTATAAAATTAAATTCTATAGCATAATAATGTTTGAAAATTTAAATTCATCATAATTTGTTAAAAGTTTCCCTATAGGCCACTCTGATCTTCTGAGATGGCCCACACTCTGTCTATGGAATATGTTTTTCTCTAAATAAATCCACTTCTTACCTATCACTTTATCTCTCACTGATTTCCTTCTGAGCTTCGTTAAGTCCTGAAACCAAGTGTGTAATCTCGGTTGGAAGACTGTGGGTTTTGGCTGGGTTTGGAATCCTGGCCAAGTGGGTTCAAGTCCCAATCTGAGGTGAAGTTTTTCAAAACCTCATCAAAATATACACTTAAAATAGGCTCTCTTATTGTATATAAGGGGCTTTTCAGGTGGCACCAGTGATAAGGAGCCTTTCTAAAAGTTAAAAAAAGAAAGTTTTCCTTTAAATGAATCAACAAATCATCAACTATGCTGACGGAAAATCTTCTGTTTTGAAATAGATATTATTAGGATGATTATCAAATGGATATCAAATATCAATGACAATAAAATATAAAAAATATATAGGTAATGTCCATAAAGTCTACAACATTTATAAATATGAATTCCTAAAGAGAAAAGTTCATAAAAATGCCAAATTCTGTGAAGAGGTAGATATGTAAATAATTAACTAAAGTCACTGTATTTCAATTTAAAATTTTATTTTAAGTAAATTTTATCTCAGTAAAAATAAATGACAAGAAAAAATGAAACATAAAGTACCATATAAAACAATGCAAAAGAATTTTGAAAAGTTCAATAAAATAGTCAAATATAAGAAATACCATGAATCTATATACCACTACTGAACTATCTGCTGGTTAATGATTAAATAATTGTAAATTTATTGTTTATTTTTTTACTATTATTAAATATAATTTTAAAGGGAAAAATGAATACTACTGCAAAAAGAGATTAAAACAAAATATGTAATAATACATCATTTTGGATGAAAAAGATCACAGACTTTCACAAATATAATATTTTGCTGACAAAGGTCCATATAGTCAAAGCTATGGTTTTTTAGTAGTCATGTACCAATGTAAGAGTTGTATCATAAAGATGGCTGAACACCAAAGAATTGATGCTTTTGAATTGTGGTATTGGAGAAGGCTCTTGAGAGTCCCTTGGACTGCAAGATCAAACCAGTCAATTCTAAAGGAAATCAATCTTGAATATTCATTGGAAGGACTGATGATGAGGGTGAAGAGCCAATATTTTGGCCACCAGATGCAAAGAGCCAACTCACTGGAAGAGACCTTGGTGCTGGGAAAGATTAAGGGCAGGAGAAAGGGGCAACAAAGGATAAGATAGTTGGATGGCATCACTGAATCAAAGAACATGAGTTTAAGCAAACCCCAGGAGATACTGAAGGACAGGGAAGCCTTGCATGCTGCAAAGAGTTGGACATGACTGAGTGATTGAACAACAACAGTTAAATTAAAAGAGACAACTGTCTACATTCTATAAAATTCTATGCTATGCATCTTTTAAAATGTATGGTATTCTGGGTAAACATAACGTGTTACAGAAAGATGTGGAAAACAAACTAGTGAAACTCTAGCAAGTTGATTTATCATCATGTTAAAAAGATATTACTGAAGAACTGAAATACAATAACCTCTGATATTACTACTGCATTGCCCCCTGAAAGGGGGGCAAGCGTGTAATGAAAAAACAGACACATATAATTTGGCAAGCAAGGAGTCAGGGGGCCCTCCTGCTCTCCATGGCAGGAAGACAAAATGGCTCCTTTCAGCCTGCACTTTTATTGGCAGAAGTCACATGAGATCATTAGGGAATAGCTATACTGGAGAGTTTGATTAGCACACCATAAAGAGGGAGTAAAGTTAAGGCTCTGCTATTAATCAGCAATAACTTGTTTTGTTTCCATGGGGATGGATGGCAGGGTAGGCAGTGAAGTGGAGCAGAGAGCAGGTCCCCCTCCAAGAATGTCCATTCGGCATGCTTACTAGGACAATCACGAGGGTGCCGTTTGCTACACCCTCGAGTCATGGGGCAGGTTCTGATCTCTATTCTGCCAGGCTGCAACACTGCATCTCTGTGATGATTTAAATAACTTTAATTTTGTTGCTCATTCATGTTCAATTCTTTGTGACCCCATGGACTATAGACCTCCAGGCTCCTCTATCCATGGAATTCTCCAGGCAGGAATATTGGAACAGTTTGCCATTCCCCTCTCCAGGTGATCTTCCTGACCCAGGGATCAAACCTAGGTCTCCTGCATTGCAGGCAGATTCTTTACCATCTGAGTCACCAGGGTAACTTTCAGTTCAGTTCAGTTGCTCAGTTGTGTCCAACTCTTTGTGACCCCAAGAATCACAGCATGCCAGGCCTCCCTGTCCATCACCAACTCCCAGAGTTTACCCAAACTCACGTCCATCAAGTCGGTGATGCCATCCAGCCATCTCATCCTCTGTCGTCTCCTTCTCCTCCTGCCCCCAATCCCTCCCAGCATCAGGGTCTTTTCCAATGAGTCAACTCTTCACATGAGGTGGCCAAAGTATTGGAGTTTCAGCTTCAGCATCAGTCCTTCCAATGAACACCCAGGACTGATCTCCTTTATAACGGACTGGTTGGATCTTCTTGCAGTCCAAGGCACTCTCAAGAATCTTCTTCAACAGTCAAAGGCTTTGGCGAAGTCAATAAAGCAGAAATAGATGTTTTTCTGGAACTCTCTTGCTTTTTCCATGATCCAGTGGATGTTGGCAATTTGATCTCTTGTTCCTCTGCCTTATCTAAAACCAACTTGAACATCTGGAATTTCACGGTTCATGTATTGCTGAAGCCTGGCTTGGAGAATTTTGAGCATTATTTTACTAGCGTGTGAGATGAATGCAATTGTGTGGTAGTTTGAGCATTCTTTGGCACTGACTTTCTTTGGGATTGGAATGAAAACTGACCTTTTTAGACCTCTAAAAATATAAATGCTAAACCTCCTATATTAGCACTCTAGGACTGCCAGTAACAAAGTACCACAATTTATGTGGTTTATCACAACAGAAACTTTTTGTTTCACCATACTGTAGTCTGGAAGTCCAAACTCAAGCTGTTGGCAGGGCCAAGCTCCTTCTAACACCTGTAGGGGAGAATTCCTCACCTCTCATAGTTTCCAGTAGCCCCAGATGTTCCTTGGTTTGAAACAACCACCATACATCCAATCTCTGCCTCCATCCTCCTCTCATTACTCTCTTCCCTGTATTGCTTCTCCTTTTGGTATCAGGACTTCAGTCATATGGAATTATTAAGGTCCACCCTATTCCAGTATGATATCATCTTAACTAATTAAATCTGAAAAGATACTACTTCTGAATAAGGTCATATTCTGAAGTACTTAGGGTTAGGATTTCAATGTATCCTTTTGGAGGATAGAATTCAACACAAAATACCCATCTCCCCACAGCCAAAATGTATACATCAGTAACCAGAAAAAGAAAAAGCATTGGTTATTACTTTAATAAAGTAACCTACACAAGTTATGTTTGCTTCCCATTGGTGATCTCAAACATGATGAATTGTATGCCATACACCCAAGAAAAAATTGTGATCCCCTAATAGCGCCAGCAGATCAACTTGCCTTTATTCCTAACTTAAAGTGAGAGGAACAGAGACACAAGGATCTTAAGTGAATTGTCCCAGGCACACAGTCCATTGAATTGGTATTGCCATCCAACCATCTCATTCTCTGTCGTCCCCTTCTCCTCATGCCTTCAATCTTTCCCAGAAGCAAGGTCTTTTCAAATGAATTAGCTCTTCCCATCAGGTGGCCAAAGCATCAGAGTTTCAGCTTCAACATCAGTCCTCCAATGAACACTCAGGACTGACCTCTGGGTATTCTCATCTCTCTCAGAATTTTCCACAGTTTATTGTGATCCACACAGTCAAAGGCTTTTGCATAGTCAATAAAGCAGAAATAGATGTTTTCCTGGAACTCTCTTGCTTTCTCAATGATCCAGGAGAAGTTGGCAATTTGATCTCTGGTTCCTCTGCCTTTTCTAAATCCAGCTTGAACATCTGGAAACTCATGGTTCATGTATTGCTGAAGCCTGGCTTGGAGAATTTTGAGCATTACTTTACTAGTGTGTAAGATGACTGCAATTGTGCAGTAGTTTGAGCATTCTTTGGCATTGCCTTTCTTTGGGATTGGAATGAAAACTGACCTTTTACAGTCCTGTGGTCACTGCTAAGTTTTCCAAATTTGCTGGTATATTGAGTGCAGCACTTTCACAGCATCATCTTTTAGGATTTGAAATAGCTCAACTGGAATTCCATCACCTCCACTAGTGATGCTTCCTAAGGCCCACTTGACTTCACATTCCAGGATGTCTGGCTCTAGGTGAGTGATGACACCATTGTGATTATCTGGATCGTGAAGATCTTTTTGTACAGTTACTCTGTGTATTTTTGCCACCTTTTCATAATATCTTCTGCTTCTGTTAGGTCCGTACGATTTCTGTCCTTTACAGAGCCCATCTTTGAATGAAATGTTCCCTTGGTAGCTCTAATTTCCTTGAAGAGATTGCTAGTCTTTCCCATTCTATTGTTTTCCTCTCTTTCTTTGCACTTACCACTGAGGAAGTCTTTCTTGTCTCTCCATGCTCTTATTTGGAACTCTGCATTCAAATGGGTATATCTTTCCTTTTCTCCTTTGGTTTTCACTTATCTTCTTTTCACAGTTATTTGTAAGACCTCCTCAGAGCCATTTTTCTTTTTTACATTTCTTTTTCTTGGGGATGGTCTTGATCCCTGTCTCCTGTACAATGTCACAAACCTTCATCCATAGTTCATCAGGCACTTTGTCTATCAGATCTAGTCCCTTAAATCTATTTCTCACTTCCACTGTATAATTGTAAGGGATTTGATTTTGGTTATACCTGAATGGTCTAGTGGTTTTCCCTACTTTCTTCAGTTTAAGTCTGAATTTGACAAATAAGGAATTCATTATGAGCCACAGTCAGCTCCCCATCTTGTTTTGCTGGCTGTATAGAGCTTTTCCATTTCTGGCTACAAAGAATATAATCAATCTGATTGCAGTGTTGGCCATCTGGTGACATCCATGTGTAAAGTCTCCTCTTGTGTTGTTGCAAGAGGGTGTTTGCTATGACCAGTGTGTTCTCTTGGCAAAACTCTATTAGCCTTTGCCCTGCTTCATTCTGTACTCCAAGGCCAAATTTACCTGTTACTCCAGGTGTTTCTTGACTTCCTACTTTTGCATTCCAATCTCCTATAATGAAAAGGACATCTTTTTTTTTTTTTTTTTTTTTTTATAGGCAGACCACTGCTCAGCACACAGGAGGGCTGCAGGGTGTACACTGTCTTAACCACGCTGGTCATCGTAACGAGGCGGCACGGCTGGGGCCCAGGTGCCTGCTGCTCCTGCCCGCACGCCTCGTCGCTCTAGGACATCTTTTTAAATGTTAGTTCTAAAAGGTCTTGCAGGTCTTCATAGAACCATTCAACTTCAGCTGCTTCAGCATTACTGGTAGGGGCATAGCCTTGAATTACTGTGATATTGAATGGTTTGCCTTGGAAACGAAGAGATATCATTTTGTTGTTTTTGAGATTGTATCCAAGTACTGCATTTCAGACTCTATTGTTGACCATGATGGCTACTCCATTTCTTCTAAGGGATTCCTGCCCGCAGTTGTAGATATAATGGTCATCTGAGTTAAATTCACCCATTCCAGTCCATTTTAGTTCGCTGATTCCTAGAATGTTGATGTTCACTCTTGCCATCTCCTGTTTGACCACTTCCAATTTGCCTTGATTCATGGACCTAACATTCCAGGTTCCTATGCAATATTGCTTTTTACATCATCAGACCTTCATTCTATCACAAGTCACATCCACATCTGGGTGGTGTTTTTGCTTTGGCTCCATGTCTTCATTCTTTCTGGGGTTATTTCTCCACTATTCTCCAGTAGCATATTGGGCACCTACCGACTGGGGAGTTCATCTTTTAGTGTTCTATCTTTTTGCCTTTTCATACTGCTCATGGGGTTCTCAAGGCAAGAATACTGAAGAGGTTTGCCATTCCCTTCTCCAGTGGACCACATTCTGTCAGACCTCTCCACCATGACCTGCCCATCTTGGGTGGCCCCACAGTGCATGGTTTAGTTTCATTGAGTTAGACAAGGCTGTGGTCCTAGTGTGATTAGACTGACTAGTTTTCTGTGAGTATGGTTTCAGTTTGTCTTCCCTCTGATGCCCTCTTGCAACACCTACCGTCTTACTTGGGTTTCTCTTACCTTGGACATGGGGTATCTCTTCACAGCTGCTCCAGCAAAGCAAAGCTGCTGCTCCTTACCTTGGATGAAGGGTATCTCCTCACTGCCGCCCCTCCTGACCTTGAACGTGGAATAGCTCCTCTAGGCCCTCCTGCGCCCGTGCAGTCACCGCTCCTTGGACCTGGGCTTGCTCCTCTCGGCCGCCGCCCCTGATCTCGGGTGTGGGGTAGCGCCTCCCGGCTGCCGCCCCTGGCCTCAGGCGAGGGGTAGCTCCTCTCGGCAGCCGCCCCTGACTTCGGCTGTGGGGTAGTTCCTCTTGGCCACCGCCCCTCAGGCATGGGGTCCTCCCGACTTCTGTCCCTGACCTCGGACGTGAGGTAGCTCCTCTTGGCTGTGCTTGTGCACCATCGCAGCTGCCCACCCTTGATCTTATTTGCAAAGCAGGAATAGAGACACAGGCATAGAGAACAAATGTATGGACAACAAGGGGAGAAAAGGGATTGGGTGGGAGGAATTGGAAGATTGGGATTGACATAAATACATTATTGATACTATTTATAAAACAGATAATTAATGCCAATCTATATAGCCCAGCAAACTCTACTGAGTGCTCTGTAGTGACCTAAATGGGAAGGAAATCCAAAAAAGAGGGAATATATTTAAGCATGTAGCTGATTAACTTTACTGTACAGCAGAAAATAACACAACTTATAAAGAAACTATATTCCAATAAAATTACTAAAAAATAAACTAATTATGCTGGTTAACAAGTACATCAAAACTGGATTCAATGACACCCACTTGCAGTTCACTATATTCTGATGATCATAGAACAAAAATGTCCTATGATCTAGGCTGAAATAGCAATAGATACTGTTTTTACATGAGCCAGGGAGAATTTTCTGCATTGCATCACACTTTAGGCCACCTTTGTAGAACTATTATCACTTGTCTGTCAGACCATTTTTCTTGTCTGTGTGTAAACCATAGGAATTAACCCAGGGCTCCCGTGTGCATAGGAATGTGCTAAACAAGAGAAGGGTGGAATATGAAACAAGGAATGAGCTTCGTCAGTAAAACTTTAAGATACTTAAAAATTCATCTCTGCTCCAAAGTGTTTTTCAGAAAGAGATGTCCTGCCAGTGTGAATTTTAAGGCCCTGTTTGGCACATATTTGTATACACACATACACACACCCCACACACTTTATAGTTCTGATCTGGTAACCAAGCTGAAGCTCCTTTGAAAGCTACATTCCTTCCTGAATCACACTGTGACAGGTTAATGCCTCTTTTCCACCACTGTTACTATGCCAGGATGATTGATGATATACTGTGGAGGCATCCAATTGAAAAAAGCCACTGAGCCTTGGTGTGAATTTAGGTGTTGATGAAAGATGAGCTCATCCTTAAAAGAACATATGTTGTTCATGAAACCTCTGGAGAAACAATTAGAAATGCACTATTCATTTTTAAGAGTTTAATTACTGGTTAGACAGCAGATAGCAGTATTCCTATAATCTTCTCTGTGCAATCACTGGCATGAATGATCAGACTGTGAAATATCCTGTAAATGATTTCAGAAAACTGGAAGTTAGGGCAGGGACAACAACCTCATTAATAGTCATCAGAAACTCTGTTGGGAAGCCTGGTATAGTGTGAGGTTACTCGGCTTCATGCTGCTGTTTGACATTTTAAAAAGTCACAAGTATCATTTTGGGCACCTAACATTCATTTTTGAAACAAAAGACAAGGTAAATATATAGTAAATAAGAACAATGGAACATTTTCACTTCTTATCAAATGACATGTTGGGTGAGCATTTAAATATGATTTTGCTGGTCGGAGCTATAGAATTAACTATTGTGGTCAATAGAATGCCTGTTAGCTAGAAAGACAAAACTGACCAAAAAGTAACACTTCTTTGATGCTACTTCTTTTAACACTAGACACCACTCAAAATTTTCTTTGCATTTCATATTTGAAACTGTCTAGCTGACTCACATGATTTTTTCTGTTATGCTCCTTTATGTAAATCTAGCAGGGTTGTATAATATTATTAATAGAAAGACTATTCTATATTCCAGAAGATGTAGACCTAAAATTGATTCTTTCATGGACATAAGCATTAAGAAAGCCAATTAATATATTCCTGGGATACTCAGTTTAGTTATTATTTTGGTGGCATTATTTCACATCAATTTTTGAATCGGCTATATATTTTGCATTTGAAATACTTTCAGACTTGCCAAAATGCTCTCATCAGAATACTGAGGTACCCAAAGGATAACCCAGTGTTAACTGTTTATTTTTCTTTAGGCAAAAATTTAGTGGTATACTGAATTATGCCCATTCTGATCTCTGTGAGGAATTGCTGTTACCCATCCTGGAATATCTTTTTGGTGCAAATCACTAATTAGTGATTTTACTACAAATTTGTTTATCTTGAGGTTTTATAGAGTTTAAATGTAAATATTTCTTGCAAAGTTAAGACTGTAAGCTTATATCAACCATTTATATTGTCTGATTAATTTTTATTTCTTGAATTGAGAGTATGCTTGGCCAAGAAGAAAAGGGCAAGATCTAAAACACAATGCAAGTTGCATAGGGATAAAGCAGGTACTTCCTATTCCTGGATAGGAAAGGGACTTAGATAAGAAGCTACAGACTTGTTAAAAAAAAAAAAAAAGACCATAAAACTCTGTCTAATGATTTTCCTCAGGGCTGGGCCAGTTTAAGACCCTGAAGATGACTCATAGGAACATCTTAAACAGCCTCATATATTTTTAAACAGATAAAACATAGGTATTATTGTCTTGTTTTTGTTGTTGTGGTTTGTTTGTTTTTTGACCCTGTGGAGATTTCCTAGAATATCCTTAGGTACCTATTTATAAAAGTTAGAGAGTGGGTTTGAAATTAGTTCAGAATTGCATTTTTGCCATTTACTATCTTTGTTACCTTGGTTGAGTAACTTAAGCTTTGGTTTCCTTCTCTGTAAGATTGGGAAAATAACATCTGAATAATATAATTGTTTTATGAGTTTAATGATAGAATGGATGAAAAGAGCCTGAGTTCCTAGAGGAAAATAGAAGCAGGTAGCAACACAAGCACATTTTTAAAAAATGTTAAATTATAATTGATTTACAATGTTGTGTTAGTTTCTGGTGTATAGCAAAATGATTGTTACACAAACATGTATATGTATGTGTATGTATGTGTGTATATATATATATATATATATATATATATGCAACTTTTTCATGGACTTCCCAAGTGGTGCAGTGGTAAAGAATCTGCCTGCCAGTGCAGGAGGTACAAGAGATTCAGGTTGGATCTCTAGATCAGGAAGATCTTCTGCAGAAGGAAATGTCAATCCACTCCAGTATTCTTGCCTAGAAAATTCCAAGGACAGGAACCTGTTGGACTGCAGTCCATGGGCTGACAGAGTCTGATGTTCCATGTCCAGTTCTAACTGTTGCTTCTTCACCTGCATACAGATTTCTTAGGAGGCAGGTCAGGCGGTCTGGTATTCCCATCTTTTTAAGAATTTTCCATAGTTTGTGGTGATCCACACAGTCAAAAGATGTGTGTATGTACACACACACACACACACACATATATATATGTATATATGTATATATATATATATATATATATATATATATATATATATATATAGGTTATCTATATATGTTAGTCTGAATTTGTCAATAAAAAGCTCATGATCTGAGCCACAGTCAGCTCCCAGTCTTGTTTTTGCTGACTGTATAGAGCTTCTCCATCTTTGGCTGCAAAGAATATAATCAATCTGATTGCAGTGTTGAGCATCCAGTGATGTACATATGTAGAGTATTCTCTTGTGTTGTTGGAAGAGGGTTTTTGCTATGACCAGTGCATTCTCTTGGCAAAACTCTATTAGCCTTTGCCCTGCTTCATTCCATATTCCAAGGCCAAATTTGCCTGTTACTCCAGGTGTTTCTTGACTTCCTACTTTTGCATTCCAGTCTCCTATAATGAAAAGGACATCTCTTTTGGGTGTTAGTTCTAAAAGCTCTTGTAGGTCTTCATAGAACCGTTCAACTTCAGCTGCTTCAGCGTTACTGGTTGGGGCATAGTCTTGGATTACTGTGATATCGAATGGTTTGCCTTGGAAATGAACAGAAATCATTCTGTTGTTTTTGAGATTGCATCCAAGTACTGCATTTTGGACTCTTCTGTTGACCATGATGGCTACTCCATTTCTTCTAAGGGATACCTGCCCGCAGTAGTAGATATAATGGTCATCTGAGTTAAATGCACCCATTCCAGTCCATTTTTGTTCACTGATTCCTAAAATGTCGATGTTTACTCTTGCCATCTCCTGTTTCACCACTTCCAATTTGCCTTGATTCATGGACCTAACATTCCAGGTTCCTATGCAATATTGCTCTTTACAGCATTGGCCCTTGCTTCTATCACGAGTCACATCCATAACTGGGTATCATTTTTGCTTTGGCTCCATCCCTTCATTCTTTCTGGAGTTATTTCTCCACTGATCTCCAGTAGCATATTGGGCACCTACCGACCTGGGGAATTCCTCTTTCAGTATCCTATCATTTTGCCTTTTCATACTGTTCATGGGGTTCTCAAGGCAAGAATACTGAAGTGGTTTGCCACTCCCTTCTCCAGTGGACTGCATTCTGTCAGACCTCTCCACAATGAGATGTTCACCTCTCCAGATGTTCAAGCTGGTTTTAGAAAAGGCAGAGGAACCAGAGATCATATTGCCAACATCTGCTGGATCATGGAAAAAGCAAGTGAGTTCCAGAAAAACATCTATTTATGCTTTATTGACTATGCCAAAGCCTTTGACTGTGTGGATCACAAGAAACTGTGGAAAGTTCTGAAAAAGATGGGAATACCAGACCACCTGACCTACCTCCTAAGAAACCTATATGCAGGTCAGGAAGCAACAGTTAGAACTGGACATGAAACAACAGACTGGTTCCAAATAGGAAAAGGAGTATGTCAAGGCTGTATATTGTCACCCTGCTTATTTAACTTATATGCAGAGTACATCATGAGAAACGCTGGGCTGGAAGAAGCACAAGCTGGAATCAAGATTGCCGGGAGAAATATCAATAACCTCAGATATGCAGATGACACCACCCTTATGGCAGAAAGTGAAGAGGAACTAAAAAGCCTCTTGATGAAGGTGAAAGAGGAGAGTGAAAAAGTTGGCTTAAAGCTCAACATTCAGAAAACGAAGATCATGGCATCTGGTCCTATCACTTCATGGGAAATAGATAGGGAAACAGTGTCAGACTTTATTTTGGGGGGCTCCAAAATCACTGCAGATGGTGATTGTACCCATGAAATTAAGACACTTACTCCTTGGAAGGAAAGTTATGACCAACCTATAAAGCATATTAAAAAGCAGAGACATTACTTTGCCAACAAAGGTCCATCTAGTCAAGGCTATGGTTTTTCCAGTGGTTATATATGGATGAGAGAGTTGGACTGTGAAGAAAGCTGAGCGCTGAAGAATTGATGCTTTTGAACTGTGGTGCTTGAGAAGACTCTTGAGAGTCCCTTGGACTGCAAGGAGGTCCAACCTTCCATTCTAAAGGAGATCAGTCCTGGGTGTTCAATGGAAGGATTGATGCTAAAGCTGAAACCCCAGTATTTTGGCCACCTCATGCGAAGAGTTGACTTATTGGAAAAGACTTTTATGCTGGGAGGGATTGGGGGCAGGAGGAGAAAGGTACAACAGAGGATGAGATGGCTGTATGGCATCACTGACTCGATGGACACGAGTTTGGGTAAACTCTGGGAGTGAGTGATGGACAGAGAGGCCTGGTGTGCTGCGATTCATGGGGTCACAAAGAGTCAGACACGACTGAGCAACTGAACTCAACTGAACTGAACTGATATATGTTAGTGGATATATTTATTAGTTTTGTTAATAAGAAAAATATTTATATGTAAAAATAAAAGTTTATATATATATATATATATATATATATATATAGCTTCAACTGAAGCTTAAGCTCCAATACTTTGGCCACCTGACACAAAGAGCCAACTCATTGGAAAGACCCTGATGCTGGGGGAGTTTGAAAGCAAAAAGAGAAGGGGTAGCAGATGATGATATGGTTGCAAAACATCACTGACTCAGTGGACATCAGTTTGAGCAAATTCAAGGAGATAGTGGAGGAAAGAGGAGCCTGGTGTGCTGCAGTCCATAAGGTCACAAAGAGTCAAACACAACTTAGCAACTGAACAATTTCAACAACAAGAAGTGTGTGTGTGTGTGTGTGTGTGTATCCTGGAGCACCTTGACTACTATAGAGGGGATAAGGGTGGATGTTAGTACAACTGCACAATTCTTCCCCTCATCACCTCAGTTTTCTTTCTTTTTTTTTTTTTTCTATTTGATGCACTGCTCCTGGGACCAGACCTATAACTGTGGGTGCCAGAAACAAGAATGATTCCAAAGGAAGTAACTGTAAGTATTTCTTCATTTTTTATATCAGAATTACTAAGAACCTATTACCCATATGGCAAAATTTAGGTTGACAGTGAATAATGAATGCAGCCTTATTGCCTAGTAGTAGAAATAGCCCTTAGGTCTGCACCTATATAACTATTCCCCATATGAATGGGAATGAACTGAGTGGAAAGCACTTGCTAGACTGGTATTTCTATAATCATTCTGGAGCAACACAACATCTGACTAAACCTGGGGAGGATTTGGGGTTAAAATCATGAACAAAGAAAGTAAAATAACAGGTAAGAGTAAAGGAATGAGCAAGTGGATTGTGCGAGAAAGGAAATCATTATTACATTGATATCTTAAGAGAGGCTCATAAAAAGAAAATGACATTGTCTCTTAACACAATTATGCTGTATGTTTGACAGGGTTAAGACATGTTTGCCAACTCTGATTTTAAAAGGAAAGAGACCAGGTCCAACTGAAGCCTGTAAACCAGGGTTGCATTTATCCGCAAGACATTGTTTTCATGCAATATGATGAAATGGACCAGTGAGTGAAACTCTGGTAACATGCTAGTATCTTTCATTTCTTATTTTTCAGTTAAATATGTTTAGTACAAAAGGTATCATTCAGGAAGGAGTTTCTGGGAACTGCCCTCTACTGGTCGATTTGATCATGCAGTGTTCATCTGACTGATAACTGTGTAACCATAAACCTTGATGACCTTGTACTTAGAAAGATGCCTGGTTATAAAGGATGAAATACAATAGTAGGATCCCCTCATGCCACAGTGTGCTCTGGACAAATATGTACCATTTTTGCTTTTGTGGATGAAAAGCTGTTTAAAAGATTAGAAAGAAATAAAGACAATGGCTTTCTCATGGGAATAAAGCAGTAGGCACCATAGGCCCATTCAATGGATCTGAATTCCCCTGGGGAACATCTCTACCCTGAGGTGAAGTAAGTGATGGGAGATTTTATGGTGTGTTCATACTAAATTACATCTAGGTGTGTTTGCGATCTATCTCACTCTGGTATGTATGGCTTCCCTGGTGGCTCAGAGGGTAAAGCGTCTGCCTGCAATGTGGGAGACCCGGGTTTGATCCCTGAGTCAGGAAGATCCCCTGCAGAAGGAAATGGCAACCCACTCCAGTACTCTTGCCTGGAAAATTCCATGTGTCAGGAGCCGTGTTAGGCATTACTGACAAATGGAGGCACGGCCCCAGCCCCCTCTCCTCATCTTGCAGGCACGGTCCAGGGATGAAGGAGTTAGGTTTTGTGATTCTGACTTTGTTCTTTCCTTTCTTCAGTTGAGTTGGCTGGAAAGAATGTTAAGATGCTTAGTGCTCTTGAGAGAAGCATGAGAAAGCACAAAGCCTTCTGCAGTTGTGCCCAGAAAATAATCTATAAAGTAACCATTGACATTTGTTGAAGGATCTTGACAAAGAATGTTCCAGGATGAGCACATAGGCTGCAGCTTGAAGCCATGGTAAGGATTGTTATCTGAGACCTGTTTGTGAGGGGAGTGTTTATGGCAAAAGAAGTTTGCTGAGCTTAGGGTTGAGGAATAATTAAGAATAGCTAGAAGTCTTCTTAGGAGACAGTGATCTTAAGATGCTAGGGGCAAACATACTTTAGAAAGATAAGAAATAAACTGAGGAATGTAGCATGAGTTACAATGTAATCACAAGTTAAGTATAGGACACATAAGAAGAAGCAGATAATAGATAGTAAAGCCTATTCTGAGAGAATTGCTGAAGCAGGAACTCTGTTTGTAGGGCAACAGTGATTTTTGGAGACAATAAATTTGGGTGGGGGAAACTAAACATGTCAAACCTCTGACCTAGTGCTTTTGTCAAAGTATAAAAGAAAACCTGAAGCTTGAAATAAACATGTAGTCCCGCACCTTGAGTCAGAGGCTACATCATTGTCCACCGACACTGCTCACCCCTTCAGGCTGATTCCCTAGCTGCTGGAGCTGGACTCTGGCACCCATGGACAGAGAAGCATGGTAGGCTACAGTCCATGGGGTTGCAAAGAGTCGGACATGACTGAACGACTTCACTTTCACTCTGGTATGGGAGACCCGCTATTTACGGACATAAAAATCATTTCTGCAACACTCAGGTCACAAGTTTACAATGGCCATGGTGTCTGCAGTGGATTAAACATTATTCCTCAAGACAGAAAATGGTTTAAGGGGAGATGACTGCAAGTTAGGCGTAGTGGGATGTGCTGACTTAGCTTTTATTGAGGAACAATGGCACCCCACTCCAGTACTCTTGCCTGGAAAATCCCATGGATGGAGGAGCCTGGTAGGCTGCAGTCCATGGGGTCACTAAGAGTCGGACACGACTGAGTGACTTCACTTTCACTTTTCACTTTCATGCATTGGAGAAGGAAATGGCAACCCACTCCAGTGTTCTTGCCTGGAGAATCCCAGGGACGGGGGAGCCTGGTGGGCTGCTGTCTATGGGGTCGCAGAGTCGGACACGATTGAAGCGACTTAGCAGCAGCAGCAGCAGCAATCTTCAAAGGGAAAAGATCTACTAGCAGAATTACAGTGAATTAGCAGATCAGAGTGAATTCTCTTCTAAGAGGCAGGCAGGAGATGGGACTTGTCCTGGAAAGAAGATGTAACTTTACTAAAGTTAGGCAGACCATCTGAACAAATAATGACGAATAATGCTAAGATGCATCTTTGGAAAAGGGCACATACCCTGGTCCTATATGACTAGTTGATTATATTAATACAGAAGCCATGGCTCTCTATCCTAGCTACTAAGGATTGAGATACGCACCATGGAAGACTTCAGTTCAGTTCAGTTCAGTTGCTCAATTGTGTCTGACTCTTTGCAACCTCACGAATCGCAGAATGCAAGGCCTCCCTGTCCATCACCAACTCACGGAGTTGGTGATGTGAGTTCACTCAAACTCACATCCATCGAGTCGGTGATGCCATCCAGCCATCTCATCCTCTGTCATCCCCTTTTCCTTCTGCCCCCAATCCCTCCCAGCATCAGAATCTTTTCCAATGAGTCAGCTCTTGCATGAGGTGGCCAAAGTACTGGAGTTTCAGCTTTAGCATCATTCCTTCCAAACAAATCCCAGGGCTGATCTCCTTCAGAATGGACTGGTTGGGTCTCCTTGCAGTCCAAGGGACTCTCAAGAGTCTTCTCCAACACCACAGTTCAAAAGCATCAATTCTTCGGTGCTCAGCCTTCTTCACAGTCCAACTCTCACATCCATACACGACCACTGGAAAAAAACATAGCCTTGACTAGACAGACCTTTGTTGGCAAAGTAATGTCTATGCTTTTCAATATGCTATCTAGGTTGGTCATAACTTTCCTTCCAAGTAAGTAAGTAAGTAAGAAAAATTTCATGGCTGCAGTCACCATCTGCAGTGATTTTTGAGCCCCCCAAAATAGTCTGACACTGCTTCCACTGTTTTCCCATCATTTCCTATGAAGTGATGGGACCAGATGCCATGATCTTCATTTTCTGAATGTTGAGCTTTAAGCCAACATTTTACTCTCCTCTTTCACTTTCATCAAGAGGCTTTTAGTTCCTGTTCACTTTCTGCCATAAGGGTGGTGTCATCTGCATATCTGAGGTTATTGATATTTCTCCATGGAAGACTTATGGACTTGCAAATATATAGAAATTCTCTGGGGACTCATGTAATTAACATTGATGCACTACAATTGTCATCACCTGCAAAACAGATAAGAATAAGATATATTCTATAGTATAGTTATCAGGAACAGGAACTATTTTGAAAAATACCCATGTTCTCATATGAGAAGGAGATAAACCCTGCTATATAGCAGCACCCAATGAAACCAGTCTCAGCACAAGCCCATGAATTAGAACAAGGTGGCTGACTTTCTCCTCAATCTACCTGGAACTCAGAAACAATGAAATCATGGTCAATTGTAGTGACTCCTGTCCATTAAATTTTATGGTGTATGGACAAGGACCAATTCTGTGGGAAGATGTAGCAGATGTCTCTATAATTCTTATTGATTTGTTTTATAATGAAACTGTGCATGACAATACAGAATTATGGTATAACACTGATGTTGTTGGTAAGGTTCAACTACCTTATATGTACAAATATAATGTAATACTGAGACTGTAATCAAATGCATTGGGAGATCAAGTTAAAGCCTCCTCAGAATATATTACCAATGGACAATGACTGGCCTAGGAAAAAACTAGATTTACCTAGCTGTCAGCTAAATTCTATGTTAAATGATCCAATGAAATTTGTCACACAGTAAAAGTAACACTATATCAAGAGAGGAAATTAATAGTCAAATCAGTATGAAAATATGTCTTGTGACAGTGCATTAGTTCTTTCTTTAAATCTACTTTGCACTGATTCCTCCTAATTTTTGATGTATTTATGCAGCTACTACTGCTATATCAGCTATATAAATACTAACCTAAATTACATGCTCACAAAAATATGATCATTTTTCTGCAAGAGCCTACGCCAAGGGTCAGGGATGTGGACTGAGCAGGAAAGAGTCAACACAGCAGGACAGGTTTCCTCAAATCCTATATAGTCCCAAGAAAAGTCTGCTTTGAGGGCTTGCTCTTGTCTGATTCCTGGAAAAGAGCTTCTAAACCCTTGTAATATTCTGCCTGGTAGAGGGTTTTAATATGCCTGAGGTCTTGGGTCATGCCAACTTTGACCAGTTTGATCAGATAAATATATCCTAACGATATAACCCATGTGGCCAGCTTTCTTTGTGGGCAAGATTTTGCAAGTGTTGTCACACATCATTGCTAGGAGAATGAAGCATATCCTCAGGTATTTCAACAAGGCAAGGAAATCTTGAGCCTGGTTTCTCCTGAACTTCACACCATGTGCTCTTTTCCTTTGCTAATTTTGATCTGTATCCACTTGCTATAATAAACTGTGAGACTGACAGGTTTTTTGAGTCCTGCAAGTCCTTTAAGGAAATCATCAAGCCTCAGGGTGATCTTGGGGACTCTGGACACAGCTCCATTTCCTGCTTTTTTACTCTCTTCAAGTGAACCTTTAAAGTGATTTAATATCTTTCCAGACCTGATCCCACTCTCCAGATATCTCTAATTAAAATGTAGTTCCTTTAGGGTTTCTAAAATTAAACACGTATTTACTAAAACTACTTTTATAGATGTCTGCATCTTTTGAGGTGATATCTATATCTGTATCTATAATCTATCTCTATATCTATCCTCCCCAAAAGGGAAAAACTTAATATAAATAGATAGCTAGCAAAAGAGACATATTTAGATATAGATATATAGATATAGATTAATTCAGTTTTCTGGTTCAGATTTCACTGTAATTTTTAGATAGTATTGGTTGATTTTTGTTTTCAGCTTTAAGTCCTTTTCTTATTTCATTGAAGACTACATTTTTTTGTGTATTTTTACTTCTGCATTTAATTTTGTTCTTCATTCTTTTTGTTGTTTTCAGTGGATTTCAAAAGAGATATAAAAATGCCTTTATTCTTAGATTTTTTGCTAGTTATCTTTGATTCCTTTGTAGTATCTAGAAGAGTGTAAAATGCATTGGACTAAATCACTTTCAAAGAATAGTTGCGGGGAGCCGGTGAGGCATTCTGCTCATGACAAAGGTCATGAGGAAGGAGGCTCGGCATACACAAAGGCGGGATCGAGCCTCAGGAGTCCCCCCGGATATTCTCGAGCATTTTCCCCCAAAAAACCAGAGTCTGCCTACTTTATTGCTTTGTGCTCTCACCTCTGACTTTACTGGGGGCTGTCCCCTACCACCATCTCTCTCTCTCTGTCAAAGAGTTAACTTACAGCTCCAATTAATAAAGTTCCTGGGCAATTAGGAGTGTTTAAATCCAAACCCCTCAGATGGCTCTCTAACTCGCCTGACAAGTTTACCCGGACTCCTGCAGCTATGCATACGATTGTTTACAGTCTCCCAGCCTCCAGAGGCACGGGAAGCTTAAGATATTCAAATAGCTTAGAGCCTCTCAGAGAGTTAGAAACTGTCAGAATAAACTAGTAAAGGATTTCATTGATGAGTCAATGCTTGTTGCCAAGTTTTCACATCCCCTGAATTGTATCCTTGAATGTGTATTAATTAATAGTTGGTATATAGTAAAAAAATAAGTAGTGGCCTTGGTGTTAGTAACTTTAGACCCTTAAGGTAATAAATTCTTTCCTTTGTTGTAAACCCATTACACATCCGCCCTATAGGAATGCAATTTTATCTTTGGAAGATGGTGCCAAACCTTAAAATAATTACTCTTAGAGAAAATAAGTCTTTGTTGATAAGTCCTTGTCAAGAGTCATAAAATGTTAGTAGGCCTTCTGGCCAGAAGATGATGTAAATCACCTAAACCATTTGTATACGGTAAATTTGCAGGAAAGAAACCTTGGTTTTTGATAAGAATCAAAGACTGCTGACTTTGCATCCCCTATTATCCTCTATGTGTAACTTAGGGTATAAAAGCCCCTGTTAAAAATAAAGCTACGGGCCTTGTTCACCAGCGCTTGGTCTCCCCATGTCATTCTTCCCTTTAACTTCCAGCTGAGTCTCCATCTGGAGCGCGGAACCCACCACGCTTACTAATTATGCCTGGGCTTCTAAGACCCACTCGAGAAGGTGTCTAGGGTGAGGCACCTTCCGCTATTCGAGAGGGCGCCTGTGGCCTACGTAAGTGGTGCAAACTTCTTGTCTTGAAGTTTTATTGGTCTCCCGCGTAAACCAAGCTACTCAGCTTCTTTTCTCCACTGAATTTTCCTACTGAGCTATCCTCATTCTATTGTTCTCTATATCTCTAATTAGCATATAAATAGTCGCCTAGGCCGTCTCTCCTTCGAATACCCTGGATCAGCTGGGGCTGGTCCTCAGCAAATAGTACCAGACATCAATCAAGCACTAAGTAAATTGCAACTATTACTGTTATTTCCATTTATTTTATTCAGCTATATATATATATATACACATATTCTTATTTAAAAGAATTATGAATTCTTTCAAGAAGACACTGAATAATTCAAACAAAAAAAATGACATGTGAATCATTATTTGCTTGATTTTGGAGGTAGAACACCTTTCAGAGATGTTACTAAAAAGTACAACCTGAGACAGTATTCTATAAATTATAAAATTAACCTGATTAGTGATAAAAAAAAATAATAGGATTTAGGATGAAAGGAAAGTAAAGATACTACAAGACATGGGACTACCTATTCAAAAAGTGCTATTAAATTAATAGGTATTATTTTGAATAATAACCTAGAGAATTCTTAGAGAACTGATGAAAGTACTGAATTACTAGCTTTACTGTCAATCTGAAACAAACAAGCTCTGTTTTGAACAGAAATAACCTAACAAAAACAAACAAACAAAAAAAATGTATACATTGTCTTAACCATGTTGTGGAAATCAGTAGTATTAACTGAGGTCTGTAGGGGAACAAAATATCTCTTTGGCATGCTTCTTTTTTACAGCAGAAAACAACCAAGGCCCAAAAGACTCAGAGAGAAACTTGCTTGGCCTTTTCCATTATCACTTAAACCATGTAGATAGAGGACCTATCCAGGAAACAAGCTACAACCATAGATAACTGTAGTATGAACCAGGTGTGTAGATAGGGAAGAACCCAGCAAAGTCTATTTGTTAAGATTCTACTATGCTTCCCAGGTGCTGCTAGTGGTAAAGAACCTGCCTACCAATGAAGGAGACATGAGAGATTCAAGTTCAATCCCTGGGTCAGGAAGATCCCCTGGAGAAGGAAATGGCAAGCTATTCCAGAATTCTTGCCTGGAAAATTTCATGGACAGAGGAACCTGGCAGGCTACAGTCCATGGGGTCAAGAAAGAGTTGAACACAACTAAGTGTGCACGTTGGAGAAGGCAATGGCACCCCACTCCAGTACTCTTGCCTGGAAAATCCCATGGATGGAGGAGCCTGGTGGGCTGCAGTCCATGGGGTCGCTAAGAGTCAGACACAACTGAATGACTTCACTTTCACTTTTCACTTTCATGCATTGGAGAAGGAAATGGCAACCCACTCCAGTGTTCTTGCCTGGAGAATCCCAGGCATGGGGAGCCTGGTGGGCTGTCATCTCTGGGGTCGAACAGAGTCGGACATGACTGAAGCGACTTAGCAGCAAGTGGGCACGTGCACACATACACACATTTGTCCCCTAGTCCCTGCATGGCCCAGCAAACATTTATTTACCAAACATTTGCTTTTCCATCTCCATGTCAGTTGCCTCTTTGAAATCCTAAATCCCTATCCCCAACATCCTCTTTTGTCTTTAGTTGCAGATGGTATTTAAGGTGAGGGTTTTAGACATTTTGGAAGTTATTCCGTTTCTTGGGTCTCTTCCATGCATACATGTTATTAAACTTTGATTTTTTCTTTAAATCTGTCTCATGTCAATTTAACTCTTAGACAGCCAGAAGAAATTAGAAGTTAGAGGAAAATTTCTTACTCTTCTTACATTTTTTTTGGAAAACTTAAACTGAAAACTTATTTTCTCTATAATTAAAATGAAAATTCTAATACCAAATTATTAGGTATGTTGAAAATTTATTTAATGAAAGTTCAGTGCTTAAAAGGTGATTGTTTTCCTCCTAGAGATTTTGCTTCATATTAGAGCACATTTGAATCAATGAGACAATTGATAACTTGGTTGTGTCTTCCTGCTCTGAACTGCTAATGTGTCTATTATTGTGTGTGCATGTTCAGTCGCTCAGTCGTGTCCAACTCTTTGTGACCCCCATGGACTGTAGCCCTCCAGTTTCTCTGCACATGGGATTTTCTGTGGAAGAATACTGGAGTGGGTTGCCATTTCCTACTCCAGGGGATCTTCCTGACCCAGGGATCTAACTCACATCTTTTGTGTCTCCTGCATTGGCAGGTGAGTTCTTTATCACTACACCACCTGGGAAACCCATTTCTATTATGGCTCTCTGCATTTTATGAATAACAAAATATATTAAAAATCATAACTCATATTCCTAGAGGTTAAAATTTAGTAAGAAAATGTTTCTCTATTAAAATATGTACATTTTTAAATGGTTTAAGAAAAATCATTATACATAATTACTTGACTTGAGGAGCATAGCGTGTTTTCCCACTGCCCTAAGATGGATTCTCCAGAAAGCAGACTTTGTGACAGGTATTAGTGTGTAGAAAATGTATTAGGGATGCTCAGTGGATCAACACCTGTGTGAAATCAAGGGAAGGATAAATGTCTGGATTACCGAAAGGGTAGCAAATAGGATAAAATGTATGGTGAAGCATGTTTTATATATGCTTCATATGTTTTGTATATTTCCATGGTGACCTCAGCTAACCCTACAGGAGTTACTAATTAGGATGACTTTTCTTCAGAGTTTTTCCAGTTGGGGTGAAGGGATCACGCCTTTATATCCACATACCATTTAGTCATTGGATTTGGACTGTGGCAAGTCCTTAGAGGACTGGTTGTTGAGGGATTCCCATGACAATTTGAACTTACTTGAGCTCTATGCTCCTATAAAAGTCATTTCTGCCTGACCCTTTGGAACACTTATCCATCTTATAATTGAAGCATTGTCTCTACTGTAAGTGTCCCTCTTCCCCATTACAACAGCCTTTTCCAATAAAGTTGAGAATTGAAAGAGGAAAGTATTTTTTCTCACCATTTTCTTGTGTCCAGGTTGAGGAATGGGAGATAATTTAACATTGCTAAGCTAAGTCGCTTCAGTCGTGTCCGACTCTGTGCGACCCCATAGACGGCAGCCCACGAGGCTCCCCTGTCCCTGGGATTCTCCAGGCAAGAACACTGGAGTGGGCTGCCATTTCCTTCTCCAATGCATGAAAGTGAAAAGTGAAAGTGAAGTTGCTCAGTCGTGTCCAACTCTTAGCGACCCCATGGACTGTGGCCCACCAGGCTCCTCCATCCATGGGATTTTCCAGGCAAGAGTGCTGGAGTGGGGTGCCATTGCCTTCTCCGAATTTAACATTAAGTCAAGTCAAATTTTAATTCACAATTTTGACTAGATGCTCTACTTACTGATTCAGGGCCATATTTATATATTCAAGTGAGTACTCAGAAGTGAATTGGAAAGTAATTTTTTTCCTAGTAGGAGTTATCCAGAGATGGGAAAGGTACAGAGGTTGTAGGATGTACTCTGAACAAAGTTTAAAGGAATGATGGGAGAAGAATATAGAATACATTTCTAGGATGAGTTTTACTGTTTTTTATATTTTGGATTTGGTATTATAAGAAAGCAAAATTGCAAGCAATCCAAATAAATAATGAATAAATAAAATGTTCCACGTTTATATGATTGTAATAATATACCATAATGAAAATGAATGAAACATAAATATAGACATAAACATCATTCATATTGAGAAGAAAAAGCTATTAGCAGAAGAATATTTAATACGTTACAATTTATAAAATATTTAAGACTGTGGAAAATTACACAATGTGTCATTTGGGAGTGCATAATATATATAAGGTAAGCCTATAGAGGAAATAAGTGAAATTTCAGGATAATGATGCTGAAAACAGCCTCTGTGCACCTGTGCCACCGAATCAAATCTTAGAGACAGAGTTTTGGATGAAGCAGAAAAGAATAGCTATATTGGTTTGCCAACAAAGAGGGACACAGAAGGCTCCTGAAAAACTATGTCCCAACCAGGAGGATGTGATGAGTAGTTGATGGTAAAGTGTCTGCCTACACTGTGAGAGACCCGGGTTCGATCCCTGGATCAGGACGATCCCCTGGAGAAGGAAATGGCAACCCACTCCAGAACTCTTGCCTGGAAAATCCCATGGATGGACCAGCGTGGTAGGCTACAGTCCATAGGGTGGCAAAGACTTGGACATGACTGAGGGACTTCACTTTATAGCAACAGATCAGGGGTGGGGTTGTTGATAAGATTAGGTGTTTGCAGGGCCTACACTCCTTTAATATGACCTCAGGTGGTCTCCTGATAAGATTCTCTGGTTCTTGAGGCTAACAAACGGCATAATGATCTCCCTGGAATGAGGATCGCTTCATCTTCCATTTATTGGGGGTTTAGTTCTATAAAGAATTTTGCTGGTGGTCCAGTGGTCAAGACCCTTTGCTTTCAATGAGGTAGGCACAGGTTGGGGAACTAAGATCCCACATGCCAGGGGATGCAGACAAAAAAAAAAAAAAAAAATGGGGCTTCCCTTGTGGCTCATCTGGTAAAGAATCTGTCTGCAATGGCGGAGACCTGGGTTTTATCCCTGGGTCAGGAAGATACCCTGGAGAAGGGAAAGGCTACCCACATCAAGATTATTGGGCTTACCTTGTGACTTGGCTCGTAAAGAATCCACCTGCAATGAAGGAGACCTGGGTTCAATCCCTGGGTTGTGAAGATCCCCTGGAGAAAAAACTGGCAACCCACTGCAGCCTTCTTGCCTGGAAAATCCCATGGACCGAGGACCTTGTGGACTACAGTTCATAGGATTGCAGAGTCAGATGTGACTGAGCAGGCAGGCAGGTGTCTGAACTTACAGTTCTATTACGAAATTGAAAATCATTCAGATTAGTGGTTTTACAAGTTGTTTGCTTGCAAATCCCTTGAAAAATTTCTATTCATTCATATAGTTCTAAAAGAGCTAAAAAGGTAATGTTATGTGGAGGCTTTGAGGCAGAACCAAGACCCTGCCTCAAGGCTACGCTATTGTTTCTTGGCTGCTCCTCCCTTCTCCCTGCACCTCATCCCTTCTCTGAACCTGCCTTTTGGAACTCAGAGAAGATCACAGAAGTTTAACAGAAAGGTTCCTGAACCCAGGAGACCCCATGGGGTACTGTTCCCTTTCAATAATGGCTGCATGAGAGACACAAAGAAGAAAAACAGGGTTTTTAAGAGTTTGGGTAATGTCAAAGTCTTAAAATGAATGATGTGTAATGTACAGTAATGTACACATTAGTGTTAATAATTTTTTAACTTTATGAAAATACCTATTCTATAATACATAAATAATTATTCCATTAAAATAAGAAAAAAAAATAGCAAGAAGCAGTATGGAGAATTTGGCTGTGCAATGGCATGGTTTCAGTAAGGTCCAACAAATTTGTTTTTTTTTTTTTTTTTAACAAATTTGTTTTTAAAAATAGGATAGACAGAGAAGAATCCTACTAGTTCTTGACTGCAGTTGTGATTCATTTGTGGAATACTATATTTCTTACTTAAACACATTCAATGTTTTCAACTTAGAGCGTATTTCAAAGGAAAGGTTTTCTTCTATTTATTTGGAAAACTGGTTGAATTAAAGAGAATTTCATTTTTGAAAACATAACATTTCACAATTGAGAAAATATTAAATATTAAAACAGGCTTCAATCAATCTAGGTTATAGATTACATTGGCATTTTGACTCTCATTATATCCTTTGTGCTGTGCTTAGTCACTCAGTTGTTTATAGCTCTTGGAGACCCCATAGACTGTAGCCCACCAGGCTCCTCTATCCATGGGAATTCTCCAGGCAAGAATACTGGAGTGGGTTGCCATGCTGTCCTCCAGGGGATCTCCCCAACCCAGGGATTGAACCCAAGTCTCCCACATTGCAGGCAGATTCTTTACTAGCTGAGCTACCGGGAAAGTCCTATATCCTATAGTGTTGCTATTTTCTTATTTGATTACTTTGTATAACTATTCCCAGGAGGATGTGGAAAAGAAGGCAAGGAAAGTAAAACCTAGAATTTATTTTTTTAATTCAGATGTTAAGTTAATAATGGATCTAGCATTAGAGCTTAATTCCAAACCAGAAAGTGATTTAGACTATTTTCTTATCTGGAAAGAGAAAAAGAAAACTTTATTTCTGGACAACTGCCAGGCTTTTATTTGTAACTACATAAACATAAACACTTGTGATGATGTCTTTGCTACTACGGTTTTGAAAATAATTCCCACAGATGTTGATTCTTGCTTTTACAGACATTTAAACCAAACTATGTCTTCCTTATTTGCATATGCTGTCAACAAGCTGCACTGTGGTGTAATTCCTGCCAGAGCTTTCCCTCCTGTCAATGAACAGTCAGGATGGGGTTTCATTTCAACTGACTGTGTAAGCCAAGAGCTTAACTAATTACACTACAGTTTAAAATAAATCTTTAGTGCACTATCTTAAAGAATTAGTATAGTATGAAAAAAAAATCACTTTGAGAAAGATGGCTTCATTGCATTCTGTAAGTCCCTGAAATCTGATCTGCACTAAAGTGGCCAACAAACCATTAGACAGCAAGCAGGAATGACATTCAAAGCAAGCATTTCCACAGCCTCATCAAAAATGTGCTGAGATGATAACAGTGAATATGTATTCGAACTTTAATTTAGTCTCCTAAGTGACCTTGATCATTTGATTGGGCTGTATCTAAGATAGTGTTTTCAAATGCATTTATAAATGCCTAAAGCATGAGATGGGTAAAAAATATCCTTCAAACAGCTACCCTGAAGATTTCTCGGATTAGGAAAGAAAATGCAAAAAACCAGTTTGGCTCATTAATAATTCAACATCTTTCTGATTTTAAAAATGCCCTCCAGTCAAAATCTTAACTTTCTTTCTTTATTATTTTTCCCCAGAAAATTCTTATCAGCGAGAGCTCTAAGGCATTAGTAAAATGTTTTTGGACGGTTTTTTATTTGTGTTAAAGTTGTGCCTTTCCATTATGCCCTCCTGACTTGTCTGGAAAATCCAGATTGCTTGGCACCTGCGTATCGTATGTCCTTCTGTTTGGGGTGTTTTTCTCACTTGCTTCCACGTTGCTGTTTTTCTGATATACATTAAGCGGCTCTGATAAAAACCAATATGCATATAACTTGTAGAGAAACTGTGTAGTTTCAAAATAAATTTGTTCTATACTAAAACTGTCATGTAAAACATTTAAAATAAAATTTATTTCCTTAAATTGTAAGATAATTGGATGGCATCACTGACTCAGTGGACAATGAGTTTCAGCAAACTCTGGGAGATATTGAAGGACAGGGAAGCCTGGTGTGCTGCAGTTCATGGCGTCACAAAGAATCAGACACAACTTAGCAACTGAGCAACAACAAATTTAAGAATAGCCCCTATATTAAAACCATCTCACAATACCACAGATTTTGTTATATTAAAAATCATGAGTATATATCTTTCATTTATACTCTCTCTGAACGAGTTATCCTTGTTTTAATACACATATAATTATTTTCATATAATATAATATATTCAAATATTTGAATAGCCAGGTGTTTGTGTAGATTGCCACACTCCCTTACAAACAATAGGGGGAAAGTTCTTTTATTCAGCAATTATTTTTTGAGCACTTACTATGTGCTTGTAATGGTGCTATGCATTAAATATTTTTTAATGACTAGAAAACAGTCTGCCTATCCAGTGGTATTTCATGGACAAATAAGCAACAATGATAAGAGTAAGTGTTATTAAATAGACAAATATAGGGTGCTATGTGACCACAGATGGAAATTTAACTCAGTCTTGAGGAGTGAGTACAGACTTCCCAGAAGATGAAATGCCCATACTGAGTTCTATAAAAATAATTGGAATCTGAATCAGAAATATTATGTAGATTTAAGCTTGTGGGCAGGATGAGTTTATTATGAGCATAGACTTCAGAAAAGAAAGAATATATATGTTTAGGAATGCTGAAGTGATATATTATTTTGTGTATGAGGAACTTTCTAGCATTCCATACTATATCATTTATTTTTGTCTAAATATACAAGCCTAAAATGACATACAGTGCTTTGCCAAATTCAGTAATTAAATAAGAATATAGTACATAGTAAGGAGGAGAAGTTAAGGAGGTGACTTTTAACCTGAAGCTCTCACAAGCAGCTGTAAAATACTTTAAATCACACACAGAGAAATTCATCTAAAACCTGTTGGTAGTTCTCTTCACTTTTGTCTTATGTTGTGATAACTTGCTTAACTGTACCTTCCCTCCCAGATCACAAGCCTTCTGAGGGTACAATCTGTGTCTAGTTATGTTTTGCTGGTTTGCCCTTCCAGTCCAGAGTAGTATATAGAGCATAGGGATACATTTGATTAAGCAAGTGATTGCCTATGGGCAAGTGTTTTTGACATGTATATAAATTAGATATTTTATAGAAAGAAAAGCTATTATGAAATAATACATTTTCTGATGAAGCTGCCATTATTGCTTTAATTTCAAAGTTTTGGTAATATGTATTTAATGCAGGAGACACAAGAAACATGGGTTCTATTTCTGAGTCAGGAAGATCCTCTAAAGTAGGACGTGGCAATCCACTTCAGTATTCTTACCTGGACAATTCTCTGGACAGAGGAGCCTGATGGGCTACAGTCTGTGGAGTCTCAAAGAATCGGACACGACTGAGTAAACAAAAAAAAAAGCTAGTCTTTCCTTTTTTTTTTTTTTTTCATTTTTCTATTTCTTAATACCAAATTCTATCCAATTCCAAAAGAGAAAGCATACATCAACAGCATGTCAGTGATAACCTTTTCTAATTCGCAGTTTCCCTCCACATTGGATATTATAATCTCTTTTACAGCTACTTATTTCAGTTCAGTCCTCAGACAAGTCCAGGCTCCCGGTAATGGCAGATTCCAATTCGTTTTCCTGAGCCAGCTGGACTTCTATCTCTGTTTATTTTAAGGCATAGAGCTTATATTTGAGAGAAGTAATCTAAATCTTTTGAAATGCTCTCTTTATCTGTCAGCACTCAGGTATACACACAAATGAAAAAGCACAAATAATCACATATATCACAAAGTAATACATAAACTGACAATTCTGTAAAAATTGGTATTTAAACAACCTTCAAAGGTGTATCCTGATGATTCCATAATATTTCTAGATCAGTGTACACTATTGGACTATCTGAAGAGGTGCTTTTTTTCTTGCAAATACTTGATATGCAAAATGAAAGCTACATTTTCTTTAGATGGAGGGTATTTGGCCCTTTTAAAGAAATGTTAAGATGTTTTGAAGTATTTTAATATTAGAATTTTCAAATCTAAAAGCTTTCAGAAAAAAACAAATAAAAAGAACTTCTGACTCTAGAAACATTTTTAGAAAATACTGTGTGCACACAGCTGTAGCTAGGGAATTTTCTGCCTATTACATGTACTGTACAAAAATATAGCAGAAAAATATGGAACAGTTCTTGAAACCATAAACATAGATTAATTACATTAGGGAAAATTACACTTCCAAAGTTAAGTATTGTCATAGTTTGTTTTGTTTTCTTTTCTTCCTTTAGAACTTGCTTATTTCTGTTCTAAATATTATGTTCTTTCTTTCAGATCAATTTCCAAAAGTTTTCTTTTCAATCTCATGTAAGATTAACTCAGTGCATACCCACTATATCCAACATGTTAGTTGCTCAGTTGTGTCCGACTCTTTGCCATCCTAAGGATTGTAGCACGCCTGGCTCCCCTATCCATAGCATTCTCCAGGCAAGGATACTGGAGTGGGTTGTCATTTCCTTCTTCAGAGGATCTTCCCAACCCAGGGACTGAACATAGGTCTCCTACATTGCAAGTGGATTTTTTACCACTGAGCCACCAGGGAAGAACTAGTGCATAGTGAAGGTATTATCTAAATAAAATTCGAGTATGACACCCTCCCCTCCAAAAGTTTCTAGATATGTACAGAAGTGGATGTTTTTAAAGTTAGAATATCTTAAGTGCTTTTATTTCATATTACTTGATAAAACAAAGAACTACAATTTTAAGTTGCCTAGAGTTTTCTACATTTTACAATCCATATAAAAGCAAATATTTTCTTGTAATAGTTTATGTATTCTTTCAGCAAATATTTTCTTATAATAGTTTATTCATTCCTTCAGCAAATATTTTCTAGCACCTACTATGTGCCAGAACACATTTGGGCACTTGAGATACACCAGTGAGCAAAATAGAAAACATTACCACCCACATGGATCTAAACATCTAGGAACTACAAAAATAAATACAAATGAGTAAATAAATTATGCAGTGTGTTAGAAAATCCCATAGGAAAAAACTAAAGCAGAGAAAGAACATAGATTAGGGAAGGAAGTAGAATTTTAAATACGGTATTCAAAGAAGGAGCAACTGAGAAGGCTACTTTTGAAAATAACTTTGAAGGAAGTGATAGAATGAGTCTCAAAGAAATAACGGAGAAGGCAATGGCACCCCACTCCAGTCCTCTTGCCTGGAAAATCCCATGGATGGAGGAGCCTGGTGGGCTGCAGTCCATGGAGTCGCTGGGAGTCCGACACGACTGAGCGATTTCGCTTTCACTTTTCACTTTCATGCATTGGAGAAGGAAATGGCAACCCACTCCAGTGTTCTTGCCTGGAGAATCCCAGGGACGGGGAAGCCTGGTGGGCTGCCTTCTACGGGGTCCTACAGAGTCGGACACGACTGAAGCGACTCAGCAGCAGCAGCAGCAGCAAAGAAATAACAGAAATAGAAGAAGAAGAGTTGTGAAGAAACAGAATAAAGGTCAGTGTGGCTAAAATAGAGGGGACTTGGTAGGTTTCCTGGAAAATAGAATACAGTAAGACAAGGGCAAAAGGAAGGAGGCCAGATAGGAGGCTATCAAAATTATCCAAGTGAGAAATTATGTTGGTTTAAGTCAGAGAGAAAGCAGGAACAGTGGGGAGAAATAATATAGCCAGCATATTTATTGACATTAAAAACAGAGTATGAAAGAATGAGAAGCATCAAAGATCAGTCTAAGATTTTGTCCCAAATAACTGGGAAGATGGAACTGCCTAAATTAAATTAGGGAGTGTTAGAAAAGGAGCAGATTTGAGGGAAAAAATCAGATCTTCAATTAACATGTATTCACATATATATTTAGGTATGCAGATGAATGGATCAATTAGAAGATAAGGAGGAAGAAGATCAAGTCTTCAAATTAAAATGTGAGCATTTTCAGCACGGGTGAGATGGGAGTCTCCAAGGAAGTAGAATGGATGGGGAAGAGATGTCCAGGGACTGAACTCAGCAGCCCATCCATGTTGGGAGACAGGGAAACTTATTTTCATTAGTAGAGGTTTTGTTGTGAAGGAATGGGGTGGAGAATACTGGAAAATATAAGTTAAAGGTTTTTTGTTGTTGTTGTTCTTGTTGTTTGTTTGTTTGTTTGTATTTTTTTATAAAACTGTTGAGTGGGAGTAAATATTGTCTTATGTTCTGATGAAAATGATCCAGTAAAGAGGGAATAATGATTCAGGAGAATAAGGTGAAAATCGCTAACTAGATTGACTTTGAATAAACAGGAATGGATCTGGTGCACAAGGGGAGAGCCTCGCCTTTAATAACTACAAGGACATTTCGTCTCTGCTGACAGAGGTGAATGTAGGAGGATACAAATGCTGGTAGGTGGGTTGATACAGTGAATGCACTTACAGAGATTTTCTTCTGATTGCTTATACTTTTTTAGGTAAAATTCATATAACATAAAAGTAACCATTTTAAAAAGAACAATCCAGTGGCATTTAGCGCATTCGTAGTTTTGCACAATTACCACCCCAAACATTTCATTACTCCAAAAGGAAATTGGAACTTCATTAAAGTTGCTTCCCACTTCCTTCAGCCCTTTGACATGAGCAATTTGTTCTGTTCCTATGGTTATGTCTATTCTGTGTACTTCATATAAATGGATTTGCACAATATGAAACTGTTGACTTCTATCTTCTTTCACTTAGCATAATGTTTTTCAGGGTCTTCTATGTTGTTGCATAGATCAGTATTTCATTTTTTTATTGATGAATAATATTGGGTTGTATATATGTGCTTCAGCTTGTTTATCTATTAATCCATTTGTAGATATTTTCAATGTGTCTGTGTTTGATCTGTTTTTAATAGTGATGCTGTGAACATGGATATGTTTCAGGAAGGAGGACCTCTTCCAGGGCCCGAAACTGGGCTCTTGTCTAACACTTGGAAATGAATTCTCCAAGGAGACACAAGTGCTGACAAAGCAAGAGATTTTACTGGGAAAGGGCAGTGGGGTAAGGGAACCCAGGAGAACAGCTCTGCCACATGGCTCACAGTCTCCAGTTTTATGGTAATGGAATTAGTTCCTGGGTTGTCTTTAGCCAATCATTCTGATTCAGAGTCCTTCCTGGTGGTGCATGCCTTGTTCAGCCAAGATGGATGCCAGCGAGAAGGATTCTGGGAGTTGGTCAGACATGTGGTGTCTCCTTTTGACCTTTCCTGAACTCTTCTGATTGGTGGTGGCTTATTAGTTCCATTTGGCTTACCAGGACCTCCTGTCATAAAACAGCTCATGCAAATGGTTACTATGGTGCCTGGCCAGGGTGGGTGGTTTCAGTCAGTGTGCTTCCCCTAACAACTCCCCCCTGAGAAACTTCATACTCAAGATACTTCTTGGAAATTGGGGCAGAGGTCTCTTTCTTCTCTAACTTCTTACTGCTGTGCATGGGCATAGGCCTGCCTAGCAAAACAGAAGTCTCTCTCTACTGGATCTAAGTCAAGGTATCTTTGGCCTGAAGCCAGAATTCACCTTTATAATAGTAGCAATTTAGTTTGAAGCTGTTGGCCCCTCTCAGAGATGAAATAGACAGGGGCCAAACAGGAGACCTAACAGGCTGCTCATCACTGGCCCCCAGAAGCAGAAGGCAACATTTAGGAGGAGGGCTGCCAGGTTTGTGACTTTTTCTTTATTGGTTGGTGGTGAGGCAACAGAGCTGTGCTCCAGGAATCTTGTGTTCAGTCTGAAGTTATCATCCTCCACCTGGGTGGGGGCCCCAGTTCTGTCAGATCAGATAAAATCAATAACTCAGTTGCGTCCGACTCTTTGCGACCCCATGAATCGCAGCACGCCAGGCCTCCCTGTCCATCACCAACTCCCCGAGTTCACTCAGACTCACGTCCATCGACTCAGTGATGCCATCCAGCCATCTCATCCTCTGTCGTCCCCTTCTCCTCTTGCCCCCAATCCCTCCCAGCATCAGAATTTTTTCCAATGAGTCAACTCTTCGCATGAGGTGGCCAAAGTACTGGAGTTTCAGCTTCAGCATCATTCCTTCCAAAGAAATCCCAGGGATGATCTCCTTCAGAATGGACTGGTTGGATCTCCTTGCAGTCCAAGGGACTCTCAAGAGTCTTCTCCAACACCGCAGTTCAAAAGCATCAATTCTTCAGCGCTCAGCCTTCTTCACAGTCCAACTCTCACATCCATACATGACCACAGGAAAAACCATAGCCTTGACTAGACGAACCTTTGTTGGCAAAGTAACGTCTCTGCTTTTGAATATGCTATCTAGGTTGGTCATAACTTTCCTTCCAAGGAGTAAGCGTCTTTTAATTTCATGGCTGCAGTCACCATCTGCAGTGATTTTGGAGCCCAGAAAAATAAAGTCTGACACTGTTTCCCCACCTATTTCCCATAAAGTGATGGGACCAGATGCCATGATCTTTGTTTTCTGAATGTTGAGCTTTAAGCCAACTTTTTCACTCTCCACTTTCACCTTCATCAAGAGGCTTTTGAGTTCCTCTTCACTTTCTGCCATAAGGGTGGTGTCATCTGCATATCTGAGGTTATTGATATTTCTCCCGGCAATCTTGATTCCAGCTTGTGTTTCTTCTAGTCCAGTGTTTCTCATGATGTACTCTGCATATAAGTTAAATAAAAAGGGTGACAATATACAGCCTTGACGTACTCCTTTTCCTATTTGGAACCAGTCTGTTGTTCCATGTCCAGTTCTAACTGTTGCTTCCTGACCTGCATACAAATTTCTCAAGAGGCAGGTCAGGTGGTCTGGTATTCCCATCTCTTTCAGAATTTTCCACAGTTTATTGTGATCCACACAGTCAAAGGCTTTGGCATAGTCAATAAAGCAGAAATAGATATTTTTCTGGAACTCTCTTGCCTTTTCCATGATCCAGTGGATGTTGGCAATTTGATCTCTGGTTCCTCTGCCTTTTCTAAAACCAGCTTGAACTCAAAGACATTCTTAACACATATTTTTTTTTAGTAGGAACCAGGACCCTGTCTCAAGGCTGTACCACCATTTGATTGTTTCTCCTCTGTTTCTGTATCCCCTCCCTTCCCTGATTAGCAATTGTTTGAATCCACCCTTTGGAACTCAGGGAAGGCCAAGGAGGCTGAATGAAGCCTATATCCTACAGACAAGAAAAGGAGAACACAGAACAGAACAGATCTGTACTCCAGAGCCCCATAAAGTCCTGCTCAGTTTTAATTTAGGGAACCTGGCAACTATGACTGTGATAACTTCTTGTCAAAATGGGGCATAGGACTGCCTCAGCTTGGAGAATAGACACTGAATTGGAAGTATTCCTGAGTTCCAAGTCCTAGATCTGAGTCTTGTATGATTAAAATCTCAATCCCTTGGTCTGCCATTTTGGTATAACAGACCCAATTAGAAGTAGTTGGAGGAGTGATAACTGGAATTTTAATAAACAAAATAAATCTCATGTCTTTTTAGAAGAATAGGCCCAAAACCCAGTCTGGACCTGGCACTTTGGGGAGACTTGCAGCCAGGTAGCCAGTTGCCTAGTTTTATAAAAAAGTAAGGTTGCATTTACTAGCTACCAGCAGACATTGTTTTGAGAATGGTGGCATCCAAGCCTGACACGACTCAGAAAACTCAAGTGTTTAGCAATACAAGGTCTAGTCTGAAATTACACTCATAGAATCATCTAGTTATTTCCTTGGATGTTTGAACCATAGCTACTTTATTTTGATTTTTAATTGTAAAATTCTCCTTAATAGCAAAAGCAGATGTCACCATTAAAAATGTCAGTTTTTCCTTAGGTATGAGAAAATGTAAGAATTGGGACTCATAAAATCTTCCCCTGAAAAGATCTAACTACCTGAAGGCTTGTTCTGCCAGCTTTTTTTTTCTAGAGCACAGAGTGCCACATTCCTGATTTCCATCCTGAACTCCTTTCAGGTGTGTTGAAGATCAGCAGCTGCACTGGCCATGATTTAATCTTTGTAGATGTAGATGGCAAATGTCAGTCTTCAGTTGGCATAGCCCCTTTTGCTCATAAACCTGACCCTGATTTTGAGGGGGTCATTTCATGACCACTTCATCCATGATGCTGAGAATGTCCATTCTCAGGTTTGGGAAAGACTTTTTTGACAGGCCACTCAATGTGCTGTAACTGGACTGGGCTACAAAACAGTATCCAAAATTCTCTGGACCACCTGTCTTACAAGCCTCTTGATCCAGGAAAACATTCTCTCCTTTTGGCTCCTCCCAATCTGGCGTTACCATAGATCTCATATGGAACTATATACTATTTTATCAGAAGCCTCAGTCTCACATTTGGGAGTGTAAGAAACAGCAATTTTGTAAAACAGGTGAAATACAAATAACATAGCCAGAAGTATTAGTAAAGTCACAAATAAGACTTAAGAGCTTCCATTAGATGTAGCCCAGAATATTCCAGGTCATCTGACTTAGTCTATTCTGTACAAATTTTTATCGTCCAGGGAAATTATATATTGGCACTGTCTATAAGGCACATAGCCCAGTTTTCTAGTGTTACTAGACTGATTATCCTTCAGTTCAGTTCAGTTCAGTTGCTCAGTCATGTCCAACCCTTTGCGACCCCATGAATTGAAGCATGCCAGGCCTCCCTGTCCATCAACAACTCCCAGAATTCACCCAGACTCACATCCATCGAGTCAGTGATGCCATCCAGCCATCTCATCCTCTGTCGTCCCCTTCTCCTCTTGCCCCCAATCCCTCCCAGCATCAGAGTCTTTTCCAATGAGTCAACTCTTCGCATAAGGTGGCCAAAGTACTGGAGTTTCAGCTTTAGCATCATTCCTTCCAAAGAAATCCCAGGGCTGATCTCCTTCAGAATGGACTGGTTGGATCTCCTTGCAGTCCAAGGGACTCTCAAGAGTCTTCTCCAACACCACAGTTCAAAAGCATCAATTCTTCGGCGCTCAATCTTCTTCACAGTCCAACTCTCACATCCATACATGACCACAGGAAAAACCATAGCCTTGACTAGACGAACCTTTGTTGGCAAAGTAATGTCTCTGCTTTTACCTAGATGTCCATCAGCAGATGAATGGATAAGAAAGCTGTGGTACATATACACAATGGAGTATTACTCAGCCATTAAAAAGAATACATTTGAATCAGTTCTAATGAGGTGGATGAAACTGGAGCCTATTATACAGAGTGAAGTAAGCCAGAAGGAAAAATACCAATACAGTATACTAACGCATATACATGCAATTTAGAAAGAGGGTAACAATAACCCTGTGTACGAGACAGCAAAAGAGACACTGATGTATAGAACAGTCTTATGGACTCTGTGGGAGAGGGAAAGGGTGGGAAGATTTGGGAGAATGGCATTGAAACATGTAAAATATCATGTATGAAACGAGATGCCACTCCAGGTTTGATGCACGATACTGGATGCTTGGGGCTAGTGCACTGGGACGACCCAGAGGGATGGTGTGGGGAGGGAGGAGGGAGGAGGGTTCAGGATGGGGAACACATGTATACCTGTGGCGGATTCATTTTGATATTTGGCAAAACTAATACAATTATGTAAAGTTTAAAAATAAAATAAAATTTAAAAAAATAAATAAAAAGGGAGAATGTGGAAAGGAAAATATAAATAAAGTAGATAAGCAACAAGGGATATATTGTATAACATGGGGAATTAGAGCCATTATCTTTTAATAACTTTTAGTGGAATATAATCTGTAAACATATTTAATCATTATATTTTATACATGAAACTAATATAATAATATAAATCAACCAAATTTCAATTTAAAAAGTAAATCTGAATGACACTTGATTGGAATCACACTAAAAAAAAAAAAAAAAGTAATGTCTCTGCTTTTGAATATGCTATCTGGGTTGGTCATAACTTTCCTTCCAAGGAGTAAGCGGCTTTTAATTTCATGGCTGCAGTCACCATCTGCAGTGATTTTGGAGCCCAGAAAAATAAAGTCTGACACTGTTTCCACTGTTTCCCCATCTATTTCCCATGAAGTGATGGGACCAGATGCCATGATCTTCGTTTTCTGAATGTTGAACTTTAAGCCAACTTTTTCACTCTCCACTTTCACTTTCCTCAAGAGGCTTTTGAGTTCCTCTTCACTTTCTGCCATAAGGGTGGTGTCATCTGCATATCTGAGGTTATTGATATTTCTCCCGGCAATCTTGATTCCAGCTTGTGTTTCTTCAAGCATAATTGCTGGTTCATTCAGTCCTTTTATTAACTTCTGTGAAATCATCAGGTTTTCCATAAGAATACCAGGACATATCAGAATGTTAAGAACTCCATATAATTTCTAGAATATCTATATTAGTAATATTTACCATATATTATAACATGAGAAGATTTATTACTCCTTGGATAATATTTTTCATGTAATTTAACCAAGCAAATAAGCACAATTAGTTTAATATCTCTCTTTGGGATGTTTCAGGGGCCCTCTGAAGGACCCCAAAGTTAGCTAGAGGACAAAGGATCTTCAACAGAATTCTATTTAGGAAGTTTTGTCAAAAAAGCACAACTAAAAGGGTTTAGAACATTTGATCAGATTTAGTCAATGTTGATGGGTGTATCATTTAGTTTGTTGATGTGTCACATGAGCATATATACTGAGGCTCAAGGTCTAGTGAAATTCAACTCTGCCATCTTGGACCTGAAAGTGAAAGTGAAGGTGAAAGTCACCGCTCAGTCGTATCCGACTCT
The DNA here is from genome assembly GCF_029378745.1 of Bos indicus. Classification (NCBI taxonomy): domain Eukaryota; kingdom Metazoa; phylum Chordata; class Mammalia; order Artiodactyla; family Bovidae; genus Bos; species Bos indicus. The sequence continues at coordinate 41,235,536 of NC_091762.1, read as the reverse complement.
TTGCGACCCCATGGACTATATAGTCTATGGAATTCTCCAGGCCAGAATACTGGAGTGGGTAGCCTTTACCTTCTTCAGGGGATCTTCCCAACCCAGGGATTGAACCCAGCTCTCCCTCATTGCAGGTGGATTCTTTGGACCTAGTTGGCTTTAATCAGTTTTTCTATGGCTGTGTCATTCCTAAAAAAGTCCATTTCTCTAACTAATTGTAATCCAATTTTAGAAAATCCTAATCATGCATAGCTCTTTTTAGTATTTTTTCATACCCTTTTACTGAAAACACACTTTCTACTTTCCTTTAGCAATGAAAAACTTTTACATTAGCATTTTATAGATTTGTGAGCATAAATACCAGTAATAATTTCTAAAACCTTTGCTTTCTTAGACCATTTTAGGATGGCACCAAACATTGTTTATTTATAGTCCCAAATCTCTTTACTTTCTCTGTAAAAGGAAATTAGTATTTAGTAGTAAGTGTTTCAAAATCTTATTTAAATGGAGATTACCTAAATGGAAATTAAAGTGGCCAAAGTTTTGCAGTTTCAGCTTCAGCATCAGTCCTTCCAGTGATTATTCAGGACTGATCTCCTTTAGGATGGACTGGTTGGATCTCCTTGCTGTCCAAGAGACTCTCAGGAGTCTTCTCCAACAGAACAGTTCAAAAGCATCAATTCTTAGGTGCTCAGCTTTCTTTATAGTCCAACTCTCACATCCATACATGACTACTGGAAAAACCATAGCCTTGACTAGATGGACCTTTGTTGGCAATGTAATGTCTCTGCTTTTTAATATGCTGTCTAGGTTGGTCATAACTTTTCTTCAAAGGAGCAAGCATCTTTTAATTTCATGGTTACAGTCACCATATGCAGTGATTTTGGAGCCTAAAAACATAAACTCTGCCACTGTTTCCACTCTTTCCCCATCTATTTGCCATGAAGTGATGGGACCAGATGCCATGATCTTAGTTTTTTGAATGTTGAGTTTAAGCCAACTTTTTCACTCTCCTCTTTCACTTAAATCAAGAGGCTCTTTAATTTCTATTCATTTTCTGCCATAAGGGTGGTGTTATTTGCATATCTGAGGTTATTGATATTTCTCCCAACAATCTTGATTCCAGCTTGGGTTTCATCCAGTCCAACATTTCTCATGATGTACTCTGCATATAAGTTAAATAAGCAGGGTGACAATATACAGGCTTGACATACTCCTTTCCCGATTTGGAACCAGTCTGTTGTTCCATGTCCAGATCTAACTGTTGCTTCTTGACCTGCATACAGATTTCTGAGGAGGCAGGTCAAGTGGTCTGGTATTCCCATTTCTTGAAGAATTTTCCACAGTTTGTTGTGATCCACACAGTCAAAGTCTTTGGCGTAGTCAATAAGGCAGAAATTGATGTTTTTCTGGAACTCTCTTGCTGTTTTGGTGATCCAAAGGATATTAGCATTTTGATCTCTGTTTCCTTCACCTTTTCTAAATCCAGCTTGAGCATCTCAGAAGTTCACGGTTCATGTACTGTTGAAGTCTGGCATGGAGAATTGTAAACATTACTTTGCTAGTGAGATGAAATGTGAGATGAGATGAAATGTGAGATGGGATGAGATATGTCAGATGAGTGCAATTGTATGGTAGTTTGAACATTTTTTGGCATTGCCTTTCTGTAGGGTTGGAATGAAAACTGGCCTTTTCCAGTCCTGTGGCCACTGCTGAGTTTTCCAAATTTGCTGGCATATCGAGTGCTTTCATGGCATCATCTTTCAGGATTTGAAATAGTTCACTTGGAATTCTGTCACCTCCACTAGCTTTGTTCGTAGTGATACTTCCTAAAGCCCAGTTGACTTTGCATTCCAGGATATCTGGCTCTAAGTGAGTGATCACACCATCGTGATTATCTGGGTCATGAAGATCTTTTTTATATAGTTCTTCTGTGTATGTGTCCCACCTATTCTTAGTATCTTCTGCTTCTGTTAGGTCCATACCATTTCTGTCCTTTATTGTGCCCATCTTTGCATGAAGAGTTAGCTTGGTATCTCTTAATTTCCTTGAAGAGATCTCTAGTCTTTCCCATTCTATTGTTTTCCTCTTTCTTTCTTTTTTTTTTTTTTTTGTATTGATAACTGAGGAAGACTTTCTTATCTTTCATTGCTATTCTTTGGAACTCTGCCCTAAAATGGGTATGTATTTCCTCTTCTCCTTTGCCTTTCAATTCTTTTCTTTTCATAACTGATTGTAAGGTCTCTTCAGACAACCATTTCGTCTTTTTGCATTTCTTTTTCTTGGGGATGGTCTTGATCATTGCCTCCTATACAAGGTCACAAACCTCTGTCCATAGTTCTTCAGGCACTCTATCAGATCTAATCTCTTGATTCTATTTGTCACTTCCACTGTATAGTCATAAGGGATTTGACTTACGTCAAACCTGAATCGTCTAGTGGTTTCCCCTACTTTCTTCAATTTAAGTGAATTTGGCAGTAAGGAGTTCATAATTTGAGCCACAGTTAGCTCCCGGTCTTGTTTTTGCTGACTGTATAGAGCTTCTCCATCTTTGGCTGCAAAGAATATAATCAGTCTGATTTTGGTATTGACTATCTGGTGATGTCCATGTGTAGAGTCTTCTCTTGTGTGGTTGGAAAAGAGTGTTTTCTATGACCAGTGCATTCTCTTGGCCAAACTCTGTTAGCCTTTGACCTGCTTCATTCTGTACTCCAAGACAAAATATGCCCGTTACTCCAGGTATTTCTTGACTTCCTACTTTTGCATTCCAGTCCCCTATAATGAAGAGGACATCTTTGGGGGGATGTTAGTTCTAGAAGGTCCTGAACGTCTTCATAGAACCATTCAACTTCAGCTTCTTCAGCACCATTGTTCTGGACATAGACTTGGATTACTGAGATATTGAATGGTTTGCCTTGGAAATGAACAGAGATCATTCTATTGTCTTTGAGATTGCATCCAAGTACTGCATTTCAAAGCTCTATACAGTCAGCAAAAACAAGACTGGGAGCTCACTGTGGCTCAGATCACGAATTCCTCATTGCCAAATTCAGGCTTAAATTGAAGAAGGAAACAGTGTCAGATTTTATTTTTGGGGGTTCCAAAATCACTGCACATGGTGACTGCAGCCGTGAAATTAAAAGATGCTTACTCCTTGGAAGGCAAGTTATGACCAACCTAGATAGCATATTGAAAAGTAGAGACATTACTTTGCCAACAAAAGTCTGTCTAGTCAAGGCTATGGTTTTTCCTGTGGTCATGTATGGATGTGAAAGTTGGACTGTGAAGAAAGCTGAGCACCAAAGAATTGATGCTTTTGAACTGTGGTGTTGGAGAAGACTCTTGAGAGTCCCTTAGACTGCAAGGCGATCCAACCAGTCCATTCTAAAGGAGATCATCCCTGGGTGTTCTTTGGAAGGAATGATGATAAAGCTGAAACTCCAGTACTTTGGCCACCTTATGCGAAGAGTTGACTCATTGGAAAAGACTCTGATGCTGGGAGGGATTGGGGTCAGGAGTAGAAGGGGACGACAGAGGATGAGATGGCTGGATGGCATCACTGACTCAATGGACGTGAGTTTGAGTGAATTCCAGGAGTTGGTGATGGACAGGGAGGCCTGATGTGCTTCAGTACATGGGGTCACTAAGAGTCAGACACGACTGAGCAACTGAACTTAACTAAACTGCATTTCAGACTCTTTTGTTGACCATGATGGCTACTCCATTTCTTCTAAGGGATTCTTGCCCACAGTAATAGATATAATGGTCATCTGAGTTAAATTCACCCATTCCAGTTCATTTTAGTTTGCTGATTTTAAAATGTCCATGTTTACTCTTGCCATCTCCTGTTTGACCACTTCCAATTTGCCTTGATTCATGGACCTAACATTCCAGATTCCTTTGCAATATTGTTCTTTACAGCATCGGACTTTACTTTCATCACCAGTCATATCCACAACTGGGTGGATGTTTTTGTTTTTGCTTTGGCTCTGTCTCTTCATTGTTTCTGGAGTTATTTCTCCACTCTTCTCCAGTAGCATATTGGACACCTACTGACCAAAATATTATCAAAAATATTATCCAGAGACAAAGACATACTGAGACATATTCAGAGAGACACAACACAAGATCTAGCTTTATTTTCTAAGCTTAGTCATGAATTAGATACTACAATATAAAACTTACTAATTTATAAATAACATTTGGAATTAATAAAAATTTTAGTGGCTTTTTCCCATTTTTCCTCAATCTCAAGTGTTAGATATGGTCCAGATTAGTGCTCCTGAGAGCCCTGGTCTCACATCACAGGAAAAGAAAATCAAGTTCTAACAAAACAGTGACAAGTCTAAACCAAACAGTGGCCAGATAAAGCAGATTGCTTACCACAAATTACAACACAGAACCCAGAGTATAAAATACATACACAGACCTGGCAGTCCTTATCAGACATTCCCTTAAATACAAGATTACAGTCTCTCAGAAAACCTATAGAGAGACAGAACTTCAGATGCAAGTACTAACAGAGTAAATGAAAATATCTCAGGTCTTCAAAGATTTCAAAGGGAGCAAAGGTTGAAAGAAGAGGTGGGCGGAGGCAGGAGAGGAGGTCAAAAGGGGTGGCCTTACAGACATTTCATGCCACCTGCAGACACCAAGGTGTTACGGGACTTTACCCTGGGCCTCCAGAGAAGAGAGGACTGGATCTTGGCCCTACCAGAAACCAGACCAGAACAGAACCAGAATTTGAGTTCTCTGCCAAGAGGAGGTGATCTGTCTCCAATTCTCAGTTCAGGCTGAGGCTCTTCGACTCGATTCCTGCATCCAGGACCGGGGAACTAGAAAAAAAAGGGGTAGGATAGGAAGGGTTAAGGAGAGGAAAGAGAGAGGGAAGGGGTGAGAGGTCAATAAAGTCTCTTGTTCCTTACCCAGTTGGAGCATTCTGGCCAGTTGTTTGTGTCAGGAGGAGGCCAGTGACGAAAGAGTCCCAATTACGACCACTGGGTCTGGTGCATCGGTGGGCAAGGTGATCCCTGAGTACTCTGAGTGGTCAGGATGTCAGTTGCAGTGAAGAAGAGTCCCCGCCAGAGTTGCCATTTTTTGCAGGAAGCAGGACACCTTCCAGGACCCAAAACTGGGCTCTTGTCTAACACTTGGAAATGGATTGTCCAAAGAGACACATGTGCTGACAAAGCAAGAGATTTTATTGGGAAAGGGCACCTGGGTGGAGAGCAGCAGGGTAAGGGAACCCAGGAGAACAGCTCTGCCAAGTGGCTCACAGTGTCCAGTTTTATAGTGATGGAATTAGTTTATGGGTTGTCTTTAGCCAATCATTCTGGCTCAGAGTTCTTCCTGGTGGTGCATACCTTGTTCAGCCAAGATGGATGCCAGCGAGAAGGATTCTGGGAGTTGGTTGGACATGTGGTGTCTCCTTTTGACTTTTCCCGAACTCTTCCGGTTGGTGGTGGCTTATTAGCTCCATGTTCCTTATCAGGACTTCCTGTTCTAAAACAGCTCATGCAAATGGTTACTATGGTGCCTGGCCAGGGTGGGTGGTTTCAGTCAGTGTGCTTCCCCTAACAGGTATAAATGCATCTGTTTGAATACTTGTTTTCAATTCTTTTTAGTATATATGGGATAGAAATGCTGGGTCATATGTTTTATATTTAACTTTTATATTTTAAAAGTTAAATTTTGTATTTAACTTTTTAAAGACCCCAAAAATTGTTTTCCACAGGAGCTGAACCACGTTATACTTCTACTAGCATGTGCAGGAGAGTTCTAATTTTTCCACATCCTTGCCAAACATTTATTATTATCTCTTTTTTGAATTATAGCCATACTCATGAGCGTGAAGAAGTGCTTCATTGGGGTTTTGCTTTGCATTTTCCTGATGACTAGTGATATTAATCATCATTTGACATGCCTGTTGGCCATTTGTATATCTTCTGTGGAGAAATGTATATCAAATTCTTTGCCCATATTTTAACTGAGTTGTTTGTCTTTCTGCTTTTGAACCATAGGAGTTCTTTTCATATTATGAATGCTAAATCCGTATTCGGTATATGAATCACAAATAATTTCTCCCATTGTGTGGTTGTCTTTTTACTTTCTGACTAATGGCTTTGATACACAAAAGTTTTTAATCTTGATAAAGGTCAATCCACTTTTTCTTTCTTTTAAAAGAAAAGCTCATGCTTTTGGTGTCCTTTCTAGAATTCCACTGACAAATTCAAGATTATGACAGTTTGTGGCTGTGAACAAGGAGAGGAGGCTTTGTTGTCATCACCTCTACCTTAGCCTTTCTTTCTACTTACACTGAGTCCAAAGATCAGCCAGAGGGGAAGCATAGGGCATTGTTAGAATTTTTTCTGTGCATGTTTCCTGTTCTGAGCATCTGTGTGGCTCTTTAAATTCCTCAGTATATGCTATTCATGGTTACTTTGGAATGCCCTAATTTCCTGAATAACCCCTCTCCCAAGCCTTTCCTCCCAGGCTTTCAGTGTCAGTGTTCTGTTGTATGCTTCTGTCTCAATGCTTTGACCCTAGTTACTGGGTGTGTTTTGTCCCCCTTACATTTTCAAGGAATGTCTATTGCATTTCTGCCATGAATGAGTTCTGACAGGTGAAACAAAGACAAGAGCCTGTATCACTATATTAGGTAGGCCACAGACAGGATAGGACAGATGTTACAAAAAGATCTGTTCCTCTTCCTCCAGAACAAAGACCAGAGTCCCACATTGAGAATATAGGCTACCCTCCTTGAGACCATCACTGATATTGGAAAGGGATGGAGAAAGGGCACATTAAAATGCCACAAAAATTTCAAAGCAGTCTTTTTCTTCATCCAGCACATGGGTTTTTTGTTTGTTTTTTGGTTTGGGTTTTTTTTTTTTCCATTTATGTGAAGGGATGAATGTATGGAGCTGCCAAACCTGCCATTTTCATAAGCACTCATCTGCTTCTATTTCTTTAGTTAGACAAGAGTAATGTCATTGGCTGAAAAAAGAAGTTGCTGAGATGAAGTTTTGGAGGTTTGGGGCCAAGGTATTAAGTATGAAGTGGAATCATGAATAATGATGGAATTAATGTAATGGAAAATAGTGTAATTGTCTAAAATCTTTAAGGCCCTATTAGGTTCACTGTTACATGTTTAGAGTGAAACCAGTTAGTATGATAGCATATTGTTTTTTAAGTACAGATATCATGCATAGTATAGACAGAGAAATAAATATGAACTAGGGTTTGAGTTTTGAAAAAAAGTGAGACAAGGAATTTATTTTTACATACACAGAAGCAGGTAACTATAATAAAAGATTAATCTTGGAATTTAAGTTGGGCAAGGAAAAAAGTGAATATATGAATGAAAATGTTGAGGATCAATCAATTTTATATTCCAGTTGAGTCCCAGTATTTTTGGATTCAGGCAGTCTTAAAAAAGAAAGACAATCATTAAGAGAGAAAAATTGGGGAATATTGGAATATAGTTGGATAGGGTGATATTTGAAACAGAGATTACAAAGCTAAAGGTATCATTCCTTTTTATTTGAGCAGTAGGTCATAGCCTCCAAACTGCTTTTATACATGATATTCCAACTTCATCATATATTACTCTTCCTCCCATCTGTCTACTATGCTTCAACCATATTGGCCAAATCATTGTTTTTGTTTTCTTTCTTGAATATACCTCATTCTTTTCTCTCATAAGGCCTTGACCTTATCTTCTCTTCAACACAGAGCACCCTCTGTTCAGACTGTTAAATGACTAACTCTAAAAAACAATCACAGACAAGCTTTCTCTAATCCAAGTCTTCTCCCCTCATTTCCCCTTGTTACACATGTGTGTGTATATAAATACACATACAAACTTTTTTCATGTCACTCTGTTCTACTTTATTTGAACCACATAATAATCAGTAGCTGGAGGCGTGTAATTTTAACTTAAAATTTTCTGTCTTTTTTCTTAATATACTTCTCTAAACAAAATGTTGGCCCTTGATTAATAAAAGTCCTATCAATTTTGAATTTTGTCTGCATAAGAAGTAGAACAGGTGGGAACGAAGAAACAAAATAATCCAAAAGTCTGAAAAAATATATACTCCTGACCATAGTGAATGGACATACTATTTCATCATATCCTTGACATAATTTTCCAATATTTATTTTTAAAATTGTGGCTACTTTCAGTTCAGTTCAGTTGCTCAGTCGTGTCTGACTCTTTGTGACCGCAGGAATCGCAGCACGCCAGGCCTCCCTGTTGCTGCTGCTGCTGCTGCTAAGTCACTCAGTCCTGTCTGACTCGGTGCTACCCCGTAGATGGCAGCCCACCAGGCTCACCCATCCCTGGGATTCTCCAGGCAGAACATTGGACAGGGTTGCCATTTCCTTCTCCAATGCATGAAACTGAAAAGTGAAAGTGAAGTCTCTCAGTCGTGTCCGACTCGTAGCGACCACATGGACTGCAGCCTACCAGGCTCCTCTGTCCATGGGAGTTTCCAGGCAAGAGTACTGGAGTAGGGTGCCATCGTCTTCTCTGCCAGGCCTCCCTGTCCATCACCAACTCCCGGAGTTCACTCAAACTCAAGTCCATGGAGTCGGTGATGCCATCCAGCCATCTCATTCTCTGTCGTCCCTTTCTCCTCCTTCCCCCAATCCCTCCCAGCATCAGAGCCTTTTCCAATGAGTCAACTCTTTGCATGAGGTGGCCAAAGTACTGGAGTTTCAGCTTCAGCATCAGTCCTTCTAATGAATATTCAGGACTGATCTCCTCTAGGATGGACTGGTTGGATCTCCTTGCAGTCCAAGGGACTCTCAAGAGTCTTTTCGAACACCACAGTTCAAAAGCATAGATTCTTCTATGCTCAGCTTTCTTCACAGTCCAACTCTCACATTTGTACATGACTACTGGAAAAACCATAGCCTTGACTAGATGGACCTTTGCTGACCAAGTAATGTCTCTGCTTTTGAATATGCTATCTAGGTTGGTCATAACTTTCCTTCCAAGGAGTAAGCGTCTTTACATAGTAAATGCTATCCTGTTGTTTATACATTTGCTTTTTTATGTTTGCAAAAATGTGAACCATCACCAAAAATACATTGTAATCTGAACTACCTGATATATTCTTCCATATATGCATGTTTATTTTATTTCCTGCAGTCAGTGAGTAGTTAAGCTTATTATATGATTCTCCTAAAAATGTTATTTTACTTGTAGAATTGCCATCTTTCAAATGGGCTGTAAGTTATGTAATTGAGCTAATACCTGGGATACATTTGAAGCTTCCCCCCACCCCCCCATCCCCCACCCTTAAAGTATTATGCATCTGGTACTACTCTTGCCTGGAAAATCCCATGGGCAGAGGAGCCCGGTAGGCTGCAGTCTATAGGGTCGCTGAGAGTCGGACACGACTGAGCGACTTCACTATCACTTTTCACTTTCATGCATTGCAGAAGCAACATGTTCTTGCCTGGAGAATCCCAGGGACAGGGGAGCCTGGTGGTCTGCCATCTATGGGATTGCACAGAGTCGGACACAACTGAAGCGACTTAGCAGCAGCAGCAGCAGAATTCATAAACTTCCTTTTCTCTAAAGATAAGAAACCATTTATTATTTCTGAATAACATCTTGCTTATTGCCTTTTGATCCATTTGTTTTAGAAAAGAGAGAGAGTCTTTTATAGTCATTATTCACAGGGATAGATGACTTTGAAAGTAGGTTTTTATTGCTCACTTAAACTTAATGGATTCTAGCACATACAATGAAATAGAGTTTACACTGTGTCATTTACATTGACATTAAATTAGTAAGATTCACAGGACTATCCTCCGATGGTTCGCTTGCCAATATAAAATATGATCTTTGGATTACATCTGGGCCATTACTGATTATGCCTAGATGAAAACTCAGACTTTCAAATTAATAAAATCTCATGGTCTGGACATTACTGTCTTATGTCAAACTGACAATTAGGGCTATGAAGTGCCTTACATTTCGTTCAGATCTGGTAAATGTTTGGTTGGATTTTCTACTACTCAGAGTTATTTTAGTTATTTTCTGATTCAGACTCTTATTTGCTAGAATTTGAGTCAGGTGACTTTAAGATAATTATCTATATTTGTACAATAAACCCCCAATTAAAATATATCTATTTTGTCAATATAGAAATCACTTTACAATACTACTATAATTATCAATACCAGTCTGTAACTGCATAATTTAAGATTAAGTATGTGTTTGTTCAGTAAAGTGCACAGAATCACAAAATTTTGGAACTAACTAGAAGACTATTTGGGGGAAGATCTCTAGAAACATATGAAGTGCATAAAGTGATAGATCATTGTAAAGCAATTCAATTTATCATCATATCATCGAACTTATTTCACAGATTTGTTGAACATATTTGAAAGATAACCTTAAACTGTAGCTTCTGTTTTAGTTCTTTGTATACAATTTTTTTTTCTGTACATTGACTATTATAGACATAAACTATTTAAGGAAGAAATGTGGCTCAATATTTTTATTTTTAATTGTTCATGAGGCTACATAAAGAATGACAATGATAGATTTTTCATGAATCACTGATAGTGAAAGGTTGTTATTGAATCACGTGAATACACCGGGATTCTTGGCCCCCGGAGGAGAAGAATTCAATCCGGGGCCAGAGACGAGGCTTGATCGCTCAGAGCTTTTGTGTTATAAAGTTTTATTAAAGCATAAAGGAGATAGAGAAAGCTTCTGACATAGGCATCAGAAGGGGGCAGAAAGAGTACCCGCTTGCTAGTGTTAACAATGAGGTTATATAATCCAAAGAATGTCTGGAGGTTGTAAAGACCTCATCAGACCTACTCCCATAATTTACATTTTAAGGTAACACTGTCCTCAGGCAAGATACATCCTTGTAAAGACCAGGTCTACTCCCATAATTTACATTTCAAGATAACAGAAGGTTTAATCCAAAGACTGTCCTTAAGTAGGATACATTATTGTTATATAATCCTAAGGAATGTGGAGAAATAAAAAAAAGTTTGTCCTTTTTTCCTCCTTGAGAATTCCAGATCCCTCTCTCCTTGGGGACCCCTAGACTCCTTATCAACCTGCCTAGGAAATGACTCTCTCAATAGGAGTCTACACAAGATACAAAACTGAAGGTGAATAAACCACACATTTCAAATGTGTCAATGGATTGATAAAAGGGTTAATACATAGCACATTCAAAAATAATCAAAATTTAATAAAACCATAGGCATTGAGCTGTCACTATTAATATGAAAATAGATTTGCTCTTTTTCAGAATTCATTCTAGTAAGAGAGAAAGGAACATAAATGTATAATTAAAACGCAGTGTTAGATTTTTGGTACAGATCTGCCCATGTGAAAGTATTTACTCAATCTCCTGAAATCACATGCAGTGATAGCAAAAGTGTTATGTTTTAAAACTAATCTGAGGAAAATAAAGGGAAGCACTATGGGATGAACAAGCCAGGCTTCAGCAATATGTGAACTGTGAACTTCCTGATGTTCAAGCTGGTTTTAGAAAAGGCAGAGGAACCAGAGATCAACATCCGCTGGATCATGGAAAACGCAAGAGAGTTCCAGAAAAGCATCTATTTCTGTTTTATTGACTATGCCAAAGCCTTTGACTGTGTGGATCACAATAAACTGTGGAAAATTCTGAAAGAGATGGGAATATCAGACCACCTGACCTGCCTCTTGAGAAATTTGTATGCAGGTCAGGAGCAACAGTTAGAACTGGACATGGAACAACAGACTGGTTCCAAATAGGAAAAGGAGTTCGTCAAGGCTGTATATTGTCACCCTGTTTATTTAACTTATATGCAGAGTACATCATGAGAAACACTGGACTGGAGGAAGCACAAGCTGCAATCAAGATTGCTGGGAGAAATATCAAGAACCTCAGATATGCAGATGACACCACCCTTATGGCAAAAAGTGAAGAGGAACTCAAAAGCCTCTTGATGAAAGTGAAAGTGGAGAGTGAAAAAGTTGGCTTAAAGTTCAACATTCAGAAAACGAAGATCATGGCATCCGGTCCTATCACTTCATGGGAAATAGATGGGGAAACAGTGGAAACAGTGTCAGACTTTATTTTTCTGGGCTCCAAAATCACTGCAGATGGTGACTGCAGCCATTAAATTAAAAGACAGTTACTCTTTGGAAGGAAAGTTATGACCAACCTAGATAGCATATTCAAAAGCAGAGACATTACTTTGCCAACAAAGGTCCATCTAGTCAAGGCTATGGTTTTTCCAGTGGTCATGTATGGATGTGAGAGTTGGACTGTGAGGAAGGCTGAGTGCCGAAGAATTGATGCTTTTGAACTGTGGTGTTGGAGAGGACTCTTGAGAGTCCCTTGGACTGCAAGGAGATCCAACCAGTCCATTCTGAAGGAGATCAGCCCTGGGATTTATTTGGAAGGAATGATGCTGAAGCTGAAACTCCAGTACTTTGGCCACCTCATGCGAAGAGTTGACTCATTGGAAAAGACTCTGATGCTGGGAGGGATTGGGGGCAAGAGGAGAAGGGGATGCCAGAGGATGAGATGGCTGGATGGCATCACTGACTAGATGGCCGTGAGTCTGAGTGAACTCCGGGAGTTGGTGATGGACAGGGAGGCCTGGCGTGCTGCGATTCATGGGGTCGCAAAGAGTCAGATACGACTGAGCGACTGATCTGATCTGATATGATGGGATGAACTATAGGTACACACTTGGGGGAAGATAAAGAAAAGCAATTTGATTCTATAACAAACTTAAAGATGTAATTCACATGTTACTCTTATGCAAATATTATCCATCCAACTTATATATCTTTATATGTTAATTGCTAGTATTTTAATTGCACCAATAAATCTTTCAATAAAACCCACTATTTTTCCAAATACCCAAACCAAATTTTCTGAATACCCATACCAAATATTCTCTTATAAGATTTCCTAGAGATCTCCTTCTATTTCTCCTACCCCACCCAGGAGCAGTGGTTCCTTAGGTCTAATCCAAAAGCAAAAACAGTGTAAATATAATCTAAAAAAATAAGATAATATAGAGAACTAAGATAAATGAATAAATACTGTATTAATATCCTAGAGAATTAAGAATATACTGTGTTGCATCTATGAAATAAGAATGTAATACTTTTGGGGAATGATAAATTATAATAAAGAACTCATAAATTATATATATATGTAATATGTGATTTTATATATATATATATATAATTGACTAACAGAGATATAAATAGATGATTTGTAAGAAAAAAACATCTTATAGAAAATTGAACAAAACCCAAAGATGTGAAAATGTGATAGAGAAAAATAAATGGCAGGGAGAGCATCAATTCCCAAAGTAAATACCAAATAGAATTTAGCAATATAGAGAGGAAATGGGAGGGGGAGATTAGCATAAATATATTATAAAAGAAATTTCTAGAAATGAAAAGGCTTACAAAATTTTCACTCGGTGAAGACATATATCTCAATGCAGTGTAGAAAAATTTCAAAACTTTAAAAATCAAAGATAAGAGAGCATACTAAAAACTTCCAGCAGGGAAAAGAAACAGACTAGGTACAAACAAGAATGAAATCATCATCATCAGACTCATTCACAAGAATAGCTAGTAGGAAGTAAGGCCATCTAAGTGAAAGTGGAAGTCGTTCAGTCATGTCTGACTCTTTGCAACCCCATGGACTTTATAGGCCATGGAATTCTCTAGTCCAGAATACTGGAGTGGGTAGCTTTTCCCTTCCCCAAAGGCCATCTAAAGACCTGAGGAAATTGCTTCATTGTTGTATTTACAGACAAGCTGGAAAAATAATCTTGCATAAGAAACAAATAAATATATTTCATATAATCCAAACTCTAAAATTTTAGCTTCTTTATGTCCTTTTTAAAAGTCACTGGAGCACACATACCAACAAAATTTTTAAATTAAATAACTTAGGGCTATAAAGCCATAACATTTAGAAAATATCAATATTCTATGAATCTGCCTAGTTGAAAAATAACTTCCTATTTCAGCACAGTGTTTTTGTGGAGGCTTAAAATAAATCATCAGTTCAGATTATAAAATGGAAACAAAGGACATTCACAAATGAAATCTGATATGTATCACACATAAATGGAATGATTAATTCCTTTGAAAAACATGAGAATATGGTAAAGAGAAGTAGTGTAGTGAATAGAGGAAGATTCATTCAGCTATGACTATGATAATATTCTGTTTGAATTATATGCTGCTGCTGCTAAGTTGCTTCAGTCATGTCTGACTCCGTGCGACCCCATAGACGGCAGACCACTAGGCTCCTCTGTCCCTGGGATTCTCCAGGCAAGAATACTGGAGTGGGTTGCCATTTCCTTCTCCAATGCATGAAAGTGAAAAGTTAAAGTGAAGTCGTTCAGTCATGTCCGACTCTTCGAGACCCCAGGGACTGGAGCCTACCAGGCTCCTCCGTCCATGGGATTTTCCAGGCATGAGTACTGGAGTGGGGTGCCATTGCCTTCTCCGTTGAATTATGTAAGTTCCTAATATTCTCTCTATAGTGAAGGAAATGTAAAATAGTATACTTACCTTAATGTTCATTGAAAAATATGTTGAGTTATCAATTTATGTATACAAATTAGGAAAACTAACAATGGCTAAAAAATGAATAAAAATTTAGTCAACATAGGCAAAATACTAGTTGCAGGTGCAATTCAGAAGTTGAGGGATACAGCTGATTAAGGAGGGGATACAGTTGATTAAGCAGGATGTAGAAGACATTTAGAAATACTAGTGTCCTCATCTCAAAAACTTAGAAGGTAAAAGATGTCTATAGTGGATAGAATAATCAACAATTCTAGCATGGTATTTGAATTTGCTGGAAAAATCAGAATAGTTTCCATCAAATTATCACTCTCTTTCATCCTCAAAAGTGTACATATTTAAACAGTAATGTGATACATTAATTGTTAGTTAATTGAGATAGAGGAATAGATGGAATAGTATGATGTAAATGTTATTAGTGATCACAAAAATTTAAATAACTACCAGAAAACTGAATATGAACATAAATATGAATATGAATGGAGATTATAAACAGTATAATTGGAATATGATACTTTATATTTATTATGAAAATATAACTTTTGCTATGTATTTTGATATTTTGCTATTTTTCCTATTCACTTTGTAGTGAGTATAATTTTTAGTTTAATTTTAACACAGTGTATTATGGTGATTGTCAAGGATATAGAACTCTCAGTCACTATAGTTAGAAATGTAAAATTATATAGCCAATTTTGGAAAACTCTTGGCTAGTTTCTATTAAAGTGGAATATAATCATGCCTTATTTCCAAGAAATCCTATGCTTGTATATGGAACACAGCTGAAAACTTATGAGACATGGACAGAAATATTTATGGGAAAATGTTTATAATAGTCCAAAACATTTAACAATCAAACTCCATTGACTTCAGAATAGAAAATAAATTGGGACTTATCCATTTTATCACTAATCATAGAGTAAGAGGAAGACCAAGTTAAATCTGTAGTTAACAGTATGGATAAATATCAAAAGCATAATGTCAAATGAAAGAAACTAGACACAGAATACTACATAGTTTATCATCTCATTTCATAGTTCAGTTAGGCAAAACTAATATGTAGTGCAAGGATATGGTTCCTTTCAGGCAGAAGGTAATAATGACTGAAAAGGGACACAAAAGTTGCTCTTTCAATGCTGATAATATTGTGTTTCTTTATTTGGATAGAATTTATATGGGTATTTTCATGATTTGATAATGATCATTTTCATACTTTTTTGTATATGTTAAAAGCCAATAAAATATTTACTTTAAAATGTCAACGTCATAGTAATTTAATAATGTACTAATTTATACATAGAGAGATGAGCAAAATTTTGAGATGGAATAATG
Source organism: Bos indicus (assembly GCF_029378745.1). Taxonomy (NCBI): domain Eukaryota; kingdom Metazoa; phylum Chordata; class Mammalia; order Artiodactyla; family Bovidae; genus Bos; species Bos indicus. The sequence goes on along the minus strand of NC_091762.1, from coordinate 41,219,617 downwards.
AATAACTGCCTAGAAGTATGTTTGAGTGAATAAGTACAAGTGTTCCAGGAGGATAAGAGAGGGAGGGATGAAAATCTAAGCAGAGGGAATCACATTCAAGGAGATATCATTGAGAAAAAATGACTTAAAAAAAATTTCCCACTTTTATTTTTTATTAAAGTACAGTTGATGTACAATATGTATGCAATTGTATGCAAGTGATACAATATGTATGCAAGCGATTCTCAATTTTTAAAAATTATACTCTTTTTATAGTTATCACAAAATATTGGTTATAGTCCCTGTGTTGTACAATATGTCCTTGTAGTTTACTTTATACCTAGCAGTATGTACATCTTAATTCTCTACCCTTATTTTGCCCCTCTCCCTCCCTTTCCCCCACTAATAACTACTGGTATGTTCTATCTGTGAGTCTACTTTTTTTTGTTGTTATATTCACTAGTTGGCTATAGTTTTTAGATTCCAATATATGTGATACCATACTTATATGATTTGTCTTTCTCTGTCTGACATTTTACTTAGCATAATGTCCTCCGAGTCCATTCATGTTGGTGCAAATGGCAAAATTTCATTTTTTTATTGGCTGAGTAGTATTTCATTTTGTATATATATCACATCTTTACCCATAATCTGTTGATAGACAGTTGCTTCCATATCTTGACAATTGTAAATAGTGCCACTATCAACACTGGGATGCCTGTATCTTTTCAAATTAGCAAATCATACCTGTCAGAATGGCTATAATCAAAAAGAATACAAATAATAAATGTTGGCAAGGGTGTGGAGAAAAGTGACCCCTCATACAGTCTTGATGGAAATGTAAATTAGTGCAGCCACTGTGGAAAACAGTATGGAAGTTTCTCAAAAAACTAAAAATATAAATACTGCATGAACCAATAGTTCCATTCCTGGGTATGTATCTAGGAGGAAACTACTTTTCAGTCCATCAAGGTATCAGTAGCTAAATTCTGATTATAAAACAGATGACCTGCAAAAAACTCTAAACACATCTTACTGGGAATCTTTCCAGAAAATATTTGATTACGATTTGATATGTTTTCTTTTTTAGCATCTTAGTTTTACTCTTGGGGATATAAAGATAAACCATATATTTAGGCCTTTAAAGTCTTCCACAGTTGACCATACCTAGTCTAAAATGTATTGCCATCAGATCAATTACTATTCTTCACTATTAGCCCTTCAATGGGTCAGAAGGCTGTGGGAAATGAAGTTGACAGTCTTGGCTCCATTTGTCACTGGTCTAATGAGGTGAATGATAGATTCTGAAAAAGACCAGTTGATTGATTTCTTGGCTAGCAGTTATAAGAACTCCTCATTGGAGAGTGTCACTCAGTTGCCCCCAAAATTTAGGTGATCTGAACTTCAATTTGAGCATGTATAAGTAATCTAGCCATGTGTTCTCTCAACCAATGTCTCTCTATTTCCTCTCTTCTTATGGAATACTATAATTATGAGGTATATATGTTTGTATTTCCTTTAAGGAAATACAACTTTTCCCTTTAGGGAAAAGTTTTCTCTTAGCTAAGTTTAATATGCATTACTTGTACAGGCAAAATAATCACTCAAGAGCATTTCTTCATAGATCATTTCTAAATTTTTAAATGTTAGAAAAAAAATCCTATGATGAGTCATGAGAACTAAATAATTGAAAAGGTGTAATGCCTACATTGGAGAAGGCAATGGTAACCCACTCCAGTACTCTTGCCTGGGAAATCCCATGGACGGAGCCTGGTACAGTCCATGGGGTCGCGAAGAGTCGTACTCGATTGAGTGACTTCACTTTCACTTTTCACTTTCATGAACTGGAGAAGAAAACAGCAACCCACTCCAGTATTGTTGCCTGGAGAATCCTAGGGATGGGAGCCTGGTGGGCTGCCGTCTATGGGGTCGCACAGAGTCGGACACAACTGACGTGACTTAGCAGCAGCAATGCCTACATTAGTAGTGTTTAATTTTATTTTGTTTCCTATGTAGTGTTGTGGTTGTATTCAGTCTGACATAGGGATTTGTTTATTTTTGTTTTGGGCTGCACTGGTTCTTCATTGCTGCGCTTGGGCTTTTTCCAGTAGAAGAGCAAGTGGGGGCTACTCTTGAGTTGTGGTGCTCAGGCTTCTGATTGTAATGGCTTCTCTTGTTGCAGAGCACCGGCTCTATGGCAAGAGGGTTCAGTTGTTGCGGGTATGGACATAATTGCCCTGTGGCATGTAGGATCTACCTGGACCAGGGATCTAACTCATGTGCCCTGCATTGGCAGGTGGATTCTTAACCACCAGGGAAGTCCTGACATTAGGATTCCAAAAAACAAAACAGAGTTTAGTGAGCATTTCTTATGTAGCTCATGTGTTACATAAGATTTTTGTTGTTGTTGTTTACACCACAGGGTATGCAAGATCTTAGTTCTCTCACAAGGGATCAACCCATGTCCCCTGCAGTGGAAGCACCACTGGACTTTCAGGAAATACTAAGATTTTAAAAATGTAAACCCATCTGACCAATGCCTTCCTTCTTGTGATTAAATCTGGTAACCATGAACTCTTTTAGGTTCATGTTTCAACAATAACAAAATTACTTTTTGTGTAATTTCTTATCTTTTAAATAGACTACCCCCATTTATCAACTATTTCCTGATTCCAAATAGCTAACACTTGCCATGGGAGAAGGGAGATCCAGATGCATTAACTCAAGGAATGGATACTTGTATTTTGTTGGCCTGTTTCTTGTATATCTACTTCCTTGTTACTGAGAGAATGGAATCATTTGTTTTTTTCCAATACCATCTCATCTCAAATCACGCAGTTTCACTTTTGTTGGAACCAATTCTTCCCCAAGATTCAGTAGTCCTTTGGTAACTTCTCCTAGAAGTTTTAATGAGGTTTGACCTTCTCTTTTTATTTTCTGTACTAAAGTATTCTGTAGTGCTGCCCAAGTCAGTTTAATAACAGGTGAGTTTCACCCCAAGGCTGATTGTATTTCAGCAGAGGTTGAAATGATCTCTGTATGTCAGGTTGTTAAATCTGTAAAAAGCTATGTGATCTTTCAAAATGAAAGTCAGTACATCAAGGCGATACAGTTCTCCTTTTTCTTTTTATGGACCTCTTTATATTTTGTGCTGGACAGTTCTGAAATACCAAAAATGACTGCTTTTTCTCCCCACTCATTCATGGCCATCAAATATGCAAATACAAAAATTGTCAAAGTAAAACATTCTTGTCTTAAGCTTTGCAACAACCTTTCCAAGGAACTTCATAATTTAGTACCTTAATATGAACCTATGGGGAATTATTAATCTGCAGTTTCACTGCTTTAAAACATATTCACAGTTAGCAATGTTCTGGAGGACTCATGCTGATTTGTTTCTTCAACATCCACTACAATTCAAAATGCTTGTATTATATGTTAGTAGATATATTATCTAAATTGTTTTCCTAAATCTGCATCATTTCAGACTTCTTTACCTTCCTCACTTCAGTTCAGTTCAGTCACTCAGTAGTGTCTCTTTGTGACCCCATGAACTGCAGCACACCACGCCTCCCTGTCCATCACCAACTCCCAGAGTGCACCCAAACCCACATCCATCCAATCGGTGATGCTATCCAATCATCTCATCCTCTGTCATCCCCTTCTTCTCCTGCCTTCATTCTTTCGCAGCACCAGGGTTTTTTCAAATAGGTCAGCTCTTCACATCAGGTGGCCAAAGTATTGGAGTTTCAGCTTCAACATCAGTCCTTCCAATGAACACCCAGGACTGGTCTCCTTTAGGATGGACTGGTTGGATTTCCTAGCAGTCCAAGGGACTCTCAAGAGTCTTCTCCAACACCACAGTTCAAAAGCATCAATTCTTCAGCACTCAGCTTTCTTTATGGTCTCACATCTATACATGACCATTCGAAAAACCATAGACTTGACTAGATAGACCTTTTTTGGCAAAGTAATGTCTCTGCTTTTCAATATGCTATCTAGGTTGGTCATAACTTTCCTTCCAAGGAGTAAGCAGCTTTTAATTTCACGGCAGCAGTCACCATCTGCAGTGATTTTGGAGCCCAGAGAAATAAAGTCAGCCACTGTTTCCACATCTATTTGCCATGAAGTGATGGGACCAGATGCCATGATCTTCGTTTTCTGAATGTTGAGCTTTAAGCCAACTTTTTCACTCTCCTCTTTCACTTCCATCAAGAGGCTCTTTAGTTCTTCTTCACTTTCTGCCATAAGGGTGGTGTCATCTGCCTATCTGAGGTTATTGATATTTCTCCCAGCAATCTTGATTCTAGCTTGTGCTTCCTCCAGCCCAGCGTTTCTCTGCATATAAGTTAAATAAGCAGGGTGACAATATACAGCCTTGACGTACTCCTTTTCCTATTTAGAACCAGTCTGTCATTCCATGTCAAGTTCTAACTGTTGTTTCCTGACCTGCAAACAGATTTCTCAAGAGGAAGGTCGGGTGGTCCGGTATGCCCATCTCTTTCAGAATTTTCCACAGTTTATTGTGATCCACACAGTCAAAGGCTTTGGCATAGTCAATAAAGCAGAAATAGATGTTATTCTGGAACTCTCTTGCTTTTTCCATGATCCAGCAGATGTTGGCAATTTGATCTCTGCTTCCTCTGCCTTTTCTAAAACCAGCTTCAACATCTGGAAGTTCACGGTTCACGTATTGCTGAAGCCTGGCCTGGAGAATTTTGAGCATTACTTTTCTAGTGTGTGAGATGAGTGCAACTGTGCAGTAGTTTGAGCATTCTTTGGCATTGTCTTTCTTTGGGATTGGAATGAAAACTGACATTTTCCAGTCCTGTGGCCACTGCTGAGTTTTCTAAATTTGCTGGCATACTGAGTGCAGCACTTTCACAGCATCATCTTTCAGGATTTGAAAAAGCTCAACTGGAATTCCATCACCTCTACTAGCTTTTTTGTAGTGATGCTTTCTAAGGCCCACTTGACTTCACATTCCAGGTCTGGCTCTACGTGAGTGATCACACCATCGTGAGTATCTTGGTCGTGAAGATCTTTTCTGTACAGTTCTTCTGTGTATTCTTGCCACCTCTTCTTAATATCTTCTTCTTCTGTTAGGTCCATACCATTTCTTTCCTTTATCGAGTCCATCTTTGCATGAAATGTTCCCTTAGTATCTCTAATTTTCTTGAAGAGACCTCTAGTCTTTCCCATTCTGTTGTTTTCCTCTATTTCTTTGCATTGATCATGGAGGAAGGCTTTCTTATCTCTTCTTGCTATTCTTTTCAACTCTGCATTCAGATGCTTATATCTATCCTTTTCTCCTTTGCTTTTTGCTTCTCTTCTTTTCACAGCTATTTGTAAGGCCTCCTCAGACAGCCATTTTACTTTTATGCATTTCTTTTTCTTGGGTGTGGTTTTGATTCCTGTCTCCTGTACAATGTCACAAACCTCCATCCACAGTTTATTAGGCACTCTATCAGATCTAGTCCCTTTAATCTATTTCTCATTTCCACTGTAAAGTCATAAGGGATTTGATTTAGGTCATACCTGAATGGTCTAGTAGTTTTCTCCACTTTCTCCAATTTCAGTCTAAATTTGGCAATACGGAGTTCATGATCTGAGCCACAGTCAGCTTCTGGTCTAGTTTTTGCTGACTGTATAGAGCTTCTCCATCTTTGGCTGCAAAGAATATAATCAATCTGATTTTGGTGTTGACCATCTGGTGATGTCCATATGTACAGTCTTCTCTTGTGTTGTTTCAAGAGGGATTTTGCTATGACCAGTGCATTCTCTTGGCAGAACTCTGTTAGCCTTTGCCCTGCTTCATTCTGTATTCCAAGGCCAAATTTGCCTGTTACTCCAGGTGTTTCTTCACTTCCTAGTTTTGCATTCCAGTCCCCTATTATGAAAAGGACATCTTTTTTGGGTTTTAGTTCTAGAAGGTCTTGTAGATGTTCATAGAACTATTCAACTTCAGCTTCTTCAGCATTACTGGTTGGGGCATAGACTTGGATTACCATGATATTGAATGGTTTGCCTTGGAAATGAACAGAGATCATTCTGTTGTTTTTGAGATTGCATCCAAGTACTGCATTTTGGACTCTTCTGTTGACCATGATGGCCACTCCATTTCTTCTAAGGGATTCCTGCCCACAGTAGTAGATATAATGACCATCTGAGTTAAATTCACCCATTCCAGTCCATCTTAGTTCACTGGTTCCTAGAATGTTGATGTTCACTCTTGCCATTCATGTTTCACCACTTCCGATTTGCCTTGATTCATGGACCTAACATTCCATGTTCCTATGCAATATTGCTCTTTACAGCATGGAACTTTGCTTCTATCACCAGTCCCATTTACAACTTGGTGGTGTTTTTGCTTTGGCTGCATCTCTTCATTCCTTCTGGAGTTTTTTTCTCCACTGATTTCTCCAGTAGCATATTGGGTGCCTAACGACCTAGGGAGTTCATCTTTCAATGTCCTATCTCTTTGCCTTTTCATATTGTTTATGGCGTTCTCAAGGCAGGAATACTGAAGTGGTTTGCCATTCTCTTCTCCAGTGGACCACACTCTGTCAGACCTCTCCACCATGACCCGTCTTCTTGGGTGGCCCCACTCTGGCATGACTTAGTTTCATTTAGTTAGACAAGGCTGGGGTTCATGTTATCCGATTGGCTAGTTGGCTGTGATTGTAGTTTCAGTCTGTCTGCCCTCTGATCCCCTCTCTCAGTGCCTACCGTCTTATTTGGGTTTCACTTACCTTGGACCTGCGGTCTCTCTTCACGGCTTCTCCAGCAAAGTTCAGCCGCTGCTCCTTACCTGGGAGGTGGGGTAACTGCTCTCGGCCACAGCCCCTGACCTCAGGCACAGGGTAGCTCCTCTCAGCCGCTGCCCCAGACTTCGGGCACGAGGTAGCTTCTCTGGGCCATTGCGCCTGACCTCGGGGGCGGGGTAGCTCCTCTTCGCTGCGCTGGTACAAAATAAAAAGACTCAGTTCAAACATATTCCCCTAATATTGTCATCAGAATAATTTATTGAAGAGGGGACTTCTCAACCAAAACTGAATTTTAGATATGTTGGATAACTTCTTTCAAATTATATACATATTCATTAATTCTCTCTTAAGAGATTCTGATTTGGTAGGTGAGATAAGGTCAGTCTAGTCAAAGCTATGGTTTTTCTAGTAGTCATGTATTGATGTGAGAGTTGGACCATAATGAAAGCTGAGCACCAAAGAATTGATGCTTTTGAACTGGGTGTTGAAGACTCTTGAGAGTCCCTTAGACAGCAAGGAGATCCAACCAGTCAATCCTAAAGGAAATCAGTCCTGAATATTCATTGGAAGGACTGATGCTGAAGCTGAAACGCCAATACTTTGACCACCTGATGTGAAGAACTGACTCACTTGAAAAGACCCTGATTCTGGGAAAGATTAAAGGTTGGAGGAGAAGGGGACAACAGAGGATGAGATGGTTGGAGGGCATCACCAACTCAATGGACATGAGTTAGAGCAAGCTTTGGGAGTTGGTGATGGAAAGGGAAGCCTGGCATGCTGCAGCCCATGGGGTAGCAAAGAGTCAGATATGACTGAGTGACTGAACTGAACTGATATCTTTATTCTAACATGCACCTGAGGCTGTGAAACAAAAACCACAATATGATTCTGATCGTATCACTCACTGCTTATGGTTAACTTTAACAGTGGCCACAAATCTTTACAGCTCTCTCTTCAACAAGTGTGTCCCTCTTTGCACCCCTGGAGCCATGGTTTATCTGTCACTGGGACTTTTTCTGATCAAGAGATGAGAGTGGGCCAATATAATATGCTTCAGCATCAGTCCTTCCAATGAATATTTAGGACTGATTTCCTTTAGGATTAACTGGTTGGATCTCCTTGCTTTCTAAGGGACTCTCAAGGGTCTTATCCAACACCACAGTTCAAAAGCATATATATATATATATATATATATATATATATATATATATATATATATCATATACAGTGATAAAAGTCTAAGTTCTTTAATATAAAATGAAAACTACCTATTATTTGCCTTCTGAGATTTAAAACTCTATTGTGCAATATTGCCTAATGTTTCAGTTCAGTTCTATTGCTCAATCATGTCTGACTCTTTGTGAGACCATGGACTGCAGCACGCCAGGCCTCCCTGTCCATCACCAGCTCCCAGAGTTTACCCAAAATCATGTCCATTGAGTTGGTGATGCCATCCAACCATCTCATCCTCTGTCATCCCCTTCTCCTCCCGCCTTCAATCCTTCCTAGCATCAGGGTCTTTTCCAATGAGTCAGCTCTTTTCATCAGGTGGCCAAAGTATTGGAGTTTTAGCTTCAACATCAGTCCTTCCAATGAACACCCAGGACTGTTCTCCTTTAGGCTGGACTGGTTGGATCTCCTTGCTTGATATTTATTTCCTAGTAATATCATATGGCTTGTAATATAGCAAGATATTTATACCTTATGACATTTCCTTTAATTTTCCTTCTAATATTCAATAGCTGAATGTCACACATTCTTTAGACTCCTTGTTATTTCATCTGAAATGTCTTCCTTGAGACATAAAATGAGGTGATATACACTCCTTATCAGTTCTTACATATCACATTGGTCTATTTCCATGTTAACACGATGCATTATAATTATTTTTGAAGATTAGAATCTACAGTTAGATTGTAGTTCCTTAAGGACTGGGGCCATATATACTAATTCTTATGCCTGATACAAAGTTAATTATGATAAATATTTGTTAAATGACACTATTATGAAATTCTTAACCTGTAATCTAAACTGTGAAGACTTAAAATGGAAGAATACATTTATATTTATTGAGCTACTGCTACAATCCAGGAAGTATAATGAGAGCTTCTCATGATACCACATGTAGAATAAATATTCAAAGGGTTCTCTATATGCTACATGGCAGGACTGCTTATTTTCTGTTTTCCCTACACATTTCACATGCATGTAGACTATTATTTCTCACAGTGCTGCTGATTTATGGCTTAGTATGAATCTCATGGGTTAAAACATGTTAATGTATAATTGATTAACATATCAAGAGCAAAACATTTAATACTTCTCTATTATACTAGAGTCCTGGAGGGCTTAGCTCTCCCTGCTATTTGAGTCCCAGCAGACTTGATCAAGGACCTATATGCTATCCTCGAAAGGATGGTGGAACTTACCTTGAATTTGGAAAGGATGAACAAAAGACAAAGCCATCTATTAATTGTCATTCAACCACATGTAAAATTGAGAGCTATATTTTCTGTACATTTGTCACACACACCAATAGGTGAAACCATGGTTAAAGCTGAAAGTGCCAATTAGAAATCTAGGATGCTGATCAGGCAACAAGCTCATTTGTGAGTGTGACCTGGCCTGACCACAGCAGGCAGACATGTCCTGACAATTGTCCTTGAGTATAGGCTCTGCCAAAGAATGCTCAAACTACTGCACAATTGCACTCATCTCACACGCTAGTAAAGTAATGCTCAAAATTCTCCAAGCCAGGCTTCAGCAATATGTGAACCATGAAATTCCTGATGTTCAAGCTGGTTTTAGAAAAGGCAGAGGAACCAGAGATCAAATTGCCAACATCTGCTGGATCATAGAAAAAGCAAGAGAGTTCCAGAAAAACATCTATTTCTGCTTTATTGACTATGCCAAAGCCTTTGACTGTGTGGATCACAATAAACTGTGGAAAATTCTGAAAGAGATGGGAATACCAGACGACCTGATCTGCCTCTTGAGAAATTTGTATGCAGGTCAGGAAGCAACAGTTAGAACTGGACATGGAACAACAGACTGATTCCAAATAGGAAAAGGAGTACATCAAGGCTGTATATTGTCACCCTGTTTATTTAACTTATATGCAGAGTACATCATGAGAAACGCTGGACTGGAAAAAACACAAACTGGAATCAAGATTGCTGGGAGAAATATCAATAACCTCAGATAGGCAGATGACACCACCCTTATGGCAGAAAGTGAAGAGGAACTCAAAAGCCTCTTGATGAAAGTGGAGAGTGAAAAAGTTGGCTTAAAGCTCAACATTCAGAAAACAAAGATCATGGCATCTGGTCCCACCACTTCATGGGAAATAGATGGGAAAACAGTGGAAACAGTGTCAGACTTTATTTTTCTGGGCTCCAAAATCACTGCAGATGGTGACTGCAGCCATGAAATTAAAAGAAGCTTACTCCTTGGAAGGAAAGTTATGACTAACCTAGATAGCATATTCAAAAGCAGAGACATTACTTTGCCAACGAAGTTCATCTAGTCAAGGCTGTGGTTTTTCCTGTGGTCATGTATGGATGTGAGAGTTGGACTGTGAAGAAGGCTGAGTGCCAAAGAATTGATGCTTTTGAACTGTGGTGTTGGAGAAGACTCTTGAGAGTCCCTTGGACTTCGAGGAGATCCACCAGTCCATTCTGACGGAGATCAGCCCTGGGATTTCTTTGGAAGGAATGATGCTAAAGCTGAAACTCCAGTACTTTAGCCACCTCCTGCGAAGAGTTGACTCATTGGAAAAGACTCTGATGCTGGGAGGGATTGAGGGCAGGAGGAGAAGGGGACGACAGAGGATGAGATGGCTGGATGGCATCACTGACTCGATGGACGTGAGTCTGAGTGAATTCCAGGAGTTGGTGATGGACAGGGAGGCCTGGCGTGCTGCGATTCTTGGGGTCGCAAAGAGTCGGACACGACTGAGCGACTGATCTGATCTGATCTGATCTGAAAGGCTCTGAGCCAGGTTAGGCTGTGGCCTTCAGTAAACTAATCATGCCTGTTCCACCTGTAGTCTAGCCAAAGGATTTCAGCCATGATCTAGGAGGCAACAAATGACTGTTGGCTCCAGGTGTGGGACTATGAAGAGGGAGGTGGTAGAGGCCATCCTGGATCCATAATGTGAGACAGATCTTCCTATGCAGGTAGCTACTTCTCTGACCAACATTTGCCTAAATCCTACCTTATTAAACTCTTCTGATCCCAGAACCAACAACAAAAACAAAACCAAAACAGAACCTTCTGGCTTATTTTACTACTCCTGCTATTACTAATTCTAATGATAATAAATGATAAATCTGGAGTCAAAGCTTATCTAGATAGTTTGCTAGGGAAAAAGAAGCTCTCTGCTAGGGCTATTCCAGGCACATTTTTGTATATGACCAAGGTACATGAGAGTTAAAACATTTTAAAAAATCAATTTCTAGCAGCAGTATTGGTAGAATAGAGGAAATGGCTTAAAATATAAAACTGATTGATTTATTCTTAAAAACCTATTTCTAATACACCTTGTCATAAATTCTGAAAGTGTAAAACTCCCTAGAAAAAGTAATTCAAATACATTGGCATTACTTACATTAGGGATAAATATTCATTCACTCTTTGGGGATGAGATATGGACAAGACATTAAACAGGTTAAAGGGTGGTATTAATACTAATTTAATACTATAAATTGCAGTTTTATAAACATTTAATAAATGTTCACCATCAAAATATTATTTTATCTATGGTTCACATATTATTTTTTACTCAACTGCTAAGTTACAAAATATTATATTCTTTGAGGGATGATACTTGAGAATATTTTTCCTAAGAAACTGAAAGTTAATCTGCCATTTAAACAATATATGTATTCTCAATGGTTATTTGGTATATGCTCTTTGAAGATTTACAGCCTCTTCTCTTGAACTAAATGCTAGTATTTAATGTTCTGCATTTAATTGCTCATGTTTGCTTTAGTTTGAATAAGTGTGTTTTCTCTGCAAGCAGTATTTTCTTGTAAACATCAGCATTTTTTCCTGGGCAGTCAATAATTATTTAATAATGTATAACATACTGAATTGTATTTTTTCCTTCTCTAAAATTACAAGAAAAATGAATGCAAGTACTTCTTAACCATACTTTTATAAAGATTAGGTAAATTATCTCTGTAATTTGATATCTGAATTACACATCTAGTGACAATCTAATTATATATATTTGTCAGATTAGAACTGAGAATGTGAATGGTGGTGGTTTAGGCTCTAAGTCATGCCCAACACTCTTGTGACCCCACAACTGTATCTTGCAAGGCTCCTCTGTCCATGGAATTCTCCAGGCAAGAATACTGTAGTGAGTTGCCATTTCCTTCTCCAGGGGATCTTCCTGACCCAGGAATTGAACCCAAGTCTCCTGCATTGCAAGAAGATTCTTTGCCAACTGAGCTACAAGGGAACCCAGAATGTGAATTGTTTACTTCAGTTAATATTTAAGTTGATAGATATATAACTTTTTGATCTTCTGAAGTGAAATATCATTAATTCTAACAACAGTTTAGAGTAAGCTTAAATTTGATCTGTCACAGGTAATCTTTTAGTTTTTTTGTGGAAGAGTTTCAAGTACGGTTGGAGCACATTATTTCCAGCTGGACCATTAGTGCATTAATCTGCACAAATAGAGATGATATGATTTGAAAGTAAATCTTATCAGTGGTCTTATAACTTATGAAAGCCTAATTAAATATGCAACCATCGTTTGGAAAGAAATTAACTGAGAATTCGTGAACAATCTTTGTCAGCCTATATCTCTTCACTGTCTTATTGCAGATAAAAGTCAGGGGTTGTGTTTTTCAAACTGAAAATAAAAAATGACAAAAACAACTGTTTAGAGAACCAGTAAGTTTGAAAATATGGAGTTATTTCCTCTTGAAGGGAAATATTTACAACTTGTCTAAAAATATTCAGTTCAGTTCAGTTCAGTCACTCAGTCTTGTCTGACTCTTTGAGACAGCATGAATTGCAGCACGCCAGGCCTCCCTGTCCACCACCAACTCCTGGAGTCTACCCAAACTCTTGTCCGTAGAGTCAGTGATGCCATCCAGCCATCTCATCCTCTGCTGTCCCCTTCTCCTCCTACCCCCAATCCTTCCCAGCATCAGGGTCTTTTCCAATGAGTCAACTCTTCGAATGAGGTGGCCAAAGTATTGGAGTTTCAGTTTCAACATCAGTCCTTCCAATGTACACCCAGGACTGATCTCCTTTAGAATGGACTGGTTGGATCTCCTTGCAGTCCAAGGGACTCTCAGGAGTCTTCTCCAACACCACAGTTCAAAAGTATCAATTCTTTGGTGCTCAGCTTTCTTCACAGTCCAACTCTCACATCCATACATGACCACTGGAAAAACTATAGCCTTGACTAAACGGACCTTTGTTGGCAAAGTAATATCTCTGCTTTTTAATATGATATCTAGGCTAAAAATATTAATACCACCTAAATTGCTTTTAAATCTGTATGTGTGATTTAAGTCATCAGGCTTCGTGTTCTGGGGCATAAACTTGCTTGGAAATTTAAAAGGCACTAGAGAAGGATACTATAAACATTTAATTTGAAAGACTGGAAAGGAAGCCTGTCGGTTAATGAACCAAATCCTAGACAGATCTTAGGAGGAAAGGGGAAAGGAAACTGGGGGACATGTTTTGCAAGTTTGGTGGCCCTAATGGTAAAGAATCTGCCGGCCAATACAGGAGATACAAGAGACTGGGGTTCAATCCCTGGGTTGGGAAGGTCTCCTGGAGTAGGAAATAGCAACCTACTCCAGTATTCTTGCCTGGGAAATCCCATGGACAGAGGAGCCTGGTGGGCTATAGTCCAAGGGGTTGCAAAGAGTTGGACATGACTGAGCTTGTGTGCATATGCACGCACACACAGACACACACACACAAACACAAGGAAGAATAATCCATCACTTATCTAATAAAAATATACCAATGTGGGACAATACAAGTAGATAATAAATGAGATCAAGATTCAAGGACTGGTTCCACAACTAATTGACTATGTGACTTTCAGTATATGTATATTGGTTCCAGAACTCAGTTTCCTGATATCTTTTGTGTAAAATAAAGAAGTGACACTTGATTTATGTCTGAACTTGCTTCTAGCAATAATATCAGATTCTGTGAAACAGATATAGGTTCTTACTACATAATCCTTTGAAATTTTCTACTTTTTAAGTTTGGATTTATTGACAGTACTGTTTGCTAACTTATCTGAACAAATTCATAATGGTCGTGGATGTCCAAAGGTTAAATTAGATACATATTTACACCAAAAGCCATGAGAACATTTTAGCTCTTTCCTCCTAGTTTTATAAAAAATAAAGATACCATAAAATCCTCATACTATAAAGTATTTTGTTAAATACTAATACAAAAATATTGGCTATCTCTGTGAAAAGCATTGTTATGGTCTCTGTTCTCTAGTATGGCTCTCTCTTTAGCTTCCAGACCCAGGGCAACTAGTCTCAGGAGCAGCAAAGAGGAGCCTGGTGGGAGAAGCATATTATTGTGTATCCTATTTCTTGATGTCCCTTTCATGCTCCACTTTTCACCTCCTTCCTCCCAGCCTTCTTCTCTCAGTATCCCCACAACCCTCCCAGGGTCTGTGCTATTTTTATTCCTTGACTGCACTTAAAAGAAAACAAATCAGAGACAAGGTAACTTGAAGACCTAAACTCTTAAGATAAGAATAAAATGCTAATTCTTGAAATAAATAAGATGGGATTTTTTTAAAAATACAATAAAAGATTCAAGCTTTTAGGATTTTTACTATTGAGTAAGATAGCTTTCTAAACAACATGTTTTTTCAAAGTACATTTGTAACTAGATGGAAAATTATTATTCTTTTTTATTACCTAGTGATTCCATTTGCACTATAAGAATCCAGTGCCCACTTGAGGCTGAATTTGATTTAATTGGTTATTTAGTTAATGAATTATTAATTTTGAATAACACGGCTTTCAACAAAATACATATTCCTCCTGGGATTTTATTTAATTTTTTAATTGGTGGATTTTGAGTTAAATACAGGACCTTGAAATTTTTGTGTAGAGAATAAAAGTCAGGATAGTTAAACTTTTGTCAAACACGTTCATAGAAACAGATACTTGTAATACAAAGGCATCAGTGCTGTCTACGGGGTGTGGTAAGAAATGAACTGACATGAAGAAGGATTCCCTGTAGGGTTAATAACTGAACTAAAAGCATGGTATTATCACATCTTCTTTAGGATAAAGTGTTGGAGAAGGCTATTCCAAAAAAAAAAAAAAACAGAAATATAAATATCCAAAGGTATAATGGCATCCAATAGCAAGATTCTTCAGAGCACTGCTTTTTGCCTATGTCTAAAATAATGAATATATGCAGCCAGATGGTAAATTTAGCTGGGATGAGAATATAACTGGTCTAAACCATCAGATTTAGAGAGTTCCAGAAAAACATATACTTCTGTTTTATTGACTACGTCAGTCTTTGTGTAGATCACAACAAACTGTGGAAAATTCTTAAAGAGATGGGGAATACCAGAACACATTACCTGCCTCCTGAGAAATCTGTATGCAGGTCAAGAAGCAATAGTTAGAACTGGACATAGAACAACAGACTGTTTCCTCATAGGGAAAGGAGTATGTCAAGGCTGTGTATTTTCACCTGCTTATTTGGCTTCCCTGTGGCTAAACTGGTAAAGAATCTGCCTGCAATGTGGGAGACCTGGGTTCGATCCCTGGGTTGGGAAGATCCCCTGGAGAAGGGAAAGGCTACCCATTCCAGTATTCTGGCCTGGAGAATTCCATGGACTGTATAGTCTATAGGGTTGCAAAGAATTGGACATGACTGAGTGACTTTCACTTTACTATTTAACTACTATACAGAGTACATTAATGTGAAATGCTGGGATGGATGAAGCACAAGCTGGAATCAAGATTTTCAGGAGAAATATCAATAACCTCAGATATGCAGATGACACCACCCTTATGGCAGAAAGCAAAGAAAAACTAAAGAACCCCTTGATGAAAGTGAAAGAGGAGAGTGAAAAAGTTGGCTTAAAGCTCAACATTCAGAAAACTAAGATCATGGCATCCAGTCCCATCACTTCAAGGCAAATAGATGGGGAAACAATGGAAATAGTGAGAGACTTTATTTTGGGGGCTCCAAAATCACTGCAGATAGTGAGTGCAGCCATGAAATTAAAAGATGCTTGCTCCTTGGAAGAAAGTGAAAGTGAAGTTGCTCAGTCGTGTCGGACTCTTTGGACCCCTATGAAGCCTATCAGGCTTCTCCATCCATGGGATTTTCCAGGCAAAAGTACCGGAGTGGGTTGCCATCTCCTTCTCCAGGGGATCTTCCTGACCCAGGGATCGAACCCAGGTTTCCTGCATTGAGGGCAGATGCTTTTCCCTCTGAGGCACCAGGGAAGGCCTTGGAAGAAAAGCTATGACAAAATAGACAGCATATTAAAAAGCAGAGACATTACTTTGACAGCAAAGGTCCATCTAGTCAAAGCTCTGATTTATCCAGTAGTCATGTATGGATGTGAGAGTTGGACTAGAAAGAAAGTTGAGCACCAAAGAATTGATGCTTTTGAACTGTGGTGTTGGAGAAGACTCTTGAGAATCTCTTGGACTACAGGAGATCCAACCTGTCAATCCTAAAGGAAATCAGTCCTGAATATTCATTGGAAGGACTGATGTTGCAGCTGAAACTCCAATACTTTGGCCACCAGATGAGAAGAACTGACCCATTGGAAAAGACCCTGATGCTAGGAAAGATTGAAGGCAGAAGGAGAAGGGAACAACAGAGGATGAGATGGTTGGATGGCATCACCGACTCAATGGACGAGTTTGAGTAAGCCCTGGGAGGTGGTGATGGACAGGGAAGCCTGGCATGCTGCAGTCCATGGGATTGCAAAGAGTTGGACATGACTGAATGACTGAACTGAAACTCTCAGATTTAGACTGAATTCATCCATCTGAAAGTTGTTGTATTTTTTTAAGCTAGGTGGCTACATAATTTAATCTTTGCTTTAGAAATTAAACTCTGGCTGTATGGAAAGTGGACTGACTAAAGAAGAGAATAGAGAGGACTGCTGACAAATAAAAAGTATCAACAATAATCCTAGGTGAGTGATATTGATAGTCTCAGGGGCTGATAAGGAGAAGGATTGAGGAGGCATTTTACAAACAAATTTATAAATCCATTTGATTCATTTCTGGGAAGTTAGGGAGTTTCATAGTTTTATGTTACCTAAAATTTTGAATTTTGCTGTGATAGATGGATGCCATTGCCTAGGATCAAAAAAAAAAACAAAAACAGAAAGAAGGGAAAGTCAGAACTCTGTTCAAAGTTTTTGGATACTGATTTCCACAATGAGGATTAAAATGTGCTTTTAAGCAAAAAAATATTTTTATAATCAAACTATAGATGTATCTTTAATTCCCTAATATAATGATTCCCCTCCATTTTTTTTAGTATCCTGTCACTAGAGGCATACATAGGCTAAATTCTAAGAGTACTTGTCAAGTCTTATTAAACATTATTGGACAGTAAAGAATAGCATTCATGTCTTTAAAAAATAGTGTTTTCTTTGATTTTTAAGGACAGCTGAATGTGCTTCAAGTGTCACAGTGCATTAATAGAAACTCTAAATCTCTGAATTGCAGAAAGTTTGTTTACATTTTCTAGTGAAGTGCCCTGCTGGGGACCTAGATTCTTTTCAATAATGTTCCCAAAAGAACAGAAAAGGGTAGAGATGGAAAAAATTAGAAAGGAAAAGCATGAGGGACAGAAGGAGGAAGGAAAAAGAAAACTGACTGGGGAACAAGAGACAGATGGAGGTTTTAATTTGAACATGACCCTCGTAATGAAGAATAATTGCTAAACAGGGTACACTTTCTATCTACTTCATTTTTCTCATACATCATTATAAGCTGTACTTTTGTATATGGCTCCATTTAAGCATCTACTTAAACTCAGTAATTTTTGAAGAATAAGCTTAATTCAGTAGATTTTGAAAGCATTCACTTATTAATGTCTGCAAATCTTATTAAAAATTTTTATTCTGCTGCATTTCAAGTTTAAATCATTTTGTTATATAAATGCAAAAAGCAATCATCTATTTTCATGATTTCCTTAGGATATATTTGTTAAATAGTATAATAAGGCGAATTTTCTTATAAGAGTTGGTTAAGTGGAACTGAAACAAAGCTAAATAGTGTCATTATGATAATGCCATCCTGGCTAATTCTCCCTGCTAAGAAAATGCATAGCTTTTGTTGACTTCAGTCTGAAATTTCTCTTAAATTTTCTTTATACTAAATCTGAAAGGCCAAGGGGTAGAGTACTTTGGTATATCTATGTTCACCATCAGGTGACCTCCAGAGTGTCCTCAGTAAGGTCATCACACAGCACAACACACCAACAAGATTCACTTAGGTCTGTCTTATGAAAGACATTCACATAGAATAGCAGTTTATGTTTGAGGAGCATTATAAGGGGAACTTGTAATCACAACGTCGGGTTTGCTCTACGTTGCCTAAGAAAGTCCAAAAATGGATTATCTGTTGGTTGAAAATTTTAAAAAAAGAAGGCAGCTTTAATTTGCTGGAAGAAACCGACACCTGTATTTTTTTGGTCTACATCAAACGCTCAGAGACTGAAGTTCCCATTCCAACAGTTTATCTAATGGACCTAGATCACAAACCTCTGCTTTTTATGCCACTGCCTTTAAAGCTTATAAGATGATAGCTTTAGCAAGAGGTATCTATTAAGGGTGTAGTGTAGGTGTTTTGCCTGACATGGATAGTCTTGTTTGGAATCTGTTTTCTTGATGTGCTTCCAAAGGAAGACTTATCTTTAATGGGAAGGCTAGATCTATCTTTTTAGTGCAGAGCTCTTTTTACTCTTATAAGGAGAATAATAGTCTGTAGTGTAAAGAATTGAAATTTGAAGCATATTATAAGAAGGAGACTTTGATTTATAGGTAAGCAATTTTGGGCAGTTTTTAAAACAAATTTTATAAATTATTTTAAGCAACTTAGGGGATGTCTATTATGGTGGGATAGTTTATATGTGCCTGGCCTGTTCTCATATAAATATAAGAAGTATTTTTCAATAGACAGAATTAATTATGTATTTTTAAATCTATTATATATTTTATAGATTATATAAATTTAAAATTACATATATTTTAAATATGTATACACATATATAGCATTATATATGATACATTTGTGCATATATAATTATATTGCATTACTATATGTGTGTGTGTTTATGTATATATATATGTATATACACAAATACACAATGTAGTACATATGTATGCACGTGTATAATCCAATATACTGTGTCCAGCTCAGGCCGTTTTCCTCTGATAATTCCCTGATCTGTGTATAGTCCAATATACTGTGTCTCATTCAGGCCATTTTCCTCTAATAATTCCCTGATATTCTTTCCCTAAGCTAAGGGTGTTTTCTACACTCTTCCTGTGTCTCTTAATAAAAACTCCTATGACTTCATAGACTCTTTACTTATTTTTATGTAATGTGGCTGTAAGAAACAAAGCCTGGTATCTTTGTCATTGCAACCTCAGGACCTCTTACAATGCTTTGTCATCAATAATAGATACTTGAGTATATCAATACTTAAAGAATGAATAAATGCATAAATACATGGTATTTGAATAGTTTTATGTCTTTTGTGTGGGTCTCGTGAAATTGATTCTTATACCACCTATGTGCAAATATATAAAAATATGTGAAAAAGAACAGAAATGAACTTGAGTATAAAAATAGTTTACATTAGCTCATAAAATTGCTGTAACCAGAGACTAAAATGTATTATTCAACTATATCTCAACAGTTTAAAAATCCATTAAGGGTTATCAAGAAAAAAAATCTCTGTATATAAAGGTGACACATATACAAATCATCTTATTCTACAATCAAATTTAAGATATTTAAAGAGTACAGTATAATTGTTTTTCAACAAGTTTGTCAAAACTATTCAGTGAAGAAAGAAAAGCCTTTTCAAGAAATGATGGTCAGAAAACTGTCTATCCACATGCCAAGGAATGAATTTAGACCCTTAACACTGTATACAAAAAGTAACTCAAAATTGTTTTAAGATCTAAATGTAAGAGCTAAAACTATTCCTTTCTTCAGGGGACTTTCTCAACCCAAGGATCGAACCTGGGTCTCCTGCATTACAGGCAGATTCTTTACCATCTGAGCCTCCAGGGAAGTCCTTTAGAAGGAAACATAGGGAAAAAACTTCACAACATTGAAATGGGCAATGATTTATCGGATGTGATACCAAGTGCAGAAGTTGCAAAAGACAAATTAGACAAATTGGACTTTGTGAAAATTAAAAACTTTGGTGCCTCTAAAGACATCATCAGTAGGATAAAAAGACAATTTACAGAAAGGGAGAAAAGATTTGCAAATTGTATATCTAAGTGATAAATAGATTGTATAGAATGTATGTATAGAGTACATAGACTGTATAGAAACTCTAGAATGTATGCTGCTGATGCTGCTGCTAAGTTGCTTCAGTCATGTCTGACTCTGTGCGGCCCCACAGAGGGCAGCCCACCAGGCTCTTCCATCTAAGGGATTCTCCAGGCAAGAATACTGGAGTGGGTTGCCATTTCCTTTTCCCTGAGAGTGTATAGAAACTCTTAAAACTAAACAAACAAACAAAAAGCCCAAACAATTTTACTTATAAATCAGCAATGGACTTGAATAGACATTTCTCCAAAGGTATACAAGTGGCCCATAACCACATGAACAGATGTTTAATATGACTAATCATTCAGATCAGATCAGTCACTCAGTCATGTCCGACTCTTTGCGACCCCATGAATCGCAGCATGCCATGCCTCCCTGTCCATCACCAACTCCCGGAGTTCACTCAGGCTCACGTCCATCGAGTCAGTGATGCCATCCAGCCATCTCAGCCTCTGTGGTCCCCTTCTCCTCCTGCCCCCAATCCCTCCCACCATTAGAGTCTTTTCTAATAAGTCAACTCTTCCATGAGGTGGCCAAACTACTGGAGTTTCAGTCTTAACATCATTCCTTCCAAAGAAATCCCAGGGCTGATCTCCTTCAGAATGGACCGGTTGCATCTCCTTGCAGTCCAAGGGACTCTCAAGAGTCTTCTCCAACACCACAGTTCAAAAGCATCAATTCTTCGACGCTCAGCCTTCATCACAGTCCAACTCTCACATCCATACATGACCGCAGGAAAAACCATAGCCTTGACTAGATGAACCTTTGTTGGCAAAGTAACGTCTCTGCTTTTGAATATGCTATCTAGATTGGTCATAACTTTCCTTCCAAGGAGTAAGCATCTTTTAATTTCATGGCTGCAGTCACCATCTGCAGTGATTTTGGAGCCCAGAAAAATAAAGTCTGACACTGTTTCCACTGTTTCCCCATCTATTCCCCATGAAGTGATGGGACTGGATGCCATGATCTTCGTTTTCTGAATGTTGAGCTTTAAGCCAACTTTTTCACTCTCCACTTTCACTTTCATCAAGAGGCTTTTGAGTTCCTCTTCACTTTCTGCCATAAGGGTGGTGTCATCTGCATATCTGAGGTTATTGATATTTCTCCCGGCAATCTTGATTCCAGTTTGTGTTTCTTCCAGTCCAGCATTTCTCATGATGTACTCTGCATATAAGTTAAATAAACAGGGTGACAATATACAGCCTTGATGAACTCCTTTTCCTATTTGGAACCACTCTGTTGTTCCATGTCCGGTTCTAACTGTTGCTTTCTGACCTGCATACAAATTTCTCAAGAGGCAGATTAGGTGGTCTGGTATTCCCATCTCTTTCAGAATTTTCCACAGTTGATTGTGATCCACACAGTCAAAGGCTGTGGCATAGTCAATAAAGCAGAAATAGATGTTTTACTGAAACTCTCTTGCTTTTTCGATGATCCAGCAGATGTTGGCAATTTGATCTCTGGTTCCTCTGCCTTTTCTAAAACCAGCTTGAACATCAGGAAGTTCACGGTTCACATATTGCTGAAGCCTGGCTTGGAGAATTTTGAGCATTACTTCACTAGCTTGTGAGATGAGTGCAATTGTGCGGTAGTTTGAGCATTCTTTGGCACTGGATGAAAACTGACCTTTTCCAGTCCTGTGGCCACTGCTGAGTTTTCTAAATTTGCTGGCATAACGAGTGCAACACTTTCACAGCACCATCTTTCAGGATTTGGAATAGCTCAACTGGAATTCCATCACCTCCACTAGCTTTGTTCGTAGTGATGCTTTCTAGGCCCACTTGACTTCACATTCCAGGATGTCTGGCTGTAGGTGAGTGATAACACCATCATGATTATCTGGGTCATGAAGATCTTTTTTGTACAGTTCTTCTGTGTATTCTTGCCATCTCTTCTTAATATCTTCTGCTTCTGTTAGGTCCATACCATTTCTGTCCTTTATTGAGCTCGTCTTTGCATGAAATGTTCCTTTGGTATCTCTGATTTCTTGAAGAGATCCCTAGTCTTTCCCATTCTGTTGTTTTCCTCTATTTCTTTGCATTGATTGTTGAAGAAGGCTTTCTTATCTCTTCTTGCTATTCTTTGGAACATTAGGAAAATACAAATCAAAATCACAAAAAGACATTCACTCACATCCATTAGGATGACAACTATTAAAAAATAACAAAAAACTGTAGATAGCAAGTGTTGGTAAGGATGTGGAAAAATTTGAACCCTTTTACCTTGTTAATATCAATGTAAAATTGTGCAGCCACTGTGGAAAACTGTATAATAGTTCTTCAAAAATTAAAAACAGAATTACCATATGATCTAGCAATTCTACTCTGGATATGTACCCAAAAGAATGAAAAGCATAATTTTTAAGAGAAATGGTACACCTATGTTCATAATAGCATTATTCATAATAGCTAAAAGATAGAAACAACTCAAGTGTCCATCAAGAGATGAATGAATAAGTGAAACATGGTATATACATACTATAGAGCATTATTCAACATTAAAAAGGAAGGAAATTCTACCATATGCCACAAGTTTAGTGAAATAAGCCACTCACAAAAAGACGCATTTTCTGATTCTACTTATATGAGAAACCTAGAACAGCCAAATCTTAGAAAATAGAAGAGTGATTACCAGGGACTGGAGAAGGGCAGAATGAGCAGTTAATATTCAATGGCATAGATTTTCAGTTCTGCAAGATGAAAGATTTCTGGAGATGATGGTGGTGAAGAGCAATAGAAATGTACTTGATACCATAGAACTATTAAAAATGGATGTTAGTACATTTTATATGTATTTTGTCATAATAAAAATTGCCGGGAGCCAGCGTGAGGAACTCCGTCCATGGCAAAGGTCATGAGGAAGGAGGCTCGGCATACACAAAGGTGGGATTGAGCCTCAGGAGTACCCCTGGAAATTCTCGAGCATCTACCCCCAAAACCAGAGTCTGCCTACTTACTGTTTTGTGCTCTCACCTACACCTCTGACTTTACAGGGGGCTGTCCCCCACCACCATCTCTCTCTCTGAGAAAGAGTTAACTTACAGCTCCAGTTAATAAAGTTCCTGGGCGTGACAAGAGTGTTTTAGTTCACTACTGTGAGAGGCATGAGATGTTCTAAACTGTCTAAATACAGATTCCTTTGAGCAGTTAAAAGATTGATTAGAAATTGTATTGGTAAAGGGTTTTTCACTTGTTGGGCCAATGTTTGCTGTTAAGTTTCCATATCCCTTACCTACTGTGTCCCTGGCAGTGTATTGATTCATATAATTGGTGTATAGGAATGTAAGTAGTAGCTTTAATGTTCGTAACCTTGGACCCTTGAGTTAATTCTTTTCTTGTTATAGCCCACCACACCTTTGCCCTATAGGAATGCAGCTTTATCTAATGCTTTTGGAGGGTGGCGCCTGACTTTAGAATAATCTCTTTAGAGAAGAATAAGTTTTCTGAAGAAAGGATCTTAAAATGTTGACAGGCCCCCTGGCCAGAAGATGATGTAAATCACCTAAACTTTTGCATATGATAAGTTTGCAGGAAGAAAACCTGGATTACTGCTGACTCTACCCCTTCCCCCATTATCCCCTATGCACAACTTAAGGTATGAAAACTACTTTGGAAAATAAAGTGCGGGCCTTGTTCACCGAAACTTGGTCTCCCCATGTCGTTCTTTCTCTCACCTTCTGGCTGAATTCCCATCTTGAGCGTGGAGGCTCGTCAAGCCTTCTAATTATGCCTGGGCTTCTAAGATCTGACTGGGGAGGCCTTAGTGTCTCCTCTCCTTCAGGAGAATGGGAGGACGCCTGCGGCCTACGTGGATGATGCAAATTCCTTATTTTGGAATTTTATTAGCTTTCCATGTAAACCAAGTTATTCAGCCTCTTTTCTTCACTGAATTTTCCTGCTGAGCTATCCTTATTCTATTACTCTTTATATCTCTAATTAATATTTAATTAAAGCTATTGTATCCAGTTCGCCGACGCTGTCCCTGCTTCGAATTCCCTGGATCCACCCGGGCTGGACCCCAGCAAAAAATCATTGTGTAAAAAGCTATATTCTGTCTTTCTGAAAGGTTGCTATGGATTTGAGACCTAGTTTTCATTTTTGGAATATATTTATTAGTCATACTTAAGTATGATTCTGTACTATCACTTCCTTCCATGATATTATGAAGAATATAGTGTATTGCCATGAATGGTATGTTATGATGGAGAAAGTACTGGAGTAAAAGTCAGAAAATGTGTGTGTACCTTATGAATGACTCTAGCTGGTCCTTTAGTATCTCTGACTCCATTGGTTGAATAATGATAAATTTAGACTTGCATTAACTTTAGTACTCCTTTTCAGATCTATCTTACTAGGTTATATCTAGTTCTGGGTTTGGACTAGGTTAAATCTGAAATGGTGAAAAAAATTATTCAGAAAAAAATAAGTAATAGCAACACAATAAGAAAGATATGAACAAAATTGTCACTTAAGGTACATTTTCACTCATTTGCAAGTGGTTTCTACATAGAAACCACTGCACAACAGATAATCTCACATGTGAAGGTCTAGACGCAATAAAAGAAAAGAAGACATGAATTTCCCCTGTACTTTTTAGCCCAGTTCTTCCCACCCTTAACTGTAACGTCTGTCAATTGTAAATGCTTATACCCATGAAATCAACTAGACAGAGAAAGAAAGAATTTATCTTCATATCTAACTAAACAGACTTTATTTGGTGGGTATAATTCTCCTTAGATTAACAGCATATGTTCCTCTGTGATTCACTGTACACCCACTCACTATGCACTTTCTTTCATTTAACTGTTACATTTTCTTTTCAGTAAATTAGCCTTTACATCCTCAAATTCACACATGAATGCTCTTTAAAGAAGGTTTATTAAGTTGGCTCATTGTCTCTGTGATTCTGATAATCACTGCAAATTAAGACTTTGCACCATCTCTCTGTGACATTACCTTTCTCTCTGAAGCTGAAGAAAGGAACAGCCACAGTATGAACTACATGCAACTTTTGTGCCTTTACAAGATAATTTTTTCTGGAATATTAATCATTTTCCCAATTGTTCTCTAACTGTTTGAAAACTGAGCATTTATCTAGAAATTGTATATACATATATAATTTGTATAAATGCATATGTATTTGTCTGTGTAAATATAGTATATTTATATAAGCAGATATATTTTGCATGCATACAATACATAATGTTAGCTTGTTATTAGATAGTAAGAGATAACCCATTTTATTTAATTTTTATAATACATTTGTCTATCGTCTGATCACACAAAGTATTCTTCAGATCTCTTGCCTCCATCACTTCTGTCCCATCATAGTTTGCCATTCTTTGTATACTTCAATGTGGTTATATCCAAAACACTGTTCTATGAGTATTTTATAAATATTCAGTAAAAGTTAGTCAAAACATAGCACAGTATTGTAAACATCTGTATTTACCTTATTAAAATCTACATTTATTTCTCTTTGAACAAGTCTTTAATTCAGTAAGGTCTTACTATAGTAACCATGCACAGAGCTAAGAACTGAGGCAATCACATTGAACAGGAAAGCCAACAATGCAAATACATATTTTCAGGATGTGATATGTGCTGTAAAGATATTATATAAAGTAGTCACAGAAAAGATATAATAAACTCTGCTTGGGCAAATACAATAAAATAAACAAAATCCTTGAAAAAAAATGTTTCACTTTAAAATTTGTAGAAAACATAACACATTAAATTGATCCCTAAAAAAAAGAAGGAATTACTTGAGGAAATTTCCAAGGAAGCACCAAGAAAAAGAAAGAAATGAGATTGAGGTGAGAG
This sequence comes from Bos indicus, assembly GCF_029378745.1. Taxonomy (NCBI): domain Eukaryota; kingdom Metazoa; phylum Chordata; class Mammalia; order Artiodactyla; family Bovidae; genus Bos; species Bos indicus. The sequence goes on along the minus strand of NC_091762.1, from coordinate 41,193,475 downwards.
ACAGGAGCAGTTGTAATAGTTTTTTTATATTCTGAAAACTGTACAAAATTTTATACAAAGTTAATAAGAACAGAAAATTAAAATTTTCATTTATACAGTCTGTGCTATTATCCACAGATGAAATTAGGAAAATAATAATCATACAGTATGCCTTCTATGATGTTATCAAATACAAATTTGCTTTATATCTAAAATATTCAATAAGGAAAATTAATAGAGTTTATCAAAATTTTCAATACTTTATACTGCATTTTTCTTATCTAATAGTAAGTGAAATTTATCATTAGAATTTATTGTCAAATCATTCATAGCAAGGTGGTTATTTTAATTGCTTTCTTTCAGACTCAATATTTTAAAATAAAGTAATAAGTAAAAAAAAATCTGTTGTATTTTATAATCTGTTGGAGAACACTCTCAAATAGCATTACTTCTGAAATATAGTAACAATTCATCCTTATGATAATAACGTTAGATTTTTTGATGTCTAAAATTGCTTCTAAATCATCATAAATTTAATTATATTTGATATGGTTTTAATGTTAAGCACATCTTTTTTCTTTGTAATTCTTGAGAACTTGTGACTACATGTTCAAAAAATCTTTATTAGTCTATTAGTTTTCTAGGGCTGCCATAATAAAATACCAAAGACCGAGTGGCTTAAAAAACAGAAATTTATTTCTCACATTTCCGGAGGCCAAATGTCCAAGACTTTATCCTGAGGTCTCTCTCTTTGACTTGCATGTGACTGCTGTCTCTCTGTACCTTCACATGCTCTTTCTTCTGTGCTTGCACAACCCTAGTGCCTTTTTATGTATCCTAATCACTTCTTTCTGGAGAAGGCAATGGCACCCCACTCCAGTACTCTTGCCTGGAAAATCCCATGGACGGAGGATCCTGGTAGGCTGCAGTCCATGGGGTCGCTGAGGGTCGGACACGACTGAGCGACTTCACTTTTACTTTTCACTTTCATGCATTAGAGAAGGAAATGGCAACCCACTCCAGTGTTCTTGCCTGGAGAATCCCAGGAACGGGGGAGCCTGATGGGCTCTATGGGGTCTATGGGTTTGCAGAGTCAAACATGACTGAAGCGACTTAGCAGCAGCAACCATAGGATATACACACACCTATTATAAAACTTTACAATTTGTCAGAATTACACACATACTTATAGACTATAAAGGGTGCCATTCTCTGTCAAGAGAAAATATAACAAATGTAAATATGCAGTGTTAAACATGACATCACAAAATTAACTGTATTGCACACTGAACCACTGTAATAATTTTGTGGGCATCTCCTGTTGCTATCGTAGTGAGCTCGAGTGTTGCAAGTATTTAGTTAAAACACTGTGTAACACTAATCATCTCCATGTGAGCAGTTTGTTTCTTCAGCAAATTGAATATCAGTAAAAATAGATCTCTTGTAGTTTTTGTGTACTTTTCATTGTGTTTAGTGTAATACTGGAAACCTTGAGTTACACCACGGGCTGTTTACGAAGTACGAGTGATGCTGGAAATGCTCCCAATAAGATGAGAAAAATCATGATGTTAAAAGAAAAGCTGATTGATTTGTACTGTAGATTGAGATTTACAGCTGGTTGTCCACCAGTTTAAGACAAATGAGTCCAGCCTAAGAACCATGGATAAAAATAAAGAAAAGGAAATTTGAGAAGCTGTCCCTACAGCTACACCAGTAGAGGATGCAGGTCTGAAAACCTTGCATATTTTTTTGACAAATAACTTTTAATCATATATTGAAAATGCAGTTTCTGTGTGGGTACAGGATAAAGTAATGCTCAAAATTCTCCAAGCCAGGCTTCAGCAATACGTGAACCATGAACTTCCAGATGTTCAAGCTGGTTTTAGAAAAGGCAGAGGAACCAGAGATCAAATCGCCAACATCCGCTGGATCATGGAAAAAGCAAGAGAGTTCCAGAAAAACATCTATTTCTGCTTTATTGACTATGCCAAAGCCTTTGACTGTGTGGATCACAATAAACTGTGGACAATTCTGAAAGTGTTGGGAATACCAGACCACCTGACCTGCCTCTTGAGAAACCTATATGCAGGTCAGGAAGCAACAGTTAGAACTGGACATGGAACAACACACTGGTTCCAAATAGGAAAAGGAGTATGTCAAGGTTGTATATTGTCACCCTGCTTATTTAACTTTATGCAGAGTACATCATGAGAAATGCTGGGCTGGAAGAAGAACAAGCTGGAATCAAGATAGCTGGGAGAAATATCAATAACCTCAGATATGCAGATGACACCACCCTTATGGCAGAAAGTGAAGAGGAACTAAAAAGCCTCTTGATGAAAGTGAAAGAGGAGAGTGAAAAAGTTGGCTTAAAGCTCAACATTCAGAAAACTAAGATCGTGATATCTGGTCCCATCACTCCATGGGAAATAGATGGGGAAACAGTGGAAACAGTATCAGACTTTATTTTTGGGGGCTCCAAAATCACTGCAGATGGTGATTGCAGCCATGAAATTAAAAGGTGCTTACTCCTTGGAAGGAAAGTTATGATCAACCTAGATAGCATATTCAAAAGCATAGACATTACTTTGCCAATAAATGTCCGTCTAGTCAAGGCTATTATTTTTCCAGTGGTCATGTATGGATGTGAGAGTTGGACTGTGATGAAAGCTGAGCACAGAAGAATTGACGCTTTCAAACTGTGGTATTGGAAGAGACTCTTGGGAGTCTCTTGGACTGCAAGGAGATCCAACCAGTCCATTCTAAAGGAGATCAGCCCTGGGATTTCTTTGGAAGGAATGTTGCTGAAGCTGAAACTCCAATACTTTGGCCACCTCATGCAAAGAATTGACTCACTGGAAAATACTCTGATGCTGGGAGAGATTGGGGGCAGGAGGAGAAGGGGACGACAGAGGATGAGATGGCTGGATGGACATGAGTTTGAGTGAATTCCGGGAGTTGGTGATGCTGTTGCTGGCATGCTGTGATTCATGGGGTCGCAAAGAGTTGGGCACGACTGAGCGACTGAACTGAATAGGATAAAAAAGGCCTACCTGTAGATCCTACTATAATCTGAGGGGGAAAAAATGAAGTTATTAAATGGCAACTTAAAGCAAAAAAAAGTGAAGTATCTAAAGCTGGGGGATTTAAGACCAACAAAGTATGGTTTGATAATTATAGAAAGAGATTTGGCTTTAAACAAATGTCAAGATAGCAAGAGAAGAAGCTTCTGTTGATCAAAAGGTGGCAAATAAGTTCACGGACACCAATAAGAAAATCATTGAGGAGAAATGATATATTAAAGCAGATGAAAGTAGCCTATTCTGGAAAAAAATACTATGTTAAACATTCATTAGTAAGGAAGGAAAGGGAACATCAAGATGTAAGGCAGGAAGGGAGAGCTATACTATACTGTTTTGTGCAAGTAGTATAACAGTAAAGAAAGACACAAAATCCACAGAATGAGGGATGCAACAATATTTTGAGTATTATGTAAGTTGATATTTGGGGTTTGAGATAAATTTTTGAGTAATAGAATCATAAATTGACAAAAATTTCTGTAACTGAATTGACTTGAGAACTGAAGATGATGGACATTTTCTTGTTGCTTCATTTTTAATCATCTCCCCAACTGGACTTCAGAGTGTTTCAGGGTTTGCTCCTTACCACTCCCTATCCCAGCCTTCTGTCTACACTCACTCCCTTGATGATCACTTGCAGCTTCATTAAAAGATAAAATGGGTCCCCTCTACTCACAGGACACTTCTGACACCAAATATTTGGGTTTTCCACATCAAGAAATTCTCTCCAGTTCTCTGTGGATACTAATTTATTGTCCTACAATTTAATTCATTAAAACTAAATATTCAGAATTAGTGCAAAACCCACAGGTTAAAGGCTCAGTCCCAAGAGACTCCCCATTTCAGATGTTGCTGGCAAGTCTGCTATTTCCGTACCTTTGAGAACCAGTCATAAATTGACATTTCCCATGACCTCTTCCTCTGCTTTGATAATTTTCTAAGCTCTTAGAACTCAGAGTAAAATTTCCTTAGATTTGTTTATTATAGAGAAATAATCAAATGAAGAGGTGCATAGCACGAGGTACAGAGAAGGGACACAGAGCTTCCATGGCCCTTTGGGTATGTCACCCTACCAGCACCTCCATGTGGTCACCAACACAGAAGCTCTTCAAAACCCATTGTTGAGGGGATTTATGGAGGCCCATTACATAGGCATGGTTGATTAAATTATTAGGTACTGGTGATTAAGTCAATATTTTGTCCCCCTCTCCCTTTCCCAGAGGAAATTGGGTGAGGATAACATTTCAAACCCCCTAGTTGCATTGTCTGATTGTTCTTCTGGCAACTAGCCTCTATTCTCTGAGTCACTTCCTTAGCGTATGCTCAAGTGTGGTTGAAACAGAATTATTTTAAATTTACAAAAAATGTTCCTCTCACCACTATCACTCAGGAAACTCCAAGAGTTTTAGCAGTTCTATGCCAAGAATGGGGGATACAGATCAACTACATATTTTTTTATTGTATCACAGCACCACAGTCATGTGCATACATATTTAATTATATGTTGATGACTGCATGTTTATTTCTCCAGATAACACCTTCACTCTGAACCCAATTCTCCTCTATATAGGTACCAACTCTATATAATGCCTCAGTTCAGTTCAGTCGCTCAGTCATGTCTAACTCTTTGTGACTCCATGGACTGCAGCATGCCAGGCTTCCCTGTCCATTACCAACTCCCAAAGCCTATTCAAACTCATGTCCAACACCATGCCATCCAACAATTCATCTTCTGTCATCCCCTTCTCCTCCCGCCTTTAATCTTTCCCAGCATCAGGGTCTTATCCAATGAGTCGGTTCTTTGCATCGTGTAGCCAAAGTATTGGAGTTTCAGCTTTAGCATCAGTCCTTTCAATGAATATTCAGGACTGATTTCCTTTAGGATTGACTGGTTGGATCTCCTTGCAGTCCAAGGGACTCTCAAGCATCTTCTCTAACACCACATTTCAAAAGCATTCATTCTTTGGGGCTTCCCTTGTGGCTCAGCTGGTAAAGAATCTGCCTGCAATGAGGGAGACCTGGGTTTGATTCCTGGGTCGGGAAGATCTCCTGGAGAAGCAAAAGGCTATCCACTCCAATGTTCTGGCCTAGAGAATTCTATGAATAGTATAGTCCATGGGATTGCAAAGAGTTGGACACAACTGAATGACTTTCATTTGTGTATTCCTCATTAACATAATGCTTAGTATGTATCTCAAATTTAACTTGCCCAACCTGTCTTGTGTGTGTGTGTGTGTGTGTGTGTGTGTGTGCATGCATGCGTGCACATGTGTTAAGTTGCTTTAGTTGTGTCTGACTCTGTGATCCTACAGACTATAGCTTACCAGACTCCTCTGTCCATGGGATTCTCCAGGCAAGAATACTGGAGTAGGTTACCAAGCCCTAAGCCTTCCTCTCTCCTACCTTCTATCATGTGAAAAATGACCCTCTTATTCACCTAATGGCTCATATTCAGAATCTCACTACATCTTCCCAATGATCATTCTATAAATCCAGACAGTGTTTTAAACAATATTATCACTGACTGGCTATATTAAATAATCTTTGCAGAAGAAAGAAACACTTACCTTGCATTTGGGCACACATGATATATTTATTTGTGTCTATAAACTCTCTTAGGACTTCTCAAATGGCTCAGTGGTAAAGAATCAGCCATCAAATGCAGGAGACAAAAGAGACATGGGTTTGATCCCTGGATCAGGAAAATTCCCTGGAGGAGGAAATGGCAACCTATTCCAGTATTTGTGCCTGGAAAATTCCATGGACAGAGGAGCCTGGGTCACAAAGGAGTCGGACACAACAGCAATATTAAGCATGAGCAAGATAAACCCTCTTACGTTGCCAACTGCAGGAAATCAGAGACTTTATTTTGTATACTAGAGCATTACATCACCAGCACAATGGACATGAGTTTGAGTAAGCTCCAGGAGTTGGTGATGGACAGAGAAGCCTGGTGTACTGCAGTTTATGGGGTTGCGAAGAGTCAGACACAACTGAGAGACTGAATCGAACTGAACTGAACAAAGAGGATTACAAATATGGTACAAATGAAACTGATACATAGGACATCATATGGTTGTGGGTTCAACTGCATGCCCCACAAAAGTTATGTAGAAGTTCTAATTTGTGAGAACTGTCTGTATGGCCTAATTTTGAAATAGAATTTTCTCTCAAGGCTACATCTTTGTAATGGTTCTAGTTATGGGAACAATGGACAAAACCAACATTCCAAGGACAGGGGAGCTGGTAAGGAGCCTCTAATTGCCTGTTTTCAGCTTGAGGGTCAACCAGTGGTCTTGTCTTCTTGATTGCCTCCTCCAACACTACATCCCTCATGACCAGCTCTTACAATCTCACATGCCCAGTCTTCCTCAGTGTGCTCTGAGCTGTCAGCAAGAAATTTCACTGGCATGAAGGTGGCTCCTTTGATGGTTATCTGGCTGCATGGATGCAGAAACCACAGCAATAGTATAGGCACATGCAGGAGAAAACTCAAAATAAGATAATGATTCTCAAAGTAAGTAATATTTTTTTTGCAAGAGTCCCATGATTGGATTTATTAAATCCCTTTAGCTGGAGGTCAGATCACTGTGTGTTCACACCTGTCCCCATGTGATTTAATAAAGATGACACTTTAGCAGACTCATCAAGTATGAGCATACAACATATTATTTAGAAAATGGAACAAGTGCACACTTGTGATGCATGAACAATGCCCCAAATCATCCTATTTAGGAGAACAGCTTTTCTCATTAAAGATATTTCAGTGTTCAGTAACAACAGGCTTTGTTAACTTACATAAGGCTTTCTGGGTGACTTTAATAAGGACTTCTGTAGGTGCTATGATATCTTTCAGGCCAATGGAGGGAGAAAAGACAGTGGCTAAATGATCACACCTGCTTATTTAACTTATATACAGAGTACATCATGAGAAATGCTGGGCTGGAAGAAGAACAAGCTGGAATCAAGATTTCCGGGAGAAATATCAATAACCTCAGATATGCAGATGACACCATCCTTATGGCAGAAAGTGAAGAGGAACTAAAAAGCCTCTTGATAAAACTGAAAAAGGAGAGTCAAAAAGTTGGCTTAAAGCTCAACATTCAGAAAACTAAGATCATGGCATCTGGTCCCACCACTTCATGGGAAATAGATGGGGAAACAGTGAAAACAGTATCAGACTTTATTTTGGGGGGGCTCCAAAATCACTGCAGATGGTGATTGCAGCCACGAAATTAAAAGGTGCTTACTCCTTGGGAGGAAAATTATGACCAACCTAGATAGCATATTCAAAAGCAGAGACATTACTTTGCCAACAAAGGTCTGTCTAGTCAAAGCTATGGTTTTTCCTGTGGTCATGTATGGATGTGAGAGTTGGATTGTGATGAAAGCTGAGTGCCGAAGAATTGATGCTTTTGAACTGTGGTGTTGGAGAAGACTCTTTGGAGTTCCTTGGACTGCAAGGAGATCCAACCAGTCCATTCTAAAGGAGACCAGTCCTGGGTGTTCATTGGAAGGACTGATGCTAAAGCTGAAAGTTCAATACTTTGGCCACCTCATGCAAAGAGTTGATTCATCGGAAAAGACTCTGATGCTGGGAGGGACTGGGGGCAAGAGGAAAAGGGGACGACAGAGGATGAGATGGCTGGATGGCATCACCGACTCGATGGACATGAGTCTGAGTGAACTCCAGGAGTTGGTGATGGACAGGGAGGCCTGGAGTGCTGTGATTCATGGGGTCGCAAAGAGTCCGACACAACTGAGTGACTGAACTGAACTGAACTGAAATGTTCACACCAGTGGAGAAGACAAGGCATTCATCTGGCCTTGAGGAGAGGAAGGATGGTAGCTTTAGGGGCTTGACCTGGCTGTGCATACTGAACATGTTGTGCAAGAGAGGCAACACCATCAGGCATAAGGAGATGGACTGGGGACAGAATGTGCCAAGTGTGGGCACTCACTTGCTCCTCTCTCTTGATGTTATATGTTTCATTCCAAGTACAGTACATTTCAATGGGTCCAGCTTCGGACAGGACAATAGGATCCCAGTAGAGACTGAGTCTGAGAAGGCAATGGTGACCCACTCCAGTACTCTTGCCTGGAAAATCCCATGGAGCCTGGTAGGCTGAAGTCCATGAGGTCGCTAAGAGTTGGACATGACTGAGTGACTTCACTTTGACTTTTCACTTTCATGCATTGGAGAAGGAAATGGCAACCCACTCCAGTGTTCTTGCCTGGAGAATCCCAGGGACGGCGGAGCCTAGTGGACTGCCATCTATGGGGTCGCACAGAGTCGGACACGACTGAAGTGACTTAGTAGCAGCAGCAGCAGCAGCAGAGACTGAGTAGTTCCCCTTAACCCATAGGTACAAAGTAGCTTACCCAGGCTGGTGGATGTCTTATTGCAAATTCCAATAGATAACTCCTTCCCCAGCCATGAGAATCTGAAGCATAACACATGGATCCACAGTGAGAGTTGGGGAATAGCTATTCTGCATGACTTTCATGGCTTTATGGCATTGAGTGCTTTGGCAAGGATCCCCAATCTAGTGCACTAGATTGCTGTGTCCACACAACCCAGGGCATATTTAGAACATTTACGTAGAGAGCAGGAGCCAAAATAGTCAATTTGCCAGTCTGGTTGGCACTCTAGTGGATGGCCCCAGACTCCTTTGGTAGTCACCTTAGATGTTTTTTACAATACATCAGACACGCTATTGCTGCATTAACAAATTCACTGTATTTGAAGGATACTCTGGCATCCTTGACAATAAGCCATCTTCCCCAGTGATGTATCCAAGCCAGAGTAGATACAGATATCTACTGAAGAGCCAGTCATTAGAATTTGTGCCTGGACTAGGTCATCAGCTTCCTAACTTCCAGTACCTTGTGAGCCGGGATATGGAAAACAGCAAAGATTGCCTCAGGCTTTTGCAGGCAAACCTGAATGTTTCAATCCTTGATCCTACAAGGGCTTTCTCATGATCACCCATCTCTCAGCTTCCCATCGTCCAATCCATAAGGTTAATCCCTTTAGAACAGCCCAACTTTCAGTAAGGGATCACCAGCCAAACCACTGTGAGGTTAGCTCGCTGACTGCTGCAGTTTTTTCCTGTTTCTAGGCATCAGTGGAAGTTTCTCCCACTGCCTTCTTACCTGCCACAGAAATAAGCATGGGGTTGGAGAATCTACATACTCAACCCAGCCTAGCAGCACATGCATTCCTAGAGAAAGCAGGCTGGCAGTTATGGTGCTCCTCTGCTACAAATAGGTATGGCTTGTAGTTAAAGAAGGAGTTTCAGCCATGGCAGAAGTGGGTCAATGGAGTGTATTCTCAAGTCGCCTCTTGATAGGAAAGGGAGTTCTCACTGTGAGATGCTATTACCCTGTGGGAAGCTCTACATGAAGGAACACTGTGTATAACTCCTAGGAGCTATTGCTCTGTGGGGGTCTATCAGGTTTCTGCCCCTTTCCAGAGCTGGAGCCAAACCTAGGGGTACTTTCTCCTTCTGTTGTCTCTGCCACAGTGCCCAACCCACAGCTTCCAAAGTTATAGGCATGCCTGTGCTGTGTGCTGTGCTTAGTCTTTGCACCCCATGGACTGCAGCCCACCAAGCTCCTCTGTCCCTCGGGATTCTCTGGGCAAGAATACTAGAAGGGGTTGCCATTCCCTCCTCCAGATGTACCAACTCAGGGATCAAACCCAGGTCTCCTGCATTGTAGGCAGATTCTTAACAGTCTGAGCCACCAGGGAACCCCATAGACACATCTAACTTAACTCAAATGGCATCCCTTCTTGGAAGATGCCCAGAGCTTTAATCTGCCTCACAGTCTTTTTGCTTTCTCAAAGGCCACTTGTTATTCTGATCTCCCATCACATACATGCCCTTTCTTTAACAAGTGGTATAAGGAATGGAAGTGCTGAGCCAGATAGGGAATAAAATTTCTCCAAAGCCCCCCAGACTTCAAATACCTACAAATGCTTATATCCTTTGACCATTTTTAGGGGTTGGATAGACTTGTGTATTGCTCAGATGGCTCAGTGATAAAAGAATCCACCTGCAGTGCAGGAGATGCCTCTTGTGCAGGAGACATGGGTCAGTTCCTAGGTCAGGAAGATCCCCTGGAGAAGGAAATGACAACCCACTCCAGTACTCTTGCCTGGAAAATTGCCATGGACAGAGGCACTTGGAGGGCTATAGTCCATAGGGTTGCAAAGAGTCAGACAGGACTTTGTGACTAAACAACAAGAAGCTTTGCTTCTGGTCAATCACAGCTTGAATCTTATGCAACCAAACAACTCCCAAAACTTTATGGTAGGATTTGGGCCTTGAAGTTTCTGTGTGTTCATTGCCCATCCACTCCCTTGTACAGGTTCAAGCAAAGTCTACAGAGTGCCCTAGAGCAGAGACAAGTCTTCTTCACATTTAGCAATAATCTTCACATTTAGCATTATGTCATCAGTGGAGTGAGCACATTTTACTGATGTGGGGACAGAGAACAGGAGCAGGTTTAGGGCTACCATCACATGACATCTTGTGGGGCTGTGCAGGTGGCCTTGGCAAAGTGCTTGAAACTTCCATTGTTGCCCCTCCTATGTGAAAGGAAATTGATTTTAATTATCAGAAACCTGTGTTATTCAGTCTTTCATGAATCTTGAAGAAGGACTTTTGCAAGAACATTTTTGCAAAAGCTTCAGTGTAAAACAATAACTGTAACTAACAAAAGGCTTAATCACCATGGTTAGAGTTCATTATAATGCAGCTGACAAGAAAATTTGGTTGCTTTTTTTTTCTTTGCCATATTTTAAAATTATGACATTATACCCAGAATTTCATAGATATATACCCTAAAGAAAATTTAGCATCTCTTCTTATCTGACAATGCTTCCCATGTATTTTCAATGATCAGATAAGCCTAGTTAAATATTTCTTTTTTATAAGGAGAGAAAACACATCTTTTGAGGCATTCCAGGGTCCTGGAAAATATCCTGAAAGCAAAGTTAGTTCAAGATCAATAAGATAATTTAGGATTTGATTTCAAGGAAGTCTACCAAAAACATCAAATGGTTTAAAACACTTGATTTAATAGGATCATAGGCCACTGGGAAATAATAATGCATAGTTGTCTATTTAATCAGGGCTTCCCAGGTGGTGCTTGTGATAAAGAGACCACTTGCCATTTCAGGAGACGCAAGAGATCTATGTTCAATCCCTGGGTCAGGAAGATTCCCTAGAGGAGGGCACAGCAGCCCACTCGTATTTTTGCCTGGAGAATCCCATGGACAGAAGAGCCTGGCAGGCTAGAGTTCATAGGGTCATAAAGAGTTGGACAGGACTGAAGTGACTTAGGAGAAGGCAATGGCACCCCACTCCAGTACTCTAGCCTGGAAAATCCCATGGACGGAGGAGTCTGGTAGGCTGCAGTCCATGGGGTTGCGAAGAGTCGGACACGACTGTGTGACTTCACTTTCACTTTTCACTTTCATGCATTGGAGAAGGAAATGGCAACCCACTGCAGTGTTCTTGCCTGGAGAATCCCAGGGACGGTGGAACCTGGTGGGCTGCCGTCTATGGGGTTGCACAGGGTCGGACACAACTGAAGGGACTTAGCAGCAGCAGAAGTGACTTAACAGGCATGCACTATTTAATGAAATGATGATTTAAAACTTCAAAGACAAATAGAGAAAGTTATATCATTGTAAAAAAAATAGCTCCCTTTTCTTTCAAAGCTTTGTCTTTGGAAACTATTCCAGCTTTGGCAACAGTGGGCAGAATGTACTTTCTAAAAATAAGGGAGAGTGAGGAGGCCCCAGTTGTCCAGGACAAGCTTATGGGTCAACTTGCAGTCTCTTTGTCTTAATTACTTCCTCCAACAGAATGCTAATACATATCTTAGTACCTGCAAGTAGAGTGTGGTTGTAACAAATATACAAATGTGGAATTGGCTTTGGAAATGGATATTGAATAGAAGCTGGCAAAGTTTTGAAGCATATGATAGAAAAATGTCTACCTATCTTGTAGCTATTATTAGTAGAAAATGGGCATTAAAGGTACTCCTGGTAAAGTCTCAGACAAAAATGAGGATGATGTTAATGGACTCTGGAGAGAAAGTGATCTTTGTTAAAAAGTAACTTGTTATAACGGAGAGGGCAATGGCACCCCACTCCAGTACTCCTGCCTTGAAAATCCCATGGATGGAGGAGCCTGGAAGGCTGCAGTCCATGGGGTCGCTGAGGGTCGGACACTACTGAGCGACTTCACTTTCCCTTTTCACTTTCATGCATTGGAGAAGGAAATGGCAACCCACTCCAGTACTCTTTCCTGGAAAATCCCAGGGACGGTGGAGTCTGGTGGGCTGCCATCTATGGGGTCACACAGAGTCAGACACGACTGAAGTGACTTAGCAGCAGCAGCAGCAGCAGCAACTTCTTATAAGGTCACAGAAAACTTGAGTGAATTACATTCTATCACTGAATGGAAAATAGAACTTACAAACAATAAACTTGGATATTTAACTGAGGAGATATCCAGGCAAACATATAAGGTGAAATCTGGTTTCTCCTTGCTGCTTATGGTAAAATATGAGAAAAAGTAGGTAAATTTGGGAAAGAACTGCCAAGCAAATATAAATCAGAACATGGCAGTTTGGAAAATCCTCACCTTAACCAGATAATGTTCTGTGGAGTCAGAGCCAATGGTATAGCTAGAAATCCTTTTGGTAAAGACATTGGTTGAGTGACTGATGGATCCAATCAATCATCTCAATAGAAGGAAGGAAGTGAGGTAGGGGTATGCAGGAGGAGCAGTGGAAAATCCTTGTCTCTAATAGTGTATATCCCCTTAATATTGATGAAAACAAGGTGTTTGGGGTTTTTTGTTGTTGTTGTTGTTGTTTTACATTTTCATTTTACCTGCAGAAACTGACAGCCTGAGCTGAAAGGACAGAGAGAGGAAGAAGGAAAGGAAGAGTGAATCTAAGGACAGAATTAAAAGGGTAGAGACCAGAGAGAGTAGGCTCATGGCCCTGGAGAGGAGAAAGGGCAGACCACTGAGCCACAGAAGGTTACTGTCAGGCATTGAAAGCTCATAGAATTGCCCTGATTAACTGCAAACTTGATTTAGGCTAAAATCCCTTTATTTATTCCATTTTATTACTTTTAGAATGGGAATATATACCCAATGGTTGGCCCACTATTATATTTTGAAAGAAGATAAGTGTTTTCTATTTCAAAAGCCTATGAATGGAGAAGAATTTTGCCCCAGTTGGACCATACCCAGAATCTAAGCAATACTTACTTAGATGATGAGATTTGAGAGTTTTTGAGTTGACTTTTAAATTTGAGATTTGATGCTGAAGCGGGCTAAGGCTTTTAGAAGTGCTGGGATGAGATGAATATATTGATTTTTCACATAATAGATGTGAATTCAGTTCAGTTCAGTTCAGTTCAGTCACTCAGTCGTGTTTGACTCTTTGTGACCCCATGAATCGCAGCAAGCCAGGCCTCCCTGTCCATCACCAACTCCCGGAGGTCACTCAGACTCACGTCCATTGAGTCAGTGATGCCATCCAGCCATCTCATCCTCTGTCGTCCCCTTCTCCTCCTGCCCCCAATCCCTCCCAGCATCAGAGTCTTTTCCGATGAGTCAACTCTTCGAATGAGGTGGCCAAAGTATTGGAGTTTCAGCTTTAGCATCATTCCCTCCAAAGAAATCCCAGGGCTAATCTCCTTCAGAATGGACTGGTTGGATCTCCTTGCAGTCCAAGGGACTCTCAAGAGTCTTCTCCAACACCACAGTTCAAAAGCATCAATTCTTTGGCACTCAGCCTTCTTCACAGTCCAACTCTCATATCCATACATGACCACAGGAAAAACCATAGCCTTGACTAGACAGACCTTTGTTGGCAAAGTAATGTCTCTGCTTTTGAATATGCTATCTAGGTTGGTCATAACTTTCCTTCCAAGGAGTAAGCATCTTTTAATCTCATGGCTGCAGTCACCATCTGCAGTGATTTGGAGATCAAATAGTGGGCTGTTGTGGGTTGAATATTATCTCTTTAAAAGTCATGCCCATATGAAATCTTGGAATATGATTATTGTGGATTGAATTGTTTCCCTTAAAAGATATGTTCAGGTTAGCCCCTGTAGCCACAAATGTGATCTTATTTGGAGATGGGTTCTTTGCAAATGTGAATAGTTAAGAAAAGATCATACTAAGTTATGATGGCCCCTCAGTTCAGTTCAGTCACTCAGTTGTGTTTGACTCTTTGTGACCCCATGAACTGCAGCACGCCAGGCCTCCCTGTCCATCACCAACTCCCGGAGTTCACTCAAACTCACGTCCATCGAGTCGGTGATGCCATCCAGCCATCTCATCCTTTGTCGTCCCCTTTTCCTCTTACCCCAATCCCTCCCAGCATCAAAGTCTTTTCCAATGAGTCAATGGCCCCTAAAACATGACTGATGTCCTTGCAAGTAGATAAAACCGAGATACATAGACCTACACAGAGGGAAGATATGTGAAGATGGAGGAAGAGATTAGAGCCATGCTACCCTAAACCAAAGATGCCAAATATTCCTGACAAACACCAGAAGAGAGTGAGACAAGAAAAGCCCTAGGGGATGATCAGAGAGAGCATGGACCTAATAGTACTTTAATTTCAGATTTCAGCTTCCAAAACTATGATACAGTAAGTGTTCGATATATTTCCTATTTAAATTCATACTGAGTTCAGTTCAATTCAGTTGCTCAGTCATGTCTGACTCTGCGACCCCATGAATAGCAGCACGCCAGGCCTCCCTGTCCATCACCAACTCCCAGAGTTCACTCAGACTCATGTCCATTGAGTCAGTGATGCCATCCAGCCATCTCATCCTCTGTTGTCCCCTTCTCTTCCTGCCCCCAATCCCTCCCAGAATCAGTCTTTTCCAATGAGTCAACTCTTCGCATGAGGTGGCCAAAGTATTGGAGTTTCAGCTTCAGCATCAGTCCTTCCAATGAAAACCCAGGACTGATCTCCTTTAGGATGCATTGGTTGGATCTCCTTGCAGTCCAAGGGACTCTCAAGAGTCTTCTCCAACACCACAGTTCAAAAGCATCAGTTCTTCAGCACTCAGCTTTCTTCACAGTCCAACTCTCACATCCATACATGACCACTGGAAAAACCATAGCCTTGACTAGACAGACCTTTGTTGGCAAAGTAATGTGTCTTCTTTTGAATATGCTATGTAGGTTGGTCATAACTTTCCTTCCAAGGAGTAAGTGTCTTTTAATTTCATGGCTGCAATCACCATCTGCAGTGATTTTGGAGCCCAGAAAAATAAAGTCTGACACTGTTTCCACTGTTTCCCCAACTATTTCCCATGAAGTGATGGGACCAGATGCCATGATCTTTATTTTCTGAATGTTGAGCTTTAAGCCAACTTTTTCACTCTCCTCTTTCACTTTCATCAACAGGCTTTTTAGTTCCTCTTCACTTTCTGCCATAAGGGTGGTGTCATCTGCATATCTGAGGTTATTGATATTTCTCCCGGCAACCTTGATCCCAGCTTGTGCTTCTTCCAGCCCAGTGTTTCTCATGATGTACTTTGCATATGAGTTAAATAAGCAGAGTGACAATATACAGCCTTGACGTACTCCTTTTCCCATTTGGAACCAGTCTGTTGTTCCATGTCCAGTTCTAACTGTGGCTTCCTGACCTGCATATAGGTTTCTCAAGGGGCAGGTCAGGTGGTCTGGTATTCCCATCTCTTTCAGAATTTTCCACAGTTTATTGTTATCCACACAGTCAAAGGCTTTGGCATAGTCAATAAAGCAGAAATAGATGTTTTTCTGGAACTCTCTTGCTTTTTCACCAGTCACACAGTGGATGTCACTGCTTTAGTGACTGGTGATAGAAACAAGGTCCGATGCTGTAAAGAGCAATATTGCATAGGAACCTGAAATGTAAGGTCCATGAATCAAGGAAAATTGGAAGTGATCAAAGGAGATGGCAAGAGTGAACGTCAACATTCTAGGAATCAGCGAACTCAAATGGACTGGAATGGGTGAATTTAACTCAGATGACCATTATATCTACTACTGTGGGCAAGAATCCCTCAGAAAAAATCAGTAGCCATTATGGTCAACAAAAGAGTCCCAAATGCAGTACTTGGATGCAATCTCAAAAACAACAGAATGATCTCTGTTTGTTTCCAAGGCAAACCATTCAGTATCACAGTAATCCAAGCCTATGCCCCAACCAGTAACGCTGAGGAAGTGGAAGTTGAACGGTTCTATGAAGACCTACAAGACCTTTTAGAATGAACACCCCAAAAAGATGTCCTTTTCATTATAGGGGACTGGATTGCAAAAGTAGGAAGTCAAGAAACACCTGGAGTAACAGGCAAATTTGGCCTTGGAATACGGAATGAAGCAGGGCAAAGACTAATAGAGTTTTGCCAAGAAAATGCACTGGTCATAGCAAACACCCTCTTCCAACAACACAAGAGAAGACTCTATACATGGACATCACCAGATGGTCAACACCGAAATCAGATTGATTATATTCTTTGCAGCCAAAGATGGAGAAGCTCTATACAGTCAGCAAAAACAAGACCAGGAGCTGACTGTGGCTCAGAGCATGAACTCCTTATTGCGAAATTCAGACTGAAATTGAAGACAGTAGGGAAAACCACTAGACCATTCAGGTATGACCTAAATCAAATCCCTTATGATTATACAGTGGAAGTGGGAAATAGATTTAAGGGCCTAGATCTGATAGATAGAGTGCCTGATGAACTATGGACGGAGGTTCGTGACATTGTACAGGAGACAGGGATCAAGACCATCCCCATGGAAAAGAAATGCAGAAAAGCAAGATGGCTGTCTGAGGAGGCCTTACAAATAGCTGTGAAAAGAAGAGAAGAGAAAAGCAAAGAAGAAAAGGAAAGGTATAAGAATCTGAATGCAGAGTTCCAAAGACTAGCAAGAAGAGATAAGAAAGCCTTCCTCAGTGATCAATGCAAAGAAATAGAGGAAAAATTCATATTAGCCTGTATCTAATTCACTTTGTTAAAACTACCTTGGTCTTCCTCTCACTTTAAAAACACATAAAGCACCTTTCTGCCTCAGAGTATTTGCATTTGAAAAGCCTCTGTTCACACCATTCTTTCTGCAAATCTACAAATGGCTTATTCCCTCACCATTCCAGGTCTTTCCTAAATATCCTATTCTCACTGAGGTTTTACTTGACCAGCTAAATACAACCTCCATCTCTAATTTCCTCATCTCCCTGCTAACCTTTTCTGAATCACTTGTGGCTAACATACAATATATTTCATTTATTTGTCTTGTAATTTGTCAGTTTTCATATCTAGAGTGTAATCTGATTGAAGACAAGAAATTTTTTGTTGTTTCTGATTAGATGTTTGCTCCATAGTAATTTCTCAATGGGTATTTGTTGAATAAATAAATTATGAAATTGTATTAGACTACTTAAAATATGACTTTGCTGGCATAAAGACATTGATATTGAACGTACATTTGAAAAATTCTAATTCTCTCATTGGGTGTATTGAGTGAGTTAAATGATTGTATTTTAAAGTTGACAATAATCACTCAAAATATAGTGGCTATTTTCACCAGAATTCAAGCTTAAATACAGTAGCAATTTTTTTAATGTTTGATTTACTCAGCAATATTTAGAACTTGACCTTTTCATTGTAGATAATTCATAAGAATTTGTTGACTTTTATTGGTTATGAAATAATTGAAACAAGCTAACATTTCAAAGTGAACATTTTTAGAAATATTTCAAAGTCATTGAAAAGTTTTGTGAAGGAAAGTGTAGTAACATATTTTAAGTTTTGGAAGTAAATTTTTATGGCTACTGGGTAACTGTGGATTACAGGAGGTCATGAATGAAGCAGGAAGATAAGTTGGAAAATTGTTAAGAGTAGTTCAAGTGAAAATTATAGGTTTCAATTGAAAAAGTATATATTGAAAGAAGTAGAAAAACATTTAATATTTTTAGAGGTATAATAAAAATGACTACATATGGGGTAAAAGAGATAGGGACTCCTCAAGAAGCCATTTTTTTCTGGTTTTGGAAACTGTATTGATGATGGTATGATTTGTTCATCAATGGAAGACTGAGATATGGATAAATTTGATGTGGAAATTCATTTTAATTTTGGATGTCTTAAGTTTGAGATACCTATGAGGCATCTAAGTGAAGATATAAAAAACACAGCTGAGTCATAGGGTCAAGAATTCAGAAGTAAGTGTTGAACTGGAGATAAAAATTTGTGAGTCTGTGATATATAGAGAATTTCTAAAACCAAGATGATGAAGAAAGAGGTGAGATGAGGAGAAAGGTTAAGAACCTAAGATGTCAAAAAGATATGGAATTACCAGCAAAAGTTGTGGAGAGGAAGCAGTTGCTGAAGATATAGGAAGAAAACCAGAAGACATACTGTTATGGAAGTCAAGAGTCTTAAAAGAATAGCATTAAGAATTAACTAACTTTTCAACTCCTTTTTATTCTGAGACTCAGAGATTACATTACCATAGGGCCCTACTGAATGGCTTATGGCTTAGTTATTACCTGTTCGTCACTCTTTGCTAAGAAATACTGTGTCTTCTCGGCCAACTAACTCTAGTCTACATTGTCAATCCAGCCATGATAATAATTCAAGTGCACTGTCTGGTTTTACCAAAACACCCACTTTAATTTTCTGTCTCCTATACCCATCCGCTCAAACTTTTCATTTGTTCTCATTAATGCTTTTTATTTTTATTCCAGCCTCTTAGTATTTCTTTGTGCTGCATAAATTCAAACCTAAACAAAACTCAGAGGCAGTGAGTACAAAGGAAATAGTAGAAAGATTGAAATTACAAAATAAGGGAATTTGATTTACTGTGATGATTTTTATTGTGTTGTTGGCTATTGTACATGACAAATCATATCCTAATAACACAACCTGAAATTAATGTATTAGATTTGTTATTTTATAGATAGTGAAGAGTAGCATTTGATCAGATGAAAAGTTAAACTTACAAATACCCTGCAGTTGTTAACATGTAAACCACTGATTTTGTACAAGTTTGGAGTAGTGTTGAACCCTGCTTTTTCTCATGTAAACAATGCCCTGAAAGGTTAATTTCTTCAAAGATTATTACTTGCAATGAAAGATTTTGTGACTCCTGGGAAGGCCCAATTTTAACAACCATTTTAGCTACGGTGGCAGTTTCTCAAAACTTTATCTCCACATGCCAGAGGACAGAGAAATGAGAATTCACATACCAGGAGATTCTAGGAACACAGACTGCCATAAAAGTGCTTTGAAGGTTTTGTGTTTTATCAGAAAATATAGGTAAAATTTTAAATCTGTTTTATATATATATATATATATTTAATGATAAAGCAGCATTCTACCTTTTCTAGAAAATTGCAGTAAAATATATACTCCTGGAAGTTGCTCACTGTTTATCAGAGAGGAGGCTCTATGTACACTTGGAACATTCTCTTACAGGCTCAGAAATATCAGTTTATTACAATTAAAGAAACATTTAATGAAGGAGAACTAAAGAAAGTACAGGGGAAAATTGGCCAGAGAGAAGATTATCCCAAAAGGGATTACAATAAGAAAAACTGAACACAGGTGTTTTGGTTTAGGACTCTTACTCATTTTAGGGTTTCCCAGGTGGTGCAGTCATAAGGAATCCTCCTGCCAATGCCGAAGGTGAAAGAAACATGGGTTTCATCCCTGGGTCAGGAAGATCCCCTGGAGGAGGACATAGGAACCCACTCCAGTATTTTTGCCTAGGAAATTCCGTGTACAGATACTGAGGGCCTACAGTCCTTATAGTTGTAAGAGTCAGACACCACTGAGCATGTGATCAAGACTATCCCCAAGAAAAAGAAATGCAAAAAGGCAAAATGGCTGTCTGAGGAGGGTTTACAAACGTTAATGAAAAGAAGAGAAGTGAAAGTCAAAGGAGAAAAGGAAAGATATACCCATTTGAATGCAGACCCCTACATATGTTGTCTACAAGAGACCCACCTCAAAACAGGGGACACATACAGACTGAAAGTGAAGGGCTGGAAAAAGATTTTCCATGCCAATAGGGACCAAAAGAAAGCAGGAGTAGCAATACTCATATCAGATAAAATAGACTTTAAAACAAAGGCTGTGAAAAGACAAAGAAGGTCACTACATAATGATCAAAGGATCAATCCAAGAAGAAGATATAACAATTATACATATATATGCACCCAACACGGGAGCACCACAGTACGTAAGACAAATGCTAACAAGTATGAAAGGAGAAATTAACAATAACACAATAATAGTGGGAGACTTTAATACCCCACTCACACCTATGGATAGATCAACTAAACAGAAAATTAACAAGGAAACACAAACTTTAAACGATACAATAGACCAGTTAGACCTAATTGATATCTATAGGACATTTCATCCCAAAACAATGAATTTCACCTTTTTCTCAAGTGCACATGGAACCTTCTCCAGGATAGATCACATCCTGGGCCATAAAGCTAGCCTTGGTAAATTAAAAAAGATAGAAATCATTCCAAGCATTTTTTCTGACCACAATGCAGTAAGATTAGATCTCAATTACAGGAGAAAAACTATTAAAAATTCCAACATATGGAGGCTGAACAACACGCTGCTGAATAACCAACAAATCACAGAAGAAATCAAAAAAGAAATCAAAATTTGCATAGAAACGAATGAAAATGAAAACACAACAACCCAAAACCTGTGGGACACGGTAAAAGCAGTCCTAAGGGGAAAGTTCATAGCAATACAGGCACACCTCAAGAAACAAGAAAAAAGTCAAATAAATAACCTAACTCTACACCTAAAGCAACTAGAAAAGGAAGAAATGAAGAACCCCAGGGTTAGTAGAAGGAAAGAAATCTTAAAAATTAGAGCAGAAATAAATGCAAAAGAAACAAAAGAGACCATAGCAAAAATCAACAAAACCAAAAGCTGGTTCTTTGAAAGGATAAATAAAATTGACAAACCATTAGCCAGACTCATCAAGAAACAAAGGGAGAAAAATCAAATCAACAAAATTAGAAACGAAAATGGAGAGATCACAACAGACAACACAGAAATACAAAGGATCATAAGAGACTACTATCAACAATTATATGCCAATAAAATGGACAACGTGGAAGAAATGGACAAATTCTTAGAAAAGTACAACTTTCCAAAACTGGACCAGGAAGAAATAGAAAATCTTAACAGACCCATCACAAGCATGGAAATTGAAACTGTAATAAAAAATCTTCCAGCAAACAAAAGCCCCGGTCCAGACGGCTTCACAGCTGAATTCTACCAAAAATTTAGAGAAGAGCTAACACCTATCCTGCTCAAACTCTTCCAGAAAATTGCAGAGGAAGGTAAACTTCCAAACTCATTCTATGAGGCCACCATCACCCTAATACCAAAACCTGACAAAGATCCCACAAAAAAAGAAAACTACAGGCCAATATCACTGATGAATATAGATGCAAAAATCCTTAACAAAATTCTAACAATCAGAATCCAACAACACATTAAAAAGATCATACATCATGATCAAGTGGGCTTTATCCAAGGGATGCAAGGATTCTTCAATATCCGCAAATCAATCAATGTAATACACCACGTTAACAAATTGAAAAATAAAAACCATATGATTATCTCAATAGATGCAGAGAAAGCCTTTGACAAAATTCAACATCCATTTATGATAAAAACTCTCCAGAAAGCAGGAATAGAAGGAACATACCTCAACATAATAAAAGCTATATATGACAAACCCACTGCAAACATTATCCTCAATGGTGAAAAATTGAAAGCATTTCCTCTAAAGTCAGGAACAAGACAAGGGTGCCCACTTTCACCATTACTATTCAACATAGTTTTGGAAGTTTTGGCCACAGCAATCAGAGCAGAAAAAGAAATAAAAGGAATCCAAATTGGAAAAGAAGAAGTAAAACTCTCACTATTTGCAGATGACATGATCCTCTACATAGAAAACCCTAAAGAGTCCACCAGAAAAATTACTAGAAATAATCAATGACTACAGTAAGTTGCAGGATATAAAATCAACACACAGAATCCCTTGCATTCCTATACACTTATAATGAGAAAACAGAAAGAGAAATTAAGGAAACAATTCCATTCACCATTGCAACAGAAAGAATAAAATACTTAGGAATATATCTACCTAAAGAAACTAAAGACCTATATATAGAAAACTATAAAACACTGGTGAAAGAAATCAAAGAGGACACTAATAGATGGAGAAATATACCATGTTCATGGATTGGAAGAATCAATATAGTGAAAATGAGTATACTACCCAAAGCAATTTATAGATTCAACGCAATCCCTATCAAGCTACCAACAGTATTCTTCACAGAGCTAGAACAAATAATTTCACAATTTGTATGGAAATACAAAAAACCTCGAATAGGCAAAGCGATCTTGAGAAAGAAGAATGGAACTGGAGGAAACAACCTACCTGACTTCAGGCTCTACTACAAAGCCACAGTTATCAAGACAGTATGGTACTGGCACAAAGACAGAAATATTGATCAATGGAATAAAATAGAAAGCCCAGAGATAAATCCACGCACATATGGACACCTTATCTTCGACAAAGGAGGCAAGAATATACAATGGATTAAAGACAATCTCTTTAACAAGTGGTGCTGGGAAATCTGGTCAACCACTTGTAAAAGAATGAAACTGGACCACTTTCTAACACCATACACAAAAATAAACTCAAAATGGATTAAAGATCTAAACGTAAGACCAGAAACTATAAAACTCCTAGAGGAGAACATAGGCAAAACACTCTCCGACATACATCACAGCAGGATCCTCTATGACCCACCTCCCAGAATATTGGAAATAAAAGCAAAAATAAACAAATGGGACCTAATTAACCTTAAAAGCTTCTGCACATCAAAGGAAACTATTAGCAAGGTGAAAAGACAGCCTTCAGAATGGGAGAAAATAATAGCAAATGAAGCAACCGACAAACAACTAATCTCAAAAATATACAAGCAACTCCTACAGCTCAACTCCAGAAAAATAAACGACCCAATCAAAAAATGGGCCAAAGAACTAAATAGACATTTCTCCAAAAAAGACATACAGATGGCTAACAAACACATGAAAAGATGCTCAACATCACTCATTATCAGAGAAATGCAAATCAAAACCACTATGAGGTACCATTTCACACCAGTCAGAATGGCTGCGATCAAAAGTCTACAAATAATAAATGCTGGAGAGGGTGTGGAGAAAAGGGAACCCTCTTACACTGTTGGTGGGAATGCAAACTAGTACAGCCACTATGGAGAACAGTGTGGAGATTCCTTAAAAAACTGGAAATAGAACTGCCTTATGATCCAGCAACCCCACTGCTGGGCATACACACTGAGGAAACCAGAAGGGAAAGAGACACGTGTACCCCAATGTTCATCGCAGCACTGTTTATAATAGCCAAGACATGGAAGCAACCTAGATGTCCATCAGCAGATGAATGGATAAGAAAGCTGTGGTACATATACACAATGGAGTATTACTCAGCCATTAAAAAGAATACATTTGAATCAGTTCTAATGAGGTGGATGAAACTGGAGCCTATTATACAGAGTGAAGTAAGCCAGAAGGAAAAACATAAATACAGTATTCTAACGCATATATATGGAATTTAGAAAGATGGTAACAATAACCCTGTGTACGAGACAGCAAAAGAGACACTGATGTATAGAACAGTCTTATGGACTCTGTGGGAGAGGGAGAGGGTGGGAAGATTTGGGAGAATGACATTGTAACATGTAAAATATCATGTAAGAAACGAGTTGCCAGTCCAGGTTCGATGCACGATACTGGATGCTTGGGGCTAGTGCACTGGGACGACCCAGAGGGATGGTATGGGGAGGGAGGAGGGAGGAGGGTTCAGGATGGGGAACACATGTATACCTGTGGTGGATTCATTTTGATATTTGGCAAAACTAATACAATTATGTAAAGTTTAAAAATAAAATAAAATATAAAAAATAAAAAAAAATAAAATAAAAAAAAAAAAAAAAAAAGAGGTGGCAAGAATACAAAGAAGAACTATACAAAAAAAGATCTTCACGACCCAGATAATCACGATTATATGATCACTCACCGAGAGCCAGACATCCTGGAATGTGAAGTCAAGTAGGCCTTAGAAAGTATCACTATGAATAAAGCTAGTGGAAGTGATGGAATTCCAGTTGAAGTATTTCAAATCCTGAAAGATGATGCTGTGAAAGTGCTACACTCAATATGCCAGCAAATTTGGAAAACTCAGCAGTGGCCACAGGACTGGAAAAGGTCAGTTTTCATTCCAATCCCAAAGAAAGGCAATGCCAAAGAATGCTCAAACTACTGCACAATTGCACTCATCTCACATGCTAGCAAAATAATGCTCAAAATTCTCCAAGCCAGACTTCAACAGTACATGAACCGAGAACTTCCAGATGTTCAAGCTTGATTTAGAAAAGGCAGAGGAGCCAGAGATCAAATTGCCAACATCCGTCGGATCATTGAAAAAGCAAGAGAGTTCCAGAAAAACATCTACTTCTGCTTTATTGACTATGCCAAAGCCTTTGACTGTGTGGATCACAACAAACTATGGAAAATTCTTCAAGAAATGGGAATACCAGACCACCTGACTTGTCTTCTCCAAAATCTGTATGCAGGTAAAGAAGCAACAGTTAGAACTGGACATGAAACAACAGACTGGTTCCAAATAGGAAAAGGAGTATGTCAAGGCTGTATATTTTCACCCTGCTTATTTAACTTATCTGCAGAGTATATCTTAAGAAATGCTGGGATGGATGAAGCACAAGCTGGAATCAAAATTGCCAGGAGAAATATCAATAGCCTCAGATACACAGATGTGAGTATGGCAGAAAATGAAAAAGAACTAAAGAGCCTCTTGATGAAAGTGAAAGAGGAGTGTGAAAAGTTGGGTTAAAACTCAACATTCAGAAAACTAAGATCAGGGCATCTGGTCCCATTATTTCATGGCAAATAGATAGGGAAACAGTGGAAGCAGTGGCTGACTTTATTTTGGGGGGCTCCAAAATCACTGCAGATGGTGACTGCAGACATGAAATTAAAGGACGCTGGCTCCTTGGAAGAAAAGCTGTGATCAACCTAGACAGAATATTAAAAATCAAAGACATCATTTTGCCAACAAAGGTCCGTCTGGTCAAAGCTACGGTTTTTTCAGTAGTCATATATGGATATGATAGTTGCACTATAAAGACAGCTAAGCACCAAAGAATTAATGCTTTTGAACTGTGGTGTTGGAGAAGATTCTTGAGAGTCCCTTGGACAGCAAGGAGATCCAACCAGTCCATCCTAATGGAAATCAGTCCTAAATATTCATTGGAGTGACTGGTGCTAAAGCTGAAACTCCAATGCTTTGGCCACCTGATGCAAAGAACTGACTCATTGGAAAAGACCTTGCTGCTGGGAAAGACTGAGGGTGGGAGAAGAAGGGGACAACAGAAAATGAGATAGTTGTATGGCATCGCCGACTCAATGGACATGAGTTTAAGTAAACTCCAGGATTTGGTGATGGACAGGGAGGCCTGGCGTGCTGCAGTCTATGGGGTCACAAGGAGTTGGACATGACTAAGTGACTGAACTGAACTGAACTAAATATAAATTTAAGCTTTTGAACACATCTCCTGAAATCTTGCTGAAATTAGTGGAATACTTTAAAATGCTATAAAACTGCATGTTGCAAAGCATAATAAAAGCAAATTAAACCTAATCACATGTAGACAGAGATGCTGAAAAGAAAGCCAGAGTTGCAGAATCCTGTTTGGCATTCAAATAGCCAACAAGGGATAACAGTTCGAAGTCCCATTCTTGAGACTATAAAATTTCTTTTATTACCCCCCACTCTCCAACAAACTTAATATAAAAAATCCAGAACTTCTCTGGTTTCATTTTTCCAGAAAATAAAATCTCCATTTCCTAATATTGTGAGAAAGGGGTAATTACCAGTATGCATAAGAAAGAAGTCAGAACCTGAGAGGTCAAATAATTACTTTTACAGACATTTAACAAAATTCTGCTATTAATTGTTTTCTATCCTTCACTCTCCAACTCCAGTGACTGTCCAGAATTATTCCAGAGCAAACCAAAAATTAGGAGGAGGTTTTACATCTGCCCATTAGGAATTCAAACAAGAGAAAACATTGGGAGAAAAAAAAATGCAAAATAATAATAAAACTTTATTGTCGAAGAACATGAAACAGCCCAAATTCATGAGTTTAAAAATCTAACTGAGGTACACCATGGGGAAGTTAAAATGTCAGAAGTAAAGGGAAGATATTATTAATAAAATATTTCTAAGAGGAAAAACAATAGTATAAAAGGTCAGAAACAAAAATGGAACAAAATTTCACAAAAGCAATATTAGAAGCTTAAAAAATTAATGTCATAAAATTTTCTGAGAAAAGAATGATTTATAACAACTTATAGCATAATCCATGAAGGAAAAAAGTGATAAACTGGTCTTTATCAAATTAAAGTGTTTTGCTCCTTAAGAAAAAAAGCCACAGACTCAGAGGTAATATTTGAAAATCACATCTGATTAAAACACTTATATGGAAAATACATAATCATCTTATAAAACTCAGCAGCAAGAAAACAGATTTAAAATGTTTAAATAAGCTACAGATTCTAACAGACCCATAACCAAAGGAAATATATGGATGGCAAATAAACTCATGAAATGAGGCTTAACATCATTTGCCACTAGGAGAAAGCAAATTAAAACTGCAGTGAGGTTCCACTATATAACTATTAAAAATTTCCAAATAATTTTTAAAAACCTAACAATAACAAATGCTGACAAAGATGTAAAACGGCAGAAATGCTCACTCGTTACTAGTGGAAATGTCAGTGGTACCACTTTGAAAGACAGTTTGAGAGTTTGCTGTAAATTAAACATAGAAACTTAGCTGAGTACTGGAAGGATACAAAATCTGCAAGCTTGTACTTTAATATTTTGGAGTGTTTGGAGTTTTCTTATGAAAAAAGTTACATGAAAATTATATATCAAGGCAAAATATGTAGCCACTGAAAGGCGTAGATACTTTGACTCAGAAAATGTTTGAGGGTAGCATGAGATAATGTGTATGAATGATACCTGATCCTTGGCAAAATGTCAAGAATATTGGCTTTCTAGTTTCCCACTGGAAAAGCAACTAACAACTAGTTTGAGACTCATCTTGCTCGTATTTTGATAGGTCATCAGGAGCTTGACAGACTTTCATGACCAAAAAAAAAAAGTGAAATCTCAGCAGAAATTGCCATGCAGAAAAAGCCTAGATAAAACAAAAATAAAAACTTGGAGTTTCTCATTTACACTGTTATTGTCGAATGACACAGTGCTTTGGAACAATGTGTTCTGCACATCCATTTGTGGTTGAATGGCATTTACCTTGTTTATTTTCCCTCTTTTTGTTTCTATCCATTTTTTTTTCCTTCTCACAATTCTTTGATTACTAACTTTTTTATACTGAGTATTGTACTTTTTCAAATGGATACTAATCTAAAAGAAAACCATTTATTTATCTTGAATTTAATACTCGATCTTTGCTTTACTGTAATCTGTTTCCTTTCAGTCTCTCCTTGAAAACTTCTACTACAACATTACATACTTTTCTGACTATTTGACAGTATCTGTTCATCTCACCTTTTAAGTGCTCCAGTCTTTGTTTCTTTTATACATAAGTAAGATTTTTCTTAAGTCATAGATGAAGCTTAGATCTAGCTGGACAGCCCATCACAATGTAATTACTCCTTCAGCACAGTATTCTTTGTTTCTCTGTTTTCTTTGAAATGTCTGTCTCTTTCATCTTTTTATTCTTAATTTATTAATAAGATGAAGTTCGTTTTTCCTTTGACTTAGTTACAAAATCAGCTCAATTAAAGTGGCATATATAGGTAAAAGTATATAGAGAAAGATGAGAGATATTGCACACAAACCAAGCATAATAACATTTTGATATCAGATCAGATCAGATCAGTGGCTCAGTCGTGTCCGACTCTTTGCAACCCCATGAATCGCAGCACACCAGGCCTCCCTGTCCATCACCAACTCCCAGAGTTCACCCAGACTCACATCCATTGAGTCAGTGATGCCATCCAGCCATCTCATCCTCTGTCGTCCCCTTCTCCTCCTGCCCCCAATCCCTCCCAGCATCAGAGTCTTTTCCAATGAGTCAACTCTTCGCATGAGGTGGCCAAAGTATTTTGATATCATGCAATGTAAATATTAGTGATTCTTTACCTGGGCACATAGAACATTTGAGATTAAGATATATACATACTCTTTCTGAGCAAAAAAAAAAAAAAAAACATAGACATGATTAAAAACACATAGTTTTGCATAAAATTGTAACAGACATACCGATCTCTTTGAAACATATTCCTTACTATTGCCTTCACATTGACAAGATTATGACTAATGATATAAAAAACTGAGCAACAATGTCATGCCAAAGAGACAATAGTAAGTAACATGATTTTTAAGGAAAAGGTATGATAATAACATGAAATATAGCAACATAATTGAAACTTAAGTCACTGTGGGAGGGGGAAAAAGCTCTGAATAAGCAGTACTGTAAAAGTATAAAAGAGAACATAATAGCTACTTGAAATGAATTGGAAATAAGCTCTCCAAGATACCAAAAGAATAGATGTTTGATTGTGACTGTGTGATCTGGGAAGTTAACATTGAAGATGAGCCTTAGAAAATAGGCAAGGCTCTGCTGAGTAGAGAATTTGGGAAAGAAAAAATATAATCACTCCTGATTTCCTGATGGTTTCAACAAGAAAGACAGAAAATTGCAGACAAATAATCTGAATGGTAACAGCAAACATGTAACAAAGCACTTGAAAGAAAGTGAAAGTGAAGTCTCTCAGTCCTGTCTGAGTGTTTGTGACCCCATGGACTGTAGCCTAACAGACTCCTCCATCCATGGGATTCTCCAGGCAAGAGTACTGGAGTGGGTTGCCATTTCCTTCTCCAGGGGATCTTCCCGACCCAGGGATCAAACCCAGGTCTCCCATATTCCAGGCAGATGCTTTAACCTCTGAGCCACCAGGGAAGCCCTAACAAAGCACTTACTACATTCTAAATAATGTATACATATTAACTAATTTAATCTTTATAACAGCCTTCTCCAGTTCATACCAGTATTATTGTCATTTTTAAGATGAGGAACATGAGGCAGAGATAATGAGCAATAGGGCTGAACCCAACAGAACTTGTAAGTGATGGAGCCAGATTTTCGATTCAGGAAGCATTGGAGGAGTTCTTGAGAGGTCATGATCTCCAGTTGATGTGAGCTAGATCTGGGCAATCTGAGGTCCCTAATTCTCTCCCTTGCCCATGGAATATATGTTCTACTCATGGTTCTCACAGCCAGAGCTCTTTCAGTGTTGTAACCTTGAAAGAGTAATGTGTTACTGAGATCATCTGGATGGTATTTGTGATTAAACCTCTTTAAGGACTCTATATAAACTTTTTAAGATTCTTGCAGGCAGTTGTGGAGATCCATTTGTCTTGTGGCCATCTAAGACAAACCTCGTAAGTTCCTTTGTTTATTAAGCCTGCTGCTGCTGCTGCTGCTGCTGCTGCTGCTGCTGCTGCTGCTAAGTCACTTCAGTCCTGTCCGACTCTGTGTGACCCCATAGACGGCAGCCCACCAGGCTCCCCGTCCCTGGGATTCTCCAGGCAAGAACACTGAAGTGGGTTGCCATTTCCTTCTCCAATGCATGAAAGTGAAAAGTGAAAGTGAAGTAGCTCAGTCGTGTCCAACCCTCAGTGACCCCATGGACTGCAGCCTACCAGGCTCCTCCATCTATGGGATTTTTCAGGCAAGAGTACTGGAGTGGGGTGCCATTGCCTTCTCTGTTATTAAGCCTGACACTTGCTAAACAAGTAGAGAAGGCAATGGCACCCCACTCCAGTACTCTATCTTGTAGCTATTATTAGTAGAAAATGGGCATTAAAGGTACTCCTGGTAAAGTCTCAGACAAAAATGAGGATGATGTTAATGGACTCTGGAGAGAAAGTGATCTTTTTTAAAAAGTAACTTGTTATAACGGAGAAGGCAATGGCACCCCACTCCAGTACTCCTGCCTTGAAAATCCCATGGACAGAGGAGCCTGGAAGGCTGCAGTTCATGGGGTCGCTGAGGGTCGGACACGACTGAGCGACTTCACTTTCCCTTTTCGCTTTCATGCATTGGAGAAGGAAATGGCAACCCACTCCAGTGTTCTTGCCTGGAAAATCCCAGGGACTGGGGAGTCTGGTGGGCTGCCGTCTATGGGGTCGCACAGAGTCGGACAGGACTGAAGTGACTTAGCAGCAGCAGCAGCAGGCTTAATAAACAAAGGAACTTAGATACGAGGTTTGTTGGACACGACTGAAGTGACTTAGCAGCTACCAGCTGCTAAACAAAAATGGCCTACCTCTGTCTTGAGTCTCCCCTTGCCCTCGATATGGAAAGGGCAGTTTTTAATTTCATTCCAGGAATTCCCAAGGTTGTAAACTAACAAGAAGATTGGCTCCAAATCTATATTCTTAACTATTATGATATTCCACCTCCATAAGGCAGGATCAGACCCTTGGGTAACAATGGAAAGCATGTAGTTAGAAGCTGTCACTCTCGTCTCAGGCCGTATCAGCCTGAAGGCGCCCGATCTCGTCTGATCTCAGAATCTGTCACTCTCCAAAGGGGTACTATTTATACGTTTCAGCAGTCAGTATTAGCAGACCTTCCTGCTCAGCCTCAAACTGCTTAAGTCAGCACACTAGAAACCATTCCCAATAAATCAGAACTGGCTTGAAAATTGAAAGCCATGTAGTATGCCTGCTAGAGTAGCAAATGCTCTCAGTGTGTGAATAAAATAGAAATATTAAGAGCTGTAGATTGGGAGAATAACAATATATTTTATAATAATCTAGGCTAAGTAAACAAAACCAAACATATTGGGGCTGAAATAACTTCAATGAAATTAAAAAAAAAAAAATGCCATGGCAGCATTGACTCAATGGGCATGAGTTTGAGTAAATTCCCAGAGATGATGAAGGACAGGGAAGCCTGGCATGCTGCAGTTCATGGGGTGGCAAAGAGTTGGGCACGACTGAGTGACTGAACAATAATATATGCCATGTTCAGGCTCTGTCTTCTAAGAGTTTCTAGTTTAGTTACAAAATGTCACTGTCATGCTTTTTTTTTTTTAATTCACTGAAATTGTTTTAGTCCCAATTATTTCTATTTTATTCTCACACAGAGAATTTGCTACTCTAGCAGGCATACTGCATGACTTTCAACTTCCAAGCCAGTCTGATTTATTGGGGATGGTTTCTAGTCAGATTCCTTTCTCACAGATAAATATTTTTACTCTTAATGAGGAATAAAATGCAATATTACAGAGGCTAATTTAGTCTGAGCTTAATAGTATATCTTAATATAAAAAAAAAAAAAAAAAAAAAAAAAAAACGGCCTTATTGTCTTACCCAGATGGAGAACCTGATCATAAGTGTACTTGGGAGGATAGGAATTGATGTAGAGAAAATTACTCTGTTCTAAATATTAATAGTTGCTAAATGGCCTATCCTATACATAAACTTTTCATAGACTTTTTTAAATACTTTTATTTATTTATTTGGCTATGCCAGGTCTTAGTTGCAACATATGGGATCTTCAGTCTTCATTGCAGCATACTGGATCTTTAGTTGTGATATGCAAACTCAGTTGTGACATGTGGGATCTAGTTCTCCAACCAGGGATCAAACCCTGGTTACGTCCATTGGGAGTGTGCAGCCTTAGCCACTAGACAACTAGGGAAGTCTCTCCTCATAGGATTTTGAGAGAATAACATGGAGAAGGAAATCCAAATTCTGTAAATGATGAAGACAACAGGTTCTCCAGCTAAACTGACTCTTCCATCTCTTCACAAATAACTGTGATTAGAGAAGGAGCAGGCAGGAGAGTATATGGTAGAGATTTTGATTAGCAGAGAAATCATTTCCACTGGGTCTTTTCTGAGCCTTCATGTTATGCAGAGTCCCTACACAGGAGTTGTACAGTTTATCAAGGCAGTAATTTCAGGTCCTCTAATCAGTGCACATAATATATTTTTTATCAGTTTAGAGAAAATTTTTAGTTGCTTTATATATTATAGTTTTGTTTGATATCATGTTCCCATTTGATCCTGGAAAGTTTAGTGAAGATACATTATACATTTTTTTTAACTAAATGTGTTATGATTTTCTGCACCCAAACACACATCTTTAACTCCTTCATATATATATAAGTAAAAGTCTTTAATGAACTCTGTGTGCCTATAGCGTAAGGTATAAGCCATATAGTTCTGTGTATAAGTATTTGGATTCTAGAGTAAGAAAGAACATAGTATGTTTCATACTCTACTTCTTTAAGAGTTAAACTTCAAACAAAATCAATTTAGATGGTTCAAATAAAGGGGAGTTAAGGAAGAGATTACTTGTAGAGGAGGAAATTTTAGGAAGGATAGGAAGGGATCCTAGACTGGCATTAGCCATAAACCATTGATTTCCTTGGGAACTGAATCAGAAGAGGGAGAGGAGGA
Source organism: Bos indicus (assembly GCF_029378745.1). Classification (NCBI taxonomy): domain Eukaryota; kingdom Metazoa; phylum Chordata; class Mammalia; order Artiodactyla; family Bovidae; genus Bos; species Bos indicus. The sequence continues at coordinate 41,160,718 of NC_091762.1, read as the reverse complement.
AGAGAGGAGCTGGAGAAAGAGGATATGGGGGAAAGCCAAACTGGCAATAGCGATCGTCATGGAGAGATGTGCTGTGCTTAGTCACTTCAGTCATACCCGACCTTTTGTGACCCCACGGACCATAGCCCACCAGGCTCCTCTGACCATGGGGATTCTCCAGGCAAGAATACTGGAGTGAGTTGCCATGCCTGCCTCCAGGGGATCTTCCTGACCCAGGAATTGAAACAGGGTCTCCTGCACTGCAGGCAGATTCTTTACCAGCTGAGCTACATAGGGGAAAAAAGGTAGAGAACAGGTGTGGTTAGAGAAAGGCAAAGTAATGATTAGTTTGCAATTCTTCACATTTTTCTAGTATCAGTGATCCTCAGTTATCACATCTATAAAGCAGGTACGATATAGTATCCATTTGCCAGACTTGTGATGTTTATACACAGCTTAAGTATTCAAACTCAGAAAATAAGAAAAAAAAAAAAAACTTTCAGATATATGTATATATATGCATATATACAAATGTGTATATATTTGATAAATGTATGCAATTATTTGCAATATGTAAGGGCTTCCTTGGTGTCTCAGATGGTACAGAATCTGCCTGCAGTGCAGGAGACATGGGTTTGATCCCTGGGTCAGGAAGATCCTCTGGAAAAGGAAAGGGCAACCCAATCCATTTTTGTCTTCTCCAGGGGAGACCTAATCCCAACCCATTCTTACCTGGAGAATTCTATGGACAGAGGGGACTGGCAGGCTACAGTCCATGGGGTCTCAAAAAGTCAGAAATGACTGAACATATCTGTGATTATCTGAAATAGGATTTTTTTTCACACACTTGATTATCTGAAATATCTGTATTTTTCTTTAGTACAACTAAAATACTATGCTAAATGTTCAGTAAAGGATAGAAGAAATTTCTAGCTTAAATGTTATATTTATTTTTTCTCATATTCAGGCTCCAATTAAATTATTTAAAAATGTAATAAAGTTGTAAGTACAAGAAAGGGTTAAGGTTCATTACTTGACTGCAGGTTTCAATAAATTCTTTGCAAAGTAGGTTGACAAGTGGTAACTGATTTGGCTGAGAAAAGTATTTAATGAATGGATAAAGGCATATGTTTGAATTTGGCAATAAGGCATTCATGATCTGAACCTAATGATTATACAGTGGAAGTGAGAAATAGATTTAAGGGACCAAATCTGATAAAGTGCCTGATGAACTATGGGGAGAGGTTAGTGACATTGTACAGGAGACAGGGATCAAGACCATCCCCATGAAAAAGAAATGCAAAAAAGCAAAATGGCTGTCTGTGGAGGCCTTACAAATAGCTGTGAAAAGAAGAGAAGGGAAAAGCAAAGGAGAAAAGGAAAGATATAAGCATCTGAATGCAGAGTTGAAAAGAATAGCAAGAAGAGATAAGAAAGCCTTCCTCCATGATCAATGCAGAGAAATAGAGGAAAACAACAGAATGGGAAAGACTAGAGGTCTCTTCAAGAAAATTAGAGATACCAAGGGAACATTTCATGCAAAGATGGGCTCGATAAAGGAAAGAAATGGTGTGGACCTAACAGAAGCAGAAGATATTAAGAAGAGGTGGCAAGAATACACAGAAGAACTGTACAGAAAAGATCTTCACGACCAAGATACTCACGATGGTGTGATCACTCACGTAGAGCCAGACATCCTGGAATGTGAAGTCAAGTGGGCCTTAGAAAGCATCACTACAAACAAAGCTAGTAGAGGTGATGGAATTCCAGTTGAGCTTTTTCAAATCCTGAAAGATGATGCTGTGAAACTGCTGCACTCAGTATGCCAGCAAATTTAGAAAACTCAGCAGTGGCCACAAAATTGGAAAAGGTCAGTTTTCATTCCAATCCCAAAGAAAGGCAATGCCAAAGAATGCTCAAACTACCACACAATTGCACTCATCTCACACACTAGAAAAGTAATGCTCAAAATTCTCCAGGCCAGGCTTCAGCAATACGTGAACCGTGAACTTCCAGATGTTGAAGCTGGTTTTAGAAAAGGCAGAGGAACCAGAGATCAAATTGCCAACATCTCCTGGATCATCGAAAAAGCAAGAGAGTTCCAGTAATACATCTATTTCTGCTTTATTGACTCTGCCACAGCCTTTGACTGTGTGGATCACAATCAACTGTGGAAAATTCTGAAAGAGATGGGAATCCCAGACCACCTAATCTGCCTCTTGAGAAACCTGTATTCAGGTCAGGAAGCAACCGTTAGAATTGGACATGGAACAATAGACTGGTTCCAAATAGGAAAAGGAGTATGTCAAGGCTGTATATTGTCACCCTGCTTATTCAATTTCTATGCAGAGTACATCATGAGAAACACTGGGCTGGAGGAAGCACAAGATGGAATGAAGATTGCTGGGAGAAATATCAGTAACCTCAGATATGCAGATGACACCACCCTTATGGCAGAAAGTGAAGAACTAAAGAGGCTCTTGATGAAAGTGAAAGAGGAGAGTAAAGAAGTTGGCTTAAAGCTCAATATTCAGAAAACTAAGATCATGGCATCCAGTCCCATAACTTCATGAGAAATGGATGGGGAAACAGTGGAAACAGTGACAGACATTATTTTGGGGGGCTCCAAAATCACTGCAGATTCTGATTGCAGCCAGGAAATTAAAAGACACTTACTCCTTGGAAGGATGACCAACCTAGATAGCATATTCAAAAGCAGAGACATTACTTTGCCAAAAAAGGTCCATCTAGTTGAGGCTATGGTTTTTCCAGTGGTCATGTATGGATGTGAGAGTTGAACTTTGAAGAAAGCTGAACGCCAAAGAATGGATGCTTTTGAACTGTGGTGTTGGAGAACTCTTGAGAGTCCCTTGGACTGCAAGGAGATCCAACCAGTCCATCCTAAAGGAGATCAGTCCTGGGTGTTCATTGGAAGGACTGAAGTTGAAGCTGAAACTCCAATACTTTGGCCACCTGATGCGAAGAGCTGATTCATTGGAAAAGACCCGGATGCTGGGAATGATTGAGGGCAGGAGGAGAAGGGCTCGACAGAGGATGAGATGGTTGGATGGACATGGGTTTGGGTGAACTTCAGGAATTGGTGATGGACAGGGAGGCCTGGCATGCTGTGGTTCATGGAGTCGCAAAGAGTCAGACATGACTGAGTGAATGAACTGAATTGAACTGAAAGGCATATGTTAAGTAGAGGGCTCAACATAGGAGTTATTAAAAAGATTCTTATCATTAAACCAGAACACCTCTGCTTTCAAAATGACATCAGCCACGTGTGTGCCTTTAAGACAGGAAATGGGAGGTTTATTCTCAGGAGAATTGAGCAGGATATCCTTAAATCTAAAGATAGCAGATATGATTTAGGAGGGTGGAGGAAAGGGGGTTTCAAATTTCTTTGAAACTTTATAAAATTCGTACAGAGTAGCAACATACATCTTCTCCTTCAGACACTGAACAATAGGAGAACCAAGGGTCTCATCTTCAAGAAAATGGACAGCATCTCAAAAAGAACTCTGTTCCCAAACTGATGCTATGAGTTCCTATAAATAAATGTTTTATACCCACAACTAAACTTTAATTGATTTATTTTTCAGTCATCCTAAAGCAAAGCCTATAAACCAACAAAGATATCCTTAAGAATTTTCCAAAAAGCATTTTTTAACATACTCTTAAATATGAATGGACAAGCAGAGATTCAGAAACATGTGAAAAAACCTTTCAACATAAAAAGAGGAAAAGGAGAGAGAAGAAATGAGATGAAGGGGGATAGGATAGACACCTGAATAAAAGATCAAAAAAAAGTAAATAGTTTCAAAGGATGTAGAAATTATAGAGAGAGGAGAAGAAACAAAATGAAAACCTTTACACACTCAGAGATGTATCATTGCTGGTAGATGTGACCTGTGACTAGGTACTCAATATACAACCAAGATGGAAAAAATTATACCAGATGCAAAACAGTATTTCAGTCAGAAATGAAATCAAGATCCAATGTTTATGACTATTTTGCTTGTTCAGATAATCCAAAATGCCCATTACTGAAATAAACAAATGAGGGTCAGAGGTACTTGAGATTGGACCATACAACTGCCTGAGCATCCAATTTTCTAGGCATCTTCCAGAGACAACTCCTCTCTCTGCTTTCAGTTCAGTTCAGTTCAGTAGCTCAGTCGTGTCCAGCTCTTTGCAACCCCATGAACTGCAGCATGTCAGGCCTTCCTGTCCATCACCAACTCTCAGGGTCCACCCAAACCCATGTCCATTGAATTGGGGATGCCACCCAACTATCTCATCCTCTGTTGTCCCCTTCTCTTCCTGCCCTCAATCTTTCCCAGCATCGGGGTCTTTTCCAATGAGTCAGCTCTTCACACCAGGTGGCCAAAGTGTTGGAGTTTCAGCTTCAATGTCATCCGCATATCTGAGGTTACTGATATTTCTCCCAGAAATCTTGATTCCAGCTTGTGCTTCTTCCAGCCCAGCGTTTCTCATGATGTACTCTGCATAGAAGTTAAATAAGTAGAGTGACCATATACAGCCTTGACGTACTCCTTTTCCTGTTTGGAACCAGTCTGTTGTGCCATGTCCAGTTCTAACTGTTGCTCCTGACCTGCATACAAGTTTCTCAAGAGGCAGGTCAGGTGGTCTGGGATTCCCATCTCTTTCAGAATTTTCCACAGTTTATTGTGATCCACACAGTCAAAGGCTTTGGCATAGTCAATAAAGCAGAAATAGATGTTATTCTGGAACTCTCTTGCTTTTTCAATGATCCAACAGACATTGGCAATTTGATCTCTGGTTCCTCTGCCTTTTCTAAAACCAGCTTGAACATCTGGAAGTTCACAGTTCACGTACTGCTGAAGTCTGGCTTGGAGAATTTTGAGCATTACTTTACTAGCGTGTGAGATGAGTGCAATGTGCAGTAGTTTGAACATTCTTTGGTATTGCCTCTTTTTGGGATTGGAATGAAGACTGACCTTTTCCAGTCCTGTGGCCACTGCTGAGTTTTCCAAATTTGCTGGCATATTGAGTGCAGCACTTTAATAGCATCATCTTTTATGATTTGAAGTACTTTAACTGGAATTCCATCACCTCCACTAGGTTTTTTCATAGTGATGCTTCCTAAGGCCCACTTGACTTCACATTCCAGGATGTCTAGCTGTAGGTGAGTGATCACATCATCATGATTATCTGGGTCATGAAGATCTTTTTGTACAGCTCTTCTGTGTATTCTTGCCACCTCTTCTTAATATAGTCTGCTTCTGTTAGGTCCCTACCATTTCTGTCCTTTATTGAGCCCATCTTTGGATGAAATATTCCCCTGGTATTTCTAATTATCGTGAAGAGATCTCTAGTCTCTCCCATTCTATTGGTTTCCTCTATTTCTTTGCATTGATCACTGTGGAAGACTTTGTCACTTTATTTTAATAAATCTATGGTGTGCAATGGTTCTTGAAGCAGCTGCATAATGTATCTCAATATCCTTAAGGGTTGTTGGCATTGCTTTGTATGTACAATTGTGCTTTAATCATGAATACAAGTGCTTCCCTGGTGGCTCAAACTGTAAAGAATCTGTCTGCAATGCAGGTAATCTGAGTTCAATCCCTAGGTAGGGAAGATGCCCTGGAGAAGGACATGGGAACCCACTCCAGCATTCTTGCCTAGAGAATCCCCATGGACAGAGGAGTCTAGTAGGCTACAGTCCAAGGGGTTGCAAGGAATCTGATGCAACCGAGCAACCAAGCACAGTGCACATCACATGAATACAAACAAGATAAATATTTTGTTCTTTTTAGAAGTAAAGTTTGACAAAATTAAACTGCCTAAAGTGAGGAAAAAGTAATAAATCATTAAATAAAACTCTGTTAACCAAAAAGGGGACCCTGAATAGGCTAAATTAAAAGTTCTGTATAAATGATAGCAATGAGATACCACCACACATGTATTAGAATGAATAAAATATATATATTTTTCTAATTGGCAGTATTTATTGTTGACAAAAAGATTAGGAGAAAAGAAACTCTCATTTACTGCTGGTGGGAATGCAAAAGGGACAAACATTTTGGAACACAGATTGGCAGCTTCTTATGAAGCTAAACCTAGCCTTACCATGTGCTTAGTCATTCAGCCATGTCCGATTGTTTGTGACACCATGGACTCTAGCCTGCCAGGGTCCTTTGTCCATGGGGATTCTTCAGGCAATAATACTGGAGTGGGTTGCCATACCCTCCTTCAGGGGATCTTCCTGACCCAGGAGTCGAACTGGGGTATCCTCAGTTGCAGGCGGATTCTTTACCAACTGAGCTACCGGGGAAGCCCAGGCTTACTATAGGGTCCCAAAATAATGCTCCTGGGTACTTAATTTATTTGAAAAGTTGTAGTCTACAGAAAACCCTGAATGTTCATAGAAGCCTCATTTATAATCACTGAAGTTTTGAGCAAATAAAATGTCCTTCAAGTTGAATGGACAGATTATGTTACATATGTATAAGACAATATTAACTAGCAATGAAAACTAAGTAGCTACCAAGCCATGAAAAAACATGAATGGTCTTAAACATTATTAAATTAAAGAAGTCAGTCTGAAGGAGGTACATGATATATTACTTTAAATATATGACATTCTGGATAAAGTGAGTCTATAATAATGGTGAAGAGACCAGTGACTGGGAGGACTTCAAGGATGGGCAGAGAGTTGATTAGGAAAAACAGAAAATTTTTTAGTTTGGCAAATTTCCCTGTATTTCTATACTTTACTTTTTGATATTTAACATTAAGTGTGTGCCAAAACTCACAGTACTATATAGCACTAAGACAGAACCTCAACATACAAATTTTAAAAACTCAATTAGGTCAGGGATCTCAGGATAGAATGTAGAACATGGCAAAACAATCTAACTTTATTACAAATGTATGAAACAACTTCATTAGAGGGTGGAAGGAAATGTGTTTACCTATTTAAGTTTGGGAACTTCTGGGATCTATAAGACTAAAGACAAAAGGAACTATCTATAAACTCTAGTTGGCTATTTTCCACCAGTGGTTGGGTTAACAGTTCTGAGGTTGGTATACTTGGGATGGCAGATGGTGGGAACCAGATTTCTCGCCTCCCAAATGGTGCTAGCAGTAAAGAATGTGCCTGCAATTCAGGAGACATAAGAAACATGGGTTCAATCCCTTGGTCAGGAAGATCCCATGGAGAAGGAAATAGTAACCTTCTCCTTGTATGGAGAGTCCCATAGACAGAGGAGCCAGGCAGGCTACAGTCCAAAGGATTGCAAAGAGTCACACATGACTGAGCGACTAAGCATGCATTATAAATTAGACTTGGAGACATTAGTATCAATTCATGTTTAAATTACTATAGATACAGGTGTTTACATATACAAATATTTATAGATATGTTTCTATACGTGCATTAACACATACACATATATTTGCTAATTCTTTCAGCTGAGATGGCCTGCAAGCAATGACACCCCCATAACAACAAGCACAACAAGTTCTGTAGAGAAATGGGTGATCCTAAGATTGGTGCAGTAAATACCCAAGATGAGCCTAGAGCTTCTTTAAGTAACAGAAAGTAAAGAAGTACTTAAAGACAAAACAAAATAAAACAAATAAAAAGCATGACACATTGGCATGTAAAAGGGACACAAGAACCAACACAAAGAGACCCCAGTAGCTAACACTTCAGCCATTTGAGAAATAAAATAAAGTGATCTTGACTCATATAACCCAAAATATAAAATAGATATTAATGAATCAATACTGATATAGTCTATTTCTGCTTTATTGACTATGCCAAAGCCTTTGACTGTGTGGATCACAATAAACTGTGGGAAATTCTTCAAGAGATGGGTATACAAGACCACCCGACCTGCCTCTTGAGGGATCTGTATGCAGGTCAGGAAGCAATAGATAGAACTGGACATGGAACAACAGACTGGTTCCAAATAGGAAAAGGAGTACGGCAAGGCTGTACATTGTCACCCTGCTTATTTAACTTATATGCAGAGTACATCATGAGAAATGCTGGGCTGGAGGAAGCACAAGCTGGAATCAAGATTGCTGGGAGAAATATCAATAACCTCAGATATGCAGATGACACCACCCTTATGGCAGAAAGTGAAGAAGAACTAAAAAGCCTCTTCATGAAAGTGAAAGAGGAGAGTGAAAAAGTTGGCTTAAAGCTCAACATTCAGAAAACTGAGATCATGGCATCTGGTCCCATCACTTCATGGGAAATAGATGGGGAAACAGTGGAAACAGTGGCTGACTTTATTTTTTGGGGCTCTAAAATCACTGCAGATGGTGACTGTAGCCATGAAATTAAAAGCCGCTTACTCCTTGGAAGGAAAGTTATGACCAACCTAGATAACATTTTAAAAAGCAGAGACATTACTTTGTCAACAAAGGTCCATCTAGTCAAGGCTATGGTTTTTCCAATGATCATGTATGGATGTGAGTTGGACTATAAAGAAAGCTGAGTGCCGACGAATTGATACTGTTGAACTGTGGTATTGGAGAAGACTCTTTACAGTCCCTTGGACTGCAAGGAGATCCAACCAGTCCATCCTAAAGGAGATCAGTCTTGGGTGTTCATTGGAAGGACTGACGCTGAAGCTGAAACGCCAATACTTTGGCCACGTAATGCGAAGAGCTGACTCATTAGAAAAGACCCTGATGCTGGGAATGATTGAGGGTAGGAGGAAAAAGGGTCGACAGAGGATGAGATGGTTGGATGGCATCACCAACTCCATGGACAAGGGTTTGGGTGGACTCCGGGAGTTGGTGATCGACAGGGATGCCTGGCATGCTGCAGTTCATGGGGTCACAAAGAGTCAGACACGACTGAGCGACTGAATTGAACTGACTGATATAGATACATTTTTGAATAAACAAATAAATGGGGAAGAATAGACAATCCATGAGTAGATACCCTACCCTCAAAGCAGAGAAGTATAACTCTCCATTCCTTTAGAAGGGGCTATACATAATGATTCCTTCCAAAACACAAAATATAGAAAGTGGAAAAAGACTAACTTAACAGCAGAGAAATCTGAAAAACATTGCCTCAGCCTAGCTATCAAAATCAGAATCAATAGTGCTAAGTCCTGTTGATAGAATGTAACCTCAATATGATATAATAATAATGGCAGTTTGCCTCTGGGGTCTTCCTGCCAAAAATATGTAACTCCATCATACTGGAAGGAAAAACATCAGACAAATCCCAGCTGACAGGCATTCCAAAAGGTAGCTGATCAGTCCTCTTTAAAACTGCCAAGGTTATTAAAGGCAAAGAAAGTCTGAGAAAACATTTTCAGCCAAGTGGAGTCTGAAGGAACATTACAACTAAAATTAATGTGCTATGTTGAATGAGAGTTTGTAATAGAGAAAGGACATTAGGAAAAATTAAGGAAATTTTAATGAGGTATGGACTTTAATAATAATATATCAATATTGTTCACTAATTGTGACAAATGTTCCACACTGGAAATAGAGTTTCAATTTTCTAGTAATTCTAAATCTATTTTAAAAATTTATCTAAAATTTTAATGTCCTGTATGCAAATTATCAATCAGCAGATATTTCTTAAGTCACTTTTCTTGTGGAATGTATAGCTTCCCCTTGTAGGGAAATTTAGAGCCACTAAAGCCAGTCATATGGGGAAAGAATGGAAACAGGAGAGATTTTACTTTTTTGGTCTCCAAAATCACTGCAGATGGTGATTGCAGCCATGAAATTAAAAGATGATGACTCCTTGGAAGAAAAACTATGATCAACCTAGACAGCATATTTAAAAGCAAAGACATCATTTTGCCAGCAAAGGTCCATCTAAGTCAAAGCTATGGTTTTTCCAGCAGTCATGTATGGATGTGAGAGTTGGACTATAAAGAAAGCTGAGCACCGAAGAACTGATGCTTTTGAACCGTGGTGTTGGAGAAGACTCTTGACAGTCCCTTGGACTGCAAGGCAATCCAACCACTCCATCCTAAAGGAAATCAGTCTTGAATATTATTGAAAGGACTGATGCCAAAGCTGAAACTCCAATATTTTGGCCACCTGATGCAAAGACTGACTCACTGGAAAAGATCCTGCTGTTGGGAAAGATTGAAGGTGGGAGGAGGAGGGGACAACAGAGGATGAGATGGTTGGATTGCATCACCAACTCAATGGACATGAGTTTGAGTAAACTCCAGGAGTTGGTGATGGACAGGGAAGCCTAGTGTGCTGCCCCCTCCATGGGGTCATAAAGAGTTGGACACAACTGAGTGACTCAACTGAACTGAAAAGTCAGTCAGGAAAAAAAGAATCATGGTGACTGCAGAAACAGTCAGAGACTTCACAGATGTGTAGCAGTAAAGAATCTGCCCGCTAATTTGAGACAGAGGCAAGAGACACAGGTTTGATCTCTGGGTTGGGAAGATCCTCTGGAGAAGGAAATGGCAACCCATTCCAGTATTCTTGCCTGAAAATTTCCATGGACAGAGGAGCCTGGTGGGCTACAGTTGATGGGGCTGCAGAGAGTCAGGCATGACTGAGCATAGAGACAAACACTTAAAATCTACAGATACCAGAAATATCACTGGAAGCTTTTAGACACAGAAAAATTAAGTAGCAACTGCTTAAAATAACCACCTAATTGAAATCTTACTTGTGGGCAACCATCCACATTCCTGTAACATTGGATTTGGGAGCAGGAAAAACTGTTTTTGTTTTAAATAGGCAGCAAATCCTTACAAATTCATGATTCCAAACCTCTAAAAAACAAACCATCCACAAACTTATTCTGCTAAAACCTCTAGCACTTTATAATGCCTTCATTCTCTGAGCTGTGTGAAAATGTCTAGAAATTTTTAGAGTGTATTTGCAAATCAAAAGATACTGGAATGCCACAGAAAGGGACCATTAGACTTAACAGAAATGACTACTCATTATTCATTCTTTTACATCTTAACCCTAACTATGTCTCTGGGCTATCAGGCCTAATTCTATCATCAGTAACAGTGATCTATTTAAAATGTGCCTAAATGATTTTTCCCTCTTCTCTCTCATATCACTAGTCATACGTTTTTTAAAATAATTGACTCTTTACAGAAAGTTAATAATTAACCAAGGAATTTCTATTAATGAAAGTGTTATATTGATTTTTCTCTTTAAAAAGCACATACATTTTTATTAATATCTTATATTACCCAGGTGACAACTTGTGTCAGGAGGTCTTTAAACACTGAGGTAAGTTTGCTTTGAAGTTCTGTGTCACGTTAGACTGACCATGATTTGCCACTTATTTGTGAAATTCCTGTGATGCTTTTAGCTACATGATTACATCTGACACTAGCTTTTTTCCCCACTGAATTTTCACCCTCCACTTTGCAACCTGTTTCTATTTGCAAATTTTTACATGTCCAGAAATTTATATAAATTTGCAACTCAGTTCCACTCCTGCAATTCAAAAACGAAAACAAAAACCCAAAATACAAAAGCTCTTTATGAATGTAGTAGATTTTACAGAAAGTTTGTTATAATGAAGGGGTTTATAAGCGAGCAAATAGAAAATTAAATGTTAAGTATCTTTGGTATAAAAGCATTTATTTGCTCATTCTGCAGCTTCATTCTGTCATCTTCCATGTCTCCGTAATCATTTCCTCTTCACGTCTGTGTCACTTTTTGGTATCATTTTCTGTCACTGTTCTGTCACATTTTATGTAGATGAAACACAAAATGCAAAGCCAGAAATATTTTCTTTCCATTTTTTTTTTTGAATGTTCTGGGTCCTTGTTTCTGTATGTGGGCTTTCTCTAGTTGCAGTGAGCAGGGCTACTCTCTAGAGTGCTTCATACTCTCAGCAAGGGCTCTAGGACATGGGGCTTCAGTAGCTGGGGACTAGCTGCCCTGAGACATATGGGGTCTTATTTCCTGGACCAAGGGTCAAACCTGTGTCCCCTGTGTTGGCAGATGGCCTCTTAACCACTGGACCACCAGGGAAGTCCTCAGAAAAATTTTCTTAAAGGAAATTCTTCCTGTTTTATTCTATAGAATAATGCAATTTTCTCCAGTTTCCTCTCCAAATTCAGCTTTAATACAACATCTGTCTAATCCAATATTTGCTCGATTACAGTGCTACTAACTAGCAAGAAAGAGAATTTATTTTTTACTTCAGAATTTAATGACCTAGAATCTGCCTATGGGCTGATGCTTCAGATATTACAATAGAATTGTTCCTAAGCTACCAAATATGCAATTAACTTCATACCTAAACACATGGGAAAATTCCTCCTTCAGTGTTCTACACATTGTTAAAACTTATCATCAAGTGTAGTCTTTTTCTTGTTTGGGTTTTTAGAAACATTTGACAGAGACAATGACTCCTCTCTAGAAAGTTACTTTTTTAAATCTGTTTCTTAATTGGAGTATAATTGCTTTAAAATGTTGTGTTAGTTTCTGCTGTACAATCACGTGAATCAGCTATACATATACACATATTCCCTCCCTCTTGAGCCTCTCTTCCACACCCATCCCCCACTTGGCCCTGGAAAATTACTCTTTATTTGAGCTCTGTGGCACTATATTGTCCTGGTCTTCCTCTTATATTGCTAAATCCTCATTTTCAAGCTTCTTTGCTGCTCACTTATCAGCATTTTGGTATCTAAAAATTGGAGAGACACAGGGCTCTGTCCTTAGTCTTCTTCTCTTTTTATTCTATTTTTTACTCCCCAGATGCTCTCACTTTAACTCATGAGATTTACGTATTACCTATAAATACCTGGCTACTCTAATTTTATCATTTTCTGATCTCTTAACTGAAGTCTATACTTGTCTATCTAATCAGTTACTTTAAATTTCCTTTCTAAAGTTTAAGTCCCCTGAAATTTAGGATATCTCAAAACTGAACAATTTATTTTCCCCAAATTTACACCGTCTATATTTTTCTTTATCTATGTAATTTAAAGTGCATATCTAAACTTTCAGCAGTGTAACTGTCTTCTTTTAAAATAAATCCTAAATCTACCCAGCTCTTACCATCTCACTGATACCCTGTTTTCCAAACCACTATCATCTCTTCCATGGAAGAGTCCTTCTTCCAGACTTATTTTTACAGTTTATTTTTCTCCATGGAGCATTTTAAAATGTAGTAATATATTCTCCCTTGGATCAAAAACCCTCCAATGGACACCAGTCTCACACACGATAAATCCTAAATGTTTAACATGACCAAAAATATTCTGTGTAATTAGGTCCTTGGCAGTATCTCTGAACTGATCTCACCTGAGCCTTCACCCTGTCCATTGTAGCCACACTGACTCCCTTGCTATTTCTTGAGCAAATCCATCATATTCCCTTATCACAGCCTTTTCCCTTGCTGTCCTACAGAATTTTCTATTCCCTTAGTCCATTTAATTTGTTTCTAAAATGGAACTTTCTCAATTAGGCTTTTCCTAATTCTACTCTATCTAAGGTGATACTATCTTCCACAAGCAACCTACCCCCATCCTTCTTTGCTTAATTTTTCACCGTAACATTTATCAACCATTGTTGTATTATTTTTTCATTTATTTTATATTTTTTTATTCCCATCAAAAGGTAAGTTCAGTGTCTAGCATGTAGTAGATAATTATATTTATTTAATATATGAATCATTTCTTAAGGTTTTGAAACTTTTTAAAGATTTTTACCATTCACTAAAAGTATATACCATCATAAACTATTCTAGAGATAGATAACCTATGAAGAAAAAGTGTGGAGAGATTTTTCTGTCAATTTATTCTTTTCAACAAAATATTGGACTGAATGATGCTAAAGCTGAAACTCCAGTACTTTGGCCACCTCATGCGAAGAGTTGACTCATTGGAAAAGACTCTGATGCTGGGAGGGATTGGGGCCAAGAGGAGAAGGGGACGACAGAGGAGAAGATGGCTGGATGGCATCACTGACTCGATGGACATAAGTCTCAGTGAACTCTGGGAGCTGGTGATGGACAGGGAGGCCTGGCGTGCTGCGATTCATGAGGTCGCAAAGAGTCGGACACGACTGAGCGGCTGATCTGATCTGAGAGTGTATTAAAATTTAAAAGTTTTTTTATTATATAAATAATTGATATTAACTGCTGCTACTGCTGCTGCTAAGTCGCTTCAGTCATGTCCGACTCTGTGTGACCCCATAGACGGCAGCCCACCAGGCTCCTCTGTCCCTGGGATTCTCCAGGCAAGAACACTGGGGTGGGTTGCCATTTCCTTCTCCAATGCATGAAAGTGAAAAGTGAAAGTGAAGTCGCTCAGTCGTGCCCGACTCCTAGCGACCCCATGGACTGCAGCCTACCAGGCTCCTCCCTCCATGGGATTTTCCAGGCAAGAGTACTGGAGGGGGTGCCATTGCATTCTCCGAAATGATATTGAGAGTAAAGGTATATTTAATTTGACTTGCAAAATGTACATTAACAGCAACCTACATTTCAAGTTAGGCCTACAAGAAATTTGAGTATTGTTTTCTTTCAATTGAAGGAGCAAAGAGGTAGTGTTTCTAAAATAGTTTGAAAGATAGAAAAGAAATCAGTAGCTCTAATCTCTGCTCTTAGTATTTAGGTTGGGCCATTAACTCACTTCCATTTTCACTGCTTCTGCCATTTAACCATAGGCTTAAGGAAGCTAAAATGTTCTATAATTGAAATTAGTTTCATTTAACCATATAACACATGAGATGCAATCCCAGCAAATTTTAGACTGACTCAGTAATAAGATTTCTTTGATGATACCACAAGAATTCAATGAAGCAGCCAATATCTAAATTCAATTTTATAAAGATGGAATGGCTCTGGGGGAAACCATCAGTGAAGAAATGCCACCTGAGGAAATTATAAACCAAAAGAAACAACTTTTTACAATTAATCCACCTACAAGTCTACATCTGAAGTGTTATAGAAAGCATAAAGAGAGTCTTGGGGAAAAAAAAAAGTGATGTTCTTTCCTTTTTTCTAGTCTATAAAAAACTGTTTCCTTATAAGATGAAGTTACTTGTATTTTGGGAAAGACACACTAAAATTGCTTTTCAGAAGTCCTAAATATTCTTAGAATAATACGTATTACTAATGTAACACTTTAGTATTTTTTTGGTGATGATCTTTTCCCAAATAGTAAGTGTATTTTATAAATCCAAGCTCTATTCATCTGTACATGAAGCAGAATAGTCTGCTAAATATCCACAAATGAATAGTTTGGATAGACTCAAATAATATAGAAATAGGAGAGAGTTGGATGGAGAAGAATAAGGTGAGTCTTTCTTCACTAATATTAGAACTACATGTGTAAGTTTTCAAATCATGTCTAAACTGGCCAATTCACTTTAAGTGACAGCCATACCTTATTTTACTGCACTTTTCTTTATTGTGGTTTGCAGTTACTACATTTTTTCCCCCCACAAATTAGAGGTTTGTGGTAACCCTGCTTTGAGTGAGTCTATTTTAGTGCAATTTTTCCAAAAGCATTTTCTCACTTTGTGTCTCTGTGTCACATTTTGGTAATTTTCACAATATTTCAAACTTTGTATTATTATTTATACTTGTTATGCTGATCAGCAATCTTTGATGTTAGATTGTTATTGTAGGGGTGCCAGGAACTGTGCCTGTATAAGATGGCAAACTTAATCAGCATGTGTTACATGTGTTCTGACTGCTCCACCAACCAGCTGCTCCCCCATCTCTCTCCCTTCCCTCCAGCCTCCCTATTCCCTAAGACTCAACTATATTGAAATGAGGCTATTTAATAAACCGGCAATGACCCCTAAGTGTTCAAGTGAAAGGAAGATTCTCCAGATTTTCACTTCAAAGAAAAAGATAGAAATGATCAAGCTTAGTGAGGAAGGCATGTTGAAAGCCAAGATGGGCTGAAAACTAGGTCTCCTGTGCCAAACAACCAAGTTGTAAATGCAAAGGAAAAGTTCTTCAAGGAAATTAAAAGTGCTGCTCTAGTGAACACATGGATTTCAAGAAAGCAACAGAGCCTTATTGCTATTATGAAGAAGGTTTCAGTGTTCTGGATGGAAGACCAAACCAGCCTCAATATTCCCTTAAACCAAAATCTAATCTGGAGCAAGACCCTAACTCTCTTCAATCCTATGATGGTTGAGAGAGGTGAGGAAGCTGCAGAAGAAAAGTTAGAAGCTAACAGAGGCTGATACATGAGGTTTAAGGGGAAAAAAAAAACCATCTTCATAAGATAAAAGTGCAAGGTAAAACAGTGTTGCAGAAAGTTATCCAGAAGATCTAGCTAAGATCATTAATAAAGCTGGTTACACTAAAAAACAGAATTTCACTGTAGATGAAAGAGCCCCATAAGATACAATCAAGTATAAGCTTCAAAGCACAGACTGACTTTCTTATTAGAGGCTAATACAGTTGGTGACTTTAAATTGAAGCCAATGTTCATTTATAACTCAGAAAGTCCTAAGGCCCTTAAAAATTATGCTAAATCTACTCTGCCTGTGCTCTGTAAGTGGAACAAAGCCTTGATGATAGCATTTCTCTTTGCAACATGTTTTACTGGATATTTTAAGACTACTATTGAGATCTACTTCTCAGGGGGGGAAAAAAAAAAAAAGATGCCTTTCAAAGTATTACTGCTCATTGACCTTGTCACCCAAGAGCACTAATGGAGATGTATAATAAGATTAATGCTGTTTTTATGCCTCCTAACACATAATCCACCCTGAAGCCCATGTATCAAAGAGCAATTTTGAGTTTCAAGTTTTATTATTGAAGAAATACATTTCTTAAGATTATAGTTGGCATGGATAGATATTCTTCTGATGGAATTGGATCTGGGAAAGTAAATTGAAAACTTCTGGAAAGAATTCATCAATTTAGATGCTATTAAAGAGCATTCATGATTTATGAGAAGAGGTCAAAATACCAACATTAATAGGAGTTTGGAAGAAGTGGATTTCAACCCACATGGATGACTTTTAGAGTTTCAAGTCTTCAGAGAGGAAGTAAGTGCAGATGGGTTGGAAATAAATATCAAGAGAACTAGAATTAGAAATGAAACCTCAAGATGTGACTTGAATTGCTGTAAGCTCGTGATAAAAATTTAGCAGCTGCAGAGTTACTTGTGATGAGTAAAGAAATAGGTTTCTTAAGATGGATCTACTCCTGGCGAAGATACTATTGTTGGGCTACACCCCCCAGGCTTGCAAGCCCTGTACTTGTTCAGCCTCAAGACTGAAGAAAGAGTTTGGAGTCAGCAATAGAGATATCAGTGGTACATAAGATAAAAAATCTTACATGTTTGAAGCAAAAGGGTCCTGAAGTGACAGCCCACCCTGGACAGTAGATGTTGGTCAGGACTTGGTAGTGACTGTCTTTGCTTCCAGGGGAATAGGGAGACTACCATTTATAGGGGAATTGACATCAGATTGGCCCATCCGTTACTAGGGAAACCACCAGAAAGGGACAGTCGTCTTAGCTCCTCAAGCTAAGTTATCTTCTTGGGACCAGAGGTCTTCCCTTTGCTAAATTGAAAGGGCAGCCATTCAGATCTAAAGATAAGAATGATCACTAGGATGGGGGATAGTCTGTAGTTATTTATGATTAGGCTCTGTGGTTAAGGAGGAAGGTCAGTCATGGTCAAACGGGATCCACAGAAAGCAAGCAAAGAGTTGTCCTGGGTGGCTTGATCCCATAGCTGTGAAGATTATTGAAATGACAACAAAAGGTTTAGAGTATTATAGAAATTGAGTTAATAAAGCAGTGGCAGGGTTTGAGAGGATTGATTCCAATTTTGAAAGAAGTTTTATTATGGGCAAACTGCCCTCAAACAGTATTGCATACTACAGAGAAACTGTTCATGAAAAGGAGAATTAATCATGGCAAACGTTATTGTTGTCTTACTTTAAGGAATTGCTACAGCCACCCCAACTTTTAGCAACCACCACCCTGATTAGTCAACAACCAACAATATCAAGGCAAGACTTCCATCAGCAAAAAGATTACAACTCACTAAAGGCTCAGATCATGGCTAAGATTTCTTCTTTTGGCAATAAAGTATATTTTTAATTAAGGTATGTATAGTTTTAGACATAATGCTATAATTCACATAATGCTATTATACTATCCTGTAGTAGACTGCTGTAAACAATATGCTATTTAAGGGTAAAATTTAAAAAAAAAAGGAATTTACCTTTGTCTTCTATTAGTTATGATTTTAATGGAGACTATTATGAATACACAAAAGAGCATAATATTAAGGAAAATAAGTGAAGAACTATAAACATAAAGAATTATTATGATGGTTTGAGGCAGTGTAAGTTTGTCTAGATAGAAAGTTTTAAGGTTTTTTTTACATGATGTCTTTCTAAAGATCAGTTTCATCTCTAGTTAATTTCAAGCTGGGAGCACCTATTTATATTAAAGTATTGCCTAAAGGGCAACAAATGTTAGGGAAATTGATAAGTTTTAAAGTGTATTTTCATATTTTCCTGAAAGTAAATGTGAGGTTTCTCGATCAAAGAAAATTGTTTCCTGCAATAACTTCAACTGTTCCTCTTGCCCAAATCTTCCTTTCTTTTGGGGCTATCCAATAAAGGCCATATGGGTAGCTCTGTGCATACAAAAGCATCTGCATCACAGGAGAGAAACCTCAAAATATGAATGTGGCAGCTTATATATGTTGCAAATTTCTACTTATGAGAGAAGGAGATATCTCCCTGTTATAAACAAATTCTCTTGCCAAGAGGTGGGGAAGACTCCTGGGTTCTTACCCTTTGAAATGAAAATTATTGTTTACACATTTAACATTAGACAAATTCTCTTGTTGTTGTTCAGTCTCTAAGTCACATTTGATTCTTTGTGACGCCCATTCACTGCAGCATGCTAGCTGCCTCTGTCCTCCACTATTTCCCAGAGTTTGCTCAAATTCATGTCAGTTGGGTCGGTGATGCTTATGTAGCTATCTCATCCTCTGCTGCCTCCTTCTCCCTTTGCCTTTAGTCTTTCCCAGCATTAGGGTGTTGTCCAATGAGTCAGCTCTTCACATCAGGTGGCCAAAGTATTGGAGCTTCAGCTTCAGCAACTGTCTTCCCAATGAATATTCAGAGTTGATTTCCCTTAGGATTGACTGGTTTTATCTCCTTGCAGTCCAAGGGAGTCTCAAGAGTCTTTTCCAGCATCATAAGTTGAAAGCATCAATTCTTTGGTGCTCAGCCTTCTTTATCGTCCAGCTTTCACATCCATACATGACTACTGGAAAAGCCATAGCTTTGACTGTATGGACCTTTATCAGCAAAGTGATGTCTCTGCTTTTTAATACGCTATCTAGGGGTTTGTCATAGCTTTCCTTCTAAGGAGCAAGAGTCGTTTAGATTCATGGTTGCAGTCACTATCAACAGTGATTTTAGAGCCCAAGAAAATAATTTTCAAGGCCTGTCTATTAACTCAAATTCCAATAAAACATACTTCTAAAGCCCTAAACAACCAGAAACATTGAAAGCATATTCTCTATATAATGACCAATATCTAAAATGAAAAAGAGTAACACTTTTTTTCTAAATGATAAACTGATGACAGGGTCTTATCAGATATCTTCAAGCATCTATTCATTTTATAAACAATGTTTCTATTTGAGTGACAAATAGAAAAAAAATATTACATTCCCCTTCTTGCCTGGAAAATCCCATGGATGGAAGAGCCTGGTAGGCTGCAGTCCATGGGGTCTCGAAGAGTCAGAAACGACTAGGCAACTTCACTTTCACTTTTCACTTTCATACATTGGAGAAGGAAATGGCAACCCACTCCAGTGTTCTTGCCTGGAGAATCCCAGGGACAGCAGAGCCTGGTGGGCTGCCGTCTATGGGGTCGCACAGAGTCGGACACGACTGAAGCGACTTACCAGCAGCAGCAGCAGTCTTCATCCTGGGGTTATTCATTATTCTGTCCTCACAGTTAACAGTTAATGTTTCTTAAAGAGCATTATACACTCTCTTATTTTTCCTCTTAAATCTTTCCCCTAGACTGTCTTGTAGCTTAGCTGGTAAAGATTCTTCCTGCAGTGTGGGAGACCTGGATTCAATCCCTGGGTTGGGAAGATCCTCTGGAGAAAGAAAGGCTACCCACTCCAGTATCCTGGCCTGGAGAATTCCATGGACTGTACAGTCCATGGGGTCACAAAGAGTCAGACACGACTGAGAGACTTTCACTTCACTTCACTTCACTTCTAGACTAACACAGGGATCCCCAACCTCTGGGATCTAATGTCTGATGATCTGAGGTGGAGCTGATATAGTAATAATAGAATAAAAGTGCACAGTAAATGTAACACACTTGAAACCATCCCCCCATCTCTCACCATCATAATCCCCAGTCCCTGGAAAAAATATTTTTCTACAAAACCAGTCCCTGGTATCAGAAAGGTTGGTGACCATTTGTCTAAAACCCACTCATTCCTCCTACAACTCAAAAAATTAAATTCATAAAATTAGATCATTAACCCAGAGCTCTCTTCTGACCACCTGTTTAATGAATACAGGTGCTTACATGGTAACCTCACTTAGATATCTTCTAGCTATCTGAGACTCAAAAAGCCCCTTATTGAAATCATGAACCTCACCCAAAAGATGGTACTTTCCACATTCACTTCAGTGAATGACATCACTATGAACCCAACTACTTATGCCAGAAACCAAGTCACCCTAATTCTTCCCTCTTCTTCATCCTCATATATAAGCTATAACCAAATCCTTTAAAATTTTAATTCATAATTTTTTCTCAGATCTGTTTCTTTCTCTACCTACTGTCACAAGTATTATCTGAGATACTGTTACCTCTTACTTGAATTATTGCAGTAACATTTCTGTACTGTTATGTGGTAGCCTCAAGCCACACATATTTATTTACATTTAACTTTAATTAAATTTCAAAACCTCAAACTAATCACATTTCAGGTGAACAGCAAGGTTGTAGAACATTTACCTCATTGAAGA
Source organism: Bos indicus (assembly GCF_029378745.1). NCBI lineage: Eukaryota > Metazoa > Chordata > Mammalia > Artiodactyla > Bovidae > Bos > Bos indicus. The sequence goes on along the minus strand of NC_091762.1, from coordinate 41,139,760 downwards.
AATTTCTATTGGATTTCACTTCATCTAAAATGTTCTGAATCTGTTTTACACCTCATCTAATTAATTAGTCACATTGGACACAAAATTAGATGTTTAAATAATGTTTTAAATAAACCCTGAATCCCCCAACCCCCAACACACACTCTCACACACACACACACTCACACACACACACACTCACACACACACAATTGAAAACATTTTATTGGATTTCCTTCTGCTTTTAGATTAGACTTTAACCTACCTTTAAATGAAAATGATTATTTTGGCTAAAAAATTCTGTAGCAAACTGAATGGCTCCTGCTTATTCTGTACCCTTATGTAGACTCACTCTTATCTAGACCCTGTATGTAGTGTGCAATAATATAACAATATTGACCTTTAAAAAAATTTAAATGACCCCCACCCCATTCTTCTTTCCACCTCAGGGCATTTGAATAAGCAGTTCCTTGATCATGGAGTTCTATTATTTATTTATTATTATTATTTATTTATTTTTTGGTTAACCATGCAACCATTAGATAGTTCAAATCAGTTTTCCAAACCCCAGAAAAGCTTTCCATGACATTCTTGATCAGGTCAAATCCTCTGACTTAAATAATCATGCATGACAGTCCTCCTTCAAAAGATTTATTATAGCTGCAATTTTACATGTATATGTATGATATTTGATTAAAGAGGGAAGAGATGATATCTGTTTTTACTCAGTTATGGTGATTAGCTTAGTGAAGGTGCTTCTATATTTTTGTTGAATGAATTAAAATCTTTTTTAATTTCACTTTTGCTCTTTCACTTCACTGATTTAATAACAGTAACATGCTGCTGCTGCTGCTGCTGCTAAGTTGCTTCAGTAGTGTCTGACTCTGTGCGACCCCATAGACGGAAGCCTACCAGGATCCTCCATCTCTGGGATTCTCCAGGCAAGAACACTGGAGTGGGTTGCCATTTCCTTCTCCAATAAATAAAAGTGAAAAGTGAAAGTGAAGTTGCTCAATCGTGTCTGACTCTTTGCAACCCCATGGACTGGAGCGTACCAGGCTCCTCCGTCCATGGGATTTTCCAGGCAAGAGTACTGGAGTGGGTTGCCATTGCCTTCTCCACAGTGATATGACTATCATAAAATACCTATGCAAGTTAACAGGTTTCATTGGAAACAATGAAACTGACTCAGACTTTAGCAAAGATCTTATTGAAGATATCTTGAAAGTCTGAAGACCAGGAAAGGAAGCTGCTACCAGCAAATAAAACAGCCAACATCATGTCTTTGTCAGACACAGAATGTTGCCACTGGCCCTGCCAACTCTGAACCCCCACTAATGCTGGCATCACTGGACGCTTAACTCCACTGCATACTGAGTGAATGATGCTTGGCTGTTACTGCTTTATCAGTGCCTGTTGAGGGCATCTGGCTGGGAGAAGCTCAATCATACTCCAATGCTTCAGCTGCCAGAGGACAGAAAGAAGAAATATAGAAACTTCTGATTCCCTAGGCTGGGGGAGTGCCTTGTCTCTATCCAGGCTCTCCTGGGCACTCCTCTCAAAGAGGAATGGGGTCTAGATGTTGAATAGCTCAATATATGAGTGCAATATATATTAATCTTTATTTCAAAGTTTTCTCAAACGCCCAAAATACATCAATTTTGTTATACGAGGATAACTTCATTTATTTTGTTATGATACATGGGGATAGCTGGTTTGTTTCATGAGTTTATTCACTGTCATATTGCTAGAAATTAAAACAGCACCTGGAATTTAAGCACTCAATAAATATTTGTTGAATGACTAATTACTAAATAAATATTTTAGAAAATGACAGCCTCTATATCAGTATTCACTATGGCTGAGACACTGCTATAAATACTTTAAATATACTAAATTAATTAATTCTCACCATAGTCCTATGTGTATGTGCTAAGTCGCTTCAGTTGTGTCTGATTCTTTGCAACCCTATGGACTATAGGCCATCAGGCTCCTCTGTCCGTGGGATTCTTCAGGCAAGAATACTCTAGTGGGTTGCCATGCGCTCCTCCAGGGGATCTTCCTGACCCAGGGATGGAACCCTGTCTCTTATGTTTCCTGCATTGGCATGTGGGTTCTTTACCACCAGTGCCACCTGGAAAGCCCATAGTCTTATGAGGTAGGCTCATTTACTATCCCAGTCTTCAAGATTGTAAAACCTGGATGTAGGGAGATAATAAATAAATAAATAATAAAAGTCACAAAATAGTGAGTAGCAAAGCCTGAATTTTAATTCTTGCAAATGATTAACATGCATATATAACTATTATTGTTTCCCTCATAGATCAGTGGGTAAAAAAAATCCACCTGCAATGCAGGAGATCCCAGTTCCAGGGTTGGGAAGACCTACTGCAGAAGGGATAGGCTACCCACTCCAGTATTCCTGGGCTTCCCTTGTGGCTCAACTGTTAAAGAATCCTCCTGCAATGCGGGAGACCTGGGTTTGATCCCTGGGTTTGGAAGATCCCCTGGAGAAGGGAAAAGCTATTCATTCCAGTATTCTGGCCTGGAGAATTCCATGGACTGTATAGTCTATGGGGTCACAAAGAGTCGGACATGACTAAGCGACTTTCACTTCCACTTTTCATAACTATTATTTCAAATAAACAAAAACAGTGACTCTAAAACTTGATATATAATTATTTTTAACAAATATAATTAAAAATAATGGATCAATTGATTGACTACAAGGTCTGTGATAGTATTACAGCACAATCATATTAATGTTTCTAAAACTTAGCTCTACTCATAAATTTCAATAGCTCAATGTTCCTTGCTAATATCTTAAGCCCTAAGTCTAGTCTTAAAGGATCACTGATGATTTTATAGTAGTTTTCTGGTCCTTGGCACACTGTTCACCACTGATATCAATTTCTATCTCTGTCACTGCCATCATTATTATTACTCTTATTTCCTATTCCACGCTTGTATGTACTCCTATGTTCCAGTTATCCTTCGGATATGTGTATATCTGGAAAATCTCAAAAATTTTATGTACTATATGTTGTGTGTTGGCAACAGAGACATAGGCAGCAGCATCAGCAAACACATTCTGTAGAGTCCTAGGGAGCCAGCTATTTTAGGAGTATGGCTGTCATACCATATGGTAACTAAATACTTCCTTGTTCTTACACCTGATGTGCCCATATATTACATGGTTACTTTTTCCTGAGTGTTCTGCAGGAAAAGACCCTATGCCTGAATGAGACACACATCCAGTGGTCACAGGTTAAGTTTCACTCCTCTAAGCCTAGTATCAGTTGTTCCTTATACTAAAGTTGAGATATACAATTCTGAGACACACAGATGAGCACAGTTAGAGTTAAGCAACCCAGGGCTCCAAGCATATATTCCTCTTCCTAAATACCAATTACTGAAATTTATGACTTGATCAGCTAATCTGTAACGAAGGTTGGATAGGTTAGGCAGATGCAGCACAAAGCAGCACTAGGGAACACCGGTCAAAGTGCAAGGGCGCCAACAGGCAGCAACACAGCTCAATAGCACTGCAGCCAACAAGTTTTAGTTGGAAATGCATGTTCTCTAGAAGGCAGAAAGCAGAGCTGGTTAACAAAGCAAGCTTGAGAAGAAAGATGTTCAGTAATGGTGGTCATCACCTAGACGTCCTGCTCACAGCACAAACTGTTAGGGTTCAGGCTCTATCCATGGGTGACTACACAAGATGCTTTTGCTCTTGTAGTCCCTACTATCCCTTATATCTGCCTATCAAAATCCAAGTTTCAAGTAGCATTTCATGAGACATTTGCTCAAGTTTCAAGTAACATTTCATGAGACATTTGCTAAAACCAATTAATGAGTGATTTCCCTCTACTGAGGTAGGGCAGTACTTTGCATATGGTATTAATATGGCATTAGCAATGTGCTGTATAGATGTGTTGATTACTCTGACTATGCTAGAAGTTCCTTTTAAGTAGAACAAGGAAAAAAATCTTTTATAAAATCGTTATCACTCCTGATACATATTCATATTCCATACCTACTAAGTAGGTTTCAATAAACTTCGTTAAATTAATCTAGTGACCACTTTACAGACTGGAGTGGCAGTTTTTTTTTAATAAACAACATCCAGTTTAATTCTGCATCTACTCTACAGAAAATATTGACATTGATATATTAGCAATAAAAAGAAAAATCAATGGTTTCCCAAGGCTTTATTATAATTTCTGGATTCCTTTACAAAAACAAAGCAAAAGCCTACTTTGTGAACCATGAGAAAGTTAACCTTTCTAAAGGTGGCAAGATTTTGACATAAGCAATTTTTTATTTTTATCTTTCTGCCTCTGGTAATGACAAAAGCACACTCTCCTTTCAGTGGAGCAAGATTTTGAAACTAGCTCCTCGGAAAAAGTCAGTAGGTTCATTCTTTTCTCCGCTCTGCTCTGAGGTTGACTGATCTGCAGCAAGGCAGCTAATCTGGCTGCCTTTCCTTTAGTCCCTGAGGAAAGACTGTGGTCATGGCGTTTTAAATTTTTCTCCAAGTTGTATGGATGAAGGACAAAGATTCATAAAAAGTTTTGAGTTGCTTAGAGAATGATTACTTATAAATGTAAGCTACTGTTATTATGTTTGAGCCAGGCTTCAAATTCTTCAATACTCAGTTTATTCAAAGCTTCATCCATGGTGACAGTGAATCATTATGGCACCCTTGAGAGGAAAATATAAACTAATATAGATGCTTAAGTTCTCATTCTAATTTTTTTTTTACAATTTTATTTATTGAGTTATTTATGGTTGTGCTGGGAGACCATTGCTGCATGGAATTTTCTCAAGTTGGGGCAAGCCAGAGCTGTTCTGTAGTTGCTGGGCCCAGCTTCTCTTGTTGTGGAGCACAGAATCTAGGGGGCGCAGACTTCAGTAGTTGTGGCATATGGGCTCAATAGTTGTGGTTCCTGGGCTCTAGAGTATAGGTTCAATATGTGTGGTCCATGGGCTTAGTTGCTCCACAGCATAAGGGGCCTTCCCGGACCAGGGATCGAACCTGTATCTTCTGCACTTGCAGGCAGATTCTTTACAACTGAGCCACTGGGGAAGCCCTTAAGTTCTTACTCCAATAACAAAGAAAAATGTTTGTTGTTTACTCATCATATCTAGTTAATATTGTTCTTCAATTTTGAGTAAAAAAAGCTGGCTTAAAACTCAACATTCAATAAATGAAGATCATGGCATCTGATCCCATCACTTCATGGCAAATAGACAGGGAAACAATGGAAACAGTGACAGACTTTATTTTCTTAGGCTCCTAAATCACTGTGGACAATAACTGTAGCCATGAAACTAATAGATGCTTGCTCCTAGGAAGAAAAGCTATGACAAACCTAGACAGCATATTAAAAAGCAGAGATAAAAAAAAAATAAAAAGCAGAGATATTACTTTGCTAGCAAAGGTCCCTATAGTCAAAGCTATGGCTTTTCCAGTAGTCATATATGGATGTGAGAGCTGGACAATAAAAAAGACAGAGCACCAAACAATTGATATCTTTGAATTGTCATACTGGAGAAGACTCTTGAGAGTCCTTTGGACAGCAAGAGATCAAACGAGTCAATTCTAAAGGAAATCAACCCTGAATATTTATTGGAAGGACTGATGCTGAAGCTGAAGCTCCAATACTTTGGCCACCTGATACAAAGCACTGACATTAGAAAAGGCCATGATGCTGGGAAAATTCAAAGTCAAGGGTAAAAGGTGACAACAGAGGATGAGATAGTTGGATGGTATCACTGACCCAATTGACATGAATTTGAGCAAACTCCAGGAATAGTGGAGGACAGGGAAGCCTGGCATGCTGCAGTTCAAACCATGCAGTTCATGGGATTTCAATGAGTTGGACAGGACTGAGCAACTTAACAACAAAAACAATGAACAAATAATTAATTATGCTATATTTCAATCCTGGAGCTTCACATAGTAACTTCTCTGTTAGAACTGTGGTGCTTTACACAGAAATAGCTTTCTCATATCTTTCCACAGCCAGATAAGTGGATACTCATTAGTCCTAAGTATTTTTCTACTTTAACTTGGAGAGCAGACAGGAATTGAGGAGACTCTTAGAATCATCAAAGATATGATTATAATAAAATGGCCTCCACTAAATATATAACTTAGCAGACAACCCTGCTCAAGAACAGAGAAATAAATCAACTTCTGAAATACACAGACTACATTTCATCTTGCCATCTTCCTGTATCTGCTCAATTAACCTTTACAGAGGAATTGCACTTAACCATACTACTAAATGAAGAAGGCGATGGCACCCCACTCTAGTACTCTTGCCTGGAAAATCCCATGGATGGAGGAGCCTGGTAGGCTGCAGTCCACGGGGTCGCTAAGAGTCAGACACAACTGAGCGACTTCACTTTCACTTTTCACTTTCATGCATTGGAGAAGGAAATGGCAACCCACTCCAGTGTTCTTGCCTGGAAAATCCCAGAGACGGGTGAGCCTGGTGGGCTGCCGTCTATGGGGTGGCACAGAGTCAGACACAACTGAAGCAACTTAGCAGCAGCAGCAGTAGCAGCATACTACTAAATATAATGCCACTCAATCTTCTTCATTTCTCTCAGTCTTACCTCACTTCATTTTTTCTTCATACTCCTAACTATTCTTGACCTAAGTGTGTGATTGCATTTGTTTTACCACCAAAACTCAAAATGCCTGAGAGCGGGGACTCTACATGTTTTGTTCTTTTTATCATTTTATTTCCAGTACCTATATAATACATAGAAAGTGTTTAATAAATATTTGCTGAATGAATGACTATGTTATTTCTGATCTCTTAAACTACCCAAAGCACATCTTTAAATATAGTTGAAACACACAGCTTATATGAGTGGTAAATTATTAAAATATTAATTATAGGAAAATATTTTTATATTTTGACATTTTTATATTATGAAACAATCGATCAGTAAATACAAGAATTTGACAAGATGAAATATTATAGGAAAGATATTTTAAAAGTCACATACATCAAAGGTCATCTAGTTGGAAGCAAAGAAAAGTTGTGTGGTTTTGCTACCCCCAATATATTTTAACTATGGAAACCATTCTTACATTTTTCTTATTTAAGGTAAATTTCATTATATCAGGGACTCTGTGGTTTTACAACGTTTGAAACCATTCAAGTGAAACTAGTACACAATTTTTCAAATAACTATCATTGAATTTAAACACAAAAATAGCTTTTTTTTTTTTTTTTACAGAGGCATATATTCAATATTTTTCTAAGATTTAAAAATAGAGTGCTGATTTTAAAAAAGCTGCTATTACCTTTTCTTTCAAGGAGTTTATGATGTAGTTGTATATTCAAGAGTCAAAATTAATATGCATAAAATACTATAAGCAATACAAAATATCATTGAGTTAAACATAAAAACTGCTGCATATGCTATACGGTTTTGAAGATGGTAAATATTAATGAAGGTGAACACAGAGAGATGAACAAGAAAAATTACACACGATATTGCAGTTAGTAATTTTAGAGTGTGAATTAAATGGTGGCAATGAGAATGAATGTGCATGCACAATGAGAATGAAAGTGGTTAAAATAATTGATGTGTCAGAAGAAAAACAAAAGTTCAAAGTATGTTTGACATACTTCCTTCAATAAATATTGAAATATGAGGGATATGTTTTTAAATAATATTTTAATGTTTATATTAAGATTATTCCACACTTAAAATGAATAAATTATGTTATCTGGAAAGATTATGTAAGCCTTATGAATCTCCCATGATATTGAATAAGTGAGATTCCTTTTCATTTTCTCATGTATTAAACTCTCAAATTGTATATTACAAATGTATGTATTAGAATCATGTTTATTTTTCTTCTGTAATTTATGAATGAAAATTACTTACAATTTCAGAATCAATATATTAATGTAATCATTTTAGTTCTCATATGATAAAATAATCTTAGCTCTATTTGCATGTTACAATATTAGCTTTGGCTATTAAGTGGTTTTTGTTTCTTTCTTCATTTGATTTTATTTTTGTCATTTTGGACAATGGTGCTTCTCGGGTATGTGATGTCTCAAAGAATAAGGTATTTAGAAAATACAAAATGTATACACTCAAAATTCAACTTCCTTAATAATAAAATTGCTTTTAACATAGTAAAACAGTAATAACTACAAAACTTTAAAAATCATCTTTAGTGGTAACCCACTTATAAGATTAATTTCTGGACCTTAAGTGTGCCTCAGTATAATGAACAAATAACCATGACATAGTAATGAAGAACAAAAGGAATGCTAAGAATATATCTGATTTTAAGTTGGGCAAAATTTATACTAGATCTACCACAAATATATGCTAGTATTTTTAAAAACTAATTATAAGTAGCCTACAGATTGCAGGTGAACTTATCTAAAGGAAAATAAAAAGAGCGTATATGCAAAAAAAAACGTAAAGAAAATGTCTGCAACTCTCACTTTCTTGTTCTTGAATTAAAGTTTTATGTATTGGATCAGACTTCTATTAAGCTTCTGAGAACATACTCTCCTTTTATTTTTGAAATTGTTTCCCTAAACCAGTAAATTAGATTAAGTGTGTATGCACGTGTATGTGTATGTATGTTTTTGTTTAGTTGTTAAGTCGTGTCAAATTCTTTGTGACCCCAAGGATTATAGCCCTCCAAGCTCCTCTGTACATGGAATTTCCCAGGCAAGAATACTAGAGGGTGTTGCCATTTCCTTCTTCAGAGGATTTTCATAACCCAGGGATGAAACCCACGTCTTTTGAATTAGCAGAGTGATTCTTTACCCCTGAACCACCAAGGAAGTCCATGTGTATGTACACACATTCATATTTACACACATACATACATTTGATTGGGCTTCCCAGGAGGTACTAGTGGTAAAGAACACACCTGCCAATTCAGGAGATATGAGACATGGGTTTGATCTCTGGGTCAAAAAGATCCCCGGGAAAAGGGCATGGAAGCCCACTCCAATATTCTTCCCTGGGGCATCCCTATGGACAGAGGAGCCTGGCAGGCTACAGTCCGTAGGGTAGCATAGAGTCAGACGTAACTGAAGCAACAGCACACACATATATATTTGATTAATAAATGATTTTTGAGTGACCAAGTAAATGTTAAGCTCAATAAACTAGAAAAATAATTTTTTTCATCTGTGTTCAACTTATAGCTTTGCAAATGTTATTTTATTACATTGTTGCCCTGTCTGTAATAGTAGAACCTAAGGTTAAGGCTTATGAACAAGAAGTTTACTTGAGACTATAATATGATGCCAGATTGTGGAAATGAAGGATAGAGAAAATGAAGCAAAGAAGGTAACATAAGAGGGATGAGCTACTGAGATTGCCATCCATACATAATTGATTGTTTCATCTTCCAACAGCTTGTGAGAAGCTTTATTAAAAAGCATCTAATATATTTGTAGCTATGGGGGAAAAAAGGAAGCATTTAACTCTTAGCTTCCATAGTTATTGGTCAAGGGTTGCCCTGTAGAGATTAATCATGCTCCATGAGTTGCACATGAAAGATGCCAAAAGTGTTCCCATGGGTCACCCATAGATGAGCCCTATGGTAGGAAGCCAAACATACCTGAAGCAACAGTTAGCAGAGCACTATCAGATTGCACCTGAGCAAAACTGGTTGAAAACTGCACCAAACTGTTTGTCACAGTAGTGATGAAAGGTAAGAGAATCTCAAACAGCACACAAGAAATATCCAATGCAGCCCACTTCTTCCACCATTCAAATTTACTCATACCAGAGGATGAGATAGTTGGATGGCATCACCAACGCGATGGACATGAGTTTGAGTAGACTCCAGGAGTTGGTGATGGACAGGGAAGCCTGGTGTGCTTCAGTCCATGGGGTCGCAAAGAGTCAGACACGACGGAGTGAGTGAACTGAACTGACCTGCATAAAACCCTATCTGTCACAAGTGGTGCCAAACCACATTTTTTGCATACAAGAGAGTTTGTTGGGGGGAAAAAAAAACACCTATCTTTCATGTTACAGACACTGTAGGGTAACCAACAACTCTCTCCTCAGGGATTCTAAGCCTTTGTTCTTTGGCTTTGTAATGTGGTGGCTGCAATTGTTTGTCACAGCTATTACAGGGCAGAAAATCAGCTAAGAGAGTTTCAGAAGTACACTCAGCTCCATGGCTGTCCCTTTCATAGGCCCATCATGCCGTTATTTATGTCACCAGGAAAGAGGTTGAGTCGTTCTTTTCACCTAATTGGATAGTGCTTCCTCTGCGATGTTTGCAATTTGATGCTTCTTTCTCAGCTTTCCTTGTCTCCATTCTTCTAATACTTTTCCCAGACCCCTGAAAATCTATTCAAGTCATTCCATACTCCAAACCACTTCTCAACCCATATGAATTTAATAACAAGATTATTACTCACAGTTGTGCTGAGAGGCATTCCTTTTACCACTGTCCTAAAGAGCCACTCTTGCTTGGTATGTGCCAGCAGTCTCTTTTCAGCTAGTACCAGCATGTTGGGCCGATTTATCTTGGAAGCAGTCTAGGTGTAGAAAAACCCCATGAGCCATAGGTGTGAGCTGAAAGAGAATATCAATGAAATATGGATAAGTATTATGAAAATCTGGGCCACAAAAATAACGTAATTTTATTTATGCCTTCTGGATCTTATCAAGTTCAATTCTCACTATACCATCTCCACTGTACAATTGCTTGCTTATTTGTTCTGGTGACTCTATGTTCAATAGATCTAACAACACCCAACTCCAAATGCAGAATCCATGGTCAGAAACCCAGATCATGCCAGGGGTTTTTCTACCAAAGAGAGTAGTTTTGTTTTGCTGTTTTTTCTTTTGTTGTTTTGTCACAAATGGCATTCCCTTTCTCCACAACCTTACTGGAAATCTGCTATTGGGTCTACCAGAGACATCACACATCATCTATATTCACAATGTCTCTAATACCACTGGTTTCTTGGGATATAAGGCATAAATAGGGGGTTTCCCTGGTGGCTCAGCTGTAAGGAATCTGCCTGCAGTCAGGAGACACAGGTTTGATCCCTGGGTTGGGAAGATCCCCTGGAGGAGGGCATGACAACCCATTCCAGTATTCTTGTCTGAAGAATCCCATGGACAGAGGAGCCTGGCAGACTACAATTCATAGGGTTGCAAAGAGTTGGATATGACTGAAGCAACTGAACACACACACATGGCTCAAATAGAAGGCATCTTGCACTGCAACTTGAGCCTGCTACAAGATTCTTTTTTCTCTGTGACTTGAAACTGTCAGACTTCTCAGTCACATGATAAGTAGGTTGTAATAGTGTCTCCTACTGTGGTATAGACTGCTTCCAAAATCTAAAGTTCACCAAGAATTTTCTTTATGATAGGGAGTGCCACTCATGGCCACTTGTATGCCCTAGACCAGAGACACCCAAAAACTTCAAACAATTCATTGTTTGGCACACTTACAGGCATCTAAGGTGCCTATCACTTTCTGTTCACCAAGTCCAATCAACATACTGACATTACTAGAGTGATTCAGTGTCCTGTAGAACACCATGAGAGCTGGATAAAGCCACAGGGCAAGAAAGTGAATGAATGACCATTCCTACTCCTGTTCTTCACATGTTAACAGCAAAATACTTTTAATCCTCTTTCATGACTAATGGTTTTTTTAAATAAGTTGAACATTTTAGTAATACCACTATATAATCTTTCTCCTTTAAGAATGTGTTGACTATTTTGAGGCCTTTCCTACAATATGTAATCATTAAATCAAGCTGAAAAGTTCTTCACAAAATTCTTTGGAGTTTTGATTGATAATGGCTCCATCTTGAATTACTCATAAAGAGAATTGACATCTTGTTAATATTTAATCTTCACACCCACAAATATTTATGTTCTCATAAAAGTCAATAATTTTTCTAATTGTGAAGATATAGGTCTTGAAAATATGTTAGATTTATTCCTGGTTACCTTGAATTTTGTTATTCATTATAGATGATATTTTTAAAAAATATTTAAATTTCTATTTATGCTGCTTATGGACATATAAATGGAGTTGACAATGCAATATTTACTTTAAATCTGTATTATCTGTGAAAACCTACAGTTTATTTCTTTCTAATCCTTATATATTTTAATATAAAAAAAGTTTTTCTTACTTTAATGGGAAGCACCTATGTGTGCTATTCCACCTATATGCGGAATAGAAGAAATGGTAGTACATATTGTTGACTTATCTTTGATTTTTATAAATGGCACAGATTTTCCTTTCTCACTAACATAATTGTGGATCTATTTATGTAAATTTGGGGTATAATTTGTGGCTTCAAACAACTTAGCAAAAAAGAGTTAAGAAAGCAAATATAGTGTTAATTATATGCCATGAAAAGTTTTAAGTATTTTGCACAGTTTTCATTAATCTTATTGAAAAATATGAGATACTTTTATTAATCCTATTTTATAGGAGATGGAAACAGCACAGAAAATATTCCAATAATATAGTTAATAAGTGGTTGAACAGGGCTTAATAATTGGATAGTTTGTCTCTCGAATCCATATGCTTAAAACTATGTTATGCTGTATTAAAAGGTAATATAGAGTCCATTTCTTGGTTATATACAAAGATTCAATTTATGAAGATGTCCTGGACTTTATTTTATAGACATGTAGCTGTTATTTTTTTTCTTTCTTCTTTTTCCTTTTCCTTTTTCTTGTTAGCAAGGTGAAACAGTAAAGGGATTTTTTTAAGAAAAATAATATACATACATATTCTATTTATAGAAATGTCATATATATCTAGACCAGTATTTAATGTAGATTTTTCAAATCCAGAAGTTTCATACCCATGTATAGTAAGTTAAGTTTTGACACCAGAGCTGTTTTTTTTAACATGCTTGGTTCCACCTGGGACTTTAATATATCTGTATGTACTCCTTAAAAAAAAATCAATCTCATAGCACTAAATTTTTCAAACATCAATTTGATAAGCATGAATTCAATTATCAAGTGTTCTCTGGGAGCTTGAACCCAAAAGTTACAGTCACACATGGCTGCACACTGTAATGGGAGAATAAATAGCTTACTAGAACTCTTTCAAATTGGTGCTTAATCTTTCTTTCACATGAGAATGGTTTATAATTTAAAAAATAAATAAATGGAAACACTAAAGTCCAAGTGATTTCTAAAATGTTCATATTCACATACTCAGCATAAACATGATAGTATTTAAAAACACAGATTATTGACAATTTCTCAAGGACTGAACTGCAGTAGAGATTGCTACTCAATACTAAATGTCAGAAGAAATACCTAATATGGTGTCTAGAGAGTGTATGAACATTACCTTAAAAGGGCAATTGGAATAAGAGTGAGGAAATGTAGAGATATTTTAAAAAATTTGCTTTGGCATGTGCATTATATTTTCTGGACTACAACTTCATGGTGGAAGGCAAGAAGAGGATGGTAAAAGGAGAGAATTACTCTTGGAATTTACATTTGATGATAATGGTTATGTTTCCCCTGAGCCAGAGAGCACTGATGATCAAAAGATAATCTCAGCTGAATACTTTTTCTTTTTAAAGGATGAAACCTGGATAATTTTGAGATACAGTGTTAAGACTGAAACCAGATTCACAAATATTGAGTTTATGTCTCAGCGATTCCACTTAGTTAGCTGTGAGCTTTTGGAAAATTTCCTTAACATTCTGAATCTCAGGCTTATCGGTAAAATGAGGACATTGCTTTTTGGCCTTCAGAATACTGTGATTATGATTTATAATATTGTGTAGGGGAACAAAATTTGCCACCCCAAAATGTTTCTGGCACATGAATTATTTTGAGCTTAAAAAAACAAAGTCAAAAGGACTCAGGAAGAAACTTTGACCTTCCCCCTCATTGACTAAAATAATTTGGGTGGAAGGCTTGTTATAGATAAATAGAGCTATTACCAGAGATATCTGCAAGGAACACAGGCTATATGTGCTGGAGAATCTCTAGTCAAAGCCTAGAGATCAGAGTCCACTCTGGGCCCCATAGTCTTGGCATGGCCCCGCAAACACTTATTTACCAATCATTTGTTTTTCCATCTCTAGGTAAATTGCCTTCTTCCCCTCTTGGCTCAGCTGGTAAAGAATCTGGCTGCAATGTGGGAGACCTGGGTTCTATCCCTGGGTTGGGAATGTCCCCTGGAGAAGGGAAAGGCCACCCGCTCCAGTATTCTAGCCTGGAGAATTCCATGGACTGTATAGTCCATGGGGTCGCCAAGAGCCGGACACGACTGAACAACTTTCAAATTCACATTCGCTTTCCCCTCTGAAGTCTCTAAACCATTGCCCTCAACATCCTCTTTTGTCTTTAGCTGAAGATAGCTGTGAAAGTGAGGATTTCAATCATTTTGGCAAGTTATTCAGTTTTCCTGGGTCTCTGCCACGTGAATATGTTTTTCAACTTTTGTTTGATTTTCTCCTGTTAATCTGTCTCACGTCAATCTAATCCTTGGACTGGCCAAATCACTTAAAAGCATAGAATAAAGTTCATTTCTCCCCCACAATTATAAATACCCCAAAGATTTGCAAAATACATGGTTATCAATAGTAGATGTTGATATTCTCAAGTAACAGTACATGGAGTAGATGTAACAAGTAACTCGAAAGTATATTTTGATTTTAAAATATCAATAAATGAAGTAATAGTAAGAATTAAAAGAGATTATTTATATGAAAGTATTTATAAGTCTATTAATAGCAATACCAATGTTCACAGTCGTTATGTTTGTTATAGGGAGATAATTTGGAACAATGATTAAAATCACAGATACTCTAAAGAGACTAACTCTGAAAACAGATCCACTGTTCTATAGTCATATGATCTTGAGCAAGTTATTCTAATTCTTTGTTTCATCTAAGTTCTCTGTTTCTCTAAATTCTTCAGTTTCACCATCTGTGTCAAAGGAAAGAAAATAGTACCTACATCACAGGGTTGCTGTGAAAATGAAATACACGGACTAGACTCAGTACTTAGTAAATACAATTGTAAGTATTCGTTACTTTGGTCACAGATTCACATTTGCAAAAGATTTCTTAACTTCAAAAGAATTTATAACATGTATAATTTATTTCACTGAACTCGTTATATATAAGTACATTCTTTTGGCATAATACTCAAAGCAAGTAGAACAAACATATTTATTTATGGATGTGTGTGTGTATATAACATGTTACAAATAACCATTGAGTCAGTAAGACAGGATAACCTCACATTTTGTATCTTTCAGGACTCACTATTTATAAAAGAAGTGTTATTTACTATAAAATGATTAAGTAGTAAAAATAGAAGAAACAGCAAAAACACTATAAAGCCAACATTAAGGAAAAACAATATAAGGAACAATCTTTTACTCTTTTTGTATGTGTGTTGCAATTGTCCTTTTCACAGATGTTAAATAATGACATAATTTGAATTCTGATATAAATTATATTATGTAAATTTCTAGAGTTGGTATTGTAAAGAACTTTTTTTTCAGGTAACTTTGATTAAGCTTCTAACAGAATAATGAACCTCTCTACAACTTCCTGACAAGTTTCCTGCAAAGAAAACTCAGCACATATTTTAATCATTATTGCTATTAGAATGTTATTTCACATATTCCTGATTTTATCAACATTTAACTTTCCCAGACTGTTTTTACCTTTGCCTTTTGAAGCAATTTCAAACTGCCCACAGTGGACTTTGCTTTATGGATTGCCACCAGGCAGCTACTGGACGTCATAAGACCACTGTCCCTGACCTCCTAATAGGCTATGGCAGGACAAGTTCCTTTCGGCAGTTTGAGGCAGTTCTCTGAGGTGAGGATGTCACGGCCCTAAGAACTGCAATGGCAGATTAAGGAGCCTCTAAGGCAGAGACAGCAAGGTCAAGGTCATCTGCAAAGCACAGCTAGGAGAGACGTCTTTGTAAACAGCTAACATGGCTTTGCTACTATCTTTCTTGGACCTACTGTTAGGGACAGAGCTCCTCTCCAGAAGAATATCAAGACCCTCCTCCTTGGGCTGAACCAGGCAAAGCATTGTTTAAAGGAGATCAAACCATTCAATCCTAAAGGAAATCAACCCTGAATATTCATTGGAAGGACTGATGCTGAAGCTCAAATACTTTGGCCACCTGATGTGATGAGCTGACTCATTGGAAAAGCCCCTGATGCTGGGAAAGATTAAAGGCAGGAGGAGAAGGGGACAACAGAGGATGAGATGGTTGGATGGCATCACTGAATCAATGGACATGAGTTTGAGCAAGTTCCGGGAGATGGTGAAGGACAGGGAGGCCTGGTGTGCTGCAGTCCATGGGATTGCAAAGAGTCTGAACAACAAAAGGGATTAAAGGCAAGAATGCTTATATTCCTGCCTCTTCCCAGACTCCAGAGGAGATGGCTATCATCCTTCAGCAATGCTGCAAACCAGCAGCCTTGTACTGTATGCTGCTCACAGCAGCTCCTCATGAAGGTGCCTCCCACAGAGGAGGATGGAGTCCAAACTCCTGGGGAGGTAAGATGGAAGTGTCAGTTAGAGGAGACAGAAAGAGAACCTTGGGGTAGAGCCCTTATCCATTTAGAGAAAAAAAGCAGCATGATATCACTACAGGGCTTCCCTGGTGGCTCAGACAGTAAAGAATCTGCCTGCAATGCAGGAGTCCTGGGTTTAATCCCTGGGTCAGGAAGATCCCCTGGAGAAGGGAATGGCAACCCACTTCAGTGTTCTTGCCTGCAGAATTCCATGGACAGAGGAGCCTGGCTGGCTACAGTCCAGGGGGTTACAAAGAGTTGGACATGGCTGAGCGACTAACACACATCTTTACAGGGGGACTGGGATCACTTATCTTCCTTGCTGGTTACCACACATAAAGTAATAAAAACAGAAGAGGCAGGAAGGCCAAGAAAGAGAGGCAAATTCTCCCTTGAAGAGAAAACATGTCTTCCGTTTCACCGTGAGTTCCAGTCTGCCCTGAAGGATCTGTTCAAGAACCAGATGAGAAATATGGTCTCTGTACCTT
Organism: Bos indicus; assembly: GCF_029378745.1. Taxonomy (NCBI): domain Eukaryota; kingdom Metazoa; phylum Chordata; class Mammalia; order Artiodactyla; family Bovidae; genus Bos; species Bos indicus. Next base: position 41,122,711 of record NC_091762.1, on the reverse strand, counting down.
TGACACATCTGGCCTCACGTGGGCAGAAAATAATCATCGATTTTACAAGTGGTGAACACCATGCACCAAAAGGGCCACAGCATCACTCTGCTGACTGAACAGATGGAACAAATCAAAGTCCTTCCCTTTTTTGATTGATCCTCCAAGCTTTCCCCACTAAAAAGGGCAGATTGACTGTGACCGAGCTTGAAAATCTTAGTTTGCATCTTATAGGATTCTGTGTGTTGGGAATGATTTACCACTGGCTCCATATTCAAACACTATAAAACAACATACACTTTAGATGATAAAACAACTTGGGACCAGGGATGAGTTGTTTTATAAATGAGACAAAAAGATGGCTTCAGTATATTGACTTCTAGGTTATTTATTTCTTCATTGCAGGCTGTGACCCATTTGCTCAAAGGCCATCTAGTGCCAAACTAAAATATTTGCACATCCAATTACTTTTAAGAGAGCCCAAACAAGCAGATTTTTAGCCATTTGGAGCTTGCCTGTTTTGCATACTCATAAAACCGCACATCTAGCAACACACAGGATAAGACCAAACCATAAAGACCCCAAACCACTGTTGCCCTCCTGCAGCCCTCTGACACGCCATCACTAGACATATAAGTCCTCTGCCTCTCCTGGGAGTTCTCTTGTTCTCTTCCTTTTCTGAGGAATAACCTCACAAGAGCCTCTGGACAGACTCCTGCTGTGAAGGGCTTTCCTGTCCCCACAAAATACAAACCTGTCAAAATGTCACCTCATGGTTGTATCTTTTTCCTTGATTAGCCCCCAAATTCATCAAATTTCTGATTAATATGCATGTGCATGTTAATTAAAGCTGAAATGCCTCTATTAATATAAGATGAAACAGAATTCCAAACAAGGAACATTGTCAAGGATAAAGAGGGACATTACAGTATGAAAAAGTAGTCAGTTATCTAAGATCATTTGAAAATCCTCAATGCACATACATGTAAAAGCTGAGCTTCGAAATACGTGAAAGAAATCTGATAGAATAAAAAGGAAAAATGAAAGAAATATCTACAATCATAATTGAGACTTCAATATTCTTCTTTCAGGAATTGATCAAAAGAATAGATGGAAAATCAGTAAGGGATAGGACACCTAAAAAACCTATCTACAAACTTCAAAATTGTATAGTCCACATAAAAACAGAAGACATTCCTAACAGGTGCATATGAAACTTGCACTAAGGTAGGCAAGTTTTCTGGGTTGTAGAACAGCTCTTAGATTTTTAGAAATAGAAGTCATACAAAGGATTAATCTCAGATAACAATGTATGGAACTAAAATCAATAACAGAAAGCTATCTGGAAACCCCATAATATATTTAGCAAATGATCAACGCACTTCTATGCAGGCACATGCCAAAGAGGAGAGGAAATGTCTGGGAAATTTTTAAAATGTTTGTATTGAATGAAAAGGAAAAAGACACATTAAAGTTTATTGAATGTGGCTAAAAGTGGTTATCAGGGAAAATATATTATTAAATGCTTATATTATTCAATAGAATACTCTTCTACTTAATCGTTGCATTATATATTCAATTATCAACACAAAAGATAGGATTTTTGCATGTAATTAGATCATGTTACATAGCTGCCTCTCCATTTCACACAGAGTAAAATTCATAAAGTTAATCCTGGTCTTTAAGGCTTTATATGACATGGCACCATAATACATGCATCTCTGACCTCATTTGCTCCCACCTGGGGCTTGTGCTCTAGCACAAATATTCTTGCTCTTTCTCAAAACAAAAATACTTCTGCCTCTAGTTCTTTGCAATTATATTTTGATTTGGCAGTCATACTTTGCTTTTGATGGACACATGACTTAGCCTCTCTATTCATTAGGGCTCTATGCCTTTCTTCTCTAGGGAGGCTTCTTTAGCCATCCTGTGTGAAATACCATGTATATATGTTTATGTCCCATAGACTTATGTTTTGCCAAAAGTTTTACTTTCATTTTAAGTTCAAAGGATTCGTTAACAAAATAAACCACTTGTTACACACAAATTAATAATTTTTATGTTTTTAAATAGAAGATTATGTGACTTAATTTCAATATACAGTCATTAAAAGAAAAGAAAAAGGAACAATAGAAAGAAGTAACAGTATATACATGACCAAATTGAACAGACAACCTACATGCAGGCTTGAACAGCACTGGGAAGTCCCTTGTTAACAGCAACCTGAAGTCCCAATTAGGAAAGGGTCCTGGAGTGGTACATCCATTCTACGGGTGAGACTTCAAATTGTGGTTTGGGGAGTTTCTGCTTATAACCCCAGGCCACAAACCGATATCATCAGTCTGGCCACAAAAATGCAGTGCTTTTAACTTTTATATTGCTATTTGTTTCACCTCTAAACAATAGGAAACAATGGATTTTCAAATTGCACTCCCTCTCTTCAAATCCCAGACTCTGCTGGATATTATAGGAATACAGAGGTAGTTGAGAGTTAAGTTCTTCTATTAAGGAGCTCCCAGATCAACCAGTGGGAGAAGGCAATGGCAACCCACTCCAATACTCTTGCCTGGAAAATCCTATGGGCAGAGGAGCCTGGTAGGCTGTAGTCCATGGGGTCGCGAAGAGTCGGACACGACCAAGCAACTTCATTTTCACTTTTCACTTTCATACATTGGAGAAGGAAACAGCAACCCACTCCAGTGTGCTTGCCTGGAGAATCCCAGGGATGGGGGAGCATTGTAGGCTGCCATCTATGGGGTTGCACAGAGTCGGACTGAAGCGACTTAGCAGCAGCAGCAGCAGTGAATCATAAGACTTCTTAGACCCCAGGGGTTGGCCAGACCTTCAGAGGCTCAAGAATTCCAAGATCCACTCCCTTTCTTATCTCAAGTGCTGCTTGACTTGCTGTGCTTGCAGGCAGGCACGGCATCCAGGCAGTGTCCAGGCAGGTCAGAACCTGGTCAGAGGCCTGTTCTCCTGCTTCTGAAGCCTGAACAAGACTTTCTGCATATTTTAATTTCCCTAATAACTTGAACACAATAGAAGTTGATATTTTGCCCACTTAACAGGGAGCATGGAGGTATGACAGTGGTATGACTCTCCTTCACATCTTTGCTCAGAATCTCAGGCTGAGTGGATTTAGGCTACGATTTTCATATAGCTTTCAAGGTTACTGGGGTCATCACCATCCATGCTAGTCAGAAGATGACAATCATGAAAAAAAAAGGAGTATAGCAGTTTTTTATTTCAATTTGTATTTTTATGCTATACATGTAACTTCTGACCACGTTTCAGTGAATGAAAATCCATCATATAACTAAACTTGACCTCAACTGGAGGCTGCCTGGTGCAGTACATCTACTTTCTCAGGTAAAAAGAGTACAATGTTTATTTTGGTGAAAAATGAGAAGTCTCTATTAAACTGTGCCTTATTTTTCCTTATAGTATTTACAAGCTCCTTCCACACTGGCTTCTATTTGTTTTCTTCCTGTCTGCCTAGCTTGAATAAAATGGAAGTGTCCTGAGAACAGGTACTTTGGTTATTTTCACTTCTGCTGAGAAATGATGATAAATGCCTCATTATTTGCATATTGCTTGAATATTGAACTTTTACAATGAAATCGTGGAGATAATAAATGGAAGTGTAAATAATTAGCAACACTAAAGATCTATTAAAATCTTGGGAAACAGAAGGTGAATGATGAAATTGTTCTTAATTTTGAGGCACATTAGGTATATTTTCGGAGAAGGCAATGGCACCCCACTCCAGCACTCTTGCCTGGAAAATCCCATGGATGGAGGAGCCTGGTAGGCTGTAGTCCATGGGGTCACTAAGAGTCGGACATGATCGGGCGACTTCCCTTTCACTTTTCACTTTCATGCATTGGAGAAGAAAATGGCAACCCACTCCAGTGTTCTTGCCTGGAGAATCCCAAGGATGGGGGAGCCTGGTGGGCTTCCATCTCTGGGGTCGCACAGAGTTGGACACGAATGAAGCGACTTAGCAGCAGCAGGTATATTCTATCATTCTTATTTCTTATGAATAAGCGTGCATAGTAAGAGTCATAGCACTTTATCCAGTGTGAGACATTTACATATACTTCTTGCTGTTTACTCTTGTTCAGTTCAGTTCAGTCGCTCAGTCGTGTCTGACTCTTTGCGACCCCATGAACCACAGCACGCCAGGCCTCCCTGTCCATCACCAACTCCCGGAGTCCACCCAAACCCATGTCCATTGAGTCTGTGATGCCATCTAACCATCTTATCCTCTGTCGACCCCTTCTCCTCCTGACCTCAATTTTTCCCAGCATCAGGGTCTTTTCAAATGAGTCAGCTCTTCACATGAGATGGCCAAAGTTTTGGAGTTTCAGCTTCAACATCAGTCCTTCCAATGAACACCCAGGACTGATCTCCTTTAGAATGGACTGGTTGGATCTCCATGCAGTCCAAGGGACTCTCAAGAGTCTTCTCCAACATCACAGTTCAAAAGGAAAATTAATAGGGAGATAAAGACCCAAAGAAACAGATATGTGTATTTTTATGCTAGATTTGATGAGCCTGGGCAGTGGTAGAGGAATGAGATAGGTTGAGTAGTATGGAGAAATTGCAGAAATCTTGGAGAAACTAAGCAAGCCTACTTGTTAGGATTCTTTCTGGCATCCTTTGATCTTCTGGGATATGAATGCTTCTTCCTTCTGAGTATAGAGAGGATGCCCCTCACAAGAAGGTTTCATGACCTGTTTCAGGAAAGAAGGGAAAAGAAAAAGGAGGCTGGTGACCTTCCTTATTCTACTGTTTTCTCAAACTCTTTGAGCTTTAAAATATTCAAAACACCAGTGTCATATTTTGAGGTAGCAGATCCTGAACCAAATCACTGTCAAATATTCAGAACTGGAAAAAAAAAAAATTCCAGAGAAGTCTTAAAACCAGAATTAAAATCATTCTAGATATTTTTGGTAGTAAAATCAGGCTTTCCAAAAATAAGAATAGTCCTCCCAATCTCTCCCTATCATAGTAAAAAACAAAAGTACCACTTCATGGGTGACAGTAACTAGATGTTGTGACACCGGCAGGCAAAAATGGGGACATACATCATGGCCCATTCTTCTAACGTCAAAGCAAGCAGAGAACCATCTTTATCTGCCTGTGCGGCCTCTGCTTTCATCTACTTTGGTCATATGGTCTTCTTTTCTGTGTCTAATCTCTCTCTCTCCCCATATAAAGAGATATTTGATTTCATGTAGCACACACTCAGGTAATACAGGACAATCTCCTCTTAAGATCCTTAACTTAATCACACCTGATAAATCTCTTTTTTGCCATATAAAGTTACATTCACGTGTGTTAGATATTAGTATTTCAATATATTGGGGGGATGGGCATAATTCAAACTCTCTCACTGCTAAAGATACTTTTAGAATTATTAGCCAGTGTTTAACCCAATAAGTTAAATTTGAGTTCATTCTTCAAGTCTCATATAGTGCCAATCCAATTAATCTGAGATGATCAAAATTAACAAATTTCCTCAGTCTCAATGATTGTTCTAAATGGGATTTATTTATTTTTCAAAAAAGGTCTATTAGCTTACCACCACTTACTTACCCTGAAGTTCATGTCTGAAACTGGTGAGTTGAACTGGTCTCTCTTTAGGAAGTGAGTGCTCAGTCCATCAGTCAAGTCTGAGTCTTTGCAACCCCATGGACTATAGTCCACAAGGATTTTAGTCCTCCTCTGACCACAGGATTTTCCAGGCAAGAACACTGGAGCAAGTTGTCATTTCCTCCTCCAGGGGGTCTTCCTGACCTAGAAATAGAACCCAGTTTCCTACATCTCCCATATTGCAGGCAGATTCTTTACCACTGGGCCACCCAGGAAGTCCTAACTTTAGAAAAGAATAAGATAAAAGATTGCTAATAATTTTTTTACATTCTAGAAAGCAATTAGCCATCATGGTTATATCCATTAACCAAGCAGTAAAACAATACTGGAGAAAATATTACCAATTTTCCCTCCTTTATCATTAAGAGAAAGTTATTTGGCGGTCTTCATTTTGCACTTTAAAATTAAATGCCATTTCACTTTGTGCAGGAAGAAATGCTGCCAGGAAGGTGAAAATCTGCAAAGGTTTAGGAAATATATGTGGGTTACTACACATTCCATCAAGATTTTTTAAGACTCATAAGAAAAAATATCGTGCTACATGAATCACCTCAGTTAGCACAATTGACTATTTTGAGTGTCTAATAAGATATTTGAACACTTCTCACTGATTTAATATCTTTTAGACTAGCCATTGATGTTTTAATTAGCAATGTGGAGAGAAATTCACAAAATGAATATGAAGTTATGCTAAACATAAATCAAACTGCTATCAGCTATGTAATCACCCTTACATATACTACATAACATAAATATATAAAGAAGACATCTACATGCATAGGCTCAAGAATGTGAACTTCCTGGAGTACAGAGCCTTGAATAATCTATATACCATATCTGTAATAGTGTTACAGATACTGTGTTGAACATGGTATAACAAAGTAAATTGCTACAGCAAAGCATCTTGCTATAGATGATAACAGACAATACTCTTTTTAATTTCAAAACATATTCCCTTTTCTTCCAAGATCTTGTTAAAATTCCAACAGGGCAATTATAGCAAATCATCCTGCCTAGGAAAGAACATACATACTTTTATTTCACAGAATTATCTCTTCTTTCTTAAAGTAGCTTGGAAATGAATCATTTTGTATCATTATCCATTCTCTATTATAGAAATTTGAGAAATATATTATTTCATTATTATAGAAATGTATCACAATTTCTGGGACAAATATTTTCTCAGGCATCAAATGAAAATAAATTTGCTCTGAGGCAAAATAATCCAGTGGAAAGAATTTATATCTATATCTATCTACCTATATATATAATTGTTCAATCACTCAGGCATGTCCACCTCTTTGTGACCTGATGGACTGCAGCTCGAAAGGCTTCCCTGTCCTTCACCATCTCCCAGAGCTTTCTCAAACTCATGTCCATTGAGTCAGTGATGCCATCCAGCCATCTCATCTTCTGTCGTCCCCTTCTCCTCCTGCCCCCAATCCTTCCCAGCATCAGGGTCTTTTCCAATGAGTCAACTCTTTGCATGAGGTGGCCAAAATACTGAAGCTTCAGCTTCAGCATCAGTCCTTCCAATGAATATTTAGGATTGATTTCCTTTAGGATTGACTGGTTTGATCTCCTTGCAGTCCATATATATATGAGATTTCAATACTGATACCTCCATTTAGGAGTTATTTCAGCATTGGGAAAACACTTGAAAATTCTCACAATATCTTGAAGGAGAAAGGCTCATTTGCGCCCAGGTAAGGACTGGCTGTGCTACAATGACCAGTTATCGGAGGCAATTTGCTTCTGTCCATTCATTTATTGAATATATGGATTCATATTTATTAAATTACTTCTATGAACCAAACATTGTTCTCAGAACTGAGAATACCTCCATGAAAAACAAACAAACAAGAATTCCAGACAATGCTAGCTAGAGATCACATCTTATGTTATATCAGAGAGGATAGAGAAGGGATATTAGTAGATTAATGAAATAAAGGATAACATATTAGAAAGGGTAACCATCATGAAGGAAAATATAGCAGAACAGGACAAAAAGGAGAATAAGAAACTCAAGTATGAGGGAGGGATGCTGCAATATTTTAAAAGGGGAAAGAGCAGGCCTGAAGGAAATAGCACTTTGTCAAGTGTTACAGAAGGAAAAAGAGCAACCTTTATATACATCTGGGGAAAGTGCATTCAGTTCAAAGGGTCTCAGGTAGCCCACACTGGAACAGAAAAAGATAAAGGAGTGATGAGAGTTAACCAGGTTGGAGCCACAAGAAAATGAGAGTGGTACTAAAAAACTGAAGTTATGTACAAGGGAGTGAGACAATGTTGTGATTTCCTATAGAATTCATCTGGACAAAGGAGGGAGTTAAATATATAAGGGGGCTAAAGGAGCATGAAATGTTGGTAGGATTAATGGATTGGCATCCTTGTGGGGTTGATGTCAGAATCTTGTGTCAGGAGGGGCTAGCTTAATAAGAAAGGATGTGGTGGTCAAAGAGCAGAATAATTGGAACTGAGTGCATGGAGGGGTTCTAGATAGTGGCAACGGGGCATTCAGTCAGTGACTGGCTGAGGTAGGTGGGAAGACACAAACACAAGAATAGGGAAAGGAGTTCAAAGAAATATAGGCCAGGGTGTTAGTGTCTGACTCTTTGCAACCCCATGGACTGTAGCCCACCAGGCTCCTCTGTCTATGGGATTTTCCAGGCAAGAATACTGGAGTGGGTTGCCATTTGCTTCTCCAGGGGATCTTCCTGACCCAGGGACTGAACCCACATCTCCTGCATTGGGAGGATGATTCTTTACCACTGAGCTCCAGGGAAGCCCAAAGAGATATTACCTCTCAATAAGAAAACAGTTAAAAACTGACAAAAGATGGATAGAGATGTCACAAAAGAAGATATATGAATAGCTAATAAGTACATGAAATATGGTCAACATCAAAGTCATCTGGTAAATATAAATTAAGAAAAACATGATATCACCACCTATACATGAGAATGGCTAAATTAAAAAAAATTGAAATAACAATGTATGAGATTCTCACACATTGCTGATGATTCAACCACCTTGGAAACTGTTGATATTTTCTTAGAAAGTTAGAATACACTAACTATATGACACAAGATTTAATTCCTAAACATTTTGAAATAAAGGAAAATATTTTTACACATTTAAACTTCCAAAGGAATGTTTATAGAAGCTTTACTCACAATACTTCCAACCTGGAAAGAACCTAAAAGTCTACCAACATGTGAATGGATAAAGAAATTTTGGCCTATTCAAATAATGAAATACTGCACAATAGTGAGAAGTGAAAACAAAAGCAAAAAAATAAAATAAAAGCCTACTAATATAGAAAAGAAAATTAATGAATCTTAAAAGCATTATGTTAATCAAAGGAAGCCCAAAAATAAATATTTTATAATTCCACTTATATAATATTCTCAAACAGGCAAAACCAATCTATAGTGACAGAAAAATGGTTGCCCAGCATAAGAGATAGATATATTTCTGAAAAGAGTGGTAAAGAACTTCCTGGAGTGATGGAAATGTTCTACACTTGTTTCTTGTGATGATTATATGTTTTATCAAAATTTATTCAGCTGTACATTGAAAATGGACTTCTCTTTTAAGTCAATTGTATATTGAGAGAATTGATTTTTAAAAACTTAACCCTTCAGAAAACATAAGAAAAAATGCAAACACAAGAAAAATATAGATACACAAATTGGGAAAAGATTTGCCAGGAAATGTATGTAGCCAATTTCAGAAAAATATTGTAAAGATTAGTGCAAGGCAAAACTTGTGAAAAAGGTATAACTTTATCTCATTATCAAACAATTGCAAAAAAAAAAAAAAAGCAAAAAAGTTATAGACACACTACCATCCAAGACCAATAAAAACATCTTAAACAAATATTATTTTATCAAAGTATAAAGATATATCTGCCTATATTATTCTTGTCCATGTCCCCTACTGACAGCTGGTCTTATTATTCTAAAATATTGTGGAGATCATGAGCTAAGACATCAGCAATCAGCTGACAATATAAATAGATTTGTTTTTTATAAAATTATTTTTTATTGGAGTACAGCTGACTTACAATGTTGTGTGTCTCAGGTGCACAGAAAAGCGCTTTAATTATACACGTTTGCATGTCTGAATGCTCAGTTGCTCAGTCATGTCTGGCCCTTTTCAACTCCAAGGACTGTAGCCAGTCAGGCTACTCTGTCCATGGGTTTTCCCAGGCAAGAATACTAGAGTGGGTTGCCATTTCCCACTCCAGGAGATATATATAAATATATATATTCTTTTTCAAATTATTTTCCAATATACACACTACTATATATAAAATAGACCTACTATATAAGACCTACCAGGCTTCAGGTGCACTAGTAGTAAAGAACCCTCTGCCAATGTAGGAGATGTAAAAGACGTTGGTTTGATTCCTGGTTTGGAAAGATCCCCTAGAGAAAGAAATGGTAACCCTCTCTAGTATTCTTGCCTGGAAAATTCCATGCACAGAGTAGCCTGGAGGGTTACAGTCCATGCAGCTAAAAAGAGTCAGAAATCACTGAACGACTGAACACATGGGACCTACTAGATACAGTATACAGAGTATTGAGTAAAGTTCCCTTTACTCTAAAACAGATCATATATAGTAAATCTATAAGGAAGCAGTGACAGATTATATTTTCTTGGGCTCCAAAATCACTGGATAGTGAGAGCAGACATGAAATTAAAATATGCTTCCTCCTTGGAAGGAAAGCTATGACAAACCTAGACAGCATTATTAGAAAGCAGAGACATCACTTTGCCAACAAAGATCCATATATTCAAAGCCTTGGTTTTTCCACTAGTCATGTACAGATGTGAGAGCTGGACTGTAAAGAAGGCTGAGTGCCAAAGAATTGATGCTTTCAAACTATGCTGCTGGAGAAGACTCTTGAGAATCCTTTAGACTGCAAGATCAACCAAGTCAATCCTAAAGGAATACAACCCTGAATATTCATTGGAAGAACTAATGCTGAAACTGAAGCTCCAGTACTTTGGCCATATGATGTGAAGAGCTGACTCATTGGAAAGGACCCTGATTCTGGGAAAGATTGAAGGCAAAGGAAAAAAGAATCAGCAGAGGATGAGATGGTTATATAGCATCACTGACTCAATGGACATGAATTTGAGCAAACTCTGGGAGATAGTAGAGGACAGCAGAGCCTGGCATGCTGCAGACCATGGGGTTGCAAAGAATCAGACAGGACTTAGTGACTGAACAATAAAACCATTTTATATATAGTAGCCTGTATATGTTAATCCCAACCTCCTAATTTATTCCCCCCACCCCTCTACCTTTCCCCTTTGGTAACTGTAAGTTTGTTTTTTAGGTTTGTAAGTCAATTTCCTAGGACAAAGTTTCATAGCATTGTACAGGGGGCTGTGATCAAAACCATTTCCAATAAAAAGAAATGCAAAAAAGCAAAATGGTTGTCTGAGAAGGCTTATAAATTGTGAGAAAAGAAGAGAAGCTAAAGGCAAAGGAGAAAAGGAAAGATACACCCATCTGAGTGCAGACTTCCAACGAATAGGGAGGAGAGATAAGATAGCCATCCTAAGTGACCAATGCATAGAAATAGAGGAAAACAATAGTATGGGAAAACCTAGAGACTTCTTCAAGACAATTAGAGATACCAAGGGAACATTTCATGCAAAGATGGGCACAATAAAGGACAGAAACTGTATGGACCTAAAGAAGCTGAAGATATTAAAAAGAGGTTGAAAGAATACACAGAAGAACTATACCAAAAAAAAAAAAACCTTAGTGTCCCAGATAACCATGATGGTGTGATCACTCACCTAGAACCAGACATCCTAGATTGTGAAGTCAAGTGGGCTTTAGGAATCATGACTATGAACAAAGCTAGTGGAGGTGATGGAATTCCAGCCAAGCTACCTCAAATCCTAAAAGATGATGCTGTGACAGTGCTGCACTCAATATGCCAGCAAATTTGGAAAACTCAGGAGTGGCCATGGAACTGAAAAAGGTCCATTTTCATTCCAATCCTAAAGAAAGGCAATGCCAAAGAATGCTCAAACTACCTCAAAATTGCATTCATCTCACATGCTAGCAAAGTAATACTGAAAGTTCTCCAAGCTAGACTTCAACAGTACATGAACCAAGAACTTCCATATGTTCAAACTGGATTTAAATAAGGCAGAGGAACCAGAGATCAAGTTGAAAATGTCTACTGGATCATCAAAAAAGCAAAAGAATTTTAAAAAAAAATCTGTTTTGTTGACTACACTAAAGCATTTGACTGTGTGGATCACAACAAACTGTAGAAAATGCTTAAAGAGATGGAAATACCAGACCACCTTACCTGCCTCCTGAGAAATCTGTATGCAAGTCAAGAAGCAACAGTTAGAACCAGACATGAAACAACAGACTGGTTCCTAATTGGGAAAGGAGTATGTCAAGGCTGTATATTGTCACCCTGCTTATTTAACTTATATGCAGAGTACATCATGTGAAATGCCAGGTTGGATGAAGCACAAGCTGAAATCAAGATTGTCAGGAGAAATATCAGTAACCTCAAAGATGCACCAGCATTATGGCAAAAAGTGAAGAAGAACTAAAGCCTATTGATGAAAGTGAAAGAGAAACGTGACAAAGCTGGCTTAAAACTCAACATTCAGAAAACTAAGATCATGGCATACAGTCCCATCACTTCATGGAAAATAGATGAGGAAACAATGGAAACAGTGACAGATTTTACTTTAGGGTGCTCCAAAATCATTGCAGATGGTGACTGCAGCCATGAAATTAAAAGATGCTTGGTTCTTGGAAGAGAAGCTATGACCAACCTAGAAATCATATTAAAAAGTAGAGACATTACTTTGCCAACAATGGTCCAGCTAGTCAAAGCTGTGGTTTTTCCAGTAGTCATGTATGGATGTTAGAGTTGGACTATAAAGAAAGTTGAGCACCTAAGAACTGATGCTTCTGAACTGTGGAGTTCGAGAAGACTCTTGAGAGTCCCTTGGACTGCATGGAGATTCAACCAGTCCATTCGAAGGGAAATCATTCCTGAATATTCATTGGAAGGACTGATGCTGAAGCTGAAACTCCAATACTTTAGCCACCTGATGCGATGAACTGATTCATTTCAAAGACCCTGCTTATTTAACTTATATGCAGAAACCATCATGAGAAACACTGGGCTGGAAGACGAACAAGCTGGAATCAAGATTGCTGGGAGAAATATCAATAACCTCAGATATGCAGATGACACTACCCTTATGGCAGAAAGTGAAGAGGAACTAAAAAGCCTCTTGATGAAAGAGGAGAGTGAAAAAGTTGGCGTAAAGCTCAACATCCAGAAAATGAAGATCATGGCATCTGGTCCCATCACTTCATGGGAAATAGATGGGTAAACAATGGAGACAGTGTCAGACTTTATTTTTCTGGGCTCCAAAATCACTGCAGATGGTGATTGCAGCCATGAAATTAAAAGACGCTTACTCCTTGGAAGGAAAGTTATGACCAACCTAGATAGCATATTCAAAAGCAGAGACATTACTTTGCCAACAAAGGTCTGTCTAGTCAAGGCTATGGTTTTTCCAGTAGTCATGTACGGATGTGAGAGTTGGACTGTGAAGAAAGCTGAGAGCCAAAGAATTGATGCTTTTGAACTGTGGTGTTGGAGAAGACTCTTGAGAGTCCCTTGGACTGCAAGGACATCCAACCAGTCCATTCTAAAGGAGATCAGTCCTGGGTGTTCTTTGGAAGGAATGATGCTAAAGCTGAAACTCCAGTACTTTGGCCACCTCATGCAAAGAGTTGACTCATTGGAAAAGACTCTGATGCTGGGAGGGATTGGAGACCGGGGGAGAAGGGGACGACAGAGGATGAGATGGCTGGATGGCATCACCGACTCCATGGACATGAGTCTGAGTGAACTCTGGGAGTTGGTGATGGACAGGAAGGCCTGGTGTGCTGCAATTCATGGGGTGGCAAAGAGTCGGACACGACTGAGCGACTGAACTGAACTGATGCTGGGAAAGACTGAAGGCAGGAGGAGAAGGGGATGACAGAGGATGAGATGGTTGTATGGCATCACTGACTCAATTGACATGAGTCTGAGCAAGTTCCAGGAGATAGGGTAGGACAGGGAAGCCTGACATGCTGCAGTTCATCAGGTTGCAAAAATTTGGACATGACTGAGCACCTGAACTGAACTGAAGTCAGTTTCTGATAAAAAAAGGTTTCTTCTCATTGGTATCAATCTGCAGTTGAAAGCCAGTGTGGTTTGTTCCTTTGAGTCCAGTATCTTAATATTTGGGGTTTAAATTCATCTCTTGTGGTGCATTTTGGACAGGCCAGTTTTTACAACAGGAATTAGGGAGGAATTGTCAATAAGCAGGATGATATTTCTGATTTTTTTTTTTAATTTCAGAATCTTTTTAAAATACAAATACTAATTCATCAGTCATCCTTGTTAGAGACTAATGATAATTTCACACAAGAAAAGTCATTAAAACTTGCAAATTAATTGCCCATGACCTAAATTCATATTTTGTCTCAGCTGGCATAATAAACACAGCAGTTTCAAACAAATATTTTAACCTCTATAGTGGTAAGACTTACTAATCAAGTGTTATTGATTTAAAACAGGGCAGTGTTGTCAACTACTGTATGCCATTTATCACAGTGAGAAAGAATGATCTGCAATATAGCAGTCACCCAATCAATGCAGATGCTTTTACATTTACATCATTGGCTCCTAAAACACAATTAATTTGTGCATGTTTTCCTAGCAGCAATTAGCAGCAGGCAGGAGTTTTAATGAAATAAAGTTGTGATTCCCACAGGGAGTATTTATAATGAACATTACAAAACAAGAGCTTCAAACTATTTACATTAAGAATTGATTAATAACAAAGCCATTAAGCTACATATTCAGTTACATATTGTGCCAATTTAAGGAATACTGCTAACTAAATATCATAATCATTTGCCTGTGCCATATCTAATTAACTTTTTATATCTCTTTAAGTTTTTCCTGAGGACCAACAGCATTCAAGTGGCATTAGCAAAAGGAACATTTAGGCCATTTCTTGGAATATTGTTTTCCAATAAAGTAGATTTCTATGAAAACACTAAGAGTTTAATTAGAGTAAGTGGTTTCTCATAATTTCTTTGGGTTGCACCAAGTTTCCTCTTGGGGGAATGAATTAACATTAGGTCAGGGTTAAGGGGATTTTAAAATGTTACTATGTAAATTAAGTTTGGAAAGTAGTTTTAAAACTTCTGAAGAAGTTTATCACCAGAATATTAATGCCTAAGAGGATTATATTGATCTGGTTTTATGTGTATTATTTAAAGAATATTATATATGCATCAGGGAAGAATCCTAAGGATTTTTGTTTTGTTTTGTTTTTAGGATTTTTTTTATCTTGGTATTATGGGAAGGTTTAGACTTTTCTTCAGTATCTGCCTCATAGAAAAAGATACTTTCAAAATAGTTCCACCTTTACAAATACATTTTAGCATCTATTGTGCTCAGACTAATTTTAAAGTATTATTTCATCTCCAAGCAGTAACTTCTACAATTGGTTTAATTTTTACATGCCCCCAATTTTATAAGATATTACTGGTTCTTAAACTTATTAATCATACAGAATTTTACACTGAATGACACAATCCAATGTGTTGTTCACAGTTAAGTAGGATAGTAGATTTGATTGTTGAGATTGTTAACTAAAAAAGATGCACAGCTTGAGAGTTGCGAGTTATGTTTTATTGGGGGCAGAATGAGGACTCCAGCCTGGGAGGCAACATTTCAGATAGCTCTGAGAGATTGCTCCAAAGTGGCAGTGGGGAAAGGTCAATATATAAGGTTTTGGTGAAGTGGGAGTTCAATACTGTTAGGTAGTTAGAATAGGAAAAAGGAGTCAAAAATGGCGGTGGCTAAAAGACAAAGAAAGGAAAAGCCCACAAAAGTGGAGGAAAAGAAAATCCGAGGACTGGAGTGACAACCTCACCCTCACACCTCAGCAATGTATTTTCCTTTGCTTGCCAAATAAAACTGATCTGTAACCAAGCTGTAACACTGGTCTGCCAAATAAAACTTAATCGCCAGTCCAGGTTCGATGCAGGATACAGGATGCTTGGGGCTGGTGCACCGGGATGACCCAGAGGGATGGTATGGGGGGAAGGTGGGAGAGGGGTTCAGAATTGAGAACACTGAGCGACTTCACTTTAACTTTTCAGTTTCATGCATTGGAGAAGGAAATGGCAACCCACTCCAGTGTTCTTGCCTGGAGAATCCCAGGGAAGGAGGAGCCTGGTGGGCTGCCGTCTATGGGGTCGCACAGAGTCGGACACAACTGAAGTGACTTAGCAGCAGTAGCAGCAGCAGTATACCCATAGCAGATTCATGCTGATGTATGGCAAAACCAATACAATATTGTTAAGTAATTAGCCTCTAATTAAAATAAATAAATTTAAATTTAAAATAAATAAATAAAATAAAATAAAACTTAGCTGTAACTGAGCTGTAACACTGGTCCACCATTTCAAATTTTTGCTGCGGCAAAACAGAACCAAAGAAATCACACAGTCCCCCAACAATATCATGAAGCACTTATTTTACACAAGTTTTTTGTTGTTTTTGTTAGTCATGAGAATCTGATGTCACCATGAAAAGATTTATTGCTTCTTTAGATATGAGGAGATGCAGGGATTGAGACCATGAAATCTGTTCCTCTAAACATCCAACTATTTAAATCCCTGCCCCACCAGATTTTCTGGAGCACAGAGTGCCTCACTCCACCATGAACTCCCTCAGGGGTTGTTGAAGGTCAACAGCTATAGCAGCACAGGGTTCAATTTCCATAGTTCAGTTCAGTTCAGTCACTCAGTCATGTCTGACTCTTGTGACCCCATGAATTGCCGCACGCCAGGCCTCCCTGTCCATCACCAACTCCCGGAGTTCACTCAGACTCATCTTTGGAGTCGGTGATGCCATCCAGCCATCTCATCCTCTGTCATCCCCTTCTCCTCCTGCCCCCAGTCCCTCCCAACATCAGAGCCTTTTCCAATGAATCAACTCTTCGCATGAGGTGGCCAAAGTACTGGAGTTTCAGCTTTAGCATCAGTCCTTCCAAAGAACACCCAGGACTGATCTCTTTCAGAATGGACTGGTTGGATGTCTTTGCAGTCCAAAGGACTCTCAAGAGTCTTCTCCAACACCACAGTTTAAAAGCATCAATTCTTCGGCACACAGCTTTCTTCATAGTCCAACTCTCACATCCATACATGACCACAGGAAAAACCATAGCCCTGACTAGACGGACCTTTGTTGCCAAAGTAATGTCTCTGCTTTTTAATATACTATCTAGGTTAGTCATAACTTTCCTTCCAAGAAGTAAGCATCTTTAAATTTCATGGCTACAATCACCACCTGCAGTGATTTTGGAGCCCCAAAAAATAAAGTCTGACACTGTTTCCACTGTTTCCCCATCTATTTCCCATGGAGTGATGGGACCAGATGCCATGATCTTCATTTTCTGAATGTTGAGCTTTAAGCCAACTTCTTCACTCTCCTCTTTCATCAAGAGGCTTTTTAGTTCCTCTTCACTTTCTGCCATAAGGGTGGTGTCATCTGCATATCTGAGGTTATTGATATTTCTCCCGGAAATCTTGATTCTAGCTTGTGCTTCCGTAGAGGCAGATGCAAATAATTTTGTTGTTCAGTCATCGGCAATGCTCTTGGTAAGTGCCAATTTGTAGTTGAGAAGATCATCAAATCAATTAAAATACAAAGCTAAACTTGTTCTTGATGGTGTGTTCTTCTCATTATACACCTCTGCTTTGAATTGCTGAAATTTTTACTACCAACCTACCAGGCGTTCTGCTATAATAACTGTGCAAGACATTGAATGTTTACTATATTTACAGTATTATGCTAGGGATTTCCCTAGTGGCCCAGTGGTTAAGACTTTACCTTCTAATGCAGGGGGTGTGGATTCAATCCCTGGTCAGGGAGTTAAGATCCCATAGGCCTCAGGGACAAAAAACCAAAACATAAAATGAAAGTAATATTGTAACAAACTGAATAAAGAATTTAAAAATGGTGCATATTAAAAAAAAAAAAACTTGAAAAAGCTAAGTATTACGATATGTCTTAATACAGATTCGTATAACTAATACTTAATCTTCTAAATAGGTTTTACGATCATCATTTTCCCAACGAGAAACTGAGTGAAATGTTAAGTAGCTTTTCTAACTCAAAGAACTAGCAAGTGGCAGAGCCAGCGTAGGGGAAAAAAATTGCCCCACCAAAATGTCTCTTTGGCATGTGGATTATTTTGGGCTGAAATCAAAAAAACAATCAAGGCCCTAAAGACTCAGGAATAACCTTTGACCTTCCCCTTAGCTGCCAAAAGAATGTAGATAGAAGACCCATTCAAGGAAGGGAGCCGTCTCCATAGGTAACTATTATATGAGCAAGGTGCAATTGAGGGAGAGGAGCCTAGCAAAGATCATTTATTAAAATTATTTTTGTGTCCCATTGTCTCTACCTGACCCAGCAAACATTTGTTTACTAAACATTTGTTTTTCCATCTCCATATTAATGTTCATAAAATTAGTTGGGCCTCATTTTGAACTTAAGTGGGCTCTCTTTTGGCCAATACAATATAGCAGAAGCAATGCTATATAGTTTCTGGGACCACCTTCAATCTTTTGGATTGCCTCCAGAAGAGGAAGGCAATTGACACAGAAAAGAATTTTAATAAATGGTCTTTTCTAGGTTTCTCACTGTTGATTGTACCCCCTTCCTCATATATTTTCTTGTCTTTAGCTGTAGATAATATTTAAAGTGAGGAATATCAGTCACTTAGGTGAGTTACTCAGTTTTCCTAGGTCTCTCTCAGGTATACATATTACTAAGCTTTTGTTTGATTTTTCTCCTGTTAGGCTAGTTTATGTCTGTCTAATTCTTAGACCAGCCAGGAAAAACTAAAAGTGCAGAACAAAATTCTTCTCCAATACCAGGATATTAAACATAGACCCATCTAGCTACAAAGGAAACCTTAACAGCCTCATCAAACATTCTCTTCTCTGGTTAACCTATCTTTTCAGTTCTCAAACCTTCAGGGACCTGCAGCCATTGTTTTCCTACTTACAATATGAAGATTGTTTTAAATATGTTATCAAAACTCTACCTTTCATATATGTATGTTGTGTCTGATTAAAAATGTTTATAAAGTTATTTGGCTCTCATTTTGAACATAAGCGGGCTCTCCTTTGGCCAATAGAACATGATAGAAGCAGCGCTGTACCAATTTCTGGAACCACCTTTTATCTTTTGAGCCTCTCTTTGGGAGTTATGAATTAACACATAACAGTTCCAAAATACCTTGCGACCATCATCCCGAACAAGTCATCAGAAGGCATTCCATTCAATAATTCCAACTGAGTCCAGACTTCCTGATATTCCTGAAGCCCAGGCTTGAGATTGTTATTAAAGCTATCTTGGACCCTCTGTCTGAATGTGGAATTCCACCAAGTGACCTAAGTTCAGAACTTTAAGTTAAATAGAAAACCACCTAGCTAAGCTCTGTCCACTGACATCCACAATTGTGAGATATCATAAACTGACATCCAGAATTGTGAGATATCATAAACTCAACTTGATTTGGTCAAGAAGTTTGAGCTCTATGCTATAGTGGTATAATACTTTTGAAAGATATCCCTGGGATAGTTAATTTTGCATGGGGAAGGAAAGTAACTTACTGAAAGGGTCAGTTAATACAGGTTCTTATTAAGAGTTTGTGATCCTTCTTCATCATTCCAAAAGTAATGGTTAGTGATGTAACATTATTCCCATACGTTTAACAAAGACCCCTAGGAAACTTAGTTTCTTAATATTTTTTGTTGTGCTTTTGATTTTAGTTTTGCTTTGTTTTTAATACATTTAGACTCTTGGAAAGGATTCAAATATGGAGACTTCAATTGAAGAGTAACTCCAAAATTCCTTATAGGAGACAATCAAGGCAAAAGAATACAAAAGAAGAAAAATGGGACAAAACATTATACAGTGGGATACTTCCCACATTATGTGATTTTCAATAGTTAACTTTTATCATTTAATTTTAACTTTGTTATGAAAAGCATCCATTGGCAATCATATTAATTTTAGCAATTTTGTCTTTAAGTAATATTTTCAAGATTGAAAGCATTTGTTTCTTCATATTAAAAATATAGTAGAAAAATTTTTCACTGACATACTGCCATTGCTTTTGCAGACTTATTTCTTAAGTTCTATTACATATGTATAAAATGTGCAAGAAGGCAAGAAAAATCAAGGGAAAGTCAGAGCTTCAGAAATCCCATCTGTGCTAAAATATTTAGAATGTCAGTTGTAATGAGCCAAAGTCAAAGTAATTAAGTACAAATGGAGTAAATCAGAACTGTTCATTATCGGTATGTTACTTCCCACCCAAACTTTCTTTAGAGCTGCTTTAAATTTTCTATTTATGTGTAGTTTATGAAATTGTGATTTCTGATTGCTCAGTTTCCATCAGATACATATTCAGGTGCATAATTATTACATTTAAGGAGAATTTATGCAAAATGTATTAAAGTGAAAGAGATTCATAATTTATTCAAAATAATCATTATTTTAATAAAATTAAAATAGGTTTTGGCATCAATTCCAGTGTGCCAGGGGTGGGGCTGGAGTTGGGGGGTGGGGTTTCCCCACACCAAAAAAACAATTCTCAGGACTGCAGCTGCCAATATTACAGTTTAACTCAATCCTGACACTATTATATAGAATGAGATCATAAAGGGGAAGTTCTCATGCCCTGGAACAGAGGAAGAAGAAAAATTCCTCTTCTTCCTGGCAAGGACTCGGAAAATGAAAAGTCATGGACTCTGTTCACTGTCCACTCCCAACCTCCTTTGATGTTGTTGTTGTTGTTGGTTAATCACTCAGGCTCAGTTGTGTCTAACTCTTTTGCAACCTCATGGAATGTAGCCTGCTAGGCTCTTCTGTCCATGGAATTTCCCAGGCAAGAATACTTGAGTGGGTTGTCATTTCCTCCTTCAGGGGATCTTCCCAACCCAGGGATGGAACCTCTGTCTCCTGCATAGGCAATTGAGTTCTTTACTGCTGAGCTGCTGGGCTTCCCCGAACCTGCTTTCCTCCTCCGTATATGTATTCTCATTCTCTTTCCCTGAGGGAACTTGCAAATTTCTATTCTTAACTGATCTAAAATAAATCCATCTCTGCTGGAGAAATATCTAGTAGTCTGTTGGTTTCAGATCAACATTTTGGTGGCCCATACAGACCAGAGAAGACTCCTGAGGGCTCCAACTCTGCTGAGCAAACAGGTGAGGTACCACAGTCCAACCCTTTGTCACTGACTAGTTTTCTCATGGAGGCTGAAGTTTGAAGGTTTGTCATCCTCCTGGATCCTATCTCTTGCAAACGTTTTCCATCTGAAGCTCTCCAGGCTTTATTTGGGATCTATTTAAAGTTTTTGTCCTTCCAGTTAAAGCCTTGTTTCATATGCAAGTAGGTTTCCCAGGTGGTGCCAGTGGTAAAGAACCTGCCTCCAGATGCAAGGGACATAAGGGAAGTGGGTTCAATCCCTGGCTCGGGAAGATCCTCTGGAAGAACTCATGGCAACTCACTCCAGTAGTCTCCCTGGAGAATCCCATGGACAGAGGGGCCTGGCAGGCTACAGTCCATAGAGTAGCAAAGAGTCAGATACAACTGAAGCTGCTTAGCATGCATTTGCAGTTTCTGATTTGGCACTTCTGTCAGATTTGAGATCAGACTGTTTCAGTGAAACGGCCAGCCTTCACCTATTCTCTTTGGAACAGGGGCTGCTTCTCATGAAGGTGGCTAGGTTTCGACCCATTCTTTCAGAAATGGGGCTGTTTCTCTGAAACAGTGCCAGGGGTCTCTTGGAATACTGGCTAAAAAAAAAAAAAAAAAATCTGCCCTGGTCCCAAGCTGCCTCTTTAAGACTGAATGAGGTTGACTCACAAGCTATTTGAATTGTCATCAGTGCAATAAACTATATAAGCTGCCTAAAACTTGTTCTTTACTCTAGAGGAAAAGTCTCTAGAAAATCCCAACTACCTAAGTATTTTGAAGGCGCCCCAACCTTACAGGGACTCCAGCCAACATTATAATATTTAAAAACCACAACCTTCCTCTTGTGCATTTCTAACTAAAGGGACTGACTTGACCAAAGGCAATTTAGAATACCAGTGGCCATTATGGGGACTTTTTGAAGTCTCCAAATTTAATTTCTTTAAAACTGAATTAGATTAAAATAGCTCAAAAATGTCTAGGACTGAGTAGAATGCTTATTTCAATTGGTATTTTGAGGCTAAGAAATGTAATCAGAAGTCTAAAATTGCCCCTCTGTAAAATAAGATTTCAAGATTAAATGGAACAAGCAGATGATTAAAGATAGATAAAATGGCTCCAAAGCCTCAGGTTCTTCTACCTGGCTTCTTTGTCTCAGGTTCCAACTTTGGTACCATCTTGTCTCTGTCCCTGGGCTCCTTAAGGCCAGACTCTACCTCCAATGTCATCTTCTCCTTTCCCTTCTCTACTGCCTACACCTCCACTATACAGTCAAAGTCCCCATGTTAATTCCCTCACCAAACTTTCTCTTTCCTCCAAAACTTTTCCCACACCATTTTCCTCTGAACTTGTCAGAACCTGTCCCTTTAAAATTAGGATTTATGAGGATACAGAGGCTAAATAAACTCTCAATTTCTTATACTACCTGGACTAAAGCTGAAGTATGAACCATGGTCAAAAACTTTCCCAAAGGAACAAAAGATCCTCAAAGACTTGCTAAGGAATTTAATCATTCGAATTTAACCTGGTTTCCTGACTTATATAATTCATGTGCTTTTCGGTGAAGGCCAGGCCAAACAGTGAATGAAAATTCCCAATTAGGAAAGTCCTCAACACTTTCTAGAATTACAGCTGATAGACCAGCACACTAACTTTTTATATGATTGGGCTTGGGCAATCACCAGGTAGCTTCATAGAACAAATCCTAAGCTTCTCCAAAGACTGATTGGAACAGAATTCAGGCTTGTACTTAATAGTCTGATGAACCTGTTCATGAATATTACAATTGACTTCAGATTCAGTTGTTGATTCCACTCAAGTAGCTTTTAAATCTGTGTTTATTAATGGGCTGGACTGGGTCCTTTAATCTCTAGTTAAAAGGGCCAGGATGAAATGTGAAAATATATCCACACCAGATTTAGTTAACCTGGCAAATCAGCCTTCTTGTAATGTAGGTAGGCATCCTCTAAGGAAGACCAGCAAAATTCTTAATCTTCAACTCCAGCAATTGAAGGCTTCTAGATGAAACCTTTGACATCTTTTAATCAGCTGTGATGGTACCAGAGCTGATTCTGGAAACACTGATCACTTGTCCCTGTCTAATCAGGTACTACTTTCCTTATGAGAAAAATCATCAACTGACATTGGCAAATTTTACAGCACACTTACCATCAAAATTCAAATAGACCCCTCAAAACCTCTTCTAAGAAATAATCAATACCCTGTAAGTAAAGAAGGCCTTCAAGACACAAAGCTGATTATAGAAGATTACAAAGCTCAGGCTCTCATTGTCCCTTTTAACCCCTGTGATGCTCCCATTTTACCAATGAGAAAACCTAAGAACTGAGGGTGGGAATTTGCCCAGGTTCTCTGAGTAATAAACAATATTGGATATCACATTGATACCCTGTTGTTCTAATCCTAATATATTGTTATCATCCAGCCCTATTGAAAGTAAATTCTTCACTGTAATTGATTTTTGCAGTGCATTCTTTGGTATTCCACTTGGTGAGGCTATCAATACATATTTACCTTAACCTGGGAAGGAAAATAATTGACCTGGGCTGTAATGCCTCAGGGTTATACTGAGAGTCCTTATTTCTCATAAATCCTGAAGGCTGGTCTGGATGATGTAAAGTTCCCTAGAGAGTCTGCTCTTACATGGGCTTGTATTTTAGTCAAAGACAAAACGCAGTATTTATATTGACAGCATATATGATTTTGGAGCAGCTTCTGATTTTGGAATGTTGTGGAAGTGACTTGGCCTCCATATTTTCACTGAAAATAAAGTTTAAAATGGTCCTATTTCAGGGAATATTGAATGTAATACTTTTATATGCCACTCTAGCTATTATTTGAGATTCCAGGGCATTCTGCACTTAACTTTGAAAGTTAGGGGAAATCACATTGCTGATAATTCTGGAAGGATTGTGACCTTTAAAGGTGCCAACAGCAGGCCAAAGTTCTATCCTAGTCTAAAAAGATAATTCCTCAAATGATAATTTAGAAAAAGCAGCTAAAGAAGTCCAACAATGGGCCTCAGAAAAGAGAAAATAAGATTGGAACTCCAACAGTTGTTGGTTTGAGAAAAGAGAAGCTCCAGTTTGGACCATATAACATCCTGGTCCTGCCAGAGACTCTAAAATTCCTGTTTCTCACCACTGTACGTGCATTAAGCCATTGGTCTACTGACAAAACGAAAGCCTTCATGAATCAATATTGGTGGGAAAACATTAACAAGGCTGTAAAAATTGCTTACCTCACTTGTCCAAAATACAACCCAGGGAAGCCTGTTTGTACTGCTCCCAGACACTTTAAGCTGCTTGAAGGGCCATTTGAAATCTGGCAAATGGGTTTCATACATCTTCCTTCATCCAAGGAATATAAATGTGTTTTTTGTCATGCTCAGTATGTTTTCACTGGGCCTAAAGACTTCCCTAATAGCAGTCTCGGAGAAGGCACCCCACTCCAGTACTCTTGCCTGGAAAATACTATGGATGGAGGAGCCTGGTAGGCTGCAGTCCATGGGGTCGCTAAGAGTCGGACACAACTGAGTGACTTCACTTCCTCTTTTCACTTTCATGCATTGGGGAAGGAAATGGCAACCCACTCCAGTGTTCTTGCCCGGAGAATCCCAGGGACGGGGGAGCCTGGCAGGCTGCCGTCTATGGGGTTGCATAGAGTCGGACACAACTGAGTGACTTCACTTCCTCTTTTCACTTTCATGCATTGGGGAAGGAAATGGCAACCCACTCCAGTGTTCTTGCCTGGAGAATCCCAGGGACGGGGGAGCCTGGCAGGCTGCCGTCTATGGGGTTGCATAGAGTCGGACACGACTGAAGTGACTTAGCATAGCATAGCAATAGCAGTCTACTAATTGCCTCTTCTGTGGCCAACGTTCTTTTGAAGTTATAACTCAGGGAACTCAAACAGGGGCTCTGTAACAATCCAGAGGGGTTGGATGGGGAGAGAAGTGGGAAGGAGGTTCAAGATGGAGAGGACATATATATACCTATGGCTGATTCATGTTGATGTTTGACAGAAAACAACAAAATTCTATAAAGCAATTATCTTTCAGTTAAAAGAAAATTTTTTTAAAAATTCATCCCTACCTGGGCAACTTCCCTTGAATTCCATAGTGATTGAGAAACCCATTTTACTAGCCAGATGCTTCAACAAGTCTGAGCTCTTTGGCAGTTTTTACAACACTTTCACTGTGCCTGCCACCCTCAATCTTCTGGTTTAGCTGAATGCACTAGCAGCATTATTAAGATTCAATTGGCAAAATTTATAGAGGTCCTCCAAATAGCTTGGCCAAAAGCATTGCCCTTGTTCCTTCCTAAATATCAGACCCACCCCTTTTAGAACTCATAAACTCTTACTCTTTGAGATAGTTAAAGATACCAATGCACTTGTCTTCTGCTTCTTTTGACTCATAACTGATTTTTTTTTTTTAAAGAGAGAGACAGAGATTCAAATAAACAAAAGCCTAATTGCTTCCATTAAAAATAACCATGTTTTGGTAGAGCAGTCCTTTTACAGTGGGCCTTCCGGGACAAAGAGCTTAAGCATCAAACTTTGCAAACTGTATATTTCACCTATTGGAAAACTCCAAAAGAACTTCCTTGCTTCTCATGGAAAAGATCTGTATCAAGTACTACTAATCAACATTTGTGTTGCCAACTCCAAGGGATAGACTCTTGGATTCATCTGACGTACATAAAGAAAGTGATGAACCTTGACTACACCTGCACGAAACCTGGTGACCTGAAAGTAAAGATTTCACCGACCATCTTTCTACCTAAAACTGAAGCAGACAGCATAAAGAAGAGATAGGTTTCCTAAAATATCCAACCAGACCTGTTAGAAACTTGTTACCAAATCTTTGATGATGATATAACACTTCAGATGATCTCCAGTGTTTATAATCTTGACAATATATAAACTTTAGATTTAAAAAAATACTTGAGAATTCTCCCTCCTACTCCTCCTTGTTACTCAAATATGACCCTACTAGGTTTCCAAGCTGTACATTTCCCCTCCAATGTAGACATTATACCCAGGACAGCAAGGAGATCCTGGATCAATCCTAAAGGAAATCAACCCTGAATGTTCATTGGAAGGACTGATGATGAAGCTGAAGCTCCAGTTCCAATAATTTGGCCATCTGATGGGAAGAACCAACTCATTGGAAAAGACCCTGATGCTGGGAAAGATTGAAGTCAGTAGGAGAAGGGGATGGCAGAGGATGAGATGGTAGGATGGCATCACCGACTCAATGGACATGAGTTTGAGCCAACTCTGGGAGATAGTGAAGGACACGGAGTTTGGCATGCTGTAGTCCACTGGGTTGCAAAGAGTCGGACACGACTGAATGACTGAACAACAACAAATACCCAGGAAAAGACTTTCTTAACATTGAGGGAAAAAAAGCTGTTAAAACTAGAAAACTCCACACTTGATTGACAAGAATGCTTTCAGAGAAAGAGCTTGGTCAAAAGAGGGAAATGTAAAACTGAACAAATAGAAACCTAATTAAGAAAATTTGGGAGACCAGAATGGGGAGCTCTCACACTCTGTGACAATAGCTGAGCTCAACAGGAAGAAGAAAGTTTCCTCCTTTTTCCCAGCAAGGACTCAGCCAATGAAAAGCCGTGGGCTCTTTGTTTATATAACCTTCCCAACTTCATTTTCATCTCTGTAAAAAGTGTTCTTTTTCCCTTGTCACAAGGGGGATTTGCACACACCTCACAATGGTTGTAGATGCTGAATTGCAATTCTCTGTTGATTCCAAATAAACTCGTCTTTGCTGAAGAAATATGTGGCAGTCTATTTGTTTCAGGTCAACACTATCTACCCACATAGCATCACATTCCACAGGTTAAGGGTTCAGTCCTACAAGACTGTCCCCTACTTCCTCCCAACCCTACTTCAATGACAATCACAAGCTCAGGTTGTTGCCTCTGCTTATTATTGACTGGCTTATAAATCAGAGACCTCCAAGACCTCTTCCTTGAATTTGATTACCTGGCTATAGCTCTTATAGAACTCAGAGAATCATTTTATTATTAGTTTACCAGTTTATTATAAAATGATATAACTCACAATTGGGCTTCCCAGGTGGCACTCGTGGTAAAGAACCTGCCTGCCAATGCAGGAGACTAAGAGAAAAGCACTCAATCCCTGGGTGAGAAAGATTCCCTGGAGGAAGGCATAGCAACCTACTCCAATATTCTTGCCTGGAGAATCCCATGGACAGAGGAGGCTGGCAGACTACAGTAATGGGATGCAAGAGTCAGACACGACTTAGCAACTAAACCACCTCCACTACACAAACTCCAGGAAAAAAAGACATTAGGGCAGATAGAAACATAAAATAAAACAAACAAACAAACAAAAAAACCTTTAATCAATATTTACTGATAGACATGTATATTATTAGACTTAAGGCAAGTACTTTTTGCTTACAATTATATTTTATGCCCAATTATAATTTACATGTGGAAAAATGATGGGAAGGCTTAACTGTCTATCATCATAGAAAAAAATATTTGTAAGGCCACATAGTTATTTTTTTTTGTTGTTTCGTATAGCATACTGTTAAAGAGAAAACCCACAGACTCAGAATACATCATTCATGCTACACTTCATGATACCAAATCTAGATTTAATACCCAACCTAGCTGCAGTTTTGACCTTGTCCAGAAAAAATAATGTGTGTATATTTGTGCTCAATAGCTGTCATGTCTGACTGTTTGTGATCCCATGGACTGGAGCTCCCTAGGCTCCTCTGTCCATGGGATTTCCCAAGCAAGAATATTAGGGTAGGTTGCCCTTTCCTCTCCGGGAGATCTTCTTGACCCAGGGATCAAACTCTCTCTTGCGTATCTTGCATTGGCAGGTGGATTCTTTACCACTGTGCCACTGGAGAAGCCAGAAATAATAATGTTAATCAACTATCTGGGGAATTCTAAAGGGAGGCAATCTACATGATAAAATCCATGCCATCCTTCCCCAACTCACTGCCCCCAAAAGATGCCCTGGCCTAAAAATAAGTGTTTCTTTCACTTTGTTAATAGAAAGCTTCCCCTACCCTTCTTCTTAAAAAAGAACCAAAAACAAAATAACCCCAAACCCTCTCATTTTGTACAAGCCCTCGGAGTTTTCTTCCAGTTGCTAAATGGGATGCTGACTGCTTCATGAATCACTTGACAAAGCCAATCAGATCTTCAAATTTACTTGGTTAAATTTTTATTTGTAACAATAATAATTTGAATTATAGATTTTACAAGAGCATTTTTTCTTAACCAGATTAATGGTATGCATTATTTATAAGAATACTTTTTTAAATATATATTTATTTATTTTAATTGGAGGCTAATTACTTTACAATATTATATTGGTTTTGCCATACATTGACATGAATCTGCCATGGGTGTACATGTGTTCCCCATCCTGAACCCCCTCCCACCTCCCTCCCCATCCCATCCCTCTGGATCATCCCAGTGCACCAGCCCCAAGCACCCCGTATCATGCATCGAACCTGGACTGGCGATTCGTTTCACATATGATAATATACAAGCTTCAGTGCCATTCTCCCAAACCATCCCACCCTTGCCCTCTCCCACAGAGTCCAAAAGACTGTTCTATACATCTGTGTCTCTTTTGCTGTCTCGCATACAGGGTTATCGTTACCATCTTTCTAAATTCCATATGTATGTTTTAGTAAATTGTATTGGTGTTTTTCTTTCTGGCTTACTTCACTCTGAAAATCTTTCATATGAACAATTGAAAGTTTTGACATTTAAAACTTATTTTGGTTAGTCCAGAAGATACTACTACTTACATAAATCCTATTTTATAAATTGGTAATACTTATTGAATGAAGTGCTAAGGAGTTTTTCCTTCTATACCTTAAATTTCTAGCTTCAGGAATATTTTTAGAGAATGAATCTCCATCCAACATTTTTATCAATCGTCTTTAAGTGGGTCATTAGCCCAAAAGTTAAAAAAATAGTAGGTTTTTAATAACCTAGTTATAATCTTGTAAATAATAACTTAGGCATCATTATGTTTCTGAGTCATTTCAATCAGTCCTACATACTGATGGGCTTTCAAATCAGATTTCCAAGTTCCCTCCCATCCCACTCTGATATGGAGAGCTCTATTTCCAGCAGTCTCTCATACATCTCCATTGGAATATCTTTAAGCAATCTCACAAACATGTCCAGCACTAAATTCATTTTATCATCCACACGTCTCTTACTCTTTTCTTGCAGGTTTTTTTTCTCTCCATTTCCACCAACACTTACTTACTCTTCTTTGTATAATAGTAATTTCTTTTCATCTGAATGATAGCAATAGCTTTTGTTCTTGTTGTCTTTATTATCAGAGTTATATTCTTGTAAGTATATCCTTTACCATAGCGGAGTAATTCTTGATCCTAAAAAAGCTTGTATTTTTAAGCATAAATCTTTGGAATGACCAATCTCTCCTTCCTTCCAGGAAATACCTAATTATTGTTTAAAATCATCTCATTTTTAATGTCAGTGAAGCATTTTCTAAAAGGGAAGAATTAATTGCCTACTTCATTACATCATGAATGATTTAATTCTTAGAGGATTTAATGTATATTGTCTGTATAATGCCTTTCTCATTTCAATGGTTTCAAAGTAGAGATTATTTCGCTATACCTATTTAAAAACATGAACTTTAAAATCAAGCAAATCTGAGCTTAAATAATAGCTCTGTCATGTATTTGCCCATTGGAAAAGTACTTAACATTTTGGAAAACTTGTTTCCTCCAATATAATAAAAGATGATATCTATCTAAAAGGTTATTTTTAGGATTAAATAAAATAATGTATATAATTAGCAAGGATAATCTATATCAGATAGGAAAAACTCAAAAATAGTAGCTGTTTTTATGAATTATATTACAGTTATATTTGCATGTATCTGTCTTTAAATTTCCTAAGGGCATAAACTGTATTCTGTTACTTAATGTATCATAACACCAAGCATGTCACTTGGCATTTAGTAATAGACCCTATGAATCTACATTCAGTAAGTATTACACTGGGTAGAACTACAATTTATAGAGTTAAATGCTAGCCACATTTATTATCAATAAGATGAATAAGAACATTTTCTCATAGTAATTTGAAAAAACTGAGTGTAGTGTTTTAATAGAAGCTCAGATTTCTCTGTGTCTTTGAGATGTGCCTTCCCCAGTGACTCAGATGGTAAAGAATCTGCCTGCAAAGCAGGATACCTGGATTCAATCCCTGGGTTGACATTTAACCTGGAGAAGGGAATGGCAACCCACTCCAGTATTCTTGCCTGGAGAATTACATGTACAGAGGAGTCTGGCGGGCTGCAGTCCATGGGCTCACAAAGAGTAACACAAGAATAAACAACTTCCACTCCACTCCACTATTAAAAATAGGAGAAACAAAATTCTGAAAGTTTTCTTGTCATGAGTGAACATATGAATTTTATATCTTTATAAAGTGATATTAATGGAAATATTTTATAGTGCAAGAATTCACATAGTGAAAGAATAATTTTCCATCTCTGAATTGAATATTATGAATTATCTCTCAAGAATTAGTCATTTATCTCCTAGCTATGCCTAAAAAAAGGCATGTTTTTTTAGTTACTTTGGGGATCTCACCAAATTTACTTTTGACAAAATATTCATGTATCAATAGCTTCTCTACCAATACTAGAACAAAACATTTTAAAATGATTGTTAATGCATTGCCCTTGGTTACATCTTTTATCTAGAATACATGTCTTTATTCTATAGGCCTATGGCTAAAAATTATAAACTATTTGTCCTCCTATGAGAGCATTTCACCATTTTGTCAATGATTAATTTCTCCATTCAAACTAATGGGAAACAGGATGTAATATCTTACAGATGCAGCACTATGAAAGACGTTATCCCAGTCTTTTAGGTTTGAATAGCCTTCCATAGGTAAGGGAAAACATGAAAATAAGAGACATTCTTTTTAATGGCATAACCATTACACTTTAAAGTGGTTACACTATACATTAATATTTGACTTGATGTTGAAATGGGTCAGCCCTCACTGTGTACTATGAAATGTATGGAATCAGAATGTAACAGCTCCAGGAAATAGTTTTAATTCTATGATTTCAGTTCATCCATTCTGCAGTTTGTCTAGATCAACTGGAGATACTTATATATCACTGGAGATTGGGGGAGGGG
Source organism: Bos indicus (assembly GCF_029378745.1). Classification (NCBI taxonomy): domain Eukaryota; kingdom Metazoa; phylum Chordata; class Mammalia; order Artiodactyla; family Bovidae; genus Bos; species Bos indicus. The sequence goes on along the minus strand of NC_091762.1, from coordinate 41,091,481 downwards.
TGTCAGGATAGTCTCTGCATTCTATGAGGATTATATATGTCTTTCTTGATGACACATTAATTCATTGTTTACAAAAGCATAGTTAATCACTATTAAAGGGGTTAGTACAGCATTAACAATGTGAGAGCTACTAACTACATGTGGCTATTGAACATTTGAAATTGGCTAATATGATTTAAGATATGCTCTAATTGTTACTGTACCTGGGATTTTAGAGATCTAGTATGAAAAAATAGAGTGTAAAATATGTCATTATTAATTTTATATTGATTACATATTTAAATGATAATTTTTTGGCTAAATACTTAAATATATTATTAAAAATAATTTGTTTATTCCTGCTTATTTTAATTTGACTACTAGGAAATCAGAAAGTCTGTATGTAGCTCACATTACATTTATATTGAAAAGCACTGGGCTAGAAATTTTGAACTTCATGTAGCTAAGTTAATTCCAATTTCCAGTAAATTTCCAAGAAAGGTGGAGGAGAATTGGTTAAAAAAATATTGTTTATTCTGTTTCTTCTAAATGACATCCACTGTGTGAAAGCTTCCTTAAGATTAGAACTAAGGGAGCTGTTCTGATACTGTTATTTATGACAAAATAAAACTGATGGGCCCATTTCCCCAGTGATTTTAAAGTTCAAATAAAGCCACATTTCCAAGCTAAGGAATTCTTCCTTGCACTGAAATACTGGTAATGTTTACATGAGTTCAAAACTTATTTGGAAAGCTGTGTTTCTGAGACAAATAAGCACTCTTTATGGCTGAATTATCTTGATAAATTGATCTAAAACTCATGAATATTCTACCTTTAAAGGATACCAAGAAATAAGATACAGATGAGAAACAGATGCATAGTGAGCTCTGTTAAATTTTCACACATTCTTTATTTCCATCTTATTTTCCAATATTGGTTAATATATGTGGTTGCAATGAGAATTTATAACAGACTGAGCTTTCTCTTTCTAATATTCAAGCCATATATATACACATATATTTTCATATCCAGACTTAAGACATCTATTGCATACTGCATTGATTTACTTGTGGCAGAATGGAGTTAGTCTTATTAATTCATTGCCAGAAAGCTAGATTTTTTTTAGTATGTTGCCTTTGATGTATTTTTTACTTAAAATTTAAAAAACATAAAATTCTGCATAATACATAATTCTAAAAATATTGCTTGAAACATTTATTATTTTTTATCTGAAGGGACAGAATATTATATCTAATCTAACATAATGTATATGCATACTCATTGAAGATCAAAAACTGTGCATCATTATTGTTATTATGAAAAGTGTATTGTTATTAATAGAAAGACCCTTTATATACAAATTATAAATTATGACTTAAAAAATAATTATTTGACCTATATGGAATTTGCCAAATTAACCAGTTAACTACTGGAGCAAATCATATGCTAGTCTTAAATCACACAATCACTACTTTGCCCTGTGCTCAATTGCTTTAGTTGTGTCCAACTCTTTGAGACTCTATAGACTGTAGCCCAATAGGCTCCTCTGTTCATGGAATCTCCAGGCAAGAATACTGGAGTGGGTTGCCCTGCCCTTCTCCAGGGGATCTTCCCAACCCAGGGATCGAACATATGTCTCCTGGGTCTCCTGCATTGCAGGCAGGTTCTTTACTCACTGAGCCACCTGGGAAGGCTACCCAAACAAATAAAATAAATAAATCATAAGAAATATCACCAGGCATTTTAAGGGAAAGAAACTATAGTAATCTTCCCCAGATCTGATACAAAAATTGTAAAGTAAACAAAGATGTTTTATTTAAACTTCTTTTTTTTAATTAATTTATTTTTTAATTGAAGGATAATTGCTTTACAGAATTTTGTTGTTTCCTGTCAAACCTCAATATGAATCAGCCATAGGTATACATATATCCCCTTCCTTTTGAACTTCCGTCCTATCTCCCTCCCCATCCCACCCCTCTAGCTTGATACAGAGCCCTGTTTAAGTTTCCTGAGCCAAACAGCAAATTACCATTGGCTATCTATTTACATATGGTAATGTAAGTTTCCATGTTACTCTTTCCATACATCTCACCCTCTCCTCTCCTCTCTCGTTGTCCATAAATTTATTCTCTACACCTGTTTCTCCATTGCTGCCCTGTAAATAAATTCTTCAGTACCATTTTTTTTTTAGATTCCATTATATATACATTAGAATATGATATTTATCTTTCTGGCTTACTTCATCCTGTATAAGTTTCTAGGTTCTAGGTTCATCTACTTCATTAGAACTGACTCCAATGTGTTCCTTTTTAAGGCCGAGTAATATTCCATTGTGTATATATACCACAACTTCTTTATCCATTCATCTGTCAATAGACACCTAGGTTGCTTCCATGACCTGCTGCTGCTGCTGCTGCTAAGTCGCTTCAGTCGTGTCCGACTCTGTGCGACCCCATAGACGGCAGCCCACCAGGCTCCCCCATCCCTGGGATTCTCCAGCCAAGAACACTGGAGTGTGTTGCCATTTCCTCCTCCAATGCATAAAAGTGAAAAGTGAAAGTGAAGTCGCCCAGTCGTGTCCGACTCTTAGCGACCCCATGGACTGCAGCCTACCAGGCTCCTCCATCCACAGGATTTTCCAGGCAAGAGTACTGGAGTGGGTTGCCATCTATTGTAAATAGTGCTGCAATGAACAATGGGATACAAATGGGACCTGATTAAACTTAAAAGCTTTTGCACAGCAAGGAAACTATAAGCAAGGTGAAAAGACAACCCTCAAAAAGGGAGAAAATAATAGCAAATGAAATAACTGGCAAAGGATTAATTTCCAAAATATACAAGCAGCTCATACAACTCAATACCAGAGAAACAAAACAAACCAAAAGTGGGCAAAAGACTTAAACATACATTTCTCCAGGAGCTAACACATAAAAAGATGCTCAACATCGCTCATTATTAGAGAAATGCAAATGAAGACTACAATGAGATATCACCTCACACCAGTCAGTATGGCCATCATCAAAAAGCCTACAAACAATAAATGCTGGAGAGGGTGTGGAGAAAAGGGAATGCTCTTGCACTGTTGGTGGGAATGTAAATTGATACATCTGCTATGGAAAATGGTATAGAGATTCCTTAAAAAACTAGAAATAAAACTACCATATGACCCAGAAATCCCACTCCTAGGCATATACCCTGAGAAACCAAAATTAGAAGAGACACATGTATCCCATTGTTTATTTAAACCTCTTTTGATACCTTATAGTAAATATCCAGCCACAGGGGGGATATCCAAATCTGGCTCCACATTACAACCTACTGGTAAAGACTTTAACACCTAAGGCTGTTTGGCTCACCTGAGATGGATTCAATCAACACCTGGTCAAAGAGAGGGGCACACCTCTTTATTGTTTAAAAGTTCCTCAGTGGCTCTAATGCAGACCAGTTAGAGAACTCCTAATCAAAGGCAAACAGAAACCTCGTATTCCCTCTCAATTTTCCACCATCTGTTACTGAAGCCTAAATCCTCTGTGTTTGGAATGACCTAATACTCTGCACCTCACCCTGCTGATTTCATGCTGCTAAACATCACTGCTAATATGTTTATATTTTCAAAGTTTCCTTAGGTTACTGACCTGCTCCATCTCAATTCATCCATAGCTCCATCTCAATTCATAATAAAGCCCTAATAGTTGAAAATAAGTTAATATGTGTTATCTTTCTAATTAATGAATTTGCTTTTAAATAATATACATAAGGCTGGGCTTGCTCGGTGGCTCAGACAGTAAAGAATCTGCCTGCAATGCAGGATACCCGGATTCCATTCCTGGATCAGGAAGATCCCCTGTAATAAGAAATAGCAACTCACTCCAGTATTCATGCCTGGAGTCCCATGGAAGACCATGGAGTCACAAAGAGTCAGACACAACCAAGTGACTAACACTTTCAGTTTCAACATACCTAAAGCAAGAATGGGTAACAAATTTTTTAACTTCTTTGAGCATTTCCACACAAGGATGATTTTAATGGAAGTTCACTGTTCTGTTGCTGTTAACAGGAAACAACATAGGAAAGATGGCAGGATGAATATGAAGTGAGACTAAGGGGAGTATCATGAGAGGTAAGTTGAAAACTCAGATAATGTAATCAAAGAATCTTGCTTGTCACTATGAGAATTTTCAAACCAAGATACTACTTTATTTAAAACCATTTTGACTATCTATTTCATGAATAGCACTGTGGTAGATAAAATTTAACAAAATGCACAGTCCTTTTCCTTAAAGATTATAGAGTCTTTGTAGAAAAACAAGGAATTTTGAAATAACCATATAAATGTATAAGATAGCAGTGCTGTAAGTTCAAAATGTACTAGGTGATCAAAAGTCAAATAAATACTATCCAATTGACTAAGTTGATAAGATTATTTAATCACAAAAGGGGTGGACTCTTAATTTGGACAAATGTATAAAAGTGTCACATAAAACTGTGGTCTTCAACTGGCAGTCTCTCACAAGAATTAACCAGAATTACTGTTCAGAGTTTCCACAGCCTTTTTTCCTTTGCCTATGCTAAGACACTGCAGTGTTCTGTTAACTCAGTTTGAATCAGTTTGCCTTGTCCCACTGTACTGACCTTATATTGTTTATTGATTTGAAATCTAATATCTCTGTCTCTCTCTGAACAACCTACTTGTCAGCCTTTGAAAGTCTTATTACTGCAGCTTATTTGATGTCAAATTCACGAAACTAAGGGTTTATTGGCTGGTATTTTTATATTTACCCTATGTTGATCCTTAAAAACACACACCTGAATAAGTATACTCCCCTTTTGTAGATGGGGAAACTGGACCTTCAGCTGAGTTCAGTTCAGTCGCTCAATTGTGTCCAACTCTTTGTGACTCCATGGACTGCAGCACACCAGGCCTCCTTGTCCATCACCAACTCCCAAAGTTTACCCAAACTCATGTCCTTTGAGTTGGTGATGCCGTACAACCATCTCATCCTGTTGTCCCCTTCTCTTCCCGCCTTCAATCTTTCCCAGCATCAGGGTCTTTTCAAATGAGTCAGCTCTTTGCATCAGTGGCCAAAGTATTGGAGTTTCAGCTTCAACATCAGTCCTTCCAATGAACACTCAGGACTGATCTCCTTTAAGATGGATTGGCTGGATCTCCTTGCAGTCCAAGAGACTCTCAAGAGTCTTCTCCAACACCACAGTTCAAAAGCATCAATTCTTTGGCTCTCAGCTTTCTTCACAGTCCAACCCTCACATCCATACATGACTACTGGAAAAACCATAGCCTAGACTAGATGGACCTTTGTTGGCAAAGTAATGTCTCTGCTTTGGAATATGCTGTCTAGGTTGGTCATAACTTTCTTTCCTAAGAGTAAGCGTCTTTTAATTTCATGGCTTCAATCACCATCTGCAGTGATTTTGGAGCTCAGAAGAATAAAGTCAGCCACTGTTTCCCCATCTATTGCCATGAAGTGATGGGACCGGATGCCATGATCTTAGTTTTCTGACTGATAAGCTTTAAGCCAACTTTTTCACTCTCCTCTTTCACTTTCATCAAGGGGCTCTTTAGTTATTCACTTTCTGCCATAAGGGTGGTGTTATCTGCATATCTGAGGTTATTGATATTTCTCCCTGCAATCCTGATTCCAGCTTGTGCTTCATCCAGCCCAGCATTTCTCATGATGTACTCTGCATATAAGTTAAATAAGCAAGGTGTCAATATGCAGCCTTGACGTACTCCTTTTTCTATTTGGAACCAGTCTGTTCCATATCCAGTTCTAACTGTTGCTTCCTCACCTGCATACAGGTTTCTCAAGAGGCAGGTCAGGTGGTCTGGTATTCCCATCTCTTTCAGAATTTTCCACAGTTTATTGTGATCCACACAATAATAACTGGACCTTAAGGGTTAAATAATTAACTCCCAGTCACACAGTTCACTAGAAGTCTGAGCCAGAATTCAAACTCAGGCAGACTTTTGTCACATCCCAACTGTCTACTCTGTTGCCTTGACCCTCCCAGGTTTTTCCCTCAATTCTCTAATTTCCAACCACAGTATTCTTAGTTTACTTTCCATTCAGATGTTTCCCACCCATCATTCACATTTAGTTGCAAGTATGAAATAATATAACATTTTTAACTAGACAAATATATAATTTGGCCTACATTAATATTTTATTTCATTTAGACATACTATTATCTTATTATTTTCTGTAATATGATATAGATCATGGAGCTGTAGTTTCTTCCTAGTAATTTAGTCAATAAGAATTGTGAAGAACTGGAAAGTGCTTCTCAGAAAATCATTTGATTAAAAGATTTGGAACAAGGAAAGACTATCTATTCTGGAAATAAATCTTATTCTTAAAGGCTTTATTTGATTTTATGTGTAATCTACTGGTAGCATCTGTTTTAAAGGCAACATAGTGGTATCCATGCATGCATGCTAAGTTGCTTCAGTGGTATCTGACTCTTTGCAACCGTATGGACTGTAGCCCACCAAGCTCCTCTGTCCATGGGATTCTTCAGGAAAGAACATTAGAGTGGGTTGTCATGACTTTCTCCAAGGGATCTTCTCAACCCAGGGGTCAAAACTGGGTCTGAAGTCTCCTGCATTGACAGGTGGGTTCTTAATCACTAGCACCACCCAGGAGCCACACATAGTGGTGTATTTTGCATTAGTCTCTCAGTCGTGTCTGAATCGTTGCAACCCCATGAACTGTAGCCCGCCAAACTCCTCAGTCCATGAAATTCTCCAGGCAAGAATACTGGAGTGGATTGCCGTTTCCTTCTCCACGGGATCTTCCCAACCCAGGGACTGAACCCACATCTCTTACGTCTCCTGCATTACAAGTGGATGCTTTTCAGGTCTGAGTCACCAGGGCTTGTTTAAGTATGAGCATTTATTTTCTAGCTGTGGCAGTTTTAAAACATGACTGTAAATTATCTGACACCCCTCACTAAGTGATGTAACCTATACCAGCTCCCCCTGTATCTAGGTGAGCTGATGACTAGGTCAGTCAATAGATTAAGATTGAAGTGATACTATGTGACATCCTAAATGAGGCCATTCAGCTTCTGCTTTCTTTAAGAAACCACTCACTCTTGGAGCCCTATGAAAAGCCTGTCTAGGCTGAGGATGCCATACTGAAGAAGTCACATGGAAAAACCAGGTAATCATGCCTTGATACTAACTACAAAGAACAAGAGAGTTATGCTCAACAAGCCCTCTGCTGTTCAATTCTTCCCACTGAGGACCTAGAGATAGTGAACCTCTCCCTAGAGATACTCACCCTCCCCATTCCTGTCTAAACTTTTGACATTTGTGAGCATAACACAATTATTTTATGCCCCTAGGTTTTAGATGATTTGTTACACTGTAACAGATAATTATAATATTCAGTTCAGTTCAGTCACTCAATCGTGTCTGACTCTTTGCGACCCAATGAATCGCAGCACACCAGGCCTCCCTGTCCATGACCAACTCCCGGAGTTCACTCAGTCTCATGTCCATCGAGTCAGTGATGCCATCTAGCCATCTCATCCTCTGGTGTCCCCTTCTCCTCCTGCCCCCAATCCCTCCCAGCATCAGAGTCTTTTCCAATGAGTCAACTCTTTGCATGAGGTGGCCAAAGTACTGGAGTTTCAGCTTCAGCATCATTCCTTCCAAAGAAATCCCAGGGCTGATCTCCTTCAGAATGGACTGGTTGCATCTCCTTGCAGTCCAAGGCACTCTCAAGAGTCTTCTCCAACACCACAGTTCAAAAGCATCAATTCTTCAGTGCTCAGCCTTCTTCACAGTCCAACTCTCACATCCATACATGACCACAGGAAAAACCATAGCCTTGACTAGACGAACATTTGTTGGCAAACTAATGTCTCTGCTTTTGAATATGCTATCTAGGTTGGTCATAACTTTCCTTCCAAGGAGTAAACATCTTTTAATTTCATGGCTGCAGTCACCATCTGCAGTGATTTTGGAGCCCAGAAAAATAAAGTCTAACACTGTTTCCACTGTTTCCCCATCTATTTCCCATGAAGTGATGGGACCAGATGCCATGATCTTCGTTTTCTGAATGTTGAGTTTTAAGCCAACTTTTTCACTCTCCTCTTTCATCTTCATCAAGAGGCTTTTTAGTTCCTCTTCACTTTCTGCCATAAAGGTGGTGTCATCTGCATATCTGAGGTTATTGATATTTCTCCCAGCAATCTTGATTCCAGCTTGTGCTTCTTCCAGCCCAGCATTTCTCATGATGTATTCTGCATATAACTTAAACAAGCAGGGTGACAATATACAGCCTTGAGTACTCCTTTTCCTATTTGGAACCAGTCTGTTGTTCCATGTCAGGTTCTAACTGTTGCTTCCTGACCTGCATACAAATTTCTCAAGAGGCAGATCAGGTGGTCTGGTATTCCCATCACTTTCAGAATTTTCCACAGTTTATTGTGATCTACAAAGTCAAAGGCTTTGGCATAGTCAAGAAAGCAGAAATAGATGTTTTTCTGGAACTCTCTTGCTTTTTCCATGATCCAGCAGATTTTAGCAATTTGGTCTCTGGTTCCTCTGCCTTTTGTAAAACCAGCTTGAACATCTGGAAATTCACAGTTCACGTATTGCTGAAGCCTGGCTTGGAGAATTTTGAGCATTACTTTACTAGCATATGAGATGAGTGCAATTGTGCAGTAGTTTGAGCATTCTTTGGCATTGCCTTTCTTTGGGATTGGAATGAAAACTGACCTTTTCCAGTCCTGTGGCCACTGCTGAGGTTTCCAAATTTGCTGGCATATTGAGTGCAGTACTTTCACAGCATCATCTTTCAGGATTTGAAATAGCTCAACTGGAATTCCATCACCTCCACTAGCTTTGTTTATAGTGATGCTTTCTAAGGCCCACTTGACTTCACATTCCAAGATGTCTGGCTCTAGGTCAGTGATCACACCATCGTGATTATCTGGGTCATGAAGATCTTTTTTGTACAGTTCTTCTGTGTATTCTTGCCACTTCTTCTTAATATCTTCTGCTTCTGTTAAGCCCATACCATTTCTGTCCTTTATCGAGCCCATCTTTGCATGAAATGTTCCCTTGGTATCTCTAATTTTCTTGAAGAGATCTCTAGTCTTTCCCATTCTGTTATTTTCCTCTATTTCTTTGTATTGATCGCTGAGGAAGGCTTTCTTATCTCTTCTTGCTATTCTTTGGAACTCTGCATTCAAATGGGTATATCTTTCCTTTAACCTTTGCTTTTCACTTCTCTTCTTTTCACAGCTATTTGTAAGCCCTCCCCAGACAGCCATTTTGCTTTTTTGCATTTCTTTTCCATGGGGATGGTTTTGATCCCTGTCTCCTGTACAATGTCACGAACCTCCGTCCATAGTTCATCAGGCACTCTATCTATCAGATCTAGGCCCTTAATTCTATTTCTCACTTCCACTGTTTAATCATAAGGGATTTGATTTAGGTCATACCTCAATGGTCTAGTGGTTTCCCCTACTTTCTTCAATTTCAGTCTGAATTTGGGAATAAAGAGTTCATGATCTGAGCCACAGTCAGCTCCTGGTCTTGTTTCTATTTTGTTGACTGTATAGAGCTTCTCCATCTTTGGCTGCAAAGAATATAATCAATTTGATTTCGGTGTTGACCATCTAGTGATGTCCATGTGTAGAGTCTTCTCTTGTGTTGTTGGAAGAGGGTGTTTGCTATGACCAGTGCATTTTCTTTGCAAAGCTATATTAGTCTTTGCCCTGCTTCATTCTGTATTCCAAGGCCAAATTTGCCTGTTACTCCAGGTGTTTCTTGACTTTCTACTTTTGCATTCCAGTCCCCTATAATGAAAAGGACATCTTTTTTGGGTGTTAGTTCTAAAAGATCTTCATAGAACCATTGTAGGTCTTCATAGAACTTGTAGATCTTCATAGAACCATTCAGCTTCATCTTCTTCAGCATTACTGGTTGGGGCATAGACTTGGATCACTGTGATATTGAATGGTTTGCCTTGGAAATGAACAGAGATCATTCTGTCGTTTTTGAGATTGCATCCAAGTACTGCATTTTGGACTTTTTTGTTGACCATGATGGCTACTCCATTTCTTCTAAGGGATTCCTGCCCACAGTAGTAGATATAATGGTCATCTGAGTTAAATTCACCCATTCCAGTCCATTTTAGTTTGCTGATTCCTAGAATGTCGACGTTCACTCTTGCCATCTCTTGTTTGACCACTTCCAATTTGCCTTGATTCATGGACCTGACATTCCAGGTTCCTATGCAATATTGCTCTTTACAGCATCAGACCTTGCTTCTATCACCAGTCACATCCACAGCTGGGTATTGTTTTTGCTTTGGCTCCATCCCTTCATTCTTTCTGAAGTTATTTCTCCACTGATCTCCAGTAGCGTATTGGGCACCTACTGACCTGGGGAGTTCCTCTTTCAGTATCCTATCATTTAGCCTTTTCATACTGTTTGTGGGGTTCTCAAGGCAAGAATACTGAAGTGGTTTGCTGTTCCCTTCTCCAGTGGACCACATTCTGTCAGACCTCTCCACCGTGACCTGCCCGTCTTGGGTGGCCCCATGGGCATGGTTTAGTTTCATTGAGTTAGGCAAGGCTGTGGTCCTAGTGTGATTAGGTTGACTAGTTTTATGTGAGTATGGTTTCAGTGTGTCTGCCCTCTGATGCCCTCTTGCAGCACCTACCGTCTTACTTGGGTTTCTCTTACCTTGGACGTGGGGTATCCCTTCACGGCTGCTCCAGCAAAGCGCAGCCGCTGCTCCTTAACCTTGGATGAGGGGTATCTCCTCACCGCCGTCCCTTCTGACCTTGAACATGGAATAGCTCCTCTAGGACCTCCTGTGCCCACGCAGCCACTGCTCCTTGGAAGTGGGGTTGCTCCTCCTGGCCGCTGCCCCTGGCCTTGGATGTGTGGTAGCTCCTCTTGGCTGCCTATGTATTTCTGTGGTGTATATTAGGATTATCAACACAGTTGTTGCCTTATATTTGGGACTATTATTTTTTCTTTACTTTTCTTCTGATTACCTTTATTACCATTATACTTCCAGTGGTTCCCTTCTAACTCAAGTCATTTGAACCCAACTTAGTTCAAATCAATAAACTGAATTCTTGGATTTGCACACTGATTATTGAACATTTTAACTTTTAAATTACATAAAGTTTACAATTTGACAGCTGCCAGTCTTTCACAAGTCCTTTAGTGCTACTTATATATCTTCCTATATGGAACAGTTCAGTTTTTTCCTCTATGTCTTCTCCTCCCTCTTGCCATTCTCTTTGACCAAGCTCATCTGCCTACTTACCACTGCTGTACACTCAATGTCTGACTCTCATTGTATGACCTGGGCTTCTATTTCACAGAAAAAGTCATGGTCATAAGATAAGGACTCTGTGTCTCTGCCATCACATGCAAAATGATTGTCCTCTACAGCTAACCAATCTTCCTTCTATTTTCTCTCCTTCAGTTCTCCTTTCTTCTCCTCTTAGTCTTATTTAGTGGGAAAGTAGTTTTCTTCCCTTCTAAGGCTAATTCCTATTTAACATCATAATGGATAATCTAGTGACTAAAATAGATTTGCAATAAGGCAAAAAGAAGAAATAAAGACATATAAGTTAGAAAAAGGAGAAATAAAAATGCATCTATTCGCAAAAGACATGATTTTCTACACAATCACAAAGAATCTAAAAAGGATTCCTAGAAATTCATATATGTGAAATTCATTTTATGTCTGGTTCCAAATAGGAAAAGGAGTACATCAAGGCTGTATATTGTCACCCTGCCTATTTAAATTATATGCAGAGTATATCATGAGCAATGCTGGGCTGGATGAAACACAAGCTGGAATCAAGATTGCAGGGAGAAATATCAATAACCTCAGATATGCAGATGAGACCACCCTTATGGCAGAAAGTGAAGAAGAACTAAAGAGCTTCTTGATGAAAATGAAAGAGAAGAGTGAAAAAGTTGGCTTAAAGCTCAACATTCAGAAAACGAAGATCATGGCATCTGGTCCCATCACTTCATGGCAATACATGGGGAAACAGTGAAAACTGTGGCTGACTTTATTTTGGGGGGCTCTAAAATCACTGCAGATGGTGATTTCAGCCATGAAATTAAAAGACACTTAGTCCTTGAAAGGAAAGTTATGACCAACCTAGGCAGCGTATTAAAAAGCAGAGACATTATTTTGCTAACAAAGGTCCATCTAGTCAAGACTATGGCTTTTCTGGTAGTCATGTGTGGATGTGAGAGTTGGACTGTGAAGAAAGCTGAGCACTGAAGAATTGATGCTTTTGAACTGTGGTGTTGGAGAAGACTCTTGAGAGTCCATTGGACTGCAAGGAGATCCAACCAGTCCATTCTAAAGGAGATCAGTCCTGGGTGTTCATTGGAAGGACTGATGTTGAAGGTACAACTCCAATACTTTGGCCACCTGATGCAAAGAGCTGACTCATTTGAAAAGACTCTGATACTGGGAAAGATTGAGGGCAGGAGGAGAAGGGGATGACATAGGATGAGACGGTTGGATGGCATCATCGACTCGATAGACATGAGTTTGAGTAAACTCCTGGAGTTGGTGATGGACAGGGAGGCCTGGCATGCTGTGGTTCATAGGGTCACAAAGAGTCAAACATGACTGAGCAACTGAACTGAACAGAACAGTGATATTTTAATGAAGATTTTAAAAATGCAAGCTAATACAGCATATTAACTTGCTATATGGAGTTACTCAGCAATGACTTCTTAAGTATTAAAATATGACCTAAAACAATTATTTTTATTTTTTCCTAAAGACGTTAATTTAGTTTTTTCTGAACAAGGAATAGATTTCAGAATTATTTGTAACTACAATAAATCACTAAAATTATGTAATTTGTTTCTGGGAATACTTATCATCTTAATTTTTGCAGCGTGGGCCAGGTATCTAACTAAAGGCAGTATCACTCCATGAAGACAAACATTTAAAATGAAGAGGTCTCAACTACATTTTAATTCTCCTTTTTTGCACAATTTGATTTCAATATTAAAGAACAACCCTAATTTTGCTTATAAACTTTTTATAAATTTTGCTTATAAACTGTCTCAGTAACAAATTACCAAATATCACTGACTTTGTTAATTTCATATCAATCTTTTCATTTTATATAGTTTATTTCTTGGATCTGTCTTACAATTACATACTTATATCCCCCCTGTTATAATTGTTTCAATATGATTTAGTCCCTTTTCCATTAAGTACTGAGAGTAACTTTGTGCTTAATCCTCTAAAGCATTTACTTAATACTTTAGTAAAATCTTCCACCAGGATTTGCTTAAGGGTGGGAAATGGTTAAGAAATCAAATTTGCATTTGAATACCCAAGTTAATATAACACTAAAATGTTTTATTATGTTTAAAAGATTGCTTTAGAGTATATGTCCCATAAAGACATTGTCCATTCTCCTTACTAATAATATGTTTGTAAATGTCTATGTTTCTTAAAAATAGTAAAAGTGAGAGTAGCTCAGTCATGTCTGACTCTTTGAGGCCCCATGGACTATACAGTCCATGGAATTCTCCAGGCCAAAATACTGGAGTGGGTAGCCTTTCCCTTTGCCAGGAGATCTTCCCAACTCAGGGATCAAACCCAGGTCTCCCGCATTACAGGTGGATTCTTTACCAGGGAGCCACAAGGGAAACCTAAAATAGTGTTAGTAAATAATGTTTAGTGTGTGTGTCCAATTCTTTGTGACCTCATGGGCTATAGCCTACCAGGCTCTTCTGTTCATGCATATCTCCGGACGGGATTACTGGAGTGAGTTGTCATTCCCTTCTCCAGGGGATCTTCCTGACCTAGGGATTGAATCTGAGTTTCCTTTATTCCAGGCAGATTCTTTACTATCTGAGCCATCTTCTTATAATTATTTCAGCACTACCACACTAGATGTTTTCACTCAGATGTTACTCCAGGGATCTGTGAACTTTCTAACAGAGCATAGAAACATATAATTTTTTAAAAGTGACAGCCTTTTGGACTCTGTGGGAGAGGGAGAGGGTGGGATGATTTGGGAGAATGGCATTGAAACATGTATAATATCATATAAGAAACAAATCACCAGTCCAAGTTCAATGCAGGATATAGGATGCTTGGGGCTGGTGCACTGGGATGACCCAGAGGGATGGTACGGGGAGGGAGGTGGGAAGGGGGTTCAGGATGGGGAACATGTGTATACCCATGGTGGATTTATGTTTATGTATGGCAAAACCAATCCAATATTGTAAAGTAATTAGCCTCCAATTAAAATAAATTAAACAATTAAAAAAATAAAATAAAAGTAACAATATGTAGTCTATTAGCAGCCCATTATAAGTAAAAGTGAATTGAAGAAGGATATATATCTTCCTAGTTATATTGAAATATGCAAGATTTCAAGTGTTTTCCACGAGCTGTCTAAACTTAATTTTGTAGAGTGACTAGTCATCTATTGTGTGTTACAAGAACTGCCTCCTTAAGGGTCATTGCAATTATTAAAATGCTGTTTCCTGGAGTGGCTGAGGTCACTTTCTCTCTTTGAATGTGGCCTACTTGGTCAGGGCAGTAAGTACAATTCTCACTATGTACATAGTATTTTTATAGACAAAGCAACCTAGTTTGAAAGAAATTGTTGGATATAGGGAGACAAATAGTTCATCATGTCTATTGAATTTTTATTTTATTGTGAGCTGAAGATATGGCCTGTTCAGAATCATATTCCCCTCAGTACCTAAAACATTTTCTTTCATAATAAATGAACCTTGAATAAAAATAGAATTGGTCCTACCTCCCACATAAAAGCACTCTACTAGTCCTGTTTTCGAAGCACGTTTTTTCTGTCAATATCAGCTAAGACTAGCAACTCAAAACAGATGTTTCTCTCATCAGGGAAAATATCAGCAATGGTGAAACCATATCTTTAGCTCACAAGAATAAAACAGTAAACCTGAAAGAAATGCAACACATCTATTCATCTAGATCTTTTAAATTTTAAATTACAGTTAATTTAAAACTAAATACTTAAATTCTAAATGTGTTATTCTTTTGTTAAATTGGTTTTACAGAACTATGACAATATCTGTTTAGCCTACACAGAGGAAATATAACAAAGTGTTATTATATTTACTCTCGATGTTTTAGCAAATCAATTATGTAAATCAATACATTTTTACTGAATAACTTCTATGGGACAGACAATAGTACTATTTACCACATTTACAGACTATCTTCTGCAGAACTCCTGGGTGCTAGATTTGTCTCAGCAGTTTTCAGTACCTGAAATAATTCCTATATAGAATAAATGGTGAGTTTCATGGCTAAGTACCATCCGATTAAAGTAACTGATTTTGTTTCATTCTTTTCAATGATGTGATTTGTGACTTACCTCTGGCTAGTGTGAAGAATGTGACTAACTCTCTAGCTTTTTGTATTTATCTGGTCTTGTTTTTATTTGGTCTTGTTTTTCTTACATCCTAAGTATCATCATTCACTCAGAACCTAAGGCACCTCTAAGTTGCCTGGTTGTAATGCTGTTCCTTCACTTCAAAATAGTGACATTAAAAATTTGAGATGATGTCAATGTGGAATGTATCAAGCCTGGAACCAATAGCAGGGTTTGCTACCAGGAGCCCCAAGTATACAGATAGTGGAGAAGACTGGCAAACATGGATGCAGACTCTCTTGATCACACACAACCACGTGAGTGACCTTCAACTAATGAGTACATGGATGTTATTCCTGCACGCTGCTGGTGTAGCTGATGCTAGATGTACCTTTTTTTTTTTTTTTTTTTTTTACTATTTTTCTGTTCATGTTTGAGTACACATTGATGTGATCCAGGAAAGAGGCCCCTTCATGGAGTAAGTGACTAAAACCTAAAACTTTAATGACCTCATTTCCTACACTATCAAATATAAACTCCTCAGAAAAATTCTTAGTACACTTGACAAGGCAACTAGTTGTTTTCACCAAAACTGGTTCATCTTTATTATTAGCAACCTTTTAAATATATCATATTCATTTATTCTACCAATTGATCTCTTATTTATTCGTCCATTTATTTGATCAGCATATTTTAATATTTACCAGTTGTATAAGGTAAATACTTATAAAAAACCTGCCATTATACTTATAAATGTAATGTTGACAGTAGCATCCTTCTTCTCCATTATTAATTAGGATTAAAAAAAAATTAACTTCTTGAGAAAATCAGTAATACATAATTCCCTGAGGACAGACTGATTGCAATCCTAAAGTCCAAATTAAATTAATTTTATTTTTATGCTCTTAAGATAGGATAAAAGAAGAGCCTAGAAAATGCTGGTATATTTAATTTATAAAGATTTTATAATGCTGCTACTTAGAATGCATTTTAGTTCAAACAGCTTTGAAGAATTGGAGTGAAAGTTCATTAAAACATTACCCTGGAACACACTAATAACTCAGTATTATCTTTGTTGTATTGAACTGCATTGGTAACCAGAACACATATTTCCAGTAACTTAGGCCAGTGTTCTTTTATGTGAAGATGTCTGAATCCTCATGCTAAGATGTTTAGAGGAATCTCAGAAAAGTTAAAAAAAAAAAAAAAAAACACACACACACATTCTAATTACCTTCAATAAATTCAAGGTAAGATGGGACCAGTTGAGTGAAATGATTATTCATGGAAGCAGCTGGAAATTTTTAAAACAGAATATAGAGCTCTGCAACTCAAGCTGGGTGCATTCTAATGACGTCATCTGTAAGCATGAAAAATACCAACACCCTTCCTCCCTACAGATTCAGAATGCATTTTCATCAGGATCCCCAAGTAATCTACATGCACACTAAAGTTTGTGGAACACTGCTATAAATGCTATGGAGACTAAGACAAAGATTGTTAGTCAGCCCTCCTAGCAAGGACAGATGGAACACTTACAGGAGAAACTGAAGAAACAATATTGAAGTGACATGTTATGGGCTGTTCTTGTGTCCCTCCTCTCTGAAATTTATCTACTGAAGTCCTAGCCCACTATTACCTTAGAATGTGTCTATATTTTGCAATATAATTTTTAAAGAGGTATTGAATTAAAATGAGTTCATTACAGTTAGCCACAATTCAGTATGGCTAGTGTCCTTACAAAAAGAAAATTTAGATACAAATGGGTAGAGAAGATATGAAGATACAATGAAAAAAAAAAAAAACACAACAACGATGACCATCTACACACCAAAGAGAGAGACATCAGAATAAAGCAACCCTGCCAAGAACGTGACATTAGATTTCTAGGCTTCAGAATTGTGAAAAAATAGAATTCTGTTGTTTGAGCCATTCTTATTCTGGCAGCCTGAGCATAACTCCCTACAAACCTATTCATGAATGTGTGAACAGAGATAAGGATGGTAGAGTACTTCAAGGCTAACAAGGCCGAGAACTACTCCTGCTTTTAGGTCCAAAAGCAGCTGTAACTATTGGAAAGATGCCCTTGTAGAAGCTACGTTCTTAAGAAGTAGAATGCAGCTGCCAAAGAATTGCAGGCTGGCAGAAAAGGAGCACAGAGAACAAATATCACTTATTTCAGACCACTTGTTACTTCCGTTCTTCAAAATTCTTATTCCTTCCATTGACTAAATTAAATTCACAGCCAGAGAGTAAGATGCAGTTTGTACAAGTCAGCATCCCAGGAAAAAAGGAAAGTAGACAATGATGGGAAGTAGATTGGAAGCGGAAGCAGAAATTATGCAGCAGAGTTGCTTACCTTTCTTTCTGTCCTTTTTAGTAACTGATCCCATTTTTATTGAGTAGGGATATATCCAGCTAAAAGACTTATTTTCTTAATGTCCCTTGAACCATGGTTAACTTCCTCTTTAGATATAAATGGACATTGTAGGGTGGAATATCAAGGCGTGCTCCTTCAAAACATACAGGTAGCTGGAATATTTTCTGCCGTCTATTCCTTTTTGCCAATGCCGGTGGTGCATTTGACTGATGCTCTGACAGCCATACTGGACCATGCAGTGAACTTGCATTTGGAAGTCAGTGCTAAGAGCAAATATATGGAAGGGACACGAGTCTTGATTAAACATCAAGCACCTCAAAATCCCTGAAGTAACTACAGTATATAATAATTTTATGTATTGAAGCTATTGTTACTTTTTATACTGTTTGACATTATAGTGATAGTGTTCAGTGTATGCCACCTCATAATATGCCACTTTGGAATAAGTATCATTTTGAGCTGACAATCAACACATGCAGGAGAGTTCTCTGCTTTCCCTTATCTGCCCAAAAGCTGGGCATGAATTTCTCTTTAAGGGAATCCTATTCCAGAAAAAAAGAGCAATAAATCATCTCAACTGAGGAGCTGATATCAACATGTTGTTGTTTAGTCACTAAGTCATGTCCAACTCTTTGGACCCCATGGACTGTAACCTGCCAGATTCCTCTGTCCACTGCATTTCTCAGGTGAGAATACTGCGGTGGATTGTCATTTCCTGCTCCAGGGGATCTTCCCGACCCAGGGATCAAACCTTCATATTCTGCATGTGTCTCCTGCATAGCAGGCAGACCCTTTACCCACTGAGCAACCAGGGAAGCCCAGGTTTTACTAAAATAACATTTTTCTTCATATGTTTTCTAGTTGCTTTCCCACAGTTTATCATCCCCAAAGCCCAAACTCTCTTTCCTTTGTTAAAAAGATATACAAGCCCCCAAATCTGCTTCCTTGAGTATCACTTGTTTCATGAACTCCCATGCACATAAGTATTTATAAACATTGTCTGTATTTTCTTCTCTTAATCTGTCTTCTATTAGTTTAATTCACAGCCTCCTAGTCACAGATCTTAAGATGTTAGAGGAAAAGTTTTTTCTCCTGACAGTATAAAGCTGGATCTAATTCAAACTGTTACAAAGGTAAAGGTATTGTACCTTTACCTTCAAGAAGCTCCACAAAATAATAAATACATTAATTTCTTAAGAATTAAAGAATGTCTCAGAAGGTTTTCTGAGGTAGAATCATCTCATCAACCTTTTATGTGGCTGCAATAAAATCACAGAATTTTTCTGTCTCATATTTCTTACCTGTAAACCTATAACTTTTCTGGTACTCTTCGATAATTATTCTGAAAATATAAGTAAAATCTGAAGAAGAAAATGAGATTAAGGATCAGAATTTGATGATCTAGTCCTAGTTCTTCAACTGTCTGAACCTGCGTAGTTATTCTTTTTGGTTGTTAGTGTTATCAAAGACTAAGTTGCTTTAAATAATTTAAAACCCTCTTGACATTTAATAATTTGTAATAATTACATGATATTAGTTTTATTTATTAAGGATTGTGACATAGGTTTACATCCAATATATGGATTTTAATATCCAAGTAGAATCTAGCTATTTATAAGAATAGTAAATATAATATATTAGATCCATATTAAATAAGCTATTTAAAATTGAGCTTTTATCATATCCACCTGTTTTGCAATACTTAATGAAAATGTGTTTCAGTTATTTATAATTTCTATTCTTTTCATATGTCACTAATTTTCAGGAGACATACCATGATTCTGAGAAAGTAGGATTGGACTAGAGTTCTTAGCTTGTGAGAATAAAAGAGCTACATCCTGTGACTCTCTTTGAGAACAATATTTTTCTATCAACTATTATTCTATAGTTAATAGATATAATTATAAGATATATCATATATATGTGATATAACTTATATAAGATAAAAATATCATTATTAAATTGATATTTTTTTCTTTGCTATGTGCCACTGTAGACATATTACATACATTCTGGTTGACCATAAAGAGCTCAATTGTGTTTTTTCCTTAAAATGCATGATTTTCGTGTGTGTGTGTGTGTGTGTGTGTGTGTGTAATATTGAAAACTGAAAAAGAAATACATAGAGAATATCATTCAGGAAACTATAGTGAAAGGATAGGGGGAAACCAACAAGATTTTTAGAAGGAAAAATTCTCAAGTATACCAACAATTGTGTGAACAAAGGATGAGAAGGAATTACGTTGTCAGGATTATGTTCTGCTTCTAATACTGGAAGATCATTAAGGATGTAGATTATAACAAACTGTTTACATTAAAAAGTGATGATAAAACACCTTTACAAAAGATCACAAGTTTAGATAATAAGCAATAATCCATTGTTGTGTTTGTAAATCATAAGAGTAAAGCTTCTAATAATGTTCTGCTGAGATATTTTGAGTTTGTAATTGATTAATAAATATTTTAAATTCATAATCTATAAGTCAAATTCACTTACTGAATATTTATTACTCAGATAATGGGTTAAGTGTTGAATGTAAAAATGTTAGATCTATTTTGATTACTATAATTATTTCAAAGATGTAATTACCATGTATCCATAGCTTCTCTGTCCACTGTAACATGAAACAAAACCAAAAAAACCCCAGAAAACAAACAAGAACCAAAAATTTTCAGGGCAAAGAAAGGTGTTATTCTTATACTCATCTCCTAGGAGATAGTATACTAAGATGTTTGACTCATATTTCCCTTTTCTTCCCTTCAAGTGTGCATAGTATTTTCAATCCAATAGAACTGGAAAGGTCTTTTGGAGTGCTCCAAGCTTTTTATTCTGTGGTCTCTCCTTGTGTTCTATATTGCCTCCCTCATTTCCAGTGGAGAGGGATTCATAAACCAGCAGCATTTATCTTTTTCCTGGAGAGAAAGGTTTTAAAATCATAGAATTACAGAACTTGCATGTGGAAGAGACTAAGATTATATAGTGCAATCCTCTACTGCATTTTCAAATCTCCTCCTCCAGTATTTATCATAAATTATCGTCAGACCCCTAGTTGTCCTCTGTTGTGATATTTTATCAGTATTTCCTTAACTGAGACAGAATCAGTCTCTGTTTTCTGTGTAGCTACTTTATGTAGTTCTTCTGACTGAAATCTCCCCTCAGCAACAGAGCAGTCTTCTGTGTGTGTGTGTGTGTGTGTGTGTGTGAGTGAGAGAGAGAGAGACAGAGAGAGAGAGAGGCAGGGAGAGATATTTATCCTACATTTTATACAGTAAATTTTTTGGCTTCTATTTTTTTTTATTGAAATCTATAAGTCATATGAAATACACCCATTTTATTTTACTTTTTCAAATACACCCATTTTAATGTTTCATTTTATGAGTGTTAACAAATACTTATAACTGTATATTATAGCTATGTAAGCACTGTCACTTTAGAGAAAAGCCTCCCACCTTAGATATCTGATCATCCTCGACTGCCTTCATGAGAATCCTGTTAGGTCAGTTTAGCAAGAATTGTTCTTCCCCTTAAAGTCTCCTCTTAGTAACTATCCATCTACTGACCTGCCTCCCCAACCTGCTCCTTGATGTTGAAGCTGAAACTCCAATACTTTGGCCACCTGATGTGGAAAGCTGACTCATTTGAAAGGACCCTGATGCTGGGAAAGATTGAGAGCAGGAGGAGAAGGGGACAACAGAGGATGAGATGGTTGGATGGCATCACCGACACAATGGACATGGGCTTGGGTGGACTCTGGGAGTTGGTGATGGACAGGGAGGCCTGGCGAGCTGTGGTTCATGGGGTCGCAAAGAGTCGGACATGACTGAGCAACTGAACTGAACTGAACTAAAGTCTCCTTTTAGTAACTTTCCATCTACTGACCTACCTTCCCAACCTGCTCCTTAGCTGTAAATTCCCCTGTTTTGGTTCTATTTAGAGTTGAGCTTAGTCTCTTTCTGCTATTACAAACTCCTGATACAGAGTCCAAAAGTCTGTTTTTTATATTCTATGTCTCTTTTGCTGTCTCGCATATAGGGTCATCGTTACCATCTTTCTATATTCCATATATATGTGTTAGTATACTGTATTGGTGTTTATCTTTCTGACTTATCACTCTGTAAAATAGGCTCCAGTTTCATCCACCTCATTAGAACTGATTCAAATGCATTCTTTTTTTTTAATAGCTGAGTAATATTCCATTGTATATATGTATCACAGCTTTCTTATCCATTCATCTGCCAATAGACATCTAGGTTACTTCCATGTCCTGGATATTGTAAACAGTGCTGCGATGAACAATGGGGTACACATGTCTCTTTCAATTCTGGTTTCCTTGGTGTGTATGCCCAGCTGTGGTATTGCTGGGTCATATGGCAGTTCTATTTTCAGTTTTTTAAGGAATCTCCACGCTGTTCTCCATAGTAGCTGTACTAGTTTGCATTCCTACCAACTATGTAAGAGGGCTCCTTTTTCTCTGCACCCTCTCCAGTATTTATTGTTTGTAGACTTTTTGATAGCAGCCATTCTGACCAGTGTGAGATGGTACTTTATTGCAGTTTTGATTTGCATTTCTCTGATAATAAGTGATGTTGAGCACCTTTTCATGTGTTTGTTAGACATCTGTATGTCTTCTTTGGAGAAATGTCTGTTTAGTTCTTTGGTCCATTTTTTCTGGAATTGAGCTACATGAGCTTCTTATATATTTTTGAGATTAATTCTTTGTCAGTTGCTTCATTTGCTATTATTTTCTCCTATTCTGAAGACTGTCTTTTCATCTTACTTATAGTTTCCTTCTTGTGCAAAAGCTTTTAAGTTTAATTAGGTCCCATTTGTTTATTTTTGCTTTTATTTCCATTACTCTGGGAGGTGGGTCATAGAGGATCCTGCTATGATTTATATCAGAGAGTGTTTTGCCTATGTTTTCCTCTAGGATTTTTAAAGTTTCTGGTCTTACATTTAGATCTTAATCCATTTTGAGTTTATTTTTGTGTATGGTGTTAGAAAGTGTTCTAGTTTCATTCTTTTACAAGTGGTTGACCAGTTTTCCCAGCACCACGTGTGAAAGAGATTGTCTTTCCTCTATTGTATATTCTTGCCTCCTTTGTCAAAGATAAGGTGTCCATAGGTGCATGGATTTATCTCTGGGCTTTCTATTTTGTTCCATTGATCTATGTTTCTGTCTTTGTGCCAGTACTATACTGTCTTGATGACTGTTGCTTTGTAGTATAGCCTGAAGTCAGGCAGGTTGATTCCTCCAGTTCCATTCTTCTTTCTCAAGAATGCTTTGGCTATTTGAGGTTTTTTTGTATTTCCATAAAAATTGTGAAATTATTTGTTCTAGTTCTCTGAAAAATACCACTGGGAGCTTGATAGAGATTGCATTGAATCTATAGATTGCCTTGTGTAGTATACTCATTTTCACTATATTGATTCTTCCAGTCCACGAACATGGTTTATTTCTCCATCTATTTGTGCCCTCTTTGATTTCTTTCATCAGTGTTTTATAGTTGTCTATATATAGGTCTTTTGTTTCTTTGGGTAGATTTATTCCTAAGTATTTTATTCTTTTCGTTGCAATGGTGAATGGAATTGTTTCCTTAATTGCTCCTTCTGTTTTCTCATTGTTAGTGTATAGGAATGCAAGGGATTTCTGTGTGTTAATTTTATATCCTGCAACTTTACTATATTCATTGATTAGCTTTGGTAGTTTTGATAGACTGGTGGAGTCTTTAGCATTTTATATGTAGAGGATCATGTCATCTGCAAACAGTGAGAGTTTTACTTCTTCTTTTCCAACCTGGATTCCTTTTATTTATTTTTCTTCTCTGATTGCTGTGGCTAAAATTTCCAAAACTATGTTGAATAGTAGTGGTGAGAGTTGGCCTCCTTGTATTGCTCCTGATTTTAGGGGAAATGCTTTCAATTTTTCACCATTGAGGATAATGTTTGCTGTGGATTTATCATATATGGCTTTTATTATGTTGAGGTATGTTTCTTCTATGCTTGCTTTCTGGATGGTTTTTTTTATCACAAATGGATGTTGAATTTTGTCAAAAGCTTTCTCTGCATCTATTGAGATAATCATATGGTTTTTATCTTTCAATTTGTTAATGTGGTGTATCACATTGATTGATTTATGAATATTGAAGAATCCTTGCATCCCTAACTTTTGGACTCTGTGGGAGAAGGCAAGGGTGGGATGATTTGAGAGAATAGAATTGAAACATGTATATCATCATATGTGAAATAGATCACCAGTCCAGGTTTGATGCATGAGACAGGGTGCTCAGGGTTGGTGTACTGGGATGACCCTGAGGGATGGGATGGGGAGGGAGGTGGGAGGAAGGGTCAGGATGGGGAACACATGTACAACCATGACTGATTAATGTGAATGTATGACAAAAACTGGGAGAAGGCAATGGCACCCTACTCCAGTGTTCTTGCCTGGAGAATCCCATGGACGGAGGAGCCTGGTAGGCTGCAGTCCATGGGGTCGCATAGAGTCGGACACGACTGAAGCGACTTAGCAGCAGCAGCAGCATGACAAAAACTACCACAATATTGTAAAGTAATTAGCCTCCAATTAAAATAAATTAAAAAAAAAAAAAAAAAACTCCTGACACATCTATCACCATGGTCCTGAGTAACAAATTCCTTACCATTTAAACAAGTGTTAAAATAGTTTTTTCATTAATATCATGCAGAGATAACTGTTCTGAGCAAATATCAATTTTTTCTAGAATACTGGATTCTCACAGGTTTGTTTTTTAATACTTATATATATGCTAATTCTCTATAAATTTTGTGTCCTGTATGCCATGACATTCCTTAACCTGCCTTTTTATTCTACTATATGTTGTAGATATATTTCAGTAGCAATGTTCTTACCATCTTCCTTATTAATGATTTGCATAATCTCTAGTAGAATTAACCACTCATTCTTTCATGATTCCATATACTCATATTTCTTTGTTTCATTTAACCAGTAACATACCTATTTATTCACGTTTCATTTCATATTAAGTTGTAAGTTCTCTGAAGACAAAGACTGAATATTTTTAACATTTTAAACAATATCTCACAGAACACAGCTGAAAACAGTCATAATTAGGACTGAGACTGAAAGGGGGTAATTGAAAACAAACTTCTCTTAACTCTGTACTGAAGCCTCATTAAAATGTTATTTTTTAAAGAGTGAAGATCACAAGAAAGTCTGTTATTACAGTATTAAAAGAAAGTGAATTTTTCCTGCATCCAAATTAGCCCTTGTTAGTCCAGTACTTTTATAGAAAATGGGACTAAGCTTCAGAGAATTTAAGTATTTTATACAGGTCAATTCAGTGACTATTGACCTAATCCAAGTTGAAATTCGGAGAAGGCAATGGCACCCCACTCCAGTACTCTCACCTGGAAAATCCCATGGATGGAGGAGCCTGGTGGGCTGCAGTCCATGGGGTCACTAAGAGTCGGACACGACTGAGCGACTTCACTCTCACTTTTCCCTTTCATGCATTGGAGAAGGAAACGGCAACCCACTCCAGTGTTCTTGCCTGGAGAATCCCAGGGATGGGGGAGCCTGGTGGGCTGCCGTCTATGGGGTTGCACAGAGTCGGACACGACTGAAGCGACTTAGCAGCAGCAGCAGCAGCAAGTTGAAATTAACAAAGACTATTGCAAAATGTGTGCAAAGTTTTGCCTTATGTTTGTTTGTATATATATGTTTGTTTGTTTGTTTTTAATGGGGGAGTTCATACATGCACACATACTAGTTTTAGATATAGTAACCAAACAGAGAACTGCTGGTCTATATTATCCCAAACATTTTATAATCAATAGATGAACCATACATTTTTGCTATTTGCTTGTTTTATTTTATTTCTCAAATGACTTCATATTGACCAGCAAGGCCTTTGGATAGAAGTAATCTCAAATTTTTCAATTTTCAATTTAATTTTGTGATATTTTCCTATCTATGAATTACAAATTTTTTTCATATTTTTAACTGTTTATTCCAAAGAATTCATTAATATATGAACTGTATATACCTGTATTTATTTTTAATCTGTGATGAAACAGCAGTTTAATAATTTTAAATAGCTTAAAGGCAAACTTGACAGTTAAATGTTACATGTAAATATCTAATTATGTCTGTGTTCCTTTGAAAGGAAATGTGCCTTACTTTGCTTGCATGAGTTTTCAAATTATTCCTGATTCCTACTGATGCAAAAGTGCTCATCTGGCATGAGAATACAGTGGGTTATCTATGACTTGATGGGCTCAATATTGCAAACAATCATTCATGTCTTATAATTTTAAAGCACTTTGGTCTGTTTAGGAATATTTTTTATGTAACAATGCTCATCAAACATAGATTATAATTATAAATTAAAGAATTGAGGCAATTTTTTCCAGATACTTGGACAATTTTAACCGAGTTGTCTGAAAACTTAAAATTTGAATTACTTAAATATTTATCCCAACTTCTCGCTAACTTGCATGAGTATATAGAGCCACTTCCCAGGTGGAGCTAGTGGTATTAAAAAAAAAAAAAAAACTCACCTGCCAATGTAAGAGATGTAAAAGATACTGTTCTGTTCGACCCATGGGCTGGGAAGATCCCCTGGAGGGGGAAACAGCAACCCACTTCAGTGTTCTTGCTGGGAGGATCCCATGGACAGAGGAGTTACAGTCCATGGAGTGACAAAGAGTTGGACATGACTGAGGGTCTGAGCACACATGCACACTCAAGGTAAATCATGCACACACATGGTACTCAAGGTAAATCATTTGCAAAGTGTGAAAGTCCTTAGAAATCATCTAGATCAGTAAGTACTTCTTAGTCATTGGTGGGGGCTGGGGTCATGAGAGTAAATGGTAACACTATTATTTAAATTAAGTAAACTTCAAAATTGCCATCCAACTAGTTACTTAGGTAAAAACAATTTCTCTGGACCTCAAATTCCTTCTTATAAAATGAGAATATTGGATTAAATAAAACCTTAGTGTCTTATGCTTTCTAATAACCTATGTTTATAAGTAATGTAACATATTCAGTTCAGTTCAGTCTCTCAGTTGTGTCTGACTCTTTGTGACCCCATGGACTGCAGCACGCCAGGCCTCCCTGTCCATCACCAACTCCTGGAGTTTACCCAAACTCATGTCCATTGAGTCGGTGATTCCATCCAACAATCTCATCCTCTGTTGACCCTTTCTCCTCCCACCTTCAATCTTTCCCAGCATCACGGTCTTTTCCAATGAGTAAGTTCTTCACATCAGGTGGCCAAACCTGACCAAATATCAGAAAATATCTAAAGATATATTAATGAAGCAAATTTATGAAAAGAATTTAAGACTAGACCATAAATACAATCCTATTTCATTATTTTCAGATCATTGCATTGGAATTTGAGAAAGAGTTCAAAGTCAACAATTATATTCAGGGAATTTCCTTATATAGCAGGCAAAGCATTGCATAAACATATAAAAAGAGATATAAAGGTATGAAAATTAAACATATGTAAGAACAACAATACAAGTAACAAGTAGTAATTATCTAAACAAGGAGCTAAAATTTTATTTCTGATGTGATTTTAGATAAAGAGAGTTTACCATGGGCTGAAGAGAAGGAGAAAAGTTCAGTATAGTAAGAGGTGGTGTGAAGGACAGGAATAAAGTCAATGTTGTATCAAAATGTAAATATTTGAATGTAAGTGTTGTTGGAGGTGGTCTTCATGGTTCCTTCTTGCATCATGATTCAGTTTTCCTGTCCCCTTCATCCTCAGTAACTGCTGCTTGCGTGCTTGCTACGTCACTTCAGTCGTGTCCAATTCTTTGCAACCCTATGGGTTGTAGCCCACCAGGCTCCTCTGTCCATGGGGATTCTCTAGGCAGGAATACTGGAGTGGGTTGCGGTGCCCTCCTCAACTGCTGCTTAGGTAGAGGAAAAATTGAAAATTAAGTGTAGACCTCAGTGCCTCATTGAAACTGGATCTATGTAATTCTACTCCAAATGTTCTAAGTCACAACTAGGACTCGGACATTTTCAAGTGCCTTGTACAGGTTCTGGGCATTGAAGGAGTCTTAACTGCCATTCTTCCAACTTCTCCTAAATTGCAATATCAGAAGTAAGATTTGCATTTCTTCACTTATTTACTTTTAAAATGTGTAAAAATAAGATTAATTTATTATTGGCTCAATGTCCTTAATTATTAATTCAAATTTATGGATTCAAACATCAAATGATAAAAAGTGTGTTGTATTCTTATGGCTCAGCTTTAATAAGAAAATTGTGAAATTTATGAGAGTCTGTGTTCCTGGGACAGAGAAGGCAATGGCAACCCACTGTAGTACTCTTGTCTGGAAAATCCCATGGACAGAGGAGTCTGGTAGGCTGCAGTCCATGAGGTTGCTCAGAGTCGGACACGACTGAGTGACTTCACTTTCAATTCTCGCTTTCATGCATTGGAGAAGGAAATGGCAACCCACTCCAGTGTTCTTGCTTGGAGAATCCCAGGGATGGGGGAGCCTGGTGGGCTGCCGTCTATGGGGTCGCACAGAGTCGGACATGACTGAAGCGACTTAGCAGCAGCAGCAGCAGTGCTCCTGGGAAACAGTGATGGTTGAGAAATACTGCCATCACTGTATCCAGGAAATGGCATATTGCAAAGAACCATTCTTCCCTAATGATTACCTAAGACTGGCAGATGGTCCTGTGCTTTAGCCATGACAATGCCAGATGAAAATCTTTGAATTCTCATGTTTTATTTCATAAAAGATTAGCCAAATTGTTTGTGTCTACTGACCAATCTGAACATAATACCCTCTAACTGGGTAATTTGACTGAACTCTCCTTCCCCCAGGTCCCTGAATTTTAGGGTATTAGTGATTTTAGGCAAGTATTGGGAGATTAAGCAAGTATTGGAACATGGAACAATCCTTATTTTCCACATAAAATGTCCTGTCAAACTATCTGATTAGCTTATCCCCTCAAACTCTATCCTTTCTATTTTTATTTACTCTGCCTTTTCTGCCTGACCTTTGAGATGCATACAGATCTTACCATGTAAGAATTTTCCATATTACAATAGTCCACGTCCCCTTCTTACAATCATCTTTTGGAGCAAACTCTCTCCAGAGAAGGCAATGGCAACCCACTCCAGTACTCTTGCCTGGAAAATCCCATGGACAGAGGAGCCTGGTAGGCTGAAGTCCATGGGGTCACTAAGAGTCGGGCACAACTGAGCGACTTCACTTTCACTTTTCATTTTCAGGCATTAGAGAAGGCAACCCACTCCAGTATTCTTGCCTGGAGAATCCCAGGGATGGGGGAGCTTGGTGGGCTTCCATCTATGGGGTCGCACAGAGTCGGACACGACTGAAGTGACTTAGCAGCAGCAGCAGCAGCAGCTCTCCTTATTGAAGTTCAGATTTGTTTTCTGCTTAATAAATATAACATCTTTTTTCCATTTCACTAGATATTCAAAACAAATGAACTTTATGTTTAATAAAGATAGGAAACATGGCTTTTATATTTAAAAGAAACAATCACAATTCTTTTCAGAAAAACCTACCTACATGACCCTTCATTAACAAGGTAACTTGATCTAAACTTAAACATTTTAACTTTCTTGAAGACTAAGTTTCATCAGTAGAAACAATAATTATATTTCCCAGTATAATAATGCTCTCAGACATTAAAATCTGCTAATGCCATGTTTTAATGGTACCAAATGTCTCCAATTTCAGACATGCAAATGTTGTTTTTATAGTTTTTTTCCCCTTTTCTCTTCTGTCACTCTGGCATGTCTCTGTGATGTTGGATATCAGTACATCTACCTATTGCAGCTTCAGTCGGTTCTTTAATTTACTTTTTAATGTGCTCTACATTTGGAAACCAGACAATAAAACTGTGAGTGATCTTATGAAAGTAAGGAGTTACGTATGGAATTCTAATATGAGGAAGTATAAGGAATTTGGTGATAGAATAATGTGACCTTGAGGGTCATAGGGCAGTTATCTTAA
Source organism: Bos indicus (assembly GCF_029378745.1). NCBI lineage: Eukaryota > Metazoa > Chordata > Mammalia > Artiodactyla > Bovidae > Bos > Bos indicus. Next base: position 41,061,692 of record NC_091762.1, on the reverse strand, counting down.
AGACTCCTTTTTTAAAATATACAGGCATACCTCATTTTATTGTTTTCCCATCATTGTTCTCATATCCTGCGTTTTTTGTTTTTTATAAAGGAAAGGTTTATGGCAACCCTTTGTTAAGCAGGTCTATCACTACCATTGTTTTTCCAACAGCATTTGCTCATTTCATGTCTCTGATACATTTTGGTAATTCTTGCAATATTTCAAACTTTTTCATTGTTCATAATTGTTATGTTGATCGGTGATCAGTAATCTTTGAAGTTACCACTATGACTCACTGAAGACTCAGATAGTGGTTAGCAATTTTTAACAAAGTAAATTTTAATTGAAGTATGTATATAACTTTTTTAAACATAATGCTATTGCACACCTAATAGACTATTGTATAGCGTAAACAAAATTTTTATATGTACTGGTAAACCAAAAAAATTGTGTAACTTTCTTTATTGCAACATCCACTTTATTGCAAAATAAAAGGCAGAGGACCAGAGATCAAATTGCCAACATCTGCTGGATCATCAAAAAAGCAAGAGAGTTCCAGAAAAACGTTTATTTCTGCTTTATTGACTATGGCAAGGCCTTTGACTGTGTGGATCACAATAAACTGTAGAAAATTCTGAGAGAGATGGGAATACCAGTCCACCTGACCTGCCTCTTGAGAAACCTATATACCAGTCAGGGAGCAACAGTTAAACTGGACGTGAAACAACAGGCTGGTTCCAAATAGGAAAAGGAGTATGTCAAGGCTGTATATTGTCACCCTGCTTATTTAACTTATATGCAGAGTACATCATGAGAAATGCTGGGCTGAAGGAAGCACAAACTGGAATCAAGATTGCCGGGAGAAATATCAATAACCTCAGATATGCAGATGACATCACCCTTATGGCAGAAAGCGAAGAAGAACTAAAGAGCCTTTTGATGAAAGTGAAAGAGGAGAGTGAAAAAGTTGGCTTAAAGCTCAACATTCAGAAAACGAAGATCATGGCATCCGGTCCCATGACTTCATGGCAAATAGATGGGGAAACAGTGGCTGACTTTATTTATCTGGGCTCCAAAATCACTGCAGATGGTGATGGCAGCCATGATATTAAAAGACGTTTACTCCTTGGAAGGAAAATTATGACCAACCTAGATAATATATTAAAAAACAGAGACATTACTTTGTCAACAAAGGTCCGTCTAGTCAAGGCTATTGTTTTTCCAGTGGTCATGTATGGATATGAGAGTTAGACTATAAAGAAAGCTGAGCACTGAAGAATTGATGCTTTTGAACTGTGGTGTTGGAGAAGACTCTTGAGAGCCCATTGGACTGCAAGGAGATCCAAGCAGCCCATCCTAAAGGAAATCAGTCCTGGGTGTTCATTGGAAGGACTGATGCTGAAGCTGAAACTCCAATACTTTGGCCATCTTATGTGAAGAGCTGACTCATTTGAAAAGACTCTGATGCTGGGAAAGATTGAGGGCAGGAGGTGAAGGAGACAACAGAGGATGAGATGGTTGGATGGCATCACCGATTCAATGGACATGGGTTTGAGTGAACTCCGGGAGTTGGTGATGGACAGGGAGGCCTGGCGTGCTGCTGTTCATGGGTCTCAAAGAGTCTCGGACATGACTGAGCAACTGAACTGTACTGAACTGAACTGAGAATCAAACCCACAAAATCTCCAAGGTATGCCTGTACGGCTTAGTTTTGTCCTTTCCTTGTCCTCTTTGTCCTCCTCATCTCATGCTCATCCTCTTCTTCCCTCTTCTGATTCATGTTAGTATGGTTGTTAAATAACTGAGTTGAAGATATGTAAATATTTGAGGTTCTATGTCTAGTTTGGTTGCGGTTAGAATATTTAATTAATTATCCTCAATACTAAATTAGACCACTTTCCAATTATCATCAACCAATATAAAACCATAGAAGGGTTCCAACAGAAAACAAGTCTGGATTATCTATTTCAATGACACAACAGCTATTTATTTGGCTGTAAATTTATATTCCTACCATTTATTTTATGTGTTCTCAGATTCAGTGCATTCAAATAAATTTGTATTCTCCCTGACAATGCAGGTGACCCCGTATGACTCTATCTGTATTTCTGAGAGGGTGTTTCAATCTTCACCACATTTATATTGCCTTCAGGGAGTCCTTTTATTGATATATATGTGTAGAGTATTACAAATGGGGTTGCTCTTTCCTAATCCTTTGAAAGTTGTAGCCAATGAATATATATAATAACAGAATTGCAGGCTTGGCTACATATTACTAAAACACACATTTTTCAAATAAATGACACTGCTATATATGGTTGTTGTTGTGGGTTACAGTCTCCCTGAATAGTCATCATTTCTGTTTGCTCAGAGCTTATATTTGTTGAAGAATGAATTTCTGAAATTTGTTTTGTCTCTTTAAGAACTAGTAGAATCGTCCAGAGAAACAGAAATGTTCAGAGTTATAGCTGTTGGAAAATAGTGTGATATAGTTGAAAGAATATACATGAGTTTATATAGTTCTGGGTCCAAACTCCAAAACTCAACAGTGTCTCTGTGACCTTCAGAAAATCACTTAATCTCTCTTATCTTCAGTTTCTTTATCTTTAAAATGACTCATTTTATTTTATTCACATAGGGACATTTCGTTTTCTATGAGAAATAAGTGAGATGACCTTTTAAGAACTACATGGTGTTCTCCCCAAAATGCCACTTTCCTTCTTTCTCCATTTTTCTTTAAAGGAATCTATGCTCTCTGATGCTAAAGAAACATGATTTGCAAACAAAGCTAGACTGGCATTTTCTTGGAGGCTGGCTCTTTGGATGTTTTTAAAAGCAAACTCAATTTAAGGGACTAATCTATGGCCTGTGTTTCAGAATTCCCTATTGCATGATTTAATCTATGGTAATACTAGGTATCTGCTGTAACAAATCAACAATGAAATCTCAGTAGTTAAAGAAAATGCAAATTTATTTCTTACCCAGGTAAAGTCAAAGGGAAGAATGGGGAGCTCCACTCTGTGCAGCTACTCATGACTCAGGCTATGTATGTTCTGCCATATTCAACCTGTCACTCAGTAAGTTCACCCTTGGGATCAATATCAACCCACACATGGGAAGAGTAAGTAAATGGCAGATTTGAAAGTTTATTAAGCCTGGAACTGGTAATCTTAACTTCTGCCTACTTACTGCTGGCCCAACCAAGAAACAAAAGTAGATGGGAAATGAAGTCACAGCCTGGGAAGCCAATGCCAAGAAGCAATTCTACTCCATGGAAGGGGAGAATAAACCATTGATAGAGCGATAGCTGCCTCTTGTCTTCTTAGAGAAGCACTGAGAATTGCTTAGGAAAGCATGGTTGTATCAAGTAGCAGAAACTGAGCAGCAGAAGGGATCTCTGCTAGTCTAAAGAGAATGATGAGGAGTATAACCTTGGTCAAGGAGAAATAATCATTGTTGAAAAGGAAGGATGAGTTTGAGTTTAGCATGATAGAAATGGATTAAACTTTTACCTATACCATTCAAGTCTGAAAAAAATTAAAAACCATGTCCAGGTTCTTTGAAAAGAGATTCATAACTACACTATTAAATGAATGAAACAAACACATTGACCTCTAAATTCCCTAGTGACTCAGACAGTAAAGAATCTGCCTGCAGTGCAGGAGACCCAGCTTTGATCCTTGGGTTGGGAAGATTCCCTGGAGAAGGAAATAGCAACCCACTCCAGTATTCTTGCCTAGAGAATTCCAAGGACAGATGAGCCTTTTGGGCTATAGTCCATGGGGTTGCAGAGACTTGGACACAGCTGAGTGACTAAGTTTCACTTTCATAAATAAATATAGCAGCATGATATATTCAAACAATTCTAGATGCACCAAACAAACCTACTTTGAAAAACAAAATTGTCAATTAAATGTAGAACTTGGCTAATCAAATTTTATTTATGTCAGTGTTTTTGTCATTTTTGTACTTTGGGTTTACAGTTACGAGACTGTAAAATTAAAGCAGTTGAATTACCTAAAATAAACGATAACTTGTAAATATGCTTAGAATTTTTATTGCTCAAATTTTCTCTATCAGCAAATAGCAATTCATTGACTTCAATAAGAGCTAGAATCCATATAATAATGATTGGTCTTTCAATAATTTTAGCCCTGATCTCTGAGCTTAAACCACCTCCTTATCCATTTCTTTATAGTATTTCCATTAGGCATTTTACTGGCATTTGCAACTCAACATACAATAACTGGAACAGCCAAGCTGTGTGCTATGCTGCACTGTACATCTTCTTCAACCCTCATGTCTATTATGCAATACATCTTTTAAAACATCTCAGGAAACTATCCTTCCCTCTGCACTGGCACTGTCCATTGTCTCAGATCAAATTTTCCTTATCTCTAAAACCAATTAATGTGGATCTTATTTTCTGCTTTCTACTCTTCCTCTCTCCAAATCAGAATTGTTATCCAAATCATGGAAATCTGATCCAACTGGACTAATCATTAACCTGATTGTGTCCCAGTCTGCCTTTTATATTAAAACTATTCAATGATCTCCAGTGTTTATAGGATGAACTTCAATCTCCTAAGCAAGCTAGACAAAGATTTACATTCTAGCCTCTGTTTATTTCTCAAAACTCATTATGTAATTATGAATAATTGTAATAGATATCTTCTACAAAAGGAAACTTCAACAAGTCTGTAAGTATTTGAAATCGTGAACTTATAAAGGTTACCCAATATTTTAAAAGGAATATTTTATAGTACAATTATCTATATAAGGAAAGATGTGAAGGTTGTATCTATTTAGGAATGTATATCACACAGGAAATAAAATAGTAAAATAAAAGAAGAAAAGATGGTTATGATTATGTATGTAATCTGATTGTATTTAAATTTTGAACAGAGTATAATAAAGTTACAAAACAATAAGTAAGCAATTTTGATGTACAAAATGGTACAAAAGAGCTCAAAACATTTCACTCCAATATATGCCACTTTAGCATATTGGTTATTTTCAGGTAAAGGCACTTGAAAAACACCAGATACAGAAAGATACTTTCTGACCTCCCTTTTCTTCCTAAATATATGTCATAAAATTTCCTATAAAAAAGATGGATTACCTTTAGCAGGAAGAAAGAAATGTTCTTACCAACAGACTGAGAGTCAATGACAAAAAGGATTTGTACAAACAAGCTTACTAAAATAGTCCTTATCTCCCATTAGTTTCCACCATATATTTCCTAATCCCTGCCCCGAAATGAACTGCCCCTAGTCCAAGTCTCTAGGTATTGTCACATCCCCACAATTTATCACTCTTTGTTTAAAAAGTTTTAGAGCCAAATGGCTTCTTAAAATCTTCATTTTGCTTTTGAAGGCTCCTTTGTGCATGCAAAAATATTAAACAAAATTTGTGTGCTTTCCTTCTGTTAATCTGTTTTATGTCAGTTTAATTCTGGGGCCCAGCACAGAACCTGGAGGGTAGAAGGCAGATTTTTCTGCCCTGCAGGGCATATCAATGAACAAAATTAAGAAATGCAAACTCTGAAACTCAGGAATAAATGACTGTGTGGCTGCATTAATTATATGATGCCTTTATTTTTTCAAGATATACGTAGAAAATGGGGCCCTCCTGCATTGGTAGGGAAGAGGGACCTTATTCTTATCGATCTTCTCCCTGAGATGACCCCACTGCTGCATATACATGCAAGCAAATGAGTCCAGGTGTCATCATGTTTACCTTTAATAACTGGGCAATGAGTGAGTTTCTTCACCTGTCACTAGTCATATGCATCTAAGTTCATTACACTGAACCTTTGTGTGTGTAACTTTAATTTAAAAAATGAATTAAAAAATCATTGGCAAGATTGATGTGCAAATCTAGTAAAATAATATAATTTTAATATAAAATAGCATAAAAATTGTTTAATTTTTAAAATTAATTAATTTATTTTAATTGGAGGCTAAGTACTTTACAATATTGTAGTGGTTTTTGCTATACGTCGACATGAATCAGCCATGAGTGTACATATGTCCTCCCCATCCTGAACCACCCTCCAACCTCCCTCCCCACCCCATCCCTCTGGTTTGTCCCAGAGCACTGGCTTTGAATGTCCTGCATCATGCATTGAACTTGTACTGGTCATCTATTTTACATATGGTAATATACACGTTTCAACACTATTCTCTCAAATCATCCTACCTTCGCCTTTTCCCATATAGCCCAAAAGTCTGTTCTTTACATCTGTGTCTCTTTTGCTGTCTTGCATATAGGGTTGTCATTGCCATCTTTCCGAATTCCATATATATGCATTGATATACTGTATTGGTGTTTCTCTTTTTGACTTATTTCACTCTGTATAGTAGGCTCCAGTTTCCTCCATCCATTGGCAGATGAATGGATAAGAAGTTGTGGTACATATACACAATGGAATATTACTCAACTATAAAAAAGAATGCATTTGAGTCTGTTTTAATGAGATGGATGAAACTAAAAATTGTTTAATATTTCAAAGCATGATACAAGTTAGCATCATGCATATGATCAAGCTATTATTCTTATCACAAAATTATTTAACTGACTCCTTATATAGAGTGCTACAGGCATTATATGTTCTTGACATTATACAGAAATTAAAACTAATGTTCCTGTGATTCTTTCCTCACCATAGAAAGGTAGCCATCTAATTGTTATAGCAGAGACAGTAGTGTAAAAGTAGTGTTAAGTGATTTCTTGGAAATCACTAGTGCTGTTAGTCTTCCAAAATGTTTCCAAATATACTTTTACCACATTTGGATAATATATTCTAAGAGAGAGATAGAAGAGTAAAACCAATATTTGGCTAATAGATTACAAGTATAATTTCAATAGAGGATTAAAAGTTAGAAAACTTTGTATATCTATAACAATGGATAGATTGTTATGGCTTGACTTGAAAATTATTGCCTCAATTTACAATCCAGACAGTATGTCCACGGACAGAAGAAATCTATAGGGAATATTGGGGAAATCTGTAATAAATTATGCTTCTACTAGATATTTACTTAGAAATTTTACCTAAAATCTATTGGAGTTTTGCCAGTTAGCCATTAGGCTTTATCCCTCTTAGAAGCCATCCTAAAATATAATGCTCTGATCCCCTGCAAGATACAGAGTGAGATTCTGAATGTAGAATGTTAGAGTGAAATTTAAATGTCCTTGAAATCAGAATTTCAAGCACATTTTTCAGGCTTTAAGAACTTTGTAAATTTCTCTGAGAAGTTAGCAAATTGATGTCAAAAACAGTCCTCTTTAGTCCCTTTTAAACTACAACCCACTCCCAGCTTGCTATCCTATTCCTAGCAAAATTATCATTTTATATTGCTAAAACACATCTATGTTTTATATGGAACTCCTCATATGATCCCCATTACAGGATGAACTCAAGACAGTGAGAACTGTGTCCAATGCATGCCACCATCTGCTATCTATTTAATAAAAGAGGAATCTTTCTATCGATGTCTGGCAAGAATTTTATGTCTCCACCCTAGAACTGTTATGTTAGACTACCTCAGGATGGCCCAAGACTCTTCAGTTTCAACAAATTCCCCTTGCCTTTTCTACGTTCCCACAGAGATTTAACATTTCTTTCCTCTGAGTTTCCACTGCCTTTCATGTATGTAATATCAATCACATCCATTATTTTTTCACCTGACATTTTTTATGTATTGAAATTATTTATGACTTACCTAGCAAACTGTAAAATATGTGAGGGAAGAAGTACTTATACCAGTTTATGAATATTTGAAACAGAACAAACCCAGTTCATGAGACAAAGTAAGCTGAGAGACAGAATGGACTTAGCCATATCTTAATGTGTAAAAAATGACTGGAAAGAAAGAGATGCATTTGAGGACCATGGCATATAAAACAATATACTAGTTGTTAAAATAATAACATATAAATTATATTGTGAGTAAAACCCATTACACTGTTTCAGAAAATCTATGTTGAGAGAATAGTGAGAAATATGCTTAGAATGATGGATAGCATTAAATGAGATAAGGAAGAGCACTGATTGCAAACCTGAAGAGTTTTAACTTTAACCTATGCACTGAGAAACTATTGATTGGAAAATAATATATTGAAAACAGTGTTTTAGGAAACATCTAGTGTTCCAAAATACAGTGTGATAATGTGGTATAAATTGGACACTGAAGAGAAGTTAGAAACCACCATAATAGCCCAGAATAAGAAAATGGTAGAATACTATTATCATGAACTTGGGCATTGTTTATTCCATATATACAATTATATTTTAAATATATATATATATATTTTTTACTTGTACACAGTATAAATATATTTTAAAAAGTCTAATCAGTAACAAATAAAATATTTTAAAAGTTTTAGTGGAACATTACTCTTATCATCTTGTATTAAGATGATAGCATTCAGAAGATGACTAAAAAATTTTATTATGATGTCTTATCTAAACTCTTGTGGGCCAAAAATATATATACTCATAAGAGCATATTAAACAAAACACTATCAGCTTTAAAAGAATTAAAAGATGAAAAATTGCTATCAGTTTGTAAGCTTAAAGAAACTTTTCATGAAAGGAATCTTGAAGGATTGGAAATATTTTTAATTAATATTAGAATAATGTTTATCATTTGACTTATGCATAGTAATTATGAAAACATTGGAAAATTAAAAAAGGTGATTTCTATAAGAGTAATAAAGATAATAGTCATCCAAACTCTTGAGAAGTTGGCTAGGGAGATAAGGTTTTTATTGATGTATGTTCTCTTGATAAATTTGAACAGTATACCATTGTATTTTCAGCAAGAATGTGAGTACTATCAGGAAGGGGAGAGAACCATCTCTTTTGTCTATATCCCAAGAGTTATAAAATAGGTGGCTAAATGTATGAAAGAAATTAGAGTTAATGGAGAGACTAAAGATGTAAATTAAAAAGGTAAGCAAGTGAAATAACAAGGTCCTACAGGAAATGAGGGGCAGAAATTTGCAGAGACAAAAGAATAAATTTTAATAAGTAGAAGGAATTTTTCCTTCTTTTATAAATGGAGGCTTTTTAATAGTATTGGGTGTGCTTTACTGAAATGAGTAAATAAGTAATCAAATGAAAACAGAATAAGTGATAGAGAAGTAGAAAAAAAGAATTAAGAGGCAGAAGTACTTTTTTTCAAAAATAGTTTGGAAATGGAGATGATATCCTGATTTGAAATGCTGGATGTTGAACAGATTCAGGTGAACATGGGCTCTGATGTGTAACTGTAACTCATTAAATTGGGACAAATCTAGGGTTGAGTTTTAAAAGCTAAGAGGTCAAGAGATTAATGGTACAGCATCATTTATCAAATTATGAAAGTTAGAAATGTCTTTAGGCAACTATCCTTTTAACCTATTTAGGTGAATTGAATATTTTATCAGAGCTGAACATTACCTTAAATATCACTTAGTCTGCCATACACACAAATTGAATTGGCCTCCTGCTCATAAGATTTTCCCAGAGGCCAACCTGTGCGAATTTCCTGTTGAAGTGGGCATAACTGGTTGATCCAGGGCCAGAGATCATGACTCAAGAAGGGCAGCACAACCTCTTGAGAACTTGTCTTTAATGATGGAACACAAAAGTTGAGTAACTTATAGACCTGAAAATGTTAATGACAGTACTTGAGGAGAAGGGCTATGAACACTGACCTATAAGCCAGTGGATGTTTGTTATTTTCAGCCAGCAGTATGGTAGCTAGTAATTGTATATGTTTGAAGCTAACTAAGAATAAAATATGAAGAGACTTGCCCAATGTCACACATTACCTGGATGGCAAAGCTACAAATTTAGGTTACAATAGCCATTAGAAATTATTATAGATAGAATATTAGAATATTATTCTAATATATTCTAATGTAATATTATTCTAATATAATAATATTAGAATATTATTATAGATATATATATAGAAATTATTATAAATAATTTTATATAAGCAAATGTTATATAAGCTGCTTTTAAAAAGGCAGAGGAACCAGAGATCAAATTGCCAACATCTGCTGGATCATCGAAAAAGCAAGAGAGTTCCAGAAAAAACATCTATTTCTGCTTTATTGACTATGCCAAAGCCTTTGACTGTGTGGATCACAATAAACTGTGGAAAATTCTGAAAGAGGTGGGAGTATCAGACCACCTGACCTGCCTCTTGAGAAATTTGTATGTAGGTCAGGAAGCAACAGTTAGAACTGGACATGGAACAACAGACTAGTTCCAAATAGGAAAAGGAGTACGTCAAGGCTGTATATTATCACCCTGCTTATTTAACTTCTATGCAGAGTACATCATGAGAAATGCTGGACTGGAATAAACACAAGCTGGAATCAAGATTGCCGGGAGAAATATCAATAACCTCAGATATGCAGATGACACTACCCTTATGGCAGAAAGTGAAGAGGAACTAAAAAGCCTCTTGATGAAAGTGAAAATGGAGTGTGAAAAACTTGGCTTAAAGCTCAACATTCAGAAAACAAAGATCATGGCATCCGGTCCCATCACTTCATGGCAAATAGATGGGGAAACAGTGGAAACAGTGTCAGACTTTATTTTTTTGGGCTCCAAAATCACTGCAGATGGTGACTGCAGCCATGAAATTAAAAGATGTTTACTCCATGGAAGGGAAGTTATGACCAACCTAGATAGCATATTCAAAAGCAGAGACATTACTTTGCCAACAAAGGTTCGTCTAGTCAAGGCTATGGTTTTTCCAGTGGTCATGTATGGATGTGAGAGTTGGACTGTGAAGAAGGCTGAGCACTGAAGAATTGATGCTTTTGAACTGTGGTGTTGGAGAAGACTCTTGAGAGTCCCTTGGACTGCAAGGAGATCCAACCAGTCCATTCTGAAGGAGATCAGCCCTGGGATTTCTTTGGAGGGAATGATGCTGAAGCTGACACTCCAGTACTTTGGCCACCTCATGCAAAGAGTTGACTCATTGGAAAAGACTCTGATGCTGGGAAGGAATGGGGGCAGGAGGAGAAGGGGACGACAGAGGATGAGATGGCTGGATGGCATCACTGACTCAATGGACGTGAGTCTGAGTGAACTCCAGGAGTTGGTGACGGACAGGGAGGCCTGGCGTGCTGCGATTCATGGGGTCGCGAAGAGTCGGACATGACTGAGCAACTGAACTGAAACTGAACTGAAAGTGAATGTTGGAAAGGACTAACAATAATTAGCAACTAGACTAGAGCTGATTTTTAGATTATTGCAATTTTATGAAACCTTAAATAGTTCATCCAGGTTTGGTCTCTCCTTTGGGATCCATAACCCACCTGGAATACTTAATATTCATTGAACCAGAACACCCATAAAGATTGTACTCAACAGAGTCAGACACGACTGAAGCGACTTAGCAGCAACAGCAGCAATATTGTTAATAAAATTTAAAATATTATCATTTCTTCCAGCAAAGGGATTAGTATGCCAATAATCAGAAGGAAACAGAATATATGTGAAAATTTATATAGAGAAAACTAGCATTTATTAAGGGTTTATGAATACCAGATTGCCTACTATGCTTTAACAATATCTGACTGAGCCTCTGTGTTTTTTCCCACACGTCACTTGGACAGATTCTGGAAATTTATTTATCATTATTTAAAAAATCATTTATTAGTTTTAGCATGACAAATATCACTCTGACAACAATATTTATTTTTAAGTTGAGCTATATGTTACTTTTAAAGTAATGGATTGTTTAAAAATATCTATATTTGAGACAGTTATGTGTATATATGTATATTTATCAGTCTTTTTGTTTAATAATAATGCATAACATGAGCTTTAATTATGATGAGAAAAGTAGAAATAAATCTATTTTTGAAGTTTTAGGCGTGGAGGCTGTATTATACTGTCTGGTGGACTGTTGATACGCAGCTTGCTGGTTGACACAAAGACAGTTACAGATCTTTTGGAGCAGAAGTTTCTTCAAATGAACTCACTGAGCTAAATTTTCAGCTGTTGGGTGTTAGTCTGTATCATACAGAATACAGGGAATCAGTGAAAGATTGATAGCTGTAAGGATTATCTAGGAGTCAGAATTCTGAACACATAAAATAGGTACTAAATGAAAATTTGAGACATAGCAGGGTGTTAACTAATAGGGTGAAGACAAAATAAAATAAAAATCCAAAACCTGGACAGCCAGATAAAGAAAGTTCAGTTAGTTAAGAAATACAATGTAAGATTTGCTCTTTGAGGAAATGGGCAACCGCATCTGGATCTGAAGTACAGACTAGTGACTGAAAAGCACTCAAGTGAAACAACCAGAGTTTGAATTCAGTTTCCTGGGTAACCTAATTAATTACAAGTCATGTCTCAAGGGGTTCTTGTGAGAATTAAAGAAAGTAACATGTACAAATTTTTTGGCATATTAATTATTTAAAATTATTAACTATTGTTATTCTAAATGTTGTCATTGTTATTATTATTAGCTACTTCATCTGTTTTCAATAAGGCATCTCTTAGTGAAGTGTGTATAAAAGAAAGATATGACTTTCCATTATAATCCTCAATTAATTAATTTATGATGATATTTCTACCTATTTATTTTCATATACACAGTATTTCTCATGGGAAAATGGAAACAGAAGTGGACTAGAAAACTGAACAAAAGCTTTTCAAATTAACAAGATAGTGAATTGCTTTTCAAAAATCTCAGCTAGATTCTTCCTGTCAGTAACACTTAAACCACAATTTTTAATTGAATGATGACATATGGCTGATGGTAGCTCAATGACAAAAACTTTGAAATATATACCCTCTTAAGACAGTTTTTTTCCTAACAACCTCATTTATTATAATTTATCTAAAAGAAAAAGAAAGAAAGTGAAGTCGCTCAGTCGTGTCCAACTCTTTGCAACCCAGTGGACTGTAGCCTACCGAGCTCCTCCAGCCATGGGATTCTCCAGGCAAGAATACTGGAGTGAATTGCCATTTCCTTCTCCAGGGGATCCTCCTGACCCAGGGATCAAACCCAGGTCTCCTGCATTGCAGGCAGACACTTTACCCTCTGAGCCACCAGGGTCTAAAACCTCTGCAAAGTGAATTACTAAGTTTTCTATAAAGAATATTTTGTCACACTATAGTCTGAAATACTTTTTTTTAAAATTTATCCATTATATCATTTTTGGCTGTGCTGGGTCTTCATTGCTGCCCATCTAGTTGGCAGCAAGTAGAGGCACCCTCTAGTTGTGGTGCATGGGCTTCCCATTAGCAGTGATTTCTCTTGTTGCAGAGGACAGGCTCTAGGTGTGCAGGTTCAGTAATAGGTATGGTGCATGGCTTAGTTGCCCTGGAGCATGTGGAATCTTCCCAGATCAAGGACTGAACCTATGTCTCCTGCGTTGGCAGCAGATTCTTGACCACTGGACCTCCAAGGAACCAGGGAATCCCATAGTCTGAAATATTCTGCAGTTTGGCCAAGTCATACCTTCTCCTTTATGGCACAGTATGTTTTTGCCCATTGTCTTTTAGTCACCAATGTTAGAGTGACCTACCAACCTTTATAGTTTTCCTGGACCTGGGGTTTTCAGTGCTAAAACTATCAAAGCTATAGGTAAACTGGGATATCTGGTCACCCTAATTCACTTAAATTGGAAATTTACCATTCATAGCCCTGGTTCTGGATGACCTGTCTGAAGTCATTCCACAAATTATAAATTGTTGTTCAGTTGCTAAGTCATGTCTGACTCTTTGTAGCCCTATGGAATGTAGCACCCCAGGCTTCTCTGTCCTTCACTATCTCCCAGAGTTTGCTCAAATTCATGTCTGTTTAGTCAGTGATGCCATCCAATCAACTCATCCTCTCTCACCCCCTTCTCCTCCTGTCTTCAATCTTTCCCAGAAAATTATACATGATCATACTTAACTTTCTATTCCTGATCAGTGACTCCTTCCCCAATTTACATATTTTTCCACATGGTTTATAGTTGATGTTGATTTCCTTTTCTAAACCACCATCTTGATAGCCCACCTTACTCTTTGCCAGGGAGACATCACTGACTCAGGGAAACATCATTTCTTGATCATAGTGAGTATGAGGCCCTTCATCTGGGAACCACTATAGTAAATATTAATCCTACCTTGAGTGAGAACAGAGTCACTTCAGTCTGTTTCCATTCAACTATCTGTGCGTCAGCTCCTGCTTCCACGAATAAAAGCATTCAACCAAGGCCTGAAATTTGGTCCTACTCCATATTTCCAACTACTTCCACCACCTCAGCAGCACTTAGGTTTGCTTGACAATTCCATGACTGTTTTCACCTGGGTCTCATTTCCTCACCACTTTGTTTGTAGTGAGTTTTAAAATACTTAAGCAAAGTTACACTTGTTCTTTCCATTCCAGTACAGCCCACAAAAGAATGGTTCTCTGGACTCTCCTGAGTCCAGGGAGTCTTCATGTCAGCACCTGTTTGGGGACTCTGACAATGCATCCATTTTCCTTTAAATAGCTCTAATTGCTGTTGCTGATGCTTTTAAATGCCACATGATTTGTTGGCTAAAATGTTTCTTCTTCTTAGCAAAACACCCATTGCGAAAAAATCTTTCATTGTAGGTTATTATACACATTTCAGCACTAAACTGAATTTCAACATAAAAATGACACCTTTTCAGAATATTTCTGAATTTGAAAAGCTATTTTTAATAGCAAAGTCAATGTATAAATCAGGCTATAATAAGAATTGTAAACACAATTCAATATCAACGTTTATGGAATATTATGTGGCAGAGAGTTTTACATATATACACACATAAATGTATATATATATATATATATATATAAATACATGCATTATCTCTTGCAGATTTTAGTATCATCTTACAAAAAAAGTACTAGCAATATCTCCATTTTCTAGCTGACGTAAATAAAACATGAAGATTGAGATGTAAGAATATAGAGTTTGACCTCTTAGAATAAGATTTCTCTTTTCCTCCCTTTCAGAAATTACTTTAGTCAAAATCTCTACCAGGTTTCTTTAATCAAAGTCTATATTTGTGTAAATTTTACAGAAGGCAGAGAAATACAATATTAAAAATATTTAACAGCAAATACTTTACAGTGAACTGATAATAAATTCTGTTTTTTTCACTAACCAGCTCTGAAACACTGAAGAAATTATTTAACATTTGAAGGGATCAAAGTGGCCTCATCGATAAAATACAGCTGATTTGAGGAATTTATGTGAGGATTAAGTAAGTAATTACATTTATATGTATATTTTATAAACACATATGTATAAATATTTATATATTGTGTGTATCTCAATACTATTCTAAACTTCAGTCTAGCTTGTAAGAACTAGAAGGATTTTAATAATAAGCTAAATACTTTTAGGCCAATTGATTGCCTAAATTGTTTTGAATTATAAGAAAATTTTAATGGTATTACTCTAAAGGAAGACTCAGACTAGTAGACTAAATTATTTTAAATTATAGAAAACATTTATTGAAGATCTCATTTTAATTTTTAATTTGAGATTTTTATTAACTCTATTATGTGAAAGAAACAGTATGAGACATGATAATATATAAATGATTCAGAAATAGTCTCTAAAATTCTATAAACTTATATAGTAGAACATTTCCTATGGTTTTATTTTTATCAGATACAGACTTAAAATTACTACATAAGAAGCACAGAAATTAAGTATTTTTTCACAGATTCACACAATGAGTAAAAGGTAAAAAGTTGACTTCATATTCAGGCAATTCAATTCCAGAGTCCACTGCTTTCCAGCCCATGTGCAAGTAGCTCATGGTCTAATTTTGATTTGTATGTGATAAACATAACATTTTATTATGTCCATTTTTAAATTGAGAGTATTGAATCTCAATGATATTGACTCCCCCAAGGTCATGGGATTTCTCCTCTTTTTTCTTACTTGAACAAATAAATGATAGCCTAAAATAAAAGGACTTTTTTTGTTAAAGAAATTCAGGAACCACTTTTGAGTCTTAATTAGCTGGCTCTGATTTAATCCTGTAAGGGTGGCTCAGTGTGGTAGATCTAAAGGGTATCCCTATAATTCTGGAGGATGAGTCAAGAGCTGGACTGGGAACATGTTTTGAATCTTGACCTTGGTATTTGCTGGCAAACTGGAAGAGGTTAGTTCCTCTGAATTAAATGTTTAGTACTCTGCCAATCCAAATAGAAGCTTATCCTTGGGAAACACCAAAATATAACATTAAACTGACTTCATATCTCTACCCATATGGGCTTCCCTATTGGTAAAGAACCCGCCTGCCAATGCAGGAGAGAAAAGAGACCCAGGTTCAATCCCCAGGTTGGGAAGGTCCCTTGGAGAAGGAAATGGTAACCCACTCCAGGATTCTGGCCTGGAGAATCCCAGGACAGAACAGCCTGATGAGCTATAGTCCATGGGACTGTAAAAGAGTCAGTCACGACTGAGGAACTAAACAACAAACAACAACATTTATTTTAAAATTTCTCTGATAGTCTTTTATAAAACAACTGATAATCAAGCTTTAACCATGAGGCTAGAGAGCATCATCTGTGTTATCAAAGAACTTATTGGAACTTCAAAATAAAAATAGCTAATATTATTATAAAACTTAAAAATTCTAACTTCGTTTCTTCTTTGTGTATTTCTCTTATTCTAAAAGTTAGTCATCCTTTAATATACAGAATCATTTAAGCTTGAAAGAACTAATTTAATCATGGTCTACATTCTATAGGACATGTGTAGACCCACCCTTAATCCTGAAATCCAAATGTTAATGTGACTTCAATCACAGGCATGTGAAGAAACTTGTCATGTTGCAAATCGGAAAAGAAGGAATAATATTTATGACTAGGTATGTAAAGAAGCCGCTTTCCAAACAACGCTCTTTAGTCTTGAAAAATTAAATCTCAAAATGCTTCATTTGTAAAATAATTTTTTCAATGTGCTGTATTTTTCTATTAATAATAATGAGAAATAAAAAAGATTGTTTAGAGTATAATTTCAATATTAAAAGACTGAGACAGAGAAGACTTTTATTTATTTAAGTAGGTTGATATGAACTCATTTAGTTATACTGCAAAGAAGAAAGTTATTTTAGCAAAGGTCATTGTAAAGTTTAAAATCCTTGAAAAGAAAAAAAAATGTATTGGAATTTATTAAACTATTGAGAATGTTATTTATATTCTGACCTAAAGCCAACCAAAAAGATGTGGTTGTGGTAATACAAAAGTATGTTCTCAAACCAGACAGCAGTCTAGGGAATGATAATATTTGCTTGGCTAAGAGACCTAACTTAAGAGAAATTAAGTTGGTGCTTGACAGTTATTTCTGTTAGTTAATTAACAACTCATATAACTGCCTCCAATGCAGGAAACACATATTCAGTCCTGGGTTGGGAAGATTCCTTGGATAAGAAAATGGCAATGAACTCCAGTGGCAATGCACTCCAGTATTCTTGCCTGGGAAATCCCATGGACAGAGGAGCCTGGTGGGTTACAGATCATGGGGCCACAAGAGTCAGACACAACTCGGTGACTGAAAACAAATAACATACAATAAAGAACTCTAGACTTTGCAATATGTATGCTTAGACTTGAATTCTAAACTTAAGACCCATCACAAAATTATAATAACACTATTTTGCAAAATATTTGATTTCCTTGTTTCTATCCTATTCATTTCAACCAAATTCTTCTGAAATATTCTGATGTAACAGAAAATGATATGAGGAATATTAAATTTTTAAGATAGATGAGGAAATTTATTAAAGAACATCTACTTTGTACATCAATACACAGTGTTCAACTATTTTGTTATATTAAGAGCTGACTTTCCTATAGTCAGGAATAACTCAATTTCAACTGTTTTTTCCATTCAAGTGCTCAACTGTTCTTTTCTTGAAAAGGGATTGAAGTAACATTGTCTGCTAGTTTTTCCCCACGGTAAAGTCACAGAAAGACTGGCATTATTTGAGAGAGAATTGTATATTCATTTTCATATTCCTTTCTTGCCTTACCATTGTTCATCATTGTCTTGCCAATCACTAAAATGTCAAAAATTGCATTACTGGCAAGAGCCAGCAGGGGGCACTAACGATCATCTGGAACAGGGATCAGAAAACCAATAGGTGCAGCAGTAGGTCTTAGATCCCTCCC
Source organism: Bos indicus (assembly GCF_029378745.1). Taxonomy (NCBI): domain Eukaryota; kingdom Metazoa; phylum Chordata; class Mammalia; order Artiodactyla; family Bovidae; genus Bos; species Bos indicus. Next base: position 41,043,537 of record NC_091762.1, on the reverse strand, counting down.
TAGCTATCCATTCACAGCCTATGTGCTTGGTAATTATAAACAAGCATTACAGTTCTTAGGAAAAAGAAGAATCCAAAAAAAAAAGTTCCCTAAATGTCAAGCTTCCTAAACTAAGGTGGGAGACACAACTATGTCTAGGAGCATATAAAAATGGTATAAAAAGAAGACTACAAACAGGAACTCTGTAACAGATGAAGATACGAAGGGACTATGCAGTAGTAAAAATATTCATTATACCATGTCTTACAAGCTTTTTTACAATCAATATATAGAGTTGTTCAATTTGCTTTTTTATAACCAGTTTATAAATAATTGTTTTTTCTTAAGTCAGATGTTATTAAGAAATAATTTGCATAACTTAAAATGCATGATATTTAGAGGTACAAATAAATAAGCTTTGAAAAATGTATTCAGTTAGGAAGACTTCCCTGGTGGCTCAGATGGTAAAGAATCTGCCTGCAATGCGGGAGACCCAGGTTCCATCCCTGGGTAAGGAATATCCCCTAGAGAAGGGAATGGCAATCTATTCCGGTGTTGTTGCCTGAAGAATCCCATGGACAGAGGAGCCTGGTGGCCTACAGTCCATGGAGTTGCAAAGAGTTGGACATGACTGAGTGACTCACACACACACACACACACACACACACACACACACACACACACAGGAACCTATAACACAATCAAGATAAAAACAGTTTCACCAATTTAAAGATTCTTCCTGCTATTTATCCTGAATACCTTTTCCCTACTCTTAACCCTTGTCAACCACAGGTCTGGTTTCTGTTCCTTTAGTTTTATCTGTTCCAGGACCTTATATAAATGAAAGTATAAGCAGTATGTACTTTTTCTGTGGCTTCAATCACATAACATAGTGCTATTGATATTAATTTATAGTATGGCATGAATCAATACTTTAGTTGCTAAATAGTATTCCATTGTTTTGCTGGGAAAAGATTGAAGGCAAAAGGAGAAGGGTGCAGCAGAGGATGAGATGGTTAGATAGCATCACCAGCTCAATAAACATGAATTTGAGCAAACTCTGGAAGACAGTGGAGGACAGAGGAGCCTGGCGTTTTGTAGTCCATGGGGTCATAAAGAGTCAGACACAACTTAGCGACTGAACACAACACATTCTGCTGTATACATATTCCAGTTTATCTGTTCACTGCTTGACAGACATCTGAGTTGTTCCCAGTTTTGAGTTATTAAAAACAAAACTTGTATAAATATTCATGAACAGGTATTGATGTAGATACATTTTCATTTCAATAGATTAAATACCTGGAGTAAGAGAGTTAGATGAATGTGCAAGGGTTAAAGTGAACTTTTAACTGCAAAATTGTTTTGCAAAGAAGCTCTACCACTTTGATGTTCCAACCAGTTCCAGTTGCATGTTTACTTGGCTGTTGTTTAATTTAAGCCATTCTATTAGGTCATGATAGTATCCCATTCTGGTTTTGATGTTTGATATTAAGATATTTATTTTTGATATTATATATATTGATTTATGTTTGATATTAAGATATTTGATATCTTAATAGCAATACTAAATATTTTTTATTTATTTAATATGATCCATTGGATCATATAAAAAGCAAGAAAATTCCAGAAAAAAACATCTACTTCTGCTATATTGATTACACCAAAGTCTTTGACTGTGTAGATCACAACAAACTGCGGACAATTCTTCAAGAGGTGGGAATACCTTACCTGCTTTCTAAGAAATCTGTATTCAGGTCAAGAAGCAACAGTTAGAACTCGACATGGAACAACAGACTGGTTCCAAATAGGAAAAGGAGTATGTCAAAACTGTATATTGTCATCCTGAGTATATCATGAGAAATGCTGGGCTGGATGAATCACAAGCTAGAATCAAGATTGCTGGAAGAAATATCAATTAACTCAGATATGACACCACTTTTTTGGAAGAAAGTGAAGAACTAAAGAACTTCTTGATGAAAGTGAAAGAGGAGAGTTAAAAAGCTGGTTTAAAACTCAACATTCAAAAAACTAAGATCATGGCATCCAGTTCCTCACTTCATGGCAAATAGATGGGGAAACAATGGAAACAGTGAGATATGTTATTTTGGTGGGCTCCAAAATCACTGCAGATGGTGACTGCAGCCATGAAATTAAAAGAAGCTTACTCCTTGAAGGATAGTTATGACTAACCTAGAAAGCATATTAAAAAGCAGAGACATTACTTTGCCAACAAAGGTCTGTCTAGTCAAGGCTAGGTTTTTCCAGTAGTCATGTATAGGTGTGAGAGTTGGACTATAAAGAAAGCTTATTGCCAAAGAATTGTAGCTTTTGAACTGTGGTGTTAGAGAAGACTCTTGAGAGTCCCTTGGACTGCAAGGTGATTAAACCAGTAAATCATAAAGGAAATCAGTCCTGAATATTCGTTGGAAGGACTGATGTTGAAGCTGAAACTCCAGTACTTTGGCCACCTGATAAGAAGGGCTGACTCATTAGAAAAGACCTTGATGCTGGGAAAGGTTGAAGGCAGGAGGAGAAGGGGACGACAGAGGATGAGATAGTTGGATGGCGTCACCTTCGTGATGAACATGAGTTTGAGCACGCTCTGGGAGTTGGTGATGGAAAGGGAAGGCTGGAGAGCTACAGTCCATGGGGTCACAAAGAGTCGAGCACAACTGAGAAACTGAACTGACTGAACTGAAATATTTTTAATGTGTATATTTATTTGCCTTTGTATTTGTTGTTGAATGAGGAGTGAAATATTTTTCCACTTTATTATTGGCTTCTTTTTCTTTTTATTATTGAGTTTCAAGATTCTTTATATAAGCTGGCTGGAAGAACTTTATTACATATATGTTTTGCAAATATTTGAGATAATAATATCAATTTCAGTTTAAGTCTATGAATATAGTGAATTACATTAACTGGCTTTTGAACACTGAACCAACTTTAAATTCCTCAGATACAGTTCACATAGTTATTAAGTACTGTCCTTTTTATATATGTCTGTAATTAACTTGCTGTGTGGGTGTTAGTCACTCAGTCGTGTCTGTCTCTTTGCTACCCCTTCTCCAGGGGATCTTTCTGACCCAGGGCTTGAACGCGGGTCTCCTGCATTGCACGCAGATTCTTTACCATCTGAGTCACCAGGAAAGCCCAATACTTTGTTAAAGAGTTTTGGCCTGTATTAATGAGGGCTATTGGTCTTCAGATTTCCATTACTTTTTTGAGGTATAGAAGTGGTATTTTTACCATTAAAAAATTGGAGTATAATTAATTTAAAATGTGTTAGTTTGGGGTGTACAGCAGTGTAATTCAGTTAGTTATTTTTCAAGTTATTTTCTATTGTAGATTATTCAAGATACTAAATGTAGTTCCCAGTGCTATATAGTAGATCCTTGTTATTTATCTTTTTCATATATAGTACTGTGTATATGTTAATCTCAAACTCCTAATTTATCTCTCCCCTACTACCCTCTATTATCCCGTATGGTAAGCATAAATTTGTTTTCTGTCTGTGAGTGTATTTCTGTTTTGTAAATAAGTTCATTTGTATCATTTTTTAGATTCTGCATGTAAGTGATATCATGCTATTTGTTTTTCTCTGACTTACTTATTATGATAACTTCTAGGTTCATCCATGTTGCTGCAAATGGCATTATTTCATTTTTTCTTATGACTGAGTAGTAAGATTAAGTGTGCATGGTCAGTCATATCTGACTCTTTGCAACCCCATGGAGACACACACACACACACACACACACACACACACACACACACACATATATATATATATATATATATATATGTTGTGCTTAGTCATTCAGTCATGTTTGACTCTTTGTGACTCCGTGGACTGTAACCCACCAGGCTGCTCTGTCCATGGGATTCTCCAGGCAAGAATACTGGAGTGGGTTACCATACCCTTCTCCAGGGGATCTTCCTAACCCAGGTCCCCTGCACTGCAGGCAGATTCTTTACCATTTGTGTCACCAGCGAAGCCTAAGAATACTGGACTGGATAGTGTATCCCTTCTCCAGGGAATCTTCCTGTCCCAGGAATCAAACTAAGGTCTCCTGCATTGCAGGCAGATTCTTTACCAGCTGAGTTACCAGGTATAGTTCTTTATCACTTCATCTGTCAACAGACATTTAAGATGTTTTCCACATCTTGGCTACTGTAAATAGTGCTTCTGTGAACATGGGGGTGCATGTATCTTTGCAAATTAGTCCATATATATGCCCAAGAATTGTAAGATCATATGATAGCTCTATTTTCACTTTTTTAAGGAACCTCCATGCTTCATTGACACCACCAGTTTACATTCCTACAAACAATGTGAAGAGTTCATATTTGTTTTAATATTAAGATTTTAATATTAAAGTACTGCTGGCCTCATAAGCAATAGATGGGAAGTGTTTCCTCCTATGTTATTTATTTGTTTGCTTTTGCTACAGTTTACTTCTTGTAACTCTTTTCTATAGATTGGGAAATACTGAGCTGCATACCCAATAAATTCACTAAGTGTTTTTATCTGTCTTATCTATGAAAAACTGTCAAGTTGAAGAATTTTCCAGCTTCCAGTGAGCCCATTCTTCTCTAAGTTGATTGTTAGTCTTCTATCTTATACTGCCTCCATAAAGTGCTCTATGACCAACTGCACTTTTTTTGGCCAACATCTATCAAAAATATTGGTTCTAATTTTTGATATCTATTTCCAAGATGTGTCTTGATAATCATTAAGTTGAATGAGTTTATTAGATATTTGCAAATATCACTTGGTATTTTTGTATGACTTTTTTGCATCCTTCAGATTATTAACAATATTGACAAATACTATACCTATTACAAAAATTTGTTTCAAAGACTTTCTCTTATTAAGTCGAATGTTTTGCCAGTTTGACTTAGAATTGCCCTGATATCTTAGACTAGCCAAACTTGATTCATTGCAACTAGATTCAAGGACTGTCAACTGTATAGTGAAAAGCTCCTCCCACATTTTAATTCCCTAAGCACTGATGTGTTTGGTATAAACTTTTTCAAATATTTGTCAGGCGATTTTTATTCTAAGTTACCTACCATCTTAATGTATTAAAAAAATTATGCTAAGAAAATAGGATTTCCACAGAAGAGAGCTAAAAGAAAACAAAATACAGAAAACATTTTAAGATATGTTGCTGCTGCTGAGTCACTTCAGTCGTCTCTAACTCTGTGCGACGCCATAGACGGCAGCTCACCAGGCTTCCTCGTCCCTGGGATTCTCCAGGCAAGAACACTGGCGTCTGCTGCTGCTGCTAAATCACTTCAGTCGTGTCCGACTCTGTGCGACCCCCATAGACGGCAGCCCACCAAGCTCCCCCATCCCTGGGACTCTCCAGGCAAGAATACTAGGTGGGTTGCCATTTCCTTCTCCAATGCATGAAAGTGAAAAGTGAAAGTGAAGTCGCTCAGTTGTGTCCGACTCTTAGCGACCTCACGGACTGCAGCCTACCAGGCTCCTCCGCCATGAGATTTTTCCAGGCAAGAGTACTGGAGTGTGGTACCATTGCCTTCTCCAAAGATATGTTGACAGTGACATAAATCTTCACTTTTAGCAAGTGGAAATCTAGTTCTACTCTCAAGTTAACATTTTAAGCCAATAACAATGATTAATGACATTTAAGAGAGTAACTAAGCATATATCATTATGACTGAAAGCAAGAATAAACTTGACAAAGTAGAAAACCTATTACTGCATATTTAATAATTCAGATATTTATTTCCATACACTTCACCTCTTTCCATTATTCTGATACCCCAAAGAATTGTGTATCATGCCTCATATTTCATCAGAATAGCAGGCATGCTTAGCAAAATCTTGGAGAAATAGCAAAGCTCATTCTTATTCAACAAAGAAAATTTACTTTAGACTTGTTTACTTGAGATTTATTGTTCATAAGTCAACTATACTTATAGTATGGAAAAGCTGTTCATTAAAACTGACAAATTAGCAGCATGTGTTTCTCATAATCATAATGTACCTAAAAGTAATAGTCATCTTCCTATATTCTATCATGTGGCCAAGATGCATTTAAATCTTGGTACTCACAAATCTTCATAAGCAGCCTAGTATACTTATAAAATAAATTATTTTAAGTCATGAACAATAATATGCATTTATATGTATTTACTAGCAGACTGAGCCAAATCTACAAACGAATAAAACACATATTTACCTTTGTAGATCATGATATAATGCAATGTTTGAAATGAAAACTTCACTAGAATTGCAGAGTCTCTATTTGCATTAATTTTATAAATGATAGACACAGTTCTCCATTTGACAGGTCTAAAACTATCATCCAGCAGAATAAATGAGCTTTACTCCCCATTAATATTACATGGTTTGAGAAGGCATTCCTCTCTATGAATATTTAAAGACTACAGCACATATTTTAACAATATAACATACTCAATACATTATATTTCTTGAAACAAGTATATTCATTTTCCATACAATGTATAAAATATATAGATCATTGTATTACATAGATTTTACAGAGCTCACCACTGAAATTTGTTCATCTACAATAATATCAATAGTGAAAAGGGACACAGGGCAAATTTGATTCTTGGTTTCTAAACTCCAAGTCTAACATTTCCACCTTTGTAGCTCGATGTTGAGAGGAAAATGGGGGCTTCCCTTGTGGCTCAGATGGTAAAGTGTCTGTCTGCAATGCAGGAGACCCGGGTTCAATCCCTGGGTTGGGAAGGTCCGCTGGAGAAGGAAATGGCAGCCCACTCCAGTATTCTTGCCTGGAAAATCCCATGGACGGCGGAGCCTGGTAGGCTACCGTCCGTGGTGTCGCAAAGAGTCGGACACAACTGAGCGACTTCACTTTCACTTTGAGAGGAAAATACAAGGCATGAAATCATTTACAGGAAGCATTTGCCCAAACAGAAACAGAGTATAAAGTTGCAGTATAAACCCACTTTAAGAACTCTTGTTTGTATCAATGTAGCCAAATAAGTTACTTAAGAGTTAACTGTGGTAGAAATAAAATTTAGATACATTTAAATTCTTCCTCTTAAATGACTTATATCCACAAAATACTCCTAACATATCTCTAAAGCTCTTCAGCAAATGGTTAAAAAAAATTCAAAATTATATGACAATTAAAAAAATCACACCTCAAGCAAAGGATTCTAGTAGGTCATTTACTCTATGAGTTCATTTCAAATAATAGACTTTAAATTCTGGGTGAAAATGTCTGTGTCGTGTGTGTTAGTTGCTTAGTCGTGTCCAACTCTTTGCAACTCCAAGGACTATAACCCACCAGGCTCCTCTGTCCATGGAATTCTCCAGGCAAGAATACTGGAGTGGTTGCCATTTTCTGCTTCAGGGATCTTCCTTATCCAGGGAGCGAACCCAGCTCTCCTGTACTATAGGCAGATTCTTTATTGCCTGAGCCACCAGGGAAGCCCTTGGTGAAATATATATTTGGTGAAAATGTATTTGGGTCATATAAGTTTTTTCCAAGTATTATGTAGGACAGATAAAAAAATTCTTCCCAAGCTTCAGGAAGGCTTGTTTTAAAAATAATGCATTCTCTCTGAATTCTGAATTGAATTCAGAGATGAAACTATGGAGATGTAAATATATAAACCTATGGGATTATGTATTACTGTGAAATTATATAATGAATGGCCTGGCATGGACTGAAGTATACCGGATCAAGTTTTCTGTTTGTGCAGCAACGTAGATTCTGTGATGGCATTATCCTCTTTTCTTTACCCTCTGCCACTGTGTCATATGTTCCCTTCTCTGCCTTTACCACAGTATTGCAGGTCTCCTCCCTAAAGGCCATATCACTCTCAATAATTTGTATCTTGGCATCTTTATCCAGTCACATATTTTTACTTACTATTTACATATTGGTTATTCCAAAACTATGTGAGGTTTCAGCCCTGGCTTTTCCCCCTCTATCTGAAAGCTTGCCTAGGAAGTCTTGTTTAAGTCAAAAATCATAAAGCAAAGAAGTAATTATGCCAGGACATATCATGTTAAAGGATGCACAAAATAAATAGAAATAAAGCCCAGATGGTCAGAGAAACTGTTCAAAACTATGGTGGCTTGATGCACTACTTACAACCCCTTACTTCAAAATCAAATGCTGGATTCTCTTTTTAGTTTTGCCTTTTTTCATAAAAGAAAAATGCTCTTTAGATTTATTATGGTTAGTGATAACAGGAACTAATGTAGATATTTCATAAAAGTGAAATGAATCAAAGATAACTTTTAAAAGTAAAGGGTACATATACCCTGTCCTAGAAGGCATTTCTAAACTTCAGACTCACAGTGTCTCTGAAACACGTTTAGCCTGTGTTCGTTACTCAATCATGTCTGACTCTTTGCAACCCCATGAACTGTAGTAGCCCACCAGGATTCTCTGTCCGTGGGATTCTCCAGACAAGAGTACTGGAGTGCTTAGTCATTTCTTTCTCCAGGGGATCTTCCTGACCCAGGGATCAAACCTGGGTCTCCTACATTGCAGGCAGATTTTTTACCAACTGAGTCACTAAGGAACCCCTATTTACCCTGATGCCTTGGAAATATGACTTTGTGTCTGAAATTATTTTATTCCCTTTCTATCCAAACTTGCTCTTCCTTTTGTCTTCCAAGCCTACAATCTGGCTTCCAAATCAATACTCCCTTAAAACTTCACAAGAAACACATGCTCTGCTAATTTTACTACCCTAATACTTCAAATCAATTTTACTTTTCTCTAACTTATTTTCCAAATTTCAGGTATTTCTCTGGTTTTTGATCATTCACTCACATTTTTAACCTGCTGTGTAAATTTTAATTGGTTTTGAAAATTTTGGATCAATGAAGGCAAGAAGGGATGATATTCTCTTCTGAAAGGTTTAATTTTAATACTATTACTCAAATGGGATGCTGGTGGATCACTTTTACCCAACGAGGCTTGGTTTTAAGCTATACTAAGACTGGTCCATTTCAAAGAACCATTACATAGTTCTTTTTCTGAAGGTCAACTCACCACTCTTTAGGTGAGTGCATAGCCATTATGTGATTTTAACTTTAAGCCCCTTTAATTTACTAAAGTTCATCAAACTTGGCTGGGTCTGAACTCTGACCCCTGTCTCCTGAATCCAATATGGTTCTGAAAATGGATACTCAGCTCTTCTAGCCCCCAGCTCTGTGGTCTATTGGATTTATTGGAATCTTGTCCTAACACTTAAGTTAGGAGCCAACAAATAACATGAAAGGCAATTGGACACACATGTTTAGGCCCAATTTCTCTGCAATTTCCTCCCCTCTGGAGTAAATGAACGCACTCACTCTCAAGAGAAAAGGTGATGTAACAGAGACCAGCTCCTCCCCCATTCCCTTCAAACTTACCTATTGAATATATTATCTAACCTATCCTAAAGTAGAGAGAGTTAAAGGGAAGAGAAAGAGCAGTCATGTTATATTAATTGAGTTCTTTCCATAAGGAAGGGAGAACAGTAGGTGAAAAGAAGTGTTTTCAGCAGAGCTAATAGTAATGACACAGGGTAAAACATAATAATGACACAGGTAAGTAATGACACACTTTGGAATGCTTGACTTCTGCTTAGAGTAGAGAAACCAATCACTTAGAATATTCCATGGATGGTTGGGAGGCCAAATTCTGCCCTTTGCTTTATGTACAACTTGTATGAGTCAAGCTAAAATTATATGGGTTTGGGCTAGTTTAGCACTTTGAAAAATATTTGAACCAATCATGAATTACTTAGGTGTTTTTCATTTCATATGGCCAGAACAGTGATTGAGATATGTTATGTTATAAACTGCCTTCATTTTGGGCTCTTGTTCTTTGTGTTCAAATTTAATTTACAAACCTTTTTAAGTATGGAATGGCTTAAATAGAGTGTTGGGTGCACCAAAGAATTGACTTCTGAGACCAAAAATATTCTAGGCTATTTAGATAGACTACAACATGAAACTTGCAAAGTCAGTTCCCAGTCTATAGGCACTTACTGGTCTGTGGTATGATATGGCGAAGAGAAACATCTTGATTTTTGCTTTGGGCCTCATTTTATAAAGTAATGTGTACCTTTCCAATTGTTTTGCATATGTTAAGATTAATTTGCATTCACTGAACATATGCCAAATCATGCTATTCCAGTGACTAACAGTGCTTGGCACAGTCAGTGTACAGATATTTGTATGAGTGAGTGAGGGATGTGTAGAGGCTCATTAAATGGCTCAAGGAAACCAGCTGGTATAGGATTACATACATTACCACAAACAAACTAATGAGTTGATGCTCACCTAATCTATTTTTACTTCACACTAAAGTTGTGCTTGATAAAGACATTAATGTTCAACTTTTAAAATGTTAACAGAGTGCTAAGCATGCAGTAGGTGCTCAGAAAAGTTGAAAGGACAGGTTTGCAATCCTAGACTTAAATCAATCTAATGACTCTTAAATTTTCAGTTACAGCATCAGTTCAGTTCAGTTTAGTCGCTCAGTCGTATCTGACTCTTTGCGACCCTCTGGGCTGCAGCACGCCAGGCCTCCCTGTCCATCACCAACTCCCAGAGTTTACTCAAACTCATATCCATTGAGTCAGTGATGCCATCCAACCATCTCATCCTCTGTCATCCCCTTCTCCTCCCTGAAAAACCCAAATACACATTAAATCTTGTCTTATTGAAAGTATGACATCTAAAATATTTGTAGAAAAGTTTTTTGTCACAACTGATTTGAAAGTTTGTATTTTTTTTTTTTTTTTGCCTCTGACTTTGATATTGGCTTGTAATTTCTCTCTCTTCATCATATACAATATTGGTGGAACATGAAAATTTACCCAAATTATAAGAATTTCTCAATGATTTGTTGTCCAAAGCCTTTACATGAACTGTTGGGTTGAATTTGGCTGGTTGGAGAAGGCAATGGCACCCCACTCCAGTACTCTTGCCCGGAAAATCCATGGACGGAGGAGCCTGGTAGGCTGCAGTCCATGGGGTCACTAAGAGTCGGACACGACGGAGCGACTTCACTTTCACTTTTCATTTTCATGCATTGGAGAAGGAAATGGCAACCCACTCCAGTATTCTTGCCTGGAGAATCCCAGGGACAGAGGAGCCTAATGGGCTGCCATCTATGGGGTCGCACAGAGTCAGACACGACTGAAGCGACTTAGCAGCAGCAGCAGCAGCAGCAGTTGCTATACCTTAAGAAATCAAAGGACTTTTCATAAGTGTCTTCCAAAGGCAAATGCTAGCATCCTATTCAAATGCATGTGCACCTTGTCACTGAGCAAAATAAACTGCAAGTGGTTGCTGTATTTTATATAATAATTTTGGCAAAAACCAATTTTTGGATGCTAGCATTTAACATGGTTAATTCTTACTAATTTGTTGGGATTATTTATTGTTAATAATGCAAGCAGATAAGTTTTAATTATCTTTAAGTAACATTTTATTATTAATGATTTGAAATTGATGATAAGCAAACCAATTTGAAATAAAATATGAACATGTGTCATTGTATTATAACACTATACACTGCCTTCACAGTTAAATTAATTTAAAAAAGTATAGCATGTATTACATATGTTTATAGTACATGTAGAAAATAAAAATATGGCCAAAAAAATAAAAAGGCACTTTTTATCTCTTATTTTCCCAAAGTTCTTAGCACTTTTGTTACAGTTCTTTGTTCTTTCTTGAAAAGGTAGGAGTAGATGGAATTAAGCCTACCAGTGGAAGAGCAATCTTTAGGAGACCTTAATGAGAAATTTTCTGTTTTAGTCCGTTTGGGCTGCTATAACAAAACAACAAACTAGGCAGCTAATCAAAAACAAATTTATGTCTCATGGTTCTGAAGGCTAGAAATCCAAGATCTGAGAGCAAACAGGATGTGTCTTCTGGGTCACAGAGTTCTCCTCGTATCATCACGTGGTGAAGGGGCTAGAACTTTCTTTGGAGCTTCTTTTATGAAACACTAATTCTATTCATGATGGTTCCATCTTCATGATTTAAACACTGCCCTAAGGCCTCATCTACTAACATTACCACATTTTAGGGTTAACAATTCAAGATATGAATTTTTGGGGTGCACAAACATTACACTACTTCACTGATAACAGGTAAAATTGTCATTATTTAGATACTCAGTCATTTTTCCAATAGTCATGTATGGATGTAAGAGTTGGACTGTAAAGAAGGCTGAGTGCCGAAGAATTGATGCTTTTGAACTGTGGTGTTGGAGAAGACTCTTGAGAGTCCCTTGGACATCAAGGAAATCAAACCAGTCAACCCCAAAGGAAAGCAGTCCTGAATATTCATTGGAAGGACTGGTGCTGAAACTCCAATGCTTTGGCCACCTGATGCAAAGAACTGACTCTTTGGAAAAGACCCTGATGCTGGGAAAAGTTTAAGGCAGGAGGAGAAGGGGACAACAGAGGATGAGATGGTTGGATGGCATCATCACCTCGATGAATGTGAGTCTGAGCAAGCTCCAGGAGTTGGTGATGGACAGGGGAGCCTGGCATGCTGCAATACATAGGGTTACAAAGAGTCAGACATGACTGAGCAACTGAACTGAACTGAGCCACTCAGTTGTGTCCAACTCTTTTGCAACCCCCTGGACTGTAGCCCTCCAGGCTCCTCTGTCCTTGAAATTTCCCAGGTAAAAATACTGGAATGGGGTGCCATTTCCTTCTCCAGGAGATCTTCCCGACCCAAGGACCAAACCCATATCTCCTGCAAGCAGATTCTTTATTACTGAACCACCAGGAAAGCCCTCACAGGTAAAATGAATGGCTGCTAATGCATGCATTGTATGGACTTAGTAGTGGGAAAATAAATCACAGAGTGGCATCCTTCCTGATTGCTTTGGCAAAAGTGAAGTGACTTGTCCCCATTAGTAGATTAAATGGAGCTGTACACCCTCCCTCTAACATCAGACATGAGGACTATATTTTGCATGGTAATCAAATTACCAAATATCCCTAACCATATTTACAGTCCATATCTATAAATTCAGTGATCGTTTTAACTAATTTTCAAGAAAAGTGTGAAAGTTAGCTACTAAATTGGGATGCAATCCATAGTCAGTCAAACTTCCTGCTCCAGTTAGCAGTCATTCTTTTTTCCCTCTGCTTTCCTGCCTTCTGTTTCAACTTCTGTTCCTTCCTGCTATAGAAACTCAAAGCCTGAACATCATGCCTTTCCTTTTGGGCCTCTCTGATCTTCCTCCCTGAGGAAGGAGAACTCTGCTTAACAAACTTCACATATCACCCTAGATAAGGAAGCCGTGGGAGTCCAGTATCCTCAAGAATTTAACAATAAATGAATCTAGAGGAAAATAAAAGTAGACTCATCCATTAAGTTTTCACCTATGTTAACTGCAGTCTTCAAATATTCATCAGAGTCTGGGATTCAAGTTCTATGACTGATTGTTAGTGGGCAAATACAGAGAAATCTATCTGATGTAAGGAACTTACAATTACATACTCTTCTATTCATTGCTGCTGCTGCTGCTGCTAAGTCGCTTCAGTTGTGTCTGACTCCATGCGACCCCATAGACGGAAGCCCACCAGGCTCCCCTGTCCCTGGGATTCTCCAGGCAAGAACACTGGGGTGGGTTGCCATTTCCTTCTCCAATGCATGAAAATGAAAAGTGAAAGTGAAGTTGCTCAGTTGTGTCTGAGTCTTCGAGACCTCATGGACTGCAGCCTACCAGGCTTCTCCATCCATGGGAGTTTCCAGGCAAGAGTACTGGAAAGTACATTGCCTTTTCCGCTTCTATTCATTATCCAGCAGTAAAGAACCTGCTTGCCAAGGCAGGAGACATAAGAGATGTGGGTTTGATCCTCTGGTTGGGAAGATCCCCTGAAGGCGGGCACGGCAACCCATTCCAGTATTATTGTTTAGAGAGAACCATGGACAAAGGAGTCTGGCAAACTACAGTCCAGAAGGTCACAAAGATTTGGACACAACTGAAGCAACTTAGCATGCACACATGCATTTAATTCTCATAACAACCTATAAGAAAGATTTTATCTGTTACACAGATAATTAAGCAAAGCTGAGACGTTCAGTAACTTGTCCAAAGTTGTCTACCTATTAATCCAATCATGCTATTTTGAAATCACTTAATTGATAAATTATTAATCAGATATATATGACTAATTACACAATGTTCAGAAAAAAATTGGATTAAAACAATGCATGATATATAAGCTAATATTCTGATTATGAGTACTTCTATCCTGAGAATAAAATCATGAGGCAGGTGAATTCAGTAAAACATGGGTTTTATTGCATAACAGGCCTTCACTGGGTGCAACTTGAGATTAAAAAAAAAAAAAAAGACTTTTCTGCTTCACCAAGTATTGATGGCCACCAGGAGAGTACTTACATTTGAATTATAGCATGTCAGATTTATTCTCTAAGTTGCACAAAAACTGCACATTTTAATTACGTTTAAAAGGCCCACCAGGAACTATAATATTATATGAGACATAGCCAATAGCATGTTAAGAAACATGGCATTTAGCCGCTGTGCCCATTTTTATAACTACTCAAGGGGAAAAAAAGAGCAAAAGCATTATGCTGTAGTATATCTCTCATTTGGTAATAGATTAATTTCAGCCTTGCATATACTTTTAATTTATAATGAGCAATAGGTTGCATGTATTCACAACAAACATTTAAGTTAAGCAAAAAATAATAATTACATTAGTAGTAATACTCAAGATGACAATGGTAATGATTATGATTATTTTATTTGAAGTGAATATGAGGAGAGTTAGGAAAAAACTGCATAATTTTAATTATTGTTTTAGCCCAATTTTTTTTCAGTTTAATTACATAATTCTCTGTTCTATTCATATATTGCTAAATTAAATACTGAAAGTTTTGTCTGTACAGATATTATAATACTAAGTTTCAAAAATTTCAATCCTCCTGTTGCCAGATGGAGGAACAAAATATTTCCCTTCTCTAAATATATTCTGTAGAACATTTCAAACACTCAAGATTTAGAATGGAAAAAGATCATTTAAAATAGTGAATCTCAAATTATTCAGTTATCACTTAATGATTGTCTCATTCATTCCTTTGCTTTTTTATTGACTCAATGAGGAAACAATTATGATAATAAGCTGAATCTAGGTACATTGCTTTTATCCTGAAAAAAGTTAAGTTTTCTTGAGGGAAAATCCGACTTCTAAAACAAAATTTCAATCTAGGGGGTTAATTATTAATATACATAAGTGCCAGGTAAAGGAACAATTCAAAGAAAGAAAAATCAATTCTGCCTTGAAAAAATCAAAAAAGATATTACTGAAGCAATACTTGATCTGAGAATCCAAATGAGAGTACAGGTTGAACATACACCTTGTATACAGCCTGCAAAGAATGTCAGGAAACCTTACACATCATTCATTTTATCTCAACAAATATATATTGAATGATTTAAGTCCATAAACATATACTAAATTGTTATTATCAGGGAATACAAGTGCAACAATGACAGTTTTTGCTTTTAGAAATTCAGTCTGAAAATTTAACCAAAAAAGTAAACAAATAAATACAAATAATATAATAAATTACAACCCAAGACTATGCATAGCATCAGAAAGAAATATTGAGGAGGGAATATTAAAATCTGCAAGTGGTAGGAGTAGGAAAAATAATGATTATAGATTTTCTGCTGAAGTTCAGGGAGGGTGTTGCAGAAGAGTAAACAGGAAAGTCACCCAGACTAGAAACAGCAGAGTATGTGTAACTGAATTATTCTATGCTGCTGGAACATAATATATGAGGGAAAGTTGATGAAAGACAAAGTATGATAAAATATATATATATACATACTTGCTTAGAATTTTTGAATCATTAGCAAGCTTCCAGGAGTCTCTAAGTTTGAGTGGGTCCCCACAACAGACTATGGAAGATAATTCATTAGAATGTCAGAAGTAAAACATTGCTTTTGAATTAGATTTATCTTATCTTACTTTCTATTGGTATATTTTATAATTTCTGTATTACAGTAGTTTGTAAAATATACTTGTAAATATAATTTATAAGTAAACAAATATCTTTAAGGCATGTGAAGATGATGCTATAGAAGAAAAAGAATCATGTAAAATAGGAAGGTGATAAAATTAGATATTTGCTTTGGAAAACTTAAAATTTTGAAAACTTAAGAATAGAAGAAAGGATACTAGTCTGTATCTGAGTCTGATAAACTCAGCAATCACTATCTTTTTTTCTTCCTCAAGTAGGTACAATTTTCAGTTGGGTAAGACTCTAGGGATGCTAACAGTGGGGGTTTTGTTAGGGAAGGGAGTTAGTGCTATTCAGAGACCTAATATTAATAATCACCTTCTCCTGGTTGTCTTGGGGCTTTGGGGCTCTTTGATGTTTCTGTCTTCCTGGAAGGGGATGACTGCTGCTGGACAAAGATATGCAGATGTGGCTGGCCTGAGGACTGAAATCCACTCAAGGGAAGTTTCCTTTAAAAATGGGTAGTGGTTTTTGATGAGATTTTGAGAAACATCCACTGTATTGATCAAGGCTGAGGTATATAGTATCTACAAAATACCATAGTTTTGGTGTACAAGCCATAAAAAGATTTTTAAAAGTCCAATTCTGTCTCTCACCCTCTCTATCACATGCACATATGCTCATGCTCACACACACAAACACATCTACAATGCATGCATTCACTGTTTGATCTTCTAGACCCAAAGGCAGAAGGAATTTTAATGAACTCTGTGTTTCACCCAGTGATATGTGTATCCCAGAGGATGAAGATGGAGAGTAAGAAAGCCCATTATCTTTCTTATTTCACAGATATTAAAGGTGAAATTAAGTTCCATTAAGCACAGTGTGGGTATATTTCATCATAACAGCAAGAGACTTCTGTATTTGAGCTTTCTTAATACTTCCTGAGTTAATTTTTTTAAAATTTTATTTTATTTTTAAACTTTACAATATTGTATTAGTTTTGCCAAACATCAAAATGAATCCGCCACATGTATACCCGTGCTCCCCATCCTGAACCCTCCTCCCTCCTCCCTCCCCATACCCTCCCTCTGGATCGCCCCAGTGCACCAGCCCCAAGCATCCAGTATCGTGCATCAAACCTGGACTGGCGACTCGTTTCATACATGATATTATACATGTTTCAATGCCATTCTCCCAAATCTCCCCACCCTCTCCCTCTCCCTCTCCCACAGAGTCCATAAGACTGATCTATACATCAGTGTCTCTTTTGCTGTCTCGTACACAGGGTTATTGTTACCATCTTTCTAAATTCCATATATATGTGTTAGTATACTGTATTGGTGTTTTTCTTTCTGGCTTACTTCAGTTAAATATACTTTGAATTTTAAAAAATTTTAAATGAATTAATTCCTTTTGTCTAATCAAGGCTATGGTTTTTCCAGTGGTCATGTATGGATGTGAGAGTTGGACTGTGAAGAAAGCTGAGTGCCGAAGAATTGATGTTTTTGAACTGTGGTGTTGGAGAAGACTCAAGAGAGTCTTCTTGAGAGTCCCTTGGAATGCAAGGAGATCCAACCAGTCCATTCTGAAGGAGATCAGCCCTGGGATTTCTTTGGAAGGAATGATGCTAAAGCTGAAACTCCAATACTTTGGCCACCTCATGCAAAGATTTGACTCATTGGAAAAGACTCTGATGCTGGGAGGGATTGGGGGCAGGAGGAGAAGGGGACGACAGAGGATGAGATAGCTGGATGGCATCACCGACTCAATGGACATGAGTCTGAGTGAACTCCGGGAGTTTGTGAAGGACAGGGAGGCCTGGCATGCTGCGATTCACGGGGTGGCAAAGAGTCAGACATGACTGAGCGACTGAACTGAACTGAACTGAACTGATTACTTCCTGAGTTAAACAAGTATACTTTGAATTTTTAAAAATGTTAAATGAATTACTTCCTTTTATTCCTGGAAAATTATCAATTTGTATCCCTCTTGACAGAATTTCTTAATATTATTTTATGTGATTAAATATTAAATAATTTGAATTTTCACTAAACTCATCAATAGTGACACCTATTCGTAAGGTTTAATTATGAAAGAGTAAGCAGATGGCACCCCACTCCAGTACTCCTGCCTGGACAATCCCATGGACCAGAGGAGCCTGGTGGGCCGCAATCCATGGGGTCACTGAGAGTCAGACATAACTGAGCGACTTCACTTTCACTTTTCACTTTCATGCGTTGGAGAAGGAAATGGCAACCCACTCCAGTGTTCTTGCCTGGAGAATCCCAGGGACGGGGGAGCCTGGTGGGATGCCATCTATGGGGTTGCACAGAGTCGGACACGACTGAAGCGACTTAGCAGTAGCAGCAGCAGCAGCTGCAAGCAGTTTTTAACTCTCTATCAAGTGGTTCACTTTATCCCTAATTTAGAATTATCTTTATAGTTTCAATGTTTATTTCATGATTAATGACTGAAATAATATGAATACTCAAAATAAATACATCCAGATGGTAAGCCAATTCATAACTAAACATTATCTGTAAACTAGTGGTTTCTGACAGTGACTTATTTAAATTTTGGTGTGAAATGCTGTGAATGTGGGGAAATTGAGTGTAAAAATAAAAATAAATAAGGATAAAATAAAACATCAGAATAAAACATCATAGTTACTATTTTGAAGTAGGTTTAATAGAAAATTAACAGTTTTACCTCTGGTTTGACATTTCTTAAACATTTACTATAGCTTGACTCTTATTTTTCAGAGTTTAATACATATAAATTCTTAATAAATATGTCTTAAAATATTTCAGCTCCTTTGTTGAATATAAAGTTAAGGGAAAGTGATGTTTTTGTAAACCAAGTCTCATAAGTATAATTTATGATTTGGGGTCACAAATTTGTTTATTAAAAATAGAGAAGGTATTTTTATATAAGTTATACAGCTTAAACCTCAGGGTAAAAATCTGTCTTACAAAACCCTTAACAGTACTGATTTTCAGATGTTCAATTTCACCAACTCTATCCAACAAAAGGGAGTAAATAAAAAAATAAGGCATTATTACCTGTAAGGAAAACATCAAACACAAGTAAAAAAATAGAAGAGAAGTGAATATTTGACCAGTTCCTGTCTAAAAAGGCTTACAATGATAAAGGTGCATTTGAAAGTGAAAGTGAAGTCACTCAGTCGTGTCAGACTCTTTTCAACCCCATGGACCGTAACCTACCAGGTTCCTCCGTCCATGTGATTTTCCAGGCAAGAGTACCAGAGTGGATTGCCATTTCCTTCTCCAGGGGATCTTCCCGACCCAGGAATCGAACCCCAATCTCCTGTTTCAGGCAAGCACTTTACCCTCTGAGCCACCAGGGTTCCTAAATGCACCTAATGTGCATTTACTACTAGCGAAAAGTAGCTATTCCTTGAATAAACAAATATCCACCCAATAGTGTAAGAAAACTTGGTTGGGAATTGAAACAAGTTAAGGAGTTGTGCCTCTCAAGGCACTATGATTATTGAATATAATTTTAACTCAATCACTCTGTTGGAATGGCAGTTACACAGCTAGAAATAGGTTTGGAATTATATAAATGATGCAACTGGTAGCCTTACTTGTAGATTTCTCAAATTTTCTATTTTTAGAATTACATAGACTGATTTATGGCAATTGTTTACACAATTTCCTGAGTGAAGCTATGGGGCAACACTAGGGAGTAAGTGAGTTCAGAATGGGCCTGTCAGTGATGACACTGCACACACATAATCAACTGTGCATGTAGCGCCTGGAAAATGTGTTAGATGAACTGATACTCTATTTCATTTGTTTAGTCACATCCTTCTTTTTTTTTCCAGAAAGCACTTAAAATAGCTTAAAAAACATGCATTCACATCTGCTGTATTTTAAAAATAAAGGAAAAATCAAGTGAAAAATATTTTTAAAATGTTAAAAATTCTAGATCAGAGTAGTTGATTTCAATGTCCACAATATGGCATAAACTTGTATCTGGGTTTTTTGCAACCAGTGCAGATGAGAATATGTTTTCTAATATGGTTTAAAATTGTCATAAAGGTTTTTATTAGAAACTTCAAAATATTCTTAACACTAATACTTATATGTGTATTTCTCATATGTGAAAGACACTATGTAGCAATGGTTCTCAAACTTTTGAGTTTCAGTAAAATGAAGGTAAGATGATGCATAAAGGCATAATGGTATATTTGTAAATTGCTTCATAGGTGGTCTGATTAAGAGAGTACCATATAAACCGGTGGTGATGGTTTAGTCACTAAGTCGTGTCAGACTCTTGCAACCCTGGGAACTGTAGCCTGCCAGACTCCTCGGTCCATGGGATTCTCCAGGCAAGAATACTGGAGTGGGTTGCCATTGCTTTCTCCAGGGGATCTTCCTGACCCAGGAATCGAACCTGGGTCTTCTGCATTGCAGGCAGATACCATATAAAATAGTTGACAGCAATTCAATAGCACGTATTTTCAAGAATATGCCCAAGACATTATAAATGTTATTCAAATATGAGTAGTCACTAAAATGGAAACT
Source organism: Bos indicus (assembly GCF_029378745.1). NCBI lineage: Eukaryota > Metazoa > Chordata > Mammalia > Artiodactyla > Bovidae > Bos > Bos indicus. The sequence goes on along the minus strand of NC_091762.1, from coordinate 41,022,999 downwards.
ATGCTTTTCATTATATTTTTGCACTTGAATTAGTGCAGCTGTGTAAAAATAAGCTGAGTTATGACCCAAGCTCAATAATAAAAATACTGAAATTATACTCTTAAGTAAGTGCACATAGAAATATTCTTGACCTTATTTTAATATTTTAATTTTCCTATACATATGAAAAATCAGGTATCTCCCACCAAAAGGCCAACATTTTTCTGCCTAAATGTTTAGATTATTATTTGTGCATCTGTCCATTCCTTGGCTGATTCATTAGATAAATTCTTCTGGGACTGTATTAGGTACCTGTCACTGTTCCAAATGTTTGGGATATAGCCATGGACAAAACAGGTAAATCCCTACTTCCATGGATTTTATATTCCAGCAAGGAGAGACAGTGAGTAAACAATAAGTAAAATAAATAATTATACATATATAAAGGTGCTGTGGAGAAACAGAAAAGTGGAGCAGGGTAAAAAGTGGGGTTGCAACTTTCAAAAGTATGGTCAGAACAGAGCTCACACTCAGAAGATGATGGAGCAGAGATTGGAAAAAAGTAAGAGGATTCAGGGGGGATTCTGGATAAAGAATATTCTTTGCATAGGAAATGGATAGTCCTTGCCTTGTCAGCATTGTTATTGTTAGTCACCCAGTCGTGTCTGACTCTGTGACCCTACGGTTTGTAGCCCACCAGGCTCCTCTGTCCACGGGATTCTCCAGGCAGGAATACTGAAGTGGGCTGCCATTCTTTTCTCCAGGGGGTCTTCCCAATCTAGGGACTGAACCCTGGTCTCCTGCAGTGCAGGCAGACTCTTCACCATCTGAGCCACCAGGGAAGCCTTAAAGTAAATGTGCCAGAAGCCTATAGCCCTGTGTCTGGACTTCAGTACAGTGTAGAGTAATACTTAGGTTAATTTTATGTCCCAAACATTGCATAGACACACATTTGAAAAAAAAATGTGATTATCTGATATTCAAATTTAATTAAAATTCAGTGTATTTATTGACACCACATCAGAAGTGGAATTAAATGATTAACTAGAATATGTGAGTAGTTACTTATATTTAAATAAATACTTTTATCTTTCATATAATTAAATATAGCATATAATATCTAAGCACATACAGAAATACATATATGCAATTTTTATTAGCTTAATATAAGCTCAATAACTCATACATTATATTTTAATACTTGTATAAGATGCTCTTCCAAGTTTTACTTTTCTGAAATAGTTAATGAGTCTTAAGGAAAAAAAAGAGTTTTAAACAAGTACCCCAAGTTAGGTGGCACACACACACACACACACACAAAATCTTATCTGGTTTAGTTATAAAGTAAATGAAAATGAACAATAAAAACTTATCTCAAAATTTCTTCTGGGTTAACTGTATTAATAACTAAAAATATTTTATGAGATATATTTATATAATTAATACTAAGAAAATGTAATTTTGAAATGATTTTCTACTTATGTGAAAGTTGTACAATATATTGAAAGCATCATATTTCTAGCTGAAATTAACTAAGGCCATTAAATTGAAGGTTTGATTACCAGCAGAATATTAATACATGCTTCATATAGAATGAGATTTATACAATTATATGCAAATTTTTTAAAAGATGAAAGCAGGAACGATCCCAGTACCACTCCTTAGGGCTGTAGCTATAAGTGGCTCAAATCTACTAACTCATCTCTAGAAAGCCTGAAGATCCCTGTGAATCTGCTCTTATTCTGCCTTCTTCGCTCCTGGTACCATGTGTACTTCCCTATCACTGAATTCTGCACTCTCATTTGTAAAGCTCCATGCCTTCAAGAGCAATTAAAATGAAAACAGAAGCAAAAAATCTTTCCTCCATGCACTTCAGAGCAAAGTATAGTTTATGAAACCTTAAAGAATCATAAACTTGGTAGGGTTGTCTTTCTAAAAATACCCATTGGCTGCTGCATGCATTTTTGGTGCAGCCAAAGCCGGAGGGGGGGCGGGAATCAACAACCACCCCCCCGGCAAAAAAAAATGGTATGGACTTCATTCAAAGATAAACTAATTTACAGTATTGAGAATCAAGAAAAAAACCCACATATTTTGTGCCACTTGACCTCAAAATAGATGTAAGGGCAATGCATTTTGGAAATGATAATTTTGGACAACTATCTTTTGTCTTTTGCAAAAATAATACTGGCTCAATAGAGAAAAAAATCCATGTGACCATTGCTAGCTAAGTCACTTCAGTCATGTCCAACTCTGTGCGACCCCATAGACGGCAGCCCACCAGGCTCCCCTGTCCCTGGAATTCTCCAGGCAAGAACACTGGAGTGGGTTGCCATTTCCTTCTCCAGTGCATGAAAGTGAAAAGTGAAAAGGAAGTCGCTCAGTCGTGTCCAACTCTTAGCGACCCCCTGGACTGAAGCCTACCAGGCTCCTCCATCCATGGGATTTTCCAGGCAAGAGTACTGGAATGGGGTGCCATCGCCTTCTCCGGTGACCATTACTTAACACTATATAAAAAAATTTTTTTTACATTAGTTCGTAGACTTCAATGTGAAGGTAAAAAATATGGAGCTCCCATAAAAACATAGGAAAAAAGGTCATATATATGCAGATATTTCCTCACTATGACACAATAAGCACAAGCAATAAAACATACATTAATAAGTTAACACAAATTCTATAAAGGCCTATCTATTAAACACACCATTAAGAGACTACAAAGGGAAGTCACGGACTTCAGGAAAGTATTTTCACTGTATATATCCTATTAAAAAAAAAAAAAAAGCCTTGCATCAAGCGTACTTATAAATCAATAAGAAAAATACAAACAAGATAAATGACAGTGGAGTATCCAAATTAAGATTAAAAAAATACAAAATGTTGCTCAACATCATCAATCATTTAAAAACTGCAGATTGTAACCTAGAGGTGACAAAACAAATTCATCAAGCTGTATTAAGTTAGAAACACTTATAAAAATTAATAAACAGATCCCTCATATTAAAAAGAGTTGGGAGGCCAGGAAGAGACGCTTTCTCACCCTACCCTATATCTCAGAGTCACAGACCCAATTGGAAGAGACATACCTTGCATCTCCAACAGGAAGGTCACTATTCTACTACCTCAGCAGAGGGAGGTGAGAGACTGTCACAAGTCAGCTGATTAAAACCACCACACACTTCCAATTCCCAGGATTCCAATGAACTCTTTATTTACAACAGCCCCTCCCAACTCCCCCTTCTTTTTTATAAAAGAAACTTTCAGCTCCTGGACTTGCCTGTGGTTTACCATGGGTTACATGTTTCAAATTGGAATTCTTTGATGTTCCCAAATAAACAAGTTTTACTGGTAAAATAACTGGCAGTTTCATCATTTTACATCAACATACTGTACCAAGTGCTACAAATGACATGAACAACTGGAATTCTCATAACTTGCTGGTGGAAATGTAAATAGCTACACTCAGTTTGTGCCTCTCATTAATATTGAGTAGGATGATCCTAAACATTAAGAGAAGCCAAAAATGGGACAACTCTATTCCAAACAGTTGAAAGAAACAGAAGATCTCTAATGTATGTGTTGCAGGAAGGGAGACCCCTTTCAGAGCCCAAAACTGGGCTGTTGTCTAACACTCAGAAATAAATTGTCCAAGAAGACACATGTGCTGACAAAGCAAGAGATTATATTGGGAAAGGGCAGAGAGCAGTAGGGTAAAGGAACCCAGGAGAACTTCTCTGCCACGTGGCTGGCAGTCTCCGGTTTTATGGTGATGGGGTTAGTTCCTGGGTTGTCTTTAGTCAATCATCCTGACTCAGAGTCCTCCCTGGTGGTGCATGACTTGTTCAGCCAAGATGGATGCCAGCGAGAAGGATTCTGGGAGGTGGTCAGACATGTGGTGTCTCCTTTTGACCTTTCCCGAACTCTTCTGGCTGGTGGTGGCTTATTAGTTGTATATTCCTTACCAGGACCTCCTGTCATAAAACAACTCATGCAAATGGTTCCTATGGTGCCTGGCCAGGGCGGGCGGTTCCAGTCAGTGTGTTTCCTCTAACATATGTATTCATATGTATATCTAAATCACTTATTTGAATATAAATAAAAATAGCTCATATGAATAAGACTAATCAAAAGTATATCTAGAAGTTATAGAGTACAGATTGCTTTGTCAAAAAAAAAAGAAACATACAAGCTAAAGCATACTATGCAGAGACTCAGTAAAAATAAATGCTGGCATAGTGCTAATTCAATTCTGGAAAAGTTATTTTTTAGTAGAAGTTTCCCTTTAAAGTCTTCAGTCATATAACCAAACTAAAATCTAAGAAAGTCATACTGCCAGTAGTTCCCTTGGGAATAATTTAAAATACTTTGGCTGACACTGTGGAGTTAAAAACAGCTGCATGTTATTCATCTATTCAGGAAACCAAAGAATCATCTCAACAGTTTGTGTATCACATGGAGAATTTACTAGACTGGTCAAAAGCCCATGAGCAGTGCTCTGTATGTCTTTGTGTAATATATTCCTCAATCATATCTAGAAACTAGTTAGCATTTTACTCTTAAGAGGCTTGAAACATAGCACATTAAGTGACTGGTAGATAGGCTCTTTGATCCTGAGGGGTAGATTAGAGAAAATTCCAGTGTAGATGGCCATAATCATAACTACATGATCACTCATCACCATGACTTTTATTTTATCTTTTTGAGGGAAAACGTGTAGTTGATTTCCTAAGCTTTTATTGCCTTGTTTTAGAAAGTGTATCCATCACAAAATGTGGTCATATAGTAAAAGTCTTGCATCTCACAAAATGAAAAATTCTTTGAAGCAAGTACCTAAAAATAATAATGGTTTCACTCATTATGCATTGTACCAAGTAGCAACTGACAGCTGAGTTTCACTTTTTATAAACCTCAATTAAATACAATAGTAGAGAATCATTCTCTTCTTATTTAATCCCCTGTAAAAAGACAAGTAACTTACATTATATTATAAATCACTGTGATATTTGCACTTGGGGACCACCTCTAAGAGTGTACAAAGCTTAGAAAGCTATAATATTCTTCCATAGCAGGAGTTATAAATTACCAACTTTATCCTTCTATATCTTGGTTGAAAGATGGAAATTGTATTTAGAGATTTATATTCAAGACAGAAGGTAAAATAATGCAAGAATATTGTTTGTAGTTCAGGTAGAAGCCCGGTAAATTTGTTTATTCAGCATTTCTGCTGTGCAGTCATCTATGAAGTAATGGCAAAAGTGACCAGAATATTGAGAAATAAATGCTAATCTAAAAAGGACAAAATTGAAGCATTTCATGGTACATGGCAAGGATGAGTATTGTGAATGATATAAACAATTTATTATTAACAGAAATATAAAGATGAATATATCACTCATGTTTTTAAGTCTTTTATGTAAAATGTTTAAAATCTTAAAGGTTCTCTATGAAAAGTAATAGTTTACCTCAAGTGCTTTTAGACTTAAATTTGGATATTAAGTGTAATTTTATGGTTCTTTTGCAGATTAGTCAAGGGAAAATTAAAAAAATGTGTTTATGTAGCTTACATATTACATAAACATTTATGAAACAAGAACAAAATTTGATTTGGAACCCTTTTAAAATGTTTTATGCTTAGAATATTTTCATGTTGAGGTCATCATCCCCTTCATGTTAAAGCAATAAGCTGTTCTATCTTCTATTTTATAGATTTATCTTTCCTAAACCAAGTTCTAATATTAGATCTGGAAATAATAGTTGCATATCTATCTTTTATTCCAGTTTAAAAGTCTATTGTGAAATAAAAATTAAAGTACGTTACCAGCTTCACATAGCATTCTGAAAAGAATATAATAACTAAGTGTAAGACAAAGGGTAGGTTCAGATACTTCTGGCTGAAGGATAAAAACTTATATGCTATGGATAAAAAGGAATTACTAAAAATTGTGCTGTAAGAGAATATTTATTGTTGTGAAACTTTTGAAAATAAAAAATAACTAAGGGTACAACTGAACAAAGAAGAATAAATGTTTTTTAAAAAATATTCTTGTAAAATAATTTGATAAAATTTAACGACTATCATCATCAGTGTAATAAAAATTCAGAAATCAAGAAAATAAAACTTTTTTCTTAATCTGAAAAAGGACATTTAAAAATAATAACAATAAAAAGCATCATAATTAATGGTAAAATTTTGAAAGGTTTCCTCTGTCATCATAAGACAAAAGTGACCACTTTTGCAATTCTATTCATCATCATATTGGTTGTTATAGCCAGTATAAGTCAGAAGAGAAACAAAGTGAGTGGGTAACGTAAGAAAGAAAATCAAAGAAAACCTAAATTAAGTGAGAAAGATACCATGTAAGTAAACAGAAAGGACTGATAATTTAAAGAAATTAATTCTCCCTAAATTGACCAATAGATTTTCCATTATCACTCAAAATTCTTTTTTTTTCCCCAGAGAAAGTGGCAAGTTACTTATAAATATATTTAAAATGCCAAAAGTTCTCAAAGTAATCTTAGAGAAGGGTAGATTAGGAAGATTTGCTTGATCAAATATCAAAATGATCACGAGTAAATAATAAGCATGGTATTATTGCAAAGAGTAGCAAATAGAACAGAGTCGAGGGTCCAGAGAGACCCACATATATGTGGATTCTTGGTTTATGACTAAGAGACAACTCCAGAGGGAATGGAAAGAATATTGTTTCAAAAAGATGATGAAATGGTTAAATAATATGAAAAAAATGTATCTCAACTTCTACTTCACATCATTTAAATGATTACATACAACAAATTTCCAAAAGATAATGTAAAATAATATATTCATGATAAGGAAAAAATATTTCCTCAATAGGTCATAAAAATTATGACTTGTAAACAACTGTTAAATTTGATTGATTAAAGCAATAACCCTCCAATAATAAACACAATTAAGAGAATGAAAGACAAAAGAGTAGACATCATCAAGGACTTTTATATATATATAACCAAGGACTCAAATCCAGAACATAAAGAGAACTCAAAGGCAGAATAGACAACCCAACAGGAAAATAGTACAACAGACTTTAACACTCTATATAAAGAGAAATCTACATATTTACACACAAAAAAACATATGAAGAGATTATTTTTAGCTGTCAGGCAAAACAAAATTATAATTACAATATTATCATCTACACTTCCCTCAGAGTTGTTCAAATGAAACAGAATGAAAAATCCAAGTGTTAAGGAAAATATAGAGCAACTGGAACTCTCACAAACTCGTGACATGAGTTTCAGATTGACAAGCTCTTTTAAATATCGTGCCAATACTATTTGGCATTATTTTAAAGTTAAAAAAATACAAGTTCTATGGCCTAGAAATACCATTCCTAAGTACAGACCCAATAGAAGTTTAAGAATATGTGGACCAAAATAAATGCATAGAATCTTCATAACCATTTAGTTAAATGGTTACATCCACAAACAACCAAATAGTTTGTGAACACTGCTGCTGCTGCTGCTAAGTCACTTCAGTCGTGTAGGACTCTGTGTGACCCCATAGATGGCAGCCCACCAGGCTCTCCCGTCCCTGGTATGTATTAGTGTGTGTATGTGTTTTATTTGGCTTAACATTGTATCTGTAAGATTCATGCACATTGTTTCATGCAGCAGAAGTTTGCACATTTTCATTGTTGTATTCTATTGTATAAATAAAATAATAGTTTATCTATTCTAGTGAACACTAGAATAGGTAAACAATGAAAATGTGCAAACTTCTGCTGCATGAAACAATGTGCATGAATCTTACAGATACAGTGTTAAGCCAAATAAAACACACACACACACTAATACATACCCTATGATTCCACTTATATACTATTTAAAAACAGGCAAAATCAATCCATTATAATAGGAAGCAGGGTGAGATTCCCTTCAGTGAAAAGGAGGATATGGTTAGGAGAGGTTGTAGGGAAAGCTTCTGGGGTTATTTTAATATTGCTCTTGCTGCAAATGATCAGATATTTTTATTTTGTAATAATCCTTCAGACTACTTTTTTATAATTCATATGGCTTTATGTAAATATATGATACTTTAGTAAAAGTATTTATAAAACAACATCCAGAGTTATTTTCCATGTGGAAACTAGACTATACTTTGTTGGTTGAAAATACAAAGTATTTTTTTTTAATCTATGTGTGTATATGTGTGTGTTTGTTGGATGACTGAGAAGATAAATGATTGTTAGTTTAGGATATTGAGTTAATTAGGCCATCCAGTTACCAAGGTCTATTAACTCATTTGGAATGCTGATGATTGGTTGTTTCCCTTATTATTCAAACAACAAAAGACAAGAATGAGTTTTTGACCAAGAAATCTTTTAGTAGAGCTTTTGCAGACAGAATATACTCTCTTTACACCACTCCAGTGACCTACTTTTCTGAAGGGGCATATAGATCTTGGCCTGACTTGCTTTAAATAAATAAGTATATTGACAAGTCTATTAATCTTATTCACTTCCCATGAGAAGAAACACGTTTATATCCACCTTTGAAACCATATTTATTAAAAAAATACATTTACATATTCAGAGTATTAAAAAATACTCTGAAAATGTATTCTTAAAGGCATCTTTGTATTGGAGTTTGGTCTGTTTTCAGATTTGGTATATATATATACAATATACATGGTAGCAGTATAGGAATGGACTAATAGAAAGCAAGACATCCAAGAAGTTTGAGTGGGAAAGGGACAAAACTTAGCATTTGGGCAGATAGCTTAGGATTTAGAATTTACTGGGACAGTCTTAGGTGTCTAACAATCAGCTCATATTGGATTGAGAGTGGCAAGAGACAGATGGATGATTAGGTTCTCTGCCTTAGCTGTGAGTAAGGGTGAGGTTTTTGCAAGGAGAACTGAGTGTGAAAGTAATGAGGAGAAAAGGCAGTAGGAATTAAGCTGCAGATTTGTAGGCAACCAGGGTAAAATTTTTGTGTCAATCATACCGATCAGATATGAGATAGTGTGTCTTCTGATTGCTTTAGTTCAGAGTGATTCAAAGATTAGGGGTATCTGAAATAAGAGCCAAAAAAAAAAAAAAAAAGGGTCCTCAGGTCTGGAACACAAGTTGGGCATTTAGTGAAGCACTAATCTACACTTTGCATTTTAGACCTTGAACATAATAAATTTTATAAAAATGTTTCATTTTCTTTTAAATTACTGAAACAAAAATAACTTGAGACTGAGAATAGTCATTTTATTAATTTCAGTGCTTTTTTGGTTAAATAAATGGTACTCAGCATACAAAAATAGATGCTTCTTTTCTAATATGCCAAAGATTTTACATTGAAATGTGAATATAGTAATACAATTCTAAATAATACACAGTTTTAGTAGTTCCAGTTTAGAAATAGAGCTTTAAACATGTAGCTTGCATTAGTATTTCTTGATTGATTATTGGTGATAAAAATCATCTATCTGATAATTTTGATTGTTTCTCATCACTGTGAAAATGATTAAAATCATATCCACAAATTATAAGATTCTATCACTTTTAAGATATGTTTTTCCCAGCTATTGAAATGAATTTGAATACATTTGCTTGCTCTGTTTCTCAGTAAACAAGTCACATTATTTTTCAGCAAAGATTTTCATTTCTGAAAGTCACCCAGGTACTCAAAAATCATAGGCTCAAAGCAGTTTTTAAAATGTAACTTAAAATAGACTGTGACCTTTTAGATGGTGAAAAGACTTATTTTTGAACCATATGGTAAGCCTCAGGCTTAAGACATTAAAACTGAGGCTGAAGGGAATTCAAACTATGACACTGATTAGTGCATATGTCTCTACATTAGATGCACCAAAAGACAGCAAGAAAATCTTTTATGACAAGTTGTCTGTTGTCATTAATGCGATCCATGGAAAAGGAAAGAAATACAACTTTAGGCAAGATTTAGAGGGCTGAAAAACTGAACATATCAGAATTTCAGGGGCACTTTTGATTGGTTTATCAGAGAAAGATACCTGAATTACCACTTTTTTTTCCTCCCTTGATATTTATCCCTGAGATGTTTTCCATGGGATAAAAATGAACTGACCTTGCCCTAAAGTCATGGTGCTCATGGTAAATGTCTAGATACTAACTTACTTATTCAATTAGTTAATTTTTTAAAGTTACTTTATTTCCAGTTATAAGACAATATAACTGTCATTTTATCCTCTGATTCTCACATTATAGCAATAAGACAGAATTCTTCCTTCTAAATATTTGCTTTTTTCAGGCCGAAGAGTGTTTATAAGATGGAGAATGGCAAATTGATGTGACAGCCTGTAAAATTCCATATTTACCATTTCTTTTTCCATGATTTTAAGTTAGAACCATGATGCAAATTCTCTAACACTATTATCTCACTTCATCACCTCAAGCTTGAGAGCCTAAGGGATTTTGAAACACTGACTGGCATGAAGAATACTGAAAGCACATCGTATTTTTAAGTTTTAGTATTAAACAAATATGCTTGATAAGACTCCTGTGGTATCCTTACTCAATAGATCATAACAGAGTAATAAAATATTATTCATGATACCAGACATTTTTTTTGCTTTTTTCCATTATTACCTTCATCATTATCCACTTTCAAAACCAGATTAAAAAAAAATATATATATATATATATATATATTAATGGGCCTTGGATACCTACTTTTTGCAAGATGATTTCTCAACTCTAGAGAGGGCTAGGCCTCTCTGGTACTGACTTAAGCTTATGTTGTCCATCAGTTACAATTAAACTAGCATTTTCAAGAGCATTCTAAGGACATTGGTCCTTTGAGAGTCTCTTCAAAGAAAAGATTTTCTGTGATTAAATATATTTCAGAAATCCCACTTGCTTTACTCCATTGTCGAGATATAAAATGCTTATTAGCAGAGATTTCTTCCAATAAAAAAACTTCTTTAACTTGTTCAATTCAAAATTCCCAGTCTTATTTCAACACAGCACCTTTTTCTAATAGTAGCTCTTATAACCTCTAAGAACTAGTGTTCTGTGAAACATATTTTGAGAAATGCTTTCCCCAGATATTTTAATGACTTTCAGACTAGTTCCTGGCTTCAAAGATAGTCATGCCAAATTAATCAACACATTTTATAATATAACTTCCTTATTAAAAACATTCTATGTATCCCCACTGCCTCTTGGACAAAAATAAGTTCCAACTATTCAAGCCATTGTTTAGATGAAAGTACAGTATTCCCTCAAGCTATCTGTTTAGATGAAAATGCCACTATTTCCTAAAGCAAAATTCTTGCTAAAGTCAAATATCTTCTTTTATTACTCCTGCATAAGACAGGTAATCTCAGTTCTCTAAACTGCAGTAGTCTCTTCAAAGCCTATCTCATCATTAAAGTTGCATATCAAAACTTTCCAAACTCGTTCTCCCTTATCTTTTCTCTGAGGCGCATAAAATGCTGAGCACTTGGACTTTTCCTATCTTTGACATGTTTTGTTTCCTTCAATGGGCTGAGAGAAAATATAATGAATAAAAACTGTGGGCCCACATGCTAGCCAAGATCATTCAGTACACAGGTGATTTCAAGCATATTACTTGCTCCTGTTCCTTTTTCCTGATACCAAAAATAAATATTAGTTGGCAGGATTTTCATGAGTCTTAAATGATAATATATATATTTATATATGTGATGATGTGAAATCGCTCAGTCGTGTCCAACTCTTTGCGATCCCATGGACTGTACCCTGGAGCCTGGTAGGCTACAGCCCATGAAATTCTCCAGGCAAGAATACTGGAGTGGGTTGCCATTTCCTTCTCCAGGGGATCTTCCTGACCCAGGGATCGAACCCAGGTCTCCTGCATTGCAGGCAGACGCTTTACCGTCTGAACTACTAGGGAAGCCCCTATATATATAAAAAACAGCATTCTAATAGGTAATTATTATGACTAAGATTAGATTAAAATTTTTTTCACATCAATATCCAGTTTTTATGTTTCTTTGTAGTGTCCCATTTTGTGTAAAACAGTTTTTGCTTATAAGAAGTATTTATGAAATACTTTATAGAATCAAAAATATCAAAACTTTAAGCATCTATAGGGGCCATTAAACCCAGTATCTTTATTTTATAAACTGGAAACTGAAGTATGGAACAGGGATCTTACTTGTCTTTACTTGTAAAAATTCACAACTATTATCAACAATTAGTTGATAATACATCCAGTCATAGTCCTCTGGGCCAAGTAAAACCTATCAGAGCCAGATTTTAATTGACTGCTTAACCAGGAAAAAAACTGGCAAGATACAGCTGACTATTTTAGTTTGTGTTCAAAGTAAGCATTCTTCATGTAGTATGTGGGAAGATGCAAAACACCCCCAAATTCTTCTCCGTGTCCACACCCATTCATTGAGTAACTTTGTGCGGTCTCTTGCTTGGCCATGTGACACATTGGCCATGTGACTTGCTTTGAGCAATGAGGTGTTATTTAGTATGAGAAGTCTGAAAAACATATGTGACTGCAAACATTTCTTGTGAAGCTTTTAGAACCCTCTGTGTACCATATGAACATGTTCAGATAAGTCTGCTGAGACATGAGAGACCACAGAAAGAACTGAGTTGTTCCAGTGTAGATACCCTAGAACCACCTGTCCCAGTCAACTTGTCAGCTGGCTGACCATGACACATGAGTCAGGCCAAGTTTAGAGGGAAGATTCACCACCTGAGTCCAGCCCAGATTTTTCTTTTTTTGTTGGAATATAATTGCTATACAATGTTGTGTTAGTTTCTGCTGTACAACAAAGTGAACCAGCTATCTTTATACATACATACCCATCCTCTTGAACCTCCTTCCCACCCACTCTCCATCACACTCCTCTAGGTGAGCTCCCTGTGCTATACAGCAAGTTCCCACCAGCTATCTATTTCACACGTGGTAGCATATATATCAGAGAAGGCAATGGCACCCTACTCCAGTACTCTTGCCTGGGAAATCCCATGGACAGAGGAGCCTGGAAGGCTGCAGTCCATGGGGTCCCTGAGGGTCGGACATGACTTCATTTTTACTTTTCACTTTCCTGCATTGGAGAAGGAAATGGCAACCCACTCCAGTGTTCTTGCCTGGAGAATCCCACGGATGGGGTGCCTGGTGGGCTGCCGTCTATGGGGTCGCACAGAGTCGGACACGACTGAAGTGACTTAGTAGTAGTAGTAGCATATATATGTCAGTCCTACTCTCACACAGCCTAAATTTCTGATCCACAGAATCATGAGATAAATAAAAGGTTGTTTTAAGTTATAAAGTTTGGGGGGATGATGTGTTACACAGAGAAAGTGTACCAGTAGAAACTACCTTGTGGACTGGTTATTAATTTAAAATTCCATGAAAAATAGGCATATATTAAGCCTCTTGAGTCCAAGTCTCCTGAGACAGAAGATCTTATGTTTCTCTAAACAAAACAATTATTTATTTAATAAAGATATCACAGACCCAGATAACAAAACTGAGTCATTTTTTATCCTCAACACTTATCAGTTGCTTAGATGACATAGCAAAAAGATTTTACCCTCTTAGTATCTGGGTTTCTTTGTTGATAGTCTTTGGCTGTGACTCATTTTTCAGCTTACCAGTTGACTCTGGCACATTGTGGCCAGACATCTTCAAAGCAAACATCTTATGACATAAAGTACACTTTTGATAATGGCCATGAAAGAAAAACCGGCATTTGAAAGCCATCAAGCATATTCAAACAGAATGATAATATGTTACAATATCTGCTTAGATCTTTAAGACAAAATATCAGCAATTTTGTGTTTCTTCCTTAAGCAATAGTGTTAAGCACCCATTTTCTTGACTAAAGTACCAGAAACTTATTCCATAGCTTCACACAAAGATGATACATACATATTCACAGTGCACTTGACAAGACAGATCGGCACGATACAAAATATTTGGGGGTTATTTGACTCTTTCTACTTCACTCATATCTCCCTGAAAGCCTGAGAAATATTTCACTGGAATCATACAGTGTTGATGAATGTTTAGCAAGGACTATTAAGGCACATTTGAGTACATAAATTATTCTTGAAACCCAAATTGTATGTAATCCATATTTTGCATATTGTTCAAAACATATACATGTATCATGAAAACAAATGTTTCTGTTTTCCCATGAATTTTAGACAAGCTTATTCTTTCCCCATAATATTTGTTAACTATATATAAACACTTATTTTTGCAAAAAATGGTAAACTTTAAACTTATTATACAATGTATCCAATGAGAGCATGCAATTTGAATTTGAGGGTGGTTGGAGTTTGAGATATCAGTCTAAGAATTTCTGCAAACCTTGTGGCTGTGGATGGCATCAGGTAGAAGAGGATTAATGATCTGAGGCTAGAAACAGGAAGGTGAATAGACACAAAAGAAGGAAAGAGTGCTTTTTAGCTTCTGAGCAAGCAAATGAAAAGGTATATATAGATATTAGAGATAAAATATACAATGGATTTCAATTATACAAACAGTCATGGAGCAGGAGGATACAGTCACCAAAGCAAATAGATAACTTTCAAAGAGGTTAAAAATGGATAATGCAGTTCCTAGATGAGAGACACTTGGGCAAAGTAAATAAGTGAATAGGGTGAGACACTAGTACCGATATGATACTGATTCAAAGGTAAGGTTCTGTTTTCTCTAGTATTTGCACTTTATTTTAAATTATGCACTTCCTTAGCTGCTAAGTCACTTCAGTCATGTCCAACTCTGTGCGACCCCATAGACGGCAGCCCACCAGGCTCCCCCTTCCCTGGGATTCTCCAGGCAAGAACACTGGAGTGGGTTGCCATTTCCCTCTCCAAGGCATGAAAGTGAAAAGTGAAAGTGAAAAGTGAAAGTGAAGTTGCTCAGTCGTGTCCGAACTTTAGAATGAACTGCAGCCTACCAGGCTCCTCCGTCCATGGGCTTTTCCAGGCAAGAGTACTAGAGTGGGGTGCCATTGCCTTCTCCGACTTCCTTAGCAGTAGAATTCAATTTTCAAGTTACGATCATTATAGGAATATCGCTGGACTTAATCCTGAAAATTTGGACATTTGGGCTATATGGAAAAAAGTAAGAAGTAGGAATACAGAGAATGAGATGGTTGGATGGTATCATTGACTCAATGGATGTGAGTTTGAGCAAACTCTAGGAGATAGTGAAGGACAGGGAAGCCTGATGTGCTGCAGTCCATGGGGTCACAAAGAGTCAGATACAACTTAGCAACTGAACTAAGAAAAGAAAAGAACGCACAAATAAGATGAACAAGAGTAGTTTCTGTCAGTTAAGACATCTTTATGGAGACTCTATTATGTACAAGGACATCACCTCTTCACTGGGGCAAGGACTCCTGCAGACAATTCATAATAAGAAAAGAAATAATTAAGATATAGGAATAAAATGATAATTCTTTTTCAGCTTTTACAGTTTATGAAGTTACTTTACAACTTAGTCTACTGTTTTACTATATATAATTATTCATATTATGTTAGTCAGTTACTTACAGGTAAATTTGGCCATGGAATATGGAATGAAGCAGGGCAAAGACTAATAGAGTTTTGTCAAGAAAATGCACTGGTCATAACAAACACCCTCTTCCAACAACACAAGAAGAGACGCTACACATGGACATTATCAGATGGTCAACACCGAAATCAGATTGATTATATTCTTTGTAGCCAAAGATGGAGAAGCTCTATACAGTCAGCAAAAACAAGACCAGGCGCTGACTGTGGCTCAGATCATGAATTCCTTATTGCCAAATTCAGACTTAAATTGAAGAAAGTAGGGAAAACCACTAGACCATTCAGGTATGACCTAAATCAAATCCCTTATGATTAAACAGTGGAAGTGAGAAATAGATTTAAGGGCCTAGATCTGATAGATAGAGTGCCTGATGAACTATGGAATGAAGTTCATGACATTGTACAGGAGACAGGGATCAAGACCATCCCCATGGAAAAGAAATGCAAAGAAGCAAAATGGCTGTCTGGGGAGGCCTTACAAATAGCTGTGAAAAGAAGAGAAGCAAAAAGCAAAGGAGAAAAGGAAAGATATAAGCATCTGAATGCAGAGTTCCAAAGAATAGCAAGAAGAGATAAGAAAGCCTTCCTCAGCGATCAATGCAAAGAAATAGAGGAAAAGACAGAATGGGAAAGACTAGGGATCTCTTCAAGAAAATCAGAGATACCAAGGGAACATTTCAAGCAAAGATGGGCTCAATAAAGGACAGATATGGTATGGACCTAACAGAAGCAGAGGAGATTAAGAAGAGGTGGCAAGAATACACAGATCAGATCAAATCAGTCACTCAGTCGTGTCCGGCTCTTTGCCACCCCATGAATGGCAGCACGCCAGGCCTCGCTGTCCATCACCAACTCCCGGAGTTCACTCAGACTCACGTCCATCGAGTCAGTGATGCCATCCAGCCATCTCATCCTCTGTCGTCCCCTTCTCCTCCTGCCCCCAATCCCTCCCAGCATCAGAGTCTTTTCCAATGAATCAACTCTTTGCATGAGGTGGCCAAAGTACTGGAGTTTCAGTTTTAGTATCATTCCTTCCAAAGAACACCCAGGACTGATCTCCTTCAGAATGGACTGGTTGCATCTCCTTGCATTCCAAGGGACTCTCAAGAGTCTTCTCCAACACCACAGTTCAAAAGCATCAATTCTTCGGTGCTCAGCCTTCTTCACAGTCCAACTCTCACATCCATACATGACCACTGGAAAAACCATAGCCTTGACTAGACGAACCTTTGTTGGCAAAGTAATGTCTCTGCTTTTGAATATGCTCTCTAGGTTGGTCATAACTTTCCTTCCAAGGAGTAAGCGTCTTTTAATTTCATGGCTGCAGTCACCATCTGCAGTGATTTTGGAGCTCAGAAAAATAAAGTCTGACACTATTTCCACTGTTTCCCCATCTATTTCCCTTGAAGTGGTGGAACTGGATGCCATGATCTTTGTTTTCTGAATGTTGAGCTTTAAGCCAACTTTTTCACTCTCCTCTTTCACTTTCATCAAGAGGCTTTTGAGTTCCTCTTCACTTTCTGCCATAAGGGTGGTGTCATCTGCTTATCTGAGGTTATTGAGATTTCTCCCAGCAATCTTGATTCCAGCTTGTGTTTCTTCCAGTCCACCGTTTCTCATGATGTACTCTGCATATAAGTTAAATAAATAGGGTGACAATATACAGCCTTGACGTACTCCTTTTCCTATTTGGAACCAGTCTGTTGTCCCATGTCCAGTTCTAACTGTTGCTTCCTGACCTGCACACAAATTTCTCAAGAGGCAGGTCAGATGGTCTGGTATTCCCGTCTCTTTCAGAATTTTCCAGTTTCTTGTGATCCACACAGTCAAAGGCTTTGGCATAGTTAATAAAACAGAAATAGAGGTTTTTCTGGAACTCTCTTGCTTTTTCCATGATCCAGCGGATGTTGGCAATTTGATCTCTGGTTCCTCTGCCTTTTCTAAAACCAGCTTGAACATGAGGAAGTTCACGGTTCACATATTGCTGAAGCCTGGCTTGGAGAATTTTGAGCATTGCTTACTAGCATGTGAGATGAGTGCAATTGTGTGGTAGTTTGAGCATTCTTTGGCATTGCCTTTCTTTGGGATTGGAATGAACTGTCTTTCCAGTCCTGTGGCCACTGCTGAGTTTTCCAAATTTGCTGGCATATTGAGTGCAGCACTTTCACAGCATCATCTTTCAGGATTTGGAAGAGCTCAACTGGAATTCCATCACCTCCACTAGGTTTGTTCATAGTGATGCTTTCTAAGGTCCACTTGACTTCACATTCCAGGATGTCTGGCTCTAGGTCAATGATCACACCATCATGATTATCTGGGTCATGAAGATCTTTTTTGTACAGTTCTTCTGTGTATTCTTGCCACCTCTTCTTAATATCTTCTGCTTCTGTTAGGTCCATACAATATCTGTCCTTTATCGAGCTCATCTTTGCATGAAATGTTCCTTTGGTATCTCTCATTTTCTTGAAGAGATCTCTAGTCTTTCCCATTCTGTTGTTTTCCTCTATTTCTTTGCATTGATCGCTGAGGAAAGCTTTCTTATCTCTTCTTGCTATTCTTTGGAACTCTGCATTCAGATGTTTATATCTTTCCTTTTCTCCTTTGCTTTTTGCTTCTCTTCTTTTCGCAGCTATTTGTAAGGCCTCCCCAGACAGCCAGTTTGCTTCTTTGCATTTCTTTTCCATGGGGATGGTCTTGATTCCTGTCTCCTGTACAATGTCATGAACCTCATTCCATAGTTCATCAGGCACTCTATCTATCAGATCTAGGCCCTTAAATCTATTTCTCCCTTCCACTGTATAATCATAAGGGATTTGATTTAGGTCATACCTGAATGGTCTAGTGGTTTTCCCTACTTTCTTCAATTTAAGTCTGAATTTGGCAATAAAGAGTTCATGGTCTGAGCCACAGTCAGCTCCTGGTCTTGTTTTTGTTGACTGTATAGAGCTTCTGCATCTTTGGCTGCAAAGAATATAATCAATCTGATTTCGGTGTTGACCATCTGGTGATGTCCATGTATAGAGTCTTATCTTGTGTTGTTGGAAAAGGGTGTTTGTTATGACCAGTGCATTTTCTTGGCAAAACTCAGAAGAGATGAAGAAGAGGTGGCAAAAATACACAGAAGAACTATACAAAAAAGATCTTCACAACCCAGATAATCACGATGGTATGATCACTGACATAGAGCCAGATATCCTGGAATGTGAAGTCAAGTGGACCTTAGAAAGCATCACTATGAACAAACCTAGTGGAGGTGATGGAATTCCAGTTGAGCTCTTCCAAATCCTGAAAGATGATGCTGTGAAAGTGCTGCACTCAATATGCCAGCAAATTTGGAAAACTCAGCAGTGGCCACAGGACTGGAAAGACAGTTCATTCCAATCCCAAAGAAAGGCAATGCCAAAGAATGCTCAAACTACCACACAATTGCACTCATCTCACATGCTAGTAAAGTAATGCTCAAAATTCTCCAAGCCAGGCTTCAGCAATACGTAAACCATGAACTTCCAGATGTTCAAGCTGGTTTTAGAAAAGGCAAAAGAACCAGAGATCAAATTGCCAATATCCGATGGATCATGGAAAAAGCAAGAGAGTTCCAGAAAAACATTTATTTCTGCTTTTGACTATGCCAAAGCCTTTGGGTGGATCACAATAAACTGTGGAAAATTCTGAAAGAGATGGAAATCCCGAACCACCTGACCTGCCTCTTGAGAAATTTTGTATGCAGGTCAGGAAGCAACAGCTAGAACTGGACATGGAACAACAGACTGGTTCCAAATAGGAAAAGGAGTACGTCAAGGCTGTATATTGTCACCCTGCTTATTTAACTTATATGCAGAGTACATTATGAGAAATGCTGTACTGGAAGAAACACAAGCTGGAATCAAGATTGCCAGGAGAAATCTCAATAACCTCAGATATGCAGATGACACCACCCTTATGGCAGAAAGTGAAGAGGAACTCAAAAGCCTCTTGATGAAGGTGAAAGAGGAGAGTGGAAAAGTTGGCTTAAAACTCAACATTCTTAAAACGAGATCATGGCATCAGCTCCCATCACTTCATGGAAAGTAGATGGGGAAACAGTGGAAACAGCGTCAGACTTTATTTTTCTGGGCTCCAAAATCACTGCAGATGGTGACTGCAGCCATGAAATTAAAAGACGCTTACTCCTTAGAAGGAAAGTTATGACCAACGTAGATAGCATTTTCAAAAGCTGAGCCATTACTTTGCCAACAAAGGTCCATCTAGTCAAGGCTATGGTTTTTCCAGTGGTCATGTATGGATGTGAGAGTTGGACTGTGAAGAAGGCTGAGCGCCGAAGAATTGATGCTTTTGAACTGTGGTGTTGGAGAAGACTCTTGAGAGTCCCTTGCACTGCAAAGAGATCCATCCAGTCCATTCTGAAGGAGATAAGCCCTGGGATTTCTTTGGAAGGAATGATGCTAAAGCTGAAACTCCAGTACTTTGGCCACCTCATGCGAAGAGTTGACTCATTGGAAAAGACTCTGATGCTGGGAGGGATTGGGGGCAGGAGGAGAAGGGGACGACAGAGGATGAGATGGCTGGATGGCATCACTGACTTAATGGAGGTGAGTTGAGTGAACTCCGGGAGTTGGTGACGGACAGGGAGGCCTGGCGTGCTGCGATTCATGGGGTGGCAAAGAGTCGGACGCGACTGAGAGACTGAACTGATCTGAACTGAGAATTGACAACTAAAGTCCTTAATTGACATTTCTTGGTTCATAAGTTGCATATGAAAATCCCTCAGCTTCATGACAGTTTTTCATCATTTATGGAATACAGAAACTAAAAGCTAGTAAATTCATTCCACTGTCACAGCCTGGAGAAGGCTCCCTCACTGAGCCATAGTCATAAGTTCATATTCCAAGGTTTACCCTTCTAAGTAGATCCTTTTTATTTTCTAACTAAAGGATCAGGATATCTCTCTTGGACTACAGAAGATTCTTGAAGTTGGAAGTTATACAATTTATTTTGTATGTTTAAAAGTATGATTCTCCAGTGGAATTTGATCTGTAGAGATAATAAAGACTGTCTTTTCATTTTTGTGTCTCCCAAATCCATCTCAATGCCTGAAACACACTGAATGGTCTATAATTATTTGTGGAATAAATAAATCACAGATAAGTGAAACAAGAGGCCAGCTCTGACTACTCACTATTCTGATAATATTATCAACTCCAAGAGAATGGCCAGGGATAAAGCCAAAAGGACAAGGGAAAGAAGTTAATTTGAATTTGCTCAATATTTGTTTGACTTTGAGACTTAAGAAAGTCATTAGGCTATGTTGTCATAATCAAATGTTGTATGAGTGGCAAACACAAAGCTAAGTAAAACCACATCACATGGTAGAAAATACAGTCAGCATGTTGACTGATGAACAGAACATTCCATTTCAAGGAAAAAGAATCTTTATCTACAATTAAATTAATTTGGGGGGTACAGAACACATTGATCAAATCATTTTAATCTAGACTTATCTAAACTCACTTCCTTAGAATTTGAATATCTATTTTTTTCTTGTGACAACGAACAAGATTTCTAACTTTAAGTCAAGCTTGTTTGGTGGAAGTTGCTTGGCAATAGCCAATGTCCCTATAAAATGGAATTAGGCTTCAATTTTTCCATTTTGTTAATGATGTGCATATGAAATACCAAGTATTTAGCAATGTTAGTTAGATTCAAAGAATCCATTGTGCATGGTTAAAAGCACATTAAACTTGTAATTTGTAGTGCATACTCAAGGCAACTATTGCATTTTTGCTCTAATGAGTTAATGTGTTTAAATAAATGATGATGTTAGGCTAAAATTGTTTTAACTTTCAAAGAAAAGGGTTTGTAATTAAAATAATGATAGACTCTCCTTGGAAAACAGGTTGTTTCTTTTTAAGGGGAGTAAGAAATTGAATTTTGCCCTCCAATTAAATTTTCAAAATAATAATGAAAAATGTGGTAAAAAATGATAAGTATGATCATGGAAAAATGCCTGATTTAATTCTGGATGCAGAATTTGTTCAAACTGGAAAACAATAGAGGAAACAAGAAATAAACATCTTTGTAAGTCAGGGACAAACTGAAAAATGGCATTCAGCAGGGTGATAGTTTGTGTTACAAATTAAATACCCAACTAAAATGCCTGCAGAAGAAAGGTTAATTTAGCTTCTTGCATTCAATTCTGATAAGTAAAGCTTGAGTCATTTTATAAATTGAAGTACATCTGACATATAAAACTGTTTTAGGGCAGAATTTCTCTCTTTAAAATTTTTCAGTATTATCAGTAAACTCAGACATAGGTAGACATAGGTAGCTGTTATGAGCTGACTTGAGTTTAAGATAGTCTGATATGTCAAATCTTATGAGTTAATACTTGGGGATTATTTTTTATCATCTTTTTGTTGTAGGAAAAATACTTGAAGATAAAAACATGAACATTATCTATTTTGTCTGCACTAGTGATTTTCAATACCTAACAAAAATATATTTTTAAGCTTTTTTATAAATGCTGGTCAAGGACTTTGTACAGAAGGTAGATCATATTGTCAAAATGGGTCTTCAATGAGTAATAATGATATATCTGACAAAAAGGACTACGGAGAGAGAAAATATTATCTTTGTTATTGTCCTCATTACCACCATAATGAAAATCATCCAAAATATTTGTCATCATGATGGTCTAGGGCAATTATACACTGTGCATTTCAGTCTATACCATTTCTCTAAGCATTGCCAAGAACAAGAGAACGTTATTTCACTTCCATCCATTCTAAGAGATGTCATACATATTTGACTTCAGGATGTAGTAAATGTGGATGATAATCTTGACAGAAAACTGTGGAATAAAATATTCAGTTATATACTAATTTTCTTTTCAGTTTTTACAATTTGCCTCTGCATAGGTGTGAATAAAATTAGAACTGCTTTAAGTTAGAAAAATGACATTCAGAGAAAACAAAGTGTTTTTATAATACTTTTAATGCTTTATGGATGTATTATTCATGTAATGGACATTTATTACCATCTAACCTAATTTCATCATGAAAAGTTATGTAGAAAATTATTGACAATTCTGTTTCATATTTGATTTTTAATAGTTTAATTGAAAATTAAGATACAATGATAAAATACTGAATTGATATGCCTGGGAAAACAAATATATTTGGCTTCAATATTGTAATTGATGAAGTATTTCTCCTATATCTAACTGCTATGAGCCAGCTGACAAGTGTGAAGTTATAGCTTTTTTTTTCCTATAAAGGCTATGATGACATATGACAGGAGACACCATTATTTAGTATGTTTATTAGCTGGAGCCTTGAGTGAACTTAGAAAAGCAAGTTTTCCAATGGATGTGAAAAAACAAAAAGGCTGTATCCCATTGAACTCCTTTCCTAAGAAGTTTCCACACAATGGGATGGTTTTACATCTTTCTTATGGGATGAAACCTGGCTTCTAATAGGCAAACAGGATCTCTAAAATTATAGAAATGGTAAATGTTCTCTAAAATGTACTCAGTTAATAAGCAAACAGAATGTCTCACTTATTTTACTTGACAAATTCATGCAGTAAAGTGTTAAATATGACTGTATGTGTGGTGTGTGTGAGTATCTGCTCAGCTATGTTCAACTTTGCAATCCTATGTACTGTAGCCAACCAGGTTTCTCTGTCCATGGGATTCTCCAGACAAGAATATGAGAGTGGGTTTCCATTTCCTCCTCTGGAGGAATCTTCCCAACTCAGGGATTAAATCTGCATCTCCTGCATTGGCAGGCAGATTCTTTTACCACTGAGCCGTGTGTAAAAATTTGAAAAAAAGAGGGAAACATCATGAGCTGAATAAGACTTTTCAGAAGCATGAAAGACTGGCTCAGTAAATTGCTGAACAATGATGTTCAATGAGATATAGATTAGTTTAGACAGAAAAATAAAGATTAATGGTAGATAATAATGAAAAGAAAAATTTGCAGAATAAAATTTCCCATTGAGTGTCAGAATAAGCAAGTAAATACATTAGTATTATCAATTATAGCAATGAAGACTAAAATATTCACAATTGTTTCTTAGTTGCTTAGTCATGTCTGACTCTTCATGACCCTATTGACTGTAGCCCGCCAGGCTCCTCTGTCCATGGGGTTTCTCCAGGCAAGTATACTGGAATGGGCTGCCATGCTCTACTCCAGGGAATCTTCCCAACCCAGGAATTGAATTGGGATCTCCTGCATTGCAGGCAAATTCTTTACCAGCTGAGCTAGTAAAGGGAAGCCCTTTAGCATTGTCAGTTAGCAGTTGAACGAATATTATAGAGGTGATGGAAAATAAAAATTGCATTAAACACCATGAAGCAAAATTATCATCAACTGATTCAATAGATTCTATTGAATCAGTTGATTCCATTGAAAGTTTCAGAAGCACGTGTAATTTCCTCAGTTCAGTCTCACTTCAACAAAGATTTGAAATGCTAGTCAAGTGTTACAGCTAGGTTACAGCTCAGAGTTTTATTCAATAAACAAAGGACAGTACATCCTCAAGGCATGAGGGTAGGCCGATCCCAAAGGAGAGAACTTACCCTCCTTGGCTCCCTCTGTTTATACTTTTTGTCTCCTTCCCACTTCCCAGCCTGCCCTATGCAAATTAGGGTTAGCCTCCATCATCAGTCCGGAGAAGGCAATGGCACCCCACTCCAGTATTCTTGCCTGGAAAATCCCATGGACAGAGGAGCCTTGTAGGCGGCAGTCCATGGGGTCACTGAGGGTCAGACAGGACTGAGCAACTTGACTTTTATTTTTCACTTTCATGCATTGGAGAAGGAAATGGCAACCCACTCCAGTGTTTCTGCCTGGAGAATCCCAGGGATGGGGGAGCCTGGTGGGCTGCCATCTCTGGGGTCTCACAGAGTCAGACACGACTGAAGAGACAGCAGCAGCAGCAGCTCCATCATCAATCAGGAATGGGGTGTGTTTGTTTCACCTGAGGTTCACACACTAGTCCTTGGATTTTTCCTTTACTCTCTTTTTGTGGGCTTTTTCTCTCCCTTTGTCTTTTAGCCATTGCCATTTTGGACTAATTTTTTCCTATTTTAACTACCTAACCAAAGGGAAGCTAATTTTAAATGATAAATAACTTCATAAAGAAATAAATCAGAGTAAATGTTTTCATTATAATTTAAGGAAATTAAGAAGTACAAGTAATAAAGTTCTTTGGTTGGAAATCCCATTTTATTTTTCTGCTTGCCAAGTTGATTTTTAAATTTCTTTTCTGTAGGTCTTAATAAACATCATAATACAATAGTAGTAATTTTGGCAATACCTATATATCTTAAAATAAATATACTCATCTAACAGAATTTAAGTTTGATAACGTATAAATTACATTGTAAGCCTACTTCTATCTCTCTGGCATATGTGACATAATATTTCTTGCTGCTCATTTCAAAGAAATAATAAATAATGCAATAGTTTAAAAGATACAATGATATGATCAATGTGTGATCCCCATAAGCCATACAAGTATCTCTGATAAAAAGTAGGTATTTTAATTGGAGAATTGCTGCGTACAAAATCATATAAAAAGAATAAAAACAATTTTTATTTTAAGAAGCTGAGAGTATATTTGGCAGCAAATTTCAGCTTTCAGGGCTTCTCCAATTGCTCAGCAGTACAGAATACACCTTATAATGTAGGAGACACAAGAGACATGGGTTTGGTGCCTGGGTCAGGAAGATCCCCTGGAGGAGGAAATGGCAACCCACTCCAGCTTTCTTGCCTGAAAAATCCCATGGACAGAGGAGCCTAGTGGGCAACAGTCCATAGGGTTACAAAGAGTACAACACGATGGAGGGACTGAGCATGCATGCACTCAACCTTCTATTGATCCAGACAGTGACTTCAAATACTTCTTAGATTATCATTCAAGATGCTGACCTGAAGATGGTTATATCTGAATGTTCCAGATGAATGTGGGATGATATTTGCTTCATTCCCAAGATCTACTGTTTTTACTTAATGTCAGGTGTCATCCAAGGGTAGCCAATAAGGTTGTTTGTTGCTAAAAATTCATAGTCAGTGGATACCAGAAGTCTAAAAAACAATAGGAGGCTGAACTGGATGGAGTTACTCAGCCTCTGGTAAATGGAAGGAATCTTCCTCTTTCCTGATTATCCCTAGAACCTAAAATTTTATTTGGCATGTCATAGATGCTAAAACGGAGAAGGCAATGGCAAGCCACTCGAGTACTCTTGCCCCTCCCTGGTAGGCTGCAGTCCATGGGGTCGCTAAGGGTTGGACACGACTGAGCAGCTTCACTTTCACTTTTCACTTTCATCCATTGGAGAAGGAAATGGCAATCCACTCCAGTGTTCTTGCCTGGAGAATCCCAGGGAAGCAGGAGCCTGGTGGGCTGCCGTCTCTGGGGTCGCACAGAGTCAGACATGACTGAAGCGACTTAGCAGCAGCAGCTGCTGCTGCTAAAAATTATGTGTGAATGAATTAATAGTCTTGACCTTGAGGTTTGTTCCCAGTGTATCCCTCAGTTCTACACTGTTAATTTTTATTTACTTATAGTTACTATTGACAATTATTGTCTATTATTTTTATTTACTCTTGTTTAAATGTTTGACTTTTATTTGCCTATGCTCATTTCTTACATAAAACAACTTACAATCTTTTATTCTAACTCAATATTCACATAATTGTATTTTATTTCTTCCTTTCTTTTTCCATATTACATATTTGACTGCACTTATATAATTTCGCAAATGTTTGGGGAAATTGAGTCACCTCTTGAAAATGTGATCAGACCTCTCTCATTACTCTAAAGCTACAGCAACAAAGACAGTGTGATACTGACAAAAAAAGCAAACAGGCTATTAGAACAGAATACACAACCCTGAAATAGGTCCACAGAAATATATTTAACTAACTTTGTTAAAGGAGCAAAGACAGTACAATAAAGCAAAGACAATTGCTTCAGTAAATGGTGCTAAACAACTGGACATCCACATACAGAAAAAAAAAAAAAAAGAATCTAGATACAGACTTCACACCTGTCATAAAATTAATTTGAAATGGTTTATATTTAATGTAAACCTCAAAACTATGAAACTCCTAGAAGATATCGTCAGTTCAGTTCAATTCAGTCTCTCAGTTATGTCCTGCTCTTTTGCGACGCCACGAACTGTAGCATGCCAGGCTTCCCTGTCATATCCTATGATATGAAGACATCATAGGAAAAGCCTAGATCACCCTGGGTATAGTGATGCCTTTTCAGATAAAATATGAAAGGCACAATCCATGAAATAATTAATAAGCTGGACTTCATTAAAATTTAAAGATTTTGTTCTGCAAAGACAATATTAGGAGAATTAGAAGACAAGCCACAGATATTGAAAAATACTTGTAATAGGCATATGTGAAAAAAAAAAAGAACAGTTACCCAAAATTTATAAGAAAACTCTTAAAACTCACCGATCAGAAAACAAACAGCCTAATGAAAAAAAAAGTAGGTCAAAGACCTTAACAGGGTACTTGACCAAAGAAGATATACAGGTGACAAGCATATTGAAAGATGCTGTAAAATGTATGTCAGTAGGGAAATGCAAATTAAGACAATGAAATACCCTGACCAAAATCTGGAACACTGACAACATGAAATGCTGGCAAAAAAAGTGGAATAACAGGAATTCTCATACATTGCTAATGGGAATGAAAAATGATATAGCTTTCCTAGAAAACAGTTTGGCAGTTTCTTATAAAACTAAACACACTCTTAACATACAATCTAGCAATCATGCTCTCAGGTATTTAACCAAAAGAGATGAATACTTATGCTCACACAAAAACCCACATACAGATGTTTCAGTCAGTTCAGTTCAGTTCAGTTGCTCAGTTGTGTCCGACTCTGCAATCCCATGAATCGCAGCACGCCAGGCTCCCTGTCTATCACAAATTCCTGGAGTTCACTCAACTCACATCCATCGAGTCGGTGATGCCATCCAGCCATCTCATCCTCTGTCGTCCCCTTCTCCTCCTGCCCCCAATCCCTCCCAGCATCAGAGTCTTTTCCAATGAGTCAACTCTTTGCATGAGGTGGCCAAAGTACTGGAGCTTCAGCTTTAGCATCATTCCTTGCAAAGAACACCCAGGACTGATCTCCTGTAGAATGGACTGGTTGGATCTCCTTGCAGTCCAAGGGACTCTCAAGAGTCTTCTCCAACACCACAGTTCAAAAGCATCAATTCTTTGGCGCTCAGCTTTCTTTACAGTCCAACTCTCACATCCATACATGACTACTGGAAAAACCATAGCCCTGACTATGGTCAAAATAAAGTCTGACACTGTTTCCACTGTTTCCCCATCTATTTGCCATGAAGTGATGGGACCAGATGCCATGATCTTCATTTTCTGAATGTTGAACTTTAAGCCAACTTTTTCATTCTCCTCTTTCACTTTCATCAAGAGGCTTTTTAGTTCCTCTTAACTTTCTGCCATTAGGGTGGTGTCATCTGCTTATCTGAGGTTATTGATATTTCTCCCGGCAATCTAGATTCCAGCCTGTGCTTCTTCCAGCCCAGTGTTTCTCATGATGTATTCTGCATATAAGTTAAATAAGCAGGGTGACAATATACAGCCTTGACGTACTCCTTTTCCTATTTGGAACCAGTCTGTTGTTCCGTGTTAGACCTGCATATAGGTTTCTCAAGAGGCAGGTCAGGTGGTACACAAATGTTTATAGCAGCCTTATTCCTTATTGACAAATTCTAGAAACAAGCAAAATGTCCTTCAGTAGTAAATAGGTAAATAAACCATGGTACTTAACAATGGAATTTTATTCAGCGCTAAAAGGAAATGAGCTATTAAGCCATGAAAAAATATGGAGGAAACATAAAAGCTTGTTTCCAAGTGAAAGAACCCAATCTGACATGGCTTCTGTATGATTCCTACTACATTATCATTCTGAAAAAGGCAAAACTGTGGAGACAAAACACAGATCAGCTGTGAAAAGATGTAGAAAAAGGGAGTGAGTGAGTAAAGCAATAGGGATTTTAAGTGCAGAGACAATTCTCTGTGCAATGTTACAGTGATGGATACATGCCATTATTCATTTGTTCAGACCCATGAATATACAATTTCTTGGTGACTTAGATGATAAAGAATCTGATGCAATGCAGGAGACCAGGGTTCAACCCCTGGGTCAGGAAGATCCCCTGGAGAAGGGAATGGTCACCTACTCCAATATTCTTGCCTGGAGAATTCCAATGAACAGACTAGCCGGCAGGCTATACAGACTAAAGAGTCGGACACAACTGAGTGATTAACACATACCAACATACATGAATATACAATACTAAGAGTGAACCAAGGTAAACTATGGACTTTGGGTAATTGCAATGTGTCAGTAAAGGCTCATTTTTGGTTAAAAAAGAAATATATATATATATTTATATTATAAATATATATATAAATGCTGCTGCTGCTAAGTCACTTCAGTTGTGTCCGACTCTGTGCGACCCCATAGACGGCAGCCCACCAGGCTTCACCATCCCTGGGATTCTCCAGGCAAGAACACTGGAGTGGGTTGCCATTTCCTTCTCCAATGCATGAAAGGGAAAAGTGAAAGTGAAGTCGCTCAGTCGTGTCCCACTCTTAGCGACATCATGGACTGCAGCCTACCAGGCTCCTCCGTCCATGGGATTTTCCAGGCAAGAGTACTGGAGTGGGGTGCCACTGCCTTCTTCAATATATGTAAATAAATATATATAAATAAATATATAAAAATATATATATATATCACTGATGAGTAATGTTAATAATCAGGGAGATTACATGTGTTGGGGAGGCAGGAGGTCAAGGAAAAGTCTCTGAACCTTCAAATTTCATTATAAACCTGAATTTGCTGTAAAAATAATGTCTTAAAAAATTGTGTCCAGGTACCTCAACCAAGACTTGTTTTCTAAACTTTTTTCTCCTCATGTTTATAGTTGTTTTTCGTTGCTTAAATTCTAAGAGTGTTTTCTTCAAAGCCACACTTCTCTAAGGATACCTAAAATTTACTTAGATGGTGTATTTTGAGATGCTCTTTTAAAAATATTATTAAAAGCCAGGAAGTCAATTAATATTTCTGGAGCCATTCAGTTACATGAATTATGTTTAGAGGAATCATATGTCAAAATAAAATTTGTTATAATAAAAGAAAGAGAAAATTGTCAAGTCAGCCCTCAATTTTACACATAAAGGCAGGTCATCCCAAGAATTTAAATTTCAAGATGATATTTCAATGCCCATGAAAAACTGGAACTGA
The DNA here is from genome assembly GCF_029378745.1 of Bos indicus. NCBI lineage: Eukaryota > Metazoa > Chordata > Mammalia > Artiodactyla > Bovidae > Bos > Bos indicus. The sequence goes on along the minus strand of NC_091762.1, from coordinate 40,993,168 downwards.
AATTGATTTGGAGGGTTACCTGATTTGGGTAACATGGGATATTAAAGCAAGGGAAATATTTGTCCTAATAAATATGTTTCTATAATTTCCTTTAGATATAGGTCAAAGCATTATATGTAAATGGAATGTAGTCTTTTAAATTGACATTGCCGTCAAATTTCATAATCTTATAATTTTGAATCTTGATTTTTTTCTTATCTAGTTGAGTTAGATGCTGTTAGCTCAAATTTCATCTAATCTGTCCCATCCTGGAGCTTTTGATCCACATCCTGCTCTAATATTTCTTTTTCATATCGTATGCATTACTTCCTAATATTTAATACAATTTACTTACTTTATATTTATTGTTTACTGTTTGTGTCTTCCTAATAGAATATAGATTATTTGAAGGCAATGATGTGTGTGTGTTTGGTAGTTAATATATCTTTAATAATTAGGGACTCTTCTGGCACAAATTAGAAAACATACCTTTAACCAATAAACATTTATTAAAAGACTTTTTAATAGAGTCAAAATAAACAGTGACTTATTAAAACAGTGGTCAAAATAAAACTAATAATCTTTTCCATGTCCATAGAATGAAAAGTTTCAGTGTGACCTTAGGATTAGTAAATATTTGCCATCTGCTCAGCACATGACTTAGGTGATATGTCAAAAAAGACCTAGCTTTTTTATAGTTTTGTTGTTGTTAACATTTCAATGATAGCTGCAATTTAAATCTCATCTAAGTTTGCAATAAAATTCCATTTTCTGGCCACATTCCTAAACCTGTATTATATGTTTGAATAGCATAGAAATTGGTAGTTGTATAATATAAAAATTAAATATTATAAGTTTTCATAACTGGAACTGATCATTAAAATTATGCAGTCTCTATTTGACCTTATGTATCCATGGAATAAATGGGTAAATGACTTGCTATGTGAAAAACTGATTTCACACAGTAAGTTAGGGACAGATAAAAAGGAATAAAGCTTAAGTATATTTTCCATCTATGTAGAGGCTTTATTTGGTTTTATTATTTTGCTACTTTGAATATGGGTTTCTGTATTCTACGTAGCAAGTGTGTAGCTTATATAATACAAAAAATTATTTTGATATTTGGCAAAACTAATACAATTATGTAAAGTTTAAAAATAAAATAAAATTGGAAGAATAAAAAAAAAAAAAAAAAAAATTATATTCAACGATTTCACAAGGTCATTTTGAACTTTAAAATTTAAATTCCTTATTCTTACAGATTTTTTATGTACATGATATTTATAAACCACTTCTATAAATTATTGAATCAGCTCAATAGTAACTCCATATCAGAAACTGATAGATCAAATCATTTTTACAGATGTCTCCTTAAAAATCACATCTTTTTGTAAAGACAATTATAAGACTATTTTGGTCTTATTTTTTTCATCTTTGTAAATCTACTGAAGTATGTTAACTCAAGGAACAAATGGTAAGTAAAACAATTTAATGTAATTCTTGAGTCACTTAATCAAATTTATCCCAATAAAAATAGTCATGAAAGGGAGCCAAGTTAAAATAAACATGAAACAAAGTTACTTTGTCAAAAAAAAAAGAGATCTGCATATTCTATGTATTTAATTTATTTGGAAATAAATAAATGGAAGCAACTTTTCCTGGACTTTTTCAACATTTTGATAGGGAAGGGTTTTAGATGTCTTACTAAGACACATATATTTTTCTTACAGAGTTATAGGCAGAATAATGATCAGACGTCCAGGCTTCAGTGTCCATGGGATTCTCCAGGCCAGAATACTGGGTTGTTATGCCGTCCTCCAAGGGTTCTTCCCACCCATGGTCAAACTCACATCTCCTGAGGCTTCTTCATTTCAGGCAGTCTCTTTACTGCTGAGTCACCAGGGAAGCCCCATTATTAAGTATTACACAAGAAATAACCTCTGTATAACCTAGCAGACTCATTACCCATTTGTATGACATAGACATTTTGACCGATTGTTTTTATTTGCAAAATAATACACGATTATACCCTCAACACAAATATTTTTCTTTTTTAAAAAACTATCTTTGAATGCTCAATGAGGATAAATGGAGTTAAAATTATTTTTTTAGTGTTCAAGGACTAAAACACAAAAAAGCAGTTAATTCACTCAGAGCTATAGAGTTCCTGGTAGGCTTGTAACTAAAGCACAGTTTTGTTTTCTAGTCGTATAATTTAATTCTTACTATGAACATTTCCTATATGGATAACTTTGGTTTACTAACCCAAAGATAATTTGTAAATAAATTCTGATATTGTCATACTTTGTAAATCTGCCAGTGTTCTCCTCATTACAATAAAAAAAAATCATGCCATAGTAACTAATTCTTGCCCTATACCCTTTAAAAATTTTTTCCTTTATTGTATTTTTTAACTTTACAATATTTTATTGGTTTTGCCATATAGCAACATGAATCCGCCACAGGTATACATGTGTTCCCCATATAATTTTTTTGATGCCCTTCACTCATTTTTTCCCACCTTTAACAATGACCAGTCTGTATCTATAAGCTTGTTTGCTTTTTTTTTTTAAGTTCCCCCAAGTAGAAGAGAGAGCATTCAGTATCTGTCTTTCTGTATCCGACTTATTTCAGCTTAACATAATGACCTCATGGTCCATTCATATTTCACATACGGCAAGAATCTCTTTATCCATTCATCCATCAATGGATACTTAGGTTCCATCTCTTGGCTGTTGTAAATGATGCTGCAATGATCACTGGGGATGCAGCTATTTCTTTGAGTTAGTGTTTCTTTTTTCTATGAATAAGTACCCCAAAGTAAAATTGCTTTGATTAAATCTTGTAGAAACACACAAAACTATAAAGAACAAAAATGACAATTCTAGTCTGAATACCTACCTTATTTCTTTTCATGTGAAGATAGTTTGACATGCTATTCATAATCTGGCATTATTGGTTTTGTATAGCTTTGAAATGCTTTTGATGCTTTTACAGTAAACTACTTTAATAATTTTTTATTTCTTCTGAGTAACACAACTTCTAGCTGAATTGCTACATATTACTTTTCTGTAAATTATCTACTAGAAAGTGCATAAATTAAATTTTTAGGCCTTTTAAGACTGTCAGATTATTTCCTTTCCTGTGTACTACTTCTGGCTAAATTTAATGGTCTGACAAAATTCAAAGGTGATGCTGAACACTTTGCTACAGAGGAAATTGAAATGTATGGTTCAATTCAAACAAATCTAAATAATGTAATTGTTCAGTCAAGTATTAGAATACTGACTGCCACTCAATATTCTTTTTCTCTCAGAAAAATAGTTCATTTGGAGAAACAATACACTCAACTTAGAAGCTAAATTTTTTAGAATTTCATGCAATTATGGAATTTCCACTAACTTATGTATGTGAGGGATTTCCCTCATGGCTCAGTGTGTAAAGAATCCATCTGCAGTGCAGGAGACACAGGAGACATGGTTTGATCTTTAGGTCGGGAAGATCCTCTGGAGAAGGACCTGGCAACACACTCTGGTATTCCTGCCTGGAAAACCCCATGGACAAAGGCGCTGGCAGGCTATGGTCCATAGAGTTGCCAAGAGTCAGATGTGACTGAAGTGACAAAGCATGCATGCAAGTATGTGAGAGTGCTGTATAGGTCTTCATAAAAACTGATTAATGGAATCATAAGGTTCTTATCGGAGAAGGCAATGGCACCCCACTCCAGTACTCTTGCCTGGAAAACCCCATGGATGGAGGAGCCTGGTAGGCTGAAGTCCATGGGGTCGCTAAGAGTCGGATACGACTGAGCGACTTCACTTTCACTTTTCCCTTTCATGCATTGGAGAAGGAAATGGCAACCCACTCCAGTGTTCTTGCCTGGAGAATCCCAGGGACGGGGGAGCCTGGGGGGCTGCCATCTATGGGGTCGCACAGAGTTGGACACGACTGAAGTGACTTAGCAGCAGCAGCAGCAGCAGCAAGGTTCTTATAGCCATCTTGAGCTGTGAGTTTATCCTGAGGTTATCTAATAACTTCCTATCTCTAGGTATCTGATGACTTTCTTCATTTGCCATGTCAGCCAGAGAATGCTTACATTCTGAATTCTTTCTAGTAAGAAGATAAAACTGCATATGTATAAGTCACTGTTAATACATTGTGTATGGATGCTACTGTTGATACATTTCTGAGATTGCCAGTCAGGAGAACTGAACTGATCCCCTCCATTAATACTTAATATTTGAGATATTTATTAGAAAAAAAATGCGTACTAAAGAATTAATAGTTACTGTTACTGAACAAATTGTGTGTCCTGTTGCTTACCACTTACAAAAATCAATATTCACAAATGATAGGGGGGAAAGGGTGCCTTTAATCAAAATGCTGGCAATCTAGGGAGATGGTGGATTCAGTGTGCTCCTAAAATCACCTCCAAAGATTCTACTTGGCCATGAAAGCTATTAAAGGGAAAAAAGAGAAGCAATCCCAGTCAATCACTGAGATAGGTCTCTATCCCCTACTGTGTGCAGCTTGTGTGCAGGCTTGTTGACTCCTTGTGATCTTCCTCTAAAGGTGATCCTGTTCACATAGTTTGGTTACACAGTATGTTTGGGAAATTTCTGAGGAGAAAGCTAGGGAGGAGATCTGGTCATCTGATAACTTATTCTTCATGTCTACTTCTTTTATCTATGGGGAAATTTGACAGCTTAGGCATGGTATTGTGTAATTAAAAGATTTGAAAGATGTGCTCGGGCCAGAGGTGAGTAGAGCATGGGGGTGCCTGGCTTAAAAGTTAGTTACAATATAACTTTGCTAAAAGGGGCTTCCAGCAGAGGGAGGCTTCCTATAAAGACCTGCATACACTATCAATATAGACCTTAATTCATTTTCACTGATTATATGCTCAAGAAAATTCAGTTAATTACAGGGATAAGGAAGTCAGCTGAGATTTTTAAGAACCTTGAGCTATAAGTTTTGTAGCCTTTGATTCAAAGATTCCCAACTGTATGTGTTGTTTAAATAGCATAAAGTGAAAATGAAAAGTCGCTCAGTTGTATCCGACTCTTTGCAACCCCATGGACTATTCAGTCCATGGAATTCTCCAGGCCAGATTACTGGAGTGAGTAACCTTTCCCTTCTCCAGGGGATCTTCCCAACCCAGGAATCAAACCCAGGTCTCCTGCACTACAGGTGGATTCTTTACCATCTGAGCCACAGGGAAGTCCTTAAATAGCATAAATCTATTCTTATTACATAACCTGTGAAAAATGAATAAAGACTTAAGATGCTCCTTATTTATATCTGATATAAAACTCACTGCATAATATCAATCATCAAAACTTATTTAAAAATTGTTTATACAAAGCATATGTTATCTCATTTGAATCCATAAGACAGTAGAAGAGTCATTCATTAATTTAACTTCTTTATATGTGAGGTTAGGGTTAAATTTCAAATGGTTACAAATAGAGCTTTTATGTTCAACTTAATTTCCTTGATATGAAAGAGTTATGAATACATTGAGATATACCTGGTTAAGTTGATAGTTTCTCTCACAGGTTTGTTCATATTTAGAGTCCAGTAATTAATTTGCAATGTACAAAAAAGTAGGTTTGAGGAAGAAAGATGATGGGTTTAGTTTTTTTTGTTTGTTTTTGTTTTTTTTTTATTTTATTCTATTTTTAAACTTTACATAATTGGATTAGTTTTGCCAAATATCAAAATGAATCCGCCACAGGTATATATGTGTTCCCCATCCTGAACCCTCCTCCCTCCTCCCTCCCCATACCATCCCTCTGGGTCATCCCAGTGCACTAGCCCCAAGCATCCAGTATCGTGCATCGAACCTGGACTGGCGACTTGTTTCATACATGATATTTTACATGTTTCAATGCCATTCTCCCAAATCTCCCCACCCTCTCCCTCTCCCACAGAGTCCATAAGACTGTTCTATACATCAGTGTCTCTTTTGCTGTCTCGTACACCAGGTTATTGTTACCAACTTTCTAAATTCCATATATATGTGTTAGTATACTGTATTGGTGTTTTTCCTTCTGGCTTACTTCACTCTGTATAACAGGCTCCAGTTTCATCCACCTCGTTAGAACTGATTCAAATGTATTCTTTTTAATGGCTGAGTAATACTCCATTGTGTATATGTACCATAGCTTTCTTATCCATTCATCTGCTGATGGACATCTAGGTTGCTTCCATGTCCTGGCTATTATAAACAGTGCTGGGATTAACATTGGGGTACACGTGTCTCTTTCCCTTCTGGTTTCCTCAGTGTGTATGCCCAGCAGTGGGATTGCTGGATCATAAGGCAGTTCTATTTCCAGTTTTTTAAGGAATCTCCACACTGTTCTCCATAGTGGCTGTACTAGTTTGCATTCCCATCAACAGTGTAAGAGGGTTCCCTTTTCTCCACACCCTCTCCAGCATTTATTATTTGTAGACTTTAGTTTTATACATTCTGAATTTGAGGTGACTGCAGGACACTGAAGGTCACTAGGAGGTAATTGACTAAACATGTCTAAAGCCTTCAGTGAGGACAAAGACAGCCACAGAGACTTGAGAGTCATTAACATACAGATGAGAATGGATGTGGCTATCCAAGCAGACTGTAAAGTTGAAAGAGAAGTGGGCCAGGAATGGCCTTGTAGAGATTACAGCTGGAGAATGCCCATAAAGAAATATCAGCATAAGGAGGAGAGAAAAAGGAGAGTTGGGTCACCTAAGGTGAGATGGCAGAAGCTTTCCAGAAGGGAGTAGCTAGCCCTCAGTGTTAAACACTCCAGGAAAATCTGGTAGTACAAGGTTCAGCAAATCTATTGAACCCAAGACAACTGAAGCTACTGAGGAAAGTTTTTGAGGTAAGATGAAGGTTGGAGAGGGTCAAAGGTTAAATGCATGACAGGAAAGTGAAGACAAGTAGTTGATCCTGTCACTTATGAGTAATGTAAGTTTTTCATCTATATTTCTAATTCTTATATTTAATATTTCCTATTCTTCTACTGACTGATGCTCTTAGGATAATACTAACAAAAGGGCTTATATTGACAATTTGTGACTTGTTCCTTAATTTGGAAAAAATACTTATAGATTTTCATCATTTTGCTTGAAATTTTCTTTGACTTTTTGATAGAAATTTGTGTCGACGTATAATACGCTGTTCAGATGCCCATTTAGAAATGAAGGGCTCGTTTCTCCAATTGCTAGGAATGCTGCTGGAAGACTGGTCTAAGTTATCCAACTCTTATCCAACACACTCCTGGAGCGTGTAGGCTAAAGATCCACCTGGCTTAAGGTACTTTTTTCCTGGGACAACATTAGCAAATGAATAAGTGTCATAAGCTGTAGATGCTTGAATTGCTCACCAGCCTCAGGAAAATTTTGAAGAGAGATCCCAGCCTCAGCACTACCCAAATAACCATCTGAAGCTTCCTTTAAGACTGTATCACAGCTCAACTTTTTCCTCTGCTTTATCCTGCTGTCTTTCCCTCCCTTCTACAGAGGTTGATTCCAGGAGTCCTCCCCATGAACCAACTATATGCTAATTTCTGGCCCAGAGTTGAACTTCCCTGGTGGCTCAACTGATAAAGAATATAATAAACATAATATTAAATAATATGCATATAGAGAGAATATAAATTATACTGGTAGTATAAGCACTCCACTTTCTCTCATGGTAAACTTCTAGAGTTGTATGTTTTCAAACAAAATTCATAGGGAACTAGTGAAAGTGCTGCACTCAATATGCCAGCAAATTTGGAAAACTCAGCAGTGGCCACAGGACTGGAAAAGGACAGTTCATTCCAATCCCAAAGAAAGGCAATGCCAAAGAATGCTCTAACTATCGCACAATTGCACTCATCTCACATGCTAGTAAAGTAATGCTCAAAATTCTCCAAGCCAGGCTTCAGGAATACGTGAACCATGAACTTCCAGATGTTCCAGCTGGTTTTAGAAAAGGCAGAGGAGCCAGAGATCAAATTGCCAACATCTGCTGGATCATCAAAAAAGCAAGAGAGTTCCAGAAAAACATCTATTTCTGCTTTATTGACTATGCCAAAGCTTTTGACTATGTGGATCACAATCAACTGTGGAAAATTCTGAAAGAGATGGGAGTACCAAACTACCTGATTTACCTCTTGAGAAATTTGTATGCAGGTCAGGAAGCAACAGTTAGAACTGGACATGGAACAACAGACTGGTTCCAAATAGGAAAAGGAGTATGTCAAGGCTGTATATTGTCACCCTGCTTATTTAACTTATATGCAGAGTACATCATGAGAAACACTGGGCTGGAAGAAGCACAAGCTGGAATCAAGATTGCCGGGAGAAATCTCAATAACCTCAGATATACAGATGACACCACCTTTATGGCAGAAAGTGAAGAGGAACTCAAAAGCCTCTTGATGAAAGTGAAAGAGGAGAGTGAAAAAGTTGGCTTCAAGCTCAACATTCAGAAAACAAAGATCATGGCATCCGGTCCCATCACATCATGGCAAATAGATGGGGAAACAGTGGAAACAGTGTCAGACTTGATTTTGGGGGGCTCCAAAATCACTGCAGATGGTGATTGCAGCCATGAAATTAAAAGACGCTTACTCCTTGGAAGGAAAGTTATGACCAACCTAGATAGCATATTCAAAAGCAGAGACAGTACTTTGCCAACAAAGGTCCATCTAGTAAAGGCTATCGTTTTTCCAGTGGTCATGTATGGATGTGAGAGTTGAACTGTGAAGAAAGCTGAGCCCCAAAGAATTGATGCTTTTGAACTGTGGTGTTGGAGAAGACTCTTGAGAGTCCCTTGGACTGCAAGGATATCCAACCAGTCCATCCTAAAGGAGATCAGTCCTGGGTGTTCATTGGAAGGACTGATGCTGAAGCTGAAACTGCAATACTTTGGCCACCTCGTGCGAAGAGTTGACTCATTGGAAAAGACCCTGATGCTGGGAGGGATTGGGGGCAGGAGGAGAAGGGAACAAGAGAGGATGAGATGGTTGGATGGCATCACCAACTCGATGGACATGAGTTTGAGTAAACTCCGGGAGTTGGTGAGGGACAGGGAGGCCTAGCATACTGCGATTCATGGGGTTGCAAAGAGTCGGACGTGACTGAGTTACTTAACTGAACTGAATCAAAGGATCTCAGTATTTGCTGCCTGTCACTCATGGGTTTCAGAATGCACATTTTTGATGCTTGGGAATTTTGTCTTCTCTTTCATGTACAACTATAATTTATTTTATTTGTATTTTAGGCTGCCTTTCCATAACAAGAGCAAAAAGTTGTTTCTAAACTATTCCAGTTTACCACATTTATCAAACTAGAAGTATAAAAGATTTCCTACTACTCTATTCTATGCAAGAATACCCTTTCTCTCTCTTTCTCTTGCTCTTTAGCACACACACTCTCTCTGGATTATCCATATAAAAATACCTTTCTCTATTATTTAAATTTTCAATAGCTATAAAAATATCTCTTGCCTAAGGTCAGATTCCCCAGGATCAGATCTTAAAACAGGTTACATGTGAACACAATTTAATGTAAGAAATTGGTAAAGAAGTTTGACAAGCAAAAAACAAAACAAGCACTTTTTGCAACTTTGAGACTTCAGACAAAATTTCAGTGTCAACCTAATCCAGGGCATAAGTTCCACTATATGTCTGACTTGCCGAAAGAAAGAGTTGGACTTTCAAATTCACTCACCAGTCAGTTACTGATTAAGGGCCATCCAGAGGGACATAGCAAATTTGGAAAACTCAGCAGTGGCCACAGGACTGGAAAAGGTCAGTTCTCATTCCAATCCCAAAGAAAGGCAATGCCAAATAATGTTCAAACTATCACACAATTGCACTCATCTCACACAGTAGCTAAGTAATGCCAAAATTCTCCAAGGAGAGCTTCAACAGTACATGAACCATGAAATTCCAGATGTTCAAGATGGATTTAGAAAAGGCAGAGGAACCGGAGATCAAATTGCCAACATTCGCTGGATCATCATTCCAGAGATCCAGAAAGTTCCAGAAAAACATCTACTTCTGCTTTATTGATGATACCAAAGCCTTTGACTGTGTGGATCACAACAAACTATGGAAAATTCTTAAAGAGATGGGAATACCAGACACCTGACTTGCCTCCTGAGAAATCTGTATGTAGGTCAAGAAGCAGCAGTTAGAACTGGACATGGAACAACACACTGGTTCCAAATCAGGAAAGGAGTAGATCAAGGCTGTATATTGTCACCCTGATTATTTAACTTATACGCAGAGTACATCATGTGAAATGCCAGCCTGGATGAAGCATAAGCTGGAATCAAGATTGCCAGGAGAAATATTAAATACCTCAGATTTGCAGATGACACCACCCTTATGGCAGAAAGCGAAGAACTAAAGAGACTCTTGATGAAGGTGAAAGAGGAGAGTGAAAAAGCTGGCTTAAAACTCAACATTCAGAAACTAAGATCATGGCATCTGATCCCAGTGCCACCACTTCATAGCAAATAGATGGGGAAATTAATGGAAACAGTGTCAGAGTTTATTTTTGGGGGCTCCAAAATCACTGCAGATGGTGACTGCAGCCATGAAATCAAAAGACACTTGCTCCTTGGAAGGAAAGTTATGACCAACCTAGACAGCATATTAAAAAGCAGAGACATTACTTTGCCAACAAAAGTCCATCTAGTCAAAGCTATGGTTTTTCCAGTAGTTATGTATGGATGTGTGAGTTGGACTGTAAATAAAGCTGAGTGCCAAGGAATTAATGCTTTTGAACCGTGGTATTGGAGAAGACTCTTGAGAGTCCCTTGGACTGCAAGGAGATCCAACCAGTCCATCTAAAGGAAATCAGTCCTGAATATTCATTGGAAGGACTGATGCTGAAGCTGAAACTCCAACTTTGGCCACCTGATGCAAAAAACTGACTCACTGGAGAAGACCCTAAGGGTTAGAAATATTAAATGTGGAATGAGAATGGGAAAACAGAGGATGAGATGGTTGGAATACATCACCGTCTCAATGGACAAGAGTTTGAGTAGGCTCCAGGAGTTGGTGATGGACATGGAATTCTGGCGTGCTGCAGTCCAATGGGTCACAAAAAGTTGGACACAACTGAGCGACTGAACTGATTGAACTGACAGAGGGACATAAACTTGCAAATTCACAAACATTTTCTCTTCTCTGAAGTACAAGAGTACTCCTCTGAAGAAAGTTACAGGTACAGTCCTAGAAAGAAAACACACAGAAGCAGGGGCAAATGCTTATAGGAGCAATAAAAGGATCTGAGTGGATCTAGCAGCAACAATGTCTGATAAATATATGTTATACCAGTATGATATATATAGATTTATTTTCATTATAATATAAAATATTTCTATTATATGTATATATACTTTTGGTATATATGTATACCAAAATTATTAATATATAAAATAGTTAAGAAACATGAGTTTCATTTTTGTATATATCAAAATAGAACTCACATTTCTAACTAAACAGACTTTTAGAGGTCTTAAGCTGACAAAAGGGAGAAATTGGGTGTTCTTATCTATATATTACAAATTGCACAACTGCAGTGGTAAGAGATAACATCATTAATCTGTTCTCTAAATATAACCCCTTGTCTCTCCTAAAAGATAGAAGTAGGATTGGACACAGAACATTATGGAAATGAGATTCCAATAGTAATATACAAACAAACCACAGATCTTATGTGTAAATAGTGCTTAAGGAGGATAGGGTGAACACTGTAGCAGCTTAGAATGCTTTGCGAGTTTCTAGTAAACTGAAGATGGAAATCAGAGAGAAAATTATAGGTGATTGATCTTTGGCTGGTCAGTGACTTGCAGGCTTTGCACAGATTTCAGTTGGCTCAGTGGTAAAGAATCCACCCGCCAGTACAGGAGACTCACGAAGATGCGGGTTCGATCCCTGGGTCTGGAAGATCCCCTGGAGGAGGAAATGGAAACCCACTCCAGCATTGTTGCCTGGGAAATCCCATGGACAGAGGAGCCTAGAGTGTTACAGTCCATGGGGTCGCAAAGAGTCAGACACCATTGAGCATGCACACACACGCAAAATCACAGGTAAAATAGTTACCTTGGTATTTCTACTCAGGTAGTTGAAGGTCTATAACTCTCTGTCTTGGCAATTACATTTAAAGAATCAGATCCATGTTTTCTTATCCCCTAAAGAAAACAACAGCAACTTGCATTGTCTCAGAGTGTTTTTCCTTCACGCAGGATATTGAATTTATATGATTGTTACTACATAAATGCATATAAACTTGACAATTTAATAAACTTTAAAAGTAATTTAGAGTATTGACCAAATTGTTCCCTGGAAGTTGTGATTTATACTTGTTCTGAGAAAATATTTTAAGGAAAATCTTCCTTATTAACTTTATATTGAGAAGATTGTTTTGGTCCATATTCAAGATCTTTCAATAGTTACTAATGAAGTAAAATGCATTAAATTTTCTTCCATAAATAGTATATTTAAAATGAGTTGAAAATATCAAACGTCCAAAATACCATGTGTCCTGAAAGAAATGTTTAAACCTCGGGTTCTTCTCTAATAGAAGTGTGTTCCTAAAAATAGATTAAATGAAATAGAACATTACAATTCTAACCTCATCTGCCAATAAGGATAAAATCACCCTTTAAAAAATATGTCAGTCTTTAAAATAAAAATCATGTTTTAAAATAGGACAAGTGAGAAAAGTTTGGCTTAATTTTTATGAATAAATTCCTAACAGAACCTTTCTTTCAAGGTCATTCAAAATTATATCACAAGAAGTTGAAAATCATATTTAAACTCTTAAGAATCTCAGACCAGATTCTTGTCATTAGTTTTGAGATAGTTTCATAAAGCTGCAGTGCCCCCTGCTTGCTATTTCATCCATCACTTCAGCCTTTGAAAGAAGCTTTGTTTCTGTCTAATGTCATTTTATGAAATGCTATTATTCCTGGACATCAGAGAAACTCCTTTTAATCCAACATGTAGCTTTGGTATTAACTCATAGGGTTATATTTTGAAAGTTGACTATTATCTCAACATTGTAACATTACAGCTATCAGTTGCTATTTGGTTCATTTCCACTGTCACCCTTTTTGCATTTATTGTATTGGAGATAGGGGGTTTTAATTCCTTATAATGATATGAATTATTTTAGAATCTGGACACAATTAAAGCACTGATACTTTTCAAAATAATTAATTTTATATGTTACTTTAAACACCTTTCTGTATTTCTATAACACAAGAAAGATAAATGTCACAAATAGGGACTGATGATAGAAAATTTATCACTTTTAAAAGTTGTGCATAAAGTAGTTGTAGTGCCTAGAAAAATTAATAAAATAATGCCTTCCATAAATCAAACAACTAAAAAGAAAACCATTAACATGAATAAATATTCACTGACAGAATTTTAAATTAATAGGGTTAACAGTAAAGATTATTTGAAAGTTAGTGAATTAATCATTTGTCATTAAGAGAGAATGCTATTTTAGAGAAGAAAGATATCAGATAGATTATTGTGTTTATTTTTTACATTAAATTAAACACTGCTCATTTATTAACATTTCAATATGAAGGACAGGAGAAAGATAATTTTAGTAGACCTCAGAAAAAACAAAGAAAGAATAAAGGATTCATACAATGTTAATTTTAAACTATGCTCACTATATCTTTCTCTGTCATACACACGAACATACACCAGAATAATCTTAAAAGACAAAATTCAGTAAATAACAGGCAGAAGTGGACTGTGGATAACTGTCTCAGGGAGATCAACTAGATATTTGCAATGTTCTTTTTTGAAAATATGTACCCAACCAAAATAAAATTATCTCTATATTTCTTTTTGGATTTGAAATTTAACAATGAATGTGTCAATGTTGTTAGGTAAAGTAACATGGAGAAAGCATCTCCATATTCAACACCATTTCTTAAGACCTTAGTAACTTTAATATTTATTTATATAACTAATTAAATCAGAATATTCTTTGCTAAAAAAAAAAATCACCATACTTCCATCCAACAGACAGACAGTCCAACCAAGTCCTAGTCAATGGAACATAATCTCATTTAAAATTAACCTATAGGAAGTTGTAAGCCTTTTTTTGACATATCTACAATTAATCAATACTCATCCAATGACAAGGCCTAGAAATATTAAAGAAAATAACAAATGTGCAAAAAATCCTAAATTAATCATCTATAGAATCAGATATCAAAATATAAGATTCTAAAATAAAAGTACTAAATAGAAAATAAATAATTCATTATAAATCTAGAAGCTATGATTTCTGTGTATAACTTGAAGAAATTTAAACTGAATTTTGTAAACACATTTAACTGTGTACATCAAGCATATTAAAAAAGAAAACTTCCTACTTGAAGCATCAATTAATTAATATTCCAACCCTATTTCTGAATGTTGCATATCTCTCTAGGGTTTCCTTCAGATGAAAAGGCCGTTGTTATACAAAAATGCTAACAAAGTGTTATGATAAACCCATCTGTGACAATTCCTCAGTTGCTAGTACAAGAACAATTAGGAAAGCTCATGTGAGCAGCTCCACATCATTTCTTGGCTTCGACAAGCAGTCATGCACACAACATTTCAACAATATCCTCAGAGGGAGTCATTTCAGAAACAACTGGGAAATACCCACCAAAGATGAAAATCTGGCAAGAAAGTACTCCAACTCAGAAACTTGCTGCTTTGGACTTTGGGGCATAAAACATTTTCAGGACTTGTCTGACATTATAGCAGCAATAAAAAGTAGGGGTATGGTAATGCTTTCACAATGTCATTCATTGTCTCCAATTAATTTGTCCTGTTTAAGTTGGAAATTATTTTAAAATGCATACATAAAATTAGGGAAGAATAAGTTAGTAAACTATTTATTTTAATATGCATAAGACAGTAAGAGAAAAATTGTCAACAGATTGCATTTCCCAACTATCAAACTCAAATTGTGAAATGAATCATAAGGAGTAGTGGCATGCTTAAGAACAATAGTGGATGGAAGTGTAATGAAGTGAATGAAAGAATTTTCACAAATGAAATATTCTTTGGGAGAAGATGTTAGAGAGAAATTTGTGCTTTTTCTTAATATCTCCACTAATTTCTTAAACAATCAATAGAATTGCTCATCACTCCTTCCCAAACCCCATCCTCTATGTCTGTGCTTGGAAAAATGGCAGTTTAATAGAATTAAAAATATCACCTGCATAATTGTAAGGTAAAGATAATTTTATTTCACAGAACACAGTAATATATTTCCTAGAGGGTATGTACAGGGTCAGTTTTGTATTATATTATGAAAAGAAAACTAAGTTCATAGAATTTTAGATTGAAAGTCAAAGCCAGTATAAATAAGACTAAAAGTGCTAAAATTAGCTCTGAAGTGACTAGAAACATTATGTTTGCCAAAATCCTCTCAGTTTTCAAAAAACGATCTGTTAATAAATCCAGCCTATCACATAGTATCATATAAATATCAACCTCAGTAGAAAATACCAGTTCAAGTGAGCCCAACTATTTAGACCAAGCTCACATTCAATTTTCTTGATGTTTAATAAATCAGACCTTCTAGTCAATAACCAGTATTATAGATAAGGAAACAGCAAATTTGAAAAATTGTGAATCTTTCCATGATGAATCTTGTGTAGCTGGGTTCCTGAAATGTTTTATATAAAATAGTACGTTTGGTTTTCATTTGAAAGTTCATCTAGATTAAATTTTAGCCTGCATTTTTATTTCCATGACAACTTCCTTCATGTTTATGTATTTTCTCCTCTGTCTTCTTTCCAGCTCTCCCTGATCTCTTTTGACAGTGGAATAACGTAGTCCACATTCTTGTTAACAGCAATAAGTGTTAAGAGCACTTGAGTACAGCTTTAAATGAAGATGGATCACCTGCAGCAAATGCAGTCTCTATATCATCTGCAAAGCAAAAGACTGTCCTAATGTTTCAAATTGAAATGAGAGAAAGTTAGGATAATTTCCCTGTAATCCAGCTTAGGTAGATTGAATAGAGTGACTCAGAGTTGGCTTAAGGTATTATTATCATTTTGGTTAAAATGACATTCTTAAAGGCTGACTGCATCCAATATCCCAAAATTGCACTCATGGCCTATAAAACATAATTTTATCTCTTGATCTTAATTTAGCTTAATTTATATGCTGTAACATATGGTCAATAAAGACAATGCATGCAGTACACATTTGGTTTATAAGTACTTTTGAATAAAATTAGATTTCTCAAAATTACTCTAAAAACATATCAGTCAGATGGTGACTAGTTCACACAGTTATTTTCAATATAATCTAATATTTAAATGACTTCATTAATAAATATAGAATTTTTATATTTGATATATATGATTTTCATATATATGATCATATTCATCAGTTTTACTAGTTAAAACAACAGTAGTACAACCATTCAAGAAAAAGCACAAAAGTTAAAAACAACATAACCTTGGTTCATATTAGTTTGTTTTTCAAAAATCCATTTTGTAGATCTATAGCAAAAATCAATAGCTAGAGGCAATAGTCCTGTCAACTTTCAGGATAGGAAATTGAGTAAAGCATTTGTCTATTACTTAGCTGGTATCTGGAGACAGGGCTAAGAAGAGGTTGCTCTGTAGATGATCAGCTTAAAGATTTGAAATATAATGTTACCCTAAGAAGAAAGGTATCACGGTATCCAAGCAAGGTATTCAATATCACGGTAATCCAAGTCTATGCCCTGACCAGTAATGCTGAAGAAGCTGAAGTTAAACAGTTATATGAAGACCTAAAAGACCTAATACATACACAAAAAAGATGTCCTTTTCATTATAGGGCACTGGAATGTAAAAGTAGGAAGTCAAGAAACACCCAAAGTAACAGGCAACTTTGACCTTGGAGTACAGAATGAAGCAGGGCAAAGGCTAATAGAGATTTGCCAAGAAAACACACTGGTCATAGCAAACACCCTCTTCCAACAATACAAGAGAAGACTCTACACATGGACATCACCAGATGGCCAACACCTAAATCAGATTGATTATATTCTTTGCAGCCAAAGATGGAGAAGCTCTATACAAGTCAGCAAAAACAAGACCAGGAGTTGACTGTGGATCCTCAGATCATGAATTCCTTATTGCCAAATTCAGACTTAAATTGAAGAAAATGGGGAAAACCGCTAGACCATTTAGGTATGAAATAAATCCCTAATAATTATACAGTGGAAGTGAGAAATAAATTTAAGGGACAATTTCTGATAGACAGAATGCCTGATGAACTATGGATGGAGATTCATGACATTGTACAGGAGACAGGGATCAAGACCATCCCCAAGAAAAAAAAATGCAAAAAAGCAAAATGGCTGTCTGAGGAGGCCATACAAATAGCTGTGAAAAGAAGAGAAGTGAAAAGCAAAGGAGAAAAGGAAAGTTATACCCATTTGAATGCAGAGTTCCAAAGAATAGCAAGGACAGATAAGAAAGCCTTCTTCAGTGATCAATGCAAAAAAATAGAGGAAAATAATAGAATGGGAAAGACTAGAGATCTCTTCAAGAAAATTAGAGATACCAAGGGAACACTTCATGCAAAGATGGACTCAATAAAGGACAGAAATGGTATGGACCTAAGAGAAGCAGAAGATTTTAAGAAAAGGTGGCAAGAATACACAGAATTGTACAAAAAAGATATTCATGACCCAGATAATCACGATGGTGTGATCACTCACCTAGAGCCAGACATGCTGGAATGTGAAGTAAAGTGGACCTTAGAAAGCATCACTACGAACAAAGCTAGTGGAGGTGATAGAATTCCAGTTTAGCTATTTCAAATCCTGAAAGATGATGCCGTGAAAGTGCTGCACTCAATATGCCAGCAAATTTGGAAAACTCAGCAGTGGCCACAGGATGGGAAAAGGACAGTTCATTCCAATCCCAAAGAAAGGCAATGCCAAAGAATGCTCAAACTACCGCACAATTGCACTCATCTCACACGCTAGTAAAGTAATGCTCAAAATTCTTCAAGCCAGGCTTCAGCAATATGTGAACTGTGAACTTCCTGATGTTCAAGCTGGTTTTAGAAAAGGCAGAGGAACCAGAGATCAAATTGCCAACATCCATTGGATCATAGAAAAAGCAAGAGAGTTCCAGAAAAACATCTATTTCTGCTTTATTGACTATGCCAAAGCCTTTGACTGTGTGAATCAAAACAAACTGTGGAAAATTCTGAAATAGATGGGAATACCAGACCACCCGACCTGCCTCTTGAGAAACCCATATGCAGGTTAGGAAGCAACAGTTAGAACTGAACATGCAACAACAGACTGGTTCCAAATAGGAAAAGGAGTACATCAAAGCTGTATATTGTCACCCTGCTTATTTAACTTATATGCAGAATACATCATGAGAAACACTGGGCTGGAAGAAGCACAAGCTGGAATCAAGATTGCCGGGGGAAATATCAATAACCTCAGATGTGCAGATGACACCTGCCTTATGGCAGAAAGTGAAGAAGAACTAAAGAGCCTCCTGATGAAAGTGAAAGAGGAGAATGAGAAATTTGGCTTAAAGCTCAACATTCAGAAAACTAAGATCATGTATCCGGTCTCATCACTTCATGGCAAATAGATGGGGAAACAGTAGAAACAGTGGCAGACTTTATTTTAGGGACTCCAAAATCATTGCAGATGGTGATTGCAGCCATGAAATTAAAAGACACTTACTCCTTGGAAGGAAAGTGATGACCAACCTAGATGGCATATTCAAAAGCAGAGACATTACTTTGTCAGTAAAGATCTGTCTAGTCAAGGCTATGGTTTTTCCAGTAGTCCTGTATGGATGTGAGAGTTGGACTGTGAAGAAGGCTGAGCACCGAAGAATTGATGCTTTTGAACTGTGGTGTTGGAGAAGACTCTTGAGAGTCCCTTGAACTGCAAGGAGATCCAACCTGTCCATCCTATAGGAGATCAGTCCTGGGTGTTAATTGGATGGACTGATGTTGAAGCTGAAACTCCAGTATTTTGGCCACCTGATGTGAAGGGATGACTCATTTGAAAAGACCCTGATGCTAGGAAAGATTGAGGGCTGGAGGAGAAGGTGCCGACAGAGGATGAGATGGTTGGATGGCATCACCGACTCAATGGACATGAATTTGGGTAAACTCTGGGAGTTGGAGATCTACAGGGAGGCCTGGCCTGCTGCGTTTCATGGGGTCGCAAAGAGTCGAACAGACTGAGTGACTGAAGTGAACTGAAAAAAGAAAGGAAAATGCCAGCAGTAAAATTATCGATGCAATATTGTGGTCATGTAAGACAATGTCTTTCGTTTTAAGAAACTATGCTGTTTGGAGATAAATATGGGAAGATCCCCTGGGAGAGGAAATGGCAACCTCCTCTAGTATTCTTGCCTGAAAATTTCATGGGCAGAGGAGGCTAGCAGGCTACAGTTCCACCTAGAGTCCGCAACGCCATGGACTCTAGCCTAGCAGGCTATACCCCAATTCAAAATAAAAAGTTTTTTGGAAGGAAATATAATGATTGTGTTTAGGTTCAACACAAAGGTTGAATACATACAGAAATAAGGATACTCATAGATCTGTTACAAAGATTCTCAAGGATGGGGGAGAAGTTTGGAAGAGATTGAGTACCCACATGGCTAACTTTAGAATTCTTGACTAAGAAAAAGGTACTTTCTTCTTAGGTTCTGTTATGTATAATCATGTCCTCCTGGGTTCCTAGAGGAGCTCAAGGGAAAACAAAAGGCCAATCTACTTTACTGATGTGAGAAGATGTCATTAATGTTAATATTTCTACTAAGTTCATGGGAAGAAGCCATTTCCAATTGATTCTGTTTGCATCAGAGTTCAGGTAGCACAAACTTTCAACTCTCAGTTCTATTTTCTTTTGTCTTCCATGATTTAAGAGCCTCTGTTACTCTAGCTGTATTTTGGACACAACACACAATATAGGAATTGGGTTATAAAAATTTTCCACTTCTCATTTTATTTCTTGGCCTTAGCCCAGATATCCCCAAAGCTCATAAATATTTTTCCAAGGCAAAAAGGATGAATGTGAAGTAAATGCACCCTCCAGATAACTATTTGGAGTAATTTCTGATGAACAGACTCAGTTCTTAATGGGAATGATGGGAATATCAAGGAACGCAACCTTCCACTCCATCATCTGGGGCTGATGCTAAAGTCCTCTGGTTTGGCATGGGGACTTCATGCTGTGGAGGCTGAGTTCTTGATCCCAGAACTGGAGCAAGCAATTCAAGACAGGATAATTTGTAACGTCTTTCAACTCTCATCATGTCTATGCAGTATCTGAGTAAATCTGATCACAACTTGATTAGATTTAGCATGCTCATCCTAATAACTATAAAACACTCATGTTGCTCAAATTCTTATAATTCTAATGCAAACAATTGGATTATATATTCCTCATCTAAATTACATAATAGCACTTTCATGGGAGAGTGCAAGTCAAACATGATACCCTGTAAGATTTTAAATACTAAAGATGGAATAAATCAAGGGCCAGGAAACTTGAAAATAGATTATAACTGCAAAACTGTTATTCTAAAACTGGATATTCAGTACAGCTTAATCTAACTAGATTTCAATATTTCTCTGTTTAAGTTTTCACATTTACAGCTGATAAAGTGTATGCCCCAGTCACACACACACACACACAAACACGATACAGTTAACACTAAAGAACTCTATACAAAAGAAACCTTTGCTCTATCTCAATGAAGCCACCCATCTTACCTGCTGCCGCAGTGTTTTTAGAGACAAATCTTTCCCAGCCTTGGGAAATAGTTCCAAGACTCTCACCATTATCAACTTTAATGGAGTAAGCCACTGTCAAGGTAATTAAACTATTTGGGAAATAAGTTATTTATTACTCCTTATTCTTTTCTTCCTTCTGCATTGCCAATTATGGAAGCTGAGACTTGTATTAAAATTTATATGTGTATGTGTTTGCTCAGTCACACAGTTGGGTCTGAATCTTTGCAATTTCATGAACTATAGCCCGCCAGGCTCCTCTGTCCATGGAATTTTCCAGGCAAAAATACTGTAGTGGGTTGCCATTTCCTACTCCAGGGGAACTTCCCAACCCAGGGTTCAAACCCACACCTGCATTGGCAGGCAAATTCTTTACCTCTACATCACCTGGAAGCCCATTAAAACTTATACATATCATTATATCAGGCAATGCTATTTGCCAATCTAGTGCTTATTTGATATTCAAATTAGACAAAAGGAAAGGAAGAAGCATCTCTAACCTCCTAACCCATACAGACTAAATTATTTCCATTTTATCCAAATGGAGACCTGTTAGAGTCTGTCTTACTCTAATATCCTGGCAATATTCACCGATGCCTAGGTCTGCAGACATCCTGGTAAGTGTCTGCTAATTGTCATTTTGAAGTTCTCTGCTAAATTCTAGGGCATATATTTTTGTATTTCCTAAAAATGTGATATATTTTTTCCTCTTCTTAGTTCTCCTATTTCTAACCTTAATCAGGACCAAAGTCTAACAGCCTTTTTATTCCTCTCTGACTGGTGAAATGTCAAAAGTGGGAGATATGACTCATTAAAAGTAAACACTGAAGATCTTGATAAAGTTAATTGTCTATTTTCCCTCAAAAGTTCTGTTTCATCAGGGTGTATTAGAGAGAGAGAAGCAAGATGGAGTTCCTTCCTTGAAGATCAATACTGTACAAATATTTGGTGACTATCTACATGACTCCAACCAACATCAACAGAGATAGAACACGAAGCATTGGCTAGTTGTGACAATTGGAAGATGGGATAGATTATAATTGATGCCACTGTAACTATTCTGTCTTCTGCTAAGAGCCTGTCAGATTCCCAAGGGTTGTCACTAATTCTTAGAATCTTCAGATTCTCTCCATTCAGGTAAAGAGGTATTTGATATTACAGTTGTTGTTGTTCAGTCACTAAGTCATGTCCAACTCTTTGTGATCCCATGGACTCCAGCATGGCCGGCTTCCCTGTCCTTCACTATCTCCCAGAGTTTGGCAAAATTCATGTCCATTGAGTCAGTGATGCTATCTAACCATCATCCTTCTACTGCCCCGTGCTCCTTTTGCCTTCAGTCTTTCACAGTATTGATACCACAGATTGTTATCCAATAAATGAGATGGAAATCTATCACCTGAGCACTTAAAGATATTAACATTTTATGGAATATTTAAAATTTAAGAAATAAATGCCAGGTGTATATCTAAAAAGGGTTCACCTTTGGAAGCATAATTTATGGAAATTTATGTATCTCAAGCTTTAAAATCCATTTGTGTACCTAGGAGATAATTAATGGCAAGAAGATAAATGAGTCCCAGAAAAAATGACACTATTTTAATCTAACATAATATAGAAGTCCACTCAAGTCTATCAGAAAATTTTTCCACCCTGAGAAAATACATCCAGGAAATAACCTAAATAAAATTATGAGAAAGACTTATTTCTGAAATTATGCAACAATATATTCTTGTTTTCTTGTAAATAAAGGATAATATAGCATAGTTGACGCTTGTTTAAATTTTGCATACAAATATGTCTAATGCCAACTGGATTCAATTTATCCTGTCTTAATTTGAATTAACTTGACAGATCTTTTGACACATGCTGAACAGCCTAATTGTTGCTTATTTTGGTGCACTGAATCAGTGAACATGGCAATCAGAATTCAAGCAGATGTTCACAGTTTCTGTGATTGCCTGGAGCCCAAGGGTGGAAGAAGGAGAATCATTTTGCTGATTTACTTTTGTTAGTATCTGTCGAGGCACAGACTGCATTCCAAATACAACTGTTAAAATAAGCAGACTCTGCTAAAGAGTTGTGAAGAACAGATATGAATACTAATTATGACTTCATTTTTTGACACATTTGAACTTACATACATAGTTACTTTAATCAGAATTTGCCAATGGGAAAGTTGCAGAAGCACATTTATCTTCCTCTAGCCTTATTTTTTTTTATATCTTAATTTTTAAATGTGATTAATTTATTATAATTAGCTTCAAGAATACAGAAAACTAAGGGATAAAGCAAACAGAAGTGTGTCTATCACCCTCACTGCCTACTTTGTCATATCTTATATTGTGCTATGTTTACTAGAACTTTTAAAACATATATATATATATGTATATATATTATTTATTTATTTATTTACTTTAGGCTGTGCTGGGTCTTCATTGTTATGCACAACACAGGCTTTCTCTAGTTGCAGTGAATAAGGGCTACTCTGTAATTGTGGTGGGGGACCTTCTCACTGCAGGGACTTCTCGTTGCAGAGCACAGGCTTTAGGGTGCACTGTCTTCAAGAGCTTCAGCTTGCCAGCTTAGTTGTCCCATGGCATGTGGAATCTTCCTGTTCTAGGGATCGAACTCTTGTCTCCTGAATTGGCAGGCAGATTCTTAACCACTGAACCACCAGGGAAGTCCTAAAAATTCTTTTTTTTTTTTAAATTTTTTAAGAACTGGAGCATTACAGATTCCTTTTGCTTCCAAATAAATGGGAGTAATTACAGTCTGATCAATTCCATACATCCTTTACATTTTTGTTATGAAGTTTGTTATCAATTTGAAGTAAAAATTTCCTGCATATGTTTTTAAAAAACACAAAATAACTACAATTATATAAACAGTGTAAAAGAAATCTAGAGTAGAATAGCTCAGAGTTTGTAAAGTGACTTCTTAAAATTGCCATCTATTTACATCAGTTCAATTCAGTCACTTGGTTGTGCCTGAGTCTTTGTGACCCCATGGGCCACACAGCATGCCAGGCCTCCCATGGTGGTGTCCATCACCAACTCCCAGAGCTTACTCAAACTCATGTCCGTTGAGTCGGTGATGTCATCCAACCATCTCATCCTCTTTCGTCCCCTTCTCCTCCAGCCTTCAATCTTTCCCAGCATCAGGGTCTTTTCCAATGAGTTAGTTCTTTGCATCAGGTGGCCAAAGTATTGAAGTTTCAGCTTCAACATCAGTCCTTCCAATGAATATTCAGGACTGATCTCCTTTAGGATGGACTGGTTGGATATCCTTGCAGTCCAAGGGACTTAAGAGTCTTCTCCAACACCACAGTTCTAAAACATCAATTCTTCAGCACTCAGCTTTCTTTATAGTCCAACTCTCACATCCATACATGACTACTTGAAAAACCATAGTCTTGACTAGATGGACCTTGGTTGGCGAAGTAATGTCTCTGCTTTATAGTATGCTGTGTAGATTGGTCATAGCTTTTCTTCCAAGGAGTAAGCGTCTCTTAATTTCATGGCTGCAGTCACCATCTGCAGTGATTTTGGAGCCCCCCAAAAAATAAAATCTACTTACATAATTCTTGTTTCTTCATGTTTTCAATTCTATAGGTTTTTTTTTTTTTTTTTTTTTTTTAACAACTTAACCATTTTCCCATTGCTTTATGAAGAATTGTTTTAAAAACATTCTTTATGCACTTTGGACACTAATTGTTTGTTGTAGCAGATACCTTCTGACAGGCTATGACTAGTTTCACGCCTGCTGTTAAATTATCTTTCTGTATAGATAATTTAAACTTTTGTCATTGTAAATTTCATTAGCTTTTTTCTTTGTGGGTTATGCTTTTTAATCTTTTCCACATCAGAGGCCTTACATCTAGTCCTGTATATTTTCTTCTAAATGTTTCAGTTTGGTTTTACTCATTCGTTTTTCATACACTTAGAGTTGAAGATGTCTTTCTAATTTTTATTTGCTTAGAAATTATAAATGTTCCTATCACCATTTTGTCACTATTTCTCTGTTGTTATTTTCCCTTTTTTTCCAAGCCTCCTCCCCTAAATTTCCTCTTAGACATATATGAGATCTTATTCTTTTCTATTTCTCATCATTTTACTTCTCTAGTCTTTAGTCAGTGTAATATCATCAATCTACTTTCTGATTCATCAATTCTTTTTTTTTCATCTGTATCTATATGATTACACATCTATCTTTGTGTAACTATATGTAATTATATAATTGTATTAAGCTATACATTCAATTCTACTAAATATGTGTGTGTTTCTAAAAGTTTTATACATTTTTTTCTCAAATTGTTTTATTGTTTTTGTTGTATCTTGTTCTTTCTTCTTTATTGTTTTTTAATTTATTTTACTTTTTTTAAAATTTTATTTTATTTTTAAACTTTACAATATTGTATTGGTTTTGCCAAATATCAAAATGAATCCACCACAGGCATACATGTGTTCCCATCCTGAACCCTCCTCCCTCCTCCCTCCCCACACCATCCCTCTGGGTCGTCCCAGTGCACCAGCCCTGAGCATCCAGTATCATGCACCGAACCTGGACTGGCGACTCGTTTCATATATGATATTATACATATTTGAATGCCATTCTCCCAAATCATCTCACCCTCTCCCTCTCCCACAGAGTCCCAAAGACTGTTCTATACATCAGTGTCTCTTTTGCTGTCTCATATACAGGGTTATTGTTACCATCTTTCTAAATTCCATATATATGTGTTAGTATACTGTATTGGTGTTTTTCTTTCTGGCTTACTTCACTCTGTATAATAGGCTCCAGTTTCATCCACCTCATTAGAACTGATTCAAATGTATTCTTTTTAATGGCTGAGTAATACTCCATTGTGTATATGTACCACAGCTTTCTTATCCATTCATCTGCTGTAGACTTTTAACTTTTGCTTTTTGGTATTTGTTATCAATTTTGTACCTATATTTTCTTTATAATTTTTGCGACTTTGTTTTTTTTTTCTCTCTCTCTTTCTTTGCCTTCTTCTTTTCTTTAACATTGTATTTTTGAAATTCCAAACTCTACTCTAGATTTTTAATTTTTGCTTTTATGTATTTGTTACCAATTTTGTACCTTTAAGAACCCAAACTTCAGTACCCATTTTTCACTAGGGAGCAAGATTACTGGCTTGACTGCTCTCTCACTGTTTGGACTCTCCTTTTTCTCCACCAGGTCACCTCTGTCTCCTCCCTAACCCCTCTCTACTCTATTTTACTTTTTAAAAACAGTCCCCACACCTTTAATTCTGTGACACTAATTTTGCTGTTTACTTTCACTTCTGTGTCATTCATATTGATTTCTTTCAGGAAATTTTTCTGACTTTGAACTGACAAGTAATTGCAGCAGGTCTTGCTTGTGAGAATCCTGTATGTCAAATTGAGAATGAATCCTTCATGCTAACTACTGTATCCATTTAGGCCTTTGCTTCTGCCAGAATAGGGAGAATTGTGGAAAAACTTGGTGTTAAGAAATTTGTAGTAGGGAAGGTCCATTGTTAACAAGGCTCAAATGACTTTATTTTATTTTTTTTTATTATTTATTTTTTTTTAATTTTATTTTATTTTTAAACTTCACATAATTGTATTAGTTTTGCCAAACATCAAAATGAATCCACCACAGGTACACATCCAGAGCCCAAGCCAAGACAGAAAACTTTCTTGTGGTATTTCTGTCAGTGGCAAAATTTTTTTTCTTCTTTTTTTTTAATATAAATTTATTCATTTTAATTGGAGGCTAATTACTTTACAATATTGTATTGGTTTTGCCATACATTGACATAAATCCGCCATGGATGTACATGTGTTCCCCATCCTGAACCCTCCTCCCACCTCTGTCTGCTTTTCATAGAAACCTCCAGTATTCTTGCCGGGAAACTTTCATGGACAGAGAGCAAAAACCCAACTCTCTTCAATTCTGTGAATGCTGACAGAAGTGAAGACACAGAAGGAAAGTTTGAAACCAATAGAGGATAATTCAAAAAATTTAAGGAAGGATCTTCCCTTCGCTTAGTCGTGTCCGACTCTTTGCGATCCCATGGACAGTAGCCTACCAGGCTCCGCCGTCCATGAAATTTTCCAGGCAAGAATACTTGAGTGGGCTGCCATTTAGCCATCTCGTAATGTGAGTGTGAGGTGAAACAGCTGTGGAAGCTGCAGCAAGTTCCTTCTCCAGGGTATCTTCCCTACCCAGGAATTTAACCCAGATCTCTCACATTGCAGGCAGATTCTTTGCTATCTTAGCCACTAGGGAAACCCAAGTTATTCAGAAGATCTAGCTAAGATCATTAACGAAGGTGGCTACACTAAACAACAGATTTTCAATGTAGGCAAAAAAAAAAAAAAAAAAAAAAACCTTTTATACTGAAACAGGATGACAAACGCAGAAGGCAATGGCACCCCACTCCAGTACTCTTGCCTGGAAAATCCCATGGACAGAGGAGCCTGGTAGGCTGCAGTCCATGGGGTTGCTAAGTTGAAGACTGAGCGACTTCACTTTCACTTTTCACTTTCATGCATTGGAGAAGGAAATGGCAACCCACTCCAGTGTTCTTGCCTGGAGAATCCCAGGGAAGGTGGAGCGTGATGGGCTGTCGTCTTTGGGGTCGCACCGAGTCAGACACAACTGAAGCGACTTAGCAGCAGCAGCAGCAGGATGACAAAATCACATAATGCTATTTATTATACTCTTTATTCTAAGCCTTGTTATCTATGAGGACAAATTTTCCTACCTTATTCTACTGATTAGATTCTTGCTATTCTTAAATTGCTGTATAAATTTAGATAGATATTGCTATTTCCACATGCAAAATAAATTGTGATTCTAAGTAAGAGTTTGTTATAGATTAGTTTATTGAGAGTTGAGAAACTTGAAAACATTGAATAGTTCTTTAAAATTTATAGCATGACTCATTAAGTGACTATACCAGATCTTAGCTACATCTAGAGGGTACCCTTGTATACCCTGTAATTATAAATTATGCTAAACATACAAAATAAGTATATGAAAAACTTATTATGTACTTAAGTATGAAAATGCTATTTAATTCATTTTTTTAAATTAAGAAATTTCTTTTGTAAAAATCCAGGGAAATAGAACTATCGAACGATACACTTGCAACTAGTGGAATTTCTGCTGTGATTGCTTAATAGTTAGAAGAGAAAGGTATCATGTAGCTTTTCACAGTGGTAGTTTTCTGTATCCTCTCACATTCGGGATGTCACCAAAAGCCTTTGATTATATTTACACTATTTTTATGGCATTGCAAATATTGGTTGTCTAATTATCACTTCAGAAAACTATGTTGCACTCCTTTAAGGTAGGGACCAAATTTTTTTCATAATTAGACCATTATGAAAATATCTTGTTAAGTGCTGACAGAAATTAAGTACTAAATAAGAGTATTGTACATATGGGGAATTAAAAAAAACAAGAGGAAGTAGTAAATCACTAGAAGCTTTTCTAGGCAGAGAAATGAACCAAGGGCATTGGAGACAGAGAAATTTGTTTGCAAAGGCAAGTAGATTTTATTCATTTATTCAGTAAATATTTATTGAGCCTATTACACATGCTAGGCTGTTGGGATGCAATCTGATGCAAAAACATATGTGATTCCAACTCACATAGAGTTTGCAATTTATGAAAAGGTATTCAGCCAATAAATTCCTTGAAAATGTGTTTCAATAAGCTGAAATAAGTGTGTAAAGCAAAATAAGTGTATACAAAAGAGAATTAATGCCTTCTTCTAAGTTAATTAACTATGTTTTACAGTCCTAATTTGTCTCTACAAAGGCATTATTTATAACTTTTGAGAAATGGGTGGTCGTTCCTAGGGCATAAACACTTAGGGATAATAATACATTATATGTAATGTTACATTAATGTTGTCTGCTTACACATAATGCTATATCACTTAATGTGTAACATAAGATGCTTCCAATATAATATAACTGCTTTCTCCCCTAATCTTTGGTACTATTTATGTCCTAAACTTTACTTTAACATATCCTTTAAACATATAATTTATCACTATTTTTGTTTTAGATAGAGCCATCTGTTAGAGGCATTAAAAGTAAAGAAAAAATGAATTTTATGCTTTCCTTCATTTATTTTATATCCAGGGTTCATCCTTTTTTTAAGTATGTCCACGTTTCTGTCTGGTTTCATATTTTTTCTGCCTAAAAAATTTTTCTTAATACTTCTTGTGTTGCAAGTCTACTTAGACATAAATTATCTTTGTGTTTGTGTGTGAGAGAGAGCGAGTCGTTATTTCTCCTTTGCTTTGGAAGATATTTTAGAGTATAGGATTCTATATAGGCATTTTTTTTTCTTTCAGGACTTTAAATATGACAATTTGTTGTGTTCTGTATTGTATGATTTCAAATAAGAACTGCACTGTAATGCTTATCTTTATTATTTTCATGTTAATGTGTCTTTTTTTCTCTGAGTGTCTTCAAGCTTTTTTCCAATTAATTTATTTTCAGGAGTAACAACAGCTAGAGTGGGGCATTGTGTGTGTGGGGGGGTGTGTGTGTGTGTTTGGTACCTATCTCTAATTTTAGAAGACTTGTGGCCATTATGTCTTTAAATATTTCTCCTCCTTTTTTGCCTCTTTCTAGAATTCCAAGTATACATTTATTAGACCAGCTAATATGTCCAATACACTTTAGATCTATTTTCTCATACTTTTTGGTTTTTGAACTATCTTTAAGGTCATTGAATTGTTTTTTCTTTTTCTTTTTTGACTGTGTTGATCATGTGGAGCATGTTAAAGTGGTTGAATTGGGCATAAGTTTGTTGAAGGTATTCCTTATCACTGTTACTGCTCGTTTAATTTGCTTGTTTCTAGAATTTTCATTTTTTCTGTTTTATATACTTCATTTCTATGCATATGACATCCACCTTTTCAATTAGAGACTTTATTATATTAATCACACAGATTTTAACATTGTACTCAGAGATTTCTTACATCCATGTCAGCTCTATTGATTGCTTTTGCCTCCTGAAGTTCACTGTTTATTTCTTGCTTTTTTTAAAAGTAAAACTTTTAATGTTTTGTTGAAGAAACTAATCACAAATGAGACAGTAGTTACTGAGGTAAATAACTTTTTTGAAGTGAAGTGTTAGTTGCTCGGTCGTGTCTGACCCTTTGCAAGCCCATGGACCGCAGTCTGCTAAGTTCCTCTGTCTGTGGGATTTTCCAGGTAAGGATACTGGAGTGGGTTGCCATTTCCTTCTGCAGGAGATCTTCCTGACCCAAGGACCAAACCCCAGGTCTGCTACACTGGAGGCAGATTCTTTACTGACTGAGCTATGAGGGAAATTTTTGGGGGACGGGGTATAAATTAGCAAGCTTTTTCTTCTCTAGACCTTAACTTTGTGGATTTGAAGTTATCCAAATAGGAATGACCCTTGGTTTGGACTGTTTTCTTGCTACTGTTAGCTTCAGTGTACTTGGTCACCTAATTTCTTTGGTATTAATTTGTGTTTAGTTTGGAGGCTATTATTTTATATGGTATTATGATTTCTGCTTCATTCTCAGCTTTAGGGCTCCCCTTTACAATGCTCCTGAGAGAGCATTCCTCTCCAGTCTTGTTCTATTCTGCTATTACACCAGAGTTGTTCACCTGCCACTCATCATACTTTTGGTCTGGTGGTAAAGTATAATTATTCCTATTCCAGCTGTAGACCTGGACAGGCATGTTATTCTGACCCTGCACCTGTTCTGATCCTGAAGACCTTCAGCAGCCTTACTAATGCCCTGAAGTGTTTATTGCTTTCCTACCTCAGTAAGTTCTGTAGGGCAGGTAGGGAGGAAATATCACTTAGATATTTCCATTTAGGGCTTCCCTGGTGGTTCAGTGGTAAAGAATCCACCTGCAATGCAAGAGTGACAGGAGATTCAGGTTCCATCTCTGGGTTGGGAAGATCCCCTAGAGGAGGGCTCCCCTAGTGGAATGGCAACCCATTCCATTGTTCTTGCCTGGAAAATCCCATGGACAGAGGAGTCTGGCAGGCTATGGTCCATAGGGTCACAAAGAGTCAGACAGGACTGAAGCGACTTAGCACACATGCTCCTGTGGTGGGGCTTCCCAGGTAGCTCAGTGGTCAAGAATCTTCCTACAATGCAGGAGACTTGCAAGAGATGTGGTTTCAGTCCTTGGCCGGAGAAGATCCCCTGGAATAGGAAATGGCAACTCACTCTAATATTCTTTCCTGGAGAATCCCATGGACAGAGGAGCCTGGTGGGCTATAGTCCATAGGGTCACAAAGAGTTGGACTCGACTGAACAACCAAACAACAACTACATGCTCTTCCTGCAGCCATTGCCATTTATTCCTGCAACTCTGCACTGTGACGGAGAAGGCAATGGCACCCTACTCCAGTACTCTTGCCTGGAAAATCCCATAGACAGAGGAGCTTGGTAGGCTGCGGTCCATGGGGTCGCTAAGAGTCAGACACGACTGAGTGACTTCCCTTTCACTTTTCACTTTTACGCATTGGAGAAGAAAATGGCAACCCACTCCAGTGTTCTTGCCCAGAGAATCCCAGGGATGGGGCAGCCTGGTGGGCTTCCGTCTACGGGGTCTCACAGAGTCAGACACGACTGTAGTGACTTAGCAGTAGCAGCTGCACTGTGAAGGAGATTCCCTTGAACTTTCACTGATATTTTTGGTGACTATCCTCTGAGATTCATGCTGAAAAACCTACAAGTAGGTGTAAACTCCTGTATACAGACAGCACCAAGTCTCAAAACCTTTGCATCAGCATATAATCAGCTGCCAATTTGTTGATGACTCTAGCATCGTTCTTCTTGTCAGTGTCTATCGTCCTGGGTGAAGAAGAGCTCATGCCCCTTCCTTTTTTTTTCCTTTCCTTCATGCTCTAGTCTATTTCTAGGTTTTGGATTAGTGGATTCAGTCATGAGCTCAATTCTTTGGTTAAAAAAGGTCATGAACATGTAATCTGCTGCTTTTTTTCTTTTGAAGGGAAGAGTGGGGTATTTAAAAACCATAATTTTTAAACTGATGTTTGGAAAGTGAATCAGAGTTACTGTGTGAAAAGGAGTATGCCAGAAGAGAACTTCAGGTCAAAGAAACATCATGGAGGTGTTACGAGGAAGCAAGATATTTTCAAACAAATGAAACAGGAGCAATGGAAGCAGTGTTGCTAAGCATGGATAATGAACACAAAGATGAAACTAGGAGAAACTGGAGAGAGAGGGCATATCACATCATGCCTTTACCTTGTTTAGTTCTTATTCTATGAGTGATGAGAATTCCTTGATGTAATGCAAGCAATTTTCATAATTTTTTTGAAATATTTACCTTGGATACACTTTCAAAACTTAATTTAAAATCATGTGGGTAGATCTATTGAAAATGACTGCAGAAGTCCAGGTAGAATAAGATGGATATGAACTAGGGATATAGGAGTAGATATGGAAAGAAACAGGTAGATTCCTTTTTTGAAGACTCTGACACAGGTAGAGAGAATGGTGAGACACTCAGTGTAGCAGTTGCACAGGTTAATAATATGTATTTTAGGAGATTAGGCTGGAAATGAGTTAGAATGAGGTTATGAAAGACCATGGAATCCATTCTAAGAAGCCTGTATTGATTTCTATGTAGTGAAATCATAGTATATTGTATGCTGAGCTGTGATTAATCATATTATATTTGAGGAAAAGTAGCTTAAATCACTAAATCATAATCTACGTGAATCGGATATTGTTGCATTCTGAACAGAAAATTCAACATTCTTAAGCCTATGTCAGAAAAAATGTGTATTAATATTGTAAAACCAGGTAAGAACTGCCTTTGCAAATAAATTAATGAACTATTAAGGCACAGAAAATGTAGCTTTTTCGCCACCCTTGTTTGAACAAAACCCGTCAGTAAAATATATTAGTTGGATCATCATCTGTATAAAACCTGATTGGAAGGTGATGAAGATGAACCAGTTGATAGATAAAAAGTGGTTATATTTGAAAATATGTCATTTCCCTTATGGTTCAAATAAAGCATATATGAAAAATACATTATATTTTATATCATAGCAAATTTATAAATTCTGGTGTACAAGTGAGCATTCATTACAAGTTAATTTTCTAGTTTTCAACTGTTAATTTCTTAACAGATTGAACAATCTAGCTATTTTTTTATTCAAGTTATAAATGAGCATATATTGAACACAGAACAAGCACTAGTTATTGTGGATGCAGGGATTAAAAAAAACTAGATGGAATATATTTTGTCCAAAAGAGGAACAACACTGTGCAGTGCAGCATGGTTTCCTGCTAAAGAGCGCAGAGTAAGGATGGAAGTACCTGTGTGAGGCAGGATGGAGACTGTATAATAAAGTAAGTAAGCAAGACTTCTTTAAATGATTTATAATGTTTGTATTTCTGAATAATATATTGTTGTTTTAGCAGCTGATTCATGTCTGACTTTTCTGACCCCTTGGACTGTAGCCCACCTAGCCTCTCTGTCCATGGGATTCTCCAGACAAGAATACTGGAGTGAGTTGCCATTTTTTCCTCCAGGGGAGCCACCTGAGAAGCCCCAAAATAATATATTAGGAGACTGAAAATAGCTCTAAAGAGCCTCTTGATAAAGGTGAAAGAGGAGAGTAAAAAGTCATCTTAAAGCTCAACATTCAAAGAACTGAGATCATGGCATCTGGTCCTATCACTTCATAGATGGGGAAACAATGGAAACAGTGAAAGCTTTTGTTTTCTTGGGCTCCAAAATCACTGCAGATGGTAACTGCAGCCATGAAATTAAAAGATGTTTGCTCCTTGGAAAAAAAGCTATGACCGACTTAGTGTATTTAAAAGCAGAGACATTACTTTGCCAACAAAGATCTGTATAGTCAAAGCTGTGGTTTTTTGAGTAGTTATGTATGGATGTGAGAGTTGGACTGTAAAGAAAGCTGAGCGCTGAAGAATTGATGCTTTTGAACTGTAGTATTGGAGAAGACTCTTGAGGGTCCCTTGGACTGCAAGGAGATCCAATCAGTGAATCCTAAATGAAATCAGTCCTGAATATTCATTGGAAGGACTAATGCTAAAGCTGAAACTCCAATACTTTTTGGCCACCCGATGTGAAGAGCCATCTTTTTTAGAAAAGACCCTGATGCTGGGAAAGATTGAAGGCAGGAGGATAAGGGATGATAGAGGACAAGACGGTTGGATGGCATCACTGACTCAATGGACATGAGTTTGAGCAAACTCCAGGAAATAGTGAAGGACGGGGAAGCCTGGCATGCTTCAGTCCATGGAGTTGCAGAGTTGGACATGAGTGTACAACTGAAAAATGAACAAAAAATTGCTCAGCAAATGTCAACTGTATACAAGAATATGCACCTTTCTCTTTTCATAGTTTATCATTCTCATTTGGATTTTTTGGTTTGGGCCACTTCTGCCTTCAGGCTTGTCATTGGAATTTCATCACTACCAGCCTACCACTTAGTGACAGGAAGAAATATCCCCTAATATGCCTTACTTGAAGACGTGAATGACTGGATGGAACACCCAAAAGGACTGCTTCGTGGACCCTAGTAACCACACCATCGCTTCTGGTCCCATCTGGTTGTTGTCTTCTCTCAGCCTGCTGAAGCCTTGCTCTTCAGATTTAGAAACACCTCTTGCTTCTGACTCATATTTTGCTGACTTACCATGGTTACTCTTGCTATTTTCAGATCCTTTCCCTCACTATCCTGCATCCATCCTTTCCTATTACTTTCTATGATGCAGAATTCAATATATTGTATTTTCAAACTCAAGTGGAAGACTTTTCCTTCTCTAATTATGTCATCTCAGTAGGGATAAAGGTAATTTTTTACTATTTTTAAGCCATGAAATAATGATAAATCTGAGTAATCACATTCAGTTCAGTTCAGCTGCTCAGTCATGTTCAAACTATTTGTGATCCCATGGACTGCAACATGCCAGGCTTCTCTGTCCATCAACTCCCAGGGCACGCTCAAACTCATGTCCATTGTGTCAGTGATGTCATCCAACCATCTTATCCTCTGTCATCCCCTTCTCCTCCTTCCTTCAATCTTTCCCAGCATCAGGGTCTTTTACAATGAGTCAGTTCTTTGCATCAGGTAGCCAAAGTATTGGAGTTTCAGCTTTAGCATCAGTCCTTCCAATGAATATTCAGGACAATGATTTCCTTTAGGATTGACTGGTTTGATCTCCTTGCAACCCAAGGGACTCTCAAGAGTCTTCTCCAACATCACAGTTCAAAAGCATCAATTCTTCAGCACTCAGCTTTCTTTATAGTCCAACTCTCACAACCATACACGACTATTGGAAAAACCATAGCTTTGACTAGATGGACCTTTGTTGTCAGAGTAATGTGTCACTTTTTAATATGATGTCTAGGCTGGTTATAGCTTTTCTTCCAAGGAGCAAGACATGGCTGTAATCACTATCTGCAGCAATTTTGGAGCCCCCCAAAATAAAGTCTCTCACTGTTTCCATTGTTTCCCCATCTATTTGCCATGAAGTAATGGGACTGAATGCCATGATCTTAGTTTTCTGAATGTTGAGTTTTAAGCCAACTTTTTCACTCTCCTCTTTCACTTTCATCAAGAGGCTCTTTAGTTCTCACTTTCTATAATAACACTAGGCCCTGTTTTATACTGCTTTTATATGAACAACTACAAACCACAATTTGGTCAATAATTTTAATATTCCAGTGGTTATATACTGTAAAACAAAGAGTATTTTTGAAATTTTTTCTTCAAGATTTTGAAATCTACAATTCTCTTTTCCTCTTTTTGAAAACCATCCCATCTGTACTTCAACTGATGGTAAGGTTTTCAGATAAGAAGAGACCCTAATCACTTGAAAGTGAAAGAAAAAGCTCTACCTTTTCTACCATTTAAATTGTTCTTCCCTACTAACCGGAGAACCCAGGGTCACAGAGTGCCCTAATTCTTAGCAAACTCTTAAATTTTATTTAAAATTCTCCTCTGCCTTTTTCTATTTAAACTGAACTCATTTAATTCATTTGCATTTTCCATGTTACATTCTTTGTTTTCCTTAACTAGAACCATTGTTTACTGCTTTGTTACTAGCATTTTTATTAACTATAATATTCCTTTGTATATTATAATATATATATATATATATATAATTTCAACTTTTTAGACACTAATTACTCCTAATCTATCAAAGTGTCAGAAAGCAGAAAAAAAATAATGTTAAGAACCATCAAAAATGTCATATATTATGATTTTAGGTTCACTCAGAAAGTTTATATAAAACAACCTCTATGCAACTTACACTGCACATGGCCCTGCTTCTTAGAGAACAAATCTTCATAAAAGCTTTATCAACTTTAGCACCTATATGTTACAATTCTGTAAGACTTAACTTTTAGGTATTTTCCCAGTATTTTTAGCAGGTCTTGGATATAGCTTTCTAAATTAGATTTCTGGTTCCAATTCTAAAGTGTAAGAAGAAAGGGACAGAGGGAGGTTCCCCACACCTCCAACAAGCAATGATTTGACACCACTGGATATCTTATGAAAGTGAAGTGAAGTTGCTCAGTTGTATCTGACTCTTTGCAACCCCATGGACTGTAGCCTACCAGGCTCCTCCATCCATGGGATTTCCCAGGCAATAGTACTGGAGTGGGGTGCCATTTCCTTCTCCAGGGTCTCTTCCTGACCCACAGATAGAACCTGGGTCTCCTGCATTGTAGACAGACACTTTACCATCAGAGCCACCAGGGACGTCCTGGATGTCTTATAATTCAACTCAATTCTGATATTGTTCACCTGGAAATACCATCAAACTCCACAAATTGAGGGCTCTGTCTCATGTGACAGACACTCACTCTCAACACACACACAGGTTTTTACCTATGTTCTGATAGCCCAACTACAAATTCGAGATTCCACCAACCCATGTCAACTCAGAATGTCAATAGTAAGTCCAAGTTGTTACTGGTACCTCTGACCTACTAGCTGTAAATCACAGAGAAGGCAATGGCAACCCACTCCAGTATTCTTGCCTGGAAAATCCCATGGATGGAGGAGCCTGGTAGGCCGCAGTCCATGGGGTCGTGAGGAGTTGGACACGACTGAGCGACTTCACTTTCACTTTTCACTTTCATGCATTGGAGAAGAAATGGCAATCCACTCCAGTGTTCTTTCCTGGAGAATCCCAGGGACGGCGGAGCCTGGTGGGCTGCTGTCTCTGGGGTCGCACAGAGTCGGACATGACTGAAGCGACTTAGCAGCAGCAGCAGCAACTATAAATCAAAGATTTCTGTATCCCCCTCTTTGAGTTCAATTAATTTTCTAAAATGACTCATGGAACTCAGGAAAATATGCTTATTTGCTAGACTGTTGTTGTCCAGGTGCTAAGTCATGTCTGACTCTTTGTGACCCCATGGACTGCAGCATGCCAGGCCTCTCCGTCTCTCACCGTTTCCCAGAGTTCACCCAAGTCCTTTGAATTAGTAATGCTATACAACCATCTCATCCTCTGCCTCCCTCTTTTCTTCCTGCCCTCAATCTTTCCTAGCATCAGGGTCTTTTCCAAAGAGTTGGCTATTTGCATCAGTTGACCAAAGTCTTGAAGCTTCAGTTTCAGCATCAGTCCTTCCAATGAATATTCATATTGCATTTTATTATGAAAGGATGTAACACAGGAACAGCCAGATGGAAGATGTATAGGGCAATAAATGTGGGAAAGGTACTGAACTTTCATGCCCTTTCCTGCTGCTCTGCCAACATCTGCTGTGCACCAACCTGGAAGCTCTCTGAACCCAGTGCTGGGTTTTTACAAAGGCTGCATTACATTGACATGATTGATTGAATCATTGGCAATTGGTAATTTTTCAACCTCCAGTCCCTGTGCCCTCCCTGGAAGTTCCAGGACTGAAAGTTCCAATCCTCTAATTAACTGGACATGGAACAACAGACTGGTTCCAAATAGGAAAAGGAGTATGTCAAGGCTGTATATTGTCACCCTGCTTATTTAACTTATATGCAAAGTACATCATGAGAAACGCTTGACTGAAAGAAATACAAGCTGGAATCAAGATTGCCAGGAGAAATATCAATAACCTCAGATATACAGATGACACCATCCTTTAGCAGAAAGTGAAGAGGAACTAAAAAGCCTCTTAATGAAAGTGAAAGAGGAGAGTCAAAAAGTTGGCCTAAAGCTCAACATTCAGAAAACGAAGATCATGGCATCCAGTCCCATCACTTCATGGGAAATAAATGGGGAAACAGTGTCAGACTTATTTTTCTGGGCTCCAAAATCACTGCAGATGGTGACTGCAGCCATGAAATTAAAAGACGCTTACTCCTTGGAAGGAAAGTTATGACCAACCTAGATAGCATATTCAAAAGCAGAGACTTTACTTTGCCAACAAAGGTCTGTCTAGTCAAGGCTATGGTTTTTCCTATGGTCATGTATGGATGTGAGAGTTGGACTGCGAAGAAGGCTGAGCACTGAAGAACTGATGCTTTTGAACTGTGGTGTTGGAGAAGACTCTTGAGAGTCCCTTGGACTGCAAAGAGATCCAACCAGTCCATTCTGAAGGAGATCAGCCCCGGGATTTCTTTGCAAGGAATGATGCTAAAGCTGAAACTCCAGTACTTTGGCCACCTCATGCAAAGAGTTGACTCATTGGAAAAGACTCTGATGCTGGGAGGGGCAGGAGGAGAAGGGGACGCCAGAGGATGAGATGGCTGGATGGCATCACTGACTCGATGGAGGTGAGTCTAGTGAACTCCGGGAATTGGTGATGGACAGGGAGGCCTGGCATGCTGTGATTCATGGGGTTGCAAAGAGTCGCACACGACTGAGCGACTGAACTGAACTGAACTGAATTAACTGGTTGGTTCCACTGATACCAGCCCCCATTCTTAGGTGATTTCCAAAACTCACCTCATGAACAAAAAAAAGACAACTTAGGCTTTCAACACTTAGGAAGTTCCAAGTATTTGGAGAACTGTGAATCAGGACAAAGACCAAATATTTGGACAAGTTTCAAATATATATGAAAAATATATTTTGGTCATCTGAATAACCAAATATATATATTTTTTTCTCATAAATCACATTTTCACATTAAACAAACAAAATTCATACATTTTATACTCAAGCAGGATTTAGTATAAATGGTTAAATATTCAAATTAAGTAAAATATGGCTGGCTGGAACCTTCATTTCACATTGGTTGTAATTGAATGATCAGCATATAGATAGAAACCTATATTCACTCATAAAAGATTAGCATTATCAGAAAACAATCTAGTTCAATAAAATTGTTCTTCACTCATTTTGCAGAATTTTTATATCCTATTATTTTCTCAGTTATGTGATATATCTTCATTATCTTTTCTTAATATATTTAAATATATGTAATTTCTCAAACAGAAAATATGATCAACTTCAATTCTAACACTGCAAAAAATATCCTTCTGTTAGAAAATTAGAAGGCAATGTCAAGACCTATCATGTGGTATCATGATGAAAATTCTAATGAAAAGAAATTTGAAAACATTTAGCATTGGGGAAGAACTACTTGAGAATTATTTTTCAGATTATATTGATATGTGAATATAGGGTCCGACTCCACTTTAACCCATCTCTAGAGTCTAGAAAAATATCCTTCACTAGTCAGTTTATGCCAAAAAAGCAAACAATGATTAAAACAATCCATTTTATAATACTGCTGCTACTGCTAAATCGCTTCAGTCGTGTCTGACTCTGTGCGACCCCATAGACAGCAGCCCACCAGGCTCCCCCGTCCCTGGGATTCTCCAGGCAAGAACACTGGAGTGGGTTGCCATTTCCTTCTCCAATGCATGAAAGTGAAAAGTTAAAGTGAAGTCGCTCAGTCGTGTCCGACCCTCAGCGACCCCATGGACTGCTGCCTTCCAGGCTCCTCCATCCATGGGATTTTCCAGGCAAGAGTACTGGAGTGGGTTGCCATTGCCTTCTCCGTTTTATAATACTACTTTAATTCAATTTTTTCTAGACTGATACAATTTTGAATCCTCAGTAATTATGGCACATCCTAGAAACACTGTTGCATAACGATCAAATAGAAACTTAATAAGTTAAACCAACACAATTTTATCTCACAATTTCAGTGGTCCAAGCCCAAGTACAGCTCAGCGTGGTCTTCTGTTCCGGGTCTCATGTGCTGCAATTAACACGGCAAGTAGACTGCATTATCATCTGCAGACATCCCTGGAGAAGAATCCATTTTCAAATTCTCTCAGTTGTTGGAAGAATCTATTTGCATGTGACGATAGGATTGAAGGCCCCAGCTTCTTACCAGCTGCCTGCAGGAGTCTACCTTCAGGTCCTAGAGGCCATGCCAGTTTACTGCCATGTGGCCTTCTACTGGGCAGTTTACAAATGGCTGTTTGCTTCTTGAACTCAGCAGGAGAATCTCTTGTTCACCAATCTGCTAAGATGGATTTTTACATAAAATAATGTAATCATGGGATGGGTTTTCCTGGTGGCTTAGGAGTGAAGAATCTGCCTGCCAAGGCAGGAGATGAAACTTTGCTTCCTGGCTTGGGAAGATCTCCTGGAGAAGGAAATAAAAACCCACTCCAGTATTCTAGCCTGGAAAACTCCATGGACAGAGGAGCCTGGGGTGCCACAGTCCATGGGATAGCAAAGAGCTGAACACGACTAAGCAAATAAACAGCAATGACCCTCTTAACATTGGAAATATTTGTTATCTACTTCCCTTTGATTCAGAAGCCATAGAGATCTAATTGTTTCCAGTGATTTATTTTATCTTGAAAAGTAGAACTACTTGTAGAGGTGTCATTTTGTTTTCCTAGTTTCCTTTCCATCCCCCTGGTCTTCCTAATCACAGCGAATGTTTCAACTGAGGATTGTAAGCAGGACCAAGATCATGTACCAAAGACTTTTACATTAAAGCTTGTACATTCTTTGCTAATATATTTATCATCATTTTCTAATGTCTGAATTG
Organism: Bos indicus; assembly: GCF_029378745.1. Taxonomy (NCBI): domain Eukaryota; kingdom Metazoa; phylum Chordata; class Mammalia; order Artiodactyla; family Bovidae; genus Bos; species Bos indicus. The sequence goes on along the minus strand of NC_091762.1, from coordinate 40,952,361 downwards.
TGGAATTGGTTGTTGGAATATAGGGGATCTTCCTCCAGTGTATATTCCCCAAAAGATTAACAGTCACTTTGTCTGTTATTGAGAGAGCAAGATGAGGCTTCCATTCTTTCTACCATTTTCGAGTTCCTCATGGTATTATCAAATGTTTCACTCTAACTATATTACCTGCATTGCTTTCATTCCCACTGCCAGAACTGCCTGAGCAAAGATTCCTCAGTGATAGATGATTAAGTGGTTCTCCTAGATCTATTCCAATTACTAGAATATTTTGACCTTAAACTTGGTAACATGTTGTCTAAAAACTTTAATATCAGGCATCAAGATCCAGTCCTTTAAACAAAATCTGGCAAAAGAATTCTCTGTCCTGGAACCACAATTTGTGAGCTATTTCCACTATCCTAGAGATAAATATATCCTGCACCTCTAATGAAAATGCTTTCATTCGAATTTCTTCAGGAAAAGGGAAGTTTCTCCTTCCAGTGTCAGTAAGCTCTGTAGGAATTTAAAAGTATGTGGACATTTTGAATTAGAAAATGGGAAGGGCAGAGGGAGAGAGAGACTGAATAACAGATGATATGAGGAGGCAAGTTCTTAGAGTAAACTGATATACTAATATATTGTATGGTAAATTCAAATAAATATTTATTACACTTAATATTACACATGTTTTTGTGGGGCCAAGGTTGGAGGGATTAGACTGTAGATGGCGGGAAAGGATTTGGAGGGTGGTAGATGTGTTTCATATCTTTTTTTCTTTCGTAACTGGGCCAGGTCTTAGTTGTGGCATACAGCACCTAGTTCCCTGACCAGGGATTGAACCCAGGCCCCTCAAATTGGGAGCTTGGAGTCTTAAACACTGAACCATTGGATAAGTCCCTGAGTTTCATATCTCGATCGGTTTGGGGGTTACATAGGCTTATTTGCTCATCAAGCTTCATAGTTAAAACTAGTACATTTTATTGTATTTATGTTTTACCTTCTCATTTTGATCAAATAAACAATGTTACATATGGTTTGTAGTTAGCTTTATTTGTAGATAAATGTATACTTACAAATATGGTAAATATTTGGTAATATTTGGTACTATTTGACACTATATGGTGAATATACTACAAACTTAGGAAGGGTAGGAATAGGAAAAGGGAATAAGCATTTTACAGTTATCTATAGTATTTTATTTCTCTATTTTATACAGAAATCATATATATTTAATCTGAGTGTGGGTTTATAAGTGTTTAATCTTCTATATTATTCTATTTTATAGAACATGTTTCCAATTTGAATCTGTTTATTCTGAGAGAGTGTGTGATTAGTCATGTCTGACTCTTGCAACCCTATAGACCATAGCCTACCAGGCTCCTCTGTCCGTGGGACTTCCCAGGCAAGAATACTAGAGTGGGTTGCCATTCCCTTCTCCAGGGGATCTTCCCAATCCAGGATCCAGTCCACATCTCTGGTGTTTCTTGCATTGGTAGGCAGATTCTTTACCACTGAGCCTTCTGGTGTAAATCCACATGCAGTTGTAAGAAACAATATACGTGGGTCAGAGGAACTAGAGGGCGGAATGAACTGAGAGAGTAGTATTGGCATATATACACTGTATACATGTGTAAAATAGATAGATAGTGGGAAACGGCTCTATAGCACAGGGAGCTCACTCAGTGCTCTGTGGTGACCTAGATGCGTAGGATATGTGTGTGTGTGTGTGTGTGTGTGTGTGTGTGGAGGGGGCAGTGAGAGGGAGGTTCCAGAGGAAGGGGATATATGTATACATATAGTTGATTCACTCTGTTGTACAGCAGAAACTAACATAATATTAGAACCTGACCCAGGGATTGAACCCGGGTCTCCTGCATTGCAGCTGGATTCTCTACCATCTGAGCCACCAGGAAAGCCCTAAGCAACTATACTGCATATTTTTTTAAAAGACACCATATAGTGAAAACTTATATATCCTTTTTCAGCAATGTATGACTCACCCAGTTTATCTGAATCCTTAACAGTATTTGGTGTCACTTTTGGGTTTTTTGCCATTTTGATACATGTATAGGGCTATCTCATTGTGGTTTTAATTTGCATGACACAAATAACTAATGCTGGTTGAATATATTTTCCAATGCATATTTCCCACTGCATATCCTCTCTGATGAGTTGTCTCTTCCTTTCTTTATCCGATTTTCTAATTGGATTGTTTGTTTTATCTAATTAGGCCATTTATTACCATTGAGTTTTGAGAGTACTTTATGTATTCTAAACACAAGTCCATTGTTGAATATACGACTTGTAATTTTTTCTCCCACTCAGTGATTTGTCTTTTCATCCTCTTAATGGTATCTTTCACAGAACAACTGTATATAATTTTTATGAAGCTAGAGAGTTCAATTATTTCCTTTTTTATGAATCATGCTTCTTTTGGTGTCATGTCTAAGCATTCCTTAGCCCTGGGTCTCAAAGATTTTCTTTTTTTCCCACAAAATTTATTTTATTTTAAATTTTATTTCATGTCCATGTTGGGTTATTTTTATATAAGATTTTTTTTTTTTTTTGCCTATGAATGTCCAGTTGCTTTGTCATTGTGTGTTGAAAAGGCTATCTGTCCTCCACTGAATTACTTTCACACTTGTTTTGAAAATCAGGTGGACATATTTGTGTCTATTTCTAGATTCTCTATTCTTTTCCATTGATTTATTTATCTATTCTTCTGGCAATACCATAGAGTATTGATTACTGTAGCTACATAATAGGTCTTACAACCATGTAGATCAAATCTCCCACTTTATTCTTCTTTTTGAAAATTGTTTTAATTATTTTAGTTGCCTTGATTTTCAATATAAATTTTAGAATTATCTTGTACATAACTGTAACATGTCTTGCTTGTATTATGTTAGGAATTGAATTAAACCTATATACATCAACTTGAGGAAGTTTGGCAATATTGCTATATTGATGCTTTAATCCATAAACACAGTATGGTTCTCATTTGATTTCTTTCACCAGTGTTGTGTAGTTTGGGCTTACAAAGCCTATACATATTTTGTTAGAATTATACATTTAAGTATTGCATTTTTAAAAATGTTAAGTGGTGAAGGAAGTGAAGTGAAGTGAAATGAAGTCACTCAGTCGTGTCCAACTCTGCAACCCCATGGACTGTAGCCTACCAGGCTCCTCTGTCCATGGGATTTTCTAGGCAATAGTCCTGGAGTGGATTGCCATTTCCTTCTCCAGGGGATCTTCCCAACCCAGGGATTGAACCTGGGTCTCTGGCATTGTAGACAGACGCTTTACCGTCTAAGCCAGCAGGGAAGTTAAGTGGTATTGTATTTTTAATTCCATTGTCCATGTGTTCATTGCTAGTATGCAGGAATAAAATTGATTTCTGTATATTAATCTGTGTCCTTCAACTTCACTGAACTCATTTATTTGTTCTACTTTTAGAGATTCTTTTGGAATCTCTATGCAGAATATCATCTTATGTCAAGAGGGACAGTTGTATTTCTTCTTTTCTAATCTGTGTCTCCCTGTATCCATGTATATTCTCCTCTTCTTATAGTACAATAGTCATATTGGATTAAAGTCCACCTTAATCCGGTATGAGCTCATCTTAACTTGATTACAACTATAAAGACAGATCAGATCAGATCAGTCGCTCAGTCATGTCTGACTCTTTGCAACCCCATGAATCGCAGCATGCCAGGCCTCCCTGTCCATCACCAACTCCCGGAGTTCACTCAGACACATGTCCATCAAGTCAGTGATGCCATCCAGCCATCTTATCCTCTGTCATCCCCTTATCCTCTTGCCCCCAATCCCTCCCAGCATCAGAGTCTTTTCCAATGAGTCAACTCTTTGCATGAGGTGGCCAAAGTACTGGAGGTTCAGCTTCAGCATCATTCCTTCCAAAGAAATCCCAGGGCTGATCTCCTTCAGAATGGACTGGTTAGATCTCCTTGCAGTCCAAGGGACTCTCAAGAGTCTTCTCCAATACCACAGTTCAAAAGCATTAATTCTTCGGCGCTCAGCCTTCTTCACAGTCCAACTCTCACATCCACACATGACCACAGGAAAAATCATAGCCTTGACTAGACAGACCTTTGTTGGCAAAGTAATGTCTCTGCTTTTCAATATGCTATCTAGGTTGGTCATAACTTTCCTTCCAAGGAGTAAGCGTCTTTTAATTTCATGGCTGCAGTCACCATCTGCAGTGATTTTGGAGCCCAGAAAAATAAAGTCTAACAATTTTTCCACAGTTTCCCCATCTATTTTCCATGAAGTGATGGGACCGGATGCCATGATCTTAGTTTTCTGAATGTTGAGCTTTAAGCCAACTTTTTCACTCTCCACTTTCACTTTCATCAAGAGGCTTTTGAGTTCCTCTTCACTTTCTGCCATAAGGGTTGTGTCATCTGCATATCTGAGGTTATTGATATTTCCCCCGGGAATATTGATTCCAGTTTGTGTTTCTTCCAGTACAGCGTTTCTCATGATGTACTCTGCATAGAAGTTAAATAAGCAGGGTGACAATATACAGGCTTGACATACTCCTTTTCCTATTTGGAACCAGTCTGTTGTTCCATGTCCAGTTCTAACTGTTGCTTCCTGACCTGCATACAGGTTTCTCAAGAGGCAGGTCAGGTGGTCTGGTATTCCCATCTCTTTCAGAATTTTCCACAGTTTGTTGTGATCCACATAGTCAAAGGCTTTGGCATAGTCAATAAAGCAGAAATAGATGTTTTTCTGGAACTCTCTTGCTTTTTCTATGATCCAGCGGATGTTGGCAATTTGATCTCTGGTTCCTCTGCCTTTTCTAAAACCAGCTTGAACGTCAGGAAGTTCACGGTTCACATATTGCTGAAGCCTGGCTTGAAGAATTTTGAGCATTACTTTACTAGCATGTGAGATGAGTGCAATTGTGTGGTAGTTTGATCATTCTTTGGCATTGCCTTTCTTTGGGATTAGAATGAAAACTGACCTTTTCCAGTCCTGTGGCCACTGCTGAGTTTTCCAAATTTGCTGGCATATTGAGTGCAGCACTTTCACAGCTTCATCTTTCAGGATTTGGAATAGCTCAACTGGAATTGTATCACCTCCACTAGCTTTGTTCGTAGTGATGCTTTCTAAGGCCCACATGAGTTCACATTCCAGGATGTCTGGCTCTAGGTCAGTGATCACACCATCGTGATCATCTGGGTCGTGAAGATCTTTTTTGTACAGTTCTTCTGTGTATTCTTGCCATCTCTTCTTAATATATTCTGCTTTGTTAGGTCCATACCATTTCTGTCCTTGATCAAGCCCATCTTTGCATGAAATGTTCCTTTGGTATCTCTGATTTTCTTGAAGAGATCTCTGGTCTTTCCCATTCTGTTGTTTTCCTCTATTTCTTTGCATTGTTCACTGAGGAAGGCTTTCTTATCTCTTCTTGCTATTCTTTGGAACTCTGCATTCAGATGTTTATATCTTTCCTTTGCTTTTCGCTTCTCTTCTTTTCACAGCTATTTGTAAGGCCTCCCCAGACAGCCATCTTGCTTTTTTGCATTTCTTTTCCATGGGGATGGTCTTGATCCCTGTCTCCTGTACAATGTCCCGAACCCCATTCCATAGCTCATCAGGCACTCTATCTATCAGATCTAGGCCCTTAAATCTATTTCTCACTTCCACTGTATAATCATAAGGGATTTGATTTAGGTCATACCTGAATGGTCTAGTGGTTTTCCCTACTTTCTTCAATTTAAGTCTGAATTTGGCAATAAGGAGTTCATGGTCTGAGCCACAGTCAGCTCCCGGTCTTGTTTTTGCTGACTGTATAGAGCTTCTCCATCTTTGGCTGCAAAGAGTAGAATCAATCTGATTTTGGTGTTGACAATCTGGTGATATCCATGTATAGAGTCTTCTCTTGTGTTGTTGGAAGAGGGTGTTTGTTATGACCAGTGCATTTTCTTGGCAAAACTCTATTAGTCTTTGCCCTGTTTCATTCCATATTCCAAGGCCAAATTTGCCTTTACTCCAGGTGTTTCTTGACTTCCTACTTTTGCATTCCAGTCCCCTATAATGAAAAGGGCATCTTTTTGGGGTGTTAGTTCTAAAAGGTCTTGTAGGTCTTCATAGAACCATTCAACTTCAGCTTCTCCAGTGTTACTGGTCGGGGCATAGACTTGGATTACTGTGATATTGAATGGTTTGCCTTGGAAACAGAGATCATTCTGTCATTTTTGAGATTGCATCCAAGTACTGCATTTCAGACTCTTTTGTTGACCATGATGACTACTCCATTTCTTCTGAGGGATTCCTGCCCACAGTAGTAGATATAATGATCATCTGAGTTAAATTTACCCATTCCAGTCCATTTCAGTTCGCTGATTCCTAGAATGTTGGCATTCACTCTTGCCATCTCTTGTTTGACCACTTCCAGTTTGCCTTGATTCATGGACCTGACATTCCAGGTTCCTATGCAATATTGCTCTTTAAAGCATCGGTCCTTGCTTCTATCACCAGTCACATCCACAGCTGGGTATTCTTTTTGCTTTGGCTCCATCCCTTCATTCTGTCTGGAGTTATTTCTCCACTGATCTCCAGTAGCATATTGGGCACCTACTGACCTGGGGAGTTTCTCTTTCACTATCCTATCATTTTGCCTTTTCATACTGTTCATGGGGTTCTCAAGGCAAGAATACTGAAGTGGTTTGCCATTCCCTTCTCCAGCAGGTGGGAGGAGCTACCCCACCCCCGCTAAGCCTGAGGCCAGGGGCCATAGCCAGGAGGACCAACCCCACGCTGTGGCTGCGTGGGCACAGGAGGGCCTAGAGGAGCTATTTCACGTTGAAGGTCAGGAAGGGTGGTGGTGCAGAGATACCCCTTGTCCAAGGTGAGGATCATTGGCTGCACTTTGCTGGAGCAGCCGTGAAGGGATACCCCACGCCCAAGGTAAGAGAAATCCAAGTAAGACGGTAGGTATTGCAAGAGGGCATCAGAGGGCAGACACACTGAAACCATACTCACAGAAAACTAGTCAATCTAATCACACTAGGACCACAGCCTTGTCTAACTCAATGAAACTAAGCCATGCCAGTGGGGCAACCAAAGATGGGCGGGTCATGGTGGAGAGATCTGACAGAATATGGTTTGCTGGAGAAGGGAATGGCAAACCACTTCTATAAAGATATTATCACCGAATAGTGGTGTATTCTGAGGTTCTTCACTGAAATGGATTTTATGGGATAATATTCAACCCAGTGCACCTGGGTTTTCTTTTAACCTCATGTATACCAGACTTCAAGCTGAAGTTGAAATTCAGCAAACACAGATTTAACTCCCCCACCCAAGCAAATCCGGCTTACCTTACCCAAAAAAATCATGAAAGGAGAAGTCCAGTAAATTAGAAAACTTTGAGATAATAGCTGCTTTTATGCAACTCAAATCTTGTGACTGTGTTCACTGATACCAGGAAAATCCAAGGAAGGAACACAAACTATTACCCTTATTAGATTGTAACAAGGCTCTCCAGTGTTCCTACTGGAGTGGTGTCAGAGAATGCCAAGTAAGAAGCTGGAACATTTGTCTCTACTGTTTGGTAATTAACCCTTCCCTTCACCAACACCATGCTTCCTCTGTGTTGCTAATGGAAACCCACAGGAAGCCTGAATTTCCATTTCCAATTGACAATAAGGAGTCATCCATCTCTTTCTACTGGGGTGTTATCAAAGGTGGCCTAGCTGAAAATGAAGCTTTGCACCATTGTCCACCAGTAATAAGCATTTGTGGCTTCCCTGATGGCTCAAACAATAAAGAATCTGCCTTCAGTGCAGGAGACTCAGGTTCAATCCCTGGATTGGGAAGATCCCCTGGAGAAGAAAATTGCAACCCACTCTAGTTTCTTACCTAGAGAATTCCATGGACAGAGGCGCTTGACAGGCTACAGTCCATGGGGTCACAAAGAGTCGGACAGGGCTGAGCAATTAAGGCTTCACTTTCACTAGTAATGAGACCACCACTTTGTGGTATCAGTAGAGATTCAAGGGAGGGGATGCTGCACTAGTGTTTAGTCACTTCAGTCATGTCTGATTCTGCGACCCCATGGACTATAGCCCACCAGCCTCCTCTATCCTTGAGATTCTCCAGCCAAGAATACTGGAGTGGGTTACCATGCCTTCCTCTAGGGCATCTTCCTGACCCAGGGATCCAACCTGTGTCTTCTGTGTCTCCTGCTTTGCAGGCAGCTTCTTTTCTGCTGAGACACCAGAGAAGCCCCAGGAGGGTCCTGATAATCTGTAATAAGATGTCCCCCCTGCTGGAGTCCAGCTCCAGCAGCCAGGGAATCAGCCTGAAGGGGTGAGCAGTGTCGGCAGACGATGATGATGTCGTCTCTGACTCATAGTACGGAACTTCATGTTTATTTCAAGCTTCAGGTTCTCTTTTATACTTTGACAAAAGCATTAGTCAGAGGTTTGACGTTTTTAGTTTCCCCTACCCAGATTTATTGTACTTAACTTGTGATTATATTGTAACTCATGCTACATTCCTCAGTTTATTTCTTATCTTTCTAAATCCTGTTTGCCCCTAGCATCTTAAGATCACTATCTCCTAAAAGGCTTTTAGCTATTCTTAATTATTCCTAAACCCTAAACTCAGCAATCTTTTGCCATAAATATTTCCCTCACAAACAGGTCTCAGATAACAATCCTTCCCATGGCCTCAAGCTGCAGCCTACTTGCTCATCCTGGGACATTCTTTGTAAAGATCCTTGAACAAATGTCAATGGTTATTTTATAGATTATTTTCTGGGCACAACTGTAGAAGGGTTTGTGCTTTCTCATGCTTCTCTCAAGCACCTTAACATTCTTTCCAGCCAACTCAACTGAAGAAAGGGAAGAACAAGTCAGAATCACAAGGCCTAACTCCTTCATCCTGGGGCCATGCCTGCAAGATGAGGAGAGGGGATTGGGGCTGTGCCTCCATTTTGTCAGTAATGCCTAACGCGGCTCCCAACACCCCCTAGATGATCTGCTGTCTTCTTTTGACCTTTCACAATCGCCTTATATTTGTTTTATATAAAATGTACAGAGTTTTTCATTTGTGCTTACTGAGAGGAGTAGAAGAAAGTGAATCTACTTCACCTTACCAGCAGCACAAACCACTCCATACTCTAAGAGGCATTTTAGATAATTTTGCTATTTAATTTCCTCAGTAAATTTAAATGAAATACATAGGAAAAAAGTAAAATAAAATAAAAATATAGGCAGATCCTATGCACAGGTGGTCATACAGAGCACAGTTCCAGTCTAGGTGCATAGTGCTTAGTTCAATTCAGTTGCTCAGTCATCTATGACTTTTTGTGACCCCATGGACAGCAGCACAACAGGCTTCCCTGTCAATCACCAACTCCCAGAGCTTGCTAAAACTCATGTCCATCGAGTCAGTGATACTATCCAACCATCTCATCCTCTGTCAACCCTTCTCCTCCTGCCTTCAATCTTTCCCAGCATCAGGGTCTTTTCCAATGAGTCAGTTCTTTGCATCAGGTAGCCAAAGTATTGGAGTTTCAGCTTCAGCATCAGTCCTTCCAATGAATATTCTGGGTTGATTTCCTTTAGAATTGACTGGTTGGATCACCTTGCAGTCCAAAGATCTCTCAAGAGTCTTCTCCAATACCACAGTTCAAAAGCAGCAATTCTTCAGCTCTCAGCTTTCTTTATTGTCCAACTCTCACATCCATATGTGACTATTGGAAAAACCATAGCTTTAATTAAATGGACCTTTGTTGGCAAAGTAATGTATCTGCTGCTCAGTGCCAGCAATGGAGCTTGCTTTCTTAGATTATAGGGAAGTTCAGTTTATAAACCATGCTGTGGTCTGTTCTCTCTTATTCTCAAGATGTTCAGGATAGAGAGATTAATCTAAGCAATTGTATCTACATTGATCCAAATTCTTACAGGAACCCATAGAGTGTCTATCTGCTTTCAGTCTTGAGTTTGAAATTTCTGAGGTTACTTTATAAACAACAGTGATTTAAAAAAAAAAAAAAAAAAAGGTATACTGACTTTGTCTGAATCTGAAGGAGGAACAACCTTTTGAGATACAGACATGCAGGTTACCCCTTATGCACTAAGTCATATTTTCTCCTTCATGATGTTATTTTTGTCTCTAGTATAAAATCTTCCTCAATTTTTCTTAAGCATTTATTGTAGAGCTAACTAAACCAGGAATAGTTTAGTCTCAACTTACCAGTCACTTCATTTGCGAGGTATGTTTTTTGTGATGGTTAATATGGTGTGTCATCTTAACCATCACAAAACCAGATTCCAGGTGCCCAGATATCTGGTTAAGCAGTTATTTCTATGTGTGTCTGTGAGGGTGTTTCTGGAAGAGATTAATGTTTGAATTATCAGTAGACTGAGTAAAGCAGATTGTCCCCTCCAGTGTGGGTGGGCATCATTTAATAATTTGTTGAGGTCCTGAATAGAACATAAAAGCAGAGAAAAAGAACTTATTTTTGCCTGACTTTTGCTTTGCATGAGCTGAAGCACCAGTCTTCTCCTGGTCTCAGGCTAGGGCTTGCATCTGAACTCCTGTTTCTTAAACTTCTGGACTTGAGTAAGAACTCACACTATCAGTTCTCCTGGTTCTCCTCCTACTGGTTCTACTTTTTTTTTTTTTAGAGAACTCTGACTACTACAGTTTTCATTTTGATGCCATTACCATGTGGGGTCAAGCAGGAGAGGATAGCTTTATACAGGGTAACTTTGAAGGAAACTGTTATGGACTGACTGTTTGCTCTCCTACTCTAAATTTGTATGTTGAGATTTTAATCTTCCATGTGCGTCTAGAGATGGGCCCTTTGGGATGTAAATAAGGAAGATTTACATATGAAAGTGGGGCCCTCATAATGAGAGACACAGAAAGCTTTCTCTCTTTCTCCAACATGTGAGGACACAGCAAGAAGTTAGCAGGGCAGAAAGAGATCCTGCACAAGAAACCAACCCTGGTGGCATCCTGCCTCCAGAAATATGAAAAAATAAATTTCAGTTATTTAAGCTACAAAATCTATGGTATTTTGCTTTGGCAACCAGAGCAAATTAATACAGAGAATTTTATCAATACTTTGATTTTTGGCTGTCTTCACTATTGTGATTAAAAGACTGTAAACCATCCCATAATATAGCCTGTTTTATTTCCTTGCTTTGTCTATTACCTCTCTTGAGATCTGAATCCCTTTTTTTGATATTTGGCTCATCTTCCCAATTTCCTCTGGATTTATTAATATAACTCATTTAGGCCTTTGCTTTTTTCTAGACAATGAATTCTGTCTCTGATCAATATCTTCTAATCTCTATCCTTCTTTGTCTCATTAGTCCTGGATTTAGGAATGAAATGCCTAGATGGACCAACCCATGTAAAAAATGCCTAGATGGACCCACCCATGTAAAAAAAAAATGAAGCAAATGAATTAAAAGCAAAAGAATGGACGAGTGCTGAGGGGTACATCAAATTAGAGAAGCATATGTTCCCATCCAAAAGGTGCAGTGGATAAATATTCACATTATGTTAGATCCTCCATATTTTTGAGAGAAACCATAAATCTGAGTTTTTAAAGATTAACAACTAATTTAAAAGATTTTAAAATGTTGTGTGCAAGCCAGCAGTATTCAGACCAAACAACATAGGTATGAGAGCCAGATTTGGTTCTTTGGTTCCCAATATAGGATCTCGTCTATAATCTCTTTAATGATTTTTCCCAGGAGTTATTGTACAAACAGTTCTACAGGTGGCTCTTATTGACATCTCCTAGATGTCTTTGGAGATCAGGCCAATTTAAGGCCTGCTTATGGTGGAATCATGTCTCATGTCTTTTTCCAGCTCCATCTGGCAAACAGCTCCCTCTGGTTCATAGAATCGCTGCCCAGCTGACTGCTGGCAACAGAGCAGAGCTCCCCCAAAGAACAGAACACAGGATAACTGCCCAGCTCACTCTGTCTTGGGGATGGATCTGTCTAAATTGAATAGTTCATGATGCCACAAGCTGGTATATAGCTCTGCAGCCACTTCCGCAGTGGCAACAGAGTGCATCTGTCATGCAGAATCTGCAGACATCAATACTATTGTTATCTTAGGCACTAGGATTTTATTTTCCTCAATACTTTATTTACTTCATTGGACAATATTGAATTTTCTCTGCCTAACTTGGGCTGTGAGATGGAATCATCAGCAGGTGCTTTAAATTGTTCTCTTGATGATTGTGTCTATTTCTGATATAGTTTTATCGCTGAAGTACTGCTTTGGGTTTTCAGTTCTGCTGGTCAGACCTGTGTTCATCTACTCTGCAGAAGTTTCAGTGAGTCTCTGAGGCATTTCTTGCTATTTTATTCCTTGTTTCTAATGTGTCAGGCCCAGTTGGGCAGTAGCCTGAGGGGGCTGAGCTGCAGCTTGTTTCACAGAAAGTTTCTGAACTACACCAGAAAACGGTTTGATGGAGTCAAAGAAAGAAGAAAAGTTAATTTTGAGCACATTCTATAAGAAAAATACTCAGTGCTTTTGTCTTTCAATATTTTTTTTGTTGAATCAGATTCATCATATAATCATTATCATAATGATATCCTTAACATACTTTGTCTCTTTCCCTGTTATTGAGGAAGACAGTTTCTATACATATTTTCAGTCTCATACTGAAGGTTATTAACTCACAAAAATCTAACTGGCTTCCTCATCAAGGTTAGAACCCCTGCCATAGATAGCCTCAGTTTCCTGTATTTTGCCCATCACCAAAATTACTTGCTTACTGTTGTTATTATTATTGTTAGTATCAAATTTTCATTTAAAAAATATATCTACCTTTAAAGTTTCAAAGGTGATGAGGGTATGAATGTCTGTCTTATTCGCTGCTGTATACCTAGAAGGACAGATAAATAAGGCATTTCTCAGCTGAATTGGTTACACTTGTACGTGTGCTTACTTCATCGCTCAGTCATGTCTGACTCTTCCTGGCCCTGAGGACAGTAACCTACCAGGCTCCTCTGTCCATGGAATTTTTCAGGTGAGAATACTGGAATGGGTTACCAGTTTCTCCTCCTGTTACATATTTGCTGTTTAATTTCATACAGTTCATTAATATTTATCCCCTGTTTGCCAACCACTATTTTATACCTGCACTGAGCAAAATAGCTCACTTCGCTCCCTGTGTGCAGTACTTGGTCATCTCTTCTGTTTCCATCCATTGTGCTTCTTCCTCTCATATCTAAAGTGTAAGGTAGAAAATTAATTAATTTATTCATCAGTAGTTTAATATTGGCAGCTAGAAGCTTGTTTTATATATTGTTAGTGTTTGATCCAGAAATTTTAAGTTTCTAGCAATTCAGCCCAAATTTCTCTCATCTAAGAACATAGACTTGGTAGTTTATGCTTATGAGCCTTTCATCTATTCAATTACTCAAACAGAAACAAATATTTATTTAATATTTAATACTAGTTTGCTAAGACTATTCTGAGTGTCACAGACTGAATGGTTGAAATAGCAGGAAATTATTATCTCACAATTCTGGAAGAGGGAAGATGAAAGTCAAGACTGGCTCTTTCTGATAGCTCTGAGGAAAAGATCTATTCCAAGCTTCTCTCCTTGGCTTGTAGACAGCTGTCTTTTCCCTTTGTCTCCTCACATTTTCTTCCCTCTATATTTGTCTCTGTGTTCAAATTTCTCTTTTTCATAAGGACATCCATGCTATTAGATTAGGACCTTCCCTAATAACGTCATATTAAATTGATTACCTCTGTAAAGATCTTCTCTTCCAATAAGATTATATTGTGATGGATGGTGGTTAAGAGTCCAGTGGGTGAATTTTTGGAGGACATAATTCAACCCATAACAAACCTATATGATTAGAACTAATGTTTAGATTCTAGGGAATTCATACTTTATACTCTCATTGGGGAGACCAAACCACCACTCATTAAACAGAAGTATATGATATGAAGAATTACACATCCAAGAGCTGAAATGGTGTGGAACATATGTTTGTACTATAGGAGTTTAGAAATTAAGAACAGCTGTGTGCACTAGAGTACTCAGGAAGCATCTGAGACTAATAAAAATAAAAGCTTAGTAAAACTAAAGCTGAATAAAAATAGAGTTTGGTTAAGTACAAAAGATGGAAAAAGGCATAAAGGTAGGAGATATAGGTGAGAGCACAAAAGTATAAATGATTAAAAATGTAGACATATTCATGTAAGAGTGAGTAGATCTGGCTCAGGTAGAGGAAGCATGTTGAGGACAAATGAAAAAGGAGGTTAAGTTAGATGAAAAATGAAGGTTAAACTAGATGGAAGTCATTGGATTTGAAATCTTGGGAGCAAAGTTTACATTTGATGAGATATGAAATAGACATTGAAAGATTTTAAGCAGGAGGCTGACAGTGAGTGTACTAGAATAAGGAAATCTTCAGGGTCTTTTATACCCTCCCATATCCATTTACTTTGTCATGTGACTTTGCAGCCCCCCTCATTAGGGTCGAGACTATTTTCTTTTTCCAGTGAGTCTGATGGTCTGTTGACTTACTTTGACCAAACAGATGTGGCCTAATTTACACCACAGCAGTTTTGACACTGGCCTAAAATTAATGGTTGTGTATACCTTCTTTCCAGTCCAATCACCTCATGGCAAATAGATGGGTAAACAGTGGAAACAGTGGCTGACTTTATTTTTCTGGGCCCAAAAATCACTGCAGATGGTGACTGCAGCCATGAAATTAAAAGACGCTTACTCCTAAGAAGGAAAGTTATGACCAACCTAGACAGCATATTAAACAGCAGAGACATTACTTTACCAACAAAGTTCCATCTAGTTAAGGTTATGGTTTTTCCAGTGGTCATGTATGGATGTGAGAGTTGGACTGTGAAGAAAGCTGAGCACAGAACTGATGCTTTTGAACTGTGGTGTTGGAGAAGACTCTTGAGAGTCCCTTGGACTGCAAGGAGATCCAACCAGCCCATCCTAAAGGAGATCAGTCCTCAGTGTTCATTGGAAGGACTGATGCTAAAGCTGAAATTCCAATACTTTGGCCACCTGATGCGAAGAGCTGACTCATTTGAAAAGACCCTGATGCTGGGAAAGATTGAGGGCAGGAGGAGAAGGGGACGACAGAGGATGAGATGGTTGGATGGCATCACCAACTCGATGGACATGTGTTTGGGTGAACTCCGGGAGTTGGTGATGGACAGGAAGGCCTGGCGTGCTTTGGTTCATGGGGTCACAAAGAGTCAAACACAACTGAGCAACTGAATTGAATTGAACTGATACTTTCTCTCCCTCTGTCTCTCTCTGTCTCTCTTCCTCTATATATGTCTCCCTCTCTTTTCATCATCATTTGAAAAAGTCTGTTATAATCTGCAAGAGGATGAGAAACTATGTGAAGGAAATCCACCAACAGGTAGATCATTCTTGACAGGAACTCCCCAGCTGGCTATTCATTTGCCCACAGTCAGCAGACATACAAGTAAGTTCAAGCAAGAACAGCCCAGCCAGATGCAGGCTAGAAAGATCTCCCATTTTTGCTCAGACTCATGAGTGATAATAAAAAGTAATATTTAAACCATTAAGTTTTAAAGTTGTTCATTAGCCAGCATTATTGTAATAGAAAACTTAGATGGTAACATTTGATTAATTAGAGATGGATGAACTGGGTAGCAATAATAGTATGGATTGGAGTGTTTGTGTGCATAGGTAAGAAGTAGAAGTGAATGATTGCGATAAGGAGTAATAGTTAATAAACTGACTCAAAAAAAAAAAAAAGCTCCAACTAGGCACACTAATTGAGATATATTGTAAGACAGTCATGGAAAGCATTTTCAGAAAACTGATAAAACTCGTGAATTTTTTTAAAAAAATAGTAAGATAGAATTAAGGAATTTTATTTTTCTTTTTGCCAAATATTAGATAAACTTTTGCTATTTCCTTTAGATATATTTCTAGAGTGTTTTTTTTTTTTTAATGTCTCAAATGAGATCTTTCATTAAGCCAGTTCTTTCATCAGTTTACAAAAATATACCTGGCCATTTTGGGGTTTCAAGAACAGCAAATTAAATCACATTCTACAAAATATGTGGCCATAGTATAGTATACTATTTTATAAAAATAAAGTCTTTGCTTAGGATGGTTGTTTTAAAATATAAACACCAAAGATACCCCACTTCCAGGGAAAAAAGGTAGCTTTTTTTTTTTTTTTTTTTTTACCATAAGAGCTAAGAGGTTACATAAGAAAATTTTGGTCATTTAGTTAGTAGGATTTCCACATGCTTCAGTTTCAGAGTTTGTCAAGGATAAAGCAAGATTAAACATTTCTGTCCAGCCTGTTGGCTTTCTGCCAGATTTTTAGTGCTTCCTCATACCTATCTTCTAACCTAAGCTAAATCCTTCCTATAAGCTGTTTTAAAGAATGTGCCATCCTAAGATGGAAAGATCAAGTAAAATAAACATAGGAAGCACAGATGCATACATAACAATGAAAACATGGATTCTTTTTTAATAGTCAAATGTAGCAAGAAGTGAAGATACATTTTTAACATTATAGCTAAATGTTCATGAATATACATGTGTCAAGGATAAAAGAAAGACAATCTTAAGTCATTTTAAAGCATCTCTCATAGAGTAAATTAGGCAATTTTACTTTATTTAGGTCTATGTTTATAGATGTCTGTGTGTGTGTGTGTGTGTGTACATAAAACTTAGCTTCACCAAATCTCCTTATAAAAATTATGTCTTGTTCATAAAAAGCTCCTCTCAGACAAAACATCCACTAAAACAGAGAACAAATAAGTGCTTGCTAGAAGGGTGAAGGTGAGGGGACTAATGAAATAGTGGGGGAGAATGAGAGGTACAAAACAACTGAGTCATAGGGGTGAAAAGTATAGCATGGGGAATAGAGTCAATAATTTGTAACATCTTTGAATGGTACAGATGGTAACTAAACTTATCACTGCAATCCTTTTTAGCTACATAGAAATATTGAATCACGGTGTTATCAGATCAGATCAGATCAGATCAGTCGCTCAGTCGTGTCCGACTCTTTGCAACCCCATGAATCGCAGCACGCCAGGCCTCCCTGTCCATCACCAACTCCCGGAGTTCACTCAGACTCACGTCCATCGAGTCAATGATGCCATCCAGCCATCTCATCCTCTGGCGTCCCCTTCTCCTCCTGCCCCCAATCCCTCCCAGCATCAGAGTCTTTTCCAATGAATCAACTCTTCGCATGAGGTGGCCAAAGTACTGGAGTTTCAGCTTTAGCATCATTCCTTCCAAAGAAATCCCAGGGCTGATCTTCAGAATGGACTGGTGGATCTCCTTGCAGTCCAAGGAACTCTCAAGAGTCTTCTCCAACACCACAGTTCAAAAGCATCAATTCTTCAGCGCTCAGCCTTCTTCACAGTCCAACTGTCACATCCATACATGACCACAGGAAAAACCATAGCCTTGACTAGACGGACCTTTGTTGGCAAAGTAATGTCTCTGCTTTTGAATATGCTATCTAGGTTGGTCATAACTTTCCTTCCAAGGAGTAAGAGTCTTTTAATTTCATGGCTGCAGTCACCATCTGCAGTGATTTTGGAGCCCAGAAAAATAAAGTCTGACACTGTTTCCACTGTTTCCTCATCTATTTCCCATGAAGTGATGGGACTGGATGCCATGATCTTCGTTTTCTGAAAGTTGAGCTTTAAGCCAACTTTTTCACTCTCCACTTTCACTTTCATCAAGAGGCTTTTGAGTTCCATACACCAGGAAATATCATAGTGTTGTAGGTCAATTATACTTAAAAATCAAACAAGCAAATAAAGAAGCTCATAGAAAAAGAGATCATATTTGTGGTTATCAGAAGTGGGGATGAGGAGAGAGAGGGACTGGATGAAGATGGTCAAAAGATACAGACTTCAAGTTATAATGCAATAAATAACATTAACACCACACCATATTATATATGAAAGTCTTATGGGAATAAACCCTAAGAGTTCTTATCACAAGGACAAATATTTTTTCTTTTATTTTGTATCTATATGAGATGATGGATGTTCGCTAAACTTATTGTGGTAATCACTTCATGATGTCTGTAAGTCAGATCATCATGCTGTATACCTTAAACTTGAACAGTGCTATATGTCAGTTATGTCTCAATAAAACTGGAAAAAAAATAAAAACAAAAATCATTTAATTAGGTGAAAATAGGTGAGCGAAGAGGAACAGATGAAGTAGGAATGATGTCTTCTTTGTCTCCCTTTGATTCTTTAGTTCTCCTGGTTCTCCAGAGATCTACATCTATATCTTAGCTTGCATTTTGTTCAACAGATGTGTTGTTTAACTATAGCAATGTGGAAACATCAGGAGTTCCAATGAGTCAGAAGACAGTGCATAGAACTTGCACATAGATTTGTATCACTGTGAAGGATTCTTGCTGAGAAACCTTACATAATTACACCAGTATACAAAACTAACCTATCCCTGGGTCTGCTTTTGCATGCTTCATTTGAATTAAGTTACTAGAATTAGCTTGAAGAACTTCTGTCTTTGATTGTGGTATTTATTTTATGATTCATCATTTCTTTTTTGTTACAGATGAGAAATTTATAGGCAAATGACTAATTGCCACGCTTTTTGCTTGGCATGGTGAAAGGACTGATATATTCATAAAGCTTGTTCTCAATTGTATGTGATGATTAACACAAAGACACACAGAGAGTGGAAGCTACATTTATCTCAAATATATGAAAAATGACCTTAAAAGTCTATGCTTTCTGCATTTAAAAATTGCTTTCTCACTTAGAAATATGTTAGGAACAGCATCTCATATCACTAAGTCTTCTAATTCTGATTTTAACAACTTTATCATTCAATCTACAAATGCACTATCCTTTGTTACTTACTCAGTCATGTCTGACTCTTTGTGACTCTGTGGACTGTAGCCCACCAGACTCCTTTGTCCATAGAATTCTCCAGGCAAGAATACTGGAGTGGATTGCCATGCCCTCCTCCAGGGATCTTACCATCCCAGGGATTGAATCCAGGACTCCCAATTGCAGGAGGATTCTTTACCATCTGAGCCACCAGGGAAACCCATTGTACAACTTACATTTTCTAATATGAAATATTACATATTAGGATGTTCACAATGAGTACTCATTTGCAAATGTTATTTCATTTTCATGTTAGGTGCCTATGGATAAGAGAAAGCAAGAGAGAAGGGGAGGGTGTGAATATACTCTTTGTAAGCAGTAAAATAAACAAAAACAAAAAAAGACAATGTTATAGGTGATAGGAAGCCACTGAACAATTTTATATGTTGCATTTGAGAATATGGGTATCCAGAAGTAGGAGATCATACAGGAAGTTATTAAAATTTTGTGGTGAAAAATCATCACTACCCAAACTCAAGCAGTATCAACAAAGATAAAAGGTAAACAAGGTGTGAAAGATTTTCTAGAAAAGAAAATTGAGGAAAATAGAGGACTGATTTGAAAGAACAGCAAGCAATTCATAATGACTTTGAACGTCTTTGGACCAGGTAACTTTGTGGATAGAGGTGTCTTTAACTGAGCTTAAGAGCACAGGAAAAGGAGTAGGTTTTGACACACTGAGTTGTCGTCTCTGAGAAAATACACTTTGGATTGGTGAATATTCCATTATTTGCAATCTTGAAAAGTTTTTATGGTCAGGGGATGAGTTCAACTTTACTGAATTGAAGAATGGGTCAGAAAGTAGAAACAGTGTTTCTATCTATCTATAACCTATCTAACAGTATATCTATAAAAAGTTTGACTTTGATGAGCAGACAATAGAGGACATTTAGATATGATTTCTTCATTTGCCCATTTTTATATTTAAATAGATATTGAGTGCCTACATGCCCTAATATGTTTATAGCTAGATTATATTCTTTTCAAATTAATAATATAAAATTATTTCAAGGCCTCCTATCCATTTATTTACTCCTTATGTTCCAATTTTTACTTATAAAGTTTCAATATCAACAGACAAAACTATAATAATTGTTTTATCAGTTAATTTTTCTTTCTATAAATGTATATCCTCTGTGGTTGATAATATAGATGAACTTTTATTTATATAGGAGACAGCCATTTACCCATAATGTTGTAAACATGTACTATTTAAGCAATCACAAATTATTTTCATAAGTAATCCTACCATAATATGTGTGATACAAAGCCAGTTGATAAGATTGTGTCAGATGTCTTTTTTTTTCCTTACTGAAACCTGTTGGCGTTTCAGATTTTAGTAGACACAAGGTTTCTTTTTTATTATTTTATGATATATGTTCTCAAAAGCTATGCAACTGTAACTTACTTGTATGTGTATCCAGTGAAAGACTCTGGGATATTTTAAATATTGTAAAATATAGTCATTTATTCTCTCAAATTGTTTTATATATGTCTCTTCCTCTTAAATCATGGAAGTGTAGCTATGCTATGCCAAGTCACTTCAGTCGTGTCCGACTCTGTGCGACCCCATAGACAGCAGCCCACCAGGCTCCCCCATCCCTGGGATTCTCCAGGCAAGAACACTGGAGTGGGTTGCCATTTCCTTCTCCAATGCATGAAAGTGAAAAGTGAAAGTGAAGTCTTTCAGTCCTGTCCAACTCTTAGCGACCCCATGGATTGCAGCCTACCAGGCTCCTCCGTCCATGGGGTTTTCCAAGCAAGAGTACTGGAGTGGGGTGCCATTGCCTTCTCCGGGAAGTGTAACTATTGCAATCCAAATCTGTATTACCACTCACTTAAATTTTCACAATCATTCAATAAACTTTCACTTAATAATTCTTATTATCTGACTCATCTTACAGATCCATCCAGCATAGAATGCCTACTTGGTAGATACCGTAAAAACTGCCCCAAATAGTAATTCTAAATACAACTTTCATTGTGACTGTCTAACTCAAGAATAAGCATTCATTTAAAATTATTTACTGCATATTATCCATACTCTTACATGATTTCAAGCTATTACAACCAAACCTTAAACACAGGCCTTGGCCTCACCCCAGGCCATACTGTCTCATCACTGGGACTTATCAGACTCCTCCTCTTGGTCAAGTGCTACACCAACTTGTGCCTCTGCAATTCTTTTTGGGTTTCCTCCTTAAAATGGTCTTCTTTCTCACCTCTACACATACCTGTCCAAACCCTACAGATATTTGCAGACCTGCCATCTTCATGAAACACTCACAAACCAGTATTAATGGTTCTTTCAGTTCTCCAAAAATCTGTATAATCTGAAACTTGATAATGATAGCTTATGGTAAATGGTGTCAGATTCATGGTCTCCAAAGAATAAGATTTAGCTTCTGGACCAGGGACAAGGCTTGATCACTCAAGAGCTTTGTGTAGCAGAGTTTTACTAAAGTGAAAAAGGACAGAGAAACCTCTGACACAGACATCAGAAGGGGGACAGAGAGTGCCCCCCTCACTAGTCTTAGCAAGGGAGCTATATTTTTTAATTGATTATTACAATAAATCAAAAGAATGTCTCAAGGTTGCAAAGGTCTTAATAGATCCACTCCCACAATTTACATGTTAAGATGACAGAATTAGAACTAACAGTAGAAAGATCTTACCAGACCCACTCCCATAATATACATTTTAGTGAGTGAAGTTGCTTAGTCGTGTCCAACTCTTTGCAACCCCATGGACTGTAGCCTACCAGACTCCTCCTCCGTCCATGGGATTTTCCAGGTAAGAATACTGGAGTGGATTGCCATTTCCTTCTCCAAGAGATCTTCCCAACCCAGGGATTGAACCCAGGTATACCGCATGGTAGGCAGATGCTTTCCCGTCTGAGCCACAGCTGGTAAAGAATCCGCCTGCCATGTTGGGAGACCTGGGTTTGATCCCTGTACTGGGATGATCCCCTGGAGAAGGGAACAGCTACCCACTCCAGTATTCTGGGCTGGAGAATTTCATGGACTGTATTATCCATGGGGCTGCAAAGAGACAGACAGGACTGAGCAACTTTCAGTCACTTGATGAATACATTTTAAGATAACAGGATTAGTCAAGGTTTTCAAGAAGGAGAAACTGTCCTCAAGCAGGATACATTGTTGTTGTATAATCCTTACCAAGGAATGTAAAAAAAAGTTTGTCCTTTTCTCTTTGAGAATTCCAGACCCCTTTCTCTTCCTCAGGGACCCTGGACTTCTTATCAACCTGCCTAGGAATTGACTCAATAATAAACTGTTCTTTTAGAACTGATGTTTTCCTTTCTTCTATTAATCCGGGATTAAGGATTTACTGAAGACACTTTCTGACATAATTATTTTGGGTAGTTTTTATTTTTTTGATAGAAAACTGTCCTGTGATAGCACTAAATGATATCCTCAGTCATTGATTAACTGATAAATAACCATCGTTTTCTGTATTGATGTTTTAGGATTCAATTATTTAAAACCATTTGTCTCCATCTTTAGAAAATATTTACTTCAAAATTCTGCCCCCACTGCAGCTGCCCTCCTTCCTCTCCTGCCTCACTTTGAGAGAGAGAACAGGAGGGTGGAGGGAGGTGGTGTGCCCAGGGGTGGGAGAGGTCTCTCACACAGAGGAAAGATATGCTGATAAGCCTTTTATTTCACTAAAAATATAAAATTAAAAAAAAAATTATTTACCTAGTAATATCACTTTTCCACTTTTAATTAATTAATAACTTAAGAGTTTTTCTAATGTTGTTATTATCAGTTTCTCTTTTTCCATGATTTTCTCAGGACTGATGTAAAGATCTCTGTAACTATGTAGAAATAACTACATAATAATATTATCTAACATGTGAACTTTGCTTCTCTATAGCTAAGAAACTTTG
Organism: Bos indicus; assembly: GCF_029378745.1. NCBI lineage: Eukaryota > Metazoa > Chordata > Mammalia > Artiodactyla > Bovidae > Bos > Bos indicus. The sequence goes on along the minus strand of NC_091762.1, from coordinate 40,929,530 downwards.
CATAAACTGTAATTGAATGTTTTTAAAATATGTTTTGCCTTATAGAGCGATAGCTATGATAACAATTTTACTGAGTTATTTTGTTTTCCTGAAGTAGGTAAGATGCCAATACCCATGTCATTAATGAATTGGTTACACAGAATTTTCCACTGTGTCGATTAAAGGGCTCTGAAAATCCTTTCTTAGAGAACTTGTTTGTTCTATTTAATTCAGTCTTGTCCTGTCAAGGTTGAGCTCAGAAATGGAGGTCTTTTCAGGTTAAAGTTTCTTTATGCCTTAGGAATATTCATTTCCCTCAGTAAGCCAGAAAAATAGCAGACATTTTATTTATACCTGTTTTACTTCTTTATAAACTTATAGAGGTGATTTAAAAATAAAAATCTGTGTATTTTTGTAGCTTTGTATGAATACTATTATAGGGAGAAATGCCATTATAAGGCTATTATAAGTTCTAGATTTTATATCATGAAATATTTCTGAAATTATTTTGGTTTATATTTTTAGAAGGAAAGAATTAACAGCAGGTTGGTAACTCATTTTTCCCTCTCTTTTGACAATGATCAATCTCCTTATAAATATTGAGTGCTGTACTTACAAGACAGAAAATAAATGAGGAGGGAATTCCCTGGTCGTCCATTGGTTAGGACTCTGTGCTTTCACTGTAGAGAACATGGGTTCAATCCCTGGTTGGGGAACTAAGATCACATAAACCACTCAGTGAGGAAAAAAGAAAATAAGTAAGGAGATAGCAGGTGTTGCCTATGAACTGATAACTGAACTTGGAATGTTTTAGCAGAATATATTCTGAAAGATTTAAAATTGTGAGTAATTCTACAATCTCTGGATCTCTGGGCTGAAGCTACATTGAAGAATTATCAATTATATGACCACTACAGAGATATGCTCTGTATATGCTTGTGCTTCCGAGGTAGCTCAGCTGGTAAAGAATCCGCCTGCAATGTGGGAGACCTGGGTTCAATCCCTGGGTTGGGAAGATTTCCTGCAGAAGGGAAAGGCTATCTACTCCAGTATCCTAGCCTGAGCCACAGAATACTCCAGGATACTGAGAATATTGTATCAGAATACTGAGAATACAGCTTAGAATACTGAGCTCCAGGCCAGAGAATTCCATGGACTGTACTGTCCAGTCCATGGGGTCACAAAGACTCGGACACAACTGAGCAACTTTCACTTTGGCAAAGGAAATGGCAACCCACTCCAGTATTCTTGCCTGGAAAATCCCATGGACAGAGGAGCCTGGCAGGCTACAATCCATGGGGTAGCAAAGAGTGAGACTAAAGACAATGACAGAGATATGAGACTAGCAAAATACAAAATATAAAATTTAATGATCTTAAAACCTTTCAAACCTATCCTTCTCAAGAACAAAAACATCCTAGTAAAATGGGCCTTGATAAGCTCTGTCTGATGAATTTGGGATTCTTGGATATCGTATATGCTACTGCTTTCATTTTTTGGTGTGCTTTGTGAATCTCTGTAAGGCTTTTATTTTTTTTTAAGATGATTTGAAGCATCTTTTTTATTATTCTTTAATTTATTTGGCTGTGCTGGGTCTTTGTTGCTGCTTGTGGGACTTTAAGTTGTGGCATGCAGGATTTTTTTTTTTTTGGCATGCAAACTCTCAGTTGTGGCATATAGGATCTAGTTCCCTGCTGCTGCTGTTGCTGCTAAGTCGCTTCAGTCATGTCTGACTCTGTGCGACCCCATTCCCTGAGCAGGGTTCAAACGTGGGTCCCCTGCATTGCAGGCATGGAGTGTTAACCCCTGGACCACCAGGGAAGTCCCATGGCTTGTATTTTACGTGAGTCTCTTTCCTGATTTGGACCTCTGTGATACAACCTGTATTTACTTTGCAATAGTCATTATTTATTTGGCTCTTAGTGTATATCAGTGTGCTAGGCCCTTAATTAACTCATTTACTTTGCTGTTATCTAGCTTGCAGAGGACTATTTACTTGAAACCAATAAAACTTAAGCTTCATAATCCTCTTTCACAGGCATCATCTAAGACCTTAACGAGATTCTAAAAATATGCCCATGTGGTCATATGATTAGTTAAGATTTGCCAAAGATTCTTTAACCAGGATCAGCTAAATACTTTGTGATTACATGCCAACTTCTTGATATTCTTTTTTTTGTGTTGGGCGGTGTGGAAGGAAGCTGTAAGGAGGAAATTTGATTAGAGATTCATTTACTTGGCATTTGTGGAATATGCCTATGTGGGATATAATTATGTGGCTTGCAGCTAATATTTATGTATAATTAAAATGCCAGTAATCTCAGTATAGATATGGCTTTCAGGAATAGTCCTGTCACCCACTTGTTATGATAATGAAAAAGCTACGAGGGCAGAATTTATACCGTTGTATGCATGTGTATTATGGTGCCCAGAACCTGAATCTATTGATAATGGAGGAGCAACAAGGTAGGAAAACGTACAGAATCAGAGGCTGCGCTCTGGAAAACTCTCACACATTTATGGTGTGAAGTATAGTGTGAAGGAACTATAAAAGAGATTTTCTTGAATTTAAAATAATCTAACATTAAGCAATACTCACCAATAACAGAATTTGACTCTGAAACATCTCTAAGCTATTGACAATAAAAAGCACTTTAAACCTAACTTGTTAGAGAAACATTATTTCTAAAAGAAATTTAAGATTGTCATTTGAAGAGGCACTCAGAGGTTGCAGCCAAATAAATAAATAAACAAGCAAACATATGGATAAAATTGTTACAGAAGTACTTTAGAGATTTAATTAATAAAAATATCAATATTTTCCTGGATGTTCTGATACTTTTGGTATTGGTCCATTTTTTAAATTAATAATTTGTTGTAATACCTCTACTCATTTTAAATAGTAACTTTTGTATTTTTTATTTGTAATTTTGTATTAGCTTTTTAAAGAGAATTATACCAAACTTTATGTGTATCAGGCCCAGGACTTACCTATGCCTGCAAAGTAAATATTACTTTCCATAATTTACACATGAACGATTCATAAGTTCTTGGTCAAGACTAGAATGTTGCATAGTATCCATTTTCCCTTACAGAGAGATTCCTTTTCAGATGAAATCAATAAGGAGACAGAAAAAATTCGATAGCATGCAGAAGACCATATGCATAGATGAAAGGTATAGAAAAGGATAGGTGGGTTAGCTATTTATGCATTAATTCAGTTAAGTGCCACGTTTGAAGCCATTTTGTTTAAATGGACAAATGATGCAACTTCCCCAATGCAGGTCAATATGAAAAAATTCCCTCATTACTATGCATTCATTAAATTGTCTGATGTATGGAATTCCTCTTGATAGACAATATTATTTTATGTATGATTTAGAGTCTATGACGTGAAAGTTGCTCAGTCATGTTTGAGTCTTTGAGACCACGTGGACTATACAGTCCCTGGAATTCACCAGGCCAGAATATTGGAGTGGGTAGCCTTTCCCTTCTCCAGGGGATCTTCCCCACCCAGGGATCGGACCCAGGTCTCTGCATTGCAGGCGAATTATTTACCAGCTGAGCCACAAGGAAAGCCCAAGAATACTGAAGTGGGTAGCCTATTCCCTCTTCACGGGATCTTCCTGACCCAGGAATTGAACAGGGGTCTCCTGCATTGCAGGCAGATTCTTTACCAACTGAACTAACTATCAGGGAAGCCTATACAGTCTATATTAAAGTCTATATTTCAATTAAAATATCTGGAAATTCTTGTAATGCTGAAATTATGAATCTTTGAAACGTCATAAAGTTTTTAATTATAAAAATATTTTAAAAATTAAGCATATCCTATCATTTTGTTTATAGAGTTTATTTTAGAAATGTGGAGAATTTTAAACAACTAATCTATGAAGGATAATATTCTTTTTCAGAAGTGTAAAACTATTCTAACCTGGATGGTCAAGAAACAAATTGAAAGCCTTTTCTGCAATAGAGTAATTTAAAACCTATTTAAGAAAGAGAATGACCAATCCAGGTAGACAAGACTTGAGTTTATTTATACCATTCATATCTCCCTTCTTCAAAGGACATTTACAAACTTGATTTAAAAAATAAAAGAACTTCTGAATGACAATGTTCACGTTTTAATTTCAATATTACAAGTATGTTCTTTTGTGATAAATTATCAGTTGAAAATGTTCCAGTGAAATCTAGTATCAATTAACTTAACACTTCATATAAGAAATAATAAAACATTTATTTTCAAGTCTTACATATATTACTTAAAATAGATACAAAGTTCAATTTGTTATTTTTAGATTTTACTGCTATTTCAAGCTACCTGAAAGAAAATGCCTTAGTGGAAAAAATATTTTTATTTTTTTTAATAAGTATGACTTTTAGTACAAGCACTATTAGTAACAGTTCACCCTTATGTTATTAGCAATTAGGTAGGTCAAATAATGTATGATATTATCTTGAAAGAAAAGAAATAATATTTGTTGGACAGGTGCAAGTAAAATAATATTTGAAGACTATATGCAACTTAGCATCAAATTCTAGAAGTCGATTGATTAAAATATAACATTTAACAAGTTCATAAATAACTGCTTAGTTTCCATCTTTTAATATTAACCTGAATAGCTGAAGCACACTGAAAACAATGAGATGAGATAACGTAGTTAAAGAAATTGTACATGTGATTGATTGATTGCTTGATGTAGGCATCAATCTGTTAAAATAGCTTCTCATACACGTTTTCCTGTCCAAAAATATAAACTTGCTTGTTTTCCATATATACAAGTATCCTGTGAGATCCTGGATTCTGAAAAGAAAACGGTTGAGGTATAGCACTGAATAAAGCATCAAAATGCATGATGTTTTTGGCTGAAATTCAGCAAAGTTACGGTCAGAAGAGAAGAGTTGCTCGGTATGTGCTTCCAAAAGTCTTCCAGGTTTTGCCCTCTGAGAAATTTGTTGGCGACATCAAATAACTGAACTCTTCAACATCAATATATACAAAGGCATTTTATTATTCATCAAAGGAAGGGAATTAGAGCCACCAGAAATTACAGTTTTATTTTTTCATAATACATATATTTATTGCCATCATATTTCTGCAATTGTCATAAAATTAGAGTCAGATGGAATTCAGAGACACGTGCAAGTTTTGGAAATGGACACGTAGATAACAGTATAGAACTGTACATAAAATTACAATTTATTAAACACATTGTTTTAGCACATCCTTGATGGATGGGAATGAGCACCATATCTTTTATGAATATATATTTTTCTCTCTTTTTTTTTTTTTTTCTACAGCACCAAAGAAATCCAAATAGGAAAAGGAGAGATGAAAATTGGGATTCAAGAATAAGGCCTGTTTCCATCTCAGCCACACTATCTTATATTTTTATGATTTTCAAAGTTTTGTCATGTGGTTCTGTGCCCACAAGGGCATCAGTATTTCCTAATTGGTACATACATATGTAGCAAGTTATTTTCTATACCATTCTTATTCAAAACTTGCATGTGGCATAAAATGGGTTGGTGGTACCAAGGTATATTTTCTGTTGATTTCATATGTTCTTTGTCCTAATCTTAGCCAAGAAAACAAACAGGACCAACTTCAAATCCAAACTTCTGATTCTGATCACCAAAGTCATTGATCATTACATCAACGATAGGTACTTGATCAATTTTCGGTGTATTGATTTCAATCACAGTCTTTTCATAGCCTTTTCTGGACTGTAAAGTTAAGAAGAAATAAAAAGTTATACAATCATTGCATACTTCTAACATACATTATTTTTTTCTTAAGCCTCTGAGTAGAGGTAAGAAGGTAAGAAAGAAGAGAATGGAAAACAAATTTGCCATTATTTTTGTAGTAATTCACTCTTCTTGTTATCACTGATGTCATATGTAGTTTTAAATTCTGAATGTTGACCATATTTAGTATTTAGCTGCACATATTCAAAATGTTACTCTAATATATTGCACAGCTGCAGAGAATCTTACTGAATTGATATATACATTTTAATATGAGAAAACTGATATTGGTACTGGGTCATATCTTTGCATAAATAATATATCCTTACCATTGTTACAATAATTAAGATATATATATGTATACACACACATATAAGCAAATTTTCTAAGAAAAATTTGAATACAGTGTAGGAATTATAATACAAGAAGCCCAAGTCAAAGTATTTCTGTTGCTATGTATAAATTTTATGAATAGTTATCAGTACATTATATTGGGAAATCTAAATCACTTGCTCCTTTCAGTATACAGTATGTTCTCTTCTTTGTTCTATGTGTAAGCTACTTACTTTGTTTATTTGTAATTGTGGCTTTTCAGTAATCAGCTAGGAAAACAAATTTTTAAGGATGCTCTCTTGGTCATTTGCTGTTATGAAATTACCATATGTGTGAGAAAGACAGTTGCAGAGGATTAAAATAACAAAATGACTGTATCTGTTTAAGCTCTTGTAACATAATACCAATCCGCAAACCTCTATAAGCAAAATACAAGATAAGAATTATCTATGGTATGAATGGTATAATGATGATTCCTTTAACTGTCATTTTAGAATCATGAATTAAGGAGGCAAATGAAATAAGGCTCTTGATCTTTTTCATTCCACGAATAACTAGCTGTAATAGTATTTAAATATCAGGAATAATTCCATAAAAATAACATATGACCCAAGATTACCTTCTGCTATGGCTTTAAAAGTGTGTCTATATGTATGTTTCAGTTTCTGTATCTGTGTGTGTGTGTTTGTGTGTGAGTACTAGTGGTTTCTAATATACTGTACTTTAATATCGGAGAAGGCAATGGCTTCAGTACTGGCTTCACTCCAGTACTCTTCCCTGGAAAATCCCATGGACGGAGGAGCCTGGTAGACTGCAGTCCATGGGGTTGCTAGGAGTCGGACATGACTGTGTAACTTTCAAGTAGACAACCTGAGCGACTTCACTTTCACTTTTCACTTTCATGCATTGGAGAAGGCAATGGCACCCCACTCCAATACTCTTGCCTGGAAAATCCCATGGATGGAGGAGCCTGGTAGGCTGCAGTCCATGGGGTCACTAAGAGTCAGACATGACTGAGTGACTTCACTTTGACTTTTCACTTTCATGCACAGGAGAAGGAAATGGCAACCCACTCCAGCGTTCTTGCCTAGAGAATCCCAGGGATGGGGGAGCCTGGTGGGCTGCCGTCTCTGGGGTCACACAGAGTCGGACACGACTGAAGCAACTCAGCAGCAGTAGCAGCAGCAGCACTTTAATATGTCAGTGTTAAGCATCAAGGCTTAATGACAATTGACATCCCCTTCATGAGAGAAATCTGACTTAGGGCTAAAGTGGAATGGCTATACATTGCCTCTCATCTCTGTGAAAGAAGGCCACAGGGACTATACTCACCGCACAGCCATCAAATAGGGCTTTGATGTAAGGGTTGTTGTCATAGGACATCTCCTCATCATTTGATCCCAAGAACCGAAGTGCTTTGTCATAGCTTCCTGATGACACATCATACCAGGCCACTGACTGATGACAGTAATAGGTGAAATTTTGCCGAGCAGAGGCAGTCAGCAGTTTCAGAAATGTCATTTGCACCATATTAATGGAATTGCCTTCGATATCTAAATATGAAAGCTGGAAATAAGAGAATAGAGAGACACATAAAGACTCTTTTCTATTATAAAGAATAAAATCACTGTCAACAGTGAATTGAGATCCCAGAAGCATGTGGATGTATCAACAGACCTATTTCTTACTTAATGAAAGAAGGTATGCACTGAGAGTCAGAAGTCCTATATCACCCAGATATAGGAATTTATGAAATGAAGATGGGTTTTCACCTTAGCTACTATCAACAATACTTATCTTGGAAAAAAAAAATCATTTTACCTCTACACTTCATTTTCCTAGTCAGTCAGTAAATACCACAAAAAAATGTAATTGTTTTATTTGTTTCCAAGAATTATTTCATTATACTCCTGTACTTTTTGATATAGTCCAGGGAATTCTCCAGGCCAGAAAACTGGAGTGGGTGGCCTGTCCCTTCTCCAGTGGATCTTCCTGACCCAGGAATCGAACCAGGGTCTCCTGCATTGCAGGTGGATTTTTTTTACCAACTGAGCTATCAAGGAAGCCCTTTTGAATAATAGAGTGGTAAAACAGTGAAAATGAAAATCAAGGAATCTCAGTGAAATGCAAAGACAGACTATTTTTATGTTTGTTTTCCCCTATTTTCCTAGTATATCTGTTTGATTCAAAATTTTCGACACATTCCTGCATTTTTCATTTTGGGGCCACAGTCTTCCAAGAGGTTTTTGGTCTTCTAATTTTCACCACAGACCTCCTGTTTGTCTGTTCTTAGTTGATGTAATTATATTCATCTTTGTATCATCAGCACCAAGTATATTGCCTGAAACATGCAAGTAAATATTTGTTATCAGGAAATACTTAATTTGTGTTTTGAGAAGGAACACAGTCCTAATTTCAAATTATTAAAAACTGTCTCTCTTGTCAAGCTTGTAATTTGTTTTACTGGGTATAAATAAACTATCTGGGATTAGCTGAGACATATAAACTTATATTTTAAAAATTAAGTAAGAAATTTGCCCAGGTTATAGATTAATTCAATATAAAGGCAGTTATCTGTGACTTTCCTTCTTATTGGGCTTCCCTGATAGCTCAGTTGGTAAAGAATCTGCCTGCAATGCAGGAGATCCTGGTTTGATTCCTGGGTCAGGAAGATCTGCTGGAGAAGGGAAATGCTACCCACTCCAGTATTCTGGACTGGAGAATTCCATGGACAACTGTCCACAAGCAACTTTTGCTTCACTTTTCCTCCTTATTATTGATTTACTTAATTCTTTCTGATTAACAGTTCAGATGATGAGAATACCTGAGAGGTTAGAGAAAAAAACTGGGAAATCCACTCTAAGGAAAACAAAACAGCAAAAAATAAAACTACACCCAGAGAGCTCTATTTGTGTACGTATTTTTATCTCACACAAAGATAAAACTGTAACATGGATATTTAATATGTAACTTGAAAACTGAACTAGAGATTTATGATGTGGAGAATATTAGTAATATGTGTAGATTTTTAGAGGATAACGATTGTATAAATAGTCATAAATGGAAAATCATAATTTTTTTTAAAGAACATTGAAAATTTGAATAATTATCTGAATAAATGAGAAACTTTCATTAGAATACATTATAATTAACATTTCAAAAACAAATATATCTTAAACAGCTTTTAAATGCAAATTTAGTTTTGGCATGCAATGTTAAAATATCTCTAGAAAATGACTAACCACGAACTGGTAATTCTATGGAAATATCTAAGTAAACATGTGCTGTAATCCATATAAAACGTCAGTCAGTCAGCTCACTTTATTTCCAGATGTAACTATTGGAAAAAACATTTCACATTCCAAAAATTCTTATTGCAATTGAAAACAAAGAATAAATTAGATTTCAAGTATAAAGGAAATGAAATAGTCAGAGATCCTTCCTAAATAGATATTATATTCTCTATAACTCATATTTCTAATATAGTCCATTTTTATGCTATCTCAAGTACTTAGTGAAATGTATACTTTATTTGATTTTATTATTTTAATAAATTTAATAGATTTCCATTTATTTTGGTAAAAATTTTAGACTTCTCTCTAAAAATCCCAAAATTGGTCTAAGAGATTTAGATAAAGCAAACTAGAGAGTACATGGAATCCTGCTTTGTATGATTTAGACTTTCACAGTAAGGGGCTAGAGATTATATAATTTGAACTTGAGTTATGATGTTTAAGATACACCATGCATGCTAAGGTAATAACATACCAGTTTTCCTCTCTTAAATTCACTAAACCAGCTTCCTGGTTTCTCCTTTGGCCATGATGAAATTCTTACCTGTTGCAAAGAAAAGTTAGAAAGCAGGTTAAAATTATAAACAATATTGTTTATATATTTATCATTTATTTTCAGTAATACTGTGATGCTGAAGAGTTTTTAAAATGGTTTACCTGGATAATACAAAACAGGATAAAGAGCAAAATTTCAGATAGATCTGTGAATTCCCATTTAGTGAATTTTGAGCCAATTTTTTTTCCTGTTTTCTTTAATTGCTACAAAATAAGGGAGGTGGAAAATAACCTGGTAAAGGCATACCAAGTGTTGGCTATAGGAGATGTGGGCAGAACTCTTAGGCAACTCCTTGCAAAAGAAACCACAATGCCAGTTGGAATCTGCCATCAAGGCAGATAGAAACCTTTAGTAGTTCATAACCAAGGGAGGCATCCTGAAGCATCCCGTTAGTAACTGAGGACTGGATGCTATGGAGAAGTCAAGATTAAGCTTGGCAGGAAGCAAGCCTAGTCATTCCCTGCTGGGGAAAATGATTAGAAACTTTTATAAATGTTATTATTTAGCTTTGCAAAGATCAGCAAGATATAGAGGTATTTAAGGCATCACTCGGAGAAGGCAATGGCATCCCACTCCAGTACTCTTGCCTTGAAAATCCCGTGGATGGAGGAGCCTGGTGGCAGTCCATGGGGTCTCTAAGAGTCAGACAGGACTGAGCGACTTCACTTTCACTTTTCACTTTCATGCATTGGAGAAGGAAATGGCAACCCACTCCAGTGTTCTTGCCTGGAGAATCCCAGGGACTGGGGAGCCTGGTGGGCTGCCGTCTGTGGGGTCACACAGAGTCGGACACAACTGAAGCAACTTAGCAGCAGCAGCAGCAGCAGCAGCAAGGCCTCACTAGAGGGAATTTGAGTAATCCTGTAAGGGGAGGCATTTCCATTTTCCCACATTTCTCTGTGGACTAGAGGAGTTTATTATGCTTCCCCACATGCAAAATGTGGTTGGGAAACAGAAGTTGCTTTGTTTCCTGCTCCTACTATCCATCATTCACTTACAAACTAAATGTCTCTCCTAAAGAGAGTAGTCACAAAGCTACTTATTTTCTTATAAACCTGTGGTTACCAAAGGGGGAAACGTGGAGTGGAGTGGGATAAATCAGGAGCTTGGGGTGAACACACACACACTACTATACATAAAACAGATAATCAACAAGGACCTACTGTATAGCACAGGGAAATCTACCCAATATTCTGTGATAACCTATATGAGAAAAGAATCTAAAAAAGAATGAATATATGTGTATATGTATGTGTATATATATATAATATATATAACTGAATCACTTTGCTGTATACCTGGAACAAACACAATCTTGTAGATCAATTATACTCCTATAAAATTAAAATATTTTTAAAAAGTTGCTTGTTTTATCTCAAGGAGATTCTGTGCCTCTGCATGCCAACTCCACTTACCAACAAGAATATGATTTATTAAAAGTATACAGATAAAATCAAAATGTCCCATCTATAAAATGTTTGGAGAAGGTAACTATGTTAGTGAAAAATCTTATATTAATAATTTGCCTATAGCTTCCCTGGTGGCTCAGACGGTAAAGCGTCTGCCTACAACGCAGGAGACCCGGGTTCAATCCCTGGGTCAGGAAGATCCTCTGGAGAAGGAGATGGCAACCCACTCCAGTACTCTTGCCTGGAAAATCCCATGGATGGAGGAGCCTGGTAGGCTACAGTCTGCTGCTGCTGCTAAATCACTTCAGTTGTGTCCGACTCTGTGCGACCACATAGACGGCAGCCCACCAGGCTCCCCCGTCCCTGGGATTCTCCAGGCAAGAACACTGGAGTGGGTTGCTACTTCCTTCTCCAATGCATGAAAGTGAAAAGTGAAAGTGAAGTCGCTCAGTCGTGTCCGACTCTTCACGACCCCATGGACTGCAGCCTACCACGCTCCTCCACCCACTGGATTTTCTAGGCAAAAGTACTGGAGTGGGGTGCCATTGCAGTCTATGGGGTCGCAAAGAGTCAGACATGACTGAGCGACTTCACTTTCACTTTCACTTTAAAGACAGAACTCACATATATTGATACTGCTTGGTGAAAATCAAGGAATATGTTTGAAGAGACTATCTGAAAGTACAGAGAATACTCTTATGTTAAAGATTCGTTCTTGTGTATTTTGTGTATTTTGAGCGTAAAATACAGCTGTGAGTTCTATCACATGGTAATTGGAAAGAATACCACTATGCATATACTAAAATCTGATAATCAGCTGTGCTGTGTCATGGAAAGTCATAGAATTTTAGAGAGCAAGCAGGTGCATAAAGAGTACATCTGGCTAAAAAATAAAAAGTATTTGTTAACTACGTGTCTCACTTTGGTGCCTTATTCATGTTTATGCAAATGAAATGCTCTAATTACCCCTGTAAGAAAAGCAGATAAATGAAAATATGACAATATAATTTTCCTGTTTACTTCAATATTGCAAAAACATGGCATAAACTGTCAACAGTCACCATCAAAACAGATTGGTTACTTACTCCCTCCGATTTTTTGTCTGGATAAATGCAAGTCTCACCACCAGATGTGAAATTACAGTAAACTTTGAAGGAATCTCCTGAGCAACCTTGGTTGGGATCAATCCAATATTCACCTGAAAGCAGAAAAAAAATAAGTCATATGCAAATACATTTTGGGCTTTGCTGGTGGCTGATAAAGAATCTACCCACAATGCAGGAGACCTGGGGTCGATCCCTGAGTTGGGAACATCCCCTGGAGGAGGGCATGGCAACCCACTCCAGTATTCTTGCCTGGAGAATCCCCATGGACAGCGGAGGCTGGTGGGCTACAGTCCATGGAGTTGCAAAGAGTCAGACACAACTGAGAAACTAAGCACAGCACAAGCACAAATACATTTATATAAAAAATTGAATACATTATAGGGCCAATTTTATTGGAGAAATAAGGAAAAATGAATAATCATTTATTTTTCTACATGGATCACTTTTATGCTTTTGGTCACATTGGGGTATATGTTTGAAGAAAGAATGACCTATTGTTTTGTCTGCCTGGAGCTTTGCGAATGTCCCCATCTTCCTGGAACATCCTTTTTTTTATTCTTAGCATGCCTATTACTTTTGGGTTTCAGCTTAAATGACTCCTCCTCAAATATCAATACCCTATTGATTTACATATAATAAATTGCAAGTACATTGGGTGGAGATATACTTGACCCTAAATCCTATATGTTTTATTTACTACTTAAGTGAAATCCCATGGACTGAGAAGCCTGGCAGGCTACAGGCCATGGGGTTGCAAAAGAGTTGAACATGACTTAGCAACTAAAACAGCAATAACCTGACTATAATGATCATTATATTTTTCCTTGATTTATTTATCTGTATTGATGGAGGTGAGAGTATCTACTTAGCTTCAAGGATCATTCTTTTGCATTACTGTATAACAAAAACTTCATTAAGTAAATGTACTCCCTCTTTAAATGGGCTCCAAATAAGTCTATTTTATATATTTAAATACAGTTTGCTATTAATTATATTATTTAAATGGTACAGAACTAATTTTATCATGTAAATGACCATGACCATTAATTTGGTGTTAGGTGAGTAATGATGTTAAGTAGTGGGACTAACAAAAAGTTATTCTTTAAGTAATTGACAATGGGGTTATTTGAGAATAATTGGGGAGATAGACTTGGTAGATATGTGATGACTACTTCTCTCCTAACATTCTTCATGCTGCCATTTCATTTCAAATCCTGATTTGAATTATGTCAATTCACTGATTATGAACTTTAAACAACGTAAAAGCTCAAATTGCTTGGCTTAGTATTGGAACTCCTGAAAATTTAATATCAGTTTGCTTTTTAAAATAAATTCTTTAACAAAAAAATTATACTTTTTCTGATTACACCATTAATAATTTCACATCTGGAACCAATTAAAATTCTTGGAAGAAAATTACACAAGAAAATAAAAATCATCTTAAAGATTTTACCAACTGGAATAACCACTCTTAATCTTTGATATTTCTTAGGGTTTTTAAGAATATATAATTTTGAATTATCTGGTAAGCATTATTTTTATCTCTTCTTAGTTAACATTGTTACTAGATAGTCTTTCAAATGACATATATTTAAATTACTAAGATGCTTTTTTTGGCTTTTTACCATTTCAGCTTGCAAGAGATTTCATAGGAACTCTCTGATTTTAGATAGCAGGGGAAATCTGTATCTGTCATACTATGCTATTATAAAACTCAAGGTTTACCTGTTGCCATCATTAGACAATAATAGCCCAAAGGAATTGTTCTTTCTGTTTATCTGTGAGTTTCTGCATGAATAACAGTGTCTGACACCAATAAGTAAATAAATAAATATTTAATTGTAATTAATTAACACAAATAATTAATAAAGTTAGCTAATATACAGAAACCACCAGAAACTGTAGTCCACAGTGAGCTTTCTATCCCCCAAATTTACAAAAGTGTCTTGAGCATCAAGTTCTAGTTAATCATGTGTTGTTTTATGTTGTCAGTAAATGCTTATTTTTTACATTTGATATTCAGTCACATATGTATGATTACCTTAGCTAGATCAGAAATGTGGGTCATTCTTTTTATAAATCACTAAATTAATATGAAACTAAACAATATATATTTCAAATAAAAATAAATGTAAAGATTTTTGATAGCAGTTTGTAAAGAATCCTTAATAATTATCTGTGTCTCTTTTTAACAAATTGTGCTTAAGATAGGAGACTTTTAAGACATTTTTGTAGTAAGGAATGTCTGTTCTTGAATAGCATGAAACTTTTCTGTCTATGCTGAGTTATTTAGATCTCAGTTACAACATTCATTATATGATCAATAGTGAAAAATAATGTTGTCACACAGAGTAAATAGAGTGACAAAGTATTTCCACTTAAAGTGGGAGATTTAAAATCAGATACAGATCTGCCCATTTTTGGTTTAGTTTAGGATAATGTGAGTCATTCATTTAAAATACCTGGGACTGTTAGCTTCTCAGAACAGGTATATAAGAGTTTTGTCAACTAATTTTGTTTAGTTGCTCAGTCATCATCTCACTCTTTTGTAACCTCATGGACTATAGCCTGTAGCCAGGCTCCTCTGTTCCTGGTGCAGAGGAGCTCCAAGGCAAGAATACTGGAGTGGGTAGGTATAGGAAATTATCTTGATATTATTACAAACAAATAATTCACAGTTGTTCTTGTTATTCATGGATCAATGAAATACATTTTTGCCTCAAACTATCCTATCTCTTAAATACTCTTTTCACCAAATCATTGCTAAACTGATAGGTCACATGATTCAGTTATGCTACTTAAGCCTGAGTGTTATATAAGTTAGGACATAGTATATATATATGTAGTAATATGCACATATGTATGCACACATCATACCCATTCTATGATAGTAATTACATACCAAAATACATTTGTGTTATCTTGTTGTTGTTATTTTTTAGTCGCTAAGTCATGTCTGACTCTTCTGCAACCCCAGAAGACTGTTGCCTGCTAGGCTCCTCTGTCTGTAAGATTTCCCAGGCAAGAATACTGGAATAGGTTGTCATTTCCTTCTTCAGGGGATCTTCCCGACCTAGGCTTCAAACCTGCATCTCCCGCACTGGCAGGGGGAGTCACCAGGAAAGCCCTTGTTATCTATAACCATCTAAAATTGATCTTGTCATAATTTAATAAAACCTTATTTAACAAGACAAAGATTTTCCAAAGTAGATCTAGAATTACAGTGTAAATGGCTTTTTTTTTTTTTTTGTCTACAGGATTGGAATTAATCATTCACTCTCATTTTATTTAGAGTCTATATTAAATATTTAACTAGAATTAATGAGCTGACAGTGCATCTCAGTAACTTAGAAGCTCAAAACATTCACTTGGGCATGTATTATTAACATACCATCTGGGAAGTCAGGGTGGCTGAGTTGCAGATCTTTGCAAGTTCGGGCTGGATTGGTCTGTGTCCCCATTGGAAACTTCATATGCTCGATGTCTTGTTTCAAGGAATTGAGGGAACCAAATATTTCCTCCATTCCATCATTGTAATCCAGAATATTATCACCTGCATCTGCTTGCGTGCTTTCAGCATGTCTTCTTGTTTTTTTGGGTGACAAGATTGGTAAAGGCTGTATGACTTCACCTGGTGGACCCTGTAAAAGAGATGATCTGCATGTAACTGCTTCCTAGGGTAAAATATTCTTCAAATATTAATTATTACTGATTATGTTATATCATAAGATATTACAATTTATTTAGCCTTTTAATGTTTTCCTTATTTTTAAAGTTTTCTCTAATTGCTTATATATATTTATCATACATATATATCTTTATATATAAACTTTGTGAATTCTTTAAAAAGAATCTAGTGGAGGTATCAAGGTAGGCACAAAAATCAGATGACTTCTGGGCTTTTTCTATACAAGTAACATAGTACAGATTTGTGTGGAGATATGTTATATCTGTTACTTTTCTATTTACTAACTAGTCCTCATTTCCATGTCCTATCCCTGCAACAAGACTTTAGTCTCTGAAGATTAAAAAAACATTTTTAGGTTCTTGTATTATATAATGAGATGTCTATGGTACTTGATAACAATTTATATCACATTTAAAAATACACATTAGCTGGTTCCAAACATTTATAGCTGTATATATAAATAAAGAAGTGCAATTAGACTTGAATTTACATATCTATAAGAGTAGAACTACATCAAATAGTTAATCTGTACTTTTATGGACTGAATTCTATCCCATAAAAATCCATGTGGAGAATTTCAAAGCCACAATAACTCAGAGGAAGATCTCATTTAGAAATGGGGTGGCTGTATATATAATTATTAAAGTGAACATGAGGGCATTAGGGTAGTTCTGATTCCGATATGACTGGTATCATTCTAAAATGGGAAAATCTGGCACAGAGACATGCATAGTCAGAAGACCATGTGAAGAGACACAAGAAGACAGCTTTCTACAACCAAAGGAGAGAAGTCTCCACAGGATCTTTCCCAGCCACATCACCTCAAAAAGAAACAAGTTTCTGACACTCTGGTCTAGGACTTCTGCCTTCTAAATTTGTCAGACAAAACATTTCTATCCTTTGAACCATCTAGTTTTTGATTCTTTGTTACTGTCATTGCAGCAAATTAGTACTCATATAGCTTAGAAACAAGTTCAAGAAGAAAGTCTCAAATTTTGTCACATGGATCTAACACAGTAGTTGTGTGAACCCTGGTAAATGTCAGATCTAATAAGTAGCAGCTATTATTATCTGGTGGAGAAGGCAATAGCACCCCACTCCAGTCCTCTTGCCTAGAAAATCCCATGGACAGAGGAGCCTGGTAGGCTGCAGTCCATGGGGTCGCTAAGAGTCAGACACGACTAAGTGACTTCACTTTCACTTTTCACTTTCATGCATTGGAGAAGGAAGTGGCAACCCACTCCAGTGTTCTTGCCTGGAGAATTCCAGGGACGGGAAGCCTGGTGGGCTGCCGTCTAAGGCAATGGCACCCCACTCCAGTACTCTTGCCTGGAAAATCCCATGGACTGAGGAGCCTGGTGGGTTGCAGTCCATGGGGTCGCTAAGAGTTGGACACGACTGAGCGACTTCTCTTTCACTTTTCACTTTCATGCACTGGAGAGGGAAATGGCAACCAACTCCAGTGTTCTTGCCTGGAGAATCCCAGGGACAGTGGAGCCTGGGGGGCTGCTGTCTATGGGGTCGCACAGAGTTGGACATGACTGAAGTGACTTAGCAGCAGCAGCAGAAGCTATTATTATCATTATATGCAGTAGGAAAAAAAAATGCCAAGTATCTGAACTTTTTATTCCTAGTTAGGTATTAATATATCTTTGTGGCATACAAGCAGTTGCTTTCATGAAAATGTGATATAAAAATATATGATTTTCTTGAAAAATAAAGCAAGATATTATAATATATAGTTATAGTATCTGTGTATTCAAAGAGTGAAGCCAATTTGCAGGCAGACACTTTATTATCTGAGCTACTAGGGAAGCCCAATTAAAAGACATGTGTTGGCATGCAGACCTAAGTACTTATTTAAGGTAGTTGCTATTTCCTAGAAAATCAGTACTTTGACAGAATGTGTTTTTTCATTCTTATAAATTCAGAGAAATCACTGGCTGTCTCAAGATGCTAATTGCCAAAATATTACTCTTGTTACTATGCACTTACTGGAGGCCCAGGAGGCCCTGGAAGACCACTGTCACCCTTCTGGCCAGCAGGTCCCTATTAGAAAGAATAAGCAACAAAATAAATGGAGACCAAAACATTTGAGTAGGCATCACTGAAAAATTTAAATGCTAAAGGGAAAGGTACTTACCGTAGAGCCTTTAGTGCCCTTTGGACCTTGAGGACCCTAAAAAAAGCAAAAGCGAAAGCAGACATAAAAATCTAGAGAATCTATGTCTCTTTGATTTATTTATAAGTTAACCTGGTAAAATTCTCTGTCTTGTACTTACTGGTAAGCCCGGAGGACCAGGTGGACCAATGGGACCGGCAGGACCTGGAATTCCCTACAGAGAAGTTTCATACAAATTAGAGTTTTTCTCAGTGATTCCATTTTTATACATTACATAACAACACAAACTGCAAAATTTAGACAGTGCAGAAATACAGAAGAATGGCTTAAATTTTTCCATTTTAAATCTAGGAAATAACTTTTGCAAGCAAGATAATCTGTATTTTTTTTCCATTTTGCTGCAATATGTCTCTCTATATATATCTTTATGGTCCTGCAGCATTGAGAATGATTTGTATGTGTTGAGGATTCAATGAACGTTTGTGTAATTGACTACTAAAGTATAATTTTTATGGTTTCCAATATTCATAATTTTTATTTATTTACTCTAAAGTTGAATAAATTTTGTTTTGAAAACATCATTGACTTAAGATTAGACCCCCTAAATCACTTTGTTGGTCATGTTTAAAGGAATGTGTGCAGGAGTGTGGGTGTATTGACTGTAGGATTGGAAAGGAGTAGGAAAATCAGTGATATCTTTACTCACTCCATCTCCCTTTGCTCCTGGAGATCCTTGAGTTCCAGGGAGTCCTCTGTCACCCTTTTCACCTTGTTCTCCTGGAGGACCAATTAGGCCAATTAAACCAGGATGTCCCTTTGAAAGGCAAAGAAATTTTAATGATGTATAAATTGCAACCATGTATTAAGTTATAGTCATAAAATAACTGTGTTAAATACATGAAATATAAGAATAAAAAATACATTAAAAATTTAACCCTTTCTGAATAAAATATAGGATTAAGAACCTTTTCCTCCTCACCTAATAGGATCCTTTACTGATTGTATTATATGAGACTTTCATTAAGGGTTAGGAATATATATTATTGAACAAAATGCTTTCTGAAAGCATCACCTTCAGTGCTGTGTTTACTTAAAGCGAATTCCTTTAACTAAAAGGCCAATAATGACCAAATTTAATATTGGTGAAATAAACAACAGAAAATTCTTTGGTTTAATAAGCACTGGATAATGTATATGTATGGCCAAGTCCTTTCTGTTCACCTGAAACTAGAACAACATTGCTAATTGGCTATAATCCAAGACAATGTTTTTGGTGCTTAAAAAATTAAAAAAAAATAAAATGAGTTCTACTCTTCAGAGATTTTTCAGTACCCAAGAAATATTTACAAACAAAAATAATTCAAAAATATTAATGTCACTCTAAAAATGTTTTATTTTCTTTATTTGATGCAACAGAGCACATATATCTTTAAAATTACCATCTGAAGGACAGTCTAGTTTAAAATTTTTATTTTCATGTTTAAAAACATGAAAAAATGGGCACTTTGTTATTCTGTTTATTTTCTGAATAGTTATTTTAGTATAACCATATGCTTTCTCCATATGGTTCCTACAAAGGAACATTGACTAATATAGCACTGAGTTCTGGTACATTTTTCATCATTCTTTTCTCTTTTCTGAATTCCTCTTGGAAGCTAAGGATTGACAGCATTTTCCTTGGTTAGAATGACAAAGCAATTCCTTGAAATTTCCTTTTGAGTGATTTTAATGTGCATAATCGTAGCCTCTGCAATTAGGATAGCAACAGTGTAATAATACATTATTTTACTCTCACCTTTTCACCCTTGGAGCCAGGGTCACCTTTGAGACCGGGTAAGCCAGGAGGTCCCTAAATAATGAGAAATAACAAACATACATAGAGTATGCGCAAATTAGAGAATCATATTATTATCCGAGGAAAACAAAAAGAGGAAAAGCTGGTTTTAATAATATGATAAGATTCAAGATAACTACTGATAACAAGCATTTACTTTTTAGGATTATAAATTATTTTGTGCACTAAAACTCCATGGTTTAATATATAACCATAATAATAAAACATAGTATTGGTAAGTTTGTTTAAATAAATATGAAGTTAAAAATAGCACATGATTTAAAAGAAAAGAAGCATTTTTAATTAATTTTAGAAAAGAAGTTTCCAGATTTTACATTCATTTAATGAAGTGTTTTAGTGCTAAACTCAAATTCAAAGGTTATAATATTGCCAGTAAAATTTAAAGGAAAAGCCTTTAATAAAATGTTTGACAGTCAACTGACCATTGTTAGCCATTTTGCTAAGCAAACTCCCAAGAAAGTATTTTTAGCTATAATTCCCAAATTGAATTTCTAATCTAAATAATCTCTAAATGTAAAAAAAAAAAATTTTCACTTTATTCATATTATACCTATATTTTAATTATTTAATCTTTTTTATAATCCAAGGGTAATCCATTTATCCATTCAAGTTAAATTATATTGTAATGAAAAGTATGGAATTATTTTAGCAATTAACTCTTAGTCCTGGCTTCTACTTACAAAAATATTCATAATGATGTCTTTTAAACAAATTTTTAGATATAAAAAACTAGTGTACTTCAACACAAACTAAGGTTCTTGTTCTGAAATTACAGCAAGTTGAACTATGCAAGCAGATGGTTTACAAGTAGGTGGTGGATGAAAAAAAGGCCAGGATAATACTACACACTTGAGTCACTACTGCTTGCAAAAAATACCGCATCAAGAAACAAAGGCAAAATATAATTTTTTCTCTATGAGTTTGAATTATATAGACTGAATTGAACTATTTGAATTATAATTTCCATAAAGATTTTAACATAGCACTTACAAATCAAATTGTTTTAACTTTGATCAAGCTATATGATTAGTCTTCACTGTAGTATCTTTTGCAAGGCTACCATAAGTATTTTTTCACTCTCTAGACAACTTGAATTTTCAGTGTGAAAGAGCACAGTAAGTCTTAGTCCATCATCTTTACAAATTTAATGTATTAAGGGCCATGGATCTAAATAACGTGATGTAATATAAAAACTATGGGTTGAGAATCCGATAGACTGGATGGAAGCCAGATGCTCTTATCTGCAGTTTAGCTAACCAAAGAGAACTGAAGTTCTCTCATCTGTAAACCAAGGATTATATAATTCCTGTCTCAAGGGGCTACTGTGAAATTGCATAGATAAGCACTCTCCATTCTTTAGTTTCTCAAGTCTTCTCCTCAAACTGAAATCTTGAATATCAGAGAAAGAATGGTGCAGTGGTAAAGAACCCAGTTCCCAATGCAGGAGACACAGGAGACGCATGTTCGATCCTTGGGTTGGTAAGATCACCTGGAGAATGGAATGACAAGCTATTCTGGCCTGAAGAATTCCATGGACAGTGGACCCTCTGACTAGAGTCCACGGGGTCACAAAGAGCTGGACATGACTGAGCAGCTAACACACTGCACTACATGAATGAGTCTGAAATTCTGTTAGTATTGATATAAAAGTGAACAATTTCCCTATGTCATTCTATTGACAATAGATAAAATTATCTTTATAGAAATTCCATGCAATTTTAAATGTAAATTTAACCCTAAAACTCTTCTTATAAAGAAAAAGTTATTAATCCTCAGATACAGATTTGTTATCAATTCAGTTTAGATTCTCTTTTGTGTAATAAATAATCATGCTATTTTGTTAAAATAATTGTCAAATTCACTTTCAGGAATATTCTAAGGCTAGATTCTAACACTGGACTTTCATATCATTTGCTAATATTGTATCAGAGTGGATGATCTCAAGGTGTGATCCTCAGACTGCAGCATTATCACCACTTATGAAGGTATTTTGTGTGCGTGCATGCTCAGGATTCTGTGATGCCAGGAACTATGGCCTAAGGCTTCTCCATCCATGGGATTATCCGAATAATCGGTAGGAATACCGAAATGGGTTGCCATGCCCTCAGGTTGTCTTCCCAACCCAGGGATTGAACCTGCATCTCCTGCACTGCAGACAGATTCTTTACCACTGAGCCATCGGAGAAGCCCTTTGTGAATGTATTAGAGAAGAGGCTTGTCTAGACTAACTGAATCTGAAATTCTGGAGTTAGAAACCAGCAATCTGTTTCATAGGTTTATTATTCATTAAAGTTTGAGAAAAAGGATTCTGTGGCATTAGGTCCCAAATCTGTTAAATCAATATGAAAATCAGAACAGCATAAAGAATGTCATTTATGTTAAAAGCATTACTTATTTAGTCCTACTAATTCAATAATTTTAAGATTAAGTAAGTATATTTGCATCAACTTTTTTCTGATCTCATCAGAAAGGCCTGGTAAATTATTGGTTAGGAAATTAATGTTGTCTAATAGCACAATTTTAAAGGAATAATATAAATGAGTAATGAAAATAATGAAATAATTCCTTGAGGTCCTGTGACCATCAGGATAGATGCCAAACATTCTATATGTTAGCACAAAGTGACATAAAAAAGCACAAAAAAATAGTTCTAAGAAATATGTAATTTCATGAAAGAACCATATACCTGATCCAGTAGCCTGAACCCATTTAAAAATATTGGTTAAAATTGACATCTGTCAGTAAAAAGTAAATATATTCTTAAATTGAAATACAAAAGCTATTTAAAGAGGCTAGATTTTTTCTATCTTTCTTCTTATTTTACATTTAAGCTCTCTCTGGTAGACAATAAACACAGAAATCTTGCTGTAAGTGAGAGAACTAACAGGGATGTCACTTCATGAACACTGATATTCCAATCACTGCTTCATTCAGCATCTCAGGTCTACCACTCATTATTCGGGTATTCCTGAGTCCATTCTTTCTTATCTCAGAGCTTTATTTATAAACGTATTCTATTTTTTTTTTTTTTTTTTGAGGGGGGACTCTCCTAAGTTTATTGGGCATCAGACTGCAGGTGAGGGGGCCGACAGGAGGAGGGTGGGGGGTGTAATAACTTAAAAACCAGAGGTGAGAGCGGCAGCTCCTCCAGAGATCTCTGCAGAAGGGAGGGTGTGGGGGTATTTACAAGGATTTGTACAAAGTGCCCCGCGCCAGCCTGGGGCAGGAAGGGGGGATTCGAGCAGGAGGGGTGGGGGAGGGGAAGGAATTTGCCTCTCTGACCCCCACTCCCGGCCCCCCCACACCCCAAATTCTTCAGTCTTTAGGCTCAGCAACTCTTCTTGTCCCTGCCCAAGGCCTAATTCTTGAGCTGTCGGGGAATGGAAGTTTCCTCATTAGAGGAAACTTATTCTACATTAGAATAAATGTATTCTAATAATAACTGTTAGACAACTGTGATAGAGAAAGAAAAAACAGGCCTATGAAAGCACTACATATAGTGAAATATATGGAAATTGAATTATTGTTATTTGTTTTTGATATGCTCTGGACGGTTATCAATCAGCTTTCTCATGACAATCTAATAGTAAAAGCTAGAATGGCAAAAATAAAAGAAACACTACAGATTCTAAATGCTCAGGGTAATGGGAAACATACTAGAAGTTATTTGTGTTTGTAATGCTTTCAAATCATTTCTATAAATACTTTTCATGAAAGAGTTATAGGAAATGAATGTTAATTCTTTTAAGCTAATAATATCATAAAATTTCAAACTATATCTAAGGAGGCGTTTGCCAAGCAAAGTCAGTTTCTTATTTTCATCAGTTGGAAGTAGACATTGGCAAGTTATGATGTGATAGCAGTTATAAAAATCCTCTGAACCTGGAACACATCAAAAATATCAACTCTGCATATAAAAATGTTATTTCAGGTACAGATATTTTCTATTTCCTCTTTAGAATATTGTAAATTGAAAAACCTTATGAAATACATAATTCATAAGTGATAAAGTGAAAAGGAAAACAGGGATGATACATTCTTAGGTGTCTAGAATACACAATCAAATATTTTCCCTTGCCGTATCATGCTATACACAATATTTGCTTTACTATGCATCTCAAAATTCTAGTGCATTAAAATTTAGAGAAAATTCAGATCCTACTCTTTATTTAGAAAGTAGTATTGTAAAATAACCTTTAATTTGGTGAAAAGCAAATGTTTTGTGATTTAAACCTGCTTAATCATTATGGAATACTACACATCTCAAACCTGTTTACAGATAAGTTAAATGTAGCATTTAAAAATTTAAAATATAATTCAGTAATCCTACCATTTATTCAGCAATTATGGCTTAAAAAATAACGTTATCAGATATTTTACTTATCAGCACAAAAAAGAATTAATGTATGATAAGGTAAACTTGTAAAAATACTAAATAGTTTTTCAGCTACACTGGAACAAATAGTTCTTAAAATAAAAGATTATGAAACAAAATAAATATTTAAAACTAAAATAGATCCTAATTATATCTTAAAAAAGTAAAATAAAAATTAACATAAAATTATTAAATCATGTTTGACTATACAGCAGAGAGGAGAATATAGCAATAATTACTGTTCTCTAAAGCACTCAATTTTATTACCATTTGATTTTTTCTATTTTCTGAAAAACAAAACAAAAACAACACAACAAAAAAGTTCAACTTCAAAAACTCTCAAATAAATTTCTTTATACAATCTCATCATTGTCTTTAGCTTTCTTTTAGCTTTCACACATACTGTTTATCTACTTTCAGTTCCATATGATGGTTCTGAATATTTAACTGTATATAAAATTCATGCATATGTAGAAGCTTAAATTTTGCCATGAGAAATATCTAATTTTGAAGTAATAAGTAAATATTATACCATATATAAACTCTAGTAGAGCTGATCATATAGAATGGTGAGATACCAGTTATCATTTTATGAATTTTAAAATGTTTGTTCTTTCTTGTATCAGAGCTTTATTTATAAATATATTATAATAATAACTGTGTTAGAGAATTGGGATAATTAAAGAAAAACCAGGCCTATGAAAGAACTACATATAGTGAGGTGTTAGTTACTGTTGAGTCTGACTCTTTGCAACCCCATGGACTATAACCCACCAAGCTTCTCTGTCCATGGAATTTTCCAGGCAAGAATACTGGAGAGGGTTGCCATTCCCTTCATCAGGGGATGTTCCCAACACAGGGATCGAACCCAGGTCTCCTGCATCACAGGCACATTCTTCATCATTTGAGCCACCCAGGAAGCCCACATACAGTGAGGTAGAAATGAAATGTTTGTTTCACTATAGCCCAAAGAATTTCCAATCCAAATATTAATATAAAGTGGTTAAATTGTTACTTATATAGCAAATGGTCTAAGTTGCTTGAGTTTTTTTTTTTTTTTTAGGAATAGTTTGTTTAATCATCATAAGAACCCCATGGATAAAAATATATTAATATCCCATTTGATTCACTTTAACCTCATAATATCCTATAAGATAGATTCTACTTAAATTCTCATTTTACAGATGAGAAACCTAAAGCTTAAAAAAATTGAATAACTTTCTTAAAATTCATTCAGGTTGAAAATTGATGAGCTTAACCTCTAATCATGATATGCTACTTCTCACTCAAATCCAAAATTGCCTACTAGAACATGTATTTCTTAGTTGAACTGAAAAGTTCATCAAAGTGTTATACATCCTGAAGATGATTTCTCCACTCATCCTCATCTCCTGAAGACCAAGTAGCATTTTCACCAAAATTCGAACAAACTATTTGATGGTATGAAAACGCTACAACAAATTCGCATTCTAAATACTCTCTGATAAAACAAAAAAAAGCAGCCCGAAAAAGGAATGGCACCCATGTTGCTCAGTTCTGTTGCTTTCCATTTTACTGTGGAAAAGGGTGTGAGTTATTTAGCTAACATTCAGAATTATAAACTTTTGCAAGCTAGAATCAGGTGGTATGTCTGATGGTTTTATTTTTAATATTAGCTGAAGGAAATCTCCAGCTTGATGCTTTTTATTACATCTGGAAAAAGGTCAGAATACTTACTGGAAAATCTGAAATAACCAAAAAAATCTTTGGCAAATTTTAGGGTGGTATTAAGGTGGAGTATTTTTTTCCGAGGCTATGGCTCTGCGCACTTAGGAATTTAGCATATCTAAGAGGAGTGTTCTCTAAATAGTGATGCAGACATGGAACTGATGATCCTATTTTGTCAAGTCCCTGTTTCAAAGCCAGTGGGGTTGGTCATGTGCAGAGTTGATAATCTCCTCAAACTTTGATAGCTTTTATCTATTTATTAAAATAAGTGATCTTTAACTTTTCAAAGCAAGTTAAAAAAATAATCTCCATAACACTAATACCTGGAATGTTAGAGGAAATTTTTGTGATATTTAAAAAAAAAAAAAAGGCCAAGTTTTCCTGAATGATTAAGATTGCGGATACTAGTTTCGATGCCTTTCTCGTCACGTACATATATCTGAGGTAGTCGATATACTCATGTGAAGCAGTTTTGTAAAATTTCTATAGATAAACCTGACTATTTAAACTGATATACATTATACTTGAGGGGTTTCCCAGGTGGCTCAGGGGTAAAGAATCCACCTGCCAATGCAGAAGATGTGGGTTTGATCCCTGGGTCGGGAGGATATCCTGGAGGAGGAGATGGCAGCCCACTCCAGTATTCTTGTCTGGGAATCCCACGGACAGAAGAGCCTGGCTGGCTGCAGTCCATGAGGTTGCAGAGTTGAACACAACTGAGCAACTGAGCACATGCAGACATATTATACTTGCTACTACTACTACTAAGTCACTTCAGTCATGTCCGACTCTGTGCGACCCCATAGATGGCCCCCCACCAGGCTCCCCGCCCCTGGGATTCTCCAAGCAAGAACACTGGAGTAGGCTGCCATTTCCTTCTCCAATGCATGAAAGTGAAAAGAGAAAGTGAAGTCGCTCAGTTGTGTCCAACTCCTAGCGACCCCATGGACAGTAGCCTTCCAGGATCCTCCATCCATGGGATTTTCTAGGCAAGAGTACTGGAGTGGGGTGCCATTGCCTTCTCCAACATTATACTTGAATAGCACTAAATGTCTTGCTTCCTGTTTTAATTAATCCCCTTACATATTACTATTTTTGGACAATGAAGTTCAAATATCTCTACCATGAAATAGAATCTGTCACCTAGTAGGCAATAATTTTAAAGGCAGGTCTTGGATTCTCACTTTCTGCCTAAATTTTATTGCAAGGATAGCCTCTATGAACCATATGCTAGTCAACTAAATGCTTTATTGAATTTTTCAGGTGTGTTGTTTGCATATACAGTTTATGATATTAACCAAGCTTCTGTGTTGTAATAATTGTACCTCTCTTCACTCATGAGGGTTAATGCTTTATCTTTCAGCCCATATGACTCATGAACAGAACAATTTATTTGGTGAAAGAATCACTGTATGCCTGTGCCAATGCTGTTCTTTTAAATGAAGTGCCAGGAAACTAAGTGTAATTGATGCATTTAGGGGAGCCGTCCACATTTGGAAAAGAACTGGCTGGGCCATTAGTGGCATTTTATTCAAAACGGATTTTTTTTTCATCCAATGGACATAAGATAGGAAAGATCTTTTGATCAAGGGCATATTTTCCAAGTAAATTATCACTTGGAATTACTTTCCTCTTTTTATTTTGGTCTGAGTAATACACTTCCTTGAATACTCTACAATTTATAAACCAATTTACCAGACAAAATTTTGGGGATTCTAGCTTATAAACAATTTCATTTCTGGAATTCTAACAACAGAAAAATGTGCTACTCACCAAAGGACCAGGTGGCCCATCTTGGCCTGCAGCTCCAGGGAGACCTTGTTCTCCCTGTGGAAGAAGAAACATGACAGATTTTTTAAATTAACAGAAGCAGACATATTATTTTTCTTTAATTTTGGTAATGCAAAAAAGAAAGAAAGCAAACAACACCTATGGATTCCATCACATGGAGAACATCTACAAATATTGTAAGCAATTTTTGAGTCTTTTTACTTGCTGTTTGTATGTCTACATGCACATACACACACACTCACAGATAGATGACTGCGTGTATAAAAAGTTTTACGTCTTTGAGATCTTAGGGCTTAGCTTTGTATTCTATCTTTATAATTTAGAATTTCAAAATGTACTCACTAAATAAATGACATACTTAAATATTCTCAGGGGCTCTGGCTTTAATTATTACATACTATTTACCATATATACTAATTTATATAATAATGCTGACATAAATATTTTCATCCATAATTTTCCTTAGAAATAAGACATTATTTTCAAAATGACAACTATCAGCACAGATGCTCACCACAGGGCCAGGGATGCCCCGAAGACCCTCTGGACCAGGCTTTCCGGCCGGTCCTTGAGGACCAACCGGGCCAGTTTTTCCTGGAGGACCCTCAGCTCCTGCTTCTCCCTGTTAGAAAATAAAATATGTGGATGTATTAATAATGAAGATAGACATTTTATTATTTTATGAAAAGTACTGAAACAGTTGTTGTCCAATATACACATGAGATTTTCAAACATGATACCTATAGTGAATGTTTTACCTTAGCGCCTTTTTCACCTTGTCTTCCCTCTGCCCCTGCAGCTCCAGGAGGACCCTACAAACACAGAATTGCACTTCAAATACATATAGCATATAAAAATAGTACAACTGAGATCTTATTTATAAATACCCCAATTTAACTAGTGAGAGTCTAACAAATTGTGATTTTCTATAGCAATTTAGTTTAAGAAACTGAGAAAACTCAAAACCCCTTTGATGTACAAATTTAGAATATGAAGCACAAATGAAGCACAGATTAATACAGATAATCACATCACAATAATGTAAGGAAACAATAAAGATAAAAATTTTAAAGAAAGGTTAATGCTTAGTCACTCTTAGTGTGTTAGATACTGTTATCATTTATTATGTTGCATAGTTAGAAATTAATTGAGGGTTTCAGATTTGACTTCCATCATTATATGTGTTTTAGACTGGGTCCTTTCTTAATCTCAGAAGATCAATATGTTACACATTTTCATAAGATCATTTTCAAATTGGAATAGTACAACATTTAAAATCTTGTTGGTCAACAGATACTGACTTTTTATTCTCTGACATTATAATTTAGTGGCATGGCATAAAAATAGTATGACTTTTACAAACCTTGAATTAGAGAAAACAGAAAAAAAATATTCACACTCCATATGTCATCCAAAAACAATAAGATATACTGCTCTTTGCATAACTTTTGTATAGCTGCATGGATTGCTATGGAGAAATGCTAATTATTATATATTTAAAGATTTTCATAATGCTCCTCTATACACACACATACACACACACATAGTTTTCTATCTTTGTGAGGTATTGGTCTACCTATTTCTCTTCAGTTCTTTTTTATTAGCTATGTGACTTTTAACCAATTATTAGTATTTTTGAACTTGATTTCTTTCATCCTAAAATGTTCAGTTCAGTTCAGTCGCTCAGTAGTGGTTGACACTTTGCAACCCCAAGGACTGCAGCACGCCAGGCTTCCCTGTCCATCACCAACTCCAGGAGCTTACTCAAACTCATGTCTATAAAGTAGGTGATGCCCAAAATATTATTAATAATAATTCCCTTGTTATAAAATTATTTAAAAATTTAAATGATGCAACACATGAAGAAGTATTTTGTGAACTTCCCAGTAGAGCAGTATCAAATACAGGTATGGAATCTGGTGTTTAAGAACCTAAAGCCTGGGCTCAGACTTCCTAGATTCAAATCATGGCTCTGCCGTCAACTAGCTTTGTGATCTTTGGCCAGTTACTGTGGGTGATTCGGTTTACTGCTCTGCATAATGTGTATTATAATAGCAGCTATCTCCCAGCATCATCATGAGAATTCAATGAGTTGATAAATGTAAAGGGTGTATAACAGTACCTGAGACATAAAAACACTACAAATATTAGTTACTGCTTATTATTACTAAAATGATTGGTTATTGTTATTCTATATAAATTCAATTAGAGTATTTTACCAATATTTTTCACCCTGTTGGCAACTTAAGAATCGAGGAAATAAAACTGACTTTCAAAATACATTTGCAAATATCATTTCAACAGATTATTTATTTCATACTTTTCAGGTTTATAACACCTACAAAATATGAACTCCATTTTTTAAATTACTTGTTTTAACTAGAAAATTGAAAGTCAACTAAAAAGATATTCTATAATATGATCCTGTATTATGTGGTCGGATCTTAAAATTTGACATTCAGATTTCCTTCTTACATTTTATCGGTCATCAGTGAAATATAAAACTTGACATTTCTAAACTTCATAACAAATAGGTAAAAAGGAATCATTTATATTACATAACTTCAATATAATAGTCAAGGTATCAAAGAAAACAAAAATTTTTGAAGCTAGAAATATGCTATAATTCCCACTGTATATAAATTTTGTTCCTATTCATTATTTTTAGGTCATTGATATTT
This sequence comes from Bos indicus, assembly GCF_029378745.1. Classification (NCBI taxonomy): domain Eukaryota; kingdom Metazoa; phylum Chordata; class Mammalia; order Artiodactyla; family Bovidae; genus Bos; species Bos indicus. Next base: position 40,898,884 of record NC_091762.1, on the reverse strand, counting down.
TCACTTATGGCATCTCTTAGAAATCTTTCAAATCAACACAACCAGGGCATTTGGTTTGACAGTCCAATCAGTAAGAGTGCTTCTTCCCTCTCGCTGTGGTGGGATAAACAAGGTATATATTCCTAACAAATTCATTCTAAGACATAACAAATTTATGACTGGATTATAAAATATTTATTTCATTTCCACTAATTCACTGATATTTATTACTACTTAACAAACATTCAGTTTCATGCATTGGAGAAGGAAATGGCAACCCACTCCAGTGTTCTTGCCTGGAGAATCCCAGGGATAGGGGTGTCTGGTGGGCTGCCATCTATGGGGTTGCACAGAGTTGGACATGACTGAAGCGACTTAGCAGCAGCAGCAGCAGCAACAAACATTAAGATTCAACCTGAAACTTACTTGTGCTGAAAATTTTTACACAAGTTCAGACATAAGTACAGGAAGTTTAAAAAGACACTACTGAGTGACTGAACTGAACTGAACTGAATGATATCTAGGAAATTGTACTATTTCATTTACCCCTAGACTTTCCCGCTTTTCATTTGTTTACTTAATTTTTGCTATGAATTGTGTTCAAAATCATCCACTAAGATTGAGATTGGAGTTTGGGGAGTGTAGAAGAAACAATATTAATCGGTGGATGCAAGGCGAGGGAGGATGAATTTCTTCCAGATGCTTTATTAATATTCTACTGGTGAATAAATGCTAGCCTTTTATTTGGTCTTTAAAATCCACATTTAAAATGAGGATCAAGCACTTCATCAAATTCAGAGTTCTGTGAACTCATTTATCTCTGAGAGAGGCAATGAATATATCATCAGTAATTATTTTCTCAGTATTATCACTGTAGCTTCATCTATTATTAGACATTCCTTGTTCCTTGACCCCAAAATAAGAAATGTATAAATTCTGTAAGCAGTCTCTTGTTTACAATTCAAGCAGTAATTTGTTAACAATAATATAGGCATTGAAACTTCAGTGTATCTTTTGAATTTCATACTATTTATGCAAGAGTACTTCTCCAGAGAAGCATAAGCTTCAAATATTTCTTCGTGTTAAAGAGTTGAGTCATATTTTGGTGTGCAGATGGTACCTAAACTTATTTTGATGATTATAATGCATAAAATATCCAATCACTATGTTGTACAGTGAAACAATATAATATTGTAAGTCAATTATACATCAATTGAACATATTGGCATGACGGCTAAAATACTACTTATTCAAGTGTGCAAGTGTTAGTCTCTCAGTCCTGTCCGACTTTGTGACCCCAAGGACTGTAGCCTTTGCACATGCAATTGTCCAGGCGAGAATACTTGGAGTGGGTTGCCATTTCCTTCTCTAGGGGATCTTCCCCACCCAGGGATGGAATCTGGGTCTCCCACATTGCAGGCAGATTCTTTACCATCTGAGCCATCAGGGAAGGACAGTGGGTAAAATAGCCATAATAATTATAATTTGGGGAAGAGAAATGAGATTCAATGAATAATGGGCTTTTCTTTATTCTGTGAAGATTTTACCTTACAATAGTGACATAAAGGTAATAACTTTGAGATTGAATTTACACCCATGAACTTTATAATACAGAAGATATATAAATATCCAGCTTTAGAAAAAGCAAGTCATCAACAATCTAAAATGTAACAAAAATGTTGCTACAGCACAGCCACAAAATTGTGATTTAATAGAAAGTTTTTTCATCCCAAGGGCTTCCCTAGTGGCTCAGACTGTAAAGCGTCCCTCTGCAATGCAGGAGACCCAGGTTTGACCCCTGGGTTGGGAATATCCCCTGGAGAAGGAAATGGCAGCCCACTCCAGTATTCTTGCCTGGAAAATCCCATGGACCTGGAGCTGCGTAGGCTACCATCCATGGGGTCGCAAAGAGTCGGACACAACTGAGCGACTTCACTTTCACTTTTTCATCCCAAAAGGATTTATTTCTTCTTTGAATGAATGCCTAATGTCTATCCTGGTGGAAATCCACATTAAATGACTTTGGTCTGTTCTTTATCTCATTTTTCCCATTTTTCTCTTATTCTTTATATATTTTTTCTAGATGAAACAGGTTTATTTTTAAGAAAGACTACAGTGAAAATGGATAATGTAATTTTTCTAAGAGAAGAGGCAGTTTTCTTAAAAAAAGAAAACTAAACAATGCCTATGGACATACTTGTTTTAGTCATGTCTTTCTCAGATATCTGCATTAAACAGAGAGGCAAGGACTTAAGGCAGTGAATTAGTTGCTGTACTATCATGAAGTAATGAGTGTTCTGATTGGAAAATGTTTCATAAAACATGATACAATAAATACTTCTTGTAAATCAGTAATCACTGCTATGTAAGATTTTTCTTGCTGTGAGAAATATACATTATATAAGATACACAATGGGCTTCTCTGGTAGCTCAGCTGGTAAAGAATCCGCCTGCAATGCAGGAAACCCCAGTTTGATTCCTGGGTCAGGAAGATCCACTGGAGAAGGGATAGGCTACCCACTCCAGTATTCTTGGGCTTCCCTGGTGGCTCAATTGGTAAAGAATCCACCTGCAATGCGGAAGACCAGGGTTCAATCCCTGAGTTGGGAAGATCCCCTGGAGAAGGGAAAGGCTACCCACTCTAGTATTCTTGCTTGCAGAATCCCATGGACAGAGAAGCCTGATTGGCTACAGTCCATGGGATTGCAGAGTCAGAAACGACTGAGCAACTAACACTTTCACTTCACTTTCAAAATATACAATATAGTCCTTTCCACTATTCACATTTTACAATATTTTTCTTCAATTTACACAATCTTCCACACATGCTGCAAATAATTAAAACTTTCTTAGATGCCAGAAATGTACTGTGCATGGAGAATGTAAGAAAAATGGTGAAACTCTAGCAATCCACAAAGCTTAAAGAGAGAAGACAATATTAACAAATACAGTACATTGTAAAACACAGGGAGATGAAATAGGTGTACGAGAAAGGTATACTGATCTAGTTTGGCAATAGGAAGGCTTTCCTAAGAACCTAATATCTGATCTTTATCTTACGGTAGGTAGATATGGAAAGGATGTTTCCTTATAACACTTTATCTTCTGACCATTCACATCCATGCATAAAGGCATAGGCTCATATATGTTATATATGAGCATATAGAGTTGGTTAGAATTTCCTCTATATTTGTATCAATTAATAACATCAGTTATTGCTTTAATTTTTTGTCAATTTTCCTTTGGCAAAAATGAGATAAACTCCTTAAAATTCCATTTAGTATATGCATTTTCAAATTATAATGTTTAAATCAGTTTAGTCATCTGTAGATTTTTCTTTTTCAGTATAAGGGTTTTGAACTAGCTCTTGGTTTCAAACAGCCATAATGGTAACTGGAGCATTAAAATCCAATGTCTTATTGATACAAACTGTAGTCTTCTAGTGCCTTAAGGAAATATATGTTTATTATCAAGTATTAAAATGCATGACAGAAGGTACATGTACTACAAATGGCAACTTAATTTTCCTACCTGTTCAATAACTGTTAGAATGATGTTTCTTAATACCACTGCTACTCACAACATTCCGATCAATATTCTATCAGGAAAGTTTATTATCATTTATTTGTAAGATTCCCTCAAGGGAAGTAAAATACTTTTCAACACATTTCTATTCATTGTTATTTCTGCTATGAGATGTTATAGCAAAATTGTTACTGATCTACTTTTGTGTTGTGTCCAATGTAGGGAAACAAAGGATAAGACAAATATTAATTTCCACAAATTACATACAAAGCTTATTTAAAATTATACTTTCCAGATGAACTAAAGGGAATTAAATGGTAAGGAAATTCCATATTCAATCAAGTCATAAGTATATAGATCAGATATTATAATTATTGTATAGGAATGTTTTTGCTGTTTCCACAAAGGTGATTTTAAATGCTTTGAATTGTGGTGTTGCAGAAGACTCTTGAGTCTCTTGGGCTGCAAGGAGACCCAACCAGTCCATCCTAAAGGAGATCAGTCCTGGGTGCTCATTGGAAGGACTGATGTTGAAGCTGAAAGTCCAATACTTTGGCCACCTGATGTGAAGAGCTGACTCATTTGAAAAGATCAGATGCTGGTAAAGATTGAGGGCAGGAGAAGGGGATGATAGAGGATGAGATGGTTGGATGGCATCACTGACTCAATGGACATGGGTTTGGGTGTACTCTGGCAGTTGGAGTCGGACATGACTGAGTGACTGAACTGAACTGAATTTTAAATTGATTCTTGCATCAAAGACAATACTGCCTGCTGGCTGAATGCAAAAGCTAGTGAAGGGAGAATTCTACCCACTCCAGTATTCTGGCCTGGAGAATTCCATGGACTGTATAGTCCATGGGGTCACAAAGAGTTGGACATGACTGAGTTACTTGCACTTCACTTATCTCTTCAGGCTCAGGAGTTTGTGTTCCTTCAGTTCATAAACAAGGTGACTTCACAGACACACAGCAAAGTTCCCAAGTACTTCCTTTGCACATTTCTCAAACCAGGTCTAAATCCCTGTTGCTTAGCAAATCCATGTTATTGTTATATGCAGTCATCATGAATTTAATGCTCTGTTTTCTGGCAGTAGTTCTCATAGGAAATTCCTTTACAGTTTATGTTACATGATTTTATATGCATTTACATCAAATAAATAATACAAATATGTATTTACCTCAACAGAATCACAGTATTCTATATTTCAAAAATGTAATTAATTATGAAGTTATAAATTCATTGCTAATGAACTTTCATGTCAATTTACAGAACTCAGAAATTAGAAGAAAATGTCTATCTTATCTGTACATTTTAATTAACATGCTTGTTTCATTTATAAATGATGCTGTAATTCAAAACTTGTATTTAACTCCTTAGGAAGAGCATTCACTCTTTGAACTCTTGATAAATCCAGATATTAGATGTGATGATTTAAATATACATTTATTAATTTCACTCCAGCATTGAATATTATTTTTCCCACTTTATAAATGAGAAAATTAAGACTCAAAGAAATTAACTTATTCTAAGTTGTATTTCTGGGCTTCCCAGGTGGTGCTAGTGGTAAAGAACCTGCCTGCTAATGCAGGAGACTTAAGAGATGGGGTTTAATCTCTGGGTCAGGAAGATCTCCTGGAGAAGGTCATGGCAACCCACTCCAATATTCTTGCCTGGAGAATCCCATGGACAGAGGACCCAGGCAGGCTACAGTCTATAGGGTCACAAAGAGTCAAACACAACCGAATGATTGAGAATGTATGTAAGAATAATAGCCCAATGGTTGTTTTGAGATATATTTCTTTTTCTATCAAGATTATGCTTTTGGCCTGCTAACAAAAAGAAAACAAGCAAACAAATAAAATAATAATGAGAAAGAAAAGGAGGAAGAGGAGGAGAAAAGTTAAAACAGGCACTTGGTCAGTGGGATAAAATTGTATTCAAAGACAATATTTACTACAAACTAAGGTCATTCTGGCAGAGAAGTGTTTGGTTGTAAATATTAACTCAAATTTATATCCTGAGTGCATGGTAAGTCACTTCAGTTGTGTCTGACATTTTGCAGTCCCACAGATTGTAGCCTGCCAGGCTCCTCTGATCCTGAGAGATGGAATTAAAACCTGTTCATACTCTGTGTATAGGAAGATGTATAGTATGAATACTTCCTAATATAAAGCTACCCTAGAAAACAAGCGTGGCCCCAACTGCTCTGTGCTTTTGAATTACTGAAGAGGAAATAAGACCTATGAAACACATTTTAATGTTTACCACATATTCTGTTCATGGATAGGTTAAAAAATAGACTAAAGAAGGTGCAGGAGAGCACTGGATATTGATAGAAGAGCTGCAAGAGGCAGGTCTACAGGATTGTTTTATTATAAAAACAGTATAATAATAGGGACAAAGCAATAAAGCAAATCTCCTAGGTTCCTTTGTAGCCAATATTTTGAACACGATTTTTATATTTTACTATAGTTCTTTTTTAAAATACAGCCATTGTTTCCAAATCAGAGTAGTTTGACAGTGCAAAGCAATCTAACATGCTGATTTCTGAGATCATACTATTGATACTGTAATAAGGTTTCTATAATTCTTTCAAGAAGCACCGGAATTCAGGCACCACCATGAGCTGAAGTTCAGGGTATCAGCAGAGTCTTTTAAAAAGCCTGTGACATTTTTACAGAGGAGGAGACCTAAGCACAGAGAAGTGTAAAACTACTTTTCATGGTGACAGATTAAACCTGTCAATTAAAGTGTGTTCTACATTAACAATTATTTTGACAAATTCAGGAAATTATTCTCTAAGACTTATATATTTCAGTACCATTAAAATGTTGCCTACAGCTTATATATATTATACAAATTTATACACAGAATGGATAATTAATAGATATTTCAAATAAAGAATTTTTAAAACTTACTCTTTTACCAGGAGGACCTGGTGGGCCAGCCTCACCAGATGGGCCAGGAGGACCCTATAAAATGTGAAAAAAATATCTTTTAAAGCAATTTTATGGGTATTATTTTATGGCTCCCAGCACTGTTCAAAATCTGGACTGAAACCAACATGCTTTTTTCATTTCTCCACATCTATTTCCTGGAATATCTCATCCCTATTTCAGATACTTAAACTTCCTCCAGATATCTATAATTACAAGTGCTAAATTTATATGGAAAACTTCTTCATATAAATAGAAGAAAAAAAGTGGAATTGAATTCCTTCTATTTAAAACTGTTTTTTAAGTGTTAATTTATATCTGAAAAATATCCAGTCGGTGTACTAATTAATAGAACCATGTGGTTAATAATTCTATTCGTATCACATACATCTGTGAACTATGAATCTATATCTCTAATTTTATCTCGTGCAACACTACCCTTTTTTATGCAAAGGAGAACACAACATGCTGGGATATGACCCACAAGTCTTATTCACATAGAATAAACCTATATATCTGTGACTGCAAACATCCAGCGGATATGACTCTAGAGACAGAGTTATGTTCAGAGTGCAGTTTGTCTTTCATTCCTAGTTAAGTAAGCACCCTCCTTACTTCCTCCTTAAATACCACATGTGGCCGAAGCCTCCTGCTGTATTTCCCAAATTAAAAAATAAAAAAATAGTCCAATAATGCTGAGTTATTTAGGTTAGAAATTGAAGTAATTCATCCTAATAATAGGCTGATAACCTCGTTTTCTTCATTTAAGTCTCACTTGTGAGTTTAAAATGATTTTCCACTTAACACAACTGGAGAAATAGTTGAATGTGATCTGGTGTGACAAAATCACTATTATGATACAGCTTTAGTTTTTATTACGAAGGCTGTGCTTATATTTCTTAAACTGTATCAAGTAAGAAACATTCCATGGAAGACTGAATTTAAACTGGAGTTCAAATATAACTGATAATTGATTAAGAAAAATATGTGTACATTTAGCTATGCTTTTGAGAGCCCGATTACTTCTTTAAAATATCTTGAGACTCTGTAGAAACTAAATAAAATAGTGTGCTTACTTACCGGTTGTCCAGGATCTCCATCTTCACCCTTGTCACCACCAACACCATCTTGACCCTATAATCAGCAAAAGAAAATGAACCCAGGTATTTCTCACCATTAACTCACTTTTATCAGGAAAAAAAAGATATGATGTACCAGCTTAGTCCTTAAGATAAATTATTACCTGATAGACAAGAGTATCATTATATTCTTTCAGTTGTTCTTATTTTTAAGAATTGTAGAATCTCTTACTTTTACCATAAAATTTATGAAATTTCTTTCATATGAAATTAAAAAATATATAGTGTGCTCTGAATATAAGGAAAGGGGAAGATATAATTATTATACAAGAAGAGTGCATCCTTTAACTATGAACAAATATGATGCAGTTTGAGATATTTGGATCTTAGAACAGACTGAGGTAAAAGCAGAACTCCTATAATTTTGAAATAAAAGTAATGCTGCTCAGTTCAGTTCAGTTCAGTTGCTCAGTCGTGTCCGACTCTTTGCTGCTACTCAGATAATTAATATGTACAACCCAACAAAATCTGGAACACTAACCCAATGAAGAGATAATAATCATGCAACGCAAGTCTAATAATCTTCAAATATATAAATTTTTGTTCTGGTACACGTGGCTACAGTTTACATCTTTCTTTTCTTCCTAATTTTGAGGATCCACTGAAGTAATTAAGGCTTTTCTTTAATTATTTACTGGGAAGATTCCTCATGAAAATAATTCTTTTGTTTTCTCATGATACTTACTGCAGGGCCAGGCTCACCAGGAGGACCAGGATCTCCAGGAAAACCAACAGGACCCTAAGATAATGTTTTAAAAGGAAATAATGAAAAATAGTTTCATAAAAAGTCATGATATTCTGAAGTTTAAGAGGTAAAAGTCATGGCGAAACCATATAAAATATCTTTCTTCTGCTAGAAAATTTTTTTAAATGGTGTGAATTAAGAATGCTTATAAATATATAAAATGAAGAAAAGTTAACTTCACCAACTATGGGCCAAAGTCTCATGATTTCTAGTCTTTCTATGAAAAGTTTCAAGGAGCTTTGCCACAGATTTCACTTTAAAGAGGACCAACGTCACTCACCGGATTACCCTTAGGGCCATCATCACCTGGCGGTCCCTTAGCACCAGGAGGTCCAGCAGCACCCGGGGGACCAGCTTCTCCTTTCTCTCCTCTTTCTCCTTTGGGACCCTACGCAACATAAGAAAAACACCTGATTCTCTTGCAAGTTTTAAAACAGCTTCTTAACCTCAGCATATTAGGTCAGGCGCTTCTCTGCTGTGGGACCTGTCTCCTGCATTGCAAGACGTTTGCCACCATCCAGGTGTTATTACGTAGATGCTAGCAGTTATCCTTCCTCCAAGAGTGGCAACCAAAAATGTCTCCAGACGTGGCCAAATGTTTTCTGGAAGTCAAGGTCACCCTCAGTTTAAACCAATCTAAGTCAGAATAGTACCATCCTAATACAATTCATATATAATCACTTGATGTAGCAGGGTTTGTTCTTTTGTGGATAGTCCACGAAAGATATGTGCAATAAATATCTTACAGTTCTTAATGTTCTAATTTATGCATATGTAATATTTTTTAAATTTCTGTGTGAGTCAAAAATATGCAGAGGATAGGCAAAATTATTAAATAAAAAGGCTCTGCATTTGTGATGATTCTTAATGGACTGGAAAGGGAAACCAAGTAACTGAATCACATCTAGGAGTTAAGTTCCATGTTTAAAATACTCTGAAAGAAATATCTTATCCCTAAAACACTATATTGACAATAAGCCAGCACTTACACCTGTGCCTGCTTCCCCAGGAGGCCCTGGGTTCCCTGCTTCTCCAGGTTCACCCTGTAAAGAAGAGAAATTAGTTATCAGAACACAGAAACGATGTTTTGCATTTGTAAAATTGCCTTCAACGATGACCATGACACTTTAAACCAGCCCTTAACTCATTATGTTGTTTAAAAAGCAGGGACAACTTTGATAAAAAGAAGGAAGTTTTTCTGTTACTGACCTTAATACTTTTATTTCTCAACTGGGGAGATATTAATAGAACTGAATACGCTGGATGCTACAATTCTCATCACTTAGTTAATAGCCAGAATATTAAGCCAAGTTACCACCAAAGCACACAAAACAGACATTCACATGTTTGCTAAAAACTGTGTATTGTGTTGCATCAATATTCACATTACAATTAAACTTATGGATTAAACAATTAAAAATGTTTTCTCTCTAAAATATTAATTTTCTCTAATCAAACAATTTGGTAGTATTTTGATAATCCTATCAAATTAGTTAGTAGAAGTCTGAAGAGGAGCTATAAATAAATACAAAAAGACTATAAGATGCATACTGATACTTAGATACTAATTAAAATTTCTTCTTTTGAGCCTCTCTCTCTCTCTCTCTCTCTCTCTATATATATATATATATATATAGTTAAGTCGCTAGGTCATGACTGACCCTTTTGCAGTCCCATGGACTATAGCCTGCCAAGCTCCTCTATCCATGGAATTCTCTAGGAAAGAATGCTGGAGTGGGTTGCCATTTCCCTCTCTTACGTGTGTGTGTGTGTGTGTGTGTGTATTTCCTTCTCCAATATATATACTTCCCCAATATATATAGGTAGTTTTTATGATTTCCATATATAGATATGGATGGTTATTTTCTGACTCAGTGGAATAATAAATAAACCTCCTAGACTAATAGATTTTCTCTTGTGAAAGTCTGTTATTAACTCTTCATACTTAGAAATGCATACAAACACAATATTCTGTTCAAGTAATCATTCAAGTGAAGTAATAGAGTACATTGATGTGCCATGCATGTTTCTATGCAAAACCCATAGTAGTAGAAACTCTGAAATAAAAATTATTCTAATTAAAAAAAATGAGGCCTGAATTTCCTTTAATTTTTAACTTGGCTATTTCTAATGTTCCTGGCACAAACCGACTGTTCATGAATTTGTTTGAAATCAAATATCAACATAATTCCAAGGGAGAGACTATTTTGTGTACACAATTTCTTATTCTTTGAGAATATGCACATATTTTAACTTTTGAAATTGTCTGCATAATGAGGGAAGAGATCAAGTACTTTCTAAGAATTTATTAGTACTATTATTGTGTATAAATTATTTTCTCTCTCAAGATAAGTAGAAAATATTTCCAATTATCGTGAATAAACTTTATAAGTAAAATATTATATTTACATTATTTTCAAAGCAATGAATAATTCAGCAATCCCAGGATGATGGAATAAAATGTAGGTGATATTTTAAAGGTCATTATTCACATCTTTGAAAAAACTTAAGTGGTTTTCCATTCAAATCAAATGTAAAATGTCCATATTAAATTCATTGTATGGAATGTATATAGTATACTGCATGGAGAAGGCAATGGCAACCCACTCCAGTACTCTTGCCTGGAAAATCCCATGGACGGAGGGGCCTGGTAGGCTGCAGTCCATGGGGTCGCTAGGAGTCAGACAGGACTGAGCAACTTCACTTTCACTTTTCACTGTCATGCATTGGAGAAGGAAATGGCAACCCACTCTTGCCTGGAGAATCCCAGGGACGGGGGAGCCTGGTGGGCTGCCATCTATGGGGTCGCACAGAGTCGGATACGACTGAAGCGACTTAGCAGCAGCAGCAGCAGCATACTGCATAACCTCAATTAGATGGAATTTAAAAAAGCCAAGCTCACCCAAGCAGAGAGTAGATTGGTTGTCACCAGGGGTTGGAGACTGGAGCCATGGGGAGATGTTAGTCAAAGGGTTCAAAATTTCAGATACTCAAGATGAATAAGTTCTAGAGATCTAATATGTAGCAGTATGACTAAATACATATGAAAATTACATTTTTGGTTATATTATAGACAAATGTGCACAATATAAATAGCAATTACTTAAGATGATCTTAATATTATCTCTAAAGATCCCATTTAAAATTGAAAAAGGATGGAACAAGATCACAAGTAAAGCGATAATACAGTGAAACAAGACTAGATTATATAAATTAAATATTTCTAGTATCAACAAGGCTATACCATGCTTATTCTAAGTAATAGTAGTGTATTTACAATAATGTAAATTCTATGAAGACCACTGGTATATGAAAGAGGTGGTAGATTATACAATTATTACTTATCATTTAACCATTTTATCCCATTCTATAACACACTTGTTCAGATTAAAGCCCCCTTCAGAAGGGACAGCAAATTACTCTGTCTGCCTCAATTCATAAAATATGCATTCATTGTTTTGAGGAAAATACTAAAGTACAAAATCCATCAATAGCAAATATATATTACACAGAAAACAAGTTAAATTTATTTAAGCAAAGTGCAGTATGGCTAAAGTAGCTTAGCTTTTCTTTTTTCTATTGAATTTGGGACTGAAAATAAATTTCCAGCATAGAAATGAGAAAGCATTCAAATCAAATCAGATTCGATCTCAAAAATCTGTAATCTACATCAAAGTATACCCTAGATTCAAAGTATAGCCAGAATCTATACCCTAGATTCTGAAGAAAAGAAAAGAAAATTAGGATTTTATTTCTATCTTGCTGTCACATAGAAATGTTTTTAAATAGAGAAAAATAAAACTCTGTTTTTTTTTAAGTACAACAAATTTAGACGTTTTAATTGTAAGAAGTCAAACACCTATCCTGACTGACCGAATTATTCTATGAAGATGCAAAAGTGGCCAGATATTACCAGATAGACTTTAAGCAAATGGAAACAGTATGGGAAGGGAATTTCCCAAAGCTCCAAACATCTGGCATCCATGCTTATCTTCTAGAGTAGGGCAGAGGATAAAACCATTAAAGAAGCAACTTAAGTACTTAACAGTACTCCCACTGTACCCAAAAGCTTTAGGAAACAAAATAAGCTGAAAAAGTTGTAAAATGATTTTAGAATTTGTTATATGGGCAGAAAACTAAAATTAGAGACTAGTCTTCACAATTATTTGTTCAGTATTAGAACCAAAAGAAGATGATGCAAAGGGAAGAAAGAGGAAAGGCATGGGCTACCTTCATCTGTCTATTACTGTGATACCATCAGATAGCCGTCTTCTCTTCTGTTAGTCTTCCTATGTCAACTGAACTCAAAGAAAAAGTTCTTTGAATTCCATTCTCAATTTATCTGCATTTTTTTAAACAGAAACTTTAAAAATATAAACCAAGAGTTAGTCAATCAGAATTAAAGAACCAGCCTTCTTATGAAGCAAGAATTAGATGAAAGTCAAAGTGTTAGTCGCTCACTCATGGTGTCTGACTTTGCAACTCCATGAACTGTAGCCCACCAGGCTCCACAGTCCATGGGATTCCCCAGACAAGAATACTGGAAGGGGTTGCCATTTCCTTCTCCAGGGGAAGAATTAGATAATAGCTTTCAACTATTTCTAATTTAGTAATTAATAAACTATTTAAATAGGCAATTATATAAAATTAATTATAATCAAAATGCTAGAATGTGGGTGTTGGGAAGAAATAAACACTAAAGTGCTAGATTCTCAACCAATTACATATCTTTTCTGAGGACTAAATCTTTTAACAAAAATAAATCATGAATGTAATATATGATACATCAAAATTTTTGAGACTAAACAACAGAATCATTTTTATGATGTCTATACTTCTGATATTTATTAACAAAACTGAAGCAAACACAGGAAATTTCTAAATTTTTCCCATTGCATATTTTATAGCATGACATTTCTATGCCTCAAACTAATGAAGAATTTATTTTTTAAGTAAAACAATATTAATGTTAATTTTCTTGAAAGTTCTTTTAAGAAATGAGAGTGAATGCATAAATAACAAATAAGAGAATCATTTTATCATTTTTATAAAAAGGAAAAGCAGATATTTTAAATAAAATCATTTTCATGATAAAAGGAAACTATTCAGAGCCCAGATATTATATCAATGTCAACTATTTTGAAAAGTGCCAAAGACAGTATTAGTAATGAAAAAAGTAAAGTAAATTGAAGTCACTCAGTTGTGTCCAACTCTTTGCGATCCCATGGACTGTAGCCTGCCAGGCTCCTCCATCCATGGGATTTCCAGGCAAGAATACTGGAGTGGGTTGCCATTTCCTTCTCCAAGGGATCTTCCCAACCCAGGATTGAACCCAGGTCTCCTGCACTGCAGGCAGACTCGACTGTCTGAGACACTAAGGAAGCTCAATTAGTAATGAAAATACAATTACTGTATTTAGTAATGAAAATTTAGTAAATTTAGTAATGAAAATACATATTTGGACAATTTTGTCCAAATATCACAAAATAAATGATTAATTCTTTTGTATTGTGAAGGATTCTTTTCTCCCTTTTAAGTCAGTTGCATCAACCAATCTCTTCTATTTTCAGTAGAATGTTACTACAGACACAGTCTAATCAAATATACCTGGGTTAAAGTGGATCTTGATTTAGTCACTTTCTATTGACAAAACTTTGATGAAATTACTGATATTCTCTATATTCTGCACACTTAGCCTAAAAATGTGGATAAAATATTATCATCATGGGGTGGTTTTGTTAATTACCGGGAGTAATCCATTTATACCACCCAGCACCATGCCTGGCAATAAAAAATGTTACACCTCTAAATCATTTTACTTTTAATTTATTTCACTATCACAGAAGATGATATAAATATGTGCAAAACATTAGAAAGACACAACTATTATAAGCCCTTAAAATACTAACTGATATTATTAAACTCCTGCTTTAACTGTCTATCACTGCATCCCTTACCTTTTCTCCAACACCACCAACTGAGCCAATGGATCCTGGAGGTCCTTGTGGTCCCTGCAGTGTAAGAAAGGGAATACAGTTATCCTTACTCTTGTAATAAGATATAAATTCATAAACATACATCCACTTGTTCTCAAAGAGAGAAATATGTGCAAGAATATCTCAAGTCATTTGAAAGATGAGACAAAATGATGAACTTTATGAAGTTGTCAAATGTGCTGGATAGCAAATAATTTAATTGTGTTACATTGATTTTCAAATGCACCAGAATTCTGGAGATAAAGCAGAGGACTTTCCAACTCTAGTCATGTCAGTTGATACTTGGAACATAATTTCAATTTTTCTGCCAGTTGAGTAGATCAGATTTAGAGGATGGTTTTGCAGATTTTCTTAGTGGATCAAAATATGACTCTGATTAAGAATATTACAATCCATGCAAAAACAATATAAACCATCTCTTAGTCTTTAAATGACTTAGAAGAATTAAAACCTAAAAGCATTTTTAGTATATCTGCATGTAATTTATTTTACCTAGTTCTGGCCTGCCAGCATTAAAACCAGGAATAACAGAAGAGCAATAAAGACAAGAATAAATAACTTGCTCTTTATGAAAAGGGAAAGGCAAATGGAAACAGAACACCAAAGCCTATAAATTTGTTAATAGTAACAATAAGATAAATATGACATTACACACCTGTAATATTGGAACAATCAGTCAACAGTTAAGCTTGGGGGAGATCACTTATACAATTAAGAGGAAACATTTTTTACAAGGTAAGAAGTAAATATATTATAATGCACACATTACTCTGATATATTTTACAGAAAAAAATACAAAATTGCAAAACTTTTAGATAAAGGATGTTTGGGGCACAGACCTAGGCTACTGTAATCAAGGCAATTACAAACCATCTCCTCAAGCAGTTGTAAAAAATAAAGGTTAAATCTGAAACAATTCAGCAGCAGTGTAGAATTATTATGTGCAAGACACAGTAATTTGAACTGAACAATGTGGTGCTTTAGTGAATATTTCTCACTCAATATATATTTCTCACTAAATATATAATGAATATAAACTTTGTATCTATATTATAGTAACATTTGTAGGGACTAGCTCCCTACGAAGCCTTTCTTTTCCTTTAAAAAAAATGAAGTGAGTAAATGACACTTAAGCTATTGTTCATGTAAACATTTCAAAGGAGTGTAATTATCCCCATTGTATTTTAGATACTGCCTGCCATTATGTAATATCTATATAACTTCAAAATAACTAACATATTTCACAGTCTTACATCAGCTCCATTGGGACCTTGAGGACCTCTTGGGCCTGGAGGACCAGGTGGACCCTGTAAGAGAAGAATATTAAGGTTTATGTAGACTGAACTCAAATGCATTCCTGATGTTTTCATTTTGTGATTAAGAAAACAAAAAGAAGCTTCAGTCTGCAAAATCATAGTCAATAAAGCAAATCAGGTATCATTCTTAATGGATACAAGATCATGTTAGCAAATGCTTCTTTACACATAGATATGGGGAAATTAGAACTGCAGGAAGAACAATTTAATTAAAAATTATAAAAGTCTATTAATACTATCCAGTACAATGAATTCATAATGCAACTAAAATATTATATACCAGAATATACTAGAATGCTAGAGTATAAAGGAGACATAAAGTTGGGAAAATAAACAGTGCTTGAGTAGATTTAGAATTCATTAATTCTATATTTTTTATTTGTATATTTTCACTTTTTTAATGTCAGCTCTCATGTTATATATGCCAGAACTGGAATAAGATTAACTGTTTAGTTGTCATCCTTAAATAAAGGTTCTTGCTCCTGGCTATGCATTAAAATTACCTTGGGACAATTTTTGTAAAATACTGATGGCCAGAACCCCTTACTTCAAGACTGTGTTTAAATTCATCTGTAGTAAATCCCAGGGCATTAGTACTTAGAGGTCACAGTTTATTCTCATGTCATGTTTGACTATTAGCTATTAGCTATTACCATAAATCAGAGAGAATGTATTAATGATTCAGGGGACCATAGCAAGAGTATTCAGAGAGAAGCTTGCTATGCAACTGAAACTCTTTAGGGTATTAATTAGTTATTTTGAATGGGCAATGTTTATGTTTCTTGTTCCTTATAAAATCTAACATGTAAGTATAAAATTATCAAAATATGTATTTTGAAGGGAGCAAATATTGGAGGCAATGTTTACCAAAGGGAAAGAGCAATTAGAAAATGTATTCATTTCATTATAGATGTCAATGACCCTGGCTTATTTTTTCCTTACCAAGGTAGTGCTTGATCAACAAATATATGTATTTTAAATTTTTAGCTGAAATATTAAATTTAGAGCAAAAATCCAGAATCAATAATTGAATATTATTAGGCCAAAGCATTTTGATTAAGATAAAATTCCTCATTAAATTAAGAATTTGTTTTAAAGGGTAATTAATTTTTAATAGTACGTTAACATTTGTTAGTTACCTAAATCCTGGGTAACAATTATCTATTATTCACCTGTTTCACATCAAAGGCCAGAGCTAAAGCTAAAGACTAAAAAAAAAAAAACAAAGTGTAAAAAAAAAAAAAACAAAGTATAGCAGTTTAAATGGCAACCCATTCCAGTGTTCTTTCCTGGAGAATCCCAGGGACAGGGGAGCCCCTGGTGGGCTGCTGTCTATGGGGTCGCACAGAGTTGGACAGACTGAAGCGACTTAGCAGCAGCAGCAACAATATATACACAGAGAAATAAAACAGATATAACAATATATCAACCAAAAAAGGCCATATGTGTGCACAACATTATTCTGAAGAGAGAAAAAGGAAAGATAGAGAAATAGTCAAGACAGTGCGAGAAACTTTAAAAGTGGCAGGTGCAAGTCTGGGTGAGGAACAGGGAGCCAACAATCTGAAAAGTCATAACCTTTAAGACTACTTTGTTTATATTAATAAGCCTTGAGAAAGATACTAGTGATGTGGAAATTCACAATATACATCAATTCTAGAAAATAAAAACTTACCATGGGACCAACATCCCCATTCTCTCCTTTTTCACCAGGTGGGCCTGGAAGACCCTAAGAAAATATAAATAGAAAAACAGTAAAATTCATTCATGTATTTAAAAAGAAATATTTGTCCAATTTCTCATATAGAATTCAAAGTTAAATACAGCTAAATAAGAATGTGGAATTAAGACTCATAAACTATCATCTGTCAAAATACACATAATGCAAATATTGACTAAAATTAGGGAATCATATATGTACATTCACAAAATTCATGCTTTGCATAGTATTATACTTTTGATTTCAATTACAAGAACTAAATATATAATTTGTTCTGGGAATTTATGAATACCTAATCATTTTCTCTATCTTTTATGAGTAGTATATGGAATTAACATTGTAAAAATGTTTTTGAAAAATCTTGTTCCAAATTATTTTAGGACACCTCTTCCCGGTGAGGATTTTATAGATAGGAACAGTTAGACAAAACTCCTTTGAAAATAAATATTCCATCCAACATATGTCCAGGGTTACAAATATCTTCTGATCTCTTGACCTGTTAATTCCAGTTCTGGATCTTAAAAACTCATAAGGCCAAGAGACCTGATATATTACACTTCCTTTATTTACTCAAATCTATTTCCTTTATGTTCAATTGCAGTGTAATTGCTTTAGGAGAGGTTCTATGCTATTGAATAAAATCAGAGCAGCTGCACTCAGATTTCACCTGGCCCTATCTTTATGGGCCAGCAAAAAAAATTACTGTACTCCCTCTTGATTTTCCTAATTCCCCTCATCATATCTGTTTATATTTCCTCTTTTATAATACTTTGTACACATTTGAATCGTACACTTAAAAACACAATTGTACCACTTGTTTGCATACTTATACTCATGGGATGTCAAGGCTGTATATTGTCACCCTGCTTACTTAACTTATATGCAGAATATATCATGCAAAGTGCTAGGATGGATGTAGCACAAGCTGGAACCAAGATTGCTGGGCGATACATCAATAACCTCAGATACACAGATGACACCACCCTTATGGCAGAAACTGAAGAAGAACTAAAGAGCCTCTTAATGAAAGTGAAAGAGGAGAGTGAAAAAGTTGGCCTAAAACTCAACATTCAGAAAACAAAGATCATGACATCCGGTCCCATCACTTCATGGCAAATAGATGGGGAAACAATGGAAATAGTGAGACACTTTATTTTGGAGACTCCAAAATCACTGCAGATGATGACTGCAGCTATGAAATTAAAAGACGATTACTCCTTGGAAGAAAAGCAATGACCAACCTAGACAGCATATTAAAAAGCAGGGACATTACTTTGCCAAAAAAGGTCTGTCTAATCAAGGCTATGGTTTTCCAGTAGTCATGTATGGATGTGAGAGTTGGACTATGAAGAAATCTGAGCACAGAAGAATTGATGCTTTTGAACTGTGGTGTTGGAGAAGACTCTTGAGAGTTCCTCAGACTGCAAGGAGATCCAACCAGACAATCCTAAAGGAAATCAGTCCTGAATATTCATTGGAAGGACTGATGCTGAAGCTGAAACTCCAATACTTTGGCCACCTGATGTGAAGAACTGACTCAATGGAAAAGACCCTGATGCTGGGAAAGATTGAAGGCAGGAGGAGAAGGGGATGACAGAAGATGAGATGGTTGGATGGCATCAACAACTCAATGGTCATGAGTTTGAGCAAGCTTCAGGAGTTGGTTATGGACAGGGAAGCCTGGTGTGCTGCAGTCCATGGGGTCACAGAGTATTGGACATAACTGAGCAATTGAACTGAACTGAACTCATGGGACATTGCTCTTTAAGGTCAATCTTTTGTCTCTAACAACTGGCAGAGCACCAGGGAAAAATAGAGATTTTAATGAAATATAGAATTTATATTTTAATTAATTTTAATTGGAAGCTAATTACTTTACAATATTGTAGTGGTTTTTGCCATACATTCACATGAATCAGCCATGGGTGTACATGTGTCCATTAGCAGATGAATGGATAAGAAAGCTATGGTACATATACACAATGGAATATTACTCAGCCATTAAAAAGAATACATTTGAATCAGTTCTAATGAAGTGGATGAAACTGGAGCCTATTATACAGAGTGAAGTAAGTCAGAAAGAAAAACACCAATACAGTATCAGTTCAGTTCAGTCACTCAGTTGTGTCCAATTCTTTGCGGCCCCACAAACCGCAGCACGCCAGGCCCAATACAGTATACTAATGCATGTATATGTAATTTAGAAAGATGGTAACAATAACCCTATATGCGGGACAGTGGAGACACAGCTGTATAGAACAGTCTATTGGACTCTGTGAGAGAGGGCGAGGGTAAGATGATCTGAGAGAATAGCATTGAAACATCTATATTATCATATGTGAAATAGTTCGCCAGTCCAGGTTCAATGCATGAGACAGGGTGCTCACAGCTAGTGCACTGGGATGATGCAGAAGTATGGGATGGGAAGGGAGGTGGGAGAGGGTTCAGGATGGGGAACACATGTACACCCATGGCTGATTCATATCAATGTATGGCAAAAACCAAAACAGTATTGTAAAGTAATTAGCCTCCAATTAAAATAAATTAATTTTAAAAAAGAAAAAAGTAATCTTGAATAGATAATGATGATATTTGATATTTTTATCCTTATCTTGTTATATTTCAGTTTTTAAATGCTGGTAATAAGCCACTAAATTGTTTTTGTGATATACCAATTCCATATGACTCTCAGTTTGGCGAGAGGATACTTTACTGAGTATATTTGTAAATTTTTTAATGTTCTGTATATTCATTTGTATAAGGAAATCTTAATTACTGATTTATAATAACATATATCAGAATTTCATTTATTTTTTCTCATTTTGTAAGTTAGATGTCTAGGAAAATAGCCTATCATATGTACTTGCCAAATGGTTATTGTCAACTGATGCTAGCTTCTAGAATTACTAGAGAAGTTCCTGGGAGGAAATAGCCAGGTAGTGTTTCCAATTTTATCCCGCTTAAAGATAATCTGAAAGAGGTCACTAAAATTTTAGATTCCAAGATCCACAACCAAAGAGATTCTAATTCATTGATGGAGAACATAAACTCAAATTCTTAAAAAGACAAGTAGATTTTTAACATAGATGAAATAAACGTTTCAGTTTAAGCCCATTTCCTTAAGTATTAAGCATTACAATGTAAACATAATTAAGCTCTTATAAACACCACATAAATTAACAATCACATTCCTTGTATCCCACCAACTGTAGTATATAGTGCATCTGATTTGTGATTTCCAAATTGAATGTTATATAAATATTAGTTCATAGTTGTCTTATATTTCTATAACACACCTAGTCTGCATTGCCATTTTATTTATGCATATGTTATTCTTGATATTAGTTCAGTAGAAACCACCCAATAGAAAAATATTGAAATATTTATCTCTTTTTATGAAGTTTGATTATAGTTCAAATTCTCTTGCATTGCAGGCAGATTCTTTACCAGCTGAGTAACAAAGGAAGCCAAATACTGGAGTGGGTAGCCTATCCATTCTCCAGCAGATCTTCCTGACTCAGTCATTGAACTGGGGTCTCCTGAATTGTAGGGTTATTCTTTACCAACTGAGTTACCAGGGAAGCCCCAAGTTTAGACAGAATGTTCTTATTGAAATCAGTAGAAACACAATGAGTCAAATCCTTTTTTTGCAGCAACTAAATGTGCAAAATGGCACTCCAGTATTAATCAGTTTTCAAATGTCCCAGCATTTTTCTAAGGAGTAATTTATGCATAGAGAGATTCTGCTATAAGATCTGTTAATTTAAAATCATTTACCTCTTAAATGATGAAATAAAAAATGAATTCAGGCCAAGAACTCTCATTCTATGTGTGTTCTTCATATGGAGACAAATAGTAAGCAACTAGACTTCTACATTATTATTATTAATGTCTAATATAATTGCTAACATCTATTCTGCCCCAAAGACTCAATTAAAGGATGAAGACACAATTGTGAGCATGGTAATTAAATTAACATCTTTTCAGATTCCTGATTTAAAGAGGTACTCTGGGAAAATATAATCAATTTTTTTGGGAATTGATTTCTTGAATCACCTTCATCAAATATCATATTTCTTACTCTGTGTAAATGAAGACTTTTTAAAATACAATATTTTGTAAATACAAGTTACAAGGCACCTTTTTTAATCATGACAACTAAATTTCTAAATTACAACCTTATAGAATTCAGAATAATCAGTTAAATGAAAAAGCAGAAAATGAATGGTAATATATACATCAGCAATCTAATTTCTAATGCCTTGTTATTTTCAAATATATGTGCTGCTCATACAACTGTAGAGAAGGAAATGGCAACCCACTCCAGTATTCTTGCCTGGAGAATCCTGTGGACAGAAGAGCCTGGTTGGCTGCTCTGCATAGGGTTGCATAGAGTCAGACATGATTGAAGCGACATAGCATGCATGCATGCACTGGAAAAGGAAATGGCAACCCCTCCAGTATTCTTGCCTGGAGAATCCCAGGGACAGAGGAGCCTGCTGGGCTGCCACCTATGGGGTTGCACACAGTCGGACATGAGTGAAGTGACTTAGCAGCAGCAGCACCAGCATACATACTGATATATATTGCTCAGCATTGCTTATTTATAAGAGAAGACTCTATACATGGACATCACCAGATGGTCAACACCGAAATCAGATTGATTATATTCTTTGCAGCCAAAGATGGAGAAGCTCTATACAGTCAGCAAAAACAAGACCAGGAGCTGACTGTGGCTCAGACCATGAACACCTTATTGCCAAATTCAGACTTAAATTGAAGAAAGTAGGGAAAACCACTAGACCATTCAGGTATGACCTAAATCAAATCCCTTATGATTATACAGTGGAAGTGAGAAATAGATTTAAGGGCCTAGATCTGATAGATAGAGTGCCTGATGAATGAGGTTCATGACATTGCACAGGAGACAGGGATCAAGATCATTCCCATAGAAAAGAAATGCAAAAGCAAAATGGCTGTCTGGGGAGGCCTTACAAATAGCTGTGAAAAGAAAAGAAGCGAAAAGCAAAGGAGAAAAGGAAAGATATAAACATCTGAATACAGAGTTCCAGAGAATAGCAAGAAGAGATAAGAAAGCCTTCTTCAGCGATCAGTGCAAAGAAATAGAGGAAAACAACAGAATGGGAAAGACTAGGGATCTCTTCAAGAAAATCAGAGATACCAAAGGAACATTTCATGCAAAGATGAGCTCGATAAAGGACAGAAATGGTATGGACCTAACAAAGCAGAAGATATTAAGAAGAGATGGCAAGAATACACAGACGAACTATACAAAAAAGATCTTCACGACCCAGATAATCACGATGGTGTGATCACTCACCTAGAGCCAGACATCCTGGAATGTGAAGTCAACTGGGCCTTAGAAAGCATCACTATGAACAAAGCTAGTGGAGGTGATGGAATTCCAGCTGAGCTGTTCCAAATCCTGAAAGATGATGCTGTGAAAGTGCTGCACTCAATATGCCAGCAAATTTGGAAAACTCAGCAGTGGCCACAGGACTGGAAAAGGTCAGTTTTCATTCCAATCCCAAAGAAAGGCAATGCCAAAGAATGCTCAAACTACCGCACAATTGCACTCATCTCACACGCTAGTAAAGTAATGCTCAAAATTCTCCAAACCAGGCTTCAGCAATATGTGAACTGTGAACTTCCTGAGGTTCAAGCTGGTTTTAGAAAAGGCAGAGGAACCAGAGATCAAATTGCCAACATCTGCTGGATCATGGAAAAAGCAAGAGAGTTCCAGAAAAACATCTCTTTCTGCTTTATTGACATGCCAAAGCCTTTGACTGTGTGGATCACAACAAACTGTGGAAAATTCTGAAAGAGATGGGAATACCAGACCACCTGATCTGCCTCTTGAGAAATTGGTATGCAGGTCAGGAAGCAACAGTTAGAACTAGACATGGAACAACAGACTGGTTCCAAATAGGAAAAGGAGTCCGTCAAGGCTGTATATTGTCACCCTGTTTATTTAATTTATATGCAGAGTATATCATGAGAAATGCTGGACTGGAAGAAACACAGGCTGGAATCAGGATTGCCGGGAGAAGTATCAATAACCTCAGATATGCAGATGACACCACCCTTACGGCAGAAAGTGAAGAGGAACTAAAAAGCCTCTTGATGAAAGTGAAAGAGGAGAGTGAAAAAGTTGGCTTGAAGCTCAACATTCAGAAAACGAAGATCATGGCATCTGGTCCCATCACTTCATGGGAAATAGATGGGGGAACAGTGGAAACAGTGTCAGACTTTATTTTTTTGGGTTCCAAAATCACTGCAGATGGTGATTGCAGCCATGAAATTAAAAGACACTTACTCCTTGGAAGTAAAGTTATGACCAACCTAGATAGCATATTCAAAAGCAGAGACATTACATTGCCTACAAAGATCCGTATAGTCAAGGATATGGTTTTTCCAGTGGTCATGAATGGACGTGATAGTTGGACTATGAAGAAAGCTGAACGCCAAAGAAGTGATGCTTTTGAACTGTGGTGTTGGAGAAGACTCTTGAGAGTCCCTTGGACTGCAAGGAGATCCAATCAGTCCATCCTAACGGAGATCAGCCCTGGGATTTCTTTGGAAGGAATGATGCTAAAGCTGAAACTCCAGTACTTTGGCCAGCTGATGCAAAGAACTGACTCATTGGAAAAGACTCTGATGCTGGGAGGGATTGGGGGCAGGAGGAGAAGGGGATGACAGAGGATGAGATGGCTGGATGGTGTCACCGAAACGATGGACATGAGTCTGAGTGAACTCCGGGAGATGGTGATGGACAGGGAGGCCTGGCGTGCTGTGATTCATGGGGTCGCAGAGAGTCAGACATGACTGAGTGACTGAACTGAACTGAAGGTACTTTTAATATTAAAAATTATTATGAACTAGATGATTTAATCATTTATAAAATTGCTAATGTGGCATAACTAATATCCATATGTACCCAAATATCATTTAAACAAAATTTTATGATCTTTTAGAGAATCACTAGGTAAGTATCGAATAAACAAGTGGCAGAAGAAAGCCAGATGTTTCCAGTTTGTAGGAAGCGGTTAACATCATATCGAAGAAAGGCAACTCAGACAGATATCTACTATGCAATGTTTTGCCTAACAACCCAGTTATAAGCTATATTTAAAGACAATTTCTTAGCCTACAATGTTTTACAACGTAGTACTTCTTAATGGGTTTCACATCAGATCAGATCAGATTTTGAGTTCCTCTTCACTTTCTGCCATAAGGGTGGTATCATCTGCATATCTGAGGTTATTGATATTTCTCCCAGCAATCTTGATTCCAGCTTGTGTTTCTTCCAGTCCAGCGTTTCTCATGATGTATTCTGCATATAAGTTAAATAAACAGGATGACAATATACAGGCTTGACAAACTCCTTTTCCTATCTGGAACCAGTCTGTTGTTCCATGTCCAGTTCTAACTGTTGCTTCCTGACCTGCATACAGATTTCTCAAGAGGCAGGTCAGGTGGTCTGGTATTCCCGTCTCTTTCAGAATTTTCCACAGTTTATTGTGATCCACACAAAGACTTTGGCATAGTCAATAAAGCAGAAATAGATGTTTTTCTGGAACTCTCTTGCTTTTTCCATGATCCAGCAGATGTTGGCAATTTGATCTCTGGTTCCTCTGCCTTTTCTAAAAACCAGCTTGAACATCAGGAAGTTCATGGTTCACATATTGCTGAAGCGTAGCTTGAAGAATTTTAAGCATTACTTTACTAGCGTGTGAGACGAGTGCAATTGTGCGGTAGTTTGAGCATTCTTTGACATTGCCTTTCTTTGGGATTGGAATGAAAACTGACCTTTTCCAGTCCTGTGGCCACTGCTGAGTTTTCCAAATTTGCTGGCATATTGAGTCCAGCACTTTCACAGCATCATCTTTCAGGATTTGGAACAGCTCAACTGGAATTCCATCACCTCCACTAGCTTTGTTCATAGTGATGCTTTCTAAGGCCCAGTTGACTTCACATTCCAGGATGTCTGGCTCTAGGTGAGTGATCACACCATCGTGATTATCTGGGTCGTGAAGATCTTTTTTGTACAGTTCGTCTGTGTATTCTTGCCATCTCTTCTTAATATCTTCTGCTTCTGTTAGGTCCATACTATTTCTGTCCTTTATCGAGCCTATCTTTGCATGAAATGTTCCTTTAGTATCTCTGATTTTCTTGAAGAGATCCCTAGTCTTTCCCATTCTGTTGTTTTCCTCTATTTCTTTGCATTGGTCACTGAAGAAGGCTTTCTTATCTCTTCTTGCTATTCTCTGGAACTCTGCATTCAGATGTTTATATCTTTCCTTTTCTCCTTTGCTTTTTGCTTCTCTTCTTTTCACAGCTGTTTGTAAGGCCTCCCCAGACAGCCATTTTGCTTTTGCATTTCTTTTCTATGGGGATGGTCTTGATCCCTGTCTCCTGTACAATGTCATGAACCTCATTCCATAGCTCATCAGGCACTCTATCTATCAGATCTAGGCCCTTAAATCTATTTCTCACTTCCACTGTATAATCATAAGGGATTTGATTTAGGTCATACCTGAATGGTCTAGTGGTTTTCCCTACTTTCTTCAATTTAAGTCTGAATTTGGCAATAAGGAGTTCATGGTCTGAGCCACAGTCCTAATGGGTTTACTAAAATACAAATTATAATTCTAAATATAAGAAGTTATTTTAAAGATTATTTTAATCATTTAAGTTATTTAAATGATTGGAGCTGAAGCTCCAATACTTTGGCCATCTAATGCGAAGAACTGACTCATTGGAAAAGCCCCTGATGCTGGGAAAGATTGAAGGCAGGAGGAGAAGGGGACGACAGAGAATGAGATCATTGGATGGCATCACTGACTGCATGGACATGAGTTTGAGCAAGCTCTAGGAATTGGCTATGGACAGGGAAACCTGGAGTGTTGCAGTCAATGGGATTGCAGAATTGGACATGACTGAGCAGCTAACTGAACTGAATGTTAATTTGTTTATTTTACCTATTGTGAAAGTGCTAGTCGTTGAGGTCCTGCCTGACTCTTTGTGACCCCGTGGACTGTAGTGTGGCAGCATCCTCTGTTTATAGAATTCTCCAGGCAAAAATACTGTAGTGGGTAGACATTCGCTTCTCCAGGGGAATCTTCCTGACCCAGGGATAGAACCCAATCTCCTACATGATAGGTAGATTCTTTATGATCTGAGCCACCAGGGAAGGGAAGCCTATTTTACCTCTTATTGCTTAACATTTGCTGTTGGCAATTTCTGTTAATAGCTACAGTCTTGTGTATGTGTGTGTATGTGTGCAGTCAGTCACTTCGTCGTGTCTGACTCTGCCACCTCATGGACTGTAGCCCACCGGCTCCTCTGTCCCTGGAATTGTCCAGGCAAGCATACTGGAGTGAGTTACCATTTCACACTCCAGGGGATCTTCTCCACCCAGAGATGGAACCAGTCTCTTGTGTCTACTTCACTGGCAGGAAGATCCTTTACCACTAGCACCACCTGAGAAGCCCCAGTTGTGATTGACAGTTTGCTATTTCTCAAAAGGCTCTTTGTTTCTGCTAGCCATCTCGAGTACTAATTTTCCTGCCGTGAGATATGTGAAAGAACGTTTCTAACATCGTGCTTTTCGATATACACTTAAAGAAGCTTGTCATTCATTTTCCATATACAATGAGAATGAAGAAAAGCAGTATTAAACCTAAGGTGGGGCTAAATAATCTCCAGAAACAGAAGCCAAGGCTGATGAAGTTTCAGAAAAATTAATAGTAATTGGTAAAAAGCAGTTAAAGTTCAGATATATGTTTAAGTAAAATGGTTATTATACTTAAAACCCGAGTTTCTAGATAGAAAAAAGGACCTCTGCTTTGTTTTACATCCACCAGAAAACCTGTTGTGAGGAGTAAGTGGGAATGACTGGATGTGCAATGCAGAAAACATCTTACCTGAAGACCTATGGGACCAGGAGGTCCTGGGAAACCTCTGGCACCCTCATCACCTTTTTGTCCAAACATCCCCTGCTGACCTCTGGGACCTGGTTCACCATCACCTCCCTAGAGAAGACCAATACAAATGATCACAAACTGGAAAAAATCATGATTCTGCCATAAGACATCATAAAAATATAATCATTCCTCATTTAATCAAAGTTGGTCTATTATTAGCAACCAAGTGATAAGTAGGTAAAATTTGTATGATCTGCTGCAAATATACCATTGTTTGTTTTGCTTACATTATTTGATTATGGAATATGACTTATTCTGATTTTTCTCATGTTTACCAAGTGAAATAAGAGCTACATAACAAGGGAAAATAATGTTCAGAATTTCCTACAAATTAAGTACTTCCCAACTGGTTATTAGCTATCTTCCAATGATGTCATAGTGTTTTTTGTTTATAAAGATCAACTTGGCTACCTATATTAGATAATTTAAACTTGATTCAATGTTAAGCATACAAACAAACCTATTACCACATGAAATCGACTGGTTATGTGACAGTTCATGGATCTATCTAATCAGAGAACAGAAAGGACTTAAGATTTGCTGAACAAAGAGGAACACTTACAGCAATTCCAGGGGCACCAACTGGACCTTGAAGACCTGGGGGACCAGGAGGACCCTGAAATGAGATAAAAATCTGTAAATCTGAAACTGAAGCCAGAAGAGCCTGTTATATAGTACAGAACATTTGATTGATCAAAATCTATTAAGCATCTATACACTTCTTGGAGAAAAAGGTTTTTGCATTTAGTGCAGTCAACCATTATTTATTTTACTTCTTGAGCCTCAGACTTGCTTACTTGCAATCACTTTTAAATTGGCAGTTATTGAAAACATTCTCATCTGTAATACTGTTGATATTTAAAAAAGGATTTCTATGCGAATATTTATAAATCATGTCAAAGTTTCACACTTGAAAATTTTCAAAATACCAGATTTCTTTAGTGAGATATCTATATGTCAAAAAGAGATATGAAAAAGTTCATATATATGATATTTTCCAAAAGAAAAATAGGTTGTGGGGAATTCTATATAGACAGAAAGTAAGGATATATGAAAACCTAGAATTTTTCTCATATGTAAACACATGCAAATTCAGTGTTATGTTTTCAGTAAACCAGAACTCCTTATTTTAAGCAATAGATTTCAGTAGCTTTATGAGTCTTCCATGCATAAACATATTTTCTTAACTGTTTTCTTTTCTTTTTTTTTTTTTATACAATCAGGCACTATAAAAGATCCAGACACGAGAGTCATGGAATTGTACTGCTTTTTTCCTTAAAACTGCCACACATTGGGTACAATGTTTGAAGCATCGGCTCTGGAGATGTGGTTGAGGGACTACCAGGGTACCTTTCAGGTTTCCACTAGGTCAGTGTCTTTTTCATAGCAACACAAAGATGTTATCTGTGTTTAAACCATATGGTATTTGAACTAACAGTGTAAAAGCAATGGAGGGGAAAACTGCAGATAGTTTAGTCTCATTCTGAGGTTTTAAGGTTTGAATTATTTCATTTCTTAACACAAAGTTTTGAAAAGAGGTTTTATTAGAATTGACCAAATCTCAAACTGAATAGTTACTGCAGAGGTAATATAGTAGTAATACTATAGGGAGACATAAGGAAATAGTAATATGAAGAAATATCCATAGTTAATAGCAAAAGAAATTAAATTAATAATCCCCCTCAATAAGAAGTAGGAAACTCACGTTTTCTCCTTTGTCACCCTTGCTGCCTTTTTGTCCTGGTTCACCAATTTCACCCTGAATTTGAAATATTTGAGTTAAAATTTATATCTAATATGCCATACCTGCCATTGCACTATGATCACTATCATCTTATGACTAAATTATGTGCTAGCATTTAATGTCACTATTTAAATTGGAAAAGCCTACTGATCACTCTGCTGTATTGACTAATATTGCTGTCTAGATCATTTTCTATATGATAAGCATATAGAAAAACAAAAGTCAACTGAACTCTGAGGAATATTACAGCTGGGATTTTCAATTCACAAAATCAATTTCATCTGAAATAACACCAGTATAAACTGATAATGGAAATACACTGATTTATATAAAAATATAATTACACATTAATCAAAAATCAATCTATTTTTTCTCCTAGTTTTCCAACTGCTAAAGTATAATGCATTATCAGCACACTGGTTAACAAATTTTGTTATATAATTTCACAGTATTGCTAGAAAGTATATTCAATTCAAACACAACACAGCTATACATTTAAAATCAAGATCTTAGAATCTCCACTTACATATTAGTAAAAAATAGAGAAGTACAGGATTATCAAAGATGTATGCAGCTCATTCTTAAATTTTAACCCTACAATATCCAAGACACCATGGTTAAATGTATACAACTAATTACTCGAATTTCACATTTATCTGAGAAACATTAAAAACAGATAAGAGTTTTTGGCATCTGCTAATTTTTCTCACTACCATTGTTCATGTCTTGTTTAGATCCCACATACTATTTCACAGGAAAATTCTAATTCTAAGCCCCTAAATTAAAACTTCTGAGCACAAGAAAGCTATATTGAAACTTTGAAAAATATATCTTTAGATTTTATATCTAATCTTAAGAAAGATTATATCTAGGATTTTTGAGAAAAAATTTATTTTTCATGGTATGTACTAACATAAATAAAGAGTACTCACCTTGTCTCCATCTTCTCCAGGGGAGCCAGCAGGCCCCGCAGGCCCGGGGAGACCCACAGGGCCTTGTACTCCATCTCTCCCTGCAGGACCTTGGGGACCTTTTTCTCCCTGCATTGAAAATCCACCAAGTCATTACTTGGCTGTAAGAAACCTATGAATTTGCCACTCATAATTTATAAGTGAAGCTACAAGAGTCATACCCTGGCTTCCATATTTAACAAGGAAATTGTTTTGATTTTCACCCAAAATGCATTTTCTCAGTAGCAAATAATAACATGAAATATCCCACATTATTTCGTGACTAAGAACACTACCATTGCTAACCATTTATGAATCTCATAAAAAATAATCAACAATCAACAAAAATAATCAATAGAATTTTCCTTTGAACCACACATTTTCAAATCAAGCATTATATATTAAAAATCAGATGCTTAATGTTTTTGAAAGCTGACCCTTTATGTTACTGACCCTTTATGTTGTTCTGTATTGCTATTGAAATAGCTGGGCAGTGGCTGGTAGGCCTCAAAAACCATACAATGCATTTGCTCATATGCCCAACTTTATAATATGCTTTATATGTAGATGTTTTTCATTTTTAACAAATGTTTCATGAATTTTTCTAGATTTTGGTATTTCAATTTTCTTGCTTTTGATTCAGAATGAAAAGGTTGTTAGCTTCTTAAAATTTTTTCTTTATCTTTTGACGGTGGCATTATTTTCCTCTTTTAAAATTTAAGTATATTGTATAATTGAAAAAGTAGAGCCTTGGTAATGAAGATGGCAAAAATTCCTTTCCTAAAAGTGAAGACCTCATCAGTTCTGCACAGAGTTATTTTTTGATTGTATTTGGTAGTTCTATCTTTCCTCCTGTTATACAATCTGGGAATCCATGTCGTTAGTTCCTGCCTTTACATTATCCTGACCCCACTATCTACCCGCTTCCCTATCCCTTACCACCTCCTTTCCAAGTTTTATCTCTTGAATATATTTACTTCACTTTATCTCCACCATTAATATCTTATCCCAAAATACTAGTAGCCTTCCTCTGAACTGTTGAAATACCTCCTTCCTATCTCACATCTATTCTTACTTCCAAACTATTTCCTATGTTGTAACTGGAGAGACAGATCATCTTAACAACATTCTTTAGTCAATTTACTTGTTTACCATTCCTAAGATAAAGAGCAAGCTGCTAGTGCAGTCTCCCTATTACCTGGTTTCTACTCCCTTTGCCATTGCTCTGTATTTCAACTCCTCTAGATCTTTTTTTAAACTTGATGACATTTCCTTCCTGTTACTTGGCCTCAGCATGTGTTGTTCATTTGCCTGGAATGCCCCTAGGAGGACCCTCTACTTAGTTAATTCCTCCTCATCTTTTTAATTCCATCATCAATGCCCTGTCCAAGGAAAGGCTCTGACTCCAGCTGAGGTCTTTCTGTCATAATCTGATATATATCAGTACATTTCTTTATGTCATTAACCAGAGTTTGTAATTATACATGTACTTTGTGATTCTTTGATTATTTTCCAATGCTCCATCAGACAATAAACTGTGAGAGAAGAAACTGTTTCTGTATTCCATTGTATCTTCCTGGCCTGTGGCCCACAGTAGCCATTTAAGGAGTATTGAATTAATCTATTGCTTAATGACAAAAATAAATATCTATAAAACAACTTTTACAAGTTTATTACTTTATTGGGTTCCATATGATCTCATTTTTCAAAACTATGTCATAATCATCATTTAATAATATCTCCATTGTCACACTGGAGACCTTTTATTTCATTCAAATTAAATATTACAATGTCACAAACCTATCTCCACTTATAAAGTGTGTTATGCTATTCACAGTGAATGTCACTACTTTGAAAACATCAACTGATTCAGATATTTCTCCCTAATTTGAATTTCCTTCAGAATCTGAACTCCAAAAATTGAATCTATGAGAGTATGTATAAATTAAACAGATTAATTCTTATCTGCCTTTATTATAGTACACATAATCACTTGCCAGGAATCACCTGCTGTTTATTTCTTTTGATCCTGGTATGAGTAGAATCAGGGATAACCTTTCAACAGATCTATAACAATCTAAATTTAGATTCTTCATTTTATAACCCTGCAAGATGGTAAATGCCTCCCCTATTATGGATATCTTGGCCCATAACCTACAGGACTACCAGAAACATCGCTGATCTCTCCTTAAGCAATGTTTATTTCATTACTTCTACTTCTTCATCAATATTAATAGCTGAATATTACATTAACACTGATAAAATTAGCTAATCATCCCCATGTCCTTTGTTTGACTCTGTGTGAACTTAGCCTTATCCACACCCTCAACTTTTATTCTAATTCACCAAATCCATTCCTTCTGATTCAAAAGCTAATTTATGCATTTATTTTCTAGTTATTAATTAATATTTTGATGAAAACTCTGGTTTACACCCTATGATGATGATCCTACAAAGTGAAAGAACTACAATTTCATCTACTCATCACAAAATATCAAGGTATTTTTTTTTCAGAGATAAGGAAACAAAGGTTTAGAGATGTTAACATCCCAAATAATGAACAAAATAAATAACAGAACTGAGCTCCCAGCTCAATTCTTATTGGCTCAAAGCCAGCAACGTTACTTTATTCTGACATCCTTAACTTCCTCACTTTTCATTGATTATTTCTTATTGTTTGTTAAGTAGATAAATATAAACTGAAAGTGAAAGTTAAGTCATGTCCAACTTTTTGCAACCCCATGGACTATAGCCTACCGGGCTCCTCTGTCCATGGGATTTTCCAGGCAAGAATACTGGAATGGGTTGCCATTTCCTTCTCCAGGGAGATAAATATAACTGCATCACAGTAATAATAATAACCAGAGGCAATGCATTCAATTTTGCTAGTACTACCACCTTCTGCCTCCTTATTCTTCTAGGCTCAGGCTTAACTGAAGTGTTCTGTATGCACTTATTCCACTCCTTTATCATCCACCTTCTTTTTGAACCCCACTGCAATTACCCTGAAGTCTTGAATGCCCAATGACCAAATCCTGGTCTGTCTTATCTTTTGTTCTCAACTTTGAGTATTCTTGTTCACTTACAACATTCAACAAAGGAAACTCTTTTCTCTCTTGGCCTTCATGATAGTGTGCCACTGGATATATTCCATATCACTCACAGACAGTCTCTCTTGCTCTCCCTCTTACTGGATCCTTTCAGAACTCTCACCATTACAATTTTCCCTAAAGAGTCTAGATCTTTCTTCTCTTCCCTCAATACTGCATCAAATGGAGACTCAATAATACAGTTCCTACATTAAACTTATTCTAAATAACTCCCAGATTTGCAATCCTGACTTGGATCATTCTCTTTTCAATTATATTTACATGTTCTTGAAACTGAAAATAATGTTTCCTTGTACCTACACCTACTAATGCCTAATCAATTTATGGTCAATATATTGACTTCACTGTGTTTTGGATCTGGCATCCCCCATTTCTATAGCAGTCTCAGACAGATGTATTATCTACATAGCTTCCTATCTGTAGTCCTTCAATCCAGTACCTCCCTAATACAATTAGTAGGTTTCTTCAATAATCATTCTTTCCATCAAAATATTTCTATTAATGCACTTAGGTAGAAAAAGTTTTAGCTTTCTTTTCTTTACCTGATTTCCAGCACCCCCTATTCCTCCAAGTTTCTTATCTGGATGATTAATTTGGGGATACAGATTAGGCCAGTTATTGCCAGAGGTCATATGGATATTCAGGGCTCTCATTTTCCATTTTCTCCCTTCCAAGGTGGTTGTTTGGTAGGTAAATAGACCAAGGACTTGCCTTTCACAGATCACTAGCTTGTCTTTCTTTCTTTATGCAAGCCTTAACTTACTGATAGTTATATGACGAATTATAATACAAGTTGTTCAGAGGAGTTAAGAACGAAGAGGTAAAAGGCTTCATGTAACATCTAAGCCAATGTCTCCGTCAGTTTTTACTAAACTTCTCCATGGAGGTTTATGAATACTTTCACCCCACACTTCTATAAGAATGTTATGCTAACCATCTTCAATCCTTTATTTATTGTTCTTTAATAAAAGAACAATAGAATGAACATCTTGGACTTTTTTTCATGGTGGGAATGACTGAGAGAGAATGGATGGGCAGAGCATTCTCCTTTCCCTTCCGACTCATTCTATCAACTAATACCAAAACCCAGGCCAAATCTTAGCTCTTAAAAAGGCTTTTGATCAATAATTTCTCCTCTACATCACTGAAGTAACTTATTATAACTTTCACTACTTTTCCATATTCTTACATTCATTTCAATATTTTCTCTTCATAAATTCTAGGTATTTAACCAAGTTAAAACCCAGAATTCAATTATCTTCAGGGAATTCTGGACTTCTCTAATAAGTATTATGTAGTCTCAATTTACACTTAAAGCAATGCATATTCTTTTTCTCTGTATACATTCTTAATTGTGCTGTGCCAAAATATGAGTGCCCTGGATTTTTGAATGAAAATCAAAAATGTCCTGAATGAGTGAAATGTCCTGAATCTGTGTTTTATATCCCCTTCCAGTGCACAGTATACTATAAAGGTTTTATAGACAAATCTTTAGTTTCTGAGATTGGTTGGAAATTATAGAAATTCTAAGAGGGAGACAAAGAACAATTTTTTATGCTTTTCCATTAACATCTCAGAAAACAATGTCTAAATTTTCTTCAAATGTATTTGAAGCTGGAAATGTATTGCTTTAAAAAATTTTCAGCAATTAAAAATGCTTTTTCTGTCACCCAAAAATTCCACCCACAGGTGATATCATCCTACCCTAATTATTCTAAGTGTTTCTAAAAGGTAGTAGACTACAGAAAAACAATCATTGTAATTTGAAAATACTAAAAAAAAAATCACAAACATTAATGGCAATGGACAATGAAAGCAACATGCTAAATCAGACTGAACTTGCTAAAACTAAGGCCTTAGTGATAAAAAGGTATTTTGAAGATTATAGGCTTAAACTAAATTACATATGTCAAGACTTACATATACACAAAAGTATTGAACTCATATTTTTGCTTATGATGGTCAGCAACTTTTATATACATTTACTGGGTTTTTGCTTTAACCATGGTGGATGAGAGAATGCTTTAACTTTCTTTTTGGAAAATTAATATGATTAAATCAAAAACAGTAACAAAATTAGGAAAGGAAGCTTGATGATGAAATATAAATCTAATGAATATAATACACTGATTATTTAAATATAAATTTTTTAAACAGTAGATATAAGATAAAATAATTGACCAGATATTTTCCACCTCTTTCACTGTAGATCAAAACATAAATTACATAAAAAAGGGCAGCCACTCCCTATGTGTTTCACTTACAGACTATGAAAGTGATTGGAAATGAAGTTGTATATTGGAAATGAAGTATAGTTTTGTATAGGAGTGAAAAGTGCTCATTTTTCTAACTCTATGCTGTAAACTATAGTTTTAATCAAAAGTCCAATTTTAGAAGGACTTTTAAAAGGAGCAAAATCAGAAGCTTTTACATTAATAATATCCAATTCCCTCACAGGTATTAGGGCTTCATAAAGTGTGGAAAATGTCATCTTACTTAATTGAATTTGAAGTTTTCTGTATTATAAATACAAAAAGAAGTATGTTTACATGGCAGGCACATATGCAGAAAGAATGCAGTGGAGTATGAAGAGCTAATATCCTTGAATAAAAAGTAATAACTTGTGCAGGGTAGCAGTATAATATATTTCCTCCTTGAAATTACTTACTGGAGCACCTTTCTCTCCAGCTGGACCAGGGGGACCCTGGGGTCCTGGCCGCCCTGGCAAACCAATTGGGCCAGCTGTTCCTGCTGATCCACGTTCTCCTGGTGAGCCCTAATATAGGGGAAAAAAGGTATCTTGTTATTAAAGATGGAAAAAGAGATACTTAAGAATCACTATTCAGTATTGACATCTTATAGTTTGTATAACATAAAAGTCACTTTCAGATAACTTTAAAATTTCAGAATAATACTCACAATTTAAAAGATTAAATTCTAGCCCCAATATTAAGCACAGATATTAAAGTTAAGAAATACTGATAAGAAGAAAACTATTTCAAAATAATATATCTTTAACATTTTATAGACATTTTCTTTTTCATTTAAGTGTTCATAATTGTTCACAATGCTTTATAAAACATAAATGCAACAGTACCTTACTATACAATTTTCTCCCTGTATTATCATGAATTGGCAAGTTACATTGTCTAAGACTAACATTTTCAAAATGATTTCTGTACTTCACCTTAAACTCGCTCAATCACAATTTCTAAGTCTTAAAAATAAGTTCAGAAATTGTCATTGCATTAATGTACAAATATAATGTTTTACATAATAAAGTTTAATAATCACTATCCCAGAGCTTGGACTTTTTCCAAGAAAATAAGTCCTTAAATTTATCTTAGAGTCCTATAGGGATCATTTGGTTTTATTATGAACACTAGACAGATAATTCACATTTGAGTAGATATGCCCATTTGAATTACAAAATAGATGCCATATGCTTTAAATTATTTTGCTTTAAAAATACTTAATATGTAAAATTTTAGAAAGTGTGGGTACTGCCTTCATGTTAATTATCTTATGAAAAATTTTTAAAAAGTGTTATTTAAAGCAAAAAAAAAAAGAAATGAAAACATAGATCCACTAAGTCATATAAAGCTCAAAGTTAACCTTTTACCATCTTCAATTTTATTTAATGAAAGATAACAAGAATAATGTCTTTGGATTAAATTCCTAGATGTGTGGCTAAGTTATAATTTATTCTTTTAATTCAGGAGGAACTAAATGTGAAATATTAGAAAATATGATTTTTAGCAGATTCCCTTAATAATTAAGAAGTCTAGATAATATCATCATTTTAAAACTCAAATGATTTAAAAAGCTGGAAAATGCAGTACTTTCACATTTTTAACTAATATTATTCTGCCTATGTAATTAGAAATAATTTTATTTTACAAATATGAATTACTGACTTTGTTCTATTTTTATTAGCTAGGACACTAATTGCATATGAACATAAAAACAATGATAATGACAACAACTTGTGTTAACATAGTACTTTACAATTTAAAAGTCAGTTTAACACTTATTTGTCACTTTACTCCCAGAAAGATTCTGTGGAGCTTTTGGTGCAGCTGTAGAATCTTCCTGACCCAGGAATCAAACCGGGGTCTACTTGCACTGCAGGCAGATTCTTTACCAACTTAACTATTGGGGAAGCCCAGGAATAGAACAGCAGTCTTAAAAGATGAAGAACATAAGAAGTTAAGTGTCCTTCCCATAATCAGGGAACTAGTCAAGAGCAACCCTGACCAAGGACTCTTCCCTGGGCTTTACTTCATAAAGCCACCCATTGCTTCTCGGAAAATGAAGACATTAACAACTCTCAGGGGCTATCGAATTGTAATTTCTCTAAATGTAGCACCTATTCAATTTTATTGAACTATTCCTTGATTGCAGAGGATTACAAACTATTTCTGTCTTATAATATACATGACCCTGCTAATTTAACTTACATGCAGAGTGCATCATGCGAAATGTCAGGCTGGATGAAGCACAAGCTGGAATCAAGATTGCTGGGAGAAATATCAATAACCTCAGATATGCAGATGACACCACCCTTCTGGCAGAAACTGAAGAACTAAAGAGCCTCTTGATGAAAATGTAAGAGGAGAGTGAAAAAGTTGGCTTAAAGCTCAACATTCATAAAACTAAGACCATGGCATCTGGTTTCATCACTTCATGCCAAATAGATGGGGAAACAATGGAAACAGTGAGAGACTTTTTGTGGGGAGAGGCTCAAAAATCACTGCAGATGGTGACTGCAGCCGTGAAATTAAAAGACACTTGCTCCTTGGAAGAAAAGCTATGACCAACCTAGACAGCGTGTTAAAAAGCAGAGACATTATTTTGCCAGCAAATGTCTGTCTAGTCAAGCTCTGGTTGTTCCAGTAGTCATGTATGGATGTGAAACTTGCACTGTAAAGAAAGCTGAGCACCGAAGAATTGATGCTTTGAACTGTAGTGTTGGAGAAGACTCTTGAGAGTCCCTTGGACTGCAAGGAGATCCAACCAGTCCATTCTAAAGGAGATCAGTCCTGAATATCCATTGGAAGGACTGATGCTGAAGTTGAAACTCCAATACTTTGGCCACCTGGTGCGAAGAACTGACCCTGGAAAGATCGAAGGCAGGAGGAGGAGACAACAGAGGATGAGATGGTTGGATGCTATCACCAATTCAATGGACATGAGTTTGAGTAACCTCCTGGAGTTCGAAAATGGACAGGGAAGCCTGGTGTATTGCAATCCATGGGGTGGCAAAGAGTCGGACACAACCGAGCGACTGAACTAAACAGAACTGAACTGACAAGACTATTTACTATGTAATTTCTTGACATTTTTTTGGCTACATATACAAGCTACATAGAGTACTCTTTTTATTTTGTGAGGTATCTGAAAATTAAAGCAATTAAAATGAATAGAAATTATACAAATTTTAGATTATTGGGAACAACTTAAGAGTAACACTAGAAAACTAATGTTGTCTCATTTTCTTTAAGACTAACTGGACCACTGTTATGGTTGTTTTATTATAGGATATTTTAAACTTAGGAAATAGAAATCATTTGAGAAACTTCACTAAAAGTATAGTTAAAAAATCATGGAATTTGAACTTGATATAAACAAGTGACATTTTTGAGTTATAATAAGTATACATTTTAAAAACAAACTCAGGAATTGCTGTGCAGATGGATAATAATTAATCAAGTTATGTGAAAATTTTATTTTTATCAACCACATTAATCAAATATGAAAGAAAAACAATTGCAAAGGAAAATTTTATTTAGTATTTTTTAAATAAAAAGCATCTGCCCTCTGTCAAAATGTTATTTTTAATTTAATAATATTAAAATATTTTATGTAAAAGAGTCAACCACAAGCAGTGTGACTGTTAACCAGGTGGCAAGACTTTGGGTGAATGATACCAGAGGCCAGTGCAGAAAATAAAAAGGAGAATCGTCTGAGTGCATTTAACAGGTACAGTCCTAAAAGTGAAAGGAATGCAAAGATCAGT
This sequence comes from Bos indicus, assembly GCF_029378745.1. Classification (NCBI taxonomy): domain Eukaryota; kingdom Metazoa; phylum Chordata; class Mammalia; order Artiodactyla; family Bovidae; genus Bos; species Bos indicus. Next base: position 40,859,695 of record NC_091762.1, on the reverse strand, counting down.
CTTATAAGTGACAGAGAAGTCAAAGAGGAAAAGTGGAGGAAGAGGAGAAGGGCAGGGGAGATAATAAAATGAACAATGTGCAACAGAGAAAGGAGCAGGAAGACAAGGAGAAAAAGAAGAGCAAGGACATTGAAATTGAGAGAAACACAAAGGTGTGCCCTGAATTACAGAAAAGAGAGGAATAAAAATTTCAGCAATGAAAGTAGTCTTTTTTGGTAAAAGTGTAAACAGAAAGGTCACAAGTGGCAAAGTAGTAAATAATCTTAGGTTGTGAAGATCCTCTGGAGGAGGAAATGGCAACCCACACTCCAGAATTCTTGCCTGGAGAATCCCATGGACAGAGGAGCCTCGTGGGCTACAGTCCATGGGGTCAGAGTCAGATGCAACTGAGCACACACACACACACACACACACACACACACACACACACAAACAGAAGACAATATACGTGTGACCAGAGTGATTCTTTTTCATTCCAAGAAAACACTGTCATCCTTAAAGATTAGTCTTTACTTATCTGAAAATCTAATTTCTTGAGGATCAATGTGCATATAAGGTGGCTGTATTGCATTTTTAACATTTTACCTATAAAATCTCACACAAGCATTATTACCCATTAGAGTTATCAATCTAAACTAAGTATCCAATTTAAGTGCTGGGATATTTCATTTGCAATTGATGATACAAATTGTAAAGAGATACATTTTAACTTCTCAGGCCATGAAATCTTTCTCTTTGATCCTGTTTTTAAATTTAAATCCCAGCTTTTCAAAGACTACCTGAGGAAGACATCACTTTAAACTGTGTTAAGATTGACAGCTATGAGACCAAAATGATAAAAGAAGAGATTCACTAGAAAGCAGATGTGTATTTTAAGAGAATTTATTATTTTCCAACTAATGACCCTACTACACACTTATTGTATTAAGTACTTTACATGTGCAATATAATTTAACTCCTGTGCAACTTGTTTATTTCTCAGGTAAAGGCCGTAAGGCTCAGGGTCTCACTCATGTGCCCTGTTTCAGTTTCTTCCTGCAATACAGAGTACTTCACAGTGGTGAAGAAAAAATTCCTACTTGCTTGTACCACTATAATTTACACATATTATGCTAAATTTTAATAAGTATAAGAAATAGAGGCCAATTAAAGCCACTTGTACCAGAATAAGTTCATGTTGGTTGAATACTTTCTAAAATGAGAAAGAATTAATGGCAATGCTTATTGCCTTTGTCCAAATAGTTATACAGTTCATTTGAACTGTGCTATATAAAACTCAATAGAATTTTTGCCCTTTGTCACTATTATTTATTATTTTATTTTAATTTTTACAATGAAGAATTATTTTTAGTTTTGAGAACTATTTAACACATGTGACAAAATAGGACTTTTTCATTACCTTCCAGCTCTGATTTTCCCTTTCTTATATGTAGAAATATGTGAAATCAGTGAAAGAGGAGAGTGAAAAAGCTGGCTTAAAAGTCAACATTCAAAAAACTAAGATCATGGTGTCCGGTTCCATCACTTCATGGCAAATCGAAGGGGACAAAATGAAAGCAATGACAGATTTTATTTTGTTGGGCTCCAAAGTAACTACGGGCAGTAACTGCAGTCATGAAATTAAAAGATGCTTGCTGCTTGGAAGGAAAGCTATGACAAACCTAGACAGCATATTAAAAAGCAAAGACATCACTTTGATGAAAAAGTCCATAGCCAAAGCTATGGTTTTTCCAGTAGTCAAGAACGAGTGTGAGAGTTGGACCATAAAGAAGGCTGAGTGCTGAAGAACTGATGGCTTCAAACTGTGGGGGTGGGAAGACTCTTGAGAGTCCCTTGGACTGCAAGGAGATCAAACCAATCAATCCTAAAGGAAACCGGCCCTGAATATTCACTGGAAAGACCGATGCTGAAGCTGAAGTTCCAAAACTTTGGCCACCTGATGTGAAGAGCTGACTCACTGGAGAAGACCCTCATATTGAGAAAGATTGAAGGCAAAAGGAGAAGAGGGTGGTAGAGGATGAGATGGTTAGATAGTATCACTGACACAATGGACATGAATTTGAGCAAACTCCAGAAGAGAGTGAGGTACAGGGAAGCCTGGCATGCTGCAATCCTTGGGGTCAAAAAGAGACAAGACTTAGCAACTGAACAACAACAAATATACAGAAGTCAAAATAGTTTGAGTTCATGCATTTTTTGAGAACATATTTATCCTTTATTTTCTCAGAAAAATATTAATATAATCACACTAAGAAATTTTGTTTTATTTTACATTATAGATTGTTATGTGAAAATTGTTTCTTTGTCAAAATTGTTTCTATGTGAAAATACTAAATCTCTCATTATCCCTCTAAAACGATGCGCCCATTTATACATCTGATTGTTTGGTCCCATTTATCTTCTACCTTGGACAGTCCTTGGTCTTTCCCTGTACTGTTAAAATTCCAACCACTCTTTATGCTCAGGATGACAACCTCCTCTGTCCAAAGTTGTATTATTCTGAGAATTTAAATCATGAGACATAATTCTAAATATTCCTTACACAGTTACCATTGTACCCTAGGTTTTCTACTATTATTTTCTGAAGGCATTAATATAGCATTTGTAGCTGAATTTTGTCCTGTAAATACTCATGATTTGATTTCATCATGAATATTTCCGAAGCTTAAAATAATAACTGTATGTATTACATAACTACAAATAATAATATACTTAAGAACATAATGATACAATTAGATATATGCACTAGTCTTTTATAAATTATGGATATGTTAAAAAATTTAATTCCTAAATAAACTCATGTGTAGTCAGTAGAAATTTACCAAATTTGCAGATGAATATCAATTGAATATATACTTTCCACAGAGGATGTGGTATATAATTGAGAAATATGTATTATCTTAACAAGACACTATAATTGACACATGAAAATAACTCACAGCTTTTATTTAAGAAAAGAATGCTTGTTAATTTTATAGTGAAGTATATTTAATATCCAAAAATAATCAAATAAATATTTTCACATATATCAAGCAGAGAAATAATGCTAATTTGAATCATTGATAATATGTATAGTTGGTAGATATAATATACTATCTTTATTGCAAACTTAACTATTTTAATTACTCCCTGAAGCATTCCTAATATTAAATTTCAGATTGCCATCTTGCTTGTGAAACCTGCATTAAGATTAACAATAAAAACACTTTGCTTCCTTGAAGTTAAAAAAAAGTGCTTATAATCTTGTCACAGCTCATTAACTATGAAACAGTGGATTAAAACAAGAAGAGACATTTCCAATGAATATTTTTGCCCTAAGGTACAATTGCAATTTCTTTCCTATTAGTTATTTCAAACATACTATGTCCAGATATTTTTGATAACAGCATATTCTGCAATGATTTTATATTACATATCTATAAATGGAAAAGTGAAAATCTCTGATGATACCTACTGATTAAACACATGCTATTACAAACTTATGGATCTTATTTAAATAGTCCCAGGTCAGTTTTTAAAAGAATAAGTTTTATGAATCCTTTAATCCCAGTTGAATCACTTATGAAAGTTCATTAAAAATGAAAATTTAAACCCACTATCAAAAAGAGAACCATTTACACATTTAACAAAAATATAGAGAGACTCTACTCTCTTGTGACTCAGACAGAATACAAAATGTATTATGGCAAGTATCAGCCCTTAAGAAACTCACCATGTAAATGCAATTTTTCCATAAAGTGTAGACATTTATAGCTACAGAATTTATTGTATTGCTCTATAACTGGCTATAGTGAAGAACAGAGGGCTTTATATTTGTCAGATAAATGAACAATTACATCTAAGAAGAATACTTTGAGTTTAAGCATAGTTTAAATGGATAATGATAGTCTCCCAAAGGTAACAGTTTTGCTTGTTTTTTATATGGATCTAAAGTCCTTCAAGTTCTGACTGGCACATAGCAAGCCCTAAGTAACGGTGTCACTGTGTATGTGATCTTTTCCTTTTCAGCACTGAAACCACTAGTTTTCCCAGCTTGAACAAACTGATTAACTTCTATTTGGCTCAATTTTCTCCCAATAAAATGGAAACAACAATAAATTGTCCTCTTTTTTTTTTCTGGTATTAATGTAATGATACATCTAAAGTCTGTCTGAAACCTTGAATGCAACAGATGTTGGAGTAGTGTACATGAACAGCTTTAATCCAAAAGTAGATATGCAATCTCAAATGATTGTAGAAGTAAAATTTTATAAAAGAGAAAATTAAGATAAAAATTGATATGCAATATATCTAAGACCACACCGTTAAGAGCAGAACTTTTCCCACAAAATAGTATTTTTAATCCTAATTTAACTTTTTGTTTATGTACTCAACAATATAGCAGTGACACTGTCCCATCAAAACTGCTTAACTAGAGGGAAAAAGAGGCTACAAGCTATAAAAATATTTCCTCAATTCAAATTGCAATGGACACAAGATAAATTAAAAGCTTCCCAGATGGCACTAGTAGTAACCAACCCCTGGGCCAATGCAGGACACTTAAGAGACTCGGGTTCCATCTCTGGGTGGGGAAGATCCCCTGGAGAAGGAAATGGCAACCCACTCCACTATTTCTGCCTGGAATATCCCATGGACAGAGGAGCTGGCAGGCTCCACAGGGTCACAGAGCCAGACACAACTGAAGTGTCTTACACAACAGCAAAGGTGTGTAAGGAATTACCAAAATTATGATGGCCATAATATCATTAAGTATATCCTGTTATTTTAATACTAAATAGCAAGCACTAACTGAAGACTGGACATTTGCCTATTTTTTAAAGCCAGAGGAATTTACATTTTTCTAATCAGTGACCTTTCTTTAAGTTTGTGTTAGCTTTATCGTCTTCTGAAGTCCTTTTCCCTAAACTTTGCAATGGTAATAAAGTCAACAGCATCAGCTTATTTCCTTGGAGCAGTGAGAATAGTGATTATTTTTCTAACTCTTCACACACAAGAGAACACCAGACAAATATTTTCTGTTATGTTCACTAGGTGTTTCATATTCTGAGGAGCATTTGTAAAAAAAAAAGGTAATCAGAGAAATCATCTCATCTGCTTTCAGTTAAAAGGCAGCCCACTAGAGAGAAGAAAAAAAAAAAAAACGCAAATACAAGTTCTTAGGAACAGAGCTAGTTACACAAGTATGAAACAAAGAAAGGAAAAAGTCTAGCACTCTCTTTTTAAAGCCAAGTTAATCTTCATGGCAAAACTAGTTTGAGGTAATTCTCACTCTCCAGATTACATGAATTTGAGATCAGATAAGCTGAAAATTGATGCTTTTGAACTGTGGTGTTGGAGAAGCTCTTGAGAGTCCCTTGGGCTGCAAGGAGATCCAACCAGTCTATCCTAAAGGAAATCAGTCCTGAATATTCATTGGAAGGACTGATGCTGAAGCTGAAACTCTTTGGCCACCTGATGCAAAGAACTGACTCATTGTATAAGACCCTGATGCTGGGCAAGATTGAAGGCAGAAGAAGGGGACGACAGAGGATGAGATGGTCGGATGCCATCACCAACTCAATGAACATGAGTTTGAGTAAACTCCGGGAGTTGGTGATGGACAGGGAAGCCTGGTGTGCTGCAGTCCATGGGGTAGCAAAGAGTCGGACATGACTGATAGACTGAACTTAACTGACTGAAGCTGAAAATTCAGATAAAATATCAAGCATTACTAGAATTTAAAACATAAGTACTGAATGACTAAGTGAAAGTCTTACAATGTCTCAGTCTTTAGTCACTGACCCCACAACCACCTCTCTACCTGATTAATCCTGATTGCATGCCACCTATGGTCTAAGTGGATCCCAATATAGAAAGTGTACTTCATCTTTCAAAAGAATAACATGTGACCCAGTTAGTAAGCGAAATCCTTCTAAAAACTTGTCTAGCTCCTTGTTTGAGGAATAAGTAAAATGCCAGTAAAGAAGAAGATTCTCTGGAATAGGAGGTGGGGAAAAATTAGAATAGGAATTATGATAAGAAGGGACAATAACAGGAAGAAATAATAGCACATAGAGAGAAAAAGAGACAATCGTCAGAAGACAGTTATGAAATAGAAGTCACAGAAAAGAGACAAAGACTGATACATTGCACAGTTGTGAAATCTTGGATATTTACTTTCTAGCAGCTATGTATCTGGCCCCTCTCACACACATTCTCCATATTAATTCCCACTTTTCTAAGAGGTAGGGGTGAGAGTGAGAAATGTTGTTGTAAGGATAAAGGGCTTTTAATAGCACACTATTATATATTTTTTAAATTCTCCTCATTTTTAGAGAAATAAATGTTTGCAATGAGGGTTTTTTTAAAAAAAATTATTATTATTTTCATCTTTTGGCCATGCCACGTGGCACATGGAATCTTAGTTCCCTGACCAGGGATCAAACTTGTGCCCCCAGCATTGGCAGATGAGAGTCTTATTCACTGGACCGCCAGGAAAGTCCTTGAGGGGATTTTTATTATCAGAGAAAGAAAAATATGAGGGAGAGATTATTTAGGGAATACATTTTCCTTAATTTATTTTATGAAATATATCAGTGGTAAATGCAATCTGAGAGCTTGTTTGCATAATCAATTTGTATATACTGTATGTTAACATAAATATAAAATGTTTACTCAGTCTGTGTTTAACATATGAGAAAAATGCTGTGCTGCCTTCCTCTCTTGCTGTTCAGCCTCTTGCTTCTTCCTGCCTTCTGTGTGCATCAAGACATCCATTTAGTCAGTAAACCCCTTGAGAGGAGAAAACATGCCCTCCTTTGACGGGCATCTATTACCAGCTATTGTGTATATCATCATGCATACAGAGAGCATTTGGTTTAGGCCAGACTTTAGAAGCCCAAAGGAACAGTATCCCATTGGGATAATTTTGTTCATCTTGAGCGGGAGCACTAAAACCTGCTTCTCAATATGCATACACTCCTAGTAGCTAGAACTTCAGAGAACTTTGATGATGAAATACCAATTTTTTGCTAAGAGGACTAAAATACTATTGAACACTTCAAGACTAAGTCAAACTCATAAACAAACTTGCTTTTCATAGACAAAACTGATTTTTATTTGTATTTTGAACTCTAACATAATTCCTTTAGGGAAAAATCATTGTTTTTACTTTCTTTTCTTTGTTCTTTTAATAGATTAGTCATTATTTACTATGTTGTTTTATCTATTTCACACCCATCTTCTTCAGTAAACCATAAGCTCTATGCAGGAAATGTCCATTTAATGAATCTGTAAAACTTCAGCTTAATAGATTGAATGGCATATTCATTATTTAATTACAGTTTTTCACAGGAAAAGATTTACAGCAGCTTACAAGGAAGACATAACTAAAAGATAATATAAATTTAAAAAGTAAAAAAAAAAAGAAATGTAGGTAAGAAAAATAAACAAGCAAGTAACTTTTTATTGGCAAAAAGTAGGACTATCAATATTAGTAATCTAAAAATTCATACTAGAGACCTAGTTTAAAGACTATGCTTTTCCTAAATGTAGATTACGATCCATGGATGGTTTATGAAGTCAGTGTAATAGGTCTTGTCTAGTTAGAACTGGACATGGAACAACAGACTGGTTCCAAATTGGGAAAGGAGTATGTCAAGGCTGTATACTGTCACCCTGATTGTTTAGCTTATATGCAGAGTATATCATGCGAAATACCAGGCTGGATGAAGCATAAGCTGAAATCAAGGTTGCTGGGAGATATATCAATAACCTCAGATATGCAGATGACACCACCTTATGGCAGAAAGTGAAGAACTAAAGAGCGTCTTGATGAAGGTGAAAGAGGAAAGTGAAAAAGTTGGCTTAAAACTCAACATTCGGAAAACAAAGATCATGGCATTCAGTCCCATCAGTTCATGGCAAATAGATGGGGAAACAATGGAAGCAGTGGGAGACTTTATTTTTGGGGGTTCCAAAATTACTGTAGATGGTGACTGCAGCCATGAAATTAAAAACACTGGCTCCTTGGAAGAAAAGCTATGACCAATCTAGACAGCATATTAAAAAGCAGAGACCTTACTTTGCCAACAAAGGTCCATCTAGTCAAAGCTCTGGTGTTTCCAGTAGTCATGTAAGAATGTGAAAGTTGAACTAGAAAGAAAGCTGAGAGCCGAAGAATTGATGCTTTGGAACTGTGGTGTTGGAGAAGACTCTTGGGAGTCCCTTGGACTGCCAGGAGATCCAACCAGTCCATTCTAAAGGAAATCAGTCCTGAATATTCATTGGAAGGATTGATGCTGAAGCTGAAACTCCAATACTTTGGCCACCTGTTGCGAAGAACTAACTTATTGGAAAAGACCCTGATGCTGGGAAAGATTGAAGGCAGTAGGTGAATGGGATAACAGAGGATGAGATGTCAGTATCACTAACTCAATGGACATGAGTTTGAGTAAGCTCTGGGAGTTGGTGATGGACAGGGAAGCCTGGCATGCTGCAGTCCATGGGGTGGCAAAGAGTCAGACATGACTGAGTGACTGAACTAAGCAAGATGATATCATAAATCTTCTAAAAAAAATAAGAATTACCATGAAAAAATTTTCTGAATAAATTATAGTTTTCATCTAGAGAATCAAAAATTTTTGGTCTAAATCTTGGTAATTTGAAATAAAAAAATTCAAAATCAAACCTCACATGCATGTACTTGATTTAAATGGAATAAACTAAGGCTTGTTTAGCATTTGCTATGGAGTAGGAGTAGAATGGAGAAAGCAATGGCAACCCACTCCAGGATTCTTGCCTGGCAAATCCCATGGACAGAGCAGCCTGGTAGACTGCAGTCCATAGGGTCGCTAGGAGTCGGACACAACTGAGCGACTTCATTTTCACTTTCCACTTTCATGCATTGGAGAAGGAAATGGCAACCCACTCCAGTGTTCTTGCCTGGAGTATCCCGGGGACGGGGGAGCCTGGTGGACTGCCCTCTACGGGGTCGCACAGAGTCGGACAAGACTGAAGCGACTTAGCAGTAGCAGCAGCAGAAGTAGAGTACCCGAGTAGGTAGCCATTTCCTTCTCTAGAGGATCTTCCCAACTGAGGGACTGAACCCACATCTCCTGCATTGCCAAGCAGATTCTTTACCATGTGAGCCACCAGGAAAGTCCCTTCACTTCACTTTTATTTCATGGAGTAGGAACCTCATCATGGATCTTTTTACAACATTTTATAGAAATTACAATAGCATAAAGCATAATCAGTGTGGATGATGTCTTTCCTTTTAGTGGTTCCTTTTCCAACTTTGAAGAAGAATTTTAATTTGTTGATGCCTATAGACTTGGATATGTTATTTTATTGTAAGAATAGATTTTAATTCCAAATAAATAAACTCACAATCAGCATTTGTAGAGCATTTCTATCAGCAAAGTATAAAAGTGTTTTAAAATCTTTTGTTACTACTAAGAGGCTTTGAGCTTTTATGTGAGAGTTTAGTGTTTGTTGTTGTTCCTGACCAGATGAAATTAACCAAGTCACCACTAAAGTGTCACTCCCACAAGGACACAAGCTTGAAGTCATCATTCTGTTTTCATCTTCCTCACTACCCATATTCAGTCTTAGGAATAAATCCTACTAAAGCGTCTGCCTGCAATGCTGGAGACCTAGGTTCGATCCCTGGGTCGGGAAGATCCCCTGGAGAAGGAAATGGCAACCCACTCCAGTATTGTTGTCTGGGAAATCCCATGGACGCAGGAGCCTGGTGGCCTACAGTCCACGGAGTCACAAAGAGTCGGACAGGACTGAGTGACTTCACTTTCACTTTCACTTTCATCCTGGGCCACTGACTTCCTACTGCCTTATATTGGTTCACTCTTTTATCATGACATTGATCACTGAAATTTTATGCTCAACAAGTCTCTCTCCTCTTTGTTATATATATTATACACTAATGACAACTTTTCCCCTAAAACTTTATTAAATTGTTTTACTGCAAAACACTTTATTGTAGTTTTCATAATCCACTTACTTGAAAAACTCCAGATCTTCAGATTATTTCGGTTTGGCATTTTAGAGCTTCAGTAATCATATGACATATATTTTTGCATTAGATTATGAAAGTATGTAGCTGCATCCTAGAAATAATTCATCACGGTTCAGTCCTTGTCTAAGATGCCCACTTTGGTAAGACCAGATGTTCCCTAAACACCTTATTCCTTTCCTGATATCATTCTCTTGATCTTACATAGTTTTGTAATCTTCTATACTCTGTGAAGTCAAATTCAAGGACCACTTCCTGCCTGACACTCTACTGATTTCTCTTCCCCTGCCCTTGAATAATTAATATGTGTTGTTTGTATATCATTAGGCATTTAATCACTGGCTGATTTATAGTTTTATTTAGTTTTAAGTCTCTTAAAGGTGTATATTCTGTGCAGCTTAATTGTACACTAGGAAGTATGTAGAAATCGCCAAATAAACAGTTCTTGATGTTAAATGAATAAATATTAGATCTTTTAAAAATCATTTTTACTATGTTCTTTCAGATGTAACCAGATAATCAGTTTATATCCTGTTAAATTATATCTCTATCTCCTGGTCATATTATGTACCTCATAAATATATTAATTTCAACTGTCCAAAGAACTGGGATAACATTGTTTGCTTGAGTCCTAAAAATAACTTAAAACAACTTAAATGCTGTACTCATGATTCAGGTTTCACAGATGCATTACCATTGATCTAAAAAAAAAATGAATCCATATTACAAAATAAAATTCACTTTAGAATCTAAAGTTCTGGGTAAATAGATTGCATTGCACTGAAAATTTTGAAGGCTCTACCTATGCTCAAAGTGGCTTTCAGTTGGCTTAGTGATAAAGAATCCACCTGCCAATGCAGGAGTCACTGAAATGTGGGTTTGATCCCTGCATCTGGAAGATACTGTGGAGGAGAAAATGGCAACACATTCCAGTATTCTTGCTGGGATAATATCATGTACAGAGGAGCTCAGTGGACTACAGTTCACAGGGTCACAAAGAGTCAGACACAACTGAGCCATGCATATAAACATCTATGCTCAAATTGAAGCACTTCTGTCTTATTCAACTATTTTTCCCACTAGTGCTACCACCACTAACTGATAAGGATATCTTAAAATGTTTTATATTTTTATGAATATCAAATATTATTTTTCTTTTTAAAAAATCTTTATCAGATATCCATACCACCATAATCATTGTCCTATGACATTTGTATGATCTCAGATTAAATATAATGTTAATCAATCTGCCAAAGATTATATTGTTATTTTCTTAGTATTATTTATGTTGTACACACTTAACTCCAATATCAGGATGTATGATAAATTTAAATAGGGAGATATGGAATGATTATATTGACCATACTGTGCTGTGAATGGAACCAAATTAATTCAAGGAACTTACAGTCTTAATGAAAGAGATAACCAAACATATTCCAATGCAATTTCTAAAATATAAATCATAACAAAGAGAACAAAGGGTGAAGAGATTTCACTAATATATGAAATGGAGGCAAACCGTCCAAAGATGACCTTATGGAGATTTAATGTTTAAACTTGATCTCTATAGATGAGTAGGATTTTTTTTCAAATAGAGATAGGAAAAATGGGGTTTCTTGGAAGAAGAAAAGTATATTCTCAGCAAAGTGTAAAAATTGTATTAGTATGATAAACAAGAAGTTCAATGCATTAAATAGGGAAGAATTAGAATGTAGGCTTTCAGGAAAATAAAATAGATGATAGTGACAGCGATCAAATTTTGAACAAACCTCTTGGTCATAATGAGGGGTTTGGTTTCCAAAAACAGTGTGGGACCATGAGATATGTATAAGCAGAAAAATGGCACTCTGTATTCCCTGGTGGCTCAGACAGTAAAGAACCTGCTTTCAATGCAGGAAGTCCGGGTTCAATCCTTGGGTTGGGAAGATCCCCTGAAGAAGGGAATGGGTACCCACTTCAGTATTCTTGGCTGGAGAATTCCATGGACAAAGGAGCCTGTAGGCTCTTGCCTAGAGTATTCCATGCATAGAGGAGCCTGGTGGGTTATGTATGGTACATGGGGTGGCAAAGAGTCGAACATGACTAAGCAACTGACATTAACCTATAATTCTAGAATCAGTGGGCAAAGCCAACTAAAGAGACTAAAAATGGAGTCAGGAGGTAGGTTAAGACACTATTAAGCAAGGTGAGAAAGGAAAGAGTCTGAACAAAGGTGATGGTAGTGGAAACGAAGAAAGGGGGACAAATTAAAAAAATATTTTGGAGGTGGAGCTGAGAGTTTAGGCAACTTTCAGCCTTTTAGATTGGTGAAATAAAATGGAGAATGAGAAGAAACCACTAAAAATGATAGCTTGGCTATTGTTGGTAACTTCACAGATAAGAATGAAGGTAAACTTATGGAAAAAAATAAAGGCTGTATTTAATGCTTTCTGGGAGATTGATACATATCCCAAGAAAATAAAAATCCAATATTTACGAATTTGCCAATGACTAAAGCAATCTAGATAACAAATAAAGTGGATACATGCCTTTCATATTTATGTTTTTTTTAAAAAATAAACATTAATAAAATTCAAATACTCAGAATCAGACAAATTATGATATATTTTCTCAGGTATTTCAAGAGGCAAGATAGCTCCTTTCACCTCCTGACAGCAGTGGTAAAATAAATATTTTCATCATCTAAGCACTTCTGTTTCTGCACTCATGAGAGCATGCAATTAGTACAGACCAGGCATTGACTGATTTGATTGACATATGTTTATTTTCTCTTCCACACACTGTGGGATCACAGCATGAGAGTAATCAAAGAAGTGCTGTAATTTGCAACTATGGATTGCATGGCTATTTTATAATCATACTTACAACTGGACCTGGTGGGCCCTGGGGACCTTCTCCTCCTTTCAATCCAGGGGCACCCTGGGAAAAGTGAAAAGCAAAGAAAATGAATTGATATGAATTGAATATAAATAAGAGGTGATGTATGACTGAAATAATGAGAATGTCAGGAAGTGATTCCAGACACAAATACATTAATCTATTGCTCTATGTTTTACCACAACCAGTGCATATGTTCACGTATTTCCCTTTAATTACTCATGAATCTTTATTTAGTTGAGACCAAAAGAATGCTTCTAAAAAGCAATCTTATTTACATGTTTCATTAATATGTTAATTATACCTGAGCTCCAGGAAGCCCTCTTTCACCTGGGAAACCACGTAGTCCTGCTGGTCCATCTTTCCCTGAGACACCTTGAGGACCTGGGTCACCCTAAGGAATATAACATACATCCATCATAGGAAGTAAACTTACATGCTCCCAAAAACAAAACTGTAATTACCTCTAACCTAGTGTGAGTAAAGTTTGAATACCATTTAATGATGAGAGTAGTGTGTGGAATGTCACATACATTAAAACGAACTAACCACTATCTACAGCTGAGTGTGCATGAATGGGTGGTTTTATGGTCAATGAAGCTAAATGTTCTCATATTTTTGTTCGGTCATGACTTGAAGTACAATAAACTGAATATTTTACTAAGATATCTTTCTGACATTCATTTAAATACTATACCAATATTTAGAGAATCTATAGACAAGTAATGAGAAGCTATAGTAAAAAGTAAATGGGTGATTTCAGCCAAGAAAATTCCAACTGCATGGTGTATGTACCTTTGCACCTTCTTTTCCTGCAGCACCAGGAAGACCTTGCTCCCCAGGAGGGCCAGGAGGGCCAGGATGTCCACGTTCACCTATTGGACCAGTCTCACCAGTTGGTCCCTAAAGCAGATAAACGAACTTCATCAGATTGGTTTTTTTTTTTTTTTTTTTTGGCAAAGATAACAAATATTACTCCCTTTCACAAAGGTATATCATTTTCAATTATTTTCATGGTGTCCTACAAAATTGCATATAAAGCATTGAAAGTAAAACAGAAGTCTGAAAGATTATGTATAATCTTGATTAAAATCTGAGTGTGTAAAGGGAATATATAGATAAATTTAAAGAGCTGTTTTCTTTGTTTAATACCAGATTTTTTCAGAGTGAAGCCAGTCTAAATATTGTTAAAAACCATTTTATCATTATAATTTCATCTCCTTCCCTCTTTTTATATAAGATGTCAAATAAATTTAAAAGTAAAAGAGGCATTATTAATACCACACTGGTAGCTAGTCAGTGAATCACTGCTTGATAATAAGCTCAAGTTCCCTGGAACCGAAACAACCAAAGTGGTTCTCCTTAGAATTTCCATGATTGGAGACCTTCCAATTGTAAATCTACATTGATTTGATAGTCTAGAGAATGTGTCAGGGAGACCCTGAAAACCATGGATTTCAGTTGGCAATTCCTTCAGGCCAAAGACTATAACAAATAGCCCACTGCCTTAAACTGCTGCAAATGCCAAAGTGAAAAATGTCAGGTCATTTATGTGTCCCCTGAGTCGTGTCATTCTGTGGTGCTAGACTTTAATGACCTTGCAAGTGTAAACAGAGAATGGTCACCAGTCACTCTCTATCTCTGCTTAGAATAAAGTTAAGGATATATAAAGGGAAATTTTCCAGATGCTAATGTTGTTAAACAGTCCAGTGTGTTATTTAAATTGCTTATAGGCTATCATTCTCTCTTATTTTTCTAAAACTGCAACAGATTCTTACCTTTTGGTCTTGGATTAGGAAAAAAAAACAACACATCTACCCCAAATTTGGGTATACCTATCTAGATTTAAATTCTTTTAATTATGTATTGCTGAAAGCCCCCAATTTATCATTATTGTGCAAGCATTTCTCCGCAAAGGAAGTTTTCCTTAAACATCAATCAGAATTTCAATGTAATGGCTATCACCAAGACGAAAATGAGGAGTGATTTACATGAATGTACAAAAAAAAGGAGTGGATATCAAGTATTGCAATCAATATTGCTCCTATTAAATCACTTCCTATGTCCTAACATGAAAATATGATTAAATCTGAAATAGGCTATTGAATTTTCTTATTTAAAGGACCAATGAAGAAAAATAATCCAATGAAGATGCATGATCATACACATCTGCTATTTTTATGCCTTACAGTAAGAGGACAAGAAAGGACACGGTTTTCAGAAACCAGATGTTTGCATTAGGCAGAGATAAACTTTCAAAAATGCGAGGATCTGAAAATTTCAGTTAAACCCCAAGTTGTTTACATTCTAGCTGGGGCCCTAATTCTACTTCTGTTCATAAGTGACATAATAGGAATCATTCTTTTAGTTAAATTATCACAGAAAATCGTTTTGAAGTTGTTTGGAATAAAGAAAAACAAAAGTATTTTAGAGGTTTTTTTTTAAATTGTTAGGCAATTAATTAAAAGAAAGGCTCAACATATACACACATAGAAGTATGCAAAAAGAGTATCATGCACACTGTTTTTTCCTTGATAAAGTAGCAAAAAGAAATTTCTTTGGTTCAAGATTGACCTCTGAAATTAAAAGGATAAGCCAATCCAAGAATTCTTCATTTTTGCTTCTCTCACACATATTCCTAGAAAGAAGATACATATTTTGTTTCTGTGTTGTGTGTGTGTGTGTGTATGTGTTTGAGTTATCAAAGTATTAAGAACTAATTGTAGGCTGAGAAAAGACTCTTTAAAGCAATTAAGTAATTAAGACACTTTACTGCTCTGGCTCTTTTGCTATAATTTGTTAGTAGCAGGGGTAAAATTCCAGCTGAGTACACTAACTGTGTCTTGTCCATTCAATATGTTATGCCAGAATAAAAACATTGTTTTCTATCATCACAAATTATTGTCTACAAGTATTTAATACTATAACTCAGGGTACTACCTTAAATTTTGATATTCTCTCTGCCTCCTCTCTTGAAAGAGCTACTTGTCTTTGCCATTACTTCTATCAGTATACAGTCAAAGATTACACACTTATATTTTACCACTGATGGAAATCATTGTTAAGAAAACAGAAATTTTAAGAAAGATGTAATATAATACAAATTTTAACATTTTAGAAGAATTATGTTAGATTTATATTTCCAATATATTATACACATACATTTAATTTATACTCAGAAAACTGAAGTCATTTCAGAATCTGATATCTCTGAAAAAAGACAATGGTCAATCTATTTTAAAAGGATCTTTATGTTTTTAGCAAATGATGTCATGATTAGGCTTTTGTGCCACCTTCATTGTGAACTTTCTGACTTATTTTCATTATTTATTTTATTTTTCTCTTTTATTCATTCAGGCAACTGAAAACTTGCTTTAGCTAACTAATGGTTTTCTGAAGTTCATTTGATGTAGGCAAATTGCATAGATTTAAATACCATTTAAAATATAAAAATATATTAATACTAAAATTCTCAAAATAAAATAAATTTCATACAACTTAGCAAAAGTTAAAATATAAACAGAGAAATAAATCTTGTTAGGAAAGAAGTAGTGGAACGTACCTGTGGTCCAACAACACCCCCTGGCCCAGGAGGGCCGGTCTTGCCTTGAAATCCCTAAGGAGAAAAAACAACAAAACTATAAAAGCCATCCAGGGCACAAAACATACATTATAATTCTCTGAGATAGTCGACTAATTCACTCTAAAAGGAAGCCATCTTTTGGCTAAAAATGTCTTGCCTCATAAATCCCATGGACAGAGGAGCCTGTTGCAAATATCCTACAGTTGATAGGGTTGCAAAAAGTTGGACACAACTGAGTGACTAAGCGTGCACACAAGCACTTGTTTCTAAATGCCTATAAATTATTACATTACAGTTCTCTTTACATTTAAAAGTTATTGTCTTCACTATTTTACACTGTAGTTCTATGATTATCTTCAATAAGCTTAAAAAAGAAAATTAAAAAATGTGATGAAGCTGGAGCAAAACTGTGCTCTTAGCCCTCTTTCCCTGTGTCAGACAACACAGAAATTTTAATCTAGAAACATTTATGGATGAAATAAGTGATGACTTAGACACTATTTGTAACAGTCCACTGGTTCTTCATGCAGAGATAAATCTACAGTCTGTGATATCAATGCATTTCTCTTTCCTCCATTCCAACAATCTCGTAAAATAAGATATAAAAATAAATTTATAAAAAGATTATAATAGCCAGGACATGGAAGCAACCTAGATGTCCATCAGCAGAGGAATGGATAAAAAAGCTGTGGTACATATATACAATGGAGTATTACTCAGCCATTAAAAAGAATACATTTGAATCAGTTCTAATGAGGTGGATGAAACTGGAGCCTATTATACAGAGTGAAGTAAGCCAGAAAGAAAAACACCAATACAGTATACTAACGCATATATATGGAATTTAGAAAGATGGTAACAATAACCCTGTATACGAGACAGCAAAAGAGACACAGATGTATAGAACAATCTTTTGGACTCTGTGGGAGAGGGCGAGGGTGGGATGATTTGGGAGAATGGCATTGAAATATGTATAATATCATATATGAAACGAGTCGCCAGTCCAGGTTCGATGCATGATACTGGATGCTTGGGGCTGGTGCACTGGGATGACCCAGAGGGATGGTACGGGGAGGGAGGAGGGAGGAGGGTTCAGGATGGAGAACACATGTATACCTGTGGCGGATTCATTTCGATGTATGGCAGAACCAATACAATATTGTAAAGTTTAAAAGATTAAATTAAATTAAAAAAAAAGAATATTTTACATGATTTGTCACCATTTCAATATTTTATCAGTTTTCTTTCTTAAAACCCAAAAGAATATACTTACAAATGTATCTTACATATATTGTAGTCATTAGAATAAAATCCAGTACATGTGAGCTCATGTACTCACTAAATAAGGCCTTTGGCATATATTCTGGTACCTCTATTTCTCTAGACTCCTGGGTTATTTTCTGCATGACTGTATTATGAATAGCAAATTTCCTTCTCATGTGAGTTAATTTACACTTAACAGCTGGAGAAAGATTCAAAATGCTGAGAGAAAAATGTGCCAAAGAACTGAATTAAAGCAAATAATATTTGCAAAAGTTTTATTCACTTTTATAACATGAGATTGGAAATAAGAAAGTTAGAAAGCAAGGGACAGAAACTGGCTCCACACTTGTATCATGACCTTCCTGATGATTATTATTACATTATTTATAAAAATGAAACTTAAAAGCAGTAAAAGAAAAAAATTTCTATTTGTAATTATTTAATTGATGTTCCAGGGAAAGAAAAAAAACAAATTTATCCTAGTTTTAAAACACATTAATTCTTAAAACCCTCAGGTTTCCACTTTACTTATCAATCACAATAGCAAAATTAATAAATTCAAGGGAAATGCATTATATAATTTATTTAGCATTTTATAAACAAAATAATAGCTTTATTGCTTAATT
Organism: Bos indicus; assembly: GCF_029378745.1. NCBI lineage: Eukaryota > Metazoa > Chordata > Mammalia > Artiodactyla > Bovidae > Bos > Bos indicus. The sequence goes on along the minus strand of NC_091762.1, from coordinate 40,841,334 downwards.
TTAACTTCTCGGGAACTTAATGGTTTGGAAATTAGTACCCACATAGGTAAGCACATATATATAGTTATATTATATACATATTACTTTATGTTTTACTTTTCCACTGAGAGCTAACAGCTCTTAGCAGTTATTTTTACCATTTGTTTACATCATTTAATCCCACATCCTATCTACTCCTTAGATATCTGGTCTCAATAATTTCCATGAAAACAAATCCTATTAATATCTGTGATTCTGATCAACTCCTCTGCAACAAACTATTTCTCACCCTCTAGTCTCTGCTGAGTCTTAAAACCCTCTCAGTAAGTGCCTACTTGACATTTTCAATGCCCTCTCATGCTTTCACTGAGGAAATTCTGTGAAAAAATGTGTTACCCAGACTTGTACTCATACACCCTAAGAGTGTGCTAGCTCATCTGAGTGACAGACAGATTTGTAAGGAGCTGGAAAACAGCTCTGACCATATGCCAGCTCATTCAAAATATTCAGAATTTTGCAAGTATCTAGTAAATTTGACAGTAAAGATCTTACATATAAAATACATACAAAAAAAGCTTTTATAGATCAAAATGAAGTGTGATTATTTAATATTGCCATGTACTAAGACTAGCCATTTATTTTAGTATGTTAAATTATGTTTTTCAAAATTCTTAAGAACAGAAATGAATTTGATAAATGGCTATTAAAAACATAACTTCTATTCTGATCACCTGTATGATTAACACACAATTTGGCACTGCATTTCTAAGAAAAATGTGGGTTGTTTCAGTATAATAAAACGGTCTCTCAGTTCAGTCTCTCAATCATGTCTGACTCTTTGTGACCCCATGGACTACAGCACACCAGGCCTCCCTGTCCATCACCAACTCCTGGAGTTTACCCAAACTCATGTCCATTGAGTCGGTGATGCCATCCAACCATCTCATCCTCTGTCGTCCCCTTCTCCTCCTGCCTTCAATCTTTCCCAACATCAGGGTCTTTTCAAATGAGTCAGCTCTTCACATCAGGTGGCCAAAATACTGGAGTTTCCGTTTCAACATCAGTCCTTCCAATGAACACTCAGGACTGATGTCCCTTAGGATGGACTGGTTGGATCTCCTTGCAGTCCAAGAGATTGTCAAGAGTCATCTCCAACACCACAGTTCCAAAGCATCAATTCTTCGGCTCTCAGCTTTTTTTATAGTCCAACTCTCTCATCCATACACGACTACTGAAAAAAACATAGCCTTGACTAGACGGACCTTTGTTGGCAAAGTAATATCTCTGCTTTCTAATATGCTGTCTAGGTTGGTCACAACTTTCCTTCCAAAAAGTAAGCATCTTTTAATTTCATGGCTGCAGTCACCATCTTCAGTGATTTTGGACTCTAATTACTCCTAAAAAGCTTTAAATTGTAAGATATCAGAATGAACTTTCAGTTTAAGGATTTCTGAATGAGGACAAGTCTCAAATATAACAAAATAACTTCTTTAAAATAAGGAAACACATATATATCAAAATATAGCTGCCCTAGATTCTGACCCTTGTACAAGACAATCTTATGAATCAAAATCAATACAGAACAAGGTGAGCAAGAAAGGTTCCTGAGTATAAACATGACTCATTGTTGTTCTTTAAGTGAATTTGAAAACAGAAATATAATTTTCCAGAAATAATGCTAGCCTTTATTTATAAGAAACTACGAGGTGAGAATACCTATCTTAGAATCATTAGTTAACATGTTAGTTTTCCACTTTGTTTAACTTTAGACATTAACATCACCAACTCAGTGGAGATGAGTGAGCAAGCTCTGGGAGATGGTGAAGGGCAGGGAAGCCTGGTGTGCTGCAGTCCATGGGGTCACAAAGAGTCAGACATGACTGAGCGACTGAACAACAATAATATTGTTGCTCTCTATAGAAGCAGAAGCTCTTGATTAAACTGAAGACAAAAGGATTTTATAATAATAATTCTCTAGGTACCCCTTCCTCAAAATACATTTTTGAAATATTCTAAAGTTATTCCCAAGAAGCTACACCATGACTTAGAAATGACTGCAATATTTGAATGAGAATGCATTTGCAAATTTGAGTGTGTATTATCCTTTAGAGAGCTTATTTCTTGTTCACCATGCAAATGTCATTCCCAAGAGGACCCCCAAACAATTATACTCTTTGGCCTCACTAAATCATTCTTGATTTTGCTGTGTAATCCAAAACTTTGAGGTTTACTAAATCTAACTAAAACCAAGAAGTCGTTACAGGAAGAATTGTCATTTGGTGAGCAAAACAAGAATTGGCTGCTGCTTCCAGATTGTTTTTCCTATGCAGAAAAGCATTGTGTTTTCAGATCTGTTATTCTGTACTTCAATTGAACTCCTAATATGTACTGATGCTGACAGAATACCCTAGGATAATTTTGAGACACATAGTCAAAGGCAGTCTGTCTTGTGGTTTAATAAATCTGGATAAAATTAATCAATGTTAAGAGCCAAGAATTGAAATCAAGGAAAGATACTAATCCTCCGTGATGATTTCTGATTAGATTATCATCCCACTTAAAGAGCCAGATTGGAGAAGGAAATGGCAACCCACTCCAGTATTCTTGTCTGGAGAATCCCATGGACAGGGGAGCCTGGGGGGCTACAGTCCATGGGGTCGCAAAGAGTCGGACACGACTGAGCGACTTCACTCACTCAAAAGAGCCAGATACAAGGTTTTGTAACGGTGGCAGAATAAATAAACAAAACCATCAGGATTCTTAAGCCATAGTTGAGATGCCAGTTTTTCCTCTGCCCCAATCACTCTTACATAAGTTGTTCAGACAATCTGTTTAATGTTATATTCCTCATAATTTAAGCTACATTTTTTTCCATTTTCTTACCTGATAGGAAAGGGTTTATTTGACACAGTTCTAGGCAAATTACAGATTTATGGTTCCAACTTCAGTAAATATTTCATCCCTTAATTTTGGACACAAGAACCTATTATCTGAATGGTTTATTGTAATGTGTCTCCTTCAGAGACTAGAAGGGTGAAAGACTTGTAAATGTATCTGTAAGCAAAGACTTCAGTGAAAGGATCAAGGATGACAACCTTATGGAGGGATCCAAATGATAATGACATCTTTTCCATCAGCAAATACCCAAAATGCTCTTATTGAAAATAAGGAAAATCAAGTAATATGCATGTCCCCAAATAATCATATTCATTTAGGTATTTAGCCACAAAATGGGTCTCTGTATGGATTTTAGGAGAAGGCAATGAAACCCCACTCCAGGACTCTTGCCTGGAGAATCCCACGGATGGAGGAGCCTGGTGGGCTGCCATCCATGGGGTCGCACAGAGTCAGACACGACTGAAACGACTTAGCAGCAGCAGCAGCAGTATGTATTTTATATATATTTTAAAAAGATTAAATGGATTTAATTTTGGTATTGTCCTTAACCTGATATTTGACTTGTTAATAATAAAGTATCTTTCTGTGAAATGATGAGATGCTAGAGATAGAAAATGTTAATCAGAAGAGTGGGATCACTTACAGTCTCTCCACGTTGCCCAGGATGTCCTGGCAGGCCATCTTTTCCAGGTGGTCCCTGAAATCACAAATATTCAACATCAAATGTCACAAGTATTTCTTGAATCATTTTAGAATCTAAATATAATGTTAGACAATTTTCTTATATCTTCATTAGATATGCTATTTTGATGTTCTATTGATTTTATATATGGTAGTACATGTAAAGGGGCTTCCCCAGAGTCTCAGTGGTAAGGAATACACCTGTGATGCAGAAGATGCAGGATAAGTGGGTTCAGTTCCTAAACTGAGAAGATACCATGGAGGAGGGCATGGCAACCCACTCCAATATTCTCGCCTAGAGAATCCCATGGACAGAGCAACCTGGCAGGCTAGAGTCCACAGGGTCACAAATGTCAGACACGATTGAAGGACTGAGCACGAGCAGGTAGTATGCGTATATATCTCTTTAGTATAATTCTATGAGCTTCTCTAGTGGTTCAGACAGTAAAGTCTGCCTGCAGTGCAGGAGACTAAGTTTGATCCCTGGGTCAGGAAGATCCACTAGAGAAAGAAATTATTACCCTTTCCAGTATTCTTGCTGAGAAATCCTATGGAGAGAGGAGCCTGGTAGGCTAGAGTCCATGGGGTTTCAAAAAGTTGGATATGACTGAGTGAATAAACCACCAGATAGCTATAACTCAGACCAACACAATATTATAAAACTGTAATCTGAGTATTTTACATTTAAATTATTTCATTAGCAACTATATTTTTAAAGAGCATATCCACATATTTGTATTTTATTTTTGCAAAAATAATAGTCCTTCAGTACTTGACAAATGAATATTTTCCCTTATTTTTGTTGTTATTTGGTGAATACTTTTAATTCAATTTCCTGTGCATCAAGACTTGAATAATAGAGACAGATGGTGTCCTCTAGTGGTGGTCTGAGCTTCTAACTGACCAGAATATGAAAGAAAGAAAAACTCTTACAAACAACAGCATTTTACTTCTCAGTTGCTTCAGGTAAAGAAAACAAGGGGCACCACTCAATTTTAGCAGTTACCAGGCCCAGTTTTTCCCTGTAGCTTTTCTTAAATACCCTCTTGGAAGCATAATGTCTCTTAAACACTGGAGAGCACGTCCACTGTGCTATCACTTTAGGTAAATGATGCTGTCTTTGTCATGACTGAAAAAATAAATGAGGCTCATCAACTAAGAATTTAAGGTAAAAACCCTGAGAGGGTTGTTTAGATACTTAGTAGATATAGATGGCTTCTTTAGAATGCATTGTGGATGACTCATCCTACACAGAGACCATTAAGCATCAAGTTCAAATTTCAAAATATGTATAATAGGCACAGGCAGAGATATTCTTAGGTGAGAAGGTCTGGGTAAATGAAGGAAATGATCACTTCAATGACAACATGTTTAACGATAACAAGCATACCTCTCACAGTTTAATTATTTGAATAATCCTACTCAGGTATTAAAAATACACTATTTACATAAACTTATTTTCAAGTATCAATTCTTTGTATATCAAGTTTGAAAAAAAGTATTTCCAAATAATATCATTTTCACAGACAGCTTTCTTCCACTGGAATAAGACTTTTTCTAAGTTGGTTGTAACATCTTGGGGAAAGGCTTCCTGATGGTGACTAATACCAGCTCTCTCCCTGATCTCCTCTTTATTGACACACTATTTAAATTACCAGCTCTAATTAAAGCCTCTCTGATATTTCGCAAGACCATTGCTTGCTCAGTGATTTGTTCGTATTTTCCAGGACCATCTCAGTGATTCTATTGCCATCTTCCCCAAAGACCAAAACTGGAATGTTTTTAACCAAGTCCCCCAGATATTCTTGGGCATCACAGACCCATTCTTTCTTTCAAAAACATATATTACATACTTATGTGTTGGGCACTAGGTAATCATAATATGAGATACAGTTCTCAGTTTGGAGGTGAAACATAAGTAATTGTTACTGGATCTTGTTTAGGTTCAGTATTTCAAAATAGTAAATAAAAACAAATCCTACTATTTTGATACATATGGGAATAGATGTGCCATCAATTGGGGTTAGTAGTAAAACTTTTAAATAAAATTACAGGGTGACTGCTAAAGGATAATAAACATGAATCAGACACTTTGTTCCACCGTGCTAAACTGCATCTCAAATGATGAGTTTTGCAATCAGTATAAGCTATTTATAGGGCTTCCCGGGTGACTCAGCAGTAAAGAATCCACATGCAAGGCAGGAGACACAGGGGACAGGAGTTCAATCCCTAGATCCAGAAGAGCCACTCCAGTATTCTCTCCTGGAGAATCCCATGGACACAGGAGCCTCGCAGGCTACAGTCCATAGGGTCACAAAGAGTTGGACATGACTGAGGATGCAAACACACATAAGCTATTTACATTTGTTTAACATTTGTAAATATAAAAGTTAAATATCTCATTATATTTGCTGGTGTGAAAAGTATAGATAATACTTTTATTGCAAAATATTACAATGCTTTAAAATAAACTTAGATCTAAATAACATAATCTGAGATGAATGTAACATGATTTTTAATGGCTTTCCTAGATATTCTATGGGAGCAGTGTTTAATAGACTATATAAAAAATTCATATCATCATTTTTCTTAAGTATGCATTCCTAATATTAAGTGATAAATCCTAAATAGTTTTATTGACTCCAAACTACTACCCAATAAAATAAATATAGTGGCCAAATAATTTCATGGCGTTAATTTAAAAATAATAATATTATTGATCAAAATAGATGGACATTTGATGTCATTGGAGAATGTCAGTGACAACAAATTTATCTAAGTGGGGGTTGTATGTATATAGCAAAGTAATCTGTGTAAAGATACTTAGAAATAAATGTTAAGAATTTTTTCACTTCTCATTAGCACTGTCTTGATTTCTCTATAAATAGAAGGTATCTTATAGTAATCATGTTATAAATCTTATTAATCACCAGAGTTAACTTTTTCTTAAATGGGGTAACTATATGCTGACATTGGCTTGAGATAAATAGACTCTAAACATGAATATTCCAAGTATCCCATATATACATATTGTGTGAGTATATATATATATAATATATATATTTCATTTATTTATACATACACATATAATATATATACATTTCCTAATTATAATGAAAACGAATCAGTTAATTTGAAGGAAGAGGAGCTTGGTTCAATCCTTCTACCTGAATCCTTCCTTCTAAATATCAAAGAAATGAAGACAGTTCTTTCCTATATGTTATAAAACTGCATACTAGAACGAATGATAGGTACTTTATTTCACACTTGAATGTTTCATTTGTCAGAGAAATAGAGTATAAAAATCATTTTGTTTAGCAGTGAAAGCAATGTTCCTTAGCAGTATCATGTCTCTCTACCAGACTGCATGCTTCTCAAGTGTAGGCATTTATTACACTTCTAATACTTAAGAGACAAAATGCATGCATGATCAATGACTCAAAACTTGAAAGATACATGAGAGAATGGACTGAAAAAAATCTGAGGAAAAATGGCACTCTGTGACAATAAAATTATACTACATGAGAGACACTTCTTACCAGTTTGTTCAAATATAAATGGCATGATAATGTTGAAGTTATACATATCACTGGATTTTATGTTGCTAAACAATAATCTATGAGCATGCCTTAAAAATACTTATGAATGGATCTTATGTGCACAATTTTGCAACAGTATTTTCATTTCTCTATATATGCAACTTTTCATCATTTAATATTACATTTGGAACAAAACTGAAATAGTAAACAACATTACATGCAGGTAGTATCTAATTATCCTTTGTTTAATAATAGGTATTTGTGTTAATCCTTTTATAACATTATAATATAGATAATAGCCTTTTTATATGTGTGCAGTAATATCAAGATTCTTAGTGATAAAAATAATATTTAACACTTAAATCAGTATTTTACCATAAATAACCCATTTTCAAATATGTGAGCTAAAGTCACATTTGAAAGTAATCAAGGAACGAGGGAGTTATTCAAACTCAATAAAAGTACTGGAGAACATTTTATTTATTTATAAATGATTGTCAACATGTTTAAAAGTAGAATGTACTCATTTGTAACATTTATTTAGGTTTTAAACATCTTAATTTAGTAGTGTTCTTTTATGCAAGATTGTTATTGAACTATATTTGGTAAACTATATTTATATTAGATACATAATTATTAGAAATTAGAAAATTTTTAAAATGTTAGCATCCAAAACATCTTATATAACTTCCTCATACAAGGTGCATGTTGTAGTCCTTTGTAAAAAAGATTCAGTTCAAAATCAGTTTAAAACATGCAGCCAAAAATCTGTATCAGTATGTGTCTAAATGAAAACATCAAGGATGTGAGTAAAACCATCAGTAATTATTTACAAGGAATTAGTTATCTGTATTATTGCATTGAAAAAATTTTGTTCTCAAATCATTGACTGAAAATTTTAACTGTAGTCAGTTTCCTACAGAGTAGGTCATATTCATATTCAAATTATATTGGTCTTAATGTCAAACTACTTTTGAATTCACTATTGAAAGTAAGGCCCATTGACCATTGGCATTGGCATCATCTGGACATTTGCCAGTAATATCAAGTCTCAAGACCTATCCCAGACATACTGAATCAAAACCTACATTTTTAACAAAATACCAACATGATTTATGTGTACATTAAAGTTTGAATAGCATTGTCTACTCTGGACTAGAACAGTGGTTCACAAACATTAGCATGTATCAGAACTACCCAGAGAGCTCATTAAGACACAGACTGGGCCCCTCTCTTTGAGTTCCGATTAAAGGGGTAAGGTGGAAACAGGACACTGTATTTCTAATAAAGTGCTCCTGATCTTCTTGGTGGCCCATGGGGGCCACCCTGTGAGAACAATTTCCTTTGATAGGTGGGTGCTATGGTTTGAAAGGCTGTGTCCCTTTGAAATTCATATGTTGAAAGCATAACACGCAAATGTGATGTTATTAACAGGTGGTACCTTTGGGTGGTGCTTATGTTATCTTCATGGAACCCTCAAGAATGGAATGGTTGACTTATAAAAGTGGCTCCAGAGAACAGAAAATGAAAAGTCTGCTACTTGTAAAAGGGTCCTCACCTCATCATTCTGGGACTCTGATCTCTGACTTACAGCCTTCAGAACTCTAAGAGATAGATTCTATCATTTATACACTCGACAGTCTATGTTTTCTTTGTTATAGCAGCCAGAATGGACTAAGGCAGTAACTTGATACTAGCTCTTACAAATAAATTGAATAGGTTGCCGAAAAAGGAGAGAAAAAAGCAACTGAGCACGAGGCATGTCCTATATTCCCATAAATATCTGTGTAAAAAACAAATTTCAATTAACTTTGTGAAAATATTTGAGTAGGATAGTCTAAAGACTGTGGCTCTAAATAAATTTTATAAAAAAGGGAATGATTCAAGAAGGGTTATCATTACATTTTCTTAAAAAATACATTATAAAGGCAAAAATAGTAAATACAAATAATAGATCTTAATGTGATATAAGTAATATCAGAACATTGGAGGATGATTTTGAAGAAGGATGCATTGGATGACAAAAGATAAAAGAAATCAATACACCAAATATTTAAGATTCAGTAATGATTTTTAATGCCATCAATAATACTTATTGCAGTAGAAGAGTAGTTGAGAGAATAATATTCATGTTGTTCTAGTTTTGATATACTTTGAAGGGATGTTTAATCAGATATATCTAAATTATATTCAGAAATGTTTGATAAACTTCATAAGCTGAAAATACAAACTCTGGCATTAATCACCAATTTGTCTTATGGGCTTCCCTCGTGGCTCAGTGGTAAAGGATCCTCCTGTACGCAGGAGGCCAGGAACTACAGGTTCGACCCTTGGGTTGGGAAGATCTCTTGGAGGAGGGCATGGTAACCCACTCCGATATTTTTGCCTGAAGAATTCCATGAACAGAGGAGCCTGGCAGGTTGCAGTCCATAGGGTGGCACAGAGTTGGATACAACTGAAGCAACTTGGCATGCACACATGCATTTTGTTTTTATAGGAATTTGTATCAATATTTGTATCCAAATATATTTCACATATAAGCTGTGACTTGCAAAATTTGAAAACACTATCAAGTGAAGAAAGAGAAAGAAAAACTATGACACTTACAGGAGGGCCTTTTGGTCCAGGGAATCCAACTGGACCTTGAGGTCCTTGAGGACCCTGAAAAGAAAAAGCAGTAGGGTAATCTAAGCATATACTTTAAAAGGAACATCTTTACACTCTGAAGTTTATTTCTACAGATAAAGAACAATACAGACCACAGCTTATTTACCATAATGGCAGAACAATGGGCAATACAATGAGGTAATCTATGCTAATCTATAAGGAAATGGATGATTTTCCACAAAATTCAGTACTCAAAACTGCACATCACATAAGTGGCATTAGCTTAAGAACACTGAAAATATTCAGAATTCATATTAAAAGTAAATAGAACATGGGTGTATCAGGAAACCTTGTAGATAATCTATTTTCAATATTAGCTAAAAACATCTATAAATGGAAATATTTCAATTCAATAGACTTCCCCAAATTATTTTTAAAATTGACTCTATACATATTTTGACACTACAGTCATACAAAATTAAAAGAAAAAAATAAGTGACTATCTCAAAAAGACCATAGAGGACACCTTTAACTAATCTCTATATTTAAAATGTATTTGTTTTTGAGGATATTGCTATCTCATTTTATTCACGCATAAGCTTCTTTTGTAGATAAGATGAAAATACTATGTCCCAAATATTGAAAAAGAAATATTTATGCCACAAATTATCCATTGTTTATGCAAAATTCAATTTATTTCAGTATGTTCATTTTTTGTTTTTATTCTGTTTTATTTTTGCTAAAATTTCTCATTTTAGACCTAAGTAAAAACTATATTAACTAAGTCCTTATTGGTAGGCATTCATGCTCTGCAAATCATGAGTATGAGGGATCATATTTAACTTGTAGAATATCCTAATGAGTGCATATAAATATATATGTATATATACATATATAATATATATTGTTTGTACATATAATGCTATTTATATATATATACATACATAAATATATTGTTAAAGAAGGTCATTAAAATGGGCAAATATAGGTATTTTTAATTTCTAATTCAATGGTACTACAAAACTCTCTCCTTGAACTTCCCAAGTCATATATACAGAAGAGAACATTTCTGTGATATTACTTTTATTGTTCTTCAACTGTGTGCCTAAGACATAGCAAATAGTTCATGATACTTAAAATTCTTTGAGAAAATGCTATATTATAGAGAAAATGTATGATAAACTACACAGAATGCAAGAAATACATTTTGTATATTTAAAACAAGTATAAATGTTTCTTGGAAATGGTTTCAAGCACACTTAAAAATTTTTTTGCTTTTTAAAATCAACCTTTGAGCTTCCCTGGCAGCTCAGATGGTAAAGAATCTGCCTGCAATGTGAGAGACCCAGGTTCAATCCCTTGGTTTGGAAAATACCCTGGAGAAGGGAATGGCAACCCACTCCAGTATTCTTCCCTGGAGAATCCCACAGACAGAGGAGCATGACAGGCTACAGTCCATGGGGTCGCAAAGAGTCAGATACAACAGAGCGACTAACACTCACTTTACTTTGATCCTCAAAATATACTTTTCTCATTCTCAAAATTTCTTCACAGTCACAAGTGATCATGTTCTTGGGTTACACTGTTGTGTTCCAAAATAAAATCATGAAGATTTATAGCTGATACTGAGATTTTGGAATGTATAATAAAATATGTAAATAGAATAGTTTGTGCTTTAAAGACAAAACTCTTAGTTATGCTACAATTTGTTAAATGGTTCTACTGGTTCTATTCCAGTTAATGATTCAGCCATTTTAATTAATTTAACTGTATATTCCAATTAAGATGACTGATATAAAATATTTAAAATGTGTATATTGTTTATGAAGTCAAAATGTACAGGATGAACTTAATTTGGAAATAGCTCATCAACAGTAAGAAATATTTAATAGAAACTTAATTAAACTTGACCCAAAGCCCTGAAACAACTGTAATTTAATGTTTATACTTGGGTCTTATATACTGACATTTCTGTCACAAATAGAAAGTTTATTTTTTTTAAAATGACCTATTCTCAGTTTTAAGTTATACATCAGAGGGTATTTCTGTTTTACTTTTTGTGAAATACCTATTATAAATTTCAATAATATAAAATGTATAATTCTATAAATATATAATATCAATTTTATATTTTATAATATCAATTTTATAATATAAAATGTATAATTAAAGTATAGAATATTAAGTCATTAGCCTAATTTCATTGATAGTAATGTAGAATATTTTAAATTCTTTCAAGAGGATAGCTTTTAAAATCTGGCTACAAAAATGCTATAGTTTGCCAAACAAAGGGCGTGCTTACTTATGTATATTTAGCTTTATTTTATATCAATTGAAAAATCAATTTACTAAATAGTTTTCCTATTTACTGGAATAGACGCTTTATCTTGATTGGAATGTTTATTGATTGTGACTTAATGGCTACTGGAAGCTTGCATGTTACCAGCATAATGCTACTGCCAGCTCCAGAAACAAAGTATCAGTATGGAAAGCAAGAGCAGGGGAGGAGAAGGTATAGGTGTTATATACAGGTAGGCTGCAGTCCGTGGGGTCGCTAAGAGTCGGACACGACTTCACTTTCACTTTCACTTTCACTTTTCACTTTCATGCATTGGAGAAGGAAATGGCAACCCCCTCCAGTGTTCCTGCCTGGAGAATCCCAGGGACGGGGGAGCCTGATGGGCTACTGTCTATGGGGTCGCACAGAGTCGGACACGACTGAAGCGACTTAGCAGCACATATTTAAAAGAAAAACAAGATTTCGGTTTAAGAGTTAATAACATACGCCAGTTACACATATAATTTCTCTCACTTCTATAACAAAATTAGTAGCACATAAATGATGAAGATTTTTTTAAGGAAGTAAATTAAGGAGTGGGCTTCCCACGTGTATCTAGTTGCCAATGCAGGAGACTCATGAGACACGATCCCTGGATCAAGAAAATCTCCTGGAGAAAGACATGGCAATCCACTCCAGTATTCTTGCCTGAAGAATCCCATGGACAGAGGAGCCTGGTGGGCTACAGTCCATAGGGTCGCAAAGAGTCAGACATGACCAACACGACTTAGCACGCACACACATATTAAAGAATAGGAACTTTTAAACTCTGATGTTTTGTGGATTTGCAAACACATGTCTTTTCCCAGAAATTTAAACACTTGTGAAATATAAACATTTATATGATGTAACTATTATACTTACTCTTTCACCAGGAGGGCCAGGAGGGCCATCACCACCTGAAGTGCCCTGGGAAAAACAACACAAAAACAGAAAAAAATCAGTTTTGACTCCTTCCGGTAACAGCCGTCCTCTGGAAGAGGAACCTACAGACAAGCCCAAATGGAACAAGTTCTGACAGTACCTTTGGACCTGGTTTCCCAGTGGGACCTCTTGCTCCTCTTGAACCTCGAGGTCCCTGCATGTAAGAGCAAAGATGAAATTGATCTAGCTCCAATTACATCAAAACGGCACAGGATCAGTTTTCTTTTTTGAAGCAAATTATTTTGGAAAGTTAAATCCAGAATCAAAATCACCATTTTAAATCAAGGCCCTTACCGTTGGACCACGCTGACCCCGAGGACCTGGTTTGCCAGCTACGCCCTGTCAACAACAGTACAAACAGCCTCAGTATACAGTATATCACAATGAATTTCGAGTCTGGGTCCGAGACATAGGTTCCCATGTAAGAACACTTATATTAGTCCAGAACAGTATACTTGTATATCATACCCGGGCACCTTTCTCTCCATTGGCACCTGGAAACCCAGGAAATCCAGTGGAACCCTACAAAAATAAAAATAGTAACCAATGAGTATATTAATTAACATTTTAGCAACAAGCTGAAAGTCTTTTAAAATACAGTGGTTCTCACAAGTGGGTAGCATTCAAATCAAAAATATAACTTTAAGACACCATACAACCTTTATTCATGTACTGAAAAATGAACTTACAGTGACACCTGAAATCCTGGAAGCATTGAAAACATGAATTGATAACACATCTTAGTTTTCAGCTTTAAGGAAATTAATTAATCAAATATATCATTTCTCATACCAAAAAATAGCAATTAAAGGACATTTCATATAAAATAAATTTTGACTTATAATTCTACATATTTGCTTCAACTCTGAAGAAAAATTTTGCTTTTCACAAGCATGAATAATCAAATAGTAAAATAGGAGTTTTATAAAATGTTTTTCTGAATTAACATTATTGTATTCTTGTAGTATACTTATCACTTTTTAGTTGAGTATTTTGTACCTTTGGAACTGGATAAAATCAAAAAGATTAAAAACCTTCCCCTTTTTCTGTTTGATGTTTAAATGTGGTTGGATACAGCTGAGAGTCTAAGTCAGACTGTCCAGCGTTAAAATCTGTTATGGGGATTCCAAACACATGAATTCAAGACTTATGTTTGTCATGCAATCATGTAAGTAAATTGAGTACATCACTTATCCCCTTTGAGCATAGCTTTTTCTTCAGTAAAATGAGATCATCTGCATCTTATAGGTACTTTGACACTTGTAGGATATAGAACTGAAGGAAGGCAAAGTATAAAAATGATAATAATAGATAACATTAAATAAGGATTATTTAAGGATGTAATAAGCCCTATAAAAGCACTATGTAATTTAATCCACAGTTACCTTTTACAAATGGAATATAATTCCATTTTACCTTGTACATATGTCCAGATTTTCATCTACTAAGAGATTCCTTCAAACATGACTGTGATTGGTTTGCCTCATTATTGTATCATGAAATAAAGCAGATTAGGGTTCAATCCTTTCTCTTGAGCTTACTAATAACTATGAGACCCTCAGAGTGGTGGGTGGGGGAGGGGGCTTCCAAGCACTCACTTTTCCTATTCAGACCAGTGTATGGATTAAATGCAATAATGTGTAAAATGTCTAGCAAAGAATAGTAGACATGCAGATTTTACACACTTTTCCATGCATCAATGAAGGTAAAACAAAGCCTTCTTTGACTTGAATACATCTTTGGGTTTTGTTTTTCTTTCTTCTTCTATTAGATTCAGGTGTACAGTAAAGTTAATCAGTTATACACACACACACAAATACACACAAATATATATTCTTCATTCAGATTCTATTCCATTAAAAGTTATTACAAGGTATTTAATATAGTTCCCTGTGCTATATAGTAGGTCCTTGTTGTTTATCTATTTTATATACAGTAGTGTGTATCTCTTAATCCCAAACTCCTAATTTGTTTGTTTCCCCCACTTCTCTCCCTTTGGTAACAATAAATTTGTTTTCTATTTCAGTGCACACTCATTTGGACTGAACTAACCTAAAGTAATATTTCTCCCAGTAATAATGGCTCCTCTGTATCAGAATAGTCTAGAGTGACTGCTGAAAGAAGGGACTGTCAAATCCTACTGCAGGGAATAGGGTCCAGGAATTTGCATTTTTAACAATTTCTCCGGGTGATACATATAGAATGGGTGTTATCAATTTATATATCCTCCACAAGTCAGGAAATTTGTATGTGAAGCCTTATGGCATTTGATGGACAAAGCTTAGTAAGAACTGCTAAGCGTCCTATTAGGACCCATCTAGCAACATATTATAGTTCATTTATAGAGACCACTATGTGATCAACCTGAGGACAATTATTAAAACATGTAATGCTCACATAATGGGGGAAAATGTCTGCAAATTACATTTTTGAAAGGCTTTCAAAAAGCCTTTTCTCTCTCTCTGCTGCTGCTGCTGCTGCTAAGTCTCTACAGAGAATCATATAGTTATATCTGGTAGAGTATTACTATGTGAATACTCTAGGACATTGACAAGTAATTATTATTCAATATGGAAGTAATTCATTTCTACCAAATTCAATTCAAGGACAAATATTCATCTGTCCGGAGTAGAAGAGAAATACATTTATAGAGACTTTATTCGAACAAATGGCTCTTATGTATCAATTTTATGTTTAATAAATTTATTTTCTTACATAGTTTCTGCTCTAAGAAATTTATGGGAAATAGACAAAAATGTCTAATCCACCAACTAAACAATTTGTAATATATAGGCAGATCCTTCTTTTTTTCCCACATAAAAATTATCACCAAAATGTACAATTTCTATGGAAAGACATTTGCTTTTAAGTGGAAAAAATAAACAGCCAACAAACGACCAAAAAGTCAATGGTTAATAGCAAAATCAGCTTTTTTGGTGAATAAAACTTTTAAAATTAGTTTAAATGCTATTTTTTAATATAAACTAATTCCTTCTGAAAATAGATTTTACTTTTTGAAATAGCTATCATTGGATACAACATAGCTGCAGTCCATGGGGTCGATGGGAGTCGGACACGACTGAGCGACTTCACTTTCACT
Source organism: Bos indicus (assembly GCF_029378745.1). Lineage (NCBI taxonomy): Eukaryota > Metazoa > Chordata > Mammalia > Artiodactyla > Bovidae > Bos > Bos indicus. Next base: position 40,825,268 of record NC_091762.1, on the reverse strand, counting down.
TTTCACTTTCATGCATTGGAGAAAGAAATGGCAACCCACTCCAGTGTTCTTGCCTGGAGAATCCCAGGGACAGGGGAGCCTGGTGGGCTGCCGTCTCTGGGGTCGCACAGAGTCAGACACAATTGAAGTGACTGAGCAGCAGCAGCAGCATAATGGTACATATTTTAAAAACCCATTATGGTTTACATTTCTAGTAAGATATTGCATAAATTACATTGTCTAATTATAGTCCTTATATTGCTTGAAAATTAGCAGCCAAGTTTCAGTGAAAGGGAAAGTCGCTCAGTCATGTCTGACTCTTTGCGACCCCACGGACTGTAGTCCACCAGGCTCCTCGGTCCATGTAATTCTCCTGGCCAGCATACTGGAGTGGGTAGTTGTTCCCTTCTCCAGGGGATCTTCCCAACCCAGGGATCAAACCCAGGTCCCCCGCATTGCAAGAAGATTCTTTACCATCTGAGTCACCAGGGAAGCCCGATTATAGTCCTTATATTGCTTGAAAGGGATTAGTAGTCTAGTTTCATATTTAGTATAATAAAGACTTAAGCCTATTCAAAATTCACTGGCTTCCACATAGGAAAGGAATGTGACCCTATCTTTGATTTTTGATGTATCCATCATTTTTTATTTAAGAACTGAGAAACAAATGGTTTTGATCATAGAAAAAAGTTGTGAAAAAGTAAAAGAAAAAGATAAAGACCAAAATTTCAGACACTTAGGTTAAAAGGTAATAATGCAATGTTTGATTCCTCGGGGAAGAAGCATTTCTCTCTAGTCATTCTGGTCCATTTTGTTACTAAAGAACTGAATGATTATTGAACATAGTATTGACTTAGGAAAAACAGAAAAATATAAGGATGTCAAATAAACACTTAATAGAAAACTATACTCATTCATGTAAATGTAAAAACAGATTTTTGTTTTTAAATCAAAACACAACCACAACTGCAATTCAATTTAGATCAAAAATTTACCCAATAAGTTAAGAATAGTTTAAAGTTGTATTTTATAAAGTAAATATCTTTTTTTACTCAAAGCACTTGTGAAAATGCTTGACATCCAAAAGGAAATTAACTAGGTAACAGAATAGGGTATTAGAGACAATATTTAAAAGGTAAAAATTACTAATTAATGCTTGCATTATTTTTTAAATCATAGATTAAATGCATCTTTCTTTAGAATGGCTCCATTACCTCCTAGAAGACAAGGAAATATTCTAGAAAGCCAGTGAATAGGGCAAAACTGGATGGCAAGCCTAAAATACTCTTATCACATGATAATGAGTCACAAGTACATGAAATTCACATTTGTCAGGAGGTAGGATATTTTTGTCTCCCATTGATTATCTGTGAAACATTAATAAATATATGTTTGGGTATTATTACACCCAACCAGGATGTATCCTTATATTATAAACCTGTCAAACATTAACGAATCAAACAGGGATAGATAGATGACAAACATATAGATAGATAGTAGATATAGATAATCTCATGTGCATGTAACTACCTTTATATTAATAAGCAAAATTTATATATGAAATCATTTAACCATTTAATGTAACTAGTCAATCAATCAAAAGAATCCTTAGTGAAGTTCTATAATGAGCTCAAGGAAAACTAATGCAAGGTAAACATGTATTTTAAAAACACTTTTTTGCTTAAAATATGTATATTTCACATAGTCAAAAATAGAATCTCAGTACATTGAGTGCATGAGTTGAGTAGTAGTCCTCTCAAAGACATATCAAATATCCAAATATTCTGGAATTTTTGAATATTACTTTATTTGGAAAAAAGGGGTCTTCGTAGATGTAATTTAGTTCCAGATCTTGAAATTAGATCATCCTGAATTATCCAGGTGGTCTTTATATCTAATGACAAGTGTCTTTATAAGAAGAAGAGAAGATAAGAACACAGAAAAAAAGGCCATGTGAAGAAGGGGTTGGAGATTGCACACAAGCCAAAAAATGCCGAGGGCCACAGGAAGATGGAAGAGGACAGGACAGATTCTCCCACGGGGCTTTTGGAGGGAGTATGGGCTGGCTGACACCTCAGTTTTAGACTTCTGGCCTTCAGAAGTGTAAGAAAGTCAATTTCCATTGTTTAAATAACCAAGTTTGTGGTGATTTGTTATAGTAGCCCTAGGAAACTGATTCTGTGGAAATGAGGGAAAATGAAGAGGATGAAAGAAGAGCCATTCTTTCTCTTAAAATAATATCAAATGGTAATTCAAACCTTTAGGGAACTAGACAGGAAATCAAAACTTCTAGATCTATTAATTAAATGCTGCCTAGGAATAGACCTTATTCCAATTACAAGGAAGTGGCTGACTATGACTTCCTCTGTCTCTAAAATACTCCAGTCCAAAATCACATAAGCTCTCTGAACTCTCTGCAATCCCAGTACCCATAAATGCATCTGACTTTCTCTTGTAACATTATATTTTAAGGATTCATCATCTCTACATTACAAACTGAAATGTAACCATAGATGATTAATGTTAAATGTATTGACAAAATGCTAATAAACAAGCTATAAAAATCAAGCTAATTGTTTTACCTTTGGACCTTGTCTTCCTGGATATCCTGGTAATCCTGGAACGCCAAGTTTCCCCTAAAGTTAAAATAATAATAATAATAATCACTTCAAAATAGAATTCAGTCTATTAGAGCATTTGAAAGGAAGATTTGCAAGTTTTTCCATTCTTTACTTTCACTACATTTCTTAATTTGAATAGGAAAAAAATGTTACTAATGCTATAATGTTCAATAACTTAACCTCTTAAGTGATAGTGTCTTCTTTAAGGACATAGTGAAAGTCACTCAGTCGTGTCTGACTCTTTGCAACCCGATGGACTATACAGTCCACGGAATTCTCCAGGCCAGAATACTGGAGTGGGTAGCCATTCCCTTCTCCAGGGAAGCTTCCCAACCCAGAAATCGAGCCCAGGTCTCCTGCATTGCAGGCGGATTCTTTACCAGCTGAGCTACCAGGGAAACCCTGACATAGAGCCCTGAGTAAAGATAATTCTAGGACTGTTTGTGAATGAAAGAATATGGTAAGAATTCACCTAAATTTTATCAAAATTAAATACTATTTATAATGAATGGCTGTAGTTAGAACTGCATGTAGGTTTTGCCATTTCAACTAAAGGTAATCTATTTGAAAAAATTATTTAATTTCTCACTGTAAATAGAAAGCAAGCAATCATGTAAACTTTTTTTTTTACTAAAGGAAAGCTTAAATAACTATATTAAGAAATTTTAACCTAGTTTTTGAGCAAAGTTTCTTCTTTTATTCAAATATCTGAATAAATTGAGTTAATAAATACCAAATATTGAGAGACAGAGCTAAACAATGATTTTTGTGGAGTGTTAATTCCTACGGGTAGAAACTTGAGTGTGTAGCTATTTTCTTCCAGTGCAATAAAATTACTACTCAGTTTGAAAATGCTAAAACAAATGATAAATTACAGTGAAGTCCAACGATGTATAGCATATACTAAAAGGTTTAAAACACTAAACTAACAAAATTGACCCCCTGAACAAAGCATTAATTTAAAAATTTGGATAGAAAGAAAATAAAATTAAAATAAGTGGATTGAATAAAATATATGTTTGTGAAATTTGACTGAGACAATTTCCTTAAGATCTTAAGAAAGTATGTTTAATATATAAAATATTTATCAAAATCTTAAACATTAACAGACAAATAGTATTATTATTTCCTATGTGCATTCAAAATAAATAACAAAAACATAAACAAGTCCAAATTACTACCTATAAAACTTTAAAAGATGAGGAGGCTTTATGAACAAAAATAAATATTTTACTGGATGAAGCAAGGCAAGAAATTAAGAATACAGTTTATGATCTTGTTATTATAGATAGGGGTCCCCTGATAGCTCAGCTGGTAAAGAATCTGCCTACAATGCAGGAGTCCTAGGTTCAATTCCTGGGTTGTGAAGATCCCCTGGAGAAGGGAAAGGCTACCCATTCCAATATTCTGGCCTGGAGAATTCCATGGACTATATAGTCCATGGGGTCACAAAGAGTCAGATATAACTGACCGACTTTCACTTTCACTATCTTATATTGAACTAAACAGTTGTCTGATTCAAGATCAACTTTACATAGGTAAGCGGTCTTCACACGAAAAATATTCAAACAAGCCTTAAGAACCATACTTATAACGATGTCACCTTGAACACAGTAAGTTGTCACAGCTTGTTTTATGCTACTGATTTCAAGGTTAATGAAATTCTCTTAATTATGATCAGAAAACTTTTGCAGTCTATGTTACTACATTAGAATGCAAATTCATTCATTTTAGAGTCATTTAAAAATAAATCCAGACAGAAAAACTGTATTTTCAGTACAGTGATAGGCAACTTCAATAAAGGAGAAAATACTAATGAAATGCTAAAGATGAAAAATTGGGAAGTAAACTTCTGATGCCTCAGAACAGTTTGTGGGACCAACTTACACAGAATACAGTGGGGTTGAGAAAACAGGAAGGTCCTAGAATATCCTTAAACTATTGGCAAAGGAGCACTTTAAGCAGAAGGTTCATAGGTCTTATAAGCCTTTATGCCCTGAACCCCATCTTTTCCTTCTGTTGCTTAAACACGATGACATTATTTATTGGTTTACAAACAGCAACTGGGAATGTGAAACTGTAGAAATGACTCATGATAACATGAAAAAATGATTTTTTATTTGTCTAGTCACAATACCTATATAATCCCTATTTTTTTTTCTGGAACAGGATGGTAAAGGGCAGAGACAACAATTTTCTTATACAGCATGCTATTTTCATATTTATAGAATAATGATATGCTCAATATAAAAAATTGGAGACTAGACATACTTACAAAAAAAGGAATAGTTTGATTTATACCACCAAGAGACATGTATTATTTATATTTTCCTTCAATGTACATAATTGGATAGCACTTATCATCAATATTTCTAGTTTTTCTTAATTTAACTTCAGGTTCATTACTGGAGAGGGTTGCCATTCCCCTCTCCAGCGGATCTTCCTGACCCAGGGATGGAACAGGGGTTACCTTCATTGTAGGCAGATTCTTTAACATCTGAGCCAACAGGGAAGCCCTATAAGTTGTTTACAATATCACTAAATATTCTATGAAGGCATAATTTTAATGTTGCCTAATATTATATCTAAATGTAACAGTTGCAAATATTTTTGACATATGCATATAGCTTAGTGGCTGTGAAAGCAATACATTAGTATTATCTAGGAACTTTTAAAACATGGTGATGCCTGAGTTAAACTGGATTAGAATTAAAACCTCTTAAAGTATGGCCTGAACATCAGTATCTTTTGAAACATTTATCCTGTAAAAATACATGCTTATGTGGAAATATTGAGAAAAGAACATTTTGGTTTTAGGGCCAAAGGTGATTCAACTTGCTCCAAAACAATAAGTTGGCCACTTTTCATTGATTCTTTCATCCTTCATTAATCACAGGCAGATTCTGCACTTTTAATATAGAAGAGTGTTAAGAGTGGCTGATGCTACATGGCCAATGGGAGAAGAGACTAGAAAATAAGAAACAGTAGAAGAGGATGAATGTGCTTGTCTCCTGATTATACTTCTACGTAGCATATGGATATGAAATTGAAATTCAAAAAATTGAAACTAGATAAAACTCTTGATTTATATAGTGGGTGATTAAAACCACCCTAAAATGACAATGAAACATCATGTACAAGAGGACCTGTAAATTTAAAGTTGTTCACTCACCTTCTCTCCTGCTTGACCAGGAGGACCGGGGTCTCCAGTTGGACCAGCTCGACCTTTGGGGCCTTCAGGGCCATCCTCTCCTCTTGGACCTACTTGACCAACTTCTCCCTGATAACAAAGTAAGAGCATTCTTGCAACTTAAAATATCTTTGAGACTGAAGAGCAGAAATTATAGTTCATCAAAAAGTTATATTCTTCAATTCTTGGTTTATTTACTCATATATATGACAAAGAGGACTGAAAGTCTTTGACTTTATCAATCTTTCAATTAATACATAAATGACTCAATACAGTCTGACATTTGAAAAGCTACAGAAGTCCTATGCTACCATGTATCACACTAAATTAATTTTAATTCACTGAGTCACAGAAAGAGAGAGAGAAAATAAGAATCAAAATTAGATACTATAGGTTGACAATATATGCTACCCCAAAATACGCCACTTTGGCATAAGGATTATTTTGAACTGAAGGCAAGTGAGAAGGAGCAGATACAGAAAAAGTGATCTACCCACCCTGTACTTGCTTAAAATCGGGGAACAAATTTGCAAAGGTGTTTTTCCTACCCTCTTTATCAGAAAAGACAAAAATTAGTCACTAGAGGTAACTAGACCCTTACTAGTCTGGAGCCAGAAGCAAGCACCAGAGGAATATATCTATACAGCAAACTTTCCAACTAGCTTTTATATAACATTAATAGTTTCCATTTATCTGCCTTCCCACAGTTTATAGCACTAGAAACTCAAAGTCCTTTCTTCTTTAAAATTTATTGTTCCTTTGCTAAAATGATGTACAATCACAAGTTCTAATCATGCTTGAATTACTCATCATTTAGCATTCCCATGTATAATCATGATACACAAGATAAACTTCTGTTTGCTTATCTCTTATTAATCTGTCTTCTGTCATTCTGTAATTTTAGAGGGCTCCAGTCTGAGACTCTATCAGGGTAGGAGGGAAAATAATTTTTCCTCCCAGATGATAGCAACTTTGGAAATCACTGATTGGAACATAAGAAAAATATCTCACCTGACTTTAAACTTCATTTTCACATTTAAGGTATTAGGTTCTAGAATGTGTATGCTATTGCTCCCATCCCAGACACAGGCTTTATATGCATTTTAGGAAAATCAATATTCTATACCATGCTTTTTTATTCCATTTATTAGATACTATTATGCTAGTTACAAAACAAATTTTCCCAATAAAACATTTAATTTACTTTAGGTGACAAAATTTTGTTTTCAAGATACTCACTAACAGAAAAACGGTGTACTATATTGAGACTCAAAAATTCAAGACAACTATAAAGTGAAAATTCATGAAAATTGCAGATATAGTCTCCAGGAAGCATAGCTCATTATATATAAACAAGATTTAAAACAAATCTATTGAATTAATCATACAAAGCAATTTGATCATCAATTTATAAAATGTCTGTAAACAGTAATACCATATATGATATAATATATATTTTGTGTATTTATACATATATATATATAACTATGCATGTGTAGATATGCTATGGGACATATATTTAGCATAGCATCCAAAAAATAAATAATAATATTTTATTTCCACAGAAATTAAGACACCTAATCTTCAGATAAAAATGGAAGTGAAAAATGTCTCAGGTAGTACAAACATTTGATTTATTCTGTTTGCAGTATTTAACTATATAGAAATAAGCACACACACATCCATAAATGCATGTACTAGTGCAGATTTTCTTTTTACTTACTCTATCACCTTTGAGACCCATGTCACCTTTGAATCCTGGAAAACCATCTTCACCCTAAAAAGTATAAATAATAAAACAAGTAGTTAATCAATTGTTTGGATAAATCTAGAATATGACTATATAAATTATGAGTATTGATAATTAGGAAAAATTGTTCTGAGAAATATGAATCTTACTTGTGAAAACTTCCTCTTCCCTATTTTAAACCTTTATTTCCAGTATTCTCTCATTTCCCCATAATTAATGACTCTAAGTTACTTTTCACTTTCATGCATTGGAGAAGGAAATGGCAACCCACTCCAGTGATCTTGCCTGGGGAATCCCAGGGACGGGGGAGCCTGGTGGGCTGCCGTCTCTGGGGTCGCACAGAGTCGGACACGACTGAAGGGACTTAGCAGCAGCAGCAGCAGCAATGGCTCTAAGTTACTAGAAAACTTTTCACAAATGTGTTTGTTAAATCTTCTCTATCTTATGGGGAAAATAACCATTATCTTGTAACAACATGTATCCTATGTTATTTGAACAAAGAAGTAAAAATTTAATTACCTTTGGTTTACAAGAACCCTGGATGACGAAATAAATTCTTTATCTTTGCTGATACATACCTATACATTTTACCTCATTCATCTTGTCTCCTGTGCTTTAGATAAATGTCTTCTGGTTCAACCTGTTCTCTATATTACAACCTCTCTTCAGGTGAAGAATAAGCAAATTAATATTATCCTTTATGCATAAATAGGGATTGCTAATTGGCACATATGCACAAACCAGGGATGCTGAAAACTGGGCATCCTTATCAAAGAGAGGAGAAATTTTGACTATGAAAATACTTCTAGTCATTTTTACTATATCCGCTTCATGAATGACTTTACTGTCTCTTAATTTCAAGAAAAAAATTCCTAAGGAATAATCATTCATGTATTCAATAACATTAGTTGAGCAATTATTCAGAGCACTGTGGAGTAATTTGAAGTTTTTGTTTTACCAATAATTTGCATTAATTTTGGCTCAGGAGGAGGAGAATGGGTGTTTAGAGATGAAAGACATGAGGATAATGGTAATGATGTACTGCGCTGGTACCAGTAGTGGTGGTGCTGAGGAGAGAAGGGTACTTGGAGAATTCACAGAGCAGCTGGTACCTTAATTAGCAGTTGGAGAATGGATGACTTGCAGAGTTTGAGAAAAAGGCCTGTCAGGCCAAGTATGAGAACAGAGCTAGGAAGATTAGTACTTACACTTCCACATCCTGCTGTGGAAATGACCTTTACAAGACACAAAACTGATCATATCAATTTTTGGAATCAATGATTCCAAAGTGCTAATGATGACCATAAGCTGCCATCTCCCTCACGATCGAGGCTTTGTTCACCTCTATAGTTTTATCTTTGGTTTAAATATCCCTTCTACTTTCATCCAACACACTGGAACTGAATTTTACAAAAGCTGAATGTGCTGTATTTCCATTTGTAATTCTTGCATTGGTTAACCACTTCCACATACACACGCATCTGCAAATCTTTTACTTTCTCTGTCTACCTGGTGAGATTTTCCTCATCTTTTAGGATTTAGCTCATGATTCTGCTATGAATCAGTAAAGAATCTGCCTGCAATGCAGAAGACCTGGTTTTGATCCCTGGGTCAGGAGGATCCCCTGGAGAAGGGAATGGCAACTCACTCCAGTGATTCTTGCCTGGAAAATTCTATGGTCAGAGGATCCTGGTGGGCTACAGTCTGTGGGGTTGCAAAGAGTCAGAACAGGGCCCAGGGACTACACTTTCATTGCCACGAGGTATTCCATGACCTCATTCTTTGCCTATTAAAATTAACCTCTTCATCCTATGTGCCGCACTCATCACTTGTTAATATAACATAACATCCTGTCTGAGCCACAGGGGAATAATCACAGGTCTCTTTCTTTCTACTAAATGCTGAAAAACAAGTGAAAGTGAAGTCGCTCAGTCGTGTCTGACTCTGCCACCCCATGACTGTAGCCTACCAGGCTTATCCGTCCATGGGATACAAGAATCATGCCTAAGTAACCTCTAGCTCTCCAATGCCTACTATATTCTGACCCTCAAAATCATGATATATAACAGATATTTATTAAATGTAAATTTGGAATCATCCTTGCCTCAGTGTGAGTTTGGTAATGTATGCTAAGGTCCAGAAGATATAAGGTTAGTAAGGACATGTGAGACTTAGACCCGGAAGTGCTAAAGGCTAAGTCGCTTCAGTTGTGCCCCTTTGCGACCCCATGGACTATTGCCCTCCAGGCTCCTCTGTCTATGGATTCTCCAGGCAAGAATACTGGAGTGGGTTGCCATTCCCTTCTCCAGGGGATCTTCCTGACCCAGGGATCCAACTGGCATCTCTTATGTCTCCTGCATCGGCAGGCAGCTTCTTTACCACTAGCGCCACCTGGGAAGCCAAGACCTGGAAAAGGAATCAAATTTGATACAGTGCCTTGAACGCAGCTGGGTAATAGCAGAGGCTTAAAAGCTGAAAATGACCACTTAAATTCCTATTGACCGGTGTCTTCATTACCTGATCCCTAGAGAGAAAAGTAATTACACAGTTGCCAAGTTTAGTTTAAAAAATTACTGCACTCTATGTCTAAAATAAATAATAGTTTTTAACATTTTTTTCAAGGAGAGATATTTTAAGAGAATATATAGTGAAGTAGAGGCTACTGCTATCAAAACTTTGTTTTCAATACATTCATAATTTTAAAAATAAATTAGTAAGTTAGTAAGAACATCCTTACAGTAAGTGACATTTTTAAAACAAATGGCACTTTCAAGCTACTAAGCTTTCCAGTCCTTAAATTATCAAATCTTAGTTAGTATTTTTAATTAATTTATTTTAATTGGAGGCTAATTACTTTACAATATTGTAGTGTTTTCTGCCATACATTGACATGAATTAACCATGGGTATACATGTGTCCCCCATCCTGAACCCACGTCCCACCTCCCTCCCCATCCCATTCCTCAGGTTGTCCCAGTGCACTGGCTTTGAGTGCCCTGTTTCATGCATTGAACGTAGACTGGAGGAAACAGGTTTTAGAAAACAGGTGAAAAAGGAATTCACCTGTGCCACTTGGTTGACTGGGTTATGTTGCTTAAGTTCTAAGGAATAAAGCTGAGTCTAAACAGTGGAGAATTTTATTCTAGTTAGGGCACTAACTTGGTAATTCAGCTTTCGTTAATTAATACTGCTATTTGTAAAAAGAAAATAGTTTCAATTTCCTTCCTCATCTCTTGAGATAATGGTTGATTATAATATATATTCAGAAAAACAATAGTGTACATTAAAATTAACTAGGATTTCATAGTTCTTTACAAAGTTTGAAAATAGGAAGAATTCTTGTTATAAAAAGTTTCCATTAAAATTTATACAATATTTCTCTAAATCTAGGTAAACAATATATTACTAGGTTAATATATGATATGGAATGAAAGGTACAACTGAAAAATATCTTAGAGGTTTTTTAGGATGAGGTCCTCATTTTATAGACTTAAAATAAAGCTCAGCGAAAGTAAGCAACCTAACTTTACAAGTTAGCTTTACAACTTTACTGTGAGCACTATAATCAGAACTCAGAATGTTTAATTCCCAATTAAAAATATTAATTCTTTCTCTATATATCTACTTGTTTCTTCTGAGATCATATGCAACTCAAAATAACCAATAATATAAAATTTTTTTCCATACATTTTTTTTTCCTGAGTATGTTTCTTCTCACAAATATCTCATCATCTATAATTTTATTTTCCTTTGCATTTGCCACTACCCCTCCTTCCAAAAAGTTCACAACTTTCCCACTCCAATTATATACCTTTCATATAAACACTGCCTTCCCTAAAATTCTTGGTGGGCACTAATTCCAGATAAAAAATTTGAATTGATATTTAAATGTATTAACAACAAAAACTGAGATTCTAAGTTCCAAACTGAGACTATATATATATACATACATTTTTTTTTTTTTGCCTAGGCTACTTGCAAATAATTACGAGTTCAACATTGTCTAAGCCATCACTCTGCTGTCAGCTCAGTAAGACACTATACCCTGAAGTTCAACTGAGATGATAAAGATGAATTGGGATTCAAACCAAAGTAGCTGAGTTAATTTAAAACACATGACATATTTTCACGCAGTAGACTTGACAATATAGTCGCATACTTTGACAATGCCTCTGTATGTTACCTATTTATTGTTTTCAGAAAATAAAATATGACATATATAATAAATACATCCCTTCTTGTCATTTATTCCTTACTGATATCAAATCCATTCAAGGTGCTTTTAATAATATTATGACTGTAGGAATAAACAGTTATCCTTGAAATAAAAATGTATATTCCATATATTTCTCATGAAATTCCCATAACACTTTGTACTTTGTGTTATAAAATGTAATATAGTAAGAATTAATGCAGTACCAGTTCTGAGTAGTGTCATTCCATTTCAACATAATCATTGAGGATGTGGGAGCTCTACATTTATCTTAAACATTTCTCCCACCAGGGAGGCCATTTAATGAAAAAAAAAATCTCAATTTTGTTTTCTTCATCAAATTAAATTATAAGCATCCTTTAAAATAGTGCATATTCTTTCATTCACATTTATTTGGTTTTACTCTTTATTTCCTTCTCATTTAAGCTTTTGCTATGCATGCATTATCACATACAAAGACTTCTTCTTCCAACAATTAATTCCTATTTTGTACTTTATTTCAATTTATGAAGAATGAAAATTTTAGTAGAGAAAAAAGGGAATAAATATTCCTCTGTTATGCATATAATTGGATCCAATCCAGTCTTAACAAATACAATCATACAGTCAATCTTATAATTTAGAATAGTTAAAGACATGTAAAAATAAAACTTTAGCAGAATTGATTTTATATATGATATACCTTTTTTTTCTTCTATAATTTCATCCTCATCCAAGGATATAAAACTTTTCTTTTAAAGTTTCCAGGATACAGAGTCCAAAATTATTAGACTTGCAGTGTCTGATACATAAGTAATCATTCAATATATGAGAAATGAAATATCTATTGAATAAATTTAATTTTTTATACAATACCAATTAAAATCACCTAAATAAATTATGTTTTACCTTTTCACCTTTAGAGCCCTTGAGACCTCTGACACCATCTGCTCCCTATGGAATAAATTAGAGAAATTAAATGACTATAATATTTTACATTGAAATTAAATAATGTGGAAAATATAATATTATTTACCTTTACTCCTCGGGGACCAGGGTAGCCAATGGGACCTTGTGGACCAGGAGGGCCCTGTAAAAGACCCAATGCAATTTAAATACATAATGTACTGAAAGTGTCCCTCACTCACATACTACAGTTTTACCAAATAATCTCTAAGAAGATGATATTTTTCCACTTTTGGTAAAAATTTATTTGGTAGCTTATCATTTCTATCTAAAGTCAGATATGAGGAACAAACATATCATATATTTATGTTAAAGTAAGATAAATGTCATAAATATATGAAGTAATATAAATAATCATATATTAATAATTAATTTCTTTTCTAAGATTGAAAAAAATCTGATGTCCTTGATGTCTACAAAAAACAGCTACAGATTAACCAAAAGGATAAATAATTTCTAACCAAAAAATGGCATTAAATTTACAGCATTTACATCAAGAAAATGATCAAAATTATATATCTTCCACAGCTGGCTTCATTTCACTATTCTATCTAAGGGAAATAATATATAACATACAGTAGTAATGCTATTTTAATAAGAATCTAAAATTAGCAACTCTACATAAAAATGATCTTACCCTGCTACTGTAATCCAAAAGTAGTATTAAGATTGAATAAGTTTTAATTTTGATATTTTATTTAGATATTTTGATAACTGTTTCTCTTTCAATTCCCATCTTATGTAAAGATTATCAGAAAGTAATAAATATAGATCAAATTCAAGTGACATAAATACTTTAACAATATTCAGTAGTTCTTGTCCAATTTCATTATTATTATTTATAATCATGTATTCCACATATACTATATTTGCAGAACGTGAATGTATTTCTGATCATGAGAATTTTTTTTTAACTGAGAATGATAGGCTAATTGATCTAATTGATCAAATTGCCAATACAGAATTAAAAGTTATCTAACTAAGACATATCTTTTTTTATTCCCTAAATTAAAAGTTACTTTAGAGACATGATTTATACCTAAATGTTAGCAAACATTCTTTTGAAAGTAAATACATATTACAGGTGGAGAGTATTCTTCGCTACTTATTTTCTAATATTCATAGCCCTAAATGATCAAATATATATATATATATATATATATGTATATGTATCTCATAGAAATGACCAAAGCAAGGCATTTTCTCTAGGAGATAAGGTGACAGAACATTTAAATAATACTTTGTAACATACCAGGGAACCTTTTTCTCCAGACTGGCCTTCTTTTCCAGGATGACCCTACATTTGTCAAAAATATATACTGATGAGATGCAATATTAATGGTAATATATAATATGAAATTGTTCCCTTTTTTCCACATGCTGAGGTTTTACTCTTTATGTTTCAAAATATATTAAATATTTTGCATCACTCTATATAACTTTAAATAATATTGGAAACTAGTATTTGGAAAGAAACATAAGTTTATATTGGCTTGGTGCAAATTTCACCAATGACATAATGAACTTGAGAGACAGTTTGGGAAAAGCACATAAAGCATGCATATTATTCATGAACAGTTTGACCCCAATCTCAATTAGTTTTAAATAAAAGTGTTTCAGTCTAACTTTTATTTGCATATTGATTAAATAATTATACTCACATCTTTACAAGGCAACTAAGAACATCAATGGGACATTTAAAACACAGCAACATCATAAACACCAATGGTGTTTTTAATCAAGTTACTGAGAGTTGGTAAATAAAAATGCACAGCTCCAAAACAACTCTACTCAATGAAAACAAGCAATAACAGGATGAAAATTTTTATACCTTAGTTCTGAGTAAGTAGTTTCAAGAGAAAAAAAAGAAGCATAAATAAAAGGTTTTCAAATAACAACCATGGATATTACATGATTACATAATTTATTGCTATATGATAAGATACAATAAACATTGCTATATTTTTAGAAAAGTAAGGAATCCCTGAACACAGATGAATTTTCATGTAAGGTGTCTGAGGAAACTTACAAAAGATGAGGAATATCACCTGGACTCTCAAGAAACGTGTTCTTTGAAAAGGAAGAGAAGATATAAAGTATTTTCTATGAAAAGAAAAGGACATAACAAAAAGTATAGCAATAGAAAATGTAGAGCCTACTAAGAGAAAAGTGAGAGGTAGGAAAATATGAGATTCTGGCAGACAGTGGTCCTAAGACCACTGGGAGCTCTTTAAAGATTTTGCAGTATGGAAACTACATGATTAAATAGAATTTTAGAGAGATCAATGTTTAATTACTGGCTCAATTTGCTTTTATTACTGAATTCATACAATCACTTCTAAACACATGTAAAATCTATTTTTGAAAATGAAATATGGAAAGTTTAATGACCAGGTAACTACTACTTACAGGAGGCCCATCAGCACCAGGAAGTCCTGCAAGCCCTGGTTTTCCTTGTGGACCCTAATTGAATAGAAAAAAAGAATATTTTCATTAAAAAAAAATGTAAAGTCTGACTTTGTACATAGGAATATACTGCTAATAAGATTCTTAATTTGAGTCGCCAATCTTTATCTATAAATTGCACATATCTAAATACTTTTTAACATGTTTTGTAGAAAAATGGTATATAAAGATAGATGAAAATAAAATTTAACATATGTCAAAGACACATTAGTTTTTTTATCTAGCTTTTAATCCTGTGTGTTTTTTAATTTGCAATTAAATTAATTGCTAATTAATTTAATTTTTGCATACCACAATAAATTGTTGCTTATAGACTAAAAGGGTATCCCAGGTGATGCTAGTGGTAAACAGTCTGCCTGCCAATGCAGGAGATGTGAGAGACAGTCTGGATCCTTGGATTGGGAAGATCCCTTGGAGAAGGAGATAGCAACCCACTCCAGAATTCTTGCCTGGAGAATCCCATGGGCAGAGGAGCTTGGAGGGCTACAATCCATAGGATCGCAGAGTCAGACATGAGTGAAGCAATTTAGCACACATGCATGCACAGAGTAAAAAGAAAAAAAAATATAGGTCCATATGCAATCATTATATTCATTGATATACATTGATTTACATCACTGAAAAAGCAAATACTGGATATTTCCATAATGACACTGATAAGTTCCTATTCACAGGGAACTCAATATGAAAGTGAAAGTCACTCAGTTGTGTCTGACTCTTTGAGATTGTATAGTCCGTGGAATTCTCCAGACCAGAACACTGGAGTGGGCAGCCTTTCTCTCCTCCAGGGGATCTTCCCAACCCAGGGATGAAACCCAGGTCTCCCACATTGCAACCGGATTCTTTCCAGCTGAGCAACAAGTTGGACTATAAAGAAAGTTGAGCACTGAAGAATTGATGCTTTTGAAAAGTGGTGTTGGAGAAGACTCTTGAGAATCCCTTGGATGGTAAGGAGATCAAACCAGTCCATCTTAAAGGAAATCAGTCCTGAATATTCATTGGAAGGACTGATGCTGAAGTTGAACTCCAATATTTTGGCCACCTGATGTGAAGAATTGACTCATTGGGAAAGACCCTCATGCTGGGAAAGATTGAAGGCAGGAGAAGAAGGGGATGACAGAGGATGAGATGGTTGGATGGCATAACCGACTCAATGGATATGAGTTTGAGCAAGCTCCAGGAGCTGGTGATGGACAGGGAAGCCTGGTATGCTGCAGTCCATGAGGTCACAAAGAGTTGGACAGAACTGAGTGAATGAACTGAACTGAACTGAACTGATACTCAATATCCCTTGATAAACTATAATGGAAAAAAACATGACAAAGAATGTATGTGCATGTGTGTGTGTGTGTATAACTGAATCACTTTGTTGTACAGCAGAAATTAACACATTGTAAATCAGCTATATTTCAACAAAATAATTTTTTTAATGTGCCAGTTCAAATAGTTGCATAGTAACATTGATTAAACATCAGTAATAATTAACATAAGGAATATGTTATAGATTATGTTACTCATAAGACATAGAAACAAATAATAATAAAGTAACAATTTATTCAATAGATTAATCTGTGTTTAATCACAAAGGATTTCAGATATCATTTAATTTGATCACTGGTTAGGTTGGAACATGCTAAGAATGATTATTGCAAGCAGACCCTTCACTGGGAGAAAAACTGGCTTTCTACTTGAAATAATTACCTTTATCAAGTCTTTAAAGCTCAAACCATTTCTGCTTGCTCATGATTAGTCGGGATTTAGAAACAATTAAAAGAGCAAGGATACATCAGCAAGTCTAGATGCTGGATGTAAAGGGAGTTTTCCATTCTCAGACAGTATTTAAGAAAAGCATTGTTTTCATGTATATGGATAGTACAGAGTTTAACAAGAAAGCCTCATTTAAATCACTATGGAACAACAACAACCAAAAATAACCTATAAATTAAATAATCTGGACTTTATAACTGAATTTAATTGCATCTCATTTTTATAGGCTTTAAAAGTTTCAATTCTCTTCACCACTGTGCAAAGTCATATACAGTCAAGTAATCTAATATTATAAAATAACTGCTATAAAATCCTGATTCTTTTATGACAGTGTTTTACCTTTCACTTAAATCATTTTTTGCTCTCAGTACAATATACTTATTTCTTCAAAACAAAATGTAGAATACAAAAGCAAAACTATTTCCATAATTATTATTTCCAGCAGGCATGATATTTCTATGACAATGACCTTGTGTATAAGACTATGTTGTTGTTTTTTTTTGTTGTTGTTGCTACATATTTAAGTGTAGATTAGAAATACTAAAAGTCTTGTACTATAGGATTTTTAAAAATCAAGTTAAAATCGATCCATTTATTTTAAAATGGAAGCTCTATGACAGTACAGTATTTTGTCTGCTTTCTTAACTGCTTGTTATTTCCCTAAAGGAATGGCAATAAATTTAAATGAATGAATGCCATATTTTTTGGAGTTTAATAAAATAGTTAAAATTTGTTGTGTTCCTGTGTGCTATATTAAGCAATATATGATATATATTATATATATGTATACTGTCCATTTTAATTCTCAAGCAATTTCATGAAATTTCATCATCTAAGATTTTGAGTAATTAACCAATGCTAATATATCACAGAGTTGCAATATAAATGAATCCAGATCTGTAGCCATATTTTCAAAGTCTTTGCCTTTAGCTAATATTTGTTTTGTGTCTTGCTATTTCTTCTTTAGCTCACAGAGTTATACAATATCATTTGTTTTCTATAAAGCAATTAATATATGAGTGATGGAAATTCTGAAAGCGTAAATTAAATCACAGGACATAAAAGTATATTTAAGTTATTGCATGTCAGAAGAGCAATATAGTGGTCATCCAGTTTGGTTAATTAACTTAATGTTATAAAATATTTTATCCCAAATATAATAAAAGTACAGGCAACAATAACTTATGATAAAAATGTTATTGGGAATTAAAAATATATGACACTTCTAAAATTATATTTAACTGTGAGATTTAACTGTGGGTTGCACAATCTGATTAAAAACATTATTCACCAAGTTTTGAAAGACAAGGCTCTTGAGCCAGAATAAACAGAACACAAATCTAAAATAAAATATATACCATAGACACAAAATAAATAAAACGCATTTCTTTCGTGTTCTTTCTCCTTTGATAGAAAGAGACTGTTTTTGAACTCAAGAGCTAGATGTGTTTAAAGCAGAAAAAGAAGCAGGTTATGCTTAATGCTAGCTCTCTTCCTACCACAAGAAGTGCAGTGAACCAGACCCTATATTTTACCTGTGTCTCAACATGGTGAATTCAGATACACCAACTTTCCTTAAAATCAAATTTTTCCTCTAAGACTCCAGTGCAGGGATGGTATTATTATAGAAAATTTAATAGGCATACGCCTCAAGTGCAATTTATTACAAACATAATATGGTTATGATGAGTTAATCTAAGATATGATAAGAGTGGTCCAGATTAAAATCCCTGATCTAAAGCACCTTTGGTGCCTAATATTTTAAATAAATCAACTATTTCCAATAGCCCTCTGATACTGTAATCATATAGAAAATACACAGAAAAAAAGCACTTTAGAGACCACTGAAGTTTGATATGAAAATGAAGAAGGGCAAAGGCTAAACAAGAGATGGCTTTACAGATGGACATCATCAAATGGTCAATGTTGAAATCAAACTGATTTCATTTCTTTGTAGCTGAAGATGGAGAAACTGTATACGGTCAGCAAAAATAAGACCCGGAGCTGATTGTCGCTCAGATCATCAGCTTTCATAGTAAAATTCAGGCTTAAACTAAAGAAGACTGGGAAAAACACTAAGCCAGCCAGATATGACTTGAGTCAAATCTTGTGTGAATTCCCAGTAGAGGTAATGAATAGATTCAACGGACTATAACACTGTGCCTGAAGAACTATGGACAGCAGTCTGTAATATTGTACAGGAGGTGGTGAACAAAACCATCCCAAAGAAAAAGAAAGCAAGAGGCAAAGTGTTTATCTGAGGAGGCTTTACAAATAGCAGAATGAAGACAAGTGAAAAGCAGGCGAGAGAGGGAAAGGTACATCCAATTAAATGCAGAGTTTCAAAGAATAGCTGGAAGAGACAAGAAGGCCTTCTTCAATGAACAATGCATAAAACTGGAGGAAAAGAACAAAAGGGGAAAGACTAGAGATCTCTTCAGGAAAATTGGAAACATCGAGGGAGCATTCTGCCCAAAGATGGACACAATAAAGGATAAAAAAGGTAGAGAATAGTAAATGCTGAAGAGATCAAGAAGAGATGGAAAGAATACACAGAAGAACTGTATTAAAAAAAATCTTAATGAACTGAATTACTATGATTGTGTGGTTAGTCCCCCAGAACCAGACATTCTAGAGTATGAAGTCTAGAGGGCCTTAAGAAGCATTGCTATTAATAAACCTAGTGGATGCAATGAAATTCCAGCAGAACTATTCACATTCCTAAAGGAGGATGTCACTAAGTCAGCAAATCTGGAAGATCCAGCAGTGGCCACAGGAGTAGAAAAGGTCAGTCCTCATCCCAGTTCCCAAGAAGGGTAACACCAAAGAATGTGCTAACCATCGAACAATTGCACACATCTCCCATGCTAGTGAGGTCATGCTTAAAATCTTGTATGCTAGGCTTCAGCAGTATGTGAACCAAGAACTTCCAGATGTCCAAGCTGTGTTTAGAAAAGGAAGAGGAACTAGAGATCAAATTGCCAAAATTTGCTGCATTATAGAGAAAGCAAAGGAACTTCAGAAAAACATCTATCTCTGTTTCATCAACTATGATCAAGCCTTTGACTGTGTGGATCATTACAAACTGTGGAAAGCTCTTAGAGAGATGGGAATACCAGACGATCTTACCAGCCTCCTCAGAAACCTGTATGTGGGTCAAGAAGCAGCATTTAGAACCTTGTATGGAACAACTGATTGGTTCAATGTTGAGAAAGGAGCACGACAGGGCTGTCTGCTGTAACCCTGTTTTTTTAACCTATATGCTGAGAACATCATAAGAAATGCCAGGCTGGATGTTATAAGCTGGAATCAAGGTAGGCAGGAGAAACATCAATAACCTCAGATAGGCAGATGATACCACTCTAATGGCAGAAAGTGTAGAGGAACTAAAGGGCCTCTGAAAGAGTTGACTTAAGACTAAATATTAAGAAACTAAGATCACATCATTCAGCCCCATTACTGCATGGCAAATAGAAGGGGAAAAGGTGGAAGCAGTGACAGATTTCCCCTTCTTGGGCTTCAAAATCACAGCGGACTGTGACCTCAGCCATGAAATCAGAAGACTATTGCTTCTTGGCAGGAAAGCAATGACAAACCTAGACAGTGTGTTGAAAAGCAGAGATATTACTCTGCTGACATGGTCCGTGTATTCAAGGCTATGGTCTTCCCTATGGTCATGTATGGATGTGAGAACAGGACCGTAAAGGAAGTGGAGCACCAAAGAATCGATGCCTTTGAACTGTGGTGCTGGAGAGGACATCTCAAAGTCCCTTAACTGCAAGGAGATCAGATCAGTTCAGTTCAGTTCAGTTCAGTTGCTCAGTCCATCCAACTCTTTGCAATCCCATGGACTGCAGCACACCAGGCCTCCCTGTCCATCACCAACTCCCAGAGTTTACTCAAACTCATGTCCATTGAGTCAGTGAGACCCCTTGGACTGGAGCTTCTTTCAGGCTCCTCTGTCCATGGGATTTCCCAGGCAAGAATACTAGAGTGGGTTGCCATTTCCTTCTTCAGGGGATCCTCCTGACTGAGGGATTGAACCTGTGTTTCCTACATTGCACACAGATTCTTTACTGCTGAGCCACCAGGGAAGATGAAAGAATATATACAAAAGGTCAAAAAGCATATAAAAATAAGCCCCAAATCACTAGTGATTAGGGAAATGCCAATTAATACTACAATAAGGTACAATTTCACACCAACAAAAATAACCATAATTAAAGAGAGAAAATATGTTAGTATAGCTGAGCATCTGGAAAAACTAGTTCAGTTCAGTTCTGTTCAGTCACTCAGTTGTGTCCAACTCTTTACGACCCTATGGACTGCAGCATGCTAGGCCTCCCTGTACATCATCAACTTCCGGAATTTACTCAAACTCATGTCCATTGAATCGATGATGCCATACAACCATCTCATCCTCTGCCATCCCCCTCTCCTCCTACCTTCAATCTTTCCCAGCATCAGGGTCTTTTTAAATGAGTCAGGTCTTCACATCAGGTGGCCAAAATATTGGAGTTTCCTCTTCATCATCAGTCCTTCCAATGAATATTCAGGATTGATTTGCTTTATGATGGACTGGTTGGATCTCCTTGTAGTCCAAGGGACTCTCGAGTCTTTTCCAACACCACAGTTCCAAAGCATCAATTCTTCGTCACTCAGCTTTCTTTATAGTCCAACTCTAATCCTTACAGGGCCACTGGAAAAACCATGGCCTTGACTAGATGGACCTCTGTTGGCAGAGTAATGTCTCTGCTTTTCAATATGCTGTCTAGGTTGGTCATAACTTTTCTTCCAAAGAGTAAGTGTCTTTTAATTTCATGGATACAGTCACCATCTGCAGTGATTTTGGAGCCCCCAAAAATAAAGTTTGCCACTATTTCCACGGTTTCCCCATCTATTTCCCATGAAGTGATGGGACCAGATGCCATGATCTTTGTTTTCTGAATGTTGAGCTTTAAGCCAACATTTTTACTCTCCTCTTTCATTTTCATCAAGAGGCTCTTTAGTTCTTCACTTTCTGCCATAAAGATGGTGACATCTGCATATCTGAAGTTATTGCTATTTATCTCTGCAATCTTGATTCCAGCTTGTGCTTCATCCAGCCCAGCATTTCTCATGTTCTCCGCATATAAGTTAAATGAACACGGTGACAATATGTAGCCTTGACATACTCCTTTTCCTATTTGGAACCAGTCTGTTACTCCATGTCTAGTTCTGTTGCTTCCTGACCTGCATATAGGTTTCTCAAGAGGCAGGTCAGGTGGTCTGGTATTTCCATCTCGAAGAATTTTCCACAGTTTATTGTGATCCACACAGTCAAAGGCTTTGGCACAGTCAGTAAAGCAGAAATAGATGTTTTTCTGGAACTCTCTTGCTTTTTCCATGATCCAGCAGATTTTAGCAATTTGGTCTCTGGTTCCTCTGCCTTTCTAAAACCAGCTTGAATATCTGGAAGTTCACGGTTCACATATTGTTGAAGCCTGGCTTGGAGAATTTTGAGCATTACTTTACTAGGGCATGAGATGGTGGCTCAGACGGTAAAGCGTCTGTCTACAATGTGGGAGACCAGGGTTCAAGCCCTGGGTTGGGAAGATCCCCTGGAGAAGCAAATGGCAATCCACTGCAGTACTATTGCCTGGAAAATCCCATGGACAGAGGAGCCTGGTAGGTTACAGACTATGGGGTCGCAAAGAGTCAGTCATGACTAAACGACTTCACTTTGGGCTTCCCTGGTGGCTCAGAGGGTAAAGCATCTGCCCACAATGCGGGAGACCCGGGTTCTATCCCTGGGTCGGGAAGATGCCCTGGAGAAGGCAATGGTAACCCACTTCAGCACTCTTGCCTGGAAAATCCCATGGACAGAGGAGCCTGGAAGGCTATAGTCCGTGGGGTTACAAAGAGTCAGACACGACTGAGCAACTTCACTTACTAGCACATGAGATGAGTGCAATTGTGTGGTAGTTTGAGCATTCTTTGGCTTGCCTTTCTTAGGGATTGGAATGAAAACTGAAATCCTCATAAATTTTGAGGAAGGAAGTATGGTACAACCACTTTGAAACACAATCTGAAAACTTCTTAAAGTGTTAAACATGAATTTGTCATATACCCAGCAGTTCCATTTCTATCTAACAAAAATAATTTTAAAAATGTCTACACAAATATCTTTGTACAAATATTCAAAGCAGCATAATAGCTGAAAAGTGTACATAACTTATTTCCCTCAACTGCTGAATAAGTAAACAAAATATTCAATCAAAGGAATACCGTTTGGCAAAAAAAAAGAAGTGAAGTACTGATATATGCTACCACATTGATAAAGCTCAAAAACATTATGCCAAATGAAAGAAGCCAGACACAAATGTCACATACTATATTTATTCATATAATTAAATTCAAATGTTAACTTCATTCATACATTTTGTTCACATAAGATGGTCAGAAAAGGTGTATGTATAAAGATACAAAGCACATCAATTGTGTAGGTTTGTGCATGGACTCAGGAGTAGAAATTGATGCAAGCTTTCCTTCTGGGGTGATATAAATATTTTAAAAATGTGATTGTGGCAAACTTCTATAAATTTCCTAAAAATGATTGACTGATAGACTTAAAGAGAGTAAATTTTATGGTATGAAATTAACTCCAATAAAGTTGATAATTTAAAAAATCACATATTTATAGAAATCAGCCAAAATAAGAAAACAAATTATATAAGAACAGGCAACACTGTGCTGTAACTATAGGGAATAGAAAATACTACTTAAAGAAACTGACAGGGGAGATGGAGGAAAAAAGACATCTCTTTAATTAAAGACTTATTCTTGTTTTGATCTAGACATTGAGTTTTAACAAGAACATCATTTGCCATTTTTCCATGAAAAATGGTGGCAATGATAACGTCACAATTTTCCCTTAATTAGATCTTGTTAAAAGCCCTTTGTCGCAAGCAAACCTAATCACATGTTTTAAATAATGAGAAATGAAAGGAGAACAAAAATAAAGAGAAAGCACTCACTCATATCAGTACATTAATGAAATTAATATAGCTGAGAATGTCATATCTGGAAGCTATCCAAATGGAAACTCTGTGAAATGTTATCATTTACAATTCAGAGACATATGAATGGCTTCTGCTCACCAGTACATTCATGATTTAAATCCAGATTAATTCCTTATATGCTGAGCCATTTAAATATCAAAAGCAGAAGGCAGGCCTTATTCCTCCCTAAGATTGATAATACAAGCTCATTTACCAGACATTCCTAGGACAACAGATGAACTTACTTTTTCACCCGGAGGACCAATTGGACCTTGTGGACCAGGAAGACCCTATTTTAAAAGAATTTATTTCATACGTCAAGTATCACATCATAAGAACACACTTTTAAAATAGTAAATGATTAGCCCTCTATATTACATGCAATGAGCTGTGAGTATTATATATATCCCCCACTTTCTGCAGAAGATTTTACAACACTGGAGTTGTATACAAGGTACTCTTTTGGCAATGGAACTGCAATGTGATCCTATTCAGAACCCTCCCGCAGGTATCCTGGCATTCCATGAGCACTGAATGACTCATTTTACTCTTAGAAGAAAGAAAAGCCTCTGCAAATTTCTTCAAAAATTTTTTAAAAGGAATAAAATAGAATGAGCTTTGTACATTCATACATAAACTCTCAGCCCTACGTAGAAAATTTTGAGGCTCTCAATTTTCTTGTATAAAGGTACCATCTTACCCCATTACCTCAATAAAAGGTGTGATGGCTTAGACTTACTTGAGGTCCTGGGTTTCCCTGCTGACCAGGAGGTCCCGGCTCCCCTTGAGGACCCTGACATAGGAAAATGGAAAAGAGTCTTTAACAGAACTATTTCACATAATAGGTTTTGTCTTTTGGATTGAAAAATAGTTCCCATATCATGTTTCCCTTTAGAGAATCTGGAAAATCTTGCAAAATATTAATGCTAGCAGAAGAATTTGGCAAAACATTGTAAGAAACCTTAATTTTAGATTTAGCAACAAAAATGGTTTGCTAGTATTAGAGTACAGAAATGAGTTACTTTATGGATGTCTTGTACATACCATGTTCCCTTTTGGTCCGGGGGGGCCATCCACACCGGCTATACCCTTCAATGAAGAAAAAATATACATGAGTATATACAAGTTCAGATGCTACAATAGAAAATATAAAAAACGAACCTAATAGCATGATACCCAGTAACCTAGGGTAACTAAAAGCCATTTTAGAACTCAATGGAAATGAGGGAAAAAGCAAGGTCTATACTCTCCTCTCCATGTCCATGGAGACATCCTGGCAGTATTTTCTACTGTGTGTTGGGAAAAAGAATAAAATACATAAACTAAAAGGAAGAGAAAAGAAAGAAGCAGGTGGAGTGAGTACACTCAGTTAAATTGATAGGCAGCATCATTAGGTCTTAGATTATAATAGTGAAACTTTGGCTGTCTACTGAAAGCTTTTACAGCTTTCTGGCTTTAAGACTCCGGCAATAAGCTTTCCCTAGAACATCTTGAATGTTTTCAACAATACATACAGGCTGTCCAATAGGTCCTGGAGTTCCTCTTGGTCCTAGCAAACCTCGTGGACCCTAGGAGTAAAAAAGAAACAGATTATCAAAAAAAAAAAAAAAGGCCTTCAAAACATGTCTCGTCTTTTAAATAAACACATTTTAATGTAATGTTTTGATTAAAATATTTATTCACCCTCTTTCAACACACCAATAAGGGCATTTAAAATAGCATTTTGTGTGACACAATTACCTAGTGTTTATATTGAGCCAAAAGCCAAAATGAATGAGTGAGTCTTTAATATAGAAACTGTATCTTTGAGTCTATGGAATTACGTATGAATCACTTGTGAAACTTTCAATATAGGAAATATTTTAAAGCTTTAAGTAAGTAACTTTTGTGCCATTTTCCAATTTGAATAGCAACGCTGAATCTTATTAAATCTTATAATTCAAACAGACTACACAAAGAGTCTTGATGCTCATTTATTTTACATTTAGGTAAATTCCATCTTGAGAGAATATTCTACTGAGAGAAAGAAACAAACAGCTGGAGGACTATATTAGGAAGGTTATAGAAACCACTTTCATGATTTTTAAAATTATTATGATTTAAGCAAGCATTTTCTTCTCTTCTTCGCCTTCTCCATTTTGTTCCTCCTTCTTTTCCTTCTTCAAAAAAGTCAACAGTATGGTTTACTGTTATATTTACTTGAGAGACTGAGGAGCCTGGTGGGCTATAGTCCAAGGAGTTGCAAAGAGTTGGACACAACTGAGCAACTAACATATACAAACATGCTTTGCCTTTGAATTGACAGGTTCTATAATGTGGCAAACTAGCAGTAAAACTAAGAGGTCTGCTTCTAGTGTGGATCTTTGATTGACTAGGTTTGAGTAAACCTTTCCAACTCAGTTTCCTCATTTGTAAAATTCAATGGAAAAAAGGATATAATTTAATAAATTTTATAGTTATATTTGATATATACTAAACACCTCATTTTTTGTAGTAACAGTAGCAAGCACCTCATTTTTTGTTTCCTCTAGTAATAATTGTTTATCCTAAACAAATAAAAAATTATAGAGGTATTGATATAAAAAATTGAAACAAAATAAACAGCCACAAAAACTAGATAAGGTTTTTTGGATGACAAGTTGTTGTTTAGTCGCTCAGTCATGACCAAGTCTTTGTGACTTGAACTGCAGCACACCAGACTTCCCTGTCCTTCACTATCTTCTGGAATTTGCTCAAACTCATGTCCATTGAGTAGGTGATGCCATCTAACCATCTCATCTTCTGTCGTCCCCTTCTCCTCTTGCCCCCAATCTTTCCAAGCATCAGGATTTTTTCCAATGAGTTGTCTCTTCGAATCAGGGGGCCAAGGTACTGGAGCTTCAGCATCAGTCCTACCACTGAATATTCAGGGTTGATTTCCTTTAGGATTGACTGATTTCATCTTGCTGTCCAGGGGACTCTCAAGAGTCTTCTCCAGTGCCACAGTTTGAAAGCATCAATTCCTCAGTGTTCAGCCTTCTTTATGGTCCAAGTCTAACATCGGTACATAATTACTGCAAAAACCACAGTTTGGACTATAGGAACCTTTGTTGGCAAAGTGATGTCTCTGCTTTTTAATATACTGTCTAGGTTTCTCATAGCTTTACTTCCAAGAAGTAAAAGTCTTTTAATTTCATGGCTGCAGTCACTGTTTGCAGTGATTTTGGAGCCCAAGAAAATAAAATCTGTTACTGTTTCCACTTTCCCCCCATCTACTTGCCATGAAGAGATGGGAATGAAAGCTATGATCTTAGATTTTTGAATGTTGAGTTTTTAGCCAGCTTTTTTTCACTCTCCTCTTTCATCTTCATCAAGAGGCTCTTTAGTTCTTCTTCAATTTCTGCTATTAGAGTGTTATCATCTGCATATCTGAGGTTGTTGATATTTCCCCATGCAATCTTGATTCCAGCTTGTGATTCATCCAGGCTGGCATTTTGCAAGATATACTCTGCATAGAAATTAAATAAAAGTGTGAAAGCATGAGCCTTGTTGTACTCCTTTCCCAAGTTTGAACCAGTCTGTTGTTCCATGTTTGGTTATTTAACTGTTGCTTTTTGACCTGCATATAGATTTCAGGAGACAGGTATGGTGGTCTGGTATTCCCATCTCTAAGAATTTTCCAGTTTGTTGTAATCTACACATTTAAAGTATTTAGCATAGTCAATGAAGCAGAAGTAGATTTTTTTTTTTTTTTAATTTTCTAGCTTTTTGTATGATCCAACAAATGTTGGCCATTTGATCTCTGGTTCCTCTGCCTTTTCTAAATCTAGCTTGTTCATCTGGAAGTTCTGGGTTCTTATACTATTGAAGCCTAGCTTGAAGGATTTTGAGCATTATCTTGCTAGCATGTGAAATGAGCACAATTGTATGGTAGTTTGAACATTCTTTGGCATTTGCCTTTCTTTAGGACTGAAATGGAGAAGGCAATGGCACCCCACTCCAGTACTTTTGCCTAGAAAATCCCATGGATGGAGGAGCCTAGTAGGCTGCAGTCCATGTGGTTGCGAAGAGTCGGACACGACTGAGCGACTTCACTTTCATTTTTCAATTTCATGCATTGGAGAAGAAAATGGCAACCCACTCCAGTGTTCTTGCCTGGAGAATCCCAGGGATGGGGGAGCCTGGTGGGCTGCCGTCTATGGGGTTGCACAGAATCGGACACAACTGAAGCTACTTAGCAGCAGCAGCAGCAACAGGACTAAAATGAAAACTGACCTTTCCCAGTCCTGTGGCCACTGCTGAGTTTTCCAATTTTGCTGGCATATTGAGGGCAGCACTTTAACAGCATCATCTTTTAGGATTTGAAATAGCTCAGCTAGAATTCCATCACCACCACAAGCTTTGTTCAAAGTAATGTTTCTTAAGGCCCACTTGACTTCACATTCCAGAATATCTGGCCTTATATGAGTGATCATACCATCGTGGTTAACTGTGTAATTAGGACCTTCTTTATGTAGTTCTTCTGTGTATTCTTGCCACCTCTTCTTAATCTCTTCTGTGTCTGTTACGTCCTTGCCATTTCTGTCATTTATTGTGCCCATCTCTGCATGAAGTGTTCCTTTGGTATCTCCAATTTTCTTGAAGAGATCTATAGTCCTTCCTGTTCTATTGTTTTCCTCTATTTATTTGCATTATTCACTTAAAAAGGCTTTATTATCTCTCCTTGTAGTTAAGATGTTATATCCCACATTTTTTTCCTCTCAATTTCCTAAGATTTAATGACAGAAGAGCTGTAAGTATCCTTTTAAAATGTTTTTTCACATAACAAATTACCTGGTTAGGTTAGGTAAGATTGCAATTATTATTGACTTTATATTTGTAACACCAAGCACTATTTCTCCTAAATAGGGTATTATTTAAAAAGAAAAAAAAAAAGAAAGTTGCTTACAGCTTCACCTGGAAGACCCCTTGGTCCTATTTCTCCATCTTCTCCCTGTCATGGACATAATGAATAGGATAGTGATGTGATCAGACAATGCAACATTTCAGCATGGCTTTCTTTAATGTTTTAATTTTAAATATTTCTTAAAAGAAATGAACTTTCATATACCCTTATTCCATCTTCACCAGGAGGACCAGGAGGACCTTGAGGACCTCGTTCACCCTATTAAAGAAATCCAAATACAATTAGAATTTGAAGTAAGCCAGAATATTTATAACTCTATCCTACAGCTATCCTAGCAAAAATAATGAAACATTTGGTAGAAAAACTTATGCTTTATTTTCTCTCCTGAAAACACTTCAGAGATAAGTCATAACTTTATATTAACTGGCATTACAATTTAGTATGCAAGGAAAACATTCCTTCAATTTTGAAAACAAAAAGATTTAAATAAAATATCCAAATAATTTTCAGACTTTTAATTATTACAAACTAACATTAAATTATTTTGCTGAAGATTGTCTTCATTCTTCATGGTGCATGGATGCACTTTGCTGATTTTTATTTAAATTTTCTCTGCTTCTTAAACAATTCTCATCAATTCAGCACAATTCTGGAAGACTAACAAAGCTTCAATTTAAAAAAAACAAAAACAAAATTATGTATTTCTCTCAACGTGGCACACACTAGATATTTTGCTAAACTTTCATGGGACTCTCTTTTCTTTATCTTTCTTTTTTTCACTTCTAATTTTCTTAAAGATTGCCTCACCTTTATTTTTAACTTTTGAAGATGAGTAATGTGAAGATCTAAAGCTGATCTCTTTTGAGAGACCACATCCTGGCTTAATTTCCCACTAAAACTACTGACTGGATTGTTGTTCAACATTGTATATTGTTAATAAGCCCTAGTAAATTATAAATTCCTGAATTGAATTATAAACTTATATTATCACAAAGAAGTAGTCTATGGTATCTCGATCTACCGGCACCATCTAACAAGTATAATAAAATATATTGCCCAGTATATTGTAATATTAACTACAGATTGCCTGCAGGTGTCTTTTGAATATATCCATAGGCAAAATGTAAGAAATAAATTGAGGTAATTATCAAAAAATTATCAAAAAATTAAATCTCTATACTTGTTCTGTAAATATATTTTGCGTATACATATACATCCTGTAGGAGGGTACAGCAACCCACTCCAGCATTCTTGCCTAGATAATCATGGACAGAGGACCTGGCGGGCTACAGTCCAGAGGGTCACAAAGACTCTAACAAGACTGAAGCGACTTAGCATTTACACATCCATGTACCTAAAGATTCTGCCTCAACTTATATTTGTGTAAAATGAGTATTTTAATATCTAAAAAATTAAAAAACATAATAATATCCCACATATAATTCTACTTATATTTCTTCATGTATCTTTTAGATGTACTAATTTACATGAGTTCACAAATACTTAATTTTCTTATTTCTTAGTGCAGCTATTTAAAATATTTCATAGTATTCTTCTATTATCCCTGTATAAAAAGCAATAGAATGGTATATCTCACCCTGTGACCCTTGTCACCTGGTAGACCTGGAAGTCCATCAAATCCTCGATCCCCCTGTAAAAGCATCATCATCACCATCATCAACAACGTCATATTCTGAGCTTATTTCTGAACTGTAATTTGAATGTTAAATATTATTTCATATCAAGAAACTTTATTTTAAAATATAAAAACTTCAGGAGAAACTGAGTGAATATACAAACATATGAGACGAGTTCCTGACCTTGGCCCCGGGTTCTCCTGGCATTCCTCTTCCTCCATCAGCACCCGGACGACCCTGACAGTACCAAGAACATGACTAAGCAAAAAGGATTCCAAATAGCACAGAGTAAAAGAAAATAAAATAACTGATGATTTCAGATGCCCTCAATATGCTCAATGAAAGCAAATCATACCCTTTTTCCAGGTTTTCCTGTTGGACCAGGAGGACCTTGAACACCACGTGGGCCCTATATTAAAACATCATATTTAATTAATTTTATAGAATTCCAGTTCAATAAACTCAATCACATAGAAAAATGGTTTTAGAATTTTATATCTTTTTAGTTTTACCTTAATCACTTTAACACACAAAAAAACTGTTTCTTGTATAAAAGTCCACATAAAGCAAGAAGATAAGAGAATCAATTTTTCTACATGGCTCCTTGCCAGAAAAAGTCATACTATTTTATTAAGTTTTTATAGACCTATGATTACATGTAAACAAAAGGAATGCAAAATGATATTTTAAACTTAAAAAATTCTCAATTACTAAATTCATTCTCAAAACCTTGGGGTTTTACATTTCCCTTGACTGAAAACATTTCATTTCATTCCTCTTCTCTTTCTAATCCCTTTGCTTTCAAATTTCCCTTCTTTTATGGAGATCTTCTCCTAGATATTTATTCTTTTATTGCAAGTATCACATTTGATTGTAACCATTTTTTGTTTTGGTTTCCATAGTTGAATCTCCCATTTAACTGTTAACCACCGCAACTTTGGACTAAATCTTTTTCTCCTTTATACTTCTACAGTTTAGCACAGTGCCTGGTACACATTTCTGGAGGATGACTTGGCGAACTCAAATTCAATTACTGACTGGTGCCATGCCATCTCAGATTAAAGTTTTAAGGTCCTCAGTATCTTTCTTGAGGTAGTTCAGTACAATGTTATATCAACATACAATGTCTTATTTGTGAATTAATATACATGTTTTAAAAATAAAATTGCACAGCTTATAATAGATAACATACAGATCCATTAGAAATATTACATAGGCCTTCAATGGCACTAGTGGCAAAGAGCCTGCCTGCCAATGCAGAAGACTTTAGAGATGCAGGCTTGACTCTTGGTTGGGAAGATCCCCTGGAAGAAAGCACAGCAACCCACTCCAGTATTCTTGCCAGGAGGATCCCATGCACAGAGAAGTCTGGTGGGCCACAGAGTCACATGGTTGGACATGACTGAAGCGACATAGCGTAGCATCTCTTTTTAAGTTTAAACAATATGAATTTAATGAGTGTGGTAGAAAATGTAACACACATTTGAAATTACAAATAATTATTATGATAGCTTTGACACAATGATTATAGAAACATGAAATTAAAGTTGCCTAATAGTTAGAGATTAAAAGAATATAGCTTAAAAATACTGCAGAAAAAAATTCTATCCTATACCCCAGCTGGACTGCAAGGAGCAATAATAACAGGGCAAATTCTGTTAGTTTTTAATGAAAATGATCTTTCATTTGATACTGCATCTCACTGGAATTAAGGAAAACTACAAAGACCATGAAAATTGCTGCAGCATGTTTTCAAATTCACCCATTTTGTAAAGAGGTGAGTTGGATCCAGAAATTCATAAACTGTAAAATGCTAAATTTCCTAACTTTTCAATATTTTTATTCAATCTTTTTATGTAATTCTCAGTTAAGGTACAAATGCTTTCCATCCGTTTATGACAATACTTAATAGGCATGAAAAAAAAAAACTCTCACATTCTGCGTCACTCAAATATCTTTCTCAATTTAGGGGAATTTTTTTTCTCATTTCAAAATAAACTGTGGTGCATCCAAACATGGGAATATTAACTCAGTAACAAAAACAAATAAACTACGGATGTGCTCATCAACTGCAACAAATTATGCTGAGTGAAAGAAGACAGTTTCAAAAGATTACATAATGTATGGTTTCATTTATATGATATTCTTGGAAACATAAAACTGTAATGGTGAAGAACAGATCAGCAGTCAGTCAGCTATTAGCAGTAGGAAGAAGATGTGACGGTAAAGTGGTATCAAGTAATTGTTTGGGGTTCTGTAACTGTTCAATATCCAAATGATTGTGGGGGTAGTTAGGGAAAATGTATATAGGTGTTCAAATTCACTTTTACAATATAATATTGTTAAAGTAAAATCGATTTTTTTTAAAAAAGGAAAAAATAGATGACCATTTGAAAGCTCCTGCAGCCAATCTGAATCTATACATATTGAGTAAACCAGGAAGCATTTTCATTAAAAAAAATGAATGAATTTTAAAAGTACATGATACTTTGTTGTCAGTTTTCTAAAATAAGTATATTCCATAATGTGTTTACAGTGTATGTTTCTATCTACTTATCATTCAAGGAAAAATAATACTTTAAATTTAAATACTGTAAATATATTGTAGGGCTTCCCAGATGGCTCAGTGCAGGAGACTCAGGAAACAGGGGTTCTCTCCCTGGGTTGGGAAGATCCTCTGAAGTAGGAAATGGCAATCCGCTCCAGTATTCTTGCCTGGGTAAACTCATGGACAGAGGAGCCTGGCGGGCTGCAGTTCATGGGGCCTCAAAGAGTTGGACACGACTGAGACTGAACACACATGCATGTGCAACAATATGTGAGATCTTTCTAAGAATTTCAGCTCAGGTGTTCTCAATTTCTCTTGATTTCCTCAGCTCTACAAAGGATTTAAAGTAAGCTTCTTTTAGATATATTAAATATCCTTTCTGAGAGAATTTATTAGATTTGGTCTCCACAAGAAACATTTTAGGCTTGTGTCAGGGTTGCTATAAGTACAATCGCAATGGTTCTGCTTTGCTCTGTACAATTTTAAACCAATTTAATATTCAGAAGACCTATTACTATCAAGACTTTACAATTCTAGCTTATTATCTTCTTCTAATATTATTTAAATTAATCAAATTATTGGTAGTCAACTGACCATTAGAGATTTTTCAATTAAAGAAGTTGATGTGAGCTGGAAGGCCATGTAAGTAATTTCTTTACTCCTAAAACAAATGGCAGACCCTTCAATTACCATAATAGATAAAATAAATTTAAATATTAAATAAGTGAAATAGGTTAATTTTTACCTGAGGACCTGGATCACCCATCTCACCTTTGGCCCCAGAAGAACCAGGCCCACCCTGTAGAGAAAAAGTGAAGACATATTCATTTAATTTTGTAATTCTCTAATCAGTTATGTCCTACTATTTTCACTTGAAATAAACATTATTCAAAATACATTTCTTCAAATATGATTTTATTAGTTAATACAATAAAATTTTCAAGTCTTCTGAATGAAACACATCTCTTCTCAGATTTTGACTGTATTCACATGTGGGAACTATGTTTAAAAGCTTATATTTACTGATAATCACACAGAAGCCAATTTCATGAGCTCACACTGAGATATTCTCTAATGTGTATGCCATCAGAGCACTTACCACCATACTCAGGCATTATTTATCATTACACTGTGGTGCAGTACTAGAGAAAACACATTTTTACAGACTCGGGTACACACTGAATCCATTTATACAACTTGGAAACATGCTAATGCTTTTATACTCAGAAATTTCTGAAACGCTGAATTCTATAGCAATAAAACATCAAAAACAGATGCTATTGCTATCATTATAATGTCCTGAAATAATGTTAAAGCATTTTTTCCCTAGATTGTTCTGTATTAATTTTCCCCACAAAAATAAATCCTATGACAAAGCCTCTTACAAATATTTACATAAGTCAAGAAGTGCAACAAAAATCTGGCACATTAACTGGAAAAAATATAAAATCACTTTATAAAAGTGCTGTGAGTTTAAAAAAATATAAATACTAGGCCATTCACCCTCCTAAAGAGCTTTAAAACATTAAAATTGAACATAATGATAATAGTTACTTCATGCTGAAGTATACTTTGTGTGTTTAAAAAGTTTCTGATTTATTTAAATCAATATTCTACTAAATATTGCCTTGAATCAAAGTGCAAAAAGGCTAAAATTATGCAAAGCCTGAAAATGCTAGGTGTTGAGAGCCTCCTGGTGGCTCCAAAGTAAAATAACTGTTAATGTGACTGCCAAAAAATATGGCAAGTCAAGTAATATGAATATTCCAGTCTTGAAGATCATGCTTGTAATCTTGCAGTTAAATTTCTTCAAGAAAGAAACTGGAGTTCTACATTAAATGAGATTATTATTCAGACCTGAATGCAAAGAACAGTCCAATAATCTAATTAATTTATTACATTCTATATCTGTATATAAGCACTATCTACTTAACAGATTATAATTACTTTGCCCAAACACTTATTCTAAAAATTGTCATGCAATCATTGACAGTAACAGAAAAAGCAAAAGAACATTTTCAAGATTTCCTAAATATTTTATAATATAGATCTCCTTTTATCTATAAAAGCAATTGGAAATAAATAATTGAATAAAGGAAGTGCTCATGGAAAGAATGAAAATATTTATGTCTTAAAATATTGCTTCTTTTTAAAATCTTAATATATAAAACATTTTTAGACTCTAAAATTAAGATTATTGACAGTCTGTAATAACTTTATGTTTTGGAGCAATGAAAATAGAAGAGAAAATGGTGAAAACAAACAACGTGATTACTTTCTCTCAATACCTACCTTTAATATTTTAGGAAGCTAAAACACTCTATAACAAAGACTTTAGTAATAAAATCAATTAATCTTGGATATTACATTGAGAATAGTAATGTAATAACATGGGTGTTAATGTTTTCCCTTTGCAAACATGCTGTGAATGTCTGGCCCTAAATGACTGGTGAAAACAGAACAGCTCAATGTAACAAGCTTTCATGGATTCTGTTCATCACTGCCCTTACCCTATATAGATCCACTAGACTTGTATTTGTCAGGATGATAAGTAGGAAAATGCCTTTAATTTTAGAGATTCTAGACTGATGTTTTAAAATTAAACAATAGGCAGTATTTCCCAAGCATTCTTGAACATAAGATTCAGCCTGCTGCATCATTAAAAATACATTTTGTCAGTTCCAACCCTAAATCTGCCTCTCCAACTCTGAATTTGCCTCATCAGAGTCTCAAATTCCAGGCTCCAGGAACTTTCACTTTTAATAAAATATACACATAATTCTTCCGCCCCCATATCTGTAAAACACCAGCATATTAGTGATTTTCCTCAGTCATGTAAATTTGTTATTACTAATAAGCAACTAAACATTAATTCTATTTCTTCCTTTGTTAACTGACATAAACTCTTTCATTTCCTTATTATATTTTGTAAGGCAGAGCAGTAAAACTATATGATAAATATACAATAACACATTTAGAAATGTGTAATTTAAATTTTGTGGAACATACTGCCAGAACACATGTTCCACATGAGCTCGTATGATTGAGTGTATAGCCCTGAAAATATATAAAATGCTATAAAATTTCAAGAATGAATTCAAAGAACTATAAATATATGGAAAAGTACATAAAAAACACTTGAATAAACTACATGAAGAAAACTAGCATCCCCATAAGGTCAATAAAACAGAACTAGAAAACTATTTAATTGATCATATTTGAATAAAAAAGTTTTGCTGTGTCTAATCAGCAAACCAAAAGTAAACTTTTAATGTTAAGCATAATAATTTCTATAAGTACCATTATTTCAATAAAGTATATTGCACATATAAGATCATATCGAAAGCATAGTATAGCTTTTAATATCAAAAACAAATACTTAAATTATAAATTATTCCATCAATTTTAAAATCAATGTAAAACTAGGCTGGAATTTTTCAGTTCTTTTCTCTTTTTTAAAAAAAATCTTTTGGTGTGTGTGTGTGTGTGAATTGCTATAGTCCTTAGCATTTGGTAAATTTCAAAATATTTGAGATTATTTTTTAAAAATATAGACCACATTAGCTTGTCAGTAAGCTTATAAGGAAAAACAAAACACATTTTCCAAGAGCCTCTGAAAGACAAAATAGCTTTTCTAATATCTGAAACAATTCATGAAATACTATAGGCAACTTAAAATTTAAACCACGTCTCTTGTTTTCTCCTAAGATTATGGACAATTTTTCATTAGCCTCATATATTTTTGCTTTTTTATCAATTCTTTTTAACCTAAAATTAAATCTCAAGAATTTATTGTAAAATTGAAATTCAATAGCTCTATTGTACAAATAATTAGTATTGTTTTAAAAGTTAATAATTGGATATGTGATTTAATTATATTTTTCATTGTATTATTTGAGAACTTCCTACGGCAATTTTTCATTAAAATTTACTGAGGACTAAATTCAAATAGCTTCTTTTAAATGGAAACAAAATGAAGTGTAAGTCTATTTATTTACCTTACTTTCACCAGCCAGAGATATGAAAGTTGTGACCAAAGCTCACAAGGAACTATGAATACAGGAATTTAAATATATAAAATCTTATTGGATAACCTACCACAGGACCCGGTCTTCCAGTCAGACCCATTGGGCCAGGTGGACCTCTCAGAGCAATCTAGAAAACAAAATAAAGCAAATTCAGGAACGATACCTTGGATGAGCATATTAAACCACAATAATTATTTGTACAAGTTGCCCTTGAGTAACAGCGTGATCAACAGAGGCATAATAGCTATGTAGAAAGGGTGATTACTGAAGAATCATGTTTCTAAAATGACAATGACATAAGTATCAAACTTTTTTAAACTGTTGTAACTTATATAGTCTTATACTATATATTTATTATTTATCTAATGATAAAAGTAAAAATATATTTTAATATCTAATAAGAAACTTAATATCTGATCATTTTTCTACTCAAATGTACATTTAGAATATTGCATAAATTTCTCTTCAATATGTAGGTGCAATTCTCATTGAAAATACTTTCAGTTGTGAACAATTTGAGATGCTTTTTAAGTAAGTTTTCTAGCAATATCTTACAAAAAGCTATGACAATTCAAGCCAAATAAAAGCAAAATTGATCAGGAAGTGTTAAGATAATATAGCTATTTTAACAAATCTCAAATTTAGTGCTTTACGGAAAAATACATTTATTTTATAGAATCATAGACATAATAGACTGATTACATGCACTATTGACACTGAATATTAGAAATGTGAAATTAGCACACTTGTAAAGCTGGAACAATTAGGGTAAAAAGATAAATATTTGACAGGTGTTAAATTAGTGTGGTGTGCTATTTTTGAATATTAGTGATTCCAAAGATGAATATTTAGATTACCATAGCAGATATAAAAATATTGCAATAGAAATAATATGTAAAATCATATTAGAAAAGTGCATGAGATGAAAACAGTAATATCTCCAAAATTACACTACTGACTCACCATGAGATTTTTGACAATACACTTCTTAATCCTTGAGATTAAATATCTGAAAAATTGGAATTATAATGCTTGCTACCTATTTCCAAGTAGATTAAAAGGACTAATAAAATTAGGAATTCAATGACCTAATAAACTATTTAAGCTCAAATAATTATCTAAAACTTGTCCAAAGTAATATAATTTGTAAGTTGTATGCACCATTAGTAAATCAATTTAAATATTTTTAGACTTCTATCATGTCAAGATCTAATAAACAAGTATTTTAAATTTTCATTGTCTTTATAGATGATGTAACCAAACAATGATATTTTTTCAAATAGACTTACATTTTCATATAATGTATGCAGTCATAAATTAATGATGATAAATAGTTATCACCAAAATGATTTATATCACTTAGGAAGCAGGAACTCATATCCATACCACTGTAAGCCTTTTATTTCCTTTCTCCTTGAAAAGAAAACAAGACTACACTATGAATAAAAGTATTATATCACTTTCAACTCTTTCCTGATCCATTCTTTTTATTTCTTTATTTTATTTTAATTGTAATGGAAAAAATTTAAAAATAAACAATTTTATATTCTACATGTATGCAGATAGTGGAAAACTTTTAGTTGACAATAAAGTATGAACTGAGCAGGTCTGGGAAAAATAAGATATAGATTACAATGTTTCACACATAGACTGCATATTTGAAGGTTTCTTTCCTACACAAGAATGCCTAAGAAACTGAAATTTCTGGATTAATTGGATATCCTGAATAATCTGTAAGATTAGGTGGAAAAATTATTTAAAAGTTTACCCTCTTTATTCATTGATCACCAACATACGACACACGCCTTA
This sequence comes from Bos indicus, assembly GCF_029378745.1. Taxonomy (NCBI): domain Eukaryota; kingdom Metazoa; phylum Chordata; class Mammalia; order Artiodactyla; family Bovidae; genus Bos; species Bos indicus. Next base: position 40,786,391 of record NC_091762.1, on the reverse strand, counting down.
GCAGGGAAAACTGGATGTGAAAGATAAAGGATGTTATGTGTAAATTCACCATCAGCCCTCTTTGAATAAAATTAGAAAATGTGTGTGTTATGGTTTGTGTGGTTTTGCAAGAATTATGTGTAGTAATACTGCAAAGGCCAGTCATTTAAATTCAATATCAAATAAAATATTCCTACTGGAAAAACAGATATTTTCTTAGCATCTTCTCCATCTAGATTCAATATACTATATAGAATTTTGTTTATAATAGTAGCATCCTCCAGATACATACACACACACACACACACACACCTCACACACTCTCTCTTTCTCTCTCTCTTGTGTAATTGAACACATAATCAGGTTATGGGACTACATGTTGATCCTTTCTTACCCGAGCCTGCTGAAGAATGGCCTGGGCCTGAGCTTCCTGAGCAGAGACGGTTGGTCCTTTGGAACTATCACCGCCATAACGAAACTAAAAAAAACATAATAACGTACAAAAGCTCAAAATCAGACTTTCTCAAATAGGTGCCTTAATTACCAGTTTAAACACTACTTACTTAAAATGATGGCATTTTACAAAGTGTGAGGTAATTCCATCATGAATCATACCTTGATTTTTTTCTAAATTTTCCTTTTATTAAGATATGAAGGTTCTCTAGACCATGCTTTACCACATTTAGAAGAGACTACAGAATCTACAATTTTAAATTCCATAATTTTTGAAAACACTGGAATAAGCCATCATCCATTTCTTTACCTGTGCAAACGCTACCCACTCTATCCACTCATTTGTGAAAATTCTAAATGCATTCAGTTCAACAGTGTTATCGATCAACTGCTATTTTCTGAGCAAAACTTCTAGAATCTCTGTGAACACAGAGGAAATCTTCCTTGAGATGGATTCAGTTTGTTTACCTTAAGTAATTATACTAGGAAACATCTTTTCTGTATCCCTTCATAAAATGCTAAAGCTCCTTTTGATTTTTAACTCAAAATGCAGGATGAATAAGTTTCTCATGCTATATTATTATTACTTGAATCTATATTATATTTAAATAGATAAACCTATTTTTTCACAAGAACTTGGGCAACTTCATAAATCTTTTTGAAGTATATTTGACTTACAAAGTTGTGTTAGCTTCTGGTATTACAGAGAAGTAATATGTATATATATATATATATATGGGTACTATATACTTTATCATATTCTCTTCTACTATGATTTATTATAATTTAATATATCTGCCTGTGCTATACAATAGAACCTGTTTATCTTTTTTTATGTATAGTAGCTTTTATCTGCTAATTCTCTACCTTTCTTCTCCTTTGGTAAGTATAAGTTTGCTTTTTAAGTCTGTGAGTCTGTTTCTGTTTTGTATATAAGTTCATTTGTATCATGTTTTAGTTTTCACATATAAGTGATAATGTATGATATTTGTCTTTCTCTGTCTGACTTATTTCACCCAGTATGATAATCAATAGTTTCATCCATGCTGCTTTTTATTAATAATAGCTGAATAGTATTCCATTATTATATACATATATTTTATATCCATTCATCTGTTCCTGAACATTTAGGTTGCTTCCATGTCCTGGTTATTGTAAAGAGAGCTGCTATGAACACTGGGGTACATGTATCATTTCAAATTTTAGTATTCTCTAGATATATGTCTAGGAGTGGGGCTCTAGGGCCATATGGTAACCCTATTTTAGTTTTTTAAGTTTTAGTTTTTTAAGGAACCTTCATACTGTTTTCCATAGAAGGTGCATCAATTTACATTCCCAGTAACAGTGTAGGAGAATTTCCTTTTCTCCACATCCTCTCCAGCATTTATTATTTGTAGTCTTTTAAATGATGGCCATTCTGACTGGCATGAGTTTATGTCTCATTATAGTTTGGATTTTTATTTCTCTAATAGTTGGCAATGTTTAGCATCTCTTCTTGTTCCTATTGGTAATTTGTATGTCTTCTTTAGAGAAATGCCTACTTCAGTTCAGTTCAGTTCAGTTGCTCAGTTGTGTCCGACTCTTTGCGACCCCATGAACCACAGCACTCCTGGCCTCCCTGTCCATCACCAACTCCCAGAGTTTACCCAAACCCATGTCCATTGTGTCAGTGATGCCATCCAACCAGCTCATCCTCTGTCATCCCCTTCTCCTCCTGCCCTCAATCTTTCCCAGCATCAGGGTCTTTTCAAATGAGTCAGCTCTCCACACAGGTGGCCAAAGTATTGGAGTTGCAGCTTCAAGATCAGTCCCTCTAATGAACACCCAGGACTGATCTCCTTTAGGATGGACTGGTTGGATCTCCTTGTAGTCCAAGGGACTCTCAAGAGTCTTCTCCAACACCATCAATTCTTTGGTGTTCAGCTTTCTTTATAGTCCAACTCTCACATCCATACATGACCACTGGAAAAACCATAGCCTTGACTAGATGAACCTTTGTTGGCAAAGTAATGTCTCTGCTTTTTAATATGCTGTCTAGGTTGGTCATAACTTTCCTTCCAAGGAGCAAGCGTCTTTTAATTTCATGGCTGCAATCACCATCCGCAGTGATCTTGGAGCCCAGAAAAACAAAGTCAGCCACTGTTTCCCTGTCTATTTGCCATGAAGTTATGGGACTGGATGCCATGATCTTAGTTTTCTGAATGTCTACTTAGTCTTTCCATCTATTTCTTGATTGTGTGTGTGTGTGTGTGTTTTTAATTTAATTTAATTTTTTAACTTTACAATATTGTATTGGTTTTGCCATATATCAAAATGAATCCGCCACAGGTATACATGTGTTCCCCATCCTGAACCCTCCTCCCTCCTCTCTCCCCATACCATCCCTCTGGGTTGTCCCAATGCACCAGCCCCAAGCATCCAGTATCGTGCATCGAACCTGGACTGGTGACTCGTTTCATATATGATATTATACATGTTTCAATGCCATTCTCCCAAATCATCCCACCCTCTCCCTCTCCCACAGAGTCCAAAAGACTGATCTATACATCAGTGTCTCTTTTGCTGTCTTGTATACAGGGTTATTGTTACCATCTTTCTAAATTCCATATATATGCGTTAGTATACTGTATTGGTGTTTTTCTTTCTGGCTTACTTCACTCTGAATAATAGGGTTTTTGTTTTGTTTTGTTTTTTGGTTTTGCTGTTGTTGTTATTAAGCTATATGAGATGTATATTTTGGAAATTAAGTCAGTGATGGCTGCATATTTTGCAAGTATTTTCTCCCAGTCTATTGGTTGCCTTTTGTTTTGTTTATGGTATCCTTCACTGTGCAAAAGTTTATAAGCTTGATTAAGTCCCATTTGTATTTTGCTTTTGTTTCTATTACCCTGGGAAACCGACCCATGAAAACATTGTTATGACTTATGTCAAAGAATGTTTTACCTATGTTCTCTTCTAGAAGGTTTATGGTATCATGTCTTACAGTTAATCTTTAAAACATTTTGAGTTTATTTTTCTGTATGGTGTGAGGGTGTGTTTGAACTTTATTGATTAATATTTGGCTGTCCAACTTTCCCAACACTACTTGATGAAAAGACAGGCTTTTCCACATTGTATATTCTTTCCTTGTTTATCAAAGATTAATTGACCATAGGTATGTCAGTTTATTTCTGGGCTCTCTCCTCTGTTCCATTGATCCATTTGTCTTTTTGTGCCAGCATTATGCTGTTTTGATTACTGTGACTTTGTAGTAAAGTTACTTTCCTGAAGTCTGGGAAACTTATGTCTCCACCTTTGTTCATTTTCCTAAGTTTCGCATTGGCAATTCTGGGCCTTTTTTGGTTCCATATACATTTTGGGATTTTTTAAAAAAATTCTATTGATAGTTATATGAAAAACAACATGGGTAATTTGATAGAGATTGCATTAAATCTGTAGATTGCTTTTGGGTAGTAAGGTCATTTTAATATTAATTCCTCTGTACAACTTTAAAAAGCAATCTTAAGGTAAATTAAATAATTTGGGGGCAATGAATAATAACAGTATAAATATATGTTATTTAAAAAGTATCAGCTAGTGTCTATATGGTGGTAAACAGTATACTAATTTTATGTAGTACATGAAATGCATGCACCCATATGACTCAGGACAAAGTACACAATTAAAAATACTAAGTCCTTTAAGCTTTGTTTTCAAAATATAATGAAATAATAAAGGCTTAGTTCTACTGCAAAGTTAATATTTACCAGAATTTTGCTTTATTGAATTTTCTAGTTACTGGAGGCTGCTTCAAGTATCACTACCTCACACAGTAGATTTTTGATTGATCTATAATATGATTCTGCAATATTTTTCAGCAATAGGATGACAAAACATCAGATTATCTTTATAACAATAAAAATACATACCGGTAACACTAACATGGTACCAGGAGGACCAGGTAGACCATCAGCCCCTGGTAAACCAGGACGTCCTGGAGGACCCTAGGGAAGTAAATGAAATCATCAAAATTAATAAATAAACTTTGAATGCCATAACTCTACATTACCTAATTTTTAATTTGTCCTCTACTCCTTGGTTAATCTTTTATTAATAGTAAGTATATCTAGAGAGGACTGTATTTCACTGCACTAGTTTTACAGAATTTAAATGATACATAAATTTATTGCTACTCAAGGAAGAAGAAAAAAGGGATTTTGCAAGAAGAGTTCCTACAGACTTAACATAAATAGTCTATTTCACCATGTGACCCAGGACATGATCTTCAAATTAGGATGCATGCTTATTAACTCATTCTACCAGCATTCAGCTAAACATTTGTAGTAGTTCCTGGAAAATATGTCTTAATTCCAAAAGAAGAACTTGCTCTAATGTATCAGGTTCATATAAAAAAAATTGATTATAATAATAAAAAATTTCTTACTAATTATAAGATCAATGCATATTCTCTCCTCTCATTTTTAAAATTATAGTTAGAAAAGTTAAACAAAGCTCACATGTTATTCAAGTGAGAAGAATAATATCTTAAATTTGTAGAATATACTTTAATTCTTTTTATTTAAGTTGCATTCTTTTGAATCCCTTCACTTACCCTCTCGCCAGGGTCACCAGGGGGTCCAGTGGGGCCTTGTAGACCTGGAGGACCCATAAGACCCTACAGAGAAATAAACCATGATGAGTCAGATTCCTGAATTTATTAGTATTCAGGCAAATTCATTCTACCAAAATCAAAGACGAACTCATTTATATTTCATAAACAAACACTTTCTCCCAAACAACTGGCCTATTAAACTTCCCATAAAAAGAGAACATATATGGGCCACTTTATAGCTAGTTCAACTCTTCCTCTACAAGGCTGTTCTCAGGTAGACACAGACATTCCACGGAAGAACAGAAAAGGAGATCCTGCCAATGTTCAGTCCCTGAGGTGGAAGCTGGTTCCCGGCTCTTGTGAAAGAAATGGTATACTCATTCAGACTGCAAAAATGTGACCACTAAGTTGAAATCTAGAAATCATTTATCTTCTTCTATGGGTGTAAGTATTTACAGGCAGGAATATAATACATTTAATTCACATGACAAGAATTTAATTAATTCCACAAAAGAAAGAAGATTTCTTACAATGTCAGATCAGTACAACTCCCTGACAATAAAGACACACTGATGAGTAACAACAGCCTTATTAAAAAATGACAATGGAAGCTGATAATCACTACATTCAGCAGTACAATAAAGGCAGCTATAGTCTACTTAGAATTCTCAACTCCATTCATTGAGATATGCTTATACCTCTAAAAAGAAAAGAAAGAAGGCCTTTATATATTTTTATAATTTTCAAGTACAAAGTTGAAGATGAGGTTAGAAAAGTCAGAGATAATTAAACAACAAAAAATATTTAAAACAAAATTTAATTTCATATTTCTCAAAAGAGTATCATTTGGATAGCCAAATCAGAAACTGATTTAAGGCCACCAGGTCCTTGCCTCTATAATTCAATACTCAAATGTGTGTGTGTGTGTGTGCTTAGTCGCTCAAGAATATCTGACACTTTGTGACCCTATGGACTGTAGTCCACCAGGTTCCTCTGTCCATGGGGATTCTCCAGGCAAGAATACTGGAGTGGGTTGCCATGCCCTCCTCCAGGGCATCTTCCAAACCCAGGGATCTTCCAAATCCTGGGATCAAACCCAATTCTCCTGCATTACAGACAGATTCTTTACTGACTGAGTCATCAAGGAAGCTCCATACTCAAATAAAATATATAAATTCAACAGTATAATAGAAATCTTATATCTGATTTAAAAAAATCAAGACAAAAATAATCTTAAAACATGACATACCGCAGGTCCTGCAGGCCCTGGTGGTCCTTCAATAAGCATGCCCTACAGTTAAAGAAAAGATAAAGTCATTACTAGGGCAATGGAACCCCTAACCTCTTATCTAATTGGCTGTATGAAAGCACCACATTACAGCACTTTAAAAGGTGAATTATCTGCTCCTACATACAAAGATAATTGCAAGCATTTTTGTACAGGGGAGGGAGGAAATTCAAAACGATAGAAGACATAATTCCTGTCCTGAGAAAATCCATGAACTAATTAGCAAGGAAAGAAATATTCAGATAAGTAATATTACAAAAAGAATATACTAAGTGCTCCCCAAAAGGGTAAATATATTTAACCAAATTTTTTCTAGCAGCCAGAATAACACCTGGTACATCTCAAGAACATGATAAATATTTGCTGTGTGAATGAAAGGATGGGAGAAAGAGCACCTAAGCACTTTAATTTAGGGAAAGGGGAGTAAAGTCCATGTTAAAGAATTAGGCATAAATGTAAGTTCTTAAATAGACAAGAAATAGAATACTATTTCAGGATAAGAACCCAATTCTAAAAGTTTATGATTCTACTCTGAAAATTGTCTTGTCATTTTAAAAGCTAGTTGTAACTTTGCATAACAAAGACAAATTTATTCTGAAAATTGTTTTTAAAGATGTTGGTGAGCATATGATGTGCTTTCTCAGATTTTGGAGTAATAGACTACAATGTTCTTAGAGATGCAGCCTTTTTATGTTTATCTTCCTCCATCACTTAAAAAAAAATTTTGTCCTTGCAGATTCTGAAATGATTTTCACGAGCTTGAGGTAGTTCAACATACTTCCCAAATTGCTGATTAAGGAGAATGATAGTAAAATTGATTTCCAATAAGAATTTGCTTCTTACCAATATCTTGAGTGGTAGTAGCATTAATATAAATCAGAAAAATCACTTTTCTTCCAATAGAAGAAAAGGAGGCAAATTTTAAAAAGGATGTTTTCATATAATTATATGATGTGATTTGGATATGAAACAAACAAGTACTATGTTAAATAATATATTTCTAATTATGTCAAGTCACAGCACTTAGAGGAAAATTACTGAATTGGAAAATAGAAGAGACGAATTCAGGTCATAGATCAACTATCAAACATTTGAACCTCAGGAAAATTCCTTAAATCCTTTAGATCCTAAGTCTCTTAGTTATAAAAGGAAAGAATTAGATTAAAAGAGTGTCAGCTATTTTCAAATTCTAAAATTCTCTCTCTCTCTGTTTTTTGATTTATTGAAATTCTACTTGCCAGAACTGGTTTTACTAACTCACTTACTTGTGGCATTATAAATGTTTAGACATATAGAATTTTCAGTGGTACTACATGAACATGCGTAATGATTTACAGCAGTGATAGCTCATGATATAAATCAGTGTACCAACCTTTACAACGTATTTACACCAGTACTTACAGGTTCAACTACTGCTGGTTCTCCTTTCTGTCCTTTTTCTCCATATGCACCATGGCCATTTATCTGTTGAGTGAAAAATTCAAGCAGCCTGTCTTTAAGTAAATAAGGCTATTTAAGTATTTTTAAAAAGGTTATTTAATCATATAAGTGCATTTAAACAATCTATTAAATACACTTTTTAACATAGAAACCAATTAAAGTTTTAAATACTGAAAATATACAAAGGAAAACACAATGAACATTAATGCTAAATCTTGAGTGAGATTGAACAATTGCTTCTTAAAGACATAATATACAAAGATAATGATATCTGTTGACCTTAGTTATTATTCCAAGGCAATAAACAAAAAGTGTCTTCAAATTAAAATCAAAATAACAGAAGTGGTAGGGAAATTAGTAAAGAGGTTCAAAAGTTTAAATACTAATAATTATAACAATAAAATGATAATTAATATGGTGGATTACTGAACTTCACCAGATAAGAAAGGTCAATTAAGCTGTTTAAAAGTTAGAAAATAGTCTTGGTATCCAGAATGACAATGACTGATTTAATCTTATCAGTGCTATTAGATTATTCTTTCAAAAGAAGACTCCAGTAGTGTGGCCTGAGATCTCCATGAGGAAGAATCTATCAAGGTGTCCTAGTAGTGATCAACATTCATGATTTATATAAGAACAATCTATATTTTAAACCTGAAAAGACATCAAGATGAACATGAAAATACACCAGAAATAAGACATACAATGACACAGAGCATGATCTGACTTACACTTGTTTCTGTGATATCTGTTTCTGCTGGAACACCTGGACCAAATTCTTCATTAGTGGGACTTGTTGGTTTATCTTCATATTCCTTATATTCATAAAAATCATATTCGCCTAAATCTCCATCTACCAGAAGATCAGAGTCCCTGCCGTCTATTTGTTTGTTTTCATATAGCATATCCTCAGAATTTTTCCTCTGGGAATCATAATCCTCTCCAGTTAGATATTCTTCAGTAAATACTTCTTCAACTGGATTTGGCTATTAATTTATGTTGTAAGGAATTGGAGAAATGAAGTTTACTGTTAGTAAAGCAAAGTAAGCATTTGCAAATACAGTTTGATGGCATGTGATGGGAAGTGGTTTGAGTACTACTCAAGCAAGTCTGAAGGCTGGGAAAGATAGCCTTTAACATCATTGAAAGAAATATTTTTGTACAATGGAATGCACAAGAAAATATTGCTTTCAAAGCACCTTTGTCAATAAACTGCAAATATTCACATAGATTCAACATGTGTATTTGCTTGTTCATTGGGAAAAGCTTGTTATGCAATTTGATATCTACTTTATAATTTGACTCAAATAATATATATATGCAATATTTAGTTAAAGCTTAACTTAATTTTCAGATCTCAAAAGAATCTCATACTGAAATATAATTTCTATCAGGAAAGCTATGTAAGTTTGACTCTCAATCCAAAAGTAAAATATTAATGCCAACATTGAGATTTATCATTGCAATATTTACTCCAAGCTCCAAGTATTTAGTGAGCATTATATCACAAAGAGTTCTTTAAAGCAAATATAAATTATAGTCCTCAGAATTCAATACAATTAAATAGATCACTATATAGTCTCATAAAGAGTATGAGCCTATTCACTTAAAAGTAAAAATTATATCAAGATTCTAGTGTGATATATCAAAACTACTCACAGAGATATAGAAAAATAACACTAGTATAATTTCCTTTTTATAAATAAGTCCTCATTAATAGCATAAATCTGAATAACATTCATTAGGTAATTTTTGGTCATGCTATGATTTTGATGAAGTAATGTATCTTGCTACTTTTAAATTTCATCTTGAAATAACTTGTTTGCTATGACATAGGGAATCTAGATAATAGAATAATACTTAATAAGTATGTTACATGAAGTCATGTGAATGAAAAAAGTGGCTAATGATTAATTCAGCAATTGTTAACTAAAATAAAATGTCCAATAACCATAATATTTTGTATTCTTAGACAATGAGGACATACTATCATTACAGAGTACATATTATCCAGAATCAGAATAGTACTATGCTCACAGTTCTGAGATAAAAAGTTGAAAGAATTTGAGCATATAAATAAACATCTTAACCATTTTTGGAAAATGATAAGCTTGATTAATTTGGATTATCTTGGACAAGATTTGGACTTAAAATCTGTTTTTACCCTAAAATATTATTCTAAAATATGTGTTTTCATGTAAAGTCCCACTGGGACACATGTGATATAAAATTTTTATTAATTTAAATGATTCAGTTAATCCTCATACCAGGTGTGAAGAAATTTAACAAAGTTAAACTGAATTGTATACTTATTTTCTCATAATTGGAATATACACATAATATGAAATTCAGGAAGATTGTTCTAATTTGTACCTGAATATACTTAAATATTTTCATAGAAAGGACTGGGAAAAGTTAAGATATATTATTTTAGCCATATTAAGTTTGAAAATGTAAACAGACATTAAAATCAACTAAGACTATATTTTATCAAAATATTTGTGTCATAAAAATGCATGATTATTGGTCAGATGGAGTAAATTTTAATTGTATCATTTGATGATACAATTTTTTTTTTGGAGGATTTTCCTCCTCACAGTAAGGTCATGTTGTGAGTAACCTTAATCACATTTTGAGAAGCTTGCTCTATCCCAGGAGCAATAAAAAAAGATGGCAGCCAATTCAGTTTGATCAATTTAGCATTTGCATGAAGCAGAGTCATGCAAACCTGAATTGGGATTAATTTTAAATGAACTGTTTTTAGTAATAGTGAGCCAGTGCTATTGTTTCTCTTACTTCGTAAAGGAATAAAAACATCTAATTTTTCAGAGGTTATAGATTCTTCCAGAGTAAAATATATCAAGGAATACTGCACATTTAAAAAATTTGAACTGCGATTTAATGCTGTCTATGAGCATTACCTCATTTGATCCAGATACACTCCTAGGAGCTTCCGTCTGGTAACTTTCTGTCCCATAGTTGTATTCTTGAAAATCATCAACAATATTTGCCTAATAGTGAATTCAAAAGAAAAGTAATTAGTAAAAATGTTAAGGTAATCCAAAATCTATGGAAAGCATAATTAATTAGGATATTGTATTAGCCAAATGAGTATTTATCTAGTTGGGTTAGGAATGACTCATCATCAGAGATCTTCCAGCTTATCTAGGAGAGATCTTGATTGCTTTTTCTTTGCTACCTTTACCCCTAGCTTGGCCATTGCTGCTGCTTGATAAGTTTTCTTCTTCTTGGATGCAAATTTTTCAGATTTAGGGGGTGTAAACTTTTTGGACTTTTTCTTTGAATTAGTGGCCACTGTCTTCATCTTCATTTTGAAACTGAATTTCTTTCTCTGTAAAATGTGGTGAAAGATGGAATGGAAAACATAAATAAAATGAAAAGGGAAATGAAGAGCATGGATGAAAGGAAGAATAAGCAAACCAACCCAAACATCATTCCTTCAGGACAGCTACTACTGTCAAATAAAAATCAGTTATTGGGTCACAGAAATGAGATGAATGAAAGACCGACGATAAGTCTGAGGAACAGTGGACATAAGGAACCACAGGATGACAAACACCAGGACACCACACACAAAGGTTCGACTTTGCTTTTACCTCAGTTTGCGCTATTGTCTCCTCAGTTACAGTGGGTGTCTCTGTTACACTCTCAGCCTCTTTATATTCTGCTTCCCCATACTCATAGTCATATTCCATTATATCCTCAGGTGCATACTACATCGCAAAGGAAAAAATATCAGGCAATTTTGTTAGTTGCTGGTAATACTATTAACAAAAAGGGAATCATGTTCTTAACTTTTACTGGCAAAGTTAAGAGACAAGGAAATACTGTTATCTAAATATTACTTGTGTTACAAGAAGTAATACTATCATATACAGAGTATAATAAAAAACTGACAAAGCAGGTTTTCTAAGAGCAGAACAGTGGTTAGAAGTGTGAGGAAATTAAAAGTTTAGAATATTAATTCAAACTTTTAATTCTTAATATTAATTCAAACATAGCAGTTACATACTTGGACACAGTTGTTCATAGTTGTTAAATATTCATGTTAATTTTAATTTGTAAAAACTACTACACAAACCTCTTTTATTTATAGCAATTTCAATGGGTACTTTTTTTCCCATTGAACTGCATGTTTAAAAATAGTCTTCCCAAGTATGAAGGAATTTTCATATCAGTTGTGGGATGGAAAGGGGAGAGGAAGGAAAGGGAACAGAAGGAACATGAAATGATTCTATATTCTATTTGGAATAATAGAACCAATGGGAAAAAAATCTAAAATCTATTCAGAAATAACTAATTTGCTATAAACTTAAGATCAAAATGAGCACAATTGTGAACCATTAAAAGATTCAAAATTAGATCTGTTTATATTTAACCCACTGTATCAATTTTTACAAATATTGTGTTTTTTCTATTGAAAAAGAGCATAACACTTGGGTATCTTAAAACATGTAAATGTAACTCAAATTGAAAGATGGAATACTAGATTGTTTTTTATTAAAAAAATTAAGAGAGAAAAGTATGTTTATCAATAAAGGGATGAGAGAAACAATACTTAATTATGAGGAAAACATGTTCACCTTCAAAGCCAAATATCTCTACTGAAATTTTAATCTTAAACATATATTATTGGTTTTAATCAAAATAACTCTAAATCTACTAAGGTCATATATAACAAAAATATTTATTAAGCAGCAAATCAATAAGCTAAAATGCTAATATATATGTATATATTATTTATAATATCTTTATGTATACATATACATACATTTGTGTATGTATATATACATGTATTATGTTTAGTATATTTATGTATATATATACTTAGGTACATATATACATATGTGTGTGCATGTATACACACACACATATATGCCAAAAGCAGTCTATTTGGAAATCCCTAAGTATTTGGTAAAATTTCAATTATAACCCAAGTGGACCTCTCTTGGCCTTTTAAAATTGCCAATGGTTCCCTTTCAATGCACCAGAAAAATAACTCTTCACATCATGTCTTTTAGAGACTTGTGATCACTGGACCTTCTAATAAGCGGTCTTAGCTATAGCAATGCAAATGAAGGCAAATTTCATAAAGACATATAATGAAACATATTACAAACCAATTGCAAAAAGGATTGTAAAGCCAAGAAGGATTGTAAAAATAGACAATTTAAATGCATCTTAAATGCATCTTGAATGAAGTCTGATATTCAAAATAGCCAGTTACCTTTACTATCTTTATATCATGTTTTTCTTTTTTTTCCTTATAGGAGGAAACCTGTTCTAATCTCCATAATTCTCTCTTCTGTTTTAACTTTTTCCACATGGACTAGCTATGGTGGTAGAATAATGAAGGAGGTAATGTGCTCACTATCTTAGGCATGAACACACATGCTTTTCTTAGAGCCATCCAGAAGTCAGTGAAAAGAATCATTGCTTTGGCAGATTCATTTTGATATTTTGCAACACTAACACAATATCGTAAAGTTTAAAAATAAAAAAAATAAAAAAAAAGAACCATTGCTTCTGTTCTCCTTATTTCTTTAAACAACATCCCCTCTGGTGGGTATTGACCCATGTAGAAATTTGCTGGTCTACATGTAGCTTTACAACCTACTTTTGGAAATGATTCTCCCTTTTTACTGCAGAATTTTGTGATGCCTCAAGGACAGGTAAAGAAGAGAGAACTAGTTATAATTAATCAAATGAATATGAGCAAAAAAATGTGCAGTGATAGAATTTCACCTATGATTTGGGAGTTGCCTAGCCTAAGTTAAAACATTTGAGGAGAAAGGGAGTTTTTCTGGACATTTTGTTAAGTCTTTTCTTATTCAAGTTGTTAGAAAAATAGTGGCATCAGCAAATATGTGTGCATCTATGAGAACTAGGATATCTGGTAAATATTAAGTGCAAAATATTAAAGGTAATAAATTTCTTTATAAAACAGTATTTTCCTCTTGCTGCTTCTTCCTTTTCATGTTTTATACTGATATGAAAAATAAGAATGTTAATTCCCTGCTGTACATAGGACATTGCAATCTGTGCTGTATTCAATATATTAAGAAAGAACCATATGCAGATTTAACATCCAATTTTCTAATTAAGATAGAAGGATTATTTAACATGGTGGAAAAATTCCCAAACCACCATAATTTTAATATTGGTTACTTCGCTATATAAATGGTATTGCAGAGGTTCAAGTTGAATAATAGTTTCATATTAACACTATATTTAAATCTATCATTTTACATTTCACTCTGATTATGATGCAATGATGCATAAAACACATAAAAATTGAATCTTAAGAATGAATTAAAATATGCTCTTTAGAAGATATGAACCATACAAAATCACAAGTTGAAGAAAACATACTTGAGTTAATTTATAAAATAAATTGACATATTTATTAATCCAAATCAGAATGATAATATATGATTGTCACAAATTTATTAGTGGAAAATTAAGCAATATAAAGTACAACATGTATGTTTGATGCTCTATTTTGCACTATACGTTCTTTATTCATTGGTAACATTACATTTGTATTTTGCATAGGCAAAATATCTGTTGTACAATTATTAAAATGCATACTTGTAATATAATGATACATAAATGGCTATAGTTCAAAAGTAATATAAGGGTGGCTTACAATTCTATTAACCAGGTGTTTTTCATACTAGTAAAAAAGACGTTTATCACTGAAATATCAATGTAATTTAGCATTGTTTGGGAAAAGTGAGAGCTAATTCTTCAAAAAATTTTTTCAAGATGACATATTCAATATAGAAGCTAAGAAATGCTATTACTGGATCACCCAACAAGATTTTCATGCAGTCCTTATCATAGCAGTGCATTCTTTTCCTTATCAGATGCTTCTAGTAAAAACAAATTTGACTTACCAGCAGAATGTTAAATTTATGAATCAACAACTAAAGTAAAAAAGGGAACACCTACTTTTTAATGAATTTAAGATAAAAATGGTTAAAAATATTATTTTGCCTTAAAATAACTCAGCTTACCTGACATAATAGCATTAAAACATGGGAATAAAACAGCTCAAGGTGATATAATAAGAATGCATACCTTCATTCTTCCAAAAATCAGAGCCATATCTGTTGCTAAAAAGGACAAGTCTTATCTTTCTTAAAACAGGAGCAAAATATTAATAAATCTCATCTGTCTTAAACATATATACTAAATGTTATAAATTTTAATATTGAGTCCCACATAGTGTCTAAGATATAAAAATACTAAACCTGAATATATTAGAATGTTTTAATAAATCATGAGGGAATAAAAAGAAGGAAGCACTTGAGAACTGGGAGACAAGCAAACACAAATATCCAAGTAATTTCTCTTTTATTTTCTCATATTTGCTTTCCTTTTAGCTTCTTAAAGCTTTATTCTGTTTCAAAAAAAACATTAATATTAAATTATGGAAAAAGTCAGTGCAACAGAATTCACTACCATACCTTAAAAAGAAAAGTAATGTCAAAAACTAATAAAACACAAAGGTAATTCACATGCAGAAATAACAGCAAACTAAAATTAAGAGATAAGATATTAACCTTCTCTAAATAGTAAAACTCAAAAGATTGTACTTCATAGTATTTTAAAAGTCAAGAAGAAAGCTATTTGAGTTACTTTCAAAGATAAGGATAATCTTGATGTTTATAAACTTCCACCCCACCTTCTAAAATTTTAAACTCTTCCCACCTTAAGAAATACGGTTTTGCAGCCAACTAAAGACTCAACTCCTTCCAGAATTTGCTTTTTAATTTCCAGAAAATCCACATTAACAAATTTTACCTAAAAATTTGCATACAAGGTACACTGTGCTATATTTTTTGTTCTTTGGGATATTCAAGTCTGACAAAATGGCTATGGCTAACTTAAATGTACATATTTTTTATCTGAGAGAGAATAGAGTCAAATTTCATTATGGTGAATTTTCTTGCAAAAATAGCCTGGAAAAATGGTTTCACACCAGAGTTTCAAATAAAGTAATGCACTATTAATCAAAGCATATGAACATTTAGTTACTGCAATCAGTTCATACTGCTTTTCATTCCATTGCTGTTTGTATCAAGTCTTGTGCAAGAAAAGGAAAACTTACACATCATTGTAGCATAACCTTGTAAGAAATGGAAAAAAAAAGTCTTTAAATATTCAGCACAGCCTGAAAACTTTAAGATAGCACTAACATCCCTTTTTCATCTGCTGCTGCTGCTGCTAAGTCGTGTCTGACTCTGTGCGACCCCATAGACGGCAGCCCTCCAGGCTATGCTGTCCCTGGGATTCTCCAAGCAAGAACATTGGAGTGGGTTGCCATTTCCCTCTCCGATGCATGAAAGTGAAAAGTGAAAGTGAAGTCACTCAGTCGTGTTCGACTCTTAGTGACCCCATGGACTGCAGCCTACCAGGCTCCTCAGTCCATGGGATTTTCCAGGCAAGAGCACTGGAGTGGGGTGCCATTTCGATCAACAGGAATTGCTAAAGGCTTGAAGATATGGCAAGTACACTAGAAAATATTATCCTTGTCTTGAGGCTGCCTTAATTATAAAAGTAACAAGAAAAAAATAAGTGTTGGAGAAATTATCTCTTTTCTCATCTCCCCCTAAGTAAAATATCCTCCTCTACAAACTATATCGGAGTAGGCAGTGGCAGCCCACTCCAGGACTCTTGCCTGGAAAATCCCATGGACAGAGGAGCCTGGGAGGCTTGCAGTCCATGGGGTCGCTAAGAGTCAGACATGACTGAGCGCCTTCACTTTCACTTTTCACTTTCACGCATTGGAGAAGGAAATGGCAACCCACTCCAGTGTTCTTTCCTGGAGTATCCCAGGGATGGGGGAGCCTGGTGGGCTGCCATCTATGGGGTCGCACAGAGTCGGGCACGACTGAAGTGACTTAGCAGCAGCAACACACTATATAAGGGAACTATCTCTATTTCTAAGAAATTAAGTAACAAAATACTTAATATTGAAACAAACATCAAAAATCTTCAAATTGGATCTTTGAAATATTAGTGAAAGAGTGAGTGTTAGTCACTCATTAAAACACTATTAAATAAAAGGTATAGTTTAATTAAAAGTGAATAAACAGAGATACAACTTGAAACTGCAAACTATGTCATTACCACGGGAATGAGAAAACCTGCCCTGATCTTACGTTCCTCACCTCGTCGACCTGGGGTTCCTGAGCCTGAGCAGCCTCGGGAGCTGAGGAATCACAGTCTGGACTGTAATGCTCACAGTAGTCATATGCTGCTTTGGGGTCACCTATGATCAACAATTGCTGGATGTCCCCCTGCCAAGAAACAAACATGGTTACTTAGCATATTCGAATACACATACATCCAGAGCAAGATTTACCCAAGACATAGTGTTTTTCATTTTCAAATATCTGAGAAGAAAAATCACTTACATTTCAATGTTGAAAGCAGTCTTATAGGATTGAGTGAGAAATTCACAACTATTTAACAAATCAGATATTAATATATTCCAATAAAATTAATGAAAAATAAATTTTAAAAAATTAAAATGTAATAAAATAAAGATTAGAAATAATAGTAGGGTTAGCTAAAGAGTTTTAGTTTCAGGACATTCTGGAAGCTGTATGAACAAGAGGAAAATAAAATATTTTGCTCTTGAAGTCATCTGAATATTTCCACATAGGTCTAATTCAACATGAAGCTAGTTTGATATAAATCAATGGGTCATGATCATATTAATTCAGAATTATGCCCAGGCATGGGAAAATGTCTGGGTTAATATCCATTTGACTTGGTAATTCAAGTTTCTGTAAGTTTGAGAACATGAGTCTGATTCACAAAACTCCTGATTTCATTTTTAATAATTTCCCAGTTATTACAGCTTTCTCTACATCTGACTAGCATAGGTTATTTAGAGCCTGATGAAAATTTTAGACATCTCTAAAACTGAGTACTAGGAAAGAATTCACAGCACTTTTATGCCACAGCATTCATTTATTCATCAACTAATGTGGATTGAAAAGGTACAATACACAAGACATTGAACATAGTATCATGGGAGGTGCAAACATGAACTTGATAGAATCTTTGCCCTTGGAGAGTGTAATATAATGGTTAAGAGTTAAAACTGTAATAAAACGCGGAGTAAAATTTATAACTTAAAAAGATACAAGCAAACTCATGTGAAAAGTACCCAGAAAAGAGTATAAATTATTTAATTCTGGCCCACAAATTTTCATTAAATACCATGGTTACTATCTGTAGTGTGGTAGTTAATTCTATTTGCATTGCTTTCTTCTGTCTAAAAAGCACTCTATATTCTTACTCTTAAAATTAGCATTTATTTTAATGGCTGAAAAATCTATATTTTCATCCCTATCACATTATTGAGATAAAATTTACATACAGAATTTATTCTTTTGAAGTGTACAATTCAGTGTTTTTAGTTCATTCACAGGGTTTTCCAACCATCACCAATATCTAATTTTAAGAAACTGTCATCACCTCTGAAAGAAACACCACAACCAATGACATTCACTGCTTATTTCATACATCATGAAGCCTTTTGTGACTAGCTTTTTTTATTTATCATGTCTTCAAATAAATGGACTCATTATTATGTCTGTGTTGCTCTGCTTGATGGTGTTCCACCGGTCTTTTATACTCTATAAACTTTATTTCAAGTTTATTCTTTCTTTTCTTCATACTGAGGAATCTCCATTGATTTTCAACTCCAGATATGTTTTATTCTTTTAAAAGAAATCCAACTGTTATTTATCTCTATTTGATAAAACACAATTTCCATATTGTCACTTAGTTCTTATGCTGTGGTTTCCTTTAGCTGTTTGTTTTTTTTTTTAACATACTCATACCTGCTGACTTAGAGTCTTTGGTAAGCCCAATATCTGTCATGTCTTCAAGGACATAGATTTGCTTTTCCTTTGTATGGGACATAATTTTCTGATTCTTTGCCTGTCTCATAATTTTTTCTTGACAATTGCATATTTTAAATATCACCTTTGGAAACCGTATTCCATTATGCCTTCCCCTCAATGCCTGATATTTCTGTTTGCAGTTATTTTTGCTGCTTGTTTAGTGATCTTTTGAAGTAATTCTATAATTCAATATTTTTTGTTTTCTGTGTCCACTGAGGACTCTACTCAACTAGGCTGCTGCTGCTAAGTCGCTTCAGTCATGTCTGACTCTGTGCGACCCCATAGATGGCAGCCCACCAGGCTCCCCCATCCCTGGGATTCTCCAGGCAAGAACACTGGAGTGGGTTGCCATTTCCTTCTCCAATGCATGAAAGTGAAAAGTGAAAGGGAAGTCTCTCAGTCGTGTCCGACTCTTAGTGACCCCATGGACTGCAGCCTCCCAGGCTCCTCCATCCATGGGATTTTCCAGGCAAGAGTACTGGAGTGGGGTGCCATTGCCTTCTCCAACTCAACTAGGCTAGTGATGAATAAATGATTGAACAGAGAGTTCCTTAAAAAACTTTCACTATTTGCCAAGAGTCTTGAGTGTGTATTTGTGTGTGAGTATGCCTTTAATATTTCAACAGTTTACAACTATGCTTTAGATTTCATTTTTTGTTATACAGATCCTAAAGCTCAGTGATATTTGAGATATTAGGGTCTCTTCAGATCTTTTCTGAACATGCACACAGGCCTCATAGATACCCAAGATTATACAGAAGCTTTTCAGTGCCCTTCATAGATGTCTCATTTCCAGTGTTTTTCATCTTTGTCTGATCCTTGTTTGCTCAACATCCTAACATTTAAGTGAATACTGCCAAGTACTAAGATCTGCATCTAGAATGTCTCATTAGCAACAGAAAAATTACTAAAACTAAAATGTCAAAAACACACATCTGCCAATAAAATTTTCACTAACATGACATATTACAATGCTTGATAATCATTAAGATAAATTTTGTTGAATTAAGAAATTTCTCCACAGTCAGATTTAGCTATAATTCTTCAGTTACTTAGTCATTTTATTCAATCATTCATTCAGAAAGTTCTTTATAAGTGCATGTAATCTCGGTGGCTCAAAGGTAAAGAATCCACCTGCAATAGAGGAGATGCAGAGACACAAGTTTGATCCCTGAGTTGGGAAGATTCCCCATGGGGTGGGGAAATGGCAACCCACTCTGCTTATTTAACGTATATGCGGAGTATATCATGCAAAAAGCCCGGCTGGATGAATCAGAAGCTGGAATCAAGATTGCCAGGAGAAAGAACAATAACCTCAGATATGCAGACGATATCACTCTATGGCAGAATGTGAGGAGGAACTAAAGATCCGCTGGACGAGAGTGAAAGAAGAGAGTGAAAATGCTGGGTTAAACCTCAATACTAAAAAGCTAAGATCATGGCATCCAGTCCCATCACTTCATGCCAAATAGAGGGGAAAAAAGTAGAAGCAGTGACAGATTTTATTTTCTTGGGCTCCAAAATCACTGCAGGGCTGACTGCAGCCAGTAACCCTTGCTCCTTAGAAGGAAAGCTATGACAAAAACAAGACAGCATATTAAAAAGCAGAGACATCACTTTGCCGACAAAGGTGTGTACAGTCAAAGCTACAGTTTTTCCAGTAGTCATGTATGGATGTGAAAGTTGGACCATAAAGAAGGCTGAGCACTGAAGAACTGATGCTTTCAAACTGTGGTGCTGGAGAAGACTTCCTGAGAGTCCCTTGGACTGCAACAAGATCAGACCAGTCAGTCCTAAAGGAAATCAACCCTTAATATTCACTGGAAGTACTGATGCTGAAGCTCCAATATCTTGGCCACCTCATGCAAAGAGCTGACTCACTGGAAAAGACTCTGATGCTGGGAAAGTTTGAAGGCAAAAGGAGAAGGGTATGGTAGAGGATGAGATGGTTAGATAGCATCACCGACTCAATGGACATGAGTTTGAGCAAACTCTGGGAGATAATGAAGGTCAGGGAAGCCTGGCATGCTTCAGTCCATGGGGTCGACAAGAGTCTTATATGACCTAGCAAATGAACAACAAACAGCTAATAACAGAGAAATTTGAATTTTCTTCATTCTGCTGTTTAAAAAAAAGACATCATTCAGTACATCTTGAATACTGTCATCTTAGAGAATTAGAAATTCTAATTGTTGAACCCCAGCCTTGTCATTAATTACTCAGAATTATGCAAGTCACTTGGACTTCCCAGGCAGTGCAGTGGTAAAGAATATTCTTGCCAATAAAGGAGACTCAAGAGACATAGGTTTGACCCCTCAGTTGGGAAGATCCCCAGGAATAGGAAATGGAAACCCACTTCAATATTCTTGCCTGGAAAATTCCATGGACAGAGAAGCCTGGCAGGCTACAGTCCATGAGATCGCAAACAGTCGGACACAACTAAGCAATTAAAACTTCAAACTTAACTTACAGATAATATAATAAACTAA
Source organism: Bos indicus (assembly GCF_029378745.1). Lineage (NCBI taxonomy): Eukaryota > Metazoa > Chordata > Mammalia > Artiodactyla > Bovidae > Bos > Bos indicus. Next base: position 40,765,202 of record NC_091762.1, on the reverse strand, counting down.
ATGCAGCTTTTCCTGAAACACAAAAAAGTCATCTGTTGTATGGCATATGGTATTTTTAATAGCATATTTTTTAGAATACTGGTTTTCTAAGTACTTAAATATTCTAGTTAAGGCACTCCACTTCATTAAATGGAATCCTGCCATTATTTCCACTATAAATTCTTTATTCAGGTGTTTGATATTCAGCCATAAAATATACTACTGGGAAGAAACTGGAAAATTCAGTTAAAAACCTATAGTGCTCTTTTTCCCAGAAGGTATTTTACAGTGTTTTATGGTAATCATATGACATGTTATGAGACAGTCTGTAGACAAACAAAAGCATACTGACAGGTTGAATGAACCATAAATACTTAGATTCAATAGTCATAAAAACTTCCACAACTGGAAAAAGGTGAAGTTACCAAGTAAAATTGGCATCTGCTGCACACAACATATGAAAAAGACATCCTCCTCCTCTAACGACCCACAAAGCCAAAATTAAAGCAGAGCTGATGCAATTACCTTGCTATCTACAGCTGTGCCAACTAGGTCTGAGTCTATGCTATAGCATTTGTCTATAGACAGGATGATCCTGGAGGAGGAAAGCAAAATAAATGTAAGAAAACTGAATAGAAATTATAAAGATATGGTTCCTCTAAATGTAACTTCCATTGCAAAAGGATTCTGACACATTTTTATCACAACAAATTATGTAAGTATTAGCGTATCCTCATTTCAAAGCTAAAATATAATGCATATATCCTAACAATTATTGTTTGTTATTTTGGGTTGTATATGCATATACATGCTGTTGTTGTTTAGTGTCTCATTTAATTTCAAAGGTTTCGAAAATTAGAAGTTTCATCTCCCCTAAGCCTAGAGTAAAGCACACGCTGCAACTGTATTCTATAAAATCAGCTAGCCTCCATATTTCCTGAAGCACATTCTTACTTCCATTACTTCCAACATGTAGGTATCTCAATGGGAATTAAAGCATTTATAAAATGCTTCTCAGGAAAATCTTAACTGTATGTGATAAGCAAATAGGAGTTAGGGTGATGAAGAAGATGGAGAGAGAAATAGCATTAAACAGAAAAAGCATCTTAAAACTTTGGATGCATGAAGCTGACAAAGTTAGAAAAGTACCTACAGTGCTGTCTAGTTGGAGGGATGGCTCTATACAGTGATGGTGAGTACTGAAGACTGAGGTATAGAAGATAAAGATAGAAAGAAAACAAAACAAACAAAAAAACACTAAGGGAGGAACCAATTTAAGAAGGGTTTTGTGTGTCAACTGAAATCTAAACATTACAGAGTGTTGTTCAAAGACTGTGAACCATGGAGTAAACTGATCAATGCTGCATTTTAACAAAACTGCTATGACAACATGGGGGAGGCTGATTTGAAAGCAGCCAGTGTGTAAGCATAAGAATCAATAAAGAATCCATTGCAGTTAAGCATTGAGAAACTAAACTAAGGCAGCAATAGGAGGAATGGAATAAAGGATGGTGGTGGTGGTGGTTTAGTTGCTAAGTCGTGTCCATCTCTTGCGACCCCATGAACTGTAGTCCAGCAGGCTCCTCTGTCCATGGGATTTCCCAGGCAAGAATACTGGAGGGGGTTGCATTTCTTTCTCCAGGGGATCTTTCTGACCCAGAGAAAAAATCCAGTTCTCCTGCACTGCAGGCAGATTCTGTATCAACTGAGCCACCAGGGAAACCCTTATGGAATAAAATAATGATATAAAAGATATCTAGGAATAAAAGATAGATATAAAAGATAATACAGTTTATTAGAGAAAACATGTGTGAAATTTGGGAACTGACTGGATGCTGATGATGGAGTGGGATGGGATATGCAAGGAGAGAAGGAGAAAGTGCATTAGAGAGTAATGGAAGGTAGTTTTTCAGTTTCTGGTATGTGCAAGAGTAGGGAGGAAAAGGCATTTGTTTGGCTGAGAAACATAATAAGAGATAAAGATGGAGGATCAACCTTTTAAGTCTATGAAGTCAAATGATAATTAAGGATTGTTTTTAGAAAAAGGTCAGTCTTCATTTTAAGAAACTTCTCTTTAAGCTGGTTTTAGAAAAGGCAGAGGAACCGGAGGTCAAATTGCCAACATCTGCTGGATCATCGAAAAAGCAAGAGAGTTCCAGAAACACATCTATTTCTGCTTTATTGACTATGCCAAAGCCTTTGACTGTATGGATCACAATAAACTGTGGAAAATTCTGAAAGAGATGGGAATACCAGACCACCTGACCTGCCTCTTGAGAAACCTATATGCATGTCAGGAAGCAACAGTTGGAACTGGACATGGAACAACAGACTGGTTCCAATGGGAAAAGGAGTACGTCAAGGCTGTATATTGTCACCCTGCTTATTTAACTTATATGCAGAGTACATCATGAGAAACACTGGGCTGGAAGAAGCACAAGCTGGAATCATGACTGTCAGGAGAAATATCAATAATCTCAGATACGCAGATGACACTACCTTTATGGCAGAAAGTGAAGAGGAACTGAAAAGCCTCTTGATGAAAGTGAAAGTGGAGAGTGAAAAAGTTGGCTTAAAGCTCAACATTCAGAAAACGAAGATTATGGCATCTAGTCCCATCACTTCATGGGAAACAGATGGGGAAACAGTGGAAACAGTGTCAAACTTTATTTTTTGGGTCTCCAAAATCACTGTAGATGGTGACTGCAGCCATGAAATTAAAAGACGCTTACTCCTTGGAAAAGTTATGACCTACCTAGATAGCATATTGAAAAGTAGAGACGTTACTTTGGCAACAAAGGTCCGTCTGACTGAGCGACTTCACTTTCACTTTTCACTTTCATGCATTGGAGAAGGAAATGGCAACCCACTCCAGTGTTCTTGCCTGGAGAATCCCAGGGACGGGGGAGCCTGGTGGGCTGCCGTCTATGGGGTCGCACAGAGTCGGACACAACTGAAGCGACTCAGCAGCAGCAGCAGCAGCAGTCAAGGCTCCGGTTTTTTCAGTGGTCATGTATGGATGTGAGAGTTGGACTGTGAAGAAAGCTGAGCACCGAAGAATTGATGCTTTTGAACTGTGGTGTTGGAGAAGACTCTTGACAGTCCCTTGGACTGCAAGGAGATCCAACCAATCCATTCTGAAGGAGATCAACCCTGGGATTTCTTTGGAAGGAATGATGCTAAAGCTGATACTCCAGTACTTTGGCCACCTCATGCGAAGAGTTGACTCATTGGAAAAGACTCTGATGCTGGGAGGGATTGGGGGCAGGAGGAGAAGGGGACGACAGAGGATGAGATGGCTGGATGGCATCACTGACTCCATGGACAAGAGTCTGAGTGAACTCCGGGAGTTGGTGATGGACAGGGAGGCCTGGCATGCTGCGATTCATGGGGTTGCAAAGAGTCGGACACAACTGAGTGACTGAGCTGAACTGAACTGACATGCCAACTGTCAGGTTATGTAACTGTGGCCAAACTAAGCTATAAGCACCAGTAAGAATCAACACAAACAGAACTGTGAAAAAGTTAATTTTTGTTGTTTTAAGACCCAGCCTGTGGTATTTGGTTGTAGCAGTCCTAGAAAATGAATATAGATTGATAATTACTAGCTGTTTATATCTTGCAAGTATTATCTATAGTAGAATAAAGAATAGCACTTCAAAACAAGTATTTTTGTTTGTTCATGATATGGGTAATATCAAACTATGTCAAGGGACTGGTATTAAGTAGATATTGTAGAAGTATTGACTGATTTGATATGACAAGTAGCTAGAATTCCGGGTAATCATAGGTTATAATGCACCTGGACAGTATCATCATGTGTAAATATCCCTGAGGCACTGGGGGTAACAGAAAGTAAAGAATTATTAAAAAAAAAAAAAAAAGAAAAATTATTGTCTCCAAGTATAAATAAAGAATTTGAAAGCATTGAGTTGTGTGTATGTGTGTGTGTGTGTATGTGTGTGCATGTATGTGTGTGTTAAGTTTTATTTGGGGCAAAATTAGGACTGCAGCCTGGGAGGCAGCATCTCAGATAGCTCTGAGAGACTGCTCCAAAGCAGCAGTGGGGGAAAGACAATATATAACATTTTGGTGAAGGGGGAGTTCAATACCATGAAGCACTCATTTTACAAAAGGTTTTTTTGTTAGTCATGAAGATCTGATGTAAAACCATGAAGGGATTTAGTGCTTCTCTAGGTATGAGGAGATGCAAGTATTGAGATCATAAAATCTGTTCCTAAAAACATCCAACTATCTAAAGACCTGCCCCACCAGATTCCCTGGAGCACAGAGTGCCTCACTCCACCCTGACCTCCCTCAGGGGTTGTTGAAGGTCAACAGCTACAGAGGCAGATGGCAAAGGCCTTTGTTGTTCAGTAGTTGGCAAAGGAATTTGAAAGCATTGAGTTTTTAAGTAAACTTACCAGGGATTTAAACAACTTTATCAAATTAAATTATGCTAGAATTTATACTGGCTTCCCAGGTGGCTCTAGTGGTAAAGAACCCTCCTTGCCAATGCAGGAGACATAAGAGACGCGGGTTTGATTCCAGGATTGGGTAGATCCCCTGGAGAAGAAAATGGCAACCCACTCCTGTATTCTTGCCTGGAGAATTGCATGGACAGAGGAGCTTGGCGGACTACAGTCCATCAGGTCGCAAAGAGTCGGACACGACTGAAACGATTTAGCATACATGCATGCTAGAGTTTAAATATCCACTTTATGATCTTTTAAAATATACTTTCATTACACTATTTAAAAAGTTAAAACAACTCCTAGTTGTATCACTGCTGTTGTTCAGTCACTCAGTCATGTCCAACTCTTTGGGAACCCATGGACTGCAGCATGCCAGGCCTCCATGTCCCTCACCATCTCCCAGATCTTGCCATGGGTTCCCAAAGAGTTTCTCCCAAAGTTCCCAAAGATGCTTTTGAACTGTGGTGTTGGAGAAGACTCTTGACAGTCCCTTGGACTGCAAGGAGATCCAACCAGTCCATTCTGAAGGAGATCAGCCCTGGGATTTCTTTGGAAGGAATGATGCTAAAGCTGAAACTCCAGTACTTTGGCCACCTCACGCGAAGAGTTGACTCATTGGAAAAGACTCTGATGCTGGGAGGGATTGGGGGCAGGAGGAGAAGGGGATGACAGAGGATGAGATGGCTGGATGGCATCACTGACTCGATGGACGTGAGTCTGGGTGTACTCTGGGAGTTGGTGATGGACAGAGAGGCCTGGCGTGCTGCAATTCACGGGGTCGCAAAGAGTCGGACACGACTGAGCGACTGAACTGAACTGAACACATATATATGGAATTTAGAAAGATGGTAACAATAACCCTGTATACGAGACAGCAAAAGAGACATTGATGTACAGAACAGTCTTTTGGACTCTGTAGGAGAGGGAGAGGGTGAGATGATTTGGGAGAATGGCATTGAAACATGTATAATATCATATATGAAACGAGTCGCCAGTCCAGGTTCGATGCACAATACTGGATGCTTGGGGCTGGTGCACTGGGACGACCCAGAGGGATGGTATGGGGAGGGAGGAGGGAGGAGGGTTCAGGATGGGGAACACATGTATACCTGTGGCAAATTCATTTTGATATATGGCAAAACCAATACAATATTGTAAAGTTAAAAAATAAAATAAAAAAAGAAAAAATATAAATGAAATTATATCCTAATTCTACTTCATGTCAACAGTGAAAAGAAAAAACTAATAGGAAAAAGTTTTATTGTTTTTATATACTAAAAAATATACATATATAAAATCAGAAAAATATATTTTTGTATTCTATACCTAATTTTATTTATTCATGTTAATATGAATGAAGAGTAAAACAACATACTTTCTTGAATTAAGAAAACATATGCAAAATAAATTACAATTCTTAAAAAATAGAGATAATCCTTAAATTACAAAAAATTATTCATTTCAAATGTTCATTAAATATGAATATTTTAAATATGCATAATCAAAATTTGATCTTCCTCCCAAAATAGAGTCATCTGATACTTCTTACTAACATCTGTTGTTCAAATAATGTAACTAAAGTTAACATTGAAAGATCTAAACAGAGGATTTAAAAACAAAATATAAATCTTTTGAGACTTTATCTTTAAAAATTAAGCTGAGAAAAATATTATTTGTATGAAAGGAAACATTATGCATCATTTAATATTTTTAAGTTGTATTTTAGCACAGACTCAAAGAATAAATTCATATTAGTAATATCAGCATAAAGGTCAAATATGGATTTGCAAGCAGGTATGACTTTCACTGGCTGTCACACAAAGTTAACTGTAGAATTTGAAATTTATTTTACATTTCATGGCCTTTGACTTGGCAGTAAATTTTGAATTTATTTTAAAGTAATTATCATCTTTTGGATACGGAAAGAAATGATAGACTGTTTTAATCTTTCATAAAGAGTTCAATAGTTGAACTGGCACATTTACTCTTTTAACCCAAACAAATCAACTAGGTATTTGGCTATCATTTTTTTATTATCAGTTTAGCATCATTTTCGTTACCTAATTTTAACTCTAGAGAAAAAGGATGAAAAGAAATCATTGGTAGTAGCATCTTGATACATTTATTATTCTAGAAATAGTTCTGCATGCAATGACAGTGTCACAGAAGCAATAGGTCCCATAAATAACATTTAAGAATACTTTCTTTTTCTACTCTGTTGCACTGCTCTACTAATATAAAAGATATATTTCTTAAGTGAATTGAAGTTTTAGCAAATCAAAATTGGCCCTTTTATGAAATATATAAGCCTAAGAGGATTTTTCAAGTATATATGTGTGTGTATATATATATATATATATATACCTTTTACTCTTTTACTTTTAAAAAACATTTTTTCAGTAATATTGTGAAAACTTATTTGCTTACTACAGAGTACAGTCAATCTATACATATGTCCACTGAAGAATCAAAGATGAGGGTCATGCTGTCAAAGGTGAAAGCCAGAAACACCCGTGGCAGATTCATGTTGATGTATGGTAAGATCAATACAATATTGTAAAGTAATTAGCCTCCAATTAAAATAAATAAATTTATATTAAAAAAATAAAAAGATTTTATTGTTTGTAAAATGTATCTGGAGTAAAGTTGATACATGAGTAATAATATATATATTGAAAAAAGTATTTCTGGTGTCATAAATTTATATAATACAATAACTAACCTTAATAGTTTGATCATAAAAAAAAAAAAAAAGAAATGGGAATTCTTGGAAAGAACTACACAGTTCTCTTGAAGGAAAAAAGCAAATCTGTTACACAGCATTTCTAATTTGAGGAGGTACTTCATGCCTTACAATTGGAAGACAAATTTAAGGCTTCTCCCTCCCCAAACTCTTTTCTTAAAAAAAAAGCACAAATAACACACAATTTTTTAATAGGCACAGATACATCATAAGTCATAATAAATGTATTTCTTCTATAACTTTTAGCAGTAACTTACACAGAAATTTGACAGCCAGATAACTTTCAGAATCCTTCACCCTGTTTATCTACCAATCGGTCATCTACCCTTTAATCAACACATATTTATTCAGGAAAAGTAATATGCTGACACTATAGACAGGCAAGAGAGAAGTAAAAAGGAAAATCAGACCCAGATCCTACTCTCAGAGACTCTTTGTGACCCCATGAACTACAGTCCACCAAGCTCCTCTGTCCATGGGAATTTTCCAGGCAAGAACACTGGAGTGGGTTGCCATTTCCTACTCCAGGGGATCTTTCCTGACCCAGAGATTAAACCTGCATCCTTTGCATTTCCTGCATTGGCAGGCAGATTCTTTACCACTGTGCCACCTGGGAGGGTATAACCTGGTAAGGGAAATTACTTAGACATATTTCTTTAGTATTTACTGAATTCCAATTATGAAAAGCAGGCTTCTCTTGTAGCTCAGTTGGTAAAGAATCCTCCTTCAGTGCAGGAATTCATCTGCAATGCAGGAGACCCAGGTTCCATTCCTGGGTCCAGAAGATCCCCTGGAGAAGGAAATGGCAACTCCAGGCAGTATGCTTGCCTGGAGAATCCCATAGACAAAGGAACCTGGTGGGCTACGGTCCACGGGGTCACCAGTGTTGGACACGACTTAGGGACTAAACCAATTATGAAAAAAATAAATTGGGCCAGCAGAGGTTGGGGATGAGACAACTTTCATCTGGGAAAATCAGAGGAATGATCTAGAAGGACCTGTCATAAATGAGATCATGAGAAAGTGTCTAATTTTTCTTTTAAATATAAAGGTACGTAGTATTCTTTGTTGGCTCTCAAATCCTAATCATTCATGCTGCTCTCTCTCAGCCTGTGCCTGAAGAGTCTGACCCCACAACACACATCATCAGACTGTCTTGCAGGTGGTTTCCAGTACACACCATGAAGTGACCACCAGGAGTTAGGAGTTCGGAAGGTGGGAATAGAGGGTGGAGTAGTTTTACCAGACATTTTCCTGCCTGACACTGCAGTCCGGTACCCTGACAGCTACTGCCACTGTCAGAAAGCACTTGAGCAGGGCTCTAGCTCTCACTGTACTGCTATCTATCATGGAAAATGGGAAAGGCAATGCTCACCAGGTAACTCTCCCTCCTTATTCACACCTCCTAAATCACCTCAGTAAAAATTCAGTTTCCTGCTGGAACCACAGTGAACTCATAGGGACTATGAGAGAATAGAGAAAGACCACATGCTTAAAGGCCCTGAAATAACAATAGGTACCTTCCTTTTATGCATATACTGTGTTTAAGGATTCAAATAATCAGTACAGATATGTATCAGTTTCCAGGAAAGTGTGCTGTTTCTACTAGATGACACAGTTTATACTCTGGGCTCTTGATTTTTTTTTGCTGGAGGTGGGGATAGGGGTGGGGCTAGGGGGCTGGGAAGACACTGTGCAGCTTGTGAGATCTCATTTCCCCAACCAGGGACTGAACTCTTGGGTCATGGCAGTGGAAGCTCAGAATCTTAACCACTAGGCCACCAGGGAACTCCCAGTAGCTCCTCTTCATAATGAGCCAATCTATATTGTTCAGCTAAACTCAATGGAATATAAACATCATGAGAGCAAGGACCTGTCTGTTTCATTCTCCCAGGTTTCCACAAATCCATGGAATAGGCCTGCACATATTAATATTAATAAATGTCTGTTTGATAAATACTGAAAGTGAAAGTCACTCAGTCAGGTCCAACTCTTTGTGACCATGTGTAGTATACAGTACATGGAATTCTCCAGGCCAGAATACTGGAGTGTGTAGCCTTTCCCTTCTCCAGGGGATCTTCCCAACCCAGGGATTGAACCCAGGTCTCCTACATTGCAGATGGTTCAATAAATAGATACCCAGGCAATTAATTTATTCACCATTACAAGATTCAATTTTAACAACTGTAAATTAAAAATATTATTATTTGTCTTGAATTTCCTACAGATTCTTTAAAAGCTAATACCTACTTAAACAATTTTTAAAGTGTAAGTATACACAAATGTTAGGTTCAATTCCTACAGTACTTGATACCAGTTACAAGAGAACACACTTTTGAGTTCAAACTTCTAAACATGTTTATGAACTGTATAAACATATAAAATTTAAGAAATGCTGCTGGAGAATCCCTTTGTAATATTTCCATAAATATACTCCAAAAAAGCTTGAGTGTCAGAAGACTTAAAGAGTAGAACACTTAAAGAATAGAAGAGAAAGAAAAACACATTTAGTGAAGCAGTTTCCAGCATGTGACTCTGTAAAAGCAATAGCTTAACAAAATTATATAGTGTCTCCCTAGACACTAAAACTTCTGTTCATATTTGATATTAAATCTTTGCTGAAAAGTACGGTGGATCCTGGTAGAGGTTTAATATTGTATATCCAGGAACAAGACTGACATTAAATCTTTAACATGGGATAACATTCTCAAAAAGTAGAGATTATCAGAAGATTAATTGCAAAACTATGCTTCCTGTTACTCAGACTTCTGAATTTGCCAAGGCATTAACTCTCATCACAGTTGTTCTTTTTTTTTTTCCAAACATTCTGTACAGTTAATGATTCTTTCTCAAATATTTTGTGTGGAAAGGAAGACTGCCAAAATGCTTAGAATTTTAGTTTAACTGAAAAATGCATCAGAGATTGCATCTGCACTATAACTCAAAGGAAAAAAATGAAGAAATCCCACATAATCACAGACAGAACTGCTACCCACACAGTCTTTATATTTCACTGTCTCAAAATCAGCTTAAGAAATCAGTTGTAAGAAAATGAGTAGCATTCCTATGTTACTTGAATGCACTACTAATTCAACAACTATTTACCAAGTATTACAGAAAATGCCTAAAGTTATATAAACACTACCACAAAAAGTATAAAATAAATATTTATCTTGTATTCTTACTGAATATAAGATAACAAACATTCTTACTAAAAGATATCTATCAATGCAGCTCTTATTATTATTCCACAAATAATAATAAAAGAGTAAAAGAAAAGAAAAAAACAATTAGAAAAAATGTAACAAATCTGGTCTCTTCCTATCTTGTTTGCCAAGATGATCTATACTCCGTGAATTAATAAGTACTAGAAAGCATATTTATTTCATCCACTTAAAAATATTTTCAGGTACTCTTCTAGACACTGTGGATACAGTGCAAAGCCTCTGCTCTCTTACATTTCAGAGAAGGAAGGAAGTGAAAGTCCCTCAGTCATGTCTAAATCTTTTTGACCATGGAATTCTTCAGGCCAGAATTCTGGAGTGGGTAGCCTTCCCCTTCTCCAGGGGATCTTCCCAACCCAGGGATCAAACCTATGTCTCCCATATTGCAGGCAGATTCTTTACCAGCTGAGCCACAAGGGAAGCCCCAGAAAACTGGAGTGGGTAGCCTATCCCTTCTCCAGTGGATCTTCCCAACCCAGGAATCAAACGGAGGTCTCCTATATTGCAGGCGGATCCTTTATCAACCAAGCTATGAGGGAAGCCCTACATTCCACAGAAGGAAAGAGAAAATAAAACATAGTATCAGAAAGTAATAGGTGCTGGAAAGAATACAAAGCAGTTAGGAGAGATATTTAGAAGCTTGTTGTTGTTCAGTCGCTGTCATGTCCAACTCTCTGTGACCCCATGGACTAGCCCGCCAGACTCCTAAGGCAGAGTGCTGTATTATAAAGTATGATCATGAAAGATTTTGCTGATAAGGGGCTGTTGAGACCGAGACAACAAGGAACCAAGAAAGTAAGAAATGCATAGAGATATCTAAGGGAAAACCTTTCAGGCAAGAGGATGAGTAGATGCTTAGACCCTAAGGCTGGAGCATGATTGATGTGTTCAGAAATTATGCCCTATGGATCAGAGGGAGCAAGGAGCCATTGATGAAGTCAGAGAAAAGGGGCAAAAGGTGTGAATGAATCACTTAGGAGCCTACAGAACTCTAAATGATATGAAAAGCCACTGAACAATTATAAACAAGGAAGTGACATTCTTTGCTGACTCATTCATCCTTTCAGCCAGGTGTTATTTGACAGGAATAGACCTACTAGTTTAGGCTTGATGCTTAGAGAACAGACTAACAGAAAGGCAGAGAGAAAGAGAAATCAATCAAAAGGCTTCTGCACTTTTATTTTCCATACGTATTTAAGTAATGTAGACCTTCCTTTTTCTTGAGGTACTGGAATTTAATTTCTAATATATCTTAGGTAGAAACAAGAGGGAAAAATTGGAATAAGAACTTAGGCCTTAGCTTCTTTGGTGATTTTAGTTTCTCATACAGTAATAATTGTGATGCTATTTGTCAACTGGATATAAATATAAATGTATATGCATATACTTATAGAAATTATAATTCCTACAATTATAAAAAACAGATAACTCTAATTGTTATAATAATAAATAATATTTTACTGGCACTTACTGTATATCTGCCAGTCTTCTAAAAACTTTATATAGTCATATTGTAATGAACTAGGTCATGCCTTTAAAATCTAATTCCTAAAAAAAAAAAAAATATTTTGAATAATTTATCACATTATTATTCTACTTCTTTGAGCTAATAATAATTTCACACTAACTGTTTAGTTCAGTCTCTCAGTCACATCCAACTCTTTGCGATCCCATGGACTGTAGCACGCCAGACTTCCCTGTCCATCACCAATTCCCAGAGCTGGCTCAGTCTCATGTCCATTGAGTCAGTGATGCCATCAGTGAGCTAATAACAATTATTATTAGTCGGTGAGCTAATAACAATTTTGCACTAACTGTAGTTTGACTATAAACCTCAGGAAGTATATAGAAAGACGGTGAGATAAGATTATTTGGTTCAGGGTACTCCTATCACGTTTCAAAATTTCATTAAAAACACATAGTTCATAAACCATAAAATAAGAGAACTAAAGGCTTTTGAATTTAGCTAAAATTCCAAGCATTTCATGTTTTAAGGAAACATTGACTATTTGCTACCCGTGGGCTTCGCAGGTGACGTTAGTGGTGAAGAACACGCCTGCCAAAGCAGAAGACAAAAGAGACTTGAATTTGATCCCTGGATAGAGAAGATCCTCCAGAGAAGGGCATGGCAACCATTCCAGTGTTCTTGCCTGGAAAATACCATGAAAAGAGGAACAGGCTACCGTCCATGAGGTCTCAAAGAGTCAGTCATGCGTGCTCATTCAACCCTTTACACAGATTGTAGCCCTCCAGGCTCCTCTGTCCATGGGATTATCCCAGCAAGAATACTGGAGTGGGTTGCCATTTCCTCCTCCTATGGCTCCTGGCTTTGCAGGTGGATTCTTTATCCACTGAGCCATCGGGGAAGTCCCATTTGCTACCTTATGTAAAGCCTAAAGTATGAAGTTTCTCTCTCCCTTAACCCCACTTACCCAATCAGTACTAAGATCTGTCAATTGTACCACACATTAGCATCCTGAAACAAGACCTTTCTCTCCATTTCTTCTGTGATGACCTTGTCTCTAAGTAACCTTTTATTTGAACTAAATGTTTCAACATATCAGTTTTTGTTTTGTTTTGTTTTGTTTTCTAACCAGGTTCTTCTGATTCTAGACTAACTCCTTCACTGACAAAAAAGGAATTTGTAAAAAAACAATCTCAATATTTAATTCCTCTACTTAAAGAAACTTCTCATGGCCTATGGTTTAAAGTTTAACTATCTCAGGGTGGTATAAAATGCACTTCATAAACAGGCCCTAAAACATCTCACTAAGTCATCTCCTAAATATCCCCCAAAGCAAACTGGATTCTCAGATCCGCTGAGCTCATTCCAAACTTCCATCTTTTGCACATGTGCCCTCATCTTTAAACATCCTTTTATTTTTTTCATTATTTTGCATACTGCATTTTCTCCCTTGAACATTTCTGTATCTTTATTAGAGACAGAATTTCTATCTTATTACAACTATTTATTTGTATCTCTATATAGGTAATTTAGGAGAAGGCAATGGCAACCCACTCCAGTACTCTTGCCTGGAAGATCCCATGGGCGGAGGAGTCTGGAAGGCAGCAGTCCATGGGCTCGGAAAGAGTCAGACACGACTGAGAGACTTCACTTTCAATTTTCACTTTCATGCAGTGGAGAAGGAAATGGCAACCCACTCCAGTGTTCTTGCCTGGAGAATCCCAGGGATGGGGGAGCCTGATGGGCTGCCGTCTGTGGGGTCACACAGAGTCGGACACGACTGAAGTGACTTAGCAGCATAGGTAATTTAAGCACAGTGATGTTATATAATATGTATTCTATTTCAACAGAGAATAGTCAACTACTTAATGTACAACTAACTTTCAAAGGACATGTACTATCCTGTACCTCTCTTAGCTCCTTCTCCACCCAGTCAGTCAGTTCAGTTCAGTCACTCAGTCATGTCTGACTCTTTGTGATCCCATGGACTACAACATGCCAGGCTCCCCTGTCCATAAACAACTTCCAAAGCTTGCTCAAACTTAATATGCATCGAGTCGGTGATGCCATCCAACCATCTCATCCTCTGCCATTCCCTTCTCCTCCTGCCTTCAATCTTCCCAGCATCAGGGTCTTTTCAAATGAGTCAGGTCTTTGCATTAGGTGGCTAAAGTATTGGAACTTCAGCTTCAGCATCAATCCTTCCAATGAATATTCAGCACTGATTTCCTTTAGGATGGACTGGTTGGATCTCCTTGCAACCCAACGGACTCTCAAGAGTCTTCTCCAATACCACAGTTCCAAAGCATCAATTCTTCAGCTCTCAGCTTTCTTCACATTCCAACTCTCACATTCATACATGACTACTGGAAAAACCATAGCCTTGACAAGATGGACATTTCTTGGTAAAGTAATGGCTCTGCTTTTTAATATGCTATCTAGGTTAGTCATAGCTTTTCTTCCAAGGAACAAGTATCTTTTAGTTTCATGGCTGCAGTCACAATCCGCAGTGATTTTGGAGCCCAAGAAAACAAAGTTTGTCACTGTTTCCACTGTTTTCCCATCTATTTGTCATGAAGTGATAGGGCCACATGCCATGATCTTAGTTTTCTGAATGCTGAGCTTTAAGCCAACTTTTTCACTCTCCTCTTTCACTTTCATCAGGAGGCTCTTTAGTTCTTCTTCACTTTCTGCCATAAGGGTGTTGTCTTCTGCATATCTGAGGTTATTAATATTTCTCCCGGCAATCTTGATTCTAGCTTCTGCTTCTTCCAGCCCAGCGTTTACATGATGTACTCTGCTTCTTCCAGCCCAGCGTTTCTCATGATGTACTCTGCATATAAGTTAAATAAGCAGGGTGACAATATACAGCCTTGACGTACTCCTTTTCCTACTTGGAACCAGTCTGTTGTTCCATGTACAGTTCTAACTGTTGCTTCCTGACCTGAATACAGGTTTCTCAAGAGGCAGGTCAGGTGGTCTGGTATTCCCATCTCTTTCAGAATTTTCCACAGTTTATTGTGATCCACACAGTCAAAGGCTTTGGGGTACACAGTAAAGGAGAAGTAGATGATTTTCTGGAACTCTCTCACTTTTTTGATGATCCAATGGATGTTGGCAATTTGATCTCTGATTCCTCTACCTTTCCTAAAACCAGCTTGAACATCTGGAAGTTCTTGGTTCACATACTGTTGAAGCCAGGTTTGGAGAATTTTGAGCATTACTTTGCTAGCATGTGAGATGAGTGCAACTGTGCCATAATTTGAACATTCTTTGGCATTGCCTTTCTTTGGGATTGGAATGTAAACTGACCTTTTCCAGTCCTCTGGCCAATGATGAGTTTTCCAAATTTGCTTGTGTATTGAGTACAGCACTTTAACAGTATCGTCTTTTAGGACTTGAAATAGCTCAGCTGGAATTCTATCAACTCCACTAGCTTTGATTGTAGTCATGCTTCCTAAGGCCCACTTGACTTCGCACTCCAGGACGTCTGCCTCTAGGTGAGTGATCACAGCCTCATGGTTATCTGGGTCATGAAGATCTTTTTTATATAGTTCTTCTGTGTGTTCTTGCCACCTTTTATTTATGTCTTCTGCTTCTGTTAGGTCCATACTATTTCTGTCCTTTATTGGGCCCATCTTTGCATGAAATATTCCCTTGGTATCTCTCATTTTCTTGAAGAAATCTTTAGTTTTTCCCATTCTATTGTTTTCTTCTATTTCTTTGCACTGATCATTGAGGGAAGCTTCCTTACCTCTCTTTGCTATTCTTTGGAACTCTGCATTCAGATAGGTATATCTTTCCTTTTCTCTTTTGCCTTTAGCTTCTCTTCTTTTCTCACTATTTGAAAGGCTTCCTCAGACAACCATTTTGCCTTTTTGCCTTTCTTTTTCTTGGGGATGGTCTTAATCACTGCCTCCTGTACAACGTCATGAACCTCCATCCATAGTTCTTCAGGTACTTTGTGTATCAGATCTAACCCCTTGAATCTATTTGTCACTTCCACTGTATAATCATAAGAGATTTGATTTAGATCATACCTGAATAGTCTAGTGGTTTTCCCTACTTTCTTCAAGGCTGAACTTGGTAATAAGGAGTTCATGATCTTAGCCACAATTAGCTCCCATCTTGTTTTTGCTGACTGTATAGAGTTTTTCCATCTTCAACTGCAAAGAATATAATCAATCTGATTTCAGTTTTGACCATCTGGTGATGTCCCTATGTAGAGTTGTCTCTTGTGTTGTTGGAAGAAGGTGTTTGCTATGACCAATATGTTCTCTGGCAAAACTCTGTTAACTTTTGCCCTGCTTCATTTTGTACTCCAAGGCCAAATTTGCCTGTTACTCCAGGTATCTTTTGACTTCCCACGTTTTGTTTTTTTTTTTTTGTCCTTCCAGACAGGTGGTTCTAACAAAGCCTTAACTGCTAGCAGGCATAACGTACATTCATATATTTGCTAGTCTTCATTAGATATAAGCACTGTGCAGAGTTTGTGTTTGATGCCACTGATTCAGTATCTAAATTAAGTGGATATAAATTCTGCTGTCAATAAACTTACAGTCTAATGAGAAAGAAATGCATTTTAGATAATTACAAAACAGCACAGTAATAGTGACAACAAGAATGCAATAAAAGATGGCTTTTTTTTTTTGAGAAGTTAATAAAATGCCACAAAGTAATGATAAGCCTTAAAGAAAAAAAAAAAACAAACAAACAAGAAATCAGAGATAAAACTTACAAAAGGGACAAAACAAAGTGTGTGATACGTTATTGTAAACTGTTGGCATCACAAGATAATCTTGTGATGCATTAACAAGGAATTGCTCATATTGGAAGACGAACAATATCCTGAACAAGTATTGTTTTGGATCTTCTATAGAGTTCTGAAATCTGAATTAACCTCAAATGCTATACAGAGTGGATCAAAAAACAAGGCCCAATTATATATTGTTTACTAGAAACCTACTTTCAGTATAGACACATATAGATTAAAAGTATAGGAATGGAAAAGATAGACTATACTATCACTAATCAAAAGAAAGCAAGAGTAACTATGTTAATTTCAGGCACAGAAGACTTCAGAATAAAGAAAGTTATCAGAGATAGAGAGAGATGCTCTATATTGATAAAGGAGTCAATGGTCCAAGAAGAAACAATAGCTCTTGACGTGTGTGTGCCTAACACAGAACATCAAGCTGCACAAGACAAAAGGTGATATAACTGCAAGAAGAAATGGAGTAATCCATTATAATAACATAGTTGGAAAGTTTAATACCCTTCTACCAGAAACTGAGAGATCTAGCTGCACAAAATTAGTAAGGACATATTTGAACACAACAGCATTATCAATCAAAAAGATTTAATTGACTTCTATACACTATTTTATCAAACAGCAGATTATATATTCTTCTTGCACAGAATATTCACAAAAACAGACCACCTTCTGGGGCATAAAACACACCTAAACAATTTAGAAGAGCAGAATTATAGAATTATACAATATCAGCCCTTAGAACAGAGTTAAATTAAACTAGACATCAATAACAGAAAGATTTCTGTAAAGTCTTTTTTTAAATGGAAAGTAAACTACACATTTCCAAATACAATGAGTCAATGGTGCTATCTCAAAGAAAATTATAAAATATTTTTGAACTAAATAAAACACAACTCATCAAAATATGTAGTATGCAGCAAAAGCAGTTCTCATAGAGAAAATTTTAACATTGAATACAAATACAAGAAAAGGAGAAAAATATAAAATCAAATCATCTAAGATTCCACCTTGGAAAACTAGAAGAGGAAGAGCAATTTAATTACAAAGCAAGTAAAAGAAAGAACTAATATAAATGAGAGTCAAAACCAGTGAAACTGAAAACAATAACAAAATATGAACAAGATCTAAATGAGAAAAGCTACAAAATGTTGATGATATATCAAAGTACTAAATAATTGAGAAATATTCCATTTTCACAGATAGAAAGACTCATTATTGCCAGGATGTAAGGCTGTCCGAACTTGATCTACAGCTTCAACTTTCCCAGTTAAAAATCCCAGGAAATTACTTTGTGAATATCTTTAAACTGATTTTAAAATTTATAACAAGAGGCAAAAGGCCCAGAATAGCCAACTCAATTTTGAGTGAGTAAAACAAAGTTGGGGAACTGACACCCAGACTTCAAGACTTACTATAAAGTTACAGTAATCAAGACAATGTAATTTTTGTGATAGAAAAGACAAGTAGATCAATGAAACAGTATAGAGAGCCCTGAAGTAAACCCACTAAGTATAGTCAAGTGATCTTTGACAAAGGAGCAAACAAAGGCAATACAATGGAGTAAAGATAGTTTTTTCAACAAATTGTACTAGAACAAGAAATCCACATGCAAAAAAGTGAATCTAAACACAAACCTTACACCATTTATAATAATTAACTCAAAATATATCATTATCTAAATGCAAAACTATGAAACTCCTAGAAGAGAACATTAAGAAAGGTTAGATGACAACTGGGTAGAGCAATGGCTTTTTAGCTACCACATCAAAAGCATGGTGCATGAAAAAAAAAATGATAAGCTGGACTTCATTAAAATTAAAAACTTTCACTCCACAAAATACAATGTCAAGGAAATGAGAAGACAAACCAGGAGAAAGTATCTGTAAAAGACATATCTAATAAAGAATTATTCTTTAAAAAACATTTAAAACAAAAATAACCTGATTAAAAAATGGGCAAAAGGCCTTAACAGATACCTCACCAAAGAAGATAGAAAACTGGCAAGTAAGTATATATGAAAAAATGCTCAACATATCATCAGGGAAATACATATTAAAACGAGATACTACTACACACCTATTAAAATGGATAATAGCCAAATAGTGCCAAAACTGTGAAAGAAGAATTTTCATTCATTGCAATGATAATGCAAGATAGCACATTCCTTTTGGAAGACAGTTTATTAGTTTCTTACAACTAGGCATACTCATACCATATTATCCATTTACATTCCTTGGTATTTACCCTAAGAGGCTGAAAACTTATTAACATCTTAGGTAAATATGATATCATCATGTTATCATATCAACATGAAAACCTGAACCTGGTTATCTATATAGATTTACTCAGTTATCAAAACTAGGAACCAATCATTAGGTTTTTCAGTAGATGAATGGATAAATAAACTGTGATACATTCAAACAATGGAATATTATTCAGTACTTAAATGAAATAAGCTATCAAGCCATAAGGACATGGAGGAAATGCAAATGTATAATACTATTCTAAAGGAGATCAGCCCTGGGATTTCTTTGGAAGGAATGATGCTAAAGCTGAAACTCCAGTACTTTGGCCACCTCATGTGAAGAGTTGACTCATTGGAAAAGACTCTGATGCTGGGAGGGATTGGGGGCAAGAGGAGAAGGGGAGGACAAAGGATGAGATGGCTGGATGGCATCACTGACTCAATGGACGTGAGTCTGAGTGAACTCCAGGAGTTGGTGATGGACAGGGAGGCCTGGTGTGCTGCGATTCACGGGGTCGCAAAGTGTCGGACACGACTGAACGACTGATCTGATCTGATCTGATCTGAAGTGAAGGAAGTCAACCTGGAAAAACTAAAAACTGTATAATTCCAACTATATGACACTCTGGAAAAAGCAAAACTAAGAAACTAGTGAAAACTTAGTGGTTGCCAGAGTTTAGGGGAAAGGCAGTGATAAATAGGTGGAACACAGAGAAATTTTTGTGCATAAACTTCTTCATGAGATATTATTTATACATGTATTGTACATCTTTTTAAGTGAACAATGAAAAGAAATAGAGAAAAATAGTAGAAAAAGTGGAAAAGACTATAGATCACTTCAAGAAAATTAGAGATACCTATCTTTGATTTCATGCAAAGATAGGCACAATAAAGGACAGAAACAACACGCAACTAACAGAAGCAGAAGATATTAAGAAGAGGTGGCAGGAATACACAGAACTATACAAAACAAACAAACAAAAAAGTGCTTAATGACCTGGATAACCAAGAGGGTGTGATCACTCACATAGAGCCAGACATCCTGGAATGTGAAGTCAACTGGGACTTAGGAAGAATTACTTTGAACAAAACTAGTGGTAATGATGGAATTCTAGCTGAGCTATTTCAAATCCTAAAAGATGATGCTGTTAATGTGCTGCATTCAATATGCCAGCAAATTTGGAAAGCTCAGCAATGGCCACAAGACTGGGAAAGGTCAGTTTTCATTACAATCCCAAAGAAAGCCAATACCAAAGAATGTTCAAACTATCATACAACTGTGCTCATTTCATATGCTAGCAAGGTAATGCTCAAAATCCTTTGAGCTTGGCTTCAACAGTACATGAACCAGGAACTTACATGTGTACAAGTTAGCTTTAGAAAAGACAAAGGAATTAGAGATCAAATTGTGAACATTGGCTGGATCATAGAAAAAGCAAGGGAATTCCAAAAAGAAATCTGCTTCTGCTTCACTGACTACACTAAAGTCTTTAACTGTGTGGATCACAACAAACTGTGGAATATTCTTAAAGATATGGGAATACCAGATAACCTTACCTGTCTCCTGTGAAACCTGTATGCAGGCCAACAAGCAACAGTTAGAACTGGACAGGGAACAATGGACTGGTTCCAAATTGGGAAAGGAGTACATCAAGGCTGCATATTGTCACCTGCTTATTTAACTTATATGCAGAGTACATCATGCAAAATGATGCATGATGCATGCTGGATGACTTACAAGTTGGAATCAAGAATTCGGGGAGAAATATAAATAACCTCAGATATGCAGATGACACAAACCTTATGGCAGAAAGCAAAGATGAACTAAAGAGCCTCTGGATGATGGTGAAAGAAGAGAGTAAAAAAGTTGACTTAAAAATCAACAATCAATAAAGTAAGATCACAGGAGCCAGTCCCATCACTTCATGGCAAATAGATGGGGAAAAAGTAGAAACAGTGACAGATTTTATTTTCTTGAGCTCAAAATCACTGTGGATGGTGACTGCAACCATGAAATTAAAAAATGCTTGCTCCTTGGAAGAATGGCTATGACAAACCTAGACAGCATATTAAAAAAACAGAGATATCACTTTGCCAACAAGGATCCATGTAGTCAAAGCTATGGTTTTTCTAGTAATCATGTATGGATGTGACCGTTGGACCATAAAGAAGTCTGAGCGTTAAAGAGTTGATACTTTTGAATTGTGGTGTTGGAGAAGACTCTTAAGAGTCCCTTGGACAGCAAGGAGATCAAACCAGTCAATTCTAAAGGAAATCAACCCTGTATATTCACTGGAAGGACTGAAGCTGAAACTCCAATATTTTGGCCACCTGATGCAAAGAGCTGATTCACTGGAAAGGACCCTGATATTGGGAAAGATTGAGGGCAGAAGAAAGGGGCAACAAAGGATGAGATGGTTGGAATATCACCTACTCAAAGACATGAGTTTTAGCAAACTATGGGAGATAGTGAAGGACAGGGAAGCCTGCTGTGTTGCAGTTCATGGGGTCACAAAGAGTTGGACACAACTTAGTGACTGAACAACAACAAAACATGCACCTACCAAATAACCCAAGCATTCAACTTCTAGGTACTTAACTAAGACAAATAAAAATAAATTCCCACACAAAATGGGCATGATTATTCACAAGAGCTTTGTATGTAGTAGCCAAAGTATAGAAACCATCCAAATGCTTTCTAGCAAAACAGATGGATTAAGAAACTGTGTTTTATTCACACATTAGAAAACTGCTCATTAAAAAAAAGCAAAATAAAGATACATAAGAAAACATGGATAAGACTTAAAAATGGTATGCTGAATAACAAGTAGCCAAACTAAAGAGAATGCATACAGTACAATTCCATTTATAAAAGTTTCGTAACATATAAGTTGTAGTGATAAAACATAAATTAGAGATTACCTGGGGTTTAGGATGGAGAAAGGATGGATCATAAAAATACAGGAGGAAAATTTCTCTGGGTGTGATGACAATAATTTCAGAGGTATATATGTGTGTGTGTATATATATAATATATATATATATATATATATATATAAAAGTGTGTGCGTGTATGTGTGCTGTCACATCCAACTCTTTGCCACCCTATGAACTGTAGCCCACCAGAGACTGCTCTGTCCATGGGATTATCCAGGCAAGAGCGCTGCAGTTGTTTGCCATTTCCTTCTCCAGGGGATCTTCCTAACCAGGTGTTAAACCCACATTTCTGATATCTGCATTGGCAGGTGGATTCTTTACCACTGAGCCACCTGGGAATCCTCATATATGTATACACATATATGTATATGTCACAACTGATTAAATAGTACTCTTTTGATATTTTTATATTATTGCACTTCAATTATACAAAAGTCTCAAAGACTGACAAAAATGTATCTAGACTGGGAAAGATGGATAAATGTGAAAATTGTTTCCATCTTATCATGCTAATCTACAGGAAAACTGTGTCTACTGGCATACTATCTTTTTAAGTATGAACCTTGGAAAACATATGCAGTTTAAAGGGACATGGGGACTTCCCTAAGGGTCCAAAGCAGAGGAAACAAGTTCAACCCCAGTCAGGGAGGACTGCACATGTCACGGACCACAGAGCCCAGCACCACTACTAAGGTTATGCTCCAGAGCCCATAAGCCACAACAACTGAGCCCATGGGCTGTCATTACTGACACCCATGAGAAAGCCCAAGAGACCAGGCCTTGCAACAAGAGAAGCCACCACAATGAGAACCCTGGACACTCCAGTGAAGAGTAGCCCTGGCTCACCACAACAAGTAAGGCCAGGAACATCAATAAAGACCCAGTGCAGCCAAAAACAGTCAAAATAAATACATTTAAGAAAAAAAAAAACAATATTCTTAGCAAGAAAAAAAGATACAGAGTCACAATCTGTCTAGTACTAGTACTTCAAGCACTTTACATGCATAAATTCAATTTTTTAAAAATACGAGAGAGATTATATTACTGTTCTCATCTGAAGACTAAGAAATTAAAACTTACAAAAAATAATTACACAGAGAAACATGATTAAGCTATGTATTAGGATTCAAAATCAGATTTTTATCATTCCCAAATCAATTCTTATATTTACTCTGCCATGCTAAAAGTATATAATCTGAATTATGGGTCTACATATTCATTTTGGCATTTTCATATAAACTAATTTTGTCATACTTTAAAAAATATTTTTAGTTTTGCTTTTATTATTTAATGCTGAATTCTTAAAACTCTACAGATTGCAATTCAAATACTGCATATTAGACTTTTTTTTTTCAGAAAAACAGCTGAAGTTACTTCAAAGTTTAGAATATGGTTTATGCATTAGATTGCTAATGTTTAATCAGATAAAATAATGATACATTTTGCTTCCAGCACCTCTGTCTTTGGTAGTTTACTAGATACCTCTCGGCTAGATATATTTTGGTTAGTAGTGGTTGAAGACACATGGAAATATTTTAAGGAATCATTTTTACATATTTTAATTGTTGATACTATAATCAGCCTATGAAACATAGAGGTGCTTATTACATATTTTTAATATGTAACATTAGGTTTAATTATTTATTTTGAAAAAAAAAAGAAGAAGCTTACTGTGATAGTCTGTAACTACACTTTAAAAACTCTGAACTGGACCCTAGTAAGTATGAGTGTAGTATATGGAAAAGAAAGTGGAATATAATCTGGTTTTATATGCGTGTAGGGTAGGGGGAATAAAAAATAAAAATTAAATGACATTCACCTAGAAGTAAGTTCAGGTAAAAATAGAAGTCTCGATGCTATGAAATGGTATGAAAAAGAAATCTAATCAATGTATATGTGTGTGTGTGTGTGTGTTAGTCGCTCAGTGATTTAGTTGCTCAGTGGTGTCTGACTTTGCGACCCCATGGACTGTGGAACCAGCCAGGCTCCTCTGTCCATGGAATCTCCAGGCAAGAATACTGGAATGGGTGGCCATTGCCTTCTCCAGGTGATTTTCCTGTCCCAAGTATGAATCCTGGGTCTTCTGCACTGCAGGTGAATTTTTTACAGTCTGAGTCACCAGGGAAGCCCAATCAATGTGTACATGTATCAAATACTATCTTTCAGAAACAGTAAATTTTGAGAACTAATAAATAATATTATATATTTCCTCTTATATGTTTTAATCATTTATGGCAAAAACAATCTACTCTTAATTTCCATTGTTTAACTTACACAAGCTCTGTGAATATGTACAGCGATAGATTAAACTAATGTATGAAATGAAACCTTCAACTGATATATTTCTTCCATATTACTCATATGTTCTAGGAAAATCAGGTGCTGTGTATTACAAAAATAGATTTAGCTTATGAAACTGATGTTCATAAACAGTTTAATTTTAAAATAGAATTCTGTAAGCCTAAAAATTAAATTAATTTATTTATATATTCATTCATTTAATAAATAAATATTCATTTATCATTTGTGTGCAATCAATGCATGATATTGGAATATCTGAGACTTTATTATTACATATTGTCTGAATCAGTTTGTCATTAATTTAGTGTGATATAATGTGTTAAAACATTTTGTTTAGCATCAAAGACCTGGGTATATACTAGTGCAGAAACTCAGAAACAAATAGAATCCCAAATAATCTGATATGTCACAAATAATAGTTCTATTTGAAATTATTCCATTGATTATATAACTAAGCACAGAAATGCAATATTCTACTGGCCCTCTGAATTTCCACTGTGGTTTTTGAAAACACATACTGTGTGTGCACACATATCTCTATATACATATCAGCAGAATGCAGCAAATGTATTTCCATGTAAAACTTGTCTATTAAACCATAATATATTATACAGCTTTACTTTGTTACACTTTGAAAACTAAGTTATTAAAAAATGGTATTAAAACAGTCACCAGAGTAATGACTGAATAGCTCAGGAGTGCACCCCTTCATGGAGTCAAATGTGTTCGTTCCATTAATAATTGACTAAATGAAAATTAAAGCAAGAGTTACCAGATACAGTGATGGAAGGGTCAAATAAATAATGCGATTATCATAATTGGCCAATTGTACCTGGAAAGGAGCTTTTAACCATTACCTTCACATTGAAATAGTGATTTTTAAAAATAAAGTTTATCTTTTGGAGTATCTCTATTTTACCTTGGAAATACACACACACAAAAAATATCTGACTTGTACATTTCATTACCTTAATCTCTGAGAGAAGGAAGTGAAGAAAATGTTCTTTTCTCCAAAGAAAACAATGCAAAGTACTAAGAGGAAAGCCATTTGTCTTTCCCAAGAATATAGCATGCCAGTATTTAAATCAACCAATCTCTATTACAGTTTCCCAGGTTTTATAGTCACCACTGTCTACTCATTCTCTTACTGAACAATAAAAAACATCACTGCTATACATACAGGGGAATAAATTAGGTCACCCTTTAAAGTTTACAACTTTGCTTTATAGCATATATGGATTGTTGCTGTTATTAACTCCACTCATCTGAATTAATAATATTCATAAAAAATAAAGTTTGATTTATTTTACCTCAAAAACTTCTTCATCCAAAATCCTTGTCCCAAAAACCATAATTCCATTGGTGTCAACGATTGCTTTCTCACTTCTGTCAAGCGGTTTTGTAGTTTTCTTCTTACAATCAACAATCATTGTCACAGTTTTCTTCTCCACGCTGATTGCTACCCGGTGCCACCTTAAAAAGCCAAATAATGCTGTAAGTTCCAAAGATGTTGTCAAACCATTATTGTGAAAGAACAATGTATTTTGAATTATACAAGTGATCTTAAATTATACAAAATGTAGGCTTATTTATTCATCAATCAGTTAACAAGTGGCTACTTAGTATCCAGAGCAGTGGTAGGTACTCAAAAAGTCACAGAGCTATGTAAATTGCACAGCAGGATTAGCTGTCTGTGCTGATAAGGCAGTGCCCATCCTCTGCTTCACCTTGTGTTGAAACAATAGCTCGATCTCACCATGCCCTCACAAGGTTATTTGATAGAGATTAGGGGTGGGATATGGGATAAGTAATAGTTTCTATGTACGTAAGTGCTTTCTTCCAATGTGGAATTTCACTTAAAAGAATTCTGCTTGAGAGATCCCCTGATATAGGCTCTAAAAGGGTATGTCTACTAATTGAATGAATGCTCCATCTGGAGCAATTGAACGTTTAATTGTAAGACACAATGTGCTTCTCTGTCTTTACTCGCATTTATTTCAAGTGCTTTCGTTTTCTTTTTCCACTTTAATTTCAAGACAGTTATATTTCACTACTGTGGGCAGGATCCAAGACTGAGACACAATATCTCTCCTTTCCAGAGTTGGCAGGAAGTAGGAACACTGAAAGAAAGCATAGTCAATGCATGTGTGGAGTGAGAGTCTCAATTCACTCTGAAGCTACTGCTCCAGCTAATTCAGAGCAGTGATGACAGGCTTTGCAGTGGGGGTGGGGAATGGGGGGGCGGCGGGGAGGAATGGAGATGTGGCCAGTCCTTTGGAAATACAAATACCCTAATCAAAATTGTAAAATGGTGGGTTTTATTAACAGTATCTTGTGCTAACATAAACAACTAAATGAAGATCACTTGCATTTTGCAAACCACTCTTTTATTTTTCCAAATGAAAAGTGCTAAATTAATATTCCAGAAGTTTCTAGGACTATATCCATAAAATAAAGTACCCAAAGAGTTGCAGGAGCCTTTCAAAAATCTGTTTCATGTGACTTGGCATGGCTACTGATGAGGACCAAGTATATTTCCATATACACTTAATCTTTGGTCTTTCCATAGCAATTTGAACTAGCATAGGCATCTGCTGGGTTTGAATTGCACAAAGATTTATATTAGGAGGCACTTAATACTGTGAGAGTAAAATTTACACATGTTTCCGCCAAGAAGTCTGTGTCTTCAATTAAACCCCCTCCACTACTGTGGGCATGTGCTTTTCATTAACATAAAATAAAAATGATTTCTTTCAATTGTTGCAAGTTGATTAGGACTCTAAATTTGAATTTTGTTGAATTAATTTAAGGTCTGATAATAATATGTCATAATCATGGTGTCACATACAATGTTCAAAATACTAAATTAACCTTAAATTTTGGAAACATTCTTAATTATCCTCTTTCTGTCATATTATACATTCATATCATCAGGAAATCTGTCAATCCTATATTTGCAGGATATTCAGGATTCAAATCTCACAATTTTGACCAGGTAACCATGTCTCTCTCCTAGACTCCTAACTGGTCCCTGCTCCCACTCTGATGCAACCAGAGTCGCCATTTTAAAATATGAGTCATATCAAGTTTCTCTCTAGCTAAAAGCTAACCTGATACTCCCAGTAAAAGCCGAAGTCCTTACTTTGCCTAACCCTGCCTCTCTTCTATCTCATGTCCACATTTCTGCTTTCTGATTCGCAGTATTCCAGCCTCACTTCTGCCTCTTTCTTGTTCCTTTCACCTAATTCACTTTGTCAGGAATGCTCTTCCTCCATAACCCCACATGCTCACTCCCTGGCTTCCAAGGTCTTAGCTCAAGGCAACCATGCCGAAGAGGACTGCTGTATCTAAAACAATCTAAAACAGTATACCCTACACTTCTTACTCTGATGTATTTTCATTCATAGAATTATCATCACTTTTCATATTAAGGATAATGATGTAAATTACTTGTTAAAGCCCAGTTTTTTCCTGGGTTTGAGAGGCAGTTTTTCCATGGTTCTGACAATGGTAATCTGAGTGTGAATTTTTTTTTCCCCATCTGAACAGCTATTTCTTTCTTATGTCTATAATCAAATGTTATATTTGTGATAAATCTTTTTAGTAGCCTAAATTCAGCAATAAAATATCAAGTACATTTAACAAACATTTATTTGCTTTTAGCTGCTCCTGAAATGATAGGGAGCAAAACAATATTAAACAATATTCACAATACAGAATTCAGCATGATTTTCTTAAGAGAGTGGCTGTTACTGGACAGTCTACCTGAATTCAAACCTCACCTTTGCCACTTTCCAAATGCAAGTTACTTAAATTCCCAGTACCTTACTTCCCTTATCTGTAAAATGGGTTTATTATTATTTTCTTCAAAAAGTTGTGAAAAATTAAAGAAGTTAACTTGTATAAGGTGTTCACAACAGTATACAGCACATATTGAGTATTATATAAAACTTCCTATGATTGTCAATATTAATAGTATTGGTGCATACATGCATGCTAAGTCACTTCAGTCATGTCCAACTCTTTGCAACCCTGTGAACTATAGCCCACCAGGCTCCTCTGTCCATGGAATTCTCCAGACAAGAATACTGGAGTGGGTTGCCAGCCCTCCTCCAGGGGATCTTTCCAATTCAGGGATCAAACCCAAGTCTCTTTTGTCTCCAGCATTGGCAGGCGGGTTCTTTACTGCTAGCTCTATCTGAGGAAGTCAAATCAGATCATTCTTTTGCTCAAAACGTCTACAGTGACTTCGTATTTACCCGGAATAAAATCCAAAGTGTTTCCAATCACCTATAATCCAATGTATTATGGGCTTCCCTGGTGGCTCATTGGAAAAGAATCCTCCTGCCAATGCAGGAGATGTGGGTTTCATCCCTGGGTCAGAAGATCCCCTAAAGAAGAAAATGGCAAGCCACGCCAGCGTTCTTGTCTGGGAAATCCCATGGACAGAGGAGCCTGGCCATCTACATGGGGTTGCAAAAGAGTCGGATAGGACTTAATGACTAAACAACAACACAAAGTATTATACCATTTTCCCTCCTGCTGCCTCTCCATCCTCAACGTTTCACTCTGTTCCTGCCACACTGGCATCCTTGATGTTGCTTAGGCCAAATCAGTCACAGCCAGAATCAGAGGCTGTGCATTTGTTTTTCCTTCGTGTGGAATAGTACCCTTTTAATTATTAGCAGTGGCATGCATCCTACCACCTTTGCATGTCACCTTCTTAGTAAGACTATCCCTGACCTCACTCCTTAAAATTGCACTCCCCACCATCATCCCCTACTCTCTTCATTGCTATATTTCTCCCTGTCACTTATCACCATCTGATATTCATTAGTAATTTTTTATCATTCACTGCTTGACCCAGATTGTAAACTATGTAAGGTTAGGTATTTTATTGTTTTGTTCATTTCTGCATCACCACTCCCTAGAAAAACTGCATCACACTTTATAAATATTTGTTGAATGACCGAATGAAGGAACTGCTTTCCACACAGTTAAAACACAGGATTATTGTGTTACTTACTTTCCATCTGCAATGTTAACGGTTCTAAAAAGGGGATAGTCTTCTGGGGCAGGTTTTCCAGTGTGGTCTTCATACAGGAAAACAGGTGATCTCCCAACCTCAACACCAATTTGCTGAATACCGTGCTCATTATATATAGATAAAAGGAAAGACTGAATTCCTTTTTGGGGTTTTATTGTAAATAATATTGAAAAATCTTCTGGAAAAGTTCCCCCTGAAAACAGAATGCCAAAGAGTCAGAAATTCTAAACTATTCCTGGATCACCCTATTATTTTTGAGCTTACCAATGTGGTCTTAACCAGTAACCAAAGTTCAAACAGTAATAACAATACTGACTTAAAAACCAGTGGGGAGGGGATTCTATTAATTTTTGTCTGCAATAATTGTTGAAGCTGTATTCAAACTTCGCCACCACTCATTAAAGCACAAGGATTATGTAAAATTGAATGCATAATTAGGAAACAAGATCATGGTGCCAATTCAATATCAAACACACAATAAGCACTTTTAGAACACTTAAGATGAAATTCTGGTGTACAATTTGTATTTTCTGCCTTTGTCTAATCTGTGCCCTCTATCCTCTCTTGAAAGAGGCATTGTAAGGACACAACATATGATGGTGCTCTTAGTCATCTCTTCAAAAGCTAAAGATTTTCTGAGCAGTTTTTTCTATCACACATGAAGTTTCACTAATAAAAAGCTTATGTCATTAAAATCAGAACTCTTAGATACTTGATTAATTTGATTCTAAATTTAAGAGGGTTAATTTTTTTTCTTTTCCTTCTCATCATCATATCCCAAATATCCAGCATGGGGCCAGACCTATATAAGTTCTTAGTAAGCATTTATTAAATAAATATATAAATTAAATAGTTACCACAATACATCTCAGATATTTAAGCAATGACTATTGTGGTTTTTTTTTTTTTTTTTTTACTAAAAACACTGCATATAAATTTGTGGGTTCTATTTTTCAAAAATAAGTTTACATATATATTTTATTTAATCCTTTTACTACCCTGGGACATAAGTAAAGTAGGTATTGTTATTTGAAGGATGAAATTATTTAAATTAAAATTTTTACACATGCAAAACTGGTGTATATGTGCATGCATAAGCCAACACCAAGAAATTCCATATTCAGTCCATCCATTCCATACACTATTATGTATGGTGGTATGAAATAATAAAAATACTATAAATATGAATGCCATGAATTCAAATTCAGAAGACTATAGGAGACTTTAAGTTTTAATGTGAAGAATTTATAGAAGTGAGAGGGATACTTATACATAAAGATATTATGTTAAGTCAATTAATTATAATACTATTTATAATAATAAAACATTAAAATTGCTTGCAATGGTTGGGATTGGTTAAATGAAATTTTAAAATACTAATACAGTGGAATTCTATGCAGCCACTTAAAATGATATAGTGGAAAGATGTCTTATGAAATGGAATTAATTAAAATGCTATGGAAAGTAAATAAGAATATTTCACAAAGAAAGCAGTCAATTAACGTTACCTATTTGGTTCTAATCTACATAAAATCTAGATACTCTAAAATCTAGATAGATGCCTCCAAACAAATAGTGTCTACTTAAAATTCTTAATTTTAATCTTTAAAATAATTTACCAATACAACTTCACTGGATCACAAATAGATCATAAAAACCTTGCTTTCATTGCAATTTATACACATACACAAACACACACACAGAGTAAGAATTTTGTTTGATTTGATTTGTGTCACAGAGATAGCCAATTTTATATTTATGAAAATCAATAGAAGAAAAATGATCATGTATATAGAATGGAAAGATAATAAAACACATCAATTAACAAAAACACCTTTTAGCTTCTTTTACTACAAATAAAAATATAAGTAATTCAGCCTAAAATTGAGGAAATTCAATAACAAAGAAGTTTTTTCTTCAAATGATTAACTCAAAATGTTGTTGAGAATTATAGGACTTCTCTCCCTGAATACCTCAATTTTCAAATATGTTCTGTACTCAAAAAAATGATGCCAAAATAGTATGAGTTGGATAAAACAATATTTTTGCAAAAATTATTTAATAAAGGACATTTACAAAAAGAGGAATTTCAGGAAATAGTATATTCATGTGAGACTTAATAAGTTGTAACAAATTTTAATCATTCCATTTATGTAACACAGCTTTTGAAAATTGTCAACTTCTAATTGTAGCAACAAGTAAAATCTTTCAATTATGGAAGCGTTTCTCAATTTAAAATTAAGCAACAATATTTTAATTGTAATCTCTAAGTTATGACCTTTAGAAAATAAATTATAAAAAATCATGACTCAATGTCAAAATGTCCACAATATAACCTAGACACTTATTTAGATTCCTCCCTATAAGATGCTAATCAAATTTGTTTCAGCCAACTAAATCTATCAGAGATAATTCATTACAAAGTAAGTTCAATAACACAAATTCAACCACTTAAGATGTGAAATTTTATCTAAATAGTAGTGATCAGTATACATGATACAGAAAAAATGTGTAAGTTTGCAACTTAGTATGTTTTAAAATGTATAAACACAAACTAAGAATAAAGTATCCTCTCTATTAAATGATTGCTGTTAAAGGAAAAAAATGTTACCACCTCTAATAAGTGTATATACATAAATCCTAGATGTGTAATAATCACTCAGAAGAGTATATCAGATACAAAAATGATTCCCTAAATGGGCTTTTAACATCAATAGATATTGCATCCATGAATACATTTGATATTAAAAAAGCACAATAACTATTATTGGGGTTTAATTTTTAACTTGTGGTCCATATATTTTCATGCAGAATATGTCTCCCTTTAAATAAAATCTCTTTCTGATGTAACTTAGTGGTTGGTAGGGTTTTTAAAATCATGTGTGAAGGTAATTTTGCGTAATGGCAAAAGCCTACTTTAGTCTAAAAAGAGTCCCCAGACTATCTCTCAGCTTTAAATCATCCATGGGTTCTGTGACTGTATTCAAAAATTTCACATTTCTAACACCTAATCCATTATTTGGGTTGAAATATTCTTCTTTCCAGGTGGTTATGAACATAAAGTTCAATATACACAAAGTTTCTTGTACTGTGTCTGTCCCACAGCAGGTGTTCTAAAGAGACCAGGTGGAATTTGCAAATTACAGCATCTATTCAGGTCACAGGTACAGAGTTCTCAGGTATTTAAATTCAAGGTCTCAAATTGGGACTTTGGAGGACACATAAATTAACTCAACAGAGCATTACAATGGCAATCTGAAAACACTTCCCCAACCCTAATGTTGAAGTTTCCAATACTACTGCTTACTTCATTCATTAGGAAAGAAGTTGTTACTTGGTGTTTTCATAATGAAAGAAAAAGTATTCCAAATAAATTTCCCAAGATTTTTCACTATTTTAATAAGGAATGCTACTAACACATTCACTTTAGATTTTTTAATGGTAAAAGTGCTGTTGGTAATTTTTATTAAATGCTCTTTTGTATTAATTGACAGGAAGCTATATCTTCCAGGAACATAACCCTATAATCACTTGCATGTGGAAACAGATATAGATGTCTCTTCCTATCTGAATTACTCATTATTAAAATCACATACCTAAGACACAATGTTTTGAGAAGATGGGGAAATGTTGATTATTCTGTTAACTGACACAGAAGGACCTCCTAGAAGTACATGTTGTGCTCTTTTTCCAAGAATAAACAACAGAAATAATCAAATTAATCAAAATAACTACTACACCAGAGGGCGGAAAAACTGATCCTGAGATGATGAGCCAAATATAAAAAATTATAAACTAACTTCTTGAGTATCTCTAAAGCTTTTCCATTAATCTATTTTACTCTCTGTTTCTCTCCTGAAAATTCCCATCCTTTTCCTATTTCAGCATTAGAGTGTAAATAAAGAGAAAAGCAGCTTAATTTTTACTATTTACAACTTTCACATTTGATTTGAAAAATATTTCATGAATTTAATTTTTCATTTTAAGTCAGAAAAAGTGTGCATTTTATCCTTATATTTGCATTTTGTTACTTTTGTCCACCACAAATTTGCATTTTTCAAGACAGGAGATATTTTGGAAAAATCAATGATTTAGCAAAATAAATCTATTTTCAAAAATACTTTAAAATGTACTTTCTTGAAAAATATGCTATTTTTGCTTTGTAAATTTGTAGTCCCTTGATCTATAATTTTTCTATCAATAGAAAAGAGTTTTATGTAAAAATAGGGAACTTGAGTTCCTTCACATGAGGACACTAGAGGATAATATGAAGAATTTAAAGGATAAATTGTTTCTGAAAAGATCCTAAAAGACCAAAAAGGAATACTTGATAAGACAATATTGGCCTTGGCAATGAAACAAACCCTGCATTAAATATTGACCTTCTGTAATATGGATAAATCAGAGTCTCAGTGAAATTCAGTTTCTTCTTCTGTTAAATAGGAACAAGGCCACTCAACTTAGTGAAGCTGTAAGAAAGAAACAATCGATATGTATCCAATAGCAAGCAAGCACTCATAATAAGGCACTTACTTAGAAAATGTGATACTCAGAAATTGTCATTTCACTACTCCCTTTCCCTACATTATCATGACTTCTAGACAATTAATACCAGGTCATTTAGTGCTTTCAAGGACAGGAAAAAAAATTCACCAAGTATTTTTCAAACCATTATGAAAAATCCCCCCATAATTATGCATTATGTAGCATGATAAAAAGGAATAATAATAGTTATCAAAGCAGCAGTAGTCGCAGTAATAAAAAGAACATACCTGAAAATAATTGTTTCGTTGGGGCGCTAAGTTGTGCTTGCTTTGAAACTCTGTAAGCAGTATCTGAACCTTTTGAATTCTTTCTGTTTGTGCAAAAGCCCGTTGTTTTTGATATTCCCTCTGGAGAATTGTGAAAATCTAGAGCTTTTAGTACATCAACTGGATCAGCTGAAAAATACGTTAAAAATAGGGAAAAGTAATTGAACAAATAATCTAATAAAAATGAGTTATTTTTTAAACAGAGGAAATTGTATCCTACTTCTCAAATCTATGTACCACCTGCCATGCTTCCTTAACACTAAGTTGGGGGGCTGAGAGGCGGAGGAGCAGGTAAAATACAAACATTCTCAAACACAAAATATCTCAATCAGAAATCAAATTACGAAAAGCAAAACATATTGAAAAAGCCAGCATTTGTACATATCCCATTAATTTCTAATCAACATACTATATTCAACTATTCATAATTTAAACAGAGGTTATTGTAAAGATTCAAATTCACAATGAATGTTATATATAAGCATTGTAAAATGTGCAGTTACTAAGCCATATTGAATGCCCAATGATAAGTTAAAAGTTGTTTAAAAGAATAGGTAACAAAATATAATGCCCTTGCTTTGAGTGCTTTCCTGTGAAAGTCCCTGGAGATACTAAGGCTTTTTTTTTTTTCCTTTTTATGTTAGCCTCAGGGTGCCTAGAATAGGCTGTTTGTTGGCAGAACCATAAATTTCCCAAATCCAATCCATTTCAGCTACCTCCTGCTACTAACCTTAAACTTCCCCTTTGTAAGTGTAATCCTTGAGGTAAACTTTATGTTTCAAATGGCTTCATGGACTGTAATTCACATACCATGCAATTCACCCACTCGAAGTATAAAATCTGTTCGTTGTGGTACATTGCGAAAAGCAAAGGAGAAAAGGAAAGATATACCCATTTGAATGCAGAGTTCCAAAGAATAGCAAGGAGAGATAAGAAAGCCTTCCTCAGGGATCAATGCAAAGAAATAGAGGAAAACAGCAGAATGGGAAAGACTAGAGATCTCTTCAAGAAAATTAGAGATACTAATGGCACATTTCATGCAGAGATGGGTTCAATAAAGGACAGAAATGGTATGGATCTAAGAGAAACAGAAGATACTAAGAAGAGGCGGCAAGAAAACACAGAACTGTACAGAAAAGATCTTCACGACCCAGATAATCATGATGGTGTGATCACTCACCTAAAGCCAGACATCCTGGAATGTGAAGTCAAGTGGGCCTTGGAAAGCATCACTACGAACAAAGCTAGTGGAGGTGATGGAATTCCAGTTGAGCTATTACAAATCCTAAAGATGATGCTGTGAAAGTGCTACACTCATTATGCCAGCAAATTTGGAAAACTCAGCAGTGGCCACAGGACTGGAAAAGGTCAGTTGTCATTCCAATCCCAAAGAAAGGCAATGCCAAAGAATGCTCAAACTACTGCACAATTGCACTCATCTCACACGCTAGTAAAGTAATGCTCAAAATTCTCCAAGCCAGGCTTCAGCAATACATGAACCATGAACTTCCAGATGTTCAAGCTGGTTTTAGAAAAGGCAGAGGAACAGAGATCAAATTGCCAACATCCACTGGATCATGGAAAAAGCAAGAGAGTTCCAGATAAATATCTATTTCTTCTTTATTGACTATGCCAAACCTTTTGACTGTGTGGATCACTATAAACTGTGGAAAATTCTTCAAGAGACGGGAATACCAGACCACCTGACCTGCCTCTTGAGAAACCTATATGCAGGTCAGGAAGCAGCAGTTAGAACTGGACATGGAACAATAGACTGGTTCCAAATAGGAAAAGGAGTGCGTCAAGATTGTATATTGTCACCCTGCTTACTTAACTTATATGCAGAGTACATCATGAGAAACGCTAGGCTGGAAGAAGCAGAAGCTGGAATCAAGATTGCCGGGAGAAATATCAGTAACCTCAGATATGCAGAAGACACCAGCCTTATGGCAGAAAGTGAAGAACTAAAGAGCCTCTTGATGACAGTGAAAGAGGAGAGTGAAAAAGTTGGCTTCAAGCTCAACATTCAGAAAACTAAGATCATGGCATCTGGTCCCATCACTTCATGCAAATAGATGGGGAAATAGTGGAAACAGTGGCTGAATTTATTTGGGGGGGCTCCAAAGTCATTGCAGATGGAGATTGCAGCCATGATATTAAAAGGCAGTTCCTCCTTGGAAGGAAAGTTATGACCAACCTAGACAGCATATTCAAAAGCAGAGATATTACTTTGCCAACAAAGGTCCATCTAGTCAAGGCTATGGTTTTTCCAGTGGTCATGTATGGATGTGAGAGTTGGACTATAAAGAAAGCTGAGTGACGAAGAATTGATGCTTTTGAACTGCGGTATTGGAGAAGACTCTTGAGAGTCCCTTGGACTGCAAGGAGATCCAACTAGTCCATCCTAAAGGAGATCAGTCCTGGGTGTTCATTGGAAGGACTGATGTTGAAGCTGAAACTCCAATACTTTGGCCACCCGATGCAAAGAGCTGACTCATTTGAAAAGACCCTTATTCTGGGAAAGATTGAGTGCAGGAGGAGAAGGAGACAACAGAGGATGAGATGGCTGGATGGCATTACTGACTCAATGGACATGAGTTTGGGTAAACTCCGGGAGTTGGTGATGGACAGGGAGGCCTGGCATGCTGCAGTTCATGGGGTCGTGAAGAGTCAGACACGACTGAGCGACTGAACTGAACTGTGGTATATTATACTTATTCTGATCTTCCCTGGTGTCTCAGTGGTAAAGAATCAGCCTGTCAACGGAGGAGACATGGGTTTGATCCCTGGGTTGGGGAGATCCTCTGGAGAAGGAAATGGTGACTCATTCCAGTATTCTTGCTTGGGAAATCCCATGGACAGAGTAGACTGGTGGGCTACAGTCCCTTGGATCACAAAAGAGCTGGATACGACTTAGTGACTAAACAACTTCTTTTACTATTCATTCTTTAAATTGTTGTAAAATATATACAACATAAATTTTTGCCATTTTAACCATTTTAAAGTGTACAATTTAATAGCATAATTAAATTTACAATGTTATGCAATCATCAATACTATTTCCAAAACTTTTTCATTAGCCCAAACTGAAACGGTTTAACCATTAAGCAATAAGTCTCTATTCCTCTCCTCTGCCCAGGCCCTGGTAACTGATAATTTACTCTCCATTTCTATGAAGTTTGCTATGCTAGAAATTTCAAATGAGTGGCACCATATAATATCTCTAAAAATACTAAACATAGAAGTACCACATGGCCAAACAATGCCATTCCTAGGTATATACTTAAGTGAATTGAAATTCGGAATTTAAAACAGACATCTGTATGTGAATGCTCATTGCAACATTATTCACCATAATGAAAAAGCAAAAACAAGTTTCCATCAATATGTGAATAGATTCACAAAATGTGATATATACATATAATAGAATGTGATTCAACCAGAAAAGGAATGAAGTTCTAATACATGCTACCACATGGAACCATTGAAACACAATAGTGCATGAAATAAACCAGATATAAAAGGACAAATGATTTTTTAGACTCTTAGATTCCCTGGTCCACAACTAAATATTTACTTAATTCACTAAGCAAATCAAAACATGATTCAGGTGGTATAAGCATTATTATAAAAACAGACCTAGGAATCCATATTACTCAATATGCTCATATTCATTGGCTTTCTATGTTTAATCAAAAATAATCAAAATAAATAATAATAATAAAAATAAATAACCAAAAATAAAAATATTCATAGAAGACTATATGTTTGCCAACCTATCACTGAGCATGTCTGAGGCTGCAAGTATATAGATTTTATTTAATTAATTACACTACAAATATTTAGATTCTACTTAAGGAGGCACTAAACATGCCCCAATAATTATGTGGGAGGTAGTATCTATTGTTCTATAGAGATGCATGCAGTATTCTTTCATTCAGAAGGAAAAGAGATCATGTTTGGTTGAAAATGAGACCAATATTACTCATGTGAAAAGTTTCACTTGTTAAAAAAAAAAAATAGAATTGCTATCAATTTTCAAATGCACTGAATTTTATAAGTACACTGTTTGGGGAGGACTTAAAATGAAAGTGGGACTGGTTGTAAAACCAGTTAATAACATTACCATGATTTATCACACTACACAAAGTAGACAGTGACCTGCAACAGAGTGGTGCTCTTTGAAAATTACAATTTCAATTAATATTTTTAGCATTAACTAGTGTCAGTTATAGAATGTATGAATGGATGACTGAGTGCATGAGAAATGTGCATTTGGTCATTTCCTTAGTTAAGTTTTTGAGATATTAACTTCTATACGTACAATCATGTTGAATGAAGCTTTATATAATTTGTCTTTTATCTTATAAGAAATGTACTTCCCTTTAATAATAACGACCATCTATTTCATCAAACTTTCAAATGAAAATAACACATTAACCAGTAGAGTACACATTGTTCCAAAATTTTAAAAAGAAAAAAGAAAAAAATATAATGAAAATCAGAATATTGAAGGATCAAATATATCCTCTTTAATTCAGCCTTGGGATATTTAAAAGAATAACATTTAACAACAATTTTGGCTAAGTCCTGCTTTAAATGGGCATTTTTTAAGGCCAGTACAATACCTGACTATTTTTACATTCTTCTTTTCTCTTACCATAAAACTAAGAAAATAATAACTATATTAGCTTCCATGTCCAAAGAACCTAACATGGGACAGTAACTGGATTAAACTCTTCCTAGGTTAACCCTCACAAATTTTGCAGGCCATGTGTTCTTATCCCTACTATACAGATGAAGGAACTTAGAACCAGAACACAAATTAAGGATACCCCTAAAGTTTGTGCAAAATCAAACATAGGTTCATTCCACTTCATTGCTAGCCCATAACCAAACATACTGTGAAAAGAAACTTAAAACACAAATATATTAAAATCATCTTGAGCCAGTCCATTGATTCTTAAGGTTTATATTAGATTTAAATTAAACTCAGTTCATGCTTCAGGGTATAAATTACTCTGAAGGAAACTGTTTCTAAAAACACAGCATCTTATCTGCTTATTTTATCTTATCTTCTTGCACTAAAGCCATTAGCAAAAGTACATGCCAATAGGGTAAAGACTTCAGGATTGACATGAACACAGCTATGAAGGCTCTAATTCTTTCCTGAAGAAAAGGGTGCAGCTTCACAGTCACAGTCTCAGCTGTACATCAGTAAATAATACATAAAACAGACCACAAGTCTCCTTCTCTCCAAACTATCTCTTAACAGGATGACCTTTTCCAACAGCACAGGTTTTGTCACATTTGTTAGCTCCTACTTTGAAAGCAATATGATAAAAACACCCTCCCTCTACAGGACTCTTCTAAGGGCTCTATTTTTCAAGCCTAAATAAGCTTCTATGTAGAGACAAATGATATGAAATAATAATTCATTCTAAAAATAGGGATATATAATAAAGATTGCAAATAGTTTTTCCTAAAAATTTATATAAAGTTACGAAAATGTAAAATTCAGTTGAAAGTGAAGTTGCTCAGTCATGTCTGACTCTTTGTGACCCCATGTACCAGGCTTCTCTGTTCATGGGATTTTCCAGACAAGAGTACTGGAGTGGGTTGCCATTTCCTTCTCCAAAAATTCAGTTCATCAAGTCTTAAAGATGTTTCCTCTGAAGTAAACTAAATAATAAATTAAGACACTTATTTGCTTCATTTTATACCATAACTATAGCATTTAACAAATTCTCATAACATAGTTTCTATGGACTTATATATACACACATGCATAGATGGGAGAAACTAGTCCACATTTTATTAACTGAACTTCAAATGTTTAAAGATTAAAAGCAGTAATTTATTATAGCTTAACATGAAATTAAAAGATGCTTACTCCTTGGAAGGAAAGTTATGACCAACCTAGATAGCATATTCAAAAGCAGAGACATTACTTTGCCAACAAAGGTTCGTCTAGTCAAGGCTATGGTTTTTCCTGTGGTCATGTATGGATGTGAGAGTTGGACTGTGAAGAAGGCTGAGCGCCAAAGAATTGATGCTTTTGAACTGTGGTGTTGAAGACTCTTGACAGTCCCTTGGACTGCAAGGAGATCCAACCAGTCCATTCTGAAGGAGATCAGCCCTGAGATTTCTTTGGAAGGAATGATGCTAAAGCTGAAACTCCAGTACGTTGGCCACCTCATGCAAAGTGTTGACTCATTGGAAAAGACTCTGATGGTGGGAGGGATTGGGGGCAGGAGAAGAAGAGGACGACAGAGGATGAGATGGCTGGATGGCATCACTGACTCGATGGACATGAGTCTGAGTGAACTCCGGGAGTTGGTGGTGGACAGAGAGGCCTGGCGTGCTGCTATTCATGGGGTCGCAAAGAGTCGGACACGACTGAGCGACTGATCTGATCTGATCTGATCTGAACTCGATACATCTAAAAAAATAGATGATTTCAATGTTCAAAACAATTCTTAAATGTCCCTAATGTTTTCATTGTTTCTATTTCACCAGTTCTCATGGCAGAGATCATGATTAGCATTCAGATGTACCCAATCAGCATAATACTTTGTTCAATAATATTTTTCCTGTTTTTTAGTGTACACTTTTTTATTTATTAAATGAGAAAATAGGATAGCAGACCCCGTGCATTACTACAATAGTCATTTAACCAGGTTCAATGACTTTTCTCATCTATCTGTATAGCACAGCTTGAGTGAGCTTCCAGAATTCCCATGCCTTAAGTCACTTTGCTTAAATTTCTTCAGAGAACCCCACCCACTTCCAGGTGGTTTGCACATACCTTGAATATAAAATCTTAATGATGTGGACACACCCACTCACTCTTCCAGTTTGATGCTACTGCATCTCCACCTTTTATCTCATTCCCCCTTAATGCCTTTCTCACTCAGATTTCTCCCCATACTGAAGTCAGACTTCACAGACTATTCACCACATTTTTTCTCCAGTCTTTCAGCTTTTATAAATCCTATTCTAAGGAAAAAAGTATATAACTGATGTGCAGCCTCTTCCCGAAGGCATTCTCTAGTTGGGTTAGATGTACCTCTATCATAGTACTTTCTACACTTGGTTTTAATTATTTGCCTACACTTATACACTTGGAGGAAGCACAAGCTGGAATAAAGATTGCCGGGAGAAATATTAATAACCTCGGATATGCAGATCATACCACCCTTATGGCAGAAAGTGAAGAAGAACTAAAGAGCCTATTGATGAAAGTGAAAGAAGAGAGTGAAAAAGTTGGCTTAAAGCTCAACATTCAGAAAACGAAGATCATGGCATCTGGTCCCATCACTTCATGGCAAATAGATGGGGAAACAATGGAAACAGTGGCTGACTTTATTTTTCTGGGCTCCAAAATCACTGCAGATGGTGATTGCAGCCATGAAATTAAAAGACACTTAGTCCTTAGAAGGAAAGTTATGACCAACCTAGAC
This sequence comes from Bos indicus, assembly GCF_029378745.1. Lineage (NCBI taxonomy): Eukaryota > Metazoa > Chordata > Mammalia > Artiodactyla > Bovidae > Bos > Bos indicus. The sequence continues at coordinate 40,723,738 of NC_091762.1, read as the reverse complement.
AGCATATTCAAAAGCAGAGACATTACTTTGCCAACAAAGGTCCATCTAGTCAAGGCTATTGTTTTTCCAGTGGTCGTGTATGGATGTGAGAGTTGGACTATAAAGCTGAGTGACGAAGAATTGACACTTTTGAACTGTTGTGTTGGAGAAGACTCTTGAGAGTCCCTTGGACTGCAAGGAGATCCAACTAGTCCATCCTAAAGGAGATCAGTCCTGGGTGTTCATTGGAAGGACTGATGTTGAAGCTGAAACTCCAATACTTTGGCCACCTGATATGAAGAGCTGACTCATTGGAAAAGACCCTGATGCTTGGAAAGATTGAGCGCAGGAGGAGAAGGGGACGACAGAGGATGAGATGGTTAGATGGCATCACCGACTCAATGGACAGGGTTTGGGTGGACTCTGGGAATTGGGGATGGACAGGGAGGCCTGGCGTGCTGCGGTTCATGGGGTCGCAAAGAGTCGGACACGACTGAGCGACTGAACTGATTTGCCTACTGGGTTTCCCAGGTGGCACTAGTGGTAAAGAATCTGCCTGCCAATGCAGGAGATCTAGGAGACCCGAATTTGATCCCTGGATTGGGAAGATTCTCCTGGAAGAGGAAATGACAACCTACTCCAGTATTCTTCCCTGGAGAATCCCATGGGCAGAGGAGCCTGGTAGACTACAGTCCATGGGGTCTGACATGACTGAGCAACAGAGGACACACACATTTGCCTATTTCTTACTTGCCTGCCCTTTTCCAAAACTAGAAGAGAACAAGTATACATACATACACACACACAAAAACCCATGTACTATATAAAATACTGTATAATGTAAAACACATTAAGGTGAAACATATAGAAGCAACTTCCTCTGAAGCCCACAGGGCTTTCTTGTCTTGAAACAAAAATTTGTGAGGGCCTAGTATGTCTTTCCTCTTGTGTTCTGTTGATCTCTTTAACACCTCCACTCATCCATTAGACTATCCCAGGTCTTTATTCCTTCCTCCTTGGTGCCTCCAATGTCTGCTCAGATTACTGTTCTAAGGTCACACAAATGCTTTGACTGTTTAGTCTCTAATCCCTCCTTTGTCTTCACAGACTCCCTTGAGCAGTAAGTAGCCCATAGCAGCATTGCAGTGTTGAAGCGCCAGGCTGGTTTGAATCCCACCTCCGGCACTTAGCATCTGTGTTATTTGGACATATTACTTTGCTGCTTTGTACCTCAGTTTCAACATCTGTAAAATGAGAATAATAAAAATATCTACCTGAAACAGTTTTTGTGATAACTGACTTGATAGTTGAAATAATAGGAAAACTATGCTTCTGTATTAAGACCTCCTTGCTGCCTATTTTTCTCTGGTACGTGAAATAAGAATGCTTTTCAATGGTTGAAAATAAAAGAAGCTTAATATTTTATGACACATGAAAATTACATGAAATTTAAATGTGTGCCCATAAGTAAGCTTTATATTGTACATACAGCTGCAGCTATTCATTGTCTGTAACTGCTTTTGCACTACAAGGACAGAGTTTTGTAGCATTGGGTGGTCCTCAAAAGCTAAAATATCTGCCATGTGATCCTTTTAAGCTGAGTCTTGAATAGATTCATCAATGAAGAGGAAGCAATAGAAATATCAAATATGACAGCACAGATAAAAGACAGCACAGAGTTAAAAAAAAATGGAACTCTTCTTGTCCTGACAGGACATCAACACTGAATAAATTTAGGTGTTCAGTCTCCCGGGGTGGGGGGCATCTTGGCTTCTGAGGACTTCTTGAGAAAAATCATATCACCACCATGAAAATGCACAACCACAAACTCCAAGAGAGACATCTACACTAATTCCTACCTGCTTCCTCAACCCCAAATTTCATGCTCTGGCTCAAATAAACATCTCTCAAGTTTCTAAAATTTACTGTACTCTGTTGAAGATTCTTTTTTCAATCCTTCATCAATTGACTAAGGATAGTTAAGTGTTTTTTTTTTTTTTTTCTTTTTAACCCTATCTGTAGAATTTCCTGGAGAGTTTTTAAAACATATAGATGTATGGGTCCAACTCCAGAACTAACATCTAGAATGACAGAGCAGGGAGTGGGGAGGGTCCCCAGGCATTTATGTGTTTTAAAGTTTCCCAAATGAGTCTAATGTGTAGCTGGGCAGTGAACTTAGACCTAATCAATCTTTTGATATCAACCTAAACATGATTTTCTTCAGGAAATAGTTTCTTATCTACCCCTAGGCTGGGTTATATGACCCTTTCATAGGATCCCAAGTTCCCTTGGATAGCTCCACACTCTATTTTGTTCTTTTGCTTAATTATTTATTTTCACTCTAGGCAGTGTGCACTCAGTCACAGTGTATGTTTAAATTATGGCCTTGATTTCCTTAATTAGGTAGTCTTGATTGCCACCTAATTTCTCTCTCTCTTTTTGCTGAACTTGTAATTTATTGGTTAATATCTGCCTCCCAGTAGATCATAAATCTCCTGACAGCAAACATCACCACTATGGGTGTTCACTGTAATATTCATAAATAACATAGTACCTGACACATAGTAAATAAAAATAGAAATATGGTTACTAAATAAATGAGTAAATGAGCAGTCACATTCTGCCCCAGGGTTGAAGTTTCTTTCTCATCAGTCTCAGAAGAAACAAGAAGAGGGTTGAAAGTGGCCTTTACTAACAGCACCTTGAAGAGCTTGACAAATCTGGCTGTTTCCCTTTGATTCGGGTATGGCAAGAACACAGGTGTGAAGTAATCTTACTAAAGAATGCTAGACGCTTTCCCCACTCTAGGGAGTCACTTATTCTCTCCTTGTACCTCACATCACAGGCCAGAAATGAAGCATATCCTTATAGAGAGAAATAAAAATAAAATAAGACATAGAAAGTGATATCAGCCATCTACCACCCAATCATGAAATGCTCTGATGCTCTATTAAAAAATAAATAAATAAAACAACAGAAGAGTATTTTGTTTATGTGGTAGTGGGAGGTAGGACTGGCAAAAGAAAAAAAAAATAAGAGAGAAGTGACTATTCATTATAATTTAACTATTACCAACATCCTGTTGTTTTTCAAAAGCATAAAAGCCCTTAATAAAGAATCTAAAATGTAAGATATGACAAGTGGACAGCAGTTAATAACAATTCCTGCAGTTGGGATAGCCCAACTTCCAACCCAAGTTTGGTATTTATTATTTGTGTAACTTTAGATAAGCTGCTTACCCTTCTTAGACTTAGTTTCTTCAACTTAACCAAATTCTGATAATTAAATGAGAAATGGAATTTTAAATTCTTGGAGAATAGTGTCTAAGTACTCAATAAAAAGAATACCTAAAAACACTATTTTGTCGAAAATTCAACCTTTCTGAACATCCAATAGTCCCATCGAGTGCCACCAGTGTTTCCACAGTTCTGTAATTCACTTGATTTCTCTTATTCATTTCCTCTGACCACCTTGGGAAATCTCTTAACAGTTGAGTATAAGACTGAACACTTTTTATCTCTAAAACTGTTTTTTAGCTTTTTGGTGTTTTTTTTTTTTTTTAATCTCTAAAGATCCATTAGATATCATGCATGAAAAGTATGCAATACTTAGCAATCTCTCCAGCATGTTCTTATGTTATTCTAGGGACATACAACCCTAGGAGGCTTCCTGAAACTTTGACCACTTAAGCTGTCAAGTTCATTGTCCCATTACCACCCTGCAACGAAACTTGACATTAAAGCACGGATATCACTGAAATTGTCTCCTTTTCAATAATTTTGTCTTTGTATCACATAGACATTAATATAACTCTAGATTAACCCTAATGTGTTATTAGAAGATTTTTAAAAAGCTAATATTTTAATGTCTGACCTCTGATGCTATTACTTCATTTATTTCAAACCCACACATGCCACATACCAACCTTGTATTATAAACTAACATGAAGTATTAGAAAATAAAACATATAAACCTAGATTCTTCCATCTTTAAAAAGGTATGAAAGTTTATCTTTAAATGCCTATATGGCACAAGTAGGCTTTCCGGGAGGCACTAGTGGTAAGGAACTCATCTGCCAGTGCAGGAGAATAAGAGATGAGGGTTCAATCCCTGCATCAGGAAGATTCCCTGGAGGAGGGAATGGCAACCCAATCCAGTATTCTTGCCTGGAGAATCCCATGGACAGAGGAGCCTGGCGGGCTACAGTCCATGGGGCCGGGGTTGTGGGGGAGGTGTTGCAAAGAGTCAGACATGACTGAAGTGACAGCATGGCAAAAATAAAGTCAATATAAATCATATACATGCTTTAAGTCTCTACACAATTCTTTTTGGCTTAAACTACCAGACTTTTTGTCAATATTATGCAATCGAATCACTGTGTTCAGAAAAAATTTAAAAAGTGCAAATGGGAGAAATAAAAGGCTTGAATACATTAGTAAATTGTAAGTAAATAAGATTATAGTTGTGCAGTTTACATTAAATATTCCTAGGTTTGGGAAACATACCTAGGTTTGTATGTTTGTATAATAAACTTAAATGTTTTGCCATTTAAGCCTATGTCTAGAGAATATATTTCCCTACAGAAAAAAAAAGAAAAGAATGAATGAAATACAAACATCTCAAGACTCAAGTTTTGGAGAAGCAGTGTCTTATGCTTCTTGAAAAAAACAAGCATTTGATACTCAAACAAAGAACAGCATCAAATCGAGGATGACATAGACAAAGACAATATAAAATAGGAGCCTAGAATTTTAGGAATTTTATAATTAATTTAATTTTATCAAATCAAACACCTAACAAACCTATTGGTACCACCATTTCAGAAGATAAGAACTCAACGATCAAATGTAAATGTACTTTCTTACATTTTCGTGAAAATACTAGTTTTTTGTTTTTTGTTTTTTTTTAAATCAGCTACAGAGTAAAATTCAAAACTGGAAAGGTCAGGGAAAAAATATATAGTAAAGTATTCTGAGTAGAACTAATGGAAAAACATGACTCCCATCAAAATCGATTGCATTCATGTCCCACTGGTCACAATTTATTCTAATTCTGTCCTATTTAGTGGTTAAGAAAAATCCATAAAATACAGAATCCCAGATGTAGTGTTGATTAGGACTGAAGTGACTTAGCAGCAGCAGTAGCAGTAGTAAAGAACCCGTTTGCCAAAGCAAGAGACATAAGGGACGCCATTTCGATCCCTAGATTGGGAAGATCCCCTGGAGGAGGGCATAGCAACCCACTCCAGTATTCTTGCATGAAGAATCCCAGGGACAGAGGAGCCTGGTGGGCTAAGTCCATAGGGTCGTATAGAGTTGGACGCGACTGAAGCAACTTAGCACGCACAGGAACAATAAATAAATTTGACTTGAATAGCAATATATATTTACATTTTCTTGATAATTCCTACTCTGTAATTGCTTTCTAGGTCTTCAGTGGGAAACATCTCTCTGCTACTTTCTAGGTAACTACAAGTCCTGGATCACTGCTCTGTTAAACCAGTAAAACAAAGCACAAACCCCCATTACAATTACTACACAACTACAATTCTCAAGACAACTGGATCAATGTGCACAGTATCTAGCCAATAAGTAAAATGTTCTACTAAGTGGAATTTGATTTCTATATTGACTATATCTAAACAGGTAAAATGAAATGAAAAATGTGGGAATTATTTGGATAAATATGGCCTAGAAGCTGTCCAAATAATATCTGTACTGCAAAGTTATCTAATTCTACATGTTATATAAAGCCTTAAAATAAAATCTCAACCCTTAATTTAAATGTCATTACTTTTTTACAAATGACAAATATTTGAGGAGAACTAAGGAGAAAAATCCCCTTCATAGATCACTGCCTTGACATGGCAAAAGGGCTTGGAAAACTCAGTGAGCCATGCTGTGTAGGGCTACCCGAGATGGACAAGTCATAGCAGAGAGTTCTGACAAAACATGATCCACTGGAGGATGGAATAAAAATCACCCCATACTTACCGTAGGAACCTCATAAACTGTATAAAAGGACAAAAAGATATGACACTGAAAGATGAGTCCTCCAGGTCAGAAGGTGTCCAATATGCTACTGGGGGAAAGTGGAGGAGAATTACTAATAGCCCCAGAAAAAATGAAGCGACTGGGCCAAAGCAGAAGTGACACTCAGTTGCAGATGTGTCTGGTGATGAAAGTAAAATCCGATGCTGCAAAGAACAGTATTGCATAGAAACCTGGAAGGTTAGGTCCATGAATCAAGGTAAACTGGACGTGGTCAAGCAGGAGGCGGTAAGAATAAACATTGACATCTTAGTAATCAGTGAACTAAAATAGAGAATGGGCAAATTTAATTCAGATGACCATTATATCTACTACTGTGGGCAAGAATTCCATAGAAGAAAGGGAGTAGCTCTCATAATCAACAAAGAGTCCAAAATGTGGTACTTGGGTACAACCTCAAAAATGACAGATGATCTTGGTTTGTTTCCAAGGTAAATTATTCAACATCACAGTAATCCAGGCCTATGCCCCTACCACCAATGCTGAAGAAGCTGAAGTTGATCAGTTCTGTGAAGAACTAGACCTCCTAGAACTAATGCACCCAAAAAATGATGTTCTATTCATCACTGGGGATTAGAATGCAAAAGTAGGAAATCAAGATATACCTGGAGTAAGAGGCAAGTTTGTCCTTGGAAAACAAAATGAAGCAGGGCAAAGGATAACTGAATTCTGCCAAGAGAATCCATTGGTGATAGCAGGTATCCTTTTTTGACAACACAAGAGAAGACTTTACACACGAACATCACCAGTCAATACCAAAATCAAATTGATTACATTCTTTGTAGCCAAAAAGGAGAAGCTGTATACAGTCAGCAAAATCAAGACCTAGAACTGACTGTGGCTCAGATCATCAGCATCTCATAGAAAAATTCAGGCTTAAACTAAAGAAAGTAAGGAAAACCACTAGGTCAGCCAGGTATAACTTAAATCAAATCCCCTATGAATATGCAGTGGAAGTAATGAACAGAATCAAGGGATTAGATCTAGTTAACAGTGTGCCTAAAGAACTATGGACGGAAGGCTGCAATATTGTACTGGAGGCAGTGAACAAAACCATTGCAAACAAAAAGAAAAGAAGGCAAAGTGGTTATCTGAGGAGGCTTCACAAATGGCTGAAGAAAGAGAAGTGAAAAGCAACAGAGAAAGGGAAGGATACATCCAACTAAATGCTGAGTTCCAAAGAAAAGCACAGAGAGACAAGAAGGACCTCTTCAATGAACAGTGCGTAAAACTAGAAGAAAACAACAGAAGGAGAAAGACTAAAGATCTTTTCAGGAAAATTGGAAATATCAAGTTAACATTTTGCCCTAGGATGGGAACAATAAAGGACAGAAATGGTAGAGACCTAGGAGACACTGAAGAGATCAAGAGGAGATGGAAAGAATACATAGAACTGTACAAAAAGGATCTCAATGAGCCGTGTTACTACAATGGTGTAGTCACCCAGAGCCAGACATTCTGGGGTGTGAAGTCAAGTTGGTCTCAGGAGGCACTGCTGTTAATAAAGCTAGTGGATGAAATGGAATTCCAATAGAGCTATTCAAAACCCTAAAGGATGATGCCATCAAGGTGTTGCATTCAATATGTCAGCAAATTTGGAAGATTCAGTAGTGGCCACAGAACTGGAAAAGGTCAATCCTCGTCCCAATTCCCAAGAAGGGTAATACTAAAGAATGCGCTAACCATCAGACAATTGCACTCATCTCCCATACTAGTAAGGTCATGCTTAAAATCTTGCAAGCTAGGCTTCAGAATTATGCAAACCAAGAACTTCCAGATGTCCAAGCTGGGTTTAGAAAATGAAGAGGAACCAGAGATCAAATTGCGAGCATTTGCTGGATCACAGAGAAAGCAAGGGAATTCCAGAAAAAAACATCTGCCTGTGTTTCACCGACTACTCTAAAACCTTTGACTGTGTGGATCATAAAAAAAAAACTGTGGAAAGCTGTTAAAGAGATGGGAATACCAGACCATCTTTTCTTCCCACTGAGAAACCTGTATGTGGGTCAAGAAGCAACTGTTAGAACCCTGTATGGAACGACTGATTGGTTCAAGATTGAGAATGGAGTACAACAGGGTTGTGTGCTGTTACCCTGTTTGTCATGAGACATGCTGGGCTGGATGAATTACAAGCCAGAATCAAGATGGACCGAACAAACATCAACAGACTCAGATATGCAGATGATACCACTCTAATGGCAGAAAGCAAAGAGGAAATAAAGAGCCTCTTAATGAGGGTGAAGGAGGAAAGTGAAAAAGTCAACTTAAAACTAAATATTAAAAGAAAACTAAGATCATGGCATCTGACCCTATTACTTCATGGCAAATAGAAGGGGAAAAGGTGGAAGTAGTGACAGATTTCCTCTTCTTGGGCTCTAAAATCACTTCGGATGGTGACTGCAGCCATGAACTCAGAAGACAATTGCTTCTAGGCAGGAAACCTACGACAAACTAGACAGTGTATTGAAAAGCAGAGACACTATTCTGCCGACAAAGGTCTGTATCGTCAAGACTATGGTCTTCCCAGTGTCACATACAGTTTTGACAGCTGGATCATAAAGAAGACAGATGCCTTTGAAATGTAGTGCTGGGCAAGACTTCTGAAAGTTCCTTTCAGACAGCAAGAAGACAGCAAGAAGATCAAACTTGTGAATTTTAAGGGAAATCAACCCTGAATACTCATTGGAAGAACTGATGCTGAAGTGGAAGCTCCAGTATTTTGGTTATTTGATGCAAACAGCCAACTCACTGGAAAAGTTCCTGATGCTGGGAAAGATTGAGGGCAAAAGGAGAGGAGGGCATCAGAGGATGAGATGGCTGGATGGCATCACTGATGCAATGGACATGAACTTGGGCAAACTTCGGGAGATGGTGAGGGACAGGGAGGCCTGGCATGCCGCAGTCCATGGGGTCTCAAAGAGTCAGACACAACTGGGCAACTGAACAACAATAAAGGAGAAAAATAAGTCAGTGAATGAATATAAGAAGGGTTATGGTGATATGGATTTTAATATATGTAAGACAGGAAAAGCCTCAAAAAGATAAGGTTTGAGTAAATTCGGAAAAGGCATAAGCTCTTCCTCTACCTTAAGGTTTTTATGCAGTGGAATTGAAAGCAAAGAGACTAGTAAGTGCAAAGAAAATGAAATAGGAGCTGACCTAAGACACTGAAGGAAATGCAAGGAGACAAATATGTCTCCAGCCAAGGAAATAAAAGGACGTAAGAGACGAGGTCAGAGAAGTAACAATGAGGGCATGTTGAAGGCAGCTTGTATAGGTCCTGTGGGATATTCAAGGAGTTTAGATTTAATTGCAAATGAAATGGAAAACCACTGAAAGTTAAAGAGAGAGAAAGAACATCAGCTAACTAATTTTTCAGAAGACTGTGACTGCTATGTTAACAGACTCTAGGGACACTGGAGTAGAATTAGAGTGCAGAGAAGGAGCAATTGCAATCTTCTAGATGTAAAATTTTGTTGATACTGTTTTCTTGGGCTGAGAGATGAATTACTTTGTGATATTATGGATATATTCTGAAGACAGCAGACCAGAGTGGAGTATGAGAGAAAAGGAGTCAAAGATGACACCAACGTTTTTAGTTCAAACATCATGATTGATTGTGTTGCCATTAACGGAGACAGGGAAGACTGTGATGAATGGACTTTAGGGCTGGAGTTCTGCAGTTCAGTCTTAGGCATGCTGATTTTGAGATGACTTAGTAAATGCCACTGGAAACAGCTGAATAGGCAGTTGAATGAGTTTAGGAGTCTGAAGTTTAGGGGAAGTTCAGGGGAAAGGTCTAGAGTAGTAACAATAAAACTTTGGGAGTTGACAGACTATCAATGTCATTTTAAACTATAACTAAATTAATGATATATTTTTTAAACTCTATTTGATATAACTTTCCATGAAAGAAATCATTATAAGTTAAAAATGCTTATAATAAGTAACTTATTCCCAACTAAATAAAACAGAGGTTTTGGTCCAACATATTAATCTTCAGAAACAAAAATCACTATTTACACTTTATGTTCTAAAACATGCTATAATTTGGTTAATAACAAGAACAATCACATTGTAAGGTTTAAAAATATTAGCTTACTTTGTCTCATAATAGACTTTATAAATGTGTACATGGTTGCTTATCATACTCCTTTATAAAATAGGAAGATTATTTATTCATTCATTTTTCAACTTCATCATGACCATAACTCCATATCAACTGTGACTCAACTGTACTAATTACCATTGAGAATGTCAGTTCACTTTACAGTAGATTAAATAATCCAGAAAAAATCTGCATTGCTCTACTTCCCTGGTTATTTGTCAGAGAATCCAATGGTTGCAATCAGTTGGAACCACCTAGTCATGTACAGATATGAAAGTATGTGCTGACCATGCCAACTTGGCAGCCTCTCTATATCTTTAAATTAGTCATGTCATTCCATTCTATGCAGGAAAGTATATCCTTATGGTCTTATGTTACATGGTCCCTCCCCATACCCTCCACTCCAGCACTCTCCTGGTAATACACATACTCCATGAGAATGGAGCCTGAGCTACCATCTTTGTAGTCCTGACACCTAACACAGTGACTGCACAAAGAAGGGGATCATTTAATTTTCTCAGTTATTAAACAACTTTAATCCTGAACTTTCTTATATCATAAAAAGCATTATATACTGAAAATTGAAAGCAGAAATAAAGTCACAACTTTGAGAATGGTAACAGAAGAAGAAACACCAGTTGAAAATGTAATATTTGAAAAGTATGGCATTTTTGATTTTGTTGTTGTTCAGTCTCTAGTCATGTCTGACTCTTTGCAATCCCATGGACAGCAGCATGCTGACTTCCCTGTCATTCAGCTTCCCTGTCATTCACTATCTCCTAGAGTTTGCTCAAACTCAGGTCCATTGAGTTGGTGATGCCGTCCAACCATCTCATTCTCTGTGGCCCCCTTCTCCTCCTGTCCTCAATCTTTCCCAGCATCAGGGTCTTTTCCAATGAGTTGGCTCTTCACATCAGGTGGCCAAAATATTGGAGTTTCAGCTTCAGCATCAGTCCTTCCAATGAATATTCACAACTAAGTTCCTTTAGGATGGACTGGTTGGATCTCCTTGCAGTCCAAGGGACACTCAAGAGTCTTCTCCAATACAGTTCAAAAGCATCAATTCTTCGGTGTTCAGCCTTTCTTATGGTCCAACTCTCACATCCGTATGTGACTACTGGAAAAACCATAGCTTTGACTATAGGGAGCTTTGTGGGCAAAGTGATGTCTCTTCTTTTTAATATGCTGTCCAGGTTCGTCAGCGTCATTTAATTTCATGGCTACTGTCACCATCTGCAGTGATTTTGGAGCCCAAGAAAATAAAGTCTGATTTATAAGTGGTCAAATCCATTGAAAGTGAAAATCACTCAGTCATGTCCAACTCTTTGTGACCCCATGGACTGTAGCCTGCAGCTCCTCTGTCCAGTGGAATTCTCCAGGCAAGAATAATGGAGTGGATTGCCATTCGCTTTTCCAGGGGATCTTCCCAAGACCCAAGGATGGAACTCAGGTCTCCTGCATTGCAGGCAGATTCTTTACTAGCTGAGCCATCAGGGAAGCCCAAAGCTATTAAAATATGCTTATTATAAAACTAAAATTATATTTTCATTATATAATTTGACACTAAATTGAGAAGATAAATATTTATTGGCATTTAGTTTGTTACATGCTATGAAGAGGAGGATTTTCTTTAAAAAGCATTATCAATATCATGATCAGTTGATTTACTTATTTTATGCAGAACCACTTCTGTTTGACAATAAGGTATGTATCAGAAGATTTGCACATAGCAGATAAATAATCTTTCACTTGACTTCCAGTACACTGTAATACAAACTAGGCAATCCTCATTTTTATATACATTTATTTCCTATTTCAGAAGGTTCATGAATCCTTGGTTGTGCATCAAAATTATATGTACAGCCTTATAAAGCAGTTATGCTTGGATTCTGTACAAAATCTACTCAATCAATATGCACAGGGATGGGACTGGAAATGATTGTGATATCAAGCCATAATTGAGTACTCCTGTCTTATTGACTTTAATAAAAATGTCTTAATTATGAGCTCATTAATTCACTCAATGAATGTTTACTGGCCATCTGTTATACTTCAGGTATAGTGCTGGATGCCATTCTATGACAAGGTTTCTGTGCTTTAGGATGCTACACAAGGTCAATTATCCTAGTCTCCATGGTTAAGAAGAGGTATTCCTAGAGGAGATAATAACTAAACTCTGTGTAAAAAAAGTAATGGTAAGCAGATTGGGAGAGTATTCATCATAAAGACCATAGTTTGCTTGGAGACAAAACAGAGACAGCCATTTCCAAGAAATCATAACAGTATCAGCAAAAATCTGTTAAGTATATTCCACAGACACTGCCAACAACTTATTTACATAATTTATATCCTATCTCAGGTTATCGATTAAGTTATTGAAAAGCAATTCATCTGAGCTACAGTCAACATCTTTACCTTATTCAACAAAAATTTTCCAAATGTTTACTATGTGATAGGTTTCAATCTGCATGCTTAGGGCAAACGAAATAAAGCAGATAAAGATACTCATCCTGATGATTTTAGTGGAACTAAAATATACAATGGATAGGAATAGAATATTAAAAATATATTTTTATCCAAAACAATTCTATGGCTATAGACTATTAATCTTATTAAGCACTTGAAATTTTAAGTACTCCTTCTTAAAGATGGTACTTCATAGTAACATAATTATATATGCAACATGCAATTTGCTTTCTAACTTGAAGAACTATCTTACTGAAATAATCATAATGCAATAAATATAGATAGGCTACTTTTCCTAATAGTCATTAAGCAAAATTAGACAACCCTTAATATCATACAAAACTGAAATAAAGGTTTGAAAAATGATATACGACAGGGTTTTCTCAATTATTACTTTTACAGATTGAAATCAAATTTGAATTAAACTTTCCTGTTCACCAATAGACAAGTGAAATGATGATTTATGTTGCTGTCAAAGCAAAAATATGACTTCATATGGCATTTTATCAGTCATACTACTATGTTAAAGCAAACTACAGTTTTAGAGATAGTATGGTCAACTGAAAGCTTCAAATATATAAAAATATCTTTGGAGAGAATGTGCAAAACTATTTTCCAAATGAGGAAAGCTGGAAAGAAGTAGCAATTTATTCACTTTCAGAGAGTGAGTAAAGAAAAAGAGGGAGGGGGACTCTAATCATTGTTAACAACATGACATGAGGAGGTCACTTTACACCACTCCAAGTTAACTAGATTTTAACCTTGTTCCAGTCTGATGAGCAAAGCAAGAAGGTAATTAGTAATCTAAATGGTGACTATATCATATCCTGTGTTCATTCTGGCATCTTGGCAGACACTAGGGAAAGAAAACTAAATCACAGTCTTTACCCTCCAGCAACTCCTAGAGGAAGGCTAATATATAAATGAAGAACTTTTAAAATAATTATAATGTGTCCTTTTTTTTTTTTTTTTTTTTTGCAGACCATGTATCTTTCAGTTACATTCCCCTAGCTGATTACATTCAAACAGCTTTTAGATAATCACATCTGACACTTTACACTGAAGGTAATAAGCTTACTCCCATACATCAATCCCCCAAAGTGGAATATAACTGTTGTTCCTTGTAATAGATCCTGATTAGAACAGGCAGCAATTTGTAAGTGTCCCTGTTACTTAATGAAACCAGGCCAACCCCAAGCTGAACCTTGAACACCTACAGACAAAGCTGTCAATTTCCCCTTTGTCAAAGGAATAAAGTAACACATGCTAGCTTCCATCCACTCACTCCCCTTTGGTTTTCTGCCATCATTAAGGCTTAGATTTGTCCCTAAAATGGGACGAGTGACAGGTCCTTCACCATTGAAATTTAGCGTAAGCTGAAGAGTCACTTGAATTATGACATCATCTTTCACCAAAATCTCTTTATATTTTTCCTTGGTAGCATTCAAGTTATTTGCACAATTTACATGATATTTACAATGGTTACAACTGCATGATTTGGGCATTATTGCTAGGCCCCAAGGCACCATAATCATAAGCATAGTCAGGGAGGCTGTGCAAAAGCGTTAAGAATATACAATAAGACTTTCCTGGTGGTGCAGTAGATAAGAATCTGCCTACCAGTGCAGGATACAAAGATTTGATCCCTGATCCAGGAAAGATCATGCCACATACCACATGCCATAGAGCAACTAAGCTTGCGTGCCACAACTACTGACCCTGTGCTCTAGACCCTGTGAGTCACAACTACTGAGCTTTCATGCTGCAACTACTGAAGCCCACGTGCCTAGAGCCTGTGTTCTGTAACAAGAGAAGCCACTGCAGTGAGAAGCCAGGGCACAGAAATGAAGAGTAGCCCCAAAGAGTAGCCCCCGCTCACCTCAACGAGAAAAAGCCTGTGTACAGCATTGAAGACCCAGGGCAACCAAAAAAGAAATAAATAAAACTATTTTTAAAAACTATTTATATATAAAAAGAATACACAATAAAGTAAATATGGGCAAATGGTCAAAAGCAAGAGCTCTGGAGCAAGATTGTCTGGGTTCAAATCCTGGATCTGTCACACAGTAGCTGTACGGTCTTAAGTAGGACAATTAACTTATCTGTTTTTCAGTTTCCTTATGGGTAAAATAGAGATGGTAGTATTAGCTTACTTCTAAGACAACTGTCAGAATGAATGAGATTTTATACAAAAATGCTTACAAGGAGACATATGCATTCAGTGTTAGAGCTTCTATATCTGTCTGGAGTAGGCAGCTTGAGTTAAATTTTGAAGTATGAGAAAGTATCTGCTAGATGGATGAGAAGGAAAAATACATTCCAGGCAAAAAAGAATAATGCGTTCCAGGACAGGGGAGAAGACGGTCAAGAGGTTTAACATGCCTAGTGTGCAGGGTGCATGATGTTGGAGTGGGAAACCTGAGTCTGAGACATACAGAAGGGCACTCTACATCATGCTAGGCCATCTGTACAATACGTTTGTCCTCAAAACCAGTGAAGTATTTCGAAGGTTCATCAGCATTCAAAGAGTGACAGCAAGTAGAAGGCTGTACTTCACAGTTAGTCTGAAAAGAGAGTTAAGGGCAAATACCACAGGTGGCGCTAGTGGTCAAGAATCTGCTGGCCAGTGCAGGAGACGTGAGACCTGCGTTCAATGCCTGAGTCAGGAAGATCCCTGGAGGAGGGTACAGCAAAACCCACCCTAATATTCTTGCCTGGAGAATCCCATGGACAAAGGAATCTGGTGGGCTACAGTCCATAAGGTCGCAGAGTCAGACACAACTGAAGTGACTTAGCATGCACCACTAATACTTACGACTCTCCGCAGTGGTACCTAAGAGCACAAAGTAGGAAAATGTGCTAGAGCTTCTTACTAGTTTTGTCAGGAATTGCAACTACTGCTCTTTTGTAGTAGTCATCCTTTTGGGAAATTGTTTGTTAAAGTCTGAGTGAGAAAGGAAAGCCAACTGCCTCATACAGTCTAAGGTTTGGTCCTATAAGCCCGGATGTGAGTTTACCAGTCAGATAGAGGAAGGACGCTTCCACTGACATCCTATACGCTCAAGTTCTATGAATAGGGACCTTCATTGGACTGTACAGTACAGGGCCATTCAAGAGCAATTAAATTTGGTTAAAATAAGAAAGAAATGCTTTTTAAGGAGAAAAAGAAAAGAAAATGAAGGTTTGAGGGATTGCAAAAGTTGATTGTGCTGAAGCACTTTTACACAGGTTTGTTTTAGTTCTCAATTGTCAAGTCGTATTTAAACTGGTCTCTTACTCTGAAATACGATAACCTTTCTTTTCTCTGAGTTCTTTCTACTAAATTAATAGCACTGTCTCTAATTCCATGCGCAGCAAGCAAAGAGTTTATTTTACCAGATAACAGTAGGTCTGGTGATCAGCCAATGTCTAAAGAACCACTAGCCAAGTCAGTAGTAGGCCAAAGACTGCAACTGATAAATAGATACTGCTCACTAAATCACTTTAAAATTGTTTCATCTTCTCTACCCAAGAGTATTATTCATGTTGAGTTCTGACACAACTGAAAGTAAAAAAAAAAAAAAATCACAATTATCTATAAAAATAAAAGCATATTAGGGTTTTAAAAGGAGAAATAAATAGATACATTAGAATACAGAAGGTAGTTAAAAAAAAAAAAAAGCAAATCCCTTTGGGTTCTGAATTTAATTGCAAAAGAAATCAGTAGAAAAAAGTCCAAATTTAGGAAATTCATTATAGCGTAATTTTAGTATACATTGAAAACTGCATTTAAAATAGACTCTTCAGGAAGAAAGCGTAAGAAGCAATGTAACTTTTTATAGCACCTGTGTGTACCTCTCTTCTTTGCTAAGGGACAAAACTTCAATGCTCAAAAAAAAAAAGTTTGATTTCCTCTCACCACTTCCAGCTCAGGTCACATTTCCCCAGTATTAAATGGGAGAAGTGGAGGAGTAAAAGCAGAAATGCAGATCAGCCCTCAGTCCCAACTCTGCAGTTCCCTTGAATTCCTAAGATCACAAACCAACTGCACTTTCTCCAAAGGTGGACAGGAAGAAAAGTGCATTTAGGATATAATATGATTCTGGCTTTTAAATACCTAAACATCATCACTAAAAATTATATTGAATGATAGGGCTGGGTCAATATGTATAAAACCCTGTATTCATATAAAACAGAGTTAGTCATATGTAGAACTATTAATTTCCTTAGTATCTTCTTCAGGACCTGAAGGACATGTACTGAATTTCCCGAAAGAGAGGAAAAAACTTCATGGTTGAAATACTAGCTCTATCTTAGCCATTGCCAGCACCGCATATCATGGTAGCCCCTGAAAAGGAAGTATTTCTCTATAAATTAACTATCCATTTATTCCCAAAGTAAAAGGTGATTATGTACTTTTAGACACTTTGACAATCCAAAAGGAAAAATTTGAATTAGAATTTGCACTACTAAGCGCATCTGTTATTTTTTTCCCAAAGCTGACTGCTTGTTTGGAAAAAAGGTTATCTGTTAAACAAATAACCCGTATCAAGTAAAAATCAATTCATTATCTGACTTATTAATAAAAAAACATACAATTAGATATAATATGTATCACCCAATCAATATAAAAGCAACATGAAAAGAGAAATTTGACATTATTTGTCTTATTTGAAATAAACATATAACTTTCTTAGCTTCCTAAAAATTCAAAGTTGTACTGGGTCCTCTATTAGGAACTTTAGAGAGGGAAAAAAAAAAAACTATGTTCATAATCCAGCAACAAATGTATACAAAAATATTTTATAAACTGTTACACTTTTTACATTGATACAGATCTTATAGAATCACATAATTAGGTATATTAATAATACAAATTATCAAAAATTACCTATATCTAAATTTAGAACATTGAGGAATTATTAAATATGTTCTATAATCTCCTGTGTTTCTTTGATTCATCATTTTCACTTAATCTATCCTCACTAATCTAAACTCCAGCACATATATTTAAGCAATATATGTCATTCTACATTTCACAAATACATACAAATTAATAATTGTTTATTCTATTAAGTCTCAGACTACTATTATTTAAAGATACTTTATCATTTTTGCAGATTTCATCCTACTCATTTATGGAAAATCTTGACTATTATATGAATATAGTTTTTTTAGAGACAGGATTCAGTTAAGAATTTTTCTGTGCCTTAGTTTCCTCATTAGTAAAGTGAGAAGGTAGTATGGAGTTGCAATTTTTATAAGAATTTCTATCTCTAGCATTCTCTTTAAAAGAATCTAAATACCTTTTCTTCTTTTGAAAAATTCAGCTTTTTATTACACACTCTCACTGAAACTTGATTCAAATCCATTCATTATCACTACATAGGTAGTGCCTAAATAAGTTAACCAGAGCGAAGAAAAATGTCTCAGAAAAGAAACAAAATTTAAAAATAGAAAGACAACTACTTATTTTTTGTCAGAAATCCTACCCACAAATTTGAAAAGGGGGCCATATTTGCCTTGCTATATTTTAGTGATAACTTGAATAATGTGCCCCTTCAATTTTAGTCACAAATCGAAGCAAACATAGAAGCTAAAATTTAATTATATAAATCATAAGCAATCATACTATTTAGATATATACATTTCTCATTTTGCAACTTCATAATTTTATTTAAAACTCTGCGTATACCTCTTACAGAATTATTTTTATAGATTTTAACAAAGTATTAATTATAAAGTTAATTGTCACATTAAAATATTAATATACTTAATATTAAAACTAATAGACAATTTTGTGAAAGTGTCTATAATTAACTGAATATATATGTGCCACCTAAACTAAGGTTATCTGTATAAAAGATTCAGGAAGATGTTTCTCATGAGCTACCTACTTTTTTTCAGTGTTTATTACAGACTTTGTTGATTTTGCTTTAAAAAACAAATGAAAACACAATATTAATAATCATAGAAGATACTTCATTTGCTATCAGAAGCATATCTGATTTTTAACTGATTTCTGATTGAGTAACCTAAGGGACAAGCTTGATCTCTTCCCAAAGTTGGATTAGCACATACTCTGGAAGCCAGCACCATTTCACCTGCTGATCCCAGGCACTCAAAACACTTCAGCAGGAATCACTACCAACTACTGACAAGCTTCGAAAATTCTTCATAAAATTAATCAGTGTTTTGCAAGGCACAGTATTGGCTCAACCACCAAAGGTAGAATACCATTTTAATTAGCAACAAAATGATTCAGTCAGATATTATATTTTCTTTTTACTCAATTTAGCTTAACTCCTTTAAAAACTGCTAAAACCATCTATCATAAAACCACCAATCTGAACACAGTCATGAGTTATAGTCACTATAAATTCCAGGTAAATTTCAGGTTCTATCTTAATAAGTACTGAACTAACTGAATATGAAATCTATAAATTCATGAGATAAAACATTTATATTAACCATAAGCAAGTATATGAAATATGATCCTGAAGTTAATGCAAATAAATATAAGAAATAATGCTTACTCTTTTCTTCTTATTAAACCATAATAAATACCAAAAATTTTTAAAGTAAGTTAAAGATTACTAAATTACAGAGTTTGGATTTGCAAAGTAAAATAATATGACTGTGTGAATTCACTGACTTTCTTTTCATTCACTCCAAGAAATTTTCTTTGTAAGGTTTTCTCTGTAAGATGCATCAGGATCCTAACTACATATTTTTACTGCATATTTTTAGAGTCCAATTTATTATGAACCCAGAACTTTTTAGACTTAAGCATTTTTTAATCCAAGAAATACAAATTTTAGATAAAAGTTATCTTTAAATTATCTTTCAGTTTAACAGTCAGATCATACCACTGCAACTCAGAGAAATCAAATATATAATATATAGTATTATATATAAATATAAATATATAGTATATTATATAGTATATATATATATAGTATAATTCTGGTATACAATATCTTATTTAGAAACTAACTCATTGTTACATCAATTGCAAATATAAAGGCTAGCATGAGAACTGGATGGACACTAAGTTTATTTTTCCTTTGTGTGATGATTCAGGCTAGTGTTTCCTTTTTAAGCATTAATATAGTATTTCCTTTTTGAATTTCATTAGGTGGTAAGAATGCCTACAAAAGTAGGTTTAAGTAAATATAGTTTCCTTCTAAAGAATAAGCACCTAGCAATTTGGTGAAATGAACATCAAATCTTAAACAATGTGAAGATCCAAATAACCATATAACTTTCAAGATATTTCATCAAAAATAACAAACAGAAACTACAACATGATCTTTAAAGTTCCCTACTTCTCACTTTAGATGGTTTTGTAATAATAGAGAAGTTTCTTTTACCACCAGTTATTTGATGTGGTACCAAGATGTTTTGTTTAAAAGAGTTTTAGGTATGCAGCTAGATTTAAATGAGAAAATTATGCATCACAAGTGTATAAATTTGACCTTTCTGATCTCCTAAGAGCTTTAAAGAAGCCCCCGTGTGGAAGTGAAACATCTTCAGTGAAATAATCCCTGAATACCTATAAGTCTCTCGAGTTTACAGTGCATCTGTCTTCACTGAAGAAAGTCTTAGTTTCCATATTAAAAACAAAAAGCTGCCATTATGATACTTGTCCCAAGTTTGGACGAAAGAAATAGCTGGAAAAGTTCAAAAGGAAACAGTATACCTGTTCTTCCTTAATCAAGTGTCCTTTTTCAGGATCATTGTACTTAGAAGGATTTTAGGAGGCCTTATATCCTGAGGCAGTTGCTTTAATTCCAAATAATAAAGACAACCAGCAGAGGGCAGACCTGAGGACAGAACCGACCAATCCCGCTGGTGACCAGGTACCAAAGGTAAAGTGCAAACTTTTGATAGATTTCACTTTCAAGACTCTTCTATTTATCTTTTAAAATGTAGAAATGAATGAATCAGCATGACTTATTCAAAAATTCAAAGATAGTCCTAATGAGTCTCTGACTGTACTATTCGCCAGGAAAAGTCACAGAGGAATAAGCCATCCCTGCCTGCTCCTCAGGAAGGTGAACAATCACAAAGTGTGGGGAAGAAATACAGACCTGGCTTCGCAGAGTTCGGCCTCCGGGAGCGCTAACTCCCACAAAGGAGAACTCAGATCTTGGCACCCACCAGGATCAGACTCAGGTTTCTGCTAAAGCCTGAGCCTTTGGGGTTGACAATTTGTTTCTCCCTCAGCCAATCATCGCCGCCCTCCTTCTTACCCCTACTTCTCTGCACACCCCGACAAAGCTTGCTTTCCTACTATAAACTGTTTGGGCTCCCTTAACTCCAAAGGAGACCGTCCTCCCGCCAGCCGTGTCTACAGCACCTAACGGACCGCTCCAGCCAGATGCCTTTGCGGGAAAGGGCGGGGGAAGGGGAGGGAGGAGGCGGAGGGGAGGAGTGAAGTCGCTCTCCCTCCTCGGGTACTGACAGAGCTGCAGTCTTCCCAGCAGGTCTGGTCATTGAATATTTGGTGGTGCCACGTAGGAACTTTTCCTTACCTCTCTCCTCCCATCCCACCCCACGCCCCCTCCCCTTCCTTCCAATCCCTATTCCTCCGCCCCCACCCCATTTGCTTGGCGAGTTTCATCATTCTCCAAGAGAACTGCACGTCCAACCTGCAAGAAGAAGTTGAGGGTGGGGGGTCACAGAGGGGAGGAAGGTGCAAAATCCCGGGAAGAGTGTTCTTCCTATCTCCATCCATTTCTTTTAATCTGCCATTTTTTCCCTCTTACTATCTCTTCAAGATCACACACACACACACACACACACACACACACACACACACACACACAAAGTATTCTCAGTCTTCAAGATTCATTCCCCCTGGTCTCTCTCAAATCCTTAAAACAGCTTGTTTCTCACTTTGTTCCAGACAAAGAACTTTATCAAGGCTCATTTTATGCCCTTTCTCTATATTCTCTCCTCAGCTCACCTTTAAAAAAGACTTCCATTAGTTAGAATCTGCAGAAACCAGATGTGTTCAAAGGTAGTCTAAGGACCTTTCCTCAGACAAAAGCTTTGTACAACTGCCTCTGTGTTCAAGGTAATATTTTTCCTCTTTTCAAAGCCCCTGGAAGGTGGTGAAGGGCATTTCAGCAGGCTCTGTGCCTGACAGATCTTTTTTCCTGCTACCTCTTCTCCCATTACTGTCCCGCCTACATCCATCTCTCTCACCAGTCTTCACTTCCAACCTGGTGGCAGCTACAATCTGGATTTTATTTGAGAGAATTGTTTGCGGGGGAGGGGTTGGAAGAAGGAAGGGGGGAGGGGCACAGAATGAGAAAGACCGACAGCAATCTCCCACCTCCCCCAAACCATTTTTTCTTACCTCCTCTGACCTCTCTAGCCTGGAAGAGGAAAGTCAGTGCGAGAGTTGTTATGGTGAAATCCCAGAGCCACCGTTTCGTTTTCCACCTAGAGGACCACCGCTCCATCTCCGAGCCCCGCACTCACAACTGTGAACTCAACCCACGAAATCGCGATTGCAGACCTACTTCGTCCCTTCCAAGGTATCGTCGGGGATGTTTGCTACACAGCCATTGGGGAGGGAGAGGGGGAAAAAGTCAAAGGGCTTTTTCTTAAATTTGATGGTTTGCTTCCTTCCTGTCTCTCGCCCCCTCCTCTCCCTCTCGGCTGGCCCCGCCGGTCGGGACCCTCCGATCTGTCCTCTGCGGGGCCCTGCCTTCAGACTGACGGCAGATGAGGGGCTTCAACCAAAAATCTGAGAGGACTGCGTGCCCCTAAAGGCTTCATGCCGTCAGTGGGCCGGACGAGAGGCTCCGGGCAGCCCCCTCCCCCGCCCACTCCCCTCCCGCGCCCCCCTTACCCCGGGCGAAACTGACAAGCCCGCTGAAGGTCAGACCCAATCACACGCCTAGCGGACGGCCCCGAGCCCGCCCCCCTTTCCTTTGCCGGAGAATCAGGTCTCCCCGCAAGCCCAGCCCACCAACCACCCTCCATCTCCCCACTCCTCTCCTCCCTCCTCTCCTATCCAAATCCCGGAGAAGAAATGGGAGGGAGTTACGGGGGACGCGTGCTTGGCTCCAGCACTTTGGGAATGAAAGGAATTGCAGGAGAGCCCCAGAGTCCACAGAGTTTTCAAGGAGCTTCTGTATTCAATAAAAACAGCTACTTGTCTACTTGCACCCGTCTGTGAGCCTCTCCTCGTCGGCGGGGGAGGGGAGGAGCCCAGCGTCTGAACCGCCACACCGCTGGAGTTTTGGGCTGCCAGCGGTAACCTTATCCCTGTGCAAAAATCTGCTTCTTATAGCAGACGTGGAACCAGCGGATTCACTGCTCTGCCTGCTCCGAAAAGCATTTTTTACTATTATTTTTAAACAGAGAATTAAAAGAAAGGGATGAAGGTGAGATGGAGAGACCCCAGAGGTCAAAATCCTTGATCTTACAGGGAAGCTCTCCTTCGAGGTCTGAAACTGACAGGTTTCTCTCTTGAATGTTTGAATTCTACGCTAGCTTCATTCAGAGGCAAGTCTCTTAAAGAACTGAACTGTACTCTGAGGCAGGAGGAGAAAGAAATATATGGGAGCTGACTTTAAGGGGGTGAGTAATTTAATTTTCCAACTGATTCCATACTGAACCAGGTTGAGGGGGCAGAGGGAGAGGAGAAAAGTCAGGGAAAGCAACTAGCGGAGATCTCAAAGCGTCTAGGCCCACAGCTCCTATAAAGGGCCTCAGGAGCTGAAAATATGGTCACTCCACATTGAAACTAATGAGAAGGGACAGATTTCTAAACTCCTTCTGCTTACTCCTCCTCCAAGTAATCCACTTAAACCTGGAGTATAGGTTCTTCAGTCATTTTTTTTCTACATTTAAATTATCCCTTCCTATTGGCTCCTTTTTGTTCTTTAATATTTCTTAAGATGTTTCTCAAAATTTTTCTGGAACAGAGCCCAACAAGGTGCCAGCATACATTAGGGATTCAATAGAGATGGGTTGAGTGAATGAATACATTTTCGTGTTGGTAAAAACTGGAAGCTTTGGCCAGGACCTATGCTGAGATTTTAAGATATTTCAAGGCTTAAGAGTTCTCAGCTAAGTTCATGAGATGCATATGTCCATTAATGTTTAGGAATCTAATTTTCTACTAGTTATCAAAAAATGGCTCATGACCCATGAGATTAACAAGATATTCTAACTATGTGGTTTAAGAGATGAAGGTGTTCAGAAACTATACGAAGTCCAAGATGGAATTAATTGTACAAGGACGTGTATAAGAGACATATCAAATGAGGAAAGCAACTAAAAAATACTTTCAACATGACTGTTCACTCTGTGACAAAGAACCATTCCCACATCAAGAAATTTACTTCTTAAAGATAATAGGTTAAAAAAATACTTTGCATTGATAATGTTGCTGGCAGAATGTTTGAGATGCCTTATATCAGCTGCAGAGAAATATTTTCAAGTTGTTAACACAATTTAATAAAATAATTAAATATCATACAGTGTTTGAATGTGAAATGTAGGATTAAAAATTAAGAACCTTAAGGGGGCTGAACAACAATAAAGGGAAAAATATACTGAAATTTATCATCTTCATTATCCTTCATCTTCTCTCTCTCTCTCTTTTTTTTTTTTTTTAGAAACAGTTTATTTTTATCTTCTCAAAATGACAAAATGAAAAGTCTGTTGGAATTTTCAGTTAACAGTTTTTTTTTTGAAACCTGAATTCTTTTTGTCCAATTCTTTGTATATTTTTAAACTTATTTTCGAGGTCTTCTCTTAAATGTAAAATAGTAAAATGAATACAGAGTTTGGAAGTACATCATTTGTGAAGCTAGCAGAATCCTAAGTCAATGCAAGACCTAGAGAGGGTTCTAATGCTTGCAGGAATATGTAGAAATGGTGTTCCAAGCTGTTTTTCAATAGCTTTCCTGATTTATAGAGAATTCTATGGTCTGATACTGTTCTGGGAGGTGAGAAATGATGCAGTCAGTCTAGGAAGTCCCACCTTCTGGTCACATCTCAGGCCTGTTCACAGCAGTGAATGGGTCCTTTCAGGCAAAGTGGTTTGGGTGAATAGAGTTATTACTACTTTATGCTCTCTGTACTCTGTGGTCTGAATTCCTCTGGCCACTGCCCAGAGAAGCATAACCTGAGTCTGAATTAATGCCCTGGAAGGAAATATAGTGGATTCATAGTAAGGAATAATTAATTATATCTTACCCCTCTAACCTGTAGCTATTAGCCAGGTCTGGAGTCTCCTAGGTACCTGCCCGTGAATTTACAGGAGATGAATTTAGTGGAAGGAAGCGTAATGCTAAAAGAGCAAAAAGACAGAGGGAAGCAGAAAGAGAACCACCTCACTACCTTCAATTTCACAGAGAATGACTTGTTTCCTACACCATCTTTCAACCAGTCCTTGCCAACTATTTATACGTAGATTCAAATTATAATGGAATGCGACAGTTTTCCTGACATATAGGTCTTTTATTTGGAGCACAAGTATCTGTGTTACATTTCCCATCTTGTTACATTTAGGAAAATGGCATTTGAAGATATTTGTTCATGTTTGTATAATTTGCTCTGATCGCAAGTCTTTCAAAAACAAGATGAAAACAGTTTAGAGAAAAAATAGTCACATTCTTTATAGTAGTATTTTAGATTGCCCATTTGGCCATATTGGCTTGTCTGGGAAACTGAGAGAATAATTTGATAATTGATTAGGGGCATAGTGGTATAGTGCTGTTCTGTGCTTAATCGCTCAGTCATGTCCAACCCTTTGCGACCTCGTGGACTGTAGCCCACCAAGCTTCTTTGTCTATGGGGATTCTCCAGGCAAGAATACTGGAGTGGGTTGCCATGCCGTCCTCCTGGGGATCTTCCCAACCCAGGGATCAAACCCAGGTCTCCTGCATTGCAGGCAGATTCTTTACCAGCTGAACTATCAGAGAAGCCCCAGTAGCATAGTGGGAGAACATAAATGTTCTAGACAATCTTCAGAGTTCATGGAGCTTTATTAAACATTGTGTGATGCTGATAAATCTCCCTTAATATTGTCAAAAATAGTCCCTAACAGAAACAATAATAGAGACTCGATTGTAAGACTTAAATTACTATGGGCAGAATTAGGTGAAAGAAGTAGATTTTTGAAAAGTTTCATCATCTTTGAAATGATTTGGCATTCATAAGAGAGAGAGAGAGATGATACATATATGAACAATCTCTCCAAACACACTAAAGCCATTGTATCTACTTAGACTTAGTGAATGAGAAATTATTACGGGGGTGGGAAACTCTTGCACACATCAGAAATACTTAATACATTTAAAAGAAAATCGTTGTTGAATGTAATCCCTCTCTTACTGTGCCTAATGGTTTGTCTTTCTTGCACTTTTCTGAACTTTAGGTCAATTATTTTAAGAAAGAAATGACTAAGCACTTTGACATTGATTTTACAGTTGTTTTTTTCCTAATACACGAGTGGCTAAAAATTAGTCTCTGTTTAAAAGTGGTGTTGGTTCCTCTTACCTCACAGATGGGCCACTGTATTATAGAAAGTTGGGGGTGAGAGAGGGATAGAAAAGTTTATTTTCATAGTCAGTCTAGCTCACACTTACCCCACAGTGATGACTGGATATTTTTCTGCACGTTATGAAATAACATACAGAACTTGAGAGGAATCTAAATTTAACACAAATCCATGATGAAAGAAAATCTTTATATGAAAAGTTTGGTCTGTTAGAGTGCTGAAGGAGTCAACTCAGAGATGATAGACCCATGCTGTTTAAAAGAAAAGTAAAATCAAATCTAAATGAACCCCAATCCAGCAAGGACAATTGCCTTGTACAATCATGTCCATCTGTGTTAAAAATATCCTGTGGTTAGCTATGCTCACTGAAACTATCATGGTTCTGCTAACAGAAAACTATCATGGTTCTTTTTCATAATTATCCAAAGATAACAAGAGAGGAAAAGAGAACAGAATGATTCAGAGTAAAACCTTAAATATCTGTTGGACCTTTGTCAAGATACTTTACTCTCTGTATCTTTTTTCTTCTTAATTGAATGGATTTGGCATTTACTAAGCTCCTGTGTCAGCAGAAATTACACAAGACTTTTCCGCAAAGTGTTGCAGGACAACATCAACATCTCTACCAATAGAAGTTGAAGATGGTATCTTAAACATTTTAGTGAACTACATACCATTGCCAAAGGAAGTTACGACATCAAGAATATATCCCAATGATGTTTCACTGTATATGGTGTCCCAACTATCATTCGAGTAGTAATTGTCTTGGCTGTTCCTAATTAATTCACACTGGCTGTTCCTAATAAAATAAGGTGGCTGAAGGTAAGGATTTTAGCTTATCTATAGGGATTATTTACTCTTTAAAATCTACACATAGCAATTTCATGAACTTTAAAATTTAATTTTGGTAGTAAAATGAGAATATGTAAATAATTTTCCTTTGATGCTTATTACTTCTTAATATAAATAATAAAACTGACCACATATATCGGTGCACTTTCCAAAATAAGTGAATCCTTTTCTTCACCTCAATGATGTCTACATAGAGTCATCCATCCCAATGGCATTTGTCAATATTTTTTATTTAAAATGAATATTATTTCCAGATAACCATGTGTAATCTGTTTCATGCCTCTGCCATATGTACCAATTCATTTAATTCTGAAATCAAATGCATGTGCTTCAAAAATCTGAAGACTCATACAAAACATATTTCTGAATTATAAACAATATTTTTGTTATTTTTATATGACAGTCTTATACATTTTCTTGTTGCCAAAATGAATGCCAAATATAAGATTTAAGGCTGGTGAATATGGTTAAATGTTGAAATAGATCTGATTTATTAAACATCTGTGATGAATAACTTCAACTTAATTTGTTTTGCAGATCTCAGCGTTTAATAATCCTCCCAATATTATATGTTCTGCCAGTATTAGTATGGTCAAATTATTACACATTCAAATGCTGGACAAACAATAGATCTTAGTTCAAAATTCCACAATCTAATCTATAAGTCTGGAAAATCATATATGAATTTAAATGATTGCAAAACAAGCAGGATTTACTATGAAGGAATACTTTTGAAAGCAAAATACTACTGTCACTAAAATACAAACATTTTTATTAAAAATACTTAATGCTTGTTGTTGTTGTTAGTCTTCATAACATCTTCATGAGGTAAGAATGTATCAATTTCCATAGTTATAAAGTGCTGCACATAAAATAAAGACGATATATAAATTATTTAAACAAAGGAAAACATATGCTAGAAAAGAACATTAACTTTGTTCTTTCTATTTCAAGACTTTTGGAGTTTAACTGTCAGGCTTTTATGCCAGCTCATGGTGTCATTCAAGTTATCTCTCAAAAAATGTGTATAACAAAATTCATTTATTCCATACTCAATGCAATTTCAAAATATATTTGCTCTTAAAAGTCAAATATAGATAGCAATTCTGTAAATGAAGGCTACTCTCATGGGAGTTTGAATCCTCACTCTGCGACTTGCTACGCATGTAACTGATTGTCAGTCACACACCATTCTGAATCTTTGTTTCTAAATGTGTAACATATATTTAGCATCTACAGGCTTGCTATAATGAATTTTTGAGATACTCTGGTGACTGGTAGTGAGTAGTCCTCAGTAAAAAGCTATGTTTGAGCCTTCCTTGGTGGCACAGTGGTGAAGAGTCCACTTGCCAATGCTGGAGAGATGGGTTCAATCCCTGGTCCGGGAAGATCCCACATGTCACTAGGCCCGTGCACCACAGCTATTAAGCTTGTCTTCTAGAGCCCAGAAGTTGAAACTACTGAGTTCACATGCCACAACTATTGCTTCTTCACCAGCATACAAGTTTCTCAGGAGACAGGTAAGGTGGTCTAAAAATCACTTTTAACACCAGTATAAAAGTTAAAAAACAAAATGGTTAAGAATAACTAGCAACAAGAACTAGTTAATGAATACACAATATAAAAATATGTAAGTAGTGACATCAATAACATAAAGTATGTTTGGGAAATAAAAATGAGTTTTATAGGTTCCCTGGTGACTGAGACAGTTAAGAATCTGCCTGCAATACAGGAGACACAGATGTGATTCCTGAGTTGGGAAGATCCCCTGGAGGAGGAAATGGCAACCCACTCTAGTATTCTTGCCTGGAGAATTCCGTGGACAGAAGAGCCTGGTGGGCTACAGCCTATGGAACCGCAAAGAGTTGGACACAACTGAGCGAGTAACTAACTTAGCTTAAAGTTGGGTTGATATAGGTTTAAAAGAAACGCTATTCTAAATATAAGATGATTTATGTAACTCATGTAATATCATGACTTAAAACAACAACAAAAATATATATTTGAATTTCATCTCCATTGCTGGCACAGGACTCCTAAATCCCTTTATCACAAGAGACAAAGATCATTATATAATGCTAATAGAGTCATTTCATTAAGAAAATACAACAGTTACAGATGGCTCAAACAGTAAAGCGTCTGTCTACAATGCAGGAGACCTGGGTTCGATCCCTGGGTAGGGAAGAATCCCTGGAGAAGGAAATGGCAACCCCTCCAGTACTCTTGCCTAGAAAATCCCACGGACGGAGGAGCCTAGTGTCCATAGGGTCGCAAAGAGTCGGACACAACTGAGCAACTTCACTTTCACATGCACTCAGCATCGGAGCACCTAAATATATGACTGGTTGGATCTCCTTTCTGTCCAAGGGACCCTCAAGGGTCTTCTCCAGTACCACAATGCAAAAGCATCAATTCTTTGGCACTCAACCTTCTTTGTCAATGTATAGTAACACAACTGATTTTGTGTTTGATCAAAGCAGTCAGTCCTAAAGGAAATCAACCCTTAATATTCACTGGAAGTACTGACGCTAAAGCTGAAGCTCCAGTACTTTGGCCACCTGATACAAAGATCCAACTCATTGGAAAAGACCCTGATGCTGGGAAAAATTAAAGGCAAGAGGAGAAGAGGGTGACGAGGATGAGATGGTTGGATGGCATCATCAGCTCGATGGACATTTGAGCAAACTCTGGGAGACAGTGAAAGACAGGGAAGCCTGGCATGCTGTCGTCCATGTGGTCACAAAAAGTCAGACGCAACTGAGTGATTAAACAACAACAATGAACCATCAGAAAGGAAATTAATAAAACAATCTTATTTATAATAGCATAAAAATAATCAAATTCTTAGGAATAAACTTGACCAAGAAGACAAAATATTTATACACTGAAAACTACAATACGTTGATGAGAGAAATTTTAAAAGACACAAATAATGAAAAGGTATCCACATGCAAAACTGTTAAGATGTCCATACTATCCAAAACAATCTACAGATTTTTGGAGTTTTTCAGATTTTTACAGATATTGGAATTTTTTCAAATTCCAATAGCACTTTAACATAAATAGAAAAAAAACAAACCTAAAATTCATATAGAACAGCAAAAGACCCAAAAAAACTAAAGTGATCTTGAAAAAGAACAAAATTTGAGGCAATATATGCTTCCTGTTTTCAAAACATATTATGAATGTTTTATGTAATTAAAATAATACTGTACTGACATAAAGACAAACACATAGACCAATGATAGAGAGCTCAGAAATAAATGGGTGCATATGTGGAAAACTCTTCTTCCACAAGAATGCATAGAATATACAAGAAAAGGATAATCTCTTTAACAAATGTTCTTGGGAAACTATATCCCCATGCAAAATCAGCTCAAAATAGAGTATGAAAATTTAAATGTAAAAGATGAAACTATAAAACTTCTAGAAGAAAATGTATGGGAAAACTGCATGACATTGATTTTTTACAATGATTTCATGGATATAACACTTAAAGTACAGGCATCAAAAGCAAAAGTAGACAATGGAACTAAGTTACTAAAAAAGACTTCTGCACAACCAAGGACACAGTCAAGAGAATTTTAGTGTAAGCCCTGACAATTGAATTTTCTTTGCTTTAATGAAAATGCCTGACTTCAGCTTTGATTGCAGAGGCATCCACTTCAAAGAGGTACTTCTATGACAGTTATATTGAATAAACACATTTCCAGCCACACAACTAGTTAAAAAGCCAGGCTGAACACCATGTAAGGCCTTTTTCTTTTCCCCCCAATATACTGTTTGGTTTAGATAACTAGCCATTTGGGCTATTTTTCTTTTTTCGTCCTGCACTTTGAATTCTCATTCTTATATTTTAAATTTATCAATAGTAATCCCATGAAACCCTAGGCCCCCACTCTTGACTGCAAACAGAAGCAGAATCTCGAGTTTATGCATTCTCTCTCCCTTTCTCTCTACCTGTGACCTTGCTGTGTGGCCCAAAGTGTGGCACGTAATTTCCAGAACTTGTAAGTAATAAACGTTTTTTTCCCCAAATTTCCTTAAGGTTATTCCTGAGGGTGTGTTGGATTCATGCTAAGAATCACCAGGGCCTACAAAGCAGGAAGAAATATTTTCAAATTGTATGTCTGAAAAGAAATTGATTTCCAGTGCATATATGGAACTCCTACAACTCAATGGCAAAAAACACAAATATCTTGATTTAAAACTTGACAAAGGCCTTGAATGGACATTTCCTCAAAGAATATATACAATAGCCAGCGGGTATATCAAAAGGTGCTCAACATCACTAATAAACTGTTGTTCAGTCACTACATAGTGCCCAACTCTTTGCAATTCTGTGAACTGTGGCACCCCAGGCTTCTCTATCCATCACTATCTCCCAGAGCTTGCTTAAACTCATGTCCATTGAATCAGTGATACCATCCAACCATCTCATCCTTGTTGTCCCCTTTTCCTCTTGCCCTCAATTTTTCCCAGCATCAGGGTCTTTTCCAATGAGCTCTTCATATCAGGTGGACAAAGTGTTGCAGCTTGAGCTTCATCATCAGTCCTTCCAATGAATATTCAGGATTTATTTCCTTTAGGATTGACTGGTTTGATCTCCTTGAAGTCTACGGGACTCTCAAGATCTTCTCCAGCACTACAGTTCCAAAACATCAATTCTTCAGTGCTCAGCTTTCTTTATGGTCCAACTCTCAAATCCACACACGACCACCGGAAAAATCCTACCTTTGACTAGACAGACCTTTGTCGGCAAAGTGATGTCTCTGCTTTTTTAAAACACTGTCTAGGTTTGACATAGCTGTTCTCCCAAGGAGCAAGTATCTTTTAATTTCGTGGTTGCAGTCACCATCTGCATTGATTTTAGAGCCCAACAAAATGAAATATGACACTGTTTCCACATTTCCCCCAGCTATTTGCCATGAAGTGATATGACTAGATACTATGATCATAGTTTTTTGAATATTGAGTTTTAAGTCAAGTTTTCACTCTCCTCTTTCACTTTCATCAACAGGCTCTTTTTAGTTCCTTTTCACTTTCTGCCATTAAAGTGGTATTATCTACATATCTGTGGTTACTGATATTTCTGTAACCACATGCTGGTGAGAATGTAAAATGTTTTGGCCACTATAGAAAATAGTATGGAGTTTCCTCAAAAGATTAAAAATAAAACTACCATATGATCTAGCAATGTTTCTTCTTAGTATATATCTGAAGGACTTCAAATCAATATTTCAAAAAAGATCCCTGCACTCTCATTTTTATTGCAACATTACTCACAATAGCTCAGATGTAGAAACAACTCAAATGTCCATTGACAGATGAATGAAGAAAATGTGATGTATACATACAGCAGAATATAATTCAGTATTTTAAAGAAAAGGAAAGAAACCCTATATTTGGACAACATTAGTGAATCTAAAAGACATTATGGCAAGTGAAAGAAGTCATAGGACAAATACTGCATGATTCTACTTATATGAGGTAGCTGAAATGATCAAACTGTAGAAGCAGAGAACAGGGGGATGCTTGACAGGAACTGAAGTGACAGGGCAATGGGGATAACATTATACTTATATGAGACAAATAAGTTCCAGAGATCTCCTGGATAACCTACTGCCTTTAGTGCACATCATTCTGTGCATCTAAAAACTTGTTAAGAGGGTAGATCTCATGTTGTATTCTTACCACAAAAACAAAAATAAAAAAAGAGGACACAAGAATTATTTTGGAAGTTATGGATATATTAAATATGTGAAATTTTTCTATATTAATTATACCTCCAATAAAGCTGGAAAAATACCATAAGAAGGAAATTGATCATTAAATAATAAAATCAGATTTACTCCGCATTTAATTTAGCTCAACCTCTTTTTTAAATTTAATTTTTACATATTTAATATGTAATACATAAATGGATATAAGATTTGTATATGTATAGTGTTTACATATGCATATATACTAATATGGCTCAGCAAAGTTCAATTTCTAAGGCAGTTATTCAGCTGAACACTCTCCACAACTTGGAAAGTGTCTCCGTCCTAAAGTTACCTATGTTATACACTATAGTATCTTCTACAACCCATCTCTTGAGCAGCTTGAATGTATCTTCTTTACATAAGTTTCAGAAAGAGCTCCTCCGAGATTTTAACCACTATGTTTTATTAGGGAAAACTACTGTGCTGCAGTTGGTCTTTTTAGGTTGTAACTCATATTTTTCTTTATTTATTACCCATTTTCTAGATTAGATGGTTTACCTGGTGTTGTAATCCACACTCATCCCTATGGGTTCTAACCCATTAGTATCATGACTGTCTTAGGCATGGTTGATATGCTTATCTATTTATAGCAAAGACAGAGCAAAAAGGAGCCAAGAGTCTGCTGTAGATCAGTTCAGTTCAGTTCAGTCACTCAGTCGTGTCCGACTCATTGTGACCCCATGAACTGCAGCACGCCAGGCCTCCCTGTCCATCACCAACTCCAGACTTTAACCAAACTCATGTCCATTGAGTCGGTGATGCAATCTAACCAACTCATCCTCTGCCATCCCCTTCTCCTGCCCTCAATCTTTCCCAGCATCAGGGTCTTTTCCAATGAGTCAGCTCTTTACATCAGGTGGCCAAAGTACTAGAGTTTCAGCTTCAACATCAGTCCTTCCGATGAACACCCAGGACTGATCTCCTTTAGGATGGACTGGTTGGATCTCCTTGCAGTCCAAGGGACTCTCAAGAGTCTTCTCCAACGCCACAGTTCAAGAGCATCAATTCTTCTGTGCTCAGCTTTCTTTATAGTCCAACTCTCACATCCATACATGACCACTGGAAAAACCATAGCCTTGATTAGATGGACCTTTGTTGACAAAGTAACATCTCTGCTTTTTAATATGCTCTGTAGGTTAGTCATAGCTTTTCTTCCAGGGAGGAAGTGTCTTTAATTTCTTGGCTGCAGTCACCATCTGCAGTGATTTTGGAGTCCCCCAAAATAAATTCTGCCATTGTTTCCACTGTTTCTCCATCTATTTGCCATGAAGTCATGGGACTGAACGCCATGATCTTTGTTTTCTGAATGTTGAGCATTAAGCCAAACTTTTCACTTTCCTCTTTCACTTTCATCAAGAAGCTCTTTAGTTCTTCTTCATTTTCTGCCATAAGGGTGGTGTCATCTGCATATCTGAGGTTATTGATATTTCTCCCGGCAGTCTTGATTCCAGCTTCTGCTTCATCCAGCCCAGTGTTTCTCATGATGTACTCTGCATATAAGTTAAATAAGCAGGGTGACAATATACAGCCTTGACATACTCCTTTTCCTATTTGGAACCAGTCTGTTGTTCCATGTCCAGTTCTAACTGTTGCTTCCTGCATACAGATTTCTCAAGAGTGTAATCACTCACCTAGAGCCAGACATCCTGGATTCCAAAGTCAAGTGGGCCTAGGAAGCATCACTACAAACAAAGCTGGTGGAGGTGATGGAATTCCAGTTGAGCTATTTCAAATCCTGAAAGATGATGCTGTGAAAGTGCTGCACTCAATATGCCAGCACATTTGGAAAACTCAGCAGTGGCCACAGGACTGGAAAAGGTCATTTTTCATTCCAATCCCTAAGAAAGGCAATGCCAAAGAATGCTCAAACTACTGCACAATTGCACTCATCTCACATGCTAGTAAAGTAATGCTCAAAATTCTCCAAGCCAGGCTTCAACAATATGTGCACCACGAATTTCCAGATTTTCAAGCTGGTTTTAGAAAAGGCAGTGGAACCAGAGACCAAATTGCCAACATCCACTGGATAATCGAAAAAGCAAGAGAGTTCCAGAAAAACATCTATTTCTGCTTTATTGACTATGCCAAAGCCTTTGACTGTGTAGACCACTATAAACTGTGGAAAATTCTGAAAGAGATGGGAGTACCAGACCATCTGACCTGCCTCTTGAGAAATCTGTATGCAGGTCAGGAAGCAACAGTTAGAACTGGACATGGAACAACAGACTGGTTCCAAATAGGAAAAGGAGTATGTCAAGGGTGTATATTGTCACCATGCTTAGTAGATCACCTGATGCCAAATGTATTCCCTTCCCCATTTCATAGCAGCAATGCAACCTTAACAAGCAGAATCAATTTACCTCCGACAAAGTGGTAACCCTTTTCTTGACTCTGGTATCTTAGAAGGAAGAGACAGAAGTGACAGGGAAGCAGCTGTAGTTTAGTTTATGGGACTTTTGCTGTGACCCTTGTTGGAAGCAGTGCCTATCTGGGAACTAGGGTGTCTAATCCCAGGGTTCAGGGCCAGGAAGCACAAATTCCCCAGGTTGGTTCCTATATGGTAAGTGGTAACTGGAATGTAATGGTAAGTGGAACTACTTCTACTTTTGCCCTTAGTTTCCATTCCATACCCAAGTATTCTATCTACTGGTGACACAGAATTATATACTAGTTGTTGACTTAGTGTGTATAATGTATTCTTAAAGATGATGATTAATCCATACAAAGTAGCATCTCTAAGTTGGTGCCTTGGTCATTATCTTCAAAAAACTATCTATCCCATCACTCTCTCAAGCCAGCAACTTCTGAGTAAT
This sequence comes from Bos indicus, assembly GCF_029378745.1. NCBI lineage: Eukaryota > Metazoa > Chordata > Mammalia > Artiodactyla > Bovidae > Bos > Bos indicus. The sequence goes on along the minus strand of NC_091762.1, from coordinate 40,688,195 downwards.
GCAACATGATATAACTCATGTATCCCATTAACATGCATTCATTGCTAAACTTCCTTTGCTGATTGAAAGTGAATTTCTTGGTCTGATGTAATGTTATATACACTCTGCTGGCAGATCAAGCATTGCATCAACTGGTCACGGCCATGTAGGTAAGAAAGAGATAATATACCTATGGTCATGATTTAATACAATCACGATAAATCATTGCCACTCCCAGAGTGAAATGGGTACAATATTAGCTTGATAGATGGGGAAACAGTGGAAACAGTGTCAGACTTTATTTTTCTGGGCTCCAAAATCACTACAGATGGTGACTGCAGCCATGAAATTAAAAGACACTTACTCCTTGGAAGGAAAGTTATGACCAACCTAGATAGCATATTCAAAAGCAGAGACATTACTTTGCCAACAAAGGTTCGTCTAGTCAAGGCTATGGTTTTTCCTGTGGTCATGTATGGATGTGAGAGTTGGACTGTGAAGAAGGCTGAGCGCCGAAGAATTGATGCTTTTGAACTGTGGTGTTGGCGAAGACTCTTGAGAGTCCCTTGGACTGCAAGGAGATCCAACCAGTCCATTCTGAAGGAGATCAGTCCTGGGATTTCTTTGGAAGGAATGATGCTAAAGCTGAAACTCCAGTACTTTGGCCACCTCATGTAAAGAGTTGACTCATTGGAAAAGACTCTGATGCTGGGAGGGATTGGGGGCAGGAGGAAAAGGGGAGGCCAGAGGATGAGATGGCTGGATGGCATTACTGACTCGATGGACGTGAGTCTGAGTGAACTCCGGGAGTTGGTGAGGGACAGGGAGGCCTGGTGTGCTGCGATTCATGGGGTCGCAAAGAGTCGGACACGACTGAGTGACTGATCTGATCTGATCTGATCTGAAGTGAGCTTGGAGGCTCAACATTGACCATGCTTTTTGTTGTGGGTCTGTGTGGGCTTCCCTGGTGGCACAGATGGTAAAACATCTGTCTAAGGCAGGAGACCTGGGTTCAGTCCCTGGCTAGGGAAGATCCCCTGGGGAATGAAATGGCAACCCACTTCAGTACTTTTGCCTAGAAAACTCCATAGATGGAGGAGCCTGGTAGGCTACAGTCCATGGGGTCGCAAAGAGTCGGACATGACTGAACAACTTCACTGGTTGCAACTTCACTGGTGCATGGGTTGGAAAGGAATTTCCAGACATGAGACAGAATGAGAGGAGAATAATGTTTATTAGACTGAGAGACACTGTTAGAACAGCAGGCCAGCTGCAGAGAGCCAAACCCTTTCACAGGCTAGCAATCAATATTTATAGCCTCAAGACAGAGAAAATTTCTATTGGAATGCTGGCATTTGGTGATTGATTAGGATGCTGTAGGGTAATATATTAGGTATTTGACCTAGTATGGAGGTCAGAGAACTGGCCAGCTTAGATCTGGAGGCTCATGGTAACAATTGCTGTGGGGCTTAGTCAGTGCCAGAGATTTTTATCCTATGACCTTGGTATAGTGCTCCAGAATTTTGATTGGATATCATCAGTGGCAATTATTTTATCTGCACTTGTGGTATAAGAGCTATTATAATAGGAAAAAGTGAAGTCAAAGGCTCTAAAACTAACCCTCTCCCAATCAAGATTGTAAAATAAAAACATTATATCACAGCAACAGAAGTGATGTGGTGGCAGATTTTTGAGCCATCCTTAAAGACGTGAAGGAGTAATCAGATCCTGGAGGAGGGTATAAATTTGCCCATTCCTACAGCTCCTCTTTCAGATGTGACATTTTTATGACAGCAAATTAACATGGTCTCAGGTATATGGTATGCACTCTTTGATCTGATGAACCATTCTTTCCATCCCTATCAGGAAAGAGGATTAGACACTTCAAATTTATTTGGGACAGAAAGTAGTATGTATTTATGGCCTAGCTCCAGGATATGATAACTCTCCTGCCTTCTGTCATAATATAGTCAGAGAATATTTTACCATCTGGCCATTCTGCAGAATATCATCCTCGTCCTCTATATTGATGACATCATGTTAAACTGAGTGACCACAGTGTGTTACGCATGCTGGAGGCCATAGAAAGTCGCCTATGCTACAGAAGATAGAAGATAAAACATATGAAGATTCAGGATCTGTCCTTTCAGTGAAGATTTTTGAGATCCAGTTGGCTGTTGCATGTCTAGACAAGTTATTCAAAGTAAAGCATATATATAAAATTATATGTGTATGGTACCATATACCTTCCACCATTAAAAAAAGAAGGATGACATTTGGTAGAAGACCTCTTAAAGTTTCAGAGGTAGCATATTTCATACTCATAAATGTTACTCTGCTCTGCTCCCTGGATGATACAAAAGACTGCTAGTTTTGGATAGGGTGGAGAATAGGAAAGGCATCTTCAGTAGATCCAGGCTGTATAGCAAGCAGCACAAGTGCCCTGGAGTCCTTATGGTTTTAGAATATCAGTAGTGGAAAAAAAATGCTGTGTGTGAGTTTTACAGAAAGCCTCAGTTGAAGAATTTGGAGCTACTTGAATAGGAATGAAGTTTAAAGAATTTCGCACTATATGTTACTGTGCCCAAGAGAGCATTCACAATGAAAGGAGCACCAAATTAGAGAAAATGACCAGTTGGCAAAAGCCAACATCTATGATTGGCTATCCAAGTGTTGGCACAAGGAGTACAATAATGGAAGGGCTATGACGACAGAAATGGAGGCCATGCATAGGTCCAGTTAACATGGGTCAGCTGGAGCTGGACGAGGAACCAGTACCTGAGGATGACAGAGCAGCTGATGCAGAAGATCTGGCGAAGAAGCCAAATGACCACTGCCAGAGTCAGCAGCTGGGCTGTGATGAATGTCCAAGAGCTGGACATTCCTGGAGCCTGAAGACCCAGACATCAAAACCTGAACCTGCCCTTACTTCTTATATGAAAATAAAGCAGAAAAAAATGCAGATAAAATTACCATCACTGATGACATACAATCAAAGTCTGGTCAAAGTTGAGCATCCAATACAAAATTATCTTTCAAGGAAACTAACCAGCCATTTTGTGACAAGTTGATTACATTGTACTCTTTCACTATGGAAATTCCTGATTGTACAAGATCCTACAGTCATTTCAAAGAGGGTATCATCTCTTTCCTTTTTTAGCAGGGCCAGTGCTTCCTGACTGGGTCATTAAGAGTTATGCTGTGGTGCACAGCAGTGTGCATGTTTCTTTAAAGAAGAGATCTCTGAATCATCTTCCAGAAAAGAGGTGTGATAAAGCAGAATATAATAGAGTGAGAAAATTCTGCACACCCAAAGGATTCAGAGGAATCTGAAGATTCAAAATTTTCTGAAACATTGAGTCAGAAATACTCATCTGATACCACCAAACCTCACATTTCTCTAATCAGGGCTCAGGGTGGTGTGCCAGACTTTCCCAGGTTGAGCATTCAACCTCCTCTAGAAATCAATTACAATTATGTACTGGACCTGATGCTCAGTTTTTTCTGCAATACACTTGAAAAATAAAAGAACTTCGTTGACTGCTGAAGGGGCTTCTTGGATTTTGTACATGGATGTTCAGTTTAGTTCAGTTCAGTTCAGTAGCTCAGTCATGTCTGACTCTGTGACCCCATGGACTGCAGCAAGCCAGGCTTCCCTGTCCATCACCAGCTCCTGGAGCTTGCTCAAACTCATGTCCATTGAATCAGTGATGCCATCCAACCATCTCATCCTCTTTTGCCCCTTTCTTCTCCTGCCTTCAGTCTTTCCCAGCATCAGGGTCTTTTCCAGTGAGTCAGTTCTTCACATCAGGTGGCCAAAGTATTAGAGCTTCAGCTTCAGCATCAGTTCTTCCAATGAATATTCAGGACTGATTTCTTTTAGAATTGACTGGTTTGATCTCCTTGCAGTCCAAAGGACTCTCAAGAGTCTCCTCCAACACCACAGCTCAAAAGCATAAATTCAGATGTTCAGTCATTTCAGTCACTTAGTCATGTCCAACTCTTTGCAACCCCATGGAATGCAGAATGCCAGGCTTCCCTGTCCATCACCAACTCCTGGAGTTTACACAAACTTATGTCCATTGAGTTGGTGATGCCATACAACCACCTCATCCTTTGTTGTCCCCTTCTCCTCCCTCCCTCAGTCTTTCCCAGCATCAGAGTCTTTTCAAATGAGTCAGCTCTTTGCACCAGGTGGCCAAAGTATTGGAGTTTCAGCTTCAACATCAGTCCTTCCAATGAATATTGAGGACTGTTTCCCTTTCGGATGGACTGGGTGGATCTCCTTGCAGTCCAAGGGACTCTCAAGAGTTTTCTCCAACAATGCAATTCAAAAGTTGGTGACTAATCATCTCATGCTTAAAATTTCCTTTTATTTCTCTCATATGTCAATTACCTCCAGCAGCAGTCATCCAGTTTCATAGTTTTTCTTTCCCTTGAACTTCTGATATGCCTGAGATATTGCATCTGCTAGGGGGAATGTATTATATTAATTATTACTATTATATTCCTATTATTATCATTATTTTAGAAATTTTAGAGGCAAAATTTAAAAATCAGGTCTCAAGTGATAGCATTTCTTATAACATGTTGGCATTTATTTTTCCAGCTCCCATGAAAACATTAACTTATTATAGCTTCCCCAAATGTACATATCATAACCCTTTTTGGAGAATCATAAAACCATTCATTGATAATTCAGATTCAGATTCAGACTTGAGCTATGCAAAAATATTTTATATTGAGAAATGTTACAAGTTTCTAAATGTTCGTTTCTCTGTGGCTTTTTTCTATATATAAGAACATGAAAGCCTGAACGAACTTCAAGGTGGCAGGCAGAGAATCTGTGTGGGAGTGTTCATAAAGGAACCCAGATTTCCTGCTTTCTGCCTACATGTTTCAATAACTGGTTTTCTTTGGTTTCCACTGTCTCTTTATAAGCATTAAATTTTGTTAAACAATACAAATTTTAAGTTAAGCACATTGAATCATTCTGACAATATTTGAAATTAAAGTCATTGGGTTTTAGTTCTGTAAATCTACACATTTATATTATTTTAAATAGAATGATTTTAAATGTGTGTAATGAACAAAATCAAATGACTTCCACTTATTACTGCATTGCCAATGAGGATAAATTGTATATAAAATGGCTAGATTTTCTGTTCATCTCTATTCATTTTTAGTGAAGTTTCAGGCATTATCAAAAGTTTTTCAACATTTATTGAATATTTACAGTATTTTTGGCACTGTTTTATATACTTGACAAAAAATAACTCATTTTCCTAACACTTTTATAAGGTATATACTATAAAGTCCCCATTTTTCAGATAAAGAAAAGGACAGAGAAATTAAAGAATTTGCTTGAGTCATGTAGCTTGAACTAGGAATATTGTTCCTTCATCTGTGCAAAAAAAGGGCTGGCTGATTCGTATCTTGGAGTTTCTGCTCAAATGTCACTTCCTCAAAATGACATTTCCTACAATATACTTCACAGAAATTATAATCAGGAATTATCATCCACTTATGTGTTGACTAATCTATTTTTGATATTGTCAATCAGATTGCAAGCTTCATGAAGGAATAAAGTTTACCTGTCTGCTGCTGTGTCATGAATGTCTATCACTGAGTAAGGAACTCATTAAATATTTCACAAGTGAATGAATAAACACTTCTTTGAAATAGCACATGAAGTACATCTCCATCATACTTCTTCAATTAAAACAACTCTTCTCTACTTTCAGATAAATTTCAGGATCATTTTGTTTAAGTTTGATCAAAATTGTTGTAAATATTTAAATTAACTTAGCATGTATGAAGTTTTTTGAAAAATTCATTTTTTACAATCCAAGAGTATAGTATATATTTAACTTAGGTTTTATTTTTCCTGACTTTCAGGTATTGTTTTGTTATCTTTATAGAGCCCTCTCCTATTTATCAATGTATCAATAAACCCTTGGGGTTTATTGTTGCCATGGTCTAATAGTAAGAAAAGTCCTAGTAACATGCTAGTAGTACTAGTACTGCACCAGCTCTTGGTGACAGTGCTAAGAGAAGAAGTGGGAGTCGAAGGAGAGTAGGAAGAATAAGAATAACTGTCCTAAGCAAATTAGTGTAGGAGTGGTAGGAATTATTGCCATGTGAGTAAGGATTTCTCTCAATTCTTATTTTCCAATTACTATTGGTTAATGGAAGCTATTAACTTCTGTCAAACAGAACTGCTTTATGAATTCTAACATTTATTCATCTAGTTTCTTAGATTTTCTTAAGATATAAAATGCACAGCTTATTCTTATCTGGAAGATAGAAAAACTACCAGCAACATTAGATAAACAATAGTGGTGGTAAATGTTGGCAGGTTTGTGACACAGGCAGGAATGTGACACATTAAGGGGAAAATGCACATAATCTGTGTATCTCTTATGGAAAAATAAGCCTAGATTTTCCAATTAGGAACACAAGTTCAGTTCAGTTCAGTCGCTCAGTCGTGTCCGACTCTTTGCAACCCCATGAATCGCAGCACGCCAGGCCTCCCTGTCCATCACCAACTCCTGGAGTTCACCCAGACTCATGTCCATCGAGTCAGTGATGCCATCCAGCCATCTCATCCTCTGTGGTCCCCTTCTCCTCCTGCCCTCAATCCCTCCCAGCATCAGGGTCTTTTCCAGTGAGTCAACTCTTCACATGAGGTGGCCAAAGTACTGGAGTTTCAGCTTTAGCATCATTCCTTCCAAAGAAATCCCAGGGCTGATCTTCAGAATGGACTGGTTGGATCTCCTTGCAGTCCAAGGGACTCTCAAGAGTCTTCTCCAACACCACAGTTCAAAAGCATCAATTCTTCAGCGCTCAGCCTTCTTCACAGTCCAACTCTCACATCCATACATGACCACTGGGAAAACCATAGCCGTGACTAGACGAACCTTTGTTGGCAAAGTAATGTCTCTGCTTTTGAATATGCTATCTAGGTTGGTCATAACTTTCCTTCCAAGGAGCAAGTGTCTTTTAATTTCATGGCTGCAATCACCATCTGTAGTAATTTTGGAGCCCAGAAAAATAAAGTCTGACACTGTTTCCACTGTTTCCCCATCTATTTCCCATGAAGTGGTGGGACCGGAAGCCATGATCTTCGTTTTCTGAATGTTGAGCTTGAAGCCAACTTTTTCACTCTCCTCTTTCACTTTCATCAAGAGGCTTTTTAGTTCCTCTTCACACTCTGCTAAAGGATGATGTCATCTGCATATCTGAGGTTACTGATATTTCTCCCGGCAATCTTGATTCCAGCTTGCGCTTCGTCCAGTCCAGCGTTTATCATGATGTACTCTGCATAGAAGTTAAATAAGCAGGGTGACGATATACAGCCTTGATGTACTCCTTTTCCTATTTGGAACCAGTCTGTTGTTCCATGTCCAGTTCTAACTGTTGCTTCCTGACCTGCATACCAATTTCTCAAGAGGCAGGTCAGGTGGTCTGGTATTCCCATCTCTTTCAGAATTTTCCACAGTTGATTGTGATCCACACAGTCAAAGGCTTTGGCATAGTCAATAAAGCAGAAATAGATGTTTTTCTGGAACTCTCTTGCTTTTTTCCGTGATCCAATGGATGTTGCCAATTTGATTTCTGGTTCCTCTGCCTTTTCTAAAACCAGCTTGAACATCAGGAAGTTCACGGTTCACATATTGCTGAAGCCTGGCTTGGAGAATTTTGAGCATTACTTTACTAGCTTGTAAGATGAGTGCAATTGTGCAGTAGTTTGAGCATTCTTTGGCATTGCCTTTCCTTGGGATTGGAATGAAAACTGACCTTTTCCAGTCCTGTGGCCACTGCTGAGTTTTCCAAATTTGCTGGCATATTGAGTTCAACATTTTCACAGCATCATCCTTCAGGATTTGAAACAGCTCAACTGGAATTCCATCACCTTCACTAGCTTTGTTCGTAGTGATGCTTTCTAAGGCCCACTTGACTTCACATTCCAGGATGTCTGGCTCTAGGTCAGTGATCACACCATCGTGATTATCTGGATCGTGAAGATCTTTTTTGTACAGTTCTTCTGTGTATTCTTGCCACCTCTTCTTAATATCTTCTGCTTCTGTTAGGTCCATACCATTTCTGTCCTTTATCGAGCCCATCTTTGCATGAAATGTTCCCTTGGTATCTCTGATTTTCTTGAAGAGATCTCTAATCTTTCCCATTCTGTTGTTTTCCTCTATTTCTTTGCATTGATCGCTGAAGAGGGCTTTCTTATCTCTTCTGGCTATTCTTTGGAACTCTGAATTCAGATGCTTATATCTTTCCTTTTCTCCTTTGCTTTTCACTTCTCTTCTTTTCACAGCTATTTGTAAGGCCTCCCCAGACAGCCATTTTACTTTTTTGCATTTCTTTTCCATGGGGATGGTCTTGATCCCTGTCTCCTGTACAATGTCACGAACCTCAGTCCATAGTTCATCAGGCACTCCATCTATCAGATCTAGGCCCTTAAATCTATTCCTCACTTCCACTGTATAATCATAAGGGATTTGATTTAGGTCATACCTGAATGGTCTAGTGGTTTTCCCTACTTTCTTCAATTTCAGTCTGAATTTGGCAATAAGGAGTTCATGGTCTGAGCCACAGTCAGCTCCTGGTCTTGTTTTTGCTGACTATATAGAGCTTCTCCATCTTTGGCTGCAAAGAATATAATCAATCTGATTTCAGTGTTGACCATCTGGTGATGTCCATGTATAGAGTCTTCTCTTGTGTTGTTGGAAGAGGGTGTTTGTTATGACCAGTGCATTTTCTTGGCAAAACTCTATTAGTCTTTGCCCTGCTTCATTCTGTATTCCAAGGTCAAATTTGCCTGTTACTCCAGGCTTTCTTGACTTCCTACTTTTGCATTCCAGTCCCCTATAATGAAAAGGACATCTTTTTTGGGTGTTAGTTCTAAAAGATCTTGTAGGTCTTCATAGAACCGTTCAACTTCAGCTTCTTCAGTGTTACTGGTTGGGGCATAGGCTTGGATTACTGTGATATTGAATGGTTTGCCTTGGAAACATCAGAGATCATTCTGTCGTTTTTGAGATTGCATCCAAGTACTGCATTTCGGACTCTTTGGTTGACCATGATGGCTACTCCATTTCTTCTGAGGGATTCCTGCCTGCAGTAGTAGATATAATGGTCATCTGAGTTAAACTCACCCATTCCAGTCCATTTCAGTTCGCTGATTCCTAGAATGTTGACATTCACTCTTGTTTGACCACTTCCAATTTGCCTTGATTCATGGTCCTGACATTCCAGGTTCCTAGGCAATATTGCTCTTTACAGCATCAGACCTTGCTTCTATCACCAGTCACATCCACAGCTGGGTATTCTTTTTGCTTTGAACACAAATTAGGTAACCAAAAAGCAAGTGATATATACTAATAATGAAGTAAGTGAAGAACAATTTTAAAAACACAAGGAAAATAATACCTTTTTTCTTAGGGCTTTATATACTAAATAAATATGTTATGACTAGATAGTCTGTTATTTTGTTTTCCCACAAATTTGAAGATATTTCTGAGGTGCAGAATAATAGTTGATCCCAAGTTTATTTCCCTGGAGAAGAGACAACTCTAACAATTGTCACAATGATTTTCTAGAGTTGAAGTTGCAAAACGCAGACATTGCAAACTTGGAGAAAGTTTCACACTATACAGAACATGGATAGATTTGGGGTACAATAAATCCACAAACATTAAGACCAATTTAGATATTTATAAGGAATATATAGGGAGAGTTGAGAGGAGAACTTTGACTAGCTAGAAAAAGGACTTCTTGAAAAATATTTAACAAGATCATTCAAATTGTGTGCCTAAATGAACACTGAAGTTAGGGAGAATGAAAATTTTATTTAAATACATAATATCAGTGTAAAGGATGCATGCATGCATGCATGCTAAGTCGTTTCAGTCGTGTCCGACTCTGTGCGACCCCATAGACGGCAGCCCACCAGGCTCCTCTGTTCCTGGGATTCTCCAGGCAAGAATACTGGAGTGGGTTGCCATTTCCTTCTCAATGCATGTATGCATGCTAAGTTGCTTCAGTTGTGTTCGACTCTGTGCAACCCCATAGACGGCAGCCCACCAGGCTCCTCTATTCCTGGGATTCTCCCGGCAAGAATACTGGGGTGGGTTGCCAAAGGATAGTATACTATAAAGATAATAAAAATAAAAAAGAATAGTCTGCAAAAGAGTTGAAAGTCTCCATAAGCAAGGTCATTGACACTTAGCTCATAATTTTGTATTTATAAGTTTCATTTTTCATATTATATTTCATTATTTCATACATAGTTTATCTGTAGATATTTCCATAATGAAATTCTGTTTACTTCAAAAAAAAGGAAGGAATATATAATCTTTTAAAAAACCTCTCATGAAGAAAGGATATGTTTAGCTTACATGTTCAGAGTAAAAATGTTGTTTTACTTATCTATGTATTAGAAAAGCATCAACAAAATCAACTCTTTTCTCTTTCTCTTAGACACACACACACAGAAATAGTGAGCATCATGAAAATTACAGATTTAAAAGATCAAGTTGTTCACATGAGATTATTTAAAGATTATAAAGATGATTATTTTCTCAAAGATAATGTCTACATTTTGGATAGTCTCAACAAAAGTGTTTGTGTTTTTTAAATCTGTCCATGGAATGTCTTTAGGTGTGATAATACTGAATATTGTAACATATGGAAAAAGAACAATTTGTGCCGCATTTCTTAGAAGTGAAAATGATCTTTCCACTGGAATAGCCAAGTACTGTCATTCCAAATTTTTGACAAGTTTCTTCAAAGACTTTTATAATAGAACAGAATCCAGGTACTCAGGAGACCTTTCTGCTGAAATGGACTGCAATATCAGCTTGTGTTTTCCATGCAGTCATATTGGCATTCAAATATATAGCTCAGAATATATCTAAAGTAATTTACTTAATGAGTGCATGTAATTTGTTTTTGTGGTTGTTGATTTGCTAAGTCATGTCCAACTCTTTGGGACCCTGTGGAATGTGTAGCCCCCCAGGCTCCTCTGTCCATGGGATTTCTCAGGCAAGAATTCTGCAGTGGGTTGCCATTTCCTTCTCCAGGGGATCTTCCCCACCCAGGGGATCAAACCCACGTCTCCTACATTGCAGGTGGATTCTTTGCCACTGAGCCACCAGGTAAGCCAATATGTACATCCATATCTATGTTCATGTCGTCCCACTATCATAAAGGCTCCCTGGTTGCAAGAACTGCACAGAAACCAAAAAGTGATTATAAGTGATTTTTGTTTTATTATGTGAAGTTTTTTCTATAATAAATAAATATTTATTTTGTTTTCAGTAAAAATGTAATTTTAAATGAGTTTTAGAATAACTGCAGGGGCAACTGAATAGGAATACTATCAAAGATCAAGTTTAGTTTTGAAAGGCAGGGCCCCCTGGACATAATTTAGATTGAAGGAGATTAGACACAGAATTAATTTAGTCTCCTTAATAAATCCACAGAAATGAAGCAGGAGGTCCTCCATGTCTGTCTGTTGGGTACAAAGTAGGGTTGGTGTTGACATCTGAAATAAGAATTTGTGGAGGACTCAGCAACATTATGGCAGGCAGATACTGGTTCCAGAACTTTAAAACAACAAGGATGTCTTTTGTGCACCTTTGATTTGCAAAACCCAGTATTCCATAGAACATAGCAGGCAAACAGATGGTCTCCAGTGCAGGAAAATAAGCTAGATAGGAGGAAAGTCACAGGCCTGAGAATACAAGAAACTTCAGAAGAGGTTAAGGCTGGATTGACTAGATTAAGTGTCCCACCCACCATTTACCCTATCCACTCCAAAGATACTGTACAGTGGTTTTAGCTTTCCACTGTACTTGCAAGGAAAAGGGTAGTACTTGTGTTTGTTTCTGATTGTGTGTGTGTGCTCAGTTGTAACTGACTCTTTGAAACCCCATGGACTGTAGGCCGCCAGGCTCTTCTGTCCATGGGATTTCCCAGGTAAGAATACTGGAGTGCGTTGCCATGTCCTCCTCCAGGGGATCTTCTTGACCCAGGATACAACCCACATCTCCTGAGTCTCCTGCATTGGTAAGTAGATCTTTACCACTGAGCAGTCTAGGAAGCCCTCAGGTCAAAATATATATCCAGGTTAATAAATGATATCAATACTTCCTAACTTTGTTGTTTAGTCGCTAAGTTGTGTTCGATTCTGCAATGCCTTGGGCTACAGCATGCCAGGGTCCTCTGTCCTCCACTGATTTCCAGAGTTTGCTCAAATTTATGTCCATTGAGTAGGTGATGCTATCTAACCATCTCATCTTCTGCCACCCCATTCTCCTTTTGCCCTCCTATTTAGGGAAAACCTTAACCTGTGTTAAGTGATATTATGGATTTCTCCCATTCCTTTTGCTAATATTTGATGAAGAAATGAAAGCAAGCTGTAATCTGTGCTGGAGACCAGTAAGAGGATATAGTGTGTACTCATGCATGTGTAGTACATCTATAGCTGGATCCACCAATATCAAAATTAACTTTTTTTTGTTGTGTATTTAAATTTATTTAATTTTTTATTGAAGGATAATTGCTTTACAGAATTTTGATGTTTTCTATCAAACCTCAGCATGAATCAGCCATAGGTATGCATATATCCCCTCCCTTTTGAACCTCCCTCCCCATCCCATCCCTTTAGGTTGATACAGAGCCCCTGTTTGAGTTTCCTGAGCCATATAGCAAATTCCCATTGGCTATCTATTTTACATAAGGTAATATAAGCTTTAATGAGACTAAAGAATAAAGGTGCTTTCTTTCATATTTACTTTGGCAAGTTTGATTTACAGACATGAGGAGAATATAATTTAGTTAAAAGTACCTATATTTTTTTTGAAGTTTTTGTTCTTATACAGTCAGTAGGAAATTGCAATTTAATTGAGGAATTTATTTTCTTATAAATGTGTGTTTGTGTCCTAAATTTTATATTTGCTTTGCTAGATTGTATGAAAGGGAAGAATTTTTTCCATTTTTGACAGTTCACTAACATGGTTTTAAAGAGATTTCAATTCTAAATCAACTTCACCAATGTATGTTGTTATTTAAGTGAATTCAGGCAACACCATTAACTAATCTATCCTCAGTCCCTCATTTATAAAAATAAGTTAACTGAATTTTTAAAATATTCAATATTATTTTAAAATCTGATATTCTGTGAAATGATATGCAATAATGAGCATTTAAAATGATGAGTCTTTTTCAATACTAAAATTAATTTTATTGCTATGTGGATTTTTTATTCACAGAAACTTTATGTTCTGTGAAAATTTATATTCTTTTATGTTTTCAGTAGCAGCCAGAATAGTGATAGGCAACTGCTACATTCCCTAAAATGTTTATTTTTAAAACATTATAGAAACTTAAAAAAATTATTATTTATTCATGCATTCAACACATTTTAATGATTGCAAGTTTACCATACACATAGAATTACTTCCTAGAGATAAAAAGAGTGGGAAAAACAAGTGTTTGCCACTAATAAGTTCACAGTCTCTTGATATCCTTTTGGCAAATTAATATTATTTTCAGAAAATATTTGTCAAAAATGCTTATTGAGGAAATATTATAAAATTATAAATTGCAGTAGAAAATGTATTTAATCTAAAATTTAAATGTATCCTTATGAATGGGTAAGACAATATTAAAAATGTAGAAATTGTTACCCAAACTATAGAATCTTAGCAGGTAAAAGTATATGGAAAATTCCACCTAGGATGAAGTGGGCCTAGAAATCCAATTCTATTGCTTCAGAGATCAGTTATTACAGGACAACCTAAATATGGGGGAAAAAATTTGATCGTGAAACCAAACTGACTCCTTTCTTTGTGACTAATATTCTATTTCTGGAAAATATGCATTTCAAAACACCATGAAGAGCTGAAATTATGAAAGAGGAATTCAAAGGTCTGAACGCTCAGCTGGTCTGAGGTGAGGAAAAGAATGTGGAGTTTGAAACACCAAAGTAAATTACTCTGGGCATGAACTCTGGGAAATCAGGAGCCATACTCTAGAACAACCTTTTATTACTATTTATGATTATTAAATTCCATACCCTTTATTTTTTAATCAAAAGTCTTTTTGTTCTATCCTAATCCTTTGGGGATGAAAATATTTAGTTTGAAATGGCTTCATTATTTTCCAAAAAGTGAATTCATTGCAGTTTTCTATTAATGAAACTCTTGATCTTATTTAGTATTGGCATAATCATACTTATAGACACATGATACACACTTTAAGAACAAAAGCAGCCATATGTAATGAGGAGCACTTTAAACTAGAATGGTCTTTTAGAACACTGAAATGAATTTTGTTGGTATGTTGGTATCCTGTTAAAATTTTAAATAGGTACTTAGTCATTCGTTTTTTACCTAAGTATTCAAAATATGATAACTATATGACCATAGAGAACTTTATTTTGAATGCTTAGCCTTGAGTCAGACCAATATTTTCAATTAATATTTCAGGAGTCAGATCTTCTAATTTAAATCAGCATCATTAAAGCTATCATCTCTGTCAGAAAAAATTAAAGTTAGCACATCTGCAAGGCAAAGCAGCTCGCCAAGTCCCACTGTCTGCAGGCAGACTGCCCAAACAAACAAAAAATAAATAAATAAAATAATTAATGTCACTTTCAGCCATTTGTGCTGAAGCACAGTATTACTCTTAGCTTGAATGGTGCTAGTGGAAGGAGTTCAAAAACAGGAAATGAAAGGGGAAAAAAGAGGCTCTTTCATGAATTACTGAATCTTTAGACACCAAACTGCCTTTACCTTTGAATTCTCTTCTTATAAAAATTATAATTTACCTTTATTCTGGAAAAATAAAAATATGTAAAGTAATAATCTGATATAACTTTAAATGTAAAAGTCAATTTCATCTTTTTCATAAGCTTGCCTTATCAGAGTTTGACTGGCCAGAGCATCTGAAGAAAATACCTCCTTATTAACAGTCCCTCTCTAAAAAACTGCCATTTCTCAAAGAGATGAAAAATAGTCTAATTTCATGTACAGATAAAAAGTTTTGCAAATTTTGTACGTGCTCTAGTATAAAAGAAGATTGATGCTAGTAGTAGAAAACTACATTTGGGGTTTCTAATTTCCATGAAATTTTTAAGTTATTATTTTTTTTAATTTCAAGGTCCTTAAATGGAAGGAAAAAATGCATTTTTAGTTCATGGCCTGGTTTTAATTTTTTCCACTCTACTTCAGTTGACTACAACCATGTAAAGAAACCAAAAAATTATTTCACATTAAATGTACTGTAGGAAGGGAGTGGTGCTAGTGGTTAGAGAGTGGGACTTAGTTCAATTTTGTGAGTTCTATTTCTTGCTTAATGCCTGGCAAGCCCTGTGGTTTTGTGATCATCACTTATATGGTCATTTAGGGATTTGCTTGTCTAACAACTTGGTGTTATGAGTGCTCTGCCCTCCTAAGAAGTCATGTTAAAGAGAGACTTGAATTCAATTCCCTACACAATGTGAATCAAGTTTGTATTTTAAACTTGTCATCTGACCCCACCTCTTGTGATACAATGCTTAAAATGTTTTATTTCAGATTTGCCCCAATAATGTTCTCTTGTACATACCATGTGTAATATCCACCATATATTGAAATTGTACCTATCCTCCATATCCAGCTGTATCTCATTGGGTACTAATTACTAAAGTTTATTTGGTTATGAGAAACAGGAATCTTCTCTGCTTAGGTTAGGCCACAAAGGAAATCATTTGGAAATGTTCATCAGTATCTCTCTGAAGCCAAGGAGAAATTGATCAACCATGCATTAAGGGACATGGGAATTAGAGTAGATTCTAATTCTACTTATCAAAATAATTTATGAATTCTTCCACTGAGATACTGTCAATAGTATGGTTCTGTTTCCATGGTTCCACAAGTTTTTTCATTTTAATACTGTACTCCAAATGCCTAGGAAAAGACTGTAATTGGCATGTCACTATGGAAAGTCCCATTTCTAAATTGTCTTTGTGTGTGTGTGTGTGTGGCCTGGGCATAAGATTATTTTATTCAGCAGGAAGTTGCCATGAATATAAGAAAGAAAAGACAATTCCCAGAAGCAATTCTTGGGAGATAAAATAATAGGTCTCTAGTATATTCAAAATTCATCCATTATTCAACATTTTTAACTAATTTTTTATCATTTACTAGATACTGTAAGATGGTCTTAGAACACAAATGTAAATATAATGGCATCTTTGCCTTTGAAGAATGTTTGGTCTATGTGGGAAAAAGACAAATAACAATACATTATGCAACTATTACAAGGTAGGTTTGGAAAGAAATTAAATGTAATAAAAATGTATAAAGAGGAGAACAATTAATTCTTCCTAAAAAAAGCATGGAAGTTATATAGACAGAATCGCTTCAAGTTCCAAGTAATAGAAAACCAAACTGCAACCACTTGAAATGAGGTGTTTTATTTGTTTTGTTTTGAAGCACATAATAAGAATTCTGAAGGTGTATGGTTATTGACATTTGGTCAACAGTTCAGTGAATGATGTCAAATTTATGTCCACAATTAAGTGCTGGGAAGCAGCCTGGAAGTCAGCAGGATCTCTTTTATCAAGAAAAAAAAAAAAAAAAAAAGAGCTTTCCCCATAAACCCCAAGCTGACACTGTTTACTTCTCAAGGTCATCAGATCAGCTATAGATATAAAATAAGCATTTGTCTTCCCCAAGACCTTTAGCGATATTGCCACTGACACTAAGGGACCATAGAGATTGTTCTTCAGAAAATGTTGCAGGAAGTGTGATTGTCTGCACTTCCTATTTCTATATTGCCTCCTCATTTTCCAGTCTCGATTCCAGGTCATCTATGAACATAGTTCATGTCTTTGCATGACATCCAAGAGCTCCTCCCCCTCACAGTCTTCACACTGTGCTCTCATGAACCCTGGTCTTCCCTGGTGACTCAGCAGTAAATGAGACCCGAGTTCCACCCTTGTGTCAGGAAGACCCCCCTGGAGAAGGAAATGACAACCCACTCCAGTATGCTTGCCAGGGAAATCCCATGTACAGAGAAGCCTGGTGGGCTATGGTCCAGAGGGTCTCGGATTCAGACACGACGGAGCACACAGGCCATACATCATTCTCAAGCTCTTCACAAAACATACATTTCTCTTTGCTTGACTGAAATTCACTGTCTGACTTTTCCACACACTTTGCGCCAGGAAGTGAGGTTCATTTCCTCTTTGTTATTCAGCTATTTCTTAGAAATTATTATTTCTCCATCATTGCATAAAAACTCATGCATATTTGACATTTTAGCTATTTGGTCTTCTGCCCTTCCTCATTATTTTGCTGCTATGTACTCCAATTATCAAAGATTTTACCATTGCTTTAGAATTTTCTTCTCCATTTTAACCTCTGCCATTGTCTTGGAGGGGCTTCCAGGTGGTGCTAGTGGTAAAGAACTCGCAGGACGCAGGTTTGATCCCTCGATTGGGAAGATCCACTGGAGGAAGGGACAGCACCCGACTCTAGTATTCTTGCCTGGAGAATCCCATGGACAGAGGAGCCTGGCAGGCTATGGGTCCATAGCGTCACAAAGAGTTGGACATGACTGAAGCAATTTAGTGTGTTCTGCACTCATTGTCTTCAAAGGATTATTAAATTCAAATGGATAACTGACATAACACATGGATCTTTTTCCATGTGGGTGGGCAGTTAGGCTCTGATAAAACCCCAGTAGGTTAGGTACTGCTAAGACAGTTTCTCCTGGGGGCAGACCTTATTAAGAAAAACATATGTGTTCCACCATGGCTCATTTTCCCCTTTCCCTTCCAAAAGCATATTTCTCTCTAGGATTCAACGTGAGAACCTAGTAGGAGGCCTAGAGCTGAAAATCACGAAGTGTAGGTTTTATGCCTGGGTCCCCCTGAAGTTTCTGACTCTCAGAGTTTTCCACACAGCCTCTAGCAATTCATCAGTTACCGCTCAGGTTTTCCTATGCTGGGTACTGGTTCCCCTTGGGGTTTCTACTTGTTGGCTTCTGCTCAGGTTGTAATTCTTTGTCTGTTTCTCCAATTTGGGGTGCAGCAGTTTGCTCTCTGATGAAGGTAAGAAGAGTTGTTAATTTTTTGGTTTGTTCAAATTCTTACTTGTTAGGATGCACTGCCAAGCATTTTACTTATGAAAATTGGAATTTCATTTAAATTTTGTGGTCTATCTCATGGTAGAAATCTGTCTTCACAGCTCAAGTTCTAGTATTTTTTTTAAAAAAGTGTTCATTTAAAAATTGTTTCTTACACCGAGTAGTTAGAATTTCTGAGTATAATTTTTCAGAAGTTAAAAATATTTATATTTAACAACATACTCCTAGATATTCTTTCAAATGGTCTCTAAATTTCATTTAACATTTATGACTTAGGCATTGATAATGTAATTGTAAAGAAAATTGACAAAAACCCCTTCCTATCTGGAGTTTTGTTTCTAGGAGAGGAGACAGAATTGAACAAGGTAAGTAAGATATGTATCATATTACATAATGAAAGAACTACAGAGGAAAAATAATCCAGAAAGGCAGTTATAAAATGGTGTATGCTTATGAAATTTCAGTTAGCATGGTAAAGGAATACCTAATAATAAAGTATATTTAAAACAAGGAGGAAGTGAGGGAGCATGCCAACAATGTGACCACAGTAAGTACAAAGTCCCTGAGGCAAGACTGTGTATCACAGGGTAGAGAAAACAGCAATGAAACCAACCATTGTGGCTGGTGTGGAGAGAACTGAGAGATGTTGAGGGCTACAACAAGTACTTTGATTTTTAATCTGGGCAAGGTAAATGGCCACAGAGCTCTTTGATCAGGGCAGTGACATCATTATGTTTTAACAAAATCATTGTGGCTACTTTGCTCATAATACACTGCCAGGAGGCTAAGTACAAAAATAGGGAAAACTATTGGGAGGCTGGGACTTCCCTGATAGTTCAGACAGTAAAGAACCTGCTGGCAAGTGGGAGACCCAGGTTTGATCCTTTGTCAGGAAGATTCCCTGGAGAAGGGAATGGCTACCTACTCCATTATTCTTGCCTGGAGCAATCCATGGACAGAAGATCCTGGCTGGCTACAGTTAATGGTGTCACAAAAAGTCCAACATGACTGAGCAACTAACACTTACACTTTTCATTAGAAGTCTATTGTAAAAATCCAGGTGAAATATTATGGAAGCTTGGACTATATTGATAGCAATGGAATGGGAGTAGACAAATTGCAGAATATTTTGAAAACAGACAAGCTTCTTAACCAATGATTCTAAAATTATTATGATAGTAGGGGGTGTTACTTTAATACATGAATATAATTAATTATAGTGTGTTGTGAAATAATTATTTTGAAACCTCATTTTATTTTATTTTTTAATATAAATTTATTTATTTTAATTGGAGGCTAATTACTTTACAATATTGTATTGGTTTTGCCATACATCAATATGAATCCGCCACGGGTGTACATGTGTTCCCCATCCTGAACCCCTCTCCCACCTCCCTCCCTGTACCATCTCTCTGGGTCATCCCAGTGTACCAGCCCCAAGCTTCCGGTATCCTGCATCAAACCTGGACTGGCGATTCATTTCTTATATGATATTATACATGTTTCAATGCCATTCTCCCAAATCATCCTACCCTCTTCCTCTCCCACAGAGTCCAAAGGACTGTTCTATACATCTGTGTCTCTTTTGCTGTCTCGCATACAGGGTTATCGTTACCATCTTTCTAAAATGCAAATATATGCATTAGTATACTGTATTGGTGTTTTTCTTTCTGGCTTACTTCACTCTGTATAACAGGCTCCAGTTTCATCCACCTCATTAGAATTGATTCAAATGTATTCTTTTTAATGGTTGAGAAATACTCCACTGTGTATATGTACCATAGCTTTCTTATCCATTCATCTGCTGATGGACATCTAGGTTGTTTCTATGTCCTGGCTATTATAAACAGTGCTGCGATGAACATTGGGGTACACGTGTCTCTTTCCCTTCTGGTTTCCTCGGTGTGTATGCCCAGTAGTGGGATTGCTGGGTCATAAGGCAGTTCTATTTCCAGTTTTTAAAGGAATCTCCACACTGTTCTCCATAGTGGCTGTACTGGTTTGCATTCCTACCAACAGTGTAACAGGGTTCCCTTTTCTCCACACCCTCTCAAGCATTTATTGCTTGTAGACTTTTGGATAGCAGCCATTCTGACTGGCGTGAAATGGTACCTCATTGTGGTTTTGATTTGCATTTCTCTGATAATGAGTGATATTGAGCATCTTTTCATGTGTTTGTTAGCCATCTGTATGTCTTCTTTGGAGAAATATCTGTTTAGTTTTTTGGCCCAATTTTTGATTGGGTTGTTTCTTTTTCTGGAATTGAGCAGCAGGAGTTGCTTGTATATTTTTGAGATTAATTTTTTGTCAGTTGCTTCATTTGCTATTATTTTCTCGCATTCTGAAGGCTGTCTTTTCACCTTGTTTATATGCAGAGTACATCATGAGAAACACTGGACTGGAAGAAACACAAGCTGGAATCAAGATTGCCGGGAGAAATATCAGTAACCTCAGATATACAGATGACACCACCCTTACGGCAGAAAGTGAAGAAAAACTAAAAAGCCTCTTGATGAAAGTGAAAGTGGAGAGTGAAAAAGTTGGCTTAAAGCTCAACATTCAGAAAACGAAGATCACGGCATCTGGTCCCATCACTTCATGGGAAATAGATGGGGAAACAGTGGAAACAGTGTCATACTTCATTTTTCTTGGCTCCAAAATCACTGCAGATGGTGATTGTAGCCATGAAATTAAAAGACACTTAATCCTTGGAAGGAAAGTTATGACCAACCTAGATAGCTTATTCAAAAGCAGAGACATTACTTTGCCAACAAAGGTTCATCTAGTCAAAGCTATGGTTTTTCCTGTGATCATGTATGGATGTGAGAGTTGGACTGTGAAGAAGGCTGAGTGCTGAAGAATTGATGCTTTTGAACTGTGGTGTTGGAGAAGACTCTTGAGAGTCCCTTGGGCTGCAAGGAGATCCAACCGGTCCATTCTGAAGGAGATCAACCCTGGGATTTCTTTGGAAGGAATGATGCTAAAGCTGAAACTCCAGTACTTTGGCCATCTCATGCGAAGGGTTGACTCATTGGAAAAGACTCTGATGCTGGGAGGGATTGGGGGCAGGAGGAGAAGGGGACGACAGGATGAGATGGCTGGATGGCATCACTGACTCGATGGACGTGAGTCTGAGTGAACTCTGGGAGTTGGTGATGGACAGAGAGGCCTGGCGTGCTGCGATTCATGGGGTCACAAGGAGTCGGACAGGACTGAGTAACTGATCTGATCTGATCTGATAGTTTAGATACGGGCTTCCCAGGTAGCACTAGTTGTAAAGATCCTCCTGCCAATGCAAGAGACATGCGAGACATAGGCAGGTTCCATCCCTGTGTTAGGAAGATCCCTTGGTGAAGGAAATGCCAACCTACTCCAGTATTCTTGCCTGGGAAATCCCATGGACAGAGGAGCCTGGCGGGCTATAGTCAATGGTGTCACAAAGAGTTAGACACCACTGGACACACACACAACAATATTCTATTTGTCTTTTTGATCATTGTAATGCTAAAGTTTAAAAGATTCATTGATTTTTTTTTTTGTTAGGTTTGAGGAATAAATGCCAATTTGATTTTTAGACGAATGAGTCCCTAGTCTTCATATGCAGACAATATTTAGAGAAAAAATTTTTTTGTTTTTGTGTTTTTATAAAAGAGTAGAAGAAAACCACACTAAATCTGCAGTTGTATAATTCATGTTTCCCTCCAATTCTTTGCTATCAATAAATGTGTAAGTTAGTATTCTGAATAATTCTCCCATTTATTACGTTTCTTGTATATGTTAGCAATTGCTGGAGTAAAGTTAAAGCAGGAAATGTGAATAATTTGACAATCATCTTCATTTTCTTATTGGCAAAATGCTAACAAAAGCATGTAGAAATTTTAAGCTTTTTACATTTAGCAAATTATATTGGTAGATTTTTTAAAAGTGTGATTTTTTTAATTTTTAAATTAAATTATAGCATACATATAGTACAAGAAAATGCAGTTCCAAAAATTTTTTTACAAAAAAGCTAATCCATGTTAGTAAAACTCAGATAAAAAATTGCAACTTTAGGAAAACTGATTGTTTCCTTGTAAGAATGCCCTCTGGTGATCCTTCTGATTATTACCCTTCCTCAAGATTAAACTGATTTTCACTTAATTTTTAACTTTATAGAAATGGAATCATATAGTATATATTAACTTATATACAGTATACATTTATATCAAACATTGTATATTAATATAATTATATTAATTTATATTAATATATTAATACTCCCTCAACAATGTATTTGTGATTCACCATTGTTATTGCATATAATTGTAGTTTGTTTATTCTTATTGTTGCATATAGTATTCCATTATTAATCTACCACAATTTATCCATTGTGCCATTGACAGATTTGGGTGGTTTCCACTCTTGGCATTTCAGTGTTCATAATAAAAGTTCTGTTGAGCAGATACTCAGGAGTAAAAGTGCTGGGTTATAGGGAATGTATTTATTCAACTTGGGCTTCCTCAGTGACTCAGCAGTGAAGAATCTGCCTGCAATGCAGGAGACACAGGAGACACAGGGTTTGACCCCTGGGTGGTAAAGATCCCCTGGAGAAGGGAATGGCAACTCACTCTAGTATTCTTGCCTGGAGAATCCCATGGACAGAGTAGACTGGTGGGCTACAGTCTATAGGGTTGCAAAGAGTAGGACACGACTGAAGAGACAGCATGCACATATGCATGTTCAACTTAGATAATGTACTTCCATAGTAATTACACCAATTCATTCTTCAATGGCAGTGTATGAAAGTCTTAGTAGTGCAGGATATTTTAAATGTACATTTAAGTCATAATTTTTTCTTATTATTAATTTAATCATTCTTCATCAGAGCCATGAACTTCTAAATATCATTTGCTGTCTTGTCATGATCTGCCCCAGGTAGATATCAGGTTCAGTTCAGTTCAGTGGCTCAGTCGTGTCCGACTCTTTGCGACCCCATGAATCGCAGCACACTAGGCCTCCCTGTCCATCACCAACTCCCAGAGTTCACCCAGACTCACGTCCATCGAGTCAGTGATGCCATCCAGCCATCTCATCCTCTGTCGTCCCTTTCTCCTCCTGCCCTCAATCTTTCCCAGCATCAGGGTCTTTTCCAATGAGTCAACTCTTCGCATGAGATGGCCAAAGTACTGGAGTTTCAGCTTCAACATCAGTCCTTCCAAAAAACACCCGGGACCGATCTCCTTTAGGATGGACTGGTTGGATCTTCTTGCAGTCCAAGGGACTCTCAGGAGTCTTCTCCAACACCACAGTTAGATTGGGTCAAATTAATTTAATTGATTGTAACTTTTTGTCTCAATTGTTTACCTGTCTTTTTCTTAAGTATAGTTGCACTTATAATTTGTTTATGTTACTATGTGAATAAGACACCCCTTTTTTTTATTTCTACAAATTCTATGTAACAGATTTTATCTGCTATCCTTTCCATCTCTTTCTATCAAAAAAAAAAACTTTGTTGTCAGTAGTTATCATTATGCCCTAAGATGACTTCTAGTATTTTATCCTGAGGTTTTTCTATTTCTGTGTGCATACGGTTTTCTTCTTTTATATAGCTAGCTAGCTATAATATTTATCACATATATTTGATAAAATATATATGATATGATATATACAATACAAACATGTATATATGTATAATACTGGGCACTTTCTGTATACCTGTTCTGTGTTGGGCAGTAACCCAGGGAAATAGTTGCAGGTGAAATGGCCACTTATATTGTTGAACAACATACAGGGAAATCAATTATTACTTTTTGCACTTGGACTTCCTTTCAAAAAGAGTCCCATATTGAGGCATTGTTCATAATTCCTTCATTAGTAAAAGATGGGGCAAAACTTTGGGACTTTCCTTTTCTAATAGGAATAAAATCAGTTATCCCAAAAGTGCTTCATGAAATACAAAGAGAACTTAATCTGGCAACAAGACAACTCATTTGCTTCTGGAAAATCAATTTTTGTCAATTAGTTGAATGGACATCCTTTAGTAGAAGGTAACCTGCTTAATTTCAAGTAAGATTGTCATTATTCTTGGAAAACTTTGTTTGGAGCATGCACTTAGGATGACCCCACACAACTTACAAATTATGTTATGATATCAAATGGACTTTTAAAGCAGGGAAGTGTTTTAAGAATTATGGCGATTTGATAGAAAATAAAATCCTTACAAAGAAATATTGGTTTCTAACATATTTGTATTCAGGGTCAACAGTGGAAGACTTTAAGAGGTAGCTGGAAATATTTTGAGCCAATTTCAAGGTGACTTTAATATTAATCCAGAGACATTTACAAAATGAGCCTACTTAGTCCTGGGAAAAGAAAAACTAATGAGGGTAACTTGTCTCAATTCTTCCTAAATTGGAAAACACATGTATTAATATTGACGTCTCTAATAGAGCCACATTTGCAGGTGACAGTAGAAAATAATAAAAGAGCTAATGCTGGGTTCAATTTCAAGATTTCCAATATTCTAAAAAGGAGTAAGAGGCAGAATAAAGATAAGTGCAACTCAAATGATAAAATGCCACTTTGACAAAGTTAAAATCAAAGTCTACTTTTTTTGTTTCAAAATCTATCGTAGAACCTCCTATTAGGGCATAGTAGTGTTGTAGTGTTAGTCGCTCTGCCGTGTCTGACTCTTCGTGATTCCATGGACTGTAGCCTGCCAGGCTCCTCTGTCCATGGGATTTTCTAAGCAAGAATATTGGAGTAGGTTGCCATTTCCTTCTCCAGGGGATCTTCCCAAGCCAGGGATCGAACCCATGTCTCTTATGTCTCCTGCATTGGCAGGCAGGTTCTTTACCACTAGTGCCACCTGGAAAGCATTAGGGCATAACAGGACCCTAAATTTGGGAATAGCTGGCCTCAAAACAATATTGATTTTTCTAATTAATCTACCTGAAATACCTATTTATTTATATCTCCTTTGATTTTTTTATGATAGTTTTTTTTAATTTTATTTTTAAACTTTACATAATTGTATTAGTTTTGCCAAATATCAGAATGAATCCACCACAGGTATACATGTGTTCCCCATCCTGAACCCTCCTCCCTCCTCCCTCCCCATACCATCCCTCTGGGTTGTCCCAGTGCACTAGCCCCAAGCATCCAGTATCGTGCATCGAATCTGGACTGGCGACTCGTTTCATATATGATATTATACATGTTTCAATGCCATTCTCCCAAATCTTCCCACCCTCTCCCTCTTCCATAGAGTCCATAAGACTGTTCTATACATCAGTGTCTCTTTTGCTGTCTCGTACACAGGGTTATTGTTACCATCTTTCTAAATTCCATATATATGCGTTAGTATACTGTATTGGTGTTTTTCCTTCTGGCTTACTTCACTCTGTATAATAGGCTCCAGTTTCATCCACCTCATTAGAACTGATTCAAATGTGTTCTTTTTAATGGCTGAGTAATACTCCATTGTGTATATGTACCATTTTTTTATGATAGTTTTGTAGTTTTCAGTTTATTTTGTTAGAAAAGTACTTTGTGGGAGGAGGAGATGCTATAGTAAGTGGTTTTGCTTGTTTTAATTTCAAAGTACATTTTTTTTTTATTGCTGGTATATAGAAAACAATTGTCTTTTGTATATTAACCTTGTATCTTGAGATCTTGGATGGCTTTTCACTATTAATTCCAAGATTATTTTTGCAAATTCTCTACAAAGGCAATGATTTCACCAGTTTATATACAGCAATTCTATTTCTTTCTTTATAAGCTGCACATGTTTTTCTTTGTCTTCTTTTATTTCTTATCTTCTTATTTCTTTGTGGTACTAGCTAGAATAACCAATCTGATGTTGAATAGGAATGGTCAGATCAGATACATTGCTTGTGTTTTTAGTTTTAACCAGTAAACATCATGTTAGCTGTAGGTTTTTCAAATATATTCTTTATTAGGTTAAAGAAGCTCCCTTTGATTCCTAGTTTTTTGAGAGTTTTGTTTTTTATGAATAGGTGTTGAATTTTATTAACTGGCAATGGCACCCCACTCCAGTATTCTTGCCTGGAAAATCCCATGGACAGAGGAGCCTGGTAGGCTGCAGTCCATGGGGTCGCTAAGAGTTGGACACGACTTCACTTTCACTTTTCACTTTCATGCATTGGAGGAGGAAATGGCAACCCACTCCAGTGTTCTTGCCTGGAGAATCCCAGGGACGGCGGGGCCTGGTGGGCTACCGTCTATGCGGTCGCACAGAGTTGGACACGACTGAAGCGACTTAGCAGCAGCAGTAGCAGCAGTTTTAATTAACTGATAGTATAATAAGTTATATTGATTGATGTACAAATATTGGATCAGCCTTGCATTCCTGGAATGACCATACTTGACAGGAGTTTATCCTTTTTATTTTTTGCTGAATTAAATTGATAATACTTTGTTTGAAATTTTTTCTCCTATATTCCTGAGGGATGTTGGTCTGCTTTCTTTTCTTCTAATGTCTTTATTTGATTTTGGTATTAGGGTAATGTTAACCTCATAAAATTAGTCAGGAAGTGCCCATAGCTTCTATTTTCTGAAAAAATTTAGTGAGGGATTAGTATCATATTTCGGAGAAGGCAATGGCACCCCACTCCAGTACTCTTGCCTGGAAAATCCCATGCATGGAGGAGCCTGGTGGGCTGCCGTCTATGGGGTTGCACAGAGTCGGACACGACTGAAGCAACTTAGCAGCAGCAGCAGCAGTAGTATCATATTTCTTTTAAATATTTGGGTCTAGTGATTTTCTTTCTTTTTTTTTTTTGAAGATTTTATATTATTGACTCTATTTTTAAAACAAGCATAAGAGTATTCTTCTTATCTTTGTGTGTGCAAGCTCAGTCTTTTGAGACCCCACGGACTGTAGCTCACCAGGCTCCTCTGTCCATGGAATTTTCCAGGCAAGAAATACTGGAGTGGGTTATCTAGAGAATTCCATGGACAGAAGAGCCTGGCAGGATACATTCCATGGGGTGCAACGAATCTGACACAAATGAGCAACTAATACTTTCACTAATAAGGAGCAATGTTCTCTTGATATCTGGGCCTGCATTCTATGAAAGCCTCCTGGTCAAGTTATTTTAAGAGCAATGGGAAGCCAATAAAAATTTTTAATAGGGTGTAAAACTGATCATATCTGCATCCCCCAAACTTTGCCTGAGATATGTAGTGGAGAACAGATTGAAAGTAAGTCAGCGTGGATGTGTGCAGAATATTTAAGGATCCATTGAAGTATCCATGTCAGACAAAATGTGAGCTTGAATGTGCTGTTGTTGTTCAGTAGCTCAGTCATGTCTGACTCTTTGTGCAGCATGCCAAGCTTCCACGTCCTCCAGTATCTCCTGGCATTTGCTCCAACTTATGCCTATTGAGATGGTGATGCAATCCAACCATCTCATTCTCTGTTGCCCCCTTCTCCTCCTTCCCTCAATCTTTCCCAGCATTAGGATCTTTTCCAGTGAGCTGGCTCTTCCCAATAGGTGGCCAAAATATTGGAGCTTCAGCTTCAGCACCAGTCCTTGCAATCAATATTCAGGGTAGATTTCCTTTAGGATTTATTGGTTTCATCTCCCTGCTGTCTATAGACTCTCAAGAGTCTTCTCCAGCACCACAATTTGAAAGCAACAATTCTTCAACTCTTGGCCTTCATTATGGTTCAACTCTCATGTCTATATATGACTCCTGGTGAAACCATAGCTTTGACTATATGGACCTTTGTTGTCAGAGTGATATCTCTGCTTTTTAATATGCTAGGTTTGTCATAGGTTTTGTTCCTTTGGTGTGAATGGTGGTGAAAATGACTAGACTAGAATAAACACGAGATCTTTTGAAGGTAAAATTGACAGTTTTAACTTATTCGTATGTCGATGAGGCTGTTGACAGCAGAGTTGCAAATATAATTTGATCTCTATAATAGGATAATTCTTGCAGAAATTTGCATTTCCCAGAATATCCTGTTCAGTACTTCTTGGGTAATGGAGATTTTAGGTATGAAATTGGGACCAATATAAAATGCATCCCAGACCAAAGTCATCTGTGATATGGAGAGACATCAAAAAATACATGGAAAGAGATTGATGGGAAAATAAGGGAAGGGACTTTTGTATTATAGTATAAGATAATTTAAAAGCAGGATTTAAATCTGAAGGACTCATAATCACGTTTTCTCAGCTAGCAAGCTGAGATAGAATTTTTTCTTAGTTGCTCAGTTGTGTCAGATTCTTTGCAACCCTGTGGACTGTAGCCTGCCAGGCTCTTCTGTCCAGGGAATTCTCCAGCTGGTTCTTAAGATAGGGACAAGTTACTTAACATTCTCGAGAGTCCCTGGGACTGCAAGGAGATCCAACCAGTCCATCCTAAAGGAACTTAGTCCTGAATATTCATTGGAAAGATTGATGTTGAAGCTGAAACTCCAATACTTTGGCCACCTGATGCAAAGAGCTGACTCATTTGAAAAACCCTGATGCTGGGAAAGAATGAAGGCAGGAGGAGAAGGGGACAACAGAGGATGAGATGGTTGCATGGCATCACCAACTCAATGGACATGAGTCTGAACAACCTCCGGGAGTTGATGATGGACAGGGGGCACTGGTGTGCTGCAGTCCATGGTTTCACAAAGAGTCAGACACGACTGTAAGACTGAACTGAACCAAACTGACTTAATACCTAGATCTTAATACAGTGGTAATGTAAGGTGGAGACTTAAAATGTGAAGACAGTGAGTTTGGATTCAGCTTCTTTCCCTGTAATGTTAAACCAGTTGAATGCCAAGGGAAAAAGTCTTCTTTAAATCTATTCACTGTGAAAAATGATGAAAACATATATTAGTCTCAGAAAATTATCTATATAATTAACCTAATTTAAGATTGATGAACAATTGGGTGTAAATCCATGTTTTTTTAAGGAAAGATTTAATTGATATAAACAAGTCCAGACAGCATTTTCAGTGCATAATGTTAAAAATATAGGTTAAGAAACAAGTCTGACTTATTTTAAATTTCATATTTACTACTTCATGACTAGATGACTTTGTAGGAAGTACTTAAATTCTCTTGGCCTCAGCTGACTCATCTATAAATTAAGAAAATAATACTATCTCATATGGTTGTAATAAGAATTAAATAATAGATATAAAGCACTTGAATGACTTTTATGTGTGTATCTATTTATCTATCAATGGCTCAATAAATATTGACTTACCTATTATTGGGAGAAGGCAATGGCACCCCACTCCAGTACTGTTGCCTGGAAAATCCCTACGGAAGAGCCCAGTAGGCTGCAGTCCAAGGGGTCGCTAAGAGTCGGACATGACTGAGCGACTTCACTTTCACTTTCACTATCTATTATTATTCTTGTTTTCCATACCTGTAAAATTGATTTAATATACAGTTCCGAGGTATGGTGAGGCTTAACTAGTGTTGGTGATTTAGTTGCTAAGTTGTGTCTGACTCTTGAGACCCCCATAGACTGTAGCCCACCATAGACTGTAGCCCACCAGTCTCCTCTGTCCATGGGATTTCCCAGGCAAGAATACAGGAGCTGTTTGCCATATCCTTCTCCAAGTGATGGTCCCAACCTGAGAATCAAACCTGGGTCTTCTGCATTGCAGGAGGACTCTTTACTGAGTGAGCCACCAGGGAGGCTGTTTTTATGATGTCTGAATGGGACAAGAACTCCTTGGTGAGGATGTCAACTGTGTTTCTTCTGAAATAGGCATTCTTAGAATATACGTTCTTAGAGTGTGAATGATGATGACCTAAGCTATCACGAAGAGTGACCTGCCATGTGTAAGAATTAGTAAGAATTCCTGCAAGTATCATTTCTAATATTCATCCTGTCACTCACTATGTAGCCTGACCGTTCATAAATGGTTTGGGCATTTTTAGTTAGGAGGGACTCTTAAGAATTAATCACCTTTCATTCACCCTGAAAGCATAAGAGTTACTTGGGAATTCCCTTTTGAATAATCTCTGTCAAACATTGTTTATTTTTAAAGAAGCATATCTATCCCAGGTATATCTACAGCATTTATTTCTGAATGAACATTTCTATCCCAAGTTTATTTAATATAAACTTCCGTGAAATTCTCTAGATACATCTTTAATTGCCACAACCCACTGCAAAGGGCAATAAATAACACTAGAGTTTTTTTCTAGATAAATTTTTGACACGGATGTTTAAGTTTTTTTTAATGTGTTGAAAAGATAGGCATAGTTTCAGAGAAGAATTCAGGGTGATTATGAGTATTCAAGAAAATAGTAAGTCAAACGAGGTATGTTTAGATGAAGGGGGAAAAGGGCTTTAGGCAAGGTGCTGTGCAGTGCTTAGTCACTCAGTCATGTCTGATTCTTTGTGACCCCATGGACTGTAGCCAGCAAGGTTCCTCTGTCCATAGGGATTCTCCAGGCAAGAATACTGGAGTGGGTTGCCATGTCCTCCTCCAAGGGATCTTCCCAACCCGGAGATCAAACCCAAGTCTCCTGAATTGCAGGAGGATTCTTTACCATCCGAGCCTCCAAGGAAGCCCAAGAATACTGGGTTGGGTAGCCCATCACTTTCCAGGGTATCTTCCTCACCCAGGAATCGAACCGGAGTCTCCTGTGTTGCAGGCGAATTCTTTACCAGCTGAGCTACCAGGGAAACCAAGGAGTACTTTGTAAATTAAAATTTGCATGAGAAATCAAACAATGTCAGTAAAGATATATTCCTAAGAATATTTCCCAACTTCAACTTGCCTGCCTTAACCCTGACTTTGTGTACTTTTTGAAACTTTTGTGATATATGATATCTCCATTACCACTTCTGATACATTTGTATTCTACTGTGTGTGAGATAATATTATTAAAATAATTTATTTTGCACATAAGAAAATTGAATATATTTGTGAATATATTGTAAGACATATTGTAAGATACTCAATTTTTAAATGTGCCTACCTAAAGCAAAAAATGAAAGCACATCCAATACATTCATTATTAAATATGACAGATAGCATTAGAGTGTGTGCATCCTTTGATTTCAAAAGATAATTTATTATGCTTCTCTTGACTTCTGCAAAGTAATTGATCCAAAGATTAAATTCTTTTATTTTATGTGGCAAAGAACAAAACTTTTTCAAGGCCATTGTTGATTTAAGGTTAGTTAGATATCATTTACTGCAAAACAAATCTCAGAATTCAGTGGCATAAATCAATTACCGTTTCTTATGCTTGCAGTTTTATAGGTCCAACGTTCAGATGCACACAGGTTGGATGATGGTCTCTGCTCCATGATGTCCAGGGTCTGACATGAGAAGATTGAAATAGTTGAAAGTAACTTAACAGGCTGGGAACTGAAATCATTTAGATACATTTTCACTCATTTATCTTGTGCCAGGGCTGGGATGACTCAAATTGGGTTTAGCTGGAACTGTCAACCAGAATGTCTTCATGTGGCTTTTCCATGTAACATGGGCTTCCTAATGGCATGGAAACCTCAGAGTAGTAGGACTTCATACACCATGACCCAGGGTTTCAAGAAGAAATGTTCCAGATAACAAGATGAAGATGTACAGTCTTTCATGAGCTTGTATGCTGTACTGTATTCATTGAAACAGTCACAATCTTGCCCAGGTTCAAGGAGAAGTGATATAGACCCTATATCATGATGAGATAAAGCAGCCCATCAAATAATTTGTGACTACATTGGGCTTCACTGGTGGCTCAGACACTAAAAAATCTGCCTGCAATGCAAGAGACCCAAGTCCAATTCCTGGGTCAGGAAGACTCCCTGAAGAAGGGAATGGCAACCCACTCCAGTATTCTTGCCTAGGAAATCCCATGAACAGTGGAACCCGTTGGGCTACAGTCTGTGGGGTCGCAAAGAGGTGGACAAGACTGAGTAACTTTCACTTTCACTTTTTAAAAGTGCCACAACCTGGGTCCTTGAGAAGTTATCTTTACTGTTTTTGTAGATTTGCAACACAAAACGTTTCAGAACACTAGGTGTTTCTAGTATTAGCATAACAAATATCCTAGATGAGGTCTAGATATTACAATGTGTGCTCAGGTGCTCAGACATGTCTAACTCTTTGCGACCCAATGGACTGTAGCCTGTCAGTCTTCTCTGTCTATGGGATTTTCCAGGCAAGAATACAGGAGTGGGTTGCCATCTCCTCCAGGTGATCTTCTCAACCCAGGGATACAGCCGCTTCCTCTTGTGTCTTCTTCATTGGCAGGTAGATTCTTTACCACTAGTGCCACCTGGAAAGCCCAGATTAAATATTAAATAACAATTTCCATTTTCTTCAATTATCCACTATACCTAATATTTTAAAGAACAAGACCTACATTTAAAATATCACCAGGTAGACATGGATTTCTAAATATGTCTTATAAACATACTTTTTCCCATTTACTACAGATTATTATATCCAAGTCAATAAAATAGTATTTGAGCTTTTTCATATACCGTTTTTATGCGTTCTGGAACCTGGAAGTACTCTTTTGTGGAGAACTGGCATTAAAATGATATTTGTTAAAGTGGAATTCCACATATACTTCAAAATCTGACAAAATACTGGAATGCAACATGTTAATGGAATGAGTGAAAACAGAAAGCATTGTATTTGACATTGGTTACTCTCAATTGAAGGTACTATGCCTCAGAAGGAATTTTAATAGCCAGGACATGGAAGCAACCTAGATGTCCATCAGCAGATGAATGGATAAGAAAGCTATGGTACATATACACAATGGAGTATTACTCAGCCATTAAAAAGAATACATTTGAATCAGTTCTAATGAGGTGGATGAAACTGGAGCCTATTATACAGAGTGAAGTAAGCCAGAAAGAAAAACACCAATGCAGTATACTAATGCATATATATGGAATTTAGAAAGATGGTAACGATAACCCTGTATATGAGACAGCAAAAGAGACACTGATGTATAGAACAGTCTTTTGGACTCTGTGGGAGAGGGAGAGGGTGAGATGATTTGGGAGAATGGCATTGAAATATGTATAACATCATATATGAAATGAGTTGCCAGTCCAGGTTCGATGCACAATACTGGATGCTTGGGGCTGGTGCACTGGGACGACCCAGAGGGATGGTATGGGGAGGGAGGAGGGAGGAGGGTTCAAGATGGGGAACACGTGTATGCCTGTGGCAGATTCATTTCGATATATGGCAGAACCAATACAATATTGTAAAGTTTCAAAATAAAATAAAATTAAAAAAAAAAAAAAAGAGAATGTAAGGCAATTGGAGCATATACAAAGAAGTCAACCAAAATGATGATTTAAAAAAAAATAGCACTGTTTTTAAAAGTTTAAAATATATAGACTATTTTCCCTCAATTAATCTTTTACATTATATAATATTTTGTTGTATTCAAATCATTTAATATGTATATTTTACACCGAATCTTTACAAAAGCACTGAGTTATTTTTTTAGGATTTTATTTCTTTATATAATTTATTTTTTTTGCTGTGCTGGGTCTTCTTTGCTTTTTGTGGGCTTTCTCTAGTTTCAGTGTGTGAGGGCTACTCTAGTTGTGGTGCATGGACTTCTCACTGAGACGGCTTCTCTTGTTGCAGAGCACAAGCCTTAGGCGTGTGGGCTTCAGTAGTTGTGGCTCATGGGCACTAGAGTGTGGGCTCAGCAGTTGGGGCACATGGGCTGTGTTGCTCTGCAGCATGTGGAATCTTCACGGACCGGTGATCAAACCTGTGTCCCCTGAATTGGCAGGCAGACGCCTATCCACTGTGCTGTCAGGGAAGCCCAAGCACTAACTTTTCTTACGTATCAGGGAAATGGAATCAAACAAACTATGGAGCCAGTTAGGGGAAGAGTAAGGAGAAGAATTTTACACAGGATCACATTATAGTAACTTCACCTTGAAGAATGAACAATTATGATCCTTTTAGGAATTCAGAAAAGTTGTTGGTGTCATAAGTATCCACAGTAAAATAAATATTATTTTTATCCCGGGGCTTGGGGAAAGAGTTAAGGAAAAATAATTAAATGCCGTAGAACCATTTATGTTCGGTTTGTTTACACCAAGTAATAACTTGGGACTCAAAAAGAGTAAGAAAACACTTGCAACACCTCAGAACATTGGTTTCTAAAATCATGCTAACGGAGATTTTTTAAGTTTCACTTCCTCCTGAAAATTGATTTAAATGAGACTGAACAAAAAAAGAAGTATAAATCTACAAGGACAAAGAAAATGGGAATAGATGTAACAGCAAACATGTCATGTCAATAAAATTTTCAAAGCCAGAAAATGGATGGGAAATAGGGCTTGATTGAGAAGACTGGAGACAAATAAAATGTAGGCCTATAGGCAAGAAGCCAGAAACTGAGGCTTTCATGTCAAGAATCCACTGAAGTTTAGGGCTTGGGAGCATCAGGTACAACTAAAGAAAAGATGTTGGCTAATTTGAAAGTTTATAAGAAATATTTACACCCCCTGAGTCTTGCCCCTGCTTGAAGAAACAGTAAATTCTTTAACTAAACCAAGCAAAAGTATATGAAAAGTTTTACCGAGATAATCTATATTCCATGATAAAAGCAAAGAAAGAGTGAGCACGAAGCAGTGTTCTTTAAAAAAAAAAATCTGGATGATTAAGTAAATGTTAATATAAAAGTCCCTTCCACTTCTGAATTCTCAAAAGTCCCCATTGTGTTGCTTTGTGGGAACTGAAGCCTGGGGAAAAGGCAGAGGAAAACGAAGATCTGGCTATTGTTATTGCTGTGAGTAATAAACTGTTCTTTTTCTCTGACCCAGTAGTTTTATGTCCTCTGCCAGAATCCATGAAAATGAGGCATGCTAATGTGTTTGCTTAAATTTGGGGTGAAATATCAGTTCCATTCACAGTTCTTGGTAGTCATTTACAAATTACAAGATAAGATTCAGAGAGGTTAGGGGATTTGCAAAAAGGTCACACAGCAAACAGAGAGCAAAACTTTGGTGTGAACTTCCTGTGTGACTGCAACTTCAAGAATCTGAGTTACTACTTTTGAAAAAAAGCTGATAAAGGATCAGAGAATTATCCGTGTATCACTTTCAAGTGAGGTGAAATCTCACCTCAAGTGAGGTAAAAGCTGACTTTCAGTGGCATGGGTATTAAGAATTACCCACACATTTTTCAGAAGAGTTAAGCTTTTGTGTGCGAGCTCAGTTGCTCAGTCATGTCCGACTGTTTGCCACCCTATGGCAAACAGTTTGCCTGCCAAACTTTTCTGTCCATGGGATTTTCCAGGCAAGAATACTGGAGTGGGTTGCCATTTCCAACTCCGGGGGATCTTCCCAATCCAGGAATCGAGCCTGCGTTTCCTGAATTGCAGGCAGATTCTTTACCACAGCTCCAGCCACCTGAGAAGGCTTAATGTAAGCTTTACCTTCCTTTAAAGCAAGCAAAACTCTAAGAATGATCTTTAAAATCAACAATGAACGTTTAGACTGTGAACTTTTCCTTGGTACCATTATAATATGCTTCTTTGAGAGATTTCTGGATGGCATTGGTTATAACAGTGAGATATTAAAGCAATGTGATTAAGATTTGGACTCTGGTCTTTATAATCCATAGTTTCACAAGAGTGGCAAGTGTTTAGGCTGAACAGAAAATAAGAATCAAACTAAAAAACCACAATGCGATTTCAAACATGTGAAACTGCAGCTGCCGACTAATGGTTAGCCTTGCCCAACATCTGTCTTTCCCAACTTCTTATGATTCCCTTCCAACTATGGGAACCACAGGAATTGACCCCAGGCAAACAAAGCCCTGGACGTGTGATGGTAATCTTTGCCACAAAATAAATGAGTTGGTCTGGAAAACCTCAGTTTCAGAAGGAGACTTTCACTTTTTGTTAGTATATTCTAATATTTTCTGAGATACCTACTTAGGAGGACTCAGTGAGGTTATGTACTGGGTGAAAAAGAGGAGAGATACATACTATTTCCTAGAAAATTTAGAAAAATATGTTTATCTGAATATTATTTTTTCAGTTGTTTTTGTTCCAAACTCTTAACATAGTGCTAGAGATAGAAGTTTAGCTATCCAAAAAATATACATCTTTAAAAAATTCAAATCTCTCTGGGAACCATGAATTCTGCTGATCTCTCATAGCTTCTCAGGGCACTGGAGGGAGCCCAGCAGCTGTCAGAGGTAGGGAGGAACGGAGCAGCAATAGTCTCCTGCCTTCCCTCCTCAGTCACAGTCTCAGCTCCCAACTCGGTTTTACACATATGGAAACAGGTGCTCTAGACATCTGAGCAGCAAGATATACAATTAGTAATTAATAGACTCCAGATTCAAATCCAACAGGCCCCAGCCTGCAAACTGTAATATATCTATTTCTTTATGCTGCTTTACCATTGGAAAATATCTTAAGGGGGGATGAGAACAAAGAACACTAAAATGTAGTAACAAACACCAAGACCCAATTTCCTCATTTTGGAATTTTCCATAGTCAACCCTGGGCTTCCCAGGTGGCTCAGTGGGCAAATAATCCACCTGCAGTGCAGGAGACAGGAGATGTGGGTTTGATCCCTGGGTCAGGAAAACACCCCAGAGGAGGAAACGGCAATCCAACTCAGTATTGTTGCCTGGAAAATCCCAAGGCCAGAAGAGCCTGGTGGGCTGCAGTCCATGGGGTGGCAAAGAGTTGGACACAACTGAGCAACTGAGCACATAGTCAGCCCCATATAGTCCGCAAAACCCAAAAGAATAATGAAAGGTAGATAGAAACCACAGATTATTTGAGAGCAAATTTTAGGGCCAAATCAAAAACTTCAATATGTTATTTTTCATTGAGATTTCCTTCAGTTATTTTTTTCTCAAAGGAAAAGTACCATGAAAATGAATGAAGAATTATAACTATGTCCACTAGTATGTTAAGAATCATGAAATCAGGGTATTTATGTTATTTAATGGTATATCATCAGTACCTGGAATGGTGTTGGTTATCTAATAAATTAGCAATAGCTATAAGTGAAATCGGAGAAGGCGATGGCACCCCACTCCAGTACTCTTACCTGGAAAATCCCATGGACTGAGGAGCCTGGTAGGCTGCAGTCCATGGGGTTGCTAAGAGTCGGACACGTCTGAGCGACTTCATTTTCACTTTTCACTTTCATGCATTGGAGAAGGAAATGGCAACCCACTCCAGTGTTCTTGCCTGGAGAATCTCAGGGACCGGGGAGCCTGGTGGGCTGCCGTCTATGGGGTCGCACAGAGTCAGACACGACTGAAGTGAAGTGACTTATAAGTGAAATATGTGAATAAATCCAAAGTGATTTAATCATTTTTTCTACTCAAGTTAAACATCAGACAATTCTGTCTATGGACTCATTCCCATCAAAGTTGTGGCCTAATCTGGAGCACGCCTGAATGTAATAGCAAATCTATCTAGCCTAGTGGTAAAGTCTGGAATTAATCTTGTGAATTTATTAGGTGAACCATAAGCTCATGTTGCCATTAAGCCACGCTGATGCAGCTAAAAAGAATGTTTTACCTTAACTTTAGCTGTGTATGTCATGTTTATATGAATAGGTACATTAGAGGATCAGAAATCTGTCCTATTTCATAGAAAACAAATTTATGATTACTAAGGGGGAAAGGGGCCAGAGGGATAATTTAGGAGTTTGGGATGAACAGATACACTACTATATATACAATAGAAAACCAACAGGGACCTACTGAATAGCATAACAGACTATATTCCATGTCTTGTAATAGCCTACAATGGAAAAGAATCTGAAAAAGAATACATATGTATATACATATATGTATATGTATGTATGTTTATAACTGAATCACTTTACTGTATACCTGAAGTTATGCAAATTATAAGTCAACTATACTTCAATAAAACATCATTTATTTTGGAAAAAAACAAACAAACAAATACTTCTATCCTACTGGATGAAGCTTTGATCTCCAGTATACCTTCACCTTCTTTTCACAAAACCTGGACAGCTCTTGTGTTCCAGCAACTGATTGGTTTGCTACCTTGCTAGAGACACCAACTACCACACCTTATTCATCTTGAGAAACCCATCGAACTACATGCAAAGTGAGAGTGAAAGTTGATCATTTGTGTCCGACTCTTTGCAACCCCATGGACTATACAGTCCATGAAATTCTCCTGGTCAAAATACTGGAGTGGGCAGCCATTCCTTTTTCCAGGGGATCTTCACAACCCAGGGATCAAACCCAGGTATCCCACAGAGCAGGCAGATTCTTTACTGTCTGAGTCATAAGGGAAGCCAATGGTGAATATCTTAAGATAAATATATTCTTAAGATATTCATCTTAAGGAACACATTAGACTACATGCAAATACTTATATTATTTAATGCATTTACATTTTCCCCTAAATTTTAAATTCCTCAAAAGCAATAACGTTTGCTTTTTTAATCCATGCATTAAATCACCATTTACAACTTTATCTTTCCTTGAATGTAGACACACCCCAAATACAATTTTATCCCTCCAGGTGCATTTTGAAAGATGCATCATTCTTTGAAGAGTCGGATGGAATCACAAGCTGTCCCTTCCCTGCCATGTTCAGTTCAGGCAGTGGGGATCTCCTCCCTGGGTCTGGGGACTTGAGGGGTTGTGGTGTGAAGCCACCGAATACTTTCAATGTACTCAACTAGTCTGATTATAACTTAATAAAAAATATAATAGCATCTTTAAAAGCTTAGTAATACAATGTAATATGCCATTTGTTGAAACATTTCAAAAGAGAATTAATGTCATGTCAATTAAAACATGTCAATTTTAAAAGAGAATTAATTTGTCTTTAAAACTCCAAAAGCCTTAACCCTGTAGTCAAGACAAAGGAAGTGGAAAGAACTAAAAAATATACTTAAGGAAATGGGTCAATAGCTTGCTGAATGATTTCAACTTAGAAAATATATTTAATATACTTAATTGTTGAATTTAATTTTACATTGAGAATAATTGTATATCTGATATTTTCCCCCTCAGATAGCATACTTGGTTAAATATCTATCCATGGGATTTTCCAGGCAAGAGTACTGGAGTGGGGTGCCATTGCCTTCTCCGTGGTTAAATATAAAGGGGAAAATAAACATACAAAAAGTAAGTTTCCCAAACCAAATGAAAGTGGCTTATAGCAGTCCTGGAAGAGCACTTTTACCTCCTGGCTTTTGCTATCAACATGGTTTATAAGTCCTTTCCTCTCAACTACTTAAAACTGTATGATGGTCTTTGTTATGAAGTTGTCTAAATTTTATTTTTCTATGTTATGTCCAAAAGATACAAAAATAAGACGAAATATCAATTACCTAACTTTTTTATAACAAATACTTGGAATAAATCTGGATATAGGGGAATATGCATCATTGATCAAGAGCTTTCCTTTATTTGTAGATATTTAGAATTAGGTGTATACAGTCACTGTGTGGCTAGAATGCCATCAGAGTTTTAGCTAGCATATAAAGAAGTAATAACGTAATTTCCAAAAATGCATTTTAAAATTTAGTTCATAAGTTCAGTATTTCACTGCCAGGTGATTGATGTAAAATACAAATTCTGCAACATAAGACCTGTTGTGTGGCTAAAAAAGCAGTCAAGTAGTCTAAGCCAATCAACTTTATAATACATAGTTCAGACTATATAGTATGTTTTTTTTAGAATATACAGTTTAGATTGCTTTAAAGCCAGCAATTCTTTCGTATATATTTAATTTTCAATAGGTTGATTGTTTGACCGTACCTTCACATCAGCTCTGATAGCTGAAGTAGGTGGTGTTGAGCCCTGCAATCCAATCATTACAGCCCTGAAATGATTTCTTTTACACCCTCAAGACAAACCATTTCAGCTCCTCAATTGTGGTTTACCACATGTGAATGCAGCCTCTGTGAATGACTAGTCACTACATAATTTAGGTGCAAAAGAATAACGATTATGACATTCAGATCCTTATCATTATGTTGCATTTCTTGTGTTTATTTCACAATAGCTGGGACACCTGCCTTATAACAGCTCATCAAAATAAAACCTTCAAAGGTATCAATCACAAAACCCCGTATTTGGTTTTGTGTGTGGAGATTTTAGACATTTATTAGAAATCATTAGCTTTTTGCAAGTAACAATAGAGTTAGCCTCATGTATAATTGATAATTAGATAAAATACGTCTTCAATGTCTTCATATTACACTGGCAGTTCATTTTCTTGTCTCCACTGACCAGATGAAACACTTTTTCTTGCATGCCATGCAGAAAAGTTTTGAAATACTGTTTTCACTTGTTCATTTCAAATTTGATATAAAATGACTATGATTTTAATAGTAGTGAAGGATAAGTTTTACGGAATATTATATATTATAAACTTTAGTTCTTTAATTGGATTTTATGATAACCTCAGAGTAACATATTTAGCTCATTCAGTTTATGAGAAATGTTGCCGTATAATCCAATTGACAAAGACAGTCCTCTTTGTAAAATCAATTAGCCAAATAATTTTTTTTGGCAAAAAGAATTAGACTTTATTTTTAAAATTATTATATATGTACATATATGATAAATATATATAGGTGGCTCAGACAGTAAAGAATCTGCCTGCAATGCAGGAGACTTGGATTCACTTCCTGGGTTGGGAAGATCCTCTGGAGAAGGGAATGGCTACCTATTCCAATATTCTTGCCTGAAGAATCCAATGGACAGAGGAACCTGGTGGGCTAGTCCATGGGGTCACAAAGAGTCAGACACAACTAAAAGACTAACACTTTCACGTTTCATGTATATATATGTAAATGTGTGTGTGTATATATATATATTTATATATTGTAAACTTCCTCACTTTTGAATTTCAGCCATAAGATAGTTAAGGAAGAAAGTGAGTAATGCCGTGAAACATTGCCTGGAGTGGGGTCACAAGAATAAAGTTGGACATAGACCCCATGAAACTATCTTTGCCTGGCTTTTACTGAGAAGCACATTCCTTTGTTTGATGCCCTGGAGATTTTTTGATCCTGGGCTGCAAAGATTCTCCATAGAAGGGAATATGCTTTCTTTCTTAATGACATAGAATGGCAACTTAAAAAGGGAGCTGAGATAGGAGATTTGACAGACTAAAAATGCTTTATTTGCTGTCATTGTTTAATTGCTAAGTTGTGTCTGACTGTAGCCCACCAGGCTCCTCTGTCCATGGATTCTCCAGGCAAGAATACTGAAGTGGGTTGCCATTTCCTTCTCCAGGGAATCTTCCCAGCCCAGAGACTGAAC
The DNA here is from genome assembly GCF_029378745.1 of Bos indicus. NCBI lineage: Eukaryota > Metazoa > Chordata > Mammalia > Artiodactyla > Bovidae > Bos > Bos indicus. The sequence continues at coordinate 40,646,800 of NC_091762.1, read as the reverse complement.
CCATGTCTCCTATGTTCCTAGGCAGATTCTCTCCTAGGCAGATCTCTCCCAGGCGGATTCTCTACCACTGAGCAACCAGGAAAGCCCCAGAAATGTTTCTTAAGGAAGAACAAAAACGGGAAAGAATAACATGGAAGTTGAGGATCTAAATATCAATCCCTTCAATGATCCTGATGTCCACCATACTCACATATCCTTGGGTGTGTGTATATCCAAATTGTAGACCACTTTAGGAGATCAATGGTCTTTGATTTTCCTAAAATATATATATATATGTAACATGTATATTTCCTAATCTTGATCAATTATAAAGTTATTTGCTATTATTATATAAGTTTCAGGTATGAAATTAAAAAAACTCAATTATTAAATCTTAAAAATATGCATTCGATATACATTAACAAAACAGACATTGTTCTAGCTGCTTGGGTTATATGATTGTGGTAGACTTCACTATTGTTTTCAGTTATCCACTCCTCCTGTATAAGATAATTGTCTGTGCTCAGACTTACCATGAATTCTTGTAAGTTTCTCAATCCATTGTCAGTCTTCTTCAAAGCATAGTGAGTGAGCCCATTATGTGTCTCATCCAAGGAGAAGCTTACAATTTTTGCTAAATGTCTTGGTAGTGTGCTCTGCTTTCTACAATAAGCACATCCCAGAAAATGGTTACATTTGTCCTATATCTCCTCAATCTGGTCTGAGAAGCTACATACATCTCCACAGAACCCAGCAGGATCCAGCAGAGCCTTGATTGACCCATAGCCCTCATGTAACCTGAATAAAAAAAACAAGTATTTTGGTAGATACCACTGAAATTTGTTAGCTATGCAACATTTTTTTTGCAACTTTAATAAGAAATTTACTAAGAGAAACAAAGAAAATAAACAATACTCCTACTCTCATGGAGGTTACAGTTTACATATGGTTAGTATATTATAAAAAAAATAATTAGTATGTGGTCAAATATGACAATGTAAGTGCTTATTCATATTCTTTTTAATCTGTGTTTTTGTTTTAACTTCTTTTGATTGGTCTTTTTCAAAGTTGCAGGAAACAAAAGCAATATTTGCATAATATGGATAAAATTTACGTTTGAATTCTTTGTACTGATCACAATTCCAGTTGAAGCAATAATAACAAACAAAATATGTTGCAATCTAACAAGTTAATTCATCTTGCAATGAAGAAAAGAATCTATTTGGAGAAAGGAAAAGAGAAAGAAGGTTGAACTGTGCATAAAACTCTTAAGTAAATACAAAATATGAAAGTATTAGGCTGAATGAAATTATTTTGTCCTTTCTTAGACTGTGAGGTTGTTTAAATCCTATTCCGGAAATTTTTCTCTTCCTGTGGACATTTACCTCTCCTATGTGCCAAAATCCCTTCATTCAGTTCACCTTTAATGGGTGTCTTTGATGTACCATGACCATTCCTATATGGCCTTATTCTTCCTGGGTCACAAGTGTAGAGGAAGTTTAAATGTTTTATAAGTTTCCTTCTTATTATACATTTCCTGTTTTTTATAATGGGTTTTATGAGGTTAATGCCTCAATCCTAATACCAAAATTTTGAGGAATAATTCATTCAAAATCAGTATTATTATGTATATGGCACTGACAGCAGCATGACTGATACAGGGGAAAAAAAGGGGAGTGGGGGGAGATCTCAAGAAAGTCAGGAGAGTTCTTGCCTTTATACAGCTTACATTCTAGAAGTCAAAGGAAAGGATGAATAAATGGAAAAAGTAAGTTATAAAAATTCTATACACATACAAGCACAGATAAAAATAAGTTTAAATTTTTAATTGTTTGGTGGGCAAATGCTTTGCTGAGAAATTGATAATTAAGTGCCCAAAGGATGTAAGGCAGCAAGCCCTATAGGATTCTAGAGAAAATGAATGTCGAGCAGAGGAAACAACGTGTATATTAAAAGGTCATGCTGTGGGAGCATGTCTAACAGAATAGAAATAGAATGGAATGAGCATGGGAAAGGGCAGATGACTTGGATAACAAGGAATTACCTCACATGGGGTCTCGAAGGCCAGTGTAAGCATTTGGCTATGACCATCAAGAAGGCTAAGTGCTGAAAAATTGATACTTTTGAACTGGTGGTGCTGGAGAAGACTCTTGAGAGTCCCTTGGACAGCAAGGAGATCAAACCAGTGAATCCTAAAGGAAATCAGTCCTGAAAATTCATTGGAAGGACTGATGCTGAAGCTGAAGCTCCAATACTTTGGTCACATGATGTGAAGAGCTGACTCATTAGAAAAGACCCTGATGCTGGGAAAGATTGAAACCAAGAGGAGAAGGGGGCAACAGGGGATGAGATGGTTGGATGGCATCACTGACTCAATGGACACGAGTTTGAACGAACTCTGGGAGATAGTGAAGGACAAGGGAATCTGCTGTGATGCGGTCCATGGGATCAGACATGACTTAGTGACTGAACAACAACAAGAGGCCACTTCATTTCAGTTCAGTCGCTCAGTCGTGTCCGACTCTGCAACCGCATGAACCACAGCACGCCAGGCCTCCCTGTCCGTCACCAACTCCTGGCGTTTACACAAACCCATGTCCGTTGTGTCAGTGATGCCATCCAACCATCTCATCCTCTGTCGTCCCCTTCTCCTCCTGCCCTCAGTCTTTCTCAGCATCAGGGTCTTTTCAAATGAGTCAGCTCTCCGTATCAGGTGGCCAAAGTATTGTAGTTTCAGCTTCAACATCAGTCCTTCCAATCAGTCCTCTCAGGACTGATCTCCTTTAGGATGAGACCACTGGAGGATTTTAAATAGGGAAGTGGAATAATTTTACTTATTTGTTAACTTATTTGACCAGTGTTGAGAAACCACTGAAGTCATGGAGAGCAGTAGAAGCAGAGAGACCCTGATAGGGAGAGCTGAATAGCTGCAGTAAGAGAAGATGCTGACTTGGTCCAATAAAGCATTAGAATTCCATGACATGCTATCACTTGAATGTGGTCATATTACGTACCTTCTCTTTAGACCATATAGTTGTCATTTCAGAGATAGGCAAGTGGGATAGGTGAGTGATTAGTTGTAAAAACCGTTTGCTGTAAAATAAACACAAAATTGAAACAAAATATTCACTAGAGGATTCAAGGGCCCATTATAGAAACATAAGATAAGGCATTCCTTTAGATAAGGAGCATTGGTTGATTTAGACATAGTAAGTGCACATGATTAAATTTTTAAAATGAGCAATATACTTGGAAGTTTAGTTCATGGCCCTGCATTATACAACTAGGAAGTTCATTGAATATGTACATTAGCAAGAGGTCTCTCAGTGTTATAAGGCTATATTTTTTGACACTTTGTACGGATTTAACTATAGTGATAGGTTATTTGCTTTATACTTTTGGCACAGATAGATGTTCCATAACAATATAGAATCTAGTTTATTAATTTTAGGTGGGTCATATGTATGTATTCTGCTGTAACTTTTCTCTTATACTACATTTTACATTTATAAGCTGCATCTCTGGTGATATATTATGTAGATGAGGTTCATTTTTGTTTCATAATGTATATTTTCCTGTTCTCAGGTTGATGAATAGTTTGAGTTGTTTCCAATATTTTGGTATTATAAACTATTCTGTTAATATTCTTGTATGTGTCACCTGGAGCATAATGGTAGAGGATATCATGGTACTTTTCCTAGAGCTGGAATTGTTTAAATGTAAGGCACCTACATCTTCAGCTTTACAAAATTGTGCCAAATTGCTTGTCAAAGTAAGGGCTTTGGACTTTATGTAGCGGCTTATAGACTACACTCCATTCAGCAGTGTACATGAGTTCCTGTCATTCACATGCTATGAACACGTAATATTAGCTGCTCTTTCGATTTCCTCCATATGAGTACATAAAAGATGATGCAAAGTGAAGTGAAGGTGAAGTTGCTCAGTCGTATCCGACTCTTTGCGACCCCATGGACTGTAGTCTACCAGGCTCCTCTGTCCATAGGATTTTCCAGGCAATAGCACTGGAGTGGATTGCCACTTCCTTCTCCAGGGGATCTTCCGGACCCAGGAATAGAATCCGGTCTCCCGCATAGTAGACAGACACTTTGCTGTCTGAGCCACCACTGTGGTTTAATTACAAATTCAATTTATGTTTATTCAGCATGTGTTTTTAAGAGTGAAAGTGAAAGTGTCAGTCACTCAATCATGTCTGGCTCTGCGACACCATGGAATGTAGCCTACCAGGATCCTCTGTCTATGGGGATTCTCCAGGCAAGAATACTGGAGTGGGTTGCCACTCTGGGATGGAAGTCTGGTCTCCTGCATTGCAGGCAGATTCTTTACCATCTAAGTCACCAGGGAAGCCCTTCAGTTCAGTTCAGTTGCTCAGTCGTGTCCGACTCTGCGACCCCATGAATCGCAGCACGCCAGGCCTCCCTGTCCATCACCAACTCCCAGAGTTCACCCAGACTCACGTCTATCGAGTCAGTGATGCTAGTCAGCCATCTCATCCTCTGTTGTCCCCTTCTCCTTCTGCCCCCAATCCCTCCCAGCATCAGAGTCTTTTCCAATGAGTCAACTCTTCGCATGAGGTGGCCAAAGTACTGGAGTTTCAGCTTTAGCATCATTCCTTCCAAAGAACACCCAGGACTGATCTCCTTTAGAATGGACTGGTTGGATCTCCTTGCAGTCCAAGGGACTCTCAAAAGTCTTCTCCAAAACCACAATTCAAAAGCATCAATTCTTCGGCCCTCAGCCTTCTTCACAGTTCAACTCTCACATCCATACATGACCACAGGAAAAACCACAGCCTTGACTAGCCGGACCTTTGTTGGCAAAGTAATGTCTCTGCTTTCGAATATGCTATCTAGGTTGGTCATAACTTTCCTTCCAAGGAGTAAGCGTCTTTTAATTTCATGGCTGCAGCCTAGGCATGTGTTTTTACTTGCATGTAAATATTTTCTTATTTTTATAAGTTTCTTGCATTTTATCATATTAATTTTTCCCTGAATTTTCACTTTATATGTTTGGAATATTAATCCATTGTTGGTTCTATAGTTTTCAGTTGACACCTCCTAGGTTATGTCTTGCCTTTTTTTCTTAATGTTTTAAAACGCTACATAACACATATAATGATAGCTCTTTTCAGGTCTCCAGGAATATTTATATTAGATACAATAATACTGGAAGGACATTACTATGACTTTTTAAGGAAGAAGAAGTCCATTTATAGGATAAAAGAGCCTTCCAAAGTCAGTCAAAAGTTTTTTGAAACCCAAATTATGTTCTAGGCCATGCTTTTTGGTTATGCTTTAGAACACGTTATTTCAGATCACTTTCCTTTAGAATAAATATTTTTTCTTTTGTGAAGGTTGGATCCAACTGGTGTTTTTTTAACTTCTTGGAGTGTTTGACTTATTAACTGAATCTCTTGACTCAAGATTTTGGATTATGATTTCCTTAGTCACTTCCTATTGGCACTCAAGCAAGCAAAATCAATATATTTTTGCTTACAACCAAAATACACTGGGCTTCCCTGGTGGCTCAGTCAGTAAAGAGTCTGCCTGTAAAGGGGGAGACTTGGGTTCAATCCTTGGGTAGGGAATATCCCTTGGAGAAGGGAATAGCTTCTCACTCCAGTCTTCTGGCCTGGAGAATTCCAGGGACAGAGGAGCAGGGAGGGTTACAGTCCATGGGGTTGCAAAGAGTTGGACACAACTGAGCGACCTCCTTCAGTTTCACTTTTTACTTTCACTTTCAAAATCTATTAGACCAATAAAGTCTGTAGTATAAATGTAGCACAAAACGAAAACATCATATAATTTTGTCATTTGATTTGTGCTAGAGCTACGGAGATAAAATCAAATTTTAATGTTTTAAATGTTGTAAATACCATAAATATTGGATCATCATTCATTCCAAGTACCATCCAATAGTTCAATAGTTAGTATAGCGTTTCTCTTAAAATGAATAAAGGCTGTGTATAAACTAAGTTGACGCATATAATACAATGTCTTCTTTTACCCAATGAAAATATTACTTTAAACAAAAAGATGAAACTGTACCATATAACTAAACTCTCTATGCTGAGATTTATTACATATTTTAAATCAAACCAAAAAGTTTAACAATTTGCACCAGTGTTTGGTCCAGAGTTCACGTATTTTTAATAAAACCCTCTATTGTGTGTTTGCAGTTGTTTATGTATCTTCTTCATATGGTCAGCAGCTGGGAGTTATGCAACATCAAGACCATGAAATGTTGTTCTACATAATTCCCAATGCCCTCCGTATGCAAATCATAGCAGTAACAGAGTTATTAATTTGAGCCTTAGATAAACAGTGTATTTTAATGCATTCTAAGAGAAAAGACTTTAGTGTTCTATAATATCAAAACACCTGAGGTTTTCACAACAGCTATAATACTAAGTGACTGAAAGTCCAAATGTTGGTGCAAAGGGATCCAGGATGCCTCTTGCACCACTGTAGGCTGTATGGAAAAGCATGCATTTTGGAAATGGACTTTAGTTTGTATCTTAATTCTCCTTATTACTAGCTGCATAGTTTATTTTAACCTGTAAAACAGGGCATTTATTGGTAGTCTGGTTAGGCTACAGTACCCAAATCCCTATAAACCTAAGTAGTTTATTAAAAAGTTACTGGGTTGTGTGTCTGTCATGAATTGACAGACTTCATCATATTTGCTCTCTATCATATCTGCTCAGTCTGTGACATCATCTGATTCAGAAACCATTATTTCAAAAGTTGTGATTAGCTGAAGCAGAGGAAAAGAGCTTTCACAAATAAATGATTCAGTCTAGAAGTGACCATCACTGACTACATGGTCCCACTCAATCATGGTGTAATCTGAAAGAGTAGTCTTTTTATCTACCTTCAAAGCAAAGACCCCCAAATACTAGATGCAACATGAAAGATCATTATGGGGTTATCGAGAATTCATTAATAATTTGCATAAAGTTTCTGGCATGCCATCCATTAAATACAACAGTAAATGTCTGGAAGCATTCTTCATTAAGGGTTGTTACTAAGCACACAATATTGCTATTAGGAAGAAAGGATGAAATGACATTATCCAGGAGTAGATTTTTTTTATACTTTATTGTCCATCTTACGTTAAGTTTCTTTTGTGAATATATTTTAAACATATAGAAAAAAAATTTTTCATTTTAAAATATTAAAAATGGCATACTCACCACCACAATGATCCAGCTAATATAAAAGCTAGAAGTTAAGTCTGAAAACCAGAGGACACATGTTTCCAGGCATTCTTTGAATCTTTTCTAAATTTGTTACATGGCAGGAATTTTTTTTTTCTTAAAGTGACATTTTAGAGAATAATTCAAATAAAGAAAATCAAACAAAAATTTTATGGTTCAATCCTTTAGATTTTTTTGAGGCAACTAGACCCAGAAAATTAATTTTTTCCCCAATGCCATGCAATTATTTGCTGGCAGGGGTTTGAAAATTGTCTCTTTCATTTCTTTTCCCCCTGTTGTTGGTGGAACAGCTAGAATGAATACAAACATGTTCTGATTTCTAAAAGCTTGTTTTTTTCTATATAATTCCTTACAGAATTGTATGTATAGCACTAAAATTTCTACAATGAGTGAAGAAAATTTGCTGTTACATTTCCAAGCATCTGCATTACTATGAAAAGCACATTTTAATTCCATTTGTTTTCAATGAATATTTATCATAAACAAAAAATTATAGGTTTATATCAAAAAGTAAGAGTCTTGAAAGACCAAAAATATTTTTTGTAACTATGTCTTGAAAAAAGATTATGTATTCCCATTTTGACCTCCAGATAGATGAGTAACTAATAAATACAAAAAGATAATTACACATTATAAGATATTTAGAATACAGGTTGTTGTTCACTCACTAAGTTGTGTCTTACTCTCGCGATCCCAGATTTCCCTGTCACACTTCACTGTCTCCCTGACTTTTCTCAAACTCATGTCCATTGAGTCTTTGATGCCATCCAACCATCTCATCCTCTGTTGTGCCCTTCTCCTCCCACCTTCAATCTTTCCCATCATCAGGGTCTTTTCCAATGAGTTGACTCTTTACATCAGGTGGCCAAAGCACTGGAGCTTCAGCTTCAGCATCGGTTCTTCCAATGAATATTCAGGACTGATTTCCTTTAGGATTGACTGGTTTGATCTCCTTGCTGTCCAAGGGACTCTCAAGAGTCTTCTCCAACACCACAGTTCAAAAGTATCAATTCTTCAGTACTTAGACTTCTTTATGGTCCCACTTTCACATCCATACATGGCTACTGGAAAAACCATAGCTTTGACTATATGGGCTTTTATTGGCAAAGTGATGTCTGTGCTTTTGAATATGCTGTCCTGGTTTGTTACAGCCTCTCTCCCTAGGAGGAACCGTCTTTCATATCATGGCTGTAGTCACCATCCACAGTGATTTTGGATCCCAAGAAAATAATATTTGTCACTGTTTCCACTTTTTCACCATCTATTTGCCATGAATTGATGGGATCGGATGCCATGATCTTCATTTTTTGAATGCTTTGTTTTAAACCAGATTTTTCATTCTTCTCTTTCACTTTCATCAAGAGGCTCTTTGCTTTCTGCCATTAAAGTGGTATCATCTACATATGCGTGGTTGCTGATATTTCCCTTGGCAATCTTTTTTTTTTTTTTTCCTCTTGGCAATCTTGATACCAGCTTGTGAGTCATCCAGCCTGGCATTTTGCATGATGTACTCTGTAAATAAGTTAAAAATAAGCAGAGTGACAATATACAGCCTTGATGTACTCCTTCGCCAATTTGAAACCAGTCCATTGTTCCATGTCCAGTTCTAGCTGTTGATTCTTGACCTGCCAATTTGATCTCTGATTCCTCTGCCTTTTCTAAATCTGGCTTGTACATCTGAAAGTTCTTGGTTCATGTACTGCTGAAGCCTAACTTGAAGGATTTTGAGCATTGCCTTGGTAGCATGTGAAATTAGAGCAATTGTACAGTAATTAACATTCTTTGGCATTGCCTTTCTTTGGAATTGGAATGAAAACTGAACGTTTGCAGTCCTGTGGCTACTGCTGAGTTTTCCAAGTTTGCTGGCATATTGAGTGCAGCACTTTAACAGCATCATCTTTTAGGATTTTAAATAACTCAGCTTGAATCCATCATCTCCCTAGGTTTGTTTGTAGCAATGCTTCCTAAGCCCACTTGACTTACACTCCAGGACTTCTGGCTCTAGCTGAGTGACCACACTATTGTGGTTATCTGGGTTATCAAGACCTTTTTTTGTACAGTTCTGTGTATTCCTGCCACCTCTTCCTAATCTCCTTTGCTTCTGATAGGTCCTTGCCTTTTTTGTCCTTTATTGTGGCCATCTTTGCATGAAATGTTTCCTGGTAGCTCCAATTTTCTTGAAGAGAACTCTAGTCTTTCCCATTCTATTGTTTTCCTGGAGGAAAAGTTGCTTACAGTAATGTAATAATTGATAATTCAAAACAAACTTAAAAAAATAATCTACAGCTAACATCATGCTTCACAATGAAAGACTGACTGCATTCCTCATAAAGTGAGGTTAAGACAAGGATATCAGTTTTCATCACTCATTCAACATAGCTGTTAATGAGGAAAGAAAAGGAAATAAAAGGCATATAAATCAAAAAAGAAGATATAAAACTTTTTTTGCAGATGACATTATAATCTACATAGAAAATTCCAGGAATCTACCAATCAATTGTATTTCCATTTATTAGCAATAAAAACATAGAAACCAAAATTAAAAACAATACCATTTACAATCACTCAAAAACCAAAATACATACATATAAATTTAACAACACATGTACAGTATTTGTATACTGAAAATCACAAAGCTCTGGTAAAAGGAAACCAAAAAAAATTTAAGTAAATGAAGGTATATAATCATTTTAATAATTTGGAAAACTCAAGGCAGTAAGGATGTTGATGATCACCAGATTAAGTTATTGATTTAATGCAAACTTACCAAAATTCCCGTAATATATTTACAATGATTTATTTATAATTAAACAGATATTCCTAAAGTTATGGATTCTTTGGGATTTGTAAGCTTTAATATTCAAAAATATAACTGTACTAAATAGCATGATCCTTAATGTAACTTGGGGTGAATTAGTGAATAACCAAAGACTGTTCACATTTGAAGAATGTTTAAAGCCTTGTACATCTGTATTTGCAGTTTGCTATCCAAGAGTCACCAAATATAGCTATCAATAGGATCAGCCTCTAAAAGACAAACAGAAGAAATAAGTGAAATACTTAGAAAAACTTTTTCAATTCTAACCTGATCTTATCATGTTCTATCAAATTGAATGTGGAGAATAGAATATATAATTATGTGAACGCAATGGTTCACTAAAAGACAGAATAAAATAAAATCATGAGATACGTTTTTGCATAGAAAACAACCAAATAACTTAGAGTGACCAAGAAAATGCTCCCCCTCAGTCTAGTTATTTCCCTTTGGTTTCATTTCAGTTCCCATTTGACCTGTAGCATTTTTTATCTTGACACATTACAGTTTAAACCCATGAACATCCAGAGAGTTTAGTGCAGCCAGAATTTATTGCCCCAAAGATAAGAGGATAGTTTAGTTTTTCAAATACCTTTTGGATAAATGTTGAGGCAACCTATCACCAACCCAAAATCTCAAATGAAGAACATCTTCAGAAAGTTCTACTTCTGTGGTATTAAAAAAAGAAGACCATCTGTGATTGGTATTTGATGAATAAAATAATTTTTTTGTCTGAAATATTTTTTCTATTTACAAATTACACAATGTGAATTTAATTGGGCTGTTAAAATCTGACTCTTAACATTTCAAAATTTATTAAAGCCCAGAGAATTGTGAATTCATCACGTGACACATTTTTTCTTGTTTGATTATCCCCCCAGTTCTTTCTCCTGCTCTCCAAATGACTAGTCAGTGGAAGCTAGCAAAAGAAGATGAATTTATATTTATTTATCTTTATAATAACAAATAACTAGTTAATGGAAAGCAGAGCCAAGAACTAAATATGGCTTTAAAATTTAAAATAAATAATGAAGGAGGTTACCCAATAAATTATGATTACTAGCTGAGTTTCAGGTCACAAGGGTTAAGATCACTCATATATTCTTCAATTTAGGGAGAACAGAATTAGCAGCTTGAAAACACAGGCTTAAAAAAAAAAATCTGGGTTTGAGTTGTATCTCTGCTATTCACATGCTGTGAACATGGATAGTTCATCTTCCATTCCAAGATCAGTTTCCCACACTATGAAAATGCATGGTAAATGAGACCAGTTTCATAGAGTTATTGTCAGATTTAAGTGGCTTAATCTACTATAGCATTTTATAAAAGATCTAGCACAAAATAATTACTCAATAAATCTTAGCTATTTTGAGTCCTGTGTATTCCCCAGGAGTACGGGAAATGTAAAATTTTCTAGCTACAATGAATACACTCTAGTTAGTCTACTCTTGACTGACAATTCAATGGCTTTTGGAAAAAAATAATTAAGGAGAACAAAACACTGGTGATTTTATTAACAAATTAACCTGTTCATGTGCAAACCTCAGTTCATCATTTCCAAAACATTTGTCTCCAATTATGCAGCTATGGCATTAATAGCTTTTCTATGAGAAAGTTGGGAATGGAATTGAACAAAGTATGAGGTTAATGTTTTAGCTAGACAATAAAAATTATTGTGGACCTAATCACATTATGAAAATTAGTACATGCTTTTTATGGAAAATTTGAAGTGCAGAAAGGAGAAAATAAGATGTATTTACTATAATTTATGGCCTGCTGGGTTTTGTTTTTAAAGATTCTTTTTTTCTTTTTTCATGAGCACTTTTTCATGTTGTTAAGTTGTCGACGAAATCCTCATTTTTAATGGCTGTATAATGAGTCCAGTGAATTCTGAAAACTATATACAAGTTGCTTAGTGTCTTTGAATCTTAGTTTCCTTGTCTGCAGCATGGTAATGATAATAACCATCCCAAAGGTTTATTGTGGGGACTAAATGAGGTAGTGTTTGTGAAAAAGCTGTAATGGTAACCTAGAAATTGCTACACAAATGTTACTTAGTATTAGCTCTATTACTGGATATAGGGAAATCCTGATGGGGTGGACATTAGCAGAAAAAAGACAAGCTTTAACTGCTATTTTGTAGTGATTTCCTGTTTCAAGAGGCGGAATGGATTTTATTGGTTTTTCTTGTTTTCTTTTTTTTACTTATGAGTTAATATTTGGTACCATATAATTAGAATAAATCCTCCAAAAGGTAGAAAAAATGTCAAAGTCTGCAAGTAGGCAGAGAAGAAGTAGGAAAACTTACATCAAGTGGTCACACCATTTTAAAAATTATAAAATATTAAATTGGATTCTTTAAAATATTTTAACATTTTCATACTTGTATTTTAATTTTTAATATTTTGAGATGTATTTTGGTTTAGAGAGCCTCAAAAAGCAGGGTCTATCTTCCATTCTACTCTTATTCCTGCACTCCTTTGACCTTAATAAAATCAATATTCAAAAGTAGGGGGGATACTTTAATTTTATAAATATGGATGAATGTTTCAAAAAGTGTTGTTACTCCCAAAAACCTCTTGATAGAATTCATGCCATAGTAAAATATAGAAAAAAACATTAGGGTGGTTTTTGGTCTACTGCTTCTTGGGAAGTTATGCTTCAAAAGTTGAAATATGTCAGAGAGCCACATACCCAGTTTTATTGCTAAGCACCACAATCCACTTTTCTTGGTAAAGTTCGACATGATGAAAAGCAATTCTTGTGTACCACAGGCAAATCATGAGAATGCATTAGACTGCATGATAGAAGACCTTCATTCAACCATCAGTTCTGCTGGTTCTGCTACCAATTTGGGCAATGACTAATAGCAAGCAAGTATAAAAGGCATTTGTTTATAATGCAAGTCAAATCCCATCTCATACATACAAGGTGTTTTGCAGTCATCTGTCATTTCAACCAGAATTTATTGCAGTCTTTTCTTTCTCTACCTCAAGCATATAGTTTTTTTTTTTCCCCCTGATTTATATGGTCCTCATTAAACCCCTCTAAATCTTCCCTGAGTGTATTATATCACCACCATCTTTTCTTTTTTCAACCTGTCTTTCTTCTTTTAAGGAGACATAAAAATGTATTACAAAAGTAAGCTGGATTAGCTTCATTTCCTGAAATTGCAAATTGACTCTCATGAAGGCCACTGAGAGTAACTCAACGTTTCTCTGTAGTTTGTGAAGAAAAATAGTGAAAGATAGGGAAAATATTTTTTTCTCCTTACCTGAATACTTTAGAAGAAAATACTAAGGGATTATATGTAGACAGAAAAACAACGCTGTTTGAATATCACATTGTGAAAGTCGCTTAGTCCTGTCTGACTCTTTGTGACCCCATGGACTATACAGTCCATGGAATTCTCAAGGCCAGGATACTGGAACGGGTAGCCATTCCCTTCTCCAAGGGATCTTCCCAACCCAGGGACCGAACCCAGTCTCCCGCATTGCAGGCGGCTTATTTACCATCTGAGTCACCATTCTATTTGGGGAAATATGAGTTAAAGAGGGCAAACAATTAAAAACCATGAAACCTCACACATAGTTGATGAGTCAACAAGTATTTATAGAGTGGCTAATAAGTAGCTAACCAACCGCTCAACTGTGTGGTCCAGAGGAGGATTGTAGGAGTTAAGAGCGGAGAGTACCTACACGATCCACTACACTTCCAAAATGTTTGTTTTCAATATTATGAGCTCCTATGAAGAGTGTTTGGTATGTTGGCCAGGAACCAAACCAGTTAGCTGCTTTGAAGACAGCTAGTTTTTCTAAATTAATTCTGTAATAAAGGCAGAGAACCCAGGATGGAGCAAAAACAGAGATAATGAGTCCATTAAATGAGACCACACTCATTGTCTGAATGAGTACTTGCACTTGCATCTGAAGAAGTTTCCAAAGGATGCAAGCTTGCTTAATTTGGAAAAGCCTCAGAGAAAGAGTAGCATTTGGGCCCAAATTCAATAATCTCATGCTCTTTTGAGCTACAAATTACTACATTAATTTAATAGGTTTGTCACATTCTTCTTATACTTTCCCAAATGTTTTTAAGTCATATTCTCTTAACATGAATTCAAATAAATTTTGTTATGAGTCCTTTTTGGACTGACAACTCTAAATTTTTCTATGAAAAGTAAGGAGTTGATCAAGGCATTGCTTTTTGCTCAGCTCTTGGCACTTTGTGAGCACTAAAAAAACTAAGCTAGGGTTGGGTGATATAGAATGACATTAAACTTGGTGTGTTTTAGAATCTATGTTAGCAATAGTTGATTTGCTGAGTTTTGTTGAGTAATCACTGATGTTCATTTTCAGTAATTGAGTTGAGAACTGCTCCTATAGTTCCTCTCTCGTATTCTTCAAGGTGAAACATGCTATGTGAAAAGTAGAAGTAGCCACATATTAATAGTCCAAGAAATTCTTTAGGCACTATTTGGCTCAATCCCCTCTGCCCTCTTCCTACCTGATTTTCTTGTTTCTATCCTGTGTCCTTATACATAATTTTTTCTCTTTCTTTGCCCTGAAATTGATAAACAACTTGAATATGTTACTCAGATGTTAGTTTTGATTTTGGTTTTGCTTGTGAATATTGCCCCTTGAATCACCCATTTCAGCAAAACCCAAGCAAAATCAACTCAGCATCTCCTCAGTTCCATTCCACCCATAACTCAGGGAAAAACAGCTCGGGTGTCCAGATTGCCTGGAATTAAAGAAACTGTTCCAGGATTGTAATCCCCCTGAGAGTGCCCCATAGTGCCTGCAGGGACAAAAAAAAAATTGCTTTCTCCTTTTCCTAAGATCTAACAGTTACATGATAGTCCTTAAAATATTCCTAAATCAGCATGTCCTGATGAGGTTTTATACATGTAACAATAATTTCTATAAAAGACTTGTAAATTGTTCTTCCCTTGATATCTATTAATTTAACAAATTCATTCAGAATAGTTAAAATACATTTTCTGGAATCTTGAGAACTAATACTGATTAACCATGGTTTTGTTTTAATCTCTGTGTTATCTCACAAGAAAATATTGGTTGGTAGGTTGTTGGCTGTGTTGTTTATGAATGACAGCTTTGCTTATCTCTTGGTTTCTGACAATACAACTGAGTAAAGCAGAAAAATTTATTAAAAACTACTCCTGATTTATTTTCTGTAATAAAAATAATATAGATAGCATTAATCTGAATTTTTATGTTAGAAATTTTGTTCTAGTTCTAAAATTAATCAAGTAAATGTTTTTCATTCTTTTCATGATAAAAATTTCTTAAATTTTAAGAAATTTAAAAATTAGTCATGATTTTATTTATTGACTGTTTTCTCAAACTCATATTCTTGTATGTTGAAAACATTTGTCTTCTTTTTTTGATATCCTTTTATTACACTTTTATAGTATTATTGGGGAAAGAAGAAAAGATCTAATCAATATTATTGATCTGTTAGAAAAGATACATGGACTGACAGTTGAAAATCACTGGCCTGTATCCTCTTTCCTGAGTTTCACAAAATATATTTCCAATATTTTATTGAAAGGTCAAACTTCATCTCACACTTAATTTATCCTTCACCAACAAGTATCCTCTTCCTCAGGTTAGTCCTCATCCCATAATCCTTATTCTTGTTAAATAGTATATGCTGTCAATCAATCATGGAAGATCAAGGAAGAGACGCGCTTGGTGTCCGTTATTGACCAGATCGACAAGGCTGTGGCTGTCATCCCCCGAGGTGCCCTCTTTAAGACCCCTTTTGGACCTATCAATGTCAATCGGACCTTTGAAGGACTGTCCTTGTCTGAAGCCAAGAAGCTGAGTTCTTACTTCCACTTCAGGGAGCCTGTTGAGCTGAAGAACAAGACCTTGCTGGAGAAGGCTGAGCTCGACCCGTCCCTAGACTTCATGGACTGTTTGGAGCACGACATCCCCAAAGGGTCTTGGAGTGTCCAGATGGAGAGAGGCAATGCCCTGGTGGTGCTGCGCAGCCTGCTCTGGCCCGGCCTCACCTTCTACCATGCTCCTCGCACCAAAAACTATGGCTACATCTACGTGGGCACTGGCGAGAAGAACCTAGACCTGCCCTTCATGCTGTAGGCGGGCCGCCCGTGGGGTGTGCAGAGTCTAAGCAGTATTTTCATAAAGGCGGTGAATCTGAAAAAAAAAAAAAAAAAACTTCCATGATTCACAAGTAGTGAATCATCTTCAACTCCCATCACATATCACATTTTTTTTAATTCTCCAACATCACATCAATTACTAAAAACTGTAATTAAATCTCAAAATTGTTTCTTAAATCTGGTTTTCCTTATCATTCTGTATTAGTGCCACCTAACTCAAAACATAATCATGCTTTTCTCAATCATGTTTTAGTCACCAGAAGCTTTCTTCTTTCTACGTGGCTACTAGATTTATCTTCTTATATAAAGCCAATCTCCAGTCAATCATTCAGTCATTTGGTCATCTTTTATTTTCTCATTCAAGAAATACTCAAGCAATACCATTTCTGAGCCCAAATTTGGTTTTGCTTTCCTTTTTAGGTTCCCCATTATAAAGTTTGAATCATCTTTATAGCTCACTCACCACAGATGTGTAAGTTCATTAGCAAATACATTGGCACACCAGCTTCATTGCTTACTCCATTTAATGTAATTCTCTCTTATTTACTTTTTCTATTTCATCATTGTCTTGAGTTATGTGTCACTTCAAAATCAATTAAGTTGTGTCACAAATGAAGCATATATATAGTCAACCATGCACATTTTCCAAGTCGAATTTTACTGACTACAAAAACTATTCTTGAGTCCTTAATACTCATTAAGTAAAGTACAAAAATGGAGAAGGCAATGGCACCCCACTCCAGTACTCTTGCCTGGAAAATCCCATGGATGGAGGGGCCTGGTAGGCTGCAGTCCATGGGGTCACTAAGAGTTGGACACGTCTGAGTGACTTCATTTTCACTTTTCACTTTCATGCATTGGAGAAGGAAATGGCAACCCACTCCAGTGTTCTTGCTTGGAGAATCCCAGGGATGGGGGAACCTGGTGGGCTGCCGTCTATGGGGTTGCACAGAGTCGGACACGACTGAAACGAATTAGCAGCAGCAGCAGCAAAGTACAAAAAAACCTTATCATGGCTGCATTGTCTGATTGCTACAATTTTTCAGCATCACATTCCAGAGTCAAGTGTTCAAGACCACAGATCTTCTAAGGAGTCACTAAATGAATCCTAGCTTTTCAACTTTCCACATCTTTGTATTTTGATGATATCTTCAAAGATACTCTGAGAAGCAAAATTACTTCACATATAACTCATATGAAAGTTATAGTATCAAGTAAGTTTGGAAAGTGGCATATACCACACTCTTCTTATGAAGACCTGACCACATTTGCTTAAATTGGAAGTATTAATAGTATTTTTCAAACCTAAAGGTTATGAGAATCACCTGAGAGATCTTTTTTTTTTTTTTTTTTTAAAGTCTGGATTCTTGTGCATGTGTGCTAAATCGCTTCATGTCCGACTCTTTGTGACCCTATACCCATAGCTCTCCAGGCTATTCTGTCCATAGAATTCTCCAGGCAAGAATACTGAAACAGTTGCTATGCCCTCCTCCAAGGGATCTTTCCAACCCAGGGATAGAACCAGCGTCTGTTACATCTCCTTCATTAGGCAGGTGGGTTCTTAACCACTAGTGCCAGCCTATTTAAAGCAAGATTCTGAATCACATATCTGAGGTGAACACTGTGGTCTGAATGTCTGCTGCTCCCCCAACCTCTAATTCACATGCTGAAATCTTAATGCCTAGTGTGATGGTGGCTTCTCTGTTGGCTTAGTCCGTAAAGAGTCTGCCTGCAATGTGGGAGACCTCAGTTCGATCTCTGGGTCAGGAAGATCCTCTGGAGTAGGTAATGGCAACCCACTCCAGTATTCTCACCTGGAAAACTCTGTGGACAGATGAGGCTGGTGGGCTACAGTACATGGGGTCACAAAGAGTCAGACATGAGTGAGTGACCACCTTTCTTTTTCTTTTTGGAATGTGATGATATTAGGAAGTGTGGCCTTTGGAAGGATCTTGGGTCGGGTGGGGGGCAGTTCTTTGGAAGGAATGATGCTAAAGCTTAAACTCCAGTACTTTGGCCGCCTCATGCAAAGAGTTGACTTGTTGGAAAAGACTCTGATGTTGGGAAGGATTGGGGGCAGGAGGAAAAGGGGATGACAGAAGATAAGATGGCTGGATGGCATCACTGACTCAATGGACATGAGTCTGAGTGAACTCCGGGAGTTGGTGATGGACAGGGAGGCCTGGCATGCTGCAATTCATGGGGTCGCAAAGAGTCGGACACGACTGAGCGATTGAACTGAACTGAACTGAACTGGGTCATGAAGGCAAAACTTTCATGAATGAAATTAATATTTTTATAAAAGAGGATTGAGATCCTAAGCCCCCTCCACCGTGAAGACAGGATGAAAAATCTGCAACCCGAAAGATCGCTTTCACGAGAATTCAGCTATGGTGTTCCCCTGATCTCATACTTGCAACCACCAGAACTGTAGGGAATAGATTTCTGTATATAAACTACCTAGCCTGTGGTATTTGTTACAACAGCCTGAATGGACTAAAACAGTGAATTTGTAAAATCTGTATTTTTATTAAGTGACCAAAGGTATATTTATAATCCAAAATTTTAAGAAATACTTGCTAAAGTTTCTCAGAATGCTGCAATAAAGACATCTTTATTACCTTTGTTTGCCCAGTATTTGCCAAGCATATTTAGATACGGGCATCCTTTTTTTAAATATGACATCTAATTCTCAGAAATGCTGGCTTATGTTATTCTCACTACATAAAATTTTCATACTAGCCAGGAAAATTCTTGGACATCCTTCAAAATGCAGTTCAAAGCAACTTTTTCCGCTAAGACTTTCCTGAGCTCCCCTATGCAACCCTACTCAGCATTGTAATATGTATCTCATCACTTTATATTATTTTAACAGTATAATTTATTTCCTTCCTCTATTTCCTTTCTCTAGTTTCTGAGTAACTTGAGGGAACTGAACACACACATATTTTATGTGTTGAATGCATGTGAATCAAAAGGTTCATAAATGAATCCATGGATGAATGGTAAGATAGCATCAAGTCTTCTAGAGTAATTATGGATCAATCAGCACAAAACAATCAGAATTAATGGTGTAATCAAATTCCAATTTTATTCTTTCTGAAAATTTAACTCATTACTAGAGCATATGTTAATGTAAGGTAATCTTCACACATAATATTAGAAAAATCTATTCCCAAGTTTATGACTATCACCATTCACTAGGTTCACATTTCTCTTCTAGACTTTTCTTCTTTGATCAAATCTTTTCTGGACTTTAAGACAGCAGAAGAATCAATGCTTTCTCACATGGCCATCTTATGCATTTACCACATTCTTCCTGAGCTAATTACTTAAGTATATTTTTAGAATTTATAAGAGAAGAAGAACAATTCTGTGAAGTATTTGTGTGGGCAGATGTTTTATATAAGATACAGAAAAGCTGACTTCAATATAAATTTACTGTAATACTTTCTTAAGGATCTCATTGTGGACTAAAAATATGAGCCCAGTATTTTTTCAATTTTAAATTTTTGTTTGATTGTTTTCATTTTCTTATATAAATATTTACAGAATGCTTCAGTACAAATGAAGAGAAAATCTAAAAATGTACATTAACTGAAATTTTGTGAAGATTCTTAGCAAAAGAAATACCTACAACATTCATTGAAATGTTTATTCTTGTGGGGTCTATTTTGGCATTATTATTTCCACATAGTTACCCAAAACAACATGCAATATGTTTTTCTTTTTCTATTCTGCAGACATGCACTTTAATATCCTATTGTTAATGTCTCAGTTTGAAAAATATTTTTAGAATAGAATGCATTCAATTAGCAGCTGTAGCCAACTGTGCTAGTGTTCATAAAACTAATTCTGTTCAAGTTTAGACTTAAAAAAATAAAATCCAGAATTTGTTTTGAGAAATTAATGATTAACTCTATTGCCTGTGTTCTTAAAAATGTGACTTTATCCTTTAAGTCAATATGTGCCTATGTTGTTACCAATAATACATAGATTAATGACTTCATAAAGCATACTACCATTTCTTTGAATTACGTATCATCTGTCTTTGAGTGAAAAAAAAAAAAAGATTTATCTGTTTTAAAGCTGAAGAATTCCCACAATAAGGCTTTGTATATAAAAGGCAATAAACATCTATTAATTTTTTTATCTGTCATCTTCATTTGAGTACTCACTGAGTCAACTCTAAAAAACATACAGAAATCAACAGAAGAATGATCCTGATCTGTGATGAAGAAAATAAATAGTAAAAAAAAAAAGGTTTCAAAGGTTAAAAAAAAAAAAGTAAAAGGGTTTGTACCTTCTAAATGTAGAAAGGCCTGCATAAATAGCAGAGGCCTCTGGATTATTTTTAAATAGCCAAAAAGATTCTTTTGACTGGAAATTTATTACATTGGTTCAGACAAAAATGTGACTTATTTGTATATTATTAACGGTTTTGCATTTCCCATAAGCCACTTATGAGCAGTGGTAGCCAACACATACACAAAGAAGCCACAGACAAGGAGAGAGAAAAGCCACATTCCATTACACAAATGCATGTCCCCTGGGCTTGCTTCCTAGAGAAATGTGGGTGCACACAGACAGAGGCTTGCCAGCCCTAATTTTCACTGGTACAGGAAACCACCTGCAGATGGTTGCAAGGTTATGGGAAGTCACTGGTGGTATTTCCATCAGCATGCTTTAGGTAGTTCAATCTCTGTTTTCAGCTCCCATTCCTCCATTAACCAAGACAGGTGTGGCCAGTTTCCTTTAGTCTTGATTCATTGGTTCTTGTTCATGGAAAACTCCCTGGTATTTACTCCAAGAAATAATAGCAATTCATATCAAATTAGCCATTTAATTTGTTATTAAATTCACTGGCATGCTGTATGACAGAGAATTATATTAATGGATTACTGAACTTCCTATTTCTGTCTTTAATTCAGATTATTTTACTTTTACCTTGTACTCTGTAGAATACAATAATTATGGCTTCTACAGTAATGCCTGTACCTACTCACACAAATACAGTTTATATGCTCCATTAGGCACTTTGTAAATTGGCTCCTTAGAAGTCCTAAGAAAAGCTTGTTGATATTTACCATTTCAGAATACGTCTCATAAATTAAATGTTACTTTGAGTTTAAACTCACTTTTATCATAAATGGATGTTGAATTTTGTCAAAGGCTTTCTCTGCATCTATGAAAGCAGGAATAGAAGGAACATACCTCAACATAATAAAAAAGCTATATATGACAAACCCACAGCAAACATTATCCTCAATGGTGAAATTCTGAAAGCATTTTCCCTAAAGTCAGGAACAAGACAAGGGTGCCCACTTTCACCACTACTATTCAACACAGTTTTGGAAGTTTTGGCCACAGCAATCAGAGCAGAAAAAGAAATAAAAGGAATCCAAATTGGAAAAGAAGAAGTAAAACTCTCACTGTTTGCAGATGACATGATCCTCTACATAGAAAACCCTAAAGACTCCACCAGAAAATTACTAGAGCTAATCAATGAATATAGTAAAGTTGCAGGATATAAAATCAACACAGAGAAATCCCTTGCATTCCTATACACTAATAATGAGAAAATAGAAAGAGAAATTAAGGAAACAATTCCATTCACCATTGCAACGAAAAGAATAAAATAGGAATATATCTACCTAACAAACTAAAGACCTATGTATAGAAAACTATAAAACACTGGTGAAAGAAATCAAAGAGGACACTTAATGGATGGAGAAATATACCATGTTCATGGATTGGAAGAATCAATATAGTGAAAATGAGTATACTACCCAAAGCAATCTATAGATTCAATGCAATCCGTATCAAGCTACCAATGGTATTCTTCATAGAGCTAGAACAAATAATTTCACAATTTGTATGGAAATACAAAAAACCTCAAATAGCCAAAGCAATCTTGAGAAAGAAGAATGGAACTGGAGGAATCAACCTGCCTGACTTTAGGCTCTACTACAAAGCCACAGTTATCAAGACAGTATGGTACTGGCACAAAGACAGAAATATAGATCAACAGAACAAGATAGAAAGCCCAGAGATAAATCCACGCACCTATGGACACCTTATCTTTGACAAGGGAGGCAAGAATATACAATGGATTAAAGACAATCTCTTTAACAAGTGGTGCTGGGAAAACTGGTTAACCACTTGTAAAAGGATGAAACTAGA
This sequence comes from Bos indicus, assembly GCF_029378745.1. Classification (NCBI taxonomy): domain Eukaryota; kingdom Metazoa; phylum Chordata; class Mammalia; order Artiodactyla; family Bovidae; genus Bos; species Bos indicus. The sequence continues at coordinate 40,624,438 of NC_091762.1, read as the reverse complement.
ACACTTTCTAACACCATACACAAAAATAAACTCAAAATGGATTAAAGATCTAAACATAAGACCAGAAACTATAAAACTCCTACAGAAGAATATAGGCAAAACACTCTCTGACATACATCACAGCAGGATCCTCTATGACCCACCTCCCAGAATATTGGAAATAAAAGCAAAAATAAAAAAAAAATGGGATACAATTAAAATTAAAAGCTTCTGCACAACAAAAGAAACTATAAGCAAGGTGAAAAGACAGCCTTCAGAATGGGAGAAAATAATAGCAGATGAAGCAACTGACAAACAACTAATCTCAAAAATATACAAGCAACTCCTGCCACTCAATTCCAGAAAAAGAGACGACCCAATCAAAAAATGGGCCAAAGAACTAAACAGACATTTCTCCAAAGAAGACATACAGATGGCTAACAAACACATGAAAAGATGCTCAACATCACTCATTATCAGAGAAATGCAAATCAAAACCACAATGAGGTACCATTTCACGCAGTTTGGATTGCAGGTACCATTTCACACATTTCACAGATTTGGATTGCAGTCAGAATGGCTGCAATCCAAAAGTCTACAAGCAATAAAAGCTGGAGAGGGTGTGTAGAAAAGGGAACCCTCTTGCACTGTTGGTGGGAATGCAAACTAGTACAGCCACTATGGAGAACAGTGTGGAGATTCCTTAAAAAACTGGAAATAGAACTGCCTTATAACCCAGCAATCCCACTACTGGGCATGCACACTGAGGAAACCAGAATTGAAAGAGACACGTGTACCCCAATGTTCATCGCAATACTGTTTATAATAGCCAGGCCATGGAAGCAACCTAAATGTCCATCAGCAGATGAATGAATAAGAAAGCTGTGGTACATATACACAATGGAGTATTACTCAGCCATTAAAAAGAATACATTTGAATCAGTTCTAATGAGGTGGATGAAACTGGAGCCTATTATACAGAGTGAAGTAAGCCAGAAAGAAAAACACCAATACAGTATACTAACGCATATATATGGAATTTAGAAAGATGGTAATGAAAACCCTGTTTGCGAGACAGCAAAAGAGACACAGATGTATAGAACGGTCTTTTGGACTCTGTGGGAGAGGGAGGTGGGGAATGATTTGGGAGAATGGGATTGAAACATGTATAATATCATATAAGAAATGAATCACCAGTCCAGGTTCGATGCAGGATACAGGAAGCTTGGGGCTGGTGCACTGGGATGACCCAGAGGGATGGTATGGGGAGGGAGGTGGGTGGGGGGTTCAGGATTGGGAACATGTGTACACCCGTGGCGGATTTATGTTGATGTATGGCAAAACCAATACAATATTGTAATTAGCCTCTAATTAAAATAAATAAATTTAAATTTTTTAAAAAAAAGAAAGAAAATCCAGGGCAGAAAAAAAAAAAAACGTACTTTTAAAAAGCCCCTGAAGATTTACTAATTTTTGAAAAATTGATATTTATGGTAGTTGGATATTTATAGTATTTTTCTTTTTACTGATTCTGATTTTGTATTTCTGAGTCTTTATACTCTGCTTATGCATTTTTCTCTGGTCTTTGTTAATACCCGAAGTGGGTCATCTAATCCAAAACAGACTTGCTGCTATTTTCAACTATATTCAGTTTGTAGGTTAAATATATGAGATAGAAATAACTGTAGAAAATGTGAATTTCTGAGGCTAGACATTCCAACTAGGTCTTTGTAGCCAGGAATGTGGATTAGTCTGGGCAAGGAATGGTAAACCTGAGTTATTTTAAAGTAGTAGGCAATGGATGTGAGTCCTGAATTTATGTTTATCTATTTAATTTATATGAAAGGTTGTGTTAGAAGAAGACTGAACTTGGAAGGTCTTATAGAAAATGTACCCAAGTACAAACAAGTTTGGTGTATGATGTAAGACCAAGCACACCAAAAGTAAGTGATGCAGAAGGAAATGTAGTTCAGCTTCCTCTGTCCTTGTCCAGCTATCAGTCTCTGGTATCAGCCCTTTCAGTTTAGTTGGGAAGGAAATAGGAAATTAGAGTGAATGAACACACACATTTGTTCAAATAAGGAGACTGAAACAGGATGTACATGCTGTGGTTAATAACAGCAAAGCACCCTTGCATTTACAATTCCTGCCCAGACTAACTCACATTCCTATGTGAACAGCCTAGTTGGAATGTCTCCTACCAGTAACCCTGCAGGCAGAAGTGATGGGCACTGACAGAAGAATGGCTTCCACATGCTTCCAATATGGTGAAAGTTTCAGGTTACAGACTGATTTGATTGGCCACCCTCATGATTTGGGAGGGGCACCAAAAAGAGATACTTTTCACAGATCCACGTCTGTTTTTTAGGGGGAAGAAAAAGGTCAAATAACAAAACTGAAAAGCTGTGGCAATAATAAATCAATGAAGCATATTCAGTAGCATATATGAAAATTCCAAACAGTAGTCAATGCAAGAATAAATGACTGAAACAAACAAATGAGCTACAGTGAAAAAAAAAAGTCTTCATCCAAAGTAATTTCTTCCACTTACAAAGAACAACTAACTCTTAGGAAGCATAAAATAATAAGTGACATTTCTATAGTTACGTGCTCTTTACCATAAGGAGTATATGCTCCAGTGATGTTTCTCAAATCAAATATATACCAGATAGTAACATAGTGTAATATGCAGCAAACCTGGGGCACTGAGGTCTGTTATTCCATGTCAGATAAACAAGATGGTTTAAGGTATTTAGCCTAACAAAATAGTCTGCATTTCAAATTATGCGTTGCCTCATTTGCTTAGCCACAGAGGACAGCCTGACTAAAATTAGGTTCCTGTTGTAAGGAAAAGCAGACTGTCCTACCTTGGATTGTCTCTGTTCTTGGGGCTCAGGGAGATTAAACAACATACCCTGGATTACATAGTCAGAAATTTGAAGATCTAACATGAAAATCTAGGATTGTTACTCCAAACCCTACATCCTTTCTCCATCTCGTGTATCTCTAAAATTACGATTTAACCGTAATTCAAGCCACTGACCATACTAAAATAAATCATATAGGCTTTAGGACTCTATCACTAATCTCCCAGTTCTCACTAGGACAGTACAGAGACAGACAATAAAATGGACAATTATAATTAACTACACTAATACAGAAACTGTTTTTTTAAGAAAAGACAAAGATAAAACTCTAAAGAAAACTAATATTTAATGGCTGGCAGAAGAAGAGTAGCTAGTGGAAGCCACTACAGAGAAGCACACAAGAAAGTGCAGAGATGAAGGCATGGCCAATAAGCACCCTTCTGTGTCCCATTATCTATCTGTACAAGTGGAGAGTATGAAAGCTCAGTGGGTATGTCACATCGATGTGTTAATATAGATCCAGTTCCTTACAAAGTGATCCATAATGTATTTTCAATTAAATTATTATTATTCTACGAATTAATGTCCACATGATTTGCACAATTGGAAAATTTGGAGTAATGTTTAGATATTTGTAGCATTTTCATTGAATTATATGTTAGCATATTAAACAACCTATCAATGTATTATTCTAAAAGTATATTTGCATATTAATATGTAGCCAAGACTATCCCTCAAATCTATCTGTATTTGTTCTTAAATAGATCACTGTCCCTGGTGGCTCAGATGGTAAAGAATTGGCCTACAATGCAAGAGACCCAGGTTCGATTCCTGGGATGGGAAAATCCGCTGGAAAAGGGAATGGCAACTCCTTGCAGTATTCTTGTCTGGAGAATCCCATGGACAGAGGAGGCTGCTGGGCTATAGTCCATGGGGTCACAAAGACTCTGGCACAACTGAGTGACTCACACATTTTAGACCACTGTTAAGGATTCTAAAAATGAAATTTTCAAGGATTTTTGTTCCATATTTTTAAATTTTCCTTAGTATGACAGAAACCTGATATTGTGCTTAGTACCAGGATGTTTATCCTATATTAACATTACTGGCATTTTACTCATTTGTCTTTCCAGTACTTCTAGTTTTTTACATTTGAGCAGATATACCAGCTTGAGAGTGTGGGCCAGAGGTTCTCTGCCGTGAAAGAAGGAGATAGTGGAGACTTGGACTCTAGTCTCATCTATGTTTATAATGCCTAACATCTTGGGTAATCCTTGGATTGAGGCCCAACATTTACTTAATAAATTAGAGCTAGAAATAAGGTGCTATGATAGGCATTATAAGAGTTTGAGGGCTGATGAGCCATGGTATTGTCATTTAAGAATCTGACAACATAGCAGGGGGGAGTGAAGTAAGCCAGAAAGAAAAACACCGATACAGTATACTAACACATATATATGAAATTTAGAAAGATGGTAACAATAACCCTGTATATGAGACAGCAAAAGAGACACAGATGTATAGAACAGTCTTTTGGACTCTGTGGGAGAGGGAGAGGGTGGGATGATTTGGGAGAATGGCATTGAAATATGTATAATATCATATATGAAACGAGTCGCCAGTCCAGGTTCGATGCATGATACTGGATGCTCGGGGCTGGTGCACTGGGATGACCCAGAGGGATGGTATGGGGAGGGAGGAGGGAGGAGGGTTCAGGATGGGGAGCACATGTATACCTGTGGCAGATTCATTTTGATATATGGCAAAACCAATACAATATTTTAGAGTTAAATAAAATTTAAAAAAAAGATTAGCATAAAATAACAAAAATATATATTAAATGTAATAAAAGCTATAGAAGTAAAATGCCAAGAGGGCTATTGAGGGAACTTGGGCTTCCCTGGTGGCTCAGATGCTAGGGAATCTGCCTGCAATGCAGGATATCTGGGTTCTATCCCTGGGTTGGGAAGATCCCCTGGAGGAGGGCATGGCAACCCACTCCAGTGTTCTTGCCTGAGAATCCCCATGTTCAGAGCAGCTTGGCCAGCTATAGTCCATGGGGTCGCAAAGAGTCAGACACGACTGAGTGACTAAGCACACATGTGCCAGCAGTGGTTACCAGAAAAGGCATGTTACAGTACAAATGGGAACCCTTCTCTTCATTGCTGAAACACAATACCGAAATATTTTTAGTAATTGAATTTTAGACAGTGCTACAGAAAGTAGAATATAATTGTTATTTTTAACTACTAAAACTATGAAATTGTAAGGGTCACCATAAAACGTATTTTTTTTCTTTGAACACTGAATAATGAATGTCAGAAATCATTAGATAGTGTAGATTTCACATGCATTCAAATATATACTCTGCAATATACCTTAGTATTTCACATTTACCAGCCTATAATTTTTGACCTAAGTATATATATTTTCAAATTACAGCTTGTAAAATAACCCTTTACTTATTTAAGACAAAATTATGATACTCCAACTAGCTATATCCTAGATCAAATTTTCTGCCATTTTTGCCACTTGAAAATAAAGCAGCTACCTTTTCAGTACTGAAAGAATACTTTCTTTTAAAGCCATAAAGCTGTATTAATAGAATCCCAAACATTCCATAGTGATGTCTCAACACGCTAAAATGTAAGTTCAGAAAGCCCAATTTGATTCAAACTGTTTACTGTGATTTTCAGCAAGGGACACTGAACAAGGGTCCACAGTTCAGTTCTTGAAGCTGTGGTCTAGGTAAGGAACCACAGGGAGGTGGACTGGCAACTCTCAGAATGCCAGCGAGACAGGGCAAAGGGTTGTTCCTGACATTTTTCAAATGACTTTCTGAACAGAACTCTTCTATTAAAGTTTTTGAAAGGGGGTTTCAGTAGTAACAGAGCAAGATTCAGAAATGGGGAAGTTGCTATTAACATGGTGAAAAACTGCATTTTGGTGGATAGAATCAAGTGAGAAGGAAAAAAAGGAAAAGAAGACAGAAAGAAAAGAAAAGCATGGGCTAACTGACAAAAAATGGCAATGGTATTTTTTCTCAAAGTATCTTATTTGATGTTTATACAAAAATGCAAACGGCACCCCATGAATATAGTGGGTTTTCTAAGACAGAGAAAGAAAACTATGTCAATAACCCAAACATTGAATTTCACCTGTGTAACCAGAACAGGGCAGCCACATTTAACAAGACAGAACAGGCAAACATTAGGTTAGCACAACAGTCCCTGGAAAAGATGTTCCTTTAATATTCGCTCAATCATACTTCCTTTGCATAGATTGGCAAAAAGTCTTGATTGCAAATTTGGTAAGACTTTAATTCTGTTTTCAGTGGAAGTTTGGATTTAAATAACTTTCTTGCAGATATGACTGGTTCTTTGATAAACTACGGGCACTCATTCAGAACTAAGTTCTGCCTCTCTATCAGAAATGATTTATCTATCTCACTCACCACAAGGGAAGTTCCTTTAGAGAAGACCCTTCCTTACTTTATCTACTTCTGATACCATGATGCTTACCACAATATCTAATACATAGTAAGAGCTCATTAAGTTGGCTGAATGGAATTGAAATGTCCATAGTGGAGCAGAACCACCTCCATTCAATAGCCACCAGTCACAAGCATGGGAACCAACTCCCTGTCTGAAATGCAGAAGGATTGTAGCTTCAACACAGCCCTTTTGGGGCACTTTCTGAATAATGTCTTTCTTCACCATCCTATCACAAGTTATGAAGTTCAGCTGGAGAAAAATTACAAATGAAGCACCTTTCCTGCTAATTCAACCATGGGAATTCAAACATGGCAATTGAGTTTTGAAAAGCAAAGGCTATTTCATCCACCTGACTGACACAGCATTATCAGTTGACAGACTCATTACCACACAGTTATCAACTTACTCAAGCAAATGAAAATTTCATGAATACCTAGCAGTCGTGGCAGATGTTAGCAGAGGCTGGCAGAGAGTTTTAAAACATATTATGTACAAGTTTCTCATTTCTTGTTACAAATTGTTTTCACTTTACTGATACGAACTGCAGAAATTCTCATGCTTTTATCCCGTTGTTTAGATCAGTACTCACTGCAAAACAATTCATTGCATTCAGTCCTTGCCAATTTTGATAAGGTGCAAATATTTTTTGGATAGGTATAATGAAGCAGAATGAAAATTTTTATACAATTTTTGTCTATAAATGCAATTACTAAAACAGGTCAAAAGTGAATTTAGAATAATATCATAAAGGCTATCATAATAATATCATAAAGGATATCATTATCCTATACTAAATCACTATATTTTTAATTTTAGTTTCTTTGCCAAATTTTAATTTCTTTGCCACCTAAGCTACAAGGGAAGTTTGAAATTTTTAATAGTAAACCTGATTATTGAGATCTCCACTGTAAGGAAGAGTGGATATTATTTTTGTCATTTTAAAATAAACATATAAAAAATGTTTAGTCAAATCTAATCGACAAAGAAGTGTGTTGTTTTCTATATTATTTTGCTTTTCCATTCTTTTGATTTAAGTATTTGCACTATCTTTGAGACAGACAGGGTTGAAGGGTTGAGGATGAAGCAAAGGAACCAGGGTTTGAGTGTACATTTCAACAGTCATGTAATAAACACTCTGAGCACCTAAAGTGGGTCAAGCACAGTGGACATAACTTTAATTGAACTCATCATTTCCAGTTTAAAATGAGTAAGACAAGCATCTGTCAAAATTTTTACATCCAGACTTTCATATTGCCTCTCATAGACCAGTGCAATTAAGATCAAGAGGATGCTATGTCTTCATATGGGATAGAACATTTCTACAGTTGATAGCTTTTAGTGACCAGCAATCCTATACAAAGGTTTCCCAGGTGGTGCTAGTGGTTAAGAATCCTCTTGCCAATGCAAGAGACACAGGAGTCATGGGTTCCATCCCTGGTTCAGGAAGATCCCCTGAAGGAGGGAATGGCAACTCACTCCAGTATTCTTGCATGAAGAATCGCATGGACAGAGGAGCTTGGCAGGCTACAGTCCATAGGGTCACAAAGAATCAGACACAACTGAAGTGATTTAGCACACAGGCACTCAATCCTATACAAAGAAGGGCCTCATAAACTAAAACTAAGGTTGTCATATTGGGTCCTTAAATCTAATAGTGATTCTATTAAAAAAAGAAAACACTGCCTTTTAAAAAAAGATTTAAGTTTCTAAAAGTATATGTTTCTATTCATTGAACAGAAACTAAACCACTGACGTACTAATAATGTGCATTTTGTCTTCAAAAACATTGATAATCAAGTAGTCCTGAACTTAGCTCTGCTATAATTGGTATTTATGGCATTTTTACATGTTCACTTCTAATTTTATAGCAATTTATTACATAATTAGAGGCAAGCCATAATGATCATTTTTATATTTCCTAGATTAATGAGCTCTTTATTTTTCTCCCCCACTGTGGCAATTAGAGTAGATAATAAATGTTTCCCCCTCCTGCACTCCATGGTCTGGTGTTCACGCCTCTGTGTGATTCTGTTTCCTTTAATGTGGGCAGAACCTGAGACTGCTTCTAACCAATTGAACCAGCAAAGCCTATGGAATGTCACTCCTATAATTACATTACAATATATAAGACTGCCTTGATAGCAGACACTGGGGACTCTCCTTGCTTCCTTAATGAAGTATGGGACCATGATTCCAATGCTCACAGTGCAAGAAACTGTGGGCGGTCTCTTGAAACTGCAGGAGACCACGAGTTGCTAAGGAAGCCTTCCCAGCTGACAGCCAGGAAAAGTTGGGTCAGATACACAGCCATGGGAAATGAATTATAAAAGCTACCCGAATGAGTTTGGAAGTGGTTTCTTCCCATGAATCTTCCAAATGAAACTGTGTGAAATTCCTAAGAAGAGGACCCAGTGAAGCTGTGCCTGGGCTACTGACCCACAGAAGTTTTAGTTAATAAATGTGTGTGGTTTTAAGCAGCTAAGTGTGTGGCAATTCGATATTCAGTGATAGATAAGGAATACACCAACTGTTCTGCAATTCTTGAGGTCTAAGTAAGTATAGCAATTTCTATAGCTAAGGAATTCATTTTTGTGTTTGATAAATATTACTTTGTGCCAGATGTTCTTCTAGTTACTAGGGACATGGTGATAAACAGAAGAGCACAATTCATATGCTTTAATGGAGGACATTTTTGATACTTAAAAATTATGGAATAATGTAATTATAACTGTGTTAAGTGAATAACAAATGATCAAATGTGTTCATGGGAATTGAGCAAAACCTCTTCCATGGTGTGCTAGGAGACAGTTAACAACAGGCTCTTGGCAAGGGGAAAGGAGACAGTCCTGAAGTGCAGCATTTGATTATTTCTATGCTATAACTATTCTATGCTATAACTATCACAACTGTTGTCAATTTTAAGATACTAATGTGATATCATTGAACATGAAGTTGAGAATAAATGGACATAATCAATTTTTGCAAACTGGTATCGGCAACCCCCCATGAACCATAGAGTGCGTGTGTGCTAGTCACTTCAGTTGTGTCCGACTCTGTGACCCCATGGACTGTAGCCAACCAGGCTTCTCTGTCTTGGGTTTTCCAGACAAGAGTACTGGAAAGGGTTTCCATGCACTCCTCCAGGGGATCTTTCTGACCCAAGGATCAAACCTGTGGCTCCTGCATTGCAGGCAGATTTTCTACCACTGAGCCACTGAAGCCTTGCACACATCATTAGGATTCCCTAAAACAGTAACAGTTAAACTGAGTGGTGAAGAATAAGCCTGACTTAATAAACAATGACGGGAATAAAGAATGATCTAGAAGAGCTTGTCAGTGGTACTGAACCGGGATGAGTTTCTTTGAAGAATTTAAAGAAGAATGTGACTGGAGTTTAGAGGTTAAAGAACCAGAAATTGAAAAGGGGAGAAGAAACAATCAAGAAGGAGTCAGACTGTTCAGACTGCCAGACATTATTCTAGTTTCTGGGGATATGAGAATAAACCAGAGACACGAAGTCTATCTTATAGCACTCACAGGGACCTTTATGTTAAGAATTTTAGAGTTTGGCTTAAAGCAAAAGGAAGCCATTGAATTATTATTGGCAGAAAATAACAATTTGTATTCTTAAAAGATAACTGCTTTTTGGATGAATTCATTTTAAAAAGCACATGAATGTGTGTGGAGAAACCAATTCAAACAATATTACTCACCCATGTGTTAATTCTTTATTCTGTAAAATAAAAATAATAGTACTTTTCTCATGGTTGTTTTGAGATTAATGCATATAAATTGTCTACAAAGGTGGTCAGATCACAGTTAGAACTCAGAACATTTTAAGAACTTTTTTTCACTTTCTGCTTTTCTTCTTTTATTTTTTTTTTTTTTCTTATTGCTGTATAAAATACAGGGAGAGCTCTGTGACAAAGATGCAAATTTGAAAGTGGTCATCAAATGTTTGAAGTCATGGAAGACAATATTGCAGATAGGTGAGTGAGAAGAGAAAGAGGGCCCAGTTCAAAGCCAAGAAGAGCTCCAAAATTTAAAGACAAACTAGAGGCAAAAGTTGGCAGAAAACTTTCATCATAAATTATGGAAATGACAGATTCTGTCTGCAGAATTATGTTGAACTCACATTTGCATTAGGAGTCTCATTTCTAAGGTCATCTTTATTAGAAGTGTAGAAACACTGGATAGAGTTCAAAGAAAAGTAATAAAAATGATTAACAACTTAAGGTTGAGGGATTTATAAAGAAAGATTAAAAATCAGAATGGCTTCTAACAAAGACTGTGGGGGAATGGCTATAATTAATCTCTTAGAATTTTAAGAGTAGTAAACATGGAGGAAAGAAAATAATTGCTTTCTTTAGATTAAGAAAAAAAAAGAAAAAAAAAAAGTCTATTTGTCCAAATATTAGAAGAGGAAACTGTGACATTAAGAACACTAATTTTGTAGAAAAGAATGTCAAGGAAACTGAAATATTACATTTTGAGACATTAAAAAACAAAATTGGAAAAATACAATTTAAATTGAATTCTGTAGAATTTTTCTATGTGAGTAAAAAAGTCCCATATATAATGAAAAAAAATCTTTGTTGTCTTTACTTCCAGATAAAACAGAACCTCCATGACGGTAGAGAAATAAGTCTTTTCCGTCATTATGACCAGTATCTGGAACAGTGCTTAACCTAAAGAAGGTGCTTAATGTCTGCTGCTGCTGCTGCTGCTAAGTCGCTTCAGTCGTGTCTGACTCTGTGCGACCCCATAGATGGCAGCCCACCAGGCTCCCCCGTCCCTGGGATGTATATGTGCACTAAAAAAGAAGTATCTTCAAGATTAAAATTTAAGATTGTTTAATAGAGTTGAGGATGAATTAATGATTGATCTATGGGTAGTAAACAGAACCAAACTGAGTCAAATTCAGTTCTGGGTGATAATACTCCCAAACTTCAACTCATTATTTTAGGAAGCTTGCTGTAGAAAACAAATTAGATTACATTTTAAACTATTTTAAATTCATGTCCTAATATAAATGTACTAATGTTCTCAAATATTAATTTCCCACATGCTAATAAAATGTTATCAAAATATCTTACAGAAATTTAGTCATAGTAAAGAGAAAAATGCAATTAAATATTACAAAATAATTTCTTATTTTAAAATATGACCTATATAAAATAGTCTGATATACTATTTTTATATTATACTGTTGTATTGTAACATCTATATTATCCTCAGATATGATTATAGAGCATTATCTGGAAGACAAAAATGTGCTATAAAATATTTTCTGTTTATTTTTATTGTTCTTCAATGCATAAACGCTATTTGCCAAAATTAACCTAGATTCAGACTTTCAAATCTTTCATGATTTTATATAACTGATCAACTGTATCTCCAATTCAACTATACCATGTCAACACTTTTACTGTTTGGTTGTCTTTGATGGTAGAAAGAAAGTGAAGTCACTCAGTCATGTCTAGTTCTTTGTGATCCCATGGACTGTAGCCTGCCAGTCTCGCCCATCCATGGTATTTTCCAGGCAAGAATAATGGAGTGAGTTGCCATTTCCTTCTCCAGGGGATTTTCCTGACCAAGGGATTGAACTCTGGTCTCCTGCATTTCAGGCAGACTCTTTACTGTCTGAGCCACCAGGGAAGCCCAATGGTAGAAATTAATAAATAACAAAAATTGACTTTAGTCTCAACAAATTAGCTATTTTTCTAATTGCTAATTTTCAATGTTGTCATTGCAATGAAATAAGATGTCTAAAATTAAAGTTTTCAAAGTTTTTGTAAGATCAATATGCTTAAAACCATTTGTAGGGAATGGATTTCATTAGATTTCAGCTTTTTATAATATCAAAAATTATATAGAAAGCAAAATCTTGTGGTTATTTTAGTAGCAATGTAGTAATTAAAAGACTAAAACCATACTCATAACAATGATATTAATGATTCTGTAGAAGGAATAGTAGGTTAACCTGTGCCAAGTTTTTTCTTGATAACCAGAAATCATTATGATAGCATCTTTTATGAATTCATTACTAAAAATATCTTATAAATTTGGAAGTATGAATCATTTTCTATTTATGCACTGAATTATGTACTAATCTCACAGATGCCAGAAGCAGAATTAGTAAGACAATGGTAAAGTAGAAGAACTATTAACCCTGATTTTAGGAAAGTTCTGTCACTAACTAGATGTGTCATTAATTTGCAAAGCAGAGTAACAGAGAAAAAGCAAGTCAATGAAACAATGGCCCCAAAAGTGTACAATGGGATTCACCATGGATGTGTGATCCAGGACAGGATTGCCTACGCACAGGGTGAAGACATGTACTTAGCAGAGACCTGATATGGGGCTACAAATTAGGAGATAATATTAACAGATCATGAAGTGCTGGGAGATGTTGCAATATTGTCCTGACAGCCTGAAGACATGTTGTTAAGTACATGGGCAAAGTCAATATATTTTCAGTTTCCTTTATTTTCTGTGAATTTTGTTGAAGTTCAGTCTCTTCTCAGTGGAGTAGCCAGAGTGATTCTTTCACAAGTCAGCCAAATTATATCACTTCTCTATATCCTTCTAATTAATGTGAAAATCAAAGTCTATACAATGGCTATGTTACACTAGTTTATCTGACTTGTGTTACATCTCTTACTTTGTCTGCTCCTGTTACCTTCCCCAACTCTGCTTCAGCCAAAATTGACCAACATGCTAGCCAACACACTAGAAATGGTCCAGCCATAGCATGTGTGTTGTTGTTCCCTCCTGGAATAGTTTGTCCATATACCTACAGCTTGCACCTTCATCTACTTCAGGTCCTAGATCATATATTACCTTTTGGTCGATTCTTTCCTTAACAACCACAGTTGTTATTTCAAATTTTCAAAATTTCCCTTCTGTCACCCTTTTCTCCATAGCACTGTATATTTTAAACTTGTTTTTTGTTTCTTTTTTCTTAGAAAAAAGGTTCTATGAGGGCAGATATTTCAATTTGTTTTGCTTACTGATGTATTTTTAGTACCTATAATAGTGCCTGTCACATTGTAGGAACTGAATAAACATCTGTTGAATGAATGAGTATTTGTATGGGAACAACTGATATTTAAAGTAAAAATTGTAGTAGCAGTTATAGATTGGCTCCTAAATGGGACCCCTTTCTATTTGAAAGTGCCATTAAATACAGAAATAACAATTTTCAATAATTTGATCTTTGGATTATTGTTTATTACCTAAATTATCTTGTTTAATATATGAATATTAATATAGATTGTAGAGAATTTGGAAAATATCAGGAAAAGTGAAGGCAAATTGTGTTACCTATAGTATGTTTCATTCACCTTTTGGTTTATTTTATTCTAATATTATACAACAACTTTACATATAGTTATGTGTCCTGCTTTTTACATTGATATTTAAGTTATGGGTGATACCCACATTTTAAAAATGAATAATTGAATATTTAAAATATTTAATAAATATTTGAATTTTATAAGCATATTTTAATGGCTTCAAATTATCCAGTAATAAATGAGCATACTTTAAATTATTTCTTAAGGATCCCACCTTTTTCCATTTTTTCCTTTTGATAATAATGCCATTTATTTAAATTAAAGTTATATTAAGAAACCTTGCAATTCTGTTGTCATGGAATAAAAGAATGGAATGATTGTATGTCACTTCAAAATAACAATGCATAGAAAATTTGTTTTTCTAAACTGAAATGGACCACCATACACACACACACACACACACACAAGAAATGACCCTTTGTTTTGCTAAACACATTGTGTGGTTGCTATATTTTTATAACCAAGAAACCATCTAGAAAAGATTCAGACAGGTCAGTCCAATAGTAGTTAGAAAAATGGAGACTGACCTTAAAAGAATTGAACTTTAAATGAGTGAACTAAACTCCTAGGATGTTAAAAATATAAGAAACACTAAAACAAAATTTCAGCTGATTTGTGAGGAAACAATCAAGCCGCAGACAACTTTAGTGGTCTATAACTTACTACACTGAGAAATTAAGTTAGTTATGAAAAGGATGGTACACAAAAAAAGCATTCTACTATGTAGTATTTTATTTTCTCTTTGCAAATATTTTTTCTTCAGAGGAGTGAAATATTCATCCATGGCTATGCCCTGAGTACCTAGAAGAGTCCTGGCATATTGGGAGTGATCAATAAAAAATTTTGGACTGACTGATTCTATGCATGTGATAAATATATCAATATAGGTCTATACATAATGTATACTAATGAATTATTCAACTCCCAGATAAAGCATCTGCAAGTCTTTCCAGAAAGATAATATGAGATATTACAGAAACTAAAATGATTTTATTTTCTTGGTAATAAACTCTGTAAATAATGGCAAATTTCTATATAAAAACATGCAAGGAAAGTCTGAGAATCAAAATATTGATCTATACAGTTTAAAGAGAGATTTACCCCGCTTTCATCTATTTGCTTCTTTCAGTATAGTTACAGATAGCTACTAAAATAATTTCAGAATGTTTTGGAAAGAGTCAGGAATTTATTCAAATTTGATTTAGATTTGTTATCTGCTTTGCTATCAATAATTAGAAAAAGTGAAAGTTTTAGTCACTCAGCCATGTCCAACTTTTTGTGATGACATGGACATAGCCCAGGAGGCTACAGGCTCCTCTGTTCATGGAATTCTCCAGGTAAAAATACTAGACTGGTTAGACATTCCCTTCTCCAGGGGATCTTCCCAACCCAAAGATCAAACCCAGGTCTCCTGCCTTGTGGATTTTTTACCATCTGAGTCACCAGGGAAGCCCATAAATAAGTTACTTAGTGTTAATGAGGCTTGCACTGCAGTCAATTGTAAAGTACAACATAAGGCACTCAATTGCTCTGTAAGCTTCAACTACATAAATGGCGTTTGAGTGCAATACAAACCTCATTAACACTAAGTAACTTATTGATGGGCTTCCTTGGTGGCTCAGATGGTAAAGAATTCGCCTGCAATACAGGAGACCTGGGTTCAAACCTTGGGTCATGAAAATCCCTGGAGAAGGGAATGATTACCTCAGATATGCAGATAACACCACCCTTATGGCAGAAATCAAAGAGGAACTGAAGAGCCTCTTCATAAAGATGAAAGAGGAGAATGAAAAAGCTGGCCGAAAAATCAACATTTCTAAGATCATGGCATCTGGTCCCATCATTTCAGTTCAGTTCAGTCTCTCAGTCATGTCCAACTTTTTGCAACCCCATGGAATGTAGCACGTCAGGCTTCCCTGTCCATCGCCAACTCCCAGAGCTTATTCAAACTCATGTCCATCGAGTCTGTGATGCCATCCAACCATTTCATTCTCTGTCTTCCTCTTTTCCTCTTGCCTTCAATCTTTCCCAGCATCAGAGTCTTTTCTAATGAGTCAGCTCTTCCCATCAGGTGGCCAAAGTATTGAAGTTTCACCTTCAACATCAGTCCTTCCAATGAATATTCAGGATTGATTTCCTTTAGGATTGACTGGTTTGATCTCTTTTCAGTCAAAGGGACTCTCAAAAGTCTTCTCCAACACTACAGTTCAAAAGCATCAATTCTTCAATGCTCAGCTTCCTTTATGGTCCAGCTCTCACATCCATATATGAATACTGGAAAAACCATAGCTTTGACTAGATGGACCTTTGTGGACAAAGTCATGTCTCTGCTGTTCAGGTTTGTCATAGTTTTTCCTTCAAGGAGCAAGCATCTTTTAATTTCATGGCTGCAGTCACCATCTGCAGTGATTTTGGAGCCCCACACCGAAAAATAAATAAATAAATAAAGTCTCTCACTGCTTCCATTGTTTCCCCATTTATTTGCCATGAAGTGATAGGACTGGATGCCATGATGTTAGTTTTTTGAATGTTGAGTTTTAAGCCAGCTTTTTCACTGTCCTCTTTCACTTTCATCAAGAGGCTCTTTAGTCCCTCTTCACTTTCTGCCATAAGGGTGGTTTCATCTGCGTAGCTGAGGTTATTGATATTTCTCCCGGCAATCTTGATTCCAGCTTGTGCTTCATCCAGTCCAACATTTCACATGATATACTCTGCATATCAGTTAAATAAGCAGGGTGACAATATGCAGCTTTGGCATACTCCTTTCCCAATTTGGAACCAGTCCACAGTTGCATGTCTGGTTCTAATTATTGCTTTTTGATCTGCATACATATTTATCAGGAAGCAGCTAAGGTGGTCTGGTATTCCCATCTCTTTAAAATTTTTCCACAGTTTGTTGTGATCCATACAGTCAACGGCTTTGGCATGGTCAATAAAGCAGTCCCATCACTTCCTGGCAAATAGATGGGGAAACAATGAAAACAGTGACTATTTTCTTGGGCTCCAAAATCACTGCAGATGGTGACTGCAGCCATGAAATTAAAGAAGCTTGGTCCTTGAAAGAAAAGCTATGACCAACCTAGACAGCATATTAAAAAGCAGAGACATTAATTTAAGGCTCCAAAGAGCCAAAACTATGGTTTTCCAGTAGTCATGTATGGATTTGAGAGTTGGACCACAAAGAAGTCTTAGCACTGGATGAAGAATGATGCTTTTGAACCATAGTGTTCGAGAAGACTCTTGAGAGTCCCTTGGATTCCAAGGAGATCAAACCAGTCAATTATCAATCTTGAATATTCATTGGAAGGACTGATGCTGAAGCTGAAGCTCCAATAATTAGGCCACCCAATGCGAAGAGCCTTGTCATTAGATAAGACCTGATGCTGGGGAAGATTGAAGGCAGGAGGAGAAGGGAATGACAGAAGGTGAGATAGTTGGATGGCATCATCAACTCAACGAGCATGAGTTTAACCAAACTCCAGGAGATAGTGAAGGACAGGGAAGCCTGGCATGCTGTAGTCCATGGGGTTGCAAAGTCAGACACAGCTGAGTAACTGAGGAACAATGTTGTTTTTTAAAAATAACTCAATAGATTAAAATGTATTTCCCATGTTGAACAACGCTTAAAGCTTTCAAGACAATTGTAAATTCACTATAATTTGCTGTTAATTTGTTTTAGCAAGTTCCTTCTTTTTTGTCACTAGACTGTTACATTTATGTCTCTCATTTTATGTCTTTCTATAAAATGCTTTAAACATTTTGGAACAAACTGAGTATGAAAAAATCAATATTCATTTAATAAAATTTTTTTAGCACTTTCTCAGTGTAAGACCTTGGGCTAGTTTTAAATATTTCAACAAAAATCATAAAATAAATAAATATATACCCTATAAATCAAACTAAAATGATTCCAAGCTAACAGGAATCATAAAATTAGTATCATATATTATCATCCTTCTGACATTAATTAAATTACTCTGAATGGCATTGTTTTAATTCAGACCTCAATGATTCACATAAAGAGTAAATGGTAGCATATGATAAAATTCACTAAAACTATTTTTAAGAGATCATTAAGAGATTATTTTTAATAAGATCACTTTTAAAAGGAGGCCTACAAAGGCCAAAATCCATAGTTATGTCATTATTATAACTGAGCAGGAGATTTGGTTTCATCTTTTACTATTTATGGGAAAAGTATAAAAGATAAATATGTGGAAGGAAATGAGTCTGGATGATTTAAGACGTGGAAAAGGATCAAAGGATAATGATACATTTATATTTAGAACAAATTTAAAACTATTTTAATTCACATTATCCTATTTATAATTCATACCAAGTTCCGTATTGTTGTTTCTATTTTATAGGAGGACACTGAGGCTCAGAGAAGTTAAGTGACAACAACATCATTCAATTGTAAGCAGCATGATTGAGACTGAAAAAAATAAAATTAGTTTTAAACTTCAAGCTCAGTTCTCTTTTCTCTACCAGATAGGATCCAGTATCCCTATTTCAAATAATATTGTTTAAAACAGACAAAAATTAGTTGCTGTCTATTCAGATTTTATTTTCATAAACATTTTACCTATGCTTAGCAAAGACACAAAAAGTGACTCTCTTGTCTTAGAACTATGGGATATAGACTCAAACAAGGATTAGTTATAGGGGCCCAAGGCACTAGGACAGCTGGTAAAATCTTCCTGGTCCCTCCCTGTAGTTTTCAGAAGAGACAACCACACTTTCTTCCCAATCCTGAAACACTTCAATGTCTGGAAAGACTGAATTGCTCTGGAAAGAGGACCTCATGCCTGAGATTTTGTCTTTGGGATGGGAACTTGTACTCCCCATTATTCTAAAAAAGAAAGCTGTTATAATCTCACAGAAAATAAAGGACCAAACAGTCATTTGGGACTGCTAGATAGCACTTTCTACTAAGGACTTTCTATTGATGGCCCTTAAAGATTATTTTGTTGGTCTAGGAAATGGATAAGTGGTTTGCTATACGCATAGGTGGCTCAGCTGTAAAGAATACATCTGCCAAGCAGGGTTTGATCCCTAGACCAGGAAGTCCCCTGAAGGAGGAAATGGCAACCTACTCCAGTATTCTTACCTGGGAAACCCCATGGACAGAGGAGCCTAGCAGGCTATCAATCCATGGGGTATCAAAAGAGTTTGACGTGATTTAGCAACTAAACAACAACAATAGGTGAGTGAAGAGAAGTAGAAGATACACATACATATATAGTCATTTATTTAAAAATATGTGCGTGGTTTTTTTTTTTTTTTTTTTTTTTTTAGAAAAGGGAGCATATGCCCTTTTTAGGAAGAAGAAAGCACAGATTTAGCTTCAAGATATCTGTTTGTTTATATGTATATATATGTGTATGTATATATATATATAGTTGGCATTCTTGAATTTTCCTGCCTTTCCCTCTGAGAAGACAAAGCAGCATTGAAGTGCCCTCCTTATCAATGCTTTCACTGTGGTCTAAGGAAGAATCCTGAGTGTTGATGTCTCCAGGGTGTATGTCTTTAATGCTAATTGCCACTAGGGCTTCACTGGGCTGCCCACGTGGTGCTAGTCGTAAAGAACCGGCATGATATTGCAGGTGGACATAAGAGACGCAGGTTTGATCCCTGGGTCTGGAAGATCCCTGGGGTAGGAAATGGCAACCCACTCCAGTATTCTTGCCTGGAAAAATTCCATGGACAGGGGAGCCTGGCAGGCTGTGGTCCACAGGGCCGCACAGAGTTGGACATGACTGAAGCAACTTATACACATATGGTCTCATTACAGCTGGTTTGAAAGGGAAATTATTTAAAAATAATTCCCTGAGTAAGCAAAAGCCGATTCTATTACAAGTAGCAAACTTTAGAGTTGACCTGACTCCTATTATTAGCCCGGAGTAGTGGGCCCAGCTGTGGGGCCAGCTGCAGCTACAGGGAGCTGGCTGACCACAAATACGGGAGCCTGAGCGGCACAGCCAGTTTAGGCTGAGCACATAGAGTTGAACTGAAACACGTTTTTGCTTACCTTGGCTGAGCGCTAGGTAAGCATGGTATGAAAACCCAAAAGAAAGCTTTCTGCTCTGACAAGCCTTTGTCTGTGCCTGTACTTTGGGACTGGTAGGATACTTCTGGCGGAGAAGGTAATGGCACCCCACTCCAGTACTCTTGCCTGGAAAATCCCATGGACAGAGGAGCCTGGTAGGCTGCAGTCCATGAGGTTGAAAAGAGTCAGACATAACTGAGCGACTTCACTTTCACTTTTCACTTTCAAGCATTGGAGAAGGAAATAGTAACCTGCTCCAGTGTTCTTGCCTGGAGAATCCCAGGGACGGGGGAGCCTGATGGGCTGCTGTCTATGCGGTTGCACAGAGTCGGACACGACTGAAGCGACTTAGCAGCAGCAGCAGCAGCAGCAGGATACTTCTGGAACCACAAAAGTTGATTGTCAGGCTGGAGAA
This sequence comes from Bos indicus, assembly GCF_029378745.1. Taxonomy (NCBI): domain Eukaryota; kingdom Metazoa; phylum Chordata; class Mammalia; order Artiodactyla; family Bovidae; genus Bos; species Bos indicus. The sequence continues at coordinate 40,604,273 of NC_091762.1, read as the reverse complement.
AAAGTCTGCATGTAAAAGCTAAAGCAAAAATTTAACACCGTTCTTTAGACTGTTCCTAATAGGACCTTTATATTAAACTAAAATAAGTACTTTAAATACCCACTCATTAAACCTACTAAGCATCACACTGAGTTTTGGAAGGCGATGGCACCCCACTCCAGTACTCTTGCCTGGAAAATCCCATGGATGGAGGAGCCTGGTAGGCTGCAGTCCATGGGGTCGCCAAGAGTCGGATACGACTGAGCGACTTCCCTTTCACTTTTCACTTTCATGCATTGGAGAAGGAAATGGCAACCCACTCCAGTGTTCTTGCCTGGAGAATCCCAGGGATGGGGGAGCTTGGTGGGCTACCATCTGTAGGGTCACACAGAGTCGGACACGACTGAAGTGACTTAGCAGTAAACAAATAAAATTATAAACACCAAAAAAACTTCAAAGGGTCCTTTGTAAATCAAGAGAAACTTTAATTTTCAATAGCTCGTCATTTTTTTTTTTTTTTTTATGATTACTCAGCTGCAAGCTTATATTTCTGTTTCCTAAGACACTTTGGCTAAATTTTTGGAAACAAAAACAATGGTTTTCCAAGACCATTACAGAAATCAACATAATTTTATAAAATGATTTTTATTTTCCTACTGCAAGAAAGATGAGACAATGGCAGAGATATCAAAGTGTGAATTTTCTCCAGTTTAAATAATTATAGTATATAAGAAGAAATTATCTTTTCAAGTTACTAGAGGAAAATGTTAATTAATTTAGCAATTAGTACACTTTATTTAAATGTCATTTCACAGATTATAATCTGTTGACTTTACTAATGATGTCTGAAAATTTAACTCATTCTTTTTAATGGCTGCTTTTTACATTTATGACAATAATCAGTCAATAGACACACTAGAAATAATTTATAAAATTATTTTTAAAAGCTACATGGTTCATAGTAATATTTAGTTCAAATTATATTGTATTATTTAGCAAAAGTAGTTTAAGAAAACATGATGAGTTATTTCCTCAACAATTTAAATAAACATGTCTTTTAAAAATCCCAAAGGAAAATTAATTTCATTTTGTCATACATATCCTTTGATTAATTTTTAATTAATTATTATTATTATTTGCTGTGCCTGGTCTACACTGCTGCTAGCGGGCTTTCTCTAATTGTGGTGAGCAGGGGATACTCTTCACTGAGGTGCACTGGTATCTCACTGTGGTTGGCCTTTCTTGTTGCAGAGCACAGGCTCTAGGCACACAGGCTTCAGTAGCTGCAGCATGCGGGCTCAGTAGTGGCACCACAGAGGCTTAGTTGCTCTGCAATGTGTGGAATCCTCCTGGACCAGGGATTGAAGCTGTCTCCCCTGCACCTACATGTGGATTCTTAACCACTGGACAACCAGGGAAGTCCCTTTCTCACTAATTTTTTACAAACCATAACATTTACGATTTTAGCTGTATAACTTAGTGGTTTCAGTATATTCAGAAGATTGTGCAGCCATCATCAGTATTATTTTTTGAATATTTTTATCGTTTTAAAAATAAACCTCATGCCCATTAGCAGTCACTCCCCATCTCCCATACCTTTAACTTCTGGCAACCATTAATCTACTTCTGTCTCTATGAATTTGCCTATCCTGGACATTTCATGCAAATCGAATCATACAGTATGAGGACTTACGTGTCTGGCTTTTTTCACTTAGTATAATGCATCCTTACTTCATCTCTTTGTGTAGCTGAATAATAGTTCATTGTATGGTACACAACATTTTGTTTATCCATTATTAGTTGATGGACATTTGGGTTGTTTCCACTTTCAGGCTATTATGAGTAGTCCTCCTACGAAGAAGCATTTTTTGTTTTGACATATGTTTTGACTGTTTTGGGTATGTACTTAGAGGTAGAAGTCCTGGGTCACAGGGAAACTCTATATTTAACTTTTCAAGAAACTGCCGATTTTTTTCTAAAGGAGCTGTGCTATGTTACATTCTGAATAACAATGCATGAGGGTTCTATTTCTCCATATCTTTGTAAGCACTTGTCATTTTCCATTATTAGATTAATTTTTTACTTTCATGATCTCCACAGAAGAACTGATAAAGCTTGCATGTGGGAGGATGGGATAAGTTAAAAATGACTGTGAAGTTGTCAGTGGGTGGTTTAGGCTGAACACAGACGGTGATGAACTGAAACATGTTTTGCTTCCCTTGGCTGAGTAAATGGATGAATGGTGTTGTCATTACTGGAAACAGAGCAGCAAGGGGAGATGATTTCAAGGGAAAGACGAAATTATGAGATTGTTGAAGGCATCTCATCATTTACAATACCAGGATGAAAACCTGGAACTATAACAGAGCTTATGATGAGTGGTTTTTAAACTTGGCAGGATTAAAGGATAGATTGGAGACACATGGTTGGGGTTATAACATTTATTACCTATGGGACCTGAAATATAGTCAGTGCTCAAAATACATTTGCTATTAAGTTATTAGTGACAGCTATAATTTTGATGTCCTAAGTATAACAACTCTAAATTATCATTAACAATTAAAATACCATAGATAATGCATGGTTTTCATTAATGATGAGACAGGTAGGGGACAAAGTTCAGATTGGAAGGCTAAAGGAAGTCTACTTATTAAGATCTAGATTAGAAAGTGACATCTACATTGAATTTAACCTTACTATTGTATATAAAAATTAGGTATTCTGTGGTGTGGCAGTGATTTTTATAGTATAATTACATTAGAAAGGGTGAACTTGGATGGATCACTGAGGGATAGGGGTGACTTTGGAAATCAAGAGGTCATTTAAGAGAACTGCAAGGAGATCCAACCAGTCCATTCTATAGGAGATCAGCCCTGGGTGTTCTTTGGAAGGAATGATGCTAAAGCTGAAACTCCAATACTTCGGCCACCTCATGTGAAGAGTTGACTCATTGGAAAAGACTCTGATGCTGGGAGGGATTGGGGACAGGAGGAGAAGGGGACGACAGAGGATGAGATGGCTGGATGGCATCACCGATTCAATGGACGTGAGTTTGAGTGCACTCCGGGAATTGGTGATGGACAGGGAGGCCTGGCAAGCTGCAATTCATGGGGTCGCAAAGAGTCGGACATGACTGAACGACTGAACTGAACTGAACTGAATTGATATTCTTGTGGGTGGACTTGAAAGGAGGGATGAGAACAGATGGGTTCTCATAAGCAGTATCTGAGAAGGAAGAAAGTAGAAAACACTGAAAAAAAACTCCCCTCACATTGCCACTTTGCCCAGAATACTGGGGAAGACCTAGAATTGATTTTGCTACATACTTAGGATGCTGAAGTTGCCACCAATGTGAACAAATCTTCTGTGCCCCACCCCAAATATTAGAGTATCAGAGAAGTCTGTAGTTCTGGCACAAATTCACTGTGAAGGCCTATTTTATATCTGATTCTTTGAAAGGAAAATGGCAAAGACATAAGGTAGAAAATAGGTGATTTATATCCATTAATTTTATTTTTGGAAGGATTAGAGTAAAATTTTCTTTCCTTTTGTGTTATTGTTGTATTAGTTACAGTAACTAGAGATAAGTTCCATAATATTTTTAGAGTTTCTAAACTCTCTGGCATACAATAGTTTTTCAACTAATAACTGACATTTGTTCTTGAAATGCTTGCCCCAAAGATGAGTTGTAAACTAAATAGAATCAGATTGGAATCATTGACTTTGCTTAGTGAATCGACCAAAGATTCTGGTCTTTGGAAAATCATACATAAAATAACTGATAAATGGTGAATGAATGATGTTGTAATTATAATAACTATAACTATGTAACCATAATAACAAATGTCATATACTTCTGGTTCATAATGTTAGCTTGAATTAGGGAGAACATTGGATTGGCAGTTTGGAACTTTTAAAATTTCTATCCCTAGAAAAGATATAGCAAGGGCTATAGTCCCCACCCCTGCCACAGGCTTTCCTGGTGGCTCAGATGGTAAACAAACTGCCTGCAATGCAGGAGATCTGGATTCGATCCCTGGTTTGGGAAGATCCCCTGGAGAAGGGATTGGCTAGCCATTCTAGGATTCTTGCCTGGAGAATTCCATGGACAGAGAAGACTGGCCAGCTATAGTCCATGGGGTCACAAAGAGTTGGACACAACTGAGAGACTATGCAGGCACGCACATTATATACAATAATAGACACACAAATAAAGGGATTTTGCTCACTTATTTGCTTTTACTAAAATACAATCACAATGCCCATTTGATTTAGCAATCTGATCAAATTGCCAACATGCGTTGGATCAGAGATTCTAATGATCTGCAACAAACCAAGTTCATTCCAGGAAAAAAACGTTTACTTGTACGTCATTGACTACATTAAAGCCTTTGACTGTGTGGATCACAACAAACGGTTCAGTCAGTCAATTCAGTTGCTCAGTTGTGTCCAACTCTTTGCAAACCCATACACTACAGCACAGCAGGCTTCTCTGTCCATCACAAACTCCCAGAGCTTATTCAAACTCATGTCCATTGAGTCAGTGATGCCATCCAACCATTTCATTCTCTGTTGTCCCCTTCTCCTCCCACCTTCACTCTTTCTGAGTATCAGGGTATTTTCCAAGGAGTTGGTTTTTCACATTGATTGGCCAAAGTATTGGAATTTTGGCTTCAGCATCAGTCCTTTCAATGAATATTCAGGACTGATTTCCTTTAGGATGGACTGGTTGGATCTCTTTGCAGTCCAAGGGACTCTCAAGGGTCTTTTCCAACACCACAGTTCAAAAGCATCAATTCTTCAGTGTTCAGCTTTATTTATAGTCCGACTCTCACATCCATACATGACTACTGGAAAAACCATAGCTTTGACTAGATGGACCTTAGTTGGCAACGTATTGTCCCTGTTTTTTATTATGCTATCTAGGTTGGTCGTAATTTTTATTCTAAGGAGCAAGTGTCTTTTAATTTCATGGCTGTAATCACCATCTGCATTTATTTTGGAGCCCCCCAAAAATGAAGTCTCTCACTGTTTCCATTGTTTCCCCATCCATTTGCCATGAAGTGATAGGACCAGATGCCATGATCTTAGTTTTCGAAATGTTGAGTTTTAAGCCAACTTTTTCACTTTCCTTTTTTACTTTCATGAAGAGGCTTTTTAGTTCCTCTTCACTTTCTGCATAAGGGTGGTGTCATCTGCATATCTGAGGTTATTGATATTTCTCCCCACAATCTTGATTCCAGCTGGTGCTTTATCCAGTCTGGCATTTTGCACAATATATTCTGCATAAAAGTTAAAAAAGCAAGGTGACAACATACAGCCTTGACATACATTTCACATGCTAGCAAAGTAATGCTCAAATTTTCCAAGCCAGGTTTCAAGAGTATGTGAACCACGAACTTCCAGATGTTCAAGCTGGGTTTAGAAAAGGCAGAGGAACCAGAGATCAAATTGCCAACAAACTGTGGACAATTCTTAAAGAGATGGAATACCAGACCATTTTACCTGTCTTGTGAGTAACCTGTATGCAGGCCAAGAAGCAACAGAACTGGACATGAAGCAATGGATTGCTTAAAATTTTGTTCAAAATTAGGAAAGACATATGCCAAGGCTGTATATTGTCACCCTACTTATTTAACTTATATGCAGAGTACATTATGTGAACTGTTGAGCTGGTTGAATCTCAAGCTGAAATCAAAATTTGCAAAAGAAATATCAACAACCTCAGATATGCTGATGATACCACTTTAAAGGCCGATAGTGAAGAGAAACTGAAGAGCAACTTAATGAGGATGAAAGAGATGATTTAAAACTCAATTTAAAACTCAATAGTCAAAAACTGAAGATCATGGTATCCAGTCCCATCACATCATGGGAAATAGAAGGGGGAAAAAGTAGAAACAGTGACAGATTTTATTTTCTTGGGCTTCAAAGTCACTTCAGACAATGACTGCAGCCATGAAATTAAAAAGACACTTGCTCCTTGGAAGAAATGCTGTGACAAATGTAGATGGCATATTAAAAAGAAGAGACATCACTTTGCTGACAAAGGTCCATATAGTCAAAGTTATGGTTTTTCCAGTAGTCATGTACAGATGTGAGAGCTGGACCCTAAAGAAGGCTGTATGCTGAAGAATTGATGCTTTCAATCTGTGGTGTGGGAGAAGACTCTTGAGAGTCCCTTGGACAGAGAGGAAATCAAACCAGTCAATCTAATGGAAATCAACCCTGAATATTCATTGGAAGGGCTGATGCTGAAGCTGAAACTCCAATACTTTGGCCACCTGATGCAAGAGCTGACTCACTGCAAAAGACCCTGATGCTGGGAGGGATTGAGGATACAAGGAGAAGGGGGCGACAGAGCATTAGATAGTTGAATAGCATCTCTGACTCAATGGACGTGAATTTGAGCAAATTGTGGGAGATGGAGAAGGACAGGAGAGCCTGGTGTGCTATAGTTCATGGGGTCACAAAGAGTTAGACAAGACTTAGCAACAGAACAACGTACTCCTCACCCCCATTGAACGATTTTAGCATGAAGGTTCTTTAGGTCTCGATCCAAGCAAAATAGTGAATTCAAAGTTTTTCTTTCATGATTTCAATCTCCCCATTTCACCTTGTCTACATGAGTTCATTCCTGTGTGTATCCTTCAAGTCAAGGAGATACTGCATCTAATCAGAAAATGGCAATATTTGTCTCCTTTTCCTTCTGCAGTTTATATATTTATAATTTTTGTAAACAAAATGACCCATGAAAAATAAACTAAAGGTAATCAACTCTAGCTTGTGCTCAGCTACTGTGGGAGTTCTGAATAGATATCATTAAAACATTAACTTTTTCATGTATTATCTTATTTCATTATACATATAATTAGCAATTTATTCTTCTCAAACACCAGACTCTTGAGAAAAGAATGTGTTGTTTATCAAGGTTTTAATGCAAGTTATATTGAAGTAGATTTTGTCCAAGTCTGTCCCTGTAACAGATTCAAACAAAATTATTTTAGAGATACTATGCTTTGTGTTAAACAAACACAAATACATAATACATGCTGACATTTCTCATGGTAAGGATTCTAAAAATTTTAATATACTTTCTAACAAATTTGATGAAAAGATTTTAACATCAATGAGACAGATTAATATATTCTCAGAAATTAATCTAAATCTTATAAATTAGATTTATAAATAAGCTGACCATTATCAATATTAGACTTTGGCCTTCATGTACTTAATGGTATTTGGTGTAGTTTATTGACTATAGCAATCACTTGAAAAATCATTCTCAGCTAAACCTTGGAGAAAAACATCATTTCACATGGAGAAAAAATTAAGATGGTCCTCTGGGGTTCTCAAGAAATATTAACAGCCTTTTCCCCACTCACCTTTATCAGGAAGGTGGGGTTGGCAGAAGTCTCCTGAGGTTGAAGGTATGAGAGCGAGAAAGTGGTGTGCCTGATAGACTCTAGGTTTCCACTATGTATACTTAGAATGACTATAATTTTATGTTTCTCTTGCACTTCATAAACCCAAGGGAAGTCCTGCTTTTTAGATATTTATTTATCATAGAAAAGTCTATGCTGCTTGTGTAAGAATTATCTTTACTAGAAGATTGAGAATTATTTAAATTAATACACCACACTGTGTATAAATGATAATGAGCTTGAATCAGTGGAGACTATTAGTATACACTGTTAAAAGAGGGCAATCTATTGCCACACCAATACTATAACCAAAAAACAAACAAAACCAAAACAGCAAAAAACCAAGACACATGCTAAAACCTGTATAGCGAAATCTCCCTTAGTTGGTCCAAGCTAAATGTTTTGCCAGATACTTAGTAAAGGCATGGATGTCTCTTAGGAATTAAACTTGCTGAGCATTTCTCCCTGATGTTTTGTTCCAATTACACTATACCTGCAATGCAGTACTATCATTTTGCCCTTCCCCCATTCTTCTTATACAACACGTATTTCATACTTCTCCTAAATTCTTCCTCAGAACCTTTCATTCCTTCTCAAAGATTTTAATCTGAGCCTACATTCCTTCTTTAATCTAGCATCTACTAATTAATTTTGAAGTTGAGCTTTTCTCATTCCGGCTTTGACACTTTGAAGAAAATATTTGGCCACATTCAACTATCTTTTCAATCCAGTTAAGTTTTATTAAATTATAATGAAATAATTTTAGAAGTTTTAAAATTAAATGTAATCATTTATTATAGGGAGTGAAGATACCAAGATATATTACACTTTAGCAGCATTACTTTCATCCATGTTTATGCAGAGGAGTGTCGGCAGAAATTAGCATTAAATGCATGATGGAATGGACTTCCTAATACATCTGTAAACATGCAATAGACCCAAACAGGGAAAAAACTTAATAAAGCAGCATTTGGTATTGCTTATCTCTTCCACCTACACTGAATACCAGAGGGTTTGGTGGTTTCCAATGTTCCTACCTATAAAAACTTCTAAAAGGATGCTTTGTTTTAAATTTCTCTAGAAAATGATTTAAAATGAATCATGAAATAACCTATATACAATCGAACAGTTAAATATGATCCTCTGTTTCCTTTACTGCAATTGAAAAACATTTAAACAAAAGTCTTTTCAGATGCATTTATAAAGCTACCAACAGTATTCTTCACAGAGCTAGAACAAATAATTTCACAATTTGTATGGAAATACAAAAAACCTCGAATAGCCAAAGCTATCTTGAGAAAGAAGAATGGAACTGGAGGAATCAACCTACCTGACTTCAGGCTCTACTACAAAGCCACAGTTATCAAGACAGTATGGTACTGGCACAAAGACAGAAATATTGATCAATGGAACAAAATAGAAAGTCCAGAGATAAATCCATGCACATATGGACACCTTATCTTTGACAAAGGAGGCAAGAATATACAATGGATTAAAGACAATCTCTTTAACAAGTGGTGCTGGGAAAACTGGTCAACCACTTGTAAAAGAATGAAACTAGAACACTTTCTAACACCTTACACAAAAATAAACTCAAAATGGATTAAAGATCTAAACGTAAGACCAGAAACTATAAAACTCCTAGAGGAGAACATAGGCAAAACACTCTCTGACATACATCACAGCAGGATCCTTTATGACCCACCTCCCAGAATATCGGAAATAAAAGCAAAAATAAACAAATGGGACCTAATTAAACTCAAAAGCTTCTGCACAACAAAGGAAACTATTAGCAAGGTGAAAAGGCAGCCTTCAGAATGGGAGAAAATAATAGCAAATGAAGCAATGGACAAACAACTAATCTCAAAAATATACAAGCAACTCCTACAGCTCAACTCCAGAAAAATAAATGACCCAATCAAAAAATGGGCCAAAGAACTAAATAGACATTTCTCCAAAGAAGACATACAGATGGCTAACAAACACATGAAAAGATGCTCAACATCACTCATTATCAGAGAAATGCAAATCAAAACCACTGTGAGATACCATTTCACGCCAGGCAGAATGGCTGCGATCCAAAAGTCTACAAGCAATAAATGCTGGAGAGGGTGTGGAGAAAAGGGAACCCTCTTACACTGTTGGTGGGAATGCAAACTAGTACAGCCACTATGGAGAACAGTGTGGAGATTCCTTAAAAAACTGGAAATAGAACTGCCTTATGATCCAGCAATCCCACTGCTGGGCATACACACTGAGGAAACCAGAAGGGAAACATACACATGTACCCCAATGTTCATCGCAGCACTGTTTATAATAGCCAGGACATGGAAGCAACCTAGATGCCCATCAGCAGATGAATGGATAAGAAAGCTGTGGTACATATACACAATGGAGTATTACTCAGCCATTAAAAAGAATACATTTGAATCAGTGCTAATGAGATGGATAAAACTGGAACCTATTATACAGAGTGAAGTAAGCCAGAAAGAAAAACACCAATGCAGTATACTAACACATATATATGGAATTTAGAAAGATGGTAACAATAACCCTGTGTACGAGACAGCATAAGAGACACCGATGTATAGATCAGTCTTATGGACTCTGTGGGAGAGGGAGAGGGTGGGGAGATTTGGGAGAATAGCATTGAAACATGTATAATATCATGTATGAAACAAGTCGCCAGTCCAGGTTCGATGCACGGTACTGGATGCTTGGGGCTGGTGCACTGGGACGACCCAGAGGGAGGGTAAGGGAGGGAGGAGGGAGGAGGGCTCAGGATGGGGAACGCGGGTATACCTGTGGTGGATTCATTTCAATATTTGGCAAAACTAATACAATATTGTAAAGTTTAAAAATAAAATAAAATTTTTAAAAAAAAGAAAAAAAATTCTATGATCTGTGAACCTATAACTTGTATAGAGATGTAGAAAGTGTAAATACCAGAAGAGATTCTCTTACTTCTCATTCCCACTCTTTGCTAAAAGCTGACATTACTGTTTTCTGTTCTTTCTGAACATCCTTTCTCTTTACATCTCCTCAGCATTTGTCTCTCTTCCTCTCTCTCTGGAGCTTTAGGGAGGAATTTAATGTTTTTGCTTATTTAGAAGGAGAAGAATTACTACCAGATTAACGATGTTATTTAATGGTTCATCCATTTGTTTAACCGTGTTATTTCAGAATGTTGAGGCCACTTTGATTTTTTTCTTCTTCTATGACATCATAAGTACATTAACTTTGAGTTTATTGTGTAATTATTTCAACTGAGAACATTTGCCTTTTAGCTTTCTCTCAGGCATTTCTTACTAACCTCATTTACTGTGTGTGTGATTTCGAGAAATAATATGCCCAGTGGACCCTGACAGATTTTTAACCTTTGCTCCAGAAACTTGGTGTTCTTTGAACCTCCCACTATCACGGAGAGATGAAATCAAATAAGGTATGACATAGTCTTAAAATGTTTAACATATATTTGGGGCGTGTGGAGGGAGCAAGAGAAGAGAGAGAATGACATTTGAGCTGGATTTCAAAAATTGCTGGATTTCCACAGGCAGGGATGGGAAGATGATTTTAAATGACATCTGCAACATGATTATTTGTGACAGCACTAACTGGAAATAATCTAAATGAAAACAAAAGAAAGTATTGATTATTGTACGTGCATGCACACTCAGTTGCTAAGTCGTGTCTGACTCTGTGGACCCATGGGCTGTAGCACACTAGGCTTCTTTGTCCATGGGATTTTCTAGGCAAGAATACTGGAGTGGGTTGCCATTTCCTTCTGCAGGGGATCTTCCCAGCCCAGGGATTGAACCTGCATCTCCTGTGTCTCCTGCATTGGCAGGCAGATTCTTTACCACTGAGCCACCTGGGAAGCCCCTGCATTATCATATATGCTATTGAAATTAAACACTAAGTTAATGACCCAAGAAATCACTCAAAGATATAGTATGTTTACTAAAGTTTGTAGGCAACCATAACTATAATATATATATATAGATACATGAATATATATATATATATGTACAACATACATATAATTCCTTTAAAAAGACTTGATTAAAATATATCCAAAGGTAGGATTGTTCAGAACTTTATTTCTTTTTAATACATCAGCGCATTTTTATGTTGTACCTTGTAATTTTTTCTAAAGAAAAAAATATGTCTATAAAGAGATGTGTAGACTGTCTATGTCTGTGAAACTCTAGGTATAGTCCTGGAACTGGTGTGAACCAGACTTGGGAGGGGAAAATAGAAAGAGACTATTTTATTTGTCCAAGAGAAACAAAATGAGGGTAGCAATATCTGGAATGAAAACAAAGGAACAAACATAAAATATTGGGAGACAATGGAAGAAAAAACAACAAAAATGCTTAATTGAAACACAGTGAACAGTAAAGAATCAAAAGTGCTTGCAAAGTTTTTAATCTAAATAGCAGTATGGAGATTCTAGATATGTGGGCTCTAGAAAGAGAACAAAATTAGTGAGGGTAGATGAAGGATTCTCTTATTTGAGATTGTTGGTAGCATAATCAGGCAAAGTCTGGCAGTATGTTGAAAATATGATTGTGGGTTTAGGAAAAGACGGAATTCCAGATACGTATCTGAGTTTCAACATCACTGGTGCAAGTCTGCTGAGTAGAAAGGATGTGCTCAGTCGCTTTAGTCATGTCCAACTCTTTGCGACCCTATGAACTGTAGCCCAACAGGCTCCTCTGTCCATGGGACTCTCCAGGCAAGAGTACTGGAGTGGGTTGCCCTGCCCTTCTCCAAGGGATTTTCCCAACCCAGGGATCAAACCTGCATCTCTTGTGTCTGCTGCATTGCAGGTGCATTCTTTACCCACTGAGCCACCTGCAAAACCCAGGTAGAAAGGATAGAGAAGATACAAGCTTAGAGAGGGTTGGAGCAGAGGTTTCCAAGTTATTTTGTGCCTTAGAGCACTTTGGCTTTTTTATGAGCCCCTTCTAGGATAATGGCTTTACATACAGAAAATAAAATATATGGATCAGTATGGACATAAATTAGCTTAAAATAGAGCTATCAAAATAATTTTTAAAAATAATTTTAAGTGTTATATATTAATATAAATTATTATTATTAATATATTAGATAATACATTAATATATTAGGTTTAGTAGGGGGTCTAATAGCTGCCATAAGTCAAATACAGTGATGAATCTAAACAATATTTAAGGGGATCTCAAAAACTTTAAGGTAATATATAAACTGTCTATGTTTTCCAGTGGTGCCAAAGTCATAGTATTACTAATACCAATATTATTTGTAACTACATTAATATTTTATGGAAATACTAAACTTATGCTTGAAGTTAGTTACATGCCCTTTCTTTTCATGCAAATTCATGGACTTTGCATGAATTATATATAGTGACTCTTTGGTGGTCCACGATTAAGAGTTTTAGAGCAAGTTCACGTACAGAATATGTGAGAAGACACAGATTCCAAGATCTGGTCGGGACATAGTAGAATATACTTCATTGGGGAAACTTCCCAGAACGGTCGTGTTTGTGCTATCGTGTAGCAATGCCAAAGTGAAAGTGAAAGCGTTCATCTCTCGGTTGTGTCCGATTCTTTGAGTCCCCATACACTGTAACCAGCCAGGCTCCTCTGTCCACGGAGTTCTCCAGGGAAGAATAGTGGAGTGGGTTTGCTATTTCCTTTTTAAGGAGATTTTCCTGACCCAGGGATTGAACCCAGGTCTTCTGCTTGGCAGGTGGGTTCTCTACCGTCTGAGCCACAATGGACCTGCAGCAATGCCAAATGCAGCATTATTTTTAAGATCACAGACTCCAGGCCAGAATGCTAGACAAAACACTATCTGTAGGACTTTGAACAAATCACTTAAATCCTTTGAATCTCAGTCTGTCTCTTTTCAATCCTCATAAGGTTATCGTGAGGATTAAATATATTAGTGTTTGAAGTGTGGCATAGTGCTTGTTAAGCACTAAGTAAAATGTATGTATTAAATAAATACATATAAATAAATAAATACAGGTTAACCACCAAGCAGACTGAACCATGAATTAGTTACAGGTTGCCTGTATCTTAAAAATCCTCTGAGCCAGTGAAATAAATGAATATTGAGTAGAGACAATATTTAGATCTCATTTCTTATACCTAGGAGTGTGCAAGTCAGGAGGAAATAAGTTTTCAAGGGAGATAACTTAGAGGAACAGGTGGCACTTGGAGGTCAAGAATTAACACTGAGAACAGATACGTGGATGGGGATTGGTAATCAGCAAGTAGATCATTGGTAGTCTTCTGAAGAGAATCTAATATATGGACAGAAGTGATGCCAGGCATCAAGCCATTTACTGAATAGGTTGATAGTGAACAAACAAAGGCAATGAATTGGATTGCTTTTTTCAAAAATCAGTCCAAGAAAGAAAAGAGATTGAAAGTTTATCAGATTTTTGACCTAAGTACCGGAGATAGTACAGAGGAAGGAGTCAATGAAGGGAAAGAGTGTAATTGATGAAGAAAGAGAAGGACTACACAATTGCTAGAAAGAGGTCCTGATTAGCATAGGGAAGAATGACACATATGTAAAGTTTCACGTGGGAATGAAAAAGAAGAGGTCAAATCCTTTTGATGCTGGGCTCAATAAGGAGAAACAGGTGAAGATAGCCGTGTGTTGGAATCAAATTAAAAAGAAGACCTAGGAGGATCATACGTGGAGGATCTCCTTCACTCACAACTGTTTTTGAAGAGATTTTCACAAAAATTGAGGATGAGGAGAAAGATGGAAACCTTAGGTTGAGTGAGAAGCATTTTTGATTGATTGCTGTAGGAATTGCAGCAAGTATCTAATTAGAGATTAATATAAATTTAATATAATTATACTATATAGTAAATATATAATATAAATTACTGTCAAGTAGCTGTGGGAACCTATTTGGAGGATGAGAATGGTGTTAGATTTCATTCCAAAGATCACTTCCCTAGGTAAATCCTCACTGATTAAACTCCCAGAATATGTTTAATCATCCCTACTGTGTGCTTTCACTGTGCCTTGCCTTTATATAATTATTTTTTGTTGTATGCACAACTTCTTGGTGAAAGTGTAAACTTTTTAAGGGCTCCTTTTTTGCTCATCCATATACACATATTCCAAATACAGGACATAACAGATGTTGAATAATTTTTTTGTTTTTAACAAATGTCTTTTATTTTCTGGATATGCTGTATATTTGAGAAGAGTCTATGTTAACTTAGTAGCTTTAATGCAATTTGAGGCATCAATTTCAACTCTAGCCAAACCAATTTTGTTATAAACAAATTAATGAAACTTCTCCCTCATTCAGTCTTACATTTCCTCACATGGTCCGCCAGCATCTCTCCTGCTCTTTAGATCTCATTTGTTTCTTGTTTGTGGCTTACAATGATCTCTTCAGCTTGACCATCATAGCACATCTTCTTTACTGATCCTTTGCAATTACCCTTGAGTGCAATTCTAGTCTTTAACAGGCATCTTGTTCAGTTTCCTTTCCTGCCCTATGTGATTCTAAGTGTCCTCAGAAGCTCAGCCCAGGGTAAGGCAATCTGCTTAGTTAGCTTGTCTAATGAATGAACAGTTTCTGGAAACAAAGATAAAAATGAAAAGGGAATTAAAAATAAGTCATGTGGCTTATTAAGGGTCAGTAATTACCTGATTCAATGCAGGAGAACATGTAGAAGGTGAAGGAGTCAAAGTGGTATGTGAAGTTGGACAGGAAGTTGAGGATGTCAAAAGATAAGTGGTTTTTTATAAGAATATATATAAGTGGAGGATCTAATTGTTTGAGCAACCTCTATAGTACATAGCTGCCATGAAAAAAATAGATTTAATAAGGAAGTAAAATTACAGATCAAAGCAGAATCTTCTAATCTAGACTTCTTCAGGTCTGGTTTTGAATCTTTTAAAACTAATTTTTAAGGATTAGTTCAGTATGATATCATTTATATGTGGAGTCTAAAAAAGAAAACAAACTAATGAATACAACAAAAAAGAATCAGACTCAGATACAGAAAATAAATTAGTGACTACCAGTGGGGAAAAGGAAGAACAAGTAATGGTAGAGGATAAAGAGGCATGAACTACTATATATCAAATAAACAAACTACAATAATATATTGTATAATATAGGGAATATAACCAATATTTTAAAATGACTATAAATGAAGTATAACCTTTAAAAATTGTGAATCACTATGTTGTACACCTGAAATTTCCACTGCAGGGGCTATGGTTTTGATTTCTTATATTGGAACTAAGATCTAACATGCCTCATGGTGTGGTGAGAAAAAAAATTGCAAAGTTAGTTCAGTTCAACATACATTTAATGAACATAATGTAAAATTATGTTTCTTATTTTTACATGATGGGGAATCTACTCTGTGTCTTGTGTTTGTGCCTTTCTTTGATCACTCTTGATTATGTGCACAGGACTATATACAGATTATTTTTTGAGCACAGAGATTGCTCAGTGTTTGCAGATTGCCTGCTATGTGTCAGGCAATTTTTTAAGTGCTTTACCAAGATTAACTTATGAAATTTTATGACTTGGCATTTAAATTTGTTTTTCAAGGTAAAATAAATGAGGTATATGAGGATCCTAAACAGTGACTCTCCTTGAACATTTCTGTTAATAATTTTATTTAAACCAAACATACTAAGAATAAATACATTTAAATAGTAATCAAATGCTATCATGGTGACATATTGATATCCATATTTGCAGTCTATTTGAATCTCCATTAGTGCAAAAAGGATACATGTGAGTAGATTCACCTATTCATTTATTCATACATATATGCATATTTTCTTTTATTCAGTAAACTTTTACTGAGTGCTTGATATGTGAAAGCAACACATTCAGTGATTTTTAAAAAAGATATATGAATAGGATCACTTCATTCAAGAAGTTTATATACTAGGGGAGGTTTGTTGGGGCAAAGAATTCAGATAAGACATGAAAGCAAATATTTACACATAATAAATAAAGCTTGAAAAAAAAAGTTCTATAATAAACAAAAACAATGCCCACAATGGATTGTGTAAGACTACAGAGATGGGAGCATTTAAGCTGAATATGTGCCATTTTGGTGATGGAAGTCCTTGCTGTAACAGAGGCCAAGAGGGTGTAGAAATATGGATGGTCTTCAGCTGGATCAGGATTTTCCTTGGCTATAGTCATGTGTTAACAATTGTTAGGGGAAAATCATTTGCTAAACTATCGAGAAAATGCAGCGTCTCTGTAAAAGGAAACTTTGTCTACTAGTTTCCAGTGGTAAAATAGTCTACCAGTCTACATTTTTTTGTTTGCTTTACTGTTTCTGAACTTTGATTGCTTTAAGAACTAGAAATATGGTTCATCTCCAGCTGGCAATAAAGTTCTATTCCATTTTCCAAGTTGGATTGCTATAATATTCCTTAATGAGTCTACCATAGCTCACTCTCCAGAGCCTCCAACTGGTTCAAAAAAATAACTCTTAGCCAAAGGAGCAGCAGAACACCGTGGTTTCTCCATCCTGATGCAATGCTTTTTAAATAGTTACTACTTGATTTCTGTTCCAACTCAGAGGTGTTTTGACAGATTAAATAAAAGATGAGCCTTGAAAACCCATGACATTTGTTTTCTTCTCTCTATAGCAACCTGTTCTTAGAGGGGGGAGAATTGGAAGGTTACCCAGTTTTTATCTGATATAATCAGATAACAGCAATCAGATTTTCACAGATGGTATTACATAATATCTTTTCAGACTACAGCAATATATGTTGGTCTAAGATATTAAAACTACTAAAAATAAATTATTGAATGAGAAAGTAATAAGTGATCAGTGTCTCATGAAAAGCTAGTTAAAATGTGTAATGATAGGCTTGTTTAAAGATAAACATAAGACAGTGTTTGAATTTGCCTGTTTACCAAACTGAATATTTTCCATGTAGTTAATGACAGTAGAAGAAATTAATTCACATACTCATTGCGTATAATTTTACTTATTTTCCTTATTCAACATAAAAGGTCGTTGCCAAATTATGTCATTTGTAGCACCTATGGCAGCAAACCTGATACAGAGACAGGTCAGAAATATCAGACAAAACCTAGCTGTTGTTATGGACATGGCATTAAGAGAATCAATTCCTGCTGCTGCTGCTGCTGCTGCTGCTGCTAAGTTGCTTCAGTCGTGTCCGACTCTGTGCAACCCCATGGACTACAGCCCACCAGGCTCCCCTGTCCCTGGGATTCTCCAGGCAAGAACACCGGAGTGGGTTGCCATTTCTTTCTCTAATGCATGAAAGTGAAAAGTGAAAGTGAAGTCGCTCAGTCATGTGCAACTCTTAGCGACCCCATGGACTGCAGCCCACCAGGCTCCTCCGTCCATGGGATTTCCCAGGCAAGAGTACTGGAGTGGGGTGCCATTTCCTTCTCCAATCAATTCCTAGGCAGATTGATAAGAAGTCCAGGGTCCCCAAGGAGGAGAAAGGGGTCTGGGGGTCTCAAAGTGGAGATAGGGGTCTGGAATTCTCAAGAAGGAGGAAGGGACAAACTTTTTTGTCTACATTCCTTTGTCTTAGTCAATTACACAACTCAGTTTAAACTCTGTACTAGGGATTATACAACAATGTATCTTGCTTGAGGACAGTTTCTCCTTCCTGAAACCTTCTGACTAATCCTGATATTTTAGAATGTATATTATGGGAGTGGGTCTGGTGGGATCTTTCTATTGTTAAATTCTAATCTTGTTATCCTAACAGGTAAATTGTGGAAGTGGGTCTGGTAAAATTTTCACAAACTTGAGACATTCTTCTGATTCATTGTAATAACTAATTAAAAGGTATATAACTCCATTGCTAACACTAGCAAGGGGATACTCTTTCTGCCCTTTTCTGATGTCTATGTCAGAAGCTTTCTCTATCTCCTTTATACTTTAACAAAACTTTATTACACAAAAGCTCTGAGTTATCAAGCCTCATCTCTGGACCCAGATTGAATTCTTCTCCTCCAGAGGCCAAGAATCCAGGTGTCTTTCATGGTTCAGCAACAACCTTTCAGCACCTCATTTTGGATCAGTGAACATTCTGGCGTTCAAGGACTTTCTTTGCATTTTTCTTCCATATGAACACAGAGATTATGTAGAAATTGTGATTGTCATACTTTGAAACAATAAAGAAGCAGATTATAAAGGGCATGATTTTACATTTTTGACACATTGGACCAAATGTATAAGATAAAATGTGCCAAAGGTCACCTCAACAATACACCTAATTCTTTAAAGCAAGTCTAGCAAATTGCAAGCTATTGACTAGAAAACTAAATGAAACTAAAAATAAGCAAAAACTCCAAATCAGCCTAAATTTCACAGGAAATTTGTAGGGCTAAAGTAACAGGAAGTTGAAATCATCCATGAATGGTCACCTGAGAAGGACACTTGCTTTGGACACATTTTTCAGTTTTAGATCACACCCATCATAGCTTTTGAAATTTCACACTTACTCATACAGATACAGCACATTAGCTGTAGCCAAACTGAATAAACACATTCTGACTGTTCTAAATCAATACTTGATTTCCAATTTTTTTTGTTATAGGAATGAAAATTTTCCTATGCACATAGCTTAAAATTTTTTCCTGATTGGTTTCATTTTGTGTGTGTGTGTGTTTGATTTAGCCAGCTCATTTTCTTCAGATTTATTTTCACCAGTTACATAGCAAGTTTTAAAAGTTATATAGCTACTAATCAATAGAATAAAATATTGTGGATCATTCTTATACCACTGTGTAAATGGTGGGTAAAAGAAGATTTTTTAACAAAGAAAAACAGAGAAATCAAAACAGAGAGAAACAAGAGTGTGCCACAGTTCCAAAGTCTTTATGCTGTACTTAGAGGCTCAGTTGTGTCCAACTCGTGCTACCCTGTGGACAGGAGAGCCTGGCAGCCTACAGTCCATTCTACAGGCAAGAATACTGGCCTGGGTTGCCATGCCCTCCTCCAGGGCATCTTCCCGACCCAGGGATTGAACCCAGGTCTCCCACATTGCAGGTGGATTCTTTACCATCGGAACTACCAGGGAAGCCCAAGGTCTTTATGGACAAGTATTAAATTAATTCATGTATTGCAAAGAGGCTTGGGAATAATTTGTTAGGCACCTTATATGTGGTAAAGCAGTAAACCAAAGGCAGAACTGAGATTTAGGAGGGATATCATATTTTTATTAGACATTTGCAATATTTTGGTAATTATTTAACTTAATAAGTCTTTGTGGGAGTCAAGATCATCTCTCTCCAGAAAAGCTGAACATTCTGGCTTTCTCAGCTTCACTAATCGCCCTATATAGACTTGAGTTTGGTCTCTCTCTTTCTCTCACTCTCTGTCTCTCTTTCTCATGGCTGTGACAACAATTTCTACAAGGCCAAGTTCCCTGTGCAGAAGGTTTTGTGATTTATTTTTTAGTTGGGAGCTCACATTCCTTGAATCTTTGTGGGAATAATTCGAGGCCCGGGCAAAGGATGTGTTCCTTTGAGAGGTTACAAGGCAGACTGTTTTCACAGGCACAACCTTGGTCATAACACTCTGGGAACTGCGGAGAAATCAATTTGACTAGTCCATTAAATAGCACCTTAAATAGGCTTGTATTTAAAGAGTCATTAGCATGTCTTTTTGGCATGTGTGGTGCTAGCTGGTGAACACTATTAAAGGCCTAGAATTAGGCTTGTTTCATAGTGTTCAGAGGTAAGAATGAAAAATATTGGGCAAAGGGGAGCTATGGTTGCCAACATGCACTTTCTGATTTTTAATCACATTTAATGTCTAGTTGAAGTCTTCTGCTACTCTTAAGAGTAATTTTTTCCTTCAGTGTAACTTTTCAAATTGAAGTAAAATGTAATCTCTAATTGAAGGTATTTGGACATCGATTGTGATTCAGAAACCATAAATTCAAATTTCCTCCTTTTTTTGAGAAATACTTTTTTGGTAAACATATGTGAGACTGTATTGTGGATATTTGCTTATGAATGGAGTTGATGGGTCATGTGGTGTCCTAAGGAAGACGCTTTCCAAAATGGTTGCATCAATTTACATCCCAAGCAATCTATGATATCCCAGTACACTGTATCTCTAGGAACATTTAAACTTGCAATCTTTATCATTTTAGCCATTCTGATGAGTAGTAGTGTCTCAATGTGATTATAATTTGCATTTTCCTGATGAGTTTGAGCAGCCTTAATATGTCTATTAACCTTTTGGATAACTTCAGTTATAAAGTGTTTAATTATTTTTTTGCCTATTTTTCATTGGTTATCAGTATTTTTATTGATTTGGTAGGAGTTCTTTATATATACTGAATACACATTTTCTCTTGATTAAATATGTATTATGTAAAATTGCCAATTTCTTGCAACTCGATTTTGATCAACAAAATTTTAAATTTTATTTTAGTAAATTTTTTCATATAGCTTTTAAGCTAAAACTTTTTTAGGTTAGTAGTTAAGAAATCTTTGTCTATCTCAAATCTTGAATATATTTTCTCACAATCTACCAATTGATTTTGTGTAGGTCATAATGGAGAAATTAAGATTCATTTTATTCCATATATAAATCCAGTTGACTCAGAATTAAGATCAGTTTTTTTAATAAAACCAACATTCTATATTACTCTTCAGTGCTCTTGTTATGTTTAATCAAATTTTAATGCCCTGTTTGTGTTGTTCTATTACATGGAACAACAGACTGGTTCCAAATTGGGAAAGGAACACATCAAGGCTGTATATTGTCACCCTGCTTATTTAACTTATATGCAGAGTACATCATGAGAAATTCTGAACTGGATGAAGCACAATCTGGAATCAAGATTGCAGGGAGAAATATCAATAACCTCAGATATGCAGATAACACCACCTTTATGGCAGAAAGCGAAGACGAATTAAAGAGCTTCTTGGTGAAAGTGAAAGAGGAGAGTGAAAAAGCTGGCTTAAAACTAAACATTCAAAAACTGAAGATCATGGCATCTGGTCCCATCATTCATGGCAAATAGATGGGGAAACAATGGCAACAATGAAAAACTTTATTTACTTGGGCTCCAAAATCACTGCAGATGGTGACTGCAGCCATGAAATCAAAAGACGCTTGCTCCTTGGAAGAAAAGCTATGACCAACCTAGACAGCATATTAAAAAGCAGAGATATTACTTTGCCGACAAAGGTCCATCTAGTCAAAGTTATGGTTTTTCCAGTAGTCATGTATGGATGTGAGAGTTGGACTATAAATAAAGCTAAACACTGAAGAAGTGATGCTTTTGAACTGTGGTGTTGAAGAAGACTCTTGAGAGTCCCTTGGACTGTGAGGAGATCGAACCAGTCAGTCTTGGAGGAATCAGTCCTGGCTGTTAATTGGAATGACTGATGCAAAGCTGAAACTCCAATACTTTGGCCACCTAATGCAAAGAGCTGACTCATTTGAAAAGACCCTGATGCTGGGAAATATTGAAGACAGGAGGAGAAGGGGACAACAGAGGATGAGATGGTTGGATGGCATCATCAATTGGATGGACATGAGTTTGAGCAAGCTCCAGCAGTTGGTGATGGACAGGGAAGCCTAGCATGCTGCAGTCCATGGGGTCAGACACAGTTGGACACGTCTGGGTGGCTGAACTGCACTGAACTGATTACAAATATAATTTGTATCAATACCACAATGTCCTAATTTTTGGAATGTAATAAACCTTTTCTCTCTCACTATAAGTATTCCATTTTTTTCTATAAGTTATCTTTGCACTTGCATATATATTTTAGAGGATTTCCCTGGTGGCTTAGACAGTAAAGAATTTGCCTGCAATCCAGGAGACCTGGATTTGATCTCTGCATTAGGAAGATCCCCTGGAGAAGGAAATGGCTATCCACTCCAGTATTCTTGCCTAGATAATTCCAAGGACAGAGGAGCCTGGAACACGACAGTCCATGGGGTCCCAAAGAATCGGACATGACTGAGAAACTCACACATGTGTACACACACACACACACACACACACATCTTAGATCACCTTTTCAATTATTGATACAAACTACCTGTAGGAATTTTACTGGGGATTATTTTGAATCTTTAGATCAATTTTGTTAGAATAGACATCTTTATAATAATGAGTCTTCCAATAATCAACATGTTAAATTTTTATTGACGTGAGTCTTTTTAAATTTATCTCAATAGTATATACTTTTCTATATAAAAATCTCACATCAGGACTTCTCTGGTGGTCCAGTGGCGAAGAATCTGCCTTGTGATGCAGGGGATGTGGACTGAGCCTTGTTCGGGGAACTAAGATTCTACATGCCATAGAGCAACTAAGCCACAAGCCACATGCCACATGCCATATGCCACACACCACACACCACACACCACACGCCACACAAAACTACTGAACCCACACACTATGACCAGAGTCTGCACACTGCAACAAAAGATCCAGCATGATGAACCAAAGATCCTGTGTGCTGCCACTAAAGCACTGAGGCAACCCAAAAAATGTCTAACATCTTTTGTTAGAGTTATTACTATGTATTTGTTATTTTCTGAGGCCATTATTGCAAAAATCAGACAAATTGAAGAAAGTAGGGGAAACCACTGGACCATTCAGGTATGACCTAAATCAAATCCTTATGATTAAACAGTAGAAGCGACAAATAGATTTAAGGGATTAGATCTGATAGAGAGAATGTCTGAAGAACTATGGATGGAGGTTCATAACATGGTATAGGAGGGGGTGAGCAAAACCATCCCCAAGTAAAAGAAATGCAAAAAGGCAAAATGGTTGTCTGAGTAGGGCTTACAAATATCTGAGGAAAGAAGAAAAGAGAGATGCAAAGGAGAAAAAAAATATATATATCCATCTGAATGCAGAGTTCCAAAGAATAACAAGGAGACAAGAAAGCCTTCCTCAGTGATCAATGTAAAGAAATAAAGGAAAACAATAGAATGGGAAAGACTAGAGATCTCTTCAAGAAAATTAGAGACACCAAGGGAACATTTCATGCAAAGATGTGCATGATAATAACAAAAATGATATAGACCTAACAGAGGCAGAAGATATGAAGAGGTGGCAAGAATACACAGAACTACACAAAAAAGATTTTAAATGACCCAGATAACCACAATGGTGTAATCACTCACCTAGAGCCAGATATCCTGGAATGCAAAGTCAAGTGGGCCTTAGGAAGCATCACTGAAGAAAAGCTAGTGGAGGTGATGGAATTCAAGTTGAGCTATTTCATATCCTAAAAGATGATGCTGTGAAAGTGCTGCATGCAATATACCAGCAAATTTGGAAAATTCAGCAGTGGCCACAGGACTGGAAAAGTCAGTTTTCATTCCAGTCACAAATAAAGGCAATGCCAAAGAATGTTCAAACTACCGCACACTTGCACTCACCTCAGACACTACCAAAATAATGCTCAAAATTCTCCAAGCTAGACTTCAACAGTACCTGAACCAAGAACTTCCAGATGCTCAAGCTGGATTTAGAAAAGGCAGAGGAACCAGAGATCAAATTGCCAACCTCTGTTGAATCATAGAAAAGCAAGAGAATTCCAGAAAAGCTTCTACTTCTGCTTCACTGACTACACTATAACCTTGACTGTTCTGATCAAAACAAACTGTGGAAAAATCTTAGAGATGGGAATACCAGGCCACCTTACCTGCCTCCCTAGAAATTTGTATAGAGGTCAAGAAGCAACAGTTAGAACCAGACATGAAACAACAGACTGGTTCCAAATTGGGAAAGGAGTACGTCAAGGCTGTATATTGTCACCTTGCTTATTTAACTTAGTTCATTTAAGTTACTCAGTCATGTCTGAGTCTTTGCAATCCCATGGACTGCAGCATGACAGGCTTCCTTTTCCATCACCAACTGCTGGAGCTTGCTCAAACTCATGTCCATTGAGTCGGCAATGCCATCCAACCATCTCATCCTCTGTCAGTCCCTTCTCCTTCTGCCATCAGTCTTTCCCAGCATCAGGGTCTTTCCTAGTGAGTCAATTCTTCACATAAGGTGGCCAATGTATTGGAGCTTCAGCTTCAGCATCAGTCCTTCCAATGAATAGTCAGGATTGGTTTTCCTTAGGATGGACTGGTTTGATCTCCTTGAAGTCCAAGGGACTCTCAAGAGTCTTCTCCAACACCAGAGTTCAAAAGCATTGACTCTTCGACACTCAGCTTTCTGTGTAGTCCAATTCTCACATCCATACACGAATACTGGAAAAACCATAGCTTTGACTAGATGTACCTTTGTCAGCAACATAATGTCTCTGCTTTTTAATATGCTGTCTAGGTTGGTCATAGCTTTTCTTCCAAGGAGAAAGTGCCTTTTAACTTCATAGCTGAAGTCACCACCTGCAGTGATTTTGGAGCCCCCCAAAAATAAAGTCTCTCCCTGTTTCTATTATTTCCCCATCTGTTTAACTTATATGCAGAGTGAAAAACTAAAAGTAAAAGTCACTCAGTCATGTCCAACACTTGCAACCCCATGGACTATATAGTCCATGGAATTCTCTAGGCTAGAATACTGGAGTGGGTAGTCTTTCCCTTCTCCAGGGTATCTCCCAACCCAGGGACCAAACCCAGGTCTCCCACATTGCAGGCAGCTTCTTTTCCAGCTGAGACTCAAGGGAAGCCCAAGAATATTGGAGTGGGGACCCCATCCCTTCTCCAGTGGATCTTCCCAACCCAGGAATCGAATTAGGATCTCCTGCATGGTAGGCAGATTCTTTACCAACTGAGCTATCAGGGAAACCCAATATGGAGCCCTATATGTGAAATGCCAGACTGGATGAAGCACAAGCTGGAATCAAGGTTGCCAGGAGAAATATCAGTAACCTCTGATATGCAGATGACACCACACTTATGGCAGAAAATCAAGAGGAACTAAAAAACCTCTTGATGAAAATGAAAGAGGAGAATGAAAAGCTAGCTTAAAACTCAGCATTCAAAAAACAAAGATCATGGCATCTGGTCCCATCATTTCATGGCAAGAAAATAGAGAAACAATGGAAACAGTCACAGACTATTTTCTTGGGCTCCAAAATCACTGTAGTTGGTGACTGCAGCCATGAAATTAAAATATACTTGCTCTTTGGAAGAAAAACTATGACCAACATAGACAACATATTAACAAGCAGAGACACTACTTTGCAGATAAAAGTCCTCCTAATCAAAGCTATAGTTTTTCCAGTATTCATGTATGAATGTGAGAGTTGGACCTTAAAGAAAGCTGAGCGCTGAAGAATTGATGCTTTTGAACTCTGGTGTTGGAGAAGGCTCTTGAGTCCTTTGAACTGCAAAGAGATCCAACCAGTCAGTCCTAAAGGAAATCAGTCCTGAATATTTATTGGAAGGACTGATGCTGAAAATGAAGTTCCAATTCTATGGCCACCTGATGCGAAAAATTGACTCATTGGAAACAACCCTAATCCTGGGCAAGACGGAAAGCAGGAGAATGGGACAACAGGGGATGAAGTTGCTGGATGGCATCACCAACTCAATGGGCATGAGTTTGAGCAAGCTCTGGGAGTTTTTGATGGACACAGAAGCCTGGCAAGCTGCAATCCATGCTGTCACAAAGAGTTGGACATGACTAAATGACTAAACTGAATAAAACTGTGAATAAAACATATTTTTTAAATGTTGTTTTCGAAATGAAAGAGAGCTATCATGATAGATAACAGTAGTAGGAACTATGAACTGGGTGTGTAGACAGAGAGGAACCTAGCAAAGTCTGTTTGTTAAAATACCTCTCTATCTTATTGTCTCTGAAGGACTCAGAGTTAGTCCTGAGTTTATTTAGGAGTTTATTTACCAAACATTTGCTTTTCCATCTCCATGTCAATTGTCTTCCTCCACTTGAACTCACAAACAAATATTTCCACCATACTCTTTTGTCTTTAGTTGAAGACTACATATCTGGTTAGGGCTTTGGCCATTTTGACAAGTTACTTAGTCTTTTGGGGTTCATCCAGTATGCTAAGTCTCTTCAGTCGTGTCCGACTCTGTGTGACCCCATAGACAGCAGCCCACCAGGCTTCCCCGTCCCTGGGGTTCTCCAGGCAAGAACACTGGAGTGGGTTGCCATTTCCTTCTCCAATGCGTGAAAGTGAAAAGTGAAAGTGAAGTCACTCAGTCGTGTCCGACCTTCAGCGACCCCATGGACTGCAGCCTTCCAGGCTCCTCCATCCATGGGATTTTCTAGGCACGAATACTGGAGTGGGTTGCCATTGCCTTCTCCGTTTTTCAGGTATACTTGCTATTAAATTGACTTTTCTCTTTTTAATCTGCCTTATATTTGTGAGAACCTAGAAAGGTAGAGGAAAATTCCTTTCTCTTTGACTGCCTTTTTTCAGACAAAGAACATTTCCTTCCAATACCTAGATTGCTAAAAACTTTTATTTTTAAATAGTATTGAATTACTTGAAATTATTTTTCTGCTTCTGTTAGTGTAGTTGTGTATTTTTGCTTATTCATTAATGTGGTAAATTGCTTTTTCACAATGTTAAACCAACACTTCTTTATTAGCAAAAATTGTACATTTTTTTAATGTATCACCCCTTAATATAGTACTGGATTTAGTTTGCTAACATTTTGCTTAGAATTTTTATATTTATGTTAATGAGAGAGATAAATTATACATATTTATAATATTTCAAATATTGATGCCAAGATAATCTGATTTAGTAAAATAGGTTAGGGGTATTTATTTTTCTTCATCTTACTTTCTAGGATATTTTGAGTAAATTGTATTTATATGTTATTCAGTGTTTGCAATATTTCACCAGTGTCATGGAGTTTTGGTTAGGAAGTTTTTAAATTAAGGATTTGAGTGCTTAAATGGATATGACACTCTATTTTTCTCATCAGTTATAGCGAACCTTATATTTTCTAGACATTTGTCAAATTCACATAAAGTTTCAAAATCTTTGGCTTAAAGACATTTATTACATTCTATTATTACCTATGCAGTGCCAACAAAGTTTGAAATTATACTACTTTTTTATTCATTGTATTGGTTATGTAGGCCTTTGTCTTGTTGTTTCTGTTAAGTCACTAAGAGGTGTCCAACTCTTTGCAACCCCATGTACTGAAGCACCATAGGCTTCCCTGTCCTTCACTATCTCCTAGAGTTTGACCTTACTCATGTCCATTGAGTTGGTGATGTCATCCAACCATTTCATACTTCATCGCCCCCTACTTTTCCTGCCCTCAATCTTTCCCAGCAGCAGTCTTTTCCAATGAGGCAGCTCTTCGCATCAGGTGGCCAAAGTATTGGAACTTCAGTTTCAGCATCAGCCCTTCTAATGAATATTCAGGGTTGATATCATTTAGGATGTCCTTGCAGTCCAAGGGACTCTCAAGAGTCTTCTCCAACACCACAGTTCAAAAGCACCAATTCTTCAGCACTCAGCTTTCTTTATGGTCCAACTCTCACATCCATGTATGAATACTGGAAAAACAATAGCTTTGACTATTCAGAACTTTGTTGGCAATGTGATATCTCTGTTTTTTAATATGCTGTCTAGATTGGTCATAGTTTTCTTCCAAGGAGCAAGTGTCTTTTAATTTCATAGCTACAGTCACCATCTACAGTAATTTTGAAACCCAAAAAAATAAAATCTGTCACTGTTTTCACTTTTCCCTCTTCTTTTTGCATGAAGTGATGGGACCAGATTGTCTTGTTAGGGGTTTACAAAATGCATTTATCTGAACTTAACTGATAAAAATATACTCTTTTTGATTTTAAAGCTTTGATATTTATTGCTACTTATTTTATGGTATGTACATGTATGCTCAGTCACTCAGTTGTGTCTGACTTTTTGTGACCACATGGCCATGGGATTTTCCAGGTAAGAATACTGGGATGGGTTTCCATTTTCTTCTCCAGGGGATCTTCCAGACCCAGGGATTGAACCAGCATCTCCTGTAACTTCTATATTGGCAGGCAGATTGTTCACCACTGAACCACATGAGAAACCAAATATCATTAAATTTAATATATGTGTAAGGCAATGGCACCCCACTCTAGTACTCTTGCCTGGAAAATCCCATGGATGGAGGAGCCTGGTAGGCTGCAGTCCATGGGGTCACTAGGAGTCAGACACGACTGAGCGACTTCACTTTCACTTTTCACTTTCATGCATTGGAGAAGGAAATGGCAACCCACTCCGGTGTTCTTGCCTAGAGAATCCCAGGGACGGGGGAGCCTGGTGTGCTGCCATCTATGGGGTCACACAGAGTCGGACATGACTGAAGTGACTTAGTAGCAGCAGCATACCTCATTTAGGACTTTTCTGGTGGCTCAGACAATAACATGTCTGCCTACAATGTGGGAGACCCAGGTTCAATCGCTGGGTCAGAAAGATCTCCTGGAGAAGGAAATGGCAACCCATTCCAGTGTTCTTGTCTTAAAAATCCCATGGATGGAGGAGCCTGGCAGGTGACAGTCCATGGGGTTGCAAAGAGTTGGACACGACTGAACGATTTCACTTTCACTTTTCATACCTCATTTAAACTCATAAAGAATATGCAATCTTCAGTGTACAGAAACAATTTTCATATTCAATATCTTTATTGATTTTCTGCCTACTTGACTCATAGAAAGATGTTTTACAATTTCTAACCTTAATCATAGATTTCTCTATTTCTCCTTTTAGTTCTTTTTTTTTATATATAGTGCAGCTATAATTGGGTATACATACATCTAGATTGTTACATTAGAAAACAGATATTTTCATCTTTTGAATTGTCATAAGGATGCATGGGAAACATAGAAGAGAATTTGAGGAAAAATTAAAGCAATATAAGAAGAGGTGCAATTTCATTGAAATATATGGCAAAAGATTTTGAGCAATTTCTTAGATGGGAAATGGAAAATGGCAAGACTATATCAGAATCAGAACTTTACGATGTATAAGACATTCATAATTATATAACTGTTTTCTGCATAGCAGGATACATATAGATTCTATTCCATAGTGTTAGTGTGAAAGTGAAAGTGAAGTCGCTCAGTTGTGCCCGACTCTTTGCGACCCCGTGGACTGTAGCCTACCAGGCTCCTCTGTCCATGGGATTCTCCAGGCAAGAATACTGGAGTGGGTTGCCATTTCCTTCTCCAGGGGATCTTCCTGACCCAGGGATCGAACCCAGATCTCCCACATTGCAGGCATACGCTTTAACCTCTGAGCCACCAGGGAAGCTCAGTGTTAGTGTAGTCATTCACAAATAATCACTTCACTACGTTCTTAAGTTAAAAATTAATGAACCAAACTAGACAAATGGGGTTAGGGAAGAAAGGACACACAATGTTTGAAAAATACTACTTTGAGTGACTGCTATATACTAAAAACAAAAAGAACTATACACAAATTCAATAACATCAATGTGATATACACTAACATTTGTCATCACATTTTTTTTTACAGATGGTAAAACATAGCTTAATTTTGAGTTATGAGAAGCAAATCATAACTCTTGCAAGAGGAGAAATTATTTAGAAAACCTCAGTTAGAAACTGAGTGATGAGGCCAAAAAAGGTATCCACTGGATTTGACAAAGGCAAGAATTGTTTCAGTGGTGGAGTGGGGGAAAGTACACATACAGTTGAAGAGTGAATAACAGATGCAGAAATGGAAACATTGAGATGAGTCAAGAGGCTCAAGAAACTTGAAAAGAAAATGAAGGGAAAGGTAGTGTAAAAACTAGAGGGTGACACAGAATTAAGGGAAAATTTTGTTTTCTTTCTAATTGGGGGACTCAGTTGTATATGTACATATATATTGTTGTTTAGTCTCTAAGTCCTGTCCGACTCTTTTGTGACCCCATGTACTGTAGCCTGCCAGGTTCCTCCATCCATGGGATTTTCCAGGCAAGAATACTGGAGTGGGTTACCATTTCCTTTGTCCAGGGGACCTTCCCAACCCAGGGATTGAACATGTGTCTCCTGCATTGGAAAGCAGATTCTTTCCCACTGAGCCACCAGGGAAGCCCCTTATTTTGGAATATAAGAGAGCAATTTTATTAATAGTTTATTTCTAGAGTACAGGGTTTTTTTCCCCTAAACTTGTGAAATGAGAGGATGTACACTTAGATTTTTATCCTATGTTTCAGAAAGCTGATCCAAAATATAGCAGTGTCAGAATTCAAACCTAGGTTTCTCTTAACCTAAAACTGATTTCACATTACCACATCCCCTTACAATGATGATCAGATTCTCAACTCAGACATTTAAATTCTGATATTTAAAAGGGAACTTGAGCTGCTTAAAATGTTTTTTTTTTTCCTTTTGCTATTAAACTAATACTTTGCTATTAATTCACTGTCATCAGTCACTGTCTGAACATGCTGACTTTCTTCTATAACATATTCAATCCCTACTAGAATATTTAAACAAGTAAGGTTCTGTTTTAAATTTTCATTCAATGTGATCATTGTGATGCAGTTAACCAAAACTATGAGACCTAGTCATTGATGGCTTGGTACTCTGATGACAGTGCAAATTCTGCCACAAAATTGCAATTGGGGCAATAGAATACAGGATATGATGCATATACACATGAAATGCCTTCAACCAGACTATAAAAAATTCATGAAAAGTAATCATAGAAAGACTATCCCATAAATTTTTTTATAAGTTTCTGTTATCTTCAAGTTAGTAATTGAAACTGTATTCCAGTTAGAATTGTAAATCGTACTAACCGATTTCTCACTCACTTGGGTTTATAAGGAAAAATGTCTATATTTAAAAATTTTTTCATTGTACTTAATACAACTCAGAGAAATGTACTTCCTTTTTAGAAGAGTATTCTATTTAGGGTAAAAGACTAAAATAAGGAAAAATTATTGGCTGAATGCTTTGAGATACTGTAAATGTTCCCATAAAGCAAGGTGATTGACCAGAATTGATTTGAAAAAAGTGGCCTAAAAAAAGTTTACTTGTATTACATGATTCATGGGTTATTTTTTATCATTTGTTAATAGATTAAGTCCTATATATTTAATTTTTTTCTCTAAACTGTCATATATTTCTTTATCCACATATAATTTAACAACATCCATTGTTGTGTGTGGATCACAACAAACTGCGGAAAATTTTTCAAGAGATGGAAATACCAGACGATCTTACCTGCCTTCTGAGAAACCTGTATGCAAGTCAAGAAGCAACAGTTAGAACCAGACATGGAATAATGAAGTTTCCAAATTGGGAAAGGAGTACTTCAAGACTATAAACCCTGCTTATTATATGCAGAGCACCTCATGCAAAATGCTGGACTGGATGAAGCACAAGCTGGAATTAAGATTGACAGGAGAAATATCAATAACCTCAGATATGCAGATGACACCACCCCTATGGCAGAAAGAGAAGAGGAACTAAAGAGCCTCTTGATGAGGGTGAAAGAGGAGAGTGAAAAAGCTGGCTTAAAACTCAACATTCAAAAAACTAAGATATTGGTATCTGGTCTCATCATTTCATGGCAAATAGATGGGGAAACAATGAAAACAGTGACAAACTTTATTTTCTTGGGCTCCAAAATCACTGTAGTTGGTGACTGCAGCCATGAAATTAAAAGATGCTTGGTTCTTGAAAGAAAAGCAATGGAAAAACCTAGACAGCATATTCAAAAGCAGAGATAACACTTTGCCAACAAAGGTCTGGCTAGCCAAAGCAATGGTTTTTCCAGTATTCATATATGGATGTGAGAGTTGGACCGTAAAGAAGATTGAATGCCAAAGAATTATACCTTTGAGCTGTGGTGTTGGAGAAGACTATTGAGAATCCCTTGGACTGCAAAGAGATCAAACCCATCAATCCTAAAGGAAATCGACCCTGAATATTTATTGGAAGGACTGATGCTGTAGCTCCAATACTTTGGCCACCTGATGCAAAGAGCTGACTCATATGAAAAGAACCTGATTCTAGGAAAGATTGAAGGCAGGAGGCGAAGGGGGTGACAGAGGAGAAGATGGTTGGATGGCATAACTGACTCGATGGACATGAATTTGAGCAAGCTCCAAGAGATGCTGATAGACAGGGATGCCTGGCATGCTACAGTCTATGGGGTCAAAAAGAGTTGGACACAGCTGAGCAACTGAACAACAAATTTATCAGTGCAAAATTACTAATATTTTATTCAGTTAATAACAGTATATTCTTGTATTACAAAATATATTGTCAAACCATAGTATCTCCCTTTTCATTTAAGCTTTAATTTACCTATACTGTTCCACAATGTAGCAGTGTACAGCTTTGGATCATTGACGTGTTAATGGACTAATTCATCACTGCTTTTTTAGTAACACAGTATTTTACTTTCTGAATCTGTTTTCAGAATTTTGCTAAGTATCAGGCTGGGACTGTAAATTATGCATACATAATTGCTGAACAAACCCAGATCTTGATTTTTGATAAAAAATAATAATTGGTCAGACATATGTCTCAGTCAACTTTAGATAATCATGCTAACTTCCTGAGGGGAAATAAATTAGCAAATAATCCATTTTATTGGAATTGAGAAGCTGTCTCAAGAATCTGAGACAGGAAGAATATGAAGATCTACTGCTGAACCAAATTAGAAACCTGTATTTAGAAATCCCAGGTAGCATAGTCTATAAAAGTAAACTTAAGAGAAAAGCA
The DNA here is from genome assembly GCF_029378745.1 of Bos indicus. Lineage (NCBI taxonomy): Eukaryota > Metazoa > Chordata > Mammalia > Artiodactyla > Bovidae > Bos > Bos indicus. The sequence continues at coordinate 40,571,199 of NC_091762.1, read as the reverse complement.
AAAAATAAACCAAAGGATAATCAATGAAAAAAATAAAGATCACATATTCAACTAAAATAACCAAAACTTACTAGCAAGTCAGCCTCTGGAATAATAGGAATGGAATTTTTTGATGAAAGGATTTCTTAAGACACTCTATAGGATTAAGCTTTGAGATAAAGTCCCTCTCTCACACTTGGTAAACCAATGAGAGAAGCCTTCTTGGTGGAATTCAGAGGCATACACCTCAGACAGGAAACAGGTACACTGTTCATATCTGGTAAAACAAAAAGAATTAAACTAAAAAGAGGAAATAGACATGCACAACTTGCTCTTTGTGTAAGGCTTTGTATAAGGCTCTAAGACACCATTCCAGCTAAGGTGTCCCAACCAAGGGCTATGCACATCCTCATAAATCAGCTAGTACAGAATTGTTTCTGGTTCATTAGGGTCCTGGCTTCTTTCAAATAGCACCTCTTCTGCCTAATGCCAATTACAGTCACAAGTTTGGATTGCTTTCTACAGGAAACCAAAGTTATGGTATAACAAGACTGGGAATAAAGGTAGTTTCTTTCCCACTGCCAACAGATGGATAAGAAAGAGATTAGTAAAAGTATGAAAGTCTGAAAATGATTTCAAGTATGAAGGTATCTGTTTTTCTTTTCTTAATTTAATGCAAGACTTCAGTTCAACAAATACTTGTTGAGTGTATAACTTGTGCTCTAATTTTTAGATATGAGTATTCAACAGTAAACAAAAAAGACACTAATCCCTGCATTCATAGTGCTTACATTCTGTTGAACTTGTCTTATTTTAGATCTGTTTTATTCAAGGCTAAAGTTTTTTGAGTTTGTGAGGTTTTTTTTTTAAGCTTTATTTTGATATATTTCACATCCCATACAATTCACCTACATAAAATGGGCAATTCAATAGTTTTCAGAACATTTACAGACTTGTGCAAGCATCAGAACAATCTAATTTTAGAACATTTCCATCACTCACCCCTTGAAAGAAACATAATACCCGTTAGAAAACACTCCCTTCCCTCCCCATCCCCTTAGCTTAAGGCAACTGGTAATACAGTTTATGCCTCGATAGATTTGCCAATTCTGGATATTTCTTATAAATGAAATCATAAAATATGTGGCTTATTTGACTTAATGTTTTCAAGTTTTATACATATTGTAGCAGGTATCAGTACTTAATTCTCATTTGAAGCTATCTGCTTTCACAGTTATTAATTTAAAGTAAGACTTGTCTTAGTTTATGCCCTTTTCAGACTTTCCCAAATTCCATAGAACATTTTCATCTTCAATTGAAAATGAAACTTAAACTTGGATGGTTTATTTTAGAACTGAAAAATATTTGAAGATCATCCAGTCAATTTTTAGAGAAATACAAAATCGAAGTGGTTTGCTAGAAACTATCTCTTCCCCCTCCTCTTAACTTTTTATCATAGGGCTTACTTGGTATGGATTTTGAGAGCTTTTTATTTATCTGTAGGATTTTGTAACCTCTTTATTGAAGAAAGAAATTTTGATACTTTTCAGTTTATAGACTATTGGTTTTTCCTATAAAAATCAATTTTTTTGTTTTTGTTCTATAATGCAAATAAAGAAAATATATAAATCAAGCAAATACAATTTTCCTTGATTACAACCTAGAGACCCATTTTATATTAGTTTTACATCAAAGTATTGCAAAATTACTCATCAAATTGTGCTGCCTATAATTTGCACTAGCACTTTCTCTCTCATTTTAGTTGGGCTCCCACTGCATACATTTTTAAAAGGATCACAGCCTGCAAAATAATACTTCTCCATCATCTATATCTGCCTTTTCACCTGTTTTTCTGAACTACATGAAACCATTCAGAATGCTTCTTTTAAAAACTCATAATGAACGGTACTTGATATTATGTCAGCAAATGATTAAATATGTCAGTCTTTTCAGAATCCACACTTTAGCTCATTAGCTTCTAGATGAAATGAATATAGCAGAGTACTAACCAGCACCTACGGAGAAGGCAATAGCACCCCACTCCAGAACTCTTGCCTGGAGAATCCCAGGTATGGGGGAGCCTGGTGGGCTGCCATCTATGGAGTCACACAGAGTCGGACATGACTGAAGTGATGTAGCAGCAGCAGCAACCAGCACCTACCACAGTCAGCCTTTTAAAAGGATTTAGCCTCTACTTACACCTGCATTCCAAAGTAAAAGATCTATTTGAACAGTTACTATATCAAATTTCTCAGAAGTTTCTACAGAAATACCTTCAACATTTTCTGAACTTCATTTATCTTATCCTGAAGTTTTCATATGGTTCTTATATTTACATTTATTTCCTATATGGCTTCTGGCATTGCAGCATTTTACTACCATTTGATTTTTTCCAACTGAAACCCTCCCTCTTTTCCCAACAACAACCATTAGAATCCTTAGAGTATTATGCCTTTTGTTTAGAATTCTCTTCTTCTGATTACTGCAGGTATCATGCTCAGAATTTGTATTTCAAAATTATACCTACCTCTACAGAGCACTAATAGGTGCCTACATCAGAATTATTTTGCTCAGAATTATTTTGTAGTGTTCATTTTAACTGACTTCCTATTTTACTGTTGAAGGTAGAACTTGCAAAGTCATATGAATTCCATCTAAATATTCAGGTTCTATTTGATAAATGTAAAATTATGCAGTAATTTCTTACCTACATAGGAAATCAACTATAGCTATTATCCAAGTTGGTTATTTTTCTATATTTAATATACTCTTAAATTCTAATATATATCCTAAATACTATTTTTATTAATACTTAAGTTATATATTAAGAACAAGAAAATCTGATGCAAATTGAGAGAAGTAACAGTAAAATAGTATCTCAAAGAGAGACCTGAGAAAAATGTGTCAGAGGGACACTTGACTGCACATTTTGAAAGAGGTATTTCTTCGATGTAGCAAGATTTCTCTGTATCCAGAGACCTCAACTCCACTTTTTCTGCACCCTTTCTATCAAGGACTCATTTTTGCACAAATCTCACCCCTAAGGCATAATGGAGAAGGAACTGAGGTGCCTAGGCCAGCTGACCTGTCTAGTGCTGAAAGCTTGTAGGCTAGACTCATAGAAAACATTTATTTTACAACACAAGCCTTTTCATTTTGAGTCCAGCAAAAAGCAGCACATAACAATAAAAATCTATTTTGGTTGGCAAGCTGAACATGAATCGAGGATTGTTTGCCTGGCTTCTAACTCATCTTTTCTGCTTTTCTGGAAGGTCCCCTGCCTGTAGTCTCTAGGTGTGCAAAGTGCAAAGTGAATACTTGGGCACTTCATGGGGTTGCAAAGAGTCGGAGCAACTTAGTGACTAAACAACAACAACTTTTGTTTCTCAGGTCAGCAATGTTCTAGTTATTCTCTCTCCTTTGTTCCAAAACCCGAGTCCTTCAGCAGACCCTTTAGAAGTTCCCACAAAGATCCTCTAAGTTCTTCAACCTTAAAAAAACTAGAGGTTATAATTTTATAAATAAATGAATTGAATTTTCATGGCTCTTTTGTATTCTTTTTTCAGTCACAGCACAACAATTACACATTTTATTTAAGTTTCTTTAAGGAAATTTTGTATTAATAGTCTACATACTTTAAATTTTATAGTATATATATAGGAACATATTTATAAAAATATATAGAAATAGAAAATATGTTAGTTGGAAGGACAGTTCTGAAACACCAGATCCTAAATGCTACAAGGCCCCTTATGGACAAAAGTCCCACCTGCTATTTTTCTGGTTACCAATTTTTATGTATTGTGGAAGGGAAAGGGATTTCCCTATCAGTTCAGTTCAGTTCAGTTCAGTCGCTCAGTCATGTCCAACTCTTTGCGACCCCATGAATCGCAGCACGCCAGGCCTCCCTGTCCATCACCAACTCCTGGAGTTTACTCAAACTCATGTCCATCGAGTCAGTGATGCCATGCAGCCATCTCATTCTCTGTCGTCCTCTTCTCCTCCTGCCCCCAATCCCTCCCAGCATCAGAGTCTTTTCCAATGAGTCAACTCTTCACACGAGGTGGCAAAAGTATTGCAGTTTCAGCTTCAACATCAGTTCTTCCAATGAACACCCAGACCGATCTCCTTTAGTATGGAATGGTTGGATCTCTTTGCAGTCCAAGGGATTTCCCTATACCACCAGGCAATTCTTGAACATCAGCTATCCTACAATGCAACTCAGTTCTGACAATATCCACCCAGAGATAGCATTAGATTGCATAAAGTTAAGGACTCAGTCATTTAAGACTGCTTCAGAGGATAGCAAGTCCAGATTTGTCATCTGTGCTTCCAACCAATAGCCTACAAATGGGAGGTTCCAATGACTCCCCTCCAGAGATTCAATTAATTTGCTAGAGAGATTCACAGAACCCTCAGAAACATTTTGCTTACTAGATTATTGGTTTATTATAATAGGGCATATTAGTAATTCAGGAACAGCCAGATACAAGAGATGCATAAGGACAAAATATGGGGAAAGGGTGAAGAGTCTCCACACTCTGCCTAAAACCCTACTGTTCCCAAAACTCCACATGGTCACCAACTCAGAAACTCTCCAAACCCCATTATTTTGGGGTTTTATGGAGATGTCGGGGGATTGTGTAATTTCCTTGATTCTGTCTTGCTGCAGCAAAAATTTGAAGTGACGGATGATGGACCAGTGATACAGCTCAGTTTTATTTAGAAGGCAAAGAAAATACATTCTAGAGGCATGAGGGCAGGTAGACCCAAAAGAAGCGAAGAGAAGAGAAGCCCCTGGCTCAAATTTGGCTCCTCTTTTTATATGGTTTTTCTCCTTCCCTTGAGGCTTCCCTATGTAAATTGGGCTAGCCAGGAGGGCTGTTTGTTTTACCTGAGGTCTTCTCTCTGGTCCTTGGACCTTCCTTTGCTCTATGTTTGTGGGTTTTCCCCTTCATTGTCTTTTAGCCACCACCATTTTGGACTCCTTTTTCCCATTCTAGCTACCTAACATTGGCTTTGTTATATAGGCATGGTTGATTAAATCACTGGCCATTAGCTATTGATTTAAGCTCCAGGCCCACCCCTCTCCCTGTAAATCAGGGGTTGGAACTGAAAATTAAAACATTTTATTCATGGTTGATTCTGCTTGCAACCAGCCCCCATCCTTACGTGCAGTACAAAAGTCATCTCATAAATGTTGAAAAACAAAATTCAACCCAGTAAATTCAGAGATCTATTAGGTGATTCATGAATCAGGCAGCATCCCCTCTAGTAAATAGAAGGGCTTTCTGAGAAGGTGTACAAAATAGAAGGCTTTTATAGGCAAAAGGAGGGTAGGGATGAAGATGCTGGCCAACAACAACAACAAAAGGAAAAAAAGAAAAAAAGGATTGGTTTAGTCCAGGCCATCTTCTTGGAGGTGGGGGGAGGAAAAGGAAGCAGAACGGGTCCCTATCATGCAGACTACCTACTAGTGTAGATCAGGAAATTTCAGATTAAATGCTTGAAAGGTCAGTTACTGGGATAGGTTGAAACTGAAATCAAATCTTGGTTTGGGGCTTCACTGGTGGCTGATAAAGAATCTGCCTGCAATGCAGGAGACCTAGGTTTGATTTCTGGCTAGGGAAGATCTCCTGGAGAAGGAAATGGCAACCCACTTTAGTATTCTTGCCTGGAGAATTCCATGGACAGAGGAGCTTGGTGGGCTATAGTCCATGGGGTCACAAAGAGTCGGACACTGAGCAACTAACACTTTTGCTGCATTGGAGGCAAATGACTCCATTTGGGTCTTATTATTTCTTTTTTAACATGGCAAAAGATACCTTTGTTATTCTCTCAACCCAGGAAATTCCAAGGGTTTTAGGAGCCCTGTGCCAGAAATGGGGCAAAAATCAAATATGTATTAGTTTTTATAAATACCAATATCATACCTGAAAATTATTGATACCATTAACTTATATTTGAAACGAGTTAGATCAAGTAAATCCTCTCATAAAAAACACAGCAGCTTCCTATCTCCCCTTGGTTTAAAATCTAAAATTCTTACTGTTGCCTATAAAACTCTATATTAAGAGTTGGAAAACTTTTTTGTGAAGGCCTAGACATCAAATATTTTCTGTAGAAGCTACCAAACTTGGCTGTTGTAGCATGAAAACAGTCATAAATAAGGCAGAAACTGAAAAGAGTATGGCTGCATTACAACAAAACTTTATGGACACTAAAATTTGAATTTCATATGATTTCCAAGCATCATAAAATATAGTTTAATTTTGATATTTTATTCCAAACATTCAAAATTGTAATAACCACTTATAATGGTCCACAAGTCATATAGAAATAGTTGGTGGGTCAAACTTGGGCTGCAATTCCTGCTCTGCATGAGCTACACTCTCACAGATTTCATTCACTCGACTACATTTCCTCTCCTCATGGACTCTCTGCACCTGACATCCTTGCTCTTCCTTGCACACAATAAGTGCATTCTTACTTCAGTGCTTTTACACAATCTGTGTCCTTTGCCAAGAACACACTTTCTCCTAATCTTTGAATAGCTCATTTCTTTCACTTTTGAAGACTAATTATTCTCTTATCATCCAATGCCAAACATATTTTTCTACACTATTACTTTTTATCCTCATGCAAGTACCTCAGTTTTCATTTAATACTTATTACTCCAGTATTCTTGCCTAGAGAATCCCATGGACAGAGGAGCATGGCGGACTGAGGTCCATGGGGTCAGAAAGAGTCAGACACGACTGAAGTTACTAGCACAGCACAGCTCAGCACCCTCTGAATCATATGTTTTGTTTATTTTCTGTTTATTTTTTTTTTCTCACTAGAATGTAAGCTTTGAGAGGGAAGAGACTTGGCTTTCTCCACTGTTTCATCCAGAAAAATGCTTGGCACAAAATATGCACACCAATGAATACTTCTCCGTGAATGGATTGTTGTTATTTATATTACCAAAATTCTTTATTCTCTTCATCTCAACTATCATTTTGAAGTTCCGTGTGACTGGAGCTAATACCAATCTGTGAATTCTCAACATTTGAGAGTTTCTTTGAAAAATGTTGCTCAGTGGTGTCCAACTCTTTGTGACCTTATGGACTGTAGCCTGTCAGGCTCCTCTGTCCATGGAATTCTTCAGGCAAGAATACTGGAGTGGGTTGCCATGTCCTTCTCCAGGGGATCTTCCCAGCCCAGGGCCTGAACCTGGGTCTCCCTCATTGCAGGTGGATTCTTTATCATCAGAGCCACCAGGAAAGCCCCTACCTTCAATATTTTGTATTGTTCTGCCACATGATTGCTGCACAAATCTCCTCTCTGGTAATGCTGGTCTTTAATCTGCCTGATCTGTGTTTAATACAATTCTCATTATCAATACAATGTTATTATTCTGAAGCTAGGTAATCCTTATGTAATCTTTCTGTCTCTCATGGCTTGTAGAGGGTACTGCAGTGCCCTGGTTAGCTGTCCTATAGTGCCCTGGTTAGCTGTCCTATAGTGCCCTAACACAAGTGATTCAGCAAGGAGTTCACAGGTGCCCTATATCTTCAGAAAATTGCCCCAAACTGATGGGAACCACTTCAGCAGGTCATAATTCAGGAAATGACCTACAGTTTATGACTAATAAGGAATAAGCACAAAAGGTTATTCTTTAGGCTCAAGAGGAAATTATTTTAAGGTATAGTTTATGTTCCAGAAACATTACCCTGTGGTTCAGACCAGGGTAAACAGCCTAAGACTTTTCCTAAGACTACATCCTTGCTCATCCCTTTTGCCTTTCAACCCTGCTTCACTCCCTTCCTTTACATTTTTCTGCTATGAATACTTCCTCAGCAAATCACGTGCGTCTGCATCTCTGCCTCTGGTTCTGCTTCTAGAATAAAGTTCCTACTGTAGTAAACCCATGAACTCTTACCCAATTCCCACTACGCAGGTGCACCAAAATCAATCCTTAACAAACTCAAAACCATAGCATTATGTAACAGTGATCTTTAGATATCTTACTTTTAGAGTACTAAGTAGAACACCTTCCAGCTACGGATAAGCCTCAGCTAGAATGTAGCAGCATCAAAGATTGATTAAATTATCATGTGCAATTTATTAAATACCTCGTGTTTAGCAGTGTGCCAACCAATCTCTCATTAATTGATTTTGCTAAATGAATAACACACTTAAAGTCATATTTAGTAATCTAGACACAGATATACATAAAAAATATCTTTGGGTATGTATACATTCTCAGGTTAGTATACACACATATATTTCCTTGTTCTGTTAGCTAAGTGATCACAGAATCAGTGACACCTCAGTAGCAACAAGCACACCTGGTCCCCAGATCTTGGTTTCTAATACCATCATCAAATAAAGAAAGTCTGGACTTCATGAGGAAATGGCTAATTCCATGACTGATAACAGGTGGCCTGGAACATTTTGTAGTGTGAAAGTAAAACAATGATAATGAGGTATGTCAAAGCAGCATATGAGACAAATACCAAATGGCCAAAGCTGGAATAATCTGGACGATGGAATAAAAGAATTTTTGATTTTAGCCAAAGTATAAAATAAATATCTATGAATCTGCACTGACATAATGAAATAAATAAATAAGAGAGAACAGACAAATCTCTCCTGCAGAAGAATTTCAAATATTTTATGTAGAATAAAATACTTCAAGGAGACAAAGAATAGCTCTCACCTTTTAGTGGGAGCTACTCATACTGTCTCTTGAGAAGAAAATGGGAACCCACTCCAGCACTCTTGCTTGGAGAATCCCATGGAGGGAGGAGCCTCGTGGGCTACAGTCCATGGGGTCGCTAAAAGTCGGACATGACTGAGCGACTTCACTTCACTTCACTCATACTGTCATTTTACCAAAGAGCACTGTATGGGAAAAGAGCATAAAATAATTTTATAGTTAAGAAACTTGGTAAACACTGTCTCAGCCAGATGACAAGATTAACATTAGCAGTGCTGTGAGTTGACAGTCAGCTTGATATGATACGAAGAGAATAACACTTAATTTCTGTAGTCTCCTCCCTGCCAAAAAAAAAAAAAATCCATAATTCCAGTCTCAAGGGAAAAAAGTCAAATAAATCCAAATTAACAATCTACAAAATATCTGACTCCTCAAAACTGCCAAAGGAAATAGACAAGTCTGAGAAATTTTCACAATCAAGAGGAGCTTAAGACATAATAAGTATAATGTGCTATCATGATGGGATTCTGGAACAGAAAAAGGACATTAGGTAAAACTTAGGGAAATATCGGTAAGTGTGGACTTCAGTTAATAATAATGTATAAATATTGATTAATTAACTGTGATATGTAGCCTACATGTAAGATGTAGAGGAAACTATGTATGGAATATATGGAAATTCTCAAAACTACCTTCACCAACTTTATAAAAATCTAAAATATTAAAGTTTATTTATTTTAAAATATTAAATTTATAACTGCAACTTTAGAATTACACTGTTTAAGAAATTTTAAATTCAAGAAAATGCCTAATCTACAATAGACTGTCTTGAATACATTTTTGATTATTTTTGGAGGAAACCCACTTTGAAGCTTCTAATAGCCTCTTAATAGTATGTGCCTGTGCATAGTTGCTCAATCATGTCCAACACTTTGAGACTCTTTAGGCTGTAGTGCACCAGCCTCCTCTGTCCTTGGGATTTTTCAGGCAATAATACTGGAGTAGATTGCTATTTCCCTCCTCCAGGGGATCTTCCAACCCAGAGATCAAGCCTGAGTCTCCTGTGTCTCCTGCATCGCAGGCAGCTTCTTTACCTGCTGAGCCACCACCAGAAAAGCCTATAATATGGTATATGCCTAAAGAATTTAAAATATTTTTGGTATTAAGATCAAATTTTTTTTTCATGATAGTGAAATTCTTAATCTTTTCAACAATACTTTGGTATTATTTTTCATATTATCTACAACAAAGTCTTGAAATATTTACTATGATGCAACAAAATTGGGAAAGGAGTACATCAATTCTGGTTCAAAATTGGGAAAGGAGTACATCAAGACTATATTGTCACCCAACTTAATTAACTTATATTCTGGGTACATCATGAGAAATGCCAGGCTGGATGAAGCGCAAGCTGTAACCAAGATTGCAGGGAGAAACATCAGTAACCTCAGATATGCAGATGACATTACCCTATGGGAGAAAGTGAGGAGGAACTAAAAAGCCTCTTGATGAAGGTGAAAGAGGAGAGTGAGAAAACTGGCTTAAAATGCAACATTCAGAAAATTAAGATCATGGCAACCAGTCTCATCACTTCAAGGCAAATATATGGGTAAACAATGGAAACAGTTAGAGACTTTATTTTCTTGGGCTCCAAAATTACTGCAGATGGTGACTGCAGCCATGAAATTAAAAGACACTTGCTCCTTGAAAGAAAAACTATGACAAATATAGACAGAATATTAAAAAGTAGAGACATTACTTTTCTGACAAAGGTCCACATAGTCAAAGCTATGGTTTTTCCAGTAGTCGTGTAAGGATGTGAGAGTTGGACCATAAAGAAAGCTGAGCACCGAAGAATTGATGCTTTTGAACTGTGGTGTTGGAGAAGACTCTTGAGAGTCCCTTGAACTGCAAGGAGATCAAACTAGTCATTCCTAAAGGAAATCAGTCCTGAATATTCATTGGAAGGACTGATGCTGAAAATGAGGCTCCAATATTTGGCCACCTGATATGAAGAGCTGACTCATTAGAAAAGACCCTGATGCTGGGAGAGACTGAAGGCAGGAGGAGAAGGGTATGATGGAGAATGAGATGGTTGGATGACATCACCGACTCAATGGACATGAGTTTGAGCAAGCTCTGGGAGATGGTGAAGGACAGGGAAACCTGGCATGCTGCAGTCCATGGGGTTACAAATAGTTGGATGCAAATGAGTGACTGAACGACCAAAAATATGATGCAACAAATTCACAACATTCTATGACTATAAAACCTTTCATTGATGTTTAACTTACCTAATCTAAATATTTTCTGAGTTCTTTAGGAATAGAACTTGGTGGGAGAAAAACTACCACTTCTTGAGCATTTATGTTCCATTATGTATTTACTACTCAAGCCTCATATCTGTTATCCAGTTCACTCCTCATACACTATAAGAGATCCATAGTTTAACACATTCAGAGAAGGGGAAATAGACCCATTGACTGTCAGGCAGTCCTACTGAAATGTAAGTTACCAAGTAAAGGCACATTCTTCAACTTCTGTGCTCACTACTCTATTCTTTGAACCTAGAACAGTGACAGGAAGATAGAAAACCATTATTAAATATGTACTGAATAAATGAATGAGATTAAGAGACCTGTCCAAAGCAACACAATTACTCATGATAGAAACAGGATGAAATCTATAGTTGCTATTTGTTTCCTACAAGGCCCTATCATGAACCCATGACATGGCAGTTGGACCCTAAGCTACTGAAGGAGAAGCCCTAAAGGAAAAACAGATGCCAAGGAGTTCATGGCCATCAGGACAGTACCCTGAACATTTGTTGTTGTTCACTCACTAAGTCATATCTGACTCTTTGCAACCCCATGGACTACAGCACTCAGGCTTCCCTGTCCTTCTTAATCTCCAAAAGTTTGCCCAAGCTCATATCCATTGAATCGGTGATGCCATCCAACCATCTCATCCTTTGTTGCCATAGTACATATCAAATCATAGATCTCCACTGAGCTCATTAATGGGCCACAAAATAAAAGAGAGATTTAGATAAATTGGGAAAAGAGGTATAGACTTTCTTAGATTTGACTCATGAACGTATTATTCTATTCCTTCATTGCATGAAAGCTCTGATTTTATAATATTTTCAAACTCCTATTTTTCAGAAATTCATTAGATTCATTCATTGCATACTTTTCTCTTTTGCCAGATTGTGAAGTTTTTAAGCTGTATACCACAGAAAAAGAAAGAAAGAAAACACTACACTATCTAGTGACTTCATCTATAAACAACTTAAAGGGAAATATAAAAATAAATATATTTTTTAAATGCAGATATATTTTGAAGCAATATTGTATAAGTACCAATGAAGGCAAAGAGAAGAAAGCTTCTTTGATATACAAGCAGTAAAAAATTAAGTTCTGTCTGAAAACTTCATTCTATTACACACTATATTTGGGGTTGGGTGGGAAGAATCAATTGTAAATACAGAGCCAAAGTACCATAAGTGGAATTTTCATTACTGTGAAATCACTGCTTTAGCACTTCCCTACCTTAAAAATATTAATAAATCATAGAAAAATATTTTTTTGTATTAAAAGCTAGAAAATTTTAATCCCCCCAATTGTCCTTTAAGTACATGTTCTAAAGTCATTTTAAATAAGGAAAAATATAAAATTAATTTATTTGAAAATCCTAAGCTACCTTATCGTCTATCAGATCAGATCAGATCAGTTGCTCAGTCGTGTCCGACTCTTTGCGACCTCATGAATCGCAGCACGCCAGGCCTTCCTGTCCATCACCAATTCCTGGAGTTCACTCAGACTCACGTCCATCGAATCAGTAATGCCATCCAGCCCTCTCTTCCTCTGTCATCCCCTTTTCCTCTTGCCCCCAATTCCTCCCAGCATCAGAGTCTTTTCTAATGAGTCAACTCTTCGCATGAGGTGGCCAAAGTACTGGAGTTTCAGCTTTAGCCTCATTCCTTTCAAAGAAATCCCAGGACTGGTCTCCTTCAGAATGGACTGGTTGGATCTCCTTGCAGTCCAAGGGACTCTCAAGAGTCTTTTCCAACACCACAGTTCAAAAGCATCAATTCTTCGGCTTTCAGCCTTCCTCACAGTCCAACTCTCACATCCATACATGACCACAGGAAAAACCATAGCCTTGACTAGACGAAACTTTGTTGGCAAAGTAATGTCTCTGCTTTTGAATATGCTATCTAGGTTGGTCATAACTTTCCTTCCAAGGAGTAAGCGTCTTTTAATTTCATGGCTGCAGTCACCATCTGCAGTGATTTTGGAGCTCAAAAAAATAAAGTCTGACACTGTTTCCACTGTTTCCTCATCTATTTCCCATGAAGTGATGGGACCGGATGCCATAAATTCGTTTTCTGAATGTTGAGCTTTAAGCCAACTTTTTCACTCTCCTCTTTCACTTTCATCAAGAGGCTTTTCAGTTCCTCTTCACTTTCTGCAATAAGGGTGGTGTCATCTGCATATCTGAGGTTATTGATATTTCTCCTGGCAATCTAGATTCCAGCTTGTGTTTCTTCCAGTCCAGCGTTTCATTGTGTACTCTGCATATAAGTTAAATAAATGGGGTGACAATATACAGCCTTGACATACTCCCTTTCCTATTTGGAACCAGTCTGTTGTTCCATGTCCAGTTCTAACTGTTGCTTCCTGACCTGCATATAGGTTTCTCAAGAAGCAGGTCAGGTAGTCTGGTCTTCCCATCTCTTCCAGAATTTTCCACAGTTTATTGTGATCCACACAGTCAAAGGCTTTGGCATAGTCAATAAAGCAGAAATAGATGTTTTTCTGGAACTCTCTTGCTTTTTCCATGATCCAGCAGATGTTGGCAGTTTGATCACTGGTTCCTCTGCCTTTTCTAAACCCAGCTTGAACATCAGGAAGTTCACTGTTCACATATTGCTGAAGCCTGGCTTGGAGAATTTTGAGCATTACTTTACTAGTGTGTGAGATGAGTGCAATTGTGCGGTAGTTTGAGCATTCTTTGGCATTGTCTTTCTTATGGATTGGAATGAAAACTGACCTTTTCCAGTCCTGTGGCCACTGCTGAGTTTTCCACATTTGCTGGCATATTGAGTGTAGCATTTTCACAGCATCATCTTTCAGGATTTGGAATAGCTCAACTGGAATTCTATCACCTCCACTAGCTTTGTTCGTAGTGATGCTTCATCTATAGCAGTGTTCTTATTTATTTATTTAATGTCTTACCGAATAGCTATTACGTATCAGGCCCACATTAAGGTGGAGAAACCTTAGATTTCATACTCTCATAGAGTTCATATTGTAGTGGTAAAATGTAGGAGACTAACAACAATTAGTAAGAATCACTTGAGAATAACAGCATGAAAAACAATAATTTCAGAAATAATAATAGTAGTTACCATTTTGAGTGTCTACCCTGTCTAATATAGTACCATAATTTTAATCTTATTCATCTCACATAAAACACTGGAGATATATATTTACAAATGGAACAGTTAGGTCAATAAAGATTCAATAATTTACCAAATATGTGAAACGTAGTAAATGGTAGAGTAGGATTTCAATCTTTGTCTACTAGTAAAAAACCCAGGCCTTTTAGCTTTCTTACACTGCCTTTCAAAACTAGCTAACAGTTTGCAGTGAGAATCAAACCCTTTCATAAAAAAGAAAAACATTATGTTTCATTATAGAAATACAATATAAAAGACAGCTCTCCTGAAAGCTTCTCCCAAGAAAGCCCTTGCTGCTAAGGGGGCAGCTGCAGTAGCTGCTGCTGCCGCCAAGATTCCAGCAAAAAAGATCACCACTGAGGGTAAGAAGGCTCCAGCCCAGAATGCTCCTGCCCAGAAAGCTGCAGGCCAGAGGGCAGCACCTCCTCCTAAAACTCAGAAGGGTCAGAAAGCTCCATCCCAGAAAGCACCCGCTCCAAAGGCATCTGACAAGAAAGCATGAGTGCATAAGAGGCTATTCGAATCAGAATAAAAGTTCTTTTTGACATGCTGGCAAATTAAAAAAAAAAATACAATATTTAGAATGAGGATGACTGTTATAACCTAGAATTCCTAATAGCATAGTGGTTAATGAATCAAAATACTGAAGTCAGATGTTTGAAGTTAAACTCTAGATTTGTTACTAACTAACTATGAAACTCTGGACCAGTTAAACTTTGACCATATACTATTTTAAAAACTTAATTCAATACTTAATCATTATCTATCTTAGTTTACTCATCCATAAAGTTTGTATAAACACTGAATGAGTTAGTATATGTAAAGTACTTAGAACAATACTTAAGTACCTAGTTCAGTTCAGTTCAGTTCAATTCAGTCACTCAGTGTTGTCTGACTCTTTGCGACCCCATGAATCGCAGCACACCAGGCCTCCCTGTCCATCACCAACTCCCGGAGTTCACTCAAACTCATGTCCATTGAGTCAGTGATGCCATCCAGCCATCTCATCCTCTGTCGTCCCCTTCTCCTCCTGCCCCCAATCCCTCCCAGCATCAGAGTCTTTTCCAGTGAGTCAACTCTTCACATGAGGTGGCCAAAGGATTGGAGTTTCAGCTTTAGCATCAGTCCTTCCAATAAACACCCAGGACTGATCTCCTTTAGGATGGACTGGTTGGATCTCCTTGCAGTCCAAGGGACTCTCAAGAGTCTTCTCCAACACCACAGTTCAAAAGCATCAGTTCTGCGGCACTCAGCTTTCTTCACAGTCCAACTCTCCCATCCATACATGACCACAGGAAAAACCATAGCCTTGACTAGACGGACCTTTGTTGGCAAAGTACTGTCTCTGCTTTTGAATATGCTATCTAGGTTGGTCAGAACTTTCCTTCCAAGGAGTAAGCATCTTTTAATTTCATGGCTGCAGTCACCATCTGCAGTGATTTTGGACCCTACAAAAATGAAATCTGACACTGTTTCCACTGTTTCCCCATCTATTTCCCATGAAGTGATGTGACCAGATGCCATGATGTTAGTTTTCTGAATGTTGAGCTTTAAGTCAACTTTTTGACTCTCCTCTTTCACTTTCATCAAGAGGCTTTTTAGTTCCTCTTCACCGTCTGCCATAAGGGTGGTGCCATTTGCATATCTGAGGTTATTGATATTTTTCCCGGAAATCTTGATTCCAGCTTGTGCTTCCTCCACCCCAGCATTTCTCTTGATGTACTTTGCATATAAGTTAAATAAGCAGGGTGACAATATACAGCCTTGACGTACTCCCTTTCCTATTTGGAACCAGTCTGTTGTTCCATGTCCAGTTCTAATTGTTGCTTCCTGACCTGCATATAGGTTTCTCAAGAGCCAGGTCAGGTGGTCTGGTTTTCCCATCTCTTTCAGAATTTTCCACACTTTATTGTGATCCACACAGTCAAAGGCTTTGGCATAGTCAATAGAGCAGAAATAGATGTTTTTCTGGAACTCTCTTCCTTTTTCAATGATCCAGCGGACGTTGGCAATTTGATCTCTGGTTCCTCTGCCTTTTCTAAAACCAGCTTGAACATCTGAAAGTTCATGGTTCACATATCACTGAAGCCTGGCTTGGAGAATTTTGAGTGTTACTTGACTAGCGTGTGAGATGAGTGCCATTGTGCAGTAGTTTGAGCATTCTTTGGCATTGCCTTTCTTTGGGATTGGAATGAAAACTGACCTTTTCCAGTCCTGTGGCCACTGCTGAGTTTTCCAAATGTGCTGGCATATTGAGTGCAGCACTTTCACAGCATCATCTTTCAGGATTTGGAATAGCTCAACTGGAATTCTATCACCTGCACTCACTTTGTTCTGAGTGATGCTTTCTAAGGCCCACTGGACTTCGCATTCCAGAATTTCTGGCTCTAGGTGCGTGATCACACCATCGTGATTATCTTGGTAGTGAGGATCTTTTTGTACAGTTCTTCTGTGTATTCTTGCCACCTCCTAATACTGTCTGCTTCTCTTAGGTCTATACCATTTCTGTTCTTTATTGTGCCCATCTTTGCATGAAATGTTTCCTTGGTATCTCTAATTTCTTGAAAAGATCTCTTGTCTTTCCCATTCTGTTATATAAACAATAAAGACATATTATCTACTTTTTTTTTTGGTTTTTTGTTATCTAATCCTTATTCTCTGGAATAAGGGAACAGACCTGAAATGGGCACCTAATTTTAAGGACTCTTAACAATCCTTCTACCTCTCCCTATGAGTTTCATGTTGGTCTATCCATGTTTCTTTCAATGCTAGTAAATATTGGTCATTTATCTATGTAACTCTCCATCTCTGTGGCTTCTCTACACTCTTTAATCTTCCATTCTTATCCTTCTCTTGTTATGTTTTTTAATCTCTATATTTTTATTCTTTCTTCTTTCTCCATTTCAAACTTTCAAAAATTGATTTATAATTTACAATTTTTACATAATTTTCCTTTCATTGATTCTACCCTACAACTCCTGCAACTCAATTAGTATTTTATAATGTTCTACAAATCAGACCTTTATTTCCTGTTTCGAGGTATCAGTGCAGCATTAACAGTGTTGAACAGACAAGCAAGCATTGACCATTTCTACATTGGGTGAATGAGCCTTATTGATTACTATTTTGTAACTTCACATCCGATATTCAGAAGAGGAATTAGAAAGATGAGGAAAAACAAACTTCTTTGCTACCATCTTTATTTTATTATTTTATATTTTGGATTCAGATTATTTTTTCTTCAAGAGCTTTATTATATTGTATTATATTAAGATGAAGAGTCAACTCTTTGGAAAAGACACTGATGTTGGGAAAGACTGAGGGCAGGAGGAGAAGGGGGTGACCGAGGATGAGATGGTTGGATAGCATCACTGACTCAATGGACATGAGTTTAAGCAAACTCTGGGAGATAGTGAAGGACAGGCCAGCCTGCAGTGCTGCAGTCTGTGGGGTCACAAAGAGTCAGACATGACTGAATAAAAAATATTAAGTCATATCATATCATCATATCAGATTACATTTTATTTTAGGAAACATTCACTTTGATTTGTATGAACTCTTTCCAACTTTAAATCTCTCTCTTTCACTGTCCTTTGGATACATTGCAAACGAACATGAATATCTTCTGAACTGTAATCTAGTGCCAAGGTGGAGTGGGTTCTTCTGACCACTGCATTGTTATAAACAAAACTCACACCGTAATTTTCCCTCAAATGACATCACAGGATTTTCTATCCGAAGCACAAATATCTTTGGAAGAGGGAGGCAACCAGAAGTGAAAATAGATGTAGGAAAATTATATATTATACTTTGTAAGGTTTGTATTCAGCATAATTTGAGCCAACATCTGTCCCTTAGATGTAGCCTTTCAATCTCTTTGAATCTTTAATGATTGGTATCCAAGCATAAAATACTTTGAAACAATTGATTTTCCATTAAAATCTTTTGCAATTGCATGGAAATGAACAATTTCTACTTCAGATATGAATAGTCAATTATTTTATTTTCAAAATGGAATGAAAATATAATCAATGTATATCTAGGTGATTTACACTAATTTTGAAAACATTTTTTTTTTCCAAAGGTAACATGAAAATCTTCTCTAAAAGTAAGTTCTCTTATAAGTTTTAGCTTTTGGCACTCTTTCGGAAGAAAGCTATAAGCATTAACTACCAACTCAGTACTACCCCAGGAAAAACATTGATGGGGGAAAAAAACACACCAGGGCCTCCCTAGGCTGTCTACTTGTTTGCTACTTAAAGCATGGTCCTCAGACCAGAAGCAACAGTACCACCTTTTGAGCCACCGTGCTTCTCAAATTTGAATGTGTTATGATTCGACCTTGGCCTGGGGTGGACTAAGATTCTGCTTAAGGTGATATTAAGGCTGATGGCCCATGGTCCACATTTTGAGTAGCTAAGATTCTAGAAAGTCAAGGGTAACTACTGTGAATGATGTATTTTAACAGCTTCTTTGTAATGTTTTATGATGGTATAATCTTCAATATATATATATATATATATATAGATGAAGTAATTTGGAAATAGCAAATAATTGTTAAGTATACATTTATGACATAAGATTTAGAGGTAAAGACATATGATAGGAAGAATTAAAGGATAGATCAAGTTTTCTAAGGCATGAAAATTACTGTGGTAAAAGGTCATAAGCATTTTATCAGACTAGTCTTGAAAAGAGAAATGCATCTTCTTACTGAAAAATGGCCCATAGTATGTTGAAGTCATGATTTTATTTAACCTTCCACTTGATAGCCACGTCCTGCTAATGAGTAAAAAAATGTTACGATTTCTTGAAGAATTTGCAAAGAAGCACTTACTGTTAGTGGTGTATGAACAGCCTATTCTTTTCATAAGGGAAAAATAGTAAAATCAGTATGTTTTGTATTATAAGTTGTCAAAATTTCTGAAATCTGTATTTTAATACTTTAAGAATGTGTGTTTATTTTTGACATTTCTTTATTCTGAATGAAATGGTTGTTTTTACTAATTGATTGATTTAATTCCTAGTATACAGGGCATATCATGATTGTGCAGCCTTTTGGGAATATTGCTATGTATATAAAATATTTGTAACAAATACATGTGTGAGAAATTTTAGAGCTATGAGAGCTGCAAAAGTATTTGGGAATCATCCAGTACAATTCTTTTACTTTAAAAAGGAAAAATCAGCATTCCAATGAAATGAAACTACATGATATATCCAAGATCCCACCCAGCTAGCTAGTGGCAGAAGTAGCCCAAAGCTCTTGATGCCTAAGAGATTTTGTTTTTTCATAATAGTTTGAATATTTGTTTTGTTTATCTGAGTTCAGCTTTCCAAAAGCTCAGAAAATAATAATAATGATAATGATAAATGTGTGTAATACAAAAAGTGCCCACCCTATAATTATTTGTTTGGCCAATGTTTTTGCTGCTTCTGTTCAAATTAGATTAAAATATTTACTAACATATACATTGACTATAAAAATCAACAGTTTTATGGCAAATTATCAAATAAGAACTGATATATTTGTTGGAAGAAACATCTTCAAAATTCAAGGAACTGAAGGTTTAAGTTGAAAAACAAAATTAGAAATCCAATACACACATTTGAAATATGGATACTACTTTACCTGTTTTGAGTACAAAATAATATCATAATTAAAATATTTTTCACATTATGACAACTCTGAATTCTCATCTCCCCTTCATATCAGGAACTCAGCTTTTCCCCAATATCCTAAACTACTTCTAAAGACCCCACACTTGCTTGCCCTGGTTCATTAAATTCTTCCTCTTTTCTGCTGGTCTGGCTAAACTGACAAGAAACTGAGAACTCAGGTGTACCTCATTAAGTCAAATTTATGTAAGAGTTGGTCTTCACAACAGCCTCTCTTTGCGGTTAAAAAGTTCTCCAGTACCAAACTGCTCTCCTGGCTAGAGTTCAGAGCAGTTCAGCAATCTGGTGCAAGGCCATAAGCAATAGAAATTTGCCACAGAGCAGAGGCTGTGTTAGGCAGAAATGAAAGAAGTCCAAAAGTCAATCTGGCTCTGAGGTAAGGGATTTTTCAGTGTGACTGCTCATCCTTGGGGGAAGGATTCCTCCCAGTGTTAGGTTTTTTGAGGAGGTCCTACAATAAAAAGAATTACCTTGAGCCTTAACTATGACAGCTTATTTATTTTTTAGGATTTCTTTTTTAGAACAATTTAAGATTTGCAATGAAATTAAGTGGCAATTGCAGAGATTTACTATCTATCCCCTGTCCACCAGCCAATAATCATATCTACATCCCCTGCCACAGTAGTACAGTTGGTACATTTGATGAGTCTACACTGACACATCATTATCATCCAAAGACCATAGTTTACCTTATGGTTCATCCTTGCTGTTGCACAGTCTTTGGGTCTGGATAAATGTATAATGTCATGGATCCATCATTATGGTATTATACAGAGTGTTTTCGCTGTGCTACAAATCCTCTGTGCTCTTGCCACTCCTTTCCCTGACCCCAACATCAGGTAATCAGTGATTTTTTTTTTTAACTGTCTTCACAGTTTTTCTCTTTACAATAGTGTCAAATAGTTGGAGTCATATAAGATGTGGACTTTTCAAATTGGCCTCTTTTCTTTACATGACTTGATAGCTCATTTCTTTTTAATGCTGAATAATATTCCATTGTCTGGATGCATCACACTTTATTTATCCATTCACCTACTGAAGGACATCTTGGTTTCCTCCAGGTTTTGGTAACTGTGAGTAAAGCTGCTATAAACATTCATGTGCAAGTTTCTGTGTGGACAAAACTTTTCAGCTTCTCAGAGAAAATACTGAGGAGCAAGATTGTTGGCTCATATGGTAAGAGAGTGTTTAGTTTTTTAAGAAACTGCCAAGTTGTCTTCCAAAGGGGCTGTTCCATTTCTAGTTCTATCAGCAATAAATGAGTCCCAGTTGCTTCATAGCCTCACCAACATTTAGTGTTATCACTGTTCTGGGGTTTGACCATTCTAATAGATATGTAGTGGTAGCTCATTGTGGTTTTAATTTGCATTTCTCTGAAGACACACAATATGGAACACTTTTGATACATTTATTTGCCATCTGTACCTCTTTTCTGGCAAAGTATCTTTTAAGGTTTTGGCCTATTTTTTAATGGGGATGTTTGTTTTCCTATTATTGATTTCTAAGTATTCTTTGTATATTTTGGAAAACAATCCTTTATCAGATGTGTCTTTTGTGAATATTTTTCTCCCAGCATGTGGCTTGTTTTCTCACACTCTTAATTTTTTTTTCTTTGCAGAAAAAATAATTTACACCAAAACTTCAGAGTTTGGCTCACAGAAAGATTTATTGTAATGTCATGAAAGGAAAATATGTGTCTGTTGCCCCACCCCCCCAATACTCCAAACTCCCTGAAGGGTTTCAGCAAAGCATTTTTAAATGAAAGATGAGGGAGGGGCAGTCACAGGGTATGTGAACAGCTCCTGTATAATTCTTCAATTGGTTGATGGTGAGGTAATAGGGAGGTCAACATTATTAATCCTTAGGGACTAGAAGTTCAGGGGCTACATGCTCATGATCATCAAGCAGTTAATTTCTTTCATTTGGTGGTGGTTTTAGCATTTGAACTACTCAGGAAATATGTATGAGATACTATTGTCTGACTACTTCAGAGAGAAGATATAGCAGAAGGTATGGGGGAAAGGTCTGTATTGGAAAGATCTCATAAGATCCTGCTCAGCTACAGGTGTATGATCTATTTGGACTTAATTTTGTAAAGGCTGTAAGGTCTAAGTCAAGATTCACTATTTTGTACGTGAGTGTCCATTTGTTCCGGCACTATTTGTGGAAGAGATTATCTTCGTTCCATTGTATTGCCTTTTATTCTTTTTTTTTTTTCCAGAGATCAGTTTACTATGACATCTCTTAAGAACAGATTTTGCAGCTTGCTTGTCATTTTTTTTTTCAAGTACATACACAGTTGTAGGTCTGAGTGAAAAGTGAAAGTGTTAGTCCCTCAGTCGTGTCTGACTCTTTGTGAGTCCCATGGACTTAGCCTGTCAATGGAATTTTCCAGGCAAAAGTACTGAAGTGGGTATCCATTTCCTTCTCCAAGGAATCTTCCTGACCCAGGGATCAAAGCAGCAGCTCCTGCATCTTCTTGCATTGCAGGTAGAATCTTTACAATGTGAGCCACAAGGGACACTGAGTAAGTTCCAGCATAAACTATTCACTGTGCTCAAATCCAATCTTCCCCAAGTCAATGTCAAGAAAAAGAGTACAATTCCACTTCTCTTATAATCCGAAGTCTCTTTGGCTCTTAGATAAAATTCTGGCTTCAAATACTGTTTACAGAAGTGTACTGCCAAAAATGAGCATAGCATTAGAAGGGCTTTTGACATGCTGAAGTATGAAGAATATACTTCTTTCAGAAAAGTATATATATATATATATATATATATATATACACACACACACACACACAGTTGCTTCATATCTTTCTACATAACTAAAGAGGAAGGGCGAAGTTGTTTCAAAGGTGATATGTGTGTGTGTGGGTGTGTGTGTGTGTGTGTGGGTGTGTGTGTGTGTGTTTGTGCTCAGTCGCATCCAACTCTTTGCCAACCATGGACTGTGGCTCACCTCTGTTCATGGAATTTTCCAGACAAGAATATTGGAGTTGGGATACCATTTCCTACTCCAGGGGATATTCCCCACCCAGGGATCAAATCACATCTCTTGCATTTCCTGCATTGGTGATAGCATGTAATTTGAACTAAGCATATTATTACTAACTTTTACACATTAGCCCAAAATCTGAAAAAAAAATGTAATACTCCATGTTTTACATAGTAATAGCTGTGTATCCATAGTAGATATCTAGTAGATATCCATGTATCTACTTGAGGTAGATACAATGATAGAGCTATAAATTGTTCTTCAGAACACTGAAAATAACTAAATTTGAACAATGGAAAACACATTTTCTATATAATAGAGAACACATTTTCTTCTTTGTTTCAACTTGTGCATGCATGCTCCTATGTGTATACATATAACTATTTATAACTGTGTCTTTAAGGTACCCTATATATTTAAAACTATCATGATTATCTTTATGCAATTTAGGAATGCAACATTTATTGACTCTGTGTAATAAACTAGAGAATGCAATGTGTAACCTTGAAAGAAAAAATTCTGTTAAAACCTCAGAATATTTCTGTATTTTTGAGTTATATATATATGTAAAAAATAAATTTTATATCTGGCTAATAATACTTTTCACTAAATATTTTACATCTTACATAACTGGCCCATCATTAATGATCTCATCCTTCAGTATAAACTATGGTCATGTACTGACCTAAGTGCCAGGATACAATATTGAATAAAACATAGGCAGGCATTTAAACTGAGATTCAGAGACTACTCTAGCCCTCATTGATCTCAGTGATTTAAAGGACTTAGTCTACCATGCAATTTAAAATGAATCATAATCAGTCAACAATTTTGTATAGGTTTTATTTTTCTTCTCCAACAATACCATCCTAATACAATCTAGTAAGAGCAGAGTAATTAAGTGTACAAATAATGAGAGACAATTTAAAAGATATTTTGAACCTGATTTAGGACCTAAATCAACAATTTACTAAGTTTGGCCTTTATCCTATCCTCTACTAAATAATGAAACGTATTCTTCAGTTAAGTTAAACAAATAGCCTTATTACGTCCACAGTGACTAAGAAGAGGCTGCAACTAGAGTCAGAGAAAATTGTTAGACGTTTATAACATACATGATGAATGATAATTAGGGACTGATCTGGGTAATAGTGGAAGAGATAAACTGAAAATAATGGCTATGAAATATCTACTCTGTTCCATCCTATTCCTTTTGATTCCCCTGCTCAGCTCTATAAAGCAGGGGACTGACCCTTGGAGAATCCATTTCCCATGCTCCATTCTTACTGGACTTCTAACAGGGTTAAGCCAACAGAAAACAGAAAATCTTCACTATTTTACTGGTATCACTAACAGGAACTTTTCATCTTCTGTGGTTCCAGCATCCTTGGATTGTTCAGATGCCAGCTTCTGCCTGGGACTTAGTCCTGGCTCTCACAACTCTACCTTCTCCTTTTGTCCCCATAGACTATAGGTAAAAGCAACTTCCTGCTGCTCCTAATCTCTAGGTTCTCATATTTTTCCCTGGTTGGCTTCTCAGTCTCTTCCATTAGCCATGTAAACAACACCTTGCATTCTGTTCGGTTCTGCTCAGTCACTCAGTCGTGTCCGACTTTTTGTGACTCCATGAATCGCAGGATGCCAGGCCTCCATGTCCATCACCAACTCCCGGAATTTACTCAAACTCATGTCCATCGCGTCGGTGATGCCATCCAACCATCTCTTCCTCTGTCGTCCCCTTCTCCTCCTGCCTCCAATCCCTGCCAGCAGCAGAGTCTTTTCCAATGAGTCAACTCTTCAATGATGTGGCCAAAGTATTGGAGTTTCAGCATCAGTCCTTCCAACGAACACCCAGGACTGATCTCCTTTAGGATGGACTGGTTGGATCTCCTTGTAGTCCAAGGGACTCTCAAGAGTCTTCTCCAACACCACAGTTCAAAAGCATCAATTCTTCGGCACTCAGTTTTCTTCACAGTCCAACTCTCCCACACATACATGACCACAGAAAAAACCATAGCCTTGACTAGACGAACATTTGTTGGCAAAGAAATGTCTCTGCTTTTGAATATGCTATCTAAGTTGGTCATAACTTTCCTTCCAAGGAGTAAGCATCTCTTAATTTCATGGCTGCAATCGCCATCTGCAGTGATTTTGGACCCCCCAAAAATAAACTCTGACACTGTTTCCACTGTTTCCCCATCTATTTCCCATGAAGTGATGAGACCTGATGCCATGATTTTCATTTTCTGAATGTTGAGCTTTAACCCAACTTTTTCACTCTCCTCTTTCACTTTCATCAAGAGACTTTTTAGTTCCTCTTCACTTTCTGCCTTAAGGGTGGTGTTGTCTGAGACATATCAATAATGCATAATATCTGCATTATTGATATTTCTCCCTGCAATCTTGATTCCAGCTTCTGTTTCTTCCAGTCTAGCGTTTCTCATGAGATACTCTGCATATAAGTCAAATAAGCAGGGTGACAATATACAGCCTTGACATACTCCTTCTCCTATTTTGAACCAGTCTGTTGTTCCATGTCCAGTTCTAATTGTTGCTTCCTTACCTGCATATAGGTTTCTCAAGAGCAGGTCAGGTGGTCTGGTATTCCCATCTCTTTCAGAATTTTCCACAGTTTATTGTAATCCACACAGTCAAAGGCTTTGGCATAGTCAATAGAGCAGAAATAGATGTTTTTCTGGAACTCTCTTGCTTTTTCGATGATCCAGCAGATGTTGGCAACTTGATCTCTGGTTCCTCTGCCTTTTCTAAAACCAGCTTGAACATCTGAAAGTTCACGTTTCATGTACTGCTGACGCCTGGCTTGGAGAATTTTGAGCATTACTTTACTGGTGTGTGAGATGAGTGCAATTTTCTGGTAGTTTGAGCATTCTTTGGCATTGCTTTTCTTTGGGATTGGAATGAAAACTGACCTTTTCCAGTCCTGTGGCCACTGCTGAGTTTTCCAAATTTGCTGACATATTGAGTGCAGCACTTTCACAGCATCATCTTTCAGGATTTGAAATAGCTCAACTGGAATTCTATCACCTCCACTAGCTTTATTTGTAGTGATGCTTTCTAAGGCCCACTTGACTTCACATTCCAGGATGTCTGGCTCTAGATGAGTGATCACACCATCGTGAATATCTGGGTCATGAAGTTCTTTTTTTGTACAATTCTTCTGTGTTTTCTTGCCACCGCTTATTAATATCTTCTGCTTCTGTTAAGTCCATACCATTTCTGTCCTTTATTGAGCCCATTTTTGCATGAAATGTTCCCTTGGTATCTCTAATTTTCATGAAGAGATCTCTAGTCTTTCCCATTCTGTTGTTTTCCTCTATTTCTTTGCATTGATCACTGAGGAAGGCTTTCTTATCTCTCCTTGCTATTCTTTGGAACTCTGCATTCAGATGCTTATATCTTTCCTTTTCTCCTTTACTTTTCACTTCTCTTCTTTTCACAGCTATTTATAAGGCCTCCTCAGATTGCCATTTTGCTTTTTTTCATTTCTTTTTCTTGGGTATGATCTTGATCCCTGTCTTCTGTACAATGTCATGAACCTCCATCCATAGTTCATCAGGCACTCTGTCTATCAGATCTAGTCTCTTAAATCTATTTCTCACTTCCACTCTATGATCATAAGGGATTTGATTTAGGTCTTATCTGAATGGTCTAGTGGCTTTCCCTACTTTCTTCAATTTAAGTCTGAATTTTGCAATAAGGAGTTCATGATCTGAGTCACAGTCAGCTCCTGGTCATGTTTTTGCTGACTGTATAGAGCTTCTCCATCTTTGGCTGCAAAGAATATAATGACTCTGATTTTGGTGTTGACCATCTGGTGATGTCCATGAGTAGATTCTTCTCTTGTGTTGTTGGAAGAGGGTGTTTGCTATGACCAGTGCGTTCTCTTGGCAAAACTCTATTAGCCTTTGCCCTGCTTCAGTCTGTACTCCAAGGCCAAATTTGCCTGTTACTTCAGGTGTTTCTTGACTTCCTACTTTTTCATTCCAGTCCCCTATAATGAAAAGGACATCTTTTGGGAGTGTTAGTTCTAAAATGTCTTGTAAGTCTTTATAGAACCATTCAAATTCAGCTTCTTCAGCATTACTGGTTGGGGCATAGTCTTGGATTACCATGATATTGAATGGTTTGCCTTGGAAATGAACAGACATCATTCTGTCGTTTTTGAGATTGCATCCAAGTACTGCATTTCAGACTTTTTTGTTGACTATGATGGCTACTCCATTTCTTCTAAGGGATTCCTGCCCACAGTAGTAGATATAATGGTCATCTGAGTTAAATTCACCCATTCCAGTCCATTTTAGTTCGCTGATTCCTGGAATGTTGATGTTTACTCTTGCCATCTCCAGTTTGACCACTTCTAAATTGCCTTGATTCATGGACCTAACCGCAGAAGGCAATGGCACCCCACTCCAGTACTCTTGCCTGGAAAATCCCATGGATGGAGGAGCCTGGTAGGCTGCAATCCATGGGGTTGCTAAGAGTCGGGCACGACTGAGCGACTTCACTTTCACTTTTCACTTTCATGCATTGGAGAAGGAAATGGCAACCCACTCCAGTGTTCTTGCCTGGAGAATCCCAGGGATGGGGGAGCCTGTTGGCTGCCGTCTATGGGGTCGCACAGAGTCAGACACGACTGAAGCAACTTAGCAGCAGCAGCAGCAGCATGGACCTAACATTCCAGGTTCTTATGCAATATTGCTCTTTACAGCATCGGACCTTGCTTCTATCACCAGTCACATCCACAACTGGGTACTACTTTTGCTTAGGCTCCATCCCTTCATTCTTTCTGGAGTTATTTCTCCACTGATCTCCATTACCTTGCATTAAATTCCCTCTATTTTTCAAACTTTGAATGATGTCTTTGTTTTTGTATTTTCTGAATGGACCCTCACTGATACACACGTGCAATATGTTCAGTGTTTCTGGATTAGTATGTTCATGAACTAGTGAGGTATCCATTTAACTTAAGGCCACAGTTATATTCTGTCAAAAGCAGCTGCAGATGGATTTTTCTAGTTTGTACATCAGCTTTCCTTGTTTAAAGTTCTTTAGGCCAAGCAACAGAAACCCACTATTATTACCTTAATTCACAAAGTTTGTGGGTGAGAGTTAAATTTAAAACCAAAATGCAGGAAATAAAGCTAATAACTTGAAACTGTAACATCGTGCGTTCATTTCCTAGGACTATGGGAACACAGAACCACAAACTGGAGGGCTTGAAACACTAGAAATGTGTTTTCTCATAGCTGGGGAAGCTGGATGTCTGAAACTAACTTTAAAGGCTTTGAGGAAGAATCCGTTCCATTCCTCTCTTTGCTTCTGATGTTTGCTGGCATTCTATGGTGTTTCTTGCCTTTAGTTGGCTTGTAGACTTATCACTCAAACATCTGTTTCCCATCTTCACCTGGTATTCTCTTCTCTGTGTATCTTAGTGTCTAAGTTTCCTTCTCCTTAAAAAGATATCAGTCATTGGATTAGGGTACACTTTGTTATGGTGTGCCGTAATTTTAACCTGAGAACATCTGCAAATACACATTCTGGACTCCAAGTGGACATGAATCTGCAGGATACATTATTCAACGTAGTACTGAAGACCAAAGTTACATGTGTATTGCAGTAAATGTCAGTCACTGAAGGTAATCTGGGATGGTCTTTTCCACAGAACTTTAGCACATGTAACTCTGAAGATGTATACTTTGTCAATCAGCTGGCATTTATTGAACATTCCAATAGTTAAGCACCTACTAGGTATTTAAATATACAGGCACAATATTTTATAGCAGATCTCTAGAACACGTTTGTCTTTTACAACTGAAACTTTATACCTGCTAAACAGCAATTTCTCATTGACTCCTTCCTATTATGTGAGGTATCTAAACTAGTCAAGCTCATGGAAATGGGGAGTAGAATGGTAGACCTTATATTTTAAAGGGGGAAAAAAAACAACAACTTACAGAAAGCAAGATAGGATAAAACTTTGAGAGAAAAAAGTTTAGTTATAAGATTTAGCTTAAATAAAGATATTTATCTTACACTTATCTACTGTGAAGCTTGGAGTTTAAAATAGTGAGTGGGAATTTTAAAATTCCCACTTTAAAATTCTTAATTAACCAAATATCAAATTCCTTATACTAAATAATCTATACATACAGCAAATAGAATAAAATTCTCTCAATACTTTTTTCTGAACTGTATTCACTATTTCTTGAAAGTGGTACCATTTTCTTTTCAATATTGATTTCAGTTTTCAAAAATAGTTTAAATAACTCTATTGAATATCACCAGTTTATTTATACTCCTAAACCCTGAATAATATTTCATTGTTGATTTTGTTTCAAAAAGGATGAAAAAATATTTTTATATATTTTAAAGAAATTTAGTTAAATTTTCTTATATTAATATTCTAAAGTATCTTAAAGCTGTTGGAAGTGTACAGTTCTGTTATTTTTCTATTCAAGTTTTCTTTTTAAAAAATGTAAGTATGCTAATTTACAAATAACTACAAAAATAAATAACTACAAGTATTCATGACATTATTAATCTTTTCTGTCATAAGAGTTGTAAAAACTACAATAGTGAATCTATACTGATTGATCCTCACCTTGGTTATTTTATCACTTTTTATAAGTATTCAATAACTACTTTGAAAAAACACATTACACTAATATATATATATGTATATATATACACACACACACACACATGAATATATATGTATATATATACACATATATGTATGTGTGTGTGTGTATATATATATATGTATATAAATGTATGTTGTTTTGTTATTTAGTTGTTAAGTCCTGTCTAACTCTTTTTGCAACCCCACGGACTATAACCTGCCAGGTTATTTATCACTGACCCATATATATATATATATATATATATATATATGGGTTTCCCTGGAGATATATGTTTATATCTCCAGAAAGAAAATTGATTTTCCTCAGCATTTGTATTTTAGACACCTTAGAGCTACTATTAATATCCCCTTTCAGGAATTTCGTATTGGTAAGTGTACCTTCTTCTGATTGGCTTTGTAATAGGGAATAACAAATCTGACTTCATATCAGATCTGTTTCTTTTACTTTAAACTTTGTATTCTAATACTTTTGCTACAGGTTAATCACTAAAGTGATGTTGCCTATAGCTTAAAGCACGTATAATGGTCCATCTCCAGGAAACCTACCTACCATGCCTAATCCTGAGCTAAAATACCTTTGTTTGGCTCACAGGAAACTTCCTGATCAGGCGCACCTGTGAACAGCTGCAGGAAAGAAGAAATTAACACATCCCCTCTGGAGTTTGACCAGAACCAGGATGTATTTGCAACAATTTACCACCTTTTCTACTTTACCTCCTTACCTCACCTTCTTTATTCTATAAAACAAACTAGCATCCAAATTCAGCAAGATGGTTCTTTGAGACAGTAGTCCACTATCTCCTTAATCTTCTTCCTTTCCAAATAAAGTGGCCGCTCCTTTTCCCAACAACTCGTCTCCCCATTTATTTGTCTGTCATGCAGCAAGCAGTATAAGCTTGAACTTGGTAATAAGTTTTATTATCAAAATAAGTTTTGTGATTTTGTGCATATGCCCCCATGAATATCTGGAGGAGGAAATAGCAGCCCACCCCAGTATTCTTGCCTAGAAAATCCTGTGGACAGAGGAGCCTGGTGGGGTATAGTCCATGGAGTCACAATGAGTCTGACATTACTGATCATTCAGGCATACATGCCCCATGAATATAAAAGTTGCCAACATAATAAAAGTTTCCTCAGTTCTTACTGGCATATACCTTGGTTCACATTACTAGGCAGCATTTACTAAGATAGATACACGAATGCAGAAACACCTAAAAATGCTGAAATACCTGTGCTGGCTAGACTTGATGCACTCTAGTGGTATTTGGAATGAACAACCATAATTTTTAACAATGTTAGCATACTTAGGGACTGAATACCTGCCCATAGGTATATTCTCAGTATTATCACTATACTGTTATAAGCAGGCCAGGATAATGTATTTATGCAATTGTCATGTACTCATTCATTAAACAAACATTAAGTGATGCTTATTGTGTGTAGTAAATTGTGTCAGAT
The DNA here is from genome assembly GCF_029378745.1 of Bos indicus. Taxonomy (NCBI): domain Eukaryota; kingdom Metazoa; phylum Chordata; class Mammalia; order Artiodactyla; family Bovidae; genus Bos; species Bos indicus. The sequence goes on along the minus strand of NC_091762.1, from coordinate 40,540,254 downwards.
GCTCAAGATAAAAGCATAAAAGTCTTGACCGTGTCCTTAGTGTTAGTAGCTCAGTCGTGTCTGACTCTGCAATTTCATGGACTGTAGCCCACCAGGCTCCTCTGTCTGTGGGATTTTTCCAGGCAAGAACACCGGAGGGTGTTGCCATGACCTCCTCCAGAGCATCTTCCCAGCCCAGGGATCAAACCCTTGTCTCGTGTTTCCCACATTACAAGCAGATTATTTACCCACTGAGCTACCTGGAAAACCCAGCTAACATCAGGCTTAGTGATAAAAGACAAAAAAATTTCCTCTAAGATCAGTAACAAATCAGGGATGTCTCCTGTCAAACTTTCATTTGACATCACACTTGAGGTTACAAACCAGTGCAATAAGGCAGGAGAAAAGGTATGTGTGTGTTGTGGATGGGATAGGTGGAAGAGTAAGACATTGAAATTGTAAAGGAGGAAGTAAAACTGTTCATGTTTATAAACTACTTTTTCTATGTAGAAAATTCTGTTGGAGATTTAAAAAAATCTACTAAACCTAACGAATGAGTTTATGTTGAATAATAATGGATCAATATAAGTTAATCAATTGTTTTTCAATATACTAGCAAAAATCCACTCAAAATAGATTAAAAACAATGCCATATAAAATAGCATCAAAAATATGAAATAGGGATATATCTGATGAAATATATGCATTATCTATATACCAAAAACTGTAAAATCAATCCTGAGAAATTAAACACACAAATAAATAAAATTACTTAAAATGAAATAAATGAAACATATATACATATTTTGGAAGATTCAGTATTGTTAAGATACCAATTCTCCCCTAATTGTTCTCTGCTGCTGCTGCTAAGTCGCTTCAATCGTGTCCGACCCTGTGTGACCCCATATACGGCAGCCCACCAGGCCCCGCTGTCCCTGGGATTCTCCAGGCAAGAACACTGGAGTGGGTTGAAATTTCCTCCTCCAATGCATGAAAGTGAAAAGTGAAAGTGAAATCGCTCAGTCGTGTCCGACTCTTAGCGACCCCATGGACTGCAGCCTACCAGGCTCCTCCGTCCATGGGATTTTCCAGGCAAGAGTACTGGAGTGGGGTGCCATTGCCTACTCCAAATTGTTCTCTAGATTTAATTAAATCTCAGTCAAAATCCCAGAAAGTAATTTTGTAGGAATTGATAAGTAAATTCCAACAATTATATAGAGCTGGAAGGTGTTTAGAATTAACAAAACAATTTTATAAAGAACAAAGTTAGAAGACCTACTATCTAATTTTAAGACTCATTATGTAATTGGAGTAATCAGAGCAGTGTGATTTTGGCATATAGAACAGTATAGACTTTAGAATTAGATATATATGGACTTGGGCTTCCCAGGTGGCTCAGAGGGCATTCAGCTGCAAAGCAGGAGACACAAGTTCCATCCCCAGGTTGGGAAGATGCCCTGTAGAGGGGCTTGGCAACCCATTCCAGTATTCTCGCCTGAAAAATCCCTTGGACAGAGGAGCCTGGCAGGCTACAGCCATAGCATCCAAGAGTCAGACATGACTGAAGTAATTTAGCACACATATGCATGAGCTTCCTGGTGGGTCAGATGGTAAAGACTAACCCTGGAATGCAGGAGACTCGGGTTTGATCCCTGGGTTAAGAAGATCCCTTGGAGAGGGAATGGCTACCCACTCCAGTATTCTTGCCTGGAGAAGTCCATGTTCAGAGGAGCCTGGCAGACTTGCAAAGAGTTGGACACTATTGAGCAACTAACACACACACACACACACACACACATATATATAGTCAATTTATTTTGATTATATTGCCAAGACACTTGAATAGAAAAAGCAAATATTTTCAACAAACAGCATTAGAACAATTAAATAAGCATATATAAAACATAAAAACAAGCCTCAGCTCGAAATAGTTTGAGGACCTAAATCTGGAAAACTTTTAGAAGAAATCATTGACCAAAATTTTCAATGATAATAAGTTTGATATATATTTCTTAAACATACAAATAGAGCAACTGTAAAGTAAATAAATCATTAATTTGGACTTTATCAACACTGAAACTTTTGCTCTTCAAAAGACACTCATGTGAAAATGAAAAGGCAAGCCCTTTCTAAGAGAATATACTTGCAAAATATATCTGTGTATTAAAAAGTAATCTTGTCCAAAAAAAAAAAAAAATGGCAGGCACTATCCAGGGTTGTTAGCAGTGTCCCCCTGGCAAACTGACATCCAATAAAAACCTGTAAATGTTGCCATGTTTGGAAATAGATATTTTGCATACATAATCTAGTTAGGAGATCATACTTGGTTACAAAGAAGGCAATGGCACCCCACTCCAGTACTCTTGCCTGGAAAATCCCATGGATGGAGGAGCCTGGTAGGCTGCAGTCCATGGGGTCGCGAAGAGTCGGACACTTTCACTTTTCACTTTCATGCATTGGAGAAGGAAATGGCAACCCACTCCTGTGTTCTTGCCTGGAGAATCTCAGGGATGGAGGAGCCTGGTGGGCTGCCGTGTATGGGGTCACACAGAGTTGGACACGACTGAAGCGACTTAGCAGCAGCAGCAGCAGCATACTTGATTAAAGTCTACCTAAATCTAATATTACTGTCGTTCATACAAGAGGGAAGTTTGGTCCCAGAGACACAAACACACAGGACTGAAGGCCATATGAAGACACAGGCAAAGAATGGAGTATACCACATACAAGCCAAGGAATATAAAAAATGTCACGAATGTCAAGAAATGCCAGAATGTAGAAAAGGCAAAGAAGGAGTTTCCTTACAGCCATTGGAAAGAGCATCACTCTGTCAGCAATTTTGAACTTTAGCCTCCAAACTAGGAGAATCAATTTCTATTATTTTAAGCCACCCAGTTTGCAGTACATACTCCTAGGTATTTACAGGAGAACTTAAAGCATAAGGCTTCCAAGGTGGTACAGTAGTAAAGAATCCACCTGCTGATGCAATGCCAGGGACCAGCCCCGGCTGATCCAGGGTATTCGAAGGAGAGACGGCGTAGGCGAAGATCAGGAAACAACTGCTTAATTAAATGTTAATTAAGGATATAAAGAGTAATAGAATGAGGATAGCTCAGTGAGGAAATTTAGTGGAGAAAAGCGGCTGAAATAAGGATAGCTCAGTGAGGAAATTCAGTGGAGAAAAGAGGCTGAATAATTCAGCCAGAAGGTAAGAGAAAGAATGACATGGTGAGACCAAGTTTCGGTGAACAAGGCCCGCACTTTATTTTCCAAAGTAGTTTTTATACCTTAAGTTATGCATAGAGGATAATGGGGGAAGGGGTAGAGTCAGGCAGCAAGCCAGGCTTTCTTCCTCATCATATGCAAAAGCTTAGGTGATTTGCATCATCTTCTGGCCCGGAGGCCTGTTAACATTTTAAGACCTTTTCTTCAGAAAACTTATTTTTCTCTAAAGGTGATTGGTCAGGAGCCACCCTCCAAAAGCATTAGATAAAGTTGCATTCCTACAGAGCAAAGGTGTGGTGGGCTATAACAAGAAAAAGAATTAACTCAAGGGTCCCAGGTTACAAATATTAAAGCTACTATTTACACCAATTATATTAATCAATACACTGCCAGGGACACAGCAGGTAAGGGATATGGAAACTTAGCAGCAAACATTGGCCCAACAAGTGAAAATCCCTTCACCAATACAATTTCTAATCAATCTTTTAACTACTCAAAAGAATCTGTGTTTAGACAGTTTAGAACATCTCCTGCCTCTCACGGTTGGGAGGCTCTGAACAATCACATGTGGCCGGAAAAACCTATTCAGGCAGGCTAGAGGATTTCCAAAGGAGTTTGTAGGTTGAAACACTGCCACACCCAGGAATTATTAACTGGAGCTGTAAGCTAACTCTTTTTTCAGAGAGATAGTGGGGGACAGCCCCCCGTAAAGTCAGAGGTGTAGGTGAAAGCACAAAGCAGAAAGTAGGCAGACTCTGGTTTTGGGGGTATATGCTCGAGAATTTCCAGGGGGACTCCTGAGGCTTGATCCCGCCTTTGCGTGTGCCGAGCCTCCTTCCTCATGACCTTTGTCATGGGCGGAGTTCCTCACGCTGGCTACCGGCAGTGATAGAATTCCAGTTGAGCTATTCCAGATCCTGAAAAGTGCTGCACTCAATATGCAATATGCACTCAATATGCAATATGCCGGCTCCCGGCAATGCAAGAGATGCAGATTCGATCCCTGGGTTGGGAAGATACCCTAGAGAAGGAAATGGCAATGCATTCCAGTAGTCTTGCCTGGTAAATTTCATGGACAGAAGAATTATAGCCTGGTGAGGTATAGTCCATGAGGTTGCAAAGAGTCAGATACTACTGGGCGACTGAGCACACACAGCACACAGTTACAGCATATGCTTACACAAAGCCTCGTATACAAAATGTGCATAGTAGCACTATTTGTAATAGCTCCAAACTGGAAATAACACAAATATTTATCAACGGGTGAATGAATAAACAAATCATGGTGTAACCATACAATGAATACTACTCAGAAATAAAAATGGGTGAACTATTAATACTTGAAACATTGAGAAATCTTAAAAGTCATTATGCTGAGTGAAAAAAGCCAAAAATAAAAAAGTATATATTGTAAGGTTCCATTTATACAAAATTCTAAACAATCCAAACTAATCTATCATGATGGAAAACACATCAGAGGTAGCCTGGGGATACACAGGGAGGGTAGAAAGGGATAGAAGGAAATACAAAGAGACACAAAGAAATTTTTGTGCATGATGGAAAAAGTTCATTATCTTGATTTGAAGTGATGGTTTCATGGCTGTATACATATGTCAAAGCTCATTAATTTATGCACTTTAAAATGTGCTGTGTATTGTATATCAATTAAACTTCAATAAAGCTAAAAAATGAATTCAACTGGGATGAATACCATGAGAAAGTAAACCCTGAGACATTTGGGGGATGTACTGGGAAAGTGCCTAATCCAGGCTCATGCTCAGAGGCACAAAACCACTACATAGAGAAGCCATCTTGCTTTAACAGTGAAGGTGGGATAAAACTTAGCCAGAAAAGTGGAACTTGCTGGGGAGAAATTCCTAGCTTAAGGAACCAAAATGAACAAAGACAAAGAAAGAGGTGACTTTGAAGACCTGCCACAACATGAAGACAGAAACAAAACTTACCAGGAGAGAGATGGGGAAGATTAAATTAAAGAGGTAAGAAGAAAATACGAGACCTGCATTTCATTTTAAACAAGCTTGAAATGTCTCTTGAAAGTTTATGGGAATTTTGAAGGTTTTAACACAACATGCTCTACATATGCTATTTCTTTAAGGCAATTTTGAGTAGAGAAATAAGAAAAACAAAGACCCTTTTAGTCATTGGTAATATAAGGAAGTTATTGGCAATTGTAAGGAGAGAACATTTTAAAAATTCTGTCATCAATTGTAATTTGGTCTTGTTTATTCTTACCACAGTTCTTTGAAATCATTGTACTTGTTTACAGTAGACTCCATTGCAATCTTGGAGTCATCCTTCCAGTAATACACACATTAACTGGTATCATATTACAAGGAACAAAATTTGTATTTAGAATAGTTTTCTGTAGTCTGGTTTTTAGATTAAAGACATTGCTTTATTTCATTTTAAATCTTAAAATGCCTCATCCAAAATTACAAATGTCACACTTTTAACCTCAACAAGGAAAAAAACAAAACAAACACATCAGAATAATACAGAAGAATAATGGTTCTTTTCAATAAACTATATTCATACTCCTGCTAAACTTTCCCTTCTACTAGTCTCACCCTATAAATATTAATGTTAATACCTATTGTAAATCCTTCTTCATCTTCAAATATATACAAACAAATATACACACATCTAAAGAATTTTGATACCATTTCCATTTATAAAAATTATACATATATATGCAACTTGTTCTCACTTACCAGTACATCATGGACATCTCTCCACAATGTATGTTTCTACTTTTACAAGTAAAAAAATAAAAAATATATACCTCCTGTTTTATATAAAAATAAAATATAGTTCTGACTTTAAATGGGCTTTCTAGGTGATTCAGTGATTAAAGAAGCTGCCTGCAAATGCAGGAGATGAGGGTTCAATCCCTGGGTTGAGAAGATCCACTGGAGAAGGAAATGGCAACCCACTCCAATATTCTTGCCTGGGAAATCCAAGGGACAGAGGAGCCTGCCAGGAATGAGTCAGATATGACTGAGAGACTAAACAGCAAACAATAGACTTGAAATGGCCTAAAGATTAAACTTCTACCCAGATTTGGAACTGATCAATTACCTGCAATTCCAGCCAACTGCATCTGGAAAAGTCCAAAGTAAATTTCTATCTTGGATATTGTGAGGATAACATCACTTCCATCTTGCAATACGTATTGTATTGGGATGATGAGTTTGTGTAAAACTGATGAAATTATTCTTGATGTGCTCTTGAACCCCTCCAGACCATCTCTCCCAAAACTTAAGAAGTTTAATGGTGTTATATCCTACATGTAAGTCTTTAACCCATTTTGACCTTTTATTTTTCCTATGTGTGGTGTAAGCGTGTGTTCTAATTGCAGTAATTTACATATGGCTGTCCAACTTTCCCAATACCACTTGCTGAGGAGATTTTTTTTTTTTCTCCATTGTATATCCTTGCCTCCTTCGTCAAAGATTAATTGACCATATGCGTGTGTGTTTCTTTCTTGGGTGTCTATTCTATTCCATTGGTCTGTACATGTGCTTTTGTACCAATAACACACTGCTTTGCTTACTGTAGCTTTGTAACACCGTCCAAAGTCGGAGAGTTATGCCTCCTATTTTGTTCTGTTTTCCTCAGTATTGCTTTGGCAATTCTGGGTCTTTTATGTTTCCATTAACTTTTAGGATTATTTGTTCTAATTCTGTGAACAATGTCATAGGTAATTTGATAACGCATGTGCATGCATGCTCAGTTGCTAAATCGTGTCCAACCCTTTCAACATTATGGATTGTAGGCCACCAGGCTCCACTGTCCATAGGATTTTCCATGCAAGAATGTTAGAGTGGTTTGCCATTTCCTCTTCCAGGGGAACTTCCCAACCCAGGAATCAAACTTGTATCTCCTGAACTGGCAGGTGGATTCTTCACCAATTTGATAGCGATTCCATTAAAATCTATACATTGGTTTGGGTAATAGGCCCACTTTAACAATATTAATTTTTCTAATCCAAGAGCATGGAATATGTTTCCATGTATTTGAATCATCTTCAATTTCCTTTATTAATGTTTTATAGTTCTCAGTGTATGTCTTTCATCTCCTTGGTCAGGTTTACTCCTGAGTATTTTTTTGATGTGATTTTAAAAGGGTTTTTCTTTTATATTCTTTTTCTGATATTTCACTGTTAGTGTAAAGAAATGCAGCCAATTTCTGCATGTTAATCTTGTATCTGCTACCTTGCTGAATTTACTATCAGTTCTGGTAGTTTTTGTGTGGCGTCCTTAGGGTTGTCTATGTATAGTACCATGTCATCTGCATATAATGACAATTTAACCTCTTCCCTTCCAATTTGTATACCCTTTTATTTCCTTTTTTTAAAATTGCTGTGTCCAGGACTTCCAATACCACATTATTAATAAATAGAAGTGGTGAGAGTGGGCATCCTTGTCTTGTACCAGATTTTAATGTAAAGGCTTTCAGTTTTTCATTCTTTGAGTTTTATATTGGCCATGGAGAAGAGAACATAGGCAAAACATTTTCTGACATAAATCATAACAATATTTTCTTAGGTCAGTCTCCCAAGTGAACAGAAATAAAAACAAAAATAAACAATTGGTACCTAATCAAACTTACAGGATTTGTATAGCAAAGGAAACCATAAGCAAACCAAAAGACAACTACATAGTGGGAGAAAATATTTGCAAATGATGAGACTGACATGGACTTAATTTCCAAAATATGCAAACAGCTTATTTTACTGAATAACAAACAAAATAATATTGAAAAACAGGCAGAAGACCTAAATAGACACTTCTCCAAAGAAGACATGCAAATGGCAAAGAGGCACATGAAAAGATATTCAACATTGCTACTTGTTAGAGAAATGCAAATCAAAACTATAATGAGGTACCTCTTCATACTTGTCAGAATTGAAAAGTATACAAATAACAAATGCTAGAAAGTGTGTGAAAAAAAAAGGAATTCTCCTACATTGTTGATGGGAAAGGAAATAAGTACAGGCAGTATGGAAAACACTATGGAGGTCCCTAAAAAAACTGAAAATAGAACTGCTGTATGACCCAGAAATCCCATTCATGGGCATATATCCAGAAAAGATGAAAACTGTTCTTTGAAAGTACATGCACCCCTGTATTCATAGCAGCATGATTCACAATAGCCAAGACATGGAAACAATATAAATGTTCATGAAAAATGAATGGATAAAGAATATGTGGTGTATATATATACATACAATGGAATACTACTTAGCCATAAAAAGAATGAAATAATGCCCACTTGCAGAAACATGGTTGGACCTAGAAAATATCATGCTAAGTGAAGTAAGTCAGAAAGAGAAAGACAAATGTCATATGATACCACTTATATGAGGATTCTAAAACACAGCACAATAAACTCATCTACAAAGCAGACTCAAGTGTACCTAGTGGCTAAGTGGTAAAGAACCTTCCTGCCAGTTCAGGAGATGTGGGTTCAAACCTAGGTAAGGAAGATCCCCTGGAAGAGGAAACAGCAGCCCACTCCAGTATTCTTGCCTGGAAAATTCCAAGACAGAGGAGGCTGGCAGGCTACAGCCCATGGGGTCGCAAAGAGTTGGACAGACTGAGCAATTGAGTGCACACACACCCACACACACACTATTATGTTAGTAAAGCAACATTTAATTACATTTACACATTTGAAAATGAGATTTTTATACATAAGCTATTGTCTAAATGCATAAATCTGCTCAAACACACACACAGCTGAATAGTGTGAATTATCTTCAAAATGTATTCAATACTTTCAGTAGTTTTACAAAAATGTCTTTCTTTTTTTTTTGACATGTACACACTATTTATTTATTTATTTTTGGCTGCATTGGGCCTTCTCTAGTTTCAGAGAGTGGGGGCTACTCTTTAGTCATGGTGCGCCAACTTCTCAATGCAGGGGCTTCTCTCGTTATGGAGCATGGGCTGTAGGCACATGGGCTTTAGTGGTGATGGCACAGGGGCTCATTGGTTGTCGTGCATAGGCCCTAGAGCACTGGCTCAGTAGTTGTGGCTCACGGGCTCAGTTGCTCCATGGCTTGTGGAATCTTCCCAAACCAGGGATTGAACCCATGTCTCCTGCATTGGCAGGCTATTCTTATCCTCTGTGCCACCAGGAAAGTCCAGGAATTTTGATATGATGACAAGAAACCAATAGGGAATGGCTATTGAGCACTGGAGGAAAATAATCTGTACATTATTGAATGGAAATTCCAGGAGACTTTTAATGAGAATAAAGCAGTTATTAACAATGACATAATCTCAGAAGAGATTTAGATGCACTGGCAAGATAGAGGATTCTAGTTTGAACTTGAGGAACATTTGGTTTTAAGTACTATTTTCAACCAACATGAAAAGCAGGTAGATCAGTGACAGAGAGGGTATTTATTAAATAGACATTTATGAATCTTAGAAAATAACTATCTATAGCCCATTTGTTTATCATGTGATGTTCTTTAGGAAGTTTATAAAGCCATTTTAAGAAAAGCATTTTTGTGTACTTAATCAATATAATTATACCAAATAAAAATAAAATTTCCTATTGATGTAAAACTAGAGTTTTTGAGCTCATTCATTTGATTTTCATGTAAATACTGAAAGGAAAGCAAAGTAGAGTAAGGAGTTTCTGTTTTTGACTTTAAATCCACTGCTCTTGGCAGTAATAAAGTGCTCAATAAATGTTTGGTATACTGATGATATAAGTAAAGGAAGCTGGGAGAAAAAGAACTCAACAAAATTACATGAGAGGTGAAGCTAAAAATGAAGCTTATCTTTTCAAAGGTGTGTTTCTATGTTATCATTTTTCTCCTATTTTGAAGATTAATAATAATCTATAATTATAATTCATAAAGGATTTTAAAAAGTGAAATATTAGGGGAACATTTAAGCAAGTTTTATATTGTAGTACTAGAAAATCAAAGTTGTTCTGCATAGATCTCTTTATGAATAAAATATCTAAATTTACTTAAATGGCATATTTCAATTGAAACTCCCTATAAGTAATAAAGTAACACATGGAGATAAAATGACTACATTTTTTATTAATGTAGCTACATTAACTAGCTACATTTTTTAATATACCCCAAAAATGTCATTCCATTTCATATGACCCTCTAATCCTGACAGTAGTTCTACAATGGAGAAAACAAACAAACAAAAAAAAAAGGATTCATTATAGGAAGGCCTCAGGGTAAAAAAGCAGTGTAGGTTCAAAAAACTAACCTTTTCTAAGTAAAGAAGTATTAAAAATCTTATAATGCAATGTTTCTAAAAAGGTAAAATTTATTTTCAATAAAAAAATGCATTTTCAATAGTATTAGTGATTCAGTCATATCTGATTCTGTGATCCCATGAACTGTAGCCTCTGTCCATGAAATTCTCCAGGCAAGAATAGTGGAGTGGGTAGCCATTCCCTCCACCAGGGCATTTTAATATGTGTTTAAACTTTTGCATTTTTAGGTCTCATACTTCTGTTATTTTCTAAAAAGAGAATGTTATATTGCTCCAGGGTTAAAAGTTGTGAAAAGTTCATGAGAAGTCTAGGTGGCTTAGGGCCAAATCTCAAGGCAGTGTTTCTTAAAGTGTGGCCCAGGTGTCTCCTATATCAGAATCACTGAAAGCCCTTGCTAGTAATATAATGACTATCACTGGCCCCAGCCACAAACCTATCAGTTTAGAATCTCTGAGAATGGGATACAGAGATCTCTATTTCTAACACAGTTGATCCAGGTTATTCTTGTAGACTCTAAATTTGTGACTTACTGACCTTAGAAATTCCTGCTTTATCTGCCCCACATGCTTATTTGAAAATACTTCCTGTGCCAGGGCAGGCTATCTGAAAGAGAACATCAAAGAGACTAAGTGAGATTCTTATAATGTCACTTGAACACTGTACTTACATGTTACCACAGAGACTACTACTGTTAATAATTGTCCAGACTGATGTGTTTTAAGTATACAGCAATGATTCCATTGCAAATGGAAATTTCTTAGCATTTAATAGCTATTTTTGGAGAAACTATTTTTAGAAAAGCCATCTTCTTTTCTTTTTAGTTTTATTTATTTATTTATTTTTGACTGCACTGGGTCTTCCTCGCTGTTCGTGGGATTTCTCTGGTTGCGGCGAGCAGTGGGTACTCTCTAGTTGCGGGGTGCAGGCTTTCCATTCTGGTGGCTTCTCTTGTTGTGGAGCACAGGTTCTAGGATGAGCAGGCTTGTGACTCACAAGCTCCAGAGCACAGGCTCAGGAGTTGGGGTGCTTGGACTCAGTTGCCCGGCGACACATAAATTCTTCTGAGACCAGAGATTGAACCAGTGTCCCCTGCATTGACAGGCGGATTCTTAACCACTGGACCACCATGGCAATCCTCTTTTTTTGAAGACTATCTAAAACATATTTTGTACATATTATTAATGTTTTAGAATGTATCTCACTGAATTTGTTTATTACTTGTAAACCTATATCAGAAAAAGTATGCTTATCAGTATTGTTGATTCTAAAACAAACTAAATCATATTTATATGTATTATAAATAATTTTAAACACAATAATATAAATATTAAAAAAGCAATTAGGAAGACAATATGTAATTTTACAAATTATATAAAAATAAAGTAGTCAATGGAATTTCTGGAATTTCACAGAAACTTTTATGACTTGTGATGTAATTAGGGATAAATATAAGCATTATATTTAGATTTATTACATTTTCCACAATGAACAGTTATAGCTTTTAAAATAAAATAAAATGATATTTTTAAAAGATCATTTACAGTTCATTTGTATGCCTTAGTAATAGAAGTCCATTTCCTTGATTAATTATTTATCATGTATCTAAGAAATCAATATTTACTGAGAAGTGCTGAACTCTGGGATTTATGCTTGGTTCATGGGCAGAGTAATGACTAAGACAGTTACAGTTTCGTCCAAAAGATGACATAAACTAAGATGTCTAAAAACATAAAGAAGACTCCACTAAAATAGAGGAGTTAGGGAATATTTCTAGGAAGTAGAAAGCCACTTAATTAGAAATCTAACAATTAGTAGATGATAGCCAAGTGAAAATGGAAATGAAGATACCAGTATGATGCTTTAGGAATCTAAAATCAGTTTAATATGGCTTGTCCATGAACAGAAGACCCTGGCAAGATGCAGTCGATGGAATCACAAAGAGTTGGACATGACTGAGTGACTAACACACACAAACAAAAACATAAACACACACACACACACTACTGAATGTACACGTTTGTTTATTTGTAAAAGGCTCTGAAATATCAATAACCTCAGATATGCAGATGAAACCACCCTTATGGAAGAAAGTGAAGAGGAACTAAAAAGCCTCTTGATGAAAGTGAAAGTGGAGAGTGAAAAAGTTGGCTTAAAGCTCAACATTCAGAAAACGAAGATCATGGCATCTGGTCCCATCAGTTCATGGGAAATAGATGGGGAAACAGTGGAAACAGTGTCAGACTTTATTTTTGGGGGCTCCAAAATCACTGCAGATGGTGATTGCAGCCATGAAATTAAAAGAGGCTTACTCCTTGGAAGGAAAGTTCTGACCAACCTAGATAGCATATTCAAAAGCAGAGACATTACTTTGCCAACAAAGATCCGTCTAGTCAAGGCTATGGTTTTTCCAGTGGTCATGTTTGGATGTGAGAGTTGGACTGTGAAGAAAGCTGAGTGCAGACGAATTGATGCTTTTGAACTGTGGTGTTGGAGAAGACTCTTGAGAGTCCCTTGGACTGCAAGGAGATCCAACCAGTCCATTCTAAAGATCAGTCCTGGGTGTTCTTTGGAAGGAATGATGTTCAAGCTGAAACTCCAGTACTTTGGCCACCTCATGTGAAGAGTTGACTCATTGGAAAAGACTCTGATGCTGGGAGGGATTTGGGACAGGAGGAGAAGGGGATGACAGAGGATGAGATGGCTGGATGGCATCACTGACTCGATGGACATGAGTTTAAGTGAACTCCGGGAGTTGGTGATGGACAGGGAGGCCTGGCATGCTGCAACTCATGGGGTCGCAAAGAGTCAGACGCGACTGAGCGACTGAACTGAACTGAACTGAATTGAGCGACTAACACACACACACACACACACACTACTGAATGTACATGTTTGTTTATTTGTAAAAAGCCCTGACCATATACATGTAAATAGGAAGAGCAGAATATGAGGCCAGTAATATAGTCAAGGTCCACATAATGAAGGACCTTGGAAACCATGCTTGGATTTGGTTATAAGTACAATAAGAATTTTCCGCAGTTTATTGTGATCCACACAGTCAAAGGCTTTGGCATAGTCAATAAAGCAGAAATAGATGCTTTTCTGGAACTCTCTTGCTTTTTCTATGATCCAGTGGATGTTGGCAATTTGATCTCTGTTCCTCTGCTTTTTCTAAAACAAGCTTGAACATCTGGAAGTTCATGGTTCACATATTGCTGAAGCCTGGTTTGGAGAATTTTGAGCATTACTTTACTAGCGTGTGAGATGAGTGCAATTATGCGGTAATTTGAGCATTCTTTGGCATTGCCTTTCTTTGGGATTGGAATGAAAACTGACCTTTTCCAGTTCTGTGGCTACTGCTGAGTTTTCCAAATTTGCTGGCATATAGAGTGCAGCACTTCCACAGCTTCATCTTTCAGGATTTGTAATAGCTCAACTGGAATTCCATCACCTCCACTAGCTTTGTTTGTGGTGATGCTTTCTAAGGCCCACTTGACTTCACATTCCAGGATGTCTGGCTCTAGGTCAGTGATCACACCATCGTGATTATCTGGGTCGTGAAGCTCTTTTTTGTACAGTTTTTCTGTGTATTTCTGCCACCTCTTCTTAATATCTTCTGCTTCTGTTAGGTCCATACCATTTCTGTCCTCTATCGAGCCCATCTTTGCATGAAATGTTCCTTTGGTATCTCTAATTTTCTTGAAGAGATCTCTAGTCTTTCCCATCCTGTTGTTTTCCTCTATTTCTTTGCATTGATCGCTGAGGAAGGCTTTCTTATCTCTTCTTGCTATTCTTTGGAACTCTGCATTCAGATGTTTATATCTTTCCTTTTCTCCTTTGCTTTTCACTTCTCTTCTTTTCACAGCTATTTGTAAGCACCCACCCCCACTCCAGAGAGCCATTTTGCTTTTTTTTGCATTTCTTTTCCGTGGGGATGATCTTGATCCCTGTCTCCTGTACAATGTCATGAGCCTCTGTCCATAGTTCATCAGGCACTCTATCAAATCTAGTCCATTAAAACTATTTCTCACTTCCACTGTATAATCATAAGGGGTTTGATTTAGGTCATATCTGAAAGACTCTGATGCTGGGAGGGCTTGGGGGGCAGGAGGAAAAGGGGACGACAGAGGATGAGATGGCTGGATTGCATCACCAACTTGATGGACATGAGTTTGAGTGAACTCTGGGAATTGGTGATAGACAGGAAGGCCTGGTGTGCTGCAGTTCATGGGGTCACAAGGAGTTGGACATGACTGAGCGACTGAACTGAACTGAACTGAATGGTCTAGTGGTTTTCCGTACTTTCATCAATTTAAATCTGAATTTGGCAATAAGGAGTTCATGATCTGAGCCATAGTCAGCTACCTGTTTTGTTTTTCCTGACTGTATAGAGCTTCTCCATCTTTGGCTGCAAAGAATATAATCAATCTGATTTTGGTGTTGACCATCTGGTGATGTCCATGTGTAGAGTCTTCTTTTGTGTTGTTGGAAGAGGGTGTTTGCTATGACCAGTGCATTCTCCTGGCAAAATCCTATTCGCATTTGCCCTGCTTCATTCCGTATTCCAAGGCCAAAATTGCCTGTTACTGAAGATCCCCTGGAGAAGGAAATGGCAATCCACTCCAGCACTCTTGCCTGGAAAATCCCATGGACAGAGGAGCCTGATAGGCTACAGTTCATGGGGTCACAAAGAGTCGGACACGACTGAGTGACTTCACTTTCACTTTCCAGGTGTTTCTTGACTTCCTACTTTTGCATTCCAGTCCCCTATAATGAAAAGGATATCTTTTTTTGGGTGTTAGTTCTAAAAGGTCTTGTAGGTCTTCATAGAACCATTCAACTTCAGCTTCTTCAGTGCTACTGGTTGGGGCATAGACTTGGATTACTGTGATATTGAACGGTTTGCCTTGGAAATGAACAGAGATCATTTTGTCGTTTCTGAGATTGCATCCAAGTACTGCTTTATTGACTATGCCAAAGCCTTTGACTGTGTGGATCACAATAAGCTGTGGAAAATTCTTCAAGAGATGGGACTACCACCTGACCTACCTCTTGAGAAACCTTTATGCAGGTCAGGAAGCAACAGTTAGAACTGGACATGGAACAACAGACTGGTTCCATATAGGGAAAAGAGTACATCAAGGCTGTATATTGTCACCCTGCTTATTTAACTTATATGCAGAGTACATAATGAGAAATGCTGGGCTGGAAGAAACACAAGCTGGAATCAAGATTGCCGGGAGAAATATCAATAAATTCAGATGTGCAGAAGACACCACCCTTATGGCAGAAAGTGAAGAAGAACTAAAGAGCCTATTGATGAAAGTGAAAGAGGAGAGTGAAAAAGTTGGCTTAAAGCTCAACATTCAGAAAACAAAGATCATGGCATGTGGTCCCATCACTCATGGGAAATAAATGGGGAAACTGTGAAAACAGTGTCAGATTTTATTTTTGAGGGGTCCAAAATCACTGCAGATGGTGATTGCAGCCATGAAATTAAAAGACGCTTACTCCTTGGAAGGAAAGTTCTGACCAACCTAGATAGCATATTCAAAAGCAGAGACATTACTTTGCCAACAAAGGTCCATCTAGTCAAGGCTACGGTTTTTCCTGTGGTCATGTATGGATGTGAGAGTTGGACTGTGAAGAAAGGTGAGCACTGAAGAATTGATGCTTTTGAACTGTGGTGTTGGAGAAGACTCTTGAGAGTCCCTTGGACTGCAAAGAGATCCAACCAGTCCATTCTGAAGGAGATCAGCCCTGGGATTTCTTTGGAAGGAATGATGCTAAAGCTGAAACTCTGGTACTTTGGCCACCTCATGTGAAGAGTTGACTCATTGGAAAAGACTCTGATGCTGGGAGGGATTGGGGGCAGGAGGAGAAGGGAATGACAGAGGATGAGATGGCTGGATGGCATCACCGACTTGATGGACATGAGGTTGGGTAAACTCCAGGAGCTGGTGATGGACAGGCTGGCATGCTGCAATTCACAGGGTTGCAAAGAGTTGGACATGACTGAGCGACTGAACTGACTGACTGACAATAAGAATTGATGAACAGGTTTTAATTTTTTTTAGAAAAAATACATAATCAGATCTTTGTTTTTAATAAATGTTGCAACTGTGCTGTAAAAATTAACTGTTGAAGACAAGACAAGAATTAATGAGACTAGTTATGGGCTTCCCATGTTGGTGCTAGTGGTAAAGAACCCACCTGCCAATGCTGGAGATAAAAGGCTTGGTTTGGGAAGATCCCCTGGTGAAGGAAATGGTAATCCACTCCAGTATCCTTGCCTGGAAAGTCCAATGGACGGAGGAGCCTACAGTCCATGAGGTCACAAGATCGGACATGACTAAAACAACTTAGCAATGAGACTAGTTAGGAAATCATTTGAATATCCAGGGGAGAGACTATGGTGGTTGGGACTAATACAGAGGCAATGAAAATGAAGAATGAAAATGCCAAGATTTGTTAATTATTTGGATTTGAGAATGAAAACATATGAGCAATCAAAATTATATCTTTATTTCTGGCTTTGGGAATGCCAGATGTTAATGTTATTTGTAGAGATAAATAGAAGAATCATTTGGTGGGTGGAAAACTGAGGAGAAGGTGAAAAGTTCAGTTTGGAATGTTAAGCTGAAATGCCTATAAAACACTTAAGCAGAAATGTCAAGAAGGTATTTCAATATATACACCTGGGCTAGGGCATGGATAAGGAAGCACCATGAGATCAGATGGGTTTTTATATTGTGTAAATTGATATAACCTTCCAAGGAACTATGCAGAGGAGATAGAGAAGGAAGCTAAAAATACAATCCAAGTTGCCCAAAACAAACTCAAAGGAAATTTAAAGGAAACTGAGACAGCAACCATAGAGGTAGGGAATACTGTAGACAAGCTTGCTGAATCAGAAAAAAAAAATTGGTTTAAGAAAGAAATGATTACATTATTAAATATTGCTAAAAAGTGAATAAGAATAAGGAGTAAGAGATCCATTGGTTTCAGCAGCAAATCATGTCCTTAACAAGATCAATTTTAATCACATGATAGAAAGGTAATCCAATCATCCTGGGTCAAAGAAAAAGTGAAAACTAAGGATATAGAAAGAGAGTGTACATTACACTTTAGAAGTATGACTGTGAAGAAGAGAACTATAAGACAATAAAATGGATATGTGTGTATGGGCATGTGTGTCTGATATTTTTTAGAATAGAATCTTCTTTACCTATTTGAATGCCTAGAGAATAAGCCTAGGCATAAAATAATTTAAAATATAGAAATGAGAAAGACTAGTGAAACTGGCCATTATTTGCCCAAAATGTTGAAACATAATGATTGAAATTAAGCATAAAAAAAATAATAAATTCTTTTTACCAAATATATAAGATGAGGCTAAATTCAGAGTGACAGTTTTTATACATTCCAAGAGAGAAAAACATCCTTGCTATCAGAATTAATATGTATGAAATACTATTTGTATCTATCATAGCAGCCCTGAAAAGACAGGAGAAGGTTAGTACATGACTAATTCAAGGAATCAAAATCAAAATAAATCCTTCTCCTGAAAAAGCTCATCCATCCATTCACAGGTAATACACTTTTATTTCTAGATCAATGATTTATTAGGTAAAGTGAAGATTGTATAATAATTTCTATGTTTTAAGATCCCCTTTCTCCAATTTTTTTGCTACTCATTGTAAGTGCATGTAATCTTAAAGCAAAATACATATCCTTAATCACACTTCATTGCTCTTCTCCTGATAAAACTTTGGCTAAAGTCCCAAAGGACTTTTAATGCTTTCCTTTAGGCTTATTTATATGGCAGTTTTGCTAATAAGTAGTGTATTCATGAACCTGCAACACAACAGCCAATTCAAAATAATTTGGATTTCTTCTTAATGTGAAAAATATGCAAATGGAACTTTTAATATGAGGTGAGAAATAAAAGTAACTTGGCAAGTCAGTTATTTCTAAAAGTGTGATTGTAAATATGGAAAACAAACTTCAATCAAGTGTAATCCTTGGAAGTTTTATTTGGTTTGTTAATTAGCATGCGGGTGTGTGTGCTTAGTTGTGTCCGAGACTCTTTGATATCTCCTGGGCTGTAGCTTGACAGGCTCCTCTGTCCATGAGATTTTTCAGGCAAGAATATTGGAATGGGTTGCCATTTCTTCCTGCAGGGGATCTTCCTGACCCAGGAATCAAACCTGCGTCACCTTTCTTGCATTGTAGGCGGATTCTTTACCACTGAGCCACCTATTAGTATTCATACTTGAATAATTACATCCACTGTCAAGATATGTTCACTTGATTGCAAGAAAATAACAACTGTAAATGTTTTATTAATCATATCAATGAACAAAAAGAAGTAAAGTATGAGTAATTATATATATAATTTTATAATTATATATTTATAATTTATATTATATATATATAATTTATAATTTATAATAAAAATAAATTTTATAATAAAAATAAATATAAATAAAATAAAATATAAATAAAAATAAAATAAAAATAAAAATATAATTTTTTCTATAGATGGGGAAACAGTGGAAACAGTGTCAGAATTTATTTTTCTGGGCTCCAAAATCACTGCAGATGGTGACTGCAGCCATGAAATTAAAAGACGCTTACTCCTTGGAAGGAAAGTTATGACCAACCTAGATAGCATATTCAAAAGCAGAGACATTACTTTGCCAACAAAGGTTCATCTAGTCAAGGCTATGGTTTTTCCTGTGGTCATGTATGGATGTGAGAGTTGGACTGTGAAGAAGGCTGAGCACTGAAGAATTGATGCTTTTGAACTGTGGTGTTGGAGAAGACTCTTGAGAGTCCCTTGGACTGCAAGGAGGTCCAACCAGTCCATTCCGAAGGAGATCAGCCCTGGGATTTCTTTGGAAGGAATGATGCTAAAGCTGAAACTCCAGTATTTTGACCACCTCATGCGAAGAGTTGACTCATTGGAAAAGACTCTGATGCTGGGAGGGATTGGGGGCAAGAGGAGAAGGGGACGCCAGAGGATGAGATGGCTGGATGGCATCACTGACTCGATGGACGTGAGTCTGAGTGAACTCTGGGAGTTGGTGATGGACAGGGAGGCCTGGTGTGCTGCAATTCATGGGGTCGCAAAGAGTCGGACATGACTGAGCGACTGATCTGACTGATCTGATCTGATAGTAATCTCAGACTCTGTAACCAGACTTTGAGAAAAATAAGGAAACACTGTCTTAAACAAACTTCCCCAACATGCTGCAAAACACTAAAATTAATAAAACAATTAATCCTTTTGGGACTTGGAGTCATATTTTCCAGAAGTAATCTCTTTTAAAAGCAGTGGATACACCAAAATTAGTGCCAATGAGTTAAATTTCTTCTATGTCTTTTTTCTTAGCTATATAATTTATTTTATCTCTTTCCATAGCTTCTTTTTTTTAAATTTTATTTTATTTTTAAACTTTACAATATTGTATTAGTTTTGCCGAATATCAAAATGAATCCGCCACAGGTATCTTTAAAAAATCTTTAAAAAAACGTGTCAACCTATTTTTTAGCTAAAGATACAATACTAGGAACTAGAAAGGGGATCCCTTTGGTGATTTGTTCCCTTCTCTTTAGTAGTACTCAGATAGTAGAATAGAAGGGCTATAATTTTACCTTTGGATAAAACTGATTTTCATTTGTGTTAAATTACTCTGTGTGTAAAATTTTGGTAAAACTGCTAGACTCAGTTTAATGTGGACAGGTGTGTTTTGGGTCAACTGTTTTATCTCAAATAAATATCATTTCAATAAATGAATTAACTTCATTAATTTAATCCTCATAAAAATACCTACAACTTTAGCATTAATTTTATGAAGAAAAAATATTAGAGGTATTAAAATTCAGGGTCAATAAGCTTGAAAAGGCTCAAAATTGGAAAGTGCCTTAGTTGACACTCAAACCTGGGTCTTCTGAAACTTACTTGTGACCTTTAATTCTATAGAATAGGCACTTTAGCTACTATTGCATAATGTACATACATTATCTCATTTAATTCAGATAATACTCTCTGAGGTAAGTTTTATAATTACATTTTTTAATGAGAAAATTAATACATGGAAATGACACAGCTCAGTAAGTGATCAACTTGGGAATCATACCAGCTCTTTCAAACTCAAAAAACTAATACAATTTGGGATTATCTAAATTATTTGATCATTTGCTTGTAAGGTTAAAAGAAATCTCATTATATAGGAGTCAACTATCCTATTTAGCTTATATTTTGCTACTACATTGATTAATCATATTCAGTCAGTTCAGTTCAGTTCAGTTGCTCAGTCGTGTCCGACTCTTTGAGACCCCATGTATCGCAGCACACCAGGCCTCCCTGTCCGTCACCAACTCCCGGAGTTCACTCAGACTCATGCCCATCGAAGTCAGTGATGCCATCCAGCCATCTCCTCCTCTGTCATCCCCTTCTCCTCCTGCCCCCAATGCCTCCCAGCATCAGAGTCTTTTCCAATGAGTCAACTCTTCACATGAGGTGGCCAAAGTACTGGAGTTTCAGCTTTAGCATCATTCCTTCCAAAGAAATCCCAGGGCTGATCTCCTTCGGAATGGACTGGTTGGATCTCCTTGCAGTCCAAGGGACTCTCAAGAGTCTTCTCCAACACCACATTTCAAAAGCATGTATACCTGTGGTGGATTCATTTTGATATTTGGCAAAACTAATACAATTATGTAAAGTTTAAAAATAAAAAAATAAAAAGCATCAATTCTTCGGCGCTCAGCCTTCTTCACAGTCCAACTCTCACATCCATACATGACCACAGGAAAAACCATAGCCTTGACTAGATGGACCTTTGTTGGCAAAGTAATTAATCATATTACTCAATGTTTATTGCTAATCTATCAGGTCTAACTTATGACTGATTTGAATTTAGGTTTGAGGGCTCTTAAATTCTGGAAATGTGATAAAGATAAGTATGTTAATTTTTATGACCTTTAATTCTCTTTGGTATTTGTAATCACCTTTTTTTTCTTTTCAACTATGAAAATAGTATCAAACTAATAAAATAAATCAGGAAACAGACATTTTGTTGCTCATTGCTATAAGAATTGTGTGGCTGGCTTAACAGCTGTTGCTCCTGACCTCTTAAGTTTTCATGTTTTTTCAGCTTTATTTTTCTCCCCAGGGGGAGGAAAAATGAGGCAGAAAAGGCTTTTAAAAGAAAGCCTCTCTTAGAACATACTGACTAAACAATACCTACATTTGAGCAGAAGCTCCAAAATTATGTAAATGCCACATTTTTTATCTCCCACCTTCAAGGGCCAGGATCTGTATAGCCCAGCTGCAGGAGAGTGAATCAATGTGGGAGTGGACCTGAAAAGTGGCACATTTTCTACTGTCCCTAGTATGCGGGTATTTCTTTGTCCATGGCAATTACTGGAATTTAAAGAGTATTGGTACCATTTCTACCATGCTTATTACCTTGACTTCCTCAAAGACTACCACAGTACAACAGAATGAGGAAAGCTTTACAAAAAAATTTAAAAAAGAGAGAGAGAGAAGAAAACAAGCAACCTGAATAATTGAGCCCACTGAACTTATTGTTGAATTAAGTTTACAGGATTAGTTAGATCATTAAAGCAAGAAAAACAACATATTTCAACTTGCAGTGGATAAGACAAAATGCATTTTTCCCTCTCCTTTCTAGCCATAATGGCTCACATATTTGATTTATGCTTGCAGGCAAGTTTCCTAAGCTTTGTGGGTAGGGCCTATGAAGGATTTCAGGAGGTCTTTGTGCCTCTGAAACGTGTGTCGGGTTTTTGGATTCTGAGGGAGAGGCCAAGCTGTGAAGATGTTTACGAGTTTGAGTACTGTTTGCTTTCATTCTTCTGGCTTAATTTTTCCTTTTTAATTTGTTTGTTTGTTTATAGAAGCTGCAATTCCTTTTTAAAGCTTAACTTGAATTTTTCTTACTGCCTGTGTCTTGTTAACATAAGTAGAATTTGGAAATCTAATACGGGAAGTAGAGAAACCTCAACAATTCTATTAATTCTGAAATACTTTCTGAGTATCCATAAGAGAGAACTGCCTTGATGGCTCAGTGGTAAAGAAGATGCTCTGCCGGGAGCCGGCATATTGCATATTGAGTGCATATTGCATATTGAGTGCAGCACTTTTCAGGATCTGGAATAGCTCAACTGGAAATTCTATCACTGCCGGTAGCCAGTGTGAGGAACTCCGCCCATGACAAAGGTCATGAGGAAGGAGGCTCGGCATACGCAAAGGCGGGATCGAGCTTCAGGAGTCCCCCTGGAAATTCTCGAGCATATACCCCCAAAACCAGTCTGCCTACTTTCTGCTTTGTGCTTTCACCTACACCTCTGACTTTACGGGGGGCTGTCCCCCACTACCTCTCTGAAAAAAGTTAGCTTACAGCTCCAGTTAATAATTCCTGGGTGTGACAGTGTTTAACCTACAAACTCCTTTGGAAATCCTCTAGCCTGCCTGAATAGGTTTTTCCGGCCACATGTGATTGTTCGGAGCCTCCCAACTGTGAGAGGCAGGAGATGTTCTAAACTGTCTAAACACAGATTCTTTTGAGTAGTTAAAAGATTGATTAGAAATTGTATTGGTGAAGGGATTTTCACTTGTTGGGCCAATGTTTGCTGCTAAGTTTCCATATCCCTTACCTACTGTGTCCCTGGCAGTGTACTGGTTAATATAATTGGTGTAAATAGTAGCTTTAATGTTTGTAACCTGGGACCCTTGAGTTAATTCTTTTTCTTGTTGTAGCCCACCACACCTTTGCGCTGTAGGAATGCAACTTTATCTAATGCTTTTGGAGGGTGGCTCCTGACCAATCACCTTTAGAGAAAAATAAGTTTTCTGAAGAAAAGGTCTTAAAATGTTAACAGGCCTCCGGGCCAGAAGATGATGCAAATCACCTAAGCTTTTGCATATGATAAGTTTGCAGGAAGAAAGCCTGGCTTGCTGCAAGACTCTACCCCTTCCCCCATTATCCTCTGTGCATAACTTAAGGTATAAAAACTACTTTGAAAAATAAAGTGCGGGCCTTGTTCACCGAAACTTGGTCTCACCATGTCGTTCTTTCTCTTACCTTCTGGCTGAATTATTCAGCCTCTTTTCTACACTGAATTTCCTCACTGAGCTATCCTTATTTCAGCCTCTCTTCTCCACTGAATTTTCCTACTGAGCTATCCTCATTCTATTACTCTTTATATCCTTAATTAACGTTTAATTAAGCAATTGTTTCCTGATCTTCGCCTACGCCGTCTCTCCTTCGAATACCCTGGTTCAGCCGGGGCTGGTCCCCGGCAGGTGGCGCCCGAAACAGGGACTTTCGAAGGTAAGCTCCCCAAAGCAATCAGAGCCATCAGCCCTATTGCTCCCCGTTCTCGGAACAACTGGGTGACCAACCCTCTTGTTCCCCCACGGAGCAGTTTGGGTGACCAGCCCTACTGCTCCTCCCTTGGAACAGTTTGGGCCATCAGCCTACTGTTCCTCCCCCGGAACAATCTGGGTCACCAGCCCTATTGTTCTTCCAGTGTTCGGGACGGCTAAGACCCCACTCAAGGGTGCCGCGGACCCCCCTGTAGGATAGACAGGGCGAGAGGAGTGGGAAGTGTTGAAAGTGTTAAAGAGTTAGACTTAGAGAAAGAAAACGGTTTTCTGAAGTTAAAAGGCCAAAGAAGAGCCTGATCTTTTAAAAGCTAAAAGCTTTATCTTCTATTATACTTAATTTTCTGACATGGGTAACACTGAAACTAAGAATGGCAACTCTTTATACAAGTAATCTTGAAACTGTTAAAGAGGCTACTGTTAATTTAGATACTTGGGTGAAGGTAAAAAACAACTAAAAGCTTATCCTATAAATATGATTAAAAATGTTCTGGACCCTCATCATGAGGCTGTGGGATAGTCTATGGGAGAGGCTATAGCGGTGGATGGTAGTGGGTCTCCACCTTCTGCGCAGATCATATTTTCTGCCATTGACGAAGAAAAGGAGGGAGACTGTGCTCTACCTCCGGAGGAAGGAGAGGGCTTACAGGACGCTGCGGCCGGGCGCCCTGGAGAGCTCCCTCCCCCTCTACACAAACCTTTAAAAATTATCCAACAATTTCTGAATTAAGGCGACTACTCCACCTCCGCTTGCACCTCCCAGGGCCTAAAAATTCCCCAGTTTACATCCAAAGTCTCCCAGAGCATTGCATAAGGCTGAAAAAGATAAAAAAGATTTCTTTCAAACAAAGGAGCTTTTTTTAAAAAAATACACAATATACAGAGCCTGCTCCTTGCAGAAAACCCCCTCAGGGGGGCCTCACCCAAACAAAAAAAGAAAAACAAAAACAAAAAAAGTGAAAAAGAAAAAAGGAAAGAAAATAAAGAAAGATCTAAAGATAGAGAAAGAGCTAAAGAGTGAAAAGGAGAGGAACGGAGAAGGAAGGAATCAGGGAACGCAGCAAGATAGAGAAAGGAAGTTAAAAAAGGAGATAACAGAGAAAAAGATAGGGAGAAAGAAAAAAAAAAGATTAGGGAAGAGAAGAGGGTAAAGGGAAAGAAACGAAAGAAAGAGAAGGGTAGCGAAAAAGGAAGGGGGAGAGAAAAGTGAGAAAAGCAGGAAGAGAGGAAGAGAGAGAGAGACTGTAAGAGACGCTGTGACCAGGTGTCCTGGCGAGCTCCCCCTCCCCCCCACCCCCACTGCACAAACCTTAAAAAAAAAAAAAAAAAAAACTTATCCACCACTTTCTGATTTAAGGCCATTGCTGCCGCCTCCGTTTGCGCCTTCCAGGGCCCAAGAGTTCCCCACTTTGCCCCCAAAGCCTCTCAAAGTGTTGCCTAAGCCTGAGGAAGATAAAAAGTTTTTTGAACAGTGGAGATTTTAAAACAGACTGCGTGCACAATATGCAGAGCACGCTCTTTGGAGAAAACCCCCTCAGGGGGGGTCTCACCCAGGCTAAGAAAAAAGCGGACCCGGTAAGGGGATTTAGCAACAATTTTAACCCCTGACTTGCGGTTGCTCCGATTCCAATGGGAGTGGCTGGCCCCCTGCCTGAGGGCATTGTAGGACTTGTGCTAGGGTGTAGCTCGCTTTCTTTTCAAGAAATTTCGGTGGTATATGGTGTGGTAGATTCTGATTATATTGGAGAAATTATAGTTTTGATCTCGCCGCCTACCAAAACTGTGCAAATTAATAAAGGTCAAAGAATAACACAGTTTTTGCTTTTACCTTATTATCAGACAAGAAAAACTTGACTTCTCAAGCTAAGAGCCACAGAGTATTTAGATCTAGTGATCTAGCCTTTTGGGTGCAAGAAAGTACAGCTCCAAGGCCTTTAAAAGATCTTTTAATTCAAGAAAATAAAATGTCAGGGCTATTAGACACAGGAACAGACGTCTCTTAACATTGCTGGGAAAGACTGACCCAGCTCCTGGCCAACACATACTTCTGAAAATGAGTTGAGATTAAAAAAACTGGTATGCGGGGTGGGAATGCTGTAGAGAAAAAGGTGAGGGAGTGTTTAAAACCTTGAAGAGTAGTGAGTTTCCTGTTGTTGGAAGTATTCAAGCAAAGATTAGATGGTTGCTTGTCATCTAAAAAGCTATAGATCAGATTTAGGTTACAAAACGATAACTGGAGAAGCTTATAAACATGTTGTGCAACACCTCTTTACTTACTTCTCATATTTAGGTCGGCCAAAAGTTTTAAAAAACTGATAATGCCCCTTTGAAGCTGCGGAGAGATTGTTTACTAACTTTAAATGATTTCCAAAAATTATTAGGGGACATTAATTGGATATGCCCACATTTAAAACTGACTACTGCAGATTTAAAGCCTTTGTTTAATTGCTTAAAAAGCGATCCTAATTCCAGTTCTAAGAGAAAGTTGACTAATAAGACAGACGGCTCTTGTTAAAGTAGATGAGACTTTAAATGATCAGTTAATTAGGATTAATATTACCAAAAGATGAAATTAAATTATTCTTGCCATAAAACATACACCTACAGGGTGATTGTGACAAAAAGGCCCATTGGTTCCATCTACCAGTGATCCCAAGAAAAATAGTTTTATCTTATCCCAGCTTGGTGGCACAATTAATTATAAAAGGAGGAAAAAAGAAGTGTGGAACTTTTTAGAAAAGAAGTAGCAAATATAATAATTTCACTCAATAAGGATCAACTGCAAGTCTTTTATAAAATAGTGATAATTGGCAAGTTGCCCTGATAGATTTCAGGGGTCAAATTTTGTTTCATTTGCCCTCAAGCCCCCACAGTAGTTAAAAGTTCAAAAATGTTAGATTGGCAGTTTGAAGATACCTGTGGAACTTTCCAACCGTATGTAGTTCCTACGCTCCCCTTTACCCTATGGGGGAGGGACGTGCTGTCTCAAATAGGAGATACTCAGAGAAGGGTTTTCTCAATTTCTTAGTTATCAACAGGTGGTACAATTAACAATACTTTATATATTGTTATAAATACATAATATAAATATATTTGCCTAATTACAGTTTGCCTAATTAGATATGGGTATAAATAAAATATAATAAAGGTATACCTAATTCTATTTATAGATCTATACTTACTTAATTTGTATATAAATCAATATATGTATTATATATATACTGTATAATTAAATGTATATTGCAGTAATATAATGTGTGTGGCTGATATTAATTGGTATGGATTGATGTGCTGTGATGATATATGTTCTGTATGCTGTATAATTATATATGTGTGACATGTATTATTACAGTACATTGGTTTGTGTTGGTTGGTATTGGCTGTGTGTGTGTTGTATTGCTGTAATATGTATGAATTGATATATTAATTATAAGATTAATTCAAGTATATTGATTTATATATATTGTATGTCAATAAGTTTATACTTGTTGCCATATATAAATACATTTTGCATTTAGGTATATCTGTATACCAAAATGAGATAAGGAGGTTATACATTTATTTAAATTTATAGAGACCTAAACTAAACATTAGACCTAAATTAACATATCTCTAAATTTATGTTGTTAAAATGTAAATTTTAAAAAAATTTTAAAAATTAAATTGACAACTGCTTGATAATTCCTTTGCAATAAAACCCCCATAGGTGTAATTGGGGTGGCCAGACAAAAAATTGGTTTTATAGCAAAACAGCCCCCTAGAGTGGGTCCATCTTCCCGCTCAAACTAAAAAGGTAGTTTCTTCTTATCCGGGATTGATAACTACTTTGATATTAAAGGAAAAAAGCGGAACATTAAATTATTTGGTAAAGAGCCATCAGAAATTGTAATTCCATATAATAAGGAACAACTTGTTGCTCTTCTAATGTTTGATAAAAATTGGCAGATTGCTATAGGAAACCATTTTGGTCAAAATTTTGCATCATTTACCCTCACATGTTTTGCTGAATTTTATATCCAGACATCCAGTTATTTTTTCTGTCAGATGTAAACAGTCTCCTATTCCAAATGCTCAAATAGTTTTTACTGATGGGTCAGCAAACGGTAAAGCCTCCATAGTTACTAAAAATCACCAAAAGGTTTTAAAAACACAGGAAACTTCAGCTCAAAGAGCTGAAATAACAGCAGTCATAGAGGCTTTTGCTATGTTTGCAGATGAAGAATTTAACCTTTATTCTGATTCTCAGTATATTGTCAGGTTGTTTCCACACATTGAAACTGCGGTTTTGCCTGAAAATAAAACTACCATATTTCATTTGTTAACTAAATTACAGCAACAAATTTGGAAAAGAAATAAAATATTTTTCATTGGACACATTCGGGCTCATTCCAGATTGCCCGGCCCTTAAAATGCCTTTAATGATTTGGCTGACTTGTTAACCTGAAATACAGTGGCTACTGTGATTGAGGAGGCCAGAGCCTCTCACTTACTTTATCGTCAATATGCTACTGCCTTAAGATATCAATTCCAAATTCCCAGAGAGGCTGCTCAAGAGATTGTGTGTTCTTGCTTATATTGCCCCACTGTTTATAATAGTCTACCTATGAGAGTTAATACTCGCGATCTCAAACCTAACGTACTCTGGCAAATGGATGTAACTCATGTCTCTTCATTTGGAAAACTGTCCTTTGTTCTTTAACTGTAGACACCTTTTCTCATGTTATTATTGCAACTGCTCATACAGGGGAAGCAATTAAAGATGTAATACAACATCTCTTTACTTGTTTTTCATATTTGAGCCTGCTAAAAGCTCTGAAAACTGACAATGCTCCTGCGTCTAAGTCTTTTCAAGAATTTTTGTATAAAGTTTCAAATTAAACATAATACTGTCATCCCTTATAATCCCCAGGGACAGACCATTGTTGAAAGAGCGCATCAAACATTAAAAATCCAAATTCAAAAACTAAAAGAAGGGGAGTTTAAGTATAGTTCTCCCCATCAAATCTTGCAACATGCTCTTTTCGTAATAAATATTCTAAATACTGATCTGGCTGGAACTACTGCAACGCTTCGTCATTGATGCCTGGAGCAATTAAATGCAAAACCATTAGTCAAATGGAAGGACCTCCTCTCAGGACAATGGAAGGGTCCTGACCCATTATTAACTAGCGGTCGAGGATGTGCTTGTATTTTTCCACAGGATGCAGATTCTCCAATTTAGATCCAAGACAGGTTGATTCGCCATGTTGCAGACCCCCAGACATCCAGTTCCCCCATTGCTTCGATCACAAAAGAGAAGCCCGCCAGAAGGGGAGGCAATATAAACATTGAGATCCTGGCACGACCGATGGGGCTGCTGCAGCGCGAACTCCAACCAGAAAATAATTCTACTTATTCTGTTTTGGCTTGTCTACCCTCTCCTTATGTTTTTCTCTTTACCAATGGTTCTGGAAAACTTAATGTACATGTGACTTTCACTGGTGGACCCAATGTAGTGACTTGTGAACAATGCATGCTCTCATTTTGTTTAAACCCTCAATATAATGTTTGCTCTTTGGTAGTGTTACAATGTCCACCTTATCTTATGATGTAACCACTTATTGATATAACTATAGTCTTGCTATGTTACAACAACTACAAGATTTAATGTGATCACGACGATTTGTGGGCTTTACTTATTTTAAGAATATCAGCTTTAATAGCAGCAATTACTTCTGTTACTGCGGCAGCAATATCATTGACTCAACAAGTGCATACTGCCCAATATGTTGATACCATGTCTAAAAATGTTTCTTTAACTCTAGCAACACAGGAAGTTATAGATAGAAAATTGGAGATGAGAGTAGACGCCTTAGAAGAGGCAATAATGCATATTGGGACTGAGTTACAGGCTTTAAAAGTGAAAATGGCTCTGTCTTGCCACGCTGATTAACGGTAGATATGCGTGACATCTTTAAAGGTAAACGAGACAAATTATGAATGGGAAAAAATCAAAAATCGTATCTCAGGTGTTTGGAACAGCTCTGACATTGGCCTGGACTTAGGGAAATTTCATAATCAAATACAGACCCTGGAACACTCTCGACTGGATTTTACCACCGCTGGAGCAGCTAATGACTTATTTCACACCTTCTCTAACTTTACTTCTGGAAAAAACATTCTGTCTAATATCTTTAGTTCTAGTTGTGCTTCTCATAATCATTCTTCCTTGTATTGTCAGGATTCTTCGGCAAAACATTCAAAAGCTCGCGACTGAGCTGCATCTGGCTGTTTTAAGAAATAAAAAAGGGGGAGATGCCGGGAGCCGGCATATTGCATATTGAGTGCATATTGCATATTGAGTGCAGCACTTTTCAGGATCTGGAATAGCTCAACTGGAAATTCTATCACTGCCGGTAGCCAGTGTGAGGAACTCCGCCCATGACAAAGGTCATGAGGAAGGAGGCTCGGCATACGCAAAGGCGGGATCGAGCTTCAGGAGTCCCCCTGGAAATTCTCGAGCATATACCCCCAAAACCAGTCTGCCTACTTTCTGCTTTGTGCTTTCACCTACACCTCTGACTTTACGGGGGGCTGTCCCCCACTACCTCTCTGAAAAAAGTTAGCTTACAGCTCCAGTTAATAATTCCTGGGTGTGACAGTGTTTAACCTACAAACTCCTTTGGAAATCCTCTAGCCTGCCTGAATAGGTTTTTCCGGCCACATGTGATTGTTCGGAGCCTCCCAACTGTGAGAGGCAGGAGATGTTCTAAACTGTCTAAACACAGATTCTTTTGAGTAGTTAAAAGATTGATTAGAAATTGTATTGGTGAAGGGATTTTCACTTGTTGGGCCAATGTTTGCTGCTAAGTTTCCATATCCCTTACCTACTGTGTCCCTGGCAGTGTACTGGTTAATATAATTGGTGTAAATAGTAGCTTTAATGTTTGTAACCTGGGACCCTTGAGTTAATTCTTTTTCTTGTTGTAGCCCACCACACCTTTGCGCTGTAGGAATGCAACTTTATCTAATGCTTTTGGAGGGTGGCTCCTGACCAATCACCTTTAGAGAAAAATAAGTTTTCTGAAGAAAAGGTCTTAAAATGTTAACAGGCCTCCGGGCCAGAAGATGATGCAAATCACCTAAGCTTTTGCATATGATAAGTTTGCAGGAAGAAAGCCTGGCTTGCTGCAAGACTCTACCCCTTCCCCCATTATCCTCTGTGCATAACTTAAGGTATAAAAACTACTTTGAAAAATAAAGTGCGGGCCTTGTTCACCGAAACTTGGTCTCACCATGTCGTTCTTTCTCTTACCTTCTGGCTGAATTATTCAGCCTCTTTTCTACACTGAATTTCCTCACTGAGCTATCCTTATTTCAGCCTCTCTTCTCCACTGAATTTTCCTACTGAGCTATCCTCATTCTATTACTCTTTATATCCTTAATTAACGTTTAATTAAGCAATTGTTTCCTGATCTTCGCCTACGCCGTCTCTCCTTCGAATACCCTGGTTCAGCCGGGGCTGGTCCCCGGCAATGCTCGCCAATGCAGGAGACACAAGAGACATGGGTTTGATCCCTGGGTCAGGAAGATCTCCTGAAGAAGGGCATAGCAACCCACTTCATTATTCTTGTCTGGGAAATCCCATGGACAGAGGAGATTGGCAGGCTACAGTCCAGAGCATCGCAAAAGAATCAGACATGACTTAAGACTAAACAAGGGCAGTACATAGGAGAAATTATGTGAAAACATAAGCTCTTGAAAGTTTCCTAATTGAAATATTATTTGAAGACCTAGATGGTAGACTGGGCATACCTCTTTTCCCCTCACCATCAAAGCTCTTTAAAACGCTAAGAAAATGATATTGAAACAATTATCATTGAACTGTTCATCTTATTTAATTATTATTTCTCAAAGCATTGCCAGAAGGCTACATGGGAGCATCTCCTTCAAGGAGACTCAGAAAGCCTTGCACAAAGCTAGCTGGTATGGATAAAAGTAAGGTGTTTTGGATCACATATTTATGATAATTAACTGAAGGACCATTTGTAAAACAAATGGGACCAAATCCTTTCCCTATTCATGTGTGTCAGAAAGCTGGTCATAGCACGTGCTCCCAGCATAGCCTTGAAATTGATTTCTAAACAAACAAAAAAAAGAGTTTTTCCTAACTTGTACTAGTGTTTGTGTGCTCAGTTGCTCAGTCATATCCAACTCGGTGACCTCATGGACTGAATTCTGCCAGGAACTTCTGTCCATGGAATTTTCCAGGCAAGAATACTGGAGTGGCTTGCCATTTCCTCATCCAGGGAATCTTCCTGACCCAGGAATTGAACCTGCATCTCTTACATCTCTTGCAATAGGTTCTTTACCACTGCACCATTTGTGAAGCCCTGACTTGTAGTAGAAGGGCAGATTTAAGAGGAATAGGGATTTGAAGTATTTCTGTACTACCACAAAGGGAGCAGAAAGGAAGAAATGGATAGTGGAGCTCTAACCATGCCCTCCTTACTCTCCCAATAAATGAGAGTCTGGGCTAGTCTGTCCTGTCCCCAACCAACGTTCAGAAAGAAAACTTGCTTTTCTTTCTAGCCCCAGATAATTATACAGCCCAGGGTTCAGTTTTCTCATTCTGTGTGTGTGTGTGTGTTGGGGGGCAAAGAAGAGGAAACAGCAGCATATATTTGTAATTTATTCAATAAATAAATATTTGTGTGTGTGTGTGCTCAGTCATGTCCAACCCTTTGCGACTCCCCAGACTGTACCCCACCAGGCTCCTCTGTCCACAGAATTTTCCATGCAAGAATACTGTAATGGGTTGTCATTTCCTGTTCCAGGAGATCTTCCCAACACAGGGATCGAAACTGCATCTCATGTGTCTCCTGCATTGGCAGGTGGATTCTTTACCACTGTGCCACCTGGGAAGCTCTAAATTAATATTTACCAAATGTCTTATTAGACTGCAAGGAGATCAAACCAGTCAAACATAAAGGAACTCAACCTTGAATGTTCACTTCTAGGACTGATGCTGAAGCTCCAATACTTTGGCCACCTGAAGTGAAGAGCTGACTCACTGGAAAAGACCCTGATGCTGGGAAAGACTGAAGGCAAAAGGAGAAAGGGGCAGCAGAGAATGAGATGGTTAGATAGCATCACTGACTCAATGGGCATTTGAGTCCATTTGAGCAAACTCTGGGAGATAGTGAAGGACAGGAAAGCTTGGTTTTCTGCAGTCCATGGGGTTGCAAAGAGTTGGACAGGACTTAGCAACAAAACAACAGCAATAAATGCCTAAAGGGCATCAGAGAGTGTTCTAAACATGGGAATATGACAGTGAATAATAAAGTTCTTGGCCCAGGGACCTTGCGTTTTACATTCTTACTAGGGAAATGCATGAAACTCGATTGAAACACTCTAATTACATACTATTCAATATGAAGTGAGAGAAAGAAAATTAAAGCAGGAGAGGGAGCCTACCAATTAACTGGTGCTGTAATGATAAGGAGTCTGGCCAGGAAGGGCCTCCTGAGAAGGTGATTTTGAACAGAAACCTAAAAAAATAGAAGATGAAAGCCATGCAGAGGAAGAACATTCTAGTAAAAGGAAAACTATTAGTGCAAAAGCTCTGAAGCAAGAGCAGCATCAGTGTGTACATAATCAGCAATAAGGCCAGAGTGCAAGCAGTGAGTGACTTACACAGCTGAACTAGAAACTCACAAAAACTTTCTGTTCTGATCAGCATTGTTCCTTATATAAAAACTTGAATAATCAGCTAAGGACCAAGATAGTCTTTACAAAACCAAAATCATGAAATAAAAAGTCCAGGATGAATGAACACCTAAAGTCTGATGGATAAAGGGGTTGTATAGGGAATAAAGGTGAAAATGAGCTCTTAAATTTTAAATTTAAATTGAGATGCTAAGATAGCCATAAAACACTAATAGGCAACTATAGAAAAAATAGGACCAATATGGAAGTCTTAGAAATAAAAGTGTTAAAATACTGCTTTTAACTTTTATACCTATAACTCTAGCTATAAAACTATAAATATTCTTTATAATGAAGTAGAACTAGCAAAAGATCCCCAGAAGCCAATCAAAATATAACTGATCTGAGCCGAGAACATAGGGAATGGGTTTCAAAGGAAGAAGATTAGGGCATCAAGCACTATTTTTTCATCTTGTTGAACTTATAGGTTTTCAGGCATACATCAATAACACTTTTGACTGTGATTAGAATTGAGTTTTCCACTTTTAAAAGCCAAGTTCTTAATTTTATTCTTATGAATCAAATATTTGCATTTGGGAACAAATGCAACAATTTTAAAACTTAAGTGTTCAGACTCTGAGCATGAGTAGATTTTTAAAGTTATCATAAACAAATATTTTCTTTTGTATCTAAAAATTAATTATTACTGGGGGCTGGGGGTGGAGACACAAGGAAAGCAATTAGGGCAAATAGAAGATACTGTTAAAATTGATATTTCTTATTAAAATTATCTTTAAAGACTATCCCCAGACTTGTCTTGATTATCCATCCTTTGGTGTCTTTGCCTTTCTTTTACTTTTTCTTTGACTATTTCACCTTCAAACTAGGACAAATTTTTCTTGATCTCCTAGACCACTTGGATTTTTGTCCTAAACATGTCAAGGTTGTGATTAAGGTGATGAATTTGTCCATTTATATTATCCCTTTGAATAGCACTTACCATTATGAGATGTAGGAGGGGTTACCTACTGGCCACAAATGATTGGGCAAAATGATGAAATTTTGCCAATATTAATATTCATTGTTGGAATAAATGTTATTTCCTTCTGTCAGCTCAAATAAAATGCAAAACCCAGAAAGTTCAGTTTTTCAGAACCTTATTTAACTGTTAAATCAGATCACTTTCCTCAACAGCAGTAAGAACAATAAAGGAAACACACAGATTTGTTAGCCTGGGAATATTTAGCTACAAAGAATAGATTAAAAACTGTGAATCATGGATAAAAATACAGAAATGGATTTCTGTATACCTATGGCAGACTACCTACATCAAAATTTTCCAAATCTTAATTTTAGTTTTACACTGGTCTGTAATTTCAACTTCTTTATGTCTTTTGTGCCTAACAAAGCTGCAATTTTCTTTAAGGAACAATCTACTGTAAGCGAAATATTGCTTCTATAGTAGTATGCAGGCATATAGGAATTCAAAATATGCTTAATATTTTTAAAACTCTTTTGCTTATTTTCAGTTTTCTACAATATGACTAATAAAATATTATAAGTAATATGACACAATAGCATAATCAGTAATGCTATAAGAATTGTATTAAAGATTATCATTAGTATGTGTCTGGGTCTACTGGGTGCCAACAGAACTTTATTTTTCACAGTTCTGGAGATTAGAAATCTCAGATCATGGTCCTTGACCAATCCAGTTCCTGATGTAAATTCTTTTTTTCTTGCTTGCAGACACTTGCCTTCTTGTTGCTTCCTCACTTCCCCTCTTCTATGTGTACATACATGTGTATGTGTGCTTGTGTATGCATGTGTGAGACACACACACACACACACACACACACACATACACACAGATAAGCTCCTCTTGGGTATATGGTGTACACTTAAAAGCATAGTAATCTTTTTTCTTAAAAGGCAATAATCCTACTGGACTGGGGCCCCATCCATATGACCTCATTTAACCTTGAGTTTGTCCTCAGATAGCCTTCCAGTCTCCTCTGTCCATGGAATTTTCCAGGCAAGAACATTGGAGTGGGTTTCCATTTTCTTCTCCAGGGGATCTTTCTGACTCAGGGATGGAATCTGTCTCCTGTACTGGTAGTCATATTCTTTACCACTGTGCCATCTGGGAAGCTCTGTTTAACTTTATGCAATAGTGCTCAGTTGCTTTACTCATGTCCAGCTCTTTGTGACCCCATGTATCATAGCCTGCTAGGTTCTTCTGTCTGTGGGATTTTCCCAGCAAGAATACTGGAGTTAGTTGCCATTCCCTTCTCCAAGGGATCTTCCTGAATGAGGGACCGAACCAACGTCTCCAGGGTCTTCTGCATTGCAGGAAGATTCTTTACCACTGAGTCACTTGGGAAGCCCTCACTTAACCTTAGTTACTTCCATTTAGCATTAGTTACTCCATTTCCATAAAGGCTCTATATCCAAATGTTGTCACAAGCAGCAGGTTAGGATTTCAAAATATGAATATTGGAGGGATAAAAGCATTCAGTTCATAACACTATATAAATGTTGGACAAGACTCAGGGATATCTAATGTTAACTGAATAATAAATATTGAAACTTGCATCCTATTGTTCAATAAATAAATATTGCTAGGATTAATATTTTTATTAAACTTGTTAATATTTAACAGGTTGTTTAATGTTGCCAAAGCTCTTAGTATCTCTTATAGTTATGCAGAAAGATGACAAAGAGATATTTTATTGTTACGTCTCTCAGAATTATTGCTAGGAGAAATACCAATAATCTCAGATATGCAGATGACACCACCCTTATGGCAGAAAATTAAGAGGAACAAAAGAGCCTCTTGATGAAAATGAAAGAGAAGAGTGAAAGGGCTGGCTTAAAACTCAACATTCAGAAAACTAAGATCATAGTATCTGGTCCTATCACTTCATGGCAAATAGATGGGGAAACTAAGGAAACAGTGACAGACTTTATTTTCTTGGGCACCAAATTCATTGCAGATGGTGACTGTAGCCTTGAAATTAAAATGCACTTGCTCCTAGGGAGAAAAGTTATGACAAACCTAGACAGCATATTAAAAAGCAGAGACATTACTTTGCCAACAGAAGTCCTTATAGTCAAATATATGTTTTGTTCAGTAGTCATGGATGTGAGAGTTGGACTATAAAGAAGGCTGAGAACCAAATAAATGATGCTTTTGAACTGTGGTGTTGGAGAAGACTCGCGAGTCCTTTGGACTGCAAAGAGATCAAACCAGTCAATCCTAAAAGAAGTCAGTCCTGAATATTCACTGGAAGGACTGATGCTAAAAATGAAGTTCCAATACTTGAGCTACCTGATGTGAAGAACTGACTCACTGAAAAAGACCCTGACGCTGGGAAAGATTGAAGACATGAGGAGAAGGGGATGACAGAGGATGAGGTGTTTGGATGGTATCACCGAATCAATGGACATAAGTTTGAGCACCCTCTGAGAGCTGATGATAAACAGGGAAGCTTGGTGTGCTGCAGTCCATAGGGTCTCAAAGAGTTGGACATGACTGAGTGACGGAACAACAACAACATTTCTCAGAATTATTAGTG
The DNA here is from genome assembly GCF_029378745.1 of Bos indicus. NCBI lineage: Eukaryota > Metazoa > Chordata > Mammalia > Artiodactyla > Bovidae > Bos > Bos indicus. The sequence goes on along the minus strand of NC_091762.1, from coordinate 40,503,090 downwards.
TTTTAAGTAATATTTGGGTTTTCCAGGTGGTGCTAGTGGTATTAACTCATTTAATTATCACAAGAACTCTAGAGAGTAATTACCATCCTTTTCTAAATCAAGATGAGGAAGGAGAAGTTCAGAGAGGATAACTTGGCCATAATTACATAGAAAATAAGTGTTAAGAGATTATAGATTATTAAAAAATAATACCAAATGTGTTTATTTCATTTCCATCTTTGCTCTACCTTTCAGGTGAGACTCAATATATATCAGTCTCTAACTTATGACAGTTTGGTCTTAATTCAATTTAAAAATTAAGACCCTGTTTAATTATTCTTGAAGAAGTCAAAAAGCATTTTTAGAGGCAGTATTTTCAAGGTAATCCTTAAGGAATGCATATTTAAGACATACACAGAAAGAAAAACATTCAAGAAAGCAGGGTGAGTTTGTTTTATTTAAAGTATCATGGGCAATTATGATTTAATTAGAAATTAATTTTAAAATTTTCCTTAGTATGATGATTACATAACAGTATTACAGATAAAATCTTAGAAAAACAATTTAAATGTACTTCACATTTTCAAAGTTGTCTCTCTTTTTATGTTATTTAAACAAAAAGAGGATGTGTTTTTTTGTAATAGATCATTTATCCAATATTACTTATATTCTTTTAATTTTTAAATTAACTTTATCCACTAGTGATGCTATCAACATATCTTGGCAAAATCATTTTGATTGAATTCCTCTTATATGAAGGGTAACATGGGCTTCCCAGGTGGTGCTAGTCGTAAAAACCTACCTGACAATGCAGGAACCTAAGAGACCTAAGAGACCTAAGAGATGAGATTGAACCTAAGAGATGGGTTCAATCCCTGGGTCAGAAAGATCCCCTGAGTTGGAAATGGAAACCCTTTCCAGTATTCTTGCCTGAGAAATCCCATGGACAGAGAAGCCTGGCAGGTTCCAGTCCATAGGGTTGCAATGAAGCAACTTAGCACACACGCATTCAGGGTAATACAAATTCATCAGTTTCATAGACTCCTTGCTGAAATCTCAGAGGGATTTTAAAATTTAAATAAGCTATTTTGTTTTATTGCTGAAGAAAATATAATTAAGTTGTTCTTCTTGAATTTTATTCAATGATTACTGAGTTACTGATTTTCTCAAATGATAAATAAATCTTAATGCTTCCATTTACTATTAATGCTTTAATTAAGCATTACCAACTGCTGTGGCATTTACACATGCCCCACTAAATTAGCATCTTAAACAGCTCAATGTTCTTGTGCGTGCTCATACAGTCGTTTTTTGCTGCATGTGCTTTCTATATGGTTCAGACTTGTAGAACTTCAGGTCAAGTCAGGAAGATGAGTTGTCAGAAATGTTTAGAGTAAAGCAACAGGCCAAACAAAGCCCCTTAAAGATAAGCTCTTATGGCTACAGAAAGGTCTTTGAGAAACTGAAAAAGATTTGTTTGAAATCAAGGAAGGAAAGTAGAACTCTGAGAACAATAACCATATTCACATTTTCCAAGTATTAAGTAATGTAATTAGATATATATTTAAAGATGAGTAGGGAATGTGGGCTAACTAATGATGGTAAATGGAAATGTCTGATCATGTTTGGATACAAATTAAGAAATTTGGGTTAAAAAATGGCAAAACCAAAAAGTAAAGCTAAGCAGAATAAAATAAGAAACAATCCTTTACAAGTATTATCAACTTCAAAAATAAAAGAAATATAATTTCTTTTCCTATTTCAAAATTAAAGTAAAGTAAAGGGTTAGCCAGTGGCATAAGCCCTCTTGGAGGAGGTCACCATTAACCCCACCATAGAGCCACAGAGCAGATGGCCCACAAACAGCAGAACAATTATACCAAAGAAATTCTTGCACTGTTAAGAAAATTCTAGGACCCACACCAGATTTCCCAACAAAGGGATCTGGCAAGTGGACTGAGAACCTCCAGGGAATTTTACTTTGGAAGCCAGTGGGATTTGATTACAGAACTTACACAGGAATAGGGAAACAGACTCTTGGAGTGCACAAACAAAGCCTTGTGTGCACCAGGACCTACGAGAAAGGAGCAGTGAACTGACAAGAGACTAACCCAGACTTGCCTGTGAGTGTCAAGAGTCTCCGGTGGAGGTGTGGGTCAGTGGTGGCCTGCTGTAGAGTTGAGGTATTGGGTGTGGCAATATGTGCATGCGACATTTCGAAGGAGGTTGCCATTAGCTTTATTACCTCCACCATTGTTTGGTATCAGGTCAAACATCAGGAAGGGAACACAGTCCTGCCCATCAACGGAAAATTAGATTCAAGATTTACTGAGCATGGTCCCACCCATCAGAACAAGCCCCAGATTTCCCCAGTTTCCTCCCAACAGGAAACTTCCATAAGCCTATAATCCTTATCCATCAGAGGGCAGAAGAATGAAAACCACAATCACAGAAAACTAATCAAACTTGTCTACTCAATGAAACTATGAGCTGGGTCATGGTGGAGAGTTCTGAAAAAATGTGGTCCACTGGAGAAGGGACTGGCAAACCACTTCAGTATTATTGCCTTGAGAACCCCATGAACAGTATGAAAAGGTAGGACACTGAGAGATGAACTCCCCAGGTTGGTAGGTATCCCATATGCTACTGGAGAAAATTGGAGAAATAACTCCAGAAAGAATGAAAGACAGAGCCAAAGTGAAAACAACACCCAGTTGTGGATGTGACTGGTGATGGAAGTAAAGTTCAATGCTATAAAGAACAATATTGCATAGGAATCTGGAATGTTAGGTCTATGAATCAAGATAAATTAGAAGTGGTCAAACCGGAGATGGCAAGAGTGAACATCGACATTTTAGGAATCAGTGAACTGAAATGGAATGGGATAGGCAAAATTAACTCAGATAACAATTATATCTACTACTGTGGGCAAGAATCCCTTAGAAGTAATGGAGTAGCCCTCATGGTCAACAAACCCATGAAATGCTGTACATGGGTTCAATCTCAAAAATGACAGAATGATCTCTGTTCTTTTCCAAGGAAAACCATTCAATATCACAGTAATCTAAGTCTATGCCCCAACCAGTAATGCTGAAGAAGCTGAAGTTGAATGGTTCTGTGAAGACCTACAAGACATTCTAGAACACGCAAAAAAAAAGATGTCGTTTTCATCATAGGGAACTGGAATGCAAAAATAGGTAGTCAACAGATACTTGGAGTAACAGGCATATTTGGCCTAGGAGTACAAAATGAAGCCAGGGAAAGTCTAACAGAGCTTTGCCTAGAGAATGCACTGGTCATAGCAAACACCCTCTTTCAACAACACAAGAGAACTCTACACATGGACATCACCAGATGGTCAATATCAAAATCATATTGATTATATTCTTTGCAGCCAAAGATGGAGAAGCTCTATACAGTCAGCAAAAACAAAACCAGGAGCTGACTGTGGCTCAGATCATGAACTCCTTATTACCAAATTTAGACTCAAATTGAAGTAAGTAGGGAAAACCACTAGACCATTCAAGTATGACCTAAGTCAAATCACTTATGATTATACAGTAGAAGTAACAAATAGATTCAAGGGATTAGATCTGATAGAGTGTGTGAAGAACTATGGACAGAGGTTCATGACATTGTACAGGAGGTGGTGATCAAGAACATCCCCAAGAAAAAGAAATGCAAAAAGGCAAAATGGTTGTCTGAGGAGTCCTTACAAATAGCTGAGAAAAGAAGAGAAACTAAAGGCAAAGGAGAAAAGCGAAGATCTACCCATCTGAATGCAGAGTTACAGAGAACAGCAAGGACAGATAAGAAAGCCTTCCTCACTGATCATTGCAAAGAAATAGAGGACAACAATAGAATGGGAAAGACAATTAGAGATAACACGGGAACATTTCATGCAAAGATGTGTACAATAAAGGACAGAAATGATATGAACCTAACAGAAGCAGAAGATATTAAGAGCTGGCAAGAATACACAGAAGAGCTATACAAAAAAGATCTTCATGACCCATGTAACCATGATGTTGTGATCACCAAGCTAGAGCCAGACATCCTGGAATGTGAAGTCAAGTGGGCCTTAGGAAGCAGCACTGCAATCAAAGCTATTGGAGATGATGGCATTCCAGCTGAGCTATTTCAAATCCTAAAAGATGATGCTATGAAAATGCTGCACTCAATATGCCAGCAAATTTGGAAAACTAATCAGTGGCCAGAGGACTGGAAAAGGTCAGTTTTCATTCCAATCCCAAAGAAAGGCAATGACAAAGAATATTCAAATTACCACACAATTGCACTCATCTCACATGCTAGTAAGGTAATGCTCAAAATTCTCCAAGCCAGGCTTCTAAGAGCACCTTGAACTTTCAGATGTTCAAACTGAATTTAAAAAAGGGAGAGGAACCAGAAATCAAATTGCCAACATCTACTGGATCATCAAAAAAACAAGAGCGTTCCAGAAAAACATCTACTTCTCCTGTATTGATTATGACAAAGCCTTTGATGTGTAGATTACAACAAACTGTGGAAAATTCTTAAAGAAATGGGAATACCAGACCACCTGACCTGCCTCCTGAGAAAAATGTATCCAGGTCAAGATGCAACAGTTAGAATGGGACATGGAAAAACAGACTGGTTCCAAATTGGGAAAGGAGTACATAAAGGCTGTATATTGTCACCCTGCTTATTTAATTTCTATGCAGAGTACATCATGCAAAATGCTGGGCTGGATGAAACACAAGCTGGAATCAAGATCGATGGGAGAAATATCAATAACCTCAGATACGCAGATGATATCACTCGTATGGAAGAAAGCAAAGAGGAACTAAATAGCCTCTTGATAAAAGTGAAAGAGGAGAGTGAAAAAGCTGGCTTAAAACTCAATGTTTAAAAAATGAAGATCATGGCATCCCCTCACTCATGGCAAATAGATGGGGAAACAATGGAACTAGTGACAGACTTTATTTTTTTGGACTCCAAAATCACTGCAGATGGTGACTTCAGCCATGAAATTTAAAGACACTTGCTCCTTGGAAGAAAACCTATGACCAACCTAGACAGCATATTAAAAAGCAGAGACATTACTTTGCCAACAAAAGTCTGTCTAGTCAAAGCTATAGTTTTTCCAGTAGTCATGTATGGATGTGAGAATTGGACTATAAAGAAAGCTGATAGCCAAAGAACTATCTTTGCTTTTGATGCTTTTGAACTGTGGTGTTAGAAAAGACTCTTGAGAGTCCCTTGGACTGAAAGGAGATCCAACCAGTCAATCCTAAAGGAAAAAAGTCCTGAATATTCATTGCAAGGGCTGATATTGAAACTCCAATATTTTGGCCACCTGATGTGAAGAACTGACTCATTGGAAAAGACCCTGATGGTGGGAACGATTGAAGGCAGGAGGAGAAGGATTTGACAGAGGATGAGATGGTTGGATGGCATCACCAACTTGATGAACGTGAGTCTGAGCAAGCTCAAGGTGTTGTTGATGGACATGGAAGCCTGGTTTGCTGCAGTCCATGGAGTCATAAAGAGTCAGACAAGACAGCAACTGAACAGAACTGAAGGAGTTAGCAAAGGTTAACTGGTAGCATGACTTCTGCTATTTCAGATTAATTGTTGACCTGTCTTAACCAATTACCATTATATAAACATGAGATATTAAAGTTGAAATGTACTTTTAAACACATTATCAAATTTAATTCTAGACTAGTTAATATATCAATACATATTCAAAACATCAAGTTTTAGACTTGTAGACTAAATGTTCTTATTCTTCAACACCCTAGCAGATTTTTTTTTTGAGGAACCTATGTTCTAATTAGAGCAATAGATACTAATTATGAAAAAATGACATAAATATTTTGATAAAGATGCTTTTTAGCCCATGGAGTTTCCAAAGATATGTCACTTTGTTGAGTCTTAAAGAAAAGAAGATACTTGTCAGTCTTGAAAATGTGGGTAAGAGTACAGCATTAATAAAAATATAGAAATATGAGAAATATAGCATCTTCAGAGAATTACTGGAGTATAAGATGCATTGGGGAAGACCATTTTAACTTCAGGAAGCAACAGTTAGTCCTGGACATGGAAAAACAGACTGGTTCCAAATAGGAAAAGGAGTACTTGAAGGCTGTATATTGTCACCTTGCTTATTTAACTTATATGCAGAGTACATCGTGAGAAACGCTGGGCTGGAAGAAGCACAAGCTGGAATCAAAACTGCCAGAAGAAATATCAGTTAACCTCAGATATGCAGAAGATACCACCCTTATGGCAGAAAGTGAAGAAGAACTAAAGGGCTTCTTGATGAAAGTGAAAGAGGAGAATAAAAAAGTTGGCTTAAAGCTCAACATTCAGCAAACAAAGATCATAGCATCCGGTCCCATCACTTCATGGCAAATAGATAGGGAAACAGTGGAACCAGTGTCAGACTTTATTTTTTGGGGCTCCAAAATCATTGCAGATGGTGACTGCAGCCATGAAATTAAAAGACGCTTACTCCTTGGAAGGAAAGTTATGACCAAGCTTAGACAGCCTATTAAAAAGCAGAGACATCACTTTGTCAACAAAGGTCTGTCTAGTCAAGGCTATGGTTTTTCCAGTGGTCATGTATGGATGTGATAGTTGGACCTTAAAAAAATCTAAGTGCCAAATAATTGATGCTTTTGAACTGTGGTGTTGACGAAGACTCTTGAGAGTCCCTTGGACTGCAAGGAGATCCAACCAGTCCATCCTAAAGGAGATCAGTCCTGGGTGTTCATTGTTGGGCTGATATTGAAAGGACTGATGTTGAAACTGAAACTCCATTACTTTGGCCACCTGATGTGAAGAACTGACTCATTTGAAAAGACCCTGATGCTGGGAAAGAGTGAGGGCAGGAGAAGAAGGGGACGATGGAGGATGAGATGGTTGGATGGCATCACCAACTCAATGGACATGGTTTTGCATGGAGTCTGGGAGTTGTTGATGGACAGGGAGGCCTGGCATGCTGTGGTTCATGGGGTTGCAAAGAGTCAGACATGACTGAGAGACTCAGCTGAACTGTTGATACCCTGGATAGTAAAAATGGAGGGTTCTGATATAGTAGAGCTGACAGAATTTGCAAGCATCTTTTTAATAGCACCATTGGTACATATCCACTAAGTAAGCTAGTATTTCAATTTAATGGATTTGTGTGACAAGAATAAGATATTTTCACCCCATCATAAGGATGGAATAATAATATGTAAAATATGTCCTTGTAAATGTTCAGTTTTGAAGTGAACCAAACCCAAGCATCAAGAGATAAGATTCAAAGCTTCAAGTCTCCAATAAACCTAGACCCTAAGGTACTCTTTTAACTACATTACAGAATTCTATAAGCTACCCTCAGAATTAATTTTCAGGTAAGTATTCTATTTACCTACTATTTCTTTTAACTGATAATCTAATTTTAACCTAAATTCTTATCAGGATTTGTAGTCCTTTTAACAGCAGTAAAAAAGGCACTAAGGAAAGAAAAGGACAGCTTCTTGGAAAAGCTAGCAGCTTTCCAAGTGAGCAGGCATAACATCATTCATCTGGATGCTCTGCTACTCCAGAGAAATTTGAAAAGACCCATGCATACCACTCCACATAATTTCTTAAGTTTGGGGTGATGAAGGAAGAAAATAATCTACTTAAATGACATATTTACTTATTTTATGTTTCTTTACTTTTATAAGGCCCTAAATTTACAACATTGTTATATTTAGTCCATTACAGCATATATGCCCTATGCTGCTGCTGCTGCTGAGTCGCTTCAGTTGTGTCTGACTCTGTGCAACCCCAGAGACGGCAGCCCACCAGGCTCACCCATCCCTGGGATTCTCCAGGCAAGAACACCGGAGTGGGTTGCCATTTCCGTCTCCAATGCATGAAAATGAAAAGTGAAAGTGAAGCCGCTCAGTCGTGTCCAACTCCCGGCGACCCCATGGACTGCAGCCCACCAGAGTCCTCCATCCATGGGATTTTCCAGGCAAGAGTACTGGAGTGGGTTACCATTGCCTTCTCCAAGGCAATACTAAGAGTGATATGTCAAAAGCCCAGAGATTGAAAGTGTGGAACGGCTTATATGTACTGCTTTTTTCCATTGTTGTTAAGTTGCTGAGTCATGGCTAACTCTGTGACTTCACATGAACTGCAACACACTAGGCTTCTCTGTCCTCCACGATCTTCCAGAGTTTGCTCAAATTCATGCCCACTGAGTGGGTGATCCTATCTATCCACCTCATCTGCTGCTGCTGTCTTCTCCTTTTGCCTTCAATCTTTCCCAGCAACAGGGTCTTTTCCAATGAGCTGGCTTTTCACATCAGGTGGCCAAACTACTGGTGCTTCGGCTTCAGCAACAGTCCTTCCAGTGAATATTCAGGGTTGATTTCCTTTAGGATTGACTGATTTGATTTTATACGTAGACAACATATATTAAGCAGCTTTGTGAAGGAATTTTTCAAGGTTCTGTACAGACATTCTTGCTCTCATGAAATTTATATTTTAAGAGAAGATGTTAAAATTAGGAAAATTCCCCAAAGTAGACAGTCGAATGGGCTTCCCTGGTGGCTCAGCTGGTAAAGAATCTGTCTGCAATTCTAACAGGATCATCAATGGAATCCAGAGCTATGGAGCAAGTGTGTAGCAGTTCAACTTCACTTCTCCAACATTGGTTTTTTTTTTTTTTTTTTTTGTAACAATCTTCTCAAAAGATGTGACTGAATATTGCCCAGTGGGGTAAATTTCCAAGAATACTAGAGCTTCTTTTTTTTTTTATACCCAGCTTATGTTCATATCAAGAAAAAGTAGAGTTTGACAGAAGGGTAAATTTTGGCCTGTAACAAGTGAATTCCAAGATGTGGCTCTCAGCCCTGGCAAGCTTCTCTGTAAAGGTAGATCTTTTTGTGCAGGAGTCTGATCTTTCTGGCATCATTAATGCCTTAGTCCACTATCACACCAGTCTTTCAACATCTTACATGCATTTTGTTTTTTGACTATTATTATAAAACATCATCAATAATACTTATGATGGTGAAAAATTATAATCATTCTAAATGTTCACTAAGCAGGCTACTATAGAGTTGTTATAAAGAGGTGTGTATATATATATATATATATATAAATAAATATAAAATATTCAATATTTTCAGATAATTTTTACTGAAATACCATGATACAAATTACACAAAAGAGTATTACACCAAACATTTTAATTTTGAAAGACTATTCATAATGTTAAAGGTTGGAAAAATTTATATCATTACTGGTTATCTTTAGGTAGTAAGATGATAGAAGATATTATTTTACTTTTTCATTATCTCATCTTGCAATTTGCACTTTTTAAAATATCTATGACTTTTATAAAATGAAAATATAAGAAATAATTTCAAAACTTTTAAAAATCTTTGTTCTTTTTTTAAATGCCAAGTTGCACCCCACAAGCTTTTATTCATTTATTTTGCAGCTTGGTGTCACTGATAGATTAATGACAATTTAACATTACAGTAATAGGTTAAAACAATATAAATATGAGGGGAAGGAGAAAAAGAGAAGTGGTAGGAAAGGCAATTACAGTTACATATTACAGTTCCTAATATAAGTACAAATGCCTCACTTATAGCAAAGTAAATTTTCAGCTAAATGGAAAATCTGAATAGCATTCTCAGAAACCAAAAAATGTAGAAAACATATACTTTGTGTTATGTTTTAAAGCTTCCTTGGTATCTCAGACAGTAAAGAATCTGCCTGCAATGTGGGAGGCACAGGTTCTATCCCTGTGTCAGGAAGATCACTGGAGAAGGGAATGGCAACCTATTCCAGTATTCTTGCCTGGAGAATTCCATGGACAGAGGAGCCTATTACTCCCTTACACTCAAAACACTCAAAATGTTTTCACTTTCTTTCACTGCTTTTGTAAATTTGGTATTATGCCAAGAGGAACATCTTCCAGCTGAACAAATAGAATTTCTCCTAGTTCACTGAAACATTGAAATGTATTAATACACTGAAAATAATTTGAAAATAATTTACAGTTTTGGCCAAACATTAAATAAGATATTTTTTGAACACTTGCCAGTTCCTCTCTACCTGGTTAATTGCTTTTTAAAAGATCCACAACTTCATTATTGGTTTCTCATTGCTTTCAGAGCACATAAATCAGGGGGTGATTAATTCGATTTTTTAATTTTTTGGCATGTATGTAAAGAAACTAAGCTATGGGTGGGGTCATTATTATTCTTGCACTCCATATCATTTGGGAACCAAAGATCATTTAAATATGTAATCAACTAGGATCTTCTGTTTCAACCTTCAGCCTCAAAATGGTCCTGTTCTGTGATATACAATCATTCACATGGTTTGAGATACAAGTTTAGCTAAATTAAAAAATGAAAAGTTTGCCAAAAGTACATCTGGAAATGATGTTAATAGCATGGGTTTCTATGTACAGAATCTTATAGGAGAGGTGTATTTTGAAATAAAAAAGCAGACCTTCAATCTACTGCTCCTCCATTTAAGAGTTAATTCTAAATTTTCTGTATTCAGTAACAGTTTAGCATCAGTTGTAACTTTGAGGAAGGCAAATGCTACCATTGTACACTCAAGTTAATTACAGTGATGGCTCTTAGATTTCATTTCTTGGTACCATCCAGTTAAGAAAGAGCTAAACACAGAATGTCAGTTTATGGAAATTGTGTACATAACAGACTGAGGTTTCTTGGTATGTTCCTACTGTAGCCAGCTGAAATGCTTCCATTCCTCCCTTGAGTGTAATGAGAGAATGCTTTTTGGGCTTTGAGGCTGTAAATGCAAACCTCTTCAGTTGCATCTTTAAAAACAACTATCAAATGACTCTTTGGTATGCTACATTTTTTCTCTTCTACTCAGAACTTGTCCTTTTCTTATATCTTTTTATTTAGTTTGGCTTTCAGTTTAATATATGTCTCCTCAGCTGGTACCAATTTGACTTCTGGGTTCTCCATAACAGTTTGTGCTTCAATAAGCCAGCTGGTCATAAGAAATCTGACTTGACAATTTACTGACACTACCAGCGGCTGCCTTTCTTATTCCAAACACACAGGCTCTCCCTCATGTGGGTATTTACATATTGACACACTTTTTCTTTTTCTGGAAAGCATTCTATTCCAATAAAGGAAAGAGAAAATCTACCTAGTGGTCTCCATCAGTGATGATCCAGAACTTTAAACTCTATTCTGGTTGTTGAAAAAAACAAACAAACAAACATTAAACCAAGAGTTGTGAGGGAAATGGAATAAAATCAATGATGTTTCTCTGCCATTTAAACTTTATGTTCATCCTCCCATGCCACTTTGACTGTTATCAGAAAGAAATGTCTTATCCCTTCAAAGGCTCTTCTAACTCGAACACCTCTATTCGTTGTACTCTCTTGCCTTAAATTTCTCTGTCAGTTATAACTTCCCTGGTAATGTTAGCATCTAGATATTCTTAAGTCTCTCCCATTAAAAAGAACACTTTTCCTTGATACCACACCTCTATCTAAATAATACATCTCTCCCCTCTTAATCACCATTCAGCTTTTTAAAGAGTTGCCTATACTGACTCCACTGAATAACCTTCAAATCACTTCTTAATCTTCAGTCAGATTAGAAATCTCTCAGGTGCAAATAACAGAAAAAGAAAAGTTGCCCAAGCAGTGTTTGTATTTTCTCATATAAAATAAATCCAAAGTTGGATGATTCCAGAATTTGTAAATTTAGTAGTTTAGGAATATCAGGGCTCTGGTTCTACTTAGTGATTTTACTTGCTTTTGCCTAATGGTCAAAAGAATCTATCTGCAGTTCCAAGCATAAGGTTCCTATAACTCTATGTTCAGACAGAAAAGAAGATGCAAGCCTTATCCATAGGAATTTATTTTTATTAAAGAAGGGAATCTTTCCCAGGAGGTCTCAGCAAATTTAGTATTACATATAATTGATAAGAACTTGGTACATATTCTACCCTAAATCAATCATCTTAAAGGAGAATAAGATAATCTGAATCTTTCCAGTAAAACTAGTGGCTTACCTGTTATTTTCACTTAAATAGTGAAAAAGTTCTTTATAGCTTAACATAGGTAAAAATAAAGCTCATCTTATGCTTTGATCTCTCTATTTCCTGTCTCAATGAATGGCACCTGCATATCTTTAATTCCAGAGATTAAAAATTTGTATTTCACCACCAACATTCAATTGGACACAGAATTGTGAAGATTCTATGTTCTTAATATTCCATTTCATCTACTTCTTTCCATACTAATGTCATTAATTTTGCTTGGCTAAATATCATACTTTGTTAAATTATTACCCCTTGCTTAATTGATATCTTGATTATCATCTTGCCCCTTCTTAGACATTCTCCTCAACCTTAGAGAAGTTCTTTTAAAGGCCAAAGTATATCATGTATAACCATCTGCAAGAGTCATTCAATGGATACTGGCTGCCTTATAATTAAGTGCAAAACTTAGCAGGTATATGAAGCTCTTTAGAATTTGGACCCTTCCAGATCTCCCACTTCATCATTCTAATGTGACTCCAGTCATGCTAAATTATTTGAAATCCTCCAATGCTCATACTTTTTCTCAACTTTGAAACTTCACAAATTGCAGCTTCTTTTTAGAGAATGATTTCCCAGATCTCAATGCCAACCCCAGCCCCATGAGACCTACTTAACTCCTTCAAGATGCCTCTTAGAAGACTCTCTAAGCCCTTCCAAATTTCCACCTTAGTTTAGGTGCCTATTCAATGTGTCTTCACCATAATAACACTTCACATTTTGTATTGTCATTATCTACTTATTATTTCTGCTTATTGTCTAGAAGCTTGTTGAGGCAAGGGCTTTGAATCCTACCAAGACAGTGTCCAGAATGCAAAGGGTACTCAATAAAAGTTTTGAATATACTATGTGTATATGCCAATTCTTTAACACAAAATTTAAATATAGTTCAATAAAGAAATTTTTCTATGTATATTGAGTTTTACAAGACAGCTCATAAAAAAGAAAAATTAAATTGCATCTTTGTATGCACGCTTAGTCACTAAGTTATGTCCAGCTCTGTGGGCCCATGGACTGTAGTCTGCCAGGTTCCTCTGTCCATGGGCTTTTCCATCAAAAATACTGGAGTGGGTTGCCATTTCCTTCTCCAGGGAATCTTCCTAACCAGGGATTGAATCTGAGTCTCCTGCATTGGCAGGCATATTCTTTACCACTGAGCCACCGGAGAATACCATTATTGTATACTATATTGAAAATAATCAAATTGGTTCTTTCAGGAAAATATGGAATATGTTAACAGAGCTATACTATAATAACTTATATTGCACTATTTTCTACATATTCCTAACTTTTTCATTCTGAAATTAAATTCAATTACTAAATTTAACATTTCTGGCTTTATTTCACTTTAATTCTGTATTCCTTTTATAATTACTTCCATTTTTTGGTTCTATGATTCAGCCCTGCTCTTGTTTATCAAGTATCTTCAAGAAAATTTTCTAATTCTACTTAGCAGTTAGTTAGGCCTGGGCCCAAGGCTGGGGACTCTATAAATAATTCAGTAGACTGGAGAAGTAGTACAAGGAGAGTCAGTGTAAAAAGAGCCCTACAAAGACAAACAGCTAACACTCCACATCATGGTAAATTTTTTCCCAGCAAAAATCAGAAATTTAAGGCCATATTTTATACACAAATTTATTATTTTAAGTGGGTATTGAACAAAAATATTTTGATTAGACTCATGATCTAAATACGATTCTGTTTTGATGGTTGCAGGATGAGATTTTCGTTAATGCATACATAGATAAAATCAACAAACATAAATTAGTAGTCTACTGTCATCCAAGCAGCGTGTTAAACATAAATGATGCAAAGTGTCTCAATGGCAAAGAATCCACTTGCAATGTGGAGATGCAGGAGACATGGGTTTGATACCTGGGTTAGGAAAATCCCCTGGAGGCATGGCATGGCAACCCACTCCAGTGTTTTTGCCTAGAGAATCTTATGGTCTGAGAATCCTGGCAGGTTACACCCCATAGAGTCTCAAAGAGTCAGATATGACTGAGGCAACTGAGTACACAATGATGCAAAGCTTGGAAACAAATAAATATAAACAAATATTTGCAGTAGAATAAAGTAGTGATACTAGCTCAGATTATATGTTCCTATCAATGAATATAAAAAATTTAGCTTCATTAATTATATAATTATGGATCTATTATTTTTTAACTGTATTTACCATCAGAACTATCTCTTGGAATAATCAATATATTAATAATTAACAATTATTATTAATCATACATTATTCTTATTAATAACACATTAATAATAAGTCTACAAGTTTAATATTCACTATGCAAATTTTTATACTTTAATTTTCTAACGTTCTTATCTGGAGCTTTGAACTATCTATATTGATAATATTTGTTGTCATATTGAGTTTCAACTATATATCAGGCACTGTGCTTGATACTTCAACTTATATGGTCTAAGTTAATCCTTAAAGTTATTCTGGAAGAAAATTGTCATTCTTATTTTACATATAAGAAATCAAGGATCTATATATGTCCTTAACAGCCAAGGACACTTCAAATTTCAGGTATCAGAAGACTCAAATGAAAATGACTAATACTAAAAGCTTCCTCAGACCACCTCTGTCTCTGACTTTATTGAGAAGCATGGTGCTGCCTTAGCTCTGGAATTTAGATTTTTTGTTTTGTAGCTCAATGGGTAATTTGAAAGCCTGGTAGACAAAACTCCAATAATCTTCTCTTTTCTGCCTCAGCTCTGCAGAAGCAATTGTCCCTTTGTGATGCAGGAAGTACAAAACATGAGGTTCTTGATTATTACCTGCCACCTTGCCTCTGATTTTTAGTTTGGGCAGGATTTCCATCATGCAAGTCTTCAGATTCCTAGTTTCTCAGCACGTAGATAGCAAAATTGGCAAAGTTAGCTTTTGTCAAAAAATTCTATTTTCTTCTTTCTCTGGTTCCAGATAGGCTAATTTTAGCTGTCTTTTCAGTTTCCTACAGGTCCTTACCAAGTGCAAAATGTAACCAGCATACTCTAGCATACTAAATTTTCCTACCAAGTCTTTTATTCTGCAGCCTTAATAGGCTCATTGTCTAAATTTTATGATCCAACAGGCAACATTCTAATTAATTGTTTCACTCAGTTCAGTTCAGTTTAGTCACTCAGTCATGTCCAACTCTTTGTGACCCCATGGACCACAGCATGCCAAGCCTCCCTGTCCATCACCAACTCCTGGAACTTGCTCAAACTCAAGTCCATCAAGCAAATGATGCCGTCAAAACATGTCATCCTCTGCCGGCCCCTTCTCCCACCTTCAATCTTTCCCAGCATCAGGGTCTTTTTCAATGAGCCAGTTCTTCACATCAGGTGGCCAAAGTATTGGAGCTTCAGCTTCAGCATCAGTCTTTCCAATGAATATTCAGGACTGATTTCCTTTCAGATGGACTAGTTGGATCTCCTTGCAGTCCAAAGGAGTCTCAAGAGTTTTCTCCAACACCGCGGTTCAAAAGCATCAATTTTTTGGCACTCAGCTTTCCTTATAGTCCAACTCTCACATCCATACGTCACTAATGGAAAAACCATAGCTTTGACTAGGCAGACCTTTATCAGCAAAGTAATGGTTCTGCTTTTTAATACACTCTCTAGGTTGGAGAAGGCAATGGCATCCCACTCCAGTACTCTTGCCTGGAAAATCCCATGGACGGAGGAGCCTGGTAGGCTGTGGTCCATAGGGTCACGGAGAGTTGGACACGACTGAGCGACTTCACTTTCACTTTTCACTTTCATGCATTGGAGACGGAAATGGCAACCCACTCCAGTGTTCTTGCCTGGAGAATCCCAGGGATTGGGGAGCCTGGTGGGCTGCCGTTTCTGGGGTCACACAGAGTCGGACACTACTGAAGCGACTTAGCAGCAGTAGCAGCAGGTTGGTAATAGCTTTTCTTGCAAGGAGCAAGCGTCTTTTAATTTCATGGCTGCAGTCACCATCTGCAGTGATTTTGGAGTCCAAAAAAATAGTCTCACACTGTTTCCATTGTTTCCCCATCTGTTTGCCATGAAGTGATGGGACCAGATGCCATGATCTGCGTTTTCTGAATGTTGAGTTTTAAGCCAACTTTTTTTTCCCTCTCCTCTTTCACTTTCATCAAGAGGCTTTTTAGTTCTTTTTCACTTTCTGTTATAAGGGTGGTGTCATGTGAGTATCTGAGGTTATTGATATTTCTCCCAGCAAATTTGATTCCAGCTTGTGCTTCATCCAGCCTGGCATTTCTCATGATGTACTCAGCATATAAGTTAAATAAACAGGGTGACAATATACAGGCTTGATGTATTCCCTTCCTAATTTGGAACCAGTCTGTTGTTCCATGTCCAGTTCTAACTGTTGCTTCTTGACCTACAGACTTCTCAGGTCATTAAGAATTTTTCATAGTTTGTTGTGATCTACACAGTCAAAGGCTTTGGCATCATCAATAAAGCAGAAGTAGATGTTTTTCTGGAACTTTCTTGCTTTTTCAACAATCCAATGGATGTTGGCACCAAGGATAAGAATTGCTGGGCTCCTAGCCTAGGATACAGAGTACCTCACCACTGTACACACTATTTCTATTTATCCAGTTTCAAGCTTTGAGAAACTGTTACTTCTAATATTATCACATTCTGATATCAAAATCTGAGTCAGTGAAAATTATCTAATACAAGTACAAAATGTAAGCATAAACACCAGTCCCAAATGGCTTAAGCAGAAACAGGAATCCATTTGTTTATATAACTGAGAATTCTAGAAATAGTCCTACCACTGGCACAACAGTGTCATCAGGACTGATTTCATACCTTTTCTCAGCAGTGCTTTCTCTGAGTTGACTTTAGTTTCAGACCATCAGTGATAAGGAGGTAGCAGCAGCACCAAGCCCAGTATCTCTCAAGTAAAGCCTGGTGATAGGACACTACCTCTCCTCTAGCAATTCCCAGAGAAGCCTCACTGCTTTTTATTTTCCCTGATCATGCCTCATACCCATGCCTGAGCCAAGCTTTGAGGTTTGCAACTATGTGATGCACCCATTAACATTGGACAAGTTCACTTTTCTAATTCTGCCTCAAGAATGGAGCCCACAGTGTTCTCCATAGTGGCTGTACTAGTTTTCATTCCCACAAACAGTGTAAGAGGGTTCCTTTCTCTCTGCACCCTCTCCAGTATTTACTGTTTGTAGACTTTTTGATAGCAGCCATTCTGACCAGCATAAGATGGTACCTCATTGTGATTTTGATTTGCATTTCTCTGATAATGAGTAATGTTGAGCATATTTTCATGTGTTTCTTAGCCATCTGTATGTCTTCTTTGGAGAAATGTCTGTTTAGTTCTTTGGCCCATTTTTTTATTGAGTCACTTATTTTTCTGGAATTGAGCTGCAGGGGTTGCTTGTATATTTTGGGGATTAATTCTTTGTCAGTTGCTTTGTTTGCTATTATTTTCTCCCATTCTGAAGGCTGCCTTTTCATCTTGTTTATAGTTTCCTTCGTTGTGCAAAAGCTTTTAAGTTTAATTAGGTCCCATATGTTAGTTTTTGCTTTTATTTCCATTAGTCTGGGAGGTGAGTCATAGAGGATCCTGCTATGATTTACATCAAAGAATGTTTTGCCTATATTTTCCTCTAGGAGTTTTATAGTTTCTGGTCTTACATTTAGATCTTTAATCCATTTTGAGTTTATTTATGTGTATGGTGTTAGAAAGTGTTCTAGTTTCTTTCTTTTACAAGTGGCTAACCAGATTTCCCAGCACCACTTGTTAAAGACATTGTCTTTTCTCCATTGTATATTCTTGCTTCCTTTGTCAAAGTTAAGGTGTCCATAGGTGCGTGGATTTATCTCTGGGCTTTCTATTTTGTTCTACTGATCTATGTTTTTGTCTTTGTGCCAGTACCTTATTGTTTTGATGACTGTAGCTTTGTAGTATAGCCTGAAGTTAAGCAGGTGATTCCTCCAGTTCCATTCTTCTTTCTCAAGATTGCTTTGGCTATTCGAGGGTTTTTTTATATTTCCATATACATTGTGAAATTATTTGTTCTAGTTCTCTGAAAAATACCATTGGTAGCTTGATAGGGATTGCATTGAATCTATAGATCGCTTTGGGTAGCATACTCATTTTCGCTATATTGATTCTTCCAATCCATGAATATGGTATATTTCTCCATCTATTTGTGTCATCTTTGATTTCTTTCTATAAAATGTTATATAGTTTTCTATATATAGATCTTTTGTTTCTTTAGGTAGATTTATTCCCAAGTATTTTATTCTTTTCATTGCAATGGTGAATGGAATTGTTTCCTTAATTTCACTTTCTGTTTTCTCATTGTTAGTGTATAGGAATGAAAGAGATTTCTCTGTGTTAATTTTATATCCTGCAACTTTACTATACTCATTGATTAGCTCTAGTAATTTTCTGGTGGAGTCTTTAGGGTTTTCTATGTAGAGGATCATGTCATCTGCAAACAGTGAGAGTTTTACTTATTCTTTTCCAATCTGGATTCCTTTTATTTCTTTTTCTGCTCTGATTGCTGTGGCTAAAAATTCCAAAACTATGTTGAATAGTAGTGGTGAAAGTGGGCACCCTTGTCTTGTTCCTGACTTTAGGGGAAATGCTTTCAATTTTTCACCATTAAGGATAATGTTTGCTGTGGATTTATCATATATGGCTTTTATTATGTTGAGGTATGTGCCTTCTATGCCTTCTTTCTGGAGGGTTTTTATCATAAATGGATGTCGAATTTTGTCAAAGGCTTTCTCTGCATCTATTGAGATAATCATATGGTTTTAGTCTTTCAATTTGTTAATGTGGTGTATCACATTAATTGATTTGTGAATATTAAAGAATCCTTGCATCCCTGGGATAAAGCCCACTTGGTCATGATGCATGATCTTTTTAATATGTTGGTAGATTCTGTTTGCTAGAATTTTGTTGAGGATTTTTGCATCTATGTTCATCAGTGATATTGGCCGGTAGTTTTCTTTGTTTGTGGCATCTTTGTCTGGTTTTGGTATTAGGGTGGTGGTGGCCTCATAGAATGAGTTTGGAAGTTTACCTTCCTCTGCAATTTTCTGAAAGAGTTTGAGTAGGAAAGTGGTAGCTCTTCTCTAAATTTTTGGTAGAATTCAGCTGTGAAGCCATCTGGTCCTGGGCTTGTGTTTGTTGGAAGATTTCTGATTACAGTTTCGATTTCTGTGCCTGTGATGGGTCTGTTAAGATTTTCTATTTCTTCCTGGTTCAATTTTGGAAAGTTATACTTTTCTAATAATCTGTCCATTTCTTCCAAGTTGTCCATTTTACTGGCATATAGTTGCTGATAGTAGTCTCTTATGATCCTTTGTATTTCTGTATTGTCTACTGTGATTTCTCCATATGACCCAGCAATCCCACTGCTGGGCATACACACCAAGAAAACCAGAATTGAAAGAGACACATGTACCCCAATGTTCATTGCAGCACTGTTTACAATAGCCAGTACACGGAAGCAGCCTAGATGACCATTGGCAGACGAATGGATAAGAAATCTGTGGTGCATATGCACAATGGAATATTACTCAGCTATTAAAAAGAATGCATTTGAATCAGTTCTAATGAGGTGGATGAAACTGGAGCCTATTATACAGAGCAAAGTAAGTCAGAAAGAAAAACATCAATACAGTGTATTAACGCATTTATATGGAATTTAGAAAGATGGTAACGATGACCCTATATGCGAGACAGCAAGAGACACAGATGTAAAGAACAGAATTTTGGACTCTGTGGGAGAAGGCAGGAGTGGAATGATTTGAGAGAATAGCATTGAAACATGTATATTATCATATGTGAAATAGATCACCAGTCCAGGTTCGATGTACGAGACAGGGTGCTCAGGGCTGGTGTACTGGGATGACCCTGAGGGATCAGATGGAGAGGGAGGTGGGAAGGAGGTTCAGGATGGGGAACACATGTACACCCATGGCTGATTCATGTGAATGTATAACAAAATTCACCACAATATTGTAAAGTAATTAGCCTTCAATAAACAAATAAACAAATAAAATAATTAGCCTAAAATAAACAAATAAAAAAGAACAAAGCCCAATCCAAACATGTGGGAAGAGAGTGGAGGAGAGATAAAAGGCCAAAATAAAGTTACGGGCTTTGACAGAAAAATGGAGGAGATGAACAATTAACAATTCAATTAACAAAGGGCCACCACACTAGACTAAATAGCTAGCATATGACAGGAATATTTGAACCTGCCTGAATTTCTAAATATACACCATCCTATACCCTAAATCCAATATTGAGAGCTTTTATAACT
Source organism: Bos indicus (assembly GCF_029378745.1). Lineage (NCBI taxonomy): Eukaryota > Metazoa > Chordata > Mammalia > Artiodactyla > Bovidae > Bos > Bos indicus. The sequence continues at coordinate 40,482,736 of NC_091762.1, read as the reverse complement.
AAATAAATTATCTAGTTTTTATATTTTTAATATTTTATAGGCTTTTTCTTCTCTGTAAAAAATGTTTTAAAACCTGCTTAAAATGCATTATGGTATTTTTTTAATTGAAGGATAATTGCTTTATAATGTTGTGTTGTTTCTGCAATGTGAATCAGCCATAAATGTACATATATTCTCTCTCTCTTAAGCCTCCCTCCCACCACCACCCCCATTCCACCCATCTAGGTTGTCACAGAGCATCTGCTTGAGCTCTTTGTACTATACATCCATTTCCCACTAGGTATCTATTTTACACATGGTAATGTATACATTTCAATGCAATTCATCTTACCCTCTCTTTCCCCTGCTGTGCCCACAAGTCTGCTCTCTATCTCTGTGTCTCTATTCCTGCCCTGCAAATAGGTTCATCAGTACATTTTTCTTGATTCCATATATATGTGTTAATAGATGATGTTTATTGTTCTCTTTATGACTTACTTCACTCTGTATAACAGATTATATGCTATCTAAAAGAGACCCACTCAGACCTAGGAACACATGCAGACTGAAAGTGAGGGAATGGAAAAAGATATTCAATGCAAATGGAAATCAAAAGAAAACTGGAGTAACAATACTCATATCAGACAAAATAGACTTTAAAATAATAACTGTTGTAAGAGATAAGGAAGGATACTACATAATGATCAAAGGATCAATCCAAGAAGAAGATAAAACAATTATAAATATTTATGCATTGAACATAGGAGCACCTCAATACATAAGGCATTATGTTATTTTGTATGTAATTTTTATAACTGGCATTTTGTATGATAAATAGTAGCAATAAAACAAAGTATATTTTCAGCTCCTGTGATTGTCAAATTTAAGAAAGAGGACCCTCTTATCTGTTATCATGTCTTCCTATAAAGGGGTGAGTTGAGAGAGAGTGAATGTCAAGTGAATGTCATGCTCTCAAAATTTTAAAGTAATAACTTGTATCAAAGTAGAAAAATATCTTGAACTTGACATAAAGTGCACTTGGTTGGACCAAAGAGATGGATAATAAAAAGGAAGCAGTAAACTAATGGTAATAGTCAGAAAAAAATGGAAGCAATAGGACTCATATCACAGAATCATCACAGACAGGAAAACTGTCCAAATATGCACTTGCATACATGCTGGAAAACCTGAGCCTAAGGCCTATACTGAAATTTAGTGGTATAATAATAATGAGGATTTTTTTTTTCCAAGTAGGAATAGAAAGGAGGTAGACAAAGTGAAAATTTAATGAGTGCTTAAGTTCAATTACTTCAGTGATTATCAAATGTAGGGCTGGAGGCATTTAAGAAGCTTGGGGTAGGGTGCTGGGCATTATTTTGATTTAAAAAGTATTTGCAGTATGCCTAGCTTCATCAACATGCCCAGCAATCCCTTTGGGACAAAAAGGCCTTTAATTGGCATTGTTTCTCTATTAGGAAGACACACCATTTTAAACTAAGCTTGAAGTGATTTTTGACACCTTTGCTACTAACATGGAGAGTCTGAGAACAAAGTTCAAAGTTCTAAAAGTTGGTAAAGCATTCTGAAATCTGTTTCAGCTCTGTCAAAATCTCGTTATTCATGGGACACAAGAATTAACTAAATATATTATATTTCTACCCAGAGGGACATTCTCTAACTCCCTAAGCAAAATAATTAATATTTGTATAATGTACAGTTTTCATGGTATCTTCAAGATTATCAAAATGGCAAATAATATATTTTATTGTGTTGAAATTTTCAGATTTTTTATATTATTTCTACTTTAATCAAAGCATTTTGTATTTATATTCTAAGTATATTAGCATTAATGAAAGAAATAGAATTTTCTAAGATAAATTTTAGAACTGACTTTATAATTTGCTCCTTGCATCTGAGAAACAAGATATTTCTCCTTAATGTAGTTAAATAATTTAAAATTATCTTTAGTAAACAACACTTTATAAGGACAATGATAAATTGCTTTAAAACAGGTTGCCTTGTTCTCTGGCTTTGTATCAATCACTAGATTGTCCATCCAACACTGAGAACAGAGCTGTAGACATAGTGAGTGTTAATTTTTGTTAGATGATTTAGTGACCTACACAAATGGAAAAACAGTGCATTAGTAATACATGCCTCCAGATTTTGCCTTTATTGGTTGAATTAAACCTAGGACATATATGTAATATTGATAATATAGTTACATTGTATTGCTACATATAATATAATAATATGTGCACCAAAGTAATATATTTATAAGTTGAATTTATTCAACAAATACCCATTGAGTTTCTGTCATATGCAGATAATATGCAGAGAGCTGAGAATATGTTAGTAAGCAAAGCAAAGATTGTGCACTAAAGACGTGATGGGATAAGAGATAAGCAATCTGTTAATACAATGTGTTAGATGTTTGACTTTAAAAATTGTTTGTATAATTTCCTGTTAAATTTGGGCTTTTTAAGAAGAGACACTCACTATATATTTCTATCATTTTCCTCAATGGCTCAACTTAAAGTAGACTTCTATTTGTCTGAATTAGTAATCTTATGCATAGAATATTTTTCCTAGCTTAAAACATTTCCATATATTCATTATAATAATAATATTGTGGTATTGTTTTATCAGAAGAATAGTTTGCATGACTATAATAATCACTATTTCATGTAAGTAATGAATATTAGTATTCTTGTATGCATTAAAGTTACTTTTACTGTACATATTTTAGTACTGCTATTGGTACTTCAAGATACATTTATGACTTTTTTGATACTGGATAAAATTCTGCAATCTATATTTTATAATTTCTTACAAATTAATATGGAAACTAGCATAGAGCAGAATATTGATTTATATGTTGCTACAACTAAGCCAAGAAACTTGAAGTAAATACAATTGTAGCTTACTGAAAAGAAACTGGAATTGAAGTTCAAAATTCTATGTTTGACTTACCAGACTGGTTTCTTTAACCTTGCACAATCATTTCTTTGCAGGTTTACATTCACTTTCTGTGTTTACTTGCTTATCACCTTTATTTACTCTTAAAGGAAAACACAGGCAGAACACTCTGAAATAAATGGCAGCAAGATCTTTCTCAATCCATCTCCTCAAGTAATGAAAATAAAAGCAAAAATAAGCAAATGGCACCTAATTAAACATAAAAGGTTGCACAGCAAAGGAAACGATAAACAAAATGAAGAGTCAACCCTCAGAATGGGAGAAAATATTTGCAGAACTAAGCAACTGACATGGGATTAATCCCTAAAATATACAAAAAGCTCATGCAGCTTGATATAAAAAAATTAAATTAAAAAAATGAGCAGAAGATCTAAATAGACATTTATTCAAAGAAGACAGATGGCTAAAAAGCACATGAGAAGATTGCTCAACATTGCTAATTATTAGAGAAATAATAATGCAAATCAAAACTACAATAAGGTATCACCTCACACCAATCAGAATGACAATTAAAGAATCTACAAACAATAAATGCTGACCAGGGTGTGGAGAAAAAGGAACCATCATACACTGTTGGTGGGAACGTAATCTGGTACAGCTACTATGGAGAACAGCATAGAGATTCCTTGAAAAACTAAAAATAGAGCTACAACCAATTCCATTTCTGGTCATGTATCTGAAGAAAACCCTAAGTTTAAAAGATAAATGTGCCACAATGTTCATTGCAACACTATTCACAATAACCATGACAGGTAAGCAACCTAAACGTCTGCTGACAAAAAGGACATGTGGTATAAATATACAAAGGAATACTATTCAGAAAAAAGAATGAAGTAATGCCATTAAATCAACATAGATGGACCTAATGATTATCATACTGAAGTGAAGTAAGTCAGACAGAGGAAGAAAAATATCATATGATATCACTTATATGTGGAATTAAAAAAAAAAAAAAGGATACAAACAAACTTATCTACAAAACAGAAATAGAGTTACAGATGTAGAAAACAAATTTATGGTTACCAGGGAATGGATAAAAGAGAAGATTGGGATCGACATATACACACTACTATCTATCAAATATATGACCAATAAGGACATACTGCATAGCACAAGAAACTCTACTCAATAGTCTAATGGCTTATATGAGAAAAGAATCTAAAAAAGGGTGAATATATGTATATGTGTAACAGATTCACTTTGCTGTGTACCTGAAACTAATACAACATTGTAAATCAACTATATATTCCGATAAATTTTTTTAAAAAGCATCAAAAAAGAAACTAACCTTTTAAAACATGAAATATAAGTAAAAGCAATGATTTTTAATTACCAAGAAGTTTTGAAAAAGAATAAAAATGGAGTTGGTCACATCTTGAAAAGTTACTGTTCCACATCTTTTATTTGGACACAGTCTGTGCCACAGACAGAAAAAGAAGGGGAAAAAGCCACACTCTTTTTTTCTCCCTCTAAGATATATTGCTATATCCCCAGGGAGGAGACAAGTCCAACACTGAGAAGTTGATGTCTTAGAACCCACTGTCCTGACCCAACTTTCTTTTCTCCTGGGAGTGTCATTGGTTGTGGGGGAAAAGACTAGCTATTTGGGACTTTTTACACATAAGCTGTTTATTCGTTCATTCTACAAATATTTGTTGAGTATCTTTTACATGCCCACATTCTAGCCAGAAATACAAAGATGAATAAGTCACAGTTCCTGCCATCAAGTAGCTCACAGTCTAACAGAAAAAAGTTATATAACTATTATTTTTGAGTTGTTTCTTTGACTACTATCTACAATACTCTGAAGTAGAGCACTGCTCCAGGAACTGTCAAGACAGAAGGCACATCTATTAGAACCAGGGGCATGGAAATGCTATGAAGAGAACAGTAAGAATTAGTATTATACAAATAGACACATATACACAGACACAACACCTCTAAGCCTACATTCAGTATGAGAGCAAATGCAGGAAACAAAAAATACACTGAGGAGTCAGAAGCTGATGCTCATGAAAACTTCTGTTTAAGGCATCTGAATGATTTAGATCTATTCTATAAAATATGTGACTTATAGAAAAGAAAATAAACCAGCATAATTAGTGATGAACAAATGTTTATCTTTATAATCAATTTTAAAGATGAATTAGAAAAAGTTTGGACCAGAGCTTCAGAAATGTTTTAAAAACAAAACAGATGACTGGAACACCTAAATAATGGACTCAAAGATTACTTTCCTTAAACCCACATTTCTAGATCAGATCTCAGAATTATGGTGACTTTCACATCAGTGAATTGTCCATATTTCTGTTCTCTATTCACCTGAATAAGGCTTCAACAGACAACAAGGGTAGGTGTTAGCTGGCAAATGCAGAAAAGGTTTTTGTCTGTGTATTTATTTTGGGGAGAAGAGATTGCACACTTCTTGGAGAATTAACAAATCAACTTTTGGAAAGGGTCATAATTTTTATAAAAGTTTCAGTAAAGATTTCTTTCTAAATTTCTGGCCAACAATATTCTTCAGTCAGGTATGCTGGACATTTGCTGTGAACACTGGGAAATAAACCAAGAAGAATAAATTATAACCTTAATTGTAAGCCAAAGTACACACCAGTGTAAAATATTGCTCTGTAATGTTTGGCTCATGTAAAGAAGGTGTACTCTTTCAACTCACTGGAAATATAGCTGAAGCACATTTTTAGCTCATTTTCTGATTAATTCCCATTTCCAGGTGAGGAATAACACAACTATCGCTGTTTATATTAGTACCTGTTCTCTCTTGTCTCTCTTCCGAACAATTCTCTCCTACCTATCTTTGATATCTCACACCCAGGTTCTTGACCTGAGGCCTCTCATTCTTCATCCTTAAATTCCTGGGCTGCTATTGAGTTAAGGTAGTCTGTTGTCTGAGGTTGGGTTCCCTAGAATAATACCCTAAGAGGATTCCATGGGGCAGAGGTTTAAACAGAGAAAAACAAAAACCCTCTAGAGGAATGATAATGGAAGGAAGGCATGTAAAGGTACACTATCAAACAAGTCCTATGGAAGGTATACTTGACTCATATTTCAGGGAACTTCCAGAAACAGCATAAATCAATCCCATCTTAGAGCTATTCTTACTAGAGATGGAGAATAAAGACCTACTGCTTGCCAGACCTTTTAAGGACTGTTCCCAGGGGGTGGTAATTCCCAGGCAATTGTGGTTTTCATGCAGTGCAGGCTGAGCTGGTCCTGACAATATGTGGAGAGTCCTCTAAAACAGAGATGCTGATGCTGGCTGGTGGGAGGGAAAGCCTACCTGGCAGCCTGTGCACAGGAAAGTAGCAAAGGGACTCAAGGGGGCATGGGTTGAGTATGGACAGTGTCTACGTCATACAACTAATCACTGTAAGGTATTTAAAAATATGCTTTGGAGTCTCAGAAAACCAAGACCTATTCAAGCATTTGTCACTTAATTAAGTAATGTTGGACATTGTATTTATGTTCCCAGTTGTATTAGAATTCTTCTGATTAAGACAGAAAGCCATCATGAACCAGATAAGCTCCCAAACAGGTAATTTATCAGTTCCTATAATTAAACCACTGTATTAGTTGAGGATAGAATTTTGCCTTATGAACCAGAAGAACCAGTACTCAGATATTAATCAGTACTCTCTCAGCTCTTCTTTTCTTTGTGTGTCAGACTCACTTTCTTCCATACAGTTCAGTTCAGTTCTGTTGGTCAGTCTGTCCAACTCTTTGAGACCCCATGACTATAGCACACCAGGCTTCCCTGTTCATCGCCAACTCCTGGAGCTTACTCAAACTCATGTGCATCGAGTCAGTGATGCCATCCAACCATCTCACCCTCTCTAGTCCCCTTCTCCTCCTGCCTTCAATCTTTCCCAGCATCAGGGTCTTTTTCAGTGAGTCAGTTCTTCGCATCAGGTTGCTAAAGTATTGGAGTTTCAGCTTCAGCATCAGTCCTTCCGATGAATATTCAGGACTGATTTCTTTTAGGATGGACTGGTTGGATCTCTTTGCAGTCCAAGGGACTCTCAAGTCTTCTCCAACACCACAGTTCAAAAGCATCAATTCTTTGGCACTCAGCTTTCTTTATAGTCCAACTCTCACATCCATACATGACTACTGGAAAAAAATGTATGTATTCTTCCATACGGTAGGTGGCAAACTTCTGTTGACTCTTGATGTCACTCCTCACAATTTTACCATCCTTTTCCCACTCTTCTATTAATAATTTTAAACTGCAGAGAAGGAAGGACTCTAATTGGCCAGGCTTGATATATACTGGTTCTAGAATTACTACATTAATATCTGGAGAACAAGGTATTATATTGATCCAGTGTAGCACATGCAACCATCTTAGAGGGATCTTTGTGTCCAGTTAGATGAGATCATGTCAGATTATGGCAGTTATGATTTGGACAATATGTTACAGCAAAGAAGAATTTCCTAGAAGTAAAAATTCAGGTTCGGAAAAAATAAGGTAAGCTGAACATAACATGGACTGTTATATGTCACACAGGCTTTAGATTCTTCATTAATAAAATGTAGTTCAAAATATTTGTTACATTTGTTTCACAAAATTTTTTCAAGTATTACTACATATGATAATATCAAAGTTTTGTTAGCATTGGAAGCCAGTCACATAGAATGTTGAATATTATCTGATACATGTTCATCTACAATATGTTTTTATATTATGAATAAATACAAAATGAGTACATCAAGGCTGTATATTGTCACCCTGCTTATTTAACTTATATGCAGAGTACAACATGAGAAATTCTGGGCTGGAAGAAGCACAAGCTGGAATCAAGTTTGCTGGGAGAAATATCAATAACCTCAGATATGCAGATGACACCACCCTTATGGCAGAAAGTGAAGAAGAACTAAAGAGCCTCTTGATGAAAGCGAAAGAGGAGAGTAAAAAAGTTGGCTTAAAGCTCAACATTCAGAAAACTAAGATCATAGCATCTGGTCCCATCACTTCATGGGAAGTAGATGGGGAAACAGTGGAAACAGTGTCAGACTTTATTTTGGGGGGCTCCAAAATCACTGCAGATGGTGATTGCAGCCATGAAATTAAAAGACGCTTACTCCTTGGAAGGAAAGTTATGACCAACCTAGATGGCATATTAAAAAGCAGAGATATTACTTTGCCAGCAAAGGTCCATCTAGTCAAGGCTATGGTTTTTCCAGTGGCCATGTATGGATGTGAGAGTTGGACTGTGAAGAAAGCTGAGCGCTGAAGAATTGATGCTTTTGAACTGTGGTGTTGGAGAAGACTCTTGAGAGTCTCTTGGACTGCAAGGAGATCCAACCAGTTCATCCTAAAGGAGACCAGTCCTGGATGTTCATTGGAAGGACAGGTGTTGAGGCTGAAACTCCAATACTTTGGCCACCTGATGTGAAGAACTGACTCATTGGAAAAGACCCTGATGCTGGCAGGGATTGGGGGCAGGAGGAGAAGGGGACGACAGAAGATGAGATGGCTGGATAACATCACCGACTAGATGGACATGAGTTTGAGTGAACTCCGGGAGTTGGTGATGGACAGGGTGGCCTGGCATGCTACGTTTCATGGGGTTGCAAAGAGTTGGACATGACTGAGCGACTGAACTGAACTGAAGCACAAAAGGGTGCTGGAGGAGGGCAGGGCAACCTACTCCAGTATTCTTGCCAGTAGAATCCTATGGACAGAGGAGCCTGGCAGGCTACAGTCTATAAGGTTGCACAAAGTCGGACACAACTGAAGTGACTGAGTACGCACACATGCATGAGGTTAACTATGAAGCACGCAAGACCCTAGAATCTCCCATTGTAGATTTTGTTTATAAAACCCGGGTTTACTTTCCCTGACAAATTGAGAAGCATAAACCTTGGTAGCAACCAGCCTTCTTTTTAAGACAGGTGAATCTTTAATGTGAGAACAGGAGGGAGCAACTATTCTCATCATTATTTTTACAAAAAGTGCTAGGCATATTATCCTGGTGTTTAGAAAAATCATCAGCACATCAACTAATAAGCAGGCATAGTGTCTTTAAAAACATGTATAGCAAGCCATAGGAATAATTATTTCCTTCTGAAAAAAAAATTAGGAGAAAGGAGAAAGAAAGGAAGAGGGAGGGAAGAGAGGAAAAGGGAAGACAAAAGAATTAAGAAAAGATAAATATTTCAGACTTAATTCCTATACTTGTAATTACTCAGACTGAAACTTCTCCAACATATCAGTCACAAAATTTTGCTCAATAACATTCATAGGCTTTACTGAAAGTAACTAGTTGTCAGTCAATTCACGAAGAAACATGAATACACAATTCTCACCCTTAAGTGCTTTATAGTTAAATTGAGAAGTAAATATTGGATTGACCAAAAAAAAAAAAAATCATTCAGTTTTTTTCCATAACATCTTTTGGATATGGAAAAAACTGAATGAACTTTTTGGCCAACCCAAAATAAAGTTCTCCCTTTCAAACTGCCTTTTTTTAAAAAAATTTCCATGCCCCTTCCCTTTGGTCCTAGGAGGGCCTAGAGGAGCTATTCCACGTTGAAAGTCAGCAAGGGCGGCGGTGAGGAGATACCCCTTGTCCAAAGTAAAGAGCAATGGCTGCGCTTTGCTGGAGCAGCCGTGAAGAGATACCCCATGCCCAAGGTAAGAGAAACCCAAGTAAGACGGTAGGTGTTGCAAGAGGGCATCAGAGGGCAAACACACTGAAACCATACTCACAGAAAACTAGTCAATCTAATCACACTAGGACCACAGCCTTGTCTAACTCAATGAAACTAAGCTATGCACATGGGGCAACCCAAGATGGGTGGTTCATGGTGGAGAAATCTGACAGAATGTGGTCCACTGGAGAAGGGAATGGCAAACCACTTCAGTATTCTTGCCTTGAGAACCCCATGAACAGTATGAAAAGGCAAAATGATAGGATACTGAAAGAGAAACTCCCCAGGTCAGTAGGTGCCCAATATGCTACTGGAGATCAGTGGAGAAATAACTTCAGAAAAAATGAAGGGATGGAACCAAAGCAAAAAGAATACCCAGCTGTGGATGTGACTGGTGATAGAAGCAAGGTCAGATGCTGTAAAGAGCAATATTGCATAGGAACCTGGAATGTCAGGTCCATGAATCAAGGCAAATTCAAAGTGGTCAAACAAGAGATGGCAAGAGTGAATGTCGACATTCTAGGAATCAGCGAACTGAAATGGACTGGAATGGGTGAATTTAACTCAGATGACCATTATATCTACTACTGTGGACAGGAATCCCTCAGAAGAAATGGAGTGGCCATTATGGTCAACAAAAGAATCTGAAATGCAATACTTGGATGCAATCTCAAAAATGACAGAATGATCTCTGTTCATTTCCAAGGCAAACCATTCAATATCACAGTAATCAAAGTCTATGCCCCAACCAGTAATGCTGAAGAAGCTGAGGTTGAATGGTTCTATGAAGACCTACAAGATCTTTTAGAACTAACACCCAAAAAAGATGTCCTTTTCATTATAGGGGACTGGAATGAAAAAGTAGGAAGTCAAGAAACACCTGGAGTAACAGGCAAATTTGGCCTTGGAATACGGAATGAAGCAGGGCAAAGACTAAGAGTTTTGCCAAGAAAATGCACTGGTCATAACAAACACCCTCTTCCAACAACACAAGAGAAGACTCTATACATGGACATCACCAGATGGTCAACACTGAAATCAGATTGATTCTATTCTTTGCAGCCAAAGATGGAGAAGCTCTATACTGTCAGCAAAAACAAGACCAGGAGCTGACTGTGGCTCAGACCATGAACTCCTTATTGCCAAATTCAGACTTAAATTGAAGAAAGTAGGGAAAACCACTAGACCATTCAGGTATGACCTATATCAAATCCCTTATGAGTATCCAGTGGAAGTGAGAAATAGATTTAAGGGCCTAGATCTGATAGATAGAGTGCCTGATGAACTATGGAATGGGGTTTGTGACATTGTACAGGAGACAGGGATCAAGACCATCCCCATGGAAAAGAAATGCAAAAAAGCAAAATGGCTGTCTGGGGAGGCCTTACAAATAGCTGTGAAAAGAAGAGAAGCGAAAAGCAAAGGAAAGATATAAACATCTGAATGCAGAGTTCCAAAGAATAGCAAGAGGAGGTAAGAAAGCCTTCTTCAGAGATCAATGCAAAGAAATAGAGGAAAACAACAGAATGGGAAAAACTAGGGATCTCTTCAAGAAAATCAGAGATACCAAAGGAATATTTCATGCAAAGATGGGCTCGATAAAGGACAGAAATGGCATGGACCTAACAGAAGCAGAAGATGTTAAGAAGAGATGGAAAGAATACACAGAAGAACTTTACAAAAAAGAACTTCACGACCCAGATAATCACGATGGTGTGATCACTGACCTAGAGCCAGACATCCTGGAATGTGAAGTCAAGTGGGCCTTAGGAAGCATTACTACGAACAAAGCTAGTGGAGGTGATGGAATTCCAGTGCAGCTATTCCAAATCCTGAAAGGTGATGCTGTGAAAGTGCTGCACTCAATATGCCAGCAAATTTGGAAAACTCATCAGTGGCCACAAGACTGGAAAAGGTCAGTTTTCATTCCAATCCGAAAGAAAGGCAATGCCAAAGAATGCTCAAACTACCACACAATTGCACTCATCTCACACGCTAGTAAAGTAATGCTCAAAATTCTCCAAGCCAGGCTTCAACAATATGTGAACAGTGAACTTCCTCATGTTCAAGCTGGTTTTAGAAAAGGCAGAGGAACCAGAGATCAAACTGCCAACATCTGCTGGATCATGGAAAAAGCAAGAGAGTTCCAGAAAGTCATCTATTTCTGCTTTATTGACTATGCCAAAGCCTTTGACTATGTGGATCACAATAAACTGTGAAAAATTCTGAAAGAGATGGGAATGCCAGACCACCTGATCTGCCTCTTGAGAAATTTGTATGCAGGTCAGGAAGCAACACTTAGAACTGGACATGGAACAACACTGGTTCCAAATAGGAAAAGGAGTTCGTCCAGGCTGTACATTGTCACCCTGTTTATTTAACTTGTATGCAGAGTACATCATGAGAAACGCTGGGCTGGAAGAAGCACAAACTGGAATCAAGATTGCCGGGAGAAATATCAATAACCTCAGATATGCAGATGACACCATCCTTATGGCAGAAAGTGAAGAGGAACTCAAAAGCCTCTTGATGAAAGTGAAAGTGGAGAGTGAAAAAGTTGGCTTAAAGTTCAACATTCAGAAAATGCAGATCATGGCATCCGGTCCCATCACTTCATGGGAAATAGATGAGGAAACAGTGGAAACAGTGTCAGACTTTATTTTGGGGGGTTCCAAAATCACTGCAGATGGTGACTGCATCCATGAAATTAAAAGATGCTTACTCCTTGGAAGGAAAGTTATGACCAACCTAGAGAGCATATTCAAAAGCAGAGACATTACTTTGCCTACAAAAGTTCGTCTAGTCAAGGCTATGGTTTTTCCTGTGATCATGTATGGATGTGAGAGTTGGACTGTGAAGAAGGCTGAGTGCCAAAGAATTGATGCTTTTGAACTGTGGTGTTGGAGAAGACTCTTGAGAGTCCCTTGGACTGCAAGGAGATCCAACCAGTCCATTCTGAAGGAGATCAGCCCTGGGATTTCTTTGGAAGGAATGATGCTAAAGCTGAAACTCCAGTAGTTTGGCCACCTCATGCGAAGAGTTGACTCATTGGAAAAGACTCTGGTGCTGGGAGGGATTGGGGGCAAGAGGAGAAGGGGACGCCAGAGGATGAGATGGCTGGATGGCATCACTGACTCGATGGAGGTGAGTCTGAGTGAACTCCGGGAATTGGTGATGGACAGGGAGGCCTGGCGTGCTGCGATTTATGGGGTCGCAAAGAGTCGGGCACGACTGAGCAACTGATCTGATCTGATCTGATCCCTTTGGTCCAGATCTTATCATATCATGCTTATATTACAGTAGTAAGTGGCCTTGCAATTTGTTTTTCTGCCTCCAGTGTTTCCTTCAACTAACACCCAGTCAGACCTATTTTTCTAAAATAACTTTTGTACCATATTGGTTTTCTTAATAAAAAATACACTATAGCACTAACATTTCCATAGGATAATGTTTATTTGCCAACAGAATTTTAGAACTGTGGAGAAGCCTACAGAGCTTGCCCTGAATTAAACTCAATTTCAGACAACCTTTACTCCCAAATAATTGATAATCATAAAAGTAGCTTAAAATAAAATTGTTGGATGCTAGACAATGGCACCCCACTCCAGTACTCTTGCCTGGAAAATCCTATGGACGGAGGAGCCTGGTAGGCTGCAGTCCATGGGGTCGCTAAGAGTAAGACAGACTGAGCGACTTCACTTTCAATTTTCACTTTCATGCATTGGAGAGGGAAATAACAGCCCACTCCAGTGTTCTTGCCTGGAGCATCCCAGGGACGGGGGAGCCTGGTGAGTTGCTGTCTATGGGGTTGCACAGAGTTGGACACGACTGAAGTGACTTAGTAGTAGCAGTAGCAGACAGAAATTGGGAAGGTTAGTGATTTTAATGTTACAGCACTGAAAATAAAATTAAAATATTAGTAATCATAGAAACCTGAAAAATAAAATGAAATAAAATTGGTGTATATAAGTAAAAAAAATGTGAAATTGAAGCCTGGAAGATCAATTAGGAAAATCAACTATCTAGACAAGAATTAATAATAAACCAAATTCGAATTGTGGCAGTGAAAATGGAAACAAAACTGCAGATGCAAAAGATATTATGGATGATAAATTCACAGAATTTGATTGAGCCAAGGGAAAGGGAATATGTAAAAACTATTTTGAGGTTATGGCTCTGGAGAGTAGTGATACATACTACAACCAGAATGAGAAATTTAAAAGAGAAGTAAATTTGTTGAAGTTTCCTGAGAAGGAATTATGCATGTTCCATCTTCAACACATTAACTATTCCTGAACTGGGAATCTGTTGTTCTGCTTTCGTTTGCCATTTACCTGGTAACAGCACATACACTATTCTTTTGTGAAATACTGCTCCTTCATTCTCAGCTGTCTCCTCTTTCAGCCTCAGGATGGGCCTCCAGTCTTAAAAAGGAAAACATTGCCCTTTCTTTATCCAGTGATCAATTCAGAGGCACATATGACCCAGCTGGAAGAAAAATTACAAAACAAGATTTGCTATTATAGTTGGGAGAGAAACAAGTGTTTTTTCTACTTGTTTTCTCAGCAGTTAGCATGGTGTGGCTGGTGAGAATGAAGAGTGAGCTTGGCTCCTGATGACCTCCTTGAGCCCTAACTCAACTCTTCTACATTTTCAGTACATGAGACAACAAATACCCTTTAGCCTTAAACAGGTTGGATAGAGATGTGTGATGATTAAAAAAGCCACGAAAATTGCTCTACAAAAGCAATATATCAAAACAGAAGTCATTACCTTAAAAACAAATTATGAAGAGAAAGAGAAGAAGAAAAACAGAAAGAGAGAAATAAAGGAAAATGGAAGGAAAGGAAAAAGAAAGGAAGAAAATAAGAGAATCTTGGAACTCTTATCTTTTATGGGAGGAAAATACATATTTGCTCATTTTTTTAAAAGTGAACATCTGTTGAGTGTTTTTTTTTTTTCAATTTTTCTCATCTCTTTAAGTATATGTCATAGTTCTGTGGGCATGTGCATGCACTAAACTATATCATTACATTTATTTTATATTGTAATCTCCCTCTGAATCCATAAGCAAGTCCTTCTTTGACATGTGTCTTTCATAAACCCACAAATTACTACTGGAAGAGTAATAGTATATTCCGTCTTTGGAATTTTGGCATTTACAAAGACTGCCATGTCTTCATTTGTGCCCTGCCTTTTCCATTAGAATTCCAGAGAATGAAACCTCGGAATCAAGAGGAAGAAGATGAATGCTTGCTAACTGATATCCTCAGCACATATGGTATGCTTTATTTGATGATTTCTTTAAAATGTAAAACCAAAGTACATTTGTTTTACTAAAATGACTGGTTCTTGTCCTTTCCAAAAACGGATCTGTTCTTTCATTTTCTATAAATTATTGGTATTCTTTTCATTAGTTAGTTGATTTTTCTTAAGTATTTATTTGCCATCAAATATATTTATTTTTCAATTCATTTTTTTCTCACACATCCATGACTGATCTTAAAGAAAATTGCTCAAATTGTCTCCAGACTTTAATCATTCCTCACCACTCACTCCCACTGTGGTCTGAGCTGTCACATCCTTCATATTTATCACTGAAGTCACCTCCTAACTGGTCATTTTGCCTCTTCCGTCATTTCCTTATGGTCTATTCTCAATGTAGTAGCCAGAGTTATCCTTTTAAAACACACCAGATAAATTCACTTCTCTGCACAGTAAAAATCAAAGTCCTCAATAGTGCTTACAAGGTTCTACTTTGACCTCACCTGCTCTCTACTCTCTCCCTGACCACAGTTGCCACTTTGCTATTGCTCAAACATATCAGCTAACAACTAATCTTAGGATCTTTGTGCAAAGCTTCTCTTCCTGAAAAGTTCCCAATATCCCTCATTTTCTCCACATCTTTTTCCAGTTGTGATCTATTTAGTAAACTCTACTCTGATCATCAATTTAAAATGGCACATCCAGATATTTTCAACCCATGTTTCCCTACATTTTATTTTTCCATTGCACTTGTCACCTGATCTACCTGTGTATTATGTTTATTGACTCTCTCTTCCTGCTCTAACATAAGCTCCACAAGAGCAAGAACCCTTGTCCATTTTTTTTTCCTTTGACTTATTCTAAGAACTTTGAATAGATGCTCAATAAATATTTTTGAATGAATTGGATGAATATTGCATAATGCCTGTAGAAGCTAAACCATAGATCTGGAACCAAATTATCTTACCTCTCATTTAAATCAGAATTTTAAACACTTTAACAGCAATAATACATTGTTTATAATATCATCATTCCATTTACACATGACAAAAGAAAATTTAGCAAAATCACATAATTGATAACTAATAAACCCATAATTTGAGCCCATCTTAAGACCAGTGCCAGAGATTTTTAATACTCTACAATGTTTCTTTTATTGATTACTTTTGAGCAAGTCATTTGCAGTCTATGAGATTCTTTTCTGTCATCAGTTACAGGGGATATCCATGTATCAATGTTCTCAATGCATTATTATGGTAAGAAGCAGAGACAATATTTGTATTATTTGCCTGATAAATAATTGTAATATTGGAAATATTTGTAATATTTCCCTGAAAAATAATAAACAATATTTTCTTGGCAAATAATAAGCAAATTAAATGAAAATAATATTTTAGTCCTTCTCACATGATAGTTGCAATAAGAGATATCTCAAGCAAATTCAATCCTTATGGGATATGTCTCTGCCCTTTTAAAAGACATGTGGGAATGAGATAGATTGGGGAATCAATGAAAAGGACCAAGAAATTGGCTTATCTAATTTTAATTTAGAACTTATGCTAGAAAGTAATTTTTTCCTCAAAAGGCAGAACTAACTTCTAGCTAATAACAAATGGTCTTTTTTCTTTTTTTTATAGAGTGTCCTCTATGCATATTTCCTTAGCCAGGAAGCCAGGGTCCCAGGGACACTGGGACAGATGCTACCACTTAGAGAGCTCTGTTACAAATTCTGATTCATCAGAATTAAGAGTTAAAGACCCCAAATCTCCATTCCACTTTGCCATTTATCCAAACAGGTACCGCTAAGCACATCACCTGTATGTTAGCTCCTCGGATCCTCCAAACAGCTCTCCAGTTAGGCACATTACTGAGAGTGGAGGTCGCTAGAAATGATGACAAGGAAGAGCTGATTTCCGAAAAACAGAACATTTCAATAAACGGAGAAACAAGATGAAAGCATTCCCAAAAGAATAACAGCATTGACTCTGTGAGCTAATAAACATGCATTTAATACTTGGTGATGGGCACCTGCAGCCTTGTGCATTCCAAATATATAAGCAAGGTATGATTCCTCACAGAAAGGAGTTTACAGATTTTACAGCCTAGATGGAAAGACAAGGAGACATTTAATCATTATGTATAAACCAACTGTGACAAATATTATAAAAAAATAAATGTTTGGAAGCAAAGAGAAAGGGAAGATTTACTTTTTAGTGGGATAGATAATATTTTACAAAGTAGGTAATACATGAATATGAGGGATAATCAGGATTCTGAGTAATAAAGACAAAATTACAGGTATGCCAAGCAGAGAAATAATCTGAGGGCATGATCTATGAAGGGGCTTCCCAGGTGGTGCTAGTGGTAAAGAACCTGACTGCCAATGCTTAAGACATAAGAGACGCAGGTTTGATCCCTGAGTCAGGAAGATCCCCTGAAGGAGGGCATGGCAACCCACCCTAGAATTGTTGCCTGGAGAATCCCATGGACAGAGGAGCCTGACAGGCTATAGTCCAGAGGGTCACAAAGAGTCGGGTAGGACTGAAGTGACTTAGCATGCACAAGGTCTATGAAGGAGCAAGTGGCTGAAAAGCAGAAATGCATGCAGAGTACAAAGGGTAAAAATGAGGAGTATATGTACAAAAAGATAGAGTTTTAATAGGGTGATTGTTAAGTCCTGTTAAGTTACTGAGAAATCTGTTTAATGAGAACAATAAATGATGGGGAAAAAACCTTCCTAACTGTTCAGGCAATTAATCCTATTTTACGAATGTGTTTGTGTGTGTGTGTTCATGCGCATTATATGCAGAGTTAGCAGTCATTGTACACTTGGAATCATCCCTGAGGGAACTCCAAGAACTTGCTGACATTTTCTCTCTACTCTCTCTAAATTACTCTTTAAGGAAACACAACTAGACTCATTTATCCCAAAAGTAAAGCAAATTTATTCTTAAAGGACTAAAAGAAATACCATGGTTTTAATCAGATCTAGGAAAACATCCCAGGCTCTCTTCTCTTCCCCCCGCCTCAAGTACATTTGAGGCAGTGCAAGGTCCAAGTTTGAGAGGATGGATGTCAGTGCAAGTAATTACAAGCTGCAACATAATTTCCTTAAAACGACACACATACTAGACAAATAGTTATTTGTGGTTATAGAGTGGATAAAGTTACTACAAAAATAGTAGCACACCTTATAATAGTGCCGCATGCCATAATTTACCTTTGCTATATCTGAAGTGTCATATCTTGTTCCAGACTTAATACTTAGTAACTAACAATTTAAAGTACAAATCCCCAGCTTAAGAAGTAGAATAATTAGAAGAGGCAAGCCTCACTTTTTACATAAAAAATATAGTGAATCACACAAAATGCCTGAGGGTTATATAGAAGAAAGAAGTAATTTTTAGTTATGAAAAATGTGGAGCAATTTTCAGGTAACTTATATAAAACGTACAGGAAACTCAATGCAGATATGTACAAGGGTAGTAATGAACCCATAAAATGACAACAGACTTCTCTGAAAGAAATGCCATGAGATAACTTTAATTTAATAAACCCATGTCATCTAGAAATAGAATTAAATTTACCATTGTAAAAATTGCAGCCATGTTCACAAATTTCATCCACCACAAGTCAATGTAATGAGAGAAGATGGTCAGTCCTTTTTGACTTATGCTTAGAGAAAAATAAGCATTGGGGCAATTGCCCTTCTGTTTTCTCATCATCCAAAATAAATTTCTCATTAAACAACAATAAGAGAACAAAAATATCAACAATGGTAAAAGCTAAGTAAATAAGTAATCCTTATTACTTATAAATAATATAAGTAATAAGTAATTCTTATTATTCATATAAGTAATATAAGTATAATAAGTAATATAAGTAATATAATTATATACATACTTATATATGTAAATATATATTATAATCATATAATAAAGGTAATGTAATAAGTAATATAAGTATAAGTAATAAGTAATCCTTATTACTTATAATACAAAAGCAAAGTAATCCTTTGCTTTTTTTAATTTAATGACATTAATTAAATTTCTGATTAAAATGTGCAATCCCAAATGTGAGAGTGCTCATAAAGCAACACAAGGTGAAGGTCTTTAAAAAGGAGAGACTAAATGCATCAAAAGTAGTATGGATGGAAAAAAGACAACATGTTTAAAAATGTGTCATTTTCAGCCATGAGTAACCCAAACACAAACCATTCCAGGGAGGTGATAGGGCTGAAAACCTGGTTGTCAGAAATATGGAATGAGTTGTGGAGACAGAGTTAGCAAAGGCAGCAAATTTTCAATAAGCATCACTGTGGAGGAAGCAGAAACTAGATCAGGGAAGGCAGGGAATCAAGATGGGAATTAGTTTCAAAATTTGAAGGAATAAGAGAGATTTGGTGCCAGTATAAATGAGTCTTAAGGCATGGAAGCAATTAGTTGATAAAGTTTAAGCCAGATAGCATCTGTTTTCTCTGTGAACTAGAAGATCACCTGTTATAATTAAAAGGGACTTTCAGTTAAACATGGTGAATAGAACCCAGGAGTTCAATCTTTCTTCCTTACAAAAGTCCCACTAACATTCCTTTATAGGAATAAAAGTCATTTTTAATGAAAGAGCAAATGGAATGAAAAGTGTAAAGTGATCAAGGAAGTAATTGTATCATAGGAGACCAGTAGACAGGATTCTCAGAATGATGATGAAGGGAAATCCCAGGATATTAGTGCATTGTACTAGGGAGAAATCAATCTGGGTAGAATATGAGGATTAGGGTTTCTAGGAGCATTGACATTGAAGATTAAAAAAAAATAGATGATAGACAGGTAGCAAGAAAGAAATATAGATAGTAACATACATAGATACACTGATTATTTAATGTTTTTGATCATTTATTCATGTTTTATACTTCTTTCAGAGTTGGAGGAAAATGACTAGCTAGTACATTGAAGACCAAGCCAATGTTATAATGAAGTAATTATAAATTCTAGAAAAAAATATAAACTATTTAGAGAAAATGTCTCTATGGTTCATTAAGTGGTTCAGCTTAAATAATATTTACATATTCATAGGCATATAAACAGTGAATATTTATGTAAAGAAAAACTTTAATAAATCCTATTGAGAGCATAGTGGAGAGGAAGTGTGTGCACCTGCATGTGTGTGGACTTAGAGAGAGATAAGGAAAGAGAGGGCAGGGTGAGAAAAATAAAAGACAGGGCAGCTTATCAGCGTGTTTCAGACAGTTAAATATCCATCTTTGCAAGAAATATATATATAATTAAAATAAGAAATTCTAGTCTCAGTAACTTAAAAGTTTTTGTCAAGTGGGCCTAGGGACTAGGCTATAGATACAACAGAGATTACTATTTTATTATAGCCATTAGCTGCCATATTGTTTTTGTTGTTCAGTTGCTAAGTCATTTCCTACTCTTTGCAACCCCACAGACTGCAGCACGCCAGGCTCCCCTGTATATCCTGGAGTTTGCTCAGATTCATGTCCATTGAGTCAGTGATGCTATCCAACCATCTCATTCTCTGCTGCCTTCCCCTCCTGCCCTCAATCTTTCCAGCATCAGGGTTTTTTCCAACGAGTTGACTCTTCTCATCGTGTGGCCAAAGTATTGGAGTTTCAGCTTCAATATCAGTCCTTCCAATGAACATTCAAGACTGATTTCCTTTAGGATGGACTGGTTGGATCTCCTTGCAGTCCAAGGGACTCTCAAGAGTCTTCACCAACACCACAGTTCAAAAGCATCAATTCTATAGGGCTCAGCCTATGAGCCCTACATGCTGTCTAGGTTTTTAATATGCTGTCCATGTTTATCATAGCTTTCTTTCCATAGAGCAAGCATCTTTTAATTTCATGGCTACCGTCACCATCTGCAGTGATTTAGAGCCCCCAAAACAAAATCTGTCATTGCTTCCACTTCTTCTCATTAAGTGACGGGACCAGATGCTACAATCTTAGAATTTTGAATGTTGAGTTTGTCAGCTTTTTCACTCTTCTTTCACCCTCATCAAGGGGGTCTTTAGTTCCTCTTCACTTTCTGCCTTTAGAGTGGTATCATCAGCATATCTGAGGAAACTATTCAAGTATACTACTTAAATTAAAATAGATTTAGTTAAAAAGAGTGAAGGAGCAACGTCAAAGGTTTGGGAGATCATGGGATTCCAAAGAGTTTTAAAGAATAAGAAGGAAAAAATACCTGTTTATTAGAGAGAAAATGCTTTAGCTTGATATTAGTCCTTAAAAATGTCTCAGTCTATGTTTCCAATTATATCTACCACAGTTTCAAAAATAACCTACCCTATTATGCAATCACAATAGATTATTTGCCCTACTCAAAGATGCCCTCCATCACTACCATGAAATCATTCTTCTCTATGTCCATCTGTTGAAATTCTAGCAATCCTTCAAATCCTGTCTCTGGGCTTTTCATTTTTTCCCCTGATCCTCATCCACATGGAATCTCTTCCTGTGATGCTCACTGAACTCTCACTGTGTTTACTTTATCTTTTTGGCATATTCACCTCACTCTAAGCTGCTTAAATCTTGAGGCTATGTAACTTATATTTTCCTCCCTTGTATTAACTAAAAAAGCGTTTAAATAAATATTAGTCTTTTCATGGCTGTGTTCGGAGAAGGCAATGGCACCCCACTCCAGTGCTCTTGCCTGGAAAATCCCATGGACAGAGGAGCCTGGTAGGCTGCAGTCCATGGGGTCGCAAAGAGTCAGACACGACTGAGCGAATTCACTTTCAGTTTTCACTTTCATGCATTGGAGAAGGAAATGGCAACCCACTCCAGTATTCTTGCCTGGAGAATCCCACGGACGGGGGAGCCTGGTGGGCTGCCATCTAAGGGGTCGCACAGAGTCGGACACGACTGAGGTGACTTAGCAGCAGCAGCATGGCTGTGTTGAATTAGATTGAAACGTGACAGTCAGTTCTCTATTTTTAAAAGAAATACTATTACATTGCTAGGCTTCCCTGGTGGCTCAACTATTAAGACTACACCTATAATGCAAGAGTCCTGAGTTTGACCCCGTGTTGGGAAGATCCCCTGGAGAAGGGAATAGCAACCCACTCCAGTATCCTGTCCTGGAGAATTTCATGGATTGTATAGTCCATGGGTTCACAAATAGTTGGACACAACTGAGCAACTTTATATATATACATATATATATATATATATATTACATTACGATCAATTTAATTATCACCAGCTTAAATTACTTAAACCAGTACTACATGTAACTTAAGAAAGATAAAATTGAGAATTTAACTGTTATCCTTTGGATATTTTATTTAACAGTTCTTTTCAATCACAACTATGGAATAAAATACTTTTTTAAAGCTGCGTGTATAAGCACAAAATAGTCATGGAGATGGTATATAATAATAAGTCATGATTTGATCATATATTATTAGTTACAGGTCTGTTTTTTGTTAGAGTCTCTTTGAGAAAACAATAAAGAGCAGTCTTCAGTCACTATTAAAATTATCTATGGAAATAATAAAAGTCATTAAAGTAAAATAATTGATGATTTGTTTTAATTGATGAGGACAGAAATTTTTCCTTAGTAAATTATTAGATACTTTTACTTCTATATTTTTAAACTGACTATTAATTTTTAGGCACTTAGAATATTCCAGGCACTGTCTATAGCATTTACAGTTGTCACATTATTCTTGCAGAAATAGCTGCAGACAGAAAATAATAGTAAGACACTTAGCAATTAATAGTTGCTGAACTGGACATGGAACAACAGACTGGTTCCAAATAGGAAAAGGTGTATGTCAAGGCTGTATATTGTCACCCTGCTTATTTAACTTATATGCAGAGTACATCATGAGAAATGCTGGGCTGGAAGAAGCACAAGCTGGAATCAAGATTGCCAGGAGAAATATCAATAACCTCAGATATGCTGCAGATAAAACCACCCTTATGGCAGAAAGTGAAGAAGAACTAAAAAGCCTCTTGATGAAAGTGAAGGTGGAGAGTGAAAAAGTTGGCTTAAAGCTCAACATTCAGAAAATGATGATCATGGCATCTGGTCCCACCACTTCATGGCAAATAGATGGGGAAACAGTGGAAACAGTGTCAGACTTTATTTTTGGGGGCTCCAAAATCACTGCAGATGGTGACTGCAGCCATGAAATTAAAAGAGGCTTACTCCTTGGAAGGAAAGTTATGACCAACCTAGATAGCATATTCAAAAGCAAGGACATTACTTTGCCAACAAAGGTCCATCTAGTCAAGGCTATGGTTTTTCCAGTGGTCATGTATGGATGTGAGAGTTGGACTGTGAAGAAAGCTGAGCGCCGAATAATTGATGCTTTTGAACTGTGGTGTTGGAGAAGACTCTTGAGAGTCCCTTGGACTGCAAGGAGATCCAACCAGTCCATCTTAAAGGAGATCAGTCCTTGGTGTTCTCTGGAAGGAATGATGCTAAAGCTGAAACTCCAGTACTTTGGCCACCTCATGCGAAGAGTTGACTCATTGGAAAAGACTCCGATGCTGGGAGGGATGGGGGGCAGGAGGAGAAGGGGACAACAGAGGATGAGATGGTTGGATGGCATTACTGACTCGATGGATAAGAGTTTGAGTGAACTCTGGGAGTTGGTGATGGGCAGGGAGGCCTGGCATGCTGCAATTCATGGGGTCACAAAGAGTCGGACACGACTGAGCAACTGAACTGAACTGAAACTCTCCTCTGGGAGCTTTTTACACAAACTAAGGCATTAAGTTTCACAGCTCTATGAAGCAGGAACTAGTATTATTACTTTCATTCTACAATTGAGGAAACTGCAGCACAGTCAAGTTAAGTAACTTCTCTGTGGTCTCACAGCTAGAGTGTAATATCAGGATTGTAGTTCAGGATTCAGAATCCAAGCTTTAACTACTATGTTGAATATGTATCCTTATTGCTATTAGTATCCTCATTCTTTAGATCAGCAACCTGAGGCTTGTGCTTGCATGCGTGCGAAGCCACTTAAATCATGTCCAGCTTTTTGCAGCCTTATGTAGCCTGCAAGGCTTCTTTGTCCATGGATTCTCCAGGCAAGAATATTGGAGTGGGTTGTTATACCCCTCTCCAGAGAATCTTCCCAACCCAGGGAGCAAACAGGCACCTCTTATGTCTCTTTCATTGGCAGACTTGTTATTTACTAGGAGTGCCACCTGCAAAGCCCCAGTCTGAAGTTTAGAGATGATATGAAGGTGATAGAACCACACTTTGAACTCAAGTCTGTTCTGTTTAATACATTCTATGTCATAAGCTTAATATTAGAAGAAAAAAAATTATTTTTAAAATAAATTTATTTATTTTTAATTGGAGGATAATTGCTTAACAATACTGTCTTAGTTTCTGCCACACGTTAACATGAATCAGTCATAGATCTACATATGTCCCCTCCCTCTTGAAACTCCCTCCCACCTCCTACCCTGTCCCACCTCTAGAGGCTCTCACAGAGCATCAGGTTGAGCTCTCTGGGTCACATAGCAACTTCCCATTGGCTGTCTATTTTACATGTGGTAATGCATATGTTTTAAACACATTCTTATTTAATGTATTTGTATTAATGTGTTATTTTAAATATTTTAAACATTGAATTAAGAAAATTAGCAAAAGTCAAAATAAAAGGTTATATTCTATATATGCTTACATTTTAAAATAATTTGTATGATTCATCTCATGTTCATACATTTATGTATCTATCATCAGGAGATTTGAAGATTTGAAATCCATTGCACATTTTGTAGGTCTTTTATGTAAATTATGGGTAAGATATTCTCAAACACTGACTTGTTTATTCTTCAGCTAATAATTTTGTTTTCAGATAAAGCATGCTTTTATAAAAACGCTCACAATTCACTTTTAAAGTACTCTGTGATTTTTAAACTGAATTTCATTTACTATTCTGCTCTGTGCTACATGTTTTGCTGCCCAAGTAGGCAGTTGCCCATATGCAGTTTCAATGGATTCTTTCTGATGTCCCAAAATAAATCAAATTATACAGCAAGCAGGGATATCGCTAAAGTCTATGTAAATAAAGATACATAAAAAATTAAATATAACCTGTCATTTGCCCTGTAACTATTGAAAGTAAAACTATTCATGTTGTTCCAAATAAAACTCCTGAGGGTCACAGTTTTTTCTGAGAGGGTGGCAACTAAGAATGAACACTTTTTAACAGGGAGAGAAAAGATCTTTTGAAGACCTGGTCAGGTCTAGTCCCCATGGTTCCTTTTGCTTTACCATATCCCAGCCCTGCTCAGAAAGATTACAGGACTTTCTTTCATCCACTCATATACCACTGAGAGCAACTTCAAAGGGAATTGTCACAACAGTGTGCAGTAGTCTGTAAGTATATAAAGCATACTATGGAAGCTGCTCAGTGTGTGGCTAAAAAGAAAAAAAAAAAAGTTTCCCTGTTTGGAAAAGGCATAGCATCTCAAAGCTTTTTTGTTCTTTATTTTTAACTAACTGTAGCATTATTTCTTAAGGAACTAGTTTCTAGAATTTTGGCGTCTTCCTTCTATGACATTATCCTCATCTGCCTCAACTTCCTATGGACTACCAAAGCCCCTGGAGGATCCCTTCTTCCTTATCACTTCAGCATTTGTTCAATATCTTACTGAGTCTTCCTGCCTCAAGTTTTCCTTCTCTTCAGTACCTCCTAAATTAGATGACTAATTCAGTTTGACTAGATGACATCGAACATCTATGTTTTGTCTAATATCCATAAATCCAACTATCTTAAAAAGAATAAAAGCAATGAATCTAACTTTCATACTTGCTTTATAACTTATTTTATGTAATACATTGGTTTAAAAAGATAATTGTTTCTATTTGTAAACCTAACATAATAGAAAGAAGTGGAAGTCTACATCTCCAAGGAGTTTACAGTCTTACTGGAGACAAACTATGCACACATGAAAGAAACTAAATTAACAATGACAAATATTATATGCTAAGTATTTAATATGAGAAAGATAAAAAAAGTCTTAGAGATTGCTTAAAATATCAGAATTCACTGGAACATTGAGTCTTCACTGAGACAGTGTTCTTAATTGAACTTCCTTTTGGTTTTAATTTTTTCTCCCAAGGTTGGAGAAGCTTTTGGTCACTCTTTTATCAAATACATTTTTTTCTGCCCCTGTCTTTCTTTCTTCTCCTCCTGCAACTCCTATACTGTGAATGTTATTATGCTTGATGTTGCTCCAGAGGTCCCTTAAACTACCCTCAACTTTTAAAATTCTTTTTTGTGCCCCAATTGGGTGTTTTCTACTATTCTCTTTTCTAGGTCACATATGAATTCCTTTGTGTCACCTATTTTTCTGTTGATTCCCTCTAGTGTATTTTTCATGTCTGGTATTTATTCTTAACTCTGATTGGTTCATTTAAAAAAATAATTTCTAATTCTTCACTGAATTTCTTACTCAGTTCCTCTGTTCATTTCCTGAGTTATGAGCATTTTTATGACCGTTGCTTTGAACTTTTTATCAATAAATTACTTATCTCCATTTCATTAGGGATTTTCCCTGGAATTTTATTTGTTGCTTCATTTGGAACATATTTCTCTGTCTTCTCATTTTGTTTGACTTTCTTTGTTTGTCTCTATTAATTAGATGAAACAGTTTCCTCTCTTAGTCTTAAAGGTGTGTCCTTGTGTCGGAGCATCTTCTTTATATAGACTGTATGTGTCTGGTGGCTTTGGTGGGAGGGTTGGAGCTAAAGTAAGCCCAGGTCAGAATTTTTTCCAGGGCACTCTGGGGCTACTGCCTTGGTGGTGTGGGTTGAAGTTGGAGTTGGGAGTGAGCCAGGAGCTGCTGCCTTGGCTGGGATGAGGGACAGTGAAGCTGGAACCTAGTGCATGCCAGGGCTTCTCCTGTGGCCCTTGGGAAATTGTCTCCTTGGGAGGGTAGTAGGGGCTGGAGTCAGAGCACAGTGTGTCCTAAGAATTCTTCTGGGCAAACCTTGGGGATTGAGGGGACTAGAACTTGAGGGTCTACATCTGGAGCCTGGTGCCAAGGCTTCTCCCAGGGCATCCTGGGGTCCACAGCATTGATAGGTTAGGGCTGTAACTGGAGATGTGAGAGCAGGAGCTTAGTGAAGGCTGGGGTTTCTTCTGTGATGCACCACGGACCACTACCTAGGTGGGGGTAAAGGTTGTGTGGAAGGTTGGAGCTGCAGCTGGGTGTGGGCTGGGGTGTGGCCTTAGGAGGCCAGTTAGAGGACCAGATACCTTTCAATGTTCTGCTTCTGCATTGGGACTTAGAGTGAATAAGTCTGTGTGCCCACTTTTTAAGTGAGTTTCTTACAGTTTCTTATAGTCCTGTAGCTCTCCCAGTCATAATCAGATAAGGAGTCTCATCTTCCTGGAGCTAGTCTTCTGGGCTGGGGTGCCTTGATCCTTAAGGAGGATCTCTAAGTTTGTGATACCCTCTTCCTCTTTTGGGTTGCCTGCTGATTTGTGGACTGACTAGATTGCTGTCTTCTCCTCCTACCCATCTCAGGGTGTGTGTGTGTATGTGTGTTTTTCTCTATATCCTTAATTGTTGAAGAGATGTTCTGCTACTTTTCATGTCATTCTCAGAGAGAGTTGTTCAATATACAGTTGTAGTTTGGGTGTGTCCTTAAGAGGAAGAGGGCTGAGGATCTTCCTACTCTGCTATCTTGATCTCATCTCTTCACTTTTTAAAATTCATTTTTCATTTTGCATCTCTGGGTGACTTCCATTGTTTTGTTCTCCAACTTGCAAATGCATTCTTGAAAAGTTAAAGTGTTAGTTCCAGTCATTTCTCAGTCATATTTGTGACCTCATGGTATCCTGCCAGGCTCCTCTGTCCATGGAAGAACACATTGTCTTCAGGCAAGAATACTGGTGTGGGTAAGCCGTTCCCTTCTCCAGGAGATCTTTCCAACCCAGGGATGGAACCCAGGTCTCCTGCATTGCAGGCAGATTCTTTACTCTCTGAGCCACCAGGGAAGCCCTTATCTAATATGCTTTTGAACCCCTTTAGTGTGTTTTCAGTTCAGCTGTAACTTCTGTTTGGTGCTTTGTTACATTTTCTGTTTATTTTTTGAAGTTCTCACTGTTCATCTGAGTTTAGTGAACATTTTTATGACCATTACTTTGAATCTTATCAGATCGATAGCTCGTGTTGGTTTTATTTAGTTCTTCTGGGATTTTGTCCTGTTCTTTCCATTGGAACATGTTCCTTTGTCTCCTTACTTGGCCTAGTTTTCTCTCCCTCTGCCCCCCATCCCAAGTTTATATATATATTAAGTAAATCAGTTATATCTCCCAGGCATGAAAGAATGACCTCATATAGATGTCCTGTGGGGCTCAGAAGTGCAGTCTCGCTTTGGCACCAGAGCCAGGCACTCAAGAAGTGTTCCCTATGTCAGCTGCAAGCACCCTCCTGTGGCAGTGGGGCCACGTCTGGTTGCTATAGCATGTTGGTAGGCAGGGCTATCACTTGCCAGGCTATGAGGCTCAGCTCAAGCACAAGGTTGAGTGGGATCTCAGTGGGTGTGCCTACTGGAGCTGACAGATTAGGAAGAAATGGCATCTACCAGTACTGGCATTAACAAGGAAGCCTGGGATTACAAAAATGTCCCCCACTAGTGGCTCAGTCCCTGGGGAACATCCCAACTCTTTCCTTGTTTTCCAGTAGATGCTTCAAGATTAGTAAATGGATCCCCTCTACATATAGTCCATCTGCCTTTCAATCTGATGTTTTTGTGCTTCTTTTCAGGTCAAGTTCAGTTGGAGCATGAGACTTTTAAGGGTGAGTTTTTCATTCTCTCCATTTTTTTTTTTTTTAGTTTTCCTGGATATATTCCTCATTGGTTTTCAAAAACAGTAATTTTAGAGTCTTGTCTTTCCTATGTAGGACCTAGAGATCAAAGTACCTGATGTGGAGTTCAAATTCCTTGCTCTTCATGGAAAAGATCTATTCTCTTGTGATCTCCCCCAATTGTGGATCACTGTTGCTGGGGTGTGGTTTGTTTCCTTGGCAAGATATGAGTACAGGATCATATCTTTGCCTTTCTCATTTAAATGCTCAATGCTGTCCTTTTACCTTTTGTTGTGGGGCTCTGTTCATCCAGCGTTAAGGTGCCTTTTCAAGAGAATTATTCCATAATTGCAAATCTGTTGTGTCCATTGGAGGAGGTGAGTTCAGAGTTCAGGATTTGCCTTATACTACTCTCTAGAACCCTCTACTTTGTATGTTGTATGTTTATCTCTCTTTTTATCACATGGTAAGTTCATATATGAGATGGCTGGATGGCATCACCAACTCAATGGACATGAGTTTGAGTGAACTCTGGGAGTTGGTGATGGACAGGGAGGCCTGGCATGCTGCGATTCATGGGGTCACAAAGAGTCAGACATGACTGAGTGACTGAACTGAACTGAACTGAAGTTCATATAACACTGAAGAGTCCAATAGTCTATAATTGACCTGTTAGTTTTTAATATGATAAAATTTTCTTCTCAGATTTCTCTTCTCCAACAAACCCTAAGAAACTAGTTTCCTTGATCATCATAGCTATTTTTTAGCTCAAGTGAATTAAAGAAGTTATAGTGCCCTGTAAAACACACTTTAAAATATTTCAGTAATGTATATGAATAAAATACAGCTTCTTTTATACAGAATGCATCACTGCCTCCCTAGATCACAGTGTTATTTTTGTCTTGAACCCTTCTCTGACTTAATTTCAATGTCCCCACCTACAGATCTCTCTAGATCTGTCTCTGTATCTGTTCCCTGCACTGCATGGTACTGCCTCCCTCCCCAAATGTAAATGGACCTCTATAACTGAATTCACCACACTGTATTAAATTTATCTGGTCATTCTATATTTCTCTTAGTCTGTACACTGCTTGAAGTCTGAGCTTATATACTACTCATTTTTATATTCTTCATAACATAAGCAGTTGTGTTTAAGTCATTTAGTAGCTTTTTGCTGAAAGTTTGTTAAATTCAAATTACCTCAGAAAGGTTGCTTGATATGATAAACAATTGAGGAATTATTTTAAAAACTATAAAAAAGACCAGTAAACCAAGTGTCAGTAAGATTATGATTTAAAGTGTTACAAGTGATATTTCTCTAACAAGAGTATGCTTTTCTATGTGAAATTTACTAAGTCAAGTATTAATCTTGCCAGTTGCTCCTTGAAGGACAGCTCCTATTCCATTCCAGTCTATGTGGTTCAAGTAGATCTTATTCAATCTCCTAACTCAAACATTGAGTACAAGATCCAGGTCTTTCTTTTTAAAATTTTATTTATTTTTTAATTGGACAATAATAGCTTTACAATATTGTGTTGATTTTTGCCATATGTCAACATAAATCAGTCATAAGTGTGTGTGGGATATATATATATATATATATATCCCCTCCCTCTTGAACCTGATTCACACCTCCCACCCCATCCCACTCTTCTAGGTTGTCACAGAGCACCAGATTTAAGCTCCCTGCATCATACGGCAAATTTCCACTGACTATCTAATTTTACACATGGCAACATATATGTTTCCCTGCTACTCTCTCAATTTGTCCCACCCTCTCCTGTGTCCACAAGTCTGTTCTTTTTGTCTGTGTCTCCCATTGCTGCCCTGAATATTGGTCTGATTAGGTACTTTATCCCCTCCTCCACTCAAGTCTCAATTACTCATTGAATAAGGAATAAACCATGACTCAATCTTGTTCAATCAAATACTCCTTGGGATTTCAGCTGAACATATGAGAAAAAAAAGCTTTCTTTCACTAATTCTTCTAGCTGTGAATTTTGGGGGCTATGAGAATCATATAAACTCAGGGTTTTCTGGGAATATCTCCACTGCTACATTATGCATTCCATAAAGTATAAATGGGAGAAGGCAATGGCAAGCCACTCCAGTACTCTTGCCTAGAAAATCCCATGGATGGAAGAGCTTGGTAAGCTGCAGTCCATGGGGTCGCTACGAGTCGGACGTGACTGAGCGACTTCATTTTCACTATACACTTTCACACAATGGAGAAGGCAATGGCAACCCACTCCAGTGTTCTTGCCTGGAGAATCCCAGGGACAGCAGAGCCTGGTGGGCTGCTGTCTATGGGGTCACAGAGAGTCGGACATGACTGAAGCGACTTAGCAGCAGCAGCAGCAAAGTATAAATGACACAGGGGAAATCTGTGTAACAGATAAAGACAGAATATTCTGTATCATACAATGCACATAATTCCCAAGTTTTGCTGATTAGATAAGGATGATCATCTGTCTTAAGGATGCTCAGTCTTGAGATGGCCTGCAATAGACAGGTTTGGCCAAACTGCCTAGCCAGTAATAGTCACTTTGCAGGAATTTGATTTGGAAAATATAAAAAGATAAACATAAATCACTAAAGGAGCTAGGGCTGCAAGACTACACACAGGGCTTGGGAGGCAAATAGGGTTATAACAGTCAGGAAAGAAATTGTAAACAGTAACTAAGTAAACAGAAACTAAGAGGTAAATAGAGAGCTGTTGTTTGTTGTGTAGATGCTAAGTCATGTCCAACTATGGTGCAACCCCATAGACTGTAGCCCGCCAGGTTCCTCTGTCCATGAGATTTCCCAGGCAGGAATGCTGGAGTGGGTTGCCATTTCCTTCTCCAAGGGATCTTTCCCATCCAGGGATTGAACCCACACTGCCTGCATTGCAGGCGGATTCTTTACCGGCTGAGCCACCAAAGAAGCCACTAAGTAATAGGTATTCAAAGGAAAATGTGAAGAAGGCTCATTTATATAGGAGAATAAAAGTAAGAGTAATCATAATTGTTAACAATTATAACATATATATGTTACTGCAGGCACTCATCGAATTCTTTTAAGTAGATTATCTCATTTAATATTAGAAAAGTTCTTTTATATCTCTTCTATACATTGAATTACTTCTTTCCTTATTCATTTAGTAAATTACTATTGAGCTTCTACCATATCCCAGGTACTTTGCTGGGCTTTGAGAATATAGTGCAATGGAAGAAAAAAAAAAAAAGATCTTTGATATATTGGAATTTATGCCATATTATCTTTAATTCCTAAAACCTAATAAACTAATTTGTATAATGAATTATTATTAATTATTTTACAGTATTGAATGAAGTAACAAGGGAAGAAAAAAATGTTTATTAAACATTTGACTGTGTACCACAGAGTGTGCTGGTCTCCTTGGCCTATTTTTTTTTTCTTTAAGTTGGATATTTATGCTATGAGATAGAAATGAACTAAGATGTGTATGATGTATCCTAACATACTTTCTAATTTCAATTCTAATTAGTGAATAACTAGAATTACTGTTTTTTTTTTTTTGAAAAACTGGTCCATAATAGACTGGGAAAAATGAAATGGGAGTGGAAGAGATTACTTCCATCACTGTACATTTTTGAGGAACTAATATCTTTGTGGAAATCAAAAACAGAAGATATTAAGAGGTGGCAAGAGGCAGTTCTATTTCCAGTTTTTTAAGGAATCTCCACACTGTTCTCTATAGTGGCTGTACTAGTTTGCATTCCCACCAACAGTGTAAGAGGGTTCCCTTTTCTCCACACCCTCTCCAGCATTTATTATTTGTAGCCTTTTGGATCGCAGCCATTCTGACTGGTGTGAAATGGTACCTCAGAGTGGTTTTGATTTGCATTTCTCTGATAATGAGTGATGTTGAGCATCTTTTCATGTGTTTGTTAGCCCTCTATATGTCTTCTTTGGAGAAATGTCTATTTAGTTCTTTGGCCCATTTTTTGATTGGGTCATTTATTTTTCTGGAGTTGAGCTGTAGGAGTTGCTTGTATATTTTTGAGATTAGTTGTTTGTCAGTTGCTTCATCATTTGCCTTATGATCCAGCAATCCCACTGCTGGGCATACACACTGAGGAAACCAGAAGGGAAAGAGACATGTGTACCCCAGTGTTCATCGCAGCACTGTTTATAATAGCCAGGACATGGAAGCAACCTAGATGTCCATCAGCAGATGAATGGATAAGAAAGCTGTGGTACATATACACAATGGAGTATTACTCAGCCATTAAAAAGAAAACATTTGAATCAGTTCTAATGAGGTGGATGAAACTGGAGCCTATTATACAGAGTGAAGTAAGCCAGAAGGAAAAACACCAATACAGTATAATAACGCATATATATGGAATTTAGAAAGATGGTAACAATAACCCTGTGTACGAGACAGCAAAAGAGACACTGATGTATAGAACAGTCTTATGGACTCTATGGGAGAGGGAGAGGGTGGCAAGATTTGGAAGAATGGCATTGAAACATGTAAAATATCATGTATGAAATGAGATGCCAGTCCAGGTTCGATGCACGATACTGGATGCCTGGGGCTAGTGCACTGGGACGACCCAGAGGGATGGTATGGGGAGGGAGGAGGGAGGAGGGTTCAGGATGGGGAACACATGTATACCTGTGACAGATTCATTTTGATATTTGGCAAAACTAATACAATTATGTAAAGTTTAAAAATAAAATAAAATTTAAAAAGTCAAGAACCAACTGAAAAAAAAAAAAAAAAGAGGTGGCAAGAATACACAGAAGATCTGTAAAAAAAGATCTTCATGACCCAATAATCAAGATGATGTGACCACTCACCTAGAGCCAGACATCTTGGAATGTGAAGTCAATTGGAAGCATCACCAAGAACAAAGCTATTGGAGGTGATGGAATTCCAGTTAAGCTATTTCAAATCCTAAAAGAAGATGCTGTGAAAGTGCTGCACTCAATATGTCAGCAAATTTGAAAACTCAGCAGTGGCCACAGGACTGGAAAAGGTAAGTTTTCATTCCAATCCCAAAGAAAGGCAATGCCAAAGGATGCTCAAACTACCACACAATCACACTCATCTCACACATTAGCAAAGCAATGCTCAAGGTTCTCCACACAATGCTTCAGCAATACGTGAACCATGAACTTCCAGATGTTCAAGTTGGTTTTAGAAAAGGCAGGAGAATCAGATCAAATTGCCAACATCTGCTGGATCATCGAAAAAGCAAGAGAGTTCCAGAAAAACATCTATTTGTGCTTTATTGACTATGCCAAAGCCTGTGATTGTGTGGATCACAATACACTGCGGAAAATTCTGAAAGAGATGGGAATACCAGACCACCTGACCTGCCTCTTGAGAAACCTGTATGCAGGTCAGGAAGCAACAGTTAGAACTGGACATGGAACAACAGACTGGTTCCAAATAGGAAAAGGAGTACATCAAGGCTGTATATTGTCACCCTGCTTATTTAACTTATATGCAGAGTACATCATGAGAAACGCTGGGCTGAAAGAAGCACAAGATGAAATCAAGATTGCCGGGAGAAATATCAATAACCTCAGATATGCAGATGACACCATCCTTATGGCAGAAAATGAAGAAGAACTAAAGAGCCTCTTGATGAAAGTGAAAAAGGAGAGTGAAAAAGTTGAGTTAAGACTCAACATTCAGAAAACTAAGATCATGGCATCTGGTCTCATCACTTCATGGCAAATAGATGGGGAAACAGTGGAAACAGTGGCTGACTTTATTTTGGGGGATTCCAAAATCACTGCAGATGGTGACTGCAGCCATGAAATTAAAAAGACGCTTGCTCTTTGGAAGGAAAGTTATGACCAACTTAGACAGCATATTAAAAAACAGAGACATTACTTTGCAAAGGTCTGTCTAGTCAAAGCTATGGTTTTTCCAGTAGTCATGTATGTACGTGAGAATTGGACTGTAAAGAAAGCTGAGCACCAAAGAATTGATGCTTTTGAACTGTGATGTTGGAGGAGACTCTTGGGAGTCCCTTGGACTGCAAGGAGATCCAACCAGTCAGTCTACCCCTAAGGAAATCAGTCCTGTATATTGATTGGAAGGACTGATATTGAAGCTGAAACTCCAATACTTTGGCCATCTGATGCAAAGAGCTGACTCATTTGAAAAGACCCTGATGCTGGGAAAGATTGAGGACAGGAGGAGAAGGGGACAACAGAGGATGAGATTGTTGGATGGCATCACCGATTCAATGGACATGAGTTTGGGTAAACTCTGGGAGTTGGTAATTGACAGAGAGGTCTGGCGTGCTGCAGTCCAGGGAGTTGCAAAGAGCTGGACATGACTGAACGACTGAACTGAACTGAATATCTTTCAGTAAAGTCTTGGCATTGTCTTTACCAATAGTTATATAAATGGCCTTAGTGAATTTTTAAAAAGGGATTCATAGGTATTAACTGTGAAAATAATTTTCTAACCTTTATCTTACTTGAAATGAAACTTTCTTTTCACAGTTGTAACTCCAATTTTCTGAAAATGGCCTCAGAACTTTAAACAGTTCATGAAATCAAACATTATCTTATGTTATTTTCAGTAGTTTAGATGTTATTTACAATATAATACAGTTTCTTTGTGACTGACATATCACTGGTAAGAAAATATCTTCTGCAGATTCAGCAAGTCTGTATTTTCTCTTAGTTATGGATATTTGTATGCTCAGTGTTAGGTACTCTAATTAACTTCCAGACTCTAAGCTAAATAGCCTATCAAATTTCAGAAAATGATTATTTAATTAAAGGTGAATCATATTTCCTTGAGTGTTACTTTGATAGTCATACAGTTTAAAGATACATAAAGCAACGTTTTGTAATATACACTGAAAAAAATCTCAGTGCAAAAGTAGAATAGTACATTGCAGTCCTGATTTTTCCATAAGCCACTGTATAATTTGTAATGAGCTCTCATCTAGGTTTCAACCTTTTATGTATAATATGACAATTCTGTCTTACAAAAGGCAAATATGAGGGATAACTATTTTATTAAATAGTAAAAATTATAGGTTATACATAAAGTCTAGATTCTATCATAAACTTTCTAGGTTTTCATATTTTAAAATATGTATTATTTTAGCAAAGAATTACCATGCTTTGATTCATCATCATTCCATTAAAGTGTAATGTATGTATGCTATAGAAAATATCAAAATGTTTCTATTGCTTTTTAGACTTGCTGAACTTTTAAGTACATCTCTTTCTCTAGAGTGTGAATATAATTTTACATTCAGTAGAGTAATAAAACCTAATGCTTTCCTTTTAGAAGAAATATTTAAATAACTTGTCAAGGAAATTAAAGATAGCAAAATGTATGCCAATGTTCATTAGACATAAAAATAATATTGGAACAGTTTTTCATTTTGTCCCAATAGTCTCTTCTCCTCTGGATATGTTAGATATTTATCTGGTTCAGGGAAGTTGATATTTCTAAGGAGAGAAGACTTTATTTTAACTGTAGGGAAAAGAGAAAGCTTTGCACTTTCTGTGAAAGAGAGTTTTATGGAGTAGATGTAAGATAAAGAAGTACAGTGTGGTGTGAGTGATTCCACCCATGAATGCAACAACTCCACTAAGTTAATTTATTTTTAAAAATTTCCATGTACACTAGGAAAAAAATATGTCACAAATTAAAATAATTATTAAAATATAAATCATTAAAGTAATTGTTCAAATTAAAATTTCATGGCTATTGATTTTGCAGAAGAGAACAGGACATTGATGGAGCTGTTCCTCTTTATTGTTGCTTTCTACATGTGTCTGCTCAGTTGCTTTCATTGTGTCCAACTCTTTGTGATCCTTTGGACTGGAGCCTGCCAGCCTCCTCTGTCCACAGGATTCTCCAGGAAGATTACTGGAGTGGGTTGCCATTTTGTCCTCCAAGGGATCTTCCGGACCCAGGGATCAAACCTGCGTCTTTTGCATCTCCTGCATTGGCAGGTGAGCTCTTTACCACTGACACCACCTGGGAAGCCCTTTCCCTAGTTTTGTTCTATTTCATGATTATGACAAAAAGATTAGCAATTAAGTCCCTTAAGTCCATTTATCTTAACTGTGGGTCTATACAGTGCAATTTGCATTTCTTATCATTGGCTAGACATATGTCAACATACAGAAACCCTCAGGAATAACTGTAGGGTATCAGTTTTGAAGGTTTCGTTTTCCTAAAATTGAAGTATACTTTTTCCTCTGAAGGAATAATCTGTATCACTCTTTTTTCTGGGGTCTATTTCCTTCTATAGAAGGAAATACACGTTCCTTCTATGCTCTGAAATAGCTTCTAAAATTTAACACTTGAGAATCATAAAGAAAAATTATTTTGTAGGAGTTACTCATTTAATACTTCAGGATTATAACTACACCATTAAGTACTAATTTTGAAAACTGTTTCTAAACTTCTGCATAAAATGGGACCAATTAGATCTCAGCACCCACATAGCCTATCCAATTTATCTATTTCCCTACTGTCTGTGGATTTGCCTGCCCAAGTTTATTATTCATTTCCAATATCAGCTTTCAAGTGAGCACTGCCCTCCAAGATTCCAGGCTCATTCTCTCTTCATGCAACCTCTTTCCATAGGTCTGCTTTTGTTGTCTCAATTGTCACATTAACATTGGATACCAATATGTGAATATTAGGAGGGAAAGATGACTGAGATAATTAGTCTATTATTTTCCTGTTCTTTTCCCCACCAAAAGTATATTCACACCTATAGTTATCACAGGGAAAGAGCAGACATATTGAAAAGCACATACAGTCTATGAATCTCTGATTGTTGTAATGCAAACATCTAAGCAAGCACCATACAAAGCAATGTAAGGCAAGCTATATATGCAATCTAAAAAAATTATAGTAGACTCATTGGAACAATTAAATGGAATTGGCATTACTTTTAATGTATATTTGGGGCAATGCACATACATCATCATTTTAATATGAAATTATATTTTAAAGTTAATGAAATATTTTGCATTTTTAAATATAATACTGTGTTAAAGTACTAGTTTTGAAAATAAGGCTAAGTTTTGGAACTCAGCTTATAGTTTACACTTAGAGCACATCTTAATTCATGTTAACCACATTTCAAGAGCTCGAGTTACATGTGGCTACTGGCTACCCTGTTTATTGCATTTTCTTTATGTTCTAAGGATTACTGCATCTGACTGCAAGCTCCTATTATTCTGAATTAGTTCTCAACTGAGAATAATCCATGTTTCTATTTTCCCACACACACGTCATCTTCTACACCTTCAAGACAATTGTTAATGGAATATTGCATAAAGAACTCTCCACTATTATCTCTAGGCTGCTCCTCCATGCCACTGATATATAATCAGCAAGGTTTTTTTTTTTTTAATTGTAGTATGGTTGATTTAAAATATTGTTTTAGTTTCTAGTGCACAGCAAGGTGATTT
The DNA here is from genome assembly GCF_029378745.1 of Bos indicus. Classification (NCBI taxonomy): domain Eukaryota; kingdom Metazoa; phylum Chordata; class Mammalia; order Artiodactyla; family Bovidae; genus Bos; species Bos indicus. The sequence continues at coordinate 40,444,581 of NC_091762.1, read as the reverse complement.
GGTTACACATATCTATATGTGTGTATATAGACAATTGGCAAGCTTTGATACTCATTATTTGGCAATGACAAAAATATTTAGGCTGCATGGCCTATCCTGTAAAGGATATCCTGATTCAGAGCTGTTAAAAAATGTTTTTTAAAAGTTCATATTAGAATTAATGAAAAAAGGTACTTCATAGATAGAGAAAGAGACACACAAACATAAATAAACATATAACATGTGTAAGCTACATTGTAATGTAAAACATATTTCTTATTATGGCTCCAAGTTAAAAAAAAAAATTGAAAACATCCCTTCTGACCCTAATTTTGCTTCCCTTACAATAAGTTCTAACAGCTTTATACTATTTATTCCCCATAAAGGTTGGCACCTACATACCTCATCACACCTACACAGATAAGATGTGTAGAAATTTCAGAGAATATCTTTAAGGCATTAACTTTAATGCTATATGCGCTTCCTAATTTGCCTTATCCATTAGATTTTGTATTTCTGTTTTCTCAAATTAGCATCCAAGTTAAGCATGAGACAAAAACTTCATAGAATAATTTGAAATATCTGGAAGAACAGAATTATTTTTAAGATTCTGTGGGAAAAAAATCTGGTTAAAATACTGTAAACATAATTTAAGTGAATTAAATACTTAGAACTTTGACCTTTTCTTTTGAAAGTATATTTTCTAATTATTTTTGCACATTTCTCTTAAAATAGTTAGAAATAAACTGTGGTACCTAAATATCAGAGAAGAAACGATCTTTAAATAATGTGGGCCAATAACTTCAATCTACAAGTAAGAAACTTAGTTCTAACTATGAGAAGTGCCTCACAGAAGACCACTGTGATAATAAGTAGCTGTTATGATTAGAATATTTGGGACCTGACTTCTAGTTCTATCTATTTCCACTTCAAAATTCTGATAATTAAAAAATAATTCTTGTTTATAGATTTTAGTTTCCAAAATTATTATTGCCATGTAATCCAATAAAATTATACATAGGTAAAATATTATTTACACTAAACCACACAATTTACCTAATCTATTTTGCTGTTAATTTTTATGTTTTCATAAAATTTTAAAATGTAATTTCAAATCTTAATATGATGACTAATGGTATCCAGTATAAAGAAGAAAAAAATCAGTTTCTTAAAACTAAAACATGAGCTTCGGTTTGATGATAGAACTATCTGAGCTGAGAAATAGCTGGTTTATTTATTCATTTCTCTATAGACTTTCTTGTCTAAAGTGTTAAAGTGTGATATTTTAAGTTTTTCATTAAAATGAGAACAAAACACTAATCAATGTGTCTCTAACTTGCCATTTTATATTTTACTTTGAACAGAAATCCTATAATGCTTTATTTGCTCTTTTTCCCCCTCTATTTCTGTTTTCACACATTGAGCTGAATTATTTCATTACAAAGTACTGAACAGAATTATACAAATTTAGACATCTCCAAACATTTGCTACATGCAGCTGGACTAGGGTAGAACAGCCTAGCTTTCCAGAACTCACACACACACACATGCACACATATAAACGGGTCACACTGAAATGAATGGAACTATTCATGGAAGTAGAGAGAGGGACCTGTGCAAACTTTGAAAGAACTGTTGTTCCATATATACATACTCTACCACATTTACCATCTTTATTTGTGGAGAGCAAATGTTTCTGTCTTAAGGTTTACTGCATTTAGACACATTTATTATTCACCATTCCATATTCATTTTTTTCTGGGAAATGATAGCAATTTGAATATTTAGCTTGCCCTTCATACTAAAATAAACACCACAGTCAGCACACTCCCAGACAAACTAAAAGCAGCAATTGAGAGACTTGAACTGACAGTTGAATTCATAATTTATTCACTTGAATTATGTGGATTTCAGACTCTTAAAACTGGTCTGGGTTAACTTTCTTGTGAAAATTCATTTGTTGTCAATATTTTGGAAGTTTTGCAAAACAGGGAGGAATGTCATAAGCAATAGTACAATAATTCCACAAGATTCTCACAATTTTTTTTTTCTAAAAAGGCTGGATAAATTCAGTATGTGTTGTCAAATGATTTTAAGACCAAAGTAACTTTTTTTAAAGGGACTCTTACTTAAGGAAATGAATGCTTTAGGCTGGGATCTTTTCCCTACATTTAACTTTATTTTGTTTATCATTTTCTGCTTGTTTTTTTTTTTTAACCCATTTTGACTACATGAGCAATTAACCTTTAGCAAAGCAAATAAACAATCCAGATATGCTGGGTTTAAAAATTTAGAGCTAATTACTTCCAAAGGGTCCATGACTTTTCCCATCCCACTACAGCCACTTTTTTTTTAACCTTCCAAAGCTCTTGTGTTAATGACCATCTAGTGTTTCATCTACAAAAATGCCAATTATTGATCTTAATGGACAATTATGATCATATTTTAACAAATTTCATCTCCATAATGCAGCTGATCAGAGCATATTTATTTGCCAAACATTTTGCCTGCTAAGTCGCTCAGTCATGTTTGACTCTTTGCAACCCATGGACTGCAGCCTACCAGACTCCTCTGTTCATGAAATTTTCCAGGCAAGAAAATTGAGTGGGTAACCGTTCATTTTTCCAGAGAATCTTCCTGATCCAGGGACCAAACCCAGGTCTCTTGCACTGCAAGTGGATTCTTTATCTTTTGAGCCACCGGGAAGCCCCAATATTTAGAACTGTATCTTGAAGCACAAGTAAGTTTACTCTGAGAAAACAAGGGGAAACGTGAAATGGTAAAATAAATAAAAATAGAGAGGATATTTTGAAGCCACAAGTATGTTGTGTGATTGGAGTCCCTGGTACATGAAAAAGTGGGATTCAGTTTCATAAACTATTTTATTTTCCACACAACTAAGACACGTTTTATCCTCCTACTTTTCTAGAATGTAAATGCAATTAATTTTTCAGGTAAGATTTCTTGTAAGTAATTGATACCTACTCTGGATTATTTATATATTTTCTTTGGAACTCAGAAAATTCATGTAAGTTAGACCACTTGTTATTGTCCCATGTCATTGAGGCTTAACTGATTTTAAAGTCACTGTTTTGGTTTTGGTTTTTGCAAACTCCAAAGTGTTTTTAACTCACTCATGTTTTTTTTCATTTCAGATATAGTATATTTTCATTTCCAGAATGCCATTCTTTTTTTTTTTTTGTAGATTCCATATTTTTACTAGTATTTCTCAACTTTCCACACAGTATGTCCCTTTTCCCTTTAAAGCCTTAACCATATTTTTAATATATGTTTTAAACTCTCTGTGAGTTTCAACATCACTGTCGTCATAATGTCCGTTTTAGTATTCAGCCAAATACTTATGTAGTACTTTTGGAGGTTCTTCTCTTTAAAGATCTCTTCTTTCTACCCCACAAAATCCAACTGCTCAGATGCTCAGAAATACAATCTCTGCTCCATAAGACCTCTGTGTTTTACAGGGCTCCAGTACTGTATACCATAGTCTAAAAAACTACTTCTAGACAGAAATTATATATGCATAGCCTGTGTGTTTCTCTTCTTCAGAGAAAAAAGTGCTAAGTTCTTTGTTTCACAATGTCTATAAATCTTTGCTTAATATATATGTCCAGTTTATGATTTATGGTCGAGGTCTAGGCCTGTACTATTACTGTATTAATTGGGAGTGAAAGCTCAGTGATTGTGATTTTAATTTTAATGGATACTATCTTTAATTTAGTCTGAAGGAAACAGTATCAGACTTTATTATTTGGGGCTCCAAAATCACTGCAGATGGTGACTGCAGCCATGAAATTAAAAGACACTTACTCCTTGGAAGAAAAGTTATGACCAACCTAGATAGCATATTCAAAAGCAGAGACATTACTTTGCTAACAAAAGTTCATCTAGTCCAGGCTATGGTTTTTCCTGTGGTCATGTATGGATGTGAGAGTTGGACTGTGAAGAAAGCTAAGCGCTGAAGAATTGATGCTTTTGAACTGTGGTGTGGAGAAGACTCTTGAGAGTCCCTTGGACTGCAAGGAGATCCAACCAGTCCATTCTGAAGGAGATCAGTCCTGGGTGTTCTTTGGAAGGACTGATGCTGAAGCTGAAACTCCAGTACTTTGGCTACCTCATGCGAAGTGTTGACTCATTGGAAAAGACTCTGATGCTGGGAGGGATTGGGGGCAGGAGGAGAAGGGGACAACAGAGGATGAGATGGCTGGATGGCATCACTGACTCGATGGACATGAGTCTGAGTGAACTCCGGGAGTTAGTGATGGACAGGGAGGCCTGGTGTGCTGCGATTCATGGGGTCGCAAAGAGTCGGACACGACTGAGCAACTGAACTGAACTGAAAGCAACTCATATTCCCATCAGCAATGTATGAAAGTACTTATTTTTCTAAAAATTTTTTAGTCATAAAGATAATTTGTCCTTTTAATTTTTACAAGATCAATATGCTAAAATGTTATTTTATTCTAGTTACATTTCCCTAACAACTGAAATATCTTTTTTTGGTTACTCTTTTACAGTACTCTGTTATTACTGTTTATATACTTTGCCCATTTTATATTGAATTTACCTTTTTAATATCCATTTTCAGGATTTCAATTGCTTTATAATAATGCATTCAATTTTATTTTGAATATTCTATTATCTGCAAATTGTCAAAATATATATTTAGTTTCTGATATATAAAATTGTTTTAATTGTATTCATGTGTATTTATTCAACAAATGAATTATAAGCAAATATAATACATTGTATGTAACAGTGTACATTATACCTAATAAATGAATATTAATTACTGAACAGTTTCTTCTTGTTTATGTGCTACTTCTTTACAAATAAATGAGATGGGATTTTTTTGATGTAATTTTTTAAATTTCCACAGTACAAGCCATTTGCTGCAGTAAAGTGATGACTTAATATTAAGTCTACTACAGCTTCCAAAACAATCTAAGGACACTCCCAAGAACTGGCTTAGACACTGGGAAAAAGTGACCATTCTATATAAAGTACTATATTTCTAGTAGGTAGTTTTAATAGCTTGTGATTCATTCAGCATATTATAAGCACAAGATTTATCTATTTCTTTTAAAAAATATTTTGGTTAAACTGGAATGTGGGAGTAGAGGCTAAATTAATTACTATAAAATTTGTCCAAATTCTGCCTTGTGGTGGGTATGAGCTGATATAGTTATGTCATGTTTCCATTATTTAGCTAAGAATTTCTGTTTTTAATGTTTCCCTTGATTTCATAGTGATCTACAAAGCTATTTATGCCCTGAATTTACCTAAGTAGTAATGTTTCATGTCAGACACATGTCAAGTCATTACTGTGAAGTTTTTCAAGAATAATATTGTTGAGATTTAAAAGTTTGAGTTTTCTTTGACATATATATCAAATAGACTGGTTCAAGCTCAGATATCTAAATTTCTGATAAAATAATGTAAAAGTAATCATATCATTCAACAAGCAAGCTAATCTATAGAATCTACAACTATATAAAAACATATACCTGGAGAGGCATACATGAAAATAAAAATAATAAATATATGAAGCATTTTATTTCAAATACACACATTTAAAGCTAAATAACATAGATCAATAACAATTGGCCCTTCACAAAGGGGCTGATGAAAAACACAGATACATATATCAGTAACAACAATATACTTCTCAAGAAGAAATACTCTCATATGGCTTCCATTTGTCAATTAGTATTTTGGTTGTGTATCATTCAGTTCAGTTCAGTCGCTCAGTCTTAAATTTGATTGTAGAATAAGATGATTTGTATATGTGTCACCTTTATATACAGAGATTTTTTTTCTTGATAACCCTTAATGGATTTTTAAACTGTTGAGAACTAAAAATATAGATGAATAATACATTTTAGTCTCTGGTTACAGCAATTTTATGAGCTAATGTAAACTATTTTTATATTCAAGTTCATTTCTGTTCTTTTTCACATATTTTTATATATTTGCACATAGGTGGTATAAGAATCAATTTCACTAGACACACACACAAAACATAAAACTATTCAAATACCATGTATTTATGCATTTATTCATTCTTTAAGTATTGATATACTCAAGTATCTATTATTGATGACAAAGCATTGTAAGAGGTCCTGAGGTTGCAGTGACAAAGATACCAGGCTTTGTTTCTTAAAGCCACTTTACATAAAAATAGGTAGTCTATGAGGTCATAGGGGATTTTATTAAGAGACACAGGAAGAGTGTAGAAAACACCCTTAGCTTCAGTTCAGTTCAATTCAGTCGCTCAGTCGTGTCCGACTCTTTGTGACCCCATGAATCGCAGCACACCAGGCCTCCTTGTCCATCACCAACTCCTGGAGTTCACTCAGACTCATGTCCATCGAGTCAGTGATGCCTTCCAACTATGTCATCCTCTGTTGTCCCCTTCTCCTCCTGCCCCCAATTCCTCCCAGCATCAGAATCTTTTCCAATGAGTAAACTCTTCACATGAGGTGGCCAAAGTACTAGAGTTTCAGCTTTACCATCATTCCTTCCAAAGAAATCCCAGGGCTGATCTCCTTCAGAATGGACTGGTTGGATCTCCTTGCAGTCCAAGGGACTCTCAAGAGTCTTCTCCAACACCACAGTTCAAAAGCATCAATTCTTCGGTGCTCAGCTTTCTTCACAGTCCAACTCTCACATCCATACATGACCACAGGAAAAACCATAGCCTTGACTAGACAGACCTTTGTTAGCAAAGTAATGTCTCTGCTTTTGAATATGCTATCTAGGTTGGTCATAACTTTTCTTCCAAGGAGTAAGTGTCTTTTAATTTCATGGCTATAGTCACCATCTACAGTGATTTTGGAGCCCCCAAAATTAAAGTCTGATACTATTTCCACTGTTTCCCCATCTATTTCCCATGAAATGATGGGACCAAATGCCATGATCTTCGTTTTCTGAATGTTGAGCTTTAAGCCAACTTGTTCAATCTCCTCTTTCACCTTCATCAAGAGGCTTTTTAGTTTCTCTTTACTTTCTGCCATAAGGGTGGTGTCATCTGCATATCTGAGGTTATTGATATTTCTCCCAACTATCTTGATTCCAGCTTGTGCTTCTTCCAGTCCAGCGTTTCTCATGATGTACTCTGCACATAAGTTAAATAAACAGGGTGACCTTGTGCAGCCTTGACGAACTCCTTTTCCTATTTGGAACCAGTCTGTTGTTCCATGTCCACTTCTAACTGTTGCTTCCTGACCTGCATACAAATTTCTCAAGAGGTAGGTCAGGTGGTCTGGTATTCCCATCTCTTTCAGAATTTTCCACAGTTTATTGTGATCCACACAATCAAAGGCTTTGGCATAGTTAATAAAGCAGAAATAGATGCCTTTCTGGAACTCTCTTGCTTTTTCCATGATCCAGTGGATGTTGGCAATTTGGTCTCTGGTTCCTCTGCCTTTTCTAAAACCAGCTTGAACAACTGGAAGTTCACGGTTCACATATTGCTGAAGCCTGGCTTGGAGAATTTTGAGCATTACTTTACTAGCATGTGAGATGAGTGCAATTGTGTGGTAGTTTGAGCATTCTTTGACATTGCCTTTCTTTGGGATTGGAATAGGGATGGTATGGGGAGGGAGGAGGGAGGAGGGTTCAGGATGGGGAGCACGGGTATACCTGTGGCGGATTCATTTCGATGTTTGGCAAAACTAATACAATATTGTAAAGTTTAAAAAAAAAAAAAAAAACTGACCTTTTCCAGTCCCGTGGCCACTGCTGAGTTTTCCAAATGTGCTGGCATATTGAGTGCAGCACTTTCACAGCATCATCTTTCAGGATTTGAAATAGCTCAACTGGAATTCCATCACCTCCACTAGCTTTGTTCATAGTGATGCTTTCTAAGGCCCACTTGACTTCACGTTCCAGGATGTCTGGCTCTAGGTCAGTGATCACACCATCGTGACTGGTTGTGTATAGAAAGAGAATCAATTTCAGCTAATGTCCTTACGGAAACAATTCTTTGTGAAATTAATAATTGTTGTGTAACCCCCAAGAGTAAAACAAAAAAGGAATGACATCAGTTAAAATTTTTGAATAATTATTCTGTATGCCATTTTTTCCTACTACCATTTTTCCACCAAAATTATTTTAATTAATTTTCTTAATATTCACAAAAGCTCTATGAGAAAATTACTTCTGAAATTGAGGACAAAACAGACTTAAAGGAATCTAGTGAATTATATAAAATATCCAACTAATAAAGGGTAAAGCTGGTCTTCAACTAAGAGTTGCCTGCCCCTTGCTTTGTTTACCTTGAAAATAGAGCCTGAGAATGGGATGCTTATAGAAGAAGGGGAGATGAAGAGAGCAGAATCTGGTAGACACAATATAGCATCTACTACAGCAACACTGGAGTTTCCCTGGTGGCTCAGTGGTACAGAATCTGCCTGGCCATACGGAGACCCAAGAGACAGGTTTGATCCCTGGCCCAGGAAGATTCCCCTGGAGAAGGAAATGGCAACCCACTACAATATTCTTGTTGGGAAATTCTATGGAGAGAGGAGCCTGTCAGGCTACAGTCAATGGGGTTGTAAAGAGTTGGACACAACTGAGTGAACAAAAATAGTGACACTGACCCTCCCTCCTTTCTGAGGGATATTAGACCTTGATTTCTATATTCATCTCTTAATACATGCTCTTGTTAGATCTTGGTTGCTATATTCATCTCTTAATAATTACAATAATAATGCCAAACAGATTACCTGAATGTCAAATGCATTCCTCACTGCCCCTATTATTTTGTAAAAGTCCTACTCCTCCCCCTTATAATGATCAGCTTCAATTACTCCTGACAGTAATAATTTCTTTTTGTTTCTTTTATTCTATTAATATCAGGAGCCCAAGATCAGTTCAGTTCATTTGCTCAGTCATGTCCAACTCTTTGCGACCCCATGAATCGCAGCACACCATGCCTCCCTGTTCATCACCAACTTCCGGAGTTCACCCAGACTCACGTCCATCAAGTCAGTGATGCCATCCAGCCATCTCATCCTCTGTCATCCCCTTCTTCTCCTGCCCCCAATCCCTCCTAGCATCAGAGTCTTTTCCAATGAGTCAACACTTCGCATGAGTTGGCCAAAGTACTGGAGTTTCAGCTTTAGCATCATTCCTTCCAAAGAAATCCCAGGGTTGATCTCCTTCAGAATGGACTGGTTGGATCTCCTTGCAGTCCAAGGGACTCTCAAGAGTCTTCTCCAACACCACAGTTCAAAAGCATCAATTCTTTGGCCCTCAGCTTTCTTCACAGTCCAACTCTCACATCCATACATGACCACAGGAAAAACCATAGCCTTGACTAGATGGACCTTTGTTGGCAAAGTAATGTCTCTGCTTCTGAATATGCTATCTAGGTTGGTCATAACTTTTCTTCCTAGGAGCAAGTGTCTTTTAATTTCATGGCTGCAGTCACCATCTGCAGTGATTTTGGAGCCCCCCAAAATAAAGTCTGACACTGTTTCCACTGTTTCCCCAACTATTTCCCATGAAGTGATGGGATCTGATGCCATGAACTTCGTTTTCTGAATGTTGAGCTTTAAGCCAACTTTTTCACTCTCCTCTTTCACCTTCATCAAGAGGCTTTTTAGTTCCTCTTCACTTTCTGCCATAAGGGTGGTGTCATCTGAATATCTGAGGTTATTGATATTTCTCCTGACAATCTTGATTCCAGCTTGTGCTTCTTCCAGCCCAGCATTTCTCATGATGTCCTCTGCATATAAGTTAAATAAGCAGGGTGACAATATACAACCTTGACATACTCCTTTTCCTATTTGGAACCAGTCTGTTGTTCCATGTCCAGTTCTAACGGTTGCTTCCTGACCTGCATATAGGTTTCTCAAGAGGCAGGTCAGGTGGTCTGGTATTCCCATCTCTTTCAGAATTTCCCACAGGTCACTGGTAAATGCCATAGTTTTAAGTACAGTGGCACTCTTACTTTGTCCCTTGGCAAAATTGTCCCTCTTAAAGGAACTGAGCCTAAAATCATAAATCCTATAGTCTCAGGGATGGGAAGCACTAATTCCAAAAACACACATGACTGTAGATCTACTGATACATATTGGGCCATCTGGAGATGCCAGTCCAAATATTGTTGGATAGCTCTAAGTCAACATTCACAAGCAGCTTATTGATGGAGGCACTAGCCCAGTAAAAAGGATCTCAAAGAAGCACCTTTAGCATCCACTACAGTCTTAATTATTCTTATAAATTTAAATCTATTTAACCAATGTTTCAAATCAGAGTGGGTTTGCAATTTACAACCCCAAACTCCTCACAATCTATTGGGAGTGAGGCATTACAATTCATTGGAAGAGACAGATAGCTTGTCTTTTCAATTCACAGATCTTCAGAGTGAGCAAAGTTGTAACAGAGGCCTTTCATTCACATCTGGACCTGGTTTCAAAGACAAGATCTTGGACTATAAGACTCAACCTGATGCCATAATTGGGTAAGTCTCTGGGTATCTTGGGAGAGTGTATTTTGGTTGTGTGTTGACTGTAAGCTATTAGGAGTGAGAGGATGAATTGTAGAAGACTATTCCTTTGATCACTCAGCTGATAAAGAATCTGTCAGCAGTACACAAGACCCCAGTTTGATTCCTGGGTCTGGAAGATCTGCTGGAGAAGAGATAGGCTACCCACTCCAGTATTCTTGGGCTTCCCTGGTGGCTCAACTGGTAAAGAATCCACCTGCAGTGCAGAAGACCTGGGTTCTATCCTTGGGTTGGGAAGATCCCCTGGATAAGGGAATAATTATCCAATCCAGTATTCTGGCCTGGAGAATTCCATGGACTGTATGTCGGTGGGGTTGCAAAGAGTTGGACATGACTGAGTGACTTTCACTCACTCACTCATTCCTTTGATTGTCCTCCAAGAATTTCATACCTCTTGAGATTCATAGCCTTGTGTATTCCCCTACCTATTGATTTTTTTTTTTATTGCTTTAGCCAGTGTAATTCAGTGAAAGTGATACTGTGTCAGTTTCATGTCTAACCTTACGCATTGTAGCTTTTGCTTTTACATTCATCCTGAGCTGCCATGGAAAAATTTTAGTCACCATGCTGGAGAGATAATGGGGTCATAGAGAGGCCATGTGGAAAGGAAGGGGCTTTGAAATTACATAGGAATGAACCAAGAAATCCAGATGACAGCAAGTATAGAGCCCCTAGACATTTAACCCTTAGTTGAACTGTTCCAGCCAGCCCAACTCTTTAATCTTTCCTAGGTGAAGTTAAGACATGTGACTGGAGAAGCTATCTTTGATCTTCTAACTCCTATAGATAACACATGCAAAAACACACTTTCCCTACTATGCGAGGTCTGAATTCTGGGTCTCACAGAAACTTGTACAAATAAAACAGCTTTTGTTTCAAGCCATTACATTTTGGCATAGTCTGTCACACAGCACTAGATAACCATGATAAACAGATTTTTTCCCCCTTTATAATGAGAAGGAAGCTAGTATGATGCACCTCAAGAGCAATATAATTGAACAGTTCAATCTCAAGGGCCAAGAACACTATGTTGTTAAAATAGTATTGATTTTCACATTGAACTTCAGGTAGTGCATTATAATTTCTGTGCCAATGTTCATTTTCTGTAGCATATTTTTAAACATAACACAAAATGTGATCAAATGTATAAAATATTTTTCATTCTTAACAGAATTATCTTGGCTATGGAGAACAGAACACTTATTTTTTAGAAATATGTTTCCACTTAGGGATTCTAACTTTCATTTTGCAAAGCCTAGTGGGAATACTTTTTCTTAGTCTGCATTCCAGTAGCCTTTTTATTTCCTGTGGCTGTTTCAAAAGCAGTAGTAGCAACTCAAAGGAATGGAACAGGTTACCTTATAATATACATACCATATGGTTTCATAGTTTTATGCTTTCATTGGTTTGAAAATTACTGCTATGTGATAATAGCAAATTGGCCTGCTAATTACTTCCCCCTCTCTTTTACTATGTAATTTTAAGTGTAATAATTAGTATAATTTAATATTCATTAAATAATAAAGATGTGACCTTTTTTTCCCTCAAATCTTGCCTTTCAGGTTGTTCTGTGTTTGTGATATAACTACATTTCTTAAAATCTACTTTTGTGGCAAGACATTAATATTCCATCCCTAAAGTTCTAAGTAATAGCCTTAGCCAAGTCAAGATACAGAAAGAAACAGAGCCAAAGAAACTCTGGCAGAATGAATGAGGAGGAAAGTAGATTGACTGTGAGGTAAAGGAAAGAATCATTGACAGCTCCATGATTGTTGGCTCAGGCAACAGTCATTTACTGAAATGAGTAGGGATGGGGGAAATGTATGAAGTGTCAAAACATTTATATTAGTTGCATTCGTTATATACAACACTTACATGAAGAACTAGTATTCTATGTGAAATTGTATCATAAATAAGGAACTCTATATTTAACAAAAGTAACCATTTCACCTCAATGAAGAAAAGTCCTAGAAAAATCCATGATATAAATTAGTTATTGAAGTGGGCATGTTAGGTCATATTACATTGAATAAATAGGCTTATTTTTCTGGATGTATCTTTCTTGACAAAAATTTGAATTAAAATTTTAAAAAAAGCAAGGCCTTGTATAAGTTTTTGTAGCATAATGGAAAATATATCATCCTAAACATTCTAAATAAATGCATATTTCTGAAATCCATAACCTATAGGAAATAAAAATTATTCTAGAAAGTGTTCATTTATCCATTGAAAAATATGCAACGAATATGCCTCTGTAAGATACTGGGATTCATAGGGAAAAATTAATTTAGGCAAGGAGAGAAAGTGGAATTGACCAAATTAATGGCAAATTAAATAGCTAATTAAAATTACATTTTAATTACATTGCTAAATTAACATCTATGTGGAAATAAGAGAAGTAGAATTGACACTGTGGAAAAGTCAATTAGTATTTTCCTCTAAAGGGAATTAAAAAAAATAAATTTATAAAATAAAAGTATTGTAACTGACAGATTAGTTACTAAACCTGAGAATTATGAGTATACCTTGGCAAGAAATTTGAAAAACTGAGAGTAAGCAAAAAAAAAAAAAAAATTCTAAACAGGAAAAAAAAATTCTGACTTTCTTGAGTCTTCTCTCTCTTTTTTATTAGTTAGTCTAACTAAAAGTTTTAGCTGATACCACAGAAATACAAAGGATCATAAGAAACTGCTATGAACAATTATATGTCAACAAGTTGGGTAACCTAGAAGAAATGATTACATTCCTAAAGATACAATCCACCAAGACTGAATTATGAAGAAAAAGAAAATCTTAGCAGGTCAATAACTAATAAAAAGATTGAATTAGTAATCAAAAATTTCCCAATAAAGAAAAACCTAGGACCAGGTGGCTTCACTGGTAAACCTTACCATGCCTAAAATAATTAATATCGATTCTCAAAATATTGAAGAAGAAGGAATATTTCCAAACTCATCTGAAGAGTTCAGTCCTAAACTGATACCAAAGCCAGACAAGGATACTATAAGAATAGAAATATCCCATTTTAGAAATATCTAATATTTACATGTAGATAAATGTTACAAGTAAAATCCCTCAACAAAATATTAGCAAATTAAACTGAATTCAGCAGCAAATTAAAATGATTATACACTGTGAACAAGTAGGGTTTATCCCTGGGATGTAAGGATGGTTCAAGGTGACCAAATCAATAAATGAGATACACCACATAATGAAATTAAGATTAAAATTATATGGTCATCACAATAGAGATTTTATTAAGGGTTCTAGTGCTCTTTTGTGGAGAAGGTAATGGCACCCCACTCCAGTACTCTTGCCTGGAAAATCCTATGGATGGAGGAGCCTGGTGGGCTGCAGTCCATGGGGTCACACAGAGTCGGACACGATTGAAGCGACAGCAACAGCAGCAGCAATGCTCTTTTGAGCATTTAATAAAATTTAACATCCTTTCATGATTAAAAACTCTCAATTATTTAGATACATAAGACCTGTACCTCAGCACAGTAAAGGCCATACATAACAAATCCATAGCTAACATCATACTTAACAATGAAACACTGAAAGTTCTTTCTCTAAGATCAGAAATGAGAGAAGGTTGCTCACTCTAGTCACTCCATTTAATATATTTCTGGAAACCTAGCTTGAGCAATAAAGAAAGAAAAATAAAGAAAAATTATCCAAATCAAAAAGGAATAAGTAAAATTGTTGGCAGATAACATGATCTTTTATACAAAAAACCTTGAACACTCTACCAAAAAGTTGTTAGAACTGTTAGAAAATTGTTAGAGCTAGAAATTAACATACAAAATCAGTTGTGTTTCTATATACTAATAATGAAATAAAGAAAATAATCCATTTATAATAGCATTGAAAAGAATAAAATATTTAAGAATAATTTTAATCAAGGAGGTAAATCCATACGCTGAAGACTATTAGACATTGATGAAAGACATAGAAGACAGAAATAAATAATGGATAGAGATATCATATGCACAGAACAGATGAATTAATATTGTTAAAATGTCCATACTACCCAAAGAGGTTCAGTATAATCTTTATGAAAATTCCAATGAAATTTTCCACAGAAATAAAAAAAATCCTAGAATTTTTTTGGAAGCACAAAAGATCCCTAATTTTTAACAATACTAGCAAAGCTAGAGGTGTCATACATCTTAATTTCAAACTATATTACAAAGTTTTAGTAACCAAAGCAAGATGGTATTGGCACATTAAAACAGACATATAGATCAACAGAACAGAACAGAAAGAACAAAAATAAACTTGTGCATATACAATCAACTATTGTCAAAGGCAAAAAAAAAAAAAAAAACACATACTCGGGAAGGATTGTCATTCAATAAGTGATGCTGGGAAAACTAAATATCCACATGAAAAAGAATGCAATTGAACTCTTATCTTATACCATAGACAAAAATCAACTAAACGTGGACTAAAGACTTAACCATTAGACCTGAAGCCATAAAACTCCTAAAAGAAAACTTTAATAAAAAGATCCTTGACATTGGTCTTTTCAGCTATAATCCCAAAAACAATAAAACCAAAATAAACAAGTTCATCAAACTAAACGATTTCTGCACTATAAATGAAACAATCAACAAAATAAAAAGGCAACTAATGGAATGCAAGAAAATATCTGGAAGGCATATATCTGATAAGAAGTTAATATCTAAAATATATAAGGAGTTCTTATAACTCAATAACAAAAAATAACCTGATTTTAAAATGGGCAAAGAACCTGATAAATATTTTGACAAAGAAGATATACAAATGGACAACATGCTTGTTAAAAAATGCTATCACTAATCATCAGGGAAATACAAATTAAAGCATAATTATATATTATGTCACATATTTTAAGATGTCTATTAGAAAGACGAAACAGAATAAACATTGGCAAGGGTGTGATGCAAAGTGAATTCTTGTACACTGCTGTTATAACCATAATGGAAAACAGTATGGGGATTCCTCAACAAAGTAAAGATAGAGTTACCATATGATCCAACAGTCTTCCTTTTAAGGAACACATCCAAAGGAAGTCACTATCAGGATGAAGTATGTATACCCTTATGCTCAATGCATTCACAATAACCAAGATATGGAAACAAACTTCACACTGGCATATGAATGAATCAAGAAAATACAGCATATATACAATGAAATGTTGTTAAAAAAAAAAAAGAAAACCCTATCATTTGTGACAACATGGATGAAATTGGAGGGCTGTATGCTATGTGAATAAGCTATATAAACACAAATAGTTTATGGAACTGCTTATATGAGGATCTTTTAAAAAAGGTCAAATTCAAAAAAGGAAGTAGTGAGTAAAAGGGATTGAGTATGGGAAGAATGGAGGTGGGGAGATATTGTTCAAAATGTACAACTTTTTGTTATGAGCTGAATAAGTTCTGAGGATCTAAAGTAGAACAAGGTGAATATAAAAATTCTGTATTGTATTCTTGAGATCTGCTTAGAGAGTAGATCTTAAGAGTTTTCACTATTAAAAAAGTAAAAATACAGAGAAGAGAAGAGGGAGGAAGGAGACAGAGTGAAGTAAGCCAGAAAGAAAAACACCAATACAGTATACTAATGCATATATATGGACTTTAGAAAGATGGTAACGATAACCCTGTATGCGAGACAGCAAAAGAGACACAAATGTATAGAACAGTCTTTTGGACTCTGTGGGAGAGGGAGAGGGTGGGATGATTTGGGAGAATGGCATTGAAACACGTATAATATCATATATGAAACGAGTCGCCAGTCCAGGTTTGATGCACGATACTGGATGCTTGGGGCTGGTGCACTGGGATGACCCAGAGGGATGGTACGGGGAGGGAGGAGGGAGGAGGGTTCAGGATGGGGAACACGTATATACCTGTGGCAGATTCATGTTGATATATGGCAAAACCAATACAATATTTTAAAGTTAAAAAATAAAATTAAAAAAATTTTTAAAAATAAAAAAAATTTTTTTTAAGTAAAAATAAAAGAAAACCTTTTCTGAACTGGAGTATTACTCAACTATATGAATCAAAAGGAATAACTTTATGAATTCAAGAAAAGCAATGAAAAAAAGTGACCCAAAATAAAGTATTAACACTAGGCAGAAACCTATGAAAGCACAAAAGTTGGGTTGTCCTCAAATTTCTCCTCTACACAACTGAAAGACAGACAACAAATAATTTTAATGGAAAAGTTTTGTGAACTGAGAATTCCACATCAACCAATTTATTGTTCTAATATGAAAGCAACTGAAGACATTCCTACCTTATAAGGACTTGGAATGTATTTCAGTCAAGCACTCTTCTTGGAAAAGAAAAAAATTCGTGATACAATTCAAGTGATAAAAATATAAATCAAAATTAAAATACTACTGCTGAACACTGAGACTAATTAAAGATATTGCATTAACATAACTGAATACAACCTCAACAAAAATTTTCTAAGGACCTACTATGTTTGAAACCCTTTTAAATGTCAGAAAAATAAGAGTAAACAAGAGAGTCTGTACCTGCCTTGTTAGAGCTACATTTGAACAGAAGAGTGAGGTGTTAACCAAAGAGTTTTAGATAGTGACCAGCACTCTAAGAAAATAGAAGAGGGTCCAGAGATAAGACAGAGCTGCAATTTTAGACAAGTGGGCTCAATAAAACCTTCCTAAAGAGCAAGGTCCTGACTGAAATGTGATAAGAAAGCTTTTAAAAGTCTTAGAGAAGAATTTTTGCAAAGTTCCAAATACTGAAGGTGGGGGAGAGCTTGCCATATTCCAGCAAGGAGGCAAGTGTGAGAGCAGTGCTGAGAGAGGAAGAGTTATAGAGGTCTGTCGGTAAGATGCTCAGATTCAGAATAGCACTACACAATCCCTAGGTACATCCCTTCAGATTTCATTCTATGACAGTTGGAAAACCAATGCAGAGATGTGAGCTTGGTACTGGTATAATCAAACTTAGATTTGAAAAGGATTGGGAGGAGAATGGTGGTTGCTAGTGGCTGCGGGTGGGAGAAACAGTGAGATGTGAATCAAAGCGTAAAAACTTTCATTCATAAAATGAATCATTTTATGATGACTATAGCTAACCATATTGCATTATATACTGGCAAGTACTTGGAGAGTCTATCTTAAAAGTTTTTACCTCAAAAAGGAAACAATAATTTTGTGAGATGAAGAGGTGTTATTGTGGTATTCATTTCACAATATATATCAGGCCATTATGTTGTACACCTTAAACATAAAATGTTACATCTCAATCAATTACATCTCAATAGAGTGGGAAAAAAGGATTATTTTTCAGTTTAGAAAAGGCACAGGAATCAGAGATCAAATTGCCAACATTAGCTGGATCACTGAAAAAGCAAGAGAGTTCCAGAAAAACATCTATTTCTCCTTTATCGACTATGCCAAAGCCTTTGACTGTGTGGATGACAATAAACTATGGAAAATTTTGAAAGAGATGGGAATACCAGACCACCTGACCTGCCTCTTGAGAAACCTGTATGAAGGTCAGGAAGCAACAGTTAGAACTGGACACGGAACAGCAGACTGGTTCCAAATAAGGAAACGAGTACGTTAAGGCTGTATATTGTCACCCTGCTTATTTAACTTTTATGCAAAGTACATCATGAGAAATGCTGGGCTAGATGAAGCTCAAGCTGGAATCAAGATTGCTGGGAGAAATATCAATTAACCTCAGAAATACATATGACACCATCCTTATGGCAGAAAGTGAAAAAGAAATAAAGAGCCTCTTGATGAAAGTGAAAGAGGAGAGTGAAAAGATTGGCTTAAAGCTCAACATTCAGAAAACGAGGATCATGGCATCTGGTCCCATCACTTCATGGAAATAGATGGGGAAACAGTGGCAGACTTTATTTTTGGGGGCTCCAAAATCACTGCAGATGGTGACTGCAGCCATGAAATTAAAAGACGCTTACTCTTTGGAAGGAAAGTTATGACCAACCTAGACAGCATATTCAAAATCAGAGACATTACTTTATCAACAAAGGTCTGTCTAGTCAAGGTTATGGTTTTCCCTGTAGTCATGTATGGATGTGAGTTGGACTATAAAGAAAGCTGACCACCGAAGAATTGATGCTTTTGAACTGTGGTGTTGGAGAAGACTCTTGAGAGTCCCTTGGACTGCAAGGAGATCCAACCAGTCCATCCTAAAGGAGATCAGTCCTGGGTGTTCTTGGAAGGACTGATGTTGAATCTGAAACTCCAATACTTTGGCCACCTGATGGGAAGGGCTGACTTGTTTTAAAAGACCCTGATGCTGGGAAAGATTGAGGGTGGGAGGAGAAGTGTGGGAGGACGACAGAGGATGAGATGGCTGGATGGCATCACCGACTCGATGGACATGAGTTTGGGTGAACTCCGGGAGTTGGTGATGGACAGGGAGGCCTGGCGTGCTGCGGTTCATGGGGTCACAAAGAGTTGAACATGACTCAGCAATTGAACTGAACTGAACTTGCATTTTGATAGCTAATAGACTATACGATCTCAGGGAGACCAATTACAAGGTCATAATAATAATTGTCTCTTTGATCTCATATTAATACAAAAGGAGTAAAGCATCTTGCAGGAAAATCAGAAATATTTTAAACTTCTTATTGTGCCTTACAAAGGCAAATTTATTGTACTTTAATAATTGGAGCAATATATGTCTAAGTAGGCATTTAACAAGCTTAAAGATAAATACCAGTAGAATTTAAAATAGAACACTTAAATTCCAAAGAACTATTGAAGGAAAAGTAGAGAACACCTGTTGTTCAGACACTCAGACACATCAGACTATTTGGACCCCATGAACTGCAGCATGCCAGCCTTTCCCTATCCTTCACCATCTCCTAGAGCTAGATAAAACTCATGTCCATTGAGTCGGCGATGCCATCCAACTATCTCATCCTCTGTCATCACCTTCTCCTCCTGCCTTCAATCTTTCCCAGCATCAGGGTCTTTTCTAGTGAGTCGGCTCTTCGCATCAGGTGGCCAAAGTACTGGAGCTTCAGTTTCAGCAACCGTCCTACCAATGAATATTCAGGGTTGATTTTCTTTAGGACTTACTAGCTAGATCTCCTTGCAGTCCAAAACACTCTCAAGAGTCTTATCCAATACCACAGCTCAAAAGCATCAATTTTTCAGCACTCAGCCTTCTTTATGGTCCAATTATCACATCTGTACATGACTACAAGAAAAACCGTAATCTGGACTATTCGGATCTTTGTCAGCAAAGTAATGTTTCTGCTTTTTAATATACTGTCTAGGTTTGTCATAGCTTTTCTTCTAAGGAGCAAACGTCTTTTAATTTCATGGCTGCAGTAATGATCTGAAGTGATTTTGGAGAACAAAATATGTCTGTCACTGTTCCATTATTTCCCCATCTATTTGCCACGAGTGATGGCAGATGCCACAATTTTAGTTTTCTGAATGTTGAATTTTAAGCCAGGTTTTTCACTATCCTCTTTCAGTTTTATCAAGAGGCTCTTTAGTACTTCTTTGATTTCTGCCATAATAATGATGTCATCTGCCTATATAGGGTTACTGATATTTCTCCAGCAATCTTGATTCCAGCTCGTGCTTTATCCAGTCTGACATTTTGCATGATGTACTCTCAGTATAACAGTAATTCAAGTCTATGCTCCACCAGAAATGCTGAAGAAGCTGAAGTTGAACTGTTTTATGAAGACCTACAAGACCTAGAACTAACACCCAAAAGATGTCCTTTTCATTATAGGGCTGGAATGCAAAAGTAGGAATTCAAGAAATACTTGGAGTAACAGGCAAATTTGGCCTTGGAGTACAGAATGAAGCAGGGCAAAGGCTAATAGAGTTTTGCCAACAGAATGCACTGGTCATCGCAAACACCCTCTTTCAACAACACAAGAGAAGACTCTACACATGAACATCACTGGATGGTCAATACTGAAATCAGATCGATTATATTCTTTGCAGCCAAAGATGAAGAAGTTCTATACAGTCAGCAAAAACAAGACTGGGAGCAGACTGTAGCACAGAACATAAACTCCTTATTGTCAAATTCAGACTTAAATTGAAGAAAGTAGGGAAAAAAATAGACCATTCAGGTATGACCTAAAAAAATCACTTATGATTATACAGTGGAAGTGACAAATAGATTCAAGGGATTAGATCTGATAGACAGATTGCCTGAAGAACTATGGATGGGGGTTCATGACATTGTTCAGGAGGCAGGGATAAAGACCATGCTCAAGGAAAAGAATTGCAAAATGGTAAAATGTTTGTCTGATGAAGCCTTACAAATAGCTGTGAATAGAGGAAAAGTGAAAGGCAAAGGAGAAAGGAAAGATATAACCATTTGAATACAGAGTTCCAAAGAATAGTAAGGAGAGACAAGAAAGAATTCCTCAGCAATCAATGCAAAGAAATAGAGGAAAACAATGGAATGGGAAAGTGTAGAGAATTTTCAAGAAAATTAGAGATGCAAAGGGAATATTTCATGCAAAGATGGGCATAATAAAGGACAGAAATGTTACAGACCTAACAGAAGCAGAAGATATTAAGAAGAGGTGGCAAGAATACACAGAAGACCTGTACAAAAAAGATCTTCATGACCCAGATAATCATGATGGTGTGATCACTCGCCTAGAGCCAGACATCTGGAATGCAAAGTCGAGAGGACCTTAGGAAGCATCACTCTGAACAAAGCTAGTGAAGGTGACAGAATCCCAGTTGAGCTATTTCAAATCCTAAAAGATGATGTGGGAAAGTGCTGCACTCAATATACCAAAACATTTTGAAAACTCAGCAGTGGCCACAACTGGAAAAGGTCAGTTTTCATTCTAAACCCAAAGAAAGGCAATACCAAAGAATCCTCTAACTACCATACAATTGCACTCATCTCACAGGCTAGTACGGAGAAGGCAATGGCAACCCACTCCAGTACTCTTGCCTGGAAAATCCCATGGACGGAGGAGCCTGGTAGGCTGCAGTCCACGGGGCTGCAAAGAGTCGGACACGACTGAAGGACTTCACTTTCACTTTTCACTTTCATGCATTGGAGAGGGAAATGGCAACCCAATCCAATGTTCTTACCTGGAGAATCCCAGGGATGGGGGAGCCTGGTGGGCTGCGGTCTATGGGATCACACAGAGTCATACACAACTGAAGCGACTTAGCAGCAGCAGCAGCACAGGCTAGTAAAGTAATGCTCAAAATTCTCTAAGCCAGGCTTCAATAGTATGTGAACCATGAACTGACAGATGTTCAAGCTGGATTTAGAAAAGGCAGGGACCCAGAGATCAAATTGCCAACATCTGCTAGATCATCAAAAAATCAAGAGAGTTCCAAAAAAATATCTACTTCTACTTTATTGACTATGCCAAAGCCTTTGACTTTGTGGACCACAACCAACTTTGGAAAATTCTTGAAGAGATGGGAATACCAGACCAACTGACCTGTCTCTTGAGAAATCTGTATGCAGGTCAGGAAGCAACAGTTAGAACTAGACATGGAATAACAGACTGGTTTTGAATAGGCAAAGGAGTACATCAAGGCTTTATATTGTCACCCTGCTTATTTAACTTTTATTCAGAGTACATCATGAGAAACCCTGAGCTGGATGAAGCATAAACTGGAATCAAGATTGCCGGGAGAAATATCAATAACCTCAGATATGCAGATGACACCATCCTTATGGCAGAAAGTAAAGAGGAACTAAAAAGCTTCTTGATGAAAGTGAAAGAAGAGAGTGAAAAAGTTGGCTTAAAACTCAACATTCAGAAAACTAAGATCATGGTATCTGGTCCCATCACTTTGGGAAACAGTGTAAACAGTGGCTGCCTTTTATTTTGGGGGCTCCAAAATCACTGCAGATGGTGACAGCAGCCATGTAAAAGATGCTTGCTCCTTGGAAGGAAAGTTATGACCAACCTAGACAGCATATTAAAAAGTAGAGACATTACTTTGCAAACAAAAGTCCGTATAGTCAAAGCTATGGTTTTCCCAGAAGTCATGTATGGATGTGAGAGTTGGACTATAAAGAAAGCTGAGTGGTGAAGAATTGATGCTTTTGAACTGTGGTGTTGGAGAAGACTCTTGAGAGTTCCTTGGACTGCAAGGAGATCCAACCTGTCCATCCTAAAGGAAATCAGTCCTGAATATTCATTGGAAGGACTGTCAAAGCTGAAACTCCAGTACCTTGGCCACCTGATGCGAAGAACTGACTCACTGGAAAAGACCCTGATGTTGGGAATGATTAAAGGTGGGAAGAGAAGGGGCCAACAGAGGATGAGATGGTTGGATGGCATCACCAACTCAATATACATGAGTCTGAGTAAACTCTGGGAGTTTTCGATGGAGGGAGGCCTGGCGTTCTGTAGTCTATGAGGTCACAAAGAGTCAGACATGACTAAGCAACTGAACTGAACTCTGCATAGAAATTAAATAGGGTGACAATATACAGCCTTGATGTACTCCTTTCCCAATTTTGAACCAGTCCATTGTTCCATGTCTGGTTCTAGCTGTTGCTTCTTGACCTGCATACAGGTTTCTCAGAAGGCAGGTAAGGTGGTCTGGGATTCCCATATCTTTAAGAATTTTCAACAGTTTGTTGTGATCCACACAGTCAAAGGCTTTAGTGTAATCATTGAAGCAAATGTAGATTTTTTTTTTTTTTTGTAATTATCTTGCTTTTCCTATGATCCAGCAGGTATTGACAATGCAGACTCTAGTTCCTCTGTCTTTTCTAAATTGAGTTTGTACATCTGGAAGTTTTCAGTTAACATATTACTGAAGCTTACCTTGGAGAATTTTGAACATTACTTTGCTAGCCTGTGATATGAGTTCAATGGTGTGCTGGTTTGAACATTCCTTGGCATTGCCCTTCTTTGGGACTGGAATGAAAACCGACCTTTTCCAGTCCTGTGCACACTACTGAGTTTTCCAAATTTGCTAGTATATTGAGTGCAGCACTTGAATACCATCATCTTTTCAGTTCAGTTCAGTTCAGTCGCTCAGTCATGTCTGACTCTTTGCAACCCCATGATTCACAGCATGCCAGGCCTCCATGTCCATCACCAACTTACGGAGTTCACCCAGACTCACGTCCATTGAGTCAGTGATGCCATCCAGCCATCTCATCCTCTGTCGTCCCCTTCTCCTCCTGTCCCCAATCCCTCCCAGCATCAGAGTCTTTTCCAATGAGTCAACTCTTCACATGAGTTGGCCAAAGTACTGGAGTTTCAGCTTTAGCATCATTCCTTCCAAAGAAATCCCAGGGCTGATCTCCTTCAGAATGGACTGGTTGGATCTCCTTGCAGTCCAAGGGACTCTCAAGAGTCTTCTCCAACACCACAGTTCAAAAGCATCAATTCTTTGGCACTCAGCCTTCTTCACAGTCCAACTCTCACATCCATACATGACCACAGGAAAAACCATAGCCTTGACTAGATGGACCTTTGCTGGCAAAGTAATGTCTCTGCTTTTCAATATGCTATCTAGGTTGGTCAGAACTTTCCTTCCAAGGAGTAAGTGTCTTTTAATTTCATGGCTGCAGTCACCATCTGTAGTGATTTTGGAGCCCCCAAAAATAAAGTCTGACACTGTTTCCACTGTTTCCCCATCTATTTGCCATGAAGTGATGGGACCAGATGCCATGATCTTCATTTTCTGAATGTTGAGCTTTAAGCCAACTTTTTCACTCTTCACTTTCACTTTCATCAAGAGGCTTTTTAGTTCTTCTTCACTTTCTGTCATAAGGGTGGTGTCATCTGCATATCTGAGGTTATTGATATTTCTCCTGGAAATCTTGATTTCAGCTTGTGTTTCTTCCAGTCCAGCATTTCTCATGATGTACTCTGCATATAAGTTAAATAAGCAGGGTGACAATATGCAGCCTTGACATACTCCTTTTCCTATTTGGAACCAGTCCGTTGTTCCATGTCCAGTTCTAACTGTTGCTTCCTGACCTGCATACAGATTTCTCAAGAGGCAGGTCAGGTGGTCTGGCATTCCCATCTCTTTCAGAATTTTCCACAGTTTGGAATTCCATTACCTCCACTAGCTTTGTTCATAGTGATGCTTCCTAAGGCCCACTTGACTTCATTCTCCAGGATGTCTGGCTGTAGATGAGTGATTACATCATCATGGTTATATGGGTCATTAAAATATGGGTGTATTACAATGGACAGGGAGGCCTGGTGTGCTGCAGTCCATGGGGTCACAAAGAGTCAGACATGACTGAGCGACTGAACTGACTGAATTGAAGACATTTTTATATAGTTCTTCTGTGTATTCTTGCCACCTCTTCTTAATATCTTCTGCTTCTGTTAGATCCATAATATTTCTGTCCTTTATTTTGCCCATTTTTGCATGAAATGTTCTCTTCATATCTCTAATTTTCTTGAAGAGATCTCTAGTCTTTCCCATTCTATTGTTTTCCTCTATTTCTTTTCATTGTTCACTTAGGAAGGCTTTCTTATCTCTCCTTGCTATTCTTTGGAACTCTGCATTCAGATGGATATAACTTTCTTTTTCTCCTTTGCCTTTCACTTCTCTTTTCTCAGCTATTTGTAAGTCCTCCTCAGACAATCATTTTGCCTTTTTGCAGTTCTTTTTGTTGGGGACGGTTTTGATCACCACCTCCTGTGCAATGTTATGAACCTCTTTCCATAGTTCTTCAGGCTCTCTGTCTATCAGATATAATCTCTTGAATCTATTTGCCACTTCCACTGTATAATTATAAGGTATTTGATTTAGGTCATACCTGAATGGTCTAGTGGTTTTCCCTACTTTCTTCAATTTAAGTATGAATTTGGCAATAAAGACTTCATAATCTGAGTCACAGTCAGTTCCTGGTCTTATTTTTGCTGCCTTTAGAGAGTTTCTACATCTTCAGCTGCAAAGAATATACTCAGTCTGATTTCTGTATTGATCATCTGCTGATTTCCATGTGTAGAATTGTCTCTTGTATTGTTGGAAGAGGGTGTTTGCACGACCAGAGAAAACATGAGTCCTATCTTAATCAGATCATCTATTAAAGTTATAGAAAGTGAAGTCACTCAGTCGTGTCCGACTCTGTGACCCTGTGGACTGTAGCCCACCAGGCTCCTTCGTCCATGGGATTCTCCAGGCAAGAATACTGGAGTGGGTTGCCATTTCCTTCTCCAGACTAAGTCTTAATTCTTCTTCTTAACATAATCTTCTAATTTTAACATTGTTGTTGTTTAGACTCTAAGTCATATCCAACTCTTTTGTGACCCCATGGACTCCAGCCCACCAGACTCCTCTGTCCATGAAATTTTCCAGAGTAGAATACTGGGTGGGTTGCCATTTCCTTTTCCAGGGGATCTTCCCAATCCAAAGATCAAATCCAGGTCTCCTGCATTGCAGGTGGGCTCTTTACCCACTGAGCCACCAGGCAAGCCCTGCTTTTGATGTACCTAAAGGATTAAATTCTCAAATCATGCTTTATAAAACTCACACTGTTAGTTTTTTTTTTTAATTTATACCTCACTCATATTTTTAAAATGAGGTAATTTAATTCAATTATTTTACTGCTATTAGACTCACCAAAATGTAGCCAAAGGGTCAAAAAATATGAATAAAGTTAAATTCAGTGCTTACAGAAGCTTGGAATCCTCCTATAAGGTATATTTTTTGAAAAGGTCAGTGAGCATCAAAAGTAATCATCCACTCTGATGAGCAACTGGGTGAGATGGTCATATACTCCAGTGTCCATAGAACTCAGAGAGAAGGGATATAAAGCAGGGTTTCCAACCTCCAAGATCTAATGTCTGATGACCTGTGGTGGAGCTGATGTAATAATAATAGAAATAAAGTGCACAATACATGTAATGCACTCAAATCATCTCAAAACCATCTTTCCACAATGTCCATGGAAAAAATTATCTTCCATGAAACTGGTCCCTGGTGCCAAAGATTGGTGACTGCTAATATAAAGAATATTATAAAAAGCTAGCACCAGAAAAAGAAAATAATTAGAGATATTAGTCAAATGAAAGGCAAGTGTCTGGTGAATTAAGAGCCATTATTAAGGTAAATTTTTGGTGATTTTGAAAATAGATTTTGTACACAGAAAGAAAATTGGCAGTTAGTTATTATAATTCATGTTAAATTTATTGAAGTTATAAACTCAAAAACCTTTCCTTCTCATATGTCCAAGATTGTAATAGGTTAGATAACCTCAAAGATACCCACATCTTAATCCCCAGAATCTATGAGTATGCTATATTAAATGGCAAAAAAAAGACTTTCCCAAGTTGATTAAATTAGAAATCTTAAAATGAAAAGATTGTCCTATATTATCTAGTGGGCCCAATGTAATCACAGGATCCTGAAGAAAGGGAGGCAGGAGGGTCAGAGTCAGAGAATGAGATGTGAAAATAGGAAAAGGGATTGTAGTACCATTGAGATTTGAAGATGCTGTGCTACTGGCTTGAAGCTGGACATAGGGGCCATTAGCCAAGGAATGCAGGTGGCTTCCAGAAGCTCGAAATCTCAAGGAAATAGATTCTCCCTAGGACTTCCAGAAATAACACAGCCTTGCCAACACCATGCTTTTAGTCCCTAAAATACATGTACTTCTGGCCTCAAGAACTGAAAGATAATAAATTTGTGTTCTTTTAAGGCACTGAATTTGCAGTAATTCATTACACTAGCAGCAGAAAATATGTTAACTTGAAAATATTAATCTGGAAAATTTTAAGTATAATTTTCAAGAAAACACTTGACTAATCCAATGGAAATTTTGGAATCATCCATTTTCAAACCTAGTTAATGAAACACTCATAAATAAGTACAATCACATTTATAAATCCAAAATATTATATTTTTCACTACTTAAATTATTTAACAAATGAATACATTCTTGCCAATGAAGATCATTCATGTAACATATGATGGCCAACAAAACTATGGTGAATATTACACTTTCTCAAATATTAGAATATCATTAGAAACTTTGCCATGTTCTTTTACAATGCTAAATTTATAATCACAAGTTTAAAATGAAATATTCAATTAGAGTATCAGAGTCATTTGGCCAGTAATTAGATATTCTAATTGCCACATTCTCTAAAGCAATGCAAACACTAGAAAGCAGTCATCCTAAAGGTTTTAATTACTTCATCCCTTCTATACTTCTTTCTAACTTTCACAGGCTATGAGTTGTTGTTGTTGAGTCACTAAGTTGTGTCTGACTCTTTAGTGACCTCATGGACTGAAGCCTACCTGTCTGGCCCCTATGTTCATGGGACTTCCCAGGCAAGAATACTGTAGTGGGATGCCATTTCCTTCTCCAGGGGTTCTTCCTGACCTTGTAAAAGCTTATACACTAAAGAGCCAATCACTTCATTCTAAGGGGTTACGGTTCTAGCTGAATAAAATGAAATTTTGACGAAGAAAATTTTACCAGAAAATAGGATTTTAATTCTTCCTCTTATCTTTTTTTTTTTTTAAATAGCTTTATGCCTTACTGAGAAAAAGGATGATCTCACAGCTAACATCCCATAGATTCAAGTTATAAATGCATCAGTTCAGTTCAGTTGCTCAGTCATGTCTGACTCTTTGTGAACCCATGAATTGCAGCACCCCAGGCCTCCCTGTCCATCACCAACTCCCGGAGTTCACCCAAACTCATGTCCATCGAGTCAGGGATGCCATCCAGCCGTCTCATCCTCTGTCGTCCCCTTCTCCTCCTGCCCCAAATCCCTCCCAGCATCAGAGTCTTTTCCAATGAGTTAACTCTTCGCATGAGGTGGCCAAAGTATTGGAGTTTCAGCTTTAGCATCAGTCCTTCCAAAGAACATCCAGGACTGATCTCCTTTAGAATGGACTGGTTGCTTAACTTCCATCTAATTTAAATCATCAACTCTTAAGCCCTTCTTCAGGGTATTTCACTGCTTGGTTGGGTTTACTACTTACTGTTTTGTTTTCTCCTGACACTTTTCAAATCCCTCCTATCTGTCAAGTCCAACATTTTGGGATATATTTAAATGACATTCGATTAAATTCAGGCCCAATTCATGTCTACTTTTGACCATAAGGCTGTATTTTTAAGGTTCTGAAAGTAAAACTGGACATGTCTCCTATGATATAGTTTGGAGATTTCAAAGTTTTCAAAAGCAAAATTTACTACCCATATGTGGCAAGTAGCTCCTTAGTAGAGAGAGTACATGAAGGCAGAATTGAAAATAATGACTATATAATCATAGAAACATAGAATCATAGACAACAGAGGATGAGATGGTTGGATGGCATCATCTACTCAATGGACATGAGTTTGGGTAAACTCCAGGAGTTGGTGATGGACAGGGAAGCCTGGCATGCTGCAGTCCATGGGGTCACAAAGAGTCAGACACGACTGAGTGATTGAACTGAACTGAATCATAGAAAAGCAATTTAAGGGGATAATAACCAATGGGAGCCACTAATGTTGGGCAACAGTAAGTTGAGGTTAACAACAGTATCTTCCACTTTTACTTATTGATGAAAGATTTGGAGCCAAAAGTAACATCAATTTCTTCATTATTAAATTGAGAGTTTGGGGTTTTGAGGTGACAGAACCAATGAAGACATCTGCTTTTCATTCCAAGTGATTTGTCTTGGCAGCAAGTAGGCACTCCAAGTTAATTCAAAACTGTTGTGAAATCCAAATTCAAGCCTTTTCTGCTGACCCAAAAAATAAAGATAAGGATTCTAAAACCACTGAATAAGAGGCAGATCATCTGCCTAAGGGAGAAAACTAAGTTATAAAATCAGGGAAAATATAATTATACATATAGTGGGCATGATCAACACTGCAACTGAGCTACAGTCAACTTATAATAAGGAGAGTTTAGCCATCTACCTGCTTGATATATGACTTATCATTATTAGAGTCTGCCTACATAAAAGTATTTGAACTAAAATTGACTCATTTGCCTGAGTTACCAACCTTTTTGGACTCTTTGTTGTATTTATTGTACTTTTTTCAGGTTAGCAATTAAAACTGTTACTTTAAACTTGGAGGCACTCTACCAGAAAATGCATTCAGGAATTAACTGTACATATTCTAAGAATATTGTTGGGAAATTCACCTAACATACAGTTTAAAAACCACATACCTATGTTTCAAAACTCTTCAGACCACATGGGTTTACTCTATTAGCAGTTATTATTATGAAATAAGTCTGCTTATACTATTTGGTGATGTTAATTTTTGAATTCTCTTAAGTGAGATAGTAATGGTATTATATCTAATTTCATTTTTATCATGCATATCATTCCTGTGTGCTCAATTATGTCTGACTCTTTGTGACCCTATGGACTGTAGCCTGCCAGGCTTCTTTGTCCATGGGATTTACCAGGCAAGAATACTGTAGTGGGTTGCCATTTTCTCCTCTAGGGGATCTTCCCAACCCAGGGGTCAAATTCATATCTCTTGTGTCTCCTGCACTGCAGGTGGATTCCTTACTGCTAAGCCACTGGGAAGCCCCTATCAAACATACCTCTATCCTGTTCATAGCTAACTATTATAATACCTATTTTTAAAAAATTAAGAGAAAAAAATCAAAACTAAACATATTAATAGCTGATTCAACAAAAATCAAACCAAAACACTAAATAGGGGAAATAAACTTTTATGTATTAATAAAAATTAGTTCTATATCAAAGCTTTAAAAATCTTGAATCTTCATATTGTAAAAATATAAAATATATTTTTAAATTAAAAATAAATTTTAAATAAAAAATATAAATACAAGGAAAACTTAACTTTTGAAATAGACACTTCTCTAGTTCCATAATCAGCCTAAGTTCAATAATTTAAAACAAAACTCATAAAAGAGTTTTATTAAAGAAAAAAAAACTTCAAGTAATCATAGAACATATAGAAAATACATTGTACAACACGTCACTAAAAAAATTTTCCAAAAGTGCAACAATGACATTATGTAAACCTCTAGTTTATACCATATGTGGAAAAATTAAACCATTATGAGCAAAATTAAGAAGGCCTACAAATTAAGAAACACTTCTAAAAACCAAAAGTAATAATATATATTATTCCAGTAGGTTTGTAAAGAAAAATATTACCTTATCAAAATCTATGTGCTTCAAGAAGTGCTATACCCAGGTGCAAGAAAACAGAATTCCAAGGGTGGAAAGGACTTCTTAAGTAATATGACATCTCAAAATTTATTTTAAAAAATGGCATGATTCATCCATATTATGATGAATGACGTATTTGTTCAATGACACAAAAATAAAGTTTTTTAAAAAGAAAGAAATATTTGCACTTTTTAAAGAAGCAAAAGTGAAAACAGATATATTAAATAAATATACATTAAAACAGACAAAAACATATAGTATGTATATGTTACACTATAACCCTTACATGTAATATAAATATAAAATATGCATCCACATTGCAAAGGATTTTCACAAATCCATGACAAAGCATCAAACAACTTATCCTAGCCTGGTTACCCTAGAAAGCAAATCTGATGAAAAAAAATATTAAAAAAAAATTATGTGTCTCCACTTTATCAGGTAGTGCAAGGAATTGGGAGTGAGAAGTATGTGGCTAACATATGCTCAAGCTTCAAGGAAACATCTCAATATTATTATAACTAAATCCAGGTAGTCTTGCAAAAACACTGAATTCTAGGTCACAGATAAGTAGACCCCAATTATTAAATCCTGCTTTGACAAGCCTAAAAATCTACCCCCTTGAATCAACCTCCTCAGTATTCTTTCCCACGTATTTTTCTCTGGTCCTTGCAGGCATATATTAACCAGGCCCTTCAACTTGATGCATAGACTACTTCTCTTGGAATGGAGCAGGGACTGTACTTTCCTACTCAGACTATGCTGAGATCTCCTCCTTGCTATCAGCCAGAAGCAATAAGGGTTGTGAGGTATAAGCATCATCTAACTGGAGCCATGAAGTGAAAAGATGCTTGCTTCTTGAGAGAAAAGCTATGACCAACCTAAACAGCCTTGACGTACTCCTTTTCCTATTTGGAACCAGTCTGTTAAGGCTGTATATTGTCACCCTGCTTATTTAACTTATATGCAGAGTACATCATGAGAAACGCTGGACTGGAAGAAACACAAGCTGGAATCAAGATTGCCGGGAGAAATATCAATAACATCAGATGTGCAGACGACATAACCCTTATGGCAGAAAGTGAAGAGGAACTAAAAAGCCTCTTGATGAAAGTGAAAGTGAAGAGTGAAAAAGTTGGCTTAAAGCTCAACATTCAGAAAACGAAGATCATGGCATCTGGTCCCATCACTTCATGGGATATAGATGGGGAAACAGTGGAAACACTGTCAGACTTTATTTTTCTGGGCTCCAAAATCACTGCAGATGGTGACTGCGGCCATGGAATTAAAAGACGTTGCTCCTTGGAAGGAAAGTTCTGACCAACCTAGATAGCATATTCAAAAGCAGAGACATTACTTTGCCAACAAAGGTCCGTCTAGTCAAGGCTATGGTTTTTCCTGTGGTCATGTATGGATGTGAGAGTTGGACTGTGAAGTAGGCTGAGCGCCGAAGAATTGATGCTTTTGAACTGTGGTGTTGGAGAAAACTCTTGAGAGTCCCTTGGACTGCAAGGAGATCCAACCAGTCCATTCTGAAGGAGATCAGCCCTGGGATTTATTTGGAAGGAATGATGCTAAAGCTGAAACTCCAGTACTTTGGCCACCTCATGCGAAGAGTTGACTCATTGGAAAAGACTCTGATGCTGGGAGGGATTGGGGGCAAGAGGAGAAGGGGACAACAGAGGATGAGATTGCTGGATGGCATCACTGACTCAATGGATGTGAGTCTGGGTGAACTCCGGGAGTTGGTGATGGACAGGGAGGCCTGGCGTGCTGCGATTCATGGGGTGGCAAAGAGTCGGACACAACTGAATGAACTGAACTGAACTGAACTGAACTGAACAAGCAGTTGCTTTCAGGTAAAGTTGTCACAGGACCACCAGGCAAGAAAAAGACAGCTCTCTTCTGGTGAGCAGGAGGAAGATTCTTCTGCTGGCCTACAAGTTTCAGAGGAATTTATATGTACAATATTCTCAAACTCATTAATTCAAATATCCTCATGCCAGAGTTAAAGCATGAGGATATTTGAATTAATATCTTACCAATGTCTAACTTTTACATGAAAAGTAAAGCTGCACATTAAATCTGTTTGCAGTTGTGACACCTTTATAGTTAAGAGATTAGGCCTTATTTTTAGCATGATCTCTGGTACTCTTTCTCTCCCCTCAACTCCCTCTCCCCCCATAGTTTTTGTAACAGAAGCTACAATCTTTATAATTTTCACTGCCTCTCTAATATTTAGTCCACTAGGTATTGCCTGTCCCAATGTTACCTTTAACCAATTAACCACAGATGAAATCCTTAATGGCTGTGAAGGCAGTGCACCCCATGGATTACAGCCGCTCCACTTCCCACCTGCAGCAGGGTTCTTACTGCTTTCACAGTGTTGAGTGATCTAGCTCCAAAATACCATTCTGAGACTCTGTGTTCTAGAGTCATTCCCAGTATTCGTTTATGGTTGCCTCTCATATTAGTGAAAGTTTACCCCAGGGGGCTTTAACTTCCCCAGACCACTGGGTAGTGCAGGTATGAGTTCCAAACAGATCTTTTGAGGTAACAGTCATGTTGTGACCACATGAGGCAGTAAGAGCCTGTACGGAGTCGGTTGCCTCAGTAGTAGGTGGGATAGAACACATTTCCAAGGTCTCAGGAAATATTAGACAAAATGGCTCAGAAGTAGCACATAAATCGTATATGCTATATATACATCAGGCAATTCTAGAAAATAACCAGAAATGGCCAATGAACATATCTTGATATATATACAGGTTCACTAGTAATCTGTAGAAGAGCATATTATAAAATAATAATGAGATATGTTATAATCATTCAGATAGGCAAGCATTAAAAGAATAATAATTTCTAGAGTTGATACAGTATATGAAAATGATCCTTCCTAATGACAACTCTATCCTATGCAAAGGAAAGTACAAACTTTAGAGAATAGCTGGCATAATTTACAATGTATGCATCTCTGCACCTTTCTTTCACACATAGGACAGACTCGCTTCTCCTCAAGGGAGACAACCTTAAGACCAGTTATCCAGCTCAAACTCCATGATCTCATGCACAGGTCTATCCTCCCATCCATCCAGTTCAAATATTATTCCTTATAATACCCTAAATTATAAATTTAAAAGATAAGTTATCTATCTCCTGATCTTCAATCCAAATACAATGGTGAAGCAAAGGTAAAATATCTGCATTAAGTCATCTTTTAAAAACAATTATTTTATTTAAGTATAGTCTATCTAGACATAGTTACTGGTTCAAATAAATATAATTCCAGGCTATGTATCAGCTTTTCTCTGGTGACTGAAGAAAGTTTCTCTCCACCTCCCTAGTAAAACTTGGTTAATGGAAGGCAATCCTAAAACTTTGACTATGTCTACATTTCTTCACACACACAACAAAAGAAAGAAGAAAAAAGAAAGAAGAAAAATAATCATTGGAATACAGTCAAGCCACTGAGTAAAGTTGTTTTTAGTAATTAAGTAGAATTTCTCCCAATATGCTCTCCATCATTACTAAATTTGATCATTAATACAGTCAAATAAATTGATGGAATCAATAACAATAAGTGAATTTATTTTTTTGCCCAACTTTTTATTTTTGCAAAATATAAAAACTGAAAAAAATAGTATATGGAGGACTTCACTGGTGGTCCAAGATAGAGTCTGCCTTGCAGTGCAGGGGACACCAGTTTAATCCCTGATTCGGGAGGACCCCACATATGGCAGAGCAACTAAATCCATGTGCCACAACTACTGAGCCCACACACTGCAATTACTGAAGCCCAGATGCTTAGAGCCTGTGCTCTGCAACAAGAGAAGCCACTGCAATATTCCCGCATACCACAACTAAGAGTACCCCCTTGCCACAACTAGAGAAAGCCTATGTGCAGCAACAAAGACCTACCATAGCCAAGAAATAAACACATCTTTAAAAAAAATACAGTAGAAGGAGTACACATATTCCTTACCTGGATGCATCTTTTTTGATCCATTAAAAGGTAAGATACAAACATCATACTTCATCCTTAAATATTTCAGCATGTATTTGTTAAAATAAGAATATTTTCTACATATTGGCAATGCTATTATGACACCCAGATATTTAGCATTGATTCAGAAGTATTATCTAATATGTGATTCACATTTAAACTTCTCCATTGTTCTGACAAGTCTTAATGATCGTTTTAACTTTATTCAGAGATCTAAAACAAATATTATTTGGAGTTTAAGTTATCATATCTCTAGCATCCTAAAACTGTCAACTTTTTTTCTTCTTTCTTTTCATTCTCTTCCTTCTCTTCCTCATTCTTTTTGTCATTCATGATATTGGCCTTTTAAAATCTGACCAAGTTATTTAGTAGATAATCTTGCAAGCTAGACTAATCATTTTTTCTTGATTATATACACATTAAATAGTTTTTCCAAAAAAATCTCTTAATTGATATTGTGTACTTCCCTATAATCATATCATGGTATACCTATTGTCATATTTTCTCACTATTGGTGATTCTTCTATCAATCATTTGGTTAAGGTAATATGCTTAAAATTTCTCCATTGAAAATGATCCTTTTCTCTTTTCAATTAACAAGTAATCTCTGGAGTAATATCCTGACCCTGTATGAATATTCTGTTCCCAACATCTTTCACCCAATTATTTTAGTGTTCATTGATAACCCTTACCTGAATTGATTATTACTATGATGTGAGAGTTGGACTGTGAAGAAAGCTGAGGGCCAAAGAATTGATGCTTTTGAACTGGGGTGTTGGAGAAGACTCTTGAGAGTCCCTTGGACTGCAAGGAGAGCCAACCGATCCATTCTAAAGGAGATCAGTCCTGGGTATTCTTTGGAAGGAATGATGCTAAAGCTGAAACTCCAGTACTTTGGCCACCTCATGCAAAGAGTTGACTCACTGGAAAAGACTCTGATGCTGGGAGGGATTGGGGGCAGGAGGAGAAGGGGACAACAGAGGATGAGATGGCTGGATGGCATCACCGACTCAATGGGCGTGAGTTTGAGTGAACTCTGGAAGTTGGTGATGGACGGGGAGGCCTGTAGTGCTGCGATTCATGGGGTCGCAAAGAGTCAGACACGACTGAGTGACTGAACTGAACTGAACTGAACTGATGACACTTGCAAATGATCATTTTCTATTTCTGTCATTCCTTCAACATTTATTAACTGGCATCCTTCTATGAGAAGGGGCTTTCCTTTCTTCTTCCTCCCTGTTTTCTTTGTCTTCCACTGTAATTATAATTTTTGATGCTCAAGTGATTCCATATTTGGTTCATGGGAGCTACTTTAAGCTGACTCCTCTGTTCTTCAGACATGTTTCTATCAGTTTTGAAGAAATTCCTATTCTCAAGTTTTGTTTAAAATAATTCTAATACTTGAATAACAAAAATTCATATAACCACATTTGTTCTTTTTCTAATCTGATTATAATGTTATTGAAACACAATTTAGAATAAGAGTTAAGCTCAAACAAATCTAATTTAAATGCTGAATCTATCATCTACAAGGTGTGTACATTCATGGGTAAGTTGTTTACTCTCCTTAAGTCTCAATATTTTCATTTCTAAAATTGAAACAAATATCACTGGATTATTTGGAAGATTAAGTAAGATAACACATGAACTGCTTTAGTATATTACCTGATATTAAATACTCAAATGTTAACTATTTAGAATTATATAACATTGCAAATGATGGCATGGTTAG
Organism: Bos indicus; assembly: GCF_029378745.1. Taxonomy (NCBI): domain Eukaryota; kingdom Metazoa; phylum Chordata; class Mammalia; order Artiodactyla; family Bovidae; genus Bos; species Bos indicus. The sequence goes on along the minus strand of NC_091762.1, from coordinate 40,408,229 downwards.
CAGAAAATTGCAACTCAGACATCCTCCATATCCTTTATGAACTGATGTCATCTATCTTTTATGCCAGACTTTTCACAATCATTCTGTACCAAAGAGTATTTTCTGTTCACACACACACAAATAAACAAAACTCAAAAAAAAAAAAAAAAACACAAAAAACAGTTTGGATCACTAAAGATCTACAAATGATAATTTAACCTTTAACTACACAGTTTTGCATATTCCACATTATTTCACTGAGGTTCATATTAATTAACAAGCAGAATAGTCTATTTTCACCCTTTAAGGAATATTTCCACAGGAAAACTGGGTCAGTTAGAGCAATAATAGACTGGGTCATTGTTTCAGTGGTTTGATTTCCTAAGAGCTAAACTTTGTGGGAATTTTGGAATGTCTCTGAGAAATGCCTATATATTTTTTTCAAAATCTACTTATACTTAATTTCCCTTGGTACAAACAGGACACAATGTAGTGTGAGTATTTACATAAGGTCTGGTGTCAAATACTAAGCAGCATTTTTAATGCATTAAATGGAAAAATATTTTATAAAAATTGTCCACTGACAAGTCTGCCTCATTTTATTTCTCATTTCCCAGGATTCCCAAAATCCACTTTAACTAAAGGCTTCAGAGAGTAATACAGAGCAGTCAAAAAACTTATAATGATTAGAAGATGGGATGCATATTCAAGAAAAGGTGTCAGTGGATTCCTTTATTTGAAAATTTATTTAACCCTTAAACTGTTTTAGAATAGTTTTCAACCTTGGGAAATAAGATCATAATCTTTATTTCCATTCCCATCTATAATGTATCATAACCATTTTAGATTATACTTAACAAATGATTCTGGTAAAGATGTTAAATGCATGGTTAAATACACTGCTTTTACTCAAAACACATAGCAATAGCAATAAAACAAAGGGATAAATCCAGTGGAACATGGGGATAATACAGAAATACAAAATAATGACCTGGGAGAAAACCATAGGCTTGGAGGATTTCAAGACTGGAATCAGCAGTGCTGCCCAATAGTTTGTAACCAGGTGGTGTCGAAGGTTAAATTCTCAATACAAAATAGAAGACGAAAGGTAAACTCACTGCCTGAGACCAGAACAACTATGGGATGCTTGGGGAAAAAATGTTGCTGTTACACTGCCTTGGGTTAGATTTTCAAGGAAATCTTTCTATCTAAGATAATGAGAAAAAAAAGACTTAGCCTTATGACCCAGGAATTTAATCAACTACCCAGTATTTATATGACCAGATCGTGAGATTCTACCATATTACAATAAAGCAGAAAACCCAAAGTAACATTACAAAAGTAAGGTCCCAAGGATCGAGTACAAATAAACACAAAACCCAAAAACCTTCCATTGGAAAGAAAGAGATGGAAAGTTAAATCAAAATGAAAGTAAAACTAAAAATATGAACTTGTTCCAGATGAAAATAATCTTATAGACACTCTGAAAAAAGTTTCAAAAGAATGACTAGAGAAACAAAAACTTTGTGGGAATTTTGGAATGTCTCTGAGAAATGCCTATATATTTTTTTCAAAATCTACTTATACTTCATTTCCCTTGGTACAAACAGGACACAGCATAAGGTCTGGTGTCTGAGATGCATGGGGTCAATTAGGAAGATTCAAATTATTGAACAAAAGTTCCATAAGAAAGTTGATGAAGAAATAACTTTAAAGTAATAACAGCAAAATATTTTCTTTTTTTTTTAATTTAAACGTACTTTTTATTACTAAAAAAACCTCTAAGCATTAAACAAAAGTTAAAAGCATTGTTATATAATTGTTTAAAGCTAGCTTCTCTTCACTGACTTTAGTGGATTATAATTATATTTCGTAATTCCCATTACTCAATATTTTAGTAACTTTTTTTTTAATTTTATTTTTAACCTTTACATAATTGTATTAGTTTTGCCAAATATCAAAATGAATCCGCCACAGGTATACATGTGTTCCCCATCCTGAACCCTCCTCCCTCCTCCCTCCCCATACCATCCCTCTGGGTCGTCCCAGTGCACTAGCCCCAAGCATCCAGTATCGTGCATCGAACCTGGACTGGCATCTCGTTTCATACGTGGTATTTTACATGATTCAATGCCATTCTCCCAAATCTTCCCAACCTCTCCCTCTCCCACAGAGTCCATAAGACTGTTCTATACACAAAACCACTATGAGGTACCATTTCACACCAGTCAGAATGGCTGCGATCCAAAAGTCTACAAATAATAAATGCTGGAGAGGGTGTGGAGAAAAGGGAACCCTTTTACACTGTTGGTGGGAATGCAAACTAGTACAGCCACTATGGAGAACAGTGTGGAGATTCCTTAAAAACCTGGAAATAGAACTGCCTTATGATCCAGCAATCCCACTGCTGGGCATACACACTGAGGAAACCAGAAGGGAAAGAGACACGTATACCCCAATGTTCATCGCAGCACTGTTCATAATAGCCAGGACATGGAAGCAACCTAGATGTCCATCAGCAGATGAATGGATAAGAAAGCTGTGGTACATATACACAATGGAGTATTACTCAGCCATTAACAAGAATACATTTGAATCAGTCCTAATGAGGTGGATGAAACTGGAGCCTATTATACAGAGTGAAGTAAGCCAGAAGGAAAAACACCAATACAGTATAGTAATGCATATATATGGAATTTAGAAAGATGGTAAAAATATTTTCTAAGACTTTTACAAAAAGACCCAATCCTCAGGTTGAAGTAAAATTTAATTACTACACCATTAAATTAATCTAAATCTAAACTAATGTTATAATAAAACCATCTAAGATTGCAAGAAACTGTAAAATTATCAAAAAGATATTTTCCACAAAGAACTGGTCATTAGGCTGACCACAAGAAAAGTGTCAAGAGGAAATATCATCCACTAAACATTTTATGTCCAGTTAAATTACCATCAATGTGAGAATAAAATGAAGATTCACAGTAATTAAAACAAAAATACATTTAAAAAATATCTTGGATACTTCCTAAAAAAAAAAAAAAGATGTATGAGGCAATATAAATGTAATCAACTAATTAACAACTAGTAATTTTTCTTTATAATAACTTATTGATTTTAATTTTACATTTATTAAAGTAAAATATATACATAAAATTAAATTTAATCATTTGTAAGTATAGAGCTCTGTGTACATTCACACTGTTATGCAACCATCACTACCATCCATCTCTAGGACACTTCTAGTAATGAAAGTCTGGAACTCTACCCACTAAACAAAAAACTCCCTATCCCTCTCTCCTCCCATCCCCTAGCAAACATCATTCTACTTTCTGTCTTTATGAATTTGACCATTCTAGCTATTTCATATATGTTTAACTATACAGCACTTATTTTTTGTGACTAGCTTAAAAATTGATGAATTTGATTATCTTTAAAGTCATCTGTTCAGTGAAATATACTATCAACAAAGTTAAAAGAGGAACTATAGTTGCCAATGCTTATAACTAGGTAACCATATAACACATATTGCCCAGAGTAATCCTGATTTTCTTCTATTACTGATGCAGTTATTAAGGGTAAATCCTTGCATTCTTAAAAAATGGTCTGGTTTGGATGATCAGCCATTAAAACTTTCAAAAACGGTATATACAAAACTTATGAAGAACACATAAATCTATAAGAAAAAAACTAAATCTAGAGCTCAATGGTTAAAGGCTATTTAACAAATAATTTGTTGAGGAGATAACTTACATAGCCCATCAAAAATGAAAAGATTCTCAACAACATGACTAATCACAGACATGCAAATAAAGCAATATTAGACACTACTGCACATATGTCAAATTAGAAAATTTTATGTCTGACAATAATAACTAGTGAAAGGATCTGGAAAAAATGTTTAACCTTGCTTTTATGCATACTCATCAACATAATGACTTTGAAGGATAATTTAATAATGTCTAGTGAAGGTGAAAAATGTATACAAGTTTTGATTTAAAATTTACACCTTTAGGTACATCCAAGAAATTCTCACACTTGTTCACAATGATGGGTGTACAAAAAAGTAATTATAACAATATATAACAATAAAAATTAGAGACAGCCTAAATGTTTATCAATAGAATGAATAAATTCATTTTAGCATAATTATTAAATACTACATAGTAATTAAAATTAACTGAGCTATCAGTATTATTATATAAATACCAACAGAATATTGGTGAGGGGAAAAACAAGTTGAATATGACTTGAATTATGGCATCACATATATAAAGTGTGAAAAGACATAAAACATTATTGTAGAAATAGATGGAGACATACATATGTTCTTATACATATGTATATAAATTCACGGAAATGTCAAATACCAAATTCAGGATAGCAGTCAGTCTAGGAATATAGTAGCGAAAAGTGGGATCATCTGATATTTCAAGATGTTTCAACTAAATCTGTAATTTTTTAACAAATTGTGAAGAGCAAATGTGGCAAAATTTTCAGGGTCTGATAAAATTCATTATTGATCTTGCAACATTATTTAACTTAATCCTGCAAGTATTTATTATATTTTTGCCCCATTCTATAAAATTCATGTGTCATGCTAATTTTTAAGATTAAAGCAGACATAAAAACCCAACCTTCATGTTCAACTTAAATCTTATGATTCTTCATGTTCAACTTAAATCTTATGATTCTTATTAAAATCACCTTTTTGAGTAAAAAGTATAAAAATATAAACAAGTAGCAAGTGCTTTAGTTCAGTTTAGTTGCTCAGTCGTGTCCAATTCTTTGCGATCCCATGAATTGCAGCACGCCAGGCCTCCCTGTCCATCACCAACTCACGGAGTTCACCCAAACTCTTGTCCATCGAGTCGGTGATACCATCCAGCCATCTCATCCTCTGTCATCCCCTTCTCCTCCTGTCCCCAATCCCTCCCAGCATCAGAGTCTTTTCCAATGCGTCAACTCTTCGCATGAGGTGGCCACAGTACTGGAGTTTCAGCTTTAGCATCAGTCCTTCCAAAGAAATCCCAGGACTGATCTCCTTTAGAATAGATTGGTTGGATCTTGTTGCAGTCCAAGGGACTCTCAAGAGTCTTCTCCAACACCATAGTTCAAAAGCATCAATTATATTTGGCCCTCAGCTTTCTTCACAGTCCAACTCTCACATCCATACATGACCACTGGAAAAACCATAGCCTTGACTAGACGGACCTTTGTTGGCAAAGTAATGTCTCTGCTTTTCAATATGCTATCTATTTGGACATTACTTTCCTTCCAAGGAGTAAGCATCTTTTAATTTCATGGCTGCAGTCACCATCTGCAGTGATTTTGGAGCCCCCAAAAATGAAGTCTGACACTGTTTCCACTGTTTCCCCATCTATTTCCACTGTTTCCCCATCTATTTCCCATGAAGTGATGGGACCAGATGCCATGATCTTCATTTTCTGAATGTTGAGCTTTAAGCCAACTTTTTCACTCTCCTCTTTCACTTTCATCAAGAGGCTTTTTAGTTCCTCTTCACTTTCTGCCATAAGGGTGGTGTTATCTGCATGTCTGAGGTTATTGATATTTCTCCTGGCAATCTTGATTCCAACTTGTGCTTCTTCCAGCCCAGCGTTTCTCATGATGTACTCTGCATATAAGTTAAATAAGCAGGGTGACAATATACAGCCTTGATGTACTCCTTTTCCTGTTTGGAACCAGTCTGTTGTTTCATGTCCAGTTCTAACTGTTGCATCCTGACCTGCATATAGGTTTCTCAAGAGGCAGTGCTTAATACATCTCTAATAATTTTCCTGACATATGAAAAATTCCCCCACAATTATCATCCTGAAAATGGGCCTCTGAGTTCTAATTTTTACAAACATTTATCAGACAGAATCCACACGCCAGGCACTGTTCTAGGTTGTGAAGATACAGCAGTGAACAAACAATAAGCACTTTTCCTAGTGAAGCTTTCATGATAGTTTACAGAGGCAGATAATAAATGAAATAAGCAAATTGGAATTTTGTTAGAAGATGCAGTAATATTTGCTATGGAGAAAAGTTAAGTAGGATAAGGAATTCCAGAGTAAGAGCCTGCAACTTTAAACAATGTGTTCAAATAACTGCTCATTAAAAATGTGTTATTAGAGTAAAGATCTGAAGGAGATAAGGAAGCAAGCCAGGCCCACATCTGGGGAAAGCATGCTCCTGAGAGAAGCCATCCCACCATCTCATCCTCTGTCTCCACCCTTCTCATCCTGCCCTCAATCTTTCCCAGCATCAGGGTCTTTTCCAATGAGTGGACTTTTCATATCAGGTGGCCAAAATATTGGAGCTTCAGCAGCAGTCCTTCCAATGAATATTCAGTGTTGATTTCCTTTAGGATTGACTGGTTTGATCTTGCAGTCCACGGGACTCTCAAGAATCTTCTTCAACACCACAGTTTGAAAGCTTCAGTTCTTTGGTACTCAGCCTTCTTTATGGTTCAACTCTCACTGTTTCCATATTTTCCGTATCTGTTTGCCATGAAGTGATGGGACTGAATGCCATGATCTTAGTTTTTTGAATGTTGAGTTAATCTATTTTGTTTATGCCTTTAACTGCCTGCCAAGTCGCTTCAGTCGTGTCCGACTCTGTGCGACCCCATGGACTGCAGCCTACCAGGCTTCTCTGTCCATGGGATTCTCCAGGCAATAACACTGGAGTGGGTTGCCATTTCCTTCTCCAATGCCTTTAACTACTTGGCTAAAAAAAAAATTCCAAATGAATAATTTAATCATTAAGATTTATTTATATCTTTTTAGAAGTCTTACAAATTCATGTTCCAATTGCCAATAAATATCTTAAATATGGTGTTTTAAGAAAAATGCAAATGGCTGAGATTTTAATAAATGAGTATCACATCTGGATGATAGTCCATTGCTTTCATTCTGATGCCTGCGTAGCTGCCAGTCATCAAGACTCCCTGAACCAGGCAGGTTAAGGACAAGTCTCCAGATGTGTTTATGGGCCACATGCAACTTGCTGTCTATGTGTTGTTTCAAGGGGGACAAAGAAAACCTATCAGCTCTGGATTACATTCCTAATTAAAGTTTTAAGTACTACCTAAAAAGCTCATATTTTAATGCTTGCAATATTTTCATTTTTTCATATATTATTCTAGAATTAAAATGCAACTTTTTGTGCCCAAGATTTGGGCCCTAAAAAAAATAATAATAAAGATAAATGAAAGTTTATAAGACAATTTAGCCAGCTAAGTGAAAATCTCAAATATTTCATTCTACCAAAGAAGCAAGTTTCCAGCACCATTTTAATTATCTTTTCTCTGAGATCACTGTAATTAAATAAAAATTTAGGTTTGAAAAACTCATATTTACATTTTAAATGTGATTTTAGTTATTTCAGTTTAGCTATCCTTGTATTCTCAAAACAATTTTAAAATATCTAACATATTCTGTATCCTTGGTCTCAGTTATTTACATATGGCATGATCATGTCTCTAGCATCTCCAACTTTTCACCAACGAGAGAAGATTCAGCCAGCACCACATGAAAATAATTTTATTTTTATGACTATTTGGTACCCAGTCATTCAGTACATTGTGTTTATGCATATCACACTTGCTATCACCCAGGTTGTTAGCCCCTCTGATTTTCTCATTTTCCCACATTTTCATGTTTACACTACTTTCTCTCCTCTCTCCTTAACCATTCTCCTACTGTTCCCTCCAGTCCAGTTCAGTCACTCAGTCGTGCCCGACTCTTTGCAACCCCATGAATCGCAGCACACCAGGCCTCCCTGTCCATCACCAACTCCCGGAGTTCACTCAGACTCACGTCCATCGAGTCAGTGATGCCATCCAGCCATCTCAGCCTCTGGCGTCCCCTTCTCCTCCTGCCCACAATCCCTCCCAGCGTCAGAGTCTTTTCCAATGAGTCAATTCTTCGTATGAGGTGGCCAAAGTACTGGAGTTTCAGCTTCAGCATCATTCCCTCCAAAGAAATCCCAGGGCTGATCTCCTTCAGAATGAACTGGTTGGATCTCCTTGCAGTCCAAGGGACTCTCAAGAGTCTTCTCCAACACCACAGTTCAAAAGCATCAATTCTTCGGCGCTCAGCCTTCTTCACAGTCCAACTCTCACATCCATACATGACCACTGGAAAAACCATAGCCTTGACTAGACAGACCTTTGTTGGCAAAGTAATGTCTCTGCTTTTAAATATGCTATCTAGGTTGGTCATAACTTTCCTTCCAAGGAGTAAGCGTCTTTTAATTTCATGGCTGCAGTCACCATCTGCAGTGATTTTGGAGCCCAAAAAAGTAAACTCTGACACTGTTTCCACTGTTTCCCCATCTATTTCCCATGAAGTGATGGGATCAGATGCCATGATCTTCGTTTTCTGAATGTTGAGCTTTAAGCCAACGTTTTCACTCTCCTCTTTCACCTTTGTCAAGAGGTTTTTTAGTTCCTCTTCACTTTCTGCCATAAGGGTGGTGTCCTTCACAATTCCCCCACCCCCGGCCCTGGAATTTCATTCTACTCTATTTTCTACTAGATTTACAATTCCTTCATAGAATGCTACTCATCTTATTCTTTCCAGGCAAAAATGCAGTCAGAGAAGTCACAATTCTCTTGTTACAAATTACTATTTAAAATTTTATTTCTGATTTCACCAGAGCATGAAAGTAAGGTTTCTTTTGTTCCAAGCTATTACCACTAGCTGGAGAAGGCAATGGCATTCCACTCCAGTACTCTTGCCCGGAAAATCCCATGGATGGAGGAGCCTGGTAGGCTGCAGTCCAGGAGGTTGCTAAGAGTCGGACACGACTGAGCGACTTCACTTTCACTTTTCACTTTCATGCATTGGAGAAGGAAATGGCAACCCACTCCAGTGTTCTTGCCTGGAGAATCCAAGGGACGGGGGAGCCTGGTGGCTGCCGTCTATGGGTTCACACAGAGTCGGACACGACTGAAGTGACTTAGCATAGCATAGCATAGCATTACCACTAGCAATCCCCATTACCACTCTCTATCATTCTTTTTGTTATTGACGCCTTGTGTTCACTGACAACTTTCAGACTTGATCCCTCTGCACTCAAAATCTGATAACACCAATGTCCATGACCTATTTAATGACAATAACAGTAAAAATGATAGCAGTAGCAACAATAAAATAATGTAATCAAACAACTCTCATGCTAGGCTTTTTGCTAGGCTTTTTATATGTGCTTTATAAAAAAAACACTCAAAATAGCACTTTAATTCTACTTATAGGAAACCAAGGGCCACAGAGATGTTATTTTTTCCAATGTCCCACAGATTAAGAGATACATGTCAGTGTCTGTGGCTTTTTCCACTGTAACATGTAACCTTTACCTTCAGTTTATTGATCTCAGTTTCAGTGGCCTTCATTTCCACTACAGTAAAATCACCTACTTCAAAAACCTTGTTATCTTCTGCAAGACTCTGTTTCTGAAATCTTGAAATTAATAGGCTTATTTCTTACCATATCTTCTTTCTCTTATTTTCTTTAAAGCATTTACTCCAATTTCACTGCATCAACCAGTTTGTCAGTCTACATCTATACACTCACTCATTTTAAAACGCCAAACTTTCTTTCAGAATACACTTTACCTTGGTGTAGAAACATCACTTCAGAAAACCTGCACATCCAATATCTGTACCTCAAAAAAAAAAAAAAAAAAAAAAAAAAACCCACACACAAGGTCTTCAAACTGAGTTAGAACTAAGTCAGTTTACTCAGTCCTATTTCCATTGTACTCTAATTCAAGCTTCTTCACTCTCAAGTAACACTGCTTTCTCCCCTCCTTTGGCAAATATCCACATTTTCCATTTTGTAAATAAAACCACTCCAACAGAGTATCATCAATTTTTATAATATCTTACCACCAGATTTAACTGCAGCCATCCCTACTATTAACTCCATTCTCAAAGGAGGTTTCTGTGCTTCTGTCCAAGGTCTATCTTTCCTCTTGTGGGCTCCATCATGAACTACTCTCTTCATGTCATAAAATCTGTTCCCTCACCTAATTTCCTCCTTACATGCCAGGAATGTGCTCAATCTCTCACACATTAACAAACAAAAAGAAACAAACAAAAGTTTTCTCTTTATTTCTATTCTCTTTATTCTCTACTTTCCTTCCCTGCAAACTCGTTTTCAACTCACTAAAACCTGATCCATTAAAATGTCTGTCACATGGTCAACAATTCCTAACTGGGGAGTCTAGTGTGTGCTTTGGAGTCATCTTTTATCATCTGTGGGTGGTATTTGAATTTTTAATCATTTATCCTTTGCAATGCTCTGTTTCTCCTGATTTATATAGCATTAACATCATATATTCTGCATTAATTTATTCATTGAACAAATATCAATGGAAGCAGAAAGAGAATGAGAATAAACTAAGATCTACATGTATGTCTGCATATGATTGTCATGTCTGATCACCATGTGGTGGTTTAGTTGCTAAGTTGTGTCCGACTCTTGGTGACCCCATGGACTATATCCTGCCAGGCTCTTTTGTCCATGGGAATTTTCAGGCAAGAATACTGGAGTGGGTTGCCTTTTCCTTCTTCAGAGGATCTTCCCCACCCAGGTAGCCTTCCAAAATAAATGGTTTCTCCTTCCTTCTTCTACTCCACACCCTCTGGGAGGTCCTTTATTTGAACAACTATAGCAACTCTTCAGTCAGATACTACAGAATAAAGAGGAACCTAAGGAAAAATTTTTAGATTTAGATAATAGCAGCAAATGCCAGTTTAAATTAAGTAATCCAGTATACAAGTGCTTCCCTAGCAGCTCAGCTGGTAAAGAATCCGCCTGCAATGAAAGAGATCCCAGTTCAATTCTTGGGTGGAGAACATCCTCTGGAGGACATGGCAACCCACTCCAGTATTCTTGCCTGGAGAATCCCTGTGGACATAGGAGCCAGGAGGGCTACAGTCCATGGGATCACAAAGAGTCAGACATGACTGAGTGACTAAGCACAGCACAGCATACATTTGTGTGATTATTTTTACTTATTTACCTATTACTTAATTTTATAAATTTGAAATGATATCCTTTGACATTTCTGAAGTGGTAACAGGCTTGCTTTCCTTTTCACCTTGTGAGTAATTAGCATTTTTCCGTTTTAAAACATACGAAGTTTATATTTGGTTTGTCACCCTCAGCTCCACATTTGCTTTAGTCTTGGTTTTAAAAATAATACATTAAAAATTAATTCATAACTTTTCCATTGCTTTCTAGTTACCTCTTATTTGATTGAAGTTCACCTATAAGCAGTTTCCTCAACAAGGACATTTTGTAGCAATAATCCCTGAGTGCTTGGTGTGTTCAAATCAATTTGTTGAATTTTCACTTGAAGCACAAATTGACTGGATATAGAATCCTTGGTTTATACATTTTACCTAGCTTATCACATAAATATTTCTCCACTGTCTTCAAATGCTGAATCCTGCTAAGGAAAACTTGAAATCTGATTAATTTGTCTTTTTTTTCCTCCTCTTCTAAAGAAATCGATATTTTGCCTTATCTTTGCAAAAGATTCTTTATTTAAGGACTAATGGTTTCAAAATGTATCTCATTATTGACCATTAAGGTTCAAATTGCCCTGGCGTACAATATATCTTTAAAAATGTACATCCAAGCCTCGTTTTATTTCAGGAATGTTTCCTTGAATTATATGTGTCTATATTCTGTTGCATTATTTTGTCTTTCTACTTGGCAGACTCCAATTATGTGCATTTGATCTCCTTTGCCTTTCTTGCATATCTAACTATTCCCTTTAATCCTTTTCAACTCCACTATATTTTTATTTTATTTTGATCAATTTTCTCATTCTATACTCTGGATCTCTTTCTGTATTATCCTCAATGATTTTGTTATTTTGTGTTACAGTCAATTTTGACTTCATTTGTATTTTGTTGTTGTTATTCTTCCTACATTTTTCCTTAGTTGGCCTGTGTACATTTCATCATTTCCTGTCTTTTCACTACATTTTCCCCAAAATGTTGAATTTTCACTTTGGGATTTCCCTTCATGGAAATTGTCTTTTTTTTTAACCTTTTATTAATAGTTAATGAAAAAGACAGAGGATGAGATGGTTGGATGGCATCACCGACTCGATGGACATGGGTTTGGGTGGACTCTGGGAGTTGGTAATGGACAGGGAGGCCTGGCGTGCTGCGGTTCATGGGGTCGCAAAGAGTCGGACATGACTGAGCGACTGAACTGAACTGAACTGATCTGAAAAAGTATTGATCAAAACTTTCATCTATTCTTTCTTATTTTGTGACATATACTTTGGGAAGGTCTTTCCCACTTTATTTCTTCCCACTTTTATTTCTATGCTGGACCAGCTCCAATTTTACTTATTATGGAATAAACTAGATATCTGTCCAGCCACTGCAGAAGTTTCCCCTAGAGAACGGTTTTACTGGCTTTTCGAAGACATATCACCACTTATCCATAATTCTATTCTATACATTTCTCTCTCTCTCTTTTTCTCTTTTTTCTTTTTGGCACTGTGGTATGGCTTGCGAGATCTCAGTTCCCCAATCAGGGACTGAACCCAGGCCTGGGCAATGAAAATGCCAAGTCCTAACCACTAGATCACCAGGAAATTCCTTATATACATTTCTTTCATGCTTTATGACTCTTATTTTTTTTTCAGTTTCTGTTTTGTCCTCTCCAGATCCACAGCCTTCTTTTCATGTTGGTCTTTCTAGAAACCTGTTGCCCCTGGAGTACTTTGCTTCTTCCCTTCTCCCGTGTGGCTCATGCTGCCTTGCAAAACTTAGCAGCCTTTACACTTAAAATCTATGAGGCATTTCTATTTTTTTAGTTTCAATATAAAAATTTCAGGGGATTTTTATTTGCTTGTTTTTATAATAAAAAAATGGAGAAACAGTTCAATCTTCCATTTACTAGAAGAATTTTATTTTCACTTTTGAAATGCAAAAGTTTAAAAAGAATATGTTTTTATGTTCAGCAGCCTATAAAAAAATTTCCTTACAAACCATGTGCTCTTTTCATCTTTTCATCAGAATCATTTTAGAAATCATTTTCTGTTCCATTGATTAGGTTCTGCCTTCAGAGATACTCATTATACTTTACTGAATTATCTCTTCTTTAACAACATTATCTTTTTTATAAAATATATGCTTTGCAATTATCTTAACCCATTTCTTTACTAATATTTTAATTTTCAGTGTTATTGATAATTGCTATTTATAATTCATGTACTTAGGCCATAAATATTGTTTGCCTCTTCAATTTATTTCCTGACATTTGTAATGGATGCTGTCATGCACCACCCAGATGGCCCCTTCACGACAGGGGTACTTAGCAGGGCAGGAGTGTTGGCTGATAATGGCTCACAACTGAATTTCTCTCTGAGAATCGCCATAGGCAAAAGAGAGCTTTCTCAAAAAAAGTTACATGCCTTTCTTTCTCAAAGACAGTCCGTATCAAATGACTGGCCCATACACAAACTTGACCTGCTGGCTATAATTCAGGACAACTTCAAATGGTCATTCTAGCTCCAGAACTCCCAATGGGATTTGCCTCTGTTGCAAATGTATTTTAGTCTAAATTCTCCCTCTGCCCAATCCTGCTTCCATTGATTCCCTAATATGCCATGTCCCTGAGAGAGTATTTGTGTCAGGTTGACCACAAAGATGACCATAAATCCTGTGACGTTCTTACCACCAAGTCTATGTATCTTCACCTTGAACCTGAGCTACCTGTACTATTTTGATCAAAAAACTACAGTGGAAGGGATATTGCCAGTTTAGGCCTAATCTGTAAAGAAGACTATGAAATTTAAGAGGTCCTGACATTATATGTATGGATATTATATGCATGTATGTATATATGTATATATATATGTATGTATATATACATATATATGTATGTATGTATATATATGTATGGATATTATATGTATGGATGTGAGAGTTGGACTGTGAAGAAGGCTGAGTGACAAAGAATTGATGCTTTTGAACTGTGGTGTTGGAGAAGACTCTTGAGAGTCCCTTGGACTGCAAGGAGATCCAACCAGTCCATTCTGAAGGAGATCAGCCCTGGGTGTTCTTTGGAAGGACTGATGGTAAAGCTGAAACTCTAGTACTTTGGCCACCTCATGCGAAGAGTTGACTCATTGGAAAAGACTCTGATGCTAGGAGGGATTGGGGGCAGGAGGAGAAGGGGACAACAGAGGATGAGATGGCTGGATGGCATCACTGACTCGATGGACATGAGTCTGAGTGAACTCCGGGAGTTGGTGATGGACAGGGAGGCCTGGTGTGCTGCGATTCATGGGGTCACAAAGAGTCGGACACGACCGAGTGACTGATCTGATCTGACATTATACGAAAGGAGTAAATAGCTCAACTAAACAGCCTTCCAGTCCTCTCTGCCAATACATCAGGTGCGAGTGATCTGAAAACCAGCTCAGCTGCCAAGTGAATACATCCCCAACAGATTTTTGTCAACTCCACATGAAGCACAAGAATCAGTTTGGTAAGCTCTGCCCATATTCTTGTCCCATATGACTGTAAGGTATAATAAAATCGCTGCTTTTCTTCTGCCATAAAAGTTTTTTATTATATAGAAGTAGATAAGTCAAACCATACTTCAAAATAAATATCTCATGTTCAATCTCCATGTCTGAGCTTACAGCCTGAGAAAGAAAAATAAGGCAGTTGATATGAGGTGTAATCCTAAGAAGCAGACCCTAAAAGAGGTTTATAGCTGGTTATAAACCATCGTTGGCTGCCTGGCGATGAGGACACCATCACTAGTGATAAGTGGATAACTGATGGCTTCTGTTATGCTATATTAGTGCCATTTTTAACATTTTCACCAGTGATGATCTGGGATGGAATACCAAATTAAAGGGTACACCAGCAGCTTCAGTACTGTAGGTGTTTGAGAGGTGCAGTGGGAGTAGTAAATACAAGGATTATAGAATCAGATGAGTATTTCTGGGCAATATTGATGCACTAATGAAAGACAGTAAATAGCTATGTGTTATTAAATACCAGTTGAAAACAAAGTGTGAATTGAGGTCCTTTTTGACATTATATAAATTCTCTAATTCCCTGTCATGGAAATGCAGAAGAATGCTCTGAATGAGGCCTAGAACTGAATTATAAGACTAGCAGAGTTCAAGAGAAGTTTGCATTGTCATGTCCAACTAGTCTGTTATGCCAAGGTCAGGTCCTTAATTGGAGAGATGTTGGACACTCAGATTTGGACTGAACTTTTGATACTGATGCAGAGAATACACTGAATCTTCAGATTCCCCTGAAACATCCTACAGAAAAAAAGTAACTCACTCTTACCAGTTAAAGTCTAGCATCTTCTGTATTAAAGATGATACAGTAAACTTTGTGTTGCAAAACGACACATACCTACACGAGTGTCTTTTCTCCATATCTCTCCTTTTGCCCATTAGATCAATATTTTGGTCAGGTCACCTATGGGAGGGGTTTGAGTGGGGGTTACTACTAGGCCTGCTATGAGAGGAAGAGAACAATAATATGTAATGGATACTGAATGTACTGGATCAAGGAAATAATATATAATTGAATAAAGCATAGTTTGTTTGTTTTTTAATGAGAGCAATTTCCTGAGATGCAGGATAAAATACTTTGATAGGAACTCTAGGAGACTATGCTAACACATTGCTTAGATGGCCCTTTGAAGCTTGGAAAAAGTTAAGGTTCGTATTATGTGCCTACATGCTAAGTCGCTTCAGCCATATCCTACTCTTTGTGATTCTGTGGATTGTCAGACCCCAGGCTTTTCTGTCATGGGATTCTGCAGGCAAAAATACCAAAGTGTGTTGCCCTACCCTCCTCCAGGGGATCTTTCTGACCCCAGAGACAAACCCGTGTTTGTTAAGTCTCTTTCACTGGCAGGCAGGTTCTTTACCACTGTGTCACCTGGGAATCCCAAGGCCCATACTAAGTGATGCAGAAATACTAGAACTATCATAGCAGATGGAGAAGGAAGGATCAAAAGGCTCAAGAAAATCAGGAATGCTAGAGTGCATAATAAGATTGATGAAACCAGAAATTCACCAAATTCATGAAGCTGTGCTTCATGAAAATTTTCCATTTATTGAAATGATAAAAGTAAGAAGCCATCACCATTGCTGAGAGTGGTAGGTGTCATTTATAGCCAGTCTTGATATAGACCTAGAATCCTAGTATCAGTAAGGATTATAGGATTTTTGAAATAATTGAATCCAGGTGATATTACTAATGGTCGGAAGCAGGATGAGTATATTTATCATGAATATCAGAAAAGTCTGATTGGAAACCACATGTTCCTAGAGACAACATAGATGAAGAACAAAAAAAGTGTATTGCTTAGTTTACACAATCTAAAAAGAAAAAAAATCATGAATGAACATGGGCCTGTGAAATCTTCCCCGGAAAAATTATCATCCTTGCTCAATTTCTGAGTTTATGAACCACTTCTCAGAACCCGAATCCAATGAATGAAGGGGAGGATAGGTATCAATGAGAAAGGACCAATAAACACCATGTAAGTGTATTCTAATGCTTCCCCGTGCCCATTCCCAACTGACTGCAATTTATTTTAGAAGCCAAACAGTGTGGAAAGATAACAAAAAATCAATTAAAAAAAATAAAAGGAAAATAAAAAGCAAAAGAAAGAAAAATACCAAGTAAAAGAAAGGAAAGTTGGGGGAAAAGGACAAAATAAAATGATAGAAATAAAAATATTAATGATTATAGCAAATGTAAAATGGACAAAATGCTACAGTTAAGTCAAAAATTATCCCAGTGTCCTAAAAAAGCTCAATCTAGATATAGCCTGCTTGGGAAAACTACATCTAAAACACAGAAATTTGAAAGTAAAGAACTGATAAAATATATACCAGGTTCATACTCATAAAAGTGAGGAACATGCAGTTCTATTTCTACCAGACAAACAAACTTCAAAGCAAAAAGCATTTTTATAGATATAAAGGAAAACTCTATCATGTTAAAAAATTTTAATCTACCAGGGTAAATCAAAATATACCAGGTAACAGTCACAAAATAAATGAGGAAAAACTTTACAGAACTACAAGAAGAAACAGAATAAACCAGTGACATATTGAGGGCTTCCTTGGTGGCTCACACAGTAAAGAATCTGTGTGCAATGCAGGAGACCTGGGTTCAATCCCTGGGTTGGAAAGATCCCTCGGAGAAGGGAATGGCTACCCACTCCAGTATTCTTGCCTGGAGAATTGAGAACAAATCTCTTCTTGTTACCTGTATATTCAACAGGAAAAAAGAATACGAAAAAAATCCAAAAATTACAATAAACAAGTTTGAAATAGTATACATATATAGAACCCTACATCCAAGAGTTGGAGTAAGAACCACCTTTCTCCAAGGTCCACCCAAATTATGGAGCATAATCTGCTTTACTCAAAGCTGATTTAAATATTAATCATATCTGAAAAAAATAGCTCACAACATCTATACTGGTGTTTGGCCAAACAACTCAGTGCCATAGCCTACATGTGTTGACACATAAAATTAACCAGAATACCTGTCTAGATTAACCAGTCAAAAATATAAGACTCATGAGGGTATAATGAAGACATGCTCAGACATGTAAAGTCTCAAAAATTTAATCTCCAATGCACTGTGTTTTTTTTTTTGGAAGAGATACGCAAACAGACAAAGGTGGAAAGATGGAAAGAAATAAAAATAGAGCCATGATACCAAAAAGCAAATATCCCAATTATTTTAAAGAAGTAAAATCTGGGTAGTGACACTGGGACAATCCAGAGGGAAGGGATGACGAGGGAGGTGGAGGGTGGTTCGGGATGGGGGACACATGTTCACCCGTGGCTGATTCATGTAAATGTATGGCAAAAACCACCAAAATATTATAAAGTAATTAGCTTCCAATTAAAATAGATAAATTAATTTAATTTAAAATAGAATGTATCAGGCTTAGAGATCAGATCAGATCAGTCACTCAGTCGTGTCCGACTCTTTGCGACCCCATGAATCGCAGCATGCCAGGCCTCCCTGTCCATCACCAACTCCCGGAGTTCACTCAGACTCATGTCCATTGAGTCAGTGATGCCATCCAGCCATCTCATCCTCTGTCGTCCCCTTCTCCTCCTGCCCCCAATCCCTCCCAGCATCAGAGTCTTTTCCAATGAGTCAACTCTTCGCATGAGATGGCCAAAGTATTGGAGTTTCAGCTTCAGCATCATTCCTTCCAAAGAAATCCCAGGGCTGATCTCCTTCAGAATGGACTGGTTGGATCTCCTTGCAGTCCAAGGGACTCTCAAGAGTCTTCTCCAACACCACAGTTCAAAAGCATCAATTCTTTGTCACTCAGCCTTCTTCACAGTCCAACTCTCACATCCATACATGACCACAGGAAAAACCATAGCCTTGACTAGACGGACCTTTGTTGGCAAAGTAACGTCTCTGCTTTTGAATATGCTATCTAGGTTGGTCATAACTTTCCTTCCAAGGAGTAAGTGTCTTTTAATTTCATGGCTACAGTCACCATCTGCAGTGATTTTGGAGCCCAGAAAAATAAAGTCTGACACTGTTTCCACTGTTTCCCCATCTATTTCCCATGAAGTGATGGGACCAGATGCCTTGATCTTCGTTTTCTGAACTAAGGCTTAGAGATAACTGAACCTAAATTGGAAAAAGAAGAGAGAGAGGTACAAGGGGGATGCCTTCATCTTACAGTCTAAAACAGGTCAAATAGAATATTTGATATGTTCAGTTATAGAGGAGTAATCTATACTTAAGTTGGAAAGTTTCCCATGAGTTTTCCATAGGCACATAGAAAACAGAAGGCCAACAAAAGTGTTCAAGCAAACAAGTGTGAAAGTAGTACATGGATCAATTGTAGTAGGTTTTCAGTCTCCCTCAAAATATACCCATAACATCACCCTTTCTCAAAATCCCAACCACCTTGGTCCGAGTTATCATCATCTCTTGAGTAGATTCTTACAATTACCTCCCATCTGGTCTCTCTGCTTTCAAACATTTCCCCAACCCACGATCTGTTCTCACCACAGCAGCTAAAGTTATCCTGCCTGAGTGCGTGCTAAGTCGCTTCATTTGTGTCTGACCCTTTGTGACCCTAGGGACCATAGCCCTCCAGGCTCCTCTGTCCATGGGATTCTCTAGGCAAGAATACTGGAGTGGGTTGCTGTTCCCTCCTCCAGGGAATCTTCCTGATGCAAATTAATATATAAAGCAAAACATATCAGTCCATACCTTGAAGTCCTCCTCGGCTCTCCAGTTCCTTGAAAATGAAGTGAAAGTATTAAGCATTCAGTTCTGTCTGACTGTTTATGACCCTATGGGCTATAGCCTGCCAGGCTTATCTATCCATGGAATTCTCCAGGCAAGAATACTGCAGTGGGTAGCCATTCCTTTCTGCAGGGTATCTTCCCAACCCAGGGGTCAAACCTATGTCTTCAGCATTGCTGGCCAATTCTTTACCATCTGAAACACCAAAGAAGCCCCCATTTCTCTGAGTAAATGCCATCTTTACAATGGCCTTCAGGGCTCAACACTACATGAACCTCTCATGAATCTCTAATCGCAGTTCTTGCTACTGTCCCTCTTTCTTCCTGTTTCACCAACACTGTCTTTTTGTTTTCCTGAAACACATAAGCACATTTCCACATTAGGATCTTTGCCTGGTTTTCTTGGTCTGGAACATTCACCCGCTAGTTCTCTGAGTGGCTTATTCCTCACTTGCTGTAGTGCTTGGCATATGTCACCTTTTCGATAAAGCTCCATTTAAAATCACAAATTGTTCTCGATCCCCGTCCCTATTAACTGGCTCTTTTCTTTTAGCACTTGCCTTCTGCAAACTTACCATGCAACTTACTCATTTATCATGTTCATTTTTGTGTTTTCACTAAAACATTCTGTTAATGAATTACCTCTTGTATCTAAAAAGTAGTATGGCACACTGTGTGAAAGTTGCTCAGTCGTGTCCAACTCTTTGTGACCACAAAGGAATTCTCCAGCCCAGAACACTGGAATGGGTAGCCTTTCCCTTCTTCAGGGGATCTTTCCAACCCAAGGCTTGAACCCAGGTCTCCCGCATTACAGGCAGATTCTTTACCAGCTGAGTCACAAGGGAAGCCCAAGAATATTGGAGTGGGTAGCCTATCCCTTCTCCAGTGGATATTCCAGACACAGGAATCAAATGGGGGTCTCCTGTATTGCAGATGGATTCTTTACCAGCTGAGCTTTCAGGGAAGCCCCATGGCACATTATAAACTTATAATAAATACTTGTTGAGTGAAAGTGAATATTATATATATAGGCATAAACATATGCCTTAACTAAATAGTTACTTAACTAAAAAAACTTGGGCTTGTCTGGTAGCTCAGATGATAAAGAATCTGCCTGCAATGCCAGAGACCAAGGATCATTCCTAAAAACCCTGACTTAACTGAAAATTTATGTAACTCCAAATGCATATCTTGGAGAGAATAGAAGACAGGAAAACACAAAGCAGAAGTAGATAATGTAAATCCTTATATTTCATTCTATATAGAAAATTAATATATATATAACATCTGTGATATTGTGATTTATAATAAAAAAATGTGTATATATTTGGCCTTTGTCCTTGTTTCTGGCACAGAGCTCCTAAAATCTAAGTAATGAGAGTCATAAATGTCTTTCGTATTCATAACAAGTCCCTATACATTACAACTGAGTTTATGCTATACAGTGATTTTTGGAAAGCCCCTAGATGAGGATGAGGGTGGGTTTCCAGGGGAACCAGCCAAGTTAGAAGGCTGGGTGTTTTAGCCTCACCCACATGCTCAGGATGGGTGAGAGGCTGGAGATTGAATCAATTACCAATGGCTAGTGATTTCTTAATCATGCTTATATAGTGAAGCCTCCAAAAAACCCAAAAGGATAGGCTCCAGAGAGTGTCCAGGTTGGTGAACAGGTGGAGGTTCACCGAGAGAGGGCATGAAAACTCCACACCCTTCCTACATACTTTGCCTTTTGCATCTCTTCCATTTTGCTGCTCCTAGGTTCTATACTTTCACAGTAAATTAGACCTCTAGTAAGTAAAATGCTTCCCTGAGACCTGTGAAACATGCTAGCAAATGAATTGAACCAGAGAAGGGGTATGTGGGAAGCTCTAACTGAGGCACTGGTGACAGTTTAGTTTCACAGTTGGCATGCGGAAGGGAGGGAAGTCCTGGAGGACTGAACTCTTAACGTGTGGGATGTGATGATATCTCCAGGTAGTGTCAGAATTGAGTTAAACTGTAGGACATCTAGCTGATATCACAGGATAATCTGATGTATAGAACACCCACATCCATATCTGGGGTTGGAAGTGAAGTAATATTCTGATAATACTGTGCTTCAGTTCAGTTCAGTTCAGTTGCTCAGTAGTGTCCGACTCTTTGTGACCTCATGAATCACAGCACGCCAGGCCTCCCTGTCCATCACCAACTCCTGGAGTTCACTTAGACTCATGTCCATCGAGTCAGTGATGCCATCCAGCCATCTCATCCTCTGTCGTCCCCTTCTCCTCCTGCCCCCAATCCTTCCCAGCATCAGAGTCTTTTCCAATGAGTCAACTCTTCCCATGAGGTGGCCAAAGTACTGGAGTTTCAGCTTTAGCATCATTCCTTCCAAATAAATCCCAAGGCTGATCTCCTTCAGAATGGACTGGTTGGATCTCTTTGCAGTCCAAGGGACTCTCAAGAGTCTTCTCCAACACCACAGTTCAAAAGCATCAATTCTTCGGCGCTCAGTCTTCTTCACAGTCCAACTCTCACATCCATACATGACCACAGGAAAAACCATAGCCTTGACTAGATGGACCTTTGTTGGCAAAGTAATGTCTCTGCTTTTGAATATGCTATCTAGGTTGGTCAGAACTTTCCTTCCAAGGAGTAAGCATCTTTTAATTTCATGGCTGCAGTCACCATCTGCAGTGATTTTGGAGCCCAAAAAAATAAAGTCTGACACTGTTTCCACTGTTTCCGCATCTATTTCCCATGAAGTGATGGGACCAGATGCTATGATCCTCGTTTTCTGAACGTAGAGCTTGAAGCCAACTTTTTCACTTTCCACTTTCACTTTCATCAAGAGGCTTTTTAGTTCCTCTTCACTTTCTGCCATAAGGGTGGTGTCATCTGCATATCTGAGGTTATTGATATTTCTCTCAGCAATCTTGATTCCAGCTTGTGTTTCTTCCAGTCCAGCGTTTCTCATGATGTACTCTGCATATAAGTTAAATAAGCAGGGTGACACTATACAGCCTTGATATACTCCTTTTCCTATTTGGAACCAGTATGCTGTTCCATGTCCAGTTCTAACTGTTGCTTCCTGATCTGCATACAAATTTCTCAAGAGGCAGGTCAGGTGGTCTGGTATTCCCATCTCATTAGAATTTTCCACAGTTTATCGTGATCCACACAGTCAAAGGCTTTGGCATAGTCAATAAAGCAGAAATAGATGTTTTTCTGGAATTCTCTTGCTTTTTCGATGATCCAGTGGATGTTGGCAATTTGATCTCTGGTTCCCCTGCCTTTTATAAAACCAGCTTGAACATCTGGAAGTTCATGGTTCACGTATTGCTGAAGCCTGGCTTGGAGAATTTTGAGCAGATGGACAGGGAGGCCGCGATTCATAGGGTCACAAAGAGTCGGACATGACTGAGCGACTGATCTGATCTGATCTAATCTTACTAGCATGTGAGATGAGTGCAATTGTGCGGTAGTTTGAGCATTCTTTGGCATTGCCTTTCTTTGGGATTGGAATGAAAACTGACCTTTTCCAGTCCTGTGGCCACTGCTGAGTTTTCCAAATTTGCTGGCATATTGAGTGCAGCATTTTCACAGAATCATCTTTCAGGATTTGAAATAGCTCAACTGGAATTCCATCACCTCCACTAGCTTTGTTTGTAGTGCTGCTTTCTAAGGCCCACTTGACTTCACATTCCAGGATGTCTGGCTCTAGGTCAGTGATCACACCATCGTGATTATCTGGGTCGTGAAGATCTTTTTTGTACACTTCTTCTGTGTATTCTTTCCACCTCTTCTTAATATCTTCTGCTTCTGTTAGGTCCATATCATTTCTGTCCTTTATCGAGCCCGTCTTTGCATGAAATGTTCCCTTGGTTTCTCTAATTTTCTTGAAGAGATCTCTAGTCTTTGCCATTCTGTTGTTTTCCTCTATTTCTTGGCAATGATCACTGAAGAAGGCTGTCTTATCTCTTCTTGCTATTCTTTGGAACTCTGCATTCAGATGCTTATATCTTTCCTTTTCTCCTTTGCTTTTGGCTTCTCTTCTTTTCACAGCTATTTGTAAGGCCTCCCCAGACAGCCATTTTGCTCTTTTGCATTTCTTTTTCATGGGAATGGTCTTGATCCCTGTCTCCTGTACAATGTCATGAACCTCAGTCCATAGTTTATCAGGCACTCCATCTATCAGATCTAGGCCCTTAAATCTATTTCTCACTTCCAGTGTGTATTCATAAGGGATTTGATTTAGGTCATACCTGAATGGTCTAGTGGTTTTCCCTATTTTCTTCAATTTAAGTCTGAATGTGGTAATAAGGAGTTTATGATTTGAGCCACAGTCAGTTCCTGGTCTTGTTTTTGTTGACTGTATAAAGCTTCTCCATCTTTGACTGCAAGGAATATAATCAATCTGATTTCAGTGTTGACCATCTGGTGATGTCCATGTGTAGAGTCTTCTCTTGTGTTGTTGGAAGAGGGTGTTTGCTATGACCAGTGCATTTTCTTGGCAAAACTCTATTAGTCTTTGCCCTGCTTCATTCCATATTCCAGGTGTTTCTTGACTTCCTACTTTTGCATTCCAGTCCCCTATAAGGAAAAGGACATCTTTTTTGGGTGTTAGTTCTAAAAGGTCTTGTAGGTCTTCATAGAACGGTTCAACTTCAACTTCTTCAGCATTACTGGTTGGGGCATAGACTTGGATTACTGTGATATTGGATGGTTTGCCTTGGAAACGAACAGAGATCATTCTGTCGTTTTTGAGATTGCATCCAAGTACTGCATTTCGGACTCTTTTGTTGACCATGATGGCTACTCCATTTCTTCTGAGGGATTCCTGCCTGCAGTAGTAGATATAATGGTCATCTGAGTTAAATTCACCCATTCCAGTCCATATTAGTTCACTGATTTCTAGAATGTCGACATTCACTCTTGCCATCTCTTGTTTGACCACTTCCAATATACCTTGATTCATAGACCTGACATTCCAGGTTCCTATGCAATATTGCTCTTTACAGCATCATATCTTGCTTACTATGCTTAATATAAGTGAAAACAATAGAGGTCTTTCTCTGTAACAACTAAAAAATATTTCATTTAGAAAACAATATAAACATCTTATTTTGCTATAGGAAAAAAATAAATATCAGAAGAAATAGCTAAATGAGATGAAAATAATCAGCTCAAATAGTAAAACTGGGGGATATAAAGGAAAGAATAGCTAATTTTTAATCACTCTATAAAATAATTACACATTTTTCCTTGAAATATCTATACTTCAATATAAGTTTTACATAGAACAATACTTCAACAATACAATAAATAAACTTTAAATGTGTTGGGCTTAAGAGATTACTTTTCTTAAATCACATGATGCAAATCATTAAATTTCTAATAAGTAAAGATCTGTCCTCTGATACACTTTAACATGTCACAATACTAAGGGTAATAATCAAAGTTGGAAATATTGTTGATGTAGTATGATAAAAATGTGCATTTTAATGTCTGTCTTTTAAGGGTCTTATCATACCAGGGCACATCATAAGGAGCCTCAGAGAAAGAAAAATAAGTTCTAATTTCATCTTCAATTGAGAAATTTTTTACAAAATCTTGAATATTCCTACTTATAGATTGGGAACAAAATGTTTATTATGTAAATTAGAGGGTTATTTATCACTTCAATGTACTACAGATTTATAAGCTATTATGCCAACAAATCCATTAAAGTTAATTAACATATGTGATGGTGAACTTATATTCCTGGAACCCCTATTAGGGCATTATTGCCCTACATATAGGGCCATCAAATCTATCTAGATTTTCATATACTCTACTTTCAATCCTACTCACTTTATTCTTACAGTCAGTGGCTCCCAAACATGAGCACATACTCCATCATCTGAAGAGTTCATTAAAGCTCAGATTTCTGGATCCATCCCAGTGTTTCAATCAGTACTTTCAGGTGTGTCTGAAAACAACAGAATATTTTATGCTGTATGTGTCCATTCAATTTAAAAAACTAAATTTTGTGTATGATTCTGAGGTAACATGTCATAAGATATTTCAAATTTTAAACCTGAAAGATACTTTGGTAATCACCAAATCCTATAACTTCTTAAACTGGGCTTCAGTATGTGGGTCAAATTCTTTGAACTTACCAGAGGTGTATGAAAATTGTGTCCATAAGTGCACTTGTGCATTTTCTTAGAGAGAGGATGCAAAACTTCACTGAACTCTTAAATGGGTCTCTCTCTGACTCCAGAAAAGTAAAAGACACTGAAATTAAACCCTCTCATGTTTCCCTATTGCCACTTAGATTCAGAAAATTAGCTTGACTACAGGTACATAGCTATTCTTATAACAAAGACTAGAGTTTAGGCCTCCTAATGTCTTTTGATTTCTAAGTATTCAATTTTGGTTTCCTAATGCTAGTGTCTTTTGAGTGTTAGACATTCTTGATATAATATTGAATATTTATTTATTTATAGAATTTCATAGAAATATAAAGATATTATCTATGGCCTTGATCTACAGATCTTTATTTTTCATTAGTTTCCTCTTATTTTGCTGTTGTTATTTCCAAGTTACCTGGCATCTTTGTTATATAGTAAAGATTAATTCTTTCCTCTATAAGCATTTATGAATGTAATCTTCAATGACTTGAACCACTGGCAGAAAAATATCAAGAACAGCTTGATGTTGATTAAAATTATCCCCAAAGTGAATGACAGTGGAGGTACAATTATAATTAATCCTAAATAAAGACATAAAGAAACCTCAATCCTAGGGACTACTGTTCCATAAATATTTTGACATTAGCCAATTCTTTTCTTTTCTCAAGTTTTCTCAAATGTGAATTAAAAATGTAGACCATTAGTTGATTAAATATCATTTTTACCTTTAAATTCTATAATTGGAGACACCAAAAAGGCACTAGATAGTATTTCCTAGCTCTCTAGCTTTTTTACCTAAGTATTTTGTACATTTTCCATGCCTCATTTCATATCCAAAATGAAAGTTAAAATGATAGGTATGTGTGTAGTGAAGAATTAACCTTACTCGAAGAGAGATCTAGCCTTTACCTTCAGCTATTCGAGGGGACCTCCAGGCTCCTGGAATATTCTGCTTTTTGTCTGCCTATGATCTTAGGCCACAAGACAGTCTAACAGCGTGATTTACAACGGGGACTTTGTGCCATGCAGTAGAAGTTCCAACGTCTAGAAGAACTAAAGATATTAGCCTGACCTCCAAGAGAGCTAGAAACGAAAGGTCAGTCATGCAGGCAGCATTTCACCGAATCCCAATAAAAACTGGATATTAAAGGCTCATGTGAGTTTCTCTGTTCACAGTACTCTGTATTTTCACACATTGCAGTCAAGAGGAAATATTCATAATCACATAGAGAGGAAAGCTCCATGTTTGGACCCTCTACCAAACTCTGTCCTAGGCACCACTTCCTTTGGCTGATTTTCTTTATCTTTTCTCTGCTACAAATAAACACGTGAATAAACTACTTTCAGTGAGTTCTGTGAATCTTTCCAAAAAATTACCAAAACTGAGGGTGGTTCTGGAAAATTCCTGAATTTGCAGTTGCTGTCAGAAATGAAGTCAGTCTTGTGTCCCTCAGACTCTGCAGGTTGGCTAACACTGGATACTATGACAATATATTTCTCTGTTCTATATGTCTATCCTTGTTGATTTATTATGGAATAGAATCAAAATTTATTTCTTATTTTTTTAAATTTTTAAATTTTATTTTTAAACTTTACAATATTGTATTAGTTTTGCCAAATATCGAAATGAATCCGCCACAGGTATAGGGAGGAGGGAGGAGGGTTCAGGATGGGGAACACATGTATTCCTGTGGCGGATAGAATCAAAATTTAAAAGCAGGTATTTCTAAAGTATTGTGATTTATGTTATCAAAAATATCCTCTATGGAGTCTGTTTTTCCTTTTTGAAATTACTTAATTTTTTGACTTGGAAGTTGCTTTCAATATGTTATAAGCAAATGTTTTAAAATAAAATTGAAAACAAATGTGGAAAATGAATACTATTACTAACATGTGTAATTGTAACTTTTTCAGAATATCAGCACAATACAAAATATTGTGATTTTATATACACAAGAATGAATTAAAAAAACATGAAAATGATGTACTTTAATGAATAAATCATAATGATTTTATGCTGCTAATTAATGCAGCAATAATACATTTTAATTTATGAATTTAAAAAAATCTCAGTTATTCTACTGTGCTAAGTAAATAATCAGCGCCTCCATAAACACTGTGATAAACCTAACTGTTGACCTTTCCAGGCTGGAATTCTTAATAGGACATGGAATAATGTGTTTTTAGTCCAGACCAACAGGCTGCAGTAAAAGCTTTTATGAATAATAACGTTTGAAGTTCTTCTCACAAAATGGAAAGAAAAATAGGAGTGTTGACTCTGGCAGCTAACAGCGTATGCTTAACCACTGATCTTTCAGTGAAGAGATGAACAGAATCACAAGTGAACATGCTGTATAATCAAAACCAACCCAAATGTTCTTCATAGCTCTTTACATTTGGAACACTTCTCCAAGAGGAGGATCATTTTGCACAAACTGAACAGAGTAATTGGTTTTGAGCTACATAATGTCTCTCTTCACAAGTGGGACTTTACCCTACTTTAAGAAGCTACAACAACATCAACAGCAAAACCATAAAAATAATGTCTTACAAAAAATTAACTGAATAGGGAAATCCTTTAAATACTTATTATACAGCCAAAAGATTTTATTCTACCAAATGGCTCAGGCAGATAAGAGCATATTGTGAGATCTCATCTTTGGGGCAACTGATGTATGCCACAAGAACCAACACATCAGAGAACTGTAGACATCCTTAAAGTCGCATATTGTCAAAGGCTAAGGTCCAACTAAAGGCCAGGTTCATATTAAGTTTTCAACAAAATATATCCTGTGAAGATCTAATAAACAAACAAAAGATGTCCTCAAATGGCTCTGAATGCTAAAAAATGGAATTGGTTGGAGACATTATCGTCAACGGGCTGAAGCAGGCGCCTGATTTACTCCGGGGCTAGGTCAGATAAGGTGATGCTTTCTTTGAGGAGCAGTGTTACTCTGCACCCTACTGCTGTCATTTAAACATTCTTCAGTCAGGGACTTTCCCTGGAGGATGCTACTGAGGGTTCAAAAGGGGATGCAAGCTTCGTGTGGTCCCCTCCCACGGATTCAGTTGTTTGTGTAAAAAAATTGCCTTGCCAAAGGCCTCTCTCCCAAAGATTCTGATTTCCATTTATAAACAGGCTATTCCATTTTTTCAAGAATAAAATACTCATAATATTAGGAAAATATTTTTAATCAAAGCAGTATATTTCAAGTAAAAATAAGAACTTAAAATTATATCTAGTACCATGCAATATAACCATTAATTAGCAACAATGTTATGCTGTATCTCAAATACCATAAAATATTCTTAAAAAGTAGAATATTAAAATGCTATTAGAAAAAAATTATGGAGGCACAAAAATGTTGAACAAATTCTCTCAAAACTTAATTACCACATGTGTAATTACTTTACAGTTACATCATAAATGGGCTTCCAATGTGGCTCAGTGTTAAAGAATTTGCCTGCCAATACAGGAGACCCAAGTTTGATCCCTGAGTTGGGAAGATCCTCTGGAGAAGGAAATGGTAACCCAGTCCAGTATTCTTGACTGGGAAATCCCATGGACAGAGGAGCTGGGGAGCTACAGTCCATAAGAGTTGCAAAACAGTCAAACACAACTTAGCAACTAAACAACAACAAACATAATAAATAGAAGTCAGGTGTCAATTGAATACTCATTTATTTGAGATTAGATGAAAATTAGAGGAAGTACAGAAAAACAAGCATATATCTTACAGACTACAATTCACTCAAAGAGCATGCATGCTGATAAAAAGTTTGAACACTTCTAGTTTTAAATTACATGTTGCAGATTCATGTGGATGTATGGCAAAACCAATACAATATTGTAAGTAATTAGCCTCCAATTAAAATAAATAAATTTATATTAAAAAAATAAAAAATAAATTACATGTTGCAATCATTTAAATAAGTTAATAAAAATACATCAACTATGAAATGTTTTATTTAAGTATTCTGTAATTTTCACAGTTTCATTTAAATTCACTATCATAAATCGAGATCTCACAGAAGTAATAATTTATAAGGTGAAATTAACAAACATAATAAAGTAGTTAACTTAAAATTGAATATATTAGATCCTACAAACATATAACTTTACTAGGACTAGAATTTATTCTACTAAATTTGCCTTTTTATTCAATGAGTAAATTTACATCTGCATCATCTTTATATTCAAACTGATTCAATTAAATTAACATTTATATGTCATATTGATGTTGCTCATTTGATCAGTCATGTCCTACTCTTTGTGACCCCATGGGCTGCAGCACAGCAGGCCTCCCTGTCCTTCACCATCTCCCAGAGTTTGCTCAAATTCATGTCCACTGAGTCAGTGATGGCATTCAACCATCTCATTTTCTATCATCCCCTTGTCCTCCTGCTTTCAATCTTTCCTAACATCAGGGTCATTTCCAACGAGTTGGCTTTTTGCATCAGGTAACTTTCATGTTCAGTGCTGAGCAAACTGTTGTGCAGATTGCTTACAAATCTTCAATCTACTCTCTTCCCCATACTGAACTGTCTCTGTCATTCCATTTCCTGGTCAAGGGGAAGTAGCAGAAGTGAGGCAATGTGTAGCTAGTGACACCGATTTGTGTATGTGATCAGTGACTGGCTCGCCATATAACTAGAAAGCCACAGAGCCTGAAATAAAATTCAGGTCTTTTTCTTCCTCCAAAATCTATATGTTGAACCATTGCAAAACACTACCTCCAGGCACTGACTGAGTTCAAGTGCTTTTCATACATTATCTGATTTGATCCTCATAAAATCTCTGATGAGGCACAAATAGAATCAGCCTTGTTTTTCTCCAGTTCTATGACATCCTTCCAACATCAAATACCTTTTCAGGCACTTATTGGAGAAGCAGGGGTGGGACATTCAATGTAATTGTCCAAACCATGGAGACATCCAGTACTCAGGCTCCAAATTTCCTCTCCAAGTTTTCAGTGTCATTCCTGGTATGGTATTGCTTGATTCAAGGCTGTTCTTGCTTCACTCTGGTAGGTTCTCTTGAATTGAGCTATCTTGGTAGGGCCTACAAATTTCAGCACTGGGAAGTCCCGTGTCACAGCACATTCAGAGTACTAATTGAGAACTACAGAGTAACTCAAGTTATATTAATTAGAATTATGCAAAACAGAGTCATAGTATTTAATAACACTTTGGCATATCATTGACCTCAAGATAAAGCAAATATTGTATCCCTAGAAAATAACAGAGAACTTCACAAGTGTAGTGAACTGCGTTAGGGATTATTTTTGCCTATTCATTCATTCATTCATTCAATAATGTAGTTGAAAAGTGAAAGTATTAGCTGCTCAGTCATGTCCAACTCTTTGCAACCCCCTACCAGGCTCCTCTGTCCATGGAATTCTCTAGCCAAGAATACTGGAGTGGGTAGCCATTTCCTTTTCCAGCAGATCTTCCCTACCCAAATACCAAACTCAGGTCTCCTGCATTACAGACAAATTATTTACCATCTGAGCCACCAAGGAAGCCCATATATATTTATTGAGCAACTATTCTGAACCAAGTACTCTACCAAGAACTGAATTTAAAATAGTAAATAAGAATCAAAAAATAAAATTTTACCCTCATGAAATTACATTCCAGGCTAGATACAAGTTTTCCCTTTTTTTCATGTTTAAGTCTTCAAACTCTTCCTCACAACCTCCTTTCTAAATTTGGCAAATAGCCCAGTTGGGACTCATCATAGCATCATATCCTCTGATAACAGTAGTTGGTTCAGTATCAGGCATATGACCTAAGTAAAGATATTAAGAATTCTTCTTTATTTAGTTTAAAGTTAAGATAAATCACTGTAGTTTGTAGCTCAGAGAAAGGCATGAAAAAATAAGTGATAAGCAAACTTTAGCAAATGCAACATATAATTTGGTAAATGAGTCACTTCCTGCAAAAGAAACAACTGGACTCTGTTAATCAATGGATTATTCCACAAGATTTACTCTTCAAGACAAGTAGGAAAAGACTTACTACAGTCTTCAGGAAACTGCAGGAAAGAGTAAATTGTGAAGAACTCAAGGTAAGTTTTCATGGCCCATATCGCTCCCTATAACTTTTAGGCCAAGCTCAGAATCACTCTTGTTCCTTGGAGAAAAGCTTATGACAAACCTAAACAGCATATTAAAAAGCAGTGACATTACTTTGCCAACAAAGGTCCATATAGTCAAAGCTACAGTTTTTTCAATAGTCATGTATGGATGTGAGAGTTGGACCATAAAGAAGGCTGAGAGCCAAAGAATTGATTCTTTTGAACTATGGTGTTGGATAAGACTCTTGAGAGTCCCTTGGACTGAAGAGAGATCAAACCAGTCCATCCTAAAGGAAATCAGTCTTGAATATTCATTGGAAGGACTGATGCTGAAGCTGAAACTCCAACACTTTGGCCACCTGATGTGAAGAGGAAACTCATTAGAAAAGACCCTGATACTGGGAAAGATGAAGGCAGGAGCAGAAGGGGAAGACAGAGGATGTGATGGTTGGATGGCATCACTGACTCAATGGACATGAATTTGAGCAAGCTCCAGGAGATGGTGAAGGACAGAGAAGCCTGGCGTTCTGCAGTCCACAAAGAGTCACATGCGACTGAGTGACTGAACAACAACAAAAAGCACTCAGTGCTGTTTCATCGTCTGTTTCCCGTTTCAATTTGTAAATTAAGATTGTTGATTCCGTAAGGACATACAAATATTTTAGATAAATTCCTTAAAATAATTTTTTCACAGCTGCCATTTAAGAAGTAAATTACTACAGATAATATTTTCTTACAAACTATCAAATGATTTTTTAAGTATCAATTTACCAATAGTGGTAATTAAAATGTAAATATAAATGGCAATCAAAATGTAAAAGCTCAGCAATAGCTTAAATCTTTCACAACTGAGGTAACTGCAAGTCATGTTAGGCTCTTTTTATATATATTACTTCACATAATTTAAAACATAATTACTTTTAATGCCATGGGTTTTACTATCTCCAATAAAAATTATTACATAGCTTGTATTTTGGGTCTTCATCAGGAATCAAAGTGTCAAACATTAAATGCTGATGCCAAAATCTATTGCAATCAAAAACATGTGAAGTAAATTTAGCATATACCTTAAGCTTCTTAAATAATCAACCTGATAATAGATAACCTAAACTGGCCATATTCTTCTTTCCTCACTAATCCCTTTTTGCATATCTTAAAGCAATTTGAGTAAAAAGAATCAATAAAAAATGACCATTTCCCCAAAGGCATACAAGTCAGCCTGCTCCTTTGTTGAAACACCATTTATTGTGACTTTACCTATAAGAGGTACAATGGGCATGCATTTTGTGAACCGTTGAATGTCTGAGCATTAAAGTCAACATCTAGCCAGAGTCACTGTTTCAAAGTCAGATAGCAAAAAAAAAAAAAAAAGTCAGATAGCATCATCATAGAATAAACTAATAGAATATAAGAATATTTCTGAAATTTTATCAAATAATTTAACTTTTGTTGGAATTTTATTATTAAAATGACATAGTCAGATATTTTAAATGTGACAATATTGTGCAGTAACAGATTGCTCCTCTAGTCAGCCTGCTCCTTTGCTTGAAACACCATTTATTGTGACTTTACCTATAAGAGGTACAATGGGCATGCATTTTGTGAACTGTTGAATGTCTGAGCATTAAAGTCAACATCTAGCCAGAGTCACTGTTTCAAAGTCAGATAGCATCACCATAAAATAAACTAATAGAATATAAGAACATTTCTGAAATTTTATCAAATAACTTTTGTTGGAATTTTATTATTAAAATGACATAGTCAGATATTTTAAATGTGACAATATTGTGCAGTAACAGATTGCTCCTCTAGTCACTATCTTGGACATATGCAATAATAAACAGGAACTCATTTCAACTGAGGTTAGTAAAGAAGCAAAAACCCATTGGTCAGCTCTACCAAAAGGTGTGTATTACGTGTATATATTCTTGTTCAGTCACTCAGTCATGTCTGACCCTTTGTGACCACATGGACTGCAGCACTCCAGGCTTTCCTGTCCCTCACCATCTCCCGGAGCTTGCTCAAATTCATGTCCATTAAGTAGGTGATGCTACCCAACGATCTCATCCTCTGTTGTCCCCTTCTCCTCCTGCTTTCAATCTTTCCCAGCATCAGGGTCTTTTTCAATGAGTTGGCTCTTTGCATCAGGTGGCCAAAGTATTGGCGCTTCAGAAGTGATATATTTGTTAGGTTAGTGTTGATACAATAAAGCCACCATTGCCAAGTAATTAAGTTTTTCCTCCTATTTACTTTAGTAACCAATTAAAATAATTATATGCTCTTTAATTCCCAGAAATAAAGGTTTTGGTAAATGGTCATGTTGACCACAAATTGGCATTTTCCAAAGGCATTTGCCATCTATCTCTGCAGGGGCTAAATCCTGTGCTACTGCAGCTGTTGACCTTTGACAAGCTCTGAAGGGAGATAGGGTGGAAAATGAGGCATTTTGTGTTCCAGGAAAACTGGCAGAACAGATATTTGGATATACATTACCAGGAACTGATATTATGAGCCCAGTCCTTGCATCTCTTATGTCTTGTTGTTCAATTGTTAAGTCTGTCCCTTTCTTTGCTAGCCCATGTTCTGCAGCACATCAGCCTTCTCTGTCCTTCACTATCACCCAGAGTTTGCTCAAACTCATGTCCATTGAATTGGTGATGCCATCCAACCATCTCATCCTCTGTTGTCCCCTTCTCCTCCTGCCCTCAATCTTTCCCAGCATCAGAGTCTTTTCTAATGAGTCAGTTTTTCATATCAGGTGGCCAAAGTATTGGAGCTTCAGCTTTACCATCTGTCCTTCCAGTGAATATTCAAGGTTGATTTCCCTTAGTATTGATGGGCTTGATCTCCTAGCTATCCAAAGGACTCAGAAGTCTTCTTTAGCACCACAATTTGAAAGCATCAATTCATCAGTGCTCAGCCTTCTTTATGGTCCAATTCTCACATCTGTACATGACTACTGGAAAACCTATAGCTTTGCAGACATTTGTCTGAAAAGTGATATCTCTGCTTTTTAATATGTTATCTAGGTTTGTCAGCTTATCTTCCAAGGAGCAAGCATCTTTTAATATCATATCTGCAGTAATATTGGAGCCCCCCCAAAAATAAAGCCCACCATTGTTTCCACTTTTTCCCCTTCTATTTGTCATGAAGTGATGGGACCAGATGCTATGTCTTAGCTTTTTGAATGTTGAGTTTTAAGCTAGCCTTTTCACTCTCTTTCACCTTGATCAAGAGAATCTTTAGTTCCTCTTTGCTTTCTATCCTTATAGTATCATCTGCATATCTGAGGTAGTTGATATTTCTCCCAGCAATCTTGATACCAGCTTAGGCTTCATCCAGCCTGGCATTTCTCATGATGTACTCAGCATAGAAATTAAATAAACACAATGACAATATACAGCCTTGATAGACTCCTTTCCCAATTTGGAACCAGACCATTGTTCCAAGTCCAGTTCTGCTTGCTTTTTCTTGACTTGCATACAGGTTTCTCAGGAGACAAGAAAGATGGTCTGGTATTCCCATCTCTTTAAGAATTTTCCACAGTTTGTTGTGATCCACACAGAAAAGGGCTCTAGCACACTCAACAATGAAGAAGTAGATGTTTTTCTGGAATTCTCTTGGGTGTTTCTCTGATCTAATGGAGGTTGGCAAATTATCTCTGGTTCCTCCGCCTTTTCTAAATCCAGCTCATATATCTGAAAGTTCTCAGTTCACATACTGTCAAAGTCTAGCTTGAAGGATTTTGAGTATTAACTTGCTAATATGTGAAATGAGCTCAATGGCACACTAGTTTGAACATTCTTTGGTGTTGCCTTTCTTAGGGATGGAATGAAAACTGACCTTTCTAAGTCCTGTGGCCACTGCTAAGTTTTCCAAATTCTCTGGCATATTGACTGCAACACTTTAACAGCATCATCTTATAAGATTTGAAATAGTTCAGCTGGAATTCCATCACCTACACTAGCTTTGTTCATAGTTCAGTTCAGACCAGTTCAGTTGGTCAGTTGTGTTTGACTGTTTGTAAACCCATTGACTGCAGAATGCCAGGCTCCCCTGTCCATCACCAATTCCCAGAGCCTACTCAAACTCATGTCCATTGCGTCAGTGATGCCATCCAACCATCTCATCCTCTGTCACCCCCTTCTTCTCATGCCTTCAATCTTTCCCAGCATCAGGGTCTTTTCCAATGAGTCAGTCCAATGAGTCATCAGGAGGCCAAAATATTGGAGTTTCAGTTTCAGCATCAGTCCTTCCAATGAATATTCAGGACTGACTTCCTTTAGGATGGACTGTTTGGATCTCCTTGTAGTCTAAGAGACTCTCAAGAATCTTCTCCACACCTTAGTTCAAAAGCATCAGTTCTTTGGTGCTCAGCTTTTTTATAGTCCAACTCTCACAGCCATACATGACTACTGGAAAAACCATAGCTTTGACTAGACAGACCTTTGTTAGTAAAATAATGTCTCTGCTTTTTAATATGCTGTCTAGGTTGGTCATAGCTTTTCTTCCAAGGAGCAAGTGTCTTAATTTCATGGCTGCAGTCACGATATGCAATGATTTTGGAGCCCAAGAAAATAAAATCTCTCACTGTTTCCATTGTTTCCCCATTTATTTGCCATGAAGTGATGGGACCAGATACCATGATCTTAGTTTTATGAATGTCGAGTTTTAAGCCAAACTTTTCACTCTCTTTCCCTTTCATCATAGTAATGCTTCCTGAGGCCCACTTGACTTCACATCCCAGGATGTCTGGCTGTAGGTGACTACACCATGGTGGTTATCTGGGTCACTAAGACCTTTTTTGTAGAGTTCTGCCTATTCTTGCAACCTCTTCTTAATCTCTTTTGCTTCTGTAAGGTACATACTGTTTCTGTCCTTTACTGTGCCCATCTTGGCATGAAATATTCCTTTGGTGTCTCTAATTTTCTTGAAGAGATCTCGTCTTTCCCATTCTATTGTTTTCCTCTATTTCTTTGCATTGTTCATTTAAGTCGGCTTTCTTATCTCTCTTTGCTATTCTTTGGAACTCTGCTTTTAGTTGGGTATATCTTTCCCTTTCTCCGTTGCCTTTTGCTTTTCTTCTTTTCTCAGCTATTTGTAAAGCCTCCTCAGACAACCATTTTGGCTTCTTCCATTTATTTTTTATTGGAGATATTTTTGGTCACCACCTTCTGTACAATGTTATGAACCTCCCATCATACTTCTTCAGGCACTCTGTCTACCAGATCTAATCCCTTGAATCTATTTGTCACCTCCACTGTATAATGATAAGGGATTTGATTCAGGTCATACCTGAATGGTCTTGTGGCTTTTCCTACTTTCTTCAATTTAAGCTTGAATTTTTCAATAAGAGCTCATGATCTGAGCTGCAGTCAGCTCCGGGTCTTGTTTTTGCTGACTCTATAGATTTTCTCCATGTATAATCAATCTGATTACCATGTTGATTATCTGGTGATGTCCATTTGTAGAGCCATCTCTTGTGTTGTGGAAGAGAGTGTTTGCTATGACTAGTGTGTTCTCTTGATAAACTCTGTTACTCTTTGTCATGCTTCATCTTGTACTCCACGGCAAACTTGCCTGTTACTCCAGGTATCTCTTGACTTCCTACTTTTGCATTCCAGTCCCCTATGATGAAAAGGACTTTTTTTTTTTTTGTATTAGTTCTAGAAGGTCTTGTGTGTCTTCAAAGAACTGTTAACTTCAGCTTCGTCAACATCAGTGGTTTGGGCACAGCCTTGGATTACTGTGATGTTGAATGGTTTGCATTGGAAACAAACTGACATCATTCTATCATTTTTGAGATTGCACCCAAGTACTGCATTTCAGACTTTTGTTGACTGTGAGGGCTACTCTATTTCTTCTAAGGGATTTTTTCCCATTTTAGTAGATATATGGTCATCTGAATTAAATTCACCCATTCCTGTCCATTTTAGTTCATGACTCTTAAAATGCTGATGTTCATTCTTGCCATCTCTTTCTTGAGCACATCCAGTTTACCTTAATTCATGGACTTAACATTCCAGGTTCCTATACAATATTGTTCCTTACAACATCAGGCTTTACTTTCACCACCAGACACATCCACAACTGAGCATAGCTTCTGCTTTGGCCCAGCACTGTCATTTTTTCTAGAGCTATTTCTCCTTCTTCCCCAGTAGTATATTGGACACGTACTGTCCTACGGGACTCATCTTCCAGTGTCAGATCTTTTTGCCTTTTCATACTGTTGATGGGTTTCACAAGGCAAGAATACTGAAGTGTTTTGCCATCCCCTCTCCAGTGGACCATGTTTTGTCCGAACTCTCCATCATGACCCATCCATTTTGGGTGGCCCTGCATAGTATGACTCATAGCTTCATTGAGTTACACAAGGCTGTGATCCATGTGATTTTAGCATCTCCTCATATCTAGGAAAGCACTAAATCCCTCCATGGTGACATCAGCTCCTTATGACTATCACAAAACCTTATTGTAAGATAAGTGCTTGATTACATGAACTCCCACTTCACCAAAAT
Organism: Bos indicus; assembly: GCF_029378745.1. NCBI lineage: Eukaryota > Metazoa > Chordata > Mammalia > Artiodactyla > Bovidae > Bos > Bos indicus. The sequence goes on along the minus strand of NC_091762.1, from coordinate 40,370,172 downwards.
CACATATATTAACCTTCCTCCTTCTGCCTCTCTGGAGCAGTTTCTCAGAGTTATCTGAAGTGCTGTCTCCAGGCTGCAACTCTCATTTTTCCCCAAATAAAACTTAACTCACAACTCTTACATTGTGCATTTTTTAAAAGTTGACAGTGATGATGTAGTTTTAGAATGCAATCACATAGCCTAAGCTTTGTACACAGCTTGAACAAATAGCTTTTTGATATTTCTAGATGTAGACTTAAAATTTATTTTTTTTACCAATAGTTATTAAGATCAGATTTTTTTAAGGTACTTTCTTGTGAAACAGTTCCAGTGACTGATTTTATAATACATATTCTTAAGATATAAAGAATTCTCAAGCAGAATATTTGTCATGAAAAACCTATGGCTAATGTAGAATTAATATTTAATAAATATAAATCTTAATAACCATTTTAATATTGCATACAGTGGAAGCACCAAATAATTATAGAAATATTGGAATTGTAACATGATATCTTTCAAGACATCATTTTTGCTAAAAATCCCATTTATTATGGTTATAGTCATTCTTGCACAGAAATAGGCTAATGGCGGTCATACTTCTATCAAATGACCAACCAACTCATAATAACCATCAAATATGAACGCAATAGCAGAAAACTGATACTATTAGTCTTGATTCTCCAACCAGGAACTTTCAGAATTTTGAATTGACACACAGAAAGAGAGTTTGTTGAGATGGGTCGTGTTAAAATTTTAGTTCCGAAAGGAAGTCCAAGCATCTCCACTGGTAAAGTTTCTGAGACCATCCTGGTATCAACCCTCCCTAAGTCTTTAGACCCCATATGTTGTCAATACTGTCCCAATAAATTTAATTTTTTCTTGTTTTCTGTTAGTTTTTACTAATTTCATCTTAAATGTAAAGTTTTTATCACATCATTGTCCTTTCACTCCTAACGTTTAAGTATTTCTTATTGTTCTTTAGTCACTAAGTTGTGGTCAACCCTTTTCCAACCCCATGGAGTGTAGCCCACTGGGCTCCTCTGTCCATGAGATTTCCCAGGCAAGAATATTGGACTGGGTTGCCATTTCCTTCTCCAGAGGATTTCCTGCAACAGGGGTTTAACCTGCATCTCCTGTGTTGGCAGGAAGATTCTTTACCACTGAGCCACCAGGAAAGCCCAAGTATTTCTTAATGTCTTAAGTTGAAATTTGTTAGTTATTAAAGTCTCTGAGTGAAAAAGTTGGCTTAAAGCTCAACATTCAGAAAACGAAGATCATGGCATCCGGTCCAGTCACTTCATGGGAAATAGATGGGGAAACAGTGGAAACAGTGTCAGACTTTATTTTGGGGGGCTCCAAAATCACTGCAGATGGTGACTGTAGCCATGAAATTAAAAGACACTTACTCCTTGGAAGGAAAGTTATGACCAACCTAGATAGCATATTCAAAAGCAGAGACATTACTTTGCTAACAAAGGTCCATCTAGTCAAGGCTATGGTTTCTCCTGTGGTCATGTATGGATGTGAGAGTTGGACTGTGAAGAAGGCTGAGTGCCGAAGAATTGATGCTTTTGAACTGTGGTGTTGGAGAAGACTCTTGAGAGTCCCTTGGGCTGCAAGGAGATCCAACCAATCCATTCTGAAGGAGATCAGCCCTGGGATTTCTTTGGAAGGAATGATGCTAAAGCTGAAACTCCAGTACTTTGGCCACCTCATGCGAAGAGTTGACTCATTGGAAAAGACTCTGATGCTGGGAGGGATTGGGGGCAGGAGGAGAAGGAGACGACAGAGGACGAGATGGCTGGATGGCATCACTGACTCAATGGACGTGAGTCTGGGTGAACTCCGGGAGTTGGTGTTGGACAGGGAGGCCTGGCGTGCTGGGATTCATGGGGTCGCAAAGAGTTGGACACGACTGAGCAACTGAACTAACTAACTAACTAAAGTCTCTGATAATTAATATATGGTTGTTAAACATTTTATTATTGTCAATCATGAAACTGTGAAAATTTCTTAAGATTATCAATAATAAACATTCTAAAATTCATCTATAGTAATGAGAATTCTTTAGGAAAGGTAATGCCATTTCTTTCTTCAGGGATCTTCCCAACCCAGGGATCAAACCCATGTCTCTGTGTCTCCTATATTGGAAGGCAGATTCTTTACCACTGTGCCACCTGGGAAGTATTATATTTTTAGAGTATAATTGTGTATACTGATTCCTTTTATAATAATGTCTATAAAATTTTCCAATGTCACCTTCACATTGTACTAGTTATATAATGCATATTATCTTTAAGTTTTATGTTTTTAATCTTCAGTTGTGGTTAGTAGGTCATATATTATTGTGAGAAATAAAGATATTGCAAATAAGTAAATAAATAAATAAAATAAAAAATAAGTAAACAAATAAATATTCCAAAAACTTTCTATTTAATATTTTCCTAATTTAAAGCCTCTTGGTTTTTAATTGAAATTTCTGAGAATGTATTTACTTCTCAATTAAAAAAAAGTGGTTGAAGGCTATATGGGAAAAATTGTGTTTTAATACCCAAAACACTATAAAATACTTTTATTAAAATGACGTACAGGAAAAGTCTCAAGCTGCAATGCAAATACAATTGGTAGACTGTCAGAATCACATGTAGGTATGGTTGGTGTTCAGAGCAGCAACACAGTGTCATACTCAGCATTACCCTCTGTCACTCTGGCTTGTCCTCCACCATGCTTTAAACATAATCATGTTTTTGTCTAATGTTGTGCAACTAGTACACAAAGTTTTTGAGAAAATGTTGAAGAAAACTGTACAGAATTCAGCATCTTAATTGAGAAAATTGATTAAAATGAAAGAAAATATTTTTTTCTGCCTAAAAGTAATTATTAACCATATAAATGCTTTGAAGTCAGAACTCAATGTTTTAAATATGCTAAATCACAAACAAATAGTTGATTACTCTTATATGGGTTTCATGTTTTAGTTATATTTAGGGAAATTTGTTTGAGTCTTAGGGTTTATATGTAATGTAGAATAATATTTTCTTTCTAAAGTAATGGAGGGAAAGCTCTTGTTACTATCTTCATGAAATACATTTATTTGAAGAAAGCTATTTTTCTGCAATTAAGATATTCTATAGTATAGAGAAAAAAACACTTCAAAATTATTTATTATCCAGCATAAAACTTCAGACTATTGTTCCTTATCACTTTTAATGCAAAGATCATAAACAAACTTAAAACAGCATTAAAAGGAAATACAGAAAAACTACATCAATTATAATTCATGGAGTAAGAAGCCAAATGAATAAAAATCTCCATATAATACAAAAAAGGATTTAAAAATTATATATTTATATGTAGTTTTGCAAAAGCAGAAACATTATATGGCTAATCATATAATATGATGAGCGTTTACATTAAAGTCAAGAGTAAATAATCAACACATTACTTTTTAAATTATTTAAAAAGTGCAATCTATGTAATTAGATAAGACAAAGTAAAAAGCAAACTTTTTATTATTTTTAGTGATAGTCTTCAAATTTAGAAATCAAAAACAATGAAAATTTAAATGAGAAAGTGAAATTGAAAGTTGCTCAGTCATGTCTGACACTTTGCAAACCCATGGACTATACAGTCCATGGAATTTTCCAGGCCAGAATACTGGAGTGGGTAGCTGTTCACTTGAGTGGGTAGCCCATTCACTTCTCTAGGGTAACCTTCCGAACCCAGGGATCGAACCCAGGTGTCCTACATTGCAAGCAGATTCTTTGCCAGCTGAGCCACTAGAGAAGCCCAAGAATACTAGAGTGGGTAGCCTATCCCTTCTCCAGCGGATCTTCCCAACAGAGGAATTGAACTGGGATCTCCTGAATTGCAGGTAGATTCTTTACCAGCTGAGCTACCAGGTAAGCCCTTAATATGGAATAGTACAAAAATCAAAACCCTTCATTTTGACAAATAATAACCAGTTAGGAGGTATAACAAAAGAAAATATTTTATGTATAAGAGTGGAAAATAATATTAACATTGGATTATAAATTAATCTAGTAATAAATATAACTGTATAGAAGAAACATTAAAATTTACCTAAGTATTATAAAGATTTGGATAAACAAAAAGAAATATCTTTCTCTTGTATTGTCAAACTCAATATTGTAAAGATTCACTCTTTCAAAATTAACACATAAATTAATATAATCTCAATAAAAGACTAACATACATTTTACTATTATTTTTTCCTTTTTTATGATTCATTTTAGCTTAAATCTAAAGAAAAATCAACATATAAAACATCCAAAATAATTTAATTTGAACGTGTGATGGGGGAAAACTCTTCCAGTAACATTTTAAAATATATTATGAAGCTGTAGTAATTAAAACAATGTAGTTCAAGCGCTGGTATGCATGGATATATCAATGGAGTAGAATATATTGGTAGAGAACAGGACTGTAGTGCATATAGAAATTTGATATATAAATAATTTAGCACTTATTGGTCAGAATATTTAGAGTTACAAGTGAAAGAAACACAATTCAAATTGGTTCAGGTAAAAGGGGGATTTTTTTTTTTTTTTTTTTTAGCTAATGGTATCATACTGTGGAAATGCAAGATTTCTAGCTGGGTCAAAAGAAATGAGGACTTGCCAGGTAGCACTAGTGGCAAAGAAACCATCCACCAATGCAGGAGACGTGAGATGTGAGTTTGATCCTTGCGTCAGGAAGATCCCCTGGAGGAAGTCATGGCAATCCACTCCAGTATTCTTGTCTGGAGAATCCAATGGACAGAGTGTCCTGGTGGGCTACAGTCCATGGGGTTGCAAAGAGTTGGACATAACTGAACTGATTTAGCACACATGCAATGGGAATGAGGGATTCTTCATTCTCTTAATGTCCCTCGTGATTGTCACAGAACCTAGCACAGGTGTATGAGCCTTCCAGGCTCCCTATTCATGGGATTTCCCAGTCCAGCTTTCCTACCAGCAAAGCAAATGCCTATTATGTTTACTTGAAATCTTAAACCACTATCAGAAATGTTCTTCTTCTGTGTAGTTGAGCAGTAGAGTCTTGACTTAGATTGCTGTTACTCTTCAGAGTCTTCTTTTTTAATTTTATTTTATTTAACTTTACAATATTGTATTGGTTTTGCTATATATCAAAATGAATCTGCCACAGGTATACATGTGTTCCCCATCCTGAACCCTCCTCCCTCCTCCCTCCCCAAACAATCCCTCTGGGTCGTCCCAGTGCACCAGCCCCAAGCATCCTGTATCCTGCATTGAACCTGGACTGGCGACTCGTTTCATACATGATATTATACATCAATGCCATTCTCCCAAATCATCCCACCCTCTCCCTCTCCCACAGAGTCCAAAAGACTGTTCTATACATCAGTGTCTCTTTTGCTGTCTCATATACAGGGTTATTGTTACCATCTTTCTACATTGCATATACATGCGTTCGTATACTGTAATGGTGTTTTTCTTTCTGGTTTACTTCACCCTGTATAATGGGCTCCAGTTTTATCCACCTCATTAGAACTCATTCAAATGTATTCTTTTTAATGGCTGAGTAATACTCCATTGTGTATATGTCCAACAGCTTTCTTATCCATTCATCTGCTGATGGACATCTAGGTTGCTTCCATGTGTGGCTCAGGCCACCCCAAAATGATGGGCAATGGTGTTGTCCAGATATCAAAGTATTGGTATTTCAAGGGGCACACCCCTTGTGTGTGAAAGCACACCCCCAGGTGACTTAAAGAAAGATAAAACAATCAAATCTTCAGTTGTGATATTAAGTCCCTATCTGTCCTAGCTGATAGAGTACAAATTTGGGTCACTAAAATCATCTCTCATGCATGACTTCCCTCTCTCCTGGAGTGAGTTACCACTTCCCCCTCCTTTCCTTCTTTAGTTAGCTTTTAACATTGAAAACAGTTGAAGGGAGAGGTTCACTGTCTACCAGGTGGAGCTCACAGTGGAGAGTTTACTCAAAGCAGGCCCTCTCTGTGCCTGTTCATGATGGACCTGAGCCACATTCCATGGGTCTATGTCTCTTCTGACTAAGGCCAAGTCTCCAAACTGTCTAGCCTCAGAATCAACATGTAGAAACCTTTTAACCAGCCCTCTGGTTGGCATTTAAAAAACTGACCTGATCAGAAACTTGCTGTAAACTACTCACAGTCAGCCACAGCACTTAACACTTTTGAGAATCAAATAGCCTCAAACTCTGAGACTTTCATTCTATTTCATCATTGTTAGTGTTCCATGACCTCATATAATTTCCATTAGTCTAGAAGTGAATTTTTCCAGTGTCTTCTCAATCCACCCAGAAGTTTTATTCTTCTCAAAAGTCCTCAGTTTTGGAGAGTTTATCATCTTCATTGGAAGAACAGTTTTCTCTACTTATAGTCATAACATTCTACTCCATGTGTAAATGGTATCCAAGTTTGGAGAATATGATAATTTCCACAAAATATGACAGTCTCCAATTCATTTGATCTGAACCTTAGTCAAATACAGATTTCATTGTGATCCATTATATATGTATTTATAGGTATATAAAATACATATAATAAATATAAAATAATAGAATCTTACTATATGTGATGTAATCAGGTATTTCCATTTTATCCTATTGTACTTTAATTTATGTTTTAAACAATGACTGTTGTGATTCTCCAAACTTATTTCATAATTTACTAATAGGTCCCAAAAAACAATTAAAAAAACACTTCTCTAGGACAATGAGGACATTGACTAATGTATACTCCTTTCTCAGATGAAAATGGTTATTTTTGAAATGTAGGACTTGAGATAGGAAACTTAAATATTCTCTTTTATGCCCCTTACTTCTCTGTAGTCTCTTGGAAATCACAGAGAAATTAATTTAAAAGATTAATTTCTCTTCCCTTACTGTTATCTGCCAATCACTACATACATGTTCACAATCCTTAAAATATTATATAAACTGCCTTCACATTTACTCCCATTTCATAATCCACAGTCTCTATGAGAGTGCCCATGTGTGCTATACTAAGTCACTTCAGTCGTGTCCAGGTTTTTGCAACCCTACAGAATGTAACCTTCCAGGGTCCTCTGTCCATGGAGATTCCCCAGGCAAGAATTCTGGAGTGGGTTGCCATGACCTCCTCATGAGAGTGCCCACTATCTGTTAACTTTCCAACATGGTTGTATGTACTATCTAAAAATTAGCTGTCCACAATTTCAGGTATTATTATTAGTATTCCTTATAAATGCATGTTGCCCAAAACTTTTTTAAAATTCTGTTTTCCCATATGCAATTGGTATTAATTTTATCCCATAATATTCTAGATCAAATATCTTCCATATCTCTGTGTAACTTTCTGGAAAGTAAATTCAGTTCAGTCAATATTAGAATCCTTCCCCATGAGATACTTTTAAAATCCTGGATTTATATGATGTCTGAAAAACAGTCCATCATTATTTTCAACTTATCATCAGTCCTTTAGCATCACATTGCTGCAATTGAGCAGTGAGGTTGACTGCCCCTCAGAAATTGGTTCTCTCTGAGTTTAACCAAACTCAGACATTCCTGTCACCCTGTCCTCTCCATTGGCCCCTAAGTGGCAGCACGCAGCAATCTTTAACCCCAATCCCAAAGTGGGGTATTATATACTATCTAGAGACAGATTTCCATAGCAAGCAGAAAAGTAAAAGTCCCTTTTGCATTTGCATATAACTTAATACTCTTAGAATAACCACATCTTTAACTCCCACTGAAAACTCACTTTCATTGCCTACTTCTCAGGGAAAATTCAGCCTAAAAAAAAGTGCTATTCATTTTCCTCTTGAATGCGTTACTTGTGGAAACTCAGACTTTTAAAAATATAATGAGTACTTCTGACTTTTAGGGAGGGAGGTGAACATGAGAAAGAAAATGCTTTATATTTTCTTGTTAGGTTTCCACAACAGCAAGAAAACCTAGGATACCAGGTGTGTGTGTGTGTGTGTGTGTGTGTGAGAGAGTAAGAGGGAGGGATGAAGGGATGGAGAATATGGCAATGTGGTGAGAAAGAGGGAGAGAGAGAGAAAGAGGGAAAGGAGAAAGGAAGTTCTTATTACAAATTCATTTTAAGCACTTAAAATTGCCATCTTTTGAATTGTGTGTGTGTATGTGTGTGTGTGTTAGTCACTCAGCAGTGTCTGACCCTTTGCGACCCCCTGGACTGTAGCTCACCAGACTCCTCTGTCCATGGAATTCTCCAGGCAAGAAAACTGGAGTGGGTTGCCATTCTCTTCTCCAGTGATCTTTCCAATTCAGGGATCAAAACTGGGTCTCCCACATTGCAGACAGATTCTTTATTATCCGAGCCACCAGGTAAGAGAAGTTTAATAAGGCAGCAGAGAAAAAAAGAAATCCTTTACAAATATTTTGCTTCCTATTTGATTCACTAGAATAATTGTGAGATTAGAGATTATTATTTATGATCTTAATTTCTAAAATTGCATGCCCTATTGAATACATATTAGGTTTAAACAATATACTACAGTATATAAACTAATATCAAGAGAATTATAAAATCTTGCTTTATATTACCCCAGAAAGAAAATGCTGCTTATATTTTTTGAAGAAGCATAGATTTGAGATTTAGCCAACTTTGCATTTGTGAAACTTCAAAAATAGACGTTGTCTAGATTAAGACAACTGCAATAGTAAATAGGATGGCAATCAGTTCTGTGTTCTCAACACATGCATGAAATACACACTCACTCTAAGCAACCAGAAGAATTGCAATGAAGAGAGAGAGAAAATAAAATTGAACACTAATAAAACTAAGGAAATTAAAACTACTTTTGCTTGCCACAGCAACTTTAATGATCTAATTGACTTCATCTATATTTTTTCAGTTGATTTCTTTCATTTTTTGAGGTTAACTTTACAGTGGTTTTCTTCTTTCAGAATGGGTGTGTAGTGTTTTAAATGATTGGTTCTAGAATTATTAAAAACATATTTGCTTTTACTATGGATAAACAAATGTTTATGTGTGTGAGTGTGCACAAACACATGGCATGAATATAGAAAAAATGAAAGTAACGGAGAAAAGAAAAAGTTTACCTTAGGTTTTGAGTGGATGTGGAAAGGCCCAATTGCTCATATTAGTACTTTAGTTTATTTTGAATTTATATTAATTTCATTAATAAATTCATAACTTCTGCAAAGTTATTCTTAGTAAATATATATATATATAAGTAGCCTACAACAACAAAAGTTGATTTCTTGTTCCTGTCACTTGGTCTTCTGAGTTCATCTGTGCTTTGCTTTATATTGTCTTCATTGCAGGACCCAAGCTGAAAAAAACAGCCTTATCTGGTTTTTATGATGGAGAAGGAAGAGTAATGTTGGAACCATGCAATGCTGGGAGAAGGGATATACAGCATTCTAGTTAGCTTTATTCTTCTACATGGAGGAAAAGAAATATCCAACTCAAGGACCCTTTAATCTTTTGTCCTACCTAAAGGACTGAAAATCATGTCCAAAGTAATGTCTAGAGACAGAGGCTCTAAAACACTAAGATTTAATCATGGGACTTTAAAATGCTTCCCTTTCCTCCATAGCTTACTATCAAATTACAAAAAGTCTATTTACAGCAGTTCCTTTTACCCAGTACATTTAGCTCAGCTATTAAAAATTTTTTTAAAAAAAGATTACAAGACACACTCAAAGGCAAAAGGCACAGTTGGAAAAAACAAAGAATAAAAATCAGAATCAGATATGCCAGGAATGTTGAAATAACCAAACCAGGAATTTCAAACAGTTATGACTGATATGCTAGGTGCACAAATGGATAAAGTATACAGCATGCAAGAACAGATGGGTAATATAAGCAGGGAAATGGAAATTCTAAGCAAAAAAAAGAAAAAAAGAAAAAGAAATGCTAAGGATCAAAAACACTATAACAGAAATGAATAATGCCTTTGATGGTCCAGTAGACAGGACACATGAGGAAAGAATTCCTGGAGGGCGGTCCTAAGATGGCGGAGGAATAGGACGGGGAGACTATTTTCTCCCCAACAAATTCATTAAAAGAACATTTAAATGCTGAGTAAATTCCACAAAACAACTTCTAAATGCTGGAAGAGGACATCAGGCACCCAGAAAAGCAGCCCATTGTCTTCGAAAGGAGTGCTGTATAGATGGGGAAGTCTTAAGGCTACTGTAAAAATAAGACTGAAAACCAGAAGCAAGAGGCTTAAGTCCAAATCCTGAGAACACCAGAGGACTCCTGACTCCAGGGAACATTAATTGACAGGAGCTCATCAAACGCCTCCATATCTACACTGAAACCAAGCACCACACAAGGGCCAACAAGTTCCAGAGAAAGACATACCACGCAAATTCTCGAGCAACACAGGAACACAGCCCTGAGCTTCAATATACAGGCTGCCCTAAATCACTCCAAACCCATTGACATCTCATAACTCATTACTTGACACTTCATTGCACTCCAGAGAGAAGAAATCCAGCTCCAACCACCAGAACACCTACACAAGCTTCCCTACCCAGGAAACCTTGACAAGCCACCTGTACAACTCCACCCACAGCAAGGAAACTCCACAATAAACAGAACTCCACAAACTGCCAGAATATAGAAAGGCCACACCAAATACAGCAATATAAACAGGACGAAGAGACAGAGGAATACCCAGCAGATAAAAGAACAGGATAAATGTCCACCAAACCAAACAAAAGAGGAAGAGATAGGGAATCTACCTGATAAAGAATTCCAAATGATGATAGTGAAAATGATCTAAAATCTTGAAATCAAAATGGAATCACAGATAAATAGCCTGGAGACAAGGATTGAGAAGATTGAAGAAAGGTTTAACAAGGACCTAGAAGAAATAAAAAAGAGTCAATATATAATGAATAATGCAATAAATGAGATCAAAAACACTCTGGAGGGAACAAATAGTAGAATAAGGAGGCAGAAGATAGGATTAGTGAAGTAAAAGATATAATAGTAGAAATAAATGAATCAGAGAGGAAAAAAGAAAAAACGAATTAAAAGAAATGAGGACAATCTCAGAGATCTCCAGGACAATGTTAAATGCCCCAACATTCGAATCATAGGAATCCCAGAAGAAGAAGACAAAACGAAAGACCATGAGAAAATACTTGAGGAGATAATAGTTGAAAACTTCCCTAAAATGGGGAAGGAAATAATCACCCAAGTCCAAGAAGCCCAGAGAGTCTCAAACAGGATATACCCAAAGCGAAACACCCCAAGACACATATTAATCAAATTAGCAAGGATAAAACACAAAGAACAAATATTAAAAGCAGCAAGGGAAAAACAACAAATAACACACAAGGGGATTCCCATAAGGATAACAGCTGATCTTTCAATAGAAACTCTTCAGGCCAGGAGGGAATGGCAAGACATACTTAAAGTGATGAAAGAAAATAACCTACAGCCCAGATTACTGTACCCAGCAAGGATCTCATTCAAATATGAAGGAGAAATCAACAGCTTTACAGACAAGCAAAACCTGAGAGAATTCAGCACCACCAAACCAGCTCTCCAACAAATGCTAAAGGATCTTCTCTAGACAAGAAACAAAAAGCGTGTGTAAACTTGAACCCAAAGCAATAAAGTAAATGGCAACGGGATCATACTTATCAATAATTACCTTAAATGTAAATGGGTTGAATGCCCCAACCAAAAGACAAAGACTGGCTGAATGGATACAAAAACAAGACCCCTATATATGCTGTCTACAAGAGACCGACCTCAAAACAGGGGACACATACAGACTGAAAGTGAAGGGCTGGAAAAAGATTTTCCATGCAAATAGAGACCAAAAGAAAACAGAAGTAGCAATACTCATATCAGATAAAATAGACTATAAAACAAAGGCTGTGAAAAGAGACAAAGAAGGACACTACATAATGATCAAAGGATCAATCCAAGAAGAAGCTATAACAATTATAAATATGTATGCACCCAACATAGGAGCACCACAATATGTAAGACAAATGCTAACAAGTATGAAAGGGGAAATTAACAATAACAAAATAATAGTGGGAGACTTTAATACCCCACTCACATCTATGGATAGATCACTAAACAGAAAATTAACAAGGAAACACAAACTTTAAATGATACAATAGACCAGTTAGACCTAATTGATATCTATAAGACATTTCACCCCAAAACAATGAATTTCACCTTTCTCTCAAGCGCACACAGGACCTTCTCCAGGATAGATCACATCCTGGGCCATAAATCTAGCCTTGGTAAATTCAAAAAAATTGAAATCATTCCAAGAATGTTTTCTGACCACAATGCAGTAAGATTAGATCTCAATTACAGGAGAAAAACTATTAAAAATTCCAACATATGGAGGCTGAACAACACGCTGCTGAATAACCAACAAATCACAGAAGAAATAAAAAAAAAAGAAATCAAAATATGCATAGAAAGGAATGAAAATGAAAACAAAACAACCCAAAACCTGTGGACACTGAAAAGCAGTGCTAAGGGGAAGGTTCATAGCAATACAGGCATACCTCAAGAAACAAGAAAAAAGTCAAATAAATAACCTAACTCTACACCTAAAGCAACTAGAGAAGGAAGAAATGAAGAACCCCAGAGTTAGTAGAAGGAAAAGTATCTTAAAAATTAGGGCAGAAATAAATGCAAAAGAAACAAAAGAGACCATAGCAAAAATCAACAAAGCCAAAAGCTGGATAAAGGATAAATAAAATTGACAAACCATTAGCCAGACTCATGAAGAAACAAAGGGAGAAAAATCAAATCAATAAAATTAGAAATGAAAATGGAGAGATCACAACAGACAACACAGAAATACAAAGGATCATAAGAGACTACTATCAGCAATTATATGCCAATAAAATGGACAACTTGGAAGAAATTGACAAATTCTTAGAAAACTTTCCAAAACTGAACCAGGACGAAATAGAAAATCTTAACAGACCCATCACAAGCATGGAAATTGAAACTGTAATCAGAAATCTTCAGCAAACAAAGGCCCAGGTCCAGACGGCTTCACAGCTGAATTCTACCAAAAATTTAGAGAAGAGCTAACACCTATCCTGCTCAAACTCTTCCAGAAAATTGCAGAGGAAGGTAAACTTCCAAACTCATTCTATGAGGCCACCATCACCTTAATACCAAAACCTGACACAGATGCCACACAAAAAAGAAAAACACAGGCCAGTATCACTGATGAACATAGATGCAAAAATCCTTAACAAAATTCTAGCAATCAGAATCCAAAAACACATTAAAAAGATCATACACCATGACCAAGTGGGCTTTATCCCAGGGATGCAAGTATTCTTCAATATCCGCAAATCAATCAGTGTAATACACCACATTAACAAATTGAAAAATAAAAGCCATATGATTATCTCAGTAGATGCAGAGAAAGCCTTTGACAAAATTCAACATCCATTTATGATAAAAACTCTCCAGAAAGCAGGAATAGAAGGAACATACCTCAACATAATAGAAGCTATATATGACAAACCCACAGCAAACATTATCCTCAATGGTGAAAAATTGAAAGCATTTCCCCTAAAGTCAGGAACAAGATAAGGGTGCCCACTTTCACCACTACTGTTCAACATAGTTTTGGAAGTTTTGGCCACAGCAATCAGAGCAGAAAAAGAAATAAAAGGAATCCAAATTGGAAAAAAAGAAGTAAAACTCTCACTGTTTGCAGATGACATGATCCCCTACCTAGAAAACCCTAAAGACTCCACCAAAAATTACTAGGACTAATCAATGAATATAGTAAAGTTGCAGGATATAAAATCAACACACAGAAATCCCTTGCATTCCTATACACTAATAATGAGAAAATAGAGAAATTAAGGAAATAATTCCTTTCACCATTGCAATGGAAAGAATAAAATACTTAGGAATATATCTACCTAAAGAAACTAAAGACCTATATACAGAAAACTATAAAACACTGGTGAAAGAAATCTAAGAGGACACTAATATATGGAGAAATATATCATGTTCATGGATCAGAAGAATCAATATAGTGAAAATGAGTATACTACCCAAAGCAATCTACAGATTCAATGCAATCCCTATCAAGCTAGACAAATAATTTCACAATTTGTATGGAAATACAAAAAACCTCGAATAGCCAAAGCAATCTTGAGAAAGAAGAATGGAACTGGAGGAATCAACCTGCCTGACTTCAGGCTCTACTACAAAGCCACAGTCATCAAGACAGTATAGTACTGGCAAAAAGACAGAAATATAGATCAATGGAACAAAATAGAAAGCCCAGAGATAAACCCATGCACCTACGGACACCTTATCTTTGAAAAGGAGGCAAGAATATACAATGGAGAAAAGATAATCTCTTTAACAAGTGGTGCTGGGAAAACTGGTCAACCACTTGTAAAAGAATGAAACTAGAACACTTTCTAACACCATACACAAAAATAAACTCAAAATGGATTAAAGATCTAAACATAAGACCAAAAACTATAAAACTCCTAGAGAAGAACATAGGCAAAACACTCTCCGACATAAATCACAGCAGGATCCTCTATGAACCACCCCCAAAATACTGGAAATAAAAGCAAAAATGAACAAATGGGATCTAATTAAAATTAAAAGCTTCTGCACAACAAAGGAAACTATAAGCAAGGTGAAAAGACAGCCTTCAGCATGGAAGAAAATAATAGCAAATGAAGCAACTGACAAAGAACTAATCTCAAAAATATACAAGCAACTCCTGCAGCTCAATTCCAGACAAATAAATGACCCAACCAAAAAATGGGCCAAAGAATTAAACAGACATTTCTCCAAAGAAGACATAGAGATGGCTAACAAACACATGAAAAGATGCTCAATATCACTCATTATCAGAGAAATGCAAATCAAAACCACAATGAAGTAGCATTTCACGCCAGTCAGAATGGCTGCTATCCAAAAGTCTACAAGCAATAAATGCTGGAGAGGATGTGGAGAAAAGGCAACCCTCTTGCACTGTTGGTGGGAACGCAAACTAGTAGAGCCACTATGGAGAACAGTGTGGAAATTCCTTGAAAAACTGGAAATAGAACTGCCTTATGACCCAGCAATCCTACTACTGGGTAAACACCGAGGAAACCAGAATTGAAAGAGACATGTAATCCCCAAAGTTCATTGCAGCACTGTTTATAGTGGCCAGGACATGGAAGCAAAAGAACAAGCAAAAGAACCTTGATGTCCATCAGCAGATGAATGGATAAGAAAGCAGTGGTACATATATACAATGGAGTATTACTCAGCCATCAAAAAGAATACATTTGACTCAGTTCTAATGAGGTGGATGAACTGGAGCCTATTATACAGAGTGAAGTAAGCCAGAAAGAAAAACACCAATACAGTATACTAATGCATGTATATG
The DNA here is from genome assembly GCF_029378745.1 of Bos indicus. Lineage (NCBI taxonomy): Eukaryota > Metazoa > Chordata > Mammalia > Artiodactyla > Bovidae > Bos > Bos indicus. The sequence goes on along the minus strand of NC_091762.1, from coordinate 40,354,768 downwards.
GAATTTAGAAAGATGGTAACGATAACCCTGTATGCAAGAAGAGCAAAAGAGATGTATAGAACAGTTTTTTGGACTCTGTGGGAGAGGGAGAGGGTGGGATGATTTGGGAGAATGGCATTGAAACATGTATAATATCATTTAAGAAATGAATCACCAGTCCAGGTTCAATGCAGGATACAGGATGCTTGGGGCTGGTGCACTGGGATGACCCACAGGGATGGTATGGGGAGGGAGGTGGGAGGGGGGTTCAGGATGGGGAACACGTGTACACTCGTGGTGGATTCATGTTGATGTATGGCAAAACAAATACAATATTGTAAAGTAATTAGCCTCCAATTAAAATAAATAAACATATTTTTAAAAAATAAATAAATAAATAGATCTCCATGGGAAAAAAAAAAAAAAGAAAGAATTCCTAAGTTCGAAGATACCTCAGTGGAAAGCTCCCAAACAAACATAACCTGCAAGAAAACAAAAGCAAAAGAACAAACTATTGAATAATTGTGGTACATATTACAAAAGGTGTAAATATAGGTAATGGAAATACCAGAAGAGGAAGAGAGAAATACAGAATAATTAAAACATTCATGATTGAGAATTTTCTCCAAATTAATATCAGACACCAAATCACAGATCTAGGAAACTCAGAGAATACAAGCAGGATATATGCCAAAGAAAACCTATAGATAGGCATATCATTTTAACATAAGGAAAATAAAAAATGAAATATCCTGAAAGAAGCCAGAGACAAAAAATGCCTTACATATAGAGGAGTAAAGATAAGATTTTTATACAACTTCTCCTCAGAAACTATGTGCTTGAGACAGTATATTTGTGTCCCCTGTTCAAAAAAATTCACATGTTGAACTCCTAACCCCCATTTTGATGGTATATGGATATGAAGCTTTGGAGTGATTAAGTCATGAGGATGGAACCCTGATAAATAGGATTAGTGTCCTTGGCCACCTCATGTGAAGAGTTGACTCATTGAAAAATACTCTGATGCTGGGAGGGATTGGGGGCAGGAGGAGCAGGGGATGACAGAGGATGAGATGGCTAGATGGCATCACTGACTTGATGGACGTGAGTCTGAGTCAACTCTGGGAGTTGGTGATGGACCGGGAGGCCTGGCCTGCTGCGATTCATGGGGTTGCAGAGTCAGACACAACTGAGCGACTGAACTGAACTGAACTGAACTGAAGTGATCCGACCTAGATAGCATATTCAAAAGCAGAGACATTACTTTGCCAAAAAAGGTCTGTCTAGTCAAGGCTATGGTTTTTCCAGTGGTCATGTATGGATGTGAGAGTTGGACTGTGAAGAAAGCTGAGCACAGAAGAACTGATGCTTTTGAACTGTGGCGTTGGAGAAGACTCTTGAGAGTCCCTTGAACTGCAAGGAGATCCAACCAGTCCATCCTAAGGAGATCAGTCCTGGGTGTTCATTGGAAGGACTGACGCTAAAGCTGAAACTCCAGTACTTTGGCCACCTCATGCAAAGAGTTGACTCATTGGAAAAGACTCTGATTCTGGGAGGGAGTGGGGGCGGAGGAGAAGGGGACAACAGTGGATAAGATGGCTGGATGACATCACCAACTCTATGGATATGAGTTTGGGTGAACTCTGGGAGTTTTTGATGGACAGAGAGGACTTGCGTGCTGCAATTCATGGGGTCACAAAGTGTTGGACATGACTGAGTGACTGAACTGAACTGAACTGAAGTGATCCAAAAGAGTTCTTTCATGCTTTTGGGCATGTGAGTGCATAGCAAAAAAGATGGCTATTTGTGAACCAGGAAGCAGGTCTTGATGCATGCTCAGTCATGTCTGACTCTTTGAAACCCCATGGACTGTGGCTTGTTATGATTCTCTGTCCATGAAATTTTCCAGGCAAAAATACCAAAGTGGGTTGCCATTTCTTACTCAGTTCAACTGATTATGCTTCTGCAATTAGATAGACGTCCTTAGCCCAAATAAATAAATAAACCTTGATATAAAATCTAACACAGTATATAAAAATTAACTCAAAATGGATCACAGATTTAATTGAAAGATGTAAAATTATAAAATTTTGGGGAAAAGATGAAGAAAAAAAAAACTTTGAGAACTAAGATTAGGAAAGGAATTCTTTGACATGACAGCAAAAATGCAATTCACTAAAAGGATGTAATAAAAAAATTGGACTTCATTAAAATTAAAGATTTTTTTCTCTGCAAAAGACTCTATCAAGTGTATGAGAAACAAATTAAAAACTGAAAGAAAATATCTGCAAACTATATATCAGGAATGTATGAAGTATTACAAAAACAGTCAAAAAGATGAAAAGGATTCAATTAGAAAATGGCAAAAGACATAAATACAAAGAAAATATACAGATGGCAAATAGCAAATGGCACATTGAAAGATGTTCATTAGCCATTATGGAGACAAAAATTAAAACACAATGGAGTATCACTATAAATCTTCTAAAGAGGTTACAATTTAAAAAGCGATAAATATCAAATACTGATGAGGCTGCAAAGAAACTAGATTTGTAATACACTGCTGGTGGGATGTAAAATAGTATAGTTACCCTGTGTAGGAAACCTGCTTGGCAGTTTCTGATAAAACTATATAAACTTATCATATGACTCAACACTTGCAATCCTACACATTTATTCCAAGGAAATTAAAACTCATTTTCACATAAAGTCCTACACATAAATGCTCATAACAGATACTTAAAACAATCAAAAACTGGAAGAAAAAAAATCCTTCTATGCATGAATGTGTAAACAAACTGTGGCGCATTCATAAAATGGAATACTACTCAGAAATACAAAGAAATCTACTTATACATCCAACAACTTGGATAAGAAGCCAAGATCAAAAGATTATATACTATATTATCCCATTTATATAACATTCTTGGCAAAATGTAATGTCTTGAAAATGACAAATGCTTCAAAAAAAAAAAAAAAACAGATTAGTGTTTGCCAAAAGACAGTGATGGCATAACGGTTAACATAAGGGAATTCCTTTATGGTAATGAAAAGTTACCATATATACAAAGTAAAATTATATACAAAGTAAAATTGCATGGGGCTACACACACACATACATGAGTATATGCTGAGTAAAAGCTGATAAATCTGAATGAGGCTTGTAACTTAGACAAGAGCATTTACCAATATCAATTTACGGGTTTTGAGATTATTCTACAGTTAGGTGGAATATAAGCATTGCGGAAGCTAGGTAAAACGTACACAGGACTCTTTATTTTTGCAACTTCCTGTGAGTCTACTGTTCTTTCAAACTGAAAGTTTAAAAATGTAAAATTTAACAAATTAGAATTTCCCAAACATTTAAACACTGATATAAATGAGTTTAATAAGATACTTCTTACATTTTGTTAATTTCTCAAGTTTCATATATGAGATAATTTAAATGATTTAAATGTTTAAAGAACTTTCTGTCTCTGGTCCCTAGTATGCATTAAGTGAAAAAGTGTTGTAATCAACTTAACATCTAGATAAAGTCAAATGATTTATTAAATTATAACATTTCTTGAACTCATCTGAAGTAAAGTTGCAAGGTAATCCAGTAGCCTGAAATCTGAGGAAAGACAAACATTTCCAGAGAAAGACAGGACATAAGTATTGCTTACCAAAGGCAGAACTCAGGAAGGAGATGGAGCTGGCATTCAAAAATGTATAAAAATAATTTAGCCAAATTTGTAACTGCTTATATCTGAGTGTAGGATAGCATGAGATTATACAGTGTCTTGGAGCCAGAAACACAAAGGGAGTGTACATCCCTTCATGTGCTGTTTCTACACAGCATCATATGGGCAGGGCTGAAGCCTAGAGGGTTTAATTTGCTGGTGAAGATGTGGTGGAGCAGAACAATCTAGCTATGGAACATTAGAAAGTCTCACCTGAATCCTCTACAGAATAAAATCTTAAGACACTGTGGGAAGAGCAGCAGTCTGTCCAAGTGAACATCTGGAGACCCATTTTGGTTGTGGAAGGGAACTGAATAAATTTCTCTCTACTTCCTCAGATTGATATACAGACAGTTCCCAACTTAACATATTTCAACTTAAAATGTGGTTCCACTTATGATTTTCAGGCTTTACAATAGTGCAAGAGCAGTACACACTCAGTAGAAACCATACTTGGCATTTTGAATTTTGATTTTTCCCAAACTTTGATCTTTTCCTAGGCTAGCCATGTACAGTAGGAATGATACCCTCTCCAAAGCTGCACAGAGTCAGTGAGCCTCAACTTCCAGTCAGCTGCAAGTTCAAGAGGTTAAACATCTAATACAGTTACAACCATTCTGTACTCATACAAACAATCAACACAAGAGACGCGGGTTCAATCCCTGGGTTGGGAATATCCTCTGGAGTTGGAAATGGCAACCTGCTCCAGTATTCTTGCCTGGAAAATTCCATGAACAGAGGAGCCTGGCGGGCTATAGTTCATAAGGCTGCAAAGAGTTGGACACGACTGAGCAACTAGGTGTGCACACACACACACACACACAATAGTCAATTAATTGCATGGAATATTCAACACTTTATTATAAAATAGGCCTTGTGTTGATGATTTTGTCCAACTCCTGGCTAATGTAAGTGTTCTGAGAACAATCATGGCAGCCTAGACAAAGGTGTGATGTTTGGTAGATTAGATGTGTACTACACACAAAAATTGAAAGTGTGTTTAGTACACATCTAATTTACCAAACATCACAGCTTTGTCTAGGCTGCAATTTTGGAGAAGACAATGGCACCCTACTCCAGTACTCTTGCCTGGAAAAATCCCAGACGGAGGAGCCTGGTGGGCTGTAGTCCATGGGGTCGCTGAGGTTCGCACACGACTGAGCGACTTCACTTTCACTTTTTGCTTTCAGACATTGGAGAAGGAAATGGCAACCCACTCCAGTTTTCTTGCCTGGAGAATCCCAGGGATGGGGGAGCCTGGTGGACTGCCGTATATGGGGTCACACAGAGTCGGACACAACTGAAGTGACTTAGCAGCAGCAGCAAACACACTTTCAATTTAGGATATTTTCAACTTTAGATTGGTTTATTGGGATATCACCCCATCGTAAGTCAAAGAAAATCTGTATCTATAAAGCAAATTATTAATAGGGCAGGCTTCCCTGATGACTCAGAATGAAAAGAATTCACCTGCAATGTGGAAGACATAGGTTTGCTTCCTGAGTTGAGAATATTCCCTGAAGGATGGCATGGCAACCCACTCCAGTATTCTTACATGGAGAATCCCCATGGACAGAAGAGACTAGCAGCTATAGTCCATGTGATGTCCATGTATAGTCCAGTATAGTCCAGTCATGTCCGACTCACAAAGAGTCAGACGTGACTGAGCAACTAAGCACAGCATTAAAAGGGCAAACAAGTGAATTAAAAGTAAGTATAATATGTAATAGACACCTCACAAAGGACACATGCAAATTATTAATAAACACAAGAAAAGATGCTCAATGCATCATCAGAGAAACGCAAATGCAAATTAAAACACAAAAAGGTACTACTATATATTAACCAAAATGAGTGAAATTAAAATAACTGATACCACCATGTATTGGGAAGTATGTGGAACAACCAGAACTCTCATACGTTGTTAGTTGGGACTGTAAATGATAAAACAAATTTTTGAAAGTTGTTCAGAGAAAGCTTTTAAAGTTATACATAAATTTACAATTTGACTACCAATTCCACTCCATGTTATTTACCCAAGAGAAGCTAAATCATATATACTACAAAGATTGTTTGCATGATGATCCATCACAATTTCATTCATAATAACCCAGCAATGAAATCGACCCAAATGTCCATCAAAAGGTGAATAACAAATTAATGTATATGCATACAAAGAAATTACTATTCAGTAATTAAAAGAAACTACTGATATATGCAACAACATAAATGAACATCTATCCTGTTATAGAGTTTTCCTGAGACTCATCTGTACTCCTGTACTCATTTTTTCTTAACATATTAGGAAGATGAGGACACTGAAAGATAAACTATGGTATGAGAAAACATATTATGATTGTTGATACAGAAAATTTTAACCATGAGGGGAAGAATTCCCAGACCTTGAAACTTATGCCATAAAGCCAGGGGTAGAAGAATGGAAGATCTGAGTAATTGGTGTCATTTAAATCTTTTAGTTTTCATACACACACACTCCAATAAATAAATGGGTCCAGACATCCTGGAATGTGAATTCAAGTGGGCCTTAGAAAGCAGCACTACAAACAAAGCTAGTGGAGGTGATGGAATTCCAGTTGAGCTATTCCAAATCCTGAAAGATGATGCTGTGAAAGTGCTGCACTCAATATGCCAGCAAATTTGGAAAACTCAGCAGTGGCCACAGGACTGGAAAATGTCAGTTTTCATTCCAATCCCAAAGAAAGGCAATGCCAAAGAATGCTCAAACTACTGCACAGTTGCACTCATCTCACATGCTAGTAAAGTAATGCTCAAAATTCTCCAAGCCAGGCTTCAGCAAAATGTGAACCATGAACTTCCAGATGTTCAAACTGGTTTTAGAAAAGGCAGAGGAACCAGAGATCAAATTGCCAACATTAGCTGGATCATCGAAAAACCAAAAGAGTTCCAGAGCAACATCTATTTCTGCTTTATTGTCTATGCCAAAGCCTTTGACTGTGTGGATCACAATAAACTGTGGAAAATTCTGAAAGAGATGGGAATACCAGACCATCTGACCTGCCTCTTGAGAAACCTATATGCAGGTCAGGAAGCAACCGTTAGAACTGGACATGGAACAACAGACTGGTTCCAAATAGGAAAAGGAGTATGTCAAGGCTGTATATTTTCACCCTGCTTATTTAACTTCTATGCAGAGTACATCATGAGAAACGCTGGACTGGAAGAAACACAAGCTGGAATCAAGATTGCCGGGAGAAATATCAATAACCTCAGATATGCAGATGACACCATCCTTATGGCAGAAAGTGAAGAAGAACTAAAGAGCCTCTTGATGAAAGTGAAAGAGAGTGAAAAATTTGGCTTAAAACTCAACATTCAGAAAACTAAGATCATGGCATCCAGTCCTATCATTTCATGGCAAATAGATGGGGAAACAGTGGAAACAGTGGCTGACTTTATTTTTCTAGGCTCCAAAATCACTGCAGATGGTGACTTCAGCCCTGAAATTAAAAGACGCTTACTCCTTGGAAGGAGAGTTATGACCAACCTAGACAACATATTGAAAAGCAGAGAGATTATTTTGTCAACAAAGGTCCGTCTAGTCAAGGCTATGGTTTTTTCAATGGTCATGTATGGATGTGAGAGTTGGACTATAAAGAAAGCTGAGCACCGAAGAATTGATGCTTTTGAACTGTGGTGTTGGAGAAGACTCTTGAGAGTCCCTTGGACTGCAAGGATATCCAACCAGTCCATCCTAAAGGAGATCAGTCCTGGGTGTTCATTGGAAGGACTGATGTTGAAGCTGAAACTCCAATATTTTGGCCACCTGATGCAAAGAGTTGACTCATTTGAAAAGACCCTGATGTTGGGGAAGATTGAAGGCAGAAGGAGAAGGGGACGACAGAGGATGAGATGGTTAGATGGCATCACCGACTCAACGGACATGAGTTTGGGTAAACTCTGGGAGTTGGTGATGGACAGGGAGGCCTGGTGTGCTGCGGTTCATGGGGTTGCAAAGAGTCAGACACAACTGAGCTACTGAACTGAACTGATCTGAGTTCCCTTTTCTTGGTACCTGATAAAGCAAGATTAGTTCAAGGTAAGCATGCAAGTATATTATGGAACTGTTTATGAAATACTGAAACTGTTTACGAAATCTCAGAAGTCATTCTGTAACAAGTAGGAGGAGACATACTAGTCAGAACATATATTGAGTCATAGTATGTAGAAATGAAAATCAATAGATGCTTAGGACCAGTATTATAGATGGCCTCATATACCAAATGGAAGAATTCAAATTTGACAATGGGGTGGGAGTTGGAAGGGAGGTTCGAGGTGGAAATGAGGTTCAAGGTGGACGGGGCGTATGTATTGGCTGACTGATGTTTGGCAGAAATCAAGACAGCATTGTAAAATAATTATTCTCTGATTAAAAATAAATAAATTAAAAAGATTAAATCTGACGCAGTGCTAGGGCTTCTCAAATTGTCCTGCCTAACTGTCTCTAATAGCAAAGAGGAACATAAGATTCTAGAAGTATACTTGAAGTGCCTTAAGATTCTAGAAGTATACTTGAAGCTATCTGCCACTAGTTAAAATTATTTTGAAGTCTCATTTGTTATATTTAAAATTTGGGAGAAATTTATATGCTAATAACCAATATAGGACATATTTATTACTCATCAAAGTAGCAAACTTCTACCCTAATACTCATGTGATACTGACACTGTGTAAAAGTATGCTGGGCTTTTCCTTTGACATTAAAGCATGCCACAGTGTATCTCCTGAAGTATGTGCACCATTGTTTCAAAAGGGTAGCATAGGCAATAAGTGGATATTTTTACATTCTTACACAGAGGTGAAAGTGTATGCTTAGAAAGATTGCATGAAAAATAATGCCTCAGACTTCATTTTTGGCAAAGAACTTTCATATTTGACCCTCACATTAACCTATGGCAGTATGGCAGAGAAAGTATATCCATGTCCATTTATAAATAGATTAGAAAATTGAGACATAGCCAATTGAAAGTGCACAGTTAATCAGCAGTAGAGCCAAGAAGAGAAAATGTTTTGACTCTGAATCAAATGCTAATTCTATAATCCCTAGTCACCCTAGAGCAGAATATACTTTAAAACTGATTTATCTTGGGTCACATTCAAGAGAATTTATTTTACCCATACTAAAAAAAAAAAAAAAAAAAAAGAAATCAGATTTACCCTTACAAGTCACCTTAACTATTCTATGAGGTTTTCTAGTATAGTAAGTTTACACATATCAAATTTGCTAGGAGATATCTGTTATAGACACAGATGTGTTTTTCTTAGGCTGAAATGTTACTGATTTTACTTAAAAAAATGAAATTGACCTGCCCAAATTCACTAGAGCAAACAAAGAATAAAAATTCCACCTCCCCCTTCCCACCCTCTGCTTCCCAAATCTCATGAAAGTACTTAATATGTCAGGGAGATATTTTTTATAAGTCATTTGGGAGTTCTCACTGCTATCTCCTTACTTTTTAGAACTTCAGTGATCAAACACTCAAAGACCCCACCAGAAACCAATAAGAATTCAATTGCATTTTTGCACTAAGGGATTACTCTCTGGTTGGTTGGTTGTAAGATACTAACTTGCTCTAGTTGCACTCACAGAATTCCATCTTCCTTGCTACCAACTTCTGGTTCTTTCAGAGGGCCCACCTGTCCAGAACCATTAAGAAGTTGTTTTTTTGGGTTTTGTTTTTTAATTTTTATTATTTTTTTAAATACACCTATGCCTTTGACTAGAGCCAGAAGCTTTGAAGTTTGTTGCTGATAACAAACCTGTACCTGATGAGCCAACCTAGACTTTTGATTGAATTTTCCCACTTGGACTACCTCAAAAGCATTATCATACCAGTCTCTGGTTCCAATGAGGACAGACTTCCTGGAGTATTCTGAATTGAATTCTCTTAGCCTACTGGGCACAGAAAATCCTGCCAAATTAGGCCTGAATTCCTGGACTCCTGATTTACAAAAGAGAACAGAGTGGTGTATTCAATATCCACGACCTTCTTTCATACCCACTGATAGCAAAAGTTGCTTGTTTCCTCCAATCTTATTAGCAGAAATCCTTTGAAATAAACAGAACAGGGGTAGAGATGATAATAAAAGAACGAGATAAGTAGCTAACTTTGAAAGCAGTTCCCAAAAGAAATAAGCAGGAATTTTGGCTTAAAAAGATAAAGTTTTTTCAGGAATTGTATTTTTGTTTTCATTTTTCTTTTTCTTGGTAACTAGGTTGACACAATTAGTAAGCTAAGAATTTAATCAGTTCTCATAGGACTTATAAATGCCAATTTATCTTTCACATATTTCTAGCATATGAGATTTCACTGATAAAAGCCTGCTAATTACATTTATGTCTCTATGTTTAGGGATAACATCCTCCACTTGCGTGAATAAAATTCATGGTAAGAAATCAGTGAGAATATGTGTTAATTATGCCTTAGAAACAATCCTGAAAATGAGTAAATAATCTTCAGGAAAAATAGTAATTAAAAAGACTGCTGCTGCTGCTAAGTTGCTTCAGTTGTGTCCGATGCTGTGCGACCCCATAGACAGCATCCCACCAGGCTCTGCCGTCCCTGGATTCTCCAGGCAAGAACACTGGAGTGGGTTGCCATTTCCTTCTCCAATTCGTGAAAATGAAAAGTGAAAGTGAAGTCACTTGGTCGTGTCCGACTCTTTGAGACCCCATGGACTGCAGCCTACCAGGCTCTCCATCCATGGGATTTTCCAGGCAAGAGTACTGGAGTGGGCTGCCATTGCCTTCTCCCAATTAAAAATACTAGTAGTTTTTAAACATTGTTCAAAACTGTATTCACCTGGAATCTTTAAAACTACTGACATCTGACTCTCACATTCTTACTTAATTTATCTGAAGTATGGCCTGAGTATCAGGATTATTAATAGCTTTCCAGCTAAATAGCTAGTCAATAGAATCAAAACTACACTAGAAGTCTGAAGACCTGAGTTTAAATCCAGTATTTTTTTTTTGCCTATGGGCTGTAAAGTTTTGAATAACTCAGATGACCTCTCCAAGTCTCTCTTGCCTAACTGTAAAATCAGATTATTGATAATACATTTTCTCTTCTTCTTACTTGTTTTTAATTTATTTTTTACAATGTTGCATTGGTTTATGCCAAACAAAAACTCAAATCAGCCATAATTATACATATATACCCCTCCTTGAGACTCCCCTTCTCTCTCTCTCTCTCATAAGGTGCTTGTGGAGATTAAATGAGATGCTATACAGGAAGGCCCTGTAGAAACTATTATCAAGTTAAATTTGAAGTGATACATGGACATGAATTTCATATTTATTTATACAGAGACATTCATTATATAAAAAATATATAAGTAAATTGATTATATCAATATAATATATGATATATAAAGATATTTATTATAATGAATTGGATTGCTGATGATGGAGCACACCTAATATTTGTAGAGTAGGCAGGCAGGTTAGAAACCCAGGAGAGCTGATATTTAAATTCAAGTCCAAAGTTCATCTGCTATAGAATTCTTACTTGCTCAGGGTAGGGTGGGCTCTTTGTTTCATTCAGGCCACTCAAAATATGGAAGTCAATGGTTTTACTCAAGTCTACCAATTTAAATCTTTATCTCATCTAATATTACCCTAAGGGCTTCCTTGGTGGCTCAGAGGTAAAAGAATCCACAGGCAATGCAGGAGGCAGGAGCTCAATCCCTGGGTTGGAAAGATCCCCTCGAGGAAGAAATGGTAACCCACTGCATAATTCTTACCAGGAAAATTCCAAGGACGTCAACGGTAAGTGAACCAAGAATTTCCAGATGTACAAGCTGGATTTAGAAAGGCAGAGGAACCAGAGATCAAATTGCCAACACCCACTGGATCATCGAAAAAGCAAGGGAGTTTCAGAAAAACATCTACTTCTGTTTCATTGACTACACGAAAGCCTTTGATTGTGTGGATCACAAGAAACTGGAAAATTCTGAAAGAGATGGGAATACCAGAACATCTTACCTGCCTCCTGAGAAACCTGTATGCAAGTCAAGAAGAGTTAGAACCAGACATGGAACAACAAACTGGTTCAAAAGTGGGAAAGAAGTACATCAAGGCTGTATATTATTGCCCTACTTATTTAACTTTTATGCAGAGTACATCATGGAAAATGCTGGGCTGGATAAAGCTCAAGCTGGAATCAAGATTGCCAGGAGAAATATTCATAACCTCAGATATGCAGATGACACCACCCTTAGGGCAGAAAGTGAAGAACTAAAGAGCCTTTTGATGAAAGTGAAAGAGGAAAGTGAAAAGGTTGGCTTAAAGCTCAACATTCAGAAAACTAAGATCATGGCATCTGGTCCCATCACTTCATGGCAAATAGATGGGAAACAATGGAAACAATGACAGACTTTATTTTCTTGGGCTCCAAAATCACTGCAGGTGGTGACTGCAGCCATGAAATTAAAAGACGCTTACTCCTTGAAAGAAAAGCTATGATCAACCTAGACAGCATATTAAAAAGCGGAGATATTATTTTGCTGACAAAGGCCCACAAAGTCAAAGCCATGGTTTTTACAGTAGTCATGCTCGGATATTAGAGTTGGATCATAAAGAAGGTTGAGCACTGAAGAAGAACTGATGCTTTTGAACTATGGTGTTGGAGAATATTCTTGAGAGTTCCCTGGACAGCAAGATCAAACCAGTCAATCCTAAAGGAAATAAACCCTGAATATTCATTAGAAGGACTGATGTTGAATGAAGCTCCAATATTTTGGCCACCTGATGTGACTCATTGGAAAAGACACTGGTACTGGGAAAGATTGAAGGCAGGAGGAGAACAGGATGACAGAGGATGATATGGTCGAATGGCATCACCAACTCAACGGACTTGAGTTTGAGCACTCTGGGAGACAGTGAAGGACAGGGAAGCCTGGAGTGCTACAGTCCCAAAGAGTCACAAAGTGATTTGAGTACCACAGTACAATATTACCCACTCAGATACAACACCATATATAACACCCAGAATAATATTTGACCAAATATCTGGGCATCCCATAGCCCAGCCAAGTTGACACATGAAATTAATCATCACAGTATTACTAATACCATTTTTTTAAACTACCTGAAAAGTGGAAATACTAGACTAATTAAATATGTAGGATTACAACTACTGAGCTGTATTTTTGGCCCTTATCTTCACCTCAGCTTTGCCCCAAATATGTTGGCATATAATAGACGGTGATTTGAAGGACAGCAAACAGAGACTTGCTCAAATCATCAGGGAAAAGTCATTTTAAGAGAGAAGGTTTCAACTATAAGTCGTTTTTTCCCCCATTTAACTCTAGTGTTCACACCTCAGAAAAAAATACCTCTTTTAGGATCCAGTGGCACCCAATACTGGCCATATGAGTAGGTGGTATGATCTGAGAAATACCAAGGGGCCCCACTAGCCAAATATATCTTCTCTTAGGGACATTCCTGGAATTCCCATTGTTAGAGACAAAACAGAAAGACCCATTTTAAAAATGCACAGAAGTGTTAACATTTCATGGATTGGCTTTACAGGTTGACTAGAACAAAAATAAAAATAGCTTTTCATAGTGGAAAAAATGGTTACTCTCTCACCTTTGCTCTGTTAAAAATGTTCTTCTTTACCAGACAAATTCAGTCTGGCTAAACTAGTCTAAAACTAGGCTTCCCTGGTGGCTCAGACTGTAAAGCACCTGCCCGCAATGCTGGAGACCTGGGTTCAATCCCTGGGTCAGGAAGATCCCCTAGAGAAGGAAATGGCAACCCACTCCAGTACTCTTGCCTGGAAAATCCCATGGACCGAGGAGCCTGGTAGGCTACAGTCCATAGGGTTGCAAAGAGTCAGACACGACTGAGCAACTTCTCTTTCTTTCTTTCTAAACTTGTCTAATTCTTTACTTAAAATCTGATAGATCAAATATTATTGGCCATTATGACTCTATTACCTGTTTCCTTACTACCTGCTCCATATATTTCTACATGACCACATCTCTGCAACAGAACCAGTAATAAGCTTGAGAGATATTTCCTCACTTTTTTAGTAAACTTTGATGGAGCTTGGTGGATCCTTGTTTTTATCAGTTAGAAAAAGCATAAAGATTTTAACCTAAAAAAAGGTTTTGTTGTTGCTGTTGTTCAGTAACTCAGTTGTGTCTGACTCTTTGTGACCCCATGGGCTGAGGCACACCAGTATTCCCTGTCCTTCACCATCTCCCAGAGCTTGCCCAAACTCACGTCCATTGAATCAGTGATGCCATCCAACCATCTTGTCTTCTGTCATCCCCTTCTCCTGCCTTCAATCTTTCCCAGAAGCAGGGTCTTTTCCAATGAGTCTGTTCTTCACCTCATGTGGACAAAATATTGGAGCTTCATTCAGCATCAGTCCTTCCAATGAATATTCAAGGTTGATTTCGTATAGGATTGACTGATTTGATCTCCTTACTGTCCGAGAGTCTTCTCCAACACCACAGTTCAAAACGATTAATTCTTTGGTGCTCAACTTACTTTATGGTCCAGCTCTCACATCCATACGTGACTACTGGAAAAACCATAGATTTAAGTATATGGACCTTTGTTGGCAAACTAATGTCTCTGCTTTTTAATATGCTGTCTAGGTTTGTCATAGGTTTTCTTCCAAGGAGCAAGTGTCTTTTAATTTCACAGTTGCAATCACCATCTGAAGTAATTTTGGATCCCAAGAAAATAAACTCTGTCACTGTTGCCATTGTTTCCCCATCTATTTGCCATGAAGTGATGGGACCAGATGCCATGATCTCAGTTTTTTGAATGTTGAGTTTTAAGTCAGTTTTTTCACTCTCTTTCACCTTCATCAAGAGGCTCTTTACTTTTGCAGATAGAATCACCAAATCAACTGGTATACAACAGAATCTACAATTAAAACTAATGTGAAGGAGAGATTTTTTGAGGAATATTTTTATGATGGCACAGCAACATTTAAAAAAATTATTTCTTTTTAAAAATATCCCAGGCAGTCCAAGAAATTAAGGACAAGGTTTATATGTACCTTTAATTCTTGAACCTCATCCTAAATATTAGTCTCTGAAAGTGAAAGTGTAGTCACTCAGTCATGTCTGACTCTTTGGGACCCCATGGACTGTAGCCTGCCAGGCTCCTCTGCTCATGGAATTCTCCAGGAAAGAATACTGGAGTGGGTCACCATTCCCTTCTCCAGAAGATCTTTCTGACCCAGGGATCAAACCCAGGTCTCTCACATTGCAGGCAGGTTCTTTACCTTCTGAGTCACCAGGGAAGCCCCTTAGGATGTTCATGGTGCAGGAAACTATGACTTGAAGAACGCTATATTAGTAGGTCAGTTTGGAAAATGACGACAGGCTCTGAGTTATGTTATATGTCTAGTAGCCTTTTCTCAGACACTGCTCCATGAACTTCTTGACTTCATCAAAAGCTACATTCTAACTGTACATTACTTTGGCTAATGTTGCTAAGCATTTATTACATCTTTCCATAATTCAGAGCATACCATAATCTAGTGACCCAGTAATCTAGTGTTCCTCTTTGATCGATAGGTTCCTGCACCATGAACATCCTAACAGTATTAAACAGGTAAAATCCATGGGGTTTGTCTTTTGGGAAGGTACTATATAATAAATCTATCCAGCTGTTCAAGATGCAGAGAAAATGGCTCTACCACAAGACCACTGGGGCTTTCCACGTAGCTCAGATGGTAAAGAATCTGATCCCAATGCAGGAGACTTGGGTTATCTCTGGGTTGGGAAGCACCCCCAGAGAAGGAAATAGCAATCCACTCCAGTATTCTTGCCTGGAGAATTCCATGAGCAGAGATGCCTGGCAGGCTGCAGTCCATAGCATTGGAAATGACTGAACGACTAACACACACACAAACACATGACGACATGAGACCAGATTAAGTGATACACAAAATATCTCTGATTGATTGGAGCCTTTGGCAATTCTCATTAAGGAAATCTTAGCTCAGTCTCATGGACTTTGAAGCAAGTTTCTTCTTTAGTTAAGTAACTATTCTCCCTTTAAGAAACAGTTCATCGTTTATTATTGGAATGTAAGTGAGATTGAATATTTGACCATGGAACAAGTAACTATGTAATTCAAGCTGTCCATCAAAATTGGGTAAAATATGGGACACCAAAACATGAAGTTCAGCATGTGTAAATACCTTTATTCATTAAGTAGAAATCAGGTATATGTAGATAAGGCTAATAAAGCATCAGATATTCTCACAATGCAGGAAACTTTGCCATTTTTTCCACTGCTGCTGTAGTAAGAGGTACAAGTCCTGATGGTTGAAAACCTCTCTAAATATACTAAAACCATTACCCTATACAAATAAATTGGGTGAATCTTGTAGCCAAAAAGAAAAAAAAAAACGTAATGGATGAAAATTTTAAAAAATAATATAGGAGATATGAGAATCCTAATATGAAAAACAATTTATATCAGGAGATATAAATAGACAGTGTGTTGAAAAGCAGAGACATTATTCTGCCAGCAAAGGTCTGTATAGTCAAGGCTATGGTCCTCCCAGTGGTCACATACAGTTGTGAGAGCTGGAATGTAAAGAAGGTAAAACACCAAAGAATTGATGCCTTTGAACTGTGGTGCTGGAGAAGACTCCTGTAAGTCCCTTGGATAGCAAGGAGATGAAACCAGTCAATCTCAAGGGAGATCAACACTGAATACTGACTGGAAGGACTGATGCTTAAGCTGTAGCTCCAGTATTTTGGTCATCTGATGTGAACAGAAGACTCAGTGGAAAAGTCCTTGGCACTGGGAAAGATTGAGGGCAGAAGGAGGAGAGGGCATCAGAGGATGAGATGGCTGGATGACATCACCGATGCAATGAACATGAACTTGGGCAAACTCTGGGAGATGGTGAGGGACAGGGAGGCCTGGTATGCTGCAGTCTGTGGGATCTCAAAGAGTCAGACACAACCAGGTGACTGAACAACAACAATAACAACAATGCATAATTACTGTATAAATCAACCTCTCTGAAGGGGGTGAGAGAAATAAGTATTGACTTAAGACTTTAGAAAGAGTGGAGACTTTGCCTTAAAGCCAAAACGAACTGTACATAAGCACTATATTCTATTTGATGAAGTTGTTCCTGATAAGGCTACAAATTAAAAATTTTGAAACCACAATACATGTATATAACAATCAAACAATTAATTACATAGCAGATAATGAGAGCCAAGTTTCTCACTGTTGAAGAGGGAGATTATACATGGGTAAGGAGAAGAAATTACAGTGATCCATGTGATAATGGATTAGAATTGAAGACCATACAAGCTTTTGTGTCCCTTATTATAGATGCATATGGATACACACATACACACATATATATATACACATATACACACAAAAACATATATAAAAACATGTATCTTACTCTGTCAGTTGAGAGGGTCTAGACAGCCCAATAGCAATAAGCATTCTTAATGCTCTTTGCTTAGGTTCTAACACTATTTTCCAGCAAAAGGAACCTGGGATCCTTCGAGAAATGGCTGATTCTAGAACTGGGAGAGGAAATTCATAAGATGAGCCTAACTACACATCATCTGTGTTGTGTAGAAAGTAAGAAAATTTTTTTTAAAAAAACCTTACATTGATGGGTATGATGGGTGTCATGATAGAAAGGATACAGAGCCAAATGAAGAGGTACAAATGGCCAAATCCTAGAAAAACTTGAATAATAAAGTTAAATAGTATTGGATTATAATCCAAAACAAAAATAGAATCAATAAGTTCATGCCGATAAAAACAAATTATTAAAAAATAAATAATGAAGAAACAAATTTGCCATATAGAGTAATTGTTATATATTTCAATATATGATATTCTAATGTGTGTTGTAATTTCTATAAAAATACTCACACTTATTTATATATGTATATGTGTATATATATAGCTATTACTAAAATTAAAAATTGTTTTTAGATACCCTACCCTCAAAGAGTAGGCATATAACCCCTCACTCTTTAAGTATAGGCTGTGCATAGTGACTTTTTTAAAAAAGTCTAGCATAGAAAAGGAGAGGGAAAAAAAGATAACTTTACAGTGGAGAAACTTGAAATCCTCTTAAGCCAAGTGATCAAGTTAACATCAACAGTGATAAATCATATTGATAGTATGTAGTTCTAAAATGATATAATGAGAATGACACTTTACCTCTGTGATTTTCTCAAAAAAGTATTATCCTAGTGAAAACATGAGAAAAACATCAGAACAATTTCAACTGAGAGACATTCTATTTTCAAAATAATTTACCAACATTTCTTAAACTGTCAAGGTCACCAAAAACAAAGAAAGTTTTAGAAACTGTAACAAACAAGAGGAGCCTAAGGAGTTATGACAAATGCAGTTCATTTCAGTCACTCAGTCATGTCCAACTCTTTCCAACCCCATGGACTGCAGCATGCCAGGCTTCCCTATCCCTCACCAACTCGTGGAACTTGCTCAAACTCATGTCCATCGAGTCAGTGATGCCATCCAACCATCTCATCTTCTGTCATCCCCTTCTCCTCCTGCCTTTAATCGTTCCCAGCATCAAGGTTTTTATAGTGAGTCAGTTCTTCACATCAGGTGGCCAAAGTATCAGAGTTTCAGCTTCAACAACAGTCTTTCCAGTGAACACCCAAGACTGATCTCCTTTAGGATAGACCGGTTGGATCTCCTTGCAGTCCTAGGGACTCCCAAGAGTCTTCTCCAACACCACAGTTCAAAAGCATCAATTCTTTGGTGCTCAGCTTTCTTTATAGCCCAACTCTCACATCCATACACAACTACTGGAAAAACCATAATTTGACTAGACAGACTTTTTCAGCAAAGCAGTATCTCTGCTTTTTGATATACTGTCTAGGTTCATCATAGCTTTTCCTCCAAGGAGCATCTTTTAATTTCATGGCTATAGTAACCATCTGCAGTGATTTTGGAAAATAAAGTGTCTCACTGTTTCCATTGTTTCCCCACTTATTTGCCATGAAGTGATGGGATCGGATGCCATGATCTTTGTTTTTTGAATGTTGAGTTTTAAGCCAGCATTTTCACTTTCCTCTTTCACTTTTATCAAGAGACTCTTTAGTTCTTCTTCACTTTCTGCCATAAGGGTGGTGTCGTCTGCATATCTGAGGTTACTGATATTTCTCCCAACAATCTTGATTCCAGCTTGTGCTTCATCCAGCCAGCATTTCACATGATGTACTCTGCATATAAATTAAATAAGCAGAGCAACAATATACAGCCTTGACATACTCTTTCCCAATCGGGAAACAATAGGTTGTTCCATGTCTGGTTTTAACTCTTGCTTCTTGACCTGCATACAGATTTCTCAAGAGACAGGTCAGGTGGTCTGATATTCTCAGCTCTTTACAAATTTTCCACAATTTGTTGTGATCCACACAAAGGCTTTGGCATAGTCATTAAAGCAGAAGTAGATGTTCTTCTGGAACTTTCTTGCTTTGTTGATGATCCAGCGTATGTTGGCAATTTGACCTCTGGTTCCTCTGCCTTTTCTAAATCCAACTTGAACATCTGGAAGTTCATGGTTCATGTACTGTTGAAGCCTAGCTTGGAGAATTTTGAGCATTACTTTGCTAACATGGGAGGTGAGTGCAGTTGTGTGCTGGTTTGAACATTCTTTGGCAGTGGCCTTCTTTGCGAATGGAATGAAAACTGATCTTTTCCAGTCCTGTGGCCACAGCTGAGTTTTCCAAATTTGCTGACATATTGCGTGCAGCACTTTCACAGCATTATCTTCTAGAATTTGAAATAGCTTAACTGGAATTCCATCACCTGCACTAGCTTTGTTCATAGTGATGCTTCCTAAGGCCCACTTGACTTCGCATTCCAGGTAGTGTGATTCTAGGTGAGTGATCACACCATCGTGGTTATCTGGGTCATGAAGGCTTTTTGTATAGTTCTGTGTATTCTTGCCACCTCTTCCTAATATCTTCTGCTTCTGTTAGGTCCATACCATTTCCGTCCTTTTTTGTGCTCATCTTTGCATGTAATGTTCCCTCAGTCTCTAATTTTCTTGAGGAGATCTCTAACCTTTCCCATTCTACTGTTTTCCTCTATTTCTTTGCATCGGTCACTGAGAAAGGCTTTCTTATATCTCCTTACTATTCTTTGGAACTCTGCATTCAAATGGATATATTTTTCCTTTTCTCCTCTGCCTTTAGCTTCTTTTCTTTTCTCAGCTATTTGTAAGGCCTCCTCAGACAATCATTTTGCTCTTTTGCATTTCTTTTTCTTGGGGATATTCTTGATCACTGCCTCCTGTACAATCTCAAGAACCTCCATCCATAGTTCTTCCAGCACTCTGTCTATCAGATCTAACCCCTAAATCTATTTGTCACTTCCACTGTATAAGCATAAGGGATTTGATTTAGGTCATACCTGAATGATCTAGTGGTTTTCCCTACTTTCTTCAATTTAAGTCTGAATTTTGCAATAAGGAGCTCATGATCTAGCCACAGTCAGCTCCTGGTCTTTTTTTTTTTTGCTGATTGTGCAGAGTTTCTCCATCTTTGGCTGCAAAGAATATAATCATTCTGATTTTGATATTGACCTTCTGATGATGTCCATGTGTAGAGTCTTCTCTTTTGTCATTGGAAGAGTGTGTTTGCTAAGAGCCTAAGGAGATATGCCAAGTAAATGTAATGTGATATCCTAGATAGGATCAGAAAAAGAATATCAGGGAAAAACTGACTAATGTGAATGAAGTATGAAATTTAGTTAATAAAAATGTATCAGTGTTGATTAGTTAATTATAATAAAGTTTTAATAGTAATATAAGATGCTGATAATAGATGAAGTAGGGTGTAGAGTATACAGAATACTGTACTATCCATGTAATAATTCTGTAAATCTAAAATTGTTCTAAAATTTTAAAAGTTATTAAACACATATTTATATTCTTACATTTTAAAATAATATTCTAAGAGGGTTAGTTTACATGTTGTGGTTGATATTTATTATCACTGTAGCCCATGTATCATCATCGTTCCCTACAATGGATGACAAAAGGGGATGTTTACAATATTCTGAATGAAGATAAACTGTCCACAATAGCACTATGAAAAAGTAGCATTATTATCTACCCCACTTTTTTCTAAGATTTTTGTTGATGCAAGTCATTTTTAAAGTCTTTATTAAATTTGTTATAATATTGATTCTTTTATCTTTTCATGCTTTGGTTTTTGGCCTCAAGCCTTGTGGGTTCTTGACTCCCTAACCAGGGATCAAACCAGTATCTTCTGCATTGGAAGGAGAATTCTTAACCACTGGGCCACCAGGGAAGTCCCTATCATCCTCCTTTACTCTTAGCCACACAATAAATTGGTACATAGTGTAAGACTCAAATCCAGGTACCTTTAACTCCAAATGGTACAGTGTAAACTATCTATCAGACCTTCCCAAACCATACTCAAGTGGTAAAATAAATAAATAAAATAAAGAAAAAGAACTATCAAATATATGTACTCAGAGACAGTAACTTTTCTTTGATGAGTAAATACACAATATTTTACATGTCAGATACTGATAGTATCTATTATGCTAATTGTGCCACATTTTAGCATAATTTTTGAAGCCCAATAGCCTTTACTTACTCTAAGATTAAGAAATAAAGTATGCAGTTCTTCTTTTTCCAGTAAATAATTTGTATTTGTTATATTTGAATTGCTATGATAACTTTACTAAACTATTCACCTTCTAATATATTTTATAGTGTATGGTTTACTAGAGATGAGGCTAGCAAAATACTTCTCTAAAATCTTGTAATTTTTTATATTTTTTTCACTTAAAAACCGGTATTATATAAGAGCTCAAGAGAATAATCTGCCCATATTATTTTACTTACTTGACTATATAAAGAGCTATTTCAGTTCAGTTCAGTCACTCAGTCATGTCCAACTCTTTGCAACCCCATGGACTGCAGCACGCCAGGCTTCCCTGTCCATCACCAACTCCTGGAGGTTGCTCAAATTCATGTCCATAGAGTCAGTGATGCCATCCAACCATCTCATTTTCTGTCATCCCCTTCTCTTCCTGCCTTCAACCTTTCCCAGCATCAGTCTTTTCCAGTGAGTCTGTTCTTCACTTCAGGTGTCCAAAGTATTGGAGTTTCAATTTCAGTATCAGTCCTTCCAATGAATGTTCAGGACTGATTTTCTTTAGGATTGACTGGTTTGATCTCTTTGCAGTCCAAAGGACTCTCAAGAGTCTTCTCCAACACCACAGTTCAAAAGCATCAATTCTTTGGCACTCAGCTTTCTTCACAGTCCAACTCTCACATCCATACATGACCACTGGAAAAACCATAGCCTTGACTAGATGGACCTTTGTTGGCAAAGTAATGTCTCTGCTTTTGAATATGCTATCTAGATTGGTCAGAACTTTCCTTCCAAGAACCCATTATACACGTACAAATGAAAGGGGTCTGGTAGAGTCTAAGTCTTATTTTTCTCTTTTCATAACTACTCATTAAGAACAGTGGCTATAACACAAAACCAAAAACTATGCAATGGAGAAAGCTAATTAAGATTTCAATCCTATTCTTCTAGAATAAATATGCTTGAAATACCTTATTTGGTTCTTTAAGTAGCATGAAAAATTTGATCTCCAAACTGACCCACTTCACAAATATAGTTGTAAATATCAAATTTCCCCAGCTCATTTTATGGTACCATGCTAAAATACTGAGTAAGATCTAATCTCTTTTTAGATTATAACTCACTGGAAGGCAAAGAAGTCTTAAACATGATGCATTTTTATATAATATCCAGGAACTACAATGAAAAAATCTTCCTGAACTTCTCTGGAAGAGAACCTAATCAAATGACTAAGGTCAACTGCTATCTATTTCCTTCCAAAACAATTTGACTCAAGGCTACTCAATAATGGGATGGGAAAAGTCACAGTATCAAGACTGTGCTGTCACTCACAGAGAGAAGTTGAAGTCATTACTCTTCGAGTTATCAATCTCTATTTCTCTAGACTCATTGCTATATCCAAAAAGAACAAGAAAATAATTTATAAGTGCACCAAACTTTCAAAAGTGTTTTACAAATATTAATTATCAAGTCTAACAGGACAGTAGGAGGAACCAAATAACCTGCAGGGATGGCCCACAGTGGTGTGGGGGGTTCTCAAGGCACTTCTAAGGCACATTTAAATACAAAAGTCTTGCAAATATTTCTACCTGGACTATTCCCTCCCAACAATTTTGACAGGGTCCAAACATATTTTAGACCACCTATAAATTGTTTGTATAATGTTAAAGATATGTTTATTGTCACTTGAGGAAGGCATTGAAACAATGTAAATCCAACTTTATGGTTAAGATTACATAGATCTACATCAGTCCTTCTTCCCAAGGAAATGACTCTGTCATATTTTCAAAGAAGCAACATATTTCACAGTAAATTAAAGGACAATGGTCTCATAGTGAGAGATTCTTGGCTCCAGCCATGACTTTTTTTTTTCTTTTTTCTTTAATTAATTATTTTATTTATTTATTTTTTTTTACTTTACAATATTGTATTGGTTCTGCCATGTATCAACATGAATCCGCCATAGGCGTACGTGTGTTCCCCATCCTGAACCCTCCTCCCACCTCCTTCCCCATACCATCCCTCCAGGTCATCCCAGTGCACCAGCCCCAAGCATCCTGTATTGAACCTGGACTGGAGATTCATTTCTTATATGATATTATACATGTTCAATGCCATTCCCCCAAATCGTCCCACCCTCTCACTCTCCCACAGAGTCCAAAAGCCTGTTCTATACATCTGTGTCTCTTTTGCTGTCTCACATACAGGGTTATCGTTACCATCTTTTTAAATTCCATATATATGCGTTAGTATACTGTACTGGTGTTTTTCTTTCTGGCTTACTTCACTCTGTATAATAGGCTCCAGTTTCATCCACCTCATTAGAACTGATTCAAATGTATTCTTTTTAATGGCTGAGTAATACTCCATTGTGTATATGTACCATAGCTTTCTTATCCATTCATCTGCTGATGGACATCTAGGTTGCTTCCATGTCCTGGCTATTATAAACAGTGCTGCGATGAACACTGCGGTACACGTGTCTCTTTCAATTCTGGTTTCCTCAGTGTGTATGCCCAGCAGGGGCATTGATGGGTCGTATGGCAGTTCTATTTCCAGTTTTTTAAGGAATCTCCACACTGTTCTCCATAGTGGCTGTACTAGTTTGCATTCCCACAAACAGTGTAAGAGGGTTCCCTTTTCTCCACACCCTCTCCAGCATTTATTGCTTGTAGACTTTTGGATTGCAGCCATTCTGACTGGTGTGAAATGGTACCTCATTGTGGTTTTGATTTGCATTTCTCTGATAATGAGTGATGTTGAGCATCTTTTCATGTGTTTGTTAGCCAACATTTCTCCAGCCATGACTTTTTTTTCACTGGCATTTACAAATCACTAAATCTGATTTCTTCAGCTTACCTATGTTTCAAATAAAGGAGAAAAATCAATAAACAGAAAAGAGTAAAACAACATATACTTTTTTGTTTTCATAATAAAAATAACAAACTAGAATTTACTGAATCAAAGTGAAATTTTTCAATTATTTTTTTCCTGTATAAAACTTTTATTATTAAAGCATTTTTCTAGGATAGGGTCCTATATTATATTTAGCCATAAGCAGCTTTTGCCAGGCTTTGTTGTTTAGATTTCTTAGATGTGAATCAGACATGGGAATGTCTCTATTCCAAGCTGCAAAGGGCATTTATTGAGTTCTATTTGTATTCTTCTTGATGTTCCTCTTACTTGACGTGACATAAGTGAGAAGTCATCTATCCTCATTTACAGGAGACTAATAGAACCCTGACAATTCTTATCAGTTTCCTACTTCCTGGCTGAGTTATTAATCTTCACTTACATAAACACTGACCTTTCAAAAGCTAATTTTTAATCACTTGCCTTCTAATTCCTACATGAGTTGTATTGTACCTCTCTTTACATAGTGGGGATAAAATATATACTTACAGAGAACAAATTCTGGTGCTACTGTGTTGGATATAACTCCTGGCTTTATCATTTACTGTGTGACCTTGACTAAGTTATTTAAACTTTACATGTTTCAGGTTCCTTGATCTGTAAAAAATCAATTTTTTTCTAATACAGAAAAAAATCATATAGATTTCACAGGGTTATTATGAGAATTAAATTAACTATTACACATGCTTATATACAGTCTTGTGTGTATATGCCACTGCATATACACATACAAACACAATATACACACAACTAAGAATACATATGCTATATATTATATTGCTGTTGTTGTTCAGTCACTCAGTCATGTCTGACTCTTTGCCACCCTATGGACTGCACGCCAGGCTTCCCTGTCCTTCACCATCTCCTTGAGTTGGTGACATGCTCAAACTCATGTCCATTGAGTTGGTGATGCCATATGATCATCTCATCCCCTGCTGTCCCCTTCTCCTGCCTTCAACCTTTCCCAGTATCAAGGTCTTTTCCAGTGAGTTGGTTTTTCCCATCAAGTGGCCAAAGTATTGGAGCTTCAGTTTCACCATCAGTCCTTCCAACAAATATTCAGAGTTGATTTCCTTTAGGATTGACTGGATTGATCTCCTTGCTGTCCAAAGGACTCTTAAAAGTCTTCAACAACACCACAGCTAGAAAGCATCAATTCTTCAGTGCTCAGCTTTCTTTATGGTCTGACTCTAACATCCATACATGACTACTGGAAGAACCAGAACTTTGACCACAAGGACCTTTGTCCATAAAGTAATGTCTCTGCTTTTTAATACGCTGTCTAGTATTGTCATGGCTTTTCTTCCAAGAAGCAAGTATATTAAATATAAGTATATATTATATACTCATATTAGTATATAATAATGTGTATGTTTACACATGTACTCATGTTCATTAGTAATTACCATATGTTCTTGAAACCTACTATTATGTTCTTAATTATTTTATAATTTAAACTTGAGATAAAAAGTCTTGTTTTAAGATGCCATCAAAAAGTATGAATAAACAAAATATGATAAATCATAAGTCAAGTATGTTTGTGCTGTGTGTTTAAAAAATGTCTCAAATACATATTAATACAAATTAAAAAAAAAAACTAAAGCCTTTTCTTTAACAAAGTAATTTGAGTTCATAATTTTCCCTGAGAGTGAAAGTGAAGTCGCTCAGTCATGTCCAACTCTTTGCGACCCCACGGACGGTAGCCTACCAGGCTCCGCAGTCCTTGGGATTTTCCAGGCAAGAATACTGGAGTGGGCTGCCATTTCCTATACAATACTACATATGTATTGTACTTAATATTGAAATGTTTTCATTACATCATCACATTTGCTCTAAATGATCTCATTTAGGAGAAAAGGCATTTCATATGGTATTATTACATTTTTACTCTTACATGGGAAGAAGTTGAGATTAAGAAAATCTGTGAAACATAATACGTAAGGTGACACAGTATAGAAAAGTAGATAGAGCTAAGACTAAAACAGTGCTTCAGCAAGTCCTTATCCAGTGATCTTTATAAGAAATAGTTACCTAACCCAGATGTAGAAATAGTCTATCCACTATACGTGACTGCACAGAATTTCATACATATTTTATAAGATATACAATTAGTATATAGAACACAAGACTTACAGGATGTAAAAAAAAATCACAATTCTGTTTTATCTTCAATGCCCTTTTTCATTTTTCAGGGAAATAATTTTCTGCTTATTTATTTTTAAAAACTTTTTATTTTGTATTGGTGGTTGTGTCAGTTCAATAATTATAACATATACATTCCAGGTTATTGATTAATGTTTCAATAGGCATTCAAATTAAGATTTCTCATCTTCTCAAGACCTATGAGAGTGGTCCTGTGCTCTTTTTCCTTCCGTGTCTCCCTTTCACTAACAGGTTATCAGCTTTCTCATATTCCTTCAGGGTCAAAGTAAGCAGGAAAAGTGAGAATAAAATTATTTTCCTTTGATTGATTGTGCCATATTCTCTGCTGGACATTGGCCAAATGTCTCTCTTATGGGACAAAATTTCCTCTCTTATGCGATGATTTTGTGAATTTTGTAGATTTTCATAGCTGTGGTTTTCATTCTTTGGCTGGATCCCATCAGTCTCTAACTTCCCTGGAGATTTCCGTCCCATGAAACTGAAAAAGTGAAAGTGTTAGTCAGTCACTCACTAGTGTCCTACCTTTGTGACCCTATGGACTGTAGCCCATCAGGCTTCTCTGTCCATAGGATTTCCCAGGCAAGAATACCAGAGTGGATAGCCATTCCCTTTTCCAGGGAATCTTCTGACCCAGGGATTGCAACCATGTCTTTTGCATCTCTTGCATTGCAGGTGATTCTTTACCATCTGAGTCACCAGGGAAGTCCCTTTCCTTACATAACCTCAAACTATCGAAGAAGCTTCAACAATCCCTATTGATCTTGGACAGTCCTTAAATGGATTTTACCCAGCTGTTGCCCACATGGCCAATAGCTGATCTATTCACACATCCTTTGCCCCAAGCTCTAGAACAGGCTAGTCTCAAAGCAACAGCAACAGTCTCCTGGCTCTACACCAAGAAGCTAATTGTTTTTGTTTTTGTGTTTTTTTCATCCTTTAGATAGATCAGGTAAGCATCTGTCTCCAGGTTGCAAGGCCTTTTATTGTTAGGAAAAACATATAAAGCTCTCTGAGTGGTCTTGTTGAAGACCACTCTTTTTGACAGGAAGAGCCACATTACCTTTCTGAAAAGAGAAGGTGAGATTTACTGCATCACTTTCTTGAAAGAAATTTTTCTCAAAACATCTTCTCTATATTCTGACAGTTTTTTATGTCCTTGAAATACCTGAGGGTTTCAAAAATCAGAAAACTGAGTTTCTGGATTTTCCTTTTTATATTCAGCAAATGGGCAAAGGGTAAGGTCTGTCTCATATTCATTTCATATCTCTTGAATTATTACTTCAGTCAAAATTAGGTAAAAATATTCCATTTCAATAATCTGTTCTGCATGTATCACATCCTGCTTTGTATTATACATATTTATATAAATATTATAGTCTTATGTCCCCTAAAAATATAAATTATATTCTTTTTAAAAGCAGATTCTGTCATTTATTTACTTACATAATCTTCATGGTATATACATCTGTTCACTAATTAACTGTTGAGTTGAATTTTCACACAGATTAGCAGGAAAAACTGGCCAAGGACTAGGGAAAACTGGCCTCCCCCAGTCTGTTGGTTTTCTATACCATATTTGTGTTGCTTTCAGTTCACTGGAAAAACATTCTGCTTCTGTCTGGGCTACTATATGTATATGGATCAAGAGATACTATAGGGTCACCTTAGTGCTGTATTTTGAACAGCTCATCCACCTCCACTCTTTTATTTCTCTCCGTGTAAGGGGGAAGAGGTTTGAATAAGGGTAGAGGAGTAGGACAGACTTAAAGCTAGTTGCGTCTATAAACTTCATTTGGGAAATATCAGGTCTCTTAGTTCTAGAATCCTAAATTTAACAGTTGGTTCTATTGTTAATTCTCTATAACCGAGGAGACGGGGAAACAGATACCCAGAATATTTTCTCAAGTGATGCACTCTGTACCCTTTATTTCTTTACCCTTTACCCTAAACACTCTTTACCCTTTATTTCTTCTCTTCCTCACTCCTCAAATTTGTCTTTGTAGGTTGGGGAAACTGGTTTTGATTGATGATGTGTTAATGTATTAATGCACCTTTTTTTTTTTTAACATGCTTTTTGCATTTGTGCTTAAAAATTTTTTTTTTCAATTTTTGCATTTGAAACTCAAGCACTGATACTTTGGTTGTATTGTTGTTGTTCTTCTCTTTCACCCTTTTTATAAGACATAAGCTTGAGATTCCATGGCTGTCCAGTGGTTAAGACTTTGCCTTCCAATGCAGGAGGTACCGGTTTGATCCCTAGTCAGGGAGATAAGATCCCACATGCCTTGTGGCCAAAGAACCAAAACATAAAACAGAAGCAATATTGTCATAAGTTCAATCCCAAATGGCTCAGTGGCAAAAGAGTCTCCCTCCCTGCAATGCAGGAGCCACAGGAGACATGGGTTTGATCCCTGAGTTGGGAAGATCTCCTGGAGGAGGACATGGCAATCACACCAGTATTCTTGTCTGGAGAATCCCATGGACAAAGGAGCCAGGTCAATCTACAATCCATAGGGTCACAAAGAGTCGGACACAACTGGAGCAAGTGAGCACAGGACAAAAAAAAAAGACACAAGCTCAAAATACTCTGGTTGCTGCCAGAATTGAGGCCACTGAGGGTAGGGGAAAGATTACTATGTAATAACTGCAACAACTTAAAAAAAAATTTAATATTAAAATGCTACATAATGACCATATAATCATAAATAGTTCTATTATTTATGTTTTATAATTATTTTTAATAATAATAAATAATTATTTGTAATTATTTATTATTTGTTTTTACTTCCTGAGTCTTTGGTAATCCATGTTCAAAATAAGTCTTCAAGATAGGTTACATACTGGGTGTGTCATTAGTCTTGGAGGAGTTATCAGAATTGTTAAAAAGAAGAAAAGACTCAGTCTCTTGCTGAACAGGTACATAGACTCCCAGTTTACTAATGATAAATCTGAACTTCCATTAATTTTCTCATTCGTGAAACTGAGTACCAAAATCCTCAGTTTATCTCATTCAATTATTGAAACATCTGCTCAAATATAAGTTTTCATAAAATCTATGAACTGAATTGTACATCTAAGTATGGTGATCAGTGTGGTCAAATTCTTTCAAACTGATATTGTCTATACCATCAGTTCCCGACCTTTTTGGCATCAGGGACTGGTTTTGTGGAAGATAATTTTTCCATGGAATGGGGGAAGGGGTTGGTTTTGGGATGATTCAAGTGTATTACATTTACTGTGTACCTTATTTCTATTATTATTACATCAGCTCCACCTCAGATCATCAGGCATTAGATCCCAGTAGTTGGGGATTCCTAGTCTACACTTCCATTTATGATTCATAAACTTACCTGAATATTTTTGAATTTTTTAAATTATTGAATTATAATGAGATCTTACTTAAAACCATTTTGGAAGCAACATAAAATCATTACAGATATCCATGTGTATATGTATGTATTTAATTATATAGGTGTATGTTTATACATCTATGGGATATTTTTACCTTGTACGGCTTCCAAAATCACACACACACACACACACACACACACACACACACACACACATATCAGCAATTGAATTCTTTATTTTATAGTTCTAATGTCAATATCTAATTAAAGACAAGCCAGAATACTGCTTTTCCAAGACACGAAATAAAATCCTATTTTGGTGGTTTTGCAGATCGCTCTTAAGAAAATCTAGAAAAAGAGTTGTAATGTGAGTCAAAGACAGAACGTTGAAATTTATTCATATTTCACAGAGATCTGCAGAACTATGGGTCTAGATTGCAGTTCTTAGCCACTAGCCAGCTTTGCATGCATTTCCACGATATGCTCTGTCTTCACTTTGTAAAATACTAACAGGCTTCTTGTGGGTGGGATCAAATGACTGCCCCTCTCCCTTCACCTGTGAAATTTCAGAGCCTATTTGAAAAGGGCCATTGTTTCCCAGGAATGCCAGGCCTAGTCCAGGAAAGAAAGTCTTCATTTCAACAGGAATTTGGAGCCTGCCTGAGAAGGCCAGCCAGTTACTTGGTGAAAACTGGCAATTCATTCAAGTTCTGAACTGTTACTATCCCAGCCTTACTCTCTTACTTTCAACTTCTGAGCTTTATGACTGATGCGTTTTTTTCCCTCTTAAATCATAGGGAAGTGTGTGTGTGTGTGTGTGTGTGTGTGTGTGTGGGTGCATGCCTGTGTGTGTGAGTCACAGCAGCAAGAAGCATGTACATAGTGCAGCATGTGCATTAGCAGTGATCTGATGAAGGAAACCTCTTGCCTCAAACAGTAAGCTGCAGCCATGAATATGAGACATTGGTTCCTCTGTTCCAACATCTGCCCCTACATTTACAGCATTTGAATGCATTCATGTGAATAAGGTCATATGTTTAACAAGCATTTTGAAATAGGTTCCCAATAAAATATATTTGTACAAGAATACAAAACAAAAATACAGTACTTGCATTCAAGACCTGGACAGAAGGCCCCTGTCTGAAGCACATTAAAAATAATTTCTGAAGTAAAATTAGGACTAGAAGCCAAAAGAGTACATTGCTTTAAAAAGGAAAAAAAAAAAAAAAAAAACCAACACTTGATATAAAGGTACAGAGTCAAATCTTTCTTGTTAAAGTCTACAGGGGCTGATTCTATGAGCTTTACTATCTAATGTTCCTATGTTTAGAGCTCTCTGTTATTTTCCACAAAATGACCTGGAAATTTTCTGAGATTTGTTTATTCTAATAATAAGATCTTTGTTAAGAAAATCTACCTTTGCTTCTTAAAAAATTTCAAAAGATCCCCCAAGCATTCAAATTAACTAAAACATAAAAATTAAAAAAAAAAAAAAAAAAGTTTAGTGAACTTGAAGGCAAAGCATTCACCTTTATATGTGATTATTAGCAGAGAAGAAAGTACTGAATACGTTTTCAAGGTAAGTGCTAGCAGTTTTGAATATGAACTAACCCTGACATGAACTGCTTTAATCAACATCTAAAAATACTGGAAACTTTTTATTATCCTTGATATATCACAATTTAATCTTTCATCTAACAAATAGGTACCATTAATTTGTGGTAAATAACCACAAAATAATTTTCCAAAGAGAATGTTCTAAAATTGGAAAACAGTAAAGCAGAGGCTAATCAAGTCAAAAGATGACATTTTTTTTTCTTTGCTTCTCCTTCGTCAGATGTTTCTTGTGATCTTGTGAAAAACCTGATGTTTGTAACATTATTAGTTGTTGGACTTCAGGAAAGATGGTGCACAAAAGGAAGCTTGTCCTTTTGAGACCCGGTTTTGAATCAGTTACAGGCGACAGAAAAATACTCTTTTGTGGCTGCTCAAGTTCAGGAATGAATTCTGGCAGTCTTGCCCAATTCCCTAAAGTAGAGTCCACATTACCAATGTCTAATTGGCAGGCTTCACTTGTAACTCCCACTAGGGCCACTGTAATGAATGGATTTAGTGAAGGTGTAGTCCTGAGTCATCTGTAGAGTGGCTGGTCTGGACACTGAGGCTCTTCCTTATAACCTCCCCAGATTTATCACACAAGGAAAAGAGAGAGGCTATGTGCTTGCATAACAGTGACAGACGTGGTAGTTTTATTAAATTGTAGTCCCAAGGAAAGCTGTTTCCTCCATTTGATCTAGAAAAGCAAAGGGATCTTAGGAAAGCAAACATTTTTGTTAGATCTCTCCATTCCTTAATTTCCATCCCAAAATCTTTTACATTTGGTTTAACTATCCTGCTAAATATGGTTAAATTTGACTTTCCAGACCTATGCCAGATTATTCTTTAGCTAATCAGGTGAGAAAGTTGGTCTGTTTCTGTCCAGACAGCAAAGGATCAAAAGTGACCCACAAGTTAGATTCCCACTCTGATAAGGTGAGGTCCTGACACTAACCTTATGACATTTCTTTCTTAGCCCTTAGGCTTACCATATGAGAATTTACTTTAATATACTAAGTAACTTGTATTCCCAAATCTGAGGGTAATTTCTTTACTCCCTCTAGTTTAGTACATATCAATAGCATTAAATCATTTGTATTGAGACATTTTTTATCTTAATGCTTTAAATCACTTATGCTAAATTCTCTCTGAAATATTTTTACATCTACATCTTTGAAGAAATTCCACCAGTCTCGCAAATCCAGCAACCAAAATTGGATATTGACCATTTTAGTACCAATAGTACTTATTGGTACCAATAATAATACAATTATAATGTCCAGCTTAAATTAAGAGTGTAAGGGAGAGGTTGAGAACAAAAATAAAATTCTGACTATGACAAAAAATAATGAAAGACTTATTGGTGTTGGAGAAATCACTCTTACTTTGTACTAAAAGACTTATGATAAAGTAATATTATTTATCTTTGTGAACATTTTCAGCACTGATGTCTCTTGAACTAATCTATGAGGCACTGCAATCTGAAAGTCACATGGAATTATATCATTAGATCATTTTCATTCTTTGCTACATTCTTAAGCCCCCTCCATTTCCTAGAATCAATAATCAACACATACTACACTCCAAAGTTTAAAATGAATAAAAAAGATAGAGAAGTCTCAATAACAAAATCCACATTGAAAAGTTAGGTGCTTTGAACTTTCTCATCACCTTACCAGGCTTTCCGCATGGGCAGTCTAAAAGACAACTCAGCAATGTCTGAATGGAACTGCAAACAATGACTCCTTCACAAGTGGGTCTTTAATTGATTACGGCTGTGTTTATGGAAGCAGAAGAGAATTTATACAAAATGACAGATTCCCTTCATTTTAAGGAGGTTTTACTGGCATTTGCATGGTAAGGGTGGTTTCTCTGTTAAGTAGTTCTCCTATCTTTCCCTAGATATATCCACTTGATTACCGTCCAGCTAAATAAACATTAAAAATGGTTACTTTATATAACTTTTTATTAGAATTTTCTCAGGGTTTTTTTTTTTTTTTAATGGGGTAAAATTTACACTTTCTAAAGATACAGCTCATGTTTGGTTTGAGTCCAAACAGAATCCAGTTTCCATCTCTGTCTTTACCCTATATTCTGACACTAAATATTAGAGAAATAAGTAAATAATAGGAAATCATTAGAACTCAATTTAGTGGGGTCACTTTTTGTTTTCAATTTAAGTAATTGCAGTTTTAAATCATGAGATTGTGGCTAACTGATCCAAGTAATAACATCGATTTTTATTATAATTTATCTAAAACTATTCTGATTTTAAAGTTGTGTCATATTTCTATGATATCTTAATATAAAGTACTGCCATGGTCTTTCCAGTGATTTGGGACAAACAGATTTTAAGTTTTAACTATATTAACCTGTAATTCTAACAGGCTTTTCATTTGCCTGTTAATAGTGACCTCTACAGGTCAACTATAACAACAACACAACACTCAAGTAGGTGCTCTGGAGTAAAAGGTTTATTTAATGAAGAATGGTGGTATAATTGCAATAATAAATTTAATATGTATTAGACTCTCAATGCCAATTTATATTTTAAAATTTTCAACCCCACAAAAACCAACTGGTCTCATAAATATCTGTGGACTCTAATTAAAAACAAAGTAATACTTGACAAAGTCTTTGATGATTTATTCAAAAGAAAATAAACTTTGATAGCTTAGAAGCAGAAAATTTTTAAATGTATGTTAATGTAAACATTCCATTCATGGGAAATTAAGAAGAAAGCATTATATTATGGCTCTTTTTCCTAGAAGTGTGTGAACATGAAAGCAATTATAAAAGAATAAATCTATCTTACCTCAGAATATTTGACGTTATTTTTTTCCTTATTCACCATAAACTTTCCTTTTTAAATCAGTAGTGACAATGAGCACTTTTGAAACTTTATTTCAGGAATATACTCTTATTTTATTAGCATTTTACTTGGTTATATTGGTTTTTAAATGACAATATACTCTAAGCTGGTAAAATAGAGAATATCCCTGTTTGCTGTATCGAATTTCACAACTGTATACAAATAAACTGGGAAGTATTTTAATATTACTTAATTTATATTCACCATCTTGAATTCTCAAGGAAAAATTCTAATTCAAGTCAGCCAAAAATTTAATCAATCCAGTAATTAGGCTGCTTCTTGTTTTTGTTCAGTCATGTGCAACTCTTTGTGATTCCATTGACTGCAGTACATCAGGTTTCCCTGTCTTTCTCCATCTCCTGGAGTTTGCTCAAACTCATGTCCATTGAGTAGGTGATGCCATCCAACCATCTGGTCCTCTGTCATCCCCTATTCCATCTACATTCAATCTTTCCCAGTATCAGGGTCTTTTCCAGTGAGGCGGCTCTTCACATAAGGTGGCCAAAGTTCTGGAACTTCAGCTTCAACGTCAGTCCTTCCCGTGAATATTCAGGGTTGATTTCCTCTAGGATTGACTGGCTTGATCTCCTTGCTGTCCAAGGGGCTTTTAAAAGTCTTCTCCAACACCACAGTTCAAAAGCATCAAATATTCAGCACTAAGCCTTCTTTATGGTCCAAATCTCACATCCACACATGACTACTGGAAAAACCATAGCTTTGACGTTATTTTTCTCTAGTTAAACTAGATGTTCTAGAGAATTCCCTTAAGTCCAGTGGTTAGGACTCCATGCTTCTACTGCAGGGGGCACAGGTTTGACCCTTTGTTGGGAAACTAAAATCCAAGAAGCCACAAGGCATGGTGAAAAAAACCCCAAAGCCAAACAAACAAAACTAAATGGTCTAGTGAATACCTGAATACCATAATATAGTACAACTTTCTGACTCCAATCCCTTATCCTTCCATCTACTTCCATTATTTTTTACCTGACTGGGCCCTCAACTTTACTGACATATGTTTATTTTCCCTAGCTATACATCCCAACACTTCAAACACTCTGTTGTCAATATCCTACCCTCACTGTCTCTACGCCATTTCAAGGCTAACAACCTTGAATGATACCTATATGTCTGCCTTCTTTAGGGCTACTCTCAAGCAGAGAAGCTTAGTAATTTAAGAATATTTTGTGATCTATAAATTGTTCCCAATAAAATGAGGCAGAATATCTTGAAAATAATGAGATATGGTTTGTAAAGAACTATTGCTTTGTAAGCTTCTGAAATCTAGGATAAAATAGAATTTATAAAAAGTAGGTTTTTGGGTCCTAGTCAGAGAAATTAGTCAATAAAAATAAATTTAAGGCTTGCAAACTGGAAAGGAAGAAGTAAAACTGTCACTATTTGCAGATGACATGATACCATACATGTGCTGTGCTGGTTTGGTTGCTCAGTTGCATCCAACTCTTTGCAACCTCATGGACTGTGACCACCAGGCTCCTCTGTCCATGGGGATTCTCCAGGCAAGAATACTGGAGTGGGTTGCCATGCCCTCCTCCAGGGGATCTTCCCAACCCAGAGATCAAAATCAGGTCTCCCCCATTTAGGTAGATTCTTTACTGTCTGAGCCACCAGGGAAGCCCCAGAATACTGGAGTAGGTACCCTATCTTTCTCCAGGGGATCTTCCCAAACCAGTAATCAAACTGGGGTCTCCTGCAATGCAGGCAGATTCTTTACCAGCTGAGCTACCAGGGAAGCCTGTTATCATACATAGGAAACCCTAAAGACTCCACCAAAAAAAAAAAAGTTGGAACTAATAAATAAATTCTGTAAAGTTGCAGGATACAAAATCAATATATAAAAATCAGCTGCATTTATATACAGTAATAATGTACTTTCAGAAAGAGAATGTAAGAAAACAATTCCACTTACACCATCAAAAAGAATAAATACCTAACAGATGAATTTAATCAAGGTTTAAATGGAAACCTATAAACACTGATGAAAGAAATTGAAGAAGACATAATAAATGGAAAGGCACATCATGCTTCATGGATTAGAATTAATATTGTTAAAATGTTCATACCCAAAGCAATCCACAGATTCAGTACAATCTCTATCAAAATTTGAATGGTATTTTTCACAGAAATGGAACAAAAAATCCTAAAATTTGTATGAAACTAAAACAGACTCCAAAGAACCAAAGCAAAATGGAGAAAGAAAAACAAAGCAGGAGGTATCACATTTCCTGATTTCAAAGTAGATTACAAAGCTATAGTAATCCAAACAGTATGGTATTGGTAAAAATTCAGACACACACCCCAGTGGAACCAAAAAAGAAAGCCCAGGAATAAACTCATGCATGTATGGTCAATTAATGTATAACAAGGGAGCCAAGGATATAAATGGGAAAGGACAGTCTCTTCAACAAATTATGTTGAGAAAACTGGTTACAAAATAATGAAACTACACCACTATCTACACCATGACCAAAAATTAACTAAAAATGGATTAAAGACTTAAATGTAAAACCTGGAACCAAAAAAAACTACTAAATAAAACATAGAAGATATGCTTCTCAACATGGGTCTTGGCAATGGTTTTTTTGAATCTGACACCAAAAAAAGAAAAAAAAAATGCAACGAAAGCAGAAATAAACAAGATTTTCAAAAAGATTTATTACCCATTCCTTTCAAATTATTCCAAAAAATTCAAGAAGATGATGTACTCCCAAATTCATTCTATGAGGCCACCGTTACCTTGAAACAAACAAAAAAAAAATACAAATACTACAAAAAAATAAAGTTACTGGCCAAAGTTTATATATATATATATAAGCAAACCAAAATCCAACAATATATAAGAAATGTCATACATTACGATCAAGTTAGACTTATTCCAGGGATACAAGGATGGCTTAATATTCATAAATCAATGTGTTACACAACATTAAGAAAAGGAAGGATAAACAGCTCAAACAACTCTAGATCAAAAAACAAAAAACCCCGACAAAAAATAGGCAGAAGATCTACATAGACATTTCTCCAAAGAAGACATACAGATGGCCACAAGCATATGCTCAACATCAGTAGTTACTAGAAAAATGCACATCAAAACTACAGTGAGGTATCACCTCACATCAGTATGAATCAGTTCAGTTTGGTTCAATTGCTTAGATGTGTATGACTCTCTGCAGCCTCATGGACTGCAGCACACCATGCTTCCCTGTCCATCACCAACTCCTGGAGTTTGCTCAAACTCATGTCCATCAAGTCAGTGATGCCATCCAGCCATCTCATCCTGTCTTCTCCTTCTCTTCTTGCCTTCAATCTTTCCTGGCAACAGGGTTTTTTCCAATGACTCAGTTCTTTGAATCAGGCAGCCAAAGTATTGGAGTTTCAGCTTCAGCATTAGGCCTGCCAATTAATATTCAGGAGTGATTTCCTGTAGGATTGACTGGCTTGATATCTGGTTTGATGCTGTCCAAGGGACTCTCAAGAGTCTTCTCCAACACATCAATTTTTCAAAAGCATCAATTTTTAGGCACTCAACTTTCTTTATAGTCCAACTCTCACATCCATACATAACTATTGGAAAAACCATTGACTTGACTAGACAGATCTTCATCAGCCAAGTAATGTCACTGCTTTTTAATATGCTTTCTAGGTTGGTCATAGCTTTTCTTCCAAGGAGGACATGTCTTTTAATTTCATGGCTGCAGTCATCATCTGCAGTGATTTTGGAGTCCAAGAAAATAAAATCTCTCACTATTTCCCTTATTTCCCTATCTTTTTGCATGAAGTGATGGGACCAGATGCCATGGTCTTAGTTTTCTGAATGTTGAGTTTTAAGCCAATTTTTAAACTCTCCTCTTTCACTTTTATCAAGAGGCTCTTTTAGTTCTTATTCTTCGCTTTCTGCCATAAGTGTGGTGTCATCTGCATATCTGAGGTTATTGATATTTCTCCCAGCAATCTTGATTCCAGCTTGTGCTTCAAACAGTCCAGCATTTCTCATGATGTACTCTGCATACACGTTAAATAAGCAAGGTGACAATATTGTCATCAATACATCCTTGATGTACTCCTTTCCCAAATTGGAACCAGCCTGTTGTTCCATGTCCAGTTTTAACTGTTGCTTCTTGACCTGCATACAGATTTCTCAGGAGGCAGGTCAGGTGTTCTGGTAGTCCCATCTCTTTCAGAATTTTCCACAGTTTGTTGTGATCCACACAGTCAAAGGCTTTGGCATAGTCATTAAAGCAGAAGTTGATGTTCTTCTGGAACTCTCTTACTTTTTCAACCATCCAAAAGATGTTGGCAATTTATCTCTGGTTCCTCTTCCTTTTCTAAATCCAGCTTGAACATCTGGAAGTTTGTGGTTCATGTACTGTTGAAAACTGGCTTGGAAAATTTTGAGCATTACTTTGCTTAGCATGTGAGATGAGTCCAATTGTGCGGTAGTTTGAACAGTCTTTGGCAGTGATCTTCTTTGGGATTGGAATGAAACTGATATTTTCCAGTCCTGTAGCCACTGCTGAGTTTTCCAAATTTGCTGATATATTGAGTGTAGCACTTTCACAGCATCATCTTTTAAGATTTGAAATAGCTCAAATGGAATTTTATTACCTCCACTAGCTTTGTTTGCAGTAATGCTTCCTAAGGCCCACTTGACTTCACATTCCAGGATGTCTGGCTCTAGGTGAGTGACCACACCATTGTGGTTATCTGAGTCATGAAGATCTTTTTTGTATAGCTCTTCTGTATATTCTTGCCACCTCTTCTTAATATCTTCTGCTTCTATTAGGTCCATACCATTTCTGTCCTTTATTGTGTCCATCTTTGCATGAAATATTCCCTCGGTATCTATAATTTTCTTGAAGAGATCTCTAGTCTTTCCTATTCTATTGTTTTCCTCTATTTCTTTTCATTGATCACTGAGGAGGGCTTTCTTATATCTCCTTGCTATTTTTTGGAACTGTGCATTCAAATGGGTATATCTTTCCTTTTCTCCTCTGCCTTTAGTTTCTCTTCTTTTTTCAGCTATTTGTAAGGTCTCCTCAGAAAACCATTTTGCCTTTTTGCATTTCTTTTTGTTGGGGATGGTCTTGATTACTGCCTCCTGTACAATGTCACAAACCTCCATCCATCTGTAGTTCTTCAGGCATTGTCTATCAGATCTCATCTCTTGAATCTATTTGTCACTTTCACTGTATAACCTTAAGGGATTTGATTTAGATCATACCTGAATTGTCTAGTGGTTTTCCCTACTTTCTTCAATTTAAGCCTGAATTTTGCAATAAGGAATTCATGATCTGAGCCACAGTCAGCTCCCAGTATGAATGGCCATGATCAAAAATTCTATAAGCAACAAACACTGGAGAGGGTGTGAATAACTGGGAACCCTGCTAAACTGTTGGTGGGAATGTAAATTGGTAAAACCACTGCAGAGAACATTGTGTATGCTCCTTTAAAAACTAAAAATAGAACTACCATATGATCCAGCAATCCTACTCCTGGGCATATATCTGGAGAAAACAATAATTCTAAAAGATACATGCACCCCAAAGTTCACTGAAGCACTATTTACAATAGCCAAGACAAGGAAACAACCTAAATGTCCACCAATAGTGGAACATATAAAGAAGATATAGTACATATGAATACTACTCAGCCATAAAAATAATGAAGTAATGCAATTTGAAACAACACGGATGGATCTAGAGATTATCATCCTAAATGAA
Organism: Bos indicus; assembly: GCF_029378745.1. Lineage (NCBI taxonomy): Eukaryota > Metazoa > Chordata > Mammalia > Artiodactyla > Bovidae > Bos > Bos indicus. The sequence goes on along the minus strand of NC_091762.1, from coordinate 40,314,759 downwards.
GTAAATCAGAAAGACAAATATCATATGATATCACTTATAAGTGGAATCTAAAAAACATGGTATTCTCATCTCTTTCAGAATTTTTCACAGTTTATTGTGATCCACAGAGTCAAGGGCTTTGGCATAGTCAATAAAGCAGAAATTGATGTTTTTCTGGAACTCTCTTGCTTTTTCCATGATCCAGCGGATGTTAGCAATTTGATCTCTGGTTCCTCTGCCTTTTCTAAAACCAGCTTGAATATCAGGAAGTTCACGGTTCACATATTGTTGAAGCCTGGCTTGGAGAATTTTAAGCATTACTTTACTAGCATGTGCGGAGAAGGCAATTGCACCCCACTCCAGTACCTTGCCTGGAAAATCCCATGGACAGAGGAGTCTGGTAGGCTACAGTCCAGGGGGTCGCGAAGTCGAACTCGACTGAGCGACTTCACTTTCACTTTTCACGTTCATGCACTGGAGAAGGAAATGGCAACCCACTCCAGTATTCTTGCCTGGAGAATCCCAGGGATGGGAGCCTGGTGGGCTGCTGTCTATGGGGTCGCACAGAGTCGGACATGACTGATGTGACTTAGCAGCAGCAGCAGTTACTAGCGTGTAAGATGAGTGCAATTGTGTGGTAGTTTGAGCATTCTTTGTCATTACCTTTCTTTGCGACTGGAATGAAAATACCTTTTCCAGTCCTGTGGCCACTGCTGAGTTTCAAAATTTATTATTAGAAATAAAAATCATCAAAACCCTTTTTACTGACAATCTTCAGAATAAAAACAAAGTTGGTAAGAGGGGTAAACCTTTTAAAATGTGATACAAAGACACTGAAGTTTATTCTTTCTACAGTTTGATATTGAACAAAAAACACTGGCTTAAAATTGTAAAATATGAGTTTCAATCACTAAATGTTATTTGCTAGTTTTACAACCCTGAATAAGTCCAAGACTCAGTTTTCATATATGTAGTCTAAAGAAATCTCATCAATACCTGTAAAAACTATATGATTTTAATCTCTTTCCTTGTCTGTTTCCTGAACTATAAAGTTTTGTCCACCTACATTTTTATAACCTTACCCATATTTTCCTGGATTAATTTCTTTAAGTTCAGATGTGGAACTATACATCTTTGAATATAATCCCCCACTTTACTCCATTTTTCAATACCTCAATAATTAGCAAAAAATAATGCATTGTAATTTATTTTTGTACAATATTAATGCTTATAAAATTTAGAAAAATTGTCATCTATAAAGTATAGTTTAATAGGTATATTAATAAATTATATACACTTGGATTTTGCAATGCTGATAAAAATATAAATAAGTTCAACATGGGCATTTCTAATAACATGCAAAGTTATATAAAATATATTCATTATATTCTACCAGTAAACATATTTTTCTGAAAGTTATCATTCTTTAGAACTTCATTTATTAAGCATCCAATGTAGTGCTTGTAATAGGTTGCTGCTGCTGCTGCTGCTAAGTCGCTTCAGTCGTGTCCGACTCTGTGTGACCCCTTAGACGGCAGCCCACCAGGCTCCTCCGTCCCTGGGATTCTCCAGGCAAGAACACTGGAGTGGGTTGCCATTTCCTTCTCCAAAGCATGAAAGTGAAAAGTGAAAGGAAAGTCGCTCAGTCATGCCCGACTCTTAGCGACCCATGGACTGCAGCCTACCAGGCTCCTCTGTCCATGGGATTTTTCAGGCAAGAGTACTGGAGTGGGGTGCCATTGCCTTCTCCGTGTAATAGGTTAAGGATTATAAATAGAGGATGATGAAGCTACAGCTGTGAGAAACATTTAATTACCTGAATTAAGTTTGCAAGTTTTGCCAAAAATGCCTGAAGAATTAATCCATGTTTAGTTCATCAGGATTTCCATTTATTTCTTGATTTATGTGAAATTCTACTGAGATTAAACACTCAGGAATGACTGTAGAAGTCTTCATATTTAATAAAACACTATTGACTCAAGTTATCAAGTGCTCTTATCAATTCCAATAGAGAACCTAGATTTTGTAATAATAAAGGTAGAGATAAAATGGATAAATAGAATCAAAAAACAATCCAAAACCTGATTTCAGCCAACGTTTTATTCTCCATCATAGTATTTATGAGCATTAATAAGAAATATTAAAATTCCTACATTAATAACTTTTAAAAGTTTACATCCTCTAACAAGGACTGTGTGTGTTAGTCACTAGGTCATGCCCAACTCTTTGTGACCCCATAGACTGTTGCCCTCCAGGCTCCTCTGTCCATGGAATTCTCCAGGCAAGAATACTGGAGTGGGTTGCCATTCCCTTCTCCAGGGTATCTTCTTGACCCAGGGACTGAACTCCAGTCTTCAGCACTGCAGGCAGATTCTTTACCATTTGAGCCATCAGTGAAAGTGTTAATTACTCAGTCATGTCCAACTCTTTGCAACTCCATGGACTATAACCCACCAGACTCCTCTGTTCATGGAATTCTCCAGGCAAGAATAATGGAGTAGGTTGCCATTTCCTCCTCCAGGGGATCTTCCCAACCCAGTGATCAAATCTGGGTCTCCTGCCTTGCAGGTGGACTGTTTACCATATGAGTCACCAGGGAAGACTTGAGTCATCAAGGAAGCCCACTAACAAAGACTGGAAGAATTATAATGTTCAATATTCAGGAAACTTTATGTAAGTTGGCGTACTTTATTTCCAGGTTTCCCAGGTGGCTCAGTGGTAAAGAGCCTGCCTGCCAATGCAGAAGATACAGGAGACACAGGTTCAATTCCTGGATCAGGAAGATCCCCTTGAGTAGGAAATGGCAACTCACTCCAGTATTCTTGCCTGGAAAATCCCACGGAGAGAGGAGTCTGGCAGGCTGAAGTCCATGGAGGTCACAAAGAGTCGGACATAACCGTGCAACTGAGCGCACACACACATACATTAGATATTTTATATTAATTTACTCTTTTAATCCTCAAAACCGGCCTATAAAACAGATATTTATTCAATGCTTACTAAGAAACAGAAACTCAAAAACATTAAAACAATTTGTTCAAAGTCATACAAGTAATAATTAATACACCCAAGATTAAAATCCAGATCTGTGTCACTGTGTACTCTATCCTCTATGTTATGATTCCCTAGTACTCGTAAAGCATGGGTAACTTTTAGAGCCAAAACAAATAACTTAGTTCTATCAAGAAGGTTTTATGACAACAAAATTCATGGAAAAAGAATACATTAAGTACATTTCAATAATAATCTCTATTCCGATATGACCTGTTACTGTGATTTTTTCAGAGGTCCTTTTAAACTTTCTTGGTATTCTCACCTTTAGGAAAAAAATCATTTAACAAGTGAATAAAACAATGACTTTGAATTTGCTAATATCAATGAGAAAATAAAAAGGTCCATGGAAGACCAATTTAAAGAGTAGGGTTAGTATACTTATAGGAGAACTCCTTAAAGTAAATACTGCCCTTTAATCCTAATTGTTCAATTAAACAGAACAACTGGAAAAGGGCTATCTCACTTGGTATTCTGCTAAAAAATGAATGCAGGTAGCAGAGAAATTTTGAAAATGCCTGATTGATTTTTCTGAGATGACCAGGTTGTTGCTTTCAGGGCAGACAGTCCTTCTCCTGGCCAATTATAATATGAAGTAGATTGTGTAGTATTAGCTAAGATTTAGATAATGCTAATCATATACCAGACACTGTTTTAAATGCTTTACATATCTTATTTATCCTTAAAAAAATACTAATGAGATACTTTTATTACTATTTTCATAAGCACTTTGCAGAAGAGATAATTGAGACAGAGAGGTTCATTCTTCAAAGTCACACAACTGGTTAGTGGCAGAGTATAATTTTTTTTAACCCAACCAGTCTTCTGTGTCTGCTCTAAACAATATAATCTCCCTGCATAGAACAAAGGTAAAGAGCACAGGCTCTGGAGCCGGACTGCCTGAACTCAAATACTAACTTCACTGTATACTTAGTATGTGACATTGAGCATAATTTCTCTCAGCCTCAGTTTCCTCATTTGCACATTAGAATGATAAATGGAATTATGTCTTATTCAGATCTTTGTCAGGATTATATGACATAGCCCACAAAGAGCCCTCAGCTTAGTGTTTATTAACTGAAGTTATTTAATCACTGTAAGCCATGATAATGATAATGAAGTCACTCTTCCCTTTCCTCTATATTAGACAAACAGTTATAACACCAGATGGGCCAAAGGGATCAACCAATTCATGGGTATCAACATTTAAATATCACATATCCTTAAACATGGGCTTAAGACTTTTTAAAAAAGTGTTTCAAAATATTCTATTATTAGATCATGGAAGATATGATAAATTATGATATTTTATCTAATCTGATATTGATTTGAAGACATCTCACTATCTTTTATGATAGGATATTAGCAAATACTCCAAGTTATACATAGAGACATGTACTCTTCTAGTTTTTATTGAAAACATATTTATTTAGATATAGATTTTTAACATATATCACAAGGAAAATGTTACTTAAGGAAATTTGTTTATTCCTAAAAACTTCTTCATTAAATCTAAATCTATAAAATCTTGTTTTTAACTTGGAATCATTGTCTTCCATATTTTTCAACATAATCTGTTTCATCAAATTTTATTGGTGCTACAGCATTTCTTAAAAGACTTCCATTTTGTTGTCTACAAGATTTATCTTCAAGTTTTTAATATCCATTCTGAAAGTTGTGATGCTGGTATTTTTCTATTTGAAAGATCATAGTATTATTTTTTCCTCAGTTGAATTATATTTTTCTGAAAGTTATGCAGCTTCTGTTAAAAAATAATGGGAGGTTTTAAAACAAATTGACGTCTCAATACTCTAACAATGCCTTGTGTGATGAAGGGATTTGGTCATTCTTTTAGCCCGTAGTTTATAATTTGTTTCATTTATTTCAATGAACTTGGTAATCTCTCCTGCTTTGGTTGCATTGTTGCATGTGCAGGAAGAACAGATGTAGTTCCAATAATACACATAACTCAATTAGATAAGTAAAATATAATTTAGCTATGCCAAGTTTGCATAATAAGTATAGGCATTAGCTAGTACATCACAATTGACACTTAATTGACAGCAATTGTAAGATGCATTCTAATTTTAGATATGTTAGTATTTAGGGAAAAAAATGCATCTTTGATTGGATGAAATGTGATAACTTACTACACTGCTTATCTAATCACATAAACATATCTGTCACACCCTCACTGTCACTAACTTCACTATCCATAGCTTTCTCATCCTTTCTTTCTTTGCCTACCAACAGGAACATTTTTAACTTCCCCTAAACTTCATAGTTTAGAATAGAGACACAGGTAGCCCTTCAGGCACAGGGCTACCAAGAGAAACAGAGTCTAATAACTAGGCTGCAAAAACCAATCTACATCCCTTACCAAAATTAATCATCCTACATTTTGAAAGACTATAGTGTACTACATAGACTGATCATTTCTTCATCAGCCCTTTGCTCTTTTGTGTAAAAGCTGATGAAAAGCCTTGGGCAAAGTTGAGACTTAGACTTCTATTGGACCCTTTTACCTCCAGTGTGAAAGTAATTAACTATACATTTTGGGGGAGTGACCATTAAAAATTTGACATTTAACCTTTTAAAATCTGTACCTTTGAATATTTTGCTCCAATTTTTAAAGTTCTACTATATAAATCTTTAACAGTCTTCCTTAACAGACTAAGCTATCCTCTGTTCTTAATAAAGGGGAAAAACATTCTCTAGGAATTTGGTCTATAATTACATTTTTAAGTACAAGTTTTTTTTTTTAGTGATTTTGTTATCTCTGGAATAATACTCTTCTAAGTATTTTACATAGCAAAGATTCATGGTAAGTACTCAATATATGTCCATTATTATTTTCAATTCATTTCCCATATACAAATTCTTGTCCTTTAACTCAGGATAATTAAGTCCTATTAAAAGCATCTTAAAGAAGTGTATTTATCCTGTTTCCTTATGCTTCCCCTGAATAGGGTCTAGTACTGCTGATTTACAGTGGTTAATTTAAAAGATATAGTTGACCTAAATATAAATTTAGCTTTGTTTGAAATTTCTGCAATTCCATTGAACATATTATTGTCCATCTGGATGATTAATCACTATAAATATAAAAAAGATGATCTCATATTGCCATTACATATACATTTTATGGCAAGGTAGAGTTAAACATAATCTTTGATAAATAAAACATTTTATTTATAAGGATACAAATAGAAACATTATTTGTTTACACTCTCTGACATTTTATAAGAATAGGGGAAAAAAGGCCCAAACTGGCTTAAATGATTAGATTAGTGAAAAAATTATTCATGAGAAAGTATTTCCTATTGAATTGAATTTGCAATTGATAGCAGAGTGTTAAAAAGTTCCGTTTACTTAAATGTTTATCTTGTTAAATATTACTGTCCTTGGAACTAGTGATTAAACAATTCTTTTAGGCAGTAGTTCAATATAAAAGTTAGTGAACTGATTATATCTTATTTTGTCCTACTGCAAAGTACAGCATTATAAAGGTTTCACACTGTAATTTACAATCACAAATCATTAACTGTCTCAACATGCAACTAAATGGTGTATTCCAATTTAGAAGGTGGCTCTAATTAGCTCTTAAGTGAATTTACTTTAAAAACACTGAATGCTATACAACAGCATTTGGTAAACACAGTATTTGAGGGATATTATTAAATACAAAAAAAAACAGTATGGCAATCACCAAATGAAGAAACAGAATGGAATTTTACAAAAGTTGTATTGAGAAATGTGATATATAACATTCTCAGGTGTACAACTTAATGATGCAATATGTGTATATACTGCAAAATGATCACCACAATCAATTTAACAGCTATTACCTTATGCACTTTTTCTTGTGATGAGAACTTGTAATATCTATTCTTTTAGTAACTTTCAAATATACAATGCAGTATTTTTATCTGGAGTGATCATGCTCTACATTACATCCCCAAGACTCGCGTTTTATAACTGGAAGTTTGTACCCATTTCTCCCACCATCATCCCTTGCCTCTGGCAACCACCAATCTGTACACTGAAATTTTTTTAGCCATTAACATAAAAACTGTACAAAAGTTTTCACAGTTTACTGTTAAATAACCAACTATGATACCTTAAAATGGCCCTACTATTCAACAGAATGGATAACAGTTGATGTTGGATATAAGTAAAGAAAATCTGAGTAGTTGTCAGCTTTTAGGTTTTGTCATGCCCTCTAGTCAAAGACCAAATAAGGAACACGTCTATAGTTGAACAAGTTAGGTTTGTTGCTTGCTATTGTGAGAGAGAAGGCATGCTACGGAGAACTGTGGAAGTTTTCAGAGATCTAGACTCTGGCTACACAACGTTGGGGAGGGTGCAAGCAGTGATGTCCTGAAGTTGATTGTTAGAAAATGGGACAATTTTATGATTGGGTATCTCAATAAATCTTACTTATAAGAAAGGTACACTAGAGTGAGGCTAAAGCTATAATTGGTAAAGAAGCAATAGTCATTCATATTAGCTAGAAGACTGAAGTGTTTGCTCTTCTATCGTTCCACAGTTATTTATGTTCTTTTGTGTTCAGACATGATTAAGTGGGCTTGTTTTTGTCTTGCTCCATCATGGTCACACAGTAGCTTTGTCTAATCTTGGCATTCTGTAAAATTATTCTATGAGCAACAAAAAGAACACCAACATTTAGCTAGGAATGGCAGGGAAACTGATAAGAACACTAAGCCTATGTTGATAGTACCAGGCCAGCCCCCAAACGTTGGCAGTGGCTCTTCTCTTCATCAGTATTCATTTATGTAGACATTTAGTTGACTTTTTTCCTCTTCTTTGACAATTAGTTCATTTAATTCAGTAAAAATGTATACAGTGGCTTTGTTTTCACTGAATTCTGTACTATATTATCATGAATATTTAAAAAAAAGTTTTTCTTCCAGTTTTAATGAGATAAAATTGACATTCAGGCCTGGATAAGTATAAGGTGTACAGCATAATGATCTGACTTACATTTATCATGAGATGATTACCATAATAAGTTTAGTGAACATCCATTATGTCATATAGATATAAAAGGAAAAAATTGTCCTTGTAATAAAAACACAGGATTTACTCTCTTAACAAGTTTCACATATAACATTAAGCAGTGGTAATTATATTACTCATATTGTACTTTAGATCCTTAGTACTTATTTATCTTACAAATAGAAGATTGCAACTTTTGACCATTTGTCATCACATGTAGATGCAAATGTGCTCCTGAATAAGCAATACGGGTAGAGTGTGTGCTAAATCACTTCAGTCATGTCTGACTCTTTGCAACCCTATGGACTGTAGCCCACCAGCCTCCTCTGTCCATTGGATTGTCCTGGCAAGAATACTGGACTGGGTTGCCATTTCCTCCTCCAGATGGGGTAGAGTGACTCAGTATTATCTTTACTAAGTTTAATTTTTTTATTACAACTAATGATGTGATCTTTTAAAAATGTTTTAATGATATTGGGTGGACTTCCAATTTATATTAAGGACTTATGTAGGGGAAATTTTATCATTAAAACTAGTAATTCAAAAAGATTTGAAATAAATATGGAGAAAATAAAGCTGAAATAGGAACTAGATTTTTTGTTAACTTTGGAGAATCAAGGTTTACATAAAGTAAAAATAATAAAGAGCATATGGGATAGAAATAGCTAATGGCTAACATTTATTAGAATTAAATCAATAATATTAACATTTTGAGTGCTAACTATGGGCCAAGTACTAGACTTGCAAAAATTCATTTACTCCTTGCAACAACAGCATGAGTTCTAGTATTATTCCAATTTCACAGATGAGGAAAAAGAATAAGACAAGTTGCAAAACTTACCTTAGGTCATCCAGACTAATATGTAACAGAAACAGATATGTGATATGAAACCATGTCTATCTGCCTTCAGTGCCAAGACCTCAATCTTTATGCTATCACTTTATTTTCTAAAGAGGTTTCTCTAGGAAGATAATAAATCATAAGATTTAAGGTTATTAGACATCAGAGTGGCTGTCTAGTATGAGGACACAGAGAGTATGATGCCAATCACTGATGAGATCATTATTTTAGACTGCTAAGTCACTTCAATCATGTCCGACTCTGTGTGACCCCATAGATGACAGCCCACCAGGCTCCCCCATCCCTGGGATTCTCCAGGCAAGAACACTGAGTGGGTTGCCATTTCCTTCTCCAATGCATGAAAGTGAAAAGTGAAAGTGAAGTCGCTCAGTCAATGTCCAACCCTCAGGGATCCCATGGACTGCAGCCTTCCAGGCTCCTCCATTCATGGGATTTTCCAGGCAAGAGTACTGGAGTGGGTTGCCATTGCCTTCTCCGACTAGATTTTAGATTTATTTTAGACTAGATAATATAATTTAATATAAATATAAAGAGTGAGAAAGGTAATACATAATTTTATGCTATTTCTAAGAGGTAGAGGAACCAGAGATCAAATTTTTAACTTTTGTTGGATCATGGAGAAAGCAAGGGAGTTCCAGAAAAAAAAATCTAATTCAGCTTCTTTGACTATGCTAAAGCTTAGTAGTGGCCACAGGACTGGAAAAGGTCAATTTTCATTCCAATCCCAAAGCAAGCCATTGCCAAAGAATGTTCAAACTACTGCACAATTGCATTCATTTCATATGCTAGAAAGGTAATGCTCAAAATCCTTCAAGATAGGCTTCAACAGCACATGAACTGAGAACTTTTAGATGCACAAGCTGGATTTAGAAAAGGCAGAAGAACAAGAGATAAGTTGTCTACATCTGTTGGATCATAAAAAAAGCGAGGGAATTCCAGGAAAACATCTACTTCTGTTTCATTGACTATGCGAAAGCCTTTGACTGTGTAGATCACAACAAATTGTGGAAAATTCTGAAAGAGATGGGAATATCAGACCACCTTACCTGCCTCCTGAGAAACCTATATGCAGGTCAAGTAACAGAACCAGACATGAAACAACCGACTGGTTCAAATTGGGAAAGGAGTATGACAAGGCTGTATACTGTCACCCTGCTTACTTAACTTCTATGCAGAGTACACCATGAGAAATGTTGGACTGTGTGATTCACAAGCTGGAATCAAGACTGCAGGAGAAATATCAGCTACCTCAGATATGCAGATGATACCACTCTAATGGCAGAAATCAAAGAGGAATGAAAGAGCCTCTTGATGAAGGTGAAAGAGGAGAGTGAAAAAGCTGGCTTGAAACTCAACAGTAAAAAACTAAGATCAGGGCATCTTGTCCCATCACTTCATGGCAAATGGGGAAAAAGTGGAAGCAATGACAATTTCTATTTTCATGGGCACTAAAATAAGTGCAGATGGTGACTATAGCCATGAAATTAAAAGATGCTTGCTACTTGGACGGAAAGATATTGCAAAGCTAGAAAGCATATTAAAAATCAAAGACATCTCTTTGCTGACAAAGGTCCATAAAGTCAAAGCTATGGTTTTTTCATTAGTCACATATCTATGTGAGAGGTGCACCATAAAGAAGGCTAAGTGTGGAAGAACTGATGCTTTCAAATTGTGTGTTGGAGAAGACTCTTGAGAGTCCTTGGACTGCAAAGAGATCAAATCAGTCAATCCTAAAGGAAATCAGCCCTGAATATTCATTGGAAGGACTTATGATGAAGCTGAAACTCCAATACTTTGACCATCTGATGTGAAGAGCTGACTCACTGGAAAAGACTTAGATGCTATAAAGACTGAAGGCAAAAGGAGAAGGGAGCAGCAGAGAATGATATGGTTAGATAGCATCACTGCATCAATGGACAAGAATTTAAGCAAACTTTGGAGATAGTGGAGGACAGAGGAGCCTGGTGTGCTGCAGACAATGGGGCCACAAAGAGTCAGACATGTCTTAGTGACTGAACAACAACAACATAAAAAGCACAAGAACATAAAAAGCGCTCTGGAGCCTATGTGCTACAACTAGAAAGTCAGTGTGTGGATCCCACATGATGCAACTAAGACTTAATTAAGCCAAATTAATTAATTACTTAAAAATAAATTATTGTTTTAATGAATGGATAATTCACAAAAAGGTAGCTAGTACTTTTCATGATTCTGCCACTATTTCCTAGAACATATGTTTCTTAGTGGATAAAGTACAAACCTAGATCTCTCTCCTTAAAGTTAGTATTAAATTTAACAAGATCCACTCATACTGTCAGGAGTATTATATTTCTTTAGTGCATCACTAGATCATGAGCAAAAAGAATTAACAGAAGCCATGTTGTAAAATGACATAATCCTTTCAGTAAGTTGCCAATAACTTGACAAAACTCAAAAGCATTAAAAGTCCTCATACCCAGCTTCCTTATTACATATCAATAATCTAATAAAGAAAAAAAGATTAAAACCCAAAATGCAAAAAAACAAAAAGCAAAATGCAGGAAAAAATTGTGAGCAAAGAATTTCATCAAAATGGAGTGTTACTCAGCCATTAAAAAGAATACATTTGAATCAGTTCTAATGAGATGGATGAAACTGGAACCTATTATACAGAGTGAAGTAAGCCAGAAAGAAAAACACCAATACAGTATACTAATGCATATATATGGAATTTAGAAAGATGGTAACAATAACCCTGTATACGAGACAGCAAAAGAGACACTGATGTATAGATCAGTCTTATGGACTCTGTGGGAGAGGGAGAGGGTGGGGAGATTTGGGAGAATGGCATTGAAACATGTATAATATCATGTATGAAATGAGTCACCAGTCCAGGTTCGATGCACAATACCAGATGCTTGGGGCTGGTGCACTGGGATGACCCAGAGGGATGGTATGGGGAGGGAAGAGGGAGGAGGGTTCAGGATGGGGAACACAGGTATACCTGTGACGGATTCATTTTGATATTTGGCAAAAGTAATACAATATTGTGAAGTTTAAAAATAAAATAAAATTTAAAAAAAAGAAAAAAATATTTATAATGTTGGAAACATACAAAATTTGTAATATCAGAGGACTAGCTAGGTGAATCACATACCCAAATAATTTAATACAATTCAGTCATTTATAATTTATCTTTTAATGTTTCTAAGGACGTAGTGAAATATTTACACTATGTTAAGAATAATAAAAAAGCAAAATAAAAGAATATGCACAAACATAAGATCATAACTATGCAAATGTATATACAGAAACTGGAGAGAAATATAGTATGTTGTTTATGAATATTTAAGAATAGTAATGACATATTGGGCTTCCCTGGTGGCTCAGTTGGTAAAGAATCCACCTTTAATGTGGGAGACCTGCTTTTGATCCCTGGGTTGGGAAGATCCACTGGAGATGGGCATGGCAACCCACTCCAGTATTCTTGCCTGGAGAATCCCCATGGACAGAGGAGCCTGGCTGGCTAGAGTCCATGGGGTCACAAATAGTCAGACACGACTGAGCAACTAAGCACAGCACAATGACATATTATTTAAATATTCCTTAAAATTCTACTTTCCAAATTTTTGACAAGTATAATAGACATGTCTGTTATTTGCTTTCTTAAATACTCATTTTCTAGAATCTACTGTAAACGCAGACCCTTGAAAGGCAGACCTTACAACCTTTTAACTCACCTCCTCATATCCAACCATGGATAATCATCTATCCCAAAGCCAGTCAAGGCACTGGAAGTCCAACGCTAAATATTTCAAGAAATGAACTAAGACAGAATGCTCATATCAATTACTGAAAAAAATAGATGCTGAACATTCTTAATTTCAACTTGTTGCTGGTGGTCTAACGATCATTATACAAAAGGCGGAAGAAGGTGGTGAGAGAAAAAGAGAAACCAAGTAGTGCAGCAGCAGATAGAAAGGTGGAAAGCTGATTTTAGAGTTCATAGGATTTCTTTTCTTTTATTTATTTATTTATTTTTTAATTTTATTTTAAAATTTTACAATATTGTATTACTTTTGCCAAATATCGAAATGAATCTGCCACAGTTATACATGTGTTCCCCATCCTGAACCCTCCTTCCCTCCTCCCTCCCCATACCCTCCCTCTGGGTCGTCCCAGTGCACCAGCCCCAAGCATCCAGTATCGTGCATCGAACCTGGACTGGCAACTCGTTTCATACATGATATTATACATGTTTAAATGCCATTCTCCCAAATCTCCCCACCCTCTCCCTCTCCCACAGAGTCCATAAGACTGATCTATACATCAGTGTCTCTTTTGCTGTCTCGTACACAGGGTTATTGTTACCATCTTTTTAAATTCCATATATATGCGTTAGTATACTGTATTGGTGTTTTTCTTTCTGGCTTACTTCACTCTATAATAGGCTCCAGTTTCATCCACCTCATTAGAACTGATTCAAATGCATCCTTTTTAATGGCTGAGTAATAATCCATTGTGTATATGTACCACGGCTTTCTTATCCATTCATCTGCTGATAGACATCTAGGTTGCTTCCATGTCCTGGCTATTATAAACAGTGCTGCGATGAACATTGGGGTACACGTGTCTCTTTCCCTTCTGGTTTCCTCAGTGTGTATGCCCAGCAGTGGGATTGCTGGATCATAAGGCAGTTCTATTTCCAGTGTTTTCAGGAATCTCCACACTGTTCTCCATAGTGGCTGTACTAGTTTGCATTCCCACCAACAGTGTAAGAGGGTTCCCTTTTCTCCACACCCTCTCCAGCATGTATTATTTGTAGACTTTTGGATCGCAGCCATTCTGACTGGTGTGAAATGGTACCTCATAGTGGTTTTGATTTGCATTTCTCTGATAATGAGTGATGTTAAGCATCTTTTCATGTTTGTTAGCCATCTGTATGTCTTCTTTGGAGAAATGTCTATTTAGTTCTTTGGCCCATTTTTTGATTGTGTCATTTATTTTTCTGGAGTTGAGCTGTAGGAGTTGCTTGTATATTTTTGAGATTAGTTGTTTGTCAGTTGCTTCATTTGCTATTATTTTCTCCCATTCTGAAGGCTGCCTTTTCACCTTGCTAATAGTTTCCTTTGATGTGCAGAAGGTTTTAGGTTTAATTAGGTCCCATTTGTTTATTTTTGCTTTTATTTCCAATATTCTGGGAGGTGGGTCATAGAGGATCCTGCTGTGATGTATGTCAGAGTGTTTTGCCTATGTTCTCCTCTAGGAGTTTTATAGTTTCTGGTCTTACGTTTAGATCTTTAATCCATTTTGAGTTTATTTTTGTGTATGGTGTTAGAAAGTGTTTCTGAAAATAACAGAGTGGTCTCAGTTCCTGACATCCCAAATCCAGATTTCATGAAGCCCACCATTAATTATTTTCATTCTTTGGAATCCTGAGACATCTGTGGCTTTATAATAAACAACTTTTTACTTGAATTAGTTTAAGTTGGTTTCTGCACCTTGAAGCCAAAAGAATTTGACAGGATAAATGAAAGAATATGTAGCAGAACATCTTAACATACTTCGGTTCAGTTCAGTTCAGTTGCTCAGTAGTGTCCAACTCTTTGTGACCCCATGAATCGCAGCACGCCAGGCCTCCCTGTCCATCACCAACTCCCGGAGTTTACTCAAACTCATGTCCATCGAGTTGGTGATGCCAGCCAACCATCTCATCCCCTTCTCCTCCCGCCCCCAATCCCTCCCAGCATCAGGGTCTTTTCCAATGAGTCAAATCTTTGTATGAGGTGGCCAAAGTATTGGAGTTTCAGCTTTAGCATCAATCGTTCCAATGAACACCCAGGACTGATATCCTTTAGGATGGACTTGTTGGATCTCTTTGCAGTCCAAGGGACTCTCAAGAGTCTTCTCTAACACCACAGTTCAAAGGCATCAATTCTTCGGCGCTCAGCTTTCTTTACAGTCCAACTCTCACATCCATACATGACTACTGGAAAAACCATAGCCTTGACTAGACGGCCCTGTGTTAGCAAAGTAATGTCTCTGCTTTTTAATGTGCTATCTAGGTTGGTCATAACTTTTCTTCCAAGGAGTAAGCATCTTTTAATTTCATGGCTGCAATCAACATCTGCAGTGATTTTGGAGCCCAGAAAAATAAATTCTGACACTGTTCCCATTGTTTCCCCATCTATTTCCCATGAAGTGATGGGACCAGATGCCATGATCTTAGTTTTCTGAATGTTGAGCTTTAAGCCAAATTTTTCACTCTCCTTTTTCCGTCTTATGAAAAAGGGAATGGGAATATCAGCTGGAAAAGTACAAGTTCCAATTGTGTCCCTGTGAATATAAAATTCAGTTGTTATTTTGAGTTCCAGAGTTAACATGCTTTCTTTTATGACTAGCTGAATTTTCATTTAAAAGCAGAAGAATGAGTCAGAGAGACTGGAAGAAGGGGAAGTACAAGAGATTCCAAGCATGAGAAGGATTCAAAACACTGATGCTGGTTCTGATATGTACAAGAAAAAATTCCTCTATTAGCTAAGGTCAACCCCCAGCTAACAGAAAATGAGGATCTCTGCCCTATAACCATGAGGAATTAGATTCTGCCAACAGCCCGAAAGAGCTTGGAAGTTGATTCTCCCTTGAGTCTTCTCATAAGAACTCAGCTAGCTAATACATTGGTTTTTGTTCCTTGTGAAATCCAGAGCAGAGAACCCAGCTGAGCCAATTTAGACTTCTGACCTATGGAACTGTGAAGCAATAAACTTGTGTGTTTTAAGCCTCTATATCTGAAGTAGTTTATTTATGGTAGCAATAGGAAACTAATACAATATCTTAGACTATCTATCCACAGTTGAACATTCAGAAAACTACAGACATATAAGAATCACAGTGTGAGCCTCTTCCATTTGTGATGCACAGAAATGTGTGATGTTTTAAGCCACCAAATATTCATATGATTCATTAGGTACTAAATAAATGATACAGATATAAGTACTGAGAATTGGGGTCTGCTGCATTAAAAATCAAAGCAAATGTCATTGGCTTAGAGACTAGGTGAAGGGTGAAGGCTTGGAAAGTGGAGAGTAAGTTGTTAGTGAAGGCTGAAAATATGGTGATGAAACTGCGATAGGAAGCTATAAGTAGAAACCAGGTGCCTAGATAATAAACAGAACCCTTCTACCAAATCAGGCAGCAGGAGAGGTAAGAGATGCGGGTTTGATCCCTGGATCAGGAAACTCCCAGGGAGGAGGACATGGCAACTCACTCCAATATTCTTGCCTGGAAAATTTCATGGACAGAGGAGCCTGGTGGGCTACAGTCCATAGGGAGGAGGAAATGGCAACCTATCCAGTATTCTTGTCTAGAAAATCTCATGGACAGAGGAGCCTGGTGGGCTGTAGTCCACAGGGTCACAAAGAGTCAGACAGGACTGAAGCTATTTAGTGCATGCACACATTCGTGTGTGCGCACACGCGTGCACATACACACACACATAAGAATGGATAGTGAGAAAGGCATAATTAGATTCCTGGGAATCAGAAACATTTAAGGGATTCAGAGAGAAAGAGGCTATTAGTAAAGGAGATTGATTGGCAATGTCCTAAGAAATAGGCAGAGGACCAAGAAAGAATGATGCAAGCAAATCAATAATGATGGAGGTGCCAGAAAGTTGTTTGACTATGTTAATGTATGTGTGTATCAGAAAAAAAATTTATAAGTATATACAGTGAAATAGTAATGGTGATAATCTTTAGTTAATAGGATTAATATTTATTTCTTCTCCTATTTACTTATATTTTCTATTTTTTCCTATTAAAAATATGTGTAAGCAAAGGGTTTTTCCTACTTTAACATTAATGAAGATATCTTTCTGTACAAAGAAACACTAAAATGCCACAGAGAAATAAATAAAAATGAAAAAGGTGTTGACTTGATCTGGCAATCAATACATTATTTTCAATTTAAAAAGCCATTTCATTTATCAAAAGAGGACTGGACAAAGAAGATGTGGTTGTTGTTGTGGTTTAGTCACTATGTTGTGTCTGACTCTTTTGCAACTCCATAGACTGTAACCTACCAGGCTCCTCTGTCCATGGGATTTCCCAGGCAAGAATACTGGCATGGGTTGCTATTTTCTTCTCTAGGGACTTTTCCCCACCCAGGGATTGAATCTGTGTCTCCTACATTGGCAGGTGGATTCTTTACCAATGAGGCACCAGGGAAGCCCCAACAGAACATTACTCAGCCATAAAAGAGAATGAAATAATGCCATTTGCAGCTACTTTGGATGGACCTAGAGACTGTCATACTGAGTGAAGTCAAACACAGAAACACAAAAATCATATGACGTCAATTATACGTGAAATATTAAAATGGGTACAAATGAACTGATCTACAAAACAGAAATAGAGTTACAGATGTAGAAAGAAATCTTATGGTTATAAGGGTCAGGGAAAAATTAGGAGGTTGGGATTAACATATACATATACTATATATAAAACAGATAACTAATAAGGACCTACTGTATAGCAAAGGAAACTCTACTCAGTACTCTGTAATGACCTATATGAGAAAATAATCTAAAAATGTATATGCTTAACTGATTCACTTTGCTGTATATCTGAAACTAACACAACATTATAAATCAACTATACTCCAATAGAAATTTAAAAATAAAAAATAAGTTACTTAGGAAGTAAAAAACATTTTTAATTAAAAATGATTTCATATGAATTTGGAAGATGAATGGAGGTTGAGGAATGAATGGGAGCATCCACTTCACAGAGCTGTGGTAAGTAACAAACATGAAAAAGTGGGTAAAGAGCTTGGCCAGTGCCTTAAACATATTAATAGAGGAAGCACTCCAACAGTGAACACCAGTTAAGAATTTTAGGAAAGGATGACAATATCTATATTATGGTGAACACTTTTTGGATATAGGTTACCTTCAGCAAATCCTTTTGTTTGAATCTGTCTCCTTATCTGTAAATTGTGACTAGGAATATCTACATATGTTTGGTCACAAGGTTAATAATTTGATATTATGTGCAAAGCCCAAGCTCTAAGCTTTGGTTTTGAAATATTTCTGAATTACTGAAATAAAGAGGTGGAGAGAGCAAGCCTATAAAATCCCTTACAAAAAGTTTGGCAGTGAAATAAAGGAGTGAGTGTGATCAAGATACACAGAGCTAAGGGAGAGTGTTTCAAGACAGGAGAAATCAAGTATATATGTTTATTTTCAGAAGAGAAAGAAATAATGAAGAGTGATAAGATAAAGCTATGAAAAAAGAACTGATGATTAACTTATGAAACAATATTATTGAGGGAATGGGAGTAGATGGGCTCTAAAGCATGGGAAAGGCTTTATCTCAGTGATCTTTCCTGTGAGAGCTGAAATCTGGGAAAGTATTTTCATGGTGTGTCCCAGCTTGAGTATGTTTCCACCTTAAGCTTGAAGAATATTCACTGACCCTTACAAGTTTGAAAGTGAAGAACTAAAGAGCCTCTTGATGAAAGTGAAAGAGGAGAGTGAAAAAGCTGGCTTAAAGCTCAACATTCAGAAAACTAAAATCATGGCATCCAGTCCCATCACTTCATGGGAAATAGATGGGGAAACAGTGGCTGATTTTATTTTTGGGGGCTCCAAAATCACTGCAGATGGTGACAGCAGCCATGAAATTAAAAGATGCTTACTCCTTGGAAGGAGAGTTATGACCAACCTAGACAGCATATTCAAAAGCAGAGATATTACTTTGTCAACAAAGGTCCATCTAGTCAAGGCTCTAGTTTTCCAGTAGTCATGTATGGATGTGAGAGTTGGGCTATAAAAAAAGGAATTGATGCTTTTGAACTGTGGTGTTGGAGAAGACTCTTGAGAGTCCCTTGGACTGCAAGGAAATCCAACCAGCCCATCCTAAAGGAGATCAATCCTGGGCGTTCATTGGAAGGACTGATGTTGAAGTTGAAACTCCAATACTTTGGCCACCTGATGTGAAGAGCTGACTCATTTCAGAAGACCCTGATGCTGGGAAAGATTGAGGGCACGAGGAGAAGGGGACAGCAGAAGATGAGATGGTTGGATGGCATCACTGACTCAGTGGATATAGGTTTGGGTAGACTCTGGCAGTTGGTGATGGATAGGGAGGCCTGGAGTACTGCGGTTCATGGGGTCACAAAGAGTCAGACATGACTGAGCGACTGAAATGACTGAACCGACAGAACCGACAAGTTTGAATGTGATCATCATCATAATAATCACTTCCTTGCTTTTCTTGTTGTATAATAAAAATCATCCGTCCCCCCCCCAAAATAAAAGAAATTTAGAAAGATATTTGACTGAATAAAAAAATGAGAGAAATATATTTACTTGAGTAATGCCTTATACAAACACCTTACCCCAAAATTATTGCTAGATTCCAGATATCCTTATACAATTAAGCCTCAGTAATTTGAATTCCCACTTCATATAAACACTGATTAGCACAAGGTATGTGCTTGTTCCTTTAGTACCCTGAATTAACATTTGAGCACTTTTAATTTTGGAAGTTGTGTAAAAGGAACATTTTTAAGGTATTTTTGGCAGGTGCTTTGCTAGCTTAACTGAATCTATTCATTAGTACAAGGGCACATTTTCCACTAGTTGAAGACCAACCATAAGGTAAAGCTTACTGAGTAAACATTTCTGTTTACTTGTCATGGCAAATTATTTGATTTACATTTGAACTAGTTTGCTATAGACAATAGATTTCCTTGATAAATTAATAAATAACACATAGAGGCCAAGGTACATGGCTGGTAATATGTTAAGGACAACATAACATTGAAAGGTTTTAAATAAAGTGAATAATAATATAATTCAGTTCAGTTCAGTCACTCAGTCGTGTCCAACTCTTTGGGACCCCAGAATTGCAGAATGCCAGGATCTCTGTCCATCACCAACTTCTGGAGTTCACTCAAACTCATGTTTATCGAGTCTGTGATGCCGTCCAGCCATCTCGTCCTCTATCGTCCCCTTTTCCTCCTGCCCCTAATCCCTCCCAGCATCAGTGTTTTTTCTAATGAGTCAACTCTTCGTATGAGGTGGCCAAAGCACTGAAGTTTCAGCTTTAGCATCAGTTCTTACAAGGAACACCCAGGACTGATCTCCTTTAGGATGGACTGGTTGGATCTCCTTGCAGTCCAAGGGACTCTGAAGAGTCTTCTCTAACATCACAGTTCAAAAGCATCAATTCTTCGATGCTCAGCTTTCTTCACAGTCCAACTCTCACATCCATACATGACCACAGGAAAAACCATAGCCTTAATTAGATGGACCTTTGTTGGCAAAGTAATGTCTCTGCTTTTTAAAATGCTATCTAGGTTGGTCATAACTTTCCTTCCAAGGAGTAAGCGCCTTTTAATTTCATGGCTGCAGTCACCATCTGCAGTGATTTTGGAGCCCAGAAAAATAGTCTGACAGTGTTTCCACTGTTTCCCCATCTATTTCCCATGAAGTGATGGGGCCACATGCCATGATCTCAGTTTTCTGAATATTGAGCTTTAAGCCAACTTTTTCACTCTCCTCTTTCACTTTCATCAAGAGGTTTTTTAGTTCCTCCTCATTTTCAGCCATAAGGGTGGTGTCATCTGCATATCTGAGGTTACTGATATTTCTCCCAGCAATCTTGATTCCAGCTTGTGCTTCTTCCAGCCCAGCGTTTCTCATAATGTACTCTGCATAAGTTAAATAAGCAGGGTCACAATATACAGCCTTGACATATTCCTTTTCCTATTTGGAACCAGTCTGTTGTATCATGTCCAGTTCTAACTGTTGCTTCCTGACCTGCATACAGGTTTCTCAAGAGGCAGGTCAGGTGGTCTGGTGTTTCCATCTCTTTCAGAATTTTCCACAGTTTATTGTGATCCACACAGTTAAAGGCTTTGCCATAGTCAATAAAGCAGAAATAGATGTTTTTCTGGAACTCTCTTGCTTTATTGATGATCCAGCAGATGTTGGCAATTTGATTTCTGGTTTCTCTGCCTTTTCTAAATCCAGCTTGAACATCTGGAAGTTCACGGTTCGCGTATTGCTGAAGCTGGCTTGGAGAATTTTGAGCATTACTTTACTAGCATGTCAGATGATCATACTTACCTTATCACTTTTGCTATTCTGGATAAGTAAGTTGTCTGCAAAACACTTCACTCTGACTTTTTTGATCTCCACTCCCACTCTCTAACCCTTATACCTACTTTGAAGACATTAATCCTATTGTTGCTGTTGTTTTAGTCACATTAATCCTATTGTTGCTGTTGTTTTAGTCACTAAGTCATCCTACTCTTTGGGACTTCATGGACTGTAGCCCACCAGGCTTGTCTGTCCATGGTATGACCCAGGCAAGAATACTGGAGCAGGTTGCCATTTCCTTCTCCAGGGGATCTTCCTGTCCAAGAATCAAACTCGCATCTCCAGCATTGGCAGGTGATTCTTTACCACTGAGACACTAGGGAAGCCTCAAAATTAATCTTATGTCAGCCTTATTAAAAAATGCAAGCAGGCAATAAGTGGCATGTCATATGTTTCTCCCCTGCTGCCACTCCCCTTCTCTTCTCCTCTGCTTCTGTCTTCTCCCCTCTTCTCTTTGGTAGCCTCTAAGCCCAGGGACTTGTGAACACTACTCTGGAGAGGTATGTTTGACATTAATACCTTACACAGGAGGGAATGAACACATGACAACTGGCCTAGTCAGGCAAGTGCAATAACAGCACCAAACTCTTAAGACCCGTCCTAGACAAGAGAGTGCAGAGGGTAAGATTTCTAATTTCTTACTCAATGCATAAGCACACTAACACGTATATTTTGTAATTTTTAAAAATACGTAAAACATTAAGCCATCTAATTGGAATAACTCAGATGACTATGATATGCATTTTTATGATACACATTTCAAATATAGCATTACCAATGGCACAAATAAAACAGAAATTTATTCTCACACAAGTTAAGGGCCCATGCTGGTGTGGCAGTTGTGCTACACAAATTAATCACAGAGTCAGCTTCCTTCTATCCTGTGTCCACCTATGTGTTCATAGAAGATTCACTACCATCTATACAAAAGTAAAAAGGAAAGAGGGAAGGAAAGATATTTCCTTTTTCTTTAAGGGTATTATTTACAGGAGGTGGAGAGTAGGTCTGTTTATATGCCACTGTCCAGTACATAAATATATCTAGCTTTGAGGGAGACTGGAAAACTTCTTTTCCAGTCTAACTGATGTATCATTATTATAAGGGGAAAGAAAATGGATGAGGGGCATTAATAAATAGCAGTGTTGACCACAAATCTAAATTTTAGCTTAATAATTATTATATACATATATAATTTTATATATGTGATTTATATTATTTATATATAATTATTCTATTACATATATGTAAAAAATTAGGAACTGTAGCCTAATTTTCATTTTCACAGTGGTCAAAGTTTAAGTAATCCAAGTCTATGCCCCAAACACTAATGCCGAAAAGCTGAAGTTGAACGGTTCTATGATGACATACAAGACCCTCCAGAATTAACACCAAAAAAAGACATCCTTGTCATCATAGGGGACTGGAATGCAAGTGTTGGAAGTCAAGAGATACCTGGAATAAGCAGGCAAGTTTGGCCTTGGAGTACAAAATGAAGCAGGGCAAAGGCTAACAGTTTTGCCAAGAGAACGCAATGGTCATAGCAAACACCCTCTTCTAACAACACAAGAGATGACTCTACACAGGGACATCACCAGATGGTCAATGCCAAAATCAGATTGATTATATTCTTTGCAGCTGAAGTTGGAGAAACACTATGCAGTCAGCAAAATAAAGCCTAGGACCTGACTGTGGCTCAGATCATGAATTTCTTACTGCAAAATTCAGACTTAACCTGAAGAAAGTAGGGAAAACCACTAGACTATTCAACTATGACCTAAATCAAATCCCTTAAGATTATACACTGGAAGTGACAAATAGATTAAAAGGATTAAATATCATAGACAGAGTCACTGAAGAATTATGAATGAAGGTCGGTAACATTGTACAGGAGGTAGTGATCAAGACCATCCTCCCCTCCAAAAAATAAAAAAGGCAAAATGGTTGTCTGAGGAGGCCTTACAAACAGCTAAGAAAAGAAGAGAGGCTTAAGGCAAAGGAAAAAAGGAAAGATTTATCCATCTGAATGCAGAGTTCCAGAGAACAGCAAGGAGAGATAAGAAAGCCTTCCTCAGTGATCAGTGCAAAGGAACAGAGGAAAACAATAGAATGGGAAAGAAAACTAGAGATAACCAGGGAAATTTTCATGCAAAGATGGGCACAATAAAGGACAGAAATGATATGGACCTAACAGAAGCAGAAGATATTAGGAAAAGGTGGCAAGGATACATAGAAGAACTATACAAAAAAGATTGTAATGACTCAGATAACCATGATGATGTGATCACTCATCTAAAGCCAGACATCCTTGAATGGGAACTCAAGTGTGCCTTAGGAAGCACCACTACAAACAAAACTATTGGAGGTGATGGAATTCCAGTTGAGCTATTTCAAATCCTAAAAGATGAAGCTGTGAAAGTGCTGCACTCAATATGTCAGCAAATTTGAAAAAACACAGCAGTGGCTACAGGACTGGAGAAGGTCAGTTTTCATTCCAGTCCCAAAGAAAGACAATGCCAAAGAATGTTCAAACTATCAGACAATTGCACTCATCTCACTCTAGCCAAGTAAGGCTCAAAATTCTCCAAGCAACGCTTCAACAGTACATGAACCAAGAACTTCCAGATGTGGTGTTGAAGAAAGGACATCTATTTTAGGTGTTAGTTCTAAAAGGTCTATAGGTCTTCATAGAATCATTCAACTTCAGCTTCTTCAGCATTTTTGGGCGTAGACTTGGATTACCATGATATTGAATGGTTTGCCTTGGAAATGAACAGAGATCATTCTATCGTTTTTCAGATTGCATCCAAGTACTGCATTTTGGACTCTTTTGTTGACTATGATGGCTACTCCATTTCTTCTAAGGGATTCCTGCCCACAGTAGTAGATATAATGGCCATCTGAGTTAAATTCACCCATTCCAGTCCATTTTAGTTTGCTGACTTCTAAAATGTTGACGTTCACTCTTGCCATCTCCTGTTTGACTGCTTCCAATTTGCCTTGATTCATGGATCTAACATTCCATGTTCCTAGTTAATATTGCTCTTTACAACATCAGACCTTGCTTCTATCACCAGTCACATCCACATCTGGGTGTTGTTTTGCTTTGGCTCCATTCCTTCATTCTTTCTGGAGTTATTTCTCCACTGATCTCCAGTAGCATAGGTGAAAAGGAAAGATACACCCATTTGAATGCAGAGTTCCAAAGAATAGAAAGGAGAGATAAGAAAGCCTTCCTCAATGATCAATGCAAAGAAATAGAGGAAAACAATAGAATGGGAAATACTAGAGACCTCTTCAAAAAATTAGAGATACCAACAGAATATTTCATGCAAAGGTGTGCTCAATAAAGGATAGAAATGGTATGGACCTAACAGAAGTAGAAGATTATAAGAAGAGGTGGCAAGAATACACAGAAGAACTGTACAAAAAAGATCTTCACAACCAAGATAATGATGATTTTGTGATCACTCACCTAGAGCCAGACATCCTGGAATGTGAAGTCAAGTAGGCCTTAGAAAGCATCTCTACGAACAAAGCTAGTGGAGGTGATGGAATTCCAGTTGAGCTATTTCAAATCCTGAAAGATGATGCTGTGAAAGTGCTGCATTCAATATGCCAGCAAATTGGGAAAACTCAGCAGTGGCCGCAGGACTGGATAAGGTCATTTTCATTCCAATCCCAAAGAAAGGCAATGCCAAAGAATGCTCAAACTACTGCACAATTGCACTCATCTCACACGCTAGTAAAGTAATGTTCAAAATTCTTCAAGCCAGGCTTCAGCAATATGTGAACTGTGAACTTCCAGATGTTCAAGCTGTATTTAGAAAAGGCAAGGAACCAGAGATCAAATTGCCAACATCCGCTGGATCATCGAAAAAGCAAGAGAGTTCCAGAAAAACATCTATTTCTGCTTTATTGACTATGCCAAAGCCTTTGACTGTGTGGATCACAATAAACCGTGGAAAATTCTGAAAGAGATAGGAATACTAGACCACCTGACCTGCCTCTTGAGAAACCTGTATGCAGGTCAGGAAGCAACAGTAAGAACTGAATATGGATAAATAGACTGGTTCCAAATAGGAAAAGGAGTATATCATGGCTGTATAGTGTCACCCTGCTTATTAAACTTCTATGCAGAGTATATCATGAGAAATGTTGGGTTGGAAGAAGCACAAGTTGGAATCAAGATTTCCAGGAGAAATATCAATAACCTCAGATATACAGATGAGACCACCCTTATGGCAGAAAGCGAAGAAAAACTAAAAAGCCTCTTGATGAAAGTGAAAGAGGAAAGTGAAAAAGCTGGCTTAAAGCTCAACATTCAGAAAACTAATATCATGGTATCTAGTCCCATCACTTCATGGCAAATAGATGTGGAAACAGTGGCTGACTTTATTTTTTGGGGCTCCAAAATCACTGCAGATGGTGACTGCAGCAATGAAATTAAAAGATGCTTAATCTTTGAAAGGAGAGTTATGACCAATCTAGATAGCATATTAAAAAGCAGAGACATTACTTGTCAACAAAGGTATGTCTAGTCAAGGCTATGGTTTTTCCAGTAGTCATGTATGGATGTGAGAGTTGGACTATAAAGAAAGCTGAGCGCTGAAGAATTGATGCTTTTGAACTGTGGTGTTGGAGAAGACTCTTGAGAGTCTCTTGGACAGCAAGGAGATCAAACTAGTCCATCCTAAAGGAGATTAGTCCTGGGTGTCCATTAGAAGGGCTGATTTTGAAGCTGAAACTCCAGTACTTTGGCCACCTGATGTGAAGAGCTAATTCATTTCAAAATACCCTAATGCTGGGATAGATAGAGGGCAGGAGAAGAATGGGACGACAGAGGATGAGATGGTTGGATGGCATCCCCTCCCGACTCAATGGACCTGAGTTTGGGTAAAGTCCGGGAGATGATGATGGACAGGGAGGCCTGGCGTGCTGCAGTTCATGGGGTTGCAACGAGTCAGACATGACTGAGCGAATGAACTGAACTGAGATGAACTAAGAGACCTTTTTAAACATTGTTTTTTAACAAACAATTTTAACAAAAATTTTAAGAAAAAATTATAAATATAGTAATAAGAGGTTGGTGGAATGATAGAAATGCTAAAATGAATTACTATATAAAAAGATGAGCTAGTCAGAGGGTAAAGTACACAATGAAATGAAGCAGAATAAAATATATGCAATTCTTCTTTTATGCTTAAACTTTCAGATTCCTTTCATCTCACCAACCTTACAAACACATATATGACATTTGCCCCAATTTTGTGCCCTCATTCTTCAGTCTGAGGTCTCAATACCAGCAACATTTGCCTTGTCTATGACAAGCTTGCCATCTAGTGACAATGACTTGTAACTACAGAATATGGGAATGTCGTTAGTGCATACAAACATGGATGTGCTTGTGTTTGTGCTTAGTCACTAGGCCCTGTCCAACTCTTTGTAGCCTGCCAGGATACTCTGCCTTTGGGGATTCTTCAGGAAGGAATATTCGAGTGGGTTGCCATGCCCTCCTCCAGGGCATCTTCCCAACCCAGGGATCAAACCCAGGTCTGACCCACATTACAGGCAGATTCTTTACCAACTGAGCCACTAGGGAAGCCCACAAACATGCATGCTTTACCTGAAAACAAACCATTCTTTTTTTTTTTCCCCCAACGAATATTTATAGAGTTCATGTTATGAGTTGGAATGTGGAGAGACAATGGTTGGAAACAATTAATATGGCTCCTAAAAGTTTAGTGGAAAACAGATATCCAAATAATCACCAGTTAAATGCAAAAATAGCAAATATAATTACATCTCTAGCACCAAAACTCTGCCAGAATAATTCACTTAATACTTACAGCAATTCTAAGATAAAGACATTGTCTTCTTACAGATCAGAAAACTGAAGAAGAGAAGTAACTTTCCCTATGTCACAAAGCAGAGCAAGATTAGAAGACACAGACTGTTTCACTCTCAAATCTATGTTTTTAAATTGACTGTGAATGTAAAACTGAAACTGTGATATATGAAAGCAAGATAAAAATATGACTTGACAACATTCATTAATTCAATAAATATTTACCAACCTCCTACAATGTATCAGATACTATGTTTGGCCTGTAGATAAAGAAGCAAATAAAGACAAACATTCTAACCTCATGGAGCTTATATCATAAGCACATATATGCATGCACACACAAATACACATATAAGAATTAATATATAACTTTTAGGTTGTTATATGCCAAGAAATGAATAAGGCAAGTAAGTGATTACTACTACTACTACTACTAAGTCGCTTCAGTCATGTCCGACTCTGTGTGACCCCATACACAGCAGCCCACCAGGCTCCCCTGTCCCTGGGATTCTCCAGGCAAGAACACTGGAATGGGTTGCCATTTCCTTCTCCAATGCGTGAAAGTGAAAAGTGAAAGTGAAGTCGCTCAGTTGTGTCCAACTCTAGCGACACCATGGACTGCAGCCTACCAGGCTCCTCCGTCCATGGGATTTTCTGGGCAAAAGTACTGGAGTGGGGTGCCATTGCCTTCTCCGAAGTAAGTGATTAGTGATGTTTAAATGAAGTGGCATGCTACTTCCAGAGAGCACTGGCAAAGTCCTCTCTGAGGACAGGACATCTGAAAAGAGACTGAATAAATGTGAAGGATGTGTACATCTAAACCAAGAATGCTAGAAAGAGTGACAGCAAACACAAAGGCATTAGAAGGGAGCCCGTTTTTCCTTCGGTGCCTTCACCCCAATATCCCCAACCCCCACTGAAGCAAGAATGACTAAAGGCAAGTATTCAAGAAGAATAGTAGTGGGATATCAAATTACAGCAGTACCCAGAAAACCTTAGAGGGCGTAAGAACTTTATATTTTATTCCAAGTGTGATGGGAAATCAAACTTTTAAGGAGGGAAGTAACATGATCAAATTAATTTTTTTTTAAATTTCACATTAGTTAGTGTGAGGAAAGTAGACTTTAGAGTATATAAGGTAGAGGATAGTGCAAAATTCCAGGTAAGGGATATTGATGAAGAATCAAATCAAACTCACAAATAACCATAATTCAAAAAACTATAAATGTCATAACAGAAGGTACAAAGTACATAGGGAATAAAAGAAAAGGTCACATTTGAATGAGGATCAAGAAAACATGAATCAGAGTCAAGTAATGGAGGGACTCAAAGAATTAGGGCAAAAAAAGATTAATCTCTATTTTTTTTTTTTCTCCATGCTTTCTTAACACAGCTTCCAGGTAGTCCTACAACAATTCTATTATTGCTGGTTTCTGACAATGTGATTAGTATATGTATTTTTAAGTTCTTGGAGTGTTGAGCACAGAAAATGTTGTTTGGAAATGATTAATAAATCTGCTCAAAGACCATTAAACTGTGGCACATCCATAGTCTGACAAAGTTATGTTTATTAATTTTCTGCAGTAAGAGATTGCACATCAGCAGAACTGGTGGAGAATTTCATCAGAATTAAGGAAGGAAAAACCAATATTCTCACTGGTATGGGGGCAAGGTGAAGTTTAAGTAAAATTTAAGTGAATAGTTCTTTGATAAGCTGAAAGCAAAGGATCAGGACTGGATTGAGAAATGGGCTTAAGGTCCTGTTTCCTTGGAAACTATGAAGTAAAAATGAATGCGGAATCATATCTGAGAACACATTATCTGACGCTTTACACTTGGGTAGGAAATTGAGGCTACTTCTCTGTATCAAAATAGCCACACAGTTCATTCCTCAGGAAGTATGGGGGTGTTCCCATCTCACTAAGGTGATTGCAAAAAAGCAAAGTTTCTTGTTGTCTATTATTTAAAGGAACAAAGTTTTTTCAGTGGTACATCACTGGAGTTAATTAACAAAGAGGTTTTTATCTATTTATTTTACAGTTTTTCACCCTCGTGCATAGCTTTTAACATTATTATCTCATTTATTAGAGAAAAAATTTTAAATGCGAATTTTGCCTAAAATGTTGAAGTTCAATTTAACAAAGCTCTTGAGAGTCCCTTGGACTGCAAGGAGATCCAACTAGTCCATTCTAAAGGAGATCAGTCCTGGGTGTTCATTGGAAGGACTGATGCTAAAGCTTAAACTCCAGTGCTTTGGCCACCTCATGCGAAGAGTTGACTCATTGGAAAAGACTCTGATGCTGGGAGGGATTGGGGGCAGGAGGAGAAGGGGACAACAGAGGATGAGATGGCTGGATGGCATCACTGACTCGATGGACATGAGTTTGAGTGAACTCTAGGAGTTGGTGATGGACAGGGAGGCCTAGCATGCTTCGATTCATGGAGTTGCAAAGAGTCGGACATGACTGAGTGACTGAACTGAACTGAACTGATGAAGCAGGCACATGCCTGTTTTGGGAATGAATGAATGAGAAGAGCACAGCAGTTTAGAGGTGAGTGGAGACATCTGCCATTTTCTCAGCCCACTTGTGAGCTAGTCATAAGAATGCTGAAACTTCCTAGAAAGTAACCGACATTTAAGCTAGCAAATCACTGTAAGAAATAGCTGGATTACTTGTGCATAGGGTCTATCCAACAGGGTCATTTGCTTGAATGAATGGCTCCAAGTGATTAGAAGCAGTAACTGAAGGGGACTCATAAGTAGTCAGCTAGAAGTGGAGTGGAGTGTTAGTTGCTCTTTGTGACCCAATGGACTGTAGCCCATCAGGCTCATCTATCCATGGAATTCTCCATACAAGAATACTAGAGTGGGTTACCATTCTCTTCTCAAGGGGATCTTCACAACCCAGGGATCAAATCCAGGTCTCTAGCATTGCAGGCAGATTCTTTACCTTCTGAGTCATCAGGGAACCATCAATATCATGAAGTTGTATGGCAGAGATCTTGCCCTTTAAAGGTCCACCAAAATGACCCATATAGTTAGAGGAAACCAAGAGCCAAGAAAGAACTACATCTTTTTCCAGGGGCTCTTAAAGCAGAAAGAGGTGAAGGAACGCTGAAAGAAAAGATTACCCTAGCTTCTTCACTACAGATTTCCACAGAGAAGGGTATATATAAACTTAGAACTGAGATTACTATTTTAACTAGACTGAATGATAAATAATAGTGTTTTTTTAAAATCAAAATGTAAAAAAAATAAATAAAAAAAAATAAAATAAAATAAAAATGTAGGAAACCTAAGGGACATGTCAGGGAATGCAGATCCAATAAAACATGTTTGAAGCTGTAAAATACATATATATTTGTTACCATGATTTACATCTTGAAGAAACTGCAGATAAAGTTTATTTAGAACTTACTTATGTCACTAAACTGGAATTATGGGAAATGTACATGTTGTGAACAGAGGTCAGTACCCACATATTCATAATACAAAGATAGATGATTATACAAGACAAAGGTTTTCCAAAAACAGATCACAAAATTATTTTTAAGTAATATTTTTATTCCACAGTACTTCCAGAGACTTGAACTCATTTATCTCAAAAGAGAAAAATTAAATCCATAAAGAGACTAGTAGAATTATATATGTGTAAGCAGATGACAAAGGAAGAGATGGTTGGATGGCATCACCAACTCGATGGACATGAGTTTGAGCAACCTCTGGGATTTGGTGATGGACAGGGAAGCCTGGTGTGCTGCAGTCTATGGGGTCCCAAAGAGTCGGACATGACTGAGCAACTGAACTGAACTGAAGGTTCATGTGCAGAAAGCTAGTTTACTTACTACTCAGCAAACTAAGCTGTAAAGTGACAGGTGTAAGTTGTTAGGTCACAAAGAAAAGCTTGATTTGGGTCTCAGAAACATATATAATTAATTAAAAAATATATATATGTAATTAGGTTAAGATGAACTCATGATGGTGGGGCCCTCATAATGGGATTATGCCCTTTTAAGAGTTATACCAGAACATTCACTCTATCTATCTCCCTCTCCCTCTCTCTTCTACCATGTGAGAACACAGCTAGAAGGCCAGCCAGGAAAAGAGTTGTCACAAAAACTTGACAATGCTGACACTGATTCTGGACTTTCAGCTTCCAAAACTGTAAGAAAGTAAATTTCTTTAGGTAACCCACTCAGTTTATGGTATCTTTTTTATGGCAGCCCAAGCTGCTGCTGCCAAGTCACTTCAGTTGTGTTTAACTCTGTGCGACCCCATAGACCGCAGCCCACCAGGCTCCCCCATCCCCGGGATTCTCCAGGCAAGAACACTGGAGTGGGTCTAATGTAAATTCTGAAAACAGAATTGCTAGATGAAAAGGTGTATTTATATTTTATTTAAGCAAAGGTTAAGGATTTACTCTTCTGAAAGCTATGACAAAATCTACCATCATATGCATGCCAACATAAGATTTCACAGCTGGTTAAAAGGCTTATTTTACCCAGAAGTAAATCTACACAGGCTATCCATGAGATCCACACATCATCATCTCTCAATAAGTAACACAGTATAACACTGACATTTTGTCTTGACCAGCATGATAATTTTGCAATGAATTCTTTAGCCTAGTTTCTTAAAGTCAGCATGCAAATCAATGAATATGTAACCCCTAGTTGCCAGCAGGATATATTTTAGTTTCTTGTGAGCAATATTAATTTACATATTACATTCAGTGACCACTAATCTACTTATAAAGCATACGTTGGACCATTCAACTTCAGCTTCTTCAGCATTATTGGTGGGGGCATAGACTGGGATTACTGTGATATTAATGTCCTTTTCATTATAGGGGACCAGAAAGCAAAAGTATGAAGTCAAGAAACACCTGGCTGCTGCTGCTAAGTCACTTCAGTCATGTCCGACTCTGCGCAACCCCATAGACGGCAGCCCACCAGGCTCCCCCGTCCCTGGGACTCTCCAGGCAAGAACACTGGAGTGGGTTGCCATTTCCTTCTCCAATGCATGAAAGTGACAAGTGAAAATGAAGTTGCTCAGTCGTGTCTGACCCTCAGAGACCCCATGGACTGCAGTCTTCCAGGCTTCTCCATCCATGGGATTTTCCAGGCTAGAGTATTGGAGTGGGGTGCCATTGCCTTCTCCAGAAACACCTGGAGTAACAGGCAAATTTGGCTTTTGAGAACAGAATGAAGCAGGGCAAAGGCTAATAGACTTTGCCAAGAGAACGCACTGGTCATAGCAAACACCTTTCCAAAAACACAAGAGAAGACTCTACACATAGACATTACCAGATGCTCAATACCGAAATCAGACTGATTATATTTTTTGCAGCCAAAGATGGAGAAGTTCTAAACAAGACTGGCAGCTGGCTGTGGCTCAGATCATGAACTCCTTAATGCCAAATTCGAACTTAATTGAAGAAAGTAGGGAAAACCACTAGACCATTCAGGTATGACCTAAATCAAATCCCTTATGATTATACAGTGGAAGAGAGAAATAGATTCAAGGGATTAGATATGATAGACAAAGTGCCTGAAGAACCATGCATGGAAGTTCATGACATTGTAAGGAGGCAGGGATCAAGACCATCCCCAAGAAAAAGAAATGCAAAAAGGCAAAATGGTCATCTGAGGAGGCCTTACAAATAGCTGAGAAAAGAAGAGAAGTGAAAGGCAAAGGAGAAAAGGAAAGATACACCCATTTGAATGCAGAGTTCCAAAGAATAGCAAGGAGAGATAAGAAAGCCTTCCTCAGTGATCAGTGCAAAGAAATAGAGGAAAACAACAGAAAAGAAAGACTAGGGATCTCTTCAAGAAAATTAGAGATACCAAGGGAACTTGTCATGCAAAGATGGGCACAATAAAGGACAGAAATGGTATGGACCTAACAGAAGCAGATTTTAAGAAGAGGTGGCAAGA
Organism: Bos indicus; assembly: GCF_029378745.1. Taxonomy (NCBI): domain Eukaryota; kingdom Metazoa; phylum Chordata; class Mammalia; order Artiodactyla; family Bovidae; genus Bos; species Bos indicus. The sequence goes on along the minus strand of NC_091762.1, from coordinate 40,281,921 downwards.
ATACACAGAAGAACTATAAACAAGATCTTCATGATCCAGATAATCACAATGGTATGATCACTGACCTAGAGCCAGACATCCTGGAATGTGAAGTTAAGTGGGCCTTAGGAAGCATCAGTGAGAACAAAGCTAGTGGAGGTGATAGAATTCCAGCTGAGCTATTTCAAATCTTAAAAGATGAAGTTGTGAAAGTGCTACACTCAATATGCCACCAAATTTGGAAAACTCAGCAGTAGCTATAGGAGTAGAAAAGGTCAGTTTTCATTCCAATCTCAAAGAAAGGCAATGCCAAACAATGTTCAAACTACTGCACAATTGCACTCATCTCACAGGCTAGTAAAGTAATGCTCAAAATTCTCCAAGCCAGGTTTCAACAGTACATGAACTTCAAACTTCCAGATGTTCAAGCTGGTTTAGAAAAGGCAGAGGAACCATATATCAAATTGGCAACATCTGTTGGATCATCAAAAAAGTAATAGAGTTCCAGAAAAACATCTACTTCTTTTATTGACTACACCAAAGTCTTTGACTGTGCGGATCACAACAGTGGAAAATTCTGAAAGGGATGGGAATACCAGACCACCTGACAGATTTCTTGAGAAATCTGTATGCAGGTCAGGAAGCAACAGTTAAAACTGGACATGGAACAACAGGCTGGTTCTAAATCAGGAAAAGTGTACTTCAAGGCTGTATATTGTCACCCTACTTACTTAACTTACATGCAGAGTACATCATGATAAATGCTGGGCTGGAAGAAGCACAAGCTGGAATCAAGATTGCCAGGAGAAATATCAATAACCTCAGATATGCAGATAACACCACCCTTATGGCAGAAAGAGAAGAGAAACTGAAGAGCCTCTTGATGAAAGTGAAAAAGGAGAATGAAAAAGCTGGCTTAAAACTCAACATTCAGAAAACTAAGATCATGGCATCCGGTCCCATCACTTCATTGCAAATAGATGGGGAAACAGTGCAAACAGTGGCAGACTTTATTTTCTTGGGCTCCAAAATCACTGCAGATGGTGACTACAGCCATGAAATTAAAAGATGATTGCTCCTTGAAGAAAAGTTATGACCAACCTAGACAGCATATTAAAAAGCAGAGATGTTACTTTGCCAAAAAAGTCCATCCAGTCAAAGCTATGGTTTTTCCAGTAGTCATATATAGATGTGAAAGTTGGACTATAAAGAAAGCTGAGTACCAAAGAATTGATGCTTTTGAACTCTGGTGTTGGAGAAGACTCTTGAGAGTCCCTTGGACAACAAGGAGATCAAACCAGTCCATCCTAAAAGAAATCAGTTCTGGATATTCATTGGAAAGACTGATGTTGCAGCTGAAACTCCAATACTTTGGCTACTTGATGCGAAGAACTGACTCACTGGAAAAGACCCTGATGCTGGGAAAGATTGAAGGTGGAAGGAGAAGGGGATGACAGAGGATAAGATGGTTGGATGGCATCACCAACTTAATGGACATGAGTTTGAGTAAGCTCCAGGAGTTGGTGAGGGACAGTGAGGCCTGGCTACTGCAGTCCATAGGATCACAAAGAGTCGGACACAACTCAGAGACTGAACTGAAGGCATACATTAATGCTTAGGGGATACAGAGAACAATACAGCAATTACTATTTTCAAGCTTACTAGCAAGAGGGAAACCATACACACATTCAGTTAACTATAATAAAATGTATATATGATGATTTGAACCATAAAAATAAATTCTGCCTTAGGAAAAGGAGTCTTTGGTGGTGGTTGCATTAAACTACAGAGTTTTGGCATGGTTTATTACACAGCAGTAAACAACAAAACCATTGAAAAATCTGCTGCTGCTGCTGCTGCTGCTAAGTCGCTTCAGTTGTGTCCGACTCTGTGCGACCCCATAGATGGCAGCCCACCAGGCTCCCCCATCCCTGGGACTCTCCAGGCAAGAACACTGGAGTGGGTTGCTATTTCCTTCTCCAGTGCATGAAAGTGAAAGTGAAAATGAAGTCGATCAGTCGTGTCCGACTCTTAGAGACCCCATGGACTACAGCCTACCAGGCTCTTCCGTCCATGGGATTTTCCAGGCAAGAGTACTGGAGTGGAGTGCCATTGCCTTCTCCGTTGAAAAATCTAGTTTTCTGTATTTCAGCTGCTGCAACACAAAGGAGAACAGAAAGTGCAGAGATAGTGTTGATGGACAAGGAACAATATAGTGAAAATGTAACATGTGAACACATGAACAAAATTAGGAGCCAAAATGCAGATGTCTGTGGGAAAAATATTTTTGAAAGTTTTAGCTAGTATAAAGATCTTAGTCACGGGTCTGAAGAACTCAAGAACAGAGAGAAGGTTCATATGTCTATAGTACTGTGTGAAGGAGGGGGAAAAGAATAGATGAAGTTCGAAAAGTATTAAATACTACCCTGAAGAAGCCAGATCACATAAGCTCTTACAAATCAAAGGAAGAACTTTACCTTTTAGTCTAAGTGAGAGGAAAGGCCACTGGAGAGTTCCAAGGGCATAACAGAATCACTGTGGCTTTTGTAACAAAAACATATTGAGGAATGTATTATACATAATATTACACATGTACAATAAATTCTAAAATATAAAAATACATAAAATTGAGCATATGATTTATGAATGTATTTTCATACTTGAATAAATAAAAATAAAATTATATATTTATTATTGGGTTGGTCATAAAGTTTGGGTTTTTCTGTAACATCTTATGGAACATTTGAACAAACATTTTGTTCAACCCACTATATATTTATATTTTATAAAAATATATAATATCATTTATTTATAAATTAAAATATGTATTTATTTATATATTTTTAAAATATAAATATATATATTTATTACGAAGAATTCCAAGAAGGCAATGGCAACCCACTCTAATACTCTTGCCTGGAAACTCCCATGGACAGAGGAGCCTGGTAGGCTGCAGTCCATGGGGTGGCTAAGAGCAGGACACGACTGAGTGACTTCACTTTCACTTTTCACTTTCATGCATTGGAGAAGGAAATGGCAACCCACTCCAGTGTTCTTGCCTGGAGAATCGCAGGGTCGGGGGAGCTTGGTGGGCTGCTGTCTATGGGGTCACACAGAGTTGGACACGACTGAATCGACTTAGCAGCAGCAGCAGCAGCAGCAGTATGAAGAATTGGCTCATGTGACTATGGAGGCTGAAAAGTCCCATGATGTGTCATCTGCAAGCTGGAGATCCAGAAAAGCTGGTGGTGTAATTCAGCCTAGGTTTGAAAGCCAAAGAACCAAGGGGAATTGATGCTGCAGAACTCAGTCTGATTGTTGAAGATGAGATGTCTCATTATAATCAGTGAGGCATGATAAAGGGGATGATTCTTCTTTTCTCCACCTTCTGTAGTATTCTGGCCCTCAGTGGATTATATGATGCCCATTCATATTAGGGAAAGCAATCTACTTTACTGAGTTCACCAAGGCAAATGTTAATCTCATCTAGAAACACCCTCAGCTACATACCCATAAATAATGTTTCATCTGGGTACTTATGGTCAGTCAAACTGACACATAAAATGAGCTGTCACAGAGTATATTTTTAATGGTGAAAGAATAGGCTTTACTATGGAAAAAAAATTAGCCCTAAACTAACAGTGTATTTATTTAATAAAAATGAACAAAAGCTATGTCTTACTTATGCAAAATTTGGAGAGAGTCAAGCATCTTTGATATGGTGACCAGGTAGGTATTCTATGTAGTGTTTATCTCACAGCTCTTTGACCTTAATATGTAGCCCCCACAATCACTGCTTTCACATCTCTTCTTCTATAATATAGTTTGAAATTGACACATGTTGCTTTCATTAGCAGCCCACTGACCAGACTGAATTGTACAGTCCCACCTAACAAGGGAGTTGGAAAATGTAGAGAAATAATATGGAATAATTGCTGAGCCTTACTGAGTCTGCCCAGGTGGCAGTGCCTCTTAAAAATCAAAAGGTAGGACTTCCCAGGTGGCCCAGTGGCTAAGACTCTGCTCTCTCAATCCAGGGGGCATTTCCAGGTCAGGAAACTAGATCCAACACGCCACAACTAAGAACTTACTTGTTGCAACTAAGATCTTAAAAAAAAAAAAAAGAGGGATAATAGGCAACAAGGAAGCACTGAGGGATGTTGTGAAAAAATTACTAAAACAACAAGGGTACCATAAGCTGAGAAAAGTTTGGGAACCTCTGGGCTATAGCAAGAAAAGGAAATGAGAAAAGCACAACTCAAAGCAGACCACAGCCACTTCCACTTAAACATGAAAGAAATGAAAGCAAATTACATCTTCCTCCTATCCCTCAGGTCAAGCCTTATAAGAGGGGAGGGTAAAAATTGTGAATTTATTAGAGTTTGAAGTTGATATTTCAAACCAACTTGGACTGTTAGTAACCGAGGGTGACCAAGATATTATGAAATCCACCTGAGTTACTGTCAAGGGAAGGATAAGGTGTATTTAATTGAGTACCACTAAAAGCAATTAAGTATAGAGAAAATAAAATTCTGTCATGTTCTTATCTCACTGAGTTGTGACAGCTCAATTATAGTAAAGACAATTAAACTCATCTTAATGATTCATGTAGTTATTACTGACTATAAGAGGAAGTGGTAATACTAAAGTTAATCCATTCATGAATTCATTCATTGAACAAATATATACATATGCCTACCATATGCTAGGGCTTCCTTGGTGGCTCAGACAGTAAAGAGTCTGCCTGCAATACAGGAGACCCAGGTTCAATCCCTAAGTTGGAAAGATCCCCTGGAAAAGGAAATGGCACCCCACTTTGGTATTCTTGCCTAGAAAATCCCATGGACTGAGGAGCCTGGCAGGCTATAGTCCATGGGGTCACAGAGAGTCAGACATGACTGCTGACTAACACACACACACACACACCCCATATGCTAATTATATATGATAACTGTTAGAGATGCTGGAGAAAGCATGCAAAGATAGTGTTTAAAGCAGCATGCTCCAATCAGTTTGGGGTTCCCAGGTGACTGAGTAAAGAACTGGCCTGCCAAAGCAAGAGACGAAAGAGATGAAGGTTCAATCCCTGAGTTGCGAAGGTCCCCTGAAGGAAGAACTGGCAACCCACTCCAGTATTCTTGCCTGGAAAAACCCATAGACAGAGGAGCCCAGTGGGTTACAATCCACGGGGCTGTAAAGAGTTGGACACGACTTAGCAACTGAGCACACCAATCCATCTCTCTCTACCTTGGCTGTAGTTTTTTTTCTTTCTTTCTCACTCAAAGCACTTATTAATTCTCCAAAAGGAACCCATTTACTTACTTATCCACATGTTTCAGTCCGTCTTTACTACTAGAACATAAGTGCCAAGAGAGAAAGGATTGCTTTGTTCTTCCTCCTCTCAATTCTCAACACTGGCATTCCCCATGGATCAATACTGGTCCTGTTTCTCTCTACCTACACTCTTACACCTTGGATATAAATATTATATGTGCTGATGCTACATATGTACCCAGTGTTGCTGTTTCACCAGAATGCTACACATCTAATTGCTGCTGCTGCTGCTGCTAAGTCGCTTCAGTTGTGTCCGACTCTGTGTGACCCCATAGACAGCAGCCCACCAGGCTCCCCCGTCCCTGGGATTCTCCAGGCAAGAACACTGGAGTGGGTTGTCATTTCCTTCTCCAAAGCATGAAAGTGAAAAGTGAAAGTGAAGTCGCTCAGTCGTGTCCTACTCTTACCGACCCTATGGACTACAGTCCACCAGGCTCCTCCGTCCATGGGATTTTCTAGGCAAGAGTACTGGAGTGGGGTGCCATTGCTTTCTCTGACACATCCAACTACCTACTTTAAAAATGGATACTGAATAGGTTCTTTAAATTTAATGTTTTCCTTCCTCCCCTACAGTTCCTAAACTAGCTGCAATTTAGGAACTCTACTCATCCTCAGTAAATGACATCATCATTCACCTAGATGGTTTGGGACTTAAGCCAAAACCCCCAACTTTATGTATAACTACTCTTTTTCATCTGCAAATCTATTAATTCTACTTCCAAAATATATCCCAATTTCTGTTTGTTTTCTCCATATCTACTGTTACCAAGGGCTTCCCTGTTGGTTCAGTGATAAAGAATCCATCTGCCAATGAAGGAGAGGTGGGTTCCATCCCTGGGTTGGGAAGATCCTCTGGAGAATGAAATAGCAACCCACTCCAGTATTATTGCCTGGGAAATCCCATGGACAGAGGAGCCTGCTGGGTTATATCCATGGGGTTGCAAGAGTTGGACATGACTTAGCGACTAAACAACAACTGTTACCATACTATTTCTAACAGTGTCTTTTGCCTAGGCTGCTGCAGTAGCCCAATTAGTCTTCCTGCTTCTACTCCATTTTTCATATTGCAACTAGAGAAATTTTCATATCTAAAATGTAATCATTACATACATATTTACACAGGGCTCTACTAAAAAATTGTGTCGGTTTCCAATTGCTTTTCAGATAATCAAGACTCCGAACTAACCCACAGGACCCTCATGGTCTGGCTCTCCATACATGACATTTTGTGGATGGGTTCGTCACGGTTTCTCTAGTTTTTATTCGTTTTTCCCTTCCCAGCTCCCCAATCCGTTTTCCATAGAAGCCAAACTTTGGTATACTATTTATTGCTATATAGTTATCATCTGATCGAGTAGCAAATTAAAAACAGCAGTAAGAGGCACCTTAGACCTCCAGACTGTAGTAGCTGCACCTAAAATACCTCTACCTAGAATTCTCAAGGCCCTCACTGAATGGAATCAGTAAAACATCTCAGCTTCACTCCATTCAGAAACAGAGCAGAATAGTCTAAAGTCCAGTCTTACTAGCAGGGTCAAATTCCAGCTCTCTCATTTACTAGCTGTGTGATTTACACCTCCTTGTACACAACAGAGTCTTCAACTGTAAACTAGGGACTGATGTTAGGGTGTCTCTCCCTGCATGCCAGTCCTGTCCAACTATGTGCGACCCTAAGGACTGTAACCTGAGAAGATCCTCTGTCCTCATGGGAGAATCCCATGGAATACTGGAGAGGGTTGCCATTTCCTCCTCCAGGGGGATCTTCCCGACCCAGGGATCCAACCTGTGTCTCCTGCATTGGCAGGCGGATTCTTTTACCACTAAGCCCCAGAGGCCGCTAGTTTCATGAAAGGGAACAATGGCCATACCTTATCAGGCTGCTGTGTCCCATGATTCAACAAAACAAAACACTGTGTCTCAATTTTTTCATCCTTAAAACTGAGTTAGCCTGGCTATGCGAAGGCTGCTGAGCCGAAAAACAAACAAACTTGCAACCGTCAGGTATTACCATCCCAATGCCGTGGACAAACACCCTGTATTTGTCAGCCAATCACAAGCACTTGGAAATCTGCCAGGATTAGAAACCTAACCAGCGTCTTTCGGGACCGTCCCGGTGCCACGCCCAGACCGGCGCGCCGCTCGCACATGCGCAGCAGTAAGTCCTTCTGCCCTTGGGGTTACTTCCTCCTTGAAAAAGGAGGCTGAAGTCCATCGTACTTTAACATATTTTAATCCTCACACCTCTCTCGGGGGAATTTTAGTTTTAAACATCATCAGCAGCTACCTGGAATTTGAATCAGTTTGGTTTCCCATCACTGGAACTTCCCCTTTCAATCTAAGGAACTTGTCTCCGAAAAGTTGTCATCAGTCTGTATTGCAGGTCTCGCGAGAAGGCGACCGTCTCTCGCGTTATTTCCTTGTTTCCAGAATCCTTAGCGCGGAGTGGAAGAAGACTCTTTTAGCTCCGCTTCTTTTGATGACTGCGGTTTCCTCAGCGGCTTCCCAGGTGCTGAGTCTGTGTGAGAAATGGCGGCCCCAGAACAGCCGCTTCCGATGTCCAGAGGATGCCAGAATTCTGCTTCGCTTTCTCCCCCGCGGGGCGACCGAACCCTTCTAGTGAGGCACCTGCCAGCCGAGCTTACCGCTGAGGAGAAAGAAGACTTGCTGAAGTATTTCGGGGCGCAGTCCGTGCGCGTCCTATCCGATAAGGGGCGCCTGGTAAGACCGCGCGAACCCCTAGTTTCCGGGGAAGGTCCTAGGCCGGTGACGTGGGGAAGGGAAGTTCTGACAGAAGGAAAAAGAAGAGTGGGGAACATGCGCTGGTGGAGTGGAGGCTTCCTCTTCCCCTTCCCAGTCTTTCTTCTTTCATATCAAAATATCTTTCGTCCCAAATCAAGTTTTAATTGGCTTGTGCCTCGATTAGTCGCCGCGCTGCGGAAAAGGGCGATTGAGAAAGGCGAAGCAGAAAGAATGAAAAGTAACCTTTATTATATTCCGTTTCTCACCCACCCTGGGAATCTCGAAACTCCTCGGAATTTAGAAATATTTCTCTTAAACTCAAGAGTACTCCCAAAAATATGTAACAAAGGGATACTTAAAAATCTTGGTTTGCTTATAAGCCAGCGTTAAGATATTCATCAAAATAGAGGAGAAACTACAGAAATCGGCAACTTGAGTAAGCTAATTACAGGATTTCTACTAGATTTTTGAGGAAGATGTTCTTCATAAAAATTGTACAGCGTAGTCTTTCAGGGAGTGATAATTTAAAACTATTAAAAGTCCAACCCAGGAATGTACAAAATTACTTTATTTTCCATTATACCCGAAGATGTTTTACATGATTGCTCTTCATTAAAATAGTGACGGTGATGTTATTAAGTTTCTGCCAGATGATCTATGACGGGACAGGACATCGATAGTTGTCTCCCTAGGTGATTTTAATATGCAGCCAAGGTTGTGAATTGAGTTAAAAGAAAGACCCATTTAAACTTTGCATTTGGCTATATAGTGAAAAGTTTAGATCTTTGGATGCGTTACACATGGAACATATTTTATGATTTTGGATAGTTTAAGAATGGACCTCCCTGGATAGTAGAGGTTTTTAAACTTAAGGATTGTTGAAGTACATGAAAATATATTTAAAACATGCTGTGTGTGTGCACTTGCAAGGCTTTCATTTCAAAGAAGTCTGATCCTAAACTGATTTAAAAACTGTCCTGAAATTCGTAATCAGTTAAATGATCTCGATTTCCTGCCTTTTCTGTGATTTTATTAGTGTCAAATCACTGTCAGCTGGTAAAATATCAGATGTCCTTATGAGAAATTGAAATTATATTTTAAATAATTTGTACCTTAATTGTTTTTCAGAAACATACAGCTTTTGCAACTTTCCCTAATGAAAAAACAGCTGTAAAGGTATGACTCCTTCTTTTGTGTTACTTATTACCAACTTTCTATTATCCAGGCATAGTTAAAAAATGAAACATTAGGCTAAACTATAATTTTTAAAAGCAAAGTGAAGTAAGTGAAAGTCGCTCAGTCCTTTCCTTTCCTACTCTTTGCGACCCCGTGGCCTATACAGTCCATGGAATTCTCCAGGCCAGAATACTGGAGTGGGCAGCCTTTTCCTTCTTTGGAGGATTTTCCCAACCCAGGGATCGAACCCAGCGTCTCCTGCATTGCAGGCGGATTCTTTACCAACTGAGCTACCAGGGAAGCCCTTTCAAAAGCAAAAAGGTTTGTATTTCCAGAATTTGCCTCATTGGCTACATTTGGCTTGTCAGTTGGCAGATTTTGCCCAAAGTGTAGATATTTGGGCATAAGACTATTATGAGTTGACCAAAAGGTTCATTGGGGTTTTTCCTTATGATGTTATGGAATAGATTAACAGGAACATGAATAAAAATTGAATTGTAACCTTTTGTATAATTAAAAATGACAAGCTTTGAAGGATGAAAACATCCTTTAGACATAAAAATTGTAAGGCAAGATGCTTTAAGCATTAAATAGAGAATGTATATTTAAAAAATCCTGGGGGATCATTTGCAAAGGTGACCTTTGAGGTAGACCTTTAATGATTTGTTGGATCTTGAGACGAAAACAAAGGGAAATGGGCTTTCCATGTTTTGAGACCACTAAAGAAGACTGTGGAGCATGGAAAGCTCTAAGTGAAGCAAAAGCTGAGGGTTGAAATAGGACTTGGAAAGTAGGTTGAGTCTAAATTTGGGTTGAGGGGAGGGAGGGATTGAATTTTGTTTAGTAGTTATTCTTAAGGTACTTGATAAATTTAAGCTGACCAGTAATATAGTCAGCTCTATGAAAGATATCTTGTAGAGTTCATGTAATGGATTAGATAGGGAAAAAGATTAGACGTAGAAAAATCAAAAGGAAAACCTAGACAAGAGAACTGTTACAGTGGCCAAGGCAGGAGAAAAGATCTGAGTAAGGAAGTAAGAAGACAAAAGAAGAAGTAGATATACATTGGGTAGAGATTGTGTTTGTAGGTCCTGTGATCCCTGTAGATATGGTTGAGAGAGAGGGAACACTTGAAGATTTTCAGACTGAGTTCTTGGGTTATTACTTTAGCTGATATGAGGGGCAGGACTCAGTGTTTTCAAAGGTATGTAATGAATTCGTATGTTATCTATTAACTGTGAGGAGTCGGTGGGCTACTTCTGTGGAAATATTTTAAAAAGCAATGAAAAATATGGGTCTAGAGTGGAGGTAGGCTTAAAAATGGAATTTCTTCAACAAAGTGAATGAATATGGCTGGCCAAAGGAAGAAGAACCAGCAAAGAAGACAGGGAGGGAGGGAGAAGTTAAAGAGGAAGTAGAACTAGAAAACAAATTCTCATGGATGCAAAGAGAAGAGAGTTTTAAGAAGACAAGATCCTCTAATGACACAAGGTGAAGAATTAACAGTCTAATAGTAAAGTACTTTTTATTGGGAAACTGTAGAAATGACCAAATTCTTAATAAGGGGAAAGGACACTTTAAATTGTAGTGTATCCATACACTGGACTACAACCCTCAGAAAATGAAGTCAAATGAATATGTATTGATCAGAAATGTAACCCAGATAGATTCATAAACAAAGTTGGGAAATACATATTATGTAACCTTGGAGTTCTTGAAAACTAGTACTATGTATGTTAGTGTATGCCTAGAACAAAATGTAGCAGAGCTATATACCAAATAATAAATGTTTTTCTCCCAGGGTGGAATTACAGAAGACTTTCACATTGTATATATTAAAATATAGGAAAACATTTTTTTCAAAAAAGATCTTTTGAAATACAGTTTTAAAATATTGTTGGTAAAATATGGTAATGAACCACATTGTTTTAGAGTCAAGATTAACTTGTAGGAGAGGACATGGAGCCCATCATTATCTTTGGGAAATACTTGTATCGAAAAGAAGGAATGAGAAGATGGTAGCAGTGATAGAGTTTTTAGGCTATAGTGCACCTGATTAATAGTTTTTTAAAACAAAGGGAGAGAGATGTTTATAGTAAGTTGCTGAGAAAGCTATGAGGACTAGTTAACATTAAAAATTAAAAGCTATAACTTTGAAGAGAACGTGTAACACATTTTGAGAGGAAGAAACTTGAAGTAATTCAGCTGTATTTCAGATAATCAGAGGTTCGTTGACAGTGAAGAGGTCTAGATTGAATTAAGGACTTGAAAATTATTAAAACATTTAGAAACTTGGTTTGTATAATGGAGTCAAATAAGAATGCATAAAGATGGTAAAATAAAATTATAGTCCCAGTTAAGCCCTAAAGTTCCATTTGTTCAAAAAATACACGGTACCTGCTATGTGCTGGATGCTCCTTTAAATCTTGGGATCTATTAGTAAGTCAAATGCAGGTTTATGCCATCATATGAACCCATGTTCTTGAATGGAGAGACAGACCATAAATAATAAACTTAATAAGTTATTTAGTATTTTAGAAAATGAAGGATCAGGAGTGCTGGGTTGAGAAGGTTAAGCTACAGTTAAGGTAGTTAGGGTTATGTTTTCAAATATTTTGAAAGAAGTAAAGGAAGTTAGCTAAGGAAATAATATGGGGAAAGTGAATTCCAGTAAGGGGAATAAGCAAAATGCACTAGCTTGTGATCAAGGCATAAAAAATGGGGGGAGAAACTGAATTTGAGGTCAGAGAACTTAGAGAGGGCCATGACATGTGCATTCTAAGTACATTAGATTTTGCTGAATAAAATTGGGTGCCATTGTAGTACTGTGAGCAAAAGAGCATCATAATTTGACTTATATTTAGAAACTATGAGGACTAGTTGGGAGAAGGCAATGGCAGCCCACTCCTTTACTCTTGCCTGGAAAATCCCATGGACGGAGGAGCCTGGTAGGCTGCAGTAGAGTTGGACATGACTGAGTGACTTCACTATCACTTTTCACTTTCATGCATTGGAGAAGGAAATGGCAACCTACTCCAGTATTCTTGCCTGGAGAGTCCCAGGGACAGGGAAGCCTGGTGGGCTGCCGTGTATAGGGTCGCACAGAGTCAGACACGACTGAAGCGACTTAGCAGCAGCAGCAGAGGACTAATTAACATTAAAATTGAAAGCTATAACTTTGAAGAGAATGTGTGACACATTTTGAGAGGAAGAAACTTAAACTCAACACTTTGTGTTGAGAATAGATGGAAGGCAGGGAAGAGTAGAAACAGGAAAATGTGTTAAAAGATTAAACTGCTAGTTCAGTCCAAAGATGGTGGTTTCTTGGACCATGGTGGTAGCAGTGGAGATGGTAAGGAGTAGTTAGATTTTAGATTAATTTGGAGGTAGAAGCAAATAGCAATTTTTGATGGCTTGGTTATGCAACATGGGAAAGAGGTGTTAAGGGTTATTGCAAGATTTTTGACATGAGTAAATGAAAGAAGGGAGTTGCCATTGAAAGTTTCCAGATGGGAAACATTTGAGGTGAGGGTGGGGAGAGAAGATTCAATTCCTGGAGTGTTAATTTTAAAATGTTTAAAATTAAGAGAAGCTATCCAGTAGTTTGGAAATATGTTCCTTGACTTAAGGACAGAGATTTTGACTGAAATTATAAGTTGGGAAATTATCAGCGTAGAGACAGTCTTTAAATTTAGGGTACTGGATTAGATCCAAATATAGATCTCTGGAGTATACCAACATTAAGAGTTCAAGACAGCATAAATAAACCAAAGTGATTGAGGAGTAAAACACAATAACGTGGAAGAAAACTGTAGGGAAGTTATAATGTCTAGGGAAGTTATAATGTCTAGACTCCAAGTGAAGAACATGTATAAAAAAAAGAGTGATTGTGTTAAATACTATAAAATGAAGATTGAGAGTTGACCATTGGTGTGGCAGTACAGAATTTGTTTGTGACAGGCAGTGTCAGTGGACTGATTAAGGCATAAACCTGATTGGAGTGAGTTTGAAACTGGATGGGAGAGGAATTTTAGATAGAGGGCATAGATGTTCCTCGAGGAGCTTTACTGTAAGAGTAATTTAAGGGGAGGGAGGGGGAAGGGGGGAATAGTGGTAAGTGGGATCTATTAATGAGGAAAAAATACTTTGTAGGATGGGAGAAATCAGATTGTGTTTGTATGCTGTTGGGGACAATCCCGTAGAGGACAGAAAATTAGCAATGTAGGTAGGAACACACCCTGTACAGTTCCAGAAAGAAGAAGAGGGGCTGGGATTTAGTGTACAAGTGAAGTGAAGTGAAGTTGCTCAGTCGCGTCTGACTCTGTGATCCCATGGAATGTAGCCTAGTAGGCTCCTCCATCCATGGAATTTTCCAGGCAAGAGTACTGGCGTGGATTGCCATTTCCTTCGCCAGGGGATCTTCCTGATTCAGGGATTGAACCCAGGTCTCTCACATTGCAGACAGTCACTTTACTGTCTGAGCTACCAGGGAAGCATATACAACAAGTCAACTAGATTTAAATAAGAACATAGATCGTTGATATGTGATAACAGATAGAAGGTAGAATATGTGGATTCAGAAGATGGTAGATGAGAAATTATGGTTTGGAATCCGAAATTCTCATTTTGTAGCTTCAGTTTTCTTAAAGTAGGAAGCGATATCCAAGGCTAAAAGAATGGGACAGGACTATCATGAAGTTAAGGAAGAAGGAAATAGTGCAAAATATTATCTTAGAGATTGGTAGAAAAAAATGAACTGAGAATGTAGTATGTAACTGGTTGGCTTCATTAGAGGTTGCCCTCGGATTTGTGATTGTGATTGTGAATTTAAAGTGAGACCAGCCCAGTTCATTATGTTTGTTTTTCTAAACATTTTCTGCTGCATTAGCACAGGAAAAGTTGGATTTAACCAGATCTTAGTTTTGCTAAGCGATTGGAAGTGATTGCCTAATGAGTAATGAAGGCTTGGCAGCCTGACATTAGAAATGGGTGAAAAATAGCCAAGGAAATGTTATCAGCATTAACAAAAAAAGTGTATAAATTACTTTATATGTGGTCTGTAACAGATAACTTAGGTACAGTTATTAATTATTTTACTCTTTTGTTCTTCCAACTGAAGGCATTGACAAGACTTCATCAACTGAAACTTTTGGGTCATACTTTAGTTGTTGAATTTGCAAAAGAGCAAGATCGAGTTCATTCACCATGTCCCTCTTTGGGCACTGAAAAAAAGAAAAGGTATGTAGATAGGTTTTCCTAGCCTTTTAAAAGTTTATTATTATTTTTTTAATTTATTAAAAAATTTTTTTAAATTACTAATTTTTTTAAAGAGTTGTATCGCTCTTGGATTATTTTCAGACTAACAAGTAAATAATCTGAAACAGTAAATGATTGTATCTCTCTACTAAATCTAGTACTTGAAAGCAATACATTTGTTTGTTCCTAATTATGCATTCGTAACCTGAGTATTGATTTAATATTAGGACTTAACCAGTGTGAAATGAAAAGAGAGTAGGTGAAAGCGTTCAACTATTAAGTGGAGGGAAGGTAACTAGTATAAAGTCCTAATATATAGCAAGGTATCATTAATAGGCACAGCCTTGATTCCTAGCTGTAATTCTTTGTAGCTATATAACCTTTATAAATTGCTTTACACCAGTGGTTCTCATAGTACAGTCCCTGCACCAGCTGCATCATCTAGAATCTTGACTGAAGGAAAGATTGTTCGTCCTTAACCTAGTCGTACTGAATCAGAAATTTGGGTTGTTGGGGGTGGTGAGGAGGATGGGCCCCAGCTGTCTGATTTTTAAGAAACCCTTGCTGATGGACATTAAAGACATTTGTGTGCCACTATTTTATACCTGTGAACTTCAATTTTGGTGGGTGAGGGCTGTCAGTAAGATTCATCATACCATCTTCGTGTCATTGCTATGAAGAATAAATGAAAACGTGGCTTGCCTTATATCTGGAATTAGTTTTCTTTTTCATTGGTATTTACTTAATAGCTGAAAATTGTACTTTCGCAGCTATTTTTATAATGCTGTGTTTGAAAAGATAGTGTCATTTTTGTCATTCTGTTTCTTCTATAGATAACATCAATTTTGATTCCATATTTCTTAGGTCTGATGATCCTGTGGAAGATGATAAAGAAAAGAAAGAACTTGATTGTTTAACCATAGAAAATGGAATTGCACCAAACCATGGGTTAGCATTTTTGTTTGTATTTCATTGTGTCTTTTGCTTTTATTTTGGATAGGTAGGTTTGTGTGTGGGGTTATGTGTGTGTGTGTGTGTTGTCAAGATATTTTTAAAGGATATTTTAGTATATATAATGAAGATTTTTAGTGTGTTGATTAAACATATAGAGCATTAAGAGTTTGTCACTGAATTTGGTTCCATTAAAATGTTCAAAGTTGTAAGATAAGCTCTGAAAAGAAATGCTATATTCTATAATACAGAGAGAAGGCAACTTGCTGTTTAAATGTAATCATTTAGATCTTTTAGGAACAGAGTACTCTTAGATTTACTGAATCATTTGAGCAATTTGTATGTTATTAGGTTACCTAAAATAAGTTATTGATATGAATCTTACTAAAACACAATAAGCATTTTAAGTATTTTTTTTAGGCTGACTTTTCCTCTAAATTCATGCCTCAAGTATATGTACCCACCACCTTCAAGTACAATCCTAGCAAATATAGTAAATGCTTTGGCAAGTGTGCCGAAGTTCTATGTGCAGGTAAGTAGAATAAACATTTCTCAAAGTAAATACTTTCTCATACTTTTTAAAAAATAGTTGTATTAATCAGACTAATTCCTATAAGGGTGATAATATTACAGAATTTTAAAGATGCCTTAGATTGGGCTGTTATAGCTAAGTACCATGATCTGGGCGGTTTTTAAATAATAGAAAATTATTTTTCACAGTCTGGAGGTTGGAAGTTGTATATCAGTGTGCCGGTAGAGTCAGGTTCTGGTGAGGGCCCTCTTCTGGGTGGAAGATGGCCATTTTCTCTTTGTAACCTCATGTAACTGAAAGAGCGTGAGAGAGCTCTCAGTTGTGCTTTTTATAAGGTACACTAATCCCATTTATGGGAGTTCTACCCTTATGACCTAATAACTTCCCCAAAGCCTCATGTCTTAATACCATACCATTACATGTTAGGATTTAACATATGAATTTTTGAGAGGGACATAAACATTCAGTCCATTGCAGAAAGTATTGAAAAAATAACTACATTCAAGTAAGGGTTTTTATAAACTATAGTGTAAAAATACTATGTTTAGTATTAATACTAATAAGCATAAGCTAATTTGGGAAATGTAATTTCTGGTAATTCTTCATTACTTTAGCATATGCTTTTTCCTTTCTTAGAGGAAAAGATGTAGAGGATCCCTCAATAAATGCTTAGAAATATTGACAATAAAAGATACTTTTAAGTACAAAATATAGATGATGATTTTCTTTATTTTTCTCTATGTTTCATAATTCGCAATAATCAAGGAAAAAAACACTTTAGTAAATTTCACATTGTAAGAATATGACATTTTTAATAATGAGAATAATGGTATTTTGTACAATTGATAAATATTTTAGGAAGGTTGATCTTCTAAGATATACCAGTGCCTGAGATATACCAGTTTAGCCCTTTCCTGGTATTATAAAGGCAAGAGGTGATCCTTCCTTTGCACTAAATTAATCACTAGTATTATTGCAGAGTTTTTAAGTACACTATCAGATGTGAGTTGAATCATGATTTTTCTATTTGATTTCACATGTTTTATCCCTTTTATTAAGGTGCTTCATCTTATGAATAAAATGAATTTGCCCACACCTTTTGGACCAATTACTACCCGGCCTCCCATGGTAAGAAAGCTTTTGGAATTTTCAACATTCAAAATTTCGCTTCTTGTGGTGAGATTATTGAGGCTAAATTTTACAAATGTTGTGCCAGTGATCTCTAACGTGTATTGAAAATGAAGAACAAATACAAAGTTAACGTAATAATAGTCCTGTGGAGAACTGAAAGTGGGAAAAAGCCAGAACTTTTTTTTTTTTTTAATTTTTTCTTACTTGGCCATGCTGTGCAGCATGTGGTATCTTAGTTCTTTGATCAGAAATTGAACCTATGACTCCTGCAGTGGAATCGTGGAATCCTAACCACTGAACAGCCAGTGAATTCCCCAGAATATTAAAGTAATGTTTTTGGTAATAGAGGCCATCATTTCTCTTAGGGTTATTCAGTCCTTTGATCTAGAACATTGTGCTATCCTACAAAATAGTAACATTTAACAAGCTGAATTGCCTAAAATTTCCATTTTTCTGGTTTTATTGCTAGTAAGTTACATTTGCAGAAAAACGGTTGATAATTTTTTTTATTAGAATTTACTATGCAAATCTATCGATACTTTTGTTGGTAGGTTATGTCTGCTCTTCAGTAATTTTAGTAGTTTTATTATTTTGCTGTAATACTCAGTACTTCATTGTTGGTTTTTTTTTTTTTTTTTAATTAATTGGAGTATAGTTTACAGTGTTGTATTTCAGGTGTGCAGTCACACCTAAATCAGTTATATTAATACATATAGGTATGCTGCTAAGTCACTTCAGTCGTGTCTGACTCTGTGTGACCCCATAGACGGCAGCCCACCAGGCTTCCCTGTCCCTGGGATTCTCCAGGCAAGAACACTGAAGTGGGTTGCCATTTCCTTCTCTGATGCATGAAAGTGAAAAGTGAAAGTGAAGTCACTCAGTCGTATCCGACTTTTAGCGACCCCATGGACTGCAGCCTACCAGGCTCCTCCATCCATGGGATTTTCCAGGCAAGAGTACTGGAGTGGGGTGCCATTGCCTTCTCCGACATATACGTATAGCCACTCTTTTTTAGATTCTTTTCCCTATATAGACCATTGTAGATTATTGAGTGGTTTCCTATGCTATACAGTAGGTTCTTATGTATATTATGTATAGTAGTATGTATATGTCAATCCCAATCTCCCAATTTATCCCTCCCTCACTTCCCACCTGGTAATCATAAGTTTGTTCAGATTCATGAGTGATTCTTAAGTCATGTTGTAACTCTTTTATTTCTGTTTTCTAAATAAGTTCATTGTACCATTTTTTTAGATTCCATGTATAAGCAATATTATATGATATTTGTCTTTCTCTGACTTAACTTCATTTAGTAAGACAGTTTCTAGGTCATCTGTGTCACTGCAAGTGACATTGCTTCATTCTCTTTAATGGCTGAGTAATATTCCATTGTATATATGTCCCTTTAGTACTTTTTTAGATAACAGCAATGAGAAATTATTTTAGAAGGCTAACAAATTGAAAATTTGCTTTTGTATTGTGCATTGATTGCTTTTCTAATGTGTATATTAGCTTCATAATTTTTCTTTGTAACTCCAAAACCTCAATGCCTGGCATGTTGCGAGGATAATAGTTAAAATTACACTAGCTGCTGTTAACAAAGCTCAAATCTTAGTCACTTAACACAATTCAGATTATCTCTTGCTTGTGCCAGGTTCATTCCAAAAGTAGGGCAGAATGGTGTTCTTTCCTGAGTTACTAAAAAGATCCAAGTTAATCTGCACTATGTGCATTCCCTGGTTGGTGAGGATGTTACTGTGCAGCCTGCAGATAAAGAAACGAGAGAATTTTATGTGTGGGAAGTCTCTGTGCTTACCTTTTCATTGACTAAAACTCGGGTGAAATCTAACTGCAAGGGAAGTTTGGAAATTTAGTCCAGCTAGGTGCCAAGGCAGAAGAAACAAGTTTTGTGATCGACTAAAGTCTACTAAGGCAAGTGTTCCATCAATATATGTTGAATGTGTAAAAGAAAATCATGAGGAATAGAGAAATGTGAGAATCATGTACCTGAATGGAAATAGTTTTCTATTCATAAACATCATAGATTACCATAGTATTTTTTGTTTTTACTTAGTATGAGGACTATATGCCATTACATGCACCTCTTCCACCTACATCTCCTCAGCCACCAGAGGAACCTCCTTTGCCAGATGAGGATGAGGAATTATCTAGTAAAGAATCAGAATATGAAAGCAGTGATGATGAAGACCGTCAAAGGTATGTAATGTCAGATATTTGTGTAGATTCTAATAAACATAGAATATATGAATGAGATTCTCTTACTCTTCATAAATTTTGCATATAGTTCTTCCTAATTCAGGGTCCTTAGCATTTGTCCATTCCCAGCTCCCCATCATACTATAGATTAAGGCCTGAGACTAGAAATCAAGACCTAAGGAAAAATTTTTGCATGATGAGTAATTTTTTTGATTGATCATGGTATAAAGTTGATCATTGTTTTTTATTGATTCTGTATTTGAGAACTTGCCCACTTGTTACAGTTTATTTATAACTTCAACATCAGTAATTGCAGTGCTTTTACGGTCTTCTAGCAGACATGGGCATGTACGGAATGGTGAAAAATTTGAGTCATTTGATATGCACATCACTCATGAGGTAGAACAAAGTGACATTCTGTCTTCTTGTTTCAGCTTATACTATAAATAAGGGTCTTTTTCGCCATGCTTTTCACATTTTTGTGCTGTTTGTTGTTGGTTTTGCTGTTTAAAATGCCCCCAAGTGTAGTGTTGAAGTGCTGTCTAGGGTTTCCAAAATCAAGAAGGCTGTGATGTGTTTTATGGAGAAAAGTCTGTGTGTTAGATAAACTTTGTTCAGGCCTGAGTTATAGTGCTGTTGACTATGAGTTCAGTGTTATTGAATCAAAAATATATATTAAATAAGATGTTCTTAAAAGTAAACAAACATAAAACGAGGTGTGTAATGATCAGTTGATGAAATGTGAGCACGTGCTTGCAGGAACCTAATCCAGAATTTCCTTTAGGGACAGTGATTGATTATTCACTAATTCAGTGTTTGCGAAGGCTTTACAGAACAAAGTTAGGTTGTATTTCTGTTTTGTCAGTTTACTTCCCTGGAATTTATTTACTTCAAAGTAATTTCTAGAGCAACTTTATAGAATTTTATACAAGAATATTCACAATAAAATTACTGCAAACGAATTATTCTTTTATTGGTTGTTCTTGACGATCTACATATATTTTATTTAAAGCTTCTGGCAAAGAGCAATAAGTTGTTAATAATGTTCAGCAAAGCCTAAAATAGAAATTGCTAAACATTTTCTGTAAAGAGCCAGAGTTCTGTTGTAGTGGGAAAGCACCAGTGGATGATACCTAAATGAATGGATGTTGCTATCTTCCAATAAAACTTTCTATTTAAAAATGAACAGACAATGACTAGATTTGGTCCTTTGGCTGTGTTTTGTCAACCCTAGCCTTGAAGACCTGTATAGGCAAATGGTGAGAATCATAGATACACACAGAAGCCACCAGATACAGAGGGAGTGTTTTAACAGGAGTCAGAATCCAAGCAGAGAATCTAGGCACCGTATACAAGTAATCAGCAGCAATTTGACTGTTATTGAAGCAACATCCACTTGTATAGTGTGGCTCCTTATACATTCTCTTTCTAGGGAGAGAGTTAAAAGTCAAAGCTTAGGTGGGGTTAAAACTACCAAAATGGGAGTTAATAGATCATCTGTCTTGAATAGAAATATTTTTAAGGCTGGCAGCTTTTGATAGACTAATTTGTTGCTAAATAAAGAACAAGAAGTATTACAGTGGATTAATTAACCTCTGTAAATTTTATTTTCTTTATGAAAACAATGATAATAATGAGAAATGTTTTATAGGCTGGCCACAACTGTTTTCGTTTTATTTGAATTTCTATTTAGGGATGTAGTGAGGAAGTCTGCAACTAATTCATCTCAAGTCATGAGAACAAAGCCTTTGAATGAACTAAGCTCTGGTTTCATGCTTCTCTGTTATCTTTTGGAAATATTATAAAACATGCTACTATATATTTATCAGCAAATATTTATTGATTACATAAAATATGCCTTGCACTGTTGTAGAGGCTTAGTATACTTTTGGAGAGCAATTTATGAATATAGATATATGTTTCATATAACTGGATTTATTCATAAAATTTTTGTTAAACCATGGTTTTTAAGAGGCTTTAAAAATTTGTAGCATATGTTTTCATTTTTTTCTTGCTTATGGAAAAAGGGTTTAATACTTATTTTAACTCTTCTTAACTACATTTTATTGTGCTTGTTTTCAAATTTCACAAATTTAACTCTGGAGAAGTAGAGCTGTGACTAATGGTTTTGAACTTGCTTTGTGGAAACATTGTATCTGATCCTGTGGAAGAGCCAATAAAGACTAGAGAAGATCTATTCTAAATATTCATAATCATAATGGAGATAAGTTATATACAAAGTATCAGTTGTCGCCCTTTGGTTGATTAAGCTACTTTAGAGTATAATATTTGAAAACTGTGTTTTCAGGAACAGTGTAAGTTATCTTGTTTATATAAGGATGCTTTCCAACAATTATGCACAAAATATTTTAAAATTAAGTGTTTAAGTCTAGGTTTTCTTTAATAATTAGAATATTAATCAAAATAATTTTACTGTGTTTGTAAGATCTGTTGACTATCTGTCAAGGCAAGAGCAGTAAAGTTACATAGATTTTATTTAGTGTATCTTGTTTAACTTTTTGACACAAAGTTCAGTCATTTATTTGGGGAACTAATAATTTTCGTAATAAAACATATCTTTAAAACTTGACAAGTTGCAATTAAGTAAATTCCCAGTTCCTTCAGGCTAAGATGAAAATTGATCAAGGAGATTCATAACTTGAGCTTTTGTCAAATGAATTATATCTTAAATTATGACTTAGAAATTCTACTTAAGCCATACAAATCATTTTATAATTTATAAGCTCAAATAAAAATTTAAGCTTAACAAAAACAGTGGTAAATAACTGGGCTTTTACATAAATCTTTTTTACTCTTCTTTCCGCTAATGTAGAATGACCAAACTAATGGAACTGGCAAATCTTCAGCCCAAAAGACCAAAACCAATAAAGCAGCGCCATGTAAGAAAAAAGAGAAAAATAAAGGATATGTTGAATATACCATCATCTGCTTCACACAGGTAGTTTTGTTTTAGATTATACGATAAGAGTTCTTTATATAATTTGTTTAATTGCTTCACTGAAATCATTTCTCATTCTGACTTCTATCAGTGCATTTCGTTTACCAATGATTTCTTATTTGCCAAATTCACAAGTATCCCTAATTTTCTCAAAGTTGACCAGCATTTGATACTATTGACTATGCCAGGTTTCAAAACTGTCCACCTTTAATTTTTTTGTTTCTCATATTTAACTCCGTCTCTTCCTCTTTTTCTTCCTACTTTTTTCTTTTATGACTTTCACTGACTCCCTTACTTGCTTTTTAAGTATTGGATTCCATATATTCCTGTCTGTAGTCATTTTCTATTCATATATTTTTACTTCTTGTTAATATCATTAATTTTTATGATTCACCAGTTGTAACTGATAGATTCCAAATCTCCATCTCTAGATTTAAACTCCTGAGTTTTATTTCCAGTTTCCTGTTTGTATACTCAGGGTCTTGTATGCACTTAAGGTAGTATTCAAAGCAAAATTAATGTACTTTCATTATGTCTTTCTCTTCCTGTACTGACAGTTTTGATAATGGCATCACCAGTGTGCTTATATGAAAGTTTGTTAGTTTTTCCTAACTTCACTACCTGATATCAAACATTTTTTTGCTTCAGAGTACCCTCGCAGGTAAAAGTTCACATGGCTTAGCACACAGGACCCACCTTTAAATATTTATTAAATGTGTGATAAGTTCTATGCTAAATATTGTGGGGTTTGGAGCATGCTTCCAAAGCTCAGTGCTGTCTTTTCAAACAGTGAGTTAATAGTCTTATGGGCAGGTAAAACATACGCACAGATGACTGTTGTATTATCAATTATAATATTAAATGATATAACAAGATGTAACTGAGAATGAAAGATTGTGAGAAAGGAGAAGTCACAGCCAGTTAAGAAATCTGGAAAGACTTTAAGACAGAGGAGACAATTTGAGCTGGGCTTGAAGGACGAGAGGCAAAAATGAGTCAGGGAAGAGAGATGCAGTTTGAATAAAATAGTACATTTCCAGAGGTAAGGCAGTTTGGTGCGTAGGAATAGAAATGATGAAAGGGAAAGCTAGAAGGATGTGGAGATACCTGCCTTAAATGTTATGTAATGATATTTGAATACATTGAAGGAGCTGTTTTAATACATTAAAAAATTAAAAATTTCTCTCAGATTTTATCATCTTATAGTAAGCTTTCAGGAAATATACTGATGTGGGGTGATGATCAGGGCAATGCATATGAAAGAATTTTATTAGATATAAATTAACTTCCCAGTATGTCTTAAACTTTGTGTTAGAATAGAGAAATTGCCAATGTAATAGTGTTTATTACTGTGTATTTTGTTTGAAATATATTATCCCTTTTGACTGATTATCTGACATTTTGCATTAACAAATTTTTTTTTTTGAAATTATGGTAGAAATTATTAGCCTGTTTGCCATGGATTTCTGTGTACTTAAATATCTTAATCAATGAAAATTGCCATTAATTGCAGTTTTAATTCTGTTCAGCTTTTCTACAAGGTAAATTTCCTTTGAACTTGTAAGTAACTTCATAAATTGAGAAAAGTTTGTTAAAATGATGTTTTTACATTTTTCAAGGAATGGGTCTTTAATCTTTGGATTTTTTAGAATTATTTTCTCATGTTAAGTGTACATAATATGATGCATATTTCCCACCTATGTATGTTTTGACACCACAGTCCCGTGCTTTTAATCCCTATAACAGCACCAAACAATTAAAAACTAATATAGTTGACCCTTAAACAACATGGGTTTTAACTGTGTGGGTCCACTTGTATGCAGATTTTTTCAGTAAATACTACAGTACTACATGATCTGAGATTGGTTAAGTCCATGGATATGGATCCATGAATACAGAGGAACCATGGATATGGAAGGCTGACGAAGTTACATACATACAGGTTTTTGACTGCTGGGGTCAGGGCCCTTAACTTCTTGAGTTGTTCAAAGGTCAGCTGTAATGTGAACCAATTAAATTTTCCAGTGACTACATTAAAAGGTGAAATTAATTTTAATAATGTATTTTATTTAACCAGTTATACCTGAACTGTTATTTCAAAATACAATTAATATAAAACATTGAAATGTTTTACATTTCTTTTTTTCCACACAAAGTTGTCAAACTCTGGTGTATATTTTGTACTTAGAACATAAGTACAGATTAGAACATAAGCAAGATTTCAAGTGCTTATTAGCCACATGTGGCTTATGGCTACTCCATTGGCCAGCATAGATTTATTATATGTAGTATATAGAATACAGTGCATAAAATGCTTACATTACACACAGAATGAACTTTTTTGCATATTGGCCAATATCCTGACGTTTAGAATCAGTAGTCCTAAAGTTCTATCTCTTGTCATTTACTGACTGACTTTATGCAATTATTTAACATCCTTTAACCTCAAACTCCTTACCTGTCTAAACTGAGAATTTAATAATATCCATATGAGAATAGTTGTTAGGATTTTTGAAGCATTAAATGTAAGTTACTTTGTTCAGTGCCTCTAGTGTGTTTTATTAGCTTTTTAAATTTAAAGTTAATATGAAATTATGTTTTTCTCAAAATTTTGTTTGCAATTACAAAGTAATGCTATCATTGTTTATAAACAGCAGTTTACATCCAGTGTTGTTACCTTCGGATGTATTTGACCAACCACAACCTGTAGGTAATAAAAAAATTGAATTCCATATATCTACTGACATGCAAGCTGCATTTAAGAAAGATTTAGAAAAGCAACAGAATTGTGAAGAAGAAAATAGTGGTAAGCATATTCTAGTTCTTTAACATGCTATGTAAAAATTTTTCTCAGTCAGTTTTTTGTATTAGAATTAAATTTTATATGCTTCTGTTTTTAGTATTTGTGAGTATATTTAAAATGTGCAATTAGATCTTCCTTAGTGTCATGGAATACTATTCATTTTAAACTTTTTAAGTAAAACTAAAATTGGTGCTAAATGTGTTACCTTTTATTAGTAATGAACTCTAGGGTGAAATTTAGTCTGGTTTTTCCTGATGTTTACTTACCCCAAAAATATAAATGTTTCTTGTATTGAATTATTTTTCATTGCTTACTAAATGTGTGATGCTCTGTGGTTTTATTAGTACAGTTGAATTACTGGTTAGGAAAACAAGCTGTGAAATCTTTAGTAGATTTCATGTAATTTTTTTTTAATCCAAAAGACACGGAAGGTTGTTAAACAAAATACCATTCTTTAGTTTAAAGATAATATACTGATATTACAGATTTCTTTCCTGCTTATTTTAAACATTATTTTGATATTATACTACAATGGCATTTCTTTATTCTTTTAATTTTTAAATTTTAGAAATAATACCAACCTATAGAAAATATAATCAGAACAGAAGCCTGTGAAATTTTAAAAAGTTAACACCTCAAACCCCACTTTTCCCTATTTGACTTCTTAGAGATAAGCATTGTTAGTAATTTGATATGAAGATAGTCCTTCCAGATCTCATCCTATGCTTGTGTATAAACATTTTATTTTCTCTTTTTTTTTTTTTTAATAATCATCATAGGTTACTTTTTGAGGCTGCATTACACTCCATGATAGAGTTATGTCAATATTTCAATCAAACTCTAATGATTGAAGTTGAGGTTTTCATTTTATTATTACAGAAATTCTGGTATGTACATTTTTGTACATATATCTTTAAAAGCCCTTGTATGAATATAGGGTAGAGTTCTAGTAAGTATTGCAGATGTACTGAATGAATAACTAGTTTTAAGTCTTGTCTCTCTGATGGTAGTGAGAACACGTTGCCTTTACAGATAACTCTTTTTTTTTTTCTTTCAGTGTCTGTATTTGATGGCTAGTGACCCTTTGATGCAAATTTCTATTTTTTAAGCATAATTTACTCAAAGACTTAGACCTTATTGAGGGGTGTGGCAGTCATCCCATTCTGCATCACTGTAGAGTAATGGTGAATAAACAATGAAAACAGTTCTAAAGGCTCTTTTCTTCCTGATGCCTTCAGGCCATAAAAGATCTCTTGGAACAGTAGTTTTTCTACATTAGGAGACTTTTAAGATCCTAAATGTGGCATGCAAATGTGGGATGTTTGCATCATTTTCATAGCTTTGTTAAGGTTTTGTTTGCCTTTTTAGGTAGTATAACTGGGAATTTTTATACTGCATGTTTAATCCTGTTCTTCCCAACCCTCTACCCCAAATCAGTTTAACTTTCACTGAAGCTAAAATTCATGTTTTCTGAATGAAATTCATTATATTGCTATGTTGTGAATTTAAAATTTATAATGATTTTAATTTTCTTAATTGAGTAAGTGTGCAAATACATATTTTTCTTGACTTCTTGTAGGACCACCAGTATTGACCTTTGTGTTTTTTGTTTTTTTTTTTTTTTGGTGGGGAGAAGTATAATGGATGGATTTTTTTTTTTTTTAGTATCCTCAAATGGAAGTGTCTTATTTTATGATTTTCATGTTATAGTGACAGAGTTGAATAGTCATGATAGAAACCATATGGCCTGCAAAACCTAAAATATTTACTGTTTGAACCTTTATAGAAAAAGTTTGCTCACCCGTTTCAAAGTGTTGAGAAAAACACCAAAGAGGTTTAGTGCTAGAAGATACCTTAAAAATTAAAAATGGAAAAGAAAAACTATTTTGAAGGGAAGATTTTTAATGGCTAATGTCAATGTTAACTCTAGATTTACCTGCTACTGAAGCTGATGCATCTAATATAGGATTTGGAAAAATCTTTCCCCAACCAAATTTGAACATCACAGAGGAGATTAAAGATGACTCTGATGAAATGCCATCAGAATGTATTTCTAGAAGGGAGTTGGAAAAGGGCAGAATTTCTCGAGAAGGTAATTGCATGAAATAAACCAGAACTTACTATTTTACATTTCTTTGGCCCTTCAGAAGCAAAATAAATCTCTTCATGTTATTTACCTTAACTAAAGCATGTACTTCAAGACATATCTTCAGTTAAATGTTTTTAATCATTACTTTTGGTTTTTAGTGCTCATACTTTTATAGGGAAGAAACTATCAAAGTATCGCTCAATACAATGTTCCCAAAGTATATTTGTTTGGAAGAATGTTTTCATTTTTGAGACTTTTATATGACATCTTAAGTCAGTGTGACCAACAGTTTGGAATTCTGTATTCAAGATACAGTTGATAGACCATCACAATACTGTGTCTGAGATGTATGCAAAGCAGTTGTTTGTCTAAAAATATAGTTTTAACTCTTTCGTAATTAAAAGCTTGTGTTTATGAATTTTATATCCTAATATGATAGTTTTTTTTACTTCTAATGGATTTTTTCCTATTTTAGTATATCTTAAAATATTTAGGGGTTTTAGATTGACATGTGACACATAATATTTTCATAATAATTGGAAACTGACTCAAATAGCATTTTTGCTTAAACATCTAGTTGTCAGGAACACATTTCAGAGACTGAATAGAAATAGCTAAATAGAGATTCAGAGCCCACAGTTTGTCTGAAATACTTGATAATTACATTTTGAGTAATTTATTTTACATTTGACTATACTGGTTTCTGGTACTTAGGGAGATTGACTTTAATCAGAAAATAACACAGATGTTTGATAGCATCTTTATTTGCTTCAGTCTTTCAAATAAATTAAAATTAAGCTTTAATAAAAATATTTTGTGGATACATTTTAGTAATTTTAGATGCCTGATATTTTTTAACATCACTTTAGATTCTTAATGGGTATTTTTATACCATTAGTAACATTGTCATTAATTTCTATGATTTTAACATTTTCTTAATGCTTATTTTGTCTATTTAGCAGTTATATTTGATTTCTGTTAAAGTTTTTCTTCAAAAAATTGATGAAGCTGTCTTAATTTTGTATCCTTGTCTTGCTTTGTTTTTATGTAAGAAATGGAAACACTTTCAGTTTTTAGAAGTTACGAACCTGGTGAACCAAACTGTAGAATTTATGTAAAGAATTTAGCTAAACATGTTCAGGAAAAGGTAAGTTGAAATTTATAAATTGGTTTTATTATTTTGCATGTTTTCCCCTGGTTTTCCTTATTAGTCTTTTCTTTGTTGAAATTCTAGGACCTTAAATTTATTTTTGGAAGATATGTTGACTTTTCATCAGAAACCCAACGGATAATGTAAGTGGCATGTATATTCTCAAATTTTGTTTTGTTTTTAATCTGTTAGAAATTAACCCTTTTTAAATATCATTTTCCCTTTAGTGATTAAAATTATATGAAGAAATTGTTCATACCTATTGCATAATTAATCTTTTAGACATCTAGATCAGGATTCAGCAAATTTCTTTTTAAATGAACAGTAAAAATTTAATATTTTTATATTAAAATATTACAGTGTCTGTTGCAACTACTCAGTTTTGTCTTTGTAGCATGAAAGCAGCTGTAAACAATACATAAATGAATATTAATGACTGAGTTCCAGTAAAACATTTATAGAAACAGGCTTCATCATAAATTCTAGACTTCTTTCCTAACCCTAAAGCAGTGGTCCTCAAACTTTAACCTGTCTAAGAGTTTAGTAAAACCATTTCCTTGGCTCATCCTAGAAAGTTTGGTTTTCTAAACTGAGATAGGATGGATGAATTGGTGTTTCTAAAAAGCCTGTGGATAATGCCACAGCTGCTGGTCCAAAGATTAGATTTTGAAAACTAGTGTTTTAATGACTAAACCAGCAGTATATGGTACTAAAGCCAAGTGTTTTAGATTCTTCCTGTAGTGGCAGCTTCTCTCTCAGTTGGAAAGACTTCCATTTTATGAGTGCAAAAGAGAAGGATATGATTGTAAATGATTTAAAAGGTAATGTTTGAAGTTAGAATTTCATTCTTTGAAATTTTATAATTAGTTAAGTCTAAAATATGTATGACCTTGGCCATATAAATTGGAAGTAAAAATTAGAAAATGTAAGGAGGGAGACTCTTGAATGGAAGTTAGATAGAAAGTGACTAATTAATGTAAAATTAATATTTTAAAATCTTAACCCGGGCAATATACTTCTTTATATAAGCATGCACTGTATTTTAAAAATGTCCATTTATACTCATTAGTGGCAGATACCTCTTTTTATTGGGATACCAAAAGTTTATTTTGCTGGACGTGCAAAATGGTAACCCTTGTTCCTGTTGTTGCTTTTGTATAAGTGGGAAAAATTTTAAAATATATACATTTGTGTGTGTGTGTATGTAAATGTATGTATGTCACACACAAATGTATTGTGTTATTGTGTGTGCCGAAAAACATCTATTTCTGCTTTATTGACTATGCCAAAGCCTTTGACTGTGTGGATCACAATAAACTTTGGAAAATTCTGGAAGAGATGGGAATACCAGACCACCTGATCTGCCTCTTGAGAAATTTGTATGCAGGTCAGGAAGCAACAGTTAGAACTGGACATGGAACAACAGACTGGTTCCAAATTGGAAAAGGAGTACGTCAAGGCTGTATATTGTCACCCTGCTTCTTTAACTTCAGTGCAGAGTACATCATGAGAAACGCTGGACTGGAAGAAGCACAAGCTGGAATCAAGATTGCCGGGAGAAATATCAATAACCTCAGATATGCAGATGACATCACCCTTATGGCAGAAAGTGAAGAGGAACTAAAAAGCCTCTTGATGAAAGTGAAAGTGGAGAGTGAAAAAGTTGGCTTAAAGCTCAACATTCAGAAAACGAAGATCATGGCATCCGGTCCCACCACTTCATGGGAAATAGATGGGGGAACAGTGGAAACAGTGTCAGACTTTATTTTTGGGGGCTCCAAAATCACTGCAGATGGTGACTGCAGCCATGAAATTAAAAGACGCTTACTCCTTGGAAGGAAAATTATGGCCAACCTAGATAGCATATTCAAAAGCAGAGACATTACTTTGCCAACAGAGGTTCGTCTAGTCAAGGCTATGGTTTTTCCTGTGGTCATGTATGGATGTGAGAGTTGGACTGTGAAGAAGGCTGAGCGCCAAAGAATTGATGCTTTTGAACTGCGGTATTGGAGAAGACTCTTGAGAGTCCCTTGGACTGCAAGGAGATCCAACCAGTCCATTCTGAAGGAGATCAGCCCTGGGATTTCTTTGGAAGGAATGATGCTAAAGCTGAAACTCCAGTACTTTGGCCACCTCATGACAAGAGTTGACTCATTGGAAAAGACTCTGATGCTGGGAGGGATTGAGGGCAGGAGAAGGGGATGACAGAGGATGAGATGGCTAGATGGCATCACTGACTCGATGGACGTGAGTCTGAGTGAACTCCGGGAATTGGTGATGGACAGGGAGGCCTGGCGTGCTGCGATTCATGGGGTCGCAAAGAGTCAGACATGACTGAGTGACTGATCTGATCTGATACATATATATATATATATGTATGTATATATATGTATATGCGCATGTGTGTGTGTATATATATATGTGTGTGTGTGTATGTACACACCATGTTTATGCATCCTTTCTATTTCCAGTATTGCCTCCCATTAGCATTTGAGAGGAAAAATAATTCTGTATTGAGAAACTGTACACATCAAAATGATAAATTAATAATTGTTTCCTGTGGGACTAGTCTTGTGAATTTTTTAGAAAAAAATTTAACTGCACATTTTGATTCTTAAAATTTCTTTATATGCTTTTGCTAGTCTCATAGACTAAATGCTAGGCAGTATTTTAGTTGTAAATTATAGTCTGTTTTTTAAGTAGTTTATAGTTTCCTCCCCTGAAATATGGACAGGAGAATACACTGTGGAATAATAGAGTAACTTGGAATGCAAAATCTGGTTTGTATTTTTGGCCCTAACTTTAGCTATCGGTATAACACTGAAGAATTCACTCAATCTCTGTACACATTGTCTGTAAAATGGTAATTTTTGACTAGGTGATCGATAAGGTCCCTTTCTCTTCTGAAATTCCATGTTACTTTTCTATAGTTTCTGTCAACCCTTTTATTCTTGGTTGTATAGTTGTTTTTGTCACTTGAGTAAACAGTATTAAATTGGCTGCATAAAACTTTTAAAAAAGAGAGATGAAAGAAAAACTTACTTACTTTTATAGTTGCAAGTATATATGATTTTTTAAAATCATATATACTTTTATGATAGTTAAAAAATGATAAGAACATCATCAAACTTATATTACCTACTTATGAAAACAATTTTAAAACAGAATATAAAATATAATTTTAGAATGCCTAAATAATGTGCTAATCAGATAGTAGAGTCATTTTTATTCTGAAATAGCAGAATTTTAACTTAACACATTCTCATTCACTTTATCAGAATTCTTTGACATTCTTTAAGTCAAAACATTATTTCTTCCTTGACTTCTAGGTTTGATATACGCTTGATGAAAGAAGGTCGCATGAAAGGACAAGCTTTCATTGGCCTTCCAAATGAAAAAGCAGCGGCAAAAGCGTTAAAGGAAGCTAATGGATATGTTCTTTTTGGAAAACCTATGGTGGTTGTATCCTTCAAATTAGTTGGTTCCAGATTGAGTTTATAGCAGTAAGGGTATAGTTGAAACTAATTTTTATATTATGCTTTGGAAATCTCAACAGCTTGCATTCCAGCTTTGAATATTCAGTTATAATATTTATAATACAAACATTTGAGTCAGATGACAATGTTATTTAGATTTTTATTGGAAAATAAGCATAATGAGGCTATTAAAATCCAGCCAAGTCTAAACATTTTATTTAATACTTAAAATATATATACTTGCTAAACCAAAGATAGTACAGTATCATTTTATTGTATTGTAATTCATATTTATGTTTAAGAATTTTAATAACAATATATCATTGATTAGCCATCGTGCTTTCTGCAGTTAATGCAATTTCAAACTAGAAATTAGTGGGATAAATGAAGGAGCAGAGGTATAGGTGTAAAAAATGACTATAAAAGAAAGGGAAAATTTTTTACTTCTCCCCCAGGTCATAGACAAGTAGGAGGCAGTCAAGAAATACTGACGAATGACTTGAGTAGGAAGACAAATAGAGAAATTAAAAACTCTGCTCCTACCCTACATTAGGATGTTCTTGATAATTCTTTAGAAAAGATTCCTTTCATGTTTGTGAAGTTAACCTTAATTTTTAAATATTAGCAATTTGCTCGATCTGCTAGACCAAAACAAGATTCTAAAGAAGGAAAAAGAAAGTGTTAAAAATTAGTTAAAGGTAAGTGTGGCGATAACATACTAAAAGGACAAGACTTTCTTGAGAGAAAATTAAGAAAGGATAACAGCCTGAGTAATGTTTTTAAAGGATGCATCACTCTGACTGTCTAACTATGCTGTTAATTTTCATTAAACTTCACAATTATGCAATAAAGTTCATTTGTATGTAAAAAATTAAATTTGGAGAGAATGAATTTTATAAGAGCAATGTATCTTTATTATTCTTAATTTACTTTCTTTTCTTAGAAAAAAAGAGTACTTCTTAAATTTTAACGTGTATTATAATCACCTAGAGAACCTGATAAAACACAGATTATGGGGTTTCCTCTAACCCCTACACAGAATTTCTGATTCAGTAGGTCTGCAAGGGTGTTTGGCTTTGGGTAATCAATTTTCCTAGTTTTCCGGTGAATAAGAGATTTTCTAGGATACTGGACTTTTTAATGCTAACACTGGGAAGATGTCTGCCAAGTCAGGACAAATTGGTTACCCTTGGTGGGACCTGAGAATTTGCATTGCTAATTACTAATTGTCCTCCTCACAGAAATATGTCCATATTTTTTGGAATGAAGTATTTCAGCTTTAAAATAAGTAATTTTAATTCATAATTAAATAATTTCATAATTAAAAAGTGGTAAAATGAAGCACTTTATGTTAATGTTGATTTAAGAAAGATGAGTGGAACTATATTCATTTTGTTTTAAATCTTTCTGCTTTAGAATAATGAAGAACATGAATAAATGGGCCAAAATTATTGATGGTTAAGCTGAAAAAATTATATAAAGAAAGTTTTGCTAATGTTTATTCCTTTTGGGAAGCACCTTGAATATTTGAATTTTGTAATAAAGTATCTATACTGATATAGTCAGACAGATGTCTTACAAATACTTTAGAAGAACAGATGAAAATAAACCATTTTCTATGTGTTTAAAAAAAATTACTTGTAAATTTAACATGAAATATGAGAAAAAAAATTAAACTACATTCTGCTGTTCTTCTTTAGAAGCATCCCTGCGTAAATACTGCTGTAATACTGTCATACAAAGTGTATCCTTTCTTGTCGTATCCTTTTGGGGCAGTGTTTTTTTATTTTCATAGAAGTGTTTTGTCTCTCCCCAACCCACTGATCCAGCTTATGCAATAATTTTTCTTTTTAA
Organism: Bos indicus; assembly: GCF_029378745.1. Lineage (NCBI taxonomy): Eukaryota > Metazoa > Chordata > Mammalia > Artiodactyla > Bovidae > Bos > Bos indicus. The sequence goes on along the minus strand of NC_091762.1, from coordinate 40,248,275 downwards.
CAATGTACTGAAATTAAGTATTTCTAAATTATCTGTGTTGATTGAATAGATCTTTTATGTGGTTTTTAGATTTGTTGCTGAATTTTCTGTGCTATCCTTTAGGTTATATAGTTTTTCCAGAGAAAGTTAGTGAATCAGGTCAACTTATTTACGTGGAGAATGGATACATTTGTTTTAACACAGATTTTATTCTTGCTTCTTCTATTTATGTATTTTCTAATTCAGTAACATAAATGCTTTCTCTTTCATGATACATGTGGTTTAGGCATTCTGTATAACCTATTATAAAATTTGGGGAAAAGGGTTTTTCCCCCCTATAAAAAGTACATGTGTTGAAATTTTAAATAACTGAATTTCAGTGTGAATTCCAAATAAGAGTAGCAGACATCTGAGGTTTTATTATTGAAATCTCCTTTGAGATAGCAACTAGAAGTATCTTTTTTCCCTTTCTTTTTCGAAACAAAAGGGTTAAGAAAAGAGTAACAGAGAGGAGAAGACATAAAGTTGACTCAGGGTAGCACAATAAGTGGAAAGAAACAGTTCTGGAAGGTATGTAAGTGGTTTCCAGACCTGTTGATAATCAGAACTGCCCAAATAGTGGTTCTCAATTTTGGCTGCATATTAGAATGACTTGCAGAACTTAAAAAAACTAAAGAAAAATAATAAAGTAAAAAGGGTTTCTTCCCAGAGTTTTGTTTTAATTGGCCTGGATTTCTGCATGGATATCAATATTTTCAAACCTCACAGAGTATTGGTTCTAATGTGCAACCAAGATTGAGAACCACTGAGGAAGGATTTTTATATGTTAAGATTCCTGGACTCTATCCTAGAACTGATAGATAAGAATCTCTGGAATCAGGACCAAGAATCTAATTTTCCCTTATTCTAAGGACTGACCAATTTGAATACTGCTTTGTTAGATTAAACTGATTACATGGATCCAAGATATCACCCTAGCCATCTAAACTTTTCTTAGTAGGAAAATACAGCATTGGAGTCTTTACATCCCTTTTCTTACTAATCCTACTAATAGTAGGATTTTCTTACTAAATCCTACTAATAGTACAATGAAAACAATGCAAAATTCTGTTAATCATTATCATTCAAAGATACAAAAAGCAGGAGATACTGAAATTGCTGTTGCTTTTTTCTCTTGACACAGTAAATATTTGATTTTTTAATGTTATAAATCAGTTTACGTGCTGTTAGATAATTAAAATTTTGTTGCACTGACATGATTCACTAATTTTCCAAATATAAATGTTCTAGCTTTTAGTTATTTTAGAACTAGTGAACTGTTCAATAATCATTTTTAATGAATTTTTATGGTGTTTTAGGTTCCTTTTATCTCTCAAGTACTTTCCACCTTTGTGGAGATGAAATTGACCACCTGGACTATGGAACTGTGCGTAATAGCTTTTAAAGTGTATTTAAAAATTAAATCTATATGCATTTAAATCAGTTTATTAGAGATCTATCACATGTATTTTAATCATCTTCCTCATATAATAAATTATTTTCTTTCCAATTAAAATAATGATCTTAATTTTTCTTTGTTATTTATATGTTGAGGAAAGTATAATTTGATAATTACATAAATTTTTTATCAAGTAATTTTATAATACTAAATATAAATTTTCTTTTATGGTTACAAATATTGCCCTTTTTCATTCTTACTTGTATACTGATGCACTTAATACTTTTTTTTTAATAGTAATCTTATTTTTTGTAGTTATTCTCAGAGTAGTTTTACTTGGTTGAGTTTTGATGATTTTGATGTTGTTGTTTTGATTTTGTTTTTTCTCTTAAGTGGTGGGGGATTTTTCACAGGTTAGGGAATTTGTATACTTGCCCTAACAGGTTTTCATTGTTGTGTCTCCCAGTGTATCAGAATGTCACTCAATAAATTTTTCCTATATAAAATTATTCTGTTCCCTTAGTAAAATTAATTTCAGCTGTATGTTAAGTAGGAAACATTGATATGTTTTATTGAATTTGTTCTGATTGATACTCTTCTGTGAGTATGTAGTAACAGTTTTACCTTAGAGCCACTTAGATCTTTGTTGGAATGATATTGTGTATCACAGCTTCTTCCCTTTTACTCATAGCTTTGTGAAGTAAGGTAAGTGAAAAGTTTAAAGGTAGGAAATAGAAGAATGGGATTTGAACCCTGGAACAATCTAATATTTAGATGTCAAGTGGTAAGAAAATGTAACTAAGAGTAGGTAAACCCAAATGAAGAAAGAAGCCCAGCTAGGAAGGAGTGATTAAATATGTTAGGTCTGTTGATGATGTAAGAAAGATGAGTTCCAAAGACAACTGTTAAGGAGTCTTGCTTTCTGAGGGAATAGTGAAATGGGTTGTTAATACAGGGGGATATAGTATCAAGAAGGTTTTGTTTTTATTTGCTAAAGATTGAAAATATAGCCGATTTGTATGGTGAAATGTAGTAGAGAAAAAACAGAGACATGATACAGGAGTGAGAGGAATGTCACTGGAACCATAGTTATGGTGTATAAATAGAAGAGTTAGTTTTAAAGATGGGTGTGTAAACAGCTCATTAATAGCAGTGGAAGGAAGGACAGATTATAAAGATCTAGATATTTGCAGTTTGGTATAGCTAATGGGAGCATATAAAATTTTTGTTGTATTTTCTCAGTAAATAGTAAGCAAGGTCATAAAGTAGAGGGAAGAACTCTTGGGGAAAAATGGATTGAAGAAAGAAGATATAGATATTTAGGGAAGTGAGAAAAAAATGCTTAGAAGGATTGCTGGATATTACTTAAAAAGTGCCTACTTGAAGTCCATGGTTGTTAATTTAATTGAGATCAGTCAATGTGGTTTTGTGTTTTTCCCAATTTAGCCTTTGTACTGCTATTGAGTAGACACTCAGATTTTTAAAATTAGTATTTTCTCACATGAATATAACAAAAAGGGAGAAGGGGAAAAGTGTTGACATAATCAAAAGAATGATTATGAAGGATGGACATGGAAAGTAATTTGGTAATAAGCAAATTGAGAAAATGGAGTTTCAGGCACAATAGACAAATGGTATGATCCATTGAGATTGCAGTGTGGTTGAAGATGTGTTGTTATTTCTTAGAGGTAGGAAATTTGGGAGGTTGAAATAGAGTAAGGGACTGAGATTGAAAATATTAGAGCACAGTAATTAGTGACGTCTAGAATGTGAGTATGGTAGTTGAGTGAAAGTGAGGTTATGGAAAGAGATGAATTCAAGAAATTGAGAAACTTGGATTACAAAAGGATCATATGTGTTATTTGAAATTATCATTAATTATGATAGGAGTAGTGAGCCAAAAGCTAAATTATTGCTTGGAATGTGTGAGTTTGTCAGGTCTATGACAGTCCACTCCAGTATTTGTGCCTGGAGAATCCCATGGACGGAGAAGCCTGCAGGGCTACAGTCCCTGTGGTTGCAAAGAGTTGGACACAACTGAGTGACTAACACAAACTCTATCAAAAAAGAATATTTTTAAAAATCAACCTAAATAAAATCCTGGAGTACCTATCCTCCTGTAGTGTTAAGAATTTCACTCTTAATAGTTCACTGAAAAATAGTGTATTAAAGTGGTTTTACAGGTGTAGGTTCAAAATTCAAATCTTGTGTCCATGCCTTAGTTTGCTTTATGACTTTTTCATTTTTTTTTGCATCTTCCATGGGAATAATAAAAATGCCTAATTTGGGATTGTTTTAAAGTTGATTAGATGGATATAAAGTACTTACGTCTGATTGTGTGTGTGTGTGTGTGTGTATATATATAGAGAGAGAGAGAGGGAGTCACATTTTCAATAAATATTAGCTCTCATAAAGCGGTAGTTGTGGTGGTTCTCAACTCGCCCTGATATTGAAGGTGATAAAAAATTCTGAGATTTTCAGTAAAACATCAGTCATCTTTCCACCTTAATTATCACTGAGATGCCCAGATTCTTCCTTGCCACACCAAGGGAGCAAGAGACTATTTGAAAAGTTTAGGATCTTTGGTGTCTAGAAATTATGGAGCTGGAGAAGTACTTACAGAGCAAGAGCCCAAATAGCTAGTGTGTCATTGGATTTTTCAGTTACTTTAAACAATAAGTACCTTTTTCCTTTTGCCAGAGAGATTTGGCACACTGGCCAAGTGTGGGTCAGACATGTCACCTCTGAGGCGAGAAGTGAAGTTTCATATAAACCATGTGAAATGAGAGTTGGGCTTGTTCTCTAAAGGAAAAGCATAGCATTGTAAAATCAGAAAAGAAACTTAGATATTAGGCAGCTAAAAACAAATGTTTTGCTACAATATACAGTATATAAAACTCTTTTTGCCATGTGATTGTTTTCCATTTATGCCTTTTACAAGGGCCTGGACTAGTGTAAAGCAAAGGAAATTCCTAGGGTGTAAAATTTAAGGAGGCATATACTTTCAAGTAGTGCAAGTGCTCCTCACTGTACCCTAGTCATTAACAGAATTAGCATAATCCTGATTAGGTAAATCACCACATTAAAAAAAAAAAAATGGTAGCATACAAGTTGGGCTTTCCTGGTGGTTTGTAGTAAAGAATCTGCCTGGCAATACAGGAGACGTGGGTTCGATCCCTGGGTCAGGAACAGCCCCTGGAGAAGGAAATGGCAACCCACTCCAGTATTCTTGCCTGGGAAATCCCATGGATAGAGGAGCCTGGCGGGCTACTGTCCAAGAGGTTGCAAAAGAGTTGGACACAACTTAGCAACTAGACAACAGCAGCAAAGCATACAAGTTGCTGGTTTAGATGATTTGGAAAGTATTTGCTGTGCAAGTGAAACTCCTTCAGAAACCAGTGTCTTGAGAGATTAAGTCTTTGAAATTTGAAAGGAAGTAAGACAAAGGAATCAATACCTATTAAAAGTACCTTTGTCTTTAAAGACATTGTACTGTTTATGTATAGTAGTTTGATCTTTAACACCCTATAAGAAGAGAACACTTCCCTTTGTGAGTAATGAAGTTTTTTGATAAACTTCAACTGTAAATTGATACTTTATTACATTTAATTGTTTTTACTAATACATGTAAAGCAAAAGATAGTGACTTCAGTAGGACTGTTCAGTAGAGATGACAGCTAAACTACATGTGTTAGGCACATAAGAGACAGAACTGATGATTCTCAGAAATAGAATTCCCACCCCCATGACTTAAGCTACTATATATTATACAGTGGAATTTCCTGAAAGCAAACTATAATAGAGATACAGCATTCACACAAAGGATAGTATAGGGAATTTTAATTAAACAACCCAAGACTCACCAAATACTGAAAAAGTACAAGGAAAGAGAGATTCTGTACCCACTGAGCTTAAGCTTTATTACCATGGGGAAGAACTGGGAGATCAATTAATTAATTATGATTTAATATACAAAGATTTAAAGGGATGATATTTTAAAATATGGGGAGGGAGGAGGGTTCAGGATGGGGAACACATGTATACCTGTGGCAGATTCATTTTGATATTTGGCAAAACTAATACAATTATGTAAAGTTTAAAAATAAAATTAAAAAAAAAATAAAATATATGTGTATATTTATATGTATATCAGAAATCAGTAAAAGGGTATTTGACTACATAGGACATTTTTTTTTTACATTATGGTATGGCATCAATATACCATTTCTCTAGTACTTATATACCAAGATCTTTGAAAATTTAAGAATTCCAGAAGAACATATGAACAGTTGATTAATTTCTTTATCATGAATCTTTTCAGAGCTTAATATACATAAAATGTTATATATTATTTATGAAAACATTTAATATCTTTCTGTTGAAGAAAAATATGGAGGGGAAAGATTGAAATTTGGGTTGTTCTCTCTATATATATTGGATTTTTCTTTAAAAAAGATATTTGTATATTTTTCTAAATGTTAACATTATTAAATTTGGGTCTTGGGATATGGGATCTGTTACACTTTTTCACACTTTTCTGTATGACAAATATATCACCTCTTAAATGAAAAATAAAATAGTGAAACAGCTCTAATCCAGTGTTTCTTAGCCATTTTTTGTCCTTTTACTGCCATGAATTTTTAGACTTTTTTTTTTCCTAATCATCCTTATGAAATTTTAATACCACAGTATAATCTTGTCTCTTTTGGACTATTTGTGTATCTGTTCTTATGTTTTAAGAGTAAGGTTTTTCTTCCTGCACAACCCAGTGAACTAACCAGCAGTAGGATTTAGAAGATAATTATTCTTATTAGCAAACTAAGAATCTTAAATCATGCAATTCTCTGATCTTAGCTGAACAAAATCAGATATTGGTAACAAATATCTGAAAAAAATTCAAGTTTATAGATACTAAGTAATGCATTTCCATGTTATATGTATGGATCAAGATAGACTTTTTAAGAGAAATTAGGAAATACTTGAATGAAAATGAAAATACTACATCAGAATTAGGGAACTCCAGCTAAAAGGAGAGAATTTGGCATATTAGAAAAGAAGAAAAATAACAGATTTAACCTTCTACCATAAGGAACTGAAAAAGAATAAACAGAATGCAGAACAAGGAAATAATGAAAATAATTATAAATCAGTGAACTTGTAGACAGAAAAGAGTTGAAAATATTGGAAACAGAACTAGTTCCTGAGAAGATCAATTGAAAAAGTTCTAGCCTGAAGGCAAAGGAAAACCCCTCTTCCCTCTCAGGTTGTAAGAAAATGATACTGGAATATTTTTAGTAAATTTATTTCCATAAATATGACAACTTTGATGAAATGAGCTAACTTCCTGAAAGTATTAAATTAATTTGAGAAGCAGGTAACCTACTTCTCAACTCTGAATAACTCTGTACCTAATAAATTTACTTTGTAGTAAAAAGTTTCCCTGGAGGCCTGAAGGGCTTCACTTGTGAATTCTGCAAAACATTAAATGAAGAAACCAACAATACTGTACAACAAAACACTTCCAAATTCATGTTGAGATGCATGCATTACCTTGGTCATAAAAGAAAACTTTCTATTTCTTGTAAGTATAGATGCAAAAATCTGCAACAAAATATTAGCAAGTTGAATGAAGCCATATATAAAAAGGATTTAAATCATGACCAAGAGAACTTTATATTGGGAAAGGCAGTCTATCGAACCTTTTGAGATCAATAAATGTAAATTATCCTGTTGACAGACTAAAGAAGAAAACGCATATGATCATCTTAATAAATGAAAGAAAAGCATTTGACAAAGCTAAATATCCATTCTTGGTAAAAACTCAGTAAACTGGGAATGGAAAAGAGCTTCCTTAAGCTGAAAAGTGTCCACAAAGTCTCCCAATTGTTCTTCAAAGTGAAGTCACTCAGTCGTGTCCCATTCTTTGTGACCCCATGAACTGTAGTCTAACAGGCTCCTCCATCCATGGGACTTTGCAGGCAGATGTACTAGAGTGGGTTGCAATTTCCTTCTCCAGAGGATCTTCGTGACCCAGGGATCGAACCTGGTTCTCTTGCATTGTAGGCAGATGCTTTGCCGTCTGAGCCACAGAGAAGTCCTAAAGGCTAAATGTTTTTCCCAAAAGTAAGGCGAAACAAGTCAAGGAAGGCCCCACTCACTACTATTCAACATCTCACTGACAGCCAGTTCATAAAATGAGAAACAGAAGAGTATACATATTGGAAATTAAGAAATAAAAATATTCCTATACAGAGGTGATATGATTGTTCATGTAGAAAATCCCAAAGATTTAAAGACTCCAACAATTGAGTTAAACAAGATTGTAAGATTAAAAGTAAATATGTAGAAGTCAGTAAATAAACTAGCAATGAACTACTAAATCTTGAAAATTTTTTCTACAATTAACATTTGCAGTAGTACCAGAATTGAAATAATTAGGTATCAGTTCAGTTCAGTTCAGTCGCTCAGTCGTGTCCGACTCTTTGCGACCCCATGAATCGCAGCACCCCAGGCCTCCCTGTCCATCACCAACTCCGGAGTTCACTCAGACTCAGGTCCATCGAGTCAGTGATGCCACCCAGACATCTCATCCTCTATAGTCCCCTTCTCCTCCTGCCCCCAATCCCTCCCAGCATCAGGGTCTTTTCCAATGAGTCAACTCTTCGCATGAGGTGGCCAAAGTACTGGGAGTTTCAGCTTTAGCATCATTCCTTCCAAAGAAATCCCAGGGCTGATCTTCAGAAGGGACTGGTTGGATCTCCTTGCAGTCCAAAGGACTCTGAAGAGTCTTCTCCAACACCACAATTCAAAAGCATCAATTCTTGGGCGCTCAGCTTTCTTCACAGTCCAACTCTCACATCCATACACGACCACTGGAAAAACCATAGCCTTGACTAGACGGACCTTTGTTGGCAAAGTAATGTCTCTGTTTTTCAATATGCTATTTAGGTTGGTCATAACTTTTCTTCCAAGGAGTAAGCGTCTTTTAATTTCATGGCTGCAATCACAACCTGCAGTGATTTTGGAGCCCCCAAAAATAAAGTCTGACACTGTTTCCCCATCTATTTCCCATGCAGTGATGGGACCAGAGCCATGATCTTCATTTTCTGAATGTTGAGTTTTAAGCCAACTTTTTCACTCTCCTCTTTCACCTTTGTCAAGAGGCTTTTGAGTTCCTCTTCACTTTCTGCCATAAGGGTGGTGTCATCTGCATATCTGAGGTTATTGATATTTCTCCCTGCAATCTTGATTCCAGCTTGTGCTTCTTCCAGCCCAGCATTTCTCATGATGTACTCTGCATAGAAGTTAAATAAGCAGGGTGACAATATACAGCCTTGACGTACTCCTTTTCCTATTTGGAACCAGTCTGTTGTTCCATGTCCAGTTCTAACTTGCTTTCTGACCTGCATATAGGTTTCTCAAGAGGCAGGTCAGGTGGTCTGGTATTCCCATCTCTTTCAGAATTTTCCACAGTTTATTGTGATCCACACAGTCAAAGGCTTTGGCATAGTCAGTGATCAGAAATAGATTTTTTTCTGGAGCTTTCTTGCTTTTTCGATGATCAAGTGGTTGTTGGCTCTTTGGTTTCTGATTCCTCTGCCTTTTCTAAAACCAGCTTGAGTATCTAAGTCTACCAAAATGTGTACTAGACACTTACGCCAAAGGCTCTTCCCCAAATTTTGATAAAAAATAAAGACCTAAGTAAACAGAGAACTATACTGTATACATGACCTGAAAGAGTCATGATTATTGTGATGTCACCTCAAATAGATTCATTTCAGATTGAAAATTGTAGCAGGATAATTTGTTGATATTGCTAAACTGACTTTCAGAGCTCTTTGGAAAAACAGCAACCAGAATGTCCAGCACAATTTAAAAAAACAAAACAATTATATGACTTGTTACATACTTCTAAGGTTTATTATAAACCTAGAATAGCAGTGTATTTGGCAGAAGGATAGATGCATAGATCACTGAAATAGAAAAGTCCACAAGTAGACCCACACGTGTATGGCACATTAATTTTTGACAAAAATGAGAAGACAGTTCAGTGGAGAGGATTGCTATTTAAATATAAGATGTTGGAATAATTGGACACCTATAACCCCCCCCCCACACACACACAAAAGGGAAACCTTTAAAAAATTTCTCTAACACAAAATTTGAAATACAGACCAAAAGTTACAGGAAAAAATATCTGTGTGACATTGCTTACACAAGGAATTCCTGTATACAACACCAAAAGTTTTCTCCATTGAAAATAAAGATAAATTAGATGTCATCCAATAAAAATCTTATTCAGAAGATGCTATGAAAAATAAAGAGGCAGTCACACACTGGGGACAGTCTTTGGGGAGCATATATTTGACAAAAGAATATCCAGGATATATATAAATAACTAAAAATAAAAATGAACAGTAAATTTGTAAACACCAAAGATTTACAGATGACAAATAAGCACATGAAATGATGCTTCACATCATCATCCATTCAGTTCAGTCGTGTCCAACTCTGCAACCCCATGAACTGCAGCACACTAGGCCTCCTTGACCATCACCAGTTCCTGGAGTTTACCCAAACTCATGTCCATTGAGTTGGTGATGCCGTCCAACGATCTCATCCTCCGTCGTCCCCTTCTGCCCTCAGTCTTACCCAGCATCAGGGTCTTTTCCAGTGAGTCAGCTTTTTGCATCAAGTGGCCAAACTATTGGAGGTTCAGCTTCAACATCAGTCCTTCCAGTGAACACCCAGGACTGATCTCCTTTAGGATGGACTGGTTGGATCTCCTTGCAATCCAAGAGACTCTCAAAAGTCTTTTCCAACACCACAGTTCAAAAGCATCAATTCTTTGGCCCTCAGCTTTCTTATAGTCCAACACTCATATCCATACATGACTACTGGAAAAACCATAGCCTTGACTAGATGGACCTTTGTTGACAAAGTAATGTCTCTGTTTTTCACATGCTGTTTAGTTTGGTCATAACTTTTTTTCCAAGGAGTAAGCGTCCTTAAATTTCATGGCTGCAGTCACCATCTGCAGTGATTTTGGAACCTTCCAAAATAAAGTCTGCCACTGTTTCCCATCTATTTGTCATGAAGTGATGGGACCAGATGCCATGATCTTAGTTTTCTGAATGTTGAGCTTTAAGCCAACTTTTTCACTCTCCTCTTTCACCTTCATCAAGAGGCTCTTTAGTTCCTCTTTCTGCCAGAAGGGTGGTGTCATCTGCATACCTGAGGTTATTGATATTTCTCCTGGCAATCTTGATTCCAGCTTGTGCTTCTTCCAGCCCAGCGTTTCTCATGATGTACTCTGCATATAAGTTAAATAAGCATAGTGACAATATACAGCCTTGATGTACTCCTTTTCCTATTTGGAACCAGTCTGTTGTTCCATGTCCAGTTCTAACTGTTGCTTCCCGACCTGCATACATGTTTCTCAAGAGGCAGGTCAGGTGGTCTGGTATTCCCATCTCTTTCAGAATTTTCCACAGTTTATGGTGATCCACACAGTCAAAGGCTTTGGCATAGTCAATAAAGCAGGAATAGATGTTTTTCTGGAACTCTTACTTTTTTGATGATCCAACGGATGTTGGCAATTTGATCTATTTAGACAAATACAAAATACAACCACAATAAGATGGCATCACACACCTATTAGAGTGGCTTAAAATACACTCTGATAGTACTAAGATTAGTCAAGAATGTGGAGCAACTACAGCTTTCATACATTGCTAGTGAAATTACAAAATGGTACAACCTGTTTTACAAAACAGTTTGAGGAAGTTTGTAGTAATGTTAACATGTGACCTATCCACCACACTTCTGAGTATTTATCTAAGAACAACGAAAACTATGTTCACACAAAAATCTATACCTAAGAGTTTTCTGGGAAGATGATGGAGTAGGAAGTACCAGGAGTCCAACCTAACACCTAATATAGTTGCACCAGAGTCACTATTTTGGAATTCTGGAGTCTAGGGCTTGCAACTTCCAGACGAAGCCTTGGACAGTAAATTGTAGTTAATTTAGGCCAGTTTCAGCTCTTAGCATAGTAATAGCAACCAGTTTCCCAACCCCAACCATGTGGCAGGCATCCATATATGTATCCTGGAGCACCTTGCTGATAGGAGTCAAGGTGGGCAAAGAGAACACTGAACTCTTAAATATTGAGGGATCTATGCCATAATTGTTTATGCCACTTTTGATCACAGAGGTGCAGAGATTGGCAGTCATGGCTGTTATACCTCCCACGTTTGTAAGCCATATATCCTATCTCTACCACCCCCAGTGAAGTGACTTACAGGGGAATAATAAGCCAGGTCCCCCCTTTTTCCTTTCCTCTTTAGTTTTCCCACTTTGGAGAGTCAGACATGCTTAAAGACTAGGACATTCCAAAAAACTGCACATATGGGGAAGATTAGAAATTGACCACTAAACCCAGGGAAAGGGTAAAATATATGAGAAGACTTTGATTTTACAATTCAGGTTGATCCTTAACACAGATACAGCATGCAATAATTTAAAAACCAAAAACAATAACCAATGAGCAAACTGTAGAAGGGGGAGAATCTGAACTCCAGAGTTAACATAATGTAAAATCAAGTGACTAGTTTTCAACAAAAGAAAAATTTACAAGGCATACAAAGGAACAGGAAAATTTGAGTGATTCAAAGGAAAATAATGTATGGAAACTGTTCCTGAAGAAGATCTGATGGTAGATATACTAAGCAAAGAGTAAAATAACTGTTCTAAAGATGCCCAAGAGACTAACAGAAGATGTGGAGGAAGTAAAAGCAAAGCAATTTATGAATAAATGGCAATATCAATAGATAGGAAACCTAAAAATCAAATATTTTTGGAGCTGAAAAGTACAATAACTGAAACAGAGAATTCACTAGAGGAATGCCCAGGAGATTTGAGTATGCAGAAGAAAGAATCAGTGTACACCAGACAAAAAATATAGGACAATGAAAATTATCAAATTTGAGGAACAATCCAAAGATTGAAGAAAAATGAACATAGGCTAAGTGTCCTGTGGAAAGCCATCAAGCAGGCCAGCAGGCACACTGAATCACAGGAGAGACAGAAAGAGAATAATTGAGGAAGTAATAGCTGAAAACAAATCTGATGAAAGTTATGAATATAAATATCCAAGAAGTTCAGTGAATTCCAAGTAAAACTGACTCAAAAGTCCATATCAAGACATAATAAAATTGCATAAGACAGAGAAGTGAATACCCACATAAAAGGGATTCTCAAAAATTATCAGAAGATTTTCCATCAGGAACTTGGGAGGCCAAAAGAAGTGGGCTGATATGAAGTGCTAAAAGAAGAAAAATTCAACTAGGAATTTCCTATCTGGCAAGACCATTTTGTTTGTTTTTTTCTCTTCAAAAGTGAAGGAGATATTGACATTCCTACATAAAGCTCAGAGAGTTTACCACTGGACTTTCCTTGCAAGAAATGCTCATGAAAATCTTGCAAGGGTCAAATGAAAGGACACTAGATCATAACTAAAGTCATATGGAGAAATGCAGAGCATAATAAAGAGAAATATAGGAACAATTATAAAAGCTAATATTGTAAAAGTGTTCAGTTACTACATTTGTTATCTACAGGATTTAATAGACTAATACATTGAATAGACAATGTTTAGTCAATACGTTTGTTTTATTGTAATTGTGGTCTGTAAATCTACATGTTGTTTTCTACTTCATTTAAGGGACTAATGAATTTAAAATAGTTGTTTATGTTTAGGGGCACACAGTGTATAAAGATTTAATTCAGGGAACCTCAATGACTGAAGACTGGAAACAGAAGTGTAAAGACATTTTTTGTATGTTATTGAAGCTAAGCTAGTATAAAATGAATTAGAATTTATAACTAGTATGTTAAGTGTAAACTCCATGGTAACCACAAGGAAAAGAGCTATAGAATACACACATAAAAAAATGAAGAAGTATTTAAACCCTTTACTACCAAAAAATGTCAACGTAAAAGACACTGTGGTGCTGGAGTGGTGGCAGTGTGGCACTGAGCGAATTTGAAGAGATACCCCACATCCAAGGGCAAAGGGGAAACCCCAGCAAGATGGTAGGAGGGGTGAAATCACATTTAGACTCTAACCCCATACCTGCCAAAGATGCTCAGAGGGATCAAACATGCTTTGTGTGCACCAGAACACAGAGACTGAGACAGAACAGTCTTTGAGTATCTCCTGAGGAGACACATCACAGAAAAATAACCAGTCTGATCACATGGACCACAGCCTTGTCTAAATAAAACTATGAGCCATGCCATTCAGGGCCACCCAAGATGGATGGGACATGGTGGAGAGTTCTGATAAAATGTGGTCCACTGGAGAAGGGAATGGCATACCACTTCAGTACTCTTGCCTTGAGAACTCTATGAACAGTATGAAAAGGCAAAAAGCAAGGACACTGAAAGATGAACTCCCCAGGACAGTAGGTGCCCAATATGCTACTGGAGATCAGTGGAGATATAACTCCAGAAGGAATGAAGAGATGGAGCCAAAGCAAAAACAACTCCCAGTTGTTGATGTGGCTGGTGATGGAAGTAAAGTCTGATGCTATAAAGAGCAATATTGCATAGGAACCTGGAACGTTAGGTCCATGAATCAAGGCAAATTGGAAGTGATCAATCAGGAGATGGCAAGAGTGAACATTGGCATTTTAGGAATCAGCAAACTAAAATGGACTGGAATGGGTGAACTTATCTCAGATGACCATTATATCTACTACTGTCAGCAAGAATCCCTTAAAAGAAATGGAGTAGCCATAGTTAGCACGAGTCCAAATGCAGTACTTGGATGCAGTCTCAAAAAATACAAAAGGATTTCTGTTCATTTCCAAGGCAAACCATTAAATATCACAGTAATCCAAGTCTATGTCCCGACAAGTAATGCTGAAGAAGCTGAAGTTGAATGTTTCTATGAAGACCTACAAGACCTTTTAGAACTAACACCCAAAAAAGATGTCCCCTTCATTACAGGGGAGTGGATGCAAAAGCAGGAAGTCAAGAATTCCCTGGATTAACAGGCAAATTTGGTCTTGGAGTACAGAATGAAGCAGGGCAAAGGCTAATAGAGTTCTTCGAAGAGAATGCACTGGTCATAGCAAACACCCTCTTCCAACCACACAAGAGAAGACTCTACACATGGACATCACCAAGTGGTCAATAGTGAAATCAGATTGGTTATATTATTTGCAGCATTGGAGAAGGAAACAGCAACCCACTCCAGTGTTCTTGCCTGGAGAATCCCAGGGACGGGGGAGCTTGGTGGGTTGCCATCTATGGGGTCGCACAGAGCCGGACACGACTGAAGTGACTTAGCAGCAGCAGCAGCAGCATGCAGACGCTCTATACAGTCAGCAAAAACAAGACTAGCAGTTGACCGTGCCTCAGATCATGAACTCATTATTACCAAATTCAGACTTAAATTGAGGACAGTGGGGAAAACTGCTAGACTATTCAGGTATGACCTAAATCAAATTGCTTAAAATTATACAGTGGAAGTGACAAATAGATTCAAGGAATTAGATCTGATAGACAGAGAGCCTGAAGAGCTATGGGTGGAGGTTTGTGATATTGTACAGGATACAGGGATCAAGACCATCCTCAAGAAAAATAAATACAAAAAAGCAAAAGGCTATCTGAGGAGGCCTTACAAATAGCTGTGAAAAGAAGAGAAGTGAAAAGGAAAGATACACCCATTTGAATGCAGAGTTCCAAAGAATAGCAAGGAGAGATAAGAAAGCCTTCCTCAGTGATCAATGCAAAGAAATAGAGAAAGACAATAGAATGGGAAAGACTAGAGATCTCTTCAAGAAAATTAGAGATACTAAGGGAACTCTTCATGCAAATATGGGCACAATAAAGGACAGAAATGGTATGGACCTAACAGAAGCAGAAGATATTAAGAAGAGGTGACAAGAATACATGGAAGAAGTATACAAAAATGGTCTTTATGACCCAGATAACCAAGATGGTTTTTTCACTCACCTAGAGCCAGACATCCTGGAATGTGAAGTCAAGTGGGCCTTAGGAAGCATCACTAGAAACAAAGCTAGTGGAGGTAATGGATTCCAGTTGAGCTGTTTCATATCCCAAAAGATGATGCTGCAGAAGTGCTGCACTCAATATGTCACCAAATTTGGAAAACTCAGCAGTGGCCAAAACTGGAAAAGGTCAGTTTTCATTCCAATCCCAGAGAAAGGCAATGCCAAAGAATGCTCAAACTACTGCACAATTGCACTCATCTCATGCTAGCAAAGTAATGCTCAAAATTCTCCAAGTCAGGCTTCAACAGTACGTCAATGGTGAATTTCAAGATGATCAAGCTAGATTTAGAAAAGGCAGAGGAACCTAGATCAAATTGCCAACATCTGTTGGATCATCAAAAAAGCAATAAAGTTCCAGAAAAGCATCTACTTCTGCTTTATTGACTATGCAAAAGCCTTTGATTGTGTGGATCACAATAAACTGTGGAATGTTCTTCCAGAGATTGGAATACCAGACCACCTGACCTGCCTCCTGAGAAATCTGTATGCAGGTCAAGAAGCAACAGTTAGAACTGGACATTGAACAACAGACAGGTTCCAAATCGGGAAAGGAGTATGTCAAGGCTGTATATTGTCACCCTGCTCATTTAACTTATATCCGGAGTACATCATGAGTAATGCTGGACTGGATGAAGCACAAGCTGGAATCAAGATTGCTGGAAGAAATATCAATAACCTCAGATATGCAGATGACACCACCCTTATGGCAAGAAAGTGAAGAACTAAGGAACCTCTTGGTGAAAGTGAAATAGGAGAGTGAAAAAGTTGGCTTAAAACTCAGCATTCAGAAAACTAAGATCGTGGCATCAGGTCCCATCACTTCATGGCAAATGGAGAAACGATGGAAACAGTGAGAGACTTTATTTTGGGGGGCTGCAAAATCACTGCAGATGATGACTGCAGCCATGAGATTAAAAGACGCTTGCTCCTTGGAAGAAATGTTATGACTAATCTAGACAGCAAATTAAAAAATAGAGACATTAGTTTTCCAACGAAGATCTGTCTAGTCAAAGCTATGGTTTTTTCAGGAGTCATGTATGGATGTGAAAGTTGGACTATAAAGAAAGCTGAGCACCGAACAATTGATGTGTTTGAACTGTGGTGTTGGAGAAGATCTTGAGAGTCCCTTGGACAGCATGGAGATCCAACCAGTCAATCCTAAAGGAAGTCAGTCCTGGGTGTTCATTGGAAGGACTGATGCTGAAGGTGAAACTCCAATTCTTAGGCCTCTTGATGTAAAGAACTGCTGCTGCTGCTAAGTCACTTCAGTTGTGTCTGACTCTGTGTGACCCCATAGATGGCAGCCCACCAGGCTTCCCCGTCCCTGGGATTCTCCAGTCAAGAACACTGGAGTGGGTTGCCATTTCCTTCTCCAATGCATGAAAGTGAAAAGTGAAAGCGAAGTCACTCAGTCGTGTCCGACTCCTATCGACCGCGTATACTGCAGCCTACCAGGCTCCTCCATCCATGGGATTTTCCAGGCAAGAGTACGGGACTGGGTTGCCATTGCCTTCTCTGGATGTAAAGACCCTGATGCTGGAAAAGATTGAAGGTTGGAGGAGAAGGGGATAGCAAAGGATGAGATAGTTGGATGGCATCACCCACTCAATGGACATGAGTTTGAGCAAACTCCAGGAGTTGGTGATGGACAGGGAAGCCTAGTGTGCTGCAGTCCATGCAGTCACAAAGAGTTGGACACAACTGAGCGACTGACCTAAACTGAAAAGTCACTAAAGGAATTAATGAGCTGCCCCCCACCTTAAAACAACAACTATGAGGCATATAGTAAGCAAGCAAAATAATAGTCTCTTTAAAGTATAAATGAATTAAACTCTCCCAGCAAAACACCAAGATTGAGAAAATGGATTTAAACACTGGAATCCACTGTGTACTCTAACTACAACAGTCACTTCAGATCCAAAGGCCAAATAGTTTGAAATTTTGAAAATAATACTCCATGCAAATAATAAGCAAAAAAGTTCAGGTGTGGCTGTATTAAAATAGACATATACAAAATAGACAAAGTCTAAAAAGTTGGAAGAAACAAAAACATTAATACAAATTTCAATAGAGAAAAGTGATATAATAATTATTTACATGCCTACTGACAGATTGTCAAAATATATGAATCAAAAACTGACAGTTGAAAGAGAATAATAGATAATTCTACAATAATAGTTGGAAACTCCTGGGCTCTGGTAATGATAATGTGTAGTTCAGTTAAACAGAAGTAAGGAAATAAATGACTAAGTAACTCCCTGCCTAATAGCCATATACAGAACACCATAGCCAACAATAGCATACATGTTTATCTCAAGTGTCCATGGAACATTTTCCAGAATAGACCATATGTCTGGCCACAGATTAAGTTTCAATAGATTTGTAAAAAGATGTATAAAGTATCTTCTCCAACCACAATGGGATAATGTTAGAAATAAATAAAGGAGGAAAACTGGAAAATCCACACTATTGTTGAAATTAAACAGTACACTGTTGAACAACTAGTGGGTCAAAGAAATTACATGGGAAATTAGGAAGTACTTAGAAACAAAAACAGAAACGCAACATGCCAAAACTATTGTTCATCGCTAAGCTGTGTCCAACTCTTTGTGACCCTATGAACTGCAGCACAACAGGCTTCACTGTTCTTTGTTATCTCCTGGAATTTGTGCAAACTCATGTCCATTGAGTCAGTGATGCCGTCCAACCATTTCATCCTCTGTCACCCCCTTCTTCTCTTGCCCTCAATCTTTCCCAGAATCAAAATCTTTTCCAGTGAATCAGCTCTTCTCATGAGGGAGCAAAATTACTGGAGCTTCAGCTTCAGCGTTAGTCCTTCCAATGAATATTCAAGGGTTGATTTCCTTTAAGATTGACTGGTTGCTTTGACCAAAACTATGGGATGTATCAAAAGTAGTGCTTAGAGGAGATTTTATAGTTAGAATCACTAACATTAAAAAACAAAGATTTCAAATCAATGAGTTAGCTTTATAACTTTAAAGGACTAGAAAAAGAAGAACAAACTAAACCCAACGTAGGAACATAATAAAAATTAGAGTGGAGATAAGTGAAATAAGGAATTTAAAAAATCGAGAAAATCAATAGAACCAAAAGTTGATTGCTCAAAAACAAAATTGACAAACCTATACCTATAGTGATAAAGGAAAAAAAAAAAATCACTAAAATCTGAAATGAAATTGGAGACATTCTACATTACAGATTCTATAGAAATAAAAAGGACTGTAAAAGTACTGTAATAATTCTCCACTAATATATAACTAGATAAAATGGACAAATTCCTAGAAACACAAACTTACTAAAGACTAAACTGCAAAGAAATAGAAATTCTGAATAGACCTGTAACTAGGACAGAGATTGAATCAGTGATCACAAATCTCCCAACAAAGATAAGCCTTGAGCCTTATGGCTTCACTATTGATTTCTGGCAAGCATTTAAGGAATAATTCAAACTGATTTTTCTTAAACTTTTCACAGAAATTGAAGAGGAAGGAAAGGTTCCTGATTGATTCCATGAGACCAATATTACCCTAATATCAAATAAAGAGAAAGACACTTCAAATAAAGAAGACTGCAGGCCAATATCCCTTTGGTTCAACACTGATGCAAAACTCCTTAAAAGGAGCATATTAAAAAGATTTTACATCATGACCATAAGGGATCTATACTGGAATATAAGGATGGTTCAGCATTGAAAGTCTATCAAACCTAACAGAATGAAGGACAAAAACTACACTATCATCTTAATTGACAGAAAATAATTTGACATAATTCAATATACTTTCATGATAAAAGCATTCAACGAACTGGGAACAGAGGAAACTACCTCAGTATAATAATATTCTTAAATGAAAAACTCATAGCATCATACTCCATGGCAATAGACTTTGAAAGCATTTCCACTAAGAACCAAAACAAGTCAAGGAAGCCCACTGTTGCCACTTTTGTTCAACGTAGTGCTGAAAGTTGTACCCAGAGCAATCTGGCAAGAAAAGAATAAAAAGGATTCAAAGTGAAAAGGAAGAAGTAAATTATGTCTGTTCACAGATGATCTTTTTTTTTTTCAGCTTTAGGGAGATATAGTTGACATATAAAATTCTAAAAGTATACAACACAGTGATTTAACATGTATACACTGGAAAAGAATATCCACATTGATTTATTTCACACATCCATCATACCACATATTTTTGTTTCATTTTCTATTTTAATGAGAACATTTAAGTACTACTCTTTTGCTGCTGCTGCTGCTAAGTTGCTTCAGTCGTGTCTGACTCTGTGCAACCCCAGAGACAGCAGCCCACCAGGCTCCCCCATCCCTGGGATTCTCCAGGCAAGAACACTGGAGTGGGTTGCCATTTCCTTCTCCAACTACTCTCTTAGCAAATTTTAATTATAGATTACATTGTTACCAACTATAGTCATTATACATCATGTCCTTAGTCCTTATTCATTTTATAACAAAGTCTGTAACCTTTACCAACCTTGCTCTACTTCCCACCACCCAGCCCCTGGCAGCCACTTTCCTACTCTCTGGATATGAGCTTAACTTTTTTTTTTTAAATAGAAATGATACCATGCAGTATTTGGTTGTCTTCTGTCTGGTTTCTTTAATGCCTCCAAGCTCATTCACACACAGTGAAATATTATGCATAAGTGTATGTATTCATGTGTGTGTGTGCATACATATATACGTATATCATATTTTCTTGATCCATTGATTTGTTGATGGCCCTGTAGGTTCTCTTGCAATGAACATAGTAGTACAGATACCTCTTCTAAATAATGTTTTTTTTGTTTTTTGTTTTACTTTGAATATATACTAAAAAGTGGAATTAGTGGATCATATAGTAGATAGATTTTAATTTTTTGAGGAATTCTCATGCTGTTCTTCATAGTGACTACCAGTTTACATTTCCACCTGCAGAGTATAAGCCTTCTCTTTTGTTCACATTCTTGCTGGCATTTCTTATCTCTTTCCTTTTTGATGATAGTCATACAAACAGGTGTAAGGTAGGTGATCTCATTGTGATTTTGGTTTGCATTTTTCTGTTGATTGGTTATGTTGAACGTCTTTTCATGTACCTGTTGCACATTGTATGTCTTATTTGGAAAAAAAAAATCTGTTCCAGTCCTTTGCCTATTTTGAAATTGTTTCTTTTTTTCTATTGAATTGTAGATACGATCTTATTTAGAAAACCCTGAAGATCCCCCCCACACACACACACAAAATCAACATACAAAAATCAGTTGCATTTCTATACATGAATAATGAACAATATGAAAAGGACTGATCAATCTGTACATGGAAACAATTCAGTTTACAATAGCATGAAAGTAAGACCAGAAACTATAAAACTCCTAGAAGAAAACATAGGCAAAACACTCTCTGACATAAACCACAGCAGGATCCTCTATGACCCACCTCCCAGAGTAGTGGAAATAAAAGCAAAAATAAACAAATGGGACCTAATCAAACTTAAAAGCTTTTGCACAACGAAGGAAACTATAAGCAAGGTGAAAAGACAGCCTTCAGAATGGGAGAAAATAATAGCAAATGAAGCAACTGACAAAGAATTAATCTCAAAAATATACAAGCAACTCCTGCAGCTCAATTCCAGAAAAATAAACGGCCCAATCAAAAAATGGGCCAAAGAACTAAACAGACACTTGTCCAAAGAAGACATACAGATGGCTAACAAACACATGAAAAGATGTTCAACATCACTCATTATCAGAGAAATGCAAATCAAAACCACAATGAGGTACCATCTCACGCAGGTCAGAATGGCTGCTACCCAAAAGTCTACAAGCAGTACATGCTGGAGAGGGTGTGGAGAAAAGGGAACCCTCTTACACTGTTGGTGGGATGCAAACTAGTACAGCCACTATGGAGAACAGTGTGGAGATTCCTTAAAAAAACTGGAAATAGAACTGCCATATGACCCAGCAATCCCACTGCTGGGCATACACACCGAGGAAACCAGAATTGAAAGAGACGTGTACCCCAATGTTCACTGTAGCACTGTTTATAACAGCTAGGACATGGAAGCAACCTAGATGTCTATCAGCAGATGAATGGATAAGAAAGCTGTGGTACATATACACAATGGAGTATTACTCAGCCATTAAAAAGAATACACTTGAATCAGTTCTAATGAGGTGGATGAAACTGGAGCCTATTATACAGAGTGAAGTAAGCCAGAAGGAAAAACACCAATACAGTATACTAATGCATATATATGGAATTTAAAAAGATGATAATGATAACCCTATATGCGAGACAGCAAAAGAGACACAGATGTATAGAACAGTCTTTTGGACTCTGGGAGAAGGCAAGGGTGAGATGATTTGAAAGAATAGCATTGAAACATGTATATTATCATATGTGAAACAGATTGCCAGTCCAAGTTCAATGCATGAGACAGGGTGTTCAAGGTGCACTGGTGCACTGAGATGACCCAGAGGGATGGGATGGGGAGGGAGGTGGGTGGGGTTTCAGGATGGGGAACACATGTACATCCATGGCTAATTCATGTCAATGTATGGCAAAACCACTACAATATTGTAAAGTAATTAGCCTTCAATTAAAATAAATAAATTTAAAAAATAGCATGAAAGTGAATAAAATGCTTAGGAATTAATGAAGAAGATGAAAGACTTGTATAGTAATAACTATAAAACATTGCTGATAGAAATAAATAAATGGAAACAAATCCCATATTTATGGATTGGAAGATCTAATGGTGTTGAAATATAAATTCTATGGAAAGAGATCTACAGACTCAATGCAGTTCTTATCAAAATCCCCAATTTTTTTTTTTTTTTTTTAGCAATAAGAAAATTCATTCTAAAATCTATATGGAATTTTAAGGGACCCCAAATGGCCAAAACAGTCTTTTGAAGAACAAAGCTGTAATACTCACACTTCCTGATGTCAAAACCTACTACAAACCTAAAATGTGATAATGTCATAAAAACAAACATATAAACCAATGAAATAAAATAGCCCAGAAATGAATGAATGTGTTATACGTATGGTGAAATGTTTTTTGACTAGGTTTCTAAGACCTTTTAAAGAGTCTTTTTAACAAATGGTGCTGAAAAAACTGAATAGTCACATGTAAAAGAATAAACTTGGTCACTTAGCTAACACTATATACAAAAATTATCTCAAAATGGATCAAAGATATAAATTTAAGAGCTAAAACAATGAAACCTTAGAGGAAAATATGGGATAAAGACTTCACAAGTCATGCTTTATCTGGCAATGATTTCTTAGATATGCCACCAACAACACAAGTAACAAAAACCAGTCAAATTGGATTTCATGATAATATTTAAAACTTGAATGTCAAAAAAACAAACCACTATCTATAGAGAAAAAAATCCACCCACAGAATGGGAGAAAATATTTGCTAGTCATGTATCTAATAACAGATTAATATCCAAAGAGCAGTTAGACAGGTTCTGGGCCTCACCTCTCTTCCCTGAAGTTGCTTCTCTATCTTGTGGTTGTCAGTGAGGTGGAGTTATGTTTCCACACTCAGAACAAGAAGCTTCCTGGATATTTGTTGAAGTGCTGTCATCTTCACATATCGTAGTAGGGGCCAAAATTCCATCCTCAGTGCTGAAATGCATTAACAACAGAAGGACAAAGAAGGCAAGGTTCCCAGCCCAAAGGAAACACAGAGATGAAAGCCTCAATGACAATTTAATGAGAGCATATACATTTGGAGTCAGGAACTGCTGTGACAGACCTGTGACCTTGAAGCTACCATTTAGAGAGACTTTATGGAGAGGCTTCTTGGAAAGGAGAAGCTGCTATTCAACAGCGACAAACATAAGATAGATTTGGAAGAGATGAAATAATCATCTCACTTTAAACCCCAGAAAAGGAGGAGACTACTAGACAATTCGTGGATTACAGCCTTGTGGTGGTGAAGGGGCTTGTGTAACTCACTGAAGCTATGAGCTATGTCATGCAGGGCCATCCAAGATGGACAGGTCATAGTGAAGAGTTCTGACAAAATGTGGTTCTCTGGGGGAGGAAATGACAAACCACTCCAGTATTCTTGCCCGGAGAACCCCATGGACAGTATGAAAGGGCACAAAAATATAATGCCAGAAAATGAACCCCCCAGATTGGAAGTTGTCCAGTGTGCTACTGGGGAAGAACAAAGGCCAATTACCAAAAGTTTCAGCAAGAATGAAGCAGCTCGGCCAACGCAGAAATGACATTTAGTTGTGGATGTGCCTGTCAGTGAAAGTGAACTCCAGTGCTGTAAAGAACAATATTGCATAGAAATCTGAAGTATTAGGTCTATGAATCAAGGTAAATTGGGACAAGGTCAAGCAGGAGATGGGCTTGCCAGGTTGTTCAGTGGTAAAGAACCTGCCTGCCAACCAGGAGATTCAGGTTCAATCCCTGAGTCAGGAAGATCCCCTGGCAAAGGAAATGGCAACCCATCCAAGTATTCTGGGCTTCCTTGGTGGCACAGCAGTAAAGAATCTGCTTGCCAATGCAGGAGATGTAGGAGACCCAGATTCAATCCCTGGGTTGGAAAGATATCCTGGAGCAGGAAATGGAAACCCACTCCAGCATCCTTGCCTGGAAAGTTCCATGGACAGAGGGGCCTGCTGGGCTACAGTCCATGGGGTAGCAAAGACTTGGTTATGGCTGAGTGAGAGAGCACATAAGCAGGAGATGGCAAGATTGAACATTGACATCTTAAGAATCAGTGAACTAAAATGGATGGGAATGGGCGAATTTAATTTGGATGACCATTATATTTACTATTGTGGGCAAGAATCCCTTAGAAGAAATGGATTAGTGCTCATAGTCAACAAAAGAGTCCAAAATGCAGTACTTGGGTGCAATCTCAAAAATGACAGAATGATCTCAGTTTGTTTTCAAGATACACCATTCAGTATCACAGTAATCCAAGTCTATGCCCAACCACTGATGCTGAAGAAGCTGGAGCTGACTGATTCTGTGAAGACTTACAACATGTTCTAGAACTAACACTAAAAAATCATTTCCTTTTTATCATAGGGGACTGGGATACAAAAGTAGGTAGTCAATAGATACCTGGAGTAACAAGCAAGTTTGGCTTAGGAGTACAAAATGAAGTAGGGCAAAGGCTAACAGAGTTTTGTCAAGAGAACACACTGGTCATAGCAGGCACCCTCTCCCAACAACACAAGAGACAACTCTACAAATGGATATCACCAGAAGGTCAATACTGGAATCAGATTGACCATATTCTTTGCAGCCAAAGGTGGAGAAGCTGTATACAGTCAACAAAAACAAGATATGTGCTGACTGTGGCTCAGATCAAGAGCTCTTTCTTGCAAAATTCAGACTTAAATTGAAGAAAGTAGGGGAAACCACTAGGCCATTCAGGAATGACCTGATTCATATCCTTTATGATTATGAAGTGGAGGTGATACATAGATTCAAGGAATTAGATCTGACCGACAGTGTCTGATGAGCTAAGGTCAGAAGATGGTAACATTGTATAGGAGGAAGTGATGAAAACTGTCCTAAAGAAAAACAAATGCAAGAAGGTGAACTGGTTGTCTGAGGATACTTTACAAATAGCTGAGGAAAGAAGAGAAATGAAATGGAAGGGAGAAAGGGAAAGCTGTAGCCAACTGAATGCAAAGTTCTACAGAATAGCAAAGAGATATAAGAAGGCCTTCTTAAATGAACAGTACAAAGAAATAGAGGAAAACAATAGAATAGAAAATACCTGAGATTTCTTCAAGAAAATTGGACATATCAAGGGAACATTTCATACAAGGATGGGCACAATAAACGACAGAAATTGTAAGGACCTAATTGAAGCAGACGTGATTAACAAGAGATGGCAAAAATACACAGAAGAACTATACCAAAAAAAAGTCTTAATGATCTGGAAAACCACAATGGTGTGGTCACTCACCTAGACATCCTGGAATGTGAAGTCATGTGGACCTTAAGAATCATTACTAAAAACAAAGATCGTGAAGGTGACAAAACTCCAGCTGAACTATTTCAAATCCTAAAAGATGATGCTGTTAAAGTACTGCACTCAGTTCAGTTCAGTTCATTCACTCAGTTGTGTCCAACTCTTTGCAACCCCATGAATCGCAGCACACTAGGCCTCCCTGTCCATCACCAACTCCCGGAGTTCACCCAAACTCATGTGCATTGAGTCAGTGATGCCATCCAGCTTCTCATCCTCTGTCGTCCCCTCCTCCTCCTGCCCCCAATCTCTCCCAGCATCAGGGTCTTTTCCAATGAGTCAACTCTTCACATGAGGTGGCCAAAGTACTGGAGTTTCAACCTCAGCATCAGTCCTTTCAATGAACACCCAAGACTGGTCTCCTTTAGGATGGACAGGTTGGATCTCCTTGCAGTCCAAGGGACTCACAAGAGTCTTCTCCAGCACCACAGTTTGAAAGCATCAATTCTTTGGAACTCAATATGCCAGCAAATTTTGAAAACTCAGCTGTAGTCACAGGACTGGAAACGGGCAGTTTTTATTCCAGTCCCTAAGAAGGGAAATGCCAAAGAATGTTCAAACTACCATACAATTGTGCTCATTTCACATGCTTTCCCATTATACCAAGGTTATAGACTCCCTTGGTGACTCAATAGTAAAGAATCTGCCTGCAATGCAGGAGATATGGGTTCAATCCCTAGGTCAAGAAAATCACCTGGAAAAGAAAATGGGAGTCTATTGCAGTATTCTTGCCTTGAAAATCCCATGGGCAGAGGAGCCTCCAAGGTCACACTCTTGGGTCACAAGAGTCAGACATGATTTAGCAAGTAAACCATCAGCCGCAACCTCAGCACCGTTATGCTCAAAATCCTTCAAGCTAGGCTTTGGCAGCACGTGAACCAAGAACTTCCAGATGAACAAGGCAGGGTGTTAAGAGGTAGAGGAACCAGAGAGCAAATTGCCAACATTCTTTGGATCATGGAGAAAGCAAGGGAGTTAACAGAAAAATATCTATTTCTGTTTCATTGGCTACCCTAAAGCCTTTGACTGTGTGGATCGCAACAAATTGGAAAATTCTTCAAGAGATGGGAGTAGCAGACCACCTTACCTGTTTCCTGAAAAATCTGTATGCAGGTCAAGAAGAAACAGAACCCAACATGGAAAAGCTGACTGGTTCAAAATTAGGAAAGAATTATGACAAGACTGTATAATGTCACCATGCTTATTTAACTTGTGTGCACAGTAAATCATGCTAAATGCTGGGCTGGATGAATCACAAGCTGGGATCAAGACTGCCAGAAGAAATGGCAACAACCTCAGATATGCAGATGATATCATTCTAATGGTAGACAGTGAAGATGAACTAAAGACCTTCTTGATGAAGGTAAAAGTGGAGAGTGAAAAAGCTGGCTTGAAACTCAATAGTTAAAAAAAAATAATAAGAAGAAAATGGCATCTGGCCACATCAGTTCATGGGAAGTAGAAGGGGGAAAAGTGGAAGCAGTGACAGATTTTATATTTTTGGTTTCCAAAATCACTGTGGACCATGACTGCAGCTATTAAATAAAAAGTCACTTGTTCCTTGGAAGGAAAGCTATGACAAACATAGAGTATAGAAAAGCAGAGGCATCACTTTGCCGACAAGAGTCCGTATAGTCATAACTGTAGTTTTTCCAGTAATCATGTCCAGATGTGAAATTAGTCCATAAAGAAGGCTGAGAGCTGAAGAATTTATGCTTTTTAATTGTGGTGTTGGAGAAGACTCGTAAGAGTCCCTTGGACTGCAAGGAGATCAAACCAGTCAATCCTAAAGGAAATCACCCCTGAGTACTTATTGGAAGGACTATTGATGAAGCTGAAGTCCCAATACTTTGGCTACTTTATGCAAAGAGCTGACTCATTGAAAAGTACTCTGATGCTGGGAAAGACTGTAGACTAAAGGAGAAGGTGACTTCAGAGTATGAGATGGTTAGATAGCATTACCAACTCACTGGACATGAATCTGAGCAAACTACAGGAGATAGTGAAGGACTGAGGAGCCTGACATGCTGCAGTCCATGGGGTCACAAAGAGTTGGACACAAGGATGGAGGAATGGGGACCTGAATTGGTACAGAATTTCAGTTTTACTAGATAAAAAGAGTTATGTAAATCAGTGGTGGCAATGGTTGTACAATTTAATACCAATTTATTTGGTATTAAATACCAATACCAATTTATTAATACCAATTGAATTTAATACCAATGAACTATGCTTTAAAAATTAATGGTAAATTTTTATGTATGTGTTTACAGAAATTAAAAAAACCTGCCTATAAATAAATATCCTGCTTTATTCATCATCCTCCAAATTGGAAACAACCCAAAAGTTTTTCAATTATTTTTGTACCTCTACATAAAACAGTGACAACTGATCATGGAATTGTATGGATTTATCTCAAGTGTATCATATTTGGTAAAATAAACCAGACTCAGAAAAACACATACTATAGGCAAAACACTCTATGACATACATCACAGCAGGATCCTCTATGACCCACCTCCCAGAATATTAGAAATAAAAGCAAAAATAAACAAATGGGACCTAATTAAAAGCTTCTGCACAACAAAGGAAATTATAAGCAAGGTGAAAAGACAGCCTTCAGAATGGGAGAAAATAATAGCAAATGAAGCAACTGACAAACAACTAATCTCAAAAATATACAAGCAACTCCTACAGCTCGATTCCAGAAAAATAAATGACCCAATCCAAAAATGGGCCAAAGAACTAAATAGACATTTCTCCAGAGAAGACATACAGATGACTAACAAACACATGAAAAGATGCTCAACGTCACTCATTATCAGAGAAATGCAAATCAAAACCACTATGAGGTACCATTTCACCCCAGTCAGAATGGCTGAGATCCAAAAGTCTACAAGCAATACATGCTGGAGAGGGTGTGGAGAAAAGGGAACCCTCTTACACTGTTGGTGGGAATGCAAACTAGTACAGCCACTATGGAGAACAGTGTGGAGATTCCTTAAAAAACTGGAAATAGAACTGCCTTATGATCCAGCAATCCCACTGCTGGGCATACACACTGAGGAAACCAGAATTGAAAGAGACACGTGTACCCCAGTGTTCATCGCAGCACTGTTTATAATAGCCAGGACATGGAAGCAACCTAGATGTCCATCAGCAGATGAATGGATAAGAAAGCCATGGTACATACACACAATGGAGTATTACTCAGCCATTAAAAAGAATACATTTGAATCAGTTCTAATGAGGTGGATGAAACTGGAGCCTATTATACAGAATGAAGTAAGCCAGAAAGAAAAACACCAATACAGTATACTAATGCATGTATATGGAATTTAGAAAGATGGTAATGATAACCCTGTATGCGAGAGAGCAAAAGAGATGTATAGAACAGTCTTTTGGACTCTGTGGGAGAGGGAGAGGGTGGGATGATTTGGGAGAATGGCATTGAAACATGTATAATATCATATATGAAACAAGTCGCCAGTCCAGGTTTGATGCACGATACTGGATGCTTGGGGCTGGTGCACTGGGATGACCCAGGGGGATGGTATGGGGAGGGAGGAGGGTTCAGGATTGGGAACACATGTATACCTGTGGCGGATTCATTTTGATGTATGACAAAACCAATACAGTATTGTAAAGTTAGAAAAAAAAATCACATACTATGTGGCTACATTTTTATATAATAGTATAAAATTAAAACTATAGAACAGCTAGTGAATTGGATAACCTGGTGAATGGTTACCAAGGGGCCAGGTCTGGTAGACAAGTTGACTACAAAGAGAATTGTGAAGTGTGATAGAAATATCTATTGTAATCTTTTCAAAAGTTCCATAAATCTTTATTGAGCTCCCATGGGTTGCAACATAGAGATATAATTTTATTGTTCTCTGTGTGTTTATCCAGTTTGCCAATACCAAATGTTGCAGAGACTATCCTTTCCCCTTGGGTGTTCTTTGTTCTCCTATACAGTTGACTGTATATTTAGAGGTTTTAATTTGGGGCTTTCTGATCTGCTCCACTAGTCTATTTTTGTGCCATTCCCTACTGTTTTTTTGTTTTTATTACTATAGATTTAAAGCATAATTTAAAATAAGGAAATGTGATACTTTCAGTTTTGTTCTTTTTCCTTAGTACTGTTTTTGTTATTTAGGGTTTTGGGGGGATCCATACAGATTTTAAGATTGTTTTCTTCTGTTTCTATACAGAAAGTCATTGACATTTGATGGGAATTGTGTTGAATCTATAGGTGGATTTGGGTAGTATGGGTATTTTAGTAACATTAATTCTTCCAACCCATGAACACAGGGTATTTTTTCATGTGTTTGTGTCTTCTTCAGTTTCTTTTGCAAACTCATGATTTTTGTTGTACCAATGTTTCACTTTCTTGGTTAAAATTATTCCTAAATATTTTGTTATTTTGAATGAGATAGATTTCTTTATTTTTTTAGATGTTACATGATTAAATCAATGTATAGAAATATAATTGATTTCTGTATGTTAATTTTGTATCTTGCAACTTTACTGAAATTGCTGACTAGTTACAATACTTTCTTTGGCTGAGTCTTTGAGATTTTCAATGTACAAACCCATATTATCTGGAAATAACTACAGTTTTACTTCTTCTTTTTGGATGTGAATGCCTTTTGTTTCTTTGTCTCACCAAATTGCTCCAGTTAGAACTTCTGCTGTATTAAATAAGAGTGATAAAAGAGGACCTCTTTGTTTTGTTACTGATCTTAGATGAAAAGGTTTCAAATTTTTTCCTTTGAATATAATGTTAGGTGTGTATTTCTTGTATATGGCCTTTATTTTGTTGAGGTATGTTCCTTCTATGCCCAATCTGTGTAGTACTTTTATCGTGAAAGGATGTTGTGTTTTGTAAAATGATTCTTCTATATCCAGTGAGATGATTGAGATATTTGTCTTTAATTTTCTTAAAAAGTTACATTTATTATATATGTTGAACCATTCTTGCATCCCAGGGATAAATCTTACTTGGTCATGATGTATACGCATTTTAATGTATTCTTTAGTTGAATTTGCTAATATTTTGTTGAGAATTTTTACATCTATATACACCAGAGATACTGTCCTATAGTTTTCTTTTCTTGTGGTGTTCTTAGGTGACTTTCATATCAGGATAACATGGGCCTCATGGGATAAGTTGGAGGTATTTCTTCTCAATTTTCTGGAAGAGTTTCAAGAAGGGATGGTGTTAATTCTTCTGAAAATGTTCAGTAGAATTTGCCAGTGAAATTGTCTGGTCCTGGGGTTTGGGTTTTGGAAGGGCTTTGATTACTGATTCACTTTCTTTACTTGCTAATTTATTTAATAACTTTCATGATTCAGTCTTAATAGGTTGTGTGTTTCTAGAAATGTTTCTACTTCTTCTACATGATTTAATTCATTAGCATCTAATTGTTTTTAATAGTTTCTTATGACTTTCTGTATTTCTTCAGTATTATCATCTTCTTCGTTTCTTTCTAGTTTTATTTCTCTTTTCTTCATAGTTAGCCCAGCTAAGGCAATGGCAACCCACTCCAGTACTCTTAACTGGAAAATCCCATGGACGGAGGAGCCTGGTAGGCTGCGGTCCATGGGGTCGTGAAGAATCGGACACGACTGAGTGACTTCACTTTCCCTTTTCACTTTCATGCATTGGAGAAGGAAATGGCAACCCACTCCAGTGTTCTTGCCTGGAGAATCCCAGGATGGCGGAGCCTGGTGGGCTGCCGTCTATGGGGTCACACAGAGTCAGACACGACTGAAGTGACTTAGCAGCAGCAGCAGCAATCCAGCTAAAGATTTGTAATTTTTAAAAATCTTTATGAAGAAGCAGCTTAATTTTGTTGAACCTTTTTATTTTGCTGATCTCTATTCATATTTTTTCCCTCTAATCCTTACTACTTTCTTCCTTATGCTAACGTTGAGCTTACTTTGCTCTTTTTTTCTAGGTCCTTGAGATATAAAATAAGACTTTTTTGTAATTTTTCTAATTTCTTAATATCTACATTTAACACAATGAACACATCTCTCAAAATTGTTTTTGCTTTATACCATGCATTTTGATATGTTGTATTTCCATTTTCGTTCCAGATAGTTTTTCTTTTTTACTTTACTTTTTTTTTTTTTCATTGATTTACACAATTTTGTGTTTTCTGTCAAAGCTCAACATGAATCAGCCATAGGTATACATATATCCCCTCCCTTTTGAACCTCCCTCCTATCTGCCACCCCAGCCCACCCCTCTAGATTGATACAAAGCTCCTGTTTCAGTTTCCTGAGCAACACAACAAATTCCCATTGGCTATCTATTTTACGTATGGTAATAAAAAAATGCAAAAAAGCAAAATGGCTGTCTGGGGAGGCCTTACAAATAGCTGTGAAAAGAAGAGAAGTGAAAAGCAAAGGAGAAAAGGAAAGATATAAGCATCTGAATGCAGAGTTCCAAAGAATAGCAAGAAGAGATAAGAAAGCCTTCCTCAGCGATCAATGCAAAGAAATAGAGGAAAACAACAGAATGGGAAAGACTAGAGATCTCTTCAAGAAAATCAGAGATACCAAGGGAACATTTCATGCAAAGATGGGCTCGATAAAGGACATAAATGGTATGGACCTAACAGAAGCAGAAGATATTAAGAAGAGGTGGCAAGAATACACAGAAGAAATGTACAAAAATGATCTTCACAACCCAGATAATCACAATAATGTGATCACTCACCTAGAGCCAACATCCTGAAATGTGAAGTCAAGTGGGCCTTAGAAAGCATCACTACGAACAAAGCCAGTAGAGGTGATGGAATTCCAGTTGAGCTATTCCAAATCCTGAAAGATGATGCTGTGAAAGTGCTGCAGTCAATATGCAAGCAAATTTGGAAAACTCAGCAGTGGCCACAGGACTGGAAAAGGTCAGTTTTCATTCCAATCCCAAAGAAAGGCAATGCCAAAGAATGCTCAGACTACCACACAATTGCACTCATCTCACATGCTAGTAAAGTAATGCTGAAAATTCTCCAAGCCAGGCTTCAGTAATACGTGAACCGTGAACTTCCTGAAGTTCAAGCTGGTTTTAGAAAAGGCAGAGGAACCAGAGATCCAATTGCCAACATCCACTGGATTATGGAAAAAACAAGAGCCTTCCAGGAAAACATCTATTTCTGCATTATTGTCTATGCCAAAGCCTTTGACTGTGTGGGTCACAAAAAAATGTGGAAAATTCTGAAAGAGATGGGAATACCAGACCACCTGACCTGGCTCTTGAGAAATCTGTATGCAGGTCAGGAAGCAACAGTTAGAACTGGACATGGAACAACAGACTGGTTCCAAATAGGAAAAGGAGTATGTCAAGTCTATATATTGTCACCCTGCTTCTTTAACTTCAATGCAGAGTACATCATGAGAAACGCTGGGCTGGAAGAAACACAAGCTGGAATCAAGATTTCTGGGAGAAATATCAATAACCTCAGATATGCAGATGAGACCACCTATATGGCAGAAAGTGAAGCACTAAAGAGTCTTTTGATGAAAATGAAAGAGGAGAGTGAAAAAGTTGGCTTAAAGCTCAACATTCAGAAAACTAAGATCAAGGCATCTGGTCCCATCACTTCATGGGAAATAGATGGGGAAACAATGGAAACAGTGTCAGACTGTATTTTTAGGGGGCTCCAAAATCACTGCCGATGGTGACTGCAGCCATGAAATTAAAAGACGCTTACTCCTTGGAAGGAAAATTATGACCAACCTAAAGAGCATATTAAAAAGCAGACATTACTTTGCTAACCAAGGTTCATCTAGTCAAGACTTTGGTTTTTCCAGTGGTCATGTATGGATGTGAGAGTTGGACTGTGAAGAAAGTTGAGCACCGAAGAATTGATGCTTTTGAACTGTGATATTGGAGAAGACTCTTGAGAGTCCCTTGGACCTCAAGGAGATCCAACCAGTCCATTCTGAAGGAGATTGGTCTGGGTGTTCTTTGTAAGGACTGGTGCTAAAGCTGAAACTCCAGTACTTTGGCCACCTTGTGCAAAGAGTTGACTCATTGGAAAAGACTCTGATGCTGGGAAGGTTTGGGGGCAGGAGCAGAAGGGGACGACAGAGGATGAGATGGCTGGATAGCATCACCAACTCGATGGACGTGAGTCTGAGTGAACTCCGGGAGTTGGTGATAGACTGGCTTGCTGCAATTCATGGGGTCACAAAGAGTCAGACACGACTGAGTGAACTCAGCCGAACTGAGTGTAGGTTTCCATGTTACTTTTTCCATATATTTCCCCTTTCCTCCCCTCTCCCTATGTCCATAAGCCTAACCTCTATGTCTGTTTCTTCATTGCTGCCCTGGAAATAAATTATTCACTATCATTTTTCTAGATTCCATATATATGCATTAGAATATATTTGTCTTTCTTTTTTTTGACTCACTCTGTATAATAGGTTCTGGGTTCATCCACCTCATCAGAACTGACTCATATGTGTTCATTTTTATGGCTAAGTATTATTCCATTGTGTATATGTACCACAATTTCTTTATCCATTTATCTGTCACTGGACATCTATGTTGCTTCCATGTTCTAGCTATTGTAAATAGTGCTGCAGTGAACAATGGGATACATGTGTCTTTTTCAGTTTGGTTTCCTCAGGGTATGTGCCTAGGAGTGGGATTGCTGGGTCTATGGTGGTTTTATTCCTACTTTTTTTTTAAAGGACTCTCCATACTGTTTTCCATAGTGGCTGTATCAATTTACATTCCCACCAACAGTGAAAGAGCATTCCCTTTTCTCCCCATCCTCTCCAGCATTCATTGTTTATAGACTTTTTGATGATGACCATTCTGACTGGTGTGAGGTGATATCTCATTGTAGTTTTAATTTGCCTTTCTCTAATAATGAGTAATGTTGAGCATCTTTTCATGTGTTTGTTAGCCACTGGTATGTCTTCTTTGGAGAAATGTCTCTCTAAGTTTTTTTTCCCACTTTTTGATTGAGTTGTTTGTTTTTCTGGCATTGAGTTGTGTGAACTGCTTATATATTTTGGAAATTGATCCATTGTCAATTGTTTAATTTGCTATTATTTTCTGCCATTCTGAGGGTATGTAGTCTATTCACCTTGCTTATAGTTTCTTTTGCTATGAAAAAGCTTTTAGGTTTAATCAGGTCCCACCTGTTTACTTTTGTTTTTATTTCCATTACTCTAGGAGGTGGGTCATAGAACATCTTGCTTTGATTTATTCATTGAGTGTTCTGCATATATTTTCCTCTGGAGTTTTGTACTTTCTGGTATTACATTTAGGTCTTTAATCCATTTTGAGTTTATCTTTGTGTGTGGTGTTAGGAAGTGTTCTAATTTCATTCTTTAACGTGTTCAGTTCAGTTCAGTCGCTCAGTCGTGTCCGACTCTTTGCGATCCCATGAATCGCAGCACACCAGGCCTCCCTGTCCATCACCAACTCCTGGAGTTCACTCAAACTCATGTCCATCGAGTCAGTGATGCCATCCAGCCATCTCATCCTCTGTCGTCCCCTCCTCCTCCTGCCCCCAAAACTTCCCAGCATCAGAGTCTTTTCCAATGAGTCAACTCTTCACGTGAGGTGGCCAAAGTACTGGAGTTTCAGCTTTAGCATCATTCCTTCCAAAGAAATCCCAGGGCTGATCTCCTTCAGAAGGGACTGGTTGGATCTCCTTGAGGTCCAAGGGACTCTCAAGAGTCTTCTCCAACACCACAGTTCAAAAGCATCAATTCTTCGGCACTCAGCTTTCTTCACAGTCCAACTCTCACATCCATACATGACCACAGGAAAAACCATAGCCTTGACTAGACAGACCTTTGTTGGCAAAGTAATGTCTCTGCTTTTCAATATGCTATCTATTTGGACAGTACTTTCCTTCCAAGGAGTAAGCGTCTTTTAATTTCATGGCTGCAGTCATCATCTGCAGTGATTTTGGAGCCCAAAAAAATAAAGTCTGACACTGTTTCCACTGTTTCCCCATCTATTTCCCATGAAGTGATGGGACCGGATGCCATGGTCTTGATTTTCTGAATGCTGAGCTTTAAGCCAATTTTTTCACTCTCCACTTTCACTTTCTTTTTTTTTATTTATTTTATTTTATTTTTTAAACTTTACAATACTGTATTGCTTTTGCCAAGTATCGAAATGAATCCACCACAGATATACATGTGTTCCCCATCCTGAACCCTTCTGCCTCCTCCCTCCAGAGGCTTTTTAGTTCCTCTTCACTTTCTGCCATAAGGGTAGTGTCATCTGCATATCTGAGGTTATTGATATTTCTCCCAGCAATCTTGATTCCAGCTTGTGTTTCTTCCAGTCCAGCGTTTCTCATGATGTACTCTGCATATAAGTTAAAGAAGCAGGTGACAATATACAGCCTTGACGTACTCCTTTTTCTATTTGGAACCAGTCTGTTGTTCCATGTCCAGTTCTAACTGTTGCTTCCTGACCTGCATACAGATTTCTCAAGAGCCAGGTCAGGTGGTCTGGTATTCCCATCTCTTTCAGAATTTTCCACAGTTTATTGTGATCCACACAGTCAAAGGCTTTGGCATAGTCAATAATGCAGAAATAGATGTTTTCCTGGAATGCTCTTGCTTTTTCCATGATCCAGCAGATGTTAGCAATTTGGTCTCTGGTTCCTCTGCCTTTTCTAAAACCAGCTTGAACATCTGGAAGTTCACGGTTCACGTATTACTGAAGCCTGGCTTGGAGAATTTTCAGCATTACTTTACTAGCATGTGAGATGAGTGCAATTGTGTGGTAGTCTGAGCATTCTTTGGCATTGCCTTTCTTTGGGATTGGAATGAAAACTGACCTTTTCCAGTCCTGTGGCCACTGCTGAGTTTTCCCAATTTGCTGGCATATTGAGTGCAGCACTTTCACAGCATCATCTTTCAGGATTTGAAATAACTCAACTGGAATTCCATCACCTCCACTGGCTTTGTTCGTAGTGATGCTTTCTAAGGCCCTCTTGACTTCGCATTCCAGGATGTCTGGCTCTAGGTGAGTGATCACACCATCGTGATTATCTGGGCCATGAAGATCATTTTTGTATAGTTCTTCTGTGTATTCTTGCCACCTCTTCTTAATATCTTCTGCTTCTGTTAGGTCCATACCATTTATGTCCTTTATCGAGCCCATCTTTGCGTGAAATGTTCCCTTGGTATCTCTGATTTTCTTGAAGAGATCTCTAGTCTTTCCCATTCTTTTGTTTTCCTCTATTTCTTTGCATTGATCGCTGAGGAAGGCTTTCTTATCTCTTCTTGCTATTCTTTGGAACTCTGCATTCAGATGCTTATATCTTTCCTTTTCTCCTTTGCTTTTCACTTCTCTTCTTTTCACAGCTATTTGTAAAGCCTCCCAAGATAGCCATTTTGCTTCTTTGCATTTCTTTTCCATGGGGATGGTCTTGATCCCTGTCTCCTATACAATGTCACGAATCTCATCCCATAGTTCATCAGGCAGTCTATCTATCAGATCTGGGCCCTTAAATCTATTTCTCTCTTCCACTGTAAATCATAAGGGATTTGATTTAGGTCATACCTGAATGGTCTAATGGTTTTCCTACTTTCTTCAATTTAAGTCTGAATTTGGTAATAAGGAGTTCATGATCTGAGCCACAGTCAGCTCCTGGTCTTGTTTTTGTTGACTGTATAGAGCTTCTCCATCTTTGGCTGCAAAGAATATAATCAATCTGATTTTGGTGTTGATCATCTGGTGATGTCGATGCTAGAGTCTTCTCTTGTGTTGTTGGAAGAGGGTGTTTGCTATGACCAGTGCATTTTCTTGGCAAAACTCTATTAGTCTTTGCCCTGCTTCATTCCGTATTCCAAGGCAAATTTGCCTGTTACTCCAGGTGTTTCTTGACTTGCTACTTTTGCATTCCAGTTCCCTATAATGAAAAGGACATCTTTTTTGGGTGTTATTTCTAAAAGGTCTTTTACATGTAGCTGTCTGGTTTTCCAGCACCATTTATTGAAGAGGCTGTCTTTTCCCCATTGTATATTCTTGACTCCTTTGTCAAAAATAAGGTACCCCTAGGTGCATGGGTTTATTTCTGGACTTTCTATCTTGTTCCATTGGTCTATATTCTGTTTTTGTGCCAGTACCATACTGTCTTGATGACCATAGCTTTGTAGTATAATCTGAAGTCAGGAAAGTTGATTCCTTTGGCTCCATTCTTCTTTCTCAGGACTGCTTTGGCTATTCAGGGTCTTTTGTGTTTGAATATGAATTGTGAGATTTTTTGTTCTACTTCTGTAAAAAATGCCATTGGTAATTTGATAGGGATGCCTTGCATCTGTAGATTGCATTTGCTAGTGTACTCATTTTCACAATATTGATTCTTCCTACCCAGGAACATGGAATATCTCTCCATCTGTTTATGTCATCTTTGATTTCTTTCACTAGTGTCTTATAATTTTCTGTGTACAGTTCTTTTGTCTCCTTAGGTAAGTTTACTCCTAGATATTTAATTCTTTTTGTTGCAGTGTTGAGTGGGATTGATTCCTTACTTTCTGTTTCTGTTTTTTCATTATTAGTGATAATGCAAGTGATTTCTCAGTATTGATTTTGTATCCTTCAACCTTGTTAAATTCACTGATTAGCTCTAGTAATTTTCTAATACTATCTTTAGTGTTTTCTATTTACAGTATCATGTCATCTGCAAACAGTGAGAGATTTACTTCTTCTTTTCTGATCTGAATTCCTTTTATTTCTTTTCCTTCCATGATTGATACAGCTAGGACTTCCAGAACTGTGTTGAATAATAGTGGTGAGAGTGGACACCCTTGTTTTGTTCCTGATTTTAGGGGGAATGCTTTCAGGTTTTCACCATTGAGAATAATGTTTGCTGTGGGCTTATCATAAATGACCTTTACTATGTTGAGGTAGGTTCCTTCCATGCCCATTTTTTGAAGGTTTTAATCACAAATGGGTGCTGAATTTTGTCAAAAGATTTTTCTGCATCTATTGAGATGATCATATGGCTTTATCTTTCAATTTGTTAATATGGTGTATCACATTGATTAATTTGCATTAATTGAAGAATTCTTGTATTCTTGGAATAAACCCAACTTGATCATGGTGTATGAGCTTTTTGATGTGTTGCTGAATTCTATTTGCTAAAATTTTGTTGAGGATTTTTGCATCTACGTTCATCAATGATATTGGCCTGTAGTTTTCTTTTTTTGTGTTGTCTCTGTTTGTTTTTGGTATCAGGGTGGTGGTGCCCTCATAGAATGAGTTTAGAAGTGTTCCTTCCTCTGCAATTTTTTCAAAGAGTTTTAGAAGGATAGGCATTAACTTTTCTCTAAATGTTTGATAGAATTCTCCTGTGAAGCTATCTGCCTGGGCTTTTGGTTTTTTTGGGGAGATTTTTGATCACAGCTTCAATTTCAGTGCTTGTAATTGGGTTGTTCATAATTTCTATTTCTTCTTGGTTCACTCTTAGAAGATTGAACTTTTCTAAAAATCTGTGCATTTCTTCCAGGTTATCCATTTTATTGCCATATAGTTGTTCATAATATTTATTGCCATATAGTTGTCCATTGTATTTCTGCATTGTCATTGTAACCTCTCCTTTTTTCATTTCTAATTTTGTTGATTTGATTCTTCTTTTTTTCTTGATGAGTCTGGCTAAAGGTTTGTCAATTTTGTTTATCTTCTCAAAGAACCAGCTTTTAGTTTTATTAATCTTTGCTATTGTGTCTTTCATTTCTTTTTCATTTATTTCTAATTTTGTTGATTTGATTCTTCTTTTTTTCTTGATGAGTCTGGCTAAAGGTTTGTCAATTTTGTTTATCTTCTCAAAGAACCAGCTTTTAGTTTTATTAATCTTTGCTATTGTGTCTTTCATTTCTTTTTCATTTATTTCTGCTCCAATCTTTATGATTTCTTTCCTTCTAATAATTTTGGAGTATTGTTGCTCTTCCTTTTCTAGTTGTTTTAGGTGTGAAGTTAGGTTGTTTGTTTGATGTTTTTCTTATTTCTTGAGGTAGGATTGTATTGCTATAAACTTCCCTGTTAAAACTGCTTTTGCTGCATCCCATAGGTTTTTAGTTGCCGTGTTTTCATTGTCATTTGTTTCTAGAAATTTTCTGATTTCTCTTTTGACTTCTTCAGTAACCTGTTGATTATTTAGAAATGTGTTGTTTAGTCTCCATGTCTTTCTGTTTTTTGCAGTTTTTTTCTTGTAATTGGTGTCTAGTCTCATAGCATTCTTATCAGAGAAGATGCTTGATATAATTTCAGTTTTCTTAAATTTACTGAGGTTTGATTTGTGACCTAAGATGTGGTCTGTCCTGGAGAACGTTCCATGTACACCTGAGAAGAAGATGTATTCTTCTGCATTTGAATGGAATGTCCTGAAAATATCAATGAGATCCATCTCATCTAATGTATCATTTTAGACTTGTGTTTCCTTATTAATTTTCTGTTTTGATGATCTGTCCATTGGTGTGAGTGGGGTGTTAAAGTCTCCTACTTTATTCTGTTACTGTCAGTTTCTCCTTTTATGTCTGTTATGTATTGAGGTACTCCTCTGTTGGTTGCATAGATATTTACAATTGTTATGTTTTCCTCTTGGATTGATCCCTTGATCATTATGCAGTATCTTTCCTTATTTCTTGTAATATTCTTTATTTTAAGGTCTATTTTCTCTAATAGGAGGATTGCTACTCCAGCTTTCTTTTGCTTCCCATTTTCATAGAAAATATTTTTCCATCCTCTCACTTTCAGTCTATATGTGTCTTTAGGTCTGAAGTGGGTTTCTTGTAGACAGCATAAATATGGGTCTTGTTTTTGTATCCATTCAGCCAGTCTGTGTCTTTTGGTTGGAGCATTTAATCCATTTATATTCATAGTAATTATTGATATATATGTTCCTATTGCCATTTTCTTAATTGTTTGGGGTTCATTATGTAGATCTTTTTTCTTCACTTGTATTTGTTAGCTATATAAGTCCCTTTTACATTTTTTGTAAAGCTGGTTTGGTGGTACTGATTTCTCTTTACTTTTGCTTGTCTGAAAAGCTTCTCATTTCTCCATCAATTTTGAATAAGATCCTTGCTGGGTACAATAATCTTGGTTATAGATTTTTTTTCCCTTTCAATATTTTAAATATATCATCCCATTCTCTTCTGGCCTGTAGAGTTTCTGCTGAAAATTAGCTGTTAAGCATATGAATTTTCCTTGTACGTTACTTGTTGCTTCTTCCTTGCTGCTTTTAATATTCTTTGTGTTTAGTTTTTGTTAATTTCATTAGTATGTGTCTTGGCATGTTTCTCCTTGGGTTTATCCTGTAAGGGACACTTTGTGCCTCTTGGACTTGATTGACTATTTCCTTTTCCATGTTGGGGAAATTTTAAACTATAATCTCATCAAAAATTGTCTCATAACCTTTCTTTTTCTCTTCTTCTGACACCCCTGTAATTTGAATATTGGTGTATTTCATATGGTCCCAGAGATCTCTGACACTGTCCTCAGCTCTTTTCATTCTTTTTACTTTAGTCTGCTCTTTAGCAATTATTTCCACCATTTTATCTTCACTGATTCGTTCTTCTGCTTCAGATATTCTGCTATTGATTCCTTATGGAGTATTTTTAATTTCAGTAATTGTTTTGTTTGATTCTGTATATTTATTCTTTAATTCTTCTAGGTCTTTGTTAATTGATTCTTGCATTTTATCCATTTTGTTTTCAAGGTTTTTGATCATATTAACTATCATTATTTTGAATTATTTTTCAGGTAGTTTGCCTATTTCCTCTTCATTTATTTGGACTTCTGTATTTCTAGTTTGTGCCTTCATTTATGTAGTATTTCTCTGCCTTTTCATTATTTTTTTAACCTATTGTTTGAAGTCCCCTTTTCACAGGCTTCAAGGTTAAATTCTTTCTTCCTTTTGCTTTTTGCATGCCTAAGGTTGTCCCAGTGGTTTGTGTAAGCTCCCTATAGGGTGACATTTGTGTGGAGTTTTTGTTTGTTTGTTTGTTTTTCCTCTGATGACCATGCCTGAGTGAGGTGGCAATCCTGTCTGCTAATGATTGTGTTTGTATTTTTGTTTTGTTTGTTGTTTAGATGAGGCATCCTTCACAGGGTGCTACTGGTGGTTGGGTGACCAGGTCTTGTATTCAAGTGGTTTCCTTTGTGTGAGTTCTCACTATTTGGTACTCCCTAGGGTTAGTTCTCTGGCAGTCTTGGGTCTTGGAGTCAGTGTTCCCACTCCAAAGGCTCAGGGCTTGATCTTGGTCAGGAACAAAAATTCCACAAATGATTTTTTATGGCATTAAGTGAGATTAAAACAAATATCCAAAAATGAGAAACCAAAGATGAACCCCAGACAAATGGCAGTTACAAAATCAGGGAAATAATAATTAAAATAATGGAAGATACACATATACACCCTTGAGCAAAGTGAATACAGTCTACCAAAAATAAAGTACAGCAGATTGACCTGGCGAACAAATTAAATCAAAAATTGTATTTACTACTTAAGAACAAAATTAACTAAGGCACAAAGCACAAAAATGGAAAACAAAACTAAACAAGGTGCCAAGTGAGGAATAAAGCAATCAAAACAAAACTAACAAATACATTGAGAAGAGAGGAAAGAAAGAAAGAACAGATATGCAAAGTTAAATAGAGGTAGATGAAGAAGATTTATATATATTAAAGATTAACTGTAAGGGGAAAAGAACAGTAGGAAAGGCAAACGAAGGAATAAATGTACCAAAAAATATAATAGGTTTTTTTAAAAAATTAAAAATATAAAAAAGAGAAAAGAAAAAAAATGGAAGAAGAAAGAAAAAAGGGGAGGGGGAAGGAAAACTCCACAGAACTGCAAAAGCCCAATGTAGACACCAAGGTTTATAACAACAAAAAGTGTGACTGCATATTCACATATACATATACACCCATAAGCAAAATCAAAACTGTCCAACAAAAATAAAGTACAATAGATCAACCCGGTGAACAAAGGAAACCAAAAATTATACCTACCAGAACAAAACTAACTAAAACACAAACTGGAAAACAAAACTACAGCAAGGTGCCAATTGGGGAATAAAGCAATGGAATAAAACTAACAATGTTGAGAGGAAAGGAAAGAAAGAA
Source organism: Bos indicus (assembly GCF_029378745.1). Classification (NCBI taxonomy): domain Eukaryota; kingdom Metazoa; phylum Chordata; class Mammalia; order Artiodactyla; family Bovidae; genus Bos; species Bos indicus. The sequence continues at coordinate 40,205,621 of NC_091762.1, read as the reverse complement.
CAGATATGCAAAGCTAAATAGAGATAGATGAAGATTTACATACATTAAAGATTAGTTGCAAGGGGCAAAAACAGTAGGAAAAGCAAACAAAGGAATAAATGTAGAAAAAATAATAATAGGTTTAAATAATTAAAAAAGAGAAAGAAATAAGGAAAACACAGAACTACAAAACCCCAACACAGAGGCAGTTTTATAACAACAATTTAAAAAAAATGTGATCGAGAAAAGAAAAAGCTCAAAAGCTTAATTAGATTTCATAATGCCAATAAAATCAACAACTATAACATGGGGTGGGGGGAGAAAAAAATACAAAAGAATCTATCAAGCAAATCAAAACATAAGAATAATAAATGTTTTTCTTGAGTCACTGCTGTCAGCTCAGATTCTAATCTGGCCTTACACCTATGTGATCTTTCTTCCAATGTCCACAGCTATCAGAACTAGTGCATTTTCTTTTGTGGGCACTCTCAGTGAGCTTTTATATATTCCATAGACACAGAGTCTGCCTAGTTGATCGTGTGGATTTAATCTGCAGTTTGTACAGCTGGTGCGAAGGTTTTGTGTCTTATTCCTTAGCCACACTACCCCTGGGTTTCAATTATGGTTTTATTTCCACCTCTGCATGTGGGTTGTCCACTGGGGTTTGCTCCTGAGGCTGCCCTGGAGGACATGGGTTTGCCCCTGTGAGGGCCAGATGTGGAGGTGGTACAGCTGCTTGGGTTGCAGGGGTTCTGGCATCACCAGGTACTCAGGGGAGTTGGTGGCTAGGGCAGCAGGAAATATACTGGTCTAGAAGGGTATGGCAACCAGTATTGGCCAATATGCTCCAGTGTTTTTGCCTGGAGAATCCCCCTCCCTGACAGAAGCCTGGTAGGCCACAGTCTATAGGGTGGCAAAGAGTCGGACATGACTGAAGCAACCCTTCATGCATAGACGCAAGACTCTTTTTTTGCCTGTGACACCTATGCCCCAATAAGAGTTGAGTGTGAAGGTGGCACAGCTGCTTGGGTTGCAGGGACCTAGCAGCACCAAGTGTGCAGGAACACGGACTGCCTCTACTGCAGGAGTTATGGCCCTGTCAGAGTCTTTTTCTGAGCCCCTTGTAGCTGGCGATCAGAAGGCCTCTTTGGCCAGTCTTTCTCCATAGCTCCGCCTGTTCAGGTACTTAGAGGACTCCCTTGCCTGGGGTCCTTCTCTGTTGTTTGGAGCATCAGGCACATAGAGGGGGCCCACATGACTGGGCTCCTACTCTGTGGATCAGCACATCAGGCCCTTAAAGGGGCTCCCTGGGTGGGATCCTACTCTGTAGTTCGGCACATCAGTCACTTAAAGGAGCACCCTGGGTGGGGTCCTACCTTGTAGTTCAGTGCCTCAGGTGTTTGATGGGCTAGCTTCTCTATTGTTCAGCTGCTGATGCTGGCATGTGGAGAGAGAGAGGCTATGGTGATGGCTCCATTCCCTATGGATGACTCAGCAGTATCGCCTTGCTTTCATGGCTGCCCGGCTTTCTTCCACAGGCATATCCCACCATGATCTCGTCTCTCCCATCCCTCGATCTGTCTCTCCTCAGTCAACAGCAGCTCTCACCCTGGGATTGCTCCACATTCCCCAAACTCCAATTCCCAGCCACTGCACCTTCCAGGGGCCCCTAATTCTTGTTTGTAGTATGTATGACTGGCAAGGACTATCTGATTGTCATTCCATTTAGGCTGCTACAGATCAGCTGTTTCACTCTCAGCCATAAATGTTTCTCCTCTAACTCAGACAGTTGCCCTGATATGGGGATCAGACCCTTGCTTTAGTTCCCCAATCCGCCGAGGGCAGGTCCAGTGCTACTAACACTCCTGTTTTTCCCCCTAGTTCCTTCGTCCTACAGAGTTTTGGATGGTTCTGTATATTATTTTCCTCTGCTCAGGTACTACTGTCCACTCTCAGCTGGTGTTCTCCATGCACTTCTGTGTCTGAGGGTGTATTCCTGATGTATCCTTGGAGAGAGATGTACTCTAGGTCCACCTACTCTTCTGCCCTCTTGTTCTTCTCCCAAGATAATTTTTAATTTTCCTTTTGATTTCTTCTTCTGCTCATTGGTTATTCAGAAATGTTTTGTTCAGCTTCCACATATTTGTAGACTTTACAGCTTTTCTCTTGTAGATTTCAACTTCATACCATTCTGGTCATACAAGACAGTTGGTATGATTTCAGTCTTCTTAAATTTGCTAAAGTTTGTTTTACATCCTATCATATGATCTATCCTGGAGATTCTGTGTTCACCTGAGAGGAATGTATTCTGCTACTATTGGGTGGAATGTTTTATAAATGTCTGTTTGGTCCATTTGTTCTAAAGTTTGGTTTAATCCATTGTTTTCCTTTTGATTTTCTGTCTGTATGACCTCTCCATTGCTTACAGTAGCATCTTAAAGTACCCTACGATTGTACTGTTGTCATTTTCCATTTGCTTAATATATTTTAGTGCTCTGTTGTTGGTTTCATGTATATTTACAGTTGTTACATCTTCTTGAAGTATTGAACTCTTTGTCATTATATTATAACCTTCTTTGTCGCTTGTTCCTGTTTTTGTCTCTAAGTCTATTTTGTCTTATATAAATATGGGTAACTTACTTGGAATATTTTCTTCTGTCCCTTCACTTTGAGCCTATGTATGTCTTTAGACATGAAATAAGTCTCCTATAGGCAGCATACAGTTAGGGCTTGTTTTCCCCAGCCCACTCTGCCTTTTGATCCATGAATTCAATATCTTTACAGTTAGAGTGATTATTGATATGAAAGGACTTACTACAGTTATCTTATTATTTGCTGTCTTCTTATATTTCATCTCTATTTTTTTCTTTTCCCTCTGTTTTTACCTACCTTTGTAAATTGGTGGCTTTCCCTAGTGATTTTCTCAGTCCCTCTTTTTATATTTTGTGTCTATTGTAGATTTTTGCTTTTTGGTTATCCTGAAGCTTACATAAAACATCTCATGGGAATAAAACAGTCTTTTTTTTTATCCTGATAGGAACTTTTCTTTTCTCATATATAAATATTCCATCAGTTTACTCCTTTTATATTTTTGATATCACAATTTTCTAATTTTTTTCTGTGTATTCATTACCAAATTATACTAGCTAGAGTTATTTTTAATGCTTTTTCATTCCACCTTTATACTATAATTGAATGGTTAACACACCTGTATAATATAGTTTTATAAATGTGATCTTTTATTTTTCATCTTTACTGAAGTATTGCATATTTTCAGATGTCTTTGTGTCACTAGTTGCATCTTTCCATCTCAGCTTGAAGAGCTTTTTTAGCATTTCTTGTAAGTCAGGTCTAGTGACTTCAGCTTTTGTTTGTATAGGAAAGCCTTTCAGTTCAGTTCAGTTCAGTCGCTCAGTCGTGTCCGACTCTTTGTGACCCCATGAATCGCAGCACGCCAGGCCTCCCTGTCCATCACCAACTCCTGGAGTTCACTCAGACTCACGTCCATCAAGTCAGTGATGCCATCCATCCATCTCATCCTCTGTCGTCCCCTCCTCCTCCTGCCCCCAATCCCTCTCAGCATCAGAGTCTTTTCCAGTGAATCAACTCTTCGCATGAGGTGGCCAGAGTACTGGAGTTTCAGCTTCAGCATCATTCCTTCCAAAGAAATCCCAGGGCTGATCTCCTTCAGAATGGACTGGTTGAATCTCCTTGCAGTCCAAGGGACTCTCAAGAGTCTTCTCCAACACCACATTTCTTCTCCAACACCACATTTCAAAAGCATCAATTCTTTGGCGCTCAGCTTTCTTCACAGTCCAACTCTCACATCCATACATGACCACTGGAAAAACCATAGCCTTGACTAGACGGACCTTTGTTGGCAAAGTAATGTCTCGGCCTTTCAATATGCTATCTAGGTTGGTCATAACTTTCCTTCCAAGGAGTAAGCATCTTTTAATTTCATGGCTGCAGTCACCATCTACAGTGACTGGTTCCAAATAGGAAAAGGAGTACGTCAAGGCTGTATATTGTCACCCTGCTTATTTAACTTCTATGCAGAGTACATCATGAGAAATGCTGGGCTGGAAGAAGCACAAGCTGGAATCAAGATTGCCGGGAGAAATATCAATAACCTCAGATGTGTAGATGATACCACCCTTATGGCAGAAAGTGAAGAGGAACTCAAAAGCCTCTTGGTGAAAGTGAAAGTGGAGACTGAAAAAGTTGGCTTAAAGCTCAACGTTCAGAAAATGAAGATCATGGCATCTGGTCCCATCACTTCATGGGAAATAGATGGGGAAACAGTGGAAACAGTGTCAGTCACTCACTTGTATCCAATTTTTTGTGACCCCATGGACTGCAGCACACAAGGCTTCCCTGTCCATCACCAACTTCCAGAGCTTACTCAAACTCAGGTCCATTGAGTTGGTAATTTATTTCTTCGTTATATCTGAAGGATAACTTTGCCTGATAAAGTATTCTAGTGGCTCTTTTTAATCTTTCAACATATTTAATGTATCATGTCATTCCTTCCTGGCCTGTAGAGTTTCTTGTGAGAAATCCACTGATAGTCTAACAGAGTTCCTTTGTAGATCATGTTCCTTTTTTCTCTGGCTAAATTTAGGATTCTTTCTTTATCATTGATTTTTTTTAACAGTTTTCATTGAATGTGTATTGGAAAGATTTTGATATTGAGATAATAGGCTGTTCTATTAGCTTCATGAATGTGTATGTCTAATTCCTTCCCCAAGTTTGAAAAGTTCTCAGCTATTATTTTTCAAATAAATTCCCTACCCCCTTTTACCTTTCTCCTCCATCTGGTATACCAATTATTCTTATATTTGCTTCTCTGATTAAATTCTTAGGGTTCATAGTGTTTCTTTATTTAAAAAATGTTCATAGTTCTTCTAACTGGATCATTTCTAAATTCTTATCTTCGCAGTCACTTATTCTTTCTTTCATCTAATCTGTTCTGTTACCTTTGCTGTCTAATGACTTCTTTATTTTATTTATGGGTTTATTCAGCTTCAGAATTTCTGTTTGGTTCCTAAAAATTCAGCTTATTTGGTAAACAATTCCTTCTAGTCATTAATTTTGTTCTGGAATTCATTGACTTTCCTTTCTGAGTTTTCTTATAGCTTATTGAATTTCTTCGTAATAGCTACTTTGAATTCTTTATCAGATCTCAGTATTCTATGCCTTTGAGTTCAGTTCCTGGAGAATTATTATTTTCTCCTTGTGATACCATATTTCCTTGATTTTTCATGTTTGACATATGTGCCTCTGCTTTCACAGTTGAAGCAGCAGATAATTTCTCGGCTAAGAATTGCTTACTTGGGCTGTTACAGCTCAGTAGGCTGACAATTAGAAAGCTTTCTTTTGTTTTCCAGAAGGAGGCACTGTAGCTCAAGTTTTGCTGGCTCTTGGGACTGTGCTTGGGACTTTAAAAAGAGTTGGCATCAAAATGGGGGTAGGCTTGCTTAGGTTTAGCAACTGAGATTTTGAGGGTGCCAATGCTTGATAGGGGAATCCTAGAGTTAGGGAATTCAAGGATCCTGAAGCAGATAGTAGGAAATAGGTTCCTTCAATGCCTTTATCTTATCTGCCCCTTTTCCTTTCCTCCCCTCCTTCCCATCATAGAAGTCACTCCACAGAACTCCAGATCTACTAGGGAAAAATGGGACCTTGCATGTGGTCAATTTGTCACTCACCACTTTTGTTTTTCTCCTCCTCCTCTAACACAGAGGTAGCTACTTCCACTGCCAAAAGCCCAGTGTCATTTAAGGGTTACCTTGGAAAGGAGAGCTGCCTCAGCAAGTTCTTCCTTCTCCTCTACCTACAACCATGTCTCAGTCCTGCTCCAGTGGCATGCTGGGTTCCCTCATCAAGCTGGCTGGACCTCCGCAAATTCTGTCTCTAGTGAGGGTCCACCCAATTGTGCGTTCTCCAGGTTATACTTCTCCCAACTGGAGCAAATGAGAGTGGGGCAGACTCATCCATTCCCTTGGATCTGTAGCCCTCTTTGAGGCCCTATCTACCTATAGGAGGGTAGAAATCTTCTAAGTGTCCTGTATTAAAAATTCAGAGGACTTTTGTTTGGTTATGGATGTCCAATTAGTTATAAGTCAAATGGGAGAGGAAAAAAAGGAACAATTCATACCACCATGATGCTGATATCATGTCAGTTTTGCTCCTTTTTAGAGTGGTTATTTATCTAGTGTTAATGCTGCTTGTCTTGCTCTTAGTTCTTATTTTCTACATCAATAAAATGATTAGATAAGTGTTTTAAAATGACCAAAAGTAGGACAAGAACAATGTATTAATGGCAGATTTTTTATAAATCTATAATTTCATGATTTTATATTAAATATATATATATATATTTGAAATTTTGGTTATTACTGAAAATCTAGAAACCACTGGAATAGTTTTTTCCAATAATCTCTCTCAATGTTAACATTCTCTGATCTTATGGTTTATCCTTCCCTTGATTTCTTATATTCCAAGAGAAAGAAAATGTCATTTAAGAATATTTTATAAATCAAAGATCTTAAGGGAATTTAGTGGTTGTATCGGGAGAAGGCAATGGCACCCCACTCCAATACTCTAGCCTGGAAAATCCCATGGACGGAGGAGCCTGGTAGGCTGCAGTCCATGGGGTCGCTAAGAGTCAGACATGACTGAGCGACTTAACTTTCACTTTTCACTTTCATGCATTGGAGGAGGAAATGGCAACCCACTCCAGTGTTCTTGCCTGGAGAATCCCAGGGACGGGGGAGCCTGGTGGGCTGCCGTCTATGGGGTCACACAGAGTCGGACAGGACTGAAGCGACTTAGCAGCAGCAGCAGCAGCAGCAGTGGTTGTATCACTCAGGAGAGAATAGGTTATGCTGTAGTAACAACTAAAAATTCTCAGTGCCTTACAGTAACAAAGTTTTTCTCTCATGTTCACCTCAGATTAACAAGGGGATTCTTCATATTAGTCACTTTATAATCTGTCACAGAAAATCATCTTGACACATGTTTTACAATCATAGAAGCCTCAAAGTAAAACGTTACTTCTGTTTGCATTTCATTGCCAAAGCAAATCACATGAGCACACCTGAATTCAATAGGACAGGGGTGTATATTTCACCTGCAGGGAGGAGCACTGAATATTTATAAGCAACGTATAATACCAGAAATAAAAACTAACAGAAGTATTAATTTTTATTTAGAATGAAAGAAAAAATAGGAAATTTTGGAATAACTCTTACTATTTCTATAATCTTCTGAACATATTAATATTAACTAAACAGAAATTTCCATATTTTAAGATATTGTCACATATAATTTTTTGTTTGATTTTTTAGAACCACCCAGTGAGGGAGATTAAAAAGACTGAATTGTGATAAAAACTCACTGCAGTGTTATTAATAGATCACTTGGTTTTGAATTTCAGTGTCAACATTTACTAAAATATAATCATGGACAAACTGCATTATTCCATTTCTTAGTTTCTCAGGTTTCTTCTTTAAAGACTGAGTATAATCATAATTCTATCCTGAATTTATATATCTGTGAGGAGTCAAAGTGATAATACATGGAAAAGGCACATAGTAATACTTGATGCACATCGGTAGTTGTAATTTTTTGAAATTTTATCATATTTATCAACAGTACTAGTATTCTCATTTTTCAGATGAAGACCTAAATGCAATCTACAGATTTTAATGTTTTCTCTAAGCTTCACATAGTAAATGGCAAAGCTTGGATTCAAAATTAGATTTCCAGTTTAGAGATTTTGTTTATAGTCTACTTACACTTAACTAATTTGACACAATTATGCTCTAATCTGTGTCTTTAAGGTTATTTTAACAAAAAGTACCCCACCATAGATTTATATAAATGGATCAGGGGAAAAAAAGACTGACTGAGTTTGGGAGAGGATATTGAGAATGAGAAAGGAAAACAAATAGAAAGTAAGCAACTGAAAAGGCGTGGTGTCATTAGAAGAGGAGGCAGGGGAGCAAACTGAGCTGGGGGAGGGAAGTCAACAGTTTGCTCAGGAAGCAGGAGGGAGAGTGGCCAAATCTGGTGTCATGTGGAGCTCAGAGTATACTTTTTGTACAAATTAGATTTGGAGACTTTGAGCAGGATTGTAAGAGCACCTCTTGAAAAGAAGAGTATAGGAAATCTATAAAATCCTGAATTCAGATTTTTTTTTTCCTAACTGAAAAGAAAACTAAACCAGAACTGTGTGATTTTGTTGTTTTATAATTGGAAAGACTGAACTATGGATTTGGGAGACCACTGACTTAGGGAAGTTGATGTGGTAAGTTATTAAAATGGTTTTGAGTGTCATATAGTTCTTCCATTTTTTTCTCAAAATGAGTGATTTCTGTCATATGCTTTGATACGTTCAGAGTTCACAATCTATTTTAAACTTGTTGACAACTCAAGTTTCAGTATCCAGCAGCACAAAATGTACTCTGTGTTGAAATGCATCTGGGCCGTGGCTCAAAATGTTTCTCTCATTTTATAAGTGTGGTATGTAAATTTGATTGTCTTTACCTTCATTTCTCTAATCTTTACATGTGACTTATCCTGAGAATAAACCTTGTAGATAAGTCTAAGTAAACAGAACTTTTTTTCTTCTTAACATTAGATATGTTTTATTGAAACTTCAAATATAAATGCTCCCTAAAGAATATTGCTTTGTTAAAATATTATCAAAGATCCTATTTAATGTTTTTTAGGAATTCCTAAGACGTGTCATTTGGTAAATTATAGTAACTATTAGAGTTTTAAAATAAAAATAAATTTCCACTTTTTAGAACAACCCAGAAAATATGAGGTGTGGGCAACAGAGCACTGATACTAGTATTACTGTGAATAGCTTCTCTGAGTAGAACCACTTTAGAAAGACTATAATAGCAAGTAGACTATAATAACAATAGAAGTAGATATAAAAACTACTTCAAGTTCTTATTTTTCTGTTTTATTATTAATGCCAAAGATGTCAAGAATTTGCAGTATTTACTTTTCAAGATATAAATATCTGTTTTAATGTCTCTGCTCTGAAGTTTATAACTCTTTAACTTAGATGAAAATTAAGATTACATGAGAAAACATATGACAATGGCTGATCCTTGGTAAAAGTTATTATATGTTTTCATATCTCCACCTATGCTCTAATACTAATAAAATCCCCCAAATTGTGTCTGCAGGTTATCCTTTATTCTAATAATATTTTTATATGCTTTGTGAAAAACGCTTGTTGTTTAAAGGACAGTTCAGAGATAACTGATGAGGCAATGATGAGAAGTTTTTACAAAACTAATTTGTAGTCTGCCAGAACCTCTAAAGAGGTTTAAAAAGAGAGAGCTGGAAAGAAAGAAAAAGAAAAGAAAATGGGGAAAAATTACAAGTGAAAAACATTCCTAGTTTCTTCTTATCACCATCTGTTCCTCTGGGGGGATATGAAAATACTCTGAGATGTAGGAAATACTTGAGAATTTGGGAAGAGTGGAATGGAAAGACAATATTTAAGATGAAAAGTGAAAGTAGGATGAGAGCATGAGTTTCTAGCAGTTGAATAGCATCAGAAGTAAAAATAACAATATAATAATAACATTACAGCAATGAAATATTGATACATTGAGCTTTTACTGTATCCATGCACTGGTATAACAACTTTACATGTATTGATCAGTTTAATCATCATAACAGCTCTATGCAGTACATATTGCTTTTTTCTAGTTTATAGATAAACTTTAAGGTCACACAGCTGATAAACATCAAGGTCAGGATTTAAACTATATTTTGTGTAACTCCTAAAGTCTCATTCTTAACCATTACATTTTAATATTTGAAACCTTGAGTCAAGTGTGAAGTTCAAATGATGCTCTTTTTCTCTCTCAACTCTTTATCACCATCAGTGCTATGTCATCCACTCTCTACTCAGTCTTTGCTATTCTGTTTCTAATATTCATCTATATTCAATTAGTTTCTTGTCCTCTTTGCAAATTTTCCTTCCTTTCTTGTTATTGAAAACATTTATTTGGTAATTAAACTCCTCTCCCTACTTTGAAGGCAACTTTATATGTTCCCTCCTAGCTGACCCGTCATATAGACTGCAAAGCTATAACACTGGATTCAACATCCGTATTGGTATCTTGTCAACTTTCAAGAGTCTAGCTCTCCAGGTCTGATAATCCCACCAGAGTGCATTGGCCTATACATGCTAGTTGCTTATAATGGCATTTGTTTTGATTGGTTGGCGTCTGTGCTAAATCAGTTGTTAAATATTTTGTGTGTCATTTCTGAAACTATCATTTCTTTGTTGAAAACTGCCAAATCTCTCTTCTTTCTCCATATCTAGTGTTTTTTAATACAGTAAACTCAATATATCCCATAATCACTCTTCAGGGTCCCTAAACCAAGTCTGCCTCTAGATTACACTATGAATAATAATAGTATTGTCATTGTTCTACTCACTAACTTTTAAATCATAGAGTCACTAACCTTTAAATCATAGAGTTCTCTTTGATTCTTCCTTTTCTCTATTCCCCTACATTTGATTAGCTACCATTTTTGTAGAATTATCTCCACCAAATGTATTGTTGGGCTTCCCTGGTGGCCCCGACAGTAAAGAATCTCCCTGCAATGTGGGAGACCCAGGTTTGATCCCTGGGTTAGAAGATCCCCCAGAGAAGGAAATGCCAACCCACTCCAGTATTTTGCCTGGAAAACTCTATGATCAGAAGAGCCTAGCAGGCTATAGTCCATGGTGTCAAAGAGTCAACACGACTGAGCAACTAACACACACAAATCTATTGTCTCTCTCCCCTTTATATCATTTCATTATTGCTGAATAACAATAACTTACTATGTCTCAGATATCTCTTTGTCGACTAAGTAGTTCTTCTATTGATTTAGCTATGGAACAGTTGTTCAACTACAGTTAGCTGGTAGGTCAGCTCACATGATTGGAAAGGCTCAGGCCACTTAAATCTCTCCACATGGTCTTCTATCCCAGTTATCGCACCACAATGGTTCTCAGATTTTCAAGAGATGTACAGATGACAATCAAACTTCTGACTGTGTCTGTATCTTGTTTGCTGATATCCCTCTGGACAAAACAAGTTATAAACCAACTCCATAATCTATGTAGGAAGAGATTCCACAAAAATATGGATACTGGCAAATGTCATTCATTGGGTGGCACTTATTGGTACATAGTCTCCAATTTTTATTTTACTACTGAAATCCTAGTTCAGGTTTTTCATCACTAGTCTGTTTTACTATTGCATAAGTTTCTATCTTTGCCTGCCAGTTCTCTTTGCCTGCCAATCCAATCCATCTGCTATACTCCAGAAACTCTAATCATGTTACATTCCATTTTAAAAACAAGCAAAACCTTCTGTAGCTTCTCATAATTTTCAGGAAAGTCTGCTTACTTCTCCCTGACTTTGCAAGACTCTCAATATAATTTTACTAAGTCCTATTGCTCCAACACTTCTAATTCAGTGTTCTATAAAACTATATTCAGTTCAGTTCAGTCGCTCAGTCATGTCTGACTCTTTGCAACCCCATGAATCTCAGCACCCCAGGCCTCCCTGTCCATCACCATCTCCCACAGTTCACTCAAACTCACGTCCATCGAGTCAGTGATGCTATCCATCCATCTCATCCTCTGTCATCCCCTTTTCCTCCTGCCCCCAATCCCTCCCAGCATCAGAGTCTTTTCCAATGAGTCACCTCTTTGCATGAGGTGGCCAAAGTACTGGAGTTTCAGCTTTAGCATCATTCCTTCCAAAGAACACCCAGGGCTGATCTCCTTTAGAATGGACTGGTTGGATCTCCTTGCAGTCCAAGGGACTTGCTATTCTCCTTGCCCAATTCCTACAATTGATACACATTTTTTTCTTATTTAAAAACCATTTCACTTTATCTCTTTTCATTAAAATAAAACTGATTCTTCAGGGCAGTTTTCAGTCAGTTCAGTTCAGTCACTCAGTTGTGTCTGATTCTTTGTGACCCCATGGACTGCAGCACACCAGGCCTCCCCTTCCACCAGCTCCTGGAGCTTGCTCAAACTCATGTCCATTAAGTCGGTTTTGTCATCCAACCATCTCATCCTCTGTCATCCCCTTCTCCTACCGCCTTCAATCTTGCCTAGCATCAGGGTCTTTTCCAATGAGTCAGTTTTTTGCATCAAGTGGCCAAGTATTAGAGTTTCAGCTTCAGTATCAGTCCTTCCAATGAATATTCACAACTGACTTCTTTCAGGATTGAGTGGTTTGATCTCCTTGCAACCCAAGGGACTTCAAGAGCCTTCTACAACAACACAGTTCAAAAGCATCAATTCTTTGGGCAAACCACTTCAGCTCTTGTGTTAAGAACCCCATGAACAGTATGATAAGGCAAGGCAATTTTACATTCCTCTATTCCTGTCAGTCACAAGGGATTTTCCTATAAATGGAATCCCAGAACACTTACTCACATGTCTCTTAAAATAATGATTATGTCTTTCATTTTATTATTGTTATTTGTATTTGTGCATGGACTTGTCCTTTCTCAGGCTTAATATGATAAAGGTGCTACAACAGTGCTGTCCAATAGAAATATAATGAAAACCACATATGTAATGTAAAAGTTTTAGTAGCCATATTAAAAGAGATAAAAAGAAACTAGGGGATTTAATGTTAATAATAAAATTTTATCTAGCCTAATTGGGCTTCCCTGGTTGCTCAGATGGTAAAGAATCCTCCTGTAATAGGGGAGACCTGGTACGATCCCCGGGTTAGGAAGATCCTCTGGAGGAAGGCATGGCAACCCACTCCAATATTCTTGCCTGGAGAATCCCCATGGACAGAGGAGCCTGGCGGGCTATAGTCCATGAGGTCACAAAGAGTCAGGCGCAACTGAGTGACTAAGCACAGCACAGCCCAGTGTATCACAAAGTATCTCATCATACAAATAAATTTTTTACATTCTTTTTCATACTAACTCTTCAAAATCTGAAGTATATTTTCCATATATAACATGTTTCTGTTTCAGTTCAGTCACTCAGTCATGTCCGATTCTTTGCAACCCCATGGACTGCAGCACACCAGGCCTCTCTATCCATCACCAACTCCTGGAAGTTTACTCAAACTCATGTCCATTGAGTTGCTGATGCCGTCCAACCCCCTCATCCTCTGTTGTCCCCTTCTCCTCTTGCCTTCAATCTTTCCCAGCATCAGTGTCTTATCAAATGAGTCAGTTCCTTGCATCAGGTGGCCAAAGTGTTGGAGTTTCAGCTTTGGCATCAGTCCTTCCAATGAACATTCAGGGCTGATTACCTTAGGATGGACTGGTTGGATCTCCTTGCAGTCCAAGGGACTCTCAAGAGTCTTCTCCAACACCATAGTTCAAAAGCATCAATTCTTCAATGCTCAACTTTCTTTGTAGTCCAACTCTCACATCCATACATGACTACTGGAAAAACCATAGCTTTGACTAATGGAGATTTGTTGGCAAAGTAATGTCTCTGCTTTTTAATATGCTGTCTAAGTTGATCATAACTTTGCTTCCAAGGAGTAACTGTCCTTTAATTTCATGGCCTCAGTCACCATCTGCAGTGTTTTTGGAGCCCCCAAAAATAACGTCAGCCACTGTTTCCACTGTTTCCCCATCTATTTGCCATGAAGGGATGGGACCAAGTGCCATATTCATTGTTTTCTGAATGTTGAGCTTTAAACCAACTTTTTCACTCTCCTCTTTCACCTTCATCAAGAGGCTCGTTAGTTGTTCTTCACTTTCTGCCATAAGGGTGGTGTCATCTGCATACCTGAGGTTATCGATACTTCTCTGAGCAATCTTGATTCCAGATTGTGCTTCTTCCAGTACAGCGTTTCTCATGATGTACTCTGCATTGAAGTTAAAGAAGCAGGGTGACAATGTACAGCCTTGACCTACTCCTTTTCCTATTTGGAACCAGTCTGTTGTTCCATGTCCAGTTCTAACCTGACCTGCATACAGATTTCTCAAGAGGCAGGTCAGGTGGTCTGGTATTCCCATCTCTTTCAGAATTTTCCACAGTTTGTTTTGAGTCACACAGTGAAAGGCTTTGCCATAGTCAATAAAGCAGAAATGGATGTTTTTCTGGAACTATCTTGCTTTCTCACTGATCCAGTGGATGTTGGCAATTTGATCTCTGGTTCCTCTGCCTTTTCTAAAACCAGCTTGAACATCTGGAAGTTCACGGTTCATGTATTGCTGAAGCCAGGCTTGGAGAAATTTGAGCATTATTTTGCTAGCGTGTGAGATGAGTGCAATTGTGTGGTAGTTTGAGCATTCTTTGGCATTGTCTTTCTTAGGGATTGGAATGAAAACTAACCTTTTCCAGTCCTGTGGCCACTGCTGAGTTTTCCAAATTTGCTGGCATATTGAGTGCAGCACTTTATCAGCATTATTTTTCAGGATTTGAAATAGCTCAACTGGAATTCTGTCACCTCCAGTAGCTTTGTTTGCACTGATGCTTCCTAAGGCCCACTTGACTTCACATTCCAGGATGTCTGGCTCTAGGTCAGTGATCACACCATCGTGATTATCTGAGTCATGAAGACCTATTTTACACAGTTCTTGTATTCTTGCCACCTTTTAGTATCTTCTGCTTCTGTTAGGTCCATGCCATTTCTGTCCTTTATCAAGCCCATCTTTGCATGAAATGTTCCCTTGCTGCTGCTGCTAAGTCGCTTCAGTCGTGTCCAACTCTATGCGACCCCATAGATGGCAGCCTACCAGGCTCCCCTGTCCCTGGGATTCTCCAGGAAAGAACACTGGAGTGGGTTTCCATTTCCTTCTCCAATGCATGAAAGTGAAAAGATAAAATGAAGTTGCTCAGTCATGTCCGACTCCTAGCGACCCCATGGACTGCAGCCTACCAGGCTCCTCTGTCCATGGGACTTTCCAGGCAAAAGTACTGGAATGGGTTGCTATTGCCTTCTCTAAATGTTCCCTTGGTATCTCTAATATTCTTGAAAAGATCTCTGGTCTTTGCCTTTCTATTGTTTTCCTCTATTCCTTTACAATGATTGCTGAAGAAGGCTTCTTATCTCTCCTTGCTATTCTTTGGAACCCTGCATTCAAATGGATATATCTTTCCTCTTCTTCTTTGCTTTTCACTTCTCTTTTCACAGCTGTTTGTAAGGCCTCCTCAGACAGCCACTTTGCTTTTTTGCATTTCCTTTTCTTGGGGATGGTCTTGCTCCCTGTCTGCCGTACAATGTCATGAACCTTTGTCCACAGTTCATCAGGCACTCTGTCTATCAGATCTAGTCCCTTAAATCTATTTCTGACTTCCACTGTTTCCCTACTTTCTTCAATTTAAGTCTGAATTTGGCAAGAAGGAATTCATGATCTGAGCCACAGTCAGCTCCTGGTCTTGTTTTTGCTGACTGTATAGAGCTTCTCCATCTTTGGCTGCAAAGAGTATAATCAGTCTGATTTCCATGTTGACCATTTGGTGATGTCCATGTGTAGAGTCTTCTCTTGTGTTGTTGGAAGAGGGTGTTTGCTATGACCAGTGTGTTCTCTTGGCAAAACTCTATTAGCCTTTGCCCAGCTTCATTCTTTACTCCAAGGCCAAATTTTCCTGTTACTCTGGGTGTTTCTTGACTTGCTATTTTTGCATTCCAGTCCCCTATAATGAAAAGGACATCTTTTTTGGGGTGTTAATTTTAGAAGGTCTTGTAAGTCTTCATAGAACCTTTCAAATTCAGCTTTTCATCATTACTGGTCAGGGCATAGACTTGGATTACTGTGATATTGAATGGTGTGCCTTGGAAAAGAACAGAGATCATTCTGTCGTTTTTGAGACCGCATCAAGTACTGCATTTTGGACTCTTTTGTTGGCTATGAGGGCTGCTCCATTTCTTCTAAGGGATTCTTTCCCACAGTAGTAGACATAATGGTTATCTGAGTTAAATTCACCCATTCCAGTCCATTTTAGTTTGCTGATTCCTAAAATGTTGATGTTCATTCTTACCATCTCCTGATTGATCACTTCCAATTTGCCTTGATTCATGGACCTAACATTCCAGGTTCCTAGGCAGTATTGCTGTTTATAGCATCGGACTTTACTTCCATCACCAGTCACACCCACAACTGCGTGTTGTTTTTGCTTTGGCTCTGTCTCTTCATTCTTTCTGGAGTTATATCTCCGCTGATCTCCAGTGGCATATTGAGTACCTACCTACCTGGGGAGTTCGTCTTTCAGTGTCCTATCTTTTTGCGCTTTCATACTGTTCACAGGGTTCTCAAGGCAAGAATATTGAAGTGGCTTGCCATTCCCTTCTCCAGTGGACCACATTTGTCAGAACTCTCCACCATGACCTGTCTGTCTTGGGTGGCCCTACACAGCATGGCTCATAGTTTCATTGAGTTAGACAAGGCTGTGGTCCTTGCGACTAGATTGGTTAGTTTTCTGTGATTTTGATTTTCAGTCTGTGTGCCCTCTGTTGGAGAAGGTTAGAGGCTTATGAAAGCTTCCTGATGGGATAGACTGACAGGGGGATCGTATTTCAAGGGTTTAATAGTGAAGTGTTCCTTGTGGCTACCATATTGGACATTACAACTCAAAAATTCTATGAGAAACTTTGTTGTAGTACATAGAATGTTGACCTGTGCTAGGACGATTATCAAATTTCAATTTTGTAACTTATTATGTGAGCCTGAACAATTTGTTCAGTCTCTCTAAGCCTTAGTTCCTTTATGTGTGCAAAGTTTCTGCAATGATTAGAGTAGACTATATTATACAATTTCTGACATAATGTTCATTTGTTTTAAAAAAAATCAATGTGGACATGACCCAAGCTACACCAGTGTCTTACACAATACCTGAATTTTAGAGTCTGTATGTTGCAAACATTTATTGATTATGCTATTTGTTTTGTAAGGACCATTAACTATGAAGTCTACCCTTAAGAAAATTTGTTCCAGAATCATGGCCATATAAATATTTACTTTTTACAGAATTAATCAAGTATTACTTATTAATATCATATAAGTTCAAAAACTATCATAGAGAATAGTCCTACCTTACTATCAAGATAAACTTCATAAAGATGCTTTATGCATCTGAAAGGAAGAATAGTTACTAGGTATTCAAGGGTGATAGAAGGGAACTTGAAAATACTTGAAAGTCATGAAGGAATAAAGTTGCTTGTAAAATATAAAAGAATTTTAGTTTTGCAATGGATGGGTGTTAGGGACCGTGTTTGTGTTTCACTCCACCACAAAATTCAGATGTTGATACGCTACCTCTCAGTGGGATGATATTAGGCAATGACACCTTTGGGAAGTAATTATGTTAAGGTAAAGTCATGAGAGTGAAGTTCCCCTGATAGAATTAGTGTCCTTGTAAGAAGCAAAAAAGTGTAAAATTCTCAATGGTCTACACCATGTGAGGATAGAAGAAGAAAATGTCCATCTGTGATCATGGAAGGGAGCTTTCACCAGACACTGGATTTCTGATATTTTGATCTTGGGTTCCCCAGACTCCACGAATGTGAGAAATAAACATTTAATTATAAGCCATCCAGTCTATGGTATTCTTGTTACAGCAGCTTGAACTAAATTATAATTTTTTTAAAAATTTGAATATAGAGATTATTCACAAAGTGGGTTGGAGAAAGGACTGAAGCAGAGCATTAGGATTCATAGAGTGCTCTTGGTATTTCCTCCACGAAGCTAGTACTTCATTTTTCCTCATCTTAGTAAATGGTGTCACCAAATACCCACTTCTTTAGTTTTTCTCTTTCCCTTATTCTTGAGCTCTAATCTATCTGTAAACCTATTGCCTTTTTACCTGTGAAATGTGTTCTGTCACTGCCCCAGTCCAAACCATTTACTTCTTTCCTAGACCACTGAAAAAGCCTACTGATCTGTTTGCCTCTATTCTTGTCTTCCTATAAGCTACTTTCTTCACAGCAGAGCACTAATTATTTTTAAAAGCTAATCAGAATCTTTTAGGTCCCTTTATTTGACCCTCAGTGGCCTTCTCTTTCATTATATTCCATAGGGCCCTACATGATCTGGCCTATTTCTCTTGACCTCATCTTGTTTTCCTCTCCGCTTTGCCACCTGCTTTAGTTGCACTGACTTTTATTTATTTTATTTTATCTTTTTAGTGTCATTTGAGTATTCTTAGCTTTTTCCTACTTTGGACTTTTACTATTGCACTTTCTTCTAACTAGATTACTCTTTTTCTGATCTTAAAATAACTGCCTTCTTCTAATCTTTCAAATTCTACCTGAAAATCACTTTGTCAAAGGTACCTTCCCTGACTATTCAGTCTAAAATACACTGATGGTGAAGTCATTTTCTATTTTATTACACTGTTATTTAATACTAGTTCTTATTGTCATCTTACATTGGTTTACTATTATCTACTCATGTATTTTCTTTCTTTTCCACTATAATGTAAGTTGCTCGAGAACAGTATCTTGTCTGTCTTGTTCATCATTGTATCCTGAATATTATCCATGTTCTTAGCAAAAAAACAGACACTTAGTTAATGCTTGTTGAATGACTAGATTAACTTTTTTCCACCAGTACTATATTCTGTCTAGTAGAATTTCATGTATATTAAGAAGGAAAATGGATGTGAATTTATTAACAGTGTTTTATCATATATAAGAGATACTCGGTTATAAGAAATAAGAGAGGGAAAAAAGCCACACTCTACTGCTACAGCCAATGCATTAAGCACAGGATTTGATGAAGAGGGGAGGAAGGAAACTCTGTTTCCTCAATTCACGGTCATTCATCTTCCAAGTGGTTTCTTAAATCTTGGTGCAGAAAGTTAAATGATTACAAATTTGGTTGAGGGTAAAACCAGAATGGAATTGAATAGTCTGTTTTTGTTTTGTTTTATTTTTTGAAACTGAAATGTTACGAATATTTGAAATATTTTGACTGTGAATTCAGTTGACTCCAATTGTTTTTTCCTTCTATTAATAGAGGACTTCAGAAATAAGGTCTAATCCTAGCTAAGTAATGCATGATTATGAACTTTATATATATTTTAATATTCTCTCAATAAGGAAAACATTGTTATAAAAGGTCATTTAGATCACGACTCTCCAAACTCCCAGCCATGGACCAGTACCAGTACCAGTCCATGACCTATTAGGAACTGGGTCTCATAGCAAGAGGTGTGTACAGCTTATGAGCCAACAAGGCTTCATCTGCCACTCCCCATTGCTCCCAACACTCGAATTACCACCTGTACCATCCCCCACCCCTGGTAGCCATGGAAAAATTGTCTTCCATGAAACAAGACCCTGGTACCAAAAATGTTGGTGACCGCTGATTTAGGTGGTATTCCTATGAGATTTTATGGATGTTCTTCATCCGTTTAATGTTATTATTAATAGTTCTGTTCAGATTATGAATAAAGAGTCTGTGGTCCAAGTGTTTATTCATGTTAACATTTACTTTGTAAAATATTCTTCTTACAGGAATACAGATAGTTGCTGGAAAGAACACTGACAACTTCAATGCAAAATGAAGTTCTTTCTGTTGCTTTCAGTCATTGTGTTCTGCTGGGCTCAGTATGCCCCACACACCAAAACTGGACGGACATCTATTGTCCATCTGTTTGAGTGGCGCTGGGTCGATATTGCTCTTGAATGTGAGCGATACTTAGCCCCCAAAGGATTTGGAGGGGTTCAGGTGAGTATTGTTCATTGTATAAGTTGCAGACTTTGCTGTGCTGAGAGTAAGTGGTAGTATCCTCTGTGTCTGAAAGCTGGGACAACATTTTACCTCACAATTAAAGTACTCTAAGTAAAACAGTTTTCTGAGGGAAAAAAAAAATTGAAATTGTTGGCGACTTTGTTTTATTTCTAAGATAATTTTTTTCACCAGGATATTTAATAGTTGCAAAGAAATGTAGCTGCAAATACAAAGATTCAGAAGTAATTTTAGACTGTTGATTAGTTTCTAAAATATTCAGTGATATGAAGTAAGCCATAATTTGATGCTTATTAAGCTTGTTTTATTTGTAGATCTCCCCACCCAGTGAAAATGCTGTGATTACTGACCCTTCAAGACCTTGGTGGGAAAGATACCAACCAGTTAGCTACAAGTTATGTACAAGATCAGGAAATGAAAGTGAATTCAAAGACATGGTGACTAGATGTAACAATGTTGGTGTAAGTGAATTAAAGTTTTCCTTAAACATATTATATAGAAAAATAATTTATCTCTCTTGCCTCTTGTTCCTTGTAAGCAGAATAATTTTCATATATTTTGAAATTTTACTTCATACTTTAGCTACAAATAAATTTTATATTTTTTAATTTTATATTTTAAAAATATAAAATTTAGTTGTTACCTAATATTCAGCTTTTTTAATTATTTGTATATATGCCATTTGTCCACTAAAGAAGATGAAGGAGAAGTTTAAGGCCACAAGCTTAAAGCAAAATAGCAAGTTTTAACCCCTTTTTCTGTACACATTCCTCGGAAATACTTTTCCAGTTTTGAATAGGAAATTCTACTTATAATATTTACTGATAGGTTCATGTGACTTGTTTCTCCACCCATAATCCCAGGTCTTCCTTCCCGCAGGTTTTATGATGATATGTAATTATTTTCTCTTTGATAAGGAGGATAATGAGAGACAATACCTAATTTTATTTCTTCTGATCCTAAATAGATACTAGAGGCTGGCTTCTGTTTTTTAGGATGACCCATGTAATTTCAAAAATCAATAATCTCTCCTTCCTCAACTGATTCTGATCTCCTGCCAATAATAGTGTCTTTGCATTTTTTTCATAGTTTGGGGTTCATTTAATTTATCATACTCAGTGCTTACGCGGTCATGTCTGACCCGTTGCAAGCCTATGGACTATAGCCCGCCAGTCTCCTTGGTCCATGGAATTTTCCAGGCAAGAATACTGGAGTGGGTTACCATTTCCTTCTCCAGGGGATCTTCTCTGACCCAGGGATCGATCTCATGTCTCCTGCATCTCCTGCATTGCAGGCAGGTTCTTTACTGCTTGAGCCATTTGACCAAGTGGCTGGAATGCATGTAGGGCTTCAGTTCACAATGCTTTCTTTTACACTTGACTGTTGCTTTTCTAAGATGGTAAGTTATAAAATAACAAATATTTTGGAGTGTCATCAATGTGCTATAAACTCTAAATAATAATATAAATTTCTACCTCTGTAAGCCAAACTGAAATAGAAATTTTTCTTTCAGGTTCGCATTTATGTGGATGCTGTAATTAATCATATGACTGGAAGTGGTGTGAGTGCGGGAACGAGCAGTACTTGTGGAAGTTACTTCAACCCTGGAACTAGGGATTTCCCAGCAGTCCCATACTCTGGATGGGATTTTAATGATGAAAAATGTAATACTGGAAATGGAGAAATTAAAAGCTATGATGTTGCTTATCAGGTACTTAGAAAAAATGAGCTATCTATGCTTTTTATTATCCACATGTAGTTTACTGATCTCCATTTTAAATGTTAGTTTAGATTGTTTAGAAAAACAAGATTCCAAGTCTGTTAAAAATAATAATTTCAAATCAATATTTAAAACATTCTCTGAAATCTAATTTTTCACAATGAAAAATGTCATCCACTGCATTTTCTACATTCTCTATTTTTATAATGAAAAATATTTCTAAGGTATGTCCATAGTAGGATGTCAGTAACTTAAGAGACCAGTGCAAAGAAGGCACTATAGAAATATCTATGAATATTAATGAATAAATGAAAATAATTAAATGGATTCTCAGGTGGAGGTGATGTTCCAAGGATCAATCACAAAGTTTTACTTCTGTAGGTCAGAGATTGTCGTCTGGTTGGTCTTCTTGATCTTGCATTGGCGAAAGATTACGTGCGCTCCACAGTTGCTGATTATCTAAACCGACTCATTGACATTGGTGTAGCAGGGTTCCGAATTGATGCTTCTAAGCACATGTGGCCTGGAGACATAAAGGCAGTTTTGGATAAACTGCATAATCTAAACACAAGCTGGTTCCCTGAAGGAAGTAGACCTTTCATTTACCAGGAGGTATGTCAATACATGTGTATGCTAAGTCACTTCAGTCTTATCTGACTCTTTGCAACTCTATGGATCGTGTCCATATAAAATAATACCATTTATTATTCATCAGTATTCATCAATAATTTATCAGAAAATAAATGGCAGATTTCATTAAAAACAGTTTCTGTAGATTAATGGATGAATCATTTATATAGAAGAGTGTTCCTTAACCTCCTTTTATTCAGACTGTATGTTTATCATAAGAGGTTTTTTATGCAAGTTCTGATAATTTATATAGGTTGCAAAAATCTCTAAGTCATATAATGTCCCCAGAAGTCATTATAGAAGACAGATAATAATATAGTAATTGTCTTAAGACAGGTTATCTGACTTTAAATCTTGGCTAGAGCACTATTTAGATGTATAGTAAATTGATCAACCTGAGGAGCAATTTTTTCAAAATTTATCAAAAAGAATAATGATAATGGTTATATCTTTATATTATTTGGAGAATTAAAGAGGTAATATTTATCAAACACTGAGAAATATTGTCAGCCAGGCATTAAGTGCTATATAAATATGAGCTACTTTTATCATTTATGATTAAGACTAATTTGGACAGCATTCTTACAGGACAACAGGTTACTTTGTCATGCTCCTTTTAATATTGTAGTATATATTTTAGCAAAGAAAAATAAGAATTTTGATATAAGGAAAACTATTTGGGGCATTTCATAAAAATAGATAAAGCTATTTTCTATATAATTTTAACTTATTAGTTAAAATTCTTTCTTAAATGATATTTTTTTCTTCATTTCCATGAGGTAATTGATCTGGGTGGTGAGACAATTACAAGCAGTGATTACTTTGGAAATGGCCATGTGACAGAATTTAAGTATGGTGTGAAACTAGGCACAGTTCTACGCAAGTGGAGTGGAGAGAAGATGGCTTACTTAAAGTAAATGAAATATGATTTATCCTTTGAATTATTTCACAGATTTATTTGTGATATTACCCCAGCATGAGTTTTCTTCTTAATACATTTTATTTAGACAACTTTCAAGGATTCATTTATTAATAACAAGTGTTATACTTCCCTAACTGCTAAGGGATCATCATCATTATTTAGAATGTCAATCACAAAGAGGTGCTTTTTGAGATCCAAAGCATAATCTAGAGATTTTAATCTGTGATTTTGATCTAGAGATTTCAACATGACTCTACTAGATTTGACTAATGTTTGCATATAATTTTCAAGCCCAGGTTATTGTTAAAATGATTCTATAATTTATGAATGGCTTCCTACAATGAAGCCATGCTATAGAATTACATATATTAATCAACTAATTGATTTCAAATATTAACATTATAACAATATAATATTGAAGGCTTATTTAAACCCAGTTTCTCATTCTGTATAGTATGATAGTGGATGTTGGTCCTTCTAAAGCCCATCTAAATTATAATATACTGAAAATTTTAAAATATCTTTTATAACAAAAATCTTATATCTGTAACATGAATGTAATTTAAGTAATTCCTACATATATACATGCATGGAATATATTCCTAGATAAAATTAAGGTTCTTTCAGTTTTTAAGTATCAAAAAAGACACATTTTTCATTTTTACCAAGAATTTTATTGAACAACATATTCACCATTTAGTTCCACTATCTTCTGCCAGGCAACTTCATAATTTTATCTATTATACAGTATCTACTTTTCATTCTTTGTTGCAATTTTGTTTTTATTTATTTATTTTTTAATTAAATTTTATTTTATTATTATTATTATTTTTTTTTTACTTTACAATATTCTATTGGTTTTGCCATACATCAACATGCATCCACCATGGGTGTACACGTGTTCCCCATCCTGAACCCCCCTCCCACCTCCCTCTCCATACCATCCCTCTGGGTCATCCCAGTGCACCAGCCCTAAGCTTCTTGTATCCTGCATCGAACCTGGACTTGCGATTCATTTCCTATATGATATTATACATGTTTTAATGCCATTCTCCCAAATCATCCCCCTCTCCCTCTCCCACAGAGTCCAAAAGACTGTTCTATACGTCTGTGTCTCTTTTGCTGTCTCGCATACAGGGTTGTCGTTACCATCTTTCTAAATTCCATATATATGCGTTAGTATACTGTATTGGTGTTTTTCTTTCTGGCAGTTTTGTTTTTAAAATGGAATTTTTTATTTATGTCTAATTAGAGAACTGCATGCAGAAATATAATCAAGAAGTTTTTTTCCCCACTTAACGATGTGGAACCCAAATATCAAAGCGATTAACCTAACCACGCTGGTACAAATGATTTTCAATTCCTGATTTGGGTATTTTGAATGTGTTGGCTATCACATGTGTGGTATAACATTGATTGCTCTCAAAAGTGTCTCAATTTGATTACTATAAACTTCATCTGGTCTACTAGACCATGGAACATCATCTAGTGTGGAATCTCAAACATGAAGATAATGTAGTTTAAAAAAAAAAAAAACGATATAAATTCCTCCTTTTCCTCTGGCTTAATGAATATCATTTATTCAGTATAAAATCTTTATATGTTCCACATGTTAAGAATAAATGTACATTAAATCTTGAAAAAAAAAAAAAGAAACTTTGTAAAACTTCACAAAAATTTGCACTTTTGACACATTCAATCAGTAACAGTGCCTTCTCCATAACCTGCTCAAATCGTTTTTTGCATTTCTGCTGCTGCTGCGTCACTTTAGTTGTGTCCGACTCTGTGTGACCCCAGAGATGGCAGCCCACCAGGCTCCTCTGTCCCTGGGATTCTCCAGGCAAGAACACTGGAATGGGTTGCCATTTCCTTCTCCAATGCATGAAAGTGAAAAGTGAAAGTGAAGTCGCTCAGTTGTGTCCGACCCTTAGCGACCCCATGGACTGCAGCCTACCAGGCTCCTCCACCCATGGGATTTTCCAGGCAAGAGTACTGGAGTGGGGTGCCACTGCCTTCTCCTTTTGCATTTCAGTTGCATTTAAATGTTTCTTGAAATAGTGGGCTTCCCTGATAGCTCAGTTGGTAAAGAATCCACCTGCAATGCAGGGGACCCCAATTCGATTTCTGGATTGGGAAGATCTGCTGGAGAAGGGATAGGCTACCCACTCCAGTATTCTTGGGCTTCCCTTGTGACTCAGCTGGTAAAGAATCTGCCTGCAATGTGGGAGACCTGGGTTCTATCACTGTGTTGGGAAGATCCCCTGGAGAAGGGAAAGGCTACCCACTCCAGTATTCTGGCCTAGAGAATTCCCTGGTCTGTATAGTCCATGGGGCCTCTAAGAGTCGGACATGACTGTAATGAAGCATGGTATGCCAAAAATGCTGCTTTTTCTCTGCATCATTAATATTAAAATGGCTAACAAAAACTCACCAATTTTGATATTTTTTTTTTAAATGCATACTGCTATGACAGCTGTCACAACACAATCTAACTAAGTTGTTTCAGTTGAAAGATAACTAAGCACTACTAGAGCCATCTAATGGCAAAAAGCAAATGCAACCCAATATATCTATATATATTATATTTTAAAAGCCTTGAGAATAATTGTTTAATTAGAGAGAGCATTTCATTACAGGGTGCTATAGTGAAAGGAATACACATTTAGGTTATTCTAAAGTCATTGTAAAAGAATGCATATATGTGTTTTTAAGATTTGTTTTTTAATAGGAACTGGGGAGAAGGCTGGGGTTTCATGCCTTCTGACAGGGCACTTGTCTTTGTTGATAACCATGACAATCAGCGAGGGCATGGAGCTGGGGGAGCATCTATTCTTACATTCTGGGATGCTAGGTAAGAAACAAAGTTCTCCATCTTTAAATCTACATTTTAATGATGTTAAAAATATTATTTTCTTCTATAATGTTATAATTTTATGCCTTTTAGACTGTACAAAATGGGAGTTGGATTTATGCTCGCTCATCCCTATGGATTTACACGAGTAATGTCAAGCTACCATTGGCCAAGACATTTTGAGGATGGAAAAGTGAGTTTTGGTGCTGTCCAAAATATCTTTTTCTCAAACAAAAATAATTAATTTTGGTTTAATTTCTCATGATGGTATTACATTCACTAGTTTATCAAATATTTATTAAGTGTAAATCTGATATAGTGCTCTTTTAACAATGCAGTGGATATTTAAAAATCAAAAATGAATGATCTCTGTTGACAGAGTATATAGGTTGTTTCAAATTATAACAAATATACACTCTCAGCCAACCGGCCTACAAAAAAAAATACCCCTTAAAAATGAGGATACAGTGAGTAAAATGTATATTAAGGTATTTGGAAATTTAGTGAAGTTTACTTTTCAAACTGGAGATTTCAAATGTAGCATCATACAGCAACTTCATACCTCAAGGGGAATATCTATCTTCAGATAGATATTTCTCTAATTTCTAGTAGGTCCTTTTCAAGTTTAGAAGTCCACTACTACTTTTTACAGCAACTCATTCTATTCTTAACAGCCTTAATATTTAGGTGTTCCTTTATATTGACCCAACTTATAATTTCCAGTACAATTAGTCTTTTTTTTATTTCTGATGTCAGGAGTCATGGCATATGTTCATTTTCCTTTCTCCATAACATTTGCAAGGCTTTTTCAAGACTTCTGCATGCTAACAACTCTTAGTTTTATCCGTCATTCATCATACCATATGATTTAAGACAGATATTGATAACCTTCCTTGACATAATCTGTCTTTTCCTATGATTATCTTTGAAAGTACCAGTCAGAAATTTGGTCAATTTAGTAAAGGATATTGTTATATTTTGATTAATATATTTATTGAAAAAAGGAGAATGAAATAAAATAATATGTATTTAGCAATTATCATCTGTAAAGCATTTTTACATATCTTATTCAATTTTTATAGAAACTAAGTCATATCTTCATTTTATAGAAGAGGAAAGTGAGGCACAGAAGTTATGTGTATTAACTAAATTTTCCTTGTTAGTAGTAACAGAACCTGTTACTTATTCTTAGTAATAGAACCTAAGAATAAGAATTTAAATCTTGCTTTTTCTAACAATAAAGTCCTTGCCATTTCAATGACATTATACTCACTTCCAATAGTGATATTGAAAAGTCATTGTAATTCCTTGGAAAGATAATGAGAGGGTTAAAAAAAATCATTCCCTTGTTTGAAATACGGCACTAGAGAATGAAAAGTTAGGGATAAGAGAAATTCAGTAAAAATACTGAGCAAGTTGGATAGTAAATGAAGACACTACACAGACACAAATAGGACAGATTGGGTTCGGTGTACTAAATGAGTGGCTCAGATGGTAAAAATAAGGACACATGTAATGTTAAAAATGTAAGCTTTTATCAATAAATGGTGCTGGGAAAACTGGATAACTACATGTTAAAGAACGAAATTAGACCACTTCCTAACACCATTCAAAAATAAACCCAAAATGGATTAAAGACCTAAATGTAAGGCCAGAAACTATAAAACTCTTGGAGGAAAACATAGGCAGAACACTGACATAAATCACAGCAAGATCCTCTTTGACCCACCTCCTAGAGTAATGGAAATAAAAACAAAAATTAAAAAATGGCACCTAATCAAACTTAAAAGCTTTTGCACAGCAAAGGAAACTATAAACAAGATGAAAAGACAGCCATCAGAATGGGAGAAAATAATAGCAAATGAAGCAACTGACAGAGGATTAATCCCTAAAATACATAAGCAGCTCATGAAGCTCAATATCAGAACAAATAACTCAATAAAAAAAGATGGGGGGGACATAAGACCTAAACAGACATTTCTCTAGAGAACACATACAGATGGCCAGTAAACACATGAAAAGATGCTCAACATCACTTATTGTTAAAGAAATGCAAATCAAAACTACAATGAGGTATCACCTCACATCAGTCAGAATGGCCATCACCAAAAGATCTATAATTGAATGCAGGAGAGGATGTGGAGAAAAGGGAACCTGCTTGCACTGTTGGTAGGAATGTAAATTGATACAGTAACTATGGAGAACAGTATAGAGATTTCTTTAAAAATTAGGAACAAAATTATCATATGACCCAGCAATCCCACTACTGGGCATATACCCTGAGAAAACCATTATTAAAAAATACACATGTACCCCAATGTTCATAGCAACCCTATTTACAATAGACAGGACATGGAAGCAACCTAGATGTCCAGTGACAGATGAATGGATAAAGTTGTGGTACATATACCCAATAGAATATTGCTCAGACATAAAAAGGAATGAATTTGAGTGAGTTAAACTGAGATGGATGAACCTAGAGCCTGTTATATACAGTGAAGTAAGTCAGAGAAAAATAGATATATTAATGCATATATGTGGAATCTAGAAAAATGGTATGTTTGAACCTATTTGCAGGGTAGGAAGAGACTTAGACATAGAGAAGAGACTTGTGGACACTGCAGGGGAAGGAGGGATGGAAAATTGAGAGTAACATTGAAACATACATCACTATATGTAAAATAGATAGCTAGTGGGAAGTTGCTGTATTATTAAGGGAGCTCAACCTACTGCTCTGTGACAATGTGGAAGGGTGGTATTGGAGGGTAGGGCATTCAGGAGGGAGGAGGCATGTGTATACTTGTGGCTGATTCATATTTTTAAGCAGCAGAAGCCAACACAACATTGTAAAGCAGTTTTCCTCCAATTAAAAAAAAATTGAGCTTTTAAAATTGATTTTTTTTTTTTTTTTTTGCTAATTGAGGATGTTAATGATTGGGTCGGGCCACCAAATAATAATGGAGTAATTAAAGAAGTTACTATTAATCCGGATACTACTTGTGGCAATGGCTGGGTCTGTGAACATCGATGGCGTCAAATAAGGTAGGAATACTTATTTAGACATATCCTCTAATAATAAACTTTCTTAACATTTTGTTTTAAACTATTGAAGCAGTCATCATTATTTCACATGCTCTTTTTTTTTTAGGAACATGGTTATATTCCGTAATGTGGTTGATGGACAACCTTTTACAAACTGGTGGGATAATGGTAGTAACCAAGTAGCTTTTGGAAGAGGAAACAAAGGATTCATTGTTTTCAACAATGATGACTGGTAAGTAAATATCAGTTAAAAATGATATTTTATGCTAATATTCTTGGTTTA
Organism: Bos indicus; assembly: GCF_029378745.1. Lineage (NCBI taxonomy): Eukaryota > Metazoa > Chordata > Mammalia > Artiodactyla > Bovidae > Bos > Bos indicus. Next base: position 40,176,469 of record NC_091762.1, on the reverse strand, counting down.
TTCTTTTCCTGCTCATTTGCTTTTTTCATCTCTGAAAAATTCTTTAGATGGCAGATTAAGAAAACATAATGATCAGAAAAGGCCAGAAGAAAAATGATGATGATGACTCTTATTCTTTTGAGCTCTGTTTATACGTACTTTCTTTTCTAAGTGGAGTTATTTTTTGTGCACTCTTGCATATCTTTGGTAGATATGATGCACATGTATATGCCCCTCATATAAAGTACACAGCATAGTTAATAAAAACTTTGTGAAATTTCTAGAAGAATGTCTTCTAGGGATTTTAAATCAATAATGGGAAAATGTTCCCTCTAGTCTGAAATATCTTTTTCTATAACTTTTTTTCACCTACTCTACTATCTGGTTTTTTGGTCTTCTTTTTCACTTTCCTGTCTCTTTGTGACAAATACTTTTTAAAGCATATATATAATGAATACATATAATACATATATAGGTCATTTAATCACCTCAGGAGATTTTTGAGTTTTTGTCTGAGACATCTCATACTGATTTTCATTTATGATACTTATAATTCTCTACCTCTAGCATACTGTTTCCCTTATAGAACTATAGCTCAGAAGACCTCTTTGCAGGCAGTTGCAATGTCTTAATCCAAGGCCAACTTCCATTCTTCTTAGCCCACTCTAGGCCGACATATATTTCACTGACAAAAAAATAAATAAAGTATATACTTATCTTCCCCAAGAATTCATTGCTAGTCCTTTGATGTCTGTCTTTTGTATGTCTGTCTTTTGTAGATGGGAGAAACAAGTTTATGAGACATCTTTATATTTTGAAACTGTATACTTCTTCATAGAAATGTGAGATTATTTTTATCTGCAACCTCAATTTATTTTAACTTCTTAAAAAATTTTTGAAGAAATAATCAAATTTAAATTCTTGAAAGTAATAAGTATATTCTTAAGTTCAGACAAAGGCAAATTAAAAATATTTGTGTTTACCAAAGGTAGTAATTTTCTCTAAGGGACATAAGTCACTCAAATCTTCACTGATACTCTTCAAACTTTTTTTTTTCTATAAAATTTATTATTGACTAAGAAACTCTGAAGTCCTCTATAAGAATTTTGTTGGCTCTGATAAAACTATTTACATCCACTGAAGAGGTCTTTGTGTTTGAATTTTATTTTAATTGCGAAATTGACTGCTTAGAGTTCTATAGCACACAGTTAAACTATTTTAGAGACAGTCTCTAATCTTGATTTTACTTGTGGAGAATTCAAGTTAAATCTTAAATTTCATTTTTACAGGGCGTTATCTGCAACTTTGCAAACTGGTCTTCCTCCTGGTACATATTGTGATGTTATTTCTGGAGATAAAATTGGTGACAATTGTACAGGAATTGAAATCAATGTTTCTTGTGATGGTAATGCTTATTTTTCAATTAGTAACTCTGCTGAGGATCCATTTATTGCAATTCATACTGAATCTAAATTATAAAATTTAAATTATATATATGTATATATATGCCCAGAGAAATAAAGTTTCTTTTATTATATATGTAATATGTAACTTTTCATGATTCATTAATTTTGGTAAAAGCTATAATAATCAACTTGAACAACTCAGAAAAGCATAAAAAATGATAATTATAAGTACAATCAACATTTTGTTTCATTTTAGAAGATTCTCATTATTTCTCAAAATAATTTCTAAGAACTCAGAAAGGCATGTTGAAAAATATGTTTGTTGCCATTAACACCATTTGCCCAGCTATGTATCTTTAATCCACATCTGTATTTCTTACATAAAATGTTTCTAACAGCAGCACAGCATAGCTTATTTAATGATGATTCCCATACAGTCATACAGGTATAACACTTGGGTGTTTTTCACAATATAAAGACCCTTTCATGGTTAAGAAATTAAAAAAATAAAATAAATTATGTAGTCTATAGTTCTTAATTCTCTTGAGCTCACAGGTATCTTCTCCTACTTTATATTCTTTCTTCTTTTTCTTTCCCTTTCATGTTAATAGCTTTAACATGATGATGTTGTATGGCTTTTGTTCCATCTCTTAACCCCTAATGTGGATGTATGTTTAGGTAGGGCTTTCATGGCACCCTATACTCAGATTTTCTTCCTGATCTTTTAGCTATTTATTCTCCTTCACTTTGACTGTAAATTTGGAATTTGTTAAGTCTCTCATCTAGGGTTTCTTATAACTCTCAGTTGTTTTATTTTCATGATTGAATCAGAAAATAGAAGCCATATCTTGGAAACTCTCTTTTCACCCATAAATCTTGTATCTACATTTGCCCGTTTCATATTCTTCTTTCATCCTATCATAATGAGCATAGAGCACTTCATTTTACCGAAGTCCATGCCCTCCATTTTCACCTTTTTGAGGACTTTATTTCTTAGATTATCCCTTTTCTTCTGACTTAACAATCTTTCTTTTTTAGTCCCCTCTCTCAGCTAAATAAAATCCATGACTCTCAATTTTTCTCTTCCTTGTCAAACTCCTAAGTTTTCATGACACAGTCTCAACGTCCTCAACACCAGTCATTTTTCATCCCCTTACTCCAGTTTCCATCATTACTTCATTTAATCTGCTGTTGTCAACATAATCAAAAATATTTTTGTTACTAATACCATGTACTCCTTTATCCTCATCTTGCTCTGTTTCACTACACTATTCAATATGGAGAGACACTCTCACTTCCTCTCTTCCTTTGGTCTCTATGATTCTACTCTTTCCTTATTTTCCTTTTCCTTTGCTGATTGCTCTTTTTCAGTTTTTTTTTTTTTTTTTTGGATTAGCTTCTGTTTCACCTAAGAACTCAGTTGGATTTAATTCTCTGTCTCTCTAACCTCTAAGTGATTGCAATCATTTTCATGGATTTAAAACACATGCTTTGGCATAGAGACCTGAATCTGCCAACCAGAGCTCTTCTTCACCTTCACGTTTACAACAAATGCTTCACATCTCTACTTCAGTATTTCACAGACATCTCATATGTGGCATGTCCAAAATGTGACCTTCAATTTTTGTCTTCAGCAAACCTTTCATACTCCCTGCTGCTCTGTTTCACCACTTACTTAGAGACCTGTGATATTTCCTTCATTTTTTCCCTTTCTCTTAACTTGCCCTTTTCCCCCACATAAACCTTAAATCTACTAATTTTTATTCAAAATATTTCTTAATTCCTTGCACTTCCTTTCTTGTATGCTCTTCATTTTTCTTACCTGTGTTTCAAAACAACTTGTATCCTATTTGTACTGCTTTACTTCCTCAATTGATTTACTGGATTCCTTGATCGCTCAGTTGGTAAAGAATCCACCTGCAATGCAGGAGACCCCGGTTCAATCCCTGGGTTGGAAAGATCCACTGGAGAAGGGAAGGGCCAGAATACCCACTCTAGTATTCTGACCTGGAGAATTCCATGGACTGTGTAGTCCATGGGATCGCAAAGAATTGCACAGATTCACTTTCAGATTGAGTTCTTAAACAATATGTACCAGACTCTGTTCTGAGACTCAAGATTCAATAAAGACCAAAATAGAATACTATCTCATAGTATTATGGTGAGTGGTAAGAAGGAAAGTATAGAAAGTCATGAAAATACGAGGGGAATTTGACCTAATCCTGGATAAATATCTTTGTAGAAGTGGCCTTTGAACTGAGATTTGAATGATAAATTTGAGTTAGTTAGGGAAAGAGATGAGAAAAGAACATTCCAAGTAGAAGAGACAGAATTTCCTAGATGGGTTAAGGAGCTGGGTGAGTTTGAGTAACTAAAGATTAGTATGGCTAGAGGAAAATATAAAGAGGAGAGTTTGGGAGATGAGGCTTCAGATGCAGACAGGTATAACCATCCTGTAAAGAATTTTGGCCTTTTATCCTAAGGTAAGTGGTAATCCACTGCTCAATTTTGGAAAGGTGATGGTGCTGATAGTGGTTTTCTAATTTGAAAACATCACTCTGGATGCATATAGAGAATACAATGATTAGAGAAAGGGCTAAAGTAGATGCTGATATTGCAATGAACCCCTCCATAATCAAAAGAATAGGAAGTTCTGTTAGTCAGGTATTCTAATAGTAACAATTTCAGTAGATATCCTTCATGTTTTATTTTCCTGGACAAGATCTTTAAACTCTAGACAAATATCCTTGCTGTCAAATACTGTTATCCAATAACAGAATGCCTTTCAAATATCCTTTTTGAAGTTTGCAACCTTAAGTTCATAATGTTCATCTTCCTTTCCCTTCCCCGGGTGGGTATAGACCTTATTATCATGGTTACTGACTCCTCTCTTGAAAGGGTCCTCTGGATAGAATTTTATATAAAAGAAAGCAGATGATTCTGATATGTTACAAAACTGCTATGAATTGTTCCCAGGCCCTGGCTTGTGATTAGTTTCCTTGCATCCATCCTGCAATGCATTTGTTATAAACAATAAAGTCTGACTTTAAATTGTGAGTCTGTGGTGTTTTGTATATAATAATATTAGTAAAATAAGAGAGTTTAGTCATTTAAGAAAAGGATGGCTAGATAGTAGAAGTGGAGAGAAAAGAAAAGTCAAGAAATATTTAGATGGTAAATTAAGAATGTGATGCTGAATTGGACCTGAGTGACATAAAAGAACAGAGCTTCAATAGATGAAACCAGATTTCTGGTTTGCAGAACTGAATGGTGATGCCAGTCACTGAGTTATGGGACCGCTTATAAAGAACAGGACTTCCCTTGTGGCTCAGCTGGTGAAGAATTTGCCTGCAATGCGGGAGACCTGGGTTCAATCTCTGGGTTGGGTAGATCCCCTGGAGAAGGGAAAGGCTACCCACTCCAGTATTCTGGCCTGGAGAATTCAATGGACTATACAGACTCAAGTATTCTGGCCTAAAAAATTCCCTGGAGTGTACAGTCTATGGGTCACAAAGAGTTGGATACGACTGAGTGACTTTCACTTCACTTCACTTCATAAAGAACAGGAGCCAGCTGAGCTAAAACCTGGGTTAAGAGCATATGAAAAAAAGTAGGGGCAAACATTCAAAAATGTCTCCAAAGCGAAAAATAACATGTCATATTTGAGAAAATGAAGAAAAGCCAGCATGACTGAAGGTGTGGTATTGGCAAGGAAAGAGCAAAACTGAGGCTGGAGAGCTGGGTTCATACTAGGTAATGTATAGTTCTATAGGTTATCATAAGGGGTTGAGAAATTATACAAAATGTTTTAAAAATTTAGTGGTTTTAAGCCTGGAAGTTTGTAGTTTGACTTAAATGCTATGACTAGTATTCTGTGAAAGTGAAAATCCCTCAGTCGTGTCCAAATCTTTGGACTTCTCTACAGTCCATGGAATTCTCTAGGCCAGAATACTGGAGTCTTTGTCTTCTCCAAGGGATCTTCCCAACCTCGGGATCGAACCGGGGTCTCCTGCATTTCAGGCAGATTCTTTACCAACTGAGCTATAAGGGTAACTGTTTGTAAAATAAATTGAGATAATGAAAGAGGAAAGAAAAATATGTCAATTTTTGAAAAGTAGAAACTTCTTAAGGATAAGGCCTTGGAATAGACATGCACCTCTCAACCTCTTTCTGATTTTTCCCAAATTTAATTAATTCCCAATTACCCTGATTTCTCAGGTCATAAATGTCATAGGATCTCAATAAAAATATTATAAGCTTAGTACCAGATCACCATAATGATGAGAATATCTTAAAGCAATTCATACAAATTCTTTGGTTTCCCTGTACATATAAAAGTTATCTTTATACTGTAGTCTGTTAGGTATGCAATAGAATTAGACCTTTAAAAGTGTACTTACCTTAATTTAAAAATATTAATACTTTATTGCTAAAAGAGGCTCTCATCTGAGCCATCAGTGAATCATAATCTTTTTGAAGTAATATAATCAAAGATCACTGATCACAGATCATTATAATAAATATAATGAAAAAGTTTGAAATATTGTGAGAATTGCCAAAATGTATCAGAGAGACACAAAATGAGCACATGGTGTTGAAAAATTGATACTTATAAATTTGCTCATAGACCTTCAATTTTTAAGACGTGCAATATTTGCAAAACAGCAAGGAATGAGATATGTGTGTATTTGACAAAATTCAATATCCTCTCAACAAATGAAGCACAGAAGGAATGTAACTCAACATAGGGCTTCCTTGATGGCTCTTTGGTAAAGAATCCACCTACCAATGCTGGAGATGAGGGTTCAATCAATAGTATCCTTTCCAGAAGGAAATGGCAACCCACTCCAAAGTTTTGCTGACAATGCTCATGGACAGAAGTGCCTGGCGGGCTACAGTCCAGGATCATGAAAGAGTTGAACACGACAACTAAACAACAAGCTCAACATAATAAAAATCATACATGACAAGCCCACAGATAACATCATACTCAAATGTGAAAGTCTGAGAGTTTTTTCTTTAAAATCAGGAACCTCACAAGGATGTCCATTCTCTCCACTTCTATTCAAAGCAGTATAGGAACACATTAGGCAAGATAGAGATGTAAAAGGCATTCAAATTGGAAAGGAAGGAGTAAAATTGTCTCTGTTTGTAGATGATAAGATATTATATATGGAAATTCTTAAATACTCCAGAAAGATACCTCTTAGAATTAACAAACAAATTCAGTAAATTTGCAGGATACAAGATCAACATGAAAAAAATCATTATAATAACAACAAGCCATCAGAGAAATTAAGAAAGCAATCCTGTTTTCAACAGCACCAAAAATAATAAAATACTTAAAAATAATTAGTCAAGGGAGTGAAAGATCTGTTGGCTGAAAACTGTAAAACATTGAGGAAAGACACTGAAGAAGACATAAACAAGTAGAAAGATATCCTGTTTTTGGGTTGGAAGGATTAACACTATTAAAATGTACATATCACCAAAAATGATCTACAGATTCAATGCAATCCCTGTCAAAATTGCAATGGCATTTTTTCATATAAATAAAAAGCTATCTTAAAATTCATATGATATCACCATATACCTTGAATATCTGAGGAAATCTTGAGAAAGACAAAAAAAATCTGAAGCATCACTCTTCCTTATTTCAGACTAAATTTCAAAACTATAGTAATCAAAATAATACAATATTGGCACAAAAATAAGGCACATAGGCCAGTGGAACAGAGCTTAGATATAAACCCTCACATATATGGTCAAACAATCTTTGACAAGGGTGCCAACACCAGTCAGTATGGAAAGGATAGTCACTTCAATAAATGATGCTGAAAAAAATTATTTTCTACAGGCAAAAGGATGAAAATGGACCCCTGTCTTACAGCACTGAAAAAAAAAATTTTGAAATGACTTTCAAGACTTAAATGGTGGCTCAGATAGTAAAGACTCTGACTGCAATGTGGGATACCCGAGTTCGATCCTTGGGTCAGGAAGACCCTTTGGAAAAGGGAATGGCAACCCACTCCAGTATTCTTGCCTGGAGAATTCCATGGACAGAGGAGCCTGGCAAGCTATATAGTCCATGGAGTCGCAAAGAGATGGGAATGACTGTGCAACTAACTCTCACTTTTCACATGCAAAAGAATGAAACTCAAATACAGTGCATCTAGATGCTGGACCAGTATATGATAAAGGCTTCCTAAAGACATTTATGTTCAAGAAACCAAAGAGATTATACATTCTGTGGTATAAAGCAATAAGTCATAAGGTTTTTGCAAAAATAGAAAAATCTTTATTTAAACCTAATTTTTTAGAACATTTGCCTTTTGTTCTTATGACTGTATCAAAACAAATTCCTTCCTTCCAATTTGAAAGTAACTGGAAAAAATTCAGGGCCTTTATTTAGGGCTGGTTTAATTGATTTAATCTTTCTCTTCTTTTGTTTCCCTTTGCAAGCCTCTTTTTAAAAATCTAAAGATAAAGAGAAAACAAATCTAGATTTATCAAATGCAGCTTACAGTTTGTTGCAGAAAATTATAAAGTTTTAGAAGAAATTATTTGAGTGCCAATAAAAATAATACTTTAAAAAAACAGAAGGGAAAGTGATATATTTTAAAAAAACAGAAACCTTCAAAGGTCTTTCACAAGAAATTGAACAGATGGGCAAATATGCAGCCTGTTTGCTCTTTTTGTCCTTGAACATGAACTCTGGGGAAAAAGTGAAGTATGGCTAAGAGCCACTCACATAATTTGTTTTTAGTGTGTTGGAAGAGTTTAGGTACAAAAAGCACCATTTACACTAGAATGAAAGCTAATATTTATTATTTCTCTGTAATTGCAAAATACAACCCATTTGAGAGGGATATTTTTTAAGGACTTTTTTTTGTCATGAAATGCTTATATTTTCATCAATTCAATTAATGGACATTTTGGAAACACTTCTTTGAACCTCAGTTTCCTCACCTCAGTTTAATTTTAATAAAATTAATATCTACTTTTTTAACCTGGTATATTAAATGAGAAATTGTATAATATACTGAAGCTGAAGCTCCAATACTTTGCCCACCTGATGCGAAAAACTGACTCCTTAGAAAAAACCCTGATGCTGGGAAAGATTGAAGGCAGGAGGAGAAGGGGATGACAGAGTATGAGATGGTTGGATGGCAGCACCGTCTTGATGGACATGAGTTTGAAGCAGAGCTCAAACAGAGCTGAGCAAGCTCTGGGAGTTTGTGATAGGCAGTGAAGCCTGGCATGCTGCAGTCCATGGGGTCACAAAGAGTTGGACAACTGAGTGAACTGAACTGAACTGAACTGATATACTAACCATTATTCCTGGATAAATGCATATTTCTTCAACTTCTCACTAAATATGTGGTTTTTATTCTTTTTAAAAATAAGGTATAGCTGATTAATAAACAATGTTGTGATAGTTTCAGGTGAACAGCAAAGGGACTCAGTCATACATATACATGTATCCATTCTCCCCGAACTCTCTGCCATCTAGGCTGCCACATAATATTGAGCAGAGTTCATGTGTTATACAGTAGGTCTTTGTTGATTATCCATTTTAAATATAGCAGTGTCTGTATGTCCATCCCAAACTCCCTAATTATCTCTTCCCCCATTTTTTCCCCCAGCAACTACAAGTTCATTCTTGAAGTCTGTGAGTGTTTTTAAATTCACTTGTATCATCTCATTTTAGATTCCACATATATGGTATGTCACAATATTTCTCCTCCTCTGTCTGACTTACTTCACTCAATATGACACTCTGTGTGTGTGTGCATACTAAGTCGCTTCAGTCATGTCTGACTCCTTGTGACCTTGTAAACGGTAGCCCACCAGGCTTTTCTGTCCCTGGGATTCTCCAGGCAAGAATACTAGAGTGGGTTGCCATGCACTCCTTCAGGGGGACCTTCCCAATCCAGGGATCAAACCCACATCTCCTGCAGCTCCTGTATTACAGGCAGATTCTTTACCACTGAGCCACCAGGAAAACCCATGCCACTCTCTAGGTTCATCCATATTGCTGCAAGTGGCATCATTTCATTCTTTTTAATGGCTAAGAAGCTGTGTTATTTATTCTTAATGCTGACGTCAGTCAATGTGAACTCTCCTAAAATCTAACTCAAATAAGAAAATCACAAAGCACTGGAATTGGAGCAGAAAGTAAAATGCACCTCTAATTTGAAATCTTGCCAGAGTCAGTCTGTGTCATTAGCTAAATGTTCATTGACAGAAAATCTATGTCTTAATTTTAGTATTTATAACTCAGTTCTAGATCATAGGATTTGTAGGAATGCCACTATCAGAAATGTCAGACTTAGCTGTGTATATTTTCTTACATGTGCTGTAGGGCCACAAGTAAAGATTAAGTAAACTGTATGTTTTAATGCAGGTGCATATCAATCAATCCAATGTATATTTATTAAGTGCATAGAACTCTTTAGGTACTTCAAAACTTGTTATCCATGTTTATGTACCAGGGTAGTTGGGAGAACAAAATAGAACTGCATCATACATTTATAAAAATAGAGGGAAATACTTAACATTGCACAATAAAATATAGATAATGTGTTGTTTGCTGCTCCATAGAACATACACAATCTTGTCATGGTGAGAGACTTGCATAACTCAGTGAAGCTATGAACCATGCCATGCAGGGCCCCCCAAGATGGATGAGTCATAGTGAAGAATTCTGATAAAACCTGGTCCACTGGCAGAGGGAATGGCAAACCATTCCAGTATTCTTGGCTGGAGAACCCCATGAACGGTATGGAGAGGCAAAAGATACAAAACAGGAAGATGAGGTTCCCAGGTTGGAAGGTGTCCAACATGCTACTGGGGAAGAGTGGAGGGCAATTACTAATTGCTCCAGAAAGAATGAAGTGGCTGAGACAAAGCAGAAATGGCATTCTTTGTGGATGTGTCTGACAGTGAAAGTAAATCCAATGCTATAAAGAACAATATTGCATAGGAACCTGGAATGTTAGATTAATGAACCAGGGAAATTGGATGTGGTCAAGAAGGAGATGGCATGATTCAACATCAGCATCAGGAATCAATGAACTGAAATGGACAGGAATAGAAGAATTTAATTTATATGGCCATTATATCTACTACTGTGGGCAATAATCTCTTAGAAGCAATGGAGTAGCCCTCAGAGGCAACAAAAGAGTCTGAAATGTAGTGCTTGGGTGCAACCTCAAAAATGAGAGAATGATCTTGTTTCATTTCCAAGGCAAACAATTCAACATCACAGTAATCCAAATTTATACCCCAATTACTAATGTTGAAGAAGCTCAAGTTGACTGGTTCTACAAAGACATACCAGACCTTTTAGAACTAACACCAAAACTAAAAGATGTCCTTTTCAACATAGGGGATTAGAATGCAAAAGTAGGAAGTCAAGAGATACCTGGAATAACAGGCAAGTTTGGCCTTGGAGTACAAAATAAAACTGGGCAAAAGCTAACAGTTTTGTCAAGAGAATACTGTGGTCATACCAAACAACCCTTTCCAACAACCCCAGAGATGATATGAATGTCAACAAATGGTCAATACCAAAATCAGATTGATTGCATTCTTTGCATCCAAAGATGGAGAAGCTCTACAAAGTCAGGAAAAACCAGACTTAACTCAAATTTGTTGTGATTATACAGTGTAGGTGATGAACAGATTCAAGGGATTAGATCTGCTAGACAGAGTGCCTGAAGAACTATAGATGATGGTTCATAATGTTGCACAGGAGGCAATGACCAAAGCCATCCTTAAAAAAAAAAAAAATTGCAAGAAGGCAAAATGGTTGTCTGAGAAGGCTTTACAAATAGCTAAGGAAAGAAGAGAAGTGAAAGGCAAGGGAGAAAGGGAAAGATCAACTGAATGCAGAGTTCCAGAGAATAGCAAGGAGAGATAAGAAGGCCTTCTTCAAATAAACAATGCAAACAAGTAGAGGAAAACAATAGAATGTGAAAAACTAGATATCTCTTCAAGAAAACTGGAGTTATCAAGGAAGGATTTCATGCAAGTATGGGAATGTTAAAGGGCAAAAATGGTAAGGACCTAACAGAAGCAGAAGAGATTAAGAAGAGGTGACAAGAATACACAGATGAATTATACAAAACCATTTTATTGAGCCACTCACATAATTTGTTTTTAGGTAGAATAGTGACTCAGATAAGCAAGATGGTGTGGTCAGTCTAGAGTCAGACATCCTAGAGAGTGAAGTTAAGTGGGCCTTGGGAAGTGTTACTATGAACAAAGCTAGTGGAGGGGATATAATTCCAGCTGAGCTATTTAAAATCCTCAAAGATGATGCTGTTAAAAAGTCCTGCATTCAATATGTCAGCAAATTTGGAAAACCCAGTAGTGGCTACAGTACTGGAAAAAGTCAGTTTTCATTCCAATCCCAGATGCAAAGCTAAAGCATGTTCAAATTATCATACAATTGCACTCACGTCATATGCTTGAAAGGTTATGCTAAAATCCTTCAAGGTAGGCTTCAGCAGTATGTGAACTGAGAACTTCCAGAGGTACAGGCTTGATTTAGAATAGGCAGAGGAACCCGAGATCAAATTGCTGACATTTGTTGGATCATAGAAAAAGCAATGGAATTCTAGGAAAACTTCTGCTTCATTGACTACGGTAAACCTTTGACTGTGTTGATCACAACCAACTGGAAAATTCTTAAAGAGACAGGAATACCAGACCACCTTACATGTCTTCTGAGAAACCTGTGTATGAGTCAAGAAGCAATAGTTAGAATGAATAGCCAAAGCAATCTTGAGAAAGAAGAATGGAACTGGAGGAATCAACCTACCTGACTTCAGGCTCTACTACAAAGCCACAGTTATCAAGACAGTATGGTACTGGCACAAAGACAGAAATATAGATCAATGGAACAAAATAGAAAGCCCAGAGATAAATCCACGCACATATGGACACCTTATCTTTGACAAAGGAGGCAAGAATATACAATGGATTAAAGACAATCTCTTTAACAAGTGGTGCTGGGAAATCTGGTCAACCACGTGTAAAAGAATGAAACTAGAACACTTTCTAACACCATATACAAAAATAAACTCAAAATGGATTAAAGATCTCAATGTAAGACCAGAAACTATAAAACTCCTAGAGGAGAACATAGGCAAAACACTCTCTGACATACATCACAGGAGGATCCTCTATGACCCACCTCCAAGAATATTGGAAATAAAAGCAAAAATAAACAAATGGGACCTAATTAAACTTAAAAGCTTCTGCACATCAAAGGAAACTATTAGCAAGGTGAAAAGACAGCCTTCAGAATGGGAGAAAATAATAGCAAATGAAGCAACCGACAAACAACTAATCTCAAAAATATACAAGCAACTCCTACAGCTCAACTCCAGAAAAATAAATGACCCAATCAAAAAATGGGCCAAAGATCTAAATAGACATTTCTCCAAAGAAGACATACAGATGGCTAACAAACACATGAAAAGATGCTCAACATCACTCATTATCAGAGAAATGCAAATCAAAACCACTATGAGATACCATTTCACACCAGTCAGAATGGCTGCGATCCAAAAGTCTACAAATAATAAATGCTGGAGAGGGTGTGGAGAAAAGGGAACCCTCTTACACTGTTGGTGGGAATGCAAACTAGTACAACCACTATGGAGAACAGTGTGGAGATTCCTTAAAAAACTGGAAATAGAACTGCCTTATGATCCAGCAATCCCACTGCTGGGCATACACACTGAGGAAACCAGAAGGGAAAGAGACATGTGTACCCCAATGTTCATCGCAGCACTGTTTATAATAGCCAGGACATGGAAGCAACCTAGATGTCCATCAGCAGATGAATGGACAAGAAAGCTGTGGTACATATACACAATGGAGTATTACTCAGCCATTAAAAAGAATACATTTGAATCAGTTCTAATGAGGTGGATGAAACTGGAGCCTATTATACAGAGTGAAGTAAGCCAGAAGGAAAAACACCAATACAGTATACTAACGCATATATATGGAATTTAGAAAGATGGTAACAATAACCCTGTATACGAGACAGCAAAAGAGACACTGATGTATAGAACAGGCTTTTGGACTCTGTGCGAGAGGGAGAGGGTGGGAAGATTTGGGAGAATGGCATTGAAACATGTGAAATGTCATGTATGAAACGAGATGCCAGTCCAGGTTCAATGCACGATGCTGGATGCTTGGGGTTGGTGCACTGGGACGACCCAGAGGGATGGTATGGGGAGGGAGGAGGGAGGAGGGTTCAGGATGGGGAACACATGAGAAATAAAGGAATAAAAAATTAAAAAAAAAAAAAAAAAGAAACATGGAACAACTAAATGGTTAAAAACTAGGAAAAGAGTATGACAAGGCTGTATATTGTCACCTGTTTATTTATCTTCTATGCAGAGTTCAGTTCAGTTCAGTCATTCAGTCTTGTTCAGCTCTTTGTGACCCCATGGACTGCAGCACACCAGGCTTCCCTGCCCATCACCTACTCCTGGAGCTTACTCAAACTCATGTCCATCGAGCTCATGGTTCCACACCATGGGAAATGCCAGGTGGATGAATCAGAAGCTAGAATCAAGATTGCTGAGAGAAATATCAACAACCTCAGATATGTAGATGATACCATTCTAGTGGCAGAAAGTAAAGAAGAACTATAGAGCCTCTTGATGAGGGTGAGTGAAAAGAGTGAAAAATTGGTTTAAATTTAAAAAACTAAGATCACAGCATCTGGTCTAATCACTTCCTGATGAATAGAAGAGGAAAAAGTCAAAAGTTAAGGCAGTGATAGATTTTTTCCTTGGGCTCCAAAAATTACTGCTGACCATGTCTGCTGCCCTGAGATTAAAGATGCTTGCTCCTTGGAAGGAAAGCTGTCAAATCTAGACATTGTATTAAAAAGCAGAGACATCACTTTGCTGACAAAGCTCTGTATAGTCAAAGCTTGGGTTTTCCAATATGGATTTGAAAGTTGGATCATAAAGAAGGCTGAGTCCTAAAGAATTGATGCTTTCAAAATGTGGTGCTGGAGAAGGTTCTTTAGAGTCCCTTGGACAGCAAGGAGATTAAGCCAGTCAATCCTAAAGGAAATCAACCTTGAATATTCATTGGTAGGACTAACGCTGAAGCTGAAGCTCTGATAATTTGGCCACCAGATGTGAAGAGCCAACTCATTGCAAAAGACCCTGATGCTTGAAAAGATTGAAGGCAAAAGAAGAAGGGGCTGGCAGAGGATAGATGGTTAGATGGCATCACTGACTCAGTGGCTATGAATTTGAGTCAACTCTGGGAGATAGTGAAGGAACAGGGGAGCCTGGAGTGCTGCAGTCCTTAAGGCCGTAAAGAGTTAGGACTGAACAACAACAAATAGGCTGTTTGACTTCAAAGGAGGGAAATGATGCATGTTCTGAGATGGTCTGAGAAAGCTTTGTGGAGAAGGAAGGTGTTGATAATTAGATAAGGAGGTTTTAAAAGGAGGATAAAAGAGGAAGGAGTATTCCAAGAAGAAAGGTGTGAAAGGGGCACAAAGGAATGAAAGAGACTGTGTGGTGATAAATAGATCAGTTGATTACTGAGGCTGTAGAGGGAGATTTATAAGATACTATTGGAAAATATTTTGGATAAGTAGAAAGAGACTAATACATTTCCCCTCAAGTCTTTCCTATTAGGTTTGATGTATTAATACTAACAATAGCATTTCCAAATATATAGAATATCTCTACCTATGCAAGATAATTATATGTTACCATGGGGAAATTCTAGGAACTATCAGTCCTTAATTGATATCATCAGAATTAGTTTATTAAGTTTTAGTTTACATTACTTTTATGGTTTTCATACTCCTCCTACCAGCCCCCAGCTGTGCAGTTTAAATGAAATTAAATTATACTGTAGTCCACTAGCAAATAGGTCTGCTAATATATGAACCTTTCAAGTTTGTGTAAATCTGTATTTGTCAGTCCTCACTACACATTTCTATTGTCATGTGTTAAAATATTTGATTTTGAATGACATCCTCCTTCCTACTTACTATTTTTATATCACTGGGGATGGAAATAATAGGACTATCCCTTGATTTAACTGTCAGTCAAGGGACACTTCTCTTGCCTGGAAAATCCCATGGACGGAGGAGCCTGGTAGGCTGCAGTCCATGGCATCACGAACAGTCGGACACGACTGAGTGACTTCACTCTCATTTTTCACTTTTATGCATTGGAGAAGGAAATGGCAACCCACTCCAGTGTTCTTGCCTGGAGAATCCCAGGGATGGGGCAGCCTGGTGGGCTGCCATCTGTGGGGTCGCACAGAGTCGGACACGACTGAAGCGACTTAGCAGCAGCAGCAGCAGCAAGGGACACTTCAAGCTTAATATAAAATTTTGAAAAGCCCCTCAATCTGCCAGAAACTAATGGTTTTAGGAATATTCCTGGCTTTGTAGAAGAGAGCTCAATTATAAAATGTTTTCCTATATCATAATGAGTATTAATAAATTTTATCCAACAAAATTCTCCTTAACTGAAAATATATTAATTTTTTTTTTCATTTGAGAAGGAAAAGCATTATTTGTTACAGGGTATTTTCTGCCTTATATATATTCTAAAGTTACCAAATCAATGAAGAAATTGATATCCATTTTTTGTTTAAAAAAAAAAAAAACAGCCAACAAAGGGAAGGAAAATAAAAATGACTAATATTTAAATAGAAATTTTTCTGAGAAAAGCATATTTTGGTAAATATAGTTTCATTTCATAGAGGTTTAGTTTTAAATTTACCAAATGCTCCCAGTTTCTGGGGTGAAATTTATTGAAAAACCAAAGAAAAGTGTAAGGAAGATAGAAACCAAAGCATTGCCTTTATTTAAAAGCTAATAATATAAGAGAGAGCTTCCCTGGTGATTAGACAGTAAAGAATCTACCTGCAATGCAGGAGACCCTGAGTTGGGACAATCCTCTGGAGAAGGAAAGGGCTACCCACTCCAGTATTCTTGCCTGAAGAATTTCATGGACAGAAGACAGTGGTTGTTTTTTTTTTTTTTTTAATTTATCTTTTATTTTAATTGGAGGCTAATTACTTTACAATATTGTGGTGGTTTTTGCCATACATTCACATGAATCAGCCATGGGTGTACATGTGTTCCGCATCCTGAACCCCCCCTCCCCTGAACCTCACTCCCCATCCCATCCCTCAGGGTCATCCCAGTGCACCAGCCCTGAGCACCCTGCTTCATGCATTGAACCTGGACTGGTGATCTATTTCACATATGATAATATACGTGTTTCAATGCTATTCTCTCAAATCATCCCACCCTCACCTTCTCCCACAGAGTCCAGCAGTCTGTTCTTTACATCTGTATCTCTTTTGCTGTCTTGCATATAGGTTCATCGTTACCATCTTTCTAAATTCCATATATATGCATTAATATACTGTATTGGTGTTTTTCTTTCTGACTTACTTCACTCTGTAGTTTTCATTAGTGGGCAAATGACAGTCTTAAAAGTGAACTTAAGAATTAAATAGACATTTATACTCAACAGGCTGAACTGGAGCAGGGCCCCTGGAAAGGCAGAGTGACTTCAGAAGAATTTCTTTATCAACATATAAAAATCATTGCCTTCTACTAACCCTGGGGTTCTTCATTTCTTCCTTTTCTAGTTGCTTTAGGTGTAGAGTTAGGTTATTTATTTGACTTTTTTCTTGTTTCTTGAGGTATGCCTATATTGCTATGAACTTTCCCCTTAGGACTGCTTTTACAGTGTCCCACAGGTTTTGGGTTGTGTTTTCATTTTCATTCATTTCTATGCAAATTTTGATTTCTTTTTTTATTTCTTCTGTGATTTGTTGGTTATTCAGCAGCGTGTTGTTCAGCCTCCATATGTTGGAATTTCTAATAGTTTTTCTCCTGTATTTGAGATCTAATCTTACTGCATGTGATGAGAAAAGATGCTTGGAATGATTTCAATTTTTTGAATTTACCAAGGCTAGATTTATGGCCCAGGATGTGATCTATCCTGGAGAAGGTTCTGTGTGCGCTTGAAAAAAAGGTGAAATTCATTGTTTGGGGATGAAATGTCCTATAGATATCAATTAGGTCTAACTGGTCTATTGTATCATTTAAAGTTTGTGTTTCCATGTTAATTTTCTGTTTAGCTGATCTATCCATAGGTGTGAGTGGGGTATTAAAGTCTCCCACTATTATTGTGTTATAGTTAATTTCTCTTTTCATACTTGTTAGCATTTGTCTTACATATGGCAGTGCTCCTATGTTGGGTGCATATATATTTATAATTGTTATATCTTCTTCTTGGATTGATACTTTGATCATTATGTAGTGACCTTCTTTGTCTCTTCACAGCCTTTGTTTTAAAGTCTATTTTATCTGATATGAGTATTGCTACTCCTGCTTTCTTTTGGTCTCTATTTGCATGGAAAATCTTTTTCCAGCCCTTCATTTTCAGTCTGTATATGTCCCCTGTTTTGAGGTGGGTCTCTTGTAGACAACATATGTAGGGGTCTTGTTTTTATATCCATTCACCAAGTCTTTGTCTTTTGGTTGGGGCATTCAACCCATTTACGTTTAAGGTAATTATTGATAAGTATGATCCCATTGCCATTTAATCTATTGTTTTGGGTTCGAATTTATACACCCTTTTTGTGTTTCCTGTCTAGAGACTATCCTTTAGTATTTGTTGGAGAGCTGGTTTGGTGGTGCTGAATTCTCTCAGCTTTTGCTTGTCTGTAAAGCTTTTTATTTCTCCTTCATATGTGAATGAGATCCTTGCTGGGTACAATAATCTGGGCTTTAGGTTATTTTCTTTCATCACTTTAAGTATGTCTTGCCATTCCCTCTTGGCTTGAAGAGTTTCTATTGAAAGATCAGCTGTTATCCTTATGGGAATTCCCTTGTGTGTTATTTGTTGTTTTTTCCTTGCTGCTTTTAATATTTGTTCTTTGTGTTTGATTAGGGCAGAAATAAATACAAAAAAAAAAAAAAACAAACAAAAAAAAAAGAGACCATAGCAAAAATCAACAAAGCCAAAAGCTGGTTCTTTGAAAGGATAAAGAAAATTGACAAACCATTAGCCAGACTCATCAAGAAACAAAGGGAGAAAAATCAAATCAATAAAGTTAGAAATGAAAATGGAGAGATCCCAACAGACAACACAGAAATACAAAGGATCATAAGAGACTACTATCAGAAACTATATGCCAATAAAATGGACAACGTGGAAGAAATGGACAAATTCTTAGAAAAGTACAACTTTCCAAAACTGGACCAGGAAGAAATAGAAAATCTTAACAGACCCATCACAAGCACGGAAATTGAAACTGTAATCAGAAATCTTCCAGCAAACAAAAGCCCAGGTCCAGACGGCTTCACAGCTGAATTCTACCAAAAATTTAGAGAAGAGCTAACACCTATGCTACTCAAACTCTTCCAGAAAATTGCAGAGGAAGGTAAACTTCCAAACTCATTCTATGAGGCCACCATCACCCTAATACCAAAACCTGACAAAAATCCCACAAAAAAAGAAAACTACAGGCCAATATCACTGATGAACATAGATGCAAAAATCCTTAACAAAATTCTAGCAATCAGAATCCAAAAACACATTAAAAAGATCATACACCATGACCAAGTGGGCTTTATCCCAGGGATGCAATGATTCTTCAATATCCACAAATCAGTCAATGTAATGCACCACATTAACAAATTGAAAAATAAAAATCATATGATTATCTCAATAGATGCAGAGAAAGCCTTTGACAAAATTCAACATCCATTTATGATAAAAACTCTCCAGAAAGCAGGAATAGAAGGAACATACCTCAACATAATAGAATCTATATATGACAAACCCACAGCAAACATTATCCTCAATGATGAAAAATTGAAAGCATTTCCTCTAAAGTCAGGAACAAGACAAGGGTGCCCACTTTCACCACTACTATTCAACGTAGTTTTGGAAGTTTTGGCCACAGCAATCAGAGCAGAAAAAGAAATAAAAGGAATCCAAATTGGAAAAGAAGAAGTAAAACTCTCACTGTTTGCAGATGACATGATCCTCTACTTAGAAAACCCTAAAGACTCCACCAGAAAATTACTAGAGCTAATCAATGCATATAGTAAAGTTGCAGGATATAAAATCAACACACAGAAATCCCTTGCATTCCTATACACTAATAATGAGAAAATAGAAAGAGAAATTAAGGAAACAATTCCATTCACCATTGCAACAAAAAGAATAAAATACTTAGGAATATATCTACCTAAAGAAACTAAAGACCTATATATAGAAAACTATAAAACACTGGTGAAAGAAATCAAAGAGGACACTAATAGATGGAGAAATATACCATGTTCATGGATGGGAAGAATCAATATAGTGAAAATGAGTATACTACCCAAAGCAATTTATAGATTCAATGCAATCCCTATCAAGATACCAACAGTATCCTTCACAGAGCTAGAACAAATGATTTCACAATTTGTATGGAAATACAAAAAACCTCAAATAGCCAAAGGAATCTTGAGAAAGAAAAATGGAACTGGAGGAATCAACCTGCCTGACTTTCAGGCTCTACTACAAAGCCACAGTCATCAAGACAGTATGGTACTGGCACAAAGACAGAAATAGAGGTCAATGGAATAAAATACAAAGCCCAGAGATAAATCCATGCACATATGGACACCTTATCTTTGACAAAGGAGGCAAGAATATACAATGGATTAAAGACAATCTCTTTAACAAGTGGTGCTGGGAAAACTGGTCAATCACTTGTAAAAGAATGAAACTAGAACACTTTCTAACACCATACACAAAAATAAACTCAAAATGGATTACAGATCTCAACGTAAGACCAGAAACTATAAAACTCCTAGAGGAGAACATAGGCAAAACACTCTCTGACATACATCACAGCAGGATCCTCTATGACCCACCTCCCAGAATATTGGAAATAAAAGCAAAAATAAACGAATGGGACCTAATTAAACTTAAAAGCTTCTGCACAACAAAGGAAACTATAAGCAAGGTGAAAAGACAGCCTTCAGAATGGGAGAAAATAATAGAAAATGAAGCAACTGACAAACAACTAATCTCAAAAATATACAAGCAACTCCCACAGCTCAATTCCAGAAAAATAAATGACCCATTCAAAAAATGGGCCAAAGAACTAAATAGACATTTCTCCAAAGACATACAGATGGCTAACAAACACATGAAAAGATGCTCAACATCACTTATTATCAGAGAAATGCAAATCAAAACCACTATGAGGTACCATTTCACCCCAGTCAGAATGGCTGAGATCCAAAAGTCTACAAGCAATAAATGCTGGAGAGGGTGTGGAGAAAAGGGAACCCTCTTACACTGTTGGTGGGAATGCAAACTAGTACAGCCACTATGGAGAACAGTGTGGAGATTCCTTAAAAAACTGGAAATAGAACTGCCTTATGATCCAGCAATCCCACTGCTGGGCATACACACTGAGGAAACCAGAAGGGAAAGAGACACGTGTACCCCAATGTTCATCGCAGCACTGTTTATAATAGCCAGGACATGGAAGCAACCTAGATGTCCATCAGCAGATGAATGGATAAGAAAGCAGTGGTACATATACACAATGGAGTATTACTCAGCCATTAAAAAGAATACATTTGAATCAGTTCTAATGAGGTGGATGAAACTGGAGCCTATTATACAGAGTGAAGTAAGCCAGAAAGAAAAACACCAATACAGTATACTAATGCATATATATGGAATTTAAAAAGATGGTAACAATAACCCTGTATACGAGACAGCAGAAGAGACACTGATGTATAGATCAGTCTTTTGGACTCTGTGGGAGAGGGAGAGGGTGGGATGATTTGGGAGAATGGCATTGAAACATGTATACTATCATATATGAAATGAGTCGCCAGTCCAGGTTCGATGCACGATACTGGATGCTTGGGGCTGGTGCACTGGGATGACCCAGAGGGATGGTATGGGGAGGGAGAAGGGAGCAGGGTTCAGGATGGGCAACACGTGTACACCTGTGGCAGATTCATTTTGATATATGGCAAAACTAATACAATATTGTAAAGTTAAAAAAGAAAATGAAGAAAAATTAAAAAAAATAAAAATCAATGCCAAGAGAGAGAAGGAACTAGGCTATATGTGTCCAATATTTCCTTCCAAACTAATCAAAAGACTACCCACTCCTCTAGTGAGTGAAGTGGCAGAAAGAAGCCAGAGCATTCTGTAAAGATAGCTATTCCTTAAAAAATAAAAAATAATTGAATAAGGAAAAATAAGTCTCCTTCATGGTTCTTTGTGTTTTAAAGATGTAATAAGCATTTTATGTCAAAATAAATAATTTTAATAAAGAATATGAATAAAAAAGAACCTCAGTTATGGTTTCTTTCTATACATTTTCTCTATTCTTTACTACTGACATTTTAATAAATATTCAGAGTTCTCTCTAATACTTAATTTGCTTTGGAATTCCTGGAATTCTTATCTATGGCCCACGATTGTCTTTGATTTTATCTCCCTTGTGAAACCTTCCTACCCTTATGCACCATTTGGTCATGCAGAATTCACAAGAATTAGTTAGGTTCAGTAGCTCAGTCATGTCCGACTCTTTGCAACCCCATGGACTGTAGCATGTCAGGCTTCCCTGTCCATCACCAACTCCCGGAGCTTGCTCAAACTGTCCATCAAGTCAGTGATGTCATCCAACCATCTCATTCTCTGTCATCCCCTTCTCCTCCTGCCTTCAATCTTACCCAGCATTAGGGGCTTTTCCAATGAGTCAGTTCTTTGCATTAGGTGGCCAAAGTTTTGGATTTTCAGCTTCAGCATCAGTCCTGCCAATGAATATTCAGGAATGATCTCCGTTAGGATTGACTGGTTTGATCTCCTTGCTGTCCAAGGGACTCTCAAGAGTCTGCTCCAACACCACAGTTCAAAAGCATCAATTCTTTGGTGCTCAGCTTTCTTTATAGTCCAATACGCACATCCATACATGACTACTGGAAAAACCGTAGTTTTAAAGGCTTAATAATATTTATGTCAACCGAATTAAATTTTAATGATTATTTTAAGAGTCTCCTGGAAATGATCTTAACTCAGAGGTATGACTGCATTGGTAGTAATATCATAATGGGGAAGATATGTAAGTGGACTCTGAGCAGTCTTCCAACCACTAAATATCAGTTTCTGCCTACTCTACCATTTTTCACTTAAGACTAAAGAATGCTCTGACTGACAAAACCTGTAATAATCATTTCTACTTACACATCAGCTGAAAAGTTGCTTGGAAGTATTTTTATTTTCTATGTAGCAGTAACACATATATTCCACAGATGGAGACTTATGAATGCAAATGATAGAATATCTCACTTCCTCTCTCAAGAGTACCCTTCACACATAGCTAGAATCTTTTATATTAACAAGGTTTAACGTGGCACATATTCTAGTAAAAGCTTGGTTAAAGGGGTGATAGGGAAAATGCCTACTTTTTATAATGTGGTTATTTAGACTGATCAGGAAAGGAAAATTTCCTCTGTGATGAATCATTGGATCATGGAAAAAGCAAGAGAGTTCCAGAAAAACATCTATTTCTGCTTTATTGACTATGCCAAAGCCTTTGACTGTGTGGGTCACAATAAACTGTGGAAAACTCTGAAAGAGATGGGAATACCAGACCACCTGACCTGCCTCTTGAGAAACCTGTATGCAGGTCAGAAAGCAACAGTTAGAACTGGACGTGGAACAACAGACTGTTTCCAAATAGGAAAAGGAGTACATCAAGGCTTATTGTCACCCTGCTTATTTAACTTCTATGCAGAATACATCATGAGAAACACTGGGCTGGATGAAGCACAAGCTGGAATCAAGATTGCCAGGAGAAATATCAATAACCTCAGACATGCAGATGACACCACCCTTATGGCAGAAAGTGAAGAGGAACTAAAAAGCCTCTTGATGAAAGTGAAAGAGGAGAGTGAAAAAGTTGGCTTAAAGCTCAACCTTCAAAAAACGAAGATCATGGCTTCTGGTCCCATCACTTCATGGGAAATAGATGGGGAAACATTGGAAACAGTGTCAGACTTTATTTTTTTGGGCTCCAAAATCACTGCAGATGGTGACTGCAGCCATGAAGTTAAAACACACTTACTCCTTGGAAGGAAAGTTATGACCAACCTGGATAGCATATTCAAAAGCAGAGACATTGCTTTGCCAACAAAGGGTCCATCTAGTCAAGGCTATGGTTTTTCCTGTGGTCATGTATGGATGTGAGAGTTGGACTGTGAAGAAGGCTGAGTGCTGAAGAATTGATACTTTGAACTGTGGTGTTGGAGACTCTTGAGAGTCCCTTGGACTGCAAGGAGATCCAATCAGTTCATTCTAAAGGAGATCAGCCCTGGGTGTTCTTTGGAAGGAATAATGCTACAGCTGAAACTCTAATACTTTGGCCACCTCATGCGAAGAGTTGATTCATTGGAAAAGTCTCTCATGCTGGGAGGGATTGGGGGTAGGAGGAAAAGGGAATGACAGAGGATAAGATGGCTGGATGGCATCACTGACTCGATGGACGTGAGTTTGAGTGAACTCCAGTAGATGGTGATGGACAGGGAGGCCTGGCGTGCTGCGATTCATGGGGTTGCAAAGAATCAGACACGACTGAGCGACAGAACTGAACTGAACTGATGAATCATTAGCATAGTTATTTTGTTATTTTTAGCTATTTACATGTGGGTTTAATTAGTGTATATATAAACAAATTACCTTTAGGAGTAAGGGGGAAATTTGTTATTTTCTATTTAAGATGATTTTGTAGTCAAGTAGGCTACAAATTTGTTTTTTAATTTATCAGGAGAATCTCCTCACTCTGCCCTTTTTAAAATTAAAACATTATGTGAAATACCAAAAGAAAAATATAGTAATGAGGCTACTCTGTATGGAGTTGCAAAGGGATGTTTAGGGGCTGGATTGCCTGTCCTCACATTCTCCCTCCTTGTCCTTGGCAGCTTGAAAACATCTATAGGAGCGTGATATGTTGCTTTTAAACTTAAGCACAGGAAGAACCCTTTAAAATATTATATTTTGATGTTTAATTTCAATACTTTACATGGGAAATTTTTTTGGAGAGGGTGTGTGTTAGTCACTCAGTCATGTCCAACTCTCTGCAACCCCATGGACTGTAGCCTGCCAGGCTCCTCAGTCCATAAAATTCTCCAGGCAAGAATACTGGAGTGGATTGCCATTTCCTTCTATAGGGGATCTTCCTGGCACAGGGATCAAACCTGGGTCTCCTGCATGCAAGCAGATGCTTTACCCTCTGAGCTACTGCTACTGCTAAGTCACTTCAGTCGTGTCCGACTATGTGCGACCCCATAGATGGTAGCCCACCAGGCTCCCCCGTCCCTGGGATTCTTCAGGCAAGAACACTGGAGTGGGTTGCCATTTCCTTCTCCAATGCATGAAAGTGGAAAGTGAAAGTGAAGTTGCTCAGTCGTGTCCGACTCTTAGCGACCCCGTGGACTGCAGCCTACCAGGCTCCTCTGCCCATGGGATTTTCCAGGGCGGGAAATTCCAGGGATTTTCTGAGCTACTAGGGAAGCCCAAAGTGAAAGTGACTCAGTTGTGTCTGACTGTTTGCGACCCCATGGACTGCATAGTCCATGGAATTCTTCAGGCCAGAATACTGGAGTGGGTAGCTGTTCCATTCTCCAGGGGATCTTCCCAACCCAGGGATTGAACCCAGGTCTCCCTCATTGCAGACAGACTCTTTTACGAACTGAGCCACAAGGGAAGGCCATTTTTGAGAGGTTTAACAGTTAAATTTTTGTAAAGTCATTTATGAAATGTATGTATGTGTGCTCAGTCATGTCTAGGTCTTTGCAGCTCCATGGAGTCTGCCAGGCTCCTCTGTCCATGGGATTTCTCAAACAAGAATATTGGCGCAGTTGCCATTTCCTACTCCAGGGGATCTTCCAGACCCAGGGATCTAACCCTTGTCTCTTGCATATCAGCATTTGCATGTGGATTCTTTACCACTAGCTCCACTTGGGAAGTCTGTATTATGAAATAATCTGTAATATGTCAAAATCTTCTTACTATTTTTTATAGCACTATTTTTATACAGCAACGTATAATGTTGAAAATAAGTAGAATGTAACTCACAAATAGTATAAAAAGTTGAATAGTTTTCAGTTTTAATAATGCTGCATAATCAATAAACTCAAAATCTCAGGCAGTTAAAACAACAAATGCTTATATTTCTTGCTCTGAGGTCTGCAGGTTGAGATATCTCTGCTTCATGCTGCAGTTTACCTGGACTTGACTTCAGGCTGTCAATTAAAGTCACATCTGATCCATTTTCTTCAATCAGTGGCTACACAAGGTATATTCTTTTTATGGTTCAAGGCAGAAATACAGGGACCAAGTCTAACCAGGAAAGGACACATAAAGCCTTTGCTTGCTTCAGTGTGAAAATATTCCATTGATTAAAGGAAGACATGTGGATCAGCCTAAGAGCTATATTTAGTGGCTTTGAGGATAATGTCATTTGCATAAGAAAATATACTCTATATACTTTAATAGGAAGAATCTCAAAGTCATATGGAAAATACCTTCAGAATTTGGAATAATAATATAGGACAAAAATAACAAAGGCAAGTATATATATGAAATATCAAACAAAAACCAAACTCAGCTTTTATCATAGATACTTCATGACAAATATTGTATACTAAATCACCAATGTATTAGCATACTTACATGTGCATGATACTTTCCATTACCATAATTCTGATTATATAGCTTCCATAGTTAGCAATGACTTTTAGTGATAATATCTTCTAGGATATTATACACATGAACCAGAAGATTTCAACATGTGAAATGTGATGAATATTTATCCCTGTCAAGCATCTCCTCCTTTATTGGTAACAGCACATAGCTTTCCTGTAATCACACAGAGACCATATTTCACCCGTTCTGTTAAGGCATGAAAGTGAAAGTGTTAGTCACTCAGTCGTGTCTGACTCTTTGCGACCCCATAGACTGTAGCCCACCAGACTCCTCCTTCCATGGAATTCTCCAGGCAAGAATCCTGGAGTAGGTTGCCATTCCCTTCTCCAGGGGATCTTCTCGACCCAGGAATCAAAGCCAGGTCTCCTGAATGACAGGCAGATTCTTTATTGTCTGAGCCACCAGGGAAGCCCTGTCTGTTAATGCATAGTTAGCCTTATTTCTCACCTGCAGTGGTAGGCATATGATCTAGGATAGGACAATCAAGACAATCCATTTCCTTGCCACAATATTCTGTTCAGGGATGGGTTTATAAACCAAGTCAGAAACCAATTAAGAATCAGTCTTGAGTCTTTGGCTTAAACTGTTGAGAAAGAGGTGCTTATTTTTTTCCCTGAGTTTGCCAGACTGGTGGGAAGTAAACTTTGCATTTGAACAGTTTTGCCACTGTGCGGCAAAAGCCTGCCTGAGAATTAAGCCAAGAAAGACATAGAAATGCAGAGCCAAGAGATAGAGACAAAAAATGTCTTGAGGTTTTTTGAGTTTTTAATTCTAGTCCAAAGCTATCTGTATCCCTTACTTCCTAGTCACAAAACTAACATATTTTACTTGATTTTTTAAATCGCTTCAAATCCAAAGCATTCCTGTTATTTCTTATGCTTCTTTTTGCTCTACAGTATCTCTCCAAAATTCTCTTTTCTGGACTCACTTGTCATATCACTTTGCTGGCATACATATAACCCCTCATTTTAAGGGTGTTCTACTTCATGTGATCTTAATTTTTCACTATATCGTAGACTCAAAATTAATTCATTTGTTATTTTCCCTGACAGTGCAAATTTGCTGAATAAAAATGGATTCTTTAACCAATATCTTTGTTTGCTCAGTTAGGTATTCATATCAACACTCTGGTCTCAGTGAAGATGTGTCTAAAGATTCACATATTTCACGCTATGTCTCAAGCTCTGACTATCTATTTACTGTGGCACTGACAGCTTGCCCTCAAAGCCTCCCAGATTCTCTACCTGGAAGATGTGATACAATCTCAAGCATAATTGTTTTCTTCTGAACTATGTGGCAACCTGCCATTTTCCTTGTTTGCATTATGGCTTCCTTGATGCCTGTTAAGGTACCATGTGGAACTACCTCTTAACTAATATAGACCACCAGCCCCTTTCCTGCTGATGCTGTTTCCTTGTTAAAAGACTATGCTGTTGAAGCCACGCTTCCACACCAAAGCCAAAATAGAGCTTTTTAGTGCCAGTCTTGTTTAGTCTACTAGGAATCTCTTTCCTGCAACACTTTATTGCCTAAGTATCCAATAATCATCACCTTTTAATTTATTTATATTAGAAAGAATTTCACTTTACATGCATAGTTTCTTTCTCTAGACTTTACCAGTCAATCTATGGGAACTTAACTACAATCCATCTTAGAGATAGAGGCATTTATATTATTCAGAATTACTCCTTACCCTTAATCATTTGATCAAGTTTTGCCTTTATTTTTTTCATCAGTCCTTTCTTCAGGATTTCCTAATTTCTTGGGAAAGAGAGAAGTGTTGGCTCTCAGTTCTTTTTTTTTTTTAATTAGTAAAATGTTATTATTACAGTTTCTGATCATGTTAATCTGACCACAAAATATTTCTGACTGGAAATGTTGGGTATATGGATTTTATGGATGTTAAATTTTCCTGAATTCCGAAATAAAACTCCGCTGTCTCCTCTTATTCTCAGAACAACAAACAACTGTATTACTGCAGATTAAGATCATAGAATCTTAACATTAAAATAGAATGGAACATCCCCTGTAGCCAAGCAGAAACACTTTAGAATTCCCAATGATTTTTATCATTTCCTGTTAGAAATTAGAGAGCTATTAGAATTATTTCAATCATCAGATCTATTCTTTGTTTCTTTTTTTTTGATTATCTAGAATCATCACTCCAGGCTCACTTTGACCCCTAATGCTGTTCAAAACCCCCTGCTCAATCGACATATAAATAAGTCTACTGAGAATTGACTTGTTGCCTCACTTGGTTACCTTAATGTATTTTTAAGATTAGAAACAGAAGGTAAAATGCATCAATGCTTATATTGTGAAATATGCTTTACCTCAGTACTGTGATCATTAGCATTTAATTACTTACCTTATCTGAATCCAAAGTTTTTGACAGTGACACTGCTTTTGATGGTGAAACCTATAGTTTTGAAAAAAATCCAGAACATCAGAATAGATGTTTTGATACAATACATTCACTAAGGGGTTTGCTCAGATGCTCTGTGTGCACTCCTGGAGTGAATAAGCCTAAAGATCTTATACTTGGTCAAACTTGAGTCCTGTGATGATGTCCTAATGGAAAAGAAGCCATAGAATTAACTTCTCTTTATTTAATCTCTTGATATATCTGATATTCTATGACTGTATGTATAATTAATATCTATTATTAACCTCACAATAAAATATCATATTGAAACTTAATTTCTTAATGCAGAAACTTCAATAATCAAAAATTTTGGTTGGGGGTAAAACCAAAACTGAACTGAATATTTTGTTCATTTTGAAATTGAAACCCTGCAAATGTTTGCAATAGATAGTTAGG
This sequence comes from Bos indicus, assembly GCF_029378745.1. Lineage (NCBI taxonomy): Eukaryota > Metazoa > Chordata > Mammalia > Artiodactyla > Bovidae > Bos > Bos indicus. The sequence continues at coordinate 40,147,439 of NC_091762.1, read as the reverse complement.
GAAATATTTTGACTGTGAGTTCAGGTGACTCTAATTGTTATTTTCCTTCTGTTAGTGAAGGACTTTAGATATAAGATCTAATCCTACTTAAATAATACATGATTACACACTTTATAAATATTTAATACCAGATGTTTAAAAGGTTAATATTCCCACGATAAGGAAAGCATTGTTATTAAAGCTCATTTAGATGGTATTCTTGGGAGATTTTATGGATGTTCTTCATCTGTTTAAATTATTATCAATATTTCTTTTCAGATTATGAATAAACAGTTTGTGCTCAAGTGTTTGCTCATTTAACATTTATTTTGTAATATATACTTCTTATAGGAATATAAATAGTTGCTGGAAAGAACACTGACAACTTCAAAGCAAAATGAAGTTTCTTCTGTTGCTTTCAGCAATTGGTTTCTGCTGGGCTCAGTATGACCCACACGTCAAATCTGGACGGACCTCCATTGTCCATCTGTTTGAGTGGCGCTGGGTCGATATTGCTCTTGAATGTGAGCGATACTTAGCCCCCAAAGGATTTGGAGGGGTTCAGGTGAGTATTGTTCATTGTATAAGTTGCAGAAATTGCTGTGCTGAGAATCAGTGGTAGTATCCCCTGTGTCTGAAAGCTGGGACAACATTTTACTTCACAATTAAAGTACTCTAAGTAAAACAGTTTTCTGAGGAAGAAAAAAATTTGAAATTGTCGGTGACTTTACGTTTTATTTCCAAGATAATTTTTTTCAGCAGGATATTTCCAATGCAATGTTAATATTTTCAAACAATTTTAAAGAAATGCAGTTACCAAAGATTCAGAAATAATTTTAGACTATTGATTAGTTTATAGACTATTCAGTGGTATAAAGTGAGTCATAAATTGATACTTATTAACATTGTTTTATTTGTAGGTCTCCCCACCCAGTGAAAATGCTGTGATTACTGACCCTTCACGACCTTGGTGGGAAAGATACCAACCAGTTAGTTACAAGTTATGTACAAGATCAGGAAATGAAAATGAATTCAAAGACATGGTGACTAGATGTAACAACGTTGGTGTAAGTGACTTAAAGTTTCCTTTAAACACATGATACAGAAAAATAATTTATCTCTCTTGTCTCTTGTTCCTTTTAAGAAGAACAATTTTCATACATATAAAATTTACCTCATGCTTTAGCTATAAATTAAAATGTAATTGTTACCTTATGTTTAATTATAACTATTTTTATATGTACCATTTATCCACTAAAGAAGATGTAATTAAAAGTTTAAGGCCACAGACTTCAACTAATGTAAGTTTAAGTTTTATTTTATAAAGCAGAACATCAACTTTCAACCTTTATGGTTGTACACATTTTGGGGGAACACTTTTCCAGTTAGGAATTAGAAGTTCCACTTACAACATTTGCTGTTTCTTGTATGTGAATTGTATGGCCACCCATAATTCTTGGATATTCCTTCCCGCAAGTACTATGATCGTCTGTAATTATTTTCTCTTTGATGAAGAGCATAATGAGAGGCAACTGTTGTTGTTCAGTCACTAAGTTTTGTCTGATTGTTTGTGACCCCAAGAATTGCAGCACACCATGCTTCCTTGTCCTTCACTATCTCCTGTAATTTGCTCAAGTTCATGTCCACTGAGTCAGTGGTGCTATCTAACCATCTCATCCTCTTCTGTCCTCTTCTTTTGCCTTCAATCTTCCCCACATCGTGGTCTTTTCCAGTGAGTCGGCTCTTCGTATCACATGACCAAAGTATTGGAGCTTCAGCTTCAGCATCAGTCCTTCCAGTGAATATTCAGAGTTGATTTCCTTTAGGATTGACTGCTTTGATCTCCGTGCAGTCCAAGGGACCGTCAAGAATCTTCTCCAGCACCACAGATTGAAAGCATCAGTGCTTTGGCACTCAGCCTTCTTTATGGTCCAACTCTCACATCCATACATGACTACTGAAAAAAAAACATAACTTTGACTATACTGACTTTTGTCAGCAAAGTGATGTCTTTGCTTTTTAATACACTGTCGAGATTTGTCACAGCTTTCCTTCCAAGCATTTTTTTTTGGTCATTGATGCCTTACTGACAGGTGTCACCATCTCTTTTACAATGGAATGCACAAGGCAATATCTACAAACACCAAGGAAAGTTAAGTATTGCATCTCTATTTCATTTGGAAAAGAGAAGATTCCCAAATCAAGCTGGTTTTGATTCTTGAGAGGAAAGGTGGTAGAGATAATTCATGGCAACATATTGATGGACAAAATCCTCAGTAAGAATGCAGTATGGTTGTGTCTACTTTGAAAGAAAGGATTAGATGCTTCAAACTAAAGCGTCAGTTGCATGACTCTTAGGTGTTTGAATATGGCCATGTACCACACTGAGTTCTAGTTTGCATGGAGTATGAGCAAGAAACTTAAATAGACAAGATAGTTTTACAGATCCTGTATACAAAATTTGTTTGTTTTATCCATTCATGAAACTTAAAAAAAGTTAAATGTGAAGCCAAAACATACATTTTTCTTTAATATTAACTGTCTTTCCTGGTCCTCCTTCAAATCTGTTTACATTTGCTGTGTATGTAATGTTCTAGAACAAGTATATTGAGAGAAGATTGAATCCCAGGCAATGAGATAATTTTAGAGGAATAAGTGACCAGATACACAGTTTCTTTCTTTCTTTTTTTTAAAGCAGCCACACTAATATTTCTGGAGTGTTGCAGGGACCTCAGAACCAATCATTCATCAAAGAAGCATCTTTTAATTTCATTGTTGTAGTCACCATCCACAGTGATTTTGGAGCCCAAGAAAATAAAATCTGTCACTGCTTCTACTTTTTCCCCTACTATTTGAAATGAAGTGATGAGACCAGATACCATGATCTTAGTTTTTTGAATGTTGAGATTTAAGCCAGCTTTTTCACGCTCCTCTTTCACTTTCATCAACAGGTTCTTTAGTTCCTTTTCACTTTCTGCCATTATAGTGGTATCATCTGCATATCTGAGGTTATTGATATTTCTCTAGGGATCCTTGAATACAGCTTTTGACTCATCCAGCCCAGTATTTCGCATGATATAATCTGCATAGACGTTGAATAAACAGAGTGACCATATACAGCCTTGTCTTACTCCTTTCCCCATTTTGAACCATTCATTGGTTCCATGTAAGATTCCAACTGTTGCTTCTTGACCCGCACTTAGTTTTCTCAGAAGACAGGTTAGGTGGTCTGTTAGTCCCATCTCTCTAAGCATTTTCCATAGTTTGTTATGATCCACACAGTCAAAGGCTTTGGCATAGTCAATGAAGCAGATGTTTTTCTGAAATTTCCTTGCTTTCTCTGTGATCTAATGAGAGTTGGCAATTTTATCTCTGGTTTCTCTGCCTTTTCTAAAATCCAGGTTTTACATCTGGAAGTTCTTGGTTCACATACTGCTGAAGCCTAGCTTGAAGGATTTGAACATAACCTTGTTAGCATGTAAAATGAGAGCAATTGTACTGTAGTCTTAACATTCTTTGGCACTGCTCTTCTTTAGGGTTGGGATGAAACTTGACCTTTTCCAGTCTTGTGTCCACTGCTGAGTTTTCAAAATTTGCTGACACATTGAGTGCAGCACTTTAATAGCATCATCTTTTAGGATTTTAAATAAATCAACTGCAATTCCAACACCTCCACTAGCTTTCTTTGTAGTAATACTTCCGAAAGCCCACTTGATTTCACACTCAGGGATGTCTGGCTCTAGGTGAGTGACCACACCATCCTGGTTATCTGGGTCATTAAGACCTTTTTTTATATATGTAGTTTTTCTGTGTATTCTTGCCTCCTCTTCTTAATCTCTTCTGCCTCTGTTAAATCCTTACCATTTCTGTCCTTTGTCAAGCCCATCTTTGCATGAACTGTTTGCTTGGTATCTCCAGTTTTCTTGAAGAGTACTGTTTTCCTCTCCTTTTTTGCATTGTTCATTTTAGAAGGCCTTCTAATCTCCTTGCTGTTCTCTGGAACTCAGCATTCAGTTGGATATATCTTTCCCTTTCTCCCTTGCTTTTTGCTTCTTTTCTTTCCTCAACTATTTCTAAAGTATGCTCAGACAGCTACACTGCCTTCTTGCATCTTTTTGTTTTTTTTTTTGTTTTTCCCCTTTGGGATGGTTTTGGTCACTGCCTCCTAAACAATGATACAAACCTCTGTCCATAGTTCTTCAGGCATTCTGTCTATCAGATCTAATTCCTTGAATCTATTCATTACCTCTACTGTATAATCATAAGGAATTTGATTTAGGTCATACCTGAATGGCCAAGTAGTTTTTCCTACTTTTGTTAATTTAAGCATGAATTTTGCAATAAGGACCTCATGTCAGCCACAGTCAGCTCCAGGTCTTGTTTTTGCTGGCTATATGGAGCTTTTCCATCTTCAGCTACAAAGAATCTATAGCCATCTTGCCTGGTACTCAGGATATCTCTTGACTTCCTACCTTTGCATTTCAATCCCATGTGAAAATGATATCATTTTTTGGTGTTAGTTCTAGAAGGTCTTGTAGGTCTTTGTAGAACCTGTCAAGTTTAGGTCCTTCGGCTTCAGTGGCTGAGCCATAGACTAGATTACTGTGATGTTGAATTTTTTGCCTTGGAAACAAACTGAGATTATTCTGTTGTTTTTCAGATTGCATCCAAGTCATGCATTTCAGACTCTTTCCTTGACTATGAGCGCTAGGGATTCCTGCCCACAGTAGTAGATGTAATGGTCATCTGAATTAAATTTGCACATTCCCGTCCATTTTAATTCACTGATGCCTTAGATGTTGATGTTTACTCTTGCTATCTCCTGCTTGACCACGTCCAATTTACCTTGATTCATTGATCTAACTTTCCAGGTTCCTATGCAATATTGTGCTTTACAGCATCGGACCTTACTTTCACCACCAGACACATCCACAACTGAGCATCATTCCACTTTGGCACAGCTGCTGCATTCTTTTGGAGCAATTAGTAATTGCCCTCCACTCTTCCCAGTGGCATATTGGACACTTCTGACCTGGGGTCCTCATATTCCGGTGCTACATCTTTTTGCCTCTTTGTGTTGTTCATGGAGTTCTTGCAGCAAGAACACTGGAGTGGTTTTCCGTTCCCTCCTCCAGTGGGCCACATTTTGTTGGAACTTCTCACTATGACCCATCCATCTTGGGTGGCCCTTCATGACATCACTTATAGCTTCACTGAGTTACACAAGACCCTTTTTGCCACAACATGGCTGTGATCCATGAAGGAGATGAGAGACAATACCTACCTTTATTCTTCTGATCCTAAATAGATAGTAGAGTCTGGCTTCTTGTTTCTTAGGATGACCTATGGAAACTTCAAAAACTAATAATCTCTCTTGCCTCAACTGATTCCAGATACTCCAAAAAAAAAAGTCTCTTTGTATTTTTTCACAGTTCTATTAGTTTGGGGTTCTCTTAATTTATTATATGTATAAGCATCTTCCAAGTGCCTAGAATGCTTATAGGGCTTCAATTCACAATGATTTCTTTTCACACTTGACTGTTTTCTTGTAAGATAAGTTATAAAATAACAAAGAAGTATTTTGGAATGTTATCAATGTGCTGTACAATCTAATTAATAATACTATAAATTTCTATCTCTCTGTAAGTCAAACTGAAATGGAAATTCTGCCTTTCAGGTCCGTATTTATGTGGATGCTGTAATTAATCATATGACTGGAAGTGGTGTGAGTGCGGGAACAGGCAGTACTTGTGGAAGTTATTTCAACCCTGGAAGTGAGGATTTTCCAGCAGTCCCATACTCTGGTTGGGATTTTAATGATGGAAAATGTAAAACTGGAAGTGGAGATATTGAGAGCTATAATGATGCTTATCAGGTAATTAGCAAAATATCTATCTACACCTTTTATTATCCATATGTAGCTCACTGATCTCCATTTTAAATGTTAGTTTAGAATGTTTAGGAAAACAGCATTCCAAGTCTGACTTCAGAATCTCATATCAACATTCAAATAATTTTCCCCAATTTAATTTTTCAAAATGAAAAAACTCATCTACTTTTTCTCCATTTTTTTCATTTTTACAATGAAAAATATTTCAAAGGTATGTCAGTACTAGAATGTCAATATCTCCAGAGACTGGTGCAAAGAAATCACTATTGAAATATCTGTTAATGAATAAATGAATGAATAATTGAATGGATTCTCAAGTGAAGGTGATGTTTTATGTATCAATCACAAAATTTTTTTCTCCATAGGTCCGGGATTGTCGTCTCGTTAGTCTTCTTGATCTTGCACTGGAGAAAGATTATGTGCGCTCCACGATTGCTAACTATCTAAACCATCTCATTGACATTGGTGTAGCAGGGTTCCGAATTGATGCTTCTAAGCACATGTGGCCTGGAGACATAAAGGCAGTTTTGGATAAACTGCATAATCTAAACACAAAGTGGTTTCCTTCAGGAAGTAAACCTTTCATTTACCAGGAGGTATGTCAATATACATGTGTATCCATATAAAATATGACCATTTATTATTCTTTAGAAAATAATTCCTCATCGATAATTCATCAGAAAATAAGTGACAGATTTTATTTAAAATGCAGTTTCTTTAGCTTAATGGCTGAATCATTTACATAGAAGAATATTCCTTAACCTCCTTTTATTCAGAAGACAGTACATCTAACTCTGTATCAAGAGGTTTGTTATCCAAATGACAAAAATTTATTTAGGCTGCAAAAATCTCCATGTCATGTATAATTTCCCCAGAGGCCGTGATAGAAGACAGATAATAATATAGTTGTCTTAAGACAGGATATCTGACTCTAAATTTTGGCTAGATCACCATTAGGTGTGTTTGGTTAGGCTGATTCATTAACCTCTCTGCGCAACAATTTTTTCAGAAGTTATCGAAAGGAATAATGATAATGGTTATATCTTTGTTTTCTTTGGAGATTTGAAGAGGTAATATTTATCAAGTAGCAAAAAATATTACCAGCCGGATATTAAGTGCTATACAAGTATGAACTAGTCTTATCATTTATGTGCAAGTCTAAATTAGGTCAGCATTCTCACAGGACAAGTTACTTTGTCATGTTACTTTTACTATTGTTGGATAGATATAGTCTAGCAAAGAAAAATGAGAATCTTGATATAAGGAAAACCATTTGGGGTATTTCATATAATATAAAATAGTATAAAGCTATTTTTTATATAAGTTTAACTTAGTTAAATTCTTATTTAAATTGTTATTTTCTTCTTCATTTCTACAAGGTAATTGATCTGGGTGGTGAGGCAATTACAAGCAGTGAGTACTTTGGAAATGGCCGTGTGACAGAATTTAAATATGGTGCAAAACTAGGAACAGTTATTCGCAAGTGGAGTGGAGAGAAGATGGCTTACTTAAAGTAAATAAAATATGCTTTATCCTTTGAATTATTTCACAGATTTTTTTGTGATGATACCTCAACATGAGTTTTCTTCATAATGCCTTCTTATTTAGACAAATTTCAAGGATTCATTTACTAATAACAAGTGCTGTATATCCCCACATTCCAAGTGATCATCTTTATTATTTAGAATATCAATCACAAGGAAGCTTTTTAGGGACTCAACACCAATCTAGAGATTGTAATTTATACATTATATGACTGTACTAGATTTAATTAATGTTTGCACATAATTTGTGAAAGCCAGGTTCTTACTAAAGTGATTCTATAATTTATGAAGTTCCTACAATGTGGCCATTCTATAGACTTTACATATATTAGTTAATTTCAAATATTAAAATGTTTATAACAATATACTGTTGAAACTTAATCTAATTTGCAATTCTGTATAAAATGGTATGTATGTTGGCCCTTCTGAAGTCTATCTAAATTATAATACACTAAAACTTCTAATATAAATTTTATAGCAAAATTCTTATAACATGAATGTAATTCAAGTAATTTCTACATATATACATGCATGGAATGTATTTGTAGATTATATATATATATATATAGTTTGTAATTTTCAAAAGCTCAGTTTATTCTACAATTAAAATAAATGAATTTTAAAAATTAAAAAATTTTAAAACCCTACAGAATAATCATTTAACTAGAGAGAGAATTTCATTGAAGAGTGCAATACTGAAAGAAATGCACATTTTGATTATTCTAAAGTTATTGTAAAAGAATACATATATATATATTCTTAAGATTTTCTTTTTTTAATAGGAACTGGGGAGAAGGCTGGGGTTTCATGCCTTCTAACAGGGCACTTGTCTTTGTTGATAACCATGACAATCAGCGAGGGCATGGAGCTGGGGGAGCATCTATTCTTACATTCTGGGATGCTAGGTAAGAAACAAAGTTCCCCATTTTTAAACCTACCATTTTAATGATGTTAAAAATATTATTTTCTTTTATAATAAGATAATTTTGTGCCTTTTAGACTGTACAAAATGGGAGTCGGATTTATGCTCGCTCATCCCTATGGATTTACACGAGTAATGTCAAGCTACCGTTGGACAAGACATTTTGTGAATGGAAAAGTAAGTTTTGGTGTTGTACAAAATATCTTCTTCTCAAGAAAAAGAAGTTAATTTTGTTATAATTTCACATATTGCTATAACATTCACTATTTATTTTATCAAATATTTATTAAGTGAAAACCTGACACAGGGTTCTTGTAACAATGCAGTGGATATTTAAAAAAATTAAAATGGAATTTAGAAAGATGGTAACGATAACCCTGTAAGCAAGACAGCAAAAGAGACAGAGATGTATAGAACAGTCTTTTGGACTCTGTGGGAGAGGGAGAGGGTGGGATGATTTGGGAGAATGGCATTGAATCATGTATAGTATCATATATGAAATGAATCGCCAGTCCAGGTTTGATGCATGATACAGGATACTTGGGGCTGGTGCACTGGGATGACCCAGAGGGATGGTATAGGGAGGGAGGATGATGGGAGGTTCAGGATGGGGAACACGTGTATACCTGTGGTGGATTCAGGTTGATGTATGGCAAAACCAGTACAATATTGTAAAGTAATTAACCTCCAATTAAAATAAATAAATTTATATTAAAAAAATAAAACAAAGACCACAAAAAAATATATAAATAAAGCCAACCAGAAGAAAGAAGAGATGATGAATGGGAAGAAAATAAGTAACCTAATGGCATCCATTTATCCAAAATGTAACTCTATTCCCTATACTTTTCAGTTATGTGGACCAATAAGTCCATTTTAATGTAATAAATAAATAAAAGCAGACTTTAGATATAAAAAAATAAAAAATTAAAATGAATGATCTCTGTTGATAAAGAGTATGTAAGCTATTTCAAAGTATGAGAAATATACCTTCTTGCCCACCCACTTTAAAAAATACCACTTAAAAATAAGGATACAATGAATAAAATGTGTACTCGTAAGTACCTGCTTCATACAGTTGATATGAGGATTACAAATTAACACTTCAAGGAAATTTAAAACAGTACCTGCTCATGGTATAAGCAATATAAGTATTTGTTAAATACTTTTTTAAAGAAAGTTTTGTGGAATGCAAAGGCATTATCTAGTTGAGCCGAAGTTCAGTAGGGAAAGTATAGCAGGAAGGAAAATACATTAAAGAGAAATTTGCTAACTATTCTGAAAATGTTAAAAGTCAGAAAAATTTGAGCAGTATGGTAAAGACATTAATCTGAGTAAATATTTTTAAAAGAAACTGAGAAATAAGAACTTAAGTTATTTGGAAAGTTAGTGGGAAGTTTCAAATGCAGCATCATACAGCAACTTCATACCTGAAGTAGAAAATTCTCTTCACTCTGAACCAGATAGATATTCCTCTAGTTTCTAGTAGGTTCTTTACAAATTGAGAAGTCCACTACTACTTTGTACAACAACTCATTCTGTTCTTAGATAGCCTTAGATATCCTAAATATTTAGGATATTTCCCTTTATATTGAATCAATTTCTTATAATTTCCACTAATTAGTCTTATTTCTGATGGCAGGAGTTATGGCATATGTTCATTTCCCCCTTTCCCATAAAGTCTTCTCCATGACTTCTGCATGCTAACAACTCTTAGCTTGTCCATCATTTATCATACCATATGATTTAAGACAGATATTGATAACTTCCTAGACATAATCTATTTTTTCCTATGATTACCTTGAAAGTACCAATTAGAAAAGCACAGTAATAAAATTTGGTCAATTTAGTGAAGAGTATTTTGATATTTTGATTAGAACTTTTATTGAAAAAAGATGAACGAAAGTTATTTATTAGCAATTATCATGTATAAAGATTTTTACATACCTTATTTAATTTTTATAGTAACTTATAATATCATCATTTTACAGAAGAGGAAAATGAGGCATAGAAGTTATGTATATTAACTAAGTCTTTGAGCTAGTAGTAATGGAAACTATCTTTTAGTCCTGCATTTTATAACACTAAAGTCCTTGCCATTTCAATAACATCACACTGCCTATAGTGATATTAAGAAGTGATTACAATTCCTTGGAAAACAATGAGAGACTAAAAAAATCATACTCTTGTTTGAAATATGGCACTAGGGAATGAGAAGTTAGGGAGAAGATATACTTAGTAAAAATCCTGAACAAGTTGAATTCTAAGTGAAGCCACTACAAAAACACAAATAGGACAGATTGGGTTTGATGTCCTAAATAAGGACACATGTAATGTTAAAAATGTGAGCTTTTAAAATTGATTATTATTTTTTTTTTTTTTTACTAATTGAGGATGTTAATGATTGGATGGGGCCACCAAATAAAAATGGAGTAATTAAAGAAGTTACTATTAATCCAGATACTACTTGTGGCAATGACTGGGTCTGTGAACATCGATGGCGTCAAATAAGGTAGGAAACCTTATTTGGACACATTCTCTGATAATAAACTTTCTTAGCATTTTTAAAATGCCTTTATTTATTTACTGGTTTTTGACTGAGCTGGGTCTTTGTTACTGTGCAGGCTTTTCTCTCCTTGTAGTGGGCCGGGCTCCTCTTTGTGGTGGTGTGGGAGTTTCTCACTGAGGTGGCTTCTCTTGTTGTGGAGCGTGGGCTTTAGGGGATTTGCAGGCTCAGTGGTTGCAGTTCCCAAGGTCTAGAGCACAGGTCCAACATTTGTGGCACATGGGCTTAGTTGCTCCGTGGCATGTGGGATCTTTCTGGATCAGGGATCAGACCCATTTCTCCTGCTTTGGTAGGCAGATACTCCACTAATGAGCAACCAGGGAAGTCCATTGTTTCGTTTTAAATTGTTGAAGTATCAACAGCATTTCACATGCTCTTTTGTTTTTAGGAACATGGTTATGTTCCGTAATGTAGTTGATGGTCAACCTTTTACAAACTGGTGGGACAATGGCAGCAACCAAGTAGCTTTTGGAAGAGGAAACAAAGGATTCATTGTCTTTAACAATGATGACAGGTAAGTAGATCAATTAGAAATAATATTTTATGCTAATATGTTCTTGGTTTATTCTTTTCCTGCTCATTTACTTTTTTCACATCTGAAAAATTCTTTAGATGGCAGATTAAGAAAACATAACGATTAGAAAAGGGTCAGAAGAAAAATGATGATGACTGATTTTCTTTTATCTCCTCTGTTTATAATGGTTTTCTTTTCTAAGTGGAGTCATTTTTTGTGCACTCTTCACATCATGGACAGATGTGATGCATGTGTACTGCTTACATATACACCTCACATAAAATATACACGTTAGTCACTCAGTCATGTCTAACTCTTTGTGACCCCATGGACTGTAGCCCACCAGGCTCCTCTGTCCATTTAATTCTCCAGGCAAGAATACTGGAGTGGGTAGCCATTTCCTCCTCTAGGAGATCTTCCTGACCCAGGGGTTGGACCCAGGTTTCCTGCACTGCAGGCAGATTCTTTACTTTCTGAGCCACCAGAGAAGCCCCCAAAATATACAAAGTCGTTAATATAAAGGGTCATGAAATCCATAGAAAAATGTCTTATAAAACTTTTTAAATCAATAATGGAAAAATACTGCCTCAGATCTGAAATGTCTTTTTTCCTCTCTTTTTTTCACCTACTTTAGTACGTAGTTCTTTAGTCTTGTTTTGCACATTCCCATCTCTCTGTGACAAATAATACTTTTTAAAGCATATATATATTTATAATGAATATGTATATTATGGTCATTGATTCACCTCAGGGGACTTATTACTTTTAGTTCTGAGACATCTCGTTACTGGCTTTTCATTTGTGAGACTTATATTCTTTGCCTCCATTATACTGTTTCCCTCACATACGGAATTATAGCTCAGAAGGCATCTTTGCAAGCACTTGTAATGTTAGTCCAAACTAGATTCCACCCATGTTTAGCTCACTCTTTGCCCAAATGATATTTTACTGGCAAAAAATAATAATAACAAATAAAAAAGTATATACTTGTCTTCCCCAAGAATCCATTACTAGTCCTTTTTTCCCCTGTCTTTTGTCATATGTGTATGCGTGCTAGGTCCTGTCTGACTCTGCAACCCTATGGATGGTAACATGCCAACCTTCTCTGTCCATGAGATTTTACAGGCAAGAATACCAGAGTGGATTGCCATTTTCTTGTCCAGGCTATCTTCCTGACCCAGGCCTCAAACCTGTGTCTCCCACATCTTCTGCACTGTGGGCAGATTCTTTATCAATTGAGCTATCAGGGAGAGGGAAGAAACATATTTATGAGACAGCATTATATTTTAAAATTATATACTTCTTTATAGAAATGCAAGATTATTTTTATCTCCAGCCCAAATTTATTTTAACCTCTTGAAAAAAGGAGATTTTTGAGGAAATAACCAAATTTAAGTTTTTGAAAATAATCAGTATTTTCTTAAGTTCAGATGAGGATACATTTAAAGTAATTTAAAATTATTTTCTCTAAGTGAAGCAGGTCATTCAAATCTTCACTGATACTCTTCAACTTTATTTTTTTGTATAATATTTACTATTGACTAGGAAATTTCTATATCTTCTATAAGAATTTTGTTGACCCTGAGAAAACCAACCACTGCAGAAATCTTTATGTTTGAATTTTATTTTCATTGAGACCTTGACTGCTTAAAGTTCTATTGCACACAGTTACACTATTTTAGAGAGTCTGTATTCTTGCTTTTAATTGTGTTAAATTCATATTAAATCTTAAATTTTATTTTTACAGTACACTATCTGCAACTTTGCAAACTGGTCTTCCTGCTGGTACATATTGTGATGTTATTTCTGGAGATAAAAGTGGTAACAGTTGTACAGGGATTCAAATCAGTGTTTCCAGTGATGGCAAAGCTCATTTTTCTATTAGTAACTCTGCTGAAGATCCATTTATTGCAATTCATGCTGATTCTAAATTATAAAATTTGAACTGAATTAAATACATACACCCAGAGAAATAAAATGTGTTTTGTTTCTTCTATGTATGTAATATATAACTTCTCATAATTCATTAATTTTTGGTAAAAGCTATAAAAAGTATTCAAACTGTAAAACTCAAAAAAGCATAAAAACACATATACTTAATAATTGTAATTACAATCAACATTTTGTTACATTTTAGAAGATTCTCTTTAAGCTATTTGTCAAAGGAATTTTTAAGAACTCAGAAAAGCATGATGAAAAATTTGTTTGTTACAGTTAATACCACTTGCCCAGCTACATATCTTTAATCCAGGTTTATATTTCTTACATAGGGTATTTCTAACAATTAGTTAAGGGTAGCTAATTTAATGATAGTTTGCATACAAAGTCATAATATTTGCATATTTTTTACAATATAAAAGGCCCTTTCATAGTTAATAAATTAAAAAATAAAAGAAAATTAAATTATGTAGTATATAATTCTTAATTATCTTGAGCTCACAGGAATCTTCTACTTTCTCTGTATTCATTTCTTTCTTTCTCTTTCCAATAGCTTTAGCATGATGATGCTGTATGACTTTTGTTCCCATCTCTTAATCCCTAATATGGATGGATGTTTTCATAGGGCTCTCTTGACTCCCTATACTCAGTTTTATTTTTTTTTTCCCCTGATCCTTTAGCTGTTTATTCTTCTTCACTTGACTCTCAATGTGGGATTTATTAAGGCTCTTGGCTAGGTCATCTTATAACTCTCAGGTGTTTTATTTTCATAGTTGAATAAGAAAATAGAAGCCATAACTTGGAAATTCTCTCCTCTTTTTACTCACAAATCTACCTATACTTGGCCCTATCTTTCTCTTCTTTCCTCCTGTCATAATGAACAAAGTGCTTTTTACCAAAGTCTGCTCCCTCCATTTTTACCTTTTTGAGGACTTTACTGCTTAGATTATCTTTCTCTTCTGATTTAACAGTCTTTCTTTTATTGACATAATAGTCCACTCAGATTACGTATATCATATTAGAATCTTTCAACTAAAAAAAATTCATAACCTCAATTTTTCTCTTTCTGGTCGAACTTTGGAATTTTCATCACACAATCTCAACATCCTCAACACTAGTCATTTTTCATCTCCTTACTCTTCAGTTTCCATCGTCACTTCATTTAATCTGCTCGTCAACATAATAAAAAATATTTATGTTATTCATACAAAGTAGTTCACTGTCCTCATCTTTTTCTATTTCACAATGCTACTCAATATGGAGAGACAGTCTCACATCCTCTCTTCCTTTGGTCTCTGTGATTCTATTCTTTGTTTTCCTTCTCTCACTAATTACTCTTTTTCAGATTTTATTTTATTGACTTGGCTTCTGTTTGACCTAAAATCTCATTTGGATTGAATTTTCTTCTTTCTGTATCCTCTCTCTAAGTGACTGCAATTGTTTCCTTGGGTTTAAAACACACACTTTAGCATGGAGGTGTATATCTGCAAACCAGATCTTTTCTTGGGACTCAACTTTGTGTTACAACAGATGCTTCACATCTCTACTTCCGTATTTCACAGACATCTCATACCTGACATATCCAAAATGTGACCTTCAATTTTTGTCTTCAGCAAGGCTTTTGGTACTGCTGTGTTTCACCACTCACTTAGAAAGCTGAAGTATTTCTTTGATTTCCACTCCTCCCCTTTCTCTAAACTACTTGCCCTATCTCCTCACATAAAACTTAGCATCATCTATTAATTTTTATTTTCAAAATAGTGAAGCTAAAGAGGGAGATCCATGGGATACCAGTAGGAAATAGTTTGAATGAGTAGAAAGAGACTAACTACATACAAATACATTTCCTGTCAAAGCTTCCCTATTAGATTTGATATATTGATACCAGCAATGGCATTTCTAACTATATAGTCTATCACTATGAAAAATAATCATATGTTACCATGAGGGAAATTCTAGAAACTATCACTTCTTATACTGATAGTAATACAGAATTCATTCATTTAGTTTTAGTTTGCATTTATGGTTTACTTCTCTCCTCCTACCTGACCCCATCTGTGTAGTTTAAATAAACTGAATTCTACTGTAGTTCACTAGCACATAAGTCTACAAATCTGTGAATCATTTCAGTTTGCATAAACATATATTTATCAGTCCTCATTCCAGGCTTCTATTGTCATGTGCTGAAATAACTGATTTTAAATGACAGCCAACATTCTGCTTACTATTTTTATATCAGTGGGGATGGAAATAATAGAACTATCCCTTGATAACTGTCATTCCAATAACACCTCAACCATACTATAAATTTTTAAACACTTTAAACCCTAACCCTAACCCTCAATCTCCCAGAAGTTAATGGTTATAATAATATTGCTGGCTTTGTAGAAGAAACTTCAGCTATAAAATGTTTTCCTGTATCATAATGAGCATGAACACATTTAAAAAATTAAAATAAAGACTTACATCCAGCAAAATTCTGCTTCAGTGAGAATAAACTTTAAAATTTTTCATTTGAGGGGGAAGAGCCTTATTTGGTATAAAGTATTTTCTGCCTTTTATTCTAAAATTACCAAATCAATGAAAAAATTTGTATCTTTTTTTTTTTTTGGTCAAAAAAACAGCCAAAAAGTAGAAGAAAAATAAAAAGGACTAATATCTAACTAGATTTTTTTCTGATATAGAGACTATTTTCTGTAAAATATAACTTTATTTTATAGAGGTTTAACTTTAGAGTTACTATATGGGAATCTTTTTAGTGTGCAGGCTTAAAGGTGTCCAATAAATAGTACATTTTCTCAGGTCCTAGGGTGAAATTTACTGAAAAAGCAAACAGAAGTGTAAGGAAGATAGAAATCAAAATATTATTTTATTTAAAAGCTGTAATGTAAGAGAGGGCTTCCCTGATGACTAGGCAATAAAGAATCTACCTGCAATGTGTGAGACTGGGGTTTGATACTGGGGTCGGGAAGATACCCTGGAGAAGGAAAAGGTGGCTATACCCACTCTAGTATTCCTGCCTGAAGAGTTCCCTGGACCTCAGATAGTTTTTATGAGAGGCAATTGGTAGTCTTAATAGTGAACCAAAGAATTAGATAGACATTTATACTCAACAGCCTGAACTGGAGCAGGGCTTCCCTTGGACAGGCAGAGCTTCTCCAGAAGAAAAATGCAGAGTATCTTTATCAACATATAAATCACTGCCAAGAGAAAGAGAAGCAGCTAGGCTACATGTGTCCAATATTTCCTTCCAAATTAATCAAAAACACTATCCACTCCTTTAGTGAGTGAAGTGGCAGAGAAGTCAAAGCATTCTGTAAATGTTCAGTTCAGTTCAGTTCAGTCGCTCAGTCGTGTCCGACTCTTTGCGACCCCATGAATTGCAGCACACCAGACCTCCCTGTCCAAAACCAACTCGCGGAGTTCACTCAGACTCACGTCCATCGAGTCAGTGATGCCATCCAGCCATCTCATCCTCTGTCGTCCCCTTCTCCTCCTGCCCTCAATCCCTCTCCAAGCAGAGTCTTTTCCAATGAGTCAGCTCTTCGCATGAGGTGGCCAAAGTACTGGAGTTTCAGCTTTAGCATCATTCCTTCCAAAGAAATCCCAGGGCTGATCTCCTTCAGAATGGACTGGTTGGATCTCCTTGAAGTCCAAGGGACTCTCAAGAGTCTTCTCCAACACCACAGTTCAAAAGCATCAATTATTCGGCGCTCAGCTTTCTTCACAGTCCAACTCTCACATCCATACATGACCACTGGAAAAACCATAGCCTTGACTAGACAGACCTTTGTTGGAAAAGTAATGTCTCTGCTTTTCAATATGCTATCTAGGTTGGTCCTAACTTTCCTTCCCAGGAGTAAGCGTCTTTTAATTTCATGGCTGCAGTCACCATCTGCAGTGATTTTGGAGCCCAAAAAAATAAAGTCTGATGCTGTGTCCACTGTTTCCCCATCTATTTCCCATGAAGTGATGGGACCAGATGCCATGATCTTCGTTTTCTGTATGTTGAGCTTTAAGCCAACTTTTTCAGTCTCCATTTTCACTTTCATCAAGAGGCTTTTTAGTTCCTCTTAACTTTCTGCCATAAGGATGGTGTCATCTGCATATCTGAGGTTATTGATATTTCTTCCAGCAATCTTGATTCTAGCTTGTGCTTTTTCTAGCCCAGCGTTTCTCATGATGTACTCTACATATAAGTTAAATAAGCAGGGTGACAATATACAGCCTTGACATACTCCTTTTCCTTTGGAACCAGTCTGTTGTTCCATGTCCAGTTCTAATTGTTGCTTCCTGGCCTAAGCAGAAGATATTAAGAAGAGGTGGCAGGAATACACAGAAGAACTATACAAAAAAAGATCTTCACAACCAAGATAATCATGATGGTGTGATCACTGACCTAGAGCCAGACATCCTGGAATGTGAAGTGGTCCTTAGAAAGCATCACTATGAACAAAGCTAGTGGAGGTGATGGAATTCCAGTGGAGCTATTTCAAATCCTGAAAGATGATGCTGTGAAAGTGCTGCACTCAATATGCCAGCAAATGTGGAAAACTCAGCAGTGGCCACAGGACTGGAAAAGGTCAGTTTTCATTCCAATCCCAAAGAAAGGCAATGCCAAAGAATGCTCAAACTACCACACAATTGCACTCATCTCACACGCTAGTAAAGTAATGCTCAAAATTCTCCAAGCCAGGCTTCAGCAATATGTGAACCGTGAACTTCCAGATGTTCAAGATGGTTTTAGAAAAGGCAGAGGAACCAGAGATCAAATTGCCAATATCCGCTGGATCATGGAAAAAGCAAGAGAGTTCCAGAAAAATGTCTATTTCTGCTTTATTGACTATGCCAAAGCCCTTGACTGTGTGAATCACAAAAAACTGTGGAAAATTCTGTAAATGTAGTTATTCCTTAAAAAAAGAAAAAAAAAATGAGTAAGGAAAAATATTTCTTTCGTGGTCCTTGGTGTTTAAAGAGGGTAATAAGTATGTTGTGTTAAAATCAATAATTTTAAAGAAGAAAAAGAACATGAAAAAATAAAGACCCTCAATTACCATTTCTTTCTATATATTTTGACTATTCCTTGCTAGTGACATTTTAATAAATGTTAAGAGCTCTAATAGTTCATATGCTTTGGAACCCCTGGAATTCCTATCCATGGCCCATGATTGTCTTTGCTTTTCTCTCCCTTTTGGAAATTTCCTGGTGCTGCTGCCGCTGCTGCTGCTGCTGCTAAGCTGCTTCAGTTGTGTATGACTCTGTGCGACCCCATAGATGGCAGCCCACCAGGCTCCCCCATCCCTGGGATTCTCCAGGCAAGAATACTGGAGTGGGTTGCCATTTCCTTCTCCAGTGCATGAAAGTGAAAAGTCAAAGTGAAGTTGCTCAGTCGTGTCCAACTCTTCATGACCCCATGGACTGCAGCCTACCAGGCTCCTCCATCCATGGGATTTTCCAGGCAAGAGTACTGGAGTGGGGTGCCATTGCCTTCTCCGTCAGAACCTTCCTAACCCATATGCAATATTTGGTCAGGGTGATATTACAAGAATAGCATCCCATGATTTTACAATTTTACTCTCCCAAGTTCTTCCATTAAAACTCTTTTTTTCCTTTTTGTTAACTGATCTCAAAAAGTAACATATCTGTCATTCAAAGGAGATATAATTTCATTTTTCCTTCATGTGTGCTAAGTCATTTCAGTCATGTCTGACTCTTTACAACCCTGTGGACTGTAGTCTACCAGGCTCCTCTGTCTATGGGATTCTCTAGGCAAGAATAGTAAAGTGGGTTGCCGTACCCTCCTCCAGAGGACCTTCCCAACCCAGGGATCGAACCCATGTCTCATGTCTCCTGCACTGGCAGGCAGTTTCTTTACTATTAGTGCCACCTGGGAAACCCACAACTTCATTATAGTAAGTGTAAAAGAGGGTTTACTGGGAAATGTTACAAACAGATATAATGCCTCAGAGCTTTCATTATTCCACAGAGAATGGTGCTTTAGCTAGCACATGTGGACTGGGTGCCCACTGAAAGTGCTTCAGTAGACAGAGACTGCCATTCCCACAAATGACACAAATATGAGGAGGGAACAACAAATATCTGGCTTTCTTAGAAAAGATGGCTTATGAATTCAGCCTCTGGTATTACCTGTTCTTCCACTGAGCTCACTCAGACCCGTGGAGTCAATCTCAGTGACCTACCAAAAGACAAGATGAAATGAGTCTTCAAAGAGGTTCAAATTTATCCCTTTTATTGCCTCAAAAATTTATAGATGTTAATGGCTTACTATCATTTATATTAATTGAATTATTTTAATAGTTGTTTTAAAATTTCCTGGAAATAATGTGTTAACTCAGAGGTGTGACTGTACTGGTAATAATATCATATTGGGAAAGACATGTAAGTAGACTCTGAGCAGTCTTCCAATCACTGAATATCAGTTACTGCCTATTCTATGATTTTCCACTTAAGACTAAAGAATTTTCTGAGTGACAGAATCTGTACTAATAATTTCTACTTACACATCTGCTGAAAAGTTGCATGGGACTATGTTTATTTTCTATTTAGCAGTAATATTCCACAGGTGTAAACTCTTATAAGTGTAAAATTATAGAATATCTCATCTCCTCTTTTAAGAGTACCCTTTACATGAAACTTGGATCTTTTAAGTTGACAACATTTAACATGGGACATATTCTGTCTATCTAACATGGGACATATTCTGGTAATGGGCTTCCATTGTGGCTCAGCTGGTAAAGAATCTGCCTGCAATGTAGGAGACCTGTGTTTGATCCCTGGGTTGGGAAGATCCAAAGGCTACCCACTCCAGTATTCTGGCCTAGAGAATTCCATGGACTGTATAGTCCATGGGGTTGCAAAGAGATAGACACAACGGAGTGACTTTTATCTATCTATCTAACATGGAACATATTCTGGTAATGGCATGGTTAAAGGGTGATAGGAAAGATACTTTTTATAATGTGATTACTTGGGCTGAAGAGAAAAAGGATATTTCCTTTATAATGTGTAATTTAGCATAATATTTATTTTTTAGCTATTTATATGTAGGTTTAATTTATGTATACATAAATTACTCTTTGGAGAAGGAAATGGCAACCCACTCCAGTGTTCTTGCCTGGAGAATCCCATGGATGGAGAAGCCTGGTAGGCTGCAGTCCATGGGGTCGCACAGAGTTGGACACGACTAAAGTGACTTGGCAGCAAATTACTCTTAGGTGTAAAGAGGAAATTTGTAATTTTCTTGGGAAGATGACTATGTGGTCAAAAGTTACAAATTTGTTTTTTTAACTTATCTCCTTTCCCTGCCACTCTTAAAATTGCAATCTTATGTGGAATATCAATGTGTAAAAATATCATAATGAGGCTTCTCTCTTGGAGTTACAGTGGGATTTTGGGGGGCTGGATTGCCTGTCCTCACATTCTCCCTCCTTGTCCAGCATATCTTGAAAAGATCCATAGGAGCATAATATGTTGCTTTTAAATTTAAGTATAGGAAGAAATCTTAAAATGCTGTATTTTTATGTTTAATTTCAATGCCTCATTTGAGAAATGTTTTGGGATGTTTAATAAAAGTTAAATTGTTTTAAAGAATACTATGAAATAATCTGTAATATGTCAAAATTTCTTACTACTTTCTTACTTTAACAGTATGATTTTATGATATATTATGCTGAAAATTAGTGAAATGTAACTCACAAGCAGTATAAACATTGCATATTTATTCTTTTAGCTGCGAAAATGCTGCATAATCATGGACCTCAAAGTCTCAGGAATTTAGAACAACAAATGCTGATTTTTCTTGCAGGTTACTTGACAGCTGTGAATTATGCTACAGTTTACTTGTAGGGCTTGACTTCAGGCTGTGAGTTGAAGTGATGTCTGATCCATTTTCTTCAATCAGTGGTTACTCAACGTATGTTATTTTCATGGTGCAAAGCAGAAATACAGGGACCAAGTCTAATCATGAAAGAACACGTAAAGTCTTTGCTTGCTTCAGTCTGAAAATATTCCATTGGTTAAAGGAAAATGTATGTATAAGCCCAAGAGTTCTGTTAGTGGCTTTGAGTAAGAAGTATTACCAACTGAGTGAGAAACTATACTTTATGTGCTTTATTAGAAGGCATTGCAAAGTCATATGACAAAAGACATGGGTGTATATTTCTAAACATTGAAAAACTACAGAATTTAAAATATTAACCCAAATAAAAAATATTAAAGGCAAGTACAAGCAAACACCAAACTCAGATTTCATCCTGGATATTTCAGGACAAATATGGTATACTAAATTAGCAATGTATAGGACAACATACATGTACATGCACACTTTCCACTACCATAATTCTCAGATTATATGGTTTCCTTCATAATTAATTATTACAATTAGCAATAACTTTTAATGAAAATATCTTCTAAGATATTATCCACATGATTAGGAGATTTCAACATGTGCATGTGATGAATATTTATTGTTTATCCCTGTAAAGCATCTCTTCCTTTATTGATAACAGTACATAGCTTTTCTGTTAATGACACGCAGAGAGATCATGTTTCATCCATGCTGTAAGGCACAATTAGCCTTATTTCTCACCTGCAGAGGTAGCATGTGATCTGTGCTGAAACAATCAGGGCATTCCATTCCCTTGTCGTAATGTTTGGTTCAGGGCTGGGTTTACAACCAAATCAGACCAATCGAGGGTTCAGTCTTGAGTCTTTGGCTTAACCTGTTGGGAAAGAGATGCTTAATTTTTTCTCTGAGTTTGCCAATTGGGTGGAAAGTAAGTTTTGAACACACTGCGTTCAAAAGCTTTGCCACTGGGTGGGGTAAACCTGTCTGAGAATTAAGCCAAGACATTGGAATGCAGAGCCAAGAGATAGAGACAGGAAACGTCTTGAGGTTTTCTGAGCTTTTAATTCCAGTCCAAAGCTATCTGTATCCCTTACTTCCCAGTCATCAAGGTAACAAATTTTTCTTGATCGTTTTTGTCATTCAAAATCCAAGCATTCATACTAATACCTATGCTTCTTTTGGCTCTTGCAGTCTCTCCCAAATTCTTTCTGGACTTGCCATATCACTTTGCTGGCACACACATGACCCCTCATTTCAAGGGTCATCAACTTCCATGAAATTTTAATATATCACCATATCATGAACTCACAATCAAATCATTTGTTATTTTTCTTGAAAGTGCAGATTCGGTGAATATAATGGGTTCTTTAACCTGTATCTTTGTTTCCTCAGTTAACTCCCCGGGCTCAGTGGAGATGTGTCCCAAGACTTATGTGTTTCATGGTATGTCTGAAACTCTGACTACACTTATTTACTGTGACACTGACAGCTTGCCCTCGAATTCTTATAGATTTTCTATCTGGAAGATGTGATGCCATATCTCAAACACGATTGCATTCTTCTGAACTGTATGGGAACTTGCCACTTTCCTCCTTTACATTATGGTTTCCTAGAGGCCTTTTAAGCTACCATGTGAAATTAACTTCTGACTAATATAGGCCACCAGTCCTTTCTCTGCTGCTAGTAATTCTCCTTGTGAAAAGACCATGTTGTTTAAGCTACACTTCCAGGTCAAAGCCATTTTTAAGTTCTTGATGTGCCAAAGTCTTATTTTATTTGGGAAGAATCTCTTTCCTGCAACACTATGTTGTCTTAAGTCTCAAATCAGTGTTGCCTCTAAATTAAAATATATCTCGAAGAATTTCAGTTTATATGCATATTTTTCTTACCCAGGCTTTAGCAATCAAACTGTGGGAACTTGACCAAAAACCAGCTGAGAGACAGAAGCATTATAGTACTCAGATTCACTCCTTTCCTTTAACTGTTTGATCAAGTTTTGCCTTTATCTCATTATGAGTTATTTTTTCAATATTTCCTAATTTTAGGGGAAAGAGAGAGGTCTTATCTCTCTCAGTTCTTTTTTATGGTTGACTTTTATCTATATTACAGCTTCTGATAATGTTGCATATCCTACCACAAGACATTTCTGATTGGGTATACTGGACTCATGGATTTTTATGGACATTAAATTTATAGGCTGAATTCCAAGATACAAGTCCATAATCTTCTCTTATTCTTAGAACAACGAATATATACTGCAGATTGAGATCATAGAAATTTAACAGCAAAATAGAATGGAACATACCCTGTAGCCAAGCAGAAACACTTTAGTATTCTCAATGGTTCCATTATTCAGTGTTAGAAATTATATAGGAGAAGGCAATGGCAACCCACTCCAGTACTCTTGCCTGGAAAATCCCATGGACAGAGTAGACTGGTAGGCTGCAGTCCATGGGGTCACTAGGAGTCACTCACGACTGAGTGACTTCACTTTCACTTTTCACCTTCATGCATTAGAGAAGGAAATGGCAACCCACTCCAGTGTTCTAGCCTGGAGAATCCCAGGGCCAGGGGAGCCTGGTGGGCTGCCATCTATGGGGTCGTACAGAGTCAGACACCACTGAAGTGACTTAGCAGCAGCAGCCGCCGCAGAAGAATTATTTCAACCATCCCATCTATTCTTTGTCTCCTTATTTTACTGTCTGGAATTGTCACTTTGGACTTACTCTGGCACCTAACACTGCTCCAAGCCCCCTACCCTGCCTACATATGGATAATTCTACTGAGAATTGACTTGTTCCCTCACTTAGTTACCCTTATGTATTTACAAGGTTAGCAGTACAATTTAGATGCATCAATGCTTATATTTTGAAATATGCTTTACTTCAGTACTATGATTATTATTAGCATTTAGTAACTGTTCTTATCTGAACCCAAAGTCTTTCACAGTGACACTGCTTTGTATGATAGAACCTATTAGTTTCCAGTGTTTTATTGCTGTGAAATCCTGTAAAAGATGAAATAAGTCTGGAAGAATATTCAGGTACAACACTGTCACTGAGAGGCTTGCTCGGATAATCTGTGGTGTAGTAGGAGACTGAATGACTCTAAAGATCTTATATCTGGTCAGATTTGGGGCCTGGGATGGTGTCCTAATGGAATAGAAGCCAAAGAATTACCTTCTATATATTTAGTGTCTTGATATAGTTATATTCTATGATTGTACATATTATTAATATCTATTAACCTGAGAATAAAATGTCATATTGAAATTGAAGAGGGATGTTGGGATTTTGTTAAAGGTAATTGCTTGGTACAGATGCAATGAAATATAAAATGGAACCTCTGTTTCTTGATAGTACATTTTATAAGAATCAGATGTTACTTTAGGAATTCTGCACCATTTATCTTAGGAACTTATATTCTATGAATGTTAATACTCTCTATAATTTAATTTGACTGAGATATATCTTTTTATTGCCAATTGTTATTTTGCTGAAGGTTTGCTATTCCGCTTTTAATAGAGAATAACTTGTTGTCTTTTAATTCATTTAAAATAATCTTTAGATTTCTTAGAAATAAATGAGATGGTGCTTATGAAGAAAGTGCCAATATTTTAATTGATATATACTAATTAATTGGAAAATGTGTCAATAAAATATATTGTTTAAATATTTTCATCACATTACTGGCATAAGTACAGTGCATACCCACTTGAATACTTAACTACCACCAGCAAGGTAGGATGATAATTATGAGGGGTAAAGAGATAAGGTATGGCTTTTGCTCTGGAAGACCTCTCATTTAGTAGAACTGTTAATTCTCTATACCCTCAGAAAGTTTTGCATCTGATTCTCTTGTTAATTCAAAGTATAAAAGGCTAATTAAAATATGGAAAAAAGAAGAACCATATAGTAGAATACAATATTTTCAGTGTGTCCTTGAAATTAATTAAGTTCCTTATTGCTACACATATAATTTAACACTGTAGCTACTGATTTAAAATATCTGACAATGAATCTTAGGTTTTTTTTTCCCTTTATTAACTGTTATGTTTACCAGTGTCAATTATATACTTTCAAAATCCAAAACAAGTATCACAAAATTTGACAACTTGGTTTTCAAAAACTTTTTGCATATTTTCTAAGTTTATATAGGGTCTTTGTTAATTCTAAATTTTTTAAAATGGATTCTTTCAAAGAACATGAAAACCATGAGTTTGAAGCAATTTGTTTTAGGAAACTTCTTCAAATCATAGAAGTTTTAGTTATAGCAGTATAAGTTCTTTAAAAATTTTTCATTATCTTACATTTGAAGATCACAGAATAAAGTTATTTCTACTCCAAGCCCCTCCTTAATGAAATGAGAAAGTAATAAGAGCAAAAGCTATAGGGAATAATCCCCTTCATCTCTAATAAAACTGAGATTTCCAGCCCAAATAATAAACTATAATGTCTAGCATAAAAATTTCAGTAGAGTGGAATTTGGACTTATCTATGCAGATGGTGACTGCAGCCATGAAATTAAAAGATGCTTACTCCTTGGAAGGAAAGTTATGATCAACCTAGACAGCATATTCAAAAGCAGAGACGTTACTTTGCCAACAAAGGTCCATCTAGTCAAGGCTATGGTTTTTCCTGTGGTCATGTATGGATGTGAGAGTTGGACTGTGAAGAAAGCTGAGTGCCAAAGAATTGATGCTTTTGAACTGTGGTGTTGGAGAAGACTCTTGAGAGTCCCTTGGACTGCAAGGAGATTCAACCAGTCCATTCTGAAGGAGATCAGCCCTGAGTGTTCTTTGGAAGGACTGATGCTAAAGCTGAAACTCCAGTACTTTGGCCACCTCATGCGAAGAGTTGACTCATTGGAAAAGACTCTGATGCTGGGAGGGATTGGAGGCAGGAGGAGAAGGGGACGACAGAGGATGAGATGGTTGGATGGCATCACCGACTCAATGGACATGGGTTTGGGCGAACTCCGGGAGTTGGTGATGGACAGGGAGGCCTGGCGTGCTGTGATTCATGGGGTCGCAAAGAGTCGGACATGACTGAGTGAATGAACTGAACTGATTAACAATAACTCTGAAAGCTTGAACACAGTAGAAAAATCTCTTTCAAATTCTTAGGAAAATGATTTACAACTTAGAATTTTGTGGCTATCCATACCATCACCTGTTTTGTGGGAAAGAATAGATATTTGGGCTTTCCTGGTGGCTCAGACAGTAAAGAATCTGCCTGCAATACAGGACACACAGGTTTGATCCCTGGGTCAGAAGATCCCCTGAGTAAGGAAATGGCAACCCACTTCAGTATTCTTGCCTGGAGAATTCCAGGAACAGAGGAGCCTGGCGGGCTATAGTCCATGGATCACAAAGAGTTGGACACGACAGAGTGACTAACACTTCTACTTTCATTGATATTTGTATTATGTAAAAAAATCTAAAAATATCTAAATGCCATATGCTTTTTTTTTTTCATAGAAATGAGGAGTTAAACCCAGAAAGAGGAAAATAAGTTTTTTGAAATAGAGAGAATCCAATATAGAAGAGAGACTAAGGGAATTCTTAATATAATAACAAGAAATTTCCAAGAGTGTAGGGCTCAAGCAGAGTCCAGAAAATATGATATAAGTTCATTAGTGGGATTTTTGTGAGGAAAGTATTTTTAGAAAAATAAAATAAAATTAAAGTGTTTGACCTTGTGAATAAATTGAAAAGCATTGATTGATAAGCATTTTAGAGAACTGTTAGAAGTTTTGGAAGACATAATCAGGTATTTGAAGAATGCCACAGAAATGAATTAAAACCAGAAAGAAGATAGGTGTTTGAAGAATAACAGGCAGATAAAATAAATTAAAAATAACTTTTGGAAAAGTAAAAACTCTTGTCTAAGAAAGGTAATGGAATGTTGTCATAGTACTTGGCTCAGAATGAAAAATGTTTACATAGACATAATATTAATAACAGTAAATTTGGGTTTTGTTAATGAAACCATATTGGGAAGATGGGAAACAGAAAATGTGCATATGAGAGGGATGTATTATAGTGGTAAATTTGGAAATCAATACAATGTATACAACACAGAGAAGGAGAGAGACAAAATAGACTGAAACTTTTTTCCTAGAAAAAAATAAATCTTACTTTTTACTTCACACGCATTTCTAAACATTAATGGTCACTTGAATTAGAGTGCCAAGCCAAAATCAGTGCTAGATTCAAACTTAGTAGTCACTAATTACTGAAACCATTTACAACTAACAATCCTTTTTAATAATAGTTTTTAAAAAGAAACAGAAAAAATACTAATTTTTCTTCTAATGTGAGGAATTCTAACAAAGTTCTGAGTTTTGTATTATGATAATTCACTGTGGCTTCCTTGGTGGCTCAGAGGGTAAAGCATGTACCTGCAATGTGGGAGACCCAGGTTCAATCCCTGGGTCAGGAAGATCCCCTGGAGAAGGCAATGGCAGCCCACTCCAGTACTCTTGCCTGGAAAATCCCATGTACGGAGAAGCCTGGCAGGCTACAGTCCATGGGGTTTCCAAAGAGTTGGACACGTCTGAGCAACTTCACTTTCACTTTCAATTCAATGTTTTTCTTTTTGAAAATATAAATACAAGTTTTCTCCTTCTTTTTTTTTTTTTTTTTTCTATTTTCTGTTCCTGAAGCCACGAACACATATGTAATTTGCCTGATCCATCTCAGGTTAAAACCTAGGCAGTTCTGCTTTGGTCTACGTGAGAAAACACATTGTACAGCTTGACCAACATGGCAGACAGAGTTGGATAATGAGTGTTAGAGATTTGCACTATGGCACTTTGAAGAACAGGCACTCCTAGAAAAAGTAGACTTGATGGGCTTAATCTTTAGGAATGAGCTGTGTCCAGGCAGAAATTCTGTGTTAGGGTTTATCAGTTCCATGTTTTTTATTTCCTTTGGACTATGGGGAAAATCAGGTTCACTATCTTGAATTTCTCCTTTTGTATGTTCGGCTCTAATCTTTCCCAACCTTCAGAAATGACTGACATATACTCAGGAGAGTAAAAGTTCAGGACATTTAGAATCATCTTTATAAGGATTTTGTATTCTCTCTCTCTCACATGTCTCAGATAATATCTTACATCATCTTGTATTTGAAGTAGAAGTAGGTGCACAAGCCAATATGGAGATATTCGTGTACGACTTAGACCATTCTGCAAGCCTAGGATTACTCTGAAATCTAGTTTAGGTGCAAATTAAAGTATGTCCGATATTATCATATATAGCTTTTATTATGTTGAGGTATATTCCTTCTATTCCTGCTTTCTGGAGAGTTTTTTTTTTTATCATAAATGGATGCCTCCAATTAAAATAAATAAATTTATATTAAAAAAAAAGTATGTCTGAGAAGGTGCTGTTGTTCTGTATCTTCTATCTTTCACCAAATTAATTGTAGTCATATTACATTTTGGAATGGGTTTGTATCATTTAATTCATCCTTGTTAGATTATTAAAGTCAAATCTGTATTTTAATACATGTTTTAAACTTTAAAAATTATGGGTTTAGTTTGAGAAAAAAAAGATTTATGTTGAAAGTATTGGCTGGTCACAGAGTTAAATCATCTGTGCTATCTGAATGCTTTATGTGCTGCTAGGTCAGGTACGTTTGTGTTCTTATTGCCATCAAGTTCAATCATTGCTTGTTACCTAGAAAAATACTGACATATTGCCAATTAAGGTGAATCTTCCTATTATCCCTGTCCTAGATTTTGTTGCTTAAAGATGAATACTGTGCAAGTATGAACCAGTATGTTAGGGACAGTTAACAAAGCTAAGAAAATGTGTTCAATATATTGGGAAAGTGAGCCCATTTACAGGTCAGGAAAGGCTGCACTCTATTCCAGAGATTTTGGAGGAAAAAGTTTAAATGAGGCACTGGCAAGGATTCTAATGGGGGAAGGGGGAATATCTTGGGCATTTAGGAAAATGTTTTCAAAATTTATTACTGCATTAGTAGTATTTAATCTATTTTAATAAATAAGTATTTAATAAAATAAGCATTTGTCTATTTTATAAATATATGTAATATATTTATAAATATTTTAATAAAATACATGTTTTATCTATTTTAATAAATATGTAATTTGACAAAAGCTCATAAAATGTTAGGAGGAAAAATCTTCTTAATTATTCAAGTACTTATTTACATCTAAGCATACCTTAAGTCTTTAGCACCAAACATGCTGACACAAAATAGGGTTTAATGAATTATGTGATGAGTAATTGAAAAAATGTAGTTCTTCATTTGATACTAACATTCAACCTCTGAAAAATAATCTACATAGAAATAGATATAGAAAGTAAAAAAATATTGATCACTGTGAATAAAGAATCAATTTTCACATCCCTAAAAGTGTGAAAGGTTTTAGGTGAGACAGATTTGGGTCTGAATTCAATAACTGCTACTTTGTCGTGTGTCTGTGGGCAATTTACATAACCTTTCTGCATGCACCTTTGTGTTCCTAGGCAGTAGTGATAAATAACACCTAGCACCTAACTCACAGGGAAGTTACAGAAACAGCATGTATATAAATAGGGCACAGTGCCTGACACATTGAATATGCAATAAATTATAGTTATTATCCAATAAACCTTATATTGACTAGAAAGAGTAAGTGAATAATGCATTTGCATAAATTGAGTAGATACAAGCAATTTAATTTAATTGCTTCCATGGAGTTTCTACTTAAACATTTCCAAGTGCTTTGTTTTATAAAATTAAATTTGCCTATAATCTGAATTAAAAATTCAAATACTATAAATAAAAGTTGACTTTACAACACTGATTAATTTACTAATTGTATTACTGTGGCATTTTGAACTACACTTTGAAAGAGCAGTAAATTACAAGCATACATAATTGCTTTTCTAATGTAAAGTCACAAAGAATATCTGCTCCATGAGTGGTTACTATCAATTTCAATAGTCAAAGTAAAATATAAATTTAAGATCTTCTTGTTAAGTAATTTGAGTATTTACCATTTGAATAAATGCAAAAATTCTTTTAGTAGTTTACCTAAATAATGATTGCATTTGTTTGGAATATTAGTGCAGCATGGAGTGATGGAAAGAATGCCAGCATGAGAAATCAGAGGCTCTAGTTGAATGATGGCTCTGATACTATCAGTATGATCCTGGGAAAGATATTTTCCTCTACATGTCTCAGGATACTGGACAAGATGATATTTAAGATACTTGAAAGGGACTGCCATCCATGGAACCACTTTAAGCTAAGAAATAAATTCCTAAATTGTAGAAGTTGAGTTCAGTTCAATTCAGTCACTCAGTCGTGTCTGATTCTTTGCGACCCCATGAACTGCAGCACGCCAGGCCTTCGTGTCCCATCACCAACTCCCAGAGTTCACCCAAACCCATGTCCATTGAGTCGGTGATGCCATCCAGCCATCTCATCCTCTGTCATCCCCTTCTCCTCCTGCCCTCAATCTTTCCCAGCATCAGGGTCTTCTCAAATGAGTCAGCACTTCACATGAGGTGGCCAAAGTATTGGAGTTTCAGCTTAAACATCAGTCCCACCAGTGAACGCCCAGGACTGATCTCCTTTAGGATGGACTGGTTGGATCTTCTTGCAGTCCAAGGGACTCTCAAGAGTCTTCTCCAACACCACAGTTCAAAAGCATCAATTCTTCGGCATTCAGCTTTCTTTATAGTCCAACTCTCACATCCATACATGACCACTGGAAAAACCATAGCCTTGACTAGATGGACCTTTGCTGACAAAGTAATGTCTCTACTTTTCTAGGTTGGTCATAACTTGGCTTCCAAGGAGTAAGTGTCTTTTAATTTCATGGCTGTGATCACCATCTACAGTAATTTTGGAGCCCAGAAAAATAAAGTCTGACACTGTTTCCACTGTTTCCCCATCTATTTCCATTGAAGTGATGGACTGGATGCCATGATCTTAGTTTTCTGAATGTTGAGCTTTAGGACAACTTTTTCACTCTCCTCTTTCACTTTCATCAAGAGGCTCTTTAGTTCTTCTTTACTTTCTGCCATAAGGGTGGTGTCATCTGCATATCTGAGGTTATCTATATTTCTCCCAGAAATCTTGATTCCAGCTTGTGCTTCCTCCCGCCCAGCATTTCTCATGATGTACTCTGCATATAAGTAAAATAAGCAGGGTGAGAATATACAGCCTTGACGTACTCCTTTTCCTATTTGGAACCAGTTTGTTGTTCCATGTCCAGTTCTAACTGTTGCAGACAATTATTAGAAAGTGAGAATATATTATTTTAGTATCTGGCATCTGATATATCACATAGATGAAAATCTTCGTCTTTAATAAGATATGAAAACCATTGGCAGAAAGAGTGAGATTCTGAGACAAGACCTCAAGAGGATAAACATGGTTTTCTAGGGCTTTACTAGAATTAATGGGATTTTTTTTCCCCAGGAAAAGATATAAAATCAGGGATTGAAGATGGAAAAGAGTTAGAAGCCAGTAAAGCTTTATAAGATGACCATGAGGACATAAACTCATTCTCTCCCTACCATACGTCAACAGAAATCTTGACAGCAGAAAACTTTAGGATTCCAAAGTGAGTGAGCATGGGTAATTTATAAAGTCTTAGGTAGCTCTCAAAGGGCAATAAAACCCTAGATGATATCCGGCCCATATTTTGAGGACCTAACCAGGATCATGTAAACTAAAGCTTTGAAACCCCACTGTGTCTTAAATTAAATCACCACTCTCAAACTGAGCCAGCAATAACGAAGTATTTGGTACGTGAATAGAGTAGAATTGTGTTGATCCTTAAACAATTAAATAATTACACCATTTAAGTAAATTAATACCTCTGTCACCTAATATAGTTCATTTTTTCTTGAGTGTGGTAAAACTCTTGATTTACTTTTTACTTTTTAGCAAATTTTAAGTATACAATACAGTATTATTAACCATAGCCACCATGCTATACATTACAGCCCCAGAATTTATTCATCTTATAATCGGAAAAGTATACCAACACCTTCTCATTTGCCCCACCCCCACCACCAGCTAGATCCCGGGAACCATATTCTCTTAGCTTCTATGAGTTCCACCTTAAAAAACAACAAAAAAGATTCCACATACAGGCGAGATCACACAGTTTTGTTTCTGTTTGTATGGTTTATTTAAATTAGTATAACGTCCTCCAGTTTCATTCATGTTATCACAAATGGCCCAATTTCATTATTTATTGCTGAATAGTAGTTCATTATATATAGATATATCATCTTTTCTTATCAATTCATCCATGAGGGACACTTAAGTTATTTCTATATCTTGGCTATAGTAAGTATGCTGCAATGAACATAAAAGTGTAGACATCAATTCAAGATACTGACTTTATTTCTTTCAGATATATACACAGCAGGATACCTAGATCATATGTGTGTGCTTAGTTTCTCAGTCATGTCCAACTGTTTGTGGCATCATGGACTGTAGCCCTCCAGGCTCCTCTGTCCATGGGGATTCTCCAGGCAAGAATACTGAAGTGGGTTGCCAGGCCCTCCTCCAGGGCATCTTCCCAACCCAGGGATTGAACCCAGGTCTCCTGCATTGCAGGCAGATTCTTTACTGTCTGAGCCACTGGGGAAGCCCAGATCATATGGTAATTCTATTTTTAATTTTTTGAGGCACTTCATACTGTTTTCCATAATGGCTATACCAATTTACATTTTTAACAGCAATGTACAGGGTTTCCTTTTCTCCACATCCTTGTGAATATTTGCTATTTCTTGTTTTTTGATAGCAGACATTATGAAGGGTCTGATGTGATATCTCATTATGGTTTTGTTTGGCATTTCCCTGAGGATGAAATATGAACAACTATCATATACGTATGCATCATTTGTATGTGTGTTTTTTTGAAAAATATTTATTCAGGTTCCTTGCTCATCTTAAATTGTTATGTGTGTGTGTGTATATATATCTATATATCTCATATATCTACATATCAGATATGTATGGATATGGACACATATATGGTCAATGATCATTGACAATCCTTTCACTGTCCATCTGAAACTATCACAACTTTGTTAATTGGCTAAATTCCAATATAAAGTAAAAAGCTTAAAAAAAAAAAAATACTGCAAGACATGAGAGGAAGCTCCTAGGCAGTGCTTCTGTGGAGAATCTTCAAGAAGTCAAAGGGAAAACCTGGAAAAATTAAGTTAAGATTTGTTCAGCTTTGGTAATTCAGTCAGGTGTTATTATGTAAAAGTATAGTGATTTGACTAGAAATCTAGTTTTTAATTAAGTGTTAATCTTTATTGTAAGAGATAATCTTTACTATCGTCAGTACACAAGTGAAGTCCACACAGTCTCAATTTATGTTGCATAAAGATATTTGTGTGTATATACTGGGGAACTGATGATCAGAATTATTTAATGCATGATGAGTTCAGTTTAGTTCAGTAGCTCAGTCGTGTCCTATATTCTGTGACCCCATGGACTGCAGTATTCCAGGCTTCCCTATCTATCACAAACTCCCAGAGTTTACTCAAACTCATGTCCATTGAGTCAGTGATGCCATCCAACCATCTCATCCTCTCTTGTCCCCTTCTCCTGCCTTCAAGCTTTCCCAGCATCAGGGGCTTTTCAAATGAGTCAGTTCTTCACATCAGGTGGCCAAATAGTGGATTTTCAGCTTCAACATCAGTCCTTCCAATGAATATTAAGGATTGATTTCCTTTAGGATTGACTTGTTTGATCTCCTTGCAGTCCAAGGGACTCTCAAGAGTCTTCTCCAACACTACAGTTCAAAGCATCAATTCTTTGGCACTCAACTTTCTTTATGGTCCAACTCTCATAGCCATACATGACTACTAGAAAAACCAAAACTTTGACTAGACAGACCTTTGCTGGCAAAGTAATGTCTCTGATTTTTAATATACTGTCTAGGTTGGTCATAACTTTTCTTCCAAGGAGCAAGTATCTTTTAATTTCATGACTGAAGTCACCATCTGCAGTGATTTTGGAGCCCAAAAAAATAAAGTCTGTCATGTTTCCATTGTTTCCCATCTATTTGCCATGAAGTGATGGGACCAGATGCCATGATCTTCATTTTTTGAATGTTGAGATTTAAGCCAACTTTTTTACTCTCCACTTTCACTTTCGTCAAAAGGCTCTTTAGTTCTTCTTCACTGTCTGCCATAACGGTGGTGTCATCTGCATATCTGAGGTTATTGATGTTTCTCCTGGCAATCTTGATTCTTGTGCTTCATCCAGCCCAGCATTTTGCATGATGTACTCTTCATAAAAGTTAAATAAGCAGGGTGACAATATACAGCCTTGATGTACTCCTTTCCCAATTTGGAACCAGTGTGTTGTTCCATGTCGAGTTTCAGCTGTTGCTTCTTGACCTGCAAACAGATTTCTCAGGAGGTAGGTAATGTGGTCTAGTATTCCCATCTCTTCAAGAGTTTTCCACAGTTTGTTGTAATCTATACATCAAAGGCTTTCGTTTAGTCAATAAAGCAGGAATAGATGTTTTTTTCTGGAACTCTCTTGCTTTTTCAATGATCCAATGGACATCTGCAACTTGATCTCTGGTTTTTCTAAATCCAGCTCGAACATCTGGAAGTTTTCAGTTCACACACTGTTGAAGCCTGGCTTGGAGAATTTTGAGCATTACTTTGCTAGCATGTGAAATAAGTGCAATGATGTGGTATTTTAACACTCTTTGGCATTGCCTTTCTTTGGGATTGGAATGAAAACTGACCTTTTCCAGTCCTGTGGCCACTGCTGAGTTTTCCTAATTTGCGGTCATATTGAGTGCAGCACTTTCACAGCATCGTCTTTCAGGATTTGGAATAGCTCAATTGGAATTCCATCACCTCCACTAGCTTTGTTCATAGTGATGCTTTCTAAGACCCACTTGACTTTACATTCCAGGATGTCTGGCCCTAGGTGAGTGATCACACCATTGTGATTATCTGGGTCATGGAGATCTTTTATGTACAGTTCTTCTGTATGTTCTTGCCGCCTCTTCTTAATATCTTCTGCTCCTGTTAGGTCCATACCATTTCTGTCCTTTATTGAGCCCATCTTTGCATGATATATTCCCTTGGTATCTCTAATTTTCTTGAAGAGAGCTCTAGTCTTTCCCAGTCAGCTCCCAGTCTTGTTTTCATGATGGTAGAGAGCTTCTCCATCTTAGGTTAAATTGTCTTAAAAATCTGTTAATTTTTTATCCCCTCTACAATAAAAAAGAAACAATGGTGATATAGAGCAACCATAATACAAAAGAAAAAATGACAGCAGTAAGTCCTCACCTGTCAAAAATCACCTTAAAGGTAAATGGATCATATTTGGAAATCAAAAGACCCAAAGTAGCTGGATAGATTGAAAAACACACCCCAACATATGCTGCCTCTATGAGACAAAATTTATCACTAAAGACAAACATAGGCTAAAAGTGAAGGGATGGAAGATAATATTCCAAACAAATAGCAGCTGAAAGAAAGTTAGTGTAGCTATACTCATATCAGACAAAATACACTTCTAATCAAAAAAAGGTAATAAGAGACAATATGGACAGTATAAAAAAACAAAGGGGATGATTCATCAAGAGATATATAACAATAATTAATATATGTACCTAAGACAGAAGTACAAATATATAAGAAAAGTATTAACAGACCTAAGAGAGAAATTGATGGTAATACAATGATAGTAGAGGACTTTAACACCCTACTTACATCATTGAACAGATCATCCAGACAGAGCTTAACAAGCAAACAGCTTTAAATGAAACATTAGACTAGATGGATTTGATAGATTTATACAGAACATTCCATTCAAATTCAGCAGAGTACACATTTTCTGGAGTTCACATGGAACTTTCTCAAGGACAGACTATATGTTGGGACACAAAACAAGTCTCAATAAATTTAACAAAACTGAAATCATACAAACATCATTTCCTATGAAAATGGAATGAAATTAGAAATTAACTATAAGAAGAAAACTAGAAAAATCATAAATATGTGGATACTGAACATGATAATGAATAAACTTTGGATCCATGAAAATAAAATCAAGGGGGAAATCAGAAATTGCCTGAAGACAAATGAAAATATGACATACCAAAATTAATGGAATGCAGAAAAAGTAGTATTTAGAGGGAAGTTTTATATCAATGCAGGCCTTCTTCAAGAAGTAAGAAAAATCTCAAATAAACAATCTAACCCTACACCTAAAGGAACTAGAAAAAAAAGAACAATGAAGCCCAGAGTTAATAGAAGGAAGGAAGTAACAAAGATCAAATAATAAGTAGTTGATATTGAGACTAAAAAAATAGAAATCAAAGAAGTGAAGACCTGGTTCTTTGAAGATAAACAAACCCAACACACTGTTAGCTAGACTCAATAAGAAAAAAAGAGAGAAGGCTCTGATAAATAAAATCAGCAAATAGACAACCTAGAAGAAGTGGACATATTCTTAGAACCATACAATCTTCCAAGACTGAAGTGGGAAGAAATAGAGGCTCAGTGATGAAAAATCTGCCAACCATGCAGGAGACTCAAGTTTGATACCTAGTTCAGGAAGATTCCCTGGAGAAGGGAATAGCTAGTCACTTTAGCATTGTTTCCTGGAGAATTCCACGGGCAGAGGGGCCTGACAGGCTACAGTCCAAGGGGTTGCAAAGAGCCAGGCACAACTGAGTGACAAATTAAGTCACACCAAGCTACAAGAGACTCTGAATAGACCAATCACTAGTTCAGAGATTGAAATAATAATCAAAAAGCTGCCCCAAAACAAAATTCTGGGGCCAGATGACTTCAGAATTGAATTCTACCAAATACTCAAAGAAGATCAAATGCTTATTTTTCTCAAACCATTACAAAAATTAAGAGAAGGAAATACCTCCTAACTTGTTTTGCAAGGCCAACAATACCCAGACAATATAAAAAAGAGAAAACCACAGGCCAATATCTCTGTTGAAAATGGATGTAAAAATTTTCAACAAAATATTAGTAAAATGAATTTGACAATACATTAAAAGAATCAAACTCCATGGTCAACTGGGATTCATTCCAAGGATGCAAATATAGTTACACCACATTGACAAAATGAAGGATGAAAATAATATGGTCAGATAAAAAGTATATATGTATAAAACATTTGACAGATTCAACACCTATTTCTGATATTAAAAAAAACACTTAATAATGTGGGTATAGGAGGGATACTTCAAAATAATAAAGGACATGTATGAGTAACCCAGAGTTAGCATCATAGTCAATGGTGAAAAACAGAATACTACCCCTCTAAGATTAGAAACAAGACAAGGATGCCCGCTATCACCACTGCTATTCAACATAGTATTGGAAATCCTAATCAAAGTGATTAAGCAAGAAAAAGAAATAAAAGACATGCAAGCTGAAAAGAAAGAAGCAAAATTGTCACTATTTGCAGATGAAATGATTTAATATGTAGAAAACCCTAAGGATTTTACCAAAAAGTATTCTAAATGATAAATGAATACAGTAAAGTGGCAGGATAAAAAACAATATACACAATCTGTTGTATTTATATATGATGAAAATGAGATAGTAGAAAGAGAAATCTAGAGACAGTCCCATTTACAACCACAACAAAAATGTCTAGGAATCAATTTAACCAAGGAAATGAAAAACTTAAACACTGAAAACTAAAGACATTGTTGAAATAAATTGAAAAAGACACAAATACATGGAAAGATATTCTGTGCTCATGAATTGAAAAAGAAAATATATGAACAAAGAAATCAACAACAATCATGTAAATACAGAGAGAGTTAGGGTGGAGTGTGAAATGCGTAAGTGGGACCAACTGTATGTTGATGGATGGAAAATCAATTTTCAGTGGTGACCATATTGGAGGGTATATATATGTATGTAGAAATATAATGTTATGCATATGAAACTTTATATATAAACCAATGTTACCTCAATGAGAATGGCATATAACATACTAAAACACAGGATACAGCAAAAGCAATTATCAGGGAAAAGTATAGTAATAATTGCCTACATTAAGAAAGAATAAATATAGCAAATAAACAATTTAGCCTCATGCCTCAAGGAACTGGAAAAAGAGGAAAAACTCAACTCAAAGTAGGAAGAAGGAATAAAATAATAAAGATTAGAACAAAAATAAATGACATATAGACTAGAAAAAGAATAAAAAGATCAATGAAACAAAGCTGGGTTTTTGAAAAGATAAACAAAATTCACAAGTTTTTATCTAAAATAACTAAGAAAAAGGAGAGAATACAAATAAAAGCAGAAATAAAAGAAGAGTTTACAACTGATACCATAACATAAAAAGGATCACAAAAGACTGCTATGAACAATTATATGCCAAGAAATTAGATAACCTAGAAGAAAGTAATACATTTCTAGAAACATACAATCTATCAAGACTGGATAAAAAATAAATAGAAAATCTAAGCTCAGGATCAGATGACTTAACTGGTGAACTCCACTAAACACTAAAAGAAGTATGTCTTTCTCAAACTCTTTCCAAAAAAATAAAAGAAGAAGGAATACTTTTGAGCTCATTTTATGAGGCAAGTGTTACTCTGATAGTGATGTTTGTAAGATGAAAAAGAGTGGAATGCTTACAGTATGAAAGTGAAGGATAGATATAGAAGAATTATAGGCCACAGCATTAGAAATTAGACATGCTCCCAGAGAAACTAGTGTTTGTGTTTCTGTCACCAATTACATGACATCTGATTAGGCAAATGCTCACTGTTAAATGTTTGGTAATATATGAGCAAGAAGAAGAGAATATCACTTTATTAGTGTTGGTTCTGGAGAGTCTATTATGTTTTCTATGTATTTACTATATCTATAACA
This sequence comes from Bos indicus, assembly GCF_029378745.1. Lineage (NCBI taxonomy): Eukaryota > Metazoa > Chordata > Mammalia > Artiodactyla > Bovidae > Bos > Bos indicus. The sequence goes on along the minus strand of NC_091762.1, from coordinate 40,108,332 downwards.
AGGTACTATTGTGAAAAAGAAAAGAGAAGAAAGTGTGTTTTTAGTGAGGAAGATAATTTTGATGAGGTTGGGAAACTAGTCAGGATGTTGCTAGTGAAAGATAGGGGGAGAAACTGAATACAGGCAGTATTGTGAATATAGAAATTAAGAAAATAGTCCTTTTAGTGTTCAGGAAGTAGAATTAAGAATGTTTCCTGATTAAGATAATACAGATGGTGAAGAAGAATGATTTAAGAATAGTCTCTAAAATTTCTTATTTACTTTAGAAGATAGGTGGTGCTATCACTAAAACAGAGAACATGGTGAATATGAATGGAGAACTGGAGAAGAGTTGAAAAAAGAAAAAGAATAAAGAATTGGAGATGAATGAAATGGGATAAAGATGATAATTCAGATTTGAACACATGAGGTTCTAGGTAGTTTTGTTCAGTGCACAACTGAACATACAGATTCAGGCTTTATTAGAAAAATATTTGCTATATGTTGTGAAGTCTTCCTCAAATGGTAGTTGAGGCCTCATGTGGAGTTCTTCTTATATTTATAAAGTGAAAAGAGATGAAATGAAGGTAAGAAAAAGAATAAAATAGCAATGGAAAAGATGGGAATGGAAACAGTGAAAGTTTGGAAGAAGAAATTTTAAGAAGGATGAGAAATCAGTATGGAGAACTAGGTCTTGGTGTAATAAAAACAAAAGAACTAAAATAGGAAAAAGAGTCACAGGAAACATACAGGGGCAGAAGTGTTGGATAGACAACTGGTTACCTTGCCATTGATGACCTTTGTAGTATCCTTAAAGTGAAGTCGCTCAGTCATGTCCAACTCTTTGCAACCCCATGGACTGTAGCCTACCAGGCTCCTCCCTCCATGGGATTCTCCAGGCAAGAGTACTGGAGTGCGTTGCCATTTCCTTCTCCAGGGGATCTTCCCAACCCAGGGATCAAACTCAGGTCTCCCTCATTCCAGGCAGATGCTTTAACCTCTGAGCCACCAGGGAAGCCTGTAGTATCCTTAGAATGGTGCAACTGGAAACCTCCTCTCTGAGAATCATGTGGGGAGGATAAACAATTTCAAATAACCATGTTTATAAATCTAAGGCTTAAATTTAATCAGAATATAAAAGCATTTTGAATAAAATATACATAATGTGGTCATTATACAGTGTACATGATATTGTAAAAGAAATGTATGTTTACAAGGAGATTAGTGTTTGAAGGCAAGGTAATTTTTATATATTTTAATTTAATTGTGAAAATTTTTGATGGTACTCTAGCATTTAGATTTTTTAAAATTAATTTTTATTGGAATACAGTTGTTTTACAATGTTGTGGCTTTTAGACCTTAAGCTTTGCAGAATTGCCAGCTGAATTGAAATAGATAGCTTAGGTTCTCTGATTTTCCTTTAAATGTTCAACAAACTATCACAAGGAAATGGTTCTGCATGGTTTATAACAACTTTAAGAGATTTGCTGCTGTGCCATGAATACATCCAATTACAATAAATATGACTTTCAAATTTTCTGCCAAGAGAATTTACTAGTCATAGCAAATACTCTTTTTCAGCAACGCAAAAGATGACTTTACATGTGAACATCACCAAATGGTCAATACAGAAATCAAACTAATTACATTCTTTGTAGCCAAAGATGGAGAAGCTGTATGCAGTCAGCAAAAACAAGACCTGGACCTGACTGTGACTCAGATCATCAGCTTCTCATAGCAAAATTCAGGCTTAAACTAAAGAAAACCAGGAAAAACACTAAGCTGGCCAGGTCTGACTTGAATCAAATCCCTTGTGAATTCACGGTAGAGATAGCAAACAGACTCAAGGGACCAGATCTAGATAACAGTGTGCCTGAAGAACTATGGACACATGTCCATAATGTTGTAAAGGAGATAGTGAACAAAACCATCCCAAAGAAAAAGAAAAGCAAGAAGTCAAAGTGGCCATCTGAGGAGGCTTTACGAATAGCAGAAGAACAAAGAGAAGCAAAAAGCAAGGGAGAGAGGGAAAAGTACATCCAGTTAAATGTAGAGTTTCAAAGAATAGCTAGAAGAGACAAGAAGGCCTTCTTCAGTAAACAGTGTTTAATAATAGAAGAAAACAACAAAAGGGGAAAGACTAGAGATTTCTTCAGGAAAATTGGACATGTCAAGGGAGCATTCTGCCCAAAGTTGGACACAGTAAAGGATAAAAATGGTAGAGATATAGGAGATGCTGATGAGATCAAGAAGAGATGGAAAGAATACCCAGAAAAACTGTATAAAAAATATCTTAATGAACCAGATTACTACGATGGTGTATAGTTACCCAGAGCCAGACATTCAGGAGTGTGAAGTTAAGTGAGCATTAAGAAGCACTGCTGTTAATAAAACTAGTGGATGCAATGAAATTCCAGCAGAACTATTCAAATCCCTAAAGGATTTGGGATACCATCAAGGTTTTTCATTCATTATGTCAGCAAATCTGGAAGACCCGCCAGTGGCTACAGGATCGGAAAAGATCAATGTTCATCCCAATTCCCAAGAAGGGTAGTATCAAAGAATGTGCTTACCATCAGACAGTTGCACTCATCTCCCATGCTAGTAAGGTCATGCTTAAAATCCAGCATGCTAGGCTTCAGAATTATGTGAACCAAGAACTTCCAGATGTTCAAACTGGGTTTAGAAAAGAGGAACTAGAGATCAAATTGCCAGCATTCACTGGATTATAGAGAAAGCAAGGGAATTTCAGAAAAACATCTCTTTGTTTCATCAACTATGCTAAAGCCTTTGACTGTGTGGATCATGACAAACTGTGGAAAGCTCTTAAACAGATGGAAATGCCAAACCATCTTAGCTGTCTTCTGAGAAATCTGTATGGGGGTCAAGAAGCAACAGTTAGAACTCTGTATAGAACAACTTAGTGGTTCAAGAACGAGAAAGGAGTATGACAAGGCTGTCTGCTGTCATTCTGTTTGTTTAACCTATACACTGAGCACATCATGAGAAATGCTGGGCTGGATGAGTTACAAGCTGGAATCAAGATAGGTGGCAGAAACATCAACAACCTCAGACATGCAGATGATACCATTCATGGCAGAAAGTGGAGAGGAACTAAAGAGCCTCTTGACGAGGGTGAAGGAGGAAAGTGAAAGAGCCAGCTTGGCATCTGGCTCCATTACTGCATGGCATATAGAAGGAGAAAAGGTGGAAGTAGTGACAGATTTCCTCTTCTTGGACTCCAAAATCACTGCAGATGGTGACTGCAGCCATGAAATCAGAAGACGATTGCTTCTTCACAGGAAAGCAATGGCAAACCCAGACAATGTGTTGAAAAGCAGAGACATTACTCTGCAGACAAAGGTCCATATAGTCGAGGTTATGGCCTGCCCAGTGGTCACATACAGTTGTGAGAGCTGGGCCGTAAAGAAAGCAGAACACCAAAGAACTGATGTCTTTGAACTGTGGTGCTGGAGAAGACTCCTGAAAGTCCCTCAGACAGCAAAATCAAACCAGTCAATCTTGAAGGAAATAAACCCTGAATATTCACTGGTAGGACTGATGCTGAAGTTCAAGTCTTTTGGCCATCTATTACAGCCAACTCATTGGAAAAGTCCTTGATGCTGGGAAACATCAAGGGCAGAAGGAAAAGAGGGCATCAGCAGATGAGACAGCTGGATGGTATCACTGATGCAATGAACCTGAACTTGGGCAAACTCTGGAAGATGGTGAGTGACAAGGAGGCTTGGCTTGCTGCAGTCCCTGGGGTCACAAAGAGTCGGACATGACTGGGTGACTGAACAACAACAACAATGACTTTCAAAATTTCTTGTTTGCTATTACCTGGACACATTAGTGGTTAGTGTAGATGGAAGTGGTTTGCCTAGATATAGATGGCTAATATGGGCTTCCCTGGTGGCTCAGCAGTAAAGAATCTGCCTGCAATGCAGAAGACTCTCTGCAATGCAGAAGACTTGGGTTCAATCCCTGTGTTAGGATGATCCCCTGGAGAAGGAAATGGCAACCCAATCTATTCTTGCCTGAGAATTCCCATGGACAGTGGAGCCTGGAAGGCTGCAGTCCATGTGATCTTAAAAGAGTCAGATGCAACTTAGAAACTAAACCAGATGGCTAATATAGATTGAACATTTGATATATTCAAATAAACTGAACACACACAGAAAGAAAATAAATTGTAGCTATTTGTTACAAGTAGAACTGAATTAAAAAGAGAGTTAAGTTTTCAGGGTTGAATTTATTTCACAGCAAGATATTTTTATTAAAGGGTAGAGTGGTCAATTAGAGTTCTCAATATTGTCTATTGAATTTTAGATGATTTCAGTACAGTGAAGACTGTGGCTAGTTCTTGTCTTCCTCACACCAGTCAACAGTATAGTGATTTAATCTTTGTCTACATTATCTAATTTGGTAATCAGAAAAAGCAGTCAATAAGAATAAAGGATAGGAAAATTGGTCAAAAAACTTTTTAAAATATCAAACTCCTTAGAAATCAAACATATTGTTCTCTATGATCCCATGGAGGCTTAACAATAATAAATATTCATTAGATTAATTTTAAAATTCTTTCATCAATTCTCTTAATCCTAATATATTTCAAAATTCTTGGCATCCTTTTATTACCCTGGTGGTGTTGTAGTCACTAAATCATGTCTGACTCTTGTGATCCCATGGACTGTAGCCAGCCAGGCTCCTCTGTTCATGGGGATTCTCCAGGCAAGAATACTGGAGTGGGTTGCCATTTCCTTCTCCAGGGGATCTTCCCAACCCAGAAATCAAACCTGGGTCTCCTGCATTGCAGGCAGATTCTTTACCGCCTGAGCTATGAGGGAAGCCCGTAGTATGAAATTTAGCATTAACCCAGAGGATAACTGGAACTTTTCCTCTAAATAATTCTTTTACAGCAAATAGATATTTTTCAGATGTTCAGCTGCTTTGTAATTCATGTCTAATTGTAATTTTAAAATAATTTAAGAGGATATTTCTTCCCTAAAGACTGCTAAAATATAACCCCTTCTCTAAATCCACTGGTATTTTAACACAAACAATTAAAGAGTAATTGTGTTTTTCCCTTAGGCTAGATTAAGTAGAAATGAGAAAGATTCAAAAAGAAATTCCTCACTATATAGCTTGTAAGAAAAACAGAAAAAATTTCCCCTGGAAATTTGAACGTTGATGAACCACTTTTCCTCTTGACCATAAAGGACAATTATGAGCCATAAGCAAGAAATATATAGAGATACAAACTGGGGAGAGATGAAGAATGAGTATGAAGGATAAAAAATTAGGGCTCTTCAAAATCATTTCAATGTAGATTTCCCCATAATTTGTCAGTTTTTTAAAATTTGTTTTCATTTGTAACAGAAAATATATTTATTTAATATCTAGTTCTATTTCTGTCAATATAAAACTTCAAATGTGAATGGACAATGTATAAAATTTTAAAAATTAAGGTTAAAATAAAACTACAGCTTATTTTTAATGTGTTTTAAAGGAAGAATTGGAGAAATATTTACTTAGCACTTCAAAATTAACAAAGATTTTACATTTCTATTTCAAAATTTAACCATGAGCAATCAGATGTGTCACATGTAATCCTAATATTTTTTTAGGGTAAAAATCATACCAAATGTAGCAACAGAAAGAGAAAAAACTGAACAAAAACAATACAACTGTATTCTTTACTCTTGAATATTTTTTTTTGCATGACCAGTTACATAAAAGAATATGGTGTCATATATATTACCTATGATTGAGTCAAATTAACATATCCAATGTAAGATTGGATAAGTAAATGAAATTAAAATGAATAATTCTGAGCATATTTATAATGCTAATAACATTGGTATATAAAATACTATGTAGTAATGATCATAGCATAAATAAACTTTAATTATTAGTTACTTTTCTATGAAAAGTATTATTATGAATCAGGGAATAGGAGGAATTGATATAGGCAGAGTTAAATGATGAAAGTGAGTCTCAAATACATCTGAGTTATACCAATGCTCGAATCTATCTGGTTAAATCAGTGCTCTGTTTACACATTGCTGACCATCTGCTTTGTCACCTAAAGTGATCCTGTTATGAAATGGAATCCAAAAAGATCTTATCTTCTGTTACCTCTGCATGTCAACACAATTTTAACCAGCTAAAAAAGGTAAATATTCATCACCAACAACCAGCTTAACTTTTAGAATATGTTAATGAAATTATATTTTAGATCCATGACAGCATATTAAACACCTTTTATAATTAAAAGTAGTGATTCATAAACTTGTTTCAACCTCTGCCAGAAAATGAAAGCTACTTTCTAAGTAACATAGTAAATATGTTGTTAAATAATGACTAGTAAGTAAGCTCTAAAACTGAGAATGTGGTGGGAAAGCATGTGAATCTGTGCATGTATTTATATTTATATAAATATAATATATGTATACTGAATATATATACAAATTACAGAGAGAAATGGTAAGGTTAAAGTATTCAAATAAAACACTTTTTTTGTAAGGTAGCAATGACATGTGGAGAGAACCCAAAAAATCAAGGGAAGAGAACAAATTTAACTTCTATGCAAGAATAAGTGTCTTTCAATATGGGCAGAAAGTCTGCACCTTTTCAGTAGATTAGCCTAAGGGAAAAACACACTTCTCTTTAATTTTCTGTATTAAAATATCAGTGGATTCAGAGACGATGTCATATTTATAGCAGTCTTTAGGGGGGAAATATCCTCTTAGATTATTTTAAAATTATAATTGAATATGAATTACAAAACTACTGAATGTCTAAAACATATCTATTTGCTGTAAAATAATTATTTAGTGGATAAGACCCAGTTATCTGGGGGAGAGGAAGGAGACTCATGAGGGAGGGGATAAATACATAATTATGACTGATTCTTGTTATATGGTAAAAAACAATACAACATGTAAAGCTATTTTCCTCCAATTATAAAAGACATAGTTATCTTTCAGATTAATGCTAAATTTAATTTGCCAGTCCATAAAATGACTCCAAGAATTTTGAAATATATTAGGATTAAGAGTATTGATGAAAGAATTAAAAAAAATAAGTGAATGGCTATTTATCATTGCTAAGCCTTACAGGATCACAGAGAACAAGAAAATGTTCAGTGTTCAAAGAGCTTAGAATTTAAAGAAAAAATGTTTTTGACCAATTTTCCTATCCTTTTACTGATTAGCTTTTTTTGTTACCAAATTAGATATTGTAAAAAAAGATTAAATTACAATACTTTTGACTGGGGTAGGAAGATAAGAACTAGTAGTAGTTTTCATTATATTGCTTCCTTTTTGTTTCTCCTTCAGTTCAGTTCAGTTCAGTCGCTCAGTCGTGTCCGACACTTTGCGACCCCATGAATCAAAGCACGCCAGGCCTCCCTGTCCATCACAAACTCCCGGAGTTCACTCAGACTCATGTCCATCGAGTCAGTGATGCCATCCAGCCATCTCATCCTCTGTCATCCCCTTCTCCTCCTGCCCCCAATCCCTCCCATCATCAGGGTCTTTTCCAATGAGTCAACTCTTTGCATGAGGTGACCAAAGTACTGGAGCTTCAGCTTTAGCATCATTCCTCCCAAAGAAATCCCAGGGCTGATCTCCTTCAGAATGGACTGGTTGGATCTCTTTGCAGTCCAAGGGACTCTCAAGAGTCTTCTCCAACACCACAGTTCAAAGGCATGAATTCTTCAGCGCTCAGCCTTCTTCACAGTCCAACTCTCACATCCATACATGACCACTGGAACAACCATAGCCTTGACTAGATGAACGTTTGTTGGCAGAGTAATGTCTCTTCTTTTGAATATGCTATCTAGGTTGCTCATAACTTTCCGTCCAAGGAATAAGCGTCTTTTAATTTCATGGCTGCAGTCACCATCTGCAGTGATTTTGGAGCCCAGAAAAATAAAGTTTAACACTGTTTCCACTGTTTCCCCATCTATTTCCCATGAAGTGACTGGACCAGATGCCATGATCTTCTTTTTCTGAATGTTGAGCTTTAAGCCAACTTTTTCACTCTCCACTTTTACTTTCACCAAGAGGCTTTTTAGTTCCTCTTCACCTTCTGCCATAAGGGTGGTATCATCTGCATATCTGAGGTTATTGATATTTCAGTGTTCCAAAGTTAAGATTAGTCCAGCTCCAGAGTAGTCTAGCCTAGCCCCACAATAGCAGGGTAATGAACTTGGATTTTAGGGCAGAGAAATGGGCAATTTTTCTTGCTATTAACTCTAATTTGCACACCAGGAAGATAAATGTACTTGCTATCCCTTTTATTGTCAGAAGACCTTCAATACAAATGGTTGGTTTAGATTAAGCCATATGCACTAAACCTCATTGTAGTTTGTAGACCCATATGAATCATGTTGGGCTTACCTCATGGGTCATATGGTGAAGAATCTGCCTGCAATCCAGGAGACCAGATTCAACCCCTGGGTTCAGGAATATCCCCTGGAGAAAGGAATGGCAACCCCTCAAGTATTTTTGCCTGGAGAATCCCATGGACAGAGGAGCCTGGCAGGTTATACTCCATCATGTTTCTAAGAGTCAGATACAAATGAGCAACTAAGCACAATTAGGAGCATAGTTCATGTTATATAATAATTTAATTATTCAGTAGATTAAAAAATCTCCCTTTAAATATAGCAATTTCATGGGGAGGGGAAAAAAAAAAACATTGGAAACATTAAAAAGTTTCTGACGCTTACTCTTTGGAAGGAAAGTTATGACCAACCTAGATAGCATATTCAGAAGAAGAGACATTACTTTGCCAACAAAGGTCCGTCTAGTCAAGGCTATGGTTTTTCCTGTGGTCATGTATGGATGTGAAAGTTGGACTGTGAAGAAGGCTGAGCGCTGAAGAATTGATGCTTTTGAACTGTGGTGTTGGAGAAGACTCTTGAGAGTCACTTGGACTGCAAGGAGATCCTACCAGTCCATTCTGAAGGAGATCAGCCCTGGGATTTCTTTGGAGGGAATGATGCTGAAGCTGAAACTCCAGTACTTTGGCCACCTCATGAGAAGAGTTGACTCATTGGAGAAGACTCTGATACTGGGAGGGATTGAGGGCAGGAGGAGAAGGGGATGACAGAGGATGAGATGGCTGGATGGCATCATTGACTCGATGGACTTGAGTCTGAGTGAACTCCGGGAGTTTGTGATGGACAGGGAGGCCTGGCATGCTGTGATTCATGGGGTCTCAAAGAGTCAGACACGACTGAGTGACTAAACTGAACTGAACTGAAAGTGTCTGTTAGTGTAGGCCTCCAGCACAAAAGGAATTTCATTCTATTGATCCTTTTCATCTTTTTACTTTAAATTTTAAAAATTAACCTAGAAAAATGTTTTAATATAGGACTGCTTGAAACTGTTAATGACTGTTAGTCTGATGATTACTTATAAAGGAAAATTGACACTTTCCTTAAATAAATGACTTTATAGTGTCCTAAGGAATTTTCAAAAAGGCTAAATGGTTGTCTGAGGAGGCCTTACAAACAGCTATGAAAAGAAGAGAAGTGAAAGGTAAAGGAGAAAAGGAAAGATATACCCATTCGAATGTAGAGTTCCAAAGAATAGCAAGGAGAGATAAGAAAGTGTTCCTCAGTGCTCAATGCAAAGAAATAGAGGGAAAAAATAGAATGGGAAACATTAGAGCTCTCTTCAAGAAAATTAGAGATACCAAGCGAAATTTTCATGCAAAGATGGGCACAATAAAGGACAGAAATGGTATGAACCTAAAAGAGGCAGAAGATATGAAGAAAAGGTGGCAAGAATACACAGAACTGTACAAAAAAGATCTTCATGACCCAGATAACCATGATGATGTGATCACTCACCTAGAGCCAGACATCCTGGAATGGGAAGTGAAGTGGGCCTTAGGAAGCATCACTACAAACAAAGCTAGTGGAGGTGATGGAATTCCAGTTGAGCTACTTCAAATCCTAAAAGACGATGCTGTGATGTGCTGCACTCAGTATGCCAGCAAATTTGAAACCTCAGCAGTGGCCACAGGACTGGAAAAGGTCAGTTTTCATTCCAATCCCAAAGAAAGTCAATGTCAAAGAATGTTAAACTACCACATCATTGCACTCATCTCACATGCTAGCAAGGTAATGCTCAAAATTCTCCAAGCCAGGCTTCAACATTACATGAACTACGAACTTCTAGATGTTCAAGCTGGATTTAGAAAAGGTGAAGGAAACAGAGATCAAATTACCAACATCTGCTGGATCATCAAAAAAGCAAGAGAGTTCCAGAAAAACATCTATTTCTGCTTTATTGACTATGCCAAAGCCTTTGACTGTGTGAATCACAATAAACTGTGGAAAATTCTGAAAGAGATGGGAATACCAGAACACTTGACCTGCCGCCTGAGAAATCTGTAGGCAGGTCAAGAAGCAACAGTTAGAACCGGGCATGGAACAACAGACTGGTTTCAAATCGGGAAAGGAGTACATCAAGGCTGTATATTGTCACTCTGCTTATTTAACTTATATGCAGAGTACATCATGAGAAATGCTGGACTGGTTGAAACACAAGCTGGAATCAAGATTTCTGGGAGAAATATCAATAACCTCAGATATGCAGATGAGACCACCTTTATGGCAGAAAGTGAAGAAGAACTAAAGAGCCTCTTGATGAAAGTAAAAGAGGAGAGTGAAAATGTTGGTTTAAAACTCAACATTCAAAAAACAAAGATCATGACATCTGGTCCCATCACTTCATGGCAAATAGATGGGGAAACAATGGAAACAGTGACAAACCTTATTTATGGGGGTTCCAAAATCGCTGCAGATGATGACTGCAGCCATGAAATTAAAAAATGCTTGCTCTTTGGAATAAAAGTTATGACCAACCTAAGCAGCATATTAAATAGCAGAGATGTTACTTTGCCAACTAAGGTTCATCTTGTCAAAGCTATAGTTTTTCCAGTAGTCATGTATGAAGGTGTGTGTTGGACTATAAAGAAAGCTGAGTGCCAAAGAATTTATGCTTTTGAACTGTGGTGTTGGAGAAAACTCTTGAGAGTCCCTTGGACTGCAAGGAGATCAAACCAGTCCATCCCAAAGGTCAATCCTGAGTGTTCATTGGAAGGACTGATACTGAAGCTGAAACTCCAATAACTGGCCACCTGATGCAAAGAACTGACTCATTTGAAAAGACCCTGATACTGGGAAAGATTGAATGTGGGAGGAGAAGGGGAGGACAGAGGATGAGATGGTTGGATGTCATCACCAACTCAAAGGACATGAATTTGAGTAAACTCCGGGAGTTGGTGATGGACAGGGAGGCCTGGCATGCTGAAGTCCATGGGGTGACAGAGAGTCAGGCACGACTGAGCAACTGAGCTGACTGAAGGAAATCAAAGTGCGTTATTTTTCTCATATATCTTTATATGGCATAAGTAAACAGAATTGGTTAGGAATAAGGAAACAAGGAACAGAATTATATTGAAGTAGCTTGTCACAAGGTGGCACTGCTGTTTCAAATATGAAGCTATACCTATGCTTTCTCTTTTTGGGGGTGACCTTTTAAAATATTTAAAATGTTTTGAAAATACTTCATACTACCTTAAGGAGCTTAGATCTAGATAAACCTTTAGAGTAACATCCACAATTTGTGTTGCCTATTGGCTATAATTTTCCCAGGCTTTTTTTTTTTTTTTTCCATCTTGGTTTGTGAAGTTCCTAGTCTCTAACAGCTGAATTTGAATTTATACATACCAATTTAATCGGATGCACCTAGGGTACAAAAGCAAGCAGATAGATATATTTCAGGCCATAATACTTCTATGTTTGACTTTCATCTCTTTTTAACTTGTTAAGAAAATAATCAATTTCATTAATGTCATTATTAGGGTGTGACAATCAACTTTTTTCCATAAAGTTAGTAATCACATTATTTCTACAAAAGAGAAAAATTAAAATTTCTGAACTGTTATTTTGAAAAGAAGGCAGTGTAATAGAGCTTACTACCAAAGTACATCTCATATGCACAAAGTTGAAATAAAAACAGAGTAAAATACCATTATGCAGTCTTACATTCTCTGTGAAAAATACTCATTTAGACTTATTTTCACTGTACATATCATTTCTATAGTTATAGTTACAGCTACAGAGTATCATTTTTCACATGAAAGCAGCACTTTCAGAATAAAGTATTTGAGCTACAGAAGCCAGACGGTGAGAGGTGATGCTCATTAAGCAGGCTGGAAAGACTAATAAGAATAAACGTTTGCTAAAGGCAAACAGTCACCTTCACAAGTTTAAAGAGAAAGGAATAATGTTAAAAACAACCTTTCTGCCTGAAGTTACCAAGAGATAGAAGTTGTTTAAAAGTACAGTTTTAGAAAGAATAGCACAACAGCTTTAAACTCAGCAAATTTTACATTCTTAAGGAATAATTACATCTCAAACTTTGAGTGAACCTGTTTGCCATAGATAAATAGATTGTGTGTTTGTCTCTGGATTTAATACTTGATTTGGTCTTGCTAGCATGCATAGACAGGATGCCAGTCTTTAGGTATAGCCTCTGAAGTTAGTTTGCAATAAGTCAATCCTCTGAATTTTCTCATTTTCACTTACTTGGAAATAAGAAGTAGAAAGAGGAGGAAGAAAAAAAAAATAAGACCAAACAACATAAATCACTCCAGGAAGAGATTCCTCTATTAATGTCATTTTATCAGAGGGCCCCTTCCTTGACTGTTCACTGCTCCTTCCTCTTTACTCCCAGCGTCCTGACATGGCAGATTTAGACTCGTGTGTTGTCTTCTCCCTCACTAGACTATCAGTTTCATGGCAGCAGATTACTGATTTGTTCACTCTTGCTTCCTCAGTGTTTGAGACACTTAACCCATAATAGGTCTCTCAACAAATATTTGTTCAATAAATGAGTGAATTTTCATACATTATGGATTTTGGTATATAATTACTTTTTTCATCATAATGAACCTGTAGTAAATATTTATTAAACATGACTTTGGGATGCTATTGCTAGACAAAGCCTGAAACCTGGCTTTACCTAACTGATTAAAATTTTTGGATGTTTGGTATCATTTTCTTTTTTTTTTTTTCGGTATCATTTTCTGTAATGAATATGTAACATAGAACATATAAGAAATATGTCAAAGTTTGAGGAGTTAGAATATTTGGGCTGTGGTCACCAGGGGGACTTGCTGAGGGCCATTTACTTGGTAAAGTCATCATATTTTAGGTCTGACTTTAGTCTTGGACAAACATTGTCTTCTTATTCAGTATTCTTACTGGTGACAATGTTATTTTCAGAATGATAATTTAACCAATTTAAACTTCTCAGATTGAGGCATGTCTGCCTCTTGGGAATAGCTGGCTGAGTGCCACATTCATAGTTCTCCATGGAGCTGAGAACAGAAAGGTACAAATAAAGTGAGGCAGAGAGTTTGTTACATGGCACTTTTTTCTTTAGTTATGTTAATACTTTAGTCTTGCTGGCTAGGAGTTATTTAGTATTTTCTCTATTTATTGTAAGGCTTTTAATCAATATATTAACTGCTTTTTTTTTTTCTGAAAAGACATAATTTACTTTAAATGTATCCATCAATTGTAAGATGATCCAGATTTGAGATGTTAAAATGTTTAAAGAGTTTCAAATAATGAAGGGAAAAATGATGTTCCTATCTTAGTTTATTTTATAAGAACATGTATCTGCTCTGATTATACAGTATTTAAATTTCAGAGGGTAAAATTATTTTATTTTCAGGCCCTGTGTGGCATGTTACTTTCACTTCTATATACTAGGCTTATATTTGTCATTGTTAATATATATTTATGTTTAAAAATTGCCCCTCTTCACCTGCATCTTTTTTTGTGGAAGAAGTGAGAAAGAGAAGGAAAAACATATAGAAGTAAAATTATATTGAAATATGGAAAATTGCTGTTTCTTGAGATTATTGTTGGAACTTGAGTACCACATTATGTAGTCTTAAATGATGATAATGTAATCCAATATATAAGGCATACAATTAAGCTTAGATAGAAGGAACTACCTTTTCTCCCACATATCTCTCATAAGTAAACTGACATAATCAATGTAACAAGTGTACTCTCAAAAGACTATCATTAGGCTAATAAAACCCAAACCAAACCTTACTAAAATGGTGTAGATCCCACCAAAAAATTTACTAGAATAGACAATCTGAATATCTGACTTTGAAATAAATAAAATAGTCTAAGATAATGAAACATCCTTGTGTTAGGTAAAATTCTAACACAGCCCCCAACCTCATCTTTCTCTGAACAAGGATTTCGTAGATATGATGGGATAGTTACTTTCATGATTAGGTTATCTTATATGTCACTTCAGTCCTGTCCAACTCTTTGCGACCCCCTGGACTATATCCTGCTAGGCTTCTCTGTCCATGGGATTCTCCATGCAAGAATACTGAAACGGGTTGCCATTTCCTCTTTCAGGGGATCTTTCAGACCCAGGGATCGAACCCACATCTTTTAAGTCTCCTGCATTGGCAGATGGATTCTTTACCACTAGCATCACCTGGGAAGCCCTTATGGCACAAAAGCAAATTTATCTGAGATCTGATCTATCAAGTGAGCCTTTAAGAGGAACTGAGTTCTTCCTGAAGAAAGATTTTGATGTTAGGAAGGTTCTCTATTGCTGGGTTTGAAGATGAAAGGAGCTGTGTGCAAAGAATGTGAGAACCCTCTAGGAGTTTAGAGGGGTCATTTGCTGATCCAGCAAGGAAACAGGGACCTCTGTCCCACTACTGCTAGAAATTGAATCCGGCCACAGCCACATAAGCTTAGAAGAGAACCCTGAGCTCCAGGTGAATATGATGGTTGACTAAAACCTTAATTTTGGCTTTGATTTGAAATGCTGAGCAGAGAGCCCAACCTCACTGTTTTGAACTCTTCACATACCTAACTGTGGTGAACAGAATGGGCAATGTGTTAAGCCCATGGTTGGGTAATTTATTATGCAGCAACAGAAAATTAATACAATCATGAAGACCACTCTGAATAACTAACTAACCTCTACCTTAATGCCTGACACATATTAGCACATCACCACATGCACTCACCTCTACTGGGCTTTTCTCACTTAACAAACATTCTTTTCCATCTTAAAATAATGATAATAGTTAACATTTACTGATTACTTTCAGCATGCAGTACTGATATATATATGTGAATTATATCATTCAGTTTTCTCACTGACCCTATGTTGATGATACCATTTACTATTTCTTAAATTACCGAACAACTGCACTCATCTCACATGCTAGTAAAGTAATGCTCAAAATTCTCCAAGCCAGGCTTCAGCAGTACGTGAACTGTGAACTTCCAGATGTTCAAGCTGGTTTTAGAAAAGACAGAGGAACCAGAGATCAAATTGCCAACATCTGCTGGATCATCGAAAAAGCAAGAGAGTTCCAGAAAAACATCTATTTCTGCTTTATTGACTATGCCAAAGCCTTTGACTGTGTGGATCACAATAAACTGTGGAAAATTCTGAAAGAGATGGGAATACCAGAGCACCTGACCTGCCTCTTGAGAAACCTATATGCAGGACAGGAAGCAACAGTTAGAAGTGGACATGGAACAACAGACTGGTTCCAAATAGGAAAAGGAGTACGTCAAGGCTATATATTGTCACCCTGTTTATTTAACTTCTATGCAGAGTACATCATGAGAAACACTGGGCTGGAAGGAGCACAACCTGGAATCAAGACTGCCGGGAGAAGTATCAATAACCTCAGATATGCAGATGATACCACCCTTATGGCAGAAAGTGAAGAGGAACTCAAAAGCCTCTTGAGGAAAGTGAAAGAAGAGAGTGAAAAAGTTGGCTTAAAGTTCAACATTCAGAAAACGAAGATCATGGCATCCGGTCCCATCACTTCATGGGAAATAGATGGGGAAACGGTGGAAACAGTGTCAGCCTTTATTGTTTGGGGCTCGAAAATCACTGCAGATGGTGACTGCAGCCATGAAATTAAAAGACACTTACTCCTTGGAAGGAAAGTTATGACCCAACTAGATAGCATATTGAAAAGCAGAGACATTACTTTGCCAACAAATGTCCATCTAGTCAAGGCTATGGTTGTTCCAGTGGTCATGTATGGATGTGAGAGTTGGACTGTGAAGAAAGCTGAGTGCCGAAGAATTGATGCTTTTGAACTGCGGTGTTGAAGACTCTTGAGAGTCCCTTGGACTGCAAGGAGGTACAACCAGTCCATTCTAAAGGAGTTCAGTCCTGGGTGTTCATTGAAAAGACTGATGCTGAAGCTGAAACTCTAATACTTTGGCCACCTCATGCAAAGAGTTGACTCATTGGAAAAGATCCTGATGCTGGGAGGGATTGGGGGCGGGAGGCGAAGGGGACGACAGAGGATGAGATGGCTGGATGGCATCACCGACTCGATGGACGTGAGTTTGAGTGAACTCTGGGAATTGGTGATGGACAGGGAGGCCTGGCGTGCTGTGATTCATGGGGTTGCAAAGAGTTGGACACAACTGAGCGACTGAACTGAACCGAAGAGAAAACTCTAAAAGTTAGATTCAGTAGTCAACCTCATATGCCAGTTTGTCTAATACACACAATGAGCTGGGATAAGGACCCAGATATTCTGACATCAGACTCAATGTGCTTTGTTTTTAGAAAAGGAAAATAATGTAATTTTTATTATATACATGTGAAATACTAACTTTAAAAACAGAACAAAAGACAATAAAAATCAGTGAAGTTCCACAAACAACACCGCTGTTAAAGACGAGTGATCATTCTTTAGCAAGATTCTCTCAACGTATACACAAATGTGTAAATTTGCATAAATGGAGTCATACAAATGTTGTTTTATAAAAACTGCTTATTTTGTTCTTATTTCTTTTCTCTATTTCTGTCCTTCCCTTTTCAACCAACTCTTTACTTTTATTTACCTTCTCATCTTGTTCCTATCCTAAGTAACAAATAGCCTTGCACATCTTTCATTATTCTTGTGTTATACAGATACATAAAAAATAATTTTCTCATTATAGATTTATGTATGTACATACTTATACATGTGTGTATGCATACTAATGTAATTTTTAGAGAGTTTTGTAAAGAAAGGTCTTTTTATATAAAGTTATTAGTTTCTTTTATCATGGACATTTGAGGAATTCTTTAATTGGCCTTACGTGGTCATTCTTATGGGCTTCCTTTGAATTTTGCCTTCTCTCTCCTTGAAGAAAGATGAATTTCTGTGCTTTCTATAATGAATTCATTTCATCTCAGCTCTGTTTAGATTATTTTCTATCCTAACAAAAATGATCTTGCTACCCAGATTAGAATACACTGCAGAAATCTTAAATTTTTATATATTTTTTCTGATTATAAAAGCAATACATATTTACTTAACATGTACACAGAATAAAAAATAATATAGGAATAAATAAAATCAATATAGTCTGCTATTCAGTCAGATGATCTGAATGGTGGATCTTTAAATTATTGTATCCTAGATTGAAACCTACAATTAGCATTTGGGGTTTTATTTCCATTTTTTAAAAAGTAAAAGAAAACACTGAAGAACAAAGAAAATATACTGTATATGCATTTGTACATATTTTCCCCCAGTGAATACAATATGAAAACTTCCCTATTTTCGTTTAAATTTAGCAACAACAAAGAAGCTGAGAAAACCTGTAAACTTAAAAGATACCAAAGTAAAAGTGATAATCCCATTTTTACAAATAAAATGTTTTCATTTTCTATGCCCATAAAAGTGTGAGTCAAAAAGTGAAACAAATAAAATGCAATAAAAATATGCCATAGAAATTGCCAAATGGTGAAATTGTCAAATGGTGAAAGACATGAGAAAAGTGGATAGAATTTGGAATTAGTTATTCAGAGATTTGAACTTTAAAATTTTTTCTATCACTTATAATTCAGAAAGCAGATGTACCAGAGTTAGCAAGTATGACCCCTACCTTTCCTGATTATTCTCATTTCCTCCTATTTTTTCCCCAAATTGAGCTATGAGTGTGTGGGGGGTGGGAACTAAGGGTTGGGGCTAGAGATGGCCAGTATTTAATGAGAACTTATAATTATAGTATACTTTTTCTTATGATTTTATAAAATGAAATTTTTCCAGCATGCACAAAAAAGAGCAAATTGTATAATGAAGTTCATTTAGTCATGTCTCCGCTTTAACAGTCATTGTTGTTTTTTTTTTATATATTGCTGCCCCCCATTTTTTGTGCTATAGTATTTTAAAGCATATCTGAGACATACTGTTATTTCCACTGTTAGAAATGCCCAATTTTGTTAGAAGTTAAAAATATAGCTTCCCTGATAGCTCAGTTAGTAAAGAATCTGTCTGCAATGCAGGAAACCCTGGTTTGATTCCTGGGTTGGGAAGATCCACCGGAGAAGGGAAAAGCTACCCACTCCAGTATTCTTGGGCTTCCCTTGTGGCTCAGCTGGTGAAGAATCTGTTTGCAATGAGGGAGACCTGGGTTTAATTCTTGGGTTGAGAAGATCCCCTGGAGAAGTGAAAGGCTATGCACTCCGTGTTCTGGCCTGAAGAATTCCATGGACTGTATTCCATGGGGTAGCAAAGTGTCAGATATGACTGAACGACTTTCAGTTCACTTCACAAATATAGCATATAGCATATTTTATTACTTGAGGCAAACTTCTACTAAAGACAGTGCAACATAATGGTCATAAATATATATGAAATGTGTAACAAATTAAAAAATACATGATATATTGTAGTCTGATTCCAACAAGAATTCATTAGTTCCTACTACTAGGCTGAGAGAATATTGGGTTCCAAAGCAAATTTGAACTGGTTTTTAAGCTTTGGATAAGTTGTTTAATCCTCAAAGCACTGTTAATTGGGGTTCTTTATGTTGCAGTGACATTTACTTATTAATAAATTAGCCAAAGGAAAAGAATAAATTTATTTGGAGGATGTTGGGGTATTTATTTGAATAAACAAGGATTGGGCAGAGGTTCAGGGGTTGGAGACTTGAGTCCTGAGTGGTCTCTCATCTCTGTTTCTCCCCATCAGTTTTAGCTTTTTCTTTTGTTGCCAATGAGTTTTTTCTTAAATGAAAGAAGGCATAGCTGCTAACAATTTTATAACTTCAGTTCAGTTCAGTCACTCAGTCACGTCCAACTCTTTGCGACCCCATGAATCGCAGCACGCCAGGCCTCCCTGTCCATCACCAACTCCCGGAGTTCACTCAGACTCACATCCATCGAGTCAGTGATGCCATCCAGCCATCTCATCCTCTGTCGTCCCCTTCTCCTCCTGCCCCCAATCCCTCCTAGCATCAGAGTCTTTTCCAATGAGTCAACTCTTCACATGAGGTGGCCAAAGTACTGGAGTTTCAGCTTTAGCATCATTCCTTCCAAAGAAATCCCAGGGCTGATCTCCTTCAGAATGGACTGGTTGAATCTCCTTGCAGTCCCAGGGACTCTCAAGAGTCTTCTCCAATACCACAGTTCAAAAGCATCAATTCTTCGGCGCTCAGTCTTCTTCACAGTCCAACTCTCACATCCATACATGACCACAGGAAAAACCATAGCCTTGACTAGACGGACCTTTGTTGGCAAAGTAATGTCTCTGCTTTTCAAACTCTAACAATCTTTGTAAAGATACCAACTTCTAGAACAATCAACTGTGGTCAGGGGTAAACTGAAAATAAATGAAGAAGATCAAAATAGAAATCATGTGGATGAAACAGGTGAAATGTAGTCCCCAGAAAATCTGAGGGAGAGGATGTCATGCAGATAATCACAAACACATCCTCTATGGGAACTAAATGATTTTATCTGTAAAACGAGAGCTTTAAATTACATGATTGATCAGGTTCTAGTTTCTAATATATAACTCTTTCAAAATCCCTAAATATCCCTGAAGGAAGTTTGTTGCTTTGGAAGGGCAGGAAAAACTATAAATAAATAATAAAATGTCCTATAATGTGAGTTTATCCAAAGTTCAAACATTTAGTGTGTCATTTTTAAGTATATATCTTAGGATGACAGGCCATTAATATGAAACTTTAATAAGAGAAGAAACTAAAAGCAGACAATTTCATTTTGTATTAAATATATCTTAACTGTGTTGTCATACTGACATTCCCCACCCTTAAAAATTATGGCAGTGTAAATTAAATTGAACCGCGAGTTTCCAGATGTTCAAGCTGGTTTTAGAAAAGACAGAGGAACCAGAGATCAAATTGCCAACATCTGCTGGATCATCAAAAAAGCAAGAGAGTTCCAGAAAAACATCTATTTCTGCTTTATTGATTATACCAAAGTTTTGACTGTGTGGATCACAACAAATTGTGGAAAATTCTGAAAGAGATGGGAATACCAGAGCACCTGACCTGCCTCTTGAGAAACCTATATGCAGGTCAGGAAGCAACAGTTAGAATTGGCCGTGGAACAACAGACTGGTTCCAAATAGGAAAAGGAGTACGTCAAGGGTGTCTATTGTCACCCTGCTTATTTAACTTCTATGCAGAGTACATCATGAGAAATGCTGTGCTGGAAGAAGCACAAGCTGGAATCAAGATTGCCAGGAGAAATATCGGTAACCTCAGATATGCAGATGACACCACCCTTATGGCAGAAAGTGAAGAGGAACTCAAAAGCCTCTTGATAAAAGTGAAAGAGGAGAGTGAAAAAGTTGGCTTAAGGCTCAACATTCAGAAAACTAAGATCATGGCATCTGGTCCCATCACTTCATGGGAAATAGATGGGGAAACAGTGGAAACAGTGTCAGACTTTATTTTTGGGGGCTCCAAAATCACTGCAGATGGTGACTGCAGCCATGAAATTAAAAGACACTTACTCCTTGGAAGGAAAGTTATGACCAACTAGATAGCATATTGAAAAGCAGAGACATTACTTTGCCAACAAAGGTCCGTCTAGTCAAGGCTATGGTTTTTCCAGTGGTCATGTATGGATGTGGGAGTTGGACTGTGAAGAAAGCTAAGTGCTGAAGAATTGATGCTTTTGAACTGTGGTGTTGGAGAAGACTCTTGAGAGTCCCTTGGACTGCAAGGAAGTCCAACCAGTCCATCCTAAAGGAGATCAGTCCTAGGTGTTTATTGGAAGGACTGATGCTGAAGCTGAAACTCTAATACTTTGGTCAACTAATGCAAAGAGTTGACTCATTGGAAAAGACCCTGATGCTGGGAGGGATTGGGGGCAGGAGGAGAAGGGGACGACAGAGGATGAGATGGCTGGATGGCATCACCGACTCAATGGACATGAGTTGGTGATGGACAGGGAGGCCTGGCATGCTGTGATTCATGGGGTCTCAAAGAGTCAGACACAACTGAGCGACTGAACTAAACTAAGGAACTAGATAATTTTTTATATAAAAGCAGAGTTTGTTCTCATTGCTGATATTTCATATTTTTAAGTTCCAGGTTTATCATATAGGCTTAATGATCTCAAAATAGCCACCCTCCCCCCCACAATTTATAAAGTTTAACCTTAAAATACCAAAAGAAATATTTTGAGCATATAGATATTTTATTTTATGTGATTTTATTTACTTATTATTCATCAAGTGTACAGGCTCTGATAAACAAAATACGTCTTCAATGTAGATATTATATTTTTCCTCTTTATTGCTTTAATTTAAATTAAAAAAGTTTCCAAATGTATACAAAAATAGAAAAAATAATATAATAGACTGATCAATAGATCAGAGGTTGCTGGGGTTTGGGGTGGTGAGTGATGACTAGGGAGAGCATAGACCGACAGTATAGATTAAAAAGCACTCTATTTTGTATATAAGAAAATCATTTCAAATTTACAGGGTGTTTTAAAAAATAGATAAAGACATTTTTATGCAAACATTTAATTAAAGGAAAGCAGGAGTAGTTATATTTATATCAAATAAAGTAAACATAAGAGCAAGGTAAGTTTCTAGAGACAGAGAAGATCATTATGTAATAAGAATGTCAAACAAGAAGACCTGTAATTTTAAGGGTGTATGCATCAAGCAACAGATCTGAAAAAGTATGTGAAGCAAAAACTGATAACTGAAGGAGAAATAGACAAATTATGACTATATTTGTAGACTGGCCCAATAGAATAAATAGAATATCAGAAAGACTATAGTAAAAATAAATACCGCCACCACACAACCCATTCAAATGAACATTTGTAGAGCACCCAAACAACAACAAAATATACATTCTTTGTAAGTGTCTGTGGAAAGTTGATCATATCCTCATCCACAAAATAAACCTCAACAAATTTAAAAATATTGAAATTATAGAGTGTATTCTCTGAACTTAATGGAATCAAACTAGAATAACAGAGAGATAACAGAGAAATGTACAATTATTTGAGAACAAAACACATTTAATAATTCATGATTAAAATGAAAGTCTCATCAAAAAATACATTGAACTGAATGAAAATAAAAATAAAATTCATCAAAAATTATGGGACAAAACTGAGTGCTGAGAGGTAAAGTTCTCAATTCAATAATGTAAATGTCCACTGCAAGAATCTAGAAAAAAAGAAGAGCTAAATAAACTGAAAGCTAGCAAAAGGAAGAAAGTAATAAATATAAAAGAAGCCAGTCATTAGAGAAAATAAATTAACTAAAGAGCTAGTTTATGAAAATATCAATAAAATCAAGAAATTAAAACAATGCTGACAATGAAACAAAAGACACAAATTACTAATATCAGGAATGATGAATGAAACAGATCCTGCAGGCAACCAAAGGATAGGAAAGGGAGAACTGTAAACTGTGCCACTCTAAAGGCAGATAGTGAAGAGGAACTAAAGAGAGTCTTGATGAGGTGAAAGGAGAGTGAAGAAGCTGGCTTAAACTCACCATTCAAAAACTAAGATTGTGGCATCCAGTTTTATCACTTCATGGCATAGATCCATATAGTCAAAGCTATGGTTTAGCCAGTAGTCATGTACGAATGTGACAGTTAGACCATAAAGAAGGTTGAGCCTGAAGAATTGATGATTTTGAATTGTGGTGTTGGTGAAGACTCTTGAGAGTCCCTTAGAGAGCAAGGACATTAAAGCAGTCAATCTTAAAGGAAATCAAACTTGAATATTTATTACATGAACTGATGCTGAAGTTGAAGCTCCAATACTTCGGCCACTTGATGTGATGAGAAGACTCATTGGAAAAGACCCTGATGCTGGGAAAGACTGAAAGCACAGGGAGGAGGGGGTGGCACTTCTGAGATGATTAAATAGCATCACCAAGTCAATGGACCTGAGTTTGAGCAAAATCTGGGAGGTAGTGAAGGACAGGGGAGCCTGACGTGTTGCAGTCCTTGGAGTCGCAAAGAGTCAGACATGACTTAGCGACTGAACAGCACCATAAACAACTCTGTTTGACAACTTAGGCAACATAAACTTGTTTTTGAAAAACACAATTTACAACTCACCAAATATGAAATAGATGATTTCAATAGCCTGATAGCTATTAAGGAAATTGAACTTATAAAATTCCCTAAAAAAATCTCCAGGGCCAGATGATTTCACTGGAAAACTCTATCTGGATTGTCATACAATGTGAACAAATCAGAAAGAGAGAAAAAAAAGATGTTTATTAACACATATATATGGAACCTAGAAAAATGGTACTGATGAACCTGTTTTCAGGGCAGGAATAGAGATGCAGAAATAGAGAATGGACTTGTGGACACAGTGGAAGAAGGAGAGGATGGGACAAATTGAGAGAGTAGCACTGACAGATATATACTACCATGTATAAAATAGTTGAGAAACTGCTATGTAACACAGGGAGCTAAACTGGTGCTCCATGATGACTTAGAGAGATACGAGGGGAGGACAGGAGGGAGACTGAAGAGGGAAAGGATATATGTATACTTATAACGTTCACATTGTAGTACAGCAGAAACCAACACAACATTGTAAACTGATTATCCTCCAGTTAAAAATGAATTAGGATTTTTGCATCTATGTTCATCAGTGATATTGGCCTGTAGTTTTCTTTTTTTGTGGGATCTTTGTCAGGTTTTGGTATTAGGGTGATGGTGGCCTCATAGAATGAGTTTGGAAGTTTACCTTCCTCTGCAATTTTCTGGAAGAGTTTGAGCAGGATAGGTGTTAGCTCTTCTCTAAATTTTTGGTAGAATTCAGCTGTGAAGCCATCTGGACCTGGGTTTTTGTTTGCTGGAAGATTTTTGATTACAGTTTCAATTTCCATGCTTGTGATGGGTCTGTTAAGATTTTCTATTTCGTCCTGGTTGAGCTTTGGAAAGTTGTATTTTTCTAAGAATTTGTCCATTTCTTCCACTTTGTCCATTTTATTGGCATATAATTGTTGATAGTAGTCTCTTATGATCCTTTGTATTTCTGTGTTGTCTGTTGTGATCTCTCTATTTTAGCAACCAGAACCCAACAACACATTAAAAAGATCATACAACATGACCAAGTGGGCTTTATCCCAGGGATGCAAGGATTCTTCAATATCCGCAAATCAATCAATGTAATACACCACATTAACAAATTGAAAAATAAAAAACATATGATTATCTCAGTAGATGCAGAGAAAGCCTTTGACAAAATTCAACACCGTTTATGATAAAAACTCTCCAGAAAGCAGGAATAGAAGGAAGATACCTCAGCATAATAAAAGCTATATATGACAAACCCACAGCAAACATTATCCCCAATGGTGAAAAATTGAAAGCATTTCCTCTAAAGTCAGGAACAAGACAAGGGTGCCCACTTTCACCATTACTATTCAACATAGTTTTGGAAGTTTTGGCCACAGCAATCAGAGCAGAAAAAGAAATAAAAGGAATCCAAATTGGAAAAGAAGAAGTAAAACTCACTATTTGCAGATGACATGATCCTCTACATAGAAAACCCTAAAGACTCCACCAGAAAATTACTAGAACTAATCAATGACTATAGTAAAGTTGCAGTATATAAAATCAACACACGGAAATCCCTTGCATTCCTATACACTAATAATGAGAAAACAGAAAGAGAAATTAAGGAAACAATTCCATTCACCATTGCAATGGAAAGAATAAAATACTTAGGAATATATCTACCTAAAGAAACTAAAGACCTATATATAGAAAACTATAAAACACTGGTGAAAGAAATCAAAGAGGACACTAATAGATGGAGAAATATACCATGTTCATGGATTGGAAGAATCAATATAGTGAAAACGAGTATACTACCCAAAGCAATTTATAGACTCAATGCAATCCCTATCAAGCTACCAACAGTATCCTTCACAGAGCTAGAACAAATAATTTCACAATTTGTATGGAAATACAAAAAACCTTGAATACCCAAAGCGATCTTGAGAAAGAAGAATGGAACTAGAGGAATCAACCTACCTGACTTCAGGCTCTACTACAAAGCCACAGTTATCAAGACAGTATGGTACTGGCACAAAGACAGAAATATAGATCAATGGAACAAAATAGAAAGCCCAGAGATAAAGCTACGCACATATGGATATGGACACCTTATCTTTGACAAAGGAGGCAAGAATATGCAATGCATTAAAGACAATCTCTTTAACAAGTGGTGCTGGGAAAACTGGTCAACCACTTGTAAAAGAATGAAACTAGAACACTTTCTAACACCATACACAAAAATAAACTCAAAATGGGTTAAAGATCTAAACATAAGACCAGAAACTATAAAACTCCTAGAGGAGAACATAGGCAAAACACTCTCTGACATACATCACAGCAGGATCCTCTATGACCCACCTCCCAGAATATCGGAAATAAAAGCAAAAATAAACAAATGGGACCTAATTAACCTTAAAAGCTTCTGCACATCAAAGGAAACTATCAGCAAGGTGAAAAGACAGCCTTCAGAATGGGAGAAAATAATAGCAAATGAAGCAACTGACAAACAACTAATCTCAAAAATACACAAGCAACTCCTACAGCTCAACTCCAGAAAAATAAATGACCCATTCAAAAAATGGGCCAAAGAACTAAATAGACATTTCTCCAAAGACATACAGATGGCTAACAAACACATGAAAAGATGCTCAACATCACTCATTATCAGAGAAATGCAAATCAAGACCACTATGAGGTACCATTTCACACCAGTCATAATGGCTGCGATCCAAAAGTCTACAAATAATAAATGCTGGAGAGGGTGTGGAGGAAAGGGAACCCTCTTACACTGTTTGTGGGAATGCAAACTAGTACAGCCACTATGGAGAACAGTGTGGAGATTCCTTAAAAAACTGGAAATAGAACTGCCTTATGATCCAGCAATCCCACTGCTGGGCATACACACTGAGGAAACCAGAAGGGAAAGAGACATGTGTACCCCAATGTTCATCGCAGCACTGTTTATAATAGTTAGGACATGGAAGCAACCTAGATGTCCATCAGCAGATGAATGGATAAGAAAGCAATGGTACATATACACAATGGAGTATTACTCAGCCATTAAAAAGAATACATTTGAATCAGTTCTAATGAGGTGGATGAAACTGGAGCCTATTATACAGAGTGAAGTAAGCCAGAAGGAAAAACACCAATACAGTATACTAACGCATATATATGGAATTTAGAAAGATGATAACAATAACCCTGTGTAAGAGACAGAAAAAGTGACGCTGATGTAGGAACAGTCTTATGGACTCTGTGGGAGAGGGAGAGGGTGGGAATATTTGGGAGAATGGCATTGAAACATGTGAAATGTCATGTATGAAACGAGATGCCAGTCCAGGTTCAATGCACGATAATGGATGCTTGGGGCTAGTGCACTGGGACGACACAGAGGGATGGTATGGGGAGGGAGGAGGGAGGAGGGTTCAGGAGGGGGAGCACATGTATACCTGTGATGGATTCATTTTGATGTTTGGCAAAACTAATACAATTATGTAAAGTTTAAAAATAAAATAAAATAAAATGAATTAGGGTGATAGTCACCTTGTAGAATGAATTTGGGAGTTTTCAGTCTGCAATTTTTTGAAAGAGTTCAACCATGACAGATGTTCACTTCAGTTCAGTTCAGTCGCTCAGTCGTGTCTGACTCTTTGAAACCCCATGAATCGCAGCATGCCAGGCCTCCCTGTCCATTACCAACTCCCAGAGTTTACCCAGAGTCACATCCATCGAGTCAGTGATGCCATCCAGCCATCTCATCCTCTGTCATCCCCTTCTCCTCCTGCCCCCAATCCCTCCCAGCATCAGAGTCTTTTCCAATGAGTCAACTCTTCACATGAGGTGGCCAGAGTACTGGAGTTTCAGCTTTAGCATCAGTCCTTCCAAGAAATCCCAGGGCTGATCTCCTTCAGGATGGACTGGTTGGATCTCCTTGCAGTCCAAGGGACTCTCAAGAGTCTTCTCCAACACCACAGTTCAAAAGCATCAATTCTTCGGTGCTCAGCCTTCTTCACAGTCCAACTCTCACATCCATACATGACCACAGGAAAAACCATAGCCTTGACTAGATGGACCTTTGTTGGCAAAGTACTGTTTCTGCTTTTGAATATGCTATCTAGGTTGGTCCTAACTTTGCTTCCAAGGAGTAAGCGTCTTTTAATTTCATAGCTGCAGTCACCATCTGCAGTGATTTTGGAGCCCAGAAAATAAAGTCTGACACTGTTTCCACTGTTTCCCCATCTATTTCCCATGAAGTGATGGGACCAGATGCCATTATCTGAATGTTGAGCTTTAAGCCAGCTTTTTCACTCTCCACTTTCACTTTCATCAAGAGGCTTTTGAGTTCCTCTTCACTTTCTGCCATAAGGGTGGTGTCATCTGCATATCTGAGGTTATTGATATTTCTCCCGGAAATCTTGATTCCAGCTTGTGTTTCTTCCAGTCCAGTGTTTCTCATGATGTACTCTGCATATAAGTTAAATAAACAGGGTGACAATATACAGCCTTGATGTACTCCTTTTCCTATTTGGAACCAGTCTGTTGTTCCATGTCCAGTTCTAACTGTTGCTTCCTGACCTGCATACAGATTTCTCAAGAGCCAGGTCAGGTAGTCTGGTATTCCCATCTCTTTCAGAATTTTCCACAGTTTATTGTGATCCACACAGTCAAAGGCTTTGGCATAGTCAATAAAGCAGAAATAAATGTTTTTCTGGAACTCTCTTGCTTTTTCCATGATCCATGGAAAAAGCAAGAGAGGATGTTGGCAATTTGATCTCTGGTTCCTCTGCCTTTTCTAAAACCAGCTTGAACATCAGGAAGTTCACGGTTCACGTATTGCTGAAGCCTGGCTTGGAGAATTTTGACCATTACTTTACTAGCATGTGAGATGAGTGCAATTGTACAGTAGTTTGAGCATTCTTTGGCATTGCCTTTCTTTGGGTTTGGAATGAAAACTGACTTTCCAGTCCTGTGGCCACTGCTGAGTTTTCCAAATTTGCTGGCATATTGAGTACAGCACTTTCACAGCATCATCTTTCAGGATTTGAAATAGCTCAACTGGAATTCCGTCACCTCCACTAGCTTTGTTTGTAGTGATGCTTTCTAAGGCCCACTTGACTTCACATTCCAGGATGTCTGGCTCTAGGTCAGTGATCACACCATCGTGATTATCTGGGTTGTGAAGATCTTTTCTGTACAGTTCTTCTGTGTGTTCTTGCCACCTCTTTTTGATATCTTCTGCTTCTGTTACGTCCATACCATTTCTGTCCTTTATTGAGCCCATCTTTGCATGAAATGTTCCCTTGGTATCTCTAATTTTCTTGAACAGATCTCTAGTCTTTCCCATTCTGTTGTTTTCCTCTATTTCTTTGCACTGATCTCTGAGGAAGGCCTTCTTATCTCTTCTTGCTATTCTTTGGAACTCTGCATTCAGATGCTATCTTTCCTTTTCTCCTTTGCTTTTCACTTCTCTTCTTTTCACAGCTATTTGTAAGGCTTCCCCAGACAGACATTTTTGCATTTCTTTTCCATGGGGATGGTCTTGATCCCTGTCTCCTCTACAATGTCATGGACCTCAGTCCATAGTTCATCAGTCACTCTATCTATCAGATCTAGGTCCTTAAATCTATTTCTCACTTCCACTGTATAATCATAAGGGATTTGATTTAGGTCATACCTGAATGGTCTAGTGGTTTTCCTACTTTCTTCAATTTAAATCTGAATTTGGCAATAAGGAGTTCATGATCTGAGCCACAGTCAGATCCTGGTCTTGTTTTTGTTGACTGTATAGAGCTTCTCCATCTTTGGCTGCAAAGAATATAATCAATCTGATTTTGGTGTTGACCATCTGGTGATGTCCATGTGTAGAGTCTTCTCTTGTGTTGTTGGAAGAGGGTGTTTGCTATGACCAGTGCATTTTCTTGGCAAAACTCTATTAGTCTTTGCCCTGCTTCATTCCATATTCCAAGGCCAAATTTGCCTGTTACTCCAAGTGTTCCTTGACTTCCTACTTTTGCATTCCAGTCCCCTATAATGAAAAGGACATCTTTTTTGGGTATTAGTTCTAAAAGGTCTTGTAGGTCTTCATAGAACTGTTCAACTTCAACTTCTTCAGCATTACTGGTTGGGGCATAGACTTGGATTACTATGATATTGAATGGATTGCCTTGGAAACGAACAGAGATCATTCCGTCGTTTTTAAGATTGTATCTAAGTACTGCATTTCAGACTCTTTTGTTTACCATGTTACTCTCCTCTAAATGTTTGGTAGAATTTGCCTGTGAAGCCATCTGGCCCTAGACTTAATTGTTGGAAGATTTTTGATCATAGTTTTAATTTCCGTGCTTGGGATTGATCTTCACATTTTCTATTTCTTTCTGGTTCTGTCTTGGAATGTTGTACTTTTCTAAGAATTTGTCCATTTCTTCCAGTTGTCCACCTTTTTTGGCATATAGTTGCTCATTGTAGTCTCTTAATTACATTTCTCCAGTGTCTGTTGTACTTCTCCTTCTTTTCCTTTTTCATTTCCAATTCTATTAATTTGAATCTTCCCCCTTTTTTTCTTGATGAGTCTGACTAATGGTTTGTCAATTTTGTTTATCTTCTAAAAGAAACAATTTTTAGTTTTATTGATTTTTAGTATTGTCTCATTCTGCTCTGACATTTGAAAAAGTAAAAACCAACTACATGCTACTTACAGGAAACCAATTTTAAATGTAAAGATGAAAACAGGTTAAGAATAAAAAGATAGAAAATAATTTATGATGGAACAGTAGTCATAAGAAAGTTGGAGTTGGTATATTAATATCAGGAATGTTACCAATGATAAAGGGAGACATTACAATAACTGAACTATCAATTCATTAGAATACATAACCTGAAACCAGTAATAGAAATTTTAAATACATGAAGCATAAATAAATAAATGACCTAAAAGGAAAAACATACAAATGCACAATTATAGACATTTCAGTGGGTGGGTGGGTGGGTGGGTGTGCTCAGTCATGTCTGACTCTTTGAAACCCCCCGGATTGTAGCCCTCCCGGGTCCTCTGTCCACAGGACTTTCCTGACAAGAATACTGGAGTGGGTTGTCAT
The DNA here is from genome assembly GCF_029378745.1 of Bos indicus. Classification (NCBI taxonomy): domain Eukaryota; kingdom Metazoa; phylum Chordata; class Mammalia; order Artiodactyla; family Bovidae; genus Bos; species Bos indicus. The sequence goes on along the minus strand of NC_091762.1, from coordinate 40,077,834 downwards.
TTCCTCCTCCAAGACATTTCAGTACTTTTCTCTAATTGATAGAACAAGAAAACAGCAAAATCAGTAAAACTATAGAACCCTGAGAACTATACAATCAACCCACTTCAACTAACTGACATTTTTATCATACTCTACCAAATAGCAGCATATACATATAGCAGAATAATTACTCTTTTATCAAGTGTGCAACAATGCACCAACACATTATTAACCAACATGATGCCAAACAAACAAAGCAGGGGCCAAATAAATGAACTCCAAGCCAAAACGTATGGATAATTTCTGCTTATAATCTTACTGACATCAGGAATATTGAACAGGATTCTAGAATTAAAATCTTGATCTAGCTCTACCACTAACAAGCAAGTAATTTAACATGAAGGAGCCTCAGCAAACTGCGTAATATTAAGATACCTCAGCTTTCATTCATTTTTACCTCCTTTAGGATTGCTCTAAGGAGTCCATAAAGCAAATATGAGTGTTTTGTCCAAATGCACAAAATCATTGTCAGCATAATTTTAAATCTTGACAGGCACTAAGCTAAGAATCAAGTTCAGTTCAGTTCAGTTACTCAGTCGTGTCTGACTCTCTGTGACCCCATGAATCGCAGCACACCAGGCCTCCCTGTCCATCACCAACTCCTGGAGTTTACCCAAACTCATGTGCATCGAGTTGGTGATGCTATCCAGCCATCTCATCATCTGTCTTCCCCTTCTCCTCCTGCCCCCAATCTCTCCCAGCATCAGGGTCTTTTCCAGTGAGTCAACTTTTTGTATGAGGTGGCCAAAGTATTGGAGTTTCAGCTTCAACATCAGTCCTTCTAATGAACACCCAGGACTGATCTCCTTTAGGATGGACTGGTTGGATCTTCTTACAGTCCACGGGACTCTCAAGAGTCTTCTCCAACACCACAGTTCAAAAGCATCAATTCTTTGGCGCTCAGCTTTCTTCACAGTCCAACTCTCACATCCATACATGACTACTGGAAAAACGATAGCCTTGACTAGATGGACCTTTGTTGGCAAAGTAATGTCTCTGCTTTTTAATATGCTATCTAGGTTGGTCATAACTTTCCTTTCAAGGAGTAAGTGTCTAGAATCAAGTTAAGTATATCCTAATATAAAAACTACTAAAGTGTGTAGGGAAGTATATATCTAGGGAGATAACATTTGGTCAATCTCATAATTTTCTATATTACATATAAATATATAATTATATATATATATGTAAGCTAAGGAATAGCATTTTTATTTTAAAAAGTAAATTAACTAAAAGTATGGATGGATAAAAATCTATGCATAAAATAATAGAAAATAAACATATCTTGTGTATACAAAAATTTTTATTGTAGTATAGTTGACTTACAATATTGTATTACTTTCAGGTATACAGCAAAGTGAGTCAGTAATACGTATGCATATATCCACTGTATTTTTTTTTAGATTTTTTTCATATATAATTTATATATGAAATTATATATACATTATGGAGTATTGAGTTCCCTGTGCTATACAGTAGGTCCTTACTAGTTATCTATTTTATATATAGTAGTGTGTATATGTCAGTCCTCAAATTTCCGGTTTATTCCTCCCATTCCCTTATCCCCTGGCAACCATAAGTTTGTTTTATTCATCTGTGACTCTACTTCTGTTTTGTACAGAAGTTTATTTGTACCCTTTTTTGGATTCCACATATAGTACTCAACCATAAAGAAGAACAAAACACCATTTGCAGTGAAATAGACGGACCTAGAGATTGTCATTCTGCGTGAAGTCAAACACAGAAAGACAAACATCATTTTACATTACTTATATGTAGAACCTAAAGAAAAAAAAAAGCTAACAAATATTTAAAGAAAAACTAACATTGTTTCTACACAATCTCTTCCCCCCAAAAGTGAATAGTTCCCAATTCATTTTTTGGACATCATATTACCCTATCAAAACCAAACAAAAAGAATACAAAAAATAGAACCACAAACCTGTATTTCTCATAAGTATATATGTAAAAACTCTTAATAGTGTATTAGCAAATAGTGTTTAGTAATATATCGAAGTCTTAAACTATGGTGACCAATGGGATTTTTTTTAGAGGTAATGTGCTTTTACTTGACTATTTGTTCTTTTTCTTTTCATTTAAATTTCTATTTTCTATTGAAGTATAGCTGATTCACAATACTGTGTTAGTTTCAGGTGAACAGTGAAGGAACTCAACCATACATATACATCATAAAGATGTATTCATTTTCCCCAATCTCCCCTCCCATCCAGGCTGCCACATAACATTGAACAGAGTTCCACATGCTATACAGTAGATCCTTGTTGGTTATCTGTTTTAAATATAGCCATGTGGGATGAAGAGGGCAAAAAGATAGCTAGAGAGGTTGGGATGGCAAAGCGGGATTTATTTCAAGGTTGCAAGGCTGGCTCAACATTTAAAAATCAAGCACTGTAATACAACATAATAAAGGGGCTAAAGAAGAAAAATCAAATGGACATATAAATCAGTGCAGAAAAGCCAGTTGATAAAACTCAAAACACACTCATGATAAAAAATATTTTAGAAAATATGAATAAAAGGAAGAGTCTTCAACTTGATTTAATGACAGTTCACAACTAATATGCTGAATGGTGAAAGACAGAAAATTTTACACTTAAAATCAGAAACAAGGCAAGGATGCCCACTCTCACTACTCTCATCCAATGTGGTGCTAAAGGTTGTTGCCATTTCAATAAAGCAAGAGAAGAAAAGGCATTATAGATCATAAAGGAAGAAATAAAATTGTTCTTATTTGCAGATGACTATGTTTATTTACATAGGAGATTCCAAGGCATCTATCAAAACAGCTTCTATAAATAATGAATTCAGCAAGGCCACCAAAATTAAGATAAACATACAAAAATCAGTTATATTTCTATCTACTAACAGTGATGGCTGGAAGGCGTCACTGACTCAATGGACATGAGTTTGAGTAAACTCCAGGAAACAGTGAAGGACAGAGAAGCCTGGCATGATGCAGTTCATGGGGTCACAAACAGTCAGACATGACTTATGACTGAACAACAACAACTAATAATGAATAATTGGTCAACAAAATTAAGCATACAATACTATTTACAGTTTTTTAACTTGCATAAATGTTTAGAACATATATGGTGAAAGCTATACAATGCTAATAAGATAAATAGAAAAAAATCTAAATAAATGTAAAAACCATTCAAAAGTTGCAAGACTGAAAATAATAAGCATATCAGTCCCTCCAAATTGATAAACGGGTTCAATTCAATATCTATTAAAACTCCAGCAATACATTTTGTAGCTATAATTGACATGATTCAAAAATTTATATAGAAAAGCCAAGGAACTAGAATTGTTAAACTTTCTTGATAAAGAATAAAATAGTACTCTTTAAAACTATATGGCTTTAAGACTTATTGTGTAGTACATTAATCAAGATTCTATGTACTGATGGAAAGATAAACTCATCTAGTATCAATTCAGTATAACAAAATAGAGAATTTAGAAATATACCACACAAATATGCACAAATGATTTTGGACAAAAGTGCAAAGATATTGAATGAAGGAAAGAGAAACGTTTCTACAAATGGTGCTAAAGCAATAAAAAAACCACAGATGAAAGAAAGAAAAAGAAAGGAAGGAAAGAAGGGAGAAAGAAGGAAAGAAAGAAAAGCAAGCAAGGAAGAAAGAAAGAAAGGAATGTAGGTCGAAAAGGTAGGTAGGAAAGAAGAGGGGAAGAAAGAAAGGGAAGTCAGGAAAGGGAAGGAAGGGAGGAAGAAAACAAAGAAAGATGTCTCAAGATGTATCAAAGACCTAAACAAAAAACTATAAAATTTTAGAAAAGTATCAGGAACATGTTTTCAGGCTCAGGGTTAGACATAGACACTTTAAACATAATATCAAAAACACATTTTGTGAAAACAAAATTTGATAAATTGGGCTTCATTTTAATCAGAGTTTTGCTCTGGAAAGACCTTGTTAAGGTCTTAAGAGAATAGAAAAGCAACTACAGAATGAGAGAAAATATTTACAAACTACATATCCAATGACTATTATGTAGACTAAATACACATAAAAGTCAAGAGTACAAAAAGAAAAAAAAAAAACCCTCCAATTGAAAAATGGTCAAAAGGCATGAAGAGAAATTTCACAAAAGAGGTTACACAGAGGGCAAATAAGCACATGGAGAGTTCAACATCATTATCCATTATGGAAATGCATAGTAAAAGCACAAGTAGATATGTCCACATGTCTACAAAATGGAAAAATAAAAAATAGTGACAGCACCGAATGCTGGTGATGATACAGAAAAACTGGATTAGTCATGTATTGCTGATGAGAACATAAAATAGTACCACCATTCTTGAGAAAGTTTTCTTGTTAGTTTATTATAAAACAAAAAAATGCAGCTACCATATAATCCAGCAATAGCACTCCTAGGCATTATCCTAGAGAATTGACATGTTCACACAAAAGCTGTACGCAAATGTTTATATCAATTTTACTCCTAATGGCCAAAAACAAGAAAAAACCCAGATTTTCCAACTAGTAAATAGTTAAATGAATTGTTATATATCCATAATATGGAATATTACTCACCAATAAGAAGGAATAATCTGTTGATACAGGTGATAGCCTAGTTAAACTTACACAGAATTATGCCAAGTGAAAAAGCTATTTATGAGACATTCTTTTTAAATTTTTTAATTGAAGGATAATTGCTTTACAGAATTTTGCTGTTTTCTGTCAAACCTCAACATGAATCAGCATAGATATACGTATATCCCCTCCCTTTTGAACCTCCCTCCCATTCCCTCCCCATCCCACTCCTCTAGGTTGATACAGAGCCCCAGTTAGAGTTTCCTGAGACATACAGCAAATTCCCATTGGCTATCTATTTTACATATGGGGACCCCTATAATTCGAATGTTGGTGCGTTTGATATTGTCCCAGAAGTCTCTGAGACTATCATCAGTTCTTTTCATTCTTTTTACTTTATTCTGCTCTTTAAAAGTTATTTCCACCATTGTATCTTCCAGCTCACTGATTTGTTCTTCTGCTTCATATATTCTGCTATTGATTACTTCTAGAGTATTTTTAACTTCAGTAATTATGTTGTTTGTCTCTGCATATTTATTCCTTAATTCTTCTAGGTCTTTTTTAATTGATTCTTGCATTTTCTCCATTATGTTTTCAAGGTTTTTTTAATCTCTTTTTCAGGTAGTTTGCCTATTTCCTCTTCATGTATTTGGACTTCTGTGTTTCTAGTTTGTTCCTTCATTTGTGCAGCATTTCTCTGCCTTTTCATTGTTCTTTAAAAATTTTAGTAATTTAAAAATCTCTGACAATAAGAAATTCCTCCCTTTGAAAATGAAACCTAATTACCTTGTTCTACTTTTAGGGAGAAGCAATACAGAATTGGCAATCTCTTTTAATTCTGTAACATTCATTTGTTCTTGTCCTTGATGGGCTAAAAATGTCAAAACTAGTTTTATTTCTATTAAGGAATAACATTACTAAAGAGATTTGAATTTTTGTTTTTCCCTGTTGAATAAAGTTGAGGAAACAGTGATTCAAATGAATTAGAAATGAAGGACATTTTCTGTATGTTTATAGTATTCTATGTAATATAGAGAACATCACAGTAGAGGAGTTTTATTTAGTAAATAGGTCACTGGGAATATCTATACTTCCAGAATAAAACTGTAAGCCATCTGCATTTTTTGTATTAAATTTTATATGTATAGCATATTACAAAATTCTATTTGTGTCACTAACATAATGTAGTTTGATAATTAGTCATTTTTTGAATAGCAAAGCTCAGGAAAAGTCCTTTTATAAAATCTCTTGGGAATTTATCATTTAATATAGTTAGAGCCTTAAAAATATAAATTAGAATTAAATCACTGTATTTTTCAGAAGTTTAAAACTCTTCAAATTGCATTTGCCAATGAATCAAAGTATTAAATCTGTTTCCATTTATTTATTTAATGTTTGAATTTCAAATGATTTGTTTACTATCACAAGGCTAGTGAAGGTCAGAAATGGTCTTCAGACACTGCTTTTATTATTTCTTCAAAACTCTTTTGGATACTGTTTTTTGTATTATTTAACTTAGAATCAGTTCTGGACATTCTTGTTGTTTTATTAAAATTTAATGTATGTCCAAAGTTTTCAAAGAAACAAAAGTTTCTTTTGTCTTAATACTGCAAATTGAGAAGGATTTTGAGGAAAATAATTTAATAACAAAAAGTGAATTATTCTCAAAGAAGCTCAGAAAATATTGTCATTGGTTTAAAATTATAGGGAGTTTATAAAAGGCTTAGTGGGATTATGTTGTTGATTTTATTTGCTTATTAATTTATTTTCTATTTCCAGGTGCAAGTTTATTCTATGGTGATGGAATCATATTGAAGAAAGATTGTTTTGAAGATAAAGTTAAAATAACTGGATATTTGGTTCAGAGTTTATAAAAGCTCTGTAAGAAAGGACTTAATAGAGGTAAAATAGTTCCAGAATTGCAAAATCTAAAAGTAAGCAAAGCAGAGTCTCCCAAGAGTGCTTACACATTCATTCCATGCCCCACAAACCTTTTCAAAAGATGTGAAAGGGTTTGGAGAAGCCCTGCAAAGCACAGGTGACAACACTAAGGGAGTGAGGATAGCTGTGGAGCTCACTATTTACCTTGGAAACAGCTCCTCATGTTTGAATTGATGGGCTAATCAAAAAGCAAAATTCAGTAGGATTTTCTGTCATTTTTTTAGCTCAAACAAAAAGCATTTTAAGATCAGCTTTTTTCCCACCTTTGGATATGATCAGACAAGAATAGCACTAAGGACATTGCAGGCGCTTAAGCAAAGTAAGTGAATAGTTATATTACTTTTCAGAATATTTAAATATTATTAGATGCTTCCTGTCCAGCCAAAGATGGCTCCTCTCCTAGCCCAAAGAAGGAATTACCAGCACTTTTCCAAGGCTTACCTTGGATTTGATTTACGTGTTTTAAAAGTTTTTTAATGTGAAGTAATTTGTGACTTAGAGATGAGATGCAGAAATAGAACAAAAAATTCACCCATGAACAATGTGAAAATTTCAACAACTTACCTTATTTGCCTGATCATTCTTTGTATGTGTGTCTCATATGAAGAGTTGACTCATTGGAAAAGACTCTGATGCTGGGAGGGACTGGGGGCAAGAGGAGAAGGGGACGACAGAGGATGAGATGGCTGGATGGCATCACTGACTCAATGGACGTGAGTCTCAGTGAACTCTGGGAGTTGGTGATGGACAGGGAGGCCTGGCGTGCTTTGATTCATGGGGTCGCAAAGAGTCGGACACGACTGAGCGACTGATCTGATCTTATCTGATGATATGTATGTGTTTTTCATTTGAATCAATTGAGAAGAAATTGCCATTTTAGCCATTATTCTTGCATGCTTCAGTATTTCCTGATCACATATACCATTGTATGTAATCACAGTTCATTAAAATCTGAAAATCAACACTGATACAATACTATCAACAAGTTCACAGACTTCACATTTCAACAGTTATCTCAATAACACACTTTAATAGCCAAAAAAATAATATTAAGGTTTTTTTCCCTATTCAGGATCTACTCCAGGATCATATACTGCATATAGTTGAGATGTCCCTTGGGTTTTTTCGATAGTTCCTCAGCCTTCTCTTGTCTTTGCTGACTTCTAAGATTTTGAAGAGTACAAGCCAGTTCTTTTGTAGTGTTTCTAATTTGGGGTTAGCTGATATTTTCTCATGATTAAATTCAATGTTTGCATTTTGGCAAAGAGGTGATTGTGTGTGTGTGTGTGTGTGTGTGTGTGTTTTTAACATCATAACAACATATTGATCCCTTGCATTACTGATGATATTACGTTCAATCACTTGGGTAAGGTGATATTTTGCTGGCATTCTCCATTGTAAAATTACTAGTTTTCCCTTCATAAGGTGGAAGTATTTTGCCGCATTTATAACAATTTAAATATCTTTGATCTCGGTAAAATTTTACCCAATCATTTTTAGTATTCACTAATGAATCATTCTTGCCTGAATAAATTCTCATTATAAAGATTTACCAGTTGTAATTTTTCTAACTCTTCTACATTTGTTAGCTGTAATTCTTATGTAAGGAAGAGCTTTTCCTTTCCCTTCATTTTATATATATGTACTGCAGTCCATGGAGTTGCAAAGAGTCTGACACAAGTGAATGACTGTAACTGAACTGAACTATTTACTGATATCAGCTTGGGCTAGAAATTAGGGGGGAAATTCAGAGTAAAACTCTGAAAATGTATACTAGGCTGGACAGTATAAATATAAAAACATCTTGGTTGGACAGCTTTCTCCTTTAGACTTGCTGCTGCTGCTAAGTCGCTTCAGTCATGTCCGACTCTGTGCGACCCCATAGACGGCAGCCCACTAGGCTCCTCTGTCCATGGGATTCTCCAGGCAAAAACACTGGAGTGGGTTGCCATTTCCTTCTCCAATGCGTGAAAGTGAAAAGTGAAAGTGAAATTGCTCAGTTGTACCGACTCTTAGGGACCCCATGGACTGCAGCCTACCAGGCTCCTCTGTCCATGGGATTTTCCAGGCAAGAGTACTGGAGTGGGGTGCCATTGCCTTCTCCCTTTTAGACTTAGTACAGCTTAAAAACATAATTATTTAATTTTTTTGGTCAAACATTAGATTTAGAAAGAAATATAGTATTTTATATTGTATTTATACTCACAAGGTAAAATGGATAACTAAAGAGTTTTCTCTCTCAACCAACAAAATTAAAAAATAAACTATTTTCATTTACTCTAGCCAGATCAGTGATATCCAATAGAATTATAATAAGAACTATATATATATTTCCAAATGTTAGTAGTAGTCATGTTAACAAACATATAAAAATTAAAATTAATTTTAATATACCTATTTAACATAATATATTGAAATGTTTTCATATCTAATCATTATAAAACTTATTAGCAATATACTTTACTTTTTTTTAATTATTGTCTTTAAAATTCTATTTACCTTACTCTTACAGCACATCTCAACTCACACCAGCCACATCTTATTTTAACTTTTCAAATAGTTGCATGTGCCTTGTGGCTACTGCATGGGAAAGCAGATCTAGAGAACTCAAACCAAAGAATTTTAAAAAATCTAGAATGTATAGATACTGGCTTCAGTTATCTACTTTACTTTGCATGTACAGAAGGTGTTATTTAAAAATAGAAAAAATAGAAAGCATAGTAACAAAACTATTTAAAACAAAACTATGTTTTAAATCAGTTTCTTAGAGGACTTGTATGACTATTGCCTTGCAACTATGAAATACTAGTTTTCAACATGCTTACACAGGGCTTCCCAGGTGCTGCTAGTGGTAAAGAATCTGCCTGCCAATGCAGGAGACAAAATGAAATGTGGGTTTGATTCCTGGGTCAGGAAGATCCCCTGGAAGAGGGCATGCAATCCCCTTCAGTATTCTTGCCTGGAGAATCCCATGGACAGAGGAGGCTGGAGGGCTACAGCCCATAGGATCTCAAAGAGTTGGACATGACTGAAAAAACGTAGCATGAAAGCATACATACTATTTCCTACATCCTTGAGTAAAAAGTACATACATGTACATATATACAGATACTTAGACACATACATATATGCATAAGAAAAGCTGAAAACATTGAATCTCTTGCCAAAATATATCCATTGTCATTACTTTAGGATTAAATGATTTATAAATAAAACTAAGTCATTTATTTTAAAATGGTCCCACTTATGTTTAACTTAGAGTAAGATCAGTGACATTGAAAGAGCATGTGGGAATAGATATAGCCAACTTATTTAGGACCAGGCAGCATCCTAAGTGTACTAGCTCATTTATCGATGTAACTCATTTTTTTAACTTTTTACTTTGTATTGGGGTATAGCTAATTAACAATGTTTGTGATAGTTCCAGGTAAACAATGAAGGGACTCAGTCATACATATACATGTATCCATTCTCCCATAACCCATTTAATTTTTACAGAAGCCTATGACTAGTCATTATACTATTTATAGTCTTTTTACATAGGAGGAAAGTAACACACAAACAAGTTAGGTACCTCCCCCAAATTTACACAGCTAGTGATTGTTATATCAAAATTCAAACAAAGGTTGTCTAAAATTAGTCCAAAGAAGCCCTAACCACCTCAGGTAGGAAAGAATGAGGTTGAATAAGTTTACCTTGCACAGACTGCAACTGGTTGCAAATAGAAGGGATGTTGGACCTCACGCAGAGATGCAAACAACCCTGATAAAATATTTTAACCAGTCCATGCATTTAACAAACATGTATTTCTCTTTTCTAGACACTAGAGTACAGTGATGCATAAAATGTATGAGTTTACAGTTAAAGAGAAATAGGAAAAGAAAAAAGTACAGTTTGCTCTCCATATCCTTGTGGATTGCATCTGTGAATTCAGCCAATTGCAAATCAAAAATACTTGAAACGAATTTCAGAAAGTTCCAAAAAGCAAAACTTGAACTTGCCACAAACTGGCCACTATTTGCATAGTATTTACAATATATTTACAACTATTTACATAAAATTTGCATTGTATTCAGTATTATAAGTAGTCTAGAGATGATTTGAAGCATACAGATAATGTACACGTTATACTTAAATAATATGCCATTTTATATAAGGGACTTGAGCACCCTTGTCTGGGAAAATCACACGGGCAGAGGAGCCTCGCGGGCTACAGTCCTTAGCAGAGCAAAGAGTCGGATATGACTGAGCAACTGAGCATGAGATGAGCACCCTTGTATTTTGATATCTGCCGGGGATTGGTTCCAGGACCACAATACTGCAGGATGACTCAGTTACAGTGCAGCATAAAAAGTGTTCTTAGAAGAATAAACCCAGAATTATATGAGGATTATATGAGAATATTTAAAAAGATACTTAACATAACCTTAGGCATTAGGGAAGGCTAAGAGGAAATTTGTTGAGTCCTGAAGAACTGCTGGGAGTTGAATTGATGATCTGCAAATATATTAAAATATTTAAAGAAATCTACAATGATACTTTCTTGAGGCTAACATCTCCACCTGAATAAGCTACACATATCTTTTAACCTCAAAATACAATTAAAGACAGCTATAGTGAAATTGAACCTCAAAAATCTCATGCAGAAGGGCAAATGAACAAGTGTTTACAACTGTTGAGTGAGTACCTACTCTGTAGCAGGTGCTGGATATGCTTTATATTTATGACTTCTGCGTTCCTTTCTTATGTATGTGAAATGAAGTTTCAAAAGTGTTATAAACTTCCCCAGGATTAATGCATCAGAGGTCTTTGACATCAACAGGTCTGATTCTTCTTTTTCCATTGAATATTGCCCCCCTCTTTTCTAAAAATAAAGCAAACTGCCACATGAGAGAAAATGATTTGCTTACTACTTTGAGGTATTCAGAGATAGATAAGAGGCCTATAAAATATTCAAACAAGTCACATTTCTGAAATAGTCACTAAGGAGTTTCATCATATATAATGGTAATAATATTTTAATTTTGAAGAATAATGAACTTTTGTGTTATACAAAGCTCTTTCATTTCTCCTTTCACATTAGCTAGCATAGCATAAGTAATTACAGACAAGGTAATGTTATTCTCAATTTAGAGATGAGAATTCAGACATCTGTACATATCACAAATTTGAAGTATTCAGATAGATATTCAGCATATCCACTGATATGTTTTTTTCAGATTCAGATTATCCAGATTCAGATTTTGTAAGAAATTCCGTTCTTGTTTAACTGTCTCATGATTTTTATTTACGTATTATTAAAAAAATATTTGTAATTAAAAGTAAATTTAAGGTCAACTAAAATTTTTGGAAAGTAACAATAGGCAACTCAAGCGTTTATATCAATGGCAGCCACCATAATATTTTATTAATAATTTAAAATGCTTGTTTTTATAAAGACTAACTTTAAAAATGTAAAATCTTGAATGTGTTTTTGTTTAAGCAAGTTTTTATCAGAAACCATAGAGTTTTACACTTCAGAATGTGTACCAAACATTCTCTGAATCACCTATTTGGATGGTCACATTATTTTATAGATTTTTGAAATGAAATTTTCCAAGGATTTTTTTTACTAAACTGATATGTTTTTCTGACAGAGTCTTATATTTTTCTGGAATGTATTATTCAGCTAGACTGACCAATAAACTGCTGCTGCTGCTGCTAAGTCGCTTCAGTCGTGTCCGACTCTGTGCGACCCCATAGACGGCAGCCCACCAGGCTCCCCCGTCCCTGGGATTCTCCAGGCAAGAACACTGGAGTGGGTTGCCATTTCCTTCTCCAATGCATGAAAGTGGAAAGTGAAAGCAAAGTCTCTCAGTCATGTCCGACCCTCAGCGATCCCATGGACTGCAGCCTACCAGGCTCCTTTGTCCATGGGATTTTCCAGGCAAGAGTACTGGAGTGGGGTGCCATTGCCTTCTCCGACCAATAAACTAGAACAGTTTAAATAACTCTTTTGTTAAAACTGAATTTATATAAAATCAAGTGTCCATCTGATAATATAAGATCAAAGTAAATAGCTTTTAATATTTTTAATATCCTTCAAGTGAAATTGATATAAATTCTAAAACATGCAATTGTGTTTTGGCTTTTTAGTATCATTTTCAACATTGTTATGTTACACTTAGAATTTTTAAACAAAAAATTATAATACATTTCTAATGAGATTTCATAAGTTGATATAATTTAAACTGAAAATGATTAAAGTTATTAGGCACTGGTTTTTTGGTAAGATTCCCAACACATTTTGTTAATTAACTAGCATTGTCTCACAACTGTTAGTATTGTGATGATCACTTATATTATGTAAATAGGTTTAAATTCAGTTGCGAATCTAACAAAAAAAATTGCATGTCAAATATTCCATTTATAAATTAATTTCTTTATGTAGAAAAATTCTGCTTAGAGCTTTAGGAATTACAGCTGTACTCTCTTAAACCTTAGCAGAAAAATCAAAAAGAACTTGCCTAATTTTACTTCTTTTTTTAAAAAAAGTTTTTATTTATTTAATTCTTTTATTTTGCTGCATCAGGTCGTAATTGTGGCGTGTGATGTCTTTGCTGTGTCATGCAGGATCCTTCCTTGAAATATACGAGCTCAGTAGCTATGGCCCCCAAGATTAGTTGCCGTGTGACATGTGGGATCTCTGTTCCCCAACTAGGGATCAAACCTATGTCCCCTACACTGCAAGGCAGATTCTTAACCACTGGATCACCAGGGAAGTTCTGTTTTTCTTCTTTAATTATTAGTAGTTTAGAGTAATATATTGGAAAATAACAAGACTTCCATTTTAAGATTCTTTCTGTTTCAGTTATCTATTGTGCAGTTATAAGCCACTCCAAAATCTTAAGATTAAACACAAATTAATCATTTCTGACCACCTGTGTGTTGCCTGGACTCATCTGGGTAGTTTTACTGCTCCATCAGGAGCACATTAGCTCCATGTGCTCCTGATATAATTCATGTGGCTGTGTTTAGCCAGTGTATATCTGGGCTGGAAGGTCCAAGTTGGTTTCTCATCCTTTAGGGCTTATCTCCATGTGATCTCTAATGATTCATCAGTCTGCTCTGTACTACCTTTGTAGCTGAGTGACTAAATTCCTAGTAGGAACATTCCAAAAGGACAAGCAACAATACACAAATGCTTATCAATCCTCTGCTTGCATCACATTTGCAAATGTCCCATTAAACAAAGCAAGTCATAGAACCAAGCCTAGGTTCAATGTGGGAGGGGACCACACAAGGGCTGGAACATTTGGAAGCTGAGGCTCACTTAACATTTTACCACAATTTCTCTTATCCCTGATGATCTGTTCCTCTCACATGCAAAATAAATTCAAGCTCTTCCTAAGGCTCAAACATCTTATCCCATTATGTCATCAGACCTAATCCTGAAGTTCAAGGATATGCTGCCGCTGCTGCTGCTACTAAATCAAGTCCAACTCTGTGACCCCATGGACTGTAGCCCAGCAGGTTTCTCTGTCCATAGGATTTTCCAGGCAAGAATATTGGAGTAAGTAGCTTTTTCCTTCTCCTTGAGGTTTTCCTGACTCAGGGACTAAATTCAGGTCTCCTGCATTGCAGGAAGATTTTTTACCATCTGAGCCACAGGGGAAGTTCAAGAGCCCACATCTAAATAATGCTCAGTGTGATCCCTTAGGTGCAGTTACTTGGGTTCAGTTGTTGGGGGCAGAGACCTATAAACTGGAAAGGTAAATTACCAGCCATCCCTCTATACACCTTCATAAAATGCTGAGATATAAAGAAGACAGTCATGGTAGACACAGGAAGTAGAAACACATAGAAATTCTGGAATCCAGTTAGGTACATGCCACAAATTTCCCTGCTCCAGAGGCAGGGAAAGTTTCTGGATTAGGCCCACTTCTTCTGTTTGGAAATGGCTACCTCTGCCTGCCGCCCTTAGTAAACAATTACCTTTGCTTGAAGCTTAGTATGTTTCTCAGCTAGTTTCCTGCTGTAGAAAGTTGATAGCCCAAATTATTGAACTGTTTCTGTTCCTTTTAGTCTAAGCTGATATGTTCTGTATACTAAATATTTATGTGAAAATTGTGAGGACTGTCTACATAGTAATTAAAGTACATTCCATTAAACAAAAGACTCAGGGACATATTTTTCAAGACAGATCTCTTTCTACTTTGAAATATGGGTTGGTGTGCACTGAGAAAACATTCTTAAAATTCTTGGGAGCCTTTGGTCTGGCTAAGAAGGTCTGAGAAGAAACACTCAGTATTTCTTAGGTTCTAGCAAAGGGTCTTACAGTCATAGCCTTGATTTGATCTTTACTTTGAAGCTACATTTTACTATTAGTACCCTGGATTTCATTTTCACTTCTGGTCATTTATTAATTGAAAACTTTTTATCAACTGGAGAAGCAGGGCATGAAAATCAATTTTATATTCTAACTCAGCCAGTTTTATGTTAGAAATCATTTCATTAAGCTCTGCTTGAAACCAGTTTCTTCTTTCATTCATCTCTTTCCTATAAAACCATATCTTAGGCAAATGCATTGTGCTGTGCTTAGTTGCTCAGTCAAGTCCGACTCTTTGCGACCCCATGGACTGCAGTCCACCAGGCTCCTCTGACCATGGGGATTCTCCAGGGAAGAATTTTGAGGGGGTTGCCATGATCATGCTTGGTATTGTCCCAAGCCAGGTATTAAACCCAGGTTTCCTGCATTGCAGGTGAATTCTTTACCATCTGAGCCACCAGGGAAGCCAAAAATACTAGAGTGGGTAGCCTGCCCCCTTTTCAGGGGATCTTCCAAACCCAGGAATTGAACCAGGCTCTCCTGCATTGCTGGCAGATTCTTTACTAGCTGAGCTACCAGGGAAGTCCATCTTCAGTTCAGTTCAGTTCAGTTCAGTCACTCAGTAGTGTCCTAATCTTTGCAACCCCATGAATCACAGCATGCCAGGCCTCCCTGTCCATCACCAACTCCCAGAGTTCACTCAGATTCATGTCCATCAAGTCAGTGATGCCATCCAGCCATCTCATCCTCTGTCGTCCCCTTCTCCTCCTGCCCCCAATCCCTCCCAGCATCAGGGTCTTTTCCAATGAGTCAACTCTTCACATGAGGTGGCCAGAGTACTGGAGTTTCAGCTTTAGCATCAGTCCTTCCAAGAAATCCCAGGGCTGATCTCCTTCAGGATGGACTGGTTGGATCTCCTTGCAGTCCAAGGGACTCTCAAGAGTCTTCTCCAACACCACAGTTCAAAAGCATCAATTCTTCGGTGCTCAGCCTTCTTCACAGTCCAACTCTCACATCCATACATGACCACTGGAAAAACCATAGCCTTGACTAGACAGACCTTTGTTGGCATAGTAACAGCTTTGCTTTTCAATATGCTATCTAGGTTGGTCATAACTTTTCTTCCAAGGAGTCTTTTAATTTCTTCCAAGTGTCTTTTAATTTCATAGCTGCAGTCACCATCTGCAGTGATTTTGGAGCCCAAAAAAAGCCCACCCCCACTAGCTTTGTTCGTAGTGATGCTTTCTAAGGCCCACTTGACTTCACATTCCAGGATGTCTGGCTCTAGGTCAGTGATCACACCATCGTGATTATCTGGGTCATGAAGATCTTTCTTGTACAGTTCTTCTGTGTATTCCTGCCACCTCTTCTTAATATCTTCTGCTTCTGTTAGGTCCATACCATTTCTGTCCTTTATCCAGCCCATCTTTGCATGAAATGTTCCCTTGGTATCTCTAATTTTGTTGAACAGATCTCTACTCTTTCCCATTCTGTTGTTTTCCTCTATTTCTTTGCATTGATTGCTGAGGAAGGCTTTCTTATCTCTTCTTGCTATTCTTTGGAACTCTGCATTCAGATGCTTATATCTTTCCTTTTCTCCTTTGCTTTTCACTTCTCTTCTTTTCACAGCTATTTGTGAGGCCTCCCCAGACAGCCATTTTGGTTTTTTGCATTTCTTTTCCATGGGAATGGTCTTGATCCCTGTCTCCTGTACAATGTCATGGACCTCATTCCATAGTTCATCAGGCACTCTATCTATCAGATCTAGGCCCTTAAATCTATTTCTCACTTCCACTGTATAATCATAAGGGATTTGATTTAGGTCATACCTGAATGGTCTAGTGGTTTTCCCTACTTTCTTCAATTTCAGTCTGAATTTGGCAATAAGAAGTTCATGATCTGAGCCACAGTCAGCTCCTGGTCTTGTTTTTGTTGACTGTATAGAGCTTCTCCATCTTTGGCTGCAAAGAATATAATCAATCTGATTTCAGTGTTGACCATCTGGTGATGTCCATGTGTAGAAGCCAATTGGCACTTTCAACATCCTGTCTGAAAATCTCCTAAGCTGGAATTGCAAGGTCATTAGGAAGATGTTTTGTCTTAGAAGTTACCATGGTCACTATTGTTATATGATGTTGTTAAGTTGCTAAGTCATGTCCAACTCTTTGTGATCTCATGAACTGCATGATGCCAGGCTTCCTGTTCTTCATTATCTAACTGAGTTTGCCCAAACTCATGTCCATTGAGTCAGTGATGCCATCCAACCATTTCAGCCTCTGGCACTCCCTTCTCCTTTTGCCCTCAATCTTTCCCAGCATCAGGGTCTTTTCCAATGAGCCAGCTCTTTGCATCAGGTGGCTAGAGTATTGAAGCTTCAGCATCAGCACCAGTCTTCCAATGAACAGTCAGGGTTGATTTCCTTTAGGATTGAATGCTTTGAACTCCTTGCTGTCCAAGAAACTCTCAAGAGGCTTCTCCAGTAGCAGAGTTCAAAACCAGCATTTCAGGACTCAGCCTTCTTTATGGTTCAGCTCTCACATCCATACATGACTACTGGAAAAACCATAGCTTTGACTGTATAGATCTTTGTTAGCAAAGTAATGTCTCTGTTTTTTAATACAAAGCCTAGGTTTGTCATAGAGAATTGTAAAAAAAAAAATCTACTTCTACTTCGACTATGCCAAACTTTTGTACCTGTGGATCACAACAAACTGTGGAGAATTCTTAAAGAGATGGAAATAACAGACCACCTTACCTGCCTCCTCAGAAATCTGTATGCAAATCAGGAAGCAACAGTTAGAACCAGACATGGAACAGTAGACTGGTTCCAAATTGGGAAAGGAGAATGTTAAGGCTGTATATTGTCACCCTGCTTATTTAACTTCTATGCAGAACATCATGTGAAATGCCAGGCTGGATGAAATACAAGCTGAAATCAAGATTACTGGGAGAAATATCAATAACTTCAGATATGCAGATGGCACCACTCTTATGGCAGAAAGCAAAGAGGAAGTAAAGAGCCTCTTGATGAAAGTGAAAGAGGAAAGTTTGAAAAGGCTGGCTTAAAACTCAATATTCAAAAAAAGAAGATCATGACATCCAGTCCCATGAGTTCAGTTCAGTTCATTCACTCAGTCGGGTCTGACTCTTTGTAACCCCATGAATCGCAGCACACCAGGCCTCCCTATCCATCACCAACTCCCGGAGTTCACCCAAACTCATGTGCATTGAGTCAGTGATGCCATCCAGCCATCTCATCCTCTGTCGTCCCCTTCTCCTCCTGCCCCCAATCCTTCCCAGCATTAGGGTCTTTTCCAATGAGTCAACTCTTTGCATGAGGTGGCTAAAGTATTGGAGTTTCAGCCTCAGCATCAGTCCTTCCAATGAACACCTAGGACTGGTCTCCTTTGGGATGGACTGGTTGATCTCCTGGCAGTCCAAGAGACTCGCAAGAGTCTTCTCCAGCACCATAGTTCAAAAGCATCAATTCTTCGGTGCTCAGCTTTCTTCACAGTCCAACTCTCACATCCATACATGACCACTGGAAAACCACAGCCTTGACTAGACGGACCTTTGTTGGCAAAATAATATCTCTGCTTTTCAATGTGCTATCTAGGTTGGTCATAACTTTCTCTCCAAGGAGTAAGTGTCTTTTAATTTCATGTCTGCAATCACCATCTGCAGTGATTTTGGAGCCCCCCAAAATAAAGTCTGACACTGTTTCCACTGTTTCCCCATCAATTTCCCATGAAATGATGGGTGCTGCAGTTCATGGGGTCACAAAGTGTCAGACATGACTGAGCGGCTAAATTGAACTGAACTAGGTTTGTCATAGCTATTCTTCTACGGAGCAAAATAAATATCGCTCAGTCATGTCCAACTCTTTGCAATCTCCCCTTGGAATTCTCTAGGCCAGAATCCTGGAGTGGGTAGCCTTTCCCTTCTCTAGGGGATCTTCCCAACCCAGGGATTGAACCCAGGTCTTCCATATTGTGGGTGGATTCTTTACCAGCTGAACCATAAGGGAAACCCTGCTGCTGCTGCTGCTAAGTTGCTTCAGTCACGTCTGACTCTGTGCGACCCTAAGGAGCTCTAAAAGCAACTGTCTTAATTTTGTGGCTGCAGTCACTGTCTGCATTGATTTTGCAGCCCAAGAAAATGAAATCTGACACTGTTTCCACATTTTTCCCATCTATTTGTCATAAAGTGATGGGACTGGATACCATGATCTTAGTTTTTTGAATGTTGAATTTTAAGACAGCTTTTTCACTCTCCTCTTTCACACTCATAAAGAGGCTCTTTAGTGCCCCTTTACTTCCTGCCATTAAAGTGGTAGCATCTACATATCTGAAGTTATTGATATTTCTCCTAGCAATCTTGATTCCAGCTTGTGATTCATCCAGCCCAGAATTTTGCATGATGTTCTCTGCCTAGATGTTAAATAAACAGGGTGACAATATACAGTCTTGATGTACTCCTTTCCCAATTTGGAACCAGTCCATTGTATCATGTGCAGTTCTGAGTGTTGCTTCTTGTCCTGCATACTGGATTCTCAGGAGGCAGGTAAGGTGGTCTAATATTCCCATCTCTTTAAGAATATTCCACAGTTGGTTGTAATCCATGCTGTCAAAGGCTTTAGTGTAGTCAGTGAAGCAGAAGTAGGTGTTTTTGGAATTCCCTTGCTTTTTCTCTGGTCCAGAGTATGTTGGCAATTTGATCTCTGCTTCCTCTGCCTTTTCTAAATCCAGCTTGTATACTAGGAAGTTCTCAGTTCACATAGTGCTAAAGCCTAGCTTGAAGGATTTTGAGCATAATCTTGCTAGCATGAGAAATGAGTGCAGTTGTATGGTAATTTGAGCATTCTTTGGCTTTGCCTTCTTGGGACTGGAATGAAAATTGAACTTTTCCAGTCCTGTGCCCACTGCTGAGTTTACAAAATTTGCTGGCATAATGAGTGTAGCACTTTCACAGCATCATCTTTTAGGATTTGTAATAGCTCAACTGGAATTCCATCACCTTCACTAGCTTTATTCTTAGTAATACTTCCTAAGGCACTATTGACTACACACTCCAGGATGTCTGACTCTAGGTGAGTGATCACACCATTGTGATTATCTGGGTCATTAAGAACTTTTTTGTACAGTTCTTCTGTATATTCTCGCCACTCTTTCTTAATATCTTCTGCTTCTGTTAGGCCCTTGCTGTTTTTGTCCTTTATTGTGCCTATCTTTTCATGAAAAGTTCCCTTGGTATCTCCAATTTTCTTAAAGAGATTTCTAGTCTTACCCAATCTACTGTTTTCCTTTATTTCTTTGCATTGTTCACTTAATAAGGCTTTCTTATCTCCCTTGCTCTTCCTGGAGCTCTGCATTAAGTTGCATATATCTTTCCCTTTCCCCTTTGCCTTTCACTTCTCTTCTTTTCTCAACTGTTTATAAGGCCTTCTCAGACAACCACTTTGCTCTCTTGCATTTCTTTTTCTTAAGGATGGTTTTGGTCACCACCTCCTGTACTTCACTTCACAGCTAACAATGATTCCTGGGTGGCTGATTGGCTGCACTGCAGACAGTGACTCCTAGGCCCATGGCCTTGGATGTTTACTATTGTCATTAATTTTCTATAAGGACTTAAGTTAGGTTCACTGTTGTTGAGTTACCAACAGCAGTTTTTCACTACTCTTCTAGCCAGGCCTTTGCTGCTTAGTCCCAAAGCCAGTGCCACATACTTTATGTTTGTTAATGCCGGCACCCTGCTTTTACATATTACCAATATCTGTTTCAGTTATGTATTGCTGTGATAAAAACACTCCAAAAAAACTTACTGACTTCTAATAGCAAGTATTTATTATTTCTTATGATTTTGTAGGTTGTTTGAGATCAGTTGGTTGGTTGTTCTGCTCCAGTGGCAAATGGATATACTCATGTGGCTTTATTAAAGTTGGAGTTGAGCTGGGGTTAAAACAGCAAAATGATTTCATCCTCCAGATTAGTGTAGTCTTTACTTCTTTAGAGGTAAAATTTACTTACTTGAGTGTTTGAATGAGAATGTGTGTGTGTGTGTGTGTATATATATATATACACACATATATATATATTCTCTAGTAAGTAAATTTTACCTCTTAAGAATAATAAACACTACACTAATATGTATAATATATTCTTATATATTATATATATATAAATATGTAATCTTTGAAAAAATTGTGAAATTATTTACAAATACAGGTTTTTTACATGCCTAAGACTCTATAGAAATAAAATTTCATAGTTCAGTGCTTCTCAGACTTCTTTTAGTCCTTCCATATGGTAGCAGAGGATGCTCAAGTCACCAAGTAAGGCTGTGGCATCCAATCTCCTTGTTTGGTTCTCACTCACACCATCCAATCTCCTTGTTTATTTCTCACTCACACTGTACCAAGGTTGGTGTGTGTAAGAAATGGAATACTTCAGAAGAGAATGAATATCACTTTAGAAACACATTATAAGACACACTGACTTCCTTCTTGGGCACCTCCCCTTCATGCCAACATGTCTCTCATCACACTACAGGGCTATGTGGTGGATGACTGAAGCCTCTTGTCAACATCTGTGTGAGTGAACTTTGAAGCAGATCCTTAAGCCCTAAATGATGACAATCTTGGCCAACAGCTTGACTACAGCCAGTGAGAAACTTGAGCCAGAACTACCCAGAATTTTGACCCTCAGAAACTGTGAGGTAACATATGTTTGTCCATTTAAGCTTCAAGTTTTGAGTAATTCACTTTATACCAATAGATAATTAGCATACAAACACAAAATACCTTTCCTTATATTTTATGAAAAGAATTTCATATAAAGAATTTTCTAATATATCCAATTTTAATATAAAATAAATCTTATAGATTACTCTTGATAAACTGATGCTTTAGGAAGATTTGCACTCTTTATTTTTTTCTTGAATCCCCTGGTAAAAATATCTAATTCCAAACAACTTTATATTAAAATCTGCTAATATAAAGTACAATATGTTTAGGATTATTCTTAATGAGAAATGTTCCCCCTCTGTGGAAAGAAAAACTATGTTTTGTTTTGTTTTTTTCTTGAAAAAAACAAAAAACAAAAAGGACACAAATAATTGGAAAGATAAACTTTCTCAAAACACTGAGTGTAGTTAGAAAATATTATCAGAACTTTTAATATCTAAGAGGTAATTTCTAATAATTTTTGTATCTTCTGTGGCTAACGAGATAATAAAATTCAGGAGTTGAGAGGGCCAAGATAGTCACAAATTAACCAAATAGGAAAAAATGCTAGGTAGTTATTTTGACAATTCATTTGTTGCTTTCTATAGTAAAGTAGCTTTTAATGAATTACCTACCTGTTTCCTACAATAGACTACAGCTCTACTACAACTAATCTAGAGTTATGGTGAATTAAAAGTGGGCTTCTTAACTCTTTGGAGACTATAGAATGCCAATTAATACTATTATTATGTGACATGCAAATGAAAGAAAACATTTTTAAGTAATTAAACCTTCTTTCCTAGTAAAACCAACAATGACATAGATAACAAAAATAAAATGGATTTTATTTTATTTATTTTTTTTTTCAATTTTAATTTAAAAAAATTATACATGTGTTCCCCATCCTGAACCCTCCTCCCTCCTCCCTCCCCATACCATCCCTCTGGGTCGTCCCAGTGCACCAGCCCCAAGCATCCAGCATCGTGCATTGAACCTGGACTGGCATCTCGTTTCATACATGACATTTCACATGTTGCAATGCCATTCTCCCAAATCTTCCCACCCTCTCCCTCTCCCACAGAGTCCATAAGCCTGTTCTATACATCAGTGTCTCTTTTGCTGTCTCGTATACAGGGTTATCGAGATTTTTTTAAAATAAAAAAAAAATGGATTTACAGGTATACCTTTGTAGAAATGTCTTCTATATCAAGAAAATAAATAAGATTATCTATTTTCCCATGATGAAAATTTGTTTGATTTTGAAATAATAAGAAATGGGAAAATCTGATGCTTTCAAGTTATCATTTCTAGTTCTGGTTTTGTCTGAGAATAGTATAAAGGGAAAACATACTTTAAGAAAGACTGTATATGTACCACAGCTTTCTTATCCATTCATCTGCCGATGGACATCTAGATTCCGTGGTACATATACACAATGGAGTATTACTCAGCCATTAAAAAGAATACATTTGAATCAGTTCTAATGAGGTGGATGAAACTGGAGCCTATTATACAGAGTGAAGTAAGCCAGAAAGAAAACCATCAATACAGTATACTAATGCATATATATGGAATTTAGAAAGATGGTAACAATAACCCTGTATATGAGACAGCAAAAGAGACACTGTTGTATAGAACAGTCTTTTGGACTCTGTGGGAGAGGGAGAGGGTGGGATAATTTGGGAGAATGGCATTGAAACATGTATAATATCATATATGAAACAAGTCGCCAGTCCAGGTTCGATGCACGATACTGGATGCTTGGGGCTGGTGCACTGGGACGACCCAGAGGGATGGTATGGGGAGGGAGGAGGGAGGAGGGTTCAGGATGGGGAATACCTGTATACCTGTGGCAGATTCATTTTGATATATGGCAAAACCAATACAATATTGTAAAGTTAAAAGATAAAATAAAATAAAAAATAAAACACACACACACACACACACACACACACACACACACAAAAGAAAGACTGTATAAAGAAAATTTCAAATAATGCTTTAAAGTCTAGTGCTTGGTGAGTGTGGAAGACACAGTCATCTTTTTGCAGGGAGATCAATGCATAGAAGTCCAACCTGCTGCTGCTGCTGTTAAGTCACTTCAGTCGTGCCCGACTCTGTGCGACCCCATAGACAGCAGCCTACCAGGCTCCCCCGTCCCTGGGATTCTCCAGGCAAGAACACTGGAGTGGGTTGCCATTTCCTTCTCCAATGCAGGAAAGTGAAAAGTGAAAGTGAAGTCACTCAATTGTGCCTGACTCTCAGCGACCTCATGGACTGTAGCCTTCCAGGCTCCTCTGTCCATGGGATTTTCCAGGCAAGAGTACTGGAGTGGGGTGTCATTGCCTTCTCCAAGAAGTCCAACCAGAAGCCCAAAAATACTTGGTAAGAATAGACTAAATTGTTATTATGTTCTGCACTGAGCTTTTTTCCACTAATACTCTGCTAATAGTGTTTCACAAACATAACACTTCCAAATAAGAAAATATCTCCACCAGGGAGTTTTCTCCTTGTAAGGGAAGTCCTGAAATGTAAGACCACATTTTACATTATTCTAACTGCTCATCACTTTCTTCTCCACAGAGCTCTTCTTTCAGAAAGCCCAGTTGAACCTAAACCCTCCATCCTGACCCACCTGAAATGTTCTACTCTGTGCTTCATAAAATCCTGAGACTGTAACTCCATCACTGGACTACTAGATAGATCTAGAATAATATTTCTGTCTGTGAGCCTATGAAGTGACTGGTACTGTCTTTGGAATGGTAAGATTTTTTTTTTTTTTTAATGAGAGTATCAAGAATAAATGTTAAAGTAGAGACTTTTAAAAGTAAAATATTTTCCCAACAAAATGCATGGATATTTTGTAGTTGGAGAGGTTGGGAGGTGAAAACTATATTTCACAGACTTGCCCAAGAGGGTCTAAAATATGACTTAGAGAAAGACAAGGAAAAGCCATTTTCTTGCTTGCATAGTAAAAAGAAGTCATGGAGACTGCAGAGCATAAAGGCATTTGATAAAACCACATTCAGTTTTCCATCCATTCAGTTCAGTTCAGTTCAGCTGAGTCGCTCAGTCGTCTTCTATTCTTTGTGACCCCACAGACTGCAGCATGCTCCCTGTCCATCACCAAATCACGGAGTTGACCCAAACTCATGTACATTGAGTCTGTGATGCCATCCAACCATCTCATCCTCTGTCAGCCCCTTCTCCTGCCTTCAATCTTTCCAGGTATCAGGGTCTTTTCCAGTGAGTCAGTTCTTTACATCAGATAGCCAAAGTATTGGAGTTTCACCTTCAACATCAGTCCTTTCAATGAACACTCAGGACTGACCTTCTTTCGGATGGACTTGATCCAAAAGTCCAGCTTTGATCTCCTTTCAGTCCAAGGGACTCTCAAGAGTCTTCTTCAACATCCACAGTTCAAAAGCATCAACTCTTTGGCACTCAGCTTTCTTTATAGTCCAACTCTCACATCCATACATGACTGCCGGAAAAACCATAGCCTTGACTAGATGGACCTTTGTTGGCAAAGTAATGTCTGTGCTTTTTAACATGCTGTCAATGTTGGTCATAATTTTCCTTCCAAGCTGTAAGCGTCTTTTCATTTCATGGCTGCAGTCATCATCTGCAGTGATTTTGGGGCCCCCCAAAATAAAGTCTTCCACTGTCTCCCCATCTATTTGCCATGAAGTGATGGGGCCAGATGCCATGATCTTAGTTTTCTGAATGTTGAGCTTTAAGCCAACTTTTTCACTCTCCTCTTTCACTTTTTTCAAGAGGCTCTTTAGTTCTTCTTCACTTTCTGCCATAAGGGTGGTGTCATCTGCATACCTGAGGTAACTGATATTTCTCCTGACAATCTTGATTCAGCTTGTGCTTCTTCCAGCCCATCATTTCTCATGATGTACTCTGCATATAAGTTAAGTAAGCAGGGTGACAACATACAGCCTTGACGAACTCCTTTTCTTATTTGGAACCAGTCTGTTTTCCATGTCCAGTTCTAACTGTTGCTTCCTGACCTGCATATAGGTTCCTCAAGAGGCAGGTCAGGTGGTCTGGTATTTGGGAAAACTCTTTCAGAATTTTCCACAGTTTATTGTGATCCATGCAGTCAAAGGCTTTGGCATAGTCAATAAAGCAGAAATAGATGTTTTTCCGGAACTCTTATTTTTTCGATGATCCATTGGATATTGGCAGTTTGATGTCTGGTTCCTCTGCCTCTTCTAAAACCAGCTTGAACATCTGGAAGTTCACAGTTCACGTATTGTTGAA
The DNA here is from genome assembly GCF_029378745.1 of Bos indicus. Classification (NCBI taxonomy): domain Eukaryota; kingdom Metazoa; phylum Chordata; class Mammalia; order Artiodactyla; family Bovidae; genus Bos; species Bos indicus. The sequence goes on along the minus strand of NC_091762.1, from coordinate 40,051,973 downwards.
GCCTGACCTCGAGAATTTTGAGCATTACTCTTCTAGCCTGTGAGATTAATGCAATTGTGTGAGTCACTAATATGTGAATGAGAGATAGTCTGACAGCCAGGAGCAGCCTAATTTCCCTTAGATAACAACTTTGGTGATATGCCCTTAAATTCAGGAATAAAGTGGCTGATTCTGGCTCCATTACTAGCTTGTTCAACAATTTTTTAAGCTACAGATTCCCTGAATTAAGATTCCTTTCTGCTTGACATACTTTGAAAAGATTTAAAATCTTGAACTGAACAAGAACTGATACATACTCTCTGTTATATTCTTCACTTGCATGGTTTTCCCTCTAAAAGTGAAAGTGAAGTCATTCAGTCATGTCTGACTTTTTCGACCCTGCGGACTGTAGCCTACCAGGCTCCTCCATCCATGGGATTCTCCAGGCAAGAGTACTGGAGTGGGTTGCCATTTCCTTCTCCAGGGGATCTTCCCGACCATGGATTGAACCCAGGTCTCCCATATTGGAGGCAGACGCTTTAACCTCTGAACCACCCCTCTACTAGATAGCAAACACTTTATATGAATAGGGATAGAATTTGTCTTTGTTCATTCTTTCAGTGATTCCTTCATTCATTTATCATACATACTTCTTATATGTGTATGTCCTGCAATTACATAATGCTTGACACAGAGATGCACAGTAAATATCCACTGAATTAATATATTAGTAAATGTGTTATGTCAGGTAATGTGTAACCAGAGATATGTCAGGTAATGTGTACCAGAGATACAGAGGTGAGATGACCTTAGCAATTATAAAATGATAAATTACATTTATTAAGCACTTATGATGTGTCGGGCTTCCCTGATAGCTCAGTTGGTAAAGAATCCGCTAGCAATCCAGGGGACCCCAGTTCAATTCCTGGGTCAGGAAGATCCCCAGGAGAAGGGATAAGCTACCCATTCCAGTATTCTTGGGCTTCCCTTGTGGCTCAGCAGATAAAGAATCTGCCTGCAGTATGGGAGACCTGGGATCTATCCCTGGGTTGGGAAGATCCCCTGGAGAAGGGAAAGACTACCCACTCCAGTATTCTGGCCTAGAGAATTCCATGGACTACAGTCCATGGGCTTGTAAAGAGTCAGACACAACTGAGAGACTTTCACTTCACTTATAATACACCAGGATCTGGGTGTAACATTTTACATGCCTTGATTTGATTTTAATTTTTTCTGTACTTAGTTTTAGGTTTGTTTTCTAACCCTCATAACATTTCCAAGAGCTAGGTACTAATAATCAATTCCCATTTGACACAAAAAACAATTGAAGATGGAGGAGGTTAAACAACTTGTCTAATATTACACAGTACTATGATTGTTGAATTTGAAACTAGACAATCTGATTCAATAATTCACATTCAATCAATACTCTGGAATCTTTAGTGTAGTTGATGTGCAGATTCATAAATAGATTTAAGATATCACATGATAAATTCCACAATATATCAGTGGGATCAGAGGAGGCTTTTGTCTGAAGGAAGAGAGACTTAAGTACTGAAGTACAGAGGATTAACAGAAGTTAGAAATAAGCAGAAGAGATCAAAGATGCTGGTTTAGGTCGAAAGAAGTACACATACTACAAAAAGAACAAAACAGAAAATAGAAGAAGTATTTCTGAGCAGAAGGTGATTATTATTGGTGAGATTTAGTGAGAAGGAATTTAAAAATGGGTACAGAGAAGCAAAGAAAGATCCACCATAAAAATGGTATACATTTCTCGGGAACTGAAAGTGTTTTTGTGAAAGCGACATGGTGTTACCGAAACATTTAAAAAACTTTGAGAAGATTTATAATATAAAGAGATCACTTTGGAGCAATGTGGATAATCAATAAATAAATTATTGAGTGGTTTAAGATTGGCATTGGGAATTGCAGTAACTCAAGTAGAAGGAATTTTCATCTTTGGGCTCTCAGTGTTGAACAGAAGGACTGACACCTAAAATGGAAGCAATTCATATTCACCAAGTTGAATTGAACCTGAGTAACCTGAGAGTCAGAGAGGTTGAATTACTTGGCAAGACTCACATAGGCATATGGTGGTAGAACTGGGACAAGTATCTAAATCAGTGCTTTATGTTAGCTTAAATACAACCAGGGGAAAATGGATTGCATATATACTGTTTTAAATATTTGAAATGCTGCTGTATGTTTAGAAATACACACAAGTGTACAGTTACGGCTACATCTCATTTCTTGTCTTCTATTTTTGTGTGCTTATTTTGAGTCCATGGCCTCAAATATTCAAGTTTCTACTTTCTCAATGACCACTGGAGTCACATTCTATGCTAAATACTCCTCCTATTCTCAAGTTTCTGTCTTCTGATGTCTAAAGGGAAAAGTAGTGAAATAGAAAAATAAATCTAGACTGGAGGAAAAGTTGCTACCACCACCATTAGCTGTTAAAACATGTTATTAGAAACTAATGTAAAATATATGTATGTATATAATTTTCCTCTTTAAAAGACTAAGATGCAACCATTGCTATTGTGCTCTGATATGTTTTCTTTTCTTTTTGAAGTTATTGGTTCACCCTGAAATACAGTATTTTCTCTGAGGTCCAAGGATTGACATTTCTGTAGACTTAATCTATATGTCCAAGGACACCTCAAAGGTTAAGTAAATTCTATTTCTAATACCATGATCACCAAATTGTAAATGCTAGAAGCTTTAAGTTTTGACAACTTTGGGCCATTGATTTTGAATAAAAATTCTACCACCAAGGGTGAAATATCAGATGCTACACATTAGCAGTGGGCTATAAAAATGTATATTACAGGATTTGCTAAAACAAATTTTATGAGGATTTGACTCTTCTGGAGGTAAAATTAGCCTAAATATACTATGGCATATTAAATATATATATATATATATATATATATTTCATAGCAACTTAGCATGCAGATACATATATTTGCTCTTGTTTTAAATTAAATATACAGTAAATTTTTATCCAGTCACCTTGTTTTCAAAGGCACCAATGTATCTTGAAAAGAAAATTTTATAATTTGCCTAAAAATAACAAAGCCTGCTATGTAACTCTTTTGATCTTCAGGAAGTCAAGGGATTATCTCTACTTAGATAAGTTGTAATCACTTTATACTTTATCTATTGACTAGTTTGGAAAAGACAAAACAAAATTAAAAAGGAGTCAAAACAGCTGTTATAACTGATCATCAAAGACACAAGCCTAGGGTACACCTGAATAATAGTAGATGTTCATTTATAGTTAACAACTGAGTTTTTTCTATTTATAGAAAGATATCACAAGTTTAAACACAGAGGAAAATGGCTCACAAATCTAATAAAATTTGGATTGCACAGCTACCAGCAATATCAGGGGATTTTCATCCAATATATTTGCCAACAAATCGATAATAAGAATAAACCCTTCTGCATTGTGGGCAATCATATGCTCACTAACAGGTACTACTGCTTAAATTAATATAATCCCAGAAGTGATATCCCTGTGTCAAACCGAATGCCACTGAGGCTTAAAATTCACATGTGATAAGCTGGCAGGTATTTCTTAATAATGGTTTAAACAAAAGGAAATTATGTGAAGATTCTGAATTAAATGTTCCCAGATTGAGTGGGCTCAGTTTGAACTGTTTAAATTGTTCAAATTGTTCTCGTCTCTAGATGGCATGTTTCCTGCTATTTGTATTCTTTACACCATACACTCAAATAAAGTAGGGAGTATTTTTTAATATATTACTTGTTTCACTAAAACTTACGACTTTATCTTAGAACTGTTTGTTATAAGGATTGTGTTGAGTATCAGGACTCATTGAAATGACTCTCACCACTCACACTTTTAGACTCAAAGTCACCACTTCTCTGAAACTACTGAAGACTTCACCAGAAAATTTAGTGGCTTTCTTTGTTTCTTGTAGCACTTATCACACTATTTTATAACCACTTTTTCTAGCCCTTGAGTGTAGCATAAGGATCTATCACATATTTTACTAAGTAAATGTGACTGCCCTATCAAGTATGCAATGGAGCACAAGAACAACATATCATATAGCTTAATGGTGGTGTTTTTTTAAATATAAATTTATTTTGAAGATAAAATTTAGACATAGAAGATAGTCAAATGCAAAGAAAAATAATGTTTTAATTGTTTAAATTAACACATCCAGAGTTTGTCAGTGTGCTAGCACTGTGCTCTGCTCACACTCACTAGAAAGATTATGAAAACAGTTATATAAAAGTTTGAGTAGCTGATACCAACCAGTTACAAAATTAGCTACTGCAGTAATAGATGAATAAGGCAGAGTAGTTGACCTTAAGGAAACACTTATTAAGTAAAATAGGTCTCTTATTCTCAGAAGTCTTTAAGCTAATTAGAAATATATTCTATTTGTATCATTTATTTATTATTTCTATTAAATAATACTGATGGTGAAGAAAACCAAATAACATTAATGTGATATTCAAAAAACCCAGTTTTTCCTCCTTAGAAAGAAAACTATAATTGTTTGGCTAACTTGACTCAAATATAAGAATCCCACCTGAAAATCTTTTTTTTAAAGAAGTGCAACATATATAATGTTTTTATACTTTATTTGGCCATATCTGAGAGAGAGAAAGAGCAGAAAGCTAGGACATGGAAAGAAGAAGAATGAAGAAGATGAAAAGGAAATGGAGAAGGAAAAGAAAGTAAGGGAGTGAAGTAAAGTGAAGTAAAAGTCTCTCAGTCGTGTCCAACTCTTTGTGACCCCATGGACTACAGTCCATGGAGTTCTCTAGGCCAGAATACAGGAGTGGATAGCCGTCCTCCTTCTCTAAGTGATCTTCCCAACCCAGGGATCAAACCCAGGTCTTCCACATTGCAGGCGAATTCATTACCAGATGAGCCACAAGGGAAGCCTGAGAATACTGGAGTGGGTAGCCTATCTGCTCTCCAGCAGATCTTCCTGACCCAGGAATGGAACTGGGGTTCCCTGCATTGCAGGAAGATTCTCTACCAACTGAGCTACCCGGGAAGTTCTACCTTGGGCTTAGTTTGTTTTTAAAAAGGAAAACAGTAAGATTAAAGAGACATGGGAGCAGAGATAAAAGGAAAGAAAAAAGGAATAAGGAAAACAGTGGAGAGAGATAACCCAAGGTAGACAAAGGAGGCAAATGCAAACACAAGTCAAGAGCAAGCCAAAAAAAAAAAATCAGCTAAAATAATTGATTCTAAGGTTTCTGAATGTTGATAAATGGAGGGGTGATATATATACAGGGGACAATTGCATTTATGTGAAAGCTTTGGAATTGTTTAGCTGTTTGAATTATGTGAATGTATAATTTGACCTAAAATAAAGCCTACAGTTAAAAATCTCTCTTAACCTTTAACTTTTCCATTCATTAACCGTTTCTTTGTTTAAAAGATTAATTGTAGTCCCCAGGGAAACCAATAAGAACATAACTAACAAAAAGAAAAGGAAACAGAATAAAAATTGTATACTACAAAGAATCAAATAAACACAAATAAGGCACTTAATGGAAGAAATGTAAAACAATGACAAAACACATACAAAACAAAGAAAAACAAGGCAGAAATTCTTCCTTATGTCTAATTATTTTAAATGGATTAAACTGTCTAATTAAAAGGTGGAAATATGCAGAATACATTTTTTAGAAGTATGATCCAAATATTAGCTTCCTACTAGAGACTCACTTAAAGTAAGTTGTGGCATCTACTCTACAATAATGAGATCTAAGAGACACAATAAAACAAAAAGCCATGTAAGAAACTTATTTAGATCTTGATTTCAAGAGAGCAACTATATAAATCTATTTTAAAACAACTGAATAAGCTTGATTTTAGAAATCTGATTATGATATTAGAGGAAAGAAGAGAAGTGAAAAGCAAAGGAGAAAAGGAAAGATATAGGCATCTGAATGAAGAGTTCCAAAGAAGAGCAAGAAGAGATAAGAAAGCCTTCCTCAGCGATCAATGCAAAGAAATAGAGGGAAAAAACAGAATGGGAAAGACTAGAGATCTCTTAAAGAAAATTAGAGATACCAAGGGAATATTTCATGCAAAGATGGGCTCGATAAAGGACATAAATGGTATGGACCTAACAGAAGCAGAAGATATCAAGAAGAGGTGGCAAGAATACACAGAAGAACTGTACAGAAAAGATCTTCACGACCCAGATAATCACAATGGTGTGATCACTCACCTAGAGCCAGACATCTTGGAATGTGAAGTCAAGTGGTCCTTAGGACACATCACTACGAACAAAGCTAGTGGAAGTGATGGAATTCCAGTTGAGCTATTTCAAATCCTGAAAGATGTTGCCGTGAAAGTGCTGTACTCAATATGCCAGCAAATTTGGAAAACACAGCAGTGGCCACAGGACTGGAAAAGGTCAGTTTTCATTCCAATCCCAAAGAAAGGCGATGCCAAAGAATGCTCAAACTACCACACAATTGCACTCATCTCACACGCTAGTAGAGTAACGCTCAAAATTCTTCAAGCCAGGCTTCAGCAATATGTGAACCATGAACTTCAGATGTTCAAGCTGGTTTTAGAAAAGGCAGAGGAACCAGAGATCAAATTGCCAACATACAATGGATCATGGAAAAAGCAAGAGAGTTCCAGAAAAACATCTATTTATGCTTTATTGACTATGCCAAAGCCTTTGACTGTGTGGATCACAATAAACTGTGGGAAATTGTGAAAAAGATGGGAATACCAGACCACCTGACCTGCCTCTTGAGAAATCTGTATGCAGGTCAGGAAGCAACAGTTAGAACTGGACATGGAACAAGAGACTGGTTCCAAATAGGAAAAGGAGTACGTCAAGGCTGTCTATAGTCACCCTGCTTATTTAACTTACGTGCAGAGTACATCGTGAGAAACGCTGGACTGTAAGAAGCACAAGCTGGATTCTAGATTGCTGGAAGAAATATCAATAACCTCAGATATGCAGATGACACCACCCTTATGGCAGAAACTGAAGAACTAAAAGGCCTCTTGATGAAAGTGAAAGTGGAGAGTGAAAAAGTTGGCTTACAGCTCAACATTCAGAAAATGAAGATCATGGCATCTGGTCCCATCACTTCATGGGAAATAGATGGGGAAACAGTGGAAACAGTGTCAGACTTTATTTTTTGGGGCTCCAAAATCAGTGCAGATGGTGACTGCAGCTATGAAATTAAAAGACGCTTACTCCTTGGAAGGAAAGTTATGACCAACCTAGATAGCATATTCAAAAGCAGAGACATCACTTTGCCAACAAAGGTCCGTCTAGTCAAGGCTATGGTTTTTCCTGTGGTCATGTATGGATGTGAGAGTTGGACTGTGAAGAAGGCTGAGCGCTGAAGAATTGATGCTTTTGAACTGTGGTGTTGAAGAAGACTCTTGAGAGTCCCTTGGACTGCAAGGAGATCCAACCAGTCCATTCTGAAAGAGATCAGCCCTGGGGTTTCTTTGGAAGGAATGATGCTAAAGCTGAAACTCCAGTACTTTGGCCACCTCATGCGAAGAGTTGACTCATTGGAAACGACTCTGATGCTGGGAAGGATTGGGGGCAGGAGGAGAAGGGGACGACAGAGGATGAGATGGCTGGATGGCATCACTGACTCGATGGACGTGAGTCTGGGTGAACTCTGGGAGTTGGTGATGGACAGGGAGGCCTGGCGTGCTGCGATTCATGGGTTTGCAAAGAGTTGGACATGACTGAGCGACTGAACTGAACTGAAGGAATATCATCACTTTTGCTAGTCCTGATAACTCTGTAGCTTTGGGAATTCATATTAAATCACTTGGTGGGGGTGGAATTATGAGATTTTAGGAATTGCTCTAAAATAGTTTGCAAGGAAGAAATTGATAGAGATAAAGAAAATATGACTAAATGTTGATAATTCTTTTTTATCAGTTATGGATATACGAGGTTCATTATACTACTATTTTTCAGGATTTGGAATAGCTCAACTGGAATTCTATCACCTCCATTAGCTTTGTTTGTAGTGATGCTTTCTAAGGCCCACTTGACTTCACATTCCAGGATGTCTGGTGCTAGGTCAGTGATCACACCATCGTGATTATCTGGGTCATGAAGATCTTTTCTGTATAGTTCTTCTGTGTATTCTTGCCATTTCTTCTTAATATCTTCTGCTTCTGTTAGGTCCATACCATTTCTGTCCTTTATCAAGCCCATCTTTGCATGAAATATTCCTTTGGTATCTCTGATTTTCTTTAAGAGATCTCTAGTCTTTCCCATTCTGTTGTTTTCCTCTATTTCTTTGCATTGATTGCTGAAGAAGGCTTTCTTATCTCTTCTTACTATTCTTTGGAACTTTGCATTCAGATGCTTATATCTTTCCTTTTCTCCTTTGCTTTTCACTTCTCTTCTTTTCACAGCTATTTGTAAGGCCTCCCCAGACAGCCATTTTGCTTTTTTGCCTTTCTTTTCCATGGGGATGGTCTTGATTCCTGTCTCCTGTACAAGGTCACGAACCTCATTCCATAGTTCATCAGGCACTCTATCTATCAGATCTAGGCCCTTAAATCTATTTCTCACTTCCACTGTATAATCATAAGGGATTTGATTTAGGTCATACCTGAATGGTCTAGTGGTTTTCCCTATTTTCTTCAATTTAAGTCTGAATTTGACAAGAAGGAATTCATGATCTGAGCTACAGTCAGCTCCTGGTGTTGTTTTTGCTGACTGTATAGAGCTTCTCCATCTTTGGCTGCAAAGAATATAATCAATCTGATTTCGGTATTGACCATCTAGTGATGTCCGTGTGTAGAGTATTCTCTTGTGTTGTTGGAAGAAGGTGTTTGTTATGACCAGTGCATTTTCTTGGCAAAACTCTATTAGTCTTTACCCTGCTTCATTCCATATTCCAAGGCCAAATTTGCCTGTTACTCCAGGTGTTCCTTGACTTCCTACTTTTGCATTCCAGTCCCCTATAATGAAAAGGACATCTTTTTTGGGTTTTAGTTCTAAAAGGTCTTGTATAGAACCGTTCAACTGCAGCTTCTTTAGCATTACTGTTTGGGGCATAGACTTGGATTACTGTGATATTGAATGGTTTGCCTTGGAAACGAACAGAGATCATTCTGTTGTTTTTGAGATTGCATCCAAGTACTGCATTTTGGACTCTTTGGTTGACCATGATGGCCACTCCATTTCTTCTGAGGGATTCCTGCCTGCAGTAGTAGATATAATGGTCATCTGAGTTAAATTCACCCATTCCAGTCCATTTCAGTTCGCTGATTCCTAGAATGTCGGCATTCACTCTTGCCATCTCTTGTTTGACCACTTCCAATTTGCCTTGATTCATGGACCTGACATTCCAGGTTCCTATGCAATATTGCTCTTTACAGCATCAGACCTTGCTTCTGTCACCAGTCACATCCACAGCTGGGTATTCTTTTTGCTTTGGCTCCATCCCTTCATTCTTTCTGGAGTTATTTCTCCACTGATCTCCAGTAGCATATTGAGCACCTACTGACCTGGGGAGTTCCTCTTTCATTATCCTATCATTTTGCCTTTTCATACTGTTCATTGGGTTCTCAAGGCAAGAATACTGAAGTGGTTTGCATTCCCTCCTCCAGTGGACCACATTCTGTCAGATTCACTCAATATGCCAGCAAATTTGGAAAACTCAGCAGTGGCCACAGGACTGGAAAAGGTCAGTTTTCATTCCAGTCCCAAAGAAAGGCAATGCCAAAGAATGCTCAAACTACCGCACAATTGCACTCATCTCACATGCTAGTAAAGTAACGCTCAAAATTCTCCAAGCCAGGCTTCAGCAATATGTGAACTGTGAACTTCAGATGTTCAAGCTGGTTTTAGAAAAGGCAGAGGATCAAATTGCCAACATCCACTGGATCATGGAGAAAGCAAGAGAGTTCCAGAAAAACATCTATTTCTGCTTTATTGACTATGCCAAAGCCTTTGACTGTGTGGATCACAATAAACTGTGGAAAATTCTGAAAGAAATGGGAATACCAGACCACCTGATCTGCCTCTTGAGAAATTTGTATGCAGGTCAGGAAGCAACAGTTAGAACTGGATATGGAAGAACAGACTGGTTCCAAATAGGAAAAGGAGTACATCAAGGCTGTATATTGTCACCCTGTTTATTTAATTTATATGCAGAGTACATCATGAGAAATGCTGGACTAGAACAAACACATGTTGGAATCAAGATTGCCGGGAGAAATATCAATAACCTCAGATATGCAGATGACACCACCCTTATGGCAGAAAGTAAAGAGGAACGAAAAAGCCTCTTGATGAAGGTGAAAGTGGAGAGTGAAAAAGTTGGCTTAAAGCTCAACATTCAGAAAATGAAGATCATGGCATCCGGTCCCATCACTTCATGGGAAATAGATGGGGAAATAGTGGAAACAGTGTCAGACTTTATTTTTTTGGGCTCCAAAATCACTGCAGATGGTGACTGCAGCCATGAAATTAAAAGACGCTTACTCCTTGGAAGGAAAGTTATGACCAACCTAGATAGCATATTCAAAAGCAGAGACATTACTTTGCCAACAAAGATCCTTCTAGTCAAGGCTATGGTTTTTCCTGTGGTCATGTATGGATGTTGGAGTTGGACTGTGAAGAAGGCTGATCGCTGAAGAATTGATGCTTTTGAACTGTGGTGTTGGAGAAGACTCTTGAGAGTCCCTTGGACTGCAAGGAGATCCAACCAGTCCATTCTAAAGGAGATCAGCCCTGGGATTTCTTTGGAAGGAATGATGCTAAAGCTGAAACTCCAGTACTTTGGCCACCTCATGCAAAGAGTTGACTCATTGGAAAAGACTCTGATGCTAGGAGGATTGGGGACAAGAGGAGAAGGGGACGACAGAGGATGAGATGGCTGGATGGCATCACTGACTCGATGGACGTGAGTCTCAGTGAACTCCGGAGTTGGTGATAGACAGGGAGGCCTGGCGTGCTGCGATTCATGGGGTCACAAAGAGTCAGACAGGACTGAGCAACTGATCTGATCTGATCTGATCCTACTATTTTTACTTTTTACTGTATTTGAATTATTTTAAAACACTTGGACCATGGTTACTTCTGACCCTCCTCTCTACTGTTTTATCCTACTGTAAGTCACCACCCTCTATCTTTAGAATTATTGCAATGGGTTGTAATATTGTGCTCCTATATCTACCTTTATCCACCTAGATTTGTTTTCAGGGAGAGTAATCCTTTGCAGTAGAAATAAAAATGAATCTAGTCAGTGAAGTTGCTTAGTCGTATCCGACTCTTTGCAATCCCATGGACTGTAGCCTACCAGGCTCCTCTATCCACAGAATTTTCTAGGTAAGAGTACTGGAGTGGGTTGCAATTTCCTTCTCCAGAAAATGAATCTATCCTTTGTTTACAACTATTCCTTAATGATTCCTCATACCCCTCAGAGTAAAAGCCAAGTTCTTGCAATGTTCTAAAAGGACTTCTGTGACTTTGCTCCCCAGGCAAGTCTCTAACCCCACCTCTACTGCTCCCCACTCCCACTGTACTCTAGTCATACTAGTCTCTCTCCTCAAGTGAAAGATGCCCCTGCCTTAGGGCCTCTGCTCTAGCTGCTTCCTATCATCTATGTTGCTAACTGCCTCACTTTCTTTAAGGTTTTGCTCAAATGTCACTTTCTTAATGAGGTCAGTGGTGATCTTCCTTTATCCTGTCACAACTAAAATTACAACCCGCTTCTTCCCACTTCACACACTCTCTACCTCCTCAACCTGCTCTTTTTTTCTTTACAGAATTGATCACTTTTGAATATATATATTTTTGTAATTAATTTTGTTAATTTATGATTATCTGTGTCTCTCTGATGGAATGTAAGCTCCATCAGGGCAGGGAGTTTCATTTATTTGCTTTCTAGTTTGTTTTATGCTATATTCCTAAATGCCTAAAATAGTATGTGGAGCATTGTAGGCCATCAGTAAATATTTAGGAGGTGAATGAGTGAATGAATTTTTAAACTAGTGGTAAAATTACATGTGAAGCATTAAATATAATTGTGTGTATACACATACAAGCCACACTACAATAAAGATGCACCACATGTCAATCTACATAGAATATGGAATTTGGAATTTGTTGTTAGTTTACAAAGTTTTGACTGGTTTATTTACTTATCTAGAGTAATTTAATACTCTCCAACTAAAAGAGCTTCCCTGGTGTTTCAGACAGTATAGAACTCACCTGCCAGTGTAGGAGACACTTGTTTGCTCCTGGAGAAGGGAATAGCAACCCATTCCAGAATTCTTCCCTGGAGAATTCCATGGACAGAGGAGCCCGGAAGGCTATAATCCATGGGTGGCAAAGAGTCAGACATGATTAAGCAGCTAACACTTTCACTTTCACAGCTAAAAGAGCACAAATTCTAGTTAATGCTATAGTTTTAGTTTTGAGTGAGACAATGACAACAGAACTTTGACATTTGTCAAAATACATGTTAGTTTCTTTTGTATTTGTTGCTCTCCAAGGGATGATCATTAGCAAAGAATGTTAATTAGCAAAGAATGTTAATTTTTTGAGTTAATTGTTATTGCAGGTGCTATAGGATAAATCAGAAATAAATGTTTATTAAAAATTGATAAAATCACCTTATGTAACTTACCTTTTCCAGGAGAAAAAACTAGACAGAAAAAAGTTTATTTAAAAGCTGTGTTTAATCCTCATATCTTCTCAGTGTGATACCATACCTCTTGCTCTCTAAGAAAAATTCACCTGCAGTCACTATTAAGTGAAGATAAAAAGAAATTATCTCTGAAATTGAAAACAAAATTTAAGAGTCTAAAAAGAAGAAACGTGTTCTGTGCTCACCTATTTGCATAAAAAATTTAAAAACATTAAAGTACACAAAATTGAAAACAGAAAGGAGTAAGTTAAAAGCTCGCAGGCATTTTTCCCATTGATTCTTTGATAAGTGTGATCCTGCTGAGAAGACTGTGAAAGAAGAGGTCCAAAATGATGTGTATTGGTTTTGATTAACCAAGAAACTGAATGAATGATAAATCAATGAAATAGAAAATTCAGGGAAATATATACATTTTATATCTTGATTTCAGCAAGCCACTTAACTTTCTGCCACAGTATCTTTAAAAGCAAAATGGAGAAACCTGGACCAAATACAAACACTACTGGGTACGTTTCAACTGATTAGACAAAAAATGCAGGCTTTAATTATGTAAATCTTTGGGTTTTGGTGTATTAATTCAGATGAATAATAATAATGCCTGACATTATATAGCATTTTATACTTGACAAAGAGCTTTCAGGTAAAATATCCCAGCTGATCCTCATCATAGACTTGTGTTGAAAGCTGGGACAATGTGATTATCTTAGTTTAACTAGATATGAAAACTAATTCTCAAACTGACTTTATTTTTCAAATAAAGTGATTATCTTTACTTAACTAAAGATGAGTAAGTGATTTGCCTAAAGATAGATGGGAATGCATATGCTTATTAACATTTCAGATGACACAAAGCTAAGAGGAAAACTAACGTATTGGATAAAATAATGCAGATTCAAAAACATCCTCAAAGTGGATGTATGGAACACATCTAACAAGAAAAATAACTAGAAATGTATGCAATAAACTAGATTTTCTCATTTGAGCATTTATCTTTTATACATTTATTGTTGTGATTTTTTTTATTAATGTCTAACTGTTTCTAGGGCTATTATGGTCATTGTGATCAGAGTGTCTACATTCAGCAATACATCCCCAGCACATAGGGCAGTACTTGGCACTAGTAATTATACAACTAATAATTAAATAAACTCAGCACAAAGGTTACAAAAATGTCAAATATAAATTCCATAATCAAAAGACTATCTTGAGAGCTTTATATCAGAAAATAAAACAAGGTTTTAGTTCACAGATGAAAACAGAAAAGAATGTCTATGTAATCTTAGCTTATGCAGCTGTGCATGATTTTAAGCTCTACTCATATAATCAGGGTACTGTCCAGCCAGATTGTATACAGAAGAGCATATTAGAAATTACTGGAGAAAATTTTAGACATTTAACTTGAACATTTCTTTTGTTAAAATAATTTTTAAACATTTGTAGAACGGTAAGCCATGAAATTAAAAGACACTTACTCCTTGGAAGGAAAGTTAGGACCAACCTAGATAGCATATTAAAAAGCAGAGACATTACTTTGCCAACAATGGTCCATGTAGTCAAGGCTATTGTTTTTCCAGTGGTCATATATGGATGTGAGAGTTGGCCTGTGAAGAAAGCTGAACACAGAAGAATTGATGCTTTTGACTGTGGTGGTGGTGAAGACTCTTGAGAGTCTCTTGGACTGCAAAGAGGTCCAACCAGTCAATCCTAAAGGAGATCAGTCCTGGGTGTTCATTGGAAGGACTGATGCTAAAGCTGAAACTCCAATACTTTGGCCACCTCATGCAAAGAGTTGACTCATTGGAAAAGACCCTGATGCTGGGAGGGATTGGGGGCAGAAGGAGAAGGGGATGACAGAGGATGAGATGGCTGGATGGCATCACCAACTCGATGGACATGAGTTTGAGTAAACTCCGGGAGTTGGTGATGGACAGGGAGGCCTGGCGTGCTGCAATTCATGGGGTGGCAAAGAGTCAGACATGACTGAGTGACTGAACTGAACTGAATGTGTAAGAAATAGATATATAACTAATAGTTCTAAGCTGAAATTAGGGTCAACGAATCTTTTAAGGAAGAAAGCTTATTCTCTATAAAAAGAAAACATTTATAAGACATAAAAATAGAACAACCTAACACTATAAGAAACACCCTTGTAAAGTAAGGGAATCTGAGTCACAGAAAGTATTTAAACAGATCTGGAGAAATTAGCCAAAGTCATGACAGAGAGCATTTACTTTCTTGGATGGAAATCTATTAGATTTCAATTTACTATAACATATTCCTAACCAAATTGATGATAATATCCTTGATATTATTAACAGGCACTAGAGAAAACATGCACACTGTATACATATTTTTTTCTATTTTGACCTCTTTACCTGATTTTTGGCACCAGGCATTATATTTAAACTCTTGCCTTTACAAAAAAGAAGGTATTATTTAGTTCTTGTTATTATTTTCAACTTTAAAAATATTCAGGTTTAAACAAAAAAGAATTTTTACCAGATAGCTATGTATTGTTAAATGTTTAACCTATTCAAATGGGTATGCATAAAGGCATTTTTCTAAGGCTAATACTATATAAAATACATTTCAGATGAGAAAAATTCACCCAGAGAAAAATTTCTCATTCTCCCAGAGTATATTTCCTGTGTTTGGAAATTTATAAAAGGAGTTTTGTGATTTTTAAGAGTTAGAATTATGTCTGTTAGATTTCTGTTAAATGTCTGTTAGAGTTATGTCTGTTAGATGTCTATTAAAACTCAGCATTCAAAAAATGAAGATCATGGCATATGATCCCATCACTTCATGGCAAATAGATGGGGAAACAATGGAAACAGTGAGAGACTTTATTTTCTTGGGCTCCAAAATTACTGCAAATGGTGACTTCAGTCATGAAATTATAAGATGCTTGCTCCTTGGAAGAAAAGCTATGACCAACCTAGACAGCATATTAAAAAGCAGAGACATTAATTTACCAACAAAGGTCCATCTAGTCAAAGCTATGGTTTTTCCAGTAGTCATGTATGGATGTGAGAGTTGGACTATAAAGAGAGCTGAGCGCTAAAGAATTGATGCTTTTGAATTGTGGTGTTGGAGAAGACTCTTGAGAGTCCCTTTGACTGCAAGGAGATCAAACAAGTCCATCCTAAAGGAAATCAGTCCTGAATATTCATTGGAAGGACTGAGGCTGAAGCTGAAACTTCAATACTTTGGCCACCTGATGGGAAGAGCCAACTCATTGGAAAAGACCCTGATGCCTGGAAAGATTGAAGGCAGGAGGAGAAGAGGATGACAGAGGATGAGGTGGTTGGATAGCATCACTAACTCAATGGACATGAGTTTGAGCACGCTCTGGGGGTTGGTGATGGATGGGGAAGCCTGGCATGCTGCAGTCCATGGGGCCTCAAAGAGTCTGACACAACTGAACAACTGAACTGAACTGAACTCTTAGATTTCAGCATTTGGATGCATCAAGTGGGATATTGACTCAATACCGTGATGCTAGCTTTTGCTTTGCTGTTCAGAATCACATTTTACAAGCCCATCCATGAAGAGATTCTTCCTAAAGTATATCTAAAAGGCTAAATGTTTCCTTCTGTGCTGAGTGCATTAATTTCCATTACCTTCTAGTGCTTTCCTCTTGGTAATCACCTGCAGACAACCACCTGTAGAAGAGCAACAGTATATTTATGTATCAATAAAATAGGCTCTATATGTGCTATCTATTTTTCTCCACAAAAAAAGGTGTTTTACTCCTGCTGTTCAATGCATTTTGAACATGTGCTCTTCTACAAATTTAAAGCAAGGTTAAAAAGGAAATTAAACAAGATTCATCTGGCAGCATTGCAAGTTAGTACCATACACCTGGCACATAGATGCCAAAGCAAAGTGATTCAATGGGAAAGAACTGCTTGATAAGCAGTAGAACTAAAAAAAGAGGAGCAGATGACAGTGCATTGAAAATTAGATAAAAGCCTGCAATATGGTATTGCAGGAAGGTGCAGAGATGTAATGAAATGAAACAGAGCAAAGGGAAAACCAGGCAGAATAAGGAGAAAAATTCCTATGCATGAGGTTCACAGTGCCAAATAGTTTCCCAAGAAGTAGTAGAAATTATATCACTTGAATAACTTCAAAGTAGAGTAGGAAATTAGACTGAGAATATAAAGTGGTGATAAAACTTTAATGACTAAAGAATAAGATGATGAAATAAAGAAACAAAGACATACAAATAATTAAGTGATTTTGAATATGACGCTTTTGTTGTTTCTCTCTCTTAATAATAATAATAATTGTAATATTTAAAGTTTATGGAAGATTCTTATAAATTCCTAAAAACCATAACTAATCAAAAATAATATGATTCAATCCTTGTAAATATATTGAAAACAGACTTTCAGTCTGATGAGAATGCAGCCCCTGTGTACACCTGGATTGTAGCTTCATAAGACCTTGAACAGAGGACTCAGTTGAGTGCTGACTCCTGACCCACAGAAAATGTAAGATAATAAAAGAATATTTTTAAGTGGCTAAGTTTGCAGTAATTTGTTTATAAAGCAATAGAAAATGGACACAGCCATCAATGCTTACAAAAATAAAATTCTACTTAAAAGATTTTGTAAGGAATATTTAACTAATATAGTTTTAAACTGAAATGAATGATGCCAGAAAACTGCTTACTTTCGTATTTGTACCTGTTAGTAACTTTGTAATATAAGACCTTTTGCAGAGCACAGTTTTCATTTCCATTTTTAGTTAAATTGGGACTGGTGCCTCTTATCTGTGTTTTAAAATCTTGCTTTTGTCTTTGGGTTTGAATAAGACAAAATAGATTGTCTTTCAATGATTGAGTCTATTTTGGGGTTAAAATGTGTGCAGGTTGTTAATGACTAATAGAGGGTTATTTAGGAGAATTTCAAATTTTCTCTTTTTTCTAAGTATTCTAAGTATGCTTTTAAAAAGCTCTATTAATAAAGTTCATATATGAAAAACTTACAGCTAATATTATAAACAATGGTGAAAAACGGAAAACTTTTTCTCTAGGATCAGATGACCACTCTTGACACTTCTATTCAGCATAGAAGTCCTAGACAGAAAAAGAAACAAAATGAACGTAAGTTGTAAAGGAAGGAGTAAAATTGTCCCTGTTTGCAGATGAGATGCTCTGTTATGTAGAAAAACCTAAAAACTGCGCACACACACAGAAAAGGTTAGAACTAATAAATTCAGTCAAGTTGCAGGATACAAAATCAACATACAAAAATCAGTAGTATATCACGGATAAAAATGAAACCTCTGCAAAGGAAACTAGGAAAGCAGTGTCATTAACAATACCACCAAAAAGAATAAAGTGCTTAGGGATGAACTTAAGGAAGTATCGATAAAGACTTGAAAAGTACAAAACACTGATGAAAGAAATTAAAGAAGATACAAAAATGGAATGAGATCTTGTGTTCATGGAATATAAAACAATATTGTTGAAATGTCCATACTATTCAGTGGTCCAGATTTAATTCACTCCCTATTAAAATCCCAATGGTATTTTTTTTAAACAGAAATAGAAAAAAAATCCTAAACTTCATATGGAACCACAAAGATTCTGAATAGCAAAGAAAATCTTAAACAGAAGAGCAAAGCTGGAAACATCACATTTCCTGATTTCAAGCTATATAAACTGAAATAGTAGGGCATTAGCATAGAGAAAGACATACAGACCAATGAAACAGAATAGACAGTCCAGAAATTAATCCATGCATACATGATTGACCGACCTTTGATAAGAGTACTGAAAATACACATGGAGAAAGGATAGCCTCTTTAACAAATGGTACTGGGAAATGGATTATTGTATTCAGTTGCTCAGTCCTGTCTGATCTTTGCGACCCCATGGATTGCAACAAGCCAAATTTCCCTGTCCTTCACTATCTCCTGGAGTTTATTCAAATTCAAGTCCATTGAGTCAATGATGTCATCCAACCATCTCACCCTCTGTCATCCCCTTCTCCTCCTGTCCTCACTCTTTCCCAGCATCAGGGTCTTTTCCAATCAGTCAGCTCTTCACATCAAGTGGCCAAAGTATTGGAGCCTGAGCTTCAGCACATGTCCTTCCAAGGACTATTCAGGGTTCATTTCCTTTAGGATTGACTGGTTTGATCTCATTGTAGTCCAAGGCCTCTCAAAAGTCTTCTCTAGCACTGCAGTTTGAAGCATCAATTCTTTGTCACACAGCCCTCTTTATGGCCCAACACTCACATCCATACATGACTACTGGAAAAATCATAGCTTTGACTATATGAACTTTTGTCAGCAAAGTGATGTCTCTGCCTTTTAACATGCTGTCTAGGTTGGTCATAGCTTTTCTTCCAAGGAGCAAGCATCTTTTAATTTCATGGCTGCAGTCATTGTCCGTGGTGATTTTGGAGCCCCCCAAAATAAAGTCTGTCACTGTTCCCATTGTTTCCCCATTTATTTGCCATGAAGAGATGGGACTGGATGCCATGATATTAGTTTTTTTGAATGTTGAGTTTTAAGCCAGTTTTTGCACTCGTGTATCACCTTCATCAAGAGTCTCTTTAGTTCCTCTTAATTTTATGCCATTAGGGTGATGTCATCTGTGTATCTGTGGTTATTGATATTTCTCTCACCAATCTTGATTCCAGCTTATAATTCATCCAGCCTGGCATTTCACATGATTTACTCTGCATATAAGTTGGCAAAGCAGATTGACAATATACAGCCTTGAAGTATTCCTTTCCCAATTTTGAACCAGTCTGTTGTTCCATGTCTGATTCTAACTGTTGCTTCTGGACCTGCATACAGGTTTCTCAGGAGGCAGATAAGGAGGTGTGTTATTCCCATATGTTTAAGAATTTTCCACAGTTTGTTGTGAACCACACAGTGAAAGGCTAATGCAGTCAATGAAGCAGAAGTGGATGTTTCTTGGAATTCCCTTGCTTTCTCTATGATCCAACTGATATTGGCAATTTGATCTCTCAGACCTCTGCATTTTCTAAATCCAGCGTGTACATCTGGAATTTCTCAGTTCACGTGCTGTTAAAGCCTAGCTTAAAGAATTTTGAGCAGTACCTTGCTAGCATGTGAAATGAGTGCAATTGCGTGGTGGTTTGAACACTCTTTGGTATTGCCCTCCTTACTATTAACTATATAAAAATTCTTTTTAAAAAATATAGAAACAAAAATTGTAAGTATGTATCAAGACATTAAAGGTAACTTAATAGAATATTTATAAATAAATGAGGGTACAGCAGGAGTCAGATGCATGCATTTTAATCCCAGTCCCATTCATAGTCAGACTTACAGAAAAGCTTCCAGTGGAAGTTTTTCTATTAAACAATCCAATTCAATTTTCAACCCACTGTAATATCACTTGTTAACTTTCTTTCTTCTGAAATTTTGATTATGAAACCATTTATGAATTCCTAATTCCAAATCAGTGAAAGTTTGACCTTGTTATAGCCATGCTCTCTTAAATATTTGACACTGTTGACTATTCCTAATTGAAATTCTTTCCTTCTTTGGTTTTCGTGACATTAATTATTCCATAATTTCCTTTTATTTCTCTGGCAGTTCTCATTCCTGTTTATGCATTCACTTTCCTTTGCCCTAAGTTTAAATATTAATGTTATCCAGAGTTTTATCCTCAGGTTTATCTTCCTTTCCTTTGTAGATTCTTCCTGGAGGATGATATCCAATGCTTGCTTTCAGCAGCTACTTGACTACTAAAGATATCCAGTCACATTCTGTGCTCTCAATTCATATAGCCAAAGCACATTCAACATCTAGTCATGAACATTTTTTAACTGAACTCATGATCTCCTTCATACCCCAAAACACAATAGTTCTGGATCTCTTTATTTCATTTTATATTTAGTGTTTGTATGGAGGTCAAAAATGTGTATTGAATGAGTGAAATTACATACTTTTAAAGGTGTTTGCTCAGTCTGGAAAGTGAGTAATGATTGTCAGATTTTCTTTAATTGCAAATACTTCTTTCAGAGCAATAAGTCCTCATGGACTTGAAGGATTATTTATATGTTTAATCAAAATCAGCAGGTACTTCTTCTCAGAGTATTTTCAAGTAAAATTATTAAGAGGAAACTATCTTTAGCCTCATTTTTGGTCTTCTCTGAAAATTAGACTTTTCTTTTATAGTTCCCATATCCAGAAGCACAATGCTGTCAAAAGATCAGTTACCCATTATGATAAGGTATACTATTTAGTTATTGCTGTAATTCTGTTGCATAGCAAATTACCCAGAAATGTAAAATAATTTTCCTTAGTCAACTTTCTCCAGATTTGTTGGAGTAGTCTCGTTGTGCCTGAGTTGAAACTGGTTTGGTTCCAAGATGAGGTTGAGCTCAGGTCTGCTCCACATGGTTTTATTCCTCCCTGGACTAGTATGCTGATCAGGGCCTATTAGTGTCATGGAAATATGCTATGTTTGAGGTGATACATAGAGTATCTGAGTGTGGGAAGAAGGACATTTCTTAATGTTGATTTAGACACCCTTTACAGAGGAGGTGACATTTGACACTGAAGGAAGGGAAATTAAAATTAGTCAATCAGAGAATGAGGGAAGAACTTTCCAATTATTGATAATGAGGTATAAGATTGTTTATATTAGCTTATAATACACTAGCTGAGAGAAAGTTTGAGTTTTAGCAGAAAAAGCATGGAAACTGAAATGCCAACATAGAAAAATGCATGTGTGTGCTTAGTCACTCAATTATGTCTGACTCTTTGTGACCAATTGGACTGTAAGTCACCAGGTCCCTCTGTTCATGGGATTTTTCAGGCAAGAATGCTGGAGTGCTTGCCATCTCCAGGGGATCTTCCCAATCCAGGGATTGAACCCACATATGCTGTGTTTCTTGCATTACAGGTGGATTCTTTACCTGCTGAACCATCGGGGAAGCCCATAGGGAAATGACTACTACAAAATTTGAAAAACTCAGGCAAGTAGGCCCTCCTGGCATTAAGATAATGCATGTTAGAAAGGTGGTAGAACATTGAATCAAAAGACACTCAATAGCAAATAGTTTCACTAAATCTTACTGATGTGTTTAGTTTATCCTGAATATAGTTCTTCAAAAGTTTGAACTATTGATTTAAAATGGGGCAATTTTACATAAAGATCCAAATCTTTGACAATGCTGAGTTTGTATTCCAACATGAGTTGTCTAGAGCTGTATGGTGGGTCCTTTGTTAAAAGGGATGTATATTTTTCAAATTAGTTCCAACTCCATGGAGTCTCTTTTATCCAGAAATGGATTGTCAATTGCTATTTATCATTAAGCCTGGGCTATTTGTTTTTTTCTGAGAAAAGAGAATATTTATCTGTACTCTATCAATAATAGATGAATGAAAGATATACCAAAAGACACACATGTTTCAAGAAAAATGGGAGGAAGCATATTTGTAAGGACTATTTCTTTGTTAATATGCAAGTGAGATGCTATTTTAGAAGATGATGATAAGAAGAAGAAGCCATTAATAAGAGGCTTTCCAAAAGCTGTGACCCTGGTTTTATGTTATCTGCTGGTGCTGTTGCATCAATCTAATCCTCACGATAATTTATCATGATTCAAGGTCAAAAAGTTCCCAGAAATTAGTCAACCCAAAGTCTGAGAATCTCAAACCTAATTAAAAAACATTATTTTCCTCTTTGAGTCCACCTGCCTCCTAGAAGTTACCTGTGTTGAATCTGTAGTCTTTTCAAACATAGAAAATCAGTATGAACTGTTTTAGGCAAGGCTATCCTGACAGTCATCTTTTGTTGTTTCCTATAGCATCAGGGTCAGGGAAATGAGAAATACTGGTTTCTGAGGAAACACATTGTACATTCATCCTAGTAGAAAACAAAGAAATATCTCAAATTGAGCCAAATATCATTTTACTATCCCAAGAGTTGTGTACTCTCAAGAAGTGTATGAAATAACACAGCTTCCTTCCATTCAAATTGAAAAAATTTGCTCGTGGGGAGCAAATATATTCACTTATCTCCAGAGGTATGTTGCTGGTTTTCTTCCCCTTTGTCAGACTTGAACAGTAACCTGTCCCTGGAGTCGTTGACTAAGGGGAGAAAAAAGCCAAGAGCCAGCCTTTGCCACCCAGGGATGGTCTCTGCAGTCCCCGTACTTGGCAAAATTCTGATGGGTCTTCATTCATTTCTTCAATTTGGGCTGGGCCCAGGAATAGATCTGACTCTGCTATCCAGTTTATTTTGCTTACTCCAAGACACTGATGCTGGGAAAGATTAAAGGCAGGAAGAGAAGGAGATGACAGAGGATGAGATGGTTGGGTGGTATCACTGACTCAGTGGACATGAGTTTGAGCAAGCTCCAGGAAATGATGAAGGCCAGGGAAGCCTGGCATGCTGCAGTTCAAGGGGTCGCAAAGAGTGGGACGTGACTGAGCAAGAGAACAACAACCTGTGACCTCACAGGCCAAGATCTACATGCTGGCCCTCCAGATATAAAAAAAATACAAAATTCAAGCAAGAGTTCAAGCCAGGTGGGAGCCATAGATTTTGATGAATCCAGGGACATGGATAAAATGTTGATATCTAAACACAGTAGGCCTGAAAAGTTAACCTTTGAAATTTGAGGAATAATAGTAGGAAAGGAGGCAAAGCATTTTCTTCAATTCCAGAAAGACTTGAAATAAGAAAACATTTAAGAGCTAAAACTCATAGTATTGATATTCTTTAGTAAAAATTAGGTGCATATTTGCTATTGGTCCCTTTAGTGTTGAGAATTGGAAACCAGAATCACAGAGGGTCAACTATGTTCTTTCATTTTAAAACCCTTTATTTTCATACTAAGATGTCTAATGAACCAGTCGTTTTAGGCTTATACTTTTTTGGTTGCTGTTGAAACCTGACTAGTTTTTTAAAAATAATATTTAAGAGAATTCTAATTTACTTTATACTTTATTAGCTTTATAAAAAGCATTGTTGGGAAATTGTAGCAAGAAAATGAAAATATAAGAAAATAAGTTAAAAAAAATTTAACTGTGGTTTAAAATACTAAAATGTTTATAACTAAGCTTAAATGGGGCTAGGAATTATTAAAAGCACTTTAAAATAATTTGAGAATTTTCTAGTCTTTTAAGTAGAATAAAGTAAATAAAGTGGACTTTAAAATAAACTTAAAGAAAACTTTAAACTTAAAAACATAAAAATGAACTAAGTTTTACAATTATAAATTTAAGTAGTTGACTTTTTAACAATTAAACTTCAGGATATTCATTTGTATAAATAAAAACCACCCATGAGGGTAAAAGGCAAAACTAAAATTAAAAAAAATTCCACAAAACTACATTCAATATTAGGAACCAAACACACAACTATCAGAGATAGAAGAGATAGAAGGTTTGAATATAATTTTTCAAGACTTAGCTTTGGGCAGGGAGTTCTCATATTCTCCCCTCTCCAGACCAATATTAAGGACCAAAAGTTGGCAATAAATATTACTGGTAAATGTAGCTAAGCTCTATAAAGATTTTAATAAACTTCAAATATGACTGAAATGTCAATAGAGTTTGATTTTGAATTTGAATGTTTGTACCAGAGCCCTTAGAATAATTTATATTATCTGGTTATGATTAGCTTTGGTTTCAGTTTAAATCATTTCTCTGAGGCAATTTTATTTACCTACCTATGTTTGCTGCTATTAAATAAACAAAGTGATTCCTTGGTAGCTCAGTGGTAAAGAATTCACCTTCTAGTGAAGGAGACACAGGTTCAATCCCTGGGTTGCAAAGATTCCCTGGAGAAGGAAATGGCAACTTACTTCAGTATTCGTGCTTGGAAAATCCCAAGGACTGAGGAAACTGGTGGGCTACATTCTAGGGGGTCACAAAAGGCAGACGTGACTTAGTGACTAAACAACAACAATAAAACAATTTACAAAATAATGTGAGGTAACTCTGAAAAAATGTGGTTGATTTACTTTCAATTTACTCAACCTAAATTTTTGTTGACTTTTAACAATTCAAAATTTCCTTTACCTTTTACAATATTGTTAATGGATTTAGGCTACCTCAGGGAGAAGACAATGGCACCCCACTCCAGTACTGTTGCCTGGAAAATCCCATGGATGGAGGAGCCTGGTAGGCTGCAGTCCATGGGGTCGCTAAGAGTCAGACACGACTGAACGACTTCTTTCACTTTCCACTTTCATGCATTGGAGAAGGAAATGGCAACCCACTCCAGTGCTCTTGCCTGGAGAATCCCAGGGATGGAGAAGCCTGGTGGGCTGCAGTCCATGGGGTCGCACAGAGTCAGACATGACTGAAGCGACTTGGCAGCAGCAGCAGCAGGCTACCTCAGGGTCTACTAGTACATTTTCAATAGTCTGGATTGTACTTTCTTGTGTAGTAAAGTTCTAAGTGATTTTCATTCACTTGTTTATATTTTTTGTATTCTTAATTTTTCTTACAATGAGAATAATAGGAAGGAAATGTTGAAACAATGTGAATTTAAAACCTATTTTCCCCAGAGATTTCTTAACTATATAAAGTGAACTATGTGTGTGTGGTGTAACATTTTCTAGGATTTTAAAATTTTAGTGATTGAAAGTATACCATTATTGAAAGGAAGAAGCTTTGGTCTAAACAAAATCCCTCCTATGATGTATCTCAACTTAGAAGGCTGTGAACTAATTAGACATACAGCATACGCCTCCTTACGGTTTCACTTACCCAATGTTGGTTTCCATTCTTTAGTCAGAACTTGGTTGATATGTTCTTTTGCTGTTAAACTTTTCCTTTTGAAGAAATTGCTTTTAATTACAAAATTTAAAAAGGGAGACACAAAAGCCTTACCCAGTAATGAGTCATAAAAAACTGCAGCAGGTGGTCATAGCCACATGATGGTCTAACTCATACACTGTGACTTTTGCCAAGGACTCTGATTGCAATCCTGCTGAACTCAACTGCAATTCTTGTGTCAGCTCTGCCTGTAGTGCAAATCAATCACCAGGTACCTTTTGAGCTCTCATGGACATTTAAGATTCCAAAGCTTGAACCCCTCATACATTTACAGAAGAAGCAGGGAGAGAAGCCACTCACCAGCCCTGTACTCAAACCCAGCACGATATTCAATAATGACCTGTCAGGGAAAGGAGGCTGTGTATACTCACACTGTGAGATATCCTGAGAGACTTTCTTTATGAATTTGAAAAAAGATTCAGCAGGGCTCTAGGCAAGAGCTCACACACACAATTTCAAAAGTGCATCACAATCCTTTAATTTTTTTTTTCAGAGGGTATCATTACCTTGGCATTTTTTCATCTATCCTTTTAAAAAATTATAAAAATAAAAATGATGGCCTGAAAGAGTATCCTGGTCACAAAAAAAATAGTCATCTGTTTTTTCAAGGTTTATCATTTTTCTTTTTACCCTAGCAGGGTTCTTTTTGCCTTTTAAGCATTCATTGATTTATTTTCATTTTTGCCCATTCATAATGTGAGAGATATTGAATGGGTGATATGTGTGCATTAGTCATTATGCAAAATTTGTTAGAATTAATTCAAAGGCTAAAATGAGTCACATTTCATCTTTTCTTAGTAACTGGATGAACTTCAATACACTAGAACAATGGTACTTATATTTTTTGATACAAAGGCAACCTAGGAAATAAATGTGTAAGTATATGTGAAACAGGAAAACTCACTTATACTTACAAAATTTAAAGTGCATGTTTAAACTGAGAAGACTTACAAATTCCTTGGAGTCTGTGTTCCAAGTTGAGTTGGGATGGAGGAAACCAACAGTTTAGCAGGCAGGCTATTTGCTAGGCAGCAATACCTACGAAAAGGAAAGTGAGGATACATGATTGGGAAGGAGAAGATGAGCTGTGATGCAGAACCAACAAAGCTTCAGGTGATCAGAATCATATTGGAGTAGTCACTCAGGAATAAGAATGGCCTTTCAGTTCTGTTAGGAGCCAGGCCCTCCTGTTATTGATCAGTTAAATTGACAGTCAGTTTCCTAGGAAGCACTGGATGTAGGCCACCATGCCGCTGAGGAAATCTCTGAAGGGACTGATGGCTAAAGCCTGTCAATGACAGCCCTCCCAATAATTGGAGCAACAAGTTTTTTCATGAACTGGTATCTGTATGCTACATTACAATGTCTATCCAACCAAGGTCATTAGAAACCCTGCCCTAGGATCTTCGGCTTTCTCTTTTCAATTTTAGCCACTAGGATAATTTTCATATTTTATTTCTAAAATCTAATTGAAAGACCAAATAAAAATTCATTTTGATATTTGGCAAAACCAATACAATATTGTAAAGTTTAAAAATAAAATAAAATTAAAAAAAAACAATTTGATTAATATAGTTTATGCCTTTACTTACACAATATATTTTAGGTGTGCCTGACTGGGTAGGTTGGGTTTCCCAGGTGGTGCTAGTGGTAAAGAACCTGTATGCTGATGCTGGAGACAGAAGAGACACGGGTTCCTCCCTCGTTTGGGAAGATCCCTTGGAGGAGGGCGTGGCAACTCACTACTGTTTTCCTGCCAGGGAAATCCCACTGACAGAGGAGTCTGGTGAGCTATGGTCTATAGGGTCACAAAGAGTCGGACATGAACTGAAGCAATTCAGCATGCACACACTGAGTAGGTTACTTGATTTATATTTTGAACTTAGTTTACACTGTCTGGATTTTGAAAGATATTTTAATAATTACATAAGAACGGATCTCACCACTACAAAACTTGGTAAATCCAGAAGGGAATCTCTTTTGCCTTGGTTCCATTAATTTAGCTAAAAAACTGACAGGCATGGAGGAAAAATAGGAATAAATAGAAATAAAGCAGATGGCATTATTGTCCTCGTCATTATAAAGAAAATAAACTGAAATAAGAGCAAGATGAAAGATAAAAGTAGCATAGTTTTCACTTGAGAAGTCATTGAAATAATGAAAATAATCTCTTCATTGTTAGAGATTTTCACCTTTTATCAGTTTAGGTTGTCACTCAAATATTTTTATGCCTAAATCTAATTATGCCAGGGGGAGAGTACTATTTTCAGTATGCCATATTTAATTCTCTAAAATGTCTCTGTTCAGTAAGGCCCTGAAGGGATGAATGATAGTCTGGCAGATTTTCAATAAATAATGACAATTTATCAGTAAAGAGGCTTATTTTCAAGAGATGAATAGCTAGATACAGCTGTAATATTAATTTCCAAATCCTGAAGACAAATCATGTATGAAACGAGATGCCAGTCTAGGTTCGATGCACGATACTGGATGCTTGGGGCTGGTGCACTGGGACGACCCAGAGGGATGGTATGGGGAGGGAGGAGGGAGGAGGGTTCAGGATGGGGAGCACATGTATACCTGCGATGGATTCATTTTGATATTTGGCAAAACTAATACAATTATGTAAAGTTTAAAAATAAAAAAAAAATAAAGTGTATTTAAACAAACAAACAAAAAAATAGCATTGACAGAAATCATGAAATATGAAGGACAAACTAATTTGGGTGGGAGCCAGAGTGTGGGAGCAGTGCAAAGATATATTTTAATTTAGACATGTTGCTTTTGAAGTAATATGGCACATCTAAGGAGAGAGATATTAAGCAGGTAGCTAGAAATACAGGTTTGGAGATCAAGGGGGAAAGGTCAGGTTCACTTGAACAGAATTGTCTGCGTTTACCAGGTTAGTCTCTCCTGGGTGAGGTAATGTGTCTAGCACATTTCAGAAAAAGGGAATCAAGGAGGAGGTGTCCCCACTCCAGTAAGTAGGCTGTGTGGTCTGTTGGAAGAATTTATGTTCAGAGTGATAGTTCCATCAGTAGCTGTATGACCTTGAATAAATCTCTCTGAATGTCAACTTTACCTGTGATTAAAAATGAGAATATCAAAACCTATCAATGCTCTGTATAGAGTGATTTGGATCAAACAGGATAAATGTAAAA
This sequence comes from Bos indicus, assembly GCF_029378745.1. Classification (NCBI taxonomy): domain Eukaryota; kingdom Metazoa; phylum Chordata; class Mammalia; order Artiodactyla; family Bovidae; genus Bos; species Bos indicus. The sequence goes on along the minus strand of NC_091762.1, from coordinate 40,023,369 downwards.
GAATTTCATAAATTTAAAGGTGCAATTCAAATATATCATTATCATTATAATAAAGTATGTATGGATATTTGAACTATTTAAGTGTGAAAGAGAAGATGTAAATTATTCACTCACTAAATAAACATATGTTGTATAAGACACTAAATTAGTGCTAGGAAGTGGAATATAAATAAGACGTGATGTCTTCCCTCTCATCCCCACAAGTCCTATCAAGAAAAATACCATATGGGCATATGTCAAGTACAAGCAGACAGAAGAGTAAGTAAAGGATGTTGTAAGTGAACAAATGAATGGATACATAAATAGATGCACAAAGGAGAAGCATCTAATCCAAACTCAGTTTCAAAAAAATGTTCTTGGAAGAATCTGCCTTAAAGAATGTTAAATTGTTCTTCAGATAGAGAACGGCTGATGGAAAGCAAAAAATCCAAAGATCAGGCAACGTTAAGAGAAAATGTTGAACATAAAATGCCTGAGGGCAGTTGGCAAGAAATAAGACTAGAGGTAGAGAGGAGGGTGAGGTGGTGGTCAGATAACCTATGTCATGCTAAGTTACTTCATTATTATGATGAGATAATAGTTTTAAGAGGAGGAACAGAGTAGTCAGATTTGCCTTTTAGATAGAGTCCTCTGGTAGTGATGTAGAAGTCTGATTAAAGGAAAAGAAACTGGAATCCAAGAGACAATTCTGGAAATTATAGCAATAGAGCAGCGATAGATGATGGAGGCTTGAACTAACTTCAAAATTAATTTGGATTTAAAATATTGGAGACTGATTGAAGACTAAAAGAGAGGGAGGAAAGAAAAATGTCTTCTTGGGGTCTAAATAGTTGGCTGTACCAACTGCTGAGATGGAAAATGTTAAAGAAGAGCAAATGTAAGAGACAAGAAAATTTTTGTTTGGGTATTTTGAGTTAAGCAGTATCTATGTGATGTTTAGGCAAACTTAACAAAAAGTGGGATATCTGAGCCTGAAACCCAGTGGGCAGACCTCTTATGAGAGAGTTTTGGGCTAGAGATTTAGATTTGAAAAGCAGCAATAGATGAAAAGATTAGACAGATAGGTAGATAGATGAGAGATAGGTACATGGACAGATAGATTTAAACGAATACTTAGTTAATTATATCCATAGTGCCTAGATTAGTTCCCGGTACTTGGCAACATTTTAATGAATAAATATAAGAAAATTTAAAGCCATGAAAGTAGATGCATAGACTCAGAGAAAAACAGACATTGAGAATGAACATGGCAAAAGTGGGTTGAGGTGGACAAACAGCAATATTTAAGGTGTCAGCAAAGGGTACTCAGATGATAAAGAAGAGATAATTGAGTAAAGTTGATATTACAAAAATCAAGAAAGAATAAACTTTAGGGAAACAAGAGTTCTACTCTACTATTGCCCATCATATGACATTGACAGAGGTATCAACTGGGTGCTAAAGCAGAGGCGGAACTGGAAGGGGTTAATTTGATTTACGGATGCTGAATCTGAAGTATAAGTCCTTATGCCTGTCACTGGGAACTCTCTCCATATGGAGAAAGCGTTCAAGAAAATGAAGTATTTCTATACTTGTTTCTTTCTAATACTCTCCACACAGCAACTAGTTATCTTTTTAAAACTTAAACTAACATCATTCCTTCCCTGCTTAGAAGTTTTTAATGGCTCCTATTGTACTTATCCTAGCCTATTATCCTCATGAAATTTTGGTTTCTGTCAGTTTCTTTAGCCTTATTCTGTTCCTTATTCCCCTTTGCTTTATATACTAAAAATCCTTACCTGATTTAGGTTCTCTTTAACATGATTCTTTTCTCCCTTCAGTTTGGAATGTTCCTTTACTCATAAAATGGTTCTTTCTTATATTTTAAGTCTAGCTTAAATGGCACCTCTTAAGATATGTCTCTTAGGAAAAAAAAATCCAAAACAGTTTCCCCCTATTTAATCTTTTAGCACTTCACTCTCCTTTCATCAGATTTGTTATAGTTTGTAATCATATTATTGACTGGTTATTATTATTTCTTGTTCATTTTTCTATTTATATATTCCTTTTTTTGCCTTCTTCCTTGACTGATCATTTATTTTTATTTTTTAATATTTATTTATTTATTTGGTGTCTTTGTTGCCAACCAGGGGATCAGCAATCTTTGTTCTGGAATGGGGGATCATTTATTACATATATTCAGTACAGAATTATAATCTCCAGAAAGAAGGGACCATATTTCTATGTTTACTTTTTAATACCCAATGCCTAGCTTAATATGTATAGAAGAAATAAGCAATAATAACTACTTACTTAACTAGATTTGTAATTCATTTGTCTCTTTAGACATAGCTTTAGGATACACAGAAAAGATGTTTAAATTGCTATTTTTAAAATATGCCATTAACCACATAATAAAACTGCTGACACACTGTTTCAGATGTTTAAAGAATTAGGTTGTGACCATTTTAAAAAGAAGTGATTTGAAAGCAGCATTAATTACTGGAATTAGTTACTGGAATCTGAGATTTAAAACAAAACAAAGAAGGCTATTTCTTGTAAGGCATAGAACTGTGTGATTGAAATATAATACATTTTAATATTTCATCTGTACCTTCTATTTAGAAACTTTCTAGGCTCCTAATATGGGGCTTCATATTATATTTTATTTTATATATGTATTTTGTAAGGCATAGAATTGTGTTATTGAACTGTGTGATTGAAATACAAATATACTTTAATGTTTCATCTGCTCCTCCTACTTAGAAACTTTCCAGACTCCTAATATAGGTGGCACAGATGGCAAAGAACCCACCTGCCAATGTAGGAGACATGGGTCTGATCCCTGGGTCAGGAAGATCCCTTGGAGGAGGGCATGACAACCCACTCCAGGTATCCTTGCCTGGAGAATTCCATGGACAAAAGAGTCTGGCAGGCTGCATGCAGTCCATAGGATCGCAAGAGTCTTACACAGGCTCCTAATAGAATGTACAACCAGAAACTCACATTCTTTGAAGTCATACATTTATGAGATAATATAACTTCATGAATTTAACAGATCTTCACTATTTTACTTTGGCTCTTTCCTCTCACTGAGGTAATCCTTCTCCCACTGTAATATATCTCTCTTAATAACCTCAATAATTCCAATTCAGCAAATCTTTAATGGATATCTATTATGGGCCGAGAATATTGTAGTGTTGAAATCACATGTTAGAAGTAGCAACTGTGGTCAAGGTATTTATCATCTGTTTCAGGAAAACGACAAAACGAAAGTGAACTTAAGAGGTCTGATATAGATTAAGAGAATAAAAAATGTGTTAAAGCAGCAGCCAAGGAAGCCACATCTTCAAAAAGGTGGCTGCTGCTGCTGCTAAGTCGCTTCAGTCGTGTCCGACTCTGTGCAACCCCATAGACAGCAGCCCACCAGGCTCCCCCATCCCTGGGATTCTCCAGGCAAGAACACTGGAGTGGGTTGCCATTTCCTTCTTCAATGCATGAAAGTGAAAAGTGAAAGTGAAGTCGCTAAATCGTGTCCGACTCTTTGCAACCCCATGGACTGCAGCCTTCCAGGCTCCTCCATCCATGGGATTTTCCAGGTAAGAGTACTGGAGTGGAGTGCCATTGCCTTTTCCGTAAAAGGTGGCTGAGATTGGGCAAAAATCAGAGAACGTGAAAGAAGAATGGCATTCTGTGGGAAAAAAAAAATTAGAAATCTTTGATGGAATATTGCCCCTGGAACATTACATGCAAAGCAGTGCTGCTGACCATAATAGAGCAGAGATGTGCCCACTAGCTCTAAAGCAAAATTAAAATAGTGTCCTTGCCTCAGGTGGGAAAATACCATTGTGAATGAATAAATGATGGTAGTCATAGATTTTCTGTTTGAGTAAATGATGGATGAATTACTCAATAAGCAGCCTGTCTATAGAAAAAGTCTGGTTTCTTATCACATAGCCTCCATACAGAGAGGCAAGCATTTGCATAGAAATGAATTGATTTGGGAAAGGGCAGAAGAGAAGCAATAGAGAGAGAGATTGGAGCTTGTAAGAGAGTGCAGAGCAAAATATCCTTATGGATTTGTTTAATAACACTCGATTCCACTTATGGTATGTAATGCCTTTGGTAATTTAACTCACGTGGTCACCTCACATTCATGTCATTTCAGATAAGGAGGAAAAAATATAATTTTAAAAGAGAAGTAATAACTATTTTATATCCATACATCATTCATCACATGAAGTCTTAATAGAAAAGTTACATATATCACCATTTGAAAATAAGTAGCTATGCATTTTTAGAAAGTTACATTTTACATGGGTAACTGCTGCTGCTGCTGCTGCTAAGTCGCTTCAGTCGTGTCCGACTCTGTGTGACCCCATAGACAGCAGCCCACCAGGCTCCCCTGTCCCTGGGACTCTCCAGGCAAGAACACTGGAGTGGGTTGCTATTTCCTTCTCCTCTGCATGAAAGTGAAAAGTGAAAGTGAAGTCACTCAGTCGTAGGCTTTCTTCCCCTTCCTTTTCACCCTTAAATAAACAAATTTAACACACATTTGTTATTATATCTAAGAAAATATTACCTAACAACTTCAAGAAATTCAATAAATTTCTACAAAAACAAAGTTGGAAGGCTGAGATAAATAAAATTAAATATTTTCTTACTATAGGATCCTTTGATTTTTAAAACCATGTACATTGTGAATATTTAGGAAGTGGTATATTATCAAAAGTTTTTTCAAACTTCTAGATTCCAGGACATTTTGAGAAAATTCTTGAAGAGCTAGTGCTCTGAAGAATATGAAACTGAATCTATTATATTAGGGAAAAGTTAGTTAGAAACTAAAAAATTCTAAACAGTTTCAATCATGTAGGTAATCACTGCTTGAATAAAATTAACATAGAATAATCCCAAATGTAAATATTTTTTAAAGGGATTTAATACAGAAATGTTCTTTTTATGAACCCTGAAGTATTTTAAAAGCTTTAAGGTGGGTAGTATATAATAGTGATTAAGAACAAGGCTTTAGAATCAGATGCATTTGAATTCCCAGTTTACCAATAGCTGAAGGTATGACATTTTTCTCAAAGTATTTATTAAAATGACTGTAAAATGGAGCCAATAACAACCCCTTATAGAACATGTGAAGATTAAATAAGTATGTATCAATACTATACATACTAACTAGTAAAAAAAAAACTATATCCTGTTATTTTTATATTGAAATGTGTTATTATATATTAAGGATATATGCTTTCATACCGATAAATTTAATCAATAAATGTTAGCCACTAACAATTAAAAGTCAGTCTGAAAAAACAGCATAGACCGAAATTACTCAAGACCTTCTCTGTTGCATTGTTTACTGTATTGTGAATTAAGGAAGCATCTGCTCCAAGGAGTGGGTGAAGAGTGAATTACTGGAGTATCAAAATCATTTTGTAGTAAAATAGCTCATCCATTGGGCAATCCCAAAGCATAAATATGATGTTTAATGGCATTTTAAAAACTTTTTTAATATCTGAAGTCCACCTTTAGAAATCTATCATGTTATTTAAATAAAAGAATTTCTAATATCTTACCATGTCTTACTAGGAGTACTGTTCTATAATTAGTTACAAGTGTATCACTTAGCTTGCCAGTAAGAATACAAGAACTGTTTTATTACAGTGAAGAAATTTCAAGGTAAATACTGTATTTATATGACAAAACTATCTAAGTCTTGAGCAGACACACACAGCTTAAAATGACATCAAATAAAATATATAACAATAAAAGAAACTAGAGCTTCCCTGATGGCTCAGCTGGTAAATATCTGCCTGCCATGAAGGAGACCTGGGTTTGATATCTGAATCGGGAAGATGCCCTGGAGTAGGGAACTGCTTCTGGCCTGGAGAATTCCATGGACTCTATAGTCCATGGGGTCACAAACAGTTGGACGTGACTGAGCAACTTTCATTTTCTCACTAAACTAAATAAAACACTTGATATTTGTTAATCTTAATTGTTAATCTTTCAAGTCATAGGGACCAAAGGCACACTCATATGATCTCAGTAAATCGTGAATTCTTTAAAGATACAAAGGAGTAAAACTTTCATCTTAGCTGCATAAGAGCAGAATGCTACTCATGAATGCAATGGCAGTCCTAATAACCTGACAGCAACTCCGTGTTTGTTGTCTGTAGAGATAATATAATCTATGTTCATATTCTAATATTCTTACATTTTCTTTTGATTCTTTAAGCCACACAATTGATTCTTTGTGACTCACTGATACCCCAATAAAAGGTATGATTCTTTTGACCATTCACAGTCAATTCACAGCATTAGCATTAGCATTAGCCTTAAGCAGAACTCTCAAAATGGTCAGTCAATTCCTTGATCACATAGGTATTATATGTGTGAGTACTAAGTCACTTCAGTCATGTCTGAATCTTTGCAACCCTATGAACTGTAGTCCACCAGGCTCTTCTGTCCATGGGACTCTCCAGGCAAGAATACTATAATGGATTTTCATGCTCTCCTCCAGGTATTTTCCCAACTCCAGGATGGAACTGGCATCTCTTAAGTCTCCCACATTGGCAGACGGGTTCTTTACCACTAGCCCACCTGGGATACCCAATATAGTTATTAAGAATGCAATTTATGATGATCACTTTTCCATGACAGGTTTTACAGTGGGGACAAAATAGACATGACTATTGCATCATGGAATTGTCTAGTAGTTCAAGCAGGCAGCTGAGCAGGATGATGGCATTATGAGACATAGTACAGGGTGCAGGATAAACCATGGAGAAAACAGGCTTGCTAGATACTCAGTGAGTCTGCAGTTTATCTTCAATGTGCATAATTTGATTATTAATAGTAATTATGATATTAATAAAGGATAAATGTCTATTGCCTTGGGTAATAAAATATAAAATAGCAGCATGTATCTGTAATTTAAAATTATTAATGTGCACATGCTAGTAAAGTAATGCTCAAAATTCTCCAAACCAGGCTTCAGCAATTCGTGAACTGTGAACTTCCAGATGTTCAAGATGGTTTTAGAGAAGGCAGAGGAACCAGAGATCAAATTGCCAACATCTGTTGGATCATTGAAAAAGCAAGAGAGTTCCAGAAAAACATCTATTTCTGCTTTATTGACTATGCCAAAGCCTTTGATTGTGTGGATCACAATAAACTGTGGAAAATCCTGAAAGAGATGGGAATATCAGACCACCTGTCCTGCCTCTTGAAAAACCTGTATGCAGGTCAGGAAACAACAGTTAGAACTGGACATGGAACAACAGACTGGTTCCAAATAGGAAAAGGAGTACGTCAAGGCTGTATATTGTCATCCTGCTTATTTAACTTCTATGCAGAGTACATAATGAGAAACGCTGGGCTAGAAGAAGCACAAGCTGGAATCAAGATTGCCAGGAGAAATATCAATAACCTCAGATATGCAGATAACACCACCCTTATGGCAGAAAGTGAAGAAGAACTAAAGAGCCTCTTGATGAAAGTGAAAGAGGAGAGTGAAAAAGTTGGCTTAAAGCTCAACATTCAGAAAACTAAGATCATGGCATCTGGTCCCATCACTTCATGGGAAATAGATGGGGAAACAGTCAAAACAGTGTCAGACTTTATTTTTTTGGGCTCCAAAATCACTGCAGATGGTGATTGCAGCCATGAAATTAAAAAAAAAAAAAATGCTTACTCCTTAGAAGGAAAGTTATGACCAACCTAGATAGCATATTCAAAAGCAGAGACATTACTTCGTCAACAAAGGTCCGTCTAGTCAAGGCTATAGTTTTTCCAGTAGTCATGTACAGATATAAGAGTTGGACTATAAAGACGGCTGAGCGCCGAAGAATTGATGCTTTTGAACTGTGATGTTGGAGGAGACACTTTTTTTTTTAATTTTATTTTATTTTTAAACTTTACAATATTGTATTAGTTTTGCCAAATATCGAAATGAATCCGCCACAGGTATACCCGCGTTCCCCATCCTGAACCCTCCTCCCTCCTCCCTCCTCCCTCCCCTACCCTCCCTCTGGGTCGTCCCAGTGCACCAGCCCCAAGCATCCAGTACCGAGCATCAAACCTGGACTGGCGACTCGTTTCATACATGGTATTATACATGTTTCAATGCTATTCTCCCAAATCTCCACCCTCTCCCTCTCCCACAGAGTCCATAAGACTGATCTATACATCAGTGTCTCTTTTGCTGTCTCGTACACAGGGTTATTGTTACCATCTTTCTAAATTCCATATATATGTGTTAGTATACTGTATTGGTGTTTTTCTTTCTGGCTTACTTCACTCTGTATAATAGGTTCCAGTTTTATCCATCTCATTAGAACTGATTCAAATGTATTCTTTTTAATGGCTGAGTAATACTCTATTGTGTATACGTACCATAGCTTTCTTATCCATTCATCTGCTAATGGGCATCTAGGTTGCTTCCATGTCCTGGCTATTATAAACAGTGCTGCGATGAACACTGGGGTACACGTGTCTCTTTCCCTTCTGGTTTCCTCAGTGTGTATGCCCAGCAGTGGGATTGCTGGATCATAAGGCAGTTCTATTTCCAGTTTTTTAAGGAATCTCCACACTGTTCTCCATAGTAGCTGTACTAGTTTGCATTCCCACAAACAGTGTAAGAGGGTTCCCTTTTCTCCACACCCTCTCCAGCATTTATTGCTTGTAGACTTTTGGATGGCAGCCATTCTGACTGGTGTGAAATGGTACCTCATAGTGGTTTTGATTTGCATTTCTCTGATAATGAGTGATGTTGAGCATCTTTTCATGTGTTTGTTAGCCATCTGTATGTCTTCTTTGGAGAAATGTCTATTTAGTTCTTTGGCCCATTTTTTGATTGGGTCATTTATTTTTCTGGAGTTGAGCTGTAGGAGTTGCTTGTATATTTTTGAAATTAGTTGTTTGTCCATTGCTTCATTTGCTATTATTTTATCCCATTCTGAAGGCTGCCTTTTCACCTTGCTAATAGTTTCCTTTGTTGTGCAGAAGCTTTTAAGTTTAATTAGGTCCCATTTGTTTATTTTTGCTTTTATTCCAATATTCTGGGAGGTGGGTCATAGAGGATCCTGCTGAGATGTATGTCGGAGAGTGTTTTGCCTATGTTCTCCTCTAGGAGTTTTATAGTTTCTGGTCTTACGTTTAGATCTTTAATCCATTTTGAGTTTTTTTTTGTGTAAGGTGTTAGAAAGTGGTCCAGTTTCATTCTTTTACAAGTGGTTGACCAGTTTTCCCAGCACCACTTGTTAAAGAGATTGTCTTTAATCCATTGTATATTCTTGCCTCCTTTGTCAAAGATAAGGTGTCCATATGTGCGTGGATTTATCTCTGGACTTTGTATTTTGTTCCATTGATCAATATTTCTGTCTTTGTGCCAGTACCATACTGTCTTGATAACTGTGGCTTTGTAATAGAGTCTGAAGTCAGGTAGGTTGATTCCTCCAGTTCCATTCTTCTTTCTCAAGATAGCTTTGGCTATTCGAGGTTTTTTGTATTTCCATACAAATTGTGAAATTATTTGTTCTAGCTCTGTGAAGAATACCATTGGTAGCTTGAAGAGTCCCTTGGACTGCAAGGAGATCCAACCACTCCATCCTAATGGAAATTGGTCCTGGGCGTTCATTGGAAGGACTGATGTTAAAGCTGAAACTCCAGTATTTTGGCCACCTGATGCAAAGAGCTGACTCATTTGAAAAGACCCTGATGTTGGGAAAGATTGAAGGCAGGAGGAGAAGGGGGCAACAGAGGATGAGATAGTTAGTTGGCATCACGGACTCAATGGACTTGCATTTGGGTAAACTCTGGGAGGTGGTGATGGATCGGGAGGCCTGGCTTGTTGTGGTTCATGGGGTTGCAAAGAGTCGGACATGACTGAGCGACTGAACTGAATGAATGAATAGATGAGTGAATGTTGATTTGCATTGATAGGATTATTTGATTAAATCCTATCAAAAAAATTGGCTTTCCCCTCACTTCTTCAATGACACTTCTCTCACCACTTTCCTTCTAGATATTAAGCTCCAGGAATATGGCTATATATGAATCATGTTGTTTTTCTACTTGTCTCAAGGCAGAGAAAAGTCTTACAAAATTTTCCAAGATAGGAACTAATAACTAAAACAAGACAAAAGAGCTATCTTGGGGAGATATCTGTTGCAACATCAGGCTGCTTTCCTAACACCTTACCTTATCTCCCACACACAATATACTGCTTTTTACAAAGAAGTCTCCATCTTGTTATTTGATGCTACTGATTTTTTCCATTTTTTTTCTTAGTTTTATCTTTTGTCTTTTCCTTCTCTCCTTATATTTCTTTTTCTTTCATTGACACAGGCCATGTCACTGTTAGATCATTACTTCATGTTCTACCAATTTCTTTTGGGATGATATTTACAACATAATAAAATTATTACCAATAGTACTTATCTATAAATTAAATAAATATTCCACTTAACAAATATGCACTAAGCACCTTAAATGTGTTAGATGCTGATTTAAGTGCTTGGATACAGCAACTACAATAAAATTAAAACAGACAAATATTCTTGTTCTCTTGGCTTTTACATTCTAGTGGGCAAAATTCAGTCTACAGACATTAACATGAAATTTATGTAATCAATATTATCTTGTGTCAATAGTATTATATGAGTCTGTTGATTAACACAAATCAACATAATTTAGGTCTAATTTAGTAGAAAGAGATATATAAAAATTTTTCAGTGCCACTACTCACAGGATTATTGCTTATGAGTTTTGCAGATGGGGACACCAATAATTTATGATTCTTCATAAGGCTTTCTTGATTGTCACCCACTATGACATATGTATAAATAAGAATTTATCATAATGTCTCAATTGATGTTAAAAGAAAATAACCAACTCAACAAAGTTGTCCTTGCCTGTTCATCAGAAAAAGGTATTAAACTTGCCTTTTACTAAACTTCAAAATCTTCCCTTTTCTTTCAGGCATTTTCACACATAATGGTCCTAGTCTCTGCTTTACATTTGCTAATTCATATCACCTGCACCTGCCTGTGAACCATTTCAGTTTTTTAAAATCTTCTTCATAAATTTAGTTTTCTAAATTTGTTTCCAAGATTTAACCAAAAGTGGCTAGTACATTGCTTCACTCATAACAGCCCAAAATTAGTGAACAAGAAAATATTTGGCATTTAAAGACATCTGTTAAATGTCAATCTAAAGCTGACATTTAGGGGTATTTTTTAGCTTCATATTAAAGGTAGTTTTTAAGCTTTCAACTTAAAAAACTTTCAACTAAGTTTTTTAACTTATGTTTTAATTGAGCTTGTTATAGAGTGAATTATTCTTCCCTAAATTCATATTTGAAGTCCTAATCCCCAATACAACTGTATTTTGAAATAGAATCTTTAAAGACGCATTCAGAATTAAATCAGGTCATAAGGATGGGGTTCTAATTCAATAGAACTCGTGTTCTTGTAAGAAGAGTAAAAGACACCAAGAGTGTGAATGCACAGTGGAAAGGTCATGTGAAGACACAGTGAAAAGGAAGCTTGCAACAAGTCAAGGAAATAAAATATTACTGGAAACCAACACTCATATCACCATGATATTTCACTTCCAGACTCCAGAACAGTAAGAAATAAATTTTTGTTGTTTGAATCACCCAGCCTATGATATTTTGTTATGGCATCCCATACAGACTAATTCAAAGTTTTTATTTTAAATTTATTTAAAAGCAGCATTGCATAAGCATTACAGAAGTCCTTTTTTTTTTTCCTCCAGGAAAAAGCTTATAGACTTTAGGGTAGTTAAAGATGTAAACCAATGTCCCTGGGTGTTCATTCGCTTTCTTTTCTTAACTTAGAATTTATCTATAAATATTCTTTGTGGATAGAGTGGAGACAATTGTAAAACCCATTGAAATGAGGGTCTCTCTAGCTGCTCCCTGACAAGTAGTTTAGGTACACATCATCCCTTGATGTCCAGTCAGTTATATCAGGATACTCCCTGAAGCCCTCCATTCTAGCGATAGTGGTACTACTGATACTCACTTTATAAGGAGTGGAGGGCTTCTCCTTCTATCATTGCTCCTCCTTCTCCAGGGGATCTTCCTGAACCAGGGATTGAACCCATGTCTCCTGCATTGGCAGGCAGTTTCTTTTCCACTGAGCCACCTGTGAAGCCCTCTATCTCTGCTGAGTTTTTAAATAGTGTATTAACTTATTTATTTATTTAATAGCAGACATGTGTTTTTCATGGTTCTGGAAACTGAAAATCCAAGATTAATGTGCCAATTGATTCAGCTCCCTGGTGAAATCTCTCTTTTTGGCTTGGAGATGGTTGTATCCACATGATGGAGAGAAGGAGAGCTCTGGTCTCTCTTTCAATTCTTTCTCATTTTCGTTTCAGTTTTATTACGGCATAATCAACAATTAAAAACAAAATTAGTGGCACTAGTGGTAAAGAACTAGCCTGCCATTTATAATGTAAGAAGTGCAGGTTTGACCCCTGGGTTAGGAAGATCCGGAGAAGGCAGTCATGGCAACCAGTACTCCAGTATTCTCACCTGGAGAATACCATTGACAGAATCCCTGGTGGGCTATGATCCATAGATTTGCAAAGAGTTGGACAGGACTGAAGTGACTTAGCATGCACTGCACTCATGCACACAAAAAATACAACTTGATGATTTGATTCGTGTATACACTGTGAGATAATCATCACAAGCAAGGTTAATAATACATCCGTTCAGTTCAGTTCAGTTCAGTCGCTCAGTAGTGTCTGACTCTTTCCGACCCCATGAACCACAGCATGCCAGGCCTCTCTATCCATTACAAACTGCCAGAGTCTACCCAAACCCATGTCCATTGAGTCAGTGATGCCATCCAACCATCTCATCCTCTGTCGTCCCCTTCTCCTCCTGCCCTCAATCCCTCCCAGCATCAGGGTCTTTTCCAATGAGTCAACTCTTCGCATGAGGTGGCCAAAGTATTGGAGCTTCAGCTTCAGCACCAGTCCTTCCAATGAATATTCAGGACTGATTTCCTTTAGGATGGACTGGTTGGATCTCCTTGCAGTCCAAGGGACTCTCAAGAGTCTTCTCCAACACCACAGTTCAAAAGCATCAATTCTTTGGTGCTCAGCTTTCTTTATAGTCCAACTCTCATATCCATACATGACTACTGGAAAAACCATAGCCTTGACTAGACGGACGTTTGTTGACAAAGTAATGTCTCTGCTTTTTAATTACCTCAGGCAATTACCTGTTTCATTCTTTGTGTGCATGTGATGGGAAGACTTAAGATTCACCCTCTTAGCAAATTTCATTTATACAATACAGTATCATTAATTACAGTCACACTTTTGCAGATTAGATTTCCAGAACTTATTCAATTTGTGTAACTAAAACTTTGTACTTTCTGACCAGCATTCCCCACAACTCTCAGCCCTCTTCTGCCTCAGGAACCACCATTCTATTCTTTGCTTCTCTAAGTTTGATTATTTTTGGAGTCCTTGTTTAAGTGAGATCATGTATTTTTAAGTATGAGATATCTAAAATAGCCGAACTTATTGAAACATAAAGTAGAATGTTGTTTGTAAAGGACTCAGGGAGGAGGAAATGAGAATTGTTTAGTGGGTATAAAGTTTCCCTTTTGTAAGATGAAAAGTTCTGGAGATCTGTTGCATAATCACATGAATATTCCTCACAATATTGATTTACCATTGTTTTTAAACTCATTTTTTTAAATTTAATATGCTCCTGATAGTTTTGAAGATTTGTTATATATTAAAGAAATTTGGAATTTGGAGGATTGAGATGTTATATCCCTGATAGCTTCCTACTTTATCAAAAGGCAAAAGGTATAAATGTGTAGCTAGTGTAAGCCTCATGACAATAGAGGGTCTGTTATGAACCTTCCCTAGTCTATCACTACCCTCTACAACTATTTCTTTTTAACACTTTCTCCTCTCTTATATACTGAAAACTCTTGTAAAAAAATACCTTAATGTATTTTCATATTTTCCCAATGAAGAGATAAGGATTATTTCAGTCCACTGGGTTATCCAGGAAGATGTTTTTGTGGGTGTGTGTGCTTGCATGTGAGTGCACAAGTTATAAGCTATGATGACATGGATGAAGAGAGTTGTGGAGATACAAGAAAGACAAGTTATTTGATTTACTATCAAAGCTACTTTGATTCTGGTCCATCAAAACTCATAAATATCTAATCAAGCATAGATGTAATTCCTTCCCAAATATATAATTCTGTTTCCCTGAAAAATCATATTCCTATGATTAAAGTAACATTTGCTTTATTTCTTATGATTCTGGCCTTATACCATGAAAGCAGCACTTATCTCTCTTTTATCTGAGTTATATTAGAAAAGATTCTTGTGATTAAGAATCATTTTTTCATATATGTACTACATCTTCTTTGTCCACGCTTCTGTTGATGGACATTTAGGTTTCTTTGTAAATAGTGCTGCAATGAATATTCAGTTCAGTCACTCAGTCATGTCTGACTCTTTGTGACCCCATGGACTGCAGCATGCCAGGCCTCCCTCTCTATCACCAGCTCCTGGAACTTGCTACCTTAATTCCTCTCTGTCATATAACATAACATATTCCCAATTTACAGAATTAGGAAATGGGCATCTTTGGAAAATCATTACACTGAATACCACACATAGCCATTTCTTATGGAAAAGATAATGATATACCATGGTTGGCCCAGCCTCAGACTGGTGCTTTTAACTGTTATAGGAAAGCTAGTGGCAGGATTACAGAAATTGAGAAGAGATGAAAGGGAACTTAATATTCAATCCTCATTAAAGGGAAAGAGAATGTATAAAATATACAGAAGCTAAGAAAAAAAATAAAACAGGAAATTGATTTAAAGAATATTGAGGGTGGAGTTGGGAGAGGACAGTTGCCCCTCTGCCCATATGTAGACATCATGTTGTTTAGAATCCAGAGAATAAAGACTGAATTAAGTGTTCTAGATGTCATGTGATGCTTGTCTTGAAACAGATAAATTACAAAATGAAATGATGCTTTCAAAAATGGTGAAGATAAGTTTGTGAGAATTGGTTGAAAAGAGATGAGTCTTGCAAAGATCATAAAGTTCTATGGTCTCTTGTTCACTCTTGCCAAAGGGCATGTGGAATTTGAAGAAGGGAAGATTCTATTTAGAAGACATGGAGCTCTTGCATCCCTTAAATTTTTCCTATGGATTTGTGGAAGCTAGCAGAGAGGTGGTCTTGTTTAAAGCACCTCAACATTAGAGGTATTCTGATACTCAGGATATGCACTTAACAAAGTAATTTTCTCCTAAAGATCCCATGTGACTCAGTGGTAAAGAACTTGTCTGACAATGCAGGAGACGCAGGTTTGATCCCTGGATCAGGAATATCCCCTGGAGAAAGAAATGGCAACCCACTCAGTATTCTTGTCTGGGAAATCCCATGGACAGAGGAGCCTAGTGAGCTACAGTGCTGGAGGCCATAAAGAGTCAGACACGATTGAGCAACTGAGTGTGCACACACACACAAAGATCACTCTGGTGACAGTGTGAAAACTGAAACAAAAGATTAGACTAAGGAGCAAGAAATCCTGTTAGTAGTCTATTTTGAGAACCCATTCGAGTGCCTAAAATAAGACAGATGCTATGAAAATGTGAAGATGTTATAACAAAAGTTAAGAAAAAATAATCATTAATATCTAGATTTTCATGTTATTTTCATAATCTGGAAATATAAAGTATGTATTAGGTTCTTTCAGTTTCTATTGACAGAAACTCAAACTAGCTTAATTCATTAGTTAATTCATTTATTCATGTATTCAACAAACATTTATTAAAAACTAGGCATGGTGCTAGGCTTTAGAATTATTACAGTGAACAAGATAATGAGTCTGCCATTGTTGTTGTAGTTCAGTCTCTAAGGTGTGCCAGACACTTTGCGACCCTATAGACTGCAGCACATCAGGCTTCCCTGTCCTTCACTATCTCCCAGAATTTGCTCAAATTCCCATCCATTGACTCAGTAATGCCATCAAACCATGTCCTTTTCTGTTGCCCCTTTCTCCTCCCACCCCCAGTCTTTCCCAGCACCAAGGTCTTTTCTAGTGAGTTGGCTCTTCACACAAGGTGGCAGAAGTATTGGAGCTTCAGCTTCAGCATCAATCCTTCCTAAGAATATTCAGCGTTGGTTTTCCTTAGGATTGACTGGTTTGATCTCCTTACTATCCAAGGGACTCTCTGGAGTCTTCTCCAGCACCACCATCCAAAAGCATCAATTCTTCAGCACTCAGCCTTCTTTATGGTCCAACTCTCCCATCCAAACATGACTACTGGATAAACCATAGCTTTGAATATATGGATCTTTATTGGCAAAGAGATGTCTCTTCTTTTTAATATGATGTCTAGCTTTGTCATAACTTTGCTTCCAAAGAGCAAGTGTCTTTTAATTTCATGGCTGCAGTCACTGTCCACAGTGATTTTGGAGTCCAAGAAAACAAAATCTGTCATGGTTTCCACTTTTTCCCCATCTATTTGCCATGAAGTTATGGGACTGGATGCCATGATCTTAGTTTTTTGAATGTTGAGATTTAAGCAAGCTTTTCCCCTCTCCTCTTTCACCTTCATCAAGAGTCTCTTTAGTTCTTTGCTTTCTGCCATTAGAAAGCATTTGCTATTTGCTTATCTGCATATCTGAGTCTGTTGATACTTCTTCCTGTAACCTTGATTCCAGTTTGTGATTCATCCAGCTTAGCATTCCATTTGATATACTCTACATATAAGTTAAACAAGCAGAGTGACAGTATAGAACCTTGACATACTCCTTTCCCAATTTTGAACCAGTTTATTGCTCCATGTCTCATTCTAACTGTACCTTCTTGACCTGCATACAGGTTTCTTATGAGGTAGGTAAGGTGGTCCAGTATTCCCATCTCTTTAAGAATTTTCCACAGTTTGTTGTGATCCACACAGTCAAAGGCTTTAGTATAGTCAATGAAGCAGAAGTAGATGTTTTTCTGAAATTCCCTTACTTTTTCTATGATCCAACAGATGTTGGCAGTTTTATCTCTGGTTCTTCTGCCTTTTCTAAATCTCAGCTATTTGTAAGGCCTCCTCAGACAATTTTGACTTCTTGCATTTCCTCTGCTTTGGAATGGTTTTAGTCACCACCTACTGTACAATATTATTAATCTTCATCCATAGTTCTCCAAGCACTTTGTCTACCAAGTCGAATCCTTTGAATCTTTTCATCACTTCCACTGTATAATCATATGAGATTTGACTTAGGTCATACCTGAATGGTCTAGTGGTTTTCCCTACTTTAGTCAATTTAAGCCTGAATTTTGCAATAAGGCATTCATTATTGGAGCCACAGTCAGCTCCAGGTCTTTGTTGTGCCATAGCGGAGCTTATATTCTTATGGGGAAAAGAGACTATAAACAGTGAAGTAAATAAGATAATTCAGTTTGTTATGCTTATTATGAAAGTATGAAGTGAATGAGTAACTGATAGGTTCTTAAAGATGCTATTTTAGTTACTGTAGGCAGATAAGGCCTCTGCAGAAGTGATGTTTGAGCCAAACTTAGAATAATGGCTTATATTAGGACATATAAATGAAATATTTATGTATGCAGCTAGTTTCAGATATGCATAAAGTTGTCTTCATATCTTTCTCTTTTGGCTCAACTTATCTCTGTTTAGCTTTATTCCATAGAGAGACATGTCATGTTATGAGCAAGATAGCTGCTAACTACTTCATATCTACATTCCCATGCAGGAAGAGATCTTTTCTTTAAGAATTTCCTAGCTCTGAAGTGATAATATGCTCATCCATGAAGCGATCACTAGGGGCCAGGTAGATGGTATTTTTGACCAACTTGCATCATAGACTTCTTGGAGTTGGGAATGGGTGTCATAATGGACAGACACTCAGAAACATAAGTGAGTAGCGGGCTTCTGCAAAGGAAATAGACAAAGGAGGATAGGCCAGTAAATCATATAGGCCAGTAAAAGTCTTATAGTCCAATAATATACAATGTTGATTATCTAAAAACATGGGGAAAACATTCTATGTACCTGGATAGGGAAAATGGCTACCAAAATAAGAAATCAATTTTAGAACAGTAAAATATTTAAAATCTGAGATCTGTAATAATGATATAGTAGATATCATTATCTAGACAGGACTGACAATGCTGTGCTTAGTCACTTAGTCACGTCCGACTCTTTGAGACCCATGAACTGTAGCCCATGAGGCTCCTCTGTCCATGGAATTCTCCAGACAAGAATACTGGAGCAGTTTGCCATGCTCTTCTCCAGGAGATCTTTCCAACCCCAGATCGAACCCAGGTCTCCAGCACTGCAGGCGGATTTTTTATCAGCTGAGCTACCTAGAAAGCCTATAGGGTTGACAATAGTCACATAATTACAGAGAATCAGAAATAGAACTATGAAATCTTTAAAAATATTTGCAAGCTTTTATCTTTCAAAGTTTCCTTAAATACATATTATGAATGATATATAAGATCATATTTTGAACTATAAGTTATAGGATTAATAAATTTTATTTAAATAGAATTCCAAAACAAAAAACACCTGATGACTAAATTCTACTGGGTACCACTGGCTATCAAATACAAATAAATATGGTAGAGCTGAACTTGAGAAATCAGAAATAGATAGAAAATAAGGGAAAAATTGTCAGGGAGGAAACTCCACTTCAAAAACTAATGCATCCTTTGTCAGGAATCACTTTGACATTTAGATGGTTGAAAAATTTGTTAATTGCTACAAATATTGGGTTGGCCAAAAAGTTCATTCAGGTTTACCCATATGATATGACAGAAAAACCTGACTGAGCTTCTTGGCTAACCCAATAAATAGAAAGAGACTGAAAGTTAATGTGTTTATACACTAAATAACACTCTACGCGTATTTGTGATAAACCTATATGCTCTTTTGAATTTTTTTTCTTTTACAACTTAATGATGGGTACCTTTAAACAGACCATGTATTAAACAAGGGCATACTGATCTGACAACCAAGTTAATTGAAATGTTAAAAGTCTTCTGTTTTCGATGGGAAAAAGAAATCTTTCAAGAGAAGCTGTGTCCTTTTTAAAAGAGAGATCACAAAACAAGTGAGACATATGATGGTAGCCATTAGAGAGAAGGATGAATGCCAGTTTGTGAAGTGCTGCTTCAGCTGTCTCAGGAGAGTAGCTGCCAAGCACACTCAAGAAGGAAATACAAAATCAGACATCTGTATGTGTGCAGCATCCACCATGTTTGCTCTGAGGAGAGAGAACCATATGAAGCAAGACAGCAAAGGTGAAATCCAGCAAGATAGCCTACTTTATTGCCATGGCAACCCAACCCTGATGAAAAGTAGAAAAACAATAAAATGTCTCTGAAAAAAATCTGTGCTAGGAATACCTTACCAGGTTGAGGAAAGATGCACTCATGGAAAGAGCTTGACATTTTTACCATTTGGTGATTCACTGTAACAAAGCCATGGGTTCTGCTTTTGGGAAATGCTGCTTTAAAAAACATTGCATTTCCTAAATTATTTAATTTGAACTGTTGCTAAATTCAGATTTATATGTGAAAGCTGTAGTTTCAGATTAAAATCTTCAGTGCTATCACAGAGGTCAAAGCGTTAACATTGTCATTCTCCTTGATGCTTTTTTACAATCTTTTGCCATCGTATTTCATATAAATTATGTGTTCAGTAAAAAAGAGACATTCAGGACATTCTGATATTAGATGAATTAGAGATATATTTTATTTGCCTAGATTGGATTCCCAAATTTCACCCATTAGTTTTTTTTTTTTTTTTTAATGCTCTTTCTTTCTTTAACTTCCTATTTTTTAATATGCAGTTCAGTATGGAGAGAAAACATTTTTTTACTGTTCTGAAAACGTTTAACATTCACAACTTTCTAAATTTTCCCAAACTTCAGGCAATTTTGAGTTGCTCCTATGATTGTTTTTATTTAAAAAAGACATCCTGGTTTGTAGAAAACTCTGGGAAATCTCTTTTTTGGTCCTCTTTTTTCTCCCTCTTTTTAAAAAATTTTATTAGAGTATAGGTGCTTTGCAAGACATGTTAGTTTCTGCTCTATAACAAAGGGAATCAGCTATATGTGTACATATATACCCACTTTTTTTGGATTTGCTTTCCATTTAGATCACCACAGAGCACTGATTAGAGTTCCCTGTGCTATACAAAAGGTTTTCATTAGTTGTTTATTTTATGCATAGTATAAATAGTGTATATATGTCAATCCCAATCTCCCAATTACTTTTTTGAAAGTCAGCTTCATTGAAATAATTTACATACAAAAAATCTATTTTTAAATGTACAACTAGTTGAGTTTTGACCAATGTATACAGTCACATAATGAACACCACATTCAATTTCTTTGCAATATTATTTTAGTGTTTGTCAAAGGCACTTCAAATTTTACTAACTTGCTTTTCATAAAATATAAAAACTTTGTACCACAACCTCCTTTGTTCTATTTTTGTCATATACATTATGTGTTTATGCCATATACTCAGGATGTTACAGTTTTTACTTCAGTAATAAATGTTTGTAAAGAAATTTATAGATGAGTAATATACACCAAATTATTTTATTTGTATTCTATTTATGTACATTATAGTATTTCTAATATTGTCTTATAATATTTCTACTGTTCTTCATTCCTTCCATTGACTTGAATTACAATCTAGTGGCATTCTCTTTCAATCTGATGGACTTCTATAAGTACTTTTTGCAGTGCACTTGTGTTAGCATTATCTCAATTTTTACTAATTAGAAATACCTTTATTTCACATTCATTTATAAAAGAGAATTTCACTATATATTACATTCTTAATTGGTATATCTTTTCCCCTCAGCATTCTGAATGTTTTATTTCAGTGTCCTTTTGCCTTCATTGTATCTGATGAGAAATCAGCCATTAATGTGTATCATTATGATGTATGTGATCCAACTTTCAAGATTTATCTTCGTTAGCTTTCAGCTGTTAGACCTTGATGCATCCAGGTGTGGTTCCCTTTTCACTTATACTAACTGAAGTTTCATTGAGGCTGTTGGATCTGTAAGTTAACATTCCTGGTCAAATTTTGAGTTTGGGGTCCCTATTACTTCAAACATTTTTCTGATCCTCTATATTTCTCTTTTTCTGCTGGAACTCCAATTATACACATTTTGTAATACTTGCTATTGTCCTACATACCTCCAAATATCTGTTTTGGACCAAATACTTTTTTCCAAGTATTTTTCTCCTCTCTTTGGATTTGAAGACTTTATCTTCAAGTTCACTAATTTTTCTGACATCACAAATCTGCTGTTGAACAGAGAGGTTTTAATTTTCACAATTACCTTTTTCAGTCCTAGAATTTTCATTCAGTTCAGTTCAGTTCAGTCACTCAGTTGTGTCCAACTCTTTGCGACCCCATAAACTGCAGCACGCCAGGCCTCCCTGTCCAACACCAACTGCCGGAGTTCACTCAAACTCACGTCCATCCAGTCGGTGATGCCATCCAGCCATCTCATCCTCTGTCGTCCCCTTCTCCTCCTGCCCCCAATCCCTCCCAGCATCAGCATCTTTTCCAATAAGTCAACTCTTCACATGAGGTGGCCAAAGTACTGGAGTTTCAGCTTAAGCATCAGTCCTTCCAAAGAACACCCAGGACTGATCTCCTTTAGAATGGACTGGCTGGATCTCCTTGCAGTCCAAGGGACTCTCAAGAATCTTCTCCAACACCACAGTTCAAAAGCATCAATTCTTCGGCGCTCAGTCTTCTTCACAGTCCAACTCTCACATCCATCCATGACCACTGACTTATTGTTCAATAAGATTCCTTATTATTCCACTGAGTCCTTATTGATTTGATCATTTCAATCATTCTTAACATATTTAATTATTTGAAATAAATAGTTTAGTAATTTGATTATTTGAATATGTATTCCTTTAATTCCTTGAATAAAGGAATTATTCCTTCAAAGTCTCTAAATCTCACATCTGAAGCCACACGTGTGCATGCTAAGTTGCTTCAGTCATTTTCAACTCTGCAACCCTGTGGACTGTGGCCCACCAGGCTCCTCTGTCCATGGGGATTATACAGGCAACATACTGGAGTGAGTTGCCATGCCCTCCTCCGGGAGATCTTCCCAATCCAGGGATTGAACCCAGGTCTGCTGTATTGGTAGGCATGTTCTATACCAGTATGGCCACCTGGGAAACCCACATCTGAACCCACTTGAAGTCAGTTTCTATTGGCTGTTTTTAAACTCTTGATTACTGTTCACAATTTTCTGTTTCTTTGTGTAGGCAGTAAAAAGCATGGCTGATAATTATGCACAATAGATAATACATTATAGTCATTCTGGACTCTGTTTCCCTAAATACCATTCTGTTTGTAACTGCACTCACATTGTGAAATATGTGTTCATCATGGTATGTGAGTACTGATGTCTCTGCTCAATTTTTTTAAGCTTGATTTCCTTGTGGTCTCCTGGTGTCTGTATAGTTTATAGATTAGTCAATGATTCCAACAGAAATTATGCTCAGGTACCTCCAGTCAGGAAGTTTTTCATTTCTACCACCCCAGTTCTGTGTGAGTTGAGGATCATTTGCAAAGTTCACACTCCGTGCAGGCTTTCAGTTTCCCTGAGCTCTCTGGGATCTCTTGCACACTCTTAGTTCAGCTGCCAGCCAATAATATTTGAAGAATTTAACATCTAGTTCTTTTCTAATTTTAAATTCCCTCTGAATTTCTACTTGCTCTTCTAGCCACTCTGATACAAGTCCCCTCCCTGAAGCAGATAAAAAGGTGATTTCACCAACCAAACTGATGAGGTGGAAACACCTCTGTGCAAGAATGTCACTGGACTCATTTTTTTATTCAATGGATAAGGAATTTCTTTTTCTAGTAAACACTTCTCAAGTTGTTGTCTGACTTTAGTCATTTTCCAGCATCCTTAAATTTGTTTTTAGTAATTGTGGTCAGTTTTATGCTTTTTTTCTCTTCTGATAGGAATTTCTCAATCACTTTCTAGGGTCATTTCTAGAAGAAAAATTTTCACTTATTTATAATACACTGAGAAACACAACTGAGATATTTAACACATTAAGAAAAAAATTTCATAGTAGTTACCACAAATAAATTAATTTAAGTACCTGGGGAAATAATTAATATAAGCTATCAGAACAGTTAAAACTCTTTTAAAGACGACTGCACTTTTGCATCTAAGTCTCCAAGGTTTAGAATAATATTTGTTAATGATATATATTCATGTCAGATGGTACATACAACACTCTCAATATTATAGAATACTATTGACACAATGCAATCATCATAGCTTTAACAGCATATTACCACAAGCAGGACATACATGAAACTTTTACTTGTGGAAGTGAGGGAAATTAAAAAATATGTTCAACCCCAAAATATAATGATGAAATAAACAGGCATCAAATTACTTTCTCATATTAATAAAACATGTCTAAGCCCAAAATGATTATTATTTTTGAGAGAAGTAAAAACCTATTTCAAGAAAACAATATATCTTGATAATAATAGTCATAGTCTACTTTTATTGAGTTCTTACTATAGAACTCACTATAGAACTTACTACAGAACTTATTATGCCAACCCACGTCACATAGCTCTCACCTTTTGATCCTCACAGTAACCCTGTGGTTGGTACCATTAGCAACAATTCTGATACAGACTTTTAGAAGATCCATGCCTTCCTGTTGTATAATGTTTGTGTTTTGGGGTTGGGGGCTGGGGAGAGGCCTGCTGTGTCTCATGTTTTTCTGTCTTTTGGGAATATTTAAAGTACT
This sequence comes from Bos indicus, assembly GCF_029378745.1. NCBI lineage: Eukaryota > Metazoa > Chordata > Mammalia > Artiodactyla > Bovidae > Bos > Bos indicus. The sequence continues at coordinate 39,999,504 of NC_091762.1, read as the reverse complement.
AGGAAGTGAGATCACCAAAGGAAGAATACTAATTAATACACTGAAAGAAATAGCATTTTCTAGTGACAATTTAAATAATTTCAATGTGATTGATAGCTGACTGAACTTCTATAATGTACCCCATCGTCTTTTAATTTGTTATCATCTTATATGGCCCTTGGTTTCTTTCACCTATATTACTATAGCATATGTAACACTAATATTTCAGGAATGACATTTCTGTCACAATTGCTGTCTCCTCTTCCATCTCTGCATTTCTCAAATATTAAAAATAAAAACCTAGGTTTGGCTTTTATGCCTTTCTGTGTTACTTTTCCTTTTGTCTCATCCATAGATACAGTTTTCTTTAGAATGTCAAATAATTGCTTTCATGATGTCTCTTATATTTGAATCACTTTCTCTATCTGTTTGCAGGTTTCAGTCTTTAATAAAAGTCAAACTCCAGGCTCATTTCCTCTAAGGATGGTTCTCTGAGAAAGAAATTTGTCCCAGTTTTATGATATCTTTTTATAACTGTCAAGCAGTTACAAAAATTTTTCATGTTAGGATCTCCTTAGCAATGTTGTGTAGGAGAGATATCATTAGCGCTATTTTATACATGAAGAACTGAAGTCATAATTGAGTTATTAAAGCCATATTACTAGTAATTAACAAAAATGTTTCTCAAATCCAAGTTTTCTGTATTTCATGACAAACAATTTTTCCATTATGCCACTCTGCCCACACTGTAAAGTATACTGGAAAGTGAGTTTGTGTAGTGTACCTAGGACATCCATCTAACTTAAATTGGTGTATATTTATAAAATAGACACAGCACTGATGCAACTCATTGTTATGGGAAGGATTACTTTTTCAATTTAAATTTATTTATATTTAATTGGAGGATAATTGTTTTACAATATTGTATTGGTTTATGTCATATATCAACATGAATCAGCCATAGGTATACCTATATCCCCTCCTTTTTGGCATCTCCCTCCTACCCAATCCCACTCTTTTGGGTTTTCACAGGTTACTAGATATGTTAATAAGATTATAATATTAATAATAATACATTTCACCAAGCAACTAGTTTTTGCAAATATATGGGCATTCCACTTGTATAAGCTCACTAATTCTCACAACATATGAACTTCCCATGTTCTTACCTAAGTTACATTCCTTGACTTGTGATCTTGATTCCATTCCTGTTTGTACATTCAACAATGCTGTATTCTAACTGATGCCTCCATTTTCTCTGTCCTGTTTTCTCCTGAGCCCAGACCAATTTGTCTTTGCTCCTTACCTTCACCAGAACAGCTTTAATTAAAAATACACAGCTTTGGTTCTTATCAAATTTATCAGTGAGCACCACGTTGCTAAATTCAGTGGTCAATTTTCAGCCCTTTCTTTAGTCTATCAACAGTATTTGACCCAGATAATTATTCACTTTTCCTTAAAATATTTTCCTCACCTGGTTTTCAGAACACTAGCTTTTTGTTCCACGTCTTTAGCTACTGTTTTCTGAATTATCCTGTTTTCTGTCTCTAAGCTTTAAAGAATCTCTGGTTTTGGCATTTTGATACATTTTTTCCAACTATACTCATAGCCTAGGTGATTTTTCTCAGACCCAAGGATTCAATACAAAACATATGCTAACTACTTCCAAATTTATTTATCCAGTAAGGAGCATTATCCTACACTGTAGCTATATTTAACATCTTACTTGACATCTCCACTTTGATATCTAAAAGTCGTCTCAAATTTAACATGTTCAAAAATAGACTACTTGATTTTCCAAATGCAGGTCTAAACCCACTCTTTCCTATCTTCTTCCATCCCCTCTAAACTTTTAGTTGCTTAGACTACACCATAGTTTCTTATTGCTGCTATGATCAAATTACTACAAATTTTCTGGCTTAAAGAAGCACACATTTATTTGCTTACTGTTCTTGACATTAAAAGAATGAAATAAGTCTTACTGATCTAAACTCAAAACGATGGTAGAGTTAGGTCTCTTCTGTGTTGCTGGGTTTTTTTGTTGCTGTTGTTGTTGTTTTGTTCTTTCTTTTTTCTCCTGGAAAATCTAGGGGTTAACCATTTCCTTACTTTTTCCAGCTTCTAAAGCTTTTCTTTATTCCTTGGATTTTGGCCCTGCATTACCTAGCATTTTCACTTTCTGCTTCTATAATTACATGGTCTTCTTCCTCACACTGACTCCCCTTGAATTCCTCCTAAAAGAATCTTTCTGATTAATTGGCCCTGCCCAACTAATCATGAATAATCTCCCCATCTCAAAATCATTAACATAATCTCATCTGCAAAATCTCTTTTGGCACACAAAGTAATATTCAGAGATTTGAGAGGCTGTTAATTCAGCCTTCAACAGAGCATAAGCCTAATCGGTTCAGTTCAGTTCAATTCAGTCACTCAGTCGTGTCCGACTCTTTGTGACCCTATGAACTGCAGCACACCAGGCCTCACTGTCCATCACCATCTCCCGGAGTTCACTCAAACTCACGTCCATCGAGTTGGTGATGCCATCCAGCCATCTCATCCTCTGCCGTCCCCTTTTCCTCCTACCCCTAATCCCTCCCAGCATCAGAGTTTTTTCCAATGAGTCAACTCTTCACATGAGGTGGCCAAAGTACTGGCTTTAGCATCATTCCTTCCAAAGAACACCCAGGACTAATCTCCTTTAGAATGGACTGGCTGGATCTCCTTGCAGTCTAAGGGACTCTCAAGAGTCTTCTCCAACACCACAGCCTTATAGTCATTCTTAATTCCTCTCTTTCACAATTCACATCCAATGCATCAGTTAATTCCTCTTCTGACATATATCCATAATCTTCCTACTCTTTATGGCCTTTTTTAACCCCAGACTTGTAGAAATCACCATCCTCTGGATTAGAGCAATACCTCCAACTGGTTCCCCTATTTCTAACCTTGCCACTGCTGTAGTGAGTTCTCCACCTACCACCAGGGTGTTGTTACAACTGAAGTCTTCATCACTTTTCTGCTTACAACTCTCTAATGGTTTCCAGTTTCATGCAGAATTATATTAAGAATTATTTTCATGTTTTTCATATCTCCAAATCATCTGTCTCCAGCTTGTCTGTCACTTCTTGCCTTCTTATTGCTCGCTGTTCACACACCTGCAATATTCCTGGATTAATCTTAGGTTGTTTTACACATGTACATTTGAGTTTAGAATACTTTTCCTTAGATGGTTTCACAAGGGTAAATCTAATTAGCTTTAGGTTTCTCTCACCCTTTCAGGCATGCTTTTCTGACATTATCTCAAATAGTCAGTTCAGTTCAGTTCATTTCAGTCGCTCAGTCATGTCCGACTCGTTGCTACCCCATGGACTGCAGCACGCCAGGTTTCCCTGTCCATCACCAACTCCTGGAACTTACACAAATTCATATCCATTGAGTCGGCGATGCCATCCAACCATCTCATCCTCTGTCATCCTCTTCTCCTCCTGCATTCAATCTTTCCCAGCATCAGGGTTTTTTCAGATGAGTCAGTTCTTTGCATCAGGTGGCCAAAGTACTGGAGTTTCAGTTTAGCGTCAGTCCTTCCAATGAATATTCAGGACTGATTTTCTTTAGGATGGACTGGTTGGAGCTCCTTGCAGTCCAAGAGACTCTCAAGAGTCTTCTCCAACACCACAGTTCAAAAGCATCAATTCTTCAATGCTCAGCTTTCTTTTTAGTCCAACTCTCACATCCATACATGACTACTGGAAAAACCATAGCTTTGACAAGATGGACCTCTCTGGCAAAGTAATGTCTCTGCTTTTAAATACACTGTCTAGGTTGGTCATAGCTTTTCTTCCAAGGAGCCAGCATCTTTTAATTTCATGTCTGCAGTCACCATCTGCAGTGATTTTGAGCCCAAGACAATAAAGTCTGTCACTGTTTCCAGTGTTTCCCTATGTGTTTGCCATGAACTAATGGGACCAGATGCCATGATCTTAATTTTCTGAATGTTGAATTTTAAGCCAAATTTTTCACTTTCATCAAGAGGTTCTTTAGTTCTTCTTTGCTTTTTATCATAAGTGTGGTGTCATCTGCATATCTGAGGTTATTGATATTTCTCCCAGCAATCTTGATTCCAGCTTGTGCTTCATCCAGTCCAGCATTTCTCATGATGTACTCTGCATAGAAGTTAAATAAGCAGGGTGACAATATACAGCCTTGACATATTCCTTTCTCGATTTGGAACCAATCTTTTGTTCCATATCCAGTTCTAACTGTTCTTCTTGACCTGCATACAGATTTCTCAGGAGGCAAGTCAGATAGTCTGGTATTCCCATCTCTTGAAGAATTTTCCAGTTTGTTGTGATCTGAAATAGTACAATACCCCAAGCACTTTTTAAAATTTCTGGGTTTTTTTCTTTTTTTTTTTTTCGGGCAGTGATTAGTACCTTATACATTACAAATTTCTTTGTTAGGTAATTTCCTCATGGTCTCATTTCAAAGTCCATGACAGCATTCCTATAGTCCTATGTCAGGAATGAGGCTTAGCATACTGCAACCAATCAAAAAATGTGTTGAATGATTAAATGAATGAATGTATACAAGAACAAATAAATAGCTTATTGAAGGTAGAGACCATTCCCCTTGCTTATAAGCCAGGAAACTGAAGCCATGTTAAGTTGCTTGCACTGAATGAGACATAGCAGAACTTGGATTTGTGCTCACATTTATCTGACTCAAAACCTCTACTCAGGCTGTATGTTTTAATATAATGCCCATTAACAATGCAATCACTTTATAAGTAAAGGCATTTTATATAGTCTAAAAATTATTGTATGGATTTTAGATTTTGGTACTGCTTGTTGCTCCTTGCTTGCTCCTTGGAAGAAGAGTTATGACCAACCTAGACAGCATATTAAGAAGCAGAGACATTACTTTGCCAACAAAGGTCCATCTAGTCAAAGCTATGGTTTTTCCAGTGGTCATGTATGGATGTGAGAGTTGGACTATAAAGAAAGCTGAGCACCAAAGAATTGATGCTTTTGAACTGTGGTGTTAGATAAGACTCTTGAGAGTCCCTTGGACTGCAAGGACATCCAAGCAGTCAATCCTAAAGGAAATCAATCCTGATTATTCATTGGAAGGACTGATGGTAAGCTGAAACTCCAGTACTTTGGCCACCTGATGCAAAGAACTGACTCATTTGAAAAGACCCTGATGTTGGGAAAGATTGAAGGCGGGAGGATAAGGGGATGATAGAGGATGAAATGGTTGGATGGCATCACCAACTCAATGGACATGAGTTTGAGTAAACTCCAGGAGTTGGTAATGGGCAGGGAAGCCTGGTGTGCTGCAGTCCATGGGGTCACAAAGAGTCGGACACAATTGTGCAACTGAACTGGCCTGAACTGAACTGCCTATTTCATATATATGATACATAGTTAATCTTTACCAGTAATAACCAAGTTTGTACTGACTTTTGGTATTCATCATAAAATATTTTTCTTTAACTAACGTGTGGTAGAAGAGGCTATGAGCATATTAAGTGAAGTTTTGAATTAAGTTCCTGCTTTCATTTCTTTAAGGTACATAATCAGACTGGAATTGTTAGATCACATGATAATTTTATTTTTTTTTAAGTTTTTGAGAAATTATCAGACTGTCTTCCATTGCAGTTGTATCATTTTACATCCCAATCAGCAGTATATAAGGGCTCCAAGTTCTGCAATTCCAAGTTTTGCCAACATTTGTTATTTTTCAGGTTTTTGGATAATGGCCAACCTAATGGATGTGGCGGAGAAGGCCCTGGCACCCCACTCCAGTACTTTTGCCTAGAAAATCCCATGAACGGAGGAGCCTGGTAGGCTGCAGTCCATGGGGTCGCTAGAGTCGGACAGGACTGAGCGACTTCACTTTCACTTTTCACTTTCATGCATTGGAGAAGGAAATGGCAACCCACTCCAGTGTTCTTGTCTGGAGAGTCCCAGGGACGGGAAGCCTGGTGGGCTGCCATCTATGGGGTCGCACAGAGTTGGACACGACTGAAGCGACTTAGCAGCAGCAGCAGCAATGGATGTGGAGTGATATCTCAATGTGGTTTTGGTTAACAATTTCCCAATAATTAGGGATGTTGAACATCTTTTTTGTACACTTGTTGACCATTTGTGTATCTTTGGAGAAATGTTTATTCAAGACCTTTGCTCATTTTTGAATCACGCTATTTGTGTTTTGTTGTTGAGTTTTGAGAGTGTTTTATATATTCTCAATATTAACCCCTTAATAGATATATGATTTGCAAATCTTTTCTCCTACTCTGTGGATTGTCCTTTCGTCCTGTTGATTATGTACTTTTGTTTGCTGCTGCTGCTATGTGCAGAAATTTTTAATTCTGATGTAGCCCAGTTTATCTGTTTTTTCCTTTGTTACCTGTGCTTTTAGTGTCATATCAAAGAAACCATTGCCAAATCCACTGGCACAAAGCTTCTGTCCTATGTTTTTTTATGAGAGTTTTATAGTTTTAGGTCTATATTTAGGCCTCTGATCCATTTTGAGTTGAATTTTTATATGCAGTGTAACGTAAGAGTCCAATTTCATGTTTGCAAATGGAAATCCAATTTTTTTCAAACTTGATTTGAAAAGACTGCCTTTTCCACTTTGAATGGTTTTAGATACGTTGTTGAAAATCACTTGATCATGTCTGTGAGGGTTGTATTTCTGGGCTCCCTATTCTACTCCATTGGTATATATGTCTGTCTTAAGGCCAGTATTACACTTCTTTATTACTGTAGGTTTGTGGTAAATTCTGAAACTGGAAAATGTGAGACCTCCAACTTTGGTGGTAATTTTTAGATATTTGGAAGAATCTATCAGTGAAGCTCTGGTCCTCAGCTTCTCGTTATTGGAAGGTTTTGATTACTGATTCAATTTCTTTATAGCTCTGATCATATTTTCTTTTCCTTCATGATTCAGTCTTGGTAGATTGTGTTTCTAGGAATGGATCCATTTCATCTAGGTTGTGCAATTTATTGGCATACAATTGTTCATAAATACTCTCAAATACTCCTTTTTATTTCTTTCAGATCAATAGTAATGTACTCTTGCTCATTTATGATATTACTTCAGCTTCCTTTTTCATACCTTAATCTAGCTAAAGATTTGTCTATTTTGTTGATCATTTCAAAGAATCGACTCTTGACTTTACTGATCTATCATTTCCCATTCTATATTTTATCTCTGCTCTAATCTTTACCATTTACTTCCTTCAGTTAGCTTTCAATTTACTTTGTTTTTCTTTATCTTCTTCTTTAAGAAGTAGGGTTAAGTTTTTGATTCAAGATTGCTCTCCCTTTTTAATATAAGCATTAACAGTTATAAATTTTCCTCTTAGCACTGCTTTCTCTGCGTCCCATGAGTTTTGGTATGGTTTTGTTTTTCATTTTCAACTGTCTTAAATTATTTTTAATTTTAATTTTATTTAAATTATTTAAATTAATTTTATTTTATTAACAAATTAAATTAATCTCTGTTAAAAGTGTGTTGTTTAAGTTCCACATATGTGGATTTCCCACTTTTTATTCTGCTGTTTATTTCTAATTTTATTCCATTGTGATTGAAAACATACTTAGTGAAATTTTAGTCCTTTATCATTTATTAAAACTGGTTTTGTGGCCTACAATGTTTTATCCTGGAGAAGGTATTATGTGCACTTGAGGGAAACATGCACTCTGCTATGGATAGTGTTCTGTACATGTGCTAGGTCCAATTGTTCTATTGGTGTTCCTCAAGTCTTCTATGTCCTTATTGATCTTGATCTGATTATTTTTTGAGATTCGTTTCAATTTATGGTAGTAATATAAAGATTAACCTTCTAAAATAATTATTATACTTAAAATATATAATTGTAAAGAAATGAAATGTGACAAACTGTGAAGATGATATACAGTTCTTCAAAGTTTAGAAGTTCTGATATAAGGTATAAAATTTGAAGTATCAAAATATTGATAATTTGCTATAGTTTATTTTCTACTTGTGTTAAATTCTGTGCTTTGTGCATTATTTTGGTTTATATTATATTCTTTAAGATGAGAAGTAAAGTGAGATTCAGAAATTAAGCAGCTTGCTCAGGATCATGCAACTAGGAAGGTGATTGGGAAAAGGTAGAACTCAAGTCTCTTTATTCTGAAAGTTCTATTTAATTTCCAAAATAAATTTTTCAAGGAGTTAAAATACGATTCCTATAAAAAGACACATGTCAACAGTTTTATTTAAATTATTAATTCATAATGTAACAACTAAGATCAAAGAGTAGAACAAAATCATATTGAGAAGCTGTCAATCTGTGGACATTTTGAAGAAAAATAGAGTTAAAATATGATTAAAAGTTTAACTACTTTATTTCCTAATGGCAATAAAAGCATAATCCTTGGGATTTTTTTTCCTATCAGACATAAATCCACAAGTTGACCTGTAACTCTGAATGGTTATGTTTTAATGAAGAGTCTAAAAATAAAAGTCAACACAGATAAACTTTCTTAAATAATTAATCCCTCATACAATGTTGAAAGGGCATGCTATACTCTCTTTTGATTTTTAAATCTTGTATAACTTTTCTTAATACCATTATACCCTGAAGGAAATTTTTTTCCTAATTTTAATTTCTGTGGGTCATAAATTTTGTAAAACTGGCATGGATTGAAATTACAAATGGCAGTTGATACCATGGAGTAATTTTCTTATTTGTGAATCTCCATCCCCAAGTTTTATGAACTTTCCCACAGTTTGTGCCTTACTAATAGCAGTGTGAACTGTGTTTCAAGGACATGTTTTAAAATCTGGGAACATTGTGCTGGGAAATATTAATGTATAATAGATTTGGTGCTTATCTTTTCAAAATTATCTTTTTATATTAAATATTTTTAAAATAAGACTTATAAAAATATATGATATCTTCTTTGATATCATTGTCAAATATGTATTGCATTTGTTAAGTTTCCGTAGTAGTTCATGGATGTTAAGTGTAAAACTTTTACATTTGTAATTTTTTAAAATAGACAGTTATTTGAACAACAGCTTTCAGGTTAGAGTGCCTCTTTTTCCTATACCATATTTTTAGGTCATGCATAGATTATAGAAAAATGAAGTCATCTACCAGGGAAATAGAGATATGTCATTTAAGGTTAAATAAGAATATTGGACTGATAAATAGTCAATTTGTTTTATTAACTTGGGAGAAGCAAGTTAATATTCCTCAGCCAACATCACACCTGAAATAAATTCACCATTATACTAAGGAACACATCTCTGGAGAGTCTCTCTGAGCTGAAATAATTTAACATATTTATGGTTAATTAGCTTCCTCCCTGAATATACTAGCAATGGAAAAAGGGCTGAATGGTCTCTGAACTGAATGAACCTCTCACTTCACAAGTGGTCCAAAAGGAACTGCATTTAGCATGCACACAGATGATGTGAAACTGTTGGAATCTCCTTTGCATTCCATACTTGCTTTCTGGGTTAATGGAGGGCTTACATGTTTAGAACTGTCAAGTGAATATCTTTTTACAAGCATTACACCAATTTCAGAAGAGGGTAAAAGAATAAAAAATGTAATCTTCTTATTCCATGTAATTCAAGAGCACTCAATTATTTGGGTACTCTGAGATCATTATTTTATCATTTTGAGGAGCATGTAATTAATTAAAGGATAAAGTGGATCTGAGTTAGGCAAACTACAAGTTTTTATTTTAAATTGCTTCTCTGTAGTGATTTTTGCTGCTATTCCGTTTCCTAGACGTTTTTTTTAAGACTGTTACTCCAATTCCCACTTTTAAATTATATTGTTACAGTAGTGCCTCTTTATCCATGGGGGATAGTTTCCAAGACCCACAGTAGATATCTGAAATCAGAGACAGATAGTACCAAACCCTATATATGCATGCTTTTTCCTATGCATGCATACATACCTATGGCAAAGTCTAAGGCACAGTAAGAAATTAAAAACAATAACAATAAAATAGAAAAATTATAACAATATATGCTAATAAAACTATGTGGTCTCTCTCTCTCTCAAAATATCTTATTGTACAAGTTTAATGCCTTTATCACCTTAACCAAACACTTATGCACTGACCACAATTTTTTCAGTTTGAGGTACCACAGCAAAACTAGTACCAATTTCGTTTTTACTTTTTCACAATTTCACAAATAGAAAATTTATTCTTATTGTAGATCTTAGCAAACTTAAATTAAGAATTTTCTTCTTTTTACCTAAAAGAAGAACTTTATGTCTTTTCTTTGGCATATGTGAATTGCCAGCATCATTAATCCTGTGCTTTGGTACCATTATTAAAATAAGAGTTACTTGGACATAAGCACTTTTGTAACTTGACAGTTGATATAATAACTAAGATAGCTGCTAAGTGACTAATGGGCAGGAAACCCTTGACAAAGGGATGATTCACATCCTGGGCTGAATAGAGCTGGATGGTGCAATTTAAAACTTATGCAAAAAAAGAAATAACAAGAAAAAACTTAAAAAAAAAATAAATAAATAAATAAAAACACGGCCAAAAAAAATAAATAAATAAAACTTATGCATTGCTTATTTCTGGAATTTTTAATTTAATATTTTCAAACTGATTGACTGAGGGAAACTGAAAGCAAGAAAATCATGGATAAGGGGGACTGCTCTATATGCTTTCACTAGTTTTCTTATTTAAACAAATACATCTATTTGATATATTTTAGTCATTTCTTTGTTCAATATTTGATCATTTCTTCAGTATCTTTATCTCTTCTATCAGAAGACTATACCTTATTTTTCCCAGTGGAATATTGCATTCTGCACTGTTCCATGTTTCATTGCTTTTTTCTTAGTGGTTTTATAATTAGACTGGAGATGATAAAACAAAAAAGTTGCTAATAAACTTCCATAATCTTGTCAAAAATGGGGAAGATTTATTTTTTAAGTAGTTAATGGATTTAGGGTTTTAGTCCATTGTTGTACTAAGAATGTAGCATTTAGAATAATGTTTACTCATTAGAGGGCTTCCCTGGTGGCTCAGCAGTAAAGTATCCACCTGCAATGCAGAAGATACAGGAGATGTGTGTTCTATCCCTAAACCCGGGAGATCCCCTGAAGAAGGGCATGTATTCTTGCCTAGAGAAGCCCATGGACAGAGGAGCCTGGCAGGCTATACTCCATAGGGTCACAAAGTGTCAGACATAACTGAAGCAACTGAGCATGCATACACTACTCATTAGGAGATTAGTTAGTTGAAAAGGATTTACGGCATGGGTATTCAACAATTATAATACAAAATGTGAACTACTGGAGAAAGTATTGCTGTCCAGTGGCTAAGTCATGTTTGACTCTTTGTGACCCCATGGACTACAGGATAGCCAGCTTCTCTGACCTTCACTATCTCCTGGAGTTTCCTCAAATTCACATCCACTGCATCTGTGATGCTATCTAACCATTTCATCATCTGCAACTCCTCCTCCTCCTGCCCTCAGTCTTTCCTGCATCAGGGTCTTTTCCAGTGAGTTGGTTCTTTGCATCAGGTGGCCAAAGTATTGGAGCTTCAGCGCTAGTATCAGTCCTTCCAATAAAATCTTAGGGTTGATTTCCTTTAGGATTGACTGGTTTGATCTCCTTGCTGTCCAAGGAACTCTCAAGAGTCTTCGCCAGCACCACAATTTGAAAGAATCAATTCTTTGGCACTCAGCCTTCTTTATGGTCCAACTCTCACATCACATCTGTACACAACTACTAGAAAACCAGGCCTTTGTCAGCAAAGTGAGGTCTCTGTTTTTCAATACTCTGGTACGTTGGTCATAGCTTTTCTTCCAAGGAGCAAGCATCTTCTAATTTTGTGGCTGTGGTCACCATCTGCAGTGATTTTGGAGCTCAAGAGTATAAAATCTGTCACTGTTTCCATTTTTCCCCCATCTGTTTGTCATGAAGTGTTGGGACCGAATGCCATGATCTCTGTTTTTTGAATGTTACATTTTAGGCCAGCTTTTTTCACTCTCCTCTTTCACCTTCATCAAGAGGCTCTTTAATTTTTCTTTGCTTTCTGCCAATAGAGTGGTATCATCTGCATATCTGGGGTTGTTTATATTTCTCCTGGCAATCTTGATTTCAGCTTGTGATTCATCCAGTCCAACATTTCACATGTCGTAGTTCAGTTGGTAAAGAATCCACCTGCAAAGTAGGAGACCCCGGTTTGATTCCTGGGTCAGGAAGATTCACTGGAGAACAGATAGGCTACCCCGTCCAGTATTCTTGGGCTTCCCTCTTGGCTCAGCTGGTAAATAATCCACCTGCAATGTTGGAGCCCTGGCTTCAATCCCTGAATTGGGAAGATCCCCTGGAGAATGGAATGGCTACCCATTCCAGTATTCTGGCCTGCAGAATTCCATGGACTGTAAATCCCATGGGGTTGCAAAGAGTTGGACATGTTATACAGCAGATACTAACACAATATTGTAAACCAATTATACCCCAATTAAAATAAAATAAAAAAACACTGGATAAAATAAAATAAGTTGATCAACTGGTCAGAATAGCCATCATTAAAAAGTCTACAAATGACAAATAGTGGAGAGGATGTGGAGGAAAAGGAACCTTCTTACACTACTGGTGGGAATGTAAATTGGTGCCGTCACTATGGAAAGCAGTATGGAGGATCCTCAAAAAAGCTAAAAAGAGGGTTGCCATATGATCCAGCAATCTCATTCCTGGGCATATATCCATGCGTGCTTGTGTACATGCTTTGTCACTTCAGTTATGTCTGACTCTTTGCAACCCTATGGACTGTAGCCCACCAAGTTGCTCAATCCATGGAATTCTCCAGGCAAGAATACTGGAGTGAGTTGCCATGCTCTTCTCCAATGGATCTTCCCAACCCAGGAATGGAACCTGTGTCTCCTGTGTCTCCTGTATTGCAGGCAGATTCTTTAAGCACTGAGCCACCTGGGAAGCCTGGGCATATATCCATACAAGAGTATAATTAAAAAAGATATATACTGTGTTCTTGGCAGCACTATTCACAATAGTCCAGATATGCAGACAACCTAAATGTCCATCAACAGATGAATAGATAAAGAAGATATTGTACATATATACTATGAGCTACTACTTAGCCATAAAGAAGAATGAAATAATGTCATTTGCAGCAACATGGATGGACCTAGAGATTATCATACTAAGTGAAGTAAATCAGACACAGAAATATAAAAACAATATAATATCACTGATATATGTAATCTAAAATATGATACAAATGAATTTATCTACGAAACAGAGACAGATTCACAGACATAGAGAACAGATTTGTGGTTGCCAAGGCGATTGTGGGGTAGGAATAGATTAGGACTTTGGGATTAGCAGATGCAAACTATTATATATAAAATAGAGAACCAACAAAGTCCTACTATACAGCACAGGAAACTATACTCAAATCCAGTGATAAACCATAATGGAAAACAATATGAAAAAGAATGTATATTGTGTGTGTATATACACACACACACACACACACACACACACACACACACACATGAAAACAGTGAAAGTGTTAGTTGTTCGGTCATGTCCAACTCTTTGTGACTCAAAGGACTGTAGCCTGCCAGGCTCCTGTGTCTATAGAATTCTCTAGACAACAATACTGGAGTGGGTAGTCATTCCTTTTTCCAGGGGATCTTCCCAACCCAGGGATTGAATCTGGGTCTCCTGCATTGCCGGCAGATTCTTTCCTGTCTGAGCCACCGGGAAGCCATATATATATAACTACCACACACATGTAAATGGCAACCCACTCCAGTATTCTTGCCTGGATAATCCCATGGACGGAGGAACCTGGTGGGCTACAGTCCACGGGGTCACAAAGAGTCGGACACGACTGAGAGAGTGACTTGACTTGATATGTGTGTGTTTAGTAGTTGTTCAAAAGTGTCTAACTCTTTGTGACCCATGAACTGTAGCCCACCGAGCTCCTCTGTCCATGGAATTCTTCAGGCAAGAATACTGGAGTGGGTTGCCATTTCCTTCATATATATATATATATATATATATATATATATATATATATATATATATATGTATATAGATAGATAGATAGATAGATATACGTATATCTGAATCACTTTGCTATATAGCAGAATCTAGTACTACATTGTAAATCAACTATATTTCAATAAAATAACTTTCAAAAATAAATAAAACAAGGTGATGAAATAAGCTTCATCAAAACCCTTCTGGCTTGTCAGTGGCTTGAAAGAGATAAGGGAGTTATCTCTCCAGGCACTTAATAGAAAAGCATTCCAGGAGAATGTGTCAGGCAGTGCAATTGACCTATGGTGCCATGATGCCTATTCTGTATTAGAAGTAAGTAGGGAGCCTGGGTGACTAGAATAGAGTAAGCAAGAGGAAAAGCAGTGAGAGATAAGGTTGGAGGATGGGGAGTGAAGATCACACAGGGCCTTCTAAGTTGTATTAGTACCCACAGTTACCATCACAAATTACCTCTGATCAAGTAATTTAAACAACACAACACAAAATTTAAAGCTTAAAACAACACAAAATTTAATCTCTCACAGTTCTGAAGACTAGAATTGCAAAATGAATGTGTCAGCAGCATCGTGCTTTCTTTCGAGGATGTAGGGAAGAATCCTCTGCCTCTTCCTAGCTTCTGATGGTTGCCAACAGTCTTTATCCTTGACATTCTTTGGTGTATCACTATATCACTCTAGTCTCTGCCTCCATAGTTACATGGTGTTCTCCATGTGTGTTTTTGTGCCCAAGTTTCCTTCTTCTTATGATACAAATCACTGGATTAGAGTCCACTCTAACACACTGTGACTTTACCTTAACTTGATTTTATCTGCAAAGATGTTTTCCAAGTAAGATCACATTCTGTGGTTATAAATAGACAAACACTTTCAGAAGACACTATTTGATCCTGTACATAAGCCATTCAGAAGACTGTGGCTTTTTTCTGAAGGAAGTGAAGCTACAGTGTTTTTCTGATGTGAATGGACTATAAAAGGAAGGAAGAAATGGTAGATGAAGGTTAAGATTCCAACTAGGAAGCTATTAAATGTTTTTAAGGTAAGAAATAATAGTGGCTCAGATCAAGGCTGAAGCATGCAGGAGGTGAAAAACAGTAAGATTCTGAATATCTTTTGAAGACTCAACTATAGGAATCCCTGACAAGATTTGATATAAAATACAATATTAAGAGAGGGATCAAAGATGACCCAAAGTCACTTTAAGGGGACACTATCATCCACTGAAAAGGGAAAGCTTGATAATGAAGCAGGTTTGGGACAGTATTATCACTTTCTTTTGGCCATATGAGAAGATATCCAGTAGGTAGCTGATACAAAAGTTTGAAATTTGGGCAAGAGGTCTGAGTAGCAGATATACATGTGGGAGTCACAGCACACAGAATTATTTAAATCACTGGAAAGAATAAGGTCACCTTGGGTATAAGTATAGACGGACAAGAGAAGAGGACCAAAGACTGAGTCCTAGTACATTTGATCTTAAACAATAGTGGAGAAGAAGATAAACCAACAAAGGAGACAGTAAGAATAATCATTGTTATCATGGGTTTGTCAGGAGGGATAAACAAGATTAAGCAAGAGATGTATTCAACCTTGTGACTGAGTAGTGGAGTGAAGTAGCTCAGTCATGTCCGACTCTTTGCGATCCCATGGACTGTAGTCTACCAGGCTTCTCTGTCCATGGGATTTTCCAGACAAGAGTACTGGAGTGCGTTGCCATTTCCTTCTCCAGGGGATCTTCCTGACCCAGGGATCGAACCCAAGTCTCCTGCATTGCAGGCAGACTCTTTACCCTCTGAGGAACTCAGTAAATGCTAGCTGTTTTTAACCTTTTAACTACTATTCCAATCTGAGTTTCTCATGTTACTATAAATTTCTTGAAGTCAGGTTTAGATATGGTACTTGGTACATGATGGATGTCAATCAATATTTGCTGAATAAATGTTAGTTTCCTTATGCTTCCGTTTTTATTTTTTTGGTACTTATTCTGTTATAGCATTTATATTATGCAATTATAATAATTTATTAGTATGTCTGTGAGTTTATGTCTTCAAAATTGTGTTTGTATTAGATATTCAGTTTATTTTTGTAATATAAATAGACTGACAAAGGCAGAATTGAAGTAAGGGTATCCATATCTTTGGCCTTTTTATTTAAGCTTTCTAAATATTTCCAGCGTCTACTCACTACTCTTCATACTTACCATTACAACTTAAACCAGGTCACCATTATCAATCACAAGAAGTATTACAAATCTCCTAACTGGTATCTTTTTCTAATGGTGAGATTTTCTCCAAACTTTTCTTTATTCTCTAGCCAGAGTAATCTTCCAAAACCCACAACTGTAATCAGCTTAGTGCTCTTCATAAAATAGTCCAATGGCTTTCCCATAAATTAGAATAAAGATCTGGCCTTTGGCCATATTTCCAATATCATTTCTCCCCAAACTACTTTTATTGTTCTCACATCTAGCTTCACTAAACTTCTTTCATTAACTAATTTTTATTTAGTCTTTATTTATCAAGCTCCTTTAAATAACCACCTCTGTCCTAAGAGGTGGGATACAGTGATAAATGAAGCACTTTCCCTCCCCTTGCGGAAATTACAAAATGATTGATAACATAGGCACTGAAATAAATAATTGCAAATATGTAGAGTGTTATAGAAGTGCAAGGTACTAGGGTGACATTTAATGAAAAAACTTTCTTAGTCTCAGTTGGGAGGAGGAAGGGGAGGCCTTCCTTCAAAATTTGCACATGTGTTCTCTTTAGAGGACACTCTTCCCTCCCACCTTACCGAATCACACTTCAGGTGAATCACACTTCAGTTCTTGTCTTTGACTTCGCTGACTAAGTTTAGGTTTATGTTCCCATATTATTCTGCTTTTCTTAGTCACAACAATCATCTTTATTTACTGTAAATATTTGTTTAATGATCACTTTGTAAATTCTGAAATGGCAAGTATAATGCTTATTTATTGCTGTGTATCTTTTGACTGGAATGGTCCCAAATTTAATCAATTTTTACTGAATGAATGCATACATGTAAATGCATCTTCCGCATTTTTCCCATTTTTCATTCTTTTCAGACATAAAGCATTTTATCAGGGTTTCCTCTTGTCTCGCCACAAAGAGGAACTCAATAAATATTTTATCGAATAAATGAATGAGGTGAAGAGTGTGAATATGGCTTCTACCTTCTTCAATACATCCCTCCTCCTAAGGCAGTTTACTTTGTCAGTCTCTTTAAGCAAGGGCATGACAAGATGATAATACATTCATGATCACTAAGTGCTAAGTTTATAATATATTACTTATTAATTTTTCCACATGAGTTTATCATAAACTAGGGTGTAGGCATTAGCTATCTGTTGTTAATAATTTATGCTTTATTCCTATCAACACTGACCTTCATTTACCTGGTTCTTTTTTCTAAAAAGAATGAGTGTTTTCGTTACTTGAGTTACTGCAACATTTTAAATGATTTTATAAATTATTGTGACACCCCTAAAGGCAAAATAAAAAGAAGTAGAAAATTATTTGTACATTTATAATCTTACTTGATACTTTAAAATCGATTTTGATAATTGAAATATTAATATGCCTTAATTTTAAAAATAGGTTACTATTTTCAAGGTTCTTATGATTGCACCTTCTCATATGACTTACTAACAGTGTTACACTGTAGGAAGTGTTATCATTATTTCAAGTTTGAACAGGAAGAGAGACTCAGTTTAATGTTACCTCACTTGCCTATGTTTACATGTCTAGAAACCAAGGACCTAATTATTCTAATTTCAAATACCGATTTCTTTCTACTCCAAAGTGTTGCCCTTACTGAAGGACTTATTTTAGCTCTATCAACATAAAGCCAAGAAGTTGAACAATTGTTGAGTGGATTCAACTAACATAGACAGCGCTTCTACATAATTTAGGAATTCAAACCCATTTCCTCACTGGGAGATTTTCCTAGGTTAAAATGGCATTTTTGAATTATTTACTATTTGGGTTTAGCTAGGTAGATGTTTGGGATTCCCAGGCAGCTCAGTGTTAAAGAATCCACTGCCAGTATAAGGGACCAAGGAGATGCGGGTTTGATCCCTGATCAGGTAGATCTCCTGGAGCAGAAAATGGCAGCCCATTCCAGTATTCTTGCCTGGAGAATTCCATGGGTAGAGAATCCTGGAAGTCCGCAGTTCATGGGGTTGCCAGGGGTCTGACAGGACTGGGCAAGGATAACCCACTCACACACTTATACAAATGTTTTCTTTCACTTTTCTTTAGAGTTCATATTTCTTAATGTTTTATGCTAATAAAATAAAAACTAGCTAGGAAGATTAAAAAAATCACTCCCTTATGTCTGGCACAATTCAACCTGCCAAGAACTGATCCCAGTGTTGGTGCAGAAGTCAGTGAAGAAAACTTGGATATTTTCATCTCCCTGTTCTGAGAATATTAAACTGCCTTGTTTGAAAAAAATTCAGTTTTTTGGATTGTCACCAATCAAAAGCGTGTTCACAGAAACTCTGGAATGATCATTATGCTAAATAAAATGCTCAAGTATTTCTTGGATAGCAACTAGTTTCAATGAGGCTCACTTAATATTCTTATTAGTATTCATTTTAATGGGATTTTACTTTTAGATAAAACCCAGACTCTTCTGAATTCCAAATAATGGGCACAAATTCCCCTTACCCCTTTAAAATTTTAGTACACATATCCTCCCTATGACTCATCTCTGAAATATTAGATAGAAAGTTTGAGACTTAAATTGGAAACTACAAATTATTCCTGTTTTTTCCTACCTTGGGAAAAATGCTGGATATTTTGGTTTCTCCTCTTTTCTCTTTCACCTCTCTCTCTACATCAAGAAGAAATATTACCAAAAATACTATATAAATAGCAGGAACGCAAATTTTAATAAAGTGACTTTTAGATCTTATTTCATTTTTTTAATATTATTGTCATTTTTATTGTCATATGTATATGGTTTCATATATTTTAGTATTGACTTTGCTGTTCATACTGAAATTTTTCTTTGAGTTGATAACCTGTAAAAGAAAATGAAGGAGGAAACAGACAGAACAGGCTCCATCTTGAAAACAGGACTCCATCTTGGGCCGGATGGTGAACTTTGAGCTATATGCCCAGTATCTATGGAAACAACATACCAACTGGAAAACCAGACCGCCCCCCCCCCCCCCCCCCCCCCCCCCCCCCCCCCCCCCCCCCCCCCCGCGCCAAGATGGAAGAGCCCCGGGGCCCATACCTAGACTCTCCACCTAAAATAATACCCTAATTATCTGTGTAACTGAATAGAATCATAAATTCTATTATGCTTATTGGGGTATGACCACAGGCCTATTGATAATTGTCCACTGTTAACTACCTAGGCTTCAGGAATATGAATCACAGGTTAACTTTGATTATATCTTTATTTTCTTTTGTTCAGACTAATTCAGGGAATTTGGGGAGGTAAGTTTAGGCACATACACTTAGGATATATACGGTTTTCACAAAAACTGGTCAGGGTCCTTGGCTAAGAGGAGACTCTGCCTTGGACCCACCAGTGTAATAAACTGCACTCCACTATCTACATTGTCCTTCTGAGTGAATTTGTTTCCTGGAACATGTGGCTACAACAAAAATACTCCAAAAATCCACATAAAATTGAATAAATTGGCTCTGCATCTTGCACACTGATTGAGAAGCTAGAAGAATGAAAAGCCATGCAGCTTGAGATGTGATAAATAGTATCAGTATTATTTATTTTAATTTCCGCTAGATTCTAAGTTCATACCTGGCAGATAACAAAGAACTAGATAAAGAATAACTTTGGCCACCTATTGTTAGTTGCAAAAAAATACCAAGCTCCCACCATCACGAAAAGGGAACACTGACAAAAAAATAAACATAGTCAAATGGTGGTTAATTGCTAAGAAAAATAAATAAATGTAGTGCATAGAAGGATAGGAAATAAGGGGGAGAAAAGTAGTAGGCTACCCAAGCTGGTCACAAAAGTCCTTACTGATAAAGTGATAAAGAGGGAAGAAAGCGGAGGAACAGCTCTGCAGAGATATGGGAAAGAAGAACTGCAGAGACAGAAAACAGAAGACAGCACGTAAGACTGAAATACAGAATGCTTGGTATGGACAAGGAAACTTAGAGCAGATGACTGACAGAGTGGGGAGATGAGATCATAGAGAAGGGAAAGGATGGGAAGGGAGAAAAGAAACCTAAATAATGAGTGCTATAGATTTTTTTTTTTTAAGAATTTTTATTTTCACCCTGGATGAGATGGGAAGGTTTAGAATGGTTTAGAAGGGACTCACATTTCAGTCCCTACTGCTACAGGTGCTGCCAGCCTCCAATACTTATCTGCTGGAGTATCACATCGATTTCTTAACTATTTTCTTTGTTTCTGCCCTTGCCCTTTTGGGAGGATATATTAAAAACAAAATATTCTTCCTGCCTAGAAATCTCTTCACAAAGGTAGAAAAGAAACAATTTTATTACTGAATAAGCATTAAACCAGAGCTTGATGTACATCACAGGCAATCCACTAGGAGGTTGCAAAGACAGAAGAAATCTCTCCCTTTTATACAATGAAGCAGATACAACCAATTACATACATGTTTTCAAGATAAATAACTAATTCTCAAGTAAGAGCACCTGCCAGCATAATTTGTCACACACAGTTCATTCTAAATTCGTTTTGTATAAGGAGTGACCTTTTGTGTTAGCTAATTGGCTTTATCCAAAGCAGATGTAAAACCTTCTCATATCTTTATGGCAAAAGGCTGTTTTACAACTTGGAGCAAGGAACCGGCAGAAGTTAGGCTTGTGCTCTTCTGCAGAACCTGGGAGATAGGGGTGCTATCATTTTTAATGATTACATTTCAAAGAAATGGCTCTCAGGCCCTTGAGAAAGACATTCCTAGGTTGTAAAGCTGGCGGGAGACTTATTTAGATTTTGAAAAGATTTACATACATTTCAAAGAGACAGTGAAAGAATTTACAAGTTCTCTAAGAAAATGGATGGGGGCTCTATTTTCAACAGAGAGAATTAACTTCTTATTTTTAATTTGTAGCTTCGTCTACACTCCTTCTAATCTCCACACAGAAGCCAGAAAGATCCTTTAAGAAAAATCACATCTCTTTTCAAAACCATTTTAAACCTTCCCATCTCATCCAGGGTGAAAATAAAAATTCTTAAAACAACCTACAGTACTCCTCATTATTTAGGTTTCTTCTCTCCCTTCCCCTTCCTTTCCCTTCTCTGTGATCTCATCTCCCCACTCTGTCAGTCATCTGCTCTAGGGTTCCTTGCCCACACCAAGCATTCCGTACTTTAGTCTTGACACCTGCTGTCTTCTGTTTTCTGTCTCTGCAGTTCTTCTTCCCCACATCCCTGCAGAGCTGTTCCTCCGCTTTCTTCCCTCTTTATTACTTTATCAGTAAGGCCTTTTGTGACCAGCTTGTGTAGCCTGCTACTTTTCTCCCCCTTATTTCCTATCCTTCTATGCGCTACACTTATTTATCTTTCTTAGCAATTAATCACCATTTGACTAACTATATTTATTTTTTGTCAGTGTTCCCTTTATCGATTGCTGCCTAACAAATCACCCCAAAACTTAGAAGCTCAATACAAGTATTTTTATTTTATTACCTCTCATGGTGTTGATCCATCAGGGTTTCAGAAAGGAATCTGCTGAGTCATCCTGACTGTGGTTGTCCCATGCAATTACAGAGCAGAGTGGATGCAGCTGAAAGAGTGGGGTGTATCTAGGGGCTGGCTAGGTATCCTGTTTTCTTCCATGTTGTCTCATGACCTCTTCACATGAACTCTCAGTGTGGCTAGTTTGAGCTTCCTCATAGCATAGCTGCTTCAGTCTGATTGTTTCCATTGTATTAAAAACCTCAAGAAAGAATTTTCCAGCACACTTAATTGACCCAGGTAAGTATAAAAGCATGCCCATTTTCAAGAGAAATGAGCATAGATGCACTAACTGATGGGAGAAGTATTAAAATGATGTTGTTTGAAGAGAATACAAGATGAGAAGTGTCGTTGCTGTCATCTTTGGGAAACAAAATCTGCCAGAGTTTACTGCTGTGTGTCACTTCTGACTAGACTACAAGCCTAACAAGGGCAAGGACTTGGTTTCATTTACTACTGTTTTCAGCATTTACAAAAGTGCTGAAAATAATGTCGATACTAGATACATATTTATGTAAATTAATAAATGAAATGTTCCATAAAGAAAGATCCTTCTGATAACTTGCTATTTTTCTATTTTAAAAATATGCACATTCATTTGCATATCAAATAAAAGGATTTTGCTTTAGATATATTCAAATGAGGTTTTCAGATCTTGCCTGCATACAATTTGTTGAAAAGGAAGCTTTCTTCCCTGTAGGTTTTAAAGGGATAAATCTAAAATTCAATCTGATCATGCCATTCATCTGCTTAAAATCCTTCAACAGTACCACCTAGCCTAAGGCAGTGATTTTCAAACTTTCTGACCATGGCTTAGAGCAAAAATTACATTTTGCATTTTCCCGTCACCTCCTGGAACACCAGCACATGCAAATACATACTCGGTGTATGTATAAACATATTTAGGAAGTCTAAGTTGTAATCTGCAATGCATTTTTATATTCTCTCTTTTTAAGTTTTATCTCTCTGCTTTCTTCTCCTTCAATATCTTCCCTTCTATTCTCAATCCCTGTTCTTTACTCTTCTATTTTTGTGTTTAATTAAAAGCAAGCAAACAAAAAACCTCAAACACTGGTATTATGTTCCATTGAATTGATTTTCAGATTGATTTCAGATAGATCACTATTTGTCCTAGGCATGTGGTTCCCACATTAATCCTGTAGAATTAAAATCCTAAAGGGAGCATCCTGAGACACTGCTTTAAAAGAACATCAGGTGTTTCTGATACTTAAAGATCTAGAATAAATCTAAGGTCCAAGTTAATAACATGCCAACTATAATGCACAACGTGAGAGTTGTGAGTTAAGTTTTATTTGGGGCAATATGAGGACTGAACCCTGGGAGATAATACCTCAAATAGCTCTGACAAACTGTTCCAAAGAGGTAGGGGGGAAGGACAGTATACATGTGATTCTGGTAAAGGGGGAGTACATGCAGTCAAGCAAATTTACTTTTTAGAAAGTTTCTGCTAGTCTTGGGAAGCTTCTGCTAGTCATAAGAAACAGTCATCACCATGAAGGATTTTAGTGTTTTAATGCTTTTCTAGGTATGAGGAGATACAAGAATTGGGTTCATACAGTCAGCTCTTGAGAATATCTATCTGAAGAACTGTTCTGCCAGCTTTCTGGGAGCACAGAGTACCTCATTTCTGCTCTTCACCATGAACTCCTTCATGGGGGGGCGGGGGCGGTGTTGGAGATCAGCAGTGCAGCAGAACATTATTTAATCCTTGTAGAGTAGATGGCAAGCACCCACGGCAAGTGCCAATTTGTGGTTTACAATTATAAGATTCTTATCATCCCCTCCAGCCTCACTTCTCACTACTACTTCTTTTATCCCCTTAATGCTATTAAAATATAGACCAATTTGTTACTTTTTGCATCATACAAACATTGCCTTCTTCTGGGCTTTTCTCACTGCCTGGATAAATTACCCCTTTATTCTCCTGCCTGTTACAGTTCATGTAGCCCTGCAAAAGCTATACAGACTTCACAAAGAAGAGACATAAATGTGACTTAAACATATAAAAATATGATCCATGTACTTTACGTTAAAGAAAATATAAATTAAAACTGGCATTTAATTATGTCAGTAAGTTCTTTCTCCAACTACAAATCAACCTAATCATACAGTCATCTATTTTTCTATTTTTCTTAAAACAGTTCATATAATACAAGATAAAATTTCTCATTGAAATTAGAATAGTTTACATATATGAACTTCTGTTATCTGTGTGTAGGACAGAGTTGATTTGCAGATGACTGGAAAACTCTAGTCTTATCTTTTTGGATGCCTGGATATCTGGCTTTAATTCTTACTTGTGATGGTGTTGTAGCCACGCAATCTGGAAAACAAACTCACTCACAACGCAGATAGTGGAATGCGGTTTATTACACCGGTAGGCCCAAGGCAGGGGATGAGGCAATGGCAACCCATGCCAGTACTCTTGGCTGGAAAATCCCTGGACGGAGGGCCCTGGTAGGCTGCAGTCCATGGGGTCGCTAGGAGTCGGACACGACTGAGTGACTTCACTTTCACTTTTCACTTTCATGCATTGGAGAAGAAAATGGCAACCCACTCCAGTGTTCTTGCCTGGAGAATCCCAGGAACGGGGGAGCCTGGTGGGCTGCCATCTATGGGGTTGCACAGAGTCGGACACTACTGAAGCGACTTAGCAGCAGCAGCAAGCAGCAGCAGGCCCAAGGCAGAGTCTCCTCTTAGCCAAGGGCCCCGACCAGTTTTTATGAAAACCTTATATACCCTAAGTGTACATGCTCAAACCCACCTCTCCAAGTGCTCTGAAACTAGTCTGAACAAAGGAAAAGAAAGATACAATCAAAGTTAATCCGTGATTCATATGCCTTAAATCTGTGATTCATAATTCGATGCCGCACGCCAGGCCTCCCTGTCCATCACTAACTCCCGGAGTTTACTCAGACTCATGTCCATCAAGTCAGTGATGCCATCCAGCCATCTCATCCTCTGTCGTCCCCTTCTCCTCCTGTCCCCAATCCCTCCCAGCATCAGAGTCTTTTCCAATGAGTCAACTCTTGCCATGAGGTGGCCAAAGTACTGGAGTTTCAGCTTTAACATCATTCCCTCCAAAGAAATCCCAGGGCTGCTCTCCTTCAGAATGGACTGGTTGGATCTCCTTGCAGTCCAAGGGACTCAAGAGTCTTCTCCAACACCACAGTTCAAAAGCATCAATTCTTCGGCTCTCAGCCTTCACAGTCCAACTCTCACATCCATACATGACCACAGGAAAAACCATAGCCTTGACTAGATGAACCTTTGTTGGCAAAGTAATGTCTCTGCTTTTCAATATGCTATCTAGGTTGGTCATAACTTTCCTTCCAAGGAGTAAGCGTCTTTTAATTTCATGGCTGCAGTCACCATCTGTAGTGATTTTGGAGTTGGTGATGGACAGGGAGGCCTGGCGTGCTGTGATTCATGCAGTCGCAAAGAGTCAGACACGACTGAGCGACTGATCTGATCTGATCTGAAGCCTAGGTATTTAACAGTGGACAGTTATCAATAGGCCTCTGGTCATACCCCAATTACCATAATAGAATTTATGATTCTTTTGGTTACACAGATAATTAAGGTATTCTTTTAGCCGTCTGAGAGTTTAGGTATGAGGCCTGGGCTCTTCCATGGAGGGGGAGGGGGTGTCTGTTTTTCCAATTGGTATGTCGTTTCCATAGATACTGAGCGTATAGCTCAAAGTCCACAGTCCAGCCCAAGTTGGAGTCCTACTTTCAAGATGGAGCTTGTTCTGTTTCCTCCTTCATTCCCCCCTCCTGATGCTCTTAACTCATAGTATGAGCATCTCTCATAGGGATATATTGCACCCTGGCTCTCTGACCACCAGTTTGGGAGAATGACACCAACCTTTGGGTTACAAAGTTCATAATACATTGTAAAATGCAGGGTCCACAAAGCAGAACTATTAAGGCAACTGTAACCCTTGGAAGGAAAGTTATGACCAACCTAGATAGCATATTCAAAAGCAGAGACATTACTTTACCAACAAAGGTCCATCTAGTCATGGCTATGGTTTTTCCAGTGGTCATGTATGGATGTGAGAGTTGGACTGTGAAGAAAGCTAAGCACTGAAGAATTGATGCTTTTGAACTGTGGTGTTGGAGAAGACTCTTGAGAGTCCCTTGGACTGCAAGGAGATCCAACCAGTCCATCCTAAAGGAAATCAGTCCTGAATATTCATTGGAAGGACTGATGCTGAAGCTGAAGCTCCAATACTTTGGCCACCTCATGCGAAGAGTTGACTCATTGGAAAAGACCCTGATGCTGGGAGGGATTGGGGGCAGGAGGAGAAGGGGACGACAGAGGATGAGATAGCTGGATGGCATCACCGACTTGATGGACATGAGTTTGAGTGAACTCCGGGAGTTGGTGATGGACAGGGAGGCCTGGTGTTCTGTGATTCATGGGGTCGCAAAGAGTCAGACACGACTGAGCAACTGACCTGAACTGAACTGAACTGAACTGAATAATGATAAATATAGTTTTCTGCCAATCACCCTTCACCCAAGGTAGGACCGAAGTCCAGAAAGGAATGTAATGTTTTCATTTGACATTGTTTTTACCTGTTTTTTCATGTCATCTAAAGCAGCTGATACATTGACATATATATCAGGAATATATACACAACATTCAGCCTTAATTATAGTACAGGTCCCGCCTTGAGCAGCTGTGAGCATGTCCAAAGCCATTCGATTTTGAATTACCACTTTTCTCATTTGGATTTGTTTTCATTTAAGGCTTGGATGACTTTAGCACCATCTAGGAGGGCCTGTTTTGTGAAATTAGTCAAGGCCTTTACTTTAATCATAATATCTGTTGTCCCTATAGAAGATACAAATAAGGCAGCACTATACTCATACCATTGAAACACAGACCCTGTCCACCTAGCATGTAAATAAGGTAGATTTACCAGGGCTTGTAGGTTAGGCTTTATGCTGCCATGGGAAAAAGTGAATCCCAGTGTGCAGTGGCCTACACAGACGATTGGTAACCAAGGCCAAAGGTTAGGCCCACAAAGCCATTGGGTTCTGTTGGGCGCCATACAGCGGATTCCAGGGTTATATTTCCAATCAGAGCCTGGCCAATGGATGGACTTGTTGGAGTGGTATGTGACCTCGAATGTTCATTTACATTGTTCGGGGGATAGGTACCCCATATATTTTAGTTCTTTTGGGTCTAATGTAGGTCACCAAACCCTACCCTTTGCTTTTTTGGTTCCCAGCATAGAGCGGTGGGAGTAATTAATTGACCTTTTTTTGGGGTCATCCAGAAATATTCATCCCAGACTTGGTAGCATTGTTCAACATACCTAGAGGCCTGTCCCCCTTTTTGGTCAGAGAGGAGCCTGGTAGGCTGCAGTCCATGGGGTCACAAAGAATCAGACACTTACTGAGCAACTTCACTTTCACTTTTCACTTTCATGCATTGGAGAAGGAAATGGCAACCCATTCCAGTGTTCTTGCCTGGAGAATCCCAGGGACAGGGGAGCCTGGTGGGCTGCCATTTATGGGGTCGCACAGAGTCGAACAGGACTGAAGCGACTTAGCAGAAGCAGCAGCATAGAATTTTGTTACTACTATGAAACTGGTGTTTACGTCAAATGTAACCCCATGACCTGAGTCTATTGACTGTAGGTCTGGCTTACACCAAGAAAGCAGGAAGAGATTATGACTGACAAGAGAAAGGAAAGTCTCTTTTTGTCGTCCCAGAAAAGAGTGGTTTAAAATCTCCTTGGCAGAGCAGTGACACCCACCAAGGAAGTCCATCCATCACAGACAGAGGCATAGCCCCACATACCCAGCAGTTGGAGGTGTTGTGGAAGTCCGCATAGGAATGTGCCCATGAGATGAAAACATTGAGTTGAAATGGAAGTTAAATTCAAAATCACATTGATGAGGTCAGGCAGCAGGAGTTAATTATGTGGCTTCATCCTGAAGGGGCTCGTCCGGGATCTTCTTCTCCTTCTTCTTCTTAAAGATGACCTTAGTCTCTCAATGGTCAGTGGGGTCCCTCTGCACAGTCCACTCAGCGTTTTCTGGGTCTGTGTGGTATGTTCTCTTCATCCTCATGTGGTGGATCCAGGAAGTGACACCTGCAACTTTAACTACTGTTAAAGGGGTGGTTGGAACAACAGTATATGGACCCTTCCAATGTGGGGCCAAAGAATAGTGTTTCTAGTCCTTGACCCACACCTGATCCCCGGGCGCAAATTTGTGAATCTGTTCCCCAAGGGGGAACAGCATCTTTTCTTGTACAAACTTAGTTACCTGATTTACTACCTTACTCAGTTGTTTCATCTGCTGTGAAATCTCATCTCCCCTTACCTGAGGCAAATTTGTTGACACCTGTTTTATTATGGGAAGGGGCCTTCCATACACAATTTCGTATGGAGAATAGCCGTGGGATTGTGGGGTCATCCTGAGTCTGAGCAGAGCCATCGGAAACAAGTCCACCCACGAGGAGTCAGTCTCTAGGATCCACTTGGAGAGTGTCTCTGTAAGTGTCAGGTTGGTTCCTTCCACTGTTTCACAACTCTGGGGCCTATATACTGTATGTAATTTCCTCTTGATGTTTAAAATTTTGCTTACTTGTTATACTAAATCAGCTATGAAAGCTGGGCCATTGTCCAATCCAATGCTGGTAGGAAATCCAAATCTGGGAGCTATCTCCCTAAGTAGGCACCAGGCTACTTTTGATGCTCTTTTAGTTCCAGGTAGGAAAAGCTTCTACCCATCCCCAAAATGTACATACCATGACCAGCAGGTAATGGTAGTGTTGGTGAGGTTTCATTTCAGTGAAGTCCACTTCCAGGTGTTCAAAGGGCAACGTGCCTTTTAGCTGAATCCCCGGAGGTTTATGTCTTTGCCAAGAGGCAGCATTGACCTGTGAGCAGGCAGTGCAGTTCTGAGATTTTGTCCCACATAGGGAAGAGAGGCAGGGAACCAAGAAATATTTTCAAATTAGCTCTTCCAGTTTATCATGGCCTAGGTAGGTTGCTTGGTGTGTTTGGCTTACCAGAGTGGGTGGCAGCTCCTCTGGTACCAATAATTTGCCACTTGGCAATTCTTACCATCCCTTTTCAGTCTTAATGGCCCCTTCCACTTTGGCTAGTTGGTTTTGGGCTTCAGTGTATTTTGGAGAGTCCAGCGTTAGTTCAGGCAGCTCTACCAATACAAGAGCTTTAATAGGGGCTTCACTTGTCACCCTCAAGCCCTCAGCTGCTTGTTTAGTGATCTTATCTGCCAGTGTGTTCCCTGAACCTGAGGGGTACCTTCTTTTTGATGTCCTCGGCAGGGTACGACTGCAACCCTTTCTGGTTCCCAGGAAATATCTAATAGGGTCTTAATTTCTTCCTTATTTTTAATATCTTTTTTCTCTAGCTGTCAAAGGCCTCTCTCCTTATACAGAGCCCTGTGTACATGTAGTGTGGCAAAAGCATACCTGGAGTCTGTGTAAATGTTTGTCTTCTTACCGTTTGACAGCTGGAGGTCCTGGATTAGAGCATATAGTTTGGCTCGTTGAGCGGACCAGTGTGATGGCAGAGAACTAGCCTCAACGATGGTTTCTTCCATGACTACTGCATATCCTGACAGTCGTTGTTCTTGCTTCACCAGGCTGGTGCCATTGGTGTACAGGAGCAAATCTGGGTCCGGGATTGGCTGGTCTCTAAGTCAGGTCTGCTGGCATATTTCCTTGCAATCATGTGAGGGCCCACCTTCTCCCACAGGAAGGAGAGTAGCCGGATTCAGGGCCTGACAAGGCTCAATAGTAACATGGGGGTTCTCACATAACAGTCCCTGGTATTGAGTAATCCGGGATGTTGACAGACATTTATAAGGGTCCCACCTTGGGAGACTGTTGACCTCTTGTGGGACTTTTACGATCAAACTTGGCCCAAAGTCAGCTTTCTCCTGGACCAGTAAGGCAACTGCAGCATCTGCCCATAAGCATCCCAGCCACCCAGTGGCAACACTGTCCAGCGGTAACATTATCCAGCAGTTTCAGGAGATAAGCCACGGGTCTGTCCTGTGTCCCCATAGTCTGGGACAACACTCCCATAGCCACCTTGTCCTTTTTAGTCACATAAAGAGTAAACAGCTTAGCAAGTCTGTCAGACCCAAGGTGGGTGCTGATGTAATTGTACTGGGTTTGAGTTCTATTACCAGTGGGACTTGTTTTGCAAGCCCAGGTGGGGGTTGTCTTCCACCCAGACCTCAGGGAATTGTTGAGTTAACTCTCTCTTGACTGTTTAGTCCCTCCAGTTTCCCTTCCGGGAGACCATGCAACCTCCATTCATCTTGAGGGGTTACCGAGAGGAAAAGTAAATAGGTGGTTGAGCCAACTCAAAGAGTGGGTCTTCCTTGGGGGGAAAAGGTCACTTGTGCCCCCAATTTAGACAGCAAGTCTCTTCCCCACAAAGGTACTGGACATTCAGGGGTGTATAAAAATTCATGAGTCACTAGGTGTCCCCCCATCTGACATTTTCTGGGGCTTGAGACACAAAGGCTCAATTTATCACCATCTAAGATCCAGCAGCCTCTGAATCTACTGGTGTATAAAGTCTACAGGCCTCGAACAGTCTTTCATAGAACTCAGAGGGCGATTCGCTTTCCCTTTGAATCACTTCTGAGGGTTTTGCCATACTCAGAGGTTTTCAGGCCCCCCTCTTGAGACTTTGTAAAATAGCCACTGGATATCTCTCCAGGTGGCCCCTCCCTTCCTCTTTGTTACAGTCCCAGTTGGGCCTCTAATCAGGGGTGGCTAGCTCTGCCCACCGCTGCAGGTTTGCTGTATTCTCAGGTGCCATTTCTCTTAACCATTTTTAGTTCTCAGTTAGGATCCTGTGTCTTTCCTCAGTACTGATAAGGGAGACTCGTAGTTGGATTATGTCATCCCATGTAGGGCGGTGGGTTTGAAAAATAGTCTCCATTAGCCTAATCATGGCTTGTGGCTCCCCCGAGTACAATGGAGTGTGTCTCTGCCAGTAGGCAATGGGACCCCACTCCAGTACTGTTGCCCAGAAAATCCCATTGACGGAGAAGCCTGGTAGGATGCAGTCCATGGGGTCGCTAAGAGTCAGACACGACTGAGCGACTTTTCACTTTCCACTTTCATGCATTGGAGGAGGAAATGGCAACCCAATCCAGTGTTCTTGCCTGGAGAATCCCATGGACGGAGAAGCCTGGTAGGATGCAGTCCATGGGGTCGCACAGAGTTGGACATGACTGAAGCGACTTGACAGAGGAAAATGGCTGGTAAAAATAGGCTACAGGGGGCAGATGGCAGTGCCCCATGCGTCCTGAACTGGAGGCTATTGTAGCTTTCTGAGGGGCATCTGTAGTGGGGTTCTTTGCCCCTGTTCCTTGGTGGAGCGCAGCCTTTGTCTAATTCCTGTGTTTTCTTCCCCCTTCCTATCAGTACTCATCAGGAGAGGTGGATCTAGAAGGTTCGGCTGAGGTGGAATTCTGGGGGTGTTGACCAGAGGTCTCCGTTGCTGGGATCGGAGACTGCCAAAACAGCGGCTCTACTATCTCCGGGAGAGCTGGTGAAAGAGCAGCGGCTGCTACAGGAACTTCACCTGGCCCTGGATTGGGCATTAAGGTGGCCTCTGGTCCTGGTGGAGCACTGGGAGGTAGGGGCATAATTATCCAGTACAGGGGAGGGGTCAGGTCATCCCCGTCCAAATCCTGTAGAATTTCCTTTTTTATCATCAGTCAATTTTTGTGCCATTAATAAATATTAATGAATTAATATTAATTAAATTATAATTATACATTATACATTAATTAAATTATAATTATACATTAATAAATATTAATCCCCTTTCCTTCTGGATACAGAACCTTGTCCAAGTAGGAGGGTCTTGAGCTAACCCTAGCCCTGAGTCAATATATGGATATTGATCCAGGTGTCCTGGCTCTCCTGTGACTAGTGTATAGACTGCTTCCACTATTTTTAAGTTCATGGTATTCTCTGGTGGCCATCCTACTCCCATAAGGGCCAGTTGACCTCAGAGAGTATGTGGAGGTAGTTAGGTGTCATCTTCATGCCATCAGTTCAGTTCAGTCGCTCAGTCGTGTCTGACTCTTTGCAACCCCATGAATCGCAGCACGCCAGGCCTCCCTGTCCACCATCAACTCCCGGAGTCCGCTCAGTTATGCCATCCAGCCATCTCATCCTCTGTCATCCCCTTCTCCTCCCGCCCCCAATCCCTCCCAACATCAGAGTCTTTTCCAATGAGTCAACTCTTTGCATGAGGTGGCCAAAGTACTGGAGTTTCAGCTTTAGCATCATTCCTTCCAAAGAAATCCCAGGGCTGATCTTCTTCAGAATGCACTGGTTGGATCTCCTTGCAGTCCAAGGGACTCTCAAGAGTCTTCTCCAACACCACACTTCAAAAGCATCAATTCTTTGGTGCTCAGCCTTCTTCACAGTCCAACTCTCACATCCATACATGACCACAGGAAAAACCATAGTCTTGACTAGACGGACCTTTGTTGGCAAAGTAATGTCTCTGCTTTTGAATATGCTATCTAGGTTGGTCATAACTTTCCTTCCAAAGAGTAAGCGTCTTTTAATTTCATGGCTGCAGTCACCATCTGCAGTGGTTTTGGAGCCCAAAAAAATAAAGTCTGACACTGTTTCCACTGTTTCCCCATCTATTTCCCATGAAGTGATGGGACCGGATGCCATGATCTTCGTTTTCTGAATGTTGAGCTTTAAGCCAACTTTTTCACTCTCCTCTTTCACTTTCATCAAGAGGCTTTTGAGTTCCTCTTCACTTTCTGCCATAAGGGTGGTGTCATCTGCATATCTGAGGTTATCGATATTTCTCCCTATAGTCTCCTCTAAATTCCTTCTTTAAATTTTTAATCATGCACTCCAATACAGTTGCCTTAGATTCACTTCCCCTCCATCTTGCTTACCTTCTCGGACCTTTTCTACTTTTCCTTTTCATTCTGTCTACGAAGTTCTCAGTACCCTATGTACTTCTGATATTTCCACTCAGTGAAATACTTAAATTGCCATTCTGCCTCCTCCCTACTGGGGTGAGAAGAGCCTTACCTGCCAGATGCCAGAGGGAGAAGGGGGATCAGCATGTCTTCACCTGCCAGTCAACAGGGTGGAACCAGAACACCACGTGGTCCATGACTGTTTCTCCCTTAAGTTTTAAAGTCTGTTCTGCCTTGGTGGGCTTGATCAGGTCTGGATGAAAACATAGATGGGTTAAATATCCCATGTCCCAGGCCATCTCCAGAAAAGTCAGTTCATATTCACTTATGTATCCTCCTCCTTCTAGCCTGATAATTCCGAGGGAGTCAAGAATTTCACAGCAGATGGGACACCTCCTTGTGGAAGGCAGAATACGAACACAAAAGGACCAAGTTACTTCTCCTAAAAATCCCCTGGTGGTTGCTTGGTAATAATTTTCCCCAGGACTGCATGGACACCACTTCCTAAATGACCTTCAGGAATTTCCTTCCTAAGCCCTAACACGTTCGTCAATCTGTATACCAAGCAATTGCTGTCACCTGCCTATTCCAGGTTCCTGTGGGTCTGTGCCCCTTCTAGTCCCTCCCAGGGGGGTGACCAGGCCCCCTCTTCCACCCTGATGGGTGGGTTACTCCTCACCTGAGCGCTCAGATCCCCTGCTGCCATCTACTACCTGCTAATGTGAAAGGTCCAGGTGTTGAAAAGCAGAATCCTTCCAGAAGGGCAAGGCGCCTTCCCCCCTGTAGAGGATTCAAGTCGCAAGTCCTTGGAGTAGTCCCCAATGGGACTTGTCTCCTCAAAGTGAGGAGTTTCCCGGCCAAGGCACCAAATGTAGCCACACATTCCTGGAAACAAACTCATTCAGAAGGACAATGCAGATAGTGGAGTGCAGTTTATTACACCGATGGGCCCAAGGCAGAGTCTCTTCTTAGCCAAGGACCCTGACCAGTTTTTGTGAAAACCTTATATACCCTAAGTATATATACCCTAACTGCTCAAACCCACCTCCCCAAATTCTCTGAAACTAGTCTGAACAAAGGAAAAGAAAGATACAATCAAAGTTAACCCATGACTCGTATGTCGTAAGCCTAGGTAGTTAACAATGGACAATTATCAATAGGCCTCTGGTCACACCCAAATTAGCATAATAGAATTTATTATTCTATTCCGTTACACAGATAATTAGGGTATTTTTTTAGCCATCTGAGAGTTTAGGTATGAACCCTGGGGCTCTTCCATGGAGGGGGAGGGGGTGTCTGGTTTTCCAGTTTGGTATGTCGTTTCCATAGATACTGGGCATATAGCTCAAAGTCCATGGTCTGGCCCAAGGTGGAGTCCTGCTTTCAAGATGGAGCCTCTTCTGTTTCCTCCTTCAATGGGGCATTGAGATTTAAAATCTGAAACTTTAGAGATGAACATTGGACATTCCCACTTGCTAAAAGGTGGTTCTCATGTTTTTCTCCATCTCAGAGAAGACACATCAGGATGAGGCTGTTGTTCCTTTTTCATTCAATACTGTCATCCCTTCTTCCTTAAAGAAAATCTAGTTTAATACTCTTCCATGAATCTATATCCTTCCCCCCTCAAAGCTTGAGGTTTTCTTTAGGATTCCAGCTTTAGACACAAAAGTTTTGCCATCCCATTTCTAAGGGTATGTGTAGAAAATAGTTAGCACAGCAGGCCTGAGGCTACTTAGAAAGGACTGTTTGCAGAGTTGTCCCTTGGCTGGTATTTGGAAGCTTGGATTTCTGTTCCCACCATTCCCTGCCTAACAAAAGAGTGGCTCTCTGTGCCTGTTTTTTTTATGCAAGCAGTGTGGTTTATGCAGAGCGCCTGTTTTACTTCTGGGAGTCTGGAATTTTGGCAGAGGTTGCGTGTGTCCATGTGACCAGTCTTTGATGAAACCTTGGGCACAGAGTCTCTCAAGAGTTTGTCTGATAGATGGTTCTGTACGTGTACTGTCACAGCTTGATGCTGAGGGAATTAAGATCTGTATGACTCCACTGGGAAGGGACTCTTGGACGCTTGTATCTGGGTTCCTTTTGACTTTGTCACGTGTGCTTTTTACCTTTTGCTGATTTTTTTTTTTTTTTTTGTATCCATTTACTTCAACAAGAGTTAAGCCTGAAAACAACTATATGCTGAGTCCTGTAAGACTTCCTAGTAAATCACTGAAGTAGGATGTGGTCTTGGGGATCCTCTACATAGGAAAAATGACCATTTACTATTTCCTACAATTTCTCTACCAGTAATAACAGTAAAACCAAGAAAAGAATTAGTATCTTAATGACTTAGAAATTTAAATGAAACGTCAAGGATTGTTAAACTAAAACAAATGCTCCCCAAAGGATATCCTTGGTAATTCTGAAAGTTCTAATGATTAGTTGTTGCAATGTGGTTAGGGAAGTTTTCACAGAAGAGGGAATCTTTTGAGTCTACGTCTTTTTAGAGATGACCTCTTTTTTTATGAAAAAACATTAATAGTATCCTAAGGCTATACCATGGGATTCCAGTTGAATCAAATACTACTTTGTCTATAGAGCCTATGTAGATGGAAAGATAATACAAGAATACTTAAAAAAAAATCCTGTTAATTTTTCTCTTTGATGCCATTGAAGTTATTTGCTGGAAATTTGTTGTGTGTGAGTGCATGTCTGTGTTTGCCTCAAAACTTCAGGAATGAGCACAGTTATAAAAATCCATTAAATAAATAAATAAATAGAGAACAAAAAATAAAAAAAAATAAAAAATAAAATCTGAAACTATTGTATTTTGGTAACTTCTAGAATCAATTTGTTTACTGATTGTTTTCCCTTGGTACAACCAGTTAGCCAACCTTACTTGGCTATGTGACCAGAGAGGCGTAAAGGTTTCTAATAAGAATTTTATCTCCTGATGAATTCAGATCTCCTGAGGTCGAGATTCACTGTACACATCTTGAAGGATCACTCTGGAGACGTTTGTTAGTAAGAGTCACTTGGAGCTTGCACATGGGATTCTTTTGGAGCCCTGGTGCTTATCTGCACTATCTTTTTCTTTTTTCGCTGTTACCTGCCTTTATACTAAAGTCTTACATGACTATATCTTGTAGGTTCTAGTGGATCGTTTCAAACCTTCAAACTTATGAAATCTTTGTAAACTCCCTGGACAGTGTCACTAAAAGTCTCTAATTATGTTTAAGGTATTTTTTCTTAGTAAACCCATACAGGCTCCTAATGATCGCCTTGTTTATAGACTCAATATTACTCTATTTAAATATATTTTGTAAAACTTCCTGAGGATCAACAGTAAGCTTAAAGATTTATAGCTCTCAGATTACAATATTCTTCCACTTTTGAAAATTTATATACTTTTCTATCATTAGTTGAACTCCTATACAGCTGACAATAATTTTCAAAGATTTCTCCCATCTCAAACCAATTTAAAATTTTTGTTTTAAAACTCTGATTGATGGGACTTCCCTGGTGGTTCAGTGGTTAAGAATACACATGCCAATGCAAGAGACACAAGTTTGATCCATGGTCTGGAAAGATTCCACATGCTGTGCAGCAATTAAGCCTGTGCGCTACACCTATTGAGTCTGTGTTCTGGAGCCTGGAAGCGGCGACCACAGAGCCCGTGTGCCACAACTACTGAAGCCCACATGCCTACAGTGTCGTGCTCCATAACAAAAGAAGCCACTGCAATGAGAAGCACGTGCACTACAACTAAAGCACAGATCCTGCTCATCATAACTACAGAAAGCCCACATGCAGCAAAGAAGACCAAGCACAGACAAAAAAAAAAAAATTTAAAACTGATTGATGAAGCTTGCGTTAGACACCAAATCAACTGTGACCTGGTGAAAGCCAAATTTATATGCATTGCAAGGTACCACAGACTCACTTAATGGGTCCAAGTTTGACCTCAGAGACTAGAAAGTGAGACTCCTATAATTTTTCTCTAGTTAATTCTAAGATTCAAATGTTTATAGGCTCAGATAACACTATTCTACATCTCCTGTCTGCTTCCCTCCAGCGGTCCAATGCCACAATTCTAATTGCTTATTTGATATTAATATGTTACTCCAAAGTCAACATATATAAAATTAGTTTAATTTGTTTGAAACATTATAACATTGCTAATAATAGTGTTTAATACTTATTGTGTGAAAAGCAATATTATTTGCATGTGTAGTCTTATTTTGTGTTCATGCCATCCCTTTATAATAGGTGCTTGATTAGTCCTCTTTTACAGATGGGGAAATTAAGGCACAGAAATCCCATGTAAGTTCCATGAGATCACAAAGTTGACCAGCAGTAAAGCTGCAATTCAAACTCAAATCTTTTTATTCCAGAGTTTACAACTGTAATAACTATTTTACATTGCTTTTCACAGAGTTTCTTCTTCTTTTTTTCTAAATTAGCCAGAATTATAATGTAATTTTCAATTTTCACTGATTTCTCACAATGTCATTAACCAAAAACTTTGGGTGTCTTCAGCTCATCCCCATTTCTGATTACACTGTCTCTGGTTTAGGCCCTAGTTTCTGGAGAGCTGGAATGCTGCAAAGGTTTCTAAAATGCATTTCTAATTTTTCTTTTGTCTACTCCTCTCTGCATACCACTGAGAAAATGATCTTCCTAAAACAAAACTCTGATCACATCTCAAATTTTCATTGAAAATCTTTTAATGGTGTCATATTATCTACCTAAAGATGTTCTCTGATCATCAAAAAGCCCTTCTATTTTTTCACCTTTATTTCCTTCTTTAGTGATAGTCCTCTTTTATGGAAAGTACAAATCCTTCATGCTGTTCAGTCTTTCAAACTACTTTATCTATTTTCTTTCACTGAGCAAATACCACTACTTAATGTACTTATTTTGTTTTGTAATATAAATTCTATTTTCTTTTGCCCATGTCTCCTAAATGGCATTCTATTCTGCTGAGAGCCTAGCTTGACAATACGTACATGATAATTAGTTAATTCACTAACATTTATTGAGTGATTGTTTTGTGCTTCATAAACTGAAATATGATACTTCATTTTTTCTGTAGATGTTCTTTAAGAGGAAACATCTCAAAATTTTCTGTACAGCAAAAAGCAATTTAAAAGGGCACTTGCCAACTGGTTCTTAGCTATCACAATGAAAATATCTAGAGTATTTCTTACTATCTTTCCAATCAGTCTAAAAGCTGTATTTGAGGGGCAAATAATGATTCTGGTTGCAGCTAAGACACAAAGAAGGGACTCAAGCATTCACTTCTGAAAACCATGGAGTTAGGAAACCAGGTGAAAGTTTTTTGTGTGTGGAATGAAAGATCACTACACTTCTGCATGATGCTGACTTGGAATCTACCAACCCCTCAGCCATGAGGGCTTGACTTTGTGGAGAGCACTCAAGGGATTGACTTATCATTGTGGAATGGTCCTTATTTAAAGCTAGTGATTTTGTTTTACAAAGAAACGGAGACTTTTTCATTCTATGCCAGTGTAGCCTAGAGTAAAGAAAACATTCTCTGGGATATTTCTATTCCCCGAACATTATCACATTTATTTATTAACCCGACTTCATCAGAATTTGTTCTCCCTGTATGGATATGATGTGTGTATGTGTGTGTTAAAACATACTTTAAAGTTACATTACTATTGAGTATACTTATGCTGTGTAAATATATAGCAAATAATTGGTTATATAGGTATAATATAAATTTTTTATTATGATGGCATAAAACAAAAGATGTAGGTGCTAGAACAATCCAATATATCAGTAAAGAAATTTTATTGAAGCATTAATGAGGAATACATGCTTAAATTCATTCTAGGCTTGAAAATATTGATTTACACTATAGCATTCTCTGAGAAACTTATAACAAAGCTGCAAGTGAGCTGGGGATTATCTAATTCAAATTCACTTCTCAATGCCAGTATATTCTGTACAACACCCTCACCTGATGATATGCATCTGTCTGTATATTAATGAAGAAGCTACTGTTCGTGGCACTGAAGCACCTCTCTGAATGGTGCCATAACTTTGACTCCATGGTCACCCAGCAACATACCAAGTACCAGAAGGTGACCTGAAAATGATATATGAGTCTTATTTAGTGTGAAGCTTATTGCAAGAGAAATGAAGAAGAAATAGCCTTACCTAAAGCTTCAGTTAGACAAAATTGCAATAAAATTCTGTGCATGTATAACATATAGAATAACTTTCAACATTTTGCCATTTTCATTAAGGATGAGTAATTTTCAAATGGTCATTTGCATTCTGACTAATACAGAAGTTATGCTATTATAGTACTGACTGCAGCAGCTTAGAGGCCAAGGAGTCTGGTGTGGGTTCAAAATTGATTTGATAACTCACTTGAACATAAGGATTATATTTTACTCAAGATGCTAGCTAATATACCATAGGCAATTGATTTTCTAGTTTAATGTAGAAATTCCCCAGATTACTCCATTGGCTCTCAATTTGGGTTGACTAGACAAGAAATCCCCCAGGACACTTCATTAATCCCCAATAAGGGTGCAGCTCTCTGAATCATTAAACCATTCAGTGTTTCAGTTTTCTTACCTGCAGAATAAAGACTACATTGTCCCTGAGGTCCCTCTGGCTCTAATGCTTAGATGCAGTTGTCTCCAATTAATTCTTAGCTTTATGGTAATTTGTTCACTTGCTAATATATGAAGAAACACTGAATTATAAAGACTCATGCAATGATTTTCATACATAAAACTTACAAGTAAATATTTGCTGAATTAATGATTTTCTTTGGGAAAATCACTTGGTTATGGGTATAACTGTACTCTGTTAAAATAATCAGGGTTCTTTTCTGTAGCCTAAGCTGTGTTTATCCAGTCTCTTACTATCCTGGAGGATGTGCAAGGTATAACTACAAAACAACTATTTGAACAAGAAGTCAGATTAGTACTTAAGAAGGATTCATTCTGAAAGGAGGGCAATTGGGTCCAAGGAAGTGCTTCAAATCAACTTATAATCAGCTCAATCTTGTTGAATTAAAGAGGTATGCTACTAACTGTTGTTGTTTAGTCACTAAGTTACATCCAACTCTTTTTGCAACCCATGGACTGTAACCTGCCAGACTCCTCTGTCCATGGGATTTCACAGGCAAAAATATTGGAGTGGGTTGCCATTTCCTTTTCCAGGGGATCTTCCTGACCCAGGGGGCTGGTACATTTATTTATTTTTATTTTTAAACAGCTCAAATATGCCTTGTATAATATAATGTAATTGTATTTACATTGTAAATACCATGTATTTAATTGTATTTAATTAATACATTAATACAATATATTTAATGTATTTAATTGTAAATATAAAATTTACAATTGTAATTGTACAATATAATATAATATATTGTGATTGTATTAAATTACATAGAATGTAATAACTATGTAATATATATAAATATTGAAATGAGCCATTTTGTTGAATTTCTGAAGACTTTGGCTAAGTAGAAGTCAGGATTTTGAGGCCCAACTAACTGAGAACATTGTGGGCTCTGGTGAGCTAACGTAGGAACAGGAGCTTTGTGAGTATCAGGAAATGCTGTCAGCAACTCTGAAAGCCCAAGAGCAGAAGTGGTGACTTTGTGTGCATAAGACACTTCAAAAGCATGGTAAATATAGGGCAGGAAGGGGATGGCCTTGGAATCTAAGGAGCGTTGTTCCTGCATCCAAGGCAGAAACAAAGGCAGAAGGAAGGAGCATGAAAGGTGTTTATGCTTTGGCTTTAACTGGTAACAAAACTTTGTAAGACTATTCCAAGTGTCTTAAGTTGTTGTCCATATTGTTATGTTTGTTTTGTGCAATATTAATTATATAATTTTGAATCAGAATTAATATTCAAGCTGTTTCTTAAAGCTTCCCAGGTGGCACAGTGGTAAAGAACCCACTTGCCAATGCAGAAGATAGAAGGGACACAGATTTGATCCCTGGGTCAGTAGGAAATGGCAACCCACTCCAGTATTCTTGGCAGGATCCCATGGACAGAGGAGCCTAGCGGGTTACAGTCCAGGGGGTTACAAAGGAGGACATGACTAAGTGACTGAGTGCATGCATATACCCATCCCCCCACACACAAACTGCTTCTTAAATGTTATTACATTCATCTATATAAAGCTCTAAGATATATTGTTGTCTTCCTTATTCAACTGTAATCTTGAGGATATGTCATTTGTCTTCCTTGAGGATACATCATAATCTTGAAATTATGTTATTTTACTCTATGTCCATATCTGCATAATCTTGTTTCTCACTGAATGAGAAACAACATTTTTCAAATGGATAAACTGAAGTTTGAGGATTTTAAATTTAGACAGTTCAGCTTTCAACTGATACTTGAACTAAATCTTCTGCATAGCAAACATGGGAAATAGTTACAATAAATTTAAGCTGTAATTTAAAAAAACTTAAACATCTTCCATGAATTAAAAATAGAAGCAGTTATAAGCGCAAGTGACATTTAAGCAGAAATGTTGAATAAACTCTTACCAGGGAAGAATTAGAGTTGAAATAATTATGGGTCTGACACAGACCAGAACCTATCGGTAATAAAGTTTTTGCCGATATGTGATGAAATTAATAGAAAATAAAAGGAATGTAGTGAGTATTAAATGAAGATCAATTTATCTAATATTGTATAATAACCTTAATTTAAGATAGCATATCTTTGACTTCTGGTATCAATATTTTTTTTTATTATATAAAGTCATGGTTGGTCTATTGATCTTTCTGTCTATATGTATGTGTCTATCTTTCATCTTGTGCTGGCAACATAAAAATAAAGGAACCCCTCATCAGTTCCTCTTTTAAAATTTTTACTGAACTAAAAACATTCTAAACCATCAGATTCTATCACCCGTTCAATCTTAGAACTTTGATTCCTCATTAGAAAACTGATAGATATTATTGTTAAGATTTTTTTAAAATTTCTGGTTCAGTATGAACTGACTTTTAAGGTTAAATTGTTTACACAATCTATTGTATAAAACTGAAATGCAACCTATCTCCACAGTGACTGTTTCTGGAAAGAACAATCCAGTCACATGGAAGAAAAGCAAAGTCTGGGATAAAAAAGCCACCCCATTCACACTCATTTGGAGGTGCTGCCCCAAGACAAACATTGCTTGCTGATGTACAGTTAAGTCTATAATTACTGTTCCAACTTGAACAGAAGTTTGGTAAGTAACATTAGAAAAATAACCAACTCTTGACTCTTGTACTCCAATTAACACACCTGGATGACATTTTATCAGGAAATATTATGAACTATTTTATTTAGATTTGGATTTTTTCCTCTTATTCTACAAAAATAAAATAACAATTCATCACCTTGTTTTCTTTTTGTTCTCTATCAAATTCAAATTTGAGTGCAAATTGTTTTGATTTGAGCTGTTTGTTTTCTATAGTGATTTTAAATACTTATCTACCTGTACCTGTATAGTTTCTTCAATCAGTGATTCTATTTTCATTTTCTCTGACTGAAATAATTCTATTTCCAATAGCGGTAGTGATAATAGTAATTTTTATTTAAAAATTATTATAGTTAAGAGCAAATCAAAATCTTCCTTCGGTAATGGAGGGATAGCAAAATTTTTAGGCAGAACACATATAACCAGCTCACATGCCACAATATTTTACTGCTTTAGAGATACATCTCATATATACATAAATACAGCAATAGTAATACCTTTAAGTTAGATAGGAACTGTCCCAGAGGTTATTTATGTGGGAACTAGGGTAATAGTGGTCTTCCCTTGTGGCTCAGCTGGTAAAGAATCTGCCTGCAACGTGGGAGACCTGGGTTCAATCCCTGGGTTGGGAAGACCTCCTGGAGAAGGGAAAGGCTACCCACTCCAGTATTCTGGCCTAGAGAATTTCACGGATTGTATAGTCCATGGGGTTGCAAAGAGTTGGACATGACTGAGCAACTTTCACTTCAGGGTAATAGAAATGAGAATTTTGTACTAATTTTTATTAGGACAAAATTTTGCTGATGATGGAGACAGATATAGACACCATACTGCATTTTAGGAGGATTTTCCTTTGCTGTTTGTGAAGCAGCTGAGAAAGACATCTTCTGCCAATCAACCCAGTATCTTTAATTTGATCGTATTGCCCAAACCTAGAATATGAGCAGGAGAAGTGACAACGTATTTTTCCCCAAGATTGCTCCATGAAGAAAACTCTATAGGAAATTTGTTAAAGGCTACTGAAAGGAAGTTTGAGGTAAGAAAATATCGACATAAGCTGTGAAATAGCTTATTTTAGCAAACATAAGCTCCATTTTATGTACACACCAGTAGACGTAATAACTGTGCTGTTTTTTTGGGTATTTGTTTTTTCCCTTTATTTTAGTAGAAAGAAGCAAAAGGGGAAAATCTAAATTGTTTCAAAGTTATTACCATAACAGACTAAGCTCAGGTGTCACTTCCATCACACGTTCATCAGTGATGCTTTCTTATCCAAGGAGTGTGACGTTTGGCTCATGTTCTTCTATAAGAGTCTGGTCACTTCTATTACAACCTTTATCACACTATTAGAATTTTCCATTTGTTCATTGATTCCATCGTCTAGAATGTGGACTTCTTGAGTGTACTTGATATATATGTTTTTGTCATCTTTGTAACTTAAACACCTAGAATAGTGCCTAATAGACACAAAAATAACCAGCTGCTGCTGCTGCTGCTGCTAAGTTGCTTCAGTCATGTTCGACTCTGTGCGGCCCCATAGACGGCAGCCCACCACACTCCCCCGTTCCTGGGATTTTCCAGGCAAGAACACTGGAGTGGGTTGCCATTAGCTTCTCCAATGCATGAAAGTGAAAAGTGAAAGTGAAGTCGCTCAGTCATGTCTGACTCTTAGCGACCCCATGGGCTGCAGCCCACCAGGCTCCTCTGTCCATGGGATTTTCCAGGCAAGAGTACTGGAGTGGGGTGCCATTGCCTTCTCTGAATAATCAGCTAATATGAAAAAGCCTCTTGATTAAAGTGAAAGAGAGAGTGAAAAAGTTGGCTTAAAGCTCAACATTCAGAAAACTAAGATCATGGCATCTGGTCCCATCACTTCATGGGAAATAGATGGGGAAACAGTGGAAACAGTGTCAGACTTTATTTTGGGAGGCTCCAAAATCACTGCAGATGGTGATTTCAGCCATGAAATTAAAAGACACTTACTCCTTGGAAGGAGTGCTATGACCAACCTAGATAGCATATTGAAAAGCAGAGACATTACTTTGCCAACAAAGGTCCGTCTAGTCAAGGCTATGGTTTTTCCAGTGGTCATGTATGGATGTGAGAGTTGGAATGTGAAGAAAGCTGAGTGCCAAAGAATTGATGCTTTTGAAGTGTGGTGTTGGAGAAGAATCTTGAGAGTCCCTTGGACTGCAAGGAGATCCAATCAGTCCATTCTAAAGGAGATCGGTCCTGGGCGTTCTTTGGAAGGAATAATGCTAAAGCTGAAACTCTAGTACTTTGGCCACCTCATGCGAAGAGTTGACTCACTGGAAAAGACCCTGATGCTGGGAGGGATTGGGTGCGGGAGGAGAAGGGGATGACAGAGAATGAGATGGCTGGATGGCATCACTGACTCGATGGACAT
Source organism: Bos indicus (assembly GCF_029378745.1). Taxonomy (NCBI): domain Eukaryota; kingdom Metazoa; phylum Chordata; class Mammalia; order Artiodactyla; family Bovidae; genus Bos; species Bos indicus. The sequence goes on along the minus strand of NC_091762.1, from coordinate 39,955,112 downwards.
GAGTCTGGGTGAACTCCGGGAGTTGGTGATGGACAGGGAGGCCTGGCATGCTTCGATTCATGGGGTCGCAAAGAGTCGGACACGACTGAGCGACTGAACTGCACTGAACTGAACTGATGTCTTAAATGGAGAAGGAAATGTTAACCCACTCCAGTATTCTTGCCTAGGAAATCCCATGGACAAAGTCTGAGCCTGGTGGATGACAGTCCATGGGGTCGAAAAGAGTTGGACTCGACTTAGCAGCTGAGCATGTCTTCTCAGTTATTTAGAGCATAAATATCTATAGTGGGTGACTATTAGATGTGCATACTTTAGTTGAAGTCTAGGTATTCATGTGAATAATTTTTAAAAGTCAGATGCCCTATAAAGTCTAAGTAGATAATTTTGCATCTGTATTGTAGACTGAATATTTAATCATAACAAGAATACGTTTAATCTTACTCTTTCACTGCTATTCTAAAGCTTGTCCTCTAGATGGCAACATTGAATAACCGTTCTGCAAATTTCTAAGTAAAGCTTTTATGGCTACCTTTAATTAACGTTTTGTATTTTAAAATAAACATATTTCCCCCAACCCCTACATCTTCTACTGTTGAAGAAACTATAATACTAAAGTCTCACTTTTGTATCCAGTAACCTTGAATGTACATGTTGAAAGAAACCATTAACAATTTTGAAGAATAAAAGTTAACCTAGAAAAAGGTTCAAGTTAGCTCTGCTCAAATTTCCACATGTAAGAAATGTAACATGTTTTTAATGTAACATATGTTTCCTGCCAAGTAATTTATATCAATCAGATCAGATCAGATCAGTCGCTCAGTCGTGTCCGACTCTTTGAGACCCATGAATCGCAGCACACCAGGCCTCCCTGTCCTTCACCAACTCCCGGAGTTCATTCAGATTCATGTCCATCGAGTCAGTCATGCCATCCAGCCATCTCATCCTCTGTCGTCCCCTTCTCCTCCTGCCCCCAATCCCTCCCAGCATCAGAGTCTTTTCGAGTGAGTCAACTCTTCGCATGAGGTGGCCAAAGTACTGGAGTTTCAGCTTTAGCATCATTCCTTCCAAAGAAATCCCAGGGCTGATCTCCTTCAGAATAGACTGGTTGGATCATAGGTGTATTTAAATATAGGGGTAAATCAGTGCTTGTTCTTTTGAGGTAAACATTTATTTTCCTGCTATATTTATTCAAATGCAACGGAACATTTCTAGTATTTAATGTGATGTTAATAGGAATACAGTCATTTCTAAAGGAATTGCTCTAATGAAAATAACCAACCCCCGCCCCCACCCAAATAACCACAACACCTAAAAGAGTTTTTGCAATAAAAAAATACCATTTAAAAGCTACCAACAATGCCGTATATTCAATTATCACACCTGGGCATGTATTGTTACATTTTCTATTCTCCATTTTTTAGATTGTAGCCACCTAATAAACAAAGCTTTACTAATACATATCCATTCAAATGTTCAAAACAGTACTGTGAAATAGAAAGGTACCAAGTAATGTTTCACAGAGGTTAATTGACTGTGTGATCTGTCGGAGGCAAAGCCAAAAAATAGAACTCTGTACTTCTTATCTCTAGACAATGACAACTGCTCATGGTTATAATTCTAGCATTATATTTATAGGCAGTTCAACCACTTTACATGGCTTCTGAGAGATAGGCTAGTGTCTGCTTTCATGCTATCTTATGTTAGAATTTTGTTATATACACAATTTATGTTTTTGCTTATAGCTTTTGGGGGCTCTATGTGCTAGTGAAGCATGCAATAGGAGAATTAAAAGCATTGCCTGTTAAAGCTAATATTCATATTCCTTCCTATTTCTTTCTGTAAAATACCTTTAGAAAATTGTCTTAAATTCTTTAATGAGGCTATTCTGAATTGAATGGGATTTTTAAAAAGATAATTTTAGGATAGCAAGTAGAGAAGCTTCATGGTCAGATGAAAACAGGGGAGGACTCATCAGAGCCACATGAAATTAACTAGGTGAGTGAGGGAAGGAGAAATGCTGTAAGGCAGGCAAGAAGAAACTGGTGTGTGGGGAGCTTAGAGGAACTGGTCACTGCCTGCAGTGGCATGAAACAGATGGAGCTTTCTGACAGGTGCAGTGAGATGTACCCCAGACAGCATATTCACAGGTTTTAAACATTCTGCACACTGATACTCTATTAGCAAGGAGGACATATTCCAACATCATAATTTGCTAAAGCAGAATTGCTAGATGAAGAAATCAAATAGATGGCACATTCTGAGGTATAAATTTCCCTGCCACTTCATCTTGGAGGGACAATTTCTTTTTTCTTGGCCTGAGGCCAAGGAGCATCAGGCTCCACTTACTGATGCTTGCTATCATTCATGCTTATGAAAAGAACTCTCACCTTTCTTGAAAGAAGGAGAAACTGCCTGTGACACAGTGGTCAGATGGTCCTAATCTTCGGAATGCTCCTCTGATTTCCCTGAAATCAGAACATTAGGCCACATCACTACTCAGGAAATCCACAGGCTCTCCAGTAGGGCTCAGGTCTCAACAAATACCCTTTGTTCATCATGTGCTAATTGCTATTTAATTCCCACTGTTGTTGTTTAGTTGCTAAGTCACGTCCGACTCTTGCAACCCATGGACTGTAGCCTGCCAGTCTCCTCTGTCCATGACATTTCCAGGCAAGAGTACTGGAGTATGTTGCCATTCCTTTTCCAGGGGATCTTTCTGATGCAGCTATTGAACCTGCATTTCTTGCATTGGCAGATGAGTTCTCTATGACTTTGTCACCTGGGAAGTACATGGGAATTGTTTAATACTTTTTTATTACTTACTTGAAAGTAAAGCAGTGCTTGAAAATTGTTTTCTTAAAATGTTGATTTTATGGATTTTAAATTTTTCCTTCTAAAAATAAGACTATCTTTTAGTATTTGGTAATAATGGTAACTATGACTCTAACTTTCTACAGAAATAATCACTCAATATTTAAATCTTAGTTCTAATACATTTAAAATCCTAAAACAAATCTATTGACTCTCAGCCTATTAATTTTAACTTAGACAATAAAAAGAACCTAGTGAATAACGAGGTTTAGAACATATGTTCTCTGGTTATTTTTGGACTTCTAGTTTCTGGGAGAAGGGCATGGCAACCCACTCCAGTATTCTTGCCTGGAGAATCCCCATGGATAAAAGAGCCTGGAGGGCTACAGTCCATAGGGTTGCAAAGTGTCAGACACAACTGAAGCAACTTAGCAGGGAATATTCTACCATTTTGTGATCAAGAATGAATAAAATTTATGGAAATGTACAGCTGTTTGCAACTATGGAGAAAATGATACATGGAAAGACTGGCTCATTGTTTGTCTCTCTCTCTCTCTCTCTCACACACACACACACACACACACTGCACTGCATGATGGTGAAACACTTTGCTCTGAAGCAGCCTCTGTAGACATCCATTATAGTTTATATTATACTGTATTGCAATTGTTCTTTTATTTTTATACTTTTCTTATTTTACTGTAAGTGCCCTGGGTCCAGGACTTGTGTTTCTCCTTTATATCTTCAGAGTATCATACAATACATGGCAGATATTAATAGACACTGAACAAATACATGTTCTTGACTCATAGGTTAATTAATAACTCTTCATAGAGAAGTTGGCATTTTGAATTCACCATGATGGCTTTATAATTTCTTTATAAAAGGATCTGTTTGGTAGAGTGGGATAATATTTTCTCTAAAGTTCAATTTCATTGCAAGTTTATTTCTTTTACATAGACGTGTCATTTGGAGCGGCAATGTGAGAAGGCAGAGTCAATGTTTGAAATACACTGAACCAGTATTTTCCTCCTGATAGCAGTGGATAAAAAATTTTACAGCGTACTTCAGCATGCTGAATACTTTGAAAATTCTATCTGGAGACTTTTTAGGGTCAAAGGCAAACAATTATTAAAAAACAAACAAACACCTGTATAGATTCTTCCATGTTTCTTAAAATAATTTTTGTATAATAAAATCGTGTTTATTGCATACAATAGAGACTCAACTCAAACTAATTTAAGAGAAAACCTGTTGATTCATGCTATATAACAAATACAAATTTAGAAACAGTTACATTCAGAGATTTAAATGAAGAAGTTTCTTTCTCCATCATTTTGTCAAGCTTCAGTTCAGTTCAGTTGCTCAGTCATGTCCGACTCTTTGTGACCCCATGAATCACAGCACACCAGGCCTCCCTGTCCATCACCAACTCCTGGAGTTCACTCAAACTCATGTCCATCGAGTCGGTGATGCCATCCAACCATCTCATCCTCTGTCATCCCCTTCTCTTCCTGCCCCCAATCCCTCCTAGCATCAGAGTCTTTTCCAATGAGTCAACTCTTCACATGAGGTGGCCAAAGTACTGGAGTTTCAGCTTTAGCATCATTCCTTCCAAAGAACACCCAGGACTGATCTCCTTTAGAATGGACTGGTTGGATCTCCTTGCAGTCCAAGGGACTCTCAAGAGTCTTCTCCAACACCACAGTTCAAAAGTATTAATTCTTTGGCGCTCAGCTTTTTTTACAGTCCAACTCTCACATCCATACATGACCACAGGAAAAATCATAGCCTTGACTAGATGGACTTTTTTTGGCAAAGTAATGTCTCTGCTTTTCAATATGCTATCCAGGTTGGTCATTGCCCTCCTTCCAAGGAGTAAGTGTCTTTTAATTTCATGGCTGCAATCACCATCTGCAGTGATTCTGGAGCCCCCCAAAATAAAGCCTGACACTGTTTCCACTGTTTCCCCATCTATTTCCCATGAAGTGATGGGACTAGATGCCATGATCTTCGTTTTCTGAATGTTGAGCTTTAAGCCAACTTTTTCACTCTCCTCTTTCACTTTCCTCAAGAGGCTTTTAGTTCCTCTTCACTTTCTGCCATAAAGTGGTGTCATCTGCATGTCTGAGGTTTTGATATTTATGCCGGCAATCTTGATTCCAGCTTGTGTTTCTTCCAGTCCAGAATTTCTCATGATGTACTCTGCATATAAGTTAAATAAGCAGGGTGACAATACACAGCCTTGACGTACTCCTTTTCCTATTTGGAAGCAGTCTGGTGTTCCATGTCCAGTTCTAACTGTTGCTTCCTGACCTGCATATAGGTTTCTCAAGAGGAAGGTCGGGTGGACTGGTATTCCCATCTCTTTCAGAATTTTCCACGGTTTAATGTGATCCACACAGTCAAAGGCTTTGGCATAGTCAATAAAGCAGAAATAGATGTTTTTCTGGAACTGTCTTGCTTTTTCCATGATCCAGTGGATGTTGGCAATTTGATCTCTGGTTCCTCTGCCTTTTCTAAAACCAGCTTGAATCTGGAGGTTCACGGTTCACGTATTGCTGAAGCCTGGCTTGGAGAATTTTGAGCATTACTTTACTAGCATATGAGATGAGTGCAATTGTGCAGTAGTTTGAGCATTTTTTGGCATTGCCTTTCTTTGGGATTGGAATGAAAACTGACCTTTTCCAGTCCTGTGGCCACTGCTGAGTTTTCCAAATTTGCTGGTATATTGAGTGCAGCACTTTCACAGCATCATCTTTCAGGATTTGAAATGGCTTAACTGCAATTCCATCACCTCCACTAGCTTTGTTCATAGTGATGCTTTCTAAGGCCCACTTGACTTCACATTCCAGGATGTCTGGCTCTAGGTAAGTGATCAATTATCTTTCAAGCTTCACACTGTATTAATTTATTTCCAAACTAGATCTACATGTAGGTAAAGATTCATTCTTGTAGCTTTATAACAGTATCCATATGGTTCTCTATCCCTATATCAAATCCCAGTAAATACCCTGATTCTGCATGGCTCAGTTTATGTCCTGAAACAATCTTGAATCTGGAACCATCCCCGAATCAAAATGACTTTTGACAGATGTATGAAATCTTCTCATTCAGATTAAGTACCTGGGTCATGTGCTTTCCCTTTTGGCTGGTAGTGGAGGGTCAGTGTCAACAATGCCTAAAGCATATGGAATGGGTTCTGCATGGGAGAAGTTTTTTTAAGGGAAAGACAGAGGAAGAGACTGTGCTGATATATACCAAAAGTTGTGCACTTGAAGTTGTAAATATATTGTCTAAATTATATAGTTCATGCATGTATATGTGTTGCCTGTCTACTTAATTCTATTGCAGTAGACACTGAGGTGACAAACACCATCTGTTCTCTAGCATGTGCCTCAGTACTTCATGTATTTCTCTCATTCTTCTCCCTTTCCTTCATAGTGCTCTCTTCAGCCTTTTTAGACTAAAGGCTAGCACTTAACTTTTAACAGCTCTGGGCATTTACTTCAAGAGAAATATCCTTTATTTCCCAATTTTAGAATCCTAGTGAATAGGCTCTTCACTTCAGTGTGGTCTTGTGCCCATCCCCTAACCAATTGCATGGCTTGGGAAGCAAGATAACATTGTATAAAATTATTAGTCCACCATTAACTATGATTTTCAGAAAATCAAGAGATTAAGGAAACAACAAAACATATGCCCTACAAAAGAAACAAAGCACTTTTAGCAATGTTGGTGTTGGTGTAGGTACCATGGTTCTTTATTGCTTCTACTAACTAGAGGCTCAGCTGTTCTCTGATGAACTTGCTCCCCCAGATTATTTACCTTGTCACCATTCAGTCAGAATTATTATTTATTTCTCAAAAGACCACAATACCAAAGCAGAGTAATTTAAGACACAGATAGCGCAGATGATTCTCTTTTACCACATGACGGAATTCAGATACAGTTGTCCAAACATATATCTTCTGTGGCAAAGCCAGCATTTGACATAAGTGCTTTCCTTCCCAGAACCTCTTGTTTCCTCTAAATCAGAGAATGTAAACTAGCAGCTGACAAATGATTCTAAATCACAAAAATACTTTGTTTGGGTCTGCACAGTGTTGATCTGGAGATAATTTATTTTTAAAAATCAATTTCAACTTTTAGAAACCAGGATATCAGTGTAGGGCAAATGAGGCCAGGACAAATCATTCTTCCCTTCAATGGTTGGTGATCAGTCAGAGCCTTTCTCTACCTTGCCAGGGCTCCATACAAATATTAATTATTTATCTGGCTGTCACTATAGAGCAGGACTTTTAGAACATTCACAAGCTCAAGTTAGTGAGCTGAGGAGCAGTGAGCAAGATAAAGACAAAGACTCTTCAAAAATTTGCTGAGGGGAAGTTGTTACCTTCTGGTCATTATCTGTTTACATGGAAATTCAAAATAATTGCCCTCTGGGACCTAGCAAAATCCAGTGCTCACAACATAAGCCAGATGATCGAAGATTCTCCTATAAAGCTCATAGCAATGTAAATGCTGAAACATCTTCACAGGCTGTCAAGGGTTACAAAATTTATAATCCAAACTGTTTTCCATTAAGTCATACAGCTCACTGACTCTGCTAAATTAAATTTCTTCACCACTTGTTGAAACTGATTTTCAAAGTATTGAGTCAATCAGCTAGACTTCTTCTTTGACACCTACTGCAAATGTTAATCCTGCTTCAATTGTTAATCCTATTATTTTATCCCTGTAACACAATTGAGAACAGCAAAAAAGGCTAAGTAGCTACATAGATCTTATACCACAAATAATTTTCATGAAGGAAAACAAGGGAAAAACAAGATGTCTAGAAGTGAAAAAATTGCAAAAAATAACAGTCAACCAAATTTTACAAGACTTTGCCACTTAATTGATATGTCCATGGTTGAAGTGAGCTTTTCACTAAGGAATACCCAGAGACCAAAAGACTTCTAGAGCATAGTAAACCTACATGCAAGAAATTAAGCAGAAATATTTTTTCAGATCTCAATACACCCCTGGCATTCCTGTCCTAAAAATACATATGTGTATTAGTTTTTCAGGACTGCATAACAAGTTCCAACAGGCTAAACAGCTTAAGTAAGAAAATTATTTTTTTGTATGAAAGACAATTTTATTTTTTATCTCAGATTCTAGAGACTTTCTTCATTAGCATTCATTTACATAGACTCAGATTTGGGAGAATTTCATTTGTACTCTAGTCCATCTTTTTTTGCCTACATAACTTTTTTTCCCCACAGCATTCAGGATGTTATAACATCTCATACTGAATAATGCTATTAATTACTTCAAGGAGGAAAATATAAGCAAGTAAAAAGTTTGGCATAAACTCCATCACTATGTCTATATTCCTTATAACATTTCCCATGCACTTGTCCAGTCCTTTTAAGTTCCTTTGTAAGTCTGATACCCTATGGTAAATACATTTCCCTCAGTTTTACTGAGATATAATTGACATACAGCAATGTATGATTTTAAAGTGTACAACATAATGATTTGTATTTATGTGTATCACAAAGTGATTTTCACAATAAGATTAGTGAACATCCATCATCTCATATAGGTACAAAATTAAAGAAATAGAAATGTTCTTTTCTCATAATGAGAATCCTTAGAATTTACCCTCAACAACTTTTATTTATAACATACAGCAGAGTTAGTTATATTTATCATGGTGTACATTATGTCCCTAGTACTTATTTATCTTATAAATGGAAGTTTGTACCTTTTGATTGCCTTCATCCAATTTCCGCCTCCCCTAACCGCCACCACCTTGCTTTTGATAACTACAAATTGACCTCCTTTTTATGAGTCTATTTGTTAAGCAACAGAAATTTGTTATCTCATAGTACTAATGGCTAGAAGTCCAAGGTCAAGGTAGGGTTGGTTCCTTCTTTTGTTTTATTGAAGTATAGTTGATCTACAATGTTTCAGATGTACAGCAAAATGATTCCGTTATACAAACACAAATACATGTATATTCTTTATATATATATATATTCTTTTACAAGATATATTGAATGTAGTTCTATAGTTCCCTGTGCTATACATTAGGTCCTTGTTGTTTATTTTATACATGCTGCTGGGTGTTATCTATTAATCCCAAATTCCCAATTTATCCCTCCCTCCTCCTTCCCCCTTTGGTAACCTTGTTTTCTATGTCTGTGAGTCTACTTCTGTTTTATATATAAGTTCATTTAGATCATTTTCTTTTTAGATTCCACATATAACTAATATTATATGATATCTGTCTTTCTCTGTCTGACTTACTTCACTTATAGGTTGGTTCCCTCTGAGGAATATAAGGGAAAAATCATTTTAGGCCTCTCTCCACGGCTTGCACATATCTGTATTCTGTTTATGTCTTCATGTCATTTTTTTCTATCTAATTTCCTCTTCTTAAAAGGACATAAGTCATATTGAATTAGGGCTTACCTGAATGACTTCATTGTAATTAAACCAGCTCTGTATATACTATCTCCAAATATCATCAGATTATGTCTTAGAGCTTAAGGACTTCAACACATGAATTTGGGACGAGACACAATTCAGTCCATAAAGTATATATCCTACTTAGGTTGTGTGAGATAACCTGGGAATTCCCTGGTGGTCCAGAGATTAAGACTTCATGCTTCCACTGCTGACAGCCCAGGTTTGATCCCTAGGGAACTAAGATTCCATGAGATGCAGTGTGGCAAAAAAAAAAAAAAGAAAGAAAAGGAAAAATGAGAAGATCAGTGTTAAAAGGGACTAACAGTTGAGAAGTTTATCAAAGTTTTCTTCTCAGTCCTGTGTTGTACACAGGCAAGCTTGAAAATGCCTGAGAATTCCACATGAGAAAGAAGACACAAGAAAATATGAAGCAGAGCTCAGAATTGAGTATCAGTCTGACAAGTCTTTGGTTTTGACCAATGAAAAAACTAGTAGGGTGTGCAACCCTACTGTAAAAATATCTTTGGAGCAATTTACCCACAATGCAGAGAAGAATAATTCTGATAGTTTTCCAGGGACCTTGGTGGGTTTGTTGTTAAGATAAAGATTTATAAACATTTCTCAAAGTGTAAAGAATTTTGTTTCAGGAACAAAGTTTGCTTAAGCAATCTCCCACTGAATGTAGAGAATCATTAAGATCTGTACCAGATTGAATGCTCGAATCATTTGGAGAATCTATCTGAAGTCATCATGATAATAAAAAGGAGGTCAGCAAATCCAAATATGCCTCAAAGCTTGGATGTAAAAGTATCCCTTGTTGAAAGAAAGTATTGCTTATATTTTTAAGCAAAATAGATTTAGCATGGAGGAGAGCACTAGAGTTGGATGGCAAGCTCCCACAGATCTGTTTAGAGCTCATTTCTCAGGCTAGAGGGCCAGCTCAAAAAATTGATGATAATGTGTTTCTTATTATGGCATATGTGACAGCTTAGCACCAAAGAATTGATGCTTTTGAACTGTGGTGTTGGAGAAGACTCTTGAGAGTCCCTTGGACTGCAAGAAGATCCAACCAGTCCATTCTGAAGGAGATCAGCCCTGGGATTTCTTTGGAAGGAATGATGCTAAAGCTGAAACTCCAGTACTTTGGCCACCTCATGCGAAGAGTTGACTCATTGGAAAAGACCCTGATGATGGGAGGGATTGGGGGCAGGAGGAGAAGGGGACGACAGAGGATGAGATGGCTGGATGGCATCACCGACTCGATGCACATGAGTTTGGGTGAACTCCGGGAGTTGGTGATGGACAGGGAGGCCTGGCGTGCTGTGATTCATGGGGTTGCAAAGAGTCGGACATGACTGAGTGACTGAGCTGAACTGAATCCCTGTCTATTCAAGGATTCATTCAAATGGTACTAGGTAAAACAAAACACTAAACAAACTGCACTAATTATGAATCTGTGTTTCTTCTTTTTCCAAGACTATTACTGTATCCACTCTGTCTTTGAACATCTTACTTTATCTGGATTCATTTTCACAAAATCTGAGAAAAATGGTGTATTTTACATTTATCAATCTGTCAATCATCTAATCAACCTTTCTATATACATTTAATACTGCTATATAATACTATTTTCAGCCAATTGTTTAGCTTGGGATTATAACTATATCAGTAAATATAATCCTACTTCATCTCCTTCTTGGGTTTCCCTGGTGGCTCAGCTGGTAAAGAATCCTCCTGCAATGTGGCAAGAGCTGGGTTCCATCCCTGGATCGGGAAGATCCACTGGAGAAGGGAAAGGCTACCCACTCTAGTATTCTGGCCTGGAGAATTCCATGGACTGTATAGTCCTTGGGGTCACAAAGAGTCAGGCACAACTGAGCAACTTTCACATATTAAAACATAACATCATCTCTTTTAATGACTAGATAGGATTCTGTGATATAAACATAATGTAATTTATTTAAACTTTCTTTTTGAAGAGTAAACTGATTTCTACTATTTTTGTTTGCTTTTATGAAAAAGAGGAAGTGGTGGCATTGTTCTTTAGTGGCATAGGTTTGTCTCTAGAAAATGATGATATGATTTGTAAAAAGATACCTTTAGGCAGGCCCAGTAAAAGAATATAAAGTTTCTAGAATGGAATGAAAAGAATAAGAAACTTATTCATTCACTAAACTATATAAAGCAGAGACAAATGACATGCTTCCATTTAGAGAGATAGCCTACATACATTTCTCAAATTTTCTCATCACAATATCTGATAGAACCAACTGGGTTAATAATTAATTCATTGAAAGACATTCTGAACATGAAACTAGATTTAGAAGTAGGATATAAGCTGAAGTTGATTTTGTTCCTAAATATTTCAATAAAGTTAAAAAGTTCAGAAGACTATTCAAGAATAAATGGTTCCTTCTTTCAAATATAATTGTATAAATATTTTCTCAAAACATTGATTTATCTTGAGTAGGTTATACAATGCTACCAAATTTTTCTTAATTCATTAGTAAAAGCACTTCCTCCAGGGTCTTCCTTCTGACACTGAGGTTCAAAATTTTAGAGAAGTGTGAATTACAACCAATTTTCAATTCTGTAGAAAGACTAATTTTTGAATTAAAGTCATCATTTATTGGGAATTTACTACATGGCAGTCACTTTGCCAAACACTTTCCTATATGATGCTACTGAATCCTTGCAGGTCCCATAGGGTGCCTATAATTATTTCTATCCTACAGATGAAGAAACTGAGGTTTGAAGAAGTAAAAATGCTTTCTCAGGGTCTCATAGCTAGCAAATGATGCATTCATCTGATATCAAATCTGGTACTCTCAACCACTGTGCTTTCTTCCTTTTCGGGCTTAGCAGAACTATAATAGAGGCATGTCTACTATAAAAGAGAACCACTGAGATTCAAATGGTTTAAATTCAAATTGATCTCATTACCTTTGTAGTCCATGTTAGCCTCTTTCTGTGGAATACAATATTTGCTCTATGATGAATCTGATTATCTATAAAAATCTTGGTTAACCAGGACATTGTTATCAATGTGTATATAAATGTTAAAAATAAATTAATGAAAGATATCAGTTTTTCCTTAGTTATTCTATCATAAAAGCATAATTAAAATATTATTGTAACATGATATGCAATATATGTAAATGTAAAGTACAATTGTCGAATATACTTCTTAATTATATTTCAACAAAAACTATATAACTCCTCACTATGTATATTGTATTTAACAGCACTAATATGAAAACATTTCAAAAATTAAATTCTTGCTAAATTATATATCTTTTGTATCAGAGAAAATCTATCATTTTCTATGTTTCCTGTGAAAAATTTTTTTGTTATATTTTCAATGATTCCCAACCAGACATAGATACTCTATGCCTGAGTGGAACAAAGAATTATTTCTTTGACAATTGAATGGCTTTGAAAGTAGCAGGATTTTAGAACCAAAAAAATAGATCACCAACCTCCAGAGCAAGAAGACAATAGTGTCTTCTTCTTAATGTTGAGCTTGTTCAATAGGGCAGACTTTTTCAAATATCAGTTATAGTTGATACATGGAAAAGAAAAGAACATAGATATGAAGACAGAAAAAGTGCCTTTTGCAAAAATGAATAACGAGAAAATTTCTTATTGGGATATGATGTTATACATTTGAAAGTTCTTAAGGTTTCCAATGTAGCATTCTATTATTTCAAAGATAGGTATTTTGCATAACTTTATAATATATTGTCTATACTTGCAACATAAAGTGTTTTAATGGTATAGAGTTTGATTTAAAATTTTTTTTATTGATTTGTATTTTTCTGCATCCCTTTTAGAGGGTAGATCTTATGCTTTAAAAAAAATTATTTTCTAAGGAATCTGTTGCAACCTGCTTAATAGTTTATGCTCTTTATATCTTCAGCTAATTTCTCTTTGTTAAAAAAAATCACAAAACTTATACCTTATATTATATCTTTCCACTTCCTGTAATTAACAAGAAAAAAAAAAAAAAACCCTTAAAGTAAAGCAGAGCATTTTGGTGGCCCTTGGTTTACTGCATCAGTGTTTCATCATAAAACCTTTGTGGTAAGCAGACAAGCAAGGACATTTTAAGTTCCTTCACCAAGTGAATGCATGTACTGCTTCATTCTGTTTAGTTCATCAAGACATTAAGTTATTTGGGTGACTTCTAAGCACTTTTATTTATATTCTTCAATCTATGTGTTCTCAAACTTGTAGGTTTTACAGTATGCTTTCACATTTTTACATTTAATCAACATTACTGTGATACAATTTGCATACAATAGGTATCCACTGAAGTGAAATTTTAATGACTGTTTTTACAGCTACATACATTTGAGAAACCATTGCCTCAATCAAGATACAGAACATTACACTCAAAACATTGCCAAGCCCCATTGCATCTATTCCTTCCTCTGCTCCTGGTTCCAGGAAACCACTGATTTCCCTTCTGTCACTGTAGATTTATATTGTGTTTTCTAGAATTTTCTAAGATTGAAATCATATGTACTCTTTCAGGGTTGGATTCCTTCAACTGGCATTGTTAAGATTCATCTATGCTTTATGAATCCATGCAGATATAATCTGGGCTTTTTTGGTATTACTGAGTAATATTCCATTCTTTGTTATATACACTCCTTTACAAGTAGACATGTTTTCATTTTTCTTGGGTAAATACTTAGAATGGAAACGACGAGTATAAGGATGACGAATGTCTAGCTTTTTGCAATGTTGCCAATGAATTTCCTGTGACAGTAATATAATTTTTAATTCCCTCCAGCAACAAGATATATTGAAGTAAGAGATGAAATGCCAGTTCCATTTACTCTTTAGCCTCACCAACACTTGTTATTGTTGTCTTAAAAAAAAAAAAATCTAGTGATTCTGGTAAGTGTAAAATAAGTAGCCTACATGTACATGGTCAGAAAACACTAATGCATAGGTGTATGTGCGTGTCTGTATGTGTGTGTGTGTGTATATATTTGAAAAGGGATGTAGGGAAAATTGCCAAATTTGAAATTCCTCATCCTTTAGTGAGTGTTTATGTTCTTATTGGACAATCATTTATATTTTTCTATATTTTCTATATTTCTTTTTATTTATATAAAGATATATATTATAATATATTTTATAATGTATATTTAATGAAGTATATAACATATATTATATATAACATAAATATATAATACACACTATATAAATACATAATATTATATAAAGATATATATTTATATTTTCTATATAAATATTTCTATATTTCTTTACAAACCATTATCCCATTTTTCACTGAGTTGTCTTTGTATTATTGAACCTAAGCTCTTCATATATTCTGGGCTTCATATATTTTGTCAGATAAAAGTTTAGGGAATATTTTTCCCATCTAGTGGCTTCCATTTTAACTTTCTTAATTGTATTTCTGAAAGTTTTTAATTGTATTTCTAAAACATTTTTTTAAATTAATGAAATCAATCTTATTAATGTTTTATGATTTGTACTTTTTTGTGTTTTACCTAAGAAAACATTGCCTACCTGTGGGTTTGCAACCTCCTTGGGAGCTTCCAGGGTGAAATCTACAACTGATCCTCATCCATGGAGGGCAAGAAGAGACCAAAGAAAAAGGTGGACCATTTTGGATTTGTAAGTGACAGGTTTAATAGCTAAGGGAACTTACTATGAGGCTTGTCAAGGGCAGCCACATGATGAGTAGATTGAGCCAGCTGGCCAGAATCTTAAAAGATTATATAGAGGATTTAATCAGGTTAAATCACATACACAGCCCAAACAGTCTCATCACCACATTATTATTTCAAAGTTGTAATTTGGGGAGAGTTTCCTGGAGCAGGAATGATAAGCAGAATGCACATTTCAAGGACCAGAGGACGGAGTAGGAAGGCCTCAATTACCTGGGTCCAGCTCCTGGGTCAAACTAGTGGTCACATCTTCTTGGTGACCTCCCCCAACACTACCTCAAGTTGCAAAGACGTTTTTCTGTTTTATTTTAGAAATGTTCTACTTGTAGGTGTTTTATTGAGATTTACGATATTTCTGCTTTAATTTTTATATGTGGGTGAAATAAGGATTGGTGTAATTTTTCAATATGGATACCCAGTGTCCCAATGCCATTTATTGAAAAACTTTTCTTTCTACATTGATTTATCAACCCATCAAAAATTAAGCAACCTGCAACCTGTTACAAAAATTACATACACACACTAAATTTGCTTAGTCTTATAATAGTTTTGCTGATTCCTTAGGACATCCTGCCGCTGCCGCCAAGTTGCTTCAGTCGTGTCCGACTCTGTGTGACCCCATAGACGGCAGCCCACCAGGCTCCCCCGTCCCTGGGATTCTCTAGGCAAGAACACTTGAGTGGGTTGCCATTTCCTTCTCCAATGCATGAAAGCAAAAAGTGAAAGTGAAGTCGCTCAGTAGTGTCCGACTCTTCTGCGACCCCATGGACTGTAGCCCACCAGGCTCCTCAGTCCATGGCATTCTCCAGGCAAGAACACTGGAGTGGGACATCCTACTATTCAATAATTATCATTTACAAATATAAACAGTTTTAATTTTTCCTCTCTTAATCTGTATAAATTTTGGGTTTCTTTACTTTCCTCACTGCTCTACTTGGTCTGATTTTAGTATCATATTATGCTGATTTAAAAGAAAGTATTTCTTCACCCTCTATTTTTAGGAAGATCTTGTATAAATTTTGCATTACTTATTCCTTGAACGTTTGATAAAGTGAAAGTGGCTCAGTCCTGTCCGACTCTTTGCGACCCCATGAACTGTAGTCCACCAGGCTCTTCTGTCCATGGGATTCTCCAGGCAAAAATACTGGAGTAGGTTGCCTTTTCTTCTCCAGTGGGATCTTCCCTACACAGGGATTGTACCCAGGTTTCCTGCATTGCAGGTAGACTCTTTTATTATCTGAGCCACCAGGGAAGCCCCTGTGTGATAGAGGAGAACAATTTAAACTTAAAATTTTCTCGATGGGAGTGTTTTTGAAAAAGAATCTTTTTTTAATAGATATAGGACTATATGATTTTCTACTTTATTTTGTAGACATTAGAACATTATTATAAACAACCTTATGCCAACATTTTGAAAGCTTAAATGAAATAGAAAAACTTGGAAAAAAATTAAAATTTATAAAAGTATCATATTATGCTTATTTCCAATTTTTTAAAATTGTGGTAAAATACGCATAATGTAAACTTTACTATCTTAACCATTTTTAAATGTATAGTTCAGTGACATAAAGTAGTCATGTTATTGTACAGCCATCATTATGGTCTATCTTCAGAGCTTGTTTTGCAAAACTGAAACCCTATACTCATTACCCAATAACTCTCTATCCCCACTCCCTCCAGTCCCTGACAACCACCATTCTACTTTCTATCTGTATGATTTTGACTATGCTAAGTACCACATGTAAGTGAAATCATACAGTATTTGTCTTTTTATGACTGGCTTATTTCACTTAGCATAATGTCTTCAGTGTTCATTCATGTGGTTACATGTGCCAGACTTTCTTTGCTTTTTAAGGCTGGATAATATCCCATTGTATGTATATACCGTATTTGCTTATCCATTCATCTGTTAATGGGCACTTGGGTTGCTTCTGTCTTTTAACTGTTATTTATAATGCTGTTATGAATATGGGCCTACAAATATCTCTTTGAGATATTGGTCTCAGCTCTTTTGAGGGTGTTCCCAGATGTAAAATTGCCAAATCATATGTTAATTCTATTTCTTTTTTTTTGAGGAAACACCATACTCTTTTCACAGTGGCTATATCTTCTTAAATTCCCACCAACAGTGCACAGTATTCCAATTTCTTTATACCTTGTCTAATGCTTGCTATTTTCTGTTTCTGTTTGTCTGGTTTCTTGATAGCAGCCATTCCAGTGAGTATGCAATATTATCTCATCGTAGTTTTGATTTACATTTCTCTAATGATTAGTGATGATAATCTTCTTTTCATGAATGTGTTGACCATCTCAATATCTTTAGAAATGGCTGTTCTAATCATTTGATCATTTTTGAGTTGAATTGTTTATTATTGAGTTTTAGGAATTTCCTATACATTCTGAATATTAATCCTTTAACAGATCTATGATTTGCAAATTTCTCTCATTCTGTTGAGCTGCCTTTTTGTTCTGTTGATAGTGTCTGTTGATGGCATTTTCAAAAACTTTCATGAAATTCAATTTGCCTATTTTTTCTTTTATTGTCTGTGCCTTGGTGTCACATCCAAGATGATATTGCCAAAATTCTATGTTAGGGAGCTTTTGTGCTACGTTTTCTTCTAAGAAATTTATAGTTTTAGGTCTTACATTTATGGCATGTCTCCATTTTGAGTTAATTTCTGTATATGGTTTTAAGTAAGGGTCTTTATTTTTTGGAAGAAGTCTTTTATAAATATCAAATAAGTGTGGATAATAGAGATTTTTTATTGCTTATTTTTATTATTGTTATTCTATCATTTTCTGTGAGCAAGATGCTAGCATCTGTTTTATTTGTGGAATTGTGTTTCTGACTTCAGTTCTATCAATTTCTACAGCAAATATTTGTGTATTTACAGGCTCCATCATTAGGCAAAAGCACATTTATGAATATTATGTCTTCTTGATGAATTTGCCCCTTTATGTTACAAAAATGATTTTTATATTGAACAATCATCTTTGCATTTAAATTATTTAAATATATTGTGGAATTTGTTTTACCTATTATCTTTTTACCTGTTATCTCAAAATGCTCTGAGATTAAAATATTTATCCTTATCTTTTGAGTATTTTGAGTTAATGGGGTGCTATTTTATGGGAAATGTAGAAACTTTGTGACCATAATGTTCTGTTCATTTTCCTCCCTATCCTTTATGATAAAGTTGTCATATATATTATACCTACAAGATATTTTTCACTTTAGATGTGAACATTTTTTTTTAATTTTAAAACATTTAGGACACAAAAATTGTTTTTCAAAAATATTTCCACAGATAGTTGTCATTCTTAATGCTCTTCATTCATTTCTGAAGATAAATGGTTTCTTGTGGTATCACTATCTATCATCCTAAAAAAAATACCCTGTAGTATTTCCATAGTGCACTTATGTTAGCAACAAATTTCTTAGTTTTCCTTCTTTATAAATTTTTTAAATTTTATCTTCATTCTTAAATAATATTCTCAGTTGATATAGAATTTGGGGTTGAAAGATTATTATTTCATCATTTACTGATATCATTTCCCCCTCTTTGCTTCTATGGTCTCTTTCAAGAATTTTATAGCCTTGTTAATTTTTTTCTTTATGTAATAGGTAATCTTTCTATGAATTCTTTCAAGTTTCCTTTATATCGATGGTTTAAGTAGTTTGACTCTAAGATACCTTGACATAATTTTCTCTATATTTATGCTATTTGAAGTTTGCTGAGATTTAGAATCTATTAATGTATATGTCTCAACAGATTTTGGAAGTTTTTGTCATTATAGCTTCGAAGACTTGTTTCTACTCCACCCTCTCTCTTTTCTTCTTGAGACTCCAATGATGTGTTTTTTAGAACTTTGATATTTTCTCAAAGGTACTGATGGTTTGTATTCTTTTCTCTCATCTTTAGATTGGATAATTTCTATTGATTTATTTTTCATATTAATTATTGACTATTTCCTCTTTCATATAACTCTTCTATTTAAGCCCATGTGGTGAATTATTTTATTTTGTATATATTTGTTTCATTTCACTTTTTGTTTCGTTTTGTTGCTGTTTAGTCACTAAGTCATGTCCAGCTCTTTGACCCCATGGACTGTAGCCCACCAGGCTCCTCTGTCCATGGGATTTCCAAGACAAGAATACTGGAGTGTGTTGCCATTTCCTTCTCAGAGGATCTTCGTGACCCAGGGATCATCATGTTATCATACAGAATATTTTCACTGCTCTAAAAGTCCACTGTGCTCTGCTTATTCATCCCTACCACCACCAGACCCTAGCAAACACTGATCTTTTCACTGTCTGCACAGTTTTACATTTTCTGTAGTGTCATATACAAGGAATCGTATAACATATAGCCTTTTCAGATTGAATTCTTTCACTTAATAGTATAAATTTAAAGTTCTTTCATGTCTTTACATGGATTGATAGCTCCTTTCTTTTAGT
The DNA here is from genome assembly GCF_029378745.1 of Bos indicus. Taxonomy (NCBI): domain Eukaryota; kingdom Metazoa; phylum Chordata; class Mammalia; order Artiodactyla; family Bovidae; genus Bos; species Bos indicus. Next base: position 39,935,672 of record NC_091762.1, on the reverse strand, counting down.
ACTGAATAACATTTAATTGTCTGCATGTACCTCTGTTTATTTATCCATTCTCCTACTGAAAGATATTTTGATTGCTTTAAGTTTTGGCAATTATGAATAAAGTTGCTATAAACATCTATTGTAGTTTTATATGGACATATGTTTTCAACTTCTTTGAGTAAATACCAAAGAGTGTAATTACTAGATCATATGGAAAGACTTTGTCTAGTTTTGTAAGAAAGCACCAAATAATCTCTTCCAAAGTGGCTCTATCATTTTGCATTCTCACTAATAATGAATGAGGGAGAGGACAATGGCAACCCACTCCAGTGCTCTTGCCTGGAGGATACCAAGGGCTGAGGAGCCTGGTGGGCTGCAGTCCATGGGGTTGCTAAGAGTCGGACACGACTGAGCAAATTCACTTTCACTTTTCACTTTCATGCATTGGAGAAGGAAATGGCAACCCACTCCAGTGTTCTTGCTTGGAGAATCCCAGGGACACTGGAGCCTGGTGGGCTGCTGTCTATGGAGTCACACAGAGTCAGACATGACTGAAGTTGCTTAGCAGCAGCAGCAGCAAAACAGTAATGAATGAGACTTGCTATTGCTCCATATTCTTGTTAGTATGTGTTGTTAGTGTCCCAGATTTTGGTCATTCTAGTAAGTGTAGAGTGATATCTCGTTGTTTTAACTTGAAAATTTCTGAAGCCATATGATATGGAGCATCTTTTCATATGCTTATTTGCCATGCATATATATCTTCTTTGGTAAGGTATCTGTTAAGGTCCTTGGCCCACTTTTAAAATTGGATTGTTCATTTACTTACTGTTGAGTTTTAAGAGTTCTTCATATATTTTTAATAATAGTCTTTTATCATATGTGTCTTTAGAAAATGTTTTCTCCCAGCTTGTAACTTGTCTTCTTATTCTCTTGACATTTTCTTTGTTGGAGCAGAAGTTTTTAATATTAATAAAATCCAGCTTATCAATTGTTTGGTTTTGGATTATGCCTTTGGTATTTTACCTAAAATGTTATTGCTAAACTCAAGATTATCTATTAATAGGCTTTCTCTTCTGTTATATACTTAAGAGTTTTATAGTTTCACATTTTTCATTAAAGTATTAATGTGTGATCCATTTTGAGTTAATTTTTGTGAAGATTCTAAGGTTTCTGTCTATATTCTTTTTTTTTTTTTTCTGGCATGTGACTGTCCAGTAGTCCTAGTGCTATTTGTTGAAAAGACTATTTTTGTTTCATTGTATTACTTCTGCTGCTTTGTCAAAGATCAGTTGGCTGTATTTATGTGGGTCTATTTCTGAACTCTCTATTCTGTTTCATTGATCCATTTGTCTTTTTTTTCACCAATACCACACTGTCTTTCTCACTGAACCTTTATAGTAAGTATTGAAACGGGGTAGCATATGTCCTCCAAATTTGTTCTTGTCCTTCAATATTATATTGGCTATTCTGGGTATTTTGTTTCTCCAGATTAATTTTAGAATCACTCTGAGTCTAGTTTACATTCCAAAGGATCTGTTTTTTAGATACTTAGCACTCCATATTGGAGAAGGCAATGGCACCCCACTCCAGTACTCTTGCCTGGAAAATCCCATGGATAGAGGAGCCAGGTAGGCTGCAGTCCATGGGGTTGCTAAGAGTCGGACACAACTGAGCAACTTCACTTTCACTTTTCACTTTCATGCACTGGAGAAGGAAATGGCAACCCACTCCAGTGTTCTTGCCTGGAGAATCCCAGGGACGGGGGAGCCTGGTGGGCTGCCGTCTATGGGGTAGCACAGAGTTGGACACGACTGAAGTGACTTAGCTTAGTACTCCATATGGAAGCAGAATACCTACAGTATATTTATTGGATGTTACAAGTTTGGAAGAAATGAAAGAAAGTTATACCAAACAAATTAATAATCACAATCATTCTGATAATAATAATAATGTGACCACTTGTCTCACGTAAAACATTTTTATAAAACCTATGAAAGAAACTGTACTATTTATTTGCTCATCTATTTATTGCCACTATTGAGTAGAATGGATTTCTATTGTGATTGTTTTCTTTTACCTACTAGGGAAGAATTTTCCTTTTTTCAATTAACATATCATCTATACTTTATTCTGATCTAATATGTCTAAAAATTATAATTTTTCCATACTGCATTACTTCAACTTTTCTGTCTACTATTCTGACAATTTCTTAATCACACCTTTATAAATAAAAATAAATGTAATATCTCATAAAAATTTGGTCACACATCTGTAAAGAGGGTATAGAAATGCTGTGCTAATATTTTAATGATGTGACCTTCCTTTAATCCCTAAATTATTTTTCCCATTCCTCAAATTGCTGTGGTAAAGACAATTGGCTTTGAGGTAGAAAAATCTGATTTCATATTTATGAAATAATATTCACCCATCCTCACCATTTATACAATATTTTCCAAGTTGTTTAACTTCTAACATATATAACTTTTTATATTAAATGCAATAGCAAAATTTTATTAGATTGATAAAAACTTAAATAGGAAAATTTGGTAATATATCTGACATAGTACCAGGTATGTAGTATTTAGTGATCAGTTATTTTCCCCAAAGAACAATATCTTAAATATGAAATATTCTGTTATATCAAAGCTTATTTAAACTAGAAATCATAATTTTGTCTTAAATAATGAGCAGAAATTACATACAAAAAAGTTTTCAATGAAATTCAGTTGTGTTGTGGAATCATTTTAAATTATAGATAAATGTTGTACATACAGGTTTCTCTTTTCCTGAAAAAATATAACATATATTTTAATTAAGTTTCATTATCTTAGTAAGAACCATGTTAATTTAACTGCACACTTAATTTCTGAAGAAAAATGATCTGAATACTAATGTTCAGATTTATCTGTTACTTAGATTTGAAGGTGAATATTTTTAGCGGTTGAGTACAGGATTTACATTGGCAGCTATTTAAATCTCATTAAGGATAAAGAAGTTTTGTTATTATGCTTAATAAAGGTCAGTTCTACCTAGAGAGATTTGTGAAATTTACACCTGTTTACAAATAATGCTATTTGTTTTCAGAACAAATTTATAGCTAAAATTGTATTGTTTATTATTTGTTCTTATATATACTTTTACATATTAATAATATAATTACCCCCCAAATTAACAAATGACCCAGTCCAATGGTCATGAACTAGGTAAATGTACCACTCTCACTTAGAACATCAGTTTACGTAAGTCACTGAATCATCAAAATTGAAGATGGTGAAAATAAAATGCCAATGTCACTTTGTTCTCATTGGTTTCAGTGTGACCTGTTCTCCCTCACTTCACAGGCACCTAGGTGTTTGTTTTAGCTGCCAGTTCAGCTGCCTTTTAGCAGCTTTAAGACTGTCACCAGATGCAAAAGCAACAGCATTTGATAGACTTCTCTGCCAACTATGTAAAATCAGGTAACTATAAGGCTCTTATTTTCTGTTATTCACTGTAGCTCTATTGCTCTGATGAAACCTAACATGGGTGTTTGAAGTAAAAGTGAAAGTGTTAGTTGTTCAGTCCTGTCCAACTCGGTGACCCCATGGACTGTAGCCCACCAGGCTCCTGTGTTCATGGGATTCTTCAGGCAAGAATACTGGAGTGGGTAGCCATTGCCTTCTCCAAGAAATCTTACTGACCAAGGGATTGAACCCAGATCTCCTGCACTGCAGGCAGATCCTGTACCATCAGAGCCACCAGGGTTTGGTTCCAGTTTAATCATTTTATGTGGATAATGCTAGACTAGACTAAAAGTACTTAGGGAATATTAACTGGACAAGATCATGCTTAAATAGAGTTCTGTAACCAAATCACTTTAGGACACATTGTATTTCTTTGACATCCTGTGATGCTATCCATTGGTAGAACACAACCAGTAACTAGAGGCACGGAAGCTTGCTGATAGTCTTTAAAGTTAAGTCTCCTGTGGCACAGAGATGCATAGACTGGATTTCAAAGGACAAATGCAAGATATTCAGCACAAACAGGGATCTCTTTTATAATTCAGTTCGGTTCAGTCACAGTCGTGTCCAACTCTTTGTGACTCCATGAACCACAGCACGCAAGACATTCCTGTCCATCACCAACTCCCAGAGCTTACCCAAACTCATGTCCATCGAGTTGGTGATGCCATCCAACCATCTCATCTTCTGTCGTCCCCATCTCCTCCTGCCCTCAATCTTTCCCAGTATTGGGGTCTTTTCAAACGAGTCAGTTCTTTGCATCAGGTGGCCAAAGTATTGTAGTTTCAGCATCAGCATCAGTCCTTCCAATGAACACACAGGACTGATCTCCTTCGGGATGGACTGGTTGGATCTCTTGCAGTCCAAGGGACTCTCAAGAGTCTTTTCCAAAACCACAGTTCAAAAGCATCAATTCTTCAGAGCTCAGCTTTCTTTTTAGTCCAAATCGCATGTCCATACATGACTACTGGAAAAACAAATAGCCTTGACTAGCCGGACCTTTGTTGACAAAGTAATGTCTCTGCTTTTAAAAATGCTGTATAGGTTGGTCATAACTTTTCTTTCAAGGAGTAAGCGTCTTTTAATTTCATGGCTGCAGTCACCATTTGCAGTGATTTTGGAGCCCAAAATAATAAAGTAAGCCATTATTTCCACTGTTTCCCCATCTATTTGCCATAAACTGATGGAACCAGATGCCATGATCTTAGTTTTCTGAGTGCTGAGCTTTAATTAAGTCAACTTTTTCACTCTCCTTTTTCACTTTCATCAAGAGACTTTTTAGTTCTTCTTCACTTTCTGCCATAAGGGTGGTGTCATCTGAATATCTGAGGTTATTGATATTTCTCCTGGCAACCTTGATTCAAGCTTGTGCTTCATCCTGACCAGCATTTCTAATGATGTACTCTGTTGCACTGCTGCTGCTAAGTCACTTCAGTCATGTCCGACTCTGTGCGACCCCATAGACGGCAGCCCACCAGGGTCCCCCATCCCTGGGATTCTCCAGGCAAGAACACTGGAGTGGGTTGCCATTTCCTTCTCCAATGCATGAAAGTGAAAAGTGAAAGTAAAGTCGCTCAGTCTGTCCGACTCTTCACGACCCCATGGACTGCAGCCTACCAGGCTCCTCCATCCATAGGATTCTCCAGGCAAGAGTACAGGAGTGGGGTGCAATAATAATTCTCTGATACAGCCTTGATATACTCCTTTTCCTATTTGGAAATAGTGTGTTGATCCATGTCCAGTTCTAACTGTTGCTTCCTGACTTGCATACAGGTTTCTCAAGAGGCAGGTCAGGTGGTCTGGTAGTCCCACTCTTTTAGAATTTTCCAAAGTTGATTGTGATCCACACAGTCAAAGGCTTTGGAATAGTCCATAAAGCAGAAATAGATGTTTTCCTGGAACTCTCTTGCTTTTTCCATGATCCAGCAGATGTTGGCAATTTGATCTCTGGTTCCTCTGCCTTTTCTAAAACCAGCTTGAACATCTGGAAGTTCACGGTTCCTGTATTGCTGAAGTCTGGCTTGGAAAATTTGAAGCATCACTCTACTAGCGTGTGAGATGAGTGCAATTGTGCGGTCGTTTGAGCATTCTTTGGCATTGCCTTTCTTTGGGTTTGGAATGAAAACTGACCTTTTCCAGTCCTGTGGCCACTGCTGAGTTTTCCAAATTTGCTGGCATATTGAGTGAACCACTTTCACAGCATCATCTTTCAGGATTTGGAATGGCTCAACTGGAATTCCATCACCTCCACTGGCTTTGTTCATAGTGATGTGTCCTAAGGCCCACTTGACTTCACATTCCAAGATGTCTGGCTCTAGGTGAGTGATCACACCATTGTGATTATCTGGGTCATGAAGCTCTTTTTTGTACAGTTCTTCTGTGTATTCTTGCCACCTCTTCTTAATATCTTCTGCTTCTGTTAGGTCCCTACCATTTCTGTCCTTTATTGAGCCCATCTTTGCATGAAATATTCCCTTGATGTCTCTAGTTTTTTGAAGACATCTCTGGTCTTTCCCATTCTGTTGTTTTCCTCTATTTCTTTGCATTGATCACTGAGGAAGGCTTTCTTATCTCTCCTTGCTCTTCTTTGGAACTCTGCATTCAAATGGGAATATCTTTCCTTTTCTGCTTTGCTTTTCACTTCTCTTCTTTTCACAGCTATTTGTAAGGCATCCTCAGACAGCCATTTTGCATTTTTGCATTTCTTTTCCGTGGGGATGGTCTTGGCCCCTGTCTCCTGTACAATGCCACAAGCCTCCATCCATAGATCATCAGACACTCTGTCTATGAGATCTAGTCCCTTAAATCTATTTCTCACTTCCAATGTATAATCATAAGGGTTTTGATTTAGGTCATACCTGAATGGTCTAATGGTTTTCCCTACTTTCTTCAATTTAAGTCTGAATTTGGCAATAGAGAGTTCATGATCTGAGCCACAGTCAGCTCCTGGTCTTGGTTTTGCAGACTGTATAGAGCTTCTCCATCTTTGGCTGCAAAGAATATAATCCATCTGATTTCAGTGTTGACCATCTGGTGATGTCCATGTGTAGAGTCTTCTCTTGTGTTGTTGGAAGAGGGTGTTTGCTATGACCAGTGCGTTCTCTTGGCAAAACTCTATAGACTTTGCCCTGCTTCATTCCGTACTCCAAGGCCAAATTTGCCTGTTACTCCAGGTGTTTCTTGACTTCCTACTTTTGCATTCCAGTTCCCAATAATGAAAAGGACATCTTTTGGGGGTGTTAGTTCTAAAAGGTCTTGTAGGTCTTCATAGAAACTTGGAAAACTCAGCAGTGGCCACAGGACTGGAAAAGGTCCGTTTTCATTCCAGTCCCAAAGAAAGCCAATTCCAAAGAATGCTCAAACGACCGCACAATAGCACTCATCTCACATGCTAGTAATGTAATGTTCAAAATTCTCCAAGCCAGGCTTCAGCAATATGTGAACTGTGAACTTCCAGATGTTCAAGCTGGTTTTAGAAAAGGCAGAGGAACCAGAGGTCATATGTCAACATCTGCTGGATCATGAAAAAAGCAAGAGAGTTCCAGAAAACATCTATTTCTGCTTTATGGACTATTCCAAAGCCTTTGACTGTGTGGATCACAATAAACTTGAAAATTCTGAAAGAGATGGGAATACCAGACCACCTGACCTGCCTCATGAGAAACCTATATGCAGGTCAGGAAGCAACAGTTAGAACTGGACACGGAACAACAGACTAGTTCCAAATAGGAAAAGGAGTACGTCAAGGCTGTATATTGTCACCCTGCTTATTTAACTTCTATGCAGAGTACATCATGAGAAATGCTGGGCTGGAAGACGCACAAGCTGGAATCAAGATTGCTGGCATAAATACAATAACCTCAGATATGCAGATGACACCACCCTTATGGCAGAAAGTGAAGAGGAACTAAAAAGCCTCTTGATGAAAGTAAATGGAGAGTGAAAAAGTTGGCTTAAAGCTCAACATTCCGAAAACGAAGATCATGGCATCTGGTCCCATCACTTCATGCCAAATAGATGGGGAAACAGTAGAAACAGTGTCAGACTGTATTTATTTGGGCTCCAAATTCACTGCAGATGGTGACTGCAGCCATGAAAGGAAAAGACACTTACTCTTTGGAAGGAAAGTTATGACCAAACTAGACAGCATATTGAAAAACAGAGACATTACTTTGCCAACAAAGGTCTGTCTAGTCAAGGCTATGGTTTTTCCAGTGGTCATGTATGAATGTGAAAGTTGGACTGTGAAGAAAGCTGAGTGCTGAAGAATTGATGCTTTTGAACTGTGGTGCTGGAGAAGATTCTTGAGAGTCCTTTGGACTTCAAGATCCAAACAGTCCATCCTGAAGGAGATCAGTCCTGAGTGTTCATTGGAAGGACTGATGTTGAAGCTGAAACTCCAATATTTTGGCCACCTCATGCAAAGAGTTGACTCATTGGAAAAGACTCTGATGCTGGGAGGGGTTGTGGGCAGGAGTAGAAGGGATGACAGAGGATGAAATGGCTGGATGGCATCACCGACTTGATGCACATGTGTTTGGGTGAACTCCGGGAGTTGGTGATGGACAGGGAGTCCTGGCCTGCTGTGATTCATAGGGCCACAAAGAATAGGACACAACTGAGCAACTGAACTGAACTGAACTGATACTTAAATCTCTTTCAATACTTTCTATTCAGTTCCTGTGTCATGTCAATAATATATTCTTTTTCAAATTAATTTACTTATTTTAATTGGAGGCTAATTGCTTTACAATATTGTAGTGGTTTTGCAATACACTGATATGAATCAGCCATGGGAGTACATGTGTCCTCCATCCTGAACTCCTCTCCCACCTCCATCCCCATCCCATCCCTCAGGGTCATCCCAGTGTACCAGGCCTGAGCTCCCAATCTCATGCATTGAACCTGGACTGGTGATCTATTTCACATACATGTTTATGTATTATGTATCTATTATGTATTATGTATCTATTTCACAAACATGTAATATACATGTTTCAATGATCTTCTTTCAAATCATCCCACCCTCGCCTTCTCCAACAGAGTCCAAAAGTCTGTTCTTTATATCTGTGTCTCTTTTGCTATCTTGCATATAGGGTCATCATTACCATCTTTCTAAATTCCATATATATGTGTTAATATAATGTACTGATGTTTTTCTTTCTGGCTTACTTCACTCTGTATAAGGGGCTCCAGTTTCATCCACCTCATTAGAACTGATTCAAATGCATTCTTTTTAATTGCTGAGTAATATTCCATTGTGTATATGTACCACAGCTTTCTTATCCGTTCATCTGCCGATGGACGTCTAGGTTGCTTCCATGTCCTAGCTATTGTAAACAGTGCTGCGATGAACATTGGGGTACACATGTCTTTCAATTCTGGTTTCCTCGGTGTGTATGCCCAGCAGTGGGATTGCTGGATCATATGGCAGTTCTATTTCCAGCTTTTTTAAGAAATCTCCACACTGTTCTCCATAACGGCTGTACTAGTTTGCATTCCTACCAACAGTGTAAGAGGGTTCCTTTTTCTCCACACCCTCCCCAGCATTTATTGTTTATAAATTTTTTGATAGCAGCCATTCTGACCAGCATGAGATGGTACCTCATTGTGGTTTTGATTTTCATTTCTCTGATAATGAGTGATGTTGAGCATCTTTTCATGTGTTTGTTAGCCATCTGTATGTCTTCTTTAGAGAAATGTCTGTTTAGTTCTTTGGCCCATTTTTGACTGAGTCATTTGTTTCTCTGGAATTGAGCTGCAGGATTTGCTTGTATATTTTTGAGATTGATTCTTTGTCAGTTGCTTCATTTGCTATTATTTTCTCCCATTCTGAGAGAAATGTCTTTTCACCTTGCTAATAGTTTCCTTCGTTGTGCAAAGCTTTTAAGTTTAATTAGGTCCCATTTGTTTATTTTGCTTTTATTTCCATTTTCTGGGAGGTGAGTCATAGCAGATCCTGCTGTGGCTTATGTCAGAGAGTGTTTTGCCTATGTTTTCCTCCAGGAGTTTTATAGTTTCTGGTCTTACATTTAGATCTTTAATCCATTTTGAACTTATTTTTGTGTATGGTGTTAGAAAGTGTTCTAGTTTCATTCTTTTTCAAGTGGTTGACCAGTTTTCCCAGCGCCACTTGTTAAAGAGATTGTCTTTTCTCCATTGTATAGTCTTGCCTCCTTTGTCAAAGATAAGGTGTCCATAGGTGCATGGATTTATCTCTGGGATTTCTATTTTGTTCCATTGATCTATATATCTGTCTTTGTGGTAGTACCATACTGTCTTAATGACTGTAGCTTTGTAGTATAGTCTGAAGTCAGGTAGGTTGATTCCTCCAGTTCCATTCTTCTTTCTCAAGATTGCTTTGGCTATTCAAGTTTTTTTGTATTTCCATATAAATTGTGAAATTATTTGTTCTAGCTCTTTGAAAAATAACATTGGCTGCTTGATAGGGATTGCATTGAATCTATAGATTACTTTGGGTAGCATACTCATTTTCACTATATTGGTTCTTCTGATCCATTAACATGATATATTTCTCCATCTATTTGTGTAATCTTTGATTTCTTTCATCAGTGTTTTAAAGTTTTCTGTCTATAGGTCTTTTGTTTCTTTAGGTAGATTTATTCCCAAGTACTTTATTATTTTTGTCAAGATGGTGAATGGAATTGTTTCCTTAATTTCTCTTTCTGTTTTCTCATTGTTAGTTTATAGGAATGCAAGGGATTTCTGTGTGTTAATTTTATATCATGCACTTTTACTATATTCATTGATTAGCTCTAGTAATTTTCTGGTGGTGTCTTTAGGGTTTCCTATGTATAGTATCATGTCATCTACACACTGTGAGAGTTTTACTTCTTTTCCAATATGGATTCCTTTTATTTCTTTTTCTTTTCTGATTGCTGTGGCTAAAACTTCCAAAACTATGTTGAATAGTAGTGGTGAGAGTGGACACCCTTGTCTTGTTCCTGATTTTTGGGGAAATGCTTTCAATTTTTCACCATTGAGGATAATGTTTGCTATGGGTGTATCATATATGGCTTTTATTATGTTGAGGTATGTTCCTTCTATGCTTGCTTTCTGGAGGGGTCATCATAAATGGATGTTGAGTTTTATCAAAGATCTTTCTCTGCATCTATTGAGATAATCATATGGATTTTATCTTTCAATTTGTTAATGTGGTGTATCATATTGAATGATTTGCGAATATTGAATCCTTGCATTCCTGGGATAAAGCCCACTTGGTCATGATGTATGATCTTTTTAATATGTTGTTGGATCCTGTTTGCTAGAATTTTGTTAAAGATTTTGCATCTATGTTCATCAGTGATATTGACCTGTAGTTTTCTTTTTTTGGTGGCATCTTTGTCAGGTTTTGGTATTAGGGTGATAGTGGCCTCATAGAATGAGTTTGGCAGTTTACCTTCCTCTGCAATTTTCTGGAAGAGTTTGAGTAGGATAGGTATTAGCTCTTCTCTAAATTTTTGGTAGAGTTCACCTGTGAATCCTTCTGGTCCTGGGCTTTTGTTTGTTGATTATAGTTTCAATTTCCATGCTTGTGATGTGTCTGTTAAGATTTTTTATTTCTTCCTGGTTCAATTTTGAAAGGTTATACTTTTCTAAGAATTCATCCATTTCTTCCAAGTTGTCCATTTTATTGACATATAGTTGCTGATAGTAGTCTTAATTTATAGTTTTATTATACTATATCAGATAAGTAAAGTCCCTTTAGTTACTCATTATTTTCAAAATATGGTTTTAAAGATAAAATATTGAATACATTAAAAATGTTCAAAAAAAAAATCAAGTCACTTCTTGATTTTACCTGTCTCCCATTCCAATTGTGGCTATGATGACAGGGGTAGCGTATGCTTCCGGCAAAACCTAACATCTGAGGTTGGACGTCACTTTGCCTGTGAGCCCATAACCTTCCACTAAGGTTTCCCAATTGGTACTACTGTGGTTAGCCTCCAAAGAACTAAATATCCATGGGGCAAACCTCTGACTAGGAAGATTTGGGAACAACTGCATATAATTAGAATTTACTGGGTAAAATCTATTCTTTTTCTTGCTCTTAACAAAGAGGACTGCAATTTAGTTTATAGGATGCTTTAGTGTGATGATCCCATAGGAGGAAACAGTCAGTCACAGGGGACTCTAACTAAGTAATGCATCTCTTTCTTACCCACTGTCTCACTCCATTTGTCCTTCATTCTAGTTTCCTGGGATGGGACTCACCAGTAAAGTAGCGACAAAAAAACCACATGGCTCAGGCTCCACTTTGTGAAGAGCTCAGGCTAGATTAGCATTAATAAGATACTTTTGTTTGTTTTGGAAATAGTTAAATATTTTTCTTAAATGTATCCTATATTGCTCCATATTATATAAATATGACTTTAGGTTATAATTATAAGTTAATAATGAAAAATAATTGTGAAAATGCTGCATTTTTTTTTAATCGCAGTTTTAGTAGGAAAGAGGAAAAGAATTTCATCTCATGAATTATAGAGCTTGGCTATTACCACCTGAGTTTTAAAATTTTAATAACTACCAGGGTGAAACAAATGTAAAGTGCAAAAATGTATAAATCTACATGTGACTGAGAGGCACAGAAAAATTGAGCTATTTAACAATGAAGCAGCAGCATGCCTATTCAAGAAACAGACCATGAAAAATAAAACAAACCCTCTGGGTTTCTTTCTCAGTTTTTGCTTTTCACAGTTGTATTAATGATTTTGTAAAATTAATTTTCAACCAAAGTTTTTATATAATTTTTAAATAAACTATATCTCTAGAGGATGGAAGACAAAAGGAAAATCACCACAAACAGAGAGTGTAAAAATTTTTATGATCAATGAATGCTTTATTGAAATATCACTGTTGTTTTTTTGTTAGTTGTGTCTGACTCTTTTGTGACCCCATGGACTGTAGCCTGCCAGACTCTTCTGTCCACTGTATTTCCCAGATAAGAATACTGGGGTTAATTGCCATTTCCTTCTCCAGGGGGATCTTTCTGACCCAGGGAATGAACCCATGTCTCCTGCATTGGCAGGTGGCATTGAGCCACCTGGGAAGCCCCACTGAAATATTAAAAACCACTTAAAATGCTTATCAAAGAAGAGAACTGAATACATCAATTGATAATTGGAAGTTTAGCAGAATAAATGTTAAATTCAAACACTTCAAACTTCTGTATATCATTCTTAACTGACATAAATGATGTTATTAATATTATTTGTAATGAAGTTAATTTCTGCATGTCAAAATCTCAATTTCAAAGCCTATTTTTTTATAAGACAAAGAATTGGTAGTTAAGAATTTCTTTAATCTTTTTTTCTTTCTTTATAGTGTCATTGCTTCTGCTAAGTTGCTGCAGTCATGTCCGACTCTGTGTGACCCCATAGACAGCAGCCCACCAGGCTCCCCCGTCCCTGGGATTCTCCAGGCAAGAACACTGGAGTGGGTTGCCATTTCCTTCTCCAATGCATGAAAGTGAAAAGTGAAAGTGAAGTTGTTCAGTCATGTCTGACTCTTAGCGACCCCATGGACTGTAGTCCACCAGGCTCCTCCATCCATGGGATTTTCCAGGCAAGAGTACTGGAGTGGGTTGCCATTGCCTTCTCCATTAGTGTCATAACTAATATTATAACAAGGATTGTGTTTATAAACAAATGAAAACACAATCTGCTTATTTCCCATAAAATGAAACTTCATTATATATTATGATCAGAATAATTTAAATTCCTTTTTATCAGAATGTGTAGTTTCTTGAAGCAAATGGGCAGGAGAGATTATTCATTCAAAACATTTGCTGTCACTCCAGTTTATGTCAGGCCTTTGTAGAGTGATTATTATATTTCTTCGTTTGGGACTGTATTGTTTGATGTCTGTTCCCTGGTAGTTCAGCTGGTAAAGAATTTTTTATGAATCCACCTGCAGTGCAGGAGACCCCAGTTTGATTCCTGGGTCGGGAAGATTTGCTGGAGAAGGAATAGGCTACCCATTCCAGTATTCTTGGGCTTCCCTGGTGGCTCAGCAGGTAAAGAATCCTCCTGCAATGCAGGAGGCCTGGGTTTGATCCCTGGGTTGGGAAAATCCCCTGGAGAAGGGAAAGGCTACCTACTCCAGTATTCTGGCCTGGAGAATTCCATGGACTATACAGTCCATGGGGTCACAAAGAGTCAGACACAGCTGAGCAACTTTCACTTTTTACTTTATCTTAGTATAAATAGTAATGGTTCCTTATACTCCCAAGTTATCCTAGTCTAGATGATAAACTATACAATCAAATCTGATACTTGTCTATGTGCTGGGAAAAATTTATGTGTGAACAAGAACCTTATCTGGTAGCCATAGGTGCTATTCAGTATGAGTTAGCTACATTAGATTGGCGGATTTTGGCTAGCACAGATCCCAATGCAGAGATGATTTTTAAGCTGATACCTGGAATTAGTCATATGAATATCAGGAGAAAGAATTTAAGGGAGAGGGAAAACCAAGCAGAAATACTCTAGGGTGGGAGCAAGTTGTCATATTGAAAGAATAGAAAAGACAACCAATATTGTGGCAGAGAGTAATGAAATGATGGTAGATGAGTTATAATAAGTCAGGGACCAGGTCATTTGTGGTTTTAGCAGCCAGTGCAAAGCATGTTGATTTTATTCTAAATGTAATGAGGATTTATTGGAGAGTTTTAAGCCAGGGAATGATGTAACATTTTTATGTTTTAAAAAAGCAATCTAATTGCTGAATGGACATTGAATTATAGGGGCAAGAGAGCAGTTGGAAGTAAGAAACAATAAGGACTTGGGTTAAGATGCACATAATGGCTTGGACAGGTGTACATGGGTTCAGGGAGTCTTTTGTAGGAATACTTGAAACAAACTGCCTGATTGACCAATGGGAAGAGTTGTATGAGAAAGGAAGGAAATAGCTCTTAGAGTTTTGGCTTGAGAAATTCAGTGCATAGAAAAGATACTTATTTAAAGCTTAAGGAACCAAAGAGTATCTTATGTATGAAATGTGAAAATTATATTAAATCTAAATATCAGCATCCATAAGTAAAGTTTCATTGGAACACAATCACATTCATTTGATTTTCTATTGTCTCTAAATCTTCACCCTAAAATGACAAAGAAGAAGAGTAGTTGAAACAGAGACTATATGTTCACAGTATTTACACACTAGCTTTTTACAGAAAATTTTTCTTATCCCTGGTAGGTAGTGCTCTTTTGCAATTTTGTGAAGAGAGGAGATAGTTGGTTTTGAAAAGGATTTGAGAGGATAATATTTGTAATGGAAGATATTTAAACATTTTAAAATATTAAAAGAAGAGACAGTAGAGAAGAATAGAAAGGAAGTATTTGAAAAAAAAAAATAATGAGTGTCTTGCTGATCCTGTTTGTGACACAAATTTTATCATTGTTCATACTGTTCACTGAACCCAGGATAGGCAAAGTGTGATCTAAGAGGCTGGTAGGAGACTTGAAGAGCCATAGGAACTTCAGACATGTTTATTCTCTCCTCTCATGGCTGACCCAATGGACACAGCCATGAGGCAGCAGTAAAATGCTGCAGCTTTCTTGAGTGGAGCTCATATATGCCTACAGCACAAAGTATCTCATGAGGCACATGTGCAGTGCTATATGCAGTGCTATAAGGGACCTCAGCTGTCACATAAACCTCATGGCGAGCATGTGCAGTGCTATAAATGATCTCAGCTGTTACATAGTCATTATTTATAAAAAGTGGGGGGAGAGAGCATGACCATGCCTTCTTGACTAATTTACTCTCTCCCCATAGTTAGGAAGAGAAGGACCCAGAATGAATGAGAAAAGACCATCTAAAGACAAAATGGTGCATCTGTCTTTGGGGTCTTAGTGGGAAAGAAGGTCATTGCAGTTGCAGGTAAGCATGGATATTTGGTGGCAGAGAGAAAGTTCTCATTTGGGAAATAATTGAGTGTGAATGTGAAACGAGTATGTCCACATTAAGTTTTCCCTTTGGCACTTTTTGTAACAAATCTGAAAATACACTAATAGGGTCATGTAGTTGTTGTTGTCTAATTACCCAGTCATGTCCAAGTCTTTGCAATCCTATGGACTGCAGCACACCAGGCCTCCTTGTCCCTCACATTTCCCCGAGTTTGCCCAAGTTCATGTCTACTGCATGGGTGATACCATCCAGCAAGGTCATAATCTCACTCAAAGAATAAAATTACATGATTGTAAAAAATATCTATAGCTGAAAAGTTGGGGTAGTTTTCATAGTTACCAATTTGTCTTAGCATAAATATTTTAAAAATAGAATATTCATAAACCTTATCTTTCTGGCTGAATTTTTCCATTAGTAACACTATACTGAAAATATTTTAGAGAACATGGCTGGATGGCATCACTGACTCGATGGACGTGAGTCTGAGTGAACTCCGGGAGTTGGTGATGGACAGGGAGGCCTGGAGTGCTGTGATTCATGGGGTCACAAAGAGTTGGACACAACTGAGCGACTGAACTGAACTGAATTGAAAAGATTTATAGTGATAAAATGTCTTCTATGATATCTCAGTTTACTGATAATTAATGCCTGCTATATGGTTCAGTGGTAAAGAATTCATCTGAGGTGTGGGAAACTCGCAGGAGACGTGGGTTTGATCCATGTGTTGATACCCTGGAGGAGGGCGTGGCATCCATTCCAGTACTCTTGTGGAGAAAATCCTGTGGACAGAGGAGCCTGGCAGGCTGCGATCCACGGGGATGCCAAGAGTCCGACACAACTGAAGTGACTAAACGTATATATTTCCTTTGTGGACTTCCCCCAGGTGGTGCGGTGGTAAAGAATCTGCCTGCCAATGCAGGAGACACAGGTTTGAATCCTGGGTTGGGACGATCCCCTGGAGTAGGAAAAAAAGTGAATGTGTTCAACTTAATTGCTTCTTGAACAGGTAGGTTTTTATTGCTATTCAATGTCATCTCTTTCAGTTATTTTATAGATGATGACTGACATGGGAGCTATCATACAATACAAGCCAATAAATGTAAGTTTATAGATAAAAATACATTCTTAATTTCATTAGACTTTTGTAAGAAATAATGTTTCAAAAATAAGTTTATACATTGAAAGGGATTTTTAATCAGATTTATAGAGTAATTTTTGTCATAAATATTTAGAAGAAGTAAATATGAGAATTTAATTAAAGAAAAAGAACACTTGAACAATGATGAATTAAAGTTAATGTTTCTATTACAGGAACTAGTGATACTGTTTTACTCTTTTTTATTTAGAAGATTGTGTTAGTTTGGTTTCAATGAAGAACAGAACCAAAATGGACTTATATATGCAAAAGTTATATTGGAGGAAAAATCTGTGAAGAATAAAATGAGAGGGAACAGAAGCTGTTGGGATATTTCTGGCCATGATTCAGGTCTTACACCTATGGAAGAGGAGACAGAAGGGAAAGGATCAGGAAGATTACTGAACTGCAGACTAGTTTTATATTAGATTTTTAGGCTACCATAACAAAGTACTGGGGCTTCCCTGGTGACTCAAGGTAAAGAATCTGCCTGCAGTGTGGAAGACCTGGGTTAGATCCCTGAGTCAGGAGGATCCCCTGGAGAAGGGAATGGCTACCCAGTCTAGTATTCTTGCCAGGAGAATTCCATGGACAGAGGAGCCTGGTGGGCTACAGTCCATGGGGTTGCAAAGAGTCAGACATGACTAACAAAGTACTAGAGGTTGACTGGATTAAATAGCATAATTTCTTTCTTCATAGTTCTGAAGGCTAGAAATTTAAGATCAAGGTGTCAGTAGGTTAGTTTCTTCTGAGGCCTTGACTTGTATATGGCAGTCTTCTTCTAGTGTCTTCCCTCTGTTCTTCCCTCTGTTCCTATGTCCTATTGTCTTCTTATAGAGATTCCAGTCATTTTAGATTAGGGACCACACTTATGACCTAATTTTACCTTAATTATCTCTTCAAAGGCCCTATGTCCAAATACAGTCAGGTTTCAAAGTACTGTGGTCAAGGACTTCCAACATATGAATTTATGGGGAATGCAATTTGGCCTGTAACAAGTGCCCAGAAAAGTTTTGCCAGACCAACAAGAAGCCAAATTAATTGAAGAGTTCCCTGTTTGACAGGAAAGGGCCAGCATTAGTACCCTTATCCTGCTTAGTCATTACCTGGAAGCAGTAGTTAACATTATTTTACTTTATTAAAATGGGCACTGATAATAGCAAAATTCATATTAAAATTAAAAACACCCTAAACTCTTTCCAAATATTATAAAATGTGAATCATAATTTATAGAGTAGCATTGTAAAAACTTACAGTCTATATATGCTTTTGGAACAGAGCAAAGATCTTCATCCTGACATAAGAATTGTCTTCATCAAAAGAATGAAACAGAATCCTGGCTACTACCAGAAACTGAAAGAAGAAAGGAATGGACTTTTCCCTACAGCTCTCAGAGGGAGCATGACCCCACTGACACCTTGATTGTCCCAGTGGTACCTATTCTAGACTTCTGGTCCCTAGAATGGTGAGAGAATATGTGTCTGTCTTTTTAAGTCACCAAGTATATGGTAGTTTGTAACATTAGTCACAGGAAACTAATATAAAAGGTATAAAGCAAAGTTTTTTCTTGAGAAAACATTAGTTTAAGTGATCATCCTAAATGCAAATTTTAACAAAGATATGATACTGCTTTTCAAAATAAAAATTCTATTGAAATGATATGTCATTGACAAATGACACACTAAATATTTAGAGATAAATTCAATAAATATTTGTGGCAAAAAAATATTTAGAGCATGTAAGATTTTTAGCATAGAACAATGAATGTCAAAAAGTTCATGACATACTCAGTTTTTAGCGAAGACTGTGAGACAGATGACTAAAACTAGAATCAAACTTATCATATATCAAAGGAAGCACAAATGCCATATGTACATCATAAAACTCACGTTGACATGGTCAGTGCTTTCTTTCTTGGTGTTAAACTTGAAACTCCAAATAATAACCAGAAATTTGATTGACAAGTAAATTAGAATAGAGAGTTAATTAGATGAGTCAAATAATTCTCATCACATCAGGTTAGCCTGAGGCACCATCTACATTAGAATGGTCTTGAGAACACAATTTTAATTTCTTTGTTTAAGGCTTGCACTCTTCAAAAGAGCATTTAGATGTGCACTGCAACAGTTACTTCACCTTTTTCATTCCTCCATAGTGCCCAATGTCTCTTTATAATTAGCACAGTTGTTATTTATATAGCTATATTAGTACATTCTAGTCACAATTAAGTCTACTACCTGTAAGAAAGGGTTCTAGCCACATCAAGCTGCTTCTACAACTCTTTAATATTGGAATCATCTCTGTTTTTGTTTCCTTTTCTATAAATTGGCTACATTATAAATTGGCTATATTATAAATTCTATAATTGAGCTTATTTATTTTTATAAAAATGTTTTGCTAAAGAATGAAATGCATATAAAATAGTGCCTGGCATGTAGTGTCTGATAAAGATGACTGCTATTGATAAGATATAATGTTTACTAGTTCCTGCTAGTTCTGAGCCATCCTGCTCCTTTTTGTATTTCTGCTTATTACTGCGACTATTATTTATATGTTGAATTTCTAGTACAGAAAGTCAGGGGCAATTGTATTTACAATTTGAGTAGACATCGTATGTTGGACTCTAAGAAGTAAGGCACTTTTCACAGATCTGTCGCTTAATCCTAGATAGTGGTTATTAGGACTAGTAACAATTTATTTTATTGTGTATTTTTTGTCTCCCCATATTAGAATGTTGGCTCCCCAGGGCAAAGGTCTTTGTTTTATTTGCTGATATTTCCAAGCATATGGTAGGCACTCAACAGATATTTATTGAATAAATGACTGAGAAAATGGCATGAAATAAATTCCAAAGGGAGTGCACATTAAAATTTCACAAGTCCTGTTACTAAAGAGCAAATTTTATTATCTAAAGAATGCCAGATCATAGATTCCTGAGTAGTATTGGTTTGATGCAGTAACGATGAAGACTTGTCCCATTTTCTACTATATCTAGTGTTTTACATGTGGAAGAACTGGGAACTTAGAACATTTTTGTTTGTAGAAAAAAGAATATTCATTTCTAGATCTTTTCTGTTAAATAATCATCTTAATTAAAAAAATAATTTTATCTAAATTTAGATCAATGTTCCAGTCTGTGGAAATGCTGGTTGTTATGATTCACAGGTGAAAGTAGGTGTGTGAAAATTAATTCCCTATCTGACTTTTAAAATAGTTATGTTGAAAGTACATTTGAGAAAAGATCAAATTATAAAAAGAAGTGATCCTTTCTGATTTAGTAATTCAAAAACACAAGGTAAAAATAGATATGGATATTTTATCTCTAAGAAACATAAATTACAAATGATTGATAAATAAGATTTATTTTAGGAGAAAAGGATCGTTTTCAATTGTGTTTTGGTTTATATTTATTGAAATAAAATGACAACAGGTGAAAAATAGCACTGCTCTGGAATGGATAATAGAGGTATAATAATGTTATTACAGTTTTTGTGTTTTTTTTTTTCAATATAGGATGGGAAATAACAGTAGATTCTAAAAGTTAGCTCTGGGAAAAAATAATGAAAATTGCTAAGAGTGGCACTGGATTTAGTATGATACACTATGTATTTAAAAATTTTTTCAGAAAAATTCCTTCAGAATTTGTCTAGTATGATCTCTCACCGTATCTTTCAAAAGCCTGCTGATATAGTTATTGAGTTACATGCTACTTCTTAAGCATGCTTTGTCTTTAAGAGCCTTTATTCCTGTGAACCCACTCTCTTTTATCTGAAATATGACTGAAATGCTTCAATATCAAAGTCAAATATAAGTTCATTCATGGAGATACTATCATAATTTAGGCAGAATATATCACTCATTTCAGTTCCATACACTTATGTGCCATGCAACTATGTGTCAGGCTATGTGCTAGGAGTTGTGTCTACAAGATGGTGATGAGAATCTTTGCCTTTAGGAGAGTGTATCAGTCTTCACTTCAAGAAACAATAGATGTTTTATCAGTAGATGCTCAAATAACTTAAGTTACTGACTTACCCTGCTTTCTTTGGACCACCACCATCCATTCTTCAAATGAGGGTTATACCCTCATTTTCACTGCTTTTAAATTTAATGTAGCCAGATAGCTGATCCAAGATTCCCTTTCTTGAGAATATGTTGTTGTCTGCAGCCATTTTTGTTATAAAAATTCTGTCAAGGAGTAGAATAGAAAACAGAAACAACTCTAGGCATTCTATTCAAAAAGAGAAATTAAATATACGGAGCCAGGCACTTAAAAAGTCGTGGGAAGTTTGGACTCCAGGCTGGGTCTCCTGAAATGATCCCTGATAAAGTGCAGAACTGATCTGAGAGGGAGCTGTTCATTATCCTAAGATCAGAAATGTGGTGAATAGGGAGCTGGCCCTGGGACACTTGAGTTTGAACACACTCAACTGAGCACATACACACACGATTCTGAGATCAGGAATGTGGGATCAGGAAGCCACTGAAATCCCACGTAACTGCATCTCAATTCCATGGAATCAGTATCTGGACACAAGAATTTTAAGTCTGGTTCCTGCCTCTTCCAAAACTATATTTCAACACTTGCGAAGATAAAAAACTGGACCCTAGAACACTGCTGTACCATAACTTCTTGCTTGCCAGGAGAAAATAGTGAAAGACATTAAGATGGCTTCTACTTTTGTTGTTGTGTAGTCTCTCAGTCATGTCCAACTCTTTTGCAGCCCCATGAACTGTAGCCTCCCAGGCTCCTCTGTCCATGGGATTCCCCAAGCAAGAATACTTGAGAGGGTTGCCATTTCCTTCTCCAGAGAATCTTCCCGACCCAGGAACTGAATGTGCCTCTCCTGCTTGGCAGGCAGATTCTTTACCACTGTGCCACTAGGGAAGCCCTGGATTCTACTTTATCTGCCTTTAAATTTCATTAAAATACAGTTTAAAGTGTGGCAGAATCTAATCTGAATCCAGAAATATACTTAAGTCTGCAAAGCAGGAGGATACACTAGAAGGGGTGGAAAAGGATTATTTTCATCACAAGGATTTTATACTTATGCATGTAACATAACCAAAAATACGGAAAGTGGTAAAATAGAGATTAGCATAGTGTATTATAAAAAGGCAAAGGAAGAATCCTTAGTTTAGCAAGGTTTCTTAGAAGAAATAAACCCTGACTGAATCATGAAGGAAGAGTAAAAATGAGTTAGGAAAAGTATGTAAAGGACATGCCAGATACAGGAAGCCAGAAAGACATACCACAGATGATGCTTGTAATTAATCCATCAGCAAAAAATCAGTAATAGGTGACAGAGATGAACATAGAGAAAAACACATCCATATTAGGGAAGTCTCCAGTATCCTGCTACGGAGCTCAGGCTGCATCCTGCTTGTAATAGAAAGCCTCCAAAGCCTTAACAAAATCAGATTTGTCTTATATAGACTATTCTGGCAGTCATGTGCAAAAGAGACTAAATAGCTGGTGCGTGGGAGGATATCAGAGGCAGAAGGAACAATTATTACATGCTACCAGTTTTCCAGATGAGAGATAATGAGGTTTAAACTAGGGCATTTTGTGTATCTCTAACATTTAACATATTTGATTTCAATTATGTGTGTATTTTTTCTCTCCAGGAGATTGCAAAATTCTCATTGAATGATGCAAGGCTTATTAAACATTTTGTCCTTGGTATTTAGCAGAGTGATTGGAACATGATAATCTAACCAATTAATCAAATTGACTTGAATTTAAGACTACTCAAAGAAAGTATTTTCCAAAACCATATTAGAGATGGAATTAAGATGACAATTTTGAGTCTTAACAATATGATTTTTCTTTTCTTCAACAAAATCTTAGGTGAAGAATGGAAAAAGAAATTAGTAAATTGCCCAGAATTGTTACAATTCTTTTTTAAAATAGGATGTTGCTTAATTACTGTAAATTAACATAATTTAATTGAGTGATATATTATGTCAGATTATTCATATTTTTCTTTTAAGGATTCTGTTTATAGACTTACTGTATCTGAGATTATCTGAATGGCTTTCTCCTGACTCATGTTTTGATGGGGGCGAGTAATTTAATCTCTGTTCTTTATTAGCAAGCCTGAAAATTTGACTTCATTAACACTGCAAGTTACTGAGCTACTCATTTTATAATGCTTAAATTTTCTCAACTGAAATGGAAAGCTTTGCATCTACAAAATATTCTTGTTACACTGTAGTATCAATAAATGTACTGAGTTAGTATATTGAAAATGACTGCTGTAATTGGTCCTTTTTGAATAAAATGATCTGGACAGTTCTAAAAGGATTTTATCCCCTGTCTTCACAGCTAACAAAGTAAAGCAAATAGGACATGTGTTACTAGGATTTTAAGAAGCAATATGAAAAATGACAGAATGTGAATAAAGATAGATGGTTGGGAGGTAAATGGTAATGATCCAAAGAAAAAAGGAAAGTGGAAGAAGAGTCACGTTCTTTAGAATATTCTCTCTTATCTTGTCCCTATTTTCCTATAACAATTAGGGTATTTGGCTTAATTTCTTTTTTCATAAAATCTTTTAATACATTCAATTCAAAAGTAATTTTGATTTAACTTATAGAAACATCTTCATTTATACTTATTTTGCCACTATGGATTTATTCTGCTAATACATTATATGAACTTTGTTTTTTCTTGACATTAGTTATTAGAAAATTTTAATTTAATTTAGGGTTCTTTAGTCTTTCCATATCCATGCTTAGCTTGGTGCCCTGCAATTTGTGCTTTTTTCAGTTCAGTTCAGTCGCTCAGTCATGTCCGACGCTTTGTGACCCCATGAACCACAGCACACCAGGCTTCCCTGTCCATCACCAACTCCCAGAGTCCACACAAACCCATGTACACTGAGTTGGTGATGCCATCCAACCGTCTCATCCCCTGTCGTCCCCTTCTCATCCTGCCCTCAATCTTTCCCAGCATCAGGGTAGTTTCCAATGAGTGAGCTCTTCGCATCAGGTGCCCAAATTACTGGAGTTTCAGCTTCAACATCAGTCCTTCCAGTGAACACCCAGGACTGATCTCCATTAGGATGGACTGGTTGGATCTCCCTGTAGTCCAAGGGACTCTCAAGAGTCTTCTCCAACATCAGTTCAAAAGCATCAAGTCTTCGGCGCTCAGCTTTCTTTATAGTCCAACTCTCGCATCCATATATGACCACTGGAAAAACCATAGCCTTGACTAGATGGACCTTTGTTAACAAAGTAATGACTCTGCTTTTTTTTTTTTAATATGCTATCTATTTTGGTCATAACTTTCCTTCCAAGGAGTAAGCGTCTTTTTTTTCATGGCTGCAGTCACCATCTGCATTGATTTTGGAGCCCAGAAAAATAAAGTCAGCCACTGTTTCCACTGTTTCCCTATCTATCTGCCATGAAGTGATGGGACCACATGCCATGATCTTAGTTTTCTGAATGTTGAGCTTTAAACCAACTTTTTCACTCTCCTCTTTCACCTTCAACAAGAGGCTCTTTAGTTCTTCTTCACTTTCTGCCATAAGGGTGGTCTCATCTGCATATCTGAGGTTATCGATATTTCTTCTGGCAATCTTGATACCAGCTTGTGCTTCCTCCAGCCCAGCGTTTCTCATGATGTACTCTGCATAGAAGTTAAATAAGCAGGGTGACAATACACAGCCTTGACGTACTCCTTTCCTATTTGGAACCAGTCTGTTGTTCCATGTCCAGTTCTAACTGTTGCTTCCTGACTTGCATACAGGTTTCTCAAGAGGCAGGTCAGGTGGTCTGGTATTCCCATCTCTTTCAGAATTTTCCACAGTTTATTGTGATCCACACAGTCAAAGGCTTTGGCATAGTCAATAAAGCAGAGATAGATGTTTCTCTGGAACTCTCTTGCTTTTTTCATGATCCAGTGGATGTTGGCAATTTGAGCTCTGGTTTCTCTGCCTTTTTTAAAACCAGCTTGAACATCTGGAGGTTCACAGTTCATGTATTGCTAAAGCCTGGCTTGGAGAATTTTAAGCATCACTTAACTAGCATGTGAGATGAGTGCAATTGTGCAGTAGTTTGAGCATTCTTTGGCATTGCCTTTCTTTGGGATTGGAATGAAAACTGACCTTTTCCAGTCCTGTGGCCACTGCTGAGTTTCCCAAATTTGCTGGCATATTGAGTGCAGCACTTTCACAGCATCATCTTTCAAGATTTGAAATAGCTCAACTGGAATTCCATCACCTCCACTAGCTTTGTTGGTAGTGATGCTTCCTAAGGCTCACTTGACTTCACATTCCAGGATGTCTGGCTCTGTGAGTGATCACACCATCGTGATTATCTGGGTCATGAAGATCTTTTTTGTACAGTTCTTCTGTGTATTTTTGCCACCTCTTCTTAATATCTTCTTCTTCTGTTAGGTCCCTACCATTTCTGTCTTTTATCAAGCCCATTTTTGCATAAAGTGTTCCCTTGGAGTCTCTAATTTTCTTGAAGAGATCTCTAGTGTTTCCCATTCTATTGTTTTCCTCTATTTCTTTGCATTGATCACTGAGGAAGGCTTTCTTATCTCTCCTTGCTATTCTTTGAAACTCTGCATTCGAATGGGTATATCTTTCCTTTTTTCCTTTGCTTTTCTCTTCCCTTCGTTTCACTGCTATTTGTAAGGCCTCCTCAGACAGCCATTTTGCTTTTTTGCATTTCTTTTTTCTTGAGAATGGTCCTGATTCCTGTCTCCTGTACAATGTCACAAACCTCCATCCATAGTTCATCAGGCACTCTATCTATCAGATCTAGTCCCTTAAATCTATTTCTCACTTCCACTGTATAGTCATGCCTGTGTGGGGCCACCCAAGATGGATGGGTCATGGTGGAGAGGTCTGATAGAATATGTCTTTTTAGGTAGCATCAATTTTTAGATAACATCAGCAATATCTAGGAAACAGAATTTTGTTTTAGAGTTTTTCTTTCGTTTCCACTTTTCTCAGAGCCTTGGCCTTGGGAGTTTCAAAAAGTTTGAGAATCAGAAAGCTTAAGTTTGAATCATGAATTTAGAGAAAATTTGTCTACATCTTTTAAGGTCACATCTGACTAATCTGACAAACTAATTTGTGCTTGGGAAAAAGTAAGAAATAAAATAGACCTTTCAGCAACATTTTAAAACAAGTAGCACATTTTAAGCATGTAGCACATTTTTAAAGAAAATACCTCCATTTGGGTCAATAGAATCATTGTTAGAAATTCCAGGTAACATAGAAAAGAAAACAGCATCATCTCATGAGGATGAAATAGTTATTTTGAGACAATTAGAGACTAGTGATATTTGGCAAAACTAATACAATTTGTAAAGTTTAAAAATAAAATAAAATTTAAAAAAAAAGAAAACTAAAAAAAAAAAGAGAGACTAGTGATGCTATCTGAAGTGTACCTTTCAATAAATTCTGGAGAAGTTATGTATTGACTGCTATTTCATTTGGTAAATGAATCAGTATAATATAACCTTATCCTTGAGGAGCTCATAGTCATAGGAATAGAGAGGGAAAGGAGGAAAGAGATATGTATTTATAGAAATTCAAGGTGTGAATGGGGTCAAGTTGCTATGAGACAAAAATGAAGAAAAAAATTATCAGGGAAAGCTTTTGCCAAAGGGTGACATTTGAGTTAAACTTTGCTGCCTAAATAAGGTTTTGCAAAGAAATCATGGCAGTTCTGTACACTTGGCAAAGCAAAGCTTTTACAAGGTATCTAGTGCTGGGGAATTGGAGAAGGAAATGGCATCCCACTCTAGTGTTCTTCCCTCGAGAATCCCAGGGACGGGGGAGCCTGGTAGGCTGGCGTCTATGGGGTCGCCCAGAGTTGGACATGACTGAAGTGACTTAGCAGCAGCAGCAGCAGTGCTTGGGAAAATGGACAGTTCCTAGGATGACTGCTCAGGAGGGTAGCCAGTAGTATTTAGTTCCATATAGTTTAAAATCTGTTACAAAGAAATGATTACAGAAATGGTAGAATATAACATTCACATAAGATTATATAGATTTCTGTAATGTCCTTTAAAGAAAATGGTAATTATTAATTAATTAATTAAAGTTATTTTCTCAGATTTATTGTTTAAAAAGAGATCACCCTATCACAAATTTGGATGAAAAAAATAGAAATATGGTAAATTGGTTTTGAACTAATTACTAAGTACTTATCATGTGTCAGATACTATAATAATAATTCATAATGAACAATTCTTTAAATCACTAAGGCAAATTATGAAGCAATGATTTTTTCTTTTTTATAGATAAGAAAACTAAGAAGGCTGATTTACAGAGCTATGGTCAAGTAATGGTGGATTCAGATATCATACCCAACTCTCTTACACCAAAGACATGCTCTTTTATTTTTTGACTTTGTATAAAAGCAATAATCAAGGACTTAATAAATGAGTAAAGTAGGTCCACCACTTTAAGGATAGCAAAAAAAGCCAGTGGATTTGAAAGATATGAATAAAATATGAATATAATTTGGCAATTTTCTTCACAAATTGAATTGTATGACCTCTAACGTACCATAAAAATAATAACTCTATCTTCAAAAATCTGGTAGAGAACAAAATGGAATTACTTGAAAGTACTTTGATCTCAGAGACAACTTTTGAAAATCTCTGGGTTTAAAAAGCAAGCAGATGTCTTATAAAAATAAATTGTAACTGAACATACTGGCAAATCCTGAACATAAATTGAGTAGTCAGGTCAGGAATGTGATTAATCAATCTGAAGTGTATTCTACAAAAGATGTTAATAATGACTAATAAAAATGGTTACCAAGCACTTTCAAATATAGGTACCATGAAGGTTAATAATGATAATTACCATTATAACAATACATTTCAGTTGCATAGCATTTCTGATCTAAAAATTTCCAAGAATTATGGAGACATTAATGCCTTAATTCTGGCAACATCCTGAACAGACAATAAATATTCAATATTTACAGAAAATAATGGAATGATCCAAAGTCATATAAGACAAGATAAAGCCATAGCAATAACTTTACATTTTTAATTTCTTCTCATATATGTCTTAAAACATAGAGTACAACCTTTATAAAACACTGGCATGAAAAGCATCCAGTTTAGTCATTTTTTCTTAACTTTCTCTATTTTTCTTTCAACTTTATTATGCAAAATTCCAAACATACAGGAAAATGTAAAAAACAATACCCCTCTCTCTGCATGGCCTAGTGGTTTTCTCTTCTTTCTTCAATTTGAGACTGAATTTTGCAATAAGGAGCTGATGAGGTGAGCTACAGTCAGCTCCAGGTCTTATTTTTGCTGTCTGTATAGAGCCTCTCCATCTTCAGCTACAAAGAATATATTCAATCTGATTTCAGTACTGACCATCTGGTGATGTCCATGTATGTATGGAGTCATCGCTTGTGTGGCTGGAAGAGGGTGTTTACTATGATCCAGTGTGTTCTCTTGGCAAAACTCTGTCAGCCTTTTTCCTGCTTCATTTTTGTACTCCAAGGCCAAACTTGCTGTTATTCCAGGTATCTCTTGATGTCCTACTTTCGCATTCTAATCCCTATAATGAAAAGACATCTTTTGTGTGTTAGTTCTAGGAAGTCTTGTAGATCTTCATAGAATCATTCAACTTCAGCTTCTTAAGCATTAAAGATTGGGCGCATAGACTTGGATTACTGTGATGTTGCCTTGGAAATGAAAAAGGTCATCTTGTCATTTTTGAGGTTGCACCCAAGTACTGCGTTTCAGAGTCTTTTGTTGACTATGAGGGCTACTCCATTTTTTCTAAGGGATTCTTGCCCACAGTAGTAGATATAATGATCATCTGAATTAAAGTTGCTCATTCCCATCCATTTTAGTTCACTGATTCCTAAAATGTCAGTGTTCACTCTTGCCATCTCCTGTTTGACCAGTTTTAATTTACCTTGAGTCATGGACCTAACATTCCAGGTTCCTTTGCAATGTTGTTCTTTACAGCATCAGACTTTACTTTTACCACCAGATGCAACCACAAATGGACATCGTTTCTGCTTTGGCTCAGCCTCTTCATTGTTTCTGTAACTATTTCTCCTCTCTACTCCAGTAGTACACCTACCAAGCTGGGGGGTTCATCTTTCAGTGTCATTTTCTTGCATTTTCATACTGTTCATGGGGTTCTCAAGGCAAAAATACTGGAGTGGTTTGCCATTTCCTTTCTCTAATGGACCATCTTTTGTCAGGCCCTTAGTAGCAGAGACATGCCCTTCAGCCACTCAGTGTAGCTGGATGACATGCCTGGCTGTCCCACTGCTGGTCTTCACTGAGTGTTTAATCCTTCACTGGCCAGCAAATAGATGAGGGAAATTTGGAAACAGTGTAATGGCAAATAGGGACAATGTGGGCATAGTTTCAGAGCTCATTTTATTGGGCTCCCAAATCAATGTGGACAGTGACTGTAGCCACAAAATTAAAAGACATTTTCCCCTTTGGAAGAATAGCATGACAAACCTAGACAGCATATTAAAAAGCAGGGACATCACTTTGCTGACAAAGGTCCTTATAGTCAAAGCTATGGTTTTTCCATTGGTCATGTATGGATATGAGAGTTGGACTATAAAGAAAGCTGAGCACTGAAGAATTGATGCTTTTGAATTGTGGTGTTGGAGAAAACTCTTGAGGGTCCCTTGGATGGCAAGGAGATCAAATTAGTCAGTCCTATGGGAAATCAACCCGAATATTAATTGGAAGGAGTGATTCTGAAGCTGAAGTGCCAATATTTTGGCCACCTTATGCAAAAAGCTGACTCACTGGAAAAGACCCTGATGCTGGCAAAGATTGAGGGCAAGAGGAGAAGAGGGTGACAGAGGATGAAATGGTTGGATGGCATCACTGACTCAGAGAACATGTGTTTGAGCAAATCCCGGGAGATAGTCAAGGACAGGGAAGCCAGGAGTGCTACAGTCCATGGTGTCACAAAGAATTGGACATGACTTAACAATAAAACAACTGCATATCACCTCCTTATTTGACAACTATTAGCATTCTCTCTCACATATATCTTTGCTAATCCTTTAAGAGTAGTTGCAGAAATCTAAACCTTTCATCCCCCAATAATATCCAGATAAGATTATTTAATATAACCACATTTCATTATCATATATATAGAAATTATGCCTTATTTTGCCTACTTAGTGCTTCATGATCTTGCTACAGTGACCAAAACTGATTGAATTTGCAATTATAATGAAGTCAAAGAGAACCAACTATAGGGTAGGTGCAAGAAGACCTAGTATAAAGTGTTCTACCAATCAGGAAAAAGTTCAGTAAAATATTATGATCTCAAAAAATGTAGAGTGTAGGTACACAAAAAGAGCATAGATAATTCAGAAACAGATTAGAGAAAAACCCAGAGTAGAAGCAAAGGAAGTATCGAGAGAGTAGCAAATTTAGAAAAATCAGAGGTAAGAGGAGCTGGGTCAGGAAGTCACTAGAGTAGTAAGCACTAGGTGTCCACTAGACAAATGGGTTGGGTCACCAGAGCCACAGCTGAGCTAGTAAAATTATTGCTGATCTACTACAATGCTGTTGAATCCAAAAGAGTAGTGGCTATAGCTTTAATTCTCCTTGAGAACTATTTGGCTCTTGACATGCTTTCTTTGTTTCCTTCCTTACATTCTGTCTTTATCTACTAATAGACCACTTTGCTGAAAATAACCTGAGTATACTTATTTTCCTTGTGACCTGAAAGTCAAAAATTAAAGCAAACTCCTCAATATTCTCCAGTTTCACACACTTTCAGCTGCTGCATCTTATGCTGTGTAACCCACAACTGAAAACCTAGTATCAGTTTCCCTAATTCTGGTCTTCAAATTGAGGAGATATGATACTGTCATTTATCAAATATTTATTGAGGGATTAATTATACTACAGTTTTCAAATTGTTATAATTAATAATATCTGTAATATGCTGCTGCTGCTGCTGCTAAGTCGCTTCAGTCGTGTCTGACTCTGTGCAACCCCATAGACAGAAGCCCACCAGGCTCCCCTGTCCCTGGGGTTCTCCAGGCAAGAACACTGGAGTGGGTTGCCATTTCCTTCTCCAATGCATGAAGGTGAAAAGTGAAAGTGAAGTCGCTCAGTGTCTGACTCTTAGCGACCCCATGGACTACAGCCTACCAAGCTCCTCCATCCATGGGATTTTCCAGGCAAGAGTACTGGAGTGGGGTGCCATACATGTGTGTTAAGTTGCTTCTGTCTTGTCTGACTCTTTTGCCACCCCATGGACTGTAGCCCACCAGTCTTCTTTGTCCATGGGATTCTCCAGGGAGGAATATTGGAGTGGAGTTCCATGCCTTCCTCCAGAGGATCTATGTGCTATAATAGATGATGAATTTAAGGCTGTGACATCAACAATAAGGTAGATAACACTTCCTTAGTGAGTGGGAGAGGGTAATAGAAGCCATAATATATATGTTAGTTTAAATGCAAGTACGTAGTAAATAAGGACTACAAAGAGACTTGGGGGCAAGAGATATACAAGTTATGGGATCATAAAAGAGCCATGTCATTTTTGGAGAATGATGGAAAACTGGCTAACAAAAAAGTGATGACACTAAGAAAGATACAGATTTCAAGTTACTCTGACTGGATGATACAGTCATGCTACAAAAAAGACTTAACATTTTAAGTCATTTGTATAAAAACTTCTTTGACTATAAAATGTTTCAAATCACTTGTTACTCAAGAGCTGGCTATGTATTTAGACAAAGTGTGTCAATTTTTTATTCACATCAGTGGATATGTTATTTTTATGTTTATATTAAATGTGTTTATTTTTAGCATGATGCTTATGACCTCTTATAGACTTAGTTTCAACTGACTCTATCTGAAGTAATATGTTAATGGTTTTGATTAAAATTTCAAATGACACAGAGAAAGAAATATATTGATAAATATGACCTTCTGTGCCTTAAGAGTTTGGTTGAAGATACCATAGAGGAGTGAGGGATAAATGTTCTCACATGCCAAAGAGAAGTCTCAGATAACCTACCATCAAAGTGTCCCTAAACTGCTTCTGAGATCTGTAGTCCTGCATCATCTCCAGATTATAGAAGGGGAGAAAAAATAATGAAGAAGAAAGAAGTAATGAGAATTTCTTTGGAAAGTTTGGTTGAAATGCTATGAATTTAAGGAGTGTATCCGTTTTTACCACTGTCCAACCTGAAATTCATCTCAAAGCAAGTGAGGCAAGAGGAGTTGGAGGAGAATGGCTCTGAGAATGTAAAATCTGTTTTCTCGAATGCAGAGGAAACAGAAGCATAGAACCAAGACTGGACTCTTAGTACAAAAGTCTAAAGGTCAGAAATAGTTGGAACTGCCCCTGTTAGGAGAACAAGAGGGAAGGACTGAGTTTCAAGTGTTTGGCAGAAAGAAATACTATTTTTTCATGCACCCGAGTAAATACTAATATTATGGAAGTATTTCAGCCAGTTTGGGCATGGATCATCTTGAATAGACCCTACCTGTAATTTTAGACCTGTAAACAGAAGGGTTAGAACTACAAGAAGATGCAGTGAGTGGAGTCTTAGGTAATCAGTTGGATAATTGTGCTAGATAATGATGCAAGTAAAATCATACCTATGGAGAATTCTAGAAGTGTTGCCTAAGGGTAAGAGATTTAGCAGTTAAGAGTTAATAGAGTAAACTTTAGAAAAGGCTATGTTGGTTGGACTTGCCTTACTGGTTGGCAAAAAATAATGGAATAAGGCTCAGAAAAGCACTACTGGTAAAGCAATATATAATGAATTTGACCACATTAAAAATAAAATTTTCTGTTCATCAAAATATAAAGAAAATAAAAATATACATGAAAAGCAAGTCACTGAATGGGAAAATATTCACAACACATCACTGACAAAAGTCCCGTAATATATAATGAATTCTTACACGTTAATGAGAAAAAGAAAATCCATTGGAAAACTCAGAATATTTCTACAAGCACGTTGAATAAAAAGGAACTTCAAATGGCCTATAAGCATATCAAATGATAGTCATCCTCATTGATCATCAGGGAAACACAGAGATGGTCAAGGAAGTCCCCAATGAAACAACATAAGATATAATTACAGTTATGCATTCATTAGACCTACAAATTAAAAAGAAAATTTAATGATACCATTCTCAATGATATGGCAAAATGTGAATTCTCATACCCTGAGTACCATGATGAGAGCATATAGCATTACAACTATTTTGTAAAACTAGCATGATATTTGGAGAAGGCAATGGCACCCCACTCCAGTACTCTTGCCTGGAAAATCCCATGGATGGAGGAGCCTGGTAGGCTGCAGTCCATGGGGTCGCTAAGAGTCAGACACGACTGAGCGACTTCACTTTCACTTTTCACTTTCATGCATTGCAGAATGAAATGGCAACCCACTCCAGTGTTCTTGCCTGGAGAATCCCAGGGACGGGGGAGCCTGGTGGGCTGCCGTCTATGGGGTCGCACAGAGTCGGACATGACTGAAGTGACTTAGCAGCAGCAGTGGCAGCAGCATGATATTATTTAGTTAAGTGAAAGTGAAAGTGTTAGTTGCTCAGTTGTGTCCAACTCTTTGTGACCTCATTGACTGCCACACTCCTCTGTCCATGGAATTCTCCAGGCAAGGATACTGGAGTGGATTGCCGTTCCCTTCTCCAGGGGATCTTCACAACTCAGGGATCGAACCCGGGTTTCCTGTATTGCAAGCAGATTCTTTAGCATCTGAGCCACCAAGGAAGCCCATTACTTAGTAAAGTTTAATATAAATAGTTCATTATGTTCTATTGAACATGGTTCATCTGTTCCTTTACTGGGTAGGGAAACTTTTCACTATGCACCAGAAGGCAGGTACAAAAAGTCCATAGCCATTTTGTTTATAACTGTCCCAAATCAGGAACAATAACAGTTGATCAATAGAATGATACAAAATGGTCTATATTGTTAATGTGACATGGAATACACTGAAACATGCATGAATCTCATAAAAATAAAAATCTATAAGTATAAACATATATGGCTTCACATGTGCTCAGTGATAAAGAATCCACCTGTCAAGCAGGAGATGTGGGATCGATTCCTGGGGCAGGACGATCCCTTCAAGAAGGAAATGGCAACCCATTCCAGTATTCTTGCACAGAAGCCTAGTGGTCTACAGTCTATAGGGTCACAAGGAGTCAGACAAAACATCAATGACATAAACATATATGCTGTGATGCTGTTTCTATAAAGTTCAAAACTGGGCAAAGGTATATTATCTAGAACACATTAATAGGCGTTGCCATATTAGAAACAAACAGGAAAACATTACAGCAAAAGCCAATGTTGTGAGGAGGGAGAATGTTATAATCTCAAAGGATAAACAGAAGGCATAACTGACATTGCTTTTTGTTTAAACTGGGGAGGTGGTGACATGAGTAATCCCTGTATCATTAAAATTTTCACACATGTTATGTGTATGTTTCTGAATATATGTTTCAGTTAAACATTTAAAAAAAATCCATAGCATCCCTGCCATTGCCAAGTCAATAAGCAAAACCCATTTCATCTTTTTTCTGCTTAATAGCTATGCTTCATTTCTCAGACTTGCTGGTAGTTAAGGACGGATGTGAAAACAGCACTCTTTAACCAGAAGAATATGAATGGAGATGACATGTAGGACTCCAAGGCATGGCACTATTTCCTACATATGGACCTCCATGCTTTTTTTTTTTTCCCTTTTAGCTGACTATAATAACAACATCCAGTGAGGCCATTAGAGATCTCATTTGGTGCTAGCAGAGCATCTTGAATGGTCCTGGCTGATTGTATGTGAGAAGAAAATGTGCCTATTGTATTTGAACATTTTGTTAGCCTACTCTGAGTAATATACATAGTAAATAAATTTTTCATAACATTAGAAGGAAAAATATGGAGATTTTGTTTCCATAACAGTCTCTCCTAAAGCAATTTTTATTGGCATTATGGTAATTATTTTTTAATTTCTAATAAGTAGGGACAAGTCTTTGGGTATCTTAAAAATTTTTTATCTATAACTTGGGATGAATGAAACAAAGTTGTATCTATAAATTGGTAAAGAAACTGCAGTCACAAGTAATAGCTGTTGTAGAGAGATGTTTGCTCATTTTTGTGATTTGAACAATATTCATGTTTCTCACCATGTTCATATATGACTGAGGATTTAAATTGCTTTTGTCCTTTTCCTTCATGGTCACAGAGGGACTTGTATGATGATCTGTGAAATTTTTAATGTCTTAATTATATTTATTGGTTTTTGAATGCAAGAAAAATCTTGTATCCTGAAAAAAATCTTGCTTGCTCATAATATATTATATTTTAAAATATGCAGTTGGGTTTAATTTGCCAACACTTTGAGAATATTCTATCTATTGGTAGTGAGGAGTATTGGCTTGCAGTTTTCTTTTCCTGTAATGTGATTAGAAGTGTTATCACCTCTTCAATTTTATGGAAGAATTTGCCCAGCATTAGTATTATTTCTAAACATTTGGGAAAATTCTACAACAAACACATCTGAGTCTGGAGTTTTCTTGAATATTCAGTTCAGTTCAGTTCATTTCAGTCACTCAGTTCTGTCCAACTCTGCAGCCCCTGAACTGCAGCATGCCAGGCTTCCCTGTCCATCACAAACTCCCAGAGCTTACTCAAACTCCCAGAGCTTACTCAAACTCATGTCCATTGAGTCAGTGATGCCATCCAACCATCTCATCCTCTGTCGTACCCTTCTCCTCCCAGCTTTAATCTTTCCCAGCACCAGGTCTTTTCAAATGAGTCAGTTCTTCTCATCAGGTGGCCAAAGTATTGGAGTTTCAGCTTCCCTATCAGTCCTCCCAATGAATATTCAGTCCATCCTTTAGGACTGAATATTAAGGTCTCCTTGCAGTCCAAGGGACTCTCAAGAGTCTTCTCCACACCACAATTCAAAAGCATTGATTCTTCAGCACTCAGCTTTCTTTATAGTCCAACTCTCACATCCATACATGACTACTGGAAAAACCATACCTTTGAATATTAAACAAAGTCAATTTCTATGTTAGCCATTACCTAGTCAGGAAATTAATTTCTGCTTGAGTAAGCTTTAGTAGCTTGTATCTTTCAAGCAGTTTGTTCATTTAACCTAAGTTTTGGAATTTATTATCATAAAGTTGTTCATAATTTTTATTTTATTGTACATTTAATACCTGTATCATTTGGAGTGACAGCCTCTCATCCCTGACATGGGTTATTTGTATAATTGTCCATCATTTTTGGATTAGTATGGAAAGAGTTTTATTAATTTTATTGATCTTCTGAAAGACTTATATTTTGATTTCATTTATTTTCTCCATACTATCTGTGTTTTATTTAATTAATTTCTACTCTTTTTTAATATAAATTTATTTATTTTAATTGGAGGTTAATTACTTTACAATATTGTATTGGTTTTGCCATACATCAACATGAATCCACCACAGGTATACACGTATTCCCCATCCTGAACCCCCCTCCCCATACCATCCCTCTGGGTCATCCCAGTGCACCAGCCCCAAGCATCCAGTATCATGCATCGAACCTGGCCTGGCGATTCATTTCATATATGATATTATACATGTTTCAATGCCATTCTCCCAAATCATCCCACCCTCTCCCTCTCCCACAGAGTCCAAAAGACTGTTCTATACATCAGTGTCTCTTTTGCTGTCTTGCATACAGGGTTATTGTTACTATCTTTCTAGAAATTAAGGAAACAATTCCATTCACCATTGCAATGAAAAGAATAAAATACTTAGGAATATATCTATCTAAAGAAACTAAAGACCTATATATAGAAAACTATAAAACACTGGTGAAAGAAATCAAAGAGGACACTAATAAATGGAGAAATATAGCATGTTCATGGATAGGAAGAATCAATATAGTGAAAATGAGTATACTACCCAAAGCAATTTATAGATTCAATGCAATCCCTATCAAGCTACCAACGGTATTTTTCACAGAGCTAGAACAAATAATTTCACAATTCATATGGAAATACAAAAAACCTCGAATAGCCAAAGCAATCTTGAGAAAAAAGAATGGAACTAGAGGAATCAACCTGCCTGACTTCAGGCTCTACTACAAAGCCACAGTCATCAAGACAGTATGGTACTGGCACAAAGACAGAAATACAGGTCAATGGAACAAAATAGAAAGCCCAGAGATAAATCCACGCACATATGGACACCTTATCTTTGACAAAGGAGGCAAGATTATACAATGGATTAAAGGCAATCTCTTTAACACGTGGTGCTGGGAAAACTGGTCAACCACTTGTAAAAGAATGAAACTAGAACACTTTCTAACACCATACACAAAAATAAACTCAAAATGGATTAAAGATCTAAATGTAAGACCAGAAACTATAAAACTCCTAGAGGAGAACATAGGCAAAACACTCTCCGACATACATCACAGCAGGATCCTCTATGATCCACCTCCCAGAATATTTGAAATAAAAGCAAAAATAAACAAATGCCACCTAATTAAAATTAAAAGCTTCTGCACCACAAAGGAAACTATAAGCAAGGTGAAAAGACAGCCTTCAGAATGGGACAAACAACTAATCTCAAAAATTAACAACTAATCTCAAAAATTGACAAATCTCAAAACTGACAAACAACTAATCTCAAAAATATTAATTGACAACTAATTGACAACAACTAATCTCAAAAATATTAATTGACAACTAATCTCAAAACAACTAATCTCAAAAATATTAATTGACAACTAATCTCAAAAATATTAATTGACAACTAATTGACAACAAACAACAACAAACAACTAATCTCAAAAATTGACAACTAATCTCAAAAATTGACAAAAATTGACAAATCTCAAAACTGACAAACAACTAATCTCAAAAATATACAAGCAACTCCTGCAGCTCAATTCCAGAAAAATAAATGACCCATTCAAAAAATGGGCCAAAGAACTAAACAGACATTTCTCCAAAGAAGACATACAGATGACTAACAAACACATGAAAAGATGCTCAATGTCACTCATTATCAGAGAAATGCAAATCAAATCCACAATGAGGTATTATTTCATGCCAGTCAGAATGGCTGCAATCCAAATGTCTACAAGCAATAAATGCTGGAGAGGATGTGGAGAAAAGGGAACCCTATTACACTTTTGGTGGGAATCCAAACTAGTACAGCCACTATGGAGAACAGTGTGGAGATTCCTTAAAAAACTGGAAATAGAACTGCCTTATGACCCAGCAATCCCACTACTGGGCATAGACACAGAGGAAACCAGAATTGAAAGAGACACGTGTACCTCAATGTTCATCGCAGCACTGTTTATAATAGCCAGGACATGGAAACAACCTAGATGTCCATCAGCAGACGAACGGATAAGAAAGCAGTGGTACATATACACAATGGAGTATTACTCAGCCATTAAAAAGAATACATTTGAATCAGCTCTAATGAAGTGGATGTAACTGAAGCCTATTATACAGAGTGAAGTAAGCCAGAAAGAAAAACACCAATACAGTATACTAACACATATATATGGAATTTAGAAAGATGGTAATGATTTCTACTCTTTTTTCTTTCATTCTGATTATTTTGGGCTTCATTTGCTTTTCTTTTTCTAGTTTCTGAAGTTACCCCAAAGTCACTAATTTGAGGTTAATGATCTTTCTTTTCTAATATATGTTTTTAATGCTGTGAATATTTCTTTATATAATACTTTAGCCACATATCCCATATTTTGATATGTTGTGCATTTGTTTCCATTCTCCTCATAATATCTTTTAATTTCCTTTTTCAGTTACTTTTAGATTTATAGATTATATAGATATTTTTTAGTTTCCAAATATTCAAGAATTTTCCAATTTTATTTTTGTTATTAATTTGTAATTTTATTCCATTGTTGTCAGAGAACATTTCATAACACTTGAATCATTTTCAATTTATAGAGCTTGTTTTATGGCCTAGAACAGAAAATGGTCTACGTTAGCAAATGGTTCATTGCATTTGTAAAGAACGTTTATTCTTCCGGTGTTAGATAATACTTTTTACAAATTTCTATTAGATCCTGTTGGATGTGCAGAAGGGTATAACCTTCACTGAATTTCTCTCTTGCTTTTACCTAGTGAGAGAAGGGTATTGAAATTTGACTATAGTTGTGGGTCTTTGCATTTACACTGCAGTTTTATCAGTTTTGCTTCCTATCTTTTGAAACTATATTATGAGGCCCATAAACATTCAGGATTATTATGTTCATTTGTCATTGTTATAAAATGCTTTTCTTATCCATGATAATATAGTTTATTTTGAAACTTCACTTTATTCTGATACTAATATAGCCATTACAGGATATTTTAAAATTAGTGTTAGCATGGTATATCATTTTCAATCCTTTTACTTTTACTAATTTAGGTCCTTGTATTTATTCTGAGGTTTCTTAAAGGCTTAGACTTAGAGAATCTGGGTGTATTGCCGATCTCTCCCTTTAATTTTAGCTAATATAGTCCATTAAAGTCAAATTTTTCCCCAAACATGTCTAAAACACAGAAGTCAACTATTTCACACTTTTGTGAATTATCTCAAGGCCTAATTATTTTATTTAGGTCAACTGAAAGTGACAAAATTTGTAAATTAAAAAAAATATATATTTGGATATTTGGATCAAACATGTAGATACTCTACTAGTCCAGATTAAAGTCACATACATTCATCTTTAAGCCAGAAATTCACACACACAGAAAAAGATTAAAAATTTTCTGTGGTTATTTTTGTGTATTTATTCATGACAGTTTTATATTTCAATTACATACTTTTAATTTTCTACTTGGAAGATGCCTATTCTAAATAAAAATTTATTTTATTTTCAAGATACTGTCCTCTGAATACTATATTGAAAAGATCCAATTAACTTACACAAATTGCAGTACTCCAAGGGCATTCTTTTCTACAGAAGATTAGAAACACAAACATTAATATGCACCAATAAAAACATATTGCACAGAGTTAATTTTTTTCTATTGATTTACATCCCCCATCACCAAAATTTCTACAGTATCATTTCTCTATTTGTAAAGTTAATCACTAAGGTTAAAGTATTTCTTGGCTCTTCTTTGAAATCCCTGCCAGATCCAACACTTGACAGCTATCAGATATTCTATCTAGAAGAAAACAAACATCAAACCTGTAGTACTGTAAGGATTTTCCCTTCCCAAGCCTTAATATTCTAAGTGTGAATATTGATAATTTTGTTTCTATTAAACTTCTAAACCAGAGATTTTCTCTTTTAATTCCTTCTCTAGCGCCTATGATGCTGTTAATGGATTAAGTTTTAAAATTAGAACAAAATTTAATTACAAATATGACAATTATGGGCTTGCCCGGTGACTCAGTGATAAAGAATCTGACTGCAATGCAGGAGACGTGGATTCAATCTTTGGGTTGAGAAGATACCCTGGAGGAGGGCATGGCAACCCACTCTAGTATTCTTGCCAGGAAAATCCCATGGACAGAGTAGCCTGGTGGGCTACAGTCCTTGGGATCTCAAAGACTGGACACAACTTAAGCAACTGAGCATGCATGCATGACAATTCTACAACAAAAATTTTGTATGTTTATGTCTTTCATTGTTTTTTAAAGCCAGTTGGCTGGGGAAGAAATACTAAAAAAAGAAATATTTTAACTTTTTGGACTGTTAGTTTTCAAGGACTAGATATATTCTCAGAGTATTTCAGTGAGAGGCAGTTTATTATAAGAACACATGGGGAAATGAAGGCTTGTAGGGTCTGTAATATTTTTCATTAAATAAAATTAAGAATACAACAACATGGACAAAGGTAAATGCATGAATAAAATACAGTAACCTTCACTATTCTAATTTTATAGTACAAGTTCTACTTTTAACTCTTGTATAGAATTTAAATCACAAAAACCAAAAGTAATTATATATTTTAATAGGTATATGATATGTGAAGATGTAATTTGTGATGTCAATAACATGAAAAGGTGACTAAATCTATAAAGAGGTCAAGTTTTTATGTGTGATTGAAACTATCATCAATTCAGAATAGAACATAATACTTTTAGGATGTTTTATATATTAATAATTGTAAAGGTAACTGCAAAGAAAGTATTCGTAGAGTACACACAAAATGAAATGA
The DNA here is from genome assembly GCF_029378745.1 of Bos indicus. NCBI lineage: Eukaryota > Metazoa > Chordata > Mammalia > Artiodactyla > Bovidae > Bos > Bos indicus. The sequence goes on along the minus strand of NC_091762.1, from coordinate 39,894,944 downwards.
GAAGAGATTCAAAGCTTGTCACTAAAAAATAGTCAAGGAAACATAAAAGAAGGCAATCAGAAAGGAAGTGAAGAGAAGTGATGGCAGAGTAGTAGGTGGACGTGGAGTACATCTCTTTCCACAGATAGATCAGGAAAGCACCTTCAGACACAGAAGTGCATGCAGAATTCCAGTTGAGAGCAGACAGGAGTACCTGACCAGCGGGAAAAAAAATATTTTGACCCACACAAAACTTGGGATGAAGGAAATAGGGGGAAAACAGGAGTGTTCGTAGAACTGGACCTGCCCTCAGCAGGTGGGGGAACTGAAGCAGGGGTCCAATCTCCATGTCGGCGCAATAATCTGAGTCAGAGGAGAAACATTTAAGGCTGAGAGTGAAACAGCTGATCTGTGGCAGCCTAAATGGAATGGGAATCTGACAGTCCTTGCTACAGCCATACATACCCCAGACAGGGATGCAGGTCCCCTGGAAGGTGCAGTGGCTGGGAGTTGGAGTTTAGGGATTGTGGAGCAATCGCAGGTGAGGGCTGCTGTTGACTGAAGAGAAACATAACACCAGGATGTGAGGGAGGAGACTGTGTTGGGAAATACCTGTGGAGGACAGCCAGGCAGCCATGAAGCAAGGCAATGCTGCTGAGTCACGCGTAGTGGGTGGAGCCATCACAATAGCCTCTCTGCCCCCTGCACGCCAGCAGTGGCACCTGAACAATAGACAGGCTGGCCCATCAAACACCTGACACACTGAACTACAGAGTAAGACCCCACCCATGGTGCACTTTTAAGTGCCTGAAGCACCAATCTACAGAGTAGGACCCTAGCTTGGGTGGGGAGGGGGGCCTCTATGTGCCTGAATGGACAGAGCTACAAAGAAAGACTGGCCATAGAGGTCTTCTGATTGCCAGCTACAAGAGACTTGGAAAAAGACTCTGATAGGCCATAACTCCTGTGTCAGAGGCAGTCTGTGTCCCCGCACACTTCACACTGCCAGCATCCCCACAAGCCAAGCGGCTGCACCACCTTCATTCTCAAGTCTCACTGGGGCAGAGCTGCCACAGGCAAAAAAAAAAAAGTCTTGTATCTATGCATGAAGGATTGCTTTGGTAGTGTCTCTTTGTGACCCTGTAGACTATGACCTTCCAGGCTTCTCCGTCGGGGAGAGAGTTCTCCAGGCAAGAATACTGGAGCGTATTGGCCAATACTGGTTGCCATACCCTTCCAGAGCACTATATTTATTTCCTGCTGCCCTAGGCACCAACTCTCCTAGTACCTAGTGCTGCTAGAACCCCTGAAACCCAACAGCTGCACCACCTCCACACCTGGCCTTCACAGGGGCAAACCCAAGTCCTCCAGGGCAGCCTCAGGAGCAAACTCATGCAGGGGTGGAAATAAAACAACAATTGAAATCCAGGGGGCAGTGTGACTAAGGGAGAAGACCCAAAGCCTTCAGATAGCTGTACAAGCTGCAGATTAAGTCCACACAATCAACTAGGCAGACTCTGTGTTGATGGAACATATAGAAGGTCATTGAGAGGTCCCACGAAAGAAAACGCACTAGATATGATAGTTGTGGACACTGGAGGCAAGAACACCCAGGAGGAGGACCAGGTTAGAATCTGAGTGGCCCCCGCAGCAGGTCCAGAGATCAGCACAATGTTGGAGGGCATCCTAGGGAGGTGAGGTGGACTGTGACTGCCAGCGAGGGAAAGGACTCTGACAGCAGTGACTCAAGAAAAAACATTTATTATTCTTATGTTTTGACTTGTTCTGTATATTCTTTGCCTTGGAAATGAACAGAGATCATTCTGTCGTTTTTAAGATTGCATCCAAGTACTGCATTTCGGACTCTTTTGTTGACCATGATGGCTACTCCATTTCTTCTAAGGGATTCCTGCCCACAGTAGTAGATATAATGGTCATCTGAGTTAAATTCACCCATTCCAGTCCATTTTAGTTCGCTGATTCCTAGAATGTTGACGCTCACTCCTGCCATCTCCTGTTTGACCACTTCCAATTTGCCTTGATTCATGGACCTAACATTCCAGGTTCCTATGCAATATTGCTCTTTACAGCATCGGACCTTGCTTCTATCACCAGTCACATCCACAACTGGGTATTGTTTTTACTTTCATCCCTTCATTCTTTCTGGAGTTATTTCTCCACTCATCTCCAGTAGCATATTGGGCACCAACTGACCTGGGAAGTTCCTCTTTCAGTATCCTATCATTTTGCCTTTTCATACTGTTCATGGGGTTCTCAAGGCAAGAATACTGAGGTGGCTTGCCTTTCCCTTCTCCAGTGGACCACATGCAACCTAGATAGCACATTGAAAAGCAGAGACATTGCTTTGCCAACAAAGGCCCGTCTAATCAAGGCTATGGTTTTTCCAGTGGTCATGTATGGATGCAAGAGTTGGACTGCGAAGAAAGCTGAGCGCAAAAGAATTGATGCTTTTGAACTGTGGTGTTGGAGAAGACTCTTGAGAGTCCCTTGGACTGCAAGGAGATCCAACCAGTCCGTTCTAAAGGAGATCAGCTCTCGGTGTTCTTTGGAAGGAATGATGCTAAAGCTGAAACTCCAGTACTTTGGCCACCTCATGCGAAGAGTTGACTCATTGGAAAAGACTCTGATGCTGGGAGGGATTGGGGGCAGGAGGAAAAAGGGACGACAGAGGATGAGATGGCTAGATGGCATCACCGACTCGATGGACATGAGTCTGAGTGAACTCCGGGAGTTGGTGATGGACAGGGAGGCCTGGCATGCTGCAATTCATGGGGTTACAAAGAGTCAGACACGACTGAGTGACTGAAATGAACTGAACTGAACTGTAGATTCTTTTGGATTCCCCCCCACCACCTTGTTGTAGTTATCAATTTTATTGCAACCCCATGGAGATCTCCAGGCAAGAATACTGTAGTGTGTAGCCTTTCCCTTTTCCAGGGGATCTTCCAAACCCAGGGATCGAACCCAGGTCTGCCACATTTCAGGTGAATTCTATACCAGCTGAGCCACAGGGGAAGCTCAAGAATATGGAGTGGGTAGCTTATCTCTTCTCCAGCAGATCTTCCTCACCCAGGAATTGAACTGGGGTCTCCTGCATTGCAGGTGGGTTCTTTACCAACTGAGCTATCAAGGGAAGCCCTCTTATTGGCACTATTAAATCTAATTAAGATTTTGAGCTTTTTTTTTTTTTTGCTTTTGTCAGTCATATTTTTTATTGTGGTTATAAACCTCTGCCTCTACATTAGGCTTTTACAGTTCTGGGGAGTTTTCATTTTTTCTTTGTCCTTTCTCTCTTTTTAATTTTAATTTTTAAAGCCTATTATTATTTTTCTACTTTTATTCCTTTATTTCTGTTTCCTACTGTTCTTTCCCCCTTGCAGTTAATCTTTAATGTGTATAAATCTTCTTCATATACTTCTATTTAACTTTGCATATCAATTCTTTCTTTCTTTTCTTTCCTTCCTTTCCTCTCAACATATTTGTTAGTTTTGTTTTCATTGCTTTATTCCCCACTTGGCACCTCACTTTAGTTTTGTTTTCCATTTTGTGCTTTAGTTAGTTTTGTTCTTAACTGGTAAATATAATTTTTGATTTCCTTTGTTTGCTGGTCAATTTATTATACTTTATTTTTGTTGGACTGTTTTTACTTTGCTCATGGATGTGTATTTGTATGTATATATTCCATTAATTTAATTATTATTTGCATGATTTTGTAACTGCATCTGGAGTTCATCTTTGGTTTTTCATTTTTGGATATTTGTTTTAATCTCATCTTTGTTCCTGATGAGAGATCAAGCCCTGAGTCTTTGGAGTGGGAACACTGACTCCAAGACCCTAGGCTACCAGAGAACTAACCCTAGGAAGTATCAAATAGTGAGAACTCACACAAAGGAAACCACTTGAATGCAAGACCCAGCATCACCCAACCACCAGGATGCCTCATCTAAACAAAAAACAATGAAAATACAAATGCAATCAGCAGATAGGATTACCACATCACTCAGCCTTTCCCATCAGAGGAAAACTAAACAAACAAGCAAAAGCTAGCACAAATCTCACCCTATACAAAGATTACAGAAACTGCTGGACCAACCTTAGGGGGGCAGAAACCAAAAGGAAGAAAGAATTCAACCTTGAAACCTGGGAAACAGAGATGTCAAACACAATAAGTTAAAAATAATAATAATAATAATGAAAAGGCAGGGAAATACTACACAAATGAAGGAACATACTAGAAACAGAGAAGTCCAAGTAAATGAAGAGGAAATAGGCAAACTACCTGAAAAAGAATTCAGAATAATGATGGTAAAGATGATCAAAAACCTTGAAAACAGAATGGAGAAAATTCAAGAATCAATTAACAAAGACCTAGAAAAATTAAAGAATAAGCATTACAACACAATTACTAGAATTAAAAATACTCCAGAAGGAGTCAATAGCAGAATATCTAAAGCAGAAGAATGAATCAGTGAGCTGGAAGATAAAATGGTGGAAATAACTTCTGAAGAGCAGAATAAAGTAAACAGAATGAAAAGAACTGAGGATAGTCTCAGAGACATCTGGGGCAATATTAAATGCAGCAACATTTGAATTACAGGGGTCCCAGAAGAAGAAGAGAAAAGGAAAGGGTATGAGAAATTTTTTGAAGAGATTATAGTTGAAAATTTCCCCAACGTGGAAAAGGAAATAGTCAATCAAGTCTAAGAGGCACAAAGAGTCCCATACGGATAAACCCAAGGAGAAATACACCAAGACACATACTAATCAAACTAACAAAGACTAAACACTAAGAGAATATTAAAAGCAGCAAGGGAGAAGAAACAAGTAACATACAAAGGAAACCCCATATGCTTAACAGCTGATCTTTCAGCAGGATCTCTGCAGGCCAGAAGGGAATGGCAGAATATATTTAAAGTACTGAAAGGGACAAATCTACAACCAAGATTACAGTGTTCAGCAAGGATCTTATTCAAAATTGACGGAGAAATAAAAAGCTTTTCAGATGAGCAAAAGTTAAGAGAATTCAGTACCACCAAACCAGCTTTACAACAAATGTTAAAGGGACTTATCTAGTCAAGAAATACAAGAGAAGAACAAAGATCTCCAAAATTAAACCCAAACAAATAAGAAAATGGCAATAGGAACATATATATCAATAATTACTTTAAAAGTAAATAGATTAAATGCTCCAACCAATAGATACAGACTGGCTGAATGGATACAAAAAGAAGACCTGTATACATACTGTCTACAAGAAACCCACTTAAGACCTAAAGAGACATATAGACTGAAAGTGAGAGAATGGAAAAATATATTCCATGCACATGGGAAGCAAAATAAATTTGGAGTAGCAATCATCATATCAGACAAAATAGACTTAAAAGAAAGAAGAATACAAGAGACAAGGAAGGACACTACATAATGATCAAGGGATCAATCCAAGAGGAAGACATAATAATTGTAAATATCTATTCATCCAACATAGGAACACCTCAATACCAAGACAAACACTAACAAACATAAAAGGATAAACTGACAGTAACACAATAACCGTAGGCAACTTTAACACCCCACTCACACCAATGGACAGATCATCAAACAGAAAATTAATAAGGAAACACAAGTCTTAAATGATGCATTAGATGAGATGGATCTCATTGGTATCTTCAGGACATTTCATCCAAATGGATAACAATACATCTTCTCAAGTGCACATGGGACATTCTCCAGGATAGACAACATCTTGGGTCACAAATCAAACCTTAGTAAGTTTAAGAAAATTGGAATCATATCAAGTATCTTCTCTGACCACTGCTATGAGACTAGATATCAATTACAAGAAAAAACTGTAAGAGACATAAACACATGGAGATTAAACAACACATTTGTAAATAGCCAACAGGTTGCTGAAGAAATCAAAAGTTCTAGAAACAAATGATAATGAAAACGTGACAACTCAAAACCTATGGGATGCAGCAAAAGCCGTTCAAAGAGAGACATTTATAGCAATACAATCCTACCTCAAGAAACAAGAAAAATATCGAATAGACAACCTAACTTCACAACTAAAACAACTGGAAAAAGAAGAAGAACAACAACAACAAAACAAAATTAATAGAAGGAAAGAAATCATAAAAATCTGAGCAAAATAAATGAAAAATAAATGAAATAAACAATAGTAAAGGTTAATAAAGCTAAAAGCTGGTTGTTTGAGAAGAAACAAAATTGACAAACCTTTAGCCAGACTGATCAAGAAAAAAAGAGAGAAGTATCAAATCAACAAAATTAGAAATGAATAAGAAAAGTTACAATATACAATGCAGAAATACAAAGGATTATAAGAGAGCATTATGAACAACTATATGGCAATAGAATGGACAACCTAGAAGAAATGAACAGATTCAGGAATTATGAATAACCCAATTACAATCACTGAAGTGAAGCTGTGATTTAAAAAAAAAAAAATCTCCCAAAAAACAAAAGCCCAGGACCAGATGGCTTCAAAGGAGAATTCTATCAAACATTATAGACAAGCTAATCCCTATCCTTCTAACACTCTCTCAGAAAATTGCAGAGGAAGGAAAACTTCCAAACTAATTCTATGAGGCCACCATCAATCACCCTGATACCAAAACCAGACAAAGACAATACACAAAAAGAAAACTACAGGCCATTATCACTGATGAATATAGATGCAAAAATCTCAACAAAATTTTAGCAAACAGAATTCAGATACACATCAAAAAGCTCATACACCATGAAAAAGTTGCGTTTATTCCAAGAAAGCAAGGATTCTTCAATATATGCAAATTAATCAATGTGATACACCATATTAACAAATTGAAAGATAAAAACCATATGATCATCTCAATAGATGCAGAAAAGTCTTTGACAAAATTCAGCACCCATTTATGATTAAAACTCTTCAAAAAATGGGCACAGAAGGAAACTACCTCAACATAGTAAAGGCCATATATGTTAAGCCTACAGCAAACATTATTCTCAATGGTGAAAATTGAAAGCATTCCCCCTAAGATCAGGAAAAAGAGAAGGGTGTCCACTTTCACATTGTTACTCAACATAGTTCTGGAAGTCCTGACTACAGCAATCAGAGAAGAAAAAGAAATAAAAGAAATCCAGACTGGAAAAGAAGTAAAGCTCTCACTGTTTGCAGATGACATGATACTGTACATAGAAAACCCTAAAGATAGTATCAGAAAATTACTAGAGCTAATCTGTGAATTTAGCAAATTTTGCAGGATATAAAATCAATACCCAGAAATTACTTGTATTTCTGTATACCAACAATGAGAAATCAGAAAAGAAATTAGGAAATCAATCCCATTCACCATTGCAACAAAAACAATTAAATGTCTAGGAATAAACTTACCTAAGGAGACAAAAGAACTGTACACAGAAAATTATAAGACACTAATGAAAGAAATCAAAGATGACATAAACAGATGGGGAAATATTCCACATTCCTGGAAAGGAAGAATGAATATTGTGAAAATGACTATACTACCATTCAATCTACAGATTCATTGCAATCCCTATCAAATTACCAATGGCATTTTTCACAGAACTAGAACAAAAAATTTCATAATTCATATAGAAACACTGCTGTTGCTGCTGCTAAGTCGCTTCAGTCATGTCCAACTCTATGCGATCCCAGAGATGGCAGCCCACCAGGCTCCCCCGTCCTTGGGATTCTCCAGGAAAGAACACTGGAGTGGGTTGCCAGAAATACTAAAGACCCCAAATAGCCAAAGCAGTCTTCAGAAAGAAGAATGGAGCTGGAGGAATCAAACCTTCCTGACTTCAGATTATACTACAAAGCTACAGTCTTCAAGACAGTATGGTACTGACACAAAAACAGAAATATAGACCAATGGAACAAGATAAAAAGCCCAGAGGTAAACCCATGCACCTATGTGTACCTTATTTTTGACAAAGGAGGCAAGAATATACAATGGGACAAAGACAGCCTCTTCAATAAATGATGCTGGGCAAACTGGACAGCTACATGTAAAAGAATGAAATTAGAACACATTCTAACACCACACACAAAAGTAAACTAAAAATAGATTAAAGACCTAAATGTAAGGTCAGAAAATATAAAACTCTTAGAGGAAAGCATAGGCAGAACACTCGATGACTTAAATCAAAGGAAGATCCTCTATGACCCACCTCCTAGAATAACAGAAATAAAAAACAAAGTAAACAAGTTGGACAAAAAACGTTTTGCACGGCAAAGGGACCTGTAAGCAAGGTGAAAAGACAACCCTCAGAATGGGATAAAATAGCAAATTAAACAACTGACAAAGGATTCAGTTCAGTCGCTCAGTCATGTCCAACTCTTTGCAACCCCATGAACCACAGCACGCCAGGCCTCCCTGTCCATCAACTCCTGGAGTCCACCCAAACCAATGTCCATTGAGCCGGTGATGCCATCCAACCATCTCATCCTCTGTCTTCCCCTTCTCCTCATGGCCTCAATCTTTCCCAGCATCAGGGTCTTTTCAAATGAGTCAGCTCTTCACATCAGGTAGCCAAAGTATTGAAGTTTCACCTTCAACATCAGTCCTTCCAATGAACACCCAGGACTGATCTCCTTTAGGATGGACTTGTTGGATCTCCTTTCAGTCCAAGGAACTCTCAAGAGTCTTCCCCAACACCACACTTTAAAAGCATCAATTCTTCTGCTCTAAGCTTTCTTCACAGTCCAACTCTCACGTCCATACATGACCACTGGAAAAACCATAGCCTTGACTAGATGAACCTTTGTTGGCAAAGTAATGTCTCTGCTTTTCAATATGCTGTCTAGGTTGGTCATAACTTTCCTTCCAAGGAGTAAGAGTCTTTTAATTTCAAGAAGCTTATACAACTCAATGCCAAAAAAGCAAACAACCCAATCAAAAAGTGGTAAAAAGACATATAGACATTTCTCCAAAGAAGACATACAGATAGCTAACAAACACATGAAGAGATGCTCAACATTGCTCATTATTAGAGAAATGGGAATCAAAACTACAATGATATATCACCTCACACCAGTCAGAACGGCCATCATCAAAAAGTCTACAAACAATAAATGCTGGAGAGGATGTGGAGAGAAGGGAGCAAACACTCTTGCACTGTTGGTGGGAATGTAAATTGATACAGTCACTGTGGAAGATTGTATGGAGATTCCTTAAAAAGTAGGAAGAAAACCACTATACTACCCAGCAATCACACTCCTAGTCACATACCCTGAAGAGACCAAAATTGAAAAATACACATGTATCCCATTGTTCATTGCAGCACTATTTACAATAGCTAGAACACGGAAGCAACCTAGATGTCCATTGACAGACGAATGGATAAGGAAATCGTGGTACATATACATAATGGAATATTCAGTTCAGTTCAGTTCAGTCGCTCAGTTGTGTCCAACATTTGCGACCCCATGAATCCCAGCATGCCAGGCCTCCCTGTCCATCACCAACTCCCGGAGTTCACCCAGACTCACGTCCATCGAGTCAGTGATGCCATCCAATGATCTCATCCTCTGTCATCCCCTTCTCCTCCTGCTGCCAATCCCTCCCAGCATCAGAGTCTTTTCCAGTGAGTCAACTCTTCCCATGAGGTGGCCAAAGTACTGGAGTTTCAGCTTTAGCATCATTCCTTCCAAAGAAATCCCAGGGCTGATCTCCTTCAGAATGGACTGGTTGGATCTCCTTGCAGTCCAAGGGTCTCTCAAGAGTCTTCTCCAACACCACAGTTCAAAAGCATCAATTCTTCAGTGCTCAGCTTTCTTCACAGTCTAATTCTCACATCCATACATGACCACAGGAAAAACCATAGCCTTTGTTGGCAAAGTAATGTCTCTGCTTTTCAATATGCTATCTAGGTTGCTCATAACTTTTCTTCCAAGGAGTAAGCGTCTTTTAATTTCATTCTGCAGTCACCATCTGCAGTGATTTTGGAGCCAAAAAATAAAGTCTGACACTGTTTCCACTGTTTCCCCATCTATTTCCCATGAAGTGATGGGACCGGATGCCATGATCTTCATTTTCTGAATGTTGAGTTTTAAGCCAACTTTTTCACTCTCCTCTTTCATCTTCATCAAGAGGCTTTTTAGTTCCTCTTCACTTTCTGCCATAAGGGTGGTGTCATCTGCATATCTGAGGTTGTTGATATTTCTCCCAGCAATCTTGATCCCAGCTTGTGCTTCTTCCAGTCCAGCATTTCTCATGATGGACTCTGCATATAAGTTAAATAAGCAGGGTGACAATATACAGCCTTGAAGTATTCCTTTTCCTATTTGGAAGAAGTCTGTTGTTCCATGTCCAGTTCTAACTGGTGTTTCCTGACCTGCATACAAATTTATTGAGAGGCAGGTCAGGTGGTCTGGTATTCCCATCTCCTTCAGAATTTTCCACAGTTTATTGTGATCCACACAGTCAAAGGCTTTTGCATAGTCAATAAAGCAGAAATAGATGTTTTTCTGGAACTCTCTTGCTTTTTCGATGATCCAGCAGATGTTGGCAATTTGATCTCTGGTTCCTCTGCCTTTTCTAAAACCAGCTTGAACATCTGGAAGTTCATGGGTCACGTATTGCTAAAGCCTGGCTTGGAGAATTTTGAGCATTACTTTACTAGCATGTGAGATGAGTGCAATTGTGCGGTCGTTTGAGCATTCTTTGGCATTGCCTTTCTTTGGGATTGGAATGAAAACGGACCTTTTCCAATCCTGTGGCCACTGCTGAGGTTTCCAAATTTGCTGGCATATTGAGTGCAGCACTTTCACAGCATCATCTTTCAGGATTTGAAATAGCTCAACTGGAATTCCATCACCTCCACTAGCTTTGTTTGTAGTGATGCTTTCTAAGGCCCACTTGACTTCACATTCCAGGATAATTGGCTCTAGGTGATCACACCATCATGATTATCTGGGTCGTGAAGATCTTTTTTGTACAGATCTTCTGTGTATTCTTGCCACCTCTTCTTAATCTCTTCTGCTTCTGTTAGGTCCATACCATTTCTGTCCTTTTTTCGAGCCCATCTTTGCATGAAATGTTCCCTTGGTATCTCTAATTTTCTTTAAGAGATCTCTAGTCTTTCCCATTCTGTTGTTTTCCTCTATTTCTTTGCATTGATCTCTGAGGAAGGCTTTATCTCTTCTTGCTCTTCTTTGGAACTCTACATTCAGATGCTTATATCTTTCCTTTTCTCCTTTGCTTTTCACTTCTCTTCTTTTCACAGCTATTAGTAAGGCCTCCCCAGACAGCCATTTTGCTTTTTTGCATTTCTTTTCCATGGGGATAGTCTTGATCCGTGTCTCCTGTACAATATCACTAACCTCGGTCCATAGTTCATCAGGCACTCTATCAATCAGATCTAGGCCCTTAAATCTATTTCTCACTTCCACTGTATAATCATAAGGGATTTGATTTAGGTCATACCTGAATGGTCTAGTGGTTTTCCCTACTTTCTTCAATTTAAGTCTGAATTTGGTAATAAGGAGTTTATGATCTGAGCCTCAGTCAGCTCCTGGTCTTATTTTTGTTGACCTGTAGAGCTTCTCCATCTTTGGCTGCAAAGAATATAATCAATCTGATTTCGGTGTTGACCATCTGGTGATGTCCATGTGTAGAGTCTTCTCTTGTGTTGTTGGAAGAGGGTGTTTGCTATGACCAGTGCATTCTCTTGGCAACACTTGTGTAATAAAGTTTTATTAGAGTATAAAGGAGATAGACAAAGCTTCTGACATAGGCATCAGAAGGGGGCAGAAAGAGTACCTGCTTGCTAGTGTTAGCAATGGAGTTATATACTCTCCAATGAAACAAACAAATCGTTAGGATTATATAACAATAATGTATCCTGCCTGAGGACAGTCTCTGGATTAAACCTTCTGACTAATCCTGTTATCTTAAAATGTAAATTATGGGAGTAGGTCTGGTGAGGTCTTTACAACCTCCAGACACTTTTTTCTTTCATTGGAGAGTATATAATTCCATTGCTAACACACTAGCAAGCAGGTACTCTTTCTGCCCCCTTCTGATGCCTATGTCAGAAGCTTTCTCTATCTCCTTTATACTTTAATAACACATTATTACACAAAAGCTCTGAGCGATCAAGCCTTGTCTCTGGCCCCAGATTGAATTCCTCTCCCCCGGAGGCCAAGAATCCCGGCATCTTTTCGTGGTTCAGCAACAACATTTCACTGAGGGCAATTGGGTCCTGGGCACTTGGCTCCCTCAACTATGACAGTTGGGCAGGATGTGGGGACCTGGCCCTGAGGGAGCCTCCAGCTGAGATCTGTCTCCTCTTAGCCAGGACCTGGATCTCGGAAGGTAAAAGTCATGCCTTGGGACCTTACCCTTTTTCATCAGAACAAAATAACATTTGTTTGGTAGAGATTTTTAGAACCATCATCACCTGACCATAACCTGACCTCAACAACAAAGGATTGGACACCAGGAAGTTTGCAGTCATTATCCACACCCCTCCTTCATCTTTCCTAGAAAAGGTCTTTGCTGAAGGTTTTTGGGGAGTTTGGGTTTTTTAAGGTATGAGCCATCCATTCCCTTGCATTGCCCTCTATGGAACTTTCCCTGTTCCAAATTCTGATGACTGGATATTTTTTGGCCTTACTGTGCATCTGGCACATAGACTGGCATTTTGGTAACAATGTCAACAGAAAATGCATGATCTTCCATCAGGAGAATACAAGACTGCATGTTTCTTTGATGACCAAGCAAAAACTGTTATAGCTTAGCTAGGAAGTTCTGAGTCATCCCCTGTATTCACCAGACATTACAGTTTTGGATTTCCATTTATTAGTATTTTATTCTTTACAAAATTCTCTTTAATTGAAAACATTTCAGTTTTTTAGAAGACTATACAAAGCACCTGGAACAGTTCTTTAATCAAAAAGATTAAAAGTTTTGGGAAGATGGACTTATGAATTTGCCTGGAAAATGGCAGAAAGCAGTTGAGTAAAATGGTGAATATATTTTTCAATAAAGTTGTTTATGAAAATGTATCTTTTATTTTTACTTAAAAACTGAAGGAAATTTTTGGTCAATCCAATAATTACATCCATGATAAATTTAGCATAAAAATCCTAACATTCAGAAAAAACAAATGTGTGGTGATAACTATATAGAAAATCAGAAAGTTACACATTAATACAGAAATGTGTTTTTGAAGAATAAAGCTGCTTTTTATTCTTTTGACTCTAACATATATGAATTTATTCAGACCTAAAACTCTAGTTAAAAAAATGAAGTGATTTTCATGGTCATGAAATGACATTTACTTTCATCTTCCTATGGCTCTGATAGTGCTTACTTGCAAGAGTGTATTCATAAAGCAATGAATATTAAATCATTCAGACATAATACTCTACGAAGAGCCTATGAAAATGGTAATGACTATTCCTAATTAGCTGATCATCCAGCTATAATTAATCCAGGATAAATTAGGCTGAGTATTAAAGTAAGAAAGTAATGAAGTGCTTCTGTCACAGTTTCCACCCCTCCTTTTTTTTTTTAACTTAATGCAGTACATTTAGCTTAGAAGGATAGAATAGGTTTAATTTGCCCCCTCTATACTGTGTTTTGGAGAAGGCAATGGCACCCCACTCCGTACTCTTGCCTGGAAAATCCTATGGACGGAGGGGCCTGGTGGGCTGCAGTCCATGGGGTCACTAAGAGTCGGACACGACTGAGCGACTTCACTTTCACTTTTCACTTTCATGCACTGGAGAAGGAAATGGCAATCCACTCCAGTGTTCTTGCCTGGAGAACCCCAGGGACGGGGGAGCCTGGTGGGCTGCCGTCTATGGGGTCGCACAGAGTTGGACACGACTGAAGCAACTTAGCAGCATACTGTGTTTGCAAATAAACAAAATAAAGCAAATCAGATTTTTAAAAACTAACCTGAGAAGTCTAGCCAAAGGTTTTATTTCAAAAGAGCTCTCTTGATGAGGAACTACTATTTATGACTGTCAGTTTTGACCCCATTTGTTTTGATCACATTGTATTTCACATCGAAGACTTTCATGATTACCTGTGAAAGAGCACTGATCTGTTGTTTAAAAAAGGCAAATGGAGCTCTGAAACCTAAGACTGTGGTTTTGGATGAGATTAACCAAGATGTTTTATCACATCACATTTGAATGACAGCTTGTCACTTGGAATTTATGTCACAAATGGTATTGTATGCAATTATATTAATTAGTCTAATAAAAAAAAGTGGCATCAAGTACTCATATTATTAAAATAGTCTTGCAGAATCATTTCATTTGCATGCATGATTAGAAGATTAAGATGAAACTCAACTGTGACATGTGACAGCTAATATAAAATGAATGTTTAAACATTTGAAAGAAGGTATGCCTTTCAATGCCTTAAAATTAATTCACAAGAAGCCACTTTAAACTATAGTAGGCAACATGATTCTTATAATTTTGTGATTTTGGACTACTTAAAGACAAATCTTTATTTATGTAGATTCTCCTTGATTTTATTTTCTGTCTACATGTGATCCTTGCCAATTTTAATTCAGATTTCTGTCTGGCTTAAGATTTAGCTCTCAAGCAATTATGCTTTATAACACATTTGGGTCCTTAAGTTTGAATGGATTCAGCATGGTAGATTAGGGCATGCTAGATTCATCTCACAAATGTGTTGGAATCCTTACATTCTGGCATCAAGTGAAAAAAATTTAAATGATGATGAACTTAGAATTTTAATAGACTGTAATTAATCTTCTCTAGCTTGTTCCTAAATGTGAATCTAATGTGTCTGCTTTCTATACTAATTATAATATTGGTTGCAACAGTGTAATTTCTCATGCAAAACAGCTTTTATGTTACATTAAAGTCAAAGTGGTACAGTTGGTAGAAGTTTGCTAGTTTTGAATACTGACACATAGTAAGTACTCTAAGAACTTCTGTTGAAGCCTTCTATTCTTAGAAATCTAAAGATGCCCCTTTGAATTCAGTAAAGACTCATACACTCTTATCCTTTTACAATCTCAAATATCCCTGTTTCCAAGAATAAAGAGGGCAGACTACAAGGCTAAATAAGAAGGACATCGTTCTCTTGGGTTCTGTTTTCAATTCATTTGAAGGACATATTCTGTCAAATAAAAAGTCAGCCTTTCAGAAGGATATGCTGGTCACGTTATCACACCCTGAATTAACTTTGTTTGTCACAAGGAGACAGATCTCTCAACTAATATTAGAATTCCTCTACAATATTCTTCAACTTAACTGACTGAACTCAGTAACTATATCTTGACATAGCTGGAGTTAGCTCAAGAGACCAGATTCTTGAGAAGCTAGTTAAAGCCTCTCAGATGCTCCATATAGCCCTAAAATGCTGCATTTATTTGTTCAAAAATATTTATTGTCTAATTAGAATGTATATGGCTCTTGTAAGAGTTAAATGAACTATAGTGAATAGTTATATGTTAAGATGACTTGATGGAGCTTATAATTTGTTGAAGATAGATACAAAAAGGCCTACTAGAACAAATGTAGCATTACAGGTTATACTAAAATTTATTAATAAAAAATCAAGAGAGGCCTTGGGAAGACTTTCTGTAGAAGACATATTTCTTCTTACAACTGAATGGTAAGAAAAAGTTAGCCAGGAACATAGGATAGAGAATATTTCTGGGAACAGGCACAATGTGAACCTCTTTCCACACTTCGTATCTCTACATCTACTGGGATGACCACTCCACTTATATTTTGCTTTAAATGTGCTGCAATGTCATGCCTCCAATATTGGTTCAGGTTGAACAAACATCTGCTTAAGTGTTTCTATCTATATAGGATTCTGTATTGAGCAGATAGGAAGTAGGCAGTTTGCAATATTAACATCTCACACAAATCAAAGAGGGTGGAAATATTCAGTTCCTTATATTTTAAGGTCAATACCACATTTTTGCACTTGTGCAGATATGTTCTAGCATAAAGAAAGTGAAAGAAAGAAAGTGAAGTCGTTCAGTCGTATCCAACTCTTTGTGGCCTCATGGACTCTAGCCTACCAGGCTCCTCTGTCCATGGAATTTTTCAGGCACGAGTACTGGAGTTGGTTGCCATTTCATTCTCCAATGTTCTAGCATACTAACTTGTAATGGAACTACATTCTGAAGTTGTGGGTAAATAAAATAACACTGAGTCAATTAGTTCAGTCCCTCAGTCGTGTCCAACTTTTTGTTACCCCATGGACTGCAGCACACCAGGCTTCCCTGTCCATCACCAACTCCTGGAGCTTGCTCAAATTCATATCCATCGAGTTGGTGATGCCTTCCAACTATCTCATCCTCTGTCATCCCCTTCTCCTCCTGCCTTCAATCTTTCCCAGCATCACGGTCTTTTCCAGTGAGTCAGTTCTTTGCATCAGGTGGCCAAAGTATTGAGAGTACAGGTTAAACTTTCTTCTTTGATTGAAAAGAAAGCAATAATAATAAAGCACATGTACTTTATTGTTGAAATTAAATTGATCACTGACAACTCAGTTGTGAGCAAGTTTGAAAAAAATGTAGATACAGCAACTTAAGGCTGCTGGCTGTATAAGGATAATGCAAGCTAGAAGGGAGTCTAAGAATGAAGCTACAGTCTTGTGAAACTGGAGAATCAATCTAGAATAATTTTATTCTGTTTTTTCATGCTGAATTGAATTTTAATACTTTAAAATGATTCATACATGCTGACATACTAGTAAATAAAATATAAATGTGTTTTAAAAGTTGATATTAACAGAATAGAAAAAAACAAATTTTATTTACTGTCAAAATGGTAAAATATGTCAAATTATATTTAAGACTTTAAAATGTTTATACCTAGTAAAAAGTAATTTTATTTATTAGAAGCAGCATCTCTTCATTTGAGAAGGGATATTTAAGGTAAACTAAAGATTTTCTTGTTTTTGCTAATTGGTTCAAGTACCCTTACTAAAATGACAAGTAACCTGCATCTTATCCTCACTCACTCCCCAACAATTTTGTCTAGAAATTTTTTTGAAAAATAGTACAAGTTTTCAGAATTTTCCTAAATGAAGTAAAATTAATTTAAAATTATGTCTACTAACTATATCACCCTCAGGAACCTGCTATGCTTATGCAATTAGGGAGATTCCAAAGTTTTAACTCCATCTTGTGTCTAAGGAGAAATTTATTACTTTAAAAATCAATAGTCTGAAGGAAATTGTCCCAATGAAATAGACTCTATCATTTCACAATTGTCATTTGATTTATTGAGACATTATCTGTGCTAAATATGTAGATTCATTTCACTTATCATGTCAATTTTTTTAATGCATCTCAGAATTTTTGCACAAGAAAACTATAGAACTAGTTCATCTAAAGCATTAATCAAAGCCCATAACTAGTTGTAGCTTTTTATTTTTTAGAATATACTGAGTGATTTTGCATTTATTTTCTCTACTGAGCACATAAAAGCAAGTCAGGCAAACATATTACCTTCATTTTTGTAGACAGCTAAACTTAACCACAGACAGGTTAGCGGTTTGCTGAAGACTCATATCCAATAGCTGATTTGGGATTTGAAGCCAAATTTTCTGAATAAATTGAATATTTTTCACTTAATTCACTTTGCAAAAACTAAATTTCTATCAATACTTAGCACATGTTTTATCTTTATCCGCAAATATATACCCTATTTTATAACAGAGCTTCACATTTACACTTTTATTGGAAACCCATCATTTACTTCATAGTACAAAGTTATCCAAGCTCATGAATGCCTGGCAAAAGTTTAGCTTTAAGGAATATCAAATTAAAATAGTATATTGGAATACACTATTTTCCCTATCAATTGTACAACCCCCACATCACATCGATTGTTATTTTATAAACCCATAAAAATAAACAGGGTGGAGAGAGAGAAAAAAAAGCTTTTATTTGGTTATACAAGTTTGGGAGCGATAATATAATGCTCACAAGATTATAATCAATTTAAATTACTGTGTAATTTTGAATCAATGAGAAATATAGTTGAATGCTGATAATAGTCTAAAAGTTCTATCAGAGCCTGTTGACTGTCAGTCAGAGAGATGAATGCAGGATGGCATGAGGGGAAAGCCAACACTATCTTAGAAAACCAATCCATAGGAAGCTGCTTTACACTCTTATTACAACAGGTCATACTGGAGTATCTTGCCTCTATTTTGTTAGCTCATAAGTTTGAAAATGTCTCAGAGTAACCACTAGATTTCAATAATGCAGAGTGCATTAAGTGTTATTTTGATCAGAAACTCAGCAAAGGTCTCTTCATGCAAACTCTAAAAGAAAGAAGTAGAGCACATGAGGTATTTGGTCAAGGTTTGGGAAATAAAAAAACCTTATCATCTCTATTTAGTGTTCTCTGACCACTATTGTGGATTTCTCATCTGCAGTTGTACCCCCACCCTTCAGGATAAATATATATATATTAGAAGTTATTTTATGTAACAGACATGAATTTTACCAGTTTAGTATGATGGATGCTTTTTATTTTGATCATGCTTTTCTTATTTCCTTCATTTCCTGTGGGACTAAAACACTCCCACTATCCACATTCTGTTTACTTATGAAATCAGTATATGGAAATATTTGAAACCAATTCTCATAAATCATGAATTTCTACATGGTTTCAGTGAATAATTGGTATCTATGTGCTAATAGTCTTAAAAGAAACAAGCTCATTTTCTCTATGTGTGGTCCAATACATAAAACTTTGAATAAATATGAGCTATAACACATCATATTCCATAATATATATATATATATATATGAAATTCTTTATTATGGCTTAATTCTGAAAAATATTTTTATTTATAGATTAGACCATTCTAAATTAGAATTTAATTTATTTCATATTTGAAGATATTTTCACATATAAGCTTTCCCATTTAGAAAATGTAACTTCATTAAGTTATCTTTTCATTTTTCTTTGGCAATTGAAATATACAAGCTAATTCCTCAATATTCAGAGCTACTAAAAAGAGTTATTTAGAGCACTAATATACGCTTTATTTTAAAATCAGGCATGGGTGTGCTTAAAAGTTATTATTTGATTGAGAAGATGTGGCATTATATAAACTTTTTATATTATATAAAGCTAGAAATAGAAGGTCAGACAAAAGGTGAGTATTGGTACAATTATGATATTTCTGAATTTAAAATTTCCCTCCATAGGCAATGACATAGAAGTACTTAGAACAGTTTAAGTAAATTTAGCTGGTCATAATTCCTCTTTTTTGTTCTACTAGGAGAGGCAGCTTTTAAATTACACTCAATAAGAATTCTTTTTCTTCCTGTGGGAGAAGACCTTATAAGTAATTAGAGAATTTACAGTACAGCTACAATTTAAGACTAAACAATTTGCTAGTATAGATACTATTCTCCTTTATTGACGATTAAACCATTGCCTGCTGTGTGTCCAAGAAAGTTTAATTTCTTTAGTTAAAGAAATAGGTAATGCATTTCTTTCTATTCTTTGTCATAGTAATACTTTGATAGTTGCTGCAATAAAAATAAAACAGAAGTAGCTTTATTAAGCCAATCATATCCTCCAAAATTTACTCTTGGACATCATGTTTAAAAAGACAACAACAGTAAAATCACTATCACTTTGTGGGAAAACTAGTCTATGGAATAAAATTTGAAAAATACTAAGTGAGTTTTTATAAACTATTAAAATACTAATTGAGTTTTTATAAACTACTAAAGTGTGTAAATAGTTAATAGACTGAAAGGAGATCCAACCAGACAATACTAAAGGAAATCAGTCCTGAATATTCATTGGAAGGACTGATGCTGAAGCTGAAACTCCAATACTTTGGCTGCCTGATGCAAAGAAGTGACTCATTTGAAAAGACCCTGATGCTGGGAAAGATTGAAGGCAGGAGAAGAAGGGGATGACAGAGGATGAGATGGTTGGATAGCATCACTGACTCAATGGACACGAGTTTGAGTAAACTCTGGGAGTTGGTGATGGAAGCCTGTCATACTGCAGTCCATGGGGTCGCAAAGAGTCGGGCACGACTGAGGGACTGAACTGACTGGGATTCTTGAGAATAAGAGTTGTTGAGATATTCTTGTTTTACTAGTATCATGACAGCGTTCAGAAACCATGGAGACTAAAGCAAGGCACTGATTCTAGAACAGCTTAAATGTTATTCAATTTCATCTAAGAATAGGACAGACGCTTGGTTTAAAGAAGAGGTCATGTTAAGGACTTTGGATTGAGCTTGTCTTTAGAGGGCTACAAGTCAGACATCATAACTCCTCTCCACTTGGTATTGACTTAAGAAAGTTAAAATAGAAATCATACCATTTTATTGCCTTCTGTAATCAGTCTTTTATAACACCAGTTCTAAGGGGAAAAACATATAAAGGTTAAGAAGAGTTATGCTGAGAATTGAACACTTTCACCTATACACAGTTATGTGGATTTGACAAAATTGTGAAGTTAGATGGTGAAGTTGAGAAAAACCTCCTTGGACTTATTGGAAGTGTATCAAAACTCATTCAAGATACAACAATAAAAAACCTGAATTTTTTAATTTAAGATTAATGTAATATTCCTAATAATATTCCTACCATGGTTTTTCTTCCAGGATTTGTTGGTTTGTTTGTTTAGTCAATGTTTCATTGAATGCTAGTACCTGGAGTACTGCAAAACATGCACTGTCTATAGATTTAAAAGGAAGCTCTACTGTCCTCAATTGCACACGCTGTCAACTGTATCAGGCTTAGCATACATGATGAAGATTCAGGAAGTATCATGAGAGTAGTATGGTTCCCAAAAGGCTTCTACAACTGGGAAGAAGGTCTTAATCACATGAAAAGCAAAGCTGTTCATGTTTGGTGAATGTGTATTTCATGGAGACACACAGTATTTTAATTTTCAAACAAGTAATATTGAGTTCCCAGATTTTCCTGAACTCTAGGTCTATAGAAATGTTCATTTTATCATTTTATCAGTTGGAGAAGTGATTATACCTCCCTCGCATTGCTCTTTGAATATTATGAAAGGCCTTCAATGCAGATGACTTAGAAGGCAATGCCTGTCCTCCTCAGGATAAATCTTCATTTCCATTTATAATGAGTTTACAAAAACTGTTGGGTATATAAATAGAGATTCCAGAATAGCCTGAGAAGGAAGACTGGAGAAAGGTATAAACATATTTGGAAAAGTAGCAATGCTAGATACCCATGAGCTGTTTATATTCGTCCCTTTGTGAAATAACCAAAAGTGTATGGCAGCTATATTTGGTAAGATAGGCCTGAAGGTAGGAGTTGCTGTTACAAAACTGGACCCCACAATGACAGTGAAAAAAATAGGATCCTAGATTAGATCAAATCTGATGGTAGCATTTGCCTGTTAGAAACAAGGTGGGCAACAGGATATGAATGGCATTTGGGTACCTAAGGTTGGTGAGAGAAGGCATCATTTTCTCCAAGATCAACCAGGGCACTGGAAGTCTCTTTATAAATGGAGTCCTAGGAGCTGACTGTGGCTCAGATCATGAACTCCTTATTGCCGAATTCAGACTTAAATTGAAGAAAGTAGGGAAAACCACTAGACAATTCAGGTACGATCTAAATCAAATCCCCTATGATTATACAGTGGAGGTGAGAAATAGATTTAAGGGACTAGATCTGATAGATAGGTGCCTGATGAACTATGGACTGAGGTTCGTGACATTGTACAGGAGACAGGGACCAAGACCATCCCCATGGAAAAGAAATGCAGAAAAGCAAAATGGCCATCTGGGGAGGCCTAACAAATAGCTGTGAAAAGAAGAGAAGTGAAAAGCAAAGGAGAAAAGAAAAGATATACCCATTTGAATGCAGAGTTCCAAAGAACAGCAAGAAGAGATAAGAAAGCCTTCCTCAGAGATCAATGCAAAGAAATAGAGGAAAACAACAGAATGGGAAAGACTAGAGATCTCTTCAAGAAAATTAGAGATACCAAGGGAACATTTCATGCAAAGATGGGCTTGATAAAGGACAGAAATCGTATGGACCTAACAGAAGCAGCGGAGAAGGCAATGGCAACCCACTCCAGTACTCTTGCCTGGAAAATCCCATTGACAGAGGGGCCTGGTGGGCTGCAGTCCATGGGGTCGCTAGGAATCCAACATGACTGAGCAACTTCGCTTTCACTTTTCACTTTCATGCATTGGAGAAGGAAATGGCAACCCACTCCAGGGTTCTTGCCTGGAGAATCCCAGGGACAGTGGAGCCTGGTGGGCTGCCGTCTATGGGGTCGCACAGAGTCGGACACGACTGAAGCGACTTAGCAGCAGCAGCAGCAGCAGCAGCAACTGAAGCAGAAGATATTAAGAAGAGGTGGCAAGAATACACAGAAGAACTGTACAAAAAAGACCTTCACGACCCAGATAATCACGATGGTGTGATCACTCACCCAGAGCCAGACATCCTGGAATGTGAAGTCAAGTGGGCCTTAGAAAGTGTCACTACGAACAAAGCCAGTGGAGGTGATGGAATTCCAGTGGAGCCATTTCAAATCCTGCAAGATGATGCTGTGAAAGTGCTGCACTCAATATGCCAGCAAGTTTGGAAAACTCAGCAATGGCCACAGGACTGGAAAAGGTCAGTTTACATTCCAATCCCAAAGAAAGGCAATGCCAAAGAATGCTCAAACGACTGCACAATTGCACTCATCTCACACACTAGTAAAGTAATGCTCAAAATTCTTCAAGCCAGGCTTCAGCAATACGTGAACCGTGAACTTCCAGATGTTCAAGCTGGTTTTAGAAAAGGCAGAGGAACCAGAGACCAAATTGCCAACATCTGCTGGATCATGGAAAAAGCAAGAGAGTTCCAGAAAAACATCTATTTCTGCTTTATTGACTATGCCAAAGCCTTTGATTGTGTGGATCACAATAAACTGTGGAAAATTCTGAAAGAGATGGGAATACCAGACCACCTGGCCTGCCTCTTGAGAAATGTATATGCCGGTCAGGAAGCAATGGTTAGGACCGGACATGGAACAACAGACTGGTTCCAAATAGGAAAAGGAGTTCATCAAGGCTGTATATTGTCACCCTGCTTATTTAACTTACATGCAGAGTACATCATGAGAAACGCTGGGCTGGAAGAAGCACAAGCTGGAATCAAGATTGCCGGGAGAAATATCAATAAACTCAGATATGCAGATAACACCACCCTTATGGCAGAAAGTGAAGAGGAACTAAAAAGCCTCTTAATGAAGGTGAAAGAGGAGAGTGAAAAAGTTGGCTTAAAACTCAACATTCAGAAAACGAAGATCATGGCATCTGGTCCCATCACTTCATGGCAAATAGATGGGGAAACAGTGGAAACAGTGTCAGACTTTATTTTGGGGGGCTCCAAAATCACTGCAGATGGTAACTGCAGCCATGAAATTAAAAAACGCTTATTCCTTGGAAGAAAAGTTATGACCAACCTAGATAGCATATTGAAAAGCAAAGACATTACTTTGCCAAAAAAGGTCCGTTTGGTCAAGGCTATGGTTTTTCCTGTGGTCATGTATGGATGTTAGAGTTGGACTGTGAAGAAAGCTGAGCACCAGAGAACTGATACTTTTGAACTGTGTTGGTGGAGTGGACTCTTGAGAGTCCCTTGGACTGCAAGGAGATCCAACCAGTCCATTCGGAAGGAGATCACCCCTAGGATTTCTTTGGAAGGACTGATGCTAAAGCTGAAACTCCAGTCCTTTGGCCACCTCATGGGAAGAGTTGACTCATTGGCAAAGACTCTGATGCTGGGAGGGATTGGCGGCAGGAGGAGAAGGGGATGACAGAGGATGAGATGGCTGGATGGCATCACTGACTCAATGGACATGAGTCTGAGTGAACTCTGGGTGTTGGTGATGGACAGTGAGGCCTGGCATGCTGTGATTCATGGGGTCGCCAAGAGTCGGACACGACTGAGCGACTGAACTGAACTGAACTGAGATCCAAAGTCTGTGTAGTTATCTTTTGGGTTCCTAATAACCACAGTGGAAATAATTAGCAATTGTAAAATTCTTACAAATTGGTTGTCCAGTAGAGTAAGATCCATTGCAGTAAGAAAACCAAAATGAATGCCCCTGAAATTGTCCCCTTTCCCCAAGATGGTAAATAAAATTAGTATCCAATCTAGAAAGAATGGCAATGATTAATGCCACTCACAAGCTCTAACTGATGCTACATGAATACTTAAAGACTCAGTGCTAATGTTCCTCTTATATTTACATTTAATTCTCTTGTCAGGTGAAGACTAAAGTGAAATGGCAGAAGAAAATGGACTACCATAACCAAGTAGAAGCCCCAGTTGTTCTTGCTGTGCTTCATGTGGTATCTTTATTAACATGGTCTTGTGTAAGTAGTGAAACTACTGATCTGAAAAATTCTATCATTTCATTACCCATCTAGAAGGAGTATTGGAAATAACTTGTATTTATATGAGATTGACAGTAGTCTTGCCTGAAGGCTATGTTCATTCTCTTGCTCCCTGTTATTATGTAATTCAAAAGGACCTAAATGGTCTGGACATTCCACAGACTGTGACATATTTTCAACAAATAGCCATTATATATTGTTGGATGTCTTGTCATCAATAGGTAGAATACAAGGAGTGGATGTAGGAATGGTCCCTTTTACTATCACTCCCAATGACTTATGTGTGATGTTTATATCTCCTGACCCCATGAATTTCAGCACTGTTGCCTAGAGATCCTGGGTTCTGCCAGGGTACACAATTAAGACTTCCTATAAACATGCAGTTAAAACTTCTACTCTTTGGTAAACTAGTTTCAGTAGATCAAAGAGCACAAAGAATTTACCAGTGGTCCAGAGGAAGGATTGATGCTATATAATGGGGGTTTGGAGATATATGTTTAGTATCTAGGTAATCTACTAGAGCATCTCTTATTATTCCTGTGTCCAATTTTACCTGTAAATGAGCAAATAAAGCAACTGTATCCTCATCAGAGCATGATAACTAGACAGACCACCTAACCACATAGAAAGAAGTGCTATATAAAGGAAAGGAAATCTTGAGTGTGTGTTAGAGAAGAGTAAAAATTAATATCAGTAAAGCTTCATGACCAAAACCTGAAGTAGCACCTGTATTTTATCCCACAAAGCTTTCCTTAATGTGTTCTCAGAATATGGTAGACCAGCTAGACTCTTGGGAAATGAAAGAAGTAAATCTGAATAGTGCCAGGAGTGAATTGTAGGTTGTTTTTCATGCACCACCCTAACCCCTATCAAGGGCCATTTTATTCCTCCACCATATCAATTGGGTGCAGGTAAAATGGCTCTCTGGAAAAAAAAAAAAAAAAAAAACACTCTGACTTGTAATATTTGCTAATTTCTATTATGTAAAATCTTTTATCATGGCTGATTTCAAGCTGCTACTAGTGTAACAACTAGCCTGTAAAATTCATGAACATTCCAAATGAATGATGCTTACAGAAAATTCACAGCTGAATCCTCTATAGAGAAATGTCTTGGCTGGATAAATAATTATGCTAGCCACTCCTTACTGCTGGGTTAGCAAGAGGTTAATGAATGAATGACATAGGGTACAGAAGGTCATCCCTCTTGCCTCAAGTTAGGATAAAATTCTGAGTTTTAACATGTTTCAGAGATCCCCATGGCACCAGGATGAATCTCGTCTCCAGTGACGACCACATTCTTTTTTAACTTTCTCTCCATGTCCTATTCTGCTTCTTTTTCTCCCATTCTTCTGAAAGCACACTCTCAAAATACCAGAATCTTCATCTCAAACTCTGCTTCTAGAGAAACTGACCTGAGACAGTCACCAGTAAACCCTCCCTGTTTCTTAACCTTTATGTGTGACTTTGTGCTATTTTCCTTCATTCATCTTGCCAAAGCTCTGCAAACATAAGTAAATGACTTCTATGTTTGCTTTATGCTCCTTTTCAAAGAAATTGATTTTCAAATGTGAAGAATAGAATCAACATGGTTGATAACATTAATGAATAATGTCTACTTATATTCCAAGAAGAAAATATATAAGTAGGTATTTTGACTTGGAACTAATTCAATTCTTAAAGCTTAGAATAAGAATATCTCATGACACTAAAAAAGTTGTAATCACAGGACCACCATTGAAGAATCTCAGAAAGATGAACCAAAATCATCAATTTTTAAAAACATAACGCTGTGAAATAGTGACACTAAATTCAGTAAGCAGAAGTAATATCTTATGAAACATGAGAATAAACACAGAAAAACTTAAAAAGATGATATATTTAAAGGAGTAAAAAGTGTGTTTAATCTATGAAACAATATGTCACAAATTTAATTAAATAGAAAACTTGGAAAGAAAAAAATCTATAAGAAAAAGAACAACTAAATTAAGACTGAATGATAATAAAATAAGTTCATCTGAAGAGCTAATTAGCAAACTGAAAAATGGAAACCAGGAAATTTCCCATGCTTAAAAAAATCAAACAGATGGGAAATATTTCAAGCCTAAAATATAGTAGGTGTATATAGAAAGATTTGAAAAGGATAAATCCAGTCTAAGAGCAATTCCAAAAGGAGAAATAGAGGCAATATTCAAAAATATAATATAAAATTTTTCTATAGCTGAAGATAATATTTATTCTCAAATTGAAAGACTTCACTAAACACCAAGGAGGATAAAAGACAACAGATAGATAGATAGAATGATAAATAGATAAAACCTGGTAAAATTTCACTACATCATGGATAAAAGACTACATTACAACTATGTGGATAAATGTTGACATTAAACTGGAATGAAAAAGTGAGAAAAAGTTTTTACTGAATTTAGAGTTGTGAAAGGAAGGATTGATCTTAGAATGTGCAGCATAGAAAGCAGCAACATTCTGAGAGAGGGAAGAGCTTCTTGTCCTCCAGACTTTTTATCAACAAATGCATACTTTCAAATGATAATGTCTTGGTATGTAAAGGTTACCCAGAACAGTTAGGAGCATAACAGCTTCCTGCCAGATCCCACCAGCATTAGATTCATAAGGCTAGAGTAGTTAGTCCATGATCTATCTTCATTCAGTCGTGTGGTGGCGACCACCTGAACTAGGCTCTGAGTACTTCATTAATCCAGCTAAGACTCAGTACTGCACAACATTATAGCCCATGAACAATATCCTTAGTCATCATTCCTAATCTCTCCACTGTGGTTCTGCCTGGTGCAAGAACATTCTAGAGCTCAATGATGTGGAACCAGAGAAGCTTAGTTACCTGAGTCCCTTTCAGAGTTGAGCCGGTAAATGCTAAGACTGGATATTGGTTTATCCTGCAAAGAAAAGCTCCCAAGCACGTCCCAGAAAATAAAATAGGTCTTCGACCGAAAGAAAACAAACAATAAAAAAGCAACAAAAGAGCTGTATTAGTTTTATATTTCTTTTTGGCAACACTAACCATTAACAGTAGTTTATTGGGAGTTTTGTTTGTTTGTCTGTTTGTTTGTTTTTGACCCATCAGAATTTCTTAGAACAAGTTATTTTCTGAATGTAGAGTATTCAAAGAACTCATTCACTTTTTCAGGTCAGTTGGCCTGAAATTTTAAACCAGACATACTTGAGGTTATTTATGAAAGCTATTCTGTGACAGAGGCAATTTGCTGTAATTCTAGTCATCCTCTTGGTTTTGCAGTGAATATTGTTTTTTCACCTGTTTCTTGGACTTTTCACACCAGGATTTAGGTACAAACTTTTAGACACATTTGAAAAACAAGTAAAGTTTCTGTAAGTTAATTTTTCCTCTCTCAGTGCAACCTTCCTTACTTCCCGCTAGGCTCTCCTTCCCCTCCTTCTTCCTACTCCGTCTCCAATTTACATGAAGCCTCCAGTTACTCCTTCATTTAGCACACTTGGACTCCCTATCATCAGCTCCACAGTTTACTCCCTCTGATCTGTCCCTTCTGAAAATCCATATCTCCTTTCTAATGTAGAATTAGTGTAATTGATACTTGCTGGGAATATATAGTGCATACTCTGGAATAAGATATCTGGATTCTATCCCTGTATAAATTTACCAGAGCTGTTACAACAAAGCACCACAAACTGGGAGGATTAAACAACAGAAATTTATTGTCTTGGGGTTTTTGGAAATAACTGCCTGAGATTAAAGTGTTGCTAGAATTAGTTCCTTCTGAGATCTGTGAAGGCTAATCTGTTCCACGCCTGTCTCCTATGTTCTGCTGGTTTGCTGGCAATCTTTGGCATCCCTTAGCTTCTGTGACATCACCCAGATCTTTGCCTTCATCTTCACATGGCATTCCTCTTGTGTGTGTGTGAATTTCTTCCAATTTGCCCTTTTACAAATATATCAGTCATGTTGAATTAGGGGCTTCCCCTACTCCAGTACAGCACCATATCAAATGAACTAATTACTTCCGTAACAAACCTATTTCTAAATAAACTCACATTCTGAGGTGTTGGAGGTTAGGACTTTAACATGTGAACTGGGGTGGGACACAATTCAATTCATAACAACCTCAACTCCCTGATCCAAAATTTTTGCATTTGTTAAAAGTAGAATGGCAGTATTATCTACCTCATAGAATTTTTATGAGGATTGGGAGAATTAGTATCTGGATAGCACTTAGAACAATGTTTGATATATAATAGCATTCCTGATAGTGAGCAGGGATTTCCAGGTGCCTCGGTGGTAAAGAATTCACCTGCCAGTGCAGAAGCCTCAAAAGACATGGGTTTGATCCCTGGGTGGGGAAGATCCCCTGCAGGATGAAGTGGCAGCCCACTCCAGTATTCTTGCCTGGAGAATCCCGTGGACAGAGAAGTCTGGCAGGCTACAGTCCATGGGGTTGTAGAGTCTGACATGACTGAGAAGCCAAGCATGAAGCATGATAGTAAACTATTTCTGATGTTAATACATTTTATTTATTATTTTTTTTTTTATTTTTTCAATTTTAATTAAAAAAAATTATACATGTGTTCCCCATCCTGAACCCTCCTCCCTCCTCCCTCCCCATACCATCCCTCTGGGTCGTCCCAGTGCACCAGCCCCAAGCATCCAGCATCGTGCATTGAACCTGGACTGGCATCTCATTTCATACATGACATTTCACATGTTTCAATGCCATTCTCCCAAATCTTCCCACCCTCTCCCTCTCCCACAGAGTCCATAAGTCTGTTCTATACATCAGTGTCTCTTTTGCTGTCTCGTATACAGGGTTATCGTTACCATCTTTCTAAATTCCATATATATGCGTTAGTATACTGTATTGGTGTTTGTCCTTCTGGCTTACTTCACTCTGTATAATAGGCTCCAGTTTCATCCACCTCATTAGAACTGATTCAAATGTATTCTTTTTAATGGCTGAGTAATACTCCATTGTGTATATGTACCATGGCTTTCTTATCCATTCATCTGCTGATGGACATCTAGGTTGTTTCCATGTCCTGGCTATTATAAACAGTGCTGCGATGAACATTGGGGTACATGTGTCTCTTTCCCTTCTGGTTTCCTCAGTGTGTATGCCCAGCAGTGGGATTGCTGAATCATAAGGCAGTTCTATTTCCAGTTTTTTAAGGAATCTCCACACTGTTCTCCATAGTGGTTGTACTAGTTTGCATTCCCACCAACAGTGTAAGAGGGTTACCTTTTCTCCACACCCTCTCCAGCATTTATTATTTGTAGACTTTTGGATCGCAGCCATTCTGACTGGTGTGAAATGGTATCTCATAGTGGTTTTGATTTGCATTTCTCTGATAATGAGTGATGTTGAGCATCTTTTCATGTGTTTGTTAGCCATCTGTATGTCTTCTTTGGAGAAATGTCTATTTAGATCTTTGGCCCATTTTTTGATTGGGTCATTTATTTTTCTAGAGTTGAGCTGTAGGAGTTGCTTGTATATTTTTGAGATTAGTTGTTTGTCGGTTCCTTCATTTGCTATTATTTTCTCCCATTCTGAAGGCTGTCTTTTCACCTTGCTAATAGTTTCCTTTGATGTGCAGAAGCTTTTAAGTTTAATTAGGTCCCATTTGTTTATTTTTGCTTTTATTTCCAATATTCTGGGAGGTGGGTCATAGAGGATCCTGCTGTGATGTATGTCAGAGAGTGTTTTGCCTATGTTCTCCTCTAGGAGTTTTATAGTTTCTGGTCTTACGTTGAGATCTTTAATCCATTTTGAGTTTATTTTTGTATATGGTGTTAGAAAGTGTTCTAGTTTCATTCTTTTACAAGTGGTTGACCAGATTTCCCAGCACCACTTGTTAAAGAGATTGTCTTTAATCCATTGTATATTCTTGCCTCCTTTGTCAAAGATAAGGTGTCCATATGTGTGTGGATTTATCTCTGGGCTTTCTATTTTGTTCCATTGATCTATATTTCTGTCTTTGTGCCAGTACCATACTGTCTTGATAACTGTGGCTTTGTAGTAGAGCCTGAAGTCAGGTAGGTTGATTCCTCCAGTTCCATTATTCTTTCTCAAGATTGCTTTGGCTATTCGAGGTTTTTTGTATTTCCATACAAATTGTGAAATTATTTGTTCTAGCTCTGTGAAGAATACTGTTGGTAGCTTGATAGGGATTGCATTGAATCTATAAATTGCTTTGGGTAGTATACTCATTTTCACTATATTGATTCTTCCAGTCCATGAACATGGTATATTTCTCCATCTATTAGTGTCCTCTTTGATTTCTTTCACCAGTGTTTTATAGTTTTCTATATATAGGTCTTTAGTTTCTTTAGGTAGATATATTCCTAAGTATTTTATTCTTTTCGTTGCAATGGTGAATGGAATTGTTTCCTTAATTTCTCTTTCTGTTTTCTCATTATTAGTGTATAGGAATGCAAGGGATTTCTGTGTGTTGATTTTATATCCTGCAACTTTACTATAATCATTGATTAGTTCTAGTAATTTTCTGGTGGAGTCTTTAGGGTTTTATTAAAGAAGTTTAGGAAAAATATTTTCCATTCAAATCCACCAGAGCTTATGGGAGCTATATTTATCTTTAAAAGGCAGAGTTTTGGTTCTTTATTTTTTACTAAGCAAAGTAACTTTGGCAAAATAATCATTACATTAATAGTAAATGCTTCTTATAGCTCCAGAAATATCACCTGGCATTAAAAGAAATCACACAGTTTTACTCCCAGGAAGGTTTTTGGTAGTATGTTCCAATATCCTTGTACTTGTGAAAAATCACTCAGTTGTATCCAACTTTATGGGATCCCATGGACTGTAGCCCACCAGGCTTCTCTGTCCATGGAATTCTCCAGGCAAGAATACTAAAGTGGATTGCCATGTCCTCCTCCAGGGGATCTTCCCAACCCAGGGATTGAACCCAGGTCTCCTTTATTTTAAGCAGATTCTTTATAGTTTGAGCCACCAGGGAAGTCCTGATAGCTCTCAGTGATCTGGTCATTCATTTCAGGAGAGTCATGTGACATATTCTTTACAGTTTCATCTAGGAAATTACTACTGTGCTTTGCTTTATGTGCAAAATTTTGATTTTAACAAAATTCTAAATGTATATTTACATACATTAATGTGGGAAAAAAGAAACAATGCTAGAAAATCCCCTTAGGCTGGTTAAATTAGGGCATAAACATATTTGATACTGTTAAGATATAAATTAACAAAATACTGCATTCTGATATATCTGTACATGTTTATACTTCTGTAATCTTAATAAAATAAAGCACTGAGGTTATTTTTATAAAAGTATTTTCTAAAAATCAATTAACGCCTTTTCTACCTGCTTGCATTTTGCGTTTTATGTTGTGATATTGACAAAATCTTTAAGTTCTTACTGTAATTTGGTTTGCATATTGTATTTAATTGTGCTGCAAGCTTATACAAATAGAGATTATAAGGAACATTTTTACACAATTTAAAAAAAATGAGCATAAAACCAAGATTCCAAAGTGATGGAAAGAATTTAAATGGGGCAATAAAATTTCAGGCATTCAAAAGAATTTAATATTCTGACAATGTAGACATTAATTCTCCTATTTGGTTTGTTTTCTTAAAAAACTTTATTGGGGTGATGCCATATGATAAACAGCACATATATAAATTATAAAATTTGATAAATTTTAGCATATATATATTCATCCATCACCATATTCAAGATAACACATCCATTAAGGCTAACAGTTTCCTCCCTCAGTGATCAAAGCAAGGAAACAGAGGAAAATGATAGAACATAAAAGACCAGAGATGTCTTCAAGAAAATTAGAGATACCAAGGGAATATTTCATGGAAAGATGGGCACAATAAAGGACAGAAATGGAATGGACCTAACAGAAGCAGAAGATATTAAGAAGAGGTGGCAAGAATACACAGAAGAACTGTACAAAAAAGATCTTCACGACCAAGATAATCACGATGGTGTCATCACTCACCTAGAGCCAAACATCCTGGAATGTCAAGTGGACCTTAAGAAGCATCGCTACAAATAGCTAGTGGAGGTGATGGAATCCCAGTTGAGCTATTTCAAATCCTAAAAGATGATACTTTGAAAGTGCTACAATCAATATGCCAGCAAATTTGGAATACTCAGCAATGGTCACATTGGCCAACTGGAAAAGGTCAGTTTTCATTCCAATCCCAAAGACAGGCAATGCAAAGAATGCACAAAATACCACACAATTGCACTCATCTCACAAGGTAGCAAAATAATGCTCAATATTCTCCAAACTAGGCTTCAACAGTATGTGAACTATAAACTTCCAGATGTTCAAGCTGGATTTAGAAAAGGCCAAGGAACCAGAGATCAAATTGCAAACATCCATTGGATCATCAAAAAAGCAATAGAGTTCCAGAAAAATGTCTACTTCTGCTTTATTGACTGTGCCAAAGCCTTTGACTGTGTGGATCACAAGAAACTGTTGGAAATTCTTCAAGAGATGGGAATACCAAACCACCTTACCTGTCTCCTGAGAAATCTGTATGCAGGTCAAGAAGCAACAGTTAGAACTGGACAAGGAACAACAAACTGGTTCCAAATCGGGATAGGAGTACATCAGGGCTGTATATTGTCACCCTGCTTATTTAACTTATATGCAGAGTACATCATGAGAAACGCTGGGCTAGAGGAAGGAATCAAGCAATCTTGATTCCACAGCTGGAATCAAGATTGGGGGGAGAAATATCAATAACCTCATATATTCAGATGACATGACCCTTATGGCAGAAAGTGAAGAAGAACTAAAGAGCCCCTTGTTGAAAGTGAAAGAGGAGAGTGAAAAAGTTGGCTTTAAAACTCAACATTCAGAAAACTAAGATCATGACATCTGGTCCCATTACTTCATGGCAAATAGATAGGGAAACAGTGGCACTCTTTACATTTTGGGGCTCCAAAATGACTGCAGATGGTGACTGCAGCCATGAAATTAAAAGATGCTTGCTCCTTGGAAGGAAAGTTATGACCAACCTAGACAGCATATTAAAAAGCAGAGACATTACTTTGCCAAAAAAGGTCCATCTAGTCAAGGCTATGGTTTTTCCAGTAGTCGTGTATGGATGCAAAAGTTGGGCTATAAAGAAAGCTGAGCACTGAAGAATGGATGCTTTTGAACTGTGGTGTTGGAGAAGACTCTTGAGAGTCCCTTGGACAGCAAGGAGATCCAACCGTCCATCCTAAAGGAAATCAGTCTTGAATATTCATTGGAAGGAGTGATGCTGAAGCTGAAGCTCCAATACTTTGGCTGCCTGAGGCAAAAAGCTGACTCACTGAAAAGACCCTGATGCTGGGAAAGATTGAAAGCGGAAGGAGAAGGGGATGACAGAGGATGAGATGGTAGGATGGCATCACTAACTCAATAGATGTGAGTTTGAGTAAGCTGCAAGAATTGGTGATGGACAGGGAAGCTTGACATGCTGTAGTCCATGCAGTTACAAAGAGTCAGACATGACTGAGTGACTGAACTTAACTGATGTTTCCTCATAACCTGTCTAGTCACTCCCTCTTGGCCCTATCCATGCCTTACCCTCAGTCCCCAGGAAATCATTGTTCTACACTTTGCCACTTACTTTGCATTTTCTAAAATAAAATATAAATGGTACCATACAGGATGTAAATACTCTTCTTTGTCTGGCCTCTGTCATTCACTGTAATTTTGTGAGATTTATCCATATTGTTGTGTATATAAATAGTTTATTCTGTTTTATTGCTGAATAATATTACATTGTTTGACTACATACAGTTTGTCCACTTACCTGTTGATGGCCATTGGGTTCTTTTCATTTTCTAGCTGTTACATATGAAGGTGCTGTGAACATGAATGTACAATGTGTATAGGGATATACACATGTGGTTTGCATTTTCATTTTGCTAATGCCTTTTTCTTATTTCACCAGTCACTCATTTGTCTTTACTGGTTTCTCATGTAACTCACCTGTACGTAAAACTCTCTAAGAGGGGAGGGGGAGGGTTTTCATATTCAACTTCAGCTCATGATTTTACCAAATCTTTCCTTTGTCATGGATACTTTCTGTTTTTTTCCTATTGGATCCCAGGTTTTGAAAGCAGGGTCCAGAAGAGACTTTCCCTCTATTTTGTTTAAGTTTTATTGTATTTTATTTAGTAATTTTTCTAACACTGCTCCTTGAGACAGTGTATACTGAAACCCTGTAATTTAAAATGGTCAGGTTGATCTGGATCAAAGTGGTCACATTTGACTTGGGACAGAAAATGAATTTTAAAGTGATATATCTGTAAATAAATTTTTATCATGAAATTATTATTATCATAGAATTTTGAAGCATCCTATGAAAAAATATAACAGATCCCTTGAATATAAAATTGGATGAGCCTACTGACCTTGTGGAACAACCAGGTCATCTGTTATATGTGTGATAGCTCTGTAAAAAAATAATTCTTATTTTGAATGCTCTGTTCCATACCAATTTTGACCAATATTTTCAAATTTTATGTTTTTTTTGTGTGTGTGAAAACAAACAAATCCTCAAAAAACAATGATTAGAAAGTTTTTATACTGTTTACACAAGTTGAAAAATGCCAATTTTCACAAAATGTCTTATTTCTGTACTTTGATGAAAATGATCCACAACTTGTGATTCTTTGCTTTTAACTGTAGTTTTGGTAAGTGGTTGCAACAGAGATCTCAGTTGATCATGAAAGAAGTCTATAAGTAATTTTTTTCATTAAAATAAGATCCCATCCTAAAGGTTTTGCTAAAATTAAGAGCAGAATATCAAGATATTCCTTACATGAAAAAAGTGCACTGTGTTTCCAGAAGTCATACCAATGAAGTGGCATGGTCCTTGAGTAGGAATTTTAACTTATTTAGGCCAACAAAAAAGAAGGCCTAATTATGAATAATATTATATTCATTTTAAAATATAATTTAATTGAAAAATGAGAGAAACCTTTTGATTTAAGGCTCTTTGATCACTACTTTCAGTTCAGTTCAGTTCAGTTCAGTC
This sequence comes from Bos indicus, assembly GCF_029378745.1. NCBI lineage: Eukaryota > Metazoa > Chordata > Mammalia > Artiodactyla > Bovidae > Bos > Bos indicus. Next base: position 39,859,511 of record NC_091762.1, on the reverse strand, counting down.
GCTCAGTCATGTCTGACTCTTTGAAACTCCATGAATCGCAGCATGGCAAGCCTCCCTGTCCATCACCAACTCCCAGAGTTCACTCAAACTCACGTCCATCAAGTCGGTGATGCCATCCAGCCATCTCATCCTCTGTCGTCTCCTTTTCCTCCTGCCTCCAATCCTTCCCAGCATCAGAGTCTTTTCCAATGAGTCAACGCTTCCCATGAGGTGGCCAAAGTACTGGAGTTTCAGCTTTAGCATCATTCCTTCCAAAAAAATCCCAGGGCTGATCTCCTTCAGAATGGACTGGTTGGATCTCCCTGCAGTCCAAGGGACTCTCAAGAGTCTTCTCCAACACCACAGTTCAAAAGCATCAATTCTTCGGCGCTCAGCTTTCTTCACAGTTCAACTCTCACATCCATACATGACCACTGGAAAAACTGTAGCCTTGACTAGATGGACCTTTGTTGGCAAAGTAATGTCTCTGCTTTTCAATATGCTATCTAGGTTGGTCATAACTTTCCTTCCAAGGAGTAAGCGTCTTTTAATTTCATGGCTGCAGTCACCATCTGCAGTGATTTTGGAGCCCAGAAAAATAAAGTCAGCCACTGTTTCCACTGTTTCCCCATCTATTTGCCATGAAGTGATGGGACCAGATGCCATGATCTTTGTTTTCTGAATGTTGAGCTTTAAGCCAACTTTTTCACTCTCTCACTTTCATCAAGAGGCTTTTTAGTTGCTTTTCACTTTCTGCCATAAGGGTGGTGTCATCTGCATATCTGAGGTTATTGATGTTTCTCCCGGCAATCATGATCACTACTTTAGATGCTTTCAAAAAATTATGAAGTCTATTGGACAGAGTTCTCTTCTGGATGGGGATATCATAAGTAATGAAATATTTAAATATTTTTTGTTAAATAATTTAAATAAAAGTAACAAAGTCATTTAGATAAAAGTGACAAAGACTTTTATTGTACAAATAAATCTGTACACATTGAGGAAACCAGACACAATTATTTGAATGATACTCTTAGGAGTGACCATTAATTTTCAATGTATATTATTAATTTTTCTAATAGGTATTAATAATATTAATAATGAAAACTTGTCAAATACAGTTTCTATTGACTTGAAGACAGAGTGATTTAATGTAAACTCAATTTAAAGGGCCTTGTATTCTAGTGTTTACTTGAACATAAATATCAGACTATAAAACTGTTAGGAAAGAAAAGGACAAAATATTTAAGATTTTGGACTAGGCAAAGAATTTTTAGACTTGACAACAAATGTGCAATATATACAAGGAAAAACTGATGAATTGGACTTTATCAAAACTAAAAATTTTTCTCTGAGAAAGATCCTTTGAAAGGGATAAAAAGACAAACTACAGAATAGGAGAAAATACATACAGCAAAATACTAATATTTGGAATATATAAATAACTCTCAAAACTCATTTCTAAGAAAATAATTCAGTTAGGAATTGGGCAAAAGACATGAAGAGACATTTCACCAAAGAGGATGTATGTATGGCATATAAGCAAGTTAAAAGAAGTTTACCATCATCAGCCATTTGGAAAATTGTAATTAAAACCACAACGAGATATCATCACATATATCAGAATGACTAAAAATTATTTGGTGAAAACATCAAATTCTATTGACCATGCAGAGAATTAGATCACTCTTACATTACTGATTCGAATGTGAAATGGTATAGCCATTAAGGAAAAAGCATTTGGCACTTTCTTAAAAGCTAAAAATTCATTTTATCATACCTCCTATCAATTCACTACTAGGCATTTATCCCAGAAGAATTAAAACTTAGGTTTGCACAAAAAATCTGTACGCACAATGTTTTAGTAGTATTTTTTTTTAATATATAATGGCAAAAGTGAGAAAGAATCTAGATGCCATTCAATGAGTAAATGATTGAGCAAACTGGTACAGCTATACCCTGAAATACTGCTCAGCAATTAAAAGAAAAGCTCTATATACATCTTAGATGTATCTCCAGAGAATTATGCCAAGTGAAAAAAAATCCAATCCCAAAAGGTTGCATAATAGATGATTCCATGCATGTAATATTTTGAAATGACAATATCACAGAAATTGAAGACAGATTAGTAATTACTAGGGCTAAAGAGGGCCTTCCCTGATAGCTCAGTTGGTAAAGAATCCACCTGCAATGCAAGAGACCCTGGTTTGATTCCTGGGTTGGGATGATCCACTGGAGAAAGGAAAAAGATACCCACTCCAGTATTCTGGCCTGGAGAACTCCATGGACTGTATAGTCCATGGGGGTCACAAAGAGTAGAGCAGGACTGAGTGACTTTCACTTTCATTTCCTGGAGAAGGGAAAGGCTACCCACTGCAGTATTCTTGCCTGGAGAATCCCCATGTACAGAGGAGCTTGGCAGGCTTCAGCCCATGGAGATGAAGCACAAGTATAGGGCTAAAGAGGAGGAGAGGATTATAAAAGAGTTATTATGTCTATAAAAGGACAACCAGAGGGATTCCAGCAGTGATGAAAATGTTTTTATCTTGATGGTATCAATGTCAACATCCTGGTTGTGAGATGTTTCAAGATATCATTATTGGGGGAAATAAATAGAGATTACAAGGTGTCTCTGTATTGTTTCCTACAGGTACATGTGAACTACAACTATCTTAAAAAGTTTAATTAAGAAACACTAATGTGGCAAAGCTATAAATTTAGGTTAAGTAAATGTGTAAAAGCAAATTATTGGGTTATTTGCTTTGGCAGCACCTCATATGAAAATATATATGTGATTAGGTATACAGAAGCTAATTTAGTGGCAACTAATAAATATTTGTGAATGGACAAATACATAAATGCTCACTTAATAGTACTTAATATTGGTGAAGTGTCCTATAAATAAACAAATGTACTAAACTGGCTAAAGTAGGCATAGGCTGTATTCATTGAATTGGTCAGTTTATGACTAGAATGTAATATTCCCATTGTACTTAGCAATGGCCAAGTTATATAAAATCTTATAAAGATTCACTTTTGCTCTTTATTGGCCTTTGAATCAGAAAATCTAAATCACTACATGCCTTGGAGAATGTTAGCTATGTTTGCTCCTCATCTCTCTTGTTCTAACTAATTTAATTAATGGAGGGTCAGTAGTATTTAAAAAAAGCTTAGAATGCCTTTGATTGGAAGTGATAGAATACCCTGCTACAATGGCTTTAAAAATTGGGGTTTGTTTTACATAATGAGAAAGGTCTGGAACTAGTTATTTGCTGGCATTGAATTAGTAGCTTAATAATAGTAGGGATGTTGTACTTAGTTTTCAGGTTGTCTCCCTCATGGTCACAAGATGACTGCCACAGATGCCATCACATTAGCAGTTGAGGCAGGATAAAGACAGAGAGCTAGAGGAAAAGGCAACGTTTGCACCAAACAGAACAAAAACTTTCCTAGACTCACCACAACAGTTTTTCACTTGTGTCTCATAGTCCAGAGCTGTGTCTTTTGGCCACCCCTGGCTGAAAGTCAAGAAGAAACTTGGAACTGGGGATTTGGTCCGTCAACCAAGAGAACCTGCCACAGGCATGAAGAGCTGTGTTTATGGAACATGATAGAAGCACTGAGAAGAATCAGAGAGCCTTCCTTTTAAGGTACCTGAGATGTCTCACTGTATATCTGGTGACATGAGGCCCAAATAGATTTTTGCATTTTTAGGAAATAGAAGATGAATCTTCTAGGAGAAGATATCTGGTAGAGAGCCAGTTCAGAATTTCAGGGACAGACTGAATGTAAGTTTACTGCTTTCCTATCCTTGTCATTTTATTATCATTCAAGAGAATAGGTTCCTGAGAGCTTTGATAAAACCGGAGATTTGTTGTTTGTTTCTTATGGTGGTCAAATAACAATTTACAAAACTTTTTATTAAGTTATTTTGGGAGTGTGAAACACTGCTCTTTTGGAACATTTTTGCCAGATATAATGTGTGACCTTTAGTGAGATTCCCCATAACCATGACCTTGATATGGCAAAACTAAATCAACACAAGGATAACCCACAATGCATTTTAAGAAGGATGCTGACCATAATGTTTACTCAGGCAGGAAAAATAGGATGTTCTTAGATGTTAAAATCTAGACAGAAAATAATATAGTTATAACATAAAGTACCTGAGCATACTTGCATTTCATACTTTGGTGGGTCTTTTGGTTTGTCTTTTTGATGGTACATTTTCTCTGTCTGAAATTTCTCTTCATGCCTCTCCCTTTTTACATGATGTAGAATTCTCATATATTTTTCCAAAGTTGACTCACTATCAGTTTTTCTGCCAAATATTCTGAACTCAATACCTTATTGATACATGTAAAATTACATCATCATTTCTCTAGGATTTTGAGAAATAATCTAGCTGGATTTATGAAAAGGCTCTCTTTCAGTAAGGCTTTTGCCTGCGATGTGGGAGACCTGTGTTTGATCCCTGGGCTGGGGAGATCCCCTGGAGAAGGAATTTGCATCTACTCCAGTACACCTTTCTGGAAAATTTCATGGATGGAGGACCCTGGTAGTCTATAGTCCATGGGATTGCAAAGCGTCAGACATGACTGAACAACTTCACTTACTTTCACTATGGAGGCTTCCCTGGTGGCTCAGATGGTTAAGAGTCCGCCTGCAATTCAGAAGATCTGGGTTTGATCCTTGGGTTGGGAAGATCTCCAAGAAAGTGAATGGCTACCTACCCCAGTATTCTTGCCTGGAGAGTTCCAAGGACAGAGAAGCCTGGAAGGCTACAGTCCATGGGATCTCAAAGAGCTGGACATAACTGAGTGACTAACACATCCACAAATTTAAGTACTGATGAATTGCATATCTAGGTGTTTTCCTTAAAACAATGGATTTATTACTTCAATGTGTATGTGTAGTTTATCTTAGAATTCTTAATACCTCACAGAGACATTCAATCATTCATCACTTGTAATTCATTTAATATTTCCTGGTTTTCATTAGTCACTTATAGTTAATCTAATACTTACTGAAAGTCAACAAGATCAAATTGCCAACATCCAGGGATCATCGAAAAACAGAAGAGCTCCAGAAAAACATCTATTTCTGTTTTATTGACTATGCCAAAACCTTTGACTGTGTGGATCACAATAAACTGTGGAAAATTCTGAAAGACATGGGAATACCAGACCGCCTGACCTGCCTCTTGAGAAAGCTGTATGCAGGTCAGGAAGCAACAGTTAGAACTGGACATGGAACAACAGACTAGTTCCAAGTAGGAAAATGAGTACGTCGAGGCTGTATATTGTCACCCTGCTAATTTAACTTATATGCAGAGTACATCATGAGAAATGCTGGGCTGGAAGAAGCACAAGCTGGAATCAAGATTGCCAGGGGAAATATCAATAACCTCAGATATGCAGATGACACCACTCTTATGGATGAAAGTGAAAGAGGAGAGTGAACAAGTTGGCTTAAAGCTCAACATTCAGAAAACGAAGATCATGGCATCTTGTCCCATCACTTCATGGCAAATAGATGGGGAAACAGTGGAAACAGTGGTTGACTTTATTTTTCTGGCTCCAAAATCACTGCAGATGGTGATTGCAGCCATGAAATTAAAAGACATTTACTCCTTGGAAGAAAAGTTATGAGCAACCTAGACAGCATATTAAAAAGCAGAGACATTACTTTGCCAACAGAGGTCCATCTAGTCAAGGCTATGGTTTTTCCAGTGGTCATGTATGGATGTGAGAGTTGGACTATAAAGAAAGCTGAGCGCCAAAGAATTGGTGCTTTTGAACTGTGGTGTTGGAGAAGACTCTTGAGAGTCCCTTGGACTGCAAGGAGATCCAACCAGTCCATCCTAAAGGAAATCAGTCTTGAATATTCATTGGAAGGAATGATGCTGAAGCTGAAACTCCAATACTTTGGCCACCTGATGTGAAGAACTGACTTGTTTGAAAAGACCCTGATACTGGCAAATATTGAGGGCAGGAGGAGAAGGGGACGACAGAGGATGAGATGGCTGGATGACATCACTGACTCCATGGACATGGATTTGGGTGAACTCTGGGAGTTGGTGATGGACAGGGAGGCCTGGTGTGCTGCAGTTCATGGGGTCACAAAGACTCGGATATGACTGATGACTGAACTGAACTGAACTGAACTGAATGTCTATTATCTACTTGGCAGTATGTTCAGTGGTAGGTTTCTAAAGATGAAAAAAAAAAAAATCAGATTAGGTCCTGGCACACAGTGGTGAGAGTAATGTGACAGAAACTTTAATATAAACTGTAGTATAAGGAATAAAATAGATACAGAAATCACATATTTTTCAGTAATACATTTTTATTTAATTGTCAAGGAACACTATCATATACATTATGCTCATATATGATGGACATATCATACTATATATATTCTTTGAAACAGGGTATGAGGATACTCATTGTCAAAGAGTAAGAAAGACCGGACTATCAACAACGAAGTAAATATCTGGTTTCTGATCTGAGCATGGTAAAAACTTTTAAAAGAACAGAAAATGGAATGACTAGAAAATGAATTCAGTTCAGTTCATTCACTTAGTTGTGTCCAACTATTTGCAACCCCATGGACTGCAGCATGACAGGCTTCCCTGTCCATCACCAACTCTTAGAGCTTGCTCAACCTCATTTCCATAGAGTCTGTGATGCCATCCAACCAACTCATCCTCTGTCGTCCCCTTCTCCTTCCACCTTCAGTCTTTCCCAGCATCAGGGTCTTTTCCAATAAGTCAGTTCTTCACATCAGATGGCCAAAGTATTGGAGTTTCAACTTCAGCATCAGTCCTTCCAATCAATATTCAGGGTTGATTTCCTTTGGAATTGACTGGTTTCTTCTCCTCATAGTCCAAGTGACTCTCATTAGTCTTCTCCAACACTCCAGCTCAAAAGTGTCAATTATTCAGCACTCAGCCTACATTATGATCCAACTCTCACATCCATACACAACTACTGAAAAATCCATGATCTTAGTTTTTTGAATGTTGAGTTTTAAGCCAACTTTTTCACTCTCCTCTTTCACTTTTTTAGGAGGCTCTTTACTTCTTCACTTTCTGCTATAAGGGTGGAGATTATTGATATTTTTCCTGGCAATCTTGATTCCAGCACACCCCAGCATTTCTCAAGATGTACTTTGCATATAAGTTAAATAAGCAGGTTGACAATATATAGCCTTGATGTACTCCTTTCTGGATTTGGAACCAGTCTGTTGTTCCATGTCCAGTTTTAAGTGTTGCTTCTTGACCTGCATACAGATTTCTTAGGAGGCAGGTCAGGTGGTCTGGTATTCCTATCTCCTGAAGAATTTTCCACAGTTTGCTGTGATCCACACAGTCAGTGGCTTTGGTGTAATCAAGAAAGCAGAAGTAAATGTTCTTCTGGTATTCTCTTGCTGTTTTGATGATCCAACGGATGTTGGCAATTTGATCTCTGGTTCCTCTGCCTTTTCTAAATCCAGCTTGAACATCTGGTAGTTCACAGTTCACGTACTGTTGATGCTTCACTTGGGGAATTTTGAGTACTACTTTGCTAACATGTGAAATGAGCACAATTGTGCAGTTGTTAGAACATTCTTGACATTGCCCTTCTTTGGGACTGGAATGAAAACTGACCTTTTCCAGTCTTGTGGCCACTGCTGAGTTTTCCAAATTTGCTGGCATATTGAGTGTAGCACTTTAACAGCGTCATCTTTTAGGATTTGAAATAGCTCTACAGAAATTCCATAACCTCCGCTAACTTTGTTCATATGATGCTTCCTAAGGCTTACTTGACTTCATATTCCAGGATGTCTGCCTCTAGGTGAGTGGCAGGTCTGGCTCACAGAGACTGTGCCAGACCTACCTTTGAGTGTTTGTATCTCCTGTGGAAGTACAGGTCAGCAGTGGCCTGCCACAGGGACGGGGCTCTGGGTGCAGCAGACCTGGCTGTGGCATAAGCCCTCTTGGAGGAGGTCACCATTAATCCCACATAGAACCGCCAGAACACAGGACTGGGAAACAGACTCTTGGAGGGCATAATCAAATTTTGTGTGAACCAGGACCCAGGAGAAAGGAGCAGTGACCCCACAAGAGACTGACTCAGGCTTACCTGTGAGTGTCCGGGAGTCTCCAATGGAGACACAGGTCAATGGTGGCCTGCTGCCTGGTTGGGGGCACTGAGTGCAGAACTGTGTGCATGGGATATTTTTAAGGAGGTTGCCATTTTTCTCATTACCTTCACCATAGTTTGGTCTCAGGTCAAACAACAGGGAGGGAACACAGCTCCACCCATCAACAGAAAAGTGGATTAAAGATTCACTGAGCATGGCCCTGCCACATTGATTTTGCTGCCCAAGAAAATGAAATCTGACAGCTTTCCACATTTCCTCAAAGCATAGATAGGGTTTTACTTGACAAGAAATTTCCTGTTTCTTTTAAAGCATCATTCATTCATTCATTCCGCAAAACACAGTGTGTGTATAAGGACTATGTCCCAGGAAACTGAGAAAAATACAAAGATGAACAAGACACACTTCCTCTCCTAAGGGGCATTTAGCCTAATAGAAAATGTAATAGAAGTATGCTCACAAAGAGCAAAACAGATGCAAAAAATTATATTTAGTAGCATGATAAATTATTAAAGAATTCACAAGTTGGGGAAAAAGAACAATTATTTCCTGGTGGATAAGAAATTATGACTAACTAACCTCCAGTTAACTTAAAGCTTCATTAACTAAAGCTCTCCATTCTCTCTACAAGTCATACTGATTAAGGTACCTCCAATTCTGAAAATTAGTAACTAGGCTACTCTTCAATATGACCATACATCTTTGTCCAGCTGTTGAACTGAATACCTACCAAGAGTCAGGTATGTTTCTTCAAACATGTTTTTGCCAATAATGTTTATTATTATGATAAATAATTTATAATAAAATGTTATTGAAATCTTGTATCTATAAAAATTATGTTGAAATGTCTGGGAAATTTTAATGAAATGACTCTCTAAAATTGCTTTCAATATGGAAATGGTATAGATATTTTTAAATCTTTGAAAAAATACATCAAATTATTTCACATACATCTTTGTTCTTGACCCATTCCAAAGAAAACAATATTAAAATTTGCATTATGAGTATGGTGAATAAATCAAAGATTAGAAAATTAACCTTAATTTTCTATGTTTTATTAAAAATAAAGTGTTAAAAGTGTCTGTAGGTTTCAGTCTTGTAATTCATATCACTTTTTTTGTAAGTTAATTAATTTATTTTAATTGGAGGCTAAGGTGGTTTTTGCCATGCATTCTTTGATTCCAATGATTTTGCGCAGGCTATAGCACAGGTATTGTCATCCTCTTTTCATAAATGAAAAATTAAGCTTTATTTAAGTTATGGCTTTCCAAACTACACAGCTAGATGACCAAGATGAAACTTTAACTCAGGTTGTTTAAGTTGGGTCCAATGTCTGTTCCTACTTCAAAAAGTAGAATATTTTTGGGAAAATAATTAATATGCTATCATGGAATAAACATTATGTATATGTGAAATGTATATATTTGAAAAAGAATAAGAGATAAAATATATCAGTACAGTAGTTGGTTGAATAGGGTCTTCCCCAAGCTCTTTCTCCACCTAAAACCTCAGAATGGGATTATATTTGCAGATGTAATTAAGGAAAGGAGCCCAGTGAGATCACTCTGGATTATGGTGGGCCCTGTTTCAGCAACAGGATTCCTTATAAGTGACAGAAAAGGAAAAGACATAAAGAAACACCGGGGATAGAACCATGAATAAAGATGGGTGTATAAATTGGAAGCCTATGTCAACGAACCAAAAAATGCCAAAGAGTGCCAGAGCTACCAGCAACTAAGAGAGAAGTGTGGAAGGGATTCTGCATCGGAGACTCCAGAAAGAACCAACCCTTCCAAAATCTCGATTCAGATTTCTGGATTCCAAAACTGTGAGTGAATACATTTCCATTATTTTAAGCCACCAAGTTTGTGATAATATGCAATAGGAACGCTAGGAAACTACTACAATTACTAAGACACATCAGTGAGAAATCATAGGTATATTTTCTGTCAGTATTAGCTCATTTCAGTATTGAATCACTAATTATTTGTCAGACATTAAAAAACTTTGGTTTATGAAGGCATTGTTCTTGTTTAAAGAAACAGACAATATTTCCATACCTATTCTTTTCTACTGTCTCAGTTCTAGAAACAATGAGTCTCTGCTATTGAAAATGACATTTTAAAAAATCAGGAAAAATATCTAACAAAAAGTCCTTGCAAGTTTATTTCTCCAGTAAAAGATCTCTTTTGAAAATTAAGTTACTGTTTTTAAATTTAAAATTCCATGTGATTATGTTGGTTCCAAATGGTCCCACTTACAACTGTTTTTTCTTGCATTTAGTTGTGAAATGGTGGGCATATATATAAGGCCAAAAGTGAAATGCAGATTTGTCTTTTCCAGTTGAATCATAAAATTGAAAAATTTAAGATGATTACAGTGGCCCTGGGACAAATGGAGAGATTTCTATGCATTGGAAATTATGAATAACTTGATTCAATGATAAGAAAGTTTGAAACAAAGTTTATTATCTGTAAGGTTAATAAAGCTGGTTCTTCAAAACGGGTTTTTCACTCTGAAAACGAATTCATGTTAGGTGATTATTACTATCAGAAAGTTGACACACAAATAGTGTCCAGTCCACTAGCATTTGAATCAGAAGGCTACGTGTAAGGTTCATGTGTTAAGGTTCTTCAGAGAAAGAGCATTAATTAATTAATAATGAGAAAGTATATTAATTAATTATAAGAGTTGGCTTATGTGATCATGGAAGCCATGATGCATCATGATTTACCATCTGCAACCTGAGGAAACAGGAAAGCCACTGATGTAATTTAGTCCAAATCTGAAGAATTGAGCATCGAGAGTACTGATGTCTGAGAACAGAAGATGGATATCCCAGCTGAGACAGGGAAAGCAAACTCACTCTTCTTCCGCATTTTAGTTCTATTCTGAGCCTCAGCTGATTAAATGATACACACTTTCTTCACTAACTCTATTCATTTAAATGCTAATCTCTTCCAGAAACACCTTAGAGACAGACACACATACAAATAATGTTTTACCAGCTATCTGGGCATCCCTTTGTCCTTGCAAGTTGACACATAAAATTAACCATCACTGTAGGGCACCTGAATAGTGATGTTCTTTTACCTCTCAGCTGTACTGAAAGGTAAAACCCAGTTTGGGCTAATCATTGAACAATTCATTTAATGAGTGGTTCTCAATCTTGGCTACCCATCGAAATTACCTAAAATATTTTTTTTAAATGTCTTGGCCTCACCTCCAGATATTCTTATTTAAATAGTCTAGGGTGTGACTTGAGTAAAAAGATGTTATTAAATTACTCAGGTGATTTTATACACAGTCAAGGCAGATTATTACTGAATTAGCTGTTTGTATCCCATAGCTAACTACTACCAATCCCTCAACCCTGCCCCAGGAAAGAGTATCAGAGTATACTTTATTGAGATAGTCTGGGTTAAATGTAATTTTGGCACATGGGGAACTTTTCCACATAATATTATGTAATTTTTCTCCTGGAAGAATATAGACCACTCCACAATGTAGAGAATTAACATATTTATAGGCTCGCAAACAGCTAATTCTATTCTGTTTTACACATCAAGGAAAGAATAGAGTGTGGTAAATTGTTCCTTGGAAATAGCACTATTTCTCAAAGTGTACTCTTAATACCTGCATTAGCAAATTTCTTACTAATAAACAAAGAAATAAACAATAAGTAAATCACATTCCTGAACTCCCCTCCAGACTTACTGAACCAGAAATTTTGATTCTGCACATTTATGGCCCAGACAGCTATTGCTACAGTGACTGGTGCTAAGCATTGTGGTCTTTGGGATACATGACTTCTAAGAACTTTTCTGACTACTTTTTGTTCATCTGAGATTTGTGGTTATGCATATAAGAGAATGTCCTGTACAGGTGACTGTTTAGAAGGACACTGTCTTGGACAGATGGGTCACTTAATAGCATTGGCCAAGCTGCTTCTACATTTATGTCCATTGATATCTAGCTTAAATGGAATTCTTTCATTCTATAAAAATTTTCACTCTATTGTTTTTAAAAAAGGAATTCTTTGTTAAAGAATGGGGCCCAGAAATATATATTCTTAAGAGGCAACCTAGATGATTCTAGTGTACACTGAAAATATATTAATACAAGAACTCTATCCTATCTAAGTATTTATATTACTTTCTTCTAAGCTGAATTTTTATTTCTCTTTATATACATGAAAGTAAAGCATGAATCTGAGAAAGAAAAAATGAATACTTTATTTTAAAAAGGTTAAATGTGTAAAGTATTATAACTTGGTTAGAAATTCTAGTGCCAAATACTTGGATATACAAAGTTATGACCTTGTTAATCTCCATTAATATGGCAACCATGAAAAAATTTAAATCTCCCAAAGATTACTGCAAAAGAACTTCAAATTTTTAAGTGGTAAATTTATTAATAAAATTTGTCTGTGTAGGTAATTTTTGTATATGAAATTTCTTTTTTTCCTAGTGACATAAACTAACTTCAAAGAAAATTAGAAAATTGAGAAAAAAAATCGTAAAAGGTGCAAATACCGGCATAGATAACAGCTTAAATTCAGAGAGGAAAATGAGATATACAAGACTGAACTCCAAACTCGATTCTTCTCTAACTTTTTCCTACACTGACCATTTATCCTTTATGTGTTCATTTCCTTTTCTACTCTCTTAGAATCAATCTTTAATAATGTAATTTCTAAATAGCTTATTTCAAGGCATTGGATTATATAAGGTCTTCAATTTGACACAGAAACACCTTCCAGTTCATTCTGTACATAATAGAACAATTATATTTTCTGAAATAAAAATGCTGCCATGTTACTCTCTGGCTTAAATATTTTCAATGAATTGTTATTATCCTAAAGATAAACCTCGAGTCCTTTACATATATTACAAGCTCGCCATAATTTGGCTCTTGCCTTAATTTCCAGTCTAACAGATGTGATTCTCAGTGGGAGCTTATAGAGAAATATTGAAGTTTGTATGGAGTGTTATTCTTTGTCACAAAAAACTGTGGGGGAGGGGCACTATTGCCGTTTACAGATTAAGGGCTGATTTGATACCTTTCAATGCATGGGAAGTGTCATATAATGGAAACACCCTGTTGCTCTTATATTTCTGACCAGATATTATGTAGATTAAAATCCATTTAAATTATTTGATACAAGGATGTAAATCACTTCTACATGTAAAAAAATATTTTTGGAATGCTATTAAGATTTACTAATTTTTCCAGGTAGGTAATTGCTGTATAAATCAAGGCAAGAGTGCAGTTTATTTGGAAGGTTACCAAGAATTGCTTACTGTTTTGGAAAATAATGCCACTTGTGTAAAGCAATGGAAATTCAGCAAAGTTAATTATTGTTAAGGTTTGAGCTCTAATTCCCCCTATAACCTGAAACACTAGGTAGGAAAACTGACTTTTAATAATTAACTCCAACAAAAGGACACAGTTTGGGGAAAAGTTCAGGCTGAAATTTGGTCTGCACACATGTACCAATAACATAGTCCAAGCATGATAGATAACAGATAAATGATAATGTCTAGATACCAGCAATATTGAATGGTAATCTACTTATTACCTGGAACAAAAAATTCCCATTATTAAAACTCAACTCTGAAATTTACAAGGATCATATAAGATTAACACTGTATAGAATTATCACAGAATTTAGTTGAGGAATTGAAATTAGTTGGCATTAAAAATGTATAGCACTTGGTTAGGCAGAGTAGAAGGCAAAATGGAAGTGGCAAGGAGGTAAAAGGAATCATTAAAAACACTGAGAGGTAAGTAGGAAAAAAAACAATTAGTCACATTTTTGTAATTTGGAATCAGGAAAACATATCACCACTCAGAAAAATGGCAAAACCTAAATGTGAACTTTGTCCTCTAATGGAAAAGTCTTTTCAACAAGGTCATGAACTGTCATGTTGCACAATTCCAGTGGTTAATGTTTATATTGTGTTTTGTGTTGCTCCCTGAAGTTGTGTAAAATAGAAACCCTTCTTAGATTATTATCGCTTTACTGGAGATATGCCTCTTAACATGATAATTCTGTTTAAACTTTCAGTGCAACACCATGAGTCTGTCATTTTTTCTTTCCACACACATTTTGTCACATGCATATTTAATCATTTATTTCAAGCCTCGGTCATTTAAAGTTTTGAAATTGATTGAAAATAGAGGTCAGGTTAGAGAGAAATTTCTTTACCTGCAGAATGCTAATATATTTGATTGAATGCATGCAGAATTGCAAGGACCTTGAGCTGCATTTGAAGAAGAAGATAATGTAGTGCTCCCTCACTTAAATATGCTGTAAATCCAGTGCATTCATCTTAGAACATTTTATACCAATTCACTAAGAAAGAACATGTGCAGTCTTGTTTGGGTGTGGTGAAAGGTCTGGGAGAGGGAGTTAAGAGTTGCCAAGAAGTTCAGCAAAGCAGAAAGGGACAGGCTATAAGTTTTGAGCCGCTTTGCCAGTTTTTCTGAGCAAGGAAACTCTTTGCAAGATTATGCCCGCCTTTCTAATGGTAAAGAACCCACCTGCCAATGCAGGAAATGTAGAGACACGGATTTGATCTCTGGGTTGGGAAGATTCCCTGGAGGAGGGCATAGCAATCCACTCCAATATTCTTGTCTGGAGATTCCATGGACAAAGGAGCCTGGTGGACTATAGCCCAGGGGTCACACAGAGTCAGACAGGACAGAAGTGACTTAAAATGCACTACAGTCACAGGCTTGTTCCTACTCAGAGCCATTTAGGGCTCAGCATTGCAAATGTGGTACTTGAAACAATTTTTGGCATAGTCCTTCTTTGGGATTGGAATGAAACTGACCTTTTCCACTCCAGTGGCCACTGATGAGTTTTCCAAATTTGATGGCATATTGAGTGCAGCATTGTAACAGCATCATCTTTTAGGATGTGAAATAGCTCAGCTGGATTTCCCAGGGAAGATAAAACCATTTGAAGGTAGAGTTCCAGAGAATAGCAAGGAGAGATGGGAAACCCTTCATCAGTGATCAATGTAAAGAAATAGAGAAAAACAATAGAACAGGAAAGACTAGCGATCTCTTCAAGAAAATTAGAGATACAAAGGGAACATTTCATGCAAAGATGGGCACAATATAAGACAGAAATTGTATAGACCTAACAAAAACAGAAGATATTAAGAAGAGTTGGCAAGAATATACAGAAAAACTATACAAAAAAGATCTTCATGACCCAGATAACCATGATGGTGTAGTCACTCACCTAGAGCCAGACATTCTGGCATGTGAAGTCAAGTGGGCATTAGGAAGCATCACTACGAACAAAGGTAGTGGAGGTGATGGAATTCCAGTTGAGCTATTTCAAAATCCTAACAGATGATGCTGTGAAAGTGGTGCTCTCAATATGCCAGCAAATTTGGAAAACTCAGCAGTGGCCACAGGATTGGAAAAGGTCAGTTTTCATTCCAATCCCAAAGAAAGGCAATGCCAAAGAGTGTTCCAACTACTACATCACACGTGCTAGCAAAGTCATGCTCAAAATTCTCCAAGTCTGGCTTCAACAGTACATGAACTGTGAAATTCTAGATGTTCAAGCTGGATTTAGAAAAGGGAGAGGAACCAGAGATCAAATTGCCAACATCCACTGAATCATTTTTAATGAAAGAGAGTTCCAGAAAAACATCTGCTTTATTGACTATGCCAAAGCCTTTGACTGAGTGGATCACAACAAACTGTGAAAAATTCTTCAAGAGCACGTGACCTGACTCCTGAGAAATCTGTATGCAGGTCAAGAAGAAACACTTAGAACTGGACACAGAACAACAGACTGGTTCCAAATCTGGAAAGGAGTATGTCAAGGTTGCATATTGTCACCATGCTTATTTAAGTTATATTCAGAGTACATGATGAGAAATGCTGGGCTGGATAGAGCACAAACTGGAATCAAGATTGCCAGGATAAATATCAATAATCTCAGATACACAAATGACACCACCCTTATGGCAGAAAGTGAAGAAGAAGTAAAGAGCCTTTTGAAAAAAGTGAAAGAGGAGAGTGAAAAAGTTGGTTTAAAACTCAACATTCAAAAAACTAAGATCATGGTCTGGTCCCATCATTCCATGGCAAATAGATGGGGAAACAATGGAAACAGAGACTTTATTTTGGGGGGCTCCAAAATCACTGCAGATGGTGACTGCAGCCCTGAATTTAAAAGAAGCTTACTCATTGGAAGAAAAGCTATGACCAACTTAAACAGCAAAGCAGAGACATTACTTTGCCCACAAAGGTTCATCTAGTCAAAGCTATGGTTTTTCCAGTAGCCATGTACAGATGTGAGAGTTGGACCATAAAGTAGACTGAGAGCTGAAGCATTGACACTTTCGAGCTGGGGTGTTGGAGAAGACTCATGAGAGTCCCTTGGACCTCAAGGAGAATAAACCAGTCAATTCTAAAGGAAATCAACCCTGAATATTGATTGGAAGGACTGATGCTGAAGCTGAAGCTCCAATACTTTGGCCACCTGATGTGAAGGGCCAACTCATTCGAAAAGACCCTTATCCTGGGAAAGATTGAAGGTGGGAGAAGAAGGGGACGACTGAGGACAAGTAGGTTGGATGGCATCACCGACTCAGTGGACATGAGTTTGAGCAGCCTCCTGGAGAGGGTGAAGGACAGAGAAGCCTGGCATGCTGCAGTCCATGGGGTTGCAAAGAGTCGGACATGACTGAGGGACTGAACAACAACAACAATCATAGATGTAAACCTACTTTTATTCACCTTCCTAAAACAGTTTCTGGCTGCCCAGGTGGTGCTAGTGGTAAAGGACCTGCCTGCCAATGCAGAATACATAAGAAATTCGGATTTCATTCCTGGGTATGGAAGATCCCCTGTAAGAGGGCATGGCAATCCACTCTAGTATTCTTCCCTGGAGAATCCCATGGACAGAGGAGCCTGGCAGGATCCTGGCATGCTGCAGTCTGTGGGGTCACAAAGAGTTGGACACAACTGTAGCTGAAGCAACTTAGCATACACACACACAAACACACACAAAGCATCTTCTACAGTATGGATTTGCTGAGGCATACACTAAAATGTGCATCTTGCTAAAAAGGAAGTTTATTGATCATTTTTATTCCTCTTCACTTCCAAGCATGTAGTGAGAGTGGGCACTACATCAAGTTTACAGCTGAAAATTGCCCTAAAATTTTGATTACAAGAGACTTAATAATCATGTTTTACTTCTATAGTTTAATTGACTCTAAACCCTGATGGTAATCTAAACAATTCCTATCAAGCTTACAAACTTAGGCTATATTAAGATTTCCTCTTACTGTAATGTACTCATACCATTTTTATTGTCAATCCTTGTGAAACAAATTAGGCTAATTATATCCTGAAGTTTAAAGTTTTGCTTGAGACTTTATTTGCTCTTGAATTACAGATTTAAGCCAATTTTTTTTCTTCCCAAGGTGCAATATCCTTTTAGTTTGCCCATGAGTTGGCCTACCAGCCTTATATCCTTTATGCCTTCTCTTCTCTTACTATCACTATTTCCTATTTATATTGTTTCATCAGCAAAGTGAATAAGAACATAGGTTCTAGTGATAGTCTTCATAAATTCAAATGTATTGGTTACTAGCTATATGGTCTTTGAATAACCTTTATGCCTAGTTTCCATGTAAAAATTAGTGAAAACAGTACTAATTTTATCTATTTGTTACAATGATTCAAGGAGATAATGTACATATGAAGGTTAGCAAGGTACCTGGCATGTAAACAGACTCTATACTATTAGTTATTATTGTTGTTGATGGTGTTACATATTTTATATAAGTTCAATAAATTTATTGCCAAAACTTTTTCTGTTATTTTTTATATTCAAACAAAACATTTAACTTTTCTCTTTAGTATTTTTTAGCATCATGACCAAATATCTTTTATTAAATAGTCATATTTTGCTATGCTTGTTTTTATGTAATGTTTACAAATAAGTGGCAAGCCATACTTCACAAACACTTAAAGAACTGTACCATACAGATATCTCACATGAATTTGTAATGATTTAGCTATAAAGGTGTTACATTTTAAAACATTAGGCAATGACAGGAGTACATTTATAGAATCAATCATTTTAGCAATATTTGCCTTTTAGAGTTTAAGAAGTAATTTCAAAGGTAAAATAAAAATCATGAATCCTTAGAGTAATTTCACTTTTAGTGAAATTTTTTGATCAACAAAATATACGATTATTACAAGCTATTATAAATTATTTATTTTAACAGGATTTATGCTTCTGCTGCTGCTGCTAAGTTGCTTCAGTCGTGTCCGACCCTGTGCAACCCCATAGACAGCAGCCCACCAGGCTGCCCCATCCCTGGGATTCTCCAGGCAAGAACATTGGAGTGGGTTGCCATTTCCTTCTCCAATGCATGAAAGTGAAAATTGAAAGTGAAGTCTCTCAGTCATGTCCAACTCTTCGCGACCCCATGGACTGCAGCCCACCAGGCTCCTCTGTCCATGGGATTTTCCAGGCAAGAGTACTGGAGTGTGGTGCCATCGCTTTCTCCGTGTTGCTTCAATAGCAATATTTAAACACATAGTATTTTTCTAATACTTAAATAGCAATATTTAAACACATAGTAACAATATGTGTGGGGCTTACAGGTATTCAGGTGAAAGCAATGTTTTGTTAACCAAACCTTGTAACAGCCTAATAGTTTCAGACTACTGATGTCACCTCCAGGAATACCACATCCAAAGAAATAGTGACTCCCTTCACTTCACTTACATTATCTTCTTAGTCACTTTTTGCTAAACTTAACTATTCTCTAAAGCCTGGAAATCCCATGGACCGAGGAGCCTGGTGGGCTGCAGTCCATGGGGTCGCTAAGAGTCGGACACGACTGAGCGACTTCACTTTCACTTTTCACTTTCATGCGTTGGAGAAGGAAATGGCAACCCACTCCAATGTTCTTGCCTGGGGAGTCCCGGGGAAGGGGGAGCCTGGTGGGCTGCCGTCTCTGGGGTCGCACAGATTCGGACACGACTGAAGCAGCTTAGCAGCAGCAGCAACCATGGGTAGCTGAAGTAGAAACAAAAACAAACAAGTAAAGTCAAGTAATAAGTGGTGTATAAAATTTTGCCTCACATTCAAATAGCTGCTTTAGGAACTACAAGGCACTATTTTTCATTTTGTATTTTAAAACAAATTTTTGCCTGTTCTAATAAAATGCTCAAGCTTTCCCATAAACAAAATAGGCAACCATTTTAGAATCAATGATTTGCATTAGTGTGATCACCAATAAATTTAAATATAAATACATGTTATATTTTTTGCAAAAAAGAGTCCTTTAGCAGTTAGGAAAATAATTCAATAGATATTTTTAGACCTAGTCTAAGACTATCTCAGGTTAATAAAAATATGTTTAAATATTAATCATAATTGTTTCACATGCTACAGTTATTAAGACTTCTCTTGACTGATGCCCAGAAGTTACAGAGGTAAGAATTTAATTGTTATATTCTTAATAGGTATTTGGTGTGGTGACATTAATATCAGACAAAGAGGGCTTTAAGGCAAGGAGTATATTGAGAGAAGTTTTCATAATGATGAAAAATGTCAACTTAAGAGAAAGATATAACAATATTTATATTTGTGCTCCCCTGTATTCAATATATATAGTGCCAAAAATGAACTAAAAGGTAAAAAATAAGCAAATATCATAATTGCTAATTGTAACACAGCTTGGTATAAGTAATTTACAATTAACTACATAATGAATTACCATATATAGAACATTGAGTTGAATGTTTTCAGAATACGTGATCTTTTTAGCTACACAGGGACTACATTTAATCAATTTTGACTATAATTTTTATTATATGCTAACCAATAAAGAAAACCTTAGCAAATTTGAAAATGTCAAATTCTTACAGATTCTATCTGGAGCCCACAAGAAATAAACCAAAATTAAATGATATAAAAACTTATGAGAATATAATTTTAAATTATATTTTAAAATGTTTGGAACTTCAGTTCAGTCGCTCAGTCGTGTTCGACTCTTTGCGACCCCATGAATCACAGCACGCCAGGCCTCCCTGTCCATCACCATCTCCTGGAGTTCACTCAAACTCATGTCCATCGAGTCGGTGATGCCATCCAGCCATCTCACTGTCGGTCGTCCCCTTTTCCTCCTGCCCTCAATCCCTCCCAGCATCAGAGTCTTTTCCAATGAGTCAACTCTTCGCATGAGGTGGCCAAAGTATTGGAGTTTCAGCTTTAGCATCATTCCTTCCAAAGAACACCCAGGGCTGATCTCCTTCAGAATGGACTGGTTGGATCTTCTTGCAGTCCAAGGGACTCTCAAGAGTCTTCTCCAACACCACAGTTCAAAAGCATCGATTCTTTGGCGCTCAGCTTTCTTCACAGTCCAACTCTCGCATCCATATACGACCATGGGAAAAACCACAGCCTTGACTAAACGGACCTTTGTTGGCAAAGTAATGTCTTTGCTTTTCAATATGCTATCTAGGTTGGTCATAACTTTTCTTCCAAGGAGTAAGCGGCTTTTAATTTCATGGCTGCAGTCACCATCTGCAGTGATTTTGGAGCCCAAAAAGATAAAGTCTGAAACTGTTTCCACTGTTTCCCCATCTATTTCCCATGAAGTGATGGGACCAGATGCCATGGTCTTCGTTTTCTGAATGTTGAGCTTTAAGCCAGCCTTTTCACTCTCCTCTTTCACTTTCATCAAGAGGCTTTTTAGTTCCTCTTCACTTTCTGCCATAAGGGTGGTGTCATCTGCATATCTGAGGTTATTGATATTTCTCCCAGCAATCTTGATTCCAGCTTGTGCTTCTTTCAGCCCAGCATTTCTCATGATGTACTCTGCATAGAAGTTAAATAAGCAGGGAATGGGCTTAAGTTTGGAACTTAAGCCCTTCAAAATAATTTCTGAGTCAAAAAAGATCTACCGTGGACACAAAGATATCCTCCATGTAAGAACTCCATCTTCCCTCTGGACAAAACCAAGTGGACTGGGCTTGCGTCTACGTGGAAAAAGAAAGAGGCTCAGCTGATTCCAGTTTACCAACTGTCCTTGCCAAAGTATTTAGCACCTGTGTGAAGCCTTTCTGAACTTCTACAAGAGCCCAGCTATAAGGTAAAAATAAGGAACGACCCCAGTTAGTCATTGGTACAATGAATAGAAAAATTGCTAACCACTTTCTGTTTGAATTTCTGACTCACAAAATCATGATATATAATGAAATTGTTGTTTTAAGCCACTGAGACAGCCTATTGAGTTTGCTGAAGCTACTGGATCTGTCATTCAGAAAGATAAAAATTTATCCTGAGACTCAAATCCAAGTTCAACTATTATTTGCAATGTACTTTGGCACAGGTAAAGTTGGGGAATGGACTACTCCATCTCTTGCTGATGCCAAAGGATTTTTATGGGATTTTAGAAGCTTTGGAGGGTCACAGAGTACTTACCATTTCCTGTGTCTGGAGATGGAAGAACATAGACAAGGTAGAGCAGGACAGAGTCTCTGGCTAATGACCAGTTAGTTAGGTCTGGTGATTTGCATTGGTCTCAGCATATTGTAGTGATGTTATTGGCTAGGAAAGCCTAGGCACTCACCTTGGCCCATACTACTTGTAGCAGGCTCCCACAGAAATTTCTCTGAATGGAGCCAATGTTGTGACAATATTGGGTCCTTGTGGTTTTTTATTATGATTGTTAAACTTACCTTGGCAACAGCCATCAGGAAACTGTGAAAAGCCAAGGTTTATTACTCATGAGTACTGAAGAGTGCAAAGCAGCCCTGGGTCACACAATGAGGTTGCAGCGGGGAAGAGAGGGAGAAAGAGGAAGAGAAATCATGTACTTTGGCTTCTGCCTTTCTTAACGTCATGGGTGGGGACCTAAGGTTTCATGTGTTCGCTCTTCACTGGTGAATTCAAACACATAAGAACAAGAATGAGGGTGAGGTGTCACTCAAGTGGTCAGTTATCTAGGTTACCCGGAGTTTTCTGAAAGGAGTGTTTCATGGGTGTGGGTGGCCTTGTTTCTTAACTAGTTGTTTAGCTAGTAGCTCTGTCATTATGCTGGCACCTTGTTTATTCAAAATGGATATCTTTGAAATCAAAAGCTTGATGTTGGGCATTAACATTACAACTAAAACTTAACTATCAGGCTCTTACACTATGCCTGGGTTTTAGTTGGGTAAATAGGAAGTTACTGGACATGAGGAATTTTCCAGGAGCCTTGCCATTCTCATGGGACAGCTGAAAAACTCCTACTCATTCTTTAGCTGCTGAATCTAAATGCTTTGGAAAGGAGAGAAGGGTACTTGAATTTCTATTGTCTGGGACTACGATATGCATGAAGAAAAGTTGGCCTATTTGAATAGTGTCACTGTCTTGGTAAAGAAATCACAATTCAGAGATGTGACCAACAGAAAACAGATGCTGGGCAAGAGTTAGTGGACTCCCAGGAGGGAGATGCTGAAACCTGGGGCCACCAAGAATGGTATTTTTTAAAAAATAATAGATAGTGATGATTAAGGACTAGAAGCTTTACCACCACCAATAATATCATCACCAGAACTCCACGGATGCTTTTAAACCTTCCAGAGCTTAGATTAAATCCAAAAAGCATCTGAAACTTGATGAAAAA
The DNA here is from genome assembly GCF_029378745.1 of Bos indicus. Classification (NCBI taxonomy): domain Eukaryota; kingdom Metazoa; phylum Chordata; class Mammalia; order Artiodactyla; family Bovidae; genus Bos; species Bos indicus. The sequence goes on along the minus strand of NC_091762.1, from coordinate 39,836,715 downwards.
TATTCTGTACATAAATGAAAACAATTAGATTGGCTTACTTTGCCCTGATAAGAATTAATGTACTTTTCAATTTCTGGGATAATTAAAAGCTAGAGTTAGAATTTAAATTCAGTTATAGAAAAATAAAAATACTGAATATTTTGGATTATTTTTTAAAGATTTAATTTGTTATTGTACTTTTCATAAATTTATCATTCATTAATGTGCTTCAACATAAGATTTAGTAAATATTCTAACTTTACAAGTTTTATTTGACCACCATTTAGCTGTTAACTATTTTTGGAGTATTGAAGGCCAAATTAAAAATTTACCAAGTACCTAAGAATTTAGTTAATTTTCATAATTTTCAATGTTATAATCAGAATATTTTTGTCAGTTGTTTCCTGAGATATGAATATAAATTGCTCGTTTATATTCATTTATGGTTATTTTCATACATAAAGACTGTTCTTAATCATCTTTGCCCATTCCTGCTGTCACAGAGATAGAAAACAGCATAAAACATTTTCAGTCTCCGCAGGTCACTTAAAATTATCAAATGGCCTAGAGGCTAAAACATGCTATGTCCTTTTACTGAACCCCAGGAGTCACTAATATTTCTTTTAGCATGATGAAATAATAGAATTTATATTTCTTGCCCAAAGTATGATACAATTCACTTATCCAGCTTATTAAGAACTTTGTTTCACTTGTATTTTTTATTTTCTTTTTTTTATGAGCATGAAAACAAATTCCATAGGACAGTAATGGGCCTGAAAATATGAGTTTTCACAATATATAGAATGTTCCTTTAATAAGAACAATGTAGAAAATAGGGATTAACCCCAAATCAAACATGAGTCAGGGCCCTGTCTTGCTGTTCCTTAAGCCATCTCTGCTGTCTTACTGGAGCCTCCGAAATGGCACAGGAAATTGGTAAAGAAATCCCTTGCCAATGAAGGAGATGCGAGAGTGTACTGCGGGTTGGATCCCTGGGTTTGGAAGATCCCCTGCAGTAGGAAATGGCAACCCATTCCAGTATTCTTGCCGGGGAAATTCCATGGACAGAGAAGTCTAGCAGGCTACATATAGTCCGTGGGGTCACAAAAGTTTTGAACAGGATGAAGCATGACAAATAGATGGGGAAACAGTGGCTGACTATTTTTCTGGGCTCCAAAATCACTGCAGATGGTGACTGCAGCCATGAAATTAAAAGATGCTTACTCCTTGGAAGGAAAGTTATGAGTAACCTAGATGACAAATTCAAAAGCAGAGGCATTACTTTGCCAACAGAGGTCCATCTAGTCAAGGCTATGGTTTTCCCAGTAGTCATGTATGGATGTGAGAGTTGGACTATAAAGAAAGCTGAGCACCGAAGAATTGATGCTTTTGAACTTTGGTGTTGGAGAAGACTTTTGGGAGTTCCTTGGACAGCAAGGAGATCCAACCAGTCCATCCTAAAGGAGATCAGTCCTGGGTGTTCATCGGAAGGACTGATGTTGAAGCTGAAACTCCAGTACTTTGGCCACCTGATGCAAAGAGCTGACTCATTTGAAAAGACCCTGATGCTGGGAAAGATTGAGGGCAGGAGGAAAAGGGGACAACAGAAGATGAGATGGTTGGATGGCATCACCGACCCAATGGTCATGGTTGTGGGTGAACTCTGGGAGTTGGTGATGGACAGGGAGACCTGGCGTGCCGTGGTTCATGGGGTAGCAAAGAGTCAGACACGACTGAATGACTGAACTGAACTGAACTGAGCACACAGCAAAACAACAACAACAAACTCTTCTTTTCCTTCTCTTATAAATCATTAAACTACCTTTAGGTTTCCCACTTAAACATTAGAACCAGGAATACTCCCCTATTCTGATCTTTCCCCTCTCTCAATTTATTTTACCTAGTGTGTCTTCAGAATCTGCTCAAAAAAAGATTATCATTCCTATGATATAAATGGATAATAAAAATTATAATACTACCTTTCTTGGCTGAAATAATGTTTACAATTCATGTATCATCTTAAAAAGGTTGCACCCCATAAAGATTTTACATGGCCTGTTGTAATATATTTCAAGACAAACTTTATAAATATAGACTGAATCTTTGATTTTGGTTCAATTTTCAATCAAAGTATCAAAAAGTAGAAATGTGGAATACCAATTAATGACAGTAAAAAATTATAGCTGGTACTTTTACGATGAAGCTATCTTTTACAGGTCTTTCTTCCCCAGTGAATTTACATACCAATAATCTTCAAACTTAGATTTACTACATTTTTAAACATTCAGGGAACGATCTTTATTCCTATCCATGTCAAACTATATACTTTTAAGAAGAGATCCCACAAATTGTACATATAATCTGTGTCACAATTACATTTTTAAAGTTTGTATTGGTCAACTTTAACATTTGTGTTTTAAAACAATATTTGTCAATGTTCACCAGTTGCCTGAGGAAAAAACAGACTTCTGAAATTTAATTTACTAATGTCTTGCTTTTTTTCACTGAACTTTTTTTTTTTTTTTTTTTTTTTTTGAGCTGTCTAGGCTTAGATAGATAATATGGTGGTTATTGTTTTAGTCGCTAAATTGTGTCCAATTCTTTGCAACCCCATGAACTGTAACCCTCCAGGCTCCTCTGTCCATAGGAATTCCCAGGCAAGAATACTGGAGTAGGTTGTCATTTTCTTCTCCAGGGGATCTTTCTGACCCAGGGATCGAAACTGCGTCTCCTGCATTGGCAGGTGGATTCTTTTTACCACCACTAAGGAAGCCCCAGATAACATGATAAAGGAAGAAACAAAAAAAAAAACCACAAGCTCTGATAAACACCAATCAAGACACATATTTTCTATGGCAAAGCTAGCAGATAAGAAATAAATAAGTTGGAGATAAGTAGAAAAGCTGATGTAATTAAATACCCTGCTATTAAGAGAAAAAAAAGATACTTTAAAAAGTGACTGAGAGGTAATGAAGAGGAAGGATATATCTGATGAGTTCCGTAGATAACATAGTGCTAGTTTAACATATAAAGGTCATCTCAAACTTGATGTGTCTGAAAAGACATTTGATCTCACTCTTACACCCACACCCACATCTGTTTCTTCTCCAGTTGTCCCCATTTTAGAAAATGACACTTATTTTCACCTTGTCATTCAAACCCAAATCCTTTTATGTTGCTCTTGAATACTTTCAAGTATACCATGCATTTAGTACTTCAGCAGGTTCTGTTTATTCCTTCTTTCTGAAACAATATTTCCTGAATGTGCTTATTTCTCATCTACCCTAGTTCTCCTGTCCCTATCCAAACCATCTCATTTTCCCTGCACTATGAAACTTCAGTGCCTTCCTAATAATTCTCATTGTTTCAATTCCTTTCCTTCTACAGACACTTTTCTACAAAGCAGGCAGCCCGATCATTTATAAATGTAAATCACATCACACACTCTTTTGCTCAGATTCCGCTGTGTCTTTTTTTTATTCCACAGAAAAGCACATTTTAACCTCACTTAAGTGATTCTGCATGATCTCTCCAACCTCTCCACCCGTGTAAGTTTCTGATTTACTTCCTTAATTTGGTCTCACTAGTTTTCCTGATGATTTTTCAATAAGCTAGGTTGATTCTGACTCCAAATTTTGCACAGTATTTCTTCTTTGCTTAGAATTCTCCCAGTTCTCCATGAACCCCGTTCCCTTATTTATTCAGAGTTCTGTTTATAGAATAATTTATGAAGAGAGGATTTCCTTGATCATTCCACATAAAATTCTCTAGTCCTTGATATGCTTTATTTCCTACAAATAGCTTATCTGCTTAACATTATATTGTTCTATGTTTATTAGTTCATTATTTTCTCCCTCAACTAGGACATAAACTCCATGAGAGATTTTGGCTAGTAGATCCTTTGTTTTCCCAGAAACAATGAATTACACAAAGTAACATTAAATAGGTATTGGCTAACCAGATCAACAGGGCTTACCAGGTGGCTCCGTGGTAAAGAATCTGCCTGACAAGCAGGAGATGCGAGTTCAGTTCTGGATGAGGAAGACTCCCTGGAGAAGGAGATGGCAACCCACTCCAGTATTCTTGCCTGGGAAATCTCATGGACAGTGGAGCCTGGTGGGCCGTAGTCTATGGGGCCACAAAAGAGTCAGACATGACTTAACAATTAAACAATTACATCAATGAACAAACTGCAGTAGGCATCCCCCCTTGAATGCATCAGCCAGTCTCCAGGCCTACAGTCTTTAATTTCAATATCACATACTAAATTTACTTGGATGACAGTAAATAAATTTTTTCTGGTCCTTCCACATGGCATGTGGGAACTTAGTTTCTCGACCAAGGACCTAACCTGTGCAGTGGAAGCATAAAGTCTTAACCACTGGACCACCAGAGAAGTACCTTTTTTTATATATGAAGGTTCACGTCTCATCTTTAATTTCAAGTGTAGGGCTAACATATTAATATTCTTTTTAAAAGAACATATATCATCATTTGTATCATCATTTTAATAAAAAATTCATTTTAATTTAGAAAAGATAACGTGGCTCTAGTGATGACAATAGTGTATAAAATTAATGCATTACTTTCATTATCTGATAAATACTAATTCTTAGCATATAAATGTGGCAAGTTCTACAGTTCACATCCAGCAACATTAGTATCATCAGGCAAAGAAAACACAACTTCTCACCAGAGAAGGGAGAGAAATTTAAGTGTTCCTTTATAACTAGTGTATGAGATTTAGTTCTAAACACTTTGTGTGTTAGAAAGGCAAACCAGCATATTTAGACCAGTGGTTCTAAATTGAGGATGATTTTTCTCACCAGAAGACATTAACAACGTTTTCAGTTTTGGTTGTCACAGCTCAGAGAAGGGTGCCATTGGCATCTAATCTGTAGACACCAAAAATGCTGCTAAAATTCCCACAATATACAGGGTAGCTCTCCATAGTAAATTATCCAGACCAAAATGTTTCTACTGCCTAGTTAAAAACTGTGTTAGACAGGCAGGACTGTAATTTTGAGTCTTTCTTTACTTTAGAACACAAAATAATTTTGAAACTTGTTCAAAACTTCAAGCTTATTCCTCTGCATTTATGATCTCTAAGCTTCAAGCAAGTCAGTGCCTTCTCATATCTTTCTTCTCTAACTCATACAGACTCAGAGTAACTGCTCTTTCATCTTACTTTCTGCTGCTCTTCCTGAAAATATGTAGCTTATAGATCAATTACTTAGGTCCAGAGAGTCTGGGAGCCCAAGTGACCATTTGTTCTTTCTATGAGTGATTATTCCCTTGAATTTTTGATTATTTGATTATTCCATTGCTAATGCACCCATCTTTCAGACAAAAGTTTTCATCATTTTTTTCCCAAAACAGAATATGCTCTAAAATGACTATTGTGAACTGATTAAATAAAAACTGACTCAAATTTTTCAACCAAATTGAGTAAACTGAGACATGTATATTGTAGAATTATTTTAACTGTTTTTGAAATGAAATGCTTTTTGTTCCAATAAGTTTAATATTTCTCCTTTTATTGGGAAAAAAGAATCTCTGCTGTTGAGACTTTTCATTCTCAGATATCAGTAAACTTGTTAACTTAATCTGGCATTAATGGGGAATGGCATCTTTAGAGCTCAAACTCTATCTAGCTAGTTCCATGACTCTTATGCTATCTTAGATGTATGTTTGAATTAATAAAGCATCTTTTGATTTCATATCTCTTAATGTGTTTATGATATATTTAAATACATTGCATATATTAAATTTTTCCTTAGTGAACTAAAGTACTGAAATTTGCTTCAGATAGTACTAGCTTAAATCAACGCTCATTTACCGGTGTGACTGTTGTTTAATCACCAAGTCATGTCCGACTCTTTTGCAACTCGATGGACTAGAGCCTCCAAAGCTCCTCTGTCCATGGGATTTCCCAGACAAGAATACTGGAGTTGGTTGCCATTTCCTTCTCCAGGGGATTTTTCTGTGACTGTAGGCAAGTTATTTAGAAACTAGGTCCTATGATCAATCTGACACTATCTTATGGAGTATTACAAAGAAAAATAATATGATCAATGAAAAATGTCTCACATGGTCTCTGACACTCAGGAGGTAAATAATAAGTAGGAATGAGTAGTGTTATTAGTATATAAGAATTTGATTTTCTAATGAAACTGAAAGGTTCAAAATTCTTCAGAGAAATTTATCAGGACCTTTGTACCATATTGTGGTCTATGTTAGCTCTTGACTCAGAAGCAACATACCATAAGACATTTGTTCATTTAATAAATAAAAGTGCACTTTTTTTTCCATATAGATACTGAGTTATTCAGGTTTGTGTTTTGTCTTCCCCAAGTATGTCGATTTCCCCTTTGGACTGCTTTCAACTTTATACATAAATAAATAACAAATTATCTATAGATGTGAGTCTACTTCTGACTGCTCTATTCTGTTTTATTGATCTATTTGTTTTTCTTTATGCCAACATAACATAGAAAAGACATTTAAATGTTAGAAGGTATTAAATTTAAAGTATGTGTGAGATGTGTTACATTTGCGAATATGGTACACCCAATTTTATTTAAGTTTAAAAATCTGAGATTTAAGATATCAAAATTGCAGGTATTATTTTGATTACCAAGAATATGAATAAAAATTATTTTCAGGCCTTTTAAAGATAAATTTCATAAAAATGTTATTCTGAGTAAACATTAAGCAAATGAAAGGCTGATTGATGATACTTGATATAGACAATGTTTTATTTGTCATTCTTTGTCATGGGCCATTTGTAGCCATAAACTAAAAATATTAAAAAAAAAATAATAGAGAAAAGAATTTCCAGAATATTAGCCTCAATAAAGTTTTTCATAGTGAGGATAAATCCCTATCACTGTGACTTGCACAAAATGAAAACAGTGAAAGTGTTAGACACTGAGTCATGTCCGACTCTTTGTGATCCCATATAGACTATAACCTGCGAGGCTCCTCTGTCTATGGAATTCTCCAGGCAAGAATACTGGAATGGCCATTCCATTCTTCAGGAGATCTTCCTGACCCAGGGATCGAACTCGAGTCTCCCGCATTGCAAGCAGATTGTTTACTGTCTGAGTCATCAGTTCAGTTTAGTTCAGTTCAGTTGCTCAGTCGTGTCCGACTCTGCAACCCCATGAATCGCAGCACGCCAGGCCTCCCTGTCCATCACCAACTCCAGGAGTTCATTCAGACTCACGTCCATAGAGTCAGTGATGCCATCCAGCCATCTCATCCTCTGTTGTCCCCTTCTCCTCCTGCCCCTCATCCCTCCTGGGACAGTCATCAGGGACACCCAAAAAGACTTGCAAAAAATAGGGAACAATAGTCAATAATAAATATATGCTGCATGAACTAATGAATGCATGAAAAAACGAATGTTGGGGACATACAGATTGCTTTGAACATTCTCTATGATATTATGATTGACATAATGGTTACTTTCATATAATGGCAAAGGCTGACCGTCCTGAGATAATATGATGATTTTAAGAAATATCAGATTTTGAAATGAGATATGAATATGTACTGTGTTTATCTCACCTCTCACAACTATGTAAGGCAATATACATTCAAACTTTTCTATTTCTAAAACTTCTTTCCATCTCTTTTAAGGTGTATTACATTTTTAAAAAATCTCATACTGACTTATCTTCCCAACTCACTTTCCCAACTGTTACACACACATGAAAGCAACCGTTTTCTATAAATCTTTCAATGGTTGGCTAATTCCAAGTCAGTTATGTGCTCACGCTGTGATAAAATTATAATGTATTTCTCTTTCTAAAGTTTGGATTTAGTTCAGACCTTGGAATGTGGATTATAACACAACAAATCTCACCATCTGGAGGTTTGCAAGTCATAATATTTTTTACCTTTATTGTCACTGCCTCTCTTTATAAATTCATAAGTATATGAGAATAAACATACACTATTCCCTGCCGTTTGTCAGTACAATAGACATTTGTGACAAGTAAATTGCTAAGAAAACATTTATAACAAATATGATTTGGATGACAAGTTGTACCTTTAAAATAGAAATAAAAATTTCCAGGCATCTAATTTTTATATTACGGGTTTAGGAACAGACTTTTCTCATTTGAAGAATTAAGTGAGTTGACAGTTACAGAGTAACAAAAACCTACCAGCTACAATTGACTGCACTGTTGTAGAGTTCAACCTTTTGAAAAGCCTATCTTTTATTCCCCAGATGCTAATAAGCTTCCCAACTTGATAAAAAGTTAACTTACCATACAGGTGATGCCTCATAAAGATGGGTCTATACAACATCCTTGAGAAATCATGTTCAGATACTGCAGACTTTCAGGTTAGTGAGAAAGATAGATGCAAGATCTGTAAAATTTGAAATCAGTTAAATTTTGAAAAATATATATTGACAATTATTTCAAAGGTCTGTAAACATGATGCAAATGCTTACTGAATCAAATTTTCTAATTGACTCAAAGTCATTTTCCAAATAACACTTCTGCTTGAAGTGTGAGGGAAGATGAAGTTCTCATGGATGGTGCCTGCTCAGGAAGTATCATTCTTATTAATTTTAGCTTAGAGCCTATTGAAACAATTTAAATTATATGTAAGACAATATATTTGGCCATTTCCTTTATTTCTCCCAGTAGTAATCAGAAGTCATGGTGGTTATTCATTCAGTTCAGTTCAGTCCCTCATTTGTGTCCAATTCTTTTTGATCCCATGGATTGCAGCACACCAGGCCTCCCTGTCCATCACCAACTCCTGGAGCTCACTCAAACACATGTCCATCATGTCAGTGATGCCATCCAACCATTTCATCCTCTGTCGTCCCCTTCTCCTCCTGCCTTCAATCTTTCCCAGCACCAGAATCTTTTCCAATGAGTCAGTTCTTCACATCAGGTGCCCCAAGTATTGGAGTTTCAGCTTCAGCATCAGTCCTTCCAATGAGCATTCAGGACTGATTTTCTTTAGGATTGACTGGTTTGATCTCCTTGAAGTCCAGGACACTCTTCAGAGTTTTCTCTAAACCACAGTTCAAAAGCATCAATTCTTCGGCACTCAGCTTCCTTTATAGTCCAGCTCTCATATCCATACACGACTACTGGAAAAACCATAGCTTTGACTAGATGGACCTTTGTTGGTAAAGTAATGTCTCTGCTTTTTAAATATGCTGTCTAGGTTGGTCATAACTTTTCTTCCAAGGAGTAAGTGTCTTAAAATTTCATGGCTGCAGTCATCATCTGCAGTAATTTTGGAGCCCCCCAAAATAAAGTCTCTAACTATTTCCACTGTTTCCCCATCTATTTGCCATGAAGTGATGGAACCAGATGTCATGATCTTAGTCTTCTGAATGTTGAGTTTTAAATCAACTTTTTTACTCTCCTCTTTCACTTTCATCAAGAGGCTCTTTAGTTCTTCGCTTTCTGCCATAAGGGTGGTTTCATCTGCATATCTGAGACTACTGAAATTTCTTCTGGCAATCTTGATTCCAGCTTGTGCTTCATCTAGCCCAGCATTTCACATGATGTATGCTGCATATAAGTTAAATAAGCAGGGTTACAATATGCAGTCTTGTACACCTTTCCCAATTTGGAACCAGTCTGTTGTTCCATGTCCATTTCTAACTGTAGCTTCTTAACCTGCATACAAATTTCTCAAGAGGCAGGTCAGGTGGTATGATATTCCTATCTCTTGAAGAATTTTCCAGTTTGTTGTGATCCACACAGTCAAAGATTTTGGCATAGTCAATAAAGCAGAAGTAGATATTTTTCCGGAACTCTCTTGCTTTTTCAATGATCCAGCAGATGTTGGCAATTTTACCTCTGGTTCCTCTGCCTTTTCTAAATCCAGCTTGAACATCTGGAAGTTCACAGTTCATGTACTGCTGAAGCCTAGCTTCAAGAATTTTGAGCATTATTTTGCTAGCATGTGAGATGTAATTGTGAGGTGGTTTGAACATTCTTTGGCATTGCCTTTCTTTGGGTTTGGAATGAAAACTGACCTTTTCCAGTCTTGTGGCCACTGCTGAGTTTTCCAAATTTGCTGGCATATTAAGTGCAACACTTTCACAGCATCATCTTCATCAAAAACGACAGAATGATCTCCATTTGTTTCCAAGGCAAACCACTCAATATTACAGTAATCCAAGTCTATGTCCCGACCAGTAATGCTAAAGAAGCTGAAGTTGAATGGTTCTATGAAAACCTACAGGACCTTCTAGAACTAACACCCCAAAAAGATGTCCTTTTTATTATAGGGGACTGGAATGCAAAAGTAGGTTATTCATTAGGTTTGTAATTAAATTTTGCTCAAGTAATCTGAGAATATGCTAAGGGAATTTTAAGACTTTTCAAATGGATATAACAAAACAGGTATAAAATAGCACATATACTCCTGCAGTATAAAACCTTGCTTTTCTGAATATTACCTGCACCTGAACTCTGGAAATCATGCAACAGTGTTTTAGATATTCATCTGTAAATGTCTAACAAAAGCTATTCATACATTTATTCATTCAAAAAAAATTTGTTGAGCACTGACTCAAAATTTCTTGGTATTGTGCAAGTCACTGGTAAAATTGAATAAGAAAGGATACCTATCCTCAAAGAGATCACTAATTCATATAGATTCCAAATTAGTAAATGACCTTTGCAATATGTTTTCTATAGGTGCTATAATAAAGGTAATGCAACTGTGGTGAACGCATTGAAAAAAGTCTAAGTCAATCCTCCTTGAGAGTGAGATGGTGGAAGCACAGACAGTTTTAAAAAGAAAATGAAGCTTGAGCAGAATTTTAAAGGAAAAACAAAAACAAAAAAAAAACAATGATTTCCAAAGATGTAATATAAAGGAAAGAAGTTTTAGAATGAGGAAATGTGTGTGGGGAACTTCTTGGCTGAAAATAAAAATGTAAATTACAAAGCTAATTATGATCTTTTGATATAATATTTCTACAGAGGCATTCATTGATATGCAGCCTAATTTGAAATCTAGTGTGGCCTAAATTTAGGTGTGGGGACTACTGAAACATTTTCATTACCTTTACTTAGAGCCTATTAAGTTAGAAAAATATAATCACATAATGTGGAACACTTTACTGGTGATTTCTGTATGGTTCCTTGGAAAAGAATGTTCTCCATGCATAGGTGTTAATAGTCTGATCACATACTTTAAGAACAGAAAATCATATTTCTAACGTGTTATTTGAAAGCAGTTGCAGTGTAGTTTTATACTGTAATCTTTTAAAATATTATAGGATTTCTTTGCATTAACCTTTGGACATTGGAGCTGATACATTTTGTTACCAGAATTTCACGGATCAAATTCACACAGTAGTTTGTATTTTCTCTCCCTCAGATTTACTAATTTAACAAGTGATTGGCTTGTTTTCAATCATAACACATGTATGTAACAAGAGTTGTTTCCAATTTAAGAGGAAAAAATATGTAGCTTCTCAAAATATAATATTACAGTCCTCAACTACCAGGATTAAAAGGTAAATTTGTCTTCTTTCTCCTGTCCCCAACCTCCTTTCCTAGTACGTCCGTTTCCAGAGGTAAGGATGGATGCCACTATACTAAAACATTGCCTTGATGATGGAAGACTATGAAACTTCATAACTAGTTCTTTGTTGCTGTTGTACATTCAAAAGATGGAGTTCTGTGATCACCACTGAAGTATAAATTCCCCTTTATACTGCTCACTTTAAACTATTAATGCCTTCTGAAGATCTCCATGTCTTCTGCAATCTGTCTGGGCAGGTCTTTCAGCTTGCCCTGCTTTCACTATTGTTGCAATAGGCCTTTGCTTTTTCCAATGCTCTTTCTAATGTGCTCTTGGCTTTCTTAAAATTATAAATGGAAATTTTACATTTAGGAATGAAGGATTAAGTTAATTCATATTGGTAATCTAGCAAGGGATCCTTTTGCAATTTTTTATTTAATTTTAGTCCTTAGAAAGCCTACTCAAAATGGAAAGCATTGACTAAGAACTCATACATGAGCACAGTCTTGGTGGTGCAGGCTGAGAGCAGGGAGGCTGGCCTCGGCCATGCCCCTGACAGCCAAATAAGGAGAAATTTGAGGGATGGAGGGTTAAAATCTATATCTGAAGCTGAAAATTTCCTTAGATGTGTAATTTAATTTCTTAAATTTAAAAATAAATATGTAATATTTTGCACTACAGTAGCTTGTAATTGAGTTGACTGTATGGAAGAATGCAGAGTAAAATACAGACAGAGGGATGGGTAATAAGCAGAGCAAATTAGGTAGCATGCAAATGGAGGAAAAGGCCCCAAATTAGTAGATGGCATTATGCTTTGCAAGCATGGCTTGAAATTCTGTCTCAGAAATGGCATAGAGGGTGCTGTCCATGTGCTTCCAAGATGTCCTTCACTGGACCAGTACATCTCCCCCAAACTGTTGACTAATGGCTCATAATCTCCTGCATCTGCCAGAGCATTGCTGTCACTTGAACTGGATCTGCCTTTCTGAGGAGTTTTACACCACAGCAAGATCCCAGTGACAGATGGGCTCTGGGATGCAAAGGTAATGCACCCTGCCTCAGCATGGGACCTCACTCTCTTCCTGAGGGCATATCTTTAATATATCACTTTGAAAACAAAAATGCTCTAAGGCTCTGCTTTTTGGAATCCTACCTAAGATGATGCCAAAATGTATTCTGGAAACAGATTATAAGGATACAGTTCTGAAGGTGAGTCATTTGCTAGCAGGGAGGCAATAAGCTCCCAATAAGATAGGAAAAGGGGGGGCTTCCTTGGTGGTTCAGTGGTAAGAATTCACCTGCCAATGCAGGAGAGAAGGGTTCAGTCCATGGGTAGGGAAGATTTCCTGGAGAAGGAAATGGCAACACATTTTGTATTCTTTCCTGGAGAATCCCATGGAAAGAGGAGTCTGGCGGACCACAGTCCATAGGATTATAAAGAGTAGGCCATGACTTGCTGATTAAACAACAACAACAATAAAGTAGGAAAAAATATTAGTAGGGCCTGAGAGACTGTAACAGTGACTGCTCAGACTTTCACTAATTACTTTGAACAGGCTGTTTATGGAAGATAATTCTCTGGCTGGTGCAGTAATTCTAACATTTCAGAGATATAATGTAAATAGTAATTAATAAAACTGTGGAACTTGATATTTGTTGCTAAGTTCCACTGATGTACAGAAGAGAGAAAATTAGAGACTTAGAACTATAATCAGTCTCATGAGAGTCAGGAAGCTTCCTCAGAGGCTCGTTTGGATACTCTTTATTGCTCACAACCAGAGGAGGGGCAGCAGTGAAGAGCGGGTACAGAACCAAACTGTAAGATTTAGAGATTTGTAAAGAAGGTGGAACTTTAGTCCAGACCAGAGTCCAGTGCCAAAGGCAGAGCCTTAATAAAAAAGAGTGATCCTGAGACTTGAGAGGGGATATCTAGTCTGATGCACTTGAGAATCTTGAACCCTCAATTCATCTTGTCACCTCGATATCAGCTGACTCGACTTCCCACCTATGGAGAGTCCTCAAATGAACCAAATGGCTTACAAAACTACCCTGCCCTCCTTGGGATCTGCCCTACCTACCTTCTTCATCATGCATAATTAGAGAATAATGCGCCACATTTTCAAGTGAAGCCATTTTCCAGTTAGACAAATACTGGGTTAAAATGATCATTTAAGTAAATAGCATTTATGCTTAAAATGCAAAAGTCACTGTAGGGAAGCTGACCCCTATTTATTGTACTTAGTATTGAGCCATGCTAATCAGGCCAGCATTAAGCAAGGCCTGACTGTGAAAGAGCTTGGCCTTCTACAGGAGGAGATGGATTATATGCCAAATGAGCTGCAAGACCCAGCTCACATGTATCAGCAGGAAAAAGGAAAATATGCCAGAAATGAATTCTGAGAGGGCTGGAACAAAGAGAACAGACAAGAGACTGAAAAAATGGAGTTTTTTTGATATGAGAATATTTTTCCATGACCCAAAATTTAACTTCCTGCAAGGGGTTTGGAAAGTGTTCCAAATGCACTATTGGTTGGCCCTTCAATTCTTGGAAAATTAAATGGGCCACACTAATAGAAATAAGGAAGCTAGAACTCTGTGACAGATTAGAATAAAGGATTAAAAAAAAACCCTCAAAGATTTGGGCATACTAGATTGGTACACTATAAAGATTGAAAAGCCACAGATGGTGATTTCTAAAGATGAAAAGATATGTGTTTATAAGGAGGACACCAGCATCACTGAGAATTCAGCAGTGGTCGCCCTTTCTCGTCAGGGCTGAAGAGGACATGCTGCCTTGTATCAGTAGGATGATAGGAACCCCATACAGCAAAAGCCAGGTGGTGACACTTCAGTGCCAGCAGAAGTGGAGATATAATCACTAACATGAGCGGCAAGGTCAGACTAGCAGCCAGGGGAACCTGGCTTGCTGTGATCTGTGGAAATACAAGTGGAACATTACATCCTCGGGTCAAAATAGATGGCTGCCAGCAAATGAACTGAATATAAACAGGTTCTACCCACTATCTGAAAGTAGAGAGTTCCTTGGAAACCTTCCCTAAGCTGAAATGGCATATAGTGAAGAAACAATCACCTTAGGGCACATCTTGCTAACGAATACACGAAATAAATTGAGATAAAGCACAAATGCTCATGCAGTTCAAAGCTCTGGCAGCTTGGTGCTGAGATGCCGAGTATAGTCTCCGGGAAGGGGCCTGATGGTACCACTCCTGCTACTCAGGGTGCACTGCCTCTATAAAAGCTCCCTCCAAAACAAACACTTTTTGCTTTTCACTTTTTTTTCATAAACGTGAAAATCCTTTTTAGATTTCTTTCTGGTAGTGAAAATAGGTACTAATGGAGTTCTTTGTAAAAGTGAACTGGCATAATGCAAACTTTCAAAAAGTAGGAGATATATCTGTACATATAAATGATGGCAGGCAGAATGCTGTCCAATATAGAATCAAAATCCTTTGCCTAATTTCTGGAATTGATCCTGAGTTCAGATACAGAACTATTTAAAGGAGAGGTTGCGTCTTCATGAAGAAAAAAGACCTTGCAACAAGAGACAGATGACAATACTATACGCTTCTCCCTTCTCTGGTGCACCGTTTCCCCACATGCCGGGAGTGGTGGTTTCTAAGGGCTCACAGATGTCCCTTGTACGGCATATTGGCTTTGGAGGAATGGGAGCTCCATTGCTCGGAAATTCATGTGCCCCCTGATCTCCAGCTCATAGGGCTGTCAGAGGCTACTGCCAGGCTGACACAGGGTACAAAGTGATGGCCCCCTTGCCACAATCAGGACGAACTATGTGGTACAACTGATCC
Organism: Bos indicus; assembly: GCF_029378745.1. Taxonomy (NCBI): domain Eukaryota; kingdom Metazoa; phylum Chordata; class Mammalia; order Artiodactyla; family Bovidae; genus Bos; species Bos indicus. The sequence continues at coordinate 39,821,386 of NC_091762.1, read as the reverse complement.
TCCAGGATGAAGCTGGTTGCCAGCTGACACCACGTCCTTGCTTAACTTTCTTTGCTTGCCCTACCTTGCTTCACACTCTCCTTTTCTCCTAGAAGTACTCCCTCAATAAGTCACTTTCACAAGTGATTTCACTGAAGTCACTACTTCAGGCTCTTTTAGAGCAGATCTTTACAACCTTTTTTGGCACCATGACCTGGTTTTTCCACAGACCACTGGGTGGTGGGGATGGTTTCAGGATGATTCAAGCTCATTACATTCATTGTGCACTTTATTTCTGTTATTGCAACAGTTCCACCTCAGATCATCAGGCATTAGATTCAGGAGACTGGCAATGCCTTTTCTAGCAAAACAAAGAATAGTAGAACCACTCTCAAAGTGAAAATCTTATGTGCTACTGAAGGCAGGGGAGAGGCCTGACAGAAGGTTGTTGCATTCTATGGCTGCTGATGCTGCTGCTAAGTTGCTTCTGTCGTGTCTGATTTTATGCAACCCCATAGACAGCAGCCCACCAGGCTCCCCCATCCCTGTGATTCTCCAGTCAAGAACACTGGAGTGGGTTGCCATTTCCTTTTCCAATGCATGAAAGTGAAAAGTGAAAGTGAAGTTGCTCAGTCATGTCTGACTCTTAGCGACCCCATGGACTGCCGCCCACCAGGCTCCTCCATCCATGGGATTTTCCAGGCAAGAGTACTGGAGTGGAGTGCCATTGCCTTCTCTGGCATCCTGTGGACCCCTCTCCATATTTGGTCCACAGGTAAGGGACAAGAAACATAATCCTGGCTCTCCCAGTTGCCAGAGTATGCAAGCAATAGACAGCTCCTCCACATATACCTTGGTTCCATTGTCTAAAATTAAGCTATTAATAATGTTTTTGGAATAATATATCCATGAAATATAATCATAATAGAGACTGGCTCAGGATAAGTGTTTAATACACATAGCTATTTTAATTATTTATTTTATAATATCTTTTAGATATTATTTCTGCATATGATACACTGTAAGGTTTAATATTAATAAGAATTATAAACATTAAATGAAAGCTTAGGGCTTCCCTGGTGGCTCAGATGGTAAAGAATCTGCATGCATTACAGGAGACCCAGGTTCCATCCCTGGGTCAGGAAGATTCCTTGAAGAAGGGAACAGCAATTCACTCCAGTTTTCTTATTTGGAAAATCCCATGGACAGAGGAACCTTGTGGGCTACTATCCATGGGGTCGCAAAGAGTCAGATATAACTGAGTGACTAACAATTATCTATGTATTAGGCATTGTCTTAAAACATTTTATGTGCATCCATATAATAATTTTGGTTACTCTATGAGATTAGTAATATTCATATTTATGCTTTGCACGTGAGGAAACTGAGGAATGCATGGCCACATGGCTTGCTGAAGTTCTCATGACCGGTGAGCAGTGGAGATGGGCTAATAACCCAAAACTCTGATTCCAGAGCCTACACTCTCAATCATATACTTTGCTGTTTCACTGTCATTAATCCTAATGATAACAAAACGTTTCAGAAATGATCTGTTGGTAGATATCATTTTTAAATAAATAAAATGTAAATATTGGGTCACCTTTAATGCCATCATCATTTTTCTTTCCAGTTTTTGGGGGAGTGTTCAATCATTTGGATAGACCATATCTTCAACACAAAAAATCCAAGTAAATACTTTTTGTCTTTACAATTTGATTCCCATTGTAATGCAAAAATAGTTCAGATGGGAAATATGTAACAATTATTTTTATCAGAGAAAATTTGGAAGCAGCTTGACACTAAATCTGCTTATATAGTCATACTTTTTCTATATATAACTTGAAACTTTACCAATTCTTTCTTATTGTAAAGATTAGCTGTTCACAACTATTATTTTGTATTTTGAATGTAAGAGATTCTTTAAATAATATAGGAAAGAAAAATGCCTTCTTTGATTTCTGCATCTTTTTAAAATTTATTTTGATGATAGAAACTAGGGAGCTAATGGTTAAAATTATATAACAATACATTTGTGGTCAATTTCATATAATCAACACATTTTCTTAGTTCTAAGTATACTATTGAAGGCATAATTGTAATAGTAACTTAGTGTATGTGCCTGCCATTATGCTAAGCAGCTGATCTGTATAGCAGTGCTACAAAGTAAGTATTATGATCCTCATTCTATAATGAAGAAACTGGGGCTCTGAAGGTGCAAGGAAACCACCACAGTCATAGGGACTATAACACATCAAAGCTCATTCTCATTTTAATCAACATGACATGCCATCCCTGGAAAAAAAATGAAGAGTTATTCCATTTTTAAGAAATGAAGGACATGCAGTAAACACATGGAGAAGTAGTGGATAAGAGAATACTATGTTTTCTGCTAATTGTGTAACACTGATTGATGGAATAAAAGAATTCAGACACATGCTTGTGATGTTTGAGCAAGTTACTTTTCACTGGTTTGTTAAAGGATGAAACTTTAAATGTTCAAATATATCAGACAGTTCAGTTCACTTGCTCAGTCATGTCTGACTCTTTACGACCCCATTAATCACAGCACTCTAGGCCTCCCTGTCCATCACCAACTCCTGGAGTTCACTCAAATTCATGTCCATCAAGTCAGTGATGCCATCCAGCCATCTCATCCTCTGTCATCCCTTCTCCTCCTGCCCCCAATCCCTCCCAGCATCAGGGTCTTTCCAATGAGTCAGTTCTTCACATAAGGTGCCCATGGTATTGGAGTTTCAGCTTCAGCATCAGTCCTTCCAATGAGCACCCAGGACTGATCTCCTTCAGGATGGACTGGTTGGATCTCCTTGAAGTCCAAGGGACTCTCAAGAGTCTTCTCCAACACCACAGTTCAAAAGCATCAATTCTTCAGCACTCAGCCTTCTTCACAGTCCAACTCTCACATCCATACATGACCACTGGAAAAACCATAGCCTTGACTAGACGGACCTTTGTTGGCAAAGTAATGTCTCTGCTTTTCAATATGCTATCTAGGTTGGTTATAACTTTCCTTCCAAGGAGTAAGTGTCTTTTAATTTCATGGCTGCAATCACCATCTGCAGTGATTTTGGAGCCCCAAAAAATAAAGTCTGACACTGTTTCCACTGTTTCCCCATCTACTTCCCATGAAGTGATAGGACCAGATGTCATGATCTTCGCTTTCTGAATGTTGAGCTTTAAGCCAAATTGTTCACTCTCCTCTTTCACTTTCATCAAGAGGCCTTTTAGTTCCTCTTCATTTTCTGCCATAAGAGTGGTGTCATCTGCATATCTGAGGTTATTGATATTTCTCCTGGCAATCTTGATTTCAGCTTGTGTTTCTTCCAGTCCAGCGTTTCTCATGTTGTACTCTGCATATATGTTAAATAAACAGGGTGACAATATACAGCCTTGACGTACTCCTTTTCCTATTTGGAACTAGTCTGTTGTTCCATGTCCAGTTCAAACTGTTGCTTCCTGACCTGCATACAGGTTTCTCAAGAGGCAGATCAGGTGGTCTGGTATTCCCATCTCTTTCAGAATTTTCCCCAGTTTATTGTGATCCACATAGTCAAAGGCTTTGGCATAGTCAATAAAGCAGAAATAGATGTTTTTCTGGAACTCTTGCTTTTTCCATGATCCAGCGGATGTTGGCAATTTGGTCTCTGGTTCCTTTGCCTTTTCTAAACCTGGCTTGAACATCTGGAAGTTCATGGTTCACGTACTGCTGAAGCCTGGCTTGAAGAATTTTGTGCATTACTTTACTAGCGTGTGAGATGAGTGCAATTGTGTGCTAGTTTGAGAATTCTTTGGTATTGCCTTTCTTTGGGATTGGAATGAAAACTGACCTTTTCCAGTCCTGTGGCCACTGCTGAGTTTTCCAAATTTGCTGGCATATTGAGTGCAGCACTTTCACAGCATCATCTTTCAGGATTTGAAATAGCTCAACTGGAATTCCATCACTTCCACTAGCTTTGTTCGTAGTGATGCTTTCTAAGGCCCAGTTGACTTCACGCTCCAGAATGTCTGGCTCTAGGTGAGTGATCACACTATCGTGATTATCTTGGTCATGAAGATCTTTTTTGGACAGTTCTTCTGTGTATTCTTGCCACCTCTTCTTAATATCTTCTGCTTCTGTTAGGTCCATACCATTTCTATCCTTTATCGGGCCCATCTTTGCTTGAAATGTTCCCTTGGCATCTCTAATTTTTTTGAAGAGATCTCTAGTGTTTTCCATTCTGTTGTTTTCCTCTATTTCTTTGCATTGATTGCTTTCTTATTTCTCCTTTCTATTCTTTGAAACTCTGCATACAGATGTTTATATTTTCCTTTTCTCCTTTGCTTTTCGCTTCTCTTCTTTTCACAGCTATTTGTAAGTCCTCCTCAGAGGCTTTGTAAGCCATTTTGCTTTTTTTCATTTCTTGAAAAATCAGTCAAATTATTTATTTTGGGTGTCGATTTATTAGATGACTAGAGGCTTTTTTCAAATAGTCCTGCATGGAATCAAATAGATCTGGATTTGAATTGTAGCTATTCTCTTGTGATAATTCCTAACCAACTGTGCCCTATATTCATCTTCTGTAAAAGGAGGATAATATTGCTTAACATTCTAAGGTTGTGGAGGAAATTAAAGATCATGAATTTGATACATTATAATTACTGCTACCATCAATTATACAGATTTTATGACAATCATACCACAAGAGTTCAGTGTTATTTTCTATATTAATGGCATTATGCCACATGGAATCCAATTATTATGATCACCAAGGTGAGGGCATTAAAGTGACTATTTAAAATAGTCTTTGTTACTTTAGTACCTAAAAAAAAAATTGTATTAGATTCTTAGTATTATTGTACCAGTACCACAAAATATATAGTTTAAAACAATGGAAATTTATTCTCTCATAGCTCTGGAGGTCAGAAGTCTGAAATTGAACTGTTGGCAGAAACTTGCATGTTAAGTCAATTCAGTCTTGTCCAACTCTTTGTAACCCTATGGATGGTAACCCTCCAGGATCCTCTGTCCATAGGATTCACAGGCAAGAATATTGGAGTGGGTTGCCATGCCCTCCTCCATGGAATCTTCCTGACCCAGGGATGGAGCTTGCATCCTTACATTTCCTGCACTGGCAGATGGGTTCTTTACCACCAGCACCACCAATCATGTTCCCTCCAAAGATTCTGGAAGTGGAGGTTCCCTAGCCCTCATCCTCCCAGAAGCCTACCAGCCCTTCTAACTGGCATGTAGATGCATCAATTTCATGCCTCCAACATCACACAGCTGTTTTCTATGTCCTTGCCTACATTTTCCTCTTTTTATAAAAACATCAATTGTATTAGATTCAGTACTACTCCAGTACTCATTTTAACTTAACCAGTTAAAGTTGTGATAACTCTGTTCCCATATAAAGTGTCATTGACAGGTATTGGGGGTTAGGACTTCACCATAACATTTGGGGTCACACAATTCAACCTATAACATCACTTAAGGCAAGTAAGTAACCTTTAAAAATTGTCAAATCAATGGCTCTATTTCAGTGAATCTAGCATTCCCCCATTCCCACTAGCTTTTGAATCAACCTGACATGAAATCAATCCCATTATTTTCACTCCCCCTCACCCCCAGATTCCCTTGGTTGGTACCAGTATGGCTGTGGGCTTCACTCAGACCACACAGTCTTCTAGTTGCTACCCTGCCTCACACATTCACTGGATTCCTTTGTATGTATGTCACAGGCTAGAATGTGTGTGAGTGTGTGTGCTCGGTAATGTCCAACTCTTTGCAATTCCATAGCTATAGCCTGCCAGACTCCTCAGTCTATGAAATTTTCTAGGCAAGAATACTGGAATGGATTGCCATTTCCTACTCCAGGGGATCTTTCCAGCCCAGGAATTGAAACCACGTCTCTTGCATCTCCTGCATTGGCAGGCTGATTCTTTACCATTATGCCACCTGGGATGCCCCACATACAAGGATATTTTTGCCCAAATTATTTATTTGGTTTTAAGACTCACTAACACAGCTGTCATGTTGTGTCATTTGACAGTGTCTGAAAATAATTATATATGAAGAAATTTTTATTTATCATCAGAATGATAATTTACAGACCCATGGATGATATGAAAATCTATCAATTTCCTGAAATATATAAAAAGCTCTGCCATAGTCATATTTGTTTAGTTTGGAATATTATGCACTCACACGCATGCTATAGAGGATATTATTGATGAGAGCAGAGCTTAGTAAATCACAATGCTGCTACAAAGCAATGTCTGTGACTATAAAGTTCCCTGCTGTCCTTCCTTCTGTGATATCATTTTCTTATTCACTATTTGTTAATGTTTTCACTATTTGTTAATGTTGTGGATACAGGTATGTTTATTTATAGCTCCCATAAATTTCCCACATTTATATAACTTTGGTACAGACTGCCTTACCAGTGGCTCAGGTAATTTTTTGTACTAAAAAAGTAAATTTCAAAATTTTCTGAATTAATTAAAGATTATTAGAAAAATTATTTTTCTTTATGTTCAAAATATATATTTTGGTCTCTCAAGCATTTTCAGTGCCAAGTGAACTATTTTTTATGAACTTATCCAACAGATATCTGAACCAGCATCATGGCAAGCATTTGAGAGTTATACAGATATATTATAAATCAGGGTCTTGACCTCAAGGAGACAAGAGTCTAGGAGGGGAGAATGCGATGTTTTAAACTACCAATAGCTACACACTATAAGGCAAAATGAAACCAATGCTATAGAGAGATGTGAAATGCGATAAGAGAAATAGAAAAAGTGCTTGTCTGGTTCAGACAGAAGTTTCAAATAAATGGAATTTCTGAAGGGGAGAATACTTCAGAAGAAAGCACCAGCATGAGGTCAAGTATTCTTTAAATTCATCAAATATCTAAGAAATGGATTTTCTTGACAGTAATCTTTGTTTAGTATTGAGATAAATACTGATATGAATTAGAAAAATAATACTCTTAATGAGTATGTAGTCTTTACAAATATGAAATTCAGCTGAAATAATTGAGAAAAGAATCTCCTAGAGGCTGGATATATATCCAGTTAGGCCAAAAAGATTGAATCAACCAAATCTTAGTGCAATTTCTCACTTCATTTGCCTGTCATATTGCAGCCTACGTAGGATAAAAACCATTTGTTTCAGTTTATCATGATGCTAAATAAAGATGATGGCTTCCCAGGTGGCACAGTGGTAAAGAATCCACCTGCCAATGCAGGAGACAAGGGTTTGATCCCTGGATCTTGAAGATACCCTGGAGTAGGAAAGGCAACCCATTCCAGTATCCTTGCCAGTAAAATTCCATGGACAGAGGAGCCTGGTGGGCTACAGTCCATGGGGTCGCAAGGAGTCAGGCACAACTGAGCACGCATGTGAAGAATGATGATTCACTACCCCAAAACAGACTGCTTGCTTTATCTCTATTAATTGTCCAATTTATGTTTAAACATGGTTCACTGTTATGTTTCTTTAACTTTTGTGGTTTTTCTCTTTTCATTTTCAAGTTGGAGATAAACCATTATTCCTCAACCCTACAGTACTATTTGTTTATGTTTGTAAATCACTTTGTTCACAAATTTGTATTATTTGTCATTTACTACTTTACCTATATTTCAATCCTTATTGTATGGTAATTTCTTATAAGATGCAAAACTAATACAATTATGTAAAGTTTAAAAATAAAATTAAATTTAAAAAAAAAAGAACAATTTTTTAAAAGTAAAATTATGACTCTCCTACAAATGAACAATGAACATATATCAAATGTTTTTATTTAACTCAGTTAATGAGGGAACCAGTTAAAGTTAAAACTGGTTCAAAGGTGACTCCATGCACCCTTCAATAGCTAAGCTGGTAGAGCAGAGGACTGTAGATCCAAAGATGACTCCAAAATACAGATATACATATAGGCCATTGAAATATGAAAATGAATTTTCCAATAGGTACAAAACTGATGAATATCCACAGGGTGGAAATAATCTCTATGGGCCAAATTTAGCAAGAATTATTTTCATTACTGTCAGTTTTCTACATCTTACAGAACTGTCAGATCCAATCCAGAAGATGGTTCAGACATATATAAAATCAGAAACTTAGAAGGATTTGCTAGAGAAAGTTCTGCTTTCTGTTGAAAGGACATACATTGTTTTTCCCCATTTCAAAGGTTTCAAAAATTTTTACAATGACACATATATCTTTTTTTATCCGTGTGTTGTAGCCAATTGATTACTTCATTGTTGAATAAATGTATTATTTTTGTTTAGCTTCTTTCCTAACCAGTTAAGGAGAATTGTACCTAAGGCAACTATTACTGCAGCAAAAGAGTCTTTGAAATGGTACCAAAAGAGTTAGAAATCTGGGTTGAATCCCAGCTGTGTCATTAAGCAGTTGTGCGATATTGGGCAAATCTTATCTTCTTTGAACTGTATTCTTTTTGTCTGTAAAGTGAGGATAATAATATGAGCTCTGAAAACTAACTTTGAGAATGCAAGATTAAAAATGTGAAAATGCTTTCTAAATTATAAAGTGCTTATCTAAAAGTGAATTTCTATTTTTATGATATTTATCAGGTTTTCTCTGTGGATGTACATAAATTTTTTTTTTAATCTGCTAGTACACCATTAACTAGATCACTGTGAAAATGATACCTCTTGAGAAGAAAAAAATATATAATAAACACTTCTGTATTTAACCCTATTTCAAACTCTGTAATAATCCTAGAATAACTACTTGCTCTTTTGAAAGTATTCCGATCTAAAGGCCTGAATTAAAGGTTTAGAAATTTATCTAATCTCCAAAGATGCTATGAACAATATTTTAACAATGTCTAGGCCCCTAGCTCAATGTGCACTCTAAATAGGGAATATTGGGATATGATTTTTATTCTGATCTACTTTTGAAAATATTTTAGAGAAGAGAATGATTTTCATAGATTTCTTCTTTATGCCAAGTTTAATAGAGGTCTTCACAGAGCAATCACTTCATTTAAAGGAGAAAATAGATTTTTGATCTATTATACACCTACTGGTTTCTGTGAAATGCTATTTTCTCTAGTGTATAGTTTTTATTTTTGGCTAGCTACTAATGTGAAAGGTGTGGAGTTGATAATATTTTAAAGATTTTAAATAAATTTGTAAAGGCTCCTGAGGCAGAAGATACATGCTGTATCTGCATGAGATACTTTTGAAGGCTTTCATCTATAATAATCTTTTCATCATGAGGTGATGAGTTGGAAAAGGGAGTTGATGTAAAAAGGACTTAAAAGAATATGGAAAAAATGCTAATAACAAACACTAAACCACTGATTAGTTCACAAGCTTACTTTTTGGTCATAATATTTGAATCCCGTGGATCTCTGGTTTCCTCTTTTTTTTTTTTAATCTTTTCCTTCCCCTGGGAACCAACATCTATGCTATTTCTCAACACTGACCACAGAAAGAATAGGAGGGGGACTAAAAAGTAGAAATTTAATTACATTGATGAAAGAAATGCATCTTAATATTATTCCATGAAAATGTTGCAAGAGACACAGTGGTAAGAAAGGAGTTAGTGAGAAATGTAGTCAATCTGTTTTCTTCCTCAGTGGATTCTGAGTACATCTGCTACAGAAGGAAGACTCAACTTCGCCACACCTTAGCTTTAGCCCTTGTAGACAACTGCCTGAAGTGAGTTATCCTAAAAAAGAAGAGAGTGAAAAAAGTGACTCTAGTAACACGTAACACAATGTTCCCTTTTGTCTCAGATTGAGGTGTGAAATATTCTCATATACTGCAGTGAAATTTCAGGTTGCCCATGAAAGAAGTTTAAAGAAAGTCTGAAACCAGTTCTGCAAATCAAGGTTCATCACTCACCACCTGCAATAAAGGTGATAGCATGGAATGTATTGGAGGTTTGATGAGGCTATTGAGAATATTTTTAAAGTTTAAGTATACTGTTCGGTTCCACATTCCCTGGAAAAGAGGAAGCTGGCAGACTGGGGAGGTTAAGAGAAGTTTTGTGATCAACTAACACTCAGCAGTCCATGGGGTCGCTAAGAGTCGGACAAGACTCAGCGACTTCACTTTCACTTTTCACTTTCACTTTTCACTTTCTTGCATTGGAGAAGGAAATGGCAACCCACTCCAGTGTTCTTGCCTGGAGAATCCCAAGGAGGGGGGAGCCTGGTGGGCTGCCGTCTATGGGCTTGCACAGGGTCAGACACGACTGAAGTGACTTAGCAGCAGCAGCAACACTCAGAAAACATCAACAACATGTACTCCCACACATGCTCAGAATTGCAAGTCTGTCTTTTTTGTATTTAGTTTTTTGCAAAAACATAGCTAAATAGATTATTTTTGGATTCTAACAGTTACACAGGATAGTACTTTTTCAGCAAATAAAAACTGGGATAAAGTTTTTAATTAAAAACTTACTTGTGTAGTATCTAGTCAATGATAGAGCTTCAGTAAATAATTGTTGATTTATGAATAGATGTTGGATTTTAGACAGGCAAACTGGAAGGATGGCCACAGAGAAGTGTATCTTCAGGGAATTAAGGGACAGTTAATAGCAACCCACTCCAGTGTTCTTGCCTGGAGAATCCCGGGGACGCTGGAGCCTGGTGGGCTGCCATCTATGGGGTCACACAGAGTCGGACACGACTGAAGTGACAGCAGCAGCAGCAATGAACGAATTGTCTTAAAGAAGTAACCTGGGATGACTATCTAAAGCATGTAACAAAAGACATCCTCAGAGAAAAATTTTGAGAAAAATGCCAGTTGCTATTAAAGTTCATGCTAGCTATCTTGGACTTATATCTGGGTCCCAGGGAGAGAAAGTGAAAGTGAAAGTTGCTCATGGAGAATTCCAGAGTCCATGGCATTCTCCATGCCAGAATACTGGAGTGGGTAGCCTTCCCCTTCTCCACAGGATCTTCCCAACCCAGGGATTGAACCCAGGTCTCCCACATTGCAAGTGGGTTCTTTACTAGCTGAGCCACAAGGGAAGGCCAAGCATCCTGGAGAGGATAGCCTATCCCTTCTCCAGCGTATCTTCCTGACCCAGAAATCGAACCAGGGTCACCTGCATTGCAGGCAGATTCTTTACCAACTGAGCTATCAGGGAAACCCCAGGGAGAGAAAGGAGTATAATAAAAACTGAAAGAGAAGTTTTACCTAGCTCTGAAATGGATTGGGGAGCCCTCTAAAAGAGTACAATAACCAAAGAGAATCCTGTTCTTCTTGTCTACACACTCTCTCCTCTCTCCTGTCCCTGCTTTAAGATGATACCAACATGAAGCTTTAGCATTCTGGAGGCTCAAAAGAGGAGATATAGTCCCAAGTGGATGAGCACACCTGCTCCTAGAAACTGTGCACTGGGGAGAAAGCAAGGGATGCCTAGCAGAACATCTGGACGTTGGAGAATTCCATTTGAGATGTGCAATGTTGGGATTAGGCACGGATTGAAGGAATTCTAGAGACTTGGCAGAGGGCTAAAGCCAGCAGATTGGGGAAAGAACTGGCTAATATAGATACCTAGCTTAAAGTGGACTTACACATAACCCATAGAATGGCGAGGAATGTAAAAATACTGTTTACAGACAGTAAGCTCAGTTATTTTATTAGCCTGATTTTTTTTCCCCCAGATCTCTCAAGAAGCAGAGAGTTTGCAATAACTGAATTGACCATATAAGAATTTATTTTAACAAAATGAAATTTGGGTCAGCCAAAAAATTTGTTTGGTCTTTCCCATACCATCTTATGGAAAAACCCAAACTACCTTTTTGGCCAACCCAGAATTTTGTAAGTACCATCTTTCTGTATTTGCATGGTCAAAATTTCATCCTATTACAATTTCTTGTTCCACAAAAGAGGATTTATATGACAATGAAACCCTGAAAATAGTCTATCTCAGCCTAATATGCCACTAGATGGTTAAAAAAAAAAAAAGGAAAAAACCTATAAAAAGCACCTGTGGCTCCATGCCTAAATGCTTTACTTCCCTGTAAAAAGCTGTTGGAGATCAACACCTGCATATTTTCCAACATGATCTCATTTTATAATGGGTGTTTGGTGAGTAGACTGTGGTTCCAGGTGTCATTGTTTTTCCATTCTCTGGCATTCAGAAATGTATCATTTGCATGAGAAATGATTGCTCTGGTCTTGGCAGGGAAGGGCCATTCTGCTGTGGGAAGATATGAAGAAAGAGACCTGCAGCTGAGGCCAGTTTAGCATAACTCCTCTCTGCTTGGCTAGCTCCTTTTGGACTTCTCTTTGTATGTATGGGGTAGAGGCTCTGAATGTATTGGTTCATACTGCAGCTGTGGCAATAAACAGTAAGCTAAGAAATTCCTGCTACCCTTTGAATTAAATCTGCTTTGGGTTAGTCATCCGACACTTCTGCTTTATAAATGGAACATACTATTTATGAAAAACTTTAAGTGGGTCAGGGATGACATATATTAATATTCCTCTAGTTCTTTGGAAGTATTCATGAAAACTGAAATAGCAGCCCCCATAGAGCTGATCAAATTTTGTATTAATATAATCCATTCTTAATATTTTCCAAAAGTGTGTACTGTAGGCTCAGGGGGGGAAAAAACCCAACCCGCCCTAAAGAAACAAACTACCATTGTATCAAAAATTGAAATTGATCAGGTATGTGGATAGTGGATAGACACCCCCATCTCCCACCTCACCACAACTTAGTTTCAATGTAAACATAAGGAACAAAGTTGGTGTAGAAAATATTTATGAAAATATACTCTTTTGGTTTTAAGTGTGCAGAGGAATGAGAGCACAACTGTTTATAAATGGTCTTTTCTAAGTAAATAGTTGAACAAGGAAACAACCAGGGAAAAATGAATGGAGACATACATGGCCGAGAGTTGGAACAGTGACTTTAAAAGCCAAATTTGAAATCATAGGAACAGAAAAAATACTCCAGCCAAAATGTTAGATAGATGATTCTACTTGCAATCTTCATTTACTCACTGCTGCTGCTGCTGCTAAGTCGCTTCAGTTGTGTCCAACTCTTGGCGACCCCATAGATGGCTGCCCACCAGGCTTCCCTGTCCCTGGGATTCTCCAGGCAAGAATACTGGCCTGGAGTGGGTTGCCATTTCCCTCTCCAATGCATGAAAGTGAAAAGTGAAAGTGAAGTCACTCAAGTCGTTTTCGACTCTTAGCGACCCCGCGACCCCATGGACTGCAGCCTACCAGGCTCCTCTGTCCATGGGATTTTCCAGACAAGAGTACTGGAGTTGGGTGCCATTGCCTACTCCTAAGTCTTAGTAAACTCTTATCAAGTATAAGCCACTATTCTGGACACTGGAAGTAAATTTCCCATCTTCCAAGAGATTATAAACTTCTTGCATGGAGAAAAGTTCTATACACATGAAAGAGCTGACAACTATAAATTTTTTATTATTAAAAGAAAAGAGAATCTAAATGCTCAAAAGACAGGGTAAGTGCTTTTAAGAATTCATCTGTGTCCAAATTTAGCTTAAAGGCTCATTAATTGGTATTTCTAATCAAGATTTATTTTCTAACTTTCAAATATCCAACTGTGTACTCCACATTGGGCTTCCCCAGTGGTTCAGGGGTAAAGAATCTGCATGCAATGCAGGAGACACAGGAGCCACAGGTTCAATCCCTGTGTCGGGAAGATACTCTGGAGAAGGAAATGGCAACCCAGTCCAGCATTTTTGCCTGGAGAATCCCATGGAGAGAGGAGCCTGGTGGGCTACAGTCTATAGGGTCACAGAGTCAGACAAGACTGAAGCAACTGGCCACACATGCACACATACTCCACATCTCCACTTGAATGTTTTAACGGCACATAATATTCAACACGTTTAAGAACTAACTAGTTATTTTATAAAGAAAACAGCTCCTGTTTCAATGCTTTCTATCACAAGTATCCAGGTGCACAAAACAAATTTCTGAGTTTCTCTGAATCAGTTATGACATTTCCTTCTTCCTCACTCACATATCTAACTCACTACCAATATTTGCCTATTCTGTTAAACCTCTTAAATCTGCATGTCTCCTTCTTTGGTGTCACTACTCTCTTCCAATCTATAATCTTCTATTATCTAAATTCTTCTGTTGGCCTAGAAACTGTCCTTTCCCATCTACTTTGGACTCTTCCCCATTCTTTCTCCACACTGCAGGTAGAGCAATTTTTTTTTTTTTCCCAAAATGCAATTCATATGTTATCTCTCTAATGGAACTCTTTCAATATCTGCTGTGCTCTTAGGATACAATCAAATTCCTTAATAAGGCAGATCAGTTGATTTCTCTTAGAACAAGTGACAGAAAATATAACTCAAAATAGCTTAAGTACACAGAGCATGTTTTAACCTTGTTTACATAAAAGCCTAGGAAAGTGGCTCACTTTAGGCACAAATTGAAGTGCCTGTTTCCCTTCCTCCATCAAGCAGAGCCTAGATGTCTTGGACTCCCTGAAACCCTCATTTGATGTTAATAAGAAATAATTATTTGTCATTTTAAGCCACCAATATTTTGAGGATTCCCCCCCTATAGCTTAACCTACTGGAAACTGCATATAGAGTTCTAGAAAAATGGGATATCTATAAATGTTATCTGCCATAACAAAGCCCCAAAATATGTGGCATTAGCTATAGAGGGAGAAGAAAGTGAGAACACTATCATAAGAGGCTAGAAAAAAGAAGACCACAGGATTCTATTGTGAAATGTTTGGTAAAATGTTCATTTGGGAGGTAGAGTATATAACTTTGAACTTTGGGTTAAAAGGTTTTGATCAAAGTAATGGCAACATAAGTTGGTGAGTATTTGCTCCATTTGGAGAAGTGTTTCAAGTAAGAAATGAGCTCAGGAAAAAAATGGTTTCCAAGTGAGAAAGAAGGGAAAGTACAGAAATGTGGAGACTACAGAGTTGAAAAATTCATCAGGTTTTCACCTCAGCTGTTAAAAGATTTTCAAATTAAGATCAAACCCAAAGGTAAAAACCAAATCAAGGGTGTGGTCCTAGAAATATAATGTCTGGACAAAGACTAAATCAAAGGAAAAAATCTCAAAACTTCTCTTAAGTCTGATTTTATTAAATAGACAGTAAATCCTTTCATTTTGACAAAATTTCTTAAAGATAAGAGTGCACTGTTGTGGTCTGTTCAGTTCAGTTCAGCAGCTCAGTCATGCCCGACTCTTTGCAACCCTATGAGCTGCAGCACACCAGGCCTCCCTGTTCAACACCAGCTCCCGGAGCCTACACAAACTCATGTGCATTGAGTCGGTGATGCCATCCAACTATCTCATCCTCTGTCGTCCCCTTCTCCTCCTGCCCTCAGTCTTTCCCAGCATCAGGGTTTTTACAAATGAGTAAGTTTTTTGCATCAGGTGGACAAAGTATTGGAGTTTCAGCTTCAACATCAGACCTTCCAATTAACACCCAGCACTGATCTCGTTTAGGATGGACTGGTTGGATCTCCTTGCAGTCCAAGGGACTCTCAAGAGTCTTCTCCAACACCATAGTTCAAAAGCATCAGTTTGTCGGTGGTCAGCTTTCTCTATAGTCCAACTCTTACATCCATACATGACTACTGAAAAAACCATAGCTTTGACTAGATGGACTTTGTTAGCAAAGTAATGGCTCTGCTTTTTAATATGCTGTCTAGGTTGATCATAAGTTCCTTCCAAGGAGTAAGCATCTTTTAATTTCATGGCTGCAATCACCATCTGCAGTGATTTTGGAGCCCAGAAAAATAAAGTCTCTCACTGTTTCCACTGTTTTACCATCTATGTGCCATGAAGTGACTGGACCAGATTCCATGATCTTAGTTTTCTGAATGTTGAGCTTCCAACAAACTTCTTCACTCTCTTCTTTCATTTTCACCAGAGGCTTTATAGTTCCTCTTCATTTTCTGCCATGACAGTAGTGTCATCTGCATATCTGAAGTTATTGATATTTCTCCTGACAATCTTGATTCCAGCTTGTTTTTCATCCAGCCCAGGGCTTCTCATGATGTACTCTCAGATTAGATCAGATCAGTCGCTCAGTTGTGTCTGACTATTTGCGACCCCATGAATCACAGCATGCCAGGCCTCCCTGTCCATCACCAACTCCCGAAGTTCACTCAGACGCACGTCCATCAAGTCAGTGAGGCCATCCAGCCATCTCATCCTCTGTCGTCCCCTTCTCCTCCTGCCTCCAATTCCTCCCAGCATCAGAGTCTTTTCCAATGAGTCAACTCTTCGCATGAGGTGGCCAAAGTACTGGAGTTTCAGCTTTAGCATCATTCCTTCCAAAGAAATCTCAGGGCTGATCTCCTTCAGAATGGACTGGTTGGATCACCTTGCAGTCCAAGGGACTCTCAAGAGTCTTTTCCAACACCACAGTTCAAAAGCGTCAATTCTTCGGTGCTCAGTCTTCTTCACAGACCAACTCTCACATCCATACATGACCACAGGAAAAACCATAGCCTTGACTAGACAAACCTTTGTTGGCAAAGTAATGTCTCTGCTTTTGAATATGCTATCTAGGTTGGTCACAACTTTCCTTCCAAGGAGTAAGCGTCTTTTAACTTCATGGCTGCAGTCACCATCTGTAGTGATTTTGGAGCCCAGAAAAATAAAGTCTGACACTGTTTCCACTGTTTCCCCATCTATTTCCCATGAAGTGGTGGGACTGGATGCCGTGATCTTCGCTTTCTGAATGTTAAACTTTAAGCCAACTTTTTCACTCTCCACTTTCACTTTCATCAAGAGGCTTTTGAGTTCCTCTTCACTTTCTGCCATAAGGGTGGTGTCATCTGCATATCTGAGGTTGTTGATATTTCTCCTGGCAATCTTGATTCCAGCTTGTGCTTCTTCCAGTCCAGCGTTTCTCATGTTGTACTCTGCATAGAAATTAAATAAACAGGGTGACAATATACAGCCTTGACGAACTCCTTTTCCTATTTGGAACCAGTCTGTTGTTCTATGTCCAGTTCTAACTGTTGCTTCCTGACCTGCATACAAATTTCTCAAGAGGCAGGTCAGGTGGTCTGGTATTCCCATCTATTTCAGAATTTTCCACAGTTTATTGTGATCCACACAGTCAAAGGCTTTGGCATAGTCAATAAAGCAGAAATAGATGTTTTTCTGGAACTCTCTTGCTTTTTCTATGATCCAGTGGATGTTGGCAATTTGATCTCTGGTTCCTCTGCCTTTTCTAAAACCAGCTTGAACATCAGGAAGTTCACGGTTCACATGTTGCTGAAGCCTGGCTTGGAGAATTTTGAGCATTACTTTACTAGCGTGTGAGATGAGTGCAATTGCGCAGTAGTTTGAGCATTCTTTGGCATTGCCTTTCTTTGGGATTGGAATGAAAACTGACCTTTTCCAGTCCTGTGGCCACTGCTGAGTTTTCCAAATTTGCTGGCATATTGAGTGCAGCACTTTCACAGCATCATCTTTCAGGGTTTGGAATAGCTCAACTGGAATTCCATCACCTCCACTAGCTTTGTTCTTAGTGATGCTTTCTAAGGCCCACTTGACTTCACATTCCAGGATGTCTGGCTCTAGGTCAGTGATCACACCATCGTGATTATCTGGGTCATGAAGATCTTTTCTGTACAGTTCTTCTGTGTATTCTTGCCATTTTGTCTTAATATCTTCTGCTTCTGTTAGGTCCATACCATTTCTGTCCTTTATCGAGCTCATCTTTGCATGAAATGTTCCTTTGGTATCTCTGATTTTCTTGAAGAGATCCCTAGTCTTTCCCATTCTGTTGTTTTCCTCTATTTCTTTGCATTGATCGCTGAAGAAGGCTTTCTTATCTCTTCTTGCTATTCTTTGGAACTCTGCATTCAGATGTTTATATCTTTCCTTTTCTCCTTTGCTTTTCGCTTCTCTTCTTTTCACAGCTATTTGTAAGGCCTCCCCAGACAGCCATTTTGCTTTTTTGCATTTCTTTTCTATGGGAATGTCTTGATCCCTGTCTCCTGTACAATGTCACGAACCTCATGCCATAGTTCATCAGGCACTCTATCTATCAGATATAGGCCCTTAAATCTATTTCTCACTTCCACTGTATGATCATAAGGGATTTGATTTAGGTCATACCTGAATGATCTAGTGGTTTTCCCTACACTCTTCAGTTTCAGTCTGAATTTGGCAATAAGGAGTTCATGGTCTGAGCCACAGTCAGCTCCTGGTCTTGTTTTTGCTGACTGTATAGAGCTTCTCCATCTTTGGCTGCAAAGAATATAATCAATCTGATTTTGGTGTTAACCATCTGGTGATGTCCATGAATAGAGTCTTCTCTTGTGTTGTTGGAAGAGGGTGTTTGTTATGACCAGTGCATTTTCTTGGCAAAACTCTTTTAGTCTTTGCCCTGCTTCATTCTGTATTCCAAGGCCAAATTTGTCTGTTACTCCAGGTGTTTCTTGACTTCCTACTTTTGCATTCCAGTCCCCTAAAATGAAAAGGACATCTTTTTTGGGTGTTAGTTCTAAAAGGTCTTGTAGGTCTTCCTAGAACTGTTCAACTTCAGCTTCTTCAGCGTTACTGGTTGGGGCATAGACTTGGATTACTGTGATATTGAATGGTTTGCCTTGTAAATGAACAGAGATCATTCTGTCATTTTTGAGATTGCATCCAATTACTGTATTTAGGACTCTTTTGTTGACCACGATGGCCACTCCATTTCTTCTGAGGGATTCCTGCCTGCAGTAGTAGATATAATGGTCATCTGAGTTAAATTCCCCCATTCCAGTCCATTTCAGTTTGCTGATTCCTAGAATGTCAACGTTCACTCTTGCCATCTCTTGTTTGATCACTTCCAATTTGCCTTCATTCATGGACCTGACATTCCAGGTTCTTATGCAATATTGCTCTTTACAGCATCAGAACTTGCTTCTATCACTAGTCACATCCACAGCTGGGTATTGTTTTTGCTTTGGCTCCATCCCTTCATTCTTTCTGGAGTTATTTCTCCACTGATCTCCAGTAGCATATTGGGCACCTACTGACCTGGGGAGTTTCTCTTTCAGTATCCTATCATTTTGCCAGTATGATGTACTCTACATGTAAGTTAAATAAGCAGGTGACAATATACAGCCTTGACGTATTCCTTTTCCTATTTGGAACCAGTCCATTGTTCCATGTCCAGTTCTAATTGATGCTTCCTGACCTGCATACAGATTTCTCAAGAGGCAGGTTGGTGGTCTGGTATTCCCATCTCTTTCAGAATTTCCCACAGGTTATTGTGATTTACACAGTCAAAGGCTTTGGCATAGTCAATAAAGTAAAAATAGATGTGTTTCTGGAACTGTCTTGCTTTTTTGATGATCCAGTGGATGTTGGCAATTTGATCTCTGGTTCTCTGCCTTTTCTAAAACCAGCTTGACCATCTGGAAGTTCACAGTTCATGTATTGCTGAAGCCTGGCTTGGAGAATTTTGATCATAACTTTACCAGCGTGTGAGATGAGTGCAATTGTGTGGTAGTTTGAGCATTCTTTGGCATTGCCTTTCTTTGGGATTGGCCTGAAAACTGACCTTTCCTGTCCTGTGGCCACTGCTGAGTTTTCCAAATTTGCTGGCATATTGAGTGCAGCATTTTCACAGCATCATCTTCCAGGATTTGAAATAGCTCAACTGGGATTCCATCACCTACCCTAGCTTTGTTTGTAGTGATGCTTCCTAAGGCCCACTTGACTTCACATTCCAGGATGTGGCTCTAGGTGAGTGACCATACCATCGTAATTAACTAGGTCATGAAGATCTTTTTGTACACTTCTTCTGTGTATTCTTAGAAACCTGATAAACACAAAGAACATCAATTAAGTCTAGAGTGACAGATATATGTCAAGAAGTATTGAAACTTTGCCTATTATATAATGCTGTCTAGAATTAAAGAGGTAAAAACCAGCAGTTTTTTAGAGACATGTATCATCAAAGTGTTATATATCCTGGTTAAAAGGACTAAATTTTCTAGCTGTAAAATTTCTCTTGTTCCCCCAGCCCTCTATAAGAAGGAAAAATTGCTCAGTGGCAAGGAGGGCACATCTCAAAACCTTCTTAAACTACGCCATGGAGAATATTCCCAAACACAGAGCTAAGTGCCTTGGAGTACAAGGGACAGAATTGTTAATTCTAGGGGACAGAGCTGGAGCCTAGTCAAGAAACATTCCCTAGGTTAGGGCCAATCTCACATTTGCCCAGTGAGGTTTCAGGATTTCTAAGAACCAGTGATCACTGGGAATATGTACTTTTTTTTTTCTGTTTCTATGGGAATATTCATTGTGATTATCCTGTTCTTGTCCCCTCACTGTTCTTTGGGTATGTAGGGGGAACAGATAATCTGTATTTTTAACTGAACATTCTGTGATTCAAGAGAAGCTCTTGGATCCCAAGACCTTAGGCTTTGATCCTATTTTAATTTAAAGAAAAGACATCTCAATGCTTTGAGGAGGCAGTGAATGTATATTTTGCCTGCAGAATGGAAATGAATACTCTGGTGGGTTGTATTATTCATATATAATCATTCATCCCCTTCCTACATTTGCTGTGCTCCCTGGTACCACTGTCTTTGGGTTTTGCCATGCGGTACACTTTTGCCAATTTGATATAAACATTTGTGACTTTTCACATATCTGAACATGGGTTTAACTGCAATTGAGTGACTTAACTGGGCTCCTCTTGTTCCTCCATGAACACTTTTTTTCCAGATAGAAGTTTCTTCTCCAGCTCCAGTTCTGGTTAAGAAGACACTTGAAGCTAAGACTAGATCATCCAAAGCAGAGCCCAGCAGAATACAGTTGAGCTGTTTACCTCGTGTAATGTATATGAGAAATGAATAGCTGTTGTTGTCGTTCAGTTGCTAAGTCATGTCTGACTCTTTGTCACCCCATGGACTGCAGTATGTCAGGCTTTCCTGTCTATCGCTATCCCCCAGAGCTGTTACATTGTTTAAAAAATTATTATTAATACTGTATAACCCATAAAAAAAAACAGATTTCAAATATTTTAAACTTTAACCAAATGAGAAAATTGTTAAGTACTAGGTATTAGTAGCAGGGTATACATTTTATGTACAGAATGATCCCAATTAATAGAAAACGATTGAGCTCTACATGTTTACTACATGACAGAAAAACTCTAAAATGTAAACAATGGTTATTTTTTGAACAGTAGATTTAATAGAGATCTGGGGCTTCATATTCAGAAGATCTAGATTTGACTCCCAGTTCAGCCACTTATGGGCTTCCCTGGTGGTTCAGCTGGTAAAGAATCTGCCTGCAATGTGGGAGACCTGGGTTCAATGTCTGGTTTGGGAAGATCCCCTGGAGAAGGAAAAGACTACCCACTCCAGTCCTCTGGCCTAGAGACTTCCATGGACTGTATGGTCTCAGTTCAGTTCAGTTGCTCAGTCGTGTCCGACTCTTTGCGACCCCATGAATTGCAGCACGCCAGGCCTCCCTGTCCATCACCAACTCCTGGAGTTCACTCAGACTCACATCCATCGAGTCAGTGATGCCATCCAGCCGTCTCATCCTCTGTCATCCCCTTCTCCTCCTGCCCCCAGTCCCTCCCAGCATCAGAGTCTTTTCCAATGAGTCAACTCTTCGCATGAGGTGGCCAAAGTACTGGAGTTTCAGCTTTAGCATCATTCTTTCCAAAGAAATTCCAGGGCTGATCTCCTTCAGAATGGACTGGTTGGATCACCTTGCAGTCCAAGGGACTCTCAAGAGTCTTCTCCAACACCACAGTTCAAAGCATGTATAGCCTATGGGGTCACAAAGAGTTGGACACGACTGAGCGACTTTCACTTTCAGCCACTTATTAGCCATAGGATTTTGAAGTAAACAGTTTAACTTGCCTTGCATTTACCATATTTGTGCCTACCTCCCTAAGATATTGTGGAGTTATATAAAATATGAGTGTGTATTAATATGTGTAAAAAAATAGTACAGTACTCCCGAGTAACCTGCAAATAAATGTTAGCTATTACTATGATCATTTTTATATTGTTATTACAATGGTTTCCTGTATTTTTCAATCTGTTAATACTGCCTATATATTACTTTTAGTCAGGCAAAAATCAAAATCATAAAGGTAGAAAAACTAAACTGCCAAATTCCAATGTAAAAACATCATAAAATGCTAAATAACCTCTTGATGATAAGAAAGGGCGTGTAGTCAAAGGAACAGTGAGCAACTAACAGACGAGCCCAGAACAGCAGTGTGCTGAAGCTGTTCTGATTAACAGTATATGGTCATCAGAAAAGCTGACTGATTAATCTCCACATATTATAAAGAACAAGTTGAAAGTGACCTAGAAATGAGAAAAAGGACAGAGGAGTCATTGTAAAAGATATTTCTCTCCAGAAACTTAAGAACAGTCTTTGTACCCAGTGGGATGCAGTTTGATGAAGTCCTGGCTTATGTGCTAGGAAAAATACCTAATAAAGACTTGATGCCTGCAGAGAGGGAACAGGCTGAAATCTAAGCTTTTACACCTCTTTAATGGGAAACAACCCAGAGACTGACTTTTTAGCAGACTTAGAGGATATTGTAAGTATAGACACTTACAAGGTCTTTAAGATTAAAAGAGTCTTCTGAGGTCAAATCTGCCAGAAACTTGCTGGGTCAGCAGTGAATAAAACTGAGCCAGGATGTTTTTATAAGAACTAGAAGTATAAATACAAGTTATATATATGTTCATAACCTAAAGATGGTGGTAGAGGAATAGACAATAATTTTCATAAATCATTTTCATAATGGAATAAATTCAAGAATAAGCAACATATCCTTATTTTACAATTTTTTAATACTGTGAAAAGAACACTAAATAAAGAGCCATAAAACCATTTAATTCAGCTTCTAAATTGCACCATGACTTTGTATATGATACCATCTTGGTATGTCAGATGCAAAATTATGGTTGCATTCTGTGATCTTTTATGTTCCTTCTCTTTCTAACCTTTTCATATTCTTTAATTTCTTCACCATCTCTATACCAAGGCATATTTCATTGAACATTAATTTATAACTACAAGTACTTGATGCCTAGAAATAGGCACCATCAAAATTGAAGTATAATATTAAGCACAGTTTACAAGTCATAGGAATGAAACTCAATGAATTTTCAAAAGTGTACAACCTTGTAATCATCACTCAGATCAAGAAACAGAATATTAACAGCAACCCAGATGTTCTTCTCATATCCCGTTTGAGTCACTCCCCTTTTCCAAAGGTCATCACCATCCTGTGTTACAACAGCAGAAATTATCTTTCTCCTGTTCTTGAACTTTATAAAGACAGAGTCATACGGCATGTAACAATGTAGTCCATTCTCTCAATTTGCATAAGCACATAGTACCAGTTTCTTCATTATGGATAATTACTACTCTGACTGTTGTTCTCTGGGATCTTGGTTCTAGTTCCTAGGTTTTACATCATTCTTTTTTTCAATAAAAACAAACAATAACAAAAACCTAAGATTGAAATTTGGGAAGAGCCTTGATGAGTGGTTCTTGTTTGAGCCTCTCTTGCAGCTGTGGTCAGATAGTGGCTTGTAGCTACAACGTTGTGGTTGGAAGCTGATTGGATATTTCTCTCTCTTCACACAGGCACATAGATTCTGCATGTAGTTTCTCCACATGAGGTAGTTCAGGCTTCCTTTCCATGTGGCAACCTCAGGACATCAGCACTAAGCAGGACATCAGTAAGCAAGCCTGATCAGTTCTTAGCCTTGGGGATCATGCAGCATCATACCCATCACATTCTATTACTTGTAAGTGAGTCATAAATCCATAGATTTAAGGGGAAGGCAATTAGATACCACACTTGAAAGATGTGTCAAGTTTCTAGGACAGAGTTTGGCAAAGTTTCTGGATAGGGGCAAATAAATATTTTAGGCTCTGTGTCCCCCACACAATTTCTATCACGTATTTTTCATTATCTTATAATTGTTAAAAAGGTTAAAAAAAATTCCTAGCTTGAGGGAAGTAAAAAATGAACAAGGCAGTGTAAATCTAGGCTGATTTGCTTAATAGTCTGTAGCTTGTCAAATCCTATTCTAGAAGAACATGTGGACTGAAGGATATTACTGCTGCAGCATCTTTTTAAAACACTACATAGCAATGAACATGAATGACTTCCCTAGAGCTCAAATGGTAAAGAATCTGCCTGCAATGCAGGAGACCAGGGTTCGACCCTGGGTTTGGAAGTTCCTCTGGAGAAAGGAATGGCAATCCACTCCAGTATTCTTGCTTGGAGAATTCCATGGACAGAGAAGCCTGGCAGGCTATAGTCCATGGGGTCACAAAGAGTTGGACACGACTGAGCAACTAACACACAATGAATATGAAAGGGACTCTCAGTCTGGGATGACCATTGAGGCTGGATATCAGAGTATAATGAATAGAAAATTAGACTCAGTGTAAATAATAAACCATGTGCACTTAATGATATTTTTATATTTTATACTACACACACATTGTCAATTTTTATGTCCATATTTATAAAATAACTTCTATGTTCTGGAGGTTGTATGAGGAATTGGGAATATACAGGTAAGACTAAGACATAGACCCTATGTTTTCAAGAGTTTACATTATGTTAGAAGGACATGAAAGGATAGATATATGATAGAAAAGCATGATCAGTGTTATGGGAAACATTTATACAAACTGCTCTCAGAGATAATGCATAGAAGTAAAATTAGTTTTGTTTTGATGGATAGCTTCAAAGAAAAAGAAATACTTGAAGGATGAATTCAAGTTATTAAACATAGAAAGTGAAGAAAGAAAATGAATGAATAAATGCTATATTCAGTGAACTTTGAGTAGTTAAGATTGCAAAATTTAGGATAAATGATGTGGGGGTAGTAAAAAAAAAATAGATGGGTATAGCCCATTTAAGGTCTTCAATAAAATGCTGAGAATTCGGAGGGTTTTTAACAGGAAATTTTTTAGAAAAGGCAGAGGAACCAGAGATCAAATTGCCAACATCCTCTGGATCATTGAAAAAGCAAGAGTTCCATAAAAACATCTACTTTTGCTTTATTGACTATATCAAAGCTTTTGACAGTGTGGATCACAACAAACTGTGGAAAATTCTGCAAGGGATGAGAACAGCAAACACCTGACCTGCCTTCTGAGAAATCTGTATGCAAGTCAAGAAGCAACAGTTAGAACCAGACATGGAACAGCAGACTGGCTCCAAATTGGGAAAGGAGCACATCCGGGCTGTATATTGTCACCTCACTTATTTAGCTTCTATGCAGAGTACATCAAGAGAAATGTTGGGCTGGATGAAGTACAAGCTGGAATCAAGATTGCAGGGAGAAATATCAATAATCTCAGATACATAGATAACACCTCCCTTATGGCAGAAAGTGAAGAAGAACTAAAGAGCCTCTTGATGAAAGTCAAAGAGTGAAAAAATTGACTTAAAACTCAACATTCAGAAAACTAAGATCATGGCATGTGATCCCATCACTTCATGGCAAATAGATGGGGAAACAATGGAAACAGTGAGAGACTTCATTTTGGGGGGCTCCAAAATCACAGAAGATGGTGACTGCAGCCATGAAATTAAAAGACACTTGCTCCTTGGAAGAAAAGCTATGACCAATCTAGATAGCATATTAAAAAGCAGAGACATTACTTTACCAACAAAGGTCCATCTACTGAAAGCTATGGTTTTTCCAATAGTCATGTATGGATGTGAAAGTTGGACTATAAAGAAAGCTGAGCACCAAAGAACTGATGCTTTTGAACTGTAGTGTTGGAGAAGACTCTTTTTTTTTTTTTTCTAATTTTATTTTATTTTTAAACTTTACATAATTGTATGAAGACTCTTGAGAGTCCCTCGGACTACAAGGAGATCCAACCTGTCGATCCTAAAGGAAATAAGTCCTGGATATTCATTGAAAGGACTAATGCTGAAGCTGAAACATCAATACTTTGGCCACCTAATGCAAAGAACTGACTCATTTGAAAAGACCTTGGTGCTGGGAAAGATTGAAGGCAGGTGAACAAGGAGACGACAGAGGTTGAGATGGTTGGATGGCATCACTGACACGTTGGATGTGAGTTTGAGTAGGCTCCGGGTGTTGGTGCTAGACAGGGAAGGCTGGTGTGCTGCAGTCCATGGAGTCACAAAGAGTTGGACACGACTGAACAACTGAACTGAACTGACTGATCTTGAATTCTCAAGATTCATCAGAGGTGCTCCTGAATGCAGTGAATAAGAGGATTCAGCAGGCAAAATTAGGCCCTCTACCCACTACCACTCACATCCCTGCTTTGGTTTAAGAAATTTTTCCTATGTATGGACATCTTCACAGAGAAAAATAATAAAGAGCCATTGCTGACATGATCATAAAATGAACTTATAACTATTGCTATATGAACTAAGGAGCCATCGAGTGTTTTTAAAAAGGAGAATGTTACACTGAATTGTTTTTTAAAGTGCAGTTCTGATGATTTGTGGAGAATATGCAGTTTGGAGGTAGTAGATACATCAAACGGGGACACCAGTAGGAGGCTTCAATTAAAGTCAGGGGTAGTGCAGTTTCTAGTGAATATATGTAGGAAGAAATTTTTAGGTAATGCAGAAAGAACTCGGATGTGAAGAAAAAAGTGTATACAAGCAATGATTCATAAGATTGTTGTGGTTGTTTTACTGTTGTTTGGACTAGATCTTGTCTGACACTTTGCCATCCCATGGCCTGCAGCACACAGGCTTCCCTGTCTTTCACACTCTCCTGGAGTTTCACGCTCTCATGTTCATTGAGTTAA
The DNA here is from genome assembly GCF_029378745.1 of Bos indicus. Classification (NCBI taxonomy): domain Eukaryota; kingdom Metazoa; phylum Chordata; class Mammalia; order Artiodactyla; family Bovidae; genus Bos; species Bos indicus. Next base: position 39,794,626 of record NC_091762.1, on the reverse strand, counting down.
TATTGCCATCTAACCATCTCATCCTCTCTCACCCTCTTCTCCTCCTGCTCTCAACTTTTCCCAGTATCAGGGTCTTTCCCAGTGAATCAGCTCTTCCCATCAGGTGGCCAAAGTATTGGAGCTTCAGCTTCAGCGTCAATCCTTCCAATGAATATTCAGGGTTGATTTCCTTTAGAATTGACTGGCTTGATCTCCTTGCTGTCCAAGGGACTCAAGAGTCTTCTCCAGCACCACAATTTGAATTCATAAGATAATTGTAAAATTTACTCTGATGCAAACAGAATAAGAAAAGCAGGCTTGGCATTTGAGGAGTATAATGAAATTCATTATGAACATATTAGGTTTGAGGTATTATCAGACCAATAATAGTAAGCAGCTGAAAATACAAATTAGAGTATGAAATAGAATTTAGAAAATCTTCAATAGTATCTACCAAAAGACTGGAGAGCAGATGATATCCCCACAGACATGTGTAACAAAAAAGAAAAATGAAAAAAGGCTGAACTCTAGGGAGTCAATCATTTAAGAAGTAATAAGAGAGAGTAAAAAGAATAATTGAGAAATAGAAAAAAGGATTAGGAAAGATCAAAGAATCCAAATGAAAACACAGCCTGAGAAAGAAGTAATCAACAGAAGCAAATTCATTAGAGATGAAATAAGGCAAAATGATAACTCAAAAGAAGCCACTAGATATAGGGATGAGACAGACATGAGAGAGTTTTGCAAAGGTTCAGTAGAAAGGTGGGAAAAGAAGTCAGATATGGTAGGTAATTTCTAGGCCTTATTATTTTGGTTAATCCTATATTTAATATTACTTGTTAGATCAATTTATTTTGATTTACAAGTATATAAATTATCTCTATTACAAGTTCCCAAAGAAGTAAAATCAATAACACAGAAAGATTACTAAATTTTAAAGTGTACAATTAAAATTTGCATTTAAAATAGATCCCTGAAATGTTTCAAGTTTAATTTTTCATAAAAATAGTTTCATAATGAAATATTGAAAGAGTATCCTATACATCTGAAAAAGTACACATGGAATAGTAAACAAAAGCATTCTGATAAAACTAACTAGATTTCAATAAAAGGAAAATATCCTCTGGGTCTCTAGGGAAAACCACTCATAAGTGAAGGAAATCAAATTATTATTAGACATTTCAATAATAATTTATGCCAGAGGACAATAACACATTTAATATTCTAGGAAAGAAAATGTAAACCAAATACTTTATATCCAAATAGCTGACTTTCAAATAAAAAGACTGTGCACTGTTAGAAAAATATAAGTGCGTAATACTGGCACAGTCATTTCCTTAGGAAAAATTATTTTCACAGATATTTCTTTAGGAATCTATTAAAGAGTTAGATTACCAAATGAAATGATAAATATTGGCATGAATATGTTGATAAACATAAAAGATAACGTTTTCCTTCAGAACCAAGAGTAAACAATGTTTATAGAAAAGAGAAAAGTGCTTATAATAATGATTATAAAAGAGTAAATTATGGCAAACTTATATGCTCTGATGCTGTAGAAAAACTATATTCATAAAAAATAAGAAGATAAAGATCAGTATGTAAGGTAGAATAAACTTTTTGATTGTTTTAAAGTTATTGAGGCTAAAATTTATTATTATATATCAGGTGCTGTGGGAAAGGGGAGAAAGAATTGGTTAATCACTAATTTCCTTATTGCTAATAGGAGGATATCAACATATATGAAAGGAGAAAAGTCTTTGACTTTATATATAGCTATTAATGTAAAAGCAAATGTTGGAATGAAATTAAAACCCCTCCTACATATAAAAGTAAAGATTAAATAAATAAATAAATTTATTTAATAAATTAAATAAATAAATAATGAAATGGTTATATAAACTACATAAAATGGTTAACACACAAAAATATCAATCGTTAAGTGCAAACGAACCTGACTAACCTGTTAAGTAAAAATATTTTCATACTGCCTGGCAAACAGCATATTAGATAATAAACTGGCAAAGGGATTTAGAAAGGACCAGTCAAACAAAATACAGTGTGCCCACCAATGGACAGGGCAATAAATGATGTGGATGTCATACAGTTCAGTTCAGTTGAGTTGGTCAGTCGTGTATGACTCTTTGCAACTCCATGGACTGCAGCACACCAACCTTTCCTGTCCTTCACCAACTCCCAGAGCTTACTCAAACTTGTGTCCTTTGAAACAGTGATGCCATCCAACCATCTCATCTTCTGTCGTCCCCTTGTCCTCCTGCCCTCAGTCTTTCCCAGCATCAGGGTCTTTTCAAATGAGTCAGCTCTTTGCAGCAGGTGGCCAAAGTACTGTAGTTTCAGCATCAGCATCAGCCCTTCCAATGAATATTCAGGACTTATTTCCTTTAGGATGAACTGGTTGGATCTCCTTGCAGTCCAAGGGACTCTCAAGAGTCTTCTCCAACACCACAGTTCAAAAGCATCTATTCTTTGGTGCTCAGCTTTCTTTATCATCCAACTCTCACATACATACATGACTCCTGGAAAAACTTTGACTATATGAACTTTGTTGGCAAAGAAATGTCTCTGCTTTTTAATATGCTGTCTAGGCTGCTCATAGCTTTTCTTCCAAAAAGCAAGCATCTTTTAATTTCATGGCTGCAGTCACCATCTTCTGTGATTTTTTTTTGCTAAGTCACTTCAGTTGTGTCTGACTCTGTGCTACCCCATAGAGGGCAGCCCACCAGGCTCCCCCATCCCTAGGATTCTCCAGGCAAGAACACTGGAGTGGGTTGTCATTTCCCTCTCCAATGCATGAAAGTGAAAAGTGAAAGTGAAGTCGCTCAGTTGTGTCCGACTCTTAGCGACCCCATGGACTGCAGCCTACCAGGCTTCTCTGTCCATGGGATTTTCCAGGCAAGAGAACTGGAGTGGGGTGCCATTGCCTTCTCCATCTGTGATTTTGGAGCACCCCAAAATAAAGTCTGTCACTGTTTCCATTGTTTCCCCATCTATTTGCCATAAAGTGATAGGACCGGATGCCATGATCTTAGTTTTCTGAATGTTGTGTTTCAAGCCAGCTGTTTCACTGTCCTCTTTCATGTTCATCAAGAGGCTCTTTAGTTCTTTACTTTCTGCCATAAGTGTGGTGTCATCTGTGTATCTGAGGTTATTGATATTTCTCCTGGCAATCTTGATTCCTTCTTATGCTTCATCCAGCCTGGAATTTCACACAATTATTTATTTTTAGTTCAACTGAAGTAACCACCGTTTTTAATCTTGTACTCAGTGTCTATTTTATACTCTAATTTTATTGCATCTATATATATATTACTATATATTTTTGAATTTTAACTATTTTATTTATTAAAAATCATGTGATATATCTTCTGTCAAACTTACTTTTCACTTCCATTAATGCAACATCAATGTGGTTCTAGTTCATTTTCTTTGACTGTTTTATAATAGTTGTGGGGGGGTGTGTGTTTGTGTGTATGTATGTGAAGTTATTCATCCTCTTTTCCATTGTTACCCTCTTAAGTTTATTCTAAGTTTTTGCTATTGTAAATAGTGTTAATGTGGATGGATAATCCTGTACCTAAATGAGGTAGGGAAATAGTTTCATTCTTTTTTTAACATAGTTAATTACTTTCTCTAACTTACTTGTTACTCATTTGACCTGCCCAGAGAAGACAATGGCACCCCACTCCAGGATGAAAAATCCCATGGATGACATCAAATCGCCAACATCTGCTGGATCATTGAAAAAGCAAGAGAGTTCCAGAAAAACATCTATTTCTGCTTTATGGACTATGCCAAAGCCTTTGACTGTGTGGATCACAAAAAACTGTGGAAAATTCTTTAAGAAATGGGAATACCAGACCCCCTGACCTGCCTCTTGAGAAACCTATATGCAGGTCAGGAAGCAACAGTTAGAACTGGACATGGAACAACAGACTGGTTCCAAATAAGAAAAGGAGTACGTCAAGGCTGTATATTGTCAACCTGCCTATTTACCTTATGTGCAGAGTACATCATGCAGAGAAGGCAATGGCACCCCACTCCAGTACTCTTGCCTGGAAAATCCCATGAACGGAGGAGCCTGGTGGCCTGCAGTCCATGGGGTCACTAAGAGTCAAACACGACTGAGCGACCTCACTTTCACTTTTCACTTTCATGCATTGGAGAAGGAAATGGCAACCCACTCCAGTGTTCTTGCCTGGAGAATCCCAGGGATGGGGGAGTCTGGTGGGCTGCCATCTATGGGGTCTCACAGAGTCGGACACAACTGAAGTGACTTAGCAGCAGCAGCAGTAGCATTTGACCTGCCAACTCTGACTTCTTCCAAGTTCCATACCTGCATATGTCAGTGTGTTAGGATCTCTATTCTATCTGTTTAGTATGTATTTCTGCCAATATATCAAAAGCTTAATTACTATGGTTTCATAAGTTCATTTCTCTGTTCTAAGAGTCATCCTCCTACCCAAGATTCAATGTTGAATTTAAGTGTTACTTCTTCTTAGTGCCCAACAGTCCTTCAACAGATCCTTATCTTTTCTTTGTCTTTCAGGATCTCAACACTTTTGAAGTACTTATAAGTTATTTTTTAAAATTCTCTCCATTTGGGTTTATCTGATATTTTGTCATAATTGAACTGTGATTATGCTTTTCTAGCAGCAATACCATAGGAACTGTATGGTATTGTACCGTAGGAATGATATTGTGTTTATCTGAATGCACGATATCATGGAGTTCATGATGATGTTTTTACTGGTGATGTTTTCATTGATCACTTGATGAAATGTGTCTTCTGTTAACTTTTTCTACTGCAGTGTTACCATCTATCACTTTTATAGTTAATAAATATTTGGAGAGAGAGACTTTAATATGATATAAATCCCATTTCTTCTCAAGTTGGCACTAACTTTAGCACGCATCAATGAATCTGGTCTGCAGAAATTATTACTATTATGACATTTGCTTAATGCTGATTTTCTATTTTTTCATTTTCTTCTACATTTATTGAATGATATTCTACTATAAAGAAGAGCCATCTCTTGTCCCCCAGTTGAGTATTTATTTATATCAGTCTGGACTTGTAGATGTTTCTTTTATGTTATGGATTTAATTTCAATATTATCATTGTTTGTTTTCAAGCTTCCCTTTTGGCTCAGTTGGTAAAGAATCTGCCTGCAAAGCGGGAGACCTGGGTTCAATCCCTGGGTTGGGAAGATCCCCTGGAGAAGAGAAAGGCTACCCATTCCAGTATGCTGGCCTGGAGAATTCCATGGAGTGGACAGTCCATGGGGTCACAAAGAGTCAGACATGACTGAGCAACTTTCACTCAGTCACTCATTTTCATGCACAAAATGTTTCAGTTTGGACCATTAGAAGTGCCTTCAGGTTGGTTCCTATGTTCTTTTGACACCCCATTGTGTTTCTTTGAGCTTTTTCTTATTTTCTGGGACCAGGCTCATTATTTTTCTTGTTTAGTCCTGGAATTAACCACTTCTCCAAGAAGTCCCAGTTCCATTTATTGGTGTATATTTAGAAACCAAGATACAGGTGCTGGACATGCATTTGGGGGCTATTTTGAATTTAAGAATCATTTCATATATTTAAAAGCAAGGTTCACACTCAGCAAAATTTATGCTTTCACTTTGAGGGAAATATAGGAATGAAAATGAGGGAGATTCAGATCTTAAACACACTTCAAGATCTGTATAATTGTCCATATTATTTTATATATTAATTCTCTATTGTCCTTGCATTAACATATGTGGATAATTTTGTCTAAACTAAGTTTATATGGTACAACCTCACCACAGTATGAAATTACAGACTAGGGAATCTTGTCCATTGACTCATATTGGCAGCTGAGAAAAATTCAATGTTATAAACAAAAGAATTTTAAAATAGATAAGGAGAGGTGGCTTTTATTTGCAATTTCACATATCCTTGTACAGGCCTCAGGGACAAATGCAAGTAGGAGCCCACATGAAAAAGTTCAAGACTCCTGTGCTGTCTAACATTACAACCTCTTTCTGTGTTATTGGATGCAGGCTTCAAATTATTTTTTTAGGAACTTGATTCCTGACAGCTTCCATAGCTCCTGTGGCAGAGCTTAGTCATTAAATAGGAGCTGATTCTCTTTATTCATCCCAATCAACAAAATCAGGAAGATGGACTGTTTGGCGTGGCTTGGACCATATGTCCATCCCTAAACAAATCAAGAGGGATCAGGAGATGGAAATCCATGATTAGGACCTCTCACTAGAGTCATATATGATAGAAGTGTGGGAGAAATAGTTTCTCTCAAAATGGAATTTGATCTCAGAGAATGAGTACTCAGAATAAAAATCAGTTTCCAATCTTAGACAATACTTGAAAAATATCAAAGAATCCATTATGTGTGTGTGTGTGTGTATGAAGAAAAATCCTGTGCGAGTGAAATTGGAACCTGGAAGTTATGGAGGCACAGGAAAGCATCATAGGAGCTTGGAGGGCAGAACATATGTAGGCTACAGGATGTACAAGATGTTAGGAGACGAGGTGTGTGTAGCAAGAATATGAAGTGTGTCACAGGAAATAAGTTCACAAAGAGTTGAATTTTTAACGGTTTTATTTTTTAGTTGAACTACAGTTGTGCAATATTATTATTACAGGTGTACAATACAATGATTTTCAATTTTTAAAGGTTACACTCAATTTGTAAGTTATTTTAAAATATTGGCTGTATTCCCACATTATATATCCTTGTATCTTAGTTTATACCTAAGAGTTCTAACGTCTTATTACCCTACCCCTAATAATTTGTTCTCTATATCTGTGAATCTACTTCATGAAATGCTCAGAAGTTTGAACTTTATCTTGGAGTTGGTAGCATCTGTTTTTATGTTTATTTTTTGTCTTAACCAGGAGAGTGACATTATCATATTGCATTTTGCATTTTGCAAAGCAATCACCTTGTCAGTGGTTATTGGATGGGTCAGAAGCAGAAACTCCAGTTCGGGCGAGGAAAGATGAGAGAGCTCCACCTAGGGGAAATAAAAACGGGAATAAAAGAAAAATCATCCAGTCCTTCAAGCTCATTTTATTTAAGGAAAATGGTAAGTCAAATAGGACTTGGTTTTGGTTTGGTAAAGAACCCACCTAACAATGCAGGAGACATGAGAGACAAGTGTTCAATCCCTGGGTCAAGAAGATCCCCTGGAGGAGGGCATGGCAACCCACTCCAGTATTCTTGCCTGGAGAATCCCATGGACAGAGGGGCCTCATGGGTCCATACCGTCACAAAGAATTGGACACGACTGAGGTGACTTAGCACACATGCAGTGAACATATTTTCTAAGCCAAAACCTATGTAATCTGATAAAATTTTTTATGATGCTTCTCAATATAAAATATAGAAAATGTAGTAGACTATAAATAGTAAAATATTATAATCTCTGGAATTTTAATGATTTACATGAACAAAGAAACAAAATATGTTTTAATACATATTTAAGGAAATATTATTAAGGAATATTCCTTAAATATTATATAAGGAAATACATTTTCCTTAAAATATAGGACTTATATAAAAAATATATTCCTTTAATGAAAACCTTTAATGTAAGTTATAATGACTTTCTTACTTTCATTTAGCCTTTCCACATTCCATTCTAAACATCTCACACAGAATATAAAATATAACTCATTAAATTAAAAATTATAATACTTTCCCCTGGATTCAACTGAAAATATTTGCTTTGTTAGATTTCCTCCTATATTATATATATACATTCCTTCACTTCAGTTCAACCGCTCAGTCACGTCTGAATCTTTGTGACCCCATGCATTGCAGCATACAGGTTTCCCTGTCCATCAAAACTCCCAGAGCATGCTCAAACTCATGTCCATCGATTGGTGATGGCATCCAACCATCTCATGTTCTGTCATCCCCTTCTCCTACATTCAATCTTTCCCAGCATCACAGTCTTTAAAATGAGTCAGTTCTTTAGATCCTCTTTGCTTTCTGCCATAATGATGGTGTCATCTGCATATATTGATACCCAAGTTATTACTTGGGAATTAGGGTGGGAGTCTCTTTCTTCTGTAACTACTTCCTCCTGGGAGTGGGCACTGTCTTGCCTCATAGAGAAGTCTCTCTCTACTTTATCAGTCCCCATCCTTTTTGGCACCAGGTACTCATTTTATGAAGGACAAGTTTTCCACAAACAGAGGAAGAGGTGGGAGTTTGGATGGTTTCATCGGCATATCTGAAGTTATTGATATTTCTCCCAGCAATCTTGATTCCAGCTTATGCTTCATCCAGCCCATCATTTCATATGATGTACTCTGTATATTAAGTTATATAAGCAGGGTGACAATATACAGCCTTGACGTACTCCTTTCCCAGTTTGGAACCAGTCTGTTGTTCCATGTCCAGCACTAACTTGTTGATTCTTGACCTGTATACAGATTTCTCAGGAGGCAGGTCAAGTGATCTGGTATTCCCATCTCTTGAAGAATTTTCCACAGTTTTTTTTTGATCCACACGGTCAAAGGCTTCAGTGTAGGCAATAAAGGCAGAAGTAAATGTTTTTCTGTAACTCTCTTACTGTTTTGATGATCCAACGGATGTTGGCAGTTTGATCTCTGGTTCCTCTGCATTTTTTAAATACAGTTTGAACATCTGGAAGTTCATGGTTCATGTACTGTAAAAACCTAGCTTGGATAATTATAAACAATACTTGGCTAGTGTATGATATGAGTGCAATTTTCAGTTGTTTGAAGGTTTTTTACCATTGCCTTTCTTTAGGATTAGAATGAAAACTGACCTTTCCAGTCCTGTGGCCACTGCTGAGTTTTCCAAATTTGTTGCCACATTGAGTACATCACTTTCACAGCATCAACTTTTAGTGTTTGAAATAGCTCAACTGGAATTCCATTACCTCCACTAGTTTTATTCATAGTGATGCTTCCTAAGGCCCACTTGACTTTGCACTCCAGGATGTCTGGCTCTAGATGAGTGTTCACAACATCATGGTTATCGGGGGCATGAAGATCTTTCTGTATAGTTCTTCTGTGTATTCTTGCCACCACTTCTTAATATCTTCTGCTTCTGTTAGGTCCATTCCATTTCTGTCCTTTATTGTGCCAATCTTTGCATGAAATGTTCCCTTGGTATCTCTGATTTTCTTGAAGAGATCTCTAGTCTTTCCCACTCTATTGTTTTCCTCTATTTCTTTGCATTGATCACTGAGGAAGGCTGTCTCATGTCTCCTTGCTATCTTTTGGAACTCTTCATTCAGATGGGTATATCTTTCCTTTTCTCCTTTGCTTTTCACTTCTCTTCTTTTCTCAGCTATCTGTAAGCCCTCCTCAGACAACCATTTTGCCTATTTGCATTACTTGTCCTTGGGGATGGTCTTGATCACTGCTCCCTATACAATGTCACAAACCTCTGTCCATAGTTATTCAGGCACTCTGTCTATGAGATCTAATCCCTTGAATCTATTTGTCACTTCCACTGTATAATCATAGTTAGTTAGTTAGTTCAGTCGCACAGTCGTGTCGGACTCTTTGTGACCCCATGAATTGCAGCACGCCAGGTCTCCCTGTGATCACCAACTCCCAGAGTTCACCCAAACTCATGTCCATCGAGTCGGTGATGCCATCCATCCATCTCATCCTCTGTTGTCCCCTTTTCCTCCTGCCTCCAATTCCTCCCAGCATCAGAGTCTTTTCCAATGAGTCAACTCTTCCCACGAGGTGGTCAAAGAATTGGATTTTCAGCTTTAGCATCAGTCCTTCCAAAGAACATCCAGGGCTGATCTCCTTTAGAATGGACTGGTTGCTGTCTCAATACAGGGTTATTGTTACCATCTTTCTAAATTCCATATATATGCGTTAGTATACTGTATTGGTGTTTTTCTTTCTGGCTTACTTCACTCTGTATAATAGGCTCCAGTTTCATCCACCTCATTAGAACTGATTCAGAACAGTCTTTTGGACTCTGTGGGAGAGGGAGAGGGTGGGATGATTTGGGAGAATGGCATTGAAATACGTATAATATCATATATGGACTGGATGCCTGGGGCTGGTGCACTGGGATGACCCAGAGGGATGGTATGGGGAGGGAGGAGGGAGGAGGGTTCAGGATGGGGAACACATGTATACCTGTGGCAGATTCATTTAGCTATTTGGCAAAACCAATACAATATTGTAAAGTTTAAAAATAAAATAAAATTTTTTTAAAAAATGAAAAAAAAAAAAAAAAATAATGGACTGGTTGGATCTCCCTGCAGTCCAAGGGACTTTCAAGAGTCTTCTCCAACACCACAGTTTAAAAGCATCAATTCTTCAGCGCTCAGCTTTCTTCACAGTCTAACTTTCACATCCATACATGACTACTGGAAAAACCATAGACTTGACTAGACGGACCTATGTTCGCAAAGTAATGTCTCTGCTTTTTAAAATGCTATCTAGGTTGGTCATAACCTTCCTTCCAAGGAATAAGTGTCTTTTAATTTCATAGATGCAATCACCATCTGCAGTGATTTTGGAGCCCCCAAAAATAAAGGCTAACACTGTTTCCCCATCTATTTCCCATGAAGTGATGAGACTAGATGCCATGATCTTCGCTTTCTGAATGTTGAGCTTTAAGCCAACTTTTTCACTCTCCTCTTTCACTTTCATCAAGAGGCTCTTTAGTTCTTCTTCACTTTCAGCCATAAGGGTGGTGTCACCTGCATATCTGAGGTTATTGATATTTCTCCCAGCAATCTTTAATCCATCTTGTGCTTCTTCCAGCCCAGCGTTTCTCATGAAACCCTGCTGCTGGCGCTGCTGCTAAGTCGCTTCAGTCGTGTCCGACTCTGTGTGACCCCATAGACAGCAGCCCACCAGGCTCCCCTGTCCCTGGGATTCTCCAGGCAAGAACACTGGAGTGGGTTGCCATTTCCTTCTCCAGTGCATGAAAGTGAAAAGTGAAAGTGAGGTCGCTCAGTCGTGTCTGACTCTTAGCGACCCCATGGACTGCAGGCCACCAGGCTCCTCCGTTCATGGGATTTTCCAGGCAAGAGTACTGGAGTGGGGTGCCATTGCCTTCTCTGCATGATGTACTCTGCACATAAGGTAAATAGGCAGGTTGACAATATACAGCCTTGACGTACTCCTTTTCTTATTTGGAACCAGTCTGTTGTTCCATGTCCAGTTCTAACTGTTGCTTCCTGACCTGCACATAGGTTTCTCAAGAGGCAGGTCAGGGGGTCTGGTATTCCCATTTCTTAAAGAATTTTCCACAGTTTTTTGTGATTCACACAGTCAAAGGCTTTGGCATAGTCTATAAAGCAGAAATAGATGTTTTTCTGGAACTCTCTTGCTTTTTCAATGATCCAGCAGATGTTGGCAATTTGATGTCTGGTTCCTCTGCCTTTTCTAAAACCAGCTTGAACATCTGGAAGTTCACGGTTCACATATTGCTGAAGCCTGGCTTGGAGAATTTTGAGCATTACTTTACTAGCGTGTGAGATGAGTGCAATTGTGTGCTAGTTTGAGCATTCTTTGGCATTGTCTTTCTTTGGGATTGGGATGAAAACGGACCTTTTCCAGTCCTGTGGCCACTGCTGAGTTTTCCAAATTTACTGGCATATTGAGTGCAGCACTTTCACAGCATCATCTTTCAGGATTTGAAATAGCTCAACTGGAATTCCATCACCTCCACCGGCTTTGTTCGTAGTGATGCTTTCTAAGGCCCACTTGACTTCACATTCCAGGTTGTCTGGCTCTCGGTGAGTGATCACACCATCATGATTATCTTGGTCGTGAAGATATTTTTTGGACAGTTCTTATGTGTATTCTTGCCACCTCTTCTTAATATCTTCTGCTTCTGTTAGGTCCATACCATTTCTGTCCTTTATCGAGCCCATCTTTGCATGAAATGTTCCCTTGGTATCTCTAATTTTCTTGAAGCGATCTCTAGTCTTTCCCATTCCATTGTTTTCCTATATATCTTTGCATTGATCGCTGAGAAAGGCTTTCTTATCTCTCCTTGCTATTCTTTGGAACTCTGCATTCAGATGCTTATATCTTTCCTTTTCTCCTTTGCTTTTGAGATTGCATCCAAGTACTGCATTTCAGACTCTTTTGTTGATATGATGGCTACTCCAGTTCTTCTAAGGGATTCTTGCTCACAGTAGTAGATATAATGATCTTCTGAATTAAATTCGCCCATTTCAGTCCATTTTAGTTCACTGATTCCTTAAATGTCAATATTCACTCTTACCATCTGCTGTTTGACCACTTCCATTTTACCTTGATTCATGGACCTAACATTCCAGTTTCTTATGCAATATTGTTCTTTAGAGCATAGGACTGTACTTCTGTCATGAGTCACATCCACAATGGGCATTGTTCTGCTTTGTCTCCATATCTTCATTCTTTCTGGAATTATTTCTCCACTGATCTCCAGTAGCATATTAGGCACCTACCAACCTGGGAAGTTCATCTTTCAGAATCATATCTTTTTGCCTTTTCATACTGTTCTTAGGGTTCTCAAGGCAAGAATGTGGAAGTGGTTTGCCATTCTCTTCTCCACTGGACCACGTTTTGTCAGAACTCTCCACCATGACTCATCCATCTTGGGTGGCCCTACATGGCATGGCTCGTAGTTTCAGATCCATGTGATCAGTTTGGCTAGTCTTCTATGATTGCGGTTTGCATTCTGTCTGCCCTCTGATGGATAAGGACAAGGGGCTTATGGGAGTGTCCTGATGGGAGAGACTGCCTGTGGGGGACTCTGGATCTTGCATTCCTTAGATGTAAAGTAACAAATTAAACCAGAATACTTTAAAAATAAATTTATTTCTCCTTCAAACACTTCACTCAGCTTTAGGATATATTTTTGAATTTCAACAGCTATTTACTCATAGTTTTATAAATGCTTCTGCTATCTTCCCACACTGTATTTATTGCAAAACACATCATCTAAGAATTTTTTAAAAGCATGAAAACTTTTTCCCTAATTTTTGCCATGTGCAAAAAAAAAAAAAAAAACCTGATCATTCCATTGAAAAACTAATAGACATCCTGAAAAATAATGTGAAATATTCATCTGAACCCCCAAATCATTATGAACTAAATGGTGAAAAGATATGGGATAAATTGAGCTTTAGTGATATATTATAAAAATAGTGACTTAAGTATTTTTATTATAAATAGTAGTAGAAATTTTCTTCCTGTGATTGCTGATAAATATATTTAATATGAATATCTTCAAGAATTCTTGGAGATGGAGAGACATTAGTCAAAGTGTACTAACTTCCAGTTATAAAAATGAATAGTTTAATGTAATTTAATGTACAGGAAAGTGATTATAGTTTAATAAGATTATATACTTGAAAGTTGCTCAGATAGTAGACTTTAAATGTACTCACCACAAAACAGAAAAACAAGATGATAACTGTGTGTGAGATGATATATGTGTTAACTAACCTTATTGTGGTAATGATTTTGCAATACACATGTATATCAAATCAGCCTATTGTTAAGAGGCCAAATTATAAATTATAAACTCAAGTTATAAGTAATGCACATTTGCTCATTTGAAAAAAAAAAAGAATTCATGGAATAAGAATGTTGTGATTTATTTTTTTAAAGAAATAAATCTATAATCCGAATCTACTGTGGCTCTAACAAAGCTGATGAGTATAGGTGGTGGGTTGTTGTATGAGCTAAAAGGCATTTCATAAAAGGAAGAATCAGATAAGAGAGAGAAAGCAGGCAGAGATAGAAGAACAAGTTGACTCAGAAAAGGCAGGTAGAGAATGCATGTAAAAAAAAGACATGACAGTAAGAGCAGGAGGGTGCCAAAGAAACAAGAGGACAGATTTGGATCTGGAGAGGGTAGGAAAAAAAACACAAAAAAATGCTGCTAAAGTGTGATTCCACATAATAAGCAGTGAAAAAACCTGCTTGTGAAATAAAGAAAAAATACTCATCACATTTATAATGTGGGCATTATTATAGTTAAGATGGTAAGATTAAGATACCAGCAGCCAAAACTGAGTACTGTAGGAGGTCATATGATTGAAAACTACAATTTTCTTAGAAACTAAGAGATTTCCTATTATATGAGAAAGGCACATACATAGAACATGCAGAGTTATTCTCCCCTACCTTTTCCATAGCAAACATGGGCAATACATTGTGAGCCTTTTCTCTCTGGAGCTTGGAGGTGATCTCTTAACAGCATTATTCATCTGATGACCATTGCCAACCAAAGTTGGCACATGATCGACATTCTCTCTTACCTATGTTGAATCTTTGAAAGTTAAAGTGTTAGTCGTTCAGTCATGTCCAACTCTTTGCCTGCCAGGCTCTTCTGTATGTGGGATTCTCCAGGCAAGAATACTGGTGTGGGTTGACATTCTTTCTCCAGGGGATCTTCCCTACCCAGGGAGCAAATCCAGGTCTTCTGCTTTGCAGGCAGATTCTTTATAGTCTGAGCCACCAGGGAAGATTTTTTTTTGCTATTGAACCTTTAAGCTTGTATTAATATAATCAACACAATATAATCAAATTATATGTCTAAAAAGGCACCAAACAATATTGGGTCTGTCACCTGCTTACCCACAATGGTTAGATCTTTGCATTAGAACCTTCCCAAATTTTGATCTACTCTGTGGCTGAAGACAGAACCATTGAGAGTGGTTTTATAAAGGAGAAAAAATTCTCAGGTCTAACATTTGGTCATTTGATGTTCTTTTCTATTTTCTTAACCTGCTTCCTAAGATTGAATTGTGTCACTCCCAAATTAGTATATCATAGCCCTTACTTCCACTACCTTAGAAGGTGACTGTATTTGGAGATACAGCCTTTAAAGAGGTAGGTTTAAATGGGGTCATTCAGGTGGGTCTTAATCCAGCATGACTGATGTCCTTATAAGAGGAAGATTAGACACAAGACAACACAAACTGAGGCATACCCATGTGGGGACATGGAAAGAGGGAAGAAATCTTAGGCCTCACAAGAAATCAAGCCTACTGACACTTCAATCTTAGAACTCTAGCCTCTAGAATTGCCCTTTTTATTACAGCACTAGTAACCTAACAAAATGAGAAATATTTCCTGGTTCAGCACATTACTTTAAAGGATTTCTCTGGTGGTACAGTGGATAAGAATCTCCCTGCCAGGGCAGGGAACATGGGTTTGATCCCTAGTACAGGAAGATTCCACATGCCACAGAACAACAGCCTGCATGCCACAGCTAATGAGTGTGCATGCTCTAGGGCCCACGAGCCATAACTAATGAGCCCCTGTTGCAACTACTGAAGCCCATGCACCCTAGAGCGCATGCTCTGCAACAAGAGAAGCATGGCAACTAGACAGCAGTTTACACTCTTTGCAACTAGAGAAAGCCCATGTGCAGCAATGAAGACTCAGCATAAGTTCAGTTCAGTTCAGTCTCTCAGTCATGTCCAACTCTTTGTGACCCCATGAATCGCAGCACGCCAGGCCTCCCTGTCCATCACCAACTCCCGGAGTTCACTCAAACTCACGTCCATTGAGTCGGTGATGCCATCCAGCCATCTCATCCTCTGTCGTCCCCTTCTCCTCCTACCCCCAATCCCTCCCAGCATCAGAGTCTTTTCCAATGAGTCAACTCTTCGCATGAGGTGGCCAAAGTACTGGAGTTTCAGCTTTAGCATCATTCCTTCCAAACAAATCCCAGGGCTGATGTCCTTCAGAATGGACTGGTTGGATCTCCTTGCAGTCCAAGGGCCTCTCAGGAGTCTTCTCCAACACCACAGTTCAAAGGCATCAATCCTTCGGCGCTCAGCCTTCTTCACAGTGCAACTCTCACATCCATACATGACCACAGGAAAAATCATAGCCTTGACTAGACGGACCTTTGTTGGCAAAGTAATGTCTCTGCTTTTGAATATGCTATTTAGGTTGGTTATAACTTTCCTTCCAAGCAGTAAGAGTCTTTTAATTTCATGGCTGCAGTCACCATCTGCAGTGATTTTGGAGCCCCCACAAGTAAAGTCTGACACTGTTTCCACTGTTTCCCCATCTATTTCCCATGAAGTGCTGGGACCGGATGCCATGATCTTCATTTTCTGAATGTTGAGCTTTAAGCCAACTTTTTCACTCTTCACTTTCACCTTCATCAGGAGGCTTTTGAGTTCCTCTTCACTTTCTGCCATAAGGGTGGTGTCATCTGCATATCTGAGGTTATTGATATTTCCCCCAGCAATCTTGATTTCAGCTTGTGCTTCTTCCAGTCCAGCATTTCTCATGATGTACTCTGCATATAAGTTAAATAAGCAGGGTGACAATATATAGCCTTGACGTACTCCTTTTCCTATTTGGAACCAGTCTGTTGTTCCATGTCCAGTTCTAACTGTTGCTTCTTGACCTGCATACAAATTTCTCAAGAAGACTCAGCATAGCCATAAACAAATAAAGCAGTATGTATTAAAAAAAAAAAAAAAAAAAGCCCATCACTTTAAAGAGCAAAAGTTTTAACTGACAGATCATTCCACTTTTATAAATTCTGCCTTTTCTCCCCCATGACTACTTTTTAGAGATAAATTGTCATGAAGTCAAGCTAAGAACTTATCAAAGGTTTTTTTTAACTGAATAATATGTGTAGCAGATGATTTCCTATTGAAGATATTCTGTGTCTTTGATTATTGTATATTGTGAGTTAGCAAAGCATGGATCTCTTTCCTTCATTCCATTGCACTGTACATTTTTACAAAAATATAAGGCATAGTATGTTTATACAAAAATAAAATTTTTCCCATTCATTTCATCCAAATGTATTCCATTGTATTTTAATTATCTTGTTTACTATTTTCACTGAGTATACTTTGTTTTTATACAATACTAGGACTTCTTCTTACCTTTCTTTTAAATTATATGTTTCTTTTTGTTGCTTCTGGCTAGTTTTGAAACGTGCCAAAGCACTTAAGGGGCTTCCCAGGTGGCACTAGTGGTAAAGAACCCAACGGAAGAGATGTGAGAGGCAGGTTTGATCCCTGAGTTGGGAAGATGCCACCTGGAGCAGGGCATGGCAACCAACTCTAGTATTCTTGCCTGGAAAACCCCATGGACAGAGCAGCCTAGTGGGCTATAGTCCATAGGGTCTCAAAGAGTTGGACACAACTGAAGCGACTTAGCACACATGCACAAAGCATTAAGAAGCTATTTCACATTTTGTATAATGTCATGTTTAGCATCCAAACTCTATGCATTGGTATATAGACATCTGATGATATAATTGTTGTTTCTGACTTTATAATGATACTTTTAAGTTTATTAATAGAAAATTTGTCCATCATTATTTTTCTTATATGTATTTTTTTACAGCCCCTTCCTCCTGTTCCCATATCATTAATGAAGTTCTAGATAATATACTTGTCATGCATCTACATGAATATATTTCTCCCACTAAAATCAGGTCTACAAATATTCAGATTAAAAAAATGTAGTCTTTCATTCTTTTACAAGTGGTTGACCAGTTTTCCCAGCACCACTTGTTAAAGAGATTGTCTTTAATCCATTATATATTCTTGCCTCCTTTGTCAAAGATAAGGTGTCCATATGTGCGTGGATTTATCTCTGGGCTTTCTATTTTGTTCCATTGATCAATATGTCTGTCTTTGTGCCAGTACCATACTGTCTTGATAACTGTGGCTTTGTAATAGAGCCTGAAGTCAGGTAGGTTGATTCCTCCAGTTCCATTCTTCTTTCTCAAGATAGCTTTGGCTATTTGAGGTTTTTTGTATTTCCATACAAATTGTGAAATTATTTGTTCTAGCTCTGTGAAGAATACCGTTGGTAGCTTGATAGGGATTGCATTGAATCTATAAATTGCTTTGGGTAGTATACTCATTTTCACTATATTGATTCTTCGAATCCATGAACATGGTATATTTCTCCATCTATTAGTGTCCTCTTTGATTTCTTTCACCAGTGTTTTATAGTTTTCTATATATAGGTCAACCACTTGTAAAAGAATGAAACTAGAACACTTTCTAACACCATACACAAAAATAAACTCAAAATGGATTAAAGATCTCAACGTAAGACCAGAAACTATAAAACTCCTAGAGGAGAACATAGGCAAAACACTCTCCGACATACATCACAGCAGGATCCTCTATGACCCACCTCCCAGAATATTGGAAATAAAAGCAAAAATAAACAAATGGGACCTAATTAAACTTAAACGCTTCTGCACAACAAAAGAAACTATTAGCAAGGTGAAAAGGCAGCCTTCAGAATGCGAGAAAATAATAGCAAATGAAGCAACAGACAAACAACTCATCTCAAAAATATACAAGCAACTCCTACAGCTCAACTCCAGAAAAATAAATGACCCAATCAAAAAATGGGCCAAAGATCTAAATAGACATTTCTCCAAAGAAGACATACAGATGGCTAACAAACACATGAAAAGATACTCAACATCACTCATTATCAGAGAAATGTAAATCAAAACCACTATAAGGTACCATTTCACACCAGTTAGAATGGCTGCAATCCATAAGTCTACAAGCAATAAATGCTGGAGAGGGTGTGGAGAAAAGGGAACTCTCTTACACTGTTGGTGGGAATGCAAACTAATACAGCCACTATGGAGAACAGTGTGGAGATTCCTTAAAAAACTGGAAATAGAACTGCCTTATGATCCAACAATCCCACTGTTGGGCATACACACTGAGGAAACCAGAAGGGAAAGAGACATGTGTACCCCAATGTTCATCACAGCACTGTTTATAATAGCCAGGACATGGAAGCAACCTAGATGCCCATCAGCAGATAAATGGATAAGAAAGCAGTGGTACATATATACAATGGAGTATTACTCAGCCATTAAAAAGAATACATTTGAATCACTTCTAATGAGATGGATAAAACTGGAACCTATTATACAGAGTGAAGTAAGCCAGAAAGAAAAACACCAATACAGTATACTAATGCATATATATGGAATTTAGAAAGATGGTAACAATAACCCTGTGTACGAGACAGCAAAAGAGACACTGATGTATAGATCAGTCTTATGGACTCTGTGGGAGAGGGAGAGGGTGGAGAGATTTGGGAGAATAGCATTGAAACATGTATAATATCATGTATGAAACGAGTCGCCAGTCCAGGTTTGATGCACGATACTGGATGTTTGGGGCTGGTGCACTGGGATGACCCAAGGGAGGGTACGGGGAGGGAGGAGGGAGGAGGGTTCAGGATGGGGAACACAGGTATACCTGTGGTGGATTCATTTCGATATTTGGCAAAACTAATACAATATTGTAAAGTTTAAAAATAAAATAAAATTTAAAAAATGAAAAAAAAATGTAGTCTTTCTAGCATTTTTCTCGATCACTTTTGGGATGTAGATATCCTCATCCTTATTTTACAAACATGAAAACTTGGTAAAGATAACGGGTTTATGTCCAAGAATGGACATAAGAACACTAAAAATAGAAGAGACATTCAAGACATGTCTTTTTTTTCTTTTAAATTAAGTAATTTATTTTAATTGGAGGCTAATTACTTTACTCCTTGGAAGTAAAGTTATGACCAACCTAGATAGCATATTCAAAAGCAGAGACATTACTTTGCCAACAAAGGTCCGTCTAGTCAAGGCTATGGTTTTTCCTGTGGTCATGTATGGATGTGAGAGTTGCACTGTGAAGAAGGCTGAGTGCCAAAGAATTGATGCTTTTAAACTGTGGTGTTGGAGAAGACTCCTGAGAGTCCCTTGGACTGCAAGGAGATCCAACCAGTCCATTCTGAAGGACATCAGCCCTGGGATTTGTTTGGAAGGAATGATGCTAAAGCTGAAACTCCAGGACTTTGGCCACCTCATGCGAAGAGTTGACTCATTGGAAAAGACTCTGATGCTGGGAGGGATTGGGGGCAGGAGAAGAAGGGGATGACAGAGGATGAGATGGCTGGATGGCATCACTGACTCGATGGACGTGAGTCTGAGTGAACTCTGGGAGTTGGTGATGGACAGGGAGGCCTGGCGTGCTGCTATACATGGGTTCGCAAAGAGTCGGACACGATTGAGCAACTGAACTGAACTGAATTACTTTATAATATAATTACAATACTAATTACAATATACTGGTCATATCTGTGAATCTACAAAGATTTTTTTAAAAATTAATAAACTTACTGTTTTTAATGAATCCACAAACACCACCAGCATCTTCTCAATTCTTTTCAAACTGGAATAACCCGTTATGCAATGAGACATAGATCTGTGTGCACATTTATACATTCAGATACACATGCACACAAGTTTTTTAATTTTACATTTTATCAAAACAATCGCAAATCACTCTGACAGTAGAATGTCTCGGTTTTTGAACCGTCTACCACACTTGTATACCTGCTGATTAGCCTTCAAAACTCAGATCAAGGACCACCTTTTCTATAAACATCTTCTGACTCTCCATGATTACCAAGAACTACTTATTTCTATCTAAAAATTTGTGTTTTTGAACATTTGATATCCTATTGCCTATATTTATTTGCATTACTGCATTTTTATTAGACAGTAAAAGCTCCTTGAGTACAAGAACTTAATCATCTTTATATGTTCAGCATTTAGCAGTATGTTTGGCAAATAAGTACTCAGTAAGTGTGTGGTGGATCAAAGAATAAATATATATGAAGCAAAGTCTCTAGATATGAGTCTAATGAATGCAGTTTTTGCAGGGTTCAGACAACCTAAAAAAACATGTGCTTGCATTTTTGCACTGAAAAGTGAAATGTGTTAGTGTTTCTTAACTGTTAAGAGATGAAGCTGGGCTATTAGAAATAAGACTAATGAGTATAATGCACATGGACCATATCTCATTTTTGTGCCCCAGCGCCTCCTACAATAGCAGTAAGGGTAAATGATTAATGGATAAAAAGATGATTAATATGATCATTTTTTACTGAGAAAATAAGAACACTTGCAGTTTTGACTGAGATAATATAGTTCTAATATGTTTTTTAAATTGCTAAAAGACTGTTAAATTGCAAATATAGAGTCTATATGCCATTAATGTTTTTTAAAAAATAAAGCCCTGATTATATAATAAACTGTTTTGCTTACCTGTCACCCTTTGTATAATCAGTATATAGGTTGAAATAAAAATAATACACTTATTCAGATAAGAATTTTAGTTTCCTAAAATAGCTAAAATTCTTCACCATGATTCTGAGGAACAGAAGCATCACAAGTAAATGTGCAGCAATTGAACTGAAATATCTTTCATATTTCTAATGGCTGGTGGTAATTTGGTTGGCTCCTGAGTGTCTATGACACTGATCAGTGCTCATGAGTTTTCCTTTTGCTTTGCCACACAATACCAGAGGATTACTTTTGCAGATGGAGGATAAATATTCTTTAGTCAAGGATATAGAAAATGAAGCTAAAAAGGAAGGTGAGAACTTTATAATATGATTTAAGCACATTTGCACTTCATCATCATTTACGTACTTCACTTCCTATACATTTCTAAGTAGTAATCTCTATTTTTGCCGTCAGGAATCTATGCATTGCAAACTCAGACTTGTACAAAATTATGAAATTTTGCTCCTTGAATTTTAAATGCAAAATCTGGCATTCTCATTTGCATGAGAGGAAATTTGTAGTTATAACCAACAGCCACATTTCTGTATGTTCAAAAACATATTTAACAACGAACAAAAAAGAATAATATTTGAACAAATCGAATGGTATGTTATTCTTAAACACAAATCAGTTTCATTTTTGCCTATTCCATCCTATTAATTATCTGGCATTTATATTCTTCTTTAGTGAACTTTGTTTCCTCACTATCTCTTATTTGCCATCGTTCTTCAATCTTTGCCTGTGGATCTCTCACAATCTGGAGCACCTTCATCCTTCTTTTCTTTACTATTCAAGTTCTCCATATTTTATAAGATTGAACACTTGTTTTCTTCATCCCAAAAGCCTTTCAGAAATATTTCAGTCCTATTTAAATTTGTTTTTGGCACCAGCTGACAATCCTGACAATCTCCTCTGAAAGTGAAAAGTGAAAGTCACTCATCTGTGTCCAACTCTTTGTGACCCATGGAATACACAGTCCATGGAATACTCCAGACCAGAATACTGGAGTGGGCAGCTGTTCCATTCTCCAGGGGATGTTCCCAACCCGGGGATCGATCCCAGGTCTCCCGCATTGCAGGCAGATTCTCTACCAGCTTAGCCACAAGGGAGGCCCAATTTTCTCTTTACTCCTTCTTAAGTTTTTTTACATATATACTTCTGTATAATAATATTAAGACTTTTCATGACACAGTCTATGTCTTATAATTTTTTAGTGTTTCCTATTTCACTAAACTAAGTGGTAAGAACAAAATTCAACAAATATTTTTTGAACTGAAATAAATGTATCTTAAAAATGCATCTTATATTAAAAAAAAAAAAATCTATGAAAAATGCTTTAAGACTCGGAGGAATAAAATTGACATGGCAGTATAATAGAGGCTCCCAACTAAATTCAGAGCTGCCACTATGATCACAGAAATTGTATACCCCAACAAGGAGGTTAATACACTCTATTTTGGTTACTTATTGCTGAATAATAATATCAACATTTAAAACCAACAACAGCCATTTATTATCTTTCATGGTTTTATGATTTGTCTGAACATATTGGGTGGATCTTCTGTTACATGAGGCATTGACTGGGGCTGCAGTCACCTGGCAGTTCCATTGAAATATCCAAGGTGACTAACTTGCATGTCTGACAGTTTAGTAACAGCTGTTGGCTGGGAACTCAGTTGAGACTGTTGAGCAACAAGCCACAGTTCTCACCTGTGTGTGGTCCCTCCCTGTAGCTTTAGTAATAGCAGCGTCTCTCTCCCTATTAGTAGAGAGGATCTCTCTCTATAGACTGGATTTTTCACAGAATTACAATTAGATTTCAAAATGGAGTGTTGCAAGTGATTAAAGCAGAAACCACAAATCTCTTTAGGTACAACTTGAGAAGTTGTGGAATCACTACCACCAGATTCTGTTATATAAAGCAAGTAATAAGGTCAGACAAAAAGAAGGAGATAGATGCTATTTCTTGACAGGAGGAATGGCAAAGAATTTGCTGGCATCTTTAATCAAAAAATCATCTCTTTGATTTTCAACTAAAATCCTGGATATTCATCAAGTGACTAATTAATTAGCTGATACTTTGAAACTAGGTTTTTCAACTTTTAAAAGTTAATGTAAATGACTGTACTGGATTTTCTATTTTGCAATGTTAAATTGCACTTAGATGATGAAAATATTATTTTTAGTGAGGAATATTTCATAATATTAATATGCCTTATCAAATTTGTATAAAGCAAGTATAATTACTTCTTCCTATACTTGTACTATCATATATATACCTTTTAATTTTTGTTCACTTTTCATCTGTCCACTGAAAAAGACAAATTGCCAGAATTTTCTTACAGATTGTGTAAAACAAATAGTAGTCCCAGATAATATGTCAATCTGCAGCATATACCATTAAAAGCTAGAATGACTTCAGGTCATTGCCTATTCTCTTTGTCCAGTTTGATGGATCTAGTTGACATTATTCTCTGAGATTCCCACAAAGTCTCCTAAGGTGATTTGATGTTAATAACTATGAGTTTCTGAAATGTTAGCATATAGTCTTAGTATAGAAACCACAGAAAACTGAAAGCACCATCAGAAGGTTTCAGTACTAAACTGAATCTAGCATATTTTATTGGAGTTAGAAGTACAAAGAAATTATGAATAGTAAGTTATCTGTGGTTTCTTTGAAAAAGACAACCATGGTGGACAGACTTAGAAAAACAGTGTTATTTTCATCAGCAACTACAAATACTGGTCTGTCTTAAATTTTCTTTCACACTGACCCTATGACATAAAAGGTACACTTTAGAGAAAAATATATGGATAGTTAAATTATAATACTTATATAATTATAAGATATATTTCTAGCTTAGGGAAACAGAAACACAGTAAACTACTTTTATAATTTGTACTATACTTTTATAATTTAGTTTTTCTAATTCTTCATTTTGAAATAAATTCAGACTTAACAAAAAAGTTGCAAAAGCAGTCAGCAGATTCTTATACACCTGACATTGTCTCCCAAAATGTTAAAGTCTTACATAACCACAGTATGATTATCTAAACCAGGAAATGAGCACTGATACAATATTGTTAAAAAAACCTACAGGACTTATTTAAATATCATTAACTGTCCCAGTATCCAATCCAAGATCATAAATTGAATTTAGTTATCATGTCCATTTAGCTTCCTTTGGTCCCAGTTTCTTAAATTGAAGTCATTTCTACCTGATGAGAGAGTGAAAAGAAAGCCTTCTATAAATATATGTAATATTATCATTTTTAAAGTATTAATTCCCCTTTATGAATTAGGGTCAGAAAAAACTCCTGAAACTGTGCTCAGTTTCTTTCTATTCCCCAAAATAGCTTCTTCCAGATAATATCCAAGGTAACTCAAAAATTTCAAGGACACAAGTTTGGCCACTAGATGACAATAGAGTCCTTTTCTATTTGTCAGTATTTCTTTCAATCTTGCCGAGGTTTCCAGGTTAAGGATTAACACCAGTGGCATATTAACCAAAGACTTTATAATATTCTAATACTATTTGAATATGACACATTATACTAGAAGATTTAACGTTGTACAGATCACATTGTCTTATAATTAGCTGTTTTCATGTCTATCTCCTTACCACACTATGAAGTACTTAATGAACCTAGTCATCTCTTGTTCTTATATTCATGATATCAAATACTACCGCCAATATATAGTTGACTGTCAGTACATGCTTAACATATATATTGTTAGTCATTCAGTCATGTCTGACCCTTTGCTACCCCATGGGCTGTAGCCTGCCAGGCTCCTCCATCCATAAAATTCTCCAGGCAAGAATACTGAAGTGGGTAGCCATCCCTTCTCCAGGGGATCTTCCTGACCCAAAGATTGTGCCCAGGTCTCCTGCATTGCAGGCTGACCATCTGAGCCACCCGGGAAGCACAATAAATTGGATAATGGATATTATATATATATATGTATACTCATACATACATATATACCATTTTACCTTTAAAACAACTTTCAAACAAAATATGAATTAATAAATTGCCAAATGTTTTATGTATGCTCTATAAGATTTAATACTTTGCTTTTCAACAGAATTGAGAATTATCTTTAAAACTGTTCTTTGCAGGTTGATTTGGAATTCTCTTTATTGGTCATTTGCACTGGAAAATAATACTTAGTAATTTTCTAGTCCTGTGTTGAAGGGTCTTCTATTTTTGGCTCATGCAATCCTCTTGATCATCTTTTAGCCAATAGTGACAATATAATCCAGGTTTAGACCAATTTAAATGTAAATAGAAGTACATTGTGAGTTCCTTATAGAACTTTTGCTTTTCTTACCTAGATGTCATCTTGTTCCTTCTTTCATCTTTCCATTGAAATATGTACAATAAGACTCCTTTATAATGAACTGCTGCATTAAGCATCTTGTGATCATGGGAGACACAAGTAAAAGCCAAAGACAACAACCATGGTTATAGGTCCACCTTTATTTAACTCCCAAAGAAATGGCAGCAATTGCTTTCATCTGAGATGTCTGCATATGAGGTGAATAAGCCCTATATGTTTCACTGTATCTGTGATTTCTGTTACCAAAAAACTTGATTCATTCCAAATGGATAATAAGTCTATAAGTAATTTGAAAGGAAAAGCTACTTTTTTTAAGTAACCAGTTTTTAAATTCTATGAAGCAAGTACCATGTTTATCTTCACCTTATATTAACTTTGTAATGACTAGTAGAGGGCTTCATACATATTAGAGGACTGAAAAACATTTGCTTAATTTATGAATAAATAATTTCTGAAATTTCTAGGTGAAGCTTATGTTAAATTGAAGTATTCTTTTTGAGATGGCCATCCTTATTCAGAAATTTAAAAAATAGATTTTCAGGAATAAAAAATACAAATGGACAACCACTGAATGGGAGAAATATTTTCAAATGATATGACTTTTAAGGGGCTAATATCCAACAATATAAACAGCTCATATATTCTACATTAAAAAAAAAATAAACCTGATTTTAAAAAATGAGCAGGACTTTTCCATCAGTCCAGTGGTTGAGACTCCATACTTCCACTGCAGGGGGCATGGATGTGATCCCTGGTTGGGGAAGTTGGGCATACTGTGCAATGTGGGGGAAAAAAATAGGCAGAAGATCTGAATAGACATTTTTCCAAAAAGGATGTGCATAGGGTCAACAGACACTTGGCCTAATCATCAGGGAAATACAAATCCAAACCTTCATGAGATATGGTTGGCAAGGATGTGGAGAAAAAGAAACCCCCATGCACTGTTGGAAAGAATGTAAGTTGGTGCAGCCACTGTGGAAAACAGTATGGAAGTTTCTCAAAAAATTAAAAACAAAACTAGCACATGACCCAGAAATTCTACTTTGGCATAATTTGGAGTGAATTGGAGTATTTGGAGTAACTATCTGAAAATAAGCAAAAGCACCAATTTTAAAAGATACACACATCGCAATTTTCATAGCAGCAACTATTTACAATTGCCAATATATGAAAGCATCTAAGTGTCCATCAACAGATAAATGGATAAAGAAGATGTGGTACAAATATACAATGGAATACTGCTGCTGCTGCTGCTGCTGCTGCTGTTGCTAAGTCGCTTGAGTCGTGTCCGACTCTGTGCGACCCCATAGACGGCAGCCCACCAGGCTTCCCCGTCCCTGGGATTCTCCAGGCAAGAACACTGAAGTGGATTGCCATTTCCTTCTCCAGTGCATGAAAGTGAAAAGTGAAAGTGAAGTCGCTCAGTCGTGTCCGACTCTAGCGACCCCACGGACTGCAGCCTACCAGGTTCCTCCGTCCATGGGATTTTCCAGGCAAGAGTACTGGAGTGGGGTGCCATTGCCTCCTCTGAATGGAATACTACTCAGCCATAATAAAGAATGACATTTTGCCATTTGCAGCAACATGGTTGGACTCAGAGGGTTTTAATCTAAATGAAATAGTCATGTATAGTTTGAAATTAGAGTTTTCTCCTGATACATGGCCAGGAAGGGGATTTTAGGATCAGAGAGTAACTATGTTTAGTTTTTTAAGGAATCTCCATCCTATTCTCCAAAGTGACTGTACCAATTCACATTCCCATCAATAATATATGAAGGTTCCTTTTCTTCCACATCCTCTCCAGCATTTATTATTTGTAGATTTTTAGTGATGGCTGTTCTGACTGGTGTGAGGTGATCTCTCATTGTAGATTTGATTTGATGTCTCCAATAATTAGCAAACTTGAGCATCTTTTCATATGCTTATTGCTGTCTGTATGTCTTCTTTGGTGAGATGTCATTTTAGAACTTTTGCCAGTTCTAAATTGGGTTGTTTTCTAATTCTTGGGTTTTAAGAGATATTTATATGTTTTTAATACCAGTACTTTATCAGCTATGTGTTTGCCAAAATTTTCTCCAAATCTGTGTATTATCTTTTTTTCTCCTAACAATAATTTTTTTTCCAATAAAAAAGTTTAAGGAACAATAATACAATTTTAAGCTGTATTTATTACTCATAGAGATTCTCCATAGCAATAAAAAATTACATAACTCTAATTATTTATATGACTAAGGCAATATAATATATAATATTAAATAATTCTCAACTATTTCTGGGGAAATTGTCTCCACTTATTTGAAATAATTTCTGAAAAAATGTATACCTATGTAGTGTTGGGTATTGGTATTGTTGATTAATGGAAGTAAAATAAATAAGTTTCTTCTAGAGATTTTTCAAATATAATGTTGCCATAACTGACAATTTGTTTATAACTATGAGAACTTCCTTGTTTCTAAGTGTATACACCACAAGAGAGGCTTGCAACTTTTTTAGTGTTATGGAGTCACTAAAACAGTCATCTGTTTAGTGTCACAGATGAGAGCTATTTATTGATAAATAACCCATTTATTATTAAAATAAGAAATTCAATAACATAAAAAGAGTTAATTCAATGTAATTTATATTAAGTGGTCCAATTATAGGTTGATTTTGATCAAGTACTGAGAATACAGCTATATTAGGCAGGATTCCCAGTTGCAAACAATCTACTTCTGGCAGATTTAAGCAAAGCAAACAAACTTATTCTAACACACTCATGGCACAATGTGACAAAAATAGATAATTATGACACAGGTTTTGTACTTTCTAATCTGTTGAAAAGAGTTGTTGCTAAGAAATTGCTGCAAATTATGAACTATGTCACCCTTCACCTGTGAATCCGTGTGGGTCTGGTGTCTGGGTCTCATCTAAGAAGGTGAGGATAAGTGATGTGTATTGCTTCATAGAATGACTTTAAAATAGAGTAACTTCTTCATTCCTGTTTGTTCTTGCTTTAACTGCAGATGCTGACAGTCTTAGGGAGTGACAGAGTATCAAGATGGAAACAATCCAAGCTATCTACTAACTAAAAATCCTCGAAGTTCAGTGGCTTGATGAGAAATAAACTTCTATATTTTAAACCACTGAAGCTTTGAGTGGTTTATTCAAGCAGCTACAGTTACCTCAACCGATATATGAATAAATTTGCTGGAATTCTATATTATCAGGCTTAGAAAACTGGCAACAATAATAGAAAAGTGAAAGTGCAAGCCACAGCCAATTTTCACCACTGAATCAGTTGGGTGAAGACTCCTGTTTCTACAGCTGAACACTGGAAATTGTAACTTTGATTGCAACTAGCACTAGGCAGTGGGTATGGCTACTGGCTCTGTGGCCCTGGCACACCAGGATGCTTGAAGTTGCTACAGTCTCTGAAGCTATTATTAGAATTTGTTTTCCATCACCTTTAATTGATTATATAAATAACTTTTGACTCAAAGTCCCAGGTGAAATTGGACGAGCTTATCTAACATATAGATACAGTGTTCAGTATTGAAAATGTTGGAAAAGTGAGTGTCTGACCTTTTGGAGCATCTACAGTGAGGGGCAATCACTAAGTTTCTATGCTGGAGAGTAATCTGATTTTTAAGTTATTCAGATATGCACTAAACTAGCATTTAAGACATTAATTTTGAGAAGTATACTAGTTACCCATTGTATTTGTGTTAATTACTCAGTCGTGTCCAACTCTTTGTGACACCATGGACTGTAGCCCATCAATCTCCTCTGTCCATGGAATTCTCCAGGCAAGAATACTGGAGTGGGTTGCCATTTCCTTCTCTGGGAAACTTCCCAACCAAGGGTTCAAAACCAGGTCTTCTGCCTTCCAGATGGATTCTTTACCATCTGAGCCACCTGGAAAGTCCCAGTTACCCATTACTGCACAACAAATTAATCTCCAAAAATCAATCCCCTAAATGAAGGACTAAAACAGTAAAAATTAGTATCTTGCAGTTTTTGTGAGTTAGGAATTCATGAATAACTTGGTTGACTGGACATGGCCTCTCATGAGAGACCTGATAGGGGCTGCAGGTATCTGCTGACTAGACAGGAGACAGAGGATCTTCTCATAAGATGGGTCATTCATAGGGCTTTTGGCATAATACATAAGTGGATCTCCTCATAGTATATCAAGTGACCTCATGACACAGCAGCAGGCTTCCCCCTAGCCACATAATCCAAGACAGAACAAGAAGTAAATGCCATCATTTCTATTATGCCTTAAACTTCTAAATTGTACACCATCACTTCTGTCATATTTTATAGGGCACACAAGCCAATTATGACACAATATCAGAGAGAACTACACAATGATGTGAATATCCAGAGTCAGGGATCATGGGGGTCACTTTGAAGAGTGACCGTCACAAGAAAAGTGGACTTTATTATGCCACTACATACTTCAGTTTTCACTACAGAATTTTAATTGTAGAAGCAGTAAGTTTCAAAGAAGAGGTAACTTTATTGATTCGGGTACTACCAAATATTTCTCTGAGTTTAACTCTTTAATTGCTATATCTACTGATTTCTGGGATTCCAGTCAATTTGGGGGCTGGGAGGTGTGTGGAGATTAGCTTCTTTCAGCTCTTAAGAAAGACTACCAAGGAAAAAGGGAGCAGCTGAGTCTCTTCCTCACCACTCTGGTCCTACTGTGTGCCTGGCCACTTCTTGTCCCATATCCTGCCTCGCCTGTCTCATGGTGACCAGAGTAAGGTAGCCATAATCCTGATGCTGGCAAGACAACTGAATCAGGATAATCATCTCAAAGAGTCCCAAGCATAGACACAGCCTCTGATTCCACCCATCAGGTTTCTGTGAGAGAAAGGCTACTTGTTAGAGGTTGAAACTGATTTACCTTGTAGGTATAAAGTGCATTTTCTTCATCCAAGTAAGCTTCATTGCTTTCAGCTAATTGTAAACCCCAGGATTGTTGTCGTTGTTTTGTGTTTTTTGATAGATGAGGGTTACTACCAGGGTAGAAAATTTGTTTGAAATTGAAGTTCCTGATGTGTATAACATGGTGCCTCCCACAGTGAGATGCTTCATCAGGTTACAGCAAGTTATAGCACCCCAACATCACAGAGACAGGTAAAATATGTCTAGGTTTATTGAGAGAGTGTTTGATTGACAGCACTGGCTGGGCTCTCAGGAGGACATTGAGGAATGTTGTTTGGAGATTCAACTCATTGTTAACTGATCTTTTGCATTTTGATTATCCACCAAATATTGAAGCTGCAGAACCTCATTTGCAGGACAAGGATGGCTTCCAGAATAAAGTTGAAGACAGCATGAAGTTTTGTGCCAGAGGATATGAGAAGACTACAGCATTCTGTACTGTGTGTTATAAGTTTGTCTCCACCTGAAACAAAAAGGAAGCCTCTTCCCCAGTCCTCAGGCTCCCCTCAGTCCCACTGGGTCCTCCAGAGTCCTGTGAGTATGTTGTTTTGAGGAAGAACCTCTTCACACAGCCTGTGGTAGATAGAGAGTTCCACATAAATACAGCAAGATAATGTGTTTGGGGTTATCAAGAGTTATCCACTTACCTTAACATGTTTACCTTTTTTGAAGCTGTGCTGTATAGGTTGCTGATGAGATTCTTGAGAAGTCGTCATGAACTCAGAATTGAGGCTAAAGCATGCTGCTTTCTCTTTTCCCAGAGTCAGTCCCAAAGTCAGTCTCATGCACAGGTGATGCTACTGATGTGCTCAATGTAGCTTGCAGATGGGTGATTAGAAACTCATTACAAACTGTGAATGGATGCAAAAATCTTAGCTCCTTTCTGGAATGCCTAGATGTTATGAAACTGCCCAGTCACCATAAATCTCTTTCTGAAGTGCATATTTTCTTTAATATAAGTATATTTTGGAATAGATTTGGACTTTATATTATTTAATAATTTAACAATTTTTTTCTATTCTTATTTAATTTGTATTTTCATTGTGTAGAGCAGACAGAAAGATGCTGAGTCAAACAACTATTGAAGAGAAATACAAAGAAAATATCAAGGAAAAAATGACTGGCAAAAGCACTGCTGATAATTTCTATACCTTCACATTTCCAAGGCAGGATCAAGCAAATGGGCTGTGAGAACTGGTAAGAATGAAAGGATAAGATGAGAAGTTGATGCTGTTTGGTTGTCAGCATGAGAATTGCTAAGACTTAGATGCCAATGTCTGAGGGAAGAAAAATACAGAAATATGCTGAGTATCCAAGGCAAATGATGTGCATTCAGGTCCAGGTACCTTCTTGGACTTTCCTGATGGAAAGCATGCATATTTGGAAAATATCAGCAGAGGAAAGAGTGTTTACCTGGAGCAGAGTGAACAAGGAAAAGTGCAAAATGATATAAGCCATAAAGTGGAATTGGGGACCAAATCATTTAGGTTTTTATAGGCAATTATAAAGACACTGGATTTTACTTTGATATGAGGATTTTTAAGGGTTTTAAGTAAATGAAAAACGTTAAAAAAAAAAAAAAAAACCTTTAAGGAATAAAGAGTGAATGTAGAGAAATAGAATAAGAAGGCAATACAATGAAAGAGGCAAGAAATGATGGTTGGTTGAACTATAATAGTATCTTAAAAGTTGGTAAGGAAAGATCAATACTGGCTATAAACTGATGGTAGACAACATACTTCTGAATTGGATGTGAAGTATGTGAGAAACAGATAAGCCACAGATGATGTCAGGATTTTATCTTGAGCTCCTAAAGTAAGGGAAAATTTTTTTAAAGAAAGACCGTTCATTATTAGTGGTGGGAGAATCAAGAGATTGTTTTTGAACCTGTTACATTATTTAAGCAAGCTAAACATCAAGCTAAACATTCTTTTATTTGGGCTTCCCAGGTGGTGCTAATGGTAAAGAATCCATCTGCCAATGTAGGAGACATGAGATGTGGGTTGCATCCCTAGGTTGGGAATATATCCTGGAGGAGAGCATGGCAACCCACTCTGGTATTCTTGCCTGGAAATTTTCATGAACAGAGGAACCTGGCAGGCTACAGTACATGGGGTCACAAAGAATTGAACATGACTCAAGCAACTTAGCACACATGCAAACATCCAGGGGAATTTTGAATAGGCAATTTGATGTACCAAACCTGTACATTCTGAGATGTAGAGGAATCAAATATGTGGTTGGGAAAGAGACAGGGTGGTATCTCAGAAGCCAAATGTAGAAAGTGAGTCAATAAAATGGAACTATCAAATTGCCCTAAAGGTTTGAGTATGGTGAGAACTGGGTTTAGTTTAGTCATGATATTGTCACTAACTACCCAACAATCTTGTGATTCAGTTCAGTTCAGTTCAGTCACTCAGTCGTGTGAGCTGCTTTTTTAATGGCTGCAGCCATTAAAAGACACTTACTCCTTGGAAGCAAAGTTATGACCAATCTAGATAGCATATTGAAAAGCAGAGACATTACTTTACCAACAAAGGTCCGTCTAGTCAAGGCTATGCTTTTTCCAGTGGTCATGTATGGATGTGAAAGTTGGACTGTGAAGAAAGCTGAGCACTGAAGAATTGATACTTTTGAACTGTGGTGTTGGAGAAGACTCTTGAGAGTCCCTTGGACTTCAAGGAGATCCAACCAGTCCATTCTGAAGGAGATCAGCCCTGGGATTTCTTTGGAAGGAATGATGTTAAAGCTGAAACTCCAGTACTTTGGCTACCTCACGCGAAGAGTTGACTCATTGGAAAGGACTCTGATCCTGGGAGGGATTTGGGGCAGGAGGAGAAGGGGAAGACAGAGGATAAGATAGCTGGATGGCATCACTGACTCGATGGACATGAGTCTGAGTGAACTCCAGGAGTTGATGATGGACAGGGAGGCCTGGTGTGCTGCAATTCATGCGGTCGCAAAGAGTGGGACACGACTGAGCAACTGAACTGAATTGAACCCAACCATCTTCCTTTTAGATGAGGAGAGACTGCATTCCTACTGGAATGAGATTAAAGAGAATTCAGTTCAGCTCAGTCTCTCAGTCGTGTCCTACTCTTTGCTACCCTATGGACTGCAGCACACCAGACCATCCTGTCCATCACCAACTCCCAAAGTTTACTCAAACTCATGTCTATTGAGTCAGTGATGCCATTCAACGATCTCATCCTCTGTCATTGCCTTCTCCTCCCGCCTTTAATCCTCCCCAGCATCAGGGTCTTTTCAAATGAGTCAGTTCTTCACATAAGATGGCCAAAGTATTGGAGTTTCAGCTTCAGCATCAGTCTTTCCAATGAATATTCAAGATGGATTTCCTTTAGGATGGACAGGTTGGATCTCCCTGTAGTCCAAGGGACTTTCAAGAGTCTTCTCCAACATCACAGTTCAAAAGCATCAATTCTTCAGCACTCAGCTTTCTTTATAGTCCAACTTTCATATCCATACATGTCTACTGGAAAACCCATAGTTTTGGCTAACAGACCTTGGTCGCCAAAGTAATGTCTCTGCTTTTTAATATGCTGTCTAGGTTGGTCATACCTTTTCTTCCAAGGAGCAGGCATTTTTTAATTTCAAGGCTGCAGTCACCATCTACAGTCATTTTGGAGCCCAAAAAAAGTCAGCCACTGCTTCCACTGTTTCCCCATCTATTTGCCATGAAGTGATGGGACCAGATGCCATGATCTTAGTTTTCTGAATGTTGAGTTTTAAGCTAACTTTATATCTCCTCTTTCACTTTCATCAAGGGGCTCTTTAGTTCTTCACTTTCAGCCATAAGGGTCATGCCATCTGTGTATCTGAGGTTATTGATATTTCTCCTGGCAATTTTGATTCCAGCTTGTGCTTCATCCTTCTCAGCATTTCTCATGATGTACTCTGCATATAAGTTAAATAAGCAAGTTGACAATATACAGCCTTGATGTGCTCCTTTCCCAATTTGGAACCATGTTATTCCACATTCAGTTATAACTGTTGCTTCTTGACCTGCATGCAGATTTCTCAAGAGCCAAGTCAGGTGGTCTGGCATTCCCATCTCTTGAAGAATTTTCCACAGTTTGTTGTGGTCCACACAGTCAAAGGCTTTGACATAGTCAATAAAGCAGAAGTATATGTTTTTCTGGGACTCTCTTGCTTTTTTGATGATCCAAACAGATGTTGGCAATTTGATCTCTGGTTCCTCTGCCTTTTCGAAATCCAGCTTGAATATCTTGAAGTTCACAGTTCACATACTGTTGAAGCCTGACTTGGAGAATATTGAGCATTACTTTGTTAGTGTGTGAGATGAGTGCAATTGTGCAGTAGTTTGAGCATTCTTTAGCATTACCTTTCTTTGGGATTGGAATGAAAACTGAAATTTCCAGTCCTGTGGCCACTTTTGAGTTTTCCAATTTGCTGACATATTGAAAGCAGCACTTTCACAGCATCATCTTTTAAGATTTTTTTTGGGGGGGGGAGGTTCAAATAAATTTTATTATTTTTTTTCTTTTTATTTTAATTGGATGCTAATTACTTCACAATATTGTAGTGGTTTGTGCTATACATTGACATGAATCAGCCATGGGTATACATGTGTTCCCCATCCTGAAACCCTTCCCACCTCCCTCCCAACCCATTCCTCAGGGTCATCCCAGTGCACCAGCCCTGAGCACCCTGTCTTATGCATTGAACCTGGAGTGGTGATCTGTTTCACATATGATAATATACATGTTTCAATGCCATTCTCTCAAATCATCCCACTCTTGCTTTCTCTCACAGAGTCCAAAAGACTGTTATATACATCTGTGTCTCTTTTGCTGTCTCACATACAGGGTCATCATTATCATCTTTCTGAATTCCATATATATGTGTTAATATACTGTATTGGTGTGTTTCTTTCTGACTTACTTCACTCTGTATAATACACTCCAGTTTCATCCACATCATTAGAACTGACTCAAACACATTCTTTTTAACTGCTGAGTAATATTCCAGTGGACCAAGATAATCAAGATGGCATGATCACTGACCTACAGCCAGACATCCAGGAATGTGAAGTCAAGTGGGCCTTAGAAAGCATCACTATGAACAAAACTAGTGGACGTGATGGAATTCCAGTTGAGCTGTTGCAAATCCTGAAAGATGATGCTGTGAAAGTGCTGCACTCAATATGCCAGCAAATTTGGAAAACTCAGCAGTGGCCACAGGACTGGAAAAGGTCAGTTTTCATTCCAATCCCAAAGAAAGGCAATGCCAAAGAATACTCAAACTACCACACAATTGCACTCATCTCACACCCTAGTAAAGTAATGCTCAAAATTCTCCAAGCCAGGCTTCAGCAATATGTGAACCGTGAACTTCCAGATGTTCAAGCTGGTTTTAGAAAAGGCAGAGGAACCAGAGATCAAATTGCCAACATCTGCTGGATCATCGAAAAAGCAAGAGAGTTCCAGAAAAAAAACATCTATTTCTGCTTTATTGACTATGCCAAAGCCTTTGACTGTGTGGATCACAATAAACTGTGGAAAATTCTGAAAGAGATGGGAATACCAGACCACCTGACCTGCCTCTTGAGAAACCTATATGCAGGTCAGGAAGCAACAGTTCGAACTGGACATGGAACAACAGACTGGTTCCAAATAGGAAAAGGAGTACGTCAAGGCTGTATATTGTTACCCTGCTTATATAACATCTATGCAGAGTACATCATGAGAAACGCTGGGCTGGAAGAACCACAAGCTGGAATCAAGATTGCTGGCATAAATATCAATAACCTCAGATATGCAGATGATACCACCCTTATGGCAGAAAGTGAAAAGGAACTAAAAAGCCTCTTGATGAAAGTGGAAGGGGAGAGTGAAAAAGTTGGCTTAAAGCTCAACATTCAGAAAGCGAAGATCATGGCATCTGGTCCCATCACTTCATGGGAAATAGATGGGGAAACAGTGGAAACAGTGTCAGACTTTATTTTTCTGGGCTCCAAAATCACTACAGATGGTGATTGCAGCCATGAAGTTAAAAGACGCTTACTCCTTGGAAGGAAAGTTATGACCAACCTGGATAGCATATTCAAAAGCAGAGACATTACTTTGCCAACAAAGGTTCATCTAGTCAAGGCTATGGTTTTTCCTGTGGTCATGTATGGATGTGAGAGTTGGACTATGAAGAAGGCTGAGAGCGGAAGAATTGATGCTTTTGAACTGTGGTGTTGGAGAAGACTCTTGAGAGTCCCTTGGACTGCAAGGGGATCCAACCAGTCCATTCTAAAGGAGATCAGCCCTGGGATTTCTTTGGAAGGAATGATGCTAAAGCTGAAAGTCCAGTACTTTGGCCACCTCATGCGAAGAGTTGACTCACTGGAAAAGACTCTGATTCTGGGAGGGTTTGGGGGCAAGAGGAGAAGGGGACGACAGAGGATGAGATGGCTGGATGGCATCACTGACTCGATGGACGTGAGTCTGAGTGAACTTCAGGAGTTGGTGATGGACAGGGAGGCCTGGCATGCTGCGATTCATGGAGTCACAAAGAGTCAGACAGGAGTGAGCAACTGATGTGATCTGATGATCCCATTGCCATTTACTTTGTTGTTTTGAGTTCAAGTTTATATACCTTTTCTGTGTTTCCTGTCTAGAGAAGATCCTTTAGCACTTGTTGAAGAGCTGGTTTGGTGGTGCTGAATTCTCTAAGCTTTTGCTTGTCTGTAAGGCTTTTGATTTCTCCTTCATATTTGAATGAGATCCTTGCTGAGTACAGTAATCTGGGTTGTAGGTTTTTCTCTTTCATCACTTTAAGTATGTCCTGCTATTCCCTTCTAACCTGAAGAGTTTCTATTGAAAAATCAGCTGTTCCTTATGGGAATCCCCTTGTGCATTATTTGTTGTTTTTCCCTTGGTGCTTTTAATATTTGTTCTTTGTGTTTGATCTTTGTTAATGTAATTAATATGTGTCTTGGGGTGTTTCATCCTGGGTTTATCCTGTTTGGAACTCTCTGGGTTTCTTGGACTTGGGTAGCTATTTCCTTCTCCATTTTAGGGAAGTTTTCAACTATTAGCTCCTCAAGTATTTTCTCATGGCCTTTCTTTTTGTCTTCTTCTTCTTCTGGGACTCCTATGATTCGAATGTTGGGGCATTTGACATTTTCCCAGAGGTCTCTGAGGTTGTCCTCATTTCTTTGAATTCTTTTTTCCTCTCTGCTTCATTTATTTCTACCATTCTACCTTCTATCTCACTTATCCTATCTTCTGCCTCAGTTATTCTACTGTTGGTTTCTACAGAGTTTTTTGAATCTCATTTATTGTGTTATTAATTACTGATTGACTCTTTTTTATTTCTTCTAGGTCATTGTTAAACTTTTCTTGCATCTTCTCAATTCTTGTCTCCAGGCTATTTATCTGTAACTCCATTTTGTTTTCAAGATTTTGAATCATTTTTACTATCATTATTCTGAATTCTTTTTCAGGTAGACTCCTTATCTCCTCCTCTTTTGTTTGGTTTGGTGGGCATTTATCATGTTCCTTTACCTGCTGAGTATTTCTCTGCCTTTTCATCTTGTTTAGATTGCTGTATTTGGGGTGGCCTTTCTACATTCTGGCCATTTGTGGTTCCTCTTTATTGTGGAGGTTCCTCCCTGTGGGTGGGGTTGGACGAGTGGCTTGTCAAGGTTTCTTGGTTAGGGAAGCTTGTGTTGGTGTTCTGGTGGGTGGAGCTTGATTTCTTCTCTCTGGAGTGCAATGAAGTGTCCAGTAGTGAATTTTGAGATGTCTGTGGGTTTGGTGTGACTTTGGGAAGCCTGTGTATTAAAGCTCAGGGCTATGTTCCTGTGTTGCTGGAGAATTTGTGTGGTATGTCTTGCTCTGGAACTTATAGGCTCTTGGGTGGACCTTGGTTTCCATGTAGGTATGGAAGTTTTTGGATGCGCTCTTACTGATTAATATTCCTGGAAGTCAGGAGTTCTCTGGTGTTCTGAGGTTTTGAACGTAAGCCTCCTACCTCTGGTTTTCAGTCTTATTCCTACAGTAGCCTCAAGACTTCTCCATCCATACAATACCAACGATAAAACACCTAGGTTAATGGAGAAAAGATTCTCCACAATGAGGGACACCTAGAAAAGTTCTCTGAGTTACATGGAGAAGAGAAGAGGGAGGAGGGAGATAGAGGTGACCAGGGGGAGAAGAAAGGGACTCAAAAGGGGAGAGAGCAATCTATCCAGTAATCAAATCCCTATGTGCTCTCCACAGCCTGGAACACCCAGAGGTTCACAGAGTAACATAGAAAAGAGAAGAGGGAGGACGGAGATAGAGGTGACTAGGAGGAAAAGAGGGAGGGTCAAAAGAAGAGAGACAGAACTAGCCAGTAATCAGTTCCCTAAGTGTTCTCCATAGCATGGAATACCCAAAGAGATTCACAGAGTTGGGTAGGGAAGAGAAGGGGGAGGGAGGAGATAGAGGTGACCTAGGGGAGAAAGGAGCCTGGTAGGCTGCAGTCCATGGGGTCGCAAAGAGTTGGACACAACTGAGCGACTTCACTTTCATTTTTCACTTTCATGCATTGGAGAAGGAAATGGCAACCCACTCCAGTGTTCTTGCCTGGAGAATCCCAGGGACGGGGGAGCCTGGTGGGCTGCCATCTATGGGGTCGCACAGAGTTGGACACGATTGAAGCGACTTAGCAGCAGCAGCAACAGGGGAGAAAAAGGAGAGTCAAAAGGGGGACAGGGCAATCAAGCCAATAATCACACTCCTAAGTAAAAATGGGTACTGAAGATTGGATTCTTAAAGGTATAAAATTTATAACAAATTCCAAAAAACAAAGATTAAAAATTTAGAGGTTAGACTCTCAAAACTACAATATTTTTTTTAAAAAATCACAAAAGTTATAAAAAATATATATATATGAAGTTTGCTTTAAAAATAGGGTCTTTTTTTGGCAAGGTAATAGTAGGTTATAAAAATGAAAATTAAAGGAGTAATAGAGGACTTAAAAGTAAAAAAAAAATTAAATTTAAAAAATGATAATAGTAAAAATATATCTAAGAATTTCTCTGGAGCTGTTGTGGGCAGTGTGGGGTCAGTCAGTTCAGTTTCAGGTAGTTTCTTGTTCCAGCTATACTTCTCAAGATCTATAGGCCCCTTCCAATGTAGTCGGTGCTAACTACAGGGTTTTAATCTGTTGCACCTGTCGCTTCCAAAGCAGTTCCTCTGTTTATTTTGTCTTCTTCTGTTTGCAAGTCTCTTCAGCGTCTAATTTCTGCCCTGACACAAAGGGGCGAAGGTGGTCACTTATTTAGGCTCATTTCTTCAGTTGTGCGGTGGGGAGGGAGGAACACTGGAAACTAATATCACCAGCATGTGTGGGGAGTGCTCGCAGTGTCTTGGCCACAGTGGGTTTGCCCCCGCTCACGACATGTGTGCTTTCCCAGTCTACACTGCTCAGGCTCCAGGTTGCTCTGTAGGGGAACTGTCTAAAGTGGGCCCTGGTTTGTGTGCACTTCCCAGGTCTAGGTCACTCAGGTTCAGGTTCTCGGGTACTCCACAAAGGCACAAACTCGGTTGGGCCTGTGTTTTGTGCCATCACAGGTCTGAGCAGCTCAGGCGACAAGATGCTTGGTGGGCACACACTCCCCACGTGCGGTTTGTCTTATTGCCTCCCCCATCCCAGCCGCTCGGTTTCCTGGGTGCGCAGCAGGAGCACCATCTCAGGTGTGCTTTGTGTCTCTTCTAGGGAGTTGATCTCTGGTTGCGACCCTCCTGGCAGATGTCAACCGTCCAGGATCCCAGGAAGACTTGTTTAGCAACTGAGGACCTGCTCACAGTTTGATGGAGGATGCTGTCTCTGGGGCCGAGATTGTCCCTTTCCAGCTCTGGCTGCTGCCTACCTCTGGTGGGGGTTGGGCCAGTCTGCAGCTCTCCTCTGGTATTCACTCAGTCCTTTGTTCTGTGAGTGGGCCCTCAGTGCCTTAGGTTAGTGTTTTTCACGGGAAATTTCTCTCTCTCTCTCTCTTTTCTCTCTTTCTGGCTATCTCACAGTTTGGGTTGCAATCTCATGTTAGCTTCCTCAGATTGCCCTCAGGGCATTCAGGCTGGGTCCATGCCTCCCTGTTCAGCCCTCACTTGCTGGTGGCGGATGCGAGCCTCTGGCGTACTTCTCACTGGGAGTTGCTGTAAGGGACGTAATCTGTGAGTTTTATTTTTTTATTTATTTATTTTTCCTCCTGGTTATGTTGACCTCTGAGATTCCAAAACTCCCCACAGACCCGCTGGTGAGCGGATTTCCTAGTGTCTGGAAACTTATCCTCTTTTAGGACTCCTGCCCAGGGCGGGTCTCCATCTCTAACTCTTTTGTCTCTCTTTTAATCTTTTATTTTTGTCCTACCTCCCTTTGAAGACAAAGGGCTGCCTTTCTGGGTGCCTGATGTCCTCTGCCAGTGTTCAGAAGTTGTTTTGTGGAATTTGCTCAGCATTCAAATGTTTTTTCGATGAATTTGTGGGGGAGAAAATTATCTCCCCGTCCTCTTCCTCCGCCATCTTAGGACCACCCCTCCATCTTTTATAATTTCAAATAGGTCACCTGGAATTCCATCACCTCCACTGTTTTGTTTGTAGTGATACTTCCTAAGGCCCACTTGACTTTGCATTCCAAGATGTCTAGCTCTAGGTGAGTGATCACACCATCGTGATTATCTCGATCATTAAGATCATTTTTGTATAGTTCTTCTGTGTATTCTTGCCACCTCTTCTTAATATTTTCTGCTTCTGTTAGGTCTATACCACTTGTGTCTTATACTGCGCCCATCTTTGCATGAAATGGTCCCTTTGTATCTAATTTTCTTGAAGAGATCTCTAGTCTTTCCCACTCTATTGTTTTCTTCTATTTCTTTGCATTGAACACTGAGGAAGGATTTCTTATCTCTCCTTGCTATTCTTTGGAATTCTGCATTCAAATGAGTATATCTTTGCTTTTTACCTTTGCTTTAACTTCTCTTCTTTCCTCAACTATTTGTAAGGCCTCCTCAGACAACCATTTTGCCTTTTTACATTTCTTTTTCTTGGGGATGGTCTTGATCACTGCCTCTTGTACAATGTCACAAACCTCCATTCTTAGTTCTTCAGGCACTCTGCCTGTCAGATCTAATCCCTTGAATCTATTTGTCACTTCCACTGTGTAATAATAAGGGATTTGATTTAGGTCATACGTGAGGGGTCTGGTGGTTTTCCCTACTTTTTTCAATTTAAGTCTGAATTTGGCAATAAGGAGTTCATGATCTGAGTCACAGTCAGCTCCTTTTTTTGTTTTTGCTGACGGTATAGAGCTTCTCCATCTTTGGCTGCAAAGAATATAATCAATCTGATTTGGGGGTTGAGTATCTGGTGATGTCCATGTGTAGAGTCTCCTCTTGTGTTGTTGGAAGAGGGTGCTTGCTATGACCAGTGCATTCTCTTGGCAAAACTTTATTATCCTTTATCCTTTGTCCTTTGTCCTTCATTCTGTATTCCAAGGCCAAATTTACCTGTTATTCCACATATTTCTGACTTCCTACTTTTGCATTCCAGGGCCCTATAATGAAAAGGACATCTGTTTTGGCTGTAAGTTCTAGAAGGTCTTGTAGGTCTTAATAAAACCATTCGAATTCAGCTTCTTCAGCATTACTGGTTAGGGCATAGCCTTGGATTACTGTGATATTGAATGGTTTGCCTTGGAAACGAACAGAGATCATTCTGTCGTTTTTAAGATTTCATCCAAATACTGCATTTTGGACTCTTTT
Source organism: Bos indicus (assembly GCF_029378745.1). NCBI lineage: Eukaryota > Metazoa > Chordata > Mammalia > Artiodactyla > Bovidae > Bos > Bos indicus. The sequence continues at coordinate 39,752,464 of NC_091762.1, read as the reverse complement.
GTTGACTATCATGGCTATTCCATTTCTTCTAAGAGATTCTTGCCCACAGTAGTAGATATAATGGTCATTTGAGTTAAATTCACCCATTCCGGTCCATTTTAATTCACTGATTCCTAAAATGTCAATGTTCACTCTTGCCATCTCCTGTTTGACCACTTTAAATTTACCTTGATTCATAGACCTAATATTCCAGGTTCCTATGCAATATTGCATTTTACAGCATCGGACTTTACTTCCATCACCAGTTACATCCACAACTGGGTGTTGTTGTTGCTTTGGCTGTGTCTTTTCATTCTTTCTTCTCCTCTGAGCTCCAGCAGCATATTGGGTACCTACTGACCTGGGGAGTTCATCTTTCAGTGTCCTATCTTTTGCCTTTTCATACTGTTCATGGGATTCTCAAGGCAATAATATTGAAATGGTGTGCCATTCCCTTCTCCAGTGGACCATGTTTGGTTAGAACTCTCTACCATTAAAGAGAATAGAAAGAGATAAATAAGAAGTTGCTCCTGGCTAGAAGCTAAACTGTAATGGAGAGTAAACAAGTGAATGATATCTATAAAGGGATATAGGTGGGGGCAGGGGGTGTGGAGAACGAGGAATTTTTTTTTCTCCAAAAATGAGAACCAAAAGCCAAGTATCTAATTAATTTTTTTCTTGATGAAAGTGAAAGAGGAGAGTGAAAATGTTGGCTTAAAGCTCAACATTCAGAAAACTAAGATGATGGCATCCAGTCCCATCACTTCATGGCAAATAGATGGGGAAACAGTGGAAACAGTAGCTGACTTTATTTTTCTGGGCTCCAAAATCACTGCAGATGGTGACTGCAGCCATGAAATTAAAAGACGCTTACTCCTTGAAAGGAAAGTTATGACCAACCTAGATAGCATATTGAAAAGCAGAGACATTACCTTGCCAACAAAGGTCCGTCTAGTCAAGGCTATGGTTTTTCCAGTGGTCATGTATGGATGCGAGAGTTGGACTATAAAGAAAGCTGAGAGCCGAAGAATAGATGCTTTTGAACTGTGGTATTGGAGAAGACTCTTGAGAGTCCCTTGGATTTCAAGGAGGTCCAACCAGTCCATCCTAAAGGAGATCAGTCCTAGGTGTTCATTGGAAGGACTGATGTTGAAGCTGGAACTCCAATATTTTGGCCACCTGATGCAAAGAGTTGACTCATTTGAAAAGACCCTGATGCTGGGGAAGATTGAGGGCGGGAGGAGAAGGGGACGACAGAGGATGAGATGGTTGGATGGCATCACCGATGCAATGGACGTGGGTTTGGTTGAACTCCAGGAGTTCAACTCAGGGAGGCCTGGCATGCTGCGGTTCATGGGGTTGCAAAGAGTCGGACACGACTGAACGACTGAACTGAACTGAACTGAATTAGTTTTTGGAGTTGAGAATCTATTTATATTAATACTTATTTAAGCCTTCCTTGGTTTTCCTAACTGGATAGTTTACATATAGCTGAATTTTCATTCCAAGTAGCAGAGACAAAATAAAAGACAAAGATTGATTTTGTTGAAAAATCATAAGAAAACTGCAGTTATACTCTTAGAAAACTTAGAAATTCATGATATATGGTTAAAATTTAAATGTAAGTCTGAAAGATTTCAACACTGGACCTAGTGTTTTGGTAAGGAGCCCACAAAATCTAGTATAATATTCCATTGCCTGAAAATGAAAAAATGAAGTCATTGTACCTTTAATGTGTGACATAAGTAAAGATAAAATGATACCTTCCAAATCAAAAGATTGGAAGTCACAATTTAGGCCTATAAAATATGCCTATCTATCTCATTATTGAATCTAACTAATAAATTCATCAAACTATACTCTTTGAATTTCTAATTTTGTACAAAGTGATGCACAAAATTAAAAAATGTATTGACTCTAAACAATTGTAACTTGCATCCTGTGCCTTAAGATAGGTTTTGAAAGTTATTTGAATAGAGTTTTATTGGGATCTGATAGTATCTTCTTCAGGATACAAATTAGTTTTAAGTCTATATCTTGACTTACATAGCAATTACTTTTTTATTAGTTAGAAATTGACAATTTACTGTACTTTCTTATTTGCATTATCTTAGTTTTAGAGTCAATAATAGCAATAAAATACCCTGATTGATCTCGGGTAGCCTTGGCCTGCAACGGCTTGAAGTGAGACTTGGGATCCCAGAGTTTGGGGCCAGGTTGTGGCAGTTAAAGCACCAGATCCTAGCCACTAGGCCAGTGGTCAGTGACAAGGGCCCTGGCCCTTTGGCTTTGCAGAAAAGAATTCCCACAAAGATAGAAAGTAGTGAAACAAGTAAAGGACTTATTAAGGGGGGAAAATGTATGGTATATGTGGATAGACACATGGGCAAACTCAGAGAGAGAGTCCCTGAGTCACACCCTTGTAGCAGCTTGAATTACTTTTTTGGGACATTTCTTCTGGGCTTCCCTGGTATTAAATCTCAGGATTCTCCCATGTGTGCACACTTATCCCTTAGCCAAGATGAATTTTACTGAAAAGGTGTATAGGTAGAGGCCATACCTTGATGTAACTCCCCTTTGGCCTCCAAGGAGTCTTTTCTGTGCATATATGGTCGGGGAGATCGCCTGACTTCAAGAATAAGAAACACATGGTCTGGGCAGGGCCCAGCCTTGTCCCTTATATTCTGCTATTCTCCTCTTGGAGTTTCAGTCCATAGGGAGTGAATCTCCAATTGCCTTACACTGGAGAGGGGCTCACATCTGTCTTCTTTCTCATGATCAGGAAAGTCCTGGTATTTACAATTGAGATAGCAGCAAATAAGGTGATAGATAGTCTTTATCTGATAAAAATACATGCAAAGCAGCTTTTTTTGGTCTTTTTCAGTAGAATAATAAGAAATAGATTAGTTTCCTTCTCTTTGTTCCCTTCTCACAACTTTACAACTGTTTACCTACATACACTACAGCTTCTGATTACATAGAAGGTGATTCACACTATTTGGAGAAATACATTATATTTTTAGGATTATAGCATATTTTTATTGTGAACATTTATAGAATAATATGGAATAATAAAGAATTATTATATCTTAAAAATACAGTGCACATTAACAATTCCTTGAAAATACTTTATAATAAATATTTCTTATAATTTTTAGGTAACTTTGTAGTTTTTGTGTTTAATTTATTCTTGAATTTATTATAATTTGGGCTCTTTTCTTAGCATCCAACCACCTAGTTGTCATTGTTCAGTCACTCAGTTATGTCTGACTCTTTGAGACCCCATAGACTGCAATATGCCAGGCTTCCCTGTCCTACACAATCTCCTGAAAGTCACGTCCATTGAATCGGTGATGGCATCCAACCATCTCATCCTCTGTCTTCCCCTTCACCTCCTGACTTCAAGTGTCCCCAGCATCAGGGTCTTTTCCAATGAGTCAGCTCTTCACATCAGGTGGCCAAAGTATTGGAGTTTCAGCATCAATCCTTCCAATGAATATTCATGGTTGATTTCCTTTAGGATTGACTGCTTTGATCTCGTTGTAGTCCAAGGGACTCTCAAGCATCTTCTCCAGCACCACAGTTTGAAAGCATCCATTCTTTGGTGCTCAGCCTTTTTTATGGTCCAAATCTCACATCCATACATGACTACTTGAAAAACCATAGCTTTGACTACATGGACATTTGTTGGCAAAGTAATGTCTCTGCTTTTTAATATGCTGTCTAGTTTTGTCATAGCTTTTCTTTCAAGGTGCAAACATCTTTTAATTTCATGGCTGCAGTCACTGACTACCTAAATAGCTCTAATAGAAATTTCCATTTAACTCCTAAGTCTGTCTCTTTCTTTCTGTGTTTTAGTTTACAATGTCCAGGGAATCCGTCTGGCATTTTACACTTTATATACAACTCTTCCTTCTTGGGACTCCCTCATCTTCAGGCTTCTGTGACAATACAGCTTTCAGATCTCTAACCTTTTTGAATTATCTTTCTCAGTTTCTTATTTATCTGCTTGTTTGATTTAAAATTTTAAATTCTTTGTTCATTTTTTGTTTCTACTCTTTCTTATCCTGATCTTTAGATATTTTTTTATCCTGAAGATAATGTCTTTTGCATCAGGTGATGTCTTAATTTTTTTTTTTTTTTTTTTTAACTCTACCAGGATTTAACTCTGACTTTGCATTAGAATCACCTGGGAAGGTTACGAACAGTATTGTTTGGCTCCACCCACAGAGATGTTGCTTCAGAATTCCTGGGGTGGATCCTGGGTGTTTTTACTTTTTTTAAAGTTCCCTAGGTAATTTGAAAGTATAGCCATATTTGAAAACCCATGCTATTTACATTCTCTGGGAGTGATCTCATCCACTCATAAAGCTTCAACTACCTGCTCTACTCAGAAGATTTATAAATATGGATCAGCAGCTTTAGCTTCTCTCCTGAGCCACAGGCTTGTTATAGATAATTGCTCAGTTTGGATTCCTTCCTTCCTTCACTCCGTGAATGTTTTAGAGTGCTACCAAGGGCTAGGTGTTCTGCTAGATGTAGGGATTCAGAAATGAGGTAGATATTAGTCCTGCCCTCAGGGAATTTAAGTAGTATATGAAATAAAGACAAATAAATAAACAACTAAGTACTATACTGTCATAGGCACGACAGAGGTAAAAGGAGAATGTAGGATATACACCTAATCCCGATTAGGCAGACTTGTACAACTCAGGGGAATTTTGTCTCAGATAAGTACAAAAGATAAAATATGTCTCAAAATATGGAAATATATTTTGCAGATGTGAAAGATGGTGGTGATAGGGGGAGAGAGGGATTATTCACAGTTACAGGAACAAAGAAAACTAGGCTATATCTGGGGAAGTACATACAGGTTTCTGTGGAGTAACTATTTCCTCTTCATGATTTCCCAGTAAAATATCAATAGTTCTGTTATTTTTATGACTAAATTTCATAGAACAAATATATCTTTCAGTTAAAAGTTTTGAGTTGAAATTTAAATAAGAAAAATGTTATATTTATGAACTAAAATGCAAAATACTGTGTGGGAAGTTGCCAGTTATATTCTAAAATATAATTGGTAGAATGTCAGATTTATGTGTAGATATTTTTAAAATCACATTAAATATAAACAGGGAACACACATCTTCACTGCTTCTTGTCCTAAGAGAAGCAGTTACACTCCATTATGCAGTCTATAATATTCTCTGTCACTATCTTGAAGGTTTCAACTGTTTCATTTTTAGCTTTTGTTTTTTCCTGAGTTTTATAATGAATTACAAAAGTTAAGAAAAAAAATTGAAATAAAATTCACACAAAAGGTAGCAAGGGGCATGACAAAAGTGATTAAAATGGAAACACTACGGCACCATACAAAGAAAATCAGTAACAAGAATATGAACAAAACTGCATTTTGCAATTCCTTCATGCTAGAGCATCAATGTGCCCTGATTATTTACAAATCCCTTTTGTGATAGAGCTCTTTCAGATGCAGCAAAATGATGGAAACCATCAATTCCTCTGAATTGGATAGTTGGTCTTAAATATTCCCTTTACCACTTATCTTTTCAAGGTCATAAAATTTCTTTTACAAATTTTTGGGGTTATAATCCATGTTTCATGCAATTAACCCATATATGGTGAACAATTCTATCATATTTATATTCATAAAGTTATGCAAACATCAATCACCACAGTCAACTTTAGAACATGTTCACTACCTCAAAAAAAAAACTCACACTACTTGGCCCCCAACTCCTGAGCCCTCATCTCCCAACCTTAGGCAATAACTATTGATAATTTACTTTGTGTCTCTGTAATTTGCATGTCTGTATGTGTTTGTTGTTTAATATAAATGGAATCTTAGACTCTGCTGTTCCTTGTGACCAGCTTCTTTCACTTTGTTTTAAGGTTCACCCATGTTGTAGCATACATCTATATTCATTCTTTTTTTACACACACACAAAAAGGCTTATTTTTAGTCGTCTTATAACCACTTTAGTAAAAGTTGATTTCTGTTGGAATCCAATGAATTTAGCTCCTTTACTGTGGTAAAAGACATACAAGGTATATCATTTAACCCATTAAAAGTGTACAACTCAGTGGCCTGAATGTTGTGCAACCATCACCACTATCTAGTTCCAGGACTTTTTCATCACCTCAAATGAAAATCCATTAAGTAGACACTCTCATCGTCTTCCCTACAGTCTCTGACAATCACCACTCTGTTTCCGTTTCTATGTATCTGCCTATTCTGGATATTTCATATAAATGGAATCATATAATATGTGACCTTCTGTCTCTGACTTCTTTAATTAATTTTGTGTTTTTAATAATGTTTTTCTGATCAGGGACCTGTGGCATCATAATGAACTATAACATGTAAATGGACAAAAGAAGATTTACAACAAGCTTATTGTATAAATTGCTTTTTGCAAAAGAAAAAGAAAAAGCTTATTGAGCCTCTGTTATGTGCTAGTATCCAGGTCTAAGTATTTGCACGTTTTCCCATCTTTATTGAGCTATAATTTACAAATAAAAACTGTATATATTTAAAGTATAAGACAATTTTATAATATATATACCTTGTGGAATAATCCCCATGATCCAGCTAATTAACATATCCATTACCTTACAGAGTTGCCATTGTTTTTTTGTGTGCATGTGATCTACACACCAAATTTCAAGTATGCAATTAAAATATTGTTTTATTTAATATTGTGAATACTAACACACTGCTCTACATTACACCTCCAGAATTTATTTATCTTGCATAATGGAAACTTCATATCCTTTGATCACCTCTCCCTATTTCCCTCACCCCAGGCTCTGGCAACTGCCATTCTGTTATCCACTTCTATGAATTTTAGATTCCTCTTATAACAGAGACCATACAATATTTGTCTTTCTGTATCCAGTGTATTTCACTTAGCATAATGTCCTCTAGTTTCATTCATATCATTGTAAAAGTCAGGATTTCCTTCATTTTTAAAGCTGAATATTATCCCATGTCTATATAATATTGCATTGTATGTGTATAAAATGTTTACTTTATTTACCAGTTAATGGACATTGCTATTGTTTATACCTTTTGGTTATTACGAGTAATGCTGTTATAAACCCATGTATCTGTGGTCAACCGATTTTCAGTCAGGATGCCAAGATCATTCAATAGGAAAAGAATAGCCTTTCCTATAAATAGTCTGAGGCATGACTGGATATCCATATTCAAAACAATGAATTTGGACCCATATCTCACACAAAATATAAATATTAACTTAAAATGAATCAGAAACCTAAATATAAGAGCTAAAACTAGAAAACTCATGGGAGGAAAGATAGATGTAAATTTATTGGACCTTGGATTAGACAAAGACTTCTTAATTATGACATCAAAAGCACAAGCCACAAAAGAAAATACAAATAAGTTGAACTTTACTGAAATTAAAAACTTTGGCTCAAAGGAAACCATCAAAAAAGTGAAAAGGTAACCCTGGAAGGGGAGCCAATATTTGCAAATCATATAATTAACAATGGGATAGTACTCATATATAAACCATTCTTATAACTCAACACAAAAGACAAATAACCCAATTTAAAAATTAGTAAACTTAGACGTTTCCAAAGAAGATACACAAACAGTCAATAAGCCCTAGAAAAAAATACTCAGCATTATTAATCATTAGGAAAAGTGTTAACACCATAATGAAATAACACTTTATACCCACTAGGAAGGCAATTTTTTTTCTTAAGGAAAAGAAAACTGACAAGTTTTAACAAAGATATTTAGAAACTAGAATTATCAGTTTACTGCTGGCAGGAATGTAAAATGGTGCGGCCCCTCTGGAAAACATTTGGCATTTCCTCAAAAAGTTGATAAAGTTACCATAGCATCCAGAATTTAAGCTTGTTAGAATTGCTACCAGCACATCAAGACAACTGAAGATGTGGTCATACACAAAAAACCAGCAACATAAACTTACACAGCTCTTGACAACCTGTGTCTACATCAAGCCTATTTCCTTCTCCCTCCTCAAAGTTTTTCACTCTTCAATTTTCTTTCTCACTTGGGAATAAAATTTTTTTTGTGGAGTCACTTTTTTTTTTTCTTATTTAATATTTTTAATGAATTTTGTTCTAACAAAAATTCATTTATTTAGTTTAGCTTTGCCTTGCTATATTGTAAATCTTAACATTTATGGACTGACATACAAACAATGTATGTATCACATAAAAGTCAACTGCTTGATTAACAAACATATTGATAGTTTAGCAATGGAGACATTTTAATTATTGTGCACCCTAATACTATCAATTTTTATAAATCTAAGCTTTTAAATATATTTTATTACAGTTTTCAGAAATTGGTTAGAGATTTTAGCTTGATAATGATGATTCATTTTCTCATTGGAAAATGAGTTCCTGGTTGTCATTTTCATACACTGACTAATTTTAGGGAAAGCATTGCCAATATTATTTGAAAAAAATAGCAATGCCATTATTTCATTGTGCCCAGAAAACAGATCTTCAAGGTACTGACCTGTTGAAAGATGTAGACAGGTTTTAGATCATGAATTGTATCTACCATGATAAAAAAAAAAAAAGTATAAAGATGGCTCTGGAAAGTCTTTGAACAATCTTAGTGATATGAATGTATTTGAACTTAGTTAGTCTGCTGTCAATGTTGAGATAGGATGAAAGGGCACTACTGGAGGCAATGGGAGTAGCTAAAAGGCTAAAGTGGTAATCTATGCAAAAAAATCTGAGAACTTTTACAGAAGCAAAGAAAAAGAGGACAGAAAGTAGGTGATGGATTTTAGGAAGTAGACTCAAGTGTATGGGAGGCCAACAAAGGGTGAGCATAAAATATTAGCATCCAAACTTGGGTATTTTTCAAAGTTAAAGTAGGCACTAGTGTTAATAACACTGGATAAGCACACATAGCCTGTGTGTTCCGAGGAAAACAGAGACCTATACACATCCTAATAATCTATCATGGAAAATAATAATAAGAGAAAATATTTCACAAGAACATGTACATGTCAAGCATGGTGGTAAGTATATTCCATAAGTCATACAGCATAATCCAAATACCTATACCCTGAAAGTGAAAGTGTTAATCAGTCATGTCCAACTGTGACCCCATGGACTGTAGCCCACCAGGCTCCCCTAAATTATTGAAACCGAGTGGGGCCTTGTGGGGCTCCCAGACATAGAAGCCTTTCTGTACCTTATTTCTTGGAGGCAAAACTCCAGCCTCCGTGAATCTCTGAGTTTCAAAGGGCTGATTTGAACAGTTGCTGATCAAGGAACAAGCAGCTAAGAAGTCACCTGACACAAGATGAAAGGGAAGAAAGAAGCTCATTAAGATTAGGAGGGCTTCCCTGATAGCTCAGCTGGTAAAGAATCCACCTGCCATGCAGGAGACCTGGGTTCGATCCCTGGGTTGGGAAGATCCCCTGGAGAAGGAAAAGGCTACCCACTTCACTATTCTTGCCTTGAGAATTCCATGGACTGTATAATCTACAGGGTCACAAAGAGTCGGACACAACTGAGCAACTTTCACTCACTCAAGATTAGGAGAAGGACCACCTGAGATGAGATTAGGAGAGTGCAGGCCCTGCTAACACCCTAATCTTGTCAGGGAACCCACCTTTGACTCACTGTTATAAAAACCCTCCTTAAGTTCTCTAGGGTTGAGACACACAGATTTTTGAGGCAGAAGCCTGGTGTGTCTCCCTTTGCCAGGCAAAATAATAAAGCTATTTTTTCCTACTTCACCCCAACCTCTGTCTCCAGGATTGGATTCAGCTTCAGTGTACAGAGAGGACAAGCTTTTAGTAACATTACTGATAGGGGAGTAACTCTTCCTCAAAATGACGTGCCCAAACAAAATGGGTCATAATATTGTGACTGTAAGGTAAGGGAGTTACAGGTGAGGTTCGGAAAAAGAACAAGATCGACACTTTACAGGAACAGATCACCTTTAATGAGGTGAGAAGGGGCAGCCGTCAGATTAGTTGGCTGCTGCACTAAGTCAAGAGAAGAGTAGGTATATATAGAAAACATATATATGCGGAGATACATTGTTTGAGGGAATCTGTTTTTCCTCATGATTATTTTTGATTAGTTAGCTTTCAACAACTGGGGTAAGGAATTCCTGAGACCAGGCAGAGATTGTGATCAGCTGGGAGCTGAACATAATCAATCTTAACGTCCATTCCTTTCTTCGGGAGCAAAAGTTCTTTATTCTGTATAGAATGGTGGGGAAGACCTGGAGAGGAGTTTTAACTCTAAGCTATTTTGAGCCCTGTAGCTTTCCTTCAGTGACAGCTGTAATTGGCCCTTTCATGAGAAGGAGGTAATGCTCTTATTACTCTTTAGGGTAAGGGGGAAATTTGTTTGGCCTCACATGATCCATGTGAGCTCTTTCTGGCTTCTACTTGCACAGTTTTGAAGGTAAATGGACAAGCATAGCAATCTCAATCAGAAAAGAGCCTGATAACAATGTGCTTAGATTCCTCATATCAGGCCACTAAGAAAATAACCTGAAGGCCCCTTCTCTAACACAGGAGTAGAGACAAGTGAAGTGGCTTTCTCCATTTTATTCCAAAAGAAAATCCTTGGTTGAAATTTAGAAAAGTCAGTGGGACAAACAGCAGTGCCCACCACTGTAGCTGGTCTCATTTGAGGCCACAAATAACATTCATCATCTTCTTTCTGTATCCTCACTGTCAGCACTTCTTCTGGCCTTGAAACTGAGAAGGACTCTGTGGGGCTCCCAGGTACAAATCCTTTCTGTGTCCCCTGTTTCTTGTTCACAGGAAACAGGCTTCTTTCAGTTTTCTTGACCTTCCACTGAGTTTCAAAGGGCAGCTTCAAACAGTTGATAATAAGGGAAGGGTGGGGATGCAGAAAAGAGGGAGAAGCAGTCAAGAAACATTAGCGCAGCCTTGGGGGCAAGGATTCTGGTTATGCCTCAAGGAATATACTTAACAACTTCTGAGTAATTTTGTGAGAACTAAGGTCCCCACCCAGGTGGACAAGGTAACTTCAGGCTAAGGACAAGATTCCTAGAGCACAACCCTGTTACCTCTCCAACAACTAGTCAAAAGAAAGTCACATACCCTGCAACACTTTACCCACATTTTGCTTTTCCTTTTCAAGACCTGTTGGTTACCATCCTGTTAGTCCTCCTTTTTGACCACTGTCTATTTCAACTGCTCATGAAGTTTATTTCTGACAGGCTCCAACAGTTTCAGGCTAAATGATTACTAAGTGAAAGTGTTAGTCATTCAATCCTGTCTGACTCTTTGCAACCCCATGGACTATAGCCTGTCCATGGAATTCTCCAGGCAGGAATACTGAAGGCAATTGCCATTTGCTCTTCCAGTGGATCTTCCAACCCAGGGATTGAACCCGAGTCTCCTGCATTGCAGGCAGATACCAGTTAACACCTATGACTATGTGGTGGAAGCTAATTTGAGGCGTGAAATATCTCAGCTTAGATCAGATAGAGTAGGAGTCCCCAACCTCCTGATGATTTGAGGTGGAGCTGGCTTAATAACGATAGAAATAAAGTGCATATTAAATATAATGCACTGAAACCACCTCAACCCCCACCCTGCCCCCTGTTTGGGGAAAAATCATCTTTCATGATATGAGTACTTGGTGCCAAAAAGGATGGGTATTGATGAAGTAAAGAGAGACTTCTCTATGAGGCAGGACAGCACTCACTCCCAGGAGGAAGTAGTTACAGAAGGAAGAGACCCCCACACTAATTCCCAAGAAATATCTTGGGTATCAATATATGCAGATGACACCACGCTTAAGGCAGAAAGCAAAGAGGAACTAAAGAGCCTCTTGATGAAGGTGAAAGAGGAGAGTGAAAAACCTGGCTTAAAACTCAGCATTCAAAAAACTAAGATCAAGGCATCCAGCCCTATTGTTTCACTGCAAATAGATGGGCGGAAAATGGAAACAGTGTTAGACTATTTTCTTAGGCTCCAAAATCACTGAAGATGGTGGCTGCAGCCATGAAATTAAAAGGCACTTGCTCCTTAGAAATAAAGCTATGACAAACCTAGATATTGTATTAAAAAGCAGAGACATTACTTTGTCAGCAAAGTCCATATAGTCAAAGCTATGGTTTTTCCAGTAGCCATGTATGGATGTGAGAGTCAGACCATAAAAGAAGGCTGAGCACTGAATAATTGCTTTTAATCTGTGGTGTTGGAGAATACTCTTGAGAGTCCCTTGGACTGGAAGGAGATCCAACCAGTCAATCCTAAAAGAAATCAGTCCTGAATATTCATTGGAAGGACTGATGCTGAAGTTGAAACTCCAATACTTTGGCCACCTGATGCGAAGAGCCAACTTATTAGAAAAGACCCTGATGCTGAAAAAGATTGAAGCCAGGAGGAGAAGGGAATGACAGGGTACAAGATGGTTGGATGGCATCACCAACTCAATGGACATGAGTTTGAGCAAGCTCCAGGAGATTGATTAAGGACAGGGAAGCCTGGCGTGCTACAGTCCATGGGGTCGCAAAGAGTCAGACACGACTGAGTGCCTGAACAACAACAACAATCTTGAGTATGAAGTTTTGGGGGGAATTGTTAGGGAATGATTAACTAAAAACACCTGCCCTGACCAGCTTGAGGGAATTATCCCACAATAGGAAGACCTGATAATGAACACAGAACTGATAACCTGTAGCCAACCAGAAGAACTGAGGAGGAGCCAAAATAAGGGAGGAGACACCAGCCCATCTAAGTCCTGCCAACCTCTCGGAAACATCTGAGACAGAAACCGTCTTGACTAAGAGATGGATATACTGTCAAGAAGGGCCTTGAACTGGACCAAATACAGGAACAGGAAAGAAGATCATTCTCCCAGGTGGCACAGATTGTAAAAAATCAACCTGTCAATGCAGGAGATGCAAGAGAGAGTGACTTCTATCCCTGGATTAGGAAGATCCCCTGGAGGAAGTAATGGCAACCTGTTCCAGTATCTTGCCTGGGAAATTCCATGGACAGCAGAGTCTGGAGGGTTATGGTACATGGGGCCTTAAAGAGTTGGACAAGACTGAGCAACTTAGCACATGTAGCAGCACATGGCACATTTAGGGTTTCCTGGCTGGTGCTTGTGGTAAAGAGCCTTCCTGATGCAGGAGACATAAGAGAGACGATTTCAATCCCCAGGTCAGGAAAGTCCCCTTGAAGTGGAAATGGCAATCTGCTCCAGTATCCTTGCCTGGAAGATCTCATAGACAGAGGAGCCTGGTGGGTTACAGTCCATGGGGCAGCAAAGTATCAGACATGACTGAGCACAAAGCAAAAGATTATCAGCCAGAGACAACCCAAAAGGCTAACACTATCTCCATAAACCCTGAGTCTGCAAGTCAGAATAGTTCTCCTGGGTTCCCTTATGCCGTTGCTCTCTGCTCCAGTGCCTATTTCCAAGAAACTTCTTTGCTTTGTCAATTATCTGTCATTTCCGAATGTTAGTCAAGAAAGCTCTCAACTATGGAAGATGCCCTCCTGCCAGTAACTCCTGAATATATAAAACCTGGACCAAATGCCCAGAACAGCTTTTGTACTGTCTGAAAAGTAAAAGAAGTAGGTCAGTTGGGTGGGGGGTGGGGAACAGAGGTAAGTGTATATTTATTTTTGTTTTGGTATGCTTGGTTTTTGTTTTAGTTTGATATGCTCCAGCCTAAGCTCAACATAGTCTGAAACATAGACATAGACATGGACACTGGGGCGTAGATGGGAACAGAGCCTAAAAAGCAAGATAGTTCTAGCTCAAAGAGCATAGAAAAACTTCATTTTTCCATTCCTCTCTTTTCTCAATGCTCTCCCTCCCCAGGACCCCAGCCATCCTGGGTTGGCAGTGGCAGCCCTGTCTGCATGATTTCCAAGGAGCCAAAATTCTTAAGGAAGGAAACTTCCTCTCTGATCAAAAAACTGTGGCCCCAAGGGTCAGGGGTGAAATCCTCTTAGTGTTTTTCTTCTCTGTTCTCCTGTTGCTTGATCTCAAATGCAAGTGCAATAATAGAAAGGCATATTGGTGGGGTAATAAGATAACAGCCTTCAGAATGGAATAATGAGAAAGGAGCCCTAGGAAACTAGAAAGTACTGGAGAGATTGTGAAGAGTGGTTGTTCTCGGAAAGCAGTCCCCATAAGTTTTGCACGGAGTCCTGAACTTACTCCTGGGCTACATAGACAGAGAACTGGCCTTCATTAGAATATACTTGGAAAACTGGACTAACAAGCCATCCAGTGGCCAGCGGGAGAGCTCATGTGGAAGAAATCAAAATTCTCAAAGGTTTTGAACTCTGAAGTGACGTTGGAACCACAGAAAGTGGTTTGAATTGTGACTTGAAGAGGCTTTGTATTCTAGTTAAATTCTAGTTAGAAGATGAAATGGGTACTCAATTTCACAAAGCACTAGATTTAGATACAAGCCTGTGATAAGTATACAGTCAATTTATTCAAATGGCCAACTGGATTAAATACTCTGCCTTTGAACAGAAGAAGAGACTTATGTTGATACATACTGTCAAAAATAAGCCAGCAGTTGTAGCGCTGTCTGAAAAGTGTTTAAAGAAAGTCTCCAGGTTAAGACTCAGTGCTTTTACTGCCATGGCCTAGATTCAATCCCTGCTCAGGGAACTAAGATTTCCAACCTGCAAGCTATGCAGTCAAATAAAAGAAAAAGAAAGGTGTCTAAGTAGGAACACAAAAAACATACAACAAAACATCACATCTGATCTGTTGATTTTTTCCCAGATGTTTGTAATACTATTTTATGAAGTACATTTAATAATTGAAATCCTAGTACATCAATGCATTTTAAATTATAGGTCAGATGAGCTGAACTAAACAGTTAATCCTAGTGGTTTGTGTTTTGTATAGAAAGCATATTTTAAAAGATTTTTAAAACATAAATCTTTGCTTATGAGTTATATTTTGTTCTTTAAGTGCAAGTGAATAGCTACAGGGCTTCCCTAGTGGTTCAAATGGTAAAGAATCTGCCTGCAATGCGGGAGACCTGGGTGCTATCCCTGGGCTGGGAAGATCCCCTGGAGAAGGGAACAGCTACCCCGCTCTAATATTCTTGCCTAGAGAATTCCATGGACAGAGGAACCTGGCAGGTTATAGGCCATGTGATCACAAAGAGTGGGACCCACCTAACTGAGTGATTTTCACTTTTATTTTCATAATGGAAACCAAAGAGGAGAAATTTTTCAAGAAGGAAGTGATAGATATCGTAAAACACAAAAAGGGTCAAATAAGACACACAGAAGTGAAGGTAACTATAAATAATTGGGAAAGTATTGTTAACTTTCTCTAAAGCAGTTTCAGTTTAATGCTTGGGGTTTGAGATGGATGAAGAGGTCTTAGGTAGACAGATGATTGTTTTCAATTGATGATGGAGTGGGAGGTGAGGAAGTGAAGATGCTCAGTGGGAATTGTATCTGAGAATGTTTCCTGTTAACAGTAGAAAAAAGAGCCCTTCTGGGACTCCCAGGAGAAGGGAATGGCTACGCATTCCAGTATTCTTGCCTGGAAAATTAATGGTGCTCAATTTTTTTCTTTTTTTTTTCCCTAAGAAAATATAGGAAAGACTAAATGTTAATTTGAAAACTGACTGAATGATTTCACAAGGAGAATATTTGTTTAATCATGAATGATAAAACACAGAAATTATTTCTGGCATACTAGAATAGGGCTTACTTTTGAACTTCAGATAAGAGACTAATAATTTTTCCTGTCATTTCAAAAAATATTTTTACTTCTTCAGCTTATATTTTTTTTATTTTTCAGTGATGTTTTTAATTTCTAATAATGGAATACATTTAAAGTTTCAAAAGGTAAACAAGATACAGGTTTACCTTTCTCCTTTTATAAGTCAAGGATTCATCACAAAAGAGGAAAAGAGAACACAATATAATTGGTACTTGGTGAGGATTTAAAATTGTCTTGATATTGTGCCTTATTTGTGGGGATTTATTTTAATACTCTTTCAGCTTCTTTAATGGCTTTTAACCTATCCAGATTTACTATTTCTTCTTATTTATATTATTATATTGCTTAATTTTGAAGAAAAAGTTTTCTTTATATATTTTAAGATGCTTAAATTTATACAACTCTCATATTTTAAATGTAATTGTATCTGACTGCAGCCATGAAACTAAAAGATGCTTACTCCTTGGAAGGAAAGTTATGACCAACCTGGATAGCATATTCAAAAGCAGAGACATTACTTTGCCAACAAACGTTTGTCTAGTCAAGGCTATGGTTTTTCCTGTGGTCATGTATGGATGTGAGAGTTGGACTGTGAAGAAGGCTGAGTGCTGAAGAATTGATGCTTTTGAACTGTGGTGCTGGAGAAGACTCTTGAGAGTCCCTTGGACTGCAAGGAAATCCAACCAGTCCATTCTGAAAGAGATCAGCCCTGGGTGTTCTTTGGAAGGAATGATGCTAAAGCTGAAACTCCAGTACTTTGGCCACCTCATGCGAAGAGTTGACTCATTGGAAAGGACTCTGATGCTGGGAGGGATTCGGGGCAGGAGGAGAAGGGGACAACAGAGGATGAGATGGCTGGATGGCATCACTGACTCGATGGACATGAGTCTGAGTGAACTCCAGGAGTTGGTGATGGACAGGGAGGCCTGGTGTGCTGCGATTCATGGGGTCACAAAGAGTCGGACACGACTGAGCGACTGATCTGATCTGATCTGATAACATCTTTTTATCACCAATATTATTTCATTAAACATTATGTCTTCTTAATTTTGCCTATAAGTAATTTGCCAGTTTTGTTTTTTCAAAATCTGTTTGTTCTCTTTTCAATTTAATGAATGATTTTGCCTTATTATTTTGTTCCTCGCTATGTTTTAATGCTTCCCTGATAGCTCAGTTGGTAAAGAATCCACCTGCAATGCGGGAGACCCTGGTTCAATTCCTGGGTCAAGAAGATTCCCTGGAAAAGGGATAGGTTACCCACTCCAGGATTCTTGGGCTTCCCTTGTGACTCAGCTGGTGAAGAATCCACCAGCAATGTGGGAGACCTGGGTTCGATCCCTGGGCTGGGAAGATCCCCTGGAGAAAGGAAAGGCTACCCACTCCAGTATTCTGGAGAATCCCATGGACTGTATAGTCCATGGGGTCGCAAAGAGTTGGACACGAGTAAGTGACTCTCACTTTCATGTTTTAATGAATTATTTTCTCATTGTTTTTTCCTTGAGTCTCACTTCTTTCTTCTGGCTTCGATTTTCCTTTTGTTGAAGGGATAATTTGTGAGTCTAAATGTCTTAAAATGTCTGTATTTTGTATGTACTTAACAGTAATTTATAGTTCATATTGTGCCAATAGTTCTATTTTCCCAGTAATTTTCTCATGGCATCTACCTTTATTTTCTGGTGATTTGGGTTGTTTTCTTTAATTCTTCATGTTTAGCAGTTTTTCTATAATATGTCTAGATACTAGAAAAAATCTGCTATATATTTTGTGGATTTTTAAACTCATGTAATTTTTCAACATATGTGATTTTTCTCTGATAAATTCTGAGAAAGGCACACACACAAAACACCATCATTAGCTCTTCAAATATCACTTGTCTTTCCTTTATTAGAATATGTTGAAACTTCTTGCTTATTATCCATATTTTTTAGTGTTTCTTTACCATCATTCATTATTTAACTTTTCTATGCTGCACTCAGAGATTTTCATCATTATAATATAATCAAGAATTCTCTTTAGCTATATCCAGTTGTTAAATTCTTTTAGTTGTTATCAGATTTAACATATATAGACATTTTTACTATATTTTTAAATTTCTGAAGTTCCTATGAAAACTTACCTTGTTTTCAATTTATAACTGCCCTTTCATGTTGAATAAATTCTCATTATTTATAAATATTATTTCATCATTTATTTATGTAAAGATTACAGAATTGCTTCATGGTCTTTTTCAGATTGCTCTATTATCTTCTCTCTTCTTTTGACAATTTGTTCAATGTGTTGAACATCTTTCATGGAAGCAGATATTCTTTTGTATTTGGCATTTCATGTTTAAGAGCTAATCTGCTGAGCATGCCCCTCTCTATATGATGTCTGGGCTTTAGGCAAACTCTGGTCCTGTTTAATGTATAGTTCTTTAGTTAGAAGTTTTGCTTGTGGCTATGGGTGGTAGACTTTCAGGTTTTGATCCCATGTGTTCACAACTTGTTCAGCCCATCAGAGCTCTTTCATCATCTTTTATGTATGGAAAATACAATTGCAGCTTTAGACATCATGAGTGGATGCCAAGTATAATTTCTGTCCAATATGAGATGTTTGTCTCTGTCCTCAGCTAGCCTTAGAGTTCTTATACTATATTTCTTATGTCAAAGCACAGAATCCAAGTCTCATCATAGTTTCATTTTCATTTTCATATATTTATTTTTAATTTTTTTTTTTTTTTTTTTTTACTCTTTGACCATGCTGTGTGGCATGTGTGATCTTAGTTCCCTGACCAGGGATCAAACCTGTGCCCCTTACATAGGAAGCATGGGGTCTTAACCACTGGATCACCAGAGAAGTCTCTCATTTTTACTTTTAATCAAGATATTTTTCTTATTTTCAAACATGACGATGTGTTTTTTTTAACCTGACAATATTTTTTATACAAATTGTGTACCATGAAATGTACTCATTTTAAATGTACAGTTCACTGAGATTGAACAAATGTATACACAATCAAGATATCTAATAGTTCCATGACTACATAAATTTCCTTCATGTCATTTTTATTTTTTAATATAATGTTAAAAACAATTTCAAACTGATAAAAATGTAGCAGGTATTGATATAATACAAATAACCTTCTTTCCTAAACTATCTGAAAATAAATTGCCAAACTGATGATGGCCTCTCACTATGAATATGTTGTGGGTAATTTTTTACAGAACCACAATATGATTATCAAAATCAGAAAATGAACACTAATCAGTACTTACAGTACTACATTTAATCTTCAGACCCCATGCAAACTTTGCCAATTATCCCAATAATGTCCTTTACACAAAAGGATACAGTTGAGAATCATGCTTTTTAGTTATCAGGTCTTTACAGACCCCTTCAATCAGAAATGGTTCTTCAGTATTATTTTGACCTATAAGCTTCAAAATTTGAAGGTTCACATCAGTTACTTTATAGAAATTCAAAGGAGATTGCTGTATACTACCACTTTTAATTTTGAAGATGGGCCTATTTACAAAGTCTCCTTTGGCTATGGATATTTGTTTTGTGAGCTTCCTAGGTGGCACTAGTGGTAAAGAACCCATCTGCCAATGCAGGAGATGTAAGAGACTTGGGTTTGATACCTGGGTCAGGAAGATCCCCTGGAGGAGGACATGGCAACCCACTTCAGTATTCTTGCCTGAAAAATCCCATGGACAGAGCCTGGCAGCCTACAGTCCATATAGTCACACAGAGTTGGACATGACTGAATCAACTTAGCACAATCTTGCTTTGGTTTTGCCTCATATTTTCTCATAACTAGATTTAGATGGTGCCTCATTGACAAGAGTACTAGACAAATGATGTGTATGCTTCTCATTGCATTTTATCAGTTGTACACAGGTTCCAGTTACTTAGTACTGCGCTGTTCACTTTAATCTTTTCATTAACAGTCATGGCTGTGGTTTTCTCCATTTGTGAACATTTTCTTTTGCCCTTTGTGACTTTTATGTGTTTTGTGGAGACACACTTAGGAATAACTCATTACTCAACAAATTCTCAGTTTATTCATTTATTTCACTGTGGATGCACAAATCTTTATTTTATTCAATACATAATGATTTCAATTTTGTTACTGATATTTTCTCAGAGAGTTGGCCAGTTAGAGAAATCCCCTTTAAACTGGTTACTTTGGCCTCTTGATGCCGAAAGCTTGGCCTCTGCATTGGTGCTGAACTGAATCTTGGAGACAGAATTTTGAATGAAGTAGAAAAGAATAGCAAAGGGGGACAAAGCAGGTTCCTACCCTTGATAACTATATGTCCCAAGCCAGGGGAACATAAAACTTCAGAATAATTTCATAGCAATAGTTCAAGGGTGAGATTGCTGATATGATTAGGGTGTGTTCAGGGCCTGTACTCCTCTAATCTCATCTATGGTGGTCTCCTGATGGACTTTTTGGTCCCATTAATCTTGCCTCAGGTGGGTTCTTGGCTGCTCCTCCCTTGATTAGCAACTGTTTGAATCTACCCTTTAGAAGTCAGGGAAGGTCATGGAGGCTGGAATATTGCCTGCAAGAAACAAAAAAGAACAAAAGGCTGGTATGCCCAAGAGCCCCACAGAGCCCATCTTAGTTTTACTCTTGGCTTATTTTCCATTTTTCTTTAAGCAGTTATTTTTTTTTCTGGCACAATGAATGTTCCAGGTATTTTGTAATCTCCTTGCTCCACCTCTGTGTCAGGGTACTGTGTAATTTCCTCAGTTCTGTTTCACTACAATAAAGATTTGAAATGTGGACCAGTGTTACAGCTCAGTTACAGCTCAGTTTTATCAAGCAAAGGATAGTACACCCTTGAGTCATGAGGGTGGGCTGACCCCAAAGGAGAGGCCTCAATCCATCTCGGCTTCCTCTTTTTATTCATCTTGTCTCCTCCCCAGTGACCCTGCCCTATGCAAATTGGGCTGGCCAAGAAAGTGGCATGTTTGTTTCACCTGAAGTTCTCACTCCCATCCATTAATTTTCTTTTGTTCCATTTTTACAGGCTTTCCCCTTTTTTTTGTCTTTTAGCCACCACCATTTTGGACTCCTTTTTCCTATTCTAACTACCTAACACCTGGATTCAGCCATTTCTCCAAAGAGCCTTCATATTATTTAGTGGATTATGATATGTATAATCCTGTGGGTACTATGTATGCTCATTGCTATGGGAGTTTCATCTACACAAGCTCCTGTCCTTTAACCTAAAATATTGCCTCCTCCTCATGCCACTTCATCATTCTCCTTTACTTCAATTTTAGACACTTTTATAATCTACATTTTTTTTCTCTTTCTGTTTTAATCTCTTCTTGCTTTTAACCTCATTTTACTTCACTATTTAGCCTATTTCAGTTTTCATGTTGTAGTTCTTAACATTTATCCCATTGTCCTTGAATGATGTATAAAAATGCAAAAAGCAACACTAAAATTATAAGCTATTCTATTTATATGACCTCTTAAAATAGCAAAAGATAAAAAATATTATTAAAAATGCAAAACATTTGAAATATTATTGATTAAAATGATAATTATTTTGTATCACACTTCATATAATGCTAATAAAACTGTGATTTTAATTGTTTCTAATCTACTCAACTTTTATAAAATTATGTTAGGGAAAAATTTTAACTTTGAGTAGGTAAAGTGCAAAATTTAACTTAAATTTTTATATCGGTAACATTTTTTACTTTCATGATAAATTTTGACTGAAAAATGGGTAACTTCAGTTCATGATAATGGAAATGTTTTGTAGTAACTTGAAAAGCTTTAGGAAAAAGTCATTCATTGGATACATCAAGAAAAATATACAAAAGGTACAATATATTATAAATTTGCAAAAATATGAGTGCCAAAACAGATGATTATATCTTTGTAAATCAATAACACTGACTTTATTTAGATGAATTTTAAAGCTCCAAAATTTATAAATATTTAGTGAGAATACTCAAGCACATTTATATTTCCTTTATCTAAAACACTGATCACATGTTGGCAAAGGCTGAATACTGTCTAGTTCACAGATTTAGCATACAAATATTTGCCTAGAAGCAAGCTATGTAAGCGTGCTTCATTATAACCAGTAATTGGATAGCTGGCAAAGGATAGATAACCTTGCAAGAAAAGGAAATACAAAAGGGATTTCAGGCTGTTTATCAACATACCCCAATCCTAAGATTCACATTCATGGTAAAATTCAGTGCTTTGTAACTACACTACCAAGTTAAAGATTAATTTATTTTATAAGTATTTGTTGACCACCTACTATGTTACTGTGGTAGTTGCCGGAAGGACAAAATTAAAGAAGACTGAATAAGATACAAGTGCCCTCAATGACTGATCTTACAGTTTAGTAGGTTTAGTGGTTAAATATACCTATTCAGTGACTAGCAGATGCAGGAGACACATGTTTGATCCCTGGGTGGGGAAGATTGCTGCAGGAGGAAATGGCAACCCACTCCAGTATTCTTGCCTGGGAAACCCCATGGACAGAGTAGCCTGTCGGGCTACAGTCCATAGAGTCACAAAGAGATGGATATGACTGACCACAGAACAGAAGAGTGCTTAAATATACACAAATGGCACATTTCATTATCAGCTTAAAAGTGCTATGATAAGGATATGTTCAGGATGTCTTCCCACTGATTAAGAGGTGGCTGAGACAATATCCATTCTAGGGGGAAGGCACTTTCATGCATAAGTCATTTTGTGTGAAGATGCCATCATTTTGCCATAGATGCTCCTCTAGAGTGATTTATGCCTCTATGTGTTCAATATAAATCATGTGACCTGTCTATAGTGTAAATGGCTGGATTTAGACATTGTACTGTGTGTAAAATGTGAATATGTGACAGACTTTAGTTGTAGCTATTTGTTTTAAAATGCCTTCTTGCTCTTCAATCATTACAGTAGATCAACTAGGAAAGCACCTAGTCAATTTTGATATGGCAGTTTACATAGCTCATGCCTGTTTTTTAGTGTTTCATTAAATCTCAACCTCACCCAGCTGTGTGAGGTGGAGCCCAAGAATCACTCTCCCTAGTACTGTTGCAGGAAAAAGTAGGATGCAAGAGGATGGTCACATCCCAGGTCATGTCCGAGCCCCTGGGTTGGCCACCAAGGGCTTTTTGGCCTCTTGCAGGAAAGAATGCAAGAGCAAACCACGGTAAAGGGAGAGAAGGTTTATTCAGGAAAGAAACACACTCCATAGACAGAGTGTGGGCCATCTCAGAAGGCAAAAGAGGCACCAGGGTATAGGATTGTCAGTTTTTACAGGGATGGGAAATTACATAAGCTAATGAATGGGAGGAGTATCCAGGAGTTTTGAGGAAGGAGTGAGGATTTCCAGGAACTGGGACATCACCCACTTTTTGACCTATTTTGTTCGTCTTGGAACCATCATGGCACCGAGGTGTGTTACAGTGAACATATACTGAGGCTCAAGGTCAAGTGGAAGATGAGTCTGCCATCAAGGATTCAGTATGTTCTAATCAGTTTATATAATATCCTCAGGCTATATAATTCTTTTAAAATTTGTGCCCTGCCCTCTGTCTCAGTATTTTGAGACAATTAGACACCACAAACTTCAGCTGGAACTGCTATCCCTCTGCTGAGAGAGGACAGTTTGGCTCCTTCTCAACCATCTGCATGTCATATATCTTGCCTGGAATAGCGAAAACCAGTGATTCTTTCCTCTCCTCTTTGATTAGGTACATTTCCCTTTCTTAATAAGGTCTTCGAAGGATTAGGAGGCAATCTTCTTTAAGAAAATTTAATCTAAATATTTTTATTATTAATATATTTGAAAAATTATATTTTCAAATGTATCTGTATTTCCTCTTTACTGCTTTGTGCATCTGTTGCTCATTTGTGTTGCTTGGAACTTTAGTAATTTTCTTATTATTTGTATAAAATGTAATATTTTTTTAAACTTTATTAAAGCCTATTTTACCTGTCATATTATGCAAACATGTCAATAGCTTTTGAAATAAATTTACCAAATTGTACAAATATCACAAGAAATCAGTATTAGAATATTTTCATCATTCCATTAAGATCCACAATGCCCATTAACTATTAGTCTTCACCGTGCTGCTCAATGAAGCCTCACCCTGAAAGAAAAGTGAGAGTGAAACTTGCTCAGTCATGTCCAACTCTTTGCGACCCATGGACTACACAGTCCATGGAATTCTCCAGGCTAGAATACTGGAGTGGGTAGCCTTTCCCTTCTCCAGAGGCTCTTCGCAACCCAGGGATCAAACTCAGGTTTCCCATACTGCAAGCAGATTCTTTACCATCTGAGCCACAAGGGAAGCCCAAGAATACTGGGGTGGGTAGCTTATCCTTTTTCCAGCAGATCTTCCTGACCCAGGAATCAAACTGGGTTCTCCTGCATTGCAGGTGGATTCTTTACCAACTGAGATATCAGGCAAGCCCCAAAGCCTTACCCTAGACAACCACTAATCTATTTTCTGTCTATAGATTTGCCTTTTCTGGACATTTTATATAAATTGGAACCAGGAAATATGTAATGTCTTTTATCTAGCTTATTTAACTTAACATGTATCAATTGTTTATTATTTTTTATGTGCTTATTTTGTTTTCACTTTTTGATTGTTGATCTTTTTCTGTTTTTATTGTAGTGTAGTTGGTTTACAATATTGCTTTAGACATAGGTGTATAGCACAGTGATTCAGATATAAATATATTATTTTTCAGAATCTTTTCCCTTACAGATTATTACAAAGTATTGGGTGTATGTCCTATGTTATATAGTAGGTCCTTGTAGGTCCACATACACACTACTATCTAGTTAATCCTAACTTCCTAATTTATCCATCCCCCCCTTACCATGGAACGATATTCCATTGTAAGACTATCATCATTTTACCAGTTAATGGACATTTAGGTTGTTTCCAGGTTTTTACTTATAGACAGTGCTGTTGAGAACACATGTGCAAGTCTTGTATGGATATGAAAAATTGAGCATTTTTTGAAATTTTATCAGTTCAGTTCACTTGCTCAGTCATGTCTGACTCTTTGTGACCCCCATGGACTGCAGCACATCAGGCTTCACTGTTCATCACCAACTCCCAGAACTTGCTCAAACTCACGTCCATTGAGTCAGTGATACCATCCAACCATCTCATCCTCTGTCCTCCCCTTCTCCTCCCACATTCAATCTATCCCAGCATCAGGATCTTTTCCAATGAGTCAGTTTTTCGCATCAGTCGGCCAAAGTATTGGAGTTTCAGCTTCAGCATCAGTCCTTCCAATGAATATTCAGGATTGATTTCCTTTAGGATGGACTGGTTGGATCTCCTTGCCAGTCCAAGAGGCTCTCAAGAATCTTCTCCAACATCACAGTTCAAAAGCATCTGTTCTTTAGCACTCAGCTTTCTTTATAGTCTCTCACATCCATACATGACTACTGGAAAAAGCATAGCTTTGACTAGATGGACCTTTGTTAGCAAAGTAATCTCTCAGCTTTTTATTGAAATCTTATTGCTGTCATCAATTTGATATCATTTGACATCAAAATGCAAGTATGTTTGTTTATTGTTCATATGGTT
The DNA here is from genome assembly GCF_029378745.1 of Bos indicus. Taxonomy (NCBI): domain Eukaryota; kingdom Metazoa; phylum Chordata; class Mammalia; order Artiodactyla; family Bovidae; genus Bos; species Bos indicus. The sequence goes on along the minus strand of NC_091762.1, from coordinate 39,727,150 downwards.
ATTGTGAGGATAAATGCAATATATAAAATGTAATTACTGTGTTTTTTTGACTTTTAACTCTTCACTTCTGGGATTAGTTATAAATTAGAATTTATAATTTTTAAAAAATGTTTTCTGCACTTCTCATAATTTTTGTTATTGTATACTTCCAGTGCCTTCATGGAAAGTTTCTATTTTCTTTTCTATCACTGTTTCTACTTTTCATACCAAAGATCCTGTTCTTTACTGTTTTCAATGTCTCCAAGGTGAATTTTATAATTATTTATAATTATTTTGTAATATTTTAAAAATAATTCCACTTTCAGCTCATCCTGCCTTCTCCTCATGGCTCTCAGTTTCTATTACTTTACATTTTATTTAGTCTATTAAATATATATAGTCTCAGATTAAAAAAAATTCTATATAGTTAAAAAAAAATAGTATCTATTCATTTTTGGCTGCACTGGGTCTTCATTGACATGCATGGATTTCTCACTGAGGTGATTGTGCTTGTGGAGCATGGACTCTGGGCGTTTGGATGCAATCAGATCAAATCAGTCGCTCAGTCGTGTCTGACTCTTTACGACCCCATGAATTGCAGCATGCCAGGCCTCCCTGTCCATCACCAACTCCCGGAGTTCACTCACACTCACGTCCATCGACTCATTGATGCCATCCAGCCATCTCATACTCTGTCGTCCCCTTTCTCCTCTTACCCCCAATCCCTCCCAGCATCAGAATCTTTTCCAATGAATCAACTCTTCGCATGAGGTGGCCAAAGTACTGGAGTTTCAGCTTTAGCATCATTCCTTCCAAAGAACACCCAGGGCTTATCTCCTTCAGAGTGGACTGGTTGGATCTCCTTGCAGTCCAAGGGACTCTCAAGAGTCTTCTCCAACACCACAGTTTAAAAGCATCAATTCTTCGGCACTCAGCCTTCTTCACAGTCCAACTCTCACATCCATACATGACCACAGGAAAAACCATAGCCTTGACTAGATGAATCTTTGTTGGCAAAGTAATGTCTCTGCTTTTGAATATGCTATCTAGGTTGGTCATAACTTTCCTTCCAAGGAGGAAGCGTCTTTCAATTTCATGGCTGCAGTCACCATCTGCAGTGATTTTGGAGCCCCCCCCCAAAAAGTCTGACACCGTTTCCCCATCTATTTCCCATGAAGTGATGGAACCAGATACCATTATCTTCGTTTTCTGAATGTTGAGCTTTAAGCCAACTTTTTCACTCTCCACTTTCACTTTCATCAAGAGGCTTTTGAGTTCCTCTTCACTTTCTGCCATAAGGGTGGTGTCATCTGCATATCTGAGGTTATTGATATTTCTCCCAGCAATCTTGATTCCAGCTTGTGTTTCTTCCAGTCCAGCGTTTCTCATGATGTACTCTGCATATAAGTTAAAGAAACAGGGTGACAATATACAGCCTTGATGTACTCCTTTTCCTATTTGGAACCAGCAATAGTGGTATATTGGCTTAGCTGCCTCAGAGCATGTGGAATCTTCCCAGGTCAGGAGTGCAACCTATGGTGACTGCATTAGCAAGTGAATTCTTAACCACTGGACCACCAGGGAAGTACCTGGTCTCAGATTTTTATCTTTTTGCATTATTTGGGCTTTCTGAGTTAAGGTTTCAGACCATCACTTTTTTGACAATATAATGTCTCAACTTTTCTATCTCTAAGATGAAAATGTGTGTTTTTGTGTGTGTATGTGTGCACACATGTTCAGTTGTGTCTAACTCTTCCACATCCCCATGGACTATTGCCTGTCAGCCTCCTCTGTCCATGGAATTTTCCAGGCAAGAATACTGGAATGGGTTGCTATTTCCTCCTCTAGACTATCTTCCCAAGCCAGGGATCCAAACTTCATCTCCTGCATTGTGGGGAGATTCTTTACCAGGGCACCAACTGCAAAACCCAAAATGAAAATATAATAGTAATAATGTCTACTACATTGATTCAGGTTAAGAATAATGACAAATTACTTTGCAGTAGAACAAGATATGGTGTAATAAATGCTCAAAGGAGAATAATACTTCACTTTTCCCTTTGGGAATCATTCTTTACCTAAAACTGGATGTACAATTTCAAATAGTAAAAGAGTGATTTAACTTCAGCCAGAATTTCAGCTCTAGGAAATAAATTATTTCTTTTTTAGTACCTGAGGTATCCCAGACTTAGGCTGCTTGGATATTTTCAATAATTTAATCTCTTTTTACTGTAATGTAACCAACACAGCATTTCCCCTTCACTGAGGAAACTGTGATCAGAAAGATCAAGAACTTTCTGAAAGTTACACAGCTATAGGAATATTTGTGTGAAACTGGATTTATAACCTAGATCTGTTAAAACATAAAACCCATGTTCTTTTCCCTATATCACACTAATGTTTATTATAAATGTCTCTGAAAAAATTCAAACTGATATAAGTGGGTTCACTGTAAAAATATAAATTGCTTCTAAATGTATATACATTCTTGGGTGATGCCTAATGAATTAGACAAATGAATTATCTTTGATACTCAATGCTTTGTTTGTTTTTTGGCCATGCCACTCAGCTTACAGGATCTTAGTTCACCCATCCCCCATAGTAAAAGCTCAAAAGCATGGAATCTTAATCACTGGACCATCAGGGAATTCCCTCAATCTTGTAAATTTACAATGAATTAAGATAATTGATTTGCTAGATAAAAAATGAATCAGTGTTTCCTTGTCAGTCTTTTTCATTTTTCTGAATTGACCACATAAAATCATATAAAACTAAAAATTCTGTCAACTAATCAGGGATTTAATTTCTAGTCATTAAATATAAATAATTGGAATAGTTTTCAATACACTGAATATTTCACATTATATCTAAAATCTATTATAATTACCTTGTGTATTAATATTAATTCCTTTTAACAAATATTGCTAAAGAAATTTGCAGCATATCATTATATTTAAATGTATTTCATAGCTGATTTAGTATTATAATTTTATTGCTGGATATTAAAAATGTATATATATCTTTACATTAAATATAGATTTTTCTGTAGTAAACATAATGAATTTTCTAACAATAAAAATCCCTTAGGTATTAGAAAATACATATTCAGATATGTAGAAGATACAATTTGACTCTAGGATTTGAAACCAAACATTCGTCTAATTGTGTTTTTACATATTTGAAGAGGAAATCACTCTGATCATCCAAAAATTGTTAGAAATACAGAAATGATTAGTACACACCAGACATAAAAACTGAATAAACTAGGACTGTATTCTTTACTGTTTGTTCTTAGAAGTGTTTCATTTCTAGAGAAACATCCTGCTGATGTGGTTATCTTTTTCTGAGCTTGCTTAAATTCCATGAGGACTTCTTTTGGATCACTTGCCACAAAGATTACATTCTCTTTGGAGTTCAGATACCATACATCAAAACACTGGAGCTTTTGCAAGTTTTCTCTCAACAGGGGAAATACATCCCCTACAAACTAAAAGCAAAGTCAAAAGAGCAGTAAACAACTTTCTAACTCTCTTCTCCTAGTTTCCTTCATTAAAGAATATGACTATCCTGTTCCTTCCTTATAGTAAGTTGCATCATTAATACTAGATCATTGACATAAATATTGCAAATATGAAATTACAATAAACCAATTCTTCCTGCTCATTTGTTTGCTTTTGCTTGGTTCATGGCTTGCTTAAATATAAGCAAGAAAGATAAGCAGAAAACAATCTCAAGGTTTTTTTTTTTCTGAAACAAATAATTTCTAAATTTAATTATCACGTTTCCAAGTAGACTGAAAATGAAACTTTCTGGAATCATATCATACAAGACTACAAATAGAAGCAAATCACATCTATTTTTCTGAGCCCTTTATGTTTATTTTATCTGTTCTTGTAAATAGGAAACATCTGAGTTCTAAAATTGATTTATAACCATCCAAATCATTATTACATCTACACAATTTGGGGAGAGTTATAGTGATAATTTCAATATAACTTTACTTTTATCTAGTTCATTCATTTCTAAATATGATTTTTTGTTTTTTATCTGCTGTTACTTAGATTTATAACTCATATCTCCTTCATAAGCCTGCCTTTTTATTACCCAGTGTCTCCTTTATCTTGTTCATTGTTTTTAATCTTTTAAGATTGTCTACCTCGGCTAATATTAATATTGCCATTCTTTCTTTCCTTTTGTTTGCATATGCCTGTTATTTATTTGTTCATGTCTTAATTTTAACTTTTATTTTTCACCATGCTTAGGGTGTTTATTGTAAACATCATCTAAGCTATATTTTTTTTAACTTCAATGATTGTTTATCTATTTTAATGGAAAGATTTAGGCTATTAGCATTATATTTAATGATTTTATTATTTCCCTTCATATTTATTACTTATTTTATTATTTGCTCAGTTTCATTTCATCTGCTTCTTTGTTCAAGTTGTTCATTTCATTTTCTTTCCCTTGCTAATAAAGAATTTCTGTTGTCAGTTTCCATCTATTAATTGTTACATTTCCTTTCTGGGATCTTGTAATAAAGCACCCTGTGCCAAGTATTTCTCAATGTAAGTTACTCAAATTCCATTCTATTTTTTTTGAACACAAATAAGATCTTTCCAATATTCTTATTTCTAGTACTTTCATCCTTTCTCTTTTGATTTTACCACTCCCTTTTTCCATTCTGGAGACATTACTGTAATTGTTTTATTTCTCTTCCTCTTCCCTCGCTCCCAATATTTTCTTGTTATGGAGACATTCTAACTGGAATTTTCCTTATAGGAACTTTCCTTTATTTAAAAATAAACTTCTTTTTTTAGCATTAATAATCCTTATTTCTATGCAGTCTATCCTTAAATATAAGTATATATCACAAGATTCTTTGCTTACTTCTTGCCTTATTTATTCTTTTGTCAGCTTGAAATCTTTACTATTTTTCATCTGGTATTTGATTAGAAACTTCTTTCAAATATTTTTCTCAAATTTTTAGTATGACTGAGAATTACTCAGAATTTTTTCATGCCCTAAAATATTTTTCTGTATTTCCTTTATATATAAATTGTTTTTTTTTCTGTCTGAAAACTTATGGCATTTTCTCTTTAATACTTTTAGTTAGCAGTTGCATCGTTGGGCAACTAGCCTGAAACTCAGAGAGCCCCTTAAACATATAAACTGTTTTTTTGGTTGATGGTTTTACTTTGAGTATTTGCCTAATTATTGCCTCACCTTATTAGTATTTTTATTTTCCTTCTGAAGTTCCTATACATGTTCAGTTCAGTTCAGACACTCAGTTGTGTCCAACTCTTTGCAACCTCATGGACTGAGGAACGCCAGGCTTTTCTGTTCATCAACTCTCCAAGAGCTTGCTCAAACTCATGTCCATCGAGTTGGTGATGCCATCCAACCATCTCATCCTCTGTCGTTCCCTTCTACTCCTGCCTTCAATCTTTCCGAGCATCAGGGTCTTTTCCAATGAGTCATTTCTTTGTATCAAGTGGCCAAAATGTTGAAGATTCAGCTTCAGCATCAGTCCTTCCAATGAATATTCAGGACTGATTTCCTTTAGGATTGACTGGCTTGATCTCCTAGCAGACCAAGGGACTCTCAGGAGTCTTTTCCAACACCACAGTTCAAAAGCATCAATTCTTCAGCACTCAGCTTTCTTTATCACCCAACTCTCACATCTATACATGACAACTGGAAAAACAATAGCTTTGACTGGATGGACCCTTGTTGGCAAAGTAATATCTCTGTTTTTTAATACACTGTCTAGGTTGGTCATAGCTTTTCTTCCAAGGAGCAAGCATCTTTTAATTTCATGGGTGCAGTCACCATCTACAGTGATTTTGGAGCTGCAAAAAGTAAAGTCTCTCACTGTTTCCATTGTTTCCCCATCTATTTGCCATGAAATGATGGCATGATCTTAGTTTTCAGAATGTTGAGTTTTAAGCCAACTTTTTTGCTTTCCTCTTTCACTTTCATCAAGAGGCTCTTTAGTTCTTCCCTTTCTGCCATAAGGGTGGTGTCATCTGCATATCTGAAGTTGTTGATATTTCTCCCGGCAATCTTGATTCCAGCTTGTGGTTTATCCAGTCTAGCGTTTCTCATGATGTACTCTGGATATAAGTTAAATAAGCAGCATGACAATACACAGCCTTAACATAATCCTTTCCCAATTTGGAACCAGTCTGTTGTTCCATGTCCACTTCTAATGGTTGCTTCTTGACCTCGTACAGATTTCTCAGGAGGCAGATCAGGTGGTCTGGTATTCCCATCTCTTTCAGAATTTTCCACAGTTTGTTGTGATCCACACAGTCAAAGGCTTTGGCATAGTTGATAAAGCAGAAGCAGATGTTTTTCTGGAATTCTCTTGCTTTCTCTATGATCCAACGGATGCTTGTAATTGATTTCTGGTTCCTCTGCCTTTCTAAATTTAGCTTGAACATCTGGAAGTTTACGGTTCACATACTGTTGAAGCCTGGCTTGGAGAATTCTGAGCATTACTTTGCTAGTGTGTGAGAAGAGTGCAATTGTACAGTAGTTTGAACATTCTTTGACATTGCCCTTCTTTGGGATTGAAATGAAAACTGACCTTTTTCAGTTCTGTGTCCCCTGCTGAGTTTTCCAAATTTGTTGGCATATTGAGTGCAGCACTTTCATGGCATCATCTTTTAGGATTTGAAATAAGTCAACTGGAATTCCATCACTTCCACTAGCTTTGTTCCTAGGGCCCACTTGACTTCGAATTCCAGGATGTCTGGCTCTAGGTGATTGATCACATCATTGTGGTTATCTGGATCATGGAGATCTTTTTTGTGTAGTTCTTCTGTGTATTCTTGCACCTCTTCTTAATATCTTCTGCCTATGTTAGGTCCCTACCATTTCTGTCCTTTATTGTGTTCATCTTTGCATGAAATGTTCCCTTGGTGTCTCTAATTTTCTTGAAGAGATCTCTAGTATTTCCTATTCTGTTGTTTTCCTCTATTTCTTTGCATTGATCAATGAGGAAGGCTTTCTCATGTCTCCTTGCTATTCTTTGGAATGCTGCATTCAGATGGGTATATCTCCTTTTCTCCTTTCCCTTTCACTTCTCTTCTTTTCTCAGATATTTGTCAGGTCTCCTCAGACGATCATTTTGCCTATTTGCATTTCTTTTCCTTGGGGATGGTCTTGATCACTGCCTCCTGAAAGGTTGTTGTTGAATCACGCAAGGACATCGGGATTCTTGGCCCCCAGAGGAGAAGAATCCAATCCGGGGCCAGGGACGAGGCTTGATCGCTCAGAGCTTTTGTGTAATAAAGTTTTATTAAAGTATAAATGAGATAGAGAAAGCTTCTGACATAGGCATCAGAAGGGGCCAGAAAGAGTACCCCCTGCTAGTCTTCAGCTGGATGTTTTATAGTCACTAGCAGTCTGTTAATGAAAGAAAGCAATGTCTTAAAACTCTCAGAATGGCACCAGGCCCCTCACCCATAAGATGCATTTTGGGATAATCTTGGCACCAAATGGTTCATCCTGGGCCATAAAATGATTAACTTGAATCTTGAAGAAGGGCAGATCACCATACAAATAGTTCCATTTACATAGATTAGGGGAACAATATCTGAGTATAACATACTGGTTTGTCAAGTAGGTTCTGAGCCAAGAGGCAGAACCCACTTGAAGACAGAGTTTGGGGTAAATGCATAGTACATTAGCATAGCTTAAGACAAACATTTCCATAAGAAAAAGGCATTGGTTAACTTCAGGTGAAACCAGGTGTCATTATGGCAACACAGTATTTTAAGAGAAACTTCCTTTTAAATTTGTATAGAGAAGGAAAAAATATTGCTAGTTTGTTTCCTCCTGCAGCTTAAGAGAGATAAAAATGTCTGACACTTGCAGGCTATTTCCTCCGTTTTGAGACCCCTGGCCTTCCTGCCTGTTACCTTCTCACTCCTATACAATGCCACAAAGCTCCTTCCATAGTTCTTTAGGCACCCTGTCTGTCAGATCTAATCCCTTGAATCTATTTGTTACTTCCACTGTATAATGATAAGGGATTTCATTTAGGTCATACCTGAATGGTCTAGTGGTTTTCCCTACTTTATTCAATTTAAGTCTGAATTTGGCAATCAGGAGTTCATGATCTGTACAACAGTCAGCTCATGGTCTTTTTTCAGCTGACTGTATAGACGTTCTCCATCTTCAGCTGCAAGGAATATAATCAATCTGATTTTGGTATTGACCATTTGGTGATGTCCCTGTGTAGATTTATCATTTGTGTTTTTGGAAGAGGGTGTTTGCTATTACCAGTATGTTCTCTTGGCAAAACTCTGTTAGCCTTTGACCGGCTTTGTTTTGTATTCCAAGGCCAAATTTGCTTGTCACTCCAGGTACCTCTTGACTTCCTACTTTTGCATTCCAATCCCCTATAATGAAAATGACATCTTTTGGGGGTGTTAGTTCCAGAAGGTCTTGTAGGTCTTCATAGAACCATTCAGCTTCATCTTCCTTTTTTCTTTTCCTGTGTATGAGATCTCTTGAATCTATTCTCATGTCTCTTTTATTTTTGTCCTAGGATTTCTTTATTTTTGTCTTAGGATTTCTTTATTTTTGCACTGTGGTTTGAGATATTTGTTGCACTGGATATTCTGGGCTACTAATCTTTGTTTCACCACTGACTATTCTCTCTGTAAATTTATCTACTGAGATTTTAAGTGGAAAAATCATGGGTTCCTTAGTCACCAAATCTCATGGGGTATTTATGTGTATGTGTATATTGCACTTGAATATCCCTAGACAATCCCTTATTTTCATAGGCAGGTTTTCAGCAGTTCTGTTTTGCTGCTGTGTATAATAATAATGTGTATTATAATTATCGTTCTGCCAACACTTCCTTGACGTGGCTCCTTGGGTTCTTTGGAAGAGCTGTTATTTTTGTTGCTGTTTTGACTTTCTTGACTCAGGCCTAGTTATTAAAGTATTAAGACCAAAATTTTCTCTAGATTGAAGAGGAGTAAGAGGCTTCCCTCCCAAGAAATCTTTGCTGTATAAACAGGAAGACTCTCAGTCACCTGATAAGAGTTGAGTAGAGTGAAGTTGCTCAGTCGTGTCTGACTCTTTGTGACCCCATGGACTGTAGCCCACCAGGCTCCTCAGTCCATGGAATTTTCCAGGCAAAAGTACTGGAGTGGGTTGCCATTTCCTTCTCCAGGGGATTTTCCCAACCCAGGGATTGAACCTGGGTCTCCTGCACTGCAGGCAGACGCTTTACTGTCTGAGCCACCAGGGAAGCACCTGATAAAGCAAAATCTTCTTATACTTTGACCTCTTGAACTCGTCAAGCGTGACCTCTTGGTGAGAGCAAGCACCATAATGTGGAAACTGACACCAATTTTTAAATTTTTTTTTTTTTTACTGAATCTTCTAATCTCAGCTAATATTTTGTGTAGTTCAAATGTTTCAATTTATTACACACTTTTCTCTTACACAATAATCTGCATCTTATTCTCCAATACTTGGCCATTTTATGAGAGAGGAAGTCCAGTGCCAATTCTTTTGTTTTCCGTGTTGGAACCTAAACAGAATTCTTGGCCTTATTCAAAAAATATCTATCTGAAGCATCCATAAGTTGGTTTTCCTTGCCTACAATAACAGACATTTTAAAACTTTACAATTTTTGCCTAAGAGCAAATATAACAAGAGGGGCTTCTCAGGTGACTCAGTGGTAAAGAATCCATCTGCCAGTACAGGAGATGCAGGAGACATGGATTTGATCCCTGGGTGGGGAATATCCCCTAGAGGAGGAAATGGCAACCCACTTCAATATTTTTGCCTGGAAAATCTCATGGACAGAGAAGCCTGGCATGGACTCAGGCTATAGTCCATGAGATCACAAAGAGTCAAACATGACTGAGCACCTACACATGCACACAAGTATAACAAGAACTCTTGAATTTCATCAATAAAGTGATTTTTCACATGAAATTTTAGCAATCACATAGTCTCATATTCTTAGGAAAGGAGTTTCAAGACAACTAGTAAAAGATGGACAGAAAGTAGCCATTGTCTGGGCTGTTGCTGCATGCCGCCCTCTCTGTCACAAGTTCTAAGAAACCATAGATCTAGGAAGAACTGCTTAGTAAAGTCAATAATCAATAAAATAGGAATCTATAAAACTTTGTTTTCTATAAGTTTCTAAAATCTCAGTCCAGAGAGAATAAAATATACCTTCATAAAATTATGGTGAGTCCAGAATATTTAAATGATCAATTTTAGAGCTTTTTATCTAGTTCCTTGTGATTTCAAAACACTGTCAGCATCCTATTTTTTATTTGTAATATGGAAATAAAAATATTTTATTTTAGAGTATATTATTTCCCATGTTCTAGGGTCTTTATGCATTTTCTTATATAATGTAAGCTTTTTGGTAAGTCTATTATTAGCTGTCTTTTACAGATGTGAAATGGAAACTTGCAAAGTTAAGCTTTGCTAAGGGTAGGGCTAAGAATATCCACCCCATAGAAAGAAAAGTGACAATGGTAAATGAGAGTCCTGATCAGAATGTGATGTAAGTCAAGAATTACTAAAATTATATGGGCCTTTTCAACCTTACACAGATAAAAGCGACTTATATCACTCCAAATGACAACCTGCTTCTGGATACACACACTTTCTGGAAACAGAATTGCTTAATGAAGTTCTTGGCTACTCCATTTGTGACAAGTGCATTTAAAAATGTTGTAAAATAGCCATAGATTATGAACCTTGTCACACATATGGCTATTAATGCGATGAGACATGACAGAGCGTGAAATGCACAATATTCATTCACATTGAAGGCTAAGTGTCATCAGTTGCCTCTATGTGTGAATTAATATAGTATAACACACTCCTGGCCATAGAATGTCATGCAGTGATGGTGATTGGGATTGTAAAATGCTTTAATCAAATATTATTTGGAAATAACAAGTATATGCTGTCACATCGATGACAAGGTTTAAAAGTGTTGAGCTAAATAAATTATGCTGCTCTATAGTCACAGCCCATTAATCCCATCAATTGTGTAATTATTTTGAATTACCTTATTTGAACTACATTTCAATTCTGAAATCTTATATGAATCATAGGACACTGAAAAAATAAATTAAAGTCAGCAGTATATCTTTTTAATTCCATTTCCAGAAATTTAAGCTGATGTTAAAATATAAATTGGATTGTACTCACTTTCATGTATCTAGGGACAGAGCCATGCTCCAACTGTAGTTTTGTTTCTCTGCCTCTCATATTTGAAATTTCTCTTTATTAGCTACTTCCCTACAATCTATGCATAAGTGCTTTTGTCGTCATTTAGTCGCCAAGTCCTGTCTGACTCTTTGAGACCCCATGGACTATAGCCTGCCAGGCTCCTCTGTCCATGGAATTTCCCAGCAAGAATACTGGAGTGCCATTTCCTTCTGCAAAGGATCTTCCTGACCCAGGGATTGAATCCACATCTCCTTCTTGAAAGGCAGATTCTTTACCAGTGAGCCACCTGGGAAGCTTTAATCATTTTCGTATTTAAAATTTACCTTCTAGGGTCCAACAGGGCCCTTTTTTCTTCTGTTAAAAGGAAATATTCTCAAATATAAGTCCCAATGAATATCTTCACTTCCTCACCTCCTACTCCATTGTCAGCTGAAAGCAATCATCTGTCTACCTAATACCTCTTCTATCTCAAACCCCAATCTTTAAACTGAAACTGCTTTAAGGTCAGTAATAATGTCTCAATTATTTATAAATTGCTACCTTCACTTCAGTACGTGTTTTTGACCCCTTTTTTGTTTTACAGTATCTATCATTCCCTTTCTGAAAATTTTCTCCTCTTTTGTTTCTGTTGCTGCTGCTGCTAAGCCGCTTCAGTCGTGTCCAACTCTGTGCAACCTCATAGACAGCAGCCCAGGAGGCTCTCCCATCCCTGGGATTCTCCAGGCAAGAACACTGGAGTGGGTTGCCATTTCCTTCTCCAATGCAGGAAAGTGAAAAGTGAAAGTGAAGTCGCTCAGTCGTGTCCGATTCAGCGATCCCATGGACTGCAACCCACCAGGCTTCTCCATCCATGGGATTTTCCAGGCAAGAGTACTGGAGTGGAGTGCCATTGCCTTTTCCGTTTGTTTCTGTTACACACCTTCTAGTAGGTCCCCTTTAGTATCCTTCTTAGCCTTCTCTTCCTCTTCACATTCTTTAAATATTCCTATTTCTACAGTTCTGTTCTTGCCCTTTTTGTTATCTCACTGCATTGATCTTGGGAGATTTTTTTCATAGTCTGAGTTTTCAGTGGTCATTATTCAAACAAAAACACTAGCTTACAACTCTCTGAGCTGTAGTCTCATATGCTGTGTACTCTATGCTGTGCTCAGTCACAACTGACTCTTTTGTGACCCCATAAACTGCAGCCCACCAGGGATGGGCTTGCATGGGATCTTCCAGGAAAGAATACTGGAGCAGGATGCCATTTCCTATTCCAGGAGATCTTTCCAGCTCAGGATCAAGCCCATGTCTCCCTGCATGGGCAGGCAGATTCTTTACCACTGTACCACCTGGAAAGCCCTGTAGTCTCATATACTTGCTGTCTACCTCTGCCTCTGGGATCTTCAAAGTCAACGTGGTCCAAATGATTATCTGTCCATTTATCTTTTTATTTTCCTATAATCTCTATCTTGATGAATGATTTCACTATTAACCCATTGAGCTAAGCCTAATATCTAAGACTTAAGTTTCCCACCTTGTCTACCTCATTCACCTTAAAGGTGTTTCTATTGACTACTTTTTCTAAGTAATGGAACATTAGTGGATTTACTTTTGTATTCATCAGTTTATGAGTTTTTACTAACTCTAGATGTCATGACTGTCTTTTATGCTAGTAGAAATATATTTGGTGGTAGGTAATTTTTCTTTCAATGTTTTAGTGTATTTAAAAAACTTGATTAGATTCAGTGTGTTAAATAAATGTATTACTCTAAATCAGGTTTTACATACAGCTTCCTTAAATCCTTATATTTTTTTTATTGATTGGTTATATTTTATCAAGTATATTTTCAAAGCTAATTCAATGTTTCTCAATATTTTGTATTTTTCCCCATTTTAAAATGCCATTTTTTGTGTTTTTGTTTGTGCATTTTTGGTTTTATACAATTTTATTCGTGTACAGTTCATGTATCTACCAACACAGCCAAACAGCCAAAATACAGAATAGTTACATCATGAAAAGGATCTTTCTTATCACTTTTTTTTTCTTTATTTTAATTGGAGACTAATTACTTTACAATATTGTATTGGTTTTGCCATACATCAACATGAATCCACCATGGGTGTATACATGTTCCCCATCCTGAACCCCCCTCCCACCTCCCTCCCTCTACCATCCCTCTGGGTCATCCCAGTGCACCAGCCCCAAGCATCCTGTATCCTGCATCGAACCTGGACTGGTGATTCGTTTCTTATATGATATTTTATATGTTTATCATCAAGCTCACATACATTTTTTGCTTCTCTGTCTTCCTATTTCTAAGCCTTAACAACCATTGTTTAGTGACACTAACTGACAAGTGGGGTTAACAAGCCCTTATTGGGCAGGACTTCTAATAGTTTTGCTTTGCTAAGCCTTACCCTTGAAAACATCAGTTGGTCTGAAAAGAGGAACTCACTTTTCTGAACTTGTGAAATAGATCTTAGCTTCAGGTCAGTCAGCTAAGGTAATCTTTAAAATTCCTCAGGAATTTGCTAGGCAAAGATGGAAGTAGGTTGGACATAAGAAGAGAGTCTTAGAGCTCTGTGATAGTTAGATAGGGTTACACAGGAGGGAGATTTGTGAGAGATAGTTGTGTTGGCCATTGCCTTCATCTATTACCCTTCAGGATGTGTCCAGGTGTGTGTCAAGCACAAAATAGGTAAATCTACTAGGAAGGGAAAATAGCTTCTAGAAAGGGAACAGTTAAAAACTACCAAGTGACTATAGCAAAGTTACATGTTTAATTATTTTGCTTTAAGAAATGAAATATTAGAAATTTAATGAAATATTTTAAAAATATATGTTTTTTTCTGAATTGTGGGGAAAGAATTTTAATTTCTGAAGCTGTCCAAGAAGATCTTCTAATCAGAAATTAAGCAGGTAAGAGTCCTATTGTTACCTCTGTGGAGAGAATAATAGAGTCTGGTGCATGAGGTACATATATGTGAATATACATATTCACATATAGTGAATCGTGAGGATCAGTAAATGGGGAGAAAAGTCATGTGTGGATAAAAAATGGGCAGTATATCTTCTAGTGTATGTAGGGTGAATGAATCTTTCTGAAAATACAAGTAATAAATAATCTGGCCTTATTTTGAGCAAATGTTTAAATGAATCTAAGAATTTTAGTTGAATGTAAGAACCATGATATATAGATATGCTTACTGCACTTTCTTAATAGAGAACAATATTAGGTGGAAAAAAATATCCAGACTATTTAGACAATATAAATGAGAAACTGAAACTGGGCAAATGGAGATATTCTTTAAGCTCACCTTGCTAAAATTTTTAAGCAATTCCTAGGAGGGAAAAAAAAATGAAGCTAGAAAATACAATTCGAGTTTTTAATCTACTGTTTTTGCAAACCTATTTGTTTAAAATAACCAATAAAGACTATAGCAGGAGTTAGTTATTCTCAACTACACTGAAGAACCCATGTATACCTTGATATGAAACAAAGCTACTGAAAGAGCCAAAGTTATCTAGGAATGGCCCCTGTGTCATATATATTCTACTCATAATCCAGTGCAGAAGGAAATATTTGGGACCACTGAAGTAAGTACCCAGCTTCCCTATTTCAGAAAAGATAGTCAGGATAAGTTGTGATTTGCTTCGTATCCTTTACTTCCATCTCCGGGAAAGGAAGAATGCCTCCTGTGTCCACACCAGGGTCCAAAAAGTGGACAGAAACTACACCAGTTATTTGAACACTAGGCATTTATATAGAAAACTGTTAATTTGTCACTGATGAGGTAACTGAAAGGGCAAAAAGAGAAGGTAAATGTAGCAATGTTAGAAACAGCTATCAAATGAGAGCTGAGGGAACAAAGAGAAGGGGTTGGAATTAGTCTTGGTAATTTAGATCAATTTCCTCTCTAAAATGAAGCTAATATTCTCTAAGGGCTTTCCTGCTGGTTCAGTGGTAAAGAATCTACCTGCCAATGCAGGAGATGCAGGTTTGATCCCTGGGTTGGGAAGATCTCTGGGGAAAGAAGTGGAAACACTCCAGTATTATTACCTGGAAAATCCTATGGACAAGGAGCTCGGTGGGCTACAGTCCATGGGGTCACAAAGAAGTCAGACACAATTTAGCAACTAAACAGCAACAATACCCTCTAAAATATGTGCTTTAAAACTCTGTAATTTCCCTAAATTGTGCTCAATACTTGTATTACAGAAAAGGTAGCATTGTGTTTATATTTCAGATAAAAAAATAAGAGCTGGCATACTAGGATAATGTTATCTAATGTATGAAATAACCCCCAAATTATAATGGCCCAACCATTATTGAAGCATATTTCTTACTCACTTAAAAGCCATAAAAAGATGTCTCTGATTACTGAGAGATGCTCCTCTACTCACTTATTTAGAGATCCAGGTCCTTTCATTTATGGTGCCCCTATGCCATCAGGCAGTATGCTTATCTGCATCAAACTGGGAAGAGAAAGAATACCTAGGATTCATACATGGGAAATTTTTATGGTCATACCTACAAGTGATGCTCACTATTTTCACTTACATGCTATTGGTAAAAACTTAGTAGACTGAAAAGAAGATAGGATAATTTAGTCTAGTTGTGTTCCTAGTAGGAAAGGAAACATGTTTGGTTATCCCCTAACAATCTCTGCTGTAGCTAGATTTATGAAAAAATCTAAAGAAATTATATTTTGAGGTCTAAAAATTCTAAGTTAAGCTACTCAATTAAACCTATAGTGCTTTGCTTTTTTTCTCCAAAATATAGTCAAATAATTTTTAAAATTACTATCCTTCTTAAAAATTTCTTT
This sequence comes from Bos indicus, assembly GCF_029378745.1. NCBI lineage: Eukaryota > Metazoa > Chordata > Mammalia > Artiodactyla > Bovidae > Bos > Bos indicus. The sequence goes on along the minus strand of NC_091762.1, from coordinate 39,711,136 downwards.
AGAATTCAATATTAGTTAAAAGTAAATCACTATGCATTAATTCATTTTGACTTCCTTCAATTCAAGATGAAATAATTTTTAGCACCAATATATCACATTAAGTTGAAATATCCTATTTATATAGAATATTGAATATTCTCCTAAAATTTAAACCATTCTGTTTAAATATTAAATATTCTCCTGAAATTTAAGCCATTCTGCTTAGGGACTATATCTTCTTCATCTTATGTATCCTTAGCCTCAACAATTGCAAAATAAAACCATTTAAACTGTATTAAATGACCTCAAGTGAAGTAAAGGCTTTAAATCTTCTAATACCTACATTTTATCAAACATATTCAAGGCTATTAATGCTATAAAAGGTATTTTTTTAAATGAGCACTATGGTATTAGATACAGACTTGGAAACAATTGTGGAAGACAAACAGAACTGTGAATACACCTGTAGGAAATGTATTCTTTTTCTTTAACCAAAATCTGGACCTAGTACCAGAATTAATGTAATAATCTCCCTCAGTCTTATACTCCATTGTGATAGTTAACTTTATGTGCAATTGACTCAGCTAAGGGATGCCCAGGTAGCTGGTAAAATCTTGTATTATCTGTGAAGGTTTTCTTAGAAGAGATTAGCATTTGAATTAGTAAACTGAATAAAGTAGATGGTCCTCCCCATTGTAGGTGGGCATCACCCAGTCCTTGGAGGGCTTGAATAGAACTAAAGGAGAAAGGGCAAATCCCACTCTCTGAGGCATCCATCTTCTCCTGCCTTGGGAATTGGTACTCCTGGTTCTGAGGCCTTCAGGCTAGGGCTGAATTACACACCACTGACTGTCCTGGGTTTCCAGCTTGTAGATGGCAGATTATGGGATTTCTTGGCTTTCATGATCACATGAGTCAATTCCTATTTCTCTTTCTCTTTATATATATATGCATATCAACATACCAAAGAATCAACATACTCAATAGGTTTGTTTCTCCCCAAATACAGATCAAGAGTAAACTCACTATTTTGAGACATGACACCATCCTTATGGCAGAAAGTGAAGAAGAACTAAAAAGCCTCTTGATGAAATTGAAAGAGGAAAGTGAAAAAGTTGGCTTAAAACTCAACATTCAGAAAACTAAGATTATGGCATCAGATCCCATCACTTCATGGCAAATAGATGGGGAAACAGTGGACACAGTGGCTGACTTTATTTTTCTGGCCTCCAAAATCAGTGCAGATGGTAACTGCAGCCATGAAATTAAAAGACACTTACTCCTTGGAAGAAATTTTATGACAAAACTAATCAGCATATTAAAAAGCTGAGACATTAATTACTTTGCCAACAAAGGTCTGTCTAGTCAAGGCTATGGTTTTTCCAGTGGTCATGTATGGATGTGAGAGTTGGACTATAAAGAAAGGTGAGCACAGAAGAATTAATGCTTTTGAACTGTGGTGTTGGAGAAGACTCTTGAGAGTCCCTTGGACTGCATAGAGATCCAACCAGTCCATCCTAAAGGACATCAGTCCTGGGTATTCATTGGAAGGACTGATGTTGAAGCTGAAACTCCAATACTTTGGCCACCTGATGAGAAGAGCTGACTTATTTGAAAAGACCCTGATGCTGAGAAAGATTGAGGGCAGGAGGAGAAGGAAATGACAGAGGATGAGATGACTGGATGGCATCACCGACTTAGTGGACATGGGTTTGGGTGAACTTTGTGAGTTGGTGAAGAACAGGGAGGCCTGGCGTGTTGCAGTCCATTGGGTTGCAAAGAGTTGGACACGACTGAGCAACTGAACTGAACTGAAAGTCAAAGGGGAAATGGAACTCCCCTTTAGTGCAGGAGAATGAGTGAGCTGCTGCTGGAAACTGAGCAGCCAGTAGGCTCTGACTTTTGAAAGGAGATGTGGACCATGGCCCTCTCCTGGAAATGAGAGTAGGGAAGCAGCCCTGGCAGGCTGAGGTGGTAAATGTAGAGTCCAGAAGCTTGGAGGATAGATTTTATCTGAAAGTCTAGTGGATTTTGGCAGAATATTTTTGCCCAAGTTCCTCATATATAAGATGAGGGATTTGGACCTAATAATTCCTAAGGTAACTTCATTCTAAATTCTAGGAAGTATAGTAGTGAAGAATTTTGTTCTAAAGAGAAAAGACCTGGATTTGAATATTGACTCTCACTCTGTAAGTATGGGTGAGTGATTTCATCTCTCTGAATCTTACTGTCCTCATTAACAGAATGGGGATTATAATAGCACATTTCTTATAGGTTAGCATACTGACTTATCTATAAAAATAGATGAATAAAATTAAGTTATTAAGATTTCTATTACTGGATATCAATCTCTCCAACCACATAAAGTAATACTTTTTCAAATACTTCATTTACATAAAATCTGAACATCAATAGCATTATCACGAGGGTTATAGGAGAGAATGCTGGTAAAAGAATTCTGTATAAAAAAAGGTGTATGCATTGTTGCAGAGTATTTACCCTTCAAGAATATGGCTTTATTTGATAATTATAAACAGTCATCACTTTTTGCTCAAGACTCTGATGCTGGGAGAGATTGGGGGCAGGAGGAGAAGGGGACGACAGAAGATGAGATGGCTAGATGGCATCACCGACTCCATGGACGTGAGTCTGAGTGAACTCTGGGAGTTGGTGATGGACAGGGAGGCCTGGCGTGCTGCAGTTCATGGGGTCGCAAAGGGTCGGACACGACTGAGCAACTGAACTGAATTGATATATATATATTTTATATGATGGGGAAAGTTGTGTAAAAGTTCAGTGTAAGTTTGGCTCAAAATGAGTAATTTTTTTTTCTTCACTAGAATCAGAGACCAGGATTAATTGGGAGATATAAATGAGCTATATTCTTTTATTCACACAGGTGAATGTTTAGATGCTAAAATATATAATCTCAGGAATAACAGGAAACATAGCTAAATAGTTTAAAATTTTGAGTGAGTCTTTTAAAATAAGTAACATTTCCATAGCTATAAGTGTTAACAGGACTATAATAGAGTGGGGAGAGGGAAGAAGTGGTGGCTGGAGGGATTGTGCTGTGGCCACAAGAAAGAGAAGAATAAAACGTCAAGACACACTGAAGACAACTTCAGAAAGTAATTATAGTAATTTTCAGGCTGAAAGTTTGTATTAAATTAAATGAAATCAAGTCCCAACTCATGATTATGAAAAACAAGTAGAGTTTTAGAAAAAGCCTTTGTGGGGAATGTTAAAATTAAATTAGCAAATCAGTGCTGCACAAATGAAAAAGCAAGGAAAAAATAAGCTTATGCCAATGTTGTTTCTTACCTAGAAATAGGTTTTTCAGCAAAGATTTATCTCCAAAATGCTAAGCTCCCGACTTTTGGTTTCATTGTTGTCATATCACAATACACATTCACCAAACAGGAAATTTAAAAGAAATGCTCTGTGTGGATTAAACTGTACTTTCAAGTCCCAGTTTTTGATATCCAGATGTATCTAATTTTGTTGAAGGTATCAGGTACACTGAAGTTAGATTTCACTGAAACTTGAGATTCTCCTTTCTTTCTTGAACTCAGTGAAATTCTTCAGCACTGTAAATCCCTTTGAAGTCAGGTCGATATGCCTATGTTGAATCAAATTTTGTGAACTTCAAAGCTCACTCTGTTGTAGAGGATATCCTGGTGAGGTTAGATATTGCAGAAAGAAATGAGAATACGACCTGAACATTTTAAGTAAGTTGATTGCTAAAGTAGTATGTCAGTTTCTTATTTTGTGGATATTCATCTTTTTAAATTCTTAAAATATTTAATATTGTAGTATTATTACTATCATATTCCAGATTTTTACTTTGTACCCATTTTATGCCATGAAAGTCTGATGAAATTACTTTACATGGTAATTTTACTTTTTTCTTACATGAAAAGAACATAGAATTTAGAATCTTAACAGGTTCATGGAAACTTCAGCTATGCATTCTCGGGTAATTCATTTAAAAATTAATAAATTAATCACAAATTTTTAAAAAGAAACAAATAGCATACGCATAAGTGCTTAATGTTCAACTACAATGAATTTAAAGCAGTTGATTAAAGTTAATTTCCTTCCTTTGTTTTCTCTCCAGGAAACACTGAAAATTTTCAGGATCATAAATGTTCAGACTTTGATTAATCACTCAAAGTGACTGATATATGGGCAACATACTTCTCCCTTTTGTATTAGAATGAGATGCCATTATATTAAAATACTATTTTAGAGCCTTCATCAAACAAATCAAAAGCTATTACAAAAAATGACATTAAGCCTTACTATGTATATCACTTGAGAGAAAACACTTGTTTTTTAAAGGACCAAATTAATTCTTTATCAAATAAATGTGTGTGTGTATGTGTGTATGTGTATGTATGTGTATGTGTATGAGTGCTCAGTCATGTCTGACTCCCTGCAGCCCTATGGACTGTAGCCTGCCAGGCTCCTCTATCCATAGGATTTACCAGGCAAGAATACTGGATTGCATTTACATTTCCTTCTCCAAGATATCTTCCTGACCCTAGGATCAAATGCTACCTGGGAAGCCCCATCAGGTAAGTATTGAGAGTCAATTCTGTATTAGGCACTATTTTTGTCAAAAATAAATGAAACAGACATCCCTATCATTGTGGAGCTTATATTTTTATTGTGATGAGAGGCAATAAATAAAAGAAGAAATAAACTGTATAATGTAGGAAATGCTATAGGAAAAAAAGCCTGGCAGATTGAGGTGCATCATCAGAGGAGTGTCCCTTGAATGTGAAATGAATTTTACATAAATTAGTAGGGTATACCTTAGTAAGCCTGTACCATTTGAGCAATGACTTGAAGCTGAAAGAGCAGGGACAAGCATTGTGAATACCTGGGGGCAGTCCATTTGAAGCAGAGGCAGTGACAATGTGAAGGCCTTAAGGCAGGAAGGAGTGTATTTCAAACATTTGATGAGCATGGTTTGCTGGAAGCAGGAAAGAGAAAAGTAGGAGATAGGAAGGGGGGCTAATTGTGTAGGATCAATAAAACCATTTTAAGAACTTTTAATTACACTGTCAGTGAGCTAGCAAGAGCCGTGGATTGGATTTGCAGAGAAAACTGAATTGTTTTGCTTTGTGTTTTAAAAGGACAGCTCTGATTGCTGTGTTGAGAAAAATAGAAAGACAAAGACAGAATCAGGGAGAACAGAGAGGAGGTGCTGCAGGCCTCAGAGGGAGGGTTGAACGTGGCTCCAGGAGAGTGCTAGCGTGCAAGAGGAGGTAGTCAGGTTCAGATTTCATTCTGAAAGTAGAACCAATGGGATGTCCTAAGGGTTGTCTGTGGAGTGTGATAGAAAGTGAGGAGTGTCACAGATGGCTGCTAAATTTTTCTTTTTTCCACAATGATGAAATAAATTATATTTAAAAGATAAACATACTGGTTAGGTAGGCAATCATCACAGTTCTCATGATTAGCTCTGGCCCAAGCCACAGCATTACATTTCTGGGATCATAGAGTGTTAATAAACCCTACAATGAAAAGCATATATCTTCAGATATAACTTGGCACAAGGTAAGGTTTTTGATTGCTCATGTTGAATAAAATTCTGCCAGGCAAATTCAAAGAAAATATTATCTCAGATCTTTATTTTTAGTTAGCTTTAATAGTTGGTTTTTAATTAGATGATAGGTCTCAGAGAAAATTAAATGTATTGGGAAAAAGTGAATTACTTGCCATGAAATAGAAGTTTTAGCATATTTTAATATAATGAAAAGTGTCTTTTGAATGGTATCATATAGAATGAGTGAAATAAAATATCAAAAACAATTACTAACTTTTAAAGTCAATTAATGCTAAAATCAGAATCTTACAGATTATCAAAAGCAATTCAGTTCATGTTGGGTGAAGTAGTGGTTAAAAACTGTTTTCAGAGCTAGAAATATTTTGAATTAAACTCATATGTTGAAAGTATTTAACTATTTTTAGCTGCCTTCTCTTAAAAAATCAGATGATGATGATCACCTTTATAGTATTTGGTGCATGATATATGCAAATAATTTTAATAAATTGCATGAAATTATGTATAAGATACACAAAAATTATTTATCTCAGTACCTAATATCTAGAATGGTGGATACTCTCACAGCCAACATTCTTTTTCCTTTTAAAATTAAATTCTGATTTTCTTTTGAAAGGAGAATCTCTCAGCTGTTGAATAAAATCTGTTGAAACTATCAGTTCAGTCACTCAGTCGTGTCCAACTCTTTGTGACCCCATGAATTGCAGCACACCAGACCTCCCTGTCCATCACCAACTCCCAGAGTTCACTCAAACTCACGTCCATCGAGTCAGTGATGCCATCCAACCATCTCTTTCTCTGTCGTCCCCTTCTCCTCCTGCCCCCAATCCCTCCCAGCATCAGTCTTTTCCAATGAGTCAACTCTTCACATAAGGTGGCCAAAGTACTGGAGTTTCAGCTTTAGCATCATTCCTGCCAAAGAACACCCAGGGCTGATCTCCTTCAGAATGGACTGGTTGGATCTCCTTGCAGTCCAAGGGACTCTCAAGAGTCTTCTCCAACACCACACTTCAAAAGCATCAATTCTTCAGCACTCAGCTTTCTCCACAGTCCAACTCTCACATCCATACATGACCACTGGAAAAACCATAGCTTTGGCCATAGTCAGGAACTATTTCAGTTAGGGCTGACTGAACTGCTATTGGAGCAGGAAATGGCAACCCACTCCAGTGTTCTTGCCTGGAGAATCCCAGGAACAGGGGAGCCTGGTGGGCTTCTGTCTATAGGGTTGCACAAGGTCGGACATGACTGAAGTGATTTAGCAGCAGTAGCAGCAAACTGCTATTAAAAAAGAATAAACACAAAAACATTAATAGCTCCAAATACAGTAGAAGTGTGTTTGTCACTCACATATGAGTCAAGGGTAATTGTTGCAGGGTATGAGAAATTCTCCTCAAAATAGTGTTTTGGAGATTCTGAGTATTTCCCATTTTTCAGTTCTACAGGATCTTAAAGGTTGTTGGAAATCTATATTCAGCCAGTAAAAGGGTAAATAGAACAGAAGGAATTATGTCTACTTCCTAGGAGACGGGGGCTTTCTCCTTAGACTTGGCGACACCCATCCAAGAGTAAAGGGAAGCTGGAAAATAGAGCCCTCAGCTAGTTTAGCTATTTCTCAGCTATAATTTAATACACTGTGGAAATGGTAGGGAGGGGTGGGAATTGGTGTAGAGCTTGCCATGTTTGCCAAAGTCATTGAACCATAGTTTAGGTCAAATGTCAGCACTTGAACTATGTTGGCCAAGTGGATACTATTCTCTTTCTAGCATATGTTTTTGGAATTATTTTTTTACTGGTTGACCTACTGTAAGACTGATCTACTGGATTACAGCATACATCTCAGTTTCCCCAAATCTACTTGAGATTTACACAAACATTTGCAGTAGCCCGCTTCAGTATTCTTGCCTGAAGAATCCCCATGGACAGAGGAGCCTGGTGGGCTACAGTCCATGGGGTTGCAAAGAGTCGGACATGACTGAGCAACTAAGCACAGCACAGCACACAGACAATTGACTTCACTATAGTTTCCTTCGCTTCCCTGCCTTTGTGTTAGCATTGTCAAATATCTTATGTCTGCATATGTTATTAATCCAACAGTACAGTATTATAATCATTGCTTTATAACATTTAAGGTTTCTTGGAGAAATTAAGAGAAAGAGGAGAAAAATATATGTTTTTTTAATTGACCATCTTATTTACCATTTCTGTTACTCTTCACTTGTTCCTGCTGAGTGGTGTTACCATCTGATGTCACTTTCTTGTTTCACTGTAGCTTATGTTGCCCCATGTGTGAATGTATGCTCAGTCCTGTCCGACTCTTTGTGACCCCATGAGCTGTAACCCACCAGGCTCCTCTATTCATGGAATTTTCCAGGCAAAGAATACTAGAGTAAGTTGCCATTTCTTTCTCCAGGGAAATCTTCCCAACCCAGGGATCAAACCACTGTCTCCTGCATCTCCTATGCCTCCTGCATTGGCAGGTGGATTCTTTACCACTGTGCCACTCCCCTACTCCTTTATCCACTTTTGTTAAAGAGGATACATCTCTATATGCTACAGTACCCAAATTTCATTATTTAGATACTATTTATGGTATTATTTTTAAAGATCAATGAAAACAAGAAAACAGAAAAAATATGTAACTATACTGTCTCTCATAGTTACTATATAATTCTATGTAATTATCTTTACTGTCAGTCTTTATATCAACTAAAATTACTATCTGGTGACACTTCCTTTTAGACCAAATAGGTTTTTTTAGGATTTTTTACAAAGGACATCAACTAGGAACAAATTCTCCCAGTCTGTTTCATTTTACTTTCATTTTGAGATAGTGTTGCTGCATACAAGATTCTTGCTCTTTTTTTAATGACCTTGATTATGTCATAAGGCAATGCCAAAGAATGTTCCAACTACCACACAATTGCACTCATCTCACATGCTAGTAAAGTAATGCTCAAAATTCTCCAAGCCAGGCTTCAGCAATATGTGAACTGTGAACTTCCAGATGTTTAAGCTGGTTTTAGAAAAGGCAGAGGAACCAGAGATCAAATTGCCAACATGTGCTGGATCATTGAAAAAGCAAAAGAGTTCCATAAAAAACATCTATTTATGCTTTATTGACTATGCCAAAGCCTTTCACTGTGTGGATCACAATAAGCTGTGGAGAATTCTGAAAGAGATGGGAATACCAGACCACCTGACCTGCCTCTTGAGAAACCTGTATGCAGGTCAGGAATCAACAGTTAGAACTGGACATGGAACAACAGACTGGTTCCAAATAGGAAAAGGAGTACATCAAGGCTGTATATTGTCACCCTGCTTATTTAACTTACATACAGAGTACATCATGAGAAACGCTGGGCTGGAAGAAGCACAAGCTGGAATCAAGATTGCCAGAAGAAACATCAAAAACCTCAGATATGCAGATGACACCACCCTTAGGGCAGAAAGTGAAGAGCAACTAAAAAGCCTCTTGATGAAAGTGAAAGTGGAGAGTGAAAAAGTTGGCTTAAAGCTCAACATTCAGAAAACGAAGATCATGGCATCCGGTCCCATCACTTTAAGGGAAATAGATGGGGAAACAGTGGAAACAGTGTCAGACTTTATTTGCAGCCATGAAATCAAAAGATGCTTACTCATTTTAAGGAAAGTTATGACCAACCTAGGTAGCATATTAAAAAGCAGAGACATTACTTTGCCAACAAAGGTCCATCTAGTCAAGGCTATGGTTTTTCCAATGGTCATGTATGGATGTGAGAGTTGGACTGTGAAGAAAGCTGAGTGCTGAAGAATTGATGCTTTTGAACTGTGGTGTTGGAGAAGACTCTTGAGAGTCCCTTGGACTGCAAGGAGATCCAACCAGTCCATTCTAAAGATCAGTACTGGGTGTTCTTTGGAAGGAATGATGCTAAAGCTGAAACTCCAGTACTTTGGTCACCTCATGCAAAGAGTTGACTCATTGGAAAAGTCTCTGATGCTGGGAGGGAATCAGGGGAGGAGGAGAAGGGGGCGACAGAGGATGAGATGGCTGGATGGTATCATCAACTCAATAGGACGTGAGTTTGAGTGAACTCTGGGAGTTGGTGATGGACAGGGAGGCCCAGCATGCTGCAATTCATGGGGTCACAGAGTCGGACATGACTGAGCGACTGAACTTAACTGAACTGATTACCTTTTGGTTTCTAGAGTTTCTGATAAGAAATCAATGGTTTATCTTATTCACATTGTCTAATGTTTTTCTCTTGCCACTTTTAAGATTTTCTCATTGTCATGCAATTCAGGTCAGTCGCTCAGTCATGTCCATCTCTTTGCGACCCCATGGACTGCAGCACACCAGACCACCCTGTCCATCACTAAGTCCCAGAACTTACTCAAACTCATGTCTATCGTGTTGGTGATGCCATCCAACTGTCTTATCCCCTGTTGTCCCCTTCTCCTCCTGCCTTCAATCTTCCACAGAATCAGAGTCTTTTCCAATGAGTCAGTTCTTTGCATCAGGTAGCCAAAGTATTGGAGTTTCAGCTTCAGCATCAGTCCTTCCAATGAATATTCAGGACTGATTTCCTTTAGGATGGACTGGTTGAATCTCCTTGCAGTCAAAGAGACTCTCAGGAGTCTTCTACAACACCACAATTCAAAGTGTTATGGCCTTCTTGACAGACCAGAACCTGGGGACAGGAGTTGATGACAATAGGCAAAGAAAAGAAGGACGTAGGGGACCCAAGTCTCTTGTAAAACAAGAGTGCTTTAATCATGGCGGTGTGTGCCTATATATTGTTATACAAGGAAGACTTGGGCAGAAAAATAAGGTTGAGCAAAAACACCAGAACCAAATGCATAACAACAGTAACTAAGGGAATAACAATCGTCACAGGGCCAGAAGACAATCCAGGTATTGGAAATAGAAACATGCCTAAGTAGTTTTACAGAAAAGTAAAAGGTTACTGAAAGGAATCCACATATGCATTCTGTCTCATGACCTCAGTCTTGAGAACTGCATGCAGCACTGCTTGTTCCTGTTTTCCAGGAACTGATAAGGAAGAGAAGGCCCTTGAGGAACAGAAAACAACATGTAGGATTCCTTAAAATTAAACATTCCCTGACACAAAAGCATCAATTCTTTGTGCTCAGCTTTCTCTATAGTCCAACTCTCACATCCATACATGACTACTGGAAAAAACATAGCCTTGACTAAACAGAACTTTGTTGGTAAAGTAATGTCTATGCTTTTAAATATGCTGTCTAGTTTGGTCATGAATGACTAAGCGACTCCACTTTCACTTTTCACTTTCATGTATTGGAGAAGGAAATGGCCACCCATTCCAGTGTTCTTGCCTGGAGAATCCCAGGGACAGGGGAGCCTGGTGGGCTGCTGTCTATGGGGTTGCACAGAGTGGAACAAGACTGAAGCAATTTAGCAGCAGTAGCAACAGCAGGCTGGTCATGACTTTTCTTCCAAGGAGCAAGCATCTTTTAATTTCATGGCTGCAGTCACCTTCTGCAGTGATTTTGGTCCCCCCAAAATAAAGTCTGTCACTGTTTCCACTGTTTCCCCATCTATTTGCCATGAAGTGTTGGGACCAGATGCCATGACCTTAGTTTTCTGAAAGTTGAGCTATAAGCCATTCTCCTCTTTCACTTTCATCAAGAGGCTCTTTAGTTCTTCACTTTCTGCCATAAGGGCGGTATCATCTGAATATCTGAGGTTATTGATATTTCTCCAGGCAATCTTGACTCCAGCTGTGCTTCATCCAGCCCAGCGTTTCTCATGATGTACTCTGCATGCAAATTAAATAAGCAGGGTGACATTATACAGCCTTGATGTACTCCTTTCCCTATTTGGAACCAGTCTGTTGTTCCATGTCCAGTTCTAACTGTTGCTTCCTGATGTGCATACAGATTTCTCAAGAGGCAGGTCACATGGTCTGGTATTCCCATCTCTTTCAGAATTTTCCAGAATTTATTGTGATCTACACAGTCAAAGGCTTTGGCATAGTCAATAAAGCAGAAATAGATGTTTTTCTGGAACTCTCTTGCTTTTTTGATGATCCAGTAGATGTTGGCAATTTGATCATCTTGAATACCTGGAAGTTCTTGGTTCATGTATTGTTGAAGCCTGACTTAGAGGATTTTGAACTTTATTTTACTAGCATGTGAGATGACTGCAATTGTTCGGTAGTTTGAGCATTCTTTGGCATTGCCTTTCTTAGTGACTGGAATGAAAACTGAGCTTTTCCAGTCCCATGGCCACCGCTGAGTTTTCCAAATTTGCTGGCATATTGATTGCAGCAGTTTCAGAGCATCATCTTTTAGGATATGAAATAGCTCAACTGGAATTCCCTCACCTCCACTAGCTTTGTTTGTAGTGATGCTTCATAATGCCCACTTGACTTCACATTCCAGGATGTCTGGCTCTAGGTGAGTGATCACACCATCATGATTATCTGGGTCGTGAAGATCTTTTTTGTATAGTTCTTCTGTGTTCTTGCCACCTCTTCTTAATATTTTCTGCTTCTGTTAGGTCCATACCATTTCTGTCCTTTATTGAGCCCATCTTTGCACAAAGAGCTCCCTTGGTATCTCTAATTTTCGTGAAGAGATTTCTAGTCTTTCCCATTCTATTCTTTTCCTCTACTTCTTTGTACTTAGCAGGGAGGAAAAACAGCTCCACCCATCAACACAAAATTAGATTAAAGATTTACTGAGCATGGCCTCGCCCATCAGAAGGAGACCCAGTTTTCCCCTCAGTCAGTCTCTCCCATCAGGAAGCTTCCATAAGCCTCTTATCCTTCTCCATCAGAGGGCAGACAGTCTGAAAACTACAATCACAGAAAACTAATCTAATCACATGGACCATAGCCTTGTCAAACTCAATGAAACTATGAGCCATGCCATGTATGGCCACTGAAGATGGACGTGTCATGGTGGAGACTTCTTACAAAATGTGGTCCACTGGAAATAGGAATTGCAAACCACTTCAGTATTCTTGCCTTGAGAACCCCATGAACAGTATGAAAAAGCAAAAAAATAGGACACTGAAAGATGAACTCCCCAGGTTGGTTTGTGCCCAATATGCTACTGGAGATCAGTGGAGAAATAACTCCAGAAAGAATGAAGAGATGGAGTCAATGCAAAAACAACATCCAGTTGTTGATATGACTGGTGAAGGAAGCAAGATTCAATGGTGTAAAGAGCAATATTGCATAGGAATCTGGAATGTTAGGTCCATGAATCAAGGCAAATTGGAAGTGGTCAAACAGGAGGTGGCAAGAGTGAATGTCAACATTTTAGGAATCAGTGAACTAAAATGGACTGAAATGTGTGAATTTAACTCAGATGACCATTATATCTACTACTGTGGGCAAGATTTCCTTAGAAGAAATGGAGTAGCCATCATAGTCAACAATAGAGTTCAAAATGTAGTACTTGGATGCAATTTCAAAAACGACAGAATGATCTCTATTCATTTCCAAGACAAACCATTCAATATCACCACAATCTAAGTCTATATCTGGATGAGTAATGCTGAAGAAGCTGAACAGTTCTATGAAGACCTACAAGACCTTCTAGAACTAACACCCAAAAAAGATGTCCTTTCCATTATAGGGCCCTGTAATGCAAAAAAAGTAGGAAGTTAAGAGACACCTGGAGTAACAGGCAAGTTTACCCATGAAGTACAAAACGAAGCAGGTCAAAGGCTAACAGAGTTTTGCCAAGAGAACACACTGGTCATAGCCAACACCCTCTTCCAACAACAAAAGAGAAGACTCTACACTGGACATCACCAGATGGCCAACACCGAAATCAGATTGATTATATTCTTTGCAGCCAAAGATGGAGAAGCTCTATGCAGTCAGCAAAAACAAGACCGGGAGCTGACTGTGGCTCAGATCATGAACCCCTTATTGCCAAATTCAGACTTAAATTGAAGAAATTAGGGGAAACCACTAGACCACTCAGCTATGACCTAAATCAAATCCCTAACAATTATACAATGGAAGTGAGAAATAGATTTAAGTGACTAGATCTGATAGACAGAGTGCCTGATGAACTATGGACTGAAGTTCATGACATTGTACAGGAGACAGGGAGCAAGAACATCCCCAAGAAAAAGAAATGCAAAAAAGCAAAATGCCTTTCTGAGAAGGCCTTACAAATAGCTGTGAAAAGAAGAGAAGTGAAAAGCAAAGGAGAAAAAGAAAGATATACTCATCTGAATCCTTACAAAACATGAAATTTCAGAATACCACTTTGTTTACATTTATTCACTCAATTTTATTTGCAAAACACCATGTTCTTTTCTCTCCTTTTATTTTCTTTAAGGAACAAAATTCTGAAAATATGCCAAAGCAATTTAAATTATGGAAGCTGTATCAACTGCTTAGGTGTATATTATATACAATTGCTAAATTTTTTTCCTTCGAATGTCTCATTTCCTTTAAATGAAAAATGCACCATTTGCATACATTTGTCTCTTTATAAAGTTCAATAAAATATTTTGTACCTCTAAACCTTTTTTTTTTCCACTAGATTTTAAATCTGTGAAAGCTTTTCAGTTCCATGGGATGTCAATTAATTGCCTGCTGAGAGTCTGCTCTAGTAGCCAGCTGAAGCATCACTGCACTGAAAATTAAATGAGGCCATTTGCTCTGGTTGTAAGTTATAACCCTATGCCAGATAAATCACAAGTGATTGGCTCTTAAGTTATATAAGAAAAACTTTGCATTTCTTTTGTTGGATTGATTTTCACAATCAGCTACTGAAAATATTCTAAAGTGCCATTTAAAGTCTTTCTTAATATACTGTTGTGGCAATTTACATTTCTATGTAAATTTATTAAGTAGTTTTGTAATTGTCCCTTCACAACGGATTGTATTACTTGAGAAGAAAGAAGACAGTTATGGTTTACAGTTTGCTGTGTGACTATGTAAAACATATTTTGGGATGTGATATGATGTATTTGTTAAGTACAAAATGACAGCCTACTTTTTAAATCCACACTTTCAGCTCACATGTTAGTTAAAGCAGTGTGCATAGTTCAACCAATTGAAGCATTTGTGAAAGCAGATAGTTACTTTCAGACACTTGCAGTATTTGAGCTCCAGGCCCCCTTCCTATCAGCAGACCAGTAGATCTTACCAGTTACTATAACTCCTTAGGCATTATGTGTGAAAAGAACACCTGCTTCTTTCTTTACAACTGTCCTTTCCTTAATAATGACATTTTATTAATGAAAATGTCATTATTAAGGACATTTGTATATCATACCATATAAAACTTTGCACCCAGTAAAACACAGAGTTGACTAAAAAAAATGAAGTTTTGCACTACTATAAACTGTTTAATAGAGTATAAAGCTGAGATGAATCTAGTTCTGAATTTTATTATGCAGATTACATAACTCATGACATGATTTCAAATGTTTAGAGCCAATAAACCTGACATTGTCTTCAGTGTGTAAAATAGGAAGCAGTGCATATTCATTCTTACAGCCAAGGGCATAAGAGGCAAAAACCCTACAACTTATTTCCATTTTCTGCTTACATAATTTTCAGTTGACCAATTTAGATCATGCATCCAATAAAAGTGAACACAAAGACAATCCTTCAGTGTACGTGGGGTTATTAGAGACGGGAAATTGAGAGAGAATAAAACTAGTGCCCTTAGTTCCTTTGTATTCAAACAGAAATCTGAAGAACACAAGCATACGAGGAGTCATTTCCATTTCTTTGTTAGCCACCATTGCGTCCTTACCTTGTGTTATGCATTGTAAAAGCAGTGAGATAAGAGTTCATTCAACAAGTTATCCAGTTACCCATTTTTAATTAATTCAAGCTAGATATTGTTTAATGTTCTTAAAATACCATGCTGAACAAGCAGAAAAATCCCTGCCCTCAAGTTATTTATAAGATTAAGTAGAGAGTGAAATGAGGACAAAAATGAGCCAGATTTTAAAAGGTCGGATGTGTTGAATTAAAGGAACTAGATATATACACACTATTATACATAAAATAAATAATAAGAACCTGATGCATAGCACAGGGAGCTCTGCATAGTACTCTCTAATGCCCAATATGGGAAAAGAATCTTAAGAAAACAGTGGATATATGTCTTTGTCTAACTGATTCACTTTGCTGTACACCTGAAACTAACACAACACTGTAAATCGACTATACTCCAACACAATTTTTTTTTAAAGAAAGACACTGGATTTTATGAAGCAGATGATGAATAGTCATTGTAGGCTTTTAAGCAAGATTTAGTGGAATTAGACTTTCCTTCAAGAAAGAGTAACTTGCTTAGGAGTAGTTTGGAGATAGAACAGAAAGAAGGTAAACCTGGAAGATGTAGGGGAAGTATTACATTCATAGTGTTAGAGTAATCCTGTGGGCTAAGGGGACATACTGGATAACAAGATTTAAGAGAAATTACCTTATTTGAATTATATTAAGGAGGTAGAAAGAACAAGTAACTCATAGGATCTATAAAGTGGTGAGGGGGTAGGTGAGAACAAAATCATGGGAGTGGGAGAAGCTTGAGAATTAATATGACAGGATTGTTTTATGCATCTTATCTCACACTGCAAACAAACAAAATTCTAAACAATTCTTTATAAATAGCTACCACTTTTTCACTGTTCCCTTTTGCAGCAAAATTCCTGAAAAGAATTGTCTATGCCTTCTGTCTCCAATTCTTTTCCTGTTCTACCTTAAACCATCTGATCAAACTTTATGACACCTATGGAAATTACGTTTACCAATGTAGTTGCTATACATTATACATTATATGGTCAAGTCTCAGTCTTCATTTTGCCTGGCCAATCAGCAACATTTGACATAATTGATTATTTCTTCAGTTTCAATATTTCTTCATTTGGATTCCAGAAACTCATGTTTTCTTCATTTTCTCCTACCTCCTTAATTACTCTTTCTCATCTCCTTTATTGGTTTCTTCTCTTTTCTACTTCCCAATACTAGTGCTACTCAGGATTCTATTATTCATTCTCTTCTCAATTTATATTCAAATTCCTAAGACTGAAAGCCATGAGCTTTCAATCTCATTTATATGCTGTTTATTACCAATTAGAATCTCCAGTCTGAACTTCTTTTCTGAACTCTAGATATATATTCCAGAGAAGGCAATGGCACTCCACTCCAGTACTCTTGCCTGGAAAATCCCATGGATGGAGGAGCCTGGTGGGCTGCAGTCCATGGGGTCGCTAAGAGTTGGACATGACTGAGCGACTTCACTTTCACTTTTCACTTTCCTGCATTGGAGAAGGAAATGGCAACCGACTCCAGTGTTCTTGCCTGGAGAATCCCAGGGATGGGGGAGCCTGGTGGGCTGCCTGTCTATGGGGTCACATAGAGTCAGATACAACTGAAGCGACTTAGCAGCAGCAGCAGCAGCAGCAGCAGCAGATATATATTCAACTGCCTCAATATCTTCATGTGGGTTTTTAATAGTTTTTTATTCAAAATATTCAAAGTGTAATTTCTAATCTGTCCCTTCCCCTAGCCAGCCACTACCACAAAAATCTCTTTTATTTACATCCTTCACTATCTCGGTTGATGTCAATTTCTCAGTGGCTCAGACCAACAAAAAGCTAAAGACATTGTTAAGTCTCTGGCTTCCATATCCACATTCAAGTCATCGGACAATCTTGTTGGTTCTACCTTTAAAATATTCCTATAATCCTGGCATTTCTCATCTTCTCCACTGCTATATTCATGGTAGAAATACCTTTATCTCTCATCTGCATTGTTGCATTGCATCCCAACTAGAATCCTTTCTTTTACTTTGTCTCTGTAAAGTCTCTTCTTACAAAAATAAAACCAAAATGAACTTTCAAATAAGTAAGTCAGTTGTGTAACTCACCTGATTAAAACTTTTCAAGGGGTTCTTATTTCATGGAGAGTAAATCACCTTACATAGCAAACAAGATTCTACATAATATGGTGAACCTAGGACCTCTCTCTGCCTTCACCTTCTACAGTCCTTCCCCTCCTTGACTCAACTTCAACAACACTTATATCTTTGCTACTTTTTTGAAAAATACAGATATACTCTTATCTTAGAGACTTTGCTCTAATTGTTTCTAATTTCAGGATTGTTTTTCCTATAGACACCTTCTTAGCAAGCATCTTTATCCTGTTAATGACTTTGCTCAAATTTTAACTTCTTAATGATACCCATCTTGACAACCACAACAGCCTGCCTAAGAAGAAGCAGTTAGGAGAAAAGGAATAAAACCAAGAGTCTGAAATACCAAGATTTATCAAGAGATTTTTTTTTAATTGAAGTATAGTTAATTTACAATGTTGTTTCAGTTTCAGACATATAGCAAAGTGATTCAGATATATATTCTTATGCATATTCTTACGTATATATATATTCTTTTTCAGATTCTTTTCCATTATAAGCTATTATAAGATATAGAATAGAATATTCCCTGTACTATACAGTTGGTCCTTGTTGGCTATCTATTTTATATGTAGTATTGTATATTCATTAATCTCAAACTCCTAATTATCCCTCCCCTCAACTTTTTGGTAACCATAGGTTTGTTTTTTATGTCTGTAAATCTGTTTCTGTTTTGTAAATTCATTTCTATCATTTTTCCTAGATCCACATATAAGTGATATCATATGATATTTGTCTTTCTTTGTCTGACTTCACATTATAATAACCTCTAGGTCTATCCATGTTGCTGCAAATGGCATTATTTAATTTGTTTTTTTAAGGCTCAGTAATATTTCATTGTATGTATGTTCCACATCTTCTTTATCCATTCAAAAAAGATCATTTTTAAAAAACAACTAAGGAACTGAAAATGAAGAAAACACCAGACCATGTAAGATGAGGATTAAATGGATCGATTTGGTTTAGTAGTAAAAAGCTTGTCTGTGATCTTGGCAAGAATAATTAATTTGAATTGCTAGGTGAGACATTCAGAGTGTATAGAATTCTTGCTTCTATGTCACAGGATATATATAATCAATAAATATAAGACAATCTGATATATCCAAAAATTCAAAGATTATCTTGTTCACACCCACCACCCCCAGTTGTTTTTGTTTTGTTTTGTTTTCAGGAAAGGACAGTGAAATCCTTTTTCCTCATTCATAAAATGGGAATTATGATACCTGATTGATAATTGTTGAATCTTGTCTGGAATTTTAATTCGAAAACCACTGTTTTTCCACCACATCATTGTACTATTAGCATTTGTGGGAGAAAAGGTGAGATTGTGGGCCAAATAAAATAATTAAAAATAAAATAAGTCTGTCATCCTTTGGAAAGCATTTACTTAAATTTATATTCCTTTGTGGGCTTCCCTGGTGGCTCAGATGGTAAAAAACAAAATCCGCCTGCAATGTGGGAGACCTGGGTTTGATCCCTGGGTTGGGAAGATCCCCTGTAGAAGGGCATGACAATCTATTGTAATATCCTTGTCTGGAGAATCCCCAAAGACAGAGGGGCCTGGCAGGCTATACAGTCCATGGGATCACAAAGAGTTGGACATGACTGAACAACTAAGCACATATATTCCTTTGTGATAACAAAATTCTCTCTTTGGAGACCAAATTTTTAATAAACTCCATATAGATCACTTTATAGATTGATACACCAACAGAATATATTCAAAGGTGCCATTGTTTGTGGCGTTACTTCATATGTTCAAAGTATAGATGATCGTACTCTGTATTAGTGATAGCTATTTCTAAAAAAGATACAAAAAGTCAATAGCAGCTGTAGCCAGCAGCCTTTCCTTCCCTCTTAACTTTGGGTTCAGCCTGTTGTTTCTTCAGAATGAGACACCATCTCCAATTGCTATACCTTTGTGGCTTGCTATTATTTCTTCTCTACTGATCATGTTATGTTTGTTGAAATAGTGCTTCAGGGTGCTCTTGAAGGATTACTCTAAGTATCTTATGGGAAAGACACATATGGAAAATAAAAGACACTCTGGGAAAGTAACCTTGGAGGGTTTATACTACAACATTCATACTTAGTATCACTGTATTCATAACTAGTATCACTGTAACCTCCCTTTTTATATAATAACCTTGAAGTTTTTATTCCTAGATTTACCTGTCCATTTTACATTTAATTCTTGTACCAGAGAATGTGTCAAACAAAAATGTTTTACTGAGATATTCAGTAATCAGTTTTTACTATTTCTTAATAAATTTGGCTTCTGCATGTCAGTGATATGGCTTAAGGTTTGAGGCTTGGACTAAGTTGATTTAATCCTTATTTTTTATTAAAGTACACCATTAATTAAAATAATAGCATAAAGTATTTAACTGCCCACTCAATACTGAGTAAAACAAAAAAGGACTGACTGTAGAACACTTTTAAAGAAATATGACCACCTGAGTACAAGTTAACAACTTCCAAGTTATCAGCCATCTGGCTGCAACATCTGCTGCCTGTTGATGCCAGTGTTCATTTGCATGGTCTGGATTACTAGGTGGGGTTAAAAAGATGTGCATGTGTTAGTCAGTCAGTCATGTCTGACTCTCTGCAACCCCATGGACTGTAGTCTGCCAGGCTCCTCTGTCCATGAAATTCTCCAGGCAAGAATACTGGAATGGGTTGCTATTTCCTTCTCCAGGGGATCTTCCTGACCCAGGGATCAAACCCGGGTCTCCTGCATTGCAGGCAGATGCTTTACTGTCTGAGCTACTAGGGAAGCCCTGAGGTAAAGAGGAATTTTCCTTTACTGAAGAGAATCCTTCTTAGGACAAGAGTATACATATAACAGTGTCTCTCTCTGTTCCAATATATTGCTCACAATTTATTGCTATTTTTAATTATTTTCTGTTTGCAGTAATAATCTGATCTGGCCTGCTCCTCTTATCCCACCTTGATAACAACAAATTGAAATTATAATGAAATAATCATAGTTGACACACACAAAGTGGAATCAGGCAGTCTTTAAGGATCTGGTCTCAGATATGTTTCTGCACCACTGACTACTTGAACTTTCTGAACTCTACTCAGCCACACTTCCCCCAAATCACCACCAGCCATTTTTTTAGAACAACATCTGCTAGCTTCAGTCTTGTGGCCTCAAGTTTCCCATTTGCAATCACGCAACCATTTCAAATCCCACCAATACTTTCTTAACTCTTACTTTTTTGCAGCTCAATCATAATTCTTGATAAACAACTATGTAATTTGCTTGTAGTTTTTGACCTTTAAAAGTTTTCTCCATTTTGTAGTTTAGAGGAACAATTCAAGTGCTTCTAGAACCTATGTTTCCTGGACTGCAATCCTAACAATCCCAAATAGACACCTCTTTATCTCAATCATCTTTACATTTCTGAAAATTTTGGTTAACATTGGATTCAGTTCAGTTCAAGTCGCTCAGTCGGGTGCGACTCTTTGCGACCCCATGAATCACAACATGCCAGGCCTCCCTGTCCATCACCGACTCCTGGAGATTACTCAAACTCATGTCCATTGAGTTGGTGATGCCATCCAGCCATCTCATCCTCTGTTGTCCCCTTCTCCTGCCCCCAATCCCTCCCAGCATCAGAGTCTTTTCCAATAAGTCAACACTTCACATGAGGTGGCCAAAATACTGGAGTTTCAGCTTTAGCATCATTCCTTCCAAAGAAATCCCAGGGCTGATCTCCTTCAGAATGGACTGGTTGAATCTCCTTGCAGTCCAAGGGACTCTCAAGAGTCTTCTCCAACACCACAGTTCAAAAGCATCAATTCTTCGGTGCTCAGCTTTCTTCACAGTCCAACTCTCACATCCATACATGACCACAGGAAAATACATAGCCTCGACTAGACAGACCTTTGTTGGCAAAGTAATGTCTCTGCTTTTGAATATGCTATCTAGATTGGTCATAACTTTCCTTCCAAGGAGTAAGCGTCTTTTAATTTCATGGCTGCCGTCACCATCTGCAGTGATTCTGGAGCTGAAAAAAAAAAAAAATCTGACACTGTTTCCATTGTTTCCCCATCCATTTGCCATGAAGTGATGGGACCAGATGCCATGATCTTAGTTTTCTGAATGTTGAGCTTTAAGCCAACTTTTTCATTCTTCTCTTTCATTTTCATCAAGAGGCTTTTTAGTTCCTCCTCAATTTCTGCCATAAGGGTGGTGTCATCTGCATATCTGAGGTTATTGATATTTCTCCTGGCAATCTTGATTCCAGCTTGTGCTTCTTCCAGCCCAGCGTTTCTCATGATGTACTCTGCATAGAAGTTAAACAAGCAGGTGACAATATACAGCCTCGACATACTCCTTTTCTTATTTGGAACCAGTCTGTTGTTTCATGTCCAGTTCTAACTGTTGCTTTCTGACCTGCATACATATTTCTCAAGAGACAGGTCAGGTGGTCTGGTATTCCAATCTCTTTCAGAATTTTCCACAGTTTGTTGTGATCCACACAGTCAAAGGCTTTTGCATAGTCAATAAAGCGGAAATAGATGTTTTTCTGGAACTCTTTTGCTTTTTCCATTATCCAGCACATGTTGGAAATTTGATCTCTGGTTCCTCTACCTTTTCTAAAGCCAGATTGAACATCTGGAAGTTCACGGTTCACATAGTGCTGAAGCCTGGCTTGGAGAATTTTGAGCATTACTTTACTAGCATGTGAGATGAGTACAATTGTGTGGTAGTTTGAGCATTCTTTGGCATTGCTTTTCTCTGGATTAGTGCTGGGAGCCGGTGTGAGGAGCTCCACCCGTGGCAAAGGTCATGAGGAAGGAGGCTTGGCACACACAAAGGCTGGGTCGGGCCTCAGGAGTGCAGCTGGATATTCTCGAGCATCTATCCCCCAAAACCAGAGTCTGCCTACTTTACTGCTTTGTGCTCTCACCTTTGACTTTACGGGGGCTGTCCCCCACCACCATCTCGCTCTCTCTAGAAAGAGTTAACTTACAGCTCCAGTTAATAAGTTCCTGGGCATTCAGATCAGATCAGTCGCTCAGTCGTGTCTGACTATTTGTGACCCCATGAATCGCAGCATGCCAGGCCTCCCTGTCCATCACCAACTCCCGGAGTTCACTGAGACTCACGACCATCGAGTCAGTGATGCCATCCAGACATTTCATCCTCTGTCGTCCCCTTCTCCTCTTGCCCCCAATCCCTCCCAGCATCAGTCTTTTCCAATGAATCAACTCTTCGCATGAGGTGGCCAAAGTACTGGAGTTTCAGCTTTAGCATCATTCCTTCCAAAGAAATCCCAGGGCTGATCTCCTTTAGAATGGGCTGGCTGGATCTCCTTGCAGTCCAAGGGACTCTCAAGAGTCTTCTCCAACACCACAGTTCAAAAGCATCAATTCTTCTGGGCTCAGCCTTCTTCATAGTCCAACTCTCACATCCATACATGACCACTGGAAAAACCATAGCCTTGACTAGACGGACCTTTGTTGGCAAAGTAATGTCTCTGCTTCTGAATATGCTATCTAGGTTGGTCATGACTTTCCTTCCAAGGAGTAAGCGTCTTTTAATTTCATGGCTGCAGTCACCATCTGCAGTGATTTTGGAGCCCAGAAAAATAAAGTCTGACACTGTTTCCACTGTTTCCCCATCTATTTCCCATAAAGAGATGGGACCAGATGCCATGATCTTCGTTTTCTGAATGTTGAGCTTTAAGCCAACTTTTTCACTGTCCACTTTCACTTTCATCAAGAGGCTTTTGAGTTCCTCTTCACTTTCTGCCATAAGGGTGGTGTCATCTGCATATCTGAGGTTATTGATATTTCTCCCGGCAATCTTGATTCCAGCTTGCGTATCTTTCAGTCCAGCATTTCTCATGATGTACTCTGCATATAAGTTAAATAAACAGAGTGACAATATACAGCCTTGACGAACTCCTTTTCCTATTTGGAACCAGTCTGTTGTTCCATGTCCAGTTCTAACTGTTGCTTCCTGACCTGCATACAAATTTCTCAAGAGGCAGATCAGGTGGTCTGGTATTCCATCTCTTTCAGAATTTTCCACAGTTTATTGTGATCCACACAGTCAAAGGCTTTGGCATAGTCAATAAAGCAGAAATAGATGCTTTTCTGGAACTCTCTTGCTTTTTCCATGATCCAGCAGATGTTGGCAATTTGATCTCTGGTTCCTCTGCCTTTTCTAAAACCAGCTTGAACATCAGGAAGTTCACGGTTCACATATTGCTGAAGCCTGGCTTGGAGAATTTTGAGCATTACTTTACTAGCGTGTGAGATGAGTGCAATTGTGCAGTAGTTTGAGCATTCTTTGGCATTGCCTTTCTTTGGGATTGGAATGAAAACTGACCTTTTCCAGTCCTGTGGCCACTGCTGAGTTTTCCAAATTAGCTGGCGTATTGAGTGCAGCACTTTCACAGCATCATCTTTCAGGATTTGGAATAGCTCCTCTGGAATTCCATCACCTCCATTAACTTTGTTCGTAGTGATGCTTTCTAAGGCCCACTTGACTTCACATTCCAGGATGTCTGGCTCTAGGTCAGTGATCACACCATCGTGATTATCTGGGTCGTGAAGATCTTTTTTGTACAGTTCTTCTGTGTATTCTTGCCATCTCTTCCTAATATCTTCTGCTTCTGTTAGGTCCATACCATTTCTGTCCTTTATCGAGCCCATCTTTGCATGAAATGTTCCCTTAGTATCTCTGATTTTCTTGAAGAGATCTCTAGTCTTTCCCATTCTGTTGTTTTCCTCTATTTCTTTGCACTGATCACTGAAGAAGGCTTTCTTATCTCTTCTTGCTATTCTTTGGAACTCTGCATTCAGATGTTTATATCTTTCTTTTTCTCCTGGGCATTAGGAGTGTTTAAATCCAAACCCCTCAGATAGCTCTCTAACTGGCCTGACAAGTTTACCTGGACTCCTACAGCTATACATATGATTGTTTACAGTCTCTCAGCCTGGAGAGGCATGGGAAGCTTAAGATATTCAAATAGCTTAGAGCCTCTCAGAGAGTTAGAAACTGTCAGAATAAAACTAGTAAAAGATTTCATTGATGAGCCAATGCTTGCTGCCACGTTTCCACATCCCCTGTATTGTATACTTGAAAGTGTATTGGTGTTAACAACTTTAGACTCTTAAGGTAATAGATTCTTTCCTTTGTTGTAAACCCACTACACCTCTGCCCTATAGGAATGCAACTTTATCTAACACCTTCGGAGGATGGCGCCAAACCTTAAAATAATTACTCTTAGAGAAAATAAGTCTTAAGGTTGACAAACCTTTGTCAAGAGTCATAAAATGTTAATAGGCCTTCTGGCCAGAAGATGATGTAAATCACCTAAACCATTTGTATACGATAAATTTGCAGGAAAGAAACCCTGGTTTCGATAAGGATCAAAGGCTGCTGACTTTGCATGATTTCACATCCCCTATTATCCTCTATGTACAACTTAGGGTATAAAAGCCCCTGTTGAAAATAAAGCTACTGGCCTTGCTCACCGAAGCTTGGTCTCCCTGTGTCATTCTTTCTTGTTTCCTTTTCCTCCTTTTCTCTTCTGTTCTTCCTTCATGCCAAAATAATTTGGAGCGCGGGGATCGGTCCTCTGCAACCACTTATTTGCCTAGGCTTCTAAGACCCACTCGAGAAGGTGCCTAAGGTGGGGCACCTTCCGCTATTCAAGAGGGTGCCTGTGGCCTCCGTGGTCAGAGCAAGTTTGGTGTCATGAACTTTATTGATTTCCCACGTAAACCAGTAATTATTGAGCATCTAATAAATCTCTCAGCCTTTGCTATCCCTTAATCGACGATGCCGTCATCCTGAGAGAATCCCTGGATCCAACCAGGGCTGGATTCCGATAGATTAGAGACCTGCTTAAGCCTGCCCACAGGTGATGTTTGAACTGTTTATAAATAGTTTTTTAAGCACTGCCCTTGTATCCAGTGCTGAGAAAGAAGACATGAATATGTAGAAATGAATGAGACAGTCGCTTCTTTCTTTTCTGGGTATAGACAGTAATCTATAGTGCAAGGTGGTTTGTAGAAGTACCAAAGTGGAAGTAAGCTAGACAGTCATAGCTGTAAAACACATAGTATGTTTCAGTTGTAGACTGTAAAGCTTACTAAAAGCATTTTAATAAGAGAACAATATGAACACGACACACTTATAGAGTTTTAAGTGTTAAGAGAGAGTTAAGACATAGGGAAAGAAGCAAAACCTACTGTACCTATCGAAGATAAATCAGTTCCTGTCATCCAAGATTTGGATGTTGGATTCTTTCTTAATCTCTATCTCTGCCCAGTTTCACAATGACTTTTTATCTCAACATGATGACCTAATGCCCCAGGTTTGTATATTGTTCCACTTTATTCTGCTTCATGCCAGGGGAAACTACTTTCTAGAGTTTCTACTAGGTTTCATTTTATTTTATTTTTTCAACACTGGTTGTCAATGTTAGATTTGATTCTTTCACTCTCACCTCCATCACTTAACTCTTCCTTGTTAGAGCCACTGATGTTCCTTGAAAGTGAAAGTGGAAGTCACACAGTCATGTCTGACTCTTTGCAATCCCATGGACTGTAGTCCATGGAATTCTCCAGGCCAGAATACTGGAATGGGTAACCTTTCCCTTCCCCAGGGGATCTTCCTAACCCAGGAATCGAACTGGGGTCTCCTGCATTGAAGGCAGCTTCTTTACCAACTGATCTATCAGGGATGCCCAATGTTCCTTACTCAATCCTAAATCAATCCTCAGTATATTCCCAGCACTTGACCTAGTTTATTTCAGCCCTGTTTACAACATTTGATATCAATTTCTCCTACCTTCTATCCCAGAAAAATTCTTCCTGCCACAGTCCACTTGACTTTCAATTTGAACTGTTGCCTAGAATATTCAACTTCTTTTCTTTGCTCATCAAGTGGATCTCTGGATCCACAAATTTAATAATAAAATGCTTATAGATTTTACAATCTTATCTGGCATGTGGCTTGAGATTGCCTGATCCCCATGTCTGGTTCCTTCTTCGTATGCTGGTGAACTGCCCCAGGGTTTAACTCCACACTAGGAAATTGTTACCCATGTCCTTACCATGAAAATGCCTTGAATATGATCCTAGAGATGGAGCTAAAGCAAAAACAACACCCAGTTGTGGATGGGACTGAGATAGAAATAAAGTCTAATGCTGTAAAGAGCAATATTGCATAGGAACCTGGAATGTTATGTCCAAGAATCAAGACAAATTGGATGAGGTCAAACAGGAGATGGCAAAAGTGAACATCAACATTTTAGGAATCAGTGACTGGAATGGGCGCATTTAACTCAGATGACCATTATATCTACTACTCTGGGCAAGAATCCCTTGGAAGAAATACAGTAACCATCATAGTCAACAAAAGAGTGCAAAATACAGTACTTGCATGTAATCTCAAAAATGACAGAATGATCTCTGTTCCTTTCCAAGGCAAACCATTCAATATCATAGTAATCCAAGTCTATGACCCAACCAGTAATGCTGAAGAAGCTGAAGTTGAATGGTTCTGTGAATACCTACAAGACCTTCTAGAACTAACACCCAAAAAAGATGTCCTTTTCATTATAAGGGACTGGAATGAAAAAATAGGAAGTCAAGAGATACCCTGAGTAACAGGCAAATTTGGCATTGGCGTACAAAATGAAGCAGGTCAAAGGCTAATAGAATTTTGCCAAGAGAACGCACTAGTCATAGCAAACACCCTCTTCCAACAACACAAAAGAAGACTCTACACATAGACATCATCAGATGGTCAATACCAAAATCAGATTGATTATATTCTTTGCAGCCAAAGATGAAGAAGATCTATACAGTCAGCAAAAACAAGACCGGGAGCTGACTGTGGCTCAGATCATGAACTCCTTATTGCCAAATTCAGAATTAAATTGAAGAAAATAGGGAAAACCACTAGACCATTGAGGTATGACCTAAATCAAATCCCTTATGATTATACAGCAGAAGAGACAAAAAGATTCAAGGGATTAGATCTGAAAAGTAGAGTGCGTGAAGAACTATGGATGGAGGTTTGTGACATTGTACAGGAGGCAGTGATCAAGACCATCCCCAAGAAGAAGAGATGTAAAAAGGCAAAATGGTAGTCTGAGGAGGCCTTACAAATAGCTGAGAAAAAATGAAAAGTGAAAGGCACAGGAGAAAAGGAAAGATATACCCATTTGAATGCAGAATTCCAAAGAAAAGCAAGGAGAGATAAGAAAGCCTTCCTCAGTGATAAATGCAAAGAAATTGAGGAAAACAACAGAATGGGAAAGACTAGAGATCTCTTCAAGAAAATTAGAGATATCAAGGGACCATTTCATGCAAAGATGGGCATAATAAAGGACAGAAATGGAATGGACTTAACAGAAGCAGAAGATATTAAGAAGAGATGGCAAGAATACACAGAAGAACTGTACAAAAAAGATCTTCATGACCCAGATAACCACAATGATGTGATCAATCACCTAGAGTCAGACATTCTGGCATATGAAGTTCAGTAGGCCTTAGGAAGCATCACTGCAAACAAAGCTAGTGGAGGTGATGGAATTCCAATCGAGCTATTTCAAATCCTAAAAGATAATGCTATGAAAGTGCTGCACTCAATATGCTAGCACATTTGGAATACTCAGCAGCGGCCACAGGAGTGGAAAATGTCAGTTCTCATTTGAATCCCAAAGAAAGGCAATGCCAAAGAATGTTCAAACTACTGCATGATTGCACTCATCTCACACGCTAGAAAAGTAATGGTTAAAATTCCCAAAGCCAGGCTTCAACAGTACATGAAACATGAACTTCCAGATGTTCAAGCTGGATTTAGAAAAGGCAGAGGAACCAGAGATCAAATTGCCAACATCCATTGGATAATCAAAAAAGCAAGAATGTTCCAGAAAAACATCTACGTCTGCTTTATTGACTATGCCAAAGCCTTTGACTGTGTGGATCACAACAGTTGTGGAAAATTCTGAAAGAGATGGGAATACCAGACCACCTGACCTACCTCTTGAGAAATTTGTATGCAGGTCTGGAAGCAACAGTTAGAACTGGATATGGAACAACAGACTGGTTCCAAATAGGAAAAGGAGTACATCAAGGCTGTATATTGTCACCCTGCTTATTTAATGTATAGGCAGAGTACATCATGAGAAATGCTGGGCTAAGTGAAGCACAAGCTGGAATCAAGATTGCTGGGAGAAATATCAATAACCTCAGATATGCAGATGATACCACTCTTATGGCAGAAAGTGAAGAAGAACTAAAGAACCTCTTGATGAAAGTGAAAGAGGAGAGTGAAGAAGTTGGCTTAAAGCTCAACATTCAGAAAACTAAGACCATGGAATCTGGTCCCATCATTTTATGGCAAATAGATTGGGAAACAGTAGAAATAGTGGCTGACTTTATTTTTCTGGGCTCCAAAATCACTGCAGATGGTGACTGCAGCCGTGAAATTAAAAGATGCCTACTCCTTGGAAGGAAAGTTATGACCAACCTAGACAGCATATTAAAAAGCAGAAAAAAAAAGAGAAAAAAAATTAAAAAAATAAAAAGCAGAGACATTACTTTTTCAACAAAGTCTGTCTAGTCAAGGCCATGGTTTTTCCAGCATCATGTATGGATGTGAGTGTTGGACTATAAAGAAAGCTGAGCCAGAAGAATTAATGCTTCTGAACTGTGGCATTGGAGAAGACTCTTGTGAGTCCCTTGGACTGCATGGAGATCCAACCAGTCCATCCTAAAGGAGATCAATCCCGGGTGTTCATTGGAAGGGCTGATGTTGAAGCTGAAACTCTAGTACTTTGGGCACCTGATGCAAAGAGTTGATTCATTTGAAAAGACCCTGATGCTGGGAAAGATTGAGGGCAGGAGGAGAAGGGGACAACAGAGGATGAGATGGTTCGATGGCATCACTGCCTCAGTTGACATGGGTTTGGGTGGATTCCGGGAGTTGGTGATGGACAGGGAGGCCTGGCCTGCTGTGGTTCATGGGTTCGCAAAGAGTCAGATACGACTGAGCGACTGAACTGAACTGACTGATCTCTCAATCCTTTAAGGGACTGCATAATGTTTGTTTGATTTAGGCTGCAGTTCCAATGCTGTCATGAGCCTGGTGTCTCAGAGATGTTTTCTTTAATGTATTGCTGAATTTAAGAAATATATAATAAATGCTAAGTTTGAGTCAATAATGTATAACTCTCTGTGTCCTGTGTATTGTGATA
Source organism: Bos indicus (assembly GCF_029378745.1). NCBI lineage: Eukaryota > Metazoa > Chordata > Mammalia > Artiodactyla > Bovidae > Bos > Bos indicus. The sequence goes on along the minus strand of NC_091762.1, from coordinate 39,681,418 downwards.
ATGACACTGAGAACATTCTCTTACTTATTTCCTTCAAAAATACCAAGGAGTTTGGGGAAAATATTACTGATATTTATTTTACAAAGACATAGCTGAAGTTCCAGGAAATTAAATGACTTGCTCAATGTCATAATTACTAGTGTGTGGGGAATTCTAGAAAAAGATTTATGGCCAGGTCTGGGATAAGGGATGACATTTGAGGCAAGGTTGTTCCATTCCAGGGCAAGTTCTGCCTTTATTTAAGTTTAATATTTTGTTCACTGTGTGCTTTTGGTATTCATTTCTAGTTTTTTAATTTTAGTAAATGGTATTATTTTGATTACAAGGCCTCTGGGCACCTCCTCAAACTTTGTGAACTGAAATAAGTGCTTCACTCACCTCACTCTTATCTCAGCTCTGCCCAGGTCTGGAATATTTAGGCGTTCTCAGTGAGTAACTATTACAAAAGTGCAGCAATTAGCTATCATTTTAGAGCAATCATGGAGAACTTTTAGAAAACCAGAAGAGTTAAACTGATGGAAATTTGAGATTCTTAGGTAGGATTCTTAGGTAGGCGAGAAAGGCAAGAGCAAAGCATTTCAAGTAAGTAATCACGCTAGTAAAGTAATGCTTAAAATTCTCCAAGCCAGGCTTCAGCAATATGTGAACCGTGAACTTCCTGATGTTCAAGCTGGTTTCAGAAAAGGCAGAGGAACCAGAGATCAAATTGCCAACATCTGCTGGATCATAGGAAAAGCAAGAGAGTTCCAGAAAAACATCTATTTCTGTTTTATTGACTATGCCAAAGCCTTTGACTGTGTGGATCACAATAAACTGTGGAAAATTCTGAAAGAGATGGGAATACCAGACCACCTGATCTGCCTCTTGAGAAATTTGTATGCAGGTCAGGAAGCAAGAGTTAGAACTGGACATGGAACAACAGACTGGTTTCAAATAGGAAAAGGAGTACGTCAAGGCTGTATATTGTCACCCTGTTTATTTAACTTATATGGAGAGTACATCATGAGAAACACTGGACTGAAAGAAACACAAACTGGAATCAAGATTGCTGGGAGAAATATCAATGACCTCAGATATGCAGATGACACCACCCTTATGGCAGAAAGTGAAGAGGAACTCAAAAGCCTCCTGATGAAAATGAAAGTGGAGAGTGAAAAAGTTGGCTTAAAGCTCAACATTCAGAAAACGAAGATCATGGCATCCGGTCCCACCACTTCATGGGAAATAGATGGGGAAACAGTGGAAACAGTGTCAGACTTTATTTTTCTGGGCTCCAAAATCACTACAGATGGTGACTGCAGCCATGAAATTAAAAGACGCTTACTCCTTGGAAGGCAAGTTATGACCAACCTAGATAGCATGTTCAAAAGCAGAGACATTACTTTGCCAACAAAGGTTCGTCTAGTCAAGGCTATGGTTTTTCCAGTGGTCATGTATGGATGTGAGAGTTGGACTGTGAAGAAGGCTGAGCGCCGAAGAATTGATGCTTTTGAACTGTGGTGTTGGAGAAGACTCTTGCGAGTCCCTTGGACTGCAAGGAGATCCAACCAGTCTATTCTGAAGGAGATCAGCCCTGGGATTTCTTTGGAAGGAATGATGCTAAAGCTGAAACTCCAGTACTTTGGCCACCTCATGCGAAGAGTTGACTCATTGGAAAACACTCTGATGCTGGGAGGGATTGGGGGCAGGAGGAGAAGGGGACGACAGAGGGTGAGATGGCTGGATGGCATCACTGACTTGATGGACGTGAGTCTGGGTGAACTCCGGGAGTTGGTGATGGACAGGGAGGCCTGGCGTGCTGCAGTTCATGGGGTCGCAAAGATTCGGACATGACTGAGTGACTGATCTGAACTGAGTCACATCTCACCCCTCTCTCCACTATCAAACCTGCACCCAGTGAAAGTACACTAGTTTACAAGATATTTTCTCTTGGCTTGAGTGTGTCTGCTGTATTATGATCTTTTTCTTTAATATAAAGCATTTATAAATACAAATAACTGCCACAATTATATTACAGAACTTGTTTTCTATTTTGCTTCTTTTAATGTAAAAATCAGGTTTCCATAACCCTTTACATGAGTTTTGTTTAGTCTAAGGTTTATAGTTTTATTTCCACCTAAAGACCTTCCCTAATAAAAGTAAATATATTATTTTGTCATAGTATGAATCTATATTTTCTAACATCTACCTCTGTTTCATTGACTACACTAAAACCTTTGACTGTGGATCATAACAAAATGTGGAAAACACTTAAAAAGATGGGAACACAAGACTATCTTACATGGCTCCTGAGAAACCCTTATGCAGGTCAAGAAGCAACAGTTAGAACTCTGTATGGAATAACTGACTGGTTCAGGATTGAGAAAGGCATATGACAAAGCTGTTTATTGTCTCCCTGGATATTTAAGTTATACATAGATCACATCATGTGAAATGCTGGGCTGGATGAGTTACAAGCTGGAATTAAGATTGCTGGGAGAAATATCAACAATCTTACATATGCAGATGATACCACTCTAAAGTGAAGTGGAACTAAAGAGCCTCTTGATGAGGGTAAAGAGGAGAGTGAAAAATCCAGCTTAAAACTCAATATTAAAAATTATTTAAAAAACTGAGATTATGGCATTTGGTCCCATCACTGCATGGCAAATAGAAGGGGAAAAGGTGGAAGCAGTGACAGATTTCTACAGCCATGAAATTAGAAAACAATTGCTTCTTGGTAGGAAAGCTAGGACAAACCTAGACATTTTATTGACAAAGGTCCATATAGTCAAGGCTATGATGTTTCCAGTAGCCACATATGGTTGTGAGAGCTGGAAAATAAAGGAGGCTGAGCACCAAAGAATTGATGCTTTCCAACTGTGGTGTTCAATCTTAAAGGAAATCAGCCCTGAAAACTCTTTGGAAGGACGGATGCTGAAGATGAAGCTTCAATACTTTGGCCACTTGGTGCGAACATCTGACTCATTGGAAAAGACCCTGATGCTGAGAAAGGTTGAAGGCAGAAGGAGAAGAGGGTGACAGAGGATGAGAGGCTTGGATGGTTTCACTGATTCAATGGACATGAACCTAGGCAAGCTCTGGGAGATAGTGAGAGAAAGGGAAATCTGACGTGCTGTAGTCCAAGATGTCACGAAGAGTCAGACATGACTTGGTGACTGAACAACAACAAAATAATAGTAAATTCCAAAAATGCTCAGTATGTGGTAGGCAGACTTGATCTCCAGTTTAGCTGGTGTACATCTTTCCTTTGTAGATGGCAGGGCAGGTGACTATCTTTGCTTTGATAATGAGAGCTTTTGTTTAATAGTAAAGGTAAGAGCAGAAAAACTGTGCACATGTAAGCAAATTGTATTAAAAACGTGTTTGCATTGACCTAATTACTACTTTGGATGAATGTATTAGAAATTGATAAATTATTCTAACCACAACTCATTTATCTTTAAGAAAAAAGTAATATTGCCAAACTCAGCTTCACTTAGTATATTTAATCCTTTATTTTGACTTTTAGAAAGTAAATCCTATGAGAATCAATGGTTATTTTTGGTTCTATCGTATAAATAAATCAGGCTGATAAAATCATTTGAAACTAACGTTTGACATCAAGAGACCAAGTACAAATGTGTGTGTGTTTGTGTGTGTGTGTGTGACACAATGAAGTATTCTGACATCTTCAGCCCTTTTGTTCCTGCTCACCCTCACTGCTGTTAGGGAGCAGATCTTTCATAATAATAACTTATTAGGCTCTTCCATGAAAAGGTATGTATCATAAGTATTCTATTCTAAATATAAGAAACTACCACAGTCCTTTAAAGACAGAGCCAAAAAACAGCTGTTTCCCAACTAAAATGTAAAAGGTGATGGGTTTTCTCAGTCAGAAGGAGGTCTGATGCTATGAGAGCGGTATGGGGTAGAAAAAAAAAAAATGAGGGAGGGGAATAGACTATGCAATCATGTGCTTCGTTTTTTTTGCCCCAGTAACTGTCTCCAGGATAGGTGCATAATCCATATTAGCCCATTATAAGCTTCACAAAATATTAATATCAGGATAGTAGGGCAGAAGGTTTCTGTTCCTTTAGGCAAATGGTTATAAACAGGGTAAACATACTTTCCAGATTTCCAAGGAATGTTCCATCTGGTTTATACCTCCTTTCCTAGCCTAATTATAACAGTACTATTTTCACACTGAAAGGTGTCTTGGTTTGGATAATAATTATTGTAGCTATCCTGGCTCAAAGGATCAGGTAATCTTGGAGCTACTAGTGTCCATCTTTACTGGTCAAGTAAACTCAACTATGTGAAGACTAAAATCAGTCTCTGAAGGGTTACCAGGCAGAGAGATATAGAGATACAGATCTAAGATAAGCAGAGCTTCTAAATATATTTATGTTTCAGGCCATAGTGACCTCTGTTTTGAACCAATTATTTGAATCAATAAGTTTCCTTTTTTTTTCTTAAACTTTATACTTACAACCAGAAAGATAATATACCACTTATCTTCTCATTTTTTACCTGGGTCAAGATGCTGGGAAAGATTGAAGGCAGGAGGAGAAGGGGACGACAGAGAATGAGATGATTGGACGGCATCACGTAAGTTTGAGCAAGCTCTGGGAATTGGTGATAGACAGGGAAGCCTGGCATACTGCAGGCCAAAAGTTGGACATGACTGAGTGACTGAACTAAAGCTATCTTTATCTAGTATTCCATATCATACAACTCCTATATTAAATTTAATATTATACTTTATCACCATCATTTACTTATCTGATTCCCTGACAAGACTGGGAGCTTTGTTTAAACAGACTTGTCATATTTGTCTTTTATTTTCAGCTCCTAAAAATGGTTAGCATTGAATAGGTACCTGGTAAACATTGTTGAATAAATATAAGAATCAATGAATAAGTGAGTGAATGAATGAATGGTTGATGTGTTCAAAAAGGGGCCAACAAAATATAACACCCAGCTGCTTTCCTGGTATATTAGTCTATTGATGAAAAATAAACACATGCATACGATCTTTTTTTGTCTAGATCCTAAAAGTTCCAAGACTAAATTTGAGCAGTAATAATCTCTCTTTGTTACTGGGTCCAAGCTTGTACTGTTCACCACAGAACAGACAAATAAACCAAAAAATGTGGTGTAGTGGCAAGATATAGTGACTTTATTCAAGACATAGTGACTTAATTTCTGCTCGAAATTAAGCAGACCCATGAGATGGTAGAATAGTGTCCCAAAGAACCATTTAATCTGAGTTAGAAATCAGGGTTTTTTAAATAGTAAAAGGGAAGGGGTGTGGCTGGTTGTTGCTAAATATACCCTCAGTTCTATGTTGTTTTGTTTTTCTCTTACTGTGTCATATATTTCCCATGTCCCTTCCTTCCTGCATCTATTGTATGCTGTTTCTAAAGTATTTTAGCCTGTCCCATGATCTTTCTATCAAAGAACTATCCTCTCTGACTCCCATTCTGCCCTACATTCATATAATTCTATTATCTCTACTATGTATCACATACACTTTCTTTCCTGTATATTGTAATCTGCCTGTTTCTTCTATTTTCTATAAGTATCAGCCAACTAGTATTTACTTCTTGAAACTTCATCTTGAAACTACTCATTCATGTGCTTACTTTGCCTTGTAATTCTACAAATCATTATTCATGTTTAATAGTTGAGTGCTCAGTCACTAAGTCATGTTCAACTCTTTGTGACCCCATGGATTATAGCCCACCAGGCTCCTCTGTCCATGGGATTTTCCAGGCAAGAATACTGCAGTGGGTTGCCATTTCCTCCTCCAGGGGATCTTTCTGACCCAGGGATGCAATTCACATCTCCTGTAGCGGCATGCAGATTATTTACCTCTGAGCCACTGGTAACCATTAAGCCCTGTTTAATAGTTCAGTTCAGTCACTCAGTCGTGTCCGACTCTTTGCTACCCCATGAACTGAAGCATGCCAGGCCTTCCTGTCCATCACCAACTCCCGGAGTTTACAGAAACTCATATCCATTGAGTCAGTAATGCCATCCAACCATCTTATCCTCTGCCGTCCCCTTCTCCTCCTGCCCTCAATCTTTCCCAGCATCAGGGTCTTTTCAAATGAGTCAGTTCTTCGCATCAGGTGGCCAAAGTATTGGAGTTTCAGCATTAGCATCAATCCTTTCAATGAATATTCAGGATGGATTTCCTTTAGGATGGACTGGTTGGATCTCCTTGCAGTCCAAGGGACTCTCAAGAGTCTTCTCCAACACCACAGTTCAAAAGCATCAATTCTTAAGCACTCAGCTTTCTTCACAGCCAACTCTCACATCCATACATGACTACTCAAAAAACCATAGCTTTAACTAGACAGACTTTTGCTGGAAAAGTAATGTCTCTGCTTTTTAATATACTGTCTAAGTTGTTCATAACCTTTCCTCTAAGGAGTCAGCGTCTTATAATTTCATGGCTGCAGTCACCATCTGCAGTGATTTTGGAGCCCCCAAAAATAAAGTCTGACACTGTTTCCACTGTCTCCCCATCTATTTGCCATGAAGTGAAGGGACCAGATGCCATGATCTTAGTTTTCAGAATGTTGAGTTTTAAGCCAACTTTTTCACTCTCCTCTTTCACTTTCATCAAGAGGCTCTTTAGTTCTTCTTCACTTTCTGCCATAAAGTTTGTGTCATCTGCATATCTGAGGTTATTGATATTTCTCCGGGCAATCTTGATTCCAGCTTGTGCTTCACTTAGCCCAGAATTTCTCATGATGTACTCTGCATATATGTTAAATAAACAGGGTGACAATATACAGCCTTGATGTACTCCTTTCCCTATTTGTAACCAGTCTGTTGTTCCATGTCCAGTTCTAACTGTTGCTTCCTGACGTGCATACAGATTTCTCAAGAGGTGGGTCAGGTGGTCTGGTATTCCCATCTCTTGAAGAATTTTCCAGAGTTTGTTGTGGTCCACACAGTCAAAGGGTTTGGCATAGTCAATAAAGCAGAAGTAGATGTTTTTCTGGAACTCTCTTGATTTTTCAATGATCCAATGGATGTTGGAGACTTGACCTCTGGTTCCTCTGCCTTTTCTAAACCTAGCTTGAACATCTGGAGGTTCATGGTTCAAATACTGTTGAAACCTGGCTTGGAGAGTTTTGAGCTATCAAAAATAAGTGCCGTGTTTCAGCTAGCCACAAACTCAGCAGCTTACAACAACCAGCTTTTGTTTTTCTCATTAATGATCTGTATATTATAGGGTACCTCTGTTTCAGCTTTAGGTTGAGCTCAGGTCTGGTCCACTCTTTCTGTATTGTTCATGGACCAGTAGAATAGATAGAGTGAAATCTTCTCATTATGAACCTAAGGAAGAAAAGAAAATTAAAAGTCTGTGGCTACAACATTTCTCCTCACACTTCATTGATCAAAGTGATCTATAATTTACCCCCAAGGGAGGGGCTATCATTAAACAATAGTCCAAACCATTATACTATCCTTACTCTTTATTGTTCATAATAGTCTCTCTTGTCTAGTTGATTCTTTAGTATCAATGTAAATCCAGTGCTATTTTTACAGCTTCCAGCCCCATCCAGGTTCTTCCAGTCCCACTATTTTTGCTTGGTGCAAAAGTGCTTTGTTGTGAGTAATTGGACTCAATTTAACTAGCTTGACAAAGGGAAATTTATTAGCTCATGTAATCCATAGAATAATTTACAACCAAACCATTTGAAGGAAAAGGTGCAGCTGATCCTTGGGAACAATGAAATTTAGCAACTCAGATGCTGAAAGAAATTTACCTGTTTCTCATCTTTGCTTCTCTTTGTTAGTGAGTTTTATTCTTTCTTATAACTCACTGGCTTAGTTAACATGGTTGGAAACTTATCAAATTTCACACTTTGTGTTTTTCAGCCCCAAAAAGAATCTGCTTCTTTTTCCCTCCAATGAGTTTAAGCAAATCAGAAGTGCTGTGTGTTAACAGGTAGCCACCCCTAAACCTAGCAACTATTTCCTCGGTGTAAGGATAAGATCCTATCAATGTAGATAAATGGTGATTTTCACAGAAGCAAAGGAGAGTGTGTGAGTGTGGATCTCTCAAAGTCTTTCATATCTCTCACAGTATTTTTTTCCCCATTTTATTGCTGTAAGCATAACACCAGCTCTGACTCTAGCACAGCTTTCTTGGCCTGGTAATGAATGCTGCTTAGACATGGTGGATGCTGCTATATTTAGCACATTTGGGTTAACAGGAATTCATCATCTGTACATAGTTTCTGTATATAAATAAGCTTATCTATATGATATAAAATAAATCATTACTAATTCACCTTGTTTTAGTATGATGCTATGGAATAGTACATCAAAATATAATACTATATCCTAAGAGAATATAAAATTTTATATGAGGTCTGAGATGTCATCCAAGTCTCCTTGACGAGAGAACTTCTCTATTCAATAAAAACTGAATAATGTTCCTTCTGTAAATATAGATATTACACTTTAGGGAGAATATATAAATCACACCATCAACTCTAAAACAGCATGACCCTCAAACTGTGAGTCTATCTCATTTGTTGTATTACACACAGGAGAATTATATATTAATCTGACTGCTATTACCAGTGATAACCTCAATAATAGGTGCCTGAAAAGGCGGAATGGCAAGGACTCTGAATGAGCTACAGAAAGCCCGTTAAGTGATGAAGTATGCCTGAAATATACCAAGGGAAAAATATAACCCTCAAAAAAACAGAGGAGTTCCTCACAGGCAGTAAAATAAAATCCTCTGTGGCCATTTCTGCTTTATGTTAAAACCTGAATGTTATGAATAAATGTAACACTGAGTTGAAATAATTTCCCATCTGGTGGCTGACCGAACTGTCTTTTCCTTTTGTTGTTAGCACAGCGGTTAACTATTTGGAAGCAAAAATGAAGGATTTGTCAGGTGGGCTGCAAAGAAGAGTCTCACATCAAACTCGGAAAAACTATGCAAAATATACCCTCAGTTCTACATTGTTCCCAACAACTAAAAACCGGCATACAAATGAAAATTAGACATCATTACAGCTTACTATCTGCGTGTGTTTGTATTTCTACTCAGAACTATAATTCCTAGCTTATGTGTGTTAGTCGCTCAGTCTTGTCCAACTCTTTGCAACCCCTGGACTGTAGCTCACAAGGTTCCTCTTGCCTCTCCAGGCAAGAATACTGGAGTTGGTTTCTATTTCCTCCTCCAAAGGATCTTCCCCACCCAGGGATCAAGTCCAGATGTCTCACATTGCAGGCAGTTTCTTTACCATCTGAGCCACCAGGAAACCCCATTTCCTAGCTTACATATTTGATTACATTGGGAAAATGTTAGTGGTCACCCAGTAATGCTGCCTTAAGGAATCCCCAAAAGATAAACACAACACACACACACACACACACACACACACACACACACACATTAATTTCGATAGCATATTCAAAAGCAGAGACATTACTTTGCCAACAAAGGTTCGTCTAGTCAAGGCTATGGTTTTTCCTGTGGTCATGTATGGATGTGAGAGCTGGACTGTGAAGAAGGCTGAGTGCTGAAGGATTGATGCTTTTGAACTGTGGTGTTGGAGAAGACTGTTGAGAGTCCCTTGGACTGCAAGGAGATCCAACCAGTCCATTCTGAAGGAGATCAGCCCTGGGATTTCTTTGGAAGGAATGATGCTAAAGCTGAAACTCCAGTACTTTGGCCACCTCATGCAAAGAGTTGACTTATTGGAAAAGACTCTGATGCTGGGAGGGATTGAGGGCAGGAGGAGAAGGGGACGCCAGAGGATGAGATGGCTGGATGGCATCACTGACTCGATGGACATGAGTTTGAGTGAACTCCGGGAGTTGGTGAGGGACAGGGAGGCCTGGCGTGCTGTGATTCATGGGGTCACAAAGAGTGGGACACGACTGAGCGACTGATCTGATCTGATCTGATCTGATGTCCAGGTGCTGTTATGTATATTTAACAATACAATTAGGGATTTATTTAATAATAGCTATTATTTACACGGTGCTGCACAGAAGATGACTTAAAAGTAGTTCAATTCCTAGCTCAAAAAATTCTGCATTTTCGGTTTGAAGATTAGTTAAAGGTCAGGTATTTGTAATAAAAAGCAGAGTATGTGCTGTTAAAGCTTTATCCAAAGACCTTAAGGATTGCTGCTGCTGCTGCTGCTGCTGCTAAGTCACTTCAGTTGTGTCCGACTCTGTGAGACCCCATAGATGGCAGCCCACCAGGCTCCCCCATCCCTGGGATTCTCCAGGCAAGAACAGTGGAGTGGGCTGCCATTTCCTTCTCCAATTCTTAAGGATTATGAGCAGCTAAAGATCACAACCTATTGGGAACATCAGGGAAAGCTTCTTGGAGTAGATACCACTTAAAATGAAAATTCAAGAATTTCTAGTACTTTGAAAAATAGATAAAATAATTACTGTACAAGAAATGTGTCTGACATATAAATCAGTGCCTAATAACTGCTAATTAAGTCTGAATTCAGGTTTCTAGACAGCATAAGAAAATGGAATTAGTAAACAAAAAACATAATTGTGGAGTATACAAATTGTCTGGACCACAGGCTTCATATAAGATAAGTCTTAGTCATTAAATTGGAGATAGATCATAGTGTGGGAGGTCTCAAATATGCTCTGGGAATTTTGTAGCTCATTAAAAATACAGGAGGGAAACAGAGTGTTCTAGGAAAGAACAAAATAACCATCAGTTCAATTCAGTTCAGTTCAGTCACTCAGTAATGTCAAACTCTTTGTGAACCCATGAATCACAGCACTCCAGGCCTCCGTCCATCACCAACTCCCGGAGTCTATCCAAACCCATGTCCATAGAGTTGGTGATGCCATCCAGCCATCTCATCCTCTGTCATCCCCTTCTCCTCCTGCTCTCAATCCTTCCCAGCATTAGGGCCTTTTCCAATGAGTCAAATCTTTGCATGAGGTGGCCAAAGTATTGAAGTTTCAGCTTCAAGATCAGGCCTTCCGATGAACACCCAGGACTGATCTCCTTTAGGATGGACTTGTTGGATTTTCTTGCAGTCCAAGGGACTCTCAAGAGTCTTCTCCAACACCACAGTTCAAAAGCATCAATTCTTTAAGTGGGCTTCCCCGATAGCTCAGTTGGTAAAGAATCTGCCAGCAATGTAGGAGACCCCAGTTCAATTCCTGGGTGGGGATGATCAGCTGGAGAAGGGATAGGCCACCCACTCCAGCATTCTTGTGCTTTCCTGGTGGCTCAGCTGGTAAAGAATCACCCACAATGGAGGAGATCTGGATTCAATTCCTGGGTTGGGAAGATCCCCCGGAGAAGGGAAAAGCTACCTACTCCAGTATTATGACTTGGAGAATTCCATGGACTGTAGTCCATGGGGCCACAAAAAATCTGACACAACTAAATGACATTCACTTTACTATGCTTCATGTAGATTAATCTGACCATACGTTAGAATGGATTCTAGAGGAGAAATGTGGAGTCACAAAGATCAGTTAAAAGGCTTTTACAATGGTCCTTTTGACAGGCTGTTCACAAATATGCTGGCTCTCCTTTTGAGCAACTGGTAAGATTTCATTTCTTTGTCAAGTTGAAGCTAGAGCAGCCATATGACTTGCTCCCCAGGTGCCTCCTTCACTCCTCACTGTCTATGTGGATATATCTACATACACTTCCTGGAGCCTTGAGTGAGGATGACATTCATGCAAAGCAGTGCCCTCAACCAGTTGGCACTTCACTTTTAGCATGGGTGAGAAAAAGTCTTTAAAAAACAAGCCATTGAGATTTGAGGATATTTTTTATTGTTCCATAACCAGGCCTTCTGTTACTATTGTTCATTCGCTGTCACCTCTGACTCTTTGCAACTCCACAGACTGCAGCATGCCAGGCTTCCCTGTCCTTCACTATCTTCTGGAATTTGCTCAAACTCATGTCCATTGAGTCAATGGTGCCATCCAACCATCTCATCCTCTGTCACTCCCTTCTCCTCCTGCCCCCAATCTTTCCCAGCATCAGGCTCTTTTCCAATTAGTTAGCTTTTCAAATGGGAGAAGGCAATGGAACCCCACTCCAGTACTCTTGCCTGGAAAATCCCATGGATGGAGGAGCCTGGTAGGCTGCAGTCGATGGGGTTGCTAGGAGTCAGACATGACTGAGCGACTTCACTTTCACTTTTCACTTTCATGCATTGGAGAAAGAAATGGCAACCTGCTTTCTTGCCTGGAGAATCCCAGGGATGGGGGAGACTGATGGGCTGCTGTCTATGGGGTCGCACAGGGTCGGACACAACTGAAGTGACTTAGCAGCAGCAACATCAGGGGAGCTAAAGCTTCAGCATCAGTTCTTCCAATGAATCTTCAGGGTTGATTTCCTTTAGGATTGACTGGTTTGATTTCCTTGCTGTCAGGTAATCAGAATTTGCACTAGCATCAAGTTAGGGAAAGAGAAATAGATATGAAGTTGTTATTTTATGGACAGAATATTGTTTAGATTGTTTTTATTCCATCTGGCATTCTAGTTTTCCTCTAGTATTACAACTTCTGGCTCTAAGCTCCTCCTGAACTTCCTTGAGATATGAAACATCATTTTGGATGAAACCATGTGACACTGGGAAATTTAAACTCATGCAACATTTAGAAAAGAGATAAGCAAACAGGAAATTACAACCAATAATAGTCAAAGAAAGCTTGGAAAAAAATAAGAAGCATTATCATTAATGCTTACACTCTTCCTAAAATTTTTCTGATCCTCTGTTGTTTCTTTGGGGCTTCCCTGGTGGCTTAGATGGTAAAGAATCTGCCTGCAATGTGGGAAACAGGTAGAGTTAGGATACCAACTTCCTTAGAATCAGTTGGAGTCTTGACAGAAATACAAATTTATGAGTCCTAACACAGTTACAAGTACTAATATCCCTGGTGGTAGAGCCCAGTAATCTGTACTCCACATTAAAATTTCAGAGACCTACAGTGCCACTCCAAATTGTTAGACTCACAACTAATGTTAACATCCTCTCCCTTCTCTAAACTCCTGAGACATTTTTTTTCTTTCTGCAAGTATTACAACCTTGAACATGATCCACATAATTGCTAGTAATTTGTGATATCTTATATTTTTAGTGTGTGTGCTCCCAGGAGCCATGAACATGTTTACATCTTTATTCTCCACAGTGTGTGGCACAGTTGTCTCAAAGTAGAGATTGAAAACCTATACTCTATGTACAGTTCTTTGACCTTCATCACACAAATAGGGAAGAGAGAAGAGCTGCTAAATGACACTGAATATCTCCTGGAAACTGTGAGAAACCCTATGGAAATCCTAGAGGTAGAAACTAGCAACAACACTCAATCATGATCTCAAAGTTCCTTGAAGGAAACACTGCCATCTTTGGCATTGCAATAGCTCTTGACAATTTATAGCAGGTGTTCTACAACATCTACCCCTGAAAAACTGGTACTTTTAACAGTGTACTTAACAGTAAATTCTGGGAAACATGACTGACTCCTTGGTTTGCTCACTTGAACATTCAAGTCTTTCATAAATATCTATGGATAGAAAACCTGAGACATATGCTTTGGCCATACAGAACACACATTGTGTGAAAATTTCAAAATGCAGAGGGTTTCTCAAATAACTGGAGCACAAATGAAAAATGTCAACTCTGTGATTGAATATAACATTCTATTCTACCTAAGATGGTGATTTTATAGATGTTCTAGTTTATCAAAACATACAGTGACAGCCTTTTTTTGCTCTCTACAAGGATGTAACTGCCAAACAATAAATACCACTGAACTGAGATCTAGGTTATGAATGTTCTGTATCCAGTACAAAACCCTTAAATTCTCTTTGGTGTTTCTCTCCATGAAATGAAGAGTAAACTTGCAGCTGGAAGTTTAACTAAACTATACTGGCTGGAAGATCTATTTTTGCTCCACAAATTCTGCCATTATTTAATTAATATTTATACAGTAGAGAAGTGAATGTAGTTTCAATGAGAGAAAGATTCTTATACACATATGTGTTTGGAAGGACTAGGTCATTCTATTTCAGTCTATGTATTCTATTATAAATGCAATACATTAAAATATACAGGTCATATACAGGTAATGAACATAGGACAAGGTCAAGTCACTGAGGATTTTTCCCTAGGAAGCTGAATTTTGGCTACTTAATCTGATCACAGACTCCCAGAAATATCACAAGTCTGGAGTGTGATGGATATTTTTAAGGCAACATTTTTCTTTCACTCTTTGTGATACCCTTTCTATTTAAATTTCTGTTTCTGCCTCTCCCCTTTTTCACAGCAATGGTAAGTCCTTTGTCTAGGTCATCTATAACTGTGTTATGTAGCATATGATCTGTGACCATAGAGTTCAATAGCTTTTTCCTGTTGCTTACTGGTTGTAGGCTTACCTTTTGACCTTATGTACTGTTTCGTGTGATGCCAAGTCAGCCATTTGGGGAGAGGGTTAGTGACCTCATCGACAATATAAAGTGGCCAAACCTGTTCCCTGTAACCTTCAATGAGTAAGACAAAAAGGGGGCAAATGCATAAAATGGCAATATAACCAGCTATACTTTTAAAAAAAAAGAAAAGTTGTGAACATGAATAAAAGCCTTCTGTGCATTATGGTTTATGTATTTCTATTTTAATACACATTTTTGTTATAGCATTAGTTGGTAGAATAATTGTGTGCTTTATAGCCACTAAAAAGGGGAAGGGCACAGACTTTTGATGAAATTTTCTGTGATAAGGTATATTAATAAGATATATTAAATAATTTATAATTCAATATTGGTGGAATGAAATACCAAAGAAAGAGATGACAGTCTCTAATGAAATAATGATACATAATGAGACTTCTAACTACTCATCTTCACTTTCTAGATGAAACACATTTTTTAAAATCATTCCTGCCACAATTTTACAACTGCTGGTTCTTCATTATATCTCTGGCTCTTTTCTCCCACTTAATCTGAGTAAGTGATTACTAGAGTTCAAATCAATTTCAAGTGAACTTTCATCCAGCACCTGCAAGTCTAGGACACTACCTTCCCCCTCCACATCATATCATGAACCAACTAATTTCACTTTGGATGAACCCAACTCCCCAGAACTTGGACCCCTCTTTTATCCCAAGTTGTTTTTCATACAACTATATAATATAAATATGTTTATGTTTATTTTATGTCTCCATCTCATCTCTTTCTCAACATTTAAATTCTTTTTAATTTTTTTAAATTGGAGGATAATTGTTTTATCATGTTGTACTGCTGCTGCTGCTAAGTCGCTTCAGTCATGTCTGACTCTGTGCGACCCCATAGACGGCAGCCCACTAGGCTCCTCTGTCCCTGGGATTCTCCAGGCAAAAACGCTGGAGTGGGTTGCCATTTCCTTCTCCAATGCATGAAAGTGAAAAGTGAAAGTGAAGTCGCTCAGTCATGTCCCACTCTTAGTGACCCCATGGACTGCAGCCTACCAGGCTTCTCTGTCCATGGGATTTTCCAGGCAAGAGTACTGGAGTGGGATGCCATTGTTTCTACCATACAACAACATGAATTAACCATAGGTATATATAAGTTCCCTCCCTCTTGAACTTCCCACCCACCCTCCCCACCCCTTCCCACCCCTCTAGGTTGTTACAGAGCACTGGGTTGAGCTCCTTGTGTTAAAAAACAACTCTCTTTTGCTGTCTCGTACACAGGGTTATTGTTATCATCTTTCTAAATTCCATATATATGCGTTAGTATACTGTATTGGTGTTTTTCCTTCTGGATTACTTCACTCTGTATAATAGGCTCCAGTTTCATCCACCTCATTAGAACTGATTCAAATGAATTCTTTTTAATGGCTGAGTAATACTCCATTGTGTATATGTACCACAGCTTTCTTATCCATTCATCTGCTGATGGACATCTAGGTTGCTTCCATGTCCTGAGATGCCAGTCCAGGTTCAATGCACGATACTGGATGCTTGGGGCTAGTGCACTGGGACGACCCAGAGGGATGGTATGGGGAGGGAGGAGGGAGGAGGGTTCAGGATGGGGAGCACATGTATACCTGTGATGGATTCATTTTGATATTTGGCAAAACTAATACAATTATATAAAGTTTAAAAACAAAATAAAATTAAAAAAAAAAAAAACTCTCCACTAGCTATCTATTTTACACATGATAAATGTATATGTTTCAAATGCTACTCTCTCAATTTGTCTCATACTCTCCTTCCCCTGCTGTGCCTGCTATGTCTAGAAGTCTGTTCTCTGTGTCTACATCTCTCTTCCTGTCCTGAAAATAGGTTCATCAGTACCATTTTTCTAGATTCCATATTTATATATATATATGCATTATATATATTCCATATATATATATATGCATTATTATATGATATTCATTTTTCTATTTCTGACTTATTTTGCTGTGTATAACAGGCTCTAGGTTCATCCACCACAGTTCAACTGACTCAATTTTGTCCCTTTTTATTGCTGACTATTATTCCATTGTATCTGTGTGTCACAATTTCTTCATCTATTTAACTGTCAGTGGACATTTAGGTTGCTTCCATGTTCTAGCTATTGTAAATAGTGCTGCAATGAACTTTGGGGTACATGTGACTTTTTCAATTAGGTTTTCTCAGGATGTATGCCCAGTAGTGGGATTGCTGGGTCATGTGATAGTTTTATTCCTAGTTTTTAAAGAAACATCAGTACTGTTCTCCATAGTGGCTGTATCAAGTTACAATACCACCAACTGTGCAGGAGGGTTCCCTTTTCTCCACACCTTTGCCAGCATTCATTGTTTGTAGATTTTTTTTGATGATGGCTATTCTGACCATTGTGAGATGATACCTCATTGTAGTTTTGATTTTCATTTCTCTAATAATGAGCAATGTTGAACATGTCTTCATGAGTTTGTTGGGCACGTGTATATCACCTGCAACATTTAGATTCTTGAGGAGAAACTTCAAGTATATATATTTTTTATAATTTCTCTTTGTGTTCTGTAGGTAAAATATGGTGTAAATATATGACTAAATAGACAAGTACCCAAGTCCTCTCCCATCAGCCTTTCACTGATGTCTAAAATTTTACTCTTAACAAATTTTTAGTTGTATTGCAAACATTAACTTCTCTGACTAAACTTCTCTCAAAATAGTTTCCTATATAAAGTGAAAAGCACACAAATTCAAAGCTACCTTATGAAGAATGAGTGTCACCAGCATCTTTATCTCAGTTCAAAACCCCCAGTGCTGAGCAGAGGACACTGCACTGAAGGCAAGTATTAATACCCTACAATGTTAGAGCAACTAAAGCCCCCACATAGAGACAGGGGACACCTTTCTGTACAAGAGGTGCTTAGGGATTAGGTTCAAGGGAAACATTTAGGACTTGTCTTGAAGTTGTATGTATTTGTAATTGGATTGTTTGCTTATATAGGATGTTTTAGGGAGAGATTTGCTAAAGACTTTAAGATTCTTTCCAAGCCACACCTTGGTACAGATAGTGTGAATGCAAGTGTCGAGGGGTTAGAGACCAGCTATGGTACTTCCACCTTATTAATTTAATCAATAAATATGTTATGAGTACCAACTATTGCTTTAGACATTAACGAGACCGTAAAAAAACAAAATAGTTTATTTCTAAGCAATCCATGGAACTGACTTCCAGCTCTTGCATCTTGGTTATCACAGCCCCTTCAAAGTCAGGTGGAATGTTTCTTTCCTCACAGCATTTCTGAGAATTAAAATAGCCATTCCATCCCTTTTTCCATGAGAGATTTATCAGATAAGAGCACAATATTGAAACAATAAATCCACTCAGTAAAAACCAAGCAAAATAGCTACTCGATCACAATTAGTTGCTCATCAGAAGTACTGCCCTCAGGAGAGAGAAGAAAAAAGGCCCATATGTCCTGGATGTATCTTCTCTGGGGATGTGGTTCACAGGTAAATGGTGAGGAGTCCGTTTAAAGTCAAATAAGATTAGTAAGGGAATGTTGTAAGCAGGAAAAAATAGAAAAAATACAGAGAGGGCTGATTATCGGTTATCTTCACATAAAGAGGTGTCATGAATCCTTTGACACATCTTGAATTCATCTCTATCTTGTGGGCAGCCCAGATTTCCATGCTCAAAGGAGTCCAAAGACTCCTTTGGTTCACCAAAGAGTGAACCATGAACCACTACTTTCGGACAAGTGGTCATAGCTTGGTTAATTTTGTTTTTCTAAGAAACACATGAATTTTGTGTTTGTTTGTTTGTTTTTAAACAAAGCACTGATTAAAAAAAAAAAAGAACACAAAACCCGGAGTCTCCTCGAAGACAAATCTGTGTCTTTATTAGACAAAATATTTACCACGAGGATAAAGTCTGAATGGTTAGCAAAGAAATCCTTTTTACTCCAGACAAAATGTCTATTATCTTGTCAAAAAAAAAAACTTTACACTTTTAAAATATATCATACAAAACAGTTTTATGTGTAATATGTTAAATAGTAAATAATTATAAAAGAAAAATGAAATGCTTACCATCAACTTCATAGCTCACAACAACATGTTATCTTACAGTTTCTGTGAGTCAGGAGTCTGGGCACAGCTTTCCTGAGTCATCTGCATCAAGGCCATTGTTTTGGGGCTCAAAAGGCTGCAAAATAAGTGTCAGCCAGGGCTGCAGTCTCCTGTCAAGGCTCAGCTGAGGAAATGTCCACTTCCTAGCACATGTGATTGTTGGTAGAATCAGCTCCTATGGTTTAAATGACTGTTTCATTTCCTCCTGGGAGTGAGAGGAAGGCTTCCCCTACTTCCTTGCCATGCAGGTCTCTCCATCAGTTCAATTGCTCAGTTGTGTCCAACACTTTGTGACCCCATGGACTGCAGAATGTCAGGCTTCCCAGTCCATCACAAACTCCCGAAGCTTGCTCTAACTCATGTCCGTAGAGTTGGTGATGCCATCCAACAACTCATCCTCTGTCGTCCCCTTTGTCTCCTGCCTTCAGTCATTCCCAATATCAGCGTCTTTTCCAATGAGTCAGTTCTTTGGATCAGATGGCCAAAGTATTGGAGTTTCAGCTTTAGCACCAGTCCTTCCATTGAATATTCAGGACTTATTTCCTTTAGGATGGACTGGTTTGATCTCCTTGCAGTCCAAGGGACTCTCAAGAATCTTCTCCAACACCACAGTTCAAAAGCATCAGTACTTTGGTGCTCAGCTTTCTTTGTGGTCCAACTCTCACATCCATACATGACTACTGGAGAAACCATAGGTTTGACTAGATGGACCTTTGTTGGCAAAGTAATCTCTCTGCTTTTTAATATGCTGTCCTGGTGGGCTGCCATCTATTGGGTCGCACAGAGTCAGACACAACTGAAATGACTTAGCAGCAGCAGCAGCAGCAGGTTTTTCATAGCTTTTCTTCCAAGGAGAAAGCGTCTTTTAATTTCATGGCTGCAGTCAACATCTGCAGTGATCTTGGAACCCGAGAATATAAAGTCTGTTACTCTTTCCATTGTTTCCCCATCTATTTGCCATGAAGTGATGGGACCAGATGCTATGATCTTGGTTTTTTGAATGTTGAATTTTAAGCCAACTTTTTTGCTTTCCTCTTTCACTTTCATCAAGAGGCTCTTTAGTTTCTCTTTGCTTTCTTCCATAAAGGTGGTGTCATCTGCATATCTGAGGTTATTGATATTTCTCCAGGCAATCTTGACTCCTGCTTGTGCTTTTCTAGCCTGGCATTTTGCATCATGTACTCTGCATAGAAGTTAAATAAGTAGGGTGACGTACTCCTTTCCTTATTTGGAACCAGTCTTTTGTTCCATGTCCAATTGTAACTGCTTTGACCTGCCTACAGATTTCTCAGGAGGCAAGTAAGGTGGTTTGGTATTCCCATCTCTTGAAGAATTTTCCACAGTTTGTTGTGATCCACATGGTCAAAGGCTTTGGTGTAGTCAATAAAGCAGAAGAAGATGTGTTTCTGGAATTATTTTGCCTTTTCTATATGGGTCTCTCCATAGGACAGCTTAAAACATAGCAGTTTGTTTCCTCAAATCCAGTAAGGGAGAAAGAGTCTACTAGCAAGATAGATGATAATTTTATGCAATGTAACCACAGAAGTGTTATCCCATTACCTTTGCAGTATTCCATTAACTCAAAGCAAGTTATAAGTTCTGCCCACATGCCAGGAGAGGAAACTACACAGGTGTGATAAATTATATTGGGGGTCATCCTAGAACCTGGCCACCATACTCCACCCTCCCACCCTCCCATCTGAACAATACAGAGTTTACAACCATCTTATCCCATGATAGCATCTACTCAAATGCCATCATCTAAATCATCTGTGGTGTTAGAGAAGACTCTTGAGAGTCCCTTGGACTGAAAGGAGATCCAACAAGTCAATCCAAAGGAAATCAGTTATGAATATTCATTGGAAGGACTGATGCTGAAGCTGAAGCTGATGCTCCAATACTTTGGCCACCTGATGGGAAGAGCTCACTCATTAGAAAAGACCCTGAAGCTGGAAAAGGTTGAAGGTAGAAGAAGGTGATGACAAAGAGCAAGATGGTTGAATGGCATCACTGACAATAGACAGAAGTTTGAGCAAGCTCTGAGAGATGGTAAAGTACAGGGAAGCTTGTGTGCAGCAGTCCGTAGGGTTGCAAAGTGTCAGACATGACTGAGCAACTGAAGAACAATAACAAATCAGGTGTAAGAGTGGATAAGGCTCCTTGGGTTAGTTCTTCTTGATCCATAGACATAAAACTATAGAGACAAATTATATTCTCTTCACATTGAAAATACAATGGTAAAGACAGGCATTGGGAAACTTTTATAGAGTTTCTTGTTCAGAAATGGGGGCTATGAGTGCTACAGATAAGTCATCAGCCCATAGCAATTCTGTTGTGCGGCTGGACAAAAGCTGGATATTCCTTGATTCGGTCTTAAAGGCCTGGGGATAGTTCACTGTGAGTCTTGGTTCCACTCTGAATCATCCTTCTATTTTTATGAAAAGTAGCATGCATAAGCAGCTGAATAGTTTTATCAGCATCCTGATGTTAGAATCTTAGGAGTCCAACAACTGCTTCTCATTTTGCAGTCTCATATCTCTTTCAGTTCAAGTTTTCAGGACTGTGCTTTGTGTGTTTCTTTTTCTTTTTTGGCTAAAATAACTTTCTCAAAAACTTGTGGATCTTCTGTAGATTCCATTAAGGTTCACTCCATTAGACAAGAGTCACACCCACTGAGCTCTTTCAGAAGAACACTTCTTACCTCGAACTTCTGCTGAGAAGGCTGAGACACACATGATTATTTTTCCTAGAGGCCCCATTGTCAAAAAAACTCTATAAGGCACACTTTTGTCTCTAATGGGTCCTCTGTATGACTGAATACTCTGATATATTGATCTTTCTAAGCTCTTCACAAAACATATAGTCACTTCCTCAGTGTTTTCTCTAGACCATGGCTTATCTTAATTCCACTTTCTTCTAATAATGCTTAGAAGCTTTTTCTTAATTTTAGCGTCTTTTGCTATGTGGAAAGGCTGAGAATTTTCAACAGTTAAGTCCTGGTTCCCTCAAGTTTAACAGTTCTTCCATCAGTTTATGCTTCTCTTCTCATATTGTCCTTTAAGCAGGAGGAAACCAGGTAATATTTTCCTTGGAAATCTCCTTACCTGGATAACCAAGTTTATCACTCACATGTTCTCATTTACACATAGATGGATAGAATTTCATGAAGCTTACTGCTAGTACTATGACAATGATCTCTCTGGTTTAAAGAACAAGTTCCTCTCTTTTGAGCCCTCACTTGCAACATCCTTGAAGTGCAGATCTATACCAACAGCTTATTGAAGGCATACTGTGCTTTCTCCATCATTGATGCTATTGTAATTGGAAACATGGAGGTCTGTAATATCTGCTAATGTAACTTGCATGTGTTCTCTGTTCCTGCTCAGGTTTTCTCCCAGATGTGCCTTTTCTATCTTACAGTGGACTGTTTCTGAACACACCCTACCCTAAGTTTTGGTGTGTCTGACAGAACCAGTTCATAATAGGCAGTTCTACTTGCATTCTAACATGGTGCTCCATGATCAAACCTTCTGTATCTAAAAGGTCCACATAACATAAAATGTATGTTTATAAAAAAAAGTATATAACTCTTTAATGAGGACATCTAGGAGTCTGTCGGAGAAGGCAATGGCAACCCACTCCAGTACTCTTGCCTGGAGAATCCCATGGATGGAGGAGCCTGGTAGGCTGCAGTCCATGGGGTGGCACAGAGTCAGACATGACTGAAGTGACTTAGCAGCAGCAGCAGCAGCAGGAGTCTGTATTGTGATCTTCCACTGGAGCACATTGCACATTTTTATTTGCCTGCATCTTTTGCTACCACTGACATGTCTAATTTCATGGAGTCTGGCTGATTGTATGACACATGTGGTGGGAATACTTGTACTAAATGTGAACCTGCTGCAGAAATCTCTCCTGATCTATGCCCCGTTTAGTGTCAGTAGTCTTCCATAAGATTTCCAATGTATTGAAAGTGAAAGTGAAGTCTCTCAGTCGGGTCCAACTCTTTGCGACCCCACTGACTATAGCCTACCAGGCTTCTCCGTCCATGGGATTTTCCAGACAAGAATACTGGAGTGGGTTGCCATTTCCTTCTCCAGGAGATCTTCCCAACCCAGGGTTTGAACCCAGGTCTCCCGTATTGCAAGCAGATGCTTTACCATCTGAGCTACCAGGGAAGTCCCTCCAATGTATTAGTCAGATTCATTATTCATAGATATAACCCAGAGATGCCTAACAGATGCTGTGCTTCCTTCTTTGTAGTAGGGAATGAAATCTGCAGCTATTTGTCTTTGACTTTGAAGGAAATGTTCTGGAATGTTCTTGACTAATGGATAAAAATGAAGTGGAGTCATAGGTCTCTAAATTTTCATAGAATTTCCCTTCTACCTTCTGGAGCACGTGTGTCTTCCCAAGCTTCTAGCATATTAGCTACCTCCAGTTTGATCTGTCTAATCATGATGTCATTAATTAGTATGTAATGGATTAGTATAATATTTAGTGAGATGTCTAGGACATTAGAAAAGACCTTGGTTCTGGTAAAGATTGAAGGCAAAAGGAGAAGGGAGTGGCAGAGGATGAGATGGTTATATATCATCACCAACTCAATGGACATGAATTTGATTAAACTCTGGTAGACAGTGGGCTTCCCTTGTGGCTCTGCTGGTAAAGACTCTGCGTGCAATGTGGGAGACCTGGGTTTGATCCCTGGGTTGGGAAGATCCCTGGAGAAGGGAAAGGCTACCCACCCCAGTATTCTGGCCTGGAGAATTCCATAGACTACAGTCCAGGGGGTCGCAAAGAGTTGGACACTACTGAGTGACTTTCACTTTCACTTTTCACTGGTACACAGTGGAGGATAGAGGAGCCTGGCATGCTGCAGTCCATGGGGCTGCAGAGTCAGACATGACTTAACAACTGAACGACAATAACCAGGACATTAATATCTGTTCAGACTACGTCATGACAGAGGGTGGTAGATTTAACATGTCCCTGAGGCAAAACTATAAATAAATGTTTTCTATCCCATGTGGTTGTAAACTTTTTGATTCTCTTTTCTAATTGGAATCTAAAAAGAACACATTTGCCAAATTAAATACTATGTGACAGCTTTGTATGACCTATTAATTTTCTCAAGCAATGATAACTTATCTGTCAGTCTAGCTACAACTGAGGGAGCCTGTGATATTCTATAGGCATTCTTCAAGTCTCTGTATTTTCTACAGGGATGAAGGTGGAGAAATAAATACTTAGAGATATGAATGGAACCACCACCCCTGCATCTTTTAGGTCTTTAATGATAGTACTAATCCCTACCATCACTTTTGGGATGCAGTATTTTTCTTAAATTGCTATTTTATTTAGGGCTTGAAGCAATTTCAGAGATTTCTACATGGCCTTCCTCATCTATGATAGTCCTTACCTTATAACAGCAAAGACCCAACATGGAGATTCTTCCAACTACTAAGCATATCAAATCAAATTATATTTCGGGACTGGAGAGGTGACCAGTGGATGAGTCTATGGACCTAATGAGTATTGTATATTAAGTTTTACCAAGACGTCCATCTAATATTTTTTTTTTTCTCCTAAGTCTTAATTGCATTGGGGAGGGAGAGTTGCAAAAACAATTTGGATCTATGGGTAGCAATATCAATTTAGTCCCTTAAAAATTCTGAATATTCTCCTTTACCCAATGTTCAGTCACTCCAGTAATGTCTATAGGTCTTTAAGGAAAGAACTTGTGCAATCATTAAAGTATATATCTACTGCAGTGTTGCAGGGTCTTTCCTCCTAGGAAAGTGACCACCTTTTCTGTCAATGGGTTCTGGACCTAAAATTTGGCTGATATCTACAAATTGATCTGGAAATCGTGACTTGAGCAACAATAATCACCTTAGATATCCTGATTCTTTATTCTTTTTTCTGATTATAGATGTTCTCAAGAACCTTTGTAAGGTGTACCATTTGGCTCTACAGTGTACTAAGAGTCTCTGTAATTTTATGTAAGTTGGAGTCCACTGACTTCTCTTCCAACCTTGCAAGTTTCTTTAGTAATTGTGGCCTCTGACTTCTAGAGGTTGTTGTAGCAAAACCTGGTCTCCATTATTTCAAGACTCCATATTTCCATTGATATTAATGTAATCAGGACCGTGACCACTACTTCTATTAATACTCTAACCTGAAGAAAACAGCCACCACTGAACTTTTTTAGTGATGTTGAGGTGACTTTTATTAGCACATCTCTGATGGTTGGAGGATGGCATTTCCTCCCAGCCCTCCTTTGAAACATAATCCTCTGATAGATCTGTTTACCTAGGATAATATTAATATATGCAATAGATCCATTCCCAATCTTAGGATCCTGCTGCTACTGCTGCTAAGTTGCTTCAGTCATGTCTGACTCTGTGCGACCCCATAGACAGCAGCCCACCAGGCTCCCCCGTCCCTGGGATTCTCCAGGCAAGAACACCGGAGTGGGTTGCCATTTCCTTCTCCAATGCATGAAAGTGAAAAGTGAAAGTGAAGTTGCTCAGTCGTGTCCAACTCTTAGCGACCCCATGGACTGCAGCCCACCAGGCTCCTCTGTCCATGGGATTTTCCAGGCAAGATTACTGGAGTGGGGTGCCATTGTCTTCTCTGCTTAGGATCCTAGGTTTTTGCAATCAAAACACTGATGTTAGCATAATAGACAGCCTTGGTTGGAATCTCTGGGGATCTGTAGCTCTAGGTTTTTGCAATCAAACACTGATGTTAGCATAATAGACAGCCTTGGTTGGAATCTCTGGGGATCTGTAGCTCTGTCAGATTCTGAGTCTGCTTCTCAGCTGAAACAGCTCTTCCACTGTAGGAGACAACTTCTTATATGCTGCCAAATAAAGCCCTCAGTCATCTTCTTCCTACTGTCTCCTGTAACTTTGGTTTCTTACTATCCTTCTGTGAGTCATCAGTGCAATTTACTGAGCTAGGCCATTGTCATTGTAGGTGTTGTCCCTTTCCACAGTTTTTGAATGCCTGAACATTGCACTCTAGCACGGAAGTTTATCTCCACTGGGATGTGTTCAGAAGTCAATATATCAGTGAAATATTTACAAGTGGACTCATCCTTATACTATATGCGTGCTAAGTCTCTTCAGTAGTGTCTGACTCTTTGTGACCCTATGGACTGTAGCCCACCAGGCTCCTCTGTCCATGAGATTCTCCAGGCAAGAATACTAGAGGGGTTGCCATACCCTTCTTCGGGGCATCTTCCCAACCCAGAGATCAAACATGTGTCTCATGGTCTCCTGCATTGGCAGGAGGATTCTTTAGCACTAGCACCATCTGGGAAGCCCTATGCTAGGCCCTAGGCATTAGGACAAAAATGGGCTCTTGTCCCCAGGAGACAAGCTGCCAGCTACAAGATTTATTTCCTTGAAGGAATATGGCCTTCAAAATTCTCTTAACATTGCATCCAGCTCAGCCATTCAGTTTCTTCAGCGAATGGCTTTCTCTGATCCTCTTGTCTACCATATATTTAGTAACTAAATCTCATAGATGGGAATTCCCTGGCTGTCCAGTGGTTAGGACTCAGTGCTTTCACTGCTGTGGGCCTAGGTTTGATCCTTGGTCAGGGAAATAAGATTCCACAAACCACAAGTCATGACCATTCATTTATGGGAATATGAGTATTTATTTTTCCCTTATTCACACTTTATTTTTCTCACTCTTGGTGTAAGAAAGAAGGATAAGTTGGATGTCTCTTTAGGTTAATAATGAATTGGTATTAGGTTAAGAAAGAGAGTCCTTACTGGCAAGAAAAAAAATTTTATGTTTTTTGAATGCCAGAAGACTTAAGCCTCCTCATACTAGCCTTTCTAGACTTTGTGACTCTTATTGAGGAGGTATATATAATCTCTGATGTCTGTAGATATCATAGCATCTTTTTTGATAATTTTAAAAATAGAAGTAGATAAATTTTTCTTGGTAATATTACAATATATTTTACCAGTTTATAAGTACTCATACATTTAAGAAGTTTATATGGAATCAAATTAATGTCCTGTATTAGTTTTCTATTGATGCTTAATTAATTATCCTAAAACTGAGTAGCTTAAATCAACACATATCTCTCCATTTCTATAGGTAAGGAATATCAAGAAGGCTTGGCAGGGTGCTCTGACTCAGGGTCTCTCATTAGTGTTCAGTCAAGCTGTCAGTTGGTCTATCCTGAAGATTGACTAGGGGAAGATTTGCTTTCAAGCTCTTTCATGTGAAATTTGGCAGAATTCAGTGACTCACAGCACCAAATCCTGTAGTGAGAACTTCGGGCTATAGAACTGAGAACTTCAGCTTGTTACTGACTGTTAACCAGAGTCTCTCTCAGCAGCTGGCCACATTAGCCTCTACCAAGGAGCTCATAACATAGCAGCTGACTTTCCTGAGAGGTAATGAGCCAAAGAGTAAGCAGGGAACCAACATCCAAGATGGAAGCCACTGTCTTTGTATGATCTAGTCTCTGAGGCCCTGTTCCATTACTTCTGCTATATTCTAGTCATTGTAAAAGAGTCAGTACATCTATCCTACATTACAATCCCTTAAGACCTTCTGGGGTTTTCTATATTTATACCACTTGCTGGCAATGTGATCTCTGAGAGATTATTTCATTTAAGGAAGCCTCATTTCCTTTTGGAAAATTTGGGATAATACTATAAGTCTGCATACCATAAGGTCACAGTTACAATTTTTTTCTCAGAGTGGCCCTCAGTATGGATTCGATATACATTTGTTAAAATACAAAACATGGCTATTAGTAATTACTTTCTTTATATGAAGTAATTATTCACTAGTATATTTAGCAGGACTAGTCATCTATAAATATTTGTTTTTCCTTCAAATTGAAGTATACCTGAAACTTTCTTTGTAAGGACAAACATGATGGATTTTTTTTTTTAATACCGTTTTCTTTTTTCTTTTTTGACATTTCAGTGGGCAGTCACATCACGCTCAGATGAAGTGAGAAATCAGTTGCAGCTGGTTCCACTCCCTCAGCCCTACTGAATTATAAAACTACAAGGTTAATGGATCAGGCAGTGCTGGCTCACATTACTGCTCCCCCACACCCAACTATCACCTCTGCAGTTTGAGATCACTGTCCAGAGACAGCATGACCCATAACCTCTCAGGTTCTCCCTCTTTTATTTGCAGCATGATGGGAGTGAACTAGGGGATTCGGGAGATCCCCCTGAGGTCTTTAAACTTTCCTAGAAAACTATTATAGGCTGCACCTATTTTCACAAATAACATTTCCTAAAGCTGATCCTTATAAGCGAAATTCTCAACAATTAATTCTTATAATACTGACTGCACATAAGGGTTTGCCTTAGTTTATTTCAGGAATTATCATATTACCTTGATGTGTTGTTAGATATTTCAACAAAGATAAGAAATTTAGTTGAGTATCCAGTGTATATTAAATTTTAAGAATATTTTAAGCCATCTGGATATTCTGAAGGAAACTTACTATGATTTGTGAGTATATTTTAATTAGATTTTAATAGGTTTTCTTAGTATTGCATTACCTTTTTTATTCTATAGTAAATTTCATTGATGACTACATAATGGTACAATAAAACAATATTATTTATTAGAAGGTCAAACATATTAGTTGTCTCTGTTATTTTTTAAAAGTTAAGCAAAAATGTATATTCACTTATAAATGTGACGTTAGCAGTCATTTTGTTTTGCAGTAGAAATGGTTTTGTAGTAGAGAAAATAGAAATGAGATTTTTGTAATGTGCTTTCAATTGGTATTTCTCCTGCTTTTGTAAATGCTTCTGCCTTTCTTTTAGAAATGTAATCCTGAGGTATATTTGGCAATGTCCTATGGGACAAATATCAAAAATAATATAATCTGACACTTAAATAACCATAAATGACTAAATAAATGTCCAAGTCACTAGGGGAAAGAGAAGGTCAGAGAGTCTGTATTTCAGCTGGCAGAGCAGGAATAAATTATACCCTAGAGAATTCAGCTGTGTTCAAGGAGGCAGAGCATTACCTATGTTAACATATTGACAGAGGACAAATAAAGGTTTAATTAACTCAATAGTTAACCTTAAAAGTTTAAAAGAATCTACAACCAGAGAAGCAGTATCAAATTCATTATCTCTTTGGACTAGGGGTCATTCATTTTGCAACAAATATGAAGCACCAACTACGTGACACATTTTCATGGGGTATACACTCTAACTGGAGAAGTTGAGATGAACCAAAGTATTAAATAATTGTGCAACTACATACCTACATATATGCAATGTATCATCAGAGTATTTAAGAGTGGAATCAGTCTTTGGAAGTCAGGAAAAGGTGAACTAAGGAAGTGCCTCAAGCTGATGACTGAGGTCATTTACTAGCCAATGAACAAAACACAAGAGAGAGAGGAGAAATATTTTGGGCCGAGAGAAAAATAGGGTCTTATGCCTTATGGTAGGTGCAGCTCTAGCAGCAGCTGGGACCACTTGTCCTAAGGATCTTCCCTTTAAAATTCCCCAAAATGACACCAGCTGACCCAGTGTTTAGCAGTTGGAGCAAGGAATCGACATGAGCAGTTTTGTGCTCCATGCAACAGGGTAAGTTCCTTCGGCTTTTACAGCTGAAAGCTTTATTTCTCTCCATTCAGGGCTTTATTTCCCCCCTCTGAAATAAGCCGAGTTGTTTTGTATTTGACTGGGGTACTCTGTTAGAAGAGGTTGCTGGGCGTTTACCGGATTTGTGAGTTGGTTTTTGTAATTGTTAGCGTTGGTGGGCACCTATTGTGTTTTGTTTTTCTTATATTTCTGCTTTTAAAGGATGGGGAAGTTTTCATCTATCCCTAAAGAAACTCCTCCAATGCACATTTTGAATAAATAATCTGATTACAGTTATGAACCCATGACTAACAGAAAGATGATATTTTATTATAACGACGTATGGCCACAGTACCTCTTAGGATTTCCCTAAGGGGTTTGTGCAGGGTTATTTGGGGACACTGTGCACCAGGTACCATTACCCTTGCTGTGGTAATTATGTTGTTTTGGGTCTCCTGTGTCATTGGCCTGGATGCAACAGCTCTCCAAGGAGTCAGGTCGCATGAGGGTTGAGTTAATGGTTCTTGTGATATGTAAAACCCTGAGACAAAATGAGAGGGTTTATTTGGGGTTTTCTGTTTGTCCTTCAGGTTTTTTTGTTTGTTTCATTTTGCTTTGGAACCATTCTCCATTTACAACCAAATCAGTTTGTGATGTTTAAACTTGCACTGTTATCGAATGGAGGAAAAAGACAGAAAAACAAACTTGTCAGTTCTTGGCCTAAAGTGCAATATTCTGTGAGAGAAAAGAAAGATTTCACTCAGTTTCTAAAATCACCAAAAAGCCCCAGCCAAGAATTTAGTTGGTTGATGCCACGGCAAAAAAAAAAAAAAAAAAAAAATCCTTTTAGTGGTTACAAAGGATCAGTTGCTATTTATGGTTTTACAGTAAAATGCTGAGGAACTGTGGCCTTTGAACAACTCTATATATTCCTGCAATTAGTGCTTCTCTGGGAAGAAGCAGGGAAGAAATCCCCCACATGCAAGTATTTGTGCTATTACATCAGGAAAAATAAGAAATGGAAGGAAACAAGAGTGAAGATTCACTGCTTCACTGGCTAAGCTGATTGTCCTGGCCCCTCTGGCCTCTATGCCAATAAATCCACACCTTCCAATGCCTCCCGCTCCTGTACTATCAACACTGGGGCTCAGAAATGGCTGGACTTGCTCCCTGTCCCTATAGGTGTTAATTTTAAAAGTCCCATGTTCTCAGAGGCCTGATCTCAGATCCCACCATCTAAGATCCAACAGGGTGCCCAATTTGGACCAGGAGCCACTCTAGGTACAGGGCAATTTCCCCTATACTGCTATCCCATAGAGGGCCTAAGTGCAAAGAACCAGCAACCTGGATTTATATATATGACCCACTACCCTTCATGGGCAGTACAATAATATGAACAAAATTCAAGAAATTCAGCAAAGTAAATACATGAATAAAAAATGAAAAAGCCTCTGATTTTTTGGGAAAAGATTTATCAACCCTACATATGGTACACTGATTCAGATCCTGAGGCCCCTGAAATGTTAGAATGGTAAATATGACCTTTATTGGGCAAAGCACCTCAGATATCAGGAGAAAATTGCAAAAATTGGTGACTTTGAAATGAATCCTTTGCAGTTAGTAGACATTGTTTTTAAGATATTCAGCAATAATAAGAATTTTAAAAGATATTCAATAACAGAAAATACAATCAGAAAAAGGAAAATGCAAGGCAAAAATGCCACTTTTTTGGCTGCCACATTGGATTCCTGAGAGATAAGAGGTCCTAGGAAAGTGAAGCCATCATTGCTGCTGCTGCTGCTAAGTCGCCTCAGTCATGTCAGACTCTGTGCAACCTTATAGACGGCAGCCCACCAGGCTCCCCTATCCCTGGGATTCTTCAGGTAAGAACACTGGAGTGGGTTGCCATTTCCTTCTCCAATGCATGAAAGTGAAAAGTGAAAGTGAAGTCGCTCAGTCGTGTCCAACTCTTGGCGATCCCATGGACTGCAGCCTACCAGGCTCCTCCATCCATGGGATTTTCCAGGCAAGAGTACTGGAGTGGGGTGCCATTGCTTTCTCTGGAAGCCATCATTAGGTATGGACATTAGAAAAGGGAAATTAAAGAAAAAGAGGGCTGAGGAAAAGGATAGGAGTGGGGTCTCTCAGGTAATAAAAAAGGAAGAAAATTCAGATGAAGAGTGGAGGCTGGGCATCTCCTCTCCATTTGTGATGCCAAATTTAATAATCCCTGCAGAAGGGGATCTGGTTTGTCTGAAAAACTGCAAACAAGGTCACTGAACCTAGCATGGAGTAGACATGGAGATAACGTTATAGTCAAAATACATACGGTCACCAGTTGCTGTGAAGAGAACAGACTGTGGGAAGCAGATTTTGAAATAAGAAAAGTTAAGAGACTATCTTACCTCCTGGCGTGTTGCAGCCCATGGGGTCGCAAAAAGTTGGACATGACTGAGCAACTGAACTGAGAATATCAAAAATGGCTGTTAGACTGAGGTGTTAGTAGTGAAGGTAGTGAAAGGAATTATGGAAAATAAATGTAGAAAAATTTATTAATTTTATTGAATAAAAGAGTAGAGGACTGAGAAGATAGATGTAGGAGGTAAGACCAGAAGTGTGTGTGTGTCTTATTTCGAATTGTACTAATTTAATATGTAAGGAGCTTATGTTTTATACAGATAGGAAGATAGCCAGAGACAGGGCAGGACATTAAATAGGAGGGTCCTGAGAAAGTGACTGGCAAAGACAGGAGGACAGGGGTGAATCTATTATCTTGTCACAAGCAAGTTCCAAACTTCATGATAGTAATTGCTATCCCTAGTAAGGTTAAAGCTGAGCTGATGATTTCTTTTAATACTAAGCACATTCTTGTTTCTCCATTGAAAGGAAGACTAAAAATAATTGCAACATTTTACCTGGGAGGATTATTTAGACAAATCAGATTTTTCCATTTTCAAAAGACCTTAGACAATGAAAACTTAATATTCTCTGTGAATACATAAGAATCAGTGTACACATAACTCCCACTTTTCAAGTCTGAGGGTATAAACTCCCATATATGTTCATGCAACTAATAGAAGAAGAGGAAACATAGAAAGCTTTTTCCACTATGGTGTTAGTGATACCATGTTACTGACCTTCTCCCTATTGTCTACACACATTAAATGTTTGGTTTTATAGTTCCCTTAGAAAACTCTACATTTGAATCTGTCTCCATGTCATGTGCTTTAAATTATATCCTTTTAGTAGTTATATCATAGTTCATGAATTGTGTCTGTGGAAAGGTATATTATTGGTATCCATTCAGGCTGAGATGGAATAGCTGCTATAATGAGTACCTATTTAGTAATTTAATGACATACCTCTTTAGATCTTGATGGTACACAAGATTTTGCTAATATACAATATATTCAGTGTTATATTTGTTTAATTTTATCAATGTGATTATATGATGCCATTTTTATAATATAAATTTTTTTAATTTTCAAATTATCTGAGATAATTTGACCTAGTAAACAGCCAAGCATATTGAAGCTTTCAGCAAGTGATAATTATATCAATATTATCTTAGCACATCATAACAGAATATTAGTCAAATGTAATATAGTCATATAATAGAGACACCAAAAATCCTAAATTTCTAAATGAATTGAGTATGATGAAGATAAATTTCTAATGCTTGGAACTACAAAATTTACTCTCAATCATGTATAATTTGATTGTTGTATAGCTAAAAAGCATTTCCAAATGTAAAAACACTAAATAAAGGAAACATTAATACACTATTTGAAATTATGCAAAGTTAATTTATATTTCATTTATCTTAAAGCCAGCTATCCTTTATTATATATAGGGTAACTATGCTTAATTTTGTACCATATTTGAGTTCTGACACAGAACCATCACCAAAGCATTTGCTTACTTTCATTGACTTACCACCTGGGATAATTGGGTATTACAAATACTAAAAACAGTATCATTATTCAGAGGAGATCTGAAACTGCTAGTAAATTCATAGCATTTTTCACATTGAAAATTTTCACTTTTAAATTTTGCTTAAGATTCACTTAACATCAGTCATTTTAACTTTAGATTGATGTACTTGCCTGGAAAATCCCATGGACAGAGGAGCCTGATAGGCTGCAGTCCATGGAGTCACTAAGAGTCGGACAGGACTGAGCAACTTCCCTTTCACTTTTCACTTTCATGCATTGGAGAAGGAAATGGCAACCCACTCCAGTGTTCTTGCCTGGAGAATCCCAGGGACGGGGGAGCCTCCTGGACTGCTGTCTATGAGGTCCCACAGAGTCGGACACGACTGAAGCGACTTAGCAGCAGCAGCAGCAGCAGTGCTTATATGTATTTAAAGTGTGTGATACCTATATAACTTGTTGGTCTGTGCAAATATTTGTAACTTCAAAATGAACTCTCTGAGATAGAAGTGATGTGGTGAAGTGAGCCTTGAGTGAGTGCTCTGCACTTCTGTAGAACCTACTATAATACAAAGTGGACTGTTCTGCCTCTGCCTGGGTAAGCAACCACCAAAATATAATTGGATTTAAAATCACTTTGATATCCTCATTCATCTTTTAAAATTTAAAACTAAAGGGCCTTACAACTAGTGTATTTAATTGAATAGCATGGACAAGTGTTCAAGGAGCTTAAGTTTTACATAAATATCCTAGCAAACTTTCAAAATGAAATTTGAATTTTTATGCTGTATTATTATGCATTTCTCATTAATATTAATACTATTTTTTCTCTTGTTCAACAATAATAAACTTTCATAGAAGACATATTATCCTCTATGGCTTTTTCCTGATGAATAATAGTATTTAATACATTTTGTTGTTCATTTAATACATTTTGTTGTTGTTATTCAATCACTCAGTCATATCTGACTCTTAGCAACCCCACTGACTGCAGCATGCCAGGCTTCCCTGTCCTTCACTATATCCTGGAGCTTGCTCAAACTCATGTCCATTTAATACATAAATGTATGCTATTTAAACTATCACTTGGTAAGTGAAATCTCTGCTTTCTTTGGGAAAACAGCAGTACTATGCTGTGCAATTTAAACAAAATATCTATGTGGGACTAGGACACAGAACATCAGTGGCTACTCTGCCATCAGTGAGATAGTTTCAGATATTCAAGACACAATACAAGAAAAGGACTATACCTGTCCTGTAAGTATATCTGTTTTACTGATAGGTAGAGATAATGTGATTTGAGAATATTAAAGAGCATTTGAATAAACATCCAGTGGAAAGATAGGGAATGTGAGGTATAATATGATAAATATGTTCACTGAATGTGCAAAATAGTGCATGACTAGGAGTATGCTATTCTTCCCTGGAATCCAAACATGTTTAAAAAATTGACTCAGATAAGAATGTGTGGGTAACAAAAATTAATTGTTACCCTGCTTCTAGATTCCCAAGAAAAGCTACCTTTTAGGGTTTACTGTATTCATTAATTTCTCTGTTATTAAATGTACTGTCATTAAAATGCCAGCTTGCTTAAGGGAGGCTAGGGAAAAAAAATCCCTCAATCCAAGAATAAATTCTACAAATACTGCTCAACTTCTACTTGTATTTACTCTGCCTTCCTACAGAAAACTACCCATGGCTGTCACATAAATATATTCTATAAAAAAAGAAAACACGTGTTTTCTATATTGAATTTAAATTCAGTTCATC
Source organism: Bos indicus (assembly GCF_029378745.1). Classification (NCBI taxonomy): domain Eukaryota; kingdom Metazoa; phylum Chordata; class Mammalia; order Artiodactyla; family Bovidae; genus Bos; species Bos indicus. The sequence goes on along the minus strand of NC_091762.1, from coordinate 39,646,548 downwards.
ATAGTTCAAATAATTACTTTATATTTTCTTTGACTTTTATGATCTTGGAATCATTCTTAATTATTATTTTTCCTCTGATTATGACAGGAAATCCTGTCAACTCTACATTGAGAATATAATTCATCTAGTGATGAATTATATTCATCTAGAATATAATTCAACTAGTGGAGATCCACTAGTTCTGCTCATTCCACACTGGCCCAAACCATCATCATTCTCTGACCTAGACAACTGGAATTGCCTCTTAGCAGATCTGTCTTTCTGATTGGCTCTTTTTAACAGAGCTCACAAAATCATGCTGTTTAAACAGAAATTAAATCATATCATCCTTCTGCTCAGTGCCCTCCAAGACTCTTTCTTACATCAAATCCAATCCACAGTTCTTATAAAGGTCTTACCCAACAAACCTCATTATCATTCACTGCATTTCTGACTTTATCAGTTTCTCATTTTTTACTTGGTTATTCTCTTTCAGTCATCTGGTATCCATGCAGTTTTCTGCATTGAAGATGCTTAGCTGAATCACTTACTCACTAGAGACCCTAGTTGAGAAAATGAAAAGTGTCCGCAAATGTTGTCAAATGTCTCCTGTGGGTCAAACACATCACTATCCTGATGGAGAACCTCTGATTTAGAGGAGCCTAGAGCTCTCTGTAATGTCTAGTTACATTGTCCTTGAATTCATTTCATTTGCAGGCCCTTCTATAGTTCACAAGTGACTGGCAATTAACTTTCCTAACAAGGTCCATTTTCTTTTGGAGTGGAGATCTAATAGTAAAACTTGGCTACACTATAAAACATGAAATAGAAATAGACAAATTGTGTTGTCATTATCAAACTGAACTGCTAAAGATCAACAAAGTGGAACTATTTTACGAATATTGAAAATATGCTTCCAAAGAGAAATCACAATTGTAAGAAAAATAGGCTGTACTTAATAATCTTTTAAATATAAAGCTTTTTATATAAAATAGTTGTATCAGGGCATTGTTGTGTAACAAATCACTCCAATAAAGCAATAAGCATTTATTTAGATACCTAAAGCAATGAACATTTATTTAGCTCACAAGTCAACAACTTGGTTGGTTCATTCTGCTGAACAGAGAGAGATGCACTTAGCTAATATCAAGGGGCAGACTTTTGCTTCTGTGATCAGCCTCAGGTCAGCTGGGCAGCTTTACTGATCTTGACTAGACAATCACACAAGTCTGTGGCCATGGCTAGGAAAAATGAACCAAGTTTCCCCAGATTCTGGGCTTAGCAAAGAGGACTTCATCTAGCGGTGGGAGGAACCAAAAGTCCCTTTATGAAAGGATACAGAGAAACTCTGGTGGCTCAGGAGACTACCTGCAATGCAGGAGACCTGAGTTCAATCCCTGGGGTCGGGAGAAGGAAGTGGCAACCCACTCTAGTATTCCTGCCTTGGGAAATCCCGTAGATAAAGGAGGCTTTGGGGCTACAGTCCATGGGGTTGTAAGACTGAGACATGACTTAGCAACTAAATCACCACCCACAGGGAAATGACTAATAATACCATTACCATGTACAACTTGAATGTATTGTTTAAATATTTGAAAATTCCCACTTACATTCCCCTTTCTTCCAGTGCTTAAAGTTCCATATATTTCAAAACAATATTGGTACAGTTCTACTCAAGCAGGGGGACACTGGACATCCTACTTATTTTGGTGTTTGTTAGCACACAGTACATAGCAGGGCCCAACAGCCAAAAGAAATAGGACTTCCATTTTAATTAGAAGTTACCAATGAGCTCAGAAAATATTTATACTCCTATAAAAGGCATATTTTACAGAGTAAATTTGAGCATTAATGTCTACTTTGAATAGCAAATGTTTATTCAAAAACAATTATCAATGTAGCATAAAAGGAGAAAATCTAAGATCACTCCCAGGAAAATAACTTTAATGATTTTTCATAATTTAATGTTTGCTTTTTAAGGGATCATCACCCTCTTCAAACATCTGGCATTTGTGTTTATGTAAAGAATTCTTATTTGAGTGTTATTTAATTAGAATCAAACAATTTGAATGTATTTCACTAGCACTTAGAAAATAATCTGTGCCAATTGAGTACACAGTCAAAACACTTTAAATGTTATTTTGTAAATATTTGAAACCATAGTAATTATCTCCTTAAAGATACGAGGTTTTCAAAGAATACAGTCACACAGATGTTAGTAATTTTTCTTCATATAAGTTTTGTACTGAATTTGAGAAGTGAATGCCATGAAATAGGATAGTTCATGATATTGTCCTCAGTTCATGTGTTTCATACAATACATATCATAAGGAGTTCCTCTCTTTATTGCAACATATTCTGAAAATATGACCATATTTTGATAAAATTGACTTTAATTCATTATAAGTGTACAATGTAATATATAAATTAATTTTATAAGTAAAATCAATCCAAATGTATTAAAATATATTTAAGATTTTAACAAATTTGGGAGAAACGGCTGTTATTTCACTAATTTTTTTGTATTTTTCTATTTTTTCCACAGTGTAGCTGTATTTATTTCATAATGAGAAAGAAATAACAAACTGATCATTTAGCAAACTAAAAATCAGGAGGTACTGTTTTCAGCTGATATACAATTGTTAACATGAGATCTGTTTGAAACAGATTTCATATTTATATACATTAGTAAATGCTTCCTATTTCTTAAGAAGAATAATAATCATAATAGCACAAATAACTGTAGGAGCTAATGTATACTGACTACATTCTATTTACCTAGCACTGTTCTAACCAGTATCTGCTCATTTAATTTACATGTATCTGCTCATTTAATTCTCACAACAATGTAAGTTGTGATTATTATCCCCATTTTACAGATGAGAAGTCTGAGGTAAGAGAGATAATTTCACTCAACTTACTTAAGGTTATAGCTTTAGTGATGGAAGAAAAGCACCTTTGAACTAACAAACATTTCTTCCATTGCCTTCTAATTTGTTATATGCATGTTTTAGAAAAGGTTTCTAAAGAAAACACATTATTGAGCATGTAAAATATATTATTTGCTTGGATTTGCTCATAAAAGTTTGACAGAAATAATAATAGGATGTTTTGATTTGAAATCAGAGTACCTGTAATATGAAATCTCAAAAAACTTCAGAAAGAAGTTTTTGTTGCTGTTTAGTTGCCAAGTTATGTCTAAGTCTTTTGTAACCCCATGGACTACAGCCCACCAGGCTCCTCTTTCCATAGTATTTCCCAGGCAAGAATATGGAAATGGGTTGCTTCTCCAGGAGATCTTCCCAACCCAGGGATCAAAGCCACGTCTCCTGCATCTACTGCATTGGCAGGCCCATTCTTTACCACTGAGCCACCAGGAAAGCCTAAAGAGTCCAGTACAGTTACCAAATAATGAATGATAGGGAGGAAAATATTTTTAGCAGTAAATTTTAGTTATGAATGAATAGTAATCTAGTATCACAGTTTCCTTGATGAAAAGCTTGGTAACTTGCTAACTTGAAAGAGCATACCATCGACATTCAAATATAATTCATTAAGCAAGTATACTGACATATGCTTGACTGCCCACCCTATGTCAATTTGTGAAAACCTATCTTTACAACCATTGGCTATCTTAAGTAATGATGCAGGACTGAATAAAAAATAGAATATTTTTAATACCTTTAGAAAATAATAATTACAATAATAGCTTTTATTGAAGCTTTCTGTTTTCTTTATAAAGAATACTTGGACCCTGCACTACAGAAACATATGAACTACATATTATATTCACAATACGGCCTTATGAAACTAATTTTGCAGGGTTTGAGTTACTGAACTCTGAGACAAAAATATGCAGACAAGTATTCAGCAGTTTTTTTTTGTTTGTTTTTAAAATCTCATTTGCTGATAGCCTAAGAAATGTACAACTAGTATATGTTAAATGTACATAATTTATGTTATATTTGAGGTTATATGTTATAACAAAATAACATACATATATCATAATACTCTATGTGTAGTTTTTTAGGGATAACAGTCTATGCAAGCAAGTATATTCCAGTATAATATTTTGGATTTTAAAAATCTGTGTTAAATTAATAAAAACAGAGGTGTTTTATGCTATATAATTTACCCATTTAACCATTTAAACAATTTGTTTGATAGACATTCTATTAGTTATCCACTGCTTCTTAAAGAATTACACTAAAATTTAGCAGCTTGAAACAGTATTTATTATGTCATAGTTTATATAAATGAGGAATGTGGGTACATTTCAGCTATATGATGCTGAATGAGGATTTCTCAGAGTTGCAGTAAAGGAGTTGACTGCAATCATCTCAAGGCTTAACTAGAGAAGAAGTGGCATCCAGAAATGCTCAGGTGGTTATTGGCAGGTCTCAGGACTATACTGGCTATTAGCCAGAGACATCAGCTCCTTGCCATGTGGCAGAGCACAATGGAACATCTGGCTTTTTTGACAGCAAGTGAGGAAGGGAATAAAAGAGGGCCAGCAAGATGGAAGTCCCAGTCATTTTGTAAATTAGTCCAATCACTTTTTTTCATATTCTATTCCTTTGAAGAAAGTTGCTGGATACAACCAGGGAGTTGTACTAGAATGTGAACAACAGCAGGCAGATTCACGAGGTGTCATTTTAGAAGCTACTTATTAGAAGGCATTTTTTACAGATGAAGAAAGTGATTCAAACTGAAATGCTAAGAAAGGGGTGGAGCTGAGATTTGTGCACAAATCTTAGTCTAAAATATCACTTCACTATATTTCCCAATGTTTTTTTTATCATGTTTAGGGAAGATAGATATAAAACTAACCATAAAAGAGAGAATGAAATCAACATATTGAGAGCAGTGTGAAGGATTCCTCTTAGAATTTTATGACAATATTCAGAATACAGACTTCCTTGGTGGCTCAGACAGTAAAGCGCCTGCCTACAATGTGGGAAACCCAGGTTCGGTTCCTGGGTTGGGTGGATTCCCTGCAGAAGGAAATGGCAACTCATTCCAGTACTCTTGCCTGGAAAATCCCATAGATGGAGGACCCTGGTAGACTACAGTCCATGGGGTTGCAAAGAGTCAGACACAACTGAACGATATAACTTCCAACTTTCATACAGAATATGACATAGTCAGCTGGAAGAGGAAGAAAAAGCCCAAGTCTCGTATATGGGTAGGTCAACTTGAAATCTGACTCTAAGTCAAAATGGAAAAAGACTGCATAGAGATACACTCAGTGAAAGTACTAAAAGAGTAGAGAGAGAAAATTTTCCTAATGGGTACAGCTGCAGGCAGGGCACCTGGACACATGCTTTGTATGGAAGGAGCATGAAACCATTACGAAAATATATGCATTTTCTGGGCAATGGCTAATGGCCTGGCTAGCTGATCAGGGGCCTGTGAATAGAAGGACTAGAAGATCAGAGACAAAAACTGTCTAGGTATACATGTGTATGGGCATATGGAAGTGGATGCAGATGTAAAGATTTTTGTATCAAATGTTAATACTAGGAGGCATTCACATGGAAGGGCCACTGAACAAGAGCACCCCAGAAAAAAAAAATGATGGAGTGATCACTGTGGTGGAGAAAAAGACCACTTATGTTACTAATGGCATGGATTAGTACTTCTGAAGGATAATGTAATTATGATTGTGGTGATAGAAGCAAGGTCCAATGCTGTAAAGAGCAATATTGCATAGGAACCTGAAATGTCAGGTCCATGAATGAAGGCAAATTGGAAGTGGTCAAACAAGAGATGGCAAGAGTGAATGTTGACATTCTAGGAATCAGTGAACTGAAATGGACTGGAATGGGTGAATTTAACTCAGATGACCATTATATCTACTACTGTGGGCAGGAATCCCTCAGAAGAAATGGAGTAGCCATCATGGTCAACAAAAGAGTCTGAAATGAAATACTTGGATGCAAACTCAAAAATGACAGAATGATCTCTGTTCATTTCCAAGGCAAACCATTCAATATCACAGTAATCCACGTCTATGCCCCAACCAGTAACGCTGAAGAAGCTGAAGTTGAACGGTTCTATGAAGACCTACAAAACCTTTTAGAACTAACACCCAAAAAGGATGTCCTTTTCATTATAGGGGACTGGAATGCAAAAGTAGGAAGTCAAGAACACCTGGAGTAACAGGCAAATTTGGCCTTGGAATACGGAATGAAGCAGGGCAAACACTAAAAGAGTTTTGCCAAGAAAATGCACTGGTCATAACAAACACCCTCTTCCAACAACACAAGAGAAGAGTCCACACATGGACGTAACAAATGGTCAACACCAAAATCAGATTGATTATATTCTTTGCAGCCAAAGATGGAGAAGCTCTACACAGTCAGCAAAAACTAGATCAGGAGCTGACTGTGGCTCAGACCATGAACTCCTTATTGCCAAATTCAGACTTAAATTGAAGAAAGTAGGGAAAACCACTAGACCATTCAGGTATGACCTAAATCAAATTCCTTATGATTATACAGTGGAAGTGAGAAATAGATTTAAGGGCCTAGATCTGATAGATAGAGTGCCTGATGAACTATGGAATGAGGTTCGTGACATTGTACAGGAGACAGGGATCAAGACCATCCCCATGGAAAAGAAATTCAAAAAAGCAAAATGGCTGTCTGGGGAGGCCTTACAAATACCTGTGAAAAAAAGAGAAGCAAAAAGCAAAGGAGAAAAGGAAAGATATAAACATCTGATGTAGAGTTCCAAAGAATAGCAAGAAGAGATAAGAAAGCCTTCCTCAGCAATCAATGCAAAGAAATAGAGGAAAACAACAGAATGGGAACGACTAGAGATCTCTTCAAGAAAATCAGAGATACTAAGGGAACATTTCATGCAAAGATGGGCTCGATAAAGGACAGAAATGGTATGGACCTAACAGAAGCAGAAGATATTAAGAAGAGATGGCAAGAATACACAGAAGAACTGTACAAAAAAGATCTTCATGACCTAGATAATACAATGGTGTGATCCCTGACCTAGAGCCAGACATCCTGGAATGTGAAGTCAAGTGGGCCTTAGAAAGCATCACTACGAACAAAGCTAGTGGAGGTGATAGAATTCCAGTTGACCTATTCCAAATCCTGAAAGATGATGCTGTGAAAGTGCTGTGCTCAATATGCCAGCAAATTTGGAAAACTCAGCAGTGGCCACAGGACTGGAAAAGGTCAGTTTTCATTCCAATCTCAAAGAAAGGCAATGCCAAAGAATGCTCAAACTACCACACAATTGCACTCATCTCACACGCTAGTAAAGTAATGCTCAAAATTCTCCAAGCCAGGCTTCAGCAATATGTGAACCATGAACTTCCTGATGTTCAATCTGGTTTTAGAAAAGGCAGAGGAACCAGAGATCAAATTGCCAACATCTGCTGGATCATGGAAAAAGCAAGAGAGTTCCAGAAAAACATCTATTTCTACTTTATTGACTATGCCAAAGCCTTTGACTATGTGGATCACAATAAACTGTGGAAAATTCTGAAAGAGATGGAATACCAGACCACCTGATCTGCCTCTTGAGAAATTTGTATGCAGGTCAGGAAGCAACAGTTAGAACTGGACATGGAACAACAGACTGGTTCCAAATAGGAAAAGGAGTTCGTCAAGGCTGTATATTGTCACCCTGTTTATTTAACTTCTATGCAGAGTACATCATGAGAAATGCTGGACTGGAAGAAACACAAGCTGGAATCAAGATTGCCAGGAGAAATATCAATAACCTCAGATATGCAGATGATACCACCCTTATGGCAGAAAGTGAAGAGGAACTAAAAAGCCTCTTGATGAAATTGAAAGTCGAAAGTGAAAAAGTTGGCTTAAAGCTCAACATTCAGAAAACGAAGACCATGGCATCTGGTTCCATCACTTCATGGGAAATAGATGGGGAAACAGTGGAAACAGTGTCAGACTTTATTTTCCTGGGCTCCAAAGTCACTGCAGATGGTGACTGCAGCCATGAAATTAAAAGACGCTTACTCCTTGGAAGGAAAGTTATGACCAACCTAGATAGCATATTGAAAAGCAGAGACATTACTTTGCCAACAAAGGTCCATCTAGTCAAGGCTATGGTTTTTCCAGTGGTCATGTATGGATGTGAGAGTTGGACTGTGAAGAAGGCTGAGCATCGAAAAATTCATGCTTTTGAACTGTGGTGTTGGAGAAGACTCTTGAGAGTCCCTTGGACTGCAAGGAGATCCAACCAGTCCATTCTGAAGGAGATTTCTTTGGGATTTCTTTGGAAGGAATGATGCTGAACCTCCTGTACTTTGGCCACCTCATGCGAAGAGTTGACTCATTGGAAAAGACTGTGATGCTGGGAGGGATTGGGGGCAGGAGGAGAAGGGGATGACAGAGGATGAGATGGCTGGATGGCATCACTGACTCGATGGACATGAGTCTGAGTGAACTCCAGGAGTTGGTGATGGACAGGGAGGCCTGGCGTGCTGTGATTCATGAAGTCACAAAGTGTTGGACATGACTGAGTGACTGATCTGATCTGATCTGATCGCTATCAAATATATTAATACAGCCTAACAGCCACAGAGACCAATTCTGAACCCCTAGGTTCTATTCTTTATGAGAGCAACCTGCTTTTGGCAGTAAGTTGACCATGTTGATATTCTTTTTCCCTTCAGCGTTAGCACCTTGTCTTTACAAGGATATAAATATATTCCAGATATGGGATTTTCTTTTTCACCCACGGAGTCTTAGCCAGATCACTATTATGGAGCTTACAAATTGCCTGACTCACAGGCATTAAATCACACACAAGCAAGCATCTGACAAGAGAATTCATTTCACAGTGGAAAAAATGCAGGGATAGGCTAATTTTCAGAAGATCCACTGATGATATCATGTACTGCACCATCTATGAACACTAAGCCTAGATGGATTGCCCTTTCAAAGGCATAGATGAAATGCCTGCTCAGGGGCAAAATGCTCCACAACTATTTGGTGTCATCCTTCAGGACCCAGTATATACACTAAACCAGGGCCTATGTTTCTGTGTCCCATAAAAGAAAGATACAGGAGTTAAGGAATAAAAAATAGAAGCAGAAATGGTCCCACATATCATTGTTCCTGAGGTTCCAGTGGGAGACTTTGTATTTTCTGCTTTGCAATTCTGAACTACATCAGGTTAGGAGTCATGTCACCACAGGAGTACTTTCTTGCCAGAGGCAACAGATAGGGTCCCAATGAAATACAAGCTCTGGCTGATGCCACTGTAGTTTGGACTCCTTGTATCCTGGGACTAGCAGGAGAGAAGATTCACCAGGTCAGCAAAAGTAACTGACCCTGATGAAGAAGAGGTGGTACTAGAACCCAGTTATTTTTACCTTCCCATGGGACTCCTCTAATAGGCCATATTTGTTTGAGGCTCCCCATCATCTGGTCTGGACTTTCTCATACCTACACAGCAGCTCAAATCTCTCTAGGGCTTATCTGTCTGTCACTCACTACACAGGCATCAGATCTGCATCATGATCTGAGTTGATTCTTGCTTATTCCTACTTCCTTTCTTCTTTATCCTTTACGGCAATTTCTTCAATAACCATGCAAATCTAAATCTGTCTTGCAACATTCTTCTAGGAGGGCCCAAAATGATATAACATGCAAAGTTAGACAGGTAATTTGAGACAGAACTGGAACAGACACCTAGCTTTAGCTTAGTCAAATCCCATGCATTCATTATCAAATCATAGTGTTTATTGTTAACTTAATTTCACTAAAAAAAAGGCTGATTGTGTTCTTTCATATGCCTTCAAATATAACAGGTAGTCAAGATTAGTCAAAGTTATGCTACAACACATGCTCAAATACTGCTCCAACAATAAGAGATATCTAGTATAGAATAAGGTAAAATACACCATGACCGTTTGTGACACAAAAGTTCTGCAGAGCAGTCCAGAGCTTCAGGTCTTGGAGCGTACATTAAGGCAGCATTAGTAAAGTAGTGCTCAAAATTCTCCAAGCCAGGCTTCAGCAATACATGAACCATGAACTTCCTGATATTCAAGCTGGTTTTAGAAAAGGCAGAGGAACCAGAGATCAAATTGCCAACATCCACTGGATCATGGAAAAGGCAAGAGAGTTCCAGAAAAACGTCTATTTCTGCTTTATTGATTATGCCAAAGCCTTTGACTGTGTGGATCACAAAAAACTGTGGAAAATTCTGAAAGAGATGGGAATACCAGACCACCTGATCTTCCTCTTGAAAAATTTGGATGCATGTCAGGAAGCAACAGTTCAAACTGGACATGGAAGAACAGACTGCTTCCAAATAAGAAAAGGAGTACATCAAGGCTGTATATTGTCACCCTGGTTGTTTAACTTCTACGGAGAGTACATCATGAGAAACGCTGGACTGGAAGAAACACAAGCTGGAATCAAGGTTGCCAGGAGAAATATCAATAACCTCAGATATGAAGATGATACCACCCTTATGGCAGAAAGTGAAGAGGAACTAAAAAGCCTCTTGATGAAATTGAAAGTGGAAAGTGAAAAAGTTGGCTTAAAGCTCAACATTCAGAAAACGAAGATCATAGCATCTGGTTCCATCACTTCATGGGAAATAGATGGGGAAACAGTGGAAACAGTGTCAGATTTTATTTTTTGGGGCTCCAAAATCACTGCAGATAGCGATTGCAGCCATGAAATTAAAAGACGCTTACTCCTTGGAAGGAAAGTTATGACCAACCTAGATAGCATGTTGAAAAGCAGAGACATTACTTGCCAACAGAGGTCCATCGAGTCAAGGCTATGGTTTTTCCAGTGGTCATGTATGGATGTGAGAGTTGGACTGTGAAGAAGGCTGAGCGCCAAAAAATTGATGTTTTTGAACTGTGGTGTTGGAGAAGACTCCTGAGAGTCCCTTGGACTGCAAAGAGATCCAACCAGTCTATTCTGTAGGAGATCAGCCCTGGGATTTCTTTGGAAGGAATGATGCTAAAGCTGAACCTCCTGTACTTTGGCCACCTCATGCGAAGAGTTGACTCATTGGAAAAGACTCTGATGCTGGGAGGGATTGGGGGCAGGAAGAGAAGGGGACGACAGAGGATGAGATGGCAGGATGGCATCACCGATTTGATGGACGTTAGTTTGAGTGAACTCAGGGAGTTGCTGATGGACAGGGAGGCCTGGCGTGCTGCGATTCATGGGGGTCCTAAAGAGTCGGACACGACTGAGCGACTGAACTGAACTGAGGCATCCTCTAGGCAATTTGGCCTTGGAGTACGGAATGAAGCTGGCCAAAGGCTAATAGAGTTTTGCCAAGAGAATGCACTGGTCATAGCAAACACCCTCTTCCAACAACACAAAAGAAGACTCTACACATGGACATCACCAGATGGTCAACACCAAAATCAGATTGATTATATTCTTTGCAGCCAAAGATGGAGAAGCTCTATACAGTCAGCAAAAACAAGACTGGGAGCTGACTGTGGCTCAGATAATGAAATCTTTATTGCCAAATTCAGACTTAAACTGAAGAAAGTAGGGAAAACCACTAGACCATTCAGGTATGACCTAAATCAAATTCCTTATGATTATATAGTGAAAGTGAGAAATAGATTTAAGGGCCTAGATCTGATAGATAGAGTGCCTGATGAACTATGGAATGACGTTCGTGACATTGTACAGGACACAGGGATCAAGACCATCCCCATGGAAAAGAAATGCAAAAAAGCAAAATGGCTGTCTGAGGAGGTCTTACAAACATCTGTGAAAAGAAGAGAAGTGAAAAGCAAAGGAGAAAAGGAAAGATATAAGCATCTGAATGTAGAGTTCCAAAGAATATCAAGGAGAGATAAGAAAGCTTTCCTCAGCAATCAATGCAAAGAAATAGAGGAAAACAACAGAATGGGAAAGACTAGAGTTCTCTTCAAGAAAATTAGAGATACCAAGGGAACATTTCATGCAAAGATGGGCTCAATAAAGGACAGAAATGGTATGGACCTAACAAAGGCAGAAGATATTAAGAAGAGGTGGCAAGAATACACAGAAAAACTGTACAAAAAAGATCTTCACAACCCAGATAATCACAATGGTGTGATCACTCACCTAGAGCCAGACATCCTGGAAAGTATAGTCAAGTGGGCCTTAGAAAGCATCACTATGAACAAAGCTAGTGGCGGTGATAGAATTCCAGTTGACCTATTTCAAATCCTAAAAGATGATGCTGTGAAAGTGCTGCACTCAATATGCCAGCAAATTTGAAAACTCAGCAGTGGCCACAGGACTGGAAAAGGTCAGTTTTCATTCCAATCCCAAAGAAAGGCAATGCCAAAGAATGCTCAAACTACCACACAATTGCACTCGTCTCACACCCTAGTAAAGTAATGCTCAAATCTCCAAGCCAGGCTTCGGCAATATGTGAACTGTGAACATACAGATGTTCAAGCTGGTTTTAGAAAAGGCAGAGGAACCAGAGATCAAATTGCCAACATCTGCTGGATCATGGAAAAAGCAAGAGAGTTCCAGAAAAACATCTATTTCTGCTTTATTGACTATGCCAAAGCCTTTGACTGTGTGGATCACAATCAACTGTAGAAAATTCTGAAAGAGATGGGAATACCAGACCACCTGACCTGCCTCTTGAGAAACCTGTATGCAGATCAAGAAGCAACAATTCGAACTGGACATGGAAGAACAGACTGGTTCCAAATAGGAAAAGGAGTACGTCAAGGCTGTATATTGTCACCCTGCTTATTTAACTTCTATGCAGAATACATTATGAAAAATGCTGGGCTGGAAGAAGTACAAGCTAGAATCAAGATTGCCAGGATAAATATCAATAACCTCAGATATCCAGATGACAGCATCCTTATGGCAGAAAATTAAGAGGAACTAAAAAGCCTCTTGATGAAAGTGAAAGAGGAGAGTGAAAAGTTGGCTTAAAGCTCAACATTCAGAAAACGAAGATCATGGCATCTGGTCCCATCACTTCATGGGAAATAAATGGGGAAACAGTGCAAACAGTGGAAGAATTTAGTTTTGGGGGGGCTCCAAAATCACTGCAGATGGTGACTGCAGCCGTGAAATTAAAAGACACTTACTCCTTGGAAGGAAAGTTATGACCAACCTAGATAACATATTGAAAAGCAGAGACATTACTTTGCCAACAAAGGTCCGTCTAGTCAAGGCTATGGTTTGTTTAGTGATCATGTATGGATGTGAGAGTTGGACTGTGAAGAAAGCTGAGCACCGAAGAATTGATGATTTTGAACTGTGGTGTTGGAGAAGACTCTTGAGAGTCCCTTGGACTGCAAGGAGATCCAACCAGTCCATCCTAAAGGAGATCAGTCCTGGGTGTTCATTGGTTGCTGAAGCTGAAACTCCAGTACTTTGGCCACCTCATGCAAAGAGTTGACTCACTGTAAAACACCCTGATGCTGGGAGGGATTGGGGGCAGTAGGAGAAAGGGACGACAGAGAATGAGATGGCTGGATGGCATCACCTACTCGATGGACATGAGTTTGGGTGAACTCTGAGTTGGTGAGGACAAGGAGGCCTGGCATGTTGTGATTCATGGGGTCTCAAAGAGTCAGATATGACTGAGCGACTGAACTGAGGCATCCTGAGTCCATTGCCCTTCTAGTCTTCCCTATCTATATCAGTTGCAAGAATGCTTTGTTGTTTCCCCAGTTTTCCACTATGGAAAATTAAATTAATGATATGCCCACATCATATATTTTCCCAAGGCCAAATATTCAGGCAAATATTCAATCATCTAAATTCTTACAGGCATGGGAAATAGCTCCTCAATATTTGTAAGCCTAGTTTTGTACAGTGGGAGAATACTAAGCATTTATTTATATAGTTTCCTTAATTTTAAAAATTTACCATTAATTAGAACTTTTAAATGATAGATATAAAGCCCACATGTTTCTGTATCTATCATTTACCTCTCTATTTAATTTCATATACGTGCATAGAATTGGGAAACATGAATGATAGATGTAACTGAGATGGAAAAATACAATTCTAGATAAATGCCATTGAGATTGTTAATTCTCAACTATTTTGTTGTTGTTGTTCCTGTTCAACTTAATTCTTAGGCTCCTTTCTTTATCATGGCTATATGATCTTGGATATCTCAAACCCATATAATCTTTAGAGGACAGAATCTTAAAATACAATAAATAAACATATCCAGGCATAATGAGAGAAAGGTGGTCAGTATTAAAGCATTCTGGAAAATAGATTCAGATTACATTCTTTTTATGTTTTCTCTGTTTCTTAATAACAAGACTTTTCATTAGTTTAAAATAATGTAGACATACTTTCAAAAGTGTCTGAAATCTCCAGGTTTATTTTCTACTTTCAAAGTAAAGCATGTTTTCAAATGTCTAATAAAGCTTTTTAAATGTGTAGTCACAGATGTTATTTCTAAAGCCTGAATTTAATTTCTGCCTGATTTGAAAAATTGTATTTTTTATGCAAAGGCACATCAAGAGAACAAACTGTGCAAATATAAGACAGAGATTACTAGAGATGCAAGTGATATCACAGAAAATATGGTTTTCAGTAATTATAAAAGCAAAATTTCACATGATACATAAAGAAAGCATCTTATAACAATTCATAGCAGGAACAAATATAGTGACTTTAATATATCCTCACCTCATATCAATTTTGACCTCTGGTTTCCTTATACTAAAGGATGTGCATAATTTGAATTATAATATGGATCTACATGGGCTTCCCAAGTGGCACAAGTGATAAAGAATCTGCCTACCAATACAAGAAATAGAAGAGACTCAGATTCAGTCCCTGGTTAGGGAAGATCCCCTGGAGGAGGAAATGGCAGCCTACTCCAGTATTTTTGCCTGAAAAATGCTATGGACAAGAGGAACCTGGTGGGTTACAGTCCATGGGGTCACGAAGAGTCAGACATGACTTAGCCACTGAGCACACAAGCAAACAAAAAAATGAATCTACATAAATATAATTGGTATAAAAATCCAGCATAATTATAAAAATGAATATAAGTTGTGTTGGATGATGTTGCAAATATACCTAAAATATCTACAAGTGAAATTGAAAACATATTTATGAATAATGATGGAGAATCCTGGAAACACTTAAGCATATCAAAGTGATTTAAAATCATTAAATGCAAATTAATTCCACATTAGTAAGACATCAAAAGACCTGTTGGTTAACAAAAATTAGAAATAAAATACATCCTTGCTGTGAATAAAATCTAAGTTTTTTTTTTTTTTAATTTATGAATCCAACAAGATAGTGCATTCAAAACAGTGTGAATACAGATAGTAGATGCTAAGTATATACCTTCTTTTTCTTACAGAAAAAAAAAAAAAATCTCCAGAAAGTTATACTGTTTTAAAGAAAGTTAATTATGTAGAAAACTGGAATTAGTATTGTTGGTTACACTAAAGGCAAGAATTAGAATAATCCAATTGTGAAGTGGGTCCAGGTTTGGTAGCCCTCCTTACAACAAAATATATGTATTTTTTTGACATGTAGCATGATCACTGTGACCCTCATATTTGTCAACTCTTTGAAAACTTTTAAAATAGTGTTCGGTCTGTTCTTTTCCCTTGGTTCTTATCTCATTGTAGCAAAGAATTGAAATGACAGATGAGAACAGCTCAAGCAAGCAGGAATTATTAAGCAAGCAGTACACTCTTGAGATGTGAGAGAAAGTGGACCAGCCCCCATAGGAGTGGTCTTGACCCATCTCAGCTTCTCTCTTTCTCTCTTTTCTTACTTCCTCTTTGGTTCCTGAGGGTTGATTGGTTGTGCCCCATGCGTATGAGCATGAGCCCAAGATCAATTAGGAAAGGGGTGAGAGGGGGATATCATGCAAATGAAGCATGAACTCGGGTCCGGTTAGTGAAAGGAGTGTGAGTATGTTCTCCTATTGCTGTTTCTGACCACCCTTTTGGGCGCTGTTTCCCTTTTCTAACTACCTAGCAATAGGATAAGCACCATTGTATCTGTTAATTTCATTAATTTTTGCTTTTAATTCTATTTCAATTGTGTAATTATAAGTAAAAGAGTACATCTAGCCTTTGATACTTTGGAAAAATATCAATTTTCTAACATGAACATTTGGCTTCATAAATATTCCTGGAACTCTCTATTTTCTGGATTTTTATTGCATTGACTGTTTCTTGATGGAGAAGCAATAAAGCAGAGTGATTTAAAAGCATGTATTTTGAAGTCAGAAAGATAAGACTTAAACCAGCTTGGTATACTTGGGTGAATTAAATAATGTCTCATCATGGTGTATTTGGAACAAATTGATAATATTTTTATTGTTCAATTTCTCATCAGCAAATGAAAATAATATCATTATTTACTGGGCTTCCCTAGTGGCTCAGATGATGAAGAATTCACCAGCAATGCAGGAGACCTGGGTTCATTTCCTGAGTAAGGGAGATCACCTGGAGAAAGGAAAGGCTGCTGCTGTTGCTGCTAAGTCACGTCAGTCGTGTCCGACTCTGTGCGACCCCATAAACGGCAGCCCACCAGGCTCCCCCATCCCTAGGATTCTCCAGGCAAGAACACTGGAGTGGGTTGCCATTTCCTTCTCCAGTGAATGAAAATGAAAAGTGAAAGTGAAGTCACTCAGTCGTGTCCGACTCTTCGAGACCCCATGGACTGTAGCCTACTAGGCTCCTCCGTCCATGGGATTTCCCAGGCAAGAGTACTGGAGTGGGTTGCCATTGCCTTCTCCAAGGGAAAGGCTACCCACTCCAATATCCTTGCCTGGAGAACTCCATGAACAGAGGAGCCTAGCGGGCTACAGTCCATAGGGTCGCAAAGAGTCAGACATGACTGAGATACTAACACTATCATTATTTACCACATTGGTAATATAGCAAAGAGTCAGACACGACTGAGTGACTGAACTGAATATTATCACAGGGTTAAATTAGATGGCTCTTAGTACAGTCTTTGTCACATAGTAATTCCCCAATATTGTTAGGTATTATTAGACTAGAAAAAATAAATAGCAAGTATCAATTGTTAATGATTCAAGGTGGGTAAGCATCACAAAATTTCCAAATTTCTAACTCTAGGTGGTGTAGGGTAAGGGAGTTAGAGAAGGCGAGGTTCAGAGAAAGAATGAGACCAGCATTTTACAGGAACAGATCACCTTTAATGAGGCAAGAAGAGGCAGCAGTCAGATTAGTGAGCTGCTGGAGAATTCCAGGGACAGCAGAGCCTGGTGGGCTGCTGTCTATGGGGTCGCAGAGAATCAGACACGACTGAAGTGACTTAGCAGCAGTAGCACTAACCCAAGGAAAGAGTAAGTAAAGATAGGCGTGTATGTGGAAGTTCACTGTCTTAAGAGGGCCTGTTCTTCTCCAAGGTTGTTCGGAGTAGTTATCTCTTAGACAGCTGGGGCAAGGAATTCTGGAGATTGGCCTCTGGCCAGGACCAGCTGGGAGCTGGACATAATCAACCTTAATGTCATTTTTTTCCCTTCAGGTGGAAGAGTTCTTTGTTTTGCATAGCATGGTGGGGAGGACCTGAAGGGGAATTTTAACTCCAGGCCATTTTGAGCATGTAACTTTCCTTCAGATGGAACATTATCATTTTGATTTACTATAAAATCAGAATATACTGCTTCATTTTGAGCATATTTTCCATGAATTTTTTTCAAGAAAAATACGACTTTATTTGTGGCAGCATGTCATGTTCACACATAGAGGCAGATGGACTCCTATCAAAAATTTGGTCCATATGTTGAAACTAATGATGCAACACACACACCAAGAGGGTATGAAAAGTTGTTATTTATATAATTGACAACTCTGGAGAGCAAAGCAGGCTTCTTAAGCAGGCACTGAATGGCTTGAGCAAACAAGGAAAAAAAAACTGGTCTGTTTTTTTGTCATGGTTAGAGGGTGGGTCAGGGAGGGTATGTGCACAAGATGGGGTTTGCATAGTTTAAATACCCACTCACCTCTATACCTAAGGAAGAGGCACCTAGACATCTTATCAACTTATCCAGTTATATGGCACACAGGGAAACAGAAGAGGTGAGGCATAAAAGTTGTCAGCAGACATTGAAGAGTAAAACAGGAATGTGAATTCCTTCAATACTTCTTTGTATTCATCATAAGAAATTACCCTCAAATAGCACGGGTATATGTCATGGAATGCATTCATCAAGTTAAATAGTATTCCTGGCATCCCAGGGAAATTATAGCTCTGGTCAATCCTCTACAACAGTATTTCTTCTCTTCATCCTTTATCATATTTCCTTCCTTCCCTCTTTCCTTCCCTTGATTATTCTCCCTTAACTTTTTCTTTCTTTTGCTGTTTTTCTTCATAAACAAATTTACTTTTTTCCACAGTGGTATGGTAGAAATGGTAAGAAAATAATGTTTATTTCATAATTTAGTGGTTTCATATTAAACATGCATGATGATTTGTGAAGTAAGCACTAGGGAAATTTGTTGCCTTATGCTTTGTCATCTTATATTTACATTACTCTCTAGTGGGATTATAGAATACAGTTTATTGATGACACTCAAATATTGTGCTCATTTTTTATTGAAGAAAAACTTAAAATGTCATCTAACATTCTAAGAAATTATACCCAGAGTATAAAACATATTCATATTTGGTGATAGTCATCTTGTTCCCTACCTTGCAAACTTTATTAAAATAGGTTTTGACTGTTGTTATATTGGTCTGATTCTAATTTTTAGCTCTATATCATAAAGGAGCCTTTAGGCATGTTTCATAGTTATTTTTAATTTTAATTTTTTAATACATGAAAATTTCTTCAGGGCTGTTTTATAGGATTATTTCCCTCTTCCCTAATAAAACATACATATATTATCCAAACTAATTTATATTCTGTCAGTTCAATTTAACAAGCAATTTCTGTATGCATATTTCTGGATCACTGTAATTTCATAAGAATGAAGAGAGTAAGGCAAAGAGATTGAGAGAGGGAGCTCATATTCCTTACTGTACCTAAGGTAATTATTAATATATTAGGAAGCTTAAGATTTATGCAGATAAAAAATTTTTAAGTTATGGTACAAACCATAAGCTAATTATAAATGTTAATGACAAAATTATGTTATTTTTAGGAGTTTTCATATTCCTTGACTGAGCTATTTTTATGTTTTACATTCCATCTCATGAACCAGTTGTATACAAGATGTTCAGTTCTTGTTTCTCATAGTGAGTTAATGAATAATGAAGATAACAATCATTCAGTTCAGTCGTTCAGTCGTATCCAACTCTTTGCGACCCCATGAACCGCAGCACACCAGACCTCCCTGTCCATCACCAGCTCCTGGAGTTTACCCAAACTCATTTCTATTGAGTCGGTGATGCCATCCAGCCGTCTCATCTTCTGTCGTCCCCTTCTCCTCCTGCCCTCAGTCTTTCCCAGCATCTGGGTCTTTTCAAATGAGTCAGTTCTTCACATGAGGTGGCGAAAGTATTGGAGTTTGAGCTTTAACATCAGTCCTTTCAATGAACACCCAGGACTGATCTCCTTTAGGATGGACTGGTTGGATCTTCTTGCAGTCCATTGTAAATAAATGAGGAAAGACTATTAGCTAATAAGAAACAGAGGTTTAATAAAAGATTTGCAACTTAATAAAAAATGGAACAGGATCTGGAAAGGTATAGGTTTGAGTGTATTCCTAATGTAATCATCATACACACGTTAATAAGAGCATGGGAGGGATGATCTTGATATATAAGATATTGAGCATTAATATAAAATGTAAAAGAAGACATAGTCATAAAATAGTGGATTTTGAAAGTGGCTTTCAAAACTGCCACCAGACTGCCTAAAACTTCAGTTTTAACTAAGGAATTTGAACACAATCTTATGAACAATGATTATTCAGTATAGATAATTAAACAGAGCAAAGCTATAATTAAAACTGTACTCTGATGATTATTATTATGTTCTACATGGCAAACATTGGAAGAGTTGGATATGAAAAACCAATGAAAATCTAGCAATGCTGAAAGGTGAGCCCTCTGGAATATAGATTCTTAGATGGCAATTAGCATATGAGAAACTTATTGGAACATATTCACAGGATGGTTACTCATATGGAGAAATAAAAGAACAAGACAGAGCAGAAGGAAAAATTGGACTATAATGGAGTCATTCATCCTATATGAGTGTTGAAGTTAGAATAGTCCATTGGAATTGTCCTAAGTTGTGTGGGGCTTGGGTGTGTCACAAGTTGATATATGAGGGCTGGAACTTTATGAAAGCTAGCTTTGGATAGAGAGACTGTTTTTGTTGTTTAGTTGCTCAATCATGTCCAACTCTTTGTGACCACATGGACTGCAGCACATCAGGCTTTCCTGTCCTTCACCATCTCCTAGAATTTGCTCAAACTCACATCTATTGAGTCAGTGATGCCATCCAACCATCTTCTGTCATCCCCTTCTCCTCCTGCCTTCAATCTTTTCCAGCATCAGGGTCTTTCCTAATGAATGGGCTGTTTGCATCAGGTGGCCAAAGTATTGGAGCTTCAGTGTCAGTCCTTCCAATGAATATTCAGGGTTGATTTCATTTAAGGTTGATAGATTTGATCTCCTTTCAGTCACTGAATGAAAGCTAGACTTGGACAGAGACACTTGTCTTGTGCAAAATGGATCTCTTGAGCTGAGGACAGCTTGCAAGACAAGCTGAGAGCTGAGGGGTGTCATTCAGCAGCAATCCCAGACACTGATGGAACAGGCCATTCAGCTCTGAAAAGGTCATCAGAGTAGCCCAGCATGAGGTCCATTATAGTTTACCTGTTGTGCTGCTTAGATCCTTTTTCCTTTACACTTTTTAGAGCAGTGTCTCAAAAGGTCATGGTGGCCTCTTTTCCTGGGATTCTATAGCAGAAAGTTTAGTGAGAAAAATAAAGGTCCTGTTCTACCACTTTTCTCAAAGCTGGAACAGATACTAGTATTACCTTCCTCTTAATCCATTCTAGAACTCTCTCTTGCTGACATCTCTGCTGTTCTAGATATCATACTCAGTATCATAATTCAGGCTGCTGCTGTGGCTCAGTGGTAAAGAATCCACTGTCAATGCAAGAGACCTATGTTCAATCCCTGGGTCAATAATATCCCTTGGAAAAGGAAATGGCAGCCCATTACAGTATTCTTGCCTGATAAATCCCATGAACAGAGGTGCCTGGTGGGCTACAGAATATGAGGTCGTAAAAGAGACACAACTTAGTGATTATACAACTAGGCAATTGATCCATCTCACCCCCTCAAAGTCTATATTTTTCCACTAGCTCATCCTAGTGCTTAAAAATCCTCCTGTCTTTCTTTTTAGTGAAATTGACTGTATTATGTTTTCTCTGTTGCAATAATCTTGAATAAAATCTTCCTTGCCACTGTTCTATGAGCAACGGATGAGCAACTGAGTGTTGGGTTTAGCAATGGACATCATTGTGATCTTTACAAATGCAAGGTATATGAAATGGAAGGTGAAAGCCAGACTGGAGTGATTCAAGAGAGAAGAGAATGGAATAAATTAGAGGTAAATACTAGAGAAATTCTTTCTGCGTGTGTATGTGTGTGAGAAATAGAGAAAAGAAATAAAGCAATGGACTGGTCACTGGAGGGAAGAGGGGTCAAGACAGAATTTTTTAGAGACAAAACAATAATTGCAAGATTAATTGCTGATGATAATATTCAGAGGATGGGAATTAAAAGTAGTTCAGGATATCATGGGGAAAACTTTCAGGAACAAAACACTTGAGAGCATGATATAAGATGAGTGCAGAGTACAACTGAGTATATTGTTTTAGATTAGATGAAAGACAGTCAATTCATAATAACAGAATGGAGGTAGTACACTCATACAGATAGTTAGTTGTGTTAGGTTTAGATTTCATGTGTTCTAAATTCTTTTGGCTTCCTAGTGACCTAAGAACTAAAATGAGGATGGTAGGAAGTATTTGAAAAGAGATAGGACATTTGAATTAATCCTCTAGGAGAGTGAGTAAAATAAGGAAATATAATAGTAGGACTGCAAAACAGTCCTAAGGAACAATCTGAGATTAGACCACCATATATTTAAAGTAAGAGCAGTAAGCATGCTTTTTACCCCTTTAGCAGGTTTAACTATATGTTTAACTATATAAACATAAGTGTAGGAAAATGGTATTTAATCAAATATTGTTTTTTTCTGTCAAGTACAAAAGTGGGGGATGGTGGCATGGGAGTTGAGATAGATGCTTCAGTATAAGTAGGAAAAAGAATGGAGAACATAAGAATTGGATCAATGGAAGATAGATCTCTACATATTGATATACAAATTCTGGTAAGGTTGGAGAATTGCTGAAGTTAGCCGACTAGAAAGCATGAGATGGGAAAAACAGGAGATGGTGCCTTAAATGTTAGATATTTAAAACCTATATGTTGAAAGTTTGTAGTTATCGGTACTAATTAGATCCAATATATGGCCATAGGAGTGAGTTGGTAAGGAAGGGGGAAAAAAGTTCACTAGAAGAGTTTAAGTATCTGAGAGGTCAGTGTTTAAAGGATTATCTACATTTAGTGAAACAACTTCTTTATTGAAAGGAGAGCATTGATAGAGGGTGGGTGTTAGTCAAATGACATCAGTAAATTGTTCTGATTGGGAAATATTTGTCAAAATGTTTTTGTAAATCCTAACAAATAGTTCTATCAAAACTTTGAGAGTCTTTGGGAACTTTATCACCTCATTAGAATTTCTGTAATAATTTTATATTAAACTTGTGCAAACTTGGTGATTTTGTGTAGGTATGCTACTCTGCTTTCCATTTTCTTTTGTAAAACAAGAACCATTATATTTATAATAAAATATGAAGTTTTGTAAGTTATTATAAAATTTTTTAACCTAAAAATTAAACTTTTATCATTTTTAACTGTATTACTCAATAGAGAATTAGGAAATTTTAATTTTTTTTTGCTTTTATTTTTATTTTTTTAATATAAATTTATTTATTTTAATTGGAGGCTAATTACTTTACAATATCATATTGGTTTTGCCATATATCAACATGAATCCACCACGGGTGTACACGTGTTCCCCATCCTGAACCCCCCTCCCACCTGCCTCCCAGTACCATCCCTTTGGATCATTACAGTGCACCAGCCCCAAGTATCCTGTATCATGCATCGAACCTGGACTGCTGATCCGTTTCATATATTATATTATACATGTTTCAATGCCATTCTCCTAAATCATCCCACCTTCTCCCTCTCCCACAGAGTCCAAAAGACTTCTATACATCTGTGTCTCTTTTGCTGTCTTGCATACAGGGTTATTGTTACCGTCTTTCTAAATTCCATATATATATGGGTTAGTATACTGTATTGGTGTTTTTCTTTCTGGCTTACTTCACTCTGTACAAAAGGCTCCAGTTTCATCCACATCATTAGAACTGATTCAAATGTATTCTTTTTAATGGCTGAATAATACCCCATTGTGTGTATGTACCACAGCTTCCTTATCCATTTGTCTGCTGATGGATATCTACATAGCTTCCATGTCCTGGCTATTATAAGCAGTGCTGCGATGAACATTGAGGTACACGTGTCTCTTTCAATTCTGGTTTCCTACTATGCCCAGTAGTGAGATTGCTGGGTCATATGGCAGTTCTATTTCTAGTTTTTTAAGGAATCTCCACACTGTTCTCCATAGTGGCTGTACTAGTTTGCATTCCCACCAACAGTATAAGGGGGTTCCCTTTACTCTACACCCTCTCCAGCATTTATTGCTTGTAGACTTTTGGATAGCAGCCATTCTGACTGGCGTGAAATGGTATCTCATTGTGGTTTTGATTTGCATTTTTCTGATAATGAGTGATTTAGAGCATCTTTTCATGTGGTTGTTAGCCACCTGTATGTCTTCTTTGGAGAAATGTTTGTTTAGTTCTTTGGACCATTTTTTGATTGGGTCGTTTGTTTGTCTGGAATTGAGCTGCAGGATTTGCTTGTATATTTTTGAGATTAGTTGTTTGTCAGTTGCTTCATTTGCTATTATTTTCTCCCATTCTGAAGGATGTCCTTTGACCTTGCTCATAGTTTCCTTTGTTGTGCAGAAGCTTTTAATTTGAATTTGTTTATTTTTGCTTTTATTTCCAATACTCTGGGAGGTGGGTCATAGAGGATCCTGCTGTGATATATGTCGGAGAGTGTTTTGCCTATGTTCTCCTCTAGGAGTTTTATAGTTTCTGGTCTTACATTTAGATCTTTAATCCATGTTGAGTTCATTTTTGTGTATGGTGTTAGAAACTGTTCTAGTTTGATTCTTTTACAAGCGGTTGACCAGTTTTCCCAGCATCACGTGTTAAAGAGATTGTCTTTAATCCATTGTATATTCTTGCCTCCTTTGTCAAAGATAAGGTGTCCATAGGTTCATGGATTTATCTCTAGGCTTTCTATTTTGTTTCATTGATCTATATTTCTATCTTTGTGCCAGTACCATACTGTCTTGATGGCTGTGGCTTTGTAGTAAAGCCTGCAGTCAGGCAGGTTGATTCCTCCAGTTCCATTCTTCTTTCTCAAGATTGCTTTGGCTATTTGAGTTTTTTTGTATTTCCATACAAATTGTGAAATTATTTGTTCTAGCTCTGAAAAATACTGTTGATAGCTTGATAGGGGTTGCATTGAATCTATAGATTGCTTTGGGTAGTATACTCATTTTCACTATATTGATTCTTCCGATCCATGAACATGGTATATTTCTCCATCTGTTAAGTGTCTTCTTTGATATCTTTCACCAGTGTTTTATAGTTTTCTATACATAGGTCATCAATAACCTCAGATATGCAGATGACACCACCCTTATGGCAGAAAGTGAAGAGGAACTCAAAAGCCTCTTGATGAAAGTGAAAGTGGAGAGTAAAAAAGTTGGCTTAAAGCTCAACATTCAGAAAACTGAGATCATGGCATCTGGCCCCATCACTTCATGGGAAATAGATGGGGAAACAGTGGAAACAGTGTCAGACTTTATTTTTTGGGGCTCCAGAATCACTGCAGCCATGAAATTAAAAGACACGTACTCCTTGGAAGGAAAGTTATGACCAACCTAGATAGCATATTCAAAAGCAGAGACATTACTTTGCCAACAAAGGTCCGTCTAGTCAAGGCTATGGTTTTTCCAGTGGTCATGTATGGATGTGAGAGTTGGACTGTGAAGAAGGCCGAGCGCTGAAGAATTGATGCTTTTGAACTGTGGTGTTGGAGAAGACTCTTGAGAGTCCCTTGGACTCTAAGGAGATCCAACCAATCCATTCTGAAGGAGATCAGCCCTGGGATTTCTTTGGAAGGAATAATGCTAAAGCTGAAACTCCAGTATTTTTGCCACCTCATGTGAAGTGTTGACTCATTGGAAAAGACCCTGATGCTGGGAGGGATTGGGGGCAGCAGGAGAAGGGGACGACAGAGGATGAGATGGCTGGATGGCATCACTGACTCAATAGACGTGAGTCTGAGTGAACTCGGGGAGTTGGTGATGGACAGGGCGGCCTGGCATGCTGAGATTCATGGGGTTGCGAAGAGTCGGACACGACTGAGCGACTGAACTGAACTGAACGGATACATAGGTCTTTAGTTTCTTTAAGTAGATATATTCCTAAGTATTTTATCCTTTTTGTTGCAATGGTGAACGGAATTGTTTCCTTAATTTCTCTTTCTGTTTTCTCATTATTAGTGTATAGGAATGCAAGGGATTTCTGTGTGTTGATTTTATATCCTGCAACTTTACTATAATCATTGATTAGTTCTAGTAATTTTCTGGTGGAGTCTTTAGGGTTTTCTATGTAGAGGATCATGTCATCTGCAAACAGTGAGAGTTTTACTTCTTCTTTTCCAATTTGGATTCCTTTTATTTCTTTTTCTGCTCTGATTGCTGTGGCCAAAACTTCCAAAACTATGTTGAATAGTAGTGGTGAAAGTGGGCACCCTTGTCTTGTTCCTGACTTTAGGGGAAATTCTTTCAATTTTTCACCATTGAGGATAATGTTTGCTGGGGGTTTCTCATATATAGCTTTTATTATGTTGAGGTATGTTCCTTCTATTCCTGCTTTCTGGAGATTTTTATCATAAATGGATGCTGAATTTTGTCAAAGGCTTTTTCTACATCTATTGAGATGATCATATGGCTTTTATTTCTCAATTTGTTAATGTGGTGTATTACATTTTTTGATTTGTGGATATTGAAGAATCCTTTCATCCCTGGGATAAAGCCCACTTGGTCATGGTGTATGATCCTTTTAAAGTGTTGTTGGATTCTGATTGCTAGAATTTTGTTAAGGATTTTTGCATCTATGTTCATCAGTGATATTGGCCTGTAGTTTTCTTTTTTTGTGGGATCTTTGTCAGGTTTTGGTATTAGGGGTGATGATGGCCTCATAGAATGAGTTTGGAAGTTTGCCTTCCTCTGTAATTTTCTGTAAGAGTTTGAGTAGGATAGGTCTTATCTCTTCTCTAAATTTTTGGTAGAATTCAGCTGTGAAGCCGTCTGGACCTGGGCTTTTGTTTGCTGGAAGATTTCTGATTACAGTTTCAATTTCCATGCTTGTGATGGGTCTGTTAATATTTTCTATTTCTTCCTGGTTCAGTTTTGGAAAGTTGTACTTTTCTAAGAATTTGTCCATTTCTTCCACGTTGTCCATTTCATTGGCATATCATTGCTGATAGTAGTCTCTTATGATCCTTTGTATTTCTGTGTTGTCTGTTGTGATCTCTCCATTTTCATTTCTAATTTTATTGATT
Organism: Bos indicus; assembly: GCF_029378745.1. NCBI lineage: Eukaryota > Metazoa > Chordata > Mammalia > Artiodactyla > Bovidae > Bos > Bos indicus. Next base: position 39,619,807 of record NC_091762.1, on the reverse strand, counting down.
TGATTTTTTCTCCCTTTGTTTCTTGATGAGTCTGGCTAATGGTTTGTCAATTTTATTTATCCTTTCAAAGAACCAGCTTTTGGCTTTGTTGATTTTTGCTATGGTCTCTTTTGTTTCTGCCCTAATTTTTAAGACTTCTTTCCTACTACTAACCCCAGGGTTCTTCATTTCTTCCTTTTCTAGTTGCTTTAGGTGTAGAGTTAGGTTATTTATTTGACTTTTTTCTTGTTTCTTGAGGTATGCCTGTATTGCTATGAACCTTCCCCTTAGCACTGCTTTTACAGTGTCCCACAGGTTTTGGGTTGTTGTGTTTTCATTTTCATTCATTTCTATGCATATTTTGATTTCTTTTTTGATTTATTCTGTGATTTGTTGGTTATTCAGCAGCGTGTTGTTCAGCCTCCTTATGTTGGAATTTTTAATAGTTTTTCTCCTGTATTTGAAATCTAATCTTACTGCATTGTGGTCAGAAAAGATGCTTGGAATGATTTCAATTTGTTTGAATTTACCAAGGCTAGATTTATGGCCCAGGATGTGATCTATCCTGGAGAAGGTTCCGTGTGCACTTGAGAAAAAGGTGAAATTCATTTTTGGGGGGTGAAATGTCCTATAGATATCAATTGGGTCTAACTAATTGGTATATTGTATCATAAAGTTTGTGTTTCCTTGTTAATTTTCTGTTTAGTTGATCTGTCCATAGGTATGAGTAGTGTATTAAAGTCTCCCACTATTATTGTGTTATTGTTAATTTCCCCTTTCATACTTGTTAGCATTTGTCTTACATATTGTGTTGCTCCTATTTTGGGTGCATATATGTTTATAATTGTTATATCTTCTTCTTGGATTGATACTTTGATCATTATGTAGTGACCGTCTTTGTCTCTTTTCACAGCCTTTGTTTTAAAGTCTATTTTATCTGATATGAGTATTGCTACTCCTGCTTTCTTTTGGTCCCTATTTGCATGGAATATCTTTTTCCAGCCCTTCACTTTCAGTCTGTATGTGTCCCCTGTTTTGAGGTGGGTCTTTTGTAGACAACATATATAGGGGTCTTGTTTTTGTATCCATTCAGCCAGTCTTTGTCTTTTGGTTGGGGCATTCAACCCATTTACGTTTAAGGTAATTATTGATAAGTATGATCCTGTTGCCATTTACTTTATTGTTTTGGGTTCGAATTTATACAACCTTTTTGTGTTTCCTGTCTAGAGAAGATCCTTTAGCATTTGTTGAGAGCTGGTTTGGTGGTGCTGAATTCGCTCAGCTTTTGCTTGTCTGTAAAGATTTGATTTTTCCTTCATATTTGAATGAGATCCTTGCTGGGTATAGTAATCTGGGCTGTAGGTTATTTTCTTTCATCACTTTAAGTATGTCCTATCATTCCCTCCTGGCCTGAAGAGTTTCTATTGAAAGATCAGCTGTTATCCTTATGGGAATCCCCTTGTGTGTTATTTGTTGTTTTCCCCTTGCTGCTTTTAATATGTGTTCTTTGTTTTTTATCTTTGTTAATTTGATTAATATGTATCTTGGGGTGCTTTGCTTTGGGTTTATCCTGTTTGGGACTCTCTGAGTTTCTTGGACTTGGGTGATTATTTCCTTCCCCATTTTAGGGAAGTTTTCAACTATTATCTCCTCAAGTATTTTCTCATGGTCTTTCTTTTTGTCTTCTTCTGGGACTCCTATGATTCAAATGCTGGTGTGATTAACATTGTCCTGGAGGTCTCTGAGATTGTCCTCATTTCTTTTAATTCGTTTTTCTTTTTTTCCTCTCTGATTCATTTATTTCTACCATTCTATCTTCTACTTCACTAATCCTATCTTCTGCCTCCTTTATTCTACTATTTGTTGCCTCCAGAGTGTTTTTGATCTCATTTATTGCATTATTCATTATATATTGACTCTTTTTTATTTCTTCTAGGTCCTTGTTAAACCTTTCTTGCATCTTCTCAACCTTGTCTCCAGGCTATTTATCTGTGATTCCATTTTGATTTCAAGATTTTTGATCATTTTCACTATCATTATTCAGAATTCTTTATCAGGTAGATTCCCTATCTCTTCCTCTTTGGTTTAGTTTGGTGGGCATTTATCCTATTCCTTTACCGTCTGGGTATTCCTCTGTCTCTTCATCTTGTTTATTGTTGTGTTTGGGGTGGCCTTTCTGTATTCTGGCAGTTTGTGGAGTTCTCTTTATTATGGAGTTTCCTCGCTGTGGGTGGAGTTGTACATGTGGCTTGTCAAGGTTTCCTGGTTAGGGAAGCTTGTGTTGGTGTTCTGGTGGGTGGAGCTGGATTTCTTCTCTCTGGAGTGCAATGAAGTGTCCAGTAATGAGTTATGAGATGTCAGTGGTTTTGGAGTGACTGGACAGCCTGTATATTGAAGCTCAGGGCTGTGTTCCTGTGTTGCTGGAGAATTTGCATGCTATGTCTTGCTCTGGAACTTATTGGCCCTTGGGTGCTTGGTTTCAGTGTAGGTGTGGAGGCGTTTGACAAGCTCCTGTAGATTAATGTTCCCTGGAGTCAGGAATTCTCTGGTGTTCTCAGGATTTGGACTTAAGCCTCCTGCTTCTGGTTTTCAGTCTTATTTTTACAGTAGTCTCAAGACTTCTCCTTCTATACAGCACCATTGATAAAACATCTAGGTTAAAGATGAAAAGTTTCTCCACAGTGAGGGACACCCAGAGAGGTTCCCAGAGTTACTTGGAGAAGAGAAATGGAGGAGGGAGTTAGAGGTGACCTGAATGAGATGAGGTGGAATCAAAAGAGGAGAGAGCAAGCTAGCCAGTAATCACTTCCTTGTGTGCGCTCCATGGTCTGGACCACTCAGAGATGTTCACGGAGTTATACAGAGAAAAGAAGAGGGAGGAAGGAGACAGAAGTGGTGGCCAGGAGGATAAAGGGGGGAATCAAAAGTAGAGAGACAGATCCAGCCAGTAATAAGTTCCCTAAGTGTTCTCCACCATCTGAAACACACAAAGAGATTCACAGAGTTGGGTAGAGAAGAAAAGGGGGAGGGAGGAGATAGAGGCGACCTGGTGGAAAAAAAGGAAAGTCCAAAGGGAGAGAGAGCAGTCAAGCCAATAATCTTGCTCCCAAATAAAAATGGGTACTGAAGATTGGGTTCTTAAAGGTACAAAATTGATAACAAGTGCCAAAAAGCAAAGATTAAAAATCTAGAGTAGAGGTTTGATTTTCAAAAATACAATATTAAAGAAAATAAAGGGAAAAAAAATCAACAAAAAACAAAGTCACAAAAATTACAAAATATATATATGTATATGAAGTTTGCTTAAAAACTCTTTTTTTTTTTTTTGCAAAGTAATAGTAGGTTATAAAAATGAAAATTAAAGGAGTAATAGAGGACTTAATTTTTTTTTAATTAAAAAAAAAGAATGATAGTAAAAATAGTAGAAATATATCTAGGAATTTCTCTGGTGTTGTTGTGGGCAGCGTGGGGTCAGTTCATTTTCAGATGGTTCCTTGGTCTGGCTTCTTTTTCTCAAGAACTATAGGCCCCTTCCTATGTAGTCAGTACTGACTACAGGGTTTTAATCTGTTGCACCTGTCACTTCCAAGACGGTTCCCTCTGTTTTAGCTTCTGTTTGCTGGTCTCTTCAGTGTCTGATTTCAACCCTAACACAAGGGGGCGGTGGTGGACACTTTTTTAGGGTCACTTATTCAGTCATGCTGTGGGGAGGGAGGGACGCTGCAAACAAATAACACTGGCATGTGCTTACGGTGTCTCAGCCACACTGGGCCTGCCCCTGCTCATGGTGCCTGTGCCCTTCCTGCCCACACTGCTCAGGCTCTGGGTTGCTCCACTGGGAACCGTCTGAGGCCGGCCCTGGGCTGCATGCACCTCCCAGGTCTAAGCTGCTCAGATTCAGGCACTCGGGTAGTCCTCAGAGGTGCAGACTTGGTTGGGCCTGTGTTTTGTGCCCTTCCCAGGTCCAAGCAGTTCCAGTGATGAGGTGTTTGGCGAGAGCAGTCACTGCAGCTTATCACCTCCCCCATCCCTGCTGCTCGGTGTTCTGAGTGTACAACCGGTGCACCTTCTCAGGCGGATGTTGGCTGTCCAGAACCCCAAGAAGTCTTAGTTAGCAAAGACGCCTGCTTGCAATTTGGTAGATAATGCCTCTCTGGGGCTGCAATTGCCCCCTTCTGGCTCTTGCTGCCTGTCACTGGAGGGGGATGGTCTGCAGCTGGCTAGCTCTGTTCAGTCCTTTGTTCTGTGAGCGGGCCTGGAGGTTTCTTAGGTTAGGGCTTTTTGTGTGGTAGCTATCCCACAGTCTGGTTTGCTAGCCCAAGTCAGTTCCCTCAGATTGCCCTTGGGCATTCAGGCCCTGTCCTTACTCTAAGCAATGCAGCCCGTGCCTCCCTGCCCAGCCCCCGCTTGCTAGTGGTGGGTGCAGGCGTCTGAGCTGCTTCTCCACTGGGGGAGTTACTGTTGGGCATGTAATCTGTGGGTTTTAATTATTTGTTTATTTTTCCTCCCAGTTATGTTGTCCTCTGTGGTTCCAAGGCTCACCACAGACTCAGCAGTGAGGCTGTTTCCTGGTGTTTGGAAACTTCTCTCTTTTTAGGACTCCTTTCCCGGGATGGAGCTCCATCCCTACCTCTTTTGTCTCTCTTTTTGTCTTTTATATTTTTTCCTACCTCCTTTTGAAGACAATGGGCTGCTTTTCTGGGTGCCTGATGTCCTCTGCCAGCATTCAGAAGTTGTTCTGTGGAATTTACTCAGCGTTTAAATGTTTTTTTTGATGAATTTGTGGGGGAGAAAGTGGTCTCCCGGTCCTATTCCTCTGCCATCTTAGGACCACCTCCAATTTAATTGTTAATATTGTTAATATAACAGTGTAGATCACAACAAATTGTGGAAAATTCTGAAAGGGATGGGAATACCAGACCACCTGACCTGCCTCTTGAGAAACCTGTATGCAGGTCAGAAAGCAGCAGTTAAAACTGGACATGGAACAACAGACTGGTTCCAAAGAGGAAAAGGAGTACGTCAAGGCTGTATATTGTCACCCTGCTTATTTAACTTCTATGCAGAGTACATCATGAGAAATGCTGGGCTGGAAGAAGCACAAGCTGGAATCAAGATTGCGGGGAGAAATATCAATAAACTCAGATATCCAGATGACATCACCATTATGGCAGAAAGAGAAGAAGAACTAAAGAGCCTCTTGATGAACGTGAAAGAGGAGAGTGAAAAAGTTGGCTTAAAGCTCAACATTCAGAAAACGAAGATCATGGCATCTGGTCCCATCACTTCATGGCAAATAGATGGGGAAACCATGGAAACAGTGGCACACTTTGTTTTGAGGGGCTCCAAAATCACTGCAGATGGTGATTGCAACCATGAAACTAAAAGATGCTTACTCCTTGAAAGAAAAGTGATGACAGCATATTAAAAAGCAGAGAGATTACTTTGCCCACAAAGATCTGTCTAATTAAGGCTATGGTTTTTCCAGTAGTCATGTATGGATGTGAGAGTCTGACGACAAAGAAAGCTGAGTGCTGAAGAATTGATGCTTTTGAACTGTGACGCTGGAGAAGACTCTTGAGAGTCCGTTAGACTGCAAGGAGATCCAACCAGTCCATCCCAAAGGAGATCAGTCCTTGGTGTTCATTGGAAGGACTGATGCTAAAGTTGAAACTCCCAATACTTTGGCTACCTGATGCAAAGAGCTGACTCATTTGAAAAGTCCCTGATGCTGGTTAAGATTGAAGGTGGGAGGAGAAGGGGATGACAGAGGATGGGATGGTTGGATGGCATCACCGACTCAATGGACATGAGTTTGGGTAAAGTCTGGGAGCTGGTGATGGACATGGAGGCCTGGCCTGCTGCAGTCCATGGGGTTGCAAAGATCTGGACACAACTGAGTGACTGAACTGAACTGAATTGTCAATATATCTAAGGAAAAAGAATTATCTAAGATAGACACTTTAGTTCAAATTTATAATTATTTTTTATCATGAATTTCAAATAAAAGCATTATCAGAAGACTTACTTAAAAAAAAAATCACCATCACCCATAAGTAAATTATTTCTATACAACTGTCATTGTTTTTATTTCCTGAAATAACATGAGAATATATGAAAGCAAGAAGATGTGTTTGAAAAATTAAAGATTCGGTGATCTGTATGACACAATGAATAATGCAATTTAGGTACCAGAAAATTACTAATCAATGAATATCGTAAAGTTTCAGGATATAAAATTAATACACAGAAGTCCCTTGCATTCCTATACAGTAATAATGAGAAAACAGAAAGAGAAATTAAGGGAACAATTCCATTCAACATTGTGACCAAAAGAATAAAATACTTAGGAATAAATCTACCTAAAGAAACAAAAGATCCATATATAGAAAACTATAAACCACTGAAAAAAGAAATCAAAGATGACACAAATAGATGGAGAAATATACCATGTTCATGGATCGGCATTATCCATGATAATGATAGCATATCATGCTATATAATCAAAGCAATCAGTAGATTCAATGCAATGGAAAAGAAATGCAAAAAAGCAAAATGGCTGTCTGGGGAGGCCTTACAAATAGCTGTGAAAAGAAGAGAAGCAAAATGTATAATGTATATTTTATGTATATATGGTACATATACATAGTGGAATATTACTCAGCTATTAAAAAGAACACATTTGAATCAGTTCTAATGAGGTGGATGAAATTGGAGCCTATTATACAGAGTGAAATAAGTCAGAAAGGAAAACACCAATACAGTATATTAATGCATGTATATGGAATTTAGAAAGATGGTAACGAATGACCCTATATGTGAGACAGCAAAAGAGACACAGATATAAAGGACAGACTTTTGGACTCTGTGGGAGAAGGTGAGGGTGGGATGATTTGAGAGAATAGCATTTAAACATGTATATTACCATATGTGAAATAGATCACCAGTCCAAGTTTGATGCATGAAACAGGGCTCTCAAAGCTGGTACACTGGGACAGCCTGAGGGATAGGATGGGGAAGGAGGTGGGAAGGGGGTTCAGGATGGGGGACACATGTACACCCATGGGTGAGTCATGTCAATGTATGGCAAAAACCACTACAATATTGTAAAGTAATTAATCTCCAATTAAAATAAATAATTAAATAAAGAATACAATTTAGGAACATCACAATCTAGGCAAAATTATACAATATATTTATAGAAAATAAATTTTAAAATAATTTTGTGAATTGAGATGGCCAACTTAAGAACTAGAGAATTTGAAGGATTTTAAGTGAATCAATGATGTCAAACAGTAACATATCCAAGTAGGTATTAAAGAAATATTGGTGCCTAATTCCATTTCCAGAGGTTTTTTGTTGTTGTTGTTGTTGTTGTTGTTGTTGTTGTTGTTGTTGTTGTTTCTGGTTGGGTTGGAGTGGAGAAGCTTGGTTATTTTGTTGGTTTTGTTTTGTTTTCAGTTTTCTTTGTAATCCACTTTTTCCTAATGTGCAGTCCTGGTTGAGAACCACTTTGGTAAACACTCAAGGTCTTAGGAGGAGAGATTTACATCTAAAGATCTCTACTGTAAAGTGCCTAGATTTACATCATTATAAAAGTCCTAGAAATCTTCAACTAGTAGATAATATTAACTAAAATTAGCAAATAGATGAGTGAATTCTTCAGGGAAGGCAGTAGTTTTTTGTTTTTTTTGTGTGTTTTTTTTTTAACCACTTAAGAAAACACAGAATACCTTAAAGAACTTATTTTTTTCCTAAAAACTTTCTGTGAAGAATCTAAAATGTTCTAAGTCAGAGATAATAGTATGATTCTTTTACGAATAAATGTATAGATTGAAATCTAAAATGTTCTGATGCTGAGTTACTTAGATGTTAACTGCAGAGAAGAAAGAAGAGCACTGAACTTAAATCAAGAAGGGGATAAACCGGACTGATTTTCCACTCTGTTAGTCTTACTAAGATATAATTTAGTATAGTCTGAACTAAGCAGATGTGGAAGTTAGCCTTGGGCTGAAGAAAATGCAAATACTTGCTGTTCTGATTATTCTTGTTTAAATCCTCCAGACATACCACATCATCCTCCAATCTCTCCTTCCCCTTTTCTAGCTTGCTCTGTGCCTGACAAAGCTGGCCTCTGTGGAAAACAGGTCCTGGGTTCTCCTCCCTGTTTCTGGGATTTTTAAAGAATGAGGTTTGCAGATGTAGAGACAAGAATGTCTGGGACAGTTATGCAGAAAGACCTCTTTGAACAGGCAGAAAGCATGAACACTTGTTCATCCAACATGAACGCACATTAAAGGGCATCTAAAGCAAATGGAGGCAGCTATTTTACAGTTGTTAATCAGGATCGTTCTTTAATCAACATGGTACTTGATCTAAAAACTCTTATACAGAATGGCATGGCAACAGGGATGGCAGAGACTGAGTATGTGCTCAAAATCCTGGGCTTCCTCTTACCAAGGCTAATCTGATTATTAATTCTGCCAAGTGCTCAACATACTAATATCAGAGGCCAGTGATACAGCATCACTCTTGGGGAGGTCCAGCAAGCTTCCTGATGTTAGGACGATTATACCAGGTCTCTTCCATCAAAAAGGGGATAGTGCTTTGTTCTCATTGTAATAAGTGTTCTTGTTTTAGTCACTAAGTCATGTCTGACTCTTTTGCTACCCCATGGATTGTAGCCCACTCAGTCTACTCTATCCATGGAATTCTCCAGGCAAGAATACTGGAGTGGTTTGCCATTCCCTTCTCCAGGGGATCTTCCCAACCCAAGGATCAAACCTGAGTCTCCTGCATCAGAAGGCAGATTATTTACCACTGAACCACCAGGGAGGTCCCATGGTAATAAACAGGTGTCCACAAAATGGATTTTCCTTTCCTGTCTGCAACAGCTCTTCCAGTACCACCCAGTGTGAAGGATTTACAGAATATCTTATTCACAGTCATGCTGTCTGTGCAACTTCATTTCAGATCAAGGGACTCAAGTTTAAGGCTTCTTAACTGTCGTCACTGCCCTCAACACATACTTAATCATTGGGAAGATACTGGAATAACAACATAATGAAATGGCCTGCTGCTGCTGCTAAGTTGCTTCAGTTGTGTCCGACTCTGTGCGACCCCATAGACAGAAGCCCACCAGGCTCCCCCATCCCTGGGATTCTCCAGGCAAGAACACTGGAGTGGGTTGCCATTTCCCTCTCCAATGCATGAAAGTGAAAAGTGAAGGGGAAGTCACTCAGTCGTGTCCGACTCTTAGTGACCCATGGACTACAGCCTACCAGGCTCCTCCATCCATGGGATTTTCCAGGCAAGAGTACTGGAGTGGGGTGCCATTGCCTTCTCCAATGAAATGGCCATTAAATGCTTAATAGTGATCCCACATAGGGGTTTTAAGTTCTGTTCCATAGGATGTAGTATTTCCTTTTGATTGGTAGTCAATGTATAGTGCTGTTTCTTCCATAGACCAGCTATTCATAATCTGAAAGCTCCATTTTCACTATCACATCTAAAAATCCCCTTACAGAATGTTTGTATCACCTCCCTGCAGACTTGAGCTTGGTTAGATTTGGTGCCGTTGTTCCTAAAGACTAAAACATCAGGGATGAAGCACACCTATTCAGAAGCTAGGATTGTTCCTCAGTAGAGAACATCTCTTCTTATCATTAAAGCAACACTCAGAGAAAGGAATTATTACACGAGCTTGGGTGATTTGTTCCAATTATCCAGGGGAAATTGAGTGGACATTGGCCAGTGAAGGCATGCAGACCTTGGTCTAGAACCTCCAAGTTTCAGCAGGGCCCTGCATAATATTACACGTTCAATAACTGAACTCATTCAAAGACTGTGGCTACTCCCATTAAGATAAGATTTCTAGAGACCTTTGGGTAATCTGCCTAGTAAAAAATCCTGATAAAGTGCTTGAAAAGTATATAAAAGGAGTTTCTAATTCTCATCCCAACATTAAATAAGCTATATAAACCTGGACTGTGGCAACTCTGCATATTTTGTTACTCAATTTTTCGATTCTTCCTCTTCTTTCCTTAGTAGTAGTGGATAGTACACTAAGTGACAGTGTGACAGACTGACATACAGTTGTTATTGCTCAGTCGTGTCCAAATCTTTGCCACCCCATAGACTACAGCATGCCAGTCTTCCCTGTCCTTTACTATCTCCTGGAGTTGCTTAAACTCGTATTGATTGAATTGCTGATGCCATCCAACCATCTCATCCACTGATGCCCACTTCACCTCCTGACCTCAATCTTCCCAGCATCAGGGTCTTTTCCAGTGAGTCGGCTTTTTGCATCAGGTGGCCAAAGTATCAGAACTTCAGTATAAGTCCTCCCAATGAATATTCAGGGTTGGTTTTCTTTAGGGTTGACTGGATTGATCACCTTGTAGTCCAAAGGACTCTTCAAGAGTCTTCTCCAGCACCACAGTTCGAAAGCATTGGTTTTTCGGTGCTTCTTTATGGTCTGACTCTCACATCCATACATGATGACTGGAAAAACCACAGCTTTGACTAGACGGACCTTTGTAGGCCAAGTGATGTCTCCCCTTTTTAATATGCTGTCCAGATTTATCATAGCTTTTCTTCCAAGGAGAAACCATCTTTTAATTTCATGGCTATGGTCACCATCTGCAGTGATTTTAGAGCCCAAGAAAACAAAGTCTGTCACTGTTGCCATTGTTTCCCCATCTATTTGCCATACGGTGATGGGATTGGATGCGATGATCTTCCTTTTTTGAATGTTGAGTTTTCAGCCAGCTTTTCATTCTTCCTTTTCACCATCATCAAGAGGCTCTTTAGTTCCTCTTCACTTTCTGACATTAAGATGGTGTCCTCTGCATATCTATGGTTATTTGTATTTCTCCCAGAAATCTTGATTCCAGCATGGGCTTTATCTGGCCTGGCATTTCCCATGATGTTCTCTGCATATAAGTTAAATAAATAGGGTGACAATATACAGCCTTGACGTACTCCTTTCCCAATTTTGAAGCAGTCTGTTGTTCCCAGTCTGGTCTAACTGTTGCTTCTTGACCTGAATACAGGTGTCTCAGGAGGCAGGTAAGGTGGTTTGGTATTCCCATGTTTTTAATAACTGTACAGAGTTTGTTGTAATCCACACAGTCAAAGGTTTTAGCATAGTCAATGAAGCAGATGTAGATGTGTGTTTGGAATTCCTTCACTTTTTCTATGATCCAGTGTATGTTGGCAGTTTGATCTCTGCTTCCTCGCCTTTTCTAAATCCACCTTGAACATCTGGAAGTTCTCAGTTTGTGTACTTTTGAAGCCTAACTTGAAGGATTTGGGATATTATCTTGCTAGCATGTGAAATGAGTGCAATTGTTCTGTAGTTTGGACATTCTTTCACGTTGCCCTTCTTTGGGATTGGAATGAAAACTGATATTTTCCAGTTCTGTGATCACCACTGAGTTTTCCAAATTTGCTGGCATACTGAGTGCACACTTTAACAGTATCATCTTTTAGGGTTTGAAATAGCTCAGCTAAAATTCCATCGCCTCCACTAGCTTTGTCCATAGGTATGCTTTCTAAGGCCCACTTGACTTCACACTCCAGGAGTCTGGCTCTAGGTGAGTGACCACACCATCATGGTTATCCAGGTCATTGAGGCCTTTTTTGTACAGTTTTTCTCTATATTTTCCCGTGTATTCTTGCCATCTCTTTTTAATATATTCTGCATCTGTTAGGTCCTTACAATTTCTGACCTTTATTGTGCTCATCTTTGCATGAAATGTTCCCTTGGTATCTCCAATTTTCTTGAAGAGATCTCTAGTCTTTCCTATTCTATTGTTTTCCTCTGTATCTTTGCATTGTTCACTTAAGAAGGCTTTCTTATCTTTCCTTGCTATTCTTTGGAACTAAGCATTCAGATGGATTATCTTTCCTTTTTCTCCTTTGCTTTTTGATTCTTTTCTCAGCTATTTGTAAGGCCTACTCAGACAACCATTTTGCCTTGTTGCATTTATTTTTCTTGGGAATGGTTCTGGTCACCTGTACAGTTTTATGAACCTTTGTCCACAGTTCTTTAGGCAATGCTAATCCCTTGAATCTATTTGTCTCTTCCACTGTATAATCATAAGGAATTTGATTTAGGTCATACCTGAATGGCCTAGTGATTTTCCCCAGTTTCTTCAACTTAATTCCGAATTTTGTAATAAGGAGTTCACAATCTGAACCTCAGTCAGCTCCTGGTCTTATTTTTGCTGACTGTATAGAAGTTCTTCATCTTTGATTGTGAAGAATATAAGCAATCTGATTTTGGTATTGACCATTGGGTGATGTCCATGTATACAGTCATCTTTTGTTTTCTTGGAAGAGGGTGTTTGCTATGACCAGTGAATTCTCTTTGCAAACTCTGTTAACCTCTGCCTTGCTTCATGTTATACTCCAATGGCAAACTTGCCTTTTATTTCAGGTATCTTTTGACTTTGTACTTTTGTATTCCAGTCCCCTATGATGAAAAGGACATCTTTTTTTGGTGTTTGAACTGTGGTGTTGGAGAAGGCTCTTGAGAGTCCCTTGGACTGCAAGGAGATCCAACCAGTCCATTCTAAAGGAGATCAGTTCTGGGTGTTCTTTGGAAGGAATGATGCTAAAGCTGAAACTCCAGTACTTTGGCCACCTCATGCAAAAAACTGACTCATTGGAAAAGACTCTGATGCTGGGAGGGATTGGGGGCAGGAGGAGAAAGGGATAACAGGATGAAATGGTTGGATGGCATCACTGATTCAATGGACGTGAGTTTGAGTGAACTCTGGGAGTTGGTGATGGACAGGGAGGCCTGGCATGCTGCAATTCATGGGGTCACAAAGAGTTGGACATGACTGAGTGACTGAACTGACTGACTGATAGAAGGTCTTATAGGTCTTCATAGAACCAGTCAACTTCAGCTTCTTTGGCATTACTGGTTAGGGCATCACTTGGATCATTATGATGTTGATTGGTTTGCCTTGTAAAGCAACCAAGATAATTTTGTCTGTTTTGAGGTTGTACCCATGCAATGCATTTTAACTTTTTTTTTTTTTTTGACTCTGAGGACTGCTCCATTTCTTCTAAGGGATTCTTGTCCACAGAAGTAGATATAATGGTCATCTGAATTAAATTTTCCCATTCCAGTCCATTTTAGTTCACAGATTTCTAAAATGTCTATGTTTACTATTGCCATCTCCCGTTTGACCACTTCCAATTTACCTTGATTCTTGGAACTAGCATTCCAGGTTCCTATGTAATATTGTTCTTCACAGCATCAGACTTGACTCTCACTACCAGACACAACCAAAATAGGGCATCTTTTCTGTTTTGGCTCAGACTCTTCATTCCATCTGGAGCTATTTCTCTGCTCTTCTCCAGTAGCATATTAGACAGCTACCAACCAGAGGGTTTCATATTTCAGTGTCATACCTTTTTGTCTTTTCATTCTGTAACCTCCCCTTATCCACAATTTTACCTTCTGTTGTTTTAGTTACCCACTGTCAGCCAGTGGAATAATAGAAGGTGAAACTAAAGATGAAGGGGAGCATCTGTAGGGTTCAGTATATCTGGGCTTCAGGCTTCTGCTTGGGCTTTTGGAACTTATCCCCATGGGTAAAGGAGGCTAATTTTACCTGTGATGACAGTGGTTGAAGGTCTGCTGTCTTAAAGTTCATGAAGATCACTAATTCAGATGAAAGGAAAGAAAGTGAGACCAAATGGCAAGTATGGTAAACCAGTCTGGACAGTTTGTTTACCCTCAAGAAGTGTTCATCCTTCTCTGTGCTGAGTGAAATGAAACCTACAGATTTCATCATCCATGCTCTCTAGCTCACTGTTAACCTTTAGGACAAGTTAATTCTGACACTTCTCATGATTCTTCCTTATTTTTGACCTGCATTCTTAATGTGTACTAAGCCAACAAAGGTTCATCTAGTCAAGGCTATGGTTTTTCCTGTGGTCACGTATGGATGTGAGAGTTGGACTATGAAGAAGGCTGAGCACCGAAGAATTGATGCTTTTGAACTGTGGTGTTGGAGAAGACTCTTGAGAGTCCCTTGGACTGCAAGGAGATCCAACCAGTCCATTCTGAAGGAGATCAATCCTGGGATTTCTTTGGAAGGAATGATGCTAAAGCTGAAACTCCAGTACTTTGGCCACCTCATGCGAAGAGTTGACTCATTGGAAAAGACTCTGAAACTGGGAGGGATTGGGGGCAGGAGAAGAAGGGGACAACAGAGGATGAGATGGCTGGATGGCATCACTGACTCAATGGACGTGAGTCTGGGTGAACTCTGGGAGTTGGTGATGGACAGGGAGGCCTGGCGTGCTGCAATTCATGGGGTCACAAAGAGTTGGACATGACTGGGCGACTGAACTGAACTGAATTTTCTCAATTAAGTGTTAGAACTAAATAGACTGGCAGTTTGTTAGAGCTCTGACAGAAGATAGAATACACAGTGTTCTGATTATTAATACTTGCTCTTCAATGTGTGATTTGTTTCACTGAAATGTATGCTTTTAGAATAGAGCCATAAGAAAGACAGTGAAAATAGAGAATTTAAAGAAAACATGTTAGACAGGCATAGAGGTATTGCCTTTTATGGCCAAAGCCAGCTTGTATCTCCAAATTACTTGAATAAATAAGCACTGATAAAGGAACTATTAACAGAAGTGTTGATGGTGTTCAGTAAAGTACACCTTATTAAGGTGGAAGACTTATTTTATGATTGTGATTCTTGAGGTCTTAATGGTCACCAGAAAAAATGAAAACAGATGATGAACCATAAATTTTGACTAAGAAGTTTGAACTTAATATTATAAATAAAGGATATTTGTTTGAAGTTGTTGAAAAGAGGAATGAAAAGGTAGGATGAGGAATATCCATCGGATTGCATTTTGTAAGCAGAATGAATAGAAAGGGAATCTAGGTAAAACAGCAGGCTATTGAGATTGGCAAGATATAGTAGAGCACAGTGGCAAGGACTCAATCACAACTTGGAAATTTCAAGTTTTTCCATAACTTCTCAAAGGAGAAGTTTAATCACAACTTAAGCAAAGTAACAAGGTCTACCTGAAACAAAAAATGGTTGTACCATTAAATAGAGTATTGTGTGAAAATGTTTTGAAAATTGAAAATATTATGCAGTATACATTGTTATTCACCCTCAATTAGATTGGATGTCTTGGTACTAGGCCAGTATGATGGCAATAAAAATAGGGAAGAAGGTATGGATTGAAATTCTTCCAGGTAGGAATACTTAATAAAACATAGTGACATTGAGTAAGGAATAACAAAGAAGTAATCAAAGCTATAACGTGTTTCAAACTTTAGGCCTAAGGCAAAATTGCTGCTACTGAGAGAAATGTAAATTGAGAAAGGAGACAAACTTTGATGACAACATTCCTTTTAGTTTAGAAATACAGCAGGGAATTGATTTCTAAATCTTCTATCCTCCACATTTTTTGCCATATTTGTATTTAGTGCATTTCTCATATTACTCACAGTTACTTACCAAAAATTTGACCTTGTCAAACAATTTTTACATATAAAATCATGTCTCAAATGTTTAGAGCTTGGATTCCCTCAAAATAAAAACCAAACTCCTTAATTTGTTGTTCAAGATCTTCCAAGATCCAACCCCCAAGTCAGTCTCATTGTTGTCTCTCTCACATCCTATGCATGAGATTTATTATTTTTTCATGATTCTCACTTATATCCAACCCTATCAGGCCTTCATGCCATCAATTTTGCTATCTCAATTCTATCTAGAAACTATTGCCCATCTTTATTTCCCTAACTCCTATTTATCCTTTGAATTTTTATATACAGGATGGTATTTATAATTTCCCCATGACAGTGAGATATGAATCTTAATGCCATTGACACCTAAGAACATTGTATTATATTTCATCAATGTTCGTATTTGTCTCTTACATTAGACTACTCACACATTCTTGGTTTTCTGGTGTATTTTTCAGTTCCCATAACAGATTAAAACTAACTAAAGTTTTAATGACATGATGCATAAAAAAAGAAATGCACTGGGAATTGGGGTTACAAAATTTTAGCTAAAAGATTTTCCACCTAGATATAATTTAGAAGCATTTCAACTAATACTTAATGAGAATCTATAATATACAAGACACAGTGGTATTGAGTTATCACTTATCAAAACAATTCTATAAAATAAACCCTCTAAAATTCAGTGGCTTAGAACAATGGTCATTCACTTATTTTATGAGTCTGTAAATTGTCTGCATAGTTCTATTAGTATTGTTGGGTCTCTTTCTATATCCGTAGTTGCCTAAAATCAGGCTCCGGTGATGCTGACAGGACTCTCATATGTCTGGCAATCAAATGATTGTTGCCTGGTCTAGGATGACCTCAGATGGAACAACTGAGAAGACACATCTCTGTTCCATGTGATTTATCCTTCAGCAGTTGAACCTGGGCATGCCCTTATTGCAAAGCTAGATAGACAAAAGCAGGCAGGTAAAATTCACATGATCTCTTGAAATATAGGCTTAGAACTGGTACTGTCACCAATCAAATCAGGTTAAAGATCAGTCCAAAATCAAGAGGAAGGAAATGGACCCTGTCTCATTTTACATATATATAATTCACATGGAAATGATGAAGATAGACAGTTAAAGAAATTTGACCATTAATGAAATCAACCTGCCCCAGTGAGGCTCTCAATTCATTAATTAGTTGATTAAATTACAGAAAATATTCTTTGAGTGTCTATTCTGGGCACTGGGATAAAGTAATAAACAGAAAGATTTCTCCTTAATAGAATTTATATGTCAGTGATTAAGATCAGTAAAAAAGTAAACAAGAAAATATCCATTTGTGATTAATGCTGTAAGAAATACAGCAGAGTGATAGGACAGAAATGTATAGGTGAAAAGTACGTTAGATTGGGTGGTTTCCTGGGTAGTTGATATTTGAACTAAAGCAAGAATAAAAAGGAGGAACCCTTTGAAGATAAAGGGAAAGAACACTGAAGAGAGCAGAAAGAACCACTGACAAGGTCATAAGGTGCAAAAGATACTGGTGTATTTGAAGACTGGAAAGGAGGCTAGTGTTGTGAGAATCTAGAAACCAAAATGGTGGATGATATGAGATTATAGAATCAAGTGAGAAATACCTCTTAAGCCTTAAGCCTTGAGGCTGATCATAAGGGCCTCATATTTTCTGATGAGATGAGAGGCTAGGAAGAGTTTGACACACAGAAGTATTTTTCAATTATTGTGTATTAAAAAAATATAGTTGAACTTCTGGCTTCCAGTTTGGCATGAAAGAACCTGGAGGTATACAGTTGAGCAAACGGGAAAGTATGCAAGCAAGCAGAAGCCCTTCTTAGATTTCCCAGAGAACTGAGGTTACAGGAAATTCTGCCCCTCCCCTCCCAGCATTGGAGAGATAGGTGGATATTTGTTGTCCAGTTCCTACATTGTTTCTGACTCTTTGCAACCCCATGGACTGCAGCATGCCAGTCTCCCCCATTCTTCACTGTCTCTTAAAGTTTGCTCAAATTTATGTCCATTGAGTCAGTGATGCCATCCAACCATCTCATCCTCTGCTGCCCCCTTCTCTTTTTGCCTTCCATCTTTCCCAATATCAGGGTCTTTTCCAATGAATCAGCTCTTGGCATCAGGTGGCTAAAGTACTGGAGCTTGAGCTTCAGCATTAGTCCTTCCAATGAATATTCAGGGTTGATTTCCTTGTAGTCCATGGGACTCTTGAGTTTTATCCAGCACTAAAATTAAAAAGCATCAGTTCTTCAGTGTTCAGCCTTCTTTAGGATCCATAAAGAATAATCTTTATGGATCCATAACATGACTACTTGAAAAACCATAGCTTTGACTATACAGACCTTTGTTGACAAAGTTGGATTAGATGGTAAAATTGTCCTGTATATGCAGTCGAATTATAGGACACATGTTAGTAGAGAAAGTTATGTTTTCCTTCATACAGAAAAAATCTAGTTCGCAGAATGATTCCTTCATTTTAGTGAATCAACAACTCTTCAGCAGTTTTAATTTAGGGTGTTTAGCAGCACATGGAGATCCTCAAATCATGTCTCAGTCATTCCTGACATACTTTCATACATTAAATGTTAATATTCTATTTAAAAAGATCTTAAAAATAATAAATTGACTACCTTAGGACTCTATGAAAAGAGAGCACCTTAAGTCCAAATGAAGAATAAAAAAAAAAAATAACAAAATTTAGAGCAGCATCAGTGAGACTGAAAATAGGAAGTCAATGAAGAAAATCAATAAAACCAAAAGCTGGTTCTTTGAAAGATTAATAAAATCAGTAAGACTCTAGGAAGGCTAACTAATACAGAGAACATAATTTACTAGTATCAGAAATGAAAGCAGAGACATCACTACAGAGCCTATGAATATTAAAAATATTCTAAGGAATACTATGAGAAAATCTATTTCCACTAATTTGGGAAAAGATTAAATCAATTTCTTAAAAGATACAATGTCTCAAAACTCACACAAGAAAAAATAGACAATCTGATTATGCTGATATCTACTAAAGAAACTGAATTGAAATAATATCTTAGAAACAGAAAACATCAGGCCCAAAGGAATTCACAGATTAATTCTACCAAACACTTAGGGAAAAAGTTTTACTGATTACCTGCAATCTTTTCCAAAAGACAGAAGCAGAGGCCATCCATCCTAATTCATGTTATGAATTAGCAATATCCTAATACCAAAATCAAAAACAGTAGAGGAAGGCTACAGACTAATATCTCTCACGAGCATAGATGCAAAAATCATCAGCAAAATATTACTCCATTGAACCCAAAACTATGTTAAAAATTATATACCACTGTCAAGTGAGATTTATTCCAATTTTGTAAGGATGCCTCAACATTTAAAAAATCAATTTAATCCATTACATCAACAGTCTAAAGAAGAAAAATGATATGATTATATCAATAGGTGTGGAAAAAGCATTTGACAGAATACATCTATTCATGACAAAATCTTTCAGAAAGCTAGGGAAACTTTCTCAATTTGATAAAAAGTATCTGTAAAAAACCTACAGCCAACATCATACTTAATGAGAAACTAGAAGCTATCTAAGATCAAAATAAGATAAAGATGTCCCCTCTTAACACTCCTGTTGAAATGTACTGAAAGTTTTAGTTAATTCAACAAGAAAACAAAAGGAAATAAAAGCTACACCTATTGGGAAGAAAGACATAAGACTATCTTCAAAGATGACAAGTTTATCTTAGAAAATCTGCATTAATCTATAACAAATACATCCTAGAACTAATGGATGATCGTATTATGCTTCAGGATACAAGCTCAATACATAAAAGTCAATTACTTTCCTACATACCAGCAATGGACAATTGCAATCTGAAATTTGAGCATAGTACAATTTATAATAGCACTCCCCAAAATGAAATACTTAGGTACAAGGCTAACAAAATATGTGTAAGATATATGTGAAGAAAACTAAAACCCTCTGGTAAACTAAATCAAAGAAGAACCATATAAATGGGAGATATTCTTTGTTCATACGTGTGAAGATTCAGTATTGCCAAAATGTCAGTCCTTCTCAACCATTCTCTATACAATGTGATCCCAATCAAAACTGCAGCAAGTTAGCTTATAGGTATCAACAAACTTATACTAAAGTTTATATAAAGAGGCAAAAGACTCAGGGTGGCTAACACAATACTTAAAAGTGAAAAACAAACTTGAAGACCTGGAGCCATCCAATTTCTAGACTTACTATATAAAGATACAGTACCAAAAGAGTGTGATATCGGTGAAAGAATAGATCAATGGAACAGAATAGAGAGCCCAAACATAGACCCATACAAACACAGTCAACTGAAAGTAGACAAAAAAGCAAATACAATAAAATGTGAAGAAGAAAATCACTTTAATAAAAGCTGTTGGATGAAGTAGACATCTACATGCAAGGGGGAAACAAAATACACAGAGATTATACCCTTAAAAAAATTAATCCCCAAATGCCTATAAACCTAAATGAAAGATGAAAAATTACAAAACCCATAGACGATAACATAGAAAATCTAGACAACTTTGATTTGGTAATGATTTTTTAGAGACAACAATAAAGACAAAATCTATGAAAGAAAGAATAAGCTAGACTTCATTAAAAGTAAAAAAAAAAAATCTGTGCTAGGAAAGACAACATCAAGAAAATGAGATACAAGCCACAGACTGGGAGAAAATATTTGCAAAAGAAATATCTGATAAAAGACTCTAGTTCAAATTGTTTAAAGAACTCAAAATTTAGCAATAAGAAAATGAACAGTCCAATTAAATAGACAAATTATCTGAACAGATACCTCAACACAGAAGATTTACAGATGATAAATGTAAGCATTTGAAAAGATGCTCAGTATCATGTCATGCTGCTGCTGCTAAGTCACATCAGTCGTGTCTGACTCTGTGTGACCCCATAGACAGCAGCCCACCAGGCTCCACTGTCCCTGGGATTCTCCAGGCAAGAACACTGGAGTGAGTTGCCATTTCCTTCTCCAATGCATGAAAGTGAAAAGTGAAAGTGAAGTCGCTCAGTCATGTCCGACTCAGCGACCCCATGGACTGAAGCCTACCAGGCTCCTCCATCCATGGGGTTTTCCAGGCAAGAGTACCGGAGTGGGGGTGCCATTGCCTTTTCCGATCATGAGGGAATTACAAATTAAAACAAACTACCTTTTACTATGGCTAAAATCCAAAACACTAACAACCCCAAATATTTGCAGTATGCAGAGCAACAGGAATGTTCATTCATTGATTGTGAGAATGAAAAATGATAGTCATTTGGGAAACTCTGGCACTTAATCACAAAACCAAACATACTCTAACTATATGATCTAGCAATCACACTCTTCCATATTTACCCAAATGAAGTATAAGTATGTCCATATAAATACCTGCATGTGATGGTTTGTAGCAGCTTTATTCATAGTTGCAAATACTCAGAAATAATGAGATTTCCTTCACCGGAGGAATGGATAAATAAACTCTGGAATATCCAGACAATGGACTATTATCCATCAGTGAAATAAATGAGCTGTGAAGCTATGAAAAGACATGGAGGAAACTTAGATGGATATTACTAAGTGAAATTAATCATTCTGAAAGAAACACATACTATATGATTCCAAAGCTATAACATTCTGTAAAAGGCAAAACTATGAAGGCAGTAAAAAATGGTGATCAAGGATTTAGGGGAAAGAAGGGAGGGATGAATAAGCTGAGTACAGAGGATTATTACAGTAGTGAAACTGTTTTTATATTGTTCTCTAGTGGTAAAATATATCATTCCACATTCATTAAAACCCACAGATTATACAATACCAGGAGTGAACATTATTGTAAACATATACGGCCTTTGGGTGATAATGGTGCATCAGTGTAGTTTCATAGATTATAACACAAGGACTGCAACACACCAAGCTTCCTTGTCCTTCACTATCCTCCAGTTTGCTCAAATTCATGTCCATTGAATCAATGATTCCATCCACCATCTCATCCTCTGTTGCCCACTTATCCTCCTGTCCACAATATGATCCAGCATTAGGGTCTTTTCCGGTGAGTCAACTCTTTGCATCAGGTGGCCAAAGTACTATAGAAGCTTCAGCATAAGTCCTTCCAAAGAATATTCAGGATTGATTTCTTTATTTTTTTTTAAGGTTTTCCAACAAAGATGTATTTAGAAACAGAATCAGAACCTAGAAAGCCACCCCATAACTCACTAATTTGCTGTTGTTCAGTTGCTAAGTTGAGTCCGACTCTTTGAGACCCCATGGACTGTAGCGTGACTGGTTTGATCTCCTTGCTGTCCAAGGAGCTCTCAAGAGTCTTCTTCAGCATCACAGTTCTAAAGCATCAGTTCTTCAGTGCTCAGCCTTCTTTATGGTCCAACTCTCACATCCGTACATGACTACTGGAAAAACCATAGCTTTCACTATAGAGACCTCTGTCAGCAAAGGGATGTCTCTGCTTTTAATATGCTGTCTAGGTTGGTCATAACTTTTCTTCCAAGGAGCAAGCATCTTTAATTTCATGGATATAGTCACAATCTGCAGTGATTTTGGAACCATTGAAAATAAAGTCTTCACTGTTTCTATTTCTCCCCCATCTATTTGCAATGAAGTGATGGGACCAAAAGCTATAATTTTAGTTTTTTGAATGTTGAGTTTTAATCCAGCTTTTTTACTCTCCCCTTTCAACTTCATCAAGAGACTCTTTAGTTCCTCTTCACTTTCTGCCATCAGGATGGTATCCTCTACACATCTGAAGTTATTCTTGATTCCAGCTTGAGCTTCATCCAGCCCAGCATTTCCCATGATATACTCTGCAAATAATTTAAATAAGCAGGGTGACAATATGCAGCCTTGATGTACCCTTTTCCCTATTTGGAACCAGTCCATTGTTCTGCGTCCAGTTCTGACTGTTGCTTCTTGACTTGTATACAGATTTCTCAGGAGGCAGTTGAGGTGGTCTGGTATTCCCGTCTCCTTAAGAATTGTCCACAGTTTGTTGTGATCCACACAGTCAAAGGCTTTGGCATAGTCAATAAAGCAGAAGTAGATGTTTTTCTGAACTCTCTTGCTTTTTCAATTATCCAACATTTGTTGACAATTTGATCTCTGGTTCCTCTGCCTTTTCTAAATCCAGCTTGTACACCTGGAAGTTCTCAGTTCATGTACTTTTGGAGCGTAGCTTGAAGGATTTGAGTATTACCTTACTAGCATGTGAAATAGAGCAATTGTGTGGTTGTTTATACATTCTTTGGCATTTGCCTTTCTTTGGGATTGGAATGAAAACTGACCTTTTCCAGTCCTGTGACCACCACTGAGTTTTCCAAATTTGCTGGCATATTGAGTACAGCACTTTGACAACATCCACATTTAAGATTTGAAATAGCTCAGCTAGAGTTCCATTACCTCCATTAGCTTTGTTTATAGTAATGCTTCCTAAGGCCCACTTGATTTCACAGTCCAGGATGTCTGGCTCTTGGTGAGTGATCATATCATGGTGGTTATCCGTGCTATGAAGCCCTTTTTTTTTTGTAAAGTTCTTCTGTGTATTCTTGTCTTCTGTTGCTAATATCCTGCTTTTGTTGGATTACCACAGAATTTCCTCATTTAGAACTTTTTTAAAATCATAGATTTAGTAATCAGGAATACTAGCCAAACGGCTGGGTCTTGGAGCAGACCTATACTGAGTATCAGTTGATACTGCCAAACATTTTTTGTTGTTATTTTACCGACTTACACTGTGACTAGTAACACGAGTTCTGCTATTTTCACATGCTGGTATTTAGAATCATTGTGATTTTAGACATTGTGTTGAAGTTTTAAAATTTTATTGTTGTCCTTCTGATTTGCATTACTCTAAAGACAATTTAAGAAGCTTTCTACATATTTGTTGTCTATTTGATTGCTCTTAAAATAAGTGCCTGTTCAAATATTTTACCTATTTTTAAATTGACTTATCTGAGTTTCCTATTGAGTCATATGACTTTTTATGTAGTCGGTATATAAGCCTTTTGTTAGGTATATTATTGCAAGTACCTTTTATAAGTTTTTGGCTTAATTTTAATAAAATTCAATTTATTAAAATTTTACTTAATGAGTAATTGTGATACATTCTCCAGACTTGAATATTGTTCCAACTCACATTAACTGATCCATACTTTGCTAAATACTGGAGGAGGACTCTGCAGATCTCTGGAGTTTGCTGCCTTTTTTTTTTTTTTTTTTCCCCTGGGGAGCTCCCTTTTCTCTCTTCTTCTGTCCTAACTTTGGTCTATTTTACCAAGCTGCTTGGGCTTTCAGGTGGCTCAGTGGTAAAGAACCAACCTGCCAATGTAGGAGATACAAGAGATGTGGGTTCGATCCCTGATTGCAGAAGATCCTTTGGAAAAGGAAATGGCAACCCACCCCAATATTCTTGCCTGGAGAATTTCATGGACAGAAGAACCTGGCAGGCTACAGTCAATGGGATCGCAAAGAGTTGGACACAACTGAGTGACTGAGCACAAGCACATCTAGCTTGCTGTCCAAGGGATCTCCTTGCTGTCCAAGGGACTCTCAAGAGTCTTCTCCAACACCACAGTTCAAAAGTATCAGTTCTTCTGTGCTCAGCTTTCTTTATAGTCCAACTCTCACATCCATACATGACTACTGGAAAAACCATAGCCCTGACTAGATGGACCTTTGTGGACAAAGTAATCTTTCTGCTTTTTAATATGCTGTTTTAATAGAACTAAGGATAAAAATATTTCTTATCAGGTAATATATGGCTCATAGAAGAAAGAGATACATCTTTTCAAAATTTATTTTAACAAACTAGTCTTCACATGAAATTTCTTTCACATGTTGTGACTAAGCCAATGTTTATGCTTTGAAAATGCTGAAGCTGCTTTTCTTGGTGATTAGAATAACATTTACTTGTTCTAGAAAATGAAGATTAATTTTTCAGTGTAGAAGAGGGAATAGTGGCCTTCTTTCAAATTCTACATTTATAGGTGGATAGATGTGGCTAGGAAGAGTTTTAAAAGTTCGATTGCAATGCATCACGGTAAACTACATTGCACATTCTGATAACATGGTAGGTTTCTTATTATCTTTGTTCACCAATATAGGAAATGTGTGAGATGTGCTGAGATTCTCCTGGACAACTACTGTTGTTGAGATAAGCTTTCTGAGAGGAGGAAAAAGTCTAATCTCTGCTTGAGGAGACATGTGTTCCAGTTTTCATTTTGCAATATGTACCCACAGTGTGATATAAAAATGTCAGTTATGTATGTCTATTGGTGATAGACTTTATATCCATAACTGAAGGAAATCCCAAATTGAAGGGAATGTTTCTCTTTAAGACCTAATCTCTCTATATGCCAAGCTGAAATAAACAGGGAAGTTAGGAAGGTAACTCTCCTTTGTTTAGGGAAATACCAGTGTCTGTGTGTATGTATGGTGGTAGTGGGAGTGATCCTGCTCAAATTTTTACTAGAAATTACCTTTCTCCATTTTGAAATTAATTAGTAAATACTATTTCTATTATTTTCAAAACATTAGGAATTGAGATATCTAAACTTTAAGTAGATGATAGATACATGCACAGGCGTATTCAGGAAGAAAGTAGTTTGGCTATAAACCACACAAAACCAAATGTCTTTGAGTGGCCCTTGCATGTACAATGGACAATACACCGTGAGTAACTGTAGAAATTGTAGGGACTTCTGTGTTCTTTGAATCCTCAGTTCAGTTCAGTCACTCAGTCGTGTCCGACTCTGCCACCCCATGAATTGCAGCATGCCAGGCCTCCCTGTCCATCACCAATTCCCCGAGTTCACTCAGACTCATGTCCATCAAGTTGGTGATGCCATCCAGCCATCTCATCCTCTGTCATCCCCTTCTCCTCCTGCTCCCAATCCCTCCCAGCATCAGTCTTTTCTAATGAGTCAACTCTTAGCATGAGGTGGCCAAAGTACTGGAGTTTCAGCTTTAGCATCATTCCTTCCAAAGAAATCCGAGGGTTGACCTCCTTCAGAATGGACTGGTTGGATCTCCTTGCAGTCCAAGGGACTCTCAAGAGTCTTCTCCAACACCACAGTTCAAAAGCATCAATTCTTTGGCGCTCAGCTTTCTTCACAGTCCAACTCTCACATCCATACATGACTACTGGAAAAACCATAGCCTTGACTAGATGGACCTTTGTAGGCAATGTAATGTCTCTGCTTTTCAGTATGCTATCTAGGTTGGTCATAACTTTCCTTCCAAGGAGTAAGCGTCTTTTAATTTCATGGTTGCAGTCACCATCTGCAGTGATTTTGGAGCCCAGAAAAGTAAAGTCTGACACTGTTTCCACTGTTTCTCCATCTATTTGCCATGAAGTGATGGGACCAGATGCCATGATCTTCGTTTTCTGAATGTTGAGCTTTAAGCCAACTTTTTCACTCTCCTCTTTCACTTTCATCAAGAGGCTTTTTAGTTACTCTTCACTTTCTGCCATAAGGGTGGTGTTGTCTGCATATCTGAGGTTATTGATATTTCTCCCCACAATCTTGATTCCAGCTTATGCTTCTTCCAGCCCAGCGTTTCTCATGATGTACTCTGCATATAAGTTAAATAAGCAGGGTGACAATATACAACCTTGACGTACTCCTTTTCCTATTTGGAACCAGTCTGTTGTTCCATGTCCAGTTCTAACTGTTGCTTCCTGACCTGCATACAAATTTCTCAAGAATCCTCAGTCTCACTGAAAAAATAAAATATCTTGTCTTTTACTTCTTTTATCTTGACTAAATTTATGCATTCACTGCTGTGACTTTAGATTTAAACACTACATATTGCTATGTTAGTTTAATTTTTTAACTTTTAAATTACCTTTTTTTCTTACTGTTTGAACATACTTGCCTTTGAGCAGTGTTGTGTTCGTTTGTTTTTTTTTTTAAATTCTGAAATAGCATGTTCTTCTGTGATGCATTCAAGGTCACAGTCTCTCTACCCTTGCCTGCTGTACATAGGCAGAGCAATAAAACAGGTAATACTCTTACTCCATTGAGGTGCAGATCTCATTTCTGCCAAACATCTGTGCAGTATGACTCTCCACATTACACCCTAAACACCAATTTTTTGGTAATATTATCGACTTTACCTCTTTGCCTTTTTATTTACATTGATATGACTCAACTGGGATATGCCATTGTTGAGGAATGCATAATTTTTAATGATATAAAATGTAGGGAAAACCATACTACTATCAGGAAAATGCCAGCTTTAACCAATACAATTTCTAATAAGAAACAACTTAGAGAGGCACTAAATATTAGAGAATAGGCCACTTCGCTAGTTGGAGAATGATACTTAGGGAAGAAAAAGATTGGATCATAATATTAGCAATGAAACTAGATCATGTTCTGTGATAATATTATGTAGAATAGTGCTTTCTTTTCAGCTTTTATTCTATCCTACTCAAAGATTTCATTGTACAGCAATGTTGATTTCTAAAACAAATGAGTTAGAATTATGTAAATCTAAGGCAATGAACATTGATGATTACCAAAAAATAGCAAGCTTAGCAACATGCCTATTATTATTTTCAGACTGAAAGATATTTAAATTTGGAGGGAATTGGAACTTCTTTATATTCAAGCATAGAACATTCAAATAATTAGAAGAATGAAGCACCTCTAATTTATTCATGTTTTCTTTATTGATGATGGGTATAAGTATTTATAGTAAGTTCAGGGACACAAGTGAAATGGCTAGCTGTATCAAACTCCCTGAATATTTGCTGCATTAAATCCCACTGCCCTGTTAACTGGATAGGTAACTGATTCCTTGGTTGTTTATCTAGGAGTAGAAAGGGTGTGCAAAAGCCTCAGTAAAAAGTCTTAGTTTATGGTCCAAAAAGAAAAATAATTTTCCTTGATCTCTTGTCCAATAATATTTTCTGTCTACATATACTCACATACAACATCAGAAAAAGAGGAGTTACATTTTAAAAGAATTGCACTCATACTAAGAAGAAATGGCTTTTTAAATCCAATAATATATTTCCTTTAAGGTAGCACTTTGTGTAAATCTTTGCAAACCCCTTCATACTGAATTGGATTCTTTCTGTATTCCCATTAATTCCTAACAGTAGTTTGACATAACCCTTATTAAAATTAGACATTTCATGTCCTCCTGCATTCACAGATTTTGAGTTCCTTACCAAATGGACAGACTTCCTAATTCCTAGTAGAAACTAAACGTTCCATAAATGCTTTCTAAATAAGTTACCTGGATCCATGTTATACAATGGAGAAAGATATGAAAATTTCATAGTGGACGATAAGCTAATGACAGCACGGTGCTGCTTTCACTTTAGATTCTGCTGCTTACCTAAGATATGGAAAACTTTGCCAGAGAACAGCACTAAAGGTAATTATAAAATTGGAAAGAAAATTCCTATGACAAAAGCCTAATGTAATCGGTAACAGTGTTTCAGTGAGGATAACTACAAATATGTGTGAGGGCAAGGTACTTAATAATAATCTGTTAACGTGAAGGAAGCCCCTTGGAGATAGACCACATGTTTTCAGTTTATATTTTCTTGAGCCCTCGTGAGAGATAAATCAGTATTAAATAACAATTATCGAATATAGCTATTTCCAGTGATCAAATTAAAAGTTATTAGGTTTTCATTTACTTTGGGCTATAAAACCATAGATTGTATTATACCTATGCTATTAAAATTTGTTTTAATTTAAAAAGACTATCTTTTCTTCTCTTTGAACCAAAGTATGTAAGATGCAAAATAATCTTTTTTTTTTTTTTTTACTGTTGGGGATTCTGATTATCATTCTTCCATGAATTGCTCTTTATGGTTATGCCTTCAAAAGCTATTTAAATTTTATCTAAATAAGGGGGGGAAAAACTCTGAATTTGTTTCTTCCATTGAGTGAGATAGTGAGATATACTACTTATTCATCAGCTGGAATCCTTCTGAAAGTGTGGTGGCCAAAACAAACAAAATATAACAGCAAAAATAATAAAAAAGAATAGATAGATCCTAAAATTTACCAACACAGCATGATAAAAATGAGAATTAAAGGAAGAGTCTCTATAGACTCTGTCTCTACCAAAGCAAACAGTCAAATCCAGCTGTGGTCACTGACATTTTTTAATATTACAGGCTATTTTCCCATGCTTAGAGAAAAGGTCGGATTTTTTGAGTAGAGATGTTTGTAGATTTTATGGAATAATAAAATATTCAATGACTAGATTATAAAGCCCTTAATAAAAATTTAGAAGCATATAACTACTGATAGATGTAGACTATTGGGAAAAGGAAATACATACGCACACCCTTGACCTCTAGCAGCTTCACTGGTCTTTTGGGAGAAGGAGGGAGGGGCTGAGGAGGTAAAATGACAAAATAGGAAGGGAAAATGCAGGTGTGATCCTTGGAAACTATTTGCACTCTTTAGGAAAAAACAGAGATAATTATTGCTTCCCCCCCCCAAATAACTTAAGTACCATGACTTTCTCTGACAGCTCCTCTATATTAAATAATGACTGAAATCACTAGTTAACATATTCTTTAAAGAGAACATTATTTTAAAGTTACAGGCCATTGGTGTAAAATTCTCATTCACCCTATTTTGATCTATCTCACTGACATTAGTTTTATCTAAGACACATTGTCTTTCATATTTTCCCATGGCTTTTATGCCATTTACTGGAAATGACTAATGCCAATTGAGTGAAAAATCTATGGCTTGTTCTTGTATTTGTGTAAATAACATTAAAACATAAAAATTGCTGAAGTTTGTATGTAATGCCAAGAATACATATTTCACATGCAGAGAAAACTGCCCAGGGAGCAGGAGATTGGAAGGTACTTCGCAGAGCAGACTGTCAGAAGGGTGGCAGACAGGTCCTTTGAAGCTAATGTACTCAAATTTCCTGGGGCTGCTGCTGTCTTCCACAGGAGCGGCCTCCGAATGAGAAACATTTCTGTCTAATCCTGCAGAAGACAGATAAGTCTGCCAATTGAAACTGTGAAGTCCTGACAGCCAACGGCATTGGTCTTGTAATAGCAAAAGACTGATGTCGAAATATCAGAAATGGAATAGCATTCTCTGACAGCAAAAAACTAACATGTTTGACAAGAAATTGTAACCATGATTATTTCTAGTCAAACAAGATGTCTGTTCATTCAAAGCATCACATTTACCTTCATTGCCAAAGTTCAAGATTCATTTCATCACTGACATATTCTTTTTCTTTCTGCTTATCAAGTTTAAAAACTTAGAGGCACATGGGTTTGATATATTTTACCAGGTAACAACTTTGCTATTTTCTTTTTAATAAGGACCACAATAAAAAGAAAAATACAATGTTCTCCCACTATGTTCAATCTTATCTCTATACTCATTTATAAAATCTACTCCATTTAACCATCAAGTCTCTGCACATTTCAGATTTTAAAGAAGTTTTTATTCCAGCATCTATCAAATTTGAGCCTCTTTCAGATCTCTTTTTTTCCCTTTTCAATCTCATAGCCTATCTAGTTGTTACCCATTAGCCTTAAATACCTTTTTGATAGATTAGACTATCTGGATTGGCCTGATATAAATCAGAAAAGAAATGTCACCATTTTAAAATATGATATCAGAAAATTAACCAAACTATAGTAAGTAAAAAAAAAAAGGAACTTATCTATTATTCCCTTAGATATTAAATGTAGGCAGGTAATACTTAATCTCCTGACTTTGGGTAATCCCCTTGGATATTTTTCTCCAGGTTTTAGAAGCCTGCAAAATAATTTATGAGAACCGAAGTAGCACTTTTTGGAGCAGAATTTTGTTGTGTGGAAAGGTTTAGAAATTTTTCCAATGAATTTGAAGAATAATTATAAAACAAGTGCCAAATGAATAGCAAACTTCATTTAGAAATTTTTATATAAATAAATAAAATATATATAACATGTATATAAAAATAAATTTCAATACAATTTTATCTAATGAAAATATACCTTTCAAGTATATATAAATATAAAGCATATTACTCATCAGCTATCATTAAGAGTGAAGATTTCAAGAGGTATAAAATATTATTTCATTTTAAATATAGTTGTCTGAAATATAAGCATGTTTGATGTAGCTCCTGTTAAAATATTTTAGTGAAAAAAAAAACTTAAAATATATAGTACATGGTTATTTTAATATTGTTATAGTGAGTGACAATTTTCTGTTTTTAGTTTGTCAAATATCTCTAAGTCAAAGACAGTTTAAAATGTGTCCCAGTTAACTATACTTTTAAGTTTCTTAAAAATTATTTAAAGTCTGATAAATACTGTATGTTATGAAAAATAACAAAAGTTATCACAATATACAGCCATGTACCCACACATTTTGCCAGCATGCAAATTCATAGTATATTTTAAATAAAACTTATTTCACATGTTGTTCTGAATTGTGGCAACATTATATAAACTATGAAAACATGAACCACTGACTCAAAGTCAATATTTCCCAAATTATTGATGTTAGCTTAGTACACTCTATTGTGGGCATATTTTGTACGACAAATCTCGTTGTATAAATGCAGCATTTTTTTCTAAAATGATTTGCTATCATGGAGCTTATAAAATTTGCATATGGCTTATGCCCTTTGAGACTAAATGCCTTTTTCGCCAACAGAGGTGCTAGGTGTATGGTTTGAGAAGAAATCAGGAAAAGTGTAAATCACTAAAAATTGGGTATAATTTAAGAATATCATTTAGAACTAAAATGACGTATTCTACAGATAAAACTTGGGCTTTCACTTTAAAGAGTATAATAAAAAAATCAAGGCTCTATAATTTATTATTTACCTAGTTCTTTACAACTAATGACTTATCTAAATTTCATTTCCCCATCTGAGAAATCCATGTGTTGATAGTTCAGCTTGAACCTAATCTATATTCACCTGGGATTTACAAAGGTATGGAATTGTAGCATGAAGAAGAAGGACAGATCGTAGAACATACTAGATACGTAGGCTTAGTTACCAAGGTTACAACCAGAAAATGGTGGGTTTGACACTTATTGTCTTTATGCTGATCTTCTTATCCAGCTCCCCTGACAATTCTAATTCTGATCACCCTGTGATTAGCTTTAAGAAAATAGGAAAGATCTGAGTTATATACAAATCATTAAACTACTCTAAGGATAAAATGGCAAAACTTTGGGACCAAGGGTGAGGTAAAAGATTCCTGAACTTTATTCAAGCTGTTTCAGTTATTCACATCTTTGGTTAATTCTTTCAGGAGAATATTCAGGTTTTCTTCACTCAACACTTCTTTTGCTTGCCTATTTGAAATCAGGCAATGTGCTTGACATAATTGACATAATGCAATGTACATAATTGCATAAAATACAAGACATGTTTTTTAGTAAACCTGTGGGACAATAGCTCCTGATTTAGCTCTTCTTTATAATTAGTATTTTTTGTTGTTGTTACTTGTACATCACTACCACCATTGCTGCTAATGATACTATCCTAGTAATATGAATTATTTAAACTAAGTTTCTGTTGGACTGTTTTTCTTTTCTAAAGTCTCAAAGCCCATGGTTCACTTAAGGATTTTCCATGAGTTTCTATGGTTTGTTATCACCACTGATTCCCAATGTTTTATCATCCATTTGAGCTCCAGATACATGTTTCAGGCTGTATACTGGTTACCATATAGATGTACCATAGGTATTTCCAACTCAGGATGTCTCAAATTGAATAGATTATTCATCATCTTTTATTCAACCATACCAATTCTGTTACCTAGTTGCATCAAGTATATTTTAAACATATATTTTTATTATCTTTTCATATTCACTTTTATTTATAGAACACCAGATTTTATCATTTTTACCTCAGCTATTGCAGTTTATTTCCTATTTACTCCAGTTATTGTAAAAAGAAAGTTTTCTAATTCCCATATGGTTAATTGGCTGATTTTCTTTGGGGACCCTGTCTCCTAGAGTGGGACATGAGGTCACTTCACTTTGAATCTCTTATCAGACTATATCTTATCCATGCATGTGTGTACATGCTAAGTCGCTTCAGTTGCGTCTGATTCTTTGCAACACTATGGACTGTAACCTGCCAGGCTCCTCCATCCATGCAATTCTCCAGGCAAGAATACTGGAATGGGTTGCCATGTCCTACTCCAGGGAATCTTTTGTAGCCAGGGATAGAACCCATGTCTCTATGTCTACTGCATTGGCAGGCAGGTTCTTTGCCATTAACACTAGCTGGGAAGCCTGGATTCCTCAATACATCATTAACAATAATCACACTCTTCCATAATCTTGAATTCTAGCACATAGATTCACATCCACTATTTTACCAGGTGACTTCCGCTCACAGTCTGACTCCAAGGATTGTTTGACCCTATCAGGACAAATAATTTATTCCCTCTTTATTCCCCTCAAGTCTTTAGTTTTGCTCCTTTTCCACCCTAAATTATTATACTCAAACTCAGCAGTCTCTCCACTTTTATAACTTTCCTGGCAAAGTCCCAACTATGGAAAAATAATTTTGCCTATTTTAAACCTCTACCATCACAGATGAATGTAACTAGAGAAAACACACATATACTCAGCCATTCTATCTGTTCTTTCTTAACATTAAGACCACCAACTTCAAATGGACCTTATTCCATTAACTCTTCCATTCTGTGGATGACTTATTTCATAGTTTCACATCCTCAATCGTTCAATACCTTCTCCTTTGTTACTTTCTACTGATTATGTGGATTCTATTTTAAAGTTACAGTAGAAGTAACTTTAAAAAGGCCTTCACAATCTCCCACCATCACATGTACTTACCTGTGTCAACATCTAAGTACTCTCCTTCCATTTCTGTTGTTTAGTCACTCAGTTGTGTCCAGCTATTTTGAGACCTCATGGACTGCAGTCCCCCAGCTCCTTTGTCCATCCATGGGATTTCCCAGGCAAGAATACTGGAGTTGGTTGCCATTTCCTTCTCCAGGGGATCTCCCCGATTAAGGAATTGAATCTGCATCTCCTGCATTGCAGACAGATTCTTTTACCACTGAGCCCCTGGCCAAGTCTTCAGACTATGCTTCTACCGAAGCCAACAGTTCCATTTATATACTGCATCATCCTGCCTATTCAGGGACATCTCATCATCTACTGTCACCTCACTTGCATCATTATGACTTCTCTATGTTGGATAATTTACATCAGCATTCAAACATGTTTAAATTTCTTCTTTGGTAACAAAAATCATCTCTATTCAACATGTTGTACAGGTAACTGCTTTCTTTTATGAGAGCAATCCTTAGAATTGGTCAAGGTGTAATTCTCCCACTGCCCCCCGCCATTATTTCTTTTTTAAAAAACTATTTATTTATTTATTTTTGGTTGTGCTGGGTCTTCAGTGTTGCACAGGCTTTTCTCTAGTTGTGTTGAGTGGGGACTTCTCTGTAGTTGCATTGCACAGACATCTTATTGTGGTGGTTTCTCTTATTGTGGAACATAGGCTCTAGAGTGTGTGTCTTCAGTATTTGTGGCAAATGGGCTCAGTAATAGTGGCTTGAAGATTCTGAAGCCCAGGCTCTAATTAGTTGTGCTGTGTGGGCTTAGTTGCTCTGCAGCATGTGAGTTCTTTCCAGACCAGGGATGGAACATATGTCTCCAACATTGGCAGGCAGATTCTTTACCACTGAGCCACCAGGGAAGCCGTCTCATTTTTTCTTGCAACCACTTTAATTAGGTTTTTGCTCCCATTGCTACATGTAAACAGTTTTTGACAGGCTCATCAATCTCCATGGTATTCAATCCTATGGTCACTTTGAAGTCCTCATTTATTTGATCTCTCAGCAGCATTGAAAACACCCTATTTTGAAGCACTTCAAACACTCTGCTTGAGAGTCTATATTCCCTATTGTGGCTCTTTCCTAGTATCTCTTTTCCAGTTTCTTTTTTTTTTTCCTTCATTTCCTTGCTAGAGTTAAACTTTTCTGTTTTAAGGCTAGCAAGAAAATTCTGTCTTGCACCCTTTCCTGGTGATCTTATCCAGTTTCATAACTACATATAACATATGCATATTAAGAACTCTCAAATTATATATAGAGAGCAGATCTTTTCTCCTGAACTTCACATTGTGATTTTTGCTGCCTTTTTGGCATCTCTACTTGCATGACCAATAGGTATTTCAAGTATAACATTCCCCTACTATATGCTGTGCTGTGCTCAGTTGCTCAGTTGCATCCGACTCCTTGCAAACCCATGGACTGTAGCCCACGAGGCTTCTGCGTCCATGGCATTTTCCAGGCAAGAATACTGGAGTGGGTTGCCATTTCCTATGCCAGGGGATCTTCCTGACCCAGGGATCAAACCCACATCTCATGCATCTCCTGCACTGGCAGGCAGCTTCCCTACTACTGCACCACCTGTGAGGCACAGATTTGTGCTACTGAATTTTTCTCCCAGTACCACCTGTTCCCCATGCAATTTTCTTCAATTTGGTTTATGGAAACTCCATTTCCCTATTTCTTTTACCCCAAATCTGCAAAATGATCTCCTTCGTGCCCACCCCATATACAATTCATCCATTTATCACATCAGCTAGACTATATCCTACTCTTCCATTGCTATCACTTGATCCAAGGCAAGTGGCCTCTCACTTTGATTATCTTGGTAACATCTCATCTAGTCTCTATGTGTCTATCTTGCCTCTTACATTAGCTTGTTTTCAAAGCAGCAACCCATATTATTCATTTGAAATACACATAAAATCAAGTTGTAACCAAGCAGGACCCTATGGAGCCTTCCCTAGAGAGACCTCCCTCCCCCATATCCTCAGCTATAGCTCCCTAGTGAAGTACCCAGATAATAGTATCTGATGCTGATTTCATGAGTTGCTTTACATATGCAAAAAACCACCCCCAAATGAAATAAATTACCCGATGACCATGAGCACATAGCTCCCTTCCTGGAGACAGAAGATTGATCTTTCAGTTCCTGTGACCCTCCCTGTTACCTCACCAACCACCAATCAGAGAATTGTGCACAAGCTGATCACAAACCCTGTGAATCCACTCCCTCACCTTGCCTTTAAAAATGCCTCCCTGAAGCTCATCTAGGAGTTTAATTTTTTTGAGCATTAGTTGCGGTTGACTTTTTGCTTGATGCCCTGCAATAAATGCTGCACTTTCTTACACCACAATTAAGTGTTGGTAGATTGACTTTATTACACAGATGGGTGAGCAGACCTAAGTTTGACTCAGTAATAAAGCCACTGCTTGCTCAAAATCATCCATTGACTTCTTATCAAGATGAGTACCAAAGTTGTTACAATGGTCTACCCTGTCTGGCTCCTACTTACTTCTGTGATCTTACCTTTCATCTCTGAGCTTCAATAGCTATATTCTTAACCTTTCGATGTTACAATCTCAACAAGGCCTTTCCTGACCACAATATTTCAAATTTTAGCCTTACCCACAATAGCACTTTATACTTTTCTTTGCCATGTTTTTAGCAATATTCTTACCATCTGATGAACTGTATATTTCACTTATGGGTTTGTTATGCATTTCATTCCCACCTCCGTTGCTAACCTTCTATTTGGAATGTAAACTCCATGAGGCCAGGGGTTTTTACTTTGTTTGCTTGTGTGTCTAGAACAGTGCTTATAGATAATCATGTAGTATTTATTGAAGAAAGAAATTAATAGACGAGCAGAGTTGAAGGAAAAAATGACGCATTCTCCTAATTTGTGAAAAGATCACGTTTATCTAGCTTTAAGAGGACTTTCCTTGCTCCACTTGGGGAATGAAGTAGAGGCCATGAAAATTCCAAGGTCCAGAGGTAGGAAAAAAGCACACAACGGCACTGCTATACCGGTTTGAAGAATCTGAAAATTGAGTCTTAAGAAGCTTCTAGCAGGGTAATTGAACCATTACCATTTTTGCTTGGGAAGTCATCTTACATACTGGTGTTAGTACTTCATGAGGAATGGTAGATTTTCTTGCTTTGTTTTGGATATTAAAAAATCACTGCAGAAACTGGAGACTGGGTGTTAGATATTTTTAGAGGACACTTTTTCTGTGTTTCAGAATGATATTTTCTACCTTCTGTTCATTAATAGAAAATTTAAAACCCAATTTGTAGCTCATCTTCAAGAGTATAACACTTGATAAATCCACTTTGTGTATATCTAATTCACAAGGGGTTCATTTCAGAAATAAGGCAATGAAGATAGTAACACTTCTTAAATATACCTAAACAGTTCTCAGAATAGCATTGTTTAATTATTTAGCAACATTTTGGGGATTTAGTGGTGGTAGCTCAGTTCAGCCATCCTCCCTGGTGATAAGCAAATGAACCACAATGTGATACAAAGAGATTAAATGGACAGCATTCATTTCCCACTTGTTACATAAATGTTCCTAGTGTTCAGTATAATGAAGAAGGAAATCAGCAGTAGGGGCAGACAACAGAGTGAACCACAGGGCCAGATTAAGCTATTGAGATGTTCTGGGGAAATATAATAAGGATTTCTGATTTTGAATATGAGTGTAAGCTCATACAGACTACAGACTCTGTTTTTAAATTCGAAAATTTGAGATGTTCAGAAGAGGATCAAATGTTTGCTGGCTCTAAGAACTATGTGTAGCAATTAACACAAACTCTGAGAAATGTTTGGGGAATGGGGATGGTGCACAACAAAGGGCAAAGTCCTGGGCAGAATCCAGGAGACTACGGCCGCCTGCTGCAGGAGAGCTCTGGGGCCCAGAGAAGAGGAAGGGGGAACCAAGCACACAAAATAAACCTGGGCCCACTTGATCTGTATTATGTTCGAAGAACTTGGCTTCCTCATTTCTCTTAAGCCTGGATTTATTAATTTCCTATTTTCCAGAAGTCAGTTTATGAACACATGAATTTAGGGAATGTTGGCAGAATCCCAACACTTTTTTCCCAGCCTTATAGCTGTATCTAGCCTGTAGTTACAGACATAACCTATACATTTTATTGAGGATAAACAACTTTTTAATAAATGTTTTAAATACAAGGAAAAACATTTCAAAACCAAACGTTCATAGCAAAAATTTACCTCCACAGAGTGAGTGTGGAGCAGAATTTCAATCACTTGTAGGAAGGATTTCAGTTCACCACTCTCCTCAATCGATCTTTCCCTCTCCCATGAACGCCTCCACATGTGGAACTTTTAAAAATAAATTTTAATTTGGTGATAGACTCTTAGTAACTTGTGGGAAAAAAATCACACGTAACAAATTTAAATCATTAAAATTACAAAATGTGTCTATTTAAAAAGCAGCAGATTTTCTTAAGGAGAGTGAAAATAGATTATTTGGTACATTCAGTGTAGTGTTTTAAGTCAAATGATGTCTGCACTTTTGCTAATGACTCAGACACTTTTAATGAATTCTGGATATTCACCTCACTGTTTCTCAGTTTCTGTTTTCATTCGTTCCCCCAGTGAAACGTACAACATCATCACTTCAATATTTACAACCTGGGCTGTGACTCTCCAATTACAGATAATCAGAATTGAGATCTGTGTTTGCAGAGCTCAGGGGAAGACTGCCGATAAAGGCTCACACCCTGTATTTCTAAATAATGGAAAATTCAAACCTTCTAACTTCGGCAAATAGTTCTTCACATCTAGAAGAAGGCCAGGTTAAAATATATAATTTCAGACTCAAGATTTTTTTCACTAGGGTATGACAGCAGAAGGAGAACCAGTTCCCTGTCTCAAATGTGCTGACCTTGTCTTCCAGCTCCTCACTCTATCTTGACCACTGTGTGCCTATCCAAACTTATGTGCATGGCTATGGCTGCCCTGTTTCTGCAGTCCTAGCTCTGTCAGATACTCATGCAAGTACCTACTTTATGCCTAGTGATTTGAATATTAGAAGTGAGTAGGCATGGGGAGTAGAGTTATTTAGACAAGGACTTTTGGGATTCCCAGATACCTATGATATAGCCTA
Source organism: Bos indicus (assembly GCF_029378745.1). NCBI lineage: Eukaryota > Metazoa > Chordata > Mammalia > Artiodactyla > Bovidae > Bos > Bos indicus. The sequence continues at coordinate 39,581,287 of NC_091762.1, read as the reverse complement.
AAGGAGGAGGCATGGGATACAAGTGGAAACATCCTTTAGAGCTTGAAACTCTTTGCTCCATGGAGTCATGGAGTGTCAAAATCTCAGAGGGGGAACTGAATGAATTTCTTAGGCGATTTCTCAGGTATAAGGATGCTACTGGTTAACCTACAGTTTGGAGGGTCTTTAAAATAAGATATATATATGTGTGTGTATGTGTGTGTGTGTGTGTGTGTGTGTGTGTGTGTGTGTATGTCTTACTGATAGGAGTAAAAAAAACAGCATTGATAAGATGGATTTACAATGAATTTTTATCAATTATACTAATACCATGTTGTTATTACTACTACTATATTCTTATTACTGAAATATATGTAGTATCTTTAATGTTTAAAAGTTTTTTTTAAATTTTATTGAGGTATCATTGCTGTTGTTATTCAGTAGTTAAGTCGTGTCTGACTCTTTGTGACTCCATGGACCGCAGCATGCTAGGCATCCCTGTCCTTCACTATTTCCTGGAGTTTGCTCAAACTCATGTTCATTGAGTCAGTGATGCCATCCAACCATCTCATCCTCTGTCGCGCCCCCTTCTCCTCTTGCCCTCAATCTTTCCCAGCATCAGGTCTTTTCCAATGAGTCAGCTCTTAGCATCAGGTGGCCAAAGTATTGGAGCTTCAGCACCAGACATTTCAATGAATATTTAGAGTCAATTTCCTTTAAGATTGACTGGTTTGATCTCCTTGCAATCCAAGGGACTCTGAAGTGTCTTTTCCAACACCACAGTTCAAAAGCATCAATTCTTCAGTGCTCAGTTTTCTTTTGGAGAAGGCACCCTACTCGAGTACTCTTGCCTGGAAAATCCCATGGATGGAGGAACCTGGTAGGCTGGTAGTCCATGGGGTCGCGAAGAGTTGGACACGACTGAGCGACTTCACTTTCACTTTTCACTTTCATGCATTGGAGAAGGAAATGGCAACCCACTACAGTGTTCTTTCCTGGAGAATCCCAGGGACGGGGAAGCCTAGTGGGCTGCCGTCTATGGGGTCACACAGAGTTGGACACGACTGAAGCGACTTAGCTTAGCAGTTTTCTTTATGGTCCAACTCTCACATCCATACATGCCTACTGGAAAAGCCATAGCTTTGACTAGATGGACTTTTGTTGGCAAAGTAATGTCTCTGCTTTTTAATATGTTGTGTAGGTTGATCTTTGTTGGCAAGGGAAAACACTGTCTAGGTTTGGCATTGCTATTCTTCCAAGGAGCAAGCATCTTTTAATTTTGTGGCTGCAGTTACCATCTACAATGATTTTGGAGCCCATGAAAATGAAACCTGATACTATTTCCACATTTTCCCCATCTATTTGCCAAGAAGGGATAGGACCAGGCACCATGATCTTAGTTTTTTGAACGTTGCATTTTAAGACACCTTCTTCACTCTCCTCTTTCACCTTCATCAAGAGGTTCTTTAGTTCCTCTTCACTTTCTGCCATTAGAGTAGTATCATCTGTGTATCTAAGGTTATTGATATTTCTCCCAGATATCTTTATTCCAGCTTGTGATTCATCAAGCCCAGTGTTTCACATAATGTACTCTTTATATAAATTAAATAAACAGGTTGACAATATATAGCCTTGATGTTCTCCTTTCCCAATTTGGAACCAGTCCATTGTTCCATCTCCAGTCTAGCTGTTGCTTTTTGACCTGCATACAGGGTTTCTCAGGAGGCAGGTAAGGTGGTCTGGTATTCCCATCTCATTAAGAATTTTCCACAGTTTGTTGTAATCCACACAGTCAAAGGCTTTAGCATACTCAATGAAACAGAAGTAGATGTTTGCTTGGAATTCCCTTGCTTTTTCTGTGATCCAGCATATGTTGGCAATTTGATCTCTAATTCCTCTGCGTTTTCTAAATCCAGCTTGTACACGTGGAGGTTCTAGGTTCCCGTACTGCTGAAGCCTAGCTTGAAGGATTTTGAGCATAATTCTTGCTGACTTGTGAAATGAGTGCAATTGTATGGTAATTTGAATATTCTTTGCCATTGGCCTTCTTTGGGATTGGAATGAAAACTGACCTTTTCCAGTCCTGTGGCCACTGCTGAGTTTCCAAATTTGTTGGCATATTGAGTGCAGCACTTTGACAGTATCATCTTTGGGATATGAAATAGCTCAGCAGAATTCCATCTCCTTGACTAGCTTTGTTTGTAGTGATGATTCCTATGGCTCACTTAACTTCGCACTCCAGCATGTCTGGCTCTTGGTGAGTGACCACACCCCCATGGTGATCTGGGTCATTAAGAGCTTTTTTGTACAGTTCTTCTGTGTATTCTTGCCACCGCTTCTTAATCTCTTCTGCTTCTGTTAGTTACTTGCCATTTTTCTCCTTTATTGTGCCTCTATCTGCATGAAATGTTCCTTGGTATCTCCAATTTTCTTGAAGAGATCTCTAATCTTTTCCATTCTATTGTTTTCCTCTATTTATTTGCATTTCACTTAAGAAGGCTTTTTTATCTCTCCTTGCTATTCTCTGGAACTCTGCATTCATTGGAAATATCTTTCCTTTTCTCCTTTGCCTTCCATTTCTCTTCTTTTCTCAGCTATTTGTAAGGCCTGCTCAGACAACCACTGTGCCTTCTTGCATTTCTTTTTATTGGGGATGGTTTTGGTCACCACCTCCTATAAAATGTTACAAACCTGTCTGTCGTCTTCACGCACTCTGTCTACCAGATCTAGTCCCTTGAATCTATTCATCACCTCCACTGTATAATCATGAGGGATTTGATTTAGGTCATATATGAATGGTCTAGTGGTTTTATGTACTTTCTTCAAATTAAATCTGAATTTTGAAATAAGGAGCTGATGATCTGAGCTACAGTCAGCTCCAGGTCTTGTTATTGCTGACTGTATAGTTTCTCCAAGTTTGGCTGCAAAGAATATGAGTGAGTGAGTGAAAGTCACTCATTCATGTCCAGCTCTTTACGACCCATGGACAATACAGTCCATGGATTTCTCCAGGTCAGAATACTAGAGTGGGTAGCCTTTCTCTTCTCCATTGGATTTTCCCAACCCAGGGATTGAACCCAGGTCTCCCGCATTGCAGGCAGATTCTTTACCAACTGACCACCAGGGAAGCAAAGAATATAATCAATTGGATTTCAGTACTGATCATCTGATGATGTCCATGTGTAGAATTGTCTCTTGTGCTGTTGGAACTGAGTGTTTACTATGACTAGTGCGTTCTCCTGGCAAAATACTATTAACCTTTGTCCTGCTTAATTTTGTACTCCAAGGCCAAACTTGGCTATTATTCCAGGTATCTCTTGACTCCCTTTTGCATTCCAGTCCCCTATGATGAAAAGAACATCTTTTTTTTGGTGTTAGTTCTAGAAGATCTTATAGGGCTTCATAGATCCTTTCAACTTCAGCTTATTCAGCATTAGTGTTTGGGGCATAGACTTGGAGTAGTGTGTTGCTGAACGCCTTGCCTTGAATATGAATTGAGATCATTCTGTCATGTTTGAGATTGCAACCAAGTACTACATTTCAGATTCTTTTGTTGACTATGAGCATTACTCCATTTTTTTCTAAGGGATTCTTGTTCACAGTAGTAGTTATAATGGTCATCTGAATTAAATTTGCCCATTACTGTCCATTTTAGTTCACTGACTCCTAAAATGTTAGTGTTCACTCTTGTCATCTCCTGTTTGGCCATATTCGATTTACCTTGATACTTGGACTTAATATTCCAGGTTCTTAAGCAATATTGTTCTTTATAGCATCAGATTTTACTTTCTCTACCAGATAAAACTACAACTGGGCATTGTTTCTGCTTTGGCTTAGCCTCTTCATTCTTTCTGTAGCTATTTCTCCACTCTTCCCCAGTAGCATATTGGGCATCTACTGACCTGGGGAGTTCATCTTTCTGTGTCATATCTTTTTGCCTTTTCACACTGTTTATGGGGTCTTCAAGGCAAGAATACTAAAGTGGTTTGCCATTCCCTTCTCCTGTGGACCACGTTTTGTCAGGCCCTAACTCTGGAACATGCCTTTCATCTGCTCAATGTAGCTGGATGATATGCCCGGTGCCCTGGATGTCCCACTGTTAGCCCTCATTGAGCATTTAAACCTTTATTGGCCATCAAGTGTTGGTCAGTGTGCAGCCAGGTATTGAGGGAAAAGCCCTGCTGGAGAGGCTAGGAAGTATGTCTGGGGAAGGCTGGAGCCGATGTTGGAAGACTCTCAGGAGCAGAAGTCATCCCAGCCTCACCACTGCCACTGGCTGCCCTGGAGCTGATATGCCACCCAGGAGCTGCTCTTATTGAGGTATAAGTGGTATTTTTAAAAATCCCTACATGTCTAACATATATAATTTGAGTTTGGACATATGCATACATCCATATTGTATGGAAATCTTTAAGAAAACACAAATTTTCTCTATAATATATAAATAGATAGATAAATATCATATGGGTTAGATACCAGTTTTGTAGCTCTAGACTATTACTCTTTATTTTTTCCCTTTATCCAAGTTCCTAAAATCCCAAAATGTCACTGAGTGAGAGATATTGATAGAGCATTCATGAAATGTGACTAGTAGAGTAATTGAATCCACACAATTCATTTAACTGGTAAGGGGACTCTAATAGTTTCTGGAGGGACTTATATATGTCTTTTTCTTATACAAGTGCTGGGCTTAGTTACTTCATAGAATGAGTAGGGATGTTATATAATTTAGCATTAAGGAAAAAATTCTTTTTTATCTCAGTGAATTACTTCTCTAAAGTAACAGCTTAAGGGATGTTTTGATGCTACTGAAAAGTTAAAAATCTCACTAAAATTATGAAATCTAAAAATTACAACCATAGAATCTAAATTTAGTTTTCATGCCATTTAGATTCTCTTGTTAAATTCCTCATTACAGTAGAATATTGGTTTTGATTTAGCAAGATTACATGAAGTTATCAAAATGTTCTAAATAATTGACTTTATTCAGAAGTGACTTATGTCTTCTGCTTTGTTCAAAGTTGGATCAATATGGTTTCAATCAACATGTGTATTATTAAGTCCAGGTTTTGCTCATTATTTAAATAATAATTTAAAACTTAATTGTAATTATAATGTATTTACTTCAGTTTTATTGATATATAATTGACATACACCACTATATAAATTTAAGTGTACAGAATAATCATAATCATATCATGAAGTGATTACCATAATAAGCTTAGTTAACATCTGTCATCTCACAGACAGAAAAAAACAAAAAAGAAAAATTATCATTTTTGTTAATATTTTTAAAAGGTAAGCTGTCCCACAGCATTAATATGACAAGGAAAAGAACTGGGCAAAATTAAATTTGTGTATGTGACATAATGGAGGAGGACTCAAAATAGTGAGATTGCAGTCATTTACGTTAAACAACTTAATTATACTTGGACTTCCCTGGTGGCCCAGACAGTGAAGAGTCCACGTTCAGTGCAGGAGACCAGGGTTTAATCCCTGGGTTGGGAAGATCCCCTAGAGTAGGAAACGGTAACCCTCTCCAGTATCTTGCATGGACAGAGGAGACTGAGTGGGCAATAGTCCATGCAGTCACAAATAGTTGGATGTGACTGAGATAATTTTTGCTTTCATGGTCACGCAGAGACACTTTTGACTGCCTTCATAATGCGAAACAGTTTACAAAACTCTTGTTGTGTACATATCATACCTTGGATGCTATCAGGGGAAAATACTGTCCACTAAACTGTGTGAGTTAATTTGACAATGTCAAATGCAAGTATTGACCATGTAGAAATTGCAGGTAATAAATAAGGAAAAAATGAAAATCAATTATTCTAAGGTGGAAGAAAATGCATGTTATACTTGGTGGCTTTGTTTAATGAAAACTGTGAAATTGCATGTTAAAAAGTCATATGCAAAAGAAGAGAAGTACACAGGGAGATGGATTTGCATCCAGATTTCTCCCCTAATTAGCATCCCTTATTGAGATTATATGAACAAGTTGTAATGGGAATAATGAGTTAAGTGCTGTTAGATTATAGAATTGTGGTCAGGATTATGTAGTTGATATGAAGTGTTAATAATGAGGTGTAGGTAGAAGGGAGGCAAGGAAGTCAGGGCACTGTGAGGTCAGTGTATTAAATGGGCTATTCACTCATTAACACGGGGGTGCTCAATTCTGCCTGTATACAAGTACTTCAAGAACTAAATGCTTTAGTTCTACCCAAATCAGTTTAATCAGACTCTCTGGTAGTGGTTTCTGCATAGTTTTGTGTTTTCAAACTCCCTGCAGCCAGGTTGAGCAATATAAATTTAGAATTATGATAAAAGTAGGCAAAGGAGAGTTGTCACTGAGAAAGATACCTAAGTCTTAAAAAAAAAAAAAAAAAACAACTGCAGCTGTTACTATGATACCATTAGTCAATGGATTATTTTGTACCCACTAACCAACCATAAAGTAGAATAATAAAAGCAGAATACAAAATGTTTTATATTCTAGGACTATAACCATAAATACAAATACCATATACTAAGTCCATTTTAAATATAAAAATGTAAACTTTTTTTTAATAAACATGATAGGATTGTGGGATAAAATATTTCATTTTCTTTAAAGTTACCACCACGGTGCTATAATAAATGTTCCTGAAAATAAAATTTAAGATGTTACTTTTTAAAAAATTTGTTTACCAACATGAGACATCTTCATCTATCTTTTAATCAAGACTCCTTGGTAACCAAACTCATGGAAAGGAAACAAAAATCATTTCTGTAGAGAATGATCTCATTTATTCATTAAAAAACAAATCAAAAAATGAATAGATTTCCTTTACTTCCCTCTGGGAAATGCCAGTGTCATTACCACACCTGCCCATCCAGTAAAGGTGACTCTCCAAGTTCCTTCTTCCATCTCAAATCCTTCCGTATTTGTACTTCTCAATGCAATCATGGCAGGAGGCAACTGTATTTAACAAGCAAGGTTTTGACCAACCACTGTCCTACTATGTTGTGGACATTCTTAAAGATACAAGGGATATCAAGACTGAAAGGTCAATATTACAAGGTTATGAAAAACATAAAATTTGGACTCATGTAAGCCTGAGTTCAAATATTACTCCCATCTTTAACTGTCAATGTACAACAAATGCCACTCACACTGTTCAGCCCTCCTTGTCCTCCATTACTCATTTAATGTGTTTAATGTCTCTCCCCCATCACTGTAATGTGCTACATGGTTGACAATAACTTTTATTCCTTCATTCACTGCTTTATTCTTAGTGTCTAGAACATTTTGTTTACAATAGGCTCATGGAAAGGTGCTCAATAATATTTATAAAATAAGTGAATTTAGAAATAGCATTCTAGTGTCATTTTGACTCCCTGCCACTTGCCATTTCTATAATTTTGCCTAAGGCCACAGAACTGGTAAGTTACAGAGACAGAATTTGAACACTAGGCTTATGTGAGTCCAGATTCCATGGTGTTATTGAATTCTAGGCAAAAAGACATGATTTTATCTCAAGATCTTTGCATTTGCCTTGCATGCTTTTCTGGCAGGTAACAGGATGTCTTTTTTCCCTCACTCCCCTCAGTTCTTCTCTCAAATGCCAGAATATCAAGACTAGTGTTACTAAGACAGACTGACTAGACAGGCCTTTTCTCTAAGCAAGATGGAAAGTCATTGTAACAAAGAATGCAATTATCTGGTTTATGCTTAACTCTAACTAAACTGGGAGGCTACAGTTCATGGGGTCTGCAAAGAGTTGGCCATCACTGAAGTGACTTATCAGGCACACATGTCTAAACTATGGGGACTAGGCCAAAACAGGAAATGTCAGAGCCATATCATAAATTCCTGAATTAATTGACAAGACAGACAACTGGACAAGAGTCATAATATAGGTGTGAACTGATTGGAGCTTGGTTATATGTTGACTATAGAGCTAATGCAATTTACTGTTAAAGTAGATAGGGTATAAGATTTTTTAAAAACGAATCATAGTTAATTCTTAGGCTTTTGGTTTGAGGAACTGGAAAAGTAGGATTGTAATTGACTCTGATCCAGAAAAGTACAGATGAACCAATTTGGGGTTGAGGAGAGATCATGGAATCTAGTTCTATTCATGTTAAGTTTGATATGCTTTTAAAGTAATTGTGGTGAGTAAACAGTATGATACACAACTGTAGAGTTCAGATGTTTAAATTAGGAAGTCATCAACATATACTATTTAAAGTGACAATATGAGATTATCAAAGGCATGAATATAGTTCAGTTCAGTTCAGTCACTCAGTCGTGTCCGACTCTTTGCAACCCCATGAATCGCAGCACACCAGGCCTCCCTGTCCATCACCAACTCCCAGAGTTCACTCAGACTCATGTCCATCGAGTCAGTGATGCCATCCAGCCATCTCATCCTCTGTTGTCCCATTCTCCTCCTGCCCCCAATCCCTCCCAGCATCAGAGTCTTTTCCAATGAGTCAACTCTTCACATGAGGTGGCCAAAGTACTGGAGTTTCAGCTTCAGCATCATTCCTTCCAAAGAAATCCCAGGGCTGATCTCCTTCAGAATGGACTGGTTGGATCTCCTTGCAGGCCAAGGGACTCTCAAGAGTCTTCTCCAACACCACAGTTTAAAAGCATCAATTCTTCAGTGCTCAGCTTTCTTCACAGTCCAACTCTCACATCCATACATGACCACTGGAAAAACCATATAAATTTAGAGGGAAAAGTGCATTAGAACTGAATCCTGGGGCACCAGTGTTTAAAACACTGGTTTTAACGTAAAATGTTTAACGTAATGTAACGTAATGTAATTACGTAATGTAATTACGTAATGTAACGTAACGTAATGTAAAACACGGGTTGTAACGTAAAAGTTGTTTAACGTAAAAATGGAAGATATATGGGGAAAACAGCAGGCATACTCACAAAAGAACATTTGGAGTTGAAGGAGTAATACCAGGAATATATGGTGTCAAATATATGGTGTCTAAGTTAAGTTCGCAGAAGAATGAAATGATGAATTGCATCATAACTGTTTACAAATCAAGAAAAAGAATTCAGAACTGAGTATTGGATCACATTCTCCTTTCCACATGTTAGTTGAGTTTTCTCATACTGGCATCCTCCATATGACTGGAGACATGGTCACTAGAATGTCCTAACTTCATAATTTTTCTACCATAGAGATTAAAGAGGTTCTCATGCTTCAGTTCCAAAGTTCTGAGGAAGGTACTCACTTCCAGGTATATAAACTTTGGCTCATGAAAATTGTGCCAGATAGAATTCCAGTTTGGCTTTTTCTCCATGACCACCCCCATATCACAGTTTTAAACAATAAAGGAACATTTTTAGGTCAAAATTACAGATTTTCACTGTAATCATTAGTTACTTAACAAGATTTATATTTGTTTTCTTATTCTCTCAGAAAAACTAAGAGTAAATTGGGCAGTTTTATATTAGGTGCTTCTGTAAGGCAAATTTGGCCTTGGAATATGGAATGAAGCAGGGCAAAGACTAATAGAGTTTTGCCAATAAAATGCACTGGTCATAGCAAACACCCTCTTCCAACAACACAAGAGAAGAAACAACAGAATGGGAAACACTAGAGATCTCTTCAAGAAAATTAGAGATACCAAGGGAATATTTCATGCAAAGATGGGCTCGATAAAGGATAGAAATAGTATAGACCTAACAGAAGCAGAAGATATTAAGAAGAGATGGCAAGAATACACAAAAGAACTGTACAAAAAAGATCTTCATAACCCAGATAATCATGATGATGTGATCACTGACCTAGAGCCAGACATCTTGGAATGTGAAGTCAAGTGGGCCTTAGAAAGCATCACTATGAACAAAGCTAGTGCAGGTGATGGAATTCCAGTTGAGCTATTTCAAATCCTGAAAGATGATGCTGTGAAAGTGCTGCACTCAATATGCCAGCAAATTTGGAAAACTCAGCAGTGGCCACAGGACTGGAAAAGGTCAGTTTTCATTCTAATCAGAAAGAAAAGCAATGCCAAAGAATGCTCAAACTACCACACAATTGCACTCATCTCACATGCTAGTAAAATAATGCTCAAAATTCTCCAAGTCAGGCTTCAGCAATACGTGAACTGTGAACTTCCTGATGTTCAAGCTGGTTTTAGAAAAGGCAGAGGAACCAGAGATCAAATTGCCAACATCCGCTGGATCATGAAAAAAGCAAGAGAGTTCCAGAAAAACATCTATTTCTGCTTTATTGACTATTCCAAAGCCTTTGACTGTGTGGATCACAATAAACTGTGGAAAATTCTGAAAGAGACGGGAATGCCAGACCACCAACTTGCCTCTTGAGAAATCTGTATGCAGATCAGGAAGCAACAGTTAGAACTGGACATGGAAAAACAGACTGGTTACAAATAGGAAAAGAAGTATGTCAAGGCTGTATATTATCACCCTGCCAATTTAACTTATATGCAGAGTACATCATGAGAAACGCTGGACTGGAAGAAACACAAGCTGGAACCAAGACTGCCGGGAGAAATATCAATGACCTCAGATATGCAGATGACACCACCCTGATGGCAGAAAGTGAAGAGGAACTAAAAAGCCTCTTGATGAAAGTGAAAGAGGAGAGTGAAAAAGTTGGCTTAAAGCTCAACATTCAGAAAACAAAGCTCATGGCATCCGGTCCCATCACTTCATGGGAAATAGATGGGGAAACAGTGGAAACAGTGTCAGACTTTATTTTTTGGGGCTCCAAAATCACTGCAGATGGTGACTGCAGCCATGAAATTAAAAGATGCTTACTCCTTGGAAGGAAAGTTATGACCAACCTAGATAGCATATTCAAAAGCAGAGACATTACTTTGCCAACAAAGGTCCAAAAACCAACAATGGTTTTTCCAGTGGTCATGTATGGATGTGAGAGTTGGACTATGAAGAAGGCTGAGCACCAAAGAGTTGATGCTTTTGAACTGTGGTGTTGGAGAAGACTCTTGAGAGTCCCTTGGACTGCAAGGAGATCCAACCAGTCCATTCTGAAGGAGATCAGCCCTGGGATTTCTTTGGAGGGAATGATGCTGAAGCTGAAACTCCAGTACTTTGGCCACCTCATGCGAAGTGTTCCACCTCATTGGAAAAGACTCTGATGCTGGGAGGGATTGGGGGCAGGAGGAGAATGGGAGGACAGAGGATGAGATGGCTGGATGGCATCACTGACTCGATGGATGTGAGTCTGAGTCAACTCCGGGAGTTGGTGGTGGAAAGGGAGGCCTGGTGTGCTGCGATTCATGGGGTCGCAAAGAGCTGGACATGACTGAGTGACTGAACTGAACTGAAGGCATATAATTTAGTCCTCAGAACACAGGTCTTTGGGACAGTATTGCACTTTAACTGCCTAATAATCCTTGATGTCTCTCCCTAGGATTAAAAATATATATATATCAAGAGATCTCTTAATTTCTATACTTGTTCTACCTAATTTAAACTTGCATTTTTAGTTCACAGAAATTTTGTAAAGTAGATGATTTTGTTTTCACTAAATTGAAAACAAAACAACAAACATACCCAAAAAGTTTTTTTTTAATTAAGCAACTTAACCAAAGACAAATAGCTAATAAGTGTCAGGATTTAAATATAGGTCTGTCTAAATAAAAAATATATATGCTTTTATCAACCTTGACACATTTATTTTATCATGTTTGACTCACTAAACTGTATGCTATTGTTAACATCTGGTGTTGTCTCTCTTCCATAAAGCTCACTTCTTTACCTCATGTTTCAGGCTAACATGGTATCAAGATCAAGAGTAGTAAGAGGTCTCATGACATAGGGGGAAGATAAGTTTTAGAATGAGACAGACTGGGCTCAAATCTTAACAACTATTTCAGATTGGGTATAATTAGACATAATATTCTTGGGCTTCCCTCATGGCTCTGAGGGTAAAAGTATCTGCCTGCAATGTGGGAGACCTGAGTTCAATCCCTGGGTCAGGAAGATTCCCCTGGAGAAGGAAATGGCAACCCACTCCAGTACTCTTGCCTGGAAAATTCCATGGACAGAGGAACCTGGTAGGTTACAGTCCATGGGATCACAAAGAGATGGACACGACTGAACATTACTTTACTTCACTTCAGACATGATATTTAACTTCTGTGACCTCTATGCCCTCATGTGATACCTGAGTAGACTATTGTACCAGCCTCATGAAGTTTGAGAATTAACTGAGATAACATATAAAGTACCTAGTGCAATTCCTAGCATAAAATGTGTGCAAAAAAGCATCAATCACAAGAGCTTCCAAAAGGAAGATGAGAAGCTAATGTCATACATGGTCTGGAGAATTGAATTAAGTTGAATGGCTTATTACAAGAGAAGAGGATCTTAGAAGTCTGATAATTAATTTATAGAAAACTAGCATTGTAATCCAGGTTGTCTTAATAAACTCTAGCAGATAGAGATGGAAGTGAGGATGAGCTGGAAGTATCAAGATCTTTAACATAGTATTGGTTCTTGCTAAGAAGCAAATTGTGTGATGGTAACACTGGAAATAGGAGTTAGTGTCTTGGTGGATTGAGAACTGGGCTTCCCTGGTGGCTCAGCTGGTAAAGAATCTGCCTGCAATGTGGGAGACCTGGCTTTGATCCCTGGATTGGGGAGACTTCCTGGAGAAGGGAATGGCTACCCACTCCAGTTTTCTGACCTGGAGAGTTCCATTGACTGTATAGTCCATGGGATCACAAAGAGTCAGAAACGACTGAGCAAGTTTCACTTTTTCACTTCCCTTCTCACTGAGAACTAGTAGGAACTAGGCATAGGAATATAGTTATGAGAAAATCTCTGGTATATTTTGCAGGACTCCAGTATTTATAGTGAAAATTTGTGGTTTATAGTAAGAGGTGGTTATTTGGATTGGCCTTTTAATGTGGAAGATTTGGAAAACAAGCTTTATCTTCAAGATTAAATGAGGTCCATAGGAACAGTCCTATGGATTCACCCTTGGTCAAATGGAAGAAAATTATTCTTGGTTTTCACTAATCTGTACTATACACTGGACTTTCTTGGTCCTGGATTTGTGATAGCTGAGCCTAAAAACAGATTAATTTTCTTCATAATTGGGCAGGTTCGAGGAAAAGTAGAAAGGGATAATAGCCATTCATCTTGAATTCTTTCATTCATGTTCATAAATATATCAGAATCTTTAGATGCATTGTGGAATAAGTCACATAATATGAGGGAAGTTACATTTCAGGAGAATTAAGTGAAATAAACCAAATTATTTGATATAGATGATTGACTATGTTAAACTGAATAGCTTTTGGATTGTCTGGAAATTCCAAGTCTCTAGGGTTTATGTTTACCTTAATAGTAGAGAGCATGGGAATCCTGGTTTTCTGCTGAGCATGGAAGATTGAAAACAGTGAAAGACATTTTACTCCTTTCATTTCTGCTGCCATGCACTAGAATCAAACTCAGTGAATTAATTTTCTCCTATCCATGATTAATTCAATTGCAAAGAAAGTAAAATATCTTATATCATCAATTAAGGATCATGTATCCAGCTAGAGATTATTAATAAGACTTTGCTCTGTGCAAAAATTCAACTGCTGGTGATCTTCAATATTTTGTTTCTAGAATATGAATGATGTTTATTGTTAATATTCCTGAGAATTAACCATCAGAAGTATTAATTAAACAGTGAACTGTGAGCCTGACTTCTAAAATCAGATAAATTATATTATTAGCTAATAGTTTTTTAATGCTATAGAAATACTTTCAATTAGACATTCTTAATGTGAAACTAGTATAACTCCTAATTTATTAAAAATCCATCACACAGCATAAAAGATATATCAGATATTTTAATTCCAAACAGCTTAATATCATACCTTTGGTTACTAGAAATAATTCTGAAAACCAGTGAAAATGTATTAAAGTGGGCCTTCTTAAATAATCACTTTCTTGAATGTGAAAGTTGCTCAGTCATCTCTGACTCTGTGACCCCGTGGACTATAGCCTATCAGGCTTCTCTGTCCATGGAATTCTCTAGGCAAGAAGGTCTCTTGCATTGCAGGCAGATTCTTTTACTGTCTGAGCCACCAGGGAAGCTCAGAAATCAGCAAGTGAACTTAATTCAGTATACCATGTCATTTCAAGGATAAGTTCAACTATGCTGAACATCTGAATAATGAATAAACCACACTCAGAAAAATAACACAATTGAGAACAGAGTTAAATACAAGTGGAAGAGATACTGAGTTATTGAAATAAACAGTAAAAAGTAAATCCTATGGAGATCTATCTCTGGCAATGGAGACAGATTGTTTCATATAGATTTTTCCATGAATAAAAGTTATAAACTATAGTGAAAATTTTGCTTGAAGGCAACAGAGAGTAGAGAAAAACAGGTAGAAGTTGAAAAGAATACAATCCTTAAAGAAAACCATACTGGGTGATATTACTTTTATGTAGCTTTCTTCCTGAGAGCATTGTCTTGTCTGCAAGCAATTGGGTAACTAGAACTCAAGCAATAAAGCACAATCTTTTTGGCTTGAAGTGTCAGAAAATAAACTTTGAGATTGTCTGGGTGGCTAGAAATTGAAAAGTGAGGAATAATGTAAGGAGGAAACCACAGAAGTGGAGCACCAAATATCTGCAGATAAAGGCATCTCAAATACTTGAATGACCTCTGAACTACATACCTACATGTGAGTGGGAGAAACTCTAAAGAACCTGATAGAAAAACATTTGGGACATTAAAAAAAAAAAAAAAGCAGAAATTTCCACTTTTGCCATCAAAGGAAGCAGAATTTGGAATTTGAGCTCCTCAGAAGAGCTTGGTAAATATCTTGGGATTCCTAATAACTGATATAATCAAAATCTGAAAGTTAACATTAACTTTACTGCCTACTAGAATAAAAATACACTTCAGAAGAAGATGCCATGATTGAAAAATCTCTAAAATGTTAGGTTTCATTCTAAAAATTTCAGGGCTTCCCAGGGAGCACAGTGGTAAAGAATCCTCCTGCCTCCTGCAGAAGTTGAAGGAGATGTGGGTTCAGTCCTTGGGTAGAGAAGATCCCCTTGAGTAAGTAATGGCAACCCACTCCAGTATTCTTGCCTGGAAAATTTCATGGACAGAGGATCCTGGCAGGCTACAGTCCACGGGGTTGCAAAGAGTCAGACATGACTGAGTATGCACACCACACCAAAACGTTCAGTGTCACAGAAATATTTGAAATGGGAAGGAAAGGAAATTCTTATATTTAAGAGAAAGTGAAACATGCTTAGAGATGACTTAGATACTGGATTAGCAGACAAGAACTGTAAATCAGCTAAATTATGTTCAAGGCTTAAATAAAAAGCTGGGAATTCCAATGGGGAATCTCAGAGAAATGGAATGCATGGGGAAAAAACAAAAAAGCAGACATTCAAAAACTAAAAAGTGCAGTCTTGTAAGAAAATTTCAACTAATAGGTTTTACATCAGATTGGAGGTGGCAGAAGACAAATCTGAGCTTAAAAAGGTCTAAATAATGTCTGGGACAATACCAACTGGTATAACATCTATGATATTTGAGTCCTGGCAACAGAAGGGGAAGAGAATAAGTGAAAACACACACACACACACACACACACACACACACACACATATACATACATACATACAGGAAAAAAAATAAAACCTGAAAACACTCACAATTTGGGGAAAAGCATGAGCCAGCTTAGAGCCAGAAGCTTACTTAGCAAACCCAAGAAGGACAAACACAAAACCATACACAAGCACATTGAGTCTAGGTGCTTAAGTACTGGAGTGGGTTTCCATTGCCTTCTCCTAGGTGCTTAAAACTAAAGATAAAAGAGAAAAACCTTGAAAGAAGCCAGAAATAAAGAGCATATTCAAATCAAGGGGACAATGACACTAATGAAATATGTTGATAAAGACATACTGTGACTTTTTAATAGGAAAACTGACAGCTTAAAACAAGTTTATAACATTGTATTTTGGGTTTTAAAGCATTTGTAGACATGAGATATATGACAACAATACAATAAAACTGTGGGTTGCTAAGTGGAAATATGAACCTCCAGTACTTTGGCCACCTCATGCAAAGAGTTGACTCACTGGAAAAGACTCTGATGCTGGGAGGGATTGGGGGCAGGAGGAGAAGGGGACGACAGAGGATGAGATGGCTGGATGGCATCACCGACTCGATGGACGTGAGTTTGAGTGAACTCCAGGGGATGTTGATGGACAGGGAAGCCTGGCGTGCTGAGATTCATGGGGTTGCAAAGAGTCAGACACGACTGAGCAATTGAACTTAACTGAACTGAAGTGGAAATATATGATACAGTTCTTATGTTTAATTGTAATGAAAAATATTAACTATATGAAGACTGTGAAAGATAATGATGGCCATTTTAATCCTTTGAATAACCACCAAAAATTAAGTTTACTTGAAAGTTAGTAGAGCAGTTAAAATGGAATGATTAAGAATACGTAATTATGTGGACGGAGAAGGCAAGGCACCCCATGCCAGTACTCTTGCCTGGAAAATCCCATGGACGGTGGAGCCTGGTGGGCTGCAGCCCGTGGGGTTGCGAAGAGTCGGACACGACTGAGCGACTTCACTTTCACTTTTCACTTTCCTGCATTGGAGAACGAAATGGCAACCCACTCCAGTGTTCTTGCCTGGAGAATCCCAGGGACGGGGGAGCCTGTTGGGCTGCCGTCTATGGGGTCACACAGAGTCAAACACAACTGAAGTGACTTAGCAGCAGCAGTAGCAGAATTATCTGGAAAATCCTGGGTGTACAAGTCACTGTTAATGCAATGAAAAGACAGAAAACTACAATATATATTGACAAAAGACTTGTAACTAAAATGTATAAAGCATTCCTAGAAATCAATAATAAACATACTCTTTGACACTGCCTTAAACTTTTGCATATGCTTATCCCATGAGCTTGTAATTCCATTTAAATATTTACCCAAGAGAAGAGAAAGCATATTTCCATAAAAAGTCTGGCATAGGTATGTTTATACAGCTTTACACATAGAAGTCACATGTTTCAAAATACCTAAATTCTATCATAAAGAGATGGATGAACAAATTGTGGTGTATGTTTACTCAGTGGAACAATATTCTGTAATATTGGGTTGGCCAAAAAGTTTGTACAAGTTTTCCATAATGTGAATTTCTAAATGAACTTTTTGGCCAACATGATAATAATGTACTACTGTTCTGACAATATTAATAAACTGAAAAAATATTTAGTATAAGAGTTCACACTATTTGGTTTCATTTTAGTGAAGTTCAAGAAAAGGAAAAATGAATATTTAACAAATAGAATTTGGAGAGTGGATGCCTATTGGGGCTGGGGTTTATTGGATGGGGAAATGTGAATTTTATGAGGTGATGTAAAAATTCTCTGTTTTGATAAGGATTTTAGTTGACAGGTATACATAATAAGACTAATGGAATTGTAAAGTGTGGATCCATTATTTCACCATATGCCAATTTTGCCTCAATGAAAATAAAAGTTAATCTTGCAGTATTATTTGACTTGAAGTTTTCTATGCAGTTTTTTTTTTTTTTTTCCTGCTAATATTCCTGTTTGGTTGAATAATTTTTAAACGTGTTTCTCATCAGTTTAGAACTAGATAGTCGCATACACTTTATTTCAATATTATTGCTTTCATTTATTATTTATAAAGCATCAATAATTAATGTGATAGTCTACAAATACAGTTCACATTATCAAAGGCCCTACAATTCAAAAAAGAGAGAGAGTTTGACACCAAGAAGTGCTGTGTTATAAATGTAAGCTAACATAAGATTAGGCTACATCTGTTTTCTTGTTTCTTTATCTTATGTTATTTTCTCTGTATTTTTTCTCTATTGTACTAGGAAAGTAAATTGCAGAAACTGCTATTTAAAGAGCTTTAAGAAGAAAGTTCACAAATGACAAGAGATGCACATAGGCTTGTAGCCTAGGGGCTTTCAAAGTGGATAGTTATTTAAAGTCTTTTTCAACAGATATAGACAGTGGATCCAAGTGGAAAAAGTCTCTGCATTAAAATTTTCTAAAAGATGGTAATGCTGCTAAGTCACTTCAGTCATGTCCGACTCTGTGTGACCCCATAGACAGCAGCCCAACAGGCTCCTCTGTCCCTGGGATTCTCCAGGCAAGAACACTGGAGTGAGCTGCCATTTCCTTCTCCAATGCGTGAAAATGAAAAGTGAAAGTGAAGTCGCTCAGTCGTGTCC
Source organism: Bos indicus (assembly GCF_029378745.1). Taxonomy (NCBI): domain Eukaryota; kingdom Metazoa; phylum Chordata; class Mammalia; order Artiodactyla; family Bovidae; genus Bos; species Bos indicus. The sequence goes on along the minus strand of NC_091762.1, from coordinate 39,563,054 downwards.
GACCCTTACCGACCCCATGGACTGCAGCCTACCAGGCTCCTCCATCCATGGGATTTTCCAGGCAAGAGTACTCAAGTGGGTTGCCATTGCCTTCTCCTAAAGATGGTAATAGGAAACACATGTTAACATTTGCTCTTATACTTGCTCTGAACAGCTTTCTCAAAGTGTGCTCTCTCTGCATATATATATATGTGTGTGTGTGTGTGTGTATGTATAATACATATTTTATATCATATATATATATATACATATGCTTATGTATACAATGTGTTTATATACAGATACATATATATATATGAATATACTCATATTTTCATAGTTTCTATTCTATGTTTTCAATTAGTATTTTATTAGGCATGTTTCATCTCCCCAACCCAGGTATCAAACCTGCTCTCCTGCATTGCAGGCAGATTCTTTACCATCTGAGTCACCAGAGAAGCCCACTATAATTTTAACTGAGTTAATCTGAATTTATAAATGTATTTAATATTTGAAAAGTTAAAACTAAAATCTCTTCTCAGATTTTCTAAGTATCTAATGGAGATAATGATAGAAAGTATTGCATAATTGGCTTAAAGCTCAACATTCAGAAAACTAAGATCATGGCATCTGGTCCCACCACTTCATGGGAAACAGATGGGGAAACAGTGGAAACAGTGTCAGACTTTATTTTTCTGGGCTCCAAAATCACTGCAGATGGTGACTGCAGCCATGAAATTAAAAGACACTTACTCCTTGGAAGGAAAGTTATGACCAACCTAGATAGCATATGCAAAAGCAGAGATATTACTTTGCCAACAAACGTTCGTCTAGTCAAGGCTATGGTTTTTCCTGTGGTCATGTATGGATGTGAGAGTTGGACTGTGAAGAAGGCTGAGCACCGAAGACTTGATGCTTTTGAACTGTGGTGTTGGAGAAGACTCCTGAAAGTCCCTTGGACTGCAAGGAGATCCAACCAGTCCATTCTGAAGGAGATCAGCCCTGGGATTTCTTTGGAAAGAATGATGCTAAAGCTGAAACTCCAGTACTTTGGCCACCTCATGTGAAGAGTTGACTCATTGGAAAAGACTCTGATGCTGGGAGGGATTGGGGGCAGGAGAATAAGGGGATGACAGAGGATGAGATGGCTGGATGGCGTCACTGACTCAATGGACGTGAGTCTGAGTGAACTCCGGGAGTTCATGATGGACAGGGAGGCTTGGCGTGCTGCGATTCATGGGGTCGCAAAGAGTCGGACACGACTGAGCAACTGATGTGATATGAGAAGAGAGACTGACACATTACAACCCTACTCAAGTTTTCTATTATTCAAATTATTAAATTCTTATTAAATTTTCAACAATATGACTGTTTCTATTGTTTGTTGTTTATGTAAATGATGTCTATTTTTTCTTACTGCTTGTGGCCCAGAAACTTAAAAATAAGCCTTTTAAATCAAATTCATGCCTACATCTATAGGAATAATTCTATCTATGTAACAGTAAACTTAAAAAAGGCAGAGGGGGGAAGGAGTGTAAGGGAAAAAAAGAATTTATGTCTGGTATTTTCCTTTTAATCTAAGAAATATTTCCTTTTTTGTTATGAGTTCAGGAGGAAGAATCAGTTGAGAAATCATAGTAACTCAGAGCTTCAATAATTTATTGTGTAAGTTCTTTAAGAGAAACAGATAATATAGACAATATATATTTACAGTGGATTAAAACTAGTTAGGGGAGGAGGAGCTAAGATGGCGGAGGAGTAGGACGGGGAGAACACTTTCTCCCCCACAAATTCATGAAAAGAACATTTAAATGCCAAGTAAATTCCACAAAACAATTTCTGAATGCTGGCAGAGGACATCAGGCACCCAGAAAAGCAACCCAAGTCTTCGAAAGGAGGTAGGAAAAAAATATAAAAGACAAAAAAAGAGACAGAAGAGGGAGGGATGGAGTTCCATCCCGGGAAGGGAGTCTTAAAAAGAGAGAAGTTTCCAAATACCAGGAAACCTTCTCACTGCCGAATCTGTGCCGAGCCTTGGAAGCACAGAGGGCAACATAACAGGGAAGAAAAATAAATAAACAAATAAAACCTGCATATTACGAGCCCTACAGTAACTCCCCCAGTGGACAAGCAGCGCAGACACCTGCACATGCCACTAGCAAGCGGGGACTGGGCAGGGAGGCACAGCGCAGGCTGCATCGCTTAGAGTAAGGATCTGGCCTGAATACCCGGTGCGCTATCTAAGCAAAATAATTTGGGCTAGCAAACCAGACTGTGGGATATCTACCATGCGAAAAGCCAGCCCTAACCTAAGACACTGCCAGGCCGCGCACGGAACAAAGGACTGAACAGAGATAGCCGGCTGTAGACTGTCCCCCTCCGGTGACAGGCAGCCAGAACCAGAAGGGGACAATCACAGCCCCAGAGAGACAATATCTATAAAACTGTAAGCAGGCTCCTTTACTAACTAAAACTTCTTGGGGGTCTGGACGATCAACATCCACCTGAGAAGGTGCGCCAGTTGTACACCTAGATAAGCGAGCAGCGGGGAGGTGATAAGTCACAGCAATCGCACTCGCCAAACACCTCATCACCTGAGCTGCTTGGACCTGGGAAGGGCACAAAACGCAGGCCCAACCGAGTCTGCACCCCTGAGGACTACCCGAGTGCCTGAACTTGAGCGGCCTAGACCCAGGAGGTGCAAGCAGCCCAGGGCTGGCCATGGGTGGTTCCCGGCAGAGCAACCTAGAGCCTGAGCAGTGTGGGCAGGGAGGCTACACGCGCCATGAGTGGGGGCAGGCCCAGTGTGGCTGAAGCACTGAGAGCACAGGCCAGTGTTATTTGCAGTGTCCCTCCCTCCCCACAGCACGACTGAACAAGTGAGCCAAAAAAAAAGTGTCCACCACCGTCCCCTTTGTGTCAGGGCAGAAACCAGACACTGAAAAGACCAGCAAACAGAAGAAGCTATAACAGAGGGAACCGCCTTGGAAGCTACAGGCAATAGATTAAACCCTGTGGTTAATACCGACTACATAGGAAGGGGCCTATAGATCTTGAGAAATATAAGTCAGACCAAGGAACTAGCCGAAAATGAACTGACCCCACAATACTCACAACAAAACCAGAGAAAGTCCTAGATATATTTTTACTATTTTTACAATCATTCTTTCTTTCTTTTTTTTTTTTAATTAAAAAAAATTTTTTAAGTCCTCTATTATTCCTTTAATTTTCACTTTCATAACCCACTATTACTTTGCAAAAAAAAAAGACCCTATTTGTTTAAAGCAAACTTCATATATATATTTTTTATAATTTTTGTGACCTTGTTTTTTTTTTTCCTTCTTTTCTTTAACATTGTATTTTAAAAATTCCAATCTCTACTCTAGATTTTTAATTTTAGCTTTTTGGTATTTGTTATCAATTTTGTACCTATATTTTTTTTTTATATAATTTTTGTGACTTTTTTTTCTCTTTCCTTCTCTTCTTCTTTTATATAACATTGTATATCTGAAATTCCAAACTCTACTCTAGATTTTTAAGTTATGCTTTTTGGTATTTGTTACCAATTTTGTACCTATATTTTCTTTATAATTTTTGCAACTTTGTTTTTGTTTGCTTGTTTGTTTTCTCTTTCTTTTTTTTCTTCTTTATTTTTAACATTGTATTTTTGAAATTCCAAACTCTAGATGTTTAACTTTTGCTTTTTGTTATCTGTTATCAATTTTGTACCTATATTTTCTTTATAATTTTTGTGACTTTGTTTGTTTTTGTTTGTTTGTTTTTTCTCTCTTTCTTTTCCTCCTTCTTTTCTTTAACATTGTATTTTTGAAATTCCAAACTCTACTCTAGATTTTTAATTTTTGCTTTTATGTATTTGTTACCAATTTTGTACCTTTAAGAACCCAATCTTCAGTATCCATTTTTCACTAGGGAGTGAGATTACTGGCTTGACTGCTCTCTCTCCCTTTGGACTCTCCTTTTTCTGCACGGGGTCGCCTGTGTCTCCTCCCTAACCTCTCTCTACTCTACCCAACTCTGTGAATTTATGTGTGTTCCAGATGGTGGAGAACACTTAGGGAACTGATTACTGGCTGGATCTGTCTCCCTCCTTTTCATTTCCCCCTTTTATCCTCCTGGCCACCTCTGTCTCCTTCCTCCTTCTTCTCTTCTCTGTATAACTCCATGAACATCTCTGAGCGGTCCAGTTGTGGAGTGCACATAAGGAAGTGATTACTGGCTAGCCCACTCTCTCCTCTAATGATTCCACCTCATCTCATTCGGGTCACCTTTAACTCCCTCCTCCCTCTTCTCTTCTCCATGTAACGCTGTGAACCTCTCTGGGTGACCCTCACGGTGGAGAAACTTTTCATCTTTAACGTAGATGTTTTATCAATGGTGATGTATAGATGGAGAAGTTTTCAAACTACTGTAAAAATAAGACAAATAACTGGAAGCAGGAGGCTTAAGTCCAAACCCTGACTCCAGAGAACTCCTGACTCCAGGGATGATTAATTGACAGGAGCTCATCAAATGCCTCCATACATACACTGAAACCAAGCACCACACAAGAGCCAACAAGTTCCAGGGCAAGACATACCAAGCAAATTCTCCAGCAACACAGGAACACAGCCCTGAGCTCCAAGGTACAGGCTACCCAAAGTTACCCCAAAACCACAGACATCTCATAAATCATTACTGGACACTTCATTGCATTCCGGAGAGAAGAAATCCAGCTCCACCCACCAGAACACTGACACAAGCTTCCCTAACCAAGAAACCTTGACAAGCCACCTGTACAAACCCACACACAGTGAGGAAATGCCACAACAAAGAGAACTCCACAAACTGCCAGAATACAGAAAGGACACCCCAAACTCAGCAATTTAAACAAGATGAAGAGACAGAGGAATACCCAGCAGATAAAGGAACAGGATAAATGTCCACCAAACCAAACAAAAGAGGAAGAGATAGGGAATCTACCTGATAAAGAATTCTGAATAATGATAGTGAAAATGATCAAAAATCTTGAAATCAAAATGGAATCACAGATAAATAGCCTGGAGACAAGGATTGAGAAGATACAAGAAAGGTTTAACAAGGACCTAGAAGAAATAAAAAAGAGTCAATATATAATGAATAATGCAATAAATGAAATCAAAAACACTCTGGAGGCAACAAATAGTAGAATAACAGAGGCAGAATATAGGATTAGTGAATTAGAAGATAGAATGGTAGAAATAAATGAATCAGAGAGGAAAAAAGAAAAACGAATTAAAAGAAATGAGGACAATCTAAGAGACCTTCAGGACAATATTAAACGCTACAACATTCGAATCATAGGGGTCCCAGAAGAAGACAAAAAGAAAGACCATGAGAAAATACTTGAAGAGATAATAGTTGAAAACTTCCCTTAAATGGGGAAGGAAATAATCACTCAAGTCCAAGAAACCCAGACAGTCCCAAACAGAATAAACCCAAGGCGAAACACCCCAAGACACATATTAATCAAATTAACAAAGATGAAACACAAAGAACAAATATTAAAAGCAGCAAGGGAAAAACAACAAATAACACACAAGGGAATTCCCATAAGGATAACAGCTGATCTTTCAATAGAAACTTTTCAAGCAAGGAGGGAATGGCAAGACATACTTAAAGTGAAGAAAGAAAATAACCTACAGCCCAGATTAGTGTACCCAGCAAGGATCTCATTCAAATATGGAGGAGAAATCAAAAGCTTTACAGACAAGCAAAAGCTGAGAGAATTCAGCACCACCAAACCAACTCTCCAACAAATACTAAAGGATATTCTCTAGACAGGAAACACAAAAACAGTGTATAAATTCGAACTCAAAACAATAAAGTAAATGGCAACGGGATCATACTTATCAGTAATTACCTTAAACATAAATGGGTTGAATGCCCCAACCAAAGGACAAAGACTGGCTGAATGGATACAAAAACAAGACCCCTACAGATACTGTCTACAAGAGATCCACTTCAAAACAGGGGACAAATACAGACTGAAAGTGAAGGGTTGGAAAAAGATTTTCCATGCAAATAGGGACCAAAAGAAAGCAGGAGTAGCAATACTCATATCAGATAAAATAGACTTTAAAACAAAGGCTGTGAAAAGAGACAAAGACGGTCACTACATAATGATCAAAGGATCAATCCAAGAAGAAGATATAACAATTATAAATATATATGCACCCAACACGGGAGCACCGCAATATGTAAGACAAATGCTAACAAGTATGAAAAGAGAAATTAACAATAACACAATAATAGTGGGAGACTTTAATACCCCACTCACACCTATGGATAGATCAACTAAACAGAAAACTAACAAGGAAACACAAACTTTAAATGATACAACAGACCAGTTAGACCTAATTGATATCTATAGGACATTTCATCCCAAAACAATGAATTTCACCTTTTTCTCAAGTGCACACGGAACCTTCTCCAGGATAGATCACATCCTGGGCCATAAATCTAGCCATGGTAAATTCAAAAAAATTGAAATCATTCCAAGCATCTTTTCTGACCACTATGCAGTAAGATTAGATCTCAATTACAGGAGAAAAACTATTAAAAATTCCAACATATGGAGGCTGAACAACATGCTACTGAATAACCAACAAATCACAGAATAAATCAAAAAAGAAATCAAAATATGCATAGAAATGAATGAAAATGAAAACACAACAACCCAAAACCTGTGGGACACTGTAAAAGCAGTGCTAAGGGGAAGGTTCATAGCAATGCAGGCATACCTCAAGAAACAAGAAAAAAGTCAAATAAATAACCTAACTCTATACCTAAAGCAACTAGAAAAGGAAGAAATTAAGAACCCCAGGGTGAGTAGAAAGAAAGAAATCTTAAAAATTAGGGCAGAAATAAATGCAAAAGAAAAAAAAGAGACCATAGCAAAAATCAACAAAGCCAAAAGCTGGTTCTTTGAAAGGATAAATAAAATTGACAAACCATTAGCCAGACTCATCAAGAAACAAAGGGAGAAAAATCAATAAAATTAGAAATGAAAATGGAGAGATCACAACAGACAACACAGAAATACAAAGGATCATAAGAGAGTACTATCAACAATTATATGCCAATAAAATGGACAACGTGGAAGAAATGGACAAATTTTTAGAAAAGTACAACTTTCCAAAACTGGACCAGGAAAAAATAGAAAATATTAACAGACCCATCACAAGCACGGAGATTGAAACTGTAATCAGAAATCTTCCAGCAAACAAAAGCCCAGGTCCAGACGGCTTCACAGCTGAATTCTCCCAAAAATTTAGAGAAGAGCTAACACCTATCCTACTCAAACTCTTCCAGAAAATTGCAGAGGAAGGTAAACTTCCAAACTCATTCTATGAGGCAACCATCACCCTAATACCAAAACCTGACAAAGATGCCACAAAAAAAGAAAACTACAGGCCAATATCACTGATGAACATAGATGCAAAAATCCTTAACAAAATTCTAGCAATCAGAATCCAACAACACATTAAAAAGATCATACACCATGACCAAGTGGGCTTTATCCCAGGGATGCAAGGATTCTTCAATATCTGCAAATCAATCAATGTAATACACCACATTAACAAATTGAAAAATAAAAACCATATGATTATCTCAATAGATGCAGAGAAAGCCTTTGACAAAATTCAACATCCATTTATGATAAGAACTCTCCAGAAAGCAGGAATAGAAGGAACATACCTCAACATAATAAAAGCTATATATGACAAACCCACAGCAAACATTATCCTCAATGGTGAAAAATTGAAAGCTTTTCCTCTAAAGTAAGGAACGAGACAAGGGTGCCCACTTTAACCATTACTGTTCAACATAGTTTTGGAAGTTTTGGCCACAGCAATCAGAGCAGAAAAAGAAATAAAAGGAATCCAAATTGGAAAAGAAGAAGTAAAACTCTCACTGTTTGCAGATGACATGATCCTCTACATAGAAAACCCTAAAGACTCCACCAGAAAATTACTAGAACTAATCAATGATTATAGTAAAGTTGTAGGATATAAAATCAACACACAGAAATCCCTTGCATTCCTATACACTAATAATGAGAAAACAGAAAGAGAAATTAAGTAAACAATTCCATTCACCATTGCAACAGAAAGAATAAAATACTTAAGAATATATCTACCTAAAGAAACTAAAGACCTATATATATAAAACTATAAAACACTGGTGAAAAAAATCAAAGAGGACACTAATAGATGGAGAAATATACCATGTTCATGGATTCGAAGAATCAATATAGTGAAAATGAGTATACTACCCAAAGCAATCTATAGATTCAATGCAATCCCTATCAAGCTACCAACAGTATTCTTCACAGAGCTAGAACAAATAATTTCACAATTTGTATGGAAATACAAAAAACCTCGAATAGCCAAAGCGATCTTGAGAAAGAAGAATGGAACTGGAGGAATCAACCTACCTGACTTCAGGCTCTACTACAAAGCCACAGTTATCAAGACAGTATGGTACTGGCACAAAGACAGAAATATAGATCAATGGAACAAAATAGAAAGCCCAGAGATAAATCCACGCACATATGGGCACCTTATCTTTGACAAAGGAGGCAAGAATATACAATGGATTAAAGACAATCTCTTTAACAAGTGGTGCTGGGAAAACTTGTCAACCACTTGTAAAAGAATGAAACTAGAGAACTTTCTAACACCATACACAAAAATAAACTCAAAATGGATTAAAGATCTAAACGTAAGACCAGAAACTATAAAACTCCTAGAGGAGAACATAGGCAAAACACTCTCTCACATACATCACAGCAGGATCCTCTATGACCCACCTCCTAGAATATTGGAAATAAAACCAAAAATAAACAAATGGGACCTAATTAAACCTAAAAGCTTCTGCACAACAAAGGAAACTATGAGCAAGGGAAAAGGCAGCCTTCAGAATGGGAGAAAATAATAGCAAATGAAGCAACTGACAAACAACTAATCTCAAAAATATACAAGCAACTCCTACAGCTCAATTCCAGAAAAATAAATGACCCAATCAAAAAATGGCCCAAGAACTAAATAGACATTTCTCCAAAGAAGACATACAGATGGCTAACAAACACATGAAAAGATGCTCAACATCACTCATTATCAGAGAAATGCAAATCAAAACCACTATGAGGTACAATTTCATGCCAGTCAGAATGGCTGTGATCCAAAAGTCTACAAGCAATAAATGCTGGAGAGGGTGTGGAGAAAAGGGAACCCTCTTACACTGTTGGTGGGAATGCAAACTGGTACAGCCACTATGGAGAACAGTGTGGAGATTCCTTAAAAAACTGGAAATAGAACTGCCTTATGATCCAGCAATCCCACTGCTGGGCATACACACTGAGGAAACCAGAAGGGAAAGAGACACGTGTACCCCAATGTTCATCACAGCACTGTTTATTATAGCCAGAACATGGAAACAACCTAGATGTCCATCAGCAGATGAATGGATAAGAAAGCAGTGGTACATATACACAATGGAGTATTACTCAGCAATTAAAAAGAATAAATTTGAATTAGTTTTAATGAGGTGGATGAAACTGGAGCCTATTATACAGAGTGAAGTAAGCCAGAAGGAAAAACACCAATACAGTATACTAACACATATATATGGAATTTAGAAAGATGGTAACAATAACCGTGTATACAAGACAGCAAAAGAGACACTGATGTATAGAACAGTCTTTTGGACTCTGTGGGAGAGGGAGAGGGTGGGATGATTTGGGAGAATGGCATTGAAATACGTATAATATCATATATGGAACAAGTCACCAGTCCAGGTTCGATGCACGATACTGGATGCTTGGGGCTGGTGCACTGGGATGACCCAGAGGGATCGTATGGGGAGGGAGGAGGGAGGAGGGTTCAGGGTGGGGAACACATGTATACCTGTGGCGGATTCATTTCGATTTTTGGCAAAACCAATACAATATTGTAAAGTTTAAAATTAAAAAAAAAAAAAAAAAAAAAACTAGTTAGGGTTTTCCTGGTAGCTCAGACTTGGGTTCAATGCATGTGATGGTCAGGAATATTCTCTGGAGAAGGAAATGGCAACCCACACCAGTATTCTTACCTGGAGAATTCCATGGACAGAGGAGTCTGGTGGGCTACAGTCCATGGGTTCGCAAAGAATCGGATATGACTGAGCAACTTACATCACTACTAAGGCATTGATACAGGGAACCAAAAGTATGAGAGCTCTAGTCTCCTTTTTGTTTATTTAATTATCTTGATCTCACTTAAACAAAGAGATGAAACAGCCTACAGAAAATTTAGGCTGGAAAATATATTCTATAAATCATGAAGTATCTCAGCAGGACCAGGCACTTTTACTACCTGCATATCATAAGCCACTTCTGGTAGCAAAGTGAGTTTACAAAATTTTTGAACACCTTGAGGCCAGATAATTCTCTTCATGGTCTATGAAATTGAGAGCATGGTCATCATGGTCATTAGCTCAGATCGGGAGAATTAATGTCTTTTTTGTCTCCTAGTGACAACATCATATTCTGCAGGTTGCCTATGGTTTGTTATGTGCCATATCATATTTACTGATTTGTGTATTTTGAACTACCCTTGTATCCCAAGGATAAATCCCAGTTACTCATGGTGTATGATTCTTTTAATGTGTTGTTTAATTCAATTTGTTAGAATTTTACTATGGATTTTTTCCATTTCTATGCATCAGGGATATTTTCCTGTAATTTTCTTAGTGCCTTTGTCTAGTTTTGGTATCAGAGTAATACTGGTTTCCTAAAATTAGTTTGAAAGTACCTTCCTCTTCAAGTGTCTGGAAGTTTGAAAATTTGTTCTTGTTCAGTCACTCAGTCACGTCCAACCCTTTACAACCCCATGGACTGCATCATGCTAGGCCTCCCTGTCCTTCACCATTTCCTGGAGTTTACCCAAGTTCATGTCCATTGCATCAGTGATGCCATCCAACTGTCTCATCTTCTGTTGCCCTCTTTTCCTTCTGCCTTCAGTCTTTCCCAGCATCAGGGTCCCTTTGTTTTTAACCAATTAATTAGCTTCTTCCTTTTGGTTCTTCTTACTTGTTCTTAGCTTAAATGTTACTTCCCATAGAAGCCTTCTCTGAACTGAATTCAAGTTCTCCTACATAAATGTTTTATTATTGCTTTTACATTTTCCTCTTCGAATTTGTCACAATTTAAAATTAATTTACAATTACATATTATCTTTGTGATTATTTATTCAGTGTCTGTCTCTAACACTGGTCAGTAAGACCCATATGGGTAGCAACCATGTCTTTCTGTTCACTTTGAGTCCCTAGATTCTAATACAATGCCTCAATAGAACAACATGGACATGTGGACATGATTGGAAGGAGAATGAGGGGTGAGCTGAGAGTTGGGACTGACATATATACACTGCTGCTGCTGCTAAGTCACTTCAGTCGTGTCCGACTCTGTGCAACCTCATAGACAACCCACCAGGCTCCCCCGCCCCTGGGATTCTCCAGGCAAGAACACTGGAGTGGGTTGCCATTTCCTTCTCCAGTGCATGAAAGTGAAAATTGAAAGTGAAGTCGCTTAGTCATTTCTGACTCTTCGCAACCCCATGGACTGCAGCCTACCAGGCTCCTCCATCCAAGGGATTTTCCAGGCAAGAGTATTGGAGTGGGGTGCCATTTCCTTCTCCAACATATATACACTACTATGTGTAAAATAGATGGCTAGTGGGAACCTGCTGTATAGTACAGGGAGCTCAGCTTGGTGCTCTGTGATGACTTCAAGGTGTGGGATGAGGGGGAAGTGGGAGGGAGGCTCAAGACAAAGGGGATATAAGTCTACATATAGCTGATTCATGTTGTTATCCAGCAGAAAGCAACACAACATTTCAAAGCAATTATACTCCAATAAATTATATATATATATATATATATATTTTTTTTTTTCTTGAACAAATAATTTCAAACTAGGGGTAGAGCCAGTTTTGCCACTTGCCCACTGAGTAATCTCACACATTGCTATTAATTTTGACTGAACAGTGGTTGACACCTTTCTGGGTCTTAAAATCCAAGTTGAGAAATTCTCAACATCTTCTGTTTTGCTGGGGAGCAGGAGGGGAGAAACAATGTGTCTTTGCAAACATGTTCTCTTGATGTAAAAGATACCCAAAGACCAGCTATTGACTTTCTCAGATGGCCTTGAAGCTAGAGTGCAGCCGTGACCCTAGGTTCTAGCCACAGCAGCCTGTTTCAGGAACTAGTGACACTTGGGGAAGGGCAGGAAGATGGCCCCCAAGGATTTGGTTACAGCAGCAGTGGTTTCTATATCAGAACCAGTTCAGGTCACAGTTTTGTATTGTTTCTGTCTCCTTGATTCACAGATGGTGCAGTGGTAAAGAATCTGCCTGCCAATACAGGAGATGCAAGAGACACAGGTTCGATCCCTGGGTTACAAAGCTCCCCTGCAGGGGGAAATGGCAACCCACCCAGTATTCTTGCCTGGAGAGTCACAGGGAGAGAGGAGTCTGGCAAGTTACAGTTCATAGGGTTGCAAAGAGTCAGACATGACTGAGCACACACACGCTCACACTCTGTCTGCTTGGCCGAGTTCCAAGTTGAGCATTCCCAAGAATGCTCTATCTTAACCAATACATTCCCTGTCTGTCTCACTCAGTTTATAGTCCATTTCTGTGTCTTGCAACTTAGAATATTGAGTGATTCACCTTGTGAAAACCACTTAGTCACTTTGAACTTTAGTTTTCTCATCTGTGAAACAAGGTGGGGAAGAGGAATTCAATGATATCTAAGCTCCCTTCTAAAACTCTGAGGTTCTATGAAAATTGCTAGCGTGGTTGAGTTGTTTAAAGGTCTACAGAAGTAGCTTTTATTACTAACATCACTGGGTCTTTGGGCTTTGCATTTGCTGCCCTCTGAATAGCAGTATCCCCACCTCAAAGACCTCAGTTTATCTATAATGAATAATGATTCCCCCTTGTTTTGTTAAACTAGGTATTCATAAATCTGTGTGTTCTGTTCTGTAAGCCAGCCACTGCCTCATCAGGGAATATTATGTTCAGATTTAGACCAAATCTGCCGAATACAGATGCACAGAGTGACATGACCTAATTTACAACCTCTGCTTCAAGTCACACCTTTTGCTTGTTTATGGAGTAGCAGTATTTCAAGATTTGAGAAAACTGCAACTAATTGGGAAGTACAGAATCCTTCTCTTTCTTCTTCTTTTTTTAAAGTATGAATTAATATTTTCTAGTTGGATCACAACCAGAGCTAACTTATAATAGAGGTGCTGAGGCTCTCAGAAAAAATTTTTTTTCAGTGTAATAAGGTGGGCCTGAGACAGCTGGCTTTTTTCATCATTGTGCTGATAAAACAGAAGAGGAAACCTCAAACTAGACATGTTTAGAGTAGTTGAATTACTTCACTTCTTAAAGGTGGTGTGAAAGTGATATACAACTACCCTGATTTTAGATGAGGGAACAGAGGACCAAGGAAGGCAGGTCCTTGTTTTCCTGTTCCCTCCATGACCTATACTGGTAGCACCATTCAACGACAGGCTGTCCACATGTAGTGGGTTGTAGTCTTACAACTGGCATTTATGATTGCAATGCTATCATTTAATATAATTTCCCCCTCTGGTTGGGAACAAATCCATATACTTGCTGGCTAGAGCCAAGAGAGAAAAACTAAATCTGATCCTGCCTGTACTCCTGCCAACTATAGGCTTTCTGTAGGCAGGCAGGACCCTCTCCCCACCCCATCTTTCAATGCACAGATGTGAAGATCTCTCTTCCTGTGAACTGACCTCATCCCAGCCACTGAAATATCTTTGTTATTGGTAATCTAACTTGTTCTGGAGTGTGCTTCAGCTTCATTCGTGATGGGGAATTTTCCCCTCTCTTTGACCCTGACTTTAAGCCTTGACTTCCATATCAAGCCATCTTCTCATCTATTATTGGCATTAATTTTCAAATATTTTGTAGAATAACCTGTGAGTGACTGGGCTCTACATTTTTCTTTGTTGGCAAGCTTTTGATTACTGATTTGATCTCCTACTAGTTATTGGTCTATTTATTTTCTACTTATTTATCATTCAGGTTTTCTATGTCTCTTTACATTATCATTCTAGGAAGAACAACATAAATCTTTAACTTTTGCCAATATATGTAGTTAATATTATATTACTTCAGATAGCATACAGATAGTATACAGAAATCTTATAGCTTTTTGTTTCCATTTACCCCACACCCAAATATTTAATGTTACTATTTGTCCATTATTTCTGTTTCTTTCTTCTTTGTCTGGATTTCTCATTATATGCATGTTGAACTGCTTCATACTGTTTTATATGTCTATGAGATTCTCCTGAACTCTCTTTATTCCTTTTCTTCTCTGTTCATTGGATTCAGTAATTTCTGTTAATCTTTTGTATAGATGTCTGTTTTTTCTGCCACCTCCATTCTAAATTTGACCAAACTGGTAAATTTTCATTTCAATTATTTCACTTATTAGCTTTAGAACATCAGTTTTAAGTTTTAGTTTATGTTTGTATACTTTTTTGATACATTTTCAACTCATTCTTTAAATATCTACTTAACTCTTTGATATCTCTTTTGAACTCTACCTGCTCAATCTAATATCACACCCTCTCCCAAAGTGTTGCTATGGATTTTTTTTTTTTTCTGAATGTGGTTTACATTTTAACAAAATAAATTTAGGTTAAAACTAGACATTATAGATAATAAATTGTAGGAAATCTTAAGTTTCTTATGATCCTCTGTGGAATTTCTCTCTAGAAGTTGAATTGCTTAGATTCAAACTGTAGTTTTTCTCACCCATAATATTAATTTGCTCTATTTTTATACTTTCACATTGTTAATTTCTTTTAAGTTGACTTCCAGGAGACTCCCTTGTACCTTTACATTTTAGTATTTAGAGGAGAATTTGGATAACATTGGTGATTACTCACTCCATAGTTCTTACCTTTAGAGATCCCGCTAATTTTCAGATGTTGTGCTAGATTTGAAATTGGTTTTCTGATGCTTCATTTCTGTAAGTCTTGAGCTTTTTGCTACCTAAGGTGAATGCAGTTGGAAAATGCACTTATTTTAGAAGCAACAGATTCCCGTGCACCTTGGTTTATTAAAAGTGGATTTTTCTTTGTCTCAGACTGTTTTCTTAGGCTGTTTAGATTCTATCCCATGCAGTCAGTTATGTATTTGGACAAAGTTATAATATTCATATTTTGGGGTCTCACTTCTCCAGTTTCTCCATAGTCTTGCAAACAATGTCATAATCGGATTTTTAATTTTGAACATTGCAATATGTGTGTAGTTGTTGTTTATAGTTTTGTTTGGTATCTTACTAGTGATTGTTGAATATTTATTGATGTAACTATTCAGTTCAGTTCAGTCGCTCAGTCATGTCTGACTCTTTGCGAACCCATGAACTGCAGCATGCCAGGTCTCCCTGTCCATCACCAGCTCCCGGAGTTCACTCAGACTCACGTCCATTGAGTCGGTGATGCCATCCAGCCATCTTATCCTCTGTCATCCCCTTCTCCTCCTGCCCCCAATCCCTCCCAGCATCAGAGTCTTTTCCAATGAGTCAACTCTTCGCATGAGGTGGCCAAAGTACTGGAGTTTCAGCTTTAGCATCATTCCTTCCAAAGAAATCCCAGGGCTGATCTCCTTCAGAATGGACTGGTTGGATCTCCTGGCAGTCGAAGGGACTTTCAGGAGTCTTCTCCAACACCACAGTTCAAAAGCATCAAGTCTTCGGCGCTCAGCCTTCTTCACAGTCCAACTCTCACATCCATACATGACCACAGGAAAAACCATAGCCTTAACTAGAAGAACCTTTGTTGGCAAAGTAATGTCTCTGCTTTTGAATATGCTATCTAGGTTGGTCATAACTTTCCTTCCTAGGAGTAAGCGTCTTTTAATTATTAAGATATGGTAAAGCAAAACTCCCCATATATACATCTTCAAAATTGTCATTCTGGGCACTTGCTTTTCTACATAAATTAAAGTATCAGTTTTTTTAAGTCCCATGAAAAAGACTTTGATATTTTAATTAGCATTACAGAAGATTAATAAATTAAATGTATAACTTGAATTGAGAGAGCATTGTCATCCTATGATATTTTGATTTCCATTCTTGAATATGACTTTCTTAATGAGTTTGAAAAATATTTTATTATATCCCTAATGTTTTTGCATATTTATTAAAGTTAAACATAAATCTCCTATTGTTTTTGTTGCTATTTTGTTGTAGATGGTATCCCTTATTTTCCTTACAGTTATATTATTACAAGCCTTAGATGTCAGTTTATTAAAAAGGAATTAGTTTTTACATATAATATATTAATTTTACCATTGCTAATATCACATAAATTTATAGTAAACCTTTTTGTATTTTCAATATAGACAAGTAGATCTTCTGAGTATAATTGCTTTACTTCTTATATTCTAGTACACATATTTTTTTTTCATTTTTCCTTATCTTAATGCACTGCCTAGAACTTCCAGATCAGTCTTTGCTAAAAACTATGACTGTTAGTATTCTTGTCCCTTGGTTCTGACTTATAAGGAATTACTATTGACTTACTTGGGAAGTGACTTATAGTTGTCATTTCCTTTCTTCCTCCTCCTCATTCCACCATCATTTCTCTGCCTCTCTATTGCCTCTTTGTTCTTCCCTGCCTGATATTCTCATCTTCTTCCTACTTCTCCTTGTTCTCATGGTTATTTTTCCAGTTCCTTCTTCCTCTTACTTTTCCTTTTCAGAGTTTTAGCTCAATTTAAAACTGTTCCTTGAAGTATGAATATAGGAAAGTGGGGAAATCAGTGTAAAACTCTGTAAAGTCTCATATCCCTAGGACATTTGGTGCCAATTTCATTAAGAATGTCTTTTCAATGGAATTGTTCATTTAACTTAGCTTTTTAAGTTGATAGTCATGGAGTTTTACATAACCTCTTAGAGTTAAAAAAATTCTACTCCTGTCTCTTTTTTGTTGTTGTTGTTGTTGCAAACCTCTTCTGATACATGTTTTGCTTTGTTTTGTTTTGGTGGAATTTCCACTGGAATTTCTTCTCATTTTTCTCAATTAGATCTGAAATGTTTGGTATTTTTATTTTTCTTCCCAAAGAACTGGCTTTTTTATTTTATAAATCAAACTCATTTAAACACTTTTCTATTTTGTTAACTTCTATTGTTTAGTCACGGTTGTTTGCTTTCTATTACTTTAGGCTTACATTTCACCATATCTTTTTGCCATTTTGTTAGTTTTTTTGTGTGTGATTTCTGATTATAGTACACAGTAATGTACAATCAAAAAGTAAAGAAAGTTGCATTTTTAACCTTATTGGGCCAGGTATATTTACCTGCCTACATTCCACATGTATGACAATTAGATAGTTCTCAAAATCCATTTATTAAATCATGTATCCAGAATATTCTGAGAACCTGTCATAAATATGGCAGAAAAATACATTTGCCTCACTGTCAAAGATCATACAGTTGAGTGGAAGAGAGACAAATAGTACATATAAAGGGTAACACTTATGCATGAGAAGATGTGTATTTTTGTCAGTATACAGAAAAATTTGAGGGAAAAAAAAGTCTATAAGACTGGTATAGATAGTGAACGGTATAGGAAGAAATGGGTGGTGAAGCCATATCTCAGTAAAAAGTGATTCATTGAATAACCATGGGGCTGGTGGAGAAAATAAAGCCAAGGGAAATGAAATAACCTGCAGAGAGCAGCACTTTCTCAAAATAAGCAGTGCAGCTCAGAATGTCTTTTTGATTGTTCTGACTACTTCAGAGCATAACACAATTACTAGCCAAATTTCAGTAGCTTGGTAACTCTCACATCCTAGCAAATCACACTAAGTGATAATAAAGCCACTATAGTTAAGTAATGCTTCTACACATTGGAAAAAATAGTGATGTGTACTGCTTAAGTAGAGAAAATATGACAGGATTTAGATGTTGAAGCCTTTCTTCATGGACAAGGCTGCTTCTAAAATCTAAAACTGTCAGTGATTACCTGGGATTTTCTTCTTCCTTGAAATAATTTGGTGACTCAAATCAACCCCTGCCCTCATTCTGCCTCTGCAGTTCCCTTTCTGGATTTCACTATTAAGGACTCAATATTCATGGTCTGGATTTCATGCTGAATACGTTTCAGTTTCTTTATTGTGATAGCAAGACTTTTGGTAATTAAATGAGAGTTTTCCCTCTAAAGTTTATATATCTCTCCACTGGATAATTCTAGATCCTCTCTTTTCTTCCTTATATTATAAGCAAAAGTCAAACCATGATATTCATTACCTTCTCAGACAATTGAAAACTAATTTCTGATATATTAAGGAAGTCAGTAGGAAGATGTTAAATTCCATTATTATAATCAGCAAATTATTCTGGGCTTTTCACTGATTTCATGTTACACTAATCATTATTCTCACATTCAACAAAGGAAGCAAGGGCTTCAGTTGTAAATATTAAAGTGCAAATAAATTTACATGCAATTGAGATTTGTTGTTGTTGCTCAGTAGCTCATTCATGTTCAACTCTTTGCAACCCCTTGGATTGTAGCATGCTAGGCTTCCCTGTCCGCCATC
This sequence comes from Bos indicus, assembly GCF_029378745.1. Lineage (NCBI taxonomy): Eukaryota > Metazoa > Chordata > Mammalia > Artiodactyla > Bovidae > Bos > Bos indicus. The sequence continues at coordinate 39,544,404 of NC_091762.1, read as the reverse complement.
TCCCACAGCTTGCTCAAAGTCACGTCCACTGAGTTGGTGATGCCATCCAACCATCTTGTCCTCTATCATCTCCGTATCCTACTGCCTTCAATCTTTCATAGAATCAGAGTCTTTTCCAATGAGTTGGCTTTTCATATTAGGTAGCCACAGTATTGGAGTTTCAGCTTCAGCTTCAATTCCTCCAATGAAAATTCAGGATTGATTTCCTTTAGACTTGACTGGTTTGATCTCCTTGCAATCCAAGGGTCTCTCAATAGTCTTCTCCAACACCATAGTTCAAAAGCATCAATTCTCAGGCACTCAGACTTCCTTATGGTCCAACTCTCACATCCACACCTGACTACTAGATAAACCATAGTTTTGACAATATGGACTTTCTCAGCAGAGTAATATCTCTGCTTTTTAAAGATTTTCTTCTAAGGCACAAGCATCTGTCACTGTTTCCATTGTTTCTCCATCTATTTACCATGAAGTGATGGGACTGGATGCCATGATCTCAGTTTTTTTGAATGTTGAGTTTTAAGCCAGCTTTTTCACCTTCACCAAGAGGCTCTTTAGTTCTTCTTCACTTTCTGCCATAAGGGTGATGTCATCTGCATATCTGAGATTATTGATGTTTATCCCAGAAATCTTGATTCCAGCATGTGATTCATCCAGCCCAGCATTTCTCTTGATGTACTCTACATATAAGTTAAATAAGCAGGGTGACAATATACAGTCTACATGTACTCCTTTCCCAACTTTGAACAGTCTGTTGTTCAATGTCCAGTTCTAAGTGTTGTTTCTTGACCTGCATACATGTTTCTCAGGTGGCAGTTAAGGTGGTCCAGTATTCCCATCTCTTTTAAGAATTTTCCACAGCTTGTTGTGATCCACACAGTGAAAGGCTTTAAAGTAGTTAATGAAGCAGAAGTAGATATTTATCTGGAATTCTCTTGCTTTTTCTATGACCCAACAGATGTTGGCAATTTGATCCCTGGTTCCTCTGCCTTTTCTAAAGCTTGATTGATATGTGGAAGTTCTCGGTTCACATACCACTGAAGCCTAGCTTGGAGAATTTTCAGCATTACCTAGCTAGCATGTGAAATGAGTGCAATTGTGTAGTATTTTGAACATTCTTTGACATTTTCCTTCTTTCAGATTGGGATGAAAACTGACCATTTCTATTCCTGTGGCCACTGCTGGGTTTTTTAAGTTTGGTGCATATTGGGTGCAATACTTATCAGCATCATCTTTTAGGATTTGAAATAGCTCAGCTGGAATTTGATCACCTCCACTAGCTTTGTTCATGGGGATGCTTTCTAAGGCCCACTTGACTTCAAACTTGAAGATATCTGGCTCTAGCTGAGTGATTACACCATCGTGGTTATCTGGGTCTTTAAGAGCATTTTTGTACAGTTCTTCTGTGTATTCTTGCCACTTCTTAATAGCTTCTGCTTCAATTAAGTCCATGCCATTTCTGTCCTTTATAGTACCTATTTTTGCATGAAATGTTCCCTTTGTATCTCTAATTTTCTCAGAGATCTCTAGTCTTTCCCATTCTATTGTTTTCCTCTATTTCTTTAGATTGATCACTTAATGAGGGCCTTCTTATCTCTCCTTCCTGTTCTTTGAATTCCACATTCAAATGGGAATATCTTTCCTTTTATCTTTAACCTTTAGCTTCTCTTCTTTTCTCAGCTATTTGTAAGGCCTCTTCAGACTGCCATTTTGCCTTTTTGCATTTCTTTTTCTTGCAAATAGATGGGGAAACAGTGGAAACAGTGGCTGACTTTATTTTTCTGGGCTCCAAAATCACTGCAGATGGTGATTGCAGCCATGAAATTAAAAGACGCTTACTCCTTGGAAGGAAAGTTATGACCAACCTAGATAGCATATTCAAAAGCAGACATTACTTTGCCAACAAAGGTTCGTCTAGTCAAGGCTATGGTTTTTCCTGTGGTCATGTATGGATGTGAGAGTTGGACTGTGAGGAAGGCTGAGTGCCGAAGAATTGATGCTTTTGAACTATGGTGCTGGAGAAGACTCTTGAGAGTCCCTTGGACTGCAAGGAGATCAAACCAGTCCATCCTAAAGGAGATAAGTTCTGGGTATTCATTGGAAGGACTGATGTTGAAGCTGAAACTCCAATATTTTGGCCACCTGATGCGAAGAGTTGACTCATTTGAAAAGACCCTGATGCTGGGAAAGATTGAGGGCAGGAGGAGAAGGGGACGACAGAGGATGAGATGGTTGGATGGCATCACCGACTCAATGGAGATGGGTTTGGGTGAACTTCTGGAGTTGGTGATGGACAGGGAGGCCTGGCATGCTGTGGTTCATGGGATTGTAAAGAGTCAGACACGACTGACTGACTGAACTGAACTGATTTCTTTTTCTTGGGAATGGTTTTGATCACTGCTGCCTATACAATGTTACGAACTTCTGTCAATAGTTCTTCAGGTACTCTCTCTATCAGATCTAATTTCTTGAATCTATTTTTCACTTTCACTGTATAATAAAAGGTATTTGATTTAGGTCATAGCTGAATGGCCTAGTTGTTTACACTGTTTTCTTCAACTTAAGTCTGAATTTTGCAATAAGGTGTTCATGATCTGAGCCAAAGTCAGCTCTTAGCCTTGTTTTTTCTAACTGTATAGAGCTTCTCTGCAAAGAATGTAATCAGTTTGAGTTCGGTATTGACCACTGGGTGATGTCCATGTGTAGAGTCTTCTCTTGTGTTGTAGGAAGAGGGTGTTTGCTATCACCAGTGTGTTCTCTTGGCAAAGCTGTTAGTCTTTGTCCTGCTTCATTTTGTACTCCAAGGCCAACCCTACCTATTATTCCTGGTATCTCTTGATGTCCTACTTTTGCATTCCAGTCCCCTATGGAATGCAAAGGACATCTTCTTTAGTTCTAGAAGGTCTTGTAGGTCTTCGTAGAATCGTTCAACTTCAGCTTCTTTGGCATTAGTGGTTTGGGCATAGACTTGGATTACTGTGATATTGAATGGTTTGCCTTGCAAACAAACAGAGATTATTCTGTCATTTTTTAGACTGCACCCAAATACTGCATTTTGGACTCTTGTTTTGACTATAAGGGCTACTCCATTTCTTCTAAGGGATTCTTTCCTGCAGTAGTAGATAAAATGGCCATCTGAATTAATTTTGCCCATTCTGGTCCATTTTAGTTCACTGATTCCTAAGATGTCGATGTTCACTCTTGTCATCTCTTGTTTGACCACTTCAAATTTCCCTTGATTCATGGACCTAACATTTCAGGTTCCTATGCAATATTGTTCTTTATAGCATTTGACTCTATTTTCACCACCAGAAACATCCAAAACTGGGTATTGTTTCATTTTTGGGTCAGCCTCTTTATTCCTCTGGATCTGTTTTTCCTCTCTTCTCCAATATCATAATGTACAAATAACCTGGGGAGTTCATCATTCAGTGTCATATCTTTTTGCCTTTTCATACCATTCATGGTGTTCTCAAGGCAAGAGTGCTGAAGTGGTTTGCCATTCCCTTATCCAGTGGACCACATGTTGTCAGAACTCTCCACCATGACTCATCCATCTTGGGTGGCCCTACACAGCATGGCTCATAGTTTCATTGAGTTACACAATGTTGTGATCCACGTGATCAGTTTGGTTAGTTTTCTATGATTGTGGCTTTCATTCTGTCGGCCCTCTGATGGATGAAGATAGTAGCTTGTAAAAGCTTCCTGATAGGAGGTACTAATTGTGGGGAAAACTGGATCTTGCTCTGGTGGGCAAGGACAAGCTCAGTAAATGTTTAATCCAATTGTCTGCTGATTGGTGGGGCTGTGTTCCCTCCCTGTAGCTTGGCCTGAGGCCAAACTATGATAGGGGTGCACTGTTGATCCATGCCTCCACTGAAGATGCCTGTGTGTCTCTTGTGGGGTCACTGCTCCTTTCTCTTGGGTCCTGGTGTGCACGAGGTTTTGTTGTGCCTTCCAAGAGTTTGTTTCTCCAGTTCTGTAATCAAATCCCATTGGCCTTCCAAGTCAGATTTGCTGGGAGTTCTCAGTCCCTTTGCTGGTTCCACAGGTTGGGATATCTGTTTGGGCCCTAGAACTTTTGCAACAGTGCAAGAACTTCTTTGGTATAATTGTTCTCCAGTTTGTGGGTCATCTGCTCCGTGGCTCTGTAGTGGAATTAATGACAATCTCCTTCAAGAAGACTTATGCCATATGCTGCATCTCCCAGGTCTGCTGCAGCCAGAGCGCCTGTCCCCGCAGCAGGCCACTGTGACCCATGCCTCTGCAGAAGACACAAACACTCAAAAGCAGGTCTGGCTCAGGAGGACACTGAGGAGGACACTGCTCTTTTCTCTGGGTCCTGGTGTACACAAGGTTTTGTTTTCACACTCCAAGTGTCTCTGGCAATTGAGATAAATATTTTCAAAAAAAGAATATGTGTGTTTTCATGAAAATCCCCAAAAATACAGACACTTTTCCCCCTGGATTTAAGGATAAGTATTTAATTATTACAATTCAGACTCCCATTATCCTAGGCCTTTATTTAAGATGAAATATCTTGGGGATGCTGGTTTTGCTTATGTGTATATTTACTGAGTTCCACTTTTTGTGGGAAAAGTTGGCTCACTCTGTTAATTGTATTGTCCCTAAAGAAGAAATGTCTTTCTGAGAGAAATATGTAGTTATCTTAAAATTTTAATAGAGTGAATGAAACAATCACAAAATAGAGATGTGTATAAAGAGTGGGGGCTCATTCTGTGCTAGACACTATTGTGAACATCCTACACTGAGTTGATGTATTAATATTTCCTGGAAACATGCTCTATACAGTTGTGTATATACCTTGAAACAGAATATAAATGAATGCATTACTAAAAGCGTAGTGGGAGACATCAGTAGAGATTTCAGAAACAGCTTGATATTTAAAATTTTGTAAAAGATCAGTAAGGATTTCTTTTTCCTAACAATATTACTTATGTGCTACTGGTGTTACTTTAAAATAGTATGTCTATTGACTTGGATTCCAAGAAGCATCTGAATCCTTATTTTGAATACACTTAAATGAGTCATTTGACCTTGATGAGCTTCATGTTTTAACGTGCAAATTAAAGATCTAAACAAGAAAACTACTAAATTCTTTTTCATATTTATAGTTTAATTGGATCCTTTGAAATTTTTCATGTTACCAATTGCCATGTCACCCTAATTCTCTGTTTTGAGTATTTACTTCCATTGATGTGTGCTTATTCAGTTTGTCTGTGAATATAAACTGACAAAGCCCCAACCTCTCTCTCTTCCTTTCTCTCTCTCTCATCAACAAAATTTTAACTCAGTCTTAGAGAAGGAAGTTTAACTAATAATAAAAGTAATCTCTTCATAATCCCATAATATTCATTTCTTATTTTTTTAGTTGGCCAGGAAATCCTTCTACAGCCATAGCACTCTGCAGTGCTGCCAAATGCTCTCAGTAGATACAATTTCTCTCCAAATTCACCAACTTTCACTGAACATCCCTATCAATGATTTATTTCTCTTCTGTACAATTACTCACCTACTGATTACTATCTTTACAGCTAATTGCTTTCCAGAAGTACCTAGAACCTACTCTAAAAGCAGAGCAACCTAAAACTCCAAATATTGCAAGAACTAGTCTTAACGGTTAGGTAGTAAATCTGTTATAATCTACAGCAGAGTTTCTCGATATGTGCAATCCTGAAGCTTGGGGGCTAGATTTTTCTTTATTATGAGAGGATGTTTAGAAGTATCCCTGGCCTCTACCCTGAAGTAGGAAATAGCAACCTACTCCAGTATTCTTGCCTAAAAATTTCTCACGGACAGAGGAGCCTGGCTGGCTACAGACCATGGGGTTACAAAGAGTTGGACACAACTGAGTGACCACGCACACGCGACCTCTACTCACAAGATGACAGCAGCGCCTCCCTCTTCAGTTGTGACAAAAGTCTCTCTGCTGGTGGTGCTTTAGTCACTAAGTTGTATCTAACTCTTCTAACCCCATTGGACTGTAGCCCACCAGGCTCCTCTGTCCATGGGATTCTCCAGGTAAGAATACTGGAGTGGGTTGCCATTTCCTTCTCCAGGGGATCTTCCCGATCCAGGAATCAAACCCAGGTCTCCTGCATTGCAGGCAGATTCTTTACCGACTGAGGAAAGCCCCCAAATCTCTCTGGACATTGTCAAATGTCCTCTCTGACCTATAGGGTTACCAGACAAAATGCAAGATACCAACTTAAGTATTAGTTTCATATAACCAAAAAAGTTTGCTTTTTAAAAATTTAACCATATCTCAAATATTGCATAGATCAGAGTTATAAAGAAAATTATCTGAAATTCAAACATAACTAAGCATCCTATATTTTTATTTTAAACTGGCATTTCTACTTGAGTTGGGGGTTGGGAGCTCACATCCCCAATTGAGAACCACTAATCCAGAATATATTAAAATGTAAATAAAAATGTAGTGTTTCAGGCATAATTTTGATATTTTCATGTGTTACTGTATTTAGCTAAGTGGGCTATTATTACTATTAATAAAATTATTTTGGTAAGCTCAAACATGCACAGTAATGGAAAATAAAGCAAAATGTATCCCTTAGTTTCATTATAGGATCTCAGTTCTTATAGATTTAGTGCCTTGACTGATGGTTATAAAGACAAGTGGCTCCATTGACTTCAGTTTCTACAGCATTCATTAGGTTGGAGGCAGGCTTTCTTCAGATATAAAAATGATGGATGGAAATCCAAACCTGATAGTTATTCTCATGGTATCATAGACATCAGGAATATGTGTTTGCCCTCTGAGTGAAGCTCACACACTCTGCCACGTAAATCCCCAAGTGCATAGATGTTGAACCATTTAATCTGCTCAGGGCCTATGTCGCTTAATCCTGCAGTTGATATAATCATCTTCCAACACTTTACAGGTCTCTAGACGACACAGCTAAGGAAGATAAAAAGACAAGGTGAACTTGTGTTTGCCCTCTCGTTAAATTTTGCAAGCTGCTATGTTTAAGTTTCTATTTTATGAACCACTTAGGCAACTATTAACCTTTAAAAATACATTAGCATTTTTATTTCAGACTTTCAAGAAGACACACATGAAAATAGAAATAAATGATGATGGGGAATTCTAACTTACAAATTGATATTCAAATGTTCCAAACATGTTTTTCCTCCTACCACATTAAGGCAATATTCCAAATAATCCACCTAATTCTAGTTCTCTTTTAAAATTGGCTATACTGTTGGTACAAATTAATCTGATGGCAGTAAGCATATGAGGTTTATTGAAATACAACATTAGAGAAGAACTACTGATATCATATTACTTCTAAATTGAAAGATGATGAAGACTTAAATGAGCAGAGAGAGACTCATTTATGTACGATAAAATCAAATATATTTGCCTTATAAGATGATAATTAAAGAAAATTTTATTAGAGCTTTTAAATTTTCATTGGCTAGAAACTGTCTTCTATAACATGGATACTTCAGGCAGATAATTATTGAAAAATATAGATACTATGATTTTGTTTCAACATCATTAAACTAGTTATCAACATGTTCTTTTTGCTGGCAGAATTGAGAAATATTGTACCTTTAAAATTAGTCTTTGAATATTTAAATATTTCTGAAATACATGAACATCATTTTTAAGGACATTTTTCTGGCCTCTTAGGTTTTTTTTAGTTTATTTTTGTAAATTTGGTGCCAATCTTAGATTTTGGACACTAAAAAGAAACTTGCAGGTTTGAATAGTTCATTACAGATTTTAGGATTAAGAATCTATAATACACAAGGCTAACAGCACATGGAGGAGGAATGAAATCAGTTGTGCTGTGCATCCTTCTAAACCAGCACTTTCACAAAGGTTATAATGAACATGAAATGCAGCTTCAAATTTAAATATAAAATTTATAACCACATCTGCCTGCAATGAACATTATTTGTTCTATGTGCTTGTGATACAAATGTGACTAAAATAGCGTCGTATTGACTGAAAGTTTTGGAAAAAGAGAGAAGGAATTTAAAGTCTACTTTTCTATTAATGAGTACTTGGAAACAGGAAATGAAGAATTGAACAGAAAGTGCCAGAGAGAGGAAAGAAGACTAAAAAAATATATAAGGTGGTTCATTGCATGCTTATAGTATATATTTTATTTCTTAAAGCAAGATGTAACAGAGTCAGAGTCATTTACTCTGCAAGGTATAATTCCATTAGGAAATTTGATGGCAAAATATGACACATTGCCCACCCTTATGGTTTAAGCAAGAAGAGATAAATAAAAAAGAAATAATTGCCAAGTAATATATATGGTGAGAAAGGGCTAATTATGAAATAAAGAGCAAGGTATTTAAGCTAGTTATAGAGGTAATATTTTTGGGTGGGAGGATTCCTCAACACTTTTATAGCTTCATGCAGAAAGAGTCTGTATTAAGAAAGAAGTCAACTGAAAGAAATGTTTCCTTAGATGCACTGATAGGCAGTTAAAAGTCCGAGATAGCTGCCAATGATGACTAGGGGCTAGTTAAGTGAGATGGGTAACTCCTCTTCTTACACTCGACTGCCCTCAACTCCAGTTAAGTAGTAGCAGGAGATGAATTGAAACATGGCTTTGGCCATTCCAGTGCTAAGTCACAAATGACTGCCGGGTAATAATAAAGTTTGTAGATTCAAAGAAAAAATAGCTCAATAACTATCATAAAGGGGAAAAGTGTGGTCATGACAAAATGTAAAATATTTTATTTACTCCCTGGAATCAGAATACTGAGTTAGCATGATTTAATTTAGGGGACCTGAAGAGATTTGGGGTATGATATTTTTATTTTTACTATGTTATTAATACACCCTGAGACACTAACGATTTGTTTGATCATTTTACTTAATTTAGAAGAAATTTAGAGAACTGTGATACAATTGAGATGTCTGAAATTTAATCTGTTTTCCTAAAATAGTTGCGATATCAAATTAAATCAGCACTGTCTTAAATTTAGCAAAAGTTCAAGTTTATTTTGACTTAGAAAATATTTCAGAAAAAGTATAAATATTATGTCTACATGTGTAAATTTCTGATTTTGTATCCTCAATTTTCTTTAGTGTGCTGAATGTTGCCACTCTAGAAATGAGGGCCAAATAGAGAGGGTTTACGAGGTGATACTTTTTCTCCTTGGAAAGTTTTAAACCTTGAACACAAAAACATTCTGAAAATTTATCATTGTTTAGTTTTGGTCAAAAACATTCAATATGACTTTAATTAGCTTTCAAAGTCTCCAGCACAAAATAGAGTGGTGGCAGAAATAAGTTGTTTAAAGGAAAAATACGTACTATGGTGAAATACACAGTCTAATCTTCAAGAAATACTGTATTCCAAGCGCAACATAGTGTTGTCTTCATATCACCTTTGCTTCATTTTTATATAAAAGTGGGTTTCTTCCATTTTCCACAGAATATAAATAGCTTAAGAAATTTAAAGTTAACTTGGGAAATTGTAGCCAGTAGTGCTTTTTCTGTAAGAGTTACATTTGTTATTTAAAGAAACACTGAACTCAACAGTTTATCCCTCATCAAGTTCTTTGATTTAGGGTTTATTTACAAATTATGAGGGGCTTCCCGCACAACTCAGTCAGAAAATAATCTGCCTGCAGTGCAGGAGACCCTGGGTCAGGAAGAGCCCCTGGAGAAGGAAATGGCAACCCACTCCAGTACTCTTGCCTGGAGAATCCCATAGAGGAGCCTGGCAGGCTACAGTCCGTGGGGTCACAAGAGTTGGACATGACTTAGTGACTAAATCACCAACCATCACCACAAATTACTGAAAATGTTCACAGATGTGAATCTCCAATGGGAAAACAATGCTATCAAGAGGACTGTCGGTTATTTCTACATTGGCTCTAAGGCAATGCTCAGCCCTGCATGTAAATGCTGAAAGGACAAGTGACACGGGATAGGGGGAAGTTAAATGAAACTTAAAATGAAAGCAGTTGCTTAGAGAGATTTGAAATGTTCTTTGGAAAACTATAGGTTCTGAATGCATTCTCCCTGGAAGTCGATCTTACAGTAATCCTCCCAAATTAAGTCTCGGATTATAAATTTATACAAATTAAAATAATAGTATCTTATATTTTATCAATATATTAATTTTTAATCACAGAACATTTTTGTAACTATTTACTGTTGTTGTTGTTCAGTCACTAGGTCATGTCCAACTCTTTGCAACTCCATGGACTGCAGTACACCAGGCTTGCCTGTCCTTCACTGTCTCCCAGATTTTGCTCAAACTCATGTTCATTGAGTTGGTGATACCATCCAACCATCTCATCCTCTGTTGCCTCCTTTCCCTCCTGTCTTCAATCTTTCCTAGCATCAAGGTCTTTTCTAATGAGTCAGCTCTTTGCATCAGCTGATCAAAGTATTGGAACTTCAGCATAAGTCCTTCCAATAAATATTCAGGGTTGATTTCCTTTAGGATTGACTGGTTTGATCTCTTTGCTGTCCAAGGGACTCTTAAGAGTCTTCTCCAGCACCACAGTTCAAAAGCATCAATTCTTCAGTGCTCAGTCTTCATGGTCCAACTCTCACATCTGTACATGACTAATGGAAAACCATAACTTTGACTATATGGACCTTTGTCAACGAAGTCTCACTTTAATCTAATGAAGTACTCATAAATGATTGGCAGTTGATTTTTTTAAGAATTTGAAATATGAGAACACTTATGAGAATATATTGGCTGATCAATCTTCATTAGCAGAAACAGATACTTTTTCTGTGTTCTGTATATCCTTGTGTCTATTTTGTCCTGTGCATGCAAAAACTTACTTTTGTAAGATGTAAATGTAAACACAAAACAGTTTTCCAGATATGGTAACATAGTGGCACTGTTTTCCTCTGTAGGTATGAAAGGTGTCTTGTCCTGAATCTATATCACTTTCATTACCCATGCTGTAGGCGCTGTCTCCAGGCTGTGCAGCTTAAAGATTCCAGCTTCTAAGAACAGGGTGCAGCAAACATTTTGGTTTCCTATGATGCCAAGTTGTATTGCTCAATCATACAATATTCTAGTCTAGACCCTCTTCAACCCAACAATACTATTTATGTGATCATAAGTTAATGACTTTATTTCTCTTTGATTCTCTTTCATTATCTGTAAAATAATACCCCATGGAGAGTTGTGAGAATTAAATATGCAAAGCTTCTAGAACCTAGTAAGTTCTCAATAAATGTTATTATTTGTTATTGTTGTTTAGTTGCCAAGTCATGTCCAGTTCTTTTGCAAACCCATGGATTATAGTCCACTACCCCGTGGACTATAGCCCACCAGGCTTCTCTGTCCATGGGATTTCCCAGGCCAGAATACTGGAATGGGTTGCCATTTTCTTCTCCAGGGTATCTTCCCCAACCCAGGGGTTAAACTTGTATCTTCTGCATTGGCTGGTGGATCCTTTACCACTGAGCCACCAGGGAAGCCCTAAGTTATTATTACTAACATTTAATTTAGAAACATCATCTTTACAAACAATCAGCATAGTAGTTGGCATTCTTCTTTCATACATTTACATGAATTTTCTTCTACAACCCTCATAATAATCATATTTGTAATTAATTACTAATCCTAAGTCCATTTTACAAATGGGAAAATAAGATGATAGAAAAATTCATTAAAATTGTTCAGGATCACACAAACTAGTAAATAATGAAGTCTGTGTCATAAACTCATGGAGTCTGACTTCAGGGCCATAATTCTTAACCACTACAGATGACTCCTTCGGAGAAGGCAATGGCACCCCACTCCAGTATTCTTGCCTGGAAAATCCCATGGAGGGAGGACCCCAGTAGGCTGCGTTCCATGGGGTCGCTAAGAGTCGGACACGATTGAGCGACTTCACTTTTACGTTTCATTTTTATGCATTGGAGAAGGAAATGGCAACTCACTCCAGTGTTCTTGCCTGGAAAATCCCAGGGACGGGAGCCTGGTGGGCTACCATCTCTGGGGTCCCACAGAGTTGGACATGACTGAAGTGATTTAGCAGTAGCATAGATGACTCTTTACGTATTTCACATCAGGTTCTCTCTCCCCTTGACTTTCAGACACACACTAAAATTATAATATTTTCTCATGTAAATTGTTAAAGATATTATTTTCTGCATCATTGATGGAGACAAAATTTTAGCTTGTTTTATATTTCATTGTTCCATGGTTTCTGAGGACACAAGCATGCCAACAAACCCAAATTAGACTGGATTATTTTGTGACCATGTAAATATTAGATAGCCAGATAAATTTCAGAACTCATTAACTGGAGTCTCCACTACTGTTAATTCTTTTAAATTAATTAATTGAGTTTTCCTGGTGGCCTAGATGATAAAGAATCTGCCTGCAATGCAGAAGACCTGGGTTCGATCCCTGGGTTGGGAAGATCCCCTGGAGAAGGGAATGGCTAACCATTCTAGTGTTCTTGCCTGGAGAATTCCATGGACAGAAGAGCCTCTTGGGCTACATCCACAGTGTCATAAAGAGTTGGACACAACTGAGTGACTAACACTTTCACAATTAAATAATTATTTTTTTATTGGCCACACCATGCAACTTGTGGAATTTTAGTTCCCTTACCAGACCAGAGATCAAACCCATGCATCCTTACAGTGGAAGCATGGAGTCCTAACCATTAGATCACTAGGGAAGTCCCAGAAACTTAATTCTTTAATTCATTCAGAAGAAAAGTTCCTTGTTATGATAATGTTATGATATGTTCCTTGTTCCTTGATATGACTTGTTTTGTCTTCAAGCTATATATTTGTCTACATAGAATGGTGTATACAACTTTCCCCCCATATTCCCTATTCCCTTAAATATTCTGACAGTCACATGGAAGTATTATAAATTATATATTTTCATAATTGAGTAAAAATCAATATAGTGCATACTTTTAAATCTGCTGCACTAACATTAGAGCTTCCCCGGTGGCTCAGATAGTAAAAAACCTGCCTGCAATGCACGAGACCTGGGTTAGATCCCTGGTTTGGGAAGATCCCCTAGAGAAGGGAATGGCTACCCACTCCAATATTCTTGTATGGAGAATTCCATGGACTAACATTTAGTCCAGATATTTTTAGGTCTAGTTATTATTAGCATATATTGGTGAAATGATTATGTGTGCTTACTCTTTTTTTTTTCAGGTGAAATATAGTTAATACACAATGTTATGTTAGTTTCAGCTGTACAACATAAGGATTTGATTTTTGTATAAAATATGAAATGATAATAAGAAAAATCCAGTAATTCTCTGTCCGCTTAAAAAGTTGTCACTGTATTAATCATGCACCTTATTTTGTGTATTACATCCTCATGATTTATTTATTGTATAACTGGAAGTTTGTACCTCTTAATCCCTTTCACATATTTATGTCACCCCATCATGCCTCTCCCTTCTGAAAACCACTGGTCTATTCTCTGTATCTATAAATCTGTTTTCATTTTGTTTTGTTTTTTCAGATTCCACATATAAGTGAGATCATTTCCCTTTTAATGTCTGATTTATTTCACTTAGTGTAAAGTTTTCTAGATCTACATATGTTGTGGCAAGAAGCAAGATTTAATTTTTTATGCCAGAGTATTAGTTCATTGTATATATACACTGTGTATATATATAAATATATGTACATAATATGCATATATATACCCACATATACACACCACCTCCTTTTTATCCATTCATTTATTGATGGCCACTTACGATGTGAGTGTAAATGGCTTTTGTAAAAAGTGCTACAATGAAGTGCATATATATTTTTGATTTAGTATTTTTATTTTCATTGAGTAAATAACCAGAAGTGGAATTGCTGGATCATATGGCAATTTTGTTTTAAATTTTTTGAGGAATTCCCATTCTGTTTTTTATAGTGAAGTCGCTCAGTCGTGTCCAACTCTTTGTGACCCCATGGACTGTAGCCTACCAGACTCCTCTGTCCATGGAATTTTCCAGGCAATAGTACTGGAGTGGGTTGCCATTTCCTTCTCCAGCAGATCTTCCTGACCCAGGGATGGAACGCAGGTCTCCCGCATTGTAGACAGACGCTTTACCGTCTGAGCCACCAGGGAAGTCCAATTTAAAGTCTCATCAAAAAAGAATTCATTTGAATCAGTTCTAATGAAGTGGATGAAACTGGAGCCTATTATATGGAGTCAAGTAAGCCAGAAGGAAAAACACCAATACAGTATACTAACGCATATATATGGAATTTAGAAAGATGATAACAATAACCCTGTGTACGAGACAGCAAAAGAGACACTGACGTATAGAACAGTCTTATGGACTCTGTGGGAGAAGGAGAGGGTGGGAAGATTTGGGAGAATGGCATTGAAACATGTAAAATATCATGTATGAAACGAGATGCCAGTCCAGGTTCAATGCACGATACTGGATGCTTGGGGCTAGTGCACTGGGACGACCCAGAGGGATGGTATGGTGAGGGAGGAGGGAGGAGGGTTCAGGATGGGGAGCACATGTATACCTGTGATGGATTCATTTTGATATTTGGCAAAACTAATACAATTATGTAAAGTTTAAAAATAAAATAAAATAAAAAAAAAAAAGTCTCATCAAGAAGACGCAAGTGTTACCTTTTTCTCCATATCCTCACCAATTCTTATTGTTGGTTGTCTTTTTTAAAATTATTTTTAAATAGAGGATAAATGCATTACAATGATGTGTTGGTTTCTGCCATACATCAACACGATTCAACAATAGGTATACATATGTCCTCTCCCTCTTGAAACTCCCTCACACCTCCCACCCCATTCTACCCCTAGAGGTTGTCACAGAGCACCAAGTTGAGATCCCTGAGTCATACAGCAAATTCCCACTATTTATCTATTTTATATATGGTAATATATATGTTTCAATGCTACTCTCTCAATTTTATCCCACCCTCTCCTTCCCCCACTGTGTCCACAATTCTGTTCTCTATGTCTGTGTGTCTATTGCTGCCCTACAAATAGGCCCATCAGTACCATTTTTCTACTTTCCATATTGTACATTACTATATGATATTTGTCTTTCTCTTCTGACATTTCACTCCATATAACAGGCTCTAGGTTCATTCACCTCAGTTCAACTGAATCAAATTAGTTCTTTTTTATGGCTGAGTATTCCATTGTATTGGAGAAGGCAATGGCAACCCACTCCAGTACTCTTGCCTGGAAAGTCCCATGGACAGAGGAGCCTAGTGGGCTGCAGTCCATGGGATCATGAAAAGTCAGACACAACTGAGTGACTTCCCTTTCATTTTTCACTTTCATGCATTGGAGAAGGAAATGGCAACCCACTCCAGTGTTCTTGCCTGGAGAATCCCAGGGACGGTGGAGCTTGGTGGGCTGCCATCTGTGGGAATGCACAGAGTCAGACACAACTGAAGCGACTTAGCAGCAGTAGCAGCAGCATTCCATTGTATGTATGCACCACAATTTCTTTATCCATTCATCTGTTAGTGGGCATCAAGGTTGCTTCCATGTCCTTGCTTTTGTAAATAGTGCTGCAGTGAACACTGGGGTACATGTGTCTTTTGGAATTGTGGTTTGCTCCAGGTATATGCCCAGAAGTGGGATTGCTGGGTCATATGGTAATTTTATTGATGATAGCCATTCTTTGTAAGGTGCTATCTCATTGTCATTTTGATTTGTGCTTCCCAGATTAGATTATTGAACATCTTTTCACATACCTATTAGCCATCTATATGTCTTCTCTAGATTCATGCTTATTCAAATCCTCTGCCCATTTATTAATATTTTTTTTTGTTATTGAGTTGTCTGAGTTCTTTGTATATACCATTTGAAAATATCTTCTCCCATTCAGTAGACTGCCTTTTCATTTTGTAGGCGGTTTCCATTGCTGTGCAAAAGCTTTTTAGTTTGATGTAGTCTCTTTTTGCTTTTCTTTCCTTGCCTGGGGAGATAAACCCAAAATAATATTTCTAAGACTGATGTCAAAAAGCTCGCTGCCTACATTTTCTTCTAGTAGTTTTAGGTCTAACACTTAAGTCTTTAATCAATTCTGAGTTTATTTTTGTATATGGTGTGAGAAAGACCATTTTGATTCTTTTTGAGTATAGCTAGTTTTCACACCACCATTTACTGAAGAGGCTGTTTTCCCCCCATTTTATATTCTTGCCTCTTTTACAATAGATTAATTAATCATATAGGTGTGGGTTTATTTCTGGGCTCTTTATTCTCTTTCACTGATGTACCTGACTTTGTAGTGTAGTTTGAAATCAGGATGTGTGATGCTTACAGTTTTTGTTCTTCTCCTCAAAATCATTTTGGCTATTTGGGATCTTTTGAGTTTCCATGCAAATTTTAGAATTATTTATTCTAGTCATATGAAAAATGCCATAGATATTTTGATAGAGATTGCATTAAATCTGAGAATTACCTTCTGTAATACAGTCATTTAAACAATATTGATTCATGTAATCCATAAGCACAGTATATCTATTCATTTGTTTGTGTCATCTGTAATTTGTTTCATCAATGTATTGTATTTTTTTGAGTATAGGTCTTACCTCCCTGGTTAGAGTTATTCCTAGGTATTTTATTCTTTCTTATGAGATTGTTTTCTTAATTTCTTTTTTTTTTTAAACAATTCATTGTTAGTGTATAGAAACAGAACAAATTTCTCTATTAATTTTGTATTGACATTTTAATGAATTCATTGAGCTCTTAGAGTTTTTTGATGGCTTTTTTAGGATATTCTTTTTATAGTATCATGTCATCTGCAGTGACAAGTTTTACTCTTTTCCCTTCCACTTTGGATTCCTTTTCTTTCTTTCTTGATTGTTATGTGCACAATTGAGTAAAATGGTAAGAGTGAGCATCTTATCTTCTTTCTGATATTAGAGGAAATGCTTTCAGCTTTTCATTGTTGAGTGTATAAATTTGATATATATATATGACTTTTATTATGTTGCAGAGTGTTTCCTCTTTACCCACTTTATTGGAGTTTTTATGATATGTTGAATTTTGTCAAAAACTTTTTCTGACTGAGATGATCTTACTTTTATTTAAGTTGTTAACATGGTACATTACACTGATTGATTTGTGGATACTGAACCATCCTGGATTTTGTTTGTTATCATAGTGATGCTGGCCTCATAGAATAAGTTCAGAAGCATTCTTTTCTGTTCAATATTTTTGGAATAGTTTGAGAAGGATGGGTCTTAATTCTTCTTTAAATGTTTGATAGAAGCACCTGTGAAATTATATGGTCCTGGGTTTTTTGTTGGGAATATTTTGATTGGTGATTCAATTTCAATTCTGGTAATTGATCTGATCATATTTTCTATTTCTTCCTGATTCAGTCTTGGTAGATTTTATGTTTCTAGGAACATATCCATTTCTTTTAGGTTGTCCACTTTACTGGTATATGATTGTTCGTAGTAACAGTTTATGATCATTTCATGTCAATTGTAACTTCTCTTTCATTTTTTATTTTATTGATTTGGGCCCTCTCTCTTTTCTTCTTGAGGAATGTAGCTAAAGGTTGATCAATTTTGTTTATCTTCACAAAGAACCAGCTTTTAAATTCATGCATATTTTCTGGTGATTTTTTAGTCTCTATTTTTGCTCTGATCTTTATTATTTCTTTCCTTATGCTAATTTGGGTTTTGTTTATTCTTCTTTTTCAAATTCTTATAGGTGTGAGGTTAGATTGTTTGAGAATTTTTCTTTTTCCTAAGGTAGGGTTGTATTGCTATAAACTACCATCTTAGAACTGTTACTGCTGTATCCCTTAGATTTTACATGATTGTGTTTCCATTTTCATTTGTCTCCCAGTATTTTTTAATTTCCTCTTTGATTTCTTCTGTAACCCACTGGTAGTTAGTAGTACATTGTTTTGCTTCCTTGTGTTTGTGGTTTTTGCAGTTTTTTCTTGTTATTTCTGTTTTCATATCTTTGTGATCAGAAAACGTGTGTTATAAATAATATAATTTCAGTCTTCTTAAATGCATCTTGGAGAATGTTTCATGCACAGTTGAAAAGAACATTTATTTTGCTGCTTTTGGATGGAATATTATATACCTACTTGCTTTATAGGTGCTTGATCTTAATCAACCTTATTGTACATTTGTCTTTATCAATGAGATTTTTCCTTTTGTAATCTTTATAGTTGTGGTCTTTTCTTTCCCATATAGAGAAGTTCCTTTAACATTTCTTATTAAGCCAGCTTAGTGGTACTAAATTCTTTTAGCTTTTGATGATATGTAAAACTCTTTATCTGTCCTTCAAAGCTGAGTGAGAGCCTTGGTGGGTAGACCATTCTTGGTTGTAAGTTTTTTTGTTTTATTTTTTCTTTTCTTTTTAGCATTTTGAATATATTGTGCCACTTACTTCCAGACTGTAAAGTTTCTGCTGGAAAGTCAGCTTATATGCTTATGGGAGCATACATAACTTGTGTGTAACTAGTTGATTTTCTCTAGCTTTTAGATTTTCTCTAGCTTTTAGATTTTCTCTTTATCTTTTTGCCTTTTTAATTATTATATGTCTTGGCATGGCCACTTTGGGTTCATTTTGTTTCAGACTTTCTGTTCCTCCTGGATCTGAATGTGTTTCCTTTCCTAGACTAGGGAAAACTTTAATACTATACAAATAATATTCAGGCTTCCCTTGGTGGCTCAGATGGTAAACAATCTGCCTGCAATGTGGGAGACCCAGGTTCAATCCCTAGATCACAAAGATCCCCTGGAAAAGGGAATAGCAACCCACTCCAGTATTTTTGCCTGGAGAATCCCATAGATGGAGGAGCCTGGAGGGCTACAGTCCATATGGTCACAAAGAATCAAATACTACTGAGTGACTAACACTAACTATTCAAATAAAGTCTTTGCCCCTCCTCTGTCTTTTCTCCTCCGGGGCTCCTATAATGTGATTATTAGTATACTTGATATTGTCATAGAGGTCTTATAAACTCTCTTCATATTTAAAAATTTTTTTGTTGTTGATCATCTTGGGTGATTCCCACTACTATCTTAAAGTTTGTTCATCTGTTCCTCTTTAATCTACTGTTGATTTTTTTCTCATGTGTTTTCTATTTCAGTTATAGTAGGCATTAGTTTGATTCTTCTCTGTATAAAATTTTCTAACTCTGTTAAAATTCTCACTGTGTTTATTAATTCTTCTCAAGTTCATTGAGCATCTTTATGATCATTACCTTGAACTTTTTATTGGAATGATTGCTTATTTTCACTTCATTTAATTCTTTTTCTGAGGTTTTAATCTTCTTCCTTTATTTTGAACTTAATTCCTCTATCTCCTCATTTTGCCTAATTGTTTTTATTTACTTCTACGTCTTAGGAAGCTTGGTTACATTTCCTGATCTTGGACAACAGTCTTATGTAGAGATGTTTTATGGGGGACAGCAGCATACTCCCCTCTAGACACCAGCTCTTCTACAATGGTGCCCCCTTTGTGGGCTGTGTGGGCCTTTATGTTCTGGCAGGGCCAACAAATGTGGGCACACAAGTACGTGGGTCTGGTCTCCAGCCCAGCTGGTTGCCAGGCCCTGCCTTGCTTTTCAGTAGCTGCTGGCCCAGTAGTGGCTGGGCCAGGGTTCTGACATGACTGGCTGTGGGACCTGGGGAGAGTGGTGGTTGAGGCTGGCATTGGCCCACTCATGGATGGGTAAGCCCCACTACTAATAAGCTCGATGAGACCCCCAAATGGCATTTGCCTGTACCATTGTTCTCCTGGTAGAATGAGCTCCCAGAAACAGCTGCCATCGTGTCTATATACCCAGGGGCAGTTACAGTTGCCTCCTGCCTCTGTGAGGCTCTACCAATAGGGTCTAACCCAGGCTTCTTTCAAATTACTGTCTTTGAAATGGAACTTGGAGTGTGTGGAGATTCTTTAAGAGCAGAGTCTCTGTTTCCTACAGTGCTCCAACTTTGCTGTATCTATACCCACTCACCGTCAAAGCCAGATATTCTGGGGATATGGCTTCCTGGTATAGTAACTCCAGGCTGTGGAGCCTAATGTGGGCTTGGACACCTTGATTCTTGCAGAGAACCTCTACATTCTCCTAGTTGAAGGTTACCTCCTCAGGGGCATAAGTCTTAACTACTCTGCATCTTTGTCTTCCCTACTCATTTTGTTTTGGTTGTTTTTGTGTGTGTCTATAGTCGTAGATGATTTTTTCTGCTACTTTTCAGGTCATTCCCATTGATAATTTACCTGTAAATAGTTGGAATTTTGGTGTTCCCACAAGAGGGGGTGAGCTCAGGGTCTTCCTACTCTACCATCTTGGTCACACCTCTGTGCATACTGTTTTAACATTAGATTGTGACCAGGACTAAAGGGGAAAGTGATTATGACTTAGGAAACAATTTGTATACATTTCCTTTATTATTACATACAGTTAAATCCTGGAGAAGGAAATAGCAACCGACTCCAGTATTTCTACGTGGATAATTCCATGGACAGAAAAGCCCGGTGATCTATAGTCAGTCCATGGGGCCATAATGAGTTGTGTGCAACTGAGTATCTGAACACACACACACTTAAATCTAGGATAAATTCTTAATATGTCTCTAGAATAGTACCTGATGTCACCTAATGTACAAAGGGCAAGGCACACTTCCTTAAACTGGGAAGCAGACAGATAAAGCTGCTTATATCACTTCTTGAATTAGAACGGAAAGATTGGTTCAATAATTTAACTTTTTTTTTCTAACTTTAAAGCAAAAGGGTGTTATGATTCCAGAAAATTGTATTTAAAAGCCTATTTACGTAGTATATGCTAAGCATATATTTTGAGTTTTATGAATTTACTTCATTTAGAATTTCTGGTTTTGGGATTCTTATTAGACTATCAGACTGTTCAATTCCTTCTACCCTTTTTGCTAACTGATGGGTCCCATAAATATTGAACCCAATCAGTTGTACTGATTATAGTCTCTGTGCTCAGAATTCTTACTCTTAATTAAGAGGTGATGCTCATAAATTTTAGACCATGAAGTTTCTAGGAAGTCACAGTTAGAATGCTTATCAGCCAATCAGATCTCTTCATTTTCTTTGTTTTATAAAATGAAATGTTGCTGTTATATAACATTGAATGTGATGGATAAAGAGTGGTTGTTTGGCCTCCTTTTTTTTGGAAGCACTAATATTTTGGAAGATAAATAGTACTTGATGCTTCATTTACTTTGATTGTTTTTAATCTCAAGGTACTTTGGAAAGTTTATTATGCTATAAAGCTTGAGTTAGCTACAGTTTTTCTGTTCTGATCCAAATAAGCAACAATCATCAAAACAAAAGTAATTTAGAAACCTTGTGCCACGGATATAGCAACAGAACCATTTCAGAATGAAACTAATTATTGATTATCCCCAGGGCTTCTAAGATCGAGTATGCCTCAGTAGAGTTAATTATGCCCTCAATTTTGTGGAACTTTGCAATGGCAGGTTCAATTTACTTAGCAAAAGTATTGCTTTGTAAGATTTGCAGATGAGTCAATTAGATAGTCATTAATTGGGTGTCCATTGGAAATGTGGTGGGGCCCAGTTGGGAAATGGTCTATTCCAATGACTAATGTATATTAATGCCAGCATTAATGGGCTTTGAGTTTTTTCCCATGTATCTGTGGGAAAGCAAATCAAAGAACCTTTCAAGGAAAAATAGATTTTGCTGAACTGGTATATTTTTCTGCTCAGAGACTAAGATTGCTTATTGAATGCACCAAAACCAAAAAATTCAGGACAACATTAATAATTATCCTTACCTGAATGCAACTGGGTACTAGAAAGTTCAGAATTTTCAGCGTTGTATTTTCAATGTTTTTATTAGGTAAGTGGTTTTAGTCTCTTTAAGGAAGTATATTATCAATATATAAAAATTTTCAAAATACAAGAACTATATACAAAATATAAGAACTAAAGCATTTTCCAGAGTCCTTTATTATCTTTATACCTGACAGTTTATCACCAAATAATCTTACTTTTCAAAGTTAAATTTGAAACACAAAAACAAATGAAGACTTTGTAGTGGGTTTAGTCTTAATTTAGTCTTAATTGTAGTTGAATCTCAATCCCTAAGGGCTTGATAGTATATGACTAGGGCATAGTAGCATAAAGTAGCTTTTTTCACCTACTCAGCTATCTTTGGCCTTACTCTACTGGTATACGATGGTTTTCTGTGTATTATTTCTATCTTGATAATTTTCTGAAGCTTGCATACTTGCTTGCAAATATTTTCTGAATTGACTACAAAGATGACACAATTATTGTTGGTTAATTTTCGTATTCTTTCTGGCCTCAGAATGTCAAAGAAAGAGATCCTTATTTTCTCCATTATCTCCCAAAGCGAATGTTGAAACAAAAATGAGATTGGCTTTTATTCTGGATCACTCATTATACCTTCATTTAATACTGGATTAGTTCCTGCAAACCTGTCAGTGAAGACCAAGTCATTGTTTATATTTTACTTTTTATATTTTATCTTTTGAATCCCTTTATCCATTTCTCACACCTTCTAACTCTGGCAACCACCAATCTATTCTCTGTATTTATGAGCTTTCTTTTTTCATATTCCACATCTGAAAGAGATTATATGGTATTTGTCATTTTTATTTCTCTGACATTTCACTTAGCATAATGACCTTGAGAAACATCTGCATTGTCCCAAATGGCAAAATTTTGTTCTTTTTTAACGATTGACTATATTACTTTGTATGTATATAACACATCTTCTTTATCCATCCACTCATCCATGGACACTTACTTAGGCTGTTTCCATATCTTGGCTATTGTAAATAATGCTGCAAAGAGTTAGAGTTTTCATTTTCTTTGGATAAATACCCAGAAGTAGAATTGTTAGATTATATGGTAGTTCTATTTTTTATCTTTTTATTTTTTTCAGGATTCTCCATACTGTTTTCCCTAGTGGCTATACCAAATTATATTCACACCAACAACACACAAAGAATTCCCTTTTCTTCACATCCTTATCAATACTTGTTATTTCTTGTATAACAGCCATCCTAACATGTGAAGGTATCTCATTGTGGTTTTAATCTGCATTTCTCTGATGATTAATGATTTCATTAATGCCATTAATGAAAAGATGATTGAGTATCTTTTCATGTACCTGTTTGCCATCTACATGTCTTCTATGGAAAAATATTTACTCAGGTCCTCTACCTATTTTTAATCAGACTACTTTTCTGCTATTGAGTTGTATAAATTCTTTATATAGTTTGGATATCAACCCCTTGTTAGATATATGATTTGCCAATATTTTCACCCACTTAGTAGGTTGCTGTTTTATTTTGTTGATAGTTTCATTTGCTATGCAGAAGATTTTTAATTTGCTCTTGTCCCACTTGTTTAGTTTTGCTTTTTATGAATAGTATTAAGTAGCTTATTGAATTGCCTAATTTTCAAAAGTTAACTAAAAAATTAAGAATTTTCTCTTATCCTCTTGAAGCACATGATAATTAAAATAATGGAAGTATGCTGTGTCCTTACTTATGAAATTTACACTGAATTACTAATACTTTGTTGAGTAAATTGTTATAGCTATATTACTGATATTAATTTGAGGCAGTGTGGAAGTAGCATAATCTGATTTTCAAGAATAATCTCTGTAATTAGTATAATTGTACTCTAAAAGAACCATATAATCAAAAATTGAATTAGGTGAAGAGGAAATTATATCCAGATAAAAATTTGGCCTGTAATGTATGGAAGAACAGACCTACATTTTTTTTCAAAATATCTTACATTGATTTTGAAAGCTTTATTTAAATTTCCTTCTATAATAAAGAGTAATGAATTAGACATATGTGATCCAGCAAACTTATATAAACCTAACATAAATTACATGCACTTGTGGATAAAAAAAAATTAAGAGAGCATAGACAGCAATGTATAATTAGGTCAATATTCATATCACACAGAAAGATATCTATGCTGAAGGGATACAGAATAGAGATTCACCCACCCTACATAAAGTCAAGCCTGTAAAATTGGTCTAAGAGCTTTTCCCGAACATCATCTTTCATAATTTTTCAGAGATTTATTTTTTCCCTCCCATGAATGGCATTGGTGACTATAGATTTACAGCAGCCCTGGTAAGTGTAGCATCAGTATTTCCTCAAGTACATTCCACTGACAGTATTTTCAGTAAAGTTAAATGATGGAAGAAATGTTGTGACCACATAAATTTGAGAAACAATGAATTTATAAAATCAAATTTATTTACTAAAGTCTCCTCTATCCCCTGGAGAAGGAATTGGCAACCCACTCCAGTATTCTTGAGAATTCCATGGACAGAGGAACCTGGCAGGCTACAGTTCATGGGATCGCAAAGAGTTTGACACAACTGAGCAACTTTCACTTCTTCTTTAGACCTAAAATTTTACCACTGCCCAGACTTAGAAATCTTTAATTCCATACATTCCCTCTTATGTGTTATCTTATCATATTCCTGTATTTTAATTTTGCATATATTTTAAACCTCTTAAAACATTGTGCTTGTTTTAATCAATGTTACTTCTTATTTACCCAAACATCTCCTCTCCTTTAGTCTCTCTTCCTGCATTGCCAAATTTTTTTCGGATCATTTAGGTTTTGTTTTAGGAATTCCCTTTGATATTTCTTTTCTTTAAGTTCACAGGCCAAACAGTCTTTCAATAGTCTTTACATAGCTATCATTTTGAAGGATATTTTCCAGAGACTTAAAATCTGGGTTGGTAGGTATTTTCTTTCAAGTCTTTGAAAAAAATCATTCTGTTTTCTTTTGGTTACTGTCCTTCTGATTGAAAAGTTAGCACTCTGCCTAACAGTGTTATGTTTTTATTTTTCTCTGGTTTTAGACGTTTTGTTTGTTGCTGGTTTTTGGCAGTTTTAATGATGTAACTTGGTGCAGAGGTCCTTTTATATCTCCTTCTTGCTTTTGTAGATCTTCCTTAATTTGTAGTTTAATTTTTTTTCTGCCAGTTGTGAAAATTCCCAGCTATTTTTCTCATATTTCTTTCTGCCCCTTCTCTCACTCACCCCATTCAAAGATTGCCTTATACATACATTACAACTTTTACCCAAGTCTCACACATTAGGTGTTTCTTGTAATTCTTTTCTGTGTTTTACACTGAAAATTTTTACTCATGGAAAGTCCAGTTTACTAATTTTGTATTTGCTAAATATAAGGTTAAATCTATATTTGAAGTCATTTATTGTAAATATTGTAATTTTCAGTTCTAAAATATGAATTTTATATTTCAGAACAGATTTTATTCTCTGGTGATATTCTCCATCTAGTCATATATTATCACCAACATATTAATTACAGTAATTTTAAAGTCTGTGTATGATAACTCCAATTTTTTCTCTTGGATTTGACTATTTGTTCCTGTTTTTTGGTTTTGTTTGTTTCTTTTGTGGATCTTTTCTATTTTTGCATGTCTCTTACATTTCGGCTAAATTCCAGAGATCGTATTTGAAGTTGCAGAGATTCAGGATGATACTACCTTCCTTAAAAAAAAAAAAAAAAAAAAGATGTAATTTCTTTTTTTAAGAATTCCTGGCAGGTAGTTATAGAAGAGTAGATAACCCTGATCCAACAAGGTTTGATATAATTTGTGACTGAATTTCAGTCATCCTGAAGAACTTGTTTTCAATTTTCCTTAACTCTTAGAATTCCTCCAGAACTTTCAAATAACTTGATTCTTCCAAAATACCCCCTAATTGCTGAGCCCTAAACAGGTTTCAGAGAAGACAATGGCAACCCACTCCAGTACTCTTGCCTGGAAAATCCCATGGACAGAGGAGCCCAGTAGGCAGCAGTCCATGGGGTCACACAGAGTCAGACAGGACTGAAGCGACTTAGCAGTAGCAGCAGTAGCAAACAGGTTTTTGCTTCTACTCCCTGGACCTATGCAATTGCTAGCAAATCTGAACTACTATTTTTAGCTTCTTCTATTAAAGTTGACAAATTCCTTAAGGGATAGAATGCAGTGCAGTTTTTCCTTTTTCTTTGGGATCTTCGTTCCTCCTCAGATTCTAACTTACAGTTCTCTGATGCTTACAAAAGTAGTGTGTGTGTTGTGTTGGTTAAGTTTTTAGTTTTTCTTATATTCAGGGATGTTTTCTGGTATAGGCTGTAACTTCATAGATGGGAAGAATCAGTGTGAGGTATATTTATAATGGGAATCCAAAGACTCATACTGGATTGAATAAAGTGTGAGAAAAAAATGAAATTAAAGATGATCTCAGTATTTCTAGCTTGAGCCACTTAAAGAATGGACTTGTCATTAAATGAAATGTGGGAAACTATAAGCGTGGCACATTTTGAGATGAGAAATAATTGTGATAACTGAAGCTCAAGAATAGGAAATGGACAAGGGATAGGAATATAGGAGCCATTAGCCTACAAAAAAAATTTAAAACATATGGCTAGATGAGATCACCAAGAACATAAAATATTGTAAATATAAATAGAGAAGGGAAAACACACATGGACTGAACCTCAGGGCACTTCAGTTTTCAAAGTTAGGGAGGGCCTCTGTGTGCTCGGCCAACAGCCCTTGACGGTGCCCACCCCCATGTCTGGGAGCCTGTGGGTGGGAGCCTGTGGGCAGCAGCACTTGCCGGCGACCCTCCACCAGGCCCAAGGGGACAAAAGTAACTCTAAATCCAGCACATGCTTATGGAGGCAAGTTTAAAGGATTTCATATGAAGCACAGGAGCAGATAATGCTAAAAGCAAGCAGTAGTTGGTCCACATTTAGTGAGTGGGGAAGCATTCCCTTCTCCCTTTGCATCTGAGATGGCAGAAATTAATCAAATTCAGTATAAAATGGAATACACCAAAAGTCTTAGTGAGCAAACCAGGTTTGTGGAAAAATTAAACGCCACCAAATGCTGACCTGGAACAATGATGCTAAGGAGTTTCAAACACTAGCGTGATGTTGCAGGTGCCAGATAGCATCGAGAACCATTGTAGCAGGAACTAATGAAGAGATTGCGTTTTCAGGACTAGCACACCTTGACCTTATACAGTCTCTTCCTTTAAACCTCTGGCACTAAAAACACCACCTTGTTTGTTGATGCTAACTGAAAGATCACTAGATTTTCTGGATTTAGAAAGATCTTTTCCAACCCCTCAAAAAAAAAAAAAAAATTCCATACAAAGCATGGGATAAAAATGAAGTGCTGCTCTAAGAATGAAAATGCTGTTGGCCAAAACAGCTTATCAGAACTTACTCCACATATTGCATTTCAAATATGGATAGAAGGATTGAAACAACTTCAGATGACATAATTGTTGTAACTGCAGCTTCCTTAAGACAACAGATAAACTAAATAGACATCTACAACTTCTGTAAGAGAACACAGAAGGTGCTAAAAGAGAACCGATTATGTATTCATTTACTGTGGCATTCTTGCTGCTTAATAGCTGGCTCTAATTTTGCCACTAGAGGTAACCTCAATCCTCAGAAATACTGTTTCAACAGCTGGAAATGTAAAGAATTTGCAAACAAACCAAAAAAAAAAAAAAAGGTGTGGGTGGGGAGAATCAGCAAAGAGCCTGAGGATAGTCAACCAAAATGATAAGGGGAAGACAATGAAAATGTGGTGTCCAGGAAGCCACAGAATAAAATGTTTTAAGAAGAGAATGAAGAACTGTACTAAATGCTGCTGCTAGGTCAGCAACCATAGAAACTTAAGTCATTAGATTTAGAAACATAAATACTATTGATGACTTTTAGAAAAAATAATTTCAAGAAGAAAGAAAATCCCTCCATTAGGGGTTGGTTTAAAGAGAAATTGAGGAGACTATTTGGAAGCAGTAAGTATAGACAACTGTGTAAGGAATTTTGGTGCAAATAGGAACAAAAAAATTATCTCAGTAAAGATATAGAAAAGAAAGTTGGGCTAGAAATAAAAATGTTAGGTGAGTTGTATATCCATCAAAGGGGAAGAGATTGTCAAGACTGTTAATCAGTCGGGTTTTGTTTGTTCTTGTTTTTATAAACTTTATTTTTAGAGCAATTTTAAGTTCACAGCAAAACTGAGTGAAAGTTAATGAAATTTCCCATATCTTCCCCAGCCTACACACATGCACAGCCTCCCCAATTCTCAACATCCTCCACTCTCCACATACCCCACTATCTATGTCCCTCACTATCAACATCGCCCACAAGAGAGGTACATTTATTACAATCAGTGAACCAACACTGATACATCATTATCAGCCAAGTCCATTGTTTATATTAGGATTCACTCCTGGTGCTATACATTCTATGGGTTTGGACAAATGTATAACGACATGCCTCCACCATTATAGTACCATACAGAATACATCCACTGCCCTGAAAGTGTTCTGTGCTTTGTCTATTTATAGCTGTGGCTCAGATGGTAAAGATGGTAATGATGATCCTACGTGCAGGGCAGCAAGAGACATCAATGTAAAGAACAGACTTTTGGACTCTGTTGGTGAAGGTGAGGGTGGGATGATTTGAGAGAATAGCACTGAAAGATGTATATATGTAAAATAGATGACCAGTGCAAGTTTGATGTATGAAGCCAGGCACTCAAAGCCAGGGCTCTGGGACAACCCAGAAGGATAGGGTGGGGAGGGAGGTAAGAGGGAGGTTTGGGATGGGGGAACACATATACACCCATGGCTGATTCATGCTGATGTATGGCAGAAATCATCATAATATTGTAAAGTAATTGTCCTCCAATTAAAATAAATTTTTTTTTTAAAGAATCTGCCTGAAATGCAAGAGACCAGGTTCAATCCCTGGGTCATAAAGATCCCTTGGGGGGGAAAAAAAATGGCAACCCACTCCAGTATTCTTGCATAGAGAATTCCATGGACAAAGGCTGCAGTCCGTGGGATTGCAAAGAGTTGGACACGATTGAATGACTAACATCCCACTAACCCTTGGCAACTACTGATATTTTTACTGTCTCCATAGTTTTACCTTTTTCATAAGGTCATATTTATAGCTGGGATAATATAAAATAGAGCCTTTTCAGATTGTTTATTTTGTTTTAATGGGAAAAATAAAATATGTGTCAACTAATGGTAGAAGAGGGAAATGATCATGTATGTAGGCAGGAGAGAGAAGGGCTGATATAATATTCTCATGAAACTACAATTGGACATTATTTTCTCATTTAATTCTCACAGAACACTTTAAATTGATATTATTACCTCAATTTTATATATGGGAGGAGGGAGGTTCTGTAATGTAGTCAATTCTACCAATTTTTAGCAGTGTTTATTGTGGTGATTACAATTATTACTTGGTGTGGACTCAAAGCTCCAGTGCTTCTTTACTGTCTTATAAAGAAGATTATAGAGAGAATTTTAACTCTTTTCCAAATGGATTTATCCTGCCTCACCTTCTTTCACCAACTCTTTCTTCTCTATTTTACAAAAATAGTTGCTATAGTTATAGTGTATTTAGCATTGAATGGTGGCTTAGTAATCATGTAATTTAGTGCCTCAATGTAATACATCACACTCTGGAGACTCAGAAATACTGATATGTGGTCCAAGAACATAAACTATTTGGTTTAGAGCTGGGACTGAAACCCCAGCTTGAATTCCAATCCAGTTTGTTTTCCTCTATGCTATGTTTTCTTGTCTCATGTCTTAGAAACTGAACTTGACCTCCAAGAGCCCAGCTTGCCTCCAGAGTTCACTGTTTTAAGCTTTTTTCCTTCATTGGGCACATTGTCAATTGCAGACATTCTTGTCATGTTTCTTTGTATTTTCCAGAATCACCTAAATATTCCCTCTATGGCCTTTTAGTTTCTTGATCTCATCTTCTACAATGACCTTCTCCTAGACACTATTTTAGTCACCTACTTCATAATCATAGTCTAGTCATTGATAGTTTAATTCACTGCTCACCCCATGATTTTTATTTTCAAGTTTTCTAGTCTCTGACAACAGCTTCCTATCATTCCATCTCACAATCCTCTCACAGTTCTTGATATCACTAGAACCTCCTTGTTAGTGTTCTCTATATTTTTCACTCCCTCTTAACTCCTTGTGCTTTTCTTTCCCTCCTTAGCCAACTTTGACTTGATGGACATGAGCTTGAGCAAGCTCCGGGAGTTGCTGATGGACAGCAAACCCTGGCATGCTGCGGTCCATGGGGTCACAAAAGTTCAGTTCAGTTCATGCATGAACTGAACTTCATCAACTTAGATTTCATGGTCTAGTCAGTTTCTCAATCATTGCCTCATAAACAATCTGTTTCCTTACACTATCTAAAAAATCTCATCCTGGATTAAATCCAGCTTTATTACCTTTCACCCAACACCCTAGAAACTAAGTCTGGCTGCAGAAACAATACAATCATAGAGCTTGATCACATTTTCAATTATTGGCAGTTAAATACAGGTGAAACCTTAAGTTTGTCCAGCAATGGTGTTACATTTTCCCATCCAAGTGGGCAAAGTCGAAGAAAAAATTTCACATTTCACTCTCTCATTCTCTAAGAGACCCATTCTTTACTTTTCCCCTCAAACATCCAGTATGCCTTCCTTCTTCCTCACAATTATGATTTTGCTTTTTATTACATTGGGAAAAGTAGCAGAAATCAGCGTTCGCACACTCTCCTATAAGCAATCTCAGTTTGCATTTCTACCCATACTGTTTGATCTTTTCCAGTCCTGTGGCCATTGCTGAGTTTTCCATATTTGGCCCAAGACTTGAAAAGATCAGTTTTCATTCCAATTCCAAAGGGCAATGCCAAAAAATATCCAAACTACTGCACAGTTGCACTCATTTCACATGCTAGAAAAGTAATGCTCAAAATTCTCCAAGCTAGGCTTCAATAGTATGTGAACCAAGAATTTCCAGATGTGCAATCTGGATTTAAAAAAAGGCAGAGGAACCAGAAACCAAATTGCCAACATCTGTTGGATTAAAGAAAAAGTAAGAGAATTCCAGAAAAGCATCTACATCTACTTCACTGACTACACTAAAGCCTTTGCCTGTGTGGATCACAACAAACTATGGAAAATTCTTAAAGAGATGGGAATACCACACCACCTTACCTGCCTCCTAGGAAACCAGTACGCAGGTCAAGAAGCAACAGTCAGAACTGGACATGGAACAACAGACTGGTCCAAAATTGGGAAAATAGTACGTCAAGGCTGCATATTGTCACCCTACTTATTTAATTTATATGCATAATACATCATGAGAAATGCTGGGCTGGATGAAGCAGAAGCTGGAATCCGATTGCTGGGAAAAATATCAATAAGCTCAGATATGTAGATAACACCACCCTTATTGCAGAAAGTGAAGAGTATCTAAAGAGCCTCTTGATGAAAGTGAAAGAGGAGAGTGAAAAAGCTGGCTTAAAACTCAACATTCAAAAAACTAAGATTATGGAAACCGGTCCATCACTTCATGGCAAATAGTTGGAGAAACAATGGAAACATTGACAGACTTTATATTCTTGAGCTCCAAAATCACTGCAGATGATGACTGCAACCACAAAATAAAAAGATGTTTGCTCCTTGGAAGAAAAACTATGACCAACCTAGACAGCATATTAAAAAGCAGACATTACTTTGCCAACAAAGTCCATATAGTCAAAGGTATGGTTTTTCAGTAGTCAAGTATGGATGTGACAGTTGGATGATAAAGAAGGTTTAGCACTGTAAAATTGATGCTTTTGAACTGTGGTGTTGGAGAAGACTCTTGAGAGTCCCTTGGAGTGCAAGGAAATCAAAACTGTCAATCCTAAAGGAAATTAATCCTGAATATGCATTGGAAGGACTGATGCTGAAACTCCAATACTTTGGCCACCTGATGCGAAGAGCAAACTCATTGGAAAAGACCCTGATGCTGGGAAAGATTCAAGGCTGGAGGAGAAGGGTACATTAGAGGACGAGATGGTTGGATGGCATCACCAACTCAATGGAAATGAGTTTGCGTAAGCTCTGGGAGATGTTGGAGGACAGGGAAGCCTTTCATTTTGCAGTCCGTGGGGTCACAAAGAGTCAGACACAACTGAGTGACTGAACAAAAACAACTCATACTGTCTACCTGTCCTCATTTTCAATTGATAAATATCACTTTCCCTAAAATATTGAGAACCTTTCTATCTGCGTGCTAGATCTGCACACTTCTGGTCTGCTCAAGAATATTCCTAGAATTTTACCCTCTTAATAATTAAAAGACGCTTACTCCTTGGAAGGAAAGTTATGACCAACCTAGATAGCATATTCAAAAGCAGAGACATTACTTTGCCAACAAAGGTTCGTCTAGTCAAGGCTATGGTTTTTCCTGTGGTCATGTATGGATGTGAGAGTTGGACTGTGAAGAAGGCTGAGCACCAAAGAATTGATGCTTTTGAACTGTGGTGTTGGAGAAGACTCTTGAGAGTCCCTTGGACTGCAAGGAGATCCAACCAGTCCATTCTGAAGGAGATCAGCCCTGGGATTTCTTTGGAAGGAATGATGCTAAAGCTGAAACTCCAGTACTTTGGCCACCTCATGCAAAGAGTTGACTCATTGGAAAAGACTCTGATGCTGGGAGGGATTGAGGGCAGGAGGAGAAGGGGATGACAGAGGATGAGATGGCTGGATGGCATCACTGACTCGATGGACGTGAGTCTGAGTGAACTCCGGGAGTTGGTGATGGACAGGGAGGCCTGGCGTGCTGCAATTCATGGGGTTGCAGAGTTGGACACGACTGAGCAACTGGTCTGATCTGAATATCTCTACATCATCAGTTTTTCTCACAACTTAATTCTCGCCATCAACATTACAAATAACATATTCCTCATCTTCAAGAAAAATTATGTCTTGACCCAAATCCTCCTGCAACTATTGTACAAACTCTCTGCTCTTAACATAAAAACACTTTGAAAGATTTCTCTATACTGATTGTCTACATTCCTCTTCACATTAACTCCTAATGCCCTGTTGCCTCCAGCACCCCACCAAAAGATTTTTGCCAATCAAATATAACTTAGATATGGAAACATTCAAGGATAAATTGCCAGTCTCTGTGTTACTTATCTGCAGCATAAGTCCCAACTTCATGAAGTCCATCTTTATTTGACCTCCAGAATCTCACTCTCTTTTTTCTTCCCACTTCACTAACTGATGATCACAGTTCCTTCTGATGGTTTTCTTCATTTCTAACTAAATGCTCTGGACTTACTACTTTTTATCTTCTATCAGATCAGATCAGATCAGTCGCTCAGTCATGTCCGACTCTTTGCAACCCCATGAATCACAGCACGCCAGGCCTCCCTTCCATCACCAACTCCCGGAGTTCACTGAGACTCACGTGCATCGAGTCAGTGATGCCATCCAGCCATCTCATCCTGTCATCCCCTTCTCCTCCTGCCCCCAATCCCTCCCAGCATCAGGGTCTTTTCCAATGAGTCAACTCTTTGCATGAGGTGGCCAAAGTACTGGAGTTTCAGCTTTAGCATCATTCCTTCCAAAGAAATCCCAGGGCTGATCTCCTTCAGAATGGACTGGTTGGATCTCTTTGCAGTCCAAGGGACTCTCAAGAGTCTTCTCCAACACCACAGTTCAAAAGCATCAATTCTTCAGTGCTCAGCCTTCTTCACAGTCCAACTCTCACATCCATACATGACCACAGGAAAAACCATAGCCTTGACTAGACGAACCTTTGTTGGCAAAGTAATGTCTCTGCTTTTGAATATGCTATGTAGGTTGGTCATAACTTTCCTTCCAAGGAGTACATGTCTTTTAATTTCATGGCTGCAGTCACCATCTGTAGATATTTTGGAGCCCAGAAAAATAAAGTCTGACACTGTTTCCACTGTTTCCCCATCTATTTCCCATGAAGAGATGGGACTGGATGCCATAATCTTTGTTTTCTGAATGTTGAGCTTTAAGCCAACTTTTTCACTCTCCACTTTCACTTTCATCAAGATGCTTTTGAGTTCCTCTTCACTTTCTGCTATAAGGGTGGTGTCATCTGCATATCTGAGGTTACTGATATTTCTCCCGGCAATCTTGATTCCAGCTTCTGTTTCTTCCAGTCCAGGGTTTCTCATGATATACTCTGCATATAAGTTAAATAAACAGGGTGACCATATACAACCTTGACGAACTCCTTTTCCTATTTGTAACCAGTCTGTTGTTCCATGTCCAGTTTTAACTGTTGCATTCTGACCTACATACAAATTTCTCAAGATATAAACATCTGAATGCAGAGTTCCAAAGAATAGCAAGAAGAGATAAGAAAGCCTTCTTCAGCGATCAATGCAAAGAAATAGAGGAAAACAACAGAATGGGAAAGACTAGGGATCTCTTCAAGAAAATCAGAGATACCAAAGGAACATTTCATGCAAAGATGGGCTCGATAAAGGACAGAAATGGTATGGACCTAACAGAAGCAGAAGATATTAAGAAAAGATGGCAAGAATACACAGAAGAACTGTACAAAAAAGATCTTCACGACCCAGATAATCACGATGGTGTGATCACTGACCTAGAGCCAGACATCCTGGAATGTGAAGTCAAGTGGGCCTTAGAAAGCATCACTACTAACAAAGCTAGTGCAGGTGATGGAATTCCAGTTGAGGTATTCCAAATCCTGAAAGATGATGCTGTGAATGTGCTGCGCTCAATATGCCAGCAAATTTGGAAAACTCAGCAGTGGCCACAGAACTGGAAAAGGTCAGTTTTCATTCCAATCCCAAAGAAAGGCAATGCCAAAGAATGCTCAAACTACCGCACAATTGCACTCATCTCACAAGCTAGTAAAGTAATGCTCAGAATTCTCAAGCCAGGCTTCAGCAATATGTGAATTGTGAACTTCCTGATGTTCAAGGTGGTTTTAGAAAAGGCAGAGGAACCAGAGATCAAATTGCCAACATCCACTGGATCATGGAAAAAGCAAGAGAGTTCCAGAAAAGCATTTATTTCTGCTTTATCTTCTATACACCCCACTAAATCAATATTTAAAGAGCAGGGAGGCTGATTTAAACTTCCTCATGTGATGCCAAATGTCAGATTACACCTGTTACCCCCGATAGCCAAGTTTATCACAGTACCACTGTATTCTCGTCAGGTGTTGGACCAACTGGATATGCTGGGCTTTTCTCATTTTGGAAGCATTTACATTTCTCACTGTTCCCAACCCCTTTTCTGAAAATAAGTTTCATTGGGATAAAGAGCAGACTAAAGAAGTGAAAGGAGAAAATGTGTTAATTCCTTTGCCTGTAATTTTTATTTTGTTTTACAGAACTGTGTAAATGGAGATAGGAAAGATTGTAAACTGGTAAGATGGACTGAAAGCTCTACTTAAGGTTCTGAATGATGGTATTTTTTTCTTTGGGAGCTTAGAAATGTGAGATTTATGATTGCACTATTTTGAAGTAAGGATGAAGTGTGTACATTCTACATGTGACTGTGAAATAGCTTTTAGTAAGTCTTCTAAGGGAATAATTTGTATACTTTGGTGCTCACAGTAGTCGATGTGGTGCTAAATTTTTTATGATATTGTGCTCACTGTGGCCTAGCCTAAGATACTCAAATTTATATTTTCTTTTAGTGAAATGTTTCTATATAGCTTAAAATTTTAAATTGCTTAACTGCACAGTATCTTTTCATGCTTTTTCTGATATGTTGAACATCTGGCATTGTAAATAGTTTCTGTTGAACAAAACTTTTATTATATAACCTGTACCAGGTTATATAATATTTAATCATGTATAACATTAGAAATGTTTGGATGGAATTTGTCTGTGTTCATTATTTAATTGTTTTTTTCTAGAATACATTTGCTTTTCTCTTTTATTAGGTCTACCTGGTTTTATAATAGCAGGTGTAACCACACAAGCATGCTCAAATAGACACACATACATATATTTAAGTGAAGGAAAAAGTTTTTCACAGCATGTATTGCTCAAACCATGCTGATTTCAGTTAAACACATTTGGCTATTGATATGACAGGTTACCATGCAATTTAGAAGCAATTAAAAGGTAACAAATGTGCTGAACTGAAACCTCTACCCAGAATGCTTTTTCTGTGCACATAGATAAAGCAGATAGATTTGTGTGTCTCTAGTGTCCCCTCAGTAATGTCCTTAGGCCAAATGGCAATGTCAAAGGCTGCAGACAACTGCCTAAAATGGATGAAGGATAATCTTGATTTTTCATTTCTGCAGTGTGTATATAGAGTTATGAATACTTCATTAGTACAACTGCATGAATTATCCTATAGCTATTAAGCATGGCTAATTTATAAATCAAATTGCCATTTTAATATCTATTTTAAAAGGCACTCTCATGGTAACATGTTTCACAGTGTTGAATAATGACAGTCTTTGATGTTTTGTGAGGAGGTGCACTGGCAATGTGGATTGGACACTTAGACATTTTCCACAGACTCTTGCATGGCCATCTGTATGATGAATACCCACCAAAATGAGGCAGAATTATGTGCTTAGTTAATGGCAATATGCCCCACACACTGACAAAATAGAAACTATGGGTATGATTTTAGGCATTAAAAACACCAGATAATTTTTGTTCATATTGAAAAGATGTAGCTAAAATATTAATGAGACTCAGGTCCAACTGCTGGTCACTCACAAGCCAATACTCAAGAGCCAAGGTTAGTGGAAAGGAAATTTTACTTTATTCTGGAGGGTGAAAGCTGAGGGAGAGGGTGGACTTATATCCAAAGGTCACCTCCCCTGTATAAAAGCAAAAGCTTTTAAAGGGGAGTTTCAGGGGTGTATAGGCAGGGGGAAGAGATTACATGCAGACACAGTAGTCAGCTCTAACAGTCATCTTGAAAATAATTATACAGTAGTCTAATCAACATTGTCTTGATTGCTTTTAAGTACAGTTAACCTTCAGGTCCAAGGTCAATTTGTTTCCATTTCTCCTAGGCCAGTTTTCAGAATTGTGGCAGCTTATGAATGGCTACTGTTTGGTCATCATGTGGTTAACTTCTTCCACCTGGTGAGGGTTTCAGTACCTATAAAACAGTTCAGAATATTATTTATAGTCTTTGAAGAAGAACAAAAGTTCCTTTTATTTAATGACTCAACCTCTGTTATTTGGTCTTGTTGGACTGTTTTCCTTTGAGTCTGCATTTTCTCACATCTCTGATTAAATTTATTCTTTGACTAAAGTTTCTCTATAGACAAAAGGAAGGCTGAGGACACGAAGGGGTGGAGTCTGTCCTGGGAATGCCCCATAAGGTCTGGCTCCATTTCAAAAGTGGTACATTGCTGTTATATTATTTTCAGAAAATGAATAGAGTTTTATTCTAAGAATAATCTTAATTTATCCTATCACTAACTATGTATGCAGTCCCTATCAAGGGTGTGGTTTATTTTATCTGTTTGAAGACCAAGTAGAGATTTTAAATGTAACTAAAATTATTTAGTAACTATGTTGCCAAATTCTGAACTCTCAGTGTAATATCTAACACATGCTTCCCATATTTTTATTTTCATTATCTTGTTTTCCTTGTACCCTTAAGATTAGTTGTCCTGAATAATGTTCTAGTCAAGAAAAGATAGATTTTTCCTGAAAAAAAATATGCCATTTCTAGGTGAATTGCTTAAAAAGGCAAACAAGAAAACAACATAAAAAGCCATTTTAAAGGTCACGTTGCTGACAAATTGCCTATTTAAAATGGAGAGTCTCCTAAACAGTGTCATAGCTCTCCAAGTCCTACTCTAAATTCTCTTTATGACTTTGTACTGCCATTAGACTTGCTACCAGCAGAAATCAATAAACATAGATAAAAAGTCAAATTATTAGTGTCTATTGATGCCATTTAAAGTGTCCCCTAGAAAACATAGTACTAACTGTTGCATTCTCACTTCAAGATCTGTATCCCTCACATACTTTTGACTGTTCATTTACATAAACCTCATAAATGTTCATTTCGACTATACAATACTTTAACAAGCAAGCGTTTATAGGGAATCAACTATGGGTTGGAGGTACAAATAGGAATTACTGAAGACCATGTCTTTTAGGAACAGGAAATACAGCAGAAATATTTAAGTAATATTTTAACACTGTGCTCTTTTAAATTGTGCATAAAGATAGTTAAAAGATAGATATCTAGTTAAAAGATAACCATTTAAGTCTAAAACTTCAGTTTTCTTAGCAAGTTAGTAAATTTTGGTTGAATTTATTTAATATCATGAAATTTTGGTCTCAAGCAAATATGTTCTAGATTTCATAGCAGGAATTGCCTTTAATTATCTGGGTAATAGGAATGGGGACCTTTATAAGTGTTAGAATGTGTACACTGAACTTCTTTATAAACCAGGCAAATAATTCCTCAAGTCTGAGTCAGCTTTGAATAATTATTTCTAGGTGAAAGGACTTTCTATGTTTCATTTTTAATTATCCGTGGACACCAGCAGTCAAAAAACAGTCTTATAATTCCATTTCTGATAAATAAAGCTAGGAGACATTTGCCTCTCTCAACAATTATAACAGGTTCTTCTGGAATAATGTTCATGGTTGACCTCACTTTGCTTTACCTAAAGCATAGCCATTTCCTTTAGGTTCACATATTTGCCCACATTTACTGTTAATGGTATTTTATCGTTTGAATATTTGCAAAGTATATTTCCCCTAAATAATTTTGAAAAATGAAAAAACACCACATTTAACAGTCCCAAAGAATATGTTAAATAAGGCCAAGAGCAGAAAAACAAGAAAAAGTAATAGGAAAGATATAATAGTCAACAGAAAGAAGTAATAATCATAGCATGAGAGATAGACAGGTTATCTATCTATCTATCAGAATTGACAACATAGTTGAAATGAAAAGGAATGTGTTGAGAGGGAGGTTCAGGAGGGAGGGAACATATATATGGCTATGGCTGATTCATGGTGATATATGGCAGAAGCCAACACAATATTGTATAGCAATTATCCTTCAATTAAAAATGAATACATTTTTAAAAAAGAATGTGTCAAGAGGAAAGACTGGGATTGGATAGGCAAAAAATACTGCTTGCACTGAGAAACACTGGAATGCTCATTCATTCATTTATTAAGAATTTGTTAGCTTTCCCTCTTAGAATGTGTATCCTTGATTGAACATATATATTTCCATATAGAGAAAAATGCTGAGTAATTTTTTTATTTTTGATAAGAATATGCATAGAATACACTGCTTAAGAACATTAACATTTATCATTCTGACAGAAACCAATTCATATATCAAGTATTTAAATTCCACAAGTTGAATTTCTTCATATAAAAATAGAGGTAATAATACATATAACTCATCATAAGAGTGTTACAGAATTAGATGAGGAAATATTAATGTTACTTTGCTTGTGCCTCATAACTATTATTGGTTCTTTGCTCTTATTGTTTTCCATCTGGAAAAAAGGGTGCACATATCCTTCTATGAATTTATTATTTCTTCAGGCAAAGTGAAGTTGCTCAGTTGTGTTCGACTCTTTGGACCCCATGGACAGTAGCCTGCACCAGGCTCCTCCGTCCATGGGATTTTCTTGGCAAGAGTACTGGAGTAGATTGCCATTTCCTTCTCCAGGGAATCTTCCCAACCCAGGGATCGAACCCAGGTCTCCCACATTGTAGACAGATGCTTTACGGTCTGAGCCACCAGGGAAGTCCTTGACAAGGTACTATCCGATTGTCAAGGATAGCATTTAAGATTCAGTAACAGTCAATTTTCATATGTTTCACCTGGTCACTTGTTTTTGAATGTATATACTGTCAAAACTAATCTATTAGTTCACTTATAACATGGCATGGAAAGAAAATGCCTTCAACAACTGACATCTCTTAAGATCCCTTGAAGAGGATACCTTCGGTAGTGGCAATATTTGCATTAGGATATCTAGTAATATTATATATACAGTTTCCAGAGTTCAAATTACAAAGTAAACAATTGGTTTTGGTGTAGACCTGCAAGAAAATATATGGACTCAGTATCTAAACTTTTATACTTTGCTAGGCTGGTTCAATAAAACCCCATACTTATTCATGATTTAAAAATAAGCAGTAGTGGTTGTTTAGTCGCTAAGTCATGTCTGACTCTTGCAACCGAATGGACTGTAGCCAGCCAGGCTTCTCTGTTCATGAGGTTTCCCAGGCAGAGTGGGTTGCCATTTCCTTCTCCAGGGATCTTCCTGACCCAGGGATAGAACCTGGGTCTCCTGCATGGCAAGGAGATTCTTT
The DNA here is from genome assembly GCF_029378745.1 of Bos indicus. NCBI lineage: Eukaryota > Metazoa > Chordata > Mammalia > Artiodactyla > Bovidae > Bos > Bos indicus. The sequence continues at coordinate 39,504,199 of NC_091762.1, read as the reverse complement.
ACCAGCTGAGCCTCCAGGGAAGCTCTAAAATAAGTAAGTTACTGAATTTTGAAATTGGTAATTTAGTGAATGTTGATTCAATTAACAGAATAGCCTGCATCAACTCTTTATTCCCCAGAACACTGGCCCTTCAATATAGATACTCAGTAAAAACAGAAACTTTTTCTAACTTAATTTTGGAAAATACTGTATAGTCTATTTCTGCTTTAGTTTCACAAAGTAAATTATTATATAAAATCTTCAAAACCTGAATAAATAAAGCATTTAACCTTTACTAACACCCTTAATAGCTAGAGGTAGATGGTTTGGAGATTATTGATCTGAATTGAATCATTGAAGTTTGCCTAAATTCTGTTACCCTCAACACCAAACATTTCCCAACTGATGTTGTGACTCTATTAAATTAATATTTATTAAATAGAGCCTAACAGTGACAGACTGTATGGTTCAATAAAGAGAGCAAAGGGAAAGTAAAATGGAAGGTTATTACTTGCAAGTCCTGGAGGAGGTACTCTATACACTTGGAGCAACCAGTCAAGGCAAGGTGCAGTCAGAGATAGGGCAGGACCTGGGGCACATACCTGTATTAGGATCTGTGTGTAGAGTTCCTTCAAGCTCCTGGGTCAAGGGTGCATGCTAAGTCAACTTCAGTTGTGTCCGACTCTTTGGACTGTAGCCCACCAGACTCCCCTGACCATGGGATTCTCCAGACAAGAATACTGGTGTGAGTTGTCATGTCCTCCTCCAGGGGATCTTACTGTCACAGGGATCAAACCCATATCTCTTCTGTTTCCTGCATTGGCAGATGGGTTCTTTACCACTAGTTCCACCAGGGTTAAGGGTAGATTTGTCAATTCAAACCAAAAAGTGTGGGGTTTTGGTGAGTTCCCTAAGAAGTCTTACCTAAGGGATGACTAGGAGAAGGCCCTGGGAGGTAGGAGTGAAGTGAGAGTTGCTCAGCTGTGTCTGACTCTTTGCCACCCCATGGACTATAACAGTCCATGGAATTCTCTAGGCCAGAATACTGGAGTATACATCCTTTCCCTTCTCCAGGAGATCTTCCCAACCCAGGTATTGAACCCAGGTTTCCTGCATTGTAGGCTGATTCTTTACCAGCTGCGCCACAAGGGAAGCCAAGGAATACTGTAGTGGGTAGCCTATCCCTTCTCCAGTGGATCTTCCTGATGCAGGAATCAAACCGGGGTCTCCTGCATTGCAGGCAGATTCTTTACCAACTGAGCTATGAGGGAAGCCTGGGGGGCAGGAGAGTGCTTATCAAAAGGGCATCTTGGGAAAATCATAACGGGAACTTACATTTGTGTCTTGTGACTTTGTGTCCATTATTTGGGAGGGACCAGTGTCAGTTCAAGCCCTGTGACCTGGTTGGCCACACAAAACAGATGCAAAGGCAGCAATTTTATGAAGCAACTCAGCTAAACTTTCAATTAGGTGTGCTTTACTAAACTTCCTCACGTTATTGTTTATATGTCTCTAAGATACTATGTTTTTGAGGATGTCAGTTTAAATGCAAATATTTACTTGAAAGGTTTCTTTTTGCAAACATTATTACTGTTGTTGCTATTACTTTTTAGATGAGAACAAAGCCATCTGAGAATAAAATACAAGCTTTAAAATATTGACACATTTTCTTCCCCAAAATGGAAATCTTGGATTTATATACAAGCATTTCTCCATTATCTACTGCATTCCATCAATGTCCACCTTTTATTGATTGTACCTCAGATATCTCTAGTGTTGTTCTGAAGCTAGCTGATACTAGCTCAGCAGAGCTGATTGTGTACACCTCTTCCCAACTCTGCTTTCAGTGATCACACTTGAAGTTGGTAAAGCAGTTTGTAATTGGCAATGGTAGGGGCATTTACACACTACAGAATTAGGCCATTGCTACAAATCAGGCGTTGTTTTGAGCTAGTTTGCACATCCACCAGCACATCTCTGCCCTCTGCTCCTCCTCCTCTGCATTCTTTTAGCTCATTGGTAGTGTAGGCCTCCTCGTTTCTAATGTGGAATATTGTAACTTGGGCCTCATCATTTGAGTATATTCTCCACATAACTGTCATATATTCCTTCATAAAATATAAATAAATTAGAGTAAATTAATAAATAAGATATTTCATTTTGATTCCTGCTTGATTCTTCAGTCTCTGTGTTGTCTACAGATAATTAACTCCTTAGCAGGTCTTAAAAGGCCTCTTTTGATCTGGTAACTCCTCTATTTTCAGTTTTGTATTATTATTATAATTTTTTTTAGTGATTTTGAACTTCCTTTTTTGGGGGGTGGGGTTGTGCTAAGTCTTTGTTGCTGCTCACTGGCTTTCTCTAATTGAGGCAAGTGGGGCAGTGCATGGGATTCTCATTGTGATGGCTTCTCTCGCGAAGCACAGGACCAAGGCACATGGACTTCAGTAGATGTAGCATTTGGGATCAGTAGTTGAGGCCTGCGGGCTCACGGGCTTCAGTAGTTGCAGCACACAGGCTTGGTCATTGTGGCTTGTCGGCTCTAGAGTGAGACCTTAGTCGTTGCAACTAGGCTTAATTTCTCTGTGGCACATGGAATCTTCTTGGACCAGGGGTCAAACTGGTGTCCCCTGCGTTAGCAGATGAATTCTTATCCACTGCACCGCCAGGGAAGTCCTGAACTTCTTTTCATAACTCAAATGGCCTTGTCCTGTGAAAATATTGTCTCATCCATTTTTCTAACAGGTGGGATCCTCATATTCCAAAATATTCAAAATATCGTTTTTTTTCTCTTTCAAGTATTTCTAAATAGCCTTTCTTCTTCCTCACATAGAATTTTAAATTTTCATATACAACTGATTACACTGAATTGTAATTATCTATTAATATGACTGCTCTCTCCACTGGATTCTGAGTGTATTAGCATTTGATAGGGGAATATTGAAGAATCCATGGTTCTAAAATAAAATATTACTACTGATAATAAGCTAGAGGTACAGAGAAGGAATGGTGGGGCAAACTTGATAGACCTTCTCTATAACTTTGTCCAGTACCAACTCTTTATACCATGTGATGAAACACAGAAAACTTGGATGATCAAACATTCCTGTACAAAATAAGCAATCACTTTTAAGACACAGGCATTTAAGTTGAGCTTACAAGAGATTGTGAAGTGGGAGTTATTAATGCAGAACCAAATTACTTTAGAGCAGGCACAACGGTGGATGCTTATAATGGATTCTTCTAGTCATATGTCATTTGAAAAGCTCATATTTTCAAGAAGAGAAGGAAGAGTAGGTTGGTGGGAAGATCAGAAAAGAATTTCTCTTTTTAATCTAAGATTAATTCTATTATAGGATGAGGGTGTATATTATAGCACATGGTGGATATTGATCTATAACCCTTTTTAATGTGATATGACACAAATGTTTAAAAGCAATTTATTTTAGCTGCTTCCAAAAGCTGTCTGAAATCCTATTAAGGAAATGATCTCTGAAGAAATACATCTTACTTGCTGTAAAGGGTTTACAAATACAGGTATCTCAGAGTAATCCTGCCTCTACAACAAATGTTATTTTTAATGCAATGTTATGCTGAACAGTCATAAACTGCTTTACCTCCAATTCTACAGAAAATATATTTAGAACACAGTGTACCTGCAACTGTGATGCTTTTGACTAAATAGAAAATTGTGTATGGAAGACAAGAAAGATCATTATCTAAAGTGATGTTCATTCATCCAGAAAATATTACTTGACATCCCTGTTAGGCCAGACACTGTTTCTGGCCCTTAGGATAAAACAGTGATAAAGAAGAATTCTTATTCTCTCTGGTAGACAAATATTAAATAATAACAATAAAGATATACTATAAAGGCAAACTATGATTTCTTTTCTTCTTTAGTAGGCATGATGTTTATTTCAAACTTTGATTCAGGTTTATAACAATGGGTTATTATTGTCATTCAGTTGCTAAGTCATGTCTGACTCTCTGCGAGCCCAAGAACTGCAGTGTGCCAGGCTCCTCTGTCCTCCACTATCTACTGGAGTCTGCTCAAATTCATGTCCATTGAGTCAGTGATGCTATCTAACCATCTCATCCTCTGCCACCAACTCCCCCCAGTCCTTCCAAGCATCAGAGTCCTCTCCAACTAGTTGGCTATTTGTAACAGGGAGCCAAAGTACTGGAGCCTCAGCTTCAGCATCAGTCGTTGCAATGAACATTCAGGCTTGATTTCCTTTAGGACTGACTGGTTTGATCTCCTTGCTGTCCAAGTGACTCTCAAGAGTCTTCTCCAGCACTAGAATTCAAAAGCACCAATTCTTGGCTCTCAGTCTTCTCTATAGTCCAACTCTCACATCAAACAATGATTCTTTAAATGCAAGAATAGATCATCATAAGAACTGAAACTATTATATTGGGGGGAGCTTTTTTTTTTTTTTAAAGTAGTAATAATGTCTCAGGTGGGATAAATCGGAATGAATACCAGATAGTAAGAAACTCTGATGTTTAAGTTTCATTGACATCAGTGTTGCTAAGTCACTTCAGTCGTGTCCAACTCTGTGCAACCCCATAGATGGCAGCCCACCAGGCTCCCCCGTCCCTTGGATTCTCCAGGCAAGAACACTGGAGTGGGTTGCCATTTCCTTCTCCAATGCATGAAAGTGAAAAGTGAAAGTGAAGTCGCTCAGTCATGTCCGACCCTCAGCGACCCCATGGACTGCAGCCCACCAGGCTCCTCCATCCATGGGATTTTCCAGGCAAGAGTACTGGAGTGGGGTGCCATTGACATCAGTATCCACCTCTATTTAAGTGTATAGAGTTAGTGAAGTGTCATTTATTTTTTTCCTGCAAATTTCAGGGTGGAGTGTCATTCTCACTGACAGAACACCAAGCATTGAGTTCTATTTAAATGCTTTAGTACTAATATTAGAAAAGAAATATAATTTCAGTCTCTTCCTTTAGTAGTGAATTTAAATTCAGATGATTTGCCTTTCATTTCTTCAGAAATAGCCTCTGTTATACTTATCAGGATTACTTAAGCTATATAAATTTTCTTTACTAAGATCTCAAAGATGGGAGCTTACGCTACCAAGCTTTAAACAATTTTTGTGAGGTTAAATGGAGTTCAACTATTTATTAATTAATTTGTTCATTCAATATTTATTGTCAACTTACAATTCTCTTCCTACTTTATTATATAGACTCTAGTACAAAACACACTATTATTTCATATGCCACAAGAAATAAAAATTAAATGCTTACAATTATATTTTAAGATTTCACCGAGTAAGAATGATTCAGATTTTAATATATTAAGATATGAAAAAGTAGAATAATATAGATAAAATATTCTATCAATAGTATTGATTCCTACAGTATAAAGAACAATGCTCCTGTTTCTGATAATGGCATAGCAACATCCTAGTTCCAAACTAAGTTAACTTTTTCCCCTCAAAGCCAGAAAGCATAATGAAGAGATATAAAACAAACAAAAAAATGCAAACCCATTTTTAAAAACCTCAATTTTCCTCCTCTGTATATCTTCTATACTATTCACACAAATCAATTCACTTCTGGACACCGAATGTGTGGAGAGACTTCCCAAAGACTTTTTGTTTAAAGCTAACAAATACCTGTATACCATCTGTTTATGGCCAAGAATATCTAAGTACAGCTGCTTAGCCAGAGAAAACTAAAGAGATAAAATATATTGAGTGAGTCTGAATAGGACAAATATAGGACAGATCTTTGAAATTATATCAAATATTCACACCCAGAATGAGATGGCCCAACTCTGATTGAGAGAGCTTGTATGAGTAGGATTAACAGCAAACAGGCAGGGGTACAAGTGTGGGAGTAAGCAAAAAAGGGAGACAGAGACAGAAACAGAGACAAACAGAACGAGAGTGAGCTTATAACATGCATACGAAGCACAAATGTCCATGTTTGTTGTACTATCACCATCACTACACTACACTATCACTAAAAAAAGAGAGAATTCCTCCTTTGAAAGCAAGGTAGCATCCCTTGATGTCCATAGGTCAATTGGTGAAGAACCTATAAAAATTCAAGGACCTTCTTAGGATATATCCTGAGTTGGGTTAGAATCCAAAAATCAGATGGCTTGGCCTCACAGGAGCATCATTAGTAAAGAAGTGGCCTCATTGTAGCTATGCATGAGGGTGCCCATTAGATCATACAGAAATTCCTGGGTCATATGGCAGTCCTATTTCCAGTTTTTTAAGGAATCTCAACACTATTCTCCATAGTGGCTGTACTAGTTTGCATTCCCACCAACAGTGTAAGAGGGTTCCCTTTTCTCCACACCCTCTCCAGCATTTATTGTTTATAGACTTTGGATACAGTCATTTGACCAGCATGAGATGGTACCTCATTGTAGTTTTGATTTACATTTCTCTGATAATGAGTGATGTTGAGCATCTTTTCATGCATTTGTTAGCCATCTGTATGTCTTCTTTGGAGAAATGACTGTTTAGTTCTCTGGCCCATTTTTTGATTGGTCATTTATTTGTTTTTGGAATTGAGCTGCAGGAGCTGCTTGTATATTTTTGAGATTAATTCTTTGTCAGTTGCTTCGTTTGCTATTATTTTCTCCCATTCTGAAGGCTGTCTTTTCACCTTACTTATAGTTTCCTTTGTTGTGCAAAAGCTTTTAAGTTTAATTAGGTCCCATTTGCTTATTTTTGCTTTTATTTCCAATACTTTGGGAGGTGGGTCATAGAGGATCCTGCTGTGATTTATGTCAGATAAATCGAACAACCTACACTGGTCCTTCATACATTTCTCAGAATTCTTTATTGCTAATATAGGAATCAGCAATAATAGAGGTAAATGACCCAAGAAAGCATAAAGACTACTTCCAATCAAATATACTGTTAATAAGGAAAAAAATTGCAGAGAAGTAGGAATAAATATTTTAAAAAGCAGCAAAATATTTTTGAAGATGAAGAGAAATTCTCCCAACCCCCCAAAAAATGTGACACAAGACATTTGTGACCCAAATACACAACACTTTTTATATTAATGAAGCAATTATAACTGTGAAGAAAGATCAGTTATACAAATAAAAATTATAACTAGAAAGCAGGAAAGGATTCCATAACCACACAAAGAAAATATGACCAGATAACAAAAGATTATGACCAAATAACAGATGAAATGAACCAGGAATAGCAAAATTAATTTAGGTGTAAAAAACAGACAATGCAGTACCTGAAGGCTTAAATGGAAGCTGTGCCCAAAATATATCACAGATTTCAAAAGACTATGATATAGGATGAAAGCAATTGATAGAGAAGAGTAGCAAAGAAGATGCAAAATATTCACTTAAAACTGCTGAAAAGATAACAAAAACACTGAAAAAATGAACTTTCAAAAATATAAATAAAAATACATTTCCTAAAATAATAGAGACTATTACTGTCCATATTAAATACGCACACAGGGTATTCCTATAAAAAGTGACCTTGAACTGCAACCTTAGTAAACCAATTCAACTTTCAATTAAAAAAATCCTTTGGTCATCTTAGAAGAAGATCAAGTTACTTCAAATTATCTTAAGGAGAGTAAACATACATTCTAGTTATCCTGGGGCAGTTCTGGTTTATGTCGTATGTACTGTCCAAATTTTCATACACTCTTAAAAGAGTTCCCCTTTGGAATGGTAAGATCAAGTTGGTATTATACTTTTCACAATTTTAAATGTCTGCAGACAGTAGAGACCTATTTCTAAGGAGTCTATAAAAGAATGGGCCAAGCATTTTATATTCAGTTCAGTTCTATTTCTAATATAAAGTCTACACACCTCTTAATTTGAAGTTATAAAAATTTAGGAAACATATTTCCTATGTCAACTTTCCTGATCACTTTTCTAGATCAAGACCAGCAAATTAGGCCTGTATGCCAGTGCAGACCTTTATTTTCGTAAATAGCTTTACTGAAATATCTGTTTACATACCATCTATGGTTCTTTTAACACAACAGAGTAGAGTTGAATACTCATGATAGACATCGTATGGCACAGAAAATTGTGTTATTTACTCTTCAACCTTAATAGAAAAACATCTGATGATCCCTAATCTATAGTTCTACAGTGAAATGTAGGAATTCTTAACTATAATTTTAAAAGACACAGGTATGCAAATGTTCATTCCAGCACTGTTTACAATAGCCAGGACATGGAAGCAGCTTAGATGTCCATTGACAGATGAATGGATAAGGATGCTGTGGTACATATACACAGTGGAATATTACCCAACCATAAAAAGGAATGAATTTGAGTCAGTTCTAGTGAGATGGAAGAACCTAGAGCCTATTATACATGGTGAAATAAGTCAGAATTTGTATATTTAAGCATGGGCTTCCCAGGTGGCTCGGTGGTAAAGAATCTGCCTGCAATATGGGAAATGCAGGTTCTATCCCTAAGTTGGGAAGATCCTTCGAGAAGGAAATGGCACCCCACTCCAGTATTCTTGCCTGGGAAATCCCATGGACAGAGAAGCCTGGTGGACTACAGTCCATGGGATCACAAAGAGTTAGATATGACTTAGTCAACAACAAAACAAATATTAACACATATCTATGGAATATAGAAAAATATTACTGATGAACCTATTTGCAGGGAAGGAATCTAGAAACTCAGACATAGAGAACAGACTTGTAGACACAGTGGGGAAATGAGAGAGGGGGGTACTGATTGAGAGATTAGTATTGAAATACATACATTACCAAATGTAAAATATATAGTTAGTGGGAACTTGCTGTATAACACAAGAGGATCAACCTGGTGCTGTGTGACAACCTAGAGAGCTGGGAGGGAGATTCAGAAGAGAGGGAACATAGGTTTCAGTTCAGTTCAGTCGCTCAGTCATGTCTGACTGTTTGCAACCCTGTGGACTGCAGCAGGCCAGGCCTCCCTGTCCAACACCAACTCCTGGAGTTTACCCAAACTCATGTCCAAACTTCCTACTTTTGCAATCTTCTATAATAAAAACAACATCTTTTGGGGGTGTTAGTTTTAAAAGGTCTTGTAGGTCTTCATAGAACTGTTCAACTTCAGCTTCTTCAGCATTACTTGTCGGGGTATAGACTTGGATTACCGTGATATTGAATGGTGTGCCTTGGAAACGAAGAGAGATCATTCTGTTGTTTTTGAGACTGCATCAAGTACTGCACTTCGGACCCTTTTGTTGACTATGATGGCTACTCCATTTCTTCTAAGGGATTTCTGCCACAGTAGTGGATAGAATGGTCATCTGAGTTAAATTCACCAATTCCAGTGCATTTTAGTTCACTGATTCCTAGAATGTTGATGTTCACTCTTGCCATCTCCTGTATACTTATGGCTGATTCACATTGTTGTATGGCAGAAACCAACATGACATTGTAAAGCAATTAAATTCCAATTAAAAATAAAATAAAATTTAGGAATTCCTGAAGTGAGTTGAAAGCAATTCTTGCAAATATTGTTATTGTTGACAATTTTGAATAATGAGAAAGTTAACCACTAAACCATAATTTCTACTTTATTAGTTTATAATGATGAGCAGAATATATTAATATTTCCTTAATTTGCAAACTTAATCTAATTTAAACTACTAAAATATTCATTTACCATAATCATATAGAATAGAATTGATTCCTCCTTAATATGTAAACTTGTTAAGCACCTTTTGTAACTCTCTAAATTGGCCAGATAGCTGCTGCCAAGTAATAAAAAGCAATTCTTTTTTGTACTCCCACCAATTGCAGGACAAAGAACAAAGCTTATCCAGCCTACTCATCTCCTGCTGGCTCAGGAATACAGATTAGGTATTAATAGATACCTCCCAGGAAGGCTGCTTTATGCTAGCATCAGTCTGCTGAATCAGCTTCAAAATACACATTTTATCTAGCCTTTGAATTATGTATTTCAGCAGTTGTGTATGAGTAATAATTTAACTTTCTAAAATAAATATCTTGAGCATATCTCAAGCCCACATTTTCTTATTTTTCTTTCATGTTTATGATATAGCTACTAAAAATTAAGCTAGGATCTCCTATTCAAAATTTAGTATTCTTCCATATCTGATTGTGATATATAAAACATATAAGGTGTCATCACAAACTAGAACAACACATTTTAAGAAATTAGGCAAAAGATGTTAAGTTAAGCAAACCAAAGAGATTTCTAATCTAAGATAAATGTGGAAAACCCACTGAAAATAGGAATTCCTGGATAAGACCTAGGGAGGTTGTTTTCCAAAATTGTTCATAGGGCCTTTGCTTAACCTTTATGTTGGCTTCTATTTTTTTTAAGTATAATTGGCTACCTGTGCTATAGAATTGTTATTCAACTTATTAAGGTTAATATAAAAATAATTTAAAATAGCTTTCCATAAGTTTTCAAGTCTCTTTTACAACAAATTATATTATTTAGAAATTTGGTTCAGTCCCTTTCAGTCTCTCAGTCATGTCTGACTCTTTGCACCGCATGGATTGCAGCACCCCAGGCCTCCCTGTCCATCACCAACTCCCGGAGGTTAGTGAAACTCATGTCCATCAAGTTGGTGATGCCATCCAACCATCTGTCATCACCTTCTCCTTCCACCTTCAATCTTTCCCAGCATCAGGGTCTTTTTAAATGAGTCAGTTCTTCACATCAGGAGGCCAAAGTATTAGAGTTTCAGCTTCAATATCAGTCCTTCCAGTGAATATTCAGGACTGATTTCCTTTAGGATGGACTGGTTTGATCTCCTTGCAGTCCAAGGGACTCTCAAGAGTCTTCTCTACCACCACACTTCAAAAGCATCAATTCATCAGCACTCAGCTTTCTTTATAGTACAACTCTCACATCCATACATGACTACTGGAAAAACCATAGCCTTGACTAGATGCACCTTTGCTGGCAAAGTGATGTCTCTGCTTTTAAATATACTGTCTACGTTGGTCATAACCTAGGAGCAATCATCTTTTAATTTCATGGTTGGAGTTACCATGTGCAGTGATTTGAGAGCCCCCCCCAAAATAAAGTCTGCCACTGTTTCCCCATCTTTTTGCCATGAAGTGATGGGACTAATTACCACAATCTTAGTTTTCTGAATGTTGAGCTTCAAACCAACTTTTTCACTCTCCTCTTTCACTTTCATCAAGAGGCTCTTTAGTTCTTTGCTTTATGCCATAAGGGTGGTGTCATCTGCATATCTGAGCTTATTGATATTTCTCCTGGAAATCTTGAGTCCAGCTTGTGTTTCATCCAGCCCAGTGTTTCTCTCATGATGTACTCTGCATATAAGTTAAATAAGCAAGGTGATAATATATAGCCTTGACGTACTCCTTTTCCCTATTTGGAACCAGTCTGTTGTTCCATGTCCAGTTCTAACTGTTGCTCCCTGACCTACATACGGATTTCTCAAGAGGCAGGTCAGGTAGTCTGATATTCCCATCTTTCAGGATTTTCCAGTTTGTGGTGATCCACACAGTCAAAGGCTTTGGTATAGTCAATAAAGCAGAAATAGATGTTTTTCTGGAATTCTCTTGTTTTTTCAATGATCCAACGGACGTTGGCAATTTGAGCTCTGGCTCCTCTGCCTTTTCTAAAAGCAGCCTGAATATCTGGAATTTCACAATTTACATATTATTGAAGACTGGCTTGGAGAATTTTGAGCATTTCTTTACTAGTCTGTGAGATTAATGCAATTGTGCAGTAGTTTGAGCATTCTTTGACATTGCCTTTCTTTGGGATTGGAATGAAAACTGACCTTTTCCAGTCCCGTGGCCACTGCTGTATTTTCCTAATTTGCTGACATATTGTGTGCAACACTTTCACAACATCAACTGGAAATTTGGGCTACATTTGGAAATTTGGTTACATTTAACCAATACCTTTCTTTATTTTCAAGTCAATCAATTAAATATTCTCCTGTATTTTAAACTATATTAAATAAATACTGATAATACTCAGTACTTTTTCAAGTCATTGTAAGAGAAGCTGGTACCAAAATCTTTGTCTCCTGATTTCAAGTTTAGTTTTATCTAATTTTTGGATAACTTCTTTCAATTTCATATTATGTATAAACCTGTAAAATCTGCTTTTGTTAATTAACAAAAAGACACAGTGCTGAGAAGCTATGCTTTTTTAAATTACAGATGATTGGAAACTTGGCTGCTTAAAATTCTGTGTGTAAGAGTGTATCTGATTCTCACCCTGAGGATCTCAGTCACTATGAAAGTGAAAGTAACTCAGTCGTGTCTGACTCTTTGCAACCCCCTGGACTATACAGTCCGTGGAATTCTCCAAGCCAGAATACTGGAGTGGGTAGCCTTTCCCTTCTCCAGGGGATCTTCCCAACCCGGGGAATGAACCCAGGTCTCCCACATGGCAGGTGGATTCTTACCAGCTGAGCCACAATGGAAGCCCAAGAATACTGAAATGGGTAGCTTATCCCTTCTCCTGAAGAAATCAAACCCAGGATTTCTTCCTGACCCAGGAATCAAACCGGGATCTGTTTCATTGCAGGTGGATTCTTTACCAACTGAGCTAAGGAGTCACTTTGAGAGATACTCAATTTCTAAACCATGTTTAGAGATTCAGAAAGGGATTTCAGGACACAATATTTCACAACTTTGTAATTTTCTACTGAGTCTGTTTCTCAGTCAAGGTCTGATGGTAACCTTTTTCACACATCACAGTCTTACTTTGAAACTATCAAAATATGGCTTTGTATAAATTTTGCCTGGACTTGACCCTTCTGCCAGATCCTATTAGATAATATCTTCATTTGTAAGATGGAAGATGAAAGGCATGCCATGATTGCTCTGAAATTTATTTTTAGAGGAATTTCTCTGATATTTCTACCACTTAATTCAGACCTTGAACAATCTCAACAATATTTAAATTTGATCATTTTCTGAATTATTAATTTTTTTCTGGGAACACTATTATTTAGATTATATCCAATGAAACCATGGTCATGCTAAAATAAGTTTATCATAACAAATTAAACAAATTCTTTTAGCAAATGCCATTTAACATATATTTGAACATACTGAAAGCACAATTTTCTATACCACAGATAATTTTAAATGGTAATCATTTAATAAAATTTTACTGGTACAAAGAAACACATTCTAACTTGTGAATATAAATGTGATGTATGATAAAATTATTAAGATAATGTTCTATAAAAACAATCTTAATTCTGTCCTTAAAAATAGCAAAGTGATAATAGCTTAAGAATCAAAAAAGAAAATAATTAAATACAAATTACTATTAAATCATGAAGTTACCCATGGGAGAAAAACTGACAGATATACAGTCTCATTAATTTATTCATTTTTTTTACTCTAAGCAAGGCATGCTGTGCTGTGCTTAGTCACTGAGTTGTGTCTGACTCTTTGCTACCCCATGGACTGTAGTCCATCAAGCTCCTCTGTCCTTGGAATACCCCAGGCAAGAATACTGGAGTGGGTTGCCACACCCTTCTCCAGGTGAGCTTCCTTATCCAGGAATCAAACCAGGGTCTCTCAATGCATACTGCAAATTGATGAAAATCACTGTGATAATAAAGTAAAATCTATGTTCATTTTAATTTAATACTACCATCAGTTATTGAGTTTAACATGACGTTAAGTTGGAAAAATAATGTGAAAGTCACTCAGTTGTATATGACTCTTTGTGACCCCATGGACTATACAGTCGATGGAATTCTCCAGGCCAGAATACTGGAGTATTCAGAGTATGTAGCCTTTCCCTTCTCCAGGGGATCTTCCAAACCCAGGTCTCTCACATTGCTGGCAGATTCTTTACCAGTTGAGCCACAAGGGAAGCCCAAGAATACTGGAGTGGGTAGCATATCCTCCAGGAGATCTTCTCCACCAAGGAATCGTACTGGGGTCTCCTGCATTGCAGGTGAATTCTTTACCGACTGAGCTATCAGGGAAGCCAAAAAAATAATGTAACATCCCAATAATAAGAGAAAACCATAAATAAGAATGTTTCAATTTTTTCCAGTGGTAAAATAAATCCATGAAAATTATTAAATCACAATAGTGAGATAAAATAATTACTTTTAGTACACATTTAATGCAACATTGCCAGATATTTGAGATGCTGTCATTTTATGCTATTCAGTGTTCCAAAGCGTTATCTTCTGTGTTAGAGCCATGAAAGTTACTCTGATACTGGAGTTGTCAGGAATTGACTGAAGTTGAAGAATCCAGGCTGCCAGTCTCTTTTCTTATTGGGTCTGGAACATATTGTGACTCTCCTCATAGACTATCCCTCATCCCTTTGTATAAAACTGGAAGGATGTTTTCAATAGTACTCTCTACAATGCCATATAAATTACAGACATCTTTCAGGATACTCTAGGAGTCTGCAAAGGCACAGCTGTAACTGCTGAGGTGAGAATCTTGGATAAAGAATTATACTTGGTTCTCTGTGTTACATACACTTCCCACTAACCTTAGGGAAATGAGTTAATTGTACTTAAGCCTCCTACGTGATTCAATATTAGTATTAAAACAAGATGATCCTCCTAAGAGAGAAAGGAACACATAGCTCATGGAACAAAAACATCTGCCTTTGCTTCTCTTGATTTTAAATTTATGCTCAAAGCATTTTCATTAAAGGTAGAAAAACATTAGTAGGCATCATTTTTCTAGGGGTTTACTAGGGGGCATTTAAAATTTTTTTAAATTTTCATGTTATACCAAGTGCCTTTTTTTTTTAAGATTATTTTATAGCATCTGACATTTTTTCTTTTAATTTCAATTTGATTTTTGTTAAAAACATCTTACATGACACAGTTTTTATTCAAACACTTAGCTTAATAAGGGTCATCCTTTCCTATTTCAGCTGACTCTCAATACCATGCAGCTTATCAGAGAGGATTGTGTCTTGCACATTACTTCCCTAGAGCAAGACAATCCTGTAATATCCCTTAACCATCAATTAGATCTGAAACAAAGTCTAATATGGTGTTATTGGCTTCAGAATCTAGATACTCAGAGTGAAAAAGAATCTAAAAGATTTTTCAACTACAATTTAATTCTGAAAAACAAAATTCTTATATTTAAATAGATTTTTAAAAGAAACAGGCTGAGAAGAATAGGACCAGAATTTATATTTTAGATACTAATATATTAGACATGCTTACATACTTAGTTCAAAATTATAAAAATAATTATTTAAAAACTGATGTCCTCATGTAATGTGTTTAGAATAATGTATTTAATGCATTTCGTAGGAACTCTGAAAACAAGATGTTGATTAAAAATTTTAAAAGAAATAATGGGTAAAAAAGAGAATAGAACATGAGTCAAACCAAAATATATTAAAATTCCCAAAGAAGAAACTGTAGTTAGATACCTTACCCTTGTGTATCAAATTTTCTAGCCCCATTCTGATTACTGATTTAGTCTTCAAATCATTACTCAAAAGACCTTGACTGTACCATGATGATGTTACAGAAAAGAACAAAAATACTATGCTCAGTTCAGTTCAGTTGCTCAGTTGTGTCTGACTTTTTGTGACCCCATGAATCGCAACACACCAGGCCTCCCTGTCCATCACCAACTCCTGGAGGCTACCCAACTCATGTCCATCAAGTCGCTGATGCCATCCATCCATATCATCCTCTGCTGTCCTCTTCTCCTCCTCCCCCCAATCCCTCCCAGCATCAGAGTCTTTTCCAATGAGTCAACTCTT
Source organism: Bos indicus (assembly GCF_029378745.1). NCBI lineage: Eukaryota > Metazoa > Chordata > Mammalia > Artiodactyla > Bovidae > Bos > Bos indicus. Next base: position 39,488,508 of record NC_091762.1, on the reverse strand, counting down.
CGCATGAGGTAGCCAAAGTATTGGAGTTTCAGCCTTAGCATCAGTCCTTCCAAAGAACACCTAGGACTGATCTCCTTTAGAATGGACTGGTTGGATCTCCTTGCAGTCCAAGGGACTCTCAGGAGTCTTCTCCAACACCACAGTTCAAAAGCATCAATTCTTTGGTGCTCAGCTTTCTTCACAGTCCAACTCTCACATCCATACATGACCACTGGAAAAACCATAGCCTTGACTAGATGGACCTTTGTTGGCAAAGTAATATCTCTGCTTTTGAATATGCTATCTAGGTTGGTCATAACTTTCCTTCCAAGGAGTAAGTGTCTTTTAATTTCATGGCTGCAATCACCATCTGCAGTGATTTTGGAGCCTCCCCAAAAAATAAAATCTGACACTGTTTCCACTGTTTCCCAATCTATTTGGCATGAAGTGATGGGACTGGATGCCATGATCTTTGTTTTCTAAATGTTGAGCTTTAGGCCAACTTTTTCACTCTCCTCTTTCAGAAAAGAACAAAAATGCTTTGTAATGAATATTTTCTGATGGCATTTAATATTTTAAATGTCTTATATACTTTATAGAAACCACAATCATTGTATGAGGCAGAGAAACAGCATATGCCATGGTTGTGAGGTAGGAAGAAACTTTGCATAATCGTAGAATAAAGAAAATGCCTAAGTGGCTTGGGCACAGAAAAGAAATATGTGTGTGTCAGAGGATGAGGTTAAACAGGCTGCTGCTGCTGCTATGTCGCTTCAGTCGTGTCCGACTCTGTGTGACCCCATAGACGGCAGCCCACCAGGCTCCTCCGTCCTTGGGATTCTCCAGGCAAGAACACTGGAGTGAGTTGCCATTTCCTTCTCCAATGCATGAAAGTGAATAGTGAAAGTGAAGTCACTCAGTTGTGTCTGACTCTTAGCGACCCCATGGACTGCAGCCTACCAGGCTCCTCTGTCCATGGGATTTTCCAGGCAAGAGTACTGGAGTGGGTTGCCATTGCCTTCTCTGGTTAAACAGGCAAACAGGGCCAAATAATATAAAACTGTATAATACATGTAAATAACTTAGAACTTTATCCAAAAACAATGAGATACCAATTGGAGAGTCTTATAGTTTCATGAGATTTTCAGATATGTCTGTTTAAAACAGAACTGTAACTAAATTGTGCAGGAACAAGTTGATAGGAAAAGATGAATTTGCTAAAATACAATTTAATGTTTCAGGTAAGTCATATATTGCATAGAGAAATGACAGTATTAGTAAACAGAAAAAATTGATGGGCCTAAGATATATTTGGGCAGCATGTAAATTCTTTAGGGTACTGAGTCTCAGTGAACTCCGGGAGTTGGTGATGGACAGGGAGGCCTGGCGTGCTGCGATTCATGGGGTCGCAAAGAGTCGGATACGAGTGAGCGACTGAACTGAACTCACTGAACTGATATCATTATTGCTTCCTTTACTTGTCATTTTTTTCCCCTAAAAAATTAGATTTTACTCGTCTTTCAATACCTCATTCCTAACCTGTAGCTTCTAATTAATAATTGAACCCAAGTCATGGAGTAATAGCTAGAGGGTCACAGTAGCGTCAACACAATGCCACTGACAAAACCAACTGGCTAATTTAGGTAATGCCTGCCTAAATACATGAAACCTGGTCATATATATAAGGCCTCAAGGTTATTGGAATTACTATTTTCACTGAATGTGTTTTTTCTCACATTAACTTTGAATTTTAGTAAATGAAAATAATCTTAGCTGTTGCTCAGTCACTAAGTCGTGTCTGACTATTTGTGACTCCATGAACTGAAGCATGCCAGGCTTCCCTGTCCTTCACTGTCTCCTGGAGTTTGCTCAAAATCATGTCCATTGTGTTGGTCATGCAACCATACAACCATCTCATTCTCTGTTTCCCCCTTCTCCTCCTGCCCTCAATCTTTTCCATTATCAGAGTCTTTTCCAATGAGTCAGCTCTTCACATCAGGTGGCCAAACCTAGCACATTACAAGCATCAGTCCTTCCTTGACTATTTAGGGTTGATTTCCTTTAGGATTGACCAGTTTGATCTCCATGCTTTTCAAGGGACTCTCAAGAGTCTTTCCCAGCACCACAATTTAAAAGCATCAATTCTTCAGAGAATATCCTTCTTGATGGTACAATTCTCACATCCATACATGACTATTGGAAAAACCAAAGCTTTGACTATATGGATCTTGGTAGGAAAAGTGATGTTTCAGCTTTTTAATACACTAGGTTTATCATAGTGATCTTCCAAGCAGCAAGTGTCCTTTAGTTTCATGGCTACAGTCACCATTGGAGAGATTTTGGAGCATGATTTCAGTTTTTTGAATGTTGAGTTTCAAGTCAACTTTTTCACTCTCCTCTTTTACCTTCACCAAGAGGCTCTTTAGTTCCTCTTTGCTTTCTACCATTAGAGTGATATCATCTGCATATCTGAGGTTGTTGATATTTTTCCTGGCAATCTTGATTCCAGCTTGTGATTCATACAGCATGGTATTTCACATGATGTACTCTACATATAAGTTATACAAGCAGGATGACAATATACAGCCTTGACATATTCCTTTCCCAATTTTGAATCAGTCAATTGTTCCATGTCCAGTTCTTACTATTGCTACTTGTAGAAGATCTACTATCCCCAAATGTATTGAGGCTGAGTTTGGACTAGAGCAGAAAGAGTGGTGAGCCCAAAGTAACTTGTATTCTGAATGCTGTACAACCTATCTATAAACAACTAGATAAAAAGTCAATTATTTTTAACATAAAAACCTGAATTTTAAGAAAAATCTTAGGATGGTAAATGGATTTAAAATATTTCTTCCAATTCTTCAGGTATATTATTCAACTAATTTAGCACATTACAAGCTATTCTAATAAGTTTTCATATCATCATGAGAAAATTTCATTAGAAATGGCATTACTGAAAAAGACTATTAGTAAAAACATAAACACAAATTTCATCAACAAAAATACCCCATGATTAAAACTTTTTAAGTTTTCTCCAGTTCCATAACTTTGGTTAAAATCATAACATAACTAAAAAGGCATTTGAGCAACTACATATAAACAGGCCTTCAAATTAGTTCTACCAAGATATGAATTCCACCTCTGCAACTGAGAAGTGAAATGAATCTATTCTGAAAGTTGAAATTAATTCATTAACTTTTCAGATTTTTTTTTACTTTACAATATTGTATTGGTTTTGCCATACATCAACATGCATCCACCACGGGTGTACACATGTTCTGCATCCTGAACCCCCCTCCCACCTCCCTCCCCATACCATCCTTCTGGGTCGTCCCAGTGCACCAGCCCCAAGCGTCCTGTATCCTGCATCGAACTTGGACTGGCGATTCATTTCTTATATGACATTATACATGTTTTAATGCCATTCTCCCAAATCATCCCCCCTTCCCTCTCCACAGAGTCCAAAAGACTGTTCTATACATCTGTGTCTCTTTTGCTGTCTCGCATACCGGGTTGTCGTTACCATCCTTCTAAATTCCATATATATGCGTTAGTATACTGTATTGGTGTTTTTCTTTCTGGCTTACTTCACTCTGTATAATAATTTTAATAAGACAAAAGCAGAAGTTCATTTTGTTGAATTTAAGTGCTAAATATACCATTAAGAATCACTGTTAATTTTCCTTTTTTAGAAAACAAATTCTGAACTGCCTCTAAGAATCATATCATTATTCTTAATCTTTTGAGGGCCAGTAACTGATTGAATCTAACTCAACATTTTTTTGAGGGTGGAAGGTTTGCTGTTGGTCTGACTATGTTCATTTTAGCCAGTGGAAGATTCCTGTTCTTTTGGAGTTCACAGTTCAGTGGAAGTCATTATGTAAACTAATAAATGTAACTATATACATATTTGTGTGTGTGTGTGTGTATGTGTGTATCAAAGCAACAATAGAAATGCATATGACGTGGCATGCCTCCACTCTTAATGACCCCAGAAATTATGTAAAATTTGTTACAGAAGCCTAGATATTTCGTTATTATAAAAGAGAATCCATCCAAAATAAAAACTACCTCCTATAAAAACTATAGTCTTTTCAATTCTATCACACAGTAACAAAACCCCTCAAAGTCCATCATGACCAAGTCACACTTTTTCTATCCCTCATCAGGCTTTCTGTTCCATGCTTACGAAGCAAGAATGGCACAATTTTAGTCTCCCACTGGTACAGCAGAATGTAGCAAATACACAGAAGAAAAGAAGGATATGACAGTAGTGTTATGTTTTACCAGTGAATCTGGGAAAACTGATACATCCACAGGTATCAAATCTGACTGAAATGTCAGTGTATTTTATTGTATTAAACTGAGGTGTATGTGTATTATGTGGGGCCTAATGAAATCACCCAAAGCCTTTTATGGTCTCATAACAATGCTAGGACTTACGAGTTATAACTACATTCTCCTATAAATGTAATTTCTTCTTGCTTTGAATTGACTGGATCATGTCCTGGTATCAAGCCTTCTAAAATGGATAGTTTGCTATTTACTAAGTTGTTTTAAGGCTTAAACTGTGCACACAGATATTTCTATACATTTACATATATTTATATAAGGGAGAGATTTAAAGATTTTGATGTGGAATCTATGAATAGTCAAGCATGATATAATGAAACCCCTATCTCTTAATTTGCTTTCTGATTTCTGTTCATATTTTTTTTTACCTATGGCAAAACAATATCTCTAGAGAGTTATATATAATAAGGGAGTATGTATTGTAAGGTAGTCTATTGATATCGTATTTTTTTGTTTTGTGTCCTGAATTTAAGTATTTTTTAAAATACTCAAGTAAAATTTACCCAATAGTTCTTCCTTTGATTCTTACATGAAAACAAGGTGTTTCTTATGGGACTGTACAGTGAGCAGAAACTAAAAAAAAAAAAGGTGAGCCTATGGATTGAGTGAAGTACCCATTATTGTGCTGTGGATAAAGCTGCATAATAAAAGTAAAATGCCAGGGAGGCTTTGGAGAATAACATTATTATTGAATATGGAAGAGAAAAATCAAGCTTCAGTTCAGTTCAGTTCAGTCGCTCAGTTGTGTCCAATTCTTTGCGACCCCGTGAACCACAGCATGCCAGGCCTCCCTGTCCATCACCAACTCCCGGAGTTTTGAGAATTATTTCCAGAGCTTTAGGAAGTAGTCATCATGCAGCAAATGTCAGTCATTTTTATTGTTTACAAATGCTTTATTTAAAACTGCCTTAATTATCTTTATGTCCATTATTGATTCATTTTAAACTTATAAATATTTTATATTTGTCAATTTGACTTTGGCCTGACAAATTATGTATATATTATATTTGTATATATTTATATAGCATATAATACAACATAAAATGTATATATATTTAGGTATACATATATTTCAGATTGGGCTTCTGAGGTGGCACTAGTGGTAAAGACCCTTCCTGCCAGTGCAGGAGACTTAGAGACACAGGTTCAATCCCTGGGTTGGGAAGATCCCCTGGAGGAGGCGATGGCAACCCACTCCAGTATTCTTGCCTGGAGAATCCCAAGGACAGAGGAGCCTGTCAGGTGGACTTCAGTCCATAGGGCCCCGCAGAGTTAGACATGATTGAAGTGACTAGTATACACACAGGCATATTTCAGATTTGTGGCTTTTATTCTATTCTGTTGGTTTTATTTTCCTCCTTGGAAGGAAGGAAACTTGATCAAGTTTATCTGAATTGTTGGTGTTTCATCAAAGAATATTGATGTGCATTTTTTATTTGACAAAATAATGCAACTCTTACCTTCCTCATTCAGAATTCCATAAACACTCCACAAAAGCAATGAAAGGCTGAAACTTGTCATTGTTACTAGATCTCTCTGACTATGCACTTTGGCACTTTGGCTCTCAAGTGTTATCAAATCAACACAATCTAATCCAAATACATTAATAGTAAGATTAGGGTTATAGATAACTTGGAACTATGCATTTCCAGATAACAGGTATTATTTATTTCAGAATGCTGAAGAGTATAGCATGTGTTTGTACAATATTATTGATATATCTGCAGAGTTGATTTGTGTCATATAAAAGAATTTCCCAAGAAGGCTTCCAAAATTTAAAAAATATATACACTTTGAATGATTAAAAGCTTATTTCTTGACTTCCTGTGGTTCAGAATATAACCTAATTACACTAACTAGCATGAATAAAAAGTATTTTATTTTCTTAAAGTAACTATGTAAACACTAAGAATGGCCTAAAATCTAATTCACTGCCACATTTTTAAAGCCAAACATATTATTGTTTAAACATTTATTATAATAATCAGTTCAGTTCAGTTGCTCAGTCGTGTCCAACTCTTTGTGACCCCACGGACTGCAGCCAGGCATCCCTGTCCATCACCGACTTCCGGAGTTTACTCAAACTCATGTTCATTGAGTCGGTGATTCTATCCAATCATCTCATCCTCTATAGTCCCGTTCTCCTCCTGCCTTCAGTCTTTCCCAGCATCAGGACGTTTTCAAATGTGTTAGTTCTTTGCATCAGGTGGCCAAAGTACATATTTATATTTTAGGCAACTAGTTTTAAAAACACACAATCATAGATATAATGATAGCCATCTCTATTATTTAAAAAATTATATCTATCATTCCATATATTATATCATGCATATAATATATACATACATGTTTTTCTCTCTAAATAGTCTCAAGGAACTATACAAATTTTTGTAATTTTTTCTAAAATTCAGCAGTTAAATGTGTACTTTCTTCTATGTTAATAAATACGTTTTTAAAGTACCTTAAAGGCCCATAAAATATTCTCCCTGGAGAAGTGAAATAATACCCATGATTGCAAAAATATTTTAACCATAGTATAGAAATGAACTCTAGTAATTCCTTCTTTCCACTAGTTTCTTCCTTTCTTCCATATGCTTTTCCATTTTTTGTATTTTATTACTTATAAAAACCTAAGCCAAGCATGAAAATCAAAAGGAAGTAAAGGATAAACAGTGAAAACTCTGCCTCAATCCCTTTCCTTAGCCCTCTGTTCTCTTTCCCAGTGGTTGGCAGTTTTCCAAGTTTCTGTCTTATCCTTTCTGAAAAAGCAGTCACAGGCATCTATATATAAGGAAAAGAATTTCTCTTATTTGGGAAGGATTGCATAGAAACTAAGAGTATGGATTATAGAACAAGATTGTCTGGATTTAAAATCAAGATCTGCCACTTTTTAGCTCTTTAAACTTTGGATTATTTACATAACATTACGGGCAATACTTTTTTGGTCTATAATTAGAGTATTATTGACGTAAATATATAGGGGAAGAAGTGTAGAAGTTTGTCAGATAATATATGAATATATTATTTTCTAAATTTTATGATCCCTTTGTTTTTACTGGAATTTTAGGAGTATAAATTTCATGCTTCTTACTTATCTTAAAAGTATTCATTCAGTGGTAAATATATTTTCTATTTACAATTTTATATTATTTTTAAAGGTCCCTCAAATTGCATGAACTTCTGATCCCACAGTTCTTGATTTGTCCCTGACTATATGGTGTTCAAGCTCTTAACTCTACACACTGGCACCCAACCCATAGATGCACGTATTTAGCTTCTCCAAATCGTCTACATTTTCTGTAGGGACATTTCAATCTCCCATAGGCACAGAACAAAAAAAGCAATCTGTAAAACTATATGCTTCTCAGAATTTTGCCTCACATTTTTCTTTTACCCAGATTCTGAAAATTATTTTTTCTGTTTAAAGTCTGATTATCTGTCACCGCTTTTCCCTGACTCTTGCTACAAAATGAACTCTCTATCTTGCTTTAGCTTGGTACTATATCCTTCCATAGAAAGAAGGCATATCATCTGAGGAGCTAAATAGCATGCAAATCTTGACAAGAAATCTAGGAAGAACTCAGAATTAATTTGTTAAAATAAGAAATTAACTTTAACATGGAAAATACTTCACCTAAAATACATAAGACTCATTAACATACAGTTGTTTGACAATCAGATTACTTCACTTCAGTTGCTCAGTTGTGTCCGACTCTTTGCGACCCCACGAATTGCAACACGGCAGGCCTCCCTGTCTATCACCAACTCCCAGAGTTCACTCAAATTCACGTCCATCGAGTCGGTGATGCCATCTAGCCATCTCATCCTCTGTCATCCCCTTTTCCTCCTGCCCCCAATCCCTCCCAGCATCAGAGTCTTTTCCAATGAGTCGACTCTTCGAGTGAGGTGGCCAAAGTACTGGAGTTTCAGCTTTAGCATCATTCCTTCCAAAGAACACCCAGGGCTGATCTCCTTCATAATGGACTGGTTGGATCTCCTTGCAGTCCACGGGACTCTCAAGAGTCATTCTCAAACCTAGCTGGGTATCAGAAACAAACTTTTTTAAAATATTAACTCTGTAAAATACTTCTTTTGCCTTAATCTATTGGACCAGAATGGTTGGAGGTCTAAGATCTGATTTTTTTAAAGTTTCCTGAAGTGAGACATATGCAGATTGCTCCAATGTATGTCCTATAAATGCTAACCTAGGAGTTTCTTATCTATAACACAGAGCACTGAATCTCTAGGATTAACCCCTTAGTTGTCCAACTATTTTCAATAATCTGACTTTGTCATTATTGGGACCATAAGGCTGTTGTTTGACTTAAGGTTTAGATGATTTTATTTGTTTTAAACTTCCTCCTCTTAACTCTTCTTTTAAAAATTTTTTGAGAAGCTACTGTTACTAGATACTGTGCAAGAAGATTTTTATCATATTTTCCTTAAATCCTACTCCAACTCTGTTACAGCTTAAATTGTGCCTGAAAAGGGTATGTTGAACTTCTAAGCTCCAGTATCTTACAATGTGGGCTTGTTAGGAAGTAAAACTATAGCACACTGAGGGCACTAGTGGTAAAGAAACCACCTACCAATGCAGGAGACATAAGAGACACGGGTTCCATCCCTGGGCCAGGAAGATCCCAAGGAGGAGGGCATGGCAACCCAGTATTCTTGCCTGGAGAATCCCATGGACAGATGAGCCTGGAGGCTATGGTCCACAGGGTCACAAAGAGTCAGACATGACTGAAGCGACTTAACATACACACAAGATGGAGACATATGGAAGTAGGATGGTGGGCCCTTAATTCAGGGTGACTGGTATTTTTATAGAAAACACAGAGGAAACACAGAGAGAGGTACACAGGGAATGTGTGTACTCTGAGGTACACAGAGGTACAAAAGGGAAAATGGATGTATGAACAGAGAGATAGATTGGAGTGACCCACCCACAAGTCAAAGAACGCCTAGGATTGCTGCAAACCACCAGAAGCTAGGAGAGGGGCAAGGAATAAGTCTCCCCAGTTTGTTTCAGAGAAAGAATGACACTCCTGACACCTTGATTTCACCCTTCTAGCCTGCAGAAGTGTAAGACAATGGAAGTCTGTTGTTTCAAGCCATTCACTTTGTAGTACTTTGTTACATCAGCCCTAGGAAACTAATACAAATTTGGTGAGAGAGACTGCCATTTTCATTTTACTAATGAAAAATGGGGACAGAAAGTTTAAATACATTATCCAAGTTTACTATATAAACGGTAAATAGTATTTTCTGATGCTAAATCCAGAGTTCTTACCACTATATTTTTATCATTTAAATTTTTTAAAGTGTTTATATAACTCATGTATTCCACTGTGGTGAAATATGCTAAAAGAGATATTCTATAAACATTGTTGAGTGGAATCTTAGATGTAGTCTTCTCTCAAGAATAAATAGCATTAGAGTTTCTTTTTTTATATAAGAGGAATAAAAAAAGTACTGACATTCTCTGGTGTCTCTAATTGGATGCCATATGTTGAACTCTGTCAACCCAATTCATCCCTCTGCCCTTTCTGACACCCCTTGCAATCAATGAGAATGCTAAAATTAAATCAGACTATATGTGCTGGAAGAATCATAAAAGCTGTATAATCCAAATACTCTAGCTAATGACTGAACACATGAAAAGCACAGTAGAACTCTATTTATAAAAATCAATACTCGTCCTCATTTGCAGAGGCAACCTTTAATGTATTTTCTGTTAACGTTAGTTTTGAGGAAATGTTTTATATGCATCATTTTTAGAAATGCTCTTCAGCTGCAAGTTTGAAATAGAAATCAAAACATTTGGGGAATGTTTTGCTATGTATGAATGCAGATATGGAATGATACTTAGAAAAAACTGAAAGTATATAGTTTAACTAAATGAGTTTCAGAGAACATTTTATTTCTTTAGGTTCATGCAGTGAAACTCATAAAATAGACACCCTTAAAGTAGCACTATTTTGAGGCTTCAAAGAGTATATGCTGATGTCAATAATGTTATAATTAGATGTCCATAATGCTTAACAAAATAAACAATGGCAATATTAGAATATTTCTGATTTTATATTTTGTGTATATATAAAAATATATTTATATAAATAATATATTAATAATATTAATTATATATTAATATATATATACACTATATATCTATTATACAATATATAGATATATATAAAATATATTTTCTATTTTGAGTTCCCTGGTGGCTCAACTGGTAAAGAATCTGCCTGCAATGCAGGCGACCCAGGTTCAATCCCTGGGTCGGAAAGATCCCCTGGAGAAGGGAATGGCAACCCAATCCAATATTCTTGCTTGGAAAATTCCATGGTAGGGGAGCCTGGTAGGCTACAGTCCATGGGGTCGCAAACAGACACAACTGAGTGACTAACAACAACAAATCTTCATTATTTGACAGAGTAAATTGGACATATAATCTAGCAGGATTAGTTATTTGTATTCTGGACAGTTCATTGAATATTGAATGTTTCCTAAAATAACATGAATACATTTCATGCCTTGATCACATATCATCTCCTGAAAGAAAATTAAGTCCCATGAATAATATAATCATCAAAGAAAAATTGTATTACAATTGCATCATTTTAATTTTATATTCTGCTATTAATATATCTCTGATATTTTTTAATAAAAACTTTGCATCTTCTAAAATTAAATCTTATCAATTTACCTTTAATGCATTCTAAAATGAAAAATGCCAAGTGAATAGAAAAACAGCAATCAAGTCTGCAAGTGCATATAGAAAGATCTGCTGGACTGAGGGAGACTAGAAGCCAACTGGCTTTACCAAACGCAAGGTGCTAAGTTAAATTTTCAGCCTGATAGTCCTACCTTATTGTTCACTGGAAGAATTATATTTAAACTAAGCTAACCCATTTAATGCAGTCCATGGAGTCACAAAGAGTTGGACAGGACTGAGTGACTGAACAGAACAGAACTGAACTGAACCCATTTAATGTTAAAACAAATGTGATACATTGTATTCTTTTAACTGAGAGGAAAAAAATAATGTAACATAATTAAATGTTATGACTTCATGGAATATGCTATAATTGTAGACCTGGTTCATAGTGCATTATCTAATGAAACAAAGATATTTTCTTCTTTTGACATTTTTAATGCATACATACTGACATGTATCTTTGCCAGGTATATATCTTTTGCATTGCTTATTTTCTGTTTAAGTAACATTTCGTTATTATTTAAGCGACCTTTAATTGTGCTCAAGTGTTTATTTTCAAATATTTTGAGCCTGCTCCAGTCCTTTATGGTCTAATCTAGCTGATGTAAAAGTGTTTGCATGTTCAGTTATGTCCAATTCTTTGTGACCCCATGGACTGTAGCCTGCCAGGCTCCTCTGTCCTTGGGATTTCCCAGGCAAGAATCCTGGAGTGGGTTGCCGTTTCCTCTTTCAGGGGATCTTCCTGACCAGGGATTGAGCCTGCATCTCTTGTATCTTCGCATTGCAGGTGTATTCTTTACTCCTTTAGCCATCTGGGATGCCCCAGTGTAACATATTCCTAATTCAAAATTTGTTAAGTAACCTCAGGCCCAGATAATAATCACATTGATATCAGGAGTGTGTACAAAACTCTTGCTCACTAGTTGAGGTTAATTCTAAATGTAAATGGTGTTTTTGTTAGATCAAGTTAGTTGATCTCTCTTTATGTACTCTTTTATGTTAAAAGATTATCTAAATTCTCATATTTTTAATCTTCAGCAATTATTCTGGTAACTATCTGGCAATCCACAAGGGGTTAAGGAAAGTCATCTTTACCAGTTGTTCTGTTGGTCAGTCACTAAGTCGTGCTCAACTCTTTGGAACCCCATGGTCTGCAGCACACCAGGTCTTCTTGTCCTTCACTATCTCCCAGAGTTTACCCAAGTTCATATCCATTGAATTGGTGATACCATCCAACTATCTCATCCTCTGTCACCCTTTTCTCCTCCTGCCCTCAATCTTTCCCATCATTAGAGTTTTTTCCAGGGAGTCAGGTCTTCGCATCAGGTGGCCAAAGTATTGGAGGTTCAGCATCAGTCCTTCAAGGGAATATTCAGGATTGATTTCCTTTAGAATTGACTGGTTTGATCTCCCTGCTGTCTCACGGACTCTCAAGAGTCTTCTCCAGCACCATGATTCTTCAGTGCTCAGCCTTCTTTATAGTCCTGCTCTCACATCTGTACATGACTATTGGAAAAACCATAGCTTTGACTATACAGACCTTTGTCTACCAAGTAATGTCTTTGCTTTATAATACACTGTCTAGGTTTGTCATTGCTTTCCTTCCAAGAAGCAAGTGTCTTCTAATTTCATGCCTGCAGTAACCATCTGCAGTGATTTTGGAGCCCAAGAAGAGAAAATCTGTCATTACTTCAACTTTTTCTCCATGCTTGCCATGAAGTGATGAGACAGAATGCTATGGTCTTAGTTTTTTGAATGTTGGCTTTTAAGCCAATTTTTTCACTCTCCACTTTCACCTTCATCAAGAGACTCTTTGGTTCTTCTTTGCTTTCAGTTATTGATTGTGTCATCTGCAGATCTGAGGTTACTGTATTTCTCCTGGCAACCTTGATTCCAGCTGGTGATTCCTCCAGCCAGGATTTCACATGATGTACTCTGCATAGAAGTTAAATAATCAGGGTAACAATATACAGCCTTGCCATACTCATTTCCCAATTTCAAAGCATCAACTGCTCCATTTAAAGTTCTAACTATTGCTTCTTGACCCACATACAGGCTTCTCAGGAGACAGGTAAGATGTTCTGGTAGCCCCATTTCTTTAAGTTTTTCCACAGTTTGTTGTGAGCCACACATTTTGTGTAGTCATTAAAGCAGAAGTAGATGTTTTCTTGGAATTCTTTTGATTTCTCTATGATCCAATGAATGTTAGCATTCTAATCTCTGGTTTCTCTGCCTTTTCTAAACCCAGCTTATAAATCTGGAAGTTCTCGATTCAAATACTGGTGAAGCCTAGCTTGAAGAATTCTGAGCATAACCTTACTAGCATGGGAAGTTAGTACAATTTTCAAGGGGGTTGAACATTCTTCAGCTCCTTTACCAGTAGGATCCCTTAACAGTACCCACATATGCGGGATATTTGGGTGTAAGGAGGTTGGTTTAAGCTCTAGGTATCACTTGAAACTGGATTTAACTAAACTCTGCAAAGAGCCAAATTTTGCTTAATGATTTTGTTTAAAGGAAAGGACATTGTGGCATCTGTAGCAGAAGGCTGCACAAGGGCATCATTATTACAGGGTAGCAGAGTTTCTACTACAAAATATGTTCTCACAAATTTCATAGTCACTTACTCCATTTACTAATAATAAATTGAAAATATAAAGGGAATGTTTTAGGGATAATTCAGAGACAAGGTCTTTTTGTTATTTATTTTTATTTACATATTTTCATCTTGTAATTATTTTTATATACTTTGTGCATTCTCATCTATGTTTTGTGTATGTGTTTTTTAGCTTTCCCATATAATGGAAAATTGCTTAATGGAGATTTGTCACCATACTGTCAGTGAACTGGTGTATTTCTTTCTGAGAATCACATGTTGTCTAAATCAAACTTCCTTAATAATGGCAAAAATAATACAGGGAATTCCAACACGCCTTAAACACAGTTCACTCTATTTTTAGCATCTTACATTAGTATGGTACATATGTTACAATTAATGAATCAATGTTGATATATTATTATTTAGCTAAAGACCACACTTTATTCATATTTCCTTTATTTTTACTAAGTGCTTTTTTTCTGCTCCAGAATCCCATCCAATATATTACTACCACATTATAGACTTCTCATGTCTCTTTAGACTCTTCTTGGCTGTGGCATTAAAGAAGCTTATTTCTCTTTTCCCTCTTCTATTCTCATGATCTTCACAATTTTGAAAAGTACTTGTTTTTTTTAATATAAATTTATTTATTTTAATTGGAGGTTAATTACTTTACAACATTGTATTGGTTTTGCCATACATCAACATGAATCTGCCACGGGTGTACACATATTCCCCATCATGAACCCCTCCTCTTCCCTCCCCATACCATCCCTCTGGGTTGTCCCAGTGCACCAGCCCCAAGCATCCAGTATCATGCATCGAACCTGGACTGGCGATTCATTTCATATATGATATTATACATGTTTCAATGCCATTTCTCCCTAATCATCCCACCCTCTCCCTCTCCCACAGAGTCCAAAAGACTGTTCTATAAATCTGTGTCACTTTTGCTGTCTCGCTTACAGGGTTATCATTACCATCTTTCTAAAGTCCATATATATGCGTTAGTATACTGTATTGGTGTTTTTCTTTCTGGTTTACTTCACTCTGTATAACAGGCTCCAGTTTCATCCACCTCATTAGAATTGATTCAAATGCATTCTTTTTAATGGCTGAGTAATACTCCATTGTGTATATGTACCACAGCTTTCTTATCCATTCATCTGCTGATCGACATCTAGGTTGCTTCCACAAAAAAAAAAAAAAGAAAGAAAAGTACATGTCAGATATTTGGTAAAAAAAAAAAAAAATCCTTCAATTGAGATTTGAATGATGTTTTACTTATTATTGGAATGAGGTTTTATACTTTCTGGAGTAAGACCAAACAGGTAAAGAGCCATTCTCATCACATCATATCAAGTGTCTTTATTAATAGCATGACCTATCTCTGGTCAAGGTAGTGTTTGTCAGATTTCCCCATTCTGCAGTTACTAATATTTTCCCCCTTTGCATATTTTACTTTTTGGAAGGAAGTCACTATATATAATCCATGCATAAAGAGTAGGGAGGTATGCTCCACCTCCTTGAGGGCATGCTATCTAAATAAATTATTTGGAATTCTTCTGTATGGGAGTTTTGTCTCTACTCACTATTAATTTATTTACTCATGTATTTTTATCAGTATGGACTCATGGATGCTGTTTCAGCTTTGACTATTGAGGTTTCTTACAGTGGTGGCTGTGTTCCCATAACATACTCACATCATTGTTTCTTTCTTGTTTGTGTTTTGTTAAGTTTTTAGTACGTTCTTACTTACTAAAAGATGTTCCAGGCTCATATTGTATAATTCTTGCCCCCATCCCAGAATCGGCCATTTCTCCAATGAACTCAAATTCCTCTTATTGGAGAATGGCATTGAAAACTAAGTTTTAGGTACTGGTATATTACTGAGGCTCCAATTCTTGTAGATTCTCTCAGCTGATATACCAGGTATACACAAATAAATGTGTGTGCTTGTGTGTGTATACTAGCCTGTGCATATATACGTATCTATAAATATTTCTGTGTTACTAATTTATTTACATAAAGCTAAACAAATTCATACTGATATCTGACTGTAATCACTCACTGCATGGATTGTTCTTCCCTCTTTCATTTGCTTTTTTCTAACTTCCAACTCTAACAGTAATAAACTTCTTCCATCTTACATCCATTTACTTAACTGTTCAATTCCTGTATACATGTAGAACAGAATTAGAATTTTTAACCCAACTCCCATGGGAAAGTATTCTTGTATAGTTTATTTCGCCTTTAAGCTTACAAATTCTTTCATTTCCAAAGTTACTTTTTCCTTCAACCTTCTCCAGTGGGGTTGCTTCACACATTTGTTGTACAGTTACACCATTCTATCACACTCTATAGTCCATGCTAGAGTCATCAGATCTTCTAAATGATATTTTTTAAATTTCCATTCATTAAGGTTTATTTTTGTGCTATAAAACTTGATATTTACAAATGCATAGTGTCATATATTCCTGCTGCTGCTGCTGCTAAGTCGCTTCAGTCGTGTCCAACTCTGTGCGACCCCATAGACGGCAGCCCACCAGGCTCCCCCGTCCCTGCAATTCTCCAGGCAAGAACACTGGAGTGGGATGCCTTTTCCTTCTCCAACGCATGAAAGTGAAAAGTGAAAATGAAGTCGTTCAGTCATGTCCAACCCTCAGCGACCCCATGGACTGCAGCCTACCAGGCTCCTCCATCCATGGGATTTTCCAGGCTGATGGCAGTATATTAGAGATACTAAAAATAATTCATTATGCTTCATGTATTCAGTCCTGCTTCTCTAACCCACACCTTTGGTAGTCACTGATTTTTTTCTATGATCCCTACTGTTTTGTTTTCCAGAATTTTATGAAATTGGAGTATACACTGTATATACATTTAAGACTGGTTCCTTTCACTGAGCAATATGCATTTGACATAATTCATGTTGTTTCATTCACAGTTATCTCATGTTTAATGCCAAATAATACTCCATTGTATGGTTGTACCACAGTTTGTTAATTCATTCACCTATTAAAGGATATCTTGGTTAATTCCAGATTTCAATGATGTGGAAAAAGTTGCAATAAACATTCACATTTTTATGCGGACATATGTTTTCACTTTCACGTTTCACTTTTATGCATTGGAGAAGGAAATGGCAACCCACTCCAGTGTTCTTGCCTGGAGAATCCCAGGGACTGGGGAGCCTGGTGGGCTGCCGTGTATGGGGTCGCACAGAGTCGGACACGACTGAAGTGACTTAGCAGCAAGTTTTCAAAATAGTTGAGTAAATGCAGAAAAGCCCAATTACTGAATCATGGGGTAAATTATGTTTAACATTGCAAGAAACTATAAAACTCTTTTCCAAAGTAGCTTACAATTTTAAATCCTACCAGTAAATAACGAAAGTTCTTCTAGCTCTACCTTCTCATCAACATTCGCTATAGTCAGTTTTTTGTACATGAGACAGTCTAACAAGTATATATAGTGTCTGGTTTTCATTTTCAATTCTTTAATTACAATGATTTTGAGCACCTTTTCACATGCTTATTTGCTATCTTTATATCTTCTTTTAAATGTCCATGCCAAACTTTTATTCATTTAAAAATTATGTTATTTCCATACTGTAGACTTTTGAAACTCTGTATGTTTTGGATCCAAGTACTTCATCAGATATATCTTTTATAAATGTTTTCTCTTATGTTGTCTATTTTCTCATCTATATTCTTAACAGTGTCTTTCACAGAGTACAGAAGTTTTAATTTTTTTATCTTGCTTTTATTGAAGTATAGTTAATTCACAATATTGTGTTCATTTCTGGTATACAGCAAAGTGATTGTGTTATACAAATACATACATATGTTCCTTTTATATTCTTTACATTATGGCTTATCATAAGATATTGAATATGATTTCTGTCCTATACACTAGGACCTTGTTGTTTATCTTTTTTTATTTATAGAAGTTTTTATCTGCTAATTCCAAACTCCTAATTTATTCTTCCTTCCCCCTTTCCTTTTGGTAACTCTAAGTTTATTTTCTAAGCCTCTGAGTCTCTGTTTTATAAACAAATTAATTTATATCAAATTTTAGATTCCATACATAAGTGATATTATATGATATTTGCAATTCTCTGATGGACTTAATTCACTTAGCATGACAGTCTCTAAGTCCATCCATGTTGGTGCAAATGGAATTATTTAATTGTTTTTTATGGCTGATTACTATTTCATTGTATATATGGTGTATATACACATGTGTATATAAACTACCATTTCTCTATCCATTCATCTGCAGATGAATATTTATGTTTCTTCCATGTCTTGAACTGTAAATAGCATGCTATCAACATTGGGATGCATATGTCTTTCTGAATTACAGGGGTTTATGTTTTGTTTTGTTTTTTTGATATACGCCCAGGAGTGTGATGGCTGGATCACAGGGAAACACTATTTTTCTTTTTTTTTTTTAGTTTTTCAAGGAACCTCTATACTGTTTTCCATAGTGGCTGTACAAATTTACAGTTGCACCAATAATGAAGAGTACCCTTTTCTTGACACCCTCTTTAGCATTTACTATTTGTAGTCTTTCTAATGATGGGCATTCTGACCAGTGTGAGGAGAGTCCTCATCATAGTTTTGATTTGCATTTCTCTAATAATTAGGAATGATAAGCGTTTTTCACGTGCCTGTTGGTAATCTGGATGTCTTCTTCAGAGAAATGTCTATTTAGATCTTCTGCCCATTTTTTTATTGGGTTATTTGTTTTGCTGTTGTTATTGAATCACGTACATTATTTGTATATTTTGGAAATTAATCCCATTACAATCACACTGTTGGCAAATATTTTCTCCCAGTCCATAGTCTATCTTTTTGTTTATGGTTTCCTTTGCTGTTCAAAAATGTGAAAAGTTGATTCAGTTTCATTTGTTTACTTTTGTTTTTATTTCTTTCTGCCTTGGGAGACTTATCTAAGAAAACATTGGTATGATTTATGTCAGATAATGCCTTGCATATTTTCACTTCTAGGAGTTTTATGGTATCATGACATAAGTCTTTTTAAGCTACTTTGAGTTTCTTTATTTGTACAGTGTGAGGGAGTATTCTAAGTTAATTGACTTGCACACAGCTATCCAGGTTTCTCAACATCACTTTTTTCCATTACATATTCTTACCTACTTAGTTAAAGATTAATTGCCTGAATTAGGTGTATGAATTTGTTTCTCAGCTCTCTATTCTGTTCCACTGATTCGTATGTCTGTTTAAGTACCAATACAATGCCATTTTGATTACTGTAGCTTTATAGTGTTGTCTGAAGTATCAGAAGGTTATGTTTCCAGCTTTGTTCTTTCCCCTCAGAATTATTCTGGCAAATCCACATCCTTTGTGCTTCCATATAAATTTTAGTATTATTTGTTCTAGTTCAGTGAAAAATGTCATGGGTAATTTGATAGGAATCACATTAAATCTTTAGTTTGCTTTGGGTAGTATGGCATTTTAACAAAATTAATTTTTCTAATCCAAGAGCATAGGATAGCTTTCCATTTCTTTGAATCATTTTCAACTTCCTTTATCAATATTTTATAGCTGTTAGCATGTAAGTCTTTTATTGCCTTGGTCAGGTTTATGCTAAAATATTTTATTTAATCTTCTGATGTAATTTTTAAAAGGTTTTTTTTTTTTTTAACTTTCCTTTTATTTTATTGTTCACGTAAAGAAATGCAACCAATTTATGTACATTAATCTTGCATCCTGCTGCCTTGCTAAATTTATCTGTACTGGTACTTTTTGTGTGGGTTGTTTAGGGTTTTCTATATATCATGTCATCTGCATATAATGAAAATTTTACCTCTTTCCTGCCAATGTGAATTATTTTCACTAATTTTTCTTGTCTCTTGTCTGTGGCTAGGAATCAATATGTTGAAAGGCAGTGGTGGGAGTGGGCATCTTTGTGTTCTTCCATATTTTAGTAGGAAAGGTTTCAGATTTTCACATTGCATGTTATGTTGGTTGTGGGCTTGTCATAAATAACTTTTATTATCTTGAGCTATGTTCTTTCTATACCCAGTTTGATAAAAGTTTTATCATGAGTGGATGTTGAATTTTATCAAAAACTTTTTCTCCATCTACTGAGATGATCATGTAGCTCTGTCTTTTTTTTAATTTAATAAATTTTATTTTTTTAATTTATTTATTTTAATTGGAGGCTAATTACTTTACAATATTGTATTGGTTTTGCCATACATCAACATGTCTTTTCTTTAATTAATGTGGTGTATCATATTGACTATTTTCATATGTTGAAACATCCTTGTGAATGTGGGATGAATCCAACTTGATCATGGTTTATGATCCTTTTCATGTGTTGTTGGATTCAATTTACTAATATTTTGTTGAGGATTTTTGCATCTATATTCATCAAACGTAATGGATTATAATTTTCTTTTTTGGTAGTGTCTTTGTCTGGTTTTGCTATCAGGATGATGGTGGCTTCATAGAATGACTTTGGGAGTGTTCCTTCCTCTTCAATATTTTGGATGAGTTTAAGAAGAACTGGTACAGCTTCCTCTTTGCATGTGTGGTAGAGTTCCCCAGTGAGGTCATCTGGTACTGGACTTTCCTTTGCAGGGAACTGTTTTTTCGTTTGTTTGTTTGTTTTTGTTTTTAATGGATTCTATATCAATTATAATTATTGGTCTGTTCAAATGATCTGTTTCTTCTTGATGCAGTTTGTAGATTCTGTGTTTTTAGAAACCTTTCCATTTCTTCCAGGTA
Source organism: Bos indicus (assembly GCF_029378745.1). NCBI lineage: Eukaryota > Metazoa > Chordata > Mammalia > Artiodactyla > Bovidae > Bos > Bos indicus. Next base: position 39,468,089 of record NC_091762.1, on the reverse strand, counting down.
GTCAAGTTTATTGACATATAATTGTTTATAGTATTCTCTTATGGGTTTTTATATTGGTTATTTCTCCACTTTCATTTCTTATTTTATTTGAGTCCTTTCTCTTTTCTTCTTGGTAAGCCTGGCCAGAGATTTGTCAATTTCATTTATCCTTTCAAAAAACAGATTAATTTTTATTGAGCTTTTCTATTTTTCCAATCTTTATTTTACTTATGTCCTGTCTGATCTCTGCTAGTTACTTCCTTCTACTAATTTTACATTTTCTTTTTTCTTCTTTTTATAATTATTTAGGTAGTAGGTTAGGGTACTTATTTGAGATTTTTCTTGGTTTTTGAGGAAGGCCTGTATCACTATGATTTTCTTCTTAGAACTGCTTATGCTGCATCCCATAGATTTTGCATGGTTGTGTTTTCATTGCCATGTGTCTCAAGAAATTTTTTAACTATCTCTTGATATACCAAATCATTTTTGGTAGAATATTATTTAGTTTCAATGTAATCATTGTTTTCTCATTTTCTTTCTGTATTTGAATTCTAGTTTCATGCCATTGTGGTCAGAAGAGATGCCTGAAATAATTCATGTCCTCTTAAATTTGTTGAGGCTTATTTTCTATCCTAGTATGTGGTTTACCCTATGGGATGTTCCATGTACACTTTTATTGGATGTAATATCCTGAAAGTATAAATTAAGACTAACTGTTCTATTCGGTCATTTAGAATCTCTGTTGTTAATTTTCAGCCTGGACGATCGTCCTAGTTATGTCAATGGAATACTGAAATCTCCTACTATTATACTATTCCCATCAAATTCTTCCTCTATTACTCTTAGTATTTGTTTTATATATTTAGGTGCTCCTATATTTGGTGCAGGAGAAGCCAATGGCAACCCACTCCAGTACTCTTGCCTGGAAAATCCCAGGGACGGAGGAGCCTGGTAGGCTGCAGTCAGTCCATTGGGTCGCTAGGAGTCAGACACGACTGAGCGACTTCACTTTCACTTTTCACTTTCATGCATTGGAAAAGGAAATGGCAACCCACTCCAGTGTTCTTGCCTGGAGAATCCCAGGGACGGGGGAGCCTGGTGGGCTGCCATCTATGGGATCTCCCAGAGTCGGACACGACTGAAGTGACTTAGCAGCAGCATATTTGGTGCATATGTATTAATGAGTTTAAAACACCTTTTGTATTGATTCTTTTATCATTATATAATTTTCTTTATTTCTTTACAGCCTTGTTTTAAAGTCTATTTAGACTGTTATGAGTAGTATTATCCCCGCTTTCTGGTCATTTCCATTTGCATGAAATATCTTTTTTCCATTCCCTCACTTTCAATCTGTATGTGTCCTTCACCCTAAAATGGGTCTCTTGTAGGCAGCATATGGTAGGCTCTTATTTTTACTATCTGGTCTGCCACTCTATATTTTTTGTCTTTTCAAGATTCTAAGAAAATTTTTCTATTTATTTTCTTTTATTTAATTGATATATTTTTATTTACAGTGATTCAGGTGTATGGCAAAGTGATTTAGATTCTTTTCCATTATAGGTTATTAATTCTCTGTGCTATATAGGAGATCAATGCTGTTTATTTTATATACAGTAGCATGTATCTGTTAATCTGAAATTCCCAATTTATTCCTCCCATGCCTTTCCCCTTTGATAACCATAAGTTTGTTTGCTGTATCTATGAACCTATTTCTGTTTTGTAAATAAGTTCATTTGTAGCATTTATTTAGATTCCACATTTAAGTGATAATATACAACATGTTTCTTTTTCTGACTTACTTCACTTAGCATGATAACCTCTAGGTCCATCCATGCTGTTGCACATGGCATTAATTCATGCTTTTTTAAGTGAATGAGTAGAATTTTGCACTCAGTCATTTAAAAAATTAAATCTTTATCAGATGGATACAGTGTTATAGAATGTTCTAATTTCATACTTTTACATGTAACTGTCCAGTTTTCCTAGCACCACTTGTTGAAATATCTGTCTTTTCTCCATTCTAAGGTCTTGCCTTCTTTGTCATAGATTAATCATCAAAAGTGCATTTGATTATTTCTTGGCTTTCTATCTGGGTGCATTAACTTATATGTCTGTTTTTGTGCAAGTACCATGTTCTTTAATGACTATAAGTTTGTAGTATAGTCTGAAGTCAGGAAGCATGATATCTCCAACACGATTCTTCTTTTTTTTAATTTACTTATTTATTTATATTGCAGTATATTTAATTTACAATGTTGTGTTAGATTCAGCTTTACAGCAAAGTGATTTAGTTATATGTGAACATATGTTCATTCTTCTTTGGATTCTTTTCCCATATAGCTTATTACAGAGCATTGATAGAATTCCCTGTGCTATATAGTAGATCCTTATTGACTATCTATTTTATTAATACATGTAGTAGTGTATATATGTTAACCCCAACCTCCAAATTTATCCCATACTCTTTTCCTCTTTGGTAACCCGAAATTTGTTAAAAAGTCAGTGTGTCTTTTTCTGTTTTGTAAATAAGTTCATTTGTATAATTTTTCTTAGATTAGATATTAGATATCTTAAGAGATATCATATGATATCTTAGATATTTTAAGAGATATCATATAATATTTGTCTTTCATTGACTTACTTTACTTAATATGATACTCTCTTGGTCCATCCATGTTGCTGCGAATGGCGTTATTTCATTCTTTTTAATGGTTGAGTAATATATTCTTCTTTCTTAAGGTTGTTTTCACTATTAGGGGTCTTTTGTGTTTTCATATGAATTGAAAATTTGGAGAAGGAAATGGCAATCTACTCCAGTATTCTTGCCTGGAAAATCCTGTGGACAGAGGAGCCTGGCAGGTTACAGTCCATGGGATTGCAAAAGTGTCAGACACAACTTAGTGACTAAACAACAAACAACAAATTTAAACATTTTGGGGTTTGTTGTTGTTGTTGTTGTTGTTCCAGTTCTGTGGAAAAATGTCATTTGTAATTTGATAGAGATTACAATAAATCTATAGTTTGCCTTCAATAGTACCTTCATTTTAACAATACTGATTATTCCAATCCCAAAACACAGTATATCTTTTCATCTATTTGTGTCATCTTTATTTCATCGTTATCTTATAGTTTTCAGAGTACAGATTTTTTTGCCCTCCTAGGGTTATTCCTAGGTATTTTCTTCTTTGTGATGTGATGATAATGGGATTGCTTTCTTAATTTATCTTTGATATTTCATTGTTAGTGTATAAAACTACAACACATTTCTCTATATATGAGCTCTAGTAGTTTTCTTGTAGCTAAAGAAAATTCTTTATGATTTTCCATGCATAGCATCATGTCATCTGTGGACAGTGACAGTGTTAATTCTTTCTTTCCAAATCAGATTTGTTTTTCTTCTGTGATTACTGTGGCTATGGCATCCAAAACTATGTTGAATAAAAGTGATGGGAGTAGACATCCTTATCTCATTCCTGAATTTTGACTGCTTTTAGCTTTTTACCATTGAGTATGATGTTAGCTATGGGTTCCTAACATATGGCCTGTAGTATGTTGAGGTATGTTCCTGAATTGCCCATTTTATGGAGAGTTTTTGTCATAAATGGATGCTGAATTTTATCAAAAGCTTTTTCTGCATTTATTGAGATGATCATAAGTTTTTATTCTTCAGTTTGTTAATATGGTGTATCACACTGATTGATTTGCAAATAAGGAAAAGTCCTTGTATCACTGGGGTAAATCCCGCTTGATCATGGCATGTGTTCATTTTAATGATTTTAATATATTCTTGAAATGAGCATGCCAGTACTTTGTTGAGACTGTTTACATCTATGTTCAAGAGAAGTTTTGGTCTGTAATTTTTGTGTGGTATCTTTGTTTGATTTGGTATCAGGGTGACGGTGGCCTCATAGAATGAGTTTGGAATTTTCTGTCCTCTGGAATTGTTTGGAATAGTGTCAGAAATATAGGTGTTAACTCTTCCCTAAATGTTTGACAGAATTCACTGGTGAAGCCATCTGGTTCTAGACTTTTGTTTATAGGGAGTTTTTACAATACTGATTCAGTTTCAGTACTGGAAATTTGTTCATATTTTCCATTTGTTCCTGGTTAAGTCTTGGTAGTTTGTCTATTTCTTCTAGGTTGTCCATTTTACTGGGGTATAATTGCTCATTATCCTTTATATTTCTCTGTGTTGGTTATACTTTCTCCTTTTTCAAATCTAATTTTATTGATTTGCCTGTCTCCCTATATTTCTTGATCAATCAGGCTAAATGTTTAACAGTTATTTTTAGCTTTTCACAGAATTAGTTTTTACTTTCATTGATCCTTTTTTTTTTTTTTTTGTCTCTTTTTGTCTCTATTTCATTTATTTCTACTCTGATTTTTATGATTTTTCCCCTTCTACTAATGTTTGGTCTTGTTTGCTTTGTCTCTGCTTTATTGACAGATATCCATTTACTGCAATTTTAAACCATGTTTTCCAGCTGATTTTGTATTTTGTCTTTATTTCTTTTTATTTTTCTTTTGTGGTTTGATGGCTTTCTTTTGTATTATGCTTAAGTTCTCTTCTGTTTAGTTTTGTGAGCCTATTATATGTTTTTTATCTGTGGCTACCCTGTTTTTCAAGTATGTTAACCCATGACAATATCTGCTTGCTTTAGACTAGCATTTATATAGGCTGAAACACATTTGAAAAAAAAAAAAAAGTCTACTTTTTCTTATTCCTCTCCCCCACATTTTATGATTTTAATGTCCTGTGTACATCTTCATGTGTATGCTTTTGCTATTAATTGTAGCTATTATGGATTTCACATTTTAAAAAATATTTTAAATGTACTGGCTTATTTAATTGATTACTTTACAACTGTTATATTCTCTTCCATATAGGATCTAGCTTCTTTTCTATTTAGAAGATACTTCAATATTTCTTTTGGATTAGCTTTAATATTGCTGTATTCTTTTAGTTTTTACTTGTCTGAGAAATTATTTCTCTCTCCTTCTATCCTATATGATAATCTTGCTTAGTAGAGTATCCTAGGTTGCAGGATTTTCCCTTTCAGGATTTTGAATATTATCATATTCTTTTGTCATTTTAATTATAATATGTCCTGGTGTAAGTCTTATTTGGTTTCATCTTGTTTGGGACCTTCTGTGCTTCCTGTATCTGGGTATCTGTTTCCTTCTTTCATTTTGGGAAGTTTTCAGTCATATTTCCTTTAAATTAATTTACAATCCCTGTTTCTCTTTTTCTCCCTCTAGATTCCCTATCATGTGAAGATTGGTAGACTTCATATGATCCCATAGTTCTCATATATTGCTTTCACTTTTTCCTATTTGTTTTTCTATCTGCTATCCTGACTGGGTGATTCCCATTATTTTATCTTCCAGATCATTTATTTGTTCTTCCACATTATTTAGTTTGGTATTTATTGCCTTTAGCTCAGTTTTTGTCTCAGGAAATGAATTTTCCAGTTTTGATTGGCTACTACTATAGTTTCCAGTTCTTTGTTACAGTGATCTGCATTTGTATCAATAAACTTTCTTAATTGCTTTAGTATTCCTATTGCCTTCTTTTTAAACTCAAGGTCTAATAGACTGTAGATGTCTGTTTTATTCTTTTCATTGGGAGTAGTTCCTCTGCTTCTTTATTTCACTTATAGCTCTCTGACTCTATGGATTTAGGATAAACACTTTTCTACTGTGGGGCCTCCTCTTTGTTCTGTGGTTGTCACAGCCCTGCTGGGGAAGGATGTGCTCCCTAGTTGTTGGAGTGGAAGCCCTCCTCCAGAAATGGTTCTGGATCTGTGAGGTAGGCAGGACTGGAGCACTCCTGCTAGAAAAGGAGTCACTGAGTATTTCTCCATAGGAGCTGTCCATCAGGCAGTATGCTCTGTGGAGTCACCTGTTCACTGTTGTGCGTGTTCACAAAGTACACTATTGTCAGCACTGCCCTTAGCCCTATCTCAGTGGTGGAAACATTGGCAATAGGACCAAACGTCCCTCAGGCACTGTGCTCAGAAAGCCACCTTAGCAGATTCACCAAAGCCTGGTACCCAAACCTGATATAGTTGTGCATCTGGGCAAACTGTAAGAGCTATGGGAATCACCACAGAGCCCAGCCTTGTTTTCCTATGTACACACTCACAAAACCCACCCCTGCTAACTCTGTACCTGCCCGAGCCATGGGAGCACCAGTAATCTGCTTGAATCTCATGCAGGTGCTATGCTCACAAATCCATCAGTAGTAGAAATCTGAAGACATACTGCTGCTAGGAATTGACTCAGATTACAGCCCCACATCTGTGTTTGGACAACCCACTGACACTTTCACTCTCCCAGAGCTCTTAGAAGCAGAGCTATGCCCGCTGTGAGCACACTGAGAATAAGGTTGCTTTGTCAAGCATTAACAATGCTACTTCTGTGCAGACCTGAGCTCAAAATGCGTATATCCCCAGTTGCAGTGAGACCACAGCTGTAGCCCCTTTGGGCTCTCTCCAGGCATCCAATCCCAGTCCTCTTTCTGAGGACATTTTTTTTAAAGTAACAATGATTCATATTTCTATTTTCGCAATGAACCATGTTGAATATGGGGGGAATATAGATAACTGGAATAGAAAACACTTCTTCCATTTTATACAAAACAGAACTTTTGTTTTAATATATTAATTAAAATAAGTAAGTAAAGGATAGAAGTTTTGTGCATAAATATAAGAGAAAATTGGTATTTGAAATAACAAATGGAAATTGCTGCAGGCTAGAAAAAGTACGTTTCACATCATAAAAAATAATTTGTAATATTATTGTACTACCAATCCTCTGAGATAAAGATTTGGTCAGTGGATATTCAAAGAGAAAGAATATGAACAATCCTGACCAATACACTTTATTTAAGGAATCAAAAGCAAATTTCTGTCATTCAGAATGGTAAGTAAGGGCTGGGATGTCATTAAAGGAGAAAGAAAAAAGAAGGAAATGACACAAGTCAATGCCAGGGATATTTTTCATATATAATAAAAGTCATTCTTATAATTCCACATACCAGTGCTAACAAGTCACCAACACTCATTTTTATGATTCAATATTTAGAGAATGAACCAATAAAAACATCTACTTTGAAACCAGAAAGACAAGTCCATCATCATTAGAATATTGAAGAAAGAAGTTTTGAGATGTTAGAAGTCCATTCTGATTTTTATGACAATTACTGTACTATTATTTACATTATTTTACCATTATTTACACTGATGAAAAATTAGAGATGAGATATTTTTCAGGATGAATTGTCATAAGCCTAATGGCTTATACATTTTTCCAATAATACAAAAGTATATTATTTGCAAATATTTACATCAAAGAAGTCTAAGTTGCCTTACTTTCTGAACACTTTGAGATAGTCCTAGAACTTCCTGGAAATATTATTTCTAAGAGAAATCTATAAGAATCATAGTCACTTTGAAAATCAGTGCTAGTGTTCTGGAAAAATGAAAATGTACAAGTTAAAAATAGATGAATTTTAAAGGTCATATCTAAGGACTAAACTATTTTTTTGCTGCTGCAACAATAGTGATGTCCCAGTTTTTATGTAACTTCCACATTAACAAAATAGGTTCTGTCTGTGAAGTTTACACTCTGACACACAATGTATTTTTAGATCTCAAGACCTGATGACAATTTAAACAAATTTTTCTCCATTGATATTTATATTGTATAGATTTCTATTTCCAAAATTTATCATCTTGACAAAACTTTATAATTTTACACAGAACCATTTACATATTATTTTATTTATGTATTTTTCATTGAATAAAACTATTAAACATGAGTTTATATAATAAATACTACAGAAATTCTGCTCTGGGTAATGGAAGAATAGCTTGTCTGAAAACAACTCTTCCAGAAAGGATAATAACAAAACCTACATTTAAACAAAACAGATCAAAATCCTCTAATTGAAGCTCAGAAGATAGCACAGATGTGAGGTAACAAGACTGAGGAATGATTAGAAGCCTAGACAAATTCTAACTTTTCCCTTGAGTTACTTGTCAATTCTAAAATAGATGCTGAGGGGCAAAATCTATGTCAGAGCTTTTTAGTCTATTGGGCTGGGTCCAAAGAATTGGAGTTCTCTATATAAAGAGGACAAAGATGATTCTTAAGGCATTGGAAGAAATAGACCTTAGTGGTGGCAATAATGTAGTGATCAGCAAACTCTCCAATCATCTCAATCCCTACCTGGTTAGTTTCCTTTATCTAATTTACCTTCAAAAAGCAGGAAGAGTAAATTCCTTATAAAGGAAAGTAACATAATTGAGAGACTAAAATCATCTTCATGTTTTAAAACTCAATATCTGGTATTTAACAAAGATATGTGAAAATAACAAAAACTGATACGAAACAAATAGAAAAAGCAAATGATTCTGATGGGAGCAGAGTTTTTTATCTAGATATTGGAGCTGTCATATATAAACTTTCAAATAAATGTGATTGATATGATATGGTTAACGTTTTTAAGTGACAAGGTGCAGAAATAGGATAAAAAGAAGAAATCAATGTAAATATTATAACTGGAAAACAAAAGTTAACATTAAGATACACTATGGATTTATATGACAGATGAGACAAATTAGAGGAATGTTTGAATTGTATTATATTGAATTGTCAAAAAAATCTCAGAATAAAGCACAAAAATGAGAGAATGAAACAATGTTCAAAAAATACTTTTATTTCAATGCTGACATTTTACAGACCTCACTCTTTTCCTTATAATAGTAAAGCATTGAACAAAGCAAAAGTCAATTAATTTTTAAAAACCATCAAAAAACTGAGTTTGCAAAGGCAAATCACCACCCAAAATCTGGAAGGAATAAGCAAATTCAGAGAGTCACAGCCAAGATTTGATTACATAGAGATGAAACCACTAGATCCAAAGACTGGTAGAAACACTAAGATGATCATTTTGATAAATGCTGGCTGTTGGAACCCTATCAGGTTCACAGACTGAATATCCAGAATGATCTTGTGACTCTGGCAAATAAGCTATAAATATAAACATTGCAAAATATACCCAGAATATCCTCTATTAAAAAGGACATCTTATCTCTAGGAGTATATTAAACACACCAACATTCTTATTATTGGGGCCCCAGGAGAAGAGAAAGAACCTGAGAAAATAGTTCAAGAGATAATAGCTGAAAACTTCCCTGAGATAGGAAACAGTCACCCAAGTCCAGAAAAAACAGAATCCCAGCTAGGATAAACTCTTCGAAGGAACACACAGAGAAATATAGACATCAAATTGATGAAAATTAAATACAAGGAGAAAACGTTAAAAGCAACAAGGGAAAAACACCAAGTAACATACAAGAGAATTCCTATAAGCTGATTTTTCAGCAGAAACTCTACAGAAGAGAGTAGCATGATATATCTACAGTGATGAAAGTGAAAGTTGTTCAGTTGTGTCTGATTCTTTGTGACCCCATGAATTATATAGTCCATGGAATTTTCCAGGCCAGAATACTGGAGTGGGTAGCCTATCCCTTCTCTAGGAGATCTTCTTGACCCAGGGATTGAACTAGGGTCTGTTGAATTGTGGGCAGATTCTTTACCAGCTGAGCTACAAAGGAAGCAATGAATGGGAAGAACCTATAACCAAAAGCACTCTGTTACCAAGGCTCTCATTCAGATTCCACAAAGAAATCAAAAACTTCACAGACAAGCAAAAGCTAAGTGAACTTAGTACTACTAGATCAACGAATGCTAAAGGAACTTCTCTAGATAAGAAAAGGTCACAACTAGAAAAAAGAAAATTACAAATGGGAAAGCTCACCGGTAAAAGCAAACACACTAAAGGCAGGAAATCAACCAAACACAAATATAATAGTAAAACCAACAATTGTGAGCAGAGTACAAATGCAGGATATTGGAAAGACATTTGAAATTAAAAGACCAGCAACTTAAAACAATCTTGCTTATATATAGACTGCTGTATCAAGACCTCATGATAACTGTGATAGATAAACACACGCACACAAAGAAGGAATCCTAACAGAACAGTGAAGTTTGTCATCAAATCACGAGAGGAGAGAACAAAAGACAAAAGGAAGAAAAGAGACCTACAAAAACTAACGGATAACAAAATAAAAGCAACTATACACCAATAAAATGATCAACCTAGAATAAATAGACAAATTCTTAGAAGGGTACAATCATCCGAGACTGAACTGGGAAAAGAATAGAAATATGAACACATGCACATATGTATATATATTTCTGATATTCAGCAAAGTGATTCACAAATATATGTATATATTCAAAATTCTTAATCACTAAATGTCAATAAAAACTAAATTTATTTGAACAATTGTGCTAAGAGAATTTAATTCTGCTTTTTTTTTTAAACCAATAGAGAAAAAATCGGAAAAGGCAATGGCACCCTTCTTGCCTGGAAAATCTCATGGACGAAGGAGCCTGGTAGGCTACATACAGTCCATGGGGTCATGAAGAGTCAGACATGACTGAGTGACTTCACTTTCACTTTTCACTTTCATGCATTGGAGAAGGAAATGGCAACCCACTCCAGTGTTCTTGCCTGGAGAGTCCCAGGGATGGGGGAGACTGATGGGCTGCTGTCTATGGGGTCACACAGAGTCAGACACAACTGAAGAGACTTAGCAGCAGCAACAGCAGCAGAAAAAAAATACCAAATATCATATAACTTTAATCATCTAACAAAAAAGCATACCTCTTAATGGTGGTCTTCCTTTTTATCCCAATTTTGTATTCTGAGAGGAAAGTGATGATCTACTTTGTATTCTGGAAATAAAACCATTATAAAAATGAATCATATCAGCTCTTATCTTTACAAAAACACTTTGAAGTTCTATGTGCATTACACTTCTTAAATAAATCTTCAAAAATGTTGATTCTGTTGTTATCATAGTCCTATGTGGGTAATAATGGAAGTTAAAAGTTGATATATAGTATCCAGAAGTGTGGTTTTATAGTGACTTAATACTGAAGTATGACAACATGTGTCTAAACACTGACATTTCTGCTGAGTTTGATAGTAGAGATAATGACAGACAATTCAAAACTGAGGTTCCAAAGGAAGCTTGATAGATATGTTTATTTAAATGCAAGCATGTATATAATAGAATCATTAGTGATAGTGAAGTCATTCACTTGTGTCCGACTCTTTGCGACCCCATGGACAGTAGCCAACCAGACTGCTCCGTCCATGGGATTTTCCAGATAAGAATACTGGAGTGGGTTGCCATTTCCTTCTCCAGGGGATCTTCCCGACCCAGGGATCAAACCCAGGTCTCCCACATTGTAGGCAGACGCTTTACCGTCTGAGCCACCAGGGAAGTCACAATAAAATCATTAGGAAAGCAATTATTACATGTATCAGTTTATGACTCATTGAAAAAGATCCTGATGCTGGGAAAGATTGAAGGCTGGAGGAGAAGGAGACGAGAGAGGATGAGATGGTTGGATGGCATCACTGACTCGAAGGACATGAGTTTGAGTAAGCTCCCAGAGTTGGTGATGGACATGACTGAGTGACTGAACTGATCAGTTTATGAATACTGAAGGAGCTATCATTTCATAAATAGAAGACAGTTCCCATATACAGAGGTGAGTTGCAGTGATATACATGGAAATGAACAGTTTTTTCTAAAAAATCTACTTTGAGTGTAAGATATATATTCTTTTAGTCACAACATTCCAATTTTGCATTTACTTTGTTACATTGTGAGCTCTGTTTACTTTTTGACATATGGGGTAACACTCATTTTTAGGGCATTCCCCCTTCCACAGTTTCTGTCCCTGAAATAAAATTAGCAGAAAACCTGAAAATTATGAGCCAAATGTATTACTGCTGAAAGTCTAGAATATAAAGAAGTACTGTTATTTAAAAACAGGAAGTATTATTAACTAAAGTACAGATTTTCAAATTTCACAAAATTTTATGCTAGTGTCCATTATTTGCTTTCATACTTTATTCAAGATTTCATATTCAGTTACATTGAGTAGCTTCAGTTGCATGCAACAAATTCTGATAATATTCTGTTACAAATATTTTCTAATTTTCTTTGTTATACTCATAATTTAAAAGTAGACATTTAATTTCCAAATGCATGGGGTTTCTAAAGTATCTTTGATATTAATTTCTCATTTTGACATTAATTTCTCATTTAAATACTTTCTTCTCTGCAATCACCCTTTGTTTTCTCAGGCTTTTAACTTTATCAAGGCTTTCAATGACTAAGTCAAAGATCTCCCTTGGTAAATGTCTCTGGATTAAAGACTGGAGTGTTCTAAACATTCAGCAATTTCCCATCTGCCTCATTCAATAGAAGGTTTTCAGATTTGGGATGACAAGTTAGGGGGAATGAATTTAGTAGCCACAAAAAGGGAAGTAGGAAAGCTGTGGAAAGCCAGAAAAGGAATGTCTATAAATTCAGGAGCTCTTTAAATACAGGCAAGAAGTTCTGCCCTGTTTATCCTTAGTGGCAGTAAGTATGACTTAGATTGAAATGAAAGAGAAGAATTTGGGAGCTGTCCTCTTTACACAAGTGATGCTCAGTTCAGTTCAGTGGCTCACTTGTATCCAACTCTGTGCGACCCATGGACTGCAGCATGCTAGGTTTCCCTGTCCAACACCAACTCCCGGAGTTTACCTAAACTCATGTCCATCGAGTCAGTGATGCCATCCAACCATCTCATCCTCTGTTGTCCCCTTCACCTCCTGCCTTCAATCTTTCCCAGAATCAGGGTCTTTTTAAATGAGTCAGTTCTTCACATCAGGTGGCTCAAGTATTGGAATTTCAACATCAGTCCTTCCAGTGAATGTTCAGGACTGATTTCCTTTAGGACGGACTGGTTCAATCTCCTTGTAGTCCAAGGGACTCACAAGAGTCCTCTCCAACACCATAGTTCAAAAGCATCAATTCTTTGACGCTCAGCTTTCTTTTTGGTCCAACTCTCACATTCATACATGACTACTGGAAAAACCATAGCTTTGACTAGATGGACCCTTGTTGTCAAAGGAATGTGTCTGTTTTTCAATATGCTGTTTAGGTTTGTCATAGCTTTTCTTCCAAGCAGCAGTTCAGTTCAGTTCAGTCACTCAGCTGTGTCCGACTCTTTGTGACCCCATGAATCGCAGCCAGCCAGGCCTCCCTGTCCATCACCATCTCCCAGAGTTCACTCAAACTCGAGTAGGTGATGCCATCCAGCCATCTCATCCTCTGTCATCCCCTCTTCCTCCTGCCCCCAATCCCTTCCAGCATCAGAGTCTTTTCCAATGAGTCAACTCTTCGCATGAGGTGGCCAAAGTACTGGAGTTTCAGCTTCAGCATCATTCCCTCCAAAGAACACCCAGGGTTGATCTCCTTTAGAATGGACTGGTTGGATCTCTTTGCAGTCCAAGGGACTCTCAAGAGTCTTCTCCAACACCACAGTTCAAAACCATCAATTCTTCGGCACTCAGCTTTCCTCACAGTTCAACTCTCACATCCATACATGACCACAGGAAAAACCATAGCCTTGACTAGATGGACCTTTGTTGGCAAAGTAATGTCTCTGCTTTTCAATATGCTATCTAGGTTGGTCATAACTTTCCTTCCAAGGAGTAAGCGTCTTTTAATTTCATGGCTGCAGTCACCATCTGGAGTGATTTTGGAGCCCAGAAAAATAAAGTCTGACACTGTTTCCACTGTTTCCCCATCTATTTGCCATGAAGTGATGGGACCAGATGCCATGATCTTCGTTTTCTGAATGCTGAACTTTAAGCCAACTTTTTCACTCTCCACTTTCACTTTCATCAAGAGGCTTTTTAGTTCTTCTTTACTTTCTGCCATAAGGGTGGTGTCATCTGCATATCTGAGGTTATTGATATTTCTCCTGGTAATCTTGATTTCAACTTGTGCTTCTTCCAGCCCAGCGTTTCTCATGATGTACTCTGCATATAAGTTAAATAAGCAGGGTGACAATATACAGCCTTGATGTACTCCTTTTCCTATTTGGAACCAGTCTGTTGTTTCATGTCCAGTTCTAACTGTTGCTTCCTGACCTGCATTAGGTTTCTCAAGAGGCAGTTCAGGTGGTCTGGTATGCCCATCTCTTTCAGAATTTTCCACAGTTTATTGTGATCTACACAGTCAAAGGCTTTGGCATAGTCAATAAAGCAGAAAATAGATGTTTTTCTGGAACTCTCTTGCTTTTTTGATCATCCAGCAGATGTTGGCAATTTGATCTCTGGTTCCTCTGCCTTTTCTAAAAGTATGGGGAGGGAGGAGGGTTCAGAATGGGGAACACATGTATATCTGTGGCGGATTCATGTTGATATATGGCAAAACCAATACAATATTGTAAAATTAAAAAATAAATAAATTTTTAAAAAAAGCAGCTTGAACATCGGGAAGTTCACGGTTCATGTATTGCTGAAGCCTGGCTTGGAGAATTTTGAGCATTACTTTACTAGCATATGAGATGAATGCAATTGTGTGGTAGTTTGAGCATTCTTTGGCATTGCCTTTGCAAGCATCTTTTAATTTCATGGTGCAGTGCCCATCTGCAGTGAATTTAGAGTGCAAAAAATAAAATCTGTCATTGTTTCCATTGTTTCCCCATCTATATGCCATGAAGTGATGGGACCGGATGCCGTGATCTTAGTTTTCTGAATGCTGAATTTTCAGCCAATTTTTCACTTTCCTCTTTCATTTTTCACTTTCACTTTTCAGGTGATGCTAAAGAAAGTCAAATTCAGTTACAAATATGGAATTGAGGTTAACATTAAGAGGAGATGGATCTGAACATAGTCACTACAAGAGGGTTAAATTTTTACCTTGAGGCATGCACAGAGGCTTCTCATTAAAAGCAACCAACATGCAAAATGGCCCAAATGAAGTTAAGAGCAGACAATTAAATTGGACAGATTTGAGGGGCATTTTCAAGCTGAAGTCAGAAACTAAGGCAGGAAGACAAATTAAGGGGATGATAATACATTTGCAGTCCACTCTTTAAATACTTGCAAACATTTATTTGGTACCAGCAAGGATACTCAAAACATTGCTAACCCTGTTTCTGGCCTGGGTTCTTTTTGTTATTTGCTGGTATCTTTTCTTCTAAGCTGATAAGTAAAGTTTATATAGGGTCGGTTAGATAACTGTAGTTTTTGAAAAGTTTTCATCTTAGATCTTGTGTCAGGGCGATGATTATAGCAACTGGCTTGTGGGGGTAGATTTATCTGGCATTTGTTTTTAATTCCAAGCCTGAGACTTCTCTGATTGACTTGATCTCTTTTTCTCTTAGTTTTCAATAACAAACAAATCTCTTTTTATTTTAAGGTAATCATAGCTAGGTTATTGTATATAATCACTATTATGCTATTTATGCCAACACTGAAGCTTCCTGGTGCTATAGGGGAAGCATCTTTGGGTGAGTGTTATTTTCAGCAGCTACCCTGAAGAATCACTGAAGAGGTAATTCTCCGAGGGCTTAGAGAAACCATGGAAATCTTTGCTCAGAATTCAAGGCAAGTTGATAAAAACAGACCACTAATTGATGGGTCTCAAATGGGAGGATTGTTTAAAAATGAGCACTTTAGCTCTTTATCATTGAAGACTTCTTAAAGGTAGGAACGCAACAAATGCTATGGTTCTAATCACATTTATAATCTTGGTTATATTCATATATATATATATATAAAACATATCTTGGTTATATTCATCTTGATTTTTTAAAAAAATTAATAAATAAGAAAGGATTTAAATCATTTATATCAACTATACTCCAATAAAAATTAATTAAAAATTTTAAAGTCTGGGAAATAATTTTAAAATTAAAATAAGCTAGAAATGACAGAACTTGCCTTTATTTCATTACTTAGGACTTTCACTTAAGATTTGATAATTTTTGTATTTTATGTATAACTCAGGATTACAATTTTTAGAAGTACGTGTTAAATTCCAAAATGATAGATTTTATTTTTTTAACTCCTCATACATATATGATACTAATTACTTCACTGTTTATGCATTATTTGTATATGTCAGTAAATAAAATAGATGTTACTCTAACTTTCTGCTCTTCCCCTTGCTGCTTTTGAGTAACTTTTATGTATGTTATGCCTATAGAACTACAGGATGTTACAATTTCAAGCAAAAGCAAGAAAACACTCTTTCTTAGACGCTGAAACTTTTCAAAATAAAATAAATGATTGATATTACCTTAAATACCTAAAATACTGAAGGCAATCATTATTTTTCAGATAACAGATTTCAATATTTTTTATCATTTAAATCAGTGCTAATGCTTATTCTTATCACCAGTACTGAAAAAGATATTGACAATAGAGCACAATTATTGTAGCAGTAATGTTTTTGCATTCATAAATATACTAACAAGATCTGATAATCCTCATTTGTTCTATTGCGTTTTTAATTTACAAGAAATTGGTGCAATTCTAGCATACTGTCAATAAATAGAAGCCGACAACAATTTTCTCATATATATTTACATGAACACAGCCTGTTCTGTCTTACCAGCAAGAATTGTATAATTGATAAGTCCCTGCATTTTTACCTCATTAGAATACTTTTAATGTGAAATGACTTCTAACATAGATTTCCAATTCCTCTGGAAATTGCTTTTAAAATAACTAAAAGGATTAATGATTTCCTGTAGATTTACCAATCAGGGTGTTACTGGTTGAAAAGAGAGATCTTTAGAAGATGATTAAAATAAATTATGTTTCTACAAATAAGCAAACAAAAATGAAATAAAAGACTATCTTAAAGAAGTAATAATTTCTCATTTTGATGAGCATATCATGAGCTCATCAAATATCTGTGAATACAGATCCTTCAGATACAGAGACCCCTCTGGACATAAGGGACTTAAGCATTCATGGAACTTGGTATCTGCTGTGGTCCTGGGAATGAAGCCTTTATGAATACCTAGGGATGACTGTATTAGGTCATAGGGATAAGAAACAATTATCTATTCTAATAGCTTCCTAGTTACATATTTTTATTACACTGATTTCTGGGAAAAGAACTTTTTATCTGATAAATTTTGAGTCATGTTGATTGCAGTTACATTCATATCACTTTTTTATTTAAAACCCTTTCACATATTCCTTCTCATTGCATCCTCTACTCTAGACTCTACTAACATCCTAATAAATGAGACTATGGCACTTGAGTTATATTATTTTGATTATTAAACTGGTAAAAAAGAATTTGCTTACCAATGCAGGAGACACTGGTTGGATACCTGATCTGGGATTATCCTGTATGTCACTGACCAAATAAGACTGTATTGCAACTATTGACCCTGTGCTCTACAGCCTGGGAACCAGAACTACTGAGGCCACAAGCTGCAATAACTGAAGCCTTCTGCAATCCAGAGGCGTGCTTTACAACAAGAGAAGCCACCACAATGAGAAGCCCACATATTGCAATTACAGTGAGAGTAACCCCAACTCTCTCCAACTAAAGAAAAGCCAGCACAGCAACAAAAACCACAAAAAGCCAAAACAAAGTAAAATTTTTTTAAAATATTCAAAATAAGTGTCATGTGCAACTGTAATTATATTCACAATATTTTACAATTATTTTTCTATTTAATACATTTTACTTTATCCAACTCAACTATTTAATTATTTGTTATTCTAATATTTTTTTATATTTTGTTGCCCTTTTTTCAATAACTTTTACAGTGCTTTTTCAATTTATACTGATTGTCTTTCTTTCCTAAATTTTCTACAGAATAAGTTTTCTTTGTCTTTTATTTTCCATAAATATCTCCTTCTTGCTATGTTCTCTACTTTCTGTTTCTAGTTACTTTGGTTTCCTGAAAAATAGCATAGAGATTTAAACATGAATTCTCTCTTAAATTATCTGCTTCTAGTAGATAAGTATTCTTATTCATTTTTAAATCAATGTATGCAATAGCAGATTATTTCTAAATGATTATATTCCTTTTTAAATAGCATATTATTTCTTATAAAAATAGAATGCAGCAGATGAGGTATATGCTGCTGCTGCTAAGTCGCTTCAGTCGTGTCTGACTCTGTGCGACCCCATAGACGGCAGCCCACCAGGCTCCCCCATCCCTGGGATTCTCCAGGCAAGAACACTGGAGTGGGTTGCCATTTCCTTCTCCAATGCATGAAAGGGAAAAGTGAAAGTGAAGTCACTCAGTCGTGTCCGACTCTTAGCGACCCCATGGACTGCAGCCTACCAGGCTCCTCCGTCCATGGGATTTTCCAGGCAAAAGTACTGGAGTGGGGTGCCACTGCCTTCTCCAGATGAGGTATATAGGTAGATACTATTATAGGCAAAACCCAATACCTTCTATTATCTAAGTCCTAAAAGTGTTGTTTCATGTTCCATAACTTTCTAAAGTCACTGTGTTTTAATCTGGAGATTGACACCCCCCTCATGTACATACAAAAGAACATGAAATCAGAAATTTTAACTTTTCTTGATATTAAACAGATATCATAAAGTGATAATAACATGAACATTATTTTTGAATTAATTGATAAACACTGGAGTGACTGACATTTATTAAACTTGTTAAAATTAATTTACTATGTTATAGAGAATGTTTACTTGTTAATGATAACAAATATATTAAAGTGGTATAAATGAAAAATCAATAGAAATAAATTCTCACTTTTATTGTAATCAAGTTCAATAGAGCATATCTTACAATAGATTTTAAAAAATCCTGTAAGTTGAAGTATGTATGACCACAAATAAGGAAACCTTTGATTTATTCATGTTCTAAGCAAATGGAATAGGAAGAAAATACTACTGACTCTGCTAGAGTGATGGCTATACTGAAACATAAATGTATGTTGTACATATGACTTATACTGCCTGTAAAAGTAACAGTTTCTATAAAACCAAATAAAGTTTTCTGGTAATAATCATTTTTGTCTATCAGTTTAAACTATTTACAACTCAAACAATGATAGATTAAATAATAGTCTCTTTCAGTTTGGTCTTGTTCAATAAATGAGAGTTGGCCATGAGGTGACAAAGTGTATGTTGGAATTTGTGTCACATTCTATTGATATAATACTATAGAGGTTTACCAGGATAAACTGAGTTAGTTAAAGCAAGACTTACCTGTTTAACTGTGTTTTATAGAAATTGTCACAAATAACTTCTCGTAACTGTCTTCTGATCATATGTGTTTTTAAAGCACACTAAAAAACAGTGCTCAATGAAAGATAAATACTTGTGAATATTTCACTATTCTTTACCCTAGTAAATTCAGAATAAACCCTTATTGCAGAAAGCAAAGAGGAACTAAAGAACCTCTTGATGAACATGAAAGAGGAAAATGAAAAATCTGGCTTAAAACTCAACATTCAAAAAAACCAAGATCATGGCATCCAGTCCCATCACTTCATGTCAAATAGATCAGGAAACAATGGAAACAGTGACAGACTTTATTTTCTTGGGCTTTAAAATCACTGCAGATGGTGACCACAGCCAAGAAATTAAAAGACACTTGCTCCTTGGAAGAAAAGCTATGACAAATCTAGACAGCATTATTAAAAAGCAGAGACATTCCTTTGCCAACAAACGTTCATCTAGTCCAAGGTATGATTTTTCCAGCAGTCAGATATGGATGTGAGAGTTGGACCATAAAGAAGGCTGAGTACTGCAGAATTGATGCTTTTGAACTGTGTTGTTGGAGAAGACTCTTGAGAGTCCCTTGGACTGCAAGGCAATCAAACATGTCAATCCTAAAAGAAATCAGTCCTGAATATTCATTAGAAGAATTGATGCTGAAGTTCCAATATTTTGGCTACCTGATGCAAAGAGCTGACTCATTAGATAAGGTCCTGATGCTGGGAAAGATTGAAGGCAGGAGGAGAAGTGGATGACAGAGGAGGAGATGGTTGGATGGCATCACCAACTCAATGGACATGAGTTTGAGCAAGCTCCGAGAGATGGTGAAAGACAGGGAAGCCTGGAATGCTGAAGTTGATAGGGTGGCAAAGAGTTGGATACAACTGAGCAACTGAATAACAACAGTAAATTCAGGTATATTTGCTTTCAACCATTTTAGTTTTATGTTTACCCAGTTGTATTTGTTTTTAAGATGTCTATGTTGGTCCTTTTAATAGATGTAGTAAATATTATGTAATAGATATTATATATACTATGTGTGTTAAGTCACTTCAGTTGTGCCTGACTCTGTGACCCTGTAGACTGTAGCCTACTAGGCTTCTCTGTCCATGGGATTCTCCAGACAAGAATACTGGAGTGGGTTGCCATGCCCTCCTCCAGGGTATCTTCCTGAATCAGCAATCAAACCCACATTTCACGTCTCCTACATTGGACAGTAGGTTCTTTACCACTAGTGCCACCTGGGTAGCTGCAATATATAGTATAGTTAATGCAATTGATGTTAGATATGGTACAGTTATACATTATATATTAATGCATATATTATATATGGTATATCATCATTTAGTATAACATCAATATATAAGATCAATACATATTAAAATCTTATAATAAAACATAAGTGGAAAATATGAATATTATGACAGTGAAACTAGGTTAGATCTTTTCTGAAAATGAAAACTGAATAGGGTCATGATTTAACAAAACTATCTGAAACAATGTCCTGGATGTCTATTTTTCCAGTCTAAATTTTGTCACAGTTGTACTAATGATAAAATTTTGTCCTCATTGTCAAAATGTATAATTCTGGCCAAAGCACTTAGCATGGAGCTCAAACACTTCTGCAATGTCTGAATGAATAAAATAGCATCTTTCTTGTATTATCTTTTAAACATATTAGATAAATCTCTTCTTTACTGTTCTTTGGCTTGGGGCATTTTCATTAACCATATTATATTATAACTTTTGACTTATTATTAAACTTTTCCAAAAACATTTTGCTGAAATATGGAACTTTCTGTGAAATTAAATAAAGCCTTACTTAAAAGCATTAGAAATTTATAGAGCAGTGCAACAAAATGATTTTGACTCTACATTTGCTTTTATAGTGAAGTGTTTATAAAAATGCTTTCTTGTCATGGAAAGACAGATTTCAAATATATCATTGTCATTTTCAATTACAATGATAAAATAAGCATTTTAATTTTCATGGCTATTGTACTATTTCTGACAAAGCTTCTGTACTCTATGCCCACACCTGAAATCAAGAATAATCTAGGAAGCTTTAACTGATTCATTGTTTATTTGTTTTGTTGTCTCTTTCAAAACAAATTTTAAGAAGTTTTCTAGAAATAGACCAGCTCATAAATTGTTGGAAATAATGATGAAATAAGTATGTCAATCAGATGATACTCCATTTTGTTATTTATATTATTTTTTAATGACAGTGGGAATCATGCTATAAATTTGTTTTAATAAAATAATATAGCAAAATGTTTCATATAATTTAGCATGTACAAGTAATAATACACACAAATTCATATTTTTATATTTACCTTGTGAAAATATACTTGAATATCCCATGTCCTTTAATGTCTGCCTACATTTACTTCACTGTTATTTAATCCTGTATTTTCCCTCTTCCTTCCATTGAGATTTAACACATTCATCAATATTCACCTCAGATATCAGCCCCATGGAAGTTTCCATTGACCTTCAATCGATATTAATTCTCCCATTTGACTCAATTCCTCTTGAATTTTAAAAAATATCTCTATTACTGAATTTATATTGATCTTGGTTCAATACCTGTTTTCCTTACCGTAGTTAATCTTGAAGTCAAAAGACCACAACAACAACAACAAAAAAAAGACCACAACAACATACAATATACACTGAATAAATATTTGTTGAAATTAAGTCAAACCAATACCCTTCATTTATTTTACAGATAAAATGCTAAATTCCAAAGATTTGCAATTCATCTGTGGCTTTACTAGGAATAGAAACAGAATTTAGATATGTTAGCCTCATTCTTATTATTTTTTGTTACACTGAAGAAGAGAAATATGTTTGCTTTGTTATGACTTCACCCCATTTAAAAAAAATTAATGTAGAAATATTTTCTTTCAAAAGTGTTGAAAATTGGCATTCTATATTCAGAAAGCTTGCACTTTATTAGAGTCACAACAATGAAGTGGGTTAGCAATAAAATTAATAATTAATCAATGAAGCAAAAGCATAATTTGTACTTGAATTAAGTTTACTTATCTCACTAATGGAGAAAGAGTGTCATAATTGAATCTGGAGAATTTGAGAGTATCTGCCCTTCTTTGCTTCTATCTTTATAGTATTACACTATCATTAATATTTTGGGGCAAGGCTCTCTGAAGCAAGCAGAATGATTGTTCAAAGTTGGTTAAATCAGCTTTTATTTCCTGGATATTTAGAAATGAAAGAGGCAAAGTTACTTATTTTAGGTCAGGGCCTGAGATAGGGATTCAAGTGCACATAATTTATTGAGACTGTAACCTCAAGAAATATGGAGTAGGGAAGTAGGACAGGAATTTATAATTTTAGTTGGAATGAGACTGGCTTCATCAGAATTACATGATGAACTCTGGAGGAAAAACTGCACCTTGGACAGAGTGTATTTTACCTCCTGGGAAATGAAGCTACCATTCAGCTAAGGGTAATCCTTCAGAAAAAGGAAGAGCTGTGGACTATTACAGACCAACACAAAGGCTGAGCATGCATGCAAAGGCTGGCTTAAGGGACTAAGGGCAAGGCATTATCAGTATCCATGATTTTGTCTGGCTTTTGAGTATTTGAAAATAATATTAGAATCCTTCAATATGTATCATTGCACAACTGAGAAAATGTTCACATATATTAGTGCATTCCACTTATATATTTATACTTCTAAAATTATGTTTTAGATCTGAGAAATAAGTTTTTGCCGGTGTCTGCCAACGTGTAACTTAAAGAAATGCTGAATTGCAGATATTTGGTGATGTTTTCACCTTTAAAAAAAGTATTTATTTAGCCATTTATTCTGTTAAATGTTGTAATTATTTCATTAACTGGATTACTGTTTACTCTCTTTTAAAAATTTATTTCTACCTTTGTATATTTAGATAAAGACAGTTTGGTTATTACTAATAAATGTTCAAAACATAGGGATCATTTCTTATTATTCATGCCTATGAGAGGAAAATAGAGAATTAAGATAATGCATGAATTTACAAGTTAAAAACCTAACATTCTCAAACATTCTAAACCTATTATTAGTATGTATATTTTAGGCTTTTAGATTTAAACTTAATTTCCATATGACAAATAGATTGAGTTGTCAGAGTTGATTGAGGGTGGTATCCTAGTTTCAGAAGTTCTGATTTTGATTGTGATAGGTAATGTTACATGTATGTGTTTCTGCAGACAGCATATAAACTCAGAATAACATTTTGAAATTTAAATTCAATGAAGAACTGTCAATAGAGTAAGGAATTATTGGATGAATAGTGAAGGAAAATGTGGACTCCAGAAATTTAAATGGGTGAAGGAAACATGTGAGTTGAAAAACTTTTCTACTACTACTTCAGCTCTCCAAAGGGATCAAAGAAACTCATGAAGTTGCAGCTTTTTCCCTTAGAATAATTGGAGTAGTATTCTTTCCAACTCTTCATATCCTCAAGTGAGAATTTGACCCAATAATCATTGCTTTGAATATGTTTAATATCTGCTATTAAATCCAAGAATGAAAGAGGAACTACACCGTTAAACCTGATATCTGAGGTTGATTAAAGATTAAAAGGGAATACAGTAAACAATTGTACACAAACAAAGTAGATAATCTAGACAAAATAACTTTGTAGAAAAGCAATAAAATTGACTTAAAAGACAAAATCTAAATTGAACTATACAAGGAATATAGACTGAATTACTGATCAAAAAATTTCTCACAAAACCCATACCAAAATAGCTTCATAAGAGAATTTTACCAAATGCTTAAAAAATAATTTACAATAAAGCTCTACAAAATCTTCCTAACTTAGAGGAAGGAACTCATTCCAAACCATTCTGTGAAGCCAGTATTTCCTTACACCAAAACCAGACAATGCTATCACAAGAAAATAAGCTACTAACCAACACATTTTATAAATATAGAAGCAAAATCACAACACAGTATTAGCAAACTGAATTCAGAATATTACTAAGTATTTTTGTTCAACATAATGAAAACC
Organism: Bos indicus; assembly: GCF_029378745.1. Classification (NCBI taxonomy): domain Eukaryota; kingdom Metazoa; phylum Chordata; class Mammalia; order Artiodactyla; family Bovidae; genus Bos; species Bos indicus. Next base: position 39,443,926 of record NC_091762.1, on the reverse strand, counting down.
AGTCAATGTAATGTACTATTTTCCCCTTCATGGATCACAGACTTGCTGTGATGAAGGGGCTTGCATAATTCAATTAAGCTATGAACCATGCCATGCAAGGCCATGCAAGATGGATGGGTCATAGTCAAGAGTTCTAACAAAGCATATTCCACTGGAGAAGCATATTCCACCCACTCCAGTATTCTTGCCTGGAAAACCCCCATGAACAATATGAAAAGGAAAAAAGATATGATAGCAGAGTATGAATCCCCCCAATCAGAAAATGTCCAATAACTACCACGGAAGAATGTAGGGCAACTACTAATATTTCCAAAGAATAAACCAGCTGAGCCAAAGCATAAATGAAGCTCAACTGTGGTGAATGTAGTCTGATGCTATAAAGAACAATATTGAATATGAACTTGGAATATGAACTTGGAATGTTAGGTCCATGAATCTAGGTTAATTGGATGTGATCAAGCAGGAGACAGACTGAACATCAACATCCTAGGAATCAGTGAACTAAAATGAACAGAAAGGATGAATTTAATTCCAATGAACATTATATCTCTTAATACTATTGTGGAAATTAATCCCTTAGAAGAAATGAAGTAGCTCTCACAGTCAACAGAAGTCTGAAATACAGGACTTGGGTGCAATCTGAAAATGACATAATTATCTCGGTTCATTTCCAAGGCAAACTATTCAACAACAGAGTAATCCAAGTCCATGCCTCAACCACTATTGCCAAAGAAGCTGAAGTTGACCAGTTCTATGAAGATTTTACAACACCTCCTAGAACTAACAAAAAAAGATGTCCTTTTCATCATAGGGGTTTGGAATGAAAAAGTAGGAAGTCAATAGCTATCTGAACTAACAGGGAATTTTGGCCTTGGCATACACAATGAAGCAGGGGAAAGGCTAATAGAATTTTGTAAAAAGGGCACACTGGTCATAGCAAACACCCTTTTCCAACAACCCAAGAGAAGACTCTGCACATTGACATCACCAGATGGTCAATACTAAAATCAGATTGATTAAGTTCTTTTCAGCCAAAGATGGTAAAGCTCTATATAGTCAGTAAAAACAAGACCTGAAACTGACTATGGCTCAGATCATGTGCTCCTTATTACAAAATTCAAGCTCAAATTGAAGAAAGTAGAGAAGACCAGTAGGCAATTCAGGTAAGACCTAAACCAAATCCCTTATTATTATCCCATGGAGATGAATATATTCAAGGAATTAGATCTGGTAGACAGAGTGCCTGAAGAACTATGGATGGAGGTTCATAACACTGTACAGGAGGCAATGGCCAAAATCATTCCAAAGAAAAATAAATGCAAGAAGGCAAAGTGGTTGTCTGAGGAAGCTTTACAAATAGTTATGGAAAGGAGAGAAGTAAAATGTAAGGGAGAAAGGGAAAGACATACCCAACTGAATTGCAGAGATAAGACCTTCTTAAATGAACAGTGAAAAGACATAGAGAAAAATAATAGCATGGGAAAGACTAGAGACCTTTTCAAGAACATTGGAGACAGCAAGGTAAAGTTTCATGTGCAGATGGGAATGATTAAGGACAAAAACGGTAAAGGATCTAACATAAGCAAAAAAGGTTAAGAAGAGGTGGCAAAAATACACAGAACAACTATACAGAAAAGGTCCTAATGACCTGGATAGTCAAGGTGGTGTGGTCACTCACCGAGAGCCAGACATCATGGAATGTGAGTCAAGTGGGCCTTAAGAAGCACTACTATGAACAAACGTAGTGAATCATGGAGAAAATGAGTGAATTCATAAAAACATCAGCTTCATTGACTTAAGCTAAAGCCTTTGACTGTATCAGATCAGTTCAGTTCATTTCAGTTCAGTAACTCAGTTGTGTCCGACTCTCTGCGACCCCGTGAATCGCAGCAAGCCAGGCCTCCCTGTCCATCACCAACTCCCGGAGTTCACTCAGACTCATGTCCATCAAGACAGTGATGCCATCCAGCCATCTCATCCTCTGTCGTCCCCTTCTCCTCCTGCCCCCAATCCCTCCCAGCATCAGAGTCTTTTCCAATGAGTCAACTCTTCGCATGAGGTGGCCAAAGTACTGGAGTTTCAGCTTCAGCATCATTCCTTCCAAAGAAAGGAAATCCCAGGGCTGATCTCCTTCAGAATGGACTGGTTGGATCTCCTTGCAGTCCAAGGGACTCTCAAGAGTCTTCTCCAACACCACAGTTCAAAAGCATCAATTCTTTGGTGCTCAGCCTTCTTCACAGTCCAACTCTCACATCCATACATGACCACAGGAAAAACCATAGCCTTGACTAGATGGACCTTTGTTGGCAAAGTAATGTCTCTGCTTTTTAATATGCTATCTAGGTTGGTCATAACTTGCCTTCTAAGGAGTAAGCATCTTTTAATTTTTGACTGTATAGATCACAACAAACTGTGGAGCATTCTTAAAGATAGGAATACCAGATAATCTTACCTGTCTCCTTAAAAATGTGTATGTAGATCAAGAAGCAACTGTTAGAACAGGACATTGAACAACTGACTGACTCAAATTTGGGAAAGGAGTACAATAAGGCTGCATATTGTCACCCTGCTCATTTAACTTCTATGCAGAGTACATCTGGAGAAGGCAATGGCACCCCACTCCAGTACTCTTGCCTGGAGAATCCCATGGATGGAGGAGCCTCATAGGCTGCAGTCCATGGGGTCGCTGGGAGTGAGACACGACTGAGCAACTTCACTTTCACTTTTCACTTTCACGCATTGAAGAAGGAAATGGCTACCCACTCCAGTATTCTTGCCTAGAGAATCCCAGGGACGGGGCAGCGTGGTGGCTGCAATCTATGGGGTCTCACAGAGTTGGACATGACTGAAGCAACTTAGCAGCAGCAGCAGCAGAATACATCATGAGAAATACCAGGTGCATGAATCACAGACTGGAATCAGGATTCTTGGGAGAAATATCAACAACCTCAGATATGCAGATGATACCACATTAATGGCAGAAATTGAAGAGGAACTAAAGAGTTTGTTAATGAAAGTGGAAGAGGAGAGTGAAAAAGCTGGTTTAAACTCAACAGTCATAAATCTAACATCATGGCATCCAGTCTCATTCAGATCAGATCAGATCAGATCAGTCAATCAGTCATGTCCGACTCTTTGTGACCCCATTAATCACAGCACATCAGGCCTCCCTGTCCATCACTAACTCCTGGAGTTCACTCAGAATCACATCCATTAAGTCAGTGATGCCATCCAACCATCTCATACTATGTCATCCCCTTCTCCTCCTGCCCCCAATCCCTCCCAGCATCAGAGTCTTTTCCAATGACTCAACTCTTCGCATGAGGTGGCCAAAGTACTGGAGTTTCAGCTTTAGCACCATTCCTTCCAAAGAAATCCCAGGGCTAATCTCCTTCAGAATGGACTGGTTGGATCTCCTTGCAGTCCAAGGGACTCTCAAGAGTCTTCTCCAACACCACAGTTCAAAAGCATCAATTCTTCAGCGCTCAGCCTTCTTCATAGTCCAAATCTCACATCCATACATGACCACTGGGAAAACCATAGCCTTGACTAGACGGACCTTTGTTGGTAAAGTAATGTCTCTGCTTTTTAATATGCTATCTAGGTTGGTCATAACTTTCCTTCCAAGGAGTAAGCATCTTTTAATTTCATGGCTGCAGTCACCATCTGCAGTGATTTTGGAGCCCCCAAAAAATAAAGTCTGACACTGTTTCCACTGTTTCCCCATCTATTTCCCATGAAGTGATGGGACTGGATGCCATGATCTTCATTTTTTGAACATGGAGCTTTAAGTCAAATTTTTCACTCTCCACTTTCACTTTCATCAAGAGGCTTTTGAGTTCCTCTTCACTTTCTGCCATAGGATGCTGTCATCTGCATATCTGAGGTTATTGATATTTCTCCTGGCAATCCTGATTCCAGCTTGTGTTTCTTCCAGTCCAGCGTTTCTCATGATGTACTCTGCATATAAGTTAAATAAGCAGGGTGACAATATACAGGCTTGACGTACTCCTTTTCTAATTTGGAACCAGTCTGTTGTTCCATATCCAGTTCTAACTGTTGCTTCCTGACCTGTATACAAATTTCTCAAGAGGCAGATCAGGTGTTCTGGTATTCCCATCTCTTTCAGAATTTTCCACAGTTGATTGTGATCCACACAGTCAAAGGCTTTGGCATAGTCAATAAAGCAGAAATAGATGTTTTTCTGGAACTCTCTTGCTTTTTTCATGATCCAGCAGATGTTGGCAATTTGATCTCTGGTTCCTCTGCCTTTTCTAAAACCAGCTTGAACATCAGGAATTTCATGGTTCATGTATTGCTGAAGCCTGGCTTGGAGAATTTTGAGCATTACTTTACTAGCGTTTGAGATGAGTGCGCAATTGTGTGGTAGTTTGAGCATTCTTTGGCATTGCCTTTCTTTGGGATTGGAATGAAAACTGAGCTTTTCCAGTCCTGTGGCCACTGCTGAGTTTTCCAAATTTGCTGGCATATTGAGTGCAGCACTTTCACAGCATCATCTTTTAGGATTTGGAATAGCTCAACTGGAATTCTATCACCTCCACTAGCTTTGTTCATAGTGATGCTTTCTAAGGCCCACTTGACTTCACATTCCAGGATGTCTGGCTCTAGGTCAGTGATCATACTATCGTGGTTATCTGGGTCATGAAGATCTTTTTTGTATGGTTCTTCTGTGTATTCTTGCCATCTCTTCTTAATATCTTCTGCCTCTGTTAGGTCCATACCATTTCTGTCCTTTATTGAGCCCATCTTTGCATGAAATGTTCCTTTGGTATCTCTGATTTTCTTGAAGAGATCTCTAGTCTTTCCCATTCTGTTGTTTTCCTCTATTTATTTCATGGCAAATAGAAGGGGAAAAATTGGAAACAATGAGAGATTTTATTTTCTTGGGTTCCATAATAACTGTGGAAGGTGACTGCTGCCATGAAATTAAAAGTTGCTTGCTCCTTGGAAGAAATGCTGTTACATACCTAGACAGCATATTAAAAAGCAGAGACATCACTTTGCTGACAAAGGTCCATATAGTCAAAGCTATGTTTTTTCCAGTAGTCACATACGAATGTGAGAGATGGACCATAAAGGCTGAGTGTCAAAGAATTTATGCTTTTGAATGGTAATGCTGGAGAAGACTCTTCAGAGTCCCTTGCACAGCAAGGAGATCAAACCTGTAAATCCTAAAAAAATCAACCCTAAATATTCATTGGAAGGACTGATGTTGAAGCTAAAGCTCTAATACATTGGCTACCTGGGTTTCCCTGTTGGCTCAGAGGTTAATGCGTCTGCCTGGAATGCAGGAGACCTGGGTTCGATCCCCGGGTTGGGAAGATCCCCTGGAGAAGGAAATGGCAACCCACTTCAGTACTCTTGCCTGGAGAATCCCCATGGAGGAAGGAGCATGGTAGGCTACAGTCCATGGGGTCGCAAAGAGTCAGACACGACTGAGTGACTTCACTTCACTTCACCTGATGCAAAGAGCCATCCCATTGGCAAAGATCCTGATTCTGGAAATGACTGAGGGCAGGAGGAGAAGGAGTCAGCCAAGGATTATATGGTTAGATAGCATTACCAGACTCAATGGACATGATTTCAAGTAACCTCAAGGAAATAGTGGAGGACAGAGGAAACTGGCAGACTACAGTCTATGGGGTCACAAAGAGTTGGACACAACTTAGTGAATGAAAAACAACAACAATATACCATCTTAACAGAAAAAAATAACAAAAAATTATCTAATTATCTTCACAATAATTGGTGACTTTCTTCACAAAACCCTACATTGTTTTATGATAAAAGGACTGAAAAAATTAGAAATAAAAATAAGTTCCTCAATCTTATAAGGGCATCTATGAAAATGCTACAGCTAACATCATTCTTAATCATGAAAGATTAAGCTTTCCTCAAATCAGGAACATGATAAAAACTCAAAAGTCTATTCAAAACTGAGATAAAAGTTTCAGCCAGGGGAATAAGGCAAGGAAAAGAAATAAAAAGATAAAGACATCCAAATTAAAAAGTTAGAAGAAAAACTGCCTCAATTTGAAGATGACAAAATATTTTATATAGTACATCTTAAAAATACAGACACATACACACACAGAATTAGATTTCATGGAATAATTCAGCTAGGTGTTAGAACACAATATTGATACAAAAAAGTTAGTTTTATTTTTGTAGAATAATAATGAACAATCTGAAAATGTTTAAAAAAATAAAAAAAGGTAAATTTAACAAATCAAGTGCAAGATTTGCATTTGTCAAAGCAAGTGCACTAAAACCTATAATACATCATTGGAAGAAAGCAAAGAAAATCTATGTAAATGAAAAGATATGTCACATTCATGAACTGGAAGACTTAATATTGTTAGAATATCATTACTCCCAAATTGTATATAAAGATTCAACACAATCTCTATGAAATTCCAGCTGACTTTTTGCTGATCCTAAATTTCATATGAGAAGTCAAGTGAGCTATTATAGCCCAAATAATCTTGAAAAATGTCAAATAATACATGACTCATACATCCCAATCTCAAACTGTACTACAAAGGTAGATTAACCATGACAGTGTGGAACTGGCTAACCACTGACATATAAATCCATGGAATAAAATTGAGAGTCCAGAAATAAACCTTTATGGTAAAAGTTTTAAAAATTGGCATGGGTGTCAAGAAGAGTGAGGAAAAGGGTAGTCTTTTGAATAAATTGTGCTGAAAAGTCTGGATGCAAAAGTAATGAAAGTTTAATTCCCCCCTTGCTCTAAATACCAAAAAAACAAAAAACAATATCAATTACTGACATAAATTGAACAACTAAAACTATAGAAATCATTAAAAGAAAACACTTGTATAAATCTTCCTAATCTGGGGTTGTTGTTGTTTAATCTGTAAATTGTGTCCCTTTTGCAACTCCATGGACTATATATAGCCCACCAGTCTCCTCTGTCCATGGGATTTCCCAAGCAAGAATACTGTAGAGGGTTGCCATTTCCTTCTCCAGGGGATCTTCCCAACCCAGGGATTAAACCATTAAGAAGTAATTTCTCAGATATGATATGACAACAAAACACAAGCAACACAAGAACAATAAATAGTTAGATCTAATCAAAATTAAAATTGTTTGCTGAAAGGGACACTACCAAGAAAGTGAGTGGAGGGGAGGACATATAATGGGAAAAATACTAATCGAATACTATCAAGGAAGTAGTAAGCAGGATATATCAAGAAGATTTTACAACTCAACAATAAACAACAACAGAAGTTCAAAAGCAGAAATTATTTGAATAGAGTTTTCTCTAAAGAAAATATACAAATCGCCAGTAAGCTCGTGAAATTTAACTAAAAGGAAAATTCAATCACAATGAGAAACCACGAACACACAGTGGGAGGGAAAATTTTAAAAAGAAATAAATGGACAATAATAAATGCTGGTGAGCATGTGAATGAACACCAAAGTGTTCATACATTGCTGATAGGGATGTAAAATGGTACAGCCTATTTGGGAAATAGTTGGGCAGTTATTTTTGCCATCCAGCCATCTCATCCTCTTTTTGTCCCCTTCTCCTCCTGCCCCCAGTCCCTCCCAGCATCAGAGTCTTTTCCAATGAGTCAACTCTTCGCATGAGGTGGCCAAAGTACTGGAGTTTCAGCTTTAGCATCATTCCTTCCAAAGAAATCCCAGAGCTGATCTCCTTCAGAATGGACTGGTTGGATCTCCTTGCAGTCCAAGGGACTCTCAAGAGTCTTCACCAACACCACAGTTCAAAAGCATCAGTTCTTCAGCACTCAGCCTTCTTCACAGTCCAACTCTCTCCGGAAGTTGGTGATGGACAGGGAGGCCTGGCGTGCTGTGATTCGTGGGATCGCAAAGAGTCGGACACGACTGAGTGACTGAACTGAACTGGGCAGTTATTTTAAAAGTTTACTTCTAGGTATATACTGATAAGAAATGAAAACATATATCCTTGAAAAATTTATACAGAAATGACCATGGAAGTATCATTCACAACAGCCAAGGAAGGGAAACAGTCCAAATGTCTATCATTCAATGAGTGTATAAACAAAAATGTGTTAAATATACACCATAGAATATTATTTCAGTTATAAAATGAATAAAATACTTTTATATGCTACAACATGGATGGACCATTAAAAAATTAAATGCATTAAGCCAGATATAAAGGACCATATATTGTATGATTCCATTTATATGATATATCCAGAAAAGGCACATTCATTAAGACATTAAGTATATTAGTTGTTCCCAGGGGCTGGTGTAAGTGGGCAGAAAATTAACATATAAATGTAAAACATCTGTTCCAGTATTTGGTTAACAGAAAGTGCTTAATTAACTATGCTTAGCTTTCTTCTTTAAAAAATTAATAAAAATGCAAGCAATAAAAATAATAAAGTTATTTCACCAAAGAAGTTAATTAAGCACATGAAACTATAATTGAAATTATTCTTTACTATAAAAATGCAAGTTAAAAATAAAATATCTATTAAGGTGCGGGGAAAATCCCATGGAGAGAGGAGCCTGGTAGGCTGCAGTCCATGGGGTCGGGAAGAGTTGGACACGACTGAGTGACTTCACTTTCACTTTTCACTTTCATGCATTGGAGAAGGAAATGGCAACCCACTCCAGTGTTCTTGCCTGGAGAATCCCAGGGACGGGGGAGCCTGGTGGGCTGCCGTCCATTGGGTCCCACAGGGTCGGACATGACTGAAGTGACTTAGCAGCAGTAGCAGCAGCAAGGTGGCATAGTGGTAAAGAATCTGCCCACCAATCCAGAAGATGCAAGAGACACAGGTTCAATTCTTGGGTCAGGAAGATTCTACTGGTATAGGAAATGCCACCCATTCCAGTATTCTTGCCTGGAAAATTCCGTGGACAGAGGAGCCTGGAGGCTCATGGGGTTGCAAAGAGTCATACATGACTGAGCACATGAACACATTAAATGACTAAAATTAAAGCATATGACCAGGGCTTCCCAGTTGGCTGAGTGGTAAAGAATTGCTAACACAGGAGATGCACTTTGATCCCTGGGTTAGGACGATCCCCTGGAGAAGGAAATGGCAACCCACTCCATTATTCTTGCCTGGAAAACCCCATGGACAGAGGTGCCTGTCTGGCTATAGTCCATAGGATCGTAAAAGAGTGGGACATTACTTGGAGACTAAATAGCAACAACAACAATACACAGTGTTGGTAAGAATATGAAGCAACTGTAAATCTCATTTACTGTTAGTAGAAATATAAAATGGTGCAAAGATAGAAAGTGAAGTCACTCAGTCATGTCCGACTCTTTGCAACCCCATGGACTGTAGCTTTCCAGGCTCCTCCATCCATGGCATTTTCCAGGCAAGAGTACTGGAGTGGGTTGCCATTTCCTTCTCCAGGGGAACTTTCTGACTCAGGGATCAAACCTGGGCCTCCTGCACTGCAAGCAGACGCTTTACCATCTGAGCCACCAAAAGAGAGAGACAAAATAGTGCAACTACTTTAAAAAAATGTTTTGAAGTTATTTATATAGTTAAAGGTACATCATGAGAAATGCTGGACTGGAAGAAACACAAGCTGGAATCAAGATTGCCGGGAGAAATATCAATCACCTCAGATATGCAGATGACACCACCCTTATGGCAGAAAGTGAAGAGGAACTCAAAAGCATCTTGATGAAAGTGAAAGTGGAGAGTGAAAAAGTTGGCTTAAAGCTCCACATTCAGAAAACGAAGATCATGGCATCCGGTCCCACCACTTCATGGGAAATAGATGGGGAAACAGTGGAAACAGTGTCAGACTTTATTTTTTGGGGCTCCAAAATCACTACAGATGGTGACTGCAGCCATGAAATTAAAAGACGCTTACTCCTTGGAAGGAAAGTTATGACCAACCTAGATAGCATATTCAAAAGCAGAGACATTACTTTGCCAACAAAGGTTCATCTAGTCAAGGCTATGGTTTTTCCAGTGGTCATGTATGGATGTGAGAGTTGGACTGTGAAGAAGGCTGAGCACCAAAGAATTGATGCTTTTGAACTGTGGTGTTGGAGAAGACTCTTGAGAGTCCCTTGGACTGCAAGGAGATCCAACCAGTCCATTCTGAAGGAGATCAGCCCTGGGATTTCTTTGGAAGGAATGATGCTAAAGCTGAAACTCCAGTACTTTGGCCACCTCATGCGAAGAGTTGACTCATTGGAAAAGACTCTGATGCTGGGAGGGATTGGGGGCAGGAGGAGAAGGGGATGACAGAGGATGAGATGGCTGGATGACATCACTGACTCGATGGATGTGAGTCTGAGTGAACTCCGGGAGTTGGTGATAGACAGGGAGGCCTGGCGTGCTTCGATTCATGGGGTTGCAAAGAGTCAGACACGACTGAGCGACTGATCTGATCTGATCTGATGCCTATAATATGACATCTATTTTACTTCTATATATTTATTTAATAAAACTAAAGCATGTATAAATGATAAAGCTGTACACAAATATTCATAGGAACATTATTTTTAATAAAAACCAGGAAATTATCCAAATATGCATCAACAACTGAATGCAGAAACATTTCTGTATATTTATATGACAGAATGTGTGTGTTAGTCACTCAGTCATGTCTGACTATTTGTGACTTCATGAGCTGTAGCCAGCTGGGCTTCTCTGTCCATGGGAATTCTCCAGGCAAGAATACTGGATTGCCGTTTCCTTCTCCAGGGGATCTTCCTGATTCAGGAATTGAACCCATGTCTCCAGCCTTGCAGGCAGATTCTTTACCCACTGGACCATCAGGGAAGCTATATGATAGAATGCTTTATAGTAATAAAATAGAAAGACATAGGGATAAATACAATAATATTGATGAAGATCAATATACTTAAGAAAAGAAGTTAAACCAAAGAGAGTAGGTATTCATGAGAAAAAGATTAACACACCAAGTTTTGTATCTTAGAGCTTCATGTCTCCAAGAGAACCTAGACTCGAGATATTAACTTTGGTGAACCTCAGAGTATCTAGACTTCAGAAGGTTTTTTATGTTAGTGATTGAGGATGGCGTTGTGTACAAATGGAGCAAAGGACCATGCTGTAATGGCCTATCAGGACTGTTTACATAAATATCAAGATTGTTGATATTTAATTGGTTTCATTGTTATGATTCTGAGTTTCAGTTCCATAAAAGCCTCAGACTGTGGCTTTCAGGTGGGCTTCTCTAGGGAAGAGTACTGAGCACACATCCCTTTAATTCACAGCCAAAGAGAAAACACATTCTTTGAGATTCCAGAAGAAAAAGAATGTGGAAACTTCAGTATGGCTTCCTTGGTCATCACCTAATGTAGTCATTTTTCCTATGACTGGCTATGTGCCCTTTTGCTGTATAAAGCTGAGCTCTGAATTTAATCACCTATTGAGATATGTATGTCCTGATACAAATTGGCACATTTCAGGACAGTCTTAAAATCGCCAAACCTTTCTTTTTAATAAATTTATTTATTTTAATTGGAGGTTAATTACTTTACAATATTGTATTGGTTTTGCCATACATCAACATGAATCCACCACAGGTGTACATGTGTTCCCCATCCCGAACCCCCCTCCCTCCTCCCTCCCCGTACCATCCCTCTGGGTCATCCCAGTGCACCAGCCCCAAGCAACCAGTATCATGCATCGAACTTGGACTGGCGACTCATTTCATATATGATATTATACATGTTTCAATGCCATTCTCCCAAATCATCCCACCCTCTCCCTCTCCCAGAGTCCAGAAGACTGTTCTATACATCTGTGTCTCTTTTGCTATCTCGCATACAAGGTTATCATTACCATCTTTCTAAATTCCATATACACGTTAGTATACTATATTGGTGTTTTTCTTTCTGGCTTACTTCACTCTGTATAATAGGCTCCAGTTTCATCCACCTCATTAGAACTGATTCAAACATATTCTTTTTAATGGCTGAGTAATACTCCATTGTGTATATGTACCACTGCTTTCTTATCCATTCATCTGCTGATGGACATTTAGGTTGCTTCCATGTCCTGGCTATTATAAATGGTGCTGCGATGAACATTGGGGTACACGTGTCTCTTTCAATTCTGGTTTCCTCAGTGTGTATGCCCAGCAGTGGGATTGCTGGGTCATAAGGCAGTTCTATTTCCAGTTTTTAAGGAATCTCCACACTGTTCTCCATAGTGGCTGTACTAGTTTGCATTCCCACCAACAGTGTAAGAGGGTTCCCTTTTCTCCACACCCTCTCCAGTATTTATTGCTTGTAGAATTTTGGATCGCAACCATTCTGACTGGCATGAAATGGTACCTCATTGTGGTTTTGATTTGTATTTCTCTAATAATGAGAAAATCTCCAAACTTTTTGTATTATATTTATGAAAATTATAGAAAATGTAGAAAGCAGATCAGTCATCAGAATAGGAGAACCTTGAGGGGGTAATTACAAAAGCATGCAAAGAAAGTTTTGAGGCTAATGGCTATGTTAATAATCTTGCTTTTGGTGGTGATCTCACAGGTGTACAGATATGCCAAAATATCAAAGTATCTACTAAATAATTGCTATTTGTTGTATATAACAACCACCTTTAATAACTTCAGTATAGTCCATACACAATTTCCTTTAGAATTTATGTGTGTACTTAAAAGTATTTTCAGATGCATGTGTATTCTGGATCATAATCATCTCCACTTAATTTTCATGTTGGCAACTATACATTCATGAGACCCAAACACTCGACCCTCTATCAATCCTGTCACCTGTTAACAGAAAATTGAATTTGCTAAAGAGTACTGTTCAAAGCTTAAGATTTTTCTCACTTTCATGTTCCTATAAGTGATCATAATATTTTGAAATATGTAAAATAGCTAAAACTGATTTCTTTGCTTTATCTAATTGAATATTATTGAAAATATATTACATATATATTGAATATACAGTATCCACTGAATATGTTAATACATTTAAAACCATTATACACTTTAAGTGGGTGAACCATATGATATAGGAATTATTACTCAAAAAACCTGCAATAAAAATGGCATGCCAAATATGTCATGCTAATTAAATTACAATAAGTAAACTTTTCTAGATTATTCTTATCACAAAAATAATAAAAATAAGTGAAAATCTTCAAAGGAATAAAAATAGATATACCTTAAAATGATCATAACATGGGAATTTTTCTCAGTAACATTTTTCTAAATGTTGACAGCCTTATATGACATATTAACTGATCTATAACTAAATTGAGAGGGAGACCTAAGGAAGTAAATAGTGACTAAATTTCAATTTGCTCATAATTGATATCTATCTGCATTGTTCTACTTTCCTGTAGTTTTCTGAAGAAAATCATATTACCACACCAGTAGTTAACATTTCAATCTATACATTCAGGGTTTTCAAGTTTTTTTTTTTTTTTATGTAAGTTATTTTTAATCTGACAAGTTGACTGCTTTAAGAAGAAACCTGCAAGGGTTCTTCTCAAACATAGGAATCAAACCCAAGTCTCCTACATCTTCTAGATTGGCAGGTGGATTCTTTACCACTGAGAAGTGGATTCTTTACCACCTGGGAAGATCCAGTTCCAGACACAACCATAATTCAAAAAGATACATTTAGGGGCATATGGTAGTTTTATTCCTTTTTTTTTTTTTAAGGAATCTCTATACTGTTATCCATGGTCACTGTATCGATTTATATTCCCACCAACAGTGCAAGAGGGGTCCCTTTTCTCTACATCCTCTCCAGCATTTATTGTTTGTAGATATTTTGATGATGCCATTCTGACCACTCAATCCTAAAGGAAATCAACCCTGAATATTCACTGGAAGAAACAATGCTGAACCTGAAGCTCTAATATTCTGGCCACCTGATATGAAGAGCCTACTCACTGGAAAAGACCCTGATGTCAGGAAAGACTGAGGGCAAGAGGAGAAGGGGGCAGCAGAGGATGAGATGGTTAGATAGCATCATCACTGACTCAATGCACATGACTTTGAGCAAACTCCCGGAGATAGTGAAGGACAGGGAAGCCTGGCATGCTGCAGTTCACGGGGATATAAAGAGTCAGACACAACAGAGCAACTGAACAACACCATTCTGACTGGTATGGGGTGATACATCATGGTAGTTTTGATTTGCATTTGTCATTGTAGTTTTGATTTTCATTCCTTTAGTAATGAGTAATACTGAGCATCTTTTCATGTATTTATTGGTCATTTGTATGTCTGCTTTGGAGAAAATGTCTGTTTAGGTCTTCTGCCCATTTTTTGACTGGGTTATTTCTTTTTCTGATATTTAGCTGCATGAGTTACTTGTATATTTTTGAGATTAATTCTTTGTCAGTTTCTTTATTTGCAATTATTTTCTTCCATTTTAGCACTGTCTTTTAATCTTGTTTATAGTGTCCCTTGCTGTACAAAGCCTACTGGGCATACAATCTGAGACAACCAAAATTCAAAAGACACGTGTACCCCAATGTTCACTGCAGCACTATTTACACTAGCCAGGGCTGGGAAGCAACTTAGATGTCCATCAAAAGATGAATGGATAAATATGTTGTGGTATACACACACACACACACATATATATACACACAATGAAATATTATTCAGACATAAAAAGGAACAAATTTGAGTCAGTTAAAATGAGGTGGGTTAACCTACAGCCTGTTATACAGATTGAAGTAAATTGGAAAGAGAAAAGCAAATAGAATATACTATTGCATATATTTATATAGAATCTAGAAAAATAACAGTGATAAACCTACTTGTGGCAGGAATATAAACGCAGACATAGAGAATGGACTTCTGAACACAGCAGGGGAAGGAGAGGTGGGATGAATTGAGAGCGTTGCACTGATATATACACTACCATTTGTAAAATAGATAGCTAGTGGGAAGTTGCTGTGCAGCACATGGAGCTCAGCCCAGTGCTCTTTGATTACCTAGAGGAGTGGGATTGGGGTAGGTGGGAGGGGGGCTCAAGGGGGAGGGGATATATGCATACTTATGGCTGATTCATATAGTTGCATGGCAGAAACAATACAAAATTGTAAAGCAATTATCCTCCAATTAAAAATAAAGTTTTAAAATACATGCACCCCCATATTCATTGCAGCATTATTTCCAATAGTTAAGACATGGAAGCAGCCTAAATGTCCATCAACTTGTGAATGGATAAAGAAAATGTGTACACACACATGCATGCATACACACAATAGAATATTACTCAGCCATAAAATAATTAAATGATGTCACTTGCAGGAACATGGATGGATTTGGAGATTATCCTATTAAGTATATCAGACAGTGAGAGACAAATATTGTGATATCACTTATAAGTGAAATATATTTTTAAAATGATACAAATGAATCTATTTACAAAACAAAATTAGACTCACAGACATTTAAGACAAACTTCTGGTTACCAAAGGGACAGCAAGGGGTGGGGGAGATACATTAGGATTTGGGATTAGCATATGCAAGTATACTTGCTCAGTTGCTACCTCCTGTCTGACTCTGCGACCCCATGGACTGTAGCCCACCAGGCTCCTCTGTCCATTGGATTTTCCAGGAAAGAATACTGGAGTGTGTTGTCCTTTCCTTCTCAAAGGGATCTTCCTGACCCAGGAATCAAACCTGTGTCTCCTGCATTGCAGGCAAATTCTTTACCACTGAGCTACCTGGGAAGCCTGGGATTAGCATATACATACTTCTGCTGCTGCTAAGTCACTTCAGTCATGTCCGACTCTGTGCTACCCCATAGATGGCAGCTCAAAAGGCTCCTCTGACCCTGGGATTCTCCAGGCAAGAATACTGGAATGAGTTGCCATTTCCTTCTCCATACATACTACTACTATCTATAAAATAAACAAGGACCTACTGAATAGCATAGGAAGCTATATTCAATATTTTATAACAACCTATAATGGAAAAGATCATCAATCACTTAGATATACATATTAACACAAGGTAAATTGTCAACAAAGGTCCATCTAGTCAAAGCTATGATTTTTCCAGAAGTCATGTATGGATGTGAGAGTTGGACCAAAAAGAAAGCTGAGCACCAAAGGTTGGTGCTTTTGAACTGTGGTGTTGGAGAAGACTCTTGAGAGTCCCTTGGACTGCAAGGAGATCCAACCAGTCCATCCTAAAGGAAACCATTCCTGACTATTCATTGGAAGGACTGATGCTGAAGCTGAAACTCCAATACTTTGGCCACCTGATGCGAAGAACTGACTCATTGGAAAAGGCCCTGATGCTGGGAATGATCAAAGGCAGGAGGAGAAGGGGACAACAGAGGATGAGATGGCTGGATGGCATCACTGACTCAATGGACATGAGTTTGAGTAAACTCTGGGAGTTGGTGTTGGACAGGGAGGCCTGGCGTGCTGCAGTCCATGGGGTTGCAAAGAGTCAGATGTGACTGACTGACTGAACTGAACTGAAATTGCCAATAATTCGATTTTAAAAATGGTTTAAAAAGATGTTTTTCTACATCTCAAATATCAAGTCTAAAAATCAAATTACTCTCATTTTGATTTTTGATAATTATTTTTGATACTTAATTAAAACCTGTATTTGTTGCTACACATAAAAGTGTTTACTTATTGGTGTAGGAAAACCTTACAGTTCTAAGAAACAACAGTGATAGATGATCATTACTCTGTGATGATTCAATTATCCTAGTTGCTATCATTAATTGATAAAACCAAAGTCAGTGCAATCAAGGAAGAGCTGTCATTAGCTTATCTATTTTTAACTCCCTCTGGCCAGCCTGTTCTCAACTTAGGAGATCTAATTGAAGGACTATTATGTTTGAATGAAGTTGTATCACTAATTTGGCCACTGAAGAGATGACTTTTGTTGATAATTTAAATGTTTTACCATGTTTATAGGGTTTTCCTGGTGACTCAGATAGGAAAGAATCCACCTGCAATGCAGGAGACCAGAGTTTGATCCCTGGGTTGGGAAGATCCCCTGGAGGAGGGCATGGCAACCCATTCCAGTATCTTTGCCTGGAGAGTCCCCATGGACAGAGGAGCCTGGCATGGCTGCAGAGCATGGGGTTACAAAGAGTCAGACATGACTGAGCGACTAAGCACAGCATGCTTAAAACAGATGACTTGCAGTTATTTCTTCAGCAAAAAAGAAAAATGTGTTTTTTCAAAATCTTCAAAGAATTCCAATTAGGAGGATCATTAACTCTAGTAAGCCAAGTGCAAGTGTCCAGCATAAATAAAGAGAACTCTTTTATAGAGGGGGGAGGTAAGATGGGAGGGCTATAGTGAACAAAAGACCAATGGTTTTTCACTGGCTGGGTTGTGACAAGTCTCTCACTGGCTGGCTGTTTCCAGTAAATTAAAGTATCTGTTCATTAATTTCTTATAAATACTTGCAGGATTAAATGTCTTCAGTAACCAAAGCACATTTAGATTATAATTATCAATAAACCACCTGAAGTCATTTATGTCTCACTGAAAATAAAACTCAGAATATAGTGCTATTAAATTAATGTCATTCTCACTCATGATAACAAATGCTTATAATTTTAAATTTAATTTTACAACAAAAGTTTCCACAAGCCTCTTATCCTCATACAACAGAGGGCAGACAGAATAAAAACCAGAATCAGAGACAACTAACCAAACTGATCAAATGGATCACAGCCTTGTCTAACTCAAACTATGAGCCATGCCCTGTAGGGTCACCCAAGATGGACAGGTCATGGTCGACAATTCTGACAAAAAGTGGTCCATTGGAGAAGGGAATGGCAAACCACTTCAGTATTCTTGCCTTGAAAACCCCATGAACAGTATGAAAAGGCAAAAAGATATGACAATGAAAGATAAACTCCCCAGGTCAGTAGGTGCCCAATATGCTACTGGAGAAGAGTGGAGATATAACTCAAAGAAAAAATGAAGGGACAGAATCAAAATGAAAACAACACCCAGTTGTGAATATGACTGGTGATGGAAGTGAAGTCCAATGCTATAAAAAGCAATATTGCATAGGAACCTGGAATGTTAGGTCCATGAATCAAGGCAAATTGGAAATGGTCAAACAGGAGACGGCAAGAGTGAACAAGTGCACATCGACATTTTAGGAATCAGTGAACTAAAATGGACCGGAATAGGTGAATTTAATTCAGATGCACACTATATCTACTACTGTGGGCAAGAATCCCTTAGAAGAAATGGAGTAGCCCTCAAGTTAACAAAAGAATCTGAAATGCAGTACTTGGGTACAATCTCAAAAACAACAGAATGATCTCTGTTCATTTCCAATGGCAATATCACAGTAATCCAAGTCTATGTCCCAACCAGTAATGCTGAAGAAGCTGAAGTTGAATGGTTCTATGAAGACCTATAAGACTTTCTAAAACTAACAACAAAAAAAATGTCCTTTATATCATAGGGGACTAGAATGAAACAGTAGAATGTCAAGAAATACGTGGAGTAACAGGCAAATTTGGCCTTGGAGTACAAAATGAAGCAGGACAAAGGCTAATAGAGTGTTGCCAAGAGAACACACTGTCATAGCAGCCATCTTCTTAAAACAACACAGGAGACAACTCTATATATGGATGTCACCAGATGGTCAATACCAAAATTAGACTGATTTTTCTTTGCAGCCAAAGATGGAGAAGCTCTATACAGTCAGCAAAAACAAGACCGGAGCTGACAGTGATTCAGATCATGAAATCCTTATTGCAAAATTCAGACTTAAACTGAAGAAAGTAGGGGAAACTAAAACCATTCAGGTATGACCTAAATCAAATCCCTTACAATTATACAGTGGAAATGACAAACAGATTCAAGAGATTAAATTTGATAGAGTGTCCAAAGAACTATGATGCAGGCTCGTGACATTGTACAGGAGGTGGTGATCAAGACAATCCCCAAGAAATATAAAGGCAAAATGGTTTTCTGAGGAGGACATAAAAATAGCTGAGAAAATTAGTTAAAGGCAAAGGAGAAATGGAAAGACATACCCATCTGAATGCAGAGTTCCAGAGAATAGCAAGGAGAGACAAGAAAGTCTCATCAGTGATCAATGCAAAGAAACTGGAAAACAATGGAATGGGAAAGGCTAGAAATCTTTTCAAGAAAATTAGAGATATCAAGGGAGCATTTCATGCAAAGAAAGGACAGAAACAGTATAGACATAAGGGAGGTGGAAGATATTAAGAAGAGGTGGCAAGAATACACAGCACTATACAGAAAAGATCTTAATGACTCAGATAACCACAATGGTGTGATCACTCACCTAGGGCCAACATCCTGAAGTGTGAAGTCAAGTGGGCCCTTGGAAGCATCACTACAAACAAAGCTAGTGGAGGTGACAGAATTCCAGTTGAGCCACTTCAAATCTTAAAAGATGATGCTGTTAAAAAGCTGAACTCAATATGCCTGCAATCTGGAAAACTCAGCAGTGGCCACAGGACTGGAAAATTCAGTTTTCATTCCAATATCAAAGAAAGGCAATGCCAATGAATGTTCAGACCACCACACAATTGCACCCATCTCACATACTAGCAAATTAATCCTCAAAATTCTCCAAGCCAGGCTCAGTGCATGAACAAAGAATGCCCAGATGTTCAAGTTGGATTTAGAAAAGGCAGAGGAATCAGAAATCAAATTGCCGACATCTGTTGGATCATAGAAAAATCAAGAGAGTTACAGAAAAACTTCTACTTCTGCTTTATTGACTATGCCAAAGCCCTTTACTGTATGTATCACAACAAACTGTGGAAAATTCTTTAAGAGATGGGAATACCAGATGACCTTTTAAAAATGTATATGCCTCCTGAAATATCTGTATGCAGGTCAAAAAAGCAACAGTTAGAACTGGATATGGAACAATGGACTGATTTCAAATTGGGAAGGGAGTACGTCGAGTCTATATATTGTCAGCCTGTTTATTTAACTTATATGCAGAGTACAACATGCAAAATGTCCGGTTGGATGAAGCACAAGCTGTAATCAAGATTGCCCTGAGAAACATCAATGACATCAGATACGCAGATGACACCAGCATTACGGCAGAAAGCAAAGAGGAACTAAAGAGCCTCTTGATGAAAGTAAAAGAGGAGCTTGAAAAAACTGGCTTAAAACTCAACATTCTAAACGAAGATCATGGCATCTGGTCCCATACCTCATGGCAAATAGATGGGGAGACAGTGGAAACAGTGTCAGACTTTATTTTTTGGGGATCCAAAATCACTGCAGATGGTGACTGCAGCCATGAAATTAAAAGATACTTGTTCCTTGGGTGAAAAGCTATGACCAAGCTAAACACCATATTAAAAAGCAGAGACATTACTTTGCCAACAAAAGTCCATCTACTTAAAACTATGGTTTTTCCAGTAGTCATGTATGGATGTGAGAGTTGGACAGTAAAGGAAGTTGACCCACTGAAGAACTGAAGCTTTTGAACTGTGGTGTTGGATACTCCTGAGAGTCCCTTGGACTGCAAGGAGATCCAGCTTCTTAATCCTAAAGGAAATCAACCCTGAATATCCACTGGAAGGACTGATGCTGAAGCTAAAGCTCCAATACTTTGGCCACCTGATGTGAAGAGCTGACTCATTGGAAAAAGTTCCTGATGCTGAGAAAGACCGAAGGCAGAAGGAGAAAGAGATGACAGAGGATGAGATGGTTGGATGGCATCACCATCTCCATGGACAGAGATTGAGCAATTCTGGGAGCTGGTGATGGAAATGGAAGCCTGGCATGCTGCAGTTGATCTTGTCGCAAAGAGTCAGACACGACTGAGTGACTGAACTGAACTGAATATCAAACATTAATAAAAAGTGTCAAGAGAATTTAAGACAATATATATTTTCTTTAATTACTAAAAACATTTAGATACTAGATGCGCCTCTTGAGAAACCTATATGCAGGTCAGGAAGCAACAGTTAGAACTGGACATGGAACAAAAAACTGGTTCCAAATAGGAAAAGGAGTACGTCAAGGCTGTATATTATCACCCTGCTTATTTATCTTATATGCAGAGTACATCATGAGAAACGCTGGCCTGGAAGAAGCACAAGCTGGAATAAAGATTGCAGGGAGAAATATCAATCACCTCAGATATGCAGATGATACCATCCTTATGGCAGAAAACAAAGAGGAACTAAAAAGCCTCTTGATGAAAGTGAAAGTGGAGAGTGAAAAACTTGGCTCAAAGCTCAACATTCAGAAAACGAAGATTATGGCATCTGGTCCCATCACTTCATAGGAAATAAATGGGGAAACAGTGGAAACAGTGTCAGACTTTATTTTTTTGAGCTCCAAAATCAGTGCAGATGGTGACTGCAGCCATGAAATTAAAAGACTCTCACTTCTTAGAAGGAAAGTTATGATCAACCTAGATAGCATACTGAAAAGCAGAGATTACTTTGCCAACAAAGGTCCATCTAGTCAAGGCTATGGTTTTTCCAGTGGTCATGTATGGATGTGAGAGTTGGACTGTGAAGAAAGCTGAGCACCAAAGAATTGATGATTTTGAACTGTGGTGCTGGACAAGAGTCTTGCGAGTCCCTTGGACTGCAAGGAGATCCACCCAGTCTATCCTAAAGGAGACCAGTCCTGGGTGTTCATTGGAAGGACTGATGCTAAAACTGAAACTCCAGTACTTTGGCAACCTCATGCAAAGAGTTGACTCATTGGAAAAGACCCTGATGCTGGGAGGGATTGGGGGCAGGAGAAAAAGGGGATGACAGAAGATGAGATGGCTGGACAGCATCACCGACTTGATACACATGAGTTTGGGTAAACTCCGGGAGTTGGTGATGGACAGGGAGGCCCGGCGTGCTGCAATTCATGGGGTCACAGAGTCAGACATGACTGAGCGACTGAACTGAACATATAAAAGAGATCAATTAACAGAAACATTGAATTTTCATCCAAATTAATTTCCATATGCTTTATAGATATTTAGGTTTAGGTTCCTTGGATAACAAAACATGAGAAATTATTAACACCTTTTATAAGTTTTCTTTATTTTTACTTTAATTTATAAACATTTGTCTAGAATATTGTACTTGAATAAAGAAAAAGAGATACTGATGAAAGCTAACTTTATAATTGTTCAAATGTATATATATATATATATATGATTAATTTCCTTTTAATGCCTTATTTAACTTATAGTGCATTTTAAATCACTTGAAAGAAAAAACTTGTATCACTTAAAATTTTATAAAGCAGTATAATGAATCTCTACGTATCCACGAAAGATCTTAAGCAACAAACATTTCCAATACAGTTGTAAAATTTGTGTATACATTTCCTATTTTATTCTCTTATCTTCAGAATAAAATAGTAGCCTTAATTAACAGTTTATACACCTGATTCATTTGTCTGTACTTTTATTGATATATAAAGATGTTTGGAATATTTTATTTGTCTTTGTGTGGATCACAACAAATTGTAGAAAATTCTTAAAGAGATGGGAATACCAGAGAAACTAAAGAGCCTCTTGATAAAGGTGAAAGAGGAGAGTGAAAACACTGGCTTAAAACTCAGTATTAAAAAAACTAAGATTATGGCATCTGGTCCCACGACTTAATGGCAAATAGAAGGGGAAACAATGGAAACAGTGACAAACTTTATTTACTTGGGCCCCAAAATCACTGCAGATGGTGAATGCAACCAGGAAATTAAAAGACGCTTGATCCTTAGAAGAAAAGTTATGACAAACCTAGTGTAATAAATAGCAGAGACACCACTTTCCTGGTGAAAGTCCGTATAGTCAAAGCTATGGTTTTTCCAGTAGTCATGTATGGATGTGAGAGTTGGACTATAAAGAAGGCTGTGTGCCAAAGAATTGATGCTTTTGAACTATGATGTTGCAGAAGACTATTGAGAGTCCCTTGGATAGCAAGGCTGCTGCTGCTACTGCTGCTAAGTCACTTCAGTCGTGTCCGACTCTATGCGACCCCATAGGCGACAGCCCACCAGGCTCCCCAGTCCCTGGGATTCTCCAGGCAAGAGCACAGGACTGGGTTGCCATTTCCTTCTCCAATGCATGAAAGTGAAAAGTGAAAGTGAAGTCGCTCAGTCATGTCTGACTCTTCGTGACCCCATGGACTGAGATCAAACCAATCTATCACAAGGAAATCAGTCCTGAATATTCTTTGGAAGGACTGATGCTGAAGCTCCAATACTTTGGCCACCTGATGTAAAAAGCTGACTAATTGTAATAGACCCTGATCTGGGAAAGATTGAGGGATTGAGGACCAGGAGGTGACAGAGAATGAGGTGGGTGAAAGGTATCATTGACTCAGTGAATGTGAGTTGCAGCAAACTCTGGAAGATAGTGAAGGACAGTGAAGCCTGGCAAGCTGAAATCCTTAGGGTTACAAGGAGTATGACACAACTAAGCAACTGAATAACAACAAAATCTCTATAGTCATTGGTTACATATTATATGTGTTCCCTTTCAGATATTTTTTCCAAAATATGCTTGGGAAATTCATCATTGTTACTTATTTTAATTGCTTATTAAAATAGGTTACTTTAATTGATTCATCATTTTTGATATTATAAAAACACTGCTAAAAATCTTATGTAAACATCCTGTGCAATATATAAATATTTTTTATTGATTCATTTGGAAGAAAAAATTAAAGTATAAATTGATCCTAGATCTAGAAGTAAAACTTAAGTCTTTATAAGTCCTGGAAGTAGAAAAAAATTTTGATCACAGATTAGGCAAGGATTCAGCAGATACAACTTCAAAAATACAAGCCAAATAAAGAAAACAAGAAAAAGATAAATTAGACTCAATATAAAAGTGTTTGCTATCTAAAAGACTCTCTTTACAGAATGAAACCACCAGTCTCATATATGTACAGAATATTTAGAAATGACACATCTCCTAAAGTGATTGTATCTATGGTATATCAATAAATCTCTAACTCAGTAATTGGAATATAAATATCTCAGCTTAAAATTGGCAAAATATTTGGATAGATAAAGCAACAAAGAAGATATACTTTTGGCAAATAACACATGAAGAAATTCTCAATATTATTTGGTTTTAGAAAAACTTAAAACCACTAAATATTAATATTACAGCATACCAACTAGAGTGATTAAAATTCAATTTTTTAAAAATATGACAATACCAACTGCTGGTGAGAATGCTGTTATGGGTGTAGAATAGCATTGTGCTCTGGAACATTTTTGGTGGGAATGTGAAATACTTTATTTAATTTGGAAAAAAAGTTGATAGTGCCTCATAAAGTAAAGAATCTGCACGCCAATACAGGAGATGTGGTTTCAATCCCTGGGTTGGGAAGATTCCCTTGAGAAGGAAATAGTAACCCACTCCAGTGTTCTTGCCTGGAGAATCCCATGGACAGAGGAGCCTGATGGGCTATAGTCCTTGGGGATCACAAAAAGTTGGACACGACTGAAGCGACAGAACATAATAAAATAAAACATATTTATCATAAGACTCAGAAATCTTATTCACTTATCCAAGCAAAATGACAAATTAAATTCATATAAGGACATGCATGATGGCATTTATATCATATTATTCACAATTGATCTCTTATGGATTGATAAGAAAAGTATTATCCATAAAACAGAATACTACTCACCAAATAATAAAATATAAACTCTTGATACAAGGGACAATTTGGCTGAGTAACAGATATATAGTACTACTAAAGTATAGAAGCTAGACTTAAAAGTCCTCATAGTGCATGAGTCCATTTACATGAATTTTTGGAAAAGGCAAATCTATAGGGACAAAAAACAGACTCTGAATTGCCTGGGGCTGGGACTGAGGGATGCTTGACTATAAATAGGCACTAGGAAAATTTGAGGAAGATCCTGGTGCTGAGAGGGACTGGAGACAGGAGGAGAAGGGGACGACAGAGGATGAGATGGCTGGATGGCATCACCGACTTGACGCACATGAGTTTGGGTAAACTCCGGGAGTTGGTGATGGACAGGGAGGCCTGGTGTACTACGATTCATGGAGTCTCAAAGAGTCAGACACGACTGAGTGACTGAACTGAACAGAACTGAACTGAAGAATTGGTCTACATTTTCATTATGGCCCTTGTTATACAATTATATATGTTTGTCAAAACATTCAGAAAAGTATATAAATTATATTGTAATATTAGGAGAGCCACAAAAAAAGAAAAGATAAAATAGATATATTTTCAGACAATAAAAAACATAAAATTTATCTCCATGAGCTTTTACTACAGGAGACACTAAAGGAAGTTCTTAAATTTGAAGAAAAAGCCCAAATATCCAGAAAGACATGTATAGTTATAGAACTGTAACTACGTATTCAAATATAATACAATTTTAATTGTTATATTTTGAAAGAGTTAATTTCTTGACTGGTTAAGGAAAAATACCAATATATTGTGAAGTTTGTAAATTATGGAGAGGTAAAATACATTAAAATAGGAGCACAAAGTGAGGATAAATGGAAAACGATTCTGATAAAGATCTTAGAATTTTTGTAAAATTAGAATATCATTTTAAGGTAGACTATTATAAGTTAATGATGCACATTCAAAGAACATTTAAATCTCTAGTTTAACCACTTGAAATTAACACTGGCTAAAAAGATGAAAACACAGGATTAAATTGAATATTTTTTAAAATGCTTAATTAATTTAAGACAGGAAAACAGGGGACAAGAAACAAAACCAGGCAAAACAGAAAGCAAAAGGTAAAATAATAATCTAAAGCCAGTAATCTCAATACTCACATTAAGTGTAACTGCATTAAGTACTCCATACTCCAGTTAATAGACAGATTGTCAGGCTCCATAACATTACATAACCTTATAACATGCTGACTAAAGAAATTGCTTTAATGGTAAAGACACTAATGGGTTGAAAATTAAATGATGAAAAACAATACAATGTGCAGAAAATATGCATGAAAAACTAGTATTACTCTTTTAATTTCAGAAAAAGGAAATTTCAAAAGGAGGAATATCCCCAAAGGTAATGATAATTAATAATGAAAAGTATATCCAATCATTAAGAAAACTAAAATATTCTGTTGTTTAGTTGCTGAGTCCAACTGTTTACAACCCTATGGATTGTAGCCCACCACTTTCCTCTCTCCATGGGATTTCGCAGGCAAGAATAGTGGAGTGGGTTGCCATTTCCTTCTCCAGGGGATCTTCCTGACACAAGAATTAAACCTGTTTCACTTGCATAAGCAGGCTTATTCTTTACCACTGAGCCATTTTAATTGTGTACAGATCCAATTTAAACATTTAAAAATTCAGGAAGTAAAAATTTACAGAACTAACATACAATGGAATATTACTCAGTCATAAAAAGCAATGCATTTGAGTCAGTGCCAAGGAGGTGGATAAACCTTGAACCTATTATGCAGAGTGAAGTAATTCAGAAAGTCGTTATGTATGATGGCAGAATAGGATTTGTGCTCACCTACTCCTGTGAGAACACCAAAATCACACTACTAGCTCCTGTACAATCATCAACAGGAGAATGTTGGATCCCACCAAAAAAAAAATAGCCCGCATCCAAGGCAAAAGAGAAGACCTAACAAGACAGTAGGTGCAGCAAAATCACATTTAGAATCAAACCTCATACTCCCCAGAGACTCTCAGAGAGTGCAAACAAAACCTTGTGTTCAACAGGGCCCAGGGAAAGGAAAAATGACCCCCACAAGACACTGAGCCAGACTTGCCTTTGAGTGTTTGAGTGCCTCCTGTGAAGACATAGGTCAACAGTGGCCTGCCACAGGGACGGGGCTCTGACTACAGCAGACCTGGGAAGTGTGGCATGTGGCATACGCCTTCCTAGAGGAGATTACCATTAGCCCAACCATAGATCCACTGAGCAGACAACCCACAAACTGGAGAACAATTATACCAAAGAAGTTCTTGCACTGTTGCCAAAGTTCTAGGGCCCACAACAGATTTCCCAACCTTGGGATCTGCAAAGGGACTGAGAATGCCCAGGGAATTTTAAGGCCAGTGGGATTTGATTACAAACCCTCTGGACTGAGGAAACAGACTTATTGCTGCTGCTGCTGCTAAGTCGCTTCAGTCATGTCCGACTCTGTGCAACCCCATAGACGGCAGCCCACCAGGCTCCCCCGTCCCTGGGATTCTCCAGGCAAGAACACTGGAGTGGGTTGCCATTTCCTTCTCCAATGCATGAAAGTGAAAAGTGAAAGTGAAGTCGCTCAGTCGTGTCCGACTCTTCGTGACCTCATGGACTGCAGCCCACCAGGCTCCCCCATCCCTGGGATTTTCCAGGCAAGAGTACTGGAGTGGGTTGCCATTGCCTTCTCTGCAGACTCTTGGAGGACACAACAAAACCTTACGTGTACCAGGATCCAGGAGAAAGGAACAGTGATCTCACAAGAGACTGAGCCAGCCTTGCCTGTGACTGTCCAGCAGTCTCTGGTGGAGGTGTGGGTCTACAGTGGCATGCTACAGGGCAGGGGCACTGAATACAACAGTCCTTGGAGCTGCAGAGAGCTGGCATGAGTCCTTTTGAAGGAGGTGGCCTCAGGCCAAACTATAGGGAGGTAACACAGCCCCACTCATCAGAAGAAAATTGGATTAAAGATTTATTGAGCATAGCCCCACCCACCAGAGCAAGACCCATTTGCCCCATGGCTAGTCCATCCCATCAGGAAGCTTCCACAGCCTCTTATCCTCATACATCAGAGGGAAGACAAAATGAAACCACAGTAAGAGACAACTAACCAAACTGATCACATGGATTACAGCCTTGCAATGAAACTATAAGCCATCCCACGTAGGGCCACTCAAGATAGACGGGTCATGGTGGACAGTTCTGACAAAAAGTGATCCACTTGAAAAGGGAATGGCAAACCACTTCAGTACTCTTGCCTTGAAAACCCCATGAACATTATGAAAAGGCAAAAATACATGACAGTGAAAGAGAAATTCCCCAGGTCAGTAGGTGCCCAATATGATACTGGAGAAGAGTGGAGAAATGGCTCCAGAGGAATGAAGAGGCTGAGCCACAGCAAAAACAACACACAGTTGTAGATGTGTCTGGTGGTGTAAGTAAAGTCCAATGCTGTAAAAAACAATATTGCATAGGAACCTGGAATGTTAGGTTCATGATCAAGTTAAACTGGAAGTGGTCAAACAGGAGATGGCAAGAGTGAACATCGACATTTTAAAAATCAGTGAACTAAAATGGATCAGAATGGGCACATTTAATTGACGACCATTATATCTACTACCGTAGGCAAGAATCCCTTAGAAGAAATAGAGTGTAGCCATCATAGTCAACAAAACAATCTTAAATGCAGTACTTGGGTGCAATTTCAAAAACAACAGAATGATCTCTGTTCATTTCCAAGGCAAACTATTCAATATCATAGTATTCCGAGTCTATGCCCCAACCAGTAATGCCAAAGAAGCTGAAGTTGAATGGTTCTATGAAAACCTGCAAGACTATCTAGAACAAACACCAAAAAGAAATACTTTTCATCATAGGGTTCTGGGATGCAAAAGTAGGGCATCAAGAGATACCTAGAGTAGAGGTAAGTCTAGCCTTGGAGTACAAAATGAAGCAGGACAAAGGCTAACAGAGTGTTGCCAAGAGAACACACTGGTCATAGCTGCCACCCTCTTCCAACAACACAAGAGATGACTCTACACATGGACATCACCAGATGGTCAATAGTGAAATGAGATTGATTATATTCTTTGTAGCCGAAGGTGGAAAGCTCTATACAGTTACCAAAAAGAAGACCAGGAGCTGACTGTGGCTCAGATCATGAACTTATTGCAAAATTCAGACTTAAATTGAAGAAAGTAACAGAAACCACTCAGTCATTCAGGTATGACTGAAATCAAATCGCTTATGAATATACAGTGGAAGTGACAAACAGATTCAAGGGAATAGATCTGATAACAGATCTGAAGGACTGTTGATAGGTTCATAGCATTGTACAGAGGTGGTGATCAAAATCATTCCCAAGAAAAAGAAATGCAAAAAGGCAAAATGGTTCTGAGGAGGCCTTACAAATAGCTGAGAAAAAAAGGGAAGGTAAAGTCTAAGGAGAAAAGGAAAGATAGACCCATCTGAATGCAGAGTTCCAAAGAATAGCAAAAGGAGAACAGAAAGCCTTTGTCAGTGATCAATGCAAAGAAACAGAGGAAAACAACAGGATGGGAAACACTAGATATCTTTTCAAGAAAATTAGGGATACCAAGGGCACTGCATGCAAAGATGGGCACAATAAAGGGCAGAAATGGTATGGACCTAACAGAAGCAAAAGATATCAAGAATAGGTGGAAGAATACACAGAAGACTTATAAAAAAAATTATCTTAATGACCCAGATAACCACAATGGTGTGATCACTCACCTAGGGCCAGATATCCTGGAGTGCAAAGTCACATAGGCCTTAGGAAGCATCACTACGAACAAAGTTAGTGGAGGTGATGGATTTCAGTTGAGCTATTTCAAATCCTAAAAGATGACGCTGTTAAAGTGCTACACTCAATCTACCAACAAATTTGGAAAACTCAGCGTTGACCACAGGACTGGAAAAGGTCAGTTTCCATTCCAACCCCAAAGAAAGGAAATGCCAAATAATGTTCATACTACGGCACAATTGCACTCATTTTGCACACTAGCAAAGTAATGCTTAAAATTCTCCAAGCCAGGCTTCAACAGCACATGAACCAAGAACTTCCAGATATTCAAGCTGTTTTTAGAAAAGGCAGAAGAACCTGGATCATAGAAAATACAAAAGAGTTTCATAAAAATATCTACTTCTGCATCACTGACTATGCTAAAGCCTTTGACTGTGTGGATCACAACAAACTGCGGAAAATTCTTCAAGAGATGGGAATACCAAACCACTTTATCTGCCTCCTGAGAAATCTGTATGCAGTTCAAGAAGCAACAATTAGAACTGGACATGGAAAAACAGACTGGTTCCAAAATGGGAAAGGAATATGTCAAGGCTGTATATTGTCACCCTACTTATTTATCTTACATGGAGAGTATATCTGTGGAATGCCAGGCTGGATGAAGCACAAGCTGGACATAAGATTGCCAGGAGAAATATCAATAACCTCAGATATGCAGATGATAACCACCCCTATGGCTGAAAGTGAAGAGGAACTAAAGAGCCTCTTGATAAAGGTGAAAGAGGAGAGTGAAAAAGCTGGCTTAAAACTCAACATTCACAAAACTAAGATCATGGCATCCAGTCCCAACACTTCATGGCAAATAGGTAGGGAAACAGTGGAAACAGTGAGAGACAATTTTCTTGGGCTCTAAAATCACTGCAGATGGTGACTGTAGCCATGAAATTAAAATATGCTTGCTCTTTGGAAGAAAAGTTATGACAAACCTAGACAGTGTAATAAAAAGTAGAGACATCACTTTTTGCCAACATCTAGCCAAATCTGTGGTTTATCCAGTAGTCATGATGGATGTGAGAGTTGGACCATAAAGAAGAGTGAGCACTAAAGAACTGATGCTTTTGAATTGGTGTTGGAGAAAACTCTTGAGAGTCCCTTGGACTGCAAGGAGATCCAACCAGTCCATCCTAAAGATGATGAGTCCTGGGTGTTCATTGGAGGGACTGATTCTGAAGCTGAAGCTCCATTACTTTGGCCACCTGATGCAAAGAGCTAACTCATTAGAAAAGACCCTGATACTGGGAAAGATTGAAGGCAGGAGGAGGAGAGAACAACAGAGGAGGGGATGAATGGATGACATCACCAACTCAGTGGAGATGAATGGATGACATCACCAACTCAGTGGAGATGAATGAATGACATCACCAACTCAGTGGAGATGAATGGATGACATCACCAACTCAGTGGAGATGAATTTGAGCAAGCTCCAAGAGATGGTAAAGAACAGGGAAGCCTGGCGTGTTGCAGTCCATGGGTTCACAAAGAGTAGGACATGGCTGCATAAGTGAAGAACAAAATCAGAAAGAGAAAACAAATGTCACATATTAATACCTATTTATCCAATGTAGAAAGATGATACTGATAAACCTATTTACAGGGCAGCAATGGAGATGCAGACATAGAGAACAGACTTGTGTGGAGTGTGGTTAGGAAGGAGAGAGGGGGAAAGTGGAGAGTTAGCATGGAAACATATACGCTAACATATAGAAAATAGATAGCCAGTGGGAATTGCTGTTTGACTCCTGGAACTCAAACCAGTGCTCTGTGACAACCTAGAGGAGTGGGATGTGATGGGAGGTTGGAGGGAAGGGATATATGTACACCTATGACTCATTCATGTTGATGTATGCCAAAAAGCAACACAATATTGTAATTTTCCTTCAATTAAAAATAAATTAATTAATAAAAAGTTAAACTTGAAAACAAAACAACAAATTTATAGAACTAAAGAAAAAATATATAAACCCACAAAATTACCCTACAGTGCTTAGTCGTACTAATGAAAATAAGTACAACAGGCTTAGTAATATACTTTCTTGTCTTTATTTTTACTGAAAAATAGTTTGATTCTTATTATATTTTATAATAGTTATAATGTATATGTATAAACTTTGTTTCCTTTTTATCATTTGAGTTAAAATAATTTAAAATAGTTGAAGACACTGTGTTTTATGGAAACATCAATTATCATTTCTTACGTTGGGTTGTTTAGTTTTGACATTTGTCAGTTAAACTAACATGCAGGCTTCTTTTTTCTTTTTTTTTTCATTTTGTGGTTACATTTAATAATCATTAAAAATTCCTAGAAGTAAAATTCCTATGATTACTATGTAGTAACATAAAGGATTGTCACCCTGCTTATTTAACTTATATGCAGAGTACATCATGACAAACGCTGGGCTGGAGGAAGCACAAGCTGGAATCAAGATTGCCAGGAGAAATATCAATAACCTGAGATATGCAGATGACACCACCCTTATGGCAGACAGTGAAGAAGAACTAAAAAGTCTCTTAATGAAAGTGAAAGAGGAGAGTCAAAAAGTTGGCTTAAAGCTCAACATTCAGAAAACTAACATCATGGCATCTGGTCCCATCACTTCATGGGAAATAGATTGGGAAATAGTGGAAACAGTGGCTGACTTTATTTTTTTGGGCTCCAAAAATCACTGCAGATGGTGACTGCAGTCATGAAATTAAAAGATGGTTACTCCTTGGAAGAAAAGTTATGACCAACCTAGATAGCATATTAAAAAGCAGAGATATTATTTTGCTAACAAAGGTCTGTCTAATCAAGGCTATGGTTTTTCCTGTGGTCATGTATGGATGTGAGAGTTGGACTATGAAGAAAGCTGAGCACTGAAGAACTGATGCTTATGTACTGTGGTGTTGGAGAAGACTCTTGAGAGTCCCATGGACTGCAAGGAGATCCAACCAGTCCATCCTAAAGGAGATCAGTCCTGAGTGTTCTTTGGAAGGACTGATGCTAAAGCTGAAACTCCAATACTTTGGCCACCTCATTCGAAGACTGACTCATTGGAAAACACCCTGATGCTGGGAGGGATTGGCGGTAGGAGGAAACAGGGAAAACAAAAGATGAGATGGCTGGATGACATCACTGACTCGATGGACATGAGTTTGGGTAAACTCCAGGAGTTGGTGATGGATAGGGAGGCCTGGCGTGCTGCGATTCATGGGGTTGCAAAGAGTCGGACATAACTGAGCGACTGAACTGAACTGAACATAAAGGAAATTTCATTAAATTGAACAATAACTTATTCAGTACTTTCTAAAAAATAATATAAAATTTAGCCTGGATTCAAATAATACTGCTATAAACTGTTTTAATACTCTTAGTTTTTTGTTACACTCTTATTTCCTTTCTAGTTTTATTTCTTAAACTTTCCTCTGATATTCTTCCTTAGTATAATTTTGCTGTTGCTGTTATAGTTTTAATCCATAATCTTTTTAACTTTTGTTCCTCAATCTTAGGTGTGTTAAATATTCACTTCTAATGTAATGTTTTGTTTCCCGCATCCCCCAGATTATGTCTTCTGTGATTCTTTTATAGCTGGTCTGTATTCTCTCCCTGCTTTTGATGTCCATGTAGCTTTTTGTACATTTATTTCTTTCTGCTTGAGATACTATTTTTCCAGACTATGGTTTCACACTTTTCTCAGTATTTGTTAATTATTAACTTAAAATACTGTGCTTTTTAAATTTTTGAAGAAAAGAACAGCTATGCTTTTCAATTCTAATGTTTTTAATCTGTTCTATTGATTGAATTCTTTCTTTTTGTCTTCCAGAATTTGCTGTCCTTTAACATTTAGTTCCTTACTTTTGACTGAAATCTTCTCTCTTCTACTCAGTAGTTTCTCTGTCCTAATATATTTTTAAATTTCTTCCCAGGCTTTCTTGATAGCTCTATAATTTAAAGGGAAAAAAATCCTTTACCATCACCATATACACATATTGCTCTTAAAAAAATATTTATTCACTCCACTCTGGATTTTCTCCCCATATTCACTAACAAAATAACCTTTTTAAAAACTCTCTAGTAAACAAATCAAACACGCTTTTTTTAGTCTTTAAGTATAGAGAATGTCTTGAGGTAGTATTTGGCCCCTCTTTCTGATTTTGCTTTCCAGAAATACACTTCACCCTTGACTTTTGTTGACTAAAAGTCACTTTCTTGATTCTCTCATCTCTTTAACTATTTATGTTCTCCGTTGCTAATCCTCACATGCTGTGTTGTTGTTATTTAGTCACTCAGTCATATCCAATTCTTTTGCAGTCCATGGACTATAGCCCACCAGATTCCCCTGTCAATGGGATTATCCAGGCAAAAATACTGGAGTGGGTTGCCATTTCTTTCTCCATTATTATGCTATATGTTCTTCTATTATCAGCCTGTGTATTCTTTTATATGTCACTCCTATTTATGTTACTAGAAACAATTTTTATGTTGATAACTACAATCCGATTTCCAGATCTGAGTGGCCAACTCTGGGTAGATATCTATATATTTGTCTTGCACATATTCTTTTAGACTGTTTGAACTTTGCTAATTTTAGCAATTTGAATCCTTTAGGATGACAAATTCCTTCTCTTATCTTCATCATTCAAACAGTCAATCAATTTGTATTGGACCATGTTTAGAACATTTATGATTTTTTTTTTTCTGATCAGTGTTTGTCTCCACATATCAAACTCCCTAGACATTCTTGCACAACATGTACATGGTTGAGACTGGGCTAATAGAAACCTTCTCTGGGATTTTTTTTTTTTTTAAGTGGATATAGGAGGAAAAAAATTTTTTTTTCCTTTTATTGGATGAAAGTGTTTAAAGAGTTAAGCTCAGAGCTTCTGGTACGACCCAACTCACAGAATAAAAGGTTAGAGTGATATGGCAGGGAGAGGATAAAGATTAATTCTCTGGTTCCAGTCATCCCTATGACCACTAGCCTCTGCCATTTTTTTTAATTTGGTGAATAAAATACATATTATCTCTATGCAATTAAGGAATTGAGAAGAGATCTTTTAATGCAAAGAAATAATGCTCTAAAAAATAATAAGTTCTAAATAATAAAGGTTTTATTGAGAACCTAAAGAAGATTCTCTCTTCTCAAAAAATTATACACATATAAATATTGCTATGTAATTTATAACCATTGACTCCCAAATTTAGCACTCAAATTAGAATTCTATCCTATACTTCATACCAACTCTAAAGTGAAATATGATACACTCATTTGGTGATGCCATGGAGGCAAGGCCACTTTATTAACCAATGTTTATGAAGCTGCCACTTGTACTTGTCACTATCCTAGAAATAAAGCATTGATTTACATGCAGTTATAAACAAGTAAAAATTTTGGCCCACATTCCCAGGGACAGTTTGACTGTCTTTTCCAGAAATTATATTGGCATTTCTATTGCTAAAACATTAAGCACTGGTTTCCAGGTGTCACTCTAAATAGAAATAAATTCTTCCTGCCAACAAGGGTTTTACAACCTCCTTCTTCAATGTGTTAGTTTATGAATTTGGAGCTGACTTGCTTTCTAGACACAGTGCAGCCCATGTGGCCAGATCAAAGGGAAAGAGAGCTGCAGTATCTAAAAGCCATAGCTATCATCCTGCAGAAAATATTGGAGAAAGAAAAGCTTCTCATAGAAGTCAATTAATAGCTTTGGTACACTGATCTTTGAGCATGTGCATGTACAAAGATCAAGACTCACAATCAATTCCCCAGGTAGGAAGCAGATTCCACAACACAGAGTAGAACTAGTAAAAAATGGGATGGGGGGAGAGGGGGAGTAAAACATAGATATGTGTGTGTGAATTTTGAACTGTGGTGTTGGAGAAGACTCTTGAGAGTCCCTTGGACTGCAAGGAGATCCAACCAGTCCATTCTGAAGGAGATCAGCCCTGGGATTTCTTTGGAAGGAATGATGCTAAAGCTGAAACTCCAGTACTTTGTCCACCTCATGCGAAGAGTTGACTCATTGGAAAAGACTCTGATGCTGGGAGGGATTGGGGGCAGGAGGAGAAGGGGACAACAGAGGATGAGATGGCTGGATGGCATCACTGACTCGATGGAGGTGAGTCTGAGTGAACTCCGGGAGTTGGTGATGGACAGGGAGGTCTGGCATGCTGCGATTCATGGGGTCGCAAAGAGTCGGACACAACTGAGCGACTGATCTGATCTGATGTTTTTATTTTCCTATGGAGATTGTCATGTTATTTTTTATGGGGGAAATCACAGACTTTAATTAGAGGAGAAATTCCATTCTCTAAAAATACACAAATATCATGAATAGTAAATCATTTTATTTCCTTAACAAGTCTCAAATTTAAAAATCCTGCTCTAGATACTGCCTTGCCTCTGAGTTCAGCAGAACCAAATTAAATTTATAGTGGCTTGAATAAGAAAAATCAGGTAAATAATTTCCATTTTCTAATTTAACAAGATTTTTACAAGTATAATAACTAGTGCTCTGAAAATCAAAACATACAAAAATGGAATATCTTGGCAACTGTACCAGAAAAGGGTACTTTAAATTGTTCTTACACCCATTTTATCAAGATATCTACCAGCTTAATAAAAGTGCTGCGTGTCGAATGTTGATGCATTTCAAAGCATTTTACAAAAAGGAAAAAAAAAAAAAAAAAGGACAGAATTAAATAGATTGCATATTCCAGCTCATTTTCAACACAAATGTAATAAACAAGATATGTGAGCAATAATATCATCATCACTCCTTGAATGGCAATGTTGGAGATTTTTAAAAGGGGGCTTGGCTTTTGAACAATTTTAATAGGCTTCCTAGGAGCTTTAATTAGTTAGAGATCCAAATATGAGCTGACAGCTAGCAGAATCTCTTTTTGAGTTAAAGTCAAACTAATTAAATTCCAGAAGGGAAACATTTTCTTTCTAGCACCCTTAACCAGTCATTCTTGCTTAGCAAAAAAAGAGAATGATAAAATATGGAATCTCTTGACCTGCCAGAAATATAATCAGGAAAATCTGTAGCTGTGAAACAACGATGAGCCAATTTTTCAACAAAGGAATTTTGAATGTTTCAGTACCACTGTAATTCATATACAATTTTGCTTAATAATAATCTGTTTTAGGCCAAGAAAATCGCAAGGAATTCAACAGCATTTTGGCTGGTTTTAAAATTCTAGCTTAATACTGGTGACAGCTGTATATTTTCTTCACAAATAAATTTTTAAAAATATATCATATATAACTGTTAATATGTTCTTAATTCAAATTTTCTGGATTTCCTTTAAAATACCATATCAAAGATGATGGCTCACATTAATAGTATTTATAATATCCATGAAATATTACAAACATTTAATACAATTACTTAAAACTATCTAAAAGATTCCAGCTACAGGACTGGGAAAGATCAGTTTTCATTACAATCCAAAAGAAGGGTAATGACAAAGAATGTTCAAACTACAGTACAATTGCACTCATTTCACATGCTAGTAAGTAAAGGCTCAAAATCCTTCAAGCTAGGTTTTAACAGTACATGAAATCAGAACTTTCAGATGTACAAGCTGGATTTAGAAAAGGCAGAGGAACCAGAGATCAAATTGCCAACATCCGTTGGATCATAGAAAAAAGCAAAAGAATTCCAGAAAAACATCTACTTCTGCTTCATTGACTATACTAAAAGCTTTGATGGTGTGGGTCCCAACAACCTGTGGAAAATTCTTCAAGAGATAGGAATGCAAGACTACCCTACCTGCCTCCTGAAAAACCTGTATCAGGTAAAGAAGCAATAGTTATAAACTGGACATGGAACAACAGACTGGTTCCAAATTGGGAAAGGAGTACATCAAGGCTGTATATTCACCCTGCTTATTTAACTTCTATTCAGAGTATATCATGTGAAATGCCAGCCTGGATGAATCACCAGCTGGAATCAAGATTGCCAGGAGAAATATCAACAACTTCAGATATGCAGATGATACCACTCTAATGACAGGAAAAGCAAAGAGAAACTAAAGAGCCTCTTGATAAAGGTGAAGGAGGAGAGTGAAAAAACCTGGCTTAAAAGTCAACATTCAAAAAATAATCATGGCATCTGGTCCCACCACTTCATAGCAAATAGATGGGGGAAAATGGAAGCAGTGGCAGAATTTATTTTCTTGGACTCCAAAATCACTGTGGAGATGATGACTGCAGCCATGAAATTAAAAGAAGCTTGCTCCTTGGAAGAAGAGCTCTGACAAACCTAGACAACATATTAAAAAGCATAGACATCACTTTGTCGACAAAGATTTGTACAGTAAAACTATGATCTTTCCAGTAGTCATGTATGGAAGTGACAGTTGGACCATAAAGAAGGCTGAGCACCGAAGAATTGATGCTTTTGAACTGTGGTTCTGGAGAAGACTCTTGAGAGTCACTTGGACAGCAAGGAGATCAAACCAGTCCATCCTAAAGGAAATCGACCCTAAATATTCATTGGAAGGGCTGATGCTGAAGCTGAAGCTCCAATACTTTGGCCACCTGATGTGAAGAGCCGACTTGATGGAAAAGACCCTGATGCTGGGAAAGACTGAGGGCAATAGAAGAAGGGGATGACAGAGGATGAGATGGTTGGATGACATACCTGACTCAATGGACATGAGTTTGAGAAATCTCCAGGTGATAGTGAAGGACAGGGAAACCTGATATGCTGCAGTCCATTGGGTCACAAAGATTTGGACACAACTTAGTGACTGAACAAGATTCCAAGTAAAAACTTCTTAAACTATGAAATTCATATTTTCACTTATTTGCTTTATAGAATCACTTGTAAATAAAGAGGAAATCCTATATTCAGTATCATTTCAGTTGTTCAGTCATGTGTGACTCTTTGTGATCCCATGAACCACAGCATGCCAGCCCTCCCTGTCCATCACCAACTCTGGAGTTTACTGAAACTCATGTCCATTGAGTCAGTGATGCCATTCAACCATCTCACCCTCTGTTGTCCCC
This sequence comes from Bos indicus, assembly GCF_029378745.1. Taxonomy (NCBI): domain Eukaryota; kingdom Metazoa; phylum Chordata; class Mammalia; order Artiodactyla; family Bovidae; genus Bos; species Bos indicus. The sequence goes on along the minus strand of NC_091762.1, from coordinate 39,405,462 downwards.
TTCTCCTGCACTCAATCTTTCCCACCATCAGGGTCTTTCCAACTGAGTCAGCTCTTCGCATCAGGTGGCCAAAATATTGGAGTTTCAGCTTCAACATCAGTCCTACCAATGAACACCGAGGAATGATCTCCATTAGGATGGACTGGTTGGATCTTCTTGCAGTCCAAGGGACTCTCAATAGTCTTCTCCAACACCACAGTTCAAAAGCATCAGTTCTTCAGCACTCAGCTTTCTTTATAGTCCAACTTTCACATCCATACATTACCACTGGAAAAACCATAGCCTTTACTGGATGGACCTTTGTTGACAAAGTAATGGCTCTGCTTTTTAATATGCTGTTTAGGTTGGTCATAACTTTCCTCCCAAGAAGTAAGCATCTTTTAATTTCATGATTTCAATCACTATCTGAAGTGATTTTGGAGCCCAGAAAAATGAAGTCAGCTATTCTGTCCTCTGTTTCCCCATCTATTTCCCATTAAGTGATGGGACTGGGTGCCATGATTTTAGTTTTCTGAATGTTGAGCTTTAAGCCAACTTTTTCTCTCTCCTCTTTCACATTCATCAAGAGGCTCTTTGGTTCTTCCTATATTATTTAGCACTTTATAGATAAAGATACACTATTAAAATTGAAAAGTATTATTTTGCTGTGCAAAATCTTCAGCAATCATTTTCTTCATGTGTGTATACACATATATATTTATACACATATCATTTTTTTAGAGAAATGCCGATGTGTTTGTGGGATTCTGCTCTTTTAAGCACTGCTGAGTGAGAAGCACAATACAGGACCCCACTGCTATAGCCAAAATACACCAAGGAAACTTTCTTTTTTGTAAATCAGGATTTGTAGTTTAGACAGTCATTGTGATACATAACTAGAAATTGACATAAAACTAGAGTTATGAAAATCACATTGCAAGGGAAAACAAAATCAGTAACAGCAAAATGATGGGTATAGGAATAGAATTACACAGGGATAGCAGATGGTGATTGCAGCCATGAAATTAAAAGACACTCCTTGGAAGAAAAGTTATGACCAACCTAGATAAAATATTCAAAAGCAGAGATATTTCTTTGCCAACAAAGGTCTGTCTAGTCAAGGCTATGGTTTTTCCAATGGTTATATATGGATGTGAGAGTTGGACTGTGAAGAAAGCTGAGCGCCAAAGAATTGATGCTTTTGAACTGTGGTGTTGGAGAGGACTCTTGAGAGAGTTGCAAAGAGATCCAACCAGTCCATTCTGAAGGAAATCAGCCCTGGGATTTCTTTGGAGGGAATGATGCGAAAGCTGAAACTCCAGTACTTTGGCCACCTCATGCGAAGAGTTGACTCATTGGAAAAGACCCTGATGCTGGGAGGGATTGGGGGCAGGAGGAGAAGGGGACAACAGAGGATGAGATGGCTGGATGGCATCACTGACTCGATGGACATGAGTTTGAGTGAACTCCGGGAGTTAGTGATGGACAGGGAGGCCTGGTGTGCTGCAATTCATGGGGTCTCAAAGAATCGGACATGACTGAGTGACTGAACTGAACTGATGAATCAAATAGGAATTAGAGAGTGTTGTTGAGGGGATGGATTGAAAGAGTAACATTTTAATCATTATTTTTTCCAACTCGTTATGCCTTTTCTTTTTCTGTTATTTTTTTTTTGGGTGGGGGGAGGGGGAAGCTTCAGTTCAGTATTCATTATCTGTCATCTAATTATATGCATCTTGGTTTTATAACCTTCTAATTTCTGGTCTGTTTAGAAAAAAAAAAAGTTTAAGGACACATACAGACAATGTTTCTGTTGTTATTTCCCTTCTAGTCAGATTAAATAGTCCCTTAAATATTTGTTTCCCCTATGGTTAATAATCTTGTATATTGGAAAATAAAGAATCATTGAGTACTACCATATACCAGGAATTGATTTAAAACAAAATTAGAAACACAGTCACAAATAAGACATTCTCTGCCTTCTGAGTTTGGATTCCACCAGAACAGAACCTAACACAATGACTGCGATGTAGGTAGTTTATTTGAAAGATGATTTCAAAGATGGAGTAGAAAGTAGGCAAAGTGATACAGCTAATAAAGAAAAGCAAAAATAATGGTATAGAATGTTGAAATATTTGGGCTTCCAAGGTAGTTCAGTGATAAAAAATGTGCCTGCCAGTGCAGGAGAGGTGGGTTCAATCTTTGGGTCAGGAAGATCCCTGGAGAAAGAAGGACCTGCAACCCACTCCAGTATTCTTGCCTGGAAAATCCCATGGACAGAGGAGCCTGGTGGGCTACAGTCCATGAGGTCACAAAAGAATCAGACATGACTTAGCAACTAAACAATAACAATTGAAACGTTTGCTATAAATATTTGGGGCTAAATTTCTTGAGTTTCTTAAAGCAGTATATAGAATCATTTCCAATATTTTCTTCCAAAAGATAGGTTAGAAGATTCATCTACCAGCTTCTTCTGCCCATTAACTGAGGTTTAACCCCAGCAGTGTTCTTTAACCCCATCACATCTGGGTTTTTCTGGGGTATTACATGAATTGATATCCTGTGATTTTGGAGAAGATACTGAAGAAAAAATTGGAAAAGTCCACACTATTTATTTTAATTTGGAAGAAACTGACATTACTGAACCAGCTGCAATTGCATCTAAAATCATAGTAAGCTGAAAGGATGTGATTAGACAGCAAAAATACCTGTCACAGTCTATGCTTCCATCCAATCTCTGCCACATGGGCTTTAAGATGTAAAATCTCTCAAAGACAAACTTAAATAACATGGTTATTGGAACAAACTACAATCTCTGTTATTTCAATTTGTCTCAATGTTCTAATTGATACTCAGCATCCCTTTTTAGGATTTTATTTAATGTTTTCAGTACATCAGCTATACTAAGCTGTAAGGTACAAGCTCTTAGTTACCTTGTCCATGCCAGCTCATTGTTATCATCAGACAAAGAATAACATAGAAACCTCATGAACTCAACGAATTTTCAATCTATTCATGGTGGTACCCATTGTGTTGCAGCAACATTAGTTCCATTCATTCAATTAACTCTTTCAGAAGAGTAATTCCTTCCTTAGTCTGCTGGTCCATAAGTGTCTGGTAGTACTTAATCAGTTCATTAGGTAATAGTTTCAGTTTCACTAAAACTTACTGTGCCCTTATAGTCTCCCCAGAGAAATAAAGGCTTTCTCAAGAACTTGAGTCCAATGAGACCCATGATTTGGCAAATGAGAGGCACAAATAAGTTTTCTCGCCTAGAGAGAGTGACGATGCAAGGAGATAATCTTAGTTTGGCCAGTTTACCCCAAACTTGTGTATTCTCATATTAGAGACACATCATATATCTGTTGTTTATTCTGTGTACGAACTGTATGAGGACTGCAATCTAATCTCACAGAGTGTGTCATACCTAACCTAGAACTTAAGTCTTTAATAGACTATTTCACTATTTTATTGGAATGAGTGCTTCTGAATGGTGATGGACAGGATCATCACCATTATGGTGATCACAGGATCACTATAGTTTTGAATCTTCTTCATCCTGAGATATCTCCTTTGATTAGTACTTTTATCGTATGTTATCCCATGAAGGTAAGGCAAGAATTCTCTAAGCCAGTGAGTCACTTTAGCAGAGAAATTGTAGGCAGAGAATTGTATCAGAGCAAGTGTCAATTCCAATAAAGATGAATCACTGAATCCTCCAGGATTGAAGGAAACAGACATAATTAACTTTCCACTAAATCACAGTTCAGTTCAGTTCAGTCTCTCAGTCGTGTCCGACTCTTTTCGACCCCGTGAATCGCAGCATGCCAGGCCTCCCTGTCCATCACCATGGCATCATCAGTGATGCCATCCAGCCATCTCCTCCTCTGTCGTCCCCTTCTCCTCCTGCCCCCAATCCCTCCCAGCATCAGAGTCTTTTCCAATAAGTCAACTCTTCACATGAGGTGGCCTAAGTACTGGAGTTTCAGCTTTAGCATCATTCCTTCCAAAGAAATCCCAGGGCTGATCTCCTTCAGAATGGACTGGTTGGATCTCCATGCAGTCCAAGGGACTCTCAAGAGTCTTCTCCGACACCACAGTTCAAAAGCATCAATTCTTCGGCACTCAGCTTTCTTCACAGTCCAACTCTCACATCCATACATGACCACTGGAAAAACCATAGCCTTGACAAGATGGACCTCTGTTGGCAAAGTAATGTCTCTGCTTTAGAATATGCTATCTAGGTTGGTCATAACTTTCCTTCCAAGGAGTGCCTTTTAATTTCATGGCTGCAGTCACCATCTGCAGTGATTTTGGAGCCCAAGAAAATAAAGTCTGACACTGTTTCCACTGTTTTCCCATCTATTTCCCATGAAGTGATATACCAGATGCCATGATCTTTGCTTTAAGCGAATGTTGCACTTTAAGCCAACTTTTTCACTCTCCTCTTTCACTTTCATCAAGAGGCTTTTGAGTTCCTCTTCACTTTCTGCCATAAGAGTGGTGTCATCTGCATATCTGAGGTTATTAATATTTCTCCCAGCAATCTTGATTCCAGCTTATGCTTCTTCCAGCCCAGCGTTCCGCAAAACCACAGGCCCTTATTTTCACACGATGGTATCCTATGAAAGAACTGGTGTCATTCATTGCTACCAACCAGATGAACACTCAACAGCAACAGTAGTCAAATCAGTCTTGGTGTCAGAGAAGCCATTCTGTTGAACACTTACATGGCCTCTATCCTTGCTACCATGCTACTCCATTAGCAGCCTCTTGCAAAACATCTTTATAACTAAGAATAGAGGTTAACAGAGGGCCACTGAGAAACAAATCACATCTACCTGGTTGTTGAAGGCTTCTTCTGGAGTGGATGCTCTCTGGTGGGATTTGATAGTGAGACAAAAATATCTACAGATTCATTTCCATGGGTCAATTCATTTGTTTATTACCCAGACTCTTTGTGTATGATCTTTTTATTTAGAGTTATGTGCCTTTCAGAAGCCTGACCCATCAGCGAAGCCATTTATTATTGCCCTTGAATTTGTATTGATGTAACCTAGAAGGCAATGGCACCCCACTCCAATACTCTTACCTGGAAAATCCCATGGATGGAGGAGCCTGGTGGGCTGCAGTCCATGGGGTCCCTAAGAGTTGGACACGAATGAATGACTTCACTTTCACTTTTCACTTTCATGCATTAGAGAAGGAAATGGCAACCCACTCCAGTGTTCTTGCCTGGAGAATCCCAGCGACTAGGGAGCCTGGTGGGCTGCCGTCTATGGGGTCACACAGAGTCAGACAAAACTGAAGCGACTTAGCAGCAGCAGCAGCAGCAACCTAAACAGTGTATTAAGAAGCAGAGACATTACTTTGTCAACAAAGGTCCGTCTAGTCAAGGCTATGGTTTTTTCAGTGGACATGTATGGATGTGAGAGTTGGACTATAAAGAAAGCTGAGTGCCGAAGAATTGATGCTTTTGAACTATGGTGTTGGAGAAGACTCTTGAGAGTCCCTTGGACTGCAAGGAGATCCAACCAGTCCATCCTAAAGATGATGAGTCCTGGGTGTTCATTGGAGGGACTGATGTTGAAGCTGAAACTCCAGTACTTTGGCCACCTGGTACGAAGAGCTGACTCATTTGAAAAGATCCTGATGCTGGGAAAGATTGAGGGCAGGAGGAGAAGGGGATGACAAAGGATAAGATGTTTGGATGGCATCACCGACTTGATGGACATGGATTTGGGTGAACCCTGGGAGTTGGTGATGGACAGGGAGGCCTGGCGTGCTGCAGTTCATGGGGTCGCAAAGAGTCAGACACAATTGAGCGACTGAACTGAACTGATTTTATCTCAGGCTGCTTCTTCCTCCATACACAGTGGAAGTAGCACATTGCACTGCTTGTATGTTTCTCTGTCCATTTGAATGATTTCCACTCCTCACTGTTTCTTAGGAACACTGAGTGTGTTGCAGAGAAGAACCAGTTTTGACTCTATGTTGGAACTGTTTCTCTGACTTGTTATTCATTACTTTTGTTATTATAATTTTACAGAATGCCTGCCTCAGAGAATCCAGCCCCTCTGCCTGACTGTTAAAATGCCTTTGTTCAGAACCTTATCCACTTGTAGGTGGCAGGAAGGAAGAAATTAACACATCTCTTGCCTGAGTCTTGCCATCCTAGGAGATGTTTGTAAGATTAATGATATTTTTACTTTGCTTTCTCACCTCCCCCCATCTCTAATTTATAAAAGAACCTGGCATCCAGACCCAGAGAATGGTTATTTTAAGTACTAGCCTAGGAAAGTTATGACCAACCTAGATAGCGTATTCAAAGGCAAAGACATTACTTTGCCAACAAAGGGCATCTAGTCAAGGCTATGGTTTTTCCTGTGGTCATGTATGGATATGAGAGTTGGACTGTGAAGAAGACTGAACACCGAAGAATTGATGCTTTTGAACTGTAGTGTTGGGGAAGACTCTTGAGAGTCCCTTGGACTGCAAGGAGATCCAACCAGTCCATTCTGAAGGAGATCAGCCCTGGGATTTCTTTGGAAGGAATGATACTAAAGCTGAAACTCCAGTACTTTGGCCACCTCATGCGAAGAGTTGACTCATTGGAAAAGATTCTGATGCTAGGAGAGATTGGGGGCAAGAGGAGAAAGGAACGACAGAGGATGAGATGGCTGGATGGCATCTCTGACTCAATGGACGTGAGTCTGAGTGAACTCCGGGAGTTGGTGATGGACAGGGAGGCCTGGCATGCTGCAATTTATGGGGTTGCAAAGAGTCGGACACGACTGAGCGACTGAACTGAACTGAACTGAGCCTGCCATCTTCTCGGTCAGTCAGCTTCCTGAATAAAGTCTCTTCCTTGGTTCGACCCCTTCTCTCGGATTCGTTGGCTTGTCATGCAGCAAGCAGAAAGTGAGTTTGGACTCAGTAACAAGTGAGTCTCTAGTGTGACAATATTTCATTTTTAGCAAATTCTTACATTTTTAGGCAAATACATATATCTCTAAATCAGGGCTGTTTTTTGTTTTCTCTCCCTGCTTACTAGTCACATGAAAACTTCCACTGAGCAAAAAGCATTGAGTTGAAAGAGAGGCATTAGCACAACCAAAGTCAGTGAAATGGTTGTCTGGGTCCACTTCTTTATATAATTTACTTGTGAATCTAAAATTGATTAAGACCAAAGCCAAATACACTATTATGGGAGAGCTGTATGTTTTGTGCCTTATGATATACTGATTCTGAAAATATCCACCTTAAGAAAGCCAGTTAATTTTACAGTTGGCCAGTGTCCTCTAGCCAGATTCTTCATTTCTAATGGGTCCCAGAAGCATACCAGGAACTGCTATTTAAATAGTACTTCTTTGAAACAGAAGATATGTTCTATTTCCAAAACCATAGAAGTCAGATTTGTGAGTCTATCACAGCTTGCCGAAGACTTCACAAAGAACTTCTAGCTTCTATGGATTCCTCCAGCAACACTGGATCTTCTAGGTCATATACCCTGAGCCAGAGCAGCAGGGAACTTACATCACCATCTAGCAAAGCTGTAAAACTATTTTATCCTGGAGCTCCCTTAATCTTGTAGCCTTCTAACTTACCCGATAAAGGAAGTGGAGTATTTTCCATGATTAATTTTTGTAGGCATTTTAATCTGACTCCAATACCAGAGTACTAACTTTCTTTTCCACTGAGACATAATTTTATTTAATTAATTTTTCCCTTTTTGATCTGTTTAGTGACCCTAATAAGTGGAGGAGTTCCAATATTTAGCTGATGAGAAATAAAAAAAGTTTTCTTTCTTCTGCTTTATCTAAATTCTAATTTATTCTGACAGTCCCAAGGGAATATTTCTTCCTAAGAGTTTAGCTTAAAGTGTATGTTGTACATAGAAATATGCTAGTAATGAATTGTCTTTTATGTTCATCTGACTGCATTATGAGATTTATAATCTTATGCTATAATTTCTGGCTCTTCCTCTCAGCTGACTCTATCCTTGAATTGTTTCACTCTGTAAGAAATTTCTTTTCTCAAATTCACCCCTTTCCATAAATTAATATTCTTAGTATTCACTATCAACAACCTCTAATCATTAATATATTTGCCTTCTAATTATGCACGTGGACATTTGTTTATTTATTATCTCACTTTCTGGAATAAAAAATGAGAGCCAAAACACACATTCTTTTACTTCCAAAGTGTATTTAATACTGTTCCTGCTCAAATCAATAAATGGTGAGTCACAATTACAGATTAGAATACTTTCATCAATGCTTTGTCTAAAAGTATTATGATTTCATGTTTATTCTAATCTATATGCATTACAATTATTTTCCTTTTATTATACATCTCTTTTACTTTATATTTTTCCTCTTTTATTAAGGTTCTTTTTTAGGCTAGTTTAACTTTTATCCACTGCCCCCATCACCTTTAATTTATTTTGCTTTTCTGTGTTCAATGACATCTTAATTAACGAGCCTTGTTTAAAGAAATTCTCCCAATGAATGATGACTCATTTAAGTTACCTAGCACTTCTAGTACCAGTTTTTTCAAGAAATTACAGTTTCCTGACTTTTCTCTTTATATCAGGTTATTGCACAAACTTTCTAATGTATATTTTTAAACTATACACTTTTCTCCCCTTACATTCTTAGTTCTATGCACTTTAATACAAAGATTTATTTTTATTTTATATCAAAGATTCTTCACATCATTATGTTTTCCCTCATGCAGTGAGGAAACATGATTTATTTTCCAGTACATACTTTTAAAGAATATGTTAATTTTTACTAATTTCCAATTACTATTTTTCTAAGTTGCTCTGCCTCCTACTTCATCAATAACACTTCTGTGATCTTTATTTTGACAACTGTTATTGAGCAGCAGTCTAGTATAGTATGAGTCTTCCCTGGTGGCTCAGATGGTAAAGTGTCTGCCTGCAATGCGGGAGACCTGGGTTCGATCCTTGAGTTGGGAAGATCTCCTGGAGAAGGAAACGACAACCCACTCTAGTACTCTTGCCTGGAGAATCCCACAGACGGAGGAGCCTAGTAGGCTACAGTCCATGGGGTCGAAAAGAGTCGGGCACGACTGAGCGACTTCACTTTCACTTTCTAGTATAGTATAGTGGTTCTACACTACACTATAAGATGTTTCATTGGGGTAAAAGAAGAAAGTATTAATATTAGAATATCCCATGATTATTTTTATCTGACACTAAACAAATGAATATTTATGATCTGTGATGGTTCATTTTATGTGTCAACTTGACCATATCACAGGGTGCCCAGATACTTGGTCAAACATTATTCTGGGTATGTCTGTGAGGGTGTTTGTTGATGAGGTGAACATTCAAATCAGAAGACTAAGTAAAGCAGATTGCATTCCCTAATGTAGGTGAGCCTCATATAATCGATAGAAGATCTGAATAAAATAAAATCAAAAGGCTAAGTAAGAGAAAACACTTCTTGCTGGGACTTGAACTGTTATGGACTTCAGACTTAAACTGAAACACCTTTTTTCTTGAGTCACAGGCCTGCCTGTCAGATTTCAGACTGGAGCTTACTTCGTTGGCTCTCCTGGTTTTGTGGCCTGTGGACTCAAATAATTTTCCTGTGTCTCCAACATGCTGACTACAGATAATGGAAATTCACTGCCTCTATAACTGCATGCACCAATTCTCTCTCTCTCTCTCTCTGAATACACACACACACACACACACACACACACACACACAAATTCAGCTGAAGGTCCAATACTTTGGCCACCTAATGCAAAGAGCTATTTCATTAGAAAAGACCCTGATGCTGAGAAAGATTGAAGGCAAGAAAAGGGGGCAACAAAAGAGGATGAGATGGTAGATGGCATCACCAACTCAATGGACATGAGTTTGAGCAAGCTCTGGGAGATGGTGAAGGACAGGGAAGCCTGGCATACTGCAGTCTATGGGGTTGCAAAGAGTCAGACATGACTGAGAGACTGAACAACATATAGACACAGACAGACACATACATCCTATTGGTTCTGTTTTCCAGGAGAGCTATGACGAACACAGATTTTAGTACCTAAGATGGTTCTAGAAGAACACAATTTCAAGGATGAGTTTTCTGAATTGGTTCTGGAGTGTCCAGAACTGGATCTCTAATTTGATTAGATTTGGAGATGCTAATGTGGAGAAGGCAATGACACCCCACTCCAGTACTCTTGCCTGGGAAATCCAAGGACGGAGGAGCCTGGTGGGCTGCAGTCCATGGGGTCGCTAAGAGTCGGACACGACTGAGAGACTTTACTTTCACTTTTCTCTTTCATGCATTGCAGAAGGAAATGGCAACCCACTCCAGTGTTCTTGCCTGGAGAATCCCAGGGACGGGGGAGCCTGGTGGGCTTCCGTCTATGGGGTCGCACAGAGTCGGACACAACTGAAGTGACTTAGCAGCAGCAGAGAGGCTAATGATTCTATTTCTAGTGATAAGAAGAAAACTGATAGTTTATGGCATGATCTGGCAATAGAAATATATAAAACATCACCATAGTGTTACCCAAACTGGGTTATTCTCTTGGTAGATGTCAAGCTAAAAGATACAATAAGATAAAGACCTGGAGAAGGAAGGATGTATCACTTGTAACAAGTAAAGAAAACACCAGGGATCTTTCCCAAAGCAGTGTCTCCTGAACAGCAAAACCGCAGAAGTTTTAAGCTAAGAGTACATGCATATTCATGAAGGGGCTTGGGAGGTGCATGCATATTCACAAAGAGGCTGGCATGTGGGAGACTTTGGCTTAAAATTGGGGCAAGGGTTGACAGAGTCCAAGGAGTAAGTCAAGGAAAAGGAGTCCAAGGAAAAGGAGTATGTCAAGGCTGTATATTGCCACCATGCTTATTTAACTTATATGCAGAGTACATCATGAGAAACGCTGGGGTGGATGAAGCACAAGCTGGAATTAAGATTGCCGGGAGAAATATCAATAACCTCAGATATGCAGATAACACCACCCTTATGGCAGAAAGAGAAGAAGAACTAAAGAGCCTCTTGATGAAAGTAAAAAAGGAGAGTGAAAAGTTGGCTTAAAGCTCAACAATCAGAAAACTAAGATCATGGCATCCGGTCCCATCACTTCATGGGAAATAGATGGGGAAACAGTGGGAACAGTGTCAGACTTTATTTTTCTGGGCTCCAAAATCACTGCAGATGGTGACTGCAGCCATGAAATTAAAAGACGCTTACTCCTTGGAAGGAAAGTTATGACCAACCTAGATAGCATGTTCAAAAGCAGAGACATCACTTTGCCAACAAAGGTCCGTCTAGTCAAGGCTATGGTTTTTCCTGTGATCATGTATGCATGTGGGAGTTGGACTGTGAAGAAAGCTGAGCACCAAAGAATTGACGCTTCTGAACTATGGTGTTCAAGAAGACTTTTGAGAGTCCCTTGGACTGCAAGGAGATCTAACCAGTCCATCCAAAAGGAAATCAGTCCTGAATATTCTTTGGAAGGACTGATGCTGAAGCTGAAACTCCACTACTTTGGCCACCTGATGAGAAGAGCTGACTCATTTGAAAAGACCCTGATTCTGGGAAAGACTGAAGGCAGGAGGAGAAGGGGATGACAGAGGATGAGATGGTTGGATGGCATCACTGACTCAATGGACATGAGTTTGAGTAAACTCCAGAGTTGGTGATGGACAGGGAGGGCTGGCATGCTGCAGTCCGTGGAGTCACAAAGAGTCAGACACAACTGAGCAACTGAACTGAAGCTTTAGCAGACTGATATCACAAAGGGTGAGAAAAGGACAACATCATCATCCTTTAGATTGCTGAAAATCCAACTCAGAATTTCATCCTATGCCTGACTGAAGGGAATTTGTACTAATACTGCAAAATGGAGGTAAAATAGACTATGTCTGGGCTTCCCTGGTAGCTCAGCTAATAAAGAATCTGCCTGCAATGCAGGAGACCCTGGTTTGGTTCCTGGGTTGGGAAGATCTCCTGGAGAAGGGAGAGGGTACCCACGCCAGTATTCACAGGCTTCCCTGGTGGTTCAGATGGTAAAGAATCCACCTGCAGTTCTGGTTTGATCTCTGGGTTGGGAAGATCCCCTGGAAGAGGGCATGACAACCCATCCAGTATTCTTGCTTGGAGAATCCCCATGGACAGAGGAGCCTAGTAGGCTACACTCCATGGAGTCACAAAGAATCAGACACAACTGAGCAACTAAGCACAGCACAGAGTATGTCTAGAACATAGGTGATCACTTAAGGCTTCTCTTAGTGCATCTTTTAGTTTTACCATGCACTATGTTTAAGGTAAGTGGAAAACTACAACAACCCAATCCAGGATGACTACTAATTGTTCAGAGCTTTCAGGATGAACTTACTCAGTCACCTCACCAGCTTAAGAACCAAAGAGATATGAGGTATTTGCTAAAGGCAAAAAGAATACAGAATGGGTAAAGGGAGAAGGTAGAGTATTAATACTAACTATAACCATGTGACAAGTTATAGAAACAAGGACAATAATTGTCATGAGAATATCTTCATTATATTATTTTGTTATGAATAATTTATGTGTTTGTATATACGAGTATATACATATATATTGCAGATATCTTTATTTTCCCTCTCTTAATGTTTTATCATGTAACAAAAGGCATATTAACTTTACATCATAATATTTAAGTTATGAAATATCAAGGAGAAGAGTAATAATACTCAAGGGCTTTTTCCTCCTCTTGTGGAGAAGGAATTAGTAGGATTTCAACTGTATAAGGATAGTTATATCATGTTAGGGAGAATTATGACCTTGTTATTATCTTTCCTTGGTGATTAAGTTTAGTGCAAATGGGTGCCAAGTTGAAATGAGTTAGACCTGTGATGGTTAATTTCATGCGTCAACTTAACTGGGCCAATAGGGTGCCCAGACATTTGAACAAACACTATTCTGGTTGTGTCGGTGAGGATGTGTCTGAATAAGACTAACAGTTGAATCAGTTGACTGAATAATGCAGATTTTCCTCCCTAATGTGGATCTGTCTCAGCCATCAATAGAAGAACTAAATAAAATAAAATGGCTAAGTAAGGAAAAACTCCTCCTACCTGACTACATGAGTTGGGACTGATGATTTTTTGGCTTTTAGACTCAGATTGATATATCAGATATTCTTCAGTCTCAAACCTGCCAACTTACAGACTAAATTTTATATAATCAGTTCTCCTTGTTCTCAGGCCTTTGACCTTGTACTGGAACTACATATTCACATTCCTGGGTTTCCAGCTTGTGGACTGCTGATCTTAAAACTTCTTAGTCTCCATAATCATGTGAGACAACTGCTCATAATAAATCTCATCCTCTCTCTCTCTCTTATTTACATGGAGTCATACAACCCTAACACACTATTTTAAAAATAGTATTTGATATAAATAAAAAGTATTTGGCATAAACATAATTCATGATTGAATACTGTCAGTATGAATCCTCAAATTAATTGCATTTATTTAATTTATTTATATTCATGTTTTTTGTTGTATGGTAAACTGCTGAATTTTGTAGACTTTGGAACTAAATTACCTGAGTTGACTTTTGATTCACTGCTTACTAGTCTCATGGGTTTGAATATGTTTCTGGACTACTCCTTGTTATTATTACTTCTTTTGTAAATTAGGATAAATTACTATCTATCTCAGTTATAGTGATGATTATGAAAATTATTATATAAAAATTCATAAAAAGTGCTAGGCACATACTACAGAATCAGTACTATCTCTTTGCTATTATTTCTTCAAACCATAAGCAATATTTAAGTACTTTTTGTTCAAGGTTTCTTATTGTTCCTTAGTCAAAGTTTGGTTACTGTCACCAGTTATTACATCAGCCAACTTCAGCAATGCTTATTTTTTTTTCAAGGATTTTTTTTAATCCTTTAATTATAAATTTGATGTATCTTTCCAATACTCTACCACAGATGCCAATGAATTAATGACAATATTCCAGTTATATTAATTTATTTTTAAGGATAACATCCTATTAGCTCACCAACAAGCATTTTAAATCCTAGCAATAAAGAAAAACTAATTATTATTAAACAACTTATATCACCTTATCATAAAAAATACTAGAGGTATAGGGATAAGTAAGATAAGATCCATGACCATAAGTAATTTAACATCTTGAGGGAAGACAAAGACATTAAAGAGAAGTGTAATTAGTATAAATCCTTTTCTTCTCCATATCAGTATTCAGTTCAGTTCAGTCACTCAGTCATGCCCAACTCTTTGCAATCCCATGAACCACAGCACGCCAGGCCTCCCTGTCCATCACCAACTCCCTTAGTCTACCTAAACCCATGTCCATTGAGTTGCTGATGCCATCCATCTATCTCATCCTCTGTCATCCCCTTCTCCTCCTGCCCTCAGTCTTTCCCAGCATCAGGGTCTTTTCCAATGAGTCAGCTTTTCACATCAGATGGCCAAAGTATTGGAGTTTCAGCTTCAACATCAGTCATTTCAATGAACACCCAGGACTGATCTCCTTTAGGATGGACAGGTTGGATCTCCTTGCAGTCCAAGGGACTCTCGAGAGTCTTCTCCAACACCATAGTTCAAAAGCATCAATTCTTCGGCACTCAGCTTTCTTTGTAGTCCAACTCTCACATCCATACGTGACTACTGGAAAAAACATAGCCTTGACTAGATGGACCTTTGTTGACAAACTAATGTCTCTGCTATTATCAGCCATCAAATTAAGCAAATTAATCTGGATCACAGAGAAAGCAAGGGAATTTCAGAAAAATATCTACTTCTGTTTCATTGACTATGCTAAAGCCTTTGACTATGTATATCACAACAAACTATGGAAAATTCTTAAAGAGATAGGAATACCAGACCACCTTATCTGTCTCCTCAGAAACTTGTATGCTGGTCAAGAAAGAATAGTTAGAACCAGACATGGAACATCTGACTGTTTCAAAATTGGGAAAGGAATACCTCAAGGCTGTACACCGTCACCCTGCTTACTTAACTTCTATAAAGAGTACATCATGCGGAATGCCAGGCTGGATGAAGCACAGGTTGGAATCAAGATTGCTGGGAAAAATATCAACAATCTCAGATATGCAGAAGATACCACTCTCCTGGCAGAAAGCAAAGAGGAGATAAAAAGCCTCTTGATGAGTGTGAAAGAGGAAAGTGAAAAAGCTGGCTTAAAACTCAACATTCAAAAAATGAAGATTATGGCATCTGGTCCCATCACTTCATGGCAAATAGAAGGGGAAAATGTGGAAACAATGGCAGATTTGATTTTCCTGGACTCCAAAATCGCTGCAGATGGTGACTGCAGATAAGAAATTAACAGACATTCGCTCCTTTGAAGAAAAGCTATGGCAAACCTAGGCAGCATATTAAAAAGCAGAGACATTACTTTGCTAAAAAAGGTCCATCTAGTCAAAGCTGTTTTTTCCAGTAGCCATGTACGGATGTGAGAGTAGAACCATAAACAAAGCTGAGCACCAAAGAACTGATGCTGGAAGATTCTCAAGTATCCCTTGGACTGCAAGAAGATCCAACCAGTCAATCCTAAAGGAAATCAACCCTGAATATTCACTGGAAGGACTGATGCTGAACCTCCAATACTTTGGCCATCTGATGCAAAGAGCTCACTTATTAGAAAAGACCCTGATTCTGGGAAAGATTGAAAGCAAAAGGAGAAGGGAGCAGCAGAGTATAAGATGGTTGGATGGCATCATCGACACAATGGACACGAGTCTGAGTTAACTTCAGGTGACAGTGAATGACAAGGAAGCCTGGCGTGCTGTAGTCCATGGGATCCCAAAGTGTCAGACCCAACTTAGTGACTGAATAACAGACAACAACAAATAAAGCAAATCATTTTATTTGCTGTTTGTCTTATAGGTTTCCCCTCCTTCTGGATCAGGAATCCTTTCCTGCTGCCCTAAACTCTGCTGCAGACAAACTCTTTCCTTTGTCTGGATCTTGGGTTGCTAATTAACATGATAGAGGGATGCTTTCTCCCCATGTTAGGCAGCAAAGAGCTAAAGTACGTCAGGCCTCTCTTCTTTCTCATTATCCCCTCCTTCCTTCCCCAAGACCATCTAAATAATCCACTTATGTACATAAATATTTTCATGGAAGTTTGGAGAACATTTCAGGAGGGAATTACAAGGTAATTTCTCCTGAAGCATGATAGACTCTGGATTCTGAGTCTCAGCCTTAAGACAAAGAATACCATCCATGGGTTGACTCAGCTCTTTGAAAGATTAGTCAACATCTATGATCCTACATTTTACCTCTGATGTCTTACTTTTTCTCTAACTTGGAACACAATATCTCTCTCCACCATTTGGGAGATAGTTCTTTAGGTTGTAAAGAATTATCCATTGCATTCATATTGCCACAACCTAAGAACCTAGACAGCCCTGTCATGCAGAAATCCTCTATATTTGACCCTATTGAACTATATCCCCCCGCTTCATTAAAACCCTTTCCTCATTCACTTGTAAGGCACATGTCTTTTCTTATCTCATCGTTTCTTCATGATTATTTATTCTATGACTATAAGTTCTTTGCTTTCTTCTTGCTCATTCATTTCTTCAACATTCTAGTTGAAGAAATTAACTAGTTAACGTCAACATTAGTTTCTCTTCTTCTACTTCTCTGCCTCTATGTTATATGAACATATATCTTTTTTAAACATTCTATTGAACTGAATTAATGTGTTTACATATCTATATTTCTCACTTACAGGTAAGTTTCTTTGGGACAGGGACTTCATTATATTCATTGCTGTATATTAATTATTTAGTATGTTGTTAGGTACACAAAAGGACAATAAACATTTGCTTAAGAGAATCAAACTAGGGATAATCCAGAGAGAAAAAAAATCAACATTTTAAACTTTCTATAGAGAAGAACTGAATTATTTCTAAAACAAATTTTTAAAAGCTAAAATATTTTGGTTTACAAAAGAGTAACAAAGTGGGAATAATCTAATTTTTCACAAACATGGTATAGAAATACATTAACCTGAATGGGAAGAATTACTTTGATTCAAGATTGTGAAATTTACTGAAATGCTCTTCATCTTTGCTACTTTTTTCCTAACTATGCATTTCTCTCTTTCAAACACTAATGAATTAGGAATGTTAAAAAAAATGTAAAAAAAAAAAGAGTTTATTGACTATGCCAAAGCCTTTGACTGTGTGGATCACAGTAAACTGTGGAAAATTCTGAAAGAGATGGGAATACCAGACCACCTGATCTGCCTCTTGAGAAATTTGTATGCAGGTCAGGAAGCAACAGTTAGAACTGGACATGGAACAACAGACTGGTTCCAAATAGGAAAAGGACTACGTCAAAGCTGTATATTGTCACCCTGTTTATTTAACTTATATGCAGAGTAACATCATGAGAAACGCTGGACTGGAAGAAACACAAGCTGGAATCAAGAGTGCCAGGAGAAATATCAATAACCTCAGATATGCAGATGATACCACTCTTATGGCAGAAAGTGAAGAGGAACTCAAAAGCCTCTTGAAAGTGAAAGAGGACAGTGAAAAAGTTGGCTTAAAGCTCAACATTCAGAAACCGAAGATCATGGCATCCAGTCTCATCACTTCATGGGAAATAGATGGGGAAACAGTGGAAACAGTGTCAGACTTTATTTTTCTGGGCTCCAAAATCACTGCAGATGGTGACTGCAGCCATGAAATTAAAAGACGCTTACTCCTTGGAAGGAAAGTTATGACCAACCTAGACAGCATATTCAAAAGCAGAGACATTACTTTGCCAACAAAGGTCCGTCTAGTCAAGGCTATGGTTTTTCCTGTGGTCATGTATGGATGTGAGAGTTGGACTGTGAAGAAGGCTGAGCGCCAAAGAATTGATGCTTTTGAACTGTGGTGATGGAGAAGACTCTTGAGAGTCCCTTGGACTGCAAAGAGATCCAACCAGTGCATTCTGAAGGAGATCAGCCCTGGGATTTCTTTGGAAGGAATGATGCTAAAGCTGAAACTCCAGTACTTTGGCCACCTCATGCGAAGAGTTGACTCATTGGAAAAGACTCTGATGCTGGGAGGGATTGGGGGCAGGAGGAGAAGGGGACGACAGAGGATGAGATGGCTGGATGGCATCGCTGACTCGATGGACGTAAGTCTGAGTGAACTCTGGGAGTTGGTGATGGACAGAGAGGCCTGGCGTGCTGCGACTCATGGGGTTGCAAAGAGTCGGACACGACTGAGCGACTGATCCGATATGATCTGATCTGAAGCCATGTGTATGGAAAATTAACAAGGCACAATTGCAAGGTTTCTATGCACACATTACAGGGAAACTAAAATACTGGCTTACTCAGCCAAAGCATAATAGATCATGTTGGCAATGGAAAACTATTTAGTGAATTTACACAAGTGAATTTACCCAAGTGAGATTCTGAGGGGAGTGAGGGTAAAAGTATGGGAAACCTGAGCCAAGTTCTCAATATATGTCTCAGGATATTTAACATTAATTGTACTTTATATAAATAAGAATATTAAGATTACCCCTTTAGGTTAAAGTAAATGAATGAATAAGCAAGTTTTTCCTATGTTTTAAGTACCCTTCTGAAATTATAGAATTTGCACACAGAAAAAAATTTGAAAGACAAGGACTCCTGGCCTTCATTATAAAATAATCAAGTTAATTAACTGGGAACACAGCAGGGTCTTATTACCAAAGAAGAAATTAGTTCAATGACTTTTGAATGTAATTTTGGAAACTGTGAGTTTACTGGAACATAAAGTAAGAAATATATTTCACTGCCAAAGAGAAGCATTCATTGGCTCCAGTTAATTCACTAATACGGTCTTTCTTTTTTTTTTTTTTTTTTTTTCCCCTCTCTTCTCTTTGTCACTGGTTCCTAGTATTTTCTACATAGTACAAAGGGCTAGGAAAGTAGGAGACATGCAAAATCAATTAACTACTTTTTATTCAAGGGATAATTTACCAGTTTGTGAACTGCTTAATTTATATTCCTTTACTATTCACTTTATTTCCATATCATTTCATTTTTACTATTTTACCCACACTAAAAAATGAATAAAGAAAAATATATTTATTCAAATGAATAAAGAAAAATAATGCCTAGTGCAGTAGCCTCCACGAGTCACATGTGAAGTTTTAAAATACAGATATTCAGTCCCATCTAAGACATATTGAATCAGAATGTCTTGGGATGTGTCTGAATGGTCATATTTTCTAAAATAGTTCACAGTTAAACCCAGCATTTACCAAGGAATGAAAATGGTTGGCAACTGAAGCAAACAGTCAGTGGATTGTAAATGGTATAATAATATTATGAAAGTGTATTTCTGACTGCAAGCCTTTTGGGTGAAAAAATTGGAACTTGAACAGATTTCATGCATAAGTGTTTCAGTAATAACAAAACGGAGTACTATCTATAGGTATTCTTGTAGCCCCCTTTCATTGGAGATGAAATGAATGAATTCCATCTTAGAAAGACTATCAAATTTTATCAAATTTGTGTCATATCAACATATGAAAAATACTTAACATAAGAGAATACGTGAAACTCCAGAAAACTCCAGGAATTAGTTTATGTATTTTTGTATTTTATTTGTTTATTGTGTACCTAATCTTTTTTTGGGGCTCCAAAATCACTGCAGATGGTGATTGCAGCCATGAAATTAAAAGATGCTTACTCCTTGGAAAGAAAGTTATGACCAACCTAGATAGCATATTCAAAAGCAGAGACATTACTTTGCCAACAAAGGTTCATCTAGTCAAGGCTATGTTTTTTCCTGTGGTCATGTATGGATGTGAGAGTTGGACTGTGAAGAAGGCTGAGCGCCGAAGAATTGATGCTTTTGAACTGTGGTGTTGGAGAAGACTCTTGAGAGTCCCTTGGACTGCAAGGAGATCCAACCAGTCCATTCTGAAGGAGATCAGCCCTGGGATTTCTTTGGAAGGAATGATGCTAAAGCTGAAACTCCAGTACTTTGGCCACCTCATGCGAAGAGTTGACTCATTGGAAAAGACTCTGATGCTGGGAGGGATTGGGGGCAGGAGGAGAAGGGGACGACAGAGGATGAGATGGCTGGATGGCATCACTGACTCGATGGACGTGAGTCTGAGTGAACTCCGGGAGTTGGTGATGAACAGGGAGGCCTGGCGTGCTGATTCATGGGGTCGCGAAGAGTCAGACACGACTGAGCGACTGAACTGAACTGAAATCTTATTTAGGGAGAAGGCAATGGCACCCCACTCCAGTACTGTTGCCTGGAAAATCCCATGGATGGTAGGCTGCAGTCCATGGGGTCACTAAGAGTCAGACATGACTGAGCGACTTAACTTTCACTTTCAACTTTCATGCATTGGAGAAGGAAATGGCAACCCACTCCAGTGTTCTTGCCTGGAGAATCCCATGGACGGAGAAGCCTGGTAGGCTGTGGTCTCTGGGGTCACACAGAGTCAGACACGACTGAAGCGACTTAGCAGCAGCAATCTTATTTTAGGTATTAGGGAAATTTAACTGGAAACAAATTATACAAACTCTCTGACTTCCAGGAGCCAACACTGTATTAGGAAGAGACAGAAAAAACAACTATGAACAACTGAATAAGTAAGTTAATTGCAGGTCCAATAAACACTAATGTGAATACAGAGTGACTGAAGAGAGGAAGATACTTTAGCTAAGTAAGATTGTCTGAAATTACATTTAGTAAATCTATTCTTAACCTTCAAAAGGAGGCATATGTGGAGATAAGTGGAAGAGTATTTCTGCCAGAGGAAAAGCAGGTCTAAAGGCCTAAAAATGGAAAAGACCTTGATATGAGTGTTCAATTAACTGAACATAGTAAGAGCCCTCAACCTTCAATATGTATAATATAGTGCATGTCAAATGCATGACCAATGTTATTTTAGTATAAAATGCTAACAACAATTTTCTATTTAAATTGATGAGTAAATTTTATCAATAGTATAGAAACTGTAAGCCCTCTTTTATTTACTATTTTAAATATGAGGTGATTATTTCTACATTGCTTTTAACTGAAGAGGATCAGTTATTAAGTTCATGTTCAACTGCAATATTTAGTCTTACCATAGTTTCTCTAATAAAGATATCTTACTAGATAACTCAGTAGATATCTCACTAAATATCTACTTTTGACAATTTAAATTATACAACTGGATATATGAATTTTTGGATTAAATATCTATGCAGCATTGAGAAAGAAATGATTATACAAACAAAATTCCTCAAAAGGGGCTACAATAATAGGTGGCCATTTTAAGGAGACCACAGGCAAGAATACTGGAGTGGGTTGCCATTCCCTCCTTCAGGGGATCTTCCCAACCCAGGGATTCAACCCAGGTCTCCTGCATTGCAGGTGGATTCTTTATCATCTGAGCCACCAGAGAAGCCCTTGTACTGTTTTAGCCTCATATGAAGTGTTTAGTTTCAAATTTAATTTGCTGTTTTTAACAATGTCATAAATAATACTTTAAAACTTTGGGGGGAATACTGAGTATACAAAGATTCAGATTTTCTAATTAGATTCATTAAAACTAGAAATCTTGTCTCCTCTCAAAGTTTATACTGATGTAAAGAACTGAAGCAGCCAACAGGATAAGAGAAGTGAAGGATCTGGAGAATAATGAAAGTACTTTCTTGCATTACTTAAATGTTCTTTGACCCAGAATAGATGAGTTCTCTAGATGAAGCATGTGAGTTATTGTACCAAAGTTGGCAAATATTTATGCTACCAAAAAAATCTGTTTTATATGCCAGAAAATTGCACAGCTCTAATAGGGAAGAATAAATCTGACTCCATATTAGATGTTTCTTTAACTTTTGTGTTCTGCTGTTTTTTGCTACAAGTTAATCACTAGCCCAAAGGAACATTGACTATAGTTTAAAGAATACACAGTGGTCCGTCTCCAGGGACCCTCCTTTCCATGCCTGAACAATACCTTTGTTCAGCTCACAAGAAATGTTTTGATCCAGCCTAACTAAATAGCCTCTTGATGAAAATGGAGGAGAGTGAAAAAGTTGGCTTAAAGCTCAATATTCAGAAAGCTAAGATCATGGCATCCAGTCCCATCACTTCATGGCAAATAGATGAGGAAAAAGCGGGAACAGTGGCTGACTTTATTATTTGGGGCCCCAAAATCACTGCAGATGGTGATTGCAGCCATGAAATTAAAAACGCTTACTCCTTGGAAGGAAAGTTATGACCAACCTAGACAGCATATTAAAAAGCAGAGACATTACTTTGCCAACAAAGATCCATCTAGTCAAGGCTATGGTTTTTCCAGTGGTCATGTATGGATGTGAGTGCTGGACTATAAAGAAAGCTGAGCACAGAAAAATTAATGCTTTTGAACTATGGTGTTGGAAAAGACTCTTGAGAGTCCCTTGGACTGCAAGGAGATCCAACCAGCCCATCCTAAAGGAGATCAGTCCTGGGTGTTCATTGGAACGACTGATGTTGAAGCTGAAACTCCAATACTTTGGTCACCTGATATGAAGAGCTGACTCACTGGAAAAGACCCTGATGCTGGGAAAGATTGAGGGCAGGAGGAGAAGGGGATGACAGAGGATGAGATGGTTGGATGGCACCACCAACTTAATGGATATGGGTTTAGGTAGACTCCGAGAGTTGATGATGGACAGGAAGGCCTGGTGTGCTGTGGTTCATGGGATCACAAACAGTTGGACAAAACTGAGTGAACTTAACTGAACTGCAGAATAGAAGAAATGAACACAAACCATATACAGTCTTTCCAAAACCAGGAAATACGTGCAAAAAAATTGGCCTTTTTAGTTTACCTCCTCCTCACTTCTCCCCTGTTTTTTCCATAAAAAGAAAAAAAAAAAAAAAAAACTAGTACCCAGATCCCAGCAAGATGGTTCTTAGGGACACTAATTCACCATCTTCTTGGTCTTATGGCTTTCTGAATAAAGTCACTATTTCTTGCCCCAACAACTTGTCCCTTAATTTATTGGCCTGTCATGTGGTGAGCAGTATGAACTTGGACTCCCTAATGTAGCTTCTGTGACTGTGGAGCCATGCACTATAAATACAATAGTTTCAGCGATTACCTATAATACATAACCCTTAACTCAGATTCCTGGAAAATTTCAATGGTCTTTTTACCCATTCTTACCTCTCATGTCAAGAGGGGATTAGACCTTGAAGACTTAAATACAAGATATGACGCCACTGTAGCATTGTTTTCTTAGGCCAGTCACCAAGACGACAGACATAAAAGCATAAATAAATGGGACCTAGCCAGACTTAACATGGAGAAGGTGATGGCAACCCACTCCAGTACTCTTGCTTGGAAAATCCCATGGACGGAGGAGCCTGGTGGGCTGCAGTCCATGGGGTCACTAAGGGTCAGACACGATTGAGCGACTTCACTCTCACTTTTCACTTTCCTGCATTGGAGAAGGAAATGGCAAACCAATCCAGTGTTCTTGCCTGGAGAATCCCAGGGATGGGGGAGCCTCGTGGGCTGCCGTCTATGGGGTCACACAGAGTCAGACATGACCGAAATGACTTAGTAGCAGCCAGACTTAACAACTTTTGCAGGGCAAAAAACGTCATGAAATGAAGTGAAGTGAAAGTCGCTTAGTCCGATTCTTTGTGTCCAAATCTTTGTGGACCCCATGGACTATACAGTCGATGGAATTCTCCCAGCCAGAATACTGGAGTGGGTAGCCTTTCCCTTCTTCAGGGGATCTTTTCAACCCAGGAATCAAACTCAGTTCTCCTGCATTACAGGTGGATTCTTTACCAGCTGAGCCACAAGGGAAGCCCAAAGAACATTATAAACAAACTGAAAAGAAAAAAGCTATGAGCTGGAGAAAATATTTGCAAGTGATGTGACTGAAAGGGCTTTTAATTTCAAAAATAAACAAATAGGTCATACAATTTAATAACAGGAAAGGAAAAACCTAATCCAAAAAAAAAACACAGAAGACCTAAATTGACATTTTTCAAAAGACATAGAGATGGTCAACAGGCACATGATAAGATGGTCAACATCACTAATTATTCAGTTCAGTTCAGTTCAGTCGTTCAGTCGTGTCCAACTCTTTGCAACCCCATGAATCGCAGCACGCCAGGCCTCCCTGTCTATCACCAACTCCCGGAGTTCACTCAGACTCACGTCCATCGAATCAGTGATGCCATCCAGCCATCTCATCCTCTGTCGTCCCCTTCTCCTCCTGCCCCCAATCCCTCCCAGCATCAGAGTCTTTTCCAATGAGTCAGCTCTTCACTAATTATTAGACAAATGCAAATAAAAACTACAATCAGGTATCACCTAATGTGGTCAGATGGCCACCATCAAAGAGTCTATAAATAATAAACGGTAGAGAATATGAGGAGAAAAGGAAACCCTCCTACACTGCTGGTGGGAATGCAGATTGGTGCTGCTACTTTGGAAAATACTATCAAAGGTCCTTAAAAACCTAAAAATAGAATTGCTGTATAATCCACTCATCCCACTTCTAGGCATATATCTGAAAAATATGAAAGCCCCAATTTGAAATGGGATACATGTACCCCAGTGCTCACAGCAATACTATTTACAATAGCCAAGACATGGAAGCAAAATTAAGTGTCAATCAAAAGATGTGGTATATATAGTACATTATTTAATACACGCACACACACGATAGAATACTGCTGCTGCTGCTGCTAAGCCACTTCAGTCGTGTCCGATTCTGTGTGACCCCATAGATGGCAGCCCACCAGGCTCCCCCAACCCTGGGATTCTTCAGGCAAGAACTACTCAGTCATAAAAAGAATGAAATAATGCTATTTGAAACAACATGGATAGCCCTAGAAGTTATCATACTAAATGAAGTAAGTCAGACAAAGACAAATAATATATGATATCACTTATATGTTGATTCTAAAACACAGTACAAATGAACTTATTTACAAAAAAGAAACAGACTCACAACAGAAAACAAACTTCCGGTTACCAAGGGGAAGAGGACAGTAGGAGTAAATTGGCAGTATCGGTTTAACAGATGCCCTCTATCATGCATAAAACAAAAGACTAGATATAGTGTATAGCAGAAGGAACTATATTTAATATCTTATAATAAACTCTAATGAAAAAGAATTTTCAAATGAATAAGAATATATATATATTTATACGTATCACCAAGTCACTTTGCTATACATGTGAAATTAATATCATACTGTAAATCAACTGAACTTCAATAAAAAATAAGAGGAGAGTGGACAAATGAGTATCTCATCATTCTTCACAGAGGAAATCTGAATTTCTGGCCAACCATTCTAACTCCATTCTCTTGCATACACCAAAAGAGCTTAGGACAAAAGTCATCACAAAACATGACAAGAGAGAATATAGTAATTCCACATACCTGAACCAGGATTCAAATTCTAGAAAGCTTGGCAATGATGCTAACAAGGCTGTCTTGAAAGGTACAACATGGCTAACAAAATTGAAGGCACAGTGATTGCTATATGTTTGTTGAGGAAAATCCCTATCATCAAAAAATTAACCATTTTAATGCCAAAGAATATTCAAACTACTGCACAACTGCACTCATTTCACACACTAGCAAAGTAATACTAAAAATTCTCCAAGCCAGGCTTCAAAGGTACGTGAACCATGAACTTCCAGATGTTCAAGCTGGATTTAGAAAAAACAAAGGAACCAGAGATCAAATTGCCAACATCTGTTGGCTCATCACAAAAGCAAGAGAATTCCAGAAAAAACATCTATTTCTGCTTTATTGACTATATCAAAGCCTTTGACTGTGTGGGTCACGACAAACTGTGGAAAATTCTTCAAGAAATGGGAATACTATACCACATTACCTGCCACCTGAAAAATCTGTATGCAGGTAAAGAAGCAACAGTTAGAACCAAACATGGAACAACAGACTGGTTCCAAATTGGGAAAGGAGTATGTTAAGGCTGTATATTGTCACCCTGCTTATTTAACTTACATGTAGAGTACATTATATGAAATGTGGGGCCAGATGAAGCACAAGCTGGAATCAAGATTTCCGGGAGAAATATCAATAACCTCAGATATGCAGTGACACCACCCTTATGGCAGAAAGTGAAGAAGAACTAAAGAGTCTTTTGATGAAAGTGAAAGAGGAGCATGAAATAGCTGGCTTAAAACTCAACGTTAAAAAAACTAAGATCATGGCATCTGGTCCCATCATTTCATGGCAAATAGATGGGGAAGCTATGGAAACAGTGACAGACCTTATTTTTTGGGGCTCCAAAATCACTACAGATGGTGACTACAGCCATAAAATTAAAAGATGTTTGGTCCTTGGAGGAAAAGCTATAACAAACCTAGATAGCATATTAAAAACCAGAGACATTTCTTTGCCAGCAAAGGTCTGTCTAGTCAAAACTATGGTTTTTTCCAGTTGTCATGTATGGATGTGAGAGTTGGACCATAAAGAAAGCTGAGTGCTGAAGAACTGATGCTTTTGAACTGGTGTTGGAGAAGACTCTTGAGAGTCCCTTGGACTGCAAGGAGATTCAACCAGTCCATCCTAAAGTAAATCAGTCCTGAATATTCTTTGGAAGGACTGATGTTGAAGCTGAAACTCCAATAATTAGGCCACCTGATGCGAAGAACTGACTCATTAGAAAAGATCCTCTGATGCTGGGAAAGATTGAAGGCAGGAGGAGAAGGGGACGACAGAGGATGAGATGGTTGGATGGTAACACTGACTTATGGACATGAGTTTGAGTAGACTCCCGGTGTTGGTGATGGACAGGGAGGCCTGGCGTGCTGCAGTCCATGGGTTTGCAGAGTTGGACACGACTGAGTGACTGAACTGAATGTTTTAAGGATTGTGTAAATACCAATGCTCTGCTGAGGTTTATTTTATACACTCTCAATTATTAAAATAAAACATCTCAATTGTTATAAATAATAAAATATCGATATGGATTATGACTAATGAAACAAACACCACTATCTAGAAGTCTTTTTCACAAAGGGAACAGAAGAAGATTGCTTTCTGGTTTGTTTTTGCTAGGCATCTATCACATGCAAGAATATGGTATTATTTGTAACTGTTTAAAACTCATAGTCTGCTTTAAAATGCATATTTAAGTCTGAATGTTGTGATTTTCTGAGATTCCTAGGTAAATGTATTTGGGGACCATAACGCACATAGCTCCTTCCTCTCCTTGACTTATGTGATTGGCTTTGTAATTCCATTTGTCTTTCTCTCATCTTCTAGACCTATTTTTCTCTTCCCTCACTTCTTTCCCTCACTTCTTTCCCTCCTTCCTATCTATTGAAAATAGAGTGTCTGCTTCTGAAAATGTCCATATCTATTTATAACACTGATTAGAGTGTACTAAAATTTGAATAAGCAAGAGATATTACATATACCACCTATACCACTCTACCTCAATTTCCTCATACTAAAATGGGAAGGAAGAGTTGAATATTCCTGAAATTCTCTGTAGCTTAAATACCCTGAAAGTTTAGTAGTTTTCTTTCCCTTTTTAAGTGCTAATGTTTTAATATTGGGACTGCAATTGAAAGTGATGGTATTTGATAAAATTTTTTCAGCAAATGGATATATAGAAATATTTTCAATGGCAAGCCATTTAAAGAAAAATATATGAATTTATAAATAATGGGATATTTGAACCAATATGGGGGAAAAATCTAACTAGATGATTTATCTGTAAATTAATGTCCAGTAATTGTATGCTTTTATTCTGACTTTCAAATTCCTCTAGATTTCATTTCTGGCCGTGTTGGGTCTTTGTCACTGAGTGCAGGCTTTCTCTAGTTGCGGTGAGTGGGGGTTACTATCGTGTGGCAGGGCATGGGCTCTAGGGCACAGGCTCAGGAGTTGTGGCGCATGGGCTTAGTTGCCCCGTGGCATGTGGTGTCTTCCTGGCCCGGGGACTGAACCCATGTTCCCTGCATTGGCAAGTGGATCCTTATCCACTGTATCACCAACAAAGTCCCAAATTAATCCAGACTTAATGGAATATTTTTATAAAACATATTTTTGGTTAAGAAGTGGGACATATTTTATCAACATTATTTCACTATACAAATAACTTATTTTTATTGAACTTCATAATACACTGATTATCTGAGTTAGCATTGTTTTAATTGCTTCAGAGACAATTTCTCATTTAATTATTATAATGACCCAGTAAGATACAGACTTTTTCATACACTGAACTTTTAAATTCATTCTAAAGTTTACCTCATTTCGTAGCTCTAAAGGAATGACATCTTGGTAACTCTGGTTTATGAATGGTGCATTGAAAATTCATCTTACTCTCATAAAAACAACCCAGGTATATGCACTCTGAATAATGAAAGTAAATGCCTTCTGCAGTTAAGGAGAAAAATATGTCCCAACATAATTATGAAACATAATAATCTAGCAGCTATAGAATAGCCCATACCCAAAGACACAAACCCTGGTTGAAAAAATTATGACTATCTTTATCTATATACACACACTATGCAATTGATCCAATGAATAAATATTTCAACTTGTTTTTGTGCACAGGTAAAAATAGAAGTTCAAACTATGGAAATTAAAACCCTGTTTTCCTCCAGAGTAAATTATTCTTCTATGTAACACTACATTTCATGAATTTTTTTCCTTTGCAATGCTGGCATTGATTCATACTTCTGTTAGGCATATGTATAATGTAATGTAGTTTAAAAAACATTAGTGTCAGAGTGGTTGCTTCTGTGCCTGGAGCAATATGACAATCACATGGCCAAATAAGCTAAACAAATGAAAATGTAAAATCCTGAATATGAGCATAAGTGATTTTAGAAGAGATTTTAATGTATCATAGTGAAGTACACAAGATTGCAATATAGTAAGTTTTTAACACATAAAGAATGATTATATTAATTAAAATAAAGCCCTTCCTATGCATTCTATATAATACATGCCATTACAATTGGGAAAAAAGCCTCTTCAAGGTCACAACTAGCCTGTAATACATTTTTGTTAAGTTTGTTGAAGTATTTACCATTGTTCTGATTTTCCAAGCAAGGAAAAACTTCATTAGAGAAAGGCAATTAATTTTAAAAAGCTTTGAATGCAACTAATGAAGCTACAGGATTCATTACCAGTGAAGGTCACAGAGCTACATAGAGTCCTGAATTTATCTTTATCTCCAGTTGTATGACTGATTGACAGAGTTGAGCATTAGGAATTCTATCACACAACAACCAAAGTCTATCACATAGCAACCATAAGCTACCACCCAGCAATAGGACCACAGCAAGGCAATCTAATCAGAACAACATCAAAGTGGATTCTATGGACCATGTACATGATGAAAAGTGAAAGTTTCTCAGTTGTGTCGGACTCTTTGCTACCTCCTGGGTTATACAGTCCATGGAATTCTCCAGGCCAGAATACTGGAGAGGATAGCCAGTTCCCTTTTCTGGGGGATCTTCCCAATCCAGAGATCCAATCCAGGTCTTTTGCATTAAGGCGGATTCTTTACCAGCTGACCACCAGGGAAGCCCAAGAATACTGGAGTGAGTAGCCTATCCCTTCTCCAAAAGATCTTCCTGACCCAGGAATCTAACCTGGGTCTCCTGCATTGCAGGGGGATTCTTTACCAGCTAAGCTACCAGGGAATCCCCATGTATATCATATTAAGTTCCAATTTCTTTCTCAAATGATTTAACTCTAATTTTGTAAAAATGTTTACCTAAATATTGAAAGTGCCCAATTCTTCTTAATGAGAAACCCACATCTTCTATCTTAGTTAACACTTTTATGCTCTTTTAAAAATCCTCTGGGAATAAAATATTTTACTTAGTATTGAAAGTGCCCCATGCTTCTTAACATAAGAAGTGGTGGTGGTGGTTTAGTCGCTAAGTAGTATCTGACTCTTTGCAACCCTCTGGACTGTAGCCCACCAGGCTCCTCTGTCCATGGGATTCTCCAGGCAAGAATACTGGAGTGAGTTGCCATTTCCTTCTCCAGGGGATCTTCCCGACCTAGGAATCGAACCCAGGTCTTCTGCCTTGCAGGCAGGTTCTTTACCAATGTAGCTACAATACATGTCTTCTATCTCAGTTAACACTTTTTACTCTTTTAAAAATCCACTGGGAATAAAATATTTTACTTAATGAATCAACAAAGTACCAAAAGCAACTTATGATTATGGTATTGACAGAATGTGCCATATAGAAATCAATGAAAAGTATCATGTAAACTATCTTTTGGGGGCTGTGCTGGTATTGAAAAGTATTTGCTAAACATATTTTGATAGTCATTTATTTGTTCCTTGTTATTAATTCTATGTTCATTTACTTATCCTCCCATTCATTTTTGAACAGTTATAACAGTAAACATTATATAAGATTGTAGGAATAAGAAAATAAATATAAAATGGGCCCTCCCTAAAGAAGTATAGACTTCACTGAAGAGAGTAAGGTTCACATTCCAAGTAAAATAAGTGTCATTAGCGCTGCTATCAAAAAAGACTTCCAGAGAACAATGAACACTTGATCAATGTAACTCACCTTCATAAAAATTTATTTTTTTAAAAATCTACTATTCTAGAGGCATCAGCAGCTTTTAAAGCTCCCCAGGTGATTCCAAGCATGGCCAGGAGAGGGATCAGGCTGGTGGGACAGAGGGACAAGCTGAGCTGTGGCATGAGCCTCCCTCAGAGAAAGCAGGGATAAATTGTCACCATCTTGGCAGATCCCCGGAAAAACAATGAAAAGGAGCCACCTGCACTAGGATATCTTGGGCAGACTCCCTTACCTTCATGCTGGTCCTGGCCTCCCTGCTTGTGTTTTCTTAGGAGTAGATGCTTTCTTTCAGGGTTTGATTTCACTGCCACTTGCTCCCAAAATCCCCTACTTGGGAGGAGAGTGGGGAGCTGAGACACACATACTCAGAGGGCTTTTCAGTCACCCTGAGTTCATTCATTCAACAAATACACACGGCAGCTCTTGGAGGGCACAGGGAGTTGTGTCTGTTTTGTGTTTCCTGCATAGAGTGAAATAAAGTGTTGCCAATATCGACAGCTTCCTGAGGGCATCTGCTGTCTCTACTCCAGACGTAAGCAGCAAACGGAACTTGATGACTGTCATTTCTATATGGACCCTTATGTTTATATGATCTCGCTGTGTCTGGCTCTGTAAACTTTGGTGATGTACCTCCTTGTGACCCTGCCATCTGGCTGTGGCTGCCCTTCACCTCAACCATAAGTTTGTGAGGCTCCCATTGTTGACATCTGGGTCCTGCCTCATGCATCTTCCCTGCTGTTTGGACTGTACAGTATTAGGGCAGCACAAGGAACTGATCCGCCTCTCTTCTAAACCCAGTCCGTGAGTGTCTCACTGGATCCTGAGAGTAACCCTGCAAGCCTGGCCCTGAAGGGTGGAGTCAAAGGTATCAGGAAACAGAGAGTTCTTAGCCAGCAGTATTATGCTTACCTGTATCAGGTGTCTTAGGGAACAAATTTAGTATATTAAGATCACCAGTATCTGTTGTTTTCCAGAATGGAAATTGCCCTATTCCAGGAGAGCGAATCCCAGACGTGGCTGCATGGTCCATGGGCTTCTCTGTGAAAGAAGACCTTTCTTGGCCGGGCCTTACAGTAGGTAACCTGTGCCACCATCTTCAGGCTACTGTTATGGTGATGGTGAAAGGAGTGGACAAGCTTGCTCTACCCCCAGGCAGTGTCATTTCATACCCTTTGGAGAATGCAGTTCCTTTTAGTCTTGACAGCATGGCAAATTCCATTCAATCTTTATTTTTGAAGAAACTCCAGTGGTTTTTGCTGTTGGCTCCCAGTGAGGAAAGAGTGTACATGGTGGGGAAAGCAAACTCGGTTTTCAAAGATCTCTCAGTAATGCTCAGACAGCTCCACAATCGACTGTTTCAAGAAACCTCTGCTCTCGCTTCATTTCCCCTCAATTCTCTAAGTATGAACAATGAAGTTGATCTCCTTTTTCTTTCTGAACTGCAAGTGCTGCATGATATTTCAAGTTTGTTGTCCCAACATAAGCATCTAGCCAAGGATCATTCTCCTGATTTATACTCACTGGAGTTGCCAGGTCTGGAAGAAATTGGTAAAAATTATGGGGAAGACTGAACAATTTAGAGATGCCTCTAAGATCCTTGCTGATGCTCTGCAAAAGTATGCAGATGTCATGTACAATCTCTATGGCGGGAACGCAGTGGTAGAGTTGGTGACTGTCAGATCATTTGACACATCCCTTATGAGGAAGACAAAGACTATCCTTGAGACAAAACAAGTAAAGGACCCCTTAACTCCCTATAATCTTGCCTATAAATATAATTTTGAATATCCGGTGGTTTTCAGCCTGGTACTTTGGATAATGATCGGCTTGGCCTTGACTCTGATTGTCACCTGTTACAATATGTGGAACATGGATCCTGAAAATGATAGCATCATTTATAGGATGACAAACCAGAAGATTTGAATGGATTGAATTTTCCTTATGCCAAACTTGGAAAAAAAGAAGGTTTAGAATTGACTGTTTCATTAAAATAAATCTTTTAGTGTAGTTTAAACTAGATTGCTGCTGCTAAGTTGCTTCAGTCGTGTCTGACTCTGTGCAACACCATAGACGGCAGCCCACCAGGTTCCGCCGTCCCTGGGATTCTCCAGGCAAGAACACTGGAGTGGGTTGCCATTTCCTTCTCCAATGCATGAAAGTGAAACATGAAAGTAAAGTCGCTCAGTTGTGTCCGACTCTAGCGACCCCATGGGCTACCAGGCTCCTCCGTCCATGGGATTTTGCAGGCAAGAGTAGTGGATTGGAGTGCCATTGCCTTCTCTTTAAACTAGATAGTACACTTTAAATTTATAAAAAATCAAATTTTGTTCTCTTTTGTGTGTGCCTGTTCTTTTAGAGTGAATTATATAGTATTGATGTGAGGTGACCCTTGTGATATAGATTCCATAATATGCTCAAATATGATGATATAACCATTTAATATAGTTTCATTCCATTTACTATTTAAAATATGCACTGTAATAAATAACATTTAGAATAGTTTGTGTTATTCATTTTGGCAAAATGTGCTGAATTTGAAATGTTTAACTTCCTTACACAGGACAGGTTAAAAGTGATATTTGGGCTGTTATATACTATGAACCATTTCTAAATGTCTTAATGTAAATATCTCTGAAACAGGAAAAGGTTTTTAACTTTGAGCAGCTATTAACTATGAATGTGCTTACACAGTCACTCAGATCTGGAATTGCATCTGATTGAGAGATAATAGCTATTATTTTAATCTCTTCTGAAAGTTTGGTGATCTGAATGGTCAAGTGTGGATACTGAACATACTACATTGATATAAGAAGGAATTAGCTTTGTGGAGTTATAGACACTTGTAGTCACATACACAAAAACATTTGGGGGGCATCCTGGGGCATGATTGCAGTCATTTTCTCCCTTGTGTAAGTTACTCTGGTTTACGGTACAAAATCATTCTATAGAAAGTTAAGTGTAAGTAGATACTCCCTACTTTATGTAAAAATGGACCAATGTCTATAAAGAGTGACAAATAAAGTTAACAATGATTTTTTAAAAAATCTTCTATTCTTGTATAGGAGTGTTCTGTTGGAACACTGGTCTATTCTGACCAACTGGGCTTTACCTGAACTTGAAAATCTATAAACTGTGTGTGTGTGTGCATATGTTTATATTCATATTTAATACTAAGCTGTCCACATTTTAAAATATGACATTTAGAAGTTATGAAATATAGGAAGACTAGTTTAAAGCCTACTGAATTATACTGACAATCTATTATGAGTCTCTGAATTACATCATCAGTATTACTGACAGCAAAGGAGGTGATATATACAATTGTGTAAAGAGAAGAGTAGTCAGAACTTGTGGCTTATTGTGTATTAACAGTTGAAGGAGAAAAAGATCTCTAGCTTAGATAAATAGATTCTATCCTTTGAAATAAGGGAAACAGATTTGAGGAGAATTGATATGAGGAAGAATCAAGTAAGAAATATATGGGCATGTTGATTTTTATATGCCTGGATAATTTCTAACAGAAGAATTTCAAGGAGTCTAATAGGTAAATGAGAATGGAACTCACATAAAGCTATTTGGTCAGCATTTCCATCTTTAACCACAGGGAGTGAAACATTTAGTTTTGTGAGTTTCAAATAATAAATCTGTAATTATATATTTTTTGTTTCCGTGAATATCTGACCTATTCAAAGCAGCTAAAAAGAAAACCTAAAATTTTATTATTTAAAAATCAATAAATTCAATGTAAAAGAAATTTAAGTAAACTCTCAAATATTTTTCAACTCATATTATTTATAATTATGAAATTATTAAAGCTTAAAATTGTAATAAGAATTATGAGCACTATGTATTAAAATATGGTCTGAAGAAACACATGTAAAGATGCTCAACATCACTCATTATTAGAAAAAAGCAAATACTACAATGAAGTATCACCTCACAGCAGTCAGAACAGCCATCATAAAAAATCTACAAACAACTCTTACACTGTTAGAAAGAATGTAAATTGATATAACCACTATAGAGAACGGAATGGAGAGTCCTTAAAAAAAACTATGAATAAAACTACCATATGACCCAGCAATCCCACTATTGGGCATATACTCTGAGAAAACCATAATTCAAAAGACACATGTACCCCAATGTTCATTGCAACACTATTTACACTAGCTATGACACAAAAGCAACCAAGAAGTCCATCATAGATGAATGGATAAAGAATTGTGGTACATTTATATAATATTTAGTTCAGTTCAGTTCAGTCACTCAGTCTTGTCTGACTCTTTGTGACCCCATGAATTGCAGCACGCCAGGCCTCCCTGTTCATCACCAACTCCCGGAGTTCACCCAAACTCATTTCCATCAAGTTGGTGATACCATCCAGCCATCTCATCCTGTGTTGTCCCCTTCTCCTCCTGCCCCCAATCCCTCCCAGCATTAGAGTCTTTTCCAATGAGTCAACTCTTCGCATGAGGTGGCCTATGTATTGGAGTTTCAGCTTTAGCATCAGTTCTTCCAAAGAACACCCAGAACTGATCTCCTTTAGAATGGACAGATTGGATCTCCTTGCAATCCAAGGGACTCTCAAGAGTCTTCTCCAATACTACAATTCAAAAGTATCAATTTTTCAGCACTCAGCCTTCTTCACAGTCCAACTTTCACATCCATACTTGACCACAGGAAAAACCATAGCCTTGACTAGACGGACCTTTGTTGGCAAAGTAATGTCTCTGGTTATTAATATGCTGTCTAGGTTGGTCATAACTTTCCTTCTAAGGAGTAAGCTACTTTTAATTTTATGGCTGCAATTACCATCTGCAGTGATTTTGGAGCCCAAGAAAATAAAGTCTGACACTGTTTCCACTGTTTCCCCATTTATTTCCCATGAAGTGATGGGACCAGATGCCATGATCTCAGTTTTCTCAATGTTGAGCTTTAAGCCAACTTTTTCACTCTCCTCTTTCACTTTCATCAAGAGGTTTTTTAGTTCCTCTTCATTTTCTGCCATAAGGGTGGTGTCGTCTGCATATCTGAGGTTATTTGTATTTCTCCCGGAAATCTTGATTCCAGCTTGTGCTTCTTCCAGCCCAGCGTTTCTCATGATGTACTCTGCATATAAGTTAAATAAGCAGGGTGACAATATAAACCCTTGATGTACTCCTTTTCCTATTTGGAACCAGTCTGTTGTTTCATGTCCAGTTATAACTGTTGCTTCTTGACCTGCATATAGGTTTCTCAAGATGCAGGTCAGGTGGTCTGGTATGTGCATCTCTTTCAGTATTTTCCACAGTTTATTGTGATCCACACAGTCAAAGGCTTTGGCATAGTCAATAAAGCAGAAATAGATGTTTTTCTGGAACTCTCTTGCTTTTTCCATGATCCAGTGGATGTTGGCAATTTGATCTCTGGTTGCTCTGCCTTTTCTAAAACCAGCTTGAACATCTGGATATTACTCAACCATAAAAAGGAATGAATTTGAGTCAGTTCTAGTGAAGTGATGAATCGAAAGCCTGTTATACAGAATGAAGTAAGTCAGAAAGAAAAAGAAATATATCAACACATGTACATGGCCTGAAGAAGAAAATATTTAAAGTATGACAATCAGAGAGTTGAACTTCCCTAGCTATCAAGTGGTTAAGACGCCACACTTCCACTGCAGAGAATCCAGGTTTGATCCCTGGTTAGGAAACTAAGATCCCACATGACACAGAGAGGCCAAAAACAAACAATCAAAGAGAGGAACAATAATTAAGGTAGAGTATCAGTAGGGGAGAAGATAAAGAGAAAATTCAAGAAATAATTAGTCAGCGGGGTCAAGTGCTTTTTACTGGTTAAGTTAAAGCAGTAGAAAAATTCAGTGCATATTTAATACCAACAAAGAAACTAGTTTTATTTGAATGCTTCAAGTAAAAACCAAATTCTTAAATGTTTAGGGTATAATGAAAGTGAAAAAGTGAACACAGAGATGGTCATTTATATTGTAGACAAGCTGAAACTGTTAGTCAGATCTGACTCTGTGACCCCGTGGACTGTAGCCTGCCAGGCTCCTCTGTCATTGGGATTCTCCAAGCAAAAATACTGGACTGGGTTGCCATTTCCTTCTCCAGGGGATCTTCCAGAGGCAGGGATCAAACCCGGGTGTCCCACAATGATGGCAGATTCTTTACCATATTGTAGAGAAACTCATTGAAAAGGGAAGGAGGTATGGAAATAGTTAGAAAAGTTTATGGTCAAGAAACTTGTTACATTTTTAGTTTTAAGTCAGCTTCAAACACTGGCAAGCTTTTCAGCTGTTAACACAGATTTTCCAGCTGTTAACACAGAATCCACTGAAGAAGGAGGGACTGCATGTATAGGAGAGAAGAGAAAAAAATATTTGAACAAAATCCTGGAATAAACAGAAGTGATCAAATCAGGATAAGAGATAAAGAATGGAACCTTGAAAGATTACAGGAGAAAGGATGACATATTTATAAGTACAGAAGCAAAATTTTAAAATATTTCCTTGAGGAATTACCTTTCAAAGTCTTTTTTTTTTTTTTTTCCATTTTCTATTTGTGTATTGGACATGACATAGAAATAAGTATCATCCAAGTTCAAACTCTACCTACTACTTACTAGCTGAGGGACCTACCGCATATAAAACCTGTGAAAATTTGTTTCCTCATTTGAATGATTGAAACAATAATTTCTATCTTAAGTAGTCACTGTGATAACTAAATGAGATAATGTGGAAAAATTTAGAATGTGTACCAAAATGAAAGGAGATTAGCAAATGTTTGCTCTCCTTCTAGTAAGACACACAGTTACCAATGTGTTTTAATTTTTCAATGAACTGATCTTAGATTATTAAAGAAAATACTTGTAAAGACTTCCATTATAATGTGCATTTGTTTTTTTGCTACCATAAAATGTGTTTGAATTTGAAAAACAAATTCTTTGCCCTTTTAGCAACTCTCCTAGATGAACGCAATGGAACAAGAAGTTACATAAGATAATAAATGTGTATTTAATTATTTATTTTTCAAAATTCAGTGCCTATGATGGATGGTACAATGCAAGAATACTCTCTAAATTATACTTAATATTAGAAGAAATTTTGCTATAGTAATCTTTTTCAAAAATAGCTAGTTACAGTTATCTAGTCCTCCTCACCGGAGAAGGCAGTGGCACCCCACTCCAGTACTCGTACCTGAAAAATCCCATGGGCAGAGGAGCCTGGTGGGCTGCAGTCCACAGGGTCGCTAAGAGTGGGACATGACTGAGCGACTTCACTTTGACTTTTCACTTTCATGCATTGGAGAAGGCAATGGCAACCCACTCCAGTGTTCTTGCCTGGAGAATCCCAGGGACAGAGGAGCCTGGTGGGCTGCCGTCTATGGGGTCACACAGAGTCGGACACGACTAAAGTGACACAGCAGCAGCAGCAGTCCTCCTCACTTGTGTTTGTATTTTAGTCTTATTAAAACAAGACTTGATTTGAAGGATAAAAACCATAGTTGTGTCTTCCTGGCAGGACTGACAAATGATGGCACCAAAAAATAAAACTTTAATTTTCTGAATATTCCTTAAGACACATACATCTGTAGCTCCCTTGTGAGTTTTAAGAATACTGTCTTATAAGTGATAGTTCTTCCTTACAA
The DNA here is from genome assembly GCF_029378745.1 of Bos indicus. NCBI lineage: Eukaryota > Metazoa > Chordata > Mammalia > Artiodactyla > Bovidae > Bos > Bos indicus. Next base: position 39,367,251 of record NC_091762.1, on the reverse strand, counting down.
CTTCTGAAAATAAATTATACATGAACCATGAATCTTTGCCCTCTCACCTGGGAGACACTTCAAAAACAAGGATAAAGAAAAAGATTCAATTATAAAAATGAATAAATAAATAAAAGCTGAATGTTTTATCAAATAACCATATGTTTGGGGAAAGTATTTATCTTTACAAAATTCATTAAAATTCATATCCATCTCTAAATTTATCATGTCTATTTCCCCATTGCCCTCCTCTTCTAGCCCCCAAATAAACAAAACCACCAACCAGTCAAAATATTCACTGTTTTATTCTACATTTGGTCAAAATATCTCTGTTTACCAAAATAGCTCTATTTATACCTATTTGGTCACTTGAATCTTGGATTTATTCAGAATTACTTCTTTCATCACTCCCTATGCAAATAACTATGGCCTCCAAATCAGACTAAACTCCACTGGGCCCCTCCTTATGAATAAGTTTAGAATCTTCATTTTCTCAAATAATCCAATGTTAGAATACTCAGAAAATTTTTCATCTGAACTACTATGAGTTCAGTCATGTCCAACTTATTGTGACTACAACAAGCCAGATATTCCTGTCCAGCATGAACTCCTGGAGCTTGCTCAAACTCATGTCCATCAAGTTGGTGATACCATCCAACCATCTAATCCTCTGTCGTTCCCTTCTCCTCCCACCTTCAATCTTTCCTAGCATCAGGGTCTTTTCAAATGAGTCAGTTCTTCACATCAGGTGGACAAACTCCAAGTACTGGAGTTTCAGCTTCAGCATCAGTCCTTCCAATGAATATTCAGGAGTGATTTCCTTTTGAATGGACGGGTTGGATCTCCTTGCAGTCCAAGGGACTTAAACACTAGGAGGAGAAGGAGATAACAGAGGATGAGATGGTTGAATGGCATCACCGACTCAATGGACATGAGTTTGGGTGGGCTCCGGAAGTTGTGATGGACAGGGAGGCCTGGTGTGCTGCGGTTCATGGGTTTGCAAAGAATCATACATGACTGAGCAACTGAACTGAACTGATACTATATCATGTTAGATGATCACTTTCATGTTTTAGTTTACTTAGCTAAAAATTATTCCTGGAAAATGCCCTTTTAATAACTTCTCTAAAAATTATTCCTGGAAAATGCCCTTTTAATAACTTCTCTAAAACCATAACTCATTTAATAAATATTTTTATAATCAATCATAAATATCTTTTTTTTTAACACCAACATTTTCCTTAGCTCTATAGGCAATATCCTATCTCTTGTTCTTTCTTGATGGAATAGGTTTTAAAACTCCTGTAGATCTTGTCAAGACAATAGCAAAATATAGTTAGCATGTCTCCTGAAGTACAATCTTCTCTCAGATGCCACGTGTTTACTTTATGTTTCTTTAATCTTGGACTGTACCATATTATGGGCTTCCCAGGTGGTACAGTAAATTAGAATCTGTCTGTTAATGCCAGGGATGTGGGTTCTATCCCTGGGTCAAGAAGATCCCCTGGAGAAGGAAATGACAGCCCATTCCAATATTCTTGCCTGGGAAATCCCATGGACAGAGGAGCTTGGTGGGATATAGTCCATGGGGTTGCAAAAGAGTCAGACATGATTTAGTGAATAAACAACAGCAAAGTGCTGTATTATAATGATTATTTATCCCTACTCCTTTCCATTTCTTCCATCTCTTCCCTATGTACATCTAGTAGTTGTTGTTCAGTCACTATCCACCTGCTAAGAGATTAAGATTTAGTCACTCAGTTGTGTCCAACTCTCCAGGACCCTGTGGACTATTCCTGCCAGGCTCCTCTGTCTATGGAATTCTCCTGGCAAGAATACTGGAGTGGGTTGCCATTCCCTTCTCCAGGGAATCTTCCTCACCTAGGTATTAAATCTGGGTCAAAGTGACATGGTGTTAGTGGGGAGGCTAGGCAGGCAAACATGTCTTAGTTTAACTGTTTTATACCATCTTTAAAGTATTTTAAATATCCCAAATAATCCGGAACTATACCAACATCATGTAATAAACAACTTATACTGCAGATAAAAGAAAAAAAATTAACCATTATTTTATTACTCTAAAATTACAAAATACAAAATTTTATTATATTTTAGTACTTTAAGATTGCGTTCACATACTATGAAATCTACAGTTTAGAAAATGATCTCTTTCAGAAAAATGAAAGGTCAAATTCAAAATAAAAATCTAATGAGATTACTGGGCTAATTTCTACCTAGCTTATTAATGACCTTTAGTTGTTTTACCTCTTCCAAAAGGTATTAGCATTCCATTGCTTTGTAACTCAATCAATATCTCCAAATAATATAATAAGATCCCACAAATATAAACTATGAAGTTGACTTGCGATTAATTTTGGAAACATATAGTATTCATGAGTTGCTCCATTACTATTCTTATGTATTTAAAATTCTCTTAAAGACTACTTTTGGAGAAATAATTGACTCGGTCATTCAATCTGAACATGCATTTGATGGTTATTAAACTCAGACACATGTCTACAGAATTCAAATATCCAATCTCCATTAAAATTAAAACATGAAATCAACCTCCTATTCATAATTGTACTGTGTTTTGACAAGCGTATCATCATAATCTGAGCAACAGGTTTGGTTGTGCAACTAATTTTTTTTCAGTAGACAGGAACACATTACTAGCATATAATTTGCTTATTACAAATGTCCTATGTGCCCATAATTTAAAAATGCTCTCATAAAAATCAAAGAGATCATAAATAATTTGATGATGTAGACAGAAAACAGAACATGCAATATTTTTGAAATGCTTAGGTCACTCTCCATGGGGCAGGCTATTGTTAGTGTATCAATAAGTGTTAGATGAAGTGACATGGGGCACAGATATGAGTCTGTATACTAGGAAGATATGTTAGAATAAGAGTCCTCTCCTCATAACTCATCACCATGCTATCATGAAAGAATGAGGAAGTAACAGGAAGAACATCCTTCCTCTTTTTCATTCACTGTAAGACTACAGTTATGAGAAATTAACTTACAATGAAATAAATTACTCATTTGTTCATTTAGTCAACAAATATTTTGAGTACCTATTATGTATAAATACATTGTTGAATGATATGAATTTAGAAATAGATACATAAAAAATGATCTATGACTTACAGGCTGAATTCCAAAGGGAGATACACAAGAAATAGTTATTAAACAACTAATTATATTGTGATAAGAAAGAGGAAAATGTACAGAAAGGAAAAAGAGCCCTAATGCAGTCTATGAAGTAAGGGGAGGTTTCTTTGTGATAATATCATTTCATTTGACATCTAAATAACAATTAAATTTGAGCTATCTAAGGAATGAAAGTAGAGAGAATTACAGGCTCAGGAACATCTCATACAAGGGTTTTGATGTTGGATGAGGTAGGTACTGGGAAAAGCACAAAAAATGTCAGTTTGGATGGATCACTGTGAATTGAGGAAAGAGTACCATGAAAAATAATAAAACAATGCCATTTGCAACAATATAAATCGGCCTAGAGATTGTCATGGAGAAGGCAATGGCACCCCACCCCAGTACTCTTGCCTGGAAAATCCCATGGAGGGAGGAGCCTGGTAGGCTGCAGTCCATGGGGTCGCTAAGAGTCGGACGCGACTGAGTGTCTTCACTTTCACTTTTCACTTTCCTGCATTGGAGAAGGAAATGGCAACCCACTCCAGTGTTCTCGCCTGGAGAATCACAGGGACGGGGGAGCCTGGTGGGCTGCCGTCTACCCGGTCGTACAGAGTTGGACACGACTGAAGCGACTAAGCAGCAGCAGCAGCAGCAGCAGAGATTGTCATATTTAGTGAAGTAAGTCAGACAGAGAAAGACAATTATCATATGATATGGCTTATATGTGAAATCTAAAAACAATGGTAATAAACGAACCTATTTACAAAGAACTTATTTACAAAACAGAAATGGAATCAGAGATGTAGAAAATAAATGTATGGTTACTAAGGGGGAAAGAGGTGGGGAGGGAAAAATGGGGAGATTTGGATTGACATATACACACTAATATATACAAAATAGATAACTAATAATGACCTATTGTATAGCACAGGGAACTTTACTCAATACTCTGTAATAGCCTATATGGGAAAAGAATCTATAAAAGAATGGCTATAACTGTAGTCATATGTATAACTGACCGATTCAGTTATACATATAACTGATGTATGTAACCTGAAACTAATACAACACTGGAAATGAACTGCACTCCAATAAAAATTGAAAAAAAAAAACTAAAAGTAAAAAAGAAGGCAAAAGCCAGATAATGTAGGTTTATATAGACCACACCAAACATTCTGTGTCATATTTAAGAGAAATTAAAATATTTTAATATAGTCTGCCAATATCAGGGCCATGAAATATTAATATATAAAACCAATTATTTGTCCTTTTTTTCTTTCATTATAGTAAAGTAAGTTCTTCACTTAGAAGCAGTGTTGGTGGGCTGCCAGTGAGTATATGTGATATTTTGCAAATATAAGGACAGAAATCCTGCAGGGCTAAGTGGGTCAGTATAATCCTCAACACCTGTCTCAGTTCAGTTCAGTTCAGTCACTCAGTTGTGTCTGACTCTGTGACCCCATGGATTGCAGCACGCCAGGCCTCCCTGTCCAACACCAACTCCCAGAGTTTACCCAAAACCATGTCCATTGGGTTGGTGATGCCATCCAACCATCTCATCCTCTGTTGTCCCCTTCTCCTCCCACCTTCAATCTTTCCCAGCATCAGGATCTTTTCAAATGAGTCAGCTCTTCACATCAGGTGGCCAAAGTAATGGAGTTTCAGCTTCAACATCAGTCCTTCCAATGAACACCCAGGACTGATCTCCTTTAGGATGGACCGGTTGGATCTCCTTGCAGTCCAAGGGACTCTCAAGAGTCTTCTCCAACACCACAGTTCAAAAGCATCAATTCTTCAGTACTCAGCTTTCTTTATAGTCCAGCTCTCATATCAATACATGACTACTGCAAAAACCATAGCCTTGACTAGACAGAACTTTGTTGGCAAAGTAATGTCTCTGCTTTTTTTTTTTTAATTTATTTAAATTGGAGGTTAATTACTTTACAATATTGTATTGGTTTTGCCATACATCAACATGAATCCACCACGGGTGTACACTTGTTCCTCATCCTGAACCCTCCTCCCTCCCTGTACCATCCCTCTGGGTCGTCCCAGTTCACTAGCCCCAAGCATCCCGTATCATGCATCAGACCTGGACTGGCAATTCATTCCATATATGATATTATACATGTTTCAATGCCATTCTCCCAAATTATCCCACCCCCTCCCTCTCCCACAGAGTCCAAACGACTGTTCTATATCTCTGTGTCTCTTTTGCTGTCTCGCATACAGGGTTATTGTCACCATCTTTCTAAATTCCATATATATGCGTTAGTATACTGTATTGGTGTTTTTCTTTCTGGCTTATTTCACTCTGTATAATAGGCTCCAGTTTCATCTACCTCATTAGAACTGATTCAAGTGTATTCTTTTTAGTGGCTGAGTAATACTCCATTGTGTATATGTACCACAGCTTTCTTATCCATTCATTTGCTGATGGACATCTAGGTTGCTTCCATGTCTTGGCTATTATAAACAGCGCTGCAATGAACACTGGGGTACACGTGTCTCTTTCAATTCTGGTTTCCTCAGTGTGTATGCCCAGTAGTGGGATTGCTGGGTCATAAGGAAGTTCTGTCTCTGCTTTTTAATATGTTGTCCAGGTTAGTCATAAGTTTCCTTCCAAGGAGTAAGTAAGCATCTTTTAGTTTTATGGCTGCAGTCACATTCTGCAATGATTTTGGAGCTCAAAAAAATAAAGTCTGCCACTGTTTCCACTGTTTCCCCATCGATTTGCCATGAAGTGATGGGCCTATTGAGATGGGAATGAAAACTGACCCTTTCCAGTCCTGTGGCCACTGCTGAGTTTTCCAAATTTGCTGGCATATTCAGTGTACCACTTTCACAGCTTCATCTTTTAAGATTTGAAATAGCTCAACTGGAATTCCATTACCTCCACCACCTCTGTTCGTAGTGATGCTTCCTAAGGCTCACTTGACTTTGCACTCCAGGATGTCTGGCTCTAGGTGAATGAACTCACCATCGTGATTATCTATGTTGTGAAGATCTTTTTTGTATAGTTCTTCAGTGTATTCTTGCCACCTCTTCTTAATATCTTCTGCTTCTGGTAGGTCCATACCATTTCTGTCCTTTATTGAGCCCGTCTTTGCATGAAATGTTCCCTTGTCATCTCTAATGTTCTTGAAGAGATCTCTAGTCTTTCCCATTCTATTGTTTTCTTCTATTTCTTAAAAAAAAAATACAAAAAAAAAAAAGCAACAACTCTCTATGTTGGTGCAAATAAGTCTCTGCCCTCTTTAGAATGGTAAAGATTCCAATATGATCATCTTCCACTAGGTGTATGACCAGTGATGAGATTGATGATACTGGAGAGTAAGCACTGGCAATAACCAAATCAGTCTTACTAACAGGATGGCCATACCATTGAGATTCTGCAGTCTCCAGTCCTGCAAACAGAGTCTGTTTTCTTTGCCACCTGGAGAAGAAGGCTGAACTCACATCACAAAATGAATAATCTAGATCATCTTGTGTTATTACAAGTTTTCTCTGCTTTGAGAGCTTTTGCTGTCCATCCAAAAAAACATGAATATTTATACTTTCTGGTCATAAATTAGGAGATTCATTAATATATGCCTTTGTGAACTCCTTTTTAATTGATTCATTTACTTCTTTTAAATGTCTGATTATCTTATCAAAGCATTATTCATAGATACTTCATCTCAGGCCTTCTTCTCTCTTTTGAGGTAAAAATTGAAAATGCGATTGTGCCAGTTCTGAGGTTTTACTTTCTTCACCATAATTTAGAATTACACAAAAGCAGGATTTCAATGTGGTTGTAATACACTTTTCACCAGGACACACAAACAGTATAGCATTATCTGTAAACTAGGCTTGGGTATTTTTCTCCTTAGACCAGTGGTCATAAAGATTAATGATAAAGTCACATATGTGTTTTGAGACGAGACACGAAGGGCAGCACAGGCAGGTGGAGACTATGAATCAACTTAACTAATGCAAATTTCTTGTAACTGTCTAGACTGCTTGAAATAATCTCATATGTGCTACCCTAATCTTAAGATAAAATGCTGCTGGGAATGTCTAAATTTATTGCTAGTAAAGCTTATTAACTCCAAAGTCACCATGTGCATTTCAGTTTGGATAATCATCTCATATTTCACAGTTATACACTTTAGCTTATATTATTGTCCAGGAACAAGAAAATAACAATTTTTAAAAAAACTATTAAGATAGAATAGATTTTTTCTTCCAATCCTTGGGGTACATGAGAATTTTATCCTACAAAAATTTTATGCTACTCTAATGAGCTTTGCCATAGAGTTAAGCCAAACTTACCTTTGCAATAGACACTTAAGCAACACTAGATGAATGGGGTTATAATGGATCAACAGTACAGTTGTATAATGGCACTTTACATCATCCAGAAAGCTTTCTGGGCTGATTCAACGCTAACCTTCTATAGCTTCCCTAGCTTTGAAATGAGTCAGAGAAGTACTATACATGATATCTGTTGCCTTCAAATCTTTGAAAAGCCCACCAAGCATTTCATGACTTGTTTTAGTGGTGTATAAAATAACATGCAGACACATGTTGCTGTAGGTGAATATCTCAAGATTTCCACATCTACTTGATGCTCAGTCACTCCACAAATACTGTACACATCAGAATTTTCATGAGAAGAGTCTCTTCTCTTCTAACATAGCATCTAAAATACTTGTCCTCTCCTTTTCAGGTACTACTGGGAGGAGAATACCAATGCCATAAGAGGATATCATTTGGGATAGTGAATTGGCTGAAGTCCTTTTTTACTATAAGATGGTCAAGTTACATCAAGACCAAATGGTTGTTCGGAATTCAAAAAATAACACTAAGGTAAGACACTGTATGTACAGTAGTGCTGTTCTTGCGAGATTGGGGGAAAAAACTGCTTCCAGTTTTTATAATTTCTTGATAGAACTTTTTTTTAAAGTCACAGAATCAAAAATAATATATCAGGCACCAAGGCTTTTACTTATTCATTCATTCATTTGAAGAGAACATATCTAAAATAGCAGTGACAACTAAAGTCACTATTTGATTAAAAATGTGATAATTCACTCATTTTCCAAGACCCATCATCTTCATCCTTCTGAAATAATTGATAACTATAAGGGGATGTGAGAGAAATATTTATTATTTTGGTTAAAAATTTTAGATGGTTGATTGGGATTGGCATATCTAGATTACTGTGTATAAAACAGATAACTAATGAGAACTGACTGTATAGCACAGGAAAATCTACTCAGTGGTCTGTGGTGACCTAAATGGAAAGGAAATCCAAGGAAGAGGAGATGTATATACAAAACATCTAACAGTTATACTCCAATAAAAAATTTCAGATAGTTGAATAATGTTTCTTGAATTTTTCCAAAGCTGTGGTTTTTGATTGATAGGTTGATCAAACACTAATATATGATTACTATGTGCAGACATCATTATAAGTGCTCTATAAAATATACAGAAATTATTTAAAATATATAATATTCAAGTACATACATAGAATTTATAGGCCAAAATTATTAAGATATTTGAATAAGATCACAAAGCATTCAGTGTTAGAATGGTGATTTTAACCTCTGTATTCTGATTCAAGAATCTGTGCTCTAACTACCATATTAGGAAATAAACACGTTTGTAGGAATTTCCATTTGGACTTCTTCAATAAACTTTACTTCTCTGGCCAAAAGACAATATGGGAAATATTATGATTGTAGAACATATTTATTCCTTAGCTACAGATTTAGTAAATTTTTGAAATAATAACGGATTAGTTTTAGAGTCCAAGTACGCTTATCATGAGATGAATTCCATTCAAGCCATCGTTCATTGCTTGGTGCTATAGCTTCCACTGTAATTAAGAAAAGATGAGCGTGTTCTAATCTCCAGATTAATCAAAAATTAGAGCCACTGTTGAAAAATACTCAGGAAATCTCAGGGTTTCATTTTCTGATTGTACAGTTAGTCCTTTCTCTTTGGAGAATGCTAGGAAGAAGATTCTGATAATGTATTTGTCTTATTACTCGAGGTCTTCTGAATCTGTGAACTAAATTGATTTAGGAATTAATTAATAACTCATGATTCTATGAATTCAAATACAGGTTCCATTTTCTAAGCCTAGTCTTATTTGATTATCAAAAGTATTCATAAGTAGAAGATTAGCAGCTTACCCATCATGTGATCTTAGCTGCTACTCGACTCCTGCACATGAGATGCTTCTAATTTTCACCCTGACCCTGTTGTTTACAGTATTCAGTTTGCCCTGGTTATTTTGCCTCTCGTGGATCCTGCCATGCCACTAAAAATCAATAAGCCATCTTTAACTGAAGAGAATTTCAAGAATGTCATTATATTAAGGGATTTATAGTATATAATCATTGGCCACTCTTGAGATTCAGTCCCAGAAAAATCAACCAAGCAAACGATGAATAGCTTATTCTGATGACTGACTGGAAACCAACAGGGATGAAAATAATCTCCGAATAGAGATATATAAAAATAAAGAAGTTAGAGTGGGGTTATAATCCATAAATCACTCATTTTGCATCTAAATCCCCTTATAGGAACATTCATACGTCTACTTCATCAAAGCCTTGAGGAATTCGTTAGTGAGAAAAGTGTCAGAATCTTTGAAAAGTATATTAATAGCTTTGGAAAACATTTATTTTTATATGGGTGAAGAAGGCAGTGTAGTGTAGTGATTCAGAGGGAAAACTGTGAACCCTAACAGCCCATCTTATACTTACTCACTGCCTATTAGTTTGGCAAATTGTATAAACATTCTATACCTCTTTTTCTTCACTTATAAAATAAGGATGACATAATGACCTAACAGAATTGCTTATTAGGGTTACTTGATTAATGTAAAGTGTCCCACCTTGTACAATCTGTAAACCTTATATGATTTCCTAAAGCCTGGCAATCAATCAGTGAGTTCCACTCATGACTAACTACATAAAGTGTTCAAATTCTTCACTGTTTCTATTTTGGGATTTCACCACTAATGTTGGATTCAAGATATCTGTTTTATTTTGTTTGTGTTTTTTTTGTTTTTGTTTTTGTTTTTTTTTTTTCCTTTCTGAATCCAGCCCCATGGCTCTGCTCTAAAAGTTGGAGTACTTGATTAAGCAAATATTTAGTATTTTCATCTTTTATACTGAAAAGTGAGTTCTGTAACCTAGGAAGTCTTAAGATCACACATTCTTTACTAGGTTCAGATGATTGGAAGAAAATTATACATATCTGATATAAAGGTAGAGAGGAGGGCATGGCAATCCACTCCAGTATTCTTGCCTGGAGAAGCCCCATGGACGGAGGAGCCTGGCAGGCTACAGTTCATGGGGTCACAAAGAGTCAGACACAACTGAGTGACTAAGCACACATAAAGGTAGATTATGAATTTCTGATTATACTTCTCTCCTCTGGTTTATCATCCTACATAAAGAGAACTTGTTAGTCAATTTGAAAAATATTCCAATTCATATGGCAATTAAAGATGACTGTGAAATTTGCTAATGTGAATCCATCCAAAATTGAAAAATTCCGGACTGTGGTGAAATGTCAGTAGAAATAGCTCCATAACAAGATAGCTTTCAATTTTTTTCTTTGGTGTCTATCTAAATTCAAAGATACTGCCCTTTCAACATACTCAGGGAACCAATAGTTATATATAATTTTGATAGAGCAGAAATAAGCAAAATGGAGAGCAGTGTATGTCAATAACCCAGAAAATTCATATTAATAAAATGATGTGAGAGGGTGGGAAGATTTGGGAGAATGGCAATGAAACATGTAAAATATCATGTAGGAAACGAGTTGCCAGTCCAGGTTCGATGCACGATGCTGGATGCTTGGGGCTGGTGCACTGGGACGGCCCAGAGGGATGGTATGGGGAGGGAGGAGGGAGGAGGGTTCGGGATGGGGAACACATGTATACCTGTGGCAGATTCATTTTGATATTTGGCAAAACTAATACAATTATGTAAAGTTTAAAAATAAAATTAGAAAAAAAAATGATGTGAATTATTTATATTGCACTTGCCTTATGACCTACAAGATTTTGCTATATCCTAGCCTGATGATCATTAACATTTAATTTTAATACTTCAGATATTTACCTTGTAGTCAAATTTCAAAATTTAAATTAATTGTGCAGATGCTTTTTCACATATACATAGGCATGTAACAGCTGTGTTCTTTGGAATATGTTATCTTCAAATATAAGGATATTTAGTCAAAAACATAAATCACTCATAGATAACTGTATATTTTAATTAAAGAATAGATTTGTGTAGAAAATAAACTCCAATTCAGTTGATCAGTAAATTGTAAATCTGTAATTTCTGAAGAAGAATCATATCTGATCTTTCTTTAGCATTTTGACTCATAATTTAGTTTCAAAAAGCATCTATGATGCATAAATAAATCTATTGTCTGGAACGCAGTTATCTATATTATCTCCATTATCTTATTCAAGCCAATCAGTCCTCCATAAGCAACAAAATTAAGCATTCAAAATATAAATCAGATCACATTGTTTCCATGCAAAGAGCTTTTTCCACTGACATTATAATTGGAAGTTTCTAAAAGAACTAAAATAGAATTAGCATATGATCCAGCAATCCTACTTTTAAATATATATCTAAAAGAATTGAAGATATGAAAACGTAACTTCACTCATATATCTTGTAGCATAATCATTAAATAGTCAAGATATGGTATAGACATAAAACTGAATATTCACTCTTAAGAACAAAATACTGCCAAAAGTGAAAACATGGATGAACCTGCAGAGTATCATGCTAAGTAAAGTAAACCATTCACACCAGGACAAATACCATATGATTCCACTTGTATGTATCATAGTAACAAAAGTGGTTGGACTCATAAAACCAGATAGTAAAACAGTGGCTGCTAGAGGATGAGGGGTGAGGGAAATGAGATGATGTTGTTCAGTGGGTATAAAGTTTCAATTATATAAATTCTAGAGTTCTGCTATCAAACATTGTGGCTTTAGTTAACAACAGTCTATTGTACACTTAAAATTTTGTCAAAATAGATCATATATTAAGTATTCATACCAAATCACATTAAAAAAAGATTGGCTACATTAGGAAATGGGAAGAGGAATTATTCTGAGCAGTATGTGTACAGAACAAAGGCAAGGAAAAGCAAGTATAATTTGGGTAGACCACATTGTTTGGCAGGATCCTTGCTACATGTAACTGTAGTATATGATGCTACATATAACTATACATACGATGCTGTTGTTTAGTCACCCAGTCATAGCCAACTCTTTGCCGTCACTGTGGCCAGGCTTCTCTGTCCATAGGATTCTCCAGGCAAGAATAGTGGAGTGGATTGCCATTTCCTTCTACATTGTATACAATAGTTCGGTTCAGTTCAGCTACTCAGTCATGTCTGACTCTTTGCGGCCCCTTGGACTTCAGCATGCCAGGCCTCCCTGTACATCACCAACTCCCAGAGTTTACTCAAACATGTCCACTGAGTCTGTGAGGCCATCCAACCATCTCATCCTCTGTCACCCTCTTTTCCTCCCACCTTGAATCTTCACTAGCATCAGGATCTTTTCCTATGAGTCAGTTCTTTGCATCAGGTGGCCAAAGTATTGGAGTTTCAGCTTCAGCATCAGTCCCTCCAATGAATATTTGGACTGATTTCCTTTGGGATGGACTGGTTGGATTTCCGTGCAGTCCAAGGGACTCTCAAAAGTCTTCTCCAACACCACAGTTCAAAAGCATCAATTCTTTAGCAGTCAGCTTTCTTTATCATCCATACATGACTAATGGAAAAACAATAGCTTTGATTAGATGGACCTTTGTGGGCAAAGTAATGTCTCTGCTTTCTAATATGCTGTCTAGGTAGGCCATTGCTTTTCTTCCAAGAAGCTAGCGTCTTTTAATTTCATGGCTGCAGTCACCTACTGCAGTGATTTTGCAGCCCAAAAAATAAAGTCTGTCACTGTTTTCACTGTTTCCCTATCGATTGCCATGAAGTGATGGGACCGGCCATGATCTTAGTTTTCTGAATGCTGAGTTTTCAGCCAACTTTTTCATGCTCCTCTTTCACTTTCACCAAGAGGCTCTTTAGTTTTTCTTTGCTTTCTGCCATAAGGGTGGTGTCATCTGCATATCTGAGGTTATTGATATTTCTTCCAGCAATCTTGAAACCAGCTAGTGTTTCATCATTCAGCCTGGCATTTCGCAAGTTGTACACTGAATATAAGTTAAATAAGTAGGGTGACAATATACAACTTTGAAGTACTCCTTTCCTGATTTGGAACAAGTCTGTTGTTCCATGTGTGGTTCTAACTGTTGCTTTTAATCTACATACAGATTTCTCTGGAGGCAGGTCAGGTGGTCTGGTATTCCCATCACTTGAAGAATTTTCCACAGTTTGTTGTGATCCACACAGTCAAAGGCTTTGGTGCAGTCAATAAAGCAGATGTTGTTCTGGAACTCTCTTCCTTTTGCAATGATCCAACAGATGTTGGCAATTTGATCTCTGGTTCCTCTGCCTTTTCTAAATCTAGCTCAAAAATCTGGAAGTTCACGTTTCACATACTGTTGAAGCCTGGCTTGGAGAATTTTAAGCACTACTTTCTAGCGTGTGAGGTGAGTTCATTTGTACTGTAGTTTGAGCATTCTTTGGCATTGCCTTTCTCTGGGATTGGAATGGAAACTGACCTTTTCCAGTCCTGTGGCTACTGCTGAGATTTCCACATTTGCTGGCATATTGAGTGCAGCACTTTCACAGCATCATCTTTCAGGATTTTAAATAGCTCAACTGGAATTCCATCACCTCCACTAGCTTTGCTTGTATTGATGTTTCCAAAGGCCACTTGACTTTGCACTCCAGGATGTCTGACTCTAAGTGAGTGTCACACCATAATGGTTATCTGGGTCATGAAGATCTTTTTTGTACAGTTACTCTGCATACTGTTGCTACGTCTTCTTAATATCTTCTGCTTAAGTTCATACCATTTCTGTCCTTTATTGAGCTCATCTTTGCATGAAAGTTTCCCTTGGTATCTCTAATGTTCTTAAAGTGATCTGTAGTCTTTCCCATTCTTTTGTTTTCCTCTGTTTCATTGCACTGATCTCTGAGGATGGCTTTCTTATCTTTCCTTGCTGTTCTTTGGAACTCTGCATTCAAAGGGGTGTATCTTTCCTTTTCTGCTTTGCTTTTCACTTCTCTTCTTTGTGCAGCTATTTGTAAGGCCTCCTCAAACAGCCATTTTACTTTTTGCATTTCTTTTTCTTGAGGATGGTCTTGATCCCTGTCTCCTGTACTATGTCACAAATCTACATCCATAGTTCATCAGGCACTCTGTCTATCAGGTCTAGTCCCTTAAATCTATTTGTCATTTCCACTGTATAATCATAAGGGATTTGATATAGGTCATACATGAAAGGTCTAGTGGTTTTCCATACTTTCTTCATTTTAAGTCTGAATTTGGCAATAAGGAGTTCATTATCTGAGCCACAGTCAGTTCCCTGTCTTGTTTTTGCTGACTGTATAGAGCTTCTCCATCTTTGGCTGCAAAGAACATAATCAATCTGATTTCGGTGTTGACCATCTGGTGATGTCCATGTATAGAGTCTTCTCTTGTGTTGTTGGAAGAGGGTGTTTGTTATGACCCTGCTTCATTCTGTATTCCAGGCCAAACTTGCCTGTTACCCCAGGTGTTTCTTGACTTCCTACTTTTGAATTCAAGTGCCCTATAATGAAAAGGACATCTTTTTTGGTGTTGGCTCTAGAAGGTCTTGTAGGTCTTCATAGAACCATTCAACTTCAGCTTCTTTAATGTTACTGGTCAGGGCAGTGTGATATCAATACTGTGATATTGAATGGTTTGCCTTGTAAATGAACAGAGATCATTCTGTCATTTTTGAGATTGCATCCAAGTACTGCATTTCAGGTTCTTTTGTTGACTGTGATGGCTACTCCATTTATTCTAAGGGATTCCTGCCCACAGTAGTAGATATAATGGTCATCTGAGTTAAATTCACCCATTCCAGTCCATTTTATTTTGCTGATTCCTAGAATGTCGACATTCACTCTTGCCATCTCCTGTTTGACCACTTCTAATTTGCCTTGATTCATGGACCTAACATTCCAGGTTCCTATGCAGTATTGCTCTTTACAGCATCGGAACTTGCTTCTATCACCAGTCACATCCACAACTGGGTGGTGTTATTGCTTTGGCTCTGTCCCTTCATTCATTCTGGAATTATTTCCCCACTGATCTCCAGTAGCCTATTGGGCACCTACCAACCTAGGGAGTTCATCTTTCAGTGTCCTATCTTTTTGCCTTTTCATACTGTTCATGGGGTTCTCAAGGCAAGAATACTGAAGTGGTTTGCCATTCCCTTCCCTAGTGGACCACATTCTGTCAGAACTTTCCACCATGACCTGTCCATCTTGGGTAGCCCTTCACGGCATGGTTAATTTCATTGAGTTAGACAAGGCTGTGCTCCATTTGATATGATTGACTAGATTTTTGTGATTGTGCTTTCTGTCTGTCTTCCCTCTGATGCCCTCTCTCAGCGACTACTGTCTTAGTGGGGTTTCTCTTACCTTGGACGTGGGGTATGTCTTGTATTTCTTCAGGGCTTCTCCAGCAAAGCATGACCACTGCTCCTTTTCTTGGACCTGGGGTATCTCCTCTCAGCCACTGGCCACTCCAGTGCTTAAAAGTTCTTTATTTTAGGGATTTTCCTGGTGGTCCAGTGGTGAAGACTTCACCTTCCAATGCAAGGGGCACAGGTTCGATTCCCTAGTTGGGGAGGAAAGATTTCATGTGACTTGCAGCCAAAATACCAAAACATAAAAGAGAAATAATAATGTAAAAATATAATAAAGACCATTAAAAATGGTCCTAATCCAAAAAGAATTCCTTTATCTTAAATTAAATTTCTTGTATCATAATCATTATACTATTTTTAAAACTATCACTTATTCTATTCTACCATATTTACATGTGCAAACACACTAAAAGTTACATGGGAAAGATTATTACTCCTAGTTTACAGTCAAAACTAAATATGAATTTCTCAATAAAATTTGACAGTTTGACTAACAGCTTAAATAGCACCCTTTATTCTATTATTTAAAAATTCATTCAAAAACAGAGCTATTTCTTTTTAAAATATTGATCTAAAGTAATTTTAGATATAAAAAGGACAAATGAGTAAGCATTCTGTTCAATTTAAGTTTCAATATAAAAACTTGAAACATGAAGAAACATAATTTACCTTGACACAATATCATTATTTGTTAAGGTAAATTAATAAACAGCACCTTTGGGTGCAACCAATCTATTCAATTGCTATCAGTGCTGATTAGAATAACTGTCTCAACTGTAATAAACTGTGAATGTATTAATATATGATAGTGTCTTTTGTTTATTTAATGTGAAGCAATTACTACTTATTTATTCCACCAATCATTTTCCATGAGTGATTCTGCTCTTGCTTACAGTAGTCAAATGAACAGGGCCATCTGTCACATTTTATTATTTCCCAAAGCTATTATTTACTTTGAGTTAGAAATGTCATGGTTATTTAAATAGGTAACATGCAACTTCACTAATCAGGTTTATTCAAGAGATTTACAATTAGCAATATCAGAAAGAGTAAGATACCATAAATGAAGACAACATAAATTGAACCTTAGTGCATTATATTGGCTAATTGTAACAACATTCAATTCAAATCTTCAATGAAAATATTCCTATTAAGTAGTACAATGGTTCTTCTGATTAATATTTGGCATAAGACTTCACCTTATAAAATAGTTATGGTCAAACTAGTTGGATGTTAGTTGTACCAATAAGCATATGACATTAGTTATAAAAATACCTATTTTCCAATAAATGATGACTTTTAGGATTCGTTATCTCCTATGTCTTGTTTTCCTACCATTTGTTTATATTTTCAGAAGACAAGGTGTTTTCAAATGTATCAAATAATTATGTCTACTATAACTAAATTGGGAATCCCAGGTGGTGCTAGTAATAGAGAAACTGCCTACCAATGCAAGAGACATAAGAGACACAGGTTTGATTACGGGGTTTGGAAGGTCCCCCAGAAGGGGGCATGGCGACACACTGCAGTGTCCTTGCCTGGAGAATCCCATGGACAGAGGAGCCTGGCAGCCTACAGTCCATAGGGGCACAAAGAGTCAGACACGACTGAAGTGACTTAGCATGCACGCATGGCTAAATTAAACTCGTATCTATTTTTCATGAATTGTTTTGAATGCCACAATTGGCTTATTTTTTCAGATTTTAGATTGATGTATTTTACTTTCTTTATATGTTCCATGCCATAATAATTCATTTCTCTCATTCCATAACTACAAAGTGTTTGAAATATTTCTCTAATACATGAGGACCAGTTATTAATATTTCCAGGAGCAAATCATGCTCCAGAGTTAAAGACTGCCTGCTTACAGTCATAGTCACAGTTTCTCCAGTTGTATTTTCTCCAATGAGCTAAGAAAATTTGGCTTGGCATTAAAACACTTTCAACCTTTTGAGCAAAGGGATCAAGCCAAATAAAGATTTTTTGGAAATACTGACATGTAAAATTGTAAATCATTATGTATGTAGATATATGCCTAGCAGTGACAAACCATGATTTATACTATGGCAAAAGGTATAGGGGTCCTGTAAGGAATTTACTGCATTCTGTGCAAATGTATTTATTGAGAGTAGTTGTTCTTTACCTAGTATTATTAAAAGCAAATGTGAGAACAATATATCTACTATCAAAGCATATCTAGAAATATATACAGAGCACAAATTACTGATGAATATGATACTCATTTAAACTACCCTAACAGTTCATTTCAGTTGCTCAGTCTTGTCCAACTCTTTGTGAACCCATGGACTGCAGCATGCCAGCCCTCCCTGTCCATCACCAAATCCCAGAGTCTACTCAAATCCATGTCTATTGAGTTGGTGATGCCATCCAACCATCTCATCCTCTCTCATCCCCTTCTCCTCCTGCCTTCAGTCTTTCCCAGCAGCAGGGTCTTTTCAGATGAGTCAGCTCTTCACATCAGGTGGCCAGAGTTTTAGAGTTTCAGCTTCAGCATAAGTCCTTTGAATGAACACCCAGGACTGATTTCCTTTAGGATGCACTGGTTGGATTTCCTTGCAGTCCAAGGGACTCTCAAGAGTGGTCTCCAATACCATAGTTCAAAAGCATCAATTCTTCAGTGCTCAACATTCTTTATAGTCCAACTCTTACATCCATACATGACTACTGGATAAACCATAGCTTTGACTAGATGAACCTTCGTTGGCAAAGTAATGCCTCTGCTTTTTAATATGCTGTCTAGGTTGGTCATAACTTTTCTTCCAAGGAGAAAGTGTCCTTTAATTTCATGGCTACAGTCACCATCTGCAGTGATTTTGGAGCCCAGAAAATAAAGTCTCCACTGATCTCCAGTGGCATATTGGGTACCTACAAACCTGGGAGTTCATCTTTCAGTGTCCTATCTTTTTGCCTTTTCTTACTCCTCATGGGGTTCTCAAGGCAAGAATACTGAAGTGGTTTGCCATTCTCTTCTCCAGTGGAAACTTCTCCAGTGGGAAACTACACTATATTGTATAATAATATCTCTATAAATTAGAGTTACAATGTCCCCAGCCTTAGGATTTGAACATGCTGCTCATAGAAATGAAAATTTAGTGGTATGTTTTGAATCCTGTCAAGAACTTTATCATATGCTATTACTCACAAAGAAACTTCAGTGTTTGTAGATAACATACTTTATTAAAAAGAGCTTTGAATATGCAAGTCTACAACCTGTTAATGGAAAACAAGATGAAGACCATAGTGCATTATAAGAAGGGAATTTCTGAAGCTGGTTTTGTAAAAATGTAATTGCAGTACAAGTTTTACTGAGATAAATACACATTATCAGTAATTATCATTTTAATTTGCTGGATTTTAATTATGAAAATAATACAATGGCAGTGCTAGTTTTAAACATTATTATTAGTGACAAATTTTTACTTATCTTCACACATGCATCCATGAAACATTATCATTGACTGTAGTATCACATGTGTATATTTTAACTTGCTTAGTTGTGTTATACTGTCCTGAGACAACTTATGAATATTTAAAAAATGGATCAATCAATTAATGGTATGCCCCTAGTTCATGTATATTAGATTTAAACCATAACTTGCATCTAAAATCTTAAATTACACTTAACTATAATAGTAAGCATTGATAACATTATGTATTTCTATATGCTTCACTCAGTTCATCTTGATTTTAATTGTATTATCACCGGTCTCTAAGCTTAATATTCCTTTTCTTTTTTTGCTTACTATAACATAAAGTAATTGAATGCAAGTGAACCTACAGCAAGAGTATTATGTAGATTTATGCTTGCTTCTGAAAGTAATTCAGCCTTGAATAACCCTATAGACAGGAAACACTGACCATTCCAGGCTTAGAATCAATTGCATAGCCCAATAAGACTACAATTTACTTTCCTACAAATCTTGACTTTTAAACACTGCCTTTTCAACACGACTTTTTGCAACCCCATGGACTGTAGCCCACCAGGCTCCTCCATCCATGTAATTCTTCAGGCAAGAATACTGAAGTGGGTTTCCACACCCTTCTCCTGGGAATCTTCCCACCCCAGGGATCAAACCGGGGTCTCTCGCACTGCAGGGAGATTATTTTTTTTTTTTTTTGAAGTTTATTTGTTTTTATTTTTTTAATTTAAATTTATTTATTTTAATTGGAGGCTAATTACTTTACAATATTGTATTGGTTTTGGTATACATCAACATGAATCCTCCACAGTGTACACATGTTCCCCATCCTGAACCCCCCTCCCACCTCCCTTCCCATACCATCCCTCTGGGTCATCCCAGTGCACCAGCCCCAAGCATCCTGTATCCTGCATAGAACCTGGACTGGTGATTCATTTCTTATATGATATTATGCATGTTTCAATGCCATTCTCCCAAATCATCCCACCCTATCCCTCTCCCACAGAGTCCAAAGACTGTTCTATACATCTGTGTCTCTTTTGCTGTCTCGCATACAGGGTTATCGTTACAGGATTCTTTACCATCTGAACCACCAGGGAAACCCCAAACACCAGCTAAGAAAAGGAGGTAGGAAAAAATATTAAAGATAAAATAAAGAGACAAAAGAGGGAGGGACGGAGTTCCGTCCTGGGAAGGGAATCTTAAAAAGAGAGAAGTTTCCAAACACCAGGAAACCTTCTCACTGCCGAATCTGTGCCGAGCTTTGGAAGCACAGAGGGCAACATAACAGGAAGAAAAAATAAATAAACAATTAAAACGTGCAGATTGCGAGCCCTACGGTAACTCCCCCAACGGAGAAGCAGCGCAGACGCCTGCATCCGCCATTAGCAAGCGGGGGCTGGGCAGGGAGGTGTGGCGCGGGCTGCATCGCTGAGAGTAAGAATCTGGCCTGAATACCCTGAGCACTATCTGAGCAAAATAATTTGGGCTAGCAAACCAGACTGTGGGATATCTACCATGCGAAAAGCCAGCCCTAACCTAAGACCGCCAGGCCCGCGCACGGAACAAAGGACTGAACAGAGATAGCCGGCTGCAGACCTTCCCCCTCCGGTGACAGGCAGCCAGAGCCGGAAGGGGGCAATCGCAGCCCCAGAGAGACATTATCTATAAAACTGTAAGCAGGCTTCTTTGCTAACTAAAACTTCTTGGGGGTCTGGACGGTCAACATCTGCCTGAGAAGGTGCACCGGTTTTACACCCAGATAACCGAGTGGTGGGGAGGCGATAAGTCGCAGCATTGGCGCTGGCCAAACACTTCATCACCTGAGCTGCTCGGACCTGGGAAGAGCACAAAACGCAGGCCCAACTGAGTCTGCGCCTCTGAGGACTACCCGAGTGCCTGAACCTGAGTGGCTTGGACCTGGGAGGTGCATGCAACCCAGGGCCGGCCTCGGATTGTTCCCAGCGGAACAACCTAGAGCCCGAGCAGTGTGGGCAGGGTGGCTACACACGCTGTGAGCGGGGACACACCCAGGGTGGCTGAGGCACTGTGAGCCCACGCCAGTGTTACTTGTTTGCAGCATCCCTCCCTCCCCACAGCGCGACTGAACAAGTGAGCCTAAAAAAAAAAAAAAAAAAAGATTGTCCTCCACCGTCCCCTTTGTGTCAGGGCGGAAACCAGATACTGAAGAGACTAGCAAACAGAAGAAGATATAACAGAGGGAAACGCCTTGGAAGCTACAGGCAATAGATCAAAACCCTGTGGTTACTACGGACTACATAGGAAGGGGCCTATAGATCTTGAGAAATATAAGTCTGACCAAGGAACTAGCCAAAAATGAACTGAACCCACAACACCCACAACAAAACCAAGAAAGTCCTAGATATATTTTTATTATTTCTATGATCATTCTTTTTTTTTTAATTAAAAAAAAAATTTTTAAGTCCTCTATTGTTCCTTTAATTTTCACTTTTATAACCTATTACTTTGCAAAAAAAAAAAAAAAGACCCTATTTTTTTCTTCTTCAGCAAACTTCATATATATATATATTTTATAATTTTTTGACCTTTTTTTCTCTTCTTTTCTTTAACATTGTATTTTTGAAATTCCAAACACTACTCTAGATTTTTAATTTTCGCTTTTTGGTATATGTTACCAATTTTGTACCTATAGTTTTTTTTTTATAATTTCTGTGACTTTTTTTTTTTTCTTCTTCTCTGTTTCTTTCTCTTCTTCTTTTATATAACATTGTATATCTGAAATTCCAAACTCTACTCTAGATTTTTAATTTATGCTTTTTGGTATTTGATATCAATTTTGTACCTGTATTTTCTTTATAATTTTTGTGACATTGTTTGTTTTTGTTTGTTTGTTTTCTCTATTTATTTTTCTTCTTCTTTTTTTTTTTTTTTTTTAACATTGTATTTCTGAAATTCCAAACTCTACTCTAGATTTTTAATTTTTGCTTTTTGGTATTAGTTATCAATTTTGTACCTGTACTTTCTTTATAATTTTTGCGACCTTGTTTGTTTTTCTTTGTTCGTTTTTTCTCTCTTTCTTTTCCTTCTTCTTTTCTTTAACATTGTATTTTTGAAATTCCAAACTCTACTCTAGATTTTTAATTTTTGCTTTTATGTATTTGTTACCAATTTTGTACTTTTAAGAACCCAATCTTCAGGACCCATTTTTCACTAGGGAGCGAGATTACTGGCTTGACTGCTCTCTCTCCCTTTGGACTCTCCTTTTTCTCCACCAGGTCGCCTGTGTCTCCTCCCTAACCCCTCTCTACTCTACCCAACTCTGTGAATTTATGTGTGTTCCAGATGGTGGAGAACACTTAGGGAACTGATTACTGGCTGGATCTGTCTCCCTCCTTTTCATTCCCCCCTTTTATCCTTCTGGCCACCTCTGTCACCTTCCTCCTTCTTCTCTTCTCTGTATAACTCCGTGAACATCTCTGAGTGGTCCAGTTGTGGAGTGCACATAAGGAAGTGACTACTGGCTAGCCCACTCTCTCCACTATTGATTTACCTCATCTCATTTGGGTCACCTCTAACTCCCTCCTCCCTCTTCTCTTCTCCA
Source organism: Bos indicus (assembly GCF_029378745.1). Lineage (NCBI taxonomy): Eukaryota > Metazoa > Chordata > Mammalia > Artiodactyla > Bovidae > Bos > Bos indicus. The sequence continues at coordinate 39,344,464 of NC_091762.1, read as the reverse complement.
TGTAACCCTGTGAACCTCTCTGAGTGACCCTCATCGTAGAGAAACTTTTCATCTTTAATGTAGATGTTTTATCAATGGTGCTGTATAGAAGGAGAAGTTTTGAAACTACTGTAAAAATAAGACCGATAACCGGAAACAGGAGACTTAAGTCCAAACCCTGACTCCAGGGAACTCTTGACTCCAAGGAACATTAATTGACAGGAGCTCATCAAATGCCTCTATACCGACACTGAAACCAAGCACCACACAAGGGCCAATAAGTTCCAGGGCAAGACATACCAAGCAAATTCTCCAGCAACAAAGGAACACAGCCCTGAGCTTCAAGATACAGGCTGCCCAAAGTCACCCCAAAACTATAGACATCTCATAACTCATTACTGGACATTTCATTGCACTCCAGAGAGAAGAAATACAGCTCCACCCACCAGAACACCGACACAAGCTTCCCTAACCAGGAAACCTTGACAAGCCACCTGTACAAACCCACACACAGTGAGGAAACGCCACAATAAAGAGAACTCCACAAACTGCCAGAATACAGAAAGGGCACCCCAAACTCAGCAATTTAAACAAGATGAAGAGACAGAGGAATACTCAGCAGATAAAGGAACAGGATAAATGCCCACCAAACCAAACAAAAGAGGAAGAGATAGGGAATCTACCCGATAAAGAATTCCAAATAATGATAGTGAAATTGATCCAAAATCTTGAAACTAAAATGGAATTAGAGATAAATAGACTGGAGACAAGGATTGAGAAGATGCAAGAAAGGTTTAACAAGGACCTAGAAGAAATAAAAAAGAGTCAATATATAATGAATAATGCAATAAATGAAATAAAAAACACTCTGGAGGCAACAAATAGTAGAATAACAGAGGCAGAAGATAGGATTAGTGAATTAGAAGATGGAATGGTAGAAATAAATGAATCAGAGAGGATAAAAGAAAAACGAATTAAAAGAAATGAGGACAATCTCAGAGACCTCCAGGACAATATTAAACGCTACAACATTCGAATCATAGAGGTTCCAGAAGAAGAAGACAAAAAGAAAGACCATGAGAAAATACTTGAGGAGATAATAGTGGAAAACTTCCCTAAAATGGGGAAGGAAATAATCACCCAAGTCCAAGAAACCCAGAGAGTCCCAAACAGGATAAACCCAAGGAGAAACACCCCAAGACACATATTAATCAAAATAACAAAGATCAAACACAAAGAACAAATATTAAAACCAGCAAGGGAAAAACAACAAATAACACACAAGGGAATTCCCATAAGGATAACAGCTGATCTTTCAATAGAAACTCTTCAAGCCAGGAGGGAATGGCAAGACATACTTAAAATGATGAAAGAAAATAACCTACAGCCCAGATTATTGTACCCAGCAAGGATCTCATTCAAGTATGAAGGAGAAATCAAAAGCTTTTCAGACAAGCAAAAGCTGAGAGAATTCTGCACCACCAAACCATCTCTCCAACAAATACTAAAGGATATTCTCTAGACAGGAAACACAAAAACAGTGTATAAACTCGAACCCAAAACAATAAAGTAAATGGCAACGGGATCATACTTATCAGTAATTACCTTAAACGTAAATGGGTTGAATGCCCCAACCAAAAGACAAAGACTGGCTGAATGGATACAAAAACAAGACCCCTACATATGTTGTCTACAAGAGACCCACCTCAAAACAGGGGACACATACAGACTTAAAGTGAAGGGCTGGAAAAAGATTTTCCATGCAAATAGGGACCAAAAGAAAGCAGGAGTAGCAATACTCATATCAGATAAAATAGACTTTAAAACAAAGGCTGTGAAAAGAGACAAAGAAGGTCACTACATAATGATCAAAGGATCAATCCAAGAAGAAGATATAACAATTATAAATATATAGGCACCCAACACGGGAGCACCATAGTACGTAAGACAAATGCTAACAAGTATGAAAGGAGAAATTAACAATAACACAATAATAGTGGGAGACTTTAATACCCCACTTACACCTATGGATAGATCAACTAAACAGAAAATTAACAAGGAAACACAAACTTTAAATGATACAATAGACCAGTTAGACCTAATTGATATCTATAGGACATTTCATCCCAAAACAATGAATTTCACCTTTTTCTCAAGCGCACATGGAACCTTCTCCAGGATAGATCACATCCTGGGCCATAAAGCTAGCCTTGGTAAATTCAAAAAAATAGAAATCATTCCAAGCATCTTTTCTGACCGCAATGCAGTAAGATTAGATCTCAATTACAGGAGAAAAACTATTAAAAATTCCAGCATATGGAGGCTGAACAACACGCTGCTGAATAACCAACAAATCACAGAAGAAATCAAAAAAGAAATCAAAATTTGCATAGAAACAAATGAAAATGAAAACACAACAACCCAAAACCTGTGGGACACGGTAAAAGCAGTCCTAAGGGGAAAGTTCATAGCAATACAGGCACACTTCAAGAAACAAGAAAAAAGTCAAATAAATAACCTAACTCTACACCTGAAGCAACTAGAAAAGGAAGAAATGAAGAACCCCAGGGTTAGTAGAAGGAAAGAAATCTTAAAAATTAGGGCAGAAATAAATGCAAAAGAAACAAAAGAGACCATAGCAAAACTCAACAAAACCAAAAGCTGGTTCTTTGAAAGGATAAATAAAATTGACAAACCATTAGCCAGACTCATCAAGAAACAAAGGGAGAAAAATCAAATCAACAAAATTAGAAACGAAAATGGAGAGATCACAACAGACAACACAGAAATACAAAGGATCATAAGAGACTACTATCAACAATTATATGCTAATAAAATGGACAACGTGGAAGAAATGGACAAATTCTTAGAAAAGTACAACTTTCCAAAACTCGACCAGGAAGAAATAGAAAATCTTAACAGACCCATCACAAGCACGGAAATTGAAACTGTAATCAAAAATCTTCCAGCAAACAAAAGCCCCGGTCCAGACGGCTTCACAGCTGAATTCTACCAAAAATTTAGAGAAGAGCTAACACCTATCCTGCTCAAACTCTTCCAAAAAATTGCAGAGGAAGGTAAACTTCCAAACTCATTCTATGAGGCAACCATCACCCTAATACCAAAACCTGACAAAGATCCCACAAAAAAAGAAAACTACAGGCCAATATCACTGATGAACATAGATGCAAAAATCCTTAACAAAATTCTAGCAATCAGAATCCAACAACACATTAAAAAGATCATACACCATGACCAAGTGGGCTTTATCCCAGGGATGCAAGGATTCTTCAATATCCACAAATCAATCAATGTAATACACCACATTAACAAATTGAAAAATAAAAACCATATGATTATCTCAATAGATGCAGAGAAAGCCTTTGACAAAATTCAACATCCATTTATGATAAAAACTCTCCAGAAAGCAGGAATAGAAGGAACATACCTCAACATAATAAAAGCTATATATGACAAACCCACAGCAAACATTATCCTCAATGGTGAAAAATTGAAAGCATTTCCTCTAAAGTCAGGAACAAGACAAGGGTGCCCACTTTCACCATTACTATTCAACATAGTTTTGGAAGTTTTGGCCACAGCAATCAGAGCAGAAAAAGAAATAAAAGGAATCCAAATTGGAAAAGAAGAAGTAAAACTCTCACTGTTTGCAGATGACATGATCCTCTACATAGAAAACCCTAAAGATTCCACCAGAAAATTACTAGAAATAATCAATGACTATAGTAAAGTTGCAGGATATAAAATCAACACACAGAAACCCCTTGCATTCCTATACACTAATAATGAGAAAACAGAAAGAGAAATTAAGGAAACAATTCCATTCACCATTGCAACGGAAAGAATAAAATACTTAGGAATATATCTACCTAAAGAAACTAAAGACCTATATATAGAGAACTATAAAACACTGGTGAAAGAAATCAAAGAGGACACTAATAGATGGAGAAATATACCATGTTCATGGATTGGAAGAATCAATATAGTGTAAATGAGTATACTACCCAAAGCAATTTATAGATTCAACGCAATCCCTATCAAGCTACCAACAGTATTCTTCACAGAGCTAGAACAAATAATTTCACAATTTGTATGGAAATACAAAAAACCTTGAATAGCCAAAGCGATCTTGAGAAAGAAGAATGGAACTGGAGGAATCAACCTACTTGACTCAGGCTCTACTACAAAGCCACAGTTATCAAGACAGTATGGTACTGGCACAAAGACAGAAATATAGATCAATGGAACAAAATAGAAAGCCCAGAGATAAATCCACGCACATATGGACACCTTATCTTTGACAAAGGAGGCAAGAATAAACAATGGATTAAAGACAATCTCCTTAACAAGTGGTGCTGGGAAATCTGGTCAACCACTTGTAAAAGAATGAAACTAGACCACTTTCTAACACCATACACCAAAATAAACTCAAAATGGATTAAAGATCTAAACGTAAGACCAGAAACTATAAAACTCCTAGAGGAGAACATAGGCAAAACACTCTCTGACATACATCACAGCAGGATCCTCTATGACCCACCTCCCAGAATATTGGAAATAAAAGCAAAAATAAACAAATGGGACCTAATTAACCTTAAAAGCTTCTGCACATCAAAGGAAACTATTAGCAAGGTGAAAAGACAGCCTTCAGAATGGGAGAAAATAATAGCAAATGAAGCAACTGACAAACAACTAATCTCAAAAATATACAAGCAACTCCTACAGCTCAACTCCAGAAAAATAAACGACCCAATCAAAAAATGGGCCAAAGAACTAAATAGACATTTCTCCAAAGAAGACATACAGACGGCTAACAAACACATGAAAAGATGCTCAACATCACTCATGATCAGAGAAATGCAAATCAAAACCACTATGAGGTACCATTTCACACCAGTCAGAATGGCTGCGATCCAAAAGTCTACAAATAATAAATGCTGGAGAGGGTGTGGAGAAAAGGGAACCCTCTTACAATGTTGGTGGGAATGCAAACTAGTACAGCCACTATGGAGAACAGTGTGGAGACTCCTTAAAAAATTGGAAATAGAACTGCCTTATGATCCAGCAATCCCACTGCTGGGCATACACACTGAGGAAACCAGAAGGGAAAGAGACACCTGTACCCCAATGTTCATCGCAGCACTGTTTATAATAGCCAGGACATGGAAGCAACCTAGATGTCCATCAGCAGATGAATGGATAAGAAAGCAGTGGTACATATACACAATGGAGTATTACTCAGCCATTAAAAAGAATACATTTGAATCAGTTCTAATGAGGTGGATGAAACTGGAGCCTATTATACAGAGTGAAGTAAGCCAGAAGGAAAAACATAAATACAGTATACTAATGCATATATATGGAATTTAGAAAGATGGTAACAATAACCCGGTGTACAAGACAGCAAAAGAGACACTGATGTATAGAACAGTCCTATGGACTCTGTGGGAGAGGGAGAGGGTGGGAAGATTTGGGAGAATGACATTGAAACATGTAAAATATCATGTAAGAAACGAGTTGCCAGTCCAGGTTCGATGCAGGATACTGGATGCTTGGGGCTAGTGCACTGGGACAACCCAGAGGGATGGTATGAGGAGGGAGGAGGGAGGAGGGTTCAGGATGGGGAACACATGTATACCTGTGGCGGATTCATTTCGATATTTGGCAAAACTAATACAATTATGTAAAGTTCAAAAATAAAATAAAATTCAAAAACAAAACAAAAAAAATAAAAAATAAAAAAAGAATATATTAACACAAATATTTTAAATAGCTATTACATATGAGTGGAGGTATGCTTACTTTCATATCCTTTTTTAAAACATCAAAGGAGGTAAAAGAGAAAAGAACAGTATCAGACAATCGTTCATTATGCTATAATATGAGCTTAGATTGCCAATTAAATATTTAGATCTTTAAGAAAAAATAATGGGGTGTCCTACAGAATGCTCAACATCTTTGCAATGTCTTGATCATGCTGTTTATGTATTCCATGCTCCTTAGTCACATCACTGAAATTCAACATATTGAAATTTTAAATTATGTATTCCATGGGGCTCTACTAAGAAAATTATTGAGCAAATTTTAATAATAATTTTGACAGAGTAATAGCCTGATTTAATCTGAGACTTTCCGAGCTCAGCATTTTGGTAAGAATGCACAGCTATGAACCTTGGCAGATTCACCAAATAGTTGACAGAAAGTGATAAAGAGAGACTCACATGGCCCTGGTTCTATCACCATTCCATCTGCCTACACAACATCCCCAGTGGAGAAAACGTGGTTTGTCCACAGAGCTTCCCATAGTCCTGTCACTGTCATTGCTGTCACTGAAAAGGAGACCCACTATTTCCAAGTGATAAAGCCTCTTCCCTCTTTGCTCACCACTGTATAGAAAGATCAGACCCTTTCCATACATAGATCATAAAGAATATTTTCAATATGCAAGACGTTTCTGCTTATATCCTGTCACCATAAGAATCACAAGACTCAACTGATATATTTCATTGCCTGATTTCTCATTCCCATATAGCCCTGTAGTTCTCCTATTCTGGTTCAGTCACATATCCCACCTCACTGCAGAAACTCTTACTCTGTGCTGTCTTGAATTCATTGTCACTGTCTTGAACGCACAGTGAATTATTAATAAAATCTCCTACATGTAATTTTTCTAATTTTTTTTCATTTCCCTTTTTGCCCTGATTAAACCTTAATGGTGCCCTGAAAGTATTTTTGACAGGGTTTATTCTCAAACAACTTACACACTAGAAGCTGGAAACAGAGTAAATGTTTTCATCTGGCCTCCAGAGACTATTATTCTATGTTCCGTCTTAGGTTCTAATTTCTTCTTTGTTTACACACATTCCTTCAGTAATTTCATCTAGTACACTGGCATTAAAAATGAAAGATGACAAGTTCTAATTTTTTTTATCTTCAAACCCAACATCTTCTTGAACTGCTGCTGCTGCTAAATCGTTTTAGTCATGTCTGACTCTGTGCGACCCCATAGATGGCAGCCCACGAGGACCTCCCGTCCCTGGGATTCTCCAGGCAAGAACACTGGAGTGGGCTGCCATTTCCTTCTCCAATGCATGAAAGTGAAAAGTGAAAGTGAAGTCGCTCAGTCGTGTCCGACTCTTAGTGACCCCATGGACTACAGCCCACCAGGCTCCTCTGTCCATGGGATTTTCCAGGCAAGAGTACTGGAGTGGGGTGCCATTGCCTTCTCCCTTCTTGAACTGCACACCTTTAAATTCAATTGTCTCCCTAACAATTCCCTCTCACATGGATACCCAATCAAGCTGTCCAAAGCAAAAATAGGTCTTCCTTTAGCTCAAATGGTAAAAAATCTGCCTGCAACACAGGAGACACTTGTTCAATCCCTGGGTTGGGAGGATCCTCTAGAGAGGGGAATGGCAATCCATTCTAGAACTCTTGCCTGGAGAATCCCATGGACAGAGAAGCCTGGCAGACTACAGTCCATGGGATTGCAAAGAGTTGGACATGACTAAAGTGACTACACTACAAAGCAAAAACACTGTTATCTATGCTCCTCAAATTCTTTGTTCTTCAATATTCCTCATTTAGTTCAATTCCACATTTCTACTTGGCCTGAATCATTTCTTTTTCCTCTCACACACCACATCCAGTCTGCCAGCAAATTACTTTGGTGCTAAGGTTTCAATATATACATAACCTGTCCTTTTGTGTGCTTTAGACCAAAAAAAAAAAAAAAAAACATTTTGTCTTCTTTCGCATCACAATTCTGAAAAAAGAATCCGTGATGAATCACCTTTGTAACTAGGATTTCCTTGTATACATAGTTAGTGCTGCTGCTGCTAAGTCGCTTCAGTTGTGTCCGACTCTGTGAGACCCCATAGACGGCGGCCCACCGGGCTCCCCCGTCCCTGGGATTCTCCTGGCAAGAACACTCAAGTGGGTTGCCATTTCCTTCTCCAATGCATGAAAGGGAAAAGTGAAAGTGAAGTCGCTCAGTCGTGTCCAACTCTTAGCGACCCCATGGACTGCAGCCCACCAGGCTCCTCTGTCCATGGGATTTTCCAGGCAAGAGTACTGGAGTGGGGTGCCATTGCCTTCTCCGATAGTTAGTGCTAGGAATACAATAATTTTATATGGTGTGATATTAATTACACACAAGTTAGAATACAAGTAAATTAAAACATCAGTAAATTAAAGATATACCCACTTATAGAAATAATAGGTTGCTTTTAAAATCTAGTTTTAGTTTTCAAAATTAATTTTTACTTTCTTCAGGGGTATTAAATTAGTTTATTAAATAAACTAATTTTAATAAAATTTTATTTTTATTTTATAGAATAAATTTATTTATAATAAAATAAATAAATGTTTTATTTATTAAAATTTACTAATTTTAATAAAATTAGCTTATTAGTTTACTAAATAATGCTATTTGCATAGACAGCCTGATAATGAAAACCTTTTTCTTAATTCCCAGAGTATCATAAAAGGAATGAATATTAAATGACATTCTGTCTCTGTCAATGATTCTGAAACGGGACAGACATTATTGGTATTTAAGACAAGAATCATTTTTGCTGTCAAATGCATTGATTGGCCACATACCATCCATGACCTTCAAAGTCATTTTGATACCCAAAAATGTACTTAAAAGAATTTCAGAAACCATCAAAAAAGAGTAGAATTCTCTGGCTTACTCAACTAGATAATTTCTGTTTAAAAATATAATGGTTAGTTTTTCATGCTCAATCATGTCCAATTCTTTGTGACCTATGGGCTGCAGCCCAACAGGCTGTCCATGGGATTTTCCTGGCAAGAATACTGGAGTGAGTTGACAATTCCTATTTCAGGGGATCTTTTCAATCCATGGGTTGAACCTGTGTCTCCTGCTTTGAGGAAATCCACACAGGTGGATTTTTTTTTTACCACTGAGCCACCAAAGAATCCCCTAGCACCAACCAAGTTTAGTTCAGTTCAGTCACTCAGTCATGTCTGACTCTTGGTGAACCCATGGACTGCAGCATGCCAGGCCTCCCTGTCCATCACCAACACCCAGAGTTTACTCAAACTCACATCCATTGTGTTGGTGATACTATCCAACCATCTCATCCTCTGTCATCCCCTTCTCTCACATTCAATTTTCCCCAGCATCAAGGTCGTTTCAAATGAGTCAGTTCTTCACATCAAGTGGCCAAAGTATTGGAGTTTCAGCTTCAACACCAGTCCTCCCAATGAATATTCAGGAGTTATCTCCTTTAGGATAGACTGGTTGGATCTCCTTGCAGTCTAAGGGACTCTCAAGAGTCTTCTCCAACACCACAGTTCAAAAGCATCAATTCTTCAGTGCTCAGCTTTATTTATAGTCCAACTCTCACATCCAAACATGACTACTGGAAAAACTATAGCTTTGACTAGACGGACCTTTGTTGGCAAAGTAATATCTCTGCTTTTTAATATTCTGTCTAGCTTTCTCATAGCTTTTCTTCCAAGGAGCAAGCGTCTTTTAATTTCATGGCTATAGTCACATGATTTTGGAGCCCAAAAATATAAAGTCTGTCACTGTTTCCATTGTTCCCCCATCTATTTGCCATGAAGTGATGGGACCAGATGCCAGGATCTTAGTTTTCTGAACATTTAGTTTTAAGCCAACTTTTTCACTCTCCTCTTTCACTTTCAACCAAGAGGCTCTTTAGTTTTTCTTTGCTTTCTGCCCTAAGGGTGGTGTCATCTGCATATTTGAGGTTATTGATATTTTTCCCTGCAATATTGATTCCAGCTTGTGTTTCATCCAGTCCAGCATTTCTCATGGTGTACTCTGCATATAAGTTAAATAAGCAGGGTGACAATATACAGCCTTGAGTTACTCCTTTCCTGATTTGAAACTAGTCTGTTGTTCCATGTTCAGTTCTAACTGTTGCTTCTCAATCTGCATACAGATTTCTCAGGAGGCAGGTCAGGTGGTATGGTACTCCCATCTCTTGAAGAATTTTCCACATTTTGTTGTGATCCACACAGTGAAAGGCTTTGGCATAGTTAATAAACAGAAGTAGATGTTTTTCTGGAACTCTCTTGCTTTTTTGGTGATCAAGTGGTTGTTGCCATTTTGATCAAATAGCACCAACCAAAGTTTTGTGTAAAAGAAGTTACTGTACAATGAAGCAATGAGTTTATCATCAAGTGCTACAAAAAAAAAAAAAAAATCTAGAACCTAGTTCTTCATGATGAGCACTGAGAACCTAAATTATTGTTGAATTTGTCTAGTCTGCTGGATATTACATATAAATAGGAAATACAGTTGGAAACATTCCTGAGTGTACTAGAATTGGAAGGCTTACTGCCTTGGCCCCCTTTCCCTTTCCCAGTTAACAATCACAAGCAATCCTTTTGCATTGAAAGTTGGTAAGAGGTCAGTTCAGTTCAATTCAGTTCAGTCGCTCAGTCGGGTCCGACTCTTTGCGACCCCATGAATTGCAGCACGCCAGGCCTTCCTGTCCATAACCAACTCCTGGAGTTCACTCAGACTCACGTCCATTGAGTCAGTGATGCCATCCAGCCATCTCATCCTCTGTCATCCCCTTCTCCTCCTGCCCCCAATCCCTCCCATCATCAGAGTCTTTTCCAATGAGTCAACTCTTTGCATGAGGTGGCCAAAGTACTGGAGTTTCAGCTTTAGCATCATTCCTTCCAAAGAAATCCCAGGGCTGATCTCCTTCAGAATGGACTGGTTGGATCTCCTTGCAGTCCAAGGGACTCTCAAGAGTCTTCTCCAACACCACAGTTCAAAAGCATTGATTCTTTGGCGTTCAGCTTTCTTCACAGTCCAACTCTCACATCCATACATGACCACAGGAAAAACCATAGCCTTGACTAGACAGACTTTTGTTGGCAAAGTAATGTCTCTGCTTTTGAATATGCTATCTAGGTTGGACATAACTTTCCTTCCAAGGAGTAAGCGTCTTTTAATTTCATGGCTGCAGTCACCATCTGCAGTGATTTTGGAGCCCCAAAAAATAAAGTCTGACACTGTTTCCCCATCTATTTCCTGTAATTCAAGATGCTTATATAATTCTAAAAGTGAACAATGAATATGTATATCACCCTTGTTTCTATTGAGTTCTATGGATAAAACTAATCAAAAGAGAGCCTATTTGCCTCATTGAGATGTCTGTATAAAAATAATAGAAATAATTGCATAGCAATTTTAATATTGAAATTTTATATAAAGAAAGTGTATACACACACACACATACATACATACATATCCAAACATACATTTAGAAGGCTAATACCTTAATTATGTAGAGGAGTTAACCATGTGAAAAGAGGAGCAGTAGAAAATAATTATCATACAGGAGGATATACTCTGTCATGATCCAGAGGTCAGATTATTTTCAACTAACCAAACAGTGACAACCAAATTTATGAAAATTTATATGTTAATAATTGGAATAATCAAAGCTGTACAATAAAATGCTTTTAAACAAAGTACTATCAATTGAGCCAGACAGGATGCACACTGAACTACAGAAGTAAAGGTATTTAAATAACTGTATTTACTCTGTTAACTTATTAACTTTTGCTATAATAATCTAACTGTAAACATCTTTCCAGTATTGCCTTAGAAACGCAGAGCAAAAGAAATAACTGATGTTATAAATTTGTAAAAGTAATGAAGATTTATTTAGTTTTACATTACTTAAAGTAAGTTTTAATTTCCTAATCAGTATGGGTTAGACAGTTATCATCTTTATTGCTTTTAAATTTAATTGGATGGTGTTATGAACTATATTGTGTGCCCTCAAGATTCATGGTTTGAAGCCCTGACCCCTAGTGTGGGGCTTCCCAGGTGGCTTCAGTGGTAAAGAACCCATCTGCCAACGCAGGAGGCTTAAGAGACCCGGGTTCTATCCCTGGGTCAGGAAGATCCCCTGGAGGGGGAAATTGCAGCACTCCAGTATTCTTGCTTGGAGAATCCCACAGACAGAGAAGCCTGGTGGGCTAAAGTCCATAGGCTTGCAAAGAGGTGAATACAACTGAAGCGACTTAGCATCTAGCCACCCCTAGTGTAGCTGTATTTGGAGATAGAATCTATAAAGTAAAAAAGGCCAAGTAAGCTTTTAAATGTAGAACCTTAAGCTGATAGGACTGGTGCCCTTATGGGAAAATGAAGACAGACAAGGAAGATTTCTCTGTGCATATACAGAGAAGAAACCACAGTGAGAAGGGGGCTGCCTGCAAGCTGGAGCTTTTACCAGAAATAGAATCTGCTGGCACCTTGACATGGGACTTCTAGCCTTCAAAACTGTGATAAAATGACTTTTTGTTATTTAAGTTACCCATGACTGGAATTTTGTTATAGTAGCCTTAACAGACTAATACAGATGTGATCATAGAATATTGTTCCTGTGATAATGACCAAAATGCTATAGGTGCTGAATGAGTTGAAAAGTATACAATTTTGAAAAGGATTTATTTCTATTTCCAAAGTAATACATGCTTAACAGGATTCTGGGAATATGAACAACTTGTGCACAACTTGTAGGAGCTAGGATGGGCAAAAATGACTCTGTTCTACAAATGTTGGAAATTTGTGTTCTAATCACTGATTAGTGATTCTTGTCATAGAAGTGCAAACAAAGAAGGCATGGCCATTGTTGATACACCTTCTCCCATTTCTGTAAGCTACTTTGCCTCTAGGTAAAGTGAATGCCAGCCAATTTAAAAGAGTGGTCCCAAGTGAGGTCAGGTCTGGTTCAGGGCAACCCCTGAAGTTCCCCAGAGGGCTCCACAGCCAGCCAGGGCTGCAGAGAACAGGGCTGGGGTTAGGCTGCTGGCACTGAGCCAGAGTTTCCACTGAGTCAGAGATCTCCATTGTGTTCTTGTGCACTGGCTTTTGGAACTCAAGAAAAGGCCCTTTCATTTCAGGTGAAATTCCTTTTGGTAGATTGGACTTAGGTTGGTTTTTGGAGAAAGATCAAGCCCTGAGCCTTTGGAGTGGGAGCACTGACTCCAAGACCCTAGACTACCACAGAACTAACCCTAGGGAGTATCAAATGGTGAGAACTCACACAAAAGAAACCACACAGATACAAGACCCAGGGTCACCCAACCACCAGTAGCACCCTGTGCAGGACACCTCATCTAAACAACAAAGAAAACAAAAATACAAACCCAATCATCAGCACCCAGGATTACCACTTCACTTAGCCTTGCCCATCAGGGGAAAAACAAACAAAAACTCAGCACAAATCTCACCATATACGAAGCTTACACAAACCACTAGACCAACCTTAGGAGGGAAGAAACCAAAAGGAAGAAAGAAAGAATTCAACCTTGAAGCCTGGGAAAGGAGACCTCAAACACAATAAGTAAATAATAATAATAATTAAAAGGCAGATAAATACTATACAAATGAAGGAACAAACTAGAAACACAGAAGTCCAAATAAATGAAGAGGAAATAGGCAAACTATCTGAAAAAGAATTCAGAATAATGATAGTAATGATGATCAAAAACCTCGAAAACAAAATGGGGAAAATGCAAGAATCAATTAACAAAGAAAAATTGTTAGAATAGTTAAAGAATAAACTTACAGATACAAACAACACAATTACTGAAATTAAAAATAGCTATAAGGAAATCAATAGCAGAATATCTTAAGCAGAAGAACAAATCAGTGAGCTGGAAGATAAAATGGTGGAAATAAGTTCTGAAAAGCAGAATAAAGTAATAAGAATGAAAAGAACTGAGGATAGTCTCAGAGACCTCTGGGCAGTATTAAATGCAGCAACATTTGAATTATAGGGGTCCCAGAAGAAGAAGAGAAAAGGAAAGGGTATGAGAAATTTTTTGAAGAGATTATAGTTGAAAATTTCCCCAACATGGAAAAGGAAACAGTCAATCAAGTCCAAGAGACACAAAGAGTCCTATACAGGATATACCCAAGGAGAAACATGCCAAGACACATAATAATCAAACTAACAAAGATTAAACAGAAAGAAAGAATCTTAAAAGCAGCAAGGGAGAAACAACAAGTACAATACAAGGGAAATCCCTTAAACTCAACAGCTGATCTTTCAGCAGAAACTCTTCAGGCCAGAAAGTAATGCAGGATATATTTAAAGTACTAAAGGGAAAAGTCTACAACCAAGATTATAGTATCCTGCAAGGATCTTATTCAAAATTGATGGAGAAATAAAAAGCTTTTCAGACAAGCAAATGTTAAGAGAATTCAGTACCACCAAACCAGCTTTACAACGAATGTTAAAGGGACTTATATAGTCAGGAAAAAAGAGAAGAAAAAAAGATCTACAAAATCAATCCCAAACAATTGAGAAAATGGCAATAGGAATACACAAACCACTAGACCAACCTTAGGAGGGAAGAAACCAAAAGGACAAAAGAAAGAATTCAACCTTGAAGCCTGGGAAAGGATACCTCAAACACAATAAGTAAACAGTAATAATAATGATAATAATGAATAATAATAATGAAAAATTTTATATATATATATATATATAATTGCTTTAAATGTAAATGGATTAAATATTCCAACCAAAAGACAAAGACTGGCTGAATGGATACAATAACAAGACCCATATATACACTGTCTACAAGAAACCCACTTCAGACCTAAAGACATATAGACTGAGAGAATGGAAAAATATATTCCATGCATGTGGGAAGCAAAAGAAAGCTGGAGTAGCAATCCTCATATCAGACAAAATAGACCTTAAAATAAAGAAGATTACAAGACATTAGGAAGGACAGTACATAATGATCAAGGAATAAATCCAAGAGGAAGACATAACAATTGTAAATATCTATGCACCCAACTTTGGAGTACCTAAATACATAAGACAAACACTAATAGGCATAAAAGGAGATATTGACAGTAACACAATAATAGTAAGAGACTTTAACACCCCACTCTCACCAATGGACAGATCATCAAAACAGAAAATAAGGAAACACAAGTCTTATATGATACATTAGATGAGCCATCGGAGAAGGCAATGGCACCCCACTCCAGTACTCTTGCCTGGAAAATTCCATGGATGGAGGAGCCTGGTGGGCTGCAGTCCATGGGGTCGCTTAGGGTCAGACAAGACTGAGCGACTTCACTTTCACTTTTCACTTTATGCACTGGAGAAGGAAATGGCAACCCACTCGAGTGTTCTTGCCTGAAGAATCCCAGGGACGGGGGAGCCTGGTGGGCTGCTGGGGTCACACAGAGTCGGACACGACTGAAGTGACTTAGCAGCAGATGAGCCATCTCATTGATATTTTCAGGATATTCCATCCAAATGCAGAAGAATACACCTTCTTCTCAAGCGGACATGGAACATTCTCCAGGATAGACTACACGCTGGGTCACAAATCAAACCTCAGTAAATTTAAGAAAGTTGAAATCATATCAAGCATCTTCTCTGACCACACTATGAGACTAGGTATCAATTATGTCAGGAAGCATGTAGCAGGAAGCTTCCTGTGTGCTGTTGTGGATCTGTCATGAATCCTCTGTCCCTTATTAATTCCTTAATATTCAGGAATTAAGTGGAGTAGCAAACTACTCCCAGAGGCTTAGGAATGCATGCATTTACTTCGTTAGTTTTCCCATACAGTGGTCTGTCATGCTCACTCTCCTGCCCAGGCTTCTGACCCTCTCAAGAAGGCGCACTGTGCCTTCACCCCCTCCAGAGGGCGCCAGGTGCCTTCATGAGCAACGCAAGCCCTGTATCAAGGACTTAACTGGTTTTCTGTGTAAACCAAGGAATATCAGCCTCTTTCTCTCTCTCTTTTACTTTCTTATCGTCGACTCCAGACCACCAGGTTCCGGTCCATTAAAGGACCTCAACACAATTACAAGAAAACACTATAAGAAACACAAACACATGGAGATTAAATAACACACTTCTAAATAACCAACAGGTTGCTGAAGAAATCAAAAGGGAAATCAAAAGTTTCTAGAAACCAATGACAATGAAAACAGGACAACTCAAAACCTATGGTATGCAGCAATAGCAGTGCTAAAAGGGAAGTTTATAGCAATACAATCCTACCTAAAGAAACAAGGAAAACGTTGAATAGACAACCTAACTTTATACCTAAAACAACTGGAAAAAGAAGAAGAAAAAAACCTCAAAATTAGTAAAACGAAATAAATCATAAAGATATGAACAGAAATAAATGAAAAAGAAATGAAAAACAATAGTAAATATTAATAAAACTAAAATCTGGTTCTTTGAGAAGATAAACAAAATTGACAAGCCTTTAGCCACACTCATGAAGAAAAAAAGAGAGAAGAACAAACTCAATGTAATTAGAAATGAAAAAGGAGAGATTACAACAGACAACGCAGAAATGCAAAGGATTATAAGATACTATTATGAACAACAACATTATATTATGTCAATAAAAGGAATAACCTGGAAGAAATGGACAGATTCTTAGAAAAGTTCTATCATCCAAAACTGACCCAGGAAGAAATAGAAACTATGAATAATTCAATTACAAGAACTGAAATTGAAGCTGTGATCAAAAATCTCCCAAAAAACAAAAGCCCAGAACCAGATGGCATCACAGGAAAATTCTATCAAACATTTAGAAAAGAGCTAATGCCTATCCTTCTAAAACTCTTTCAAAAAACTGCAGAGGAAGGAACACTTCCAAACTCATTCTATAAGGCCACCATCACCCTGATACAAAAACCAGACAAAGACAACACAAAAAAAGAAAAGCACAGGCCAATATCACTGATGAGCATAGATGCAAAAATCCTGAACAAAATTTTAGCCAAAAGAATTCAGTAACACATCAAAAAGCTCATACACCAGGATCAAGTTGGGTTTATTCCAGAAATGCAAAGATTCATCAATATACACAAATCAGTGTGATGCACCATATTAACAAATAGAAACATAAAAACCATATGATCATCTCAATAGAAGTAAAAAAAGCCTTTGACAAAATTCAGCACCCATTTATGATTAAAACTCTTCAAAAAATGGGCACAGAAGGAATCTACCTCAACATAGTAAAGGCCATATACATTAAGCCTACAGCAAACATTATTCTCAATGGTGAAAAATTGAAAGCATTCCCCCTAAGATCAGAAACAAGACAAGGGTGTCCACTCTCACCACTATTATTCAACATAGTTCTGAAAGTCCTAGCTACAGCAATCATAGAAAAAAAAGAAATAAAAGGAATCCGGATAGGAAAAGAAGAAGTTAAACTCTCACTGTTTGCAGATGACATGATACTGTACGTAGAAAACCCTAAAGATAGTATCAGAAAATTACTAGAACTGAATTTAGCAAAGTTGCTGCTGCTGCTAAGGCGCTTCAGTCGTGCCCAACTCTGCGCAACCCCATAGACAGCAGCCCACCAGGCTCCCCTGTACCTGGGATTCTCCAGGCAAGAATGGTGGAGTGGGTTGCCATTTCCTTCTCCAGTGCATGAAAGTGCATGAAAGTGAAGTCATTCAGTCGTGTCCAACCCTCAGCGACCCCATGGACTGCAGCCCACCAGGCTCCTCTGTCCATGGGATTTTCCAGGCAAGAGTACTGGAGTGGGGTGCCATTGCCTTCTAAGTTGCAGGATACAAAATCAATACGCAGAAATCACATGCATTTCTATACACTAACAACAAAAAATCAGAAAGAGAAATTAAGGAATCAATCCCATTCACCATTGCAACAAAAATAAATAAATATCTAGGAATAAACTTACCTAAGGCCTGGGTGTTCATAGAAAGGACTGATGCTAAAGCTGAAACTTTGGCCACCTTATGCGAAGAGTTGACTCATTGGAGAAGACTCTGATGCTGGGAGGGATTGGGGACAGGAGGAGAAGGGGACAACAGAGGATGAGATGGCTGGATGGCATCACTGACTCGATGGACGTGAGTCTGAGTGAACTCCGGGAGTTGGTGATGGACCGGGAGGCCTGATGTGCTGTGAATCATGGTGTCACAAAGAGTCAGACACGACTGAGCGACTGAACTGAACTGAAGGCAACAAAAGAACTGTACACAGAAAATTATAAGACACTGATGAAAGAAATCAAAGACGACATAAGCAGATGAAGAGATATTCCATGTTCCTGCATAGGAAGAATCAATATTTTGAAAATGACTATACTACCAATTGCAACTACAGATTCAGTGTGACCCCTAACAAATTACCAATGGCATTTTCCACATAACTAGAGCAAAAAATTTCAGGATTCATATGGAAATACAAAAGTCCCCAAATAGCCAAAGCAGTCTTGAGAAAGGAAGAATGGAGCTGGAGGAATCGACCTTCCTGACTTCAGATTATACTACAAAGCTATGGTCATCAAAACAGAAAAAACAGAAGGCACAAAAACAGAAACATAGACCAATGGAACAAGACTGAAAGCCCAGAAATAAACCCATGCACCTATGGGCACCTTATTTTTGACAAAGGAGGTGAGAATATACAATGAGACAAAGACAGCTTCTTCAATAAAAGGTGCTGGGAAAACTGGACAGCTATATGTAAAAGAATGAAATTAGAACACTTTCTAACACCATACACAAAGATAAACTGGAAATGGATTAAAGACCTAAATATAAGACCAGAAACTATAAAGCTCTTAGAGGAAAACAGGCAGAACATTCAATGACATAAATCAGAACAAGATCCTCCCTGAACCACCTCTTAGAATAATGGAAATAAAAACAAAAGTAAACAAGTGGGACCTGATTAAACTTGAAAGGTTTTTCACAGCAAAGGAAACTATAAGCAAGATGAAAAGACAATCCTCAGAATGGGAGAAAATAATAGCAAAATAAACAACTGACAAAGGATTACTTTCCAAAATATACATGCAGCACATACAACTCAATGCCAAAAAAACAAACTACCCAATCAAAATGTGAGAAAAAGATTTAAACAGACATTTATCCAAAGAAGACGTACAGATGGCTAATAAACACATGAAAAGGTGCTCAACATCTCTCATTATTAGAGAAGTACAAATTAAAACTACAAGGAGATATCACCTCACACTGGTCAAAATGGCAATCATCAAAAAGTCTACAAACCATAAACCCTGGAGAGGGTGTGGATAAAAGGGAACACTCTTGCCCTATTCATGGGAATGTAAAACGATGCAGCCACTATGGAAGACGGTATGAAGATTCCTTTAAAAACTAGGAATAAAACCATCATATGACCCAACAATCCCACTCCTGAGGAAACCAAAACTGAAAATGACACATGTATCCCATTGTTCACTGCAGCAGTATTTACAATAGCTAGAACATGAAAGCAACCTGGATATCCATTGACAGATGAATGGATGAAGAAGTAGTGGTATATATACACAATAGAATATTATTCAGCCATAAAAAGGAATGCATTTGAGTCCGTTCTGATGAGGGGATGAACATAAAACCTATTATACAGAGTGAAGTGAGTCAGAAAGAGAAAGATAAATATAGTATTCTAACACATATATATATATGGAATCTAGAAAAATAGTACTGAAGATTTATTTTCAGGCCAGCAATGGAGAAACAGACATAGAGAACAGACTTATGGACATGGGGAGAGGGGAGAAGAGGGTGAGATATATGGAAAGAGTAACATGGAAACTTACATTACCATATGTAAAATATATAGCCAACAGGAATTTGCTATATGGCTCAGGAATCTCAAAGAGGGAATCTGTATCAATCTAGAGGGGTAAATGGGGTGGGAGACGGGAGGGTGCTTCAAAATGAAGGGTATATATGTATACCTATGGCTGATTCATGTTAAGGTTTGATATAAAACAACAAAATTCTAAAGCAATTATCCTTCACTAAAAAATAAATTAAAAAAAAAATAAACGAGTGGTCCTCTTTTTCCTCCATCTTCATAAGAGGTGAAGAGACATTATATATTTATGGAAAATTCAATACAGCAAAAAGAAATGAAATATCAGTATTTACACACCACTAAAGAGACCAATAAAATATATAAGGCAAAAATTGAGAGAATTAAGGGCATAATAGAGAACTATAAAATAATACAGGCATCAATACCCCACTCTCGATAATGGATAGAACAAACAGAAAGAAGTAAAGCAATCAAGTACTTGATGTGATACACAAACTAGATTTAACAGGGATGTGCAGAACATTCATCCTGAAACAACAAAGTACACATTATTCTCAAGTACACTCAGGACATTTTTTCAGGATAGATCATAGGTTAAACCACCAAAAATTATTCTCTTAAAATTCTCCAAGCTAGGCTTCAACAGTATGTGAACTGAGAGTTCCCAGAAGTTCAAGCTGGATTTAGCAAATGCAAAGGAACCAGGGATCAAATTCAACATCTGTTGCTGCTGCTGCTGCTAAGTTGCTTCAGTCATGTCCGACTCTGTTCGACCCCATAGACGGCGGCCCACCAGGCTCCCCCATCCCTGGGATTCTCCAGCAAGAACACTGGAGTGGGTTGCCATTTCCTTCTCCAATGCATGAAAGTGAAAACTGAAAGTGAAGTCGCTCAGTCGTGTCCGACTCTTAGCGACCCTATGGACTGCAGTCCACTAGGCTCCTCTGTCCATGGGATTTTCTAGGCAAGAGTACTGGAGTAGGGTGCCATTGCCTTCTCCACAACATCTGTTAGATCATGGAAAAAGCAAGAGACTTCCAGAAAAACATCATCTTCTTCGTCACCGACAATGCTAAAGCCTTTGACTCTGTACATCGATTACAGCAAACTGTGGAAAATTCTTCAAGGGATGGGAATAACAGACCATCTGACCTGCCTCCTGAAAAACCTGTATACAGATCAAGAAGCAACAGATAGCCCTGGACATGGAACAACAGACTGGTTCCAAATTGGGAAAGGAGTATGTGAAGGCTGTATATTGTCAACCTGCTTATTTAACCTATATGCAGGGTACGTCATGTGAAATGCTGGGCTCAATGAATCACAAGCTGGAATCAAGATTGTTGAGAGAAATATCAATAACCTCAGATATACAAATGACACCACCATTACGGCAGAAAGCAAAGAGCAATCAAAGAGCCCCTTGATGAAGGTGAAAGAGGAGAGTGAAAAAGGTGGCTTAAAACTCAACATTCAGAAAACTAAGATCATCATATCTGGTCCCATCACTTCATGGCAAATAGATGGGAAAATAATGGAAACAGTGAAAGACTTTATTTTCATGGACTCCAAAATCACTGCAGATTGAGTCTGCAGGCATTAAATTAAAAGATGCTTGCTCCTTGGAAGAAAAGCTAGTACAAACCTAGACAGCATATTAAAAAGCAGAGATATCACTTTCCTGACAAAGGTCCATACTCTCAAAGTTATGGTTTTTCAAGTAGTCATGTACAGATGTGAGAGTTGGACCATAAGGCTGAGTGCCAAGGAATTGATGCCTTTGAACTGTGGTGTTGGAGAAGACTCTTGATAGTCCCTTGGACTGCATGGAGATCAAACCAGTCAGTCCTAACAGAAATCAGTCCTGAATATTCATTGGAAGGACTGTCGCTAAAGCTGAGGCTCCAATACTTTGGCCCCCTGATGCAAAGAACTGACTCATTATAAAAGATCCTGATGCTGCCAAAGATTGAAGGCAGGAGGAGAAGGGGACAACAGAAGACAAGATGGCTGTGACTCAATGGACATGAGTTTGAGCAAGTTCCAGGAGATAGTGAACATAGGGAAGCCTGGCATGCTACAATCCATGGGGTCTCAAATAGCTATACAGGACTGAGCAACTGAGTAACCACCACAATGGAAGAAGTTAGAAGTCAATAACAGAAGGGCTTCCCAAGTGGCACAAGTGGTAAAGAATCTGTCTGCCAATGCTGTTGATGCCAGAGACGGGGGTTCAATCCCTGGTTCAGGAAGATAGATCCCCTGGAGAAGGAAATGGCAACCCATTCCAGTATTCTTGCCTTTAAAATTCCATAGACAGAGGAGCCTTGCAGGCTATAGTCCATGGCATCTCAAAGAGTTGGACAAGAATATGTATGCAACCAGACCACCACCATATCAACAGAAGGAAAAACTGGAAAATTCTTATTGTGGAATTAAACAACAGAGTCTTAAACAACCAACATGAGAGTCACAAGTTAAGTTTTATTATGGAAAAAATGACTACAGCCTGGGAAACATCAACCTAGATAGCTTTGAGAAATTGCTCCAATGAGATAAGGGGAAGCTCAGTATATGTGTGATTCTGGTGAAGGTGGAAAACATGTAATCAAGCACATGTTTTTTGCAGAAAGTTGATGCTAGTCACAAGGAGCAGTTATCATGGATGATTATAGTGCTTTTCTAGATATGAAGAGATACAAGAATTGGGCTCATAAAATCGGCTCCAAAAATATCTAACTATTGGAAGACCAGTTTTCCTCGTTTTTCTAGAGTAAACAGTGCCTCATTTCTGTTCTCCATAATGAACTCCTTTTATGGGGGTGTTGAAAATCAGCAGCTGCAGCACGACATGATGTAACCATTGTAGAGGTAGATGACAAGTGCCAATTTGTAGTTGACAGGATAAAATATATGTTGTGCTAACACATATCGACAGAGCTTTCAGTTTAGTTACTCAGTCATGTCCAATTCTTTGCGACCCCATGGACTGCAGTACACCAGGCTTCTCTGTCCATCACCAACACCCGGAGTTTATTCAAACTCATGTAAATTGATTCAGTGATGCCATCCAACTATCTCATCCTCTGTCTTCCAGTTCTCCCCCGCCTTAATCTTTCCCAGCATGAGGACTTTTCAGATGAATCAGTTCTTCACATCAGGTAGCCGAAGTATTGGAGTTTAAGATTCAGCATCAGTCCTTCCAATGAAAACTCAGAACTGATTTTCTTTAGGATGGACAGGTTGGATCTCCTTGCAGTCCAAGGGACTCTCAAGAGTCTTCTCCAATACCACAGTTCAAAAGCATCAATTCTTTGGCACTCAGCTTTCTTTATAGCCCAAATCTCACATATATTCATGATTATTGGATAAACCATAACTTTGACTAGATGGACCTTTCTTGGCAAAGATAGCTTTTTGTTTTTTTGGTTCAATCTCCATTTTTATTCAGGAAAGAGGATTATTTCTCGTTTCAATACACATAGTTTTTTTTTTTTTAAGATTTACTGAAAAGTATTTTATTTTTATTTATTTATTTATTTATTTATTTATTTATTTATTTTTACTTTACAATATTGTATTGGTTTTGCCATACATCAACATGCATCCACCACGGGTGTACACGTGTTCCCCATCCTGAACCCCACTCCCACCTCCCTCTCCATACCATCCCTCTGGGTCATCCCAGTGCACCAGCCCCAAGCTTCCTGTATCCTGCATCAAACCTGGACTGGCGATTCGTTTCTTATATGATATTATACATGTTTTAATGCCATTCTCCCAAATCATCCCCCACCCCCCAACAGAGTCCAAAATACTGTTCTATACATCTGTGTCTCTATTGCTGTCTCACATACAGGGTTATTGTTACTATCTTTCTAAATTCCATATATATGCGTTTTAACATGCTATCTAGTTTGGTCAAAACTTTTCTTTCAAGGAGCAAACCTCTTTTCCTTTCATGGCTACAGCCACAGTCTGCAGTGATTTGGGAGCCCAAAAAAATAAAGTCTGGGAAATAGTGAAAACATTGACAATGTATTTGCCATGAAGTGATGGGACTAGATGCCCTGATCTTAGTTTTCTGAATGTTGAGTTTTATGCCAACTTTTGCACTCTCTTTCACTTTCATTAAGAGGTTCTTTATTAATTCTTCACTTTCTGCCATAAGTGTAGTGTCATCTGCATATCTGAGGTTATTGATATTTTTCCCTGCCATCTTGATTCCAGCTTGTGCTTCATCCAGTCAGTGTTTCTCATGATGTACTCCGCATATAAGTTAAATATCAGGGTAACAATATACAGCCTTGACGTACTCCTTTTCCTATTTGGAACAAATCTGTTGGTTCCATGTCCAGTTCTAACTGTTGCTTCCTGACTTGCATACAGATTTCTCAAGAGGCAGGTAAAGTGGTCTGATATTCCCATCTCTTTCAGAATTTTCCACAGTTTGTTGTGATCCACATAGTCAAAAGCTTTGGCACAGTCAATAAAGCAGAAGTAGATGTTTTTCTGGAACTCTCTTGCTTTTTTGATGATCCAGTGGATGTTGACAGTTTGATCTCTGGCTTTTCTAAATCCAGCTTAAACATCAGGAAGTTCATGGTTCATGTATTATGAAGCCTAGCTTGGAGAATTTTGAGCATTACTTTGCCAATGTGTGAGATGAATACAATTGTGCAATAGTTTGCGCATTCTTTGGCATTGCCTTTTTTTGGGATGGGAATGAAAACTGACCTTTTCCAGTCCTGTGGCCACTGCTGAGTTTTCCAAATTTGTTGGCATATTGAGTGCACCACTTTCACAGCTTCATCTTTTAGATTGGAAATAGCTCAACTGGAATTCCATCACCTCCACTAGCTTTGTTCGTAGTGATGCTTCCTAAGGACTACTTGACTTTGGACTCCAGTATGTCTGGCTCTAGGTGAGTGATCACACCATTATGATTATCTAGGTCATGAAGATCTTTTTTGTATAGTTTCTGCATATTGTTGCCACCTCTTCTTAATATCTTCTGCTTCTGTTAGGTCCATACAATTTCTGTCCTTTATTGTGCCCATATTTGCATGAAATGTTCCCTTGGTATCTCTAATTTTCTTGAAGAGATCTCTAGTTTTTCCCATTCTGTTGTTTTCCTCTATTTATTTGCATTGATCACTGAGGAAGGCTTTCTTATCTTTCCTTGCTATTCTTTGGCACTCTGCATTCAAATGGGTATATCTTTCCTTTTCTCCTTTGCTTTTCACTTCTCTTCTTTTCACAGCTATTTGTAAGGCCTCCTCAGATAGCCATTTTGCTTCTATGCATTTCTTTTTTGGGGGGTTGGCCTTGCTCCCTGTGTCCTGTACAATATCTGAGCCTCCCTTCATAATTCATCAGGCACTCTATCAGATCTAGTCCCTTTAATCTATTTCTTACTTCCACTGTGTAATCATAAGGGATTTGATTTACGCCATACGTGTATGGTCTATTGGTTTTTCCCACTTTCTTCTATTTAAGTCTGAATTTGGCAATAAGGAGTTCATGATCTGAGCCACAGTCTACTCTCAGTCTTGTTTTTGCTGAATGTATAGAGCTTCTCCATCTTTGGCTGCAAAGAATATAATAAATCTGATTTTGCTGTTGATCATCTGGTGATGTCCATGTGTAGAGTCTTCTCTTGTGTTGTTGGAAGAGGGTGTTTGCTATGTGCCGAGGACCAGCCCCAGCTGATCCAGGGTATTCGAAGGGGAGACGGCGTCGGCGACCTATTCAAATGGTAATTAGAGATATAAAGAGTAATAGAATGAGGATAGCTCAGTAGGAAAATTCAGTGGAGAAAAGAGGCTGAGTAGCTTGGTTTACGCGGAAAATCAATATAACCCGTGACACCAGGTTAGCTCTGACCACGGAGGCCGCAGGCTCCCTCTCAAATAGCGGAAGGTGCCCCACCTTAGACACCTTCTCGAGTGGGTCTTAGAAGCCCAGGCAAATAAGTGGTCGCAGAGGATATCCACGCTCCAGATGGAGACTTCAGCCGGAAGTTAAAGGAAAGAATGACATGGGGAGACCAAGCATTGGTAAGCAAGGCCCCTAGCTTTATTTTTAACAGGGGCTTTTATACCCTAAGTTACACATAGAGGATAATAGGGGATGCAAAGTCAGCAGTCTTTGATTCTTATCAAAAACCAGGGTTTCTTTCCTGCAAATTTATCGTATACAAATGGTTTAGGTGATTTACATCATTTTCTGGCCAGAAGGCCTACTAACATTTTATGACTCTTGACAAGGACTTATCAACAAAGACTTATTTTCTCTAAGAGTAATTATTTTAAGGTTTGGCGCCATCTTCCAAAGATAAAATTGCATTCCTATAGGGCGGATGTGTAATGGGTTTACAACAAAGGAAAGAATTTATTACCTTAAGGGTCTAAAGTTACTAACACCAAGGCCAGTACTTATTTTTTCTATATACCAACTATTAATTAATACACATTCAAGGATACAATTCAGGGGGTGTGAAAACTTGGCAACAAGCATTGACTCATCAATGAAATCCTTTACTAGTTTATTCTGACAGTTTCTAACTCTCTGAGAGGCTCTAAGCTATTTGAATATCTTAAACTTCCCGTGCCTCTGGAGGCTAGGAGACTGTAAACAATCGTATGCATAGCTGCAGGAGTCCGGGTAAACTTGTCAGGCGAGTTAGAGAGCCATCTGAGGGGTTTGGATTTAAACACTCCTAATTGCCCAGGAACTTTATTAATTGGAGCTGTAAGTTAACTCTTTGACAGAGAGAGAGCGAGATGGTGGTAGGGGACAGCCCCCAGTAAAGTCAGAGGTGAGAGCACAAAGCAATAAAGTAGGCAGACTCTGGTTTTTTTGGGGGGAAAATGCTCGAGAATATCCGGGCGGACTCCTGAGGCTCGAACATGCCTTTGCGTATGCCAAGCCTCCTTCCTCATGACCTTTGTCACGAGCGGAATGCCTCACCGGCTCCCGGCAGCTATGACCAATGCGTTCTCTTGGCAAAACTCTGTTAGCCTTTGTCCTGCTTCATTCTGTACTCCAAGGCCAAATTTGCCTATTACTCCACGTATCTCTTGACTTCCTACTTTTGCATTCCAGTCCCCTATGATGGAAAGGACATCTTTTTTGGGTGTTAGTTCTAGAAAGTCATGTAGGTCTTCATGGAATCGTCCAACTTCAGCTTCTTCAGCATTACTGTTCAGGGCATAGACTTGGATTCCTGTAATATTGAATGGTTTGCCTTGGAAATGAACAAAGAACATTCTGTTGTTTTTGAGATTGCATCCAAGTGCTGCATTTCAGACTCTTCTGTTTCCTATCATAGCTACTCCTTTCTTCTAAGGGATTCTTGCCTACAGTAGTAGATATAATGGTCATCTGAGTTAAATTTACCCATTCCAGTCCATTTTAGCTCACTGTTTCCTAAAATGTGAGTGATCACTCTTGTCATATCATTTTTTTTAATTTTATTTTATTTTTAAACTTTACATAATTGTATTTGTCATATCATTTTACCACTTCCAATTTGCCTTCATTCATGGACCTAAGATTCCATGTTCCAATGCAATATTGCTCTTTAGAGCACTGGACTTTACTTCCATCACCATCACATCCACAACTGGGTGGTGTTGCTTTGGCTCTCTCTCTCCAATCTTTCTTCTCCTCTGATCTCCAGTAGCATATTGGGCACCTACCCACCTGGGGAGTTCATCTTTCAATGTCCTGTCTTTTTGCCTTTCATACTGTTCATGGGGTTCTCAAGGTAAAAATACTGAAGTGGTTTGCCATTCCCTTCTCCACTGGACCGCATTTTGTTAGAACTCTCCACCATGACCTGTTCATCTTGGGTGGCCCTAAGTAGTTTGATTGGGATTGTAGTTTCATTGAGTTAGGGCTTTGGAATAGCTGTAAAATATCAAAGTAAATTTCAAGCCCATTGCTTTAACCACTAGGCCACAATGAAGTAAATATCAAAGCATGTAATTAGATCAGATCAGTTGCTCAGTTGTGTCCGACTCTTTGCAACCCCATGAATCGCAACACGCCACGCCTCCCTGTCCATCACCAACTCCCAGAGTTTACTGAGAGCACTTCATAAGTATAAGTGGATTGATTTTTCCACAGAACCTCGTGATCCAAAACATTTATGAACTTAATTTATATAGGTTTTAAATGTACAACACAAAATCTGAAAACAATATGGGAGAAATGAATTGAAATTATAATAGAAGATTTTAGTAATGAAAACAATTAAATATTTAAGATAATAGAAGTGTTAACAATATCATTTTGCTCAACCTAGCAACATATATAAAACAGTCCATTCAACAACAGGAGGATATATAAGCATCTAAAGTAAACACAGAATATATACCAAAATTGACCATATCCTGGGCTCAGGGATAGGAAAAATCAAAATGGAATTAAAATAGATTTCAATTTTTTTTAAGTATCTGGACAATATTAAAATATATTGAAATTAAGCAAAGCACTTCCTATTAACATAAAATGAAGAAATGTGGGACAAGTTTGAACAAAAAGAATCAATTAAAACAAAATATATCAAGATTTATGGGATGCAATTTAAATGCTGTTTATATAAATTTTTATCATTAAATCCTTATAAAAGATTAATGATTAAATCAATGATAATTCTTCTGATTTACAAAATTAGAAAAAGGAACAGCAAAGTAAGCCAAAATAAAAGAAAAATGTAATACAGAGGAGGAATAAATGAAATTTAAAATAAAACATTATTAAAAACATCAGTGAAACCAAGCTGGTAAAATTTTAACCAGACCAATCAGAATATAAGGAGAAACATAAATTCCCATTATCATAATGAGAGAAGAAATATTTATTTTAGAAATTATAGATATTAAATGGATGATAGACAATTATTTGTCAAAACTTCAGCAACTTAGATGCAAGTAACGACTTCTTACAAAAATTACCAAACACTTTTTTAAAAGATGGTATTAATAGCTCTAATTTCAGGCCATGTAGCCTTCAACAATTTATCCACAATTTATCTCTGTAGCCTCTGTACCTTGCTTCCACGTTTATAAAATAGAGATACTGACACTGCATTAGTTACAGGATTGCACAAAGGGTGAAAGAATATGTGGAAAATCTTCAATATAGTGTCTGACACATAATATGTGCTGTGTGTGATAGCAAGAATGGTTACGACTATAATATCAAGATTTTAACCTCCTTTTTGGTTTTGACTCAGGATTTTCCTCATACATTTTGTCAGCTAAGTCATCCTTTTAAAAAGCTTTTAACAAGCTTTAAAATCATCCTTTTAAAAAGTTTTTAAATTAAAAATTTCATTTTGTTTCTGTCATAAAATAAAATCCCATTATTTCATTATTTCATGTATTTTTTTCAAAAAATTAAAGTTATAATACAAATTAAAGATATCACCAACTAGGTTATGGTTCTAACTTGACAAAATCGATGATTGGATTATTGCTAAATTTTTGAACTTTGGGGAAGTCTTCAATATTAAATCCATGGTGGATTCATGTTGATGTATGGCAAAACCAATACAATATTGTAATTCACCTCCAATTAAAATAAATAAATTTATATTTTAAAAAACACAGAAAAGCACAAATCATAAAGAAAACACTGACATAGTTAATTATATTAAAATAAAAATTTTATGTGCATCAAAAACTTCAAAACAAAATGAAAAGATGAGTTATCTGCTAAAAATAAATATGGGAAAATTATAACCAATAAAGCAGTATCCAGAAAATATGAAAATGCCTGTATATGGATAAGAAATAGATACCTAAAAAGAATGGACTGGCGATTCATTTCACATATGATATTATTCATTTCACATATATATTACACATGTTTCACTGCCATTCTCCCAAATCATCCCACCCTCACCCTCTCCCACAGAGTCCAAAAGACTGTTCTATATATCTGTGTCTCTTTTGCTGTCTTACATACAGGGACAACAGAGGATGTGATGGCTGGATAGTATCACTGACTCGATGGACATGAGTTTGAGTCAACTCCAGGAGTTGTTGATGGACAGGGAGGCCTGGAGTGCTGGGATTCATGGGGTCGCAAAGAGTTGGACACGACTGAGTGACTGAACTGAAGAGATACAGGGTTATCATTACCATCTTTCTAAATTCCACATATATGTGTTATTATACTGTATTGGTGTTTTTCTTTCTGGCTTACTTCACTGCCATTCAAATATTCACTTAAAAAGAATATATTTGAATCAATTCT
Organism: Bos indicus; assembly: GCF_029378745.1. Classification (NCBI taxonomy): domain Eukaryota; kingdom Metazoa; phylum Chordata; class Mammalia; order Artiodactyla; family Bovidae; genus Bos; species Bos indicus. Next base: position 39,314,564 of record NC_091762.1, on the reverse strand, counting down.
AATATATTCTTTTTAAGTGAATATTTGAATGGCATTAGTGTGTGTCATCGGAGAAGGCAATGTCACCCCACTCCAGTACTCTTGCCTGGAAAATTCATGGACAGAGGAGCCTGGTAGGCTGTAGTCCATGGGGTCGCTAAGAGTCGGGAACGACTGAGCGACTTCACTTTGACTTTTCACTTTCATGCATTGGAGAAGGAAATGGCAACCCACTCCAGTGTTCTTGCCTGGAGAATCCCAGGGACGGGGAAGCCTGGTGGGCTGCTGTCTCTGGGGTCGCACAGAGTTGGACACGACTGAAGCGACTTAGCAGCAGCAGCAGCAGCAGCAGCAGCAATGTGTATCATTAGCAAACAGGATCAAATCCATTGACTTCTTTTTCTAAAAGCATTACATATAATTTCCAGCATTTGCTTTGACTTGTTGTAATATGTACTTTCCCATTAGTATCAACTTATTAAGCATTTCCTACCCTCCTTTGGGCTTCCCTTGTGGCTCAGCTGGTAAAAAATCTACCTGCAATGTGGGAGACCTGGGTTCATTCTCTGGGTTGGGAAGATCCCCTGGAGAAGGGAAAGGCTACTCACTCCAGTATTCTGGCCTGGAGAATTCCATGGACTGTATATGCCCTTCCCCTCTATTAAACACCAAATGTATTTAACTTTCTATTCAGTGGGAAAAAAATGCTTATGCAATCCAGTCAAAAGCACTTAATCTATTGATCCTCGGTATATGTGTTTAATCCACATGTGATCTGTACATGCAGATTTATGCCTTCTATTATAAATTACTGCCGGAGTCCAACTCCAGCAACCAGGGATTCAACCTGAAGAGATGATGGTGTCGGCCAATCAGACAGCCTCTCAGTTTTCTATGGACTGCCTGTTTATTCCAAGTTTAAGATTCTCTTTTATACTTTTACAAAAACATTAGGCCAGAGGTTTGACATTTTCAGTTCCCCCTCTCCCAGATTGATTAACTCCATAAATCATTGTTGCTCTTCAAACAGAGTTCCTGCTTCAGTGATTCTCTTGGTATAATATCATCTATTATCTACCTCTGCTAATGTGTCCTATAGTTAACTTGTGATTACATTGTAACTCATGCTACATTCCTCAGTTTATTATGTATCTTCCTGAATCCTGTTTGCCCCTAACATCCTGAGCTCACTATCTCTTAAAAAGGCTTCTAGTTATAGTGTCTCTAAAAATTTCTAACTTCTATAAGCTATAGCAAAATATGCTAACTTTACAACATTCCTTAAATCTTTAACTTCTAACTGTTTTAATTATTTCTAAGCCCTAAATTCAGTAAACTCCTTTGCATAAACTTTCTCCCCACAAATAGGCTTCAGATATCAATCCTTCCCATGGCCTCAAGCTACGGCCTATGTGCTCATCCTGGAACACTCTTTTGTAAAAGTCCTTGAACAAATATCAATGATTAACTTTATGAATTATTTTCTGAGCAATGCTGCAGAAGGCTTTGTGCCTTCTCATGCTCCTCTCAAGACCAATAAGCACCTTAATATTCCTTTTCAGTCAACTCAGCCAAAGAGAGGAAAAGACAAGTCAGAATTACAAGGCCTAACTCCTTCATCCTGGGATCCGTGCCTGCGGAATGAGGAGTGGGGGCTGGGGACCGTGCCTCCATTTTCTCAGTAATGCCTAACGCAGCTCCCGACAAATTACTTCTATGAAATACCTATGTTTAAAGATGTGTAAAATGTTAACAGCATACCAATGTTGTGTCTATATTTTAAGTGATCAGAGTTTTTATATGTTGATAAAGAGTTATCCAGTGAATCAGAAATACAGCTATAAGATCTCATAGACAGTGTGTTCTTTACAGGGTATGTTGTGAGATTTGTCTTAAAAAGCACTGTATGTTAGTGCTAGTGATATAGTAATGTACCAGGAATAGGTGTAGTTGGTTGTATGTAAGCATTTTTTTTTTAATGAACTTTTTTTCTATTTTAACATTTAATGCTTCCTATACTGCTAGATATATGGCTTTAAAGAAACAATGTAACTCTTTTGGAATGATTTGCTGAATGAATAGGGTTATACATTCTAGAGCAATATGAACTATACCTTTTTAGTATGCTTAGTTACAGACAATGTCACTTAAATGTGCAAATATTACAAGTCAAGTGAGCCTTAGAAAGCATCACTATGAACAAAGCTACTGGAAGTTGATGGAATTCCAGTTGAGCTATTTCAAATCCTGAAAGATGATGCTGTGAAAGTGATGCACTCAATATGCCAGCAAATTTGGAAAACTCAGCAGTGGCCACAGGACTGGAAAAGGTCAGTTTTCATTCCAATCCCAAAGAAAGGCAATGCTAAAGAATGCTCAAACTACTGCACAATTGCACTCATCTCACACACTAGTAAAGTAATGCTGAAAATTCTCCAAGCCAGGCTTCAGCAATACGTGAACCATGAACTTCCTGATGTTCAAACTGATTTTAGAAAAGACAGAGGAACCAGAGATCAAATTGCCAACATCTGCTGGATCATGGAAAAAGCAAGAGAGTTCCAGAAAAACACCTATTTCTGCTTTATTGACTATGCCAAAGCCTTTGACTGTGTGGATCACAATAAACTGTGGAAAATTCTGAGATGGGAATACCAGAACACCTGATCTGCCTCTTGAGAAATTTGTATGCAGGTCAGGAAGCAACAGTTAGAACTGGACATGGAACAACAGACTTGTTCCAAATAGGAAAAGGAGTTCATCAAGGCTGTATATTGTCTCCCTGTTTATTTAACTTATATGCAGAGTACATCATGAGAAATGCTGGACTGGAAGAAACACAAGCTGGAATCAAGATTGCTGGGAGAAATATCAATAACCTCAGATATGCAGATGACACCACCCTATGGCAGAAAGGGAAGAGGAACTCAAAAGCCTCTTGATGAAAGTGAAAGTGAAAAAGTTGGCTTAAAGCTCAACATTCAGAAAACGAAGGTCATGGCATCCGGCCCCACCACTTTATGGGAAATAGATGGGAAAACAGTGGAAACAGTGTCAGTCTTTATTTTTCTGGGCTCCAAAATCACTACAGATGGTGACTGCAGCCATGAAATTAAAAGACGCTTACTCCTTGGAAGGAAAGTTATGACCAACCTAGATAGCATATTCAAAAGCAGAGACACTACTTTGCCAACAAAGGTCCATCTAGTCAAGGCTATGGTTTTTCCAGTGGTCATGTATGGATGTGAGAGTTGGACTGTGAAGAAGGCTGAGCACTGAAGAATTGATGCTTTTGAACTGTGGTGTTGGAGAATACTCTTGAGAGTCCCTTGGACTGCAAGGAGATCCAACCAGTCCATTCTGAAGGAGATCAGCCCTGGGATTTCTTTGGAAGGAATGATGCTAAAGCTGAAACTCCTGTACTTTGGCCACCTCATGCGAAGAGTTGACTCATTGGAAAAGACTCTGATGCTGGGAGGGATTGGGGGCAGGAGGAGAAGGGGACAACAGAGGATGAGATGGCTGGATGGCATCACTGACTCGATGGACGTGAGTCTGAGTGAACTCTGGGAGTTGGTGATGGACAGGGAGGCCTGGCGTGCTGAGATTCATGGAGTCGCAAAGAATCGGACACAACTGAGGGACTGATCTAATCTGATCTGATCTGAATCTATTCATTTTCCTATTGTTCAAAATAATGTGAGATAATCAATTTCAAATTTTTCAGTCTAGTAAATCTCAGCATATTTTGTTAAATAGTTGAAGTGTTTAGAGTTAATGTTACAAACCACGTACACTTCTTCACAAACTTTGTACCAATTTAAACAAAGACATATAACCACAAATAGTTGACATTTTTATTTTTGCTTATTCAGAGTATGATACCTTTAAATATCATTATGATATCATATCAAAGTTTGGCAGTAAAACAAGAAAATACAATTAATTAATTTTTAATAAAATATTTAATTGTTCATATCATTTGTTATTTCTTGTATTATCCAATAAAAAGTAGTTGTCACTAATTAGATTTATTATCACCATTATATTTTGATCAGTTTCATATTCTTTCTGCTTTGAAGGATATATCATATCCATATTACAGCATAACTAATTACTTTTTTGAAAGGTGATGTTGAGTAGACAGATTTTCTTTTTTAAAGAGATATCATAAAATGAATACTATTGATATTATTGATTACATTTTATAGAAAAGTATCCATTTCAAAGGTCTAGTACTATTCATTTTAAAAATTAGTCATGTTCTATTTTGTGATTTCAATCATATCTACAGTATAAATTATTTCATTTTACCAATACCACTAATTGGGTTTTACTTCACTTATTGTTTACAAATATCTTTCCTTCATGAGAATCTGAGTTTCAAAACTTTATCATTTCCTTCTCCATGAAGAACTTATTTTTTCTCAAAGCGCATGTCTGTGGTTTATAAATTTCTTGTTATTTTGCTTTTCTGATAAAGTCTTTATATCCCCTTCATTTTTAAAGGATAAATTTCTGGATATAGATTTGTAGGTGCTTTTTTTGTTTCTTAATTGTTTAACACTTTAAATATTTCACTCAGCTTTATTATTGCTTGCTTAGTTTCTAGTAAATTCATTGCAACTCCTATCCATGTCCTTCTATTTTAAAGTTTTAGGTTTTGTTTTTTTTTAATTTTATTTCAAGATTTTCTCTTTGTTGTCTGCTTGAATAAGATAAACGTATGTGTAGATTTTTTGGTATTTATTCTGCACTGTGTTCCCTGGATCTATAGCTCTGTCTCCCTCTCTCTTTCCTCTTTTCTCTGCCCTCTCTCTCTTCTACACTATGCACCACTCATACCATTCACTATTTCCTGAATTTTTCACACCATGGGCACCACTGGAAAATGGGATTCAAGCTATTTTTATTGCCATAAGTTCATATAACATTTCCAAACAAACACCTTTGTTTCTATCATTAATGACTCAGTAATTGTAAACACCTCTTTAGTAACAGTAAACCTAATAATTGTTTATTTTCTCAGATCTGTATTCATTTTAGGTGACAGTTTGAAAAAGTATTATAACATGTTGCCACATGTGACCCCAAATAAGAGATGAACAATATCTCAACCCATCTATGCCCTGTTGTAGAGACAATTTGACTGATTATCCACTTGGGCGTCATGACAATGGTAAATGCCTATAAAAAGCTTTCAATTCTTATTCTCAAGCACGTACTTATCTTGTAACAGTTACTGTAACATTATCAGTAACAGCATTTTGCTGCCTGGAATCCATCCCTTGTTTACACTTAGCAAAGCACTAAGAAGAATGAAAATTTAATACATCTAAATGTGTTTAACTTCTTTTCAGGGAACAGATTACTCATTGCCTCATTGAGCATCAACAACATTTCAGGTATGCAATAAGTCAAACATTGACAGGGTTTCTGCTCAATAGTTCCATAATAAAACTGAGATAAGCAGAAGAAAGGATATAATTATGTATGTTCAACAGTAAGGCAAGTCGAAAAACAGGAAGATTTTCAAGTAATGAGGTACTCTTCGTTATTCATTTTTATACCTCTCATATTTCCGTCTTTCAGCTAAAACCTACTTACATACAAAATGTAAACAAATAAACTACTTGTTTTTGCATATACAAATGCAAATAATACATTGAACATATATATGGTTCTAAACAGTTTTCTGTTACTCCTGATATGAGAAAACCTATCCTGCCAACATCCAAAGGGATTAGTAGGCATCTGAATATTTTTATAACCCTTTTTTATTGAAAACTATATTAACACAATAAATAAATAAGTAGAAAATATTTAGCAAATCAGACCCAGCAATAATGATATTATTTTAACACACAATGGAATGACTAAAAAAACCCTTTTATTTTTGTGGTCCTATTCTTTTGGTACTGTAATTTGTCAAATTTGGGAGAATTAAAATATTTTAAATGCTATCATAGTATATTTTCAATGCTATCACAATATCTATTTTTCTAATAAAAACAATATATTAATTGAATCTAAATATTAAAATGCTATGTTCAACTAAGTAAAGTTATAAGCTGTAAAAAGTTATTCAACAACTTCCAGTTTGAGAGTTTTTGCTTATTTTAATGACATAAGTCATTTCCATTCACTAATAAATTTTTCTCTATTGGTAAACCATGTCCTTTGAAAGTTGTTTTATTCAATAAATACAATGCATACCTTACTTATATTTATTTATTATTGGTGCTCATCACACTTACAGTGACATCCATTCCCCTACCTTGATCACACTGTGATATCATGTTTCTATGAAAAAAAAAAAAAATCAAATATGTAAGATCAATGAAGAGAGGGACTCAGAAATTAGGATAATACTTGCTGTATAGTATTTGTTTAATGAATATTTGTTGAATGTTTGACTGAATGAATTTATAGGACTGAATATTGGCTATACTGCTATCTAAGGATAAAAGTATCCATCTTGTCAGAATGCTTTAAGAAGGTCTTAAGTATGTAACCCAATCTATCATTCTCCCTTGAGTCTTCTCAAAGGTTCCTATCTCTTGCCTCTTTCTGTCGATGATTCTCTGTTCTGCCATTTTCCATTTTCCTGTTATATGTCACTGTCTGCATTTATGGACAGCAGGTTTCTAGATTGCTATTGCAAGTCCCTTCAAAGGGGTCTCTTTGTGTTTGATGTTTACTTAATGCAAAGCAGGCTCTGTATGTTTTCAGTTCCCACACATTACTTCCATATATACAAAAACTTCAGTGATTGATGAAAAGATTAAAAGAAAACAAAGGACAGACTTAAACTGTACTCTAATCATTAATCTTGCTGTAGTTAAAAGCTCTCATATAGTTACGCACCTCATGATCTCAATGAGTCAAGAAGACTCAAGATTTTGCCCAATATGACAATGCAATCACTATCTATAGAGATCAGAAAGACTATAGATTGAGAAGAGAAAGAAACAAGCTTAGTTCTAGATGTGTTGGTTTTGAGATACTCTGGAGATACTCAGACTGAGAAAGCAGGCAGAGGTATATATTAACTGTTCTTAGAGCTGTGCTAGAACTATAGATTCTGTAAACTTCAGAGTATCAGTTCAGTCGCTCAGTCGTGTCTGACTCTTTACGACCCCATGAATCACAACACGCCAGGCCTCCCTGTCCATCACCAACTCCTGGAGTTCACTCAGACTCATGTCCATCGAGTCAGTGATGCCATCCAGCCATCTCCTCCTCTGTCATCCCCTTCTCCTCCTGCCCCCAATCCCTCCCAACATCAGAGTCTTTTCCAATGAGTCAACTCTTCACATGAGGTGGCCAAAGTACTGGAGTATATATATATTTAAATTTACAGGATTGAATTAAATCACGGGAGTTGTGTGTAGAAAGAGAAAAGGTTAATAAGGAGAAATAAAAGAACTAAGAAAGGACTTTGGGAAGTAGAAGGCCAATGAAAAGAAATGACATCTTTTCTTCTTCCCAAGGTAAAGGACTTTGGAAGTACAAGGCCATGTGAAGAAACAGTATTCCACAGCAAGGAGTGATCTTCTATCCTCTCATTTAAGAAAAGAAAGCAATCAAAACTAAGGATATTTAAAGAAAATGTCTCTTTCTAGTTTATAGTAGATTTGAACTTTTACCCAATAGAGCTGAAATTTGAGCAATACTGCCAATAGTACTGAAAATTTATGATTAGATTTACCAACTTGGATATTTTTGTGACCTTGACAAGTGCAGGTTTGACAGGATAGTAGAAATGAATACAAGAAGCTTGAGAAATAATTAAATTATAGACATTATAATTAGAGCATAGATAACTCCTTGAAGACTTTTTGTTTTATAGAACAGAGTACAGGGACAGAAGCTGGAGGGACATGGGGTCACTGTATGAGAAATATCATGGAATAGTTCCATGCTGAGGGTAAAGATTCATTTGAAATAGAAAAGATGTACATCTAGAAAATAAAGTGTGTAAGTGGCTTAAGTTATTTTTGATATAACATTTTATTAATAAAATTATTTTTAAATACTGTTAAAAATATGATCAATAATTAAAGAAAATCAAACATGGTCACCTCTGTTTAAGTAGTCTCTGTTATTTTCTTGCTTTGAATAAAACTAAAGTGGTGGGGAGAAATATACGAAGAATAAAATTTTGTTCCTGAAACAGGCATGCACTTCCGTGGTTAACAATTAACAATAAGTCCGCTCTGCTTTTAGAGAAAATGTGTGAATGTTAACATAAAAAATTGTTACCATAACTCTCTTTCTAGCAATCTTATAATCATATTATGCCATAAGGTCATTTATGTCTGCATTCTCAAATTCTAAGTATTTGCAAACAAAAGTAGTTTAAATGCACCTCACACTAGAACTTTTGAAGAACTACAACCAATATGTGGAGTAAATAGTAAAGATATACATTACCCAGTGTTGTTACATGAGCCAAACTGACTTTTTAGTCAGTTAAAGGTTTTATAACTGTGCAGTTTTCAGTTTTTAATGAACTTTGTGTCTGAGACACCTATAATTCACACATACTAGAAGTACCTGTCAGAGGAGAAAAGATGGCATTAGGTCCATCATGATTTCCCCTTGAAAAGTATCTTTTACTTTCATCAACTTACCTTGATGGGTAGAAACTAATACTGAGCTCTCATTATATGCCCAGGCTCTATGCTCAGGGCTTTGAATGAATCCCTTTACTGGAGCTGATTCAAAAAAGGGAGGGGGGGGAAATGAAGGTAAAATTATTTAAAGAAACAGTCTTGGCTTATATTTCTAGTTTACAGGAGACTGTACTTAGAATACATGTATCTCTATCTCCCTAAAACTCGAATATCCATTCTTTTTCTCATGAAGTAGATGATAGAAGGAAAAAACTGAGAAAATTTTAAGTGATGCTTAAGTCAGAAAACAAAAAGTCATCCCTTTAAGGCTGATCTGAATTATGTTTTCTACAAGGTAACATGCAGGTAGGCAGGATTATTTGGCCACCCTAGGAAATGGCAACCCACTCCAGTGTTCTTGCCTGGAGAATCCCAGGGACGGCAGTGCCTGGTGGGCTGCAGTCTATGGGATCGCACAGAGTCGGACACGACTAAAGCGACTTAGCAGCAGCAGCAGCAGACATCATTTTACTACCCAAAGTAGAAGCCCTTCCTTGCATAAGAGGGAGTGGGAAAGTACAGTAAACAATGATGAGAGGAAACAGGTTTGGATGAACGATCAGGAAAGAAAATATTGATGAACTAACTCTGAACATGACTGGAGGATATACTGAGGGCAAGATTTCACACAGACTCTATCTACCCATGCTACTAATAACTACCTCACTTTGTATTTTTCCCCTGATCATTTGTCCATTTTCCAGTACTCTGAATCTAAATGCATTATTTTAATAAGTGTTTATTAAGAAACTACTATATGATGGAGCTACCAAGGATTTCCCTGGTAGCTCAGATGGTAAAGAATCTGCCTATAATGCAGATTCTCTGGGTTCAATCCCTGGGTCAGGAAGATCCCCTGGAGAAGGAAACAGCAACCCACTCCAGTATTCTTGCCTGGAAAATCCCACGGACAGAGGACCCAGGTGAGCTACAATCAATGGGGTCACAAACAGTTGGACATGACTGACGGACTAACACCAGCCTTATGATGGATACTCTACTAGACATTGGGTATAAAATTACATCACAGTCCTTGGCCTCAGAAGTATATATTAATAAATTCCACTAAAGAAAAACAGCACAAACAACAAAAAGAACACTAACAAAACATAGGGATTCAAGTGCAATGATAAAGACACTAATTCAAGTGTATTAATTACAGTTTGACCTTGTTTGGATGATTGCAAATGGAATGGACCTCAGCATTAGAAAGGTCCTCTTAAAATAAGAAAAATACAAGGGATTAGATAAATTAAAAGTGTTTTGATAACATCAGTATTAAAGATTTCTGCTCAGAGAAAAACATCTTGGGCAAAGGTATACACAGAGTAGAATATAACAGGAGCGTGCATGCTTGCCAAGTCACTTCAGTCATCTCCAATTCTTTATGACCACATGGACAGTAGCCTGCCAGGCTCCTCTGTCCATGGAATTCTGCAGGCGAGAACACTGGAGTGGGTTGCCATGCCCTCCTCTAGGGGATCTTGCCAACCCAGGGATTGAACACATGTCTCCTCTGGTTCCTGCATTGCAGGCGGATTCTTTACCACTGAGCCACTGAGGAAGCCCCATAATAGGAGCACATAAGCCAAAACAACAACAACCAAACCAGATAGCCCAAAAGAAAATTAGCTGGAGAATGTAATCAGACAATCTCCAGAGAGCAATGCAAATTATAATAAAACTATAAAGTGATTTTTAATTTAATCTTTATCAGAATAATTAAAAGATAAGACAATACCGAATATCAGTTTAGAACAAAGAGAAAGACAAAATTAGGAAGCTTTGCAATGCAAATATTCATCTAGAATATAGAAGTAGAGGAACACTTACACCTTGCTCTTGAGGGAATGCATGGTGCAACCATTCTGGATAATCAGCCAAATTAGTTACCAAAGAAGATATGATCCAGCAATTGTGCTCCTGGATGTTTATCTCAAAGACTTCTCAATCATGTGGAGGCCTGTGGAGATGTTCACTTCAATGCTATTTTTGGTAATAGTAATTTATAGAGTATTGGGTGTGTATTGCTTAAACAGAGAATAGGTATTATATATTAAACATCCTCAAATACCATGAACAATTAGAAACAACAAAGCAAATGTACACATGGAAAAGGAGATCCAACCTAAAAATGTACTACCAATTGAAAAAAGAGCAGAATAATACATGTAACCAAAGAACATTTACATAAATTAAAGGTAACAGTAAATAGATTAAATCCCTTGCCTGTGGTAAAAGGGAATCAGTGTGAGAAACTGGGATAAAGGAGAACAAATAAATGAATAAAAAAGAATGACGTTTATGTTCCTTGAGATGGGGAAATATTATGCAAACCCACTGTTTTTCTTGTCCTTACAAAGAGAAAATAAGTTTAAAGGAGGGAGTGATGTGATTTGGCAGGCATGGCTTGGATTCTTTGTAAAATGCACTGGGCAATACTACAGAATGTATCTAGTGCCCCCCAAAACTTAAAATTATACCCATATATTAAGAAGTCATGAAAGAGAGAGGACACCTAGTCAGTTTTCAGGGTCATGCATAATCAGAAGGAAAAAGAATTCAGCTTTGGAACATAGTCATTCCTAGACCCTCAAACACTGTACAATGTCTGCCACAATGATCTCAATGTTCGCGATTACTAACTTTCTTACAGTGATGTTTAGATCCCTTGTAGCTCAGTGGATAAAGAATCTGCCCGCAATGCAGGAGACCTGGATTCGATCCCCAGGCTGGGAAGATCCCCTGGAGAAGGAAATGGCACCCCACTCCAGTATTCTTGCCTGGAGAATCCCATGGACAGAGGACCCTGGGCATGCTACAGTCCACGGGGTCACAAGAGTTGGACACACTTAGTGACTAAACTACCACCATAGTGATGTTTTCTTTAGATTTCATTTTCCTGGATTTAGTATTATATGAAAAATGTGGACAGGCATGCACTCTCTTTTACAAAACATGTGAGTATTCAAAGGAACAAAATGCTGCACCAAAATTTGAGATAGAGCCTGGTCAAAAGAGTGGAAATTAATTCAAGATTTCTTCTTCACAGAGGACTGCCTGTTGAATTGTAATAGGTTAATCATCTAGGAAAACTACTTTCAAATAGTAAAAATTATAAATTCTACCATAAATCAAAGCCCATTGTGGCTGAATTGTAAGGTCATGGGTGACCCTGACCTGAGATCTCCAGGCATACCAAGTGCACATTAATTCAATATTTTCTAATATTAGAGTTAGAGCAGAAATGAAAGCACATAGCTAGAATACTCCCAAGGCTTATATATTATGCAGGCAGCACAGAACAATGATTATAAATCTCCTTCCAGACTAGCAAAAACCGACCTTACAAATCTGACTTTGCTGTAGGTAGCAAAGGGGTTAAGGATATGATAAGAAATTTTCCTAAATAACTTCCCAATGTCTTGATAAATGATGTCATCCATCACTACTAATGTGGACTAAGGAATAGAATTAATTATTTTGCAATCATGATCTGGTACAGAGATCAAGGTCATGTTATTACATCAGCAGAACATTGACCGGTTGTGAATTATTCTTGATGAGACATTCAATTCTTAAATCCTGAGCTGGTAGTCACTGGAGGCCTATTAACAATTGCAGATTAGAAAGCATTTCATACAATACCGTTATTCACAGCTCATACATACTGCCTCTGTGAATTACTGTAATGCACATGGTTTAGGAAACTAACCTCTAAAGAATATTAAGCATCTGGGTGGAATATTTAAAGAAACTGTCTGTATGATTATTTATATATATACTCTAGTATTTAGTATTTACAAACTTTATAATAATTCTTCTCTATATCTTGAAACACCACAGCATAGTCACTCTATTCTCACCACTTTAAGTTCAAACTTCAAATGATATCAGATAAAATATTTAGCATTTTATCAAATATCAAATATTAGATAAAATTAAATGTCTTATTAATTTCCAATTTATGCATGCCAAGTCACCTGGAGATGTCATTTTTTCTTATGATCCAGTTTTGAGACTTTGAGAACCTGAGCATTAAAAAAAAAAGCAGGCAAAACACTGGAATAAAATCTCCATGGTGAATTAGGACCATGAAGTCAATCTAACATCACCTGACAAATCTAAAGTTGATTTCTCTAACTCAAGAAAATGTGATATGAATAAATATCCAATTATATCAATAAACTAGCAAAATATAGGTACTGTAACTTTACTACCTAAACTTCATGGTTCCTAAAGACAAAGTTTATATCTCTTTTCTTAGACAAGGAATTACTAGCATATATAATATGTCTCATGTACAGTAGCTCTTCAGTACTTGCTTAGCAAATAGATGCAAATAGATGATTAAACTAGAATGTCTGCTTTTCAAGCTCTCTTATATTTTACATTGAATATGGGATCTTCCCCAATTTTATTAGAGCAATATTCTTTCTTATTCCTAATATATTATACCATAGAATTCAGGACTATTAAGAAATTATAAAATCTCTTGGAAAATAATTATAATTTACATAATCTAAAATCATAAATTTAAAATTTGTGCTATATAAAATATTTATACATATTTTAAGTAAATTGGGCAATCCTCCATGTATGATTTATTATATATGCTCATAAGGATTTATGCCTATGTTGCAAAAAAACATTAAACTCCTACTTCAAGAATCTGTATAAAGTCATAGAACATCATCAAATACACACATTTGATCTATATATGTCTGTTCACATATACAATAATACATATATTTTAAGGAAACAGGGGCATAGAGAGAAAGAGAAAATATAGTTTAATAATGCATGTTCTAAAGAGAGAGGTAAACTCAGGAATATCAGGAACTACTAATATATTACCAATGTAATAAAATATAAAAGTAAAATAAGATATCCTTTAAAATCACTAAATGCATAAAAATTTAGAAATATGGTGATAATTAATAGGCTATAGTTTAAACAACAACAAAAAACATTATATGATATCTAAGAAAACTTGCTGTTCAGTTTTGAGGGATTAACAGAGAAAAATGAATACAATACAAAGTTCAGACTTGATTTATCTAAATTCCTGTTTGAATCCAGGTGACCTCATAACTGCTGCAAGATGGAAAAGTAAATCACTTCTCTAGACTGTTAATATTGTACAGCATCTTTATAGTCAAATACAATGTCTGATATGCCAGGAAACAGAACCAAACGGCCAAAAAAAATGAGAGACCATACAGAAAACAGAAACAGAGCAATGAGTTTTCTAGATGTTGAAATTAGAATTGTAAAAAAATATAATCAATAAGCCCCTCCAAAGCAGACAAGGTAGAAATTTTTACAAAAGAACTATGTAAAGGAATAAATAAAATTCCATATTTGAGAAATGAAATATATCAATAATATGTGTAACAACAGCCTAGACATAGCAAAAGAAATGTCTGTTGCAACAATGATAGCTTAATAGAAAATATACAAGCTGAAGCTTGGAAAAAACAAAGAACAAAAAAATATAAAATCATTTAAATATACATGAGGAATGAATCTAAGATTCAACTTATGTGTGGTTATATTCCCATAAGAAGAGGAGAAAAAAATATAAGTCAGATGTGATATTCAAAGACAAACACTGGCTCTAAAGTTTTAGAGAAAAATATCACAGTGAATCACAAACTGAAGAACTCTATGATATCCAAGCAGTGTAAATGCAAATAAAACCACAAATAGGAATATAATGCATAATGACTTGAAAATTAAAAAGAATTAAAATTTTCAGATAGCAGAAAAGTATTACCTATGTTATTATTTATAGGAGAGAGTGTTGTTCTCACTGGATTTAACTTTACTCCTGACTAAATATCTCAGCATAATTCACAAGTATATGCACTATTATACATGTTTAAAAGAGGCTGTGGAAGATTGTTAACCCCAACAATCTTATTAGCAATCTTAATAACAATCTTATTTTTTCCAAAGGAAAACCTTATTATCCTTTGACAGTGAATTGATAAATTATCAAATCGTATTAAACCAGAATACAGTGTATAATAAAATGCAGAGTAAAAATGTATTATAAAAGTATATTGAATGAAAGGACTCAAGACAGAGAAAAAAAATTACAAAGTAAGTAAACTCTATTTACACAAAATTTCAAAGTAAGTCAAAATCTAACAAAGGGCTAGGAATGATGATTATATTCTACGAGAAAAAAAGAAGAGAAACATGACCATAAAGGAACAAAAGATGAGTCTGGGAGGAGCAGAGACCTAGCAATTTTGGATTTCTTGGCCTGAGTAGTAGTAACACTATAATTAAGTATTCAATTGAGCTTTTATGTTTTATGTATGTGTTGCATTTCAAAAGAAAAGTTGTAAAATCTATCAACTATGTTGCGACCGCAAAGTCACTAACTTAAAACAACAGAAAAATATAATCTTACAGTTCTGTAGGTTCAAAACTTGACACAGGTCTTGCTGGTCTAAAATCCATGTGTTAGCAGAGTTGTGTTTCATTCTGGAGGTTCTCAGAAAAAAGTTCATTTTCTTTCCTTTTCTAGCTTCTAGAGGCCTCCCACATTTGATGGTTCCCGACCCCCTTTCTTCCGTCTTTAAAGTCATTAATGTTGTTTCTCTCTGACTTTCCCTCTTTAATCACATCTCCCTTTGACTGTTCTCTTCTGCCTTCCTCTTTCACTTTTAAGGATCCTTGTAGTTACATTGGTATCACCTGGATAATCCAAGTTAACCTCCTTAGGTTAAAATCTCCTGATTGGCAACTTAACTGATCTGCAACCTTAATTCCTTCTTACCAAAAAACTAATGTTTCTCAGATTCTGAGGATTAGAATGTGAGCGTTTTGGGGAAGTTATTAGAACTACAACTCTAAACAACTTCCCATAATATTTAAAGAGACAATGTTATTTCTGGTATATAATGATGTTGTCCAGGCCCATGATTAACAAGAAAGACCTTCAATTTTTTTCCCCAAGTCTACAGAAGTATTCGTTACTAATGAAATGATGAGCCACAGCAAAACCAGGCCAGTTAATTTCCCCCACTTTTTTCTTGACACATCTTAACTCTATGAAACAAAAAAGAAGTTTACAAATTTTAATTGTTTTCAAAAATAAATTTAAAACACTATTTCTTACAAGATGATAGTGTTTAACCTACATATCTTCACAAGACTTTCCAAGATATGATACTTTCTTGTTTGTGTTCTTTTTTTTAGTATACTAAAAGGTTTCATATTTATTTCTAAAATATTTTTTATTTATATAAAATATTTTATTAATATATACATTTTTATAATATATAATACCTTTCTTTTAGCATCTAATAAGTAAAATTTTTTAGAAATTTGATCTTAATTTGAAGTTTGTAGAGAATAATTTTAATTTATTTGGAACAATACTTTTTAAATATTTTTATATATTAATTGTTTATATTTCAATTTTCTTCCTAAATTCAAGTAGGTATCAGAAAATTATTAAAGCAGTTTTGAAGGTTCTACATAGAAATTTATGTTGCCTATCAGATATTTTACATATTTGAAATTTATAAAACATTTACAAGTATTCTAAAATTCATAATCATTACTAATTTATACAGAATTGCTGAGTTAATTTAAATTCAATAAGCTTTATTTTTCCACTGTCAGATACATTTATCTCTCATAGTATACTTTACTGTAATTATTCCCTTTTCTCTGAAGTCTTTTAATTTTTATTTCTACCTCCCATCCTATGTATCAAAACTTCTCTAAATGTCTTTATTTTATATATATGGCGCTTTCTGCTTTGGGTCCATTTTTATTTTTTACAATCAATAAAATACTACAGCTCATGGCTGGAGCCCCTTGATACTCATCAGAGTAAAACTGTACAAATGACTTCAAACAGCTCATTTCAGATGAGCATCCCAAATTTCTGATTTTATGCAAATTTTAGCCTAATTATCTGAAAGTTTTTAGAACAATGACCTCAGGAGTATGACCCTTCTCCATAAACATCTTCCTGCACTAATAGGCTCTGGAAAGCCTCTTTCTTCTTTCTTACCATGTAAATGGAAATTGCTGAACTTATATGCATTTTATTGTTATTAAAAACCAGAATCAGTGGGGAGTCTTAGCAGAGGTTGATGAAATATTCCCAAACTACTGAATAAGGGAGAATGTCTAGGACATCATCACCTTCATGTCCCATCTAATAGAGAATTTACCTGAGGAGAAATCACCCATTCACTTTAAGAGTTACAATGTGTCCTTTATCTGACCCTTAGAGATTCGGAGAACAACAGTCATTCCTTAGAATTATCTCAGGGAAGTTGATTATCCGGAATTTACCCCTGTATTTCAAGAAAGCAGTTATTAATAAAATATTTTAGAAATAAATGTGAACATAATAATAATATATGCCCATAGTTTCAAAAATAAAATTTCATTTGAATTTGTGCTTTTCAATTTTTTTAATTGAATATACTTCACCATGTTATTGAATATTTCACATTTATGCTAAAGTATACTTGTGACATATGTATCCTTTAGTGAAGTAGAATATTAAAAAGGAAATATCACTAAAACCTCACAAGTACAAATAATAATGCAACTTCCTTAAAGGATTATATTTTTATTACTAATGTAGCACTACATGTCTCTTATGTTGCAAACAAAACTTTGTATATTTATTATTTTTTATCTCAGTCATAGGAAAATTCAGTTAGAAATATAGGCATGAATTTTAAAACTTACTTAGATTTTATTAAAGAAAAACCAAAGGGTGAAATTATTGGCAATAGTGGATATGCTTTCTAGTTTATTGTTGCATTGGAACAAAGATAGAAAACAAAACAAAAACAAATGAAGTTTGAATACCGACTATTAAAATTAGCTAAGTTGATCAAACCTTCAAGTTACATGACACACCAATAATATACAGAGTGATCACTATGAAAATTGATTCTCCTGTCCTCTGAATTTGAGAAGCATATTCCAGCTGAGCTATTTAAAACCCTAAAAGATGATGTTGTTAAAGTGGTGCTGCACTCAATATGCAGGCAAATTTGGAAAACTCAGCAGTGGTCACAGGACTAGAAAAAGTCAGTTTCCATTTCAATTCCAAAGAAGTGGAATCTCAAAGACTGCTCAAACTACTGTACAACTGTGCTCATTTTACCTGCTTGCAAAGTTATGCTCAAAATCCTTCAAGCAAGTCTTCAGCAGCATGTGAATCAAGAACTTCCAGATGTATCAGCTGGGTTTAGAAGAGGCAGAGGAACAAGAAATCTAATTGTCAACATTCATTGGATCTTGAAGAAAGCAAAGGATTTCCGGAAAAACATCTATGTCTGCTTCACTGACTACACTAAAGCCTTTGACTATGTAGACCACAAAAAAACTGTGGAAAATTCTTAAAGAGATGGGAATACCAGACCACCTTAGCTGCCTCCTGAGAAAGCTGTATGCAGGTCAAGAAGCAACCCTCAGACAGAACATGGAATGACTGGTTCAAAATTGGGAAAGGAGTATGACAAGGCTATATATTGTCACCCAATTTATTTAACTTATATGCAGAGTATATCATGTGAAATGACAGACTGGATGGATCACAATTTGGAATCAAGATTGTTGGAAGAAATAGTAACAATCTCAGACATGCAGATGATACCACTCTAATGGCAGAAAAAAATGAAGAGGTACTAAAGACCTTGATGAGGGTGAAAGAAAAGAGTGAAGAAGCTGGCTTAAAACTCTACACTACAAAACTAAGAACATGGCATCTGGTCCCATCACTTCATTACAAACAGAAAGGGAAAAAGTTGAAGCAGTGACAGATTTTATTTTCTTGGGCTCCAAAATCAATAGGGATGGTAACTGCAACCATGAAATTAAAAGACACTTGCTCCTTGGAAGAAAAGCTTCTTGGAAGGACCTACACAGCATATTTAAAAGCAGAGACATCATTTTGCTGACAAAGGCTCATATTCTCAAAGCTATAGTTTTTCCAGTAGTCATGTAAGGATGTGAGAGACGGACCATAAAAAAAGGAGGAATGCTGAAGAATTGATGCTTTTGAACCGTGGTGTGGGAGAAGACTCTTGAGAGTCCCTTGGACTGCAAGGAGATCCAACCAGTCCAACCTAAAGGAAATCAACTCTGAATATTCATTGGTAAGATTGTTGCTGAGGCTGAATCTCTAATACTTTGGCCACCTCATGCAAATCCTGAGTCATTGGAAAAGATCCTGATGCTGGGAAAGATTGAAGGCAAAAGGAGAAGGGGGCAGCAGAGGATGAGATAGTTAGATAGCATCACTGACTCAATAGACACAAATTTCAGCAAACTCCAGGAGATAGTGGAGGACAGAGGAGCCTGGAGTGCTGTAGTCCATGGGGTCGCATAGAGCTGGACACAACTTAGCAACTTAACAACAACAAATATATCAATTAAATGTGAAAAAAGGGTACACTTTACTGTCAGATTATTCTTTGCAATGTCAAATTATAATGACCAATCATTTTGATTCCATCTTCATTGAATCCAAACTTCATAAATTAGCATAAAACTTTGAGGTTTTCATAAAGTTGTTTCTCTAACAGTAGAGATTTAAAAACCCTCTGTGGAAGTATAAGTTGGAAATTGCCTGTTCAAAGAAATTTATGATTTTATTACAGCTGCATATTGACTACTCCTTTAGTAACCTGCAGGCAGAAAGTAACTGTTTATTCAAACTGCAAATGAAACTGGGCAAGAAAAGTAATTAGCAAGCAACAAAAAACTAATGGAAAAGCACCATAAAAGCAGTTTAGAATTTATGTGGGTTGTCAGATCGTTAGAAAAATAACACTTTAATTTTAAAAAGGTAGAAAACTATGTATATATATTTTTTTCTTCAACAAACTACCTAAACATAGGTATAGGATTTTCAAACAAAGGCAATACTGAGAAACAATCGTGTAATTTCTTAACTTTTTAAATAATTTAAAATTATTCTAAATATAAGTTTAAGTATTGTTTCAAATGTAAACATTATAGTGAATGATATGTTTATTTCTTTAATTAGA
Source organism: Bos indicus (assembly GCF_029378745.1). NCBI lineage: Eukaryota > Metazoa > Chordata > Mammalia > Artiodactyla > Bovidae > Bos > Bos indicus. Next base: position 39,294,862 of record NC_091762.1, on the reverse strand, counting down.
GACACAGGGAATATTTGACTATGTGCTTTTTGAAATGTCAGTGATGAATTTTTTGCAACTGATGGGTCTCACTAACACTGTGGAAGCCATGAAGATAATACATATATTTAGAGAAAAAACAACAATAATTACATATATATTACTGGTCAGTTACAAGATAATAACGGTGCTATTTTCTGGGTGGTGCTTATTTTGTGACATGAAAACATTTCAGAACCTGCCAGAGAATGTAATTTGTTACTGAACAGATAATTCTTCTTAAAGTAATATTAGTTGCTGGAATATCAACACAGAAACATTTTGTTTAAAAAATACAAGGAGTTTTCTTAATGCTGAGTGTATTGTTTAGTGGATGCATACATTTACAACAAAGAAAACACAGATTCTCTTAAAGACTTCCCAGGTAACAGGCAAGACCTGTTTACTACACAGCTATATCAGTTGACTAAAGGCTATTTCATCCCAATTATGTTTTCCTCAAAAATTTTAATGACATTAGAAATTCCTAAGAAAGTCTTCAGGAAGATGTCAAAATTTCTTGGCCTTGGAATCAGGTAATGTGACAATCTCCTAGTCTCATTTTTTTTTTTTTTCCAAAACATTTAGTGTTATAGCCATATTGGAAACTCAAACTTTTTTCAGATCTGTGTGAATTATTTTTAAGATCTACCATATGCATTACACTTAGGCATTTTTGCACTTGAGATTTTCTTTCCTTGGAAGCTTCCCTACTTTTTGAGTACCTTCTACCTGAATATCATATAAGAATTGTCCTAGATCACAAACTTCTATGAAGTCTTTTGTCTACTCTTGGACTCACAGATAGCTTCTCCACTTATTCAAGAGCACTTACTATGTCACTTATTGGTGACATAAGTTGTCTTACATCATGAAATAAATGGATAAAATGAGATCTCTACTGTACATGAGCACAGGCTAGTAGAAGTTGATGGGAAAGGAGAGCCAGATGTGTAAAGTATAATTAAAATGTATTAATACAGGTGGTGTAATAGAAGTGCAAGCTAAATACTTTAGACTCACTTACGAGAGACTATCTAACTGCATATGGGTGAATATGGGAACATGTGAAAATGATTCAATGACTTCTCACTTACCAGAAACCTTTCAAAGTATCTACTCCTTGACACTCTCCAGCTGAAATCACTTCTTTCTCTGTGCATTCACAGGGCTTAAAACAAGTTTGTTGACTGTATCACAATTCTTGGTTGGTTGGTTTAGTCACTAAGTTGTGTCTGACTCTTGTGACCCCATAGACTCCTCTGTCCATGGGATTCTTCAGGCAAGAATATTGGAGTTGTATCAAAATTCATACCAGTTTACAAATTATAACACAATTTCCGAACTTAAATCACCAGAAATGTAAAACTGCCTAAATATTTTTGCATTTGTGAGATCTGTGCCCATTGTTTGCCTCTGTCTGATATCTTTAAATATCAGAACAAGCTTGCAAGGGGAAAAAAAATCAGAATGTGGTTATCAGTTCATTGTATCTCTCTTTGCATTGCAATTCGTGCTTAACCTTGTCTGGCTCTTAAAAGAGGTGGGATACTAGATCACCTTCCTGCCTCCAGAGAAATCTGTGTGTAGATCAGAAGCAACAATTAGAAACAGACATGGAACAACAGACTGGTTCAAAATTGGGAAAAGACTATGTAAAGACTATATATTGCCACCCTGCTTATTTAATTTATATGCAGAGTACATCATGTGAAAGGCCAGGCTGGATGAAGTACAAGCTGGAATCAAGATTACAGGGAGAAATATCAATAACCTCAGATAGGCAGATACCACCACCCTTATGGCAGAAAGAAAAGAGGAACTAAAGAGCCTTTTGATGCGGGTGAAAGAGAAAAAGAGAAAAACCTGGCTTAAAAGTCAAAGTTCAGAAAACTAAGATTGTGGCATCTGGTCCCATCACGTCATGGCAAATAGATGGGGAAACAATGGCAACAGGGACAGACAGATTTTCTTGGGCTCCAAAATCACTGCAGATAGTGACTGCAGTCACGAGACTAAAAGATGCTTGCTCCTTGGAAGAAAAGCTCTGACCAACCTAGACACCTTATTAAAAATCAGAGACATAACTTTGCCAACTAAGGTCCATCTAGGCAAAGCTATGGTTTTTCCAGTAGTTTTGTATGGATGTGAGAGTTGGACCATAAAGAAAGCTGAGTGACGAAGCACTGATGTTTTTGAACTGTGGTGTTGGAGAACACTCTTGAGAGTCCCTTGGATTGCTAGAAGATCAGACCTGTCAATTGTAAAGGAAATCAGTCCTGAATATTCACTGAAAGGACTGATGCTGAAACTGAAGCTCCCATAGTTTGGCCACCTGATGTGAAAAACTGGCTCACTGGAAAAGACCCTGATGATGGGAAAGATTGAAGGCAGGAGGAGAAGGGGACGACAGAGGATGAGATGGTTGGATTGTATCACCAACTCAATGGACAGGAGTTTGAGCAGGCTCCGGAAGTTGGTGATGGACAGGGAAGCCTGGAGTGCTGCAGTCCCTGGGGTGCCAAAGAGTCCAACACAGTTGAGCAACCGAACTGAACTGAACCTTGTTTGGATGCTTGCTAAAGATGATGGATCTGGAAGGAAAAAGTAACTGCAGAATTTTGGTTCATTTCTTTGAGAGTTTTCCCAAAGCTTTATCCAAGATTTTATGCCCTCAAGTCTTATTTTTCTCGTCAACCCTGAAGTGTCATGTGGTTGTTTCTTGTTTTCTTTCCCTTACTTGATGTTTATTTTTAGAACTGAAGTATAGCTGACTTACAATATTATATTAGTTTCAAGTGTACAACCTAGTAATTCTATATTTATATAGATTAAAGTCAATATAAAGAAGGCTGAGTGCCAAAGAATTGATGATTTCTAATTGCGTTGTTGGAGAAGAGTCTGGAAAGTCCCTTGGGCTGCAAGGAGATAAAATTAGTCAATCCTAAAAAAAATAAAATAAAATAAAACCCTGAATACTCATTGGAAAGACTGATGCTGAAGCTGAAGCTCCAATAATTTGGCCACCTGATGCAATGAACCAAGTCATTGGAAAAGACCCTGATGCTGGGAAAGACCAAAGGCAGGAACAGAAGGGGATGACAGAGGATGAGATGGTTGGATGGTATCACCGACTCAGTGGACCGAATCTGAGCAACCACCAGAATTTAGTAAAGGACAGGAGAGCCTGACGTACTGCATTCTATGGGGTCACAGAAAGTCAGACGCGACTTAACAACTGAACAATATTATTATAAAATGTTGGTTATATTCTAAGTGCTGTACATTATATCCTTGTAACTTATTTATATTATACCTACCAGTTTGTAGCTCTTAATCCCCTTCCTCTATAATGCCCTTCTCCCCACATCTCTCCCCTCTGCTAACCACTGGTTTGTTCTCTGTATTGAGTCTGTTTCTGTTTTGTTATATTCCTTCATTTGCCTTATTTTATAGATTCCACATATAAGAGAAAATATGCAGTATGTGTCTTTCCCTGTTTTACTAATTTCACTAAGCATAATACCCTTCAGGTTCATTTATGTTGTCAGAAAAGGAATTTTTTTTTCTTTTAATGCACGAGTAATATTCATTTCAAACTTCCCCAGTGGCTCAGACAGAAAAGAATCCACCTGCAATGTGGGAGACCTGGATTCAGTCCCTGGATTGGGAAGATCCCCAGTAGGAAGGCATGGCAACCCACTCCAGTACTCCTGTCTGGAGAATCTCTATGGACAGAGGAGCCTGGCGGGCTACAGTCCATGGGGTCACAAAGAGTTGAACACTACTGAGTGACTTAGCACAGCACAATATTCAATTCAAGAAATATAGCATATTCTAAATAATTTCCATTTTCAATAAACATTATATAACATTGTGTGTGTATATATATATATATATGTATGAATATAATAGGTTTTCTTTATTCATTCATCTGTTGATAGACAGTTAGGTTGCTTCCATATCTTGGCTATTATAAAAAATTTATCTGCAATGAACACTGGGATGCACACATCTTTAAAAATCAGTGTCTTACAGGGTGCTTGGGGCTGGTGCACTGGGATGACCCAGGGGGATGGGATGGGGAGGGAGGTGGGAGGGGGTTTCAGGATGGGGAACACATGTACACTCATGGCGGATTCAAGTCAATGTATGGCAAAACCAGTACAATATTGTAAAGTAAAAAAAATAATAATAATAATAAAAAAGAAGTAAACAGAAAAAAAAATAACTCAAAAAATAATAATGTCTTAATTTTCTTGAGATCTATATCCAGAATTTATTGTTAGATCATATGGAAGTTCTATTTTTAACACTTTGAGGAACCAGACTGTTTTCCTCTTCATTACTATAAAACTGTATTATTTTCATATCTTAGTAGGAGTACATTAGTCTGATTTTGATTACTCTACCAGAAATGGAATAGGATGTACAAAGAGCTTTGACTTTGGAGATAAGGATTTGTATTCTATTATACTCCTTACTGGGAATGTAATTTATCTTTTTAGAGATTTATATCATTCATATGTAATGTGTCAAATGTAATTCAAAATTAAATTGTGGCTCTGTGATAAAATTCTAATACCAAATTTTCTTTAGAGTAAAATATTGAATAAAATGCATAAAATACCATTTAACAATAGTTTAAAGGGTTTCATTTACAAAGAAAACAATTTTCAGGTAAGGAAATTGGATAAAACATTTCATCCTATGCACAATACAACAAAATGGACAAGTGATTTCTTTAAAAACATAGCTTTAAAAAAAAAAAAAAACATAGCTTTTATAAATTCAAGTAGCTCCAAGTATAAAATGTTTGGACTAAGGAGGTGATGTAGAATTTTTTTAAAGCCATTCTGCTATTTTCCAGATGATAGGTAAAATAATGTTAATAAAGGGCAAGACATGAATTAAATATACATGATAAATCCCAGTACTCTTCAATTTCTCTTAAGATGATCTATAGTCTTATCAGTATTCCCATCCTTAGTGAAAACAGTATTCACTTTTCTCTGAAAATATAACCATGCTTAACTTTTCATATTATTTTGGTGAGAATGAATACTAACAATATTATAATATGCCATGAAAAATCTCTCAATGCATGTATGTGCATGACTCTGCTTTCTACTTTAGCTAAAATGATTTTGACAAAAGCATTGTTAGATAAGACATGATTTACTTCTGTTTATATGATGTCAACACTCATGACATAAACACTGATGTATAGCTACAAAAAGACTAATAAAAAGACATCAGTTTCCTTTAGATTTCAGATAGAAATTTAGTGTATTCTGAATCATTTTTGTTTTGAATAAACATTATATGTTTGGCACTTTTCATAGTGCTGACAAAAAAATGTAATATTTTCAATAATCATATAATAAATAAATTAGAGGAAGAATTCAATTCATTAAGTTATGGTTTTATTGAATACTTATGAGCATTAAGTCTAAAATTTAATTTACTGTGCTTTTTCAAAGTAATCGAATTAGTAACAGATTTCATATCATCAATAAAAAGTAAATTTACTAAGTGGAAATAAAGATATTTTACACTAAAGTATTGATGGGCAATTCTGAAAATGGCTTATTTTTTATTTTTCTTCTCTATATGTAAAAAACACTAGAGCATGTGATTTATGGTTTTTAAGGCACTTTCTAATTGATTTTAATATTCTAATAATTATTTTCACCTAGATTTCTATCCTCATTTAAATGTTTTAAATTACATCTTTTTTAATATGATTGCCTTTCATATAGTTCATACACTGATCTATAATCACCATGCCGAAAAAGGAAGTGAGGCCATTCTATGCCATCTCATTTTCTCTGACCTCAGATTTGAATCTTTTTCACTTTGGTGTGTGACTTCCCAGTGCCAAGTCCAATTAATATTATTAAGCTAATGATGTTTTTCTCATTCATTTACTTGTTTATATACTTAAAGTAAAGGAGTTACATCTCAAATGGATGCAATTTTCAGAAGTGTCATTTCAACAGTCATCACCTGACTTATGTTGATCAGCATCTTCTGAGTTTTTCTTTACATTCATGGAGGGAGTACTTGTGAGAATTTTATGTCTTTATCAGGACATAAATTAGGATATAATTAGCTCTTTTTATGAGATTATGTGGCCCTTTCTCAGCTATTTCATTAATGAGGAAAAATTTTAAGAATAAATATGACAATCTTTTCTGAAAATTTGTCCTCTTTTATAATACCTCAGTTCTAATTGTTTTCTGAGTTCACGCCAATCTAAAGCATAGAAGGATTCATGCATTTCTCTTCAGTTTGAGGAGAGTTACTATTCTAATATAGAATTTCTAGTGTCTGAAACATCTCTCAAGTTCACATTTTAATTTTAATTGCAAATTTAATCAATAATCACTCTATAGTTCTGGCTGTTCGTGATCCCAAATCTAACAAGCATTCCACAGGTGCACTAATCCTTTCTGAAAGAGATTTTTGTCAGTACAACTAACATTTTTTCTCTCCTACAGTTGTTTTTATGGGGGTTCATTAATATTTACTGTTTTGATGAGAAAATAAAACTATTCAGAGTATATAGTACCCAGGAGCTTCTTCTCATTACTCCTTCTGCCATTTCTTTACTTGGACTAGTGTTCTGTCTAAATCAACTTAAATATGTGAATGTAAGTTCTGCAGCAGTGGGATATTTATACTGCTCAGAGCCATATCTCAAGGACCTGTAAGAGTACCTATTAATAGTAGAAACTTAAGAAGTAGTTGATGAGTAATTGTAGCACTTGTGAATTGAGAACTAATTCTCTATGACAAACCTTCCATTGCCATTTAAGATATCTTGTCTAGCACTTCAAATAACATGAAATGACTTATTCACCTTTTCTAATTCTAATCCCAAAGAAGGGCAATGCCAAAGACTGTTCAAACAACCATACAACTGCACTATTTTCACATGCTAGCAAGGTAATGCTCAAAATCTTTCAAGCTAGGCTTCAGCAGTATGTGAACCAAGAACTTCCAGATGTACATGCTGGGTTTAGAAAAGGCAAAAGAACCAGATATCAAATTGCCAACATTCTTTAGATCACAGAGAAAGCCAGGGAATTCTAGAAAAACATTTACTTCTGCTTCAATGACTATACTAAATCCTTTGACTGTGCGTATCACAACAAACTGTGGAAAATTCACAAAGAGATGGGAATACCAGACCACCTATTTGGCTCCTGAGAAACCTGTATGCAGGTCAAGAAGAAACAGAACTGGACATGAAACAACAAAATGGCTCAAATTTGGGGAAGACGTACAACAAGGCTGTATGTTGTCACCCTGCTTATTTAAGTTATATGCAGAGCACATAATGGGAAATGCCAGGCTAGATGAATCAAAATCTGGAATCAAGATTACCAAGAAAATATCAACAACTTCACATATGCAGATAATACCACTCTAATGGTAGAAAGGGAAAAGGACTATAGGACCTTTTGATGAGGGTAAAAGCAAAAAGTCTGCTTAAAACTCAGTGTTCAAAAACCTAAGATCATGGCATCTGGTCTTACCATTTCGTGGCAAATAAAAAGGTTAAAGTGTAAACAGTGACAGATTTTAATTTCTTAGGCTCCAAAATCATTGCAGATGGTGACTGCAGCCCTGAAATTAAAAGATGCTTCCTCTTTGGAAAGAAAACTATGACAAATCTCAGTTCAGTTCAGTTCAGTTCAGTCACTCAGTTATGTCTGACTCTTTGCGACCCCACGGACTGCAGCACGCCAGGCCTTCCTGTCCATCAGGAACTCCTGGAGTTTACTCAAACTCATGTCCATTGAGTTGGTGATGCCATCCAACAATCTCATCCTCTGTCGTCCCATTTACCTCCCACGTTCAATCTTTCCCAGCATCAGGGTCTTTTCAAATGAGTCAACTGTTCATATGAGGTGGCCAAAGTATTGGAGTTTCAGCTTCAGCATCAGTCCTTCCAAAGAATATTCAGGACTGATTTCTTTTAGGATGGACTGGTTGGATCTCCTTGACTCCAAGGGATTCTCAAGAGGTTTCTCCAACATCACAGTTCAAAAGCATCAGTTCTTCAGTGCTCAGCTCTCTTTATAGTCCAATTCTCACATCCATACGTGACCACTGGAAAAACCATAGCTTTGACTATATGGACTTTGCTGGCAAAGTAATGTCTCTGCTTTTTAACATGCTGTCTACGTTGGTCATAACTTTTCTTCCAAGGAGCAAGTGTCCTTTAATTTCATGGCTGCAGTCACCATCTGCAGTGATTTTGGAGCCCAAAGAAATAAAGTCTGTCACTGTTTTCATTGCTTCCCCATCCATTTGCCATGAAGTGATGGGACCAGATGCCATCATCTTAGTTTTCTGAATGTTGAGTTTTAAGCCAGCTTTTTCACTTTCCTCTTTCACTTTCATCAAGAAGCTCTTTAGTTCTTCTTCACTTTCTGCCATAAGGGTGGTGTCATCTGCATATCTGAGGTTATTGATATTTCTCCCAGCAATCTTGATTCCAGCTTGTGTTTCATCCAGCCCAGTGTTTCTCATGATGTACTCTGCATATAAGTTAAATAAGCAAGGTAACAATATACAGCCTTGATGTACTCCTTGCCCGATTTGGAATCAGTCTGTTGTTCCATGTCCAGTTCTAACTGTTGCTTCCTTACCTACATACAGATTTCTCAGGAGGCAGGTAATGTGGTCTGGTATTCCCATCTCTTTAAGAATTTTCCATAGTTTATTATGATCCACACAGTCAAAGGTTTTGGCATAAGTCAATAAAGCAGAAGTAGATGATTTTCTGGAACCCTTTTGCTTTTTTGATGATCCAATGGATGTTGACAATTTGATTTCTGGTTCCTCTGCCTTTTCTAAATCCACCTTGAACATCTTGAAGTTCATGGTTCACATACTGTTGAAGTCTAGCTTGGAGAATTTTAGAATAACTTTGCTAGTATGTGAGATGAGTGCAAACATAGATGACAAACCAAAACAGTGTATTAAAAATCAGAGACATCACTTTGCCAAAGGTCTGAATAATCAAAACTATGGTTTTCCCAGTAGTTATATATCAATGTGAGAGTTGGACCATTAAAGAATGCTGAGTGCCGAAGAACTGATGCTTTCAAATTGTGGTACTAGAAAAGACTCTAGAGGCTCCCTTTGACTGCAAGATCAAACCAGTCAATCCTAAAGAAAATCAACCCTGAATACTCATTGGAAGGATTTATGCTGAAATTAAGCTCTAATAATTTTATCATCTGATGTGAAGAGCTGAATCACTGGAAAAGACCCTGATGCTGGGAAAGATTGAGGGCAAGAGGAAAAGGGGTTGACAGAAGATGAGATGGTTAGACAGCATCGCCAACTCAACGGACATGAATTTGAGCAAACTCCGGGTGATAATGAAGGATAGGGAAGACTGGAGAGCTGCAGTTCATTGGGTCACAAAGAGTCAGACATGATTTAGTGACTGAACAACAACAACACAGTTGGAATATCAAGTAACAAGGAAGGAATTAGTCACCAAAGTCAGCTTCAGTGCATGAAATGCTTGGCTTGTGTGTGTGTGTGTTTCATTTTAGAGAACCACTAGGGTACATTTCGGAGAAGGCAATGGCACCCCACTCCAGTACTTTTGCCTAGAAAATCCCATGGACGGAGGAGCCTGGTGGGCTGCAGTCCATGGAGTTGCAAAGAGTTGGACACGACTGAGCAACTTCACTTTTACTTTTCACTTTCATGCACTGGAGAAGGAAATGGCAACCCACTCCAGTGTTCTTGCCAGGAGAATCCCAGGGACGGGGGAGCCTGGTGGGCTGCCGTCTATGGGGTTGCACAGAGTCGGACACGACTGAAGCGACTTAGCAGCAGCAGCAGCAGCAGGGTACATTTGGGTATTTCTGGGGTCATTTAGTTTATTTCATCACACAAAAATTTGAGCCTGTGGAGTTTTCAATTAGGTCAGGTCTCAGCAACATGTTGGTTTAAGAACATATCAAGCAACATCAGCTGGAAAGTTTTCTCCAAACCATTTTAAACTTTCTATAATTCCAAGGTCATTTTTTTGAACAGTACCAAGAAAGCAAGCTGGATAACATAAAGGAAGGAGATTTCAGTGTTTTCTTTGATATTAGTGGTTTTGAGAAAGAAAAAGGGAATGGGTCAGGAAAGAAGAAATGTCAACTTGAGGTGACTCTGGTTTTTAAAATGAGATAAAACTAACCATATCCCAGATGACATGATCTCTTTACACTAAAATATAATCCAAGCTGCTGAGGTCAGAGCAGAGCTTAAGAATGCAACAGACATAAGCTTTTTCTGGTGTTGCAGGTGCTACTAGACTACGTGAGGTCATAGCAACTGAGCTTTTACTAGCAATTCAAACTAAATTTTTTTTTAAAATTAAGACTGTGTGCATATATGTGTATTATCTCTTACACAATATTCCAGTCTCTTGAAATGCCATAAAAGTATGTCCCTGCTTCTAAGAGAGTTAACTTTATTATTCATACTAATATATTATCTAAATCAAATAAAAATAATCATTTCCCCTTTAGGCAGAAAAACATGCCCACTTAACTAATTCTGTCACTGTACTTTCACAATAACATACTTCCCTGTTTACTTTTGCATTTACCTAGCCTAGGCACCCCACTCCAGTACTCTTGCCTGGAAAATCTCATGGGCAGAGGAGCCTGGTAGGCTGCAGTCCATGGGGTCGCTAAGAGTTGGACATAACTGAGCGACTTCACTTTCACTTTTCACTTTCATGCATTGGAGAAGGAAATGGCAACCCACTCCAGTGTTCTTGCCTGGAGAATCCCAGGGACGGTGGAGCCTGATGGGCTGCCGTCTCGGATCACACAGAGTTGGACATGACTGAAGCGACTTAGCAGCAGCAGCCTATATTAGGTTTTATTTCATCCTTCTTACTCTTAGATTTTACAAATTTCTCTACTCCTGTTCATGCCTTCATCATATTATTTTCTTTTCTCTTTATTTTTCCTGTCAATTTCATTTCCCCTCTTTTCAACATTGTATTATTTATTTTCTAAAATTTCCATTTTGTTACTTTTTTAATCTCTTGCCCTTCTAAGATGCTCAGGTGTACCAGTTGAATATAAGCAGAACATATTCTGTGCATTCTCTAGAGGAGAAGCAAAATACTGAATAAGGAAATAACTGAATTTAGCAGTTAACTTATGAGGCAAGCAAATCTCTTCCAAGCGTCTTTGCATGCCTGCCTTTGAAGCCCAGCATAATCTTGAATGTTTTTAACTTGCCAAGTATCATTCGGCAATTAATTACCAATATGAAGCCATATACACACACACACACACACACACACACACATACACACACACACACAATCTTTCATTCTAAGAATCTGGTAAACTCTATATGAATCAAGGACTACTTATTACTTTTGTCTCCTATATAGACAAGTTTTGTTGTTCAGATTACCAAACAGATCTTGAACTAGAGGGACACTTACTTCTTCAGAAAATAATTTCACTTATTCAAATTTCACTTATTTCTCTTTTTGGAAACTGCTTATACTTTGACCTCTAACTTTCTTTGTAATCACTAACTTCCTAAAATGTATCAATTAGATTTTATCCCTTGTAAACACTGCCTTTTAAATGTCTCTCTTCGTTTTTTTCCAGTTTTATTAAGATATCGGAGAAGGCAATGGCACCCCACTCCAGTACTCTTGCTTGGAAAATCCCATGGACGGAGGAGCCTGTTAGGCTACAGTCCATGGGGTCGCTAAGAGTTGGACACGACTGAGCAACTTCACTTTCACTTTTCACTTTCATGCATTGGAGAAGGAAATGGCAAGCCACTCCAGTGTTCTTTCCTGGAGAATCCCAGGGACAGGGGAGCCTGGTGGGCTGCCGTCTATGGGGTCGCACAGAGTCGGACACGACTGAAGTGACTTAGCATAACTGATATATAGCACTTTATAATTTTAAAATGTACAGCATAGTGACTCAAATAATTCTTGTGCTTTCTCCTTTACATTCACCTAAAGAAGAAACAGTAACACCCACTGTGGTTAAACCCAAGTATCTACTTACTCTACAAACTTGCATCCATAGAGCTGAATTCATGTGGGTAAAGCTTACAGCTCTGAGGACTGGATACATTTTAATGTTATAAGCACAACTTTTAAACATAAAATAGACTTGAAATTCTATCACACATTCTGAGTTTGTTGGTGCTCCCACTCACACATAGTATGTTCCTCTCTCCTCAAATATCCATTCACTCTCCATATTATCCTACTCTGCAGCAAAAATGTCACATCTACTTAGACCCCTTCTTCCTCAGTTAAAGTAGGTTCCCCATCAATACTTATGGCTCTGTCATAATTAATCTACCTTTTAGGCTAGTAATGCAGAGCTTGAAATGCAGAGCCTGATACTATCTTACTTATCCATTTGCTGCTGCTGCTAAGTCACGTCAATCATGTCCGACTCTGTGCGACCCCATAGACGGCAGCCCACCAGGCTTCACAGTCCCTGGGATTCTCCAGGCAAGAACACTGGAGTGGGTTGCCCTTGCCTTCTCCACACTTATCTATTTACTTAACTATAATTGCTTATCTCCTTGTCAGGCCTTTGGGGCAGGTGGGTGGGTGTAATTTCTTTGAAGCCTCAGAATAACCATCAAGTCTTTGGGGTGGGGGTGGGGTGTGTGTGTGTGTGTCCTCTTTTAAGCCTCAGAATATCCATATGATCTTGAATGTATATCCCTATTTTACAGTTGAAGAAAAGGAGCTATAATATAGGATCAGAGATAGAATTTAAACCCAGCACTATCATTATAATATTTTAGTGTACTATAATATTTTAGTGTACTATAATATTTCTTCCCACATAATATGCTAATGAATTGCAGTGTCCTAATGATTCTATACCCAGTAATAAAATATACAACTTATACTATTAGGTAATTTTATCATCAAATGAAGTTATTAGAAACCAGTTAGTACATTATACAGACATCATTTCTCTTTAAGGAATAAAAAATAAGCTAATCAAAAAATGTCCATGAAATGTTTGAAAGTCTCACAAAGCTAATTTAAATTTAAAATATAATAGGCCTTTTGAAGAATATGAACAAAATTTATATTTGAATACCTAAGGAGAGAACAGACTAAATAGAAAGGGCCTAAATCTTAATGTTACCTCTGACATTTAGTACTATGAAATAATCATCACTACATGATAATTATTCTTCTACAGAGAATTCAAGTGAAAAGATCAATAATATCTTTAAACTATAGCTATATACCTGATGGATTTTGGTCATTTTTCTCAAGATTATTTTCTTCCTTTAGCCAATTTACTGAAATCAAAAGTCATTCTACAATGTATTGCCTAAATATCTGCTAACAAAATACAGTTATAGGGCTGAGTAAAGTTTCAGTATCACTCAAGAATTGCTCAAAGTCCATATTCAATAAGATTTATTTTAATACATTGAAATAGAAAAACATATTTCATAAAATGTATGCACAACAAAGGAATTCAGTAATCTCCCCATCAAAGGCAGTGATATTAAAATTATTTTTGAGGAAACAAATGTTTTAACATATAATGTCCTCGTATTTCATACCCTTCATGAACCTAATATTTGTAGATTCATCTAAATTCATTTCAAAAAGACATACTTGGGAACTTCCCTAGTGGTCCAGTGATCAGGAGTCTGTCAATGCAAGGGACATGAGTTGGATTCCTGGTCCAGGAATTAAGATGTCACATGCCCCAGTGCAACTGGGTCCATGTGCCACAACTATTGAGTCTGCGCTCTAGAGCCTGGGAGCCACAAATACTGAACCCACGTGCTGCAACTACTGAAGCCTGCATGTCTAGAGCCCATGCTCTGGAACAAGAGAAGCCACCACAATGAGAAGCCCATGCAGCTAAGAGTAGCCCCTGCTTACTACAACTAAAGCGAGCCCACATACAGCAACAAAGACCTACTGCAACCAAAAATAAAATAAGTGATTTTCTTTAATTGCATACTTGGTTTAACTTCAAATGACAAAATTTCTGATATGAACACAATAACTAAATATATACATATAAATAAGTAACTTAGTGTTTCTTGGCTTCAGTTTCCTCATTGGTAATATCAAGCAAATAGTACATACTTTATAGAGTTAGGGAAATTGGATGAGATAGTACTCATGAGAACATCTAGCATAGTCAGACTTCTATGCAAAGACCAATACCTAATACTCAGCTTGAAAACTCTCTTGTGATTAATTTTTGTCAGCTCTGTATATTGTTGAAATATATCATTTTTAAATAGTTTTCTTTCTATTTGTGGATTGCTCCTGGGAAGATATGAAACATATTACTGATTATTTTACAGAATTTGCAGAACCTATAACACTTGTAATTATCTTGATAAAGTTTTGTACCTCAAAAACAAATACTACAATGGCTGGCTTCTATCCAGGACCAAATGTTGTAGTTAAACTAAAAACAGCAAATAAGGCAATACTCAAGGAAGGAAAATCAAGCCTATAGGTATGGCATTGTGTAAATACTAAAGTATATAAGATATCCGGGTTTAATTAAATTGGACAGTTCCATTTTGATCTAAAGTGCCCCATACAGACCGAGCAGGCTGATTGAATCAATCATGACTTTTAGTTTGATTAAATTTAACTTCTCTACATAGATATTGAAAACAATCAATACAGGTAAAATAGGGGACAATTAATACATAGGTGACCAAAGCTTCATACTTACACATATATATGTGCTTCATGTGCTGGGCCAAGTTCTTTCAGTAAAGTCCAACTCTTTGCAAACCTATGGACGATAGCCTGCCAGGCTCCTCTGTCCACAGGATTCTCCAGGCAAGAGTATGGAGTGGGTTGCCATACCCTTCTCCAGGGGATCTTCCTGACCCAGGGATCAAACCCGAGTCTCACATCTTCTCCATTGGCAGGTGGGCTCTTTACCACTACTGCCACCTGAGAAGCCCTATATATATACATATATACAATGTTATTCACCATGACAATAAGTTTAAGCTTCCATTTAGAATTTATAGCTTGCATATTTTATATAGCAATCAAAGGAACATTCACAGTAGACAAGTTTTAGTAGCAGCAAGTCATCTGAGATTCAGGCTTGAGGTCCCCAACTCCATGATGATTGACACAAATAGGATTAGTTGTCCATCTTCTATTTTTAAGGTCTTCTTTTCCTCTTATCTATACATTTCCTATGGATCTTCTATGTAATAAGTAAAAGTTGATTTGGTATTTTCTTCCAGGGAGTAGGGAATGGGGTGATGCATATTCTGATTCAAACTAAGCCATTCAATGTATCTTTCCCTGAATTGTTCACTGAGAAGCAGAGGGAGTTCAGTCATTCTCTCTATATTGGCTATGCATGGATTTGGTAGATTAGTTAGATGCTTGGTGACAAAAAAAATTCCAAATCTTATTTAACAAAATAAAGCTGCGTTTACATCAATGTCATTGTTATTCAGTGCTTGTGGCTCAGGGAGCAGACAACTTTCCTAGTGTCACATGTAGTTGTACTATACATTGTTAGAATCTTTCTTCCCTTCTTTATAGTTATTCTAGGATCTTCAATATGGATGTTTAAAACTGCCTTGGTGGCATCTAGCTGACAGCTGGATGTGAAATCAGAAAGACTTTCAAGACAACACTTTCATCATTTATTGTCTAAGCTTCGATAGTATACCTGACTTGTGTTCATAGCCCCATGGTTAAAATTAGCCACATGATCTTACCAATATATAAGAGAAAGTATTACTATTTCAGGTAAAGAGGGAGAGAAACAGATAAGTAACTTTTATAAATTACCTTATCTATGGTAGTGAATTTATACATAATCATTTCATTTAAAATTCATAACAACTTAATAAAGTTAAATACTTTTATTTAACAGAGAATACTGATATGATACAAGACCTTGGAAACTTACATAAGTCACTGAATTAATTTGAAATCAATAGAACATGTTTGAACAGTGTTCTTATTGACTAACAAATCCTGCTATGTTGTTATATCATGTTGCTTTTAAAGAAACATTTACTATCCAGCCTATAACTTTGGGATGATTTTTCCAAAATCATGAAAATGGAAAATGTAGGAAAGTAATTTTCAATTCAGATGCAATTAGTAGAACCCTTGCTGCTGCTGTTTAGTTGCTCAGTTGTGTCCAACTGAGGTTAGTTGCAACCGCATGGAATATAGCCTGCCAGGCTCCTCCATCCATGGGTTTCTCCAGGCAAGAATACTGGAGTGGGTTGCCATTTCCTTCTCCAAGAGTAGAACCCTTAAACTTGAACAAAATCAACTAAATATATTGACATTTTGATGGTGTTTTTCTCTTTTAATAAGGGTATCATTTATCTCTTAGGATTACCACCCATTCTTTATAATAGATTTGTTTCTCATTTTAATGCTGTATAGGTATGAAGCTAACTCTCTGTTCCTCAGTGTTCATATTTTCATAATGGGAAGGGTAACTGTTATTTGGAAGATTAAATGAAATATGTAAAACTTTTATAAGAGTTCTCAGCATAGAGTGAGGACTTCCCTGGTGGCTCAGGGGTAAAAAATCTGCCTGCAATGCAGGAGCTTCAGGAGATGTGGGTTCCATCCCTGGGTGAGGAAGATCCCCTAGAGGAGGAAATGCAACCCATTCCAGTATTCTTGCCTGGAGAATTTCATGGACAGAGGAGCCTGATGGGCTACACTCCATGGGGTCACAAAGAGTCAGACACGACTGAGCAACTTTCACTTCACTTCATTTCAGTGAGAAAATGAAGTGCAGTGTTTTAATTTGAAAGCCAGGACTCCGTAGTGTTGTCTGACAGAAACCTCAGCATAGAGTCAGCCTTAAATTGTGCTTAATCATATCATTATGACTATTATAATATTATCTTTTTCTATTTTGTATAAATGTCTCAACAAATTTTCCAGAGTCTCTAAAGTTTTCTCTATTTTTTTCAGGGACATCTTAGCACTTACATTCTAAATTGCAAGTTAAGAGTGTTTTTCTGACTGCAGTTGCTCACAAAGTGCTTCCTAGGGGGCTGAGTGGTAAGGAATCTGTCTACCAAGCAGAAGATGTGAATTAGATCCTTGGGTCAGGAAGATCCCCTGGAGAAGAAAAGGGCAACCAACTCCAGTATTCTTGCCTGGGAAATCCCATGAACAGAGGAGACTTGTGGGCCACAGTCCATGGAGTCACAAGAGGTAGATACAACTTAGCGACTAAACAATTGCTCACAGAGAATATTTTGATGAAGAACTGGTGTCATTTCATAAATTCAGCAATGATAGTATTTTAAGTAATGATTTATACTCTTTTGATCAGTTTGAACTTCACATGAAGTTATAAACATAAATCTAGGAGAAAATTTTTTAAATATAATAAAATACAATGTTAATAAAAATAATGGGTGCTTCTAAAAAAAAACACCTAAAATAAATAGAACAATTGAACTGTGTAGAAAGGTCAGTAATGTCTGTCTATGTTAAGCTAAAGCTTTTTTAATAGAATATAATGGAACTATAAGAAATAAGAGAAAGTTTAATAAACTTGCAAACATGAAAATACATCATTAAGATAAAGTTCCAACTGTATGATGGGACTAGACTGAAGAAAATAGAATTTAATCATATAGGATTAAGATATCAATGGAAGTTGATAATAAGGGGTAATATAATTTTAAAATAATTTATACTAATTACATGTTCATTTTAATGAGCTGATCTTATTGAAGGGACTAAAAATTAAGCCAGATTTGCAGAATTTTTATTTATGTTTTTCTTCATGCTTGGAAGATATGACTTTGATATTTAAATTTTTTCTTACCTAAATAACTCAGAATACTTAAGCATATTTACATTAACCACACATCAGTTCTAAAGGGAAGTAAACAACTGTCATAATTATTTAGAATATATTAATGCAAATTAGTTTTACTTTGCATACTTAGTTTTCAAAGAATTACATATATTTAACAGAACATTTATATACCAAATCTGTTACTGCATTTTAACTAAGCTAACAAATAGCTTTTAAGCTCAGCTCACCAGGGTATACTGGGGTAGGCCCACTGCTTAACAAATATCACAGTTTGAGTCTTAGTATAACTAGTCAGGATGAAAATCATACTTCAGGGAGTACTGATCTCCTAGGGATTACAGGGCCTGTTCTTAAGAAAACACTGACCCCAGGGAAACACTGAGAAATATACTAAAGGAGAGTTAAAAGCAATGGATTAGGAAGAGAAAACTATACACAAAGGGTTAGAAAAAACAGTCTGCTTCAAAGTTATCTGAAAAAAGGGCAATTATGCATAGTTAGGTTATTTTGAATGTAGAATTAATAAGGAATTTTTTTTAATCAATACAGTATGGAATAATAGAAAAAATATTATAATTATGATAAATATATATGTGCATTCCTTTCATGATTTTAAAAATAGAAGCAATTATTGAGACTTTATTCAATATTACTGCTACTTCCATTACCTTAGAAAAGAATATTTACCAAAAAAAGCCTTTGTCAGCTATGCTAGAATGTCAAAAGGAGAATTCCAAAGGCCCACCTCAGATTTAAGCAGAATTGTTTGGCGTAACTGAACCAATCATTTTTAAGTGATTTTATAAGACATATTACTATATACCAAATTTACATAAGAAGAGAGGCAGGACCTCCAGGAGAAAGGAGAAAATTAAAAAAAAGAAAATATGTGCCTATGTATTCCATTTCAAAAAGTCAGAGTCTATCATTTATACTATTGGTAAAATTTACCAAAGAAAATTTGCAGCAGACAAGTTAAACAGTCAAGAAGACCTTATTCAAGATTACTGCAATAGGGTCAAGAGGGGAGAGAGCCTGAATCAACTTCACTGAAACAAACACGGGGAGAGTTTTTAAGCAGTAAGGTGAACCAGTGGCAAGTGCTGGAGGACAGTTGGGGAGAGGTTGGTCAAAGTGATTAGACCATCTGTGCTTGCTGTTTGGCACTTAGAGAAGTTAGATTCCTACCTGCCCACAGTGACTGGGAGATAAAGGTACTGTCTTTCTTGATGATTACATTACAAAGGCTTGGCTTTCAGATGATCCAGAAAGACAAGTTCTAAAGTAGAACTGGCAAGAGGCTAGAAGATTTACCTCTTAAAGGAACAGGAGAAATAACCTATAACTCCAAGTTTAAAGGCTGTAAGAGGGAAGTCAGGGGCCTGTAGTCTGGAAAAAGAAAAAGAAAAAAACTTGAGTAAAACTTAGTCAAGCTAAGGGGTATGTCAAGGTTATCTTAGTATAGGTTCTTATCTCTGTCAATGTATCTCATCAAATGATCCCACTCATTTTGTGTTACTATTTTTTCTGTCATTCGGTTTTCTCTTGCCTTTGAGATACTGTTAGTGTTCTTTGTTTTGTGTTCTTTCTTTTCTACTAATGTTCAATCTTAGTAGCTCCCCAATGCCAATCTATCAATCTAGTCACTGAGTTGTTCCGCTTAATATTAAGCATTGTTTCACAAAAAGAGTTTAGTATACAAGTTTTTGTACAAACATAAGACAATCGAAGACATTGAAACATTAAAAGAAAATTAAAAACATGAAAAACAACAGCAAAAATCAACTGATCCCAGAACACAAAATCTTTAATGAATATTATCTACTTTTTGACAGATATTATGTATTTCATATTCTATGATATAGTTTTAATTATATGGGCCTCAGAACTTAAAACTTTTAATAAGAATCCCACACAAAGACAGTGTAAACACTAAAGTGCTTTTAAAATACATTGCCTTTAAGGCAAAATTTTATTTTAAGTACATTTTCAAATAATAAATGTGTTTATATACTTAACATTCAATCATTCAAGCATTGAAGACATAAACTTAGTAGGTATAATACATTACCAGTAATGGATAAATGATAGATTTGTATTTTTAAATTGCATTACTAACTTGATAACAGATTACATTTAAGGTTGGATGAAAATGTTAAATTTACATGGCAACTTTAATCTCAAAATGTAGATCATCTCACATAGATTAAAATATGAATATAATATCTGAAGATCTGTTTTAGTTATTAAACAAGTTAGTTTGTAAACAGTAAGTAATGATGTTGTAAGAGAATATAAATCAATCCTTGAAAAGGGAAAAAAGGATCTAAAGAAAATTTAAACTTCCCATATCAATATCTAATATATTTTTATAAAAATTAATGAAAGAACTGACATATTAATGGTTGGGAATATCAAAACTCAACAGATAATTTTTAATTACCTTCATACCATCCTATGCAAAAATATAAGTTAAATACTGTCAGACTTATTTATACCTACTCATAGCAAATGAGTAAGTGAATAGATATTATTGATGCAATATATTTTACATGCATAAACACTCTTCATTATTAAGGCAGGAAATCTTTATACAAATAATTCCTTTGTTCCAGAAATTGTACTTATACACTATATGTACTCTGAAATAGTGGAAAAATTTTCTATATCAGTAATAGACACAGTAAAGCTTCTAAAGACTGCATTTTTACTTGTTGAGCAATAAAGGAGGAGGAAATCTTATATGGTCATGTCTCCTGAGGCATCTCACAAAGGTTACAGTCTATTTCTGTTATTGAAGTTTTGTGGAGATAAATACTTGTGCTCCTTTCAAAGTCCTACATAGATAAGTAAGTCTGTCAAGTTCTAGACAGAATCTGGGAGAATAAAGAATGACAAATTCTTTCAGTGTATGCCCTCTATCTTTTTTTTTTCATTTAAGTATTCTTTATGTGAAATCTGGCTGTAAACTATACAGACATTCTCAACTGCTGACGAGAGTCAGATTGCCAGTAACAAAACAGTGCAACTATTTTTCACTCTTATCACACACAGTTACTAAAACACTTTCATACTCTTCTAATTTTAGAACAGTAGTCCTCAAAATACTGTTGGTGACTAATTATACAATAAGCAATTGGTATTAATGTTAAAAATGTGGATTCTAGGGTCCCAATACAGTCTTACTGAATTTTAAAGACAGGGAAAATAAATTAGAATGTCTTTGTTAAAAGCCCTGCAGATTTGGTTGTTGTTCTCTTATGTATTTACACATATTTTATGTTAAATTTTAATGATACAGATTTACACACATACTTAAAATTGATCTTTCCAAATAATTTATTACATTGTAAGCTATCCCTATGGCAACTTGTCACAGATTCATTATTCACAATGAATAAAATACTGATTGATACTGTTTGTTTCTCCTAGATAAATGGACACTGATTTAAGGTTTTATCTTATTCATTGTTCCACTTCAAGCAGGTCAGATTTGAAATGCAAAAAAAACCAAGATCAAATCTCAGTTCCTTCCTATATCAATTTTTTTTAACTTATCTACTATTAATTGAAGTATAATTGCTTTATAATATTGCTTTGTTTTCTGTCATACATTAGCATCCATATCAGTTTTCATTTGGAAAATCCACTGAACCTCTTTAAACTTTAATATTCTTATTTTTGGACTAAAAAATAAATCAGGCTAGTAATAGTATAATTAAATAAATAGAGTGTAATACATAAAAGATACATATTAACAGCTCACTATTTCTATTAATTAAGAAATGAAAACTGTCTTTGGTCTTCTAGATTACATGATTAGTTGTAGAGTTTTAGGGAAGGACACAGAGAGTTATAAACCAAGCCATAAAACATTACAAGAAATTGTTCTCTTGCTGCTATAAAATTCCATGACTCACTGAATGGATGTGGAGTGATAACGATATATTCTATGTAAGTAAGTCACATATAACATAACAATTAAAGTTGATATTTCAGTCAGGCATTAGAGCCTTGATAGATATGAACAATGGAGAAGGACAAATGTGGTAAAGAACAGCATGAATTAAGCCAGAAGAAATGAACAAATATATTACACTTAAGAAAAGAGCTAATTAGATCAGTGTAACTAGAAGAAATAGACAGGCTAGGGAGAATTTAATTCAGATGAATATTATATTTACTACTGTGGGCAAAAATCCCTTAGAACAAATGGAGTAACGCTTTGTCGACAAAAGAGTCAGAAATGCAGTACTTAGGTGCAACCTCAAAAATGAGAGAATGATCTTCGTTCATTTCCAAGGCAAGCCATTCAACATCACAGTAATTCTAGTCTATGCCGCTACCACCAATGCTGAGGTGATCAGTTCTATAAATACGTACAAAACCTTCTAGAACTAACACCAAAAAAAGATGTCCTTTTTATCACAGGGCATTGCAATGCAAAAGTAGGAAGTCAAGAGATACCTGGAGTAGCAGGCAAGTTTGGCCTTAAAGTACAAACTAAAGTAGGGCTGCTGCTGCTGCTGCTGCTAAGTCACTTCAGTCGTGTCCGACTCTGTGCGACCCCATAGACGGCAGCCCACCAGGCTCCCCCGTCCTTGGGATTCTCCAGGCAAGAACACTGGAGTGGGTTGCCATTTCCTTCTCCAATCATGAAAGTGAAAAGTGAAAGTGAAAGTGAAGTCATGTCCGACTCTTCTCGATCCCATGGACTGCAGCCCATCAGGCTCCTCTGTCCATGGGATTTTCCAGGCAGGAGTACTGGAGTGGGGTGCCATTGCCTTCTCTGAAAGTAGGGCAAGGGTTAACAAAGTTTTGCCAAGAGAACACACAGGATCATAGTAAACACACTCGACCAACAACAAAAGAGTTGACTCTACACATGGAAATCACCAGATGGTCATCACCAAAATCAGATTGATTATATTCTTTGCAGCCAAAGATGAAGAAGGTCTATACAGTCAGCAAAAACAAGACCAGAGGGTGACTATTGTTCTGATCACAAGCTCCGTATTGCAAAATTCAGACTTGAATTGAAGAAAACAGGGAAAACCACTAGGGCATTCAGGTATGACCTAAATCAAATCCCTTTGATTATACACTGGAGGTGACAAATAGATTCAAGGGATTAGATGTGACAGACAGAGTGTCTGAAAAATTATGAGTGGAGGTTCATAACATTGTACAGGAGGTAGTGAGCAAAAACATCCCTAAGAAAAAGAAATGGAACAAGGCAAAATGGTTGTCTTAGGAGACTTTAAAATTAGCTGAGTAAAGAAGAGAAGCAAAAGGCAAAGGATAAAGGGAAAGATATATCCAACTGAAAGCACAGTTCCAGAGAATAGCAAGGAGAGATAAGAAAGTCTTCTTACGTGAACAAGGCAAAGAAATAGAGAAAAACAATAAAATGGAAAAGACTAGATATCTCTTCAAGAAATTTGGAGATATCAAGGGAAGATTTCATGCAAAGATGTGCATGATAAAGGAAAGAAACAGCAAGGACCTAACAGAAGCAGAAGAGATTAAAAAGAGGTGGCAAGAATATACAGAATTATGCAGAAAAAGGTCTTAGTGACCTGGATAATCACAATGGTCACTCAATTAGAGCCAGACATTCTGGAGTGTGAAGTCAAGTGGCCCTTAGGAAGCACTTCTATGAACAAAGCTAGTGGAGGTGATGGAATTCCAGCTGAACTATTTCAAATCCTAAAAGATGAAGCTGTAAAAGTGCTGACTCAGTATATAAGCAAATTTGGAAAACAAAGGAGTGGCCACAAGGCTGGAGAAAAATCAATGTTCATTCCAATCCTAATGAAGGGTAAATGCCAAAGAATGTTCAGACTACCATACAATTGCACTCATTACACATGCTAGCAAGGTGTGTATCCTTAGCCTCTCAGTCCTGTCTGACTCTTTGCGACCCCATGCACTGCAGCCCACCAGGCCCCTCTGTCCCTGGGGATTCTCCAGGCAAGAATATTGGAATGGGTTGCCATGCCCTCCTCCAGGGGGTCTTCCCAAACCAGGGATTGAACCCAGGCCTCCCAAAGTGCAGGCGGATTCTTTACTGACTAGGCCACCAGGAAAGCGCACACATGCTTGCAAAATAGTGCTCAAAATCCTTCAAGCTACGCTTCAGCAGCACATGAACCAAGAATTTCCAGATGTACAAGCTGGATATAGAAAACGCAGAGGAACCAGAGGTCAAGTTGCTGAAATCCGCTGGATCATAGAGAAAGAAAGGGAACTCCAGAAAAACATATACTTCTGCTTCACTGACTATGCTGAAGACTTTGACTGTATGCATCATAACAAACTGGAAAATTTTTAAAGAGATGGGGATACCAGACCATCTTATCTGCATACTGAGAAACCTGTAGATAGGTCAAGAAGCAAAAGTTAAAACAAGACGTAGAACAATGGACTGGTTAAAAATTAGGAAAGCAATACAGCAAGGCTGTATATTGTAACCCTCCTATATATAGAGTACATCATGCAAATTGCCATTCTGGGTATATAACAAGTTGAAATCAAGATTGCCAGGAGAAATAACAACCTCGGATATGTAGATGACACCATCCTAATGGCAGAAAGCAAAGAGGAATAGTAAATAAACAGCTTGATGAGGGTGTAAGCTCAGTTTAGTTCAGTCACTCAGTTGTGTCTGACTCTTTGTGACCCCTTGAACTGGGGTACTCCAGGCTTCCCTGTCCATCACCAACACCCAGGATTTACCCAAACCCAAGTCCATTAAGTCGGTGATGCCATCCAACCATCTCATCCTGTGTCATCCCTTTCTCCTCCTGCCCTCAATCTTTCCCAGCATCAGGGTCTTTTCCAATGAGTCAGCTCTTCGCATCAGGTAGCCAAAGTATTGGAATTTCAGCTTCAACATCAGTCCTTCCAATGAACACCCAGGACTGATCTCTTTTAGGATGGACTGGTTGGATCTCCTTGCAGTCCAAGGGACTCTCAAGAGTCTTTTCTAACACCACAGTTAAAAAGCAACAATTCTTTGGTGCTCAGCTTTCTTTATAATCCATTTCTCACATCCATACATGACTACTGGAAAGAACATAGCCTTGGCTAGACGGACCTTTGTTGCAAAGTAATGTCTCTGCTTTTGAATATTCTATCTAGGTTGGTCATAATTTTCCTTTCAAGGAGTAAGCATCGTTAAATTTCATGGCTGCAGTCACCATCTGCAGTGATTTTGGAGCCCAGAAAAATAAAGTCAGCCACTGTTTCCACTGTTTCCCCATCTATTTCCCATGAAGTGATGGAGCCAGATACCATGATCTTAAGTTTTCTGAATGTTGAGCTTTAAACCAACTTTTTCACTCTCCACTTTCACTTTCATCAAGAGGCTTTGGAGTTCCTCTTCACTTTCTGCCATAAGGGCGGTGTCATCTGCATATCTGAGGTTATTGATATTTCTCCCAGCAATCTTGATTCAAGCTTGTGCTTCTTCCAGCCCAGCATTTCTCATGATGTACTCTGCATATAAGTTAAATAAGCAGAGTGACAATATACAGCCTTGACATACTCTTTTTCTTATTTGGAACCAGCTTGTTGTTCCATGGCCAGTTTTTTGTTTTTTGTTTTTTTTTAAATTTTATTTAATTTTTAAACTTTACATAATTGTATTAGTTTTGCCAAATATCAAGATGAATCCACCACAGGTATACATGTGTTCCCCATCCTGAACCCTCCTCCCTCCTCCCTCCCCATACCCTCCCTCTGGGTCATCCCAGTGCACCAGCCCCAAGCATCCAGTATCGTGCATCAAACCTGGACTGGCATCTCGTTTCATACATGATATTTTACATGTTTCAATGCCATTCTCCCAAATCTTCCCACCCTCTCCCTCTCCCACAGAGTCCATAAGACTGTTGTATACATCAGTGTCTCTTTTGCTGTCTCGTACACAGGGTTATTGTTACCATCTTTCTAAATTCCATATATATGCGTTAGTATACTGTATTGGTGTTTTTCCTTCTGGCTTACTTCACTCTGTATAATAGGCTCCAGTTTCATCCATGGCCAGTTTTAAATGTTGCTTCCTGACCCACATACAGATTTCTCAGGAGGCAGGTCAGGTGGTCTGGTAGTCCCATGTCTTTCAGAATTTTCCATAGTTTATTGTGATCCACACAGTCAAGGCTTTAGAACAGTCAATAAAGCAGAAATAGATGTTTTTCTGGAACTTTCTTGCTTTTTCAATAATCTAGCAGATGTCAGCAATTTGATCTCTGTTTCCTCTGCCTTTTCTAAAACCAGCTTGAACATCTGGAAGTTCACGGTTCATGTATTGCTGAAGCCTGGCTTAGAGAATTTTGAGCATTACTTTGCTAGCGTGTGAGATGAGTGTGCTTGTGCAGTAGTTTGAATATTCTTTGGCATTGCCTTTCTTTGGGATTGGAATGAAAACTGACCTTGTCCAGTCCTGTGGCCACTGCTGAGTTTTTCAAATTTGCTGACATATTGAGTGCAGCACTTTCACAGCATCATCTTTCAGGATTTGAAATAGCTCAACTGGAATTCCATCACCTCCACTAGCTTTTTTCACAGTGATTCTTCCTAAGGCCTACTTGACCTCACATTCCAGGATGTCTGGCTCTAGGTGAGTGATCACACCATGGTGATTATCTGGGTCGTGAAGATCTTTTGTGTACAGTTCTTCTGTATATTCTTGCTACCTCTTCTCAATATCTTCCACTTCTGTTAGGTCCCTACTATTTCTGTCCTTGAATGAAACCATCTTTGCATGAAATGTTCCTCGGCCACCACTCCTGACCTTGGACATGGGGTATCTCCTCTGGGCGGCTGCTCCTGATCTTGGATGTGGGGTATCTCTTCTCACTGCTCCCTGCGCCACGCAGCTGCCACTCCTGTGCAGCGCTGCCACTCCTTCGCCTCACAGCCCATGAGGGTGTAAACAGAGAGTGAAAAAGCTGGCTTGAAACTCAACATTAAAAAAAAACTAAGATCATGGCATCTGGTCTCATCACTTCATGATAAATTCATTTCAGTTCGGTCGCTCATCATGTCCAACTCTTTGTGACCCCATGGTCTGCAGCACACTAAGGCTTCCTGTCCATCACCGACTCCCTAGAGTTTACTCAAATTGATGTCCATTGAGTCGATACCATCCAACCATCTCATCCTCTCTTGTCCCCTTCTCCTCCTGCCTTCAATCTTTCCCAGCATCAGGGTTTTTCAAATGAGTCAGTTCTTTGCATCAGGTGGCCAAAGTATTGGAATTTCAGATTCAGCATCAGTCCTTCCAATGAATATTCAGGACTAATTTCCTTTAGGATGGATCGGTTGGATCTCCTTGCAGTCCAAGGGACTCTCAAGAGTCTTCTGCAACACCACAGATCAAAAGCATCAATTCTTTGGTGCTCAGCTTTCTTTATAGTCCAACTCTCACAACCATACATGACTACTGGAAAAACCATAGCCTTGGCTACATAGACCTTTGTTGCCAAAGTACTGTCTCTGCTTTTTAATATGCTGTCTAGGTTGGGCATAATTTTTCCCCCAAGAAATAAGCATCTTTTAATTCTGTGGCTGCAGTCACCATCTGCAGTGATTTTGGAGCCCCCCAAAATAAATTCTGTCACTTTTTCCACTGTTTCCCCATCTATTTGCCATGAAGTCATGGGACCAGATGTCATGATCTTAGTTTTCTGAATGTTGAGTTTTAAGCTAACTTTAACACTCCTCTTCCACTTTCATCAAATAGATGGGTTAAAAATGGAAACAGTGACAGATTTCATTTTCTTCATTTTCAAAACCACTCTGGACAGTTACAGCAGCCATGAAATTAAAAGAAGCTTGTTCCTTAGAAGGAAACCTATGGCCAACCTAGACAGCATATTAAAAAGCAGAGACATAACTTTACCTTCAATAGTCCATATAATCAAAGCTATGGTTTTTCCAGTAGTCATATATGGATGTGAGATTTGGATCTTAAAGAAGCCTGAGCACCAAAGAATTTATGCTTTCAAACTGTGGTGCTGGAGAAGAATCTTGAAAATTCCTTGGACTTCAAGGTGATCAAACCAGGCAATCCTTAAAGAAATCAACCCTGAATATTCATTGGTTGGATTTACTGACGCTGAAGCTGAAGCTCCAATACTTTGGCCACCTTGTGAAGACCCAACTCATTAGAAAAGACACTGATGCTAGGAAAGACTAATGGCAAGAAGAGAAGGATTTGACAGAGGATGAGGTGGTTGGATGGCATCAATTACCTAATGGACATGAGTTTGAGCAAACTCGTGGAGATACTGAAGGACAGGGAAACCTGGTGTGCTGCAGTTAATGGGGTTGCCAGGGGTCAGACATGACTTAGTCTAAGTCAACATTAGTGATTTGAATGTAAACCAACTGGATTAGGCCTATTGAAATTGGACTTAGAATCCAGATTAAATTTAGCCTAATCTTACTTATTAGCCTTCTGATAGATACATCCGCATTCACTTTTCCTGTCTCTAATCATTCCTGTACTGGTTAACTATTTATAATATAAAATTATCATATCTCACACTCATACTTACCTGCATACTAATAGCCACACATTCACAATAAACATTTGTTTTAAAATCACTGACAGGTTCATCAGTTCAGTTCAGTCGCTCAGTCGTGTCTGACTCTTTGTGACCCCATGAATCGCAGCACACCAGGCCTCCCTGTCCATCACCAACTCCCGGAGTTCACTCAGACTCACGTCCATCAAGTCAGTGATGCTATCCAGCCATCTCATCCTCCATCGTCCCCTTCTCCTCCTGCCCCCAATCCCTCCCAGCATCAGAGTCTTTTCCAATGAGTCAACTCTTTGCAACAGGTGGCCAAAGTGCTGGAGTTTCAGCTTCAGCCTCATTCCCTCCAAAGAAATCCCAGGGCTGATCTCCTTCAGAATGGACTGGTTGGATCTCCTTGCAGTCCAAGGGACTCTCAAGAGTCTTCTCCAACACCACAGTTAAAAAGCATCAATTCTTCGGTGCTCAGCCTTCTTCACAGTCCAACTCTTACATCCATACATGACCACAGGGAAAACCATAGCCTTAACTAGACGGACCTTTGTTGGCAAAGTAATGTCTCTGCTTTTGAATATGCTATCTAGGTTGGACATAACTTTCCTTCCAAGGAGTAAGCATCTTTTAATTTCATGGCTGCAGTCACCATCTGCAGTGATTTTGGAGCCCAAAAGAATAAAGTCTGACACTGTTCCCACTCTTTAATTTAGTCTAAAGATATTTAAATTAATTCCTCCTCATATAAATTTTTATCCCTATCTTCTTGTCATCAATGATCCGAAGAATCTCTTCTTTATCTCTTCTGTTTTCTCTTGAGTTATTTCAACCTCTTCTTCATGTTTCTATGACTTTTTCATTTCCTGAGTACTATAATCTGTATCTATAAACTTCCTTTTGCCAAGCATTGTTTTTCATCCTTTCCCAACCTAATAGATTCCACTTTTATGACTCATATCTCAGCTAAGCTTTCATTTTCTGAGGGAAGGCCTCATTGTCTAGTTATGTCAAGTACTTCATTATAAAATTTAATATCACTATGTATCCCTTTGTAGTTCTTTATCTTTTGTGATTTCTAATTTTTGTATGTAATCTATTGCCTGGACTAAACTATAGGTTGTATGAGAGTTATTTTTAATTACCTGTGTATAGCAGGACTAGCACTGTGCCTGACACACCTAAAGATCACTGCTCAGTCATGCCCAGCTGTTTGTGACCCCATGGACTGTAGCTCACCAGGCTGTCCATATATTCCCAGAAAGAAGAGTGGAGAGTTGCTACCATTTCCTTCTCCAGGGGATCTTCCTGACCCAGGGATTAAACCTGGGTCTCCTGCATTGCAGGCAGATTGTTTACTGTCTGAGCCATAGTTTAAAACCTGTGTCTGACCCACAGTAGGTATTAATAATCACTGAATTAGGTGGGAATGTAAATTGGTATAGCCACTATGAAGAACAGTATGGAGATTCCTTAACAAACTAGGAATAAAACTACCATATGACTCAGCAGTTCAACTACTGGGCATATATCCTGATAAAACCACAATTCAAAAAAATACATACACCCCAATGTTCATTGAAGCACCCTTTACAATAGCCAGGTCACGGTAGCAACCTAAATGTTCACCGGCAGATGAATGGATAAAGAAGTTGTGATACATATATATAATGGAATATTATGTGCGTGTGTATGTTTGTGTGTGCATGCTCAGCCGTGCCTGACGCTTTGCAATCCCATGGACTCTAGCCTACCCAGCTCTTCTGTCCATAGGATTTTCCAGGAGAAAGAATACTAAAGTGGGTTGCTATTTCCTTCTCCAACAATAGACTATTACTCAGTCATAAAAAAGGAATGCAGTTGAGTCAGTTCTAGTAAGGTGGATAAACCTAGAACCTGTTATAAACAGCAAAGTAAGTCAGAAAGATAAAAACAAATATCATATATTAACACACATATAGAGAATCTAGAAAAATAGTATTGATGAATCTATTTACAGAGAAGAAATAGAGATGCAGATATAGAGAACAAACTTGTGGGCAAAGCAGGGGAAGAGAGACTAGGATAAACTGAGAAAGTAGCACTGACGTTTACACACTATCATGTGTAAAGTGGATAACTAGCAGGAAGCTGCTGTATAACACAGGGAGCCCAGCCTGGCACTCTGTGATGACATAGATGGGTGAAATGGGCAGTGAGGGAGGCTCAAGAGGGAGGGCAGATATATATACATATATGTATGTATCCTTGAATTATGACTGATTCACATTGATAAATGGCAGAGACCATCACAATATTGTAAAACAATTATCCTCCAGTAAAAAATATAATAAATAAATAATCATGGAATTTAAGTTTGAATAGTTAATTGGAAGTAGAAAGTAAATCAGAAAATCACTTCATGTCCCAGGACAGAAAAATACTATGATTGAAACAAGAGCTTTTTAGTGAAACTATGTGGAAAACATGGATATAAAAAAAATCCATTGGTTTCAGTAGATGTTCAGATATCAAGAGTGGGTACTTAGTTATTGTTGCCATTTCTTTTGCTTTTTTCCTCATTTCCCCCCACCCTTTGGTTCCTAGCAACTTTCTAAAGTTACTGGAGACATTCACATAATATGAATCTGGACACTGTGAGTTCCTAATTTCAAATTACCTTTGTGCCTCTGTATCTTCCTCAGTTCAGTTCAGTTCAGTCGCTCAGTCGTGTCCAACTCTTTGCGACCCCATGAATCGCAGCACTCCAGGCCTCCCTGTCCATCACCAACTCCCGGAGTTCACTCAGACTCATGTCCATTGAGTCAGTGATGCCATCCAGCCAATGTTTCCCCTTTTCCTCAAACTGTCTCAAAACCACGTCCTCCTATTTCATTGAAGCAAACAACATCAACCTTTCCATCTACCATTTTCAATAATCTTAAGTACCATCCAAATTTTATCCTACCTTTTCTTAGTGGGGAAAAAAACAAAAAACAAAAAACTATTCTTCATCCTCTAAGAGTGGAATTGTCATGCTTAGAGGTACACCATGGAAGAATAATGGCTGAGAACCGAATTCTGAGGAGACAGTATGGTAATTGTAGGATAGCTGTGAGGTCACGATACAAGGCAGAAAGAAAAGTTGGGTGATTATTGTACTCTTTCTGGAGTAAAGGAGGCCTGAAGCAATCAAGTGCCTGAAGTAATAAAAAGAAGGGAAATTTATTAAATCCACTGAAAGAATTTATAAGACCTGATCATAAGATTGGATCCAAAGTGTAAAAATATATGTTAGGAATGACATTGAGTACGAGTTACTTGTGAGGAGAAAATCCTGCTGCCACACAGCCTTACCAGTGGGCCTTTCGTAGTGCTGCCCATCCCTGGCTGCCAACTCTGCATGCAGTCCTCTGGACTGCAGCCCGCTAGATTCCTCTGTTCATGGAATTTTCCAGGCAAGAATACTGGAGTGGCCTGCCATTTTCTTCTCCAGGGTATCTTCCTGACCCATGGATTGAACCTGTGTCTTTTGTGTCTCTTGCATTGGCAGGCAGATTCTTTACCACTGAGCAGTTGCCCCTGCCAACTGTGGCCAACCCATAATCTTTACTCTAAGCAGAACAAAGTGTGCTGTACTCTTCTGTGTGTTCAAAAATGTTATTATTTCTGCTTCCAAATCCCCCTTATTTTTCCTTACCCCTACTTGTTCCATAAACTTAATATGTTACTTTCTTGGGAAGATTTATCTGAATCAGTTTTTATATAAATGTTATTACCCTACTGTTATGTCCTATAACTACCACTACAATAGCCCTTATCACATTAAAATCTAATCACTGACAGCATTTCTCTACTGCCATTGTAAAAGATACTTTAATTCATTTTGTCAATATATGCCACACAGTATGTACATAAAAATGATTATGAAATGATCGAATAATCTGGAAACAATGCAATATGTTTGAGAATGACTATATAAGATAACACCATATATTTTTAAACACAAAGGGTCAGAAATAATGTGTTGCTAAGAAAGCAACATTTGGAGTTAGAATACATCTATGGATGAGTCAATGGAAGTAAATGTTGAATGCTATGATAGCATGTGGAACATGAATGACTCTCTAAAAAAGGCAAAAATTTATAAATGGCTCATGCCTTTTCTTTCTTGAATATTACACAGAAACTAGAAAAGTTAATGTTTATATTGGAAGGTGAGTCTGATCTCTGAGCATAGAGACTTTTCACATTATGTATAAGAGTTGGATACTTCATCTATCAACCTGTCCATTTCATAGGTATTTGTCACATGACTGACTGTGCTAGGTAACGGAAAAGATACTGAGAAAAAGAACTAGATCCAGTCCTTCTTCAAGCTGCTTTCAGCAAAGTAAGAAAGAAATCCAATAGGCACAAAACAAATAAAAATATATAATATCACACATGGATGGACCTAGAGATATTATGCTAAGTGAAATAAGTCAGACAGAAAAAGATAGATATTACATTATTTCACTTATATGTGGAATCTAAAAAATAAATGTACAATCAAAACCAAATATAAACAGTCACAGATACAGAGCTCAAACTGGTGTTTGCCAGAGTGGTGGAAGAGAGGATTGGGGACAGGGGTGCAGCAACAGATGAAGGGGATTAAGAGAAACATATTTCTAGTTACATAAAAAATAAATCAAAGAGATGTAGTATATAGAATAGAGGATACAGTCAATAAGTAATATTGTAACTACTTTGTATGGTAATAAATGGTTACTGAGTTTAACCATGGTGATCAATTCATAATGTATATAAATGTCAAATCACTGTTTTGTATACCAAAAACTAATTTGAGAGTCAGCTATATTTCAATAAAAAATATTAAAGGAAAAATTAACAAATGACTTATACATAAAAGGAAAAACATATAAGCATTATAGAGAAATTATATAGTACATATATGATATAAGACTATGGAAAAAGATAACATAAGGATAGGGGACTTGCAACGGACAGTGACATTATGTTGATATCTTTTAAAAATTATAACAATCATTTCTTATAAAAACAACAAAACTATAGAGAAGTGAGATAATCTCAAAAAATAGCTTACCATGTTTACAAATTTCCAAATTAGACCATGGCAGCTTGTTATAACAATAGTAGAGTAAGAGATTTATATCCCTTGATTATTAACTGTTAAGTTGCTTAAAAATAGTTTATAGTATCTTTGATCAAAAGAGCATAACACTTCAAAATCAACTCCAGAACAAACTGTTAGATAATGATTCAAAACTTAAATATAAGCTTTGCTCAAAACACCCTGAGAGATTCTTTCTATACAATTTCTTATAATGGTACTTCTTATAAGAAAGTCACATATTTACTTTCTGTATAGAGTTTCATAATAAAGGCAAAAAGTTATCTTGAGCTTCTCAAAAACACATAAAATTATGGAATTAATTCATATGGGGGACATTTAAATACAGATTCAATACCTTGCTCTGTGGCACTCGTATGTCTCAAAATAATACCAAATGCTAGGTTTGACATTTTACGAACGACCAAAAATTCAATAATAAATTATAAGAGAAAAAGGGAAACCTCAATAAAATACTTCTTTTTTGGGCTTATTGTCAAAAAGCAATTTTCAAATTTTATTTATAAAATACCACAGTCATCCAATGATGCAGCTTTCCACTGTGTATTGGATTTGACAGCATCATGCTCCTGAAAAGAAACAAAAGGGCAATTCTTGCAGCTGAAGGTGACCTTTATTACATCATTTTCTAAGTGACTTTGCCCAAGATCGTCAGTCCAAAAAGAAAAAAATTTAGGAGGCAATACCTGTCATAATTGTGCTTTTTCTTTGTTTTCCTGCACTAAATAATATTGATCTCTAACATTCATCTAATTGATTTTTTAAATGATATGCAAGGAAAAGTAATTCTCAAGCGTTCATTCTGTCATGGCAACTAATCAGTTTTTATGTGTCCTGTCTTTTACAGCTTGGAGAAATGCTGTGTCAGTGATAATTTTCATTAACACATTTGGCACATGTCAAATATTCCACATTAATGCCCAGATAAACCTGATAAATGGGAAGAGTTCCACTGAGTAACTTAATAAGAAACAATAATCAATGAGAAAAACAGTATATAAAAATACGTTCACTTTTGTAAAACGAGTTTCTCCTAAATTGAAAATGCAAGTGTAAACTTTTCCTATAAGATCAACTTACCCAGTAAATACTTAATTTTAATCTTTTTGATTTATTTATATCAGTCACTTTACTGTGTTTGAAAATTTGATTATAAAGTCTCAGCTTGTGAAATAGGTATAACGCTCTCACTGGGTAAATGTAATAGAAGTATTTGTATAATCTAGAAGTAAATGTCAGGAAGGAGATATCAGAGAAGAGGCAGTCTAAGGGTCATACTAAAAATATCCAGAGTCAGTTTTAGATGTGTGAAGAATCTTTACATAGATCATTACTTATTTTTAAAATAAATGTTTTAAGAGGATGGGTGGGGCACTGGAGATTAAGTACAGTATTCCAAGTGCAATAAATCATTTAGCAAAAAATTCTTGAGATCTCTATCAATTGCAATGCGGATATCTTAAATCACAGTCTTTACAATTGAATGAGAAAGTATAGGAAAAGTAAAAATGAAAAAATGAAAGATGAAAAGATTTTACATATTAAGTGATATGAACTCAGGGTCATTCAAAATCCTTACCATATTTGTTTTAAAGATTTGCTGTCTGCCTTATGGACTTGACTGACATCCACATACCTAAGTGTGTTCTTCACTAATAAAATGCATGATGAACCATGAATCTCAGTCAATATAGCTGTGTCAGTTCATTTTTTGCTACACTCACTTCTCTAAACACAGATCAATAATTAAGAAAATTTGAAAAAAGTATATTTACTTAAATTTAAAAATTTATCAAAGTGGACCAGAGACACAAAAACAAAGCAAACTAAAATCATGTATCTTTATAGATTGAATTCCTGAATAAGGTTAGTGCATCACATAAGGGAAATAAAACTTCTGCCACTTCAAACAAGGTAAGCAAATGGAATTTCATTTTTAAAAAAAAGCCTGGCTGCTGCATTTTAACCAGGGTAATTCCTGCAAAATTGGAAAATTATACAGATGCAATTTGGGAAAATAAAATTTGAAACTAAAAAAGATTTTCACATGCTTTGTGATATCAAACAGAGAATCACATCACAGTAGTTTGAAAACACATTTATACATTACAGTTCTGTTCTGGAAGTCTAGAGACCTAATGGAAATAATTGTGTAAATGTTAGAATGATTTTTCACAAGAGTGAGAAGACACAGAAACAGAGAGACTGAAAAGTTGAATTAAAAGACATAAACAGTGAAGAAAACCTCTAGCAAGAACTAACATAGTTATGGAAATATAAATTAAAGTTCAAAAGGCAACATGATAACTTATTAAGGTTATAAGGCTTGCATTTCAAAGCCAAGATGATATGTAGTTCATTATTTAAAGCCACTGATAAAAATCACAAAGTTTGTGAATAACATAAATTTTAAAATGGCATTTTTAGTACTTATCACAGCTGCTTAGAATATGTGACAAAAAGTATTGTTGTTGTTGCTCAGTAGCTCAGTCATGTCCACTCTTTGTGACCCCATGGGCTGTAGCATCCCAGGCTTCCCTGGCATGCTACACGCTACACCATGGCATGCTACACCATCTCCAAAGTTTACTCAAACTCATGTCCACTGAGTCAGTGATGCCACCCAAACATCTCGTCCTCTGTCATCCCCTCACGTCCTGCCTTCAATCTTTCCTAGCATCAGGGTCGTTTCTAATGAGTTGGGACTTTGTATCAGGGGGCCAAAGTACTGGCACTTCAGCTTCAGCCAGCATCAGTCCTTCTAATAAATATTCAGGGTTGATTTACTTTATGATGAACTGGTTTGATCTCCTTGCAGTCCAAGGAGTCTTCTTTAACATCACAGTTCAAAAGCATCAATATTTCAGTGCTCAGCCTTTTTTACAGTTCAATTCTCACATCCAGACATGACTACTGGAAAAACCATAGCTTTGAATATTTGGGCCTTTGTTGGCAAAGTGATGTCTCTGGTTTTTAACATGCTGTCTAGGTTTGTCATAGCCTTTCTTCCAAGGAGCAAGCATCTTTTAATTTCAAGGCTGAATTAATCAATAATAAATCTCCAGGTGAATGTAAAATCTATATGTAAGAAATTTTTAAATAAATTTAAAAAAATTTAAAGTATTTAAAAGAGAAGAAGATACCTAAAAGAGCTCAGGGAACTACTTTGGTTGAAGAGATGACCTGAGAGATAAGGTAGACTAAGACAAATACATTTCACGGGGCAGATAATGAGAGAGAAATGAGATATACAGGGATTCAGTTCAGTTCAGTTCAGTCACTCAGTCGTGTCCGACTCTTTGCAACCCCATGAATCACAGCATGCCAGGCCTCCCTGTCCATCACCAACTCCCGGAGTTCACTCAAACTCACGTCCATCAAGTCAGTGATGCCATCCAGCCATCTCATCCTCTATCGTCCCCTTCTCCTCCTGCCCCCAATCCCTCCCAGCATCAGAGTCTTTTCCAACTAGTCAACTCTTCGCATGAGGTGGCCAAAATACTGGAGTTTCAGCTTTAGCATCATTCCTTCCAAAGAAATCCCAGGGCTGATCTCCTTCAGAATGGACTGGTTGGATCTCCTTGCAGTCCAAGGGACTCTCAAGAGTCTTCTCCAACATCACAGTTTAAAAGCACCAATTCTTCAGCTCTCAGCCTTCTTTACAGTCCAACTCTCACACTCATACATGACCACAGGAAAAACCATAGCCTTGACTAGATGGACCTTTGTTGGCAAAGTAACGTCTCTGCTTTTCAGTATGCTATCTAGGTTGGTCATAACTTTCTTCCAAGGAGTAAGCGTCTTTTAATTTCATGGCTGCAGTCACCATCTGCAGTGATTTTGGAGCCCCCCAAAATAAAAACACCAGTACAGTATACTAATGCATATATATGGAATTTAGAAAGATGGTAACAATAACCCTGTATACAAGACAGCAAAAGAGACACTGATGTATAGAACAGTCTTTGGACTCTGTGGGAGAGGGAGAGGGTGGGATGATTTGGGAGAATGGCATTGAAACATGTATAATATGATATATGAAATGAGTTGCCAGTCCAGGTTGGATGCATGATACTGGATGCTTGGGGCTGGTGCACTGGGATGACCCAGAGGGATGGTATGGGGAGGGAGGAGGGAGGAGGGTTCAGGATGGGGAACACATGTATACCTGAGGTGGATTCATTTTGATATATGGCAAAACCAATACAATATCGTAAAGTTAAAAAATTAAATTAAATGAAAAAAATAATAAAGTCTGACACTGTTTCCACTGTTTCTCCATCTGTTTCCCATGAAGTGATGGGACTGGATGCCATGATCTTCGTTTTCTGAATGTTGAGCATTAAGCCAACTTTTTCACTCTCCACATCACTTTCATCAAGAGGCTTTTTAGTTCCTCTTCCCTTTCTGCCATAAGGGTGGTGTCCTCTGCATATCTGAGGTTATTGATATTTCTCCTGGCAATCTTGATTCCAGCTTGTGCTTCTTCCAGTCCAGCGTTTCTCATGATGTACTCTGCATATAAATTAAATAAGCAGGGTGAAAATATACAGCCTTGACGTACTCCTTTTCCTATTTGGAACCAGTCTGTTGTTCCATGTCCAGTTCTAACTGTTGCTTCCTGACCTGCATACAAATTTCTCAAGAGGCAGATCAGGTGGTCTGGTATGCCCATCTCTTTCAGAATTTTCCACAGTTTATTGTGATCCACACAGTCAAAGGCTTTGGCATAGTCAATAAAGCAGAAATAGATGTTTTTCTGGAACTCTCTTGCTTTTTCCGTGATCCAACGGATGCTGGCAATTTGATCTCTGGTTCCTCTGCCTTTTCTAAAACCAGCTTGAACATCAGGAAGTTCACAGTTCACATGTTGCTGAAGCCTGGCTTGGAGAATTTTGAGCATTACTTTACTAGCATGTGAGATGAGTGCAATTGTGTGATAGTTTGAGCATTCTTTGTCATTGCCTTTCTTTGGGATTGGAATGAAAACTATACAGGGATAGATTTCAGTAAATCTGTAGAAGGTATCCTTGAGTTCTGTGCTAAGTAGTGATCACTGAATGCTTATGCAGTTGTAGAAATAACACCTCAAAATGATTAGATGTTCTCAGGATTAACATAAGACCAGGGAAAGTTTCTGTTCCTAACAAAGAAAAGAGGGAGAGAGATGAAGACAGACAGAGACAAAGACACAGAGAGAGAGAGAGAAACATTGTTCACAGGACATCAAGATTACTCAAAATGGTTTTGTCTCAGTTCAGTCACTCAGTCATGTCCAACTCTTTGCAACCCCATGAACCACAGCACACCAGGCCTCCCTGTCCATCAGCAAATCCCGGAGTCCACCCAAACCCAGTTTTGTCTCAGTGGGGGGTAAAGATTAGCCTTAAACAAAATGCTACTCTGGTCCTACCTAACAAAACTAATATAAGTAAGAAATTAAAAAATATTCTGAGCTCCACAAGGTTACCAAAAATTCATGAAGTTTGACATGCAATCAAAACTTCCTAGGAATGCAAAGTAGTAGAAAAATATGTAAAGAGGAGAAAAGTAAAACATTACTTATCAAGAAATGACACAGTTGATAGACTTATTAAACAAGGTCATTTAAAAAGTTACTGTAACTGTATTTCATATGGTCAAGAATATAGAAAATTGAGTATGCCTAAGTAGAGACATTGAGGCTATAAAACGACATAAAACAAACATCTGGAGATAAAATCTATGTTTGTAGATGGAAAAGTTGTAGAAAGAAATTAATAGCAAAAGAGACATTGTATAAGAAAAATTTAATGAACTTCAAGATATGGCAGTAAGTATGATACAAAATGAAATAGATAAGAGTCTGTCTGAAAATAAAATTAGTAAAGCATCAGTGAGATTTAGGACAACTTCTAACAGCCTAACAGGAAAGTAATGA
The DNA here is from genome assembly GCF_029378745.1 of Bos indicus. Taxonomy (NCBI): domain Eukaryota; kingdom Metazoa; phylum Chordata; class Mammalia; order Artiodactyla; family Bovidae; genus Bos; species Bos indicus. Next base: position 39,255,370 of record NC_091762.1, on the reverse strand, counting down.
GAGTCTGAGAAAGAAGTACACAGGTGTGGGGAAGAAAAATGCTAAGATAATTGGTTAGCATTAACCAAATGATAAAAACTCTGAACGTGCATCAATACCAAAAATTAGAAATGTAAAAAAAAAAACAAACTACACCTAGACATAATATAAATAAGTGGTTTAAAATCAGTAATAAAGAAAAATTCTTAAAAGGAGGACAATTTTAAAAACCTATTCGGTACAGAAGAACAAAGATAAATATGACATCCTATTTCTTATTGGAGGAACACAAGTCAGAGAATAATGGTGCAATTATCTTTAAAATCATAATGAAGGGGAAAAAATCTGTCAATCTTGAATCTATACCAGCAAAAATATCATCCAAGTTACATTCTATACAGACAATAGCTGAAATAATTAATAATCAGATTTGCACTATGACAGTTGCTAAAGGAAGTTCTTCAGATGGAAGAAAAATAATATCCAATGGAAATCTGGATTTACCAAAAGGGATAAAGGAAATAAAAGCACTGGAAATGTAATATATGAAAATAGTATTTCTTATTGTGTAAAAATTATGAACTATTCAGAATAAAGATAATTACAATCAATTGTGGGTTTTTTTCTGAAGGAGACCGGCCCTGGGATTTCTTTGGAAGGAATGATGCTAAAGCTGAAACTTCAGTACTTTGGCCACCTCATGCGAAGAGTTGACTCATTGGAAAAGACTCTGATGCTGGGAGGGATTGGGGGCAGGAGGAGAAGGGGACGACAGAGGATGAGATGGCTGGATGGCATCACTGACTTGATGGAAGTGAGTCTGAGTGAACTCCAGGAGTTGGTGATGGACAGGGAGGCCTAGCATGCTGTGATTCATGGGGTCGAAAAGAGTCGGACACGACTGAGCAACTGAACTGAATTGAAATTATATAGACATAGATTATATGAATGGTGAAGGATCCAATATTTTTCTTATAAGGATCATCCTTGCAAGAATAATTTATTGGTTTCGCCAAAAATTCCACTGTTTTTTTTTAAGTGAAAATAAAAGACACATCTTTCATTTTCACCAAGTTCACTGAACAATGTGTTCACTGTTTTGTTCCACTACTTTCTGTCATTTTTTTAGGCAACTTCATAATTTCATCTTTCTAAAACTTTTTATCTTTTTGAGTAAAGAACTATTCCAGGTGGCTGTTACAGTCTTCCAAGAAATTGAAATTTTTTCCGTTAAGAGAATTTTGTAAAGACTGAAGTAAATGGACATCTTAAGTTGTGATATCTGGTGAATATAGTGGATGAATCAGAACTTCCTAGCCAAGCTGTAACAGTTTTTGCCTGGTCATCTCGCGTTCTCCTGATGTAAGATTATGCATTTTCTAATTCCAGATACTTTTAGTCGAGTGCTGCCTTTGGTTGGTTTAATTGGGAGCATTGCTTATCAGAATTAATCATTTAATCTCCCAGAAGGAGCTCATAACAGGAGACTCATTGCTAATCCCACCTACTACACACAGCACCTTCATTGGATGAAGACTGGCCTTTGGTGTGTTTGCTGTGGTTGATTTTGTTTGCCTCATGATCTCTTCCATATGATTGTACAGTATCCACTTTTTATCACCTGTCACAATTTGCTTTAAAAATGGAACATTTTCATTACATTTAAGCAGCAAATTGCATGCGGATGTTTTGGGATTTTTTTTTTTTTTTCACTTATATAGAACTCACACATCAAAGCAATGAAGTTAATCAACCTGGTGCAAATGATTTTCAGTGCTTGATTTGGATATTTTGATTATGTTGGCTATCTCCCATGTGGAATAACACTGATTGTTCCCAGTGTCTCAATTTGATTACTATTAACTCTAACTGGTCTATTTAACCATGGAGCATCATCCAGTGAGCAATCTCCAGCAGGAAACTTTGCAAACCACTTTTGACACGTTTGGTCAGTCACAGCACCTTTTCCATACACTACACAAATCTTTTTTTTTTTTTATGTTTCAGTCGTGTTTTTACCTTTCTTGAAATAATAAAGCATAATATGCTGAAAATTTTCTTTCTTTCTTCCATCCTCAATATTAAAATGGCTGCAAAAATTCACCAATTTTGGTAAGTTTTATTTTAATGCACACTGATAGGATAGCTGTCACAATATAATCTAACAAAACTGTTTCAATTAAGGTTAAAGACAGCTAAGCACTACTAGGGCCATCTTATGGGGAAAACAAGAAAGAATCTTTTGACCTTTCAAAAGTTGTTGAAAGGTCAACAACTAATTAACAGGTCATTGAATAGCTGCTGAATGAGTTGGCATTACCCTATAAGTATATTCATTTTTAGTGTCTTAATTTCCTAAAGCTAATGAATAAGCCTATAAATTATTTTGGTAATCTCTTACCTGCATTGTTTTTCAGTATCTCCTTTTATCACATTGTAGTCTTTTGGCTCTGGATAACTTGACCACACTCTGCACTCTGTACTAATCATTACCATAACAAACCCCTTATATTGTAACGTACTATTACATGCTTAACAATCAGCTTTCTGAAAAGAAAATGTTCAAATTTAAACCTTTGCCAATATCTGTTGATAAATAATTCCACTATAGCCCATTTCAAGATACCAGTGTAAAATCACTAAATGACTTAAGAAGAAACACTAGAAAATGGCTCTCGACAGCTCTAAAATGCCTTTGTCTATCCCATATACACTGCTTGACATATTCCATCATCTGTTTCAGTTGGATATATACTCTTTCTTATAATAGCATGTGAGGTTCTTAGTAACTTGCTTGATAACTGCTGTCTATAGGGTACATAGAAAACCTTGCAGATGAAAGTACTATATTCTTCCAACAGACGAATAAGTTTCTGAGACTGGGCAAATGGGAGACTCATCTGTAACATGCAAAACAGTGTTATAAAGTGTAACCCAGAGTTTGGAGAAAGATTTAGATCTAAATTTGGATTCCCCCACTTCTTTGAATCTGTTTCTTCATTTGGAACATAACAATAATAACTAACAACCATAAAAATTTATTGCTGAAGGTACATTCAATTCTATATTGTATTATAAGTTACACACACTGAAGAATTGATGCTTTCATACTGTGGTGTTGGAAAAGACTCTTGAGAGTCCCTTGAAATGCAAGGAGATCAAACCAGTCAATCCTAAAGGAAATCAACCCTGAATATTCATTGGAAGGACTGATGCTAAAGCTCCAATACCTTGGCCACCTGATGTGAACAGCCAACTCATTGGCAAAGACCCTGAAGCTGAGAAAGACTGAGGGCAGGAGGAGAAGGGGCCGGCAAAGGTTGAGAAGGTTAGATGGCATCACCAGCTCAATGGACATGAGTTGGAACACACCTCGGGAGATAGTGGTGTGCTGCAATGCATGGGGTCACAGAGTCGGACACAACATAGCAACCGAACAACAATGCTGAAAGGATGCCCATACCCGCAGATAGAACTCTGTCTTAAGATACATTTAACATTGCTAGGGAACAGCCATAATAGCTAAATCTAATTGAAAACAGAAAGTGTGAGGGAGTTATATATTCTGACAGGCAGGCAGGTTATATATTATGATATATATTGTGACAGGATCACAAGGTGATTAGGAAAAAGAAAAATGACTCACAATTTTTTTTTTTTTTAACTGCAAGCCAGCATTTGAGAGCCCTATGAGGAGATAGATGTACACAGTAGCTTGGCTAGATTCCTAGAGAAGAGCTCCAGACAGAAATATATATAAAAATAAGACAAGTAGCATATCTGCAGAGCATTAATTATTAGATCATTTACTAAGACGAAACTAATTTATATATACTATACAACAATTTCATTATCAAAATAAAATACAACACAAGGAAGCCCACATACACTTTAATAGCAAGGACTTGGTGTAGTAGGGAAGAACAAATCTGCCTCCATATTAGATCTGCTTCTTTTATTTTAACCTCTGCTTTCTGTTAAAGCAGAAATGTCAATAACCTCAGATATGCAGATGACACCACCCTTATGGCAGAAAGCAAAGAGGAACTAAAGAACCTCTTGATGAAGGTGAAAGAGGAGAGTGAAAAAGGTGGCTTAAAACTCACATTGACATAACTAAGATCATGGCATCTAGTCCCACCACTTCATGACAAATATATAGGGAAACAACAGAAACAGTGACAGACTTTATTTTCTTGGGCTCCAAAATCACTGCAGATGGTGACTGCAGCCATGAAATTAAAAGACACTTGCTCCTTGGAAGAAAAGCTGTGACAAACCTAGAAAGCATATTTAAAAAGCAGAAACATTACTTTGCCAAGAAAGTTCTGTCTAGTCAAAGATATGGTTTTTCCAGTAGTCATGTATGGATGAGACAATTGGATCATAAAGAAAGCTGAGCACTGAAGAATTGATGATTTTGAACTGTGGTGTTGGAGAAGACTCTTGAGAGTCCCTTGGACTGCAAGGAAATCCAACCAGTCCATTCTAAAGGAAATCAGTCCTGGGTGTCCATTGGAAGGACTTATATTGAAGCTGAAGCTCCAATATTTTGGCCACCTGATGCGAAGTCCTGACTCATTAGAAAAGACCCTGATGCTGGGAAAGATTGAAGGCAGGAGGAGAAGGAGACAACAGAAGACAAAATGGTTGGATGGCATCACTGACTCAATGTACATGAGTTTTAGCAAGTTTTGGGAGATGGGGAAGTACAGGGAAGCCTGGTGTGCTGCAGTCCTTGGGGTCAAAAGTAGTCAGACGTGCCTGAGTGACCGAACAACACCTGCCTTCTGCTGCGTTTGTTACAAGTTGCTTCCCAGGTTGCACTAATGATAAAGAACCTGCCATTGGTTTGATCCCTGAGTTGGGCAGATACCCTAGAGAAGTGCATGGCAACCCACTCAAGTGTTTTTGCCTGGAGAATCCCATGGACATAGATGCCTTTTGGGCTAGGGTTGCAAAGAGTTGGCCAGGACTGAAGCAACTTAGCACGTGGCACAATCACTAAATGTTGCCTAAAGTTATATGCAAATATAATAGCCCTTCTCAAGGAACCCTGATCACTCTGCCTGAATCTTAAACTAAAGTATCTTTGTTCAGTTTACAAGGAAACATCCTGGCCCTAGCCACCTGTGAATGGCTGCAGGAAAAAAGGAATTAACACACCCCTCAGCTGATAAAGAATCTGCCTGCAATACCAGAGACCTGGGTTAAATCCCTGGTTTGGGTAGATCCCCTGGAGAAGGGAAAGGCTACTCACTCCAGTATTCTGGCCTGGAGAATTCCATGGACTCTATAGTCCATGGGGTCACAAAAAATCAGATAGGACTAAGTGACTTTCACTTTCACTTTTCCAGAGTGTGGCAAAACCAGGAAATATTTATAAAACTTATAGCCTTTTTTAACTTTTCCTCCTCACTTCCTCCTATTCCTGTTCTATAAAAGAAACTAGCTTCTAAACTCTGGTAAGATGGCTCCCTAGGACTCTAGAGAACCAGACTCCTGGCTTTCCAAATAAAAGTAATTATTCCTTGCTCCAACACCTGTCTCCTGATTTATTGGCCTGTACTGTTTTGAACAGAATGAGCTTGGACTCAGTGACACTGGAATAGAACTACTGTAAATCTGTCTATCACCTCAGTTCAAAGTTGTAGGCCCAGAATACCTAAGTGTCCTCCTGCCCATTTATGGACATAGACTGAGGCAAGACCGGGCCTGAAAACCATTCAGTCAAGTGACTGCAGACTTAAGAAAAATAAAAAGAGGAGATCATACACTTCAGTCTGTGATCTGTAGAACTGGATTATCCATTCCAACTATATATACCTATTTCTAGTTCCCTGTATAAATCCAGAGATATTAATTTTCTCTCTTCTTCATCTATTCATTTCATTTTCATCATTCATTTCTTATTTCCACATCAAGGCCCAACTTAACCTGAATCTTGTCCATGAAACTTAATATGTCACTGCACTTTGATTTTTCCCTTCCAAGATTTCTATTGTGACATCTCATTGTATTGGTGTAATATATATTTTTTCATATGTGTTGATACTCTTCCCATCTTATAATTTCATTCATAGTAATATACATGTTCATTATATTAGTTGACAAAATACAGCAGAGGGAATAAATGAGAAATAAAATAAGTGTGTTTTAATATAATCCCTGCCCTCTTATCCTACTTATTCTATCAGGGCTTATAATTATGATCATCTTTGCTTAAAAGATGCTTCTAGAAATATGTTACAAGAAATTAATAAGTAATATATATTCATCTGTCCTTTAAAATTTGAAATATCTATCATTTGTCTGTCATGTATCTATCTACCTATCTATCTGTTAGAGGAGTCATATGGTGTGATAAAAAAGAGAAGGTAAGAGTTTTAGAGTTAGATTAGAATGTAGGTCCAAATCAGCATATAACAATGTGTGCTAATAGTTGTGATACCAACATAATTCCTGACCTATAAATTAAGAGAAATTGCTTTATATAAAATTAAATTCAATGTTATAAATAAAACATGCTGTAGTCCATGGGGTTGCAAAGAATCATGCATGACTGAGTGACTGAACAACAAGATACCTTTAAAAATAATGAGTGCTCACAAATATTAGTTGCAAAGCATCAATTTTATTCCTTTCTCTGCCTTGTTTTTCTCTTGTAACCTTTCTAGACAATTCATGTAATATATGTAGATTTTACCCTTGATACAGTTAAAAAATCAACTGGTATGAGCCAAGCAATGGAACAGTGACAGACTTTATTTTGGGGGGCTCCAAAATCACTGCAGATGGTGACTGCAGCCATGAAATTAAAAGATGCTTGCTCCTTGGAAGAAAAGGTATGACCAACCTTAAGAGCATATTAAAAAGCAGAGACATTACTTTGCCAACAAAAGTCCATCTAGCCAAAGCTTTGGTTTTTTTCAATAGTCATGTATGGATGTGTAAGTTGGACTGTGAAGAAAGCTGAGCACCTAAGAATTGATGCTTTTGAACTGCGGTGTTGGAGAGACTCTTGAGAGTCCCTTGGACTGCAAGGAGATCCAACCAGTCCATCCTAAAGGAAATCAGTCCTGAATATTCATTGGAAGGACTGATGCTGAAGCTGAAACTCCAATACTTTGGCCACCTGATTCAAATAACTGACTCATTGGAAAAGACCCTGATGCTGCAAAAGATTGAAGGCAGGAGGAGAAGGGGATGACAGAGAATGAGATAGATGGATGGCATCACTGACCAATGGACATGAGTTTGAATAAACTCTGGGAGTTGGTGATGGACAGGGAAGCCTGGCGTGCTGCAGTCCATGGGGTCACAAAGAGTCAGACACGACTGAGCGAATGAACTGAACTAATGAGCCAAGCAGTGTCCACTAAACAAATATAGATGGTTTTTGATCTGCTCTGTGTCTGCAATCTCTTTAATGGTCAATTAATTCCGGAAGAGAATGAAAACTCTTCTTTGGCCAGAATTTTTTTTAAAACAGACATTTACTGTAAAACTGAACAAAAGAATATGCCCTACACATAGTGATGTTGATAAATATTTAGCCTTCTGAATATCCAAGTTCATGTATTCTTAGTGTCATTTTATTGACTTACCTTTTTATTTAGTAAAGTGCTTTCTTCAGGCCAATTAATATTTATGATCAGACTTACATAGACTATTTCATTAGATTTCAATTAAATGCTTAGTCATGTGTGTTTAGAACAGTGTTGTTGTTAATTGTTTATCCAGATACCATGTCATTATATCTAGTGCTGGCTCAGGATTGTCTACCATACTGAAAAATGTAGCTGGGCTGGGTGGATGTTTTCATTTGGATGATGGAAAGGGAATGGTGATTCAAAATGTTAATGATATGGAAACAGTTCTGGCTCAGCAGAACCATTCTCTCATGATGAAGTTTTTGATGACTGTGTTACAAAGTAACTAAATATTCCCAACTTTTATTAGGACTTAAATTTCTTAATACAAAATAAAGTACTATTATCATCTATTTCTATTCAGTTTCCTTTTTTCTTCCTGTTTCAGTAGCTGACATGACATTCAGGGTGATATTGCAAAATACACATTCCCTTGCTTAAATTCACTGCTGCTGCTGCTGCTAAGTCGCTTCAGTCGTGTCCGACTCTGTGCAACCCCATAGACGGCAGCCCACCAGGCTCCCCCGTCCCTGGGATTCTCCAGGCAAGAACACTGGAGTGGGTTGCCATTTCCTTCTCCAATGCATGAAAGTGAAAGGTGAAAGTGAAGTCATTCAGTTGTGTCCGACTCCCAGCGACCCCATGGACTGCAGCCTACCAGGCTCCTCTGTCCATGGGATTCTCCAGGCAAGAGCACTGGAGCTTCCTACTATTTCAAGGATATCCAGTGTCTGCACCAACTACTATCCTCTTTAAACATGGTGGCTCAGACAGTAAAGAATCTGCCTGCAATATGAGAGAGGCAGGTTTGATCTCTGGGTCAGGAAGTTTCCCTTTAGAAGAGAATAGCTACCTAGTCCAGTATTCTTGCCCAGAGAACTTCATCAACAGAGGAGTTTTATCAACATTGGCAGGGTACAGCCCATGGGGTCGCAAAAGAGTAAGCATGACTGAGCAACTAACACTTGTACTCCATTAATTTTGAATTTACCATTTATATTTCCTTTCACTTATCCTGCTCCACTGCATTCAAACTTTTTCACATGATATTCTCTGTTTCATTTCCTATTTTATCTGACTAAACCCTAATTTTAGTTCTTGCTTTTAAGGTAATTTATTCTAAACAGTCTTGACCTATCCCAATTGAAGATATTAGGTTTTTATACTATGAGCTTTGACAATACTTCATAATGCCTTTATCACAGATCACAGATCATTATACTCAAATATTAGTTGTATTTGTTTTCTACTAAATTATAAATGTAGTCTTGGAAAAAGAAAAGGCCTATCCTAGTGTTTCATATAAAATATAGGTTACAAATAAATAATAGAGACTATGATCCAGACAAAATGGCATAGACTTATCTCTCCCTGCTTCTCTTTGCTAAGTATACTCATAAACCCTGGGCAATAGACAAAGATAAATGCTGATAGGTGAAAGGAAGGCATATTGGTTACTAACACCAGTACTGGGAAAAGAAAAACATAGCACAAAGTTTCTTACAATTCCCCACTCAATAGGAAAATCTTACTGAGTCTGGCATTTCCTAACTCCCAAACTATCAACAGATGGGGCTCCAAGTAGATTCACCTCCCATTTCCCACCAAGATCAAACAGGAATCCAACTGACAACCTCAGGCAAGCAAGGAAGAACTGGCAAGTAAGATCAACTGGAGAGCATGCTAGTAACATACCACTAGAAGAAATGTTCTTTTTCTCCCACTGGACCTGATACTTCGCTCACGCACCCAGAGATCCTGCATGGTTCAACAGTACCCACAAGAGGGATTTGATACAACAATGCCCTGACCAGAAGTGCTCTTTGTTCCATGGACTGGAGATTATTTTCCCTCAGCTAGAAGCACTAGATAGCCCAGCTAGTGAAGGGTATCCCATTTCCTCAAGTAGCAGCAACAGGAAACTGTGACCTCCACTAGCATGAGATACACCAAACAGACCAAATAGTATCTCAAAGGCAGAAAATGAAATCATCACTGAAACAACAGCCCACAAAATTGACTAGCATCTATATGGTTAATTTTAAAAAAGTGACTTCCTGACAAATAAAATTTTTCAATAGGACCAAGAGTTTCTTACAATAATAGCTCAAAAGTCTAGACCACCACCACAACAAAAATTCACCCATTTTTATGAGAGTCAGGACAATAAAAACTTGAGTGAGAAAAGGTAATTAGCTCAAGACACCTCCAAGATGTTGGAATTATCTAATAAGGATTTTAAAGCAGCCATCACAAACTTTCAATAGGCAATTACACATTTTCTTAAAATGAATTAAAAACAGAAAAGTTAAGCAAAGAAGCAAATGCTATTAAAAAGAAGTGAAATTGACTGAAAACTAAAATAACAAAAATTAGAAATTTGATAGATGAGCTCAAGAGTAGACTGCAGAAAACTTATGGGGAAACTATCAAGAGAATTCACCTAATCTCAATAACAGAGAGGAGAAAGAAAGGAAGAAAGGAGGAAGTGAGGGAGGGGAAGGGAAGAAAGAACCAACTCAGGGACATGAAAGTGAAAGTCACAAGTTCATGTCCGACTCTTTGTGACCCCGTGGCCTATATACTCCGTGGAATTCTACAGGCCAGAATATTGGAGTGGGCAGCTATTCCCTTCTCCAGGGGATCTTCCCAACCCAGGGATCAAACTCAGGTCTCACACATTGCAGGCAGATTCTTTACCAGCTGAACCACCAGGGAAGCCCAAAGGAATTGTAGGTCAATAATAAAAGATAAAACATTTGTATAATCAGAGTTTAAAAGTGCTAGGAGAACAGCAGTGGGGCTGAAAGAATAGTCAAAGAATTAATAGTTTAAAACTCACTAAATTTGGCAAAAATAATGAACTCACAAATCAAGGAAACTGGGTAAATACCAGGAAGGGTAAATCCAAAGAAATGCATGCTAAACTATATTATAATTTAACTTATGAGTACTAATATCAAGGAAAACCTTGAAAAGAGCCAAAGAGAAATTAAACATTACCTTTAGGGAAATAATGATTTAAATGAAGATCGAATTTCTTATCTGAAATCATGAAGGGAATAGAAAGTGGCACATTTTTTCAGCTGCTAAAAGAAAAAACTACCCACTATAAATTTTATATCCAGGAGAACTATTTTTCAGAAATGATGAAGAAATAAAGACATTATTATCTATAGAAAAATTAACCGAATTTGTCACTACACTTAAGGAATGACTAAAAGACATTGTTCAAAAAAAAAGAGAAATGATAAATGAAACAACCTTGGAGTATTAAGAAAGAAGGAAAAATGGAAAGGATACAAATATGATTAAATGAAATAAATTATCTTTCTTATGTGTTTTGTAAAGATATGTAATAATTCAAGTAGAAAGTATAATACTAACAAATACTCATGACAAAATTATTTTAAATTAAGAAAGATAAAGGGGGCTAAATTAAAAAAGCCTTCCTCACTTACTTTGAAGTGGTAAAATGCTTATGCCAGTAGAATGACAGTAACATGTGGTTTAAAATAGTCACTCCTAAGAAAACTATGGAAAATGACATGCTCAAACACATTATAAATAAATCAATATGAAATAATAACTTTTGAAATATACAAGATACTACACATGAAGGCAAAAAAAGAAAAAGAGAAAAGCAAACATAAAAAAAAAATATAATACAGTAGTAAGCCCTAGTATATGAATGTTGAAATATAAATGATTTAAAGATATAAATTATGCAGCACAGATTAAGAGTTGATAAACAAATAGGTCCCAACTATATGTCCTTTATAAGAAGTACATTTAAAATTCAATGCCATGGATAGGTGAAGGTAGAAAAATAGAAAAGGCTAGCCCAAGCAAAAAGATGCTTCAAAAAGCAAGAGAGCTATATTCACAGCAGATAAAATAGCTTCCAAACAAAGAACTTTACTGGAGACAAAGACAAATATTCTATAACAATAAACAACCACAAAATAGGAATATATAACACTATTAAATATGTACACATCAAGCAACAGAACTTTGGATGAGACAAACATTGATAGACCTGAAAGGATAAATAAATAAACAATTATAGCTAGGGCTGTTACTAGAACTCATAGTTTAAATAGAAAGAAAACGAGGAAAGATATAGATGGAAACAAGACAGTAAACCAGAGGATTTATTTAACATATTTAGATGACCTTACTCAATGAGAGCAGAATAAACATCTCCTTCAAGCACCCAGCAAACATTCACCATGATAGAAAATCTTTTAGGTTATAAGACAAATCTTAACAAATTTAAAAGAGTAAAATTATACAAAGTAGTTTCTCTGACACTAATGAAATCAAACTATAAATCAATTATTTAAAAAAAAAAAAAAGCAGGCAACAGTCAAGTCACTTGTCAATTAAATAGCACATGGCAAAAATAAGTGATTGATCCAAGAGGACAATACTAAATGGTACAAAATGGTAGATCAGAATTAAAATAAAAGACAATATAACAAAATATTTGAGATGCAGCTAAAGCAGTGCTGAGAGGAAAATTTATAGCACTACATGCTTATACTAGGAAAGAAGAAAATTGTTGAATCAATAATCTAACTTCCAACCTTCAAGAAACTAGAAAAAAGAGCAAAAAAAAAAATGCAAAGCAAGTAAAAGGAAAGAAATAATCTTAATAAAAGCAAACATAAATAAAATTGAAGAAAAAAATAGAAACTATCAATGAAGTACAAAGCTGGTTCTTCAAAACCATAAAACTTTAGAAAGAGTGAAAAATATAAAAAGAGAAATGGCATACCTCCAACATGAAGAACAAAACAGGAGATCTCATAATAACAGAAAAAGTAAAAAAGGAATTCTGTGAGCAACTGTCCACTTAAATTCAGAAGAAACAGGCCAATTTCTCAAAAAAGCTGCAGGCTACCAAAAGTCCACCAAGATGAGGACCTAGATAATATTATAACCATTAATGACATTTAATTTATAATTTTAAAATTCCCCAAAAGAAATCTCCAAATTCAGATGATTCTACTGGAGATGTCTGGCAAATATTTAAATATCTTTTTACAAAGTTTGTGGAAACTGTGTAATGGAAATGGAAAGAAGCGGGAAAGCTCCAAAACAAAAATGTCCAACTAAAATTCCAAACTCTAATATTATTATTCAAATATGAAAGAAATTTCCTGTCACCTAAAAGCTGACAGGCATCACTTCTAGCTGATCTATAAGAACAACAAACAGTTCTAAAAATGAAGAGAAATATTACAAATCAAAATGAAAAAGCACAAGTATAAGATTAAATATAAAAAGACATTTTAAAATCTTCATTATATCAATGTTGTGTATACATAAAATACATATTTTCTTTAAAAGATTGTTTAAAGCAAAAAATAACATAATGTACATTTGAGTTTAGAACATGTGTAAATTTTTTTTAGAAGTTAAGAATGCAAACTATGGTGAGAATAAGTAGAATTGTACTTTTGTAATTTACATTATTTGTGGAGACTATAATTCGAAGACAGACTGTGAGAATTTAAGACTGAATGTTGTAATTTCTCATGCAATTAGTAAAAAGAGGTAGAAAAAAACAGTAGAGAAAATAAAACAGACTACAAAAACTAAAAAAAACTCATTCCAGCCAAAGCAAGACCAGAAATAAGCAAGAGAGGAAAAGACAACAAATGAAGCATATAGAAAACAAATGGCAAGATGATATTTATAAAGGTGATCATATCATTACTTACTATTAAAGGTAAATGGACTAAACACTCTATTTACATGGAGAGGTTGTCAGGATAAAAAAAAAAAAAAAGAGCACTATTTATGTCAAAAACAATTAAATATGAAGGCAAGGGAAGGTTGAAAACAAAAGAGTGGGGAAAATACGAAATCACTAACCATAAGAAAGAGAATTAAAATATGGAATCATGGGAAATTAAATATTTAAAGATGAAATGACTGAATTTATGCTCTGTGATCATGGGAAAGAATGCTGCCAAGGGAAGAAAGTTTAAGCAAGTGTTGCAAAGTGATAAAGAAAGCAAGACAAGCAAGAAAAATAAATGAAGTTTCTTAATTTGCATTACACAATAACATAATAAATATATATATTTTTTATTCCATGTCTTTTTATTTTAAAATAATGGCCAAAACATACATCATACTATTTTACATATACTTAGAAAATATTTTTCCACAGATATTATTGCTCTTAAACTTTGACTGAGAGTGATTCATAAAAAACATCTCACACATCTGTCCCAGACAGTGCTTGGCTCACAGCAGTAACTCCTTCTATAGATTTGAGATTTTTATGTCAATTAAAAACTTAAGAATTTATGTCATTTTAACTCTCTTTCTCATTCATCTTTTTATGATCTGATTTAATAACCCTTTGACACTAAGATCACTCATTTAAAAAGCTATATATCAGATATTTCTAGTTTATAATATAAGTTCAACTAAACTATTATTAAACCAGACAGAAGCAATGACTTGGTGGCTCTAAAAATAATTCTCAATTTAATAAATACCCAAACATAGTCTTTTCCCTGTTAAAAATAACACTAGAGACAGTACAAAGCATCTTATGATGATATGATTTTCAAGCTATATAAAAGAGTCTCAGTGAGGCAGTTGTAGCTATATTGGGAAGTATTTTTATTCTTTAAATGCCAGCGATTATTCCTTATGTCTTAAATTGCTTGTTGAAATAAGAAAACATTAGTATATGTCTCCAAACCGGGTCATTTCTATATTTTTCAATTCTCTGCTTTAAAAACTTGCAATTAAAAGGAAAAATCAGAAATATAACCTGAACAGCAGGAAACATGAAACATTTAATGCTATTCTTTAGAATGTCTCCCTGAACTGCCCCTCCAGTTCATAATTTTTTAAAAGGATTATGAATATTCATATTTTTGTTATTAAACATTATTTCATGGGACAATAATTTAATTAATATCATGAGCATAATTTTTCAGCACTATTTTTTATTTTGGAATCTTTTGCAAAGCACTGTTTAAAACAGTGCATGCGAAGTGAGTCACCCACTTCCTTAGCAACTAGATATTCTCAAAATTACTTCCAAAAACCAAAATCTACCAGTAAATATTTGCTAAACATTATTTTTTTCTCCCTGAGGCTGAGATACACACTTACATAAAAAATAATGTATTACAATTGAGACAAATAATTCAAGTGTTTATTAATTATGAGTAAATAGTATGAATAAAGACCTCTTTTAATTTCAACAAAATTAGGCTCTCCTCTTAAATCAGTGTTATACTCTGTAGAAATAAATATAAAACAGTTGAAATAAAAAGTGAAAATGCCAGATCAAGAATCATGGAAGCCATGAGATCAACTGATTCGTACCCCTTATGCTGAATTCTCACAGAGATTTCTCCCTCAAGATCAATGATGTACACAATGATTTCATTGTATTTGTTATGCTTTTACAATCCTAACTACTAAATATAACTGATTATGGTCTTGAAGACCATAAAGGTCCATCTAAGACTGAAGTATTACCTTTGCTTATTGCATTGTGATGCTGATGAACATAGAGAATTTTGGCAGATAATGTTTTTTATATACTTTGGGTCATTAAAGAAATGCATTTTGGAAAGAGCACTTCTTGAGCAGTTATAATAGCTTTCCACAGTCCTGTCTTCATATGCAAATATAAGTAGAGATTGTTTTTGGCTTTTGTAGATGAGTGGCATTTAAACCAGATTGCACGCAGTATAACAAAGAACTAGAAGCAGCAGCTCATAATGACAACCTTCATAAATGCTTTTATCAACTTTTCAGGATTTTTGAACATACTAATATTGTCTTTCCATACTGATACTATTTCCCTTTTCCTTCTTGTTTCCTATACATTTTATAAAGTTTTAGATTTTGTGTATATCTAACTTAAATCAATGTTTTCTAGAACACCTTAAAACAAGACATTTTAAAAGTATGTTTTAGCCATAACCTAAAACACACACACAGAAGACACACAAGATCCATGTACATGAACTAAATTGTCATAGAAGAATGGTAAAGAGGAAAGTTAAGGAAGTGACTATACTACAATTGTACAAAAATAATGACTTGATTACAGGTAGGAAATTGAGGAGGAGATGACTGGCATCTAATTTTTAAAGCTTCGTTGAGGTATGAGTTGCTATTGTGGATGGCACAGTGGTAAAGAATCAGCCTGCCAACGCAAGAGATGCAGGAGACACAGGTGTGATCCCTGGGTCGAGAAGTCCCCTAGAGTAGGAAATGGCAACCCACTCCAGTAAACTTGTCTAGAAAATTCCATGGGCAGAGGAACTGGCAGACTCCAGTCCATGGGATCTCAAAGAGTCAGACTCGAGTAGTTACAAAACATAATATTGATCCATTTTAATCACACAATTTAATAATTCTTAATAAATATCCAGATTCATGCTGCTATCCTCATAATCTGAATTTAGAACATTTCTAAAACTCCGAAAAGACACAAAATGCCCATTTATAGTCAACTCTTATTACCATTTCAGACTAGGCCAACACTAGTCTTCTTTTATATAGACTTGTCTTGTCTGAACATTTTATATACAGTGTATCATACAATATATGATCTCTTGTGCCCAGCATTTTTCACTTCAGTTCAGGTCAGTTCAGTCGCTCAGTCACGTCCAACTCTTTGTGACCCCATGAATCGCAGCACGCCAGGCCTCCCTGTCCATCACAAACTCCTGGAGTTCACTCAGACTCATGTCCATCGAGTCAGTGATGCTATCCAGCCATCTCATCCTCTGTCTTCCCCTTCTCCTCCTGCCCCCAATCCCTCCCAGCATCAGAGTCTTTTCCAATGAGTCAACTCTTCGCATGAGGTGGCCTAAGTACTGGAGTTTCAGCTTTAGCATCATTCCTTCCAAAGAAATCCCAGGGCTGATCTCCTTCAGAATGGACTGGTTGGATCTCCTTGCAGTCCAAGGGACTCGCAAGAGTCTCTCCAACACCACAGTTCAAAAGCATCAATTCTTTGGTGCTCAGCTTTCTTCACAGTCCAACTCCCACATCCATACATGACCACAGGAAAAACCATAGCCTTGACTAGACGGACCTTTGTTGGCAAAGTAATGTCTCTGCTTTTGAACATGCTATCTAGGTTGGTCATAACTTTCCTTCCAAGGAGTAAGCGTCTTTTAATTTCATGGCTGCAGTCACCATCTGCAGTGATTTTGGAGCCCAGAAAAATAAAGTCTGACATTGTTTCCACTGTTTCCCCATCTATTTCCCATGAAGTGATGGGACCAGATGCCATGATCTTCGTTTTCTGAATGTTGAGTTTTAAGCCAACTTGTTCACTCTCCACTTTCACTTTCATCAAGAGGCTTTTGAGTTCCTCTTCACTTTCTGCCATAAGGGTGGTGTCTTCTGCATGTCTGAGGTGATTGATATTTCTCCCGGCAATCTTGATTCCAGCTTGTGTTTCTTCCAGTCCAACGTTTCTCATGATGTACTCTGCATAGAAGTTAAATAAGCAGGGTGATAATATACAGCCTTGACGTACTCCTTTTCCTATTTGGAACAGTCTGTTGTTCCATGTCCAGTTCTAACTGTTGCTTCCTGACCTTCATACAGATTTCTCAAGAGGCAGGTCAGGTGGTCTGGTATTCCCATCTCTTTTAGAATTGTCCACAGTTTATTGTGATCCACACAGTCAAAGGCTTTGGCATAGTCAATAAAGCAGAAATAGATATTTTTCTGGAACTCTCTTGCTTTTTCCATGATCCAGCAGATGTTGGCAATTTGATCTCTGGTTCCTCTGCCTTTTCTAAAACCAGTTTGAACATCTGGAAGTTCAAGATTCACATATTGCTGAAGCCTGGTTTGGAGAATTTTGAGCATTACTTTACTAACATGTGAGATGAGTGCAATTGTGTGGTAGTTTGAGCATTCTTTGGCATTGCCTTTCTTTGGGATTGGAATGCAAACTGACCTTTTCCAGTGTTATTAAAGTTCATCCATTTTGACATGTGCCTATAATTTCATCCATTTTATTGTCAAATATGAATAAACGGTATAAATAGTTCACATGGTATTTATCCATGCATCCAACTGGAGGTATTTGCATAGCTTGCACTTTTGGTTATTATGAATAACACTGTTATGGACATTTGTAAACCAGTCTTTGTGATACATACATTTTTATTTCTCTCATGACATAATTGCTAAGATCAGGGTAAAAATTTATTTAACATATTAAACAATTTCCAAAGTTTTTTCCAAAGTAGTTGCATGATATTATACCCCTACCAACAATGTATGAGGGTTCCAGTTTCTTCTTATTTTCACTGACACTTGTTATTGCCTTTTTATTAAAGTGGGTATACCCACCCATTATGGAGGGTATGAAATGATTTTTTGAAATGTGGTTTTGGAGAAGACTCCTGAGAGTCCCTTGGACTGCAAGGAGATCCAACCAGTCAATCCTAAAGGAATTCAGTCCTGAATATTCATTGGAAGGACTGATGCTGAAGCTGAAGCTCCAATACTTTGGCCACCTGATGTGAAGAACTGACTCACTAGAAAAGACCCTGATGCTGGGAAAGATTGAAGGCAGGAGGAGAAGGGGACAACAAAGGATAAGATAGTTGGATGGCATCACCAACTCGATGGACACGAGTTTGAGCAAGTTTTGGAGTTGGTGATGGACAGGGAAGCCTGATGTGCTGCAGTCCATGGGGTTGCAAAGAGTTGAACACGACTGAGTGACTGAATTGACTGAACTGATTTTGAAAATATTGAACCAAGAACCACTGAAGTACATAATTTCAAGCCATCTTATCTGTCATCATTTCTATTCAATAACTTGACTTTCAGGATTCCAATTTTTTTTTAATTTAATTTTATTTTATTTTTAAACTTTACATAATTGTATTAGTTTTGCCAAATATCCAATTTTTTAAAAACATAATTTTTATTCAACTTTACTGCTTCTACTCTTTTATTTTTTTCCCCTAGATTTTTGGCTATATCATGTCTTTGCTGTGGCACGTGGGATCTTCATTTAAGCATGCAAGTTTCACTCCAGTTGTGGTATGCAGGATTAGTTACCCCATCAGGATGTGGCATCTTAGTTTCCTGACCAGGGATAGAACCCATGTTCCCTGCATCAGGAGGTGGATTCTTAACCACTGACCACCAGGAAAGTTTCTGCTTCCGCTCTTAACTGATATATCTATTGAGGCAGATTTTCAGAGATGTCAGATGGTATGCTTTGATGGCAATATTCTGACATTTGGCAACTACATATCAGGTCACTAATCTCTCTTATGCTGCTATAAAAATCACACAGGCTATGCTGTGATCAAATGGCAGTACATTAGAGTGCGAAGGACAACCCTCAGGGAGACATATGTTGTTTGTAAGGAAATATAGGTAATTACGTTTCTAGTGAAGTATTTTATTTATTTATTTTTAGTGAAGTATTTTAAACAGTTGAATTTGAGCCTCTGCTGTTTGTCCAAACTTGAAGCTCTAAGTTTCACATATCAAAATCTTAATCTTTTAAAGTTACCCAGTATCTATATAAACATTGGTTTTACTAGAGGAACTAAGCAATTTCCATATCCACTAACTGCTGGCAATGGCACTTTTCCATAGGTTATTTATATATACACCCTGTACATAAAATTGCTTATTAGTACCACCTAAGCCTGAGAGTCGCTTGGACTGCAAGGAGATCCAACCAGTCCATTCTAAAGGAGATCAGCACTGGGATTTCTTTGGAAGGAATGATGCTCAAGCTGAAACTCCAGTACTTCGGCCACCTCATGCGAAGAGTTGACTCATTGGAAAAGACTCTGATGCTGGGAGGGATTGGGGGCAGGAGGAGAAGGGGACGACAGAGGATTAGATGGTTGGATGGCATCACCGACTCGATGGATGTGAGTTTGAGTGAACTCCTGGAGTTGGTGATGGACAGGGAGGCCTGGCGTGCTGCGATTCGGACACGACTGAGTGACTGAACTGAACTGAAGCACTTTGCAGATAGTTGAGGGGCAAATTTGCATCATTTACCTTTTATATGTATACTCACACCTTTAAGACCACTGTATGCATCAAAAGAGAGATGGAAATTAGTTTGTTGGCATAATTAGATTACTTCAACATAACAATAACCCTGTATATGAGACAGCAAAAGAGACACTGATGTATAGAATAGTCTTTTAGACTCTGTGGGAGAAGGAGAGGGTGGGATGATTTGGGAGAATGGCATTGAAATATGTATAATATCATATATGAAACGAGTTGCCTGTCCAGGTTCAATGCACGATACTGGATGCTTGGGGCTTGTGCACTTGGACGACCCAGAGGGATGGTATGGGGAGGGAGGAGGGTTCAGGATAGGGAACACATGTATACCTGTGGTGGATTCATTTTGATATATGGCAAAACCAATACAATATTGTAAAGTTAAAAAATAAAAGGAAGTATGAGAAGTTTGAATTCTTTCTCAATTTTTATCAATATTCTAGTACTCTAAGAAGAGTGTTGCATAGGTAGAACTTCAGAGTAATGTTTTATTATAATTCTAGTCTCTGAACTAGTTGAGTACATACCATGTGCCAGATATTATCCCAGATATTTGGACAAAACTACTGTCTTCATGTAAAGCATGTTCAAATAATAGCTATATTTCACACTGACTAAAATTTCTATAATTACTGAGGCTAACACTTGGGAAAATGTAAGCCAGACATGGAGAAAGATACAAAAACATAGACAATAATAATACATACACTGGACAAATAAAGATAGTTTATATCTAGTTAAAGAAGACTAAGGAACATTTCTGAGTCCTACCAAGGAGGATAAAATTTAAAAATTGATACTAAAACAGTGATAAGCTGCGAAGAGATATGCCTTCCTATAAATGAGATATTTTGAAAAAATAAAACATTCTGAAATTTTTCCAGAAATCAAGATATTTATGTCTGATTTTGCAAATCTTGGGCTATATTTATAAGTCAATAATCACAATGAAAAATTTGATATGCATGCCTTAGAAATTAATTTATGATATAATTATTTCAGAACTGTAACATTATATTTCACTTACAAAAATTAGCACAATAGTCTGATTACTTTTGTACAAGAAATACCAACTTCTCTCAAAAAGAGAAAAATGGTCCTCTCACAAATACTAAACTGTAAACTCCTTGAAGTTTAACAGTATACCATAACTCTTTTCACCTCCAAATCTAAAATTTCTTGGCATATTTTAAGAAAGTGATGAGAATTTATTTATGGAAGTCTGAAGCTTCTGTTTCTTTTTTAACTATTCATAGTTTCACCAGTCTTCTAGCACCTACTAAATACATTATTCTAACATCAAGGTGGAGACCAACGTGATTTAACATATGAAGCCTATTTATCAACACTTCTTCAGTGTGTCTCAGGAAGGTATCTACATATTTGTTTTCATTTCTGTTACCATTCTACATCAAATAGTTTCGCTCTGAAAGAAATCCCAAGTATTTGGGCTGCTCATTCAGCAGCTCACTGCTTTGTGATTTCCAATAAGTAAAATAGTTAAAAGGAGAATATAGTCTTGCTGAGGTTCATAGACACAAATACATACTCAAGTTTTAAAGAAAATTGATGAGGATCATACCATAGGGCACTTTGTTTCTGACAAGAAAAACAACTTAAACATCTCAAAGAAGATGCAGGTGTCAAGCATTAATGATAACTAATGTGCATATCCATGGTCCAGTAGTCATTGGTACTTAATTTCAACAAAATCATGCTCCTCCTGTAACCTTTCCAGTGTGGCTATATAAACTTGACAGTAACTTTAAATCTTGTTGACAACTACTTCCCTTACCTTGCAGCATGCAGTCAGCTGATGTTCAAATGCTATCACACAGAAAGGTAATTCCCAATTTTGCTCCATTCTCTAAACTCAAATGTAGTCATTTGAGACAAAGCTAAAACTGGGTCAAAAATACTAAAGCTTCTCAAAAGTATATACAATTATCTAAACAAAATTTCAAACTATATGTATATATGATCTTTATAGACATACATATTTTGTTGAATCTGTTATAGAGGAAATCTGGTCAATTTGGGCAGCTGTACAAGTAGACGTCGCTTGTTTAAAAAGAAGAGCTTTAAGTCTGGAACTCCGATTTGTGTGATGAATAATCTTAGTTGATTCCCTTAAACATTCTGAACTTGAGATGTCTTGTCTGTAAAATGAGGTTAGGTACTCTGCACACTTGTACATAAAGGACACAATATAGTTCAAACATACAAATCGAATGATACTGCAGCAATGACAGTTCCCACTGCAAATATATATAACTTGTTTGGAATATAATTGCTTTACAAAGTTGTGTTAGTTTTTGCTGCATAATGAAGTGAATGAGGTCTATGTACACTTGGCTCAAGCTGTTTCATCAACTGTGTGGCATATATTTCCCTCTCAATCTTACATTTCCTTCAAGAAATATTTTATTTTGTGGCACAGAAATATCTTCTGCAAAAAAAAAAAAAAAAAAACACCTCCACCTCTTCTATGCTCCCATAGCACCTCACAGAAATCTATACCCCACTTAACCATTTTGTACTGATATTAATGTGCCATATTTCACCTAGATTTGTAACATCATAAAGTCATACAGCATGTTCCATTCAAATTTTTATCTTTAGCCCTCAACTTTAAAATTTACCACACTCTAGGTGCTCAATTAATGTTGAAAGATTCATTATTCTAGGACTGGAAATAAGAGTAAAAGGAAATAAGCAATTGTTTAATAATTTTTCTTGGGCTTATTTCTTTTACTCTTTTCCCTCTGGAACTATTTTTTTAAAGAATGAGATCTGGAGAAGCACACTTAAGAACTAGATAGGCATTTACTTCATTGATGAATTTTTAAAGAAGATACAACAAAGTCCAGAGAAAAAGATTAAAAGAATTAGTTTTGAGAGACACAGTGATTTTGGAGCCTTGAAATCATAATTCTCTCTACTAAAAGTGTTTCATCCAAGCAATAAGTAGAGAGAATTTTAGGACAGCATTTTATTAAGGAAGATATATATTAATTTTTTTTCTAGATATTCCTATGTGGGGGAAGGAAAATAAAAGGTGAGCACAAACATTTACTCTGGGGATGCTGCTGTTGGTGTTCAGTTGCTAAGTCACGCCAGCTCTTTGTGACCCCATGGACTGCTGTGCACTAGGCTTCCCTGTCCTTCATTATCTCCCAAAGTTTGTGCAAACTCATGTTGAGGAGCCAACTCATTTGAAAAGACCCTAATACTGGGAAAAATTGAAGGCAGGAGAAGGGGGCGACAGAGGATAAGATGACTGGATAGCATCACTCACTCAATGGACACGAATTTGATAGATATGTTTCATTTTTCTTTCCCAAATAATCCTGCGAAATAAATATAATTACCACTGGTTCAGAGATGAAGATATTGCTATTTAATTTCACAAAGATGTTAAATGACAGAGATAGGATATGAATTTGGTTCCAATTGCATACTGTTTATTTTTCCTATTATAAACCCTCAAAACACTATTTTAACCAGGGAGGAGAGTATATACTACAGTGAGTAATCATGATATGGAAAATTCATAAAATTATAAAGAATTACTTCCTTACATCTCTTGTGGTTTTTTTCTCTCCTATCATACATGCTTACATTGTAATTACTTTGACTTGGACAAAGTGTAGGATATTTTATTATTGCTGATAATTTTAAATAAATTATTTATTTGAGGTAATAAAACATCAACTGAATGCTCCCTTGAGTTCCTTATTTTATATCCTTTAAAATACAGCCCAAAGACCAAAAAAAAAAAAAAAAAAAATGTTGAATCTACACCCTAGATAGCCTAGTTTCCTTTGAATTTCAGACCTGCTGAGTTTTAACATTTGGACCCACTGAATCAGGTTTAGGGTTTTTTACTTACAAGCTTCCTTACAGAGGATAACTTTTATCTTCAAAAAAAAAAAAAAAAAAAGTAACATTTTTAACTGCATAGCATGTCCTGGCAAAGATTTCGCTTTATATGAGAAACTCTGGCATTATTCACTGAAATTTCTTAAACTAAATCAAGAAGTCAGCATTGGCAATTAGATTACTGGAATAGTTTACCTTTTCTAAATATGAGAGTGTGTAAAACAGAGACCGCATACAACAAACAGACGCAGCAGGTGTGAGACAGACTCAGGTTGGAAAACTGCCAACTGAACAGCTCCACCAAAGTTTTATTATCTAACCAGAAACACATTTTGTTGATATTTAGATTTTATCCCCATAGATTAACTTCTGCCAACTGGATACAGTTCAGTGAACATGACGGCTGTAACCATTCCAGATTTAGGTAACTAATTGGCATTATAATCTGTGCTGTACCCAAGAATTTTCCCTGCTTGCATACAAAGACATTGGTAGACTCATGCAACTTCAACCATTTCTCAGAGTCTTTATACCAGTCCACAGACATACATGCATGCTTTCCATCCATTGGAAAGGTTTAACAAATAACTGAGATAATAATCAGACAAATAAGATGCAATCAATAACTGCTTCTCAACTCAGTTTACAAGATTGCTTGTGAATTAATGAGTCCAAACTGAGGAATTTATAAAGTTAAATTCATAAAAGTCTTAATTTAAAAAGAGAGGAGGTATGGAAAGGACAAGACTGTATCTATACAGTAAGTCTTAAAAATTTTATTATCTGTGATCATTTATATCTCTGAATTAGATATGGTAAAAAATGTAGACTTCCTTGGCTCCATATCTCATTTATATTCAACAGGTATATTCAAATATACATAAGCATGCTTCTTTCCTGGTAATAACAATTTATGCTATTTCTCATATACAATGATAACTCAGTTTACTCATAAATTTGCTCAAGTCCCCACCTGCAAATACCATCAATGGAGATAAGGTTTCAACAGAAGTTTTAAGGGGACATAAACAGTCTGGGTCTTCCCAGGTGGCTTAGTGGTAAATAATTCACCTGCCAAGCAGATGTGGATTCAATCCCTGGGTCTGAAAGATCCTCTGGAGAAGGAAATGGCAACCCACTCCAGTATTCTTGCCTGGAAAATGCCATAGACAGAGAAGCCTGGGAAGCTATAGTCCAGAGGTCACAAAAAGTCAGATATGACTTACCAACTAAACAACAAATATTTAGCCTATAGCAATCACCGCGATTGGGTTTCATTGTTCTACAAATTTATACAACTGGAATCATAGAGGATTCACTGTTTTTTTTTTTTTTTAATCTCTCTCATTTTTCACATATCTCATTTTTCACATATCATTTTTCAGAATCTCATTAATTTGTTGCATATTATCAATAGGTTTTTATTTTTCTGACGATCATTAAAATACATTTTTCTATTGGCCTGTTGATATTCTATGTTCTAATCTTTCACTTCTATGTCTTACCTTATTCAACTGGAAAAGATTTCCAGTAGAATGCTAACTGGCAATAGTTAGCATTGACATCCTCCCTTTATTTCTGATTTTGGGGACAAATCTCTTAGTCTTTAAAATTATGTCATTACATTAGCTTCAGTTTTTTTCAGATATATCTTTAGATGGTGGAATAAGTGTTTTTCTATTTCCACATTCCAGAGAGTTTTTTGCCTTCAAAAATAAACATTAAATTTTGTTTAAAACCATTCTTTTTTCTGCCATCTATTTAAATGAACATTTAATTTTCATTCTCAGTAAAATTTGGCCCATTGGAGAAAGGAATGACAAACCACTTCAATATTCTTGCCTTGAGAATCCCATGAAAAGGCAAAAAATTATGAAACTGGAAAATGAGCCCTGGTTGGTAGGTATCCAATACACTACTGCAGAAGACAAGGCAGTAGCCTCAGAAAGACTAAAGAGGTTGAGCCAAGGTGGAAACAATGCCCAGTTGTGGATGTGTCTGGTGGTGAAAGTAAAGTCTGATGCTGTAAAGAACAATACTGCATAAGAACCCTGAATGTTAGGTCCATGAATCAAGGTAAATAGAATATGGTCAAATAGAAGATGGCAAGAGTGAACATTGACATTTTAGGAATCAGTGAACTAAAATGGATGGGAATGGGAGAATTTATATGAGATGACTATTATATCTACTGCTTTGGGCAAGAATACCTTAGAAGGAATGAAGTAGCCCTCGTAATCAACAAAAGAATGCAGAATGCAGTACTTGTGTGCTATCTCAAAAATTACAGAAAGATCTCTGTTCATTGCCATGGCAAACCATTCAACATCACAGTAACCCAAGTCTACACTCCAACCACTAACACTGAAAAAGGTGAAAAGTGAACGGTTCTATGAAGACCTACAAGACCTTCTAAAAAAGAACATAAAAAAACGATGTCCTTTTCACCATAGGGGACTGGAATGGAAAAGTAGGAAGTCAAGAGATACCTGGAGAAATAAGGAAGTTTGGTCTTGGAGTACCAAATAAATCAGGGCAAAGGCTAACAGATTTTGCCAAGAGAACACACCAGTAATAAGCAAACACTCTTATTAAACAACATGAGCTGACTCTACATATGAACATTGCCAGAAGGTAAATACTGAAATCAGATTGATTATATTCTTTGCAGCCAAAGATGCAGAAGCTCTATACGATCACCAAAAACAAGACAAGGAGCTGACTGAGGCTCAGATCATGAACTCCTTATTAGAAAATTCAGACTTAAATTGAATAAACTAGGGGAAAGCACAAGGTCATTCTGTTCAGTTCAGTTGTTTAGTCATATAGAACTTTATGTGACCCCATGGAGTGCAAAACACCAGGCTTCCCTGTCCATCATCAACTCCCGGCGCTTGGTCAAACTCATGTCCATCAGGTCAGAGATGCCATCCAACCATATCATCCTCTGTCATCCCCTTCTCCTCCTGACTTCAGTCCTCCCCAGCAAAGACTCTTTTTAAGGAGTCAGTTCTTCACATCAGGTGGCCAAAGTACTGGAGCTTCAGCTTCAGTATCAGTCCTTCCAGTGAGTATTCAGGAATGATTTCTTTTAGGATTGACTGGTTTGAGCTCCTTGCAGTCCAAAGGACTCTCAAGAGTCTTCTCTAACACCACAGTTCAAAATCAACAATTCTTCAGGACTCAACTTTATGGTCCAACTTTCATATCAATACCTGACTATTGGAAAAACTGTAGCTTTGACTAGACAGACCTTGTTGGCAAAGTAATGTCTCTGCTTTTTAATATTCAGTCTAGGTTGGTCATAGCTTTTCATCTAAGGAGCAAGTGTCTTTGAGTTTCATGGATGAGGTCACCATCTACAGTGATTTTGGAGCCCAAGAAAATAATCTGTCATTGTTTGCATTGTTTCCCCATCTATTTGCCATGAAGTGATGGAACCAGATGCCATAACCTTCGTGTTCTGAATGTTGAGTTTTAAGCCAGCTTTTTCATTCTCCTCTTTTACTTTCATCAAGAGGTTCTTTAGTTCCTCTTTGATTTCTGCCATAAAGGTGGTGCCATCTGCATATTTGAGGTGATTGATATTTCTCCTGGCAATCTTTATTTCAGCTTGTACTTCATTCAGCCAGGCATTTCACATGATGTACTCTGCATATAAGTTAAATAAGCAGGGTGATAATATACAGCCTTGACGTACTCCTTTCCCAATTTGGAACTAGTCCTTTGTTCCATGAGTGGTTCTAACTGTTGCTTCTTGACCTGCATATAAAAATTCTCAGGAGGCAGGTAAGGTAGTTTGGTATTCCCATCTCTTGAAGAATTTTCCACAGTTTGTTGTGAGCCACACAGTCAAAGGCTTTGGAATAGTCAATGAAGCAGACAAAGATGTTTTCTGGAATTCTCTTGCTTTGTTGGCAATTTGATCTCTGCTTCCTCAACCTTTTCTAAATCTAGCTCGAACATCTGCAAGTTCTCAGTTCATGTACTGTTGAAGCCTTGCTTGGAGAATTTTGAGCATTACTTTGCTAGTGTGTGAGATGAGTGCAAACATATCATAGTTTGAACATTCTTTGAAATTGACCTTCTTTGGGATTGGAATGAAAACTGACCTTTTCCAGTCCTGTGGCCTCTGCTGAGTTTTCCAAATTTGCTGGCATAATAAATTCAGCACTTTTACAGCATCATCTTTTAGGATTTGAAATAGATCAGCTGGAATTCTATCACCTCTACTAACTTTGTTTGCAGTGATGCTCACTAAGGCCCACTTAACTTCCCACTCAAATATATCTGGCTCTAGGTGAGTGATCACTCAGTCTTGGTTATCTGGGTCATTAAGATCTTTTTTTGTATAGCTCTTCTGTGTGTTCTTGCCACCTCTTCTTAATATCTTCTGCTTTGGTTAGGTCCACATAGTTTCTGTCCTTTATCGTGCCCATCTTTGCATGAAATATTACCCTGGTATCTCAAATTTCTTGAAGAGACCTTCAGTCCTTTCCATTCTATTTTTTCATCTACTTTTTGGCATTGATCACATAGGAAGGCTTTCTTATCTCTCCTTGCTATTCTTTGGAACTCTGCATTCAGATGGATATATCTCTCCTTTCCTCCTTTGCCTTTCTCTTCTCTTCTCAGCTATTTGTAAAGCCTCCTCAGACAACCATTTTGCCTTTTTGCATTTCCTTTTCTTGGCAATGGTTTTGATCCTCGCCTGGTGTACAATGTCATGAACTTCTGTCCATAGTTCTTCAAGCACTCTCTCTATAAGATCTAATCCCTTTAATCTCTTTGTCATTTCCACTGTATAATCATAAGGAATTAGATTTAGGTCATACCTGAATGGTCCAGTGGTTTTCCCTACTTTCTTCTATTAAAGTCTGAATTTTGCAATAAAGAGTTCATGATCTGAGCCATAGTCAGCTTCTGGTCTTGTTTCTCCTGTCTGTATAGAGCTTCTCCATTTTCAACTGCAAAGAATATAATCAACCTTTCAGGTATGACCTAAATTAAATCCCTTATGATTATACAGTAGAAGTGACAAATAGATTCAAGGAATTAGAACTGACAGAGTACCTGAAGAACTATGGATGGAGGTTCATAAGACTGTAAGGGAGGCAGTGACCAAAACCATTATCAAAAAAAAGAAATGCAAGAAGGCAAAAAGGTAGTCTGAGGAGACCTTACAAATAGCTGAGAAAAGAAGAGAAGTGAAAAGCAAAGGAGAAAGGAAAAGATACACCCAACTGAATGCAGAGTCCCAGAGAAGAGTAAGAAGAGATAAGAATGCCTTCGTAAGTGAACAATGCAAAGATATTGAGAGAAACAATAGAATAGGAAAGACTAGAGATCTCTTCAAGAAAATTAGAGATACCAAGGGAACATTTCATGCAAACATTGACACAATAAAGGACAGAAATGGTATGGACCTAACAGAAGTAGAAGAGATTAAAAAGAGGTGGCAAGAATACACAGAAGTACAATACAAAAAGTTCTTAATGACTCAGATAACCACAATGGTGGGGTCACTAGCCTAGAACCAGACATCCTGGAGGGTGCCATTATGAGGGCTTTGGGAAGCATTACTATGAACAAAAATAGTGTAGTGATGGAATTCCAACTGAGATATTTCAAATTCTAGAAGTTGATACTCTTAAAGTGCTACACTCAATATACCAGCAAATTTGGAAAACTTAGCAGTGGCCACAGGACTAGAAAAGGTCAGTTTTCATTCCAATCCCAGAGAAGGTCAATGCTAAAGAATGTTCAAACTACCAAATAATTATACTCATTTCACATGCTACCAAGCTAATGGCTAAAAATCCTTCAAGATAGGCTTTTAGAGCATGTGAACCAAGGACTTCCAGATGTAAGAACTGGATTCAGAAAAGGCAGAGAAACCAGAGATAAAATTATGAACATAGCATAGATCATAGAAACAGCAAGTGAATTCCAAAAAAAAAAAAGAAAACCATCTACTTCTGTTTCACTGAGTATGCTAAAGCCTTTGACTGTGTGGATCACAACAAACTGTGCAAAATTATTTAAGAGATGGGAATACCAGACCATCTTACCTGACTCCTGAGAAACCTGTATGTAGGTCAAGAAGCAACAGTTAGAACCACTCATGGAACAAAGGTCTGGTTCCAAATTTGGAAAGGAGTACATCAAGGCTGTATATTGTTCACCTGCTGATTTAACTTATATGCAGAGTACATCATGTGAAATGCCAGGATAGATGAATCACAAGCTGGAATCAAAATTGCCAGGAGAAATATCAACAACCTCAATAATGTAGTGGAGAAGTCAATGGCACCCCACTCCAGTATTCTTGCCTGGGAAATCCCATGGACGGAGGAGTCTGGTAGGCTGCAGTCCAAGGTGTCACTAGGAGTTGGACACGACTGACCAACTTCACTTTCACTTTTCACTATCATGCATTGGAGAAGGAAATGGCAACCCTTGCCTGGAGAATCCCAGGGCCGGCGGAGCCTGGTGGGCTGCCATCTATGAAGTCGCACAGAGTCGGACATGACTGAAGCGACTTAGCAGCAGCAATAATGTAGATGAAGCCACTTTAATGGCAGTAAGTGAAGAGGACCCTCTTAATGAAAGTAAAGACCCTCTTAATGAAAGTAAAAGAGGAGAGTGAAAAAGCTGGCTTAAAACTACATATTCAAAAACCAAAATCATGGCATCTGTCCTATCACATCATGGCAAACAGATGGGGAGAATGTGGCCATGAAATTAAAAGACGTTTGCTCCTTGGAAGAAAAGCTATGTCAAACCTAGACAGTATTTAAAAAGAAAAAGGAAAAAAACAGAGACATCACTTTGCTGAGAAAGAGGTCTGCCTAGTCAAAGCTGTGGTTTTTCCAGTAGTCATGTGTGGATGTGAGAGCTGGACCATAAAGAAGGCTGAGCACCAAAGAACTGATGTTTTTGAACTATGGTGCTGGAGAAGACTCTTGAGATTCCCCTTGGACAAAGAGGGGATCAAACCAGTCAATCCTAAAGGAAATCAACCCTGAATATTCTTTGGAAGCTGAAGCTCCAATACTTTGTCCAACTGACAGAAAGACCTGATTCACTTGAAAAGACCCTAAAGCTAGGAAAAATGAGGTTAAGTGGAGAAGGGGGTGACAGAGGATAAGATGTTTAGATGGCATCACTGACTCAATGGAAATTAGTTTAATCAAACTCAGGGAGATAGTGATGGACAGAGAAGACTTGCATTGTGCAGTTCATTGATTTGCAAAGAACTGGAAAAAGCAACTCAACAAAAACAATCATCTTCTCAATATATGGCTGGAAAAATAAAATTTAGTTGAGTTTTTCATCCATAGTCAAAAATATTTTAGTCCGCAATTCCACTTTTTGTAACATCTGTGTCTGGTTTTGCTATTGAAGTAATTCTGACCTTTAAAATTAATTGGCAAGTGTACCCTCTTATTTTTGAAAGAATTCATATGTAACTCATATTATGTCCTTTTAAAATATTTCATATAATTCTCCAGTGAAGCCAAGTGTGACTAGAGTTTATCCTGTGGGAAGATTTATTATACACTATTCAATTAATTATCATAACCTTATTTGGGTTTTTTTAATCTGATTTTTAATAACCTGTAAGGTCTATAGTCTGTCCACGCCCTCTAATTTTAATTATATTGGCTTAAAATTTGTTGATATTTTCTTGTACTTTTAGTATCTTTGCTGCTGCTGCTGCTGCTGCTGCTAAGTCGCTTCAGTTGTGGCTGACTCTGTGCGACCCCAGAGACAGCAGCCCACCAGGCTTCCCCGTCCCTGGGATTCTCCAGGCAAGAACACTGGAGTGGATTGCCATTTCCTTCTCCAATGCATGAAAGTGAAAAGTGAAAGTGAAATCGCTCAGTCGTGTCCAACTCTTAGCGACCCCATGGACTGCAGCCTACCAGGCTCCTCTGTCCATGGGATTTTCCAGGTAAGAGTACTGGAGTGGGTTGCCAGTATCTTTAGCAAATATAATGATATCTCTATTTTTATTCTTAACAATGGCAATTTAGATCTTTTTCATAATTGGTAAAACTAGACTTTTATCAATTTTACTGAACTTTCATAGAAAGTCACTTTTTGCTTCCACTGATTTAATTTTATTCTATTTTGTATTCCAAATAAACATACAATGTGTCTGATAAACACACATTTTCCATCTCACATGGAAACATAATAAATAATTCTGAAAAATCAAAAGTCTTTCCAGCTTCTAGGTACATAAATGTCTTTCAGAACTGCTCAGAAGGTAGAAATTGAATGTGCCATCCAAGTTATAATAGTCTACCTGAATCACTCAAGCATTGCCTGTCAAATCATCTCTAGATGGTGTTGGAATAATCCTGTCTGGTTATCTCCTTGTATATTCTTGAGGAATTTTCTCTGTGGCTTACTAAAACTTTGTTCTTTAGTACCCCTTTCTATCTAATAAACTCCATTGATCAAACACATGTAAATTCTTACTTTTATACTTTTAAGGAGGCTGTATTAGTTAGAGTTTTCCAGACAAACAGAACCAGTAGGAGATGTTGGTTTTATCCTTTTATAACTGGCTTACATACTTATGGGGGATGGCAAGTCCAAATCTGCAGAGATAATGTTCAAAGGTTATCAGCCAAGAAAATTTCCTCTTACTTAGGAGACAATCAGCCTTTTTTTCTATCCAATCCTTCCACTGATTGGATGAGGCCCACACACATTAGAGAAAACAATCTGGTTTACTTAGTCTTCCAACTTAAATGTTCAGATCAGATCAGTCACTCAGTCCTGTTCGACTCTTTGCGACCCCATGAATCGCAGCAGGCCAGACCTCCCTTCCCTCACCAACTCCCGGAGTTCACTCAGACTCACGTCCATCGAGTCAGTGATGCTATCCAGCCATCTCATCCTCTGTTGTCCCCTTCTCCTCCTGCCCCCCAATCCCTCCCAGCATCAGAGTCTTTTCCAATGAGTCAACTCTTCGCATGAGGTGGCCAAAGTACTGGAGTTTCAGCTTTAGCATCATTCCTTCCAAAGAAATCCCAGGGCTGATCTCCTTCAGAATGGACTGGTTGGATCTCCTTGGAGTCCAAGGGATTCTCAAGAGTATTCTCCAACACCACAGTTCAAAAGCATCAATTCTTCAGTGCTCAGCCTTCTTCACAGTCCAACTCTCACAT
Source organism: Bos indicus (assembly GCF_029378745.1). Taxonomy (NCBI): domain Eukaryota; kingdom Metazoa; phylum Chordata; class Mammalia; order Artiodactyla; family Bovidae; genus Bos; species Bos indicus. The sequence goes on along the minus strand of NC_091762.1, from coordinate 39,222,603 downwards.
CCATACACGACCACAGGAAAAACCATAGCCTTGACTAGACGGACCTTTGTTGGCAAAGTAAGGTCTCTGCTTTTGAACATGCTATCTAGGTTGGTCATAAATTTCCTTCCAAGGAGTAAGCGTATTTTAATTTCATGGCTGCAGTCACCATCTGCAGTGATTTTGGAGCCCAGAAAAAGAAAGTCTGACACTGTTTCCACTGTTTCCCCGTCTATTTCCCATGAAGTGATGGGATGCCATGATCTTCATTTTCTGAATGTTGAGTTTTAAGCCAACTTTTTCACTCTCCTCTTTCACTTTCATCAAGAGGCTTTTGAGTTCCCCTTCACATTCTGCCATAAGGGTGGTGTCATCTGCATATCTGAGGTTAGTGATATTTCTCCCAGCAATCTTGATTCCAGCTTGTGCTTCTTCCAGCCCAACGTTTCTCATGATGTACTCTGCATAGAAGTTAAAATAAGCAGGGTGAAAATACACAGCCTTGACGTACTCCTTTTCCTGTTTGGAACCAGTGTGTTTTTCCATGTCCAGTTCTAACTGTTGCTTCCTGACCTGCATACAGATTTCTCAAGAGTTAGGTCAGGTGGTCTGGTATTCCCATCTCTTTCAGAATTTCCCACAGTTTGTTGTGATCCACACAGTCAAAGGCTTTGGCATAGTCAATCAAGCAGAAATAGATATTTTTCTGGAACTCTCTTGCTTTTTCCATGATCCAGCGGATGTTGGCAATTTGATCTCTGGTTCCTCTGCCTTTTCTAAAATCAGTTTGAACATCAGGAAGTTCACGGTTTACGTATTGCTGAAGCCTGGCTTGGAGAATTTTGAGCATTACTTTACTAATGTGTGAGATGAGTACAATTGTGCAGTAGTTTGAGCATTCTTTGGCATTGCCTTTCTTTGGGATTGGAATGAAAACTGACCTTTTCCAGTCCTGTGGCCACTGCTGAGTTTTCCACATTTGCTGGCATATTGAGTGCAGCACTTTCACGGCATCATCTTTCAGGATTTGGAATAGCTCCACTGGAATTCCATCACCTCCACTAGCTTTGTTCGTAGTGATGCTTTCTAAGGCCCACTTGACTTCACATTCCAGGATTTCTGGCTCTAGGTCAGTGATCACACCATCGTGATTATCTGGGTCGTGAAGATCTTTTTTGTACAGTTCTTCTGTGTATTCTTGCCACCTCTTCTTAATATCTTCTGCTTCTGTTAGGTCCCTACCATTTCTGTCCTTTATCAAGCCCATCTTTGCATGAAATGTTCCTTTGGTATCTCTGATTTTCTTGAAGAGATCTCTAGTCTTTCCCATTCTGTTGTTTTCTTCTATTTCTTTGCATTGATCGCTGAAGAAGGCTTTCTTATCTCTTCTTGCTATTCTTTGGAACTCTGCATTCAGATGCTTATATCTTTCCTTTTCTCCTTTGCTTTTTGCTTCTCTTCTCTTCACAGCTATTTGTAAGGCCTCCCCAGACAGCCATTTTGCTTTTTTGCATTTCTTTTCCATGGGGATGGTCTTGATCCCTGTCTCCTGTACAATGTCACGAACCTCATTCCATAGTTCATCAGGCACTCTATCTATCAGATCTAGGCCCTTAAATCTATTTCTCACTTCCACTGTATAATCATAAGGGATTTGATTTAGGTCATACCTGAATGATCTAGTGGTTTTCCCTACTTTCTGAATTTAAGTCTGAATTTGGCAATAAGGAGTTCATGATCTGAGCCACAGTCAGCTCCTGGTCTTGTTTTTGCTGACTCTATAGAGCTTTCTCCATCTTTGGCTGCAAAGAATATAATCAATCTGATTTCGGTGTTGACCATCTGGTGATGTCCATGTATAGAGTCTTCTCTTGTGTTGTTGGAAGAGGGTGTTTGTTATGACCAGTGCATTTTCTTGGCATAACTCTATTAGTCTTTGCCCTGCTTCATTCTGTATTCCAAGGCCAAATTTGCCTGTTACTCTAGGTGTTTCTTGACTTCCTACTTTTGCATTCCAGTCCCCTATAATGAAAAGGACATCTTTTTTGGGTGTTATTGAGACTAACTTAAATGTTAGTCTCATCAAAAAATCCTCAAGGACATTCTCAATATGTAAGTCAAGTATCTGAGCATTCTGTGGCCCAGTAAAGCTGATACATAAAAGTAACTGTCACAGGGGCCAAAAATGGCAAATGAAAATAAAATCTCATTCTCAATTAGCTTACATCTGATTCAACAAATCACAGACATTTACTCTACATTCTCCATATCCAATATTCCACCAGCTAGACACACCTGGTGAATGTTTCATGAATAAGCCAAAATAAAATGTCAAATGGTTGTACCCTGGCAGTACAACAGGTTGGTAAGAACCTGGAATTCAAAAGCAGATTAGGATTTTGAACCAGGATTCAATTTTGTCACCAGATGTAACGTCTGTGATCTAATGCACTTTATATAATCGAGTGACTCTCAAGAGTCTTTTTCAACACCACAGTTCAAAAGCATCAGTTCTTAGGTGCTCAACATTTTTTTAGTCCAACTCTCACATGCATATATGACTACTGGAAAAACCATAGCTTTGACTAGACAGACCTTTGTCAGCAAAGTAACGTCTCTGCTTTTTAATATACAGTCTAGGTTGGTCATAGCTTTTCTTCCAAGGAGTAAGCATCTTTTAATTTCGTGGCTGCAATCACCATCTTCAGTGATTCTAGAGCCCCAAAAAATAAAGTCTGTCACTTTCCATAGTTTTCCCACCTATTTGCCATGAAATGATAGGACAGGATGCCATGATCTTCATTTTCTGAATGTTGTCTTAAGCCAGCTTTTTTACTCTCCTCTTTCACTTTCATCAAGAAGCTCTTTAGTTCCTCTTTGCTTTCTGCCATACAGGTGGTATCATCTGCATATCTGAGGTTACTGATATTTTTCCCTGCAATCTTGATTTCAGCTTGTGCTTCATCCAGCCTGGCACTTCACATGATGTACTCCACATATAAGTTAAATAATTAGGGTGACAATATACAGCTTTGAAGTACTCTTTTCCCAATTTGGAACCAGTCCTTTGTGCTATGAGCAGTTCTGTTGCTTCCTGACCTGCATGCAGATTTCTCAGGAGGAAGGTAAGGTGGTCTGGTATTCCCATCTCTTAAAGAATTTTCCAGTTTGTTGTGATCCACACAGTCAAAGCCTTTGGCATAGTCAATAAAGCAGAAGTAGATGTTTCTGGAACTCTTGGGCTTTTATGACCCAATAGATATTTACCATGTCACTGTCACTAAGATACAGTGACTTGAATTAGAATTAAAATCAAACATTTTGGCCAGGGTTGTAAAATCCAGTATTATCTGACCTGGGACTAATCCTCAGACTCATACTGCTTTACTCCTGTGCCCACTATATTCTAGTCATCCTGGTCTTCTTCCTATTTCTTGGAAAACCCAAGCTTGTTCTTCTAAAGGTCTTTGAAAATAGCTGCTGTCTCTGCTTGGCATAATCTTCAGCTATCTCTGTCTTCCTCTAGTCACTCAGATCTCATCTCAAATAGTGTTTCCTCAAAAGGTTTTTTTTTTTTTTCCCCCATCATGATTCTTAGTTGCACATATCACTATCTGATGTTGGTTCCTAATTTGTCAATCCCAATCATTAGAACTGTAGTTAGCACAGAGGAAGCATTCAATAAATGTTTTTTATGTAAAGGAAGGAATTATTTCAGATCACCTAAAATGTCACTTCACCATCATGCTTACCTCCTCCCTTTTCATTAAAATTCATTGGTGTATGATCATAAAGTTCTATAGATTCAAATTGGTAAATAAGTATAAGCTTCTCTTTTTTTAAGTTTAAAATCCCCAGATCTTAAGAATAATTTGTAGACCTATTGAGTCTCTTTATCTTAAATAACAACTAAATTTGCTAGTATAGTAGTTTTAAATTTTTGATTTAACTACCTATGGCCATTTTGTTGAATAATAATGTTTTCTTTTCTATAGATTTTTTCTTCTTTTTTCAGATGAATGGCTGAACACATGTGTATCTATTATTTAGGAGTCTTAGCTTTGACCACTGTAATCAATCACTGCAACGCACAGTCCCCTAAATGTTTCTTTTTCTTGCCTCAGTGGGTATTTAAATTTCCTATTAGAAATCACTGGGGTAAAAAGCTAGCAAGTATCTTAGCAATTTGAAGGTTACATGAATAACAATATACTATTTTAAAATGTAGAATAAAGACAGGATAGTTAACCAAAAAGTTACTTTTTTGGTATAAAACTTGAAACTTTGAAATTGGAAATGCAGAATAGCTTTTAAGCCTGCATTCCTATTTTTCTTGCCCCCAGGAGAAAAGAGCTCAGTCCTATTTTAAATTAATTCTGTGATACAATTTCTCATGAAAATTTTTTAAGTTTGACTTTTCCTAAAACTTGTCACTCTGGTGGTTATATTTTCCTAATCATGATGAGAAATAAAAATATATTTCTACCAGGCACTTAATTCCATTAGTACAGGTCCTTAACTGAGAGTGCCTTTTAACATAAACCAAAAATACTTTGTGCAGTCACTGAGTGATGGCAAAACGGTAACAAAATTTCTTATGATAATTGTTTCTAATCAAATTAACCATAAAGCAGCATATATTGCAGATAATTAGGTAGTTATTGGACTAGTTTTTTTTTTTTTTTCTTTTAACCCCAGACATTAACTCATGCCTAAATTATTACAAGGTAACATCAATGGATGTGTTAGCTTCTTCCTTTAGTCTTTTTTTTTTTTTTTTTTAGACTCTTTGGTCTTTTTTTCAATCACGAAGTAAATAATGTTTTAATAGCACAAATAATACCATGGTACTCCTGTACTCAAAATCATCAAATATATTTCTATTTCAGAGAATGAAAACCAAAAATCCAAAATGGTCACACTATTATTATAACCTTTACCTTGATTGATTTAATTTAAATAAAATACTTGATTGGAACTTTTTTCTTAAAGTCTGCTCAAATGTCATGACTTACCATTTGGGTTCTAAAACCATTCATATCTTTCAAACCTAACAAGGCCCCCAAATTTAGATTTCTCTAATTATTTCCTTCTCTGCTAGCATATCAGCCCATTTCTTTTTGGAACATGTCTCTTTTTTCAATATCTTTCCAAATGTAGGCAAAGGTAACCAACACCCAATACAAATCTTGTTTTTCCCATCTGGGCTTCCAATATTCACCCTCTATAGTGAGGAGGCACATGATCTACTATTCAAAATACAGCATGAGGCAATTTTGCAAAATATTTTGCCATTCCATATCATGGATCTCAGGCCATCCATACCATTAAATCTGTATTCTTATAATCATCACTCAATCGCTAATCCATTCTCACATATTTTGTTAGTCAGTTCAGTTGCTCAGTTGTGTCTGACTATTTACAACCCCATGGACTGCAGCATGCAGGCCTCCCTGTCCATCACCAACTCCTAGAGCTTGTTCAAACTCATGTCCATCAAGTCAGTGATGCCATCCAACCATCTCATCTTCTGTCATCCCCTTCTCCTTCTGCCTTCAATCTTTCCCAGCAGCAGGGTCTTTTTCAGTGAGTTAGTTCTTTGCATCAGGTGGCCAAAATATTGGAGTTTTAGCTTCAGCATCAGTCCTTCCAATGAATATTCAGGACTGACTTCCTTTAGGATTGACTGGTTAGATCTCCTTGGTGTCCAGGGGACTCTCAAGAGTCTTCTCCAACACTACAGTTCAAAAGCATCAATTCTTCACTCAGCTTTCTTTATAGTCTAACTCTCACATCCATACATGACTACTGGAAAAATCATAGCCTTGACTAGATGGACCTCTGTTGGCAAAGTAATGTCTCTGATTTTAATATATTTTATGGTTCTCTTATAATGCATTAAGTGCTCTATCAATCACTATAGGTTAAGCTATAACCTATAGTGCAAGATATAACCTATAACCTATAAGGTTATATAAGCTATAACCTATAGGTGCAATAACTATTACTGTAAACACAAAGATAAAAATCCCAGTGATTTGACCAAATTAAATTTCTAACATATCAAAGTCTGTTACCTAAATCAGCCTTTCTTGTGTTATCCAAAATATAACTCAGAGCAATCTTATCTGTAACAGTCAGCTATCTCATTCTGTAGCCTGTGATTGAAAAATTCTCTCTTTTTGAGTGTTGGTCAGAGACAGAGTTGTGCTCCACTGCAATCTATGAAAATAGGAAATATTCATTTTCCTAGCCTCCCTTAAAACTAATATATATGCAATCCACCCATAATCATCAGATGCACCCACACATGATTATTGAAGTAGAACATAAGAAACGCAAATGATGTCTCTGGGGATGGTGTCAGTTGCAACAAGAAATAGTACAGATGCAATAAGGGCTTGTGGACTAGCGGCAACATTCAGATTCTCTTACTAACAGTATCAAGTGTTTCTACAGCAAGAGCTAATACTTGGGGTAGCAGATTTCTATGAATCTGAGCATCTTTTTTTTTTTTTTTTTTGTCTCTATGACTGTTCCACAGTCCTTTGTGTGACTCAATAAACTGTCCAATATCTTTAATGGTAAAGGGTTTATCTGCTAAATCAGAGATTTTTTGTTTTTTGCTTGTAACTTAATTTTGACTGATATATGGTTTTAACAAGAATATAACCATTTTAAACTGATTCTTATCTTTAATGTGAATAAGTGAGCATCAGAACATTAAACTCTCATGTGAAACCTAGTGGTTGGATTATGTTGTGATGAGAATATTTGGCTACTCCAATAATATTTAATGAGCATTGTTCTCTTCTATTATATTCAAAGACTCATTATGAAAAGTTTCCTGATTTTTAAGACAAAGCAAGGAGTTGAAGGTTTTGGTAAAAGGAAAGGCTATGTCCTATGTTCTGTGACTTCTGTTTTGCTGCAAATGCCCTTCCATTTATGAACATAAATCTCATGAATCTGCAATTTAATGGATTCCATGCAAGTTACGAATGAATCATAAATGTTACCCTATACTAGTGAATTAGCAGAGCTCAAGACCATTCCAGAATACATATTGTTCTTTAAGGCAAAAACAAAATCCATGGGTTGCACCAAAAGCAGTTCTAAGAGGGAAAATTATAGTGCTACAAGCTTACCACAGGAAATAAGAAAAATCTCAAACAACCTAAACTTACACCTAAAGCAACTAGAGAAAGAACAAACAAAATCTAAAGTCAGTAGAAGGTAAGAAATCATAATGATCAGAACAGATATAAATGAAATAGAGACTAAAAAAGCAACAGAAAAGATCAATGAAACTAAAAGATGGTTCTTTGAAAAGATAAAATTGATACACATTTAGCCAGACTCATCAAGAAAAAAGGGAGGGGTATCAAATTAATGGGCTTCCCTGATGGCTCAGTGGGTAAAGAATCCACATTTAATGCAGGAGACATGAAGGATGCGAGTTTGCTCCCTGAATCATGGAAGATCCCCTGGAGGAGGAAAATGGCAATGCATTCCAGTATTCTTGCAATAAAATCCCATGGACAGAGGAGCCTGTAGGGCTACAATCCAAATGCTTGCATAGAGTTGGAAATGATGGAGTAACTAGTGTGTTGGTTGCTCAGTCGCTTCAGACTCTTTGTGACCCCATGGACTATAGCCTGCTAGGCTCCTCTGTCCATGGAGATTCTCCAGCCAAGAATACTGAGTGGGTTGCCATTCCCTTCTCCAGGGGATCTTCCCAACTCATGGACTGAACCCAGGTCCTCTGCATTGCAGGCAGATTCTTAACCATTTGAGTCATCAGAGAAAACTCACTAAGCAAACAAGCACACAAAAAATTATAAAATTAAAAATGAAATGGAGAAGTTATAACCAATACCACAGAAATACAAAGAACCATTAAAGTGTGTTAAGTTGCTTCAGTTGTGTCTGACTCATTGCAGCCAGCATTATCTGGTGAGTTCTTTACCACTAGCGCCACCTGGGAAGCCCAAGAGAGTACTACAAGCAACTATACAACAAAATGGACAACCTAGAAAAAATGGACAAATTTTAAGACTGAATCAGGAAAATAAAATATGAACAGACCAATTACAAGCAATGAAATTGAATCTATGATTTAAAAACTCACAACAAACAAAAGCCAGATGGCTTCACAGGCAAATTCCAAGCAAACATTTAGATAAGAATTAACACCTGTTCTTCTGAAATTATCACCTCCACAAAACAAACAAACAAACAAAAACAAAACAAAACAAAAAAAACTGTAGCAGTAGGAACACTCCAGAACTCATCCTATATGGCCACCATTGCTCTGATACCAAAACAAAGGACACGTTAAAAAAAAAAAAAAAGAAAATTACAGGCCAATATCATTGATGAACACAGACATAAAATTCCTCAACAAAATACTAGCAAACTGAATCCCCATATCAAATGGGATTTATCACATAGATGCAAGGATTTTTCAATACTCACAAATCAATCAATGTGATATACCACATTAACAAATGGAATAAAAAGCATGTGACCATCTCAACTGACGCAGAAAAGCTTTTGATAAAATTCAACATCCATTTATGAAAGTAAATATATTACTGACCACATAGCATTTGTGTTTAATTGAAACAGTACTGACATCAAAGTTTCTGAACTCAGTTTGAGCATGTGAGTGAGAATTTAGTAACAGTAGAAAACAGTTATGCATTTAATTCAAGGATATTTATGTAAAGCAAGACCCAGCTTGCTAGGTGAATATACAATGTTTCCATCTAAGTGAAAGTATACTTAAAGTAGAATCCTTTCTATATATTGAACAGAGCAAATAGATGTCATTAATAAATTATAATTTTTAAAAATCCAGGAACAGAAGAATAGACTTCAGTAGAAAATCAAACAAAAGTTTCAAAAACAAAAGTTTAAAAATTAGGTCAAAAGAGTATTTGACGTGAACTGCACACTTGCTATATATTTTCACTTAGGATGGGCTTATATATACAAGGTACACATGGCCCAGCTAATCACCTGTGGGAGCAGTAAGAAAAGAAATGCTTGTCTTATAAGGTTTTCTATCTATTCTTTTAAACCATCTCAATATCTTGTGGACAGGGGTTGTTGCCTGCCATTACAGTCAATAAAGGATGCTCTTGAAGGATCAAAACATCAGCCACTGCATATGTCCCCCTCCCCTGCACCTTGGTGCACCCTGTTGAAAATTCAGGAAGGAGAAAAACAAGAAAAATGAAAGCATTCAGTGCTTTGGTCCTAGATCAAGATGTATGCCTAAGGAATAATTTCAATTAACCCAGATTCTTGCATCTTCCTATATATAGTAATGCATGAAAATCACTAACTTGAGGTGTTGATTTTTCATGATTAGTAAAAAACAATCATTTGATGTTTGACTACATCTTTTTTTTTTTTTCCTGAAAAATAGGAAAAACCAAACTCCTTAATAACCTTGGTTTTAACCCGTCAGAGCAATTTCTCAAGAGCTATCTGAGAGGCTGTCTCCTGGGCTACAGTCTTTCATAAAATCCTTGAATAAAACTTAACTTGCAGCCTGTAGGTTGTGTGTTTTTCTTCACTAAGACAAATTGCAACTCAGTGTACCATTTTATATTTTTTAAATCTTCCTATTAATATATATCATAAAAGTTAGCACTGATGTCCCAAAACATTAGGTTTAAAATTTTAGATTATAAAAATACATATAATCTGCTTCCCAGCTGGTGCTACTGGTAAAGAAACCACCTGCAAATGCAGGATTCGATCCCTGGGCCTGGAAGATCCACTGGAGTAGGACATGGCAACCCACTCCAGTATTCTTGCCTGGAGAATCCCACAGACAGAGAAGCCTGGTAGACTACAGTCCATATGGTTGCAAAGAGTCAGACACGACTGAAGCAAGCAACTTATCACCTATCACGTTACCCCAGTTACTTCGCTGTTGTTCAGTCACTAAGTAGTGTCCAACTGTTTGTGATCAATCCGATGGACTGCAGCATGCCAGGCTTCCCTGCCTTCACTATCTCTGGGAGTTTGCTCCTACTCAAGTCGACTGAGTCACTGATGCCATTCAACCATCACATCCTCTGTCACCCCCTTCTCCTCCTGCCCTCAGTCTTTCCCAGCATGAAAATAAGTTATCCATTTTATAATCAGGAAAAATATCATTCCTTCCCACAGGTGCCCAAACCCAAATTAGGAGAGGAATTTCATAAGATATTGTCTCTCTTACTGGAGAATACTGTGATCAGAATTAAAAGTTAATTGATAAGACAACATTGTATGCTTGTCACACATCAAAGCATGTTGTTGCTGGTTTTTATCCCCCCTCACAGATACAATGCTATAAACTGCGGATAGTTTGCTTAAGTAATCTCTGGAGATACAACCTGAAGAAACTGATTGACACTTTTACTCCTTGTAAAAATGCAAAATTAATTTGGACTGTTCTCAAAATACAAGAAACTAAATCCCACGATTAATTGCAACCTCTTAAGTTATTAGATATTTCTCCACTTGACTACCCAGGCAAAAAACAAATTTGACTACAGCCAGTATGAGAAGCCTGAATCATATTACCATTGTTTCTATTATATTTGTTTTTGGTATGAATTACAAGTATGTTTTTATCATTTGAATGCAAGCTGATGTTTATATATAGCAAAATGTTATGCAGTTTGATATTGGGTTCTCTTTAAAATAGAAATACTTGAAATGTTTAGATCCTATCTTTTGTGAAATAAAATGTATAATCTACAATGTGGATTCTTTATAGTCATTTTGCCTTGTATAGAATATATTTAATTTATTCAAGAATAAATTTTGAAAAGGTTAAATTATATTTTACTATTTCTTATGTACTTCTGAATAGTTAAATTTATTAATATATTAAAATATGATTCTTCCTCACGGCTTTCTGGATTCTGAAATAGAATTACTTGAGTCTGAGTCTCAGCTCCATCACTTGCATTTTTAATCTAACCATGTCATTTAGCCTTATTTAATTTTTATGCTTGTAAAATGAAAATTTATTTACCTCATAATGTTAGTTTGGAAGATTAAATGAGGAAAAGTAGGTAGATATGAAATCCATTAATGTAATAATTATTACTACTCAAGGTGCTTAGTAGTTTACAGAACACTTTTCCATCTATATTAAAATTTATTCCTGCATTAACCTTCAGCCGTAGGTGTTATGAACTTCAGAAGTAAGAAAATGGAGACTAAAAGAGGTTAAGTGAATCAGATAATTAATAGTGACTTAAAGATACAATACTAATCTTCCACTTCCCTGTTCAAAAGAAACCACACGCAATGCAAATGCTGTGAGCTGAATTTATTCCATGTCTTCCTGAGGACTACAGCCTGAGACATAGCCTCTCAGATAACTCTGAGAAACTGCCCTGAAAAGGGAAGGAGAAGGTCAGAATACATGTGATTTTGACAAAGGGGTACAAGCAACCAAGCACAGGCTGCTGATCACGAAGAACAGATACCTTAGTTACTTGTTTCAGTGCTTTTCTAAGTATTGGAAGATGTAAGAACAGATTCATAAAACATTTCTCCTGAAAATATCTATCTGAAGTGCTGTTCTGCTAGTTTTCCTGAGCACAGAGTGCCTCATTCCTGATCTCTGCTCAGTTCCTCTCAGGGTGTGTTAAAAGTCAAGGTCTCCTGTGGCTGATGACTCAATCATTGCAGAGCCAGGTAGCAATCAAGCTTCTTTAGTTAGCTATGATGTTTCCAGAATGATGTTTAAGCTAGCAGAAATGAAGGGGCACATGAGCACAATTTCAAGAAGGTGATTTATCCAAGTTAACATTTTTGAGATGCTATGTTTTCTTTTAAAGACAAAGATATGATCAAAATATAAAAGCCTAGATGCTCTTAAGCTATGTGCCTTTGTATCTGTTCTGCTTAAAAGACAACAGCATGTTCTACAGATTTAATCTTAAGATAAATATCACAGAAAAAGAATATTACTGTTTATTAATCTGATAGTATCATTTAGATTAAAAATAAATTAGAGACCACTGTGAGTCTATCCTTGTCATACATGACAAGTACTAAAAAACCTAATATATACTTGTGTCTATAATTTTACATAGAAATAAATTCTGGAATTATATATACGAAAGTATAAACAGTGGTCATTTCTTATTTTTAACATAATGAATGTGTACTTTTTAAACTGTTTATATATTTTTATATAAATTTTGTATTTAGAAATTTAAAGGTACTTTTATCAATTAAAATAAACTATATAATAATCATTATATATACAAAATGTATGCACACAAATAATCACTTGATTTAAAAGAAAATCCTAAAAATAAAAGCAGTCAATGATAAAGATTCAAAGTATACAAGACTCACAATACATGGCACTATATATATATTTCCAGACTGACCTATTTGAGAAGAAAATAAACACATATGCATACTTATCTACACACACACACACACACACACATCAGGAAAGAGAGAAGAGTTAACCAAAATAACAATGAACAGTTGTTCTTTATCGAGTACTAACTGAAAATATAACACACAACAAACAAACATGAGCATATATTTTTACAACAGAATTATTTCAACATAAAAAATTGTTTTGTAGTATCACAAATCAACTGCTCAAAATAAAATTTCAGAACATTTTTAAACCATAAGGATGCTGTATTCAAACTTCAAAAAAAATTTAGCATTTCTAGGAAAGAAAAATTATATAAACAAAAACTTCAAATAAAATGTCACCATGAAACCCAAAGAAATTTGGAGTCATTTTGTTTAAACTAGAAAGTCAAAATAACTGAACAAGAACTCTATTGTGCTAAATATTGTCCTTCATAATTATAAACTCAGCTCATTTGTCATCTGCAAAAATAAAGCTAGGCTATGGCAAAGGATTATAAATATGGAGCAGTTTGAATTGCATATGTGGGCCAGAAGATGTCACTCTTGTTAAAAGACTGTCTAAATAATCTTTTCTGAAGGGTAATTGTCGACTATGGTTGTGGGCAGAATTTCAACATGTGAAGGATTTAGCCCTGACCCTCTTTTCACCTCACCACCTACTTTAGTCTAATGATAACAGGATCTGTAAATTAAAAGTGTCAGCTGCCCTACCATCAGTTTCCAAAGCTGTTTGGTCTAACTGAATTTATGGTCAATGGTTACATAAGTGGTGTTGCCAAATCTCTGTAATTATTACAGAGATGGAACCAGGCACAGAGAATAAATGTTGCTGCAAGCTAACCCAAGCTCTGACATTACTATAATTAGGCCAATGATTCATACCATTTGTTTCTCTTAGACGATATCTTTAGTAGCCAGATAATTAAGCTGCAATTTTTGAAATTAGGGATTTTCTCTTTGTGTGTGTGTTCAGTGTTTTGTTTTTCCTTTATAGAACTAGAATTTGGTTATTTAAAAATGGATGAGTTCTGGTAATTCTACACTCTTAATTACTCAAAGCACTTGTGATACCTTAGAGTGTGACCATCTGGAGAGGTCACTGGTGTGAGATATTTATGAGATTAACAAATAATTTTAAAAATAAATTTCCAAAATTAAGGCAGAATATCTAGCAGGTACATTCATTTAGTATTTCCAAAAATAAAATTAAAATAATCAGATGTGGTGTGTGTTTAATTTAAATGTTAACCTGCTCACATGTGGTATACTTTGTAAGAAGAAAATATAAGATTCTTACTATTCTTTGGATATGGAATGCATATTAGCTGGCATATAGTAACTATATATGATACTATCAGAACTCTTCAGGGAAGTTAATATTGTGATAAATAATTTCTTATTTTGACAAGACTGGCCCAGTTGTCTTTACCCAAAACTAAGAATAATGCTTTTTTTAAAAAAGAGAAATTCTGGGTTTAAATATCAATTCTCCAAATCATTAGGTTCAGGGGCTTGAAAATTTACTTAACTTCATTTATCTGTATTTCCTCCACCTGAAAATGAGACAATACCAATATCTTAAAACAGATGTGTGGGTTAAATAAAATACTATAAAGAAAACAATCTCTATAGCAATTGGCCTTACAGGATCTCAAAGATCATGTCGGCTCTTATGCTAAGTCTTTCCCAATGAGACTAATTATATGACCACAGGTGTCACAGCCTGTTTATCAAATAAACTGTCCAGCTGAAAGATTTCTAAAGTACGGTTATTCTACTGGTCCACCCTAGGTAGCATAACTTGATGGTTTGCTTTAATATTTTGATAAAATGAAATCTATATACACCTAAGCATTTTCATTTACAGCCTCATAAAATAGCTCATTCCATTTTGCATACATTTGCGTTTAGCTATACCTGTATGTCAATACCAAATACAGATGGTCAATACTGAAATCAGATTGATTCTATTATCTGCAGCCAAAGATGGAGAAGTTCTATACAGTCAGTAAAAATAAGACTGGGAGATGACTGTGGCACAGACCATTAACTGCTTATTGCCAAATTCAGACTTCAACTTAAGAAAGTAGGGAAAACCACCAGACCATTCAGGTATGACCTAAATCAAATCCCTTACAGCTATACAGTGGAGTGACAAACAGATTCAAAATCTGATAAACAGGGTGCCTAAAGAACTATGGATGTAGGTTCATGACATTGTACAGGAGGCAGGGATCAAGACCATCCCAAAGAAAAGGAAATGCAAAAAGGCAAAATGGTTATCTGAAGTAGCCTTACAAATATTCTTTTCTGAATAGAAAAAAAGCAAAAGACAAAGGAGAAAAGAAAGACATACTCACTTGAATGCAGAGTTCCAAAGAAGAGCAAGGCGAGATAAGAAAGCCTTCCTCAGCGATCAATTCAAAGAAATAGAGGAAAACAATAGAATGGGAAAGTCGAGAGAACCCTTCAAGAAAATTAGAGACACAAAGGGAACATTTCATGCAAAGATGGGCTCAATAAAGACATAAATGGTATGGACCTAACAGAAGCAGAGGAGATTAAGAAGAGCTGGCAAGAATACACAGAAAAACTATACAAAAAAAGATCTTCCAGACCCAGATAATCACGATGGTGTGATCACCAGCTAGAGCCAGACATTCTGGAATACAAAGTCAAGTGGGCCTTAGGAAGCGTCACTATAAGCAAAACTAGTGGAGGTAATGGGATACAAGTTGAGCTATTTCAAATCCTAAAAGATGATGCTGTGAAAGTGCTGCATTCAATATGCCAGCAAATTTGGAAAACTCGCCAGTGGCCACAGGACTGGAAAAGGTCAGTTTTCATTTCAATCCCAAAGAAAAACAGTGCCAAAGAATGCTCAAACTACCACACAATTGCACTCATCTCACACGCTAGTAAAGTAATGCTCAAAATTCTGCAAGCCAGGCTTCAACAGTACGTGGACCAAGAACTTCCAGATGTTCAAGCTGGATTTAGAAAAAACAAAGGAACCAGAGATCAAATTGCCAACATCCCATTGGATCATCAAAAAAGCAAGAGAATTCCAGAAAAAAAACATCTACTTCTGCTTTACTGACTATGCCAAAGCCTTTGACAGTGTGGATCACAACAAACTGTGAAAAATTCTGAAACAGATGGGAGTACCAGACCACCTGACCTTCCTCTTGAGAAATCTGCATGCAGGTCAGGAAGCAACAGTTATAACTGAACATGGAAAAACACACTTGTTCCAAATAGGGAAAGGAGTATGTCAAGGCTTATTGTCACCCTGCTTATTTAACTTATATGCAGAGTACATCATGAGAAACACTAGGCTGGATGAAGCACAAGCTGGAATCAAGATTGCTGGGAGAAATATCAATAACCTCAGATATGCAGATGACACCACTGTTATGGCAGAAAGTGAAGAAGAACTAAAGAGCCTCTTGATGAAAGTGAAAGAGGAGAGTGAAAAAGTTGGCTTAAAGCTCAACATTCAGAAAACTAAGATCATGGCAACCGGTTCCACCACTTCATGGGAAATAGATGGGGAAACAGTGGAAACAATGACAGATTTTATTTCTTTGGGCTCCAAATTCACTGCAGATTGTGACTGCAGCCATGAAATTGATAGATGCTTGCTCCATGAAAGAAAAGTTATGGCCAACCTAGACAGCATGTTAAAAATCAAAGACATTACTTTGCCAACAAAGGTCCATCTAGTCAAGGCTATGGTTTTTCCAGTAGTCATGTATGGATGTGAGAGTTGGACTTGAAAGAAAGTTGAGTGCCAAAGAATTGATTCTTTTGAACTGTGGTGTTGGAGAAGACTCTTGAGAGTCCCTTGGACTGCAAGGAGATCCAACCAGTCCATCCTAAAGAAAATCAGTCCTGAATATTCATTGGAAGGACTGATGCTGAAGCTAAAACTCCAATACTTTAGCCACCTGATGTGAAGAGTTGACTCACTGGAAAAGACTCTGATGCTGGGAAAGTTTGAAGGCAGGAGGAGAAGGATATGACAGAGGTTGAGATGGTTGGATGGCATCACCGACTCAATGGACTTGAGTTTGAGTACACTCTGGGAGTTGGCAATGCACAGGGACGCCTGGCATGCTGCAATTCATGGGGTCACAAAGAGTCAGACACAACTAAGCGACTGAACAGAACTGAACTGATACCTGTATGTACTAACAGTGAAAGTGAAAGTCGCTCAGTAGTGTCTGACTCTTTTCGACCCCATGGACTATACAGTCCCTAGAAATCTCCAGGCAAGAATACTGGTGTTGGTAGCCTTTTCCTTCTCCAGGGATCTTCCCAAACCAGGGATCAAACCCACATCTCCTGCATTGCAGATGGATTCTTTACCAGCTGGCCACAAGGGAAACCCAAGAATACTGGAGTGGGTAGCCTATCCCCTCACCAGCGGATCTTCCCAACCCAGGAATGGAACCAGGGTCTCCTGCATTGCAGGCACATTCTTTACCAACTGAGCTATCAAGGAAGCCCTAATTAATTTAAAATTGCTTTCTCATTGTTACTTCAATCTATCCTTAAACCTGGACTCAGTGGCTATATAAAATAGATTTTCTGTATCAAAACACATTAATACTTTATGAAAGATCATTTTATGGGGCTAAAATTCAAATTCTTTTAATATTTATACATATTAATATTTTGCTACATTTATTATTCTCATTTGCTTTGAGGATTTAAAAAATGTTGCTTGTAAAAAAAAATGTAGCCCAGTGCCTCACATATAATAAATGTCAGAATTTTATATTATCTTTGCCACAGCCATCATTTTATGTGCTTGTGCCTAAGAACACACATTTCATCATTCTATTTTTTAATAATATTTTGATGAAACCTGCCTATAGTGTCTGAGAAGTGGAATTATCATCCCTAATATTCTAGTAGTTATTTTAATTTTTGTTGTTTTGACATCATCATAACATTGATTCAAGGTGAGTTGTCCTAAACAAAAATTCTTACAAAACTTAAGAATATAATGTGTTCAAAGGACAGGAAATCTAAATGACTTAAAATAGACCAGTATCGTTGATTAATTTAACTCAAATGTAATGGAATAGGTCTTGATTCTGACACAGCATGACAGAGAAGCACCAGTGATGTTACCTAAACAAATGGTGTTAGCAAAATCTAGTCTCTTTCTCTCTCCTTGTATTCTGGTTCATCTATATGGTTCAATTCTATGAAAAACTTTTATTTATTTTCTCTGGAACAAAACTGAATAACTTATGTTATAATGGAACTAAACTGAATAATCAGAATGTGAGAAAGATACACAAAGGGAGATAAACAGAGAGACATAGAGAGTTGCCTACATTGTATTACACCTGAAAATGTTATTGAGATTTCCAAAGCCATTCTGATCCTGATCTGATCTATGAACCTAATTTTTCCACTTTATGGAACTTATTAATGACTTCTGTCTGTTTCTAGTTTTACAAAATTTCATCATAACCTATTGATCTTTCTTTGCAAATTGTCACGTGACTCAACAGGTCCTTTCAATTTGGAAAGTCATAGTCTTCAATTACCAAATAATTTTTGAATTATTCCTCCGGTGACTGCCTTATTTTGATTTTTCTCTATTATTCAGATCTTACTTCTTCTGGAGTGGTCCTCTAATTTTCTTATCTTTCTCTCCTATTTTCCCCACTTTTCTTGTTTTATTGTTTGTGCTATTTTGGGGGAGAATATAATATATAAATGCATCCATATGTGTACATATGCTGTTTTATTTTACCTGTTTTATAAGGATTAACATCTTAGTTTCATCTGCGTTCACTCTGAGTTAGATCATGCATGCTTTTGTATGTGTAACTTCAACTATTTTGTAGAAAATTATATAAAAATATTATTATTATTAAACTGTTGTAGCTTCTGTATATCATACAAGATATTTTATTTTCTAACTCAGGAGCTAATATTGAAAAAGAAAGCAATCATTACTCAATGTATAAAGAGTTTTGCCCTAGATAATACTGTTATGCCTTATTATGTCACCACCCTTAAATAAAGAAGCACAAGAAGCATTAAAGTTCAAGATTCAAGGACTAGTTAAATTTTATGTCAAATGTACAAAATATCAGAATGTACCAGTATTCATAATCTGCTCAAGAGATTTTTCAAGCATTGAAATCCATGCTTCTTTGAGAAAGAAAATTTGAAAGATAACTTTGGATGAAACACCATTGGGCCAGAAGGAAACAAAGAACAGTATACTCGAAATAAAAGGGAGAAATATAAGAAGGCTAACCCCAGTGGTAGAGTTGAATACTTCAGGAAATATTTTGGAAAACCACATTGAGTCTTCTCAGATTCCTTTTTAAGAATAAATACAAAATAATATGGGAGGAAATTAAGTCATGGAAGTCATATTTGTCATATACATTGACAAGTACATCCTTTAAGAAGACATAATCTCCCAAATCAGGAGTTTTATTACTTTGAGACCAAAAGGTAAGAGCAAGAAATAATTTGCTTACATGCAAGACTTTTGTTCATTTCCTAAGTCTAGAAATTATAATGGTAGATTTGTGTGTCTTTGAGTATATGTGCAAATACACCTACTATCAAAGACTGCTAAATTTGACTGAATTACATGGGAAGTCTGTGAGAGCTGCCTATATATTCCTAAAGTTAAACCAAAAAAATCATTGCATTTTATTTTTAATTATTTTGAAGTTAATCACAATAAATAATTTTAAGTATATTATTTAAACTTTCATAATAAGATGCTTATTGCTATTATGTATAAATCTAATTTTAATATGAATATTTTGTTACACTCGTTATATAGTTATTATATTTTATTATATAATCATTAATTTAACAGAGTCTTAAAATAAATGCTGAAACAGAAATTCAGGAACAGAAGCAATCATGCAATTAAGCAATCTTAACTTTCGTGCTTTGAGATTAGTAACCAAACTTGGTAAATGAGAAATATCAAGTGATGATTTTACTTTTAATGAAAAGGACAAAAAATAAATAGAAGGCACATGTAACAAACTATGTAACAACCTACTTAATAACAGATTCCACTTATTACCATGCCAATTATAGGACTGTGCATTTTTATTCCTTGTTGATTATATACATAATTTCAAATTTATGGAAATTTTTAAAGAATTATACAATTATACCCTTTACCCAGATCCATAACCTTTACCCATATCAACTGCTTATGTTTTTGACTCATTTGTTTTCTCCTTGTGCTGTTCTGTGCTCTCCTCATCTCCTCACTTCTCTTCTCCTCTTCTCTTTCCTCCTCCATCTCTTTTTCTCCCCTCTTTTCTCTTGTTTTTTCTTCTCTATATACATTATATCCATATCTATTTCTATAGTGAGAGAAATAAAGTTGAAGACATCATGCCAATTGCTCTTTCACACTTATAAACAAGGCTTTAATCTTACCTGACCTCACTATAATGATCAAAGCCAGAAAATTTATTCTATTGATCCAGTACTATAATTCACATTCCATATTTACATTTTATCAATTGCTCAATAACGTCCTTTAACTTGTTTTTCCGCAGTTCAGGTTCTGATCTAAAATTACACACTTAAAGATTATTATACATCTGTAGTTGTCTCTGTTCTGCATTGATTCCTGTTTTGTTTTGGTTTTAATTTGGATATTTAGAAGAGTACAAACCAGTGTAAGATATCTTCGCCTTGCCAAATCCAGTTTGAGACAAATCTTGTGGACAAAAGTGAGGAGATTGTCAAAGAGATTAAATATTTATTCTACTTTTGTGCTCTGTTCTATAACATATGCATGTTTAAAGCAATTTCCCTCCAAAACATCTTTGGATAGAATTCATATTTATCATGTAGTTCTTTGTTGTTGTTGAGTCGCTAAGTTGTGTCCAACTCTTTTGCAACCCCATGGACTTTAGCTGGCCAGGCTGCTCTGCCCATGGGATTTGCCAGGTGAAATACTGGGATGTGTTGTCATTTCCTTTGCCAGGAGATCTTCTGGACCCTGAGATTGAGCCTGTGTCTCCTGCTTGGCAGGCAGGATCTTCACCACTGAGCCACCTGGGAGGGCCAGGTCTTTATAGAGTCTACCATATAATTATCACTTTATCTATTTGAAATGTGGCTCTCCTTAATGTCTGAATCCAATATTCACCTTTATTTTTATTAGAAGATTTTTAAGAATCTTGAAGAGAGTACTATAAAAGATTTAAACTTGGTGACAAATCTAGGCCCATACAATTGTTGCCAAATTCATTCTGTTTGGAATAGTTATACTCCAAACCCAATACCATCCCTTTGGTATACATGCGGGAAAAGAAACAACAACAATAATGGATTCATTTTGATGTTTGGTGAAACTAATACAATTGTGTAAAGTTTAAAAATTAAAATACAATTAAAAAATTAAATAAAGGCAGAACCACAAAAAAATAAAATAAAATAAAATTAGTTGAATTTTATAATCATAAAAAAAAAACATGAATCAATGTCACTGAAGAACTATTAACAGTTCATCCACTTGAAAGCATGTTTTCCCAAGTCACCCTGCTTATTTAATTCATATGCAGAGTACGTCGTGAGAAACGCTGGGCTGGAAGAAGCACAAGCTGGAATCAAGATTGCCGGGAGAAATATCAATAACCTCAGATATGCAGATGATACTACCCTCATGACAGAAAGTGAAGAAGAACTAAAGAGCCTCTTGATGAAAGTGAAAGAGGATGGTGAAAAAGTTGACTGAAAGTTCAACATTCAGAAAACTAAGATCATGGCATCTGGTCCCATCACTTCACGGGAAATAGATGGGGAGACAGTGGAAACAGTGTCAGACTTTATTTTTCTGGGCTCCAAAATCACTGCAGATGATGACTGCAGCCATGAAAGTAAAAGACACTCACTCCTTGGAAGGAAAGTTATGATCAACCTAGACAGCCTATTCAAAAGCAGAGACCTTACTTTGGCAACAAAGGTCCATCTAGTCAAGGCTATGATTTTTCCAGTAGTTATGTATGGATGTGAGAGTTGGACTACAAAGAAAGCTGAGCACTGAAGAATTGATGCATTGAACTGTGGTGTTGGAGAAGGCTCTTAAGAGTCCTTTGCACTGCAAGGACATCCAACCAGTCCATCCTAAATGAGATCAGTCCTGGGTGTTCATTGGAAGGACTGATGTTGAAGCTGAAACTCCATTACTTTGGCTACCTGATGCAAAGAGCTAACTTATTTGAAAAGACCGTGATGCTGGGAAAGATTGAGGGTAGGAGGAGAAGGGGACGACAGAGGATGAGATGGTAGGATGGTATCACCAACTCAATGGACATGAGTTTGGGTGAACTCCAGGAGTTGGGGATGGACACGGAGGCCTGGAGTGCTGCAATCCATGGGGTCACAAAGAGTCAGACATGACGGAGCAACTGAACTGAACTGAACTTTCCCAAATCAAGGAAAAATTCGTTCATACCTTTAGCCAGGCATGGAAAACACGGGACTCAGTAACCTGCTGTTGTTTACTTTCTTATTCAAATAAATAATCAATTTTTCCTTTCAAAATATTTATTCAAAATGCTTCATTCATAAAGACACATGGAATGATTATTCATTCAACGATTCCCTTTTCAATAGTTACTTATGCTTACAAAGTACTATACCAGAATCTAGATATAAATGGTAAGAAAAAATGGATATGGCCTTATTAAACCTAAATTCCAGTGAAAAGACAAGTATCAGACAATAATCACACAAATTATTATATAATTTTCACCTGTAATATTCATATAAATGGACAGAGTTATGAGAAAATGATGTTCATACCAAAATCTGGAAAAAGAAAAAGAGTTTGCCATTCAAACAGTATGAGGAAAACAGAACTGCTTTGCCATTCAAAAAGTATAAGAAAAACAAAACAGTAATGATAACTGATTGGTAAGAAATAAAAAAGGTTTGACGGCAAATGAAATAAAAATGTATTGCAGAAGTCCACTTTGGATAAAGGTGATTTGATGAAAACCAAAGCACTGCATGAATTTGAGATATATTTAAGGGGCAAGTAAATTGTTGTCATATACCAACAGGATTGTCTCTATTATTCAACTTTGTCCATAATCCATTCAGGAACATATTATTGAATACCTCTTATGTGCCAGAACTTAACTGCAGTCTTGAATGAGATGGATTTGTTTTCAAAGACATGAGTCTAGACAGACAGAAGTGGCTAGCATATTTTTTAACATAACTTAATCAGCTGTTTTCTTAATAGTTTTAGACAGCCCCAAACTAGCAATTAATTCTGTTAACATCTAGAAATGTGGATATTTATAAAGACTAATTAAAAACAATTCCATATGTATAAAATTTAATAGCTCAGCTTTTAGTGTGCCTTATTTTCAACAACACTCTACTCAGGAACATTTGCTAAATTTCTCATTTAAATACGATGATAAAGCATCCTTAAGCCCTGCAGGGCCAAATGTGTTGACTTCCAAAGATTGTTCCAACATTTGTAAAAACGTCTTATCACTTTCACTATGAACTCTTCCCAATAAGCAGATAAATAATAATTCAGCAAGTAATCTAGACCCATTATCTCTTCTCCCTTCTGTTTAATCCAACCTGTTTTGCTTCTTGGGTACTTAATCAGAAGCTTGTAAGATATCTATTACAGATTATGACACTATAAATCATGTCCTTAAAGTGCGAAACATCCTTGTCAGAACATTCAAAGTAGCTTTTGAGGGCAAGCAGAGTCTATCTCTTTAGAAGTATTGATTGCAAGAAACAGAGAGCAATACAAGCTAACCTAAAAAGAGGACTTATTGGAAAGATTTTGTATCTCACAAGGGCCAGATCTTGTCATAGCAGAACAAGGTGTGTTCCAGAGGATCACAGAGCAGGAAGAAACAGAGCATTTCCCTATTGAGAAGGAAAGGCTCATCAATGTGACATTGTTGCCAACGAGACTAGCAGCATGGAAACTATGCCTCCTCTAGATCTGCTGTTTAGGCAGACCTGACCAAAGCTGGCAAATTACTGCTATGTGAGACTGGCTGCTGCTTGACAGGCCAGTTTGGGCAGAGTCCACAGGATGCCAGTACTAAGTACAGTTAGCCAAATTCTAGGGTCTGATTTTTCACTTTACACAAATTCTAGACTTTCTTGGAAAAATGACAAGGTGCATCAAAACAACACTCACAAATCACCAAGAATGTGGCTTAGCTCCTTCAGTCTGTGGTTTTGGGAGATGGCCAATACTGAGCTCATGATACCACACTCTGTGGGCCCATAAATCACCTCTCAGGATGGACGTGGTCCACTCCCAGCACATCTGAGGGCAGGGTAAGCAGAGCTACAGCTGGCAGAAGGGCCACTTGAGAGAGAAGTTGGGCTGGACCAAGCACCCCGCGAGACCACCACATGAGATCAAGCCCCGAGCACTGACTCCAGGACCCTACACTACCAGAGAACTAACCGTAGTGGGTATCAAACGGTGAGAACTCACACAAAGGAAACCACTTCAGTACAAGACCTGGCATCACACAACCACCAGTAGCACCCTGTGCAGGCCAGTTTTCTTATTGGCCTGTCATCTAAACAGCAAACAAAATAAAAATACAAACCAAATCATCAGCAGACAGGATTATCACCTCACTCAGTCTTGCCCATCAGAGGAAAAACAAACAAACAAAAACTCAGCACAAATCTAATCCTATATGAAGCTTACACCACTGGACCAAACTTATGAAGGCAGAAATCAAAAGGAAAAAAGAATTCAACCTTGAAGCCTGGGAAAAGGAAACCTCAATAAGACCTTTTAACACAATAAGTTAAAAAGAAAAAACATAATAAAAAGGCTACACAAATGAAGGAACAAACTAGAAACAAAGAAGTCCAAATACATGGAGGGGAAATAGGCAAACTACCTGAAAATGAATTCACAATAATGATAGTAAAGATGATCAAAAACCTTGAAAACAAAATGGATAAAACACAAGAATCAATTAACAAAGACCTAGAAGAATTAAAGAATAAACCTGCAGAGACAAACAATACCATTACTGAAATTAAAAATACTGTAGAAGGAATCAACAGCAGAATATCCAAAGCAGAAGAACAAATTGTGAGCTGGAAGATGAAATGGTAGATAACTTCTGAAGAGCAGAACAAAGTAAGAAGAATGAAAAGATCTGAGGATAATCTCAGAGACCTCTGGGACAATATCAAACACACCAACATTTGAATTATAGGGGTCCGAGAAAAAGAAGAGAAAAAGAAAGGGTATGAGAAAATTTCTGAATAGATTATAGTTGAAACTTTCCCCAACATGGAAAAGGAAATAGTCAATCAAATCTAAGAGGCACAAAGAGTGCCATACAGGATAAACCCAAGGAGAAGCACACCAAGACATGTACTAATCAAACTAACAAAGATTAAACACACAGAAAGAATATTAAAAGCAGCAAAGGAGAAGCAACAAATAACATACAAGGGAAACCCCATATGCTTAACAGCTGATCTTTCAGTAGAAACTCTGTAGGCCAGAAGGGAATGGCAGGATGTATTTAAAGTACTAAAAGGGAAAAATCTACAACCGAGATTACTGTACCTGGCAAGCATCTCATTCAAAATTCATGGGGAAATAAAAAGCTTTTCATATAGTCCAGAAATACAAGAGAAAAAAAAAAGACCTACAAAATCAACCACAAACAATTAAGAAAATGGCAATAGGAACATATATATCAATAATTACTTTAAAAGACAATGGATTAAATGTGCCAACCAAAATACACAAACTGGATGAATGGATTCAAAAACAAAATCCACTTATATACTGTCTACAAGAAACCCACTTACATCCCTAAAACACATATAGACTGAAAGTGGGAGGGTAGAAAAATATATTCCATGAAAATGGGAAGCAAAAGAAAGCTGGAGTATCAATCCTCATATCACACAAAACAGACCTTAAGATAAAGAAGATTGCAAGAGATAAGGAAGGACACTACATAATGATTAAGGAACCAATCTAAAAGGAAGACATAACAATTGTTCACATCTATGCACCCAACATGGGAGCACCTCAATACATAAGACAAACACTAACAGACATAAAAGCAGAAATTGACAATAACACAACAATAGTAAGAGACCCCACTCACACCAATGGACAGATCATCAAAACAGAAAATTAATAAGGAAACTCAAGTCTTTAATGATACACTAGATGAGATGGATTTCATTGATATCTTCAGGACATTCCATCTAAATGGAGAAGACTACACCTTCTTCTCAAGTGCACATGGAACATTCTTCAGGATAGACCACATCTTGGGTCACAAATCAAACCTCATTAAATTTAAAAAATTTGAAATCATATCAAGCCCCTTCTCTGACCAAAATGCTATGAGACTAGATATTGATTACAAGAAAAAAAAAAAACTAAGATATACAAACACATGGAGATTAAATATCACATTTCTAAATAACCAAAAGGTGACTGAAGAAATCAAAAGGGAAATCAAAAAATTTCTAGAAACAAATGATGGTGAAAACACAACAAGTCAAAACCTATGGGTTACAGCAAAAGCAGTCCTCAGAGAGAAGTTTAGAGCAATACAATCCTACCTAAAGAAACAAGAAAAACATTGAATAGATAACCTAACTTTACACCTAAAATAACTCGAAAAAGAAGAATAAAATACCCCCAAAATTAGTAGAAGTAAAGAAATCATAAAGATCCAAGCAGAAATAAATGAAAAAGAAATGAAAGAAACAATAGTCAAGATTAATAAAACTAAAAGATGATTCTTTGAGAAGATAAATAACACTGACAAGCCTTTAGCCAGACTCATCAAAAAAAAAAAGAAGAATCAAATCAACAAAATTAGAAATGAAAGAGGAGAGGTTACAACAGACAATGCAGAAATACAAAAGATTATAAGAGACTATTTTGAAGAGCAACATTATATTATGGCAATAAAATGGATAACCTGGAAGAAATGGAGAGTCTTAGAAAATTTCAATCTTTCAATACTGAACCAGCAAGAAATATAAATTATCAACAACCCAATTATAAGCACTGATATTGAAGGTGTGATCAAAAATCTCCCAGAAAACAAAACTCCAGGACCAGATGGCTTCACAGGAGAATTCTATCAAATATTCAGAGACAAGCTAATGCCTATCCTTCTAAAACTCTTTCAAAAAATTGCAGAGGAAGGAACACTTCCAAACTCATTCTATGAGGCCACCATCACCCTGATACCAAAACTAGACAAAGACAACACAAAAAATGAAAGCTACAGGCAAATATCACTGCTGAACAAAGATGCAAAAATCCTCAACAAAATTTTAGCAAACAGAATTCAGCAACACATCAAAAAGCTCATACACCATGATCAATTTGGGTTTATTCCAGGAATGCAAATATTCTTTAATATACACAAATCAATTAATGTGATACATGATATTAACAAATTGAAAGATAAAAACCATATGATCATCTTAATAGATGCAGAAAAACCCTTTTAGAAAATTCAGTACCCATTTATGATTAAAACTCTTCAAAAAATGGTCATAGAAGAAACCTACCTCAGCATAGTAAAGACCATATATGATAAGCCTACAGCAAACATTATTCTCAATGGTGAACAAGTGAAAGCATACCCCTTAAGATCAGGAACAAAACAAGGGTGTCCACTTTCACCTCTGTTATTCAACATAGTTCTGGAAGTCCTAGCGACAACAATCAGAGAAGAAAAAGAAATAAAAGGAATCCACATTGGAAAAGAAGAAGTAAAGCTCTCACTGTTTGCAGATGACATGATATGTACATAGAAAACCCTAGGTATAGTATCAGAAAATTACTAGATCTAATCAGTGAATTTAGCAAAGTTGCAGGATACAAAATCAGTACACAGAAACCACTTGCATTTTTAAATACTAAAAATGAAAAATCAGAAAGAGGAATTAAGGAATCAATCCCATTCACCACTGCAACAAAAAGAATTAAATATCAAGGAATAAACTTACCTAAGGCAACAAAAGAACTGTACACAGAAAAATAATAGACACTAATGAGAGAAATCAAAGATGCCATAAACAGATGGAGAGATATTCCAAGTTCCTGGCTAGGAAGAATCAATATTGTGAAAATGACTGTACTACCAAATGCAATCTACAGATTTAATGCTGCTGCTGCTGCTGCTGCTGTAAGTCACTTCAGTCGTGTTCGACTCTGTGCGACCCCATAGACGGCAGCCCACCAGGCTCCGCCATTCCTGGGATTCTCCAGGCAAGAATACTGGACTGGGTTGCCATTTCCTTCTCCAACAGATTTAATACAATCCCTATCAAATTACCAATGACATTTTTCACAGAACTAGAACAAAAAATTTCAAGATTCATATGGAAACACAAAAAACCCCAAATAGCCAAAGCAGTCTTGAGAAATAAGAATGGAGCCAGAGGAATCAACCCTCCTGACTTCAGATTATACTACAAAGCTATGGTCATCAAGACAGAAAAACAGAAGGGCATAAAAACAGAAACATAGACCAATGCAACAAAATAGAAAGCCCGGAAATAAACCCATGCACCTATGGGGACAAAGGAGATGAGAATATACAATGGGACAAAGATAGCCTCTTCAATAAAAGGTGTTAGGTTCAAATGTATTCTTTTTAATGGCTGAGTAATACTCCATTGTGTATATGTACCACTGCTTTCTTATCCATTCATCTGCTGATGGGCATCTAGGTTGCTTCCATGTCCTGGCTATTATAAACAGTGCTGCGATGAACACTGGGGTACACGTGTCTCTTTCCCTTCTGGTTTCCTCAGTGTGTATGCCCAGCAGTGGGATTGCTAGATCATAAGGCAGTTCTATTTCCAGTTTTTTAAGGAATCTCCACACTGTTCTCCATAGTGGCTGTACTAGTTTGCATTCCCACCAACAGTGCAAGAGAGTTCCCTTCTCTCCACACCCTCTCCAGCATTTATTGCTTGTAGACTTATGGATTGCAGCCATTCTGACTGGCTTGAAATGGTACCTCATAGTGGTTTTGATTTGCATTTCTCTGATAATGAGTGATGTTGAGCATCTTTTCATGTGTTTGTTAGCCATCTGTATGTCTTCTTTGGAGAAATGTCTATTTAGTTCTTTGGCCCATTTTTTGATTGGGTCATTTATTTTTCTGGAGTTGAGCTGTAGGAGTTGCTTGTATATTTTAGAGATGGAAACAATAACCCTGTGTACGAGACAGCAAAAGAGACACCAATGTATAGATCAGTCTTATGGACTCTGTGGGAGAGGGAGAGGGTGGGGAGATTTGGGAAAATAGCATTGAAACATGTATAATATCATGTATGAAACAAGTTGCCAGTCCAGGTTCGATGCACGGTACTGGATGCTTGGGGCTGGTGCACTGGGACAACCCAGAGGGAGAGGAGGGGAGGGAGGAGGGTGGAGGGTTCAGGATGGGGAACGCGGGTATACCTGTGGTGGATTCATTTCAATATTTGGCAAAACTAATACAACATTGTAAAGTTTAAAAATAAAATAAAATTAAAAAATAAATAAATAAAAAAATAAAAGGTGTTAGGAAAACTGGACAACTACATGTAAAAGAATGAAATTAGAACGCTTCCTACAACCATACACAAAGATAAACTTAAAATGGATTAAAGACCTAAATATAAGACCAGAAACTATAAAACTCTTAGAGGAAAAGATAGGCAGAATGCTCAATGACATAAATCAAAACAAGATCCTCTATGACCCACCTCCTAGAGTAATGGAAATAAAAAAAGTAAACAAGTAGGACCTAATTAAACTTGAAAGCTTTTTCACAGCAAAGGAAACTATAAGCAAGGTGAAAAGACAACCCTCTGAATGGGAGAAAATAACAGCAAATGAAACTGACAAAGGATTAATTTCCAAAATATATAAGCAGCTCATGCAACTCAATGTCAGAAAAGCAAACAACCGAGTAAAAAGGGGGAAAAAGACCTAAACAGACATTTCTCCGAAGAAGACATAAAGATGGCTAGCAAACACATGAAAAGATGCTCAACATCGTCCATTATTAGAGAAATGCAAATCAAAACTACAAGGAGATATCACCTCACACTGGGCAGAATGGCTATCATCAAAAAGTCTACAAAAAATAAACGCTGGAGAGCGTGTAGGGAAAAGGGAATGCTCTTGCAGTGTTGGTGGGAATGTAAATTGATACAGCTACTATGGAAGATGGTATGGAGATTCCTTTAAAAACTAGGAATAAAACTACCATATGACCCAGCAATCCCACTCCTAGGCATATACCCTGAGGAAACCAAAATTGAAAAAAACATATGTCCCATTGTTCATTGCAGCACTATTTACAATAGCTAGAACTTGTACGCAACCTAGATGTCCTTCAACAGATTAATGGTTAAAGAAGTTGTGGTACCTGTACAACAATGGAATATTACTCAGCCATAAAAAGGAAAGCATTTGAGTCAGTTCTGATGAGGTGGATGAACCTAGAACCTATTATATACAGTGAAGTGAGTCAGAAAGAGAAAGATAAATATAGCATTCTAATGCACATATATAGAATCTAGAAAAATGGTACTAAAGAATTTATTTTCAGGGCAGCAATGGAGAAACAGACATAGAGAATAGACTTATGTACATGGGAGAAGGGAGGAGAGAATGAGATGTATGGAAAGAGTAACATGGAAACTTACACTACCATATGTAAAATGGATAGCCACAGGAATTTGCTATATGGCTCAGAAAACTCATACAGAGGCTGTGTGTCATCCTAGAGGGTTGGAATGGTGATGGAGATGGGGGGTGGTGTTCAAAGGGAGGGGATATATGTGTACCTATAGCTGATTCATGTTGTGGTTTGACAGAAAACAACAAAATTCTGTAAAGCAATTATCCTTCAATTAAAAAATAAATTAAAAAGAAAGAAAAGAATAAAAAATAAAAAAACACTCACAAGCTAAATCAAGAATGACTATGCCTGTGGTGGGGAGGTAGGAGACACTGCTCAAGATAATATTATTAGGAGGTGATGGAGCTGGGTTTGAACCTCAGACTGTTTGGTACCAAAGCCAGTGCTACTGCTGCTGCTGCTAAGTCACTTTAGTCGTGTCTGACTCTGTGCAACCCCAGAGATGGCAGCCCACCAGGCTCTACTGTCCCTGGGATTCTTCAGGCAAGAACACTGGAGTGGGTTGCCATTTCCTTCTCCAATGCATGAAAGTGAAAAGTGAAAAGTGAAATTAAAGTTGCTCAGTCGTGTCTGACTCTATGCGACCCCATGGACTGAAGCCTACCAGGCTCCTCCATCCATGGGATTTTCCAGGCAACAGTACTGGAGTGGGGTGCCATTGCCTTCTCCAGTGCTACTAGACTGTGGTATCTGGCACAGCTTCCAATGTAACTCCCAAGCACATGAGATTATCTTGTCCAATTGCTTCACAAGAGTTTCTCTGGTAGCTCAGTGGCAAAGAATCTGCCTACCAATGAAGGAGACATGGATTTGATCCCTGGGTCAGGAAGATTTCCTGGAGAAGAAAATGTCAACCCACTCCATTAGTCCTGCCTGAAAAATCCCATGGACAGAGAAGCCTGGTGGTCTACAGTCCATGGGGTTGCAGAAGAGTTGAATGCAACTTTGCAACTGAACAACAATTACTTCCTAAAGGCCTATTTTTACTATCACAGTGGGGCATAGGGTTTCAACCTATGCATTTTGCTAGGACACATTCAGCCCATAACATCTTGAAAGCTCAAATATTACCATTCATACTGTCACTGTTTTCCTTGAAGTGGTAGGCTTACTTTATTTTCAAAAAAATATAATTCATACACTCAAGTCTAAATAATCACCACTTGTCTTTCCATCATTTTTTTTCAAGTAAAAATGATGTTCTATGAAAAAGCCTCAAATTCAGTGTTTAATTTAATTGCACAAGTGTTCTTATTTTAATTAGGAAAATAATTTAAATTAGAATGCAGCATAAGGGTTCTATAAATAGTTTCCATTTTGTCAGTTTTTCAAAAAGTATGCCCTTGGAAATTGAGATTGATTAACATTGATAAATATTACTGCTTTTTCAAGGACATTTTCAAGTGATACTAGAACTTTTTTTATTGAGAAAACACAGCAGTAAAAAACACTATTAGTATTATAGTGCTAGTACTAAAGGAATTTGTTGACACTGCTTTGATTGATGCTATGCTTCTACTAATTTTATACACTGCTTGTTCATCATCAGTGTATTAATAAATATCAAGATAATGAAAAAGGGAAATAACATCTCACTATTATTATGGTAATTGTTTCTAATTTGCAGTCTCCCTGAAA
This sequence comes from Bos indicus, assembly GCF_029378745.1. Classification (NCBI taxonomy): domain Eukaryota; kingdom Metazoa; phylum Chordata; class Mammalia; order Artiodactyla; family Bovidae; genus Bos; species Bos indicus. Next base: position 39,190,825 of record NC_091762.1, on the reverse strand, counting down.
GCAAAGCAGGGACCACTGGGTATCCACAGACTGCATTTTGAAAATTGCTGGCCTAATATGAGATTGCTTTCAAATAAGTTTTCTAGATTGTCAAGAAAAAAGATTGATTAGTTCCACAGTGTATGATACGCAAAGGAATCTGAAATAAAGAAGCAGAAGAGGGGAAACCAGGGATGAGACCAAAAAAATTTTTTTTTAAACCTAGTGTCTAGACAGTAAAGAATCTGCCTGCAATGCAGGAGACCTGGGTTCCATCGCTGAGTCTAGAAGATCCCCTGTAGAAGGGAATGGCAACCCACTCCAGTGTTCTTGCCTGGAGAATTCCACTGACAGAGTAGCCTGGTGGATGGGGTTGCAAAGAACAGACATGACTGAAGAACTAAAACACTCACACATGAGAAAGTAAAACCCATAATTTCAAGAGGAGAATAGAACACTTACACATTGGTGTAAGAATGAAAGTTGGTGGAAAGAGGAAGAGAGGAAAAAATGATTCAGTATGGTTGCTGGCAGAATGTTGGCGCTGCCTTAGTAAAGATGTGGATTTATACAAACCAGAACTATGAAACCATTATGATAAACATCTTAGTTCCTGAATAGTCTTAAAAATTAGTAGTATTTAGTTATGAATAGTCTTATAGATCTTCACAACCTGAAACAGCATACACACGTTTTGAACAGAAAAAATGTAATGAAATGTTTACAGGTCCTTCCATCAATTGACATTATTCCTCCATGTGTTATTTATCAGAAGGTAAATCTATTGTATCAAAGGGGGAATTTCATTAGATTTCATTAATAGGAACCACATGCATTAAGACTGTGAATTAAGAAATATATGTATGGATCAAGTGGGGAGAAAGAACAATACCTAGGGCTTGGTTATATAACAACAGTAATAATAATGAATAATTCCTATGAACAAAATATATTTTCTGTCTTTTTTGCTAATTAAAAGAAGACTGAGAAAAATGAGGGCACATCTGGACACCAAAAATACAGGACAACAATCTCAATAAAATCAGGAGTCACACATAATTTCTAATTACCTTTACCATAGTAAAACTTACCATATATATGAAAATACAATAAAAACTAATCATTGGCAAGACTAACTAGTTTCTTTTTAAGGAAAAAATTGGGAAGAAGTTCAGAAGGGAATTTCAAAGGAAATGAAAAACAGAGCTTGAGAGATTGATTTGGGGTTTTATATAAGATTAATTTTATTAGGTTTCCATGTTTAGGAATTTTCAATGCCCTGGACCTTCCTCTAACATGTTTATACACAACACTGACTATGTGTCTGAGCATTTCAGTAGCCATTAAGTTTTATTTATGGCTTTTATTGTGTAAAAGCAATGGTGTAGTTAAGATTCCCAGAGAATTAGCTTTGGAAATTCCATTTGAATTGTCTGAAGTAACAATAATAACAATACCTAGATTACTAAGAAAATTTAAACCCACTCAAACATGTAGATATAGGGTAGTACAGTGAGTTAATAATTACATGATACTTGTACATCACCACTCATTATTTAAAAACTTTATTGATCATAAGAGAATTGGAGAGTATTTGTTTATGTTCAATTGAAAATCCAGCATTATATTTTCTTGGAAATAAAAAGGAAGTGAAATAAAGGTCAAGTAGATGAATAATAAGCTGACACCAGCCAAGACAGTTCTGGAAAAGGGTAATGATAGTGGTTTACCTTCCAGATATTAAAAAAGTAAACATAATGCTTTGTGTTGTACATTAATTTTATGATACATTTTCTGTCTCTTCCATAAGTATGGACTATTTCTTAACTAAAATGAAAAACAGATGTCGCCATTAAAAGCACAAACAAATCAATGGTACAGGACAGGATCAGATCCAGGTAAACACAAAAACTCAGTATCAGATAAAAGTAGTATAGTATTACTTAATACTTGTCACTAGCACAATTGTTTCTTAAATATAAACTTACAGAAGTTTCTCTTTTCTGTAAGGAAAAGGAAAGTACTTTTCTAAGGAAAAATAAGTTACAAAAGATAGTTAAACCTTTAACATTTGAATAACTCATACAAATACATCAGGTAAATGCAATAAAATGAAAAAATGCACATAAAATCATAAAGGAGTGGCAAAGAACTAACAAATTATTAATACATTTAACTGAAACAAAGGGGATAAAATTATAATAAAATATCATATACAGTTCTTAAATTTATTAAAGTTTAAAAATAGTGATACTTAATATTGGCAATAGTAGGTTTGATAGACATTTTCATATTCTTTTATGACAATGGAAATATTAATAAAAATGTTTGTGAAATACTATATTTTCTATTAATTCTCATTGAAAAATTAGTTTTTCAATTCTTAAGAAATACAAAGTGATAAAATAATTAGAGTATTTGACAAAGGCTTATGTACAAGAAGTGGCAAGATCTGAAGATCTGAGACTGGACTTAAATAAATGTAGTAGTCTTCTACTTTCTAAGCATGATTTATGAATTTTCTTTTTATTATTGAATAACTCTTTGCAGGGGCAAAATTTCATCATTTTAACACCTTATTAAAAAAAAAAAAAAAAAAAAAAACCTCTGTTCTAGAATAGTTTCAGGGAGAATGGCATTGAAATATGTATAACATCATATATGAAACGAGTCACCAGTCCAGGTTCGATGCACGATACTGGATACTTGGGGCTGGTGCCCTGGGACGACCCAGAGGGATGGTATGGGGAGGGAAGACGGAGGAGGGTTCAGGATGGGGAACACATGTATACCTGTGGCAGATTCATTTCAATAAATAGCAAAACCAATACAGTATTGTAAAGTTAAAAAAAAAGAGAAAACACATATTTTATGCTCAATAATAGAAATGACTGCCTAAATAAGCATTGTAGAAATATGTTAACCAGGAAGATGGGCTTACACAGTTAATAAAAAAAGAAAAAAATTCTGTCACTGAATTTTTAGAAACACTGGAGTAGGTTTTATACTTTATGAAGTTTTTAAATTTAGACATGGTCAAGATGAACTTGTTTTTAAAAAAAACAACAAAAGCAGGGAAGAAAAGGAAATCATTTGGTGAGAAATGATGGAGGAGTTTTAATGAACTCCTGGAACAGTCCTATCTAGGTGTGATTAACTTATTTATATTTGGGGGATTAAGAGCCTGTCTCATGGAATAAAAGTCTATAGAATGGGTGACATCACCATGGCATCCAATACAAACAAAACATACAAGGAGTTGTTTTTCCAAAGAGCACAGCACTATCTATTAAGGTATTTAATACTGAAGAAAGAATAAGATAACAAAGATAAAATAAACACTGCTGCTGCTGCTAAGTCGCTTCAGTCGTGTCTGACTCTGTGCAACCCCATAGACAGCAGCCCACCAGGCTCCCCTGTCCTTGGTATTCTCCAGGCAAGAACACTGAAGTGGGTTGCCATTTCCTTCTCCAATGCATGAAAGTGAAAAGTGAAAGTAAAGTCTCTCAGTCGCGTCCGACTCTAGCAACCCCATGGACTGCAGCCCAGCAGGCTCCTCTGTCCATGGGATTTTCCAGGCAAAAGTACTGGAGTGGGGTGCCATTGCCTTCTCCTAAAATAAACACATGAAACCTGTAATCACTTTTTAATGACTGGAAGAAATACTTAGGAAAAGAATTGATAGATTATAGGCTTTCTTTTCCTTAATTAGCCTGGAGTCTTACTGCATTTGGCCTTTAAGGAGAGTGAGTGCTCTTCCTCAGTAAAATATAGTACATGATGGCAAGCTGAAATGCCTCCAGTCACAGCTTGGGAAAAATGCTAGATGAAATTGCAAAATTATATTATTAAAGGCTTCAGGGAGCACTATATAAATAATGAGGGGCAGAAGATCAAAATTTTTAGAGAATTATTTTGATGTAAGAGTAAACTCCTGGAGTTGGTGATGGACAGGGAGGCCTGGCGTGCTGCAATTCATGGGGTTGCAAAGAGTCGGACACGACTGAGTGACTGAACTGAACTGAACTGAAACTATCTGTTTATTGAGGGTTTCTTTTTTTCCCTGTGAGTATATGCCAGGCTTCCAAAGAATATTCACTAAATTCAGGGATTATTTGAAAGACAGAAAAATTAGTCCAAAAGCTTCAGAAACGCAAAGTAAAATTATTCACTGTCTTGTAATAGCTGAACACAAAGATCTGGTAATGTAGGTGCTGCCATCAAAACATCACAAGTACCCACCTTAAAAATTGTGAAATGACATTTAAAGGACAGAATTAAATGTACTCTCATCTTTCAGAGATGAGGAGGTAAATCTCAGGCTCTGAATCAGAGTTCTCCCAGGGCAAACCCTAGAAACAAGGGTCAGATAAGAGAGACAGAAACTTGCTAAAACTGTAACCAAGACCCCATGCAGCTGAATCACTTTAAGAATTAAGGGTTTGCCTCCACACTGTTCTTCTGTCTGAGGAAAGGAGGACAATTTCTGATGGAACAGAACATCATTTGGAGCCTCCACATAATGCTGGCATATGATAACACATTCATTTTATGTTTATGTTTACATGTGTTTTGTATTTCTAGTACACAACCAAAAATTACATTCAAAGAGGACAGCTAAATCAGAAAAAAAAAAAAAAAAATAAGGACTTAAAAAGCCAACCTAAACATATGCAAATGTTGTAGTTAACAAACAAGGACTTTAAAATCACTATGATATGTATGCTTAAGAAATATAAAGAGAACAGTAACATAGATTAAAAAAGATTAGGAACTTTAATAAGTATTTAAAAAATAAACATTGTATTTGAAACTTTAGAAATCAATGAATTTTTAACAGCATATTGACCACAGAAGAAACAAAAACTAGTGACATGAGGGAAGGATGAGTGAAAAAAAAAAAATCCAAAGCAAATCGCATACCAAAAAATAATTTAAAAAAGAGGTATGTGAGAGAAGTGTGGGTCACATGTAATATGTGCACTCTTTGCTGTGTATATTTATGTAAAATATTTTTAATTAAAATGTTTGTTCTGGTTAGTTTTACTTCTTTAATATAGCAGACATTCTTTGAGCCCATTTTATCACTTAAAAAAAAATCCCACTGACTTTTTAACTAACTGATCAGATCAGATCACATCAGTTGCTCAGTCGTGTCCAATTCTTTGCGACCCCATGAATGGCAGCACGCCAGGCCTTCCTGCCCATCACCAACCCCGGAGTTCACCCAGACTCACGTCCATCGAGTCAGTGATGCCATCCAGCCATCTCATCCCCTGTCATCCCCTTTTCCTCCTGCCCCCAATCCCTCCCAGCATCAGAGTCTTTTCCAATGAGTCAACTCTTCGCATGAGGTGGCCAAAGTACTGGAGTTTCAGCTTTAATATCATTCCTTCCAAAGAAATCCCGGATTTCTTCAGAATGGCCTGGCTGGATCTCCTTGCAGTCCAAGGGACTCTCAAGAGTATTCTCCAACACCACAGTTCAAAAGCATCAATTATTCACCGCTCAGCCTTCTTCACAGTCCAACTCTCACATCCATACATGACCACTGGAAAAACCATAGCCTTGACTAGACGGACCTTTGTTGGCAAAGTAATGTCTCTGCTTTTGAATATGCTATCTAGGTTGGTCATAACTTTCCTTCCAAGGAGTAAGCGTCTTTTAATTTCATGGCTGCAGTCACCATCTGCAGTGATTTTGGAGCCCAGAAAAATAAAGTTTGACACTGTTTCCACTGTTCCCCATCTATTTCTCATGAAGTGATGGGACCGGATGCCATGATCTTCATTTTCTGAATGTTGAGCTTTAAGCCAACATTTTCACTCTCCACTTTCACTTTCATCAAGAGGCTTTTAAGTTCCTCTTCACTTTCTGCCATACGGGTGGTGTCATCTGCATATCTAAGGTTATTGATATTTCTCCCAGCAATCTTGATTCCAGCTTGTGTTTCTTCCAGTCCAGCGTTTCTCATGATGTACTCTGCATATAGGTTCAATAAAAGGGTGACAATATACAGCCTTGACGTACTCCTTTTCCTATTTGGAACCAGTCTGGTGTTCCATGTCCAGTTCTAACTGTTGCTTCCTGACCTGCATACAAATTTCTCAAGAGGCAGATCAGGTGTTCTGGTATTCCCATCTCTTGAAGAATTCTCCACAGTTTACTGTGATCCACATAGTCAAAGGCTTTGGCATAGTCAATCAAGCAAAAATAGATATTTTTCTGGAACTCTCTTGCTTTTTCCATGATCCAGTGGATGTTGGCAATTTGATCTCTGGTTCCTCTGCCTTTTCTAAAACCAGCTTGAACATCAGGAAGTTCATGGTTCACGTATTGCTGAAGCCTGGCTTGGAGAATTTTGAGCATTACTTTACTAGCGTGTGAGATGACTGCAATTATGAGGTAGTTTGAGCATTCTTTGGCATTGCCTTTCTTTGGGATTGGAATGAAAACTGACCTTTTCCAGTCCTGTGGCTACTGCTGAGTTTTCCAAATTTGCTGGCATACTGAGTGCAGCATTTTTACAGAATCATCTTTCAAGATTTGTAATAGCTCAACTGGAATTCTATCACCTCAACAAGCTTTGTTCGTAGTGATGCTTTCTAAGCCCCACTTGACTTCACATTCCAGCATGTCTGGCTCTAGGTCAGTGATCACACCATTGTGATTATCTGGGTCATGAAGATCTTTTTTGTACAGTTCTTCTGTGTATTCTTGCCATCTCTTCTTAGTATCTTCTGCTTCTGTTAGGTCCATACCATTTCTGTCCTTTATCGAGTCCATCTTTGCATGAAGTGTTCCTTTGGTATCTCTGATTTTCTTGAAGAGATCTCTAGTCTTTCCCATTCTGTTGTTTTCCTCTATTTCTTTGCATTTATCCCTGAAGAAGGCTTTCTTATCTCTTCTTGCTATTCTTTGGAATTCTTTGGAACTCTGAATTCTGCGACTGTCACGCCTGCAAAGCACAGGTGGTTGTGACCGGCGCCTGCTAAGTGTGGCCGAGAGGAGCCACCCCACGTCCGAAGTCAGGGGCAGAAGCCGGGAGGACCCCATGCCCAAAGGGCAGCGGCCAAGAGTAGTTACCCCACGTCCGAGGTCAGGAGCAGTGGCCTAGAGTGCCAGACTGCGACGGCGCAGGATTGGCCAAGGGGAGCTGCCCCACGTCTGAGGTCAGGGGGTGCTGCCAAGAGGAGTTACCCCGCGTCCGAGGTCAGGGGTGGCCACTGGTAGGAGCTACCCCGCACCCCTAAGCCCGAGGCCAGGGGCGGTGGGTGAGAGGAGCTACCTTACACCTCCACACCCGAGGCCAGGGGCGGCGGCCTGGAGGACCAACCCCATGTCCAAGGAGCCCTGGCTGTGTGGGCTCAGGAGGGCCTAGAGGAGCTATCCCTCGTTGAAGGTCAGGAAGGGTGGCAGTGAGGAGATACCCGTCGTCCAAGGTAAGGAGCAATGGCTGCGCTTTTGCTGGAGCAGCCATGAAGAGATACCCCACGCCCAAGGTAAGAGAACCCAAAAAAGACGGTAGGTGTTGCAAGAGGGCATCAGAGGGCAAACACACTGAAACCATACTCACAGAAAACTAGTCAATCTAAGCACACTAGGACCACAGCCTTGTCTAACTCAATTAATTAACTGAGTTGTTTATCAATTACATCATAGAGGACTGTCATTTTTACAAATACGATCATGACACTAGCTATATAACACCATTTACTCATGTTAAAAATACTTGTATTAATTTTAACATTTTTACTGTTTTGCTGCTGAAGAGATCTTACCAAGTTTAATTTTGAACATATTTTAATAATTCATTCAATTATTTTGGATATACTTTTTTTTTATAATCAAAGGATATTCATGATCAGACAGGTCAGATCAGATCAGTCACTCAGTCATGTCTGACTCTTTGAGAACCCATGAATTGTAGCACGCCAGGCCTCCCTGCCCATCATCAACTCCTGGAGTTCACTCAGACTCACGTCCATCAAGTCAGTAATGCCATCCAGCCATCTCATCCTCTGTCGTCCCCTTCTCCTCATGCCCCCAATCCCTCCCCAATCAGAGTCTTTTCTAATGAGTCAACTCTTCGCATGAGGTGGCCAAAGTACTGGAGTTTCAGCTTGAGCATCATTCCTTCCAAAGAAATCCCAGGGCTGATCTCCTTCAGAATGGACTGGTTGGATCTCCTTGCAGTCCAAGGGACTCTCAAGAGTCTTCTCCAACACCACAGTTCAAAAGCATCAATTCTTCAGCGCTCACCCTTCTTCACAGTCCAACTTTCACAACCATACATGACCACAGGAAAAACCATAGCCTTGTCTAGATGAACCTTTGTTGGCAAAGTAATGTCTCTGCTTTTGAATATGCTATCTAGGTTGGTCATAACTTTCCTTCCAAGGAGTAAGCGTCTTTTAATTTCATGGCTGCAGTCACTATCTGTACAGAAGCTATTGATCACAACTAAGTGTTTTCTAAAGACTAGAGTTCTCTAAGAAAATTGGAGATACCAAGGGAACTTTTCATGCAAAGATAGGCACAATAAAGGATAAAAACGGCAAGGAACTAACAGAAGCAGAAGAGATTAAGAAGAGGTGGCAAGAATACACAGAAGAACTGTAAAAAATAAAAAGTCTTAATGACCCAGATAACCACGATAGTGTGGTCACTCACCTAGAGCCAGATATCCTGAAGTGTGAAGTCAAGTGGACCTTAGGAAGCATTACTATGAACAAAGCTTGTGGATGTGATAGAATTCCAGTTGAGCTAATTAAAATTCTAAAAGATGATGCTATTAAAGTGCTGCACTCAATATGCCAGCAAATTTGGAAAACTCAAAATTTGGAAATTCAAATTTGGAAAACTCCTGGCCACAGGACTGGAAGGTCAGCTTTTATCCCAATCCCAAAGAAAAGTAATGCCAAAAGATGTTCAAACTACCAAAAAAATTGTGTTCATTTCACTTGCTAGCAAGGTAATGCCCTTCAAACTAGGCTTCAGCAGTACCTGAACTGAGAAATTCCACATGCACATGCTGGATTTATAAAAGGCAGAGGAACCAGAGATCAAATTGTCAACATCCGCTAGATGATAGAAAAAGCAAGGAAATTAAAAAAAAAAAAATCTACTTCTGCTTCATTGACTATGCTAAAGCCTTTGACTATCTGGATCACAGCAAACTGTGCAATATTCTTAAAGAGATGGGGATACCAGAGACCTTACCTGCCTCTTGAGAAACCTGTATGCAGGACAAAAGGCAACAGTTAGAACTGGACATGGAACAACAGACTGGTTCAAAATAGGAAAAGGAGTACGTCAAGGCTGTATATTGTCACCCTGCTTATTTAACTTATATGCAGAGTACATCACAGAGAAGGCAATGGCACCCCACTCCAGTATTCTTGCCTGGAAAATCCCATGGGCGGAGGAGCCTGGTAGGCTGCAGACCATGGGGTTGCTAAGAGTCAGACACAACTGAGCGACTTCACTTTCACTTTTCACTTTCATGCATTGGAGAAGGAAATGGCAACCCACTCCAGTGTTCTTGCCTGGAGAATCCCAGGGACAGAGGAGCCTGGTGGGCTGCCATCTATGGGGCCGCACAGAGTCGGACACGACTAAAGCGACTTAGCAGCAGCAGCAGAGTACATCATACAAAATGCTGGGCTGGATGAAGCACAAACTGGAATAAAGATTGCAGGGAGAGATACCAATAACCTCAGATAGGCAGATGATACCACTTTAATGGCAGAAAGTGAAGGTGAATTAAAAGTCCTCTTGACGAAGGAAGGTGAAGAGAAGAGTGAAAACGCAACATTTAAAGAACAAAGATCATAGCATCTGGTCCCATCACTTCATGACAAATTGACGGGAAAAACTGGAAACAGTGTCATATTTCATTTTCTTGGGTTCCAAAATCAGTGCAGATGGTGACTGTGGCCATGAAATTAAAAGACACTTGCTCCTTGGAAGAAAATCTACGACAAACCTAGACAGTGTATTAAAAAGCAGAGACATCACTTTGTCAACAAAGGTCTGTATAGTCAAAGTTATGTTTTTTTCCAGTAGTCATGTGTAGATGTAAGAGTTGGGCCATAAAGAAGGCTAACCACCAAAGAATTAATGTTTTCAAACTGTGGTCCTGAAGAAGACTCTTGAAAGCTCCTTGGAAAGCAAGGAGATCAAACCAGTCACTCCTTAAGGAAATGAACCCTGAATATTCTTTGGAAGGACTGATGCTGAAGCTGAAGCTCCAATACTCTGGCCACCTAATGTGAAGAGTCAACTTACTGGAAAAGACCCTGATGTTGGGAAAGATTGTGGGCAAGAGGAGAAGTGAGTGACAGAGGATAAGATGTTTGAATGGCATCACTAACTCAGTGGACATGAGTTTGAGCAAACTCAGGGAAATAGTAAAGGACAGGGAAGCCTGGTGTGCTGCAGTTCATGGGTCACAAAGAGACATACATGACATAGCAACAGAACAACACCCCAGGTGGTAAAGTCAGGTAATACGCACAACTTAATCCATACTCCACATTCTTAAATTTCATTATTTTAAATGTCATGAGTCATATTTGATGGAAATTAATAATTGTGTTTCATCCTAGTTGACTGGGAGTATTACTAACATAGTGATTCTTCCCAAGTATATTTACAGCACATAAAATGGGTCTTTTCCCAGGAATAAAGACAACCAGTTCCCAAAGAATACATAATAAAATTCAGCAAATATTTTAAATAGATGAATGTATAGGTAAAATTGTTCCTTTATCTAGAACTTTTTAGTTTTACCATTTTAAAGTGTCCATTTCCTAAGCTTAATTTAATCCTTTTTCTCATATACAAAACATATCCTAGATTCTGCATCATATTATATGAATATCACAGAAAAGCATACATTGAACCATAGTACTTCCAAGACTTTGGAAACATCAACACTCAAAAACCAATTTGTGGTTGCTCACTTAAGTCATGTCAGACTTTTGCAACTCCGTGGACTGTAGCCCACCAGGACCCCTGCCCATGGGATTTTCCTAGCAAGAATATTGAAGTGGGTTTCCATCCCCTCCTCCAGGGATCCTCCTGACCTAGGGATTGATCCTGTGTCTCCTGTATTACAGGCAGATTTCTCACCCACGGACCCACAGGGACACCTGATATGTGGCTAGCTCTTCCTATTCCAGGAGAAGGCAATGGCACCCGACTCCAGTACTCTTGCCTGGAAAATCCCATGGGCGGAGGAGCCTGGTGGGCTGCAGTCCATGGGGTCGCTGAGGGTCAGACAGGACTGAGCGACTTCACTTTCACTTTCATGCATTGGAGAAGGAAATGGCAACCCACTCCAGTGTTCTTGCCTGGAGAATCCGAGGGACGGTGGAGCCTGGTAGGCTGCCGTCTATGGGGTCGCACAGAGTAGGACACGACTGAAGTGACTTAGCAGAAGTAGCTTCCTATTCCATTTGATGAATGTCAGGCCATAGAGTCAATACAAGTCAATTTGTTTTTTGAGACAGTGTATCTACATATACAAGGTTTCTGCATTTAACTTTTCCACATATCAAAGTATTAACAATAACAATATATCATGAAAGTAGAAATATTTCACCCAGCTACACGTGTGTATGTATGTATATATATACATAGTTCTGAATGTTTATACACACACACACACATGTGAATAAATTACAGTGATCATTTAATCCAAGGGTTAATGTATTTTTGTGAATTCCCAGGTGGTGCTAGTGGTAAAGAACCCACCTGCCAACGCAGGAGATATAAGAGACACAAGTTCGATCACTGGGTTGGAAGATCCCCAGGAGGAGGGCATGGCGACCCACCGCGGTGTTCTTGCCTGGAGAATATCATGAACAGAGAGGATCCTAGCAGGCTACAGTCCATAGGGTCACATAGAGTCAGACACAACTGAAACGACTTAGCACACATGCACAGCATGCATTTTTAATGGTCTCCCATTTACTTATGAGTTCCACAGAGAAACACGATTCTATATAAAATGACTTTAAGATAACAACATGTTATCTTGAATGTGCAGTTAAGTTTCCACTTAAAATACACAGGCATTTTCTTATTAATATTCCTAAGAAACGAGTCAGTTCAGCTTTTCTTTTCAAACCAGACCACATAATAGGGACTCAAAAACTAACTGTGGTTAGAGGCACTACATGGTGAAACAAAACACAACAAAGGATGACCACCTTTATCTGTGCCTGGAAAGATGGGAAACAAAACTAGTATTTAGGGTAAACATTTATCTATTGCATAGGTCAAGCTCTCTTTTAAGCAAGCATACATGCACGCACGCACGCACACACACACACACACACACACACACATGCACCTTATACTGTAATACCAATATGTTGGAAATAAGGAAACTAAAGCCCAGAAAAATGGAGATACTTTATTAAGGTTACATAATATTTTGAACAATGTTATGTAGTAAGAAGTAGCGTTATGATTTAAACTCAAGCAGTGTATTTTCATGATTCATAATCTTAACTAACATAGGTTTTCTGAGCTACCCCTGAAATATTAAGAGAAACTGAGAGTGTATAGACATCATGACATATATCTCTAGTTCTGAATGTTTACAAAACACATAGCACCATGCCTAACATGAACACTCAACTCAGGCTCCCTTTACGTTTACCCTTTTCCATTGTACTACATGCAAAATCACTGTTTGCTTTTTCTTTAGAAAGAATTTAACAGTACCGCATACTCTAGACTGTCAGGCAAAAATCTTAGAAGACATATTAAACTGAAAAAGTGATTTATGTTGTTAAGTGCAGTGGAGTAACATAAGATAAAATTTGCCTGGAATCTCCAAGTTTGCAACTGTCACTTGTTATATAATAATAGCAGCAATTTCTTGTGTCAAAAAATATTCAATTCAGAGAATAAATGTTATGGTAACCATACATATAATTTATATATTATATATAGTGCTATTTTCTGAATGATGCTATCCCTATATTCATAAGGAGAAGGCAATGGCACCCCACTCCAGTACTCCTGCCTGGAAAATCCCATGGATGGAGGAGCCTGGAAGGCTGCAGTCCATGGGGTCGCTGAAGGTCAGACACGACTAAGCGACTTCACTTTCACTTTTCACTTTCATGCATTGCAGAAGGCAATGGCAACCCACTCCAGTGTTCTTGCCTGGAGAATCCCAGGGACAGGGGAGCCTGGTGGGCTGCTGTCTATGGGGTCACACAGAGTCGGGCACGACTGAAGCGACTTAGCAGTAGCAGTATATTCGTAAATTGAAGCCCTAACCCCTGATATGATGGTATTTGGGGATGGGTTCTTTGGAAGGGAAGTAGGTTTAGATGAGGTCATGAGAGTGGGTCTTCATGATGGGATCAATTCCCCTGTAAGAAAAACACCAGACAGCTGACTATCCACCGTGTGAGGACACTGTCATAAAGTGTGCAACCCAGAAATAGAGCTTTTACCACAACCAGATCATTCAGGTCCCAGGATCTCGGACTTCCAGCCTCCAGAATTCTGAGACAATAAATCTGGCCTTTAAGTACAATCTGTGATATTTTATTATGAAGCCCATGTTGACTAATGGAAACAGCATCAAAATACTGCCATATATATTATATTGAATAGCCACATACTATTATACATGTTAAGTTAATATTCTAATTATACTTAATTATACTTAATATACATGTTAAATTAATGTTCTAATTTTATTACATAGGTCCTGTCTTTCACTTAAACTGTAAAAATAAACATTTTCAAAGACTGGAAGAATTGAAGTGGTTATATAGTAATACTAAAATATGTCTACTGCAAAAGTTACTAATTTAATCTGCTTACTTTGTCCACTAAATAATAACTGATATACTTAATATAATTAAGTATAATATTATACTATTAAATTACATGCTAATTAAGTTATATGCACACAAAATCCACTTGTTTTATTTGACCATCGAGGAAAAAAATCATAATGTTTGGCCCTGTTATCCTTCCAAAACTTTTAGTTTAACTATAATGTTAATAATCCAACTCTTTGCGACTCTGTGGACTGTAGCCCACCAGGCTCCTCCGTCCATGGGATTCTCCAGGCAAGAATACTGGAGTGGGTTGCCATTTCCTTCTCCAGGGGATCTTCTTGACCCAGGGATCGAACCCAGGTCTCCTGCATTGCAGGCAGACGCTTTAACCTCTGAGCCACGAGGGAAGCCCAATTACAAGAAAAAAACATAGACATTTATATTACAATAATTTTTCATTTTAATTGTTGCTCTTCCATTATGACAAAAATTTATGTTTGATTTTGATTGCCACTAGTATCAGCAATTAAAGTTAACTTCAATGGCAACCCACTCCAGTATTCTGGCCTGGAGAATTCCATGGACTGTATAGTCCATGGGGTTGCAAAGAATCAGACACAACTCAGCTACTTTCACTTTCCAAAATATTTTTAAGATAATTTTAAATAACTAAATATTCATCAGTTATTATTTAGTGGACAAAGTAAGCAGATTAAATTAGTAAGTTTTGCACTTGACATATTTTAATATAACCACTTCAATTCTTCCAGTCTTTGAAAATGTTAATTCTACAGTTTAAGTGAAAGACAGGGCCTATCTAATAAAATTAGAACATTAGTTGACATCAAGAGCCAAATATATACATTAAGCTCTACAGTAAATATTAACCTCTACTCAAAATTCTTTTCCATTCAGATTGACTAGATGTTGCTGTATTTGGGTTTGTTGAAAATTTAGCAAGTCCATTGCTATCACCAAATATACAAATCTAAACTTCAGCTTGTTGAGGTCTCTGGCCATATCTACTCAGATATTCCTGATTTCACTGTTTAGCATTTAACCTATTATACCAGAATATATTGAGTAGATAATCATATGCACATACATATAGGCTCCTTCTTAACAGTACAATGATTAGAAAAGTGTTGCTATAATTGTGAGAAGCAAACATAAGTTTACAGGCTTTTAAGTTCTGATAAGAATTTTACTTCAAAAATGGAAGGTTCTATCAATCATAATTTATATTTTTATAGGTGCCCAAATATGTCTAAAGATATGTATTTCAAAGCAATGGCTCTTTAATGTCCTGATAATTCCACAAAAACTTGTGAAGTGATGTCATACTTTAAAAATATCATTTATGTTTAAAGGCCATAAATGATTCCTTTTCTATTTCTTTTTTCATAAATACGAGAATGATGTTGTTATTCCAACCTCTTAGACAATATAATTAGTGAGAATATGCCTGGATATGACCTCACTTTGGTAGTTCTGCCATTTAAGCTATAACTTAATTAAGACATTGGAGGAAATTTGATACAAATTTGATACAAATTCAAATTTGTATCAGCTAAACTGGTAACCCTAAGAATGAGGTGTTATCATTAAAATTAACAATATCCAAATTCCTAAAATGTCTTTTAAAATATTTAATATTTGTACTTCCAGACCATCAGGTTTGAATGACAAAATTTGATGTTTCATCAATTTTATGGTATATATGTGTTTTGTTGGGTTACAGAGAAGAATAAAGGGAAAATAACACAATTTTAAAATAGAGTAACAATCAGAATTCACATTAAGAATTCTGATGCTAATATCAAATGACAAACTCCTTGATTAGAAACCAAGTAAAGTCAATTCTTCATCATAGAAACATATGGCATTGGACATAGTTAATAACATTTATTTCAGGGCTCTTTTTTATAATTTGCAGTTTATTGCCACTTTAAAATAAAAGCATATTTTATTTGGATGTATTCTTCTCTGGGTTAATCTGTTTGTTGCTGCTGTTAAATTTTGGAAGAAGCAGGTAATGAAAAAGAAAATAATTATAACTAAATTTAATTAATGTTCTCTATGCACCAGTTATAGTACTAAATATTTTATTGATGGTCTTATGTATGCAAATGATCATCTTACTATAATTTCATTCTAAGGCATATTAAAAAAATGACATTGAAACCTTAGTAATGATGTTTTGTTATATGAAATAAAAGCCCAAGTTGTTACAAAACCAACTAGTAATCTATAACTATTAAATTGATATTTCCTCTATGGTCATTGCATTATCATTTATTTTTTATTATACTAGATATTAAAATTAAAGCATTTTAGTGGGTTTTATAGAAATAATAATTAGCATAATCATATACATAATTTGGAAGACATAATCATCAGAATAATGTTAAATTTCATTTAGGCAATTTATAT
Source organism: Bos indicus (assembly GCF_029378745.1). Lineage (NCBI taxonomy): Eukaryota > Metazoa > Chordata > Mammalia > Artiodactyla > Bovidae > Bos > Bos indicus. The sequence goes on along the minus strand of NC_091762.1, from coordinate 39,174,596 downwards.
ACGCAAAGAGTCGGACACGACTGAGCAACTGAACTGAACTGATATACTTCAGTTCAGTTGCACAGTCGTGTCCGACTCTTTGTGACCCCATGACCGCAGCATTCCAGGCCTCCCTGTCCATTAGCAACTCCCGAAGTTTACCAAAACTCATGTCCATTGAGTCGGTGATGCCATCTAACCATCTCTTCCTCTGTCGTTCCATTCTCCTCCAGCCCTCAATCTTTCCCAGCATCAGGGTCTTTTCATATGAGTCAGCTCTTCACAACAGGTGGCCAAAGTATTGGAGTTTCAGCTTCAACAACAGTCCTTCCAATGAACACCAAGGACTGATCTCCTTGCAGTCCAAGGGACTCTCAAGAGTCTTCTCCAACACCACAGTTCAAAAGAATCAATTCTTCTGTGCTCAGATTTCCTTATAGTCTACCTGTCACATCCATACGTGACTACTGGAAAAACCATAGCCTTGACTAGACAGACCTTTGTTGACAAAGTCTCTGCTTTTTAATATGCTATCAGGGTTGGTCATAACTTTCCTTCTAAGAAGTAAGCGTTTTTTAATTTCATGGCTGCAATCACCATCCGCAGTGATTTTGTAGCCCAGAAAAATAAAGTCAGCCACTGTTTACTCTGTTTCCCCATCTATTTGCCATGAAGTGATGGGACCATGATTTTAGTTTTCTGAATGTTGAGCTTTAAGCCAACATTTTCACTCTCCTCTTTCACTTTCATCAGGAGGCTCTTTAGTTCATCACTTTCTTCCATAAGGGTGGTATCATCTGCGTATCTGAGGTTATTGATATTTCTCCTGGCAATCTTGATTACAGCTTGTGCTTCCTCCAGCCGAGCGTCTCTCATGATGTACTCTGCATATAAGTTAAATAAGCAGGGTGACAATATACAGCCTTGATGTACCCCTTTTCCTATTTGGAACCAGTCTGTTGTTCCATGTCCAGTTTTAACTTTTGCTTCCTGACCTGCATATAGGTTTCTCAAGAGGCAGGTCAGGTGGTCTGGTATTCCCATCTCTTTCAGAATTTCCCACAGTGTATTGTGATCTGCACAGTCATAGGCTTTGGCATAGTCAATAAAGAAGAAATATATGTTTTTCTGGAACTCACTTGCTTTTTGATGATCCAGTGGATGTTGGCAATTTGATCTCTAGTTCCTCTGCCTTTTCTAAAACAAGCTTGAACATTTGGAAGTTCAAGGTTCACGTATTGCTGAAGCCTGGCTTGGAGAATTTTGAGCATTACTTTACTAGCATGTGAGATGAGTAAAATTTTGCAGTAGTTTGAGCATTCTTTGGCATTGCCTTTCTTTGGGACTGGAATGAAAACTGACCTTTTCCAGTCCTGTGGCCACTGCTGAGTTTTCCAAATTTGCTGACATATTGAGTGCAGCACTTTCACAGCATCATCTTTCAGGATTGGAAATAGTTCAACTGGAATTCCCTCATGTCCACTAGCTTTGTTTAAAGTGACGCTTCCTAAGGCCCACTTGACTTTGTATTCCAGAATGTCTGGCTCTAGCTGGTGATCACACCATCGTGATTATCTTGGTCATGAAGATCTTTTTTGTATAGTTTTTCTGTGTATTCTTGTCACCTCTTCTTAATATCTTCTGCTTCTGTTAGGTCCATACTGTATCTGTCCTTTATTGAGTCCATCTTTGCATGAAATGTTCCTGTGGTATCTCTAATTTTCTTGAAGAGATCTCTAGTCTTTCCCATTCTATTGTTTTTTTCTATTTCTTTGCATTGATCGCTGAGGAAGGCTTTTTTTTTTATTTTATTTTATTTTTAAACTTTACATAATTGTATTAGTTTTGCCAAATATTGAAATGAATCCGCCACAGGTATACATGTGTTCCATATCCTGAACCCTCCTCCTTCCTCCCTCCCCATACCATCCCTCTGGGTCATCCCAGTGCACCAGCCCCAAGCATCCAGTATCGTGCATCGAACCTGGACTGGCAACTTGTTTCTTACATGATATTTTACATGTTTCAATGTCATTCTCCCAAATCTTCCCACTCTCTCCCTCTCCCACAGAGTCCATAAGACTGTTCTATACATCAGTGTCTCTTTTGCTGTCTCGTACACCGGGTTATTGTTACCATCTTTCTAAATTCCATATATATGCGTTAGTATACTGTATTGGTGTTTTTCCTTCTGGCTTACTTCACTCTGTATAATAGGCTCCAGTTTCATCCACCTCATTAGAACACTTTCTAACACCATACACAAAAATAAACTCAAAATGGATTAAAGATCTAAACGTAAGACCAGAAACTATAAAACTCCTAGAGGAGAACATTGGCAAAACACTTTCTGACATACATCACAGCAGGATCCTCTATTACCCACCTCCCAGAATACTGGAAATAAAAGCAAAAATAAACAAATGGGACCTAATTAACCTTAAAAGCTTTTGATCGCTGAGGAAGGCTTTTTCTCTCTCTTTGCTCTTCTTTGGAACTCTGCATTCAAATAGGTATATCTTTCGTTTTCTCCTTTGCTTTTCACTTCTCTTCTTTTCACAGCTATTTGTAAGACCTCATCAGATAGCCATTTTGTTTTTTGCATTTCTTTTTCTTGGGGATGGTCTTGATTTCTGTCTCCTGTACTATGTCATGAACCTCCATCCATAGTTCACCAGGCACTCTATCTGTCAGATCTAGTCACTTAAATCTCTTTCTCACTTACACTGTATAGTCATAAGGGATTTGATTTAGGTCATACCTGAATGGTTTAGTGGTTTTTCCTACTTTCTTCAATTTCAGTCTGAATTTGGCAATAGGGAGTTCATGATCTGAGCCACAGTCAGCTCCTTGTCTTGTTTTTGCTGACTCTATAGAGCTTCTCCATCTTCAGCTGCAAAGAATATAATCAGTCTGATTTTGGTGTTGACCATCTGTTGATGTCCATGTGTAGAGCCTTCTCTTGTTTTGCTGGAAGAGGGTGTTTGCTATGACCAGTGTGTTCTCTTGACAAAACTCTATTAGCCTTTGCCCTGCTCCATTCCGTACTCCAAGGCCAAATTTGCCTGTTACTCCAGGTGTTTCTTGACTTCCTACTCATATACTTCACATCAGTTAAATGTAAATAATTAAATTTACTTTGGTCTGATACTACAGAGGACTATTACAAGTTTTAGAGACTACTGAAATATACACACAGTTCTTATTTCTCCCTGATTCCCTGCCCTTCTTTCCTAGGGACAGTACATTATTTGTAAAATTGGCTAGATTCTAATGATAGGCAATTTACAAATATTTTAGATTTTTATTTTTCTTCTGTTTTTCCAGGAAAGTATCTTAAAATACTCATGCTTTATGTCCCTTTCCCATGTTTCTGAAAATAAGAGATTTCTTGATATTCAACATTTATGAAATTTGGAATCATCAAAAGTGCACCTTGAATTTTTAATGGCAAGTGTCTGTTTTGTATATTAGAAGTCATGAACTAGCAAAAGATAAGACCAAGCCCAGAATGTTATACAATCTTAGGATGCCTGTAGCCCTGTCTCTTTGTCATGTATAGAATGACCTGAGAGTGTCCTGGTTATGTCTGCTATCACAGCATAATGATGGTCCTTTTCATTCTTAAACATGTACCAATTCAGAAGATAAATTATATGGTCATTCTATTTATATGAAATGTAATAGAAATGGGAATGGAAGCAACTCAGAGACCCTGGAAAAAGTATTTAATATGAGACCACAGGAACTCTTTCAATATCTTAGAGTTATGCCTCAACAGAGCATACTTTGATTTCCCATGCACAGTGAAAGATGGGTAGTCAGTATTAACTGCCAGGATGTTATGAGCAAAAAAAGAGCATAGTTCTTTATTATCTTATGACTCTAGAGAGTCACTCTATTAACTTGGTTACTGACATAGCTACAGAGGAATTTTCATTTTCTTTTGTACAATCAAATCTCATTTACACTTATATATTTAAATTAAATTGAAGAATATTTTAAGTCTATAGTCACAGATGGCTCAGTGGTAAAGAATCTGCTTTTCAACACAGGAGACACAGGCAATGCACGTTTGATCCCTGGGTCAGGAAGATCCCCTGGCAAACCATTCCAGTATTCTTGCCTGGAAAATTCCATGGACAGAGGAGCTTGGTGGGCTATAGCCCATGGAGTCACAAAGAGCTGGACATGACTGTGCAGTCACGCATACACAGTCACTGTAAGATAGCCAATATAGAGCAATATTTCAGTAACTATAAACAGGAAGATTGGTATCGTTATATACACATTAGAATCAGTGGATGAAGATGGATTTTCACAAAATTGGAGAACTGAGGATCTCATTTAATAGATATAGAAAGGAGCTTCAGAACGTGTACTGAACAGATCAAAAAAAATTTTTTTTTTCGTTTTCTACAGATGATAGCAAATTTTTATCAGTTTAAGAAACACCACCCTGACTAATTTACTTTGTACTATTATTTATTAAGAACCTTTTGTACCTGAGATATTCTGCAGGATGCCAGGTAGATAGATGAACACAAATATAATTATTATTTTGAGATCCTGGTATGGCATTAAATGAACAACTTTACTACTAGTTATATACCAGGAAACTGGTCAGTGTTATCAAGAAAAAGAGCAGGAAGCTATTTAAAAGGATAACAGGAAAAGAAGTACTTCTCACTGGTAGTAGATGGCTCCAATATGAAGGGGTTGTCATTGTAATGCCACCTCACTGCCACATGAATACGCTTGTGATTAGTGTTAACAGTTAGATTACAATTCTCTTAACAATGATTTTTTTTTTTTTTTTTCCTTTTCAGAAATGGGGCCATGACTTATGGAAGGAAAATCACTACTCTGTCTGGGAAATTTACTATTTATTGGAAGACAGATAGCTGCCTTAACTTTGGAATCACTATCTGGAAAGGATGTATGGGCCTAGATCTACCAGCAGGCATATTTTCCATGACATGGGAAAAGTTTTCCTAAGGAAGCTGTCAGCACATAAGAGGGCAAAGGTTAGAGATGTAGAGACAGAGCTCTGATGACAGTTGTTAGCATGCTCGTGTCTCTCTGCACACAGCTGGTCTTGAACTCAGTTTCACTCTGAATTTCCCAATTATGTGAGTCAGTGAATTCTCATTTGGTTTATATTAGTTAGACAGTTGAGTTTCTGTCACTTGCAACTGGAGAATACTAATATTTTTGTGAGATATAGCAAAACAGATTCTAGATTTATGCTTAATCTCAGAGAGTAGTCCTATATTTTTTTCATCTCAATAATGTCATGTTCATATTTCCATATTTTTATGGTTGTGAGATAGATGCTTTTTTTCCATTTGGGGACCACTTTAAAAACCCAAATTCTACCTAAGAAAAGGAGCATGCATTGCATTTTTTATAAAAAGCAAACAAAACCCTGTAGGTTTCTTTATCTGAGTAACTTCTAATGATCTCTGAAATCACATCACAGTACCAGGGTAAGCACTAAACCAGAACTGGAAACGTCTTATAATTCTCAAGGAGTCAGAGTATGTCCTTGTCTGAAGGACACCTAAAATTCCAGCACGGCAGCTAAAGGGCATCTACATTAGCGAGAAGCTGGATGCTTAAACAGCTAGATGGTGAGAGTAGGTTTCAGATCAGATCAGTCGCTCAGTCGTGTCTGACTCTTTGCGACCCCATGAATCGCAGCACTCCAGGCCTCCCTGTCCATCACCAACTCCCGGAGTTCACTCAGACTCAATTCCATCGAGTCAGTGATGCCATCCAGCCATCTCATCCCCTGTCATCCCCTTCTCCTCCTGCCCTCAATCCCTCCCAGCATCAGAGTCTTTTCCAATGAGTCAACTCTTCACATGAGGTGGCCAAAGTACTGGAGTTTCAGCTTGAGCATCATTCCTTCCAAAGAAATCCCAGGGCTGATCTCCTTCAGAATGGACTGGATGGATCTCCTTGCAGTCCAAGGGACTCTCAAGAGTCTTCTCCAACACCACAGTTCAAAAGTATCAATTATTCACCACTCAGCCTTCTTCACAGTCCAACTCTCACATCCATACATGACCACAGGAAAAACCATAGCCTTGACTAAATGGACCTTTGTTGGCAAAGTAAAGTCTCTGCTTTTGAATATGCTATCTAGATTGGTCATAAATTTCCTTCCAAGGAGTAAGCGTCTTTTAATTTCATGGCTGCAGTCACCATCTGCAGTGATTTTGGAGCCCAGAAAAATAAAGTCTGACACTATTTCCACTGTTTCCCCATCTATTTCCCATGAAGTGATGGGACTGGATGCCATGATCTTCGTTTTCTGAATGTTGAGCTTTAAGCCAACTTTTTCACTCTCCTCTTTCACTTTCATCAAGAGGCTTTTGAGTTCCTCTTCACTTTCTGCCATAAGGGTGGTGTCATCTGCCTATCTGAGGGTATTGATATTTCTCTTGGCAATCTTGATTCCACCTTGTGTTTCTTTCAGTCCAGTGTTTCTCATGATGTACTCTGCATATAAGTTAAATAAACAGGGTGACAATATACAGCCTTGATGAACTCCTTTTCCTATTTGGAACCAGTCTGTTGTTCCATGTCCAGTTCTAACTGTTGCTTCCTGACCTGCATACAAATTTCTCAAGAGGCAGATCAGGTGTTCTGGTATTCCCATCTCTTGAAGAATTTTCCACAGTTTATTGTGATCCACACAGTCAAAGGCTTTGGCATAGTCAATAAAGCAAAAATAGATGTTTTTCTGGAACTCTCTTGCTTTTTCAATGATCCAGCAAATGTTGGCAATTTGATCTCTGGTTCCTCTGCCTTTTCTAAAACCAGCTTGAACATCAGGAAGTTCACGGTTCACATATTGCTGAAGCCTGGCTTGGAGAATTTTGAGCATTACTTTACTAGTGTGTGAGATGAGTGCAATTGTGTGATAGTTTGAGCATTCTTTGGCATTGCCTTTCTTTGGGATTGGAATGAAAACTGACCTTTTCCAGTCCTGTAGCCACTGCTGAGTTTTCCACATTTGCTGGCATATTGAGTGCAGTACTTTCACGGCATCATCTTTCAGGATTTGGAATAGCTCAACTGGAATTCCATCACCTCCACTAGCTTTGTTCATAATGATGCTTTCTAAGGCCCACTTGACTTCACATTCCAGGATGTCTGGCTCTAGGTCAGTGATTACACCATCATGATTATCTGGGTCGAGAAGATCTTTTTTGTACAGTTGTTCTGTGTATTCTTGCCACCTCTTCTTGATATCTTCTGCTTCAGTTAGGTCCATACCATTTCTGTCCTTTATCGAGCCCATCTTTGCATGAAATGTTCCTTTGGTATCTCTAATTTTCTTGAAGAGATCTCTAGTTTTTCCCATTCTGTTGTTTTCCTCTATTTCTTTGCATTGATTGCTGAGGAAGGCTTTCTTATCTCTTCTTGCTATTCTTTGGAACTCTGCATTCAGATGTTTATATCTTTCCTTTTCTCCTTGCTTTTCCCTTCTCTTCTTTTCACAGCTATTTGTAAGCCCTCCCCAGACAGCCATTTTGCTTTTTTGCATTTCTTTCCCATGGGAATGGTCTTGATTCCTGTCTCCTGTACAATGTCACGAACCTCATTCCATAGTTCATCAGGCACTCTATCTATCAGATCTAGGCTCTTAAATCTATTTCTCACTTCCACTGTATAATCACAAGGGATTTGATTTAGGTCATACCTGAATGGTCTAGTGGTTTTCCCTACTTTCTTCAATTTAAGTCTGAATTTGGCAATAAGGAGTTCATGGTCTGAGCCACAGTCAGCTCCTTGTCTTGTTTTTGCTGACTGTATAGAGCTTCTCCATCTTCAGCTGCAAAGAATATAATCAATCTGATTTAGGTGTTGACCATACATTATGTCCATGTATAGAGTCTTCTCTTGTGTTGTTGGAAGAGGGTGTTTGTTAACTTCCAGTAAATGAGCAGCAGTCTCTGGAGTAAAAGGTATTACTGACTTAAATGCTGATCACTTAAAAGGAGCTCCTTCTGCATAAGTAAATAAGGAAGCTTCAAATAAATAGAAAACAAGAGGTCAGTGCACACATTATTCCTAGAGGTTCATGGTGGCACAGCAGTGCGGAGTTGTGGGAAATGGTCTCTGTAAAGAGGGATTACTCTCTACAGAGGGATGACTGTGCTGAGCATTGTTGAACATCATAATAATCAAAACAGTCTTATTTTCACCATGTTTTATTACTATTTTAAAAAATTATCTTTAGGTAATGCACACTCTTTTTGCCAGAAATGAGAACAGACTGCTCTAACTGTGCTACACCATTGGTACAGTAACAGCTTTGAAATGTTGGAAGAACTGTGACCACAGGTGGAAAGAGATTTCCAGTTTTATTCACTAGTACAGAGAGCCCTAGGAGAGAGGATACTTTGAATGACAAGAAGAGAAGTAACTGCTAATAGATGATGGCAGAACAATTGGCCATCAAAGAGGAAATGTAACTACAAAAGATCATCACAGACCTGTGTGCAATGCCTCTCTATTAATTAATATAACAGTACAGGGGAAAAACACAGTCCTTAACACCAAAGAATGGTAATAGACAAGAGTGCTTCCTGAGATACAACGACTGTGGACACATTGTGGTACTTTTGCTACTCCAATCTACATATGTAAATCCCTAAAATCTGCGTTTCACATACTGTATTCTTAAATAAGGTAAACTACACATGAGTTTCCAGATGGAGTCCAGCTGCCTAGCACCAGAGCTTGTATTTCAATTACACTGTCATGTTTAAACTCTTATGTTGAAGCTTTTTTCATTGTCTCCAATATACTGGATTCCATACAGCTCTTTTGCAGAATAACTCTGCAAGCTAAAAGTATGACATCAAAACTCTGAATGGCAAATTTTCAGGTACAAGACAACAGGGCCCAGATACACAGCTATTTGTGGCTTTGACATAACCTACAGGGCAAGCGGATATGTGTGTGGGTGTGCTCAGTCCTGTCTGACTCTTTGAGATCCAATGGACTGTAGCCCGCCACACTTCTCCACCTATGGAATTTTCCAGGCAAGTATACTAGAGTGGGTTTCCATTTCCTTCTCCAGGAAATCTTCCTGACCGAGGGATTGAACCCAAGTCTCTTGAGTCTCCTCCACTGGCAGGTGGATTCTTTACCACTACACTACCTTGGAAGCCCAATCCAAAGAGAAGAGATAGTAAATTTCTGGAAGTGGATTCTTTACATGTTCTTCAAACAATATTTCATAATCATTACTTCTCTTACATAGAATGAAACTGAAGAATGGTTTTATGTGTCAGCTGTTTATATTCATCTTGTTGTTCTGTCACTATGTTGTGTCCAACTCTTTTATAACCCTATGGATTGTACTCCACCAGCCTCCTCTGTCCACAGAATTTCTCTGGCAAGGATACATGCCATTTCTTCTCAATCCAAGAATCAAACCCCCATCTCCTGTTTCTCCTGCATTAGAAAGTGGATTCTTTACCAATGAGCCACCTGGGAAGCCCATATTTCATCTTCAGATCAGATCAGATCAGTCGCTCAGTCATGTCCGACTCTTTGCGACCCATGAATCGCAGCACACCAGGCCTCCCTGTCCATTACCAACTCCCGGAGTTCATTCAGACTCACGTCCATCGAGTCAGTGATGCCATCCAGCCATCTCATCCTCTATCGTCCCCTTCTCCTCCTGCCCCCAATCCCTCCCAGCATCAGAGTCTTTTCCAATGAGTCAACTCTTTTCATGAGGTGGCCAAAGTACTGGAGTTTCAGCTTTAGCATCATTCCTTCCAAAGAAATCCCAGGGCTGATCTCCTTCAGAATGAACTGGTTGGATCTCCTTGCAGTCCAAGGGACTCTCAAGAGTCTTCTCCAACACCACAGTTCAAAAGCATCAATTCTTCGGCGCTCAGCCTTCTTCACAGTCCAACTCTCACATCCATACATGACCACAGGAAAAACCATAGTGAAACACTATTTGTGTAACATTTCCTTTCAAGTTATACCATTTCTAATTCCTTTAATTTATTTAAATATTATGGAATTTAAAGATTACAAAGTACCTTCAATCTTTTGCCTTTTAAACTGATGATAGTTGAAATTTCCCTTTCATTTAGATCTAGCTGATCAAATTGCCAACATTTGTTGGATCATAGAAAAAGCAAGGGAATTCCAGAAAAATATCTAATTCTGCTTCATTGACTATGCTAAAGCCTTTGATTGTGTGGATCACAATAAACTGTGGAAAATTCTAAAAGAAGACTACCTCCCCTGTCTCCTGAGAAACCTGTATGTGGGTCAAGAAGCAACAGTTAGAACCCTACATGGAACAATTGAATGGTTCAAACTTGGGAAAGGAGTACAAGGCCATATACTGTCACCCTGCTTATTTGACTTATATATAGAGTACATCATGTGAAATGCTGGGCTGGATGAATCACATGTGGGAATTAAAATTGCCAGGAGAAATGTCAAAAACCTCAGATAACGCAGATGATACCACTCTAATGGCAGAAAAGAAGAAAGTAAAGAACTTAAAGCCCTCTTGATGAAGTTGAAAGAAGAGAATGAAAAATCTGGCTTGAAACTCAACATTAAAAAATCTAAGATCATGGCATCTCGTCCCTTCAATTCAAGTCAAGGAAAAAGTAGAAGCAATGAGATTTTCTTTTCTTGGTCTCCGGAATCACTGCAGATGGAGACTGCAGTCATGAAATTAAAAGACACTTATCCTTGGAAGGAAAGCTGAGACAAACCTAGACAGCATTTTAAAACACAGAGTCATCACATTACCAACAAATGTCCATATAGTCAAGCTGTGGTTTTCCCAGTAGTCATGTATGAATGTTGAGAGTTGGGGGTTAAAGTAGTCTCTGTGTGTGCTCAGTTGCTCAGTCATGTCTGACTCTGTGACCTCATGGAGTAGAGCCTGCCAGGCTCCTCTGGCCATGGAATTTTTCAGGCAAGAATACTGGAGTGGGTTGCCATTTCCTCCTCCAGGGGATCTTCCAGATGCAGGGATCAAACATATGTGTCCTGAGTCTCCCAAATTGGCAGATGGATTCTTTACCACTGAGCCACCTGGGAAGCTCCAACAGAAGACCAAGTGCCAAAGAACTGATGCTTTCACACTGTGGTGCTGGAAAAAACTCTTGAGCATTCCTTGGACTGCAAGGAGATAAAACCAGTCAATCCTGAAAAAAATAAACCCTGAATATTCATTGGAAAGACTGATGCTGAAGCTTCAGTATTTTGTCCACCTGATGCAAAGAAGAGCCAACTCACTGGAAAAAACTCTAATTCTGGGAAAGATTTAAAGCAAGAGGAGAGGGGGCAACAGAGGATGAGTTGATTAGACAGCATCATCGACTCAGTGGACATGAGCTACTGCAAGCTCCAGGAGAAAGTGGAGGACACAGAAGCCTGGCTCGCCCCAGTCCATGAGGTCATAAAATTCAGACATGACTTAGTGACTGAAAAACAAATAACAGCAACTTAAAGTTTTCATGGAGGTCATAATTAGATATATCCATACAATCACACTCATTTCATTCACATCCTAGTAAGGTTATGGTCAAAATCCTTCAAGCTAGGTTTCAGCTATGTGACCCAAGAACTTCGAGATGTACAAGCTGGGTTTAAAAAAGGCATAAGAACCAGAGATCAAGTTGCCAACATTCTTGAATCATAGAGAAAGTGAAGGAATTCCAAAAAAACATCTACTTCTGCTTCATTGACTATGCTAAAGCTTTCGACTATGTGGATCACAACAAACTGTGGAAAATTGTTAAAGAGATGGGAATACCAGGCCACCTTACCTGTCTCCCTAAAAAGCTGTATGCAGGACAGAAAGTAACAGTTAGAACCTTACATGGAACAACAGATTGGTTCAAAATTAGGAAAGGATTACAATAAAGTTGTATATTGAAACCTTGTTTATTTAACTTACATGCAGACTACATCATGTGAAATCCTGGGCTGGATGAATACAAGCTGGAATCAAGATTTCCAGGAGAAATAACAATAACCTCAATGACAATAAGATGGCAGATGATATTCTAATGGCAGAAAGCAAAGAGGAACTAAAGAACCTCTTGATGATGGTGAAAGAAGAGAGTGAAAAAGCTGACTTGAAACTCAACATCTAAAAAACTAAGATCATGGCATCCAGTATATCACTTCAGGGCAAATAGAAGGGGAAATATGAAGGCAATGACAGACTTTATATTCTTGTGCTCCACTGTGGATGGAGACTGCAGCCATGAAATTAAAAGATGATTGCTCCTTGCAAGGAAAGATATGACAAACCTAGACAACATATTAAAAAACAGAGGCATCATTTTGCCGACAAAGGTCTATTTAGTCAAAGCTATGGTATTCCCAGAAGTCATGTATGAATGTGAGACCTACATCTTCAAGAAGGCTGAGAGCCGAAGAATTTACGCTTTTGAACTGTGGTGCTAGTGAAGACTCTTGAGAGTCCCTTGGATTGCAAGGAGATCAAATCAGTCAATCCTAAAGGAAATGAACCTTGAATATTCATTGGGAGGATTGATACTGAAGATGATGCTCCAATACATTGGCTACCTGATGCAAAAAAAATGACTTTTTGGAAAAGACCCTGATGCTGGAAAAAAATGGAAGGCAAAAGAGAAGGGGATGGCAGAGAATGAGATGGTCAGACAGAATCACCAACTCAATGGACATGAATCTAAGCAACCTTTGGGAGATAGTGGAGAATGGGAAAGCCTGATATGCTGTGGTCCACAGAGTCACAAAGAATCAAACATGACTTAGCGACTGAGAAACAACAGTAACATATTTTGTTTCAATAGTTCTGTATTTTTCCATTTACATGTATACACAGCTCATGGGGATCTAAGTTTGTCTATCTTTTCTATGTTGTCAAAACTCTTTAAGTGAATATTATTCTTTTCCAATCAGTTTAATTTCTGCAAAATTTTAAACTTAACATCTGAGGATAATTTTGATGCTATATAATACTATTTAATTCCATTTAACTTTAGACTCTTTGAGAGTAGGAGATATGTTTATATTTCTCATGGTTATCCATAGTTCATAAGAGTAGCAAGGATATATTGAATTTGAATAGAAAACATTTATAGGGACACTGGCACATGTTTCTTTTCCAAAATAAATCAGTCTAAACTTCAGTAGCTGCAATCTCAAAAAATGTAGGTTGGAATTAAAGTTTCATTAATTTTTATTAGAATTGTATTGTAATCATAGCTTATTAGGGAGAAATATGTATCTTCATACAGAAGATGGTATATATCTATTTGTATAGGCTGTTTTGTTATATTTTAGTACATATATGAAATTCAGAATGCATATAGCTTGCAAATAAATTCTATATCTTTAATATTAAAGTTAACACTAAATAATTCCTCTGTATTATTGTGAATGGGACTTTCTATTATACTATACAATGTCCTGGTTAATTATATAGCTTATTATTTCTTCAGTTATTTGAAAAGCAGAAAATTTCACAATAATTATACCATTTACACAAATAGTGACAACTGTCAAATTAAACTGACAAATAGTATTTAATAGTGATGACATTAAGAAGCTTTGTCTTCTAATAGAAACCACTTTTAGTCTTTACCCCCAAATATGATTTTGGATGTGGGTGAAATAGTTTAAATTTGGTTAGTAGACTAAATTATGCTAATAAACAGTGTACTGTTAATATTCACATTTTCTGAAGTGCACATTATTAAAATTTTTATTTTACTCATTAATAAGGAGGCTTATGTTTGATATCCTATTGTTGAATCTTCCTCTTTTCTAGATTGAACCTTGTAGAGTTTGTTAAAAAGCTCTCTAATAGTTCTGTTACATCATTCTTATAATATGTTTCAGATTTTACTCTGATAACTTTCATTTTAATCTTTGCATGTTCATTATTCAGTAACATTAGAAGATAGTTTTTCATGTACTCTTATAGCTGGACTCTGGTATACAGTTTATATTAGCATGCTGAAATCGATTGAGGGATTTTCTTTACTTCCTTTTGCTCTAAATCAGCTACACTAATGCAGATGCTATTAATTTTTGAATACTCAAACAAACATCTGTGTAGAATATTGGAACTAGTGTGCGTTAGAGGGGGTTAAATTTGATAAACTTCATATACTGCAAGATTATTCATTTACTGAGGTTTCCTATTACTTCTTGCAAATGTAAGTTCCCCTTCAATAAATTATGCAGATTTTCAAATTCATTACCATTTGTTTGTATAGAAAATAATTCTCTTTTAATTATTTCTATTTCCTTTCTATGGTGATATATTATTTTCATGTGTAATCTGTGATTTAACACCTGCTTTTCATTATTTTTTTTATCAATGTCATTTTCCAAAAGATTAGTTTTTAAAAATATTGTAGTTTTAAAAAGTAATAGCTTGACATTATATCAGTGTAATTATTCCACATCTCGTTTGAAAGCTGGTTTGAGTGCATTCTGCTTCTTGCAAATTATTCCTAAGACAAACTACTTTCAAATAGTTTAGTAGATATTTAAGTTTATAAGTTTAGTAGATATTTGACCATAAATTTCTATAAAGTTTATATAAAGTTATATAGTATATTTGAGTAATTTTTAATATGGCATTTTAAAAATAGGAATGTTTGCCTCATTTATATGTATTTAGTTTGTTCTCATATTTATGATCTTATACAATATTCTCTGTTTTAATGTTTTTCTTCTCTTTTTTTTTCACTTTTATCAGCTGTAGAATATTTTTTAAGTTTCTATCCATTACTTCAATTAAAACAGATGTTATTTTTAAACATTTATAAAACATATATAAGGTTTAATTAGTAATTAAGTACTATGTATACAAAATCATTTGGAGATTAGTAGTAGCCCACTCCAGTATTCTCGCCTGGAAAATCCCATGGATGGAGGAGCCTGGTGGGCTGCAGTCCATGGGGTTGCTAAGAGTCAGACAGGACTGAGCGACTTCACTTTCACTTTTCACTTTCATGCATTGGAGAAGGAAATGGCAATCCACTCCAGTGTTCTTGCCTGGAGAATCCCAGGGACGGCAGAGCCTGGTAGGCTGCCATCTATGGGGTCACACAGAGTCGGACACGACTGAAGTGACTTACCAGCAGCAGGGGCAGCAGCTCACTATAAAAATCCCTTTCACCAGGTATGACCATATACACAAAGATGCTTCCAAAGCCATGTTAGAACTACATGACCTGTTGGTTCTAAGTCAGTCAAGATTCTCTAAAAGAAACTGAAATATCAGTAGTGACAAGCCATGTTAGTCAGAGGTAGGGCTCTAAAAGCAATGTCTGTGAAATCTCTACATGTAACATATGCTTGATCTTTGCTTCTGTTAGAATACAACTGCTTTTGATCCTATCTGAGATCAGACTCTTCACTTGTATAATATATCCATGAACTTCAAGTCACAGATGGATTCCATTGTTGCATTAATTCCTATTCTGTCCTGCATTTTCACCCTCATGACTAACTGATTTTCATAGGCATAAAATATGTTTCAATATCACTCATGTTGAAAAATTTAGCAAATATACAAAACATCTTGTC
Organism: Bos indicus; assembly: GCF_029378745.1. Lineage (NCBI taxonomy): Eukaryota > Metazoa > Chordata > Mammalia > Artiodactyla > Bovidae > Bos > Bos indicus. The sequence continues at coordinate 39,159,014 of NC_091762.1, read as the reverse complement.
ACTCTAGTCTTCTCCAAATACTGCTCTTATTCTGCACAGTTTATAGCAAAACTATATCTTTCATTCACTATTATATCCCCAGCATTTAGTGAATTTCCTGACACAGTAAAAATGTGACCATTTTTTGATTAGATAAATAAAGTGAAGATGCCTGATTTCCTGCTTCTTTTTAAATTCTGAGAACACTCAGATATCATTTCAAGAATCATCTTTTTCATTCCTAGTCAGAATCACTTTTGGTATGTCAGCTTTGTTAGTGAAGAAACCAGCCAACCAACAATTTTTTCCACCTCTCATATACCCAGTTTGTTGCCGAAAATCATTTTTAAAGATTATATGTTCAGTTGCATATTTTTAACATGTGTCATGGTTAATAAATAAGTTTCTTAATGTTATTTTATCCCAAAACAATGTTAATGCTACCTTATGAAACATTTATAAGTATATGCTTGTAATGACTACTTTTATTTAACTTTGTTTTTGTATTTTATACACACACCTGTGCATAAATTTTCTTTTTTTGTTATCATTTAAAATTGTTCTTGTTATATGTGTTTTATTTTCTTCACATATATTAATTATCTGGATAATACTGCTGTTCTTTAGACTCAGGAGATATTATCTCTCAGGTTGTCTTTGTTTCCAATATATTTTTTTCACCATCCTACAAGATTTTCTTGAGATGATTCTTTACAACACTGAACTGATGTTTAACAGAATTGATTCTGTTTTTTGTTGAATATAATTTTTCTTATTATTGTTTCCCAAAACTGTTTGCTTTGACGATTTATTTTACATCTAACTTTGTAGTAGTCTATGCAAGAAATTCCCATTTGCCATTCCCTTCTCCAGTGGACAACATTCTGTCAGATCTCTCCACCATGACCCGCCCATCTTCGGTTGCCCCATGGGCATGGCTTAGTTTCACTGAGTTGGCAAACCACTTCAGTATTCTTGCCTTGAGAACCCCATGAAAAGCATGAAAAGGCAAAATGATAGGATACTGAAAAAGGAACTCCCCAGGTCAATAGGTGCCCAATATGCTACTGGAGATCAGTGGAGAAATAACTCCAGAAAGAATGAAGGGATGGAGCCAAAGCAAAAACAATACCCAGCTGTGGATGTGACTGGTGATAGAAGCAAGGTCCAATGCTGTAAAGAGCAATATTGCATAGGAACCTGGAATGTCAGGTCCATGAATCAAGGCAAATTGGAAGTGGTCAAACAAGAGACCACAAGAGTGAATCTCGACATTCTAGGAATCTGCAAACTGAAATGGACTGGAATGGGTGAATTTAACTCAGATGACCACTATATCTACTACTGCGGGCAGAAATCCCTCAGAAGAAATGGAGTGGCCATCCTGGTCAACAAAAGAGTCCGAAATGCAGTACTTGGATGCAATCTCAAAAGTGACAGAATGATCTCTGTTCGTTTCCAAGGCAAACCATTTAATATCACAGTAATCCAAGTTTACGCCCCAACCAGTAATGCTGAAGAAGCTGAAGTTGAACAGTTCTATGGAGACCTACAAGACCTTTTAGAAGTAACACCCAAAAAAGAAGTCCTTTTCATTAAAGGGGACTGGAATGCAAAAGTAGGAAGTCAAGAAACACCTGGAGTAACAGGCAAATTTGGCCTTGGAATACAGAATGAAGCAGGGCAAAGACTAATAGAGTTTTGCCAAGAAAATACATTGGTCATAGCAAACACCCTCTTCCAACAACACAAGAGAAGACTCTACACATGAACATCACCAGATGGTCAACACTGAAATCAGATTGATTATGTTCTTTGCAGCCAAAGATGGAGAAGCTCTATACAGTCAACAAAAACAAGACCAGGAGATGACTGTGGCTCAGATCAAGAACTCATAATTACCAAATTCAGACTTAAATTGAAGAAAGTAGGGAAAATCACTAGACCATTCAGGTATGACCTAAATCAAATCCTTATGATTATATAGTGGAAGTGAGAAATAGATTTAAGGGCCTAGATCTGATAGATAGAGTGCCTGATGAACTATGGAATGAGGTTCGTGACATTGTACAGGAGACAGGGATCAAGACCATCCCCATGGAAAAGAAATGCAGAAAAGCAAAATGGCTGTCTGGGGAGGGCTTACAAATAGCTGTGAAAAGAAGAGAAGCAAAAAGCAAAGGAGTAAAGGAAAAATATAAGCATCTGAATGCAGAGTTCCAAAGAATAGCAAGAAGAGATATGAAAGAGATCAGTGCAAAGAAATAGAGGAAAACAACAGAATGGGAAAAACTAGAGATCTCTTCAAGAAAATTAGAGATACCAAGGGAACATTTCATGCAAAGATGGGCTCAATAAAGGACAGAAATGGTATGGACCTAACAGAGCAGAAGAGATTAAGAAAACGTGGCAAGAATACACAAAAGAATTGTACAAAAAAGATCTTCACGACCCGGATAATCATGATAGTGTGATCACTGACCTAGAGCCAGACATCCTGGAATGCAAAGTCCAGTGGGCCTTAGAAAGCATCACTATGAACAAAGCTAGTGGAGGTGATGGAATTCCAGTTGAGCTATTTCAAATCCTGAAAAATGATGCTGTGAAAGTACTGCACTCAGTATTCTAGCAAATTTGGAAAACTCAGCAGTGGCCAAGGACTGGAAAAGGTCAGTTTCATTCCAATCCCAAAGAAAGGCAATGCCAAAGAATGCTCAAACTACTGCACAATGGCACTCATCTCACATGCTAGTAATGCTCAAAATTCTCCAAGCCAGGCTTCAGCAATATGTAACCTGTGAACTTCTTGATGTTCAAGCTGGTTTTCAAAAAGGCAGAGGAACCAGAGATCAAATTGCTAACATCCGCTGGATCATGGAAAAAGCAAGAGAGGTTCAGAAAAACATCTATTTCTGCTTTATTGACTATGCCAAAGCCTTTGACTGTGTGGATCACAATAAACTGTGGAAAATTCTGAAAGAGATGAGAATACCAGAACACCTGATTTGCCTCTTGAGAAATTTGTATGCAGGTCAGGAAGCAACAGTTAGAACTGGACATGGAACAACAGACTGGTTCCAAATAGGAAAAGGAGTTCGTCAATTTGTATATTGTCACCCTGCTTATTTAACTTATATGCAGAGTACATCATGAGAAACACTGGACAGGAAGAAACACAAGCTGGAATCAAGATTGCTGGGAGAAATATCAATAACCTCAGATATGCAGATGACACCACCCTTATGGCAGAAAGTGAAGAGGAACTCAAAAGCCTCTTGATGAAATTGAAATTGGAGAGTGAAAAAGTTGGCTTAAAGCTCAATATTCAGAAAATGAAGATCATGGCATCCGGTCCCATCACTTCATGGGAAATAAATGGGGAAACAGTGGAAACTATGTCAGACTTTATTTTTCTGGGCTCCAAAATCACTGCAGCCATGAAATTAAAAGACGCTTACTCCTTGGAAAGAAAGTTATGACCAACCTAGATAGCGTATTCAAAAGCAGAGACATTACTTTGCCAACAAAGGTCCGTCTAGTCAAGGCTATGGTTTTTCCAGTGGTCATGTATGGATGTGAGAGTTGGATTGTGAAGAAGGCTGAGTGCCGAAGAATTGATGCTTTTGAACTGTAGTGTAGAAGAAGACTCTTGAGAGTCCCTTGGACTGCAAGGGGATCCAGTCCATTCTGAAGGAGATCAGCCCTGGGATTTCTTTGGAAGGAATGATGCTGAAGCTGAAACGCCAGTAGTTTGGCCACCTCATGCAAATAGTTGACTCATTGGAAAAGACTGATGCTGAGAGGGATTGGGGGCAGGAGGAGAACTGGATGACAGAGGATGAGATGGCTGAATGGCATCACTGACTCAATGGATGTGAGTCTGAGTGAACTCCTGGAGTTTCTGATGGACAGGGAGGCCTGGCGTGCTGCAATTCATGGGCTCGCAAAGAGTTGGACATGACTGAGCGACTGAACTGAACCTAACTGATGCAAGAAATTGCTGATCTTTTCATTTTCCACTCTCTTCCCCATAACTCAGGTAAGCCACTTAATATTTTCCCAAATAAACATATAATAGATTCTTTCATTTTCCAAACACATTTTTTATCATTTACTTAAAAACCAAGGCTTGCTCGTATTACCTTTTCTTCCCCCAATCCTTAATAGAGACATGTCCTTTACAAGAGATACCTTAGTTAAATAGCCATCATAAATCAACAATGGTAGTCATTTTCTATAGCAGCAGGATGCAGTACTTATGTAAACCAGAAAATTAATATTTAAGAAAAAGGACCCAAGCCTGATATTATTTCTCAAGAGAATATCTAAGTTTACATGTGCATGCTAATTTCATAATGTTTAGCATTGATTCTATTCCTTTAATAAAATATCACAGCTTAACATTTGTATTGTGCCATAAAATTATGAGATTTCCATTAAGACACAAGTAAGGAATATTTCTATATACTCAAGGTTTTCTGTAAAGGAGAATCAGGCACTAAGATTATAACTCAATATCTTTACCCTTCTTGTGTATAAAAGTGAACACATACACATTAAAGACACATACAACTTTTTATTTTGGCATTATTCAAGAGAAACATGAATCTTCTTTGTAAGACAAACTACTCAACTACGAAAGAAAGTGAAAGTCAGTCGTGTCCGACTCTGTGCGACCCCATGGACTGTAGCCTGCCAGGCTCCTCTGTCCATGGGATTCTCCAGGCAAGTATACTGGAGAGGGTTGCCATGCCCTTCTTCAGGGGATCTTCCTGACCCAGGGATAGAACCTGAGTCTCCCCCATTGCAGGCGGATTCTTTACCATCTAAACCACCTGGGAATAGACTCAACTATGGTCAAAAGCTACATCCAAAATATTAGCATTTAAAATTCCATTAAATGACACTTTATTTTAACTTAGTAACCATACTTGTTCTATAGAAAGAATATTGTAGTGCTTAATCACATGACAACACCTAAGGACAGAAGTTCTGTCTAAACAGTCTTTGTGCTTCTATTGCATGAAGCATGGTATTTTTCATTTAAAAATTTGAATGCAGTTTTAGTGAGTATATTAATATTTGAAATACACAATGACTATTTTATAACATTTTACAAAATGTAGGCAAAGCATTTCACTAATTCATAGCTCAATAATTTTGTCACTACAAATGTTTGGGTAGGTCTTCTTATAGCTCAGATATCATGATGACTAACAGTTGTAGCTTTAAAAGTTGGGAATTCCTTAGAAAACACATTCGATAAATATACAAACATAATTCTGATTAATAGGAAATCAGTTGTCACGGTAGTTCTTTAGAAAACATATCCTTTGTCTTCAAAGCACGTTACTCAGTGGGGTGTTTGTAAAATACAGGTCATGTGAAACTGGTAATTTTAGACCTCATTATATATTTGCTTTTATATAAGATTTATTTGAGATATGGAATTTGCTCGGGTATGGTGGCTATTTTTGTGCCCTAAATCCCTTAAAGCCTCCATATTTGTCTTTTACTGTTAAAATCATAAAATGTACATCAGACTAAGAATTCTTATCCTAAAAGAAATGACCATTCTAAATAGCTTTTAAAATGACCAAGGTAATAAACTAGCTACTAGAAATTTGTCAGCTAAGCTATCAACCTTTGGATCCAATTCAAATGTGTATGTACATAATATTTTAATTTCTATACACCAGTCAGAGACTCAGTTGAGCAATAGCCATGATTCTCTCTGATTAAAAAGTAAATCACATCTTCTGTACTGACAACATAGCTGGTAGTGAATACACATTAAAAACACATTAAAGGCCTTTTTCAAAGTGGCAGTTACTTGACAATTAAGAACATAGTATTCTTTGTATTTCTTTTCTATAATTTTCTATAATTAAAGGTAGGAAGCAATTGACATATATTTATTCAAAAATCATCAAAATGACAAAATTGCTGCTAATTAGCATAACATGTTTGCTCATTTGAAAAAAAGTTATTCAGTAACCATGTATATGACAGGTACCAAGAACATAAGAAAATCATATGGTTGAATTTTGGGTCGATGTTATCTGATTATGCTTCCTTGATATAACTTGTAACTGACATAAATGAGGGATTAGAGGTATTACTTATCTGAATTAGAGATAGAGGAAATAGGGAGAGACATACAGGTTGCAGGGAAAAGGAAGGAAAAGTCATTGCATGAAGAAGGAAGAACATCTGGAAAGTTGAGTGGTAATGGAAGTGAGAAAAATTGCATATATAATAGAATGCTCATGGTGCAGTTTAGCTAGTACACAAATATTCTTTTTGGGAAAGAATAGTTTAGCTAGTACACAAATATTCTTTTTACTTCCTTTGCCAGAGTCTTGATTTCAAATGTCTTTATTGATTCTGTGAATGTTTTATTTTATCTCTGGAGTTTCTGAATTTTATGTTTTGATCACAGATTTAATTCCTTTATTTCTGCTTATTTGACTCAAGTCTGACTAAAGTCCCACAAGTGTTGATGGTGTTCTTAGTTCTAAGACTATAGCTCTAACAGCCTTTATAATTTCATGTTTGTTTTTTTTCCCCCTAAAAGGAGATATTCTAATTTTCTTTAAAAAAAAAAAAAAAGGTGAAGAGGGTCTTTCTCCTACAGTGGGATGCTATAGATGGCATTTTGAGTGTGTGTGTGTGTGTGTGTGTGTGTGTGTGTGTGTGTAGGAGAAATATCTATTTGGATCATTGCAGAAAACAACAGATTGAAAACAATATTGCCAGAATGCAACGCCAAAGCAATTAGTCATAGGAGTATGCAACTCTTCTTTCCAAACAGAGGGTTAGGAGGGGCATACAGAATGAAATGAAAGAAATGGGTAATTAGTGGCTACTTATAAGAACATGGAATATTAATAGTTCCATAATGGTACCCCAAAGCTGAGAACACTGACTATATCTAGCATTAAGCCAAAAATCTTGCATTTAATAGATGATTAATAATTAGACTCTAAAATAGATGTATCCAGATCAGCTTTATATTTATGATATTTGGAAGAGGGATTAGCTTTGCTCAGCAAAATTATCATTTACAGAATATTAGTGCTAAATTTAAATATGTAAAAAAATCACCTATTCCCTTTCTTCCCTTAATATGTTGTGATGGTTACTGTACCAATAATTCAATGTTACATCATTTTTGCTTATTTTATTTGTTTTTAAAAGTGAAACCGTTAAGAACATCTATATGTGTCAATAAAGCTTTCTATGTGAGTTATTAAATTTTTCTAAATTTGAACAATGTAGAATCCTTTAAATTTATCTATCATTTCATATACTCCTGCTAATATCTTTGAATAACAGTTATTTCTGAATATCAAGAAATATTTTGTGAATATGAAAAATAATATTTAAACAATTTTTCTGTGTTTTAAAAAATATCAAAATAATAATGGGCACGCGCTCACTAAATTTACATGAAATAATATTTTATTTATTTATTAGGGAGGAAATAACATCACAAAAATAAACATTTTCTAACCATAAAATATTGCCAGATAACCAACAGGGATTGAACATCATGTTGGAACAAAAATAGTCCAGAGCTATACTTTCAAAGTTGAGCACCTGTTGTAAAATAACCATCTGTGATTAACTGTAATTTAATTATGGATTCATTGCTTTTGTGTACACTGGAAGGATCTCACAGGTCCTCCCCAGTTGGTCGACAATAAACTTTTGGCATTTTGCTAAAGAAACTTGCATATTCTCTTAATAACACCTGCTAACTCTATCTCATGGCAAATTTTGCAAAGAGCTTCTGGGACTTTATCATGGCATTGACAGGCAAATAAATGATTAAACCTGGAATCAAAAGTTGCTTTCATTAATCATCTGCCTTAGAAAGCTGATGCCCTCAGCTTTTGGATAAGTTGGTGTTTACCTGTAAAAAGTAATATTGCAACTTCAGGTATTTACTGGAATAACTCAAATATTTGTGGATTATTTGTGTAGTCAAACATTTGTGATTCACCTTTATATTTTATGAGGATTTTTATCATTTAACTCACAACTATTCATCTAATTCTTCTCTCCCTTTGTAATAATTAGATTGCAATGAATTAAAGGAGTGACAGATTTTACCTTTGCACTGATGATTATCTAATACCTGTCTTTATTAGATTTTTTAAAAATATCACATTCTCATACTATAAAAATTCTTCAATAAAATATAACTGGCTCAATGTTTTCTACCTTAACAATAGCCATGAGGTACAACCAACTTTTCCCTGACCCAGATTACCTTCTGGAATGCCAGAGTGAGGAACATGGAGTTCACATGTACTATAAAATAACTAAAACCACCATTTCAGAAATCTTGTATTTAGCTAAAGCCACAGAACAAAACAGAAACTGTTTATCCAAGGGAAACTATTGAACTCTGACAGCAGAGTCTGTAACAGTTTTTTCAAGCTAGTCAAATCTTCTCTCCACCCCTAGATAATCTGAATAGTTCTACACCACTCAAAGAGATTCGATTAGTTAAAAGAAGAGGAGAAAGAGAAATGCTCAGGCCCAGAGGACTTTACTGATAAATTCTTCCAAATGTTTGCAAAAGATTCAATACCAATCACAAGCTCTTCCAAAAAAGCAAATATCACTTCCCAACACATTCTATGAGGCCACTGTTACTGTGAAACCAAAACTAAAGACAAAAGTTCAGAGCAATTTCCCTTACAATTAGAAATACACTATATCCTCAATGAAACACTGACAAACTGAATCCAGTAACATATGAAACGCTGGACTGGAAGAAACACAAGATAGAATCAAGATTGCCAGGAGAAATATCAGTCACCTCAGATATGCAGATGACACCACCCCTATGGCAGAAAGTGAAGAGGAACTCAAAAGCCTCTTGATGAAAGTGAAAGTGGAAAGCGAAAAAGTTGGCTTAAAGCTCAACATTCAGAATACGAAGATCATGGCATCTGGTCCCATCACTTCATGGGAAATAGATGGGGAAACAGTGGAAACAGTGTCAGACTTTATTTTTCTGGGCTCCAAAATCACTGCAGATGGTGACTGCAGCCATGAAATTAAAAGATGCTTACTCCTTGGAAGGAAAGTTATGTCCAACCTAGATAGCATATTCAAAAGCAGAGATATTACTTTGCCAACAAGGTCCGTCTAGTCAAGGCTATGGTTTTCCCTGTGGTCATGTATGGATGTGAGAGTTGGACTGTGAAGAAGGCTGAGCGCCGAAGAATTGATGCTTTTGAACTGTGGTGTTGGAGAAGACTCTTGAGAGTCCCTTGGACTGCAAGGAGGTCCAACCAGTCCATTCTGAAGGAGATCAGCCCTGGGATTTCTTTGGAGGGAATGATGCTAAAGCTGAAACTCCAGTACTTTGGCCACCTCATGTGAAGAGTTGACTCATTGGAAAAGACTCTGATGCTGGGAGGGATTGGGGGCAGGAGGAGAAGGGGACGACAGAGAATGAGATGGCTGGATAGCATCACTGACTCAATGGACATGAGTCTGAGTGAACTCCGGGAGTTGTTGAGGGACAGGGAGGTCTGGCGTGCTGCGATTCATGGGGTCGCAAAGAGTCTGACATGACTGAGTGACTGAACTGAACTGATGAAACATGGTGGAGTGTATCTCAGAAATGCAAGGTGGATTTAAGATTAAAAAAAAATCAGTGTAATACTATATGTTAATATAATACATGATAAAAGTCACATAATCATCCCAACACGTGGGAAAAGCATTTAGAAAATCCTACACCCTTTTTTGAGAAAACTACTTAACTAGAAATAGAAGGGAATGTCCTTATCTTGAGAAATCTATCCAAAAAACACTCACTGTTAACATATTTAGTAAAGACTGAATGTTTCATCCCAAAATCAGAAACAAAAGAATATACATTTTTGCCACTTCTACTTAACATTTAAGCAACTATCTGAACTAATAATGAAGTTCAGCTCTATGGCAGGATCTAAGAGCAACCTACAATGTAAGCTGTGTTTGTTTATATTAGCAATCAATGATTTTAAAATAAAACAATTCCTTTCATAAAAGCAACCAAAAATGAAATACCTAGGGATAAGTTTGATAGAAAAACATAAGACTTGTACATTAAAAAAATTCCAAACATATTGAGAGAAAGTAAAGATCTAAACAAATGAAAATACATCCCATGTTTAAAGAATTAACATTGTTAAAATGGTAACACCTCCCAAAGTTATGTATAGATTCGAAGCAATCACTGTATAATTCCTGCTGGAATTGTAGAAATTAAAAAACTGATCCTAAAATTTACATAAAAAGTCAAGGAACCTAGATTAGCCAAAACTATTTTAAAAAGCAAACAAAGCTGGAGGACTCAAACCTTTAATACTACAAAGTTAACTGTAAAAAGACAGTGTTGCATTGGCAAAAAGATAGACACAGATCATGAAATAGAATTAGGATTCAAGAAAAAGCTATATTTAGGATCTATTGCTTTTTGACAGAGGTACCAAAATAATTCACTGGGGAAAAAGTTTTTTCAACAAACAGTGCTGAACAAATAGATCAGTTCAATTCAGTTGCTCAGTCATGTCAGACTCTTTGTGACCCCATGGGCTGCAGCACGCCAGGCCTCCCTGGCCAATCACCAACTCCGGGAGTGTACTCAAACTGATGTTCATTGAATTGGTGATGCCATCCAACCATTTCATCCTCTGTCATCCCCTTCTCCTCCTGCCCTCAATCTTTCCCAGCAGTGGAGTCAGTTCTTCCTGTCAGGTGGCCAAAGTATTGGAGTTTCAGCTTCAGCATCATTCCCTCCAAAGAAATCCCAGGGCTGATCTCCTTCAGAATGGACTGGTTGGATCTCCTTGCAGTCCAAGGGACTCTCAAGAGTCTTCTCCAACACCACAGTTCAAAAGCATCAATCTTCGGTGCTCAGCTTTATAGTCCAGATGTCACATCCATACATGACTGCTGGAAAAACCATAGCCTTAACTAGACGGGCCTTTGTTGGCAATGTAATACCTCTGCTTTTAATATGCTGTCTAGGTTGGCCATAACTTTCCTTCCAAGGAGCGAGCATCTTTTAGTTTCATGGCTGCAGTCACATCTGCAGTGATTTTGGAGCCACCCAAAAATAAATTCTTCCACTGGTTCCCCATCTATTTGCATTGAAGTGATGGGACTGGATGCTATGATCTTAGTTTTCTGAGTGTTGAGTTTTCAGCCAACTTTCTCACTCTCCTCTTTCACTTTCATTGAGAGGCTTTTTAGTATCTCTTCACTTTCTGCCATAAGGGTGGTGTCATCTGCATATCTGAGGTTTTTGATATTTCTCCCTGCAATCTTGATTCCAGCTTGTGCTTCAACCAGCCCAGTGTTTCTCATGATGTACTCTGCCTATAAGTTAAATAAGCAGGGTGACAATATACAGCCTTGATATACTCCTATTTGGAACCAGACTGTTGTTCCATGTCCTGTTTAACTCTTACTTCCTGACCTGCATACAGATTTCTCAAGAGGCAGATCAGGTGCTCTAGTATTCCCACCTATTTCAGAATTTTCCAGTTTATTGTGATCTGCACAGTCAAAGGCTTTGGCATAGTCAATAAAGCAGAAATAGATGTTTTTCTGAAACTCTCTTGCTTTTTTGATGATCCAGCGAATGTTGGCAATTTGATCTCTGGTTCCTCTGCCTTTTCTAAAACCAGCTTGAATATCTGGAATTTCACGGTTAATGTATTGCTGAAGCCTGGCTTGGAGAATTTTGAGCATTACTTTACTAGTGTGTGAGATGAGTGTAATTGTGCGGTAGTTTGAGCATTCTTTGGCATTGCCTTTCTTTGGGATTGGAGTGAAAACTGACCTTTTCCAGTCCTGTGGCCACTGCTGAGTTTTCCAAATCTGCTGGCATATTGAGTGCAGCACTTTTACAGCTTCATCTTTTAGGATTTGAAATAACTCAGCTGGAATTCCATCACCTCCACTAGCTTTGTTCATGGAAAATAATGAACCTGAACTCATGCTTCACATCTTTCACAGAAGTGAACTCAAAATAGATCATCAACCTAAGTGTAACAGTTAAATATGAAAAATTCTTCAAGAAAACATAGGAGTAAATATCTGTGATCTCAAGTTAGGCAAATTTCTTATACAAGCCACCAATTACAAATGCCACCACCCTCAAAATAAATAAATTAAAGTTCATCAAAATTCAAATGTTAGTGCTTCAAAGACATCATCAATAAAATTTTAAAAACAACAAGAAATGGGAGAAAATATTTCCGCATAATGTATCTGACAAGGAAACTGTATCTAGAATACATAAAACAATACTTACCATTCAATAATAAAAAATGAATTACCCAACTAAAAAATATACAAAGGATGTGAATAAACATTTTTCCAGGTAAAATATTTAAATAGCCAACAGTCACATGAAAATACATTCAGCAGCTCATGTATCATTAGGAAAAAACATATTAAAACCACAACCTCAGGAAACTACTTCCCACCCTACAAAGATGACACAGACAAGAGCAAGAATTAGCAATGATTTGGAGAATTGGGACTCTCCATTCACTGAGAGAATAGCATTGAAACATGTATATTATCATACGTGAAACAGATCACCAGTCCAGGTTCAATGCATGAGACAGGGTGCTCAGGGCTGATGCACTGGGATGACCCTGAGGGATGAGATGGAGAGGGAGGTGGGAGGGGGGTTCAGGATGGGGAATACATGCACACCTATGGCTGATTCATGTCAATGTATGGCAAAACCCACTACAATATTGTGAAGAAATTAGCCTCCAATTAAAATAAAAAAATAAGATGACAGAGAAAAAAAAAAAGATGAGAGAGGGAAAAAAAAAAAGAAGGTCAACTGTATCATGGCTGATGGAAAATAAAACTTTTGGTGGTGAGTATACTGTAGTGCTTCAGAATTTGAAATATAATTTTCCATACCTGAAATTTATATAATGTTATAAACCAAGGTCAGAGAAGGTAATGGCACCCCACTTCAGTACTCTTGCCTGAAGAATCGCATGGATGGAGGAGCCTGATAGGCTGCAGTCCATGGGGTCGCACAGAGTCAGACACGACTGAGCAACTTCCCTTTCCCTTTCCCTATTCATTGCTGCTGAACATGTAAAATGATGAAGACACTTAGGAAAACAGTTTGGCAAATCAACAAAATCCTAAATGTAGAGTTACTACATGACCTGGCAATTTCACTCCCAGATATATAGCCAAGGAAATTAAAACATGCTCACAAAATGTTGATAGCAGCATCATTTATAATAGCACAACAGTGGAAACAAATCAAATATAAATCATCTGATGAATATATGAATAAAAAAGTATATTCACACAATGGATGTGGCTATAAAATAAATGAAACTCTGCTCATGTTACTACATGGGTGAAATTTAATCATACTACACTAAGGAAAGGAAGACAGTCACAAAAGACCACAGAGTGTTGAATTCCATATGTGAGATGCCCAAAAGAGGCAACTATATATAGATAGAAACTAGACTTGGATTAGTGGTTGCCTGCCTTCAGATAAGACTTTTTTCTCTGAACTTCTCAAACTTTTTTTTGCTCTCTTCATCATGAATGATCTTTCTTCTGTTTGCCTGAAGCCCAATTATTTGGGACCCTAATACTGGAGTGGGTAGCCAATCCCTTCTTCAGGGGGTGTTGCTGACCCAGGGATCAAACTTGGTTCTCCTGCACTGCAAAGAAGCTACCAGGGAAGCCTATTTGATAATTACAGCTACAAATTTATTACTTTCACTTCGAGTTTCTCCATTACTTAATATGCACAGGTCCTTTACACCTTCTTCTTACCATTCTTTTTTTCTCATTATCTACTTATGGATATTTTTGTGGAAAAATATGCATAACATAGGGTTCACTGGTGGTTCAGTGGTTAAAAAAAAAAATCTGTCTGCCAATGCAGGAGACACAAGACATGGTTTTGATCCCTGAGTCAGGAAGATCCCTTGGAGGAGGAAAAGACAACCAATCCAGTATTCTTGCCTGAAAATTTTCATGGACAGAGGAGCCTTGTGGGCTATAGTTCATCACACTACAAAAAGTCAGACATGACTGACTGTACACACACACACACATAATGCTTATTATTTAACTATTTTTAAGCATACAGGTCACTGGCATTAAATATATTAACATAATTGAACTATTGCCACCATTCATGTCTAGAATTTCTCTATCTTCTCAATTTGAAACTCTGTACTCATTATACAAAATCCCCATTTTTCCTCCCTTCATCTTCAGACAACTACCATTCTATTTTCTGTTTCTATGGATATGGCTTATATGTACCTTCTATAAGTGAAATTACACACCTTTTGCAACTCTTATTTGAGCTGTCTATTTGATAAAAATTTATTCAAGGTTCATCTATGTAGCACATATTAGAATGCTCTTTATTTTTAAGGCTGAGTAATATTCCACTGTGTATATATATATATATATATATATATATATATACACACACATATATATACCACATGTTGTTTATCCATTCATCTGCAGAATGGAGAAGTCACTTGGGTTGTTCCCATCTTTTGCCTATTGTGAATAATGATGATATTAATGGGTGTATCTGTAGAGTCCATGTTATTTTTTTGTGTATATACCCAGAAGTGGAATTGTTATATCATAAAATAATTGTATGTTTAATTATTTGAGGAACTACTATAGTATTTCCCATAGAAGCTACATGTTCTACTCCATTCAGGAAGCTATGACAAAATATCTTAAGCCAGGCAGCTTAATTTAACAACATTTGTTTTCACACATCACATATTTAAGAGCAAAGGAAAGTGAATATGGTCAATTCACTGACTACCAATGAATCAGCTTTGATATCTGTAATCCTATAAAAATTTAACCAAATCACATCCAATAGTATATTAAAGAAAAAGATAAAATATAATTTGGAGATTCATTTTAAATGGAAGTTGCTACTGGACCCTGATAATATTGAATACTTGATCATGACACATTACATGTTTTTATAATCCAAACTTCCCATAATGAACTAGATATTATACGGCCAACCAAGATATTGAAGTACGTGTATGCAAAGTACAGCATCATGTGGAAGATACAAAAGTTATAAACAGATGGCTTATAATGTACTTGCTCCAAGTGCATTACTATCTCTCCCTCACTCAAGCAAGAAAGTAAGCAGAAAAAAATATGTGAACCTAGGCCCATAGATTGCAGTATTATATACTAGAAGCGTACTGCATCATTATATCTCCAATCAAGGTAACAGGAATCCTCCTATTGGAGAACACTTTAAATGGTACATCTAGACACCCAGTCTATGGGAAGGAGAAATTATCTCAGGACATTGATGTCTGTGTTCACTGTAGCAAGATTGTTCAGGCATTTAGAAATAATCAAGTTGGAAGAGTTAGATCATAAAGAAGGCTGAGGGCCAAAGAACTGGTGCTTTTGAACTGTGGTGTTGGAGAAGACACTTGAGAGTCCCTTGGACTGCAAGGAGATCCAACCAGTCAATCCTAAAGGAAGTCAATCCTGAATATTCATTGGAAGGACTGATGCTGAAGCTCCAAAACTTTGGGCACCTGGTGGTAAGAGCTGACTCTTTAGAAAAGACCCTGATGCTTGGAAAGATTGAAGGCAGGAGGAGAAGGGGATGACAGAGGAAGAGATAGTTGGATGGCATCACCAACTCAAAGGACATGAGTTTGAGCAAGCTCTGGGAGATGGTGATGGGCAGGGAAGTGTGGCATGCTGCAGTCCCTGGGGTCGCAAAGAGTTGGGCACTAAACTGAACAACAACAAAATTGGAAGAGTGGTAAAAAAGTAGATCTATCTAATGGGTCATAGAGATGAGTCTCTCAAAAGTTGCTCTGAATGTAATGAATTTTAAATCTAAAACAAACAAAACAAAAAGCAACAAATAAGACAAAAAAAAAGTCTGCCTTGGCATAGCATGCTCTTACTACAGTGTTCAGGCAGACAAGATGACCGTTATGTCACTGCACATTTTACTGCAGCTGAATTGCCACCTGATGGCAAAGAGAATGTGGAAGAATAATAGAAATTTTGTAAACACCAGCAGTGATTCTTAGATATTTATCCACAGTTTTAATATATATGCATTTATGCCAATTTCATTCTCTCCCTCTCTGTCTCATCTATCACTTTATATAAAAGTTACATGAGTGATAATATAGGCTTGAGATTGCTGTTATCAAAGAGGAATTGTAACTAAATGGAAGAATGAATCTCACCCAGAAATGAAATTATGAGTTGATATCTTTGAAGATATCTTAATTTTATAAGAGGGTAATGATAATCTTTTCATATTTAAGAGATGCATTTGCTCACATTAGTTAAAGCATGCTACTGTCTGGAAATGTATGGACAGATATTGAGTAGTTGAACAGGTCAAATACATTGTGTATGATGAACTGACATTAAGCATCTTTTTAGTGCTCAAGTGGACCTTCAACAAAGAACAGACTGGAAAGTTGAAACTACTTTCCAAATTCCCTTTCATTTGGGTTCACTGATGAGATGTTCTTTGCCAACTAAACCATCAGGTAGTTCCAAGTTGGACTTCAGTTGGCTTCCCCAAATTTCTGCTGAATGAAAGCCAAAGTTAGACTGTTGAATGGCATGAGAGAGAAAGAACCAGAGTATTTTTCCTCTCTCTGTGCTTCAGGCTTTATCTTTGGCAGCAAGTTAACTTTTCCACAGCTACTAATCCAAAATGGAATGGCCACTATGGTTCCTTTTTCTTGGATAGCTCTGGACTCTGATGATGTTTTCTCTTTATCTTGTCTTTCGTTGAGAAAAGTAACAGTGCTTTCTTGCCCTTTAATCTTGAGAGTTGGGGAAGGAAATCACTATTCACCACTGGCATCTAAAAACTGCCTTTATTAAATTCCCTCTCTCTTAAGTTCTGAGACTGGTTTTTGTGTTCCTGGGTAACACTAAAATATTATGGACATTTCAAACAAGATCTTTGAGTTATAGATAGAAGCTGTTACACTAGACTCGGCATTCAATGTCCCATCAAAACTGCATTTGTATCAGGAGTCTGTTGAATTAAATCAGCATTTCAGGGATCTACTCACTGTTTTGTTGATGTTGAGCTGCAGATGTGGCAGTGGCTTCCTGTTGCTAATTTTCAAATATACAGATGGCAGCTAAGGCAACATGTTCTCAAACTTACTGTTTCCAGTGATATGATCTGATTTTCTAAACACTTTCTCTTCTTTAAAAACAGAAAAAAAAAGTAAAGCCTAAAATGGACCATTTCCTTGTGCTAAACCCTAATTAATACAACCTGGGTATTTAAAAATATACAATTAAGGTCAGGTTCACATACATTTTACATTACATTTTAAAATAGTTTATATTTTTTCTGATCCATATTGAACTATAATTTTTAAGGAAATTATTGTTTAAATTGTAGATTTTCTTATAATATTCAATATTCTTCTCTTAAAAAATAGTTTCTAGCTATTCACAGCCCTTCGAGAGTTTCATAAAGCTTGGATTGATTAAGCAAATAAAAACTAAATCCTTAGTTGAAAGGCAATTTACAGGAGTTATGTTGTCATGAATTTAAAATTATATTGTTAAAACAACTTTTCTCAAGGGTATCCAATAACTTGAAATATCTAATAACATGAGGGTTTAAAGTTTAAATAAAACTCAATTTCTCTTGGGAAGCTTTTTTCCCCTGTTCTTAGGGATTTCGGAATTAAAATATTAATACATATTACAATATCTTAATTTGTATTTTAATCCAGCAAACATTTCTTTTAATCAGAGTGGTGTTACCAGTAGGACTATGTGATCTGGAAAGCTGAGCTGTATATTTGATCTGAATTAATAAATTTTTAATGCTAATTATTATCCTATCAAGAAGACTGCAAACACCACATAGTATATATTACTAATAAAAATAGTGAAGGACAGAGTTACAATGTGTAGAAAATAAAAATGAGATAAGACATGGTGACTTTGAAGGAGATGGAATTAAGTTCTAAGATTTCTTTATAGGAACATACAAAGAAATATATACATATGTATATGTAAGTCTATTTATATATAAATTTATGAAAGAGAGGCAGTATCTACCTACCTATTTATAGAGAGGTCTACATACAAATCGATAGATAGATATAGATACAAATAATAGCTATAAATATAGACAAAGAGTAATTCTTTAGTGTTCTAGGAGTGTATATTTTATGTAAACTTAATAATGCAAAGCATATAGTGACTCCATTGTAATAAGTCATTTGGCATCTTCACAAAAACTGGTAAATTTTAATTACTACAGCAATTAGGAGGATCTTAGAAAATACTTATAATTAGCTGAAGTCATATGTTTTTGTTGTCACCCTGGAGCTTTAAGGTTGCCATATGTTGTCTTTAATAATTGCTACAGTTGTCTACTCTATGCAACATAAATACTTATTAAGTTACAGTAGTTTACATAATACATTCAACTGTAACAAATATATGTTTAAAAAATGCCTGTTTTTCTTTTCTCATTTTATTTAAAAATACATTCCTCTTCCCTCCACAAAACAAGAATCAAAGGAATATTCAAAGAAAATCATATGGGAAATAATGTAAGCAAATAAAAACAGGCATACTGAAGTAAGGATCAGAAAATCTGGAAATTAAGAAGTTTTTCCCTCCGTGGTTTGTGATGTGGGAAATAATATTTAACCTGTTTCAGACTATTTGTCACTTTAGTTCAAGTAAATTAATAGAGATGAATTCTTCTTATGTACTTTGAATAGAATACAACATACAAACTGAAATATAAGTTTAAAGTATTTTAAACTTGCTTTTCTTTGAAGACAGTTTTGAAATCAGACATTAATAAATTACATGATGCCTCTGATGATCAAGAGAAATACCAGGAACATCCCTTATAATAGAACTCCAGAAGCTATGGAGAAAAAGGATGACACACCCTATTCCTTTTGCTTCAAATTCTTCTGCCTAGAACATCTATATCTCTCCTTGTTTTTGCACTTATCCTAGGGCCTGGGCATGGGTGTTAAGTCGTTTTAGTAGTGTCCAACTCTGTACAACCCTACCGACTGCAGCCTGCCAGGCTCCTCTGTCTGTGGGATTCTCCAGGCAAGAATACTGGAGTGGGTTGCCATTTTCTCCTCCAGGGGATCTTGCCGACCTAGGAATCAAACTTGTATCTCTTACATCTCCTGCATTGGCAGGCCAGTTCTTTCCCACTAGCGCCACCTGGGAAGCCCATCCCCGGGCCTGCCGCTGATGCTAAGTCACTTCAGTCGTGTCCGACTCTGTAAGTGGTAGATTCCTTTAGAACCACTCTTGATAAAGAGTTCAAGAGTAAGCTTTAGTTTTCTCTAGGTATTAGTGATCCTTTTATATGTGAACTGACTTGCTCAGGATCCTATTTTTCTAAAATTCTCTGAATTCTGTGGAAACAGAAGCTCCCTTCCAGTCAGAGTGAATGAAACTAAAGCCTTTAAGGAATAAATAATATATAATTACATTTACATTAATATGGGCCATTTCCACTATCTAACTCTCTCCCCTGAGCCACCACAACAAAGATGAGTAAGGCAGAATTTTCCTCTGAAATTTTATGCAATTTTGTAGTTTTTCTTTAAAAACTGTTAGGATGAACTCCATCTTGAATTATTTCCTTTTTCTTTTCCTAATGCTCTTATGCATTAAAAATATCCCTCTACCTTTCAGAGGAGATTTTAATTGACTAGTTACAATCTTTTGCCTTTCCAAGGCATACTGAGCTTCCCTTGTAGCTCAGTCGGTAAAGAATCTGCCTGCAATGCCAGAGACCTGGGTTCAATTCCTGGGTCAATAGAGGACATGGCTCATATTAATTTAAATGTAATTCCATATTATTTGTTCTTTAATGGCTTTAGTTTCATTCAGTCTGATTAGAAGGGAGCTTCTGGTATGCAATATGTAAATGTAATATGAATTACATTTAAATTAATATGCTTCCATATGTGACAGGACACACACGAGATAAGGATGTGCTATGTCTGAGATCTTTTTCTAACTATACCACTGCCCTGCTTGTATTCAGTACTTAACATTTTATATATTTCTGGGCACTGAATTTCTCACGTTGCTGAGCTCTGATCAGCATCAATAAGATCATATTTTTGTGTGGAGTGGAGGAGAGTAACAGAGTCTATACCAGGAAAGTTGTACATCAGTCTGTAAAATCATAAAATGTTGGAGTCTCTTTCCTCAGAGATCACCTCCTGACTGTGAGGTAAAACTGTTTTATCTAGGCATTTCTGATGCCTTGTTTTATCTGAAAAAGACAATCACAAAACTATTTCCCCAAAATGCAAGCCTTGGGCTTGGTGGGCAGTCTTGTATTCCATTGGTGTGATCTAGATCATAATTTTTTTAATAATCAGGCATCAATCATTTCATTTATATTGAAATAAATAACTTTTCTTTGACACGTTTTTTATTATTTATTCTTTTTGAACACCATCAGGGACTTATATTTTCAAAAACAACTAGCTTTAGCAGTAAAAAATATTTTTAAGATAACATAATTATCAAATTGTATTTTAAAACATTGTTAAATTTTGTGCATCTGAAATTAACAATGAATTCCCATATATTATAAACTTCCAAAAAGAAATTTCCTGGAAAATTATCTTTCAATAAAAAAAATTTATCTTTAATGAAAAATTAATCTATCCATTTTTTCTTACGCTCATTGTTATCCAAAAGGAATGTCTGTATATATCTAGTTAAATATTCTCATTAAATGCTATCATTTTCTAAGAGATTGTTTTATATACAAAACTGTTCTCGTACACTCAAAAAACATTAAATTATACTAAAATTCATGAGACTGTATCCTTAGAAATATAATTTGACAAAACAATATAATTTTAAAACAAAAGCAAACCAGTCTTTCTAGATAGTATAATATGAAAGGGCTTATCTTAAGAAGAGATGAACTTTGAAGAAAGAATTTGGCTGTGAATATTTCAAGATCAGTAACACATTTTTGAGAGAGGTATTGTTGATTTTCACTTCCAGCACTCCTCAAATGTGGCAATAGATGGTTGCCAATTATACTCATAAGGTGTATTAAACCCAAAACTAATTTAGGAAACCACCAACTTGAAAAAAAACTAAAGCTAACAACAATTACAGAGGTGTGACATTGGAAGAGAATAGACAGTTTGGATAGATTCATGCCTATACCAAAGTCTAAAGTATTAAAGACAAATTATTTAACTTGTAAAACTAGCTAGCATTTTATAAAAAAGAATTATAAATTTATATCCCAATGGGAAATCATACACTGGTATTCATTCTAACTGTATCAAAAATTTTAATATAAAAAAACCATATAAGAATTAGATGTAAAATTAGCATATATTAATCTCGAATGGTAAGTTTGTAGCTATGATATTAAAGATAAAACTTGAAATCTAATAATTTTATTACGTGGAAATTAAATTCTAAAATCATATTTTGCAAGACTAAAAGCACTATAAACTAAAACTACAAAGCAAAAACTTTTTCCATGCCCTAGTGACAGTTTTCACATATATATTTAATATGTAAAGGTAATGGAAATATATATTAGAAAATGAAAATAGTCTTGATCCAATAAAATAATGCTTTATACAAGTTACAAAATAAGCTTTTAACATAACCTTTTATGTTACAAGGTTGTTACATATATTGGTAAAATACTCAAATTTGCCAGTAATAAAACAATTGCAAACTAAATGGCAAAAGCAAAACGGTTTTCACTTTGCAAAACTTTATAGTAAAAAGCAATACTAATAACCAATGCAAGTGACTGTATGTGGAAATAAACTGCTTGTAAAGTTTCATAAAATACAATCTTTGGAGGAATAAAGATATTCCTATCCTTAAAACTTTTCTTACTCTTAATCCTAAAAATATCTCTTGCAGAAAAACATATCAAAATGGAAAAGTGTAAAATCAGCAGTATTATTCTAATGGGAAGATTTTAGACATGACTTTATTCCCCAATTGCTGAGATCTTTGATGAGTATCTAGTGACTCTTCATGACCACATGGACTGCAGCCTGCCAGGCTCCTCTGTCCATGGGATTTCCCAGGCAAAAATACTGGAGTGGGTTGTCATTCCTTTCTCCAGGGAATCTTCCCAACCCAGGGATCAAACCCTTGTCTCCTGCATTGCAGGCAGATTCTTTACCATCTGAGCCACCAGGGAAGCCCTATTTTAAAGTCTATACACATCAAGGTAAATAAGACAATGCACGATTTAAGAAACCTTAAAATTTAATGTATATATTCAGGGAGTATATGTTATTATATCCAATGAAGCTTACTAAATATGTGTAATAGGTTTTTGTCTCCTAAAAGCATTAGGGGAATGTTAATATTATTAAAATAACCTCTGGTCCAGTCCATCAAGTTATAGTTGGGCTTGTTTGGCTTCTTTTTCTTTTTGTGTTTAACCATTTCCGAGGTTCTATGTTGCTATACGTGATATTCAGTTTCCAACATGGTCCCCAATAATTTCAACATTCCCACCCACACTTCCCTCCTTTGGTGAACTGCAATCAGTAAGAAACAGCGGTGTGTGGCTTCTCATGTTAGGTCATGAAAGATATATGACTTCCATCTTATTCTTTCTCTGTGGTCACTTTCTCTTGGAATAGCCACTGCCATGTTATGAGGACATTCAAGCAGCCCTATGGAGGAGTCCAGGTAAGGAGGAACTGATCTTTCTGCCGATAACTAGTCCTGATTTGGGCTTCCCTGATGGCTCAGTGGGTAAAAAAATCTGTCTGCAATGCAGGAGACACAGGAGATGCAGGTTCGATCCCTGGGTTGGGAAGATCCCCTGGAGAAGGAAATGGCAACTCACTCCAGTATTCTTGCTTGAAAAATCCCAGGAACACTGGAGCCTGGCAGGCTATAGCCCTCGGGGTCACGAAGAGTTGGACATGACTGAGCATTGGAGTCAGAGAGAGCCCCAACTTGCCAGGTGTGCAAGGGAGTCACCTTGCAAGTGAATGCACCAGTCTCATGCAAGTCTTTACATGATTGGAGCCCAAGATGATATTTTAACTGCCACTTCAGGAGAAGTCCTAAACCAGAACTCTAAGCCACTTCTAGATGCTTGACATCATGAAAAAGTATGATACAATAAGTATAAAGTACTCATTTTTCTGGTTCCAATACGCACAAACACCAGTTACCATTGTTTAGTTAAATAACACTAGCTCCCTGATGACACTATTCAAATTATATAATACATTGCTATTGCTATTGCTAAGTCACTTCAGTTGTGTCCAACTCTGTGCGACCCCAATAGACGGCAGCCCACCAGGCTCCCCCGTCCCTGGGATTCTCCAGGCAAGAACACAGGAGTGAGTTGCCATTGCCTTCTCCAATGCATGAAAAGTGAAAAGTGAAAGTGAAGTCGTTCAGTTGTGTCCAACTCTTCGTGACCCCACGGACTGCAGCCTACCAGGCTCCTCCATCCATGGGATTTTCCAGGCAAGAGTACTGGAGTGGGGTGCCATTGCCTTCTCCGATATAATACATTAACTATGAGTAAATATGGAACACACAAACTTGAACACACAAGCTCTTCTTTCCATAAATTTCTATGTAAATATACATGGTGCTATCATTTTCAGTGAGTAATCATGTCATTTTTTCCAAATCTGTCACGGATTGGTCACTGTA
Source organism: Bos indicus (assembly GCF_029378745.1). NCBI lineage: Eukaryota > Metazoa > Chordata > Mammalia > Artiodactyla > Bovidae > Bos > Bos indicus. The sequence goes on along the minus strand of NC_091762.1, from coordinate 39,135,257 downwards.
CATTTGTTGCTCAGTTCATTCACAAACTGCAAGGTGTGTAGTTGTGTTGCTACTATGCATCCTAGTGACACACCCACACATCAGCTTATGAAAATGGATAATCAAAAGAGGGCACTGATGGGACTTCCTTGGTGGTCCAGTGGTTAAGACTCCATGCTTCCACTGCAGAGAACACAGGTTTGATTTCTGGTCTGGGAACTAAGATCTTGCATGGCATGTGTTGTGACCAAGAAAGGAAAGAGGGAGCTGGCCAACAAAGATGAAAGTGCAGCAAAGAAAAAATGTGAATATTTTGTTGCACTGCACAAATAACTGCAGGATTCAGATCAAGTGTAAATCTAGTTTTAGAAGAAATTTCAGAAGAGCCCCACATTTACTTTAATGACCTTGTCACCCTTTTGAAATCCTTAATTTTTTTCTTGAACATTTGTTTTGTCAATGAAGTCTCATAAAATAACTGAGTATACATGAGAGCAAAGGAGACACAATGTGTGCCTGCCATTTCTTGCTCAATCATTTGCAGATAGTTTTTGCATAGAACAGTATGCAAAACATACTGTATCCCATACATGCAAAACAACAGTATCCCATTTGCATAGAATTATGGTAGACCCTCTAGGTGTGGGAGGTCAAAGGAAGCATAGGCATATCTCATTTTATGGTGCATCACTTTATTGTGCTCTATAGATATTCTTTTTTTTTTTTTAATTGCAACCCTACACTGTATAAATCTATTGGTACCATCTCCCATAGCATTTGCTAACTTTATATCTCAGTGCCACATTTTGGTAATTTTTGAAATATTTCACACTTTTTTTTTTTTTATTATATTTGCATGGTGACCTTTCAGAGAAGGCAATGGCACCCCACTCCAGTACTCTTGTCTAGAAAATCCCATGGACGCAGGAGCCTGGTAGGCTGCAGTCCATGGGGTCGCTAAGAGTCGGACATGACTGAGCACTTCATTTTCACTTTTCACTTTCATGCATTGGAGAGGGAAATGGCAACCCACTCCAGTGTTCTTGCCTGGAGAATCCCAGGAACGGGGGAGCCTGGTGGGCTGCTGTCTATGGGGTTGCACAGAGTCGGACACGACTGAAGCGACTTAGCAGCAGCAGCAGCATGGTGACCTTTGATCAGTGACATTAGAATTATAATTATTTTGGGGCATCACGAACCACACCTAAATAAAACAACAAACAATCTTATAAATGTTATGTGTTCTCCCCTCTCCCCTCTCCTCAGTCCTCCCTATTCCTTGAGACAAACAATACTAAAATTAGGCCAGCCAGTTAATAATCTTACAACTTCTGTGTGTTCAAGGGAAAGCAAGAGTCACACTTCTCTCACTTTAAGTCAAAAGCTAGAAATAATTAAGTTTCATGAGAAAGGCCAAATGTTAGGTGACTTGCACCAAACAGTTAACCAAGTTGTGATTTCAAAGGAAAAGTTATTGAAGGAAAGTAAAAGTGCTCCATCAGTAAATATACAAATGATAAGAGACTGAGAGTCTGATTGTTGATATAAAGAAAAGTTTTAGTTGTCAAGATAGAAGATCAAACCAGCCAGAACATTCCCTTACACCAAAGCTTAATTCAAAGCAAGGCCCTAAATCTTTTCAATTCTATGAAGGCTGAGATAGGTGAGGAAGCTGCAGAAAGAAAGATTAAAGCTAGCAGAGGGTGGTTCATGATGTTTAAGGGAAAACACCACGTCCATAACATAAAACTGCAAAGAGAAGCAGCAAGTACTGATGTAGAAGCTGCAGCAAGTTATTCAGAAGATCTGATTAAGATAATTAATTACTTACACTAAACAACAGAGTTTCAGTGTAGATGAAATAGTCTTCTATTGGGAGAAGATGCCCTCTCAGACTTCTATAGCAATAAGTCAATGCCTGGCTTCAAAAGACAGGCTGATTCTTATTAGGGGTTAATACAACTGGCGACTATAAGTTGAAACCAGTACTCATTTACCATTCTGACAATCCTAAGGCCCTTAAGAATTATATTAAATCTACTCTGCCAATGCTCTATAAATGAACAAGAAAGCCTGAATGACAGAACACCTATTTACAAAATGTTTACTTAATATTTTAAGCCCACTGTTGAGATCTACTGCTCAGGGAAAAAGATTTACTTCAAAATATTACTGCTCAGGGATCATGTACCTTGCCATCCAAGAGTTCTGATGAAGATGTACACAATTAAGGTTATTTTCATGCCTGCCAACACAATATCCATTCTGCAGTCCATGGATTGAGGAGTAATTTTCAACTTTCAAGTCTTATTATTTCAGAAACACAATTCATAGGCCTATAGCTGCCAGATATAGTGAACCTTCTGATGGTGTCAGGAAAAATAAGTTGAAAATATCCTGAAATCTATTCACATTGTAAATACAATTAAGAACACTTGTGAGTCACTGGAAGGGAGCAAACTATCAATGTTTACAGGAATTTAGAAGAAGTTTATTTCAATCCTCGGGAAATACTTTTAGGGATTCCAGACTTCAGGGGAAAAAGTAAGTACAACTGTGGCAGAAATAGCAAGAGAACTGGAATTACAAGTGGAGCCTGAAGATGTGACTGAATTGTTGCAATCTCATGATAAATGGATGAGGAGTTGCTTCTCATGAGCAAAGAAGGTGGTGTATTGAAATGGAGTCTAGGTGAAGATGCTGTGAAGACTGTTTAAAGGACAACAAAGTATTTAAAACATTACATACACTAAATAGATAAAGCAGTGACAGGTTTGAGAGGATTGATCCCAGTTTTGAAAGAGGTCCTATTGTGGGTAAAACACTATCAAACAGCATTGCATGCTACAGGCATATTACTGGTGAAGAGTCAACTGATGTGGCAAGTTGTATTGTTGTCTTACTGAAGAAACTGCCACAGTCACCTCAATATTTATTAAACATGAATAAGTTTTGTGAAGTGTTCTACTCGGGGCAGGAATAAAATACATATGCATAGATTAGCTATGAAATATGGACTGTACAATTTCTGTTATTCCTCATACACATGAAATGCCCTTACATTTGCTTTTAAAACTGGTATTGAACAAAATAAATATGAACAGAAAAATTCATGTTAATAATTAAAATTTTAATTTTCTTTACTTAGAACTATGTTAATTAGCAACACAATAATGTGATAAGTTGAGACACAAAAAGAAAAGGAAACACAATAAATTAATAACTTCAATATAGATTTTTCCCTCTTTTTTAAACACATCCTTTCCCCCAACCTCCCTGCACAGAAATGATGTAGCTGGCCCTGATTGAAGACAAAGTTACATAGTTAAAGAATGCAATGAAGTCTAGGATATATAGACTGTTTGGGTAGTCTCATGTCTCAGAAAAACTAGAGATCCAATTTTAATTAAGAAATAGCATTCACCTGCTGTCTACCACTTCCACCAATCCCTGGTGGCACCTGGCTGGTGAAGAATTAGCTGGTGCACGTGTGCAGGCCGTGGGATTCAGTGTCCTCAGAGCACTTTGTCCTCAGGGCCCTGTGTGTGTGTGTGTTGATGGGGGTGTAAGGGTGTGCCTGGCGGGGTGCACTAACTCCTGGCACCAGCATCTGCCCCTCCTGATGCTGTGAGGCAGCTTTCAAGGAGCCTGGTACAGGTTGTACAGGGGGCAAGACAGCTTTGCTCAGGTAAAACAGGATGGCCGGGGTAGGCGCTCACCTCTAGAGGCTCAAACTGGACCCCAGTCTGGTAAAAAGTATGCTGAACCCAACGTCCTGCAGCTCAGGGTTGAACAGACTGTGACCCCTGCCCTGAGAGGTCCACAGCCCTGGGAACCAGCCCATTCCATCTCCCTCCACAGTCCATCTAGTGTCATCTGCCAGTCACCGGACAGTGAATTCTAGAGGTAGGAACATGTTCGTATAAAGTGGAAGACGAAGGGAAGGAAATCTGCCCAGTGACCCTGAAGTGACTCTGCTGAAGCCATTAAACACAGAAAGTCTGGAAGGAGCACCTGTCTATTGCAGAGATTACCCCTTCTAGCTGTGCAGTGCAGTGGTAAGGATAGCATCTGAATGAAACTGCAGGAAAAACATCCAGTTTACATGGCTGGCCCCACAAGGGGTGGGGCATGCACCTTGGATCAAGGCCTAGAAGTAGAAGGGCAGGCCAGGGCCCTCTTCCTGAGGCCAGAGGGCAGTTCTGAGGATTCCATCACTTCCCACAACTGGAGTAACATCACAAACGCAGCCAGATGTCTGCCACCCAATTGTGGCCTTGAGGGCCAGGGTACAAATACACTGGGCAGGCACCATCTGACCATCAGGTTCTCTCTTCCCTGCCATTCACGATAGCCCCAAGCTAGGTTCTGCACCCCCATCCAGTCACCAGACAAGTCCCCGGGGTCCATTCACATCAGTCATCATCAAATCCTCAAGGACTACCAGCAGTCCCTGCACACCAGCTGCCGTTTTCACTGACTTGTGACCTCATCTCGGCTCCCCACCCTGTCACAGCCCCTCCGTGTTCAGGGCCCCTTACTGCCCCTCCCGCACCCTCAAGTCCCATTTCATTTCTCTGAAGCTTCCTGTTTTCGATGGTCTCAAGCCAGGTGGCACTGCCCGCTCTGCCTTACTTTAGAGGCCCCTACAGCTGCCCCAACTTAGGGCTCATCACCTGTCTGCAGCCCAAAGCGCTCAGCCAGACAAGCGTTTCCTGTACCATGCACAGAAAGCCAAGTGGCCAACAACTGAAAACACTTTATTTTTTACAAAAGCAGCATATAGAGTAGGGGGAAGTGTACAGGGACGTGCAAAAAGGAGAGATGGGAGCAGAGGCCTGGACTTACCTGGAACCACCTCCAGGTCACTGATGCTGGGCCAGGGTGAAGAGAGTGTGTGCTGGGCAACACCTCACGCTGAGCAGTGCAGGAGGAGCAACCTGCGCCAGTGCTGGAGTCCACGCCCTAATTCATTCTGGGAGCCGGCAGGTGAACCTGCACCAACACCCCACCACCATCTGTAGGTGGCTCTCTGCAAAGACACTCAGGAAGGAAGGAGGGAGGGAGGGATATATTTTTAGAGTGGATCATTGATACAGAGCTAGACCTGTGGGGCTCCTGGGCATAAAAACCTTCCTGAGATCCCCATTTCGTTGATTATAGGAAACAGGCTTCTTTCAGCCTCCTTGACCTCCTATAAGTTCCAACCAGCAGGTTCAAGCAGTTGTTAATTAGGGAACAGAGGGGATGATAGAGGAGAGATTGAGAGTCTAGAGAAACAACAGTGTAGCCTGGGGCAAGGTCCTGGTTTCCCATCAAGGGAACTATATCTTTGAGCTGTTTTGCAGATACTAAAGCTCCCAGTCTCCTGGAGAAGGCAATGGCACCCCACTCCAGTACTCTTGCCTGGAAAATCCCATGGACGGAGGAGCCTGGTAGGCTGCAGTCCATGAGGTCGCTAAGAGTCGGACAAGACTGAGCGACTTCACTTTCACTTTTCGCTTTCATTCACTGGAGAAGGAAATGACAACCCACTCCGGTGTTCTTGCTTGGAGAATCCCAGGGACGGTGGAGCCTGGTAGGAGGCCGTCTATGGGGTCACACAGAGTCGGACACAACTGAATCAACTTAGCAGCAAAGCTCCCACCAGGTGAGAGAAGTTAATGGTTTAGATGATATGCTGCCCACAAGGCATGGAGATAACAGACCAGCTAGAACCAGAAAGTTGATAATGCTGACTCCCACTTGCCTCACCACCACCAAGTCAGAAAAACGTCCAGGAGCTGATCACACCCTCTTTGAACCATTAATATAAAACTTCTCACTACCTCTCTATGTTGGGACACACAATTTTGAGGGCATTAGTCCACTGTGGCCCCCTTTGCCTGGCAAAGCAACCAAGCTATTCTTTTCTGCTTCAGCCAAAAACTCTTGTTTCCAAGATTTAATTCAGTGTCGGATACTGAAGCCAAATTCAGCTTCAATCATTAAAGAGCAGTCAGTTCAGTTCAGTCGCACAGTTGTGTCCAGCTCTTTGTGACCCCATGGACTGCAGTACCCCAGGCTTCCCTGTCCATCACCAACTCCCAGAGCTTACTCAAACTCATGCCCATTGAGTCGGTGATATCATCCAACCATCTCATCCTCTGTCAGATTCATTCTAAAAAGTCATGTGCTCTCCATGAGATTTCTCTCATAATTTTCCCTGAAAATAGAATATTAACGTTTAGTAATTGGACAGATGGAGTAGTGATTCCCTCAGTTTTTAGAATGTTTATCACAATGCTACCATGCTAATATACAGCTTCCTCTTCCAGTGGAAGCAGGCTATTGTAAATCCACAGATAAGTGGGATGCATAAGGAATAGTTGGACTTCCACACACATTGTGCTATGAGTGCAGTTTTGTTTATAGACTGTATAAATAGAGAATCTCAGCTGCATCATTGGAACTAAATGCTAAAGACTTTTTCTAACCCACTTCCTCCATTCAGGCAAGTATTAGAGTCACCCTAAATCAAGTGTCACACTTCCTTTCAACTTTTTTTTCTTAAAAATCAGTTTTCACACATACAAAAATTCCCAGAAATTCACTGGGACTTATGCTCAGGTGCTGTTTTCCAGGTGTTTCTGTTTTTATTTATTTATTTTTTTCCAACTACAATTTTATTTTATTTTTAAACTTTACAAAATTGTATTAGTTTTGCCAAATATCAAAATGAATCCGCCACAGGTATACATGTGTTCCCTCAACTGAAAAAAGAAAAGAAAGAAATGCATACAGGAAATGGCAAGCAAAATGTTCAAAGAAACGAGTGTCTTATACAAGTATTAACATATACGCACATGTATTAGGTGAGAAAATTTCATATTTATTGAATACAGAATTTTTATCTTCTTTATATTATAGTGTCATTTAAATTATTCTTTTAGCCTAATATCATAAGAGACATTCCAATTCCCAAAGCTTTGACATCTGTGCTCTTTGCAAACCTTTGCCCAATGTTTTTATTAACTCAATTTAATAGAACCTTTTCTATGGTGACCTTAAGAATTTAATAACTCCTCAATGCAAGGACAATACCACCTGCAGGCTCCACTGGGATTAAACCGTGGTAGTTCAATATGTCTGCTGGTACGCACTGAAGACAGAAAGGAGTGGGGGAAGCAGCCACACAAATCAGTCGCTTCCCTCTAACCAACAAGTACTGCTACTATTCATGATGGTCAGTCCCAGACACATGTAGAAAATGTCTCCGGTTGCTAAGGCAATACGCAGCTCACTTGCAGCTCTTAACTAATATTAATCTAACTTTGATCGTGTCAGATAGGCTAGGATCTTCAATTCCAAAGTGTCTCTCTTCCTGAGAGACACTGTGCATATCTTATAGATACGATCAATATGTTATTAGTCAACAACCTGACACTAGCCCATGAATTAATCCCTTTCTGTCAACCTGGCAGTTTCTAGTCTTTTGTAACCTCATCTTCTCAGTATGGATGGGACCCAGCTTAATCCAATTAAGATAAAATTAAACTTTTTTCTTGTGGTAATCTCCATCTATGTTAATTCAAATCTCTGAGGACAGCTGCTCCAAGCAAATAATTTTATGCTTGACCTTTTATGTGCAACATTAAAGTAGCTTTCAGATGTATGCACAGGACATCAATAAGCTGTCTCTATTGTCACCCTCCCTTAACATCCTAGTAGTGCTGGAAAAAAATTCAACTGAACACTGGGGATTGCTAAATGACAGTCATATATTTATTTGGGTTGAAAAAAGGACTCTGTCACTTTAGCTTTGTGTTTAGTATACACAGGACCTTTGTGTTTTTGAAAAGTAAATTAATAATAAGTGGTGATCATACTGTGGGCAGTATTGTGGTTTGAAGAGCAAAAATGTAATATGCAAAACCAATCATTTATTTTCCTGGTCCTTATGTGACACTATCTGCTAAGAAATAAAGCACTAATTGGAAAGATTAGCTTCTAAATTGAGGCATTAACATTAGGCATTCTATCATTTGACTAATGTAAAGATTATATTAGGATAGTGTCTCAAGCTTTATTCTTAAGAACCTAGAAAGCTCAGCTTTGAACCTTAGTGACTGTCATGTTTTAAAGATTGCAGATCTAGTAATCCCCAGGCCAACATTTGAAAGGGGTTTATCTCCTGGGCAAAATTGTTTCCATTTAATATCCCTTCCTTCCTCTTCTAGTGCACCCTACTCTCACCCCTTAGCTGACTTTGGTCTCCATCTAACCTCTTTTAAGGCATTTAGGGAAATCTTGCTTTCCTCTCCAAAAGAACTTGTTCTGAGGGAAAGATAAATGACAAGTCATTTCCACTTCTATGTGAGTTTAAAAAAATACATTGCCTCCTCCAGCTCTGTGAGAATAAGTCTTTGACCCTGCTACTGAGAAGTGAATATTGATAAGGAAGCAATGAAAATAGTTTTACTTCAACAAACTCTGGATATTAGTTTTTGTTCACAGGTGATTATTGCATAGGAAGCAAAGATTCTAAAAATTGAAAATGGTCAGTGAAGACTAATTCATTTTGCTGTTTCTATCACCTGAAAAATCCATGTGTGTGTATATGTGTGTGTATATATATATATGTATACACATCAGTTCGGTTCAGTTGCTCAGTTGTGTCCAACTCTTTGCAACCCATATATACATATACATATATATATATTAATATATATAGCCTATATGTTTAGTAGAAAGTGTTTTGATAGAATAGCAAATATCTATATACTTTGGCTATCTACATTTTTATAAATGACATCTGCTTGAAATTCTTGAAATTCTTTGGTATGCTCAAATATTAAACATTTTCTCATCAGTTCTGGATTATTCTGTCATTTCCCCTGTAAACAGAGAATTCCCCCATCCTCTAGCTTTTTCCTTCAAAAATTCCATGTAAGTGTGTTGAGGATTTACAATTTTCCAAGTCCCTTAGTTTATTTTTCACTTTTTCCTATCTCCTTTTTGCCTCTAGACACTCTTCCTGTTCTTTTACTTTTTTTTTTTTTTCCTCACTGGCTTAATTCAAATGTGGACCACTGTTGCGTTCTGGACTTCCTCTTTAAGTTCACTTTATTATATTATAAGGGGGGCTGATAATGAGTAAGATAATCCAGAAAACCTCCCTTGATTCTCGCCTTCCTACTGGGGTGTGGATATGGTGGCCTGTTTAAACAGATGATTACAATACCTCACCCAGGAGTATAGAAGCCAGGATCAGTGCTTCTAATGGGAAAGCATTTCTCAGAATGCTGAGGAAGAATTAAAATGTCAAAAATCAGTAAAGTCAAATAGATTGGAGAGAAAACGAAGAACTCCCCAGCAATTGCCCAGTGAGATTAAGCCAGTTAAAATGTGTTTGGGTTTTTTTTTTTTTTTTTTTTCATTTTGTATGCTTTTCTTTTTTATTAAACGATTAAACAATTTTGCTATGTGAAAGCATTCTGCCATGTTATCAATTCATCCAAAAAGCAATTTCTTCTGGCTACATAAAATGCCACATTTGGGCTGTCCCAGCTAAATTAACCTTTTCTTCTTTTTTGGACACTGAGTTGGTTTCTAGGGGTTTACCTTTATATATATATATATTTTTTTTTTTGAGCAGCTAACTCTACTCAGCAAAGTTTCGTATCTCCTGGGAATGAGACCTGGGCCCAGCCTTGTCCCCAGACAGGATCCCCTGGACCTGAGAGCCCCCAGAGCCGAGGCACTGAGCTGACCCTGCATTTATTACTGCCAGTCCCCTCGGGTTCCAGCCCTGCAGCTGTGGGCCCTGGGAGGGTAGCAGACCTGGTGAATGGAGCCCAGGAAATGTATCAGGAGAAGTTGCTTCATTAAGGGATCCCCACAATAAAAGGATGGTTGAATCGGGTGACTCCTAAGACCATTTCCAGTGTCCTAAGGAATTACAAGTTTGCAGAGTAGTTAAATTTCTAAAATATCGGAATACTACATAGCAAACAGCGTTAGTGTTTGTTTGTTTGTTTTTTTAATTTTTCAGCACTTTATTATTTTTTTTTTGATAAATTTAACACCTTTTATTGCCATACCTCATTTTACTGTGCTTTGCTTTTAGTGAGCTTTATAGATACATGTTTTTTTTTTTTTTTTTCCTTGTTAATTTTCTGTTTAGTTGATCTATCCATAAGTATGAGTGGGGTATTAAAGTCTCCCACTATTATTGTGTTATTGTTAATTTCTCCTTTCATACTTGTTAGGATTTGTCTTACATACTGCGGTGCTCCCATGTTGGGTGGATATATATTTATAATTGTTATATCTTCTTCTTGGATTGATCCTTTGATCATTATGTAGTGACCTTCTTTGTCTCTTTTCACAGCCTTTGTTTTAAAGTCTAATTTATCTGATAAGAGTATTGTGACTCCTGCTTTCTTTTGGTCCCAATTTGCATGGAAAATCTTTTTCCAGCCCTTCACTTTCAGTCTGTATGTGTCCCCTGTTTTGAGGTGGGTCTCTTGTAGACAACATATGTAGGGGTCTTGTTTTTGTATCCATTCAGCCAGTCTTTGTCTTTTGGTTGGGGCATTCAACCCATTTACGTTTGGGATCTCTACAAGAAAATGCATCCTGTGCTGGAGCTCAGAGGCCCCAGGTTCAGCCTCTGTGGGGGCCAGAGGGTAGCGCTATACTCAGGGAAGCAGGTCCAGGCCACCCGCTGCCCTCCCAGCTACCCCACACGTGGAAACTTTTTCATGGCATTTTATTTCTCATATTTTATCTTTAAAACAGCTACTTTGTTTCTTAAAACAGGGTAAACACACTTATTTCATGTCTTATGTCCAATAAACTGCAATGTCTTAATTTTGAGTGTATTTGCTGCCTACTATTTCTGCTGGCTAACTCTCATGGTTTTTTGATTCCTTGTGTGCTTTGTGATTATTAAAGCTCATGGGACTGTGAGATTTACGTCTTGATTGATGTAGGAAGGAATGAATATTTAATAAAGAATTATTTATGTTCCTCCAGAAATAAATTTGTGTTTCACCAGGTTTCAACCACAAATTCAAATGAGAGTCATAAAATTATGAATCACCAGCAAAAACTTTCCCCCTTCCTCCAAGGGCCAGTTAAGATACATTTTTTGTTCCTCTGTTATGTATGTCCAGTGTACTTCTACTTCATATTTAAGAAGAGAATGTAACATGTAGATTCTAGCTAAATGTAAATTGTTTCTTATTCGATTCCCCACAAATCTGCCTACCACAAGACTTAACCTCCTGTCCCTTAATTTCCATAGTCCTCAAAAATCACAACTCCTATAAGTATAGAATTGATCTCAGCTAATCTGTAGCAAACTCATTTATTTCCAGGAATGCCTGGAGCCTTGGTGTGTCTCTTGGTCAAAACTTGACTAATTTGTACTGAATAATGATTAGTGTAGTCTCGTGCTAGAATTTGAGACAAACCAGAAGGCAAGTTGCACCAGCTTATCAAGAGTGTTTATAGAAAAATGAACAGGTTGATGGTTTGCACTTCATTTCTGTTCTCTTGCATCCCACTATTAAACACAGTAATACAGGGGAGTTTTTGCTACACTAACAGAGAAATATAAAAAGTCCTCCTCCTTCAATGAGATAAAGATGCCCCTAAGACCTAGCGAACGGCAGAGGATGAGATGGTTGGATGGCATCACCGACTCAGTGGACATGAGTTTGAGTAAACTCTGGGAGTTGACAATGGACAAGGAGGCCTGGCATGCTGCAGTCCATGGGGTCGCAAAGAGTCAGACATGACTGAGTGACTGAACTGAACTGAACTGAAGACCTAGGTAGTCTTTCTCCCCATCATGTAATGATTAACAATCTGATGACAAACTGTGAATTGTGTAACTAAGAAGGGACTCTGGGAGCTGTATATGTAAGTCTTGGACCTGTCTGATGTTTGCCTGTGCTTTTCTTCCTCCTGCTGTACATATATTTTACCTTAGTGAGTATATACCCCATGGAGTATTATGAGTCCTTTCAATCACCTGACCCTGTGTAATTGCTGCTCAACCATTTGGCCGTACCCTCAGGGCAAAGCTTTCAGAACATTCTTGCCTGCTGCTCAAGTCCCAGGATTCCTGCTCTCTTTGTTTTTATCCTCCTAGAATTTCATATTTTCTTGCCAGATCAGCTTTCCATTTTTTAATATTTTAAAAATATTTTATTGAGCAGTTTTAGTTGCTTTCAGTGAGAAGGTCATTTAGGATGTCTGATATGTCATACTGACAGAAATGTAAGTCAGTGAAAATTAATATAGAGAGAAACTGTAACTAAAGGAGATACCACCCAGTATTTCCTCATCAGAATATTAAGAATTGCCTTTACTGAAATAAATTGCCAAATGCTCATTTTGCATGCCACTATTACCATCACTATTATATATACGTGCACACACAACTACTTAGCAATATGTATGTGTGTATGCAATTTATGTATAGAACAAATTAATAATTTTAAATGTTGGGGAATTTACAATGTTTCCAAAATATTTTTCAACTTAGTTGATGTAGTGGAATAATCCATTATTAGTATACTTTACTTTAACCTAAATATTATCCCATAGAAAATGACAACTTACCATGAAAGAGACTAAGCCTTGTGCATAATTTTCATCCCAATGTGAATGAATGAATATATTATCTTTTTATTGATTACAATTTGTAATAAGAAAGGAAGGGGGAAATGATGGGTTCATTGGTAATCTGGAAGAAGTCTTATGGGAACAGAGATGTATGCTAGTTCAGAAGAGGAGAAATAGGAAGAATCTAGGGAACGAAAGGCAAAGTTGATCACATGTGCTTAGTTCTGGGCCAATATGTCCTGAGAACCCATGAAGAAGTGTTGTAGTTTCACCTAAAATGCTTCAGTTGGCTAGGTTGTATCTATTTGGCAAAGTAAAGGAAAGAGGTACCTCATTGCTTTATGTATCTACCCACTTGGCTTCCTTTTAATTGGCACCTGCCCCCTATCTGAGTGGTAGGTGGCACAGACTCAGTGAGTGTTCTGCAGCTGAGCAGCTATGTTGTGTCAGCCTCCTTCAAAAAGACTCTAAGCTTCATTTTTGAGCTTCGGAGATTTTAGTTGGTTTCATTTGTAGAATATCTACAAATAAACCTTTCACCTGAAAAAAGATGAAAGACGTTTCACATAGAGAAATCATCCAGGGACCCAAACAAGGAGACAGCTGGAGATAGACTATTTAAAAATCTGTTCCGCTGGTTCTGATAACTTAAAAGGATAAAAATGTCTGTATAGAGCTGAGAGGGGGGAATAAGGCACACAGTTTAGTGGCTTCCTTCCATTGGCTTTTTGTCCTTCTAGTTAGCTGAAGAGGTTATTTTCTTCTGTAAGAAACACACCGCTGTGATTTTTTTTTTAAGTAAATAATAATGTTTCAAGAGCAATAGTCAATCCTTAATTGAATGTCTGGTAAAATTCTAGATCTGTCAAAATATTTTTTTGGGTTCAGATGAAACTAGACAACATTTTAATTTTAAATAAAAAACAATTAACACCCTTGTTTCCAGTTAGTTTAATGCTGAAATGGGAATGAAGGTTATCTATCAGTGGATATTTACAAGTGGCAGTTACTTTACACTATTCTTATAACCTCAGTAAACAAATGTCAGTACTTATAACAACAATAGCAGCTTTCCTACCCTCATTTTTGGGAGGTGGGTAGTAGAAGGCTTAGGAACATAAGAAGATTATAATTTTATGTTCAGATTTGTTCCCATTCCCCCATAACAGTCTACAACTATAAAGTACACACTCTCTGGAGCCGAAGTATTCACATTATCTGCCTATTAGCTCTGCAATGACAACCAAAGTATTTAAACTTTATAAGCCTCATATTCTGTATCTGTGAAATGGAGACATCACAGAGTTCTTGTACTAATACATAGTTGAATACATGAGTTTGTGTAAAATAACTACAGTGATTAACCAAAGTTAATCCTAAGTATTAGTACTAAGTATTAGCAATAATTATCACTAAAAATTGGAAAGCTCTTTATTAACTTTTGATCAATTGATAAAGAAGATCAGGAAGAACATAAGAAATTTGGTTTTATAAACATATACCTTTAGATGAAAGAAAATTTCATTTTCTCACCATGGGAAATTAAGGACAACCTCTGAAACTCCTGGGGAAAACAGGCAAATTTCCTATCTTGTTTCCACAGATAGTAAAAATATGTATTTTATTACTTACCCAGATTGAGATGCTGAGGAAAGATAATACTGTAACTGTAACTTGGGAAAGTGGTAGAACATGGTGACTATATTGTAAGGATTCAAATGCATAACAATAAAAATTCATAAGGTTATCACTACTTGTTTCTATTGTTAGACTTATTTTTTAAGCCACACAGATCTAGAAAACATTTTTTTTTCTTATTTTAAAACGTATCATAAATCATAGTTGTGCTGCTGCTGCTGCTGCTAAGTCGCTTCAGTCGTGTCCGACTCTGTGCAACCCCAAAGACGACAGCCCATCAGGCTCCCCCGTCCCTGGGATTCTCCAGGCAAGAACACTGGAGTGGGCCGCCATTTCCTTCTCCAATGCATGAAAGTGAAAAGTGAAAGTGAAGTCGCTCAGTCTTCGACTTAGCGACCCCATGGACTGCAGCCTACCAGGCTCCTCTGTCCATGGGATTTTCCAGGCAAAAGCATAGTTGTGCAGTGTCTGTTATATACTAAATGCCCATTAAGTGACAAAGTTATCATTGTTTTTATTGTCATCCTTGTCATTATTACTATTATTAGTACAGATTGTATTTGAAAACCCAGACCTTGTTTATTTTTTTGAAATAACTCTTAAATAAGATATCAAAATAATAAGTAATACACACAGTAATGGCCACCCACAGAATACTGACATTAAGCAACATTTTGTGCAGCCTTTTATTCCATACATGAATAAGAATAGACATAAAGCTCTTTTTCATAAAATAAGTATTGGGTACTTTTATTTTACTTCATTATTAGTTTGTTTAAACAAACTTTGTGGAATGTTCCCAGAAATTCTGTTTTCAAATGTCATCCTCAAAGGTAAGAATAAATCTATTTGTCAGTAAAGAGTGTTCCCTCTCCTATATGTGTATATTACCATACTTACTGTGAATACTCAGAAAGCTGTGGGCATATTGCTAGAAAATGTTACAATACACAAGATAGTCCATTATTTCTGCATTAAACACAAAATTGAATACTTAAATTTAAAGACAGGAGAAACTACAAATGATGTGTGAGCATATATACTTAAGTCTCTCCCTCCATCTTCCCACCTCCAAAAAATAATTTGAAACTACATCAAGGGACTTCTCCGGTGGTCCAGTGGTAAGACTTTGTGATCCAAATACAGGGGGCCTGGGTTCAATCCCTGGTCAGGGAACTAGATCCCACATGCCACAACTAAGACCCAAGCAGCCAAATAAATTAAAAAAATAAAAATTTTAAGAAATCACATCAAGCAGTGAGGAGCCAATTATTGCACAATATGTCTTAGCATTAATCACTGTCTTTATTATATAACACTTGTTCAGATGACTTTAAAATGTGAATTTTATAATTTTTAGAAACATAGTTGCTCAACATATATCAAGATGGATTTTAATGCCATTTCTGACTTACTAGTGTTTAAGTACAATTTTTATCATATATATTCATAAATTATTAAGTTATCCAACTTGAAAATCTTACTATTAATTTGTTCATGTTTTCAACAATTCCATTCCTTTCCAAGTATGCACACTTGTTTCTACTCGTGCTATAATAATAGGATTATATAAACTAAAGGTTAGTTAGCAGTTGGATACTTGACAAAGATGGCAGAGGAGCCCCTTACAAATGCCATGCTCCATTCCCCTTGTATCAAGAATCCACTCTGACCTCTAAGAGTAGCACACTGTACAATCCTCCAAGTCATAAAATAATCTATATCTTCCATTTTATATGTAATATGTCAAACCCTCACTTTGCAGCATTTTTAGCTGTTGTGGTAAATTTAACAGGAGAATGAATGAAAATTTGTACACTGAAAACTCTAGGGCATTATGAGAGAAATGAAGAAGGCACAAACAACTGGAAAGATATCCATGTTATGGATTGGAAGAATTAATATTTTTAAAATGACCATACTACCCAAAGCAATCTATAGATCCAAGATCATATTTATCAAAATTCTAATGCTTTTTTTTCCCCACAGTAATAGGGAAAAAATCCTAAAATTTATATGGAACTAAAAAAGACCTCAAAAAATAAAATAAAATAAAATAAAAAAGACCACAGTCATCTAAAGCATTTTGGGAAAAAAAGAATTAAGCTAGCAGTATCACACTTCTTGATTTCAAAGTATAATACAAAGTTATAGTATTCAAAACAATATGATATTGGCATAAAAACAGACATATAGACAAACAGAACAGAATCAAGAGCCCAGAAATAAATCTATGCATATACAGTTAACTATTATTTGATAAAGAAGCCAAAAATACTCGGTGGAGTAAAGACAGTCTCTTCAATAAATGATGCTAGTAAAATTGGATATTCACACATAAAAAAATTAACCAGACTCCTATCTCATACCACTCATAAAAATTAACTATAAATGGATTAAAGGCTGAAATGTAAGACCTGAAATAATAAAACTCCTATTAAAAAGTGGGGGGAAGATTCATGACATTGGTCTTGGTGAAGAGTTCCTGGAAGTGAGGCCAAGTATATAAGAAAGAAAAACAAAAGCGAAAAAGTGGGACTACATCAAACTAAAAAACTTCTGCACAGAAAAAAAATCAATAAGATGAAAAGGTAACTGATGGAATGGGAAAAAATATTTCAAACCATCTATCAGATAATATCAAAAATATATGAGGAACTCATACACATCAATAACAAAGAGTAAATAATCTGATTTAAAAATGGGCATAGAACCTGAATAAATATTGTTCCAAAAAAGACACACAAGTGGCCAAAATGCATAAATATATGCT
Source organism: Bos indicus (assembly GCF_029378745.1). Taxonomy (NCBI): domain Eukaryota; kingdom Metazoa; phylum Chordata; class Mammalia; order Artiodactyla; family Bovidae; genus Bos; species Bos indicus. The sequence continues at coordinate 39,118,249 of NC_091762.1, read as the reverse complement.
AAACATCACAAGTCACAGAAGGGAAATACAAATCAAAATCATACTGAGAACTACTGCACACTTGTTAGGATGGCTATTATCAAAGAGAAGAGGCAATAAATGAGGGCAATGACATGGTGGAAAGGGAACTTTGTGCATTGTTGGTGGGAATGTAAATTGATTCAGCTTCCATGGAAAACAGCATAGATGTTCCTCAAAAATTAAAAAATAGAGCTACAGTGGGATCCAGCAATACTACTTCTGGGAATACATCTGAAGGAAATGAAATTACTCTCTTGAAAAGATATGTGCATACCCATGTTATTGCAGCGTTATTCACAATAGCCAAGACGTGGAAACAACCTAAGCATCTATTGATAGACAAATGGATAAAGAAATGTTTGTGCATAATTATAGATATATGTAATGTAATATTATGTGGCCATAAAAGAGGAAAATCCTGCCATTTGTGATGTGGATGAAACTTAAAGGAATTGCACTAAAAATGAAATAAGTCAGAGGAAAACAAGTACTGCATACTCTCACTTACATCTGAAATTTTTTTAAAAAGATACAGAAACATAATAGATTGGTGGTTGCCTGGGGCAGGGCATAGGTAAGGGAAATGGGAACTTGTTGGTTAAATGGTATAAACTTTCAGATATAAGATGAATAAATTCCAGGGATCTAATGCAAAACAATGCAAAGAAATAGAGGAAAACAACAGAATGGGAAAGACTAGAGATCTCTTCAAGAAAATTAGAGATACCAAGGGAACATTTCATGCAAAGATGGGCTCGATAAAGGACAGAAATGGTATGGACCTAACAGAAGCAGAAGATATTAAGAAGAGGTGGCAAGAATACACAGAAGAACTGTACAAAAAAGATTTTCACGACCCAGATAATCACGATGGTGTGATAACTCATCTAGAGCCAGACATCGTGGAATGTGAAGTCAAGTGGGCCTTAGAAAGCATCACTATGAACAAAGTTAGTGGAGGTGATGGAATTCCAGTGGAGCTATTTCAAATCCTGAAAGATGATGCTGTGAAAGTGCTGCATTCAATATGCCAGCAAATATGGAAAACTCAGCAGTGGCCACAGGACTGGAAAAGGTCAGTTTTCATTCCAATCCCAAAGAAAGGCAATGCCAAAGAATGCTCAAACTACCGCACAATTGCACTCATCTCACATGCTAGTAAAGTAATGCTCAAAATTCTCCAAGCCAGGCTTCAGCAATACGTGAACCGTGAACTTCCTGATGTTTAAGCTGGTTTTTGAAAAGGCAGAGGAACCACAGATCAAACTGCCAACATCCTCTGGATCATGGAAAAAGCAAGAGAGTTCCAGAAAAACATCTATTTCTGCTTTATTGACTATGCCAACGCCTTTGACTGTGTGGATCACAACAGAGTCGGACACGACTGAGTGACTGAACTGAATGCACAACATGATGGCTACAGTTTACAATGTTGTGATGTATACATAAAATGTGTTAAGAGACTGAATCTCAGATATTCTCACTATACACAAAAGGTAACTATATGAGGTTACCTTAGATGTGACTGATGTGTTAACTAACCTTATTATGATAATCACTTCAAAATATATAAGTATATCAAATCATCCACACTGTACACTGTAAACTCATACAATGGTATTTTTTAAGTTTATCTCAATAAAGATGAAAAAAAAGGAAGTCAGTCCTCATAAAGAGAAATATATTAACTATAATCGAGGTCCTATATAACTAAAGCCCTAGTATTAAAAACTGATGATGAAAAATGCAATCACTGTCCAAATCTTCATCTGGAAGTATGTAACAAGGGTAACTAACATTAGATCATTCAGGTTTTAAATTGCTAAATATAGATTGAAGGTATAATTACATTTTTATGAATTAGACAAATGAGAAGTTAGTTTTAGAGTAGTTGAAATTCAGTGGGCATTCAGATATCTAGAGTGCTCTCCAAGTGCAAAGATACCATGCCTATATAAAATTAATTTTGGATCCCCTGGAAATCTAATATCCTAATTGCTATGTTCGTGTCACTCAAAGCTTCACTGATGTTAACCTGGTGGGAGATACTATGAGAAATTTAAAATAAGCAGAATTTGAAATAGAAGGAATTAGCACAACCATTTTTTCTGTTTCAAGTTCTGCTCATTTTTAATCCAAAACAGAAGGAATTCGCACAACTATGGGCTCCCTGGTGGCTCAGATGGTAAAGAATTTGCCTGCAATGTGGGAGACCTGGGTTCAATCCCTGGGTTGGAAAGTCCCCTGGAGGAGGGCATGGCAATCCACTCCAAAATTCTTGCCTGGAGAATCATCATGGACAGAGGAGCTTGGCGGGCTACAGTCCAAGGGGTCGCAAAGAGTGGGACACGACTGAGCTACTAAGCACAGCACAACCATAGGTGACTGAGATTCAAGAACAGTATTACATGAGTTATAAAGATAGAATATCAATATCAGGCTGGTAATGGTAAAAATCAGTATAGTCAGGTTCTGACTTTTTAATGAGCCAAGTTCACAATAGTAAATTGCGGGAGTTGTACCAGATGCATATCAGAAGGGGTCAGCAAAGAGCTATCTGGGCTGGAGAAAGCATTCCATTTGAAAAGTAGAGAAGGAGGGAACTAATTTAATGTGGATTAAGTTACATGGAAAATGCTATTCCAAACCAATATCAAATCACACCCAAGGTGACCTCTAACCTTCTGCATGTTATTTTCTCCTGGTTTCCTCCCTGTCTCTCTGAACATTTCTCCTCAGTTTTCTTCCCTGGGTCTTTTTTTTTTTTTCCTGTTCTTATTGTTTAAATGCTAAGTCATGTCCAACTTTTTTGTGACCCCATGGACTATAGCCTGCCAGGCTCCTCTGTCCTTGGGATTTCCTAGGCAAAAATATTGGAGTGGGTTTCTTTTCCTCCCCCAGGGGATTTTCCCAACCCAGGGATCAAACTCATATCTCCTGCATTGGCATGTGACTTCTTTACCACTGAGAGCCCTGGGAAGAACAATGTAGGGATTCAGTTCAGTTCAGTCGCTCAGGCATGTCTGACTCTTTGCGACCCCATGAATCACAGCATGTCAGGCCTCCCTGTCCATCACCAACTCCCAGAGTTCATCCAGACTCATGTGCATTGAGTCAGTGATGCCATCCAGCCATCTCATCCTGTCGTCCCCTTCTCCTCCTGCCCCTAATCCCTCCCAGCATCAGGGTCTTTTCCAATGAGTCAATTCTTTGCATGAGGTGGCCAAAGTATTGGAGTTTCAGCCTCAGCATCAGTCCTTCCAATGAACACCCAGGACTAGTCTCCTTTAGGATGGACTGGTTGGATCTCCTTGCAGTCCAAGGGACTCCCAAAAGTCCTCTCCAGCAGGATTACATTTGGTTAAATCTCACTGACAGGATTTCCAAGAGTCTGATTACAGAGATGGATCACTGGGATCAGTCAGTTCCCTCATTAGCTGTATCATCAGATTCCCACCATGCTTCTCTCACATTGAGGATGCTCAGGAGAAGACACATCATCCATGTGCTCACATAAAGCATATCCTCCCCGTCCTTCCCACCCCTCCAGACAAAAAAAAACCCTGCAAATAAGTTGTGATTTTCTGGCCTTTTCACTGGAAACCATAAGTCTGAGTTGGCTTATTCAAATGTTTTCTCATTTACACAATGAGAGAACGTGGATCTTTTTTTTTTTCCTGTATGCAACCCCTTAAATATCGGTTTTCCAGAGTTCTGTCCTTGGTCTGCCTTATTCCTACTTTTCATCTTCTCCATCTCTTTATTTCAATCTATATCCTTTCATCAACTCCCACAGTGATAATTATGAACAGTATGCCAGCAGACCCTCTGTGAGCATATAAGGCAGCCTTAGTGCCAATGTGCCTTTTCTTGACAGATGGATTTCAAATAACTATCCCTATGTCTTCAACACAAAAAGGCTTCTTTTCCTTCAGACTTCTGGAATCCCATTCTCTAGGGTTAAGAATGTCTTGATCAAACTAAAGCCTGTTTTTATTATTTTTTTCACATACTCCCAGCCAAGCCACATGTTGCAAACCATAAAAACCAGTTTTATAAATCAAGAATTCACAAACCTCCATCACTAACCATTCTTTCAACACCTAGACTATCTTTCAATCAGACATTTCCAAGGAAAACAGTTTCTTCTCTTTGCTATTTCCAGTGCACACTTTCTAGTCTTTATCTTGTATTTTCAGTATTTGAAAATGCTCACCTTTTATTCCTCAAAATGTTCTATGTCAGCTTTAAGGAAGTATTTTGTCTACCTTGTTTCCTTTACTATTTTTCAGCTATGGGGTCTGTGTGTGTTGTGTGGTTTCAATATTGATTTGATGATAAATAAACATTGGTTTTCAGGAGGAAGTCAACTCTCAGTCTTGCTACTTTTCTCTCTGAATTCTTTACACAAAGGCTGTCAAATCCATGGCTTTAAGAGCTTTCTATATTTGAAGACTCCCCAGATTTGTACTTATATCCGCAAATGTGATATCTTCCCTTAGAGATCTCTTGGGCACCTAAAAATAAGCGTAAGCAAAACAAAAAAAGTACATCTTTTCCCCTAACCATGATATTTCTTGGGCTGCACCCATAACTAATAGTAACAGAAGCAAGCATCCACTTATACAAGCCTGAATATTGAAACTCATTCATAATTCTTTCCTCTACTTTACCATCTGTCATCTATCACAAAAAAGTCAATAGCTTTCACTAATTTATCTTCAAAAATACAGATACCTTCTCCCCATCTTCCCTATTCCTGTTAGAATTCTTGTCTCTTTCTTAGATTGCTACAATCAAACTTCTAATAATCAGTTCTAGTCTATTTTTGTCTAGTCCACTACAATCTTCTACAATGTAAGTGTGGTCAGTTCACTAATCTATGCATTTCCTTTTAGCTGTTCTACAAAATCTGTGTAGAAATGTGCAATATCTTTAAAGTCTGTATTTACTCTTCAACTATTGCTCTAGCTAGAACTCTTAAGTTCTCCGTTTCCCATGTGCTCTCTCTAGCAGTAGTAATAAAATACTTCTAATATAAATAAAATCATAATAGCAGCAAATATTTACCAGGCATTTTCTATGTGCCAAATATTGCAGTTTCCTAAATACAGGAAACTCTTGTCTCCTGTCTTTGTGTTGGATACACTTTCTTTCTAGAATGACTTTGCATTCTGTTTATTCACCAGTGCTTGTCCTTCAAACTAGGCACCAACTCTCCCTAAATTAGTGCCTCTTGTCTGTGCTCTCAAAGTATATGATTTACAATGTTTTAAAATCACAAAGATATACTACCAAAACCTTGATATGGAATTCAAAATAGTTCCAAAAGTTTTAAACAATGCTTTTGTTTTTGAACACACCAAATACACACTGTAGCTCATGTATAAGGGCTGGAGAGAAAGTGTGGGTCTGGATGGAAGGGCAGGGAGAGATTGGGCTAGGGTGTACTGAGGAAGGGGAGGCTCAGAGGAAGTCACAATCAGGGTCAAAGCACAGATACCCTGACCACTTTTCCTGGAAATAAGTGGATCGAGAAAGAACTCGGTAGTTCTATAGGCCAGCAAAGAAGTCTTGGAATGAGAAACACCTGGGTGCCAGGGCCCTTTGTCCCAAACTGGGAGTCTGGCTCATATTACCTATCAAACCAACCCCAATTCAATGCCTCAGTTAGAGTCACAGTGCAGCAGTGTCTCCCCCAGGGGATCCAGCCAGTTGTGGGGGTTCAGGCTCTGTCACAAGTGGTATGCTCAGGAGCAGGACCACCCAAAGGTCAGAAACAGGGAACTTTGAATGTCTGGGCAGTAAGTTGAATGCTTTCCAGAAGTCCAAAAGCCCAGGGCACCAACACAGGCTTCTGGAGTGGCCCCTAGGTTAAAGATTTAATGAGAAACCATCTGTTTACCAAATAACACAGGTAAAGCATTTTATACACAACATTATATCATTTCTGGAGTAGGAAATGGCAACCCACTCCAGAATTCTTGCCTGGAAAATTCCATTGACAGAGGAGCCTGGTGGGCTACAGTCTGTCGGGTCCCAAGAGTTGGGTATGACGAGCTTTCATTTTATATCATTTACATTTGGCACATAAACTTAAAGGCTTCTAAATGAACTGAGACTTAAATATCTAGATAATTAATGAGAAATTGAGGTTTTTTTACTTTAGAAACTTGGTCTTAATTATATTCATGTTTGTTTTAGCAATGCATCAATAAATTCTACACTTAACATTTTCAGTTCAGTTCAGTCGCTCAGTCATGTCTGACTCTTTGCAACCCCATAGACTGCAGCATGCCAGGCCTCCCTCTATCACCAACACCCAGAGTCCACTCAAACTCATGTCCATCGAATCGGTGATGCCATCCAACTATCTCATCTTCTATCATCCCCTCCTCTTCCTGCCTTCAATCTTTCCCAGCATCAGGGTCTTTTCTAATGACTCATTTCTTAGCATCAGGTGGCCAAAGTATTGGAGTTTCAGCCTCAGCATCAGTCCTTCTAATGAATATTGGGGACCTATTTCCTTTAGGATTGACTGATTGGATCGCCTTGCAGTCCAAGGGACTCTTAAGAGTCTTCTCCAACACCACAGTTCAAAAACATCAATTCTTTGGTGCTCAGCTTTCATTATAGTCCAACTCTCACATCCATACATGACTACTGGAGAAACCATAGCTTTGACTAGACGGACTTATTTTGGCAAAGTAATGCCTCTGCTTTTTAATATGCTTTCTAGGTTGGTCATAGCTTTTCTTCCAAGAAGCCAGTGTCTTTTAATTTCATGGCTGCAGTCACCATCTGCAGTGATTTTGGAGCCACCCAAAATAAACTTTCTCACTGTTTCCATTGTTTCCCCAACTATTTGCCATGAAGTGATGGGACCAGATGCCATGCTCATAGTTTTCTGAATGTTGAGTTTTAAGCCAACTATTCACTATTCTCTTTCACTTGCATCAAGAGGCTCTTTAGTTCTTCTTCACTTTCTGCTATAAGGGTGGTGTCATCTGCATATCTAAGGTTATTGATATTTCTCCCGGCAGTCTTGATTCCAGCTTGTGCTTCCTCCAGTCCAGCATTTCACATGATGTACTCTGCATATAAGTTAAATAAGCAGGGTGACAATATACAACCTTGAAGTACTCCTTTTCGTGTTTTGAACCAGTCTGTTGTTCCATGTCCAGTTCTAACTGTTGCTTCTTGACCTGCATTGACCTGCATACAGATTTCTCAAGAGGCTGGTCAGGTGGTCTGGTATTCCCATCTCTTGAAGAATTTTCCACAGTCAAAGGAATAAATAAATAAATAAATAAAATAAAGTCAAAGGACTTTATTGCATAGTCAATAAAGCAGAAATAGATGTTTTTCTGGAACTCTCTTGCTTTTTTGATGATCCAGCAATGTTGGCAATTTGATCTCTGGTTCCTCTGCCTTTTCTAAATCCAGCTTGAACATCTGGAAGTCCACTGTTCACATTCTGTTGAAGCCTGGCTTGGAGAATTTTGAGCAGTACTTTGCTAGCATGTAAGATGAGTGCAATTGTGCTATAGTTTGAAGTACTCTCTGGTACTTAACATTTTGTTAAAATTAAATATGTATTCACTCTATTATCTTTGGAGATGTTATTGACATCTTGGAACCAGGTATTACTGGAGTCAAGATATCAGTTTTGAGTCTATAGTTGTCCTGACAACATTTGTTCACTAATGATTTTTAAAATGAAATATAAATCCTAGCTTTTTCTGTAGTCAGCTCCATTTTAAATGTCAAATTATATTTAGAACAATATGCCTAACTCTCAAGCATGTGATTCAGGTATTATTCTGAAATCAATACCATAAGCAGATTTTCTCAACTTCATATGGAGAAATGATATGACACCTCAAGATCTTGTCTTGAAATTTCTCTAACATTGACGTTAAGTGTTAGTTGCTCAGTCGAGTCTGACTCTGCAATCCCATGAACTGTAGCTTGCCAGGCTCCTCTGTCCATGGGATTTCCCAGGCTGGAAGTACTGGAGTGGGTAGCCATTCCCTTCTCAAGGAGATCTTCCCGACCCAGGGATGAACACAGGCCTCCTGCATTAGAGGCAGAAGCTTTGCCGTCTGAGCCACCAGGGAAGCCCTCTAACATTGAAACATTCCACAATCAAAGCAAAAGATAGAAGTTATTAATCACTTTCATTTTGAGCTTGAAAGTCTGAATACAGAAGTCTCTCTAACTTTTCTCCAAATGCTTTAAACCTTTAATATTGTGTAACCCGATTTCAAGCAGGTTCAAGCTATTCTGGAATACGGTTTCAACAGATGATTTTCTTTTGTGGAAAAGTAATCTAAGTATCTGACTATGGTAGGAAAAAATATATCAACATTCATGCAAAGGAACTAAACAGAAACCCACTCTCTATTCCATCAATAGTACTAAATTTACAGTTTATATGCCTTTTCCTTTGTTTATTTCTGACATATATTTATTTGTCTGATTTTTCTACCATGTTTCAGTTCAACTTCCAGGTGTTATCCTTAACCTCCAGTCATACTGTGTTGTGTCACATTTATAAGAGATCTTTTACTTATAATCCAGAAATTAAAGGAATTCACTTTCAAATCACACAAAGACATCGAGTTTGTTAACGAAATTCATTAGGAATGTATGTGCTTTCATTTTTAAAAGATAATATTGAAAAATTTAAAAATCACATTAGAAATGAATAGATCATACCCTTCTATTCCATTAGCCAGAACTAATGAATAACTTGTCCTCAGGGAAGCTGAGGCTAAAGTTTACTGAGGATTGTTTGTTTTGTTTTGGTTCTAATACTCCATTGGTCACAGAGCAAAACCAAATTGTGTGACCTGTTGAATCAGTTACACACTATCAATCTACACATTTCTATAAAAGAAAGCTGTAATGCCTCCAGAGGAGTTTTAGCAGTTTAAAGAACACAAAATAAATCACTAATATAACATGTCATTCCTATCTTGGTCAAGAGCTGGTAAACTCTTTGGTAGCACAAAGCTACCGCAGATTAGCTGCAAGTTGACAGTATTGTACACACTCCTCTTTCCCTGAACATTGGAGGCTGAACTGCACTTCAGGTTTTTCTATGTGTAAGTGCCAGAGTACTGAGTAGGGTAAAGGAAAAGGCTCCTCTTTGATAGGAACATTTTATCTTACTGACAGATGAAGGGCATTGTAAAGGTTTAATCAAATAATTTGTGAGCATGCATACACAATGGTACAGGGGAAATATTCTCTACAGTGATACGAGTGTCCCGGTCACTTATTTTCGAATATATTAGAGACTATATAGGAGGATCTAATGTGGCATAGACAGAAAATTTCACAGAATCAACCAGTTCTTCTTTTTCAATATCACGCTCCCTGAATCCGGTGACTTACTAATTGGATTCTTAAACCACTAAATGTTGAAGCAGATGTCATCCAATTTGAAACTATGGACAGAAGCATATCTAATAAAATTAATCTTAATACTCAAATTCCCTTCTGGATTACAGATCAACCTGATTATTCCTAGGTGAGCTATTAAACTTGAGTCCAAGATCTACCTCCTGCTGTCTCACCAGGAATCTGTCTGAGCAGCTGACAACCTGCTTCTACAGCTCAGAATTCTAACAACACTGCATATGAGCAGAAATAATACTATCTTAACTCACAATTCATTTCAGTATGTAAGCTGATAGTCTAACTCATACGTTAATTCCTTCTTGTGAAAAAGTAAAAACATGAAATTAACTTGGAATTATATGTATTTGCAAATTTCAAATGTATATATATTTTTTTGAAAAACACAGAAAACAATTTTAGAAGACTAATGCACAAGTCCCGTAAACAAAGTAAACTAGAAAGGATATTGAATGGTAGGTGCATTAAGTCACTCATGTGTTTTAGAGCATAGTTTTATATACATGAAAAAAGCATTTATTTTCCTTCTAGTGTTCTTTAGTCTAAAATGTATTGGGACCACTTATTGTTTTATAGCTGGAATGATTTCTCTCTGCAGTAATATATATTTCTGCATTTGAATTCAAATAAAATATTTTATGACAGCTACAAGCTATAATAATATAATCAAAATTAATCATGGTAATGATATAAAAAATATATTGGTGGCAGATGTTCATATGAAATAATTTTTTGGTGCTAGTATCTTGAAGAATATTAAGCAAAATGCAATGTTACAATAATTTTCCAGTATGTACTGAATTTCACAAAATAAAGAATTTTATACAGCTTCTTTTCTGTCTTTTGTATACTTTTCATTTGGAATTTCTATAAGATCATACATCTGCTTAACCAAGTAAAATTTTTGCCACATAGCCCTTAATTTTGTAGTCATAGCCCTCCTCACTATGTCTTTTCCTATCCATCAGGGAATGGTTTCCTATGAGCCCCTAAAATGGGACTTTTGTTAGCAGGACACAATTGCTTCAGAAATAAAATCACTTTATGAGGTAAGAAGCATGTAAAAATCTGTTCGTATCTCAGTGTGGGGACAGATTATAATGAACAAAAACATCAGTAAAGGAGGGAATTCTTCATACATTACCAAAGATCCTACTTTTCCTGTTTTCCTATAAGTCAAATTACTGAAACTTGTGAGTTAGAATATTAATTGCTTTAAGAAAACTGAAAACTATTCCTACTCTTTCAAAGCTATATTTATTCAGGTCATATAATTGACATCATGATAAAGTTATATCCTGGTAATGTAGATGCTGGAAAGTATGTGATCTTGATTGATATTTGTGTTCTAAATTCTTTCAGAAAATGTGTCCCCTAAACTTTTCTGCCCTTAGATTACCTAAGAGAGTTTTAGTCCCTGTTGATATTCACAGCGGTTTCATGATGAGAGATTTATTTTTTAAAGTCCTTTTGACATACGAAGGTGCAAAGTGAAAGAGGAAGGATGTTAAGTTGTTCCACATGGGACACAAGGCTGAAAGGTTCAAACTGTGTTGATATTCATGAAGCACAACAACCAACTCCTATTTTTTAAATACTGAACATAAGAATGTTCCACTTTACATTTCAGAGAGATTATTAGCTAAGTGATTAATTTACTAAAATGCATTCAGACTGTAGAACAATGGCCAGGAGAAGGTTGATTTAAGAAAATACCTATTGATGTTTTAACATAGGCCAACGTTGCTAAAAAAAATCCAGCTCCTTAGATGGATATGATTTCCAGATGTCTTCTCTTGAAGGGATTTGTAAAACTAGGGAGCTACAAAATAGGCTTTTCTTTCTTTTGGAGGATTAATTTGATAAGAATTTTTAAAACTGTAGATGTTCATAGTTTAATGCTCAGATGTATATATTTTTTTAAATTTTTGTTTACTTTAGTCCCACTACCACTCCAATGTCTAACCTCTCTTCTTCCTCATATTTCAGATCTTGCAGAAACTATATCTATCAAACCAAATTCTTTCTGAAATGCATCTCCTGCCTTAATTCCAGTTATTTTGGATTCCTGGGCTTCATTTGTTCATCATATGATTGTCTTCTCTTTGTGAGTGTAAACTCATCTATCCTTCTTGCTTCTTTATTCCCTGACCAGCCATCTGTATAGTGACACACTTTATCTGTGCTCCTATAGTAACTGACTATACATTTAAATTCTTATTTTATTTATTCATTCTATCCCCAGATTATAAATTCCTTGATAACAAAATGATCATGCATCATTGTACTGGGATTTCCTCAGGAATTAACATAATGCCTGGCATGTAGGATGTGCTCACAAAATAATTAGCTGGTTAATAAAGTGCATCTACCTATCTGCTTACACAAATCTCACCTGTCCTACAAGAAACGTATAACCACCATTGCCAAGAAAAACCTTCATACATCATAGTCTCCTTTAACTCATTCAACTCCTGAATAGATTAGCATATCAAAACAGAAAGTGATACTATTATAAATATTAACATTAACAAAACTATCCTAAAAGAGACAATAGTAATATAACTTTGGGCATTTATTGATTGCTTAACAAGTATTATACAGTGTGTTAAGTGTGAGAAAATACGTGACCTGTCCAAAGCAATACAGCTTGGGCTGAGGTACATCAGAGAGTGAAAACAAAGCCTGTTTGAATTGAAAGTCCATTATAATTTTTGAATACTTTAATGTATAGGCTTTATAAAGCATTTCCTATTTGAACAATATAAATATTTCAATAAATATCAGTTATTATTTTGTTGTCAACTTTATCTTTCATTGCTGTCCAGTTAGTTTATTTATGCAAAACTTTGGTCTTCCCTGGAGGCTCAGACGGTAAAGCATCTGCTTACAATGCGGGAGACCCGGATTCAGTCCCTGGGTCGGGAAGATCTCCTGGAGAAGGAAATGACAACCCACTCCAGTATTCTTGCCTGGAAAATCCCATGGATGGAAAAGCCTGGTAGGCCAAAGTCCATGGGGTTGCAAAGAATCGGACATGACTGACCGACTTCACTTTCACTTTCTTTCCACAATGCCAAGCACATACTTTCTCGCATAACTGTATCTAAGTTAGAAGTGATACCTTGCTGCTGTTGCTGCTGCTAAGTTGCTTCAGTCGTGTTCGACTCTGTGCGACCCCATAGACGGCAGCTCACCAGGCTCCACCGTCCCTGGGATTCTCCAGGCAAGATCAGTGGAGTGGGTTGCCATTTCCTTCTCCAATGCATGAAAGTGAAAAGTGAAAGTGAAGTCGCTCAGTCGTGTCTGACTCTTAGGGACCCCATGGACTGCAGCCTACCAGGGTCCTCTGTCCATGGGATTTTCCAGGCAAGAGTACTGGAGTGGGGTGCCATTGCCTTTTCCAGAAGTGATACCTTAATACTTATAAAATACCAATGGAATTGAACTGGCCCCAAAACAAAGCCATAGACATCAGTACAGGTGAAAAAGATATGGATGCTGTATAGTGTTAAATGCTGAATACTTGTTATATTAAGATCATTATAAGCCTCAGTTATCTAAATGCAAATTAGACTGAATTTCTAAGTAGATGTAAAATAATGTATATTCTGTAATGTAAGTCTCTGCAACAGTTTTAAAAGTTGAACTTTGTGTCTAAAAAATACATCTTTAAAATATTTGAGGTTTAAATTCCATTATATTTCGTGCCTGAAACATCAAAGCTACATGTTCTAAAAGTTATTTATAGAACCATCCCATTTATAAAATAAGGAAAATAATGTTTCTTCATTGACAGTAAGACTATGGCAAGTGTAAATGTATTCATTTCACTTTAAATCTGTGTTTCCATCATTTTCCCAATGCCTAGAAGTCTAAGAATTCTCCTAATCACACTGTAGAAATTGTAGTCTTTTTTTTTCCCCTGACATGGCTTTTCAGTTATATTAACTCTTTAATCTCTTATTTAATTTTAAAAGTTCAGTTCAGTTCAGTTCAGTCACTCAGTCATGTCCAACTCTTTGCGACTCCATGAATCGCAGCACGCCAGGCCTCCCTGTCCATCACCAACTCCCAGACTTTACTCAAACTCATGTCCATAGAGTCAGTGATACCATCCAGCCATCTCATCCTCTGTCATCCCCTTCTCCTCCTTCCCCCAATCCCTCCCAGCATCAGGGTCTTTTCCAATGAGTCAACTCTTCACATCAGGTGTTTCAGCTTCATCTTTAGCATCAGTCCTTCCAATGAACACCCAGGACTGATCTCCTTTAGAATGGACTGGTTGGATCTTCTTGCAGTCCAAGGGATTCTCAAGAGTATTCTCCAACACCACAGTTCAAAAGTATCAATTCTTTGGTGCTCAGCTTTCTTCACAGTCCAACTCTCACATCCATACATGACCACTGGAAAAACCGTACCCTTGACAAGACGGACCTTTGTTGGCAAAGTAATGCCTCTGCTTTTTTTTTTTTTTTTTCTGCTTTTTAATATGCTATCTAGGTTGATCATAACTTTCCTTCCAAGTAGTAAGTGTCTTTTAATTTCATGGCCGCAATCACCATCTGCAGTGATTTTGGAGCCCCCAAAAATAAAACCTGACAACTGTTTCCAGTTAGGGAAAAAATAAATATTTCTAGTGCATGTAAGTTAAAGTTAATGGGTCAAAAATTAAAACTATAAACATAAACACAAAAGTTCACCAAAATTTCTGGATCTATAAGCTCCCTTCCCTTGGGATAAAATCAAAGATATCAACAATACCAATATATCAGACCATACACTTAGTATTCAGTTCAATTCAGTTTAGTCACTCAGTCATGTCCTACTGTTTGCAACCCCTTGGACTGCAGCATGCCAGACTTCCTTGTCCATCACCAACTCCCGGAGTTCACTCAAACTCATGTCCATTGAGTCGGTGATGCCATCCAGCCATCTCATCCTCTGTCCTACCCTTCTCCTCCTGCCTTTAATCTTTCCCAGCATCAAGGTCTTTTCAAATGAGTCAGTTCTTCACATCAGGTGGCCAAAGTACTGGCGTTTCAATTTGTCAGTATACCTCTCACCTCGCCATAACTGCAAACAGTACTGCAGCATTATCACAAGAATAACACAGTCTTCCCTGTGTCACTCACATGGAGAATCTAGTCTCTATCCTTTAATGGCACAAAATAGAGAATGATTATAAAAAGTAGTGTCTATATTTTGGAAACTTCTTTAAAATGAATGTTCCATATCTTTAAGTGTTGATTCCTGCTTTCCTGTATGCTCAGTTGCTTCAGTTGTGTCCAACTCTTCTGCAACTGTGGACTGTAGCCACACAGGCTACAGGCATGAGTGGGTTCCCATGCGCTCCTCCGGGGTATATTCCTGACCCAGGAATACAATCAGCATCCCTTATGGGCAGATGGGTTCTTTACCACTAGTGCCACCGAGGTAGCCCAAGTGTTTCACCTTCTTTTAAAAACTTCAATGTTTGTGGGAAGACATGATTAACACAACAAGAAGGTCAGAACTGTCAATAAATATGGGACTCATTATAGTGCCTCCCTCAGGAAAATGCTGAAGAAAATTGAAATCAGCCAGCATGCCGCATATACTTGCTCCTTCTGTGGAAAGTCCATGATGAAGAGACAAGCTGAGGGCATCTGGCATTGTGATTCTTTCATGAAAATGGCAGCTGGTGGTGCCTGGACCTACAACACTGTTTCTGCTGTCACAGTATAGTCTGCCATCAAAAGACTGAAGAAATTGAAGGACCAGTAGAAGTGCCACCATTTGAAACATTTCTAGCATATAATAATGAGTTAATTTATAATGACAAAAATTAATATGTGTAACACTTAAAAATCACAATAAAAAAGCACTAAAAACTGGGCAATTATAGGAAAAGATACACTTACCAAAAAACTCAAGCAACTCTCAAATTTACTTCTACTTAACTAATTCTGTGTAATTTTAAGATTTAAAGTTAAAGTAATATATTCATTTTATAATCTACTCTATTTTTCAGAAATAACAAGACTTTTATAAATCACACACAAGAAAAGAGACACAATTTAATAAGAAAAAGTAATTCAAGTATAAATTAGCTACTTGTTATGTATGAAAAAAGTAACAAATTTTAGGATTTTATTTTGTAAGTTCAAAAATTAAAGAAGTTTACAACAAATGCAATGTGAAAATATCATATCTCAACTAAATTTATTATTATGAACATTTCAGAAACTGTAATGATTAAAGATAAACATTATGATGCTAAAACAGTAATAAATATCACCAGTTTAAAGAATTATGTGTCATTAAACCACAGTTCGAGATTCATTATTATTTAACCTCTAAGGAAATTGTGCTATTTCATAGACCATGCAGTTTTCCTCATCATGACTTACTAGGGATGTCCAAGAAAATATCATCAATTACCAACCATTCTTCATGTTAGACATTGAGGTATCGCAGAGGGTGAGCTGTGAAAGGTTTAATAATGGCCCATCAAAGATGTTCACATCCTCATTCCCCAAACCTATAAATACCTTCCATGGCAAAAGGAACCTTGTTGATGTGATAAAGTTAAGGATCTTGAGATGGGAACCTTGTTCTGGATTATCTGGGTGAGGCCAATTTAATCACAAGGGTCTTTATAAAAAGACAATAAGAGGGTCAGACACAGATAGTATTGTGATAACAGTAGAGTAGAGATTTGAAGATGCTGTATTTCTGGCACTAAAGATGGAGAAAGAGGTCATGAACAAAGGAATACAGGTGGCCTTTAGGAGCTATGAAAGGCAGGAAAACCAATTCTCCCCTAGACCCTTCAGAAAGAATGTAGCCCTTCTGATCCATTTTAGAAATTCTCCTCTTAGGAACTGTACAAGAAATATACATATATATATATGAAAAATAGCACAAGGGGATTTCAAGCAAATAGATTGTGAAACAAGGGGATTTCAAGCAAATAGATTGTGAAACAATGGAAATAGTGACAGACTTTATTTTTGAGGGCTCGAAAATCACTGCAGATGGTGACTGCAGCCATGAAATTAAAAGACATTTGCTCCTTGGATGAAAAGCTATGACCAAACTAGACAGCATATTAAAAAACAGAGACATTACCACTTGCTGACAAAGGTCCGTCTAGTCAAGGCTATGCTTTTTCCAGGAGTTTAAAGCTGAGCACTGAAGAATTGATGCTTTTGAACTGTGGTGTTGGAGAAGAATCTTGAGTCCCTTGGACTGCAAGGAGAACCAGTCCATCCTAAAGGAAATCAGTCCTGACTATTCATTGGTAGGACTGATGCTGAAGCTGAAACCAATACTTTGGCCACCTAATGCAAAAACTGACTCATTAGAAAAGATCCTGATGCTGGGAAAGATTGAGGCCAGGAAGAGAAGGGGATGACAGAGGAAGAGGTAGTTGAGTGGCATCACAGACTCAATGGACATGAGCCTGAGCAAACCTCAGGAGTTGGTGATGGACAAGGAAGCCTGGCGTGCTGCAAACCATGGGGTTGCAGAGTCAGACATGACGGAGTGACTGAACTGAACAGAACTGAACTGATATAAGAATAAACTTTTGTTGTTTTAAGCCAATAAGTTTATGGTAATTTGTTATGGCAGCCATAGGAAACCAGTACATCTTCCTTCTGCTAAAGACTACTTCCAACAATCTTGATGTTTAAGGCATTCCAACTATATTCCTGATTCAAAATTAGTTTCCTAGGAAATCTGAAAATTAGCAATGCTTTAAGGCAGTCAAATCTAATGTGGAGCTTTCCCAGGAGGAACACATAACAAGTGTGCATAGTGATGCTTTCCCATTACTTCTGCAATGATAACTACGACGTTATGTTTAGTTAACCATGCACTTGAAAAAAGAGCATTTTTAATTATTTCAGCGATGTAGTATCCAACTCGACATTGATATACATAGACTCAAAGTGCTTTGAAGTCCTTTAATATAGATGGAGGATGCATGGAAACCAGGTAATTAAAGGAGACGATTCAGTTACAACTTTACAATGGGGTCATTGGGGACACAAACTCTAAATGTATAATTGGAAGAGACATATTTGATAATTATCTTAACCCCTACATTGAGTCCTTTACCAGGGGAAAAAGAGCTAGTACAAGTAGAAATTGGCTGGAAAATGCTTTTGCAACTGAATTGTTGGATCTTTGCCCATGTATTAGCACTCAGTTTTCAGATTCATTTATATTCCAGAAGATAGAGACTGTCTCTTCCCTCCTCAGGGATTTGCTTACATTACAGGGTAGTAAGGATGAAGTCTCACTCTAGAAGGAAAGATGGTCAGGTTTGCCAGTTCTCCTTTATAAGAGTGGATGATTTTGAAGCTTGCTATTCCTCAGCCGTGATACAGTTCAGCTGTGTGCACAGCATCCACCTGGACCTCTCTCCACATTGCCCCAGTGGAATTTGTGTGTCAAAGGGAACATTTGTCATCTGCTACATTATGAGTAGTAAAGTGTCTAAATTTACTTGACTTGTCTCCTTACCAGGGCTTCCCAGGTGGCACTAGTGGTAAAGAATCTGTCGACCAATGCAGGAGATGCAGGTTCAATCTCTGGGTCAAGAAGATCCCCTGCCGAAGGAAGTGACAACCATTCTGGTATTCTTGCCTGGGAAATCCCATGGACAGAGGAGCCTGTTGGGGTAGAGATTATGGGGCCACAGAGTCAGACACGACTGAGAGACTCAGCACAGCCTTACCAGTTGAATCTAAGAAAGTGTGACTAACCGTCCTAGAAGCTTCCACCACACTTAAATTTAGGGACTATATGATCATTTTCCAGTAGTCTAACACATATTCTAATGATAGTTTGCCTTTTCTGCTTATAAGAACTTAATTAGCACCATTAACCAAAGACCCATAGAAAGCTCTATCCACTGACACAGACTCCTTCATAACATTCCCTCTTACACAAAGTCTCTCATAATGTCCAACTCTGTGCGACCCCATAGACGGCAGCCCACTAGGCTCCCCTGTCCCTGGGAATCTTCAGGCAAGACCACCGGAGTGGGTTGCCATTTTCTTCTCCAATGCGTGAAAGTGAAAGTGAAGTCGCTCAATCATGTCCTACTCCCAGTGACTCTATGGACTGCAGCCTATCAGGCTCCTCAGTCCACGAGATTTTCCAGGCAAGAGTACTGGAGTAGGGTGCTCTTCTCTGCTCTCATAATGTAAAAGACCTATTTTCCAGGAAAAAAAAAAAAAAAAGGTTCAGTAGTAGACACATGAATCTGGGATTTGTTCGTTCCATTATTCAGAACCTCCCAGAACATTGGCCCAATAGTACGCAACAGTGATCTCTTGAAGGGTCAACTGAGCTGTCCTTTTGGAGATTATGCCATGTAAAGATAGAGTACTATTCTCCAGGACATGGTATACAGTCGGAATTAATGATAATGATATGATTCTATTTCCCCAGGAAACAGGCAGTAAGGATTGGAGTAGAATTGTCTCTGTTTATCATCATACTCAGTAATCTGTTTCAGGGAATGTGTGCTTTATATCACTGCAACACACTGAACTCTGGTGATTTAGCGATTTCAATCCCAGATAGAGAATTACTCCACCAGGGGCACAGCAAGCAACCTCTAAGTTTTAAGCTTTTATTTGATCATTACTAGCAAGGGGAAAAAAATTACCATCTTGGCAGGCATGCTATTACTACACAATGTTGTTATTTAGCCGTTCAGTCGCTCAGTCACGTCCAACGTTTTGCAACCCCATGGACTGCAACACACCAGGCTTCCTTGTCCTTCACCATCTCTCCGAGCTTGCTCAAATTCATGTCCATTGAGTCAGTGATGCCATCCAACCATCTTGCTCTCTGTTGCCCCCTTCTCCTCTTGCCCTCAATCTGTCCCAGCATTAGAGTCTTTTCTAATGAGTCAGCTCTTCACATCAGGTAGACAAAGTATTGGAGCTTCAGCTTCAGCATCAGTTTTTCCAGTGAATGTTCAGGATTTTTCCAGAGATCAGTGGTTTGATCTCTTTGCAGTCCAAGGGACTCTCAAGAGTCTTCTCCAACACCACAGTTCAAAACCATCAATTCTTCGGCGCTCAGCCTTCTTTATGGTCCATCTCCCACATCCATCCATGACTACTGGAAAAACCATAGCTTTGACTTCATGGACTTCCATTGGTAAAGTCATGTCTCTGCTTTTTAGTATGCTGTCTAGGTTTGTCATAGCTTTCTATCCAAGAAGCAAGCATCTTTTAATTTCATTGCTGCAGTCACCATCTGCAGTGATTTTGGAGTCCAAGATCCAAAAATTACTATTACTATACAATAGGGGCAGGGAAAACTTTGGTATTCTGTCAATGTATTTATCTCTTGGAACTCCTTCATCTTCTATCCAAAGTAAATGAACAAATGTTTCAGTTATGGTCTGAGAAGGGTCTAACAATCAGAGGTTCAGACTGTTCAAGGGATGAGGTTCTGAAGTTAGGGAAGTCACCTAAACCAGCAGCAATGTTGGCCTATGGTAGAGAGATTTTAAAATGGATAAACAAGAGGCAGACAAAAAAATCTCAGATGTGGCCTTGAGAACAGGTTTAGAGGTTTATTTGATAAACCTTGTAGATTTATTCAGGAAAATAGCCTGACCAGAATATTGGAGAAAATATTTCCAGGACTTCTTATACGAAGCAAATGAATTAATGAATCACAAAACTTGGACTGAAGTTGATGCATTGGTGTGCCACCCAGAAACTCCCTCTGGTATTAAGATACTCACTTCCCAGCTGTTGAGAGTGAGTGATGCTAATATCCCTCAGCCAAGTCCCTGTGTATACTGTCTTTAGCAGAAAAGAGCTGCTTTACCCCATGCCACACTCCTTTCTCAAAAGCTGCCTCACCCAAAGACTGATGCGTGTAACATAGGAAGCTTAGAATGATTCCTTCAGAGATGGATAACTGCAAAATGCCATCCTAGCTCTAGAACACCCTATGCTATCCATGAGGTCTTTTCTGCAATGTATCACAGTTCTGCTCTGCTCTCTACTAAATCCGTCCACATTAGTGACTCTGTATGTGTTGATCCCATGGGTACTTTCAGTAGAATTTCTACACATAAAGCTCTATCTCTGGATACTCTCTAAAGAATCTGATCTAAGAGAAATATAAGAAGCATGTGAAAGCCATAAGATAATTTTTCAGGATACCAAATGATATTTATTACAAATTCTATGGTATGTTCTCTATTTCCTAATGATGACCTATTTATATATCAGAGACTCTTGTTTGAAGCAGCAGTAGTTTTCTGGATTAGCCATTAGTATGACAACTACTACCACAAATTCCATTCTTCCTCTGAGCAAATTACCTGTCCTTCTATAGTAGGAGCCCACAGAATTGAAGTGTAAAACTGACAAACCAATTTTTCAGATGAATTTGCAGACACTCCAGCCAAAAGTAAGACAGAGGTGGAAGGAATATTGTTCACACAAGAGAGAAATAGATCTTTTCCTTCGATTTCTTTCAAAAATTTGAGATGATAAATGAACTGATAGCAACAGCATCTATATTTTCAGGGAAAATGTCTTCATGTTTCATTTATCTGGTTATTGAAATACACACAATATTTGAATAGTATTCAAGAATCCACATGTAAAAAATTGGTAATGTTTCATCCATCCTATATATATTCCACAAATAATATGTGATATAATTCAGAATCTCATCAGATCAGATCAGATCAGATCCGTCGCTCAGTCGTGTCCAACTCTTTGCTACCCCATGAATCGTAGCACGCCAGGCCTCCCTGTCCATCACCAACTCCCAGAATTCACCGAGACTCACGTCCATCAAGTCATTGATGCCATCCAGCCATCTCATCCTCTGTCGTCCCCTTCTCCTCTTGCCCCCAATCCCTCCCAGCATCAGAGTCTTTTCCAATGAGTCAACTCTTCGCATGAGTACTGGAGTTTCAGCTTTAGCATCATTCCTAGAATCTCATACTGCTACTGCTGCTGCTAAGTCACTTCAGTCGTGTCCAACTCTGCTCAACCCCATAGACGGCAGCCCACCAGGCTCCCCCGTCCCTGGATTCTCCAGGCAAGAACACTGGAGTGGGTTGCCATTTCCTTCTCCAGTACATAAAGTGAAAAGTGAAAGTGAAGTCGCTCAGTCATGTCCGACTCTTAGCGACCCTGTGGACTGCAGCCCACCAGGCTCCTCCATCCATGGGATTTTCCAGGCAAGAGTACTGGAGTGGGGTGCCATTGGGTACATTCTAATATTTAAAGATATTTGATCCTTCATTCTTGACATATTTGTATCCTTATAGGATTTTTTTCCTTGATATCTTTTCCCTATAGGATTATTCATTTTTATTTTCTGATTTTCATTTGTCTTTTTTGTTAATTGTCAATATGTGTACTTTGTTGTTTATAATTATAAGGTCCATAATTTTTTCTTTCATGATACTATTACTTAAGCAAAGAAGACAAGATTTTTTTTTTAATTGGGTCCTGGCATTTCATTTAACACTGGTAACTTGGTGATCTGGGTTATTTCTTGCCTACTTCACACATCTACACAGTATTGAAGTTCTGTGCTTTTGCTCACATCTTTCACTTGGAATTTTTCTTCAGCAGCCCTTAAATTCATGCCTGGTTTTCAGGTACGGTTTCTTTCCAAGAACTTACTGACACATCTACATTGTACACTTTATTATATATAAATAAAATAAATCCTCTTTCCACAACTTTCCACCAACATGTTTGAAATTATACTTTTTTACTCTCTGTTGCTTTTTCCTTTAAAAAAACATAGAGCAGATAATAAAACCTATCTGGTCAAATTTTTCTGTTTTCCTTTATAATTTATATCACTTCTAATTTTAATACTCCTTCACCCAAGCATTTGAGACATATAGCATTTGTTTTAATTCTGTTTGCTATTTTAAAATGTAATCTTCAATTAAATTTTATTTTTAAAAGATGTGAAATAATTATTTAAGTTAATTCATTTATTTCAAATTTTAGGACACTATTTCCAATATTATTTTAAAAATATTATCTTTCCCTTCCATTAATTTGGGATTTCTACTTTATTATTTCTTTAATTCTTTTATATTGAGTTGGCTCAAAAGTTTGTAACATCTTACAGAAAAACCTGAATGAACCTTTTGGCCAACCCAATATTTTAAAATCTGTTTGAGGGAAGTTATTGTTCAATTCCTCTGTTTATGTTATCAAAATTTTTTAAGAATCATGTGTTTTATTTCAAATCACCATGAGATGACTTTAAACAGCTATCATTGGCATGTAAGTTTTCTCTTCTATAAAATGTGATAACAATATAATTAAATCTTACTGTAAGAATGAAATGTAAGCCTATATCATACCCATCATTAGAATCTGGAAATGGTAATTCATTACTGTTCATCAATTTATGTATTTGTTTAACAAATATAAATTAATTTAGGTTCTACTTTATTCCTGCACTATGCTGGACATTGAAATATATTCAGTTCAGTTCAGTCTAATATGTACTTAGTGAATGTCACAGTACTTCAGTTTAGTTCAGTTGCTCAGTCATGTCCAACTTTTTGTGACCTCATGGACTACAGCACGCCAGGCCTTCTTGTCCGTTACCAATTCCCAGAGTTTACTCAAATCCATGTGCATTGAATCAGTGATGCCATCCAACCATCTCATCCTCTGTCATCCCCTTCTCCTCCTTCCCTCAATCTTTCCCAGCATCAGGGACTTTTCAAATGAGTCAAATTTTCCTATCAGTTGTCCAAAGTATTAGAAGCTTCAGCTTCAACATCAGTCCTTCCAATGACTATTCAGGACTGATTTTCTTTAAGATGGACTGGTTGGATCTTCTTGCAGTCCAAGGGACTCTCAAGAGTCTTCTCCAACACCACAGTTCAAAAGCACCATTTCTTTGGCACTCAGCTTTCTTTATACTCCAACTCTCACATCCATTCATGACTACTGGAAAGACCATAGCCTTGACTAGATGGACTTTTGTTGGCAAAGTAATGTCTCTGCCTTTAAATATGCTGTCGAGTTTGGTCATAATTTTTCTTCCACAGAGTAAGTGGAATGTATTAGTGAGAGTAATTTTTGAAACAAATAGGCTTTGCTCCCCAAGATGTCAGTGTGTTTTGATAAATGAGAACAAACAGAGATGTTACTGCTGGACACATGCTAAAATAAGTGCATATTTGTGTGCTAAATTAATGAAAAGGAATCCAGATAACCCAATTTGTGGATCTCCAAAATGATGTGACCAAAAAGAGGTGATGCTTGAGTTGAGACATGTATATTCTGGTCAGTACACTGTTAATCTAGGGGACCAAACTTTAAGGCATACTGTCAATGTTCTGAGAGTAAATCTTAGGTGAAGTAAAAAAAAAAAAAAAAAAAATTAAAAAAAAGAAAATTAAATTAAAAAAAAAAAAATCCTGGTTTTTGAAACATGTAGTTCACAATTGTCCTTAGATCTAGTGATTAATTAACATTATCCTTCTTTACTGCCATCAGTCTTCTAGACGTACCATTTCTACTAAATCTTAAGACAGCATCTCAGCCATTGCACTGAAACTACCTGCTAGCAGCACCTAGGATGGCCAGTATTCTGTCAGGTTTTCACAGTTTGGTATAAAATGGTAAAAATTATTTTTCAAAGATTTTTTTTGCTATCTTGTCCTGTACTGTTTTCTATTTGCATTTGCTAATAGTTGTCTCAAGTTAAAATTAATATCCAACATGGAGTTTTATTGCAACGGCATTAATGTCTAATTTAGTATGAGGTGATATCTTTATAATGTTCAATCTTCTCATTCTAGAAATCTCTTTATTGCTTTACTCAAGTCTTTATTGTACTCTTGCCTGGAAAATCCCATGGATGGAGGACCCCGGTAGGCTGCAGTCCATAGGGTCGCTCAGAGTTCAACAGGACTGAGTGACTTCACTTTCACTTTTCACTTACATGCATTGGAGAAGGAAATGGCAACCCACTCCAGTGTTTTTGCCTAAAGAATCCCAGGGACAGGGGAGCCTGGTGGGCTGCTGTCTATGGAGTTGCACAGAGTCGGACATGACTGAAGCGACTTAGCAGTAGCCGTAGTAAGTCTTTATATTTTCCAGGAAATATTTGTGGGTTAACTATTTGAGTATCATACATTTTGTGCATGCATACTAGGTTGCTTCCATTGTGTCCGAATCTGTGAGACTCTAAGGACTGCAGCCTGCCGGGTTCCTCTGTCTATGGGATTCTCCAGGCAAGAGCACTGGAGTAGGCTGCCATGCCTTCCTCAAGGTCATCTTCCCAACCCAGGAACTGAATCTGCGTCTCTTATGTCTCTTGCATTGGCAGGCAGTTTCTTTACCACTAGCACCACCAGGGAAGCCCCTAAATATTTTATATTATAATGTTTTTCAAGTATGTATGCTTTTTTATTTTTGTTGTTTTGAGTAGAATATGTTTCAACATAATCTACTTCCTAATGGGGATTGGTTGTAAATTGCAGTAATACAAGAGGCTGAATTACTAATGATCAGTGAGAAATAAAAATCATACACACACAGATATATAAGCATCTGCTTTGGGAAGGCTCCAAACTGTCAAATAAAACTTCAAAAAGCCACTTTTTGTGTACTGGGACACATCTTGAATTCGTAGTACAAGATATTCTATCAGTAGGGCAAGCTCAGAGAACATACTTAAGGCTGGGGATTCATAGTTTATATTTTCAGTTTTCAAAATGTTCTCTCTAATAAATCTACATATTCCTGGTTATTCACAGTAAGCAACCCAAATAGATTAAATATATCTTGCTAAAAATATTTTCTTAAGAATTCCCTCAAGTATCTTACTGCTATCATATCACATCCAAATGTTCATGAGGGAGTCTGAGAGTGGTGTTTCTCTTTTAATTAAATTGTTAATAACTATATGCTTCCATCACTCAGAAAATAAAAACTTATGACTTTGCACATTACTTCTGTTTCATTTATTTTAGCATATTCCTTAAGAAATAATTTAAATATTTGTTGTAATTTTACTCTATCTTTATTGATCATCAATTATTAATCTATATAATTACTTATTTATAAAATGGAAATATAATAAGGTTTACATTATTCATTTTCTTTTCTACCCTTTCAATTCTGCTTCTCTGCCTTCTATTTGAATTTTAATTCTTATGCGTGATATCTTCACAATCTTCAACAAATGGTTTCCCTTTTCATCTCTAATGTGTTCTTATCTCCTGAACATTTGCTTTGTCTTATTTTATATATTACTTACTAGGTCTCCAGTTTGAGAACACTATTTTGTTTGTTCTAGAACACTGTATTTTTGTAAAAAAACAGACAAAAGGAATTTTTTTTCTTCAAGTGTTCAATTTGATGATCACTATATTTATTTTTTGAGGGAGGGGAGAAAATATAAACTCACAATTAATTCCTATAAGTTTAAAGTGAAGTAACTCAGTCGTGTCTGAGTCTTTGCAACCCGGTGGACTATAGCCCACCAGGCTTCTCCATCCATGGGATTCTCCAGGCAAGAATACTGGAGTGGGTTGCCATTTCCTTCTCCGGGGGATCTTCCCGACCCAGGGATTGAACCCTGGTCTCCTGCATTGCAGGCAGATGCTTTAACATTTAAGCCCTATAAGTTTACTAGTGATTTTTTTAAAAAGCGTATATGCAGAATCAGTGTTTCCCAGACAGTTTGCAGTGGTTGTACTTGTGCTATCTCCTAAACCCTTCCATGTCCTCTAGGATGATCAAAGAATTGGTCCCACGGGTGTCTTCCGTCTATACATATTAATTCCCAACACTGACAATAGATTGTTCAACACTGACTTTAGCAAGTCCTGATTTCTGCTGCCATGATGGACTGAGATGAAAACATTTCCCTGCTCCCAGCATCTATTTTTCTGAAAATAAGAAACCTAATTTTATTTTTTAAACCTGAGTCTGTCACTTATTTAGGGACAAAACAAAGCAAAAGCAAATAATCTTTGTTTCATTTACCATAACATATTCCACATACTGGAAAATACAGCAAATAACAGTTAACCATCCACTGAATTTCAGCTTATTAAAATTGTGCTATCTTTCTTTAGATTTCTCTCTTTTAAAAGAAAAATATATTATAGATATATTAAACACTCTCCTACAATTGTTGCATGTCATTCTCAATAATAATTATGTACTTTTCCTACTTGTTTTTTGCATCTTTGTAACCATTAATAGTGTAAACATACATCAATTGTTTGTTTTTAAAATTTGCACAAATAGCATCATACTGTACATTTTTTAACCTTCATAAAAAGGACAGATTCACCTGGTCTTTTTCAATCATTTATTTATGTACATTAAAAATCCAAGTGAGAAATGGATGCTCAAAAGCAGTGTTGCAATTATGAGTAAAAAACTAAGATTCTCAGATACAGCAGCTTTGATAACATGGAGTTGCTGAATTTACTCCACATTTTTGAGAGAAAAGTAAACCCCTACTTGTTTAAGACACTCTTTATCAAGTTTTCTCTCACTTTGAGCCAAAAGTAAATGCTACCTAAAATGCTCTTTACTATGTAATTCCTGCTACATTTAAAATTCTCCTTTCAATACTTGAGTCAGGATTTGTACACCTTCTGTTCTGTGTGTGTGTGTGTGTGTGTGTATGTGTGTATTTAGCCCACTCCATAATCTTTGTGATCAACATGGTTGCTATGGCTACTAAAAGCTCTAACCTTTTAGTTCCCCTTGACCTTTATTCGCATTCAGTCTCAAACCAGGATCAGTAATTATTTGGATAATATGACAATATTATATTCCATGAGCCACCTGTGTTTACTTCCCCCAAGCAAGTAGAATCTTGGTCCACTCAAAATAGGTAAATGACATGCAACAATAAGAAGTTGTTTTTGTCCTTAGAGTTAAAGAAACAAGGGAAAACTAGTATTATGGAGTCTAGAAAGAGCTGCTCTTTCAGTAAAGAGGCCATCAAATAGAAAATATGGCAATAGAAGAGCAGAGCTACTTACAGAATGACTATCAGATAGGATGAATTCAGGGATAACAAAATGTAGGACTTCATTCCTTTCACTGCGTTTTCCTCTTAGTGACTCCCATTGGCAGAAACCAACAGGATGCCAATTGCAAGGTGTCCTTGGTGAAGCAATCTGTAGATACCAGTCCTTCATGACAAACATCCAAGGAGAGAAACTTCCTGATATAGTGAAGTACAAAGAATAATCAACTTAGCTGGTGTATCTTTCTTCATATATATTGACTGTTTGTTTAATCTTGTCTAACTCAATGAAACTAAACCATGCTGTGTGGGGCCACCCAAGATGGATGGGTCATGGTGGAGAGATCTGACAGAATGTGGTCCACTGGAGAAGGGAATGGCAAATCTCTTCAGTATTCTTGCCTTGAGAACCCCATGAAAAGTATGAAAAGGCAAAAAGGTAGGACACTGAAAGGTGAACTCCCCAGGTTAGTAGGTGCCCAATATGCTACTGGAGATCAGTAGAGAAATAACTCCAGAAAGAATGAAGGGATGGAGCCAAAGCAAAAACAACACCCAGTTGTGGATGGGACTGGCGATAAAAGCAAGGTTTGATGCTATAAAGAGCAATATTGCATAGGAACCTGCAATGTTAGGTATATGAATCAAGGCAAATTGGAAGTGGTCAAACAGGAGATGGCAAGAGTAAACGTCAACATTCTAGGAATCAGTGAACTAAGATGGACTGGAATGGGTGAATTTAACTCGACCATTATATCTACTACTGTGGGCAGGAATCCCTTAGATGAAGTGGAGTAGCCATCATAGTCGACAAAAGAGTCTAAAATGCAGTACTTGGATGCAATCTCAAAAACGACAGAATGATCTCTGTTTCTTTCTAAGGCAAACCATTCAGTGTCATGGTACTCTAGGTCCATGCCCCTACCAGTAATAATGAAGAAGCTGAAGTTGAACAGTTCTATGAAGACCTACAAGATATTCTAGAACTTGAACAGTTCTATGAAGACCTCTAAGACATTCTAGAACTAACACCCAAAAATGATATCCTTTCCATTATAGGGGACTGGAATGCAAAAGTAGGAAGACAAGAAACACCTGGAGTAACAGGCAAATTTAGCCTTGAAGTACAGAATGAAGCAGGGCAAAGGCCAATAGAGTTCTGCCAAGAAAACGCACTAGTCATAGCAAATATGCTCTTCCAAAAACACAAGAGAAGACTCTACACATGGACATCACCTGATGGCCAAAAATGAAATCAGACTGATTATATTCATTGCAGCCAAAGATGGACAAGCTCCATACAGTCAGCAAAAACAAGAGTGGGAGCTGACTGTGGATCAGATCATGAACTCCTTTTTGCCAAATTCAGGCTGAAATTGAAGAAAGTGAGGAAAACTACTAGACCATTCAGTTCAGTTCAGTTCACTTGCTCAGCCGTCTCTGACTATTTGTGACCCCATGAACTGCCGCATGCCAGGCCTCCCTGTCAATCACCAACTCCCGGAGTTCACTCAAACTCACGTCCATCTAGTTGGTGATGCCATCCAACCATCTCACCCTCTCTCATCCCCTTCTCCTCCTGCCGTCAATCTTTCCCAACATCAGGGTCTTTTCAAATGAATCAGCTCTTCCCATCAGGTGGCCAAAGTATTGGAGTTTCAGCTTCAACATCAGTCCTTCCAATGAACACCCAAGACTGATGTCCCTTAGGATGGACTGGTTGGATATCCTTGCAGTCCAAGGGACTCTCAAGAGTCTTCTCCAACACCACAGTTCAAAAGCATCAATTCTTCGGTGCTCAGCCTTCTTCACAGTCCAACTCTCACATCCATCCATGGCCAAAGGAAAAACCATAGCCTTGGCTAGATGGACTTTTGTTGACAAAGTAATGTATCTGCTTTTTAATATGCTGTCTAGATTGGTCATAACTTTCCCTCAAAGAAGTAAGTGTCTTTTAATTTCATGGCCGTAGTCACCATCTGTGGTGATTTTGGAACACAGGAAAATAAAGTCAGCCACTGTTTCCACTCTTTCCCCATCTATTTGATATGAAGTGATAGGACAGGATGACATGATCTTAGTTTTCCGAATGTTGAGCTTTAAGCCAACTTTTTCGCTCTCCTCTTTCACATTCATCAAGAGGCTCTTTAGTTCTTTTTAGATTTCTGCCATAAGGGTGGTGTCATCTTTATATCTGAGGTTATTGATATTTCTCTCGGCAGTCTTGATTCCAGCTTGTGCTTCCTCAAAACCAGCGTTTCGCATGACGTACACTGATTTAAGTTAAATAAGCAGGGTGACATTATACAACCTTGATGTACTCCTTTTCCTATTTGGAACCAGTCTGTTGTTCCATGTCCAGTTCTAACTGTTGCTTCCTGACCTGCATATAGGTTTCTCAAGAGGCAGGTCAGGTGGTCTGGTATTCCCATCTCTTTCAGAATTTTCCACAGTTTATTGTGATCCACACAGTCAAAGACCTTGGCATAGTCAATAAAGCAGAAGTAGATGTTTTTCTGGAACTCTCTTGCTTTTCAATGATCCAGCAGATGTTGGCAATTTGATCTGTGGCTCCTCTGCCTTTTCTAAAACCAGCTTGAACATCTGGAAATTCGCAGTTCATGTATTGCTGAAGCCTGGCTTGGAGAATTTTAAGCATTACTTTACTAACATGTGAGATGACTTCAATTGTGTGGTAGTTTGGGCATTATTTGGCATTGCTTTAATTTTGGGATTGGAATGAAAACTGACCTTTTTCAGTCCTGTGGCCACTGCTGAGTTTTCCAAATTTGCTAGCATATTGAGTGCAGCACTTTCACAGTATCATCTTTTAGGATTTGAAATAGCTCAATTGGTATTCCATCACCTCCAATACTTTGTTCATACTGATGCTTCCTAAGGCCCACTTGACTTCAGATTCCAGGATGTCTGGCTCTAGGTGAGTGATCATACCATTGTGATTAGCTAGGTCATGAAGATCTTTTTAGTACAGTTCTTCTCTGTATTCTTCTCACGTCTTCTTAATATCTTTTGCTTCTGTTATATCCCTACCATTTCTGGCCTTTATTGTGCCCCTCTTTGCATGAAATGTTCCATTGGTATCTCTAATGATCTCTAGTCTTTTCCATTCTGTTGTTTTCCTCTATTTATTTGCATTGATCACTGAGGAAAGCTTTCCTATCTAGATCATTCAGGTATGACTTAAATCAAATCCCTTATGACTATACAGTGGAAGTGAGAAATAGATTTAAGGGACTGGATCTGATAGACAGAGCGCCTGATGAATTGTGGATGGAGGTTCGTGACATTGTACACAAGACAGGGATCAAGACCATCCCCAAGAAAAAGAAATGCAAAAAAGCAAAATGGCTGTCTGAGGAGGCCTTACAAATAGCTGTGAAAATAAGAGAAGTGAAAAGCAATGGAGAAAAGGAAAGATATACCCATTTGAATGTAGAGTTCCAAAGAATAGTAAGGAGAAATAAGAAAGCCTTCCTCAGTGAACGGTGCAATGACACAGAGGAAAACAATAGAATGGGAAATACTAGAGATCTCTTCAAGAAAATTAGTGATACCAAGGGAACATTTTATGCAAAGATGGACTCAGTAAAGGACAGAAATGGTAGGGACCTAACAGAAGCAGAAGAGATTAAGAAGAAGTGGCAAGAATACACAGAAAAAATGTACAAAAAAGATCTTATGACCCAGATAATCACAATGGAGTGATGACTCACCTAGAGCCAGATATCCTGGGATGTGAAGTCAAGTGGGCCTTAGGAAACATCACTATGAACAAAGCTAGTAGAGGTGATGGAATTCCAGTTGAGTTATTTCAAATCCTGAAAGATGATGCTGTGAAATTGCTTCACTCAATACGTCAGCAAATTTGGAAAACTCAGCAGTGGCCACAGGACTGGAAAAGGTCAGTTTTCATTCCAATCCCAAAGAAAAGCAATGCTAAAGAATGCTCAAACTACTGCACAATTGCACTCATATCATATACTAGTAAAGTAATGCTCAAAATTCTCCAAGTCAGGCTTCAACAGTATGTGAACCGAGAATTTCCAGATGTTCAAGTTGGTTTTAGAAAAGGCAGAGGAACCAGAGATCAAATTGCCAATATCCGCTGGATCATTGAAAACAAGAGAGTTCCAGAAAAACATCTACTTCTGCTTTATTGACTGTGCCAAAGTCTTTGACTGTGTTGATCACAATAAACTGTGGAAAATTCTGAAAGAGATGGGAATACCAGACCACCTGATCTGCCTCTTGAGAAACCTATATGCAGGTCAGGAAGCAACAGTTAGAACTGGACATGGAACAACAGACTGGTTTCAAACAGGAAAAGGAGTTCATCAAGGCTGTATATTGTCACCCTGCTTATTTAACTTCTATGCAGAGTACATCATGAGAAACGCTGGGCTTGAAGAAGCACAAGCTAGAATCAAGATTGCCGGGAGAAATATCAATGACCTCAGATATGCAGATGACACCACCCTTATGGCAGAAAGCGAAGAAGAACTAAAGAGCCTCTTGAGGAAAGTGAAAGTGGAGAGCAAAAATGTTGGCTTAAAGCTCAACATTCAGAAAACTAAGATCATGGCCTCCAGTCCCATCACTTCATGGCAAATAGATGCAGAAACAGTGGAAACAGTAGCTAACTTTATTTTTGGGTGGCTCCAAAATCTCTTCAGATGGTGATTGCATCTATGAAATTAAAAGATGCTTATTCCTTGGAGGGAAAGTTATGACCAACCTGGACAGCATATTAAAAAGCAGAGACATTACTTTGCCAACAAAGATTCATCTACTCAATTCAGTCCAGTTCAGTTCAGTCGCTCTGTTGTGTTTGACTCTTTGCGCCCCCATGAATCGCAGCACACCAGGCCTCCCTGTCCATCACCAACTACCAGAGTTCACTCAGACTCACGTCCATCGAGTCAGTCATGCCATCCAGCCATCTCATCCTCTGTCATCCCCTTCTCCTCCTGCCCCCAATCCCTCCCAGCATCAGAGTCTTTTCCAATGAGTCAACTCTTCGCATGAGGTGGCCAAAGTACTGGAGTTTCAAGCTTTAGCATCATTCCTTCCAAAGAAATCCCAGGGCTGATCTCCGTCTACTCAAGGCTATGGTTTTTCCAGTGGTCATATATGAATGTGAGAATTGGACTATAAAGAAAGCTGAGCGCTGAAGAATTGATGCTTTTGAACTGGGGTGTTGGAGAAGACTCTTGAGAGTCCCTTGGACTGCAAGATCCAACCAGTCCATCCTAAGGGAGATCAGTCCTGGGTATTCATTGGAAGGACTGTTGTTGTAGCTGAAACTCCAATACTTTGGCCACCTGATGGGAAGAACTGACTCATTTGAAAAGACCCTGATTTTAGGGAAGATTGAGGGCAGGAGGAGAAGGGGACGACAGAGGATGAGATGGTTGGATGGCATCACCAACTTAATGGATGTGGGTTTGAGTGAACTCTGGGAGTTGCTGATGAACAGGGAGTCCTGGCGTGCTGCAGTTCATGGGGTCGCAAAGAGTCCTACACAACTGAGTGACTGAACTGAACTGAACTTTTTAGGTATTTATTGTAAAAGTAATAATATTAAACTCCACAACTCATTAGAAAATGTAATATGTAAGTTCAGATATGTTGGATGCTGTCCTTCCTCAGTGTAATTCATTTATACTTGCTGGCATGCTTTTCCAGAATCCACAATGTTCTGGTTATTACCTTAGTGATGTTTATCTCTAGGGAGATTGACTTAAAGGGTTGTGGCAGAGTAGAAAAGTCTTGGTTACAACAGAGAAAAAGAGCTGTTACCTGGCTTCTCTTGCATATACTACATGACTTGGAAGCCCTAAGACAACATCAAAGATACTCTGCTACCCTGAACCTTTCAGCAGAAAAGCTCTTTTGGAAAGATTATTAGGAAGTTAGTGAAAGATGCTGGACACTCTTAGCTATTCCAGATCCTAGCTGTCCAGACATAAGACATGTGATAACAAATAACTTGGAATAGTCAACATATCACTAAACTTAAATTGCAGTATTCCAAAGGCCCTGCAAAAGACTAGAAGGCTTGTCAAAAATTTCACAGATAGATCTGGGAAATTTGATAGACATAGTCAACTTTGATAAGCTCTCATATTCACATATCCCTGGTGTTCTGGGAAGCTGCACACATGCAGTATGGTACACATACACTCAGGAGTCTTCAAAAAAGTCAGGAGCCATCTATGGTTTTTGACTAAACAAAAGATACTGCACACATAGACAGTGAAAGCCAAGAAAGAATTGTAAATTCTTGGAAACTCGAATACATACCTTTTTTTTCAAAAAGGGTTATTGACAAAGGATAGAACCCTTACTGGCTCAAGATGTTTAAGCATAAGCTCTGGGCTGACTGATGCATAAACTATTTTGACCTAAGAGTACTACTTAGAAATCTAGGCTTAGCAAATAAAAATAAAAACAAGATTTTTTTTTTAAATGAGAATATCCCCAAAATACATGAAAGCAATTATGGAATGATGGATAGGAGAAATAACTAATTCAATAATAATAAGAGTAAAATTCAAAGTCCATTTATAATAACATATACAACAATTAGATAGAAAGTCAGTAGCAATATAAAAGACTTAAACAATTGATCTGATCTGATCACCAAGTTGACTTGTCTGGCACTCCTAAAACATATAACAGAATAGCAGTAATATGCACATTTTGTTCAAGCATACGTGAAACATTTTCTAGGATATATCATATATTAAGTCAGACATTTAAAAGAACTTAATCTGTACAAAAAATTGTTTAAAACCCAAATAAAATCAAAATAGAAATTATTAAAAGATGAAAAAAGATAACTTTTTAAATATTTGGAAAATAAAAATACATTTCTAAAAAATCCAAGGAAGAAATTGCAAGTGGATTTAGGAGATCCTATGAACCAAATGAAAATGCAAACAAAACATTAAAATTTATAGACGCAGCTAAAATCAGTGCATATACAAAAATTTATAGGTAAATATACTTACTGGCAAATAAAAAAGATCTTGAATCAAAAAATTAGCTTTCACCTTAAAAAACAAGAAAAAAATAAACTAAATCCAAAGAAAACCAAAGGAAATAGTACAGATTAGAACAGAAATCAACAAAATAGAAGCAATAAAGCCATACTGAATGTGAATAAAACCAACAGTTAAGATTTGGAAAGATAAAACTGACAAGTTAGCTAGACTGACCAAGAAATATTTTAGAAGAAGACAGTTATCAAAATTGGCAAAACTAAGTGACATCACAAGGAAATTTAAAATATGCTGTAAGAATAGTGTGAACAACTTTATACAAACAAATTGCACAAATTAGATAAAAGGGAAATATTCTTCAAATGAAAAAAATTAAAACTGATTGAAGAATAAAATGTTCAGCTGACATAAATAAATTTTTAATAATTTAAAATGTTCCTACAGAGAAAACTGTAAACACAAGTGGCTTTATTGTTGAATTTAATTATATGTTTCAAGTAGAAATATTACCAACCCTTCATAAATTCTATATTTATGTGTATACAAGTGTATACAAACCCACTCATTTTAGGAGGCTAGTAATACTTCAATGCCAAAGCCATGCAAATATCATAAGAAAAGAAAATAATGGCCAATATCTATTATAAATAAAGAGATAAAAGTTGCCAACAAAAATTAGCCATTCAAATCCAACAACACATTAAAAAGATCATGCATCTGAACAAAACTGTAGAATAAAGAAAAAAAATACATGATCAGCTCAATAGATGCAGAAAAAGTATCTGATACAATCCAATACTGATTTGTAATAGAACTCAAAAAACACTAATAAAAGAATGCTTCCTCAACTTATCTACAATAAACCTACAGTCAAATTTTATTTAATTTTGAAAGAATATTTTTCAGAACTAAGAAGTACAATCCAGAATGAATGAATGAAAAAATAAATAGCATTATAACTAGAGAAAAAGAGAAGAAAATCTATATTTTATAAAAATATTCTGCATGTAGAAAATTATGAAGGATCTGCAGGAAAATGACTACAACATTTGAATATACAAAGGATTCAAGATTCAAGGCTAAGATACACAAATCTATTTTATTTTTATATGCCAGTACACAAACTCAAAATAAGTTTAAGAAAAGATTTTATTTCACCATAGCTTTGTAATATATTTTGAAGCCAGGGTATGTAATGACTGCAATTTTGTTCTCCGTTCTCAGGATTGCTTTGGTTATTTGGGGGTCCCTTGTGGTTACATATGAATTTTAAGATTATTTTTAGTAGATAAATAATGTGATATTCTATGAAATTTTAGTCAGCAATTTAAAAAAGAAGCCAGATTAATACAACTGTATGCTACAGCATGGATGAAACTCTAAAACAAGATGCTATGTAAAAGAAACCAGTCTCAAAAGACTGAGTATAGTATGATTTCATTTATAGAAATTTTCAGAAAAAAGAAAATTTCTGGAGACAAAGGTGTATTTTCAGGGGATATTAGAGTGATGAAAATGTTTTAGGAGTGATGGAAGTGTTCTAAAATAGTCTAACTGATGATTGCTGTACAACTCTATTAATTTACTAAAAACATTGACTTTTATACATGAGACAAGTGAATTATATGATATGCAAACATATTTTAGTTTAACTGATGCACATTTTTGAATTCTTATAGTACTCCATCCTCTATAATAGTGATTCTTAGTCAGGAAATCATATAAGCATCCCTACAAGCTACTTCAACAAAATATATAATTGAGTGCCCATCCAATAACCAAGGGGCTAGCATATGGAATTTACAATTTAAGAAATGTACACTTTCTAGGTTATTTTCCATGAGCAATCCTAGACAGTAAGACAGTTTTTAAAAGTAGCTTATAACTAAAGATGCCCCTGCTTACAAATGATATGTGTGTTTGCCAGGATGTCTGAGATTATTTATGAGTATGTTTGGGCAAGCCACATTTCTTTGTTTCCCATGGTAAAGAGAGAGACTGTATTATAGGTTGGCTCCAAAATCTTTTTTACTCATTATGTACTCAGAAATTATATATATATATATATATATATATATATATATATATATATACTTATAACTTAAGAGCTGATCCCATTTGGAAAATTGTGTCACCTAAGACAATATACTCTAGACACAGTTGAGCCTTGAGTATTTGCCTATTGAAATGTATATTGTTCTATTATAAATTACTTTTTAAAAAATTCTCTATTATAGTCATCTTTGGGAATTATACTTTTATTATTTTAAAGTACCTGTGTAGGAAGTTTCACTGTTAATTTAATTTAAAGAAAGTAAAAAGAGTATTAGAAATTATTTGTCCTAAAAACAGATGTGCATTGTGTCTGATATGGATGAGAACTACTTTTATCCTTTGCAAACGCTCTCTTCTTTGTGAGCAATGCCCTTCCCATCTCTCACACTGTCCTTCATACAACTTTCTTGTCTGTTTTCACATATTTGTGCAACTTTAAATAAAAGGTGTTCATCCTTAAAGTGCCTCCTCTATGAAACTGTTCGTAATTTAGTTCATCAGACATTGATGCTTTCCTATGTTCTTCGAAATTTAGTAAATGCTTATATTGCTGGATTATCACACTGTAGTATACTGTTTGCCTGTTCATCTATCCACTGGAAATCCAAGAACCCAGAGAATAAGGAAAAGGCAGGCATTTTACTCTTATTTTTTCTTGCATATCTAATACGTTCTTAGTGAGTATCATAGTACTTCAGTTCAGTTCAGTTGCTCAGTCACGTCTGACTTTTTGCAACCCCATGGACTGCAGCAAGCTTGCAGTCCCTGTCCATCACCAACTCTTGGAGCTTACTCAAACTCATGTACATCGAGTCAGTGATGCCATCCAAACATCTCATCCTCTGTCGTCCCCTTCTCCTCCTGCCTTCAGTCTTTCCCAGCATCAGGGGCTTTTCAAATGAGGCAGTTCTTCACATCAGGTGACCAAAATATTGGAATTGCAGCTTCAGCATCAGTGCTTCCAATGAATATTCAGGACTGATTTCCTTTAGGATGGACTGGTTGGATCTCCTTGCAGTCCAAAGGACTCTCAAGGATTCTTCTCCAAAACCACAGTTCAAAAGCATCAATTCTTTGATGCTCAGCTTTCTTTGTAGTCCAACTCTCATATCAGTACATGACTACTGGAAAAACCATAGCTTTGACTAGACAGACCTTTGTCAGCAAAGTAATGTCTGCTTTTTAATATGCTGTCTAGGTTGATCATAGCTTTTCTTCCATGGAGCAAGCATCTTTTAATTTCAAGGCTGCAGTCACCATCTTCAGTGATTTTTGGAGCTCAAGAAAATAAAGTCTCTCACAGTTTCCATTGTTTCCCCATCTATTTGCCATGACTAGATGTCACAGTACTTAGTGATAAGTAAATACAAGTTAAATACATTATATTTGATAAAAATATTTTGTTAAATAAATATAAATATTCTGTGTAGGATTTATTGCACATTGTGAAATATAAATGTCTTTTTTGATATATCCAAAAAAACTCCAAAATATATTGAAAATATGTTTTCTTATATTTAGATAACAATGATTCATTACATCTAAGGAATTAGGATAAGACATCTTAACACATAAAACCAGACCTTAATCACATAATCCTCTTATCTTAGTTCTTAGGTATTCTAAAACTCTTGACATGTAATAATATTCAGTGTAAAACAATTATCAAAGTGATAACTAGAGGAATCTGTTGTCCTCATATCCATGGATGTGTGCTCAGTTGCTCAGTCATGTCCAATTCTTCGCGATTCTATAGACCTTAGTTCACCAGGCTCCTCTGTTCATGGGTTTTCTCAGGCAAGAATACTGGAGCAGGTTGTCAGGCCTCCTCCATGGGATCTTCCTGACCCAGGGATCGAACCCACATCTCTTATGCTTCCTGAATTTGCCCACGTATTCTTTACCACTAGTGCCACCTAGGAAGCACTCTCATTTCAATGCACTTTTACAAATACCAGTGTTATATATTCAACTTAAAGTAAAAGTGTCATCTTTCACACATATCCAACCTGACTTTTTCATAATGAAAATTTATATTTCATAGTTTTTTCAGTTTTTAAAATTAAGTGCTTATATCATTACAATTGGGGCTTCCCTGGAGGCTCAGATGGTAAAAGAATCTGCATGAAATGCAGAAGACCCTGATTTGATCCCTGGGTCAGGAGATCCCCTGGAGAAAGGGATGGCTACCCACTCCAGTAGCCTTTTAATTTCCAATGAAATCCAGTATCCTTACAATTATAAATATTTCTTTCTAAAATACTCTTTATTCTTAAAACTTAGTATTTCTATTTTAGTATAAATAGCACTTAGTCTTATATTCAATAATATTAGTGTACGCTGATAAAAATCTCACCTTTTAGAACCTACATTTATACTTAGAGAACTAGTAAATGGTTAAGAGTGGTATAATTGATTTCATCATTATTTCTGCCTTCTAATGTCAGCAACTTAACTTGCATCAGCTCAAGAGCATCTTAATCATAATATTCAAAGACAATTGCTTGACTCTCCCACACTCCAAGCATTCTTGGCTTCCCTCCATTTTTTTTTTTTTTCTAACTGTGTTAGTTTTTTTCTATACTCTATTGGGTGAAAACCTGTAATTAATATGCAGAGCATCTCACTTTGTAATCAGTACATCTGAAAGGCTGTTACCAATGTTCTCTAAGGACTCTACAAACTCTGAATCAGAAGGAAATACCATGCCAATCTAATGATTCTTTGCCTTCAACCTCACATCAATGACAAAATTATACATCTATTATCAGTGCAATTGGTGAGAGTTTACTAAAACAATTTATCATTTTGCTTAAACTATCATAGTGGTATACACATATATAAATACATACACATTATATATTTTGTATACACATGATGATATACAACCCTTTAAAATATTTATACAATGTTAAACCCTACTTATTGGTTTAGCTATACATGTTCCTCCAGGACATGCTGTTGTTTTGTTAAGCAGCCCTTCTGGGGCAGTCTAGCTTTAGATTTTTCCTCTGAAGAGCTGCAAACCTTCTAAGCTTGAATTAAGAGCAAGATGCTTCATACTATTCAAAATACTATCAAAGGGAAGTACAACCTGTTCAAAATTATTTTTGTCCTATTTAAGTCATTAATTACCTTCTTTATTAAAGGTTAAATAGAGAGGAAGGGTAGAAATACATTAACAGGGAAAATTTGTAAACTCTTAGAATTAAGAGTTCCTTCCATTCATAAAAAAAAGTCCATGAGTGTTATAAAAGCAATTACCTCACCAAAAAAAAAAAAAAAAAAAAAAATCTTAACAGACTATTTGGGAATGTAGAAACTATAAAATGATTAAAAATGCAGAAGTTTTAAATCACTTATAAACTTGAGCCCAACACTTGTTATGCAGGTTTAATCTGAAAGGAGGAAAATAAGGAAAAGTGTTCCTCATTTCAGTTCAGTCACTGAGTCGTGTCTGACTCTTTGAGACCCCATGGACTGCAGCATGCCAGGCCTCCCGGTCCATAACCAACTCCCAGAGTTTACTCAAACTCATGTCCATTGAGTCAGTGATGCCATCCAAATATCCCATCCTCTGTTGTCCCCTTCCCCTCCTGCCTTCAATCTTTCGCAGCATCAGGGTCGTTTCCATTGTGTCAGTTCTTTGCAGCAGGTGGCCAAAGTATTGGAGTTCCAACTTCAACATAAGTCTTTCCAATGAATATTCAGGACTAACTTCCTTTAGGATTAACTGGTTGGATCTCCTTGCAGTCCAAGGGACTCTCAAGAGTCTTCTTCAACATCACACTTCAAAAGCATCAATTCTTTGGTGCTTAGCTTTCTTTATAGTCCAACTCTCACATCCATACATGCTGCTACTGCTGCTGCTGCTAAGTTGCTTCAGTTGTGTCAGACTCTGTGTAACCCCATAGACGACAGCCCACCAGGCTGCCCCATCCCTGGGATTCTCCAGGCATGAACATTGGGGTGGGTTGCCATTTCCTTCTCCAATACATGAAAGTGAAAACTGAAAGCAAAGTGGCTCAGTCATGTTCGACTCTTAGTGACTTCAAGGACTGCAGCCTACCAGGCTCCTCAGTCCATGGGATTTTCCATACAGTAGTACTGGAGTGGGGTGCCATTGCCTTTTCTGTATCCATACATGACTACTGGAAAAACCAAAGCTTTGACTAGATGGACCTTTGTTGGCAAAGTAATGTCTCTGCTTTTTTATATGCTGTCTAGGTTGGTCATAACTTTTCTTCCAAGGAGCAAGCATCTTTTAATTTCATGGCTACAGGCACCATCTTCAGTGATTTGGAGCCCCAAAAAAGTCTCCCACTGTTTCCACTGCTTCTCCATCTATTTGCCGTAAAGTGATAGGCCCAGATGCCATGACCTTAGTTTTCTGGATGTTGAGTGTTAAGCTAACATTTTCACTCTCTTCTTTCACTTTCATAAAGAGACCCTTTAGTTCTTCACTTTCTGCCATAAGGGTGGTGTCATCTGCTTATCTGAGGTTTTTTATATTTCTCCCTGCAATCTTAATTCCAGCTTGTGTTTCATCCAGCCCAGCGTTCCTAATGATGTACTCTGCATATAAGTTTAATAAGCAGGGTGACAATATACAAATTGCCGTACTCCTTTACCTATTTGGAACCAGTCTGTTGTTCCATGTCCAGTTCTAACTGTTGCGTCCTGACCTGCATACAGATTTCTCAAGAGGCAGGTCATGTGGTCTGGTATTCCCATTTCTTGAAGAATTTTCCAGAGTTTGTTGTGATCCACACAGTCAAAGGCTCTGGCATAGTCAATAAAGCAGAAATAGATGTTTTTCTGGAACTCTCTTGCTTTTTCAATGATCGAGTGGATGTTGGCAATTTGATCTCTGGTTCCTCTGCTTTTTCTACGTTTGCATAAAATTTACAATGTTCTCTGTCTCAAAAAAAAAAAAAAAAGAGAAAATCTACACTCTAAACTATAGGTTATTTAATATACTATTTACTCCAATTTGTATCATACTGCTTTGTAGGAGTCGGACACGACTGAGCGACTTCACTTTCACTTTTCACTTTCATGCATTGGAGAAGGAAATGGCAACCCACTCCAGTATTCTTGCCTGGAGGATCCCAAGGACGGGGGAGCCTGGTGGGCTGCCGTCTATGGGGTCGCACAGAGTAGGGCACGACTGAAGCGACTTAGCAGCAGCAGTAGTATTTATAAAAGTGTTTTATAAATTTCTGACAAGTTGATGGCATTCTCATGTTACATTATCACATTTTCCCAAGAAATAAGTGCATAAATAAGTAAGCACCTATGTACTCTGTACAGAGGAAAAACACACTTGAGAGGAAAAAGACAGATTATTAGTTGGGAAAGGCCAAAAGGCTAACTCAGTTCATAACAGAAACAGTGCAAATAATGAATCATCATGCCGTAATTAAAGAAAACAAAGCACATCATAAAGCTAGAAGGAGAAAAGGGATTGAAAAGCAATCATGGTTGGCATTAATGGGTTCCATGCTTTAAAAGAGTATAAACCTTACAAACTTAAATTAAAAGATGCAATTTTAGTTCTTTGGCACATTTTTTGATTTGGTCATTTATTTTTCTGGAGTTGAGCTGTAGGAGTTGCTTGTATATTTTTGAGATTAGTTGTTTGTCCATTGCTTCATTTGTTATTATTTTCTCCCATTCTGAAGGCTGCCTTTTCACCTTGCTAATAGTTTCCTTTGTTGTGCAGAAGCTTTTAAGTTTAATTAGGTCCCATTTGTTTATTTTGGCTTTTACTTCCAATATTCTGGGAGGTGGGTCATAGAGGATCCTGCTATGATGTATGTCAGAGAGTGTTTTGCCTATGTTCTCCTCTAGGAGTTTTATAGTTTCTGGTCTTACGTTCAGATCTTTAATCCATTTTGAGTTTATTTTTGTATATGGTGTTAGAAAGTGTTCTAGTTTCATTCTTTTACAAGTGGTTGACCAGTTTTCCCAGCACCACTTGTTAAAGAGATTGTCTTTAATCCATTGTATACTCTTGCCTCCTTTGTCAAAGATAAGGTGTCCATATGTGCGTGGATTTATCTCTGGGCTTTCTATTTTGTTCCATTGATCAATATTTCTGTCTTTGTGCCAGTACCATACTGTCTTGATAACTGTGGCTTTGTAGCAGAGCCTGAAGTCAGGTAGGTTGATTCCTCCGGTTCCATTCTTCTTCCTCAAGATTGCTTTGGCTATTCGAGGTTTTTTGTATTTCCATACAAATTGTGAAATTATTTGTTCTAGCTCTGTGAAGAATACCGTTGGTAGCTTGATAGGGATTGCATTGAATCTATAAATTGCTTTGGGTAGTATACTCATTAGAACTAAATAGACATTTCTCCAAAGAAGACATACAGATGGCTAACAAACACATGAAAAGATGCTCAACATCACTCATTATCAGAGAAATGCAAATCAAAATCACTATGAGGTACCATTTCACACCAGTCAGAATGGCTGTGATCCAAAAGTCTACAAGCAATAAATGCTGGAGAGGGTGTGGAGAAAAGGGAACTCTCTTACACTGTTGGTGGGAATGCAAACTAGTACAGCCACTATGGAGAACAGTGTGGAGATTCCTTATAAAACTGGAAATAGAACTGCCTTATGATCCAGCAATCCCACTGCTGGGCATACACACTGAGGAAACCAGAGGGAGAAAGACACGTGTACCCCAATGTTCATTGCAGCACTGTTTATAATAGCCAGGACATGGAAGCAACCTAGATGCCCATCAGCAGATGAATGGATAAGAAAGCAGTGGTACATATACACAATGGAGTATTACTCAGCCATTAAAAAGAATACATTTCAATCAGTTCTAATGAGATGGATGAAACTGGAACCTATTATACAGAGTGAAGTAAGCCAGAAAGAAAAACACCAATACAGTATACTAACACATATATATGGAATTTAGAAAGACGGTAACAATAACCCTGTGTACAAGACAGCAAAAGAGACACCAATGTATAGATCAGTCTTATGGACTCTGTGGAAGAGGGAGGGGGGGCAGATTTGGGAGAATAGCATTGAAACATGTATAATATCATGTATGAAACGAGTCGCCAGTCCAGGTTCGATGCACGGTACTGGATGCTTGGGGCTGGTGCACTGGGACGACCCAGAGGGAGGGTAGGGGAGGGAGGAGGGAGGAGGGTTCAGGATGGGGAACGCGGGTATACCTGTGGTGGATTCATTTCGATATTTGGCAAAACTAATACAATATTGTAAAGTTAAAAAATAAAATTTAAAAAAAAGGATGCAATTTTAAGTAAATAAATATTTAGGAGTGAAGTAGGCATTCATTTTCTTTTTTGTCAAACATTTAGCTTCTTCCAACTTTACAAATAAAATGTGCATTTTAAAATTATTAAATGGTATTCTTATACTACTAAAGTTATTTGTAATAAACTAATGACATTTGAAATGACAAAGTAGAAATTTGCTTTGGAAATAAAATTTACAATTATGTTGGATTTTATGGTTTATTTCTTTATAAATTGATGCCTATCTGAAAATGAATTCATTAAGATTTAGCACTTGCTTATCTCAACATGAACTTCAAAAATAACCAATCTAGACAGAGGAGCTTTAGTTCAGAGTTTACTTTTTTTTCAGCCTTTTCCACCATGAGTAAAACAATTTTAATGTGTCATTTTGAACTGATAAAACGACTTCAGATAAATTGGGTTAGCAAAATTTTACTTTTTATTTTCTACTAGAAACATAGAGGGTTTCCCAGGTGGGGCTAGTGGTAAAGAACCTGCCTGCCAATGCAGGAGATTCAGATTCAGTCTCTGGGTCAGGAAGATCCCTTACAGAAGGAAATGGCAACCCACTCTAGTATTCTTGCCTGGAGAACCCCATAGACAGAGGAGCCTGGCAGGTTGCAGTCCATGGGGCTGCAAAGAATCAGATATGACCGAGCAACTGAGCCCACACACAGAAATATAAAACAGAAAAATTTGAATTATTTATTTGGCTATGTCAATGTTTTTTATTTAAAAGTAAACATATCATTTTACAAATAAAATAATTTTGTATTTATATACACTCATATACGTTCATATATATCATAATCTCAATCATCCTTCAGCAATTCTTTTGGGAAAGCCCATATGGGAAAAGCACTGTAGGTGGCCTCAGACTTACAGAC
Source organism: Bos indicus (assembly GCF_029378745.1). Classification (NCBI taxonomy): domain Eukaryota; kingdom Metazoa; phylum Chordata; class Mammalia; order Artiodactyla; family Bovidae; genus Bos; species Bos indicus. The sequence continues at coordinate 39,073,516 of NC_091762.1, read as the reverse complement.
AGGAAAAAATGGGGGCTCTCAGTCTGACAGTCCAGAAGAAACTGAATGCTGCTAGCACTCTGGGAGTGTGAAAGTACATCCTTCTTCACAAATAAAATTGCAAAAGAGACTGCATCCTTGGATGACACCTGAATTTCAGGTTGCAGTGGGCCAAGTTAAACTGTGCCTAGACTCTTGCTCCACAAAATTGTGTGGTGATAAATATATGTTATTTTAAGGTGCTAGATGTGTGGCATTATTGTTTTGCAGCAATACTCCATCACTCATACTCTTTATTATTATTATTCTTTTTTTTTTTACTTTACAATATTGTATTGGTTTTGCCATGTATCAACATGCATCTGCCACGGGTGTACACGTGTTCCCCATCCTGAACCACCCTCCCACCTCCCTCCCCATACCATCCCTCTACTCTAACAGAGAGAGGGAATAGGCTTACTAAATTCAGAAAGTGAATGGATAATCCTGAGGTAGGAGACAAGAGAACCATTGTGATTTTCATTCCCTTGAGAACACGAGTGAAAAGCAGTCCATCATAGATTTTCCTCCTACCCTTCATCTATTTTTCTTCCTTCCTTCCTTCCCTTCTTCCTTTTATTTCCTTTCTTTCGTTTTCTTTTTCTCTCTTTTACACAGTCTATGCTTTTTACACAAAATAATTAATTTACTGTCATGATTTCAATTATTATACCATGAAATCTAATCTTAAATTCTGACATTTTTCTCAGTAATCTGATTTCTCTGTTCTATTTTCAACATGAAAACTGATTATGGTAAATGCCATCAAAAAATTTTCCACAATTTTGGATTTGTTAATTTTGAAAGAAAATTTTTTAAGGTTTGGAACCCATATTAAAACCCATATTAAAACTCAGACACCACATTCAGGCTAAGTTATATAAATTTTCAAGGAAGTACTTTGTGATAGATACAGGTGTGAAAGAGTTTGCCAGTCCAATTGAAATATGGGAAAAAACAACAACAATCAGTTATTCATTTGAGAATGTGACAGTAAGCTTTATTGGAAAAATACTTCTTAATGTAGATACATATGGTTTTAATATTTATAATATTTAATTTAATCACATTACTTAATATTTTTATCTCCCCCAATTATTCAGAGTTATGATAGAATTCTTACAATTAAATATTCCTATTGCAATTTATTATCTCAATAAATGTGAAGAAATTCCATGTATGGTCAAAATAATAAATATACTTATTTAATAGTTATAGTCCAAGAACTGACTATATTGTTCTAAAATCAGAGGTCTTCTCTGAATAAATTTATTGATCTTAATCCATTATTAGAAACATGATTTTAATGACTTAGTATAACAGAGTGAAGGATGTGTAAAATGTATTAAAGCTCTCAAATCTTGCAACTAATCTGCTCCTTTATTATGATACATTGCAATGAAAGAAAGGCAATCTGGTTTATTTTCTCAACAGGTGAAAAGTATAATTATTATGCATGCTAATGCTAGTTCTTTTGAACACAGCCTTGGAAAATGATTTACAACTATGTAATTTACCTAGTAAAAAATATGTTGTGGATATTTTTGAATGCCTGTTATGGAAGCAGTATGACCAAGAAAAGTGAAACTTAAGGCTCAGAGTTGTCACCCTGCTTATTTAACCTATATGCAGAGTACATCATACAAAATGCTGGACTGAGTAAAGCGCAAGCTGGAATCAAGATTGCCGGGAGAAATATCAATAACCTCAGATATGCAGATGACACTACCCTTATGGCAGAAAGCGAAGAAGAACTAAAAAGTCTCTTGATGAAAGTGAAAGTGGAGAGTGAAAAAGTTGGCTTAAAGCTCAACATTCAGAACACTAAGATCATGGCATCTGGTCCCATCACTTCAAGGCAAATAGATGGAGAAGCAATAGAAAAAATGAGAGACTTTATTTTAGTGGGGGGCTCTAAAATCACTGCAGATGGTGACTGCAGCCATGAAATTAAAAGATGCTTACTCCTTGGATGAAAAGCTATGATCAACCTAGACAGCATATTAAAAAACAGAGACATTACTTTGCCAACAAAGTTCCATCTAGTCAAAGCTTTGGTTTTTCCAGTGCTCATGTATGGATGTGAGAGTTGGACTAGAAAGAACGCTGAGTGCCAAAGAATTGATGCTTTTGAACTGTGGTGTTGGAGAAGAACCTTGAGAGTCCCTTGGACTGCAAGGAAATCCAACCAGTCCATCCTAAAGGAAATCAGTCCTGACTATTCATTGGAAGTACTGATACTGAAGCTGAAACTCCAATACTTCGGCCACCTGATGCGAAGAACTGACTCACTAGAAAAGACCCTGATGCTGGGAAAGATTGAAGGCAGGAGGAGAAGGGGATAACAGAGGATGAGATGATTGGATGATATCACCAACTCAATGGGCATGAGTCTGAGCAAGCTCCAGGAGTTGGTGATGGACAGGGAAGCCTGGCTTTCTGCAATCCATGGGGTCGCAAAGAGTATGACAAGACTGAGAGATCGAACTGAACTGAACTGAAGGCTCAGAGAGTGTGTTGTATCAATTACGTACTATGAAATGAACTTATAGTTGTCTGCCATTAAGTAATATAGATTCACTAAAGTTAACATTTGTCTTTGTCACAAAAGGATAGAAACTTAATACATGGAGTACAGTAAGCTATAACTCTTTTGAAGATATTACTGCTGTGAAAGCATTGACAGAAAAGGAACTACACACAGGCATTCATGAGTAAATTGGGATATATTGTCAAATATATGGCTCTGATCCTGGTTAATTTCATATTTTCAATGCCTATCCATAAACTATTTTGACTGATAGCTTAACTGATTTCTTTAGTCATCACAGTATTCTTCTCATATCTGCTATATCTGAAGACTGTCTTTCACAGTCTTACTGGTGATGATTTCATGAAGTTTCCACCAGTACCCCATTCATCTTTTTAAATTTTAAACCAAATGTTGATATAAACTACAACTGCGACTTTTCATATTTTGCACAATATTTTGTCCCACTGTTTCCTTTCCCATCTCTACAGTTAATCTGTGCACTTCTTTCAAATGGCGGAAACTTCTTCGTCATTGTTACCCCACAGTGCCTATCAAAAAGCCTTTCATGATTTAGTTCACTTCAGTTGCTCAGTCATGTCCGACTCTTTGCAACCCCATGGACTTTCATAATTAGAGTAAAATAAATTAATCAAGGTTCCTAATGATTGGCCGCCATTAAGAACACCATCTAGTGTGGTCTAGAAATAATTTTTACTTTCTTCAATGTTTATAATTGCCAACTAAGAACAAATTTGAATATCTTTTCCACATTCATTCTCCAAACAAGTACAAGTAGACCATTTACATGTTAAATAATCACCATTCCAAGGGCTGTATTAGTGGAAATTATAAACATTTGCAAATGTTATGCATTAGATAGCTTATTGAAAAAAGTTGCAATATATGCAGAATAGTTATATAATATGTGAGTGCATCAAAATACCAAGCAAAATGAAACTGAAAGTGTAAGTCGCTCAGTTAAGGAATTCTCCAGGCCAGAATACTGGAGCAGGTGGCCTTTCCCCTCTCCAAGGGAGCTTCCCAACCCAAGGATCAAACCCAGGTCTCCCTCATTGCAGGCAGTTCTTTACCAGCTGAGCCACAAGTGAAGCCTAAGAATACTGGAGTGGGTAGCCTATCCCCTTTCCAGCAGGATCTTCCTGATCCAGGAATCAAATCCGGGTCTCCTGCATTGCAGCCGGATTCTTTACCAACTGAGTTATCAGGGAAGCCTACCAAGCAAAATAGCTTTTTTTAGTCCATAAAGACAACTGGGTTTTTCAGTTGATATTGCTGTATTCTGGATTTAGTAAATTGTATAGATTCTGATCTCAGAATTAACATCAGAATATTAATTTGTTTATAAACTCTATAGTTAGTAGATTATTATGAAATTCACTGCTGAATTTCTATCACAACACCAAAATATGGACAAAGGCTATGACAGGCAATTAATGACCCTGAAAGAAGACTGGGCTTAAAGTCGGCTAATCTAGTTCCACTTTCTAATTCTGTTGGCACTAGTTTAATATAACTTTGAAATTAACTTCTTTGGGTCTCCGTTTATTCATCCTTAGAATGGTGATTGTAATCAACTTCTCTCCCTACCCTTACAGAATACCTGTGAATTTAAAATTAGAAAATGCATGAAATCATTTAGAATAATACATTCTTGGGAAGCCCAAGAATACTGGAGTGGGTAGCCTATCCCCTTCCCAGCGAATCTTCCTGACCCAGGAATCAAATCCAGGTCTCCTGCATTGCACCCGGATTCTTTACAACTGAGTTATCAGGGAAGCCGACGAAGTAAAATAGCCTTTATTAAATCCATAAAGACAACTGGGTGTTTCAGTTGATATTGCTGTATTCTGGATTTAGTAAATTGTATAGATTGCCAGGAGAAATATCAATAACCTCAGATATGCAGATGACACCACCCTTATGGCAGAAAGTGAAGAGGAACTCAAAAGCCTCTTGATGAAAGTGAAAGTGGAGAGTGAAAAAGTTGGCTTAAAGCTCAACATTCAGAAAATGAAGATCATGGCATCCAGTCCCATCACTTTATGGGAAATAGATGGGGAAACAGTGGAAACAGTGTCAGACTTTATTTTGGGGGGCTCCAAAATCACTGCAGATGGTGACTGCAGCCATGACATTAAAAGATGCTTACTCCTTGGAAGGAAAGTTATGACAAACCTAGATTGCATATTCAAAAGCAGAGACATTACTTTGCCAACAAAGGTTCATCTAGTCAAGGCTATGGTTTTTCCTGTGGTCATGTATGGATGTGAGAGTTGGACTCTGAAGAAGGCTGAGCGCCGAAGAATTGATGCTTTTGAACTGTGGTGTTGGAGAAGACTCTTGAGAGTCCCTTGGACTGCAAGGAGATCCAACCAGTCCATTCTGAAGGAGATCAGCCCTGGGATTTCTTTGGAAGATATGATGCTGAAGCTGAAACTCCAGTACTTTAGCCACCTCATGCAAAGAGTTGACTCATTGGAAAAGACTCTGATGCTGGGAGGGATTGGGAGCAGGAGGAGAAGGGGACGACAGAGGATGAGATGGCTGGATGGCATCAAGTGAACTCTGGGAGTTGGTGATGGACAGGGAGGCCTGGCGTGCTGCGATTCATGGTGTCGCAAAGAGTCGGACGTGACTGAGCGACTGATCTGATCTGATCTGATAGATTCTGATCTCAGAATTAACATCGAATATTAATTTGTTTATAAACTCTAGTTAGTAGATTATTATGAAATTCACTGCTGAATTTCTATCACAACACCAAAATATGGACAATGGCTATGACAGGCAATTAATGACCCTGAAAGAAGACTGGGCTTAAAGTCGGCTAATCTAGTTCCACTTTCTAATTCTGTTGGCACAAGTTTAATATAACTTTGAAATTAATATATATATTTAATATAACTTTGGGTCTCCATTTATTCATCCTTAGAATGGGATTGTAATCAACCTCTCTCCCTACCCTTACAGAATACCTGTGAATTTAAAATTAGAAAATGCATGAAATCATTTAGAATAATACGTTCTTGGGAAGCCCAAGAATACTAGAGTGGGTAGCCTATCCCTTCTCCAGCAGAGCTTCCTCACCCAGAAATCGAACTGGGGTCTCCTGAATTGCAGTCAGATTCTTTTTCAACTGAGCTATCAAGGAAGTCAGAATAATACATAATAGATAACAAAAATTAATTTTGAATCATGAATATTCCTCTTTATTTTAGCATATATTAAACAGTAGAAGTGTGTATTCTTGTTATGCCACAACTGAAGACTGATCATTGCCAAAACCCTCATTTATATTTCTGAGTTCTAGACCTATATATTCAACTACATACATCTTTACCTCACTGCCTTCTAGGCATTTCAAACTTAATATATCTGAACTGAATTATCTTGTATTATTCTACTTCTGCTGGCCCTTAATGACATCCCCAAATCTGATCCTCCATTTGCAATCTGTCCCTTTATAAATGGTACCGTCTATTCTATTCATTTACTTGACCCAAATAACCATTCCTGATTCATCCCTTTTAATTACCTCCTACATCTGTATTTTATTTCTAATTTTTAAATTTACCTTAATAATTTCAATGCTTTTTATATTAACTATCTTGCCTCTAATATATACACTTTACATTTTCTAAACATTGCGGCCAGAGTGAAAGTGAAAGTCGATTAGTCCCGTCCCACTCTTTGCAACCCCATGGACTGTAGTCCTTGGACTTCTCCAGGCCAGAATATTGGAGTGGATAGCCTTTCCTTTCTCCAGGCGACCTTCCCAACCCACGGATGGAACCCAGGTCTTTCGCATTGCAGGCGGATCCTTTACCAGATGAGCCACAAGAGAAGTCCAAGAATACTGGAGTGGGTAACCTTTCCCTTCTCCAGCGGATCTTCCCTGCCGAGGAATGGAACCAGGGTCTCCTGCATTGCAGGCACATTCTTTACCAATTGAGCTATCAAGGAAGCTGCAGTCAGAGAAACCTTTCTTAACATTACATATGATCATATATCTCCCTGATCAGCATCTTTATGATTCCTCATTGTCTTCAGAATAGAATATAAAAGGCTACTAAGTTGCTTCAGTCATGTCCGACTCTGTGCAACCCCATAGACAGAAGCCCACCAAGCTCCCCTGTCCCTGGGATTCTCCAGGCAAGAATACTGGAGTGGGTTGCCATTTCCTTCTCCAATGCATGAAAGTGAAAAGTGAAAGTGAAGTCACTCGGTTGTATCCGACCCTCAGCGACCCCATGGACTTAAGCCTTCCAGGCTCCTCCATCCATGGGATTTTTCCAGGCAAGAGTACTGGAGTGGGGTGCCATTGCCTTCTCCATATAAAAAGCTAGGCACAATATAAAAGAATCATTAATGATATTGAGACTTTCCCATCATCACAGCTTTATTATATTCTAGTCACACAAATATTGTAAGTGCCTAGAATTATTTTAACTCTCTAAGTCTGTTGTACATGTTTTGCTCTAAATGTAAGTCTTTATTTTTCCCATCTTTATTAATACTTAGCTCAGGTATCCTCTTTGGAAAACCTATGATTGATTAATCTCTCCACTTCCCCTTTTCCTTTACTAACTCTTGATTAGTATCGTTTCTATATGTTCCCAAAGCACTTCTGTTATTTATCTTAACTCATAAGCCTCTGTATTGCAACTGTTGATCTCTAGCATTAATCTATGAGGTCTTTGCATAGAGCCATATCTTATTTATATTTGCATGTATTGTTGAATAAATAAATACATGAATAAATGTATGAAAGGGCAATGCCATAAAAATCCAAATTTCTGTTAGATCTATAAACTAACTCAAAGGGTGAACAATCAGAGTACGTTGCTAATTTCAACACAAAAATATGTTATAATCACATTTTTTGAGTCAATTGATTTGTATTTTTACATGGAAACAGAGAAGTTTTTGACTATTTGCAGACAATTAAGAAAAATGTACATAAATGGAGGAATCAATCCCACAAATAATCCAACCCTGATCTGACTTTGAACACATTCCACTTGTGTGTTAGTAGGCAGCATAAATTTAGCATGAACACCAAAATTCTAGACCTCCTCCCAAAATAAATATGCCCACATTGTAATCTCGCTCAACTTAGAAAATGGCACCATGATTCATTTCATTGCTCAAGTAAAAAGACTGGTAGTTTTATGGGTACTGTTTCATAGCCATGTGTGTGCTTGGTCACTTAGTTGTGTCTCACTCTTTGCGACCCCATGGACTGTAGCTCTCAGGCTCCTCTGTCCAGGGGATTCCCTAGGTAAGAATACAGGAGTAGGTTGCCATTCACTTCTCCAGAGGACCTTCCCAAACCAGATACTGAATTTGGGGCTCCTGTGTCACAGGCAGATTCTTTATGATCTGAGCCACCAGAGAAGCCCTTCAATCCCCGTATGCAATACCAATAAACAATTATGAATCATAAAAGATATGATTTATCATGCTGTGGCAGGAGACAGACACAACCATAAAATAACAATACAAACTTCAAGTTTCTGGGTGTAGGTAGTATCAGTTCAGTTCAGTCGCTCAGTCATTCAGTCGTGTCCAACTCTTTGTGACCCCATGAATCACAGCATGCCAGGCCTCCCTGCCCATCACGAACTCCCAGAGTTTACCCAAACTCATGTCCATCAAGTCGGTGATGCCATCAGCAATCTCATCCTCTGTTGTCCCCTTCTCCTCCTGCCCCCAATCCCTCCCAGCATCAAGGTATTTTCCAATGAGTCAATTCTTTGCATGGGGTGGCCAAAGTTTTGGAGTTTCAGCCTCAGCATCAATCCTTCCAATGAACACCCAGGACTGATCTCCTTTAGAATGGACTGGTTGGATCTCCTTGCAGTCCAAGGGACTCTCAAGAGTCTTCTCCAACACCACAGTTCAAAAGCATCAATTCTTTGGCACTCAGCAACTCTCACATCCATACATGATCACTGGAAAACCATAGCCTTGACTAGACGGAACTTTGTAGGCAAAGTAATGTCTCTGCTTTTGAATATGCTATCTAGGTTGGTCATAACTTTCCTTCTAAGGAGTAAGCGTCTTTTAATTTCATGGCTTCAATCACCATCTGCAGTGATTTTGGAGCCCCCCAAAATAAAGTCTGACACAGTTTCCACTGTTTCCCCATCTATTTCCCATGAAGTGATGGGACCAGATGCCCTGATCTTTGTTTTCTGAATGTTGAGCTTTAAGCCAACTTTTTCACTCTCCTCATTCACTTTCATCAAGAGGCCTTTTAGTTCTTCTTCACTTTCTGCCATAAGGGTGGTGTCATCTGCATATCTGAGGTTATTGATATTTCTCCTGGCAATCTTGATTCCAGCTTGTGCTTCTTCCAGCCCAGCGTTTCTCCTGATGTACTCTGCATGTAAGTTAAATAAGCAGGGTGACAATATACAGCCTTGATGTACTCCTTTTCCTATTTGGAACCAGTCTGTTGTTCCATGTCCAGTTCTAATTGTTGCTTCCTGACCTGCGTATAGGTTTCTCAGGAGGCAGGTTAGGTGGTCTGGTATTCCCATTTCTTTCAGAATTTTCCACAGTTTATTGTGATACACACAGTCAAAGGTTTTGGCATAGTCAATAAAGCAGAAATAGATGCTTTATTGAAATTGTCCAACTCTTTGTGACCCCACGGACACCATGCCCCTCTGTCCATGAGATTTACTAGGCAACAGTTCTAGAGTGGGTTGCAATTTCCTTCTCCAGTGAATCTTCCTGACCCATGGATAGAACCCAGGTCTCCCACATTGTAGACAGATGCTTTACTGTCTGAGCCACCAATGGGACCTGTAGGTAGTATAATAAGGACTAAACCAGAGAAAGGTGCCAATTGCTTCTGAAGTGCAAAGGAAATCAAAGAATTGACATGATTATATCCATATGTAAATTGTTTTAGAAGGAATACATGCTACAGAATGTAAAATTAGTGAGGAACTAATCATAATTGTCTAAGCATGAGAGTAAAATAATCAAACTAAGAACGGAGGTCCTTTTCCTCTCTTGACTTGAGTCATAGGTTGACTTGAGTCAAACTGAGACGTTTGTCAATGCTAAGAAGACACATAATAATGAAACAGAATATCTGTGTCCTTGAAGGTATGGGTCAGGAAGATGAAATATGAAACTTGGCAACTCAAGTATTCTGATAACTAGAGCAAACTAGAATAAACTGAATGCTGTGAGTCTAAGTCTTTTGCGGGAACCTAAGAATCACCACTGAATTCTCAGCTCTCCATGTCTAAGCACTTAAAGACGCTTGTAGAAGGTGACATACCAAAAAGAAAAAAAAAAAAGGATAAGAATGGTTACTAGTGATGACTTAAGCCCCCAAATTTTAATAGTATTAGTTTAACTAAATTTATAGCTTCAATAAGTAGGAAAAAGAGAGGTTATAGATAAATATACATATATGGGATTCTTGAATTTGCAGTGGATATACTGAAGATTTAAGAGGATAGATATTCAAGCCATTGCTAATATTTGTGGTGGGCTGTGCCATTTGAGGATGGATTTCTATATTATGGAGAAAATAAGATTCCAATTTCAGAGAATATGAGCACAGGGAAAATATTTAACTGTTCAACTTTACAAAACAAAAATTTGATTTTTAATATCAATTTTAACAGAATGCATTACAACTTCTTCGAGTGCAATGAGTTCTTCATTTTAGACTATTTTATGATGCATCACAGCAATATGTTCTTGCCAATTAACTGAGATTTCTAGCTGACAGAATGTTGGCTGATACACAGTTTTTGAATATGTATCTGATAACATGGGAGAAGTGGTTTCTAAAAAATGGAGTTATTTAGGTCTATGAACTTTTCCATCGGCAGTTTTCAGAAATTATATCATTGAGGATGGAACATATTTTGTTGATTCCATCTGTTATTATTCAGAGACTTTAATTTTACAAATGAAAAACTAGTTGAAAAAGCATATGACTACTGATAGATATTTCTCCTCTAAACATTATGATTTAGTTGTTTTCTCAACAATATGTTCTTGATTATCTCAGCTATAGAATAAGATGCAATGCATTTTACTGCCGTTTCCTTACTGAGCCTAATTTACCTTTTGCCATCACTTAGCAAAAGGATATAACCAGCAAATCAAACTAATCTCTCACTAAGGAAATTTGCATCATGGCAACAGAAAGAAATGTCTTTCATTCCAATGATACAATAAGAAAGATAATTGTCATAAAACATACATAATGCAAGGAAAATGTACTCAAAATATTATTGGAAAAGATCCAGATTATATCTCTGAGTTGCTGCCAAGTTGATTTTTGCTATTTAATATATTCTTCTGCATAGTAACTCCTTTTATCATTATCAATGTGATCAGCTCTTCAGTTGATTTGATTCAATCACTAAGCCACACAAAGCAACAGATTGATGGTTTATTTTGCAGTCAGTGTATTATATTATCTCAAAAGTGCTCTGATTTTTCAAACTTCTGCTTAGGATGCTGAGGCAGAATTAATACCTAGAGATAAGATGGTAGATTTTTAGTGATTGGTTTAAGAATCATTGGATATTTTACCTATTTGTATTGTGAGATGTAAAACATCAATGTCAATATAACTTGGATTTGGGGTTAAGGTTGTTCTGCATACAAATCTTGATTCTATATAGTTAGAAGCCTTTTTGAGCTGGTGTCTTCACCTATAAAATGAAGATAATAATTCCCATTTTCAGAAATATTTTAGGATAAAGTGAGATTATTTGTGAAGAATGTTTTTACTAAAAGAATTTCCCCAGCATCACATTCCCTATAATCACACAAACTCCACTCAAGTTGATTGTATGCTTTCCAAAATTAACTGATCCTATTAAACCTATGTTTCTTATATATAAAATGGAAATTATTCCTTCAATATCTACTGAGCACGCATAGGGCTCTCAGTTCAGTTCAGTTCAGTGGCTCAGTCATGTCTGACTCTTTGCGACCCCATGAATCGCAGCACGCCAGGCCTCCCTATCCATCACCAACTCCCGGAGTTCACTCAGACTCACGTCCATCAAGTCAGTGATGCCATCCAGCCATCTCATCCTCTGTGGTGCCCTTCTCCTCCTGCCCCCAATCCCTCCCAGCATCAGAGTCTTTTCCAATGAGTCAACTCTTCGCATGAGGCGGCCAAAGTACTGGAGTTTCAGCTTCAGCATCATTCCCTCCAAAGAAATCCCAGGTCTGATCTCCTTCAGAATGGACTGGCTGGATCTCCTTGCAGTCCAAGGGACTCTAAAGTGTTCTCCAACACCACAATTCAAAAGCATCAATTCTTCAGCACTCAGCTTTCTTCACAGTCCAACTCTCACATCCATACATGACCACTGGAAAAACCATAGCCTTGACTAGACGGACCTTTGTAGGCAAAGTAATGTCTCTGCTTTTGAATATGCTATCTAGGTTGGTCATAACTTTCCTTCCAAGGAGTAAGCATCTTTTAATTTCATGGCTGCAGTCACCATCTGCAGTGATTTTGGAGCCCCCCAAAATAAAGTCTGACACTGTTTCCACTGTTTCCCCATCTATTTCCCATGAAGTGATGGGACCAGATGCCATGATCTTCATTTTCTGAATGTTGAGCTTTAAGCCAACTTTTTCACTCTCCACTTTCACTTTCATCAAGAGGCTTTTGAGTTCCTCTTCACTTTCTGCCATAAGAGTGGTGTAATCTGCATATCTGAGGTTATTGATTTTTCTCCCTGAATCAATTTCTTGATTCTAGCTTGTGCTTCTTCCAGCCCAGGGTTTCTCATGATGTACTCTGCATATAGGGCTCTCAGGGAGTTTACAATCTAGTTCAGAACAACATTTAGGGTTATTTTGAGTATTATAAGAAGCAACGCATATACAACACTTATTGTGCTGTTTTGTGCTTAGTCGCCCAGTCGTGTCCGACTCTTTACGACCCCATGGACAGTAGCCTACCAAGCTCCTCTATCCACGGGAATTTTCCAGGCAGGAATACTGGAGTGAGTTGCCTTACACTCCAGTGTATCTTCCCAACCCAGGGATTTAACTCAGGTCTCCTACATTGCAGGTGGATTCTTTATGGTCTGAGGCACCAGGGTAGCCCAAGAATACGGGAGTGGGTAGTCTATGCCTTCTTCAGAGGATTTTCTCAACCAGGGATCAAACTTAGATCTCTTGCATTGTAGGTGGAATCTTTATTGTGTGAGTCACCAGGGAAGCCTAAGAATAATGGAGTGGGTAGTCTATCCCCTCTCTAGGTGAATCCTTCTAACCCAGGAATTGAACTGAGGTCTCCTGCATTGCATGCAGATTCTTTACCAACTGAGCTACCGGGGAAGTCCACAACACTTAATAGCCACAAGTAATTATTTTGTACAATTGTTGGCTATTGTTGTCATTATTGCATGAGAGAAACCTTAAAAGTATCAGAATCTAAAGAGAAAAGTAGTGGAGTGGGACTTAGGGAATGAAGTTGCCTTAGAGAGAGAGGGTAATTGACAAAGGAGACAGGAGTGGGTAGGTGGTGGGAAATGTAATGGGTTACATCTCTAACCTGTTTACCTAGAGCAGAGGGTCTGTGTCAAAAGTGGTAGAGGAAGAAAAAGCATATATATTTTTTATTGCATTTTATGCAAGACATTGAGGAATTTATGTTTTATACTGTGGGCAAGAGGGATTCATAGTGCCTTTGAAGTGATACTATTATTATGTGAGTAATAGGGTTAGTTGGCTTTCCTGGTGGCTCAGACAGTAAAGAATCCACCTGCAATGCAGGAGACCCAGGTTTGATCCCTGGGTCAGGAAGATCCCCTAAAAAGGGAATGGCAACCCACTGCAGTATTCTTGCCTGGAGAATAACATGAACAGAGGAACCTGGCGGCTATAGTCCATGGGATCTCAAGGAGTCGTACATCACTGAGTGACTAAGCATACACACACACACATTATAAAGTGAGTGGCCAATTAGAGTGACTAAGCACACACACACACACACACACACACACACACATTATAGAGTGAGTGGCCAATTAGATTTCATTTCCCTCTCTTTTTAGGATGTAGAATTCTGTAGATCTCATCAAGGTCAAATGATTTTAGGGTATACGTATGTTAAAACATACTGAATTAGTACTGTGCCATGTTATATATTATAGATCTGTGGTCTGCTATTTCCCTCTAAGAGGAAAATAGCCTTGAGCAAAGTTAGACCCTTTCTGCATAGTAAACTGCTGTTTACTTCTCCTTGTCTCTATTTTATCTTGTCTGAAAATACATGGCTGCAACTTCAAAGTCATTAGGAATAGAGAGTCTGTCCTACACTTGAATATCCTTCATATGAAGTGCACTCCAGAGGAAGAATTTAATGATTATAGTAACAGACTGATGCTCTCAACACCCCTGAAATTCTGGAATGAAGGTCATTCTACAAGGAGTTACAAGAAGCAGAGGCACACAGCTCGCTCACAACTCAGAGTAAGCTCTTCAATAGGTTGCTTCCAGAGGTGAATTGGATCCTTAGTCTTGTTTCCTTGTCAGGCAAACATTGCTCCTCTTATTCTGAATTCAGGACTGTTGCAAACATCAAAAAGAGGGAAGTTTGAACAGCCTCTGCTTCCAAGGGGAAAGATATCAAGGTTGCTGTGGTGAGCCAAAAACTAGATTTCTAATTTCAGCCTAGCAACTAATTTGCAAAGTTGAATCCTCTAACTTCAATAAGTCACGTCCTTCCTCTCCAGAGTAAGTGCAAAAGAAGTACACTAACTGCTTAGAGGCCTGGGATTACTTCCAGTGTCATAAACAAAATGTGCTTTTCTGAGCGCCACTGAAGATGTAGCTATTAGAGTCCTATAATTTTATTCTTTCTCCTCATTTTCCTACGAAGCAATTAGTTGTCCTGTGGTTTATTTTTAAATTTTTCTGATAATAATGTGTTTAACTCATCATCCAACTCAGTTAAATAGAAGGAGTGTTCCCTTAGTAATAAAAGATAAAAAAGAAATATGGGCATACTGGGAGAAAAAGAATACCAGACAAAATTAATCAGGAGAGACTAAATTTTACTAGTAAGATTAGAACACTATTCCAGGGCGGGCTGTGAATGACCTGAGGACATAAAAGCAAAAACAGCAAGGAAAATAAATCTTCTTAAATTCTGCCAAAGTCAGCCACACTAAATTAATAACTCCAAGTAAATGTGCAGTTTTACTAATTCTGACTTGAAATGTTTGAATGTGTAAAGTACATCACACTCAAGCCCATAATAAAGCAATTGTTAGATACATAGTCTCCTGAAAAATAAGATCTTTCCCAGTTTGCTCTGCAATGAACAATTATACTGTAGTCCTACTTTTGTATTTAATTACTAGCCTAAGTCAATACCATAAGCTTCCCTAAAGTGGGTGTATACAGCTGATTGAGATTTTTAATTGAGAACTTTGAATTTTGATCCCAAGAATGCTATGTACATTTGCAGTTCTTTTATATTCAGTTCTACTTGTTTACTTTATTATCACTAAGCAATACCAACTCAGTTATCACTGAACATTACTAACATGAAATGTTGTCGTTGTTGAGTCTTTAAATTGTGTTTGACTTTGCAACCCTATGGACTATAGTCTTCCAGGCTCCTCTGTACATGGATTTTCCCAGGCAAGAATACTGGAATGGGTTGCCATTTCCTTCTCCAGGGAAATTTCCCAGATCAGGGATTGAATCTGTGTCTCCCGCATTGGCAGGTGGATTCTTTATCACTGAGCCACCAAATATGTAGTAAATAATGTAGCATTTTTCCATCATGTATTTATTACAATCCTCTTCCTAGTTACTCTGTCTTTAAAATAAAAGTATGTAATCCCAGAATTTCCTGCAAGACATTGCCAATAGAAGTAAAAAGGAGCTTAATTCGTTTTCAGACCCATTTCCTGCTAGCCTTTAAGCCCATAATTATTTATTTTAGCCTACAAGCAGTGTCTGTTAACATTCAGAATGTTTGCTGACTCATCTAAACATGTGTTCTTCTCAAGTCTGAGGTCTCTTTATTAATGAGTTAAGCAACTAGATTTAGATGGATAACTTCAGTGTGATGTCTATAAAATGATTTTTAACCTGCTAGAAAATCAGTTTCCTCATCTATAAGACAGAGAAGTTGATTCTGATCTCTTAGGGAATACGTGGGTATGTGAATCAGCTAAAAAGTATCAAAAGAGCCATCATATTTTCCACTAAATAATATTGCCTAACAAATATATGTTCAGGAAATACATTTTTGTGTTCTCTATATCATTATAGGGATTAAAATTACCAACTTCCTTTATCAGTAGTGCATTTCGAAGACGTCTATTCCTAGGAGACTATGTCTATCAAAATACCCATAGATCAAGGTTTATTTTTTGTTATCTTTTTTAAAACATTCTATCTCTAGAGGCTTGTGTAAAAGCAAATTACACTTACATAAGAAATATAAATTCATGTTACTCAATATAGGCTTCCCTGGTGGCTCAACTGGTAAAGAACCGACCTGAAATTAGGGACATCTAGGTTCAGTCCCTGGGTTGGGAAAAATCTCCTGGAGAAGGAAAAGGCTACCTACTCCAGTATTCTGGCCTGAAATTCTATGGACTGTATAGTCCATGGGGTCACAAAGGGTCAGACACGACTGAGCGACTTTCACTTCCTCAATATACTGTTAATAGAAGAGAAAAAAAGTTTCTATAACCAAAAATACAGTGTTTAATTACTTTTTATTAATTAATTTGGTTTCATTAGGTCTTTGCTGTGGCATGTGGGCTCAGTAGTTGTGTAAACAGACTCAGTAGCCCTGCAACATGTAGGATCTTAGTTCCCAAACCAATGAACCCAGGTCCCCTGTATTGCAAGGCAGATTCTTAACCACTGGACCACTAGGCAAGTCTCTAAATGACTTCTTAAAATTAATTTACAGTATAATTCTAAGCTCACAATTTGAACAGAGCATCATCCAAAGAAACCAACAGAGGTTTTTAAATCATATATGATTATATGATAGGCTCTAAGTAAAAAAATCATTAAAATATTCCTCATTTACTTTAATAATCTATCTTGGGGAGCAGCTGGGATAGAGACTAAGAACATAACTTCTAGATCTAGACTTCCTGCTTTGGATATCGGCATGGTCAATAATTAGTTTGACGTTCTTCAGTAGGTACTTAAGTTCAACTTCAATTGTCTGAGTAAGATAAGGATATTAATACAACTTATATAATAGAATTATTTGAATATGAAATAAGTTAAAGTATCCAAAAGTGGAATGCAAACCTTTTTGAGATGATTCCAGCCCCTGTCATGCAATTTTTTTTTTTTTCTGATCACTACCATTCCCCCCATTAAGAAAAAATTTATACCTCAAACTATTTATTTTTAAAATATAATCAAATAGCAATAGCTCTTTATCAAAAGCTATCCAAGAGCATATCTTAAAATTTTCTTTGAAACATTGATAAAGGGTTTTTGATTCAATGAATACAAGTCAAAGCTTTGGAATTTTGTTCATTAAAACTCACTGGCCAGAAATTTAAGATTAAATGGCACTAGGCTTCTTTTTTTCTGTTTATTTTATTTAAAACTTTAGTTTTATATTGGACTGTAGTGGATTAACAATATTGTATTTGTTTTAGATGTACAGCAAAGTGATTCAGTTATACATATACATGTATTTATTATTTTCAAATTCCCTTCCCATTTAGGTTTTTACAAAATGTTGAGCAGAGTTCCCTGTGCTATGCAGTAGGTCCTTGTTGGTTATTGATTTTAAATATAGCAGTGTGTATATGTCAATTTGAAATTCCCTAATTATCCATTCCCTTCTGGTAACCATATGTTTATTCTCCAAGTCTGTGAGTCTGTTTCTCTCTTTCACTGTTTATCACTCCCTTCATATTTTCTCTTCTTTGTCTACAAATATTAGATCCTATGTTGCAATACTCCCTTACATACCTTTGACACTTGCTCATTCATTATATCAAGTTGACAAAGCCTTAACTTTAAACTCAGTAAACTGTTTTCAAAAAGCTGTAATTACCTGAAAACCTCTCAAAGTTAATTGCTCTCTTTAAACTAGTGAAAATCAGCCTCATACTGGTATTCATTCAGCACTAATAAATTATACCACTAAATTTCCTGAATAAACTTGGTCTCACATTTTCTATACCCAAACCACTTTTCAATACAGTCTCACTTCTGTCTTCTAACGATAATATCATCTTTGATGACATGAATCTAGACGCAATGGAGGATTATTCCCTTAGTCTTTTGGCACTTCAGTGGAGAGCTTTCTTTTCTGGGTAGCAAAGAATGTATTAGGCTGGTGGAAGCATTCCTGGCTTTTACCAGAGCCCTCAGTATGTAGAACTCAGATATGAGTTCTATGAACTCCAATATTCTTTAGGTTCCCTTGAAATATTCTTGTTACTTAGAGAAAATACAAGTTCTATAGCCCAGCTTAGGCTAACCTGTAAGTATATAACTCAGTTTAGAACAGGTTTGTTCATCGCCCCGGAGTTCTCTCTGGTAAAGCTCTTTCTGCAGCTCCCCAGGATCCTCTCTGCTGTAAACCGTGGTCTCTCTGGGTATGGAACTCCCTTGTCCACCCCGTGCTGTAGAATAACGAGAGTTCTGAGGGTTGAGTCAATTCTAAAATTCTTCTGCTTAAAAGATTTCCCCCAATAAACCTTGGGTGGTATCTGTTCTTTACATCTGTGTGTTCATGATGGTCTTTTGTGACAACCATTTTTTTATTGATAAAAGTACAAACAATCTTTTGGAAATTCACTTACTATTTTTCAACTAAGTCTGCCAAAAGACGCTGTTTAGCCTAGTGCCTCTTTGACAGCATGTTTTCTGGAATCCAAATGGTAGGCTTTGAATCCCAACTCCCAGTCATCAACTGTGTGACCTTGAAAAATCACTTTTTTTTTCTGTGCCTTCGTTTCCTTATCTGTAAATAGTACAAGAAAAATAAAACTTTGCAGTTGGAGAAGGAAATGGCAACCCACTCCAGTTTTCTTGCCTGGAGAATCCAAGGGATGGGGGAGCCTGGTGGGCTGCCATTTGTGGGGTCGCACAGAAATGGACACGACTGAAGCGACTTAGCAGCAGCAGCAGCAGCAGGGCTATAGTGGCTCAGATGGTAAAGCCTCTGCCAGCAATAGGGGAGACCCAGGTTAGATTCCTGGGTCGGGAAGATCCCCTGGAGAAGGGAATGGCGATCCACTCCAATACTCTTGCCTGGAGAAGCCCATGGACAGAGGAGCCTGATAGGCTACAGTCCATGGGGTTGCAAAGAGTCAGACACGACTGAGCGACTTCACTTTAGTGAGGATTCAGTTAACATACGTAGGCTACTTAAAGTCTTACATATAATAAACCAATATTAGTGTTTATTAAATGAGTAATGCCCATCTATAACTATAACTAGAGTCTCTGTATTTTCTATCATTATAATGAAAGATGGAAGAAGTGGCCCTCTCAAAGGCCAACTCCATCTGTTGGTTCTAAATCAGATCCTGTTTAGTTTGTAAGACCTTCATTCTTGCATGCAGACCCTCTTTCTGCTATCATTGGTTTTTCTAACTGAATCATTCTGATTAGCATAAAAACTCTTATTGTCTTTCAAATTAATAAAAATGTTTTCTTACCCCTTACACTCCACCAACTCATTATTTTCTCTCCTTGACAATAAATTCATAAAAAGAGTTTAGTTGTGGCAGATTGTATTTTACAAAATTATCCCTAACTATATTTCTTGTTCCACTCCGGAACGTTACTGGTCTCATCAAGAGATGAATTTATTTTCTCCCTCCTTGAACTCAGTGGAATTTTGTTATTGCCTCTGTAAATAGAATATTGGAAGTGATATTGTATAACTTCTGAAATTAGGTAATAAAAGATGATGTGGTTTCACCTGAATCTCTCTCTCGGGATATTTGCCTGTTGCCCAGCCATCCTGCAGTGTAGAAGGCAGGCCAAATGGAGATGCAAAGTTTAGGGACTCGGTTCAACAGACCCAACTAATGTAAGGCACCAGTAAGCGTCATCCTTCAAGTGTGTGATGAGCACGCAAAGCTTCAAATAATCCTAACCAGAAGTCTTTGAGTCATATAGTTTGAGGTCTCATATATTATGAAGCAAAGACAAACTATCCCTGTTGTGATTTGTTCAAATTCCTGACCTACAAAATTCATGAGTATAATAAATCATCATTTTATGTCACTGAATTACGAGGTAATTTGTTATGCAGCCATAATAACTGGAGCATTTGTTTATAATAATTAGAGTGACTATACATTCAGGGCACAACAATTTTCATTAAGAAACACCAAACTATTGGAGATATGGACAGTATTGAATGAAGAAATCATCCAGAGTTTCTGAAATCCATTTAATAGAATTTCTAGGAAAAGATTATGAAAGAAGCAATGAAGAAATAAAGAAAGAAAGTCTCCCCTAAAGGTGAAGCAAGACTCTTAATTTTATTTGAGATGTACAGCTTACTCCATTATTATTTGCCAAATTATCTAACCTACATAATTAGAAAATATGTTAATGGTAATTTAATTCTTGGTATTTTCTGTATTAAAAATTTATATTAACTTTCTCATAATCAGGATGAATTAAGCATACAATATAAATTAAAAATTCAAAAAAGCATAATAATGTTTAAAAGGGTTGATAGTAGGGTTCTACATAAAATTTATTTTTCTTGAAACACTGGCATTTTTGATTGTTATCTGATTGATGTGAATCTTAAAAAAATGAAAAGATGTAAGCATCCTTCCCTGTGAGATTCATGACATTTGATATATTTATTATTGGCGTTGACAAGAAAATTAGTTTTGCTTTCAAAAAGTAGGACATTGTCTATCCATAATTCATAAACACACTGTAATTTAAGTTTTTAAAAACTGTCATTCTTAAAGCAACTGATGATGGATCTATATAATTTTCTACTTTATTTGAATAATGTCTTTATAGCAAAATTTCACTAATGTTTTGGATTTAATGCTAGAAATTACGTACTTTTTGCTAGTGACAGTTTTGTGATTAGTCATTATTTTTACCTACACAATTTGATTCATGTCCAAAATTCTAAATTAAATAATTTTACAATTAAGAGAAAATGTAAACATCTTCCTATCCTGATATATGGGGCATTTTAAGATTTTTGCATCACCTTAATACTTACTATTATTTATAATAATGCTATGTGCAAATTGGTGATTTTTGCTATCCCTGTTTGTATACAACTACTTATTTTTTCCAGTTCCCTTTTGTTCCTTTTGTTAGTGACTAATAACAATGCTTTGACCTTCTTAGGACCTTCAGTCCATTGACTTTAGTCACATTTTCTTTTTTCCTCTCATACCTTCATTGTATTCTTTCTCATATAATTATACCTCATGTTCCTTGAAATCTTTCAGTTATCACTTTCATGCATACTTTCATTTCTCTGGCCTCTTTATTCTTCCATTAAATACAAGGCAAGTATCTCATGCTGGTTAATTTGAACTCTATGCTAACTTCATGTCTACACATGAAGAGCAAGCAGGTCAATATGGCTGGGAAAAAACAAACACCCAAATACAATGGCTGATCTCATTTTAGGCTTTAACCACATCGCTGGTTCATCTCTACTCAAAATCAAGACTTCCAATCATGAAAAAAGATGAAATAGTTCATCTCCTGCACTGGCAGGCAAATTCTTGACCTCTGAGCCATCAGTTGAGTTCAATCACTCAGTCGTGTCCGACTCTTTGCGACCCCATAAACCGCAGCACGCCAGGCCTCCCTGTCCATCACCAGCTCCCCGAGTCCACCCAAACCCATGTCTATTTAGTCGGTGATGCCATCCCACCATCTCATCCTGTGTCATCCCCTTCTCCTGCCCTCAGTCTTTCCCAGCATCAGGGGCTTTTCAAACAAGGCAGCTCTTCACATCAGGTGGCCAAGTATTGGAGTTTCAGCTTCAACATCAGTCTTTCCAATGAACACCCAGGACTGATCTCCTTTAGGATGGACTGGTTGGATCTCCTTGCAGTCCAAGGGACTCTCAAGAGTCTTGTCCAACACCACAGTTCAAAAGCATCAATTCTTTGGCACTTAGCTTTCTTTATAGTTCAATTCTCACATCCATACATGAGCCACCAGGGAAGCCCATAAAGCAATAGTGAGGGAATTATCTCTATTTCATATCTTGAAAAAAGTAAGTGTACAACTGCCAATATAAGCTATGCATCGGTGAAAATCATGCAGAAGCAAGGTAACTTTTGGGGCAAGTTACTAAAATTTCTGACTTTTGAATCAAAATTAAAGAAGTTTTGATTGCTGGAAATGCATCTACTAAAACTCTATGCCTAAACATTTATAAGAAAACAATATGAGATTGCTTAGTGTATAAAAATACAGATGTCACAATTGATATATTTGTAGTTAAAAAACACATTTTTCTCACAAAAGAATTAAGCATTGATGTTTTCTTAAATCTATATGAAATGAAAAAAAGTGAGTGGAAGAATACATCAAAATTTGAAGATCTGTTATTAACAGGGAGTAACAACATGTGGGTTGAAGTAGAGATTAGTTTTTAAGAATAAACTTTTATTTTAGAGTAGATTTATTTTTACAGAAAAGTTGCGATGATAATACAAATATTTCTTGTAAAATCCATATTTAGTTTTCCCTATATTAATATATTACATTAGTATGGTAATTAATCACAACTAGTGAATTATTAATATGGCTTCCCTGGTGACTCAGCAGTAAAAAAGTATCTTATGCCAATGCAAGAGACCTGGATTTGATCCCTGGGTTGGGAATATCCCCTGGAGAAGGAAAAAGGGAACGAACTCCAGTATTCTTGCCTGGAGAATCTCTTAGAGAAGCTTGGCGGGCCACAGTCCATGGGGTTGGAAAGAGTCAGACATGACTTAGTGACTAAACAACAACAGCAATTAATATTTATACGTTAGTATTAACTAAATTTCATACATTACTCAGATATCCTTAGTTTTTACCTAATGTTTTTTTTTTTCTATGCCAGGATTCCATCCAAAATAGAAATAAATACTTCTTTATGTATCCATTTGTGTATGTATTAAGCTAAGCATGAGTTCATATATCTCCAACTCTAGTCCATTAACATGTTGATCATTCTAGTTCTCTCACCCTACTTGTCTGAAACTACCCACTCCAACAGTGAGAACTCTAACTCCTAATACCTCCCACTGTTTATTTAATTATTGAATTTTAGAACATATTCATGTACAATGATCTCAGATGTAAGTCATATCCCTATAGTAAAACAACTTTACCAAATACAATAAAATGCTTATGTACAGTTTCATTCATTTTCAGTCTTAACCAACTTTACTCATTTACAGAATTATTAGCCATTAAAGTTTGGTTATTTCACACATTTATAATCCATTTAGATCATTTTGTGGTAGTCTGCATTTCATCTTGGAAATTCCTGACCCCTTCATTTTTTTATTTGCTTACATTAAGTTTCACTCTTGTACTATAAAAACAATGCATTTGACATGCATAGTATCATTAATTTATCATTATAGTATTATACAGAATAATTTTCCTGCCCTAAAAAATCCTCTGTGCTTCATCTATTTAAACTACACCTGCAAATCTGGGCAACAATGATCTTTATTGCCTGGATAATTTTGTGTTTTCTAGAATGTCATATAAATCAAATCATATAGTGTGTAGCTTTTTCATACCAGCTTCTTTCCACTTAGCAATATACATTATTTGTGCCTTGAAAGCTCATTTCTTTTTATTGCTTAATAATATTCCATTCTATGGATGCACAACAGTTTTCAATTTGTATATCCATCCTCTTTGAAGCACATCTTGTTTGCTTCCAGTCGGGTCCAGTAATGAATAAAGCTGATACAGACATTCACAGGCAGGTTTTTGAGTGAACATATGTTTTCAAATCTGTTGGGTAAACACAGGAACAAGATTGCTGGACTGCATGTTAAGATTATGTTTAAGATTTGTAAGAAACTTCCCGTCTGTCTTCCAAAGCAGTTGTACAATTTTGCATTCCAACTATCAGTGTGTGAGAATTCTGGCTGCTCATCATCCTCACCAGGAGTTGAAACTGTCAAGTGTTTTTTTTTTTTTTTCCCGACCATTTTTTAGGTGTATGGTAGTACTTCTTCGTTGTTTTAGGGTGCATTTCTTTAGTGATAAGTGATATTGAGTACATTTTGTGTGCCTATTTTCAATCTGTGTATCTTCTTTGATAAATTGTCTGTTCAGATGTTTTGTCCATTATTTAATTGGATTTTTTTCATTGTTGAGTTTTAAGCATTCTTCGTATACATTATATAATTTTCATTATATAGGTTATTTTTATTACTAAAAATAAAACAGTAAAATAAATATTTAGAAGTAGTTTCCCAAATACTTTAATACTAAATTATATCTGTACATAACTTTGTATATGTTTACATTATATTTTAGAAACTAATGCTTACAAAGTGACCAAATGTTCACTCAGATGCTGTTTGCTTTATAAATTCTCGTATGTTTCTTGTCACTGGAGGAGGAAATGGCAACCCACTCCAGTATTCTTGCCTGGAGATTCCCCATGGATAGAGGAGCCTGGCAGGCTACAGTCCACGGGGTCACGAAGAGTTGGACATGACTGAGTGACTTCATGTTCATGTTCTTGTCACAAATGCAAGCTCCATACTCAACTGCCTTCAAATTTTTATATTTTCAATGTACATACACACCATTCAAAACAGAGATTATAGTTGTTAATTTTAAAAGGAATAAAAATCTACCAATTATTTTTCTAATTAATTTTCTAATTTGTAACAAAATTTTAGAAATACTGAAATATTTCTGAACAGCATATTTTGTATTAAAAGCATCACAAATTTCTGCTAGAAGTACTTATGATATTTTATTGCTAACTTCACAATGTAAAAATAATCTGATGAATTCAGTTACAGACAATGTACAATATTTCTAAATTATTTATAGAAAGTTTTCTGAACTCAGTTAAAATATGCTTAACTGACTAGAGCCTTCAAACAGATTTTTTTGAGCTATAGCAATCTATGAAGAAAATCCCTTTATTAGGTTCCATGATAGTTTTACAAAACTAAAACGTACAAAATTATGACTATCTTATTTTTAAAATCTCAGGTATCTCTTTGTGCCCTAAAAGCAGCATTTAAACACAGTCATTTTTTCCAAGCCTGAACACTTTACAGATTTCCAGTGTGTGTATAATCATACATGATTAAGGAGCATGAGTATGAGAGGTTAGAGACTTCTACTAAACATAATTGCTGTGCTTGACAAACCTTGAAGAGTTTGAAAATGTCACAGTGTGGTAACCTCGGGTTGTATTTCTGACATCACAAATGTTTCCTATGAGAGAGTGAGAGTGAATGAAGGCTGGTAAACAGAAATTATAGGAAGCAATTGAAAGCTAGACTGAACTCTTCACTGAAGTGATAAAAAGGCTTTACCAGTGATTTTTGTTATCCTGAAATTACTTACATTTCAATTACCCTCTAATACCAGCTCTCCTCTTAATCCTGTTAAACTCACATTCAATAGCTGTCCTTTTCTTATTAACCATGCATTGGAAAAAGTAAAATATTTTCTCAAGGGCTGGTATAGCTAAGAAGACTGATGGGTGGACTGAAGTGATACTTACCTTCATCAGAGCATTGCAAATCACCCACAGAATCATACAAATAATGGCTAGCTGTTATTGTTTATGTGAAAATAACTTTGAAAAATTTCTCAAGTAGTTGAATCAGTTAAGAATAAACAATGTTTATCCAAAGTTCATTGCCCTGCAAAGCAAGTTAAAATAAACCTAGAGAAGATGGTCTGAAGACACAAACAAACCAAGCTCACTTGGTTAAATGACAACTTACTTCAAGTTTTTTAGTATATAAAATTTTATTGTTTTTATTATTCCAATTACAAGGTTGTACCTAATTTGCCTACTTGGGAAATGTGACTGTATGTATCATATCTTTAGACAAACATTCTCTACCCATTTTTTCCCAAGAACAGTCTTGGAGCAACTTGCATCTGCAATATCTGGGGAAGTTTTAACATAAAGATACCTGTATCTTATCTCCACTGTATCAGAAGCAGGTAATGAAATTTTTGGAGTTTGTATTTTTACCACTGTTTGCAATGTGTGTTTGAATAAAATAGCATTTGAGAACCATTCTCCTAAACAACTTTGCACTGAGAGCATATTGCTTCCAACCTTAATTAGTAAAGAAATACAAATGTTACTTCACCTAGTTCATTTTATTATATCTTAAAGGTAACTGAAGTAGGCCATAAATTAAAAAGTAAAATGGTTCTTTCAGTTACCTTTTATTATATGAAATTCTCTGCATCTGCTGAATATAAAACCTGGATAACTCTTATATGACTTTCTCCATACTATCCTTAATTCATAAGCAGAGGCAATAAGCAAACAAAGAGAGCATCTTGAAGCAGTTGTGTAATTTTTAGAAATGACTGAACTGGTGGCTCAGAGGTTAAAGCATCTGCCGCCAATGCAGGAGACCGCGGTTTGATCCCTGG
The DNA here is from genome assembly GCF_029378745.1 of Bos indicus. Classification (NCBI taxonomy): domain Eukaryota; kingdom Metazoa; phylum Chordata; class Mammalia; order Artiodactyla; family Bovidae; genus Bos; species Bos indicus. Next base: position 39,047,310 of record NC_091762.1, on the reverse strand, counting down.
GTCGGGAAGATCCCCTGGAGAAGGAAATGGCAACCCACTCCAGTATTCTTGCCTGGAGAATCCCATGGAGGAAGGAGCCTGGTAGGCTACAGTCCACAGGGTTGCAAAGAGTCGGACACAACTGAGTTACTTCACTTAAGCTCAATTAAATTTCCTTCTGATTTTCATTTTTAATAAATATGCTGTTTTTGATAAAACCAAGATTGTCCAATTCTACTGTTATGATACTATCTTTGAAAAACATGCAATTTTCTTTCAATATTAAATAAGAACGAACAATGATATTAATAACAAAACAAACTACTTGATACATTTTTGTGTTTACTGCAAAAGTCAGAATAAATTTGGACAAATTTAGCAATTCCCAAATTATAAATATTCATACAGGAGCACAAGTAAATTTTGTATTACTGAATAGTGTTGTGCAGAATATTTAAATTTATAATCTAGTAAGAAATTTTTAAAACTTGAAAGAAATCAAATAACATATAAAAGAAAGTAATCATTCTAAATGTTTTAACTTAATGGAAAATATTTTCTTGACTTTAAATTGTATGCTTAGCTATTAAACAGATGTAAAATTGTTGAGGGCTTCCCAGGTGGCACAGTGGCAAAGAACCCACCTGTCAATACAGGAGATGCAAGAGATGTGGGTTCTATCCCTGGATAGGGAACATACCCTGGAGTCGGACAGGACTTAGCAACTGAAACAACAACTGCTTTATGCTCAAGAAAGTATAATTCTCCTATAACAGTGGATTCTTTACTTGAGAGACATTTGACTGAGGGATCATCACCTCCCTGAGACAGTTGATACCATCGTTATCTTGAAATGAGTTTTTATTTGGTGGTCAAAATATGTGGTGGTATATTATAACATCATCAGCTGAAGGGAAAATCAAGGTGAACTATTTCACTCAATTAAATTTAATTATTTATGTGATAACATATAGGAAAAACAAGTATCAATGAAATTACATAAATTTGTTATGAGGAATGAAAGAGGATCATAGTCAAAGGCGTGGCTGCACCTGACTCATGAGTGGTAAGGGACAATGAAATTTATAAACATGTGTACAGTTTGGATTATCTAAATGTATCTAAATTTTGGCCACCTGATGTGAAGAGTCGACTCATTGGGAAAAAACCCTGATGCTGGGAAAGACTGAGGGCAGATGGAGAAGGGGGCAGCAAAGGGTGAGATGGTTGGATAGCATCACTGATTTAACGGACATGAGTTTGGGCAAGCTCTGGGAGATCATGAAGAACAGGGAAGCCTGGAGTGGTGCAGTCCATGGGGTCACAAAGAGTAAGACATGACTTAGCGACTGAACAACAACAAAATGGAATTGTGAAATTATAATATATAATGGTATAGCAAATTGTACTTAATTTTTCCTTTGATAGGTAAAAAGTAGAATGTAAATATTTCAAGAAAAAAGAGAAGGAAATTTTGAGATTATTTAATTATCAATTAACTGTGACTTGTATAAATTCTTCATCTACTTATTACCCATTAAAGAATTTTTACCATATTCATGCTTTCTCATTGAACAAAATCTAAATTTCTTCAGTTCTGTTCAGTCACTCAGTCGTGTCCGACTCTTTGCGACCCCATGAATGGCAGTACGCCAGGCCTCCCTATCCATCACCAACTCTCAGAGTTCACTCAGACTCATGTCCATCCAGTCAGTGGTGCCATCCAGCCATCTCATCCTCTGTCGTCCCCTTTTCCTCCTGCCCCCAATCCCTCCCAGCATCAGAGGCTTTTCCAATGAGTCAACTCTTCACATGAGGTGGCCAAAGTACTGGAGTTTCAGCTTTAGCATCCAAAGAAATCCCAGGGCTGATCTCCTTCAGAATGGACTGGTTGGATCTCTTTGCAGTCCAAGGGACTCTCAAGAGTCTTCTCCAACACCACTAGATTTCTTAGCTATTTTTTTTTAACTTCATTAGCATTTTTTTCTGAAAATCTTTATCTGCCTGGATCCTGACCTTCCAGATATGAAGAGAGAAAAATATACTCACAAATAGAAAATTGTACAGAATTACAGATGTCACTTTTAAGTGAATTTTCAGTCTATGAAAATGAACAAATCATCCCCGTGGACACAAAAGATCCAAAAGACACAACATTTGACATTTTGCCAGAATTGACTTCATTTTATTTATTTTTGCCATTGCAATAGACACAGACCCTGAATACATATGATTTATAGACCAAATTTCCTAGGTTTTTTTTTTTTTTTTTTTTTTTCTCTAGTCAGTGATTAACTGGGACTGTCTGGTACTACAGATTTATAGTCTGATAATTTATCCAGTGTTCTTGATCCCTTTGTATGCTAGTCACCAGAGCTTGCCTACCTTATGTTTGAACACACAAACACTGAAAAAGCAAAAGGGATGGAAAGCAAGTAAATATCTTGAATCCAAGCTGAATGACTACCACATCCATTTCATGAATGATAGAAAAAATTTAGGGCGGCGACCAGGAGGAGCAACCCCACGCCCGAGGCCAGGGGCGGTGGCCGGGAGGACCAACCCCACGTCCAAGGAACCGTGGCTGCGTGGGCGCAGGAGGGCCTAGAGGAGCTATCCCACATTGAAGGTCAGGAAGGGCGGCGGTGAGGAGATACCCCTCATCCAAGGTAAGGAGCAATGGCTATGCTTTGCTGGAGCAGCCGTGAAGAGATACCCCAAGCCCAAGGTAAGAGAAACCCAAGTAAGACGGTAGGTGTTGTAAGAGGGCATCAGAGGGCAAACACACTGAAACCATACTCACAGAAAACTAGTCAATCTACTCACACTAGGACCACAGCCTTGTCTAACTCAATGAAACTAAGCCATGCCCATGGGGCAACCCAAGACGGGCGGGTCACGGTGGAGAGATTTGACAGAATGTGGTCCACTGGAGAAGGGAATGGCAAACCACTTCAGTATTCTTGCCTTGAGAACCCCATAAACAGTATGAAAAGGCAAAATGATAGGATACTGAAAGAGAAACTCCCCAGGACAGTAGGTGCCCAGTATGCTACTGGAGATCAGTGGAGAAATAACTCCAGAAAGAATGAAGGGATGGAGCCAAAGCAAAAACAATACCCAGCTGTGGATGTGACTGGTGATAGAAACAAGGACCGATACTGTAAAGAGCAATATTGCATAGGAACCTGGAATGTCAGGTCCATGAATCAAGGCAAATTGGAAGTGGTCAAACAGGAGATGGCAAGAGTGAATGTCGACATTGTAGGAATCAGCAAACTGAAATGGACTGGAATGGGTGAATTTAACTCAGATGACCTCAGGAATCCCTCAGAAGAAATGGAGTGGCCATCATGATCAACAAAAGAGTCCGAAATGCAGTACTTGGATGCAATCTCAAAAACGACAGAATGATCTCTGTTCGTTTCCAAGGCAAACCATTCAATATTACAGTAATCCAAGTCTATGCCCCAACCAGTAATGCTGAAGAAGCTGAAGTTGAACACTTCTATGAAGACCTACAAGACCTTTTAGAACTAACACCCAAAAGAGATGTCCTTTTCCTTATAGGGGACTGGAATGCAAAAGTAGGAAGTCAATAAACGCCTGGAATAACAGGCAAATTTGGCCTTGGAATACAGAATGAAGCAGGGCAAAGACTAACAGAGTTTTGCCAAGAAAATGCACTGGTCATAGCAAACACCCTCTTCCAACAACACAAGAGAAACTCTATACATGGACATCACCAGATGGTCAACACCGAAATCAGATTGATTATGTTCTTTGCAGCCAAAGATGGAGAAGCTCTATACAGTCAACAAAAACAAGACCAGGAGCTGACTGTGGCTCAGATCATGAACTCCTTATTGCCAAATTCAGACTGAAATTGAAGAAAGTAGGGAAAACCACTAGACCATTCAGGTATGACCTAAATCAAATCCCTTATGATTATACAGTGGAAGTGAGAAATAGATTTAAGGGCCTAGATCTGATAGATAGAGTGCCTGATGAACTATGGAATGAGGTTCGTGACATTGTACAGGAGACAGGGATCAAGACCATTCCCATAGAAAGGAAATGCAAAAAAGCAAAATGGCTGTCTGGGGAGGCCTTGCAGATAGCTGCGAAAAGAAGAGAAGTGAAAAGCAAAGGAGAAAAGGAAACATACAAACATCTGAATGCCGAGTTCCAAAGAATAGCAAGAAGAGATAAGAAAGCCTTCTTCAGCAATCAATGCAAAGAAATAGAGGAAAACAACTGAATGGGAAAGACTAGGGATCTCTTCAAGAAAATCAGAGATACCAAAGGAATATTTCATACAAAGATGAGCTTGATAAAGGACAGAAATGGTATGGACCTAACAGAAGCAGAAGATATTAAGAAGAGATGGCAAGAATACACAGAAGAACTGTACAAAAAAGATCTTCACGACCCAGATAACCACGATGGTGTGATCACTGACCTAGAGCCAGACATCCTGGAATGTGAAGTCAAGTGGGGCTTAGAAAGCATCACTACGAGCAAAGCTAGTGGAGGTGATGGAATTCCAGTTGAGCTATTCCAAATCCTGAAAGACGACTCTGTGAAAGTGCTGCCCTCAATATGACAGCAAATTTGGAAAACTCAGCAGTGGCCACAGGACTGGAAAACGTCAGTTTTCATACCAATCCCAAAGAAAGGCAATGCCAAAGAATGCTCAAACTACCGCACAATTGCACTCATCTCACCGCTAGTAAAGTAATGCTCAAAATTCTCCAAGCCAGCCTTTAGCAATATGTGAACCGTGAACTTCCTGATGTTCAAGATGGTTGTTGAAAAGGCAGAGGAACCAGAGATCAAATTGCCAACATCCCGCTGGATCATGGAAAAAGCAAGAGAGTTCCAGAAAAACATCTATTTCTGCTTTATTGACTATGCCAAAGCCTTTGATTGTGTGGATCACAATAAACTGTGGAAAATTCTGAAAGAGATGGGAATACCAGACTACCTGATCTGCCTCTTGAGAAATCTGTATACAGGGTCAGGAAGCAACAGTTAGAAGTGGATATGGAACAACAGACTGGTTCCAAACAGGAAAAGGAGTTCATCAAGGCTGTATATTGTCACCCTGTTTATTTAATTTATATGCAGAGTACATCATGAGAAACGCTGGACTGGAAGAAACACAAGCTGGAATCAAGATTGCCGGGAGAAATATCAATAACCTCAGATATGCAGATGACACCACCCTTATGGCAGAAAGTGAAGAGGAACTCAAAAGCCTCTTGATGAAAGTGAAAGTGGAGAGTGAAAAAGTTGGCTTAAAGCTCAACATTCAGAAAACTAAGGTCATGGCATCCGGTCCCACCACTTCATGGGAAATAGATGGGGAAACAGTGGAAACCGTGTCAGACTTTATTTTTCTGGGCTCCAAAATCACTACAGATGGTGACTGCAGCAATGAAATTAAAATACGCTTACTCCTTGGAAGGAAAGTTATGACCAACCTAGATAGCATATTCAAAAGCAGAGATATCACTTTGCCAACAAAGGTCTGGCTAGTCAAGGCTATGGTTTTTCCTGTGGTCATGTATGGATGTGAGAGTTGGACTGTGAAGAAGGCTGAGCGCCAAAGAATTGATGCTTTTGAACTGTGGTGTTGGAGAACTCTTGAGAGTCCCTTGGACTGCAAGGAGATCCAACCAGTCCATTCTGAAGGAGATCAGCCCTGGGATTTCTTTGGAAGGAATGATGCTAAAGCTGAAACTCCAATACTTTGGCCACCTCATGCAAAGAGTTGACTCATTGGAAAAGCCTCTGATGCTGGGAGGGATTGGGGGCAGGAGGAGAAGGGGACGACAGAGGATGAGATGGCTGGATGGCATCACTGACTGGATGGACATGAGTCTGAGTGAACTCTGAGAGTTGGTGATGGATAGGGAGGCCTGGCGTGCTGCGATTCATGGGGTCACAAAGAGTCGGACATGACCGAGCGACTGATCTGATCTGACCTGGTGTTGAAAGTAGAATTTATTTTACTAGGCTCTTAGGGGGCTTTTTTGGATGTTAACATGTTCTCTATCTTGATTATGGTAATGGATGACCAAGGCATACATCTGTCAGAACTAATCAGTGCATTTTTATATGTAAATTTTCATCAATAAAGTTAATTTTAAAAATTACAAACATAGTACAGTCATGCCATAAAGTAATAATTATCCTTATTTGCTAATTATCATTGCTTATTATCTTGATAAGCGATGACCTCTTAGTTATATGCCATATAATTGATAAAACAATATTCTTGCTTATACAGGTGCTGCTGAAATTCTTTAAAATGACTGTCTTAACTGTGAGTTGAAGTATAATTTAAAAAGAGGCTAAAGCTTATGATATATGGGATCATCATTCATCTATTTTCCTTATATCTATTAATCTTTGGTTTTTAAGATCAAAAGATATTGAACATCACTTCCCTGTGCTCTACAGTAAGATCTTGTTTATCCATTCTACACTTAACAGTTTGCATCCGTTTATCCCAACTCCCAATCCATCCTTCCTTCACTCCCCTCCCTCTTAGCAACCAAAAATCTGTGAATCCATTTCTGTTTCATAGATGAAACTGTGGTGATGGAGAAGACTCTTGAGAGTCCCTTGGACTGCAAGGATAATTTTTAATTTATTTATTTTTAACTGGGGGATAATTGCTTTACAGTGTCATGTTGGTTTCTTCCATACATCAGTGGGAATCAGCCATAAGTATATATATGTTCTCCATCTCTTGAACCTCCCTCCCACATGCCACCCCATTTCACCTCTCTAGGTAGTCACAGAGCACCAGGTTGAGCTCCCAGCATCATATAGCAAATACCCACTGACTATATTTTATATATGGTTATGTAAGTGTTTCATTGCTACCCTCTCAGTTCGTGTACCTTCTCCTTCCCCCACTGTGTTCACAAGTCTGGTCTCCATGTCTGCATCTCTATTGCTGTCCTTCAAATAGGTTCATCATAACCATTTTTCTAGATTCCATTTGTATGCATTTATATGATAATTGTTTTCCTCTTTCTGACTTATTTCACTCTGTATAACAGGCTAGAGCTAGGTTCATCCACCTCATTAGAAATGACTCAAATTTATTCCTTTATGTGGCTGAGTAATATTCCATTGTGTATATGTACCATAACTTCTTTAGCCATTCATTTATTAATGGATCTCTAAGTTATTTTAATATCCTGGTTACTGTAAATATTGTTGCAAAGAACACTGGGGTACATGTATCTTTTAGAATTGTGGTTTTATCAGGGTATACACCCTGTAGTGGGATTGCATGGTCATATGGTAGTTTTATTTCTAGTTTTTTAAAGAAATCTCCATACTGTTCTCCATAGTGGCTGCATCAATTTATATTCCCACCAACAGTGCAAGAGGGTTTCCTTTTCTCCACACCCCCTCCAGGATTTATTGTTTGTAGATATTTTTGATGATGAACATTGTGACTGGTGTGAGGTGATACCTTACTGTAGTCGTGATGTGCATATCTCTACTATTACAGTAAGTGATGTTGAGCATTTTTCATGGGTTTATTAGCCATCTGTTTTTAAGCTATTGAACTGCCTGAGTGTGTGTTAGTTGCTCAGTCATGACTGACTCTGCGACCCATGAACTGTAGCCCACCAGGTTCTTCTGTCCATGGAATTCTCCAGGCAAGAATACTGGAGTCGGTAGCCATTCCCTTTTCCAGGGAATCTTCCCAACCCAGAGATAGAAGCTGGGTCTCCTGCACTGGAGGCAGATTCTTTACCAGCTGAGGCATGAGGGAGATTAATCCATTGTCAGTTGCTTCATTTGAAATAACTTTCTCCCATTCTGATGGTTGTCTTCTCATCTTGTTTATGATTTCTTTTGGTGTGTGGAAGCTTTTAAGTTTAATTTGATCCCATTTATTTTTATTTCCATTACTCTAGGAGGTGAGTCATACAGGATCTTATTGTGGTTTATGTCAAAAGTGTTCTGCCTATGTTTCCTTGTAAGAGTTTTATAGTTTCTGGTATTACACTTAGGTCTTTAACACATTTTGAGTTTATTTTTGTGTATGGTGTTAGGAAATGTTCTAATTTAATTATTTTACATGTGGTTGTCCATTTTTCCCAGTACCACTTATTGAAAGACTAGGTTCTCTCCATTCTATATTCTTGCCTCCTTTGTCAAAGATAAGTTACCAAGGAGTGCTTGAGTTTATCTCTGGACTTTCTGTCTTGTTCCATTGATCTATATTTCTGTTTTTGTGCCAAGTACCATACAGTCTCGATGACTGTAGCTTTATAGCATTTGCATAATTTTTTAGATTAAACAAATGAGGGATATCATATGGTATTTTTATTTCTCTCTCTCACTTACATCACTTAATATGATAATCTGTAGGTTCATCTATGTTGCTGCAAATGGTATTATTCATTCTTTTTTATGGCTGAGTAGTATTCCATTGTATGTATGTACCACATCTTCTTTTGTATATGTTTGTTGTAAATTAGGGCTTCCCTGGTGGCTCGGTTATAAAATATCCTGCTAATTCAAGAGATGCAGGTTTGAATCCTAGGTCAGGAAGATCCCCTGGTGAAGGAAATGACAACCCACTCTAGTATTCTTGCCTGGGAAATCCCATGGACAGAGGAGCCTGGTGTGCTACAGTCCATTGAGTTGCAAGAGTTGGAACATGACTTAGTGACTAAACAACAATAAATTGTTAATTAACCTCCCCTCTAGTTTCCAGGAATTGCCGTCAATGTAGTTAATGAAATTCCATTGTTCTAATATTCTTTTTTTTTCAAAATATGTTCTTTTTTTAGATAATCAGATACAATGATGGTGACACAAAGAATTGTTTTTGCTGACTTAGAAAGCCAAACATAAGGATGATGTATTCCACTGCCATGTGTAAGTTTAGAAAATAATTATTTCAATTATTTACAGTAGAATTCTCTACTGTAGAATTTCTAGCCTTTAATATACTTATGTATTTCATTATTTATTAAAAGGAAAACATCCTATGTAATGTTTATCATCTTTGAAAACAAAAAAGCTTTTTGTATAATATTTCTTTGGCTTTCTGTTTTGTGAAATAAGTTTTGGGAAAAACTGATATGAATATTTTTATTTACCCAAAGCATAGCCATATAGTTTCCATGTATTTCATACATAGTTTCTTTGTATTTTTCATTATTGAAGAGGAATGCAGTGAAATTCCCCAATGGCGATTCCACTCCCACTTTACAACACAATCTTTGGTAAAGAGAACAGAATGTAGTAAGTGGTTTACCAATCTTAGAGTGCACCCACTATGGTTTTATAAATGATAGCTTATATAAGTTAAACTAGCTTGAATGCAAAGACCCACCTCAGCTAGCTATTTTCAAAAAAGTAATTGTTATATATAACAATAATGTTATATATAACAAATATATATAATATATATTATATATATAACAAAATATATCTAACAAAATTATATATATATATATTAAAAATGCTATATATAACAATAAAATTTCCCTATAAGTGACTTTATATATATTTTATATACATATAACAAAATATATATAACAAAATTATATATACATAAATATATAAGTAAATGTTATATACAACAATAAAATTTCCCTATAAGTGACTTCAGCCTTTTGAAAGGAGCAAGCAATAGACCTAATGATCCTCATTTTTCTATATGCATGGTTGTCTCTTTGTTTCCTCTGTACCAAGACACAGAAACAATTTGTTGTTTTAGTTTAGCATGGTCAATAATTCTATATGCTCTTCTGGATATCTGTGTTGTATATAACTTTTCTATATAATTAAAAATACTTTCAAGAGCATTACCATTGGTAACAATTACTCATTGCATTATTATTTGTTTCTCTATTATTAACACTCTACCTCAACATCTAACTAAATGCTAAATACATATTAGTATTCCAAAAAATGCTTCTATGGTTAGAAGCAGTATTTTGAATCATCTTTTTTTCAATGAGGGAATTGGATTGGATTAATAAGATCTTTCTCCTGGTATTTAATGCTCTTAGGGGACATTTTCTTCTTTGTTGATCATTCAGTTATGTATTTCATTTTGGAAAATGCCTGCTTGAAATACAGATATGCAGATTAACACCTTTCATAATCTTATTTGTGAAAATGTGGATAATTTATTGTATTCATTATCCACATGTATTTATATTATATACAATGTTACACATAATATTCATATGCATTCATTATATATGCATATACAATGAAATGAGGAAAATACACATATTATGTATTGCAGTTATGGGAGTAGGCCATAAGCAAGAAGTAATTGATTTTGATGGTGGGAGTCAAATGGCTCTATTGTCTTCCTACATTAAAAAAAAAAAAAAGAAAAGAAATTCATCATCTTATATGGTCAGTTATCCATTACTCTCTAGATTCTTAAATATAATGATATTGAAAAAAGAAAGAAAAAAGCCTAATAATTGATCAGAATATAAGTATCTCAGTTTATCATATTTTCAGTAATAAGTTAAACAATGCAAAGTTGAATATTTGTTGGGTGTTTGAGCCTAGCTTGATGGTGCTTCTGGATACCTGGTAACAATATGTCTTACATTTTTAGAAAAAGAAAAGGTTAAAATATCTCATTGCTATTTTGGGAACATTTGGATAGTATGCAGTAAGCCAGGTATTACTTGCTTATATTAATATTTGTATTTTTATATAATGAACTATGTAGAAATAAATGATACATGCCTTTTATCTGTCTCCAAAAATTAATGTAAATTGGTCCTTTAATACCATAACACACTTGAGAATAAAATAATTTATACCATGTTAATGTATTTTTTCAATAAGAAGCTCTTTATACGTATTGTGCAGAAATATTCTCAAATTAATTTGTCTAGTTAAATGTGTTTCCATGTGTCTAAGTAAAAATGTCTAAATCTTTATTCATGAGAAAAAATGGATCTCCTTAACAGGGTTAACTGATTATGATGTGACTGCAATTCTAAAATTCACAGTGTCATATTTATACAGATGTGTTTATATGTCATGGCACCGAAATATCTCATCCATGAATAAAATAAATTTTAAAACAATACTAACATAAAACAATAAAATTATACTGTTAATTATGATTTCACTACTTATTTTAAATAAAAGTTTTTTCAAGTAAGGATGCAATGGGCTATAGAATCATCTTGCAGTAAATTAAGCAAATAAAATTAATTCTATAAGCAATGCATTGTAGTATTATTTAAGACTATAGATTTTCCAAAGGAGATCAGCCCTGGGATTTCTTTGGAAGGAATGATGCTAAAGCTGAAACTCCAGTACTTTGGCCACCTCATGCGAAGAGTTGACTCATTGGAAAAGACTGATGCTGGGAGGGATTGGGGGCAGGAGGAGAAGGGGACGACAGAGGATGAGACGGCGGGATGGCATCACTGACTTGATGGATGTGAGTCTCAGTGAACTCTGGGAGTTGGTGATGGACAGGGAGGCCTGGCGTGCTGCGATTCATGGGGTTGCAAAGAGTCGGACACGAATGAGGGACTGATCTGATCTGATGTACCTATTGATAGACATATATTTGTTCTCATTTATGTAACAATCCATCAAGATAAGTATTGCTAACATTGCTTTACAGAAGCAGTGAAACTAATTTCTAAAAATCATAAGTAAGTTGTCCAAGGTCATAAAAGTTTTGTTAGTGCAAGGAAGCAAAATATGAGGTATAACTGTACTTTGATTTAAAAAAAAATGTGAGTGTGCTTCATTCCTAAGTGTATACAGGTTCTACCTCATTGTGTACTTTTTCATATTTTTCATCTGTGGAATGTAGAGTGTTTACAACATGATATAATATTAATAAGTGATATCATTCTGTATCAGACACTGTTCTAAATTTTCTTACATGTATTTGCTGATATAATGTCAGTAACAACACTATGGTGTAGAAACTACTATTACTTTCAATTGATGGATGAGGAAACTGATGGCTAGAAGAACTAACCTGAGTAAACTGCCAAAGTTCTCACAACACTTAATCAACAGAATGAGGATTTTCCCTTGCATCCTATACTAGATAATATCACAACTCTGCTTCAGAGTGATCTAGAGTGGTGTAAGGACATCAGATCCCCTTTTGAACCTGCATCGTAGTACCAAGTATGAGAGAATTTACACTTTGTGAAATTTTGTTTAAACTTGCGTTGCTAAGATAGAACAGTTATCCTGTGTCCCTTACCCAGTTTCTCCCATTGTTAACATATTGTTGATGTACGGTCACTCAGCCATGTCTGACTCTTTGCGAACCCATGGACTGCAGCATGCCAGGCTTCCCTGTCCTTCACCATCTCCTGGAGCTTGCTCAAACTCATGTCCATTGAGTTGCTGTTGCCATCCAACCATCTCATCCTCTTCATCCCCTTCTCCCGCCTTCAGTCTTGCCCATAATCAGGGTCTTTTCCAATGAGTCAGCTCTTTGTATCAGGTGGCCAAAGTATTGGAGCTTTAGCTACAGTATCAGTCCTTCCAATGAATATTCAGGATTAATTTCCTTTAAGACTGACTGGTGTGATCTCGTTGCAGTCCAAGGGACTCGCAAGAGTCTTCTCCAACACCACAGTTCAAAAGCATCAATGAATGCTTTGATGCTTAGCCTTATTTATGGTCCAACTATGATATCAACACATGACTACTGGAAAAATCATAGCTTTGACTAGATGGATTTTTGTCAGCGAAATACAGTTTCTGCTTTTTAATATGCTGTCTAGGTTGGTCATAGCTTTTCATCCAAGGAGCAAGCGTCTTTTAATTTCATGGCTGCAGTCACCATCTGTAGTGATTTTGGAGCTCCCCAAAATAGTACGTCACTGTTTCCATTGTTTCCCTATCTATTTGCCATGAAGTGGTATAACATTGACCTAAAAGATCTGTCAAAATTGAAAAACTGAAAATGGTAAATGTGTCAGCTAGGTGTCAATTGCAAGGCTTTGGCAATGCCCTCCATCTGTATATGCTCTAAATATGTATCCTATATACAGTAACCTTTCCCCCATAGTCAGGGTTTTGTGGGCAAGTAATCAAGAGGTACTCTGCATATGTTATATAAGCAGGGTGATAATATACACCCTTGACGTACTCCTTTTCCTATTTGGAACCAGTGTGTTGTTTCACGTCCAGTTCTAACTGTTGCTTCCTGCCTGCATACAGGTTTCTCAAGAGGCAGGTCAGGTGGTGTGGTATTCCCATCTCTTTCAGAATTTTCCACAGTTTATTGTGATCCACAATAGTGATCCACACAGTCAAAGGCTTTGGCATAGTCAATAAAGCAGACATAGATGTTTTTCTGGAACTCTCTTGCTTTTTCCATGATCCAGTGGATGTTGGCAGTTTGATCTCTGGTTCCTCTGCCTTTTCTAAAACCAGCTTGAACATCAGGAAGTTCACTGTTAATGTATTGCTGAAGTCGGGCTTGGAGAATTTTGAGCATTACTTTATTAGTGTGTGAGATGAGTGCAATTGTGCAGTAGTTTTAGCATTCTTTGGCATTGCCTTTCTTTGGGATTGGAATGAAAACTGACCTTTTCCAGTCCTGTGACCACTGCTAAGTTTTTCAAATTTGCTGGCATATTGAGTGCAGCACTTTCACAGCATCATCTTTCAGGATTTGAAATAGCTCACCGGAATTCCATCACCTCCACTAGCTTTGTTCATAGTGATGCTTTCTAAGGCGCACTTGACTTCACATTCCAGGATGTCTGGCTCTAGGTAAGTGATCACACCATTGTCATTATCTGGGTCGTGAAGATCTTTTTTGTACAGTTCTTCTGTGTATTCTTGCCACCTCTTCTTAATATCTTCTGCTTCTGTTAGGTCCATACCATTTCTGTCCTTTATCAAGCCCATCTTTGCATGAAATGTTCCCTTGGTATCTCTAATTTTCTTGAAGAGATCTCTCTGTTCTTTTCCAAGGCAAACCATTTAATATCACAGTAATCCAAGTCTATGCCCCAACCAGTAACGCTGAAGAAGCTGAAGTTAAATGGTTCTATGAAGACCTACAAGACCTTTTAGAACTAACACCCAAAAAAGATGTCCTTTTCATTATAGGTGATTGGAATGCAAAAGTAGGAAGTCAAGAAACACCTGGAGTAACAGGCAAATTTGGCCTTGGAATACGGAATGAAGCAGGGCAAAGACTAACAGAGTTTTGCCAAGAAAATGCACTGGTCATAGCAAACACACTCTTCCAACAACACAAGAGAAGACTCTATACATGGACATCACCAGATGGTCAACACTGAAATCAGATTGATTATATTCTTTGCAGCCAAAGATGGAGAAGCTCTATACAGTCAACAAAAACAAGACCAGGAGCTGACTGTGGCTCAGATCATGAACTCCTTATTACCAAATTCAGACTTAAATTGAAGAAAGTGGGGAAAACCACTAGACCATTCAGGTATGACCTAAATCAAATCCCTTATGATTTGATTTATACAGTGGAAGTGAGAAATAGATTTAAGGGCCTAGGGCTGATAGAGTGCCTGATGAACTGTGGACAGAGGTTCCTGACATTGTACAGGAGACAGGGATCAAGACCATCAGATGGAAAAGAAATGCAAAAAGCAAAATGTGTCTGGGGAGGCCTTACAAATAGCTGTGAAAAGAAGAGAAGCGAAAAGCAAAGGAGAAAAGGAAAGATATAAATATCTGAATGCAGAGTTCCAAAGAATAGCAAGAAGAGATAAGAAAGCCTTCCTCAGCGATCAATGCAAAGAAATAGAGGAAAACAACAGAATGGGAAAGACTAGAGATCTCTTCAAGGCCATTCAGGTATGACCTAAATCAAATCCCTTACGATTATACAGTGGAAGTGAGAAATAGATTTAAGGGACTAGATATGATGGACGGAGGGCCTGATGAACTATGGACAGAGGTTTGTGAATTTGTACAGGAGGCAGTGATCAAGATCATCCCTAATAATATCACATCAGAAACGAATTGCCAGTCCAGGTTCAATACGGGATGCTTGGGGCTGGTTCACTGGGATGACCCAGAGGGATGGTATGGGGAGGGAGCTGGGTGGGGGGTTCAGGATGGGGAACATGTGAATGCCTGTGGTGGATTCATGTTCATGTGTGGCAGAACCAATACAATATTGTATAGTAAAAAAATAAATTAATTAATTTTGAAAAAAGTAAAAAAAAAAAAAAGATCATCCCTATGAAAAAGAAATGCAAAAAGGCAAAATCGCTGTCTGAGGAGGCCTTAAAATAGCTGTGAAGAGAAGAGAAGTGAAAAGCAAAGGAGAAAAGGAAAGATATAAGCATCTGGATGCAGAATTCCAAACAATAACAAGGAAAGAAGCCTTCCTCAGCAATCAATGCAAAGAAATAGAGGAAAACAATTGAATGGGAAAGACTAGAGATCTCTTCAAGAAAATCAGAGATACCAAGTGAACTTTTCATGCAAAGATGGGCACAATAAAGGACAGAAATCATATGGAACTAACAGAAACAGAAGATATTAAGAAGAAGTGGAAAGAACACAGTAGAACTGTACTAAAAAGATCTTCACAACCCAGATAATCATGATGGTGTGACCCCTCACCTAGAGCCAGGCATCCTGGAACGTGAAGTCAAGTGGGCCTTAGGAAGCAGCACTACGAACAAAGCTATTGGAGGTGATGGAATTCCAGTTGAGCTATTTCAAATCCTGAAAGATGATGCTGTGAAAGTGCTGCACTAAATAAGCTCAGCAGTGGCCACAGGATTGGAAAAGGTGTGTTCATTCCAATCCCAAAGAAAGGCAATGCCAAAGAATGCTCAAACTACCACACAATTGCACTCATCTCACATGCTAGTAAAGTAATGCTCAAAATTCTCCAAGCCAGGCTTCAGCAATATGTGAATCGTGAACTTCCTGATGTTCAAGCTGGTTTTAGAAAAAGCAGGGGAACCAGAGATCTAATTGCCAACATCCACTGGATCATCAAAAAAGCAAGAGAGTTCCAGAAAAACATCTATTTCTGCTTTATTGACTATGCCAAAGCCTTTGACTGTGTGGGTCACAACATACTGTGGAAAATTCTGAAAGAAATGGGAGTACCAGACCACCTGACCTGCCTCTTGAGAAACCTTTATGTAGGCAGGAAGCAACAGTTAGAACTGGACATGGAAGAACACACTGGTTCCAAATAGGAAAAGGAGTACACCAAGGCTGTATATTGTCACCCTGATTATTTAACTTGCATGCAGAGCACATTATGAGAAATTCTGGGCTGGAAGAAGCACAAGCTGGAGTCAAGATTGCAGGGAGAAATATCAGTAACGTCAGATATGCAGATGGCACCATCATTATGGCAGAAAGTGAAGAAGAATTAAGAGCCTCTTGATGAAAGTGAAAGTGAGAAAGTTGGCTTAAAGCTCAACATTCAGAAAACTAAGATCATGGCATCCGGTACCATCACTTCATGACAAATAGATGGGGAAACACTGAAAACTGTGGCTGACTTTATTTTTTTGCCTTCCAAAATCACTGTAGATAGTGATTGCAGCCATGAAATTAAAAGACACTTACTCCTTGGAAGGAAAGTTATGACCAACCTAGGCAGCATATTAAAAAGCAGAGATATTACTTTGCCAACAAAGTTCTGTCTAGTCAAGGCTATGGTTTTTCCTTAGTCATGTATGGATGTGTGAGTTGGACTATAAAGAAAGCCGAGAGCCGAAGAATTGATACTTTGGAACTGAGGTATTGGAGAAGACTCTTGAGAGTCTCTTGGACTACAAGGAGATCCAACCAGTCCATCCTAAAGGAGATCAGTCCTGGTTGTTCAGCATAAGGACTGATGTTGAACCTGAAACTCCAATAATTTGGCCATCTGATGTGAAGAGCTGACTCATTTGAAAGGACCTGATGCTGGGAAAGATTGAGGGCAGAAGGAGAAGGGGACAACAGAGGATGAGATGGTAGGATGGCATTATTGATTCAGTGGACATGAGTTTGGGCGAACTCTGGGCATTGGTGATGGACAGGGAGGACTGGCTTCCTGCTGTTCTTGGTTTGCGAAGAGTCGGACACCACTGAGTGATTGAACTGAACTGATGATAGGTACATCATGTTAAGTGGACTTATGACTTTGTCATTGTCTTCTTTTGAGGAGTAGTGCATTTAAGGATATGTGTATGAATGCCAAGTTGACAAGGAGGGAATGATGATGGTTACTTTAATGTGTCTTCTTAACCAACATATTTGTTGTTGCTGTTGTTTAGTTGCTCGGTTATGTCTAACTCTTTGAAACCCCATGGACTGCAACACGCCAGGCTTCCTTGTCTTTCACCATCTCCCAAAGTTTGCTCAAACTCATTAAGTAACGTGACTATCATATAGTATTCAGTTATTCTTTTAGACATTAATCTAGGTATTGTTGTGAAAGTATTTTGTGGATGTGGATACCATCTATAGACAACTGACTTTAAGTAATTATCTTCAATAATGGTGGACCTCATCCACTCAGATGAAAATACTCATAGAAAAACTGAGATTTCCCTTAGGATAAAGTATAACCGATTTTCCCTATTCAGAAAATTACAAGATAAGAGTATCCTCAGCTATTAAAATTGCTGATATCTTGATTAGTTCCGTGGCCTATTCCTCATCATTTGGATCCACAGGAAAATAAATACTTGAGGGGAAATGGAAAGGAGTGTGAATAGAAACCACAATGAGGAATCTGTAAGCCTATTCTACCCTGTTCATAATTTAGGAACATACCTAATGAGCCCTGGGTTGTTTTAGTATACCTTTGGAAGGCAATGGCATACATTTGGATTAAACTCAGATTTTTAAATAAACCTTAATTTTTAGTAAAGAATTTCTTTGTCCTCAGGACAGAATATCAGCTTTTGGCCAAGAGTTTCCAGCTGCTCCATGGTTTTGGACGTGCCAGTCCCCAACCCTCAACCCCTACAATCATGTAAGTATATGTATATTCCCTCCTGGCTCTGCTTCCGTGACTCAATTACTCCCAGGTTGGAGATGAACACAACTAATTACGTCTCTTAGAAGAATCATATCTTTCTTTTAACAAGTACTCAGCAAACAATAGAATGGTAAGTCGCACCTTCAAGTTAGCCAAAAATTGTCAATTATAAACTATAATTATCAGTTTTAGTCTCTTAAAGGTTGTAATAATATGTTTCAAATCAGTTGCTACTAATAGTAGTAATATTGTTTGTAAAGTGCTTTAAAAGTCCATTCCTTATGTGAGACATTATGGAGTAATCTATATTAGTTACTATCATAAAATAAACTTACATGAAGAAGTATAACAATAGTATTATACAAAATAATATTTAATAGAATAATGCTGATGAAGTGTGATACATTTGAGCTGTATTCAACAGTGATTAAAAGCAAATAGTCACAATAACAATACCAAAATGTTTTATAAATAGAGCCTCACATTAGTTATAAGTTAATTATTTAAAGCTATGCAAGTGGATTAATTAGGAAAGAGTTTCAGGACATAAGTTGTTGTCATAGACAGTGACTGGAGACATGTGCATTGAGTTGCCAAAAGACAACTGTTTAAAACTCAGAGGACTAATTAAAATTTCAGTCTCAAATAAAAATGGCACCACAGCAGAACATTAGTCAACCATAGCAAGACCCTCCACAAACAAACATAGAAATAGACAAGAAAATAGAGTACCCTTGCCTTCACTGTTCTTCATTTAACAAAGAACAAATTATCCCTGAGAGAAATGTATTGACTAAACATGCCCCAACCTTTTCATAACTCAATCCTCTTAGAGTGTTAATCTACCAGAACAAGACAAAATAAATACATGTATGTGTTTGCAAATGAATATTAATGCTAACGAATATAATGAATATAGTGAAAACTGTAATTCCATGTGCTTTGCCTAAGCTTTCCTCTCAAAGGAATTGTACTTGTGGAAATAATTATTCACCAATCTGATCTGAAATTGAAAGATGGCAGATGGTCAACTCTTGGTTAACATGATACTGACAGGCTATCACAATATTCAGCCCCTTAGTAAATTGTTAGCAAACCGTACCATAACCAAGTTCTTTATGCAAAATTTTCCTTAAAAATTTTGTGGATTGCTTATTGTTAGGCATTGTACTCATCATTTGAATGATGTGCACTATGAAAGCTATATAAAATGCAAAGACATGGCCATTATTTATGGCCATTTTTATGTGACTCTGTGAAATAAATTCTCTCATACACCTCTCAGAAATAACCAACACAGCTGACACTTTGATTTCGGACTTCTGTCCTTCAGAACTATTAGACAATAAATTGTTTAGCCACCCAGTTTTTGGTATTTTGTTATGGCTTCCCCAAAAATGAACAGACGAAGAAAATTTAGAAGTACTTTAGCAAAATATCATTTTAGTGCTAGTGCTAGAAAGATAACAATTACAAATTGTTTTATTACTCCAGTTAGGCAAGTAACTTATTCAGAATCCCAGCATCTCCAGCATTTTTATGCATTGCTTGCTATTGACTGCTACTCTCCTCTTGCAGTATGATTATGCATCTAAAAAGTTATGAATAAAAGATCTGATAAATTAATACTAATAATAAATAATACTAATAATAAAAAGTGAAAATTTAAAATCATGTTTCTTTAAATTGACTACTATTTATCTTTACCGTCTGAGCCACCAGGGAAGTCTATCATAATGAAAGTTTCCATTAATGCCTTATGCTACATACTGTAACAGTTCTATGTATTTTAATGTGTCTCTGTGTATGCACAGTGTGAGTATGTGTGTCTGTGTGTGTTTCTGCGTTGAGGTAGGTGGGGATGAAGGTGGTGATTTTTAGGTTTCCTTCTACTGTACCCTTTTGTTTCGGTTTGCTTTGGTTTTGGTTTCCCTTGCAGAGCCTACAATTCAGATCTTCATTAGTTAGCATTATTTTTTAAATTACAAATTGACTAAATTAGGCAGAGTTGGGTGATTTGTGCATCTTAAAAGAACAGTTGTGCCTTAAACATAACTTTTGTCTGTTTATACATAAAGAGTATAACAGAGGAAAGACTTCTCTGCTGTCCTCCTCCATTCTGTAGGGGAAGAAAAATAATTTTCCTCCTATCTTTCTGAGTTTTTTGCCTGAAATCCCTGTAATATATACAGGTTAACAAGACAAAAATAAAGAGAAGTTTGTTAACACGTAGTGTGCTGCGGTTCATGGGGTCGCAGAGTCGGACATGACTGAGCGACTGAACTGAACTGAAATCTCTTGTATACATGGGAGATATCCAAAGCTGCTTAGAATTTCAGCTTATACAGCATTTTCAGTAAAGAATAAGCTTATGGAGTAATGATAGGACAGAGCAAAGCAGTTTCAGATCTCCAAAGGTTGAAATAAAGACTAATTAAGGTTTGTTATGTAGATTTCTCTGGTGTCTTCTCCAGGGTTATAGTATCTGACAGGGTGATTAACTTTTGTCCTTTCTTTTTTTTTTTTTTTTTTAATTTTTTTTATTTTTAATTTTATTTTTAAACTTTACATAATTGTATTAGTTTCTGATAGAAGGGGGAAGAGGGACAGCTTTGAAAATGTATGTCCTGCTTTTAAGCAAATAGGGGAAGGCAAGGAGTTTGTATCTTTTCAATTGCTTTCAGCTCAAAATAATTCTTATATTAAAAATCACGTTACTTCTGGTGGCATTTTCTGCTACCATCAACTCAATAGCTGAGTCTATGAAATAAGCAAAAATTAACAGAGTAGATAGGCAAATTTATATATATATATTAAAAAAAAAACAAAACAAAAAACCCTGCATGTACAGAGTTTCACAAGAAAGCATAAAATAAGCGAATACCTCAGTAAGTGGCTGAGGTTTGAGAGCTTACACACTATCTTAATAGGGGAAGGGAAGGGTGATGCAGGAGAAGAGTAAAAGGTTTTTTGTAAAGATAACTTGGTCCTTTCTAAGGACTGTTTTTCTCCAAGTTGTTTTGCAGCAAAAGCTACATTGTTTCCATCTGGGCCGTGGCTTGGCGGAGGGCTCCAAGGTGTTTAAAAGGCAACCTCGGGGCTGCAGGGAGAGGCTGCAGGCTCAGAAGCTCAGAAGCCCAGAATCCCTGACGCCAGGGAAACGCAGAAATAGACAACCCGCAAAGGCCGCTGGGCTCCAGAGAGGCACCTGGTCGCTTAAAGACGAGCCTTTATAATAGGTGCTCGTCCTGCCCAGCCTGGGGCTAACAGCCTACAGAAGTTACTCAGTTGGCCGCCCATCTTCTAGATGAGTTTCACTTGCTCACCTAGAAAGTCGCTCTCCCGGAAGTCACTGAGATGGAGGTCAGTGCGGGCAAGACGCAAGGTGCACAGATCCAAAAGGGCCTGTTCGGCTTTTATCCAGGGCCTTGGCGGCTTCCCTGGCGGTTTTAACAACCCCACTCATCTTGGGACGGCTTCTGTACTTTCTGGAAGGTGGCGTGGCTACTTCACTGGTTTTCAAGAAATCCTGGCACCCTCAGGCTTCTGCTCAGCCAGTTCGCCAAGTGGCGGTGGAACCAGAAGCCCAGCGAAGGTAAGCATAGGAGCCCCACACGTGCGGGCAGACTCAGGGGCGGGGGGGTTGATGGTCGCCTGCTTTCACGGGGAATCATTCTGAGGAGTCTGGGGACTCATGGTTGGTTGGCAACTAGGAGCTAAGCATAAAAATGGTGTTTGTGGTGCCTGCGACAGAGAAGAGCCAAGAAGACTGCCCTTGAGGTTGTGAGTGGAAAGGAGGCAGGCTTGAAGGAAAGGTGTCTGCGGCCATTCCCTCTGAGCAGAGTTGAAGCAAGAGGAGTCCCAAATTCGCAGGACCCTCCATGTTGCCTTTCCTTTTCCTGCCCCCTCCCCCTCACAGAACGAAGAATTTTTTTATTAAGCTGTGTGGGTGGACTGGAGCCTGTTGGAAGTGGGGGGAGCAGATGGGAGTGTGATGTTGGAGAGCCCTGAGGGGTGGGGGAAGGGTGCAGAGGACCTGCTCTGTGGGCCAGGCCAGGCCAGGTGGAGGCTCACTTTTGAGAAGAGACAGGGGCCAGGTTACCCATTTTGCAAACCTCTTACCCACCCCCACGGTATTAAATACACAAAAAGCAACACTGTGCTACACTAAATAGACAAAGGGGTCCTTCCTCCAAGCGCCGGGCTGTGCAGAGTGGGAGGAGCAGCTTTTAACACACCCCACGCCTCTTCCCAGCACTTGCCTGCGGGAAAGACAGCTTTGACATGTAAACAAAATGCCAAGATCCTCTGAAATGTACGTGAAACTCCTGGCTCAAAAATTTCCTGTTCTGCTCAGACACAAGAGCTTTCTCAGGAACAATTGGTCTGAGTTTCTAGAATAGATGGAAGTTTGAGAGTTCAGTTCATGTGAGGTTTGTCTGGGTATGGTGTACACTGCTAGTCTCCTCTCCTAAAATAAGCAAGAGTCAGTTTTCCCAGGTGGCTGAAACTCCTGGGAAGGGGATTTATGACAATTGAGTTTCCTCTGGAGGATCTGTGTTTAGGCAGATCAAGAAAGATCAGAGAAAGCCTCTCCTAACATTTACTGCCTTTCAAATGACTTCAGCTCAGTATAATCAATATATCAAAGTGGCCTATTTTGGGATGGCAAGTCTTGACCTGCTTCAAGATGCTATAGTTCTAGAGAAAATATGAACAATACACTAAGTAAAAATGGGGCTTCCCTGGTGGCTCAGACAGTAAGGAATCAGCCTGCAATATGGGAGACCTGGGTTTGATCCCTGGCTTGGGGAAGATCCCCTGGAGGAGGGCATGGCAACCCACTGCAGTATTCCTGCCTGGAGAATCCCCATGGACACGGGTCACAAAGAGTCAGACATGACAGAGCAACCAAGCACAGCACAGCAGGCACTGCTTCCAGAATAGCTGTGTGAGAAGCACTGTCACCCTCATCTCAGCAGAATAGCCGTAAAAGATGAAAAATACAAAAGACATGGCCATTTAAAGTTTCTGCAAATTCTCCTAAAAGAATAGAGAGAATGATTTTTTCCCCCAAAAAATCTAGGTCTCATGGCACTTCAGGTGCAGTTCTTCCTGCAGCTCCCTTTAAAGGGCTGTTATATCTCTCTGGGAGGATCAGGCTACCAGCATTTTTCATACTTCACCACAGCTATCTGGAGAGTGGTGGATTTGCAGAGGTTAAACTTCAGTCAGGTGCACCTGATAAACTGAGGGTCCTTTCTTTCAGCTTCAATTTGTAGGGTGAAGGTTCTTACCCAGATGAGGCAGGGTGAGAATAGCGCCAGTTTTCCTCTTCCCAGCTCCCTTTTGTTGCAGAGATTCTTGAAGGAGGAAGGTGGAGAATTCAGAGGTAACTAACTGCCTGTATTGCACACCCTGCTTAAAATGGAGTAGTCATTACAAGGAATGTGAGCCACTCCCAGCTCCAGAGCAGAAATGCAATTTTTATTTTTTTTTACTCGGAGAGAGAAGCTCTAAGAAGAGAGAACACCAAAGCTCTTAGGGGAACTGTCTTTATTTGGGACATAGTTTGGGAAAGCTCTAATGCTGCTGCTGTTGTTGTATAGTTGCTTAGTTGTGCCTGATTCTTTTGGGACCCCATGGATTGTAGCCTGCTGGAGTCCTCTGTCCATGGATTTCCCAGGCAAGAATACTGGAGTGGGTTTCCATTTCCTTCTTCAGGGGATCTTCCTGACCTGGGGATCAAACCCACATCTCCTGCATTGGCAGGCAGATTCTTTACTGCTGATCCTCCAGGGAAGCCCAATATTAAAAAACAAAAAAAACATGGTGGGGATTTTGATGATAATCTGTTAAGATAAAGTTGGTAGTTCCATGAAAGGAGCAAAATAAATGACAAGCCAGCTAATTTACTTAATAGAACTAGGGAAAGGGTCAGCTAAGAAGAAACTTCCTGTGGTCAGAACAAAAATTAAGTCAAGAATATTCCTGCAAAAGAACATAAATTTAACTCATGGCCAACAATTGTGTCAAAAGGATTAGAGCTCTTGGTGGCAATTATTGGAGCCTAATGGCTGGATATGATACCAACAAAAGCAGGGAGCATAATAGAAGGATGAGGAAGAGAGAGAGCTCTGCTAAAACCACTATCATTCCATGAGTACTGTGTGCATGCACAAAACTGGGCTCACTGAAGTTGGGCATCATCAGAGGTCTTATACTGTGAAGGGAATAGATCTCACTAACATAGTCCCTTGAAGTCAAGAAACTACAAACAACCCCAAGGAAATGAGTATCAGTGTCCAGAGTCAGATGCCACCTCTGCAGCTGCTCCTATGAGACCTTTGACTTACTCTTGCCACTGGACTGTCACTGCTAATGCCAGTCCCTCAATAACGATAACACACTAAAATACCATTACTTCCATTATAAAGTTTTTGAACCCAGTTTTCACCTACCTATAATCTGAAGGTATTGGAGTTGGTCAAACATGCTTTAAATAATTATTTATAATATTTTAAAATATTTATTTTTCCATGTGATCAATTACCTAAGATAAATATATCAATTTGTAGGTGAAGCTATAGCCAAACATCATATATAAGCATTATTGATGATGGAGCAAACCCCTTTTCATTAAATACACACACACACATACACATATTTACACTTCCACTATAAAAATGTTGCTAGCTACCACAAAATAAAGCAGAAGGATGGCAAGGTCCATAAAAACTAATTATGGAAAAAAATTTAAAAGACACAACCGGAAATTCTGTTTTTGTATTCTGTCTCTCAATACTTAAGGGTATTTTTGACAGTAGATCCAGGGATTGAATATTGGAACTGTAATTTGTAGCCTTGAGAGAATTGGGAGTATTTAAAAATACCAAATCTTTGGAAGAATCTTTTTATCATTTTTTTAAAAAGTTCTTTCTCCAGGCACCAATACCAAAGGATAAAGAAACAGTTCAAATGACAGCTACTTCACAAGACTTTGTAAAACTTGTGAAAAATACATTTCAAAAGAAAGAAAAACTCAAGTTTTCCCATAAGTATAATCCAGTGGGTTCTGTTGTTATTTTTGTTGTTTCCCCAAGTGATAAGTTTAGGAAGGGAGCCTGAATTGAAATGGGTTACTAGTTTTAGTTATAATTCATGCATTTTATAATCAAAATTAAATGGAATTAGAATTTTAAGTATAGCCTATAAGGATCTAAAGCAAATGTCTATATTATTAAAATAGAAATTATTAAAAAATGATTTCTAGTAACTGCATATGTCATTACAAACTCAGATTTTTTTCCCTTATATCTTTCCATCTTTCTAAATTGGAATAAATAAAACCTTTTTAAGTTTTTTGTCATAAATATTTCATGTGCAACTTTATTATTTGATAATTTTCTAATTTTTAAAATGTCATCAAAAGTGTCACATAGAAATACTTAAACTTTGATTAAATATATTTTCTTCTAGAAGTTAATGAAAGCCTCAAGACTCTTATTCCCAGGATTGAAGTAAAATTTGGTCTTACAATATTTAAAAAGGGGCATTAACTTGATTAATTCATTTTATCAAACTGAAATATTCACCTAAATTAAATATTATCTTTTCTGAGTTGAATTTTTATTTCAGTTTCCACTGTGGATTTTAATATATTAAATAGCCTTAGCTCTCAGACTTTTTGTTTTTAATCAACATTTTACAATCTTACAAGTATGTATTAGTAAATTATAGTTTGGAAGTCTAAAATGAGTATACAAGGAAATAAGCATTCTATTTTCAACTGTAATTTATGTATTTATAGCAAAAATGGTTAGTAGATTACCATTTAAACTAATCCTAACTGTTGATGGAAGTTCCATTCCTTGTAATGTTGGCTTTGTTTGGTGTCAAAAGTACTGAGAAAGCAAATTCTCAAGCTTTAAAATACTAGCAAGAGAGAATTGCCTTGAAATAGTTGTCAGAAGCCAGAGAGAACACCAGCATAACTTTGCCCTATCTACTTGGCTTACATACCAAACACTGAGTAAAAGATTTGATTTCTGTGTTTCATTCCTCCTATAATAACAGCCCTTGCCACTATTAATATATAGAAGACTTCCAAGTGAATCTATTTAAATTATATAGTCTGAAAACAGAAATAAATTGTAAAATGTTAGATTCTCTTTCTCATGGTTATTTCATAGGATCAGATTATATCCGTTTGTGTTTTAAGTAAGAAGGCTTAAAGTACTTTATATTTTGGAAAATGACAGTGTATAAAAGGTACCCATCATGTGTAACAAGGTGATCAAAATGAATTAAGATGATAAAGCATTAGTAAAAAATGATAGTATTTCACTTCTCATTTTTTCTGGTTTTATTGAGATATAATTGGCACAATATCATACAACTTTAAGGTATACAACAGAAGGATTTGATATATGTATGTATTACTAAATGATAACCACAATTAGTTGGATAAACATCCGTCACCTCACATAGTTAATTTTTTTTTTCTTGTGATGAGAACGTTAAGGTTTAATTTAACAGGTCTCTAATATACAATACAGTATTGTTAACTCGAATTTATCACTGGAAGTGTGTACCTTTTGAAAACTTTCACCTTCTATCTCTGGTAACCACAAATCTCATCTCTGTTTCTGTTTCTTGAGTTTTTGAGATTCCATATAAATGTGATATAATATTTGTCTTTCTCTCTATGACTTGTTTTACTTAGCATAATGCCCTCTAAGTCCTATTGTAAATAATACTGCTGTGAATGTAGGGGATGCACATACGTCTTTGAATAGGGATTTTGTTTTCTTTGGATATATGTATCTAGACATGAAATTACTGGATAATGTGGTAGTTCCATTTTTGGAAGAGATGGATTTAAATAAATATTGATAAAATGTCATAAGTGTATAGAAAATACGATATTTTCTTTATCAGGAGAGGAACTAAAGAGCCTCTTGGTGAGGGTGAAGGAGGAGAGTGAAAGGAGAGGGAAAGAGCCAGCTTAAAACTAAAGATTAAAAAAACTAAAATCATGGCATCTGACCCTATTACTTCATGACAAATAGAAGGGGAAAAGGTGGAAGTAGTGACCGATTTCCTCTTCTTGGGTTCTAAAGTCACTGTGGATGTTGACTGCAGCTGTGTAATCAGAAGACGATTGCTTCTGGGCAGGAAAGCTCTGACAAACCTAGACAGTGTGTTGAAAAGCAGAGACATTACTCTGCTGACAGAGGTCCATATATTCAAGGCTCTGGTCTTCCAGTGGTCACATGCGGTTGTGAGAACTGGACAGTAAAGAAGGTGTGGGGCACCAAAGAATTGATGCCTTTGAACTGTGGTGCTGGAGAAGACTCCTGAGAATCCCTTGGACAGCAAGGAGATCAAACTAGTCAATCTTAAAGGAGATCAACCCTGAATATTCATTGGAAGGACTGATGATGAAGCTGAGACTCCAGTATTCTGATCACCTGATACGAACATCTGACTCATTGGAAAAGTCCTTGATGCTGGGAAAGGTTGAGCACAGAAGGAGACGAATGCATCATAGAATGAGATGGCTGGATGGCATCACTGATACAACGGACATGAACTTGGGCAAACTCTGGGAGATGGTGAGGGACAGGGAGGCTTGGTGTGCTGCAGTCTAGGGGTTGCAAAGAATCAGACATGATGGGGTGACTGAACAACAGTGAGCAATATAGAAAATAATGGGAACCATGTGGAACTGGAGAATGCAGGTACAAAATAAATTATGAGTAGTTTCAGCTCTAACCAATTGTTTAATTCATGGTAACGTGGGCCCACTGTTGACGGATTTTTCCTTTATTTTTCCCTCAAGAGAAACTGAATTTGTGAAAATTTTTGTTGATCTACCAATTATTAAGTCCTCAAATGATGGATCACTTTTTAACAATTTCGTAATGGTGTGAAACGCAAAATCATATGAGGGCCAAGTTGCTACCATGGATTACCAATTCTTAACCTCTCCATTACATACATCAGGTAAAGCTGCTGTTTTGATTATTTTGTATTGAAGTATAGCTGATCTACAATATTGTGCCAGTTTCAGATATATAGCATAGTGATTCAGTTATATATTATTATATATGTACATAATACATGTTATTTTTCTGTTCATTTGCATTATAGGTGGTTACAAGATATTGAACATAGTTCTTTGTGCTGTGCAGCAAATACTCGTTTATCCATTTTATGATTTTTATATATGGTAATGTGTATCTGTCCATCCCATATCCTAATTTAGTATTCTCCTACTCCTCCTCTGCTTTGATAACCATGCATTTGTTTTTCCTTGCCTATGTGAGTTTGTATGTTTTGTAAGTTCATTTTAAAAAACTTTATTTTATAGTGGAGTATGTAGCTGATTAATAATGTTGTGATAATTTCAGTTGGACAGCAAAGAGACTCAGCCATACATATACATGTATCCGTTCTCCCCCAGACTCCCCTCCTATCCAAGGCTGCCATATAACATTGAGCAGAGTTCCCTGTGCCATGCAGTAGAACCATGTTGGTTATCCATTTTAAGTATAGAAGTGTGTGTATGTTGATCCAGATCACCCAACTATCCCTTACTCCCATTCTTCCTTGCTGGCAACCAGTTAAATTCATTTTTGTAGTGTTTTAAATTCAACATATATAAGTGATAACATATATTTGTTTTTCTGACATTTCAATTAGTATTATCTCTAGGTCCATTTATGTTGCTGCAAACGACATTCTTTCATCCTTTCTTAAAGCTGAGCAATATTCCAGTGTGTGTATATGCATATCGCATCTTCTTTATCCAGTCATATGTTAATGGACATTTAGGTTGCTTCCATGTATTGACCATTGTAAATAGTGCTGCAGTGAATGTTGCGGTGCTTGTTTTATATTTTTCTGAAGTGTGGTTTTTTCCCAGATGTATGCCCAGGAATGGGACTGCTGGATCATATGGTAGATATGCTTTTAGTTTTTTAAGGAACCTCCATACTGTTCTCCTAGTGGCTGCACCAATTTATATTCCCACCAAGAGTCTGGGAGGGTTCTCTTTTCTCCATACTCACTCCATTATTTAATATTTGTGGACTTTTCTTGATGATGGAAAAACTACTGTTTTTAAACAAGACTTTGAGACAAATTGTCAAGATTGTATGGTTTAATAGAGTACAGAATGTACTGAAATGGAAAAAAAAAAAAAAAGCTCAAGGAACATAAACACTAGAATAGAGCCTAATGGAAACTATGTGTCAGTGTAGGTTTATCAGTTGCAACAAATGTGCTGCTCCAGTGCCAGATGCTGCTAGTGGGAGATGCCCTGTGTGTGGGCAGGGTACTGGGTGGGGGAAAGGGTACAAGGGGGAGTGTATGGAAACTTTACTTTCTGGCCCAATTTTGCTGTAAGCCTAAAATTGCTGTTAAAAAAAAAGTCTGTTAAAAATCACAAATAAATAAATGTTAAGTAATAATATAGAAAAATAATAGTAAACCAGTGTAACAGTATCTGTCATCTTTTTTTAAATTTTAAATCTATTTATTTTAATTGGAGGCTAATTACTTTACAATATTGTATTGGTTTTGCCATACATTAACATGAATCCACCACAGGTGTACACGTGTTCCCAATCCTGAACCCCCTCTCACCTCCCTCCCTGTACCATCCCTCTGGGTCATCCCAGTGCACCAGCCCCAAGCATCCTGTATCCTGAATGAACCTGGACTGGCGATTCATTTCTTATATGACACTATGCATGTTTCAATGCCATTCTCCCAAATCATCACACCCTCTCCCTCTCCCACAGAGTCCAAAGACTGTTCTACATACATCTGTGTCTCTTTTGCTGTCTCACATACAGGGTTATCGTTAACATCTTTCTAAATTCCGTATATATGTGGATTAGTATACTGTATTGGTGTTTTTCTTTCTGGCTTCACTCTCTGTGCTGCTGCTGCTAAGTTGCTTCAGTCGTGTCCGACTTTGTGCGACCCCATAGACAGCAGCCCACCAGGCTCCCCCATCCCTGGGATTCTCCAGGCAAGAACACTGGAGTGGGTTGCCATTTCCTTCTCCAATGCATGAAAGTGAAACGTGAAAGTGAAGTTGCTCAGTCGTGTCCGACTTCTAGCGACCCCATGGACTGCAGCCTACCAGGCTCCTCCATCCATGGGATTTTCTAGGCAAGAGTACTGGAGTGGGGTGCCATTGCCTTCTCTGTCACTCTGTATAATAGGCTCCAGTTTCATCCACCTCATTAGAATTGATTCAAGTGTATTCTTTTTAATGGCTGAGTAATATTCCATTGTGTATATGTACCACAGCTTTCTTATCCATTCATCTGCTGATGGACATCTAGGTTGCTTCCATGTCCTGGCTATTACAAACAGTGCTGCGATGAACATTGGGGTACATATGTCTCTTTCAATTCTTGTTTCCTTGGTGTGTATGCCCAGCAG
Organism: Bos indicus; assembly: GCF_029378745.1. Classification (NCBI taxonomy): domain Eukaryota; kingdom Metazoa; phylum Chordata; class Mammalia; order Artiodactyla; family Bovidae; genus Bos; species Bos indicus. The sequence goes on along the minus strand of NC_091762.1, from coordinate 39,016,862 downwards.
TGGGATTGCTGGGTCATAAGGCAGTTCTATTTCCAGTGTTTTAAGGAATCTCCACACTGTTCTCCATAGTGACTGTACTAGTTTGCATTCCTACCAACAGTGTAAGAGGGTTCCCTTTTCTCCACACCCTCTCAAGCATTTATTGCTTGCAGACTTTTGGATCGCAGCCATTCTGACTGGCGTGAAATGGTACCTCATTGTGGTTTGGATTTGCATTTCTCTGATAATGAGTGATGTTGAGCATCTTTTCATGTGTTTGTTAGCCATCTGTATGTCTTCTTTGGAGAAATGTCTGTTTAGTTCTTTGGCCCATTTTTTGATTGGGTCATTTATTTTTCTGGAATTGAGCTGCAGGAGTTGCTTGTATATTTTTGAGATTAGTTGTTTGTCAGTTGCTTCATTTGCTATTATTTTCTCCCATTCTGAAGGCGTCTTTTCCCCTTGCTTAGAGTTTCCTTTGTTGTGCAGAGCTTTTAATTTTAATTAGATCCCATTTGTTTATTTTTGCTTTTATTTCCAATATTCTGGGAGGTGGCTCATAGAAGATCCTGCTGTGATTTATGTCTGAGAGTGTTTTGCCTATGTTCTCCTCTAAGAGTTTTATAGTTTCTTGTCTTATGTTTAGATCTTTAATCCATTTTGAGTTTATTTTTGTGTATGGTGTTAGAAAGTGTTCTAGTTTCATTCTTTTATAAGTGGTTGACCAGTTTTCCCAGCACCACGTGTTAAAGAGATTGTCTTTTCTCCATTGTATGTTCTTGCCTCCTTTGTGAACAGAAAAGGTGTCCATAGGTGCGTGGATTTATCTCTGGGCTTTCTATTTTGTTCCATTGATCTATATTTCTGTCTTTGTGCCAGTACCATACTGTCTTGATGACTGTGGCTTTGTAGTAGAGCCTGAAGTCAGGTAGGTTGATTCCTCCAGTTCCATTCTTCTTTCTCAAGATCGCTTTGGCTATTCGAGGTTTTTTGTATTTTCATACAAATTGTGAAATTATTTGATCTAGTTCTGCGAAAAATACTGTTGGTAGCTTGATAGGGATTGCATTGAATCTATAGATTGCTTTGGGTAGTATACTCATTTTCACTATATGCTTTGGGTAGTATACTCATTTTCACCATATTGATTCTTCTGATCCATGAACATGGTATATTTCTCCATCCATTAGGTGTACTCTTTGATTTCTTTCACCAGTTTTTTTTATAGTTTTCTGTATATAGGTCTTTAGTTTCTTTAGGTAGATATATTCCTAAGTATTTTATTCTTTTCGTTGCAATGGTGAATGGAATTGTTTCCTTAATTTCTCTATTTTCTCATTATTAGTGTGTAGGAATGCAAGGGATTTGTGTGTGTTGATTTTATATCCTGCAAGTTTACTGTATTCATTGATTAGCTCTAGTAATTTTCTGGTGGAGTCTTTAGGGTTTTCTATGTAGAGGATCATGTCATCTGCAAACAGAGTTTTACTTCTTCTTTTCCAATTTGGATTCCTTTTATTTCTTTTTCTGCTGATTGCTGTGGCCAAAACTTCCAAAACTATGTTGAATAGTAGTGGTGAAAGTGGGCACCCTTGTCTTGTTCCTGACTGTAGGGGAAATGCTTTCAATATTCACCACTGAGGATAATGTTTACTGTGCGTTTATCATATATAGCTTTTGTTATGTTGAGGTATGTTCCTTCTATTCCTGCTTTCTGGAGAGTTTTTATCATAAATGGATGTTGAATTTTGTCAAAGGCTTTCTCTGCATCTATTAAGATAATCATATGGCTTTTATTTTTCAATTTGTTAATGTGGTGTATTACATTGATTGATTGGCAGATATTGAAGAATCCATGCATCCCTGGGATAAAGCCCACTTGGTCATGGTGTATGATCTTTTTAATGTGTTGTTGGATTCTGATTGCTAGAATTTTGTTAAGGATTTTTGCATCTATGTTCATCAGTGATATTGGCCTGTAGTTTTCTTTTTTTGTGGGATCTTTGTCAGGTTTTGGTATTAGGGTGATGGTGGCCTCATAGAATGAGTTTGGGAGTTTACCTTCCTCTGCAATTTTCTGGAATAGTTTGAGCAGGATAGGTGTTAGCTCGTCTCTAAATTTTTGGTAGAATTCAGCTGTGAGGCTGTCTGGACCTGGGCTCTTGTTTGCTGGAAGATTTCTGATTACAGTTTCAATTTCCGTGCTTGTGATGGGTCTGTTAAGATTTTCTATTTCTTCCTGGTCGAGTTTTGGAAAGTTGTACTTTTCTAAGAATTTGTCCATTTCTTCCAAGTTGTCCATTTTATTGGCATATCATTGCTGATAGTAGTCTCTTTTGATCCTTTGTATTTATGTGTTGTCTGTTGTGATCTCTCCACTTTCATTTCTAATTTTATTTATTTGATTTTTCTCCCTTTGTTTCTTGATGAGTCTGGCTTTATTTATCCTTTAGTTATCCTTTCAACAGCTTTTGGCTTTGTTGATTTTTGCTATGGTCTCTTTTGTTTCTTTTGCATTAATTTCCTAATTTTTAAGATTTCTTTCCTTCTACTAACCCTGGGGTTCTTCATTTCTTCCTTTTCTAGTTGCTTTAGGTGTATAGTTAGGTTATTTATTTGACTCTTTCTTTTTTCTTGAGGTATGCCTTTATTTCTATGAACTTTCCCCTTAGCACTGCTTTTACAGTGTCCTACAGGTTTTGGGTTGTTGTGTTTTCATTTTCATTGGTTTCTATGCATATTTTGATTTCTTTTTTTATTTCTTCCATGATTTGTTGGTTATTCAGCAGTGTGCTGTTCAGCCTCCATATGTTGGAATTTTTAATAGTTTTTCTCCTATAATTGAGATGTAATCTTACTGCATTGTAGTCACAAAAGATGCTTGGAATGATTTGAATTTTTTTGGATTTACCAAGTATCTATCATCTTAAAACTATTTCCATAATTCTGTAAATTTAATAGTCAAGTAATGAGGAACACAAAGGCACTGATAACAATAAATAAGGTAGAGTCAGTTCCAGGAACAATTAATAATTTAGTCAAGTGTTTGTTCTTCCTGTCCTTTTCTTGACACCATTTGCCATTTCTCTCCATAGCTGTTTAAGACTTTTCTAGAACTGCTTTATACAGTGGGTGACATATAATTAGGCCTTTTTTATAAGATCCCCATAAATACATACCTGTCTGACATCTAATTCCACAGATCCGGTGTCTCTAAAGTGAAGCTCATCAATCTGCAAAAAAATTTAATCTGGAAAAATGTGTTGAGTATTAATGGCTTAAGTTTTTTCTTCCAAAGTAATATAGTTTCTTTTAAAATATATTTCTTCTGTGCATATGTAGCCTTAATTATAAAGAATGATTATAGCAGTAGAAATATCATATGGTTAAATAAATGGACTTTTTTCTTGGTAAACTGAGGGTTTTAGGACTTGCTCCAGTGCCATATAATTGATGTTTGGAATGTAACATGGTGGCTTTTTAATTATATCCTAAACGTTGAGTCAGTGTTCAACAACTGGCCTTTATCAGGTAAATATTCTGGGTTTTGGACCCTTACTTGCATTCATGAAAGACTCAGTTATCTTTAACAATTTAATGAATGGTTCTGTTTCTGAACAACGTATGGAAAACAGAGGAAGACTTGAGATTTATTGCATATATATAAACATTGTATTTTATTTTTCCCAGATCTTAAACATATCTCTGTATGATACATTAATATCATAGGTAGTGAGTTTATGTTTTCTAATTTATTCTTAAAACACTTTGAAACTTACTATTATATTTTTCTACTTCTTCACTTTCTGTTAAATCTTTCCAGAGTTTTTCTAAATTTTCAAAATTAAAGTGGTTGCTTTTTTTTTTTTTTTGGCTAGGTCCTTTTGATCCACTTCAATCACAGTCTCCTATTTTGAAATCAAAAAATAAAATATAGTTAGTCTTAATGTGTGTATAATTTTCTCTAACTTTGCTCTACAATGCAAAGAGAGCTTCCATGTGCTTCAGATGTGGTCGTCAGAACATCTGCCACTGTGCCTATTCACTGAGACAACACACGTGTGGTGCCCCCTCTGTCACGGAGCTCTACCGTGCTTTGATCAGCTGCCACTGTGGGTTACCTCACAATCTTCCCAGGAATTTCCCTGATAGTGAAACAACTTACATCTTGTAGCTTCTGAATTATCTCTTACTTTAAGATGGATCTTTCTATGCAAGAAAAATGAATAAAATGTTGCTTCTAGTGTTATACTAGTAAAAAAACATCTTCCCTGGAAGAGACATCTCAAGAATGTATGCTATAACATTTTCATGTGCAAACTGATACAGTTTTATCTCATCTTTTATAGATATAAAAAGGCATTTAAAATGTAGTTTTTGTTGTTGAATCATGCAGTGCTATCCTTGTTTTTTACAGGTATAGAAGGCATTTTAAATGCAATTGTTGTTGAGTTGCCAAGTTCATGTCTGACTCCTTTGAAACCCCGTGGGTGCTCACCAGGTTCTGTCCATGGGATTTCCCAGGCAAGAAGACTGGTTCAGTTCAGTTCAGTCACTCAGTTGTGTCCAACTCTTTGTGACCCCATGGACTGAAACACGGCAGGCCTCACTGTCCATCATCAACTTTTGGAGTTTGCTCAAACTCATGTCCTTTGAGTCGGTGATGCCATCCAACCATCTCATCCGCTGTCATCCCCTTCTCCCATTTCGATCTTTTCTCAGCATTAGGGTCTTTTCCAAAGAGTCTGTTCTTCACATCAGGGGGCCAAAGTATTGGAGTTTCAGTTTCAGCATCAGTCCTTTCAATGAATGTTCAGAACTGATTTCCTTTAGGGTGGACTGGTTGGATCTCTTTGCAGTCCAAGTGACTCTCAAGAGTCTTCTCCAACACCACAGTTCAGAAGCATCAATCCTTTGGTGCTCAGCTTTCTTTACAGTTCAACTCTCACATCCATAGCATGACTACTGGAAAAACCATAGCGTTGACTAGACGGACCTTTGTTGGCAAAGTAATGTCTTTGCTGTTCGCTTGGTATCTCTTACTTTCTTGAAGAGATCTCTTAGTCTCTCCCATTCTATTGTTTATTTTTTTGCACTGATCACTGAGGAAGGCTTTCTTATCTCTTTTTGCTATTCTTTAGAACTCTGCATTCAAATGGGTGTATCTTTCTTTTTTCCTTTGCCTTTCACATCTTTTCTTTTCTCAGCTATTTGTAAGGCCTCCTTGGACAACCGTTTTGCCTTTTTGCATTTCTTTTTCTTGGGATGGTCTTGATCACTGCTGCCTGTACAGTGTCATGAATATCCGTCCATAGTTCTTCAGACACTATCAGATCTAATCTCTTGAATCTATTTCTCACTTCCACTGTATAATTGTAAGGTATTTGATTTAGTTCATACCTGAATTGTCTAGTGGTTTTCCCTACTTTCTTCAATTTAAGTCTGAATTTAAGAAGACTAGAGTGGGTTTCTCGGAGAAGGCAATGGCACCCCACTCCAGTACTCTTGCCTGAAAAATCCCATGGATGGAGGAGCCTGGTAGGCTGCAGTCCATGGGGTCACTAACAGTCAGACACGACTGAGCGACTTCACTTTCACTTTTCACTTTCATATATTGGAGAAGGAAATGGCAACCGACTCCAGTGTTCTTGCCTGGAGAATCCCTGGGATGGCGGAGCCTGGTGGGCTGCCGTCTATGGGGTCGTACAGAGTCAGACACGACTGAAGTGACTTAGGAGCAGCAGCAGAGTGGGTTATTCTAGTCTTTCTAGTCTTCTTTTTCCTTCTCCAAGGATCTTTACAACCCAGGGATTGAACTGCTTTCTTTACTACTGAGTCACCAGGGACACCCCTTTAAATGCAATAATTATCACTTAATTTCAAATGCAGTTCATCCAGTTAATGCTAAAGCAATTAAATGAAAACACTTCCCTGGTGGCTCAGTGATAAAGAATCTGCCTGGCAAGTAGGAGAGGAAAATTTGATCCCTGGGTCGAGAAGATCTCTGAAACAGTTTTCTAGGTAGCCAGATGTGAACGGCACATCTGTAACTGCCTCAATAGCCACCTGTTCTCTCCTTATATATACATTTTGAGATATTTTTTCTTATTGACAAATTTAGAAGAGAGTAAGTGGTGAATTGTTAAGAGATCATTGAGAACAATTACACATATGAAAAATAGTACAAATTGAAATGCTCATGCTGCAGAGCAGTAAATTACAAAGCAATCAGCAATGCAAGCACCACTTCAGTTCAGTCCAGTTCAGTCGCTCAGTCGTGTCAGACTCTTTGCGACCTCATGAATAATCGCAGCATGCCAGGCTTCCCTGTCCATCACCAACTCCCGGAGTTCACTCAAACTCACGTCCATCGAGTCAGTGATGCCATCCAGCCATCTCATCCTCTGTCATCCCCTTCTCCTCCTGCCCCCAATCCCTCACAGCATCAGAGTTTTTTCCAATGAGTCAACTCTTCGCATGAGGTGGCCAAAGTACTAGAGTTTCAGCTTTAGCATCATTCCGCTTGGGTTAAAATAAATAAATAAAAATAACATTGCCAGCATCCATGAAGATGCTCTCATGCCGCTTCCTAACTATTCTCTTTACACCTCAGATGTAACAATGAAGAATTTTATAGTAGTCACTTTCTTACATTTCTTTATTTTTTTGCCACTGATAAAAGAGTTCTTAAATACAATAGCAATAATCATTATATAAGTGGAACCTTAAAGTATACATTCTTAATATCTTGCTTTATTTACTAAATAATAGTTTTGTGGAATTCATTCATGTTTCTTTGTATAACAGATACTTGTTCATTTATTTCTAATTTTTTTGTTGTGGTAAAACATAAGATTTACTGTTGTTACCATTTTTAAGTGTACATATTAAATATGTTCATACTGTTGTGCTACCAGCTCCATCCATTTCAATAATATTTTTGTCTTATAAATCTGAATCTTGATACCATTAAACAGTAATTCCTCATTTCTCTTCCTTTCATCCCCTGGCAACTATCATTCTATCTTCTTTCGCTGTGATTTTGACTAGTTTAAGTGTCTCATTTAGTGAAATAACACAGGATTTGTGTGTGTGTTTGTGTGTGTGTGTGCGTGTGTGTGTGTAACTGGTTTATTTCACTTAGCATTATGACCTCAGAATTCACCCATGTTGTAGCATATCACAGAATTTCCTTCCATGTGGATGATAAATAATATTCTATTGCAAAATATATCTATTCATCCATCAGTGGGTTGTTGAGTTGCTCTACCTTTTAGCTATAATAAGCTGTGTGTTGATAATTTTTGTATCAGTATTCACCAGAGTTATTAGACATTAGTTTTCTCATAGTGTGTTCTTCCGGCTTAGAAATCAATAGTGCTGGCTTCACAGAATGGGTTTAGAAAAGTTCTCTTATATTGAATTTTCTGGAAGAGTTTGAGCATGATTGGTGTTTGTACTTAAATATTTGGAATAATTGACTATGAAGTCATTTGGTCCTAGGCTTTTCTTTGTTTGGAAGTTTTTGGTTACTGATTAAATACTCGTAACTAAGTTTTTTCACATTTAAAAAAAAATAGCACCATAATTCACTCTTAGATTGTGTGATTCTGTTAATTGATCCATTTCATCTGGTCTTCTGATGTGTTGGTGTAGAGTTGTTCACAGTATTCTTTATAATCCTTCTTAATTGCTCTAAAATCAGTTGTAATATTACCTCTTTAATTTTTAATTTTTTATTAGTTGAGTCTTCTGTTTACTTACTTGATCTAGGTAAAGACTGTCAATTTTGTTGAACTTTTCAAAGAGAAAAGCCTTGGTTTTGTTGTTTTTCTTTATTGTTTTCTGTTTTCTATTTCATTTGTCTCTGCTATGTTCTTTATTTCATTTATCTCTGCTCTCATCTTTTATTATTTCCTTACTTTTACTAGCTTTTTGGGTTTAGTTTGTTTTTATTCTTGTAGTTAATTGAGGTATACAGTTAGGTCATTGATTTGAGGCTTTTTTGTATAAACATTTAAAGCTATGAATTTTGCTTTTTAGCACTGCTTTTGCCACATCCTATAATATTGATAGTTCATCTTTTTTATTTTCATTTGTCTCAAGATATTTTGTATTCCTTCCAGTCTCTTCTTTGATCTTTTGGTTGTTTAAGTGAACAGTTTTTAATTTCCACTTATTTTTGGATTTTCTAATTTTCCTTTAGTTATTCATTTCTAGTTTTATTCTGTTATGATTTGAAAATATACTTTGTATGATTTCAGTCTTTCCAAACTAAGACCTGTTTCATGGCCTAAAAATGGTCTATCCTGGAAAATAATCCATATGTACTTTAGAAATACGTGTTTTATGCTGCTTTTGGATAGAGTGTTCTATAGTTCTGTTCAAATTGTCTAGTTCTTTGTTGATCTAAGGTATATTTTTTTCTGTTATTGAAAGTGAGGTATTTACAGTTCCTATAATTATTGTAAAGTTATTTATTTCATCCTTCAATTCTGTCAGTGTTTGCTTCATTTATTTAGAAAGTCTAATGTTTAGTTCATATATATTGGTAATTGTGATTTATTCGTGTTGAACTGTCCTTTTTATGGTAAATATACTGTTTTACTTTGTCTCTTTTAACAGTTTTTGACTTAAATTTTATCTTTACTTACGTTAGCACAGCCATTCCTACTCTGGTTGCTATTTGCAGGAAGTATCTTTTTCTGCCCTGTAACTCTTAACCTACGCATGTTCTAAGATCTAAAATGAGGCTTGTAGACAGCATGTAGTTGGATCAGGCTTTTTATCCATTTGGCCAACCTTTATTTTTTTCTAGAGTTTAATTTATTTACATTTAAAATAATTACTAATAAGGGAGAACTTACTATTGAATTTTACTCATTGTTTTCTTCATGTCATAGCTTTTTTTTAAACCTCCTTTCTTGTCAGATTCTTTTTTCTAGGTCATTTTTTTGTATTTTTGATTCCTTTCTCAACATCCTTTAATGTTCATTCTATAGATATTTTCTTTACAGTTTCCATGAGAATTACATAAAACATCTTAAAATTATAACAATCTATTTTAAACTGATAATAATTTAATTTCATACAAAACTACTCCTTTACAACTGACTCCCTGTATGTTATTAATGCCATTTTCATGTATTGTGTACCTAACACTGATTTATTCCCATTTTTAATGCTTTTGACTTTTAAGTTTTATAAAATAATTGAAAATGGAGTTGCAAACCAAACTAAAATAATAAAGGATTTTACTTTTCTCAGTATACTTACATTAACCTGAGAACTTTATATTCTCATGTGATTTAAGTTACTGTGTAACATTGGTTTCAACTTGAAGCACTTTAACGTTTCTCATAGAGTAAATCTAGTGGTAATAGACTCCTTCAGCTTTTGTTTATCAAAGAATGTTTTAAGTTTTCCTTCATTTTTAAATGACTGTTTTTCTGGATACATTATTTTTATTTGACAGAATTTTTCCCCTACACTACACACACACACACAGACACACACACACACATACACATCCCTGTATATATTTATACATAATCCTACTGCATTTCTGCTGAGAAAGTGCTTATAATCTTATATAAAATTACTTTTGTGTGATGATTCACTTTTCTGTTGTTACTTCCAATATTCTTTGTTTGACTTTGACAGTTTTGATTATAGTATTTCTTGATGTTGAACTCTGATTTATCCTTCTTGTAGGTAAATGTCTTTTGTGTTCATGTATTGATTTCCTCAAATTCAGGACTCTTGGCCATTATTTCTTCAAATAGACTCTGTACTTCTTTCTCTCTCTTCTTCCTTTTTTGGGATTCCTATGTTATGTGTATTGTTCCGTCTGACACTGTCCCATAGTCCCTTAGGCTCTTTTTCACTTTTCTTGATTATTATTTTTCTATTTGCTCCTCTGACTTGATAATTTCAAACAGTCTAGCTCCAAATCCACAATTTTTTTCTTTTGTCCAATCAAATCCCCTCCTAAGACATTTTTATTTCTTGTACATTACAGCTTCAAAATTTCTTTTTTATTTATTATTTTCAGCTCTTTTGATATTCTCATTTTGTTTATAAATCATTTTAATTTTGTTTACTTGTCTGTGTGCATTTTTGTTTTGGTCATTGACAATTTAAGACAATATTTTCAAGTCTTTGTTAGTTAGAAGCCTGAATTTATTTAGGGTTATTTTCTGGAGATATATTTTGTTATTTTGACTGAGCTATATTTCATTTTTATGTTACCTTACAGTATTCTTCGTGATTTAGGAATTTCAAGAAGCATCCATTTCTCCCAGTTTTTGTGGAATGGCCTTGTCAGAGAAAGACCTTTACTAATCACCAGCCTCTGCCCATAATGTCATACTCCAAGGTTTCAGGGGGACTGCAGACTCCCTGAAGCTCCAAAAATACTTTGTGTTGCTTTCAGCAACCTCTGGGTCTGATATCCAAACTATGCCACCACTGTCATCAGTGTTCTTAGTTAGGAAAATGAGAAAGAAATCCATTAACCACCCCCTTAGACAGTTCAGAAAGTTACAAAAAATGAGGTTCCAACATCCTTTTCCTTCTGTTCCAAGGCATATGTTGAGATTTGAGATGTTTCATTCCATCCACACAGAAGAAGGTGCATGGAGGAGGTTGGGAAAGGGTTGCAAATTTCCTGCCAGTTTGGGTTCTGCTGCTTCTTTGTTGGGAATTCACGTGTTTGGTGCAGCTGATTAACTATTTTCTAGAGTTCTCAGAAAGCTGTTTTTGTCTACAAATTTATTCAGTGGCATCTTGGTGATCTTGAGATTTGTAATGTTTTTGTTTAAACATATTGAGAATATGTTTTTACATTTGTTTTTATGTATTGGAGATTTTGTCTTAAGTGGAAATTTTAAAAGATTCAGCTTGTTTGTTGCTATCATTTAGAAATGTAAAGTTTCATTTTTTCCTATTATCTTGCTAAACTTCTTAATTGTAAAAATTTATCAACAGATTTTTGAGAGAGTGTTTCTGTTTGCAAACTCATAACATCTATAGGCATTAAGATATTTTTCTCTTCCTTATAAATGACTGTGATCACTTAAAATTTTGAAGAGAGTTAATTATATGATGCTTCCTTGAGTGATTTATCATCTCAAATGTAAAACTTTTGCCCTAGGCTTTTTGTTGGTGATCAGGTGCTAAACTATGTCTGACTGTTTCGAGACCCCATGTACCGTAAGCTTGCTGGGCTTCTGTGTCCATGGGATTTCCCCAGTAAGAATACTAGTATTGTTAGCCATTTCCTTCTCCAGGGGAACTTTCTGACCCAGGGATTTAATATGCATCTTTTGCATGGGAAGGTAGATTCCTGACCACTATGCCACCTAGGAAACCATAGACTTTTTGTATTTAACACTAATTATATGACTTCCCAATAGCTCAGTGGGGAAAGAATCTGTCTGCAGGAGACCCGGGTATGATCCCTGGGTTGGGAAGATCCCCTGGAGGAGGAAATGGCAAACTACTCCAGTATTCTTGCCTGGAAAATCCTATTGGGCAGAGTAGCCTGGCAGACTGCAGCCCATGGGGTTTTAAATTTTATCAGTCAGTTCAGTCTGTTAGTCATGTCCAACTCTTTGCAACCCCATGGACTGCAGCATGCCAGGCCTCCCTGTCACCAACTCCCGTAGCCTACTCAAACTCGTGCCCATTGTGTCAGTGATGCCATCCAACAATCTCATCCTCTGTCATCCCCTTTTCCTCCTGCCTTTAATCTTTCCCAGCATCAGGGTCATTTCCAATGAGTCAGTTCTTCTCATCAGGGGGCCAAAGTATTGGAGTTTCAGCTTCAATATCAGTCTTCCAATGAATATTCAGGACTGATTTCCCTTAGGATTGATTGGTAGGATCTCCTTGCAGTCCAAGGGACTCTCAAGAGTCTTCTCCAACACCACAGCTCAAAAGCATCAATTCTTCGGCCCTCAGCTTTTTTTATAGTCCAACTCTCATATCCATACGTGACTACTGGAAAAACCATAGCTTTGACTAGACAGACCTTTGTTGGCAAAGTAATGTCTCTGCTTTTTAAAATGCTGTCTAGGTTTGTCATAGCTTTGCTTCCAAGGAGCAAGCATCTTTTTAATTTCATGGCTGCAGTCACCATCTGCAGTGGTTTTGGAGCCCAAAAAAGTAAAGTCTGCCACTGTTCCCATTGTTTCCCCAACTGTTTGCCATGAAGTGATGGGACCGGATGCCATGATCTTAGTTTTCAGAATGTTGAGCTTTAAACCAACTTTTTCACTCTCCTCTTTTACTTTCATTAAGATGCTCTTTAGTTCTTCTTTGCTTTCTGCCATAATAATGTTTCATCTGCATATCTGAGATTATTGATATTTCTCCTGGCAATCTTTATTCCAGCTTGTGCTTCAGCCAGCATGGCATTTTACATGATGTATTCTGCATAAAAGTTAAGGAATGTGTTTCTTTATTACTTTAGTAAATTGCCTTTCATTTCTTGAATACATCTAACTTGATTTGTATTTATTATACCTTTAATACATTTATATTTATTTTTTGCAGGTTTTTTTACACTTAGACCTAGTTTTTTACTTTCTTTTTGTGCAGTGTTAGGATCTTGTGTCAAGATGATGTTTCACTGTTTAAAAGAAGTATATTTTCACTCATTTTCTATTTTTTGTGTGGTTTTAGTAATTTTGTATAAGATAGTAGTATTTCATCAACAAAAGTTCAGTGGTACTTATTGCTAAATTCATTGTAGAAAAGAATATTTGGGGGATTTTTAACTGTCAATTTAATTCCTTCAGTAGCTAAATACATATTCTACTTCCAATAATATTGAAGTAAAGTTTCCCTTATTCTTCATTTTTTTTTTTTTTAGTATTTGTTTTTCATTTTCCTCTTATTTTTTTTGTGTCACTATTTCTATTTTATTTTTTTTAAGGAAGGCTTTGTATTTTTATTTATTTATTTATTTTTGCTAATTACTTTACAATATTGTATTGGTTTTGCCATACATCAACATGAATCTGCCATGGGTGTATACGTGTTCCCAGTCCTGAACCCACCTCCCACCTCCCTCCCCATACCATCCCTCTTAATTTTTTAAAGTTTTTATTTGAGATCATTGTTGATTGGCCTACATTTGCAAGAAATATACCCAGAGATCCTGCATATCCTCCACCCAGGTTACCCTTAGTTAATGGTAACATCTTATAATTGGAATGCTATTTTAAATATATATCATTGTGTTTTTATCATCTATATTTTGTATACACATTTCTGCCATTAATTCAAGGTCTCTATGTACTTTAGATTGGGAAGGAAGAAATGGACAGATGTAAAGAAGTTGATAGTGTTGTTAAGCTAGGAATGAAGTAAGTTGTTATTGATTTGACACTAACATTATAAATAGAACTTTGATGCAAGACATACTTTTGAGAGTTTTTACCTATAAAGATGTATTTACAGTTCACCCATGAACAACATGGGTTTGAACTGATTCCTTATATGTAGGTATTTTTCAGTAGTAAATACTGCTTTATTACAAGGTCTTGTTTGGATACATGGATACAAAGGACTGACCATAAATTATATGTGGATTAACTCTCACATTTTTCAAGGGTCAACTGTACTAAATTTACTAATTGATATCTTAGAATTTAGTTTAATGATGTAATATAAACATTTACATAAGAAAATTTCTCAAAAACAGGAAGTGGGAGGGAGCAGTTGTGCCCTTTCTGGTCCAAGAACTTGTGGGGGAAACGGAGACCAAGTTAAGAAAGACATTGTAAAGTGTATGCTTTCCACTCCCTTGATTTTGGTTGAAGAATAGTTTTAGATGAATTGAAGGGGACACAGAGAACAGGAGATTTTTGCATCATCCTATAACCTGGATCTACAAAGAAGTAGCATTTTATTCTTAATAGTAGCATCTTCATAGTTATGTCAGAGTAAACTTGACAGTAGATAATTGTGTATATGAAGACAGCTATTCATTTTCTGAAGTCACCATCAATTTCTCCCTTTGCATAAATTAGACTGTTAATTTCCTAGATACTCCAATTAATGTTACAGAGATTAGTGGAAATGAAAACCACCTGAAGTGCCATGACGTCTGCTAAAATGAGGATTGAATTAGATTGAAAAAAGTGACTTCCTAGAATGTGGGTTAGAAGAGGTTAGTACATAGAACTCCATGGACTGTAGCCCGCCAGGCTTCTCTGTCCATGGAATTCTCCAGGCAAGAATACTGGAGTGGGTAGCCATTCACTTCTCCAGGAGATCTTCCTGACCCAGGGATCAAACCTTGGTCTTTCTGCATTGCAGGCAGATTCTTTACTGTCTGAGCCACCAGGAAAACTGTAATACATAGAACAGATTAAAGCTAAGGTGAGACCAAATTATTCATGCATTACATTAGACTTGGTTAGAGATACACAACCAGATTTCACACTATAGCAGTAAACCCTGCAGAGGGCTTGTTACTGAAATCACTTACAACTTAGTGTTTACCAGTTCACAGAACTTATCACTCCAGTGACTCCACAACAGAGACCAGGCAACCTGAGGAGTCTGAGGCTATGATGTCCTCTTTTTCTTAATGCTGCTAATAGGACATAAAAATCAATATTTCATACCACTTTGGGGAGTAGCAGAGAGACAGAGATACAATTTTGAGAGAATAAACAGTGGAAAGGTTAACCTTTAAAAGATAAATGTATTTAATGGATTAGAGAAAAATTAAGTATCTTTACTGCTCCCTGAGTAAGTCTTAAAGATAAGATCAGTTACACATTATATAAAGGAACTTTTTCTTTGCAGGTGTGGTGTATAATAAATACATGTTTAATCCAGTTATGTACTTATTGCCTTGTATTTTCTCTTTTTGCTCCACAGCTCATATGTCCCAAATAGTTTATTCACTCACTCCCTCATTTACTCATTAATTGTTTTTTTTAACTTTTATTTACACAGTGTTTCTTCTTTGATCTTTACTAATGCAAATCATCATATATTCTGCAAAATCAAGTGCCTCTCCCACAAAGACGTCACTACTGATTTCAACCCATAAAATTTTTCCACTTCTCTGAAATATTGTTCATGGTTATTGTCACTTGGTTTAACATGTACTTACAAAAAAGCTTCATATATTTCAGAGTTGGTTTTTCTGTTCCATCTGTCTCATATAAAGTACACATAATAGTGCCTGGAACCTGGCGAGAATTCAATAAATATTAGCATTTTCCTATAAAAAGTAGTGTTCACTGTCATGTCTTAGAGATTTTCTGCATAGTGTCTAGTAGTCTGACTCTATCTAATTATAATTAAGTAGTATTGTGTCTCATATTTTCATAAATTAATTTTTTTACCTGGTTTCACAGAATTTTGACGAATTGTGAAATGTATAAAATGTGTAAAGTCTTTAAAACTAGGAATTGCTACACAAAACATAATACATTGTTAGATTTATTTACTGCTTTAACATTATTATCATCATTAAATTCAGTTCAGTTGCTCAGTCATCTCTGATTCTTTGCCACCCCATGGACTGTAGCACGCCAGGCCTCCCTGTCCATCACCAACTCCCGGAGTTTACTCAAACTCATGTCCTTTGAGTCGGTGATGCCATCCAACCGTCTCATCCTCTGTCATCCCCTTCTCCTCCCGCCTTCAATCTTTCATTAGTAACACTGAAACGATTTCTGCTGTTTGATGACAGAACCATATTATAAAATTATTTATTTTCAAAATATTATGAAATAAGCACAGGAAAACATTATTAACTGATCATTGAAAAATACAACAAATTAATAGTGTTATTTCGTCAACTTGATAACAAAGTAGTTTAAACAGGTTTTTCCTTTATTGTCTGACTGATGTATTGTCAGGATATTAAGTACTGTCTGATTTCTTCTCCATGTAACTGAGAAACCTACAACTGGTTAATTCATTTTTAAGTCTTTTTTTTCTGCACAATTAATCATAATGGCATAGAAGATATGGGTGATTGAGAAGAGACAGAAAATGAGGATAATGGAATTTATGATCCTTTAAATAATCCATATTTCCCATATCATTCTTTCCCCTATTTGCCTTGTATTTACACGGAAGAGAGAAAACATATACCAGCTTGATTACATATACTACCTTTAATATGTAAAACCACAGTCATACTAGTTGAAATCATTTTGTAATTTTTTTTACATATTTCTTATTCTTTTTACATATTTCTTATTCTTTTTACTCCCATCTTCTAAGTCAGAGAATGTTTTTAAAGTGAAAAAAAAGTGGAGTATATGTCTTTTAAATTTAACCTGTTAATCAGCTCATGTGGTAATTGTGCAGTAAAAATGTTGATTGACATGCTTTGAGATGAGTCCTATTCATTTTAGTTTTATCTCTAAATAATCACACAGTTTTCTTTCATTTTTCACATATATGTTCATAAGAGTGAATAATGTGTACTTTCTAGGAAATACAGTAAGTTTGAATCACCTCATGCTGAAGAGTTTATTATTTAGTATCAGTTTAATAAAAGTCAGAATGTTGATTTAGGTCACAAAGTAGGGATTTTAAATTAGATGGTGTTACAAAATGCAAGATAATTTCCCTCACAGTCAATATTTCTCAATATTTTTTTAATATTTTCTTTAGTTTCATAAGTGATAGTTATTAATTATATATATATATATTAATGAAAATTATCTGCAAATAAAATACATGTATTTATATCTGTGTATATCCAAGCTATCTTTCTATCTATATGTATGGGCATATCATAGTTAGAAATTATTCCTGCAAATTGACACCCAACTACTAATTAAGAGAAAAGATAAGATGTTAAAAATATTACTTAAGGTCAAAATGTATTTCAGTTCAGTTCAGTCGCTCAGTCGTGTCCGACTCTTTGCGACCCCATGAATGGCAGCACGCCAGGCCTCCCTGTCCATCACCAACTCCTGGAGTTCACTCAGACTCATGTCCATCAAGTTGGTGATGCCATCCAGCCATCTCATCCTCTGTCGTCCCGTTCTCTTCCTGCCCCCAATCCCTCCCAGCCATCAGAGTCTTTTCCAATGAGTCAACTCTTTTTCATAATATTTGTTAAATTCAATATTTTCCTTGCCATTTTAATAGGAAAATAGATTGATAATTTAAATAAAATCATTTTATGAGTTCTTTGTTTTTTTCCTCTCTGACAGTGAGACCAAAGTACTTAAAATGTATTTTATTAAAGAAGAATTATACACATTATTTTAAATGAAATCTCAGTATTTTAAATACTTCCAAGACTGTTGTAGTTAGAGATTATTTCATCATAGTTGTGCCTGTTCATTTTCCAACACAATAATTTTTTAAGAAATTTGATTAGAATTTACCCAGCATAAATTATTTGTACTCGTCTCATTACTTGCTACTTTTGGTGGCTGACATGTCTCAATAAATCAACAGTTATGTAGCTCTAAAATTTCTAATGTTCTGATTGCATGTAAATGATTAATGTAGTCTGATTTATCTATAATATTTAGATTAAATATAAAATATCTTGATTAGATATGTTTTATTAAAATAAGATCAGAAATATTAAGAGGAATGCTTAAATAAATGCATTTGGAAAGCATACTCACTGACATTTAAAAAGAATGTTTCTTAATATAAATGCAAATAGAGACTTTTAAATGCCTTTTTAAAATGCAGTATTAATGAGATTTAATTTTTTACTTTTCACCTCTTGGGTTCATGCTTTTCATTGAGAATACAGATTTGATTTGAGAAATCAAGAGTTAATGCTGTTGTGAAGAGTGTCGAGCTGTTCTATTGTTTTTAAGTAAAATATATATATTTTTATTTTTTACTCTTTTTTTGTAAAAATCAAACATCTTGGAAAACCAGGAGAGGACCAGAGTCCCCACATAGTATTTTGCTGGTAAATATAATAAGACTTATGTGGTGGGGAATTTTAATTTGAATATGAGATAACAACTACTTGGATTCAGTGTTTGGAAAAAAAATGATAGGACTAGCTTGTCAGAAACTAATTAATGAAGAATTTCATAGAAGAGTACTTATCATAAAGAATAGATGAACTGAGGTACAAATAAAAACATTGGCCTTGGTGGGGAGAAATGACTCTAACTTTTGTGATTGAAGGTATACACTGGACCAGAGATTGGGATGTAGAATTTCTCATCAGCACATGATGAAGCACAACTGCACATGATGAAGCACAACTGCAAAGTACCCACTTCCCGAATTTTTATGGAGAAGATGTCAGATAAGGTAAGTTTCAAAAAAAAAGCAAAACCCCAAACCAAAAAACACATGGGTTTTACTTGTAATATATAAAGATTTCATGAATATACATATTATATATTTTATACATTTCAGTTTATTTCCAATTATTTGCCTGCTTGGTCCAAAATATACTGTGGATATATATAAATAAGTATAATATTTGATCATAGCATTAGTCACAAAATAATACATATAGCATTATTAACAAAAGACTAGAGGAGGTCTGCTAGAACAGTTTTATGAAGAATATTGAAGATTATGGGAGATATTTTCTATTTTTTCTGACTCATTCTTTTTATGATACACACAAAAAAAGACTGAATATATGAAGTGTGCTGAGGAGAAAATCCTGAAAATGGTTTTAAAAAATGTTTTCCACAAATACACTACTCCTATTGCCTAACCCTCACTTTGCCAGCTAAACATTTGTGGGTTGGTTTGTTTGTTTTTTATTAGGGAAACTATCCAGAGGGATTCCAGATGTTGGACTTAGAAGAAAATCAGAGCACCTATTATAAATATGTTTTTAAAATATGAGTGGTATTGTACCAAAGTATTATAAATATGTTCAAAGAAACCATGTTTAATATTAAAGGAAGTTTGATGCAATGAGACAATATAGTGATATCAAAAAGATGAAAAATTATATTAAAAATTGAAAATTCTAAAATTAAAACATTCAATAACGTAAAGATTCCTTATAGGTGCTTTCCAGCACATTAGAGCTGGCAGAAAGAACAATTAGTTATACTTGAAGACAGGTTAAAAGGGATCATCCAATCTGAAGAGTAGTAAAAATTTAAGATAGTTTCTCAGAGAACTATTGTGTACCAGTAAACATGGCAAAGCACCCATAATGGATAGCCAGAGGAGAAGAGAGAAAGAGAGGTACAGAAAAGTACTTCAAGGCATACATACTTAAGAAAGTCAACAAACACCACAGAGAATAAATTTAAGGGATTCACAACTAGATATCACAACCTGTTGAAAGCCAGAGACAAAGAAAAAAATGTTGAGAGCAAGGAGAGCACAACAGTTCATTATGTGTAGCAACTACAATAAGATTAGATGCCTACTCTTTAACAACATATTGTGGAATTCCTTTAAGGCCTCATATTTGTAAATAGTAGAGCAAGTATATAAATACTGTGACTGTTCACTTGAGGCAGATAAGTACCACTTTTCCAGAGTTCAATGTCAAAAAATGCCTTACTTTCTTGATCTCTGGTATGTATGTATATATGTGTCCTCAGCTGTGTCTGACTCTTTTTGACCCCATGGGCTGTAACCTGGTAGGCTCCTTTGTCCATGGGATTTATCCTGGCAAGAATACTGGAGAGGGCTGCCATTTCCTTCTCCAGGAGATTATCCTGACCCAAGGATCGAACCCTCATCTTCAGATTCTTTACCACTGAGCCACCAGGGCAAGCCCTCCTTGGTCTCTGGAACCAAGTCTATATAAGGAGGCTGCCTTGCCTGTACCTGAGTGCAAGCCAAAACTTGAGGAAATAAACAATCCAAGAGTTAAGTGAGAATACCAAGGTTAGTAACCTAAAGAAAATAATATACACAATTTGGCTTCAGATGTAGTTGGTGAGCCATAGGGCATGGAAGAAATGCACAGGCAAAAACCTGTTGTAGTCATTAGAAGAGATGAATGAAAAGATTATTTGGAAAGATGTGGAAGTAGCATAAATGGCCCATGATTGGATTTTTTTTTTTTTTTTTACTTGAGCACAATGCATATATGCTGGATCATTTCAGTGGTCAGAACTGTAGTGGTAACAATGACCTAATCCTTTATTAACAGTCAATAAATGGGGATCTTCTTAAAAGGCTGGAATATCAGCATATAGCAGAGAATAGGAATGGGAACTAAATACAATTTTCAAAAGACTGGGGTGTGCTGCAGTGTTATTAAATATGGCAGAAAAGCTAAAAACTGAGATCTTTTGAAATGTTGGCTATTATTACAAGGTGACAGTCAAGGAGCTAGTCAAAGTGCTAGGAATATAATCCTGAATTTAAAGGGAAAGTTTTGAAAGAGTAGTGAGCAAATATAGACTAACAGTACACAGATTACTGACTCAAGAAATTTTGGAAGACTGAAACCAATTTTCAAAGATGTACTGGGAAAGATTTGAGGTTTTTAGGTAAGTACTTCAATAGGTCTCAAAGATGTGCAGCGTGAAATAATTTGATGGCAGAAAATTATGAAAGAAACAGGAAGTTTAGAACAGATGCCAGCATGAATACCAACATGAAGGGCATTTTTAATTCTTATACGAGAAGGGAAGCAGTGTAGACTGTAGGATTCTTTGTTAAGACTTTTTAGGAAAGGAGTAAGGACAGAGAAAATTTTGACTTTATTAAAAGAAATGTATGTACTGTAATACAAACAAAACTCTAATAATAGAAATATTTTGAATTATATGGAAATGTATTTCTTGAGAATAAGAAGTTTGAGGTAGTAAAAATCATTTGGCCTCTACTGTTATGATTTGCAGTATATCCCAAAATGTGCAGTAATGGATGAAAATTTGCCTCTCTTCCTGTTATTTAAATATATTTTGGTAATTAGGTAAATTGTAGACATTTACTTAGAGTCCACAGTAGAATAATCCCAAATTGTATTATTTGACCTAGAAATTTAAAATATGTCATTAGAATGGACTTGTACTTTTAAAATTGTGATGGGCAAGCAGATCGAAGATATCTGTCAAATCAAAATCATTCTATAGACATATTCTCTCTGTGACACATGCAAAGCTCAAGTGCCAGATTTGGGTCTTGAACACTGAGATGTACATCTTGCATTTTCACCATCTCATTATTTTGACAGGGTGTCTTGGAGAGCTGAGATACACTAGCTGTAACAGGAGTTGTGAATGTTGGCAGTGTAAGCACCCAAACATATAACTCCAGAAAACTTTCTTGGATCATAATAGTCTGAGAATTCCAGCAGGTTATGAGTCATCAATTAGAGAGTTTGCCTTGTAAGTAAGGAAAATAAGGCACAGTGTAATATTGTTATTTTGGGTGGATCTCATTGAAACCCTTATGGCTACTCATAATTAAATATTTTTATGTACATATATATGTATATATGTGTTTGTATGTGTGTGTGTGTGTGTGTGTATATATATATATAGAGAGAGAGAGAGAGAGAGAGAGAGAGAGAGTTTCTGCAAGTCACTACTGGACCCAACTTGACATTGAATAATTGAACTCCTGTGAGAATACTGTGATTTTTTTAGACTTTAGCCCCATATTAATTGACATTTTGCATCAACTTTATTTGCTGCAGACAATGTGGCAACTATTAAAACTGTGGGGTAATGAGTTCCCTTTGGTTTCTCTTTTCTTTGCCATGTATGCCTCCTCTGCTTTTGCTTTTGCTTCCTGACTGTTCTCCAGATGTCAGTGGCCAAGTTTTGGCTCCCTGGCCCTTCCCCTTCTAAGACAGCTCCATCCCAGCAAGCCTTCTATGATCAGTTAGCCTTATTTCCAGATATCATCTTCTCACCAGAATATAATTTTAATTCCTTATTTTAACTGATTTCATTTAATTAAACATTCATTTAATTAAACATGTCTGCATGTTAAGTAAAATGAAGGCCAGTCACATGCATTTTAGTAAGATCAACCTTACTGAAATAATCAATGAGGAAAGTCTGGATTCATGGAAGGAATTAATATTTTACTTTTTTATTTTTTTAATTTAAATTTATTTATTTTAATTAGAGGCTAATTACTTTACAATATTATATTAGTTTTGCCATACATCAACATGAATCTGCCACGGGTGTACACGTGTTCCCAATCCTGAATCCCCCTCCCAACTCCCTCCCCATACCATCCCTCTGGGTCATCACCTAGATGTCCCATCAGTAGATGAATGGATAGGAATTAATATTTTATAGAAGCATTTCAGATCACAGGTCAGGCAATCCACGGATATAGTGTGATCTGCATGTGTGCAAAGGATGGTGTGGGGGGGGAGTCTTCATCTCACTTTTTTATTCATGTATTTATTCATAGGACTGAAACATTCCATGACTAAATTATCCCCATTCCAGTTTTGGAATAGCACTGTGTTGCCTTTACTGTACTCCTTTGTCCTGTATTCTTAGAAAAGGCTCCAGGGTTGATAATCATCTCTTTGCAAAGGCTTTTCTTCACTTTTCTCCAGTCTCCCAGGAGTAGGAACATTGGCTTCTCCCGTTTTGCGATCCAGCACTTAATGAGGTGCAAGCCTCAGGGTGTGCTTCATGAAGAAAGAAAATTTTCCTGAGCGACTGACATATTTTGAAGGACTTTTTAAAACCTCTGAAGGAAGCATATATAACTTTGTCAACAGCTCAGCTGAGTTGGAGAGAGCTAAATTCTCAGGTATTCAATTAGGTAATCAAAGCAAACACAAAATCAAAGTAACTATAAAACCTTTAATAATTTACTGGATAGTATAAGCAAGATGCTAAAACCGGAGATGGTGCCTACTCGCCTATGTTCATTACCCCCAGCCAAACGCATAGGAAGTGCACCAAGTGAGGGACGGGTGCATTATCATCTCACGGTCCAGGTCCAGGGAACTCCTCAGGACTCCTAACGCACTGGTACTCTAAGGGCCCTGGGGCAGGGGTAAGGAGACAGTATAGGCTAGGAGTGGAAAAGTGTCTTCAGTACCCCCGCGCCTCCCCCCACTCCCCCCCGCTCATAAAGATGCCCATGAGACACGAATAAAGAGACCTAGGAATTAAAGTGGCTGGCCTGATGATGCAAATATGTACAGTCAGCAGGCGGTACCTGCAGGGCTGGAAGGGCCAAGGGTAAGGGATGACTGTATGTACAAATACACAGAAGTCCGCGAGGCCTGGAATGCAACTCCCTTTGAGACTGTGCGCTGGCTGTGCACCAAATGTGATGTGGGCACGTGTGGCTTTCTTTCTCCATGTGGCCTGTCAAGTAAAGCCTTTGTTGTAGCCTGTGGTTGGGCCTAGACAACCACACATAGATTTTTAATCAGTACTCAGGTTTCTCAAACTTAAAGTGAATTATTGAAAATCTGCATAACCGCTTTAGGAGTTGTTTGCAGGGTTGGGTGGGGATTCGCCTTTCTTTAACCTTTCTTTGTAGAGAAAATTATAAAACACTGTCGACTAAGAACATTTTTCTCTACAAATTGCAACGAAGTTGGCATACATCTTTTAAATAAACAGTATACATGTATCTAAGTAACAGCTCACATAAATAGCATCCAGAATCTTTTAAGATGTTTTAAGGAAACAAAACCTTGTTTTATAGAATTGCAATGCTCAGTGTTCTGTAGCAAACCATTTTCTCTTGTAATGGTTCTTATTTATACCAAAACACAAGGTGTTTATTTATCTAGGTATTACACCTCTCATAATCTCTCTTCTCCCTAATTTTGGAAAATAAATATAACATGTTCTCTTTACGAGTTAATTATGTAGAAGAAATGGTACTACATTCCTAAGCATTAGAGCATTTTGAGGGACATGTACTGCTTTAAATATTTTGAGGAACATCTGGATTAGTCACTCTGCACAGTTCTAACTCTTAACATGATGCACAGTATACACCTAAGAAATAGCCACAAATGCAAATGAGTTCCTCCATTTTGCTGATTTTGGTGCCCATTATGAATCTCTCCAGAAAACAACTGTATCCAGTGTTGCTGCTGCTGCTAAGTCGGTTCAGTCGTGTCTGACTCTGCAGCCCCATAGATGGCAGCCCACCAGGCTCCGCCATCCCTGGGATTCTCCAGGCAAGAACACTGGAGTGGGTTGCCATTTCCTTCTCCAATGCATAAAAGTGAAAGTGAAGTCGCTCAGTTGTGTCCGACTCTTAGCGACCCCATGGACTGCAGCCTACCAGGCTCCTCCGTCCATGGGATTTTCCAGGCAAGAGTACTGGAGTGGGGTGCCATTGCCTTCTCTGGTATCCAATATTGTTGTCATATAATTCCACAGGTTCTTCTCTGCTCAGTTTATAGTTGGAAGTTATTAATACAATATCCTGTGAAATAGAGGAAAGAGACTTGGCAATTATACGGAAAGCTAGTATGTAGCACACAGACTATTTCCATAAAGGAGGAAACCTTTATATTAAATTTGGAAAACTCAGGAGTGGCCACAGGACTGGAAAAGGTCAGTTTTCATTCCAATTCCAAAGAAAGGCAATGCCAAAGAATGCTCAAACTACTGCACAGTTGCACTCATCTCACATGCTAGTTAAGTAATGCTCAAAATTCTCCAAGCCAGGCTTCAACAACACATGAACCATGAACTTCCTGATGTTCAAGCTGGTTTTAGAAAAGGCAGAGGAACCAGAGATCAAATTGCCAACATTTGCTGGATCATGGAAAAAGCAAGAGAGTTCCAGAAAAACATCTATTTCTGCTTTATTGACTATGCCAAAGCCTTTGACTGTGTGGATCACAATAAACTGTGGAAAATTCTGAAAGAGATGGGAATACTAGACCACCTGACTGCCTCTTAAGAAATCTGTATGCAGGTCAGGAAGCAACAGTTAGAACTGGACATGGAACAATAGACTGGTTCCAAATAGGAAAAGGAGTACGTCAAGGCTGTATATTGTTACCCTGCTTATTTAACTTCTATGCAGAGTACATCATGAGAAACGCTGGACTGGAAGAAGCACAAGCTGGAATCAAGATTGCTGGGAGAAATATCAATAACCTCAGATATCAGATGACACCACCCTTATGGCAGAAAGTGGAACTCAAAAGCCTCTTGATGAAAGTGAAAGAGGAGAGTGAAAAAGTTGGCTTAAAGCTCAACATTCAAAAAACGAAGATCATGGCATCTGGTCCCATCACTTCATGGGAAATAGATGGGGAAACAGTGGAAACAGTGTCAGACTTTATGTTTTGGGGCTGCAAAAACCACCGCAGATGGTGACTGCAGCCATGAAATTAAAAGACACTTATTCCTTGGAAGGAAAGTTGTGAGAAACCTAGATAGCATATTCAAAAGCAGAGACATTACTTTGCCAACAAAGGTTCGTCTAGTCAAGGCTATGGTTTTTCCTGTGGTCATGTGTGGATGTGAGGGTTGGACTGTGAAGAAGGCTGAGCGCTGAAGAATTGATGCTTTTGAACTGTGGTGTTGGAGAAGACTCTTGAGAGTCCCTTGGACTGCAAGGAGATCCAACCAGTCCATTCTGAAGGAGATCAGCCCTGGGATTTCTTTGGAAGGAATGATGCTAAAGCTGAAACTCCAGTACTTTGGCCACCTCATGAGAAGAGTTGACTCATTGGAAAGACTTGATGTTGGGAGCGATTGGGGGCAGGAGGAGAAGGGGACGATTGAGGATGAGATGGCTGGATGGCATCACTGACTTGATGGATGTGAGTCTGAGTGAACTCTGGGAGTTTGTGATGGACAGGGAGGCCTGGTGAACTGCGATTCATGGGGTCGCAAAGAGGTGGACACGACTGAGCAACTGAACTGAACTGAACTGATAACAAAGGAAGATGGCTCTACAGGTGAACATCAGCTTAACATTTCAGTTGTGCTACACAGGAAACTGAAAAAAAAAAAAAAAAAAACAAAAAAAAAACACCACCACAGAATTTTATTTCTCAAATGTGTTTGGGATGATTTAATAAATAGTAACAGAATTCCCAGTAAAGTTAGAATTATAATTAATAGAGTATGTCACAGACACACTCTACTCAAAAATCTCAGTATGTACCATACAGTGATGGTAGTAAATACTATTAGATTTTATACTTGAGATTTGCTAAGAGAGTAAATTTTAAGCATACTCAGCAAAAAAGAAAAGAAACACCAAACTATATGTGGTAATCGATATAGTAATTGACTTATTTGTGGTAATCATTTCACAATGTATGCATGGTATATCAAATTAACACATGTGCATGTTACATGTATATAAGTTTATTTGCTAAGTAAATACCTCAGTAATGTCAGAATAAAAAAAGAAGGGAGAGTGGACTGTATAACAACTCTCCTGCCTCCACTTCTGTACTCAGTCCTCTGATGATCTGATTAGGTGTAGAATTCCATGGGGAAAGGTGGCCCAGATAGAGTCAGCACCGCCTTTGGTTTTAGACTCTTGCTTATCCCACTGCAGTGAGTGATTAAAGGCTTAACTCTAAATTTGTGGCTTGTTGCTTTAATTGGCTGCTCTGGTATCTAGCAGCTGGGTTCTTCTAGCTCAGATGAGCACTTGAAAATAATCACAGGTCTATTTAAAACCTTTGTGCCAAGTCAAAACTGTTTTATCTTGTTTAATACACTCTCTTGCAGAATACATAAGATTTACCCTTCCTGTCACATTGTTTTACAGTTGAATCTATTAATATTCAACAACACAGGATGCCTAAATATTCAGGGCACCTGATTAGTATTTGAGGTCAAGTTTTGAGGCTTTGCCTGTGTTATCATACTCTTCCTAAATTTTAGCCCTGATCTCAGGCAATGGTCACAGCCTTGTTTCGTTAGTGAGAAGTCGAAGTCGTATCTCAGATTCTCACAGTGAGCTTCTTTGACATTTTAAACAGTTCTTGGTGACCTCTGTTGCAACAGCTCTAAGTTTCATTTTGACTAACTTATTTTTTCTTTCTAGTGTCAGTGGACATATTTTTCTTGATTTTGAAAATGAATGCATCTTTTAAATTTCCTTTCCTATTTTTGTTTTCCATTGACCTGTAGTTATATTTTTGATCAGTAATGTTTTATATATTTTTATATTTAACAATGATTGTTTTTTGACTGTAGTTATCAGAAATACAACCTCTATGTAATTGAAGATTTGTTGAGTTGAGAATTGAAAACAACTGATCTCTGGCCTGTGATAACTTGAAGCAGGGCTTTGGTTCCTGACCAGAGATTGAGGTCGTGTTATGGCAGTGTGACTACCAAATCCTAACCATTAGACCAGTGGTCAGTGACAAGGCCCTGGCCCTTTTGCTTTGCAGAAACAGAATTCCCACAAAGACGGAAAGTAGTGAAACAAGAACAGTATTTATTAGGAGGAGAAAAACTCTTGTCTATTCACAAGTACTGTGAATAGACACAAAGGCAGACTCAGAGAAACTCGCTGAGTCATACCCTTATAGTTTGAATTATTTTCATGGGGAGTTTCTTCTGGGTTTTGTTTGGCCAATCCTTTTGATTTGCCTGGTTCAGAATCCATATTAGATACATCTCAGGATACTCCCATGTATGCACACTCATCTCCTGCCTCGCAACCAATAGGTTTTTTTACACATAATTTTTAATGAAGAATAGTTAGCCAGTATTTTTGACTGAAACAGTTGCATCTTGATTCTGAATACATGAGTATAAATGTCCATTTTTAGTATAACCTACATTTCTTCTAGTCTCCCTCACCCACATTTCAAGTAAAATAATGTAATATTTATTAAAAGCTGTTGTTATTCAAATATATTTTTCTAAATTTTATAACTTTAAGGGCTTGATGACAAAAGTCTTTTGATATAGTGCGGAATTTTAGAATTAGAAGGGACCTTCACATATGTTATAGCAGATTGACCTCCTTAAGGATTGAAGTGAAGTGAAATGAAAGTTGATCAGTCGTGTCTGACTCTTCGAATACCATGGACTGTATAGTCCTTGGAATTCTCTAAAACAGAATACTGGAGTGGGTAGCCTTTCCCTTCTCCAGGTGATCTTCCCAGCCCAGAGGTTGAACCCAGGTTTCCCGCATTTCAGGCAGATTCTTTACCAGCTGAGCCACAAAGGGAAGCCCCAAAAGACTGCAGTGGGTAGTCTGTCCCTTCTCCAGTGGATCTTCTCGACTCAGGAATTGAACCAGGGTGTCTTGCACTGTAGGCAGATTCTTTACCAACTGAGCTTTTAGGGAAGTTTTCTTATGGATTATTTTATCTAATTTTTGCTCATTCTATTAATTCTCATATTCCTAGAGTATATTATTCTAGTATAGTATTCTATTCTATACTGATTATTCAGTCAAGTGCATTCCAATTCAATTTGAGTACATATAAGCACATAATTAGAGAAAAAATAAACAGTATCTTTAAATATGCTATATATTATTTTAAATTCCCATATAAACTGCATATATAAATGATTGTAACTATTTTTGACTCAGAGTTCTTGAATATCAGTTTTTGAAAATATTTAAACAGATAGTAAAAATAAATTAATCTTTAAAATTTCATAGGGCATTAATGCTCAGTGAAAGAAGTCAGACATAAAAGAATACATATTGTATGACTTCACTGTTATAAACTAACCAGTAAAGACAAATCTACAGAGATATAAAATAAAGTTATGGTTATCTTGGAGAGTGTTGAGCACAAAGTCCTTTTTAGTATTTGGGAATGTTTTAAAATTTGATCTTAGTGAAATGCAGTGATGGTTTTACAATTCTTAACTATACTAAATTCACTGGTTTTTCAAAATGTGATTATTTTGACAGAAAATTTGATATAAAATAGTTTGACATTAAAAAAAAGTGGTCAGTGATTTTAGAGTCAGGTGGAGTTGGGTTTAAGTCACAGCTTCACCATCAATTGGTTATCTGACTTTGAACAACTTATTTAACTTCTCTGCCCCTTGGTTTTTCTCATCTGAAATGGGGGCACTAGTACCTACTTCACAATGTTGAATTAGAATTAACTGAAATAAGGTAAATAAAACATACTGCATCTTTTCTGACAAATAGTTAGATTAAGTTAATGGTACACGATCTGCTTGAGATATTTAGGTGTCTTGCTCTAGGAAAATAAAGCTGGCCTCGTGGACCCACATCAAGTTTTTTTTTTTTTTTTTCCCCTATAGCAAACATAGGGAACTAGATCTACTGTGTCCCCAGCATCAAGTCTTGCATACTGTATTTCTCACTCAAATGCCAGCATTGTTTTCTCAGTTAAAAAATTTTTTCTTCTGCCTCTTTAAGATCAAAATTGCATGCTGATTAAATATTAACGTAAGTGAGGTTGGGATTTAATGTTCTTTGTTGCTGTTGTTGAAGTCTTACAGAAAGGATACAGCAGTAGTGTCCCATTAAAACTTGACTATGATTTGATTTGTTCAATATTTCTATACACCTCTTTGTGAATACATTGATATAAGGGTTCCATAAGAATGAAAAGTGCTGAGGGTCTGATTTAAAGATTTTGTTGCTCTTGGGCTAACAGGGACCATAGTTAATTGCAACTGTTGGCAGTAAACAACTCCAATGTGAGGGCTATTGAGCTGCAATCATTTTAACAAGGTTTCCTGGGTGACAGAGCCTATGGTGCCAGCAACTCATTTGAAAAGATTGAAGCCACAAATAATAATACTAACTGAGCCCTCTGGATTAATGAGATACACTAATTCAATTCAGAGGAGCAAAACTTCATAGCTTGTTTTAACTGGTTGTGATTTTTATTAAATATGCCATTTAATTTGAAAGCAAAGCATTAGTCTTTGGCCCTATATCTACGTGTTTCTGTATTATAAATGAAGAAACATATTCAGTTGTAAAGTTTCAGAATGTTCTGATGTGAAAAAAGTGATGCTCTTTTTCCCTTGATGTTTCCACTACTGTTTTCTCTTATAAAGACCCAAAGAGATTTTGTAATACAGACACTAAACTGATTCAGATATGGTAATGCTGCATTTCAGTACTTTTATCCTTTGTATACTCAGAAATATTAAAAATCAAACACTTCTAAGCACTCTTTTCCTTACTCCCACAATGATCCTTTAAACTGTTTTGTGGTTTCTAGGCAAGGTAATGCTGTGGGTTCTTTGTGCCATAGCCTTAGGCTGCAAATGCTCTGAGTCCTTCAGTTTTATCCTTCATAATTGTTCAAACTGCCTCAGTGCCAGCAGCACTGGCTTTCACATTGAGTCTCAGCCTTTTGAGCATCCCAAATTATTAGCAATCCTTCAACTTTTAAATAGCACATTGCCTATGATATGTAGAATATGCAGATCTTATTTTGAATTAAGTGCAAACATTTCTGCTAAAGCTTTTCTGAAGACTGTAATGATTCAGAATTCAAAAAGCAGACATTACAAAATAAAGGTCAGATTGAATTTATTATTGAACTTATTATTCATGATAATTGAACTTATCCTAGTGGTAACTGGTATCAATTTGATAAACTAAAATTGTTTATATTTGATCATTATTGATATTTTTTTCTGAATATGTTTTACAGTGTTCACTTCTTGGTGTATTCCATTGGAGTATTAACTTTTTTAGATTTTTGTGTTTCTCAAATTGGTTATAATACTTGGTTTGCACATTACCTTAGAATAAACACATAAATTAGAAGAATTATCCTTTATTATTAGTGTATTTATGATGGTGACAGTGAAGATAGTTATGAAGATTTATGTTTACTTTTAATTATATGTAAAAGATTATTTTAGAAACAACCATTTTGAGAGAAAGTTACAGAAAGTTCCCCTAAAACCCCTGTTCCCATGCATGTATAGCCTTCCAGTTATCAAAACTACTCAACAAATTCGTACCTTTTTAGGACAGATGAACCTACATTGACACATCATAATCACTCAAAGTCCATAGTTTACCTTAGGGTTTCCTCTTGATGATGTATATTCTATATAACTTTTTAGCAAATGGAAAATGACAAATATACATCATTATAATTTCACACAGAGCATTTTCACTGCACTGAAAATGCTATGCTCTGCCTATTCATTGACTTTCCCCAGTGTTTACTTTTTCCAGACTATAAACTATGAATTTTCAATGAACTGTCTTATTTAAACCTTATAGCAAACTCCCTAGCTGCAATTAATGGGCTGGGGGAATTACTTCATCTGAACCAGACCAATCAGATTCTTTCATTTGGAAATTTGAAATTGGTGTGGGATAAATTGCAGGAGCAAAGGATAAAGTCTAGTGGGGCTGCTACCAGACCCTATGGCCTGCTTATGCTCTTCTTGTGTGCATGGAGAATTAAATAATGGATGCTAGGGGGAAATATATAAGCAGTCACAAAAGAGAAGCAAAAATAAAATTCAGAAAAAGAGAATGGCTTGGGTTCTGGATTTCTAGTTCCTCCTGTTTACGGGACTACTGTACATGAATTACACAAGATGTTTCAGCATATGCTTTCCTTCCTTACATTAGCTTGAATTCTGTTATCTGCAAATTAAAAAACTTTGACTGAAGTTAATATTTTGATCGTTTTGTATACACATAAAATCATAAATATCAATAACCTCAGATATGCAGATGACACCACCCTTATGGCAGAAAGTGAGGGGGAACTAAAAGCCTTTTGATGAAAGTGAAAGTGGAGACTGAAAAAGTTGGCTTAAAACTCAACATTCAGGAAACAAAGATCATGGTATCTGGTCTCATCACTTCATGGGAAATAGATGGGGAAACAGTGGAAACAGTGTCAGACTTTATTTTTGGGGGCTCCAAAATCACTGCAGATGGTGATTGCAGCCATGAAATTAAAAGACGCTTACTCCTGAGAAGGAAAGTTATGACCAACCTAGATAGCATATTCAAAAGCAGAGACATTACTTTGCCAACAAAGGTCCGTCGAGTCAAGGCTATGGTTTTTCCTGTGGTCATGTATAGATGTGAGAGTTGGATTGTGAAGAAGGCTGAGCACTGAAGAATTGATGCTTTTGAACTGTGGTGTTGGAAAAGACTCTTGAGAGTCCCTTGGACTGCAAGGAGATCCAACCAGTCCATTCTGAAGGAGATCAGCCCTGAGATTTCTTTGGCAGGAATGATGCTAAAGCTGAAACTCTAGTACTTTGGCCACCTCATGCGAAGAGTTGACTCATTGGAAAAGACTCTGATGTTGGGAGGGATTGGGGGCAGGAGGAGAAGGGGACGACAGAGGATGAGATGGCTGGATGGCATCACTGACTCAATGGACGTGAGTCTGAGTGAACTCTGGGAGTTGGTGATGGACAGGGAGTCCTGGCATGCTGTGATTCATGGGGTTGCAAAGAGTTGGACACGACTGAGTAACTAAACTGAACTGACTGAAAATCATAAACATAGCACTTTCCCCATCATTTCAAATTACTGAGCTTTGTGTTCCAATGTAATTTCATTTAATCAGTCCAACCAAGAGTTATGACAAGAACAACAAAACCAAAATGACAGTATAGTCATTGTTCATTCCTTAATGCACTTTACTTGAGTGGGTTGCCATGCCGTCCTTCAGGGGATCTTCCCAACCGCAGGGATTGAACCCAGGTCTTCCACATTGCAGGTGGATTCTTTACCATCTGAGCCATCAGGAAAGCCCAAGGATCCTGGAGTGAGTAGCCCTATCCCTTCTCCAGGGGATCTTCCTGACCCAGGAATTGAAAAAGGGTCTCCTGCATTGCAGGAAGATTCTTTACCAGCTGAGGTACCAGGGAAGCCCTAATGCATTGGTAATCTTGAGTAAGTCATGTACCTATTTTGTATGCTAGTTTCTTAAACTGTCTAAGTAGATAAAAATTACATAGTTTCTATTATGTCTAGATTTGTCAGACAGTTATGCAGGTATTTTAAGAATTTCTTTAAAGTGCTAAGAAGGTGAGGAGAGTGAATGGGTGGGGTCTTTTGTCATTTGAAAAGCCCAGTTTTTACACATACACACACACACACACGTGTGTGCGCGCACACTCATAGTTACATACTGTCACATAGAAACTTACACATAAGCATATACTTGTAAATTCTATGTGAAAAGTTATTTTTAATATGATAAGGACACAGTTTGCTATTTGTTCAGTATCCAGTTATATTACAGAGGCACTTGCTATCTTAACTGTTAAATACTCTGCAGCTACTTCTGCTTTATTTTTTTTTTTATCATTATTTGCACTGCCTTTTAAAACCGATGAAAAAAATCATACATTTTCATGGGCAGATAACTCTGGGTCTTAGTTGGAAGAAAAGTGTATTGAAGTAAAAAGAAACATTTTATTTTCAGAAACACTGCTAGTCATAGGTCTTATACAGTTTACACTTCTTCATGTCCTGAACAAACCCTCCAGCTACTCTTGGATTTCTGTTTCTAATTTCAAAGCCTATTCCTAACTAAAACAAAGAGATTTGTACTTAAAAGATTCCCATTGATGAGGACTGCCTTGTTTTGTTCCTTAAAACCTAAGACGATGAGTTATCCAAAGGTGGTGGGGGATAAGGGGGAGAGATGGTAGTATGGAAAGATAACATGATGGAAGACAGCAGATTAGGAAGCTCCAGAAATCAATTCCTTCACCGAAACAACCACTGAACTGGTAGGAATGCAAAGTGGTACAGACGCTTTGGAAAATAATTTGAGTTGGTTGCAAAATTAAACATATCTTACTGTGTAATCCAGGATTTGTTCCCCATGATATTTTTATCCAAAGAAATTGAAAGTATGTGTTCATACAGAAACCTGCACATGGATACTTACAGCAGCTTTATTTATAGTTGCCAAACCTGGAAGCAGTTAAAGGTGTCCTTCAGAGGTGAATAAAGCTGCAGCACATCCAGACAGTGGAATACTATTCATCAGTGAAGCAAAGTGCTCTAGCAGTCTATCAAAGACATATAAAACCTTTAATGCATAATACTGTATTAAAAAATCCAATCTGAAAAGGCTTTCATACTATATAATTCCAAGTATATGATGGTATGGAAAATAAAAGTGAAGGAGACATTAAAAAGACCAAGGGTCATTGATGAATAATAGAGCACAGAAGATATTTAGGACAGTGAAAATACTCTATATGAAACCATAATGGTAGATGCATTGTATTTCACATTTTTCCAAACCCATAGAATTTATTACAAGAGGGAATCCTAATGTAAATTATAGACTTTAGGTGATCATGATATTTCAATGTATGTTCGTCTGTTATAACAATGTACTACTCTATTGTGGGATGCTGCTATGACAGAGTCTATGCATGTATGGAAGGAGGAGGTATATGGGAAATCTCTAACTTCCTCTTCATTTTGCTGTGAACTTAAAACTGCTCTAAAATTATAAATATTAAAAAAAAACTAAAATGAACACTAGTATATTTTATTTTTGATATAGAACTTTTTATTTACTGCATTGTTTTAAAGCAAGTGCATTCAACAGTAAATATGTTACTGCACAAAAGCAGAGTGGTATAATTGGTGATAAATAAAAATTAACACCATAAATGGGATAGCAGAGTTAGATAGGAGAGTTAAGGTATTTTATTAAAGATAATTTGGTATCAATTCAAAATAAACTGTTACAATTTAAACTAAAAATCTCCATGTTAACCACTAAAAAATTAACTCAGGAATACAAAGCAAAGAAAATGAAGAGGTGATTAAAATGGTACACTGGAAAAAATTTTTAAAAATCAAAAGAAGGTAATATTAAAAAAAATAAAGTATAAAAATATGTAAGATATATAAGAATAATAAATGGCAAAAGTGAATATTCCATTATTAGTAATTACTTTAAATAAGCTATGACCAACCTAGACAACATATTAAAAAGCAGAGATATTACTTTGCCGAGAAAGGTCCGTGTAGTCAAAGTTATGGTTTTTCCAGTAGTTATGTATGGATGTGAGACTTGGACTATAAAGAAAGCTGAGTACTGAAGAATTGATACTTTTGAAGTGTGGTGTTGGAGAAGACTCTTGAGAGTCCCTTGGACTGCAAGGTGATCAAAGCAGTCAGTCCTAAGAGAAATCAGTCCTGAATATTCATTGGAAAGACTGATGCTGAAGGTGAAACTCCAGTACTTTGGCTACCTGATGTGAAGATCTGACTCCTTGGAAAAGACCCTAGTGCTGGGAAAGATTGAAGGCAGAAGAGTAGGGGATGACAGAAGATGAGATGGTTGGATGGCATCACCTACTCGATGGCCATGAGTTTGAGCAAGCTTCAGGAGATGGTGATGGACAGGGCAGCCTGTCATGCTACAGTTTATGGGGTCCCAAAGAGTCGGACACAACTGAACGACTGAACCAAACTGAAACCTTCCAGTTGATTTATAGATATTGTAAAAATGGAAGGAAACAACTTATGTTTCAAGCAAATGATGCTTATAAGAGACCACCATTTAACCAAAAGACACAAAGAGGAAGAAAGTGAGAGAATGCAAAGAGACATTTCATACAAAGAGTAATCGAAAATAAGCTGGGATGGCTCTAATAATAATAGAAAATACCAATTTTAAGACAAAAAGCTTTAGAAGACGTGCATTTATATTGATGAGTCAATTCATCAAGAGGGGATATCAAGCATAAACATATGCATGTCTAACAGTAGACCCTTGGAATAGATAAACATTCACAGAATTAAAGGGAAAAACAGATACATCTCGGTAATAATTGGAGACTTTAAACCTCACTGTCACTAATGCATAAAACATCTTGAGTAAAGGTCAGTAAGGAAATAGACAACTTGAACAGTACTTTAAAAACAACTAGACCTTATAATATACAGAAACATTGCAGTTACCAACAGAAGATTTCAGATTCTTCTTAAGTACACATGGAACATTTTCCAGAATAAAGCATATGTCAGGCCATCAAATTTCAGTAAACTTAAAAAGATTGAAATCATAAAAGGTTTCATGTCTTGGCTGCAATGGAGTAAAAGCTGGAAAGAAAGGAAACTAGAAAATTCACAAATATATGGAAATTAAACAGCACACTCTCAACCAACCAGTAGGTTGAAGAATTGTTAAAGAAACTATATTTTGAAATGAATGAAAATGGAAACACATCATACCAAAACTTATAGGATGCAGCGAACTACTACTCAAAGGAATCTATAGCTAAATATCTATGTTAATAAGAAAGATTTCAAATAAACCCACCTTTATCCTAAAGAGGTAGACATATAAAGACAAACTAAGATAAAGATAAAGTCATCAGAAGGAAATGAATAATAAATATTTCAGTAGAAATAAGTGAAAGAGGATAGAAAAAAATAGAATAAATAAAACCAAGTTGTTTCTTTAAAGGATATTAAAATTAATGACTATTTAGCGAAACTCACTAATGAAGAGATACTCAAATAAGTACATCACTCTATATAGGAATTAATTCAAAATGTATCAACTTAATATAAGAACTAATTTTTTGCACTGTTAGAAAAAAATAGGAAATCTTTATGACATCCCATTTGGCATTGAACTCTTGATTTGAAAATGAAAGCATGAGCAACTAAAGAGTTGAACAATCTTAGACTTCAAAAGACTTGGTAATAATTTAAACAGATGGATGAGGGAAAAGGAGTAGGCAAGCTTGATCCCATCATTTTAAGGGATTCACTCTGTGTGTTCTACACTCTTGAGT
This sequence comes from Bos indicus, assembly GCF_029378745.1. Classification (NCBI taxonomy): domain Eukaryota; kingdom Metazoa; phylum Chordata; class Mammalia; order Artiodactyla; family Bovidae; genus Bos; species Bos indicus. Next base: position 38,980,260 of record NC_091762.1, on the reverse strand, counting down.
TTTGGACAAATAATGACATATATGACATAATGACAAATATGACAAATAATGACAGTATCATATAGAGTAATTTCACTGCCCTAAAATACCTCTATGCTCAACCTATGCATCCTTCTCTCTCTGCTCTGAAATCAAGGTAACCTCTGTTCTTTTTTTATCTCTGTAGTTTTTCCTTTTCCAGAGTGCCTTGTAACTATAATTATACAATATGTAGCTTTCCAGATGCACTTCCTTCAGTTAGCAGTTTGTATGTAAGGTCTTTCCTAACTTTTAGGTAACTTTTAAGAGCTCATTCTGTATTATAGTTTCAGTTTAGGAGCTATTATCTGTGCTTTAAATAGTTGTATCCATATATTATTTATTATTTGTGTATTTATTGACTTTGTTTTAGTATATTTGGGAAAATTTATTCAAAATATTTTAGAATCAATTCAGATCAGATCAGTTGCTCAGTCGTGTCCACCTCTTTGCGACCCCATGAATGGCAACACGCCAGGCCTCCCTGTCCATCACCAACTCCCGGAGTTCACTCAGACTCACGTCCATCGAGTCAGTGATGCCATCCAGCCATCTCATCCTCTGTCGTCCTCTTCTCCTTTTGCCCCCAGTCTCTCCCAGCATCAGAATCTTTTCCAATAAGTCAACTCTTCACATGAGGTGGCCAAAGTATTGGAGTTTCAGCTTTAGCACCATTCCTTCCAAAGAAATCCCAGGGCTGATCTCCTTCAGAATGGACTGGTTGGATCTCCTTGCAGTCCAAGGGACTCTCAAGAGTCTTCTCCAACACCACAGTTCAAAAACATCAATTCTTCAGCGCTCAGCCTTCTTCACAGTCCAACTCTCACATCCATACATGACCACAGGAAAAACCATAGCCTTGACTAGATGAACCTTTGTTGGCAAAATAATGTCTCTGCTTTTGAGTATGCTATCTAGGTTGGTCATAATGTTCCTTCCAAGGAGTAAGCGTCTTTTAATTTCATGGCTACAGTCACCATCTGCAGTGATTTTGGAGCCCAGAAAAATAAAGTCTGACACTGTTTCCACTGTTTCCCCATCTATTTCCATGAAGTGGTGGGACTGGATGCCATGATCTTCGTTTTCTGAATGTTGAGCTTTAAGCCAACTTTTGCATTCTCCACTTTCACTTTCATCAAGAGGCTTTTGAGTTCCTCTTCACTTTCTGCCATAATGGTGGTGTCATCTGCATATCTGAGGTTATTGATATTTCTCCCGGCAGTCTTGATTTCAGCTTGTGTTTCTTCCAGTCCAGCGTTTCTTGTGATGTACTCTGCATATAAGTTAAATAAGCAGGGTGACAGTATACAGCCTTGACAAACTCCTTTTCCTATTTGGAACCAGTCTGTTTTTCCACGTCCAGTTCTAACTGTTGCTTCCTGACCTGCATACAAATTTCTCAATGCAGGTCAAGTGTTCTGGTTTTCCCATCTCTTTCAGAATTTTCCACAGTTTATTGTGATCCACACAGTCAAAGGCTTTGGCAGTGTCAATAAGGCAGAAATAGATGCTTTTCTGGAACTCTCTTGCTTTTTCCATGATCCAGTGGATGTTGGCAATTTGATCTCTGGTTCCTCTGCCTTTTCTAAAACCAGCTTGAACATCAGGAAGTTCACGGTTCACATATTGCTGAAGCCTGGCTTGGAGAATTTTGAGCATTACTTTACTAGTGTGTGAGATGAGTGCAATTGTGCAGTAGTTTGAGCATTCTTTGGCATTGCCTTTCTTTGGGATTGGAATGAAAACTGACCTTTTCCAGTCCTGTGGCCACTGCTGAGTTTTCCAAATTTGCTGGCATATTGAGTGCAGCACTTTCACAGCATCATCTTTCAGGATTTGGAATAGCTCAACTGGAATTCCATCACCTCCACTAGCTTTGCTCATAGTGATGCTTTCTAAGGCCCACTTGACTTCACATTCCAGGATGTCTGGCTCTAGGTCAGTGATCACATCATCGTGATTATCTGGGTCGTGAAGATTTATTGTTACAGTTCTGTGTATTCTTGCCATCTCTTAATATCTTCTGCTTCTGTTAGGCCCATACCATTTCTGTCCTTTATCGAGCCCAGCTTTGCATGAAATGTTCCTTTGGTATCTCTGATTTTCTTGAAGAGATCCCTAGTCTTTCCCATTCTGTTGTTTTCCTCTGTTTCTTTGCATTGATCGCTGAAGAAGGCTTTCTTATCTCTTCTTGCTATTCTTTGGAACTCTGCATTCAGGTGTTTATATCTTTCCTTTTCTCCTTTGCTTTTCACTTCTCTTCCCTCCCCAGACAGCTATTTTGCTTTTTTGCATTTCTTTTCCATGGGAATGGTCTTGATCCCTGTCTCCTGTACAGTGTCCTGAACCTCATTCCATAGTTCATCAGGCACTCTATCTGTCAGATCTAGGCCCTTAAAATCTATTTCTCACTTCCACTGTATAGTCATAAGGGGTTTGATTTAGGTCATACCTGAATGGTTTAGTGGTTTTCCCTACTTTCTTCAATTTCAGTCTGAATTTAGCAATAAGGAGTTCGTGGTCTGAGCCACAGTCAGCTCCTGGTCTTGTTTTTGCTGACTGGATAGAGCTTCTCCATCTTTGGCTGCAAAGAATATAATCAATCTGATTTAGGTGTTGACCATCTGGTGATGTCCATGTATAGAGTCTTCTCTTGTGTTGTTGGAAGAGGGTGTTTGTTATGACCAGTGCATTTTCTTGGCAAAACTCTATTAGTCTTTTCCCTGCTTCATTCCATATTCCAAGGCCAAATTTGCCTGTTACTCCAGGTGTTTCTTGACTTCCTACTTTTGGATTCCAGTCCCCTATAATGAAAAGGACATCTTTTTTGCGTGTTAGTACTAAAAGGTCTTGTAGGTCTTCATAGAACCGTTCAACTTCAGCTTCTCCAGTGTTACTGGTCGGGGCATAGACTTGGATTACTGTGATATTGAATGGTTTGCCTTGGAAACGAACAGAGATCATTCTGTCGTTTTTGAGATTGCATCCAAGTACTGCATTTTGGACTCTTTTGTTGATCATGATGGCCACTCCATTTCTTCTGAGGGATTCCTGCCCGCAGTAGTAGACATAATGGTCATATGAGTTAAATTTACCCATTCCAGTCCATTTCAGTTCGCTGATTCCTAGAATGTCGACATTCACTCTTGGCATCTCTTGTTTGACCACTTCCAGTTTGCCTTGATTCATGGACCTGACATACCAGGTTCCTCTGCAATATTGCTCTTTACAGCATCGGACCTTGGTTCTGTCACCAGTCACATCCACATTGGGTATTATTTTTGCTTTGGCTCCATCCCTTCATTCTTTTTGCAATTTTCTCCACTGATCTCTAGTAGCATATTGGGTACCTATTGACCTGGGGAGTTTCTCTTTCAGTATCCTATCATTTTGCCTTTTCATACTGTTCATGGGGTCAATCAATCAGAATCAATTAGAATTTAGAATCTTTAGAATCAATTAGATTAAATTAACATCAAGGTTTAACCAACTTGATTAAGATTGTCACTTATGTGAAGTTTCTTAGACTTTAGTAAGCTTAGTTTTCACATTTGTTTAATTGAAAGTTTTTGTGAATGTAGTAATATGATCTAAATTAATATTTTCCCAAATACACTTAACTTATAAATTATCTTCTCATTAATTATGTCTAGTTTTTTCATATCAAATTTATACATATGTAAAAAATTATTTCCCTATCTTGTGTGTGAAAGTTGCTCAGTCATGTCTGACCTTTGCGACCCCATTGACTGTAGCCTGCCAGGCTCCTCTGTCCATGGAATTCACCAGGCAGGAATACTGAAGTGGGTTGCCATTCCCTTCTCCAAGGGATCTTCCCAACCCAGGGTTTGAAGCTAGATCTCCTGCATTGAAGGCAGATTGTTTACCATCTGAACCACCAGGGAAGCCCATCCTATAATATGTTATTATTTTCTCATTAATTATGCTCAGATTTGTCAAATATCAAACTTACAGGAAAATTTATTTCTCACATCTTAATAAAGGGTAAAGGCTAAGTAATAACTGAAAATGTATGTGTAAAATTCAAAATCAAAGACATACTCAACATATGTGTTTAATTATGTCCGACCCCTTGCCACCTTACAGAGTGTAGCCTGCCAGACTCCTCTGTCCGTGGAATTTTCCAGGTAAGAAAATGGGAGTGATTAGCCTCTAATTAAAATAAATTTAAATTTAAAAAAAAAAAAAAGAATATCAAAGGTACTGTAGATTAAAAAAAAAAAAAGAAAACGGGAGTGGTTGCCATGAACTCTTCCAGGGGATCTTCCTGTCCAGGCATCAAACCCACGTCTCCTGTGACTCCTGCATTGGCAGGCAGATGGAAAGCCCATCCTATAACATAATTAATTTTTTCTCATTAAGTATGCCCAGTTTTGTCAAATACAAAACTTACACATATGTGAAAAAATTATTTCTCTAATCTTAATAAAGGGTAAAGGCTAAATAATAAATAACTGAAAAATGTATGTGGAAAATTCAAAGACATATCCAAACAAATCACCAAATAGATTATTTTTAGATAATCTTTCCAGTGAATGATTGATTTGGGTCTAATGCTTTTTACTTTTAGATACAATATTTTGTTGACCAATCTGCCTTCATAGAGAGGAGTATAACTAAAAGTATTTGTCTGCATAGTTAACTAAATAATAAAATTTCTAGTGCCACACTAGAAAACTAAAGGGAAGAGGTAGGAATTGAGGAATACAGTTTATATTTTTTTCATAAAGACACAAATTTATAAATGCACTTATGAAAATATCTTCCGGAATGCAATGAATATAAACAATTTTATGATTATATCTAGTTATTGAAATTATATGTTTAACAATAATGTAAAAATATTAAAAATAATTATTAGTATTATTGCCTAGCTAAATTTGCCACATACTTTTCAGTCTTTTTCTCTTTATACTCCCAAATATTTAGCAGAAACAGCAAGTCTCCATAGATAAATTGAACAGTTTTTTACTTTCCATCATGAAGAAAAAAATGAAATCTTGTTAACTAAAACCAATGTGTTACATAAAATAAGTTTAGAGAAATGTTTATTAAACTAATGGACCATTTGTGAATTAGTATTAGTACAAATTGAACAATTACTGAACTAACTAGTAAGAATGAACTTGGATCAATGAAAGTTGCTGTAACAGTCCAGTAGACATAAACTCATAGCACTTAAGTGGAAAGGAGTTCATAGAGATACAGATGCAGAGGAGAGCCATAAAATAAGACAGCCAAGGAAGAAGATACAGCTGTTACAAACTTCTATTTACCTAAAAAATTAAAAAAAAAAAAGACATACATAGTCAAAATTCCATGAACCGAAAGAGCTATGAAAAGATGGTGATAGATATTAAAAGGACTTAATCAGAAACTTATATAGGTGTCATTTTTCTAAGGATTCAGAGGATTTACATAATGAATACAATTAATTTAAAATATATTGTAGAACTTTTGTCAAAAAATCACTATAAATCGAGCATTGATAAAAATCATTGAAATTAACTGTAAAGTAAGACACAACATCTGAAAGACGTATTCTCTGACTGAAAATGTAGAATAATAAGAAAGTAACTATTAAGCAAAGTCTAAACATGTCATCAATTAATAAAAAATTACATTGGACGCTGAAATATTTAGTGTTACTTTGCAGGTGTGCAAATCTCTATATACTGATTCAAATTGCAAATATATGCTAGAGACGGTTGATGTATTTATTTATTTATTTATTTTATATATTACTTTTTTTTAATGGTGTCATGTTTTATTTCTTTTTAATTTTATTTTATTTTTAAACTTTACATAATTGTATTAGTTTTGCCAAACATCAAAATGAATCCATCACAGGTATACATGTGCTCCCCATCCTGAACCCTCCTCCCTCCTCCCTCCCCATACCATCCCTCTGGGTCGTCCCAGTGCACTAGCTGTTGATGTATTTAAATAAGGAAACATAAGAGTAAGCATTTCACTTTTTTGGTAGTCATAAAGCTTTAAAAGGAATGGAAGTATCCATTAGTATGCTGCTGCATCGCTTCAGTCATGTCTGTCTGTGTGACCCTATGGACTGCAGACTGCCAGACTCCTTTGTCCATGGTATTTTCTAGGCAAGAGTACTAGAGTGGGTTGCCATGCCCTCCTCCAGGGGATTTTCCCAACCAAGGTCTCCTGCATTGCAGGCAGGTTCTTTATTACTGAGCCACCAGGGGAGCCCCATTCATTAGTATGGAACTGGTTACATTTTTATGTATTTATTATTTATGGATAGTTTTCAAAGCTAATAGTGTCCCATGGAAAACAAGGTTCAAGAAAATATAATTTTGGGAAATTAAATTAAAAATTAAATTATTAAACATCTTATCTATTTATCTATCTGTACACATACATATTAAACACCTTGGGGTTTCCCACATGGTTCTAGTGGTAAAGAAACTGCTTGTCAGTGCAGGAGACATAAGAGCAGCAGTTTCGATCCCTGAGTCGGGAAGATCCCTTGGAGAAGGCAATGGCAACCCACTCCTGGAGAATCCATGGAATAAAGGAGCCTGATGGGCTACACAGTCATAGGGTCACAAAGGGTCACACATGACTGAAGCAACTTGGCACATACTTTAAATGGCTTATGCATCCAAATTCATGATAGTGGTTGGCTTTAAGAATGACTTCAAAGGAATAAGATTAGGAAGCTAAAGTGTAGGAAAATATTTTTTCCATTAAAATAATCTGTATTCTCTGTAATGGCCTATACAGGAGAAGAATCTTGAAAAGAGTGTGTGTGTGTGTGTATATATGTATATGTATGTATAACTGACTGATTTTACTGTGCACCTGTAACTAAGAAAACATTGTAAATCAACTATATGCCTATTTAGAAAAAAATCTCTTATATGTTTCTTGCTATATGGCATTCTGTAAAAGGCAAAACTGTGTAGATGGTAAAAAGATCATTGGTTGCCAGGAATTAGGGGGAGAGAAGGATGAGTAGCTGAACTGTAGAAGATTTTTAGGGCAGTGGAAGTAATGTATATATATATGATGGTGGATACATGCCACCCCTACAGTTGTTCAAAGCCAAGAAAGTATAACACCATGAGTGAAACCTACTGTAAACCATGATTGGTGATAATGATGTGTCAATATAGGTTCAGATCCCTGTATCTTCCTCTCAGTTTTACTGTGAACCTAAAACTACACCCAAAAAGGTCCTTAAAAAATCTGATAAATGTAAATTATATAGGATGATGTAAAATTTGGTTTATAATTTTGAATAAGTATGATTGCTTAAAATGAAATAGAGAGTAAATCACTGATTGACCATTACACTCATCAAACCTTATAAGAAGCTTTAAGATTCTTGATAGCAATAATATACTCGCTGGCCTTGATGTTTACTAAGCTTGCTGCCTGAGATCTTATCTCTCCCCAAATAGTAAGGGATCTGCTAATGGGCATTTACCATGCCTTTTTCTCCTGCAACTGACTTTTGCTGATTTCAGCTTTTGCTGTTTGGCTTAGGCCTGCTTCATTTCTCATGCATTTCATGGTTGGATGATAGGACATGTGGATATGTGTTTATTGTCAATAAGCTAATTAGAGGAAAACAATCTGAGATAAATATCTAAGTCAGTTCCTGGATAAGACAGTTCTTAGCCAGAATAGGGTTATTTAGATACTCATATTACAAATGTCATACAGATTACAAAAGGTAATTAGGCACTACTTCTGCTAACAACTATTGCTGGAATGTGTGTGTGTGTTTTAATAGCTTTGTCCACAGATAAATTATAGACTGTGTCCAAGATAATGTATTTGCACATTTATCAGTGCCTGTTTTCTGTCCGTCTGTTAAAGGCAGCCTCCACTTCATGTTTGTATTCCTCTGTATATATGCTTGTTATGTGACTTTATCTTACATGAACAAAACAGAAAATAAATTTAAGTCTAAATGTACAAATTGGAGGTGCCTCGTTTGTTATTTTGGTCTTCTATGGGGTTTCTTTTTTAGTAGTTTTTAAATAAATATGCCAGTCTCAAGTAGAGATTGTGTGAGTGTGAGCCAAGATTTTAGTGATCTGGGTAAATCTGGATGTATGAAACAAAGGAAAAAAAGAAAAAAAAAACAGAAGGGATATGATAAGAGATAGATCCAGAGGAGATTTCATAGTTTACTGTCTTCCATTTTAACTATTATACTACTCTACTGAAATTGCACTATGGTAAGCATGATAGTTCTTATAATCTGTGGTATTTAACAAAGGTGATTTTGTGTTTTTTTCCTGCCTGTGTGCGTACTTAATTCCTGCATTACCATGAATTTTTCTTTTAAAAACTCAGAAGAACTACCTTCTTTTTTTGCTTCATTTGGCATTATTTATTTGTCCTTTTAATTATTTCACAGTCCTATAGAGTAATGCAATTATAAGAAAAATGTATAACTCAGCATCATAGTTTGTCATTGTAAAAATAGCATGAGATACATGACAAGTGAATTCTCAGTAGGACCTTAGATAAACTGAGGGAGGCTTCTGCTTAGCTGTTGTCTGTTTCGTAATTTAAATTCCTCCCACAGTTCTCTAAAGGACAGTAATTTAGATGTATCATTTAAACTACTAGTGTCATACTGTCTTCCCACAATTATTCAAGTTGAAGTGAAAAATTACTCCCCAGCTATTCTTAACCTGATATTTTATCAAATAAAGGAATTTATGGATTGTTCTAGCGAGCATTTAAATAATAAATGAAAAGAATTCCAGATGAATACATTGTCCTTTAAAGTTAGAAGGGTTTCCTTTCTCAGAGGAGCAACTAAGATGCCAAGGCCTCTCTATGTTGACTTATTAGTGTCACCAAAAGGAAGTAAATTGTTGGAAATATAAAGAAAATAGACTTATAGCCCTCATGTGAATTATTCATGCTCAGTAGATATATAACAGTTTCTCTTGAAATGTAAAAATCTGTATATAGAGAGATACTCACATACTGTCACACTCAACACTTTAATATTATTTGCCCATAAAATATTTCATACTGGTACAATTATGAATAATTAAGAAAATAGAAACTAGGAATCTTAAGAAGGACCAGGCTGTTTCTCACTGGTAAGTAAAAGAACTTAAAAGTAATCTGTGCACTTATCTAATCCATCACTCACATCCTCAACAGATATTTCTACAAGGTTTTCTCTTATGCTTATTTTTCTTTCTCATCCTTTAATATAGAACAGTCAGTAAATTAATAGTAAGAACTGAAATAAACATTTTCAATCAATTTAAAAAAAATCTTTGTTATTAACTAATTTATTATTGATCATCTTATTCCCTCAGTTAGAAGACATTTCAAAGAAACTTTGGAAAAGACAATAGCAGTTTTTCATCAAACTAACACAATTCATAAGACCTGATGATTAAATCCTGCCTGGTCTTTTTCAAATCCAGGAACTAGATTGTATGTTACCTTGTATCACTTATCAGTTTCTTTGGAGAAGTATCAGGTATCCTTGCAGACAAATCGGGCTTTGAGATCAAATGTACCTGGATTGGAATCTCAGGTCTCTCAATGAATGCTCATGTGAACATAGGCAATAATTTCTGATCTTTAAGTTCTCCATCTAGATTTTGGAGGAAAAAAATCTTTTTAATGTTTATAACCTCATTTTTTATTGAGGAATAATTGACATATAACATTAGTTTCAGGCATGCAAAATAATGGTTCAATATTTGTGTACATTGTGAAACAGTCAGCACAGTAAGTCTAGTTTACATTGTCACCTTAGTTACCAAAATTTTTTTTCTTGTGATAATACTACTTTCTTAGCATCTTTTGAATAGGTAATTCAGTATTGTTAACTATAGTCATCATGCTGTACATTAATTCCCCATGATTTATTTACTTGATGACTGAGAGTTTGCAGTTTTGACCCCCTTTACATATTTCTCCCACCACCACCCCCCCTATCCTCTTGCAGTAACCTGCCTGTCCTCTGTATCTGTGAGCTTGGTTTTGTGTGTTTGTGTTTTTGTTTTTAGATTACATACATAAATGAAATCAAACAGTACTTATCTTTCTCTGATTTATTTCACTTAGCATAATTACCTTAGAGTCTATCCATGTTGTTGCAAACAGCAAGATTTCATTCTTTTTTTATGACTAATATTATATCGTTGTCAAAATGTCTATCCATTCCTCTATTGATGGAGACTTAGATTGTTGCTAGGTCTTGGCTATTGTAAATAATGCTGCAATTAGTAATGGATGTATAGATCTTTTTAAGTTAGTGTTTTTATTTTCTTCAGATAAATACCCAAGAGTTATGCTATTTTTTTTAAATGGTGCAAGTATGATTTATTAAGCTTAGTACCTTAGTACAGGTGCTTAGTACTTAGTACACTGTGCCTTAGTATAGATGCTGAGGTTTGCTGAAGGAGCTCTTAATGTTCAGGCCTGGAGGAAATTCTGCCAATTTTTATTGAGCAGTGATACCAGGAAGCTGACAGTGGATATTGTACACAATCTCATCTATCGTCCTCATGTGGCCAGCAACCACTACCATGGACTTTACTTCATCAACTTTGGCCACCATGTTCTTATTCTGGGTCAGCAAGGAAGGGAACTTGTCAGCCTTATTCAGGTCTACACCCAGGATTTGTGGAATCTGCTTGATAAGAGACTCTTGAAGCCAAAAAGGCATCATAGTTCTTGGCCAGCATCTTGACCAATTTCTTATTCTTGTTGAGTTTCTTCAGTGCCTTGTCGTCCTTGTGGGGGATGTCCACAGCTTTGGCCTCATCACAATGTCCCCCAGAACACATATTTTTTAAATCAAATTGTTGATGTTACTATTGCTTTGCTCTTGGATTGTATGAATTGTTTATATATATTGGATATTAACCCATTACCACATATGATATTAGCAAAAATTTTCTCTCATTCGTCAGGTTTCTTTTTCTTTAATTGATGGGTTTTTTTTTTTTTTTTTTTTTCTGCTGTGCAGAAGCTTTTTTTTTCTTTTTTTTTAAATTTAATTTAATTTAATTTTTAAACTTTACATAATTGTATTAGTTTTGCCAAATATCAAAATGAATCCGCCACAGGTATACATGTATTTCCCATCCTGAACCCTCCTCCCTCCCCTACCATCCCTCTGGGTCGTCCCAGTGTACTAGCCCCAAGCATCCAGTATCATGCATCGAACCTGGACTGGCATCTCGTTTCTTACATGATATTTTACATGTTTCAAAGTCATTCTCCCAAATCTTCCCACCCTCTCCCTCTCCCACAGAGTCCATAAGACTGTTCTATACATGAGTGTCTCTTTTGCTGTCTCGTACACCGGGTTATTGTTACCATCTTTCTAAATTCCATATATATGCGTTAGTATACTGTATTTATGTTTTTCCTTCTGGCTTACTTCACTCTGTATAATAGGCTCCAGTTTCATCCACCTCATTAGAACTGATTGAAATGTATTCTTTTTAATGGCTGAGTAATACTCCATTGTGTATATGTACCAAAGCTTTCTTATCCATTCATCTGCTGATGGGCATCTAGGTTGCTTCCATGTCCTGGCTATTATAAACAGTGCTGCGATGAACATTGGGGTGCACGTGTCTCTTTCCCTTCTGGTTCCCTCAGTGTGTATGCCCAGCAGTGGGATTGCTGGATCATAAGGCAGTTCTATTTCCAGTTTTTTAAGGAATCTCCACACTGTTCTCCATAGTGGCTGTACTAGTTTGCATTCCCACCAACAGTGTAAGAGGGTTCCCTTTTCTCCACACCCTCTCCAGCATTTATTATTTGTAGACTTTTGGATCGCAGCCATTCTGACTGGTGTGAAATGGTACCTCATAGTGGTTTTGATTTGCATTTCTCTGATAATGAGTGATGTTGAGCATCTTTTCATGTGTTTGTTAGCCATCTGTATGTCTTCTTTGGAGAAATGTCTATTTAGATCTTTGGCCCATTTTTTGATTGGGTCATTTATTTTTCTGGAGTTGAGCTGTAGGAGTTGCTTGTATATTTTTGAGATTAGTTGTTTGTCAGTTGCTTCATTTGCTATTATTTTCTCCCATTCTGAAGGCTGTCTTTTCACCTTTTTAGAATGATGTACTACTGCTTTTTTGTTTATTTTGTCATTGTTGCTTTTGCTTTTGTTACCAGATTTAAAAAATCATCACCAGGGCCTAGTGAAGAAGCTTATTGTCTACATTTTCTTATAGAAATTTTATGTTTACAGGTCTTACATTTAAATATTTAATTCATTTTCAGTTAATTTTTTGAGTATGGTGTAAGATAGTCATCCAGTTTCATTCTTTTGCATGTAACTCTAGTTTTCCCAGAACCATTTACTGAAGAGACTGTCATTTCTCCATGGTATATTCTTGACTCATTATAAATTAATTGACCATATATGCATGGGTTAAAAATCTTGAAGTATTCAATAAGCTTATATGAAAATAAGTTAATCACTTGATAAAAATAAGCAGAATAATACATAATATTGTTAACAACTTTCTTTTATTTTTTGAACAAGTGTTTTATTTATTTTTTTGCTTTACGATATTGTATTGGTTTTGTCAGACATCAACATGAATCTGCCACGGGTGTACACATGTTTCCAATCCTGAACCCCCCTCCAATCTCCCTCCCCATACCATCCCTCTGGGTCATCCCAGCGCACGAGCCGCAAGCTTCCTGTATCCTGCATCGAACCTGGACTGGTGATTAGTTTCTTATATGATATTATACATGTTTCAATGCCATTCTCCCAAATCATCCCCCCCCCACAGAGTGCAAAAGACTGTTCTATACATTTGTGTCTCTTTTGCTGTCTCGCGTACAGATGGTAACGATAACACTTTCTTTTTATTATTTTCACATCAGTTATTGTCTTTTTACCCCTGTGAATAGAATTATTGGTTTACTTTAGTCTAATACTGAATTAAGAACACTCCTTACCATGGACCATTTCCTTAGCTCCTTATGACCTAATGTCCCAATAATATGACAACTTTATTACAACTCTCACATTAAAACTAATAAACCCACTTTGCCTAAAATATGATTGGCTCTATTATCTAATTGTTTGAAAATACTTTAACAAATGATTATATATCATGTCATCTTTTTCCTGGGTGCTTGGATCTCTCTGTTAAACATAGAGATGTTCTGGATCATTCAAATGGTAGGAATTTCAGTTATTTCTTTGGAGTTTGTCTTTAAATTTTTCCTTTGTGTAGTGGGGGTCCTGACTAGTCATTTTTATTTAATATGCCATATTGCTTAAAAATATCCATATACAGGTAGCTGGAAGGTATTTATCTCCCACAGAGATCTTTTCTATCTCTGAAATTGATGATTCACATGGGATATAAACATTTGTGTTACCACTAGGATGTTTTTGTCTCAGAGTTTACCTCATGGGCTTTATTCACATGTTGGCATATTGTTTGTTAATGCCCTAAATTTTCCCTGAAAAGTTAAGTCTAATGTATAGCAGGATTATAGCACACTAAAACACTATTACCTTTGCCTTTAAAGTAATTGATAATGCAGTTTATTATGTTAGTTAATCATATTTTGGGAATGGTATTGGATACTAAATATTCAAGGTTAAATTTGGAGATTATTATCCTTAATTAAAAACTCATTCAATTTTATTCTTCCTAAATTGTTATAGTAAATGAAAACATATTGGTCAGTGTTAAAACTTTGGTGTTGCATAAATATGTCTGTAAAAAATATATCTACTTATTCTTGTTAAATGCAAAAAAAAAAATGCTTTGTAGATTGTACACTTCCATCATCTGATAAAACTGGGACTCAAAAGTAGTATTGCAAATTATATTCCTAAATCTATTGATACAGTTTCTAGGCATATGATAACATATAAATTATGTCATACTGGTCCTTTATGTATGAAATAATTTGGGGCTGGGAGGATATGCTTTAATTTTTTATTACATTTGTGGATTTGTAAAATTCTTATAAGTTTGTGGGTTTTGTTTTATCTGTATTTTTCTTTATATAATTTGACTTTATGTTAATTACATATGCATATGCTCAATTGCTCAGTCATGTCTGACTCTTAGCCACCTTTTGGACTGTAGCCCACCAGGCTTCCCTGTCCATGGGATTCTCCAGACAAGAATACTGGAGTGGGTTGCTATTTCCTCCTTGAGGGTATCTTTCCAATCCAGGGATCAAACTCAATGTGTCTCTTGCATTGGCAGGCAGATTCTCTACCACTGAGCCAGCCACCTGTGAAGACACTTAGGTGTATATGACTCTTTTAAAATACTGCTTGTGTACCCTTACTTTTCGTAGTATATATTGTCTACTTGATATTTTTGCCTTAAGTTCATTTTTTAATTATAATATTGAGGTACAAGAAATTTCTTGGGAGGGAGATTCCTCTTTTTCAGGTGTAGCTTCCTTCATCCGTTAATTTTTACATATTCTGTGAAGGTGTGCTTAGTGTTATTAGCCAAAACAGTACATAGTTACAAGAGAAGTGCTCTCATTTTTAATAGATGAGATTAACATGTGATTATAGTGACTCTAGACATATATTGCAGTTATTATCACCTGAAATTGTGTTTTTTATTTGCTGTGCATTTTGTTACTTTTTAAAATTTCTTAGTTTTGTAGGGTTGATAGAGTTTTTTCTTTAATCGTTTTTAAAATATACATGGTACTCTTTCCATAGCACGTTTACTATTTTACCGTTGATATATTAATTCCAATTAAAATTAATTAGAATATTTGGCCTCTTATAGGATAAGACATAAAACCAGTGGAATGGTTTCTCTTTGAACTTATTTCCCCCTTTTCTGTATTATTTGTATCTATATTTTTAATTCTAGTTTGCTTTGAATAGAAAATTTGTATTATTTATTTACTTATTTGATGTTTACAATAAATATTATTCATACTTTTTGATGTGCTATATAAATTTCTTTGTTCACCCTAGCTTCCTTTGTACCTTTTAAAATACCTGGATTAATTTATCTGCTGCATTAATTTCTCACTGTAATGAATGATAGTCTTTAGTAATCTATTCACTGAGAGTCTCTAGATAATACATTTCTGCATCATTTCCCTAAAATGTTGACAGTGTACCCTTTCACTTGAGCGCCAGTAGAGAGTAACTAAATGCCAATTTATCAATGTTTTCCATTTACTCTGAAGCTATGACTCCACTGCTTACTGATTCATTCCTGCTTATAAAATATCTGCTAATTTGATTGTTGTACTTTTCCAGATCAGTCTTTCTCTTTTATTTTCATATTTGTCTTTTTCTTGATGTTCTACACTTCAGTATGCAATGTCTAATTGATGATTTTTCTAAAATTTACTCAACTCTGCTAATGTAACCTGGTGATGCTTTTAGTCTGAGGATCCAAACATTATTTGGTGCTAAAAATATTTAATCATGATATTCCCTTTATCTTTAAATAGTCTCCAAATGTTCCTTTATCCTCATTGTCAGTATTCCCTTCCTTAATAACTTCTTTTAAATATGTGATGGAGCTACTCATTCTAGCCACAGTTATTTCTCTGCATGTATCACTTCAGTCTATTTATGTTTATTCTCTGACTCACTAAATCTTTTTTAGATATGTTGTATCTAATATTTGTTCTGTTTGTTAACTGTGTGTGAGATAATTTTTATTTAAACACCTGAATATTTTGTGTCTCAAATCATCTTTTTTCATACTTATCATTTCTTATTTGTATATTTTTTATATTGCTATTTAATGAATTACCAAAATCTGCTGACTGAAAAAAAAAACACACATTCATTGTCACAGCTTCTGTGAACCAGGAGTCCTGGCATGGCTTAGCTGGACACTGCTCCAGGTCATAAAAGGCTATGGTCATGGTGTGGGCCAGGTTGCATTTTATTCTGGTCACTTAACTGGGGAAAAATAGGATTCCAGGTTCATTTAGGTTGCTGTCAGTGTTCATTTCCTCATGACTTTTTAACTGAGGTCCTCAAATTCTTATTGATTGTTGACTTGTGGGCTCCACCAGGTTTTGGAAGCTGCCCCCCATTCCCTGCCATAAGGATCTTCATGAATACTTTTACAAGATGGAAGCTTACTTCTTCAAGGCCAACAGAATACCTCTATCCCTATGTCTGTCTCTCCAGTGGCTAGGAGTCTTACATGAGAAATATAATCATGAGAGTAACATCCCATTATCTTTGTCAAGTTCTGTTGTTCAGAAGCAAGTCACAGATTCCACCTGTACTCCAGGGAGTATACTAAGTGTGACACATTGGGATGTCATCTATTATATATTTACCACAATATTTAATAAATTCCTTTTGTTTATTGCAGGGTTTCTGCTCTTCATACTTTTAGACGTCAGCAACAATATTCATGGTCCTCTGGGGAATGCTGCATAATATTTCCATCTATTGATATTCAATATCCTTAATTTTTTGCATTTTCTGTTAAAAATGGTAATTTTTGTTTGAAAGCTCATGAGCTCGAAGATTTTTTTTTGAAAGTTCATGTTATGTGAGATTATTTTTCTTCATTATATTTCATCTTCTTGCATGATATTTCATTTGACTCTTTGCAGGCATCAGTGTTGCAGATTCTTGGCATGGGTCTTATGTTAGGAAACTTAGTGTTTTGTACTACATGAGGAACAGTCTACCCACCAAGATTAACTTATCTGTGAGGTATAGGTGGCATAGTGCCCAGATTCTACAGTATTGTTGGGGCCTAGGGAAATGGTTTCATTTTAATATCTTTTAAAATAAAAATAAAAAAATAATAAATATATAGCAATGAGTCTTGTCTGGCTTATATTCACCTTCATACTAGCACAGTAATATAATTATATATACACACACACACACACACATATATATATATATGTGTTTACTGAGAAAGGGGCCCACAAAGACAAATGACTAGAACTCATAACAGCCATGCAGTCATGATAGTATCCCACTGGACATTTTAGCTATATGTAGTATTGGGTTATACTGGTCTCATTTCCAGAAGGGAGAAAAATCACTATTTTCTGGTACCTGTAGATCTGTTGGGTTTAACTATTTTAGAATCTCGTTCACTTGCTCATTCACTTGCATAGATGAAACTGTAAGTAAAAGAAGGAACTCCCTAAAATTTTTGGTATAAAAAAATGGACTACTTACAGAGCTGTCCACAGAGTTAATGCATGACACTGTTATCTCTTAGTTGCTGATTTAACTAAGTCTGAAAGTCAGATCAGAAATTTTCAGCTTTAGACTGATTAACATAAACTTGAACCAGAATCAATTAAAAAACAAAATAAATAATAGTTAAACATACCTAAATATTGGGGAAAATGAAACAGTAGGGTCTAAAATGCTGGCATGAGCCAGAATCATTGTTATAAAAGTGAAATCACTCAGTTGTGTCCGACTCTTTGTGACCCCATGGACTGTAGCCCACCAGGCTCCTTGGTCCATGGGATTTTCTAGGCATGAGTACTGGAGTGGGTTGCCATTTCCTTCTCCAGGGGATCTTCCCAACCCAGGGATCAAACCCGGGTCTCCTGCATTATAGGCAGATGCTTTACCATCTGAGCTACCAGGGAAGCCTCATGTATATTGTTATTATATTATATATCCCAGCAAGACGGTAGGAGGGGCAAAATTACATTAGAATCAAAACCCTTACCCGCCAGAGATGCTCAGAGAGCTCAAACTAACCTTGCGTGCACCAGGACCCAGAGAACCTATGGAGACTGAACAAGAACTGTGTTTGATTGTCTCCTGTGAAGGTAAGGGTCAGCAGTGGCCTAAGGCAGGGCAGAGGTTCTGGATGCAACAGACCTGGGTATGGCATAAGCCCTTTTAAAGGAGGTCACCATTAACTCCTCCATAGAGCCGCCAGATCTTACACAGGACTGGGGAAACAGACTATTGGAAGGCACAAACAGAACCATGTGCTCACCAGGACCCAGGAGAAAGGAGCAGTGATCCCACAAGAGACTGACCCAGACTTGACCATGTGTGTCCAGGAGTCTCTGGCGGATGTGTGGGTCGATGCAGGGTCAGGGGCACTGAGTGCTGCAGTGTGTGGATGGGACCTTTTGAAGGAGGTCACCGTTATCTTCATAACCTCCACCATGTTTGCCCTCAGGTCAACAACAGGGAAGGAACATCCTCCTGACCATCAAAAGAAAATTGGATTCAAGATTTACTGAGCATGACCCCACCCATCAGAACAAGACCCAGGTTCCCCCTTAGTCAGTCATTCCTATTAGGAAGCTACCATAAACCTCTTATCCTTATCTATCAGAGGGCAGACAGAATGAAAACCACAGTCACAGAAAACTAACCAAACTGATCACATGGACCACAGCCTTATCTAACTCAATAAAACGATGAGCCATGCTGTGCAGGGTCACCCAAGACAAATGAATCATGGTGGAGAGTTCTGACAAAATGTGGTCCACTGGAGAAGGGAATGGCAAACCACTTCAATATTCCTGCCTTGAGAACCCCATGAATACCATAAAAATGCAAAAAGATAGGACTCTGAATGATGAACTCCACAGGTCAGTAGGTGCCCAATATGCTATGGAAGATCAGTGAAGAAATAACTCCAGAAAGAATGAAGAGATGGAGCCACCGCAAAAACAACACCCCGTTGTGGATATGACTGGAGATGGAATTAAAGTCTGATGCTATAAAGAGCAGTATTGCATAGGAACCTGAAACATTAGGGCCATGAATCAAGGCAAATTGGAAGTGGTCAAACAGGAAATGGTAAGAGTGAACATCCACGTTTTAGGAATCAGTGAACTAAAATGGACTGGAATTGGTGAATTTAACTCAGATGACCATTTATATCTACTACTGTGGGCAATAATCCCTTAGAAGAAATGGAGTAGCCATCGTAGTCAAAAAGAGAGTCCAAAATTCAGTATTTGGGTGCAACCTCAAAAGCGACAGAATGATTTCTGTTTGTTTCCAAGGCAAACCATTCAATATCATAGAAATCCAAGTCTGTGCTCAGAACAGAAATACTGAAGAAGCTGAATGGTTCTATGAAGACCTATAAGACCTTATAGAACTAATGACCCAAAAGGTGTGCTTTTCATTATAGGGGACTGGAATGCAAAAGTAGGAAGTCAAGAAATAACTGAAGTAACAGGCAAATTTGGCGTTGGAGTACCAAACAAAGCAGGTGAAGGCTAACAGAGTTTTGCCAAGAGAACACACTGGTCATAGCAAACACCCTCTTCCAGCAACACATGGGAATACTCTACACATGGCATCACCAGATGGTCAATACTGAAATCAGATTGATTATATTCTTTGCAGGCAAAGATGGAGAAGCTCTATACAGTCAGCAAAAACAAGACCGGGAACTGACTGTGGATCAGATCATGAACTCCTTATTGCCAAATTGAGACTTAATTGAAGAAAGTAAGGAAAACCACTAGACCATTCAGGTATGACATAAATCAAATCCCTTACGATTATACAGTGGAAGTGAGAAATAGATTCAAGGGATTATATCTGATAAACAAGAGTGTCTGAAGAACTGGATGGAGGTTTGTGACATTGAACAAGAGGCAGTGATCAAGACCATCCCCAAGAAAAAGAAGTACAAAATGCAAAATGGTTCTCTGAGGAGGCCTTACAGATAGCTGAGAAAAGAAACAAGCTAAAGGCAAAGGAGAAAAGGAAAGATATACCCATTTGAATTCAGAGTTCCAAAGAATAGGAAGGAGAGATAAGAAAGCCTTCCTCAGTGATCAGTGCAAAGAAATAGAGGAAACAATAGAATGGGAAAGACTAGAGATCTCTTCAAGAAAATAAGAGACACCAAGGGAACATTTCACACAAAGTTGGGCACAATAAGGGACAGAAACTGTATGGACCTAACAGAAGCAGATTATATTAAGAAGAGGTGGCAAGAATACACAGAAGAACTGTACAAAAAAGATCTTCATGACCCAGATAACCATGATGGTGTGCTCACTCAGTTAGAGCCAGACATTCTGGAATGAGAAGTCAAGTGGGCCTTAGGAAACATCACTATGAACAACGCTAGTGGAGGTGATGGTATTCTAAATCCTAAATGACGATTCTGTGAAAGTGCTGCATTCAATATGTAAGAAATTGGGAAAACTCAGCAGTGGCCACAGAACTGGAAAAGGTCAGTTTTCATTCCAATCCCAAAGAAAGCAATGCCAAAAAGAATGTTTGAACTACTGCACAATTGCATTCATGTCACATGCTAGCAAAATAATGCTCAAAATTCTCCAAGCCAGGCTTCAACACTATGTGAACTGTGAACTTCCAGATGTTCAAGCTGGATTTAGAAAAGGCAGAGGAACCAGAGATCAAATTGCCAACATCTGTTGGATCATCGAAAAAGCGAGAAAGTTCCAGAAAAACATCTACTTCTGTTTTATTGACTACACCAAAGCCTTTGACTCTGTGGATCACAACAAACTGTGGAAAATTGTTAAAGAGATGGGAATACCAGAACACCTGACCTGACTCCTGAGAAATCTGTATGCAGATCAAAAAGCAACAGTTAGAACTGGACACGGAACAACAGATTAGTTCCAAATCGGGAAAGGAATACATCAAGGCTGCATATTGTCACTCTGCTTATTTAACTTATATGCAGAGTACATCATGAGAAATGCTGGACTGGATGAAGCACAAGCTGGAGTCAAGATTTTTGGGCAAAGTATCAATAAACTTACATATGTAGATAACAACTTCTTGGCAGAAAGCAAAGAAGAACTAAAGAGTCTTGTGATGAAAGTGAAAGAGGAGAGTGAAAAAATTGGTTTAAACTCAACATTCAGAAAACTCAGATCATGGCATCTGGTCCCATCACTTCATGGCAAATAGATGGGGAAATAATGGAAACAGTTACAGACTAGTTTTCTGAGCTCCACAATCACTGCAGATGGTGATTGCAGCCATTAAATTAAAAGACACTTGCTCCTTGGAAGAAAAGCTCTGACCAACCTAGACAACATACTAAAAAGCAGGGATATCACTTTGCCAACAAAGGTCCAGCTGGTCAAGGCTATGGTTTTTCCAGTAGTCATGTATGGATATGAGAGTTGGATTAGCAAGAAAGCTGAGTGCTGAAGAATTGATGCTTTAGAACTGTGGTGTTGGAAAAGACTCTTGAGAAACCATTGGACATCAAGGAGATCCAACCAGTCCATCCTAAAGCAGATCAGTCCTGGGTGTTCATTCGAAGGACTGATGTTGAAACTGAAACTCCAATACATTAGCCACCAGATACGAAGAGCTCACTCATTTGAAAAGACCCTGATGCTGGGAAAGATTGAGGACAAGAGGAGAAGGGGACGACAGAGGATGAGATGGCTGTATAGCATCACTGACTCAATGGACATGAGTTTGGGTAAACTCTGGGAGTTGATGATAGATTGGGAGGCCTGGCTTGCTGCGGTCCATGGAGTCAAAGGAGTTGGACACAACTGAGCAACTGAACTGAATATGCTTTATACGATGAGAGGAGGTACTGGGGTTTTGTTAAGTTTCTTATGTTATTAATAGAAAATGTAGCATTTAAAAAACAGCCATGGCTTTAGAAATGACTGTTCTTATAAAGAGTTTACCTTAGATTTCACATATTAATATTTTAAAACTTGTAACTAATTTATATTTTTAGTACTGTCCCTTTACAAATTTCTCAGAAAATTCTACATATGTTTGGGAGAGAATATTAAATAATATTTATGCCACCTATTTAAATAAGTAGACTGAAAAAATGATCACATAATAGGTTATTCATAAGTTCATTTTAAGAAATTTAACATATAGAGATGCCTTAAAAAAATCTAGTACTAAAACTACCATATGACCCAGTAATCCCACTACTGGGCCCACCTGCACCCCACTGTTCATCACTGCACTGTTTACAATAGCTAGGACATTGAAGCATCCTAGATGCCCACTGACAGATAAATGGGTAAAGAAGTAGTGGTACATATATACAAAGGAATATTACTTGGCCATAAAATGAATGTGTTTGACTCAGTTCTAGTATGGCAGATGAGTCTAGAGCCTATTGTACAAAGTGAAGTAAGTCAGAAAGAGGGAAAAATATCATATATTAACACATATATATGGAATCTAGAAAGATGATACTGATGAACCTCTTTGCAGAGCAGCAGTGGAGACACAGACATAGAGAACAGATTTGTGGACGGGGAAAAAGACAGTGGGGTGATTGAGAGAGTAGATTGAAATACATACACTGCCATATGTAAAATTAGATAGCCAATAGAAATTTACTTTATGATGCACAAAGCTCAAATTTGGTACTCTGTAATAACCTAGAGGGTAGGATGGGATGGGAAGTGGAAGGGGGGCATATGTATACCTGTGACTGATTCATGTTACTATATGGCAGAAGCCAACACAATGTAAAGCAATCATCCTCCAATTAAAAATAAATTAATTTTAAAAGTTAAAAAAGAAATTTACTAGATAATCTTTAAACTATATCTAATGATAATTATTTAACATTTTCTTGCTAGATTTATAGTTATTTAATTCACTTATATAGTTAAAAAGTGCTTATTCAATATATTTTGTGCTTACTCTCATCACTCAAACTCTGCCTGTAATTATAGATTGAGATGCAACCTGTATTTCATAATACTGATCTCCAATTTATAACAAATATTAGCCAGTCAGTTTCTTAATACCCAAGTCATCAGAAATTTTTGGCAGCTCTTTCTCAAAACTTTAATAATATACCTAAGTGACCTTAGATTTTCTTTTTTTACCTGGATATCAGTTCAAAATGCCTGAGGCTGAAATAATATTTCTTGCCTGTAGCAACCCCATGCCACTTGCCCCAACTTGAACCATCCTTACTTTCTCCGTCTCCCAACTCTTCCATAGGTTATATCCTATTGTATTTGATTTTTTTAGATTGAATTTAAACTCCAGGTTAAGGTCATTCCTCACATTTTTAAATTTATATTTCCTTTGCCTTTCTTCTTTTTAATATACAGAGGCTAATATTTCTTTTTGCAGTGACTTTTTCTTCTCTGCTTGTTCATCATTAATCCCTTTAAATAATGATGAATTATTTAATGACTTCTAAGGCTAACAAGTGTTATGGTTTCTTCATTATTCCCTACAAGACCATAAACCCCTCATTACTCTGTTACCTTTAATTTTGTAGTCCCACTGAAACAAAGTCAATAATACATCCCCGGTAGATCAGACATCTTAACACTGTTTTATTTTGTCATCTGACTTAGTTACTAAGTTTTATATCATATAGGTGATTTATAAAGTGTCACCTATATTAAAATAACTTAGTGAAATAAATGTAACATACAATGAAAGCATCACATTAGTATTTTTGAATAATATAGATAATGGTCTCTATTGATGTATCTAGAAAGGCCCCTCATTATTGGGGTGGTTAGAGGAATTGTGTCATTTATGTAACAGAATTCTAATGTACAGAGGGACTAATTGAAAAATAATGATATTGTTGAGTTTATTAAGAGGGAGTAGATATGTGTATGAATATGGCTGACTCATGTTGTTGTACAACAGAAACTAACACAACATTGTAAAGCAGTTATATTTCAACAGAAAAAAGGCTGATATCAAAATGAGTATAATAAATGTAGATCTGTACACACTAGTTCTCATTTACTTTTGAGGATGTGCCATCTTTTTTCAAGACTAGTAAGAAACACATTACTGCATAAACTAGTAAGAAACACATTCCTGTATTTTACTGTACAGAATTGGTGGTGTCTTATCTAAATATACTCCTCTAAATACAAAGCATTTCTAAATATAAGTCTAAATAAAAAGCATGTCTAAGTTGAAATCATTTCCTGTGCTTTTGGTTAATAACTCTTTTAAAGGTCATTTTATTCTTTGCCAAAACTAATTAGAGATAGCAATAAATCTATTTCTAATTGTACATATGAGAATTATATGTTTGGTTCATTATCCAAAATACAGTGTCCTAAAAATTCAAGTCAGCTTATATTAATATTCTTATAGATTCTTCCACCTCACTGGTGTTTTCTCAATGAACGTTTTAAACAAATTATAAAAAATTGCCTGAGAATGACTGCTAGATTTGCCTGTGTCCTTCATGCAAGCAGTCTTGAAAACACTTTAAAAAATGGAGCATCTACTATTGCAAGGATACGTCTTACATGCTGAGAAAGACCGTATCTCTTATATAGACCAGTTTAATAAATAATCAAGGAAATATAAGTCTAAAAGAAGAATGACTCTTATGTGTGTGTGTATGTTTAAGTTCAACCTAAAAATTATTTAATCCTTGGAAGCAGTGGGAAAGGATAAAGGCAATTGATTCAATTTGGGGCTGGTTGTCCAGAGGTTTCTATAAGCAAGGAAAGATCCAAAAGGAAACTTTTCTTTCATTAATTTATTTATTTAATCTATGTTTATTGAGAATCTACTGGGTACTGAACACAATTCGAGGTACCTGGTAAATAGCAATGATACAAAATAATTAATATTTATTGTAGTTATATAGTTCATTATTGTAGTCATGGAAACTATTCTAGCAATGATAGACTAGTGCAATGAGTAATTAAATTATACACTATGCTAAAACAATAAATGGTATTTTTTAAAAAAGTAAAGCGGGTTATACAGTAAGGTACACTAGGGGTAAAGGTAGTTATTTTTAGCTCTAAAAAAATTGATTTTTTGCTCAGGATCTCCAGACCTAAATTCCTGCCACAGTTCATTTTTCAGTGTATTGATAATTTTAATTTTACTCCCCAAAAATTGCAGTTGTCTTCAATATTGAATTTAATGATAAATAAATTGTTGTTTATGTGCATGGTTTGATCAGAGTAATTTGTGATAAATGAAGGGTATTCTCAAATTTTTTGGCTTAAATAAGTGAGAAGGCAGGTTATATTAGGCAGCATGCAAATGTAGCCAGATAAGAATGTATGATAATGTGCTTCTCTGGAAATTATAGAACTAACATTCAAAGAGAGTAGCTTAGACTGAGAGGTGATCCTCCTTATTGAGGGTTGACATTTGGGATAATTTTAATGGAAGAAATAGGATTTGGCCTATGGAATATAGTAACTATCACTTTTGTCTCAAAGCCAAATAACACCCCTAAATTGAAGGGAGCACCCCTCAGGGGGGTGCCATGCCACCTTTTCTTGAGGTGGAACTGGGAGAGGCTGAAGGCAGCCTCAGAAAAGATCACAAAGTCATTAACATCAAAGTTACTTTAACAAGTAGAATAATTTTTTGAAATAAAAAGATACTGGGTTGTATTCTTTCATGGAAGACACAGTCACCATTTTGAGAAGGAAATGGCAACCCACTCCAGTATTCTTGCCTGGAGAATCACATGGATGGAGGAGCCTGGTGGGAGACACCCCATGGGATCTCAGAGAATCGGACGTAACTGAACGATTAACACACAGTGAACCACCACAATCATTTTGAGGGGTTTTAGGAATATAGGAATACGTGATTTTCTAGACTTTAGTAAGAGTAATAGCAGGCATCAACGTTTCTTTCCAGCAGTGGCAGAGAAAGATTTCTCCTTCACCTCCGCCACTCTCTAACTTCTACTATGGAAATGCCACAATTGTCAGAATTAACAAAAACAATTTGGAACACAGAACAAAGGAACTTACCTTATGTGGATGATTGTTGATTATAGGAGAGTAAATAAGTAGAAATCTAGAAAAAAAGATGTTATAAATTAAGCTTTTAGGAAGATCAGGGGAAATAAAGGTTGAATATTAACAACACTTTGTCAATAAATTCTATGCTTGTAAATGTGAAGATAGTATAAGAAGTTTATAATTAATGTTGTATAGAATGAATTGGGGAGAAGGCAATGGTAACCCCCTCCAGTACTCTTGCTTGGAAAATCCCATGGACGGAGGAAACTAGTAGGCTACAGTCCATGGGGTCGCTAGGAGTTGGACATGACTGAGTGACTTCACTTTCACTTTCATGCATTGGAGAAGGAAATGGCAACCCACTCCAGTATTCTTGCCTGGAGAATCCCAGGGACCGGGGAGCCTGGTGGGTTGCTGTCTATGGGGTCTCACAGAGTCAAATACGACTGAAACGACTTAGCAGCAGCAGCAGAATGAATTGGAATTCTTAATTAAGATGGTAAAAGAATAAAATTTAGTCTTGTTCATATAGAAAAAAGCAGAATACTGGAATTGGTAGCCCTTCCCTTCTCCAGGGGATCTTCCCTACACAGGGATTGAATCCAGGTCTCCCATATTATGGGCGGATTCTTTACCAGCTGAGCTACAAGGGAAGCCCAGAGAAAAACAGAATGAAGATAAATGTGAAATGATCATAATTGTACATGCAAAGATCAAAATATAAATTTATTTATTTATTATTTTTATTTTATTTTTTAACTTTACAATATTGTATTGGTTTTGCCACATATCAACATGAATCCACCACAGGTATACACGTGTTCCCCATCCTGAACCCTCCTCCCTCCCCGTACCATCCCTCTGGGTCATCCCAGTGCACTAGCCCCAAGCATCCAGTATCGTGCATTGAACCTGGACTGGCAACTCGTTTCATATATGATATTATACATGTTTCAATGCCATTCTCCCAAATCATCCCACCCTCTCCCTCTCCCAGAGTCCAAAAGACTGTTCTATACATCAGTGTCCCTTTTGCTGTCTCGTATACAGGGTTATTGTTACCATCTTTCTAAATTCCATATATATGCGTTATTATACTGTATTGGTGTTTTTCTTTCTGGCTTACTTCACTCTGTATAATAGGCTCCAGTTTCATCCACCTCATTAGAACTGATTCAAATGTATTCTTTTTAATGGCTGAGTAATACTCCATTGTGTATATGTACCACAGCTTTCTTATCCATTCATCGTCCCTGGGATTCTCCAGGTAAGAATACTGGAGTGGGTTGCCATTTCCTTCTCCAATGCATGAAAGTGAAAGTGAAGTCGCTCAGTCATGTCCAATTCCTAGCGACCCCGTGGACTGTAGCCTACCAGGCTCCTCTGTCCATGGGATTTTCCAGGCAAGAGTACTGGAGGGGGTTGCCATTGCCTTCTCCCCAATTCATTCTATATAGCATCTAGGTTGCTTCCATGTCCTGGCTAAATTTTATTAAATTTTCCAAAATGCTGTTAAAAATGATGATGTTACCAGCTAAACCTGTGCTGTTGACAGTGATTACTCAAGTTTCTGTGAGATATCAAAGGAAACATAAAGTAGAACAGAGGAGAGATTCACAAAACTTTGAGTTGGAAGATTTGGGTTTAATCAAAACACTGTAACTTATTAAATGTGCAACTCAATCCTATCACTTAAATTCTAGGCAATGGTTTTCTTGTCTACAAAATGAATATTACAGAAATTACTCTGAATCTCAGAATGTTAAAATTATATAAAAATGAGATTATGTGAGTGCAAGTTATGTGCAAACTTTAAAAAGCTTTAAGATGATATTGTGATATTTATGATAGACTAAACTTACTGAAAAATTGGTATGGTTAAATAGTTTGTTTGTGCAGTATCAGAAAAGAACTATTATACAATTCAAATAAATACAATTTAATCTCACATGCTTCTTATTGTGGTTCTGATACCCAGAGTGGGAATTACAGAACTTAACATTTAATGCACTAGTTCTAAATACCTCTCTTGTAAACTATTTGAATTGGAATGTTCCATGTTTATAACACTTACGTGATTTGCTTGCCAAACAGGTGGAAAATAAGGGATAAATCATATCAACTTGAGAATATAATTTAACCTTTTAATTTGACCATAATTATTTTATTAACAATAAATGGAGAATATAAGTCATAGCTAAATTTCAGCATTTTTATTTTAATTCCCCATGTGAATTTTAATTAAAACATGATTGTATTTAATATTTTTTAATGGCATAACAATATGCCAGCAAATTTGGAAGATTCAGCAGTAGACACAGGACTGGAAAAAAGTCAGTTTTCATTCCAGTCCCAAAAAAGGCAATGCCAAAAAGAATGCTCAAACTGCCACATAATTGCACTTATCTCACATGCTAGCAAAGTAGTGCTCAAAATTCTCCAAGCCAGGCTTCAGCAGTACGTGAACCATGAACTTCCAGATGTTCAAGCTGAATTTAAAAAAGGCAGAGGAACCGGAGATCCAATTGCCAACATCTGTTGGATCATCGAAAAAGCGAGAGTTCCAGAAAAACATCTATTTCTGCTTTATTGACTATTACAAAGACTTTGACTGTGTGGATCAAAACAAACTGTGGGAAATTGTTAAAGAGATTGGAATACCAGACCACCTGGACCTGCCTCCTGAGAAACTATATGCAGGTCAAGAAGCAACAGTTAGAACTAGACATGGAACAACAGACTGGTTCTAAACCGGGAAAGGAGTATGTCAGGGTGTATATTGTCACCCTGCTTATTTAACTTATATGCAGAGTACATCATGAGAAATGCTGAACTGGATGAAGCTGGAGTCAAGATTCCTGGAAAAAATGTCAGTAACCTCAGATATCGGAGAAGGCAATGGCACCCCACTCCAGACTATTGGCTGAAAAAATCCCATGTACAGAGGAGCCTGGACGGCTGCGGTCCATGAGGTCGCTAAGAGTCGGGCAGGACAGAGCGACTTCACTTTCACTTTTCACTTTCATGCATTGGAGAAGGAAATGGCAACCCACTCCAGTGTTCTTGCCTGGAGAATCCCAGGGACGGGGGAGCCTGGTGGGCTGCCGTCTATGGGGTCGCACAGAGTTGGGCACAACTGACGAGACTTAGCAGCAACCTCAGATGTGCAGATGACACCATCCTTATGACAGAAAGTGAAGAGGAACTAAAGAGCCTCTTGATGAAAGAGAGTGAAAAAGTTGATGTAAAACTCAATGTTCAAAAGACTAAGATCATGGCATCTGGTCCCATCACTTCATGACATTAGATGGGGAAACAGCAGAAACAGTGGCAGACTATTTTTTGGGCTCCAAAATCACTTCAGATAGTGACTGCAGGCATGAAATTAAAAGACGCTTGCTCCTTGGAAGAAAAGTTATGATCAACCTGGACAGTATATTAAAAAGCAGAGATATTACTTTGCCTACAAAGGTCTGTCTAGTCAAGGCTATGGTTTTTCCAGTAGTCATGTATGGATGTGAGAGTTGGACTATAAAGAAAGCTGAGCACCTAAGAATAATGTTTTGAACTGTGGTGTTGGAGAAGCCTCTTGAGAGTTTTGGACTGCAAGGAGATCCAGCCAGTCTATCCTAATGCAATCAGTCCTGAATGTCCATTGGAAAGACTGATTCTGAAGCTGATACTCCAATACTTTGGCTACCTGATGTGAAGAACCGACTCATTGGAAAGACCCTGATGCTGGGAAAGATTGAAGGCGGGAAGAGAAGGGGACAACAGAGGATGAGATGATTGGATGGCATTACTAACTCAGTGGACATGAATTTGAGTAAACTCCGGAAGTTGGTGATGGACAGAGAGACCTGGCGTACCACAGTTCTTGGGGTTGCAGAGAGTTGGACACAACTGCATAACTAAACTGAATGACATAACATTACAAGGTTTAGAAATTGTATTATGTGGTTAATTAAGTAGAAGTGTTGCTTTCCCTCCTATTTATTTTCTTTAGTGTTTTTTTCAGATTTTAAGTGTTTTTTCAGTTTTAGATTTGCAGAAAAAGGATGGATATATTTTGAGAACTTCCATATACCTCACATCATTTATAGAATTATCAGTAATATTATATTAATCAGCACACTATATGAATATGGTGCATTTGTCACAAAGAACCTAGATTAATACATAATTACCAATAAATTCAGATTTTCATTTTCTTGGTCTTTTTTGTGTTCCAGGATTCAGTCTAGGATTCTACATGACATTTAGTTGTAAAGTTTCCTTAGGCTTTCTTGTCTGTGACAGTTTTTCTGACTTCCTGTTTGTAAAGATTACCTTGAGAGTTAAGCATCACTGTCAAGATATTTTGTTGGATGCCTCTCTATTGGAATTTGTCCCATCTTTTACTCTCTAATGATTAAACTGAGTTTATAGATTTGGGGGATAAAAACCATAGAGTTAAGTAAAAATGCCTTTATTTCATATTAAGGGTATATCACTTAGATGCTCTAAAGAGTAATAGTGCATAGGAACCTGGGATTGTAGGTCCATGAATCAAGGTAAATAGGACATGGTAAAACAGGAGATGGCCAGAGTGAACATCGGCATTTTAGCAGTGAACTAAAATGGACAGGAATGGGCAAGTTTAATTCAGATAATCATTGTTTCTACTACCATGGACAAGAATCCCTAGAAGAAATGGAGTAGTCCTCATAGTCAGCAAGAGAGTCTGAAATGGCTGTACTCGGGTGCAATCTCAAAAATGACAGAATTAACTCAGTTCATTTTGAAGGCAAAGCATTCAACAGTACAGTAATCCGAGACTATGCCCCAATGAAGCTGAAGTTAAATGCTTCTGTGAAGACCTGCAAGACCTTCTAGAACTGTTATTAATTTAAGATATTCTTTTCATCATAGGGAAATGGAATGCAAAGGTACAAAGTCAGGAGATACCTGGAGTAACAGGCAAGTTTGGCCTGGGAGTATGTAATGATGCAGGGCAAAGACTAACAGAGTTTTGCCAAGAGAATGAACGGATCATAGCAAACACCCTCTTCAACAATATTAGAGACGACTCTACACATGGACATCAGCAGATGGTCAACATCAGAATCAGATTGATTATATTTGCAGCTGAAGATGTACAAGCTCTGTAAAGTCATCACAACAAAACAAAAAAAAACCCCAAAAGACCTGGAGCTGACTGTGGCTCAGATCATCAGCTCTCTATTGCAAAATCCAGGCTTAAATTGAAGAAAGTAGGGAAAACCACTAGGCCTTTCAGGTATAGCCTGAATTAAATCCCTTATAATTATACAGTGGAGGTGATGAATAGATTCAAATGATTAGATCTGGTAGACTGCCTGAAGAACTATGGATAGAGATTTGTAGCATTGTACAGGTAGTGGTGATGGAAACCATCCCAAAGAAGAAGAAAAGCAAGAAGGCAAAGTGATTGTCTGAGGAGGCCTTGCAGATAGCTGAGAAAATAGATGGGGCAAAAGATAAAGGGAAAGATACACGCAGATGAATGCAGAGTTTCAGAGAATAGCAAGGAGCGATAAGAAAGCTGTCTTAAGTGATCAATGCAAAGAAATAGAGGAAAACAATAGAAAGGAGAAGACTAGAGATCTCTTCAAGAAAATTGGAGATACCAAGGGAACATTTCCTGTAAATATGGGCACAAAATAGGACAGAAACAGCAAGGACCTAACAGAAGAGGAAGAGATTAAGAAGACGTGACAAAAATACAGAGAAATAATGTACAAAGACCTTATTGACACTATAATGATGATGATATGGTCACTAACCTAGAGCCAGACATCCTGGTATGTGAAGTCAAGTGGACCTTAGGATGTATTAATAAATAAATAAAAATGTAGGTCAGTCATGTCCAACTCTTTGCGACCCTGTGGACTGTAGCCTACCAGGCTCCTCCCCCCATGGGATTCTCTAGGTAAGAATACTGGAGTGGGTTGCTATTCCCTTCTCCAGGGGATATTCCCGACCCAGGGATCGAACTTGGGTCTCCCACATTGCAGGCAGACACTTTAACCTCTGAGCCAACAGGGAAGCCCCATCCAAAGCTAGTGGAGGTGATGGAATTCCAGCTGAGATATTTAAAATCTAGGAAACGAGTTGCCAGTCCAGGTTCGATGCATGATGCTGGATGCTTGGGGCTGGTGCACTGGGACGGCCCAGAGGGATGGTATGGGGAGGGAGGAGGGAGGAGGGTTCGGGATGGGGAACACATGTATACCTGTGGCGGATTCATTTTGATATTTGGCAAAACTAATACAATTATGTAAAGTTTAAAAATAAAATAAAATTGGAAGAATAAAAAAAAAAAAAAAAAAAGATGATGTTGTTAAAGTGCTGTGCGTTAGCTTCCTTTGTGGCTCAGCTAGTAGAGATTTTGCCTGCAGTGTGGGAGACCTGGGTTTGATCCCTGGGTTGGGACGATCCCCGGGAGAAGGGAAAAGCTACCCGCTCCAGTATTCTGGCCTGGAGAATTCCATGGATGTCTGAGCGACTTTCACTATCAATATGTCAGCAAAGTTGGAAAACTCATCAGTGACCACGGGACTGGAAATGGTCCAATCCCAAAGAAGGACAGTGCCAAAGAATGATCAAACTGCAGCACAATCGCCCTCATTTCACATGCTAGCACAATAATGCTCAAAATCTTTCAAGCTGGGCTTCAGCAGTATGTGAACAAAGAATTTTCAGATGTACAAGCTGATATTGAGAAAAGGCAGGGTAACCAGAGATCAAATTGCCAATCTTCACTGAATCATAGAGAAAAAGGGGAGTTCTAGTAAAACATCTACTTCTGCTTTTTGACTACACTAAAGCTTTTGACTGTGTGGAGCACAACAAACTGTAGAGAATTATTCAAGGGATGGGAATGGAAGACCACCTTACCTATCTCCTGAGAAACCTGTATGCAGGACAAGAAGCAACATTTAAAACCAGACTTGAAACAACAGATTGGTTAAAAATTGGAAAAGAAGTACATGAAGGCTGTATATTGTCACCCTGCTTATTTAATTTATATGCAGAGAACATCATGGGAAATGCCAGGCTGGATGAATCAAAAGCTGGATCAAGATTGCCTGGAGAAATATCAATAACCTCAAATATGCAGGTGATGTCATTCTAATGGCAGAAATCAAAGAGGAACTAAAGAGCATCTTGATGAAGTTGAAAGAGGAGAGTGTAAAAGCTGGCTTAAAGTTCAACATTTAAAAAACTATGATCAAGACATCCAGTCCTATAACTTCATGGCAAATAGGTGGGGAAAAATTGGAAATAGTGACAGAGTTTATTTTCTTGTGCTCCAGAATCACTGTGGTTGGTGACTGCATCCATGTAATTAAAAGACACTTGCTCTTTGGAAGAAAAACTATGATGACCTAGAAATATAATTTCTTCTTTATCAGGTTATATTTTCTCCCTTTACATAATGTACTGGTTGAAAGTACACCACAGTGCATACCTCACACTTAACAAGTGTGGAGTTATGCTCCACTTCTTGTGGGTGGAGCATCTATATAAATGTTGGATTCTTTTATATGAGAGATTTGTCTCTTCTCCTGTATTTATTCAATAATTTATAAATAAAGACAGACTTGTGGGTATATTTTAAGCTTTGTGTTCTTGTCCAGTACTATTTTATATTTTTGTGTTCAAATTATTTTAGCTTGGCCATTGGAAGCCCTTTCAGTTGGCTTTTGGGTATTTTCCTTCGTTGGTGTGTGTGTTTAAGTATTTCCTTTCTTTCTTGTGCTGTAAGATAGTCTAGGCTAATCATGTATTTCGTGGTTAAATCTGGAATTAGCCAGGTCTGTAAGGAGCTTTGGTTCCTCTCTTTGGAAAATGATGTTAGAAACTGGGATTTGGGTCCAGGTGTGCTTGTGTAATGTGAATATATGACATTAACCTTTTGTCAAAACACACAGACCCTTTTAGCATTAAATCAGTCAAATGTCTGCCAAAAAATCATTTAGGAGTCAAGGAATACCACAATAAAATCTAGAATTTGATGTAATAATCTAACATTCTGCATAAAAAAAAATTGAATATGAGGGTTGTATAATTGTTTGCTTTCCTTATCTTCTTTTCAGCCCCTAACAACTAGCATCTGCTGGGTTGCTTTTTCTGTGAATTACTTTAAATATTTTTCTTTGTTTTGTTTGTTACTTCTCTTTTTCTTTGGAAGTAAAATGAAATAGAATACAACATAGAACATCTGTTTTCATTGGTTTGTTAACATTAACAATAGTTCCTTGCATTTATTAAGGAATATACATTCGTATATATTCCCTACAGTTAGAGTCATTCAAACAGTAGGAAATTTTAGTGTTGATAAAATTACTGACCATAGAAACATTAAAATTATATCTCCTGTAGTAATAACCAGTACACAAGTTGTATATTAATTAGGAAATCAATAGACTTGTCAATAAAAAGGCAGCCTTTGATAGGATGATATTGTTGGAAGACCAAGTAGCTGAGAGGCCAGAAGTTACTAACTCATCAAGTGACTTATTTGATTTTAGGCTACACTCAAATTTCTTCTTCTTAGGCTCCACAATCACTGCAGATGGTGACTGCAGCCATGAAATCAGAAGACAATTGCTTCTTGGCAGGAAAGTGATGACAAACCTAGACAGTATGTTCAAAAGCAGAGATATTACTCTGCCCACAAAGGTCCGTATTGTCAAGGCTACAGTCTTCCCAGTAGTCATTTATGGTTGTGAGAGCTGGACCATAAAGAAGGCAGAATGCCAAAAAAATGATAGTTTCAAAATGTGGTGCTGGAGAAGACTCCTGAAAGTCCCTTGGACAGCAAGGAGATCAAACCAGTCAATCTTAAGGGAGATCAACTCTGATACAACAGCACTCTCAAATTATATATGAGGAGATAACAGGTAGAACTAAAATGTCGGATGCTGCATATTATCCATTCATGTAACTTGTTTTATAAGAGCAAAGGCTGTGATGTAGTTTAGTCACTAAGTCATGTCCAACTCTTGGGATCCCAAGGACTGTAGCCTACTAGGCTCCTCTGTCCTTGGGATTTTCCAGTCAAGAATACTGAAGTGGTTTGCCATTTCCTTCTCCAGGGGATCTTCCCAACCCAGGGATACAACCCAGGTCTCTTGCAAGGCAGGCAGATTCTTTACCGACTGAGTAACCTTACTTGTTTAATTTCTAAAACACTTACTTTGTATTTCCTATCATAACTCTATAAATTATTCCAAACTGGCAGAATATTTATGAAAAACTTCCCAATTTTATCCTTTCCCATAAATCCTGTTCATTATTATTTTAAACTACTCTTTTTAGCAATGTATGTTGGAGAATCTGTGTACTGAATTTAAACCAAAGTATTCTGGGAATATAGTTTGATTATGTGAATATTTCAGGCCAACTACAATTCAAAAATAATAAAAAGAAAAATTACCACAACAAAAGTAGCTCAAATTTTCCTTCTAAATTATTTTAGTCCAGAGGCAGTGTCATTTACTTATTTTTAAGGATATAAAGAAGAGCCTTGATTTTTTTCATTTGTTTGCATTTTGTTGTTTGAAACTGTTTTACCTTGTTTAATTTGTAAGTCAGTTAACATTTTAATGAATCATAATGGTCCAAATTGTAATAGGATAGTTCTTCAAAATGATGCTTCTTCCATAAGTTGTTCTATCAGGATTTACAGAAAGGGAAATAATGAACAATAACAACAACAAAAATAGTGTCAAAGTTGAGAAATCCTTCAGATTTTCCTAGAAACACCTAAATTGTATAATTGAAAGCATTATTGATTTTGTTGTATATATAATGCCATATTTTATATATAATATATAGTATAACATGTTATAGTATGTATAGCAAATGTTATATTATTTTGCTATAATTAATGTTAATGTCAAAAAAAGTGTTTAAAATTTGAATTTCCAACAAATGTTTAAAAGATAGCCATAAGCTAAGTTTTTCTAAAAACCTCCTTTTAAGAATATAGTGTTGCCATTTCTTCTGCCCTCTGTAACACTATGTAGGTAATGACTAGTTGAAAACAGTATAAACTATACTGTTTCTTTTAAATAATAGTAAATCTTCTAAAAATTGGAATGAAATAATGCTTTTAAATTATTTGTATCCCATTTGTAAAGATAGAACACAATATAGAGCAAAAAACTCAAAATTTATATCATGCCAAACATAAAGATTCTAAAAGAATTTTGCTGAAGTACAGAAGCAATTCATTTGTTGACCGAAGTCATAATTTATTTTAAATTAAGGAAAAAATTTAAAAGTTATACACCCAGAGTTAAATACCACAGAGAGGCCAGAGTCATAGTTTTACAAAAACTACCTTAAGTAAGAAAACAGAAGAAAATGAAAGACATTAGCACTGAAACTAGCATTACTATTGTTGTTGAAAGTTGTTATTATTACATTTTGTTAAAATAAAATTGGTAAGGCAATTATAACTTTATTAAGGGGATCATTTCAAGTGTTCAGTATAACTTCTTGTGATTATGCCTCTTTGTTCTCATTCCAAACAAATGTCTCATAGTTTAAATATCACATATTACAGATGATTCAAATTAAAAACGGAAGCACTTTTACCATAGTCAATTCGTGTTAATTTAAAATACTTCCTATAGCTTTTGGAATGTGCATTTACTTTTTTGTAATATGTAATGTGATAAGCATTCTCCTAAAAAACTTTGTATATCCTCAATTCTGTTAGAAATTTCTAAGTGTATTCTGAAAAAAAGTTAATGCATAGGAATGCCATTAACATTTACCTTCTAAAAGATTTATTTAAATTCTGAATAGTTACATGTAATTGAAAATAGTGTATTCTTAATTTTCAATACTATAATTTACTTTCTTTTTACTTTAAGTTAGACTTTTGAAAGATTTTGATGATCTGTTACTAAAAAAATAATGGATGAACAGTGATATTTGAACATAATTTTAAACATAAAGATTAAAAGAATAATGTTTTAATAAGTATGGCAAAAGTAATACGTGCTATGTGTTTGAAGATAGGTAACTTAATGAGAGAAAATATTTCTCAGTAAAGAAGTTGAAGTAGGAATTATGGTGAAATCATTTAAATTAAATTGTAAATGAGTTTTAATTTACCTTAATGGTATAAAGACATAACTGGGAAGTTAAATCTATAGAGAAAATATATGGAAAGCCACATATTAACTATTTGAGCGATATTTTTGGTTTATATTATTGAGTATACTGTTTTCTGTGATTAACATAGCTAATCAAAACTGACAATAATTGGGTTTTTATAAATATATATTCTGCAAATATTGGTCCATGATTTCAGCTATACAAAAACTGTCATTAAATCATATAGTGACAGCAAAGTTAAAATAATTTACAATGCTAATTGTCTTTGCCATAGATTTTAACAGTTTAATTATTTTCTTGTTGGATAATCTTTAATTCTAACACTGTATTCCTTCAAGCAGTTCTAATTATATGGAATTTGAAGCTGATTTCCTACATTGATTAATATCACAAGCAATCAAATTTAAGTGTTAGAAGACTCTGAGTCTCTGAGTATTTAAACTGTGTATTTTAGTACAGACTTATTTAGAAACCAGTGATAAAATTAATGTTTCTGTTTAGAATAACAGCAAATTATCCAAATATTACAATTTCTAATTATTTATTTTATTAAATGCATTTGCTTTAAAGCATTTTGAATTTGAAAATTATTTTTTAAAATATCAGATCAGATCAGATCAGATCAGTTTCTCAGTCGTGTCCGACTCTTTGCGACCCCATGAATCACAGCACGCCAGGCCTCCCTGTCCATCACCAACTCCTGGAGTTCACTGAGACTCACGTCCATCGAGTCAGTGATGCCATCCAGCCATCTCATCCTCTGCTGTCCCCTTCTCCTTTTGCCCCCAATCCCTCCCAGCATCAGAGTCTTTTCCAGTGAGTCAACTCTTTGCATGAGGTGGCCAAGTACTGGAGGTTCAGCTTTAGCATCATTCCTTCCAAAGAAATCCCAGGGCCGATCTCCTTCAGAATGGACTGGTTGGATCTCCTTGCAGTCCAAGCGACTCCCAAGAGTCTTCTCCAACACCACAGTTCAAAAGCATCAATTCTTCGGCGCTCAGCCTTCTTCACAGTCCAACTCTCACATCCATACATGACCACAGGGAAAACCATAGCCTTGACTAGACGAACCTTTGTTGGCAAAGTAATGTCTCTGCTTTTGAATATGCTATCTAGATTGGTCATAACTTTCCTTCGAAGGAGTAAGCGTCTTTTAATTTCATGGCTATAGTCACCATCTGCAGTGATTTTGGAGCCCAGAAAAATAAGGTCTGACACTGTTTCCACTGTTTCCCCATCTATTTCCCATGAAGTGATGGGACCAGATGCCATGATCTTCGTTTGCTGAATGTTGAGCTTTAAGCCAACCTTTTCACCTCCACTTTCACTTTCATCAAGAGGGTGGTAAGGGTGGTGTCATCTGTATATCTGAGGTTATTGATATTTCTCCGGCAATCTTGATTCCAGCTTGTGTTT
Source organism: Bos indicus (assembly GCF_029378745.1). NCBI lineage: Eukaryota > Metazoa > Chordata > Mammalia > Artiodactyla > Bovidae > Bos > Bos indicus. The sequence goes on along the minus strand of NC_091762.1, from coordinate 38,941,965 downwards.
CTTCCAGTCCAGCGTTTCTCATGATGTACTACTCTGCATATAAGTTAAATAAACAGGGTGACAATATACAGCCTTGACGAACTCCTTTTCCTATTTGGAACCAGTCTGTTGTTCCATGTCCAGTTCTAACTGTTGCTTCATGACCTGCATACAAATTTCTCAAGACGCACACAAGAGAAGACTCTATACATGGACATCACCAGATGGTCAGCACCAAAATCAGATTGATTATATTCTTTGCAGCCAAAGATGGAGAAGCTCTATACAGTCAGCAAAAAGAAGACCAGGAGATGACTGTGGCTCAGATCATGAACTCTTTATTGCCAGATTCAGACTTAAATTGAAGAAAGTAGGGAAAACCACTAGAACATTGAGGTATGACCTAAATCAAATCCCTTATGATTATACAGTGGAAGTGAGAAATACATTTAAGGGCCTAGATCTGATAGATAGAGTGCCTGATGAACTATGGAATGAGGTTCGTGACATTGTACAGGAGACAGGGATCAAGACCATTCCCATGGAAAAGAAATGCAAAAAAGCAAAATTGCTGTCTGGGGAGGCCTTACAAATAGCTATGAAAAGAAGAGAAGCGAAAAGCAAAGGAGAAAAAGATATAAACATCTGAATGCAGAGTTCCAAAGAATAGCAAGAAGAGATAAGAAAGCCTTCCTCAGCGATCAATGCAAAGAAATAGAGGAAAACAACAGAATGGGAAAGACTAGGGATCTCTTCAAGAAAATCAGAGATACCAAAGGAACATTTCATGCAAAGATGGGCTTGATGAAGGACAGATATGATATGGACCTAACATAAGCAGAAGATATTAAGAAGAGATGGCAAGAATACAAGGAAGAACAGTACAAAAAAGATCTTCACGACCCAGATAATCACGATGGTGTGATCACTGACCTAGAGCCAGACATCCTGGAATGTGAAGTCAAGTGGGCCTTAGAAAGCATCACTATGAACAAAGCTAGTGGAGGTGATAGAATTCCAGTTGAGCTATTCCAAATCCTGAAAGATGATGCTGTGAAAGTGCTGCACTCAATATGCCAGCAAATTTGGAAAACTCAGCAGTGGCCACAGGACTGGAAAAGGTCAGTTTTCATTCCAATCCCAAAGAAAGGCAATGCCAAAGAATGCTCAAACTACCGCACAATTGCACTCATCTCACACGCTAGTAAAGTAACGCTCAAAATTCTCCGAGCCAGGCTTTAACAGTATGTGAACCATGAACTTCCTGATGTTCAAGCTGGTTTTAGAAAAGGCAGAGGAACCAGAGATCAAATTGCCAACATCCGCTGGATCATGGAAAAAGCAAGAGAGTTCCAGAAAAACATCTATTTCTGCTTTATTGACTATGCCAAAGCCTTTGACTGTATGGATCACAATAAACTGTGGAAAATTCTGAAAGAGATGGGAATACCAGACCACCTGATCTGCCTCTTGAGAAATTTTAAGATATGATTTTATTCAAATTTTAAAATGTCTATTTTTCATCTGTAGTGTTACGGAGTTTTAGTAGAGAAATGCTATCTGGTTTTGCTAACTAGGATGTTTCAGGCTGTATATCTACATTTGATTTATTTCTAACTCTGTGGTATGCATTTGTCTTCCTAGGGCCTCTAAGGTGCTGAGTATTTCTTGGTTGTTCATCTTAATGAATATAGTATAGTAGAACAATCCTAGAGAAATAAATGTCACCCCACTCCAGTATTATTGCCTGGAGAATCCCATGAACCAAGGAGTCTGGCAGGGTACAGTCCATGAGGTTGCAAGAATTGGACAGGACTTAGCGACTAAAGAGAGAGAGAGTGAAACAATGTGATGTGTTATCCAAATGGTCCATTCAATTTAGTTCTATAAAATGGTAGAGGACAGAATGGGTAATACAGCTCTGGAGCAAAACTGAAAATATATGTTGTCTCCTGTTCTATGTAAATATGAACTATTTAAAAAAAAAAAAAAAAAAACAATACGAGAGAGAGGTGAACCTGTACAGATAATCCAAACTGGGTATCATGCAAAAATCACTTGAAATAGATGCATCTTCTTGTGGATATTTTATATAGATTATTAAAATTAATTCAATCACTAGAGTTTATACAACATGACAAGTTAATAAGCATGTAAGTACACCATACCAAACTGGGAACAAACTTTAAAATGGGCTCTGCACCCAAAGTTCATAGCAGCATTATTTACAACAGCCAAGACATGGAAGCAACCTAAGTGTCCATCAACAGATAAATATATAAAGATGACATGGTACATACATACAATGGATTTATCATAAAAAGAATAAAATATTGTCATTTGCAGTGACATGAATGGATCTAGAGAATACCACACTAAGTGAAGTCAGGGAGAAAAAAAGACAAATATTGTATGATAGTATTTATACATGGAATTGAAAGAATTATACAAATCAATCTATATAGAAAACAGAAACAGATGCACAGATGAAGAAAACAAACTTAGGGTCACCAAAAGGAAAAGTTCAGTTCAGTTCAGTCGCTCAGTCGTGTCCGACTCTTTGCGACCCCATGAATCACAGCACTCCAGGCAAGGAAAAGGGAAGGGGGCAAATGATAAATTGGAGGATGGGATTAACAGACATGAACTACTAAACATAAAACAGAAAAGCAAGAAGGATTTACTATATAATACAGGGAATAATATTCAATGTCTTATAATAGCCTATAATGGAAATATAATCATAATATATACACATATATAAATCCAGATCACTTCGCTGTAAACCTGAAAGTAACACAGTATTGTAAATCAACTATACTTAAAATTTTAAAACTTAATGTATTAATAATTCACACATTAACAAAATAAAGAAAAAATAAAAAAAGAAGAAAACACTTACCAAATCAATGTTGCATCTCTATGTCCAAGGCCATAATAATGTATTATAGCAGGACTACATTTCTAGCACTGCAGTTGGGGCCTAGAGTCACCCTGCAAGATCCATATATTTTCTGCAGGGGCCAGCCTGTTAAACTAAACGAATATATGATGGAGACCATTGCATCTGCCTCCTTCAGGTCCTTATTAATTTGCACTGTTTGGTCCAGGTTTCATTACTGTCTGTTTACCATCCTGGCAGATTGGTAATTTCACTGTCTTCATTTTGCCTTCTGCACCATGAGAAACCTTACTACACAGAACAAGGAATCAATGTGGGGATTAAGCCAAGTGCCAAGTATCCCAATCACAATGGGAACTTAGGTATTGTACATTTAGGTATTTTAAAATGATAGCTAAATGGATTCATGCATCTTAGTACATCCACAGGAAGCTGAACCTTGCTTAGTATGCCATTAAGAAGGGGACCATAATGATGATTTAGAAGTCTCTGTGTCGGGTTTCATTGTTAGATATTTTCCTTTTTCCCTAGATGCTTAAAGGTTGAATGTCAATTTCCTTTTGCCCTAGGTAATTATAGGTCTCTCTGCGGAAAGACTGGGTATTCATTAATGATTATGTTTGCTGTAGTATTGCTTTATGTTTCTTCTCAAAGACATAGGCACCTCTTTAGTCAGTAGGTTCTGAATCTGAAAACAACACAAGACCAGAAACTTGGCAAGGGATTATAACATATTTATTAGGTTGGCTTCCTTCAGCCACTTAGTCTACCATTCTCTGTTTCCTGTGATTGTAGTACCTGGGTAGTGCCCTTGTCAACTGGCCATCTTTTTGTTTCTATGAACCATAGAACTGTCTCTATAACTGTCAGTCAAAATCCTTGGCTACCTCTCTGACCCTGGCAGTCATTAGGATATTGTAATCAGTCATAAAGATATAGTGCCAGCTCTTGGCACTAAAGCATTGCTCTTTGTCCTAAATTGTCTCCATTGTTTCAGGGTTCTCCTATCTGTGTTGCTTCCAGTAAGCTTAGTTCTGTATCAGTCTTTCAAAACTCAGATTGTCTTACAAAGGAGAACTACATAATCTTGTTGAATCAGTGTCTCACCAATGCATTCCTCATAGCTTTGGTAAATGTGAATCCTCTGGGCCTTCAAACTGGAGCATTATCATTTAGTGAATCCATTGGTCTTGAATAATATATCCTGTTATTATGTCTTCCCTTGTCTGCTGTAGCAATTCTGAAGTTTTATTTACTCTTACCATTGCTTGCTCATGCTTCTAAGAGCTGTCAAATAATTAATTTGGACAGTCTTCAGGGATTTTAACTACGTATCTTACAAGAAAGGTCCCAAATCAATAAATTATTGCCTATCCATTATTTTGTTATGGTACACTTTATCAGTGCAAATTCAGTGCAGACTTGGGCAATACTGTGGAGAAATTTGCAACATTACAAGGCCATTAAAGTGATGACTCCATTTGCACTGAAATGGAAACCTTTTTTATCTCCACTTATGTTATGGTCATAATGGAGTGGTCATGAATGGAGACTGCCTTGCAAAAGTGTGCCCTTATACAGAATAGTTCCTTGCAGTTTAGACAAACTCTAAAATACCAATAGCAGGAGTCTGTCTATTGCAAGTTTGGGCAAAGACTCCTTCCTTGAGAGTTGATCTGGGTGGTGTGTCTCACTTTTTACCATACATTGAAGTAAACATATTAAAATATCTAGAAAATTTAGACAACCAAAGACAGCATACTATTGCTTTGGAACCAAGCAAAAGTTGATTTGTACTTTTATTGCGTTGACTAGATGATTTGCCAGTTTGATGAGGATGTTGTTGATAGCTGTATAACAATCAATGTAACTAATAACTCAGATTAAATTTTTCAGGGCTAAGTGATTTCCCTAATCATAATGTTTTAATACTTCCTCCAGAAACAAAAGCACATAGGTGGAACAGTTGATCGAAGATGAGACAATAACATGCTCCATCCACTAAACCACAAAACTTGGTTTTCTGAACTTGATTTGTGAGCTAAACAAAAACACTGCAGGACAGGAGAGTTTGTCTTTTCTATCTATGTCAAGATGATTGTACTTACATATATGAGAAAAATTAATCATGAAACTAAATATAAATATACACAAGACAGAAACCTAAACCATTCCTTTTTACATTCAATATAAAATTTTATATTTCCAAAATATTAAATGATTACTACATTCTTTTCTAAGTACGTGCTACCAATTTTATATTTCTCTCATTGTGGACCAGTGATTGGTTATGGTATGTGAACTATTAGCTACTTTGATCTAAATTATTTCAATCAGAGATATTCAGGGTTTTTTTTTTTTTTTAATTTGAAGGTAAAGATGTATTTTTTTCTTTATGTGAATACAGGAGAATGTTACTCCAGCGAACATGAGGGGAGCTATTTTCACATGAAACTGATCTTGCAAAGAGCAGAGTAGAAAGAACGAGGAACTGTAGTTTAGGTGGTATCATTGAGTTGCTGGGTTATCCATTAGTGTAGCCCTACTTTGAAATTTTCAGTGACCCAATATTCAAAATTATTTCATCCTCTTTGACTTAAATTTTTTGTTACTTAAAATGAAACAACTTTACTGACTGAAAAACTATAATAATTTTACAAGTGAGGGTGGTTTTTGTTTCAAGTCACATATGATGTGAAGTTGTAATAGGCAGCACTTTTTTCAAGAGAAATAAACTAAACTTGACCAGTTAAGAACAAAAGCAACACAAACCAAAAGTGATTTTTGTTGATGATAACATAAAAAAAATAAAATAATTATTAGCTCACCTAATCACCTGTGGGAGGGGTAGTACTGTAGGTTACAACAGCCAGTGCAATTCCCATAGAACTCTGTTTTATTTTTTTCCTGTTTATTTTGCTTTGTGTTTCAGTTTTATTCTACTATGCTGAGTTTTTCAGCCAAGTAGGAGTCATGAACACCAGTAACTTCTAGGCTCACATTTTTCCATTTCTACCATCAGGGAATATGAATTCTTTTTCCTTTAGTTTAAACTTGAAAGAACTAGACAAGAATTCTGGCTGATCCCAGTCAGATCAAACACCTACTGATGTGTCCGGAGATGCAGTAGCTACCAATTAGTAGCCTCAACAGTAGCTCTGTAGTTGGAGTTGGAAAAAAATAATTCTCACTGAAGAAAGTACTATGAGTAGAAGTTTGAAGGCATTCCAAAAATGATATTAAAATAGATGTTTTCTAAATTCATAATTGGTTTTATAATGGGTCTCACTCCAAAGTCTGTACTTTTATTGACAATGGATAATTAATAAAAGCTCTTTGCAATTAATTAAATTATGGGGCTCATCACCAGAATTAGAATTGTAACTTTAGGATAGATTTGAGCAACTGAGATAAAATAAAAATAAGATATTTCAAGAAAAGCTTATGATCACCTAATAGAAATGCACATAACTTCATTTCATTTCATTATTTAAATACTGTAGCACAATGAGAACCTACTTATGGAATGATAAAAATTAATGATTTTTTTCAGCAAATCATTCTTTAAATGTTCAACTAGTAATTTTAATAATTTTAAAAAATATACCTTTTACAACTCTCTTTCACAGAAATCCTAAAGGAAATTTAGCTTCAGATGGTATTAGTTCTTATACAGACAATAGCTGGAATTATTTCTCCACCAGAGTCTGAGATAATATCAAAAAATATTTTATACTTCCCCAAATTGGAATAAACCTATTATACAGGGAGACATTAGGGGATATTTTTTTTCTGCCAAACTTGATTTTCTACATCTATATTTTATATAAAACAATTATCGTCAAAATCTAGTTTCAAAATCTAGATGATTCAGAGTCATATAATTTACTGAAGCTTGATCTCTACAGGGACATTAAAAATCTTTTCTCTCTGAGTTACTAACACTTCATCTTCACATAACTCTTCTAACTTTCCTTATTTTTCAAGTGATTGTTTTACTGCCATTCCTTCTATAACAATGACTATTACTTCTAACTTGCAAAATTTCAACTAAAAGATGTTTTCTTCCTAAACTCAAATAAAGAATAAGCTGTGTTATCAATAATCAGAGTTATATATCATCATCATTAGGCTTCAAAAATGTTTTTCTTATTGTGAAATTATAATTGATATTAAATATTATGCCCTTTTGAAAAACAGCCATAACTTGCTAATTTGAATATGTCATTACCTTCACACAGTTTGAATTTTCTAACAGTTTGCTACCTTCTTAATTCTCTATTCATTTAGGAATGGGAAATTATTGTATTGTCTTTCAAAGAACTTCTAATTTGCTGCGTTTAGGAACCTCATGTTGCCAAAATATGGTTCTCAGGAAGGGGTCATGTTCTGTTTTTCATTTATTTTCATTCCTTCTTCTAGTAAATTAGACACATGTTCAAGCAATTGAGGTAATGACTGAAATACTTTCAAGTTTCAGGGGAGTGGGTGCCGTATCTTTAATTGTCAGTGTATCTAGTGCTTTGTATATTACGTGTAAGCACAATGGAAGTTCATAAATACTGAATGGAGTTGAATTTGAGAATATTAGTGTAAAACATTTATTGAGATAAAAGAGAGTGTATATATTCAATATAACAGTTAATTACCTTCATTATGTTAATATTGCCCTGAGCTGTAACCTGGATCAGAAGTGAAATACAGAAAGAGAAAAAAAAAAGGGGGGGAAATAAAAGATTAGACTTAGTATAAGCAATGCATGATTATTTTTGCTGTAATTGCTAAGTACTTAACATAACAATGCTCTTCTTTGAAGAATATTTTCCTAGCCATCTTGGCAGGAGATTTTGAAATGAAGTATAACATGGAGGATATTCATGCAACATAAATTTAAGAAGCCTGTAACCCAAGTTAGTTTTGTGATATATTTGTATAAGGGGAACCTCTTGTGGGTCTTCTTTCACACTTATTTGTAAGACAGGTGGACAAAGGAAAAGTTAAGAATATTATTACAGTAGAACTTTTGACTGCAACCTGAATATCTTAGACTGATACATCAAATTTATTGAGACTGTATTAGCAAAATAAAATATATTTTTTAAGTTCTAAAAACACCATAATAATCTGGGTGGAAACTTGGGATATGGTTCAAATGCAAGCATGCAGGAAGCAAAATTCATTGTGATAACGTATACTAACGGAGTGAAGACTCTGAGCAGCTCTTCTTCCATGACACATTAAAATCACTGTATCTTCTTGGAGAAGTAGGTTAGGAAGCTCCTAGGATTTGTTATAGGTTTGCTCTTATGCCTATCAGGTACTGTTTCTGCCCAAAGTAGTTGGGATACATGGACTATATTGATTGAATAATCCTATTAAGACTTGGATCAGGTACTCGGGAAATTACATTAGTGAAAGAAATAACCATACCGTAGACATAAGGCACTCTATGTTCATTTAGAAATTCCTTGGGTTCTAGTAGTGATATCCTCTAAGATTTGGCTATTATTACACTCATATAGTCTAATGTTATCTGTTAAACAATATTCCCTGAGTGATTACTGTGTTGAAAGTACTATAACTGAGGCAAATAGTAAATATGATAACACATTTTCTATGTCCTCACATAGTTGATAATTTAAAGATCCTGTAAAAGTGCTATTAATGAGTGGTCACAAGCCAAGGAATGAAGACACCACAGTAAGTTAGAAAAAGCAAAGACTAGAATTTCCTCCAGAGTTTGAAGAGAGCCTAGCTCTGCTGACATCTTAATTTCAGATTTCTGGCCTCCATAACAGTAATAGAATAAAATTCTTTTGTGTTAAGTCCTCAAGTTTATGAAAATTTGTTACAGAACATTTTACAGGTAAGAAAACTAAGATATCAAAATCAAACACACTCAGGCACAAATCCTTACACACGCAGAAAGTATTTATCAGCAGTATAGTGATCATAAACTCAAAATTAGGACTCGGTGGACAGAATGACCACCATGTCTTCAACTTGTAATTAGCAATTGTGTAGGAAGAAGCCAAAAGAAAGGAAGGCAAATCAAGTTCCAGTAGTCCTAAAAGTCACAAAACTACTATTCCCAACAGATGCTAGCAGTAGGTCTTGGCAGGCAGATCTGGGCATAGCAGCAAATTTGGGCTGTGATCTGTAGGTGAGAAGGGTGAATTTGGCCAGTGATCTACAAATAGAAGGGGAAGAAGTGAAAGCAGTGCCAGATTTTATTTTCTTTGGCTCCACAATCACTGTGAATGGTGACTGCAGCCATAATATTAAAAGACACTTGCTCCTTGGAAGAAAAGCTATGGCAGACCTAGACAGTGTATTAAAAAGCAGAGACATTACTTTGCAAAACAAAGGTCCATCTAGTCAAAGCTGTGGTTTTTTCCAGTAGTCATGTATGAATGTGAGAGTTGGACCATAAACAAGGCTGAACAACAAAGAACTGATGCTTTCAAATTGTGAAGTTGGAGAACACTTTTGAGAGTCCTTGGACAGCAAGGAGATCAAATCAGTCAGTCCTGAAGGAAATCAACCCTGAATATACATTGGAAGGCCTAACGCTGAAGCGGAGGCTCCAATACTTTGGCCACCTGATATGAAGAGCCAACTCATTTTAAAAGACCCTGGTGCTGGGGAAGATTAAGGACAAAAGGAAAAGGTAGTGGCAGAGGATGAAGTGGTGAGGTAGCTTTACCAACTCAATGGACTTGAATTAGAGCAAACTCCAGGAGACAGTGGAGGACAGAGGAGCCCGGTCTGCTACAGTCCATGGAATCACAAAGAGTTGGACACAACAAGTGACCTGAACAACAGCAACAGCTATGGGTGAGAGCTCATCTGATGAGCAGAGAACCACTAAAATACTGCTGTTGTCTGGACCCTACAAACTTCCAAACTAACCAACCAAATATCCTTTCCAGGACAAAGATTAACAGTGAGAAGAAACCTCTATTAGTACAATGCAGAGTGAAGTAATAGGAGCATTGGAAAAAGATAATCCATGTGAAGATGGGGAGACAGTCTGCTGAGAGACACTTTGAGAATGCAGTAGAAGAGAGAGACCTAGAGTTTAGAAATTAGAAAAAGCTATCCTGGCCCACTTCCTATTTTAGAACTACTGGGAAACTCTCTTAGTTAAACCTTAGCAACAGAACATAACACAAATTGAATGCCATAAAAGAATCTTAAAAAATGAAATAAATAAGGTTAATATCCAGACAATAATAGACAGCCATATTAAAAAGCAGAGATATTACTTTGTCAACAAAGGTCCGTTTAGTCAAGGCTATGGTTTTTCCAGTGGTCATGTATGGATGTGAGAGTTGGACTATAAAAGAAAGCTGAGTATGAAAGAATTGATGCTTGGAACTGTGGTGTTGGAGAAGACTCTTGAGAGTCAATTGGACTGCAAGGAGATCCAACCAGTCCATCCTAAAGGAGATCAGTCCTGGGTGTTCATTGGTAGGACTGATGTTGAAGCTGAAACTCCAATACTTTGGCCACCTGATGCGAAGAGGTGACTCATTTGAAAAGACGCTGATGCTGGGAAAGATTGAGGGCAGGAGGAGAAGGGGACGACAAAGGATGAGATGGCTGGATGGCATCACCGACTCAACGGACATGGATTTGGGTAAACTCCAGGAGTTGGTGATGGACAGGGAGGCCTGGTGTGCTGTGATTCATGGGGTCGCAAAGAGTCAGACACGACTGAGCTACTGAACTGAACTGAATAAATATATGCCAAAATGGGATGCTCAAAAACAATTGAGAATTTTAATATTTTAATTATGGTAATAATATTTAAGTTATAGAAGCTATGAAAAATCAAAAACAGAATTAGATTTAAAAGAATTCATCAGTGAGGTCATTTGGAGAATGTAAAAGATTTTTAAGAGGACCATTAGAAGGTAGAAAATATTTAGGTATAAAATAGCAAAGTTATTTCAGAAATAAACACTAAGCCATAATATGTGTAATAGCAAATAAATACAATGGATGTTGATTTAAAAGAAATACAGCATGTTTTAAATACATCTTAATTAAAAAGAAAATAAATTTACTGAAAACAGGCAAAGATGATTCAGTAATTTAACAGGATACTCCTTACCCTCTGTCCCTAAAGTATTAATTATCTATATGGTCTAACAAATTATCTTAAGCTAAGAGGCTTAAATTAGCACACCTTTACTATCTCACAGTTTCTCTTTGGCCTCAGCTCATGAATTATGGTATGACTGCGTGTTTCGTCATTTCTCATTCCAAGGAGAGTGAACATCCAGGTGCACTCCTCTAAGTTTTGCCCACTGGGAGAATTTTCCCTTCACCATTCCTTCAGAGATGGCCCATTGAGGGGCCACAGTGCTGCAGCTGCCTACTTTCAGGTGCCTGCACATCATACAGAGCCATCCATGTACAGACCAGGACTGAGTCTTCTCTTCTCTGCCCATACTCATGAGGCCATGCGTGTGGGCTGGGAGAGAGAAGGCAACGTGGCTACTTTGGAAGACAGTTTGGCACTTCCTCCAAATGTTAAACCAGGGTTACTATATGTATGACTCAGCAGTTCCACTCCTAGGTATATACCAAGCCCTTGCAAAACCTTTTAGCCACATGTGGTCAAAGACAAATGAAAATATGTATGTGTACACATAAAGCCAATTTCATTTGACAGTATTTTGACTAAAATAGCAGGGTTTTGATGTAGTCTCTTAAGTGTTTTAATAGTCTTCATTATATATAAAATAGTCTTTATTCTACATTTTTGTAGAAATCTTAAATTATTAGTTTGAAAAGGATACTATTCTTTTATGTTAACTGAATACATAAATTAAGAATCACTGATGTAACTTGTCTAAATCTAAATACAATACATGGTACTTTAAAATTGCAAGAAGAATTGAAAGCCAATAACTTCTTTTTTAATACTCAAGTACATTTTTAGGCTCTGGAATAGAAAAGTTCTTCTACTGTAAAATAGTCAGTATTATAAATCTGTTTTTTTTTTTTTTTTTTTCTTTTTACTGCATTCTGATCCTCAGTACCAATCAGTACATTTTATGACTTTATTTGGATGATCTTCCAGTTTAGATCCATGCCAGTACACTTCATAATTACTTTATTTAAAGAGGCTGCATCAGACCCTTGCTTTAGAGGTGGCATGTTATCAGCTTCTGGAATTACTATGTATATTAAGCAGATGTCAACACTACAGATTTTTAATTAGTTACAAAATATTTGTATAATTTCCTCTTATTTCCAAGTACCAGAGTCATCCATTGCCAGGGCTCCATGTCACCATTCAAATCTGACAGGGAACAGATTTGAACAGTAAACACCCTAGAGAAGATGGCAGCCAAGGCCAAACATATGTTACCTCTGCACTCTCTTAGAGTAATGACTTGGCAGTAAAAATGGAGATACACAAAGAAAAGAGAGAAACAGAGGATTTATAAATTAATGCATTCTCACTTTACTCCCAGTGAAGACAACTTCAACTACTCTATGATTCTCAGAGAATGTTTCTCATTTTAAACTCAACAACCTCAGTGGAGAGAATCTTGCTAAATGTTAACATGTGAGTAGCTGATGTGGTATAAGTAAAGTTTCACATCATAAAATGGCACAGAAAACTTCCAGAAAAATAGAAATATTTAGAATCTGTGTGGAAAAATTAATACTGAAAGGAACAGTTTAAGATGATTCTCATATTTGAAACCCAAGAATCCTGATTATAAAATACCTAGGCAAAGCCGTTTTATGTAATGATAAAGATATGGGTTTTACAGTGAGACAGGCTAGACTTGCATCCCTTGGTAGGTAGGACCATAGAGAAGTTCTTTAATGCTTCTGGGTATCATTCATGTATTTCATGTATTTAAAAATGGTAGTGAGCATAAACTGAACAAACACAATATTAGCTACTGAAAATAAAATAAAAGTCAAATAATATTTTTTTCCCTTATTGTAACTTAACATTCTTTGGGGGGATATATCACATCCAATTAAAAATCAATCTTTTATTGAATTCACAATAGACTTTGATAGTGTTAGCAGAGAAAAGAAACAGAATGCTAAACTAGAGAACAATGTAGTGTATTATGTAAAAGGATGTTCAGGTAAATACTGTTGAGAGAGTTGGAAATTGAACAGATCATACCTGAAGAGTAAAACCTAAGATTATCTGTGGAATAGAGATTTGCTATATACACATAAAAACTAATTTCTATAGAGATTTTTAATGTAGTTTCTAACACAAACAATCAAAATTGAGGAATAGTGCAGTAATATTTTTGTCATTATTATCATTATTCAAGTCCTATTTGAAAGTCAGAAAATATTCATCGACAATCTCTTGGGATACATGTCTAAATCTGATTTACTGACTTGGTGTTTGGAGCACTCATAATTATCTGTTTTAAATATAAAGGAGACCCACAAACCCCTTAGTACTTTGTTAGGCTAAGTACATCTTTTAAAATGCATTTATTTACTGTTTAAGAAACTTACTATGTTTCTAATGCTTTAGGAGCATTCTTTTGAAGACAGTATATTTCTAAAGTGTATCGAGGTCTTCAGTTCTTGGCACTCACAAGGTTATAATCCATTTCCTAGAATTATTTGCTGTCTTTATTCATTAATTGCAAACATTTTTGTTGGTTTTCTCATCTTTTATTACTTTTTACCCTAATTGGGATATATAAGGTATTTTGTTTATTGTATTATTGAAGTTCAGCTGACTTAGAATGTTGTGTTAATTTCTGATGTATAGCAAAATGATTCAAGTATGTGTGTGTGTGTGTGTTTGTGTGTGTATACCTTCTTTTTGACTCTGCTCTTTCACCTTCATCAAGAGACTCTTTACTTCCTCTTTGCATCATGGAAAATAGATGGGGGAAAAATGGAAACAGTGGCAGATTTTATTTTCTTCAGTTCAGTCACTCAGTCTTGTCCAACTCTTTGCGACCCCATGGACTGTAGCACTCCAGGCTTCCCTGTCCATCACCAGCTCCTGGAGCTTGCTCTAACTCATGTCCATCGAGTCCTTGATGCCATTCACATATCTCATCCTCTGTTGTCCTTTTTCTCCTCCTTAATTTTCTTGGGCTCCACAATTAGTACAAACAATGATGGCAGTCATGAAATTAAAAGATGCCTGCTCCTTGAAAGAAAAGCTATGACAAACATAGACAGCATATTAAAAAGCAGAGATTTGCCTACAGTGGTCTGTAAAGTCAAAGCTATGGTTTTTCTACTAGTCATAGTATGGATGTGAGATTTGGACCATAAAGAAGGCTGAACACTGAAGAATTGATCATTTTGAACTGGTGTGCTGGAGAAGGCTCTCGAGAGTCCCTTGGACACAAGGGAGGTCAAATCAGTCAACTGTAAAGGAAATCAACCCTGAATATTCATTGGAAGGACTGGTGCTGAAGCTGAAGCTCCAGTACTTCAGCTACTTGATGTGAAGAGTGGAGTCATTGGAAAAGATCTTGGTGCTGGGAAAGATTGAGGGTAGGAGGAGAAGTGGGCAGCAGAGGATAAGATGGTTGGATGGTGCCAGTGACTCAATGGACATGAGTTTGAACAAGCTTCAGGAGATAGTAAAGGACAGAGATACCCAGTATGCTTTAGTCCATGGTGTCACAAAGAGTTGGACACAACTTAGCAACTGAAAATAACAATAACAACAACAATGTTATTTTTCAGATACCTTTCTATTATAGTTTATTACAAGATATTGAATATAGTTTTCTGTGCTATACAGTAGAATCTTATTTTATATATAGTAGTTTGTATTTGGGTTTCCCTGGTGGCTTAGTGGTAAAGGATCTCCCTGCCAGTGCAGGAGACCCGTATTCTATCCCTAGTACAGGAATATCCCCTGGAGAAGGAAATGGTAACCCATTCCAGTATTCTTGCCTAGAATATCCCCATGGACAGAATAGCCTGTTGGGCTGCAATCCATGGGGATGCAGAGTCAGGAATGACTTAGCAGCTGAACAACAACAGTTTGTATTGCTAATTCGAAACTCCAAATTTACTCCTTCTTGCCCCATTTCTCTTTTGGTAGCCTTAAGTTTGTTTCCTACGCTGTTAGACTCTTTCTTGTCTATTGAATAACTTCTTTTGTATTATTTTTTAGATTCCACATATAAGTGATATGATACTTGGCCTTCTCTGGCTGACTTTAGTATGATAATCTCTAGATCCATTCATGTTGCTGGAAATAGCAATATTTCAGTCTTTTTATGGATGATTAATATTCCATTGTGTGTGTGTATGTATATATATATATATGTGTGTGTGTGTGTATATATATATATATCACATCTTCTGTGTCCATATATCTGTCAGTGAACATTTTGTTCCCTTCCTTGTCTTGGCTATTATAAATGGTATTGTTATGAGCATATGGGTGCATATATCTTTTGATTTAGAGTTTTCTCCAGATAATATGCATAGGAGTGGAATTGCCATATGATATGGCAATGCTATGTTTAGTTTTTTAAAGACATAGGAGGTGTTTTGGATCAGAGATGGCACTCCTTTTAAATACTTCACTTTGTATAATGAGTGTGATGGTCTCGTTTACCTTTATTCTACTCTGCTCAGCAACACAATGAGAGATTCGTCAGTTTTCCAAGGAGAGTGTGTAGGTATTCCAGAGTAAGAGAAGAATTAACAACTTTTCTTTGCTTATAGAAGCGTAGGGACCAACTGTTTCCCTCCTCTTTTGAAAATGCTGCTGCTGCTAAGTTGCTTCAGTCATATCCGACTCTGTGCGACCCCAGAGACAGCAGCCCACCAGGCTCCCCCGCCCCTGGGATTCTCCAGGCAAGAACACTGGAGTGGGTTGCCATATCCTTCTCCAACGCATGAAAGTGAAAAGTGAAACTGAAGTTGCTCAGTCGTGCCTGACTCTTAGCCACCCCATGGACTGCAGCCTACCAGGCTTCTCTACCCATGGGATTTTCCAGGCAAGAGTACTGGAGTATTTCCTCCTTATTCCGATACTTATCTGTGTAAATATAATATCTTCAGGACCCAGAAAGCCCTAGGGGATTGAATTTTACATTATAGCGATGTCTTCCTTGAATGTAAATAGCTAGAAAAACAATGCTCCAATCTTTTTGGTACATTCAGAGCTAACCTAGGTGCCTATCCCAGAAGGTAACTGGCCATAAGAAAAAGAGAAGTTTTTAAGTAAATGAATACAGATACAACGTTATGGTATGTTTAAATGTTTCTAGGAGAAATGAAGCAAACATCCTCTAAATTTATAGCATATGTTTCTTTGCCTCTCAAGGCTAGAGTTCTATGAAAGTATGCTGAGAAACTTACTGAAATTTTATTTCTTCCAAAATTTGTGTATAAGAAGCTAAGAACATATGTAAAACATTTCCTGTAATACAGAAAGGGAAAAAAACACAACATTATCACATCAAATCTGTTTTATCACACTGAGTAAAATGTGTTCTTAGTTTTTGATGTTTTATAGTGTATCCTGTACCTTTATATTTAAAACTTGATTGCTAATTAATATTGTGTGAAATCATCCTAAGATAAAAAAGGAGTCCACTTGATCTCCTGAAGCAAATTAGGTTTCTAAGCCTTGTTTTCATAGATTTTAAAATGCAAATTTATTAAGAAAACATTATTCAAGTGGAGTTTGAGTTTTAGTTATGGGGTCAGGGATTCTGAAATTTGCCTTTCTGAAAATGATTATTACTGTTTTAATACCAATGGTAGGCAATATTGTACTATATTTACTTTTAGTTCACATGTATGTTTAATAATCTAATCAAAGTCATATTTTCAGATTGGTAAATTTGTCCCCAAATATGTGGGAGCAAAGACATCTGCTCTCAAAAGGGCATCTGGCTCCTCGTCTGCAACACATGGTTTCAGCTTTCCCTTCACCCACAGCCAACATATGCATCAATATGGGGAGAGATGCAGTTCCATTTGTACCCCTTTTGTGATTCAGTATACTCCAGAGAGTTGGTTGTTGTAAACAAAAGATAAAAGTTCCTTAAATACATCTTGATAAAAACAGTTTTCCATAATAGTCAAATTGTGTTATTAAAAAACTACCAACCACCTTTCCATATATTCTTATATTTTAAGGAGAGCATTTTATATATACATATGGCCACATAGTATGAATATATAGCTGGTCTATAGATTGACATCATATTTGTTAAGCATCGTGTGTATTGTGTGAAGGTGTGCACGCTCAGTCATGTTTTGAGACCCCATGGACTGTAACCTGCCAGGCTCCCCTGTCCACGGAATTTTTCAGGCAAGAATATGGTAGTGCACTGCCATTTCTTCCTTCAGGGGATCTTCCCCACCCAGGGATCGAACGCCTATCTCTTGCCTCTCCTGCATTGTGGGTTCTTTACCAGCCGAGACACTGGTGAAGCCCATTAATCATCATATATGTGACAAAAAGAAACATACGTCTAATATATATGCCTGTGAATGTACATGCATGTATATGTATATGCGTGTGTTTTAATTGCAGATTTATAATTTTAAAATTTATTTGATATATAGTAAACTTCATTATTTTTAATTGTCTTAAAAAGAAAAAAAATCACTTTTTCACTTACTTTAAAGAATAACAAGAAAAACAGTGACAAACTTCACTTGAGTTCAGTCACTCAGACATGTCTCTTAGATACGACTTAGCAGCTAAACAGCAATAAAACTGTTGACAGACTACAAATTCTAATTCAGAGAACAATACCAAGAATTAACCAGGATCTCCTGGAGAAGGGAAAGGCTACCACTCCAGTATTCTGGCCTGGAGAATTCCATGGAGTGTATAGCCCATGGGGTCGCAAAGAGTCAGATACAATTGAGCAACTTGCACTTTGAGGCCAACAAAAGAACAAAAAAAGGAAAAAAGAGCTACTTACTAGAGTAAGAGTTCAATCTAAAGATTTATGGTCATGCTTACTGTGAGACTATATTCATATCCATGACCTCCATCACCTTTTAGAATTTGATGATGTTAAAATTTGTTTTTAAGCATCAAAATTGTTTTTAGTTTTACTGAAGTGTTATATAAGTTGTCATTCCTATATGTAAAACTAATAAGAATTTAATAGTGACTTTTTAAGATATAATTGAAAATCAATATCACAATAGAAGACAAGTAGAATTAAAAGTAGTTAAGGATATGAAAGATTTTATAAGTAACATGACAAAGCTTTATTGAAAGATACTAAAATCATCCTTAATAAACAGAATGTCCATGGTCATGCAATAAAAATATAATATTTTTAAACCTTTAGTTTTCCCCAAATTAATACATAAATTCAAAGATTTAAAGACCTAAGTTTTGGTAGAAAATTGGTATGCTATACCTAAAAACCATGTGAGAAATATGTGAGAACACAAAAGATCAAGAATATTTATTAATATAATTATCACTAATACATATTAATTTATATTTTAAAATTATAATTTTATAAAAGATCGGTGATACTTGGAAGCTAGGCCAAAATAATAGAATAAAAAGAGAAACTGTTCACAAATTTATGGAGGCCTGCTGTATAGAAAGAGTGACATTGTAGATTGATGTGGAAAGAATGGACTGAGAATGGTGCTAGGAAATTAATTTATTTTTACTCATACATAGAAATCCACCTCAGGTAAATATACCTAGATATGAAGGCAAAATTTAAAACAGCTGTAATAAGTATCAGTGTGTATTTTTAAGACCTCGAAATAAGCAAGGATTTTATAAATAATATACTGCAAAGAAACAAAGCAAAAATCACTAAGAAAAATATTGATACATTTAATACATTAAATTTTGATATTTTTTACAATAGGAGATAACAAACTTTTTTAGAAGAGTAGTAAATTTACAAATAGAGAAAATGTATTGTGACTCATAAACATTAAAGCGTTATTACAATATATTAATACATATTTTGAAGGACATAAAGCAGTAATGACATGTAAAGCCATGTAATAGTGAAAAAAGGCAAATTATCTAAACAGGTAAGTTCTAGGAAAGGAAATACCACTAACATGAAGGTTTCTGAATTAAAGAAATGTTCAAACAAACATTATCTTTTTCTTTTCCAAATGTTTAATGGGATATCAGCCAGCTCCAGCCCTCTGGTTGGTATTCAGGTGATCACTCACATTAATGGCTTCAAAATGTTAAATTAGTTACTGCGATCTTGCTAATTACCTAGTTGGCGCTGTGTCTACTCAGTGTTGCATACGTAATAGTGGCTTTATCTACCTCTAGGTAAAGTCAGTCCTACCTGGTTTAATTTGTGTGAGCAATTTCATTTTTCCTTTCGGTTGGCTCCATGAAGGTCAGGGCTCTTGACTTGTAAAATTGCAGTTGAAGAATGGTAACAATCCCCTCCCCAATATAGGCATGCTCACACACATCCACACACACATCTACAATTGAATAGGCAGATTAGGAAAAAAACAATATAGTTAGTAAAATGTTAAAATGTGCTTTCTTATATTAAGATGAACAACGTTTCAATTTAGTATTTGAATATTTCCTTAGTTTTGATTGATTCATTTTATCTTACCTAAGGTAAACTGAATTATATGTAATTCTTCTGATATCAAACTAATATTCTACAAGAGGATCAATTTTAAACTATTCCAAAGACCAAGCATGCCTAGTGAAATGGCCAAACTGATAGAAGTCTCAATTGACATTAAATTTGATGGTTAACATAATCTGTTGTTCAGTTTCAGTATGTATTAGTTTTCCTTTATTCTTTGTTCCCAACACAACTAATTACATCTCTCTTACAGAACTGGTCATATTGCCCTGTAATTAATAGTCTAGACTTTGAGGCATTTGAAACTGGAAACAACCTTTTTATCTCCAGCACCTAACCTCATGCATAATGCAGAAGAAGAGCTCAAAAATGTTATGGAGAAAGATTAATGGCAATAAGAGCTATTTCCAAGTTTATTTTAGATGTTTCTTTTTATATGCATAAATGAGTAAATATAACTTAATTGACTTAAAAATATTCCTAAATTTGAGCATCATCTCAGCAAGAGGTAGATTATATAAACATATATATGTTGGGAAACATTTATCCATGTCATTTATGTAGATCTTGTGTCTGTGTTGTTCCAGCTGTATCTATCCAAGCATGTTTGTATAACATTCAGCCTTGAAAGATAGAGATTTTGTGTTCCTCTAGGGTGGAAGGCAGCTTTGTTTCCTTACCAGTATAATATAGAAAATGTCTTCCTAGGGTAAAATTTCCTCAAGTTTGCCAGTAGCATCCATATAAAATAGGGGTTTCTTAAACTGTGACACATAACTTATTTCATGTGTAACATCTATCTGGACCTACCTCCTCATCACCATCCTAGGACTTGAGGGGAATGAGTAACTGGTACGACTTGAAACTCATGCTGTCTGCTATACTGTGAATAATACAGTCCTTTCATTGTGACTCATGATTTTCATGTTTTCTGCCAGATCCATGAAACTGTTGGCTGGGCAAGTTGGGTAAAATCTTAGATCTTTCATAGCTTTTACAATAGGCATTACATTCATCTAGTTAATTCTTTCTGTAGTCCAGTTATACTAATGATGATATGCCAGAATATTTTATACAATTTCCAGTCATTTTCTTTACTTTACTTTGAAATTTGCTTTCATTGGAAGCACATATTTTAATCACAAAATTATTCATAACCATCAAAATAAAATGACAGTAAACATAGCTTATTAAAGCAATAATTATGACATTGGAGTGTTTATACAAATTAGATCAAATCAACATTAAGAAATGAAGATATTTGGAAGTTCCTCCTTTGGAACTACTTTTAGAGGTGGAAGAATTTTTGAGTATGTCAAATTTATGGTAAATATTCATGTTTTTAAGTAATATTTTAGTTTTAGAAACTATCAATACATATTAAGAGCAAAATCTTGTAATAAAGGTCAAAAATCTGAATAATAGCATTTAAAAATATATGTAGATACATTGGCAATAATTTTTTTCTGTTGACTGATAAAATGATTTTTCATATGCATGAACACTTAATGGCTGTATCAAGTAACATTTAGAAAAAAAGTGGAAAATCTTATTTAGGATGAGATCAGAGTCATTCATGTGTCAAGATTTTAACATCTTGTTCTTTTGAGCAGAGAGAGATATATCAAAGAGAAGTAGTTTAGTGATACCCTGCGCTTTCAGAGTGTTTAAGGGAAAAGAATGTCTGTTTCCTCTGGACAAGTTGTACCATGTGTACAAGCTGCATCTTCAGCTGAGCTCCTGCCAAGGCAGTTACTTAGAGAAGTGAGTTGACATTAGTTTTGGAAAAGCTGACAATATAGCATTGGGTGCCTAGAGGATCAAAAAGCATAGTGATTCAATATTTTTATAAATTATACTTCATTAAAGATGTTATTGAATATTGGCTATATCAAACACGAGTTCAATCCCTGGGTTAGAAGATCCCCTGGAGTAGGAAATGGCAACCCACTCCAGTGTTCTTATTGGGAAAATTCCATGCACAGAGGAGCTTGGTGGGCTACATTCCATGGGGTCACAAAGAGTCGGATACAACTGAGCAACTGAGCACACATGGATATTCTCTGTGCTGCAGAATATATCCTTGTGGCTTATTTATTTTATACATAGTAGTTTATCTCTCTTAATTCCCTACCTGTACCATGTCTCTCCCCGTTGGTAACCAGGAATTTGTTCTCTTTCATTTCTTACTTGGTTTCTTTGAGTCCTCTTTTTTTTCTTTTTGATGAGCATGGCTAGAAGTTTGTTGATTTTATCTTTTAAAAAATATCAGCTCTCACTTTTATTGATATTTTCTATTTTTTAAAACTCTATTTTATTTATTCTTTCTCTTTATCATTTCCTACCTTCTGCTGACTTTGTTTTTATTTGTTCTTTGTTCTTCTCGTTTTTTAGGTGATAGGTTTGGTTGTTTACTTGAGAATTTTCTTGTTTCTGGAGGAAGGCCATATCACTATGAACTTCCTTTTTAGAACTACTTTTGCTGCATCCCATAGATGTTTTGTGGTTTCATTGTCATTTGCATTGAGGTATTTTTAAATTTCCTCTTTGATTTAATCTTTTGATCCATTGGCTTTTTAGTAGCATATTATTTAATCTCTATGTGATTGCATTCCTCCCTTTTTTTCTTTCCTGAAGACAGATTATTTGTAACAAAGCAAATGTACTTCAGAAAAAGTAATGCATAAAAAGGTTAAAGAAGTTACCAGCCAGACAGAAATGTTTATGATACTGAAAAGTAGTACTCTACTGCTTATGTGGAAATATACTAGTTTATGGACAGAAAACTAATTTTGAATAGAGAAGAGGCCCACCTTTGTAATTTAGAAACCATGGAGTATCAGCAGACTTTCCTAGACTTGGAGAGAAGACATAAGTGGGTATAAAAGGGAATCAAGTTTTGGAGGGACTTTCAGGTGTGTATTATTATTCCCATAATTGTTGGGCTGAGTTAAATCAGTGAATACATTTATTCCATCTTTATATAAAATATATCTTTTTGGAAGTCGTTGTTATATAATACATAAAGAACCAGAAATCAGGAAACTCTTCTTTTTCCTGATAACCCAGACATTAACTCTCAGTTTTATAAGATAGCTTTTAAATATATTTATAAACATTAAAAACATTAATAGAAATTCTATAGAAAATGCCTAAGCATATCTTAGCTTGCTGCTTGCTATATGGAAGCTTAAAATATATTTTTGGTTAGAAAAACTGGAGTATGGCAGCTCTGTGGTTAATCATGAGTAATAGGAAGGGTAATAATTATGGGTAATAAGATCCTAGGAAATAGAGCAGCAGCCCATCCAGATAGAAATATACATAGCAAAGTTCTGATTAATATATAGAAATAAGTTGTTGTGATTTTAATTAGCAACTTCCTGATAACCAGTGAATCTGAATATGTTTTTATAAGATTATTGGCTTTTTAAATATTACCTCCTCTGAAATGTCTAGTATGGGTATGATTTAACATTTTTAAAGGAAGATAGATATATACATACCAACAATCTGATTTTAAAAAATGGAAAGAGTACATAGGTAAATAGGAGGTTGTTACCGATAGGAAATAGATTCTTGGATTTATTCTGCCTCTTGTTTGGTAGTGGTTTTACATATATTTATAAGGAAATATGTCCAAGTTTAAAAAAATAGAACAGTTCTCAGGAAACAAGCAATATGCATTATTTAACTTGGCACATCAGACCTGAAACAATTAGCCAATTAAATAAATATGTCACATAAATGTTGATTTCATATCAATCATTGTTACTGTTACCTGAAGGACAAATATATTTTTAACTGCATTTATTTATTTTTAAATCCTATAAATTTTCTTTATTATCAATTGATACAATGGCAAAAATTGGTCATTATTAATGAAATTCTCATAGGAAATTGATATTTTTATAAGATCTGAGTAGAATATAAACAGTTTTATTCTCATACATTTTAAAAGTTCTAATACCTGGTTTCTTCCAGGAGAAACTTTATATTTAACCAGATTGAAAGTTGTAGACCTGCTCGTATAAATGCAAACTAGATGTGCTATACAGGAAAGGCCATTTCTTCAATCTAAATCTCTTTAAATATCTGATCTGATATTGGGAAAAATTCCATCAGAAAAGTCAAAACAAACTTTTCGATAAAGGCCAAGGAGTATCCGAAAGAAAATGGGAAAAATAAATAATTATAGGCATGATATGCATTAGTTACTTTTGTCAAGACATTCTTCTGTATACACAGAATTTATTATGGGTATTATTAAAAATGTGTAACCCAGCATATCTTTCCCTATAACATAAAGACTACTCTATGCTTATAGGAGATAATCTAAAAGTCTTGCTATTTTCAAAATGTATGTACATAAAAAATAAAAGTCTAATTTTCACCACATCAATGAAAAAAGAGTCTTTGAAAAGGAATAATTTTCACAAAGACTGTTGCTTGTTATTTGAGACACTAAAAGGGAGGTATGTTGTATTTATCTTTTAAACTTGTAGTTCTTCATGCAAACAAAATTGTTTTCTAGCAATTCTAATTCTGTACACAAGATTTTGCCAACCATCATCATTTAATAGATGTAGATGGAGGAAAATGAAGATTGTTTGCCAATCACATATCTTGGGGTCAGCCTTGTTATTTATTAATTTTTGTTATGCCTAAAAATATTTGAACTCAGAACTCTGAATAGACACTTTTATTCTTCACTTTGATTATTGGTGATCTCTTTTAGATTCAAATATCAATTGAAGACAGTGGGGAAAACCACTAGACTATTCAGGTATGACCTAAATCAAATCCCATATGATTATACAGGGGAGGTGAGAAACAGGGACTTAACTAGATAATAACAAGGGACTAGGTCTGATAGATAGAGTGCCTGATGAATTGTGGACGGAGGCTCGTGACATTGTTCAGGAGACAGGGATCAAGACCATCCCCAAGAAAAAAGAAATTAAAAAAAAGCCAAATGGCTATCTGAGGAGGCCTTACAAATAGCTGTGAAAAGAAGAGAAGGAAAAGCAAAGGAGAAAAGGAAAGATACACCCATTTGAATGCAGAGTTCCAAAGATTAGCAAGGAGAGATAAGAAGGCCTTCCTCAGAGATCAATGCAAAGAAATAGAGGAAAACAGTAGAATGGGAAAGACTAGAGATCTCTTCAAGGAAATTAGAGATACCAAGGAAACAAATCATGCAAAGATAAGCTGAATAAAGGACAGGAATAGTATGGACCTAACAGAAGCAGAAGAGATTAAAGATGTGGCAAGAATACACAGAACTGTACTAAAAAGATATTCATGACCCAGATAATCAAGATGGTGTGATCACTCACCTAGAGCCAGCCATCCTGGAATGTGAAGTCAAACAAAGCTAGTGGAGGTGATGGAATTCCAGTTGAGCTATTTCAAATCCTGAAATGTGATGCTGTGAAAGTGTTGCACTCAATATGTCAGCAAATTTGGAAAACTCAGCGGTGGCCACAGGACTGGAAAAGGTCAGTTTTCATTCCAATCCCAAAGAAAGGCAATGCCAAAGAATGCTCAAACTACCGCACAATTGCACTCATCTCACATGCTAGTAAAGTAATGCTCAAAATTCTCCAAGCCAGACTTCAGCAATAGGTGAACCATGAACTTCCAGATGTTCAAGCTGGATTTAGAAAAGGCAGAGGAACCAGAGATCAAATTGCCAACATCCACTGGATCATGGAAAAAGCAAGAGAGTTCCAGAAAAACATCTATTTCTGCTTTATTGACTATGCCAAAGCCTCTGACTGTTTGGATCACAGTAAACTGGAAAATTCTGAAAGAGATGGGAATACCAGACCAACTGACCTGCCCCTTGAGAAACCTATATGCAGGTCAGGAGCAACTGTCAGAACTGGATATGAAACAACAGACTGATTCCAAATAAGAAAAGGAGTACGACAAGGCGGTATATTGTCACCCTGCTTATTTAACTCATATTCAGAGTACATCAGAGAAGGCGATGGCACCCCACTCCAGTACTCTTGCCTGGAAAATCCCAGGGACAGAGGAGCCTGGTAGGCTGCAGTCCATGGGGTCACTAAGAGTCAGACACGACTGAGCGACTTCACTTTCACTTTTCACTTTCATGCATTGGAAAAGGAAATGGCAACCCACTCCAGTATTCTTGCCTGGAGAATCCCAAGGATGGGGGAGCCTGGTGGGCTGCTGTCTATGGGATCGCACAGAGCTGGACATGACTGAAGCGACTTAGCAGCAACAGCAGCAGCAGAGTACATCATGAGACACACTGGGCTGGATGAAGCACAAGGTGGAATCAAGAATGCTGGGAGAAATATCAATAACCTCAGATACGCAGATGACACCACCCTTATGGTAGAAAGGGAAGAAGAACTAAAGAGCCTCTTGATGAAATTAAAAGAAGAGAGTGAGAAAGTTGGCTTAAAGCTCAACATTCAGGAAACTAAGATCATGGCATCTGGTCCCATCACTTCATGGGAAATAGATGGGGAAACAGTGGAAACAGTGACTGACTACTTTTTTGGAATCCAAAATCACTGTAGATGGTGATTGCAGCCACAAAATTAAAAGACACTCCTTGGAA
Source organism: Bos indicus (assembly GCF_029378745.1). NCBI lineage: Eukaryota > Metazoa > Chordata > Mammalia > Artiodactyla > Bovidae > Bos > Bos indicus. Next base: position 38,915,921 of record NC_091762.1, on the reverse strand, counting down.
GAAAAATTATGACCGACCTAGACAGCATATTAAAAAGCAGAGACATTACTTTTTCAACAAAGGTTTGTCTAGTCAAGGCTATGATTTTTCCAGTGGTCATGTATGGATGGATGTGAGAGTTGGACTATAAAGAAATCTGAGTGCCGAAGAATTGATGCTTTTGAATTGTGGTGTTGGAGAAGACTCTTTGAGAGTTCCTTGGACTTCCAGAAGATCCAGCTAATCTATCCTAAAGGAGATCAACCTGGGTGTTCATTGGAAGGACTGATGTTGAAGCTGAAACTCTACTTTGGCCACCTGATGCAAAGAGCTGAGTCATTTGAAAAGACTGATGCTGGGACAGATTGAGGGCGGGAGCAGAAGGGGACAACAGAGGATGAGATGATTGGATGGCATCACCGACTCAATGGACATGGGTTTGGGTGAACTCTGGGAGTTGGTGATGGACAGGGAGGCCTGGTGTATTGCGGTTCATGGGGTCGCAAAGAATTGGACACAACTGAGCGACTGAACTGAACTGAACCATCTATGAGATGACAACTTTTACATATATATCCTTAGCCACCTCATCACCTCTGAACTCCAGACTTAAGTTACTGAATTGTTTACTATACATTTTCACTTGGATGCTTACATTAGGCTTCCCACAGTTAACATGTCTGACACTGAGTTCTGCAGAAATTCTGCACAGTACCTTGAAACCTCTTATAGACTTCCTCATTTTTACTAAATACAAAGTCAGTTATTTTTATTCCAAGTTGGAATGGAGATGCTATCTTCAAATTTCTCTCCACTTTACTTTCAATATCCTAGGGTATTCTGTGGATTCTAGTTGAAATACCTATGTGGAATTTGATTAGTTTTCAAAATCTCCATTGTTACTTTGCCCAAGTCACCATTAACTTCTCTGATAAATTACTTCAGTACTGTAATTGGTTCCCCTTTTGACCTTGCTCTATTAATTTATCCTATCCAATTAGCAACCAAAGAGAGCTGTTGCAGGTATAATACAGATAATGTCACATCAGGGTTCTAAACTCTATAGTCTTTCTCTGTGACTTTTAGTAAAAGCGAGTTCTTTTCTCCAATTATCTTTCTGTGATTGTTATGTACTACTCTATTTCTTATCAAAAGATCTCAGCTTCTTCCCTGTTCTGCATACACATCAGACATTTTCCTTATTATAGTACATTTGACCAAGGCTTACTACCCCACCATACCTGTGTTACTTAAGCACTAACTGAGATGGTAAGATGTCAAAACTGTGTATATGTGCTTAATCGCTAAGTTGTGACAGACTCTTTGTGAACCCATTGTCTGTAGTCTGCCAGGCTCCTGTGTCCATGCTAATTCCCAGGCAAGAATACTGGAGTGGGATTCCATTTCCTCTTCCAAAGAATCCTCCCAATCCAGGGATTGAATTCTCATCTCCTGCATTGGCAGGCAAATTCTTTACCACTGCGCCACCTGGGAAGACTACCAGTCTACCATTTAACCTTGGTCATGTACTCTATTAACATTTGTTTATTTATACACACACACACACACACACACACACACACATATGTGTATATGAAATCACTGAAGTGACTTAGCAGCTTGTGTATGTCCGTGCATGCACACACACTCTGCTTAGTCACTCAGTCGTGTCTGACTGTTTGTGACCTATTGGACTATAGCTCTCCAGGCTCTGTGTCCTGGAATTTTTCAGGCAAGAACACTGGAGTGGGTTGCCATTTCCTCCTCCTGTATATATGTATATATGTGTTTGTAGCCGAATAGCCAATTTACCTGTAGCCTATAGCCCCTTTTAAGTGTCTTATACTTGATTTATATATATGACTTTTTAAAACTTAAAGTTAATTCTTATAAGGTAAAAATTCTTCTAGGAATTCTCCACTTCCCCCAGAATTCTGTTTACAGCTTATGATAAAAGTTTTCCTGTGAATTTCTCATGTAATTAATATTACAAAGATAGGAAATGGAACAATTATCAGCTCCTTTTCTCATGTAAGAAAGTTAAAGATAAGCCACATTATAAGTCACAAATGCAGTACATGTGGTAAAAAGCAAACATGACTCCCAGATTTGTCTCCATTGTTTCTCTAATTCTCTGTTACAATTTGGGCCTTTCTGATAGCACTGCCTTAACGTCTCCCTAAGTTATCTTCCCTCTAAAACTCAATCTGAGTTTTTCATTAACTTTTGGGGAAATTCATGTGTTCTCATATAAATTGTCTACTCTTTTATTATTCTTAGAGTGCTTGTTTTGTTTATATGCTATAGAAAGCATTTTAAGATATTTTGAAAGATTCAAAAATATTTTTGTTTGAAAAAATGTTTTCTTATTTACTTTATATTTTGCCATAATTTAAACACTCTTTTTATCTGGTCACATATAATTTCTTTTCTTTTTTACTCAGAAACAGTTTTAGAATTATAGAGTTGCAAATTCCTCTAGTATTCTAGTATGGAATGTTCCTGTGTAACCACCCAGCTTCTCCACCTAATACCATCTTACAAAACCATGGATCTTCATCAAAATAAACAATCCCATATTGATACAATCCTGCTAGCTGAAGTACAGACTTTATCTTAATTTTGCCATTTTTTAAAAGCATCTAGTTTTTTCTTTTTCTTTTTTAGTGTTGTATGTAGCTATAGGATTTTTCACATGTGTAGATTTTTATAACCACCACCACCATCAGGATGTAGAACTATTGTATGACACACTCATGAATAAGAAACTCCCTTATGCTGCTTCTTTGTAGTCACACCTTTCCTCATACCTGAGCACTCGACAGTCACCGAAACATTTTATAGATATAGTTTCATCATCTTGAGAATTTTCTATAAGTAGAATCACAGTATGTAATGTATTGAGATTGCTTTTTTAAAAAATTTGGCATAATGCCCTCAAAACCTATGCAGTTTGGTTGATCATAGATCAACAGTTTGGTATATTATATTGGTACATAGTACCCTATTTTGTGATATATCATAGTTTGTTCATTTATGATACATTTATAGACATATGTTTTTAATTTTGAGTTATTACATAAATTTTTATTTCTTTAGTATAAATGCCTGGGAGTGCTTTTGTTGCATTATATGGTAGCTCTACGTATAACATTATAAGAAGCTGTCAAATTGTTTTTCAGATTAGCTACATCATTTTACATACTCACTAATCATGTATGAGAGATGCATTGACCCTGCATCCTTGTCAGTATCTTATGTTTAAACATTTAATTTTTTTTCTTAAATTGACTTCATCTCTTTGCAGAATGTTTGAAGGGAAGGATATGTCCAAGTTAGTACTTTGCATAGGATAAGATGGTTGGATGGCATCACCAACACAATGGACATGAGTTTGAGTAGACTCCGGGAGTTGGTGATGGACAGGGAAGTCTGGCATGCTGTAGTCTATGGGGTTGCAGAGTTGTACACGACTGAACTGAACTGAACTGTTCCTGACCCAGGGGTCAAACCGGTATCTCCTGCATTAGCAAATGGATTCTTTACTGCTGAGCCACCAGGGAAGCCTTGTTTACACATTTAACACATTTTTAATTTCCAGTCTTTGTTAGGTAGGCCTTCCTGATCCCTTGATTGTACACTTTTATTACCTATTTGTTAGTTAAATTATTTCACATTTGAATGTATAACTCCTGACTGTTTGTTATACATGGTATGAGATGTGGATTCTCATATTTATTATTTCCCATATAGATATCAAATATGCCACTATCATTAATCTAATTTGAATTTTTTTTCATTTCATGCAATTAATTGGAATCCATCATTTCTTCTTTTTCCAGTGGGTTCTCTGTTCTGTCCCAGTAATCCATTTACAACCTTCTTTTGTATCCGTGTATTTTTGAAAGAAGAGTGTACCTTATTTTATGTTTTAATGTCTAATAGAACAAGACCATTTATCAAATATAACTCACAATTAACTTATTTTCTTGATGTTTTCTGAATTTGTCTTATTCAGTTGAAACAATATTTTTAAATATTAAGTAAAACATTATTAAATTGTATATTACATTTGAACAGTTTATATTTAATCATATTAACCCTTTCATCTAATGTGTCAAATACCAAGTGAATCAATTTAGTTACATATTTTTCTGTTTTTTTTTTTTTTTTGCTTTTTTAATGTAAACATTTATTTAAATTTATTCTTAAGAATGTTAGTGAGTGAAAGTCACTCAGTTGTGTCCAACTCTTTGCAACCCCATGGACTATACAGTCCATGGAATTCTCCAAGCCAGAATAATGGAGTGTGTAGCCTTTCCCTTCTCCAGGGGATCTTCCCAAATGAGGGGTTGAACCCAGGTGTCCCTCGTTGCAGGTGGATTCGTTACCAGCTGAGCCACAGTGAAGCCCAAGACTACTGGAGTGGATAGCCTATCCCTTCTCAAGTGGATATTCCTGACCAGGAATCGAACTGGGGTCTCTTGCATTGCAGGTGAATTCTTTACCAACTGAGCTATGAGGGAAGCCCACTTAAGAATATTAATAGTAATACTCATGTAATAATTTCCCCATTTATTTTTGGGCATGTATAGCTATATTAAGAAAATATTAATATTTATACTTTTGAATTGGCTTAGTTGCTCAAATTTAATTTTTGTAGATATGACTCATTGGAAAAGACCCTGATACTGGGAAAGATTGAGGGCAGGAGAAGAAGGTGGGGGGTTGAGATGGTTGGATGGCATCATCAACTCAATGGACATGAGTTTGAGCAAACTCTGGATGATAGTGAAGGACAGGAACCCCTGGGGTGCTGTAGTCCATGGGGTTGCAAACAGTCGGACGTGACTTAGCCACTGAACAACAACAACAGCAACAACAACATGATGGCTCAGCAGTAAAAAATCTCCCTGAGATTCAGGAGATACAGGTTTGATCCCTGAGTCTGAAAGATCCCCTGGAGAAGGAAACGGCCAACCGCTGCAGTATTCTTGCTTGATAAATCCCATGGACAGAGGACCCAGGATGGCTACAGTCCATGGAGTCACAAGAGTCATACATGATTTAGCGACTAAACAACAACAACATTATATTGTGTAGTGTACACTGTGTGTGTGTGTGTGTGTGTATTTATATACGGGCTTCCCAGGAGGAGCAGTGGTAAAGAATCAACCTGCCAGTGCAGGAGACACAAGAGGTGTGGATTCAATCCTGGGTCAGGAATGCTCCCTGGAGAAGGAAATGGCAACCCACTCCAGTATTCTTGCCTGGAAAATTCCATGGACAGAGCAGCCTGCTGGGCTACAGTCTTGGGGTCACAGAGCTGGACATGAGTGAGTGGCTGATCACTCATGCATACATATGTATATACATACACACACACATTCTATACATTTATGTATATATGTCCACATATAAAAACATAGCAAATGTTTATCCATTTATTTTTGGATGATTATTTTAGATGGTTTCCTACCTTGGATGTTGTAAATAATGCGGCTATGAACATTGGGAAGTGTGTAACTTTTTGAATTTTTGTATCCGCTGTCTTTGGATATGTACCCAGAAGTGGAATTACTGGATCATATGGTAATTCTCTTTTAATTATTTGAGAAGCCTCCATAGTGGCAGCACCAATTTATGTTCCTACCAGCAGTGTACTAAGGCTCCATTTTCTACACATCCTGGCCAATACTTACTATTTGTTGTCCTTTTTCTGATAGTCATTCTGGCAGGTATGAGATGATATCTCATTGTAGTTTTGGTTTCTGTTTCCCTGATAGTTAAATATGTTGAGCATCTTTTCATGTGCCTGCTGGCCTTCAGTATGTCTTCTTTGGAAAAATGACTATTCATGCACCTACCTACTTTTAATTGGGTTTTTTTTTTTTTTTTAGTTTTGAATTGAATAAGCTGTCTATATATTTTGGGTATTTGGCACTTCATGGGTCATATCATTTGCATATCTCTCCCCATTCAGTTGGTTGTCTTTTTGTTTGGTTGATGGTTTCCTTCAATGTGCAAATGTTTTTACATTTAATATGATCATATTTATTATATGATTGCTTTTGTTTCCCTTGCTGAGACTTACATCAAAAGTATAGTGCCTATATTTTCTTCCAGGAGTTTTACGGCTTCAAGTCTTATATTTAGGTCTTTGATGTATATTTATCTTGTATTTGGTGTTAGAGAATGTTTTAATGTTGTTCTTTGACATGTAGTTGTGTTTGATGTCATATTTTACATCTTCATATTTATCTCTTAACTGTTTATTGTAGTTATAGTTGATTTAGTCATTTTTCTATTTTCAGTCTTTATGCCAGCTTATTTAAGTAGTTGATCCACAACCCTTACCTTCTCCAGTGAAATTTTTTCCTTCCTATAATGTTTTACTTTTTGTTGTGGCCTTTACTTTCTCACTTTGGGCTTCCCTTGTGTCTCAGCTGGTGAAGAATCCTCCTACAATGCAGGAGACCTGGGTTCAATCCCTCGGTTGGGAAGATACCCTGGAGAAGGGAAAGGCTACCCACTCCAGTATTCTTGGAGAATTCCATGGAATGTATAGGCCAAGGGGTCGCAAAGAGTTGGACACAACTGAGCGACTTTTACTTCACTTTACTTTCTCACTTAAAACCCTTTAACACTTCTTGTGTGGTTGGCTTAATATTGATGAATGCTTTTAATTTTTGCTTGTCTGAGAAGCTTTTTATCTCTTCTTCTCTTGCTGGGTTGGGTGTACTGTATTGTAGGGTTTTACCTCTTTGAGGGTTGTAAATATATCATTCCTCTCTCTTTAGGCATGAAATGTTTGTGCTGAAAAATATCTGAAAGCCTTAGGAGAATTCCCTTCCCACCCCAGCTTTTTTGTCTCTTGCTGCCTTTAAAATTCTCTCTTTATCTTTTGGAAGGAATTAGGCTTTGCAGTTGCATGTAGGATATTAGAGAGTGTTGCAGCTCACTAAGGTTGCCATCACTCCAATATGATTCTTTGTGCTGCTTGCTTAGTTACTCAGTCATGTCTGACACTTGGCAACCCCATGGACTGTAGATTCTTGCCAGGATTCTTTGTCCATGGAATTTTTCAGGCAAGAATACTGGAATGGGTTGCCATTTCTTCCTCCAAGTGATCTTCCTGACTCAGGGATCGAACCTGAGTATCTGGAGTCTCCTGCATTGGCAGGCAGATTCTTTGTCACTGTACTGCCTGGGAAGCTCATCTGTGGGTTATTCTGATGACTCAAGACTATAAAGAGTCTGCTTGCAATGCAGGAGAGCCAAGTTTGATCTCTGGGTTTGGAACACCCCTTGGAGAAGGGAATGGCTACCTACTCCAGTATTCTTGGAGAATTCCATGGACAGAGGAGCCTGGTGGGCTTAAAGTCCATAGGGTCCCAAACATTTGGGAGCTAACTCTTTCTTTACATTTTTTCTTTGTCTTTTGCCATTTTGATTTTGATATGTGTTAGTATGGATTTTGGTACATCTCTGGGTACATCTTATTGGGGACTCTCTGTGATTCCTGTATCTGAATATGTTTCCTTCTTCAGATTTGGGATGCTTTCAGCCATAATTTCATAAAATACATTTTCTACCCTTTTCTCTCTCTGTGTTCCTTGCAAGACCCCTATAATATAATGTTAATATGTTTAACATTACGCCAGAGGTCCTGAAACTATCCTTTTTTAAAATGTTTTTCTTTTGGTCTTCTGATTTGGTGATTTCCATTATTCTGTCTTCCAAATCATTTATATGTAATTCTGTGCCACCTAAATGCCTGTTAATTCCTCTAGTGTATTTTTCATTTCAGTAATTGTCTTCTTCATTTCTGTTTTTTTTTTTTTTTTTAAGGATTCTGGTTCTTCGTTAAGATTTTCATTGTGTTCATCTGTGCTTTTTTTTCCTTAGCTCATTTAACACTGAGCTTTGATCTCTTTATTGGGTAAATTATTTATCTCTGTTTTATTAGGGTATTTCTAAACACTTTTTTTTTTAAACTTTCATTTGAAACATATTCATGTCTTTTCATTTTGTTTTACTTTATCTGTCTCTGTGAAAGTAGATAAAACAGTCTCAAAGGTGTATAGTTGTATGCGAGAATGTCTCTGCAGTTTGTATGTGTATAGTGGCTTTGGTGAGAGCTGGATCTGAAATGAGCATGGGTCTGTCTTCACCGAGGTGTGCTTGCAGCCTTGGTGGGCAGTAGGGATGGAATTGAAGGGGCTATATAGAGGAAGAGCCAAGTCAAACCTCGCCTTCTCCTATCCTCAGTGATTGTCGCTTCTCCATGAAGGCGGATTAAGGGCCCAAGGGGCTAGAGCAAGAACCCTGAGAGTTGGGCTTCTCTTGGGTGTTTTGGCACTTTCTACTTTGATTTGGGGCATGACCAAGGCCTGAGGGCTTGCGGCTCTCTTCGCTGCTGCTTTCACTTTTTCCCTTGTCTGCATGCCTTGGCTAGAGGCTGGTTGGGTCTAGAAGGGTTGATGCCACACTTCTGAGCTGACTTCAGTCCACCCAAACGTGTGCAGGAAAATGTGCTCCTGTGACGATCACCCCTTCCCTGGAGCTACTTTCACTCCCACCTGAGTGTGTGCACTGAAGCCTGTGCTTGCAGTGGTTGCCTTGTCCTGATTTGGGCTCCAAGCCAACCCTGTTCACTCCAAGTATGCACATTTTCATTGGCAATTGCAGGCTCTACCTTACTGAAGAATAGTGCCAGAACAAGAGGAACCAGAACTGGAGCCTGGGGGACACACTGGGGCAGTTTTGGCCAGCCAACCAAAGCCCCAGGTGGTCTTCACTAGCTATTTCCTTGTAGTGAGTGAGAGCCCCATGTCTGTTTGACACTGTTCTTGAGTAAAGTCTCAGTTTATTACAGCTCTTCAGTAAGTCCGACTGTTTTTAAAACCAGCCTTAGAGGGCTTGTCTTCCCAGTATTTGGTGTTCCAGGGCTGGAGCGCTTAATATGTGGCTGAAACCCTGTGCTCCTCAGGGAGGATCCTCAAGCCTATAATATCTCCCCTTCTCTTCTCTGTACCCCTCTAGGGGTTTGAGTTCCAATCAGATCACTTCTCTCTTCCTACAGGATTCCGTGTGGATCATTCTTTACAGTTTTGATCACAGAGGCACCATCTTTCTCGTCCCTAAGCTGATTTCAGCAAGAGTGGCTCTGTGTAGTTGTAACTTTGATGTGTTCATGAAGGAACTTGAAACCAGTGTCCTCCTATTCCACTATCTCCATCTCTCCTTAATTGCAGTAATTATGTGTTCTCTTTTATCTGCAAATGTGTATTTTTGTGATGTATTTCTTATTTTATCCTTTTTATAGTTATATGAATTTGCTTAGTTTTTATAAAGAACTTACATTTCTCTTTCTAATAAACTATGTTCTCATTTTATTTGTAATACTTTTTATTTTTTGGACAATTTTTGATTTAAAGAAATATTGTGACTTAGTACAAGAGATTCCATTTAACCTGCATCCATTTTTCCCTGTTACTAACACCCTATACTAATATACTACGTTTGTTACAATTACTGGACCAAGACTCACACATTATCATTAACTAAAGTCCATACTTTATTCAGATTCCATTAGTTTTTATCCAATGTTCTTATTTTTTCCTGGATCCCATACAGAATGCCATATTATGTTTGGTCATATGTTTGCCTAACATATGATTCTGGCAGTTTCTCACTTTCTGTGTTTTTGATAATCTTTTTAATTTGATGAGTAATGGTTAGATATTTCATAAAATATCTCTCAATTGAGATTTTTCTGATTTTTTTTTTTTCTGATTAGACTGAGATTAAAGATATTGGGGAGGGATACCAAAGAGGTTGAAAGGCCATATTCATCATCTTAAATCAAGGATACACATATCACTATGAATGCTAAGTTTGATCAACTGCTTGAGGTAATATAAATGTAAAGGTACATTTTTTCAAGTTACTCTTTTTTTTTTCTTGCCTTTTTGTATATACACTGCACTTTTTGAAAATAAATATATAGAACGCACAATTAAAGGATAGGGGTTATGTTCTACTTCCTTGAGGGTAGAATATATAGATACATTTTTTGAAACTTTTTGGCATAGAAAATTTGCCTAGTCTCTTACTTATTGAATATATTTATTTGGTCTGGTTTATATTCTAATACTGTTTCATTATATTTCTCAAATTGTCACTAGCCCCTAGCGGTTGTTAAATCCAGCCAGACAAACATCTTTTGGTTTAAGGGTCTCTGAATAATTCTTTACAACTCCTAGCAAAAGCCCTCTGGGCTATTGGCTTCATCGTCTGTGATTGATGATCCATCTCTCAGTGTCACCCTCCTTTTTTGGTGAAAGCTAGCATGTATGTAGAAGTGAGTATATGTATCAGTCTGGTTTTTTTGCTTAAAGTTTAGATCATCTGGTAGAATTCTTTCACTTTTCACTCTCTGTCCCTTTAGTCCAAACTCACGCTATTTCTGCTAGTATAATATTTTCATGAACCTTGCAGGTCTTCTTTGTAACTCCATGGAACGTGAATCTTCCCCACTGACCTTTTCTGGGTATTCCTATCTGTATCCTTGGATTCTTCAGAGATAACTGAGAGACTTTATACTGCCTAATCTCTTCAAAGAACCTTCTGTGTGATTGGATACTCTAATCTTTTAATTGTTCTGCAACACCAGCAAAGGTTTGTCCAGGAACACTCTTAGCACATTGGCCTGAAAGTGACTCTCCTAATTATAGCATTTTTTGCAATCTGGACAAACTGAGAATTTTCCAAATGATCAAATTCTGGCTCTTTTTTAAAAATTTAAAAGTTCTTCCTTCAAATTAATTCTTTTTTCTTACATTTTGTTACAAGGAGTAAAAATAATCTAGGCCTTTCTTCTGAACTTTGCTTGGAAATCTCAGTTAAATAGTACAGTTCAGTTTTTAACAAGTTATAAATTCAGGGCACACTTCAACTGAGCTTTCTGCCACTATATAAAAGGTTACCTTCCTTCCAGTTTTCAATAACATATTTTCATGTCAGCCCTCCCTGGGAGTATCTTTTTCATCTATATTTCTAGTAACAGTTTATTAAGAACACTTTAGGTATTTTCTGAGATCATATGTTTTATCTAACATGTTCCTCACACCCTTCTAAGCCTCCACGAACAAAGTCTTTAATATCTACATTACTAATAATAGTCTGTTGAAGGCAGTCTGGGCTTTATCAGTCATACTCCTCAGATGCCTTTTATCCTCTCATTATAAAATTCTAAATAAACTTTCAAGCCCACATCTTTACATATTAAGCAGCCCCATCTTGGTACTAAACTCTGGCTTACTTTGCTACTGCTGTGGAAAACTACTGCATACATGGTGGCTTAAAGCTCTTCAAATCTGTTTGAATTCACGATCAGAATACTGAAATGAAATTACTTGGCAAAGTGATGGTATCAGCAGGACAGCATTTCATTCTGGAGGCTCTAAAGGAAAATCTGTTTTAATGCTTTTTCCAGATTCTGGAGACACCTGTATTCTTGACTCATGGCGCCTTTCTGTCTTCAGATACAACAATGGCTAGTGCAGTCTTTCTTATGTCATATCCCTCTGACACAGACTTTGACTCATCCATCTCCCTCTTCAACATTTTTAGGGCCTCTGTAATTTAGTTGGGTCAACTTGAATAATCCAGGAAAATTTCCCTATTTTATTATTTGTTGATTAAAATACTGAATTCCATTTGCAGTTATAATTCCTTCTTGCTACATAACCTGGCATACTGGTAGATTCCAATGATTAGGACATAAAAAAATATTTGAAAGGCTATTATTCTTCTTATCACATATTTTTGTGTTCTTTTACAATTCAAATTTCAAATGTTCATTGGTGATATATAGAAAAATAATTGAATTTTATATATCAATATTGTATTCTACAACTTTATTATACTTGGTTATTAGTTACAAGAGGTTTTCTGTTTGATTCTTTGGGATATTCTACATGAATGGTTATGTCATCTACAAAGACAACTTAATTTTTTTCTTCCTAGTCTGTAGTTTTTATTTCCTTTTCATTCCTTATTACACTGCCTAGAACTTCAAATACAATGCTGAATAGGAATTTTGAGGCAGGAGATCTTTATCTTGTTCCTGATATTGGTGGGGTGGGAAGAATCCAGTTTCTTACATTAAATATAATGTAGGTACAGGTTGTTATGTGAGGCAGTTCCCCAGTATCCTTAGTGTACTGTCACTTTTAGTCATAAATGATGTTTGGTTTTGTTACATGCTTTTTCTGTATCACTTGATATGATTGTATGATTTTCGATCTTTTCTGTAGATGTGAAGGATTAAAGTAATTGATTTTGAAATGTTGAACCAATCTTGCTTAGCTCAAAAGAGCCCACTTAATATCCTACATAGCTCTTTTTATTCTTTCTAAAATTTAACTTACTAATTTCTTATTGAGGGCATGTACACCTATTTTCATGAGAAATATTGTTGTTGATTTGCTTTACTACACCTTCTTTTTTGTATTTTTAGTATTGGAGTAATGCTAATAGGATATTAATATAATTCTGACTTACAGAATGAATAAAAATTATGGGTGGAACTTCAACCATAATCACATGAGCCAATTCTTGTAATTAATGTTTTCTTATCTATTTATCTATATCCTATTGATTTTGTTTCTCTGGAGAACTCTAATAATATACAGGACATACCTAGGTGTGGATTTGTTAATATTTGTCTTATATTTTATTATCTTAGCTTCCTGGACATATGACTTTGTGTTATCATTGATTTTCAAAAGTTTTGGCCATTATCACTTCAAACGTATTTCTACTCTAGTCTCTCTTATTCTCCTTTTTGCATTCCAGTTATTCATCTATTATGCCTTTTGAAGTTACTCCGCAGTCCATGGATGGTCTAATGACCTCTTTTTATTTTTTTTTTTCTTTGTATTTCAGTTTGGGGTGTTTCTATTGACCAATATTTATCCTCAATGATGTTTTCCTCTGGTGAGTTTAGTCTATTAATGAGCCTGGTTCATTTCTGTTTTTGGTTTTAGATTTTTAGCATTTTCATTTGGCTTTTTTTTTTTTAGTTTCCATCTCTCTACTTATTCTTGTCTGTTGTCTATGTTTTCTGTTACAATCTTTAATATATTTACCACACTTCCTATATATTCCTTTCCTGATAATTTTAAAACCTTTGTCACATATGATCTGTTCCAGATTCTTTGTCTATTCAAGGCAGTATTATTTTTTGCTTTTAACATTTTTAGTTGAAAGGCAAACATGATTATTAGTTAATATATAGAAACTTAGATAAACAGACCTTTACTATGAGGCTTTATTCGGATATGGCTAAGATTGTGCTATGTCACATTTTTTATAGCTGTAGATGCTAAGGGTTTCAAATTAGTCTGATGGCTAGTGTTTTATCTCCCCTGAATCTTTGGACTTCCTTAAGACCTCCTCTCAGTCTGTGTGTGTGTGTGTGTGTGTGTTTTGCATCTTAAATACTTTTTCAATTAATCAAACATTATTTTAATTGAGTTTTATTTGGCTTGTGGTAATATGTGATAAAGGGTGGGCTTTCTTCAGCTTTCTAAATTTCTGACTTTCAGTGAGCCAGTGTTCCTGGGCTGTAATAGTCACAAGTATTGACTATCTCTAACCCCTCCTCTTAGGCTAAATATGAGAGCTAGAGAAACTGAGGTTGGACAGCTTCCCTTACCTCATGTCAAATAAACCTTTCTTGTAGAGAATCTTCTGGGTATATTTCACAATGATTATGCTTTCTCTCCTTGTGCCAGAGCTTGCAGGGGATCTTTCTTAGCTGTTTATGTTGAATTTTTGGTAAATCTGGTTATATAGACATAGATATTTACCTGACATACATACATACGCATACATCACTGAAAGCCAAAGAGCAGATTGACATGGCTTAAGCTCATACCGTTAAACCATCCCACACTTAGCTTCCAGCAACTTACAGACGGTCCCCTTTGTGTTCCTACCAGTTTACTGCTCTAGCACCTTCTACTCCAGGTAAGGAGATCTTGACTATACCTATTGTATTCACCTGTCTTTTCAGATTTGAGGGTAGTGGTTTTCCTGCAAACTCAGTATTGTGATGAGTCCAAGAAAAGTCTGTAACTTGTTTGTTTCACTGTTTATTTGCTGTAAAAATGGACTACAAACTCCAAACTCATTATGTGTTAGGGACACTAATTTATTAATATTAGTATTTTATTCTAATGCCACTCTGTTAGTAGAATTCTTTGGGATTATGTTAAAATTTAAACTTATGAATTTCAACTAGCACCAGTTTTATCTAGGTTTCAAAAAAGGTAAAGCTTAAGAAGTAACAGCATTTGTTGTATCAGAATAAATGATATATTATGATTCCACGAAACAACTTTTGCCCTCCAGTTTCTTCTTGATCACAGGTTGATCTGAATGTGAGTTACTGCCTCCACTCAGGGGAATCTTTAACTTAGGGAGTTATTTAAGCATATATACCTCTTCACACAGTTCCTTCAGATACATGTAACTTTCTGTCACGGGATTCACTCAGCTCTCTCAGAGGTGTTATTAGCCTCCATCCTCTGAAACACCTCTATCTCATCAATATAAGATATCCTTTACTCAATAATGGTTTGGTATATAGTTTCAAATATATTTTCATGTGTCATGTATCTGGTATAGGGAAATCCCCAAAATATTTTGGAATTAATATTGAAAGGGGCTTTGACTAAGTATCAAATCTGAAGACATTTCTGAAGCTAGGAAAGGGCAGAAAACCAGCTCTTTACCATGTCCTTCCACATTAGTTTATATTCCAAACTTTTTCTTCTGAGAATGTTATTGACTGCATTGAAGGTACAAGCAATGGAATAGCATCCTCAGTCTACTGAGAGGAAAATACTTCAATCCAAGAATCCCACTTTAGTTGAAGTTTTAAATCTATTAATATTTTTACTTTTTAAACTAAGATATTACTTGCTTTCAATTTTTGGTCAGTAATTAGGGAATCTACTATAAATATATTGTACTTTATTTTATCTACTGTATCATAAATATTAAAACCCAAATTTTCAGTTCCTAAAGTTAATTTGTGTTCTTAATTTCCCTCTTTTGCTTTTGTAAAATTCGGTTTTCATGTCTTGTCGCCTATTTGTTTTCTTTAATTGGAAACAGATTTTTATCCTCTGGTAGAAAGTTTGTCACTTTTGAGTGGCTTGGTTTTTGTTTTTGATTTTTTTTTTCCAGTTCTTTCTATTTCATTATATTATTCTAGTTTCCTAACAATTGCTGAGAGAGGAAATGTTCTACTTTTCCTCAGAATCTAGAACAAAGAATGCAGGCAGACAGTCCCCTGCTGAGAAACTGTAAGAAGTCTTCCTAATTTAAGATACTTTTATATTACCCACCTTACAAAGCAGGAAAGATAGCACAACTTTTCTGCCCTGTCACAGGAGGTGACAGCTAATTGGACTTGGAAAATTTGGGGACGGTTCACAGAACTTATTATTGGTTTAGATGTTGTGGTTGTTCCGTCACTAAGTCATGTCTGACTCTTTTGTCACCCTATGGACTGTAGCCCACCAGGCTCCTCTGACCGTGGGATTTCTCAGACAAGAATACTGGAGTGGATTGCCATGTCTTTCTCTAGGGAATCTTCTCAGCCCAGGGATTGAACCTGTGTCTCCTGCATTGGCAGGGAAGTTCTTTACCATTGAGCCTCCAGGGCTATAAATAGTGGAATCATTGATGATTTAACTGATGACAATTCTCTCTTACAGCAGCAACCAAGTAACTTGCATAACTTTCCGTTACCAAGCCAAATTGGGTATGCCTGCCCTCATTCAGTAAAGCCTAGCCACTGACACTGGGTTGTGGTATAGGAAAGTACAGTGTTTATTGTAGGCACTGTAGAAAAAATCTAGACACCTCATGCTCTACAAAACCCAAACTTTTCCATGAGTTTCAAGGAAGCATTTTTAAAGGCAAGGTGAGAGAAGGGAGTCAGAGGATATGTGATCAACTCGTGTACAGTTTTCTCAGTGGTTGATGGTGAGGTAACAGGGTGGCGTTACAGGGTTTAACATTATGGTCTTCAGAGTATATCAGATACTGTTACCTATGTACTTCAGTGAGGAACTGAAGATTCTGTGACTGACACGTAGCTGATTTACTGTTTAAATTGTTACTAGTTCCCATGGCCCCATCACTCCTTTTGTCACTACGTGTTAACATCCTTTCAGTTGTTAATTCTTGAGCCAGGCTTCTGTGACTTGGGGAAGGCATGGAAGACTACAGCTTTTCTATAAATAAGAGGCAGGCAGAAGATACGGGGAGAGGGTGTCTGTCACAGGAAAAAACCCATAGGGTCCTGCTTGGTGACATTTCTAATTTCATCTTCATAGTGTAGTTATATCAAACATTTTTATTATATCAGTATTCCGCTTTTATGTTATTTTACTTGTGAAAATGTTTTCCCACAGATGAGCCATGTAGAATGGCATGTCATTTCATAGAAAATATTTTTTCTCCCCTGGAATGATAAATTTCTTAGTTTTGTTCATGTTTTAATGTAGTAAACACATTCTATAGGTAATAAAACTTTATCATATGGTAAAGTTCCTCAAATAACATTTGTTATTGTTGTTTAGTTGCTAAGTTGTATCTGACTCCTTTGCAACCTATGAATTGTAGCCCACCAGACTCCTCTGTCCATGGGACTTCCCAGGCAAAAATATTGGAGTAGGTTGCATTTCCTTGTCTTGGTTAACGTCTCCACTCAGGGATTGAACCCATCTCTCTTGCATTGGCAGGGAGACTCCTTACTAATGAGTCACCAAGAAAGACCACAAATAACATACTAATTCCATTTTTCTCTCCCTAACATCCTTCAGCATACCATTGTCAACTTTTCAGTCTGGACTAAGTGTTTTCTAAGTCTGCACTATATGATTTTAAATGATTGGGGAATTTTTTCTTGCATTTGTAGATATTTTTCTTCCCCTTCTTGGGTTGGATCTATTTTCCAAAAAGCCATGTCTTCCTAAATTTTTATGTCCTCTTGAGTCACTTAGTCGTTCCCTATTTTGTTGAAAAAAAATATTTTGTGGTTGTATGAGTAAAAATGTGCAAGAAGTAAGTTTTTGTGATCTTTGAGATCTTGTGGAATGAAAATGTATTTTAATTACATGTCTGATCTTTTTAGTTTTTTCCTCTTAGTTCCTTCTAATTGTTTTAGTATAAACTTTATTTGCTTGGAGTATTTATGAATTACACATTAGTAAGCTGTTTGGTAGCTCATCTGGTGAATCTGCCTGCAATGTAGGAGACCCTAGTTTGATTCCTAGGTCAGGAAGTTCCCCTGGAGAAATGATCAGTTACCTACTCCGGTATTCTTAGGCTATCCTGGTGGCTCAGATGGTAAAAGAATCCACCTGCAATGTGGGAGACCTGGGTTTGATCGCTGGGTTGGGAAAATCCCCTGGAGGAGGGCATGGCAACCCACTTCAGTATTCTTGCCTGGAGAATCCCAATGGACAGAGAAGCCTGGTGGGCTACAGTCCATGGGGTGGCAAAGAGTCAGACACGTATAAGCGACTAAGCAAATCTTACAAATAAAGCGACTAGGCACATCTTAGAAATAAATAAGCACATCCTACATCCTAAGATATTTGGAATCTCTCTGGACATTGATAGTTCTTACTATATAAAAGAACTAAACAGACATTTCTCCAAAGAAGACACACAGATGGGTAACAAACAGGTGAAAATATGCTCAACATCACTCATTATTAGAGAAATGCAAATCAAAACCACAATGAGGTACTATCTCAGGCTGGTTAGAATGGCTGCTATCAAAAAGTCTACAAACAATGGGGGAGAGGGTGCAGAGAAAATGGAATCCTCTTACACTGTTTATGGGCATGCAAACCGGTACAGCCATTATCGAGAACAGTGTGGAGATTCCTTAAAAACTGGAAATAGAACTGCCATCAGACCAGATCAGATCAGAGGAGATCAGTTGCTCAGTCGTGTCCGACTTTTTGAGACCCCATGAACTGCAGCACGCCAGGCCTCCCTGTCCATCACCAACTCCCGGAGTTCACTGAGACTCACGTCCATCGAGCCAGTGATGCCATCCAGCCATTTCATCCTCTGTCGTCCCCTTCTCCTCTTGCCCCCAATCCCTCCCAGCATCAGAGTCTTTTCCAATGAGTCAACTCTTCGCATGAGGTGGCCAAAGTACTGGAGTTTCAGCTTTAGCATCGTTCCTTCCAAAGAAACCCCAGGGCTGATCTCCTTCAGAATGGACTGGTTGGATCTCCTTG
Organism: Bos indicus; assembly: GCF_029378745.1. Classification (NCBI taxonomy): domain Eukaryota; kingdom Metazoa; phylum Chordata; class Mammalia; order Artiodactyla; family Bovidae; genus Bos; species Bos indicus. The sequence continues at coordinate 38,897,598 of NC_091762.1, read as the reverse complement.
CAGTCCAAGGGACTCTCAAGAGTCTTCTCCACCACCACAGTTCAAAAGCATCAATTCTTTGGTGCTCAGCCTTCTTCACAGTCCAACTCTCACATCCATACATGACCACAGGAAAAACCATAGCCTTGACTAGACGGACCTTTGTTGGCAAAGTAGTGTCTCTGCTTTTGAATATGCTATCTAGGTTGGTCATAACTTTCCTTCCAAGGAGTAAGCGTCTTTTAATTTCATGGCTGCAGTCACCATCTGTAGTGATTTTGGAGCCCAGAAAAATAGAGTTAGCCACTGTTTCCACTGTTTCCCCATCTATTTCCCATGAAGTGGTGGGACCGATTGCCGTGATCTTCATTTTATGAATGTTGAGCTTTAAGCCAACTTTTTCACTCTCCACTTTCATCAAGAGGCTTTTTAGTTCCTCTTCACTTTCTGCCATAAGGGTGGTGTCATCTGCATATCTGAGGTTACTGATATTTCTCCCGGCAATCTTGATTCCAGCTTGTGTTTCTTCCAGTCCAGCGTTTCTCATGATGTCTCTGCATAGAAGTTAAATAAACAGGGTGACGATATACAGCCTTGACGTACTCCTTTTCCTATTTGGAACCAGTCTGTTGTTCCATGTCCAGTTCTAACTGTTGTTTCCTGACCTGCATACAAATTTCTTGAGGCAGATCAGGTGGTCTGGTATTCCCATCTCTTTCAGAATTTTCCACAGTTTATTGTGATCCACACAGTCAAAGGCTTTGGCATAGTCAATAAAGCAGAAATAGATGTTTTTCTGGAACTCTCTTGCTCTTTCCATGATCCAGCGGATGTTAGCAATTTGATCTCCGGTTCCTCTGCCTTTTCTAAAACCAGCTTGAACATCAGGAAGTTCAGGGTTCACATATTGTTAAAGCCTGGCTTGGAGAATTTTGAGCATTACTTTACTAGCGTGTGAGATGAGTGCAATTGTGCGGTAGTTTGAGCATTCTTTGGCATTGCTTTTCTTTGGGATTGGAATGAAAACTGACGTTTTCCAGTCCTGTGGCCACTGCTGAGTTTTCCAAATTTGCTGGCATATTGAGTGCAGCACTTTCACAGCATCATCTTTCAGGATTTGGAATAGCTCAACTGGAATTCCATCACGTCCACTAGCTTTGCTCGTAGTGATGCTTTCTAAGGCCCACTTGACTTCACATTCCAGGATGTCTGGCTCTAGGTCAGTGATCACACCATCGTGATTATCTGGGTGTGAAGATCTTTTTTGTACAGTTCTTCTGTGTATTCTTGCCATCTCTTCTTAATATCTTCTGCTTCTGTTAGGTCCATACCATGTCTGTCCTTTATCAAACCCATCTTTACATGAAATGTTCCTTTGGTATCTCTGATTTTCTTGAGGAGATCTCTAGTCTTTCCCATTCAGTTGTTTTCCTCTACTTCTTTGCATTGATTGCTGAAGAAGGCTTTCTTATCTCTTCTTGCTATTCTTTGGAACTCTGCATTCAGATTTTTATATCTTTCCTTTTCTCCTTTGCTTTTTGCTTCTCTTCTTTTCACAGCTATTTGTAAGGCCTCCCCAGACAGCCATTTTGCTTTTTTGCATTTCTTTTCCATGGGAATGGTCTTGATCCCTGTCTCCTGTACAATGTCACGAACCTCACTCCATAGTTCATCAGGCACTCTATCTATCAGATCTAGGCCATTAAATCTATTTCTCACTTGCATTGTATAATCATAAGGGATTTGATTTAGGTCATACCTGAATGGTCTAGTGGTTTCCCCTACTTTCTTCAATTTAATTCTGAATTTTTCAATAAGGAGTTCATGGTCTGAGCCACAGTCAGCTCCTGGTCTTGTTTTTGCTGACTGGATAGAGCTTGTCCATCTTTGGCTGCAAAGAATATAATCAATCTGATTTTGGTGTTCACCATCTGGTGATGTCCATGTATAGAGTCTTCTCTTGTGTTGTTGGAAGAGGGTGTTTGTTATGATCAGTGCATTTTCTTGGCAAAACTCTATTAGTCTTTGCCCTGCTTCATTCCGTATTCCAAGGCCAAATTTGTCTGTTACTCCAGGTGTTTCTTGACTTCCTACTTTTGCATTCCAGTCCCCTATAAGGAAGAGGACATCTTTTTTGGGTGTTAGTTCTAAAAAGTCTTGTAGGTCTTCATAGAACTGTTCAACTTCAACTTCTTCAGCGTTACTGGTTGGGGCATAGACTTGGATTACTGTGATATTGAACGGTTTTCCTTGCAAACGAACAGAGATCATTCTGTCGTTTTTGAGATTGCATCCAAGTACTGCATTTTGGACTCTTTTGTTGATCATGGTGGTCACTCCATTTCTTCTGAGGGATTCCTGCCTGCAGTAGTAGATAAAATGTTCATCTGAGTTAAATTCACCCATTCCAGTCCATTTCAGTTTGCAGATTCCTAGAATGTCGAGATTCACTCTTGCGATCTCTTGTTTGACCACTTAGAATTTGCCTTGATTCATGGACCTGACATTCCAGGTTCATATGCAATATTGCTCTTTACAGCATTGGACCTTGCTTCTATCACCAGTCACATCCACAGCTGGGTATTGTTTTTGCTTTGGCTCCATCCCTTCATTCTTTTTGAAGTTTACTCCACTGATCTCCAGTATTGTGCACCTACTGACCTGGGGAGTTTCCAGCAATCCCACTGCTGGGCATACAAACTGAGGAAACCAGAATTGAATGAGACACTTGAACCCCAATATTCATCACAGCACTGTTTATAAGAGCCAGGACATGGAAGCAACCTCGATGTTCATCAGCAGACAAATGGATAAGAAAGCTGTGGTAAATATACACAATGGAATATTACTCAGCTATTAAAAAGAATGCATTTGAATCAGTTCTAATGGGGTGGATGAAACTGGAGCCTATTATACAGAGCAAAGTAATTCAGAAAGAAAAATTCCAGTACAGTATATTAATGCATATATATGGAATTTAGAAAGATGGTAATGATGACCGTATATGTGAGACAGCGAAAGAGATTCAGGTATAAAAAACAGAGTTTTGGACTCTGTGGGAGAAGGCCAGGGTTGCATGATTTGAGAGAATAGCATTGAAACATGTATATTATCATACGTGAAATAAATCACCAGTCCAGGTTTGATGCATGAGACAGGTTGTTCAGGGCTGGTGCACTGGGATGAACCTGAGGGATGAGATGGGAAGGGAAGTGGGAGGGAGGTTCAGTATGGGGAACACATGTACACTCATAGCTGATTCATGTGAATGTATGGCAAAAACCACCACAATATTGTAAAGTAATTAGCCTCCCAATTAAATAAAAAGAAATAAATTTTTAAAAAATTAAAAAAATAAATACAATGATAGGTCAGGAAATTATGTGTTTCAGTTGGATAATCCACTAAACCTCAGATACAGATTTTCTTTTCTCTTAACTAAACTTTTTTCCTGAGAAAGGAATTATCACTATTCTGTCTTGGTGAATATCAACTTTGATTTTACTATTCTGAGAGAAATTCAGAAGACAAAACTTCGAGATGTGAAAATCCACTATGAAAATTTTCACCTAACCTGTATATTTTTAATAGGTCACCTCATCAGTCTCACCTGAGCCTAGTGTTCATATCTGGTATTTTTATTTTTCAGTGTCGAGAGTAAATTATTTACTTATGCCAGCAGTTGGGAAACACAATGGATGAAGGACTGGAAGAGGGCCTCTGGGTATTAACCTTCTCCTTAAACAGATACTTAATTATGCCTTTTTTTTTTTTTAAGATTTTAATATTGAGACTTAAAAATTACCCAAATCTCAAATTGTCTATCATTTTCAGGGTTTCATAGAGAACTGTTTATTTCTGTGTAGGCAGTTAATTTTTATTTAAAAAATAAAAATATCTGATATTCTAGGTCACTGTTTGCCTTCTTTATACTTTCCAAAATTTTACTGACATTTGCAGTGTGCTGCCAACTCCTTTCCCATTGTATATTTCTTTTTAAAAAAATTTCTTTGCTTTTGTTTTTAGTTTTAGAGATATAATCAGAAATCTTTTCGTCTAATGGGTCTTAAAATATGTTATCTGCTCTTAGTTTTACTGAGTTGAAGAAAGAATATTTAACAGAGTAAAATAATTTTAAGTATGTCCTTATATTTTATCTTTTATAATTAGAAAAGTTTGGCTTAATACAAGGAAAATGGGGGCTTCCCTGATAGCTCAGTTGGTACAGAATCTGCCTGCATTCAGGAGACCTGGGTTCCATTCCTGGGTCAGGAAGATCCGCTGGAGAAGGGATAGGCTACCCACTCCAATATCCTTGGGCTTCCCTTGTGGCTCAGCTGGTAAACAATCTGCCTATAATTTGGAAGACCTGAATTTGATCCCCAGGTTGAGAAGGTCTGCTGGAGAAGGGAAAGGCCACCCACTCTGGTATTCTGGCCTAGAGAATACCCTGGACTGTATAGTCCATGGGGTTGCAAAGTCGGACTCGACTGAGCGACTTTGACTTTCATACAAGGAAAAAACAAACTAAATAAAAAACCAAAATTATATTCATGCCTACCTTGAAGTCTTATCCAGATAAAACTTGAGCCAAGAAAATTTAAGAGAAGTAAAATATATATACGGATCAAAAATAAAATGATACAATCTTTTAAATGAGTTTTGCATCTTGGGGAATGGAGTTTCATTTGGTTCTTTTCTTCGTTCTCTTTTTCCATTATGTAGCTCATTATAGATTAATTCTTTTGGTATGATTTAACATATCTTATTACATTTCTTATTTTATCCTAAGGCTGATAGAATCTCTAAAGCTAAACTAGACTTTGAATTTTACAGGTATGTGAACATTTTAAGATATCTCATGCATAAATTTATTTTTTATATAATAAAAATATGCACAATTACTTTTTTCCATGGTACATACATTTTATTTATAATCTACTCAGTATATCCATACCCCTGCTACAAAATAGGAGAAAAAATAAAAGTGTGTATCTGTTTCCTTACAGAGGATGCAATGAGAATGACAAATCAAGAGGCAATACAGAAAGCATAATAGAAAACCGTAGGATGTTAATTATCCTCTGCTACTGCTAGGTGATGTTGTCTCACAATAGTCATTTAAAATAAGATTCAATAAGGCATCCTATAATCTCCTTGGTGGTTAGGCTTTGAGATAGATTTTCTAATAAGTACTTTAAGAGCAAAAAGTTACTGCAAAGAAACAAATAAGCAAAAAGGATGGGGAATCACTTATTATTAACTTGTAAAAAGTATAATCAGAAGATATATTATGATACAAGATGGTAATTATTATTCAGCTATGTTAGGTTGGCATTGTTTAAATTTATTTTACTTTGATGGGAAACAACTTTAACATGTACATACAGATCTAGTTTGGTCTATGTTGTTAATACAATTTAATAACCTAATTAAATAAAATAGCTTAGGAAAAATCAATTGAAAAGAAAAGACTTAATGGTCTTGTGAAAACAGACCTGATTTTATGTGTAAGTACAAAAGAAGAAAGTAGAGTGAAAGCTGTAATAATATATGAGTGAGACTAAAGGACTGCACATTTGAACCAGAAAGAAAGAAGTCCTTCATATTATGTAAGCAGAGTACTCTGGACAATTATGTAAGTCTTCACAAAAGCAAAAGCAAAAAAAAAAAAAAATATATATATATATATTTAAGAGTTTCCTCTAAAGTGCTTTTTGTTTTAGTTTTTATTGGTAAAAGTCATACATTATTTGGGCTTTCCTGGTGACTCAGGAATAAAAAAAATCTGCCTCCCAGTGCAGGACATGCAAGAGACAGGGATTTGATCCCTGGGTGGAGAAGATCCTCTGGAGAACTGAGTGGCTACCTACTCCCATTTTCTTGCCTGGAAAATTTCATGGACACAGGAGCCTGGTGGGCTACAGTCATTGGGGTGGCAGAGTGGGACATGATTAAGTGACTGAGGACACACATCATAGTATTATTAGTGCATTGTATTTTAAGTTAATCTTTCACCTCAGTTCAGTCCAGTCACGTAGTCGTATCCAACTCTTTGCAACCCCATGGAGAAAGTGTGGAAGACAGCATCTGGGTTCCAACTTGGAATAAAAATAATTGACTTTTTATTTAGTAAAAATGAGTAAGTCTATAAGAGGTTTTGAGGGAATGTGCAGAGCTCAGTGTTGGACATGTTAACTGTGGGAAGCCTAATACAAGCATCCAAATGGAAATGTATAGTAAACAATTCAGTAACTTAAGTCTGGAGTTCAGAGGTGATGAGTTGGCTAAAGATATATTATCTATAAAAGTTGTCATTTCATAGATGGTTCAGTTCAGTCACTCAGTCGTGTCCAGTTCTTTGCAACCCATTAACTGCAGCATCCCAGGCCTCCCTGTCCACCACCAACTCCCGGAATCCACCCAAACCCATGTCCATTGAGTCAGTGATGTCATCCAACCATCTTATCCTCTGTCATCCCCTTCTCTCCTGCCCTCAATCTTTCCCAGCATTAGGGTCTTTTCAAATGAGTCAGGTCTTCACATCAGGTGGCCAAAGTACTGTAGTTCAGCTTCAATGAACACCCAGGACTGATCGCCTTTAGGATGGACTGGTTGGATCTCCTTGCAGTCCAAGGGACTCTCAAAAGTCTTCTCCAACATCGCAGTTCAAAAGCATCAATTCTTTGGGCTCAGACTTTATAATCCCAACTCTCACATCCATACATGACTACAGGAAAAACCATAGCTTTGACTAGATGCTAAAGTAATGTCTCTGCTTTTTAATATGCTGTCTAGGTTGGTCATAACTTTTCTTCCAAGGAACAAGCGTCTTTTAATTTCATCGCTGCAGTCACCACCTGCAGTGATTTTGGCGCCCCCAAAAGTCAAGTCTGTCACTGATTCCATTGTTTCCCCATCTATTTGCCGTGAAGTGATAGGACCAGATGCCGTGAGTCTCTTTAGTTCTTCTTTTCTTTCTGGCATAAGGGTGATGTTATTTGCATATCTGAGGTTATTGATATTTCTCCCAGCAATCTTGATTCCAGCTTGTGCTTCCCCCAGCCCAGCATTTCTCATGATGTACTCTGCACATAAGTTAAATAAGCAGGGTGACAATATACAGTCTTGACATCCCGATTTGGAACCAGTCTATTGTTCCATGTCCAGTTCTAACTGTTGCTCCCTAACCTGCATACAGATTTCCCAAAAGGCAGGTTGCAGGTCAGGTGGTCTTGTATTCCCAACTCTTTACGAATTTTCCACAGTTCATTGTGATCCACACAGTCAAAGGCTTTGGATAGTCAATAAAGCAGAAGTAGATGTTTACTTACTAAGTTAATCTTTAGGATAAAATGATAATATGAGAATTATCATATCTGCAAATATTTTCTACTGTAATTTGTTTAAGTAGCAATATGAAGCCAATAAATTGAGTGGACACAAATCTTTAGCTAAATTTCAGAGTACAACATTTACAAGTTTTTCTTTCTACATAACTGAAGGACACACTTCAGCTAAGCTTTCTGCCACTATACAACAAGGATCTTCCTTTTACACATCTCTAATAATGTTTTCCTGATATCCATCTGAGCCTTCCCCAACAATCTATTTTAGATCCTTATTTCTACCAAGGTTCTGGTAAAGATGATTTTGTATCAAGACCAGCTGTATTTGGTAAAGGTGTTCACTTCCACATATCTACTCACAATCTATTCAAAGCAATCTCGGCCTTTTCTATCATGATCCCCCCAATTCAGTCTCTGCCCATTGCCTAATCTGAAAGCTTTTTGCCTGTTTCTGTGTACTTGTTACAGCACCACACCCCTTGAGCCATCATCTGTCATTAATTTTCTGCTGTAATGCTGTAACAAATTGCCATAGACTTACTGGCTCAAAACAAGTGAATATATTATCATACACTACTGGAGCCTGAAAGCCAAAGTTAGTTTTACTGCAATAAAATCAGGGTGTCGGCAGGGCTGGTCCCGACTGGCGGTTCTAGGAAAGAATTCCTTGGCTTACAATTCCTACCTCCATCTCTAAAGCCAGCAGCATAAAATCTTCTCTGACCTCTGATTTTGTATTTTACATCTTCTTTTTCCTTCTGAACTTCCTGACTCTTTTAAGAACCCTCATGATTACATTAAGTCCACCCAGGTAATCCAGCGTAATTTCCATATCTCAGGATCTTTAAATAATTTCCTAAGTTTTGCTATTATTACATAACTAATCACTGCAGATGGTGATTGCAGCCATGAAATTAAAAGACGCTTACTCCTTGGAAGGAAAGTTATGACCAACCTAGATAGCATATTCAAAAGCAGGGATATTACTTTGCCAACAAAAGTCCATCTAGTCAAGGCTATGGTTTTTCCTGTGGTCATGTATGCATGGGAGAGTTGAACTGTGAAGAAAGCTAAGTGCTGAAGAATTGATGCTTTTGAACTGTTGTGTTTGAGAAGACTCTTGAGAGTCCCTTGGACTGCAAGGAGATCCAATCAGTCCATCCTAAAGGCAGACCAGTCCTGGGTGTTCATTGGAAGGATTGATGTTGAAGCTGAAACTCCAGTACTTTGGCCACCTCATGTGAAGAGTTGACTCAGTGGAAAAGACCCTGATGCTGGGAGGTATCGGGGGCAGGAGGAGAAGGGGACGACAGAGGATGAGATGGCTGGATAGCATCACCGACTCGATGCACATGGGTTTGGGTGGACTCTGGGAGTTGGTGATGGACAGGGAGGCCTGGTGTGCTGTGATTCATGGGGTCGCTAAGAGTCGGATACAACTGAGCGAGTGAACTGAACTGAACTGAAACATATTCAGGTTCTGGAGATTACTATGTGGACATACTTTGGAAACTATTATTCAGCCTAACATAGTCAATAATAAGGAAACAGCCAACCCAATGAAAGAAAGAGCAAAATATTCAGACATTTCAAATGATGTCAAATAAACACATGGTGAGGTTATTGACATCATTAATCATTAGGGAAATGTAAGCTCAAAGCACTTCGTACCTCTTAGAGTGCTCAACAGCTAACCTAAATGAACCTAAGTGTTGCTGAGGATGAGCAGCTCTGCTTCATTGCTGAAGAGAGGACAAAATAGTACAACTCCAATGGAAAACAGGATGGCACATTCTTAACACTGAATCATTTACATACTACATTATGCAAGTTTTTCTACACCTAGAGATTTCCACAAGAGAAATGAAGATATACATCCATAAATGACATATACACAAATATCCCTAACAGGTTTATTTTCAATAGTCAAAACTGGAAACAAACTCAAATATCGATCAACAAATGAATAGATAGTTGGTTTCTGCAATGTTCACTCAGGGAATACTATCCAGCAGTAATAGAAATGAATTATTGATGTATGCAATATATAGACTTTAATATAATTATGCTGACTGAAATAAGAACAAAAAAGTGCCTAATTTATGATGCCATTTATCTAAAATTCTAGGAATTACAAACTAATTTAGAGTGACAGGAAAGGAAATCAGCTTTTCCTTGTGTACCAAAGTATGCACTTTAGATGTGTTCTGTTTAATGTGTCCCAAATATGCCTCTATAAAGCTCTGAAATATTTAAAATAAAAATGACCTTTGTTCATAGAAAGGTATCACTAAAGGTGAGAAAAGCCACATAATGAAAAGAGGTATTTGCAATACATGTTCTATGACAAAATCTTCTTTTAAATATCAAGTAATAATTTAAAAAAATGACCATATACAATATTGATGAGTATTCCTAGTATGGCTATATGGGCACTCTGTCTTATGTTGCAGGAGTACAAATTTAATTTGTAAAACTTTACTCCAAAGCAGTTTATTAACATATTTGTATATTTTAAAACATTTGTATATATTTAAAGCATACTGTATACATATATGTATACTCTTTGATGACAAAAGTATACTGCTAAGGAGACTGGTATTCTGTAATGGTCATCTGGATCATGTCACTGGCTGATTTGGGAAACAGAATTAAATAGATAAAAGCTTTGAAAGGTAAGCTCTTGATACTCTGCTACTAGGTCTTATTAGTACAGTGTGATAGAAATGTTGAGTGCAGATTTTAGCTGATGTAGTTTAAAGGAAAGAGAGAAATCTGATAAATTGATCTCTTTCCCGACAGCTGAATCATACAAAAAAAGAAATCCTGATATATCAGTATACAACAGTCACAGTTCTTGGTTTAGGTAACAGTATGGGCTCCTGGTTTGGAGGTATTACTAAGTTTTATTTTGTTTTTTTCCCTAACTAGTTGATTCACTTGTTTTTTAAATTTTATTTTCAATTTACTACTGTAATTAAAAATGTTGTTAGCTGCTGAGTTGTGGCTGACTCTTTGCAACTCCATGAACTGTAGCTAGACAGGCTTTTCTGTCCTTTGGATTTCCCATGCAAAAATACTGTAATGGGTTGCCATTTCCTTTTCCAGGCGATCTTACTGACTCAGGGATTGAACCTTTTGTTTTCTGCATTGACAGGCAGATTCTTTACCGCTGAGCCACCAGAAAGCCAATTAAAATTTAGTCATATCTAATTATAAAAAAATCCTATGGACAGAGGAGCCTAGCAGGGCTACAGTCCATGGGGTCACAAGAGTTGAACATGATTTAGTCACTAAACAACAACAACAATTATATGCAAAGCCAAATAAACTCTGAATATTACTACATGCTATTTTAAAATAATATTATAGTCAGTATTTTAGTCAATATTTACATATTTTGCATAATGTTCTTTTTACTAGAGAAACTTTGGAAATACACACATTTCCCTTATTCTTTCAATATCCAGGCAAAATTAGTAAGTTTAAATGGGTATTATATAAAAATGGTTTATAGTTGCTTAAACCACTATGGAAAACAGTATGGTCATTCTTTGAAAAATAAAATAGAATTACCATGTAAAGTCTGATGAGAATTTTTACTGATTGGGCCAGGTGATATGTTTCATAAACCTTCTTTGTCTCTTACTATATATGTAATAAAATAAACATTACAAAAATATGTATAAATGTAGCAATAATGCAATGCATGCATGCACTTCATTAATAAATAATGGCACATTCCACAAAAAAATATATATATATATTGGTAAAGGATGTTAGCTGGCATATTCTCCTATAGATTGAACTTAATTTACATTCACATATTTATAGGGAAAAGATGTATGCCTAACTATATAAATGTAAATAATAATTATATTGTAATTTATCTTTTTCAGTTATATATATTCATGTTCTTTTTTGTTATAGGTTATTACAAAATACTGAATATAGTTCCCTGTGATACACAGTAAATTTTTGTTCTTTTATAATAGATGCTATTTGTTAATTCCATACTCATAATTTACCTCTGCATTTTCCTTTGGTAACTATAAGTTTGTTTCTATGTCCGTGAGTCTGTTTCTGTTTTGTATATAGATTCATTTATATTATTTCTTAGATTTCACATATAATTTTTTATCATGGTAAGACTTTAACATTTGACAACATTTTGTTTTCTCAGGTAAAGAAGCTACTTCTGATTTTCTTTAATGATATAAATAGGAGGGAAGAACCCTTTTCAGGTCAATAATTGCAAACCAGGTCATGGCCCTGCTCATGGGCTTTTGCCTTCTCAAGAGCTCTGTTGGTAGAAAATAAACAATTTTATTGGAGGACCAAAATATAGCATTTGGACCTGCACTTGTGATTGTTATTATGAGATGAATTTTTGTACTTAAAAGGCCAGCCAAGTGCATAATCCTCCTTAGATAGCTTTCAGTTTTGTTCACAACCTTTTATATCTAATTAAATAACTATTTTTAGTGACCTGCCTTTATTAAATTTTTTCAGTGCTTACAATTTAGTTAGATTTTCTAGAAACAACTTACTTTTGCTTTCATATTTTGCTGATTCATATAATTTTAATTAAATTTAATTGTTTCAGAAAATCAATTAATGCAGAAAAACAAGTGCACCTAACACAACTTTGGAAAAATACAACTGACTCTTGGTAAGGCAACACAGAATTGGTGGGACAGGACCAAAACTGTGTGGGCATATTAAAGAGTAGTCAGCTAGTTACAAGTATTTATCGGGCACTGGCCATTGACCAGAATGTTTTGCACAGAGACTACAGAGTATCTGTAATCTAGAGAGTTGTTTATATAGTATCAGTAGATCAGTTAAGGGAGAAGTTAGTGTATATTTAAAAGACAGAACATGCTCTAATTAAAGCTGAGACAAGAGGCCCGAGGGCCTGTTCTTTCAGCTTCCTCCTCATCTTAAAGAGAGAGACAAGAGATAGTTATGGAGAGAGAGACAGAGATGAGATTTTTGTTGGCCAAACAAGCTAGTTAAATAGAAATGTATTAGTAGTCGCAGGAGTAAAAAACAAAATGGCAGTATTTGGAATATTGATGATATATTTTGATCCATCTAGATTTTGCACTGGCCAAAAAGGTTCCTAAGTGAAATGTATTAGCAAGCTTACTGTATTGGCTCTTTATTGTTGCTGTAACAAACTATCACAGACACAAGTGGCTTAAAACACCACCAGCTTCTCTCTTGTTGTTCAGTCCCTCAGTTGTGTTCGACTGTTTGCGATACCACAGACTGCAGCACGCCAGGCTTCCCTGTCCTTCACCATCTCCCAGAGTTTGCTCAAACTCATGCCATTGAGTCAGTGGTGCCAGCCAATCATCCCATCATCTATTGTCTCCTTCTCCTCTACTCATATGTTCTGATGATTAGGATATGAATATTTGTAGAAAACTATTACTCAGCCTATGTGCTTGTGTTTAATCACTCAGTCATGTTTGACTCTTGTGACCCCGTGGACTGTAGCCCGTCAGGCTCCTCTGTCCATGGGTATTCTCCAGGCTAGAATATTGGAGTGTGTTGCCATGCCCTCCTCCTGGTCATCTTCCCAACTCAGGGATCGAATCCAGGTCTCCTGCATTGCAGGCGGATTCTTTACCAGCTGAGCTACCACGGATGCCCCATTCAGCCTGTAATACTCAGAAATTTGAAAGAACGGAAGAATGTCAGTATTAAAAATTTTGTGGAAATATATGTAATATTTTAATTCTGTTCTTAATAATTTTGAAATATTCTTCATATTTTCCATATTGTCTCTCTGCGAATTTTGCATAATACTCATATCTTCTTTCAAGTTCATTAACTTTTTCTGATCTATAAATTCTTAGATTTGGGGGCTTAAGATGTTGAGCAAGTTAATTAACTTTTTGCACATCATTTTTTATATCTATATCTCTATAAAGTGAAATATGAATAGTAGATAGATACCTGTTGATATTATTTTAAAATTAATTAGGAAAACCTATGCAAAGTTTCAGATAAAATTTCTGATACATGAGCTGAATAATTGTCAGTAATTATGGGCTTCCCTGGTGGCTCAGACAGTAAAGAGTCTGCCTCCAATGCAGGAGATTCAGTTTTGATCTCTGGATAGGGAAGATCCCGTGGTGGGCGGTGTAGCAACCCATTCCAGTGTTCTTGCCTGGAGAATCCCCATGGACAGAGGAGCCTGGAAGGCTACAGTCCATGGGGTGGCAAAGAATCGGATACAACTAAGCAACTAAACATAGCATAGCATATTATTATTATTTCCTCAAAATAAATCTGGATAAAAATATTCTTATGCCTTTTCTATATAGTACGCTCTAAATTAATTAATTTGCCTAATATCAGAGAGCTGTTTATTCAAGACGCAGTAATCTGATATTGACTCCAAATTCTATGCATTTTCCACTAAGCTATGATCCTATTACTTAAGTTAGACAAAGGATCCACGGGAGTTTTGTTAACTTTAGCAAATATATGCCTCTGACATTTTAGCATAACTTTATAGATGTGACCATGTGAGTTGATAGTCACAAGCATCTCAAAACCTGAGTATACTAGTTAATTATCTTTAGCATAGTAGATTTAGGTATCTACTTTTCCATTGCTTATCATTATATTGATAGATGATAAATAGGTTGATAGCAATTGAATATATATATTTATTCAAATTCAGCTTTAATAATATATAAAACTTTATATGTTTTTTATTTTAAAATTTATCAATTATTTTATGTTTCTAATTAGATATCAAAGAATCTGTCCATGTCTCTGGTTTCTTAGAACTGTGTATAATTTTAAACAATGTTTTAAATTATTATGTTTTATCTAAGAGTATAGAAATACATGCACTAACAGTTTATATTTATATTCATGGTGTTTTGTAGTAGTTGACAAGTGACTTCCCTGGTGGCTCAGACGGTAAAGCGTCTGTCTACCATGCGGGAGACCCAGGTTCAATCCCTGGGTTGGGAAGATCCCTTGGAGAAGGAAATGGCAATCTACTCCAGTACTATTGCCTGGAAAATCCCATGGACAGAGGAGCCTGGTAGGCTACAGTCCATGGGGTCACAAAGAGTTGGACACGACTGAGTGACTTCACGTTCATGCTTCATATACTAAACAGCAAGATGATAATATAGTAATCAGGATAACATTGATGTACCACACATCCTCCCTTTTTTGTCCTCTTCTCTCAATTCTTGTCCCACTGGTGATCTCTTACTTTGCTTAGACTTTATCCATCACCACTATAGAGACAACTATGAAAGCTATAAATTGAAATTTGATATTTCATATTCTTGGATCACATTTCTATTTTCCTATACCTTTTCCTGGAATTTTACCAAGTAACTCAAGCACTGACAAATGTATTAACTAGCGTAGAAAACTAGTTTCCGCTTTTTATTCATGACACTAAAATTTTTTCCCAGAGACGTTGAGTCTGGTAATAATTATGACAGTGACATTGAGTACCTGAAATGTGCAAAATGTTATTCTATATTCTCTACATGTAAAATGCACATAGAGATAGGATCACTTACTATTGCCATCTTACATGTGAGTGGTGAGAAGTCTGTGCAACTTGCATGTAGTTTTTCAGCTGTAATTTATGCATCCAGGATCTAAATTCAGACATTTATGTTCTGGATGCCATCTGTTACTCCTCCAGTATCTTAATGATTAAAAAATAAAGTGTTGGTGGTGAAGATCCATTTCTTCTCTTGTGCTAGTAACTACTGACCCTGGATTTCATACTAAGGTAACATTGCATAATGACATCTGGAATGGAATTGCCTGAATTTAGATTCTAGATGCACATCTAACAGTTGAACAATCTGGTGCAAATTCCATAGTCTCTCATTTCTCATATGTAAAATGGGGACAAAAAATAATCCTATTTAGAAGTCATTTCACATGTAGAATAATATCTGACACATTTTAGCTACTCAGTACACACACACACACACACACACATTTATTTTTCCATCCATTATATATGTATATATATTTTCCATCCATTCCTACATTTTCATTCTTGCAGCTGTTCTGTTATATATATATATATATATATATATATATATATATTATAAGTTAAGTCTGTTAATGTGTTGTGCACTTTTTAAATCAATTTTTATGCTTTATGTTACCTTGTTTATTTTGGGTTCAATGTTTCAAGAACTTCCACAGACACAGAAAGTTTAGATTAATTTTAATAGTGAATCTGTTTGATTGATTCTCTTCCCTGATGAAATTATTTAAATGACTGACAGCTTAACGGAGTTATATTTTGTTAACTTGAACATTGTCTTCATCAGCTTTCCCAAATTTAGTTCACAGTGTTCTCCCCTCAGATGGAGCAAAACAAAAGAAAACAAAAATAAATTATACCTTTGTCCTTAGCTACCATTATTGTTGGTTGTAGATTAGTGTATTGGTTTATAAAGGATTAATAAGAACAATAATCATTATAAAAAAAACAAATAGCAAAGTAATCATAAAAGGAGAGAATAACTCCAAATATTGAAAGACATGATTATAACATAACAAATAAGCTAGTAAAACAAAAATAAATATAATGCAGAAAATGTGAATTAGTGAATCATATAATCAGAGAACAAAGAGAGTAGCCAAAGGAAGTGATGGAATTCTCCGGACATTTCTTGATGTATAATAGGCTCTGACCAAAAGATAGAAATTATGCTTCTGCCTGCAAGGCATTCCTCAGTGGGGTAATATGTGTTGAATATGATAAATTTGAACATTAAAATCCTTAATAAAAAGTGATTATCCTTATACCATTAAATATTTGAACAAAATAATTGTGATCTTCTAACTGTGCACATTCACTATGTTTTTCATAACATTATGAAACATTTTATAGCTTTTCTAAGGGTGGACAATCAACTGATAATGCAGAACAAAACAATTTGCATCTTTTTATATACTTAGTTGTAAATTAATAATTAGGCATTGCAATTTTATATAGTAGCCAGAGAAAATTCAATATGCCAAAATGCCCCTTAGATATAAACTTAAATACTGATGATATTTGACAAATGAGGGCAAGTGTTTCCTGAGCCTTACAGGCATGATGATCAGATTTATTTGCCACATAAGTTCAATAAAATTATAAATGGTACCGTTTTTAGTTTTAAGTATTAATAATTAAGCATTAAGTATTCTATGTATGTTTAGTATAGTATACATGTCTCAAGTTTTTCCTTTGATTTCTCTTAAGATTTTCTCCCAAACATTGTTTTTCAAAAATTTCAGTATGATAGAGTATGACATTGTTTTCTTTAGGTTTATTCTGTTTGGGATTCATTGAACATCTGGTTTCTATGGTTTATATTTCTCATAACTTAGAGCAAGTTTGCAAACACTGTTTTTTCATATATATACATAGTCTTCCTCCTTCTCTTATTTTGTTCATTTTAGGATGCCAAAAGCTCAAATGGTACGCTGCATACTGTTTAATGTTATCTTAAGTGTCAAGCCCAGCTTCTCAGTCTTTTTTTCCTCTCTGTATTTTAGATAATATCTATAATTAGATCTTAAATTTCACAGATGTCTTTCAGTAATCTATTCTGCCATTAAGTCTATCCAATGAATTTTAAGTCTATACATAGCATTTTTCATTCATAAAAGTTCCATTTAAGTATGCTTTGTATCTTTATTTACTCTCCTAATTATATCCTGTTTTCATTACCATTCTCGGAAATGTTTATAATACTGTAACTATTATGCCTGAAAAGAGATCTACTCTGTCATTTCTGCATCTGTTTTGATTTATTGAATTTATTCTTATCATAGAGGTCATATATACCTGTTTTGCTTTGTTTTCCTAATTTTTCTGGGCATGATGAATTTTATTCTGTTACTGATAGAGTTTGTTGTTTTCTTTTTAATAGTGTTAAGATTTTGTTCTGGCATGCAGTTAAGTTGCTCACAAGTTAATTTGATCATTTACAGTGTGTGTGCGTGCGTATGTTTGTGTATGTGTGTGTTTTAAGATTTCTTTTTTTTTTCAGGTTTTATTTATTTATTTTTAAATTTTATTTTATTTTTAAACTTTACATAATTGTATTAGTCTTGCCAAATATCAAAATGAATCCACCACAGGTATACATGTGTTCCCCCTCCTGAACCCTCCTCCCTCCTCCCTCCCCATTCTCAGAGAAGGCCTCATCTAGGGCTAATTCAGCCCTGTCCTAAAGCAGGACCTCTCTGATGACTCATTGTCTTGTGTTAAGAGGTACCTCTACTCTGGTTGATGGCAATACAAATTCTTCCCAGACCTGTGTGGGCTTGGGTTCCGTCTCCCTCACTGTGACCTAGAAAATGCCTCTGATAATAAGCTGAGGAAATTGTATAAATCTCTACCTTTTTTCCTTTTCTTAAGATCACAGGTCTATACTGCCTATAGCTCAAGGTTTGGATATTATTATTTCATATATATTGTCTAGTTTCCTGGATATTCATGGCAGCAAGGCAATTCTTGCAGCATTTAGTTCTTCACGGGCAGAAATAAAAATCAAACTTGGAGGCAGTGATGGCTTTGCATCTAGTGTCCAGCGGTGGGTGGTAGTAGCTGTCCCAGCACTGTCCAGTGAGCCAGTTTTGGAGGAGTCTCTGATGGCAGCTTAGCTGTGTGCACATCGAAAGGGAAAGTATTACCTGCCTTTGACTTACCATGTGATTTGAGGCATTATCTTGGCTTCGGGGAAGTTCCGAAGATACAATGACCTATTCAAAATAGAATAATATCATTATTATTAATTACAAAAATGTTATAAATATTATGTTTATAAACAAAGCTAAGATAAGCACTTCTTCATACAACTTTGCTTCCTTTTAATTTTATTCCTAAACTGTTAGAATAAAAATTACTGGTGTCAAAAATATGTGCATTATAAAAGTTTTGTATATACACTGCCTAATATCCCTTTGAAAGTTTGCACAGATTTAAACTGCCACCATCATTATAATTTTATTATTAACCTATGTCCCTGTGAACAATGAATATTGTGATTTATAATATTACCAAAAGCTTATTTATCCTATGTAAACTTATATGAGAAAACCCTTCTCATATTTTCTTTTTTTAAATAGTAAGATGATTTCTCATAAAGAATGGCATTTCTAAAGCTTGGCTTTTTATGTCAATATTAACTTTTGCTTTGCATCTTTTGAGATCTGTAACTTTTACTATTATTTTGAAACTTCTAAATAAATTTAGTATGTTAATGAATCAAATTCAAGAGATACTTGAAAGTGTCAAGGAGATAAAGAAAACATTTGAGTGGTGGAGTCAGGAGACCTGACATGAAATAAAATGGTTACTAGGAAGTATAGATATCAGAAATACAGAAGAGGCAGTACTTCAGCACCTGCAGAAAATTTAGATGAGCTGTAGCAAAAGCAGGATCTGTGGAATGAAAGGACTCAGTGTGTTCCACGGTGGAACAGAAATAAACAAGCAGCATTCCTGAAGCCTAATAATAAATAGAAAATTTACAATCTCCTGCACTGAAGTGGACCTTATGGACAGAGTGGTACATGACCCCTGAACTGGAGTGTTGTAAGCATGAAGTTGGAATGCTCTCAACAGTCATTTGAGACAAAAGACTGAAAAAATGGGAAACCTTATCTGTCAGGATGAAAGAAAGATACTGAGTATAGCAAAGAGCAGACAATATATCAGCCATATACTACATTTGAGAAAAATTCATGAAAAAATATACTTATCAAACAGCAATGAACCAGAACGGTAACCTCAAGATAGGAAAAGAGGAGAATGAAAATATTGCTGACCAGTGACTCATGACAGGAATTATTTTTTTATTATTATTACAGTACTCATGAATATTTTGGAATTCTAATTTTCTAATTTAAAGCAGGCTAAGCCTCCTATAAAATAATTCACACACATATAATATAAAACAAATATGATACGGGAGCTAGGCAAGATGAAAAAATTCTGGGAACATTGATTAAGAAATACTGGGACAAGGTACCAGAAAATTTTCATTACACAATTTTCACAAAACACCAAATTGAATATGTGCAACAGTTCAAATGAGTCTGGAGTTAAAATCAGAATGAGGTAATTGAATGAAGAAGATGCACAATCGAAGGGCTCAGATATGCAGGAATAAAGAGTGAAAAGAGAGGGAGTTAGAGTTGTATTCAGAGCTGTATATTCTTTGGCAGCTGCCTTCTATACTTTACGTCTGGAGGCATTGCTTCATATTTTATAGCCCCATTCATAATTATCATGTCAATAAAAATCTATAGTTGACTAACTGATTAGGGAAAGAGTCCCTAATAGATCTCTTTCTACATTTTCGTCTCCCAGTGTCCATTTCTCAGCACTCCCGTGACACCTAATTGACAACTTTTGCTTCTCTTCCCAAAGACCCTTCAAAATATCCACGCATCCAAGCACGCAGATGGTCACATCAGTCTGTTGTTTTGTCTTCTAGCCACCCATAAAATGATGCCTGAAATATATATCTGTTGACAAAAATGACCTAATATAATTTGTCCCTTTTTAGACTTCATTTTTTTTTCATCTGTTACCTCCACATGTCCTGCATAATAGCAGAACTGAAATACAAATATTCCTCAAACTCACCAAATTGTTTTTCTGTTTTTGCTTATTTATTCTTTGAACCTAGAATTTTCTGTTCACTTCTATTACCTGTTATCTATCCATCCATCTGTTTATCTATCTGAATCTTTCACTTTTAATGACTTAGCCCAAGTTTCATTCATGTCAGACTTATTTACTAACCTAAGTTATTCACTGCATTCTAAAGAATTACATTAATGTCCTCGTATATCACTATAGCATTTTGTTGTAATTATTTGATTGCAATCTTATGAACTATACATTTTAGCATAAGAAAACAAACTTTATTTATCTCTGTGTGTCCACATTATAGCACAATAACTAATACCTGGTGGTTGCTCAATAAATAAAATCGGAGAGAATGAGTAAGTCTACTAGAATATCGATTTTACTTGTCATTTTATTAAGCTAATTTTAGCATTTATGTCATTGACATTAAAGTTTATTCTGACTTTCTGTACATTTTACTGAAAGATTACTGCCGCAGCAGACCTCAGTCCATATACTTTTCCTTAAAATGTTAGTGGTGGGAAAATCTAAATACAGTTGTTAATTCTTCCATTCTAATACATTTGTCATGTTTTGATAAATATTAAAAATCCTTACTAACTAGAATATACTCAGTCTAATAGAAATATAGTTTGTGGGAGAGAAGGTTAATAGTTCTGACATTTAAGACTGAATATTGATGTAGTCTCCATAATTGCATGTACAAACTTTTCATGTGAAAAGGTAATTTACATGTACAAATTAACCAGGATATTGAGATTTCTTAATAAACCTAAGGGTCACATGTATCCTTATGAAAGTCATTTTGAACTTTTAGAAAATTGGACTTTGTAAATAAGTTTCTATGTTTTTTTAAGGGCTTCCCTTGTAGCTAATTTGGTAAAGAGTCTGCCTGCAATGCAGGAGACCCGGGTTCGATCCCTGGGTTGGGAAGATCCCCTGGAGAAGGCAATGGCAACCCACTCCAGTATTCTTGCCTGGAGAATCCCATTGACAGAAGAGCCTGGCGGGCTACAGTCTGTGGGGTTGCAAGAGTTGGACAAGGCTTAGCGACTAAGCCATTGCCATGCTTTTTAAAAAAGGTACAGACAAGTCAACTTCAACTAAACCTCAATCCTCAATCAGCAAGCTAAATGACACACTCAGCGTCACCATGACAGTCCCAAGGCACTGCATCAAAAGACCAAAAAGTGGTCAGTGGCTGACTTCCTGGAAATCTCCATCCCTTCCCCAAAATAGTTGGAATAATCCTCCCACTCATTAGCCTATGAAATTACCCATCCCATAAAACATACCTTTTGGGACCCCTGACTCACCCTCTGCCATGGCCCAAACTCTGTCTATGGAGTGTGTTTCTCTCTGAATAAATCCACTTCTTAGCTATCAAAAAATAAAATAAAAATAAAAAAAGGTACAGAATTGTTATGCTTAAAAAAATAAAACTAATCTTTTAAAAGCATTGTCAGCTTATATTTTGATATCCAGACACCAGCAGTTTAAAATATATTGTATATAAACATTTTAATATTTTGATGATGTACTATCCCAACCATAAAATGAACAACTGATTAAGAAATATATATTTAGTAAAGTATGAACTATTATAATAGCTGAAAAAATTAAAGAAAAACTCTATCTTCAATATTTTTAAAAGTATATACATCAACAACAGTCAAGTTAAGGTTTTACTAGAGATTGCTGCTGCTGCTGCTAAGTTGCTTCAGTCATGTCCGATTCTGTGCGACCCCGTAGACAGCAGCCCACCACGCTCCCCCATTCCTGGGATTCTCCAGGCAAGAACACTGGAGTGGGTTGCCATTTCCTTCTCCAATGCATGAAAGTGAAAAGTGGAAGTGAAGTCGCTTAGTCATGTCCAACTCTTAGCGACCCCTAGACTGCAGCCTACCAGGCTCCTCCCTCCATGGGATTTTTCCTGGCAAGAGTA
This sequence comes from Bos indicus, assembly GCF_029378745.1. Lineage (NCBI taxonomy): Eukaryota > Metazoa > Chordata > Mammalia > Artiodactyla > Bovidae > Bos > Bos indicus. The sequence continues at coordinate 38,875,655 of NC_091762.1, read as the reverse complement.
CTGGAGTGGGGTGCCATTGCCTTCTCCGTACTAAAGGTTCAGTTCAGTTCAGTTCAGTTCAGTCTCTCAGTCATGTCCGACTCTTTGCGACCCCATGAATCGCAGCACGCCAGGCCTCCCTGTCTATCACCAACTCCCAGAGTTCGCCGACTCACATCCATCAAGTCACTGATGCCATCCAGCCATCTCATCCTCTGTCATCCCCTTCTCCTCCTGCCCCCAATCCCTCCCAGCATCAGAGGCTTTTCCAATGAGTCAACTCTTTGCATGAGGTGGCCAAAGTACTGCAGTTTCAGCTTGAGCATCATTCCTTCCAAAGAAATCCCAGGGCTGATCTCCTTCAGAATGGACTGGTTGGATCTCCTTGCAGTCCAAGGGACTCAAGAGTGTTCTCCACCAGCACAGTTCAGAAGCATCAATTCTTCGGCGCTCAGCCTTCTTCACAGTCCAACTCTCACATCCATACATGACTACAGGAAAAACCATAGCCTTGACTAGCTGGACCTTTGTTGGCAAAGTAATGTCTCTGCTTTTGAATATGCTATCTAGGTTGGTCATAACGTTCCTTCCAAGGAGTAAGCGTCTTTTAATTTCATGGCTGCAGTCACCATCTTCAGTGATTTTGGATAAGAGCCATACGACTAAACCACTGCTAAGAATACCAAGATGCTTCTAATAGAAGACAGGTTAAGATTAGGGTTCAGTCCGTTCAGTTCACTCCTTCAGTCGTGTCCGACTCTTTATGACCCCATGGACTGCAGCATGTCAGGCCTCCCTGTCCATCACCAACACCTGGAGCTTACCCAAATTCATGTCCAATGAGTCAGTGATGCCATCCAATGATCTCATCGTCTGTTGTCCCCTTCTCCTTCTGCCTTCAATCTTTCCCAGCATCAGCGTCTTTTCAAATGAGTCAGTTTACATCAGGTGGCCAAAGTATTGGAGTTTCAGCTTTGGCATCAGTCCTTACAATGAATATTCAGGACTGATTTTTTTTAGGATGGACTAGTTGGATCTCCTTGTTGTCCAAGGGACTCTCAAAAGTCTTCTCCAACACTACATTTCAAAAGCATCAGTTCTTTGCCACTCAGCTGTCTTTATAAGTCCAACTCTCACATCCATACATGACTACTGGAAAAACCAAAGCTTTGATTAGATGGACCTTTGTTGGTAAAATAATGTCTCTGCTTTTTAATAAGCTGTCTAGGTCGGTCATCGCTTTTCTTCCAAGGAGCAAGCATCTTTTAATTTTGTGGCTGCAGTCACCATCTGCAGTAATTTTGGATCCCCCCAAAATAAAGTCTGTCACTGTTTCCACTGTCTCCCCATCTATTTGCCATGAAATGATGGGACCAGATGCCATAATCTTAGTATTCTGAATGTTGAGCTTTAAGCCAGATTTTTCACTCTCCTGTTTCACTTTCATCAAGAAGTTCTTTAGTTCGTCTTCACTCTCTGCCATAAGGGTGGTGTCATCTGCACATCTGAGGTTATTGCTGTTTCTCCTGGCAATCTTGATTCCAGCCTGTGCTTCATCCAGCCCAGCGTTTCTCATGATGTATTCTGCATATAAGTTAAATAAGCAAGGTGACAATATACAACCTTGATGTACTCCTTTTTCTATTTGGAACCAATCTGTTCTCTGTCCAGTTCTAACTGTTGCTTCTTGATCTGCATACAGATTTTTCAGGAGGCAGTTTAGGTGGTCTGGTATTCCCATCTCTTTAACAATATCCCACAGTTTGTTATACTACACTGTCAAAGGGTTTGGCCTAGTCAGTAAAGCAAAAGTGGTATTTTTCTGGAACTCTCTTAGTTGTTTGATGATCCAATGGATGTTGGCAATTTGATCTCTGGTTCCTCTGCCTTTTCTAAATCCAGCTTGAACATTAAGGTTAGATTGCCTTATTTACTGATCTATGATAAGCAGGAGAAAACATGAGACAGGAATAGTGTTGTTGGTCTTACTCATCTACTGTCTCAAACTAAGCAATTGAGGAGGCAGTTAGCTTTGGGCAACAAGGTCACTTTTTAATACTGATTGATGATTAAAGAAACCCTTAAAAGAGAAATAAGGCTTAAGATGAGACCTTATTAAGATCTTTTCTCATGCTTGTGTGCTTAGTCACTTAGTCTTGTCCAACTCTTTGTGACCCTGTGGACTGTAGCCTGCCAGGTTCCTCTGTCCATGTGGATTCCCTAGGCAAGAATACTTGGAGTAGATTTCCCTGCCCTCCTCCAGGCGATCTTCCCAACCTAGGGATCAAACCCAGGTATCCCGCATTGCAGGCGGATTCTTACTGTCTGAGCCACCAGGGAAGCAGTGCTTAATTTTTTTTCTTGCTTAATTTTCTCTTACTCCTTTCCCCTTCTGCCCAATTCCAGCAAACCACTCTAATACTGAAAGAGTCAGAATCTTGAGCTAACAAATTGGGAAAAGAAGTGAAGTTGACTGATGAGTATATTAAAGCCAATGGATACATAGAATTAAAGGGATTCTCAGTTGGCACAATGGTAAAGAATCTCCTCGCCAGTGCAGGAGACACAAGAAATATGAGTTTGATCTGAGGATTGGAAAGAGTCACTGGAGTAGGAAATGGCAGCCCACTTCAGTATTCTTGCCTGGAAGATTCCATGGACAGAGGAGCTTGGCAGGCTACAGTCCGTGGGGTTGGAAAGAGTCAGATGCGACTAAGCACACACACATCCAGAAGCTAAACATGCTCCCACATCACTTTCTTGCTTTAGAATTCTTCCAAGAAGTAGGTCTATGTTAAGAGAGTTGTGACCTTGTTCTGTGACCAAAAGTGTACAACATATTTTAATTGTCTGAGCATTTACAAGGAAAATATTAAAATATAAGATTTTTATGTTTAATGATCTCATTGTATTGGGTTGTTTACCTAATGGTAAACACATTAAAATAGACGGGAATGTGTTTGCTTGATGCCAGAGAAAGAATGTCTACTGTCGTAGTCAAGAGGAATACTTTACAGTCAGTGACTAGAAAATGTGTACCAACCCAAGTGAAAAAATGTTTTAACAGTTAAATGAAAAGAACACACCCATTATGTATAAAATTATTTGTTTCATCTACCTCTGTCTTATCTGGTAAAACAGCTAGCAGTTCATGTATAGTGGTTCTGTTTTGTTTTATTATAATAATATGCTTCCAAAATTTTGATTTACTGTACCCCAATCTGTATTCTGGGACTTCCCTAGTGGTTCAGGCAGTAAAAAACCAGCCTGCAATGCAGAAGTTTGATCTCTGGGTCAGGAAGAGTCCCTGGAGAAGGGAATGACAGCCCACTCTAATATATTTGCCTGGAGAATTCATGAACGGAGGAGCTTGGTGGGCTTATAGTCCATGGGGTCACAAATAGTTGGGCACGACTGAGTAACTAACACATACACCGAATCTGGATTCTATTGAAATAAAGGTTACCTAAAAATGTCTTCAGCTCATCATTCATGCATAAAACAACCAAATGATTCACTATTCACTTGATTGAATCTCTACTTACATTTACTGCTCAATAGTTAAAATCGTCCTTTTACTTGATTTCAGCATTACTGAACAAATTTAATAATACATCCCTCTTGTGTGCTATGACTTACCATCTATATCCAGATACCTTGCAATTTATCATTATTCTAGAATTTTGGCTTAGTACCATCACCAAATACCTCTTCTAATATCTGTCAGGGAATTCTGGAAAACATGTCAGTCTCAATAGTAGCTTCAGAGAAGTTGCTTAGTTGTTCTGTTTTTTTTTCTATCACAAATAATGCTGTTGGGTTTAAAGGTAGAACTGGACAACTTGGAAAAATAACTTTCACTCTTAATAAAACAAGTTTAGATGAATCATTTTCTGCCCATGTCTCATTTTCATCCTACAGATACTTTTGTTTTTAGCTTGCATGTATGCTATTAAGGTTAAAAGGAATTAGGGTATTTTGGGGGCAAAAACATTCTAACAATAAATTGGCTTAAACACAGAAATGTAATACTTCTGAGAAGTTTTATTAGCCTTAACTACAAGATTAGTATAATTAAAATGGTAAATACTATTTCAATCTTTCATTGAAACTATATCAGAAGTTATGTTTATGTTTTTATTAGAGATATTCTACTTTATATCAGGCAGCTGTCTTCTTGAGAAGAAATATTTGTAGACATGGGAAATAACAAAGATAGGAATTACTTTCAAAAAATTCATAAGAGGAGAGATGTGACATGAAGAGTCTCACAGCAGCCTCTTATTTCCAAATCTGGATGGAAGTCCTCCTGAAGTCTTTTCTAGTCTGCATCCCTCACAGGAATGTATTTTCACATAACTGAAATTCAGAGAGCTTAACCTCTGGGAAATGATTGCTCACAATAGTTGCTGCCCCTGGCATATAAAACACTTTTAAAAAAGAAACTTGCAGATGTGAAATATGACAAAAATGGTACATAAAACCAGTTATCAGACTATCACATGGATATAATAGTATCACTGTCTTGGAATATTGCAGGGATACAGTATTTTACTGCTACATTGCATTTAAAAAATGGACTCAACTAAAATTCATATAGGTTTTCTCAACCTTTCAGGAAAAAAAAATCAACCCATTAGAAAAAACTCAGCATGTTATTGTAAGAAAGATAAAGGCGAGACAAAAGGTGCTAAGTGTTTTAGGACAGAAGATAGGCTTTTCAGCCCAGATTTTTCAGGTAGATGGTTTTTTTTTTTTTAAATGTTTATGTATACATTAACAGAAATATTCTATTTATTAAATTTAAATCTAATAAAGTAATAGAGCTCTGAAATGGAGGTAGAAATTCAGGATTCAGTTTTAATGGTGGCATTTATTCATTGTATTAGTTTTAATATTTTAGCTCTAATTGCAAAAAAGTTCTTACTTCATATATACTAGTGCATGATATGTACAGGGTTGGTTTGTATAGTAAGTCTAGATTCCAAGAGCGTCCTCTACCTTTAGTATTTCATGGACTCAATCAAAAATGGAAAACCTTAACAGTAAGAGGAGAGCTACTGTTCAATCTAGTATTCTTGGGCTGGCTTTCTAATCCCCGATGTATAGATAATCATTTTTGGCCTGTATCATGAAGCATGGGCATCAGATAATTGTAAATTTCCACCCGGTTTAAGTGAGAAGACTAAAAAAAGAAAGGTCAAATATCTGTAACTTGATGATTCTAATTAAAAATGTTGATTAAGCCAAAAGTTCTTTACTAATTTTAAATTGAAATGACTGATGATAAAGAAGAAGATAGCAGTCATGTTGAGCTGACAGACTCTGTATACACACAGAATAAATCAACAACATTGACCACATTGTTGTTAAAATTATGCATTTCTGGTGTCAATATAAAACCTAAATGATAAGGTATTAATACAATATCATGTTGAAACAGTCTCATCTCATGTTTTATGATGATAAAACTCGAATCTCTTATGCACATAAAAGTATCTGTTTGCTTCAGTATGTGTTCCATCTATATAGAGGATTAAATACATATTTCTGATGCAAATTGGTTATAAATCCTTAAAAAATAAGTTAAACTTAACTTTCATTATCTGTAAGTAATTTCCAAAATTTGAATTAAATCTTCTAAAACTTATTTAAAATGCAATCATTATTTTATCTCTCAAAATTGTTTAAAATCACTGTAAATTTCAGGAAGTTTAACCAAGAGCATAAATGTTTTCATATTACTGAAACAGCATGTATAAAAGTTCTCATATTTGTGGTACAATAGACTTACCCCACTCCAGTACTCTTGCCTGGAAAATCCCATGGACGGAGGAGCCTGGTGGGCTGCAGTCCATGGGATCGCTGAGTCGGACACGACTGAGCGACTTCACTTTTCACTTTCATGCATTGGAGAGGGAAATGGCAACTCACTCCAGTGTTCTTGCCTGGAGAATCCCAGGGAGGGAGGAGCCTGTTGGGCTGCTGTCTATGGGGTCATGCAGAGCCGGACACGACTGAAGCGACTTAGCAGACTTACACCCCTTAGATGTGCACGTGTGTGCATTAAGTCACCGCAGTCATGTCCAACTCTTTGCAGCCCTATGGACTGTCACCTACCAGGCTTCTCTGTCCATGGGATGCTCCATGCAAGAATATTGAAGTGGGCTGCCATGCCATCCCCCAGGGGACCTTCCTGATTCAGGGAACAAACCAGCATTGGTGGTATATGGTGAGCACAGCTGCCTTCCAGGGATCAAACCTGAGTCTCTTATATCTCCTGCATCGGCAGACAGGTTCTTTACCACTAGTGACACCTGGGAAGCCCCTGTACCCCTTAGGTACATTTGTAATATTTAGCACTAATTTTCCAGCAGAGCATTTTTAACCAGTAGTGTCATAAGGTACATCTTAGCTCAGATATTTTCTTTTCTTTGCCATTCCCGTCACATTTAAAACTCCAAAACTGGAGCCCTTTCCTCGATCCATGGCTTAACATTTTTCATTAGTTTAGTGTTGTGATTTTTTTCATTGTATACATTTCTACTTCCAACTAACATAAATCTCATTTACTATGAAGGCATTTTAAAAATTAGGACTATTAGATTACAATTAAGAATAAAGGGCTTTAAATGAGCAAGAACAGTTTCTCTTTTGTGTATTGCGTATTTCCAGTACTGACTATCCACTGATTTGAGGCCCAGATATACAAATTAATTAATACATACATTGAAAAATAATTTTCTGCATTATGCTGAGTGCACTGAAGAGTAGGTTCATAGAAATTGTGGGTGAAACAAATAAGGTAATATAAAATAGCTAGTTCTATTAACGGAGCTATCTAAACATACTTGTATTGGCAGGAGAAAGTAAGAGTAAACTGTCTTTGATGTCCTCAGAGATGATATAAGTAGGAAATTTTGGTTTCTAGTTTTAAAGTACTACTAGTATTGTCTGAGGGAATAGGAAATGGCAGTCCACTCCAGTGTTCTTGCATGGAGAATCCCTTGGACAGAGGAGCCTGATGGGCTGCTGTCCATAGGATTGCACAGAGTTGGACACGACTGAAGCGACTTAGCATGCATGCATGCATGCATGCATTGGAGAAGGAAATGGCAACCCACTCCAGTATTCTTGCCTGGAGAATCCCAGGAACAGAGGAGCCTGGCGGGCTGTCATCTATGGGGTCACACAGAGTCAGACACAACTGAAGCGACTTAGCAGCAGCAGCAGCAGCAGTATTATCTGAAGTGAAAAAAAAGGTAAAATTTTTTCTAAACAAATACAAAAGCATCTGAAAAGTTTAAGCGAAATGAAATAACATATTGTATTTGATTAACTATGAATTGATTTGGATAGAAGACAGAGAAATAGAGTGTAACAATAGTAAAAGAGAAGGAGCAAGGTTAAATCAGTGAGGGTCTTTTTTGTCAGATCAGGAGAAAATTTGTATGTTATCCTATAGGTAAGAGGAAAACATAAAGGAATTTATACAATGGTATAACATAATCAAAGTTAATTTTGAAGCAGTTATTTAGGTATTTAGCAGCTAAATTAGAAGAGAAAGAATCAGGTTAAAGTGATTACATAAAAGAATATTATACTTAAAAAAAGTAAATAATAAGTTAGCACAACAGTCTGAATGGAGAAAAAGGCAGACTAAGTGGCACCATTCCCAAATTCACAAACGTTCAGAGGTTGGGGTTTGGGAAGCTTTGAAAATGAGTCTCAGGTCTTGGCTTCTGCATTGGATGGTTGGATAGGTGATGACATCATTAACAAGAGAGAAAATATAAAAGAAAGATGAGATTTGCACTGGGGTAATCAAAGTAGAGAGAAAATTACTTAATGAGTTTGGCTTTACAGGTGACTGACTTGAAGTGTGGCTAATAGAATGAAGTTTGGTCAATAAGCACATATCTAGGAAGTTTTTATCTTGTAGGTGGGTACAAAAATTTTGGAGTTGGATGATGTGGCTTCAGAATTTTCAGAGTGCATGCTAATGGCCAGGGAAGACGTTTAGCTTGAGAAAGTAATTGTTTGTGTCTTTGTGTGTGTGTGTATTTCTTTGAGACCTGCAGGTATTTGCAATAATTTTGATTTTAAATGTACATGGGTTAGGTATGCATTCTCTTGCTGTCAAAAAGTATTGTTGTTATTGTGTAGTCTCTAAGTCAGGCCTGATTCTTTTGCAACCCCATGGACTGTAGCCAACCAGATCCTCTGTACCTGGGATTTCCCAGGCAAGAATATTGGAGTGGGTTGCCATCTCCTTTTCCAAGGGATCTTCAAGCCCAGGGACCAAACCTGCATCTCTTGCATTGCAGGCAGATTATTTACCATTTAGCCACCAAAAAAGCCAATACTGGCTATAGTTTTCATTAAATAATATTTATTTATAAAATATGATACATTCTCACAAAAACTCTGAGGTCTTAAAATGATGTATGAAAAAAACAATAGTGAATGCTATCTGTTTTTGTGTATTCTAGCAAAAATAAAATTAAATTCTGCTAAGAGCATTTTCTCATTTGTAACAACTAAGATTATTCCACACTTAAGTCTCCAGATTTAAGCTTTATTTTATTAAAAACACTGTTGAAAGAACTAGTCTTTTTTTCTAAAGAGAAAAGCAAGTGTGAGAAGTTTTAATTTTAATCCAAAATTTGTCCCAGTATTTTATTACTTTTTCACATTTTACTACTTGCCTAGACAATTCCTCATGCCTTTACAAAACTTGAATCTGACTTCTCCATACACAGAATAATCTGATTTCAATAAGAAGTCTCCCACATAGAAATTGTGTGCAGGATAATTTTGAAACTCAAAATGTTATTTCTACATGTTAAAGTTATCTTAGAGAAACTGACAACTATCAATTCATTTTTAGAATCTTTGAATGCTTACAGTATCAATTAGCTTGAAAAATATATTAATGGAAATAAAAATGTATTATATAGTATTAAAATTCATCAAATTATAAAATGGTATTAAATAATGGCACAGCAAAGTCATTTTTATAGTATCACTTATATGAAATTACCTAACACAATTATAGTCCTTCATGTGAGCATTTGAAAATAATGTGCCTTCTAAGCTAATATAAATAAAATTAAAATTCATGATAACTAAAAGAGAAAGATTTTGGTAATAATCTTAAAAGTTAAGATTTTTGTTTATAGTCCTGAAATATTGCAAGTGTGTTAATTCAATTATGATTCCCTCAGTGCCTGGAATGTGGTAAACATTTTGAGAAAAGTTTTTTGAGTTAAAGAAATGAAAGAGCAAATCAATTATGAATGAATGCATGTGGGCATGCGTGCTGAGTCACTTCAGTCGTGTCTGACTCTGTGCGACCCTATGAACTATAGCTGCCAGGCTCCTCTGTCCATGCGATTCTCCATGCAAGAATACTTGAGTGAGTTACCATGCCTTCCTCCAGGGGCTCTTCCCAACCCAGAGATTGAATCTGCCCTCTTTGTCTCCTGCATTGGTAGGTGTTCTTTAGCACTTGCACCACCTGAGAAGTCCAAATATATACACATAAATAATCCCAGATCTTGCTGCTGTGCTAAGTCACTTTAGTCATGTCCAACTCTATGCGACCCCACAGACAGCAGCCCACCAGGCTCTCCCATCCCTGGGGTTCTCCAGGCAAGAACACTGGAGTGGGTTGCCATTTCCCAGATCTTACTATTATTGTAATTCCCAGAAGCTGAAAGAAATTTAAGTGTGAACCAAAATACATCAGCTTTACCCAATACACAGAAAGAACTGGTTGGAAAATGTTCTTAGCGTATGTCAGAATCAGCCCTGTCATATGTCCACTAATCAACCTGCAACAGTGGTTTTGAATTTGAGATGAAACTAAAACTCATGAGACACAATGAGCTTTACCCATAACAAAAATCTATATAGATTTCACTAAAGTGGATATCTCATTTGCTTCTTGTGTGGTAAACTTACTGTCAAGACAGATGTGACTGAGAGAGAATGGACCAATTCATTTAGAAAAGCTGCCTTGTCTGGGGTCACGTCAGCTTGCATTCTTGCTGTGCAGGTAGCCGTTTCAGTGATATTTAATTAGTATCTATTCTCCAGTCCACTCATTCTCCTGTCCAACTGCGTTCACCAATAAAGTTTAATCATTAACTTTTCATTTATAAATAATTAACTATGAAGTATAGAAGGTTAGTTTAATTCATAGTTAACCTCATCAAATACTTACTTATCTTAGATCTGGATTCATTCTATAAATGTCTTGAATTTGTGTTGCAATTAAAATACTAACCTTAGGCATTGCTCAGGCCAAAATTAAGGCATAAACCAGCTATTAACCTTTTACTTCCACGATATCTGTAGAAGCAGCTCTAAGCACAGATCCCTTGACAGAACTTCTTGTCAAAGACATCTTGAAAATGCACAGGCTGAATCAAATTGCTTGCAGGCATTAAAGTTTGAAGACTCTGCCAGTTCCTTTGGAGATCTACCAATTTGCACTATTCCCTGGTGACTTAGATGGTAAAGAGTCCACCTGTAATGCAGGAGACTCAGGTTCTATCCCTGGATCAGAAAGATCTGCTGTAGAAGGGCGCATGGCAAACCACTCCAATATTTTTGCTGGATAATCCAGTGGACAGAAGAGACTGGAAGGCTGCAGTTCATGGGGTCACACAGAGTCAGACACAACTGAGTGACTTTCACTTTTACTTTTCACCCACAAAATAAGTGTCCATTATTAGCCACTAACAGTGAGTCACTCTGTTAATTTTGTTTTTATTATTGTTAACTCAAGTATAGTGACATACAATAAACTACACATATTTAAAGTGAGTATTTAATTTCAACCATTAAAACTGTAACCACAATCATGGTAATGAACATATCTATCACCTCCAAAAAGTATCTCTACTATGCTCTTCACAGTCCCATCCTGGAGACAGTCAGTGTATTTTTTTTTTTTTTTTCTATTACTATAGATTAGTATACATTTTCTAGAACTTACATTAGAAAATAATAAAGTATAATTTTGGCTTATTTCACTTCATGTAATTATTTTTGAGATACATGGAATTTATAACATATATCATTCCTTTTTATTTCTGAATAGTAGTCTGATATCTGAATATAACAGAGTTTATTTTTTGATTGACCTGCTGATAGACACTTGGATTGATTCCTTTTTTCATCTACATATATGAAGCTACTGTGAACATTCCTCTATATGTCTTCATATGGACATATGTTTTCATTACTCTTAGTTCAATATGTAGGAGTGAAGTCTAGGATTGCATCTAGGATTAATTCCATATTAATTAAAGACCTAGGATTTTATATTCAGTTCAGTTGCTCAGTTGTGTCCAACTCTTTGCGATCACATGGACTGATGCACGCTAGGCCTCCCTATCCATCACTAACTTCTGGAGTGTGCACAAACTGATGTCCATTGAGTCGGTAATGCCATCCAACCATCTCATCCTGTGTTGTCCCCTTCTCCTTCCGCCTTCAATCTTTCCCAGCATCAGGGTCTTTTCAAATGAGTCAGTTCTTCGCATCAGGTGGCCAAAGTATTGGAGTTTCAGCTTCAACATCAGTCCTTAGGAAAAACACTCAGGACTGATCACCCCCAGGATGGACTGGTTAGAACTCCTTGCTGTCCAAGGGACTCTCAAGAGTCTTCTCCAACACCACAGTCCAAAAGCATCAATTTTTTGGCACTCAGCTTTCTTTGTAGTCCAATTGTCACATCCATAAATGACTACTGGAAAAACCATAGCTTTGATTAGATGGACCTTTGTTGGCAAAGTAAGGTCTCTGCCTTTTAATATGCTGTCTAGGTTGATCCTAACTTTTCTTTGAAGTAGCAAGTGTCTTTTAATTTCATGGCTGCAGTCACCATCTGCAGTGATTTTGTTGACCCCCAAAATAAAGTCTGTCACTGTTTCCACTGTTTCCTCATCTACTTGTCATGAAGTGATGGGACCAGATGTCATGATTTTAGTTTTCTGAATGTTGAGCTTTAAGCCAACATTTTCACTGTCTTCTTTCACTTCCATCAAGAGGCTGTTTAGTTTTCTTCATTTTCTGCCATAAGGATGGTGTCATCTGCATATGTGAGGTTATTGATATTTCTCCTGGCAATCTTGATTCCAGCTTGTGCTTCTTCCAGCCCAGCATTTCTCATGATGTACTCTGCATATAAGTTAAATAAGCAGGGTGACAACATACAGCCTTGATGTACTCCTTTTCCTATTTGGAACCAGTCTGTTATTCCCTGCCCAGTTTTAACTGTTGCTTCCTGACCTGCATACAGATTTCTCAAGAGGCAGGTCAGGTGGTCTGATTTCCATCTCTTTCAGAATTTTCCACAGTTTATTGTGATCCACAAAGTCAAAGGCTTCGGCATAGTCAATAAAGCAGAAATAGATATTTTTCTGGAATTCTCTTGCTTTTTCAACGATTGAGCAAATGTCGGCAACTTGATCACTGATTCCTCTGCCTTTTCTAAAACTAGCTTGAACATCTGGAAGTTCATGGTTCATGTGTTGTTGAAGTCTTACTTGGAGAATTTTAAGCATTACTTTACTAGTATGTGAGATGAGTGCAATTGTGCAGTAGTTTGAACATTTTTTAACATCGCCTTTCTTTGGGATTGGAATGAAAACTGATCTTTTCCAGTCTTGTTGCCAGGGCTATGTTTTCCAAATTTACTGGGATATTGAGGGTAGCACTTTCACAGCGTCATCTTTTAGAGTTTTAATAACTCACCTGGCATTCTATCACCTCCACTAGCTTTGTTTGTAGTGATGCTTCCTAAGGCCCACTTGACTTCACATTCCAGGTGGCTGGCTCTAGGTGAATGAACACAGCATCGTGATTATCTGGGTCATGAAGATTTTTTTTTTTTTTTTTGTACAGTTCTTCTGTGTATTCTTGCCACTTCTTCTTAATCTCTCCTGCTTCTGTTAGGTCCATACCATTTCTGTCCTTTTTTGAGCCCATCTTTGCACGAAATATTCCGTTGGTATCTCTAATTTCCTTGAAGAGATCTCTAGTCTTTGCCATTCTGTTGTTTTCATCTATTTCTTTGCACTAATCACTGAGGAAGGCTGTCTTATCTCTCCTTGCTATTCTTTGGAACTCTGTGTTTAAATGGGTATATCTTTCCTTTTCCCCTTTGCTTTTCGCTTCTCTTCTTTTCACAGCTATTTGTAAGGCTTCCTCAGACAGCCGTTTTGCTTTCTGGCATTTCTTTTTCTTGGGGATGGTCTTGCTCCCTATCCCCTGTTCAATGTCACGAACTTTCATTCATAGTTCATCAGGCAATCTGTCTATCAGATCTAGTCCCTTAAATATATTTCTCACTTCCACTGTATGATCGTAAGGGATTTGATTTAGGTCATACCTGAATGGTCTAGTGGTTTTCCCTACTTTCTTCTATTTAAGTCTGAATTTTGCAATATGGAGTATGATCTGAACCACAGTCAGCTCTCAGTCTTGCTTTTGCTGACTATATAGAACTTCTCCATCTTTGGCTGCAAAGAATATAATCCATATGATTTCAGTGTTGGCCATCTGACAACGTCTGTGTGTAGAGTCTTCTCTTGTATTGTGGGAAGAGGGTGTTTGCTATGACCAATGTGTTATCTTGGCAAAACTCTATTAGCCTTGGCCCTGCTTCATTCTGTACTCCAAGGCGAAATTTGCCTGTTACTCCAGGTGTTTCTTGACTTCCTACTTTTGCATTCCAATCCCATATAATGAAAAGGACATCTTTTTTTGGATGTTAATTCTAAAACTTCATAGCAAACACCCTCTTCCAACAACTAGGAAATTTACTGAAATGACTATTTGAGTATTAATTACACAATTGGGTAATTATGGATAAGTGAAATGCAGAATAGGATTGTCAAAAGGGATTGGAAGGATAGGCTGAGAATATTATAAGGGACCTATATTGCAAATAAAGTGGTACAGAGTTATTTGATGAACTTCGATTGGTTAAAAATGTGGATGGCAAACAATAGTTAAACTAAGAATTAGTTTAATTGCGTTTCTTAGTTTAATTGATTTTCTCTGCTTGATTTTCATCTTATTCATTTCTGCTCTAGTATTTTCTGTTTCCTTAATTTTACTAACTTTGTGCTTTGTTATAGATATGAATTTCAGCAAACTCTGGGAGATAGTGGAGGACAGAAGAGCTTGGCATGCTTCAGTCCATGGGGTCACAGAGAGTTGGACATGACTTAATGACTAAAGAGCAATTATCTCTTTTAGTTCCTTGGAGTATAAAGTTAGATTGCTTTCTTGAGATTTTTCTTATTTTTTAAGTTGGGCATTTATCACATAAGCTTCTTCTTAGAATTGCTTTTATTGTATCCCACAAATTTGGTATGCTTCCCTTTTTGTTTCTCTTAAGATACTTTTTAATCTCTCTTTTGATCCCCCTTTTTGATCCTTTGGTTGTTAAATAGCATGTTGTTTACTCTTCACATATTTACAAAGTTTTTTAGTTTTCAGTCTTCATGTATTTCTACATTTTTTCTTCATTTAATTTCTCAATTTAGTACAGTCGCTTATCATGTCCAACTCTTTGTGACCCCATGAATCTCAGCACGCCAGGCCTCCCTGTCCATCAAGTCCCAGAGTTCATGCAAACTCATGTGCATTGAGTCGGTGAGATGATGGCCATCCAGCCATCTCATCCTCTGTCGTCCCCTTCTCCTCCTGCCCCCAATCCCTCCCAGCATCAGGGTCTTTTCCAATGAGTCAACTATTTGCATTAGGTGGCCAAAGTATTGGAGTTTCAGCTTCAGCATCAGTCGTTCCAATGAACACCCAGGACTGATCTCCTTTAGGATGGACTGGTTGGATCTCATTGCAGACCAAGGCACTCTCAAAAGTCTTCTCCAACACCACAGTTCAAAATGGGGAACACGTGTACACCCCTGGTGGATTCATGTTGATGCATGGTAAAACCAATACAATAGTGTAAAGTAATTAACCTCCTATTAAAATAAATAAATTTATATTAAAAAACAAAACAAAAGCATCAATTCTTCAGAGCTCAGCTTTCTTCCCAGTCCAACTGTCACATCCATACATGACTGATGGAAAAGCCCTACCCTTGACTAGACAGACCTTTGTTGAAAAAGTAATGTCTCTGCTTTTTAATATGCTATCTAGGTTGGTCACAACTTTTCTTCCCAGGAGTAAGCCTCTTTTAATTTCATGGCTGCAATCACCATCTGCAGTGATTTTGGAGCCCCCAAAAATAAAGTCTGACACTGCTTCCACTGTTTCCCCATCTATTTGCCATGAAGTGATGGGACCAGATGCCATGATGTTAGTTTTCTGAATGTTGAGCTTTAAGCCAACTTTTTTACTCTCTCTTTCACTTTCATCAAGAGGCTTTTTAGTTCCTTTTCACTTTCTGCCATAAGGGTGGTATCATGTGCATATCTGAGGTTATTGATATTTCTCCTGGCAGTCTTGATTCCAGCTTGTGCTTCTTCCAGCCCAGCGTTTCTCATGATGTACTCTGCATAGAAGTTAAATAAACAGGGTGACAATATACAGCCTTGACGTACTCCTTTTCCTATTTGGAACCAGCCTGTTGTTTCATGTCCAGTTCTAACTGTTGCTTCCTGACCTGCATTTGGTTTCTCAAGAGGCAGGTCAGGTGGTCTGGTATTCCCATCTCTTTCAGAATTTTCCACAGTTTATTGTGATCCACATAGTCAGAGGCTTTGGCATAGTCAATAAAGCAGGAATAGATGTTTTTCTGGTGCTTTTTCCATGATCCAGCAGATGTTGGCAACTTGATATCTGGTTCCTCTGCCTTTCCTAAAACCAGCTAGAATATCTGGAAGTTCACGGTTCATGTATTGCTGAAACCTGGCTTGAAGAATTTTGAGCATTACTTTACTAGTGTGTGAGATGAGTGCAATTGTGCAGTAGTTTGAGCATTCTTTTCATTGCCTTTCTCTAGTTCCTTACTATTGTGATCAGAAATGTGCTTTCAATAATTCCATTTTTCTGAATAGTATTAAGACTTGTGTTGTGGCCTAACATATGATATGTTCTATATAATGTTTCATGCACACTTTAGAATATGTATCCTGTTGCTTTTCATAGCTCATTTTGGTAGAGTTGGTTCTTGGAAAAGATAAACAAAATTGAGGAAACTTGAGTTAAACTCACCAAAAAAAAAAAAAAAAGAGGAGAGACAGAAAAAGAAGACACAAAATCAAGAATGAAAGAAGAGATGTTATAGTTTAAAGATTTATAAGAGAATACTATCAGCAGTCAAGCTCAGCTCTGGTGGCTCAGATGGTCAAGGATCTGCCTGTAATACAGAGGACCCAGGTTCAATCCCTAGGTTGGTAAAATCCCCTGAAGAAGGGAATGGCTACACACCCCAATATTCTTGCCTGGAGAATTTCGTGTCTAGAGGAGGCTGGGGGTGCTACAGTCCCTGGAGTAGCAAAAAGTAGGAACCAACTGAGTGACTGATTGGTACTATGAGCAGTCATGTTCAGACAAGTTGAGCAACCTAAAGAAATAGATAAATTTTTAGAAACATACAGCCGACCAAGATTGAATCATGATGAAGTAGAAGACTTAAACAAACCTATTACTAGTAAGGAGACTGACTCCCAACAAACAAACAAAAAGAAACAAACAAACAGGCATGTGGCTTCATTGGTGAATTCTACCAAATATACAAATTAAAATTAATACGAATCCTTCTCAAGCTTTATAAAAAAGAGTAGAACAGGATGGAACTCCTGCAAACTCATTTTATGAGGCCAGCATTGTACTGATACAAAAACCAAAAAAGGACATTAAACAAAAAAGAAAATTTACAGGCCTTAATATCTTTAATGAGCGTAGATGTAAAAATGCCCAACAATATTTTAGCAGGCCAAATTCAACAATACATTAAAAGCGTCATTTGATCACACCATGGTTAAATGGCATGTATTCTAGAGTTGGTTCAATATCCCCAGGTCAATCAATGTGATATGTGACATTAACAAAATAAAAATAGAAATTATTTGATCTCATAGATGCAGAAAAGACTTGAAAAATTCAACATCCCTAGGGAGCCTACCTCAGAATAACAAAAGCCATCCTTGATAAGACCATAGCTAACATCCTACTCAGCAGTGAAAAGTAAAAATGGTTTGCTCTAACATCAAGAATAAGACAAAGATGCCCACTTTCACCACTTTCATGCAACTTTATATTGGAAGTCCTATCCAGAGTAATTAGGCAGGGAAAGGAAATAAAAAATATCTAAATTGAAGAAGTAAGATTCCTGTTTACATGTGGCATGATTTTATATATAGAAAAACCTCAAATCCATCAAAAAGCCATTAGAGCTAATAAACAAATTCAGTAAAGTTATTGAATTGGTCCATCGTGCCTTTTAGGTCTACTGTATACTTCTACTTTTTTGTCTGTTCATTCTATTAATTTTTGAGAGTTTCATATTGAAACTGCTACTAATAATTTATCTGCTTAATAATAACTATAATGTAAAGTGGAACTCTATGTTAGTTTGTTCTGTTTTTTCCAGGTCTCCTGTAAATGTGTTATCTTACTTTCATAATTTAAAAAAGAAAAAATGAAATTGTCAAGTTCCTGAAAAAAGTTTAAGTGAGACTGCATCAAACTAAGAAGCTTCTTTTGATAAAAGGAAACTATCAATGTACTGAATGGGAGAAAATGTTTGAAAGTCATATATTTGGGGTTAATATCCAAAATCTGAGAAGGCGATGGCACCACACTCCAGTATTCTTGTCTGGAAAATCCCATGGACGGAGGAGCCCGGTAGGCTGCAGTCCATGGGGTCGCTCAGAGTTGGACAGGACTGAGCGACTTCACTTTCACTTTTCACTTTCCTGCACTGGAGAAGGAAATGGCAACCCACTCCAGTGTTCTTGCCTGGAGAATCCCAGGGACGGCGGGGCCTGGTGGGCTGCCGTCTATGGGGTCGCACAGAGTCGGACATGACTGAAGCGACTTAGCAGCAGTAGCAGTAGCAATATCCAAAATATGTAAAGAACTCATGCAACTCAATTGCAAATATACAAACAATACACTTTTAAAATGGTAGAAGAACTGAACCAGACATTGTTTTTCAAAGAATATATACATATGGCCAATAGATGCATAGAAGTTGCTGAACATCACTAATAATCAGTGAGATGCAAATGAAACCACAATAAGATGTCACCTTACTCCTGTTACAATGATTATCATCAAAAAGACTAGAAATGACAAGTGTTGGCGAGGATCTAGGGAAAAGGGAGGAATCCTGGTGCTCTGTTTATAGGAATGTACTTTGATGAAGTTTCTGTGGAAAATATTTTTGAGGTTCCTCAAAAAATTATGATACAGTTTTCCATTTCTGGATATTTATTTGAAGAAAGGGAAGACACTGAGTGAAAAAAATTTATGAACCTCTATGCTCATTAGATGGGAGAAGGAAATAGCAACCCACTCCAGTATTCTTGCCTGGAGAATCCTGTGGACAGAGAAGCCTGGTGGGCTGCTGTCCATAGGGTCACACACAGTCAGACATGACTAAAGCGACCTAGCATGCATGCATGCATGCATTGGAGAAGGAAATGGCAGCCCACTCCAGCATTCTTGCATGGAGAATGCCAATAACAGAGGAGCCTGGTGGGCTGCCATCTATGGGGTCACACAGAATCGGACAGGACTGAAGTGACTTAGCAGCAACAGCAGCCACATGCTCATTAGAGCATTAAATACGATAGCCAACATATAGAAACAACCTAAGTGTGCATCACTGGATGAATGGATAAAAAATCATGTGTGTGTGTGTGTGTGTGTGTGTATACACACACACACACACAATGGAATATTACTAACAATAAAAAATAATGAAATATTGCCATTTGTGACAACAAATGGATCTCAAGGGCACGATGCTAAGTGAAACAAGTCAGACAGAGAAAGACAAATACTAGATTGATCTCTTTTATATATGAAATCTTAGAAACAACAGTTACAACCAAGCTTATAGATGCAGAGAACAGATTAGAAAAGATTGATGGTTGCCAGAAATGGGGTAGTGGAAGGCGAAAGAAATGTGTGAAGCAGGTCAAGAGATATAAACAAAAAATACTACATCTTTCATCTATATTTCTTTTATTTACAGGATAATGTTTTTTGAGGGGTATCAGTAGTATTAATTTTTTTCTGATCATTTTATTTTTAATTTATTTTAATTGAAGATAATTACTTAAATTAGGAGCTGAAATATTGCTGTGATTTAACCCTATTTGAATCTTTCCCACAAAGTTTTAATAGAATGTAAATCCATGGAAATTCAGGAATGTGTCATATTCCATGTCTGGCTTTTAGGGAGAACCTTCATATCTCTTGCTTCATGTGTCCAGGAGGAAGGATTTCCATGGAATAATGGTACCACCATGGCAAGGAGAATGCCTTACTTGACTGGTGAGATTGGGAGAAGAGATGAGTTTAGTCTTCTGGATGCTCTATATTTAAAATTCTTTAAAACCACTTTCACTGCTCTTTCATGTAGTAAACTCACAGGAAAGTGGAAAATATAGTGTATTTTTTATTTATGAAAGTGAGAAAAGGTATATTGCAAATTCTTAAGCAACCATGTTTTTTTTTAAAGTATAATTGTTACAGTAGAGGGCAGATAAGATGGAATCATATAAAATGACCATTTAAAATCAGAGAAGGCAGAAAAGCACAAAGGACAAACAAAATACTAATCTAAGGAAATTGAAGAAACTGTTAATTTCAATCAAAGCTGACTTCAGAAAAGGGGAAATTATCAAAGATAATTATGGACCAATTTTTCATGAAAACATGTTGATGTTGTTCAGTCGCTCAGTTGTGTCCGGCTCTGCAATCCCATGGACTGTAAAACCCCAGGCTTCCCTGTCCGTCACTAACTCCTGGAGCTTGCTCAAACTCATGTCCATTGAGTCGGTGATGCCATACAACCTTCTCTTCCTGTCATGCCCTTCTCTTGCCTTCAGTCTTTCCCAGCATCAGGGTCTTTTCTGATGAGTCAGTTCTTTGTATCAGGTGGCTAAAATATTGGAACTTCAGCATCAGTCCTTCCAATGAATATTTAGGATTGATTTACTTTAGGAAAACATAATAAAGCTAAATATGTATGTACCTAAAAGAATGTCAAAATACAACTAAAAGGAGAAATAGACAAATTCATTAACATTATTCAGAGACTTCACCCTCCAATAAGTAATTGGTAGTAATTGATAGAGGTGACTCAAACAGCATTACCAGTGAACTTGGTCTATGTGACAGTCATTGAATGCTTCAGTACTTTGAATAAATACACATTCTTTCAAGCTCATTTGGAACATTCTCGAAGATATACAACATTCTGGGCCATAAAATACACTGTAACAAATTAGACAATGGGACGTCATACAAAATATACTCCCAGACAAAAATGCCTCAGTGACTGAAAGATGTCTGGTTATTCCCAAATACTTGAAAAGAAAGCAACAAACTTCTCGATAATGTGTTTTGAACTAAATGAAAATGTAACTCCTTAAAATTTTTGAGATGCATTGAAAACAGTAGTTAGAGAAAATTTTACAGCATTGAATGCATATATTAGACAATAAAGATCTGAAGTCTTCAACTTAAGATTCTGCCTTAAATTAATGATGAGTAATTTAAGGTTAAAGTAAGAAAAAAGATATAATAATTGAGAAAATGATGAAATTAAAAACAGGAAAAAGAGAATCAACTAAAAGCAAATTATTAATAAAGATTAATAAAATTGATAAACTCTAACAAAGCAAACCAAAAAATGTAGGATCTTTCTTCATATACTGAGATCTTCTTTTATTTGTAGTTTTTCACAGTCAGATCCTTATATATTTTGATAGTATATACCCTTGATATCAAGGCTTCCCAGGTGGCTCAGTGGTAAAGAATCCTCCTGCCAGTGCAGGAGATGCAGGAGACACAGGCTCAATCACTGAGTCGGGAAGATCCCCTGGAAGAGGAAATCACAACCGACTCCAGTAATCTTGCCTGGAAAAGCCTGTGGGCAGAGGAGCCTGGTGGGCTACAGTCTATGGGGTCGAAAAGATTTAGATATGACTTAGCAACCAAGCACATGCACACCCTTGATATTAAATAAAAATGGCATTTATCTTTTTTTTAATTTAAATATATCTGGCATTTATATTTTATGGTCTAGCTCTGAAAATCCATATTTCCAGGTGAAAATGAGAAAAAAAAATCATACAAATCCCAGTTGAGCAACATTCTGCAAAATACCTGAGCAGTATTGACCAAAATTGTAAAGGTCATTAAAAACAAACAATATTTAAGAAAACTTTAGAGCACGCAGGAGCTTCAGGAGACATAATTGATTGTAATGTGGTATCATATATAGGGCACAGAAGAGTCTCTGAAGCAATTTATTTTTCTAGGTTATAAATATTTGTCGGACGTGCACTATATCCTCAATACTAGAAATACACTTCAAGTGTATAGAAAAATGATAATCTTCCTATTGTGTATAATGAACATTATTAAGTTTGGGTTTTTATTCGGATTAAAAATGAAATAGTAAGAGTAGCTCTAGGTAGAGTAATTGATGATTGCTGGTTGATTAAACAGGCTGCTGCTGCTACTATTACTGGTTTTGTTACTATTTTATGTATTTTTGGTATTGAGAACAGCTTTTTAAAAATGGGAGAATACATTTCATTATAATAGCTCTTCATTGTGCAGATGAGCAGGAAGCTCAGATGAATAGCATACCTGATGTGTCACAGTGAGGAAAAAGAAAAAAATTCATGTTTTTCTCCCTGTATTGTCCAAAATGTTATAAATTATTTAAAATTAATCATATTCCTCATATAGACACATTGCTAACATGTATTTCATGAACTCCCATTCTTATCTCACAAGCCTAATTTTCTTTTATAAAATTACAGTTATATGAAAACATATTTTAAAATCATAACTACTTTCTGGTGCTAGCTTAGATGCTCATAGTAATCTCAATCTGGCCTTGAAAAAATAAAAATAGGCAGCTTTATTTGGTAAGATATCAAATTATAGCTATCCTAATTACACCCATGGACCATACTGTTCTCATTTCCACTGATCAGTGATCAGGTAAGCAGGAGAATTTCACACATATCATTTGAAGGAGTCTTATCATCTGCCAAATAGGCTTTGGTTCAGTGTTAACAGGAGAGCTATAAAGAGATTTATAACTTTGAAATAGACCAGAATGTGGCCATCTGCTACAATAGATACAGAATCAATTTTGAACAAGGCTTTCCCCCTACTTTGTGTCCTTTAGAAAAATTAATTAGACTGAGTTATAAAATTCAGACTCATTTTAGAAATAATAGTTATGTCCAATCTAGCCTTATTGCTTCTTAAATCTTACTAATAAGGAAATACATTTAAGCAAGGTAAGTAGAAATATTTTGAAGATAGCTTTACTTCTCTCATAATCAAAGAATAAGAAAGAAAAAAATGAGTTAATATAATACTAAGCATGGGAAGAGGCTCCAAGTATATAGATTCAGTAGTTTTAGGGAACTTTATAAATAACTATATTCATTAAAATGTTTTTGGCCAGGAACAAATAGACTTTGAAAATGAGCCATAATGAATTTGTTAAATACATGCCAACTCAAACATTAACAAGTAGGGCCAGGATTTCTTTAAATTTTTTGATTATATTTGATTATTAAATTAATTTCCTATTTATATATGTAGCAACACTAAAATTTAATAAGTCTAATAAATTACTTTTGAACTGTACAAAATGTTTATATTATTATAGTATGCAATTCCATTTATATTATAGTCATTATAAAATTTATAATTTTTAAGCGTCAATAATCCTTACTTCTGACCAAAGCTGTTATTTAATCTTTATGTTTATTATTTGTGACATATTCCTATGTACTAAGCTGATAACCTTGCATGTTTTTCCTTTTTGTTATTCATTGGTACGAATGTACCTGAAGCAGACTGATTCATGATAGGTTGTTTATACTATATTTTAATATTCTGCAATAGTCTTGAGCATTTTTTAAAAATGTAACTTAAAAAAGCAACTGACGTCTTTAAAGAATTACTGTAACTTACCTGAGAAATATTAATATTTCACCTTTCTTTACATAAATTGTATCCATTTCCTATTGAACTGTTTTGCCCTCACACAGCAGTTGAAAAGGTGAAGCCTCATTAAACTTTATGAAACAAAATCTGGTTTTACCTTAAAAACTTGTAGTCAACAGGAAATGATACCTTCATGAAGCAAAGAACAGGCCTTTTATTTAAACATCTTTAAATAAAAATGAAAATACAATGAAAGAGATTATGAGAAGATAGCTGGTATACTGTTCTCTGCTAAAACAGTCCTTGACCTCTGACCTGTTTTATTAGCAGACACATGGTCTGGGATTGGTCCGTTAGTGTGTGATACCCAACAAGTAAATAAGAAATATGAGGGTAGATCAATCACAATCTATATATTGACCCAAATTAGCAAAAAGTATGCATCTTTTATCAGCAAATAATGATTGTTAAATTTACATTAGGCAATGAAAACAAGTGAAATTTCAGCTTTATGTTTCTGGCATCCTCTTTGCTTATAAGGGAGTACATCTTTTTGTTGTAATAGATACTTCAAATATAATGACTTAGTATCTAGACATCCTGCTGCTGCTACTGCTGCTAAGTCGCTTCAGTCGTGTCCGACTCTGTGTGACCCCATAGACGGCAGCCCACCAGGCTCCCCCGTCCCTGGGATTCTCCAGGCAAGAATACTGGAGTGGGTTGCCATTTCCTTCTCCGATGCATGAAAGTGAAAAGTGAAAGTGAAGTTGCTCAGTCGTGTCCGACTCCTAGCAACCCCATGGACTGCAGCCCACCAGTCCCCTCTGTCCATGGGATTTTCCTGGCAAGAGTACTGGAGTGGGGTGCCATTGCCTTCTCCGATCTAGACATCCTATCTGTAGGTAAATGTTTAGAAGTTTCCATTTAGTACCCTCAAGAATGCTTTATTGAATTTTCTTGGTTTTACAAGTAATAAATGGTATAATTAAGTATCATTTTAATTAAAGTTATGTCTGCATGCAGTTAAATGAGCAGGTATACCTGTGAATAATTTGATCAATAAATGGAGATCATTTGACCCTCACTGGTATTTTTAAATTTATGTTAAAGTTATTTGAAGGAAAAATGCACAGACAAAATGCACTAAAGTTTTCATAGACATACTTCCCCATTTCAAAAAGTATAAAAATAGTTTTAACTGACCTTGTTAGGGTGATATAAGCTGCAATAATTCAAAGGTCAAGCTATGATTGGAAACAGCAAAATTGTCTTCTTTCATAAGGCTGATTAGTGTTCCATTTTATGTATATACTACAGTTTATGTATTCATTCGTCTGTTGATAGACATATGAGTTATTTTCATATCTTGGTATTATAAAAATGGTTTAATGAACATGGGAGCATATATGCCTCTCAACAATCCTAATTTCAGTTACTTTGAGTATGTACTGAGAAGTATGGGACTGCATAATATGATAGTTCTATTTTTAATTTTTTGAAACACCTCCATATTGTTTTTGTATAGAAGTTCTAATATTTTACATTTCACTAAATACTAGTTTCTCCGCATGCTAACCAATTTCCAATTTATCCACATTCTTACAGTGCTTTTTCTTTGATTTTTTTGATAATAGTCATTCTGACAGATGGGAGATAATATCTCCTTGCAACTTTGATCTGTGTATCCATGATTATTAGAGATATTGGCCACCTTTTCATATACTTATCGGTTATTTGTAAGTTTTCTTTGGAGAGATGTGTATTCATATTCTCCATTTTTAAATCAGGTTTTAAGTTTTTTGCTGTTGAGTTATGAGTTCCTTATGTATTTTGGATATTAATGTCTTATCAGATACATAGTTTCCAAAAGATTTCTTCCAATGTGTAGGTTGCCTTTTTACTCTTTTGGTTATTTCCTTTGCTACACAAACTTTTTTATTTGATATGATTCCCCTTGTTTAACTGCTTTTATTGCTATTTTTGGTGTCATATCCAAGAAATCATCATCCAAACCAGTGTCATAAAATTTTCCCTTATATTTTTTCTATGAATTTTATACTTTTGAGCTTCATTGAAATTTTCAATTCATTTTGAGTTGACTTTTGTATATGATATAAGATAGTGTTCAGTTCTTTTGCACTGTGGCTGTTCAGTTTTCCCAACACCATACATTAAAGAGACTATCTTTTGCTTCCTCCTTCCCTCTCAGGTTTCCTTTGGCTACTAAGGGTGCTTTGTGGTCTAATACAGGTTTTAGAATTGTTTTATTTCTGTGAAAAATGTCATTGGGGTTTACAAAGGGATTGCATTGAATCTGTAGATGGCTTTGGTACCAATATTAATTTTTTGAATCCATGACGGTGGACTATCTTTTCATTTATATCTTTTTCAGTTTCTTTCAATGATGTCTTATAGAATTTATTGTAGAAATCTTTCACCTCTTTGACTAAATTTACTTCTAAGTATTTTACTTTTATTGATGCTATTGTTAGTGGGATTGTTTTTAAATTCTCTCTGTAATAGTTGTTAGTGTATAGAAATGCAACTTACTTTTCAATATTGAAGTATAGTTGATTTACAGTACGTGTGTGTGTGTGTGTGTGTGTGTGTGTGTGTGTGTGTGTAAAGCTTAGCTGCCAAATGGTGCCTGTCTGAGCCACCAGGGAAGTGTATATGTATATGCATACCTATACACCATATATGTATATATGACTGAGTAGTATTCTGTTGAGTTAATTCCATTTAGGAGTCTCTGTGCTTCCTAGACTTGAGTTACTATTTGCTTTCCTGGGTTAGTGAGGTTTCCAACTATTACCTCTTCAAATATTTGGGGGCCCTTTCTGTGTCTCTCTTCATTCTGCGATCTCTATAATGTGAATGTTAGTGTGCTTGATGTTGTTTCAGAGGTTCTTAAACTGTCCAAATTCCCTTTCTTTTTTTTCTCTTTTCCCATTCTGCAGCAGTGGTTTATATTACTCCCTCTTCTAGCTCACTGATCCATTCTCCTGAATCATTTAGTATACTGTTGATTCTTTCTAGTGTATTTTTCACCTCTGTTTGGCTCTCCTTTACATTTTCTAACACTTTGTTAAAAACTTTAAATTCTCATTCTGTGCATCCATTCTTTTCCCAAGTTCTTTGATCATTGCTTATAATCATTACTCTGAAATTTTTCTTGGGTAGATTGATTGTCTTCACTTGGTTCTTCTGGAGTTTTATCTTGTCCCCTAATCTGGAACATATTCCTCTGCTGCTTCCTTTTTTTGTACAGTGCTGTTTGTATTTTTATGTATCTAGTATGTTATTTATGTTCCTCAGTCTTGGAGAGGTGGCCCTTTGTAGGAGGTGTCTTGCTCATTCCAGCAGTGCACTCCCCTCTCATCACTCTAGGTATATGCTTGAAGGGTTCCTTCTAAAAGGGCTACATGGCTCCTTTTGTTTTGGTGGGCTGACTATGTGGGTGTGAAGTTTCCATAAACATTTTAGTTATTACAATATAGTTAAACTGATAATAGCCTAATTTTTAATGCATTCTTAAACTCTACATTTTTATTCTCCGCTGGGGGGGCTTCCGTGGTGGCTCAGCAATAAAGAATCCACCTACTAATGCAGGAGTTGCAGAGATGCAGATCCCCTGGAGAAGGGCATTGCAACTCACTCCACTATTTTTGCCTGGAGAATCCCCATGGACAGAGGAACCTGGTGGCTACACTCTCTAGGGTCGCAAAGAGTCAGACATAACTGAAGTGATTTCACACGCACACCACATTTCATCTTTTAGGGAAATTTTCAGTCATTATTTTCTCAGATGAAATTTCTTTCACTTTCTCTCTTTCTTCTCTCCTTCTGGGACCCCTGTAATGAAAAGAATTGCTCCACTTGATAACCCAGAAGTCCCTGAAGCTATCCTTACACTTTTTCATTCCTTTTTGTGGTTGTTGATCCTCTGATTGGATGAATTCTACTCCTCTTGCCTTCAAGTTTGCTGATCTTTTTTTCTGCTTCATCTAGTTTGTTTGTGAGCCCTTCTGTTGAATATTTTAGCATAGCTATTTGGTTGGACAAAAAGTCCACTTGGCATTTTTGGCTAAATTTTCATTTGGTTACGAAAATCTGAAACGAACTTTTGGTCAACCCAATATTATGTTCACGTTGTGATTTTTCTTTGGTATTTTTTTGTATTTCTTCTTTGTTGAAATGCTCACATTGTCCATCCATTTCTCTCAACTTTAGTGAACATCTTTATGACAGTTATTTTGAGTTCTTTATTAGGTAAATCACTTACCTCTATTTCATTGAAGTCTTTTTCAAGGTTTTAATCTTACTCATTCACTTGAAATATTTTCTTTAGTTTCTTCATTTTCCTTAATTCTCTGCATTGGTTTTTATAGATTCAATAAAATAGCCACCTCTCCTAGTTTTGAAAGAGTTACCTTGTGTAGGAGGTCATTCAGTATTGACCTAGCTCTTGATTGTCTCTCAAACCTGATTATCCAAGTACCCACCTTTGTTTTTAGTTCAGTTCAGTCACTCAGTCTTGTCCTACTCTTTGTGAACCTTTGGATTGCAGGCACCTCAGGTTTCCTTGTCCATCACCAACGCCTGGAGCTTGCTCAAACTCATGTCCATCAAGTTGCTGATGCCATCCAACCATCTCATCCTCTGTTGTCCCCTTCTCCTCCTGCCTTCAATCTTTGCCAGCATCAGGGTCTTTTCAAATGAGTCAGTTTTTCATATCCAGTAGTAATTGAAGTATGCCAAGACCTGCAGTGTCCCAGAGGTGCTCGTGATCAGCACACAGATGCAGGTTGATTAGAAGGTGAAACATCAGACAGCAGCTTAGAAAGTATGTAATTAGGAACTGCCATGGAGAAACTTGGAATTGGGCTTTTGCCTGTGCCATCAGCATTGGGCCTGGTTCATAGATAGGAAAGGATGTACCTGTACCCTTTATTCTTTGTTTGCTAGAGTCCTGAGGGACTTCAAGTGGAAGCCACACTCACTATCACAGAAACATGATTCTAGTGCTCTCTCTGTCTTGAGTGGCAGATGTATAACCTGGGCCACAGATATGTGCATCTGCTTCTCTCAATGAGATATTGGTGATTTAGAGTGAGTTTAAGTGAGAAGACAGTGGTGTCTGCAGTGTTTTCTAGTTTTTGTTGAGGATTGAGTCAGCTACTAGACGTGTGCTAGAACCTGATCTTTAGGCAGTGGCTTTTTAAGAAGGCAATTAGGTCTCTTTCAGAGAAATACTGAGAGATGAGTGTTTTTGTTTTGTTTTTTTTTTTTCCTCCTGATCTCTCTGTGCTGAGCCCTGGGGAGACAGCCATGTGGAGTCCTCAAGACCAGTTAAGAACTATTTTTTGTTAGATATTGTGTAATGGGTTTCCCTGATGCAAGTCCCATTGGCATTTAGAGTTAGGTGGTTTGGAGATCTCATCTCTAAGGTGAGAATCTTAAATGTTGGGGTGCTATATGTAGAGTCCAAACCCTTCACTCCTCTCGGACAAACTGCAAATTAAGAAGGAGTTCCTCAGGATCGCATGGTGCTGTGTCACAAGGTAGAGTTGATGGTGGATGTGTCACAACCTTTTCTATCCATGTCAGTATGAATGATGTATTTTCTCATTTACCCAATGAACAGAAATCACTCAGCTTGTTTCAGATTTCTTTCAGAGGGAACTGCTTCATGTGTAGCTATAGATTCAGTGTGTCACTGGGAAGAAGTAAGTTCAAGAGGTTGCTGTGTTGCCATCTTGAACTGAATCTCTTGATTTATATATTTATTTAATTTTGCTACCTACTTTATAATAAGATGGGAAGAACCTTTCACTTCTAGCCAAGACAGAGTAACAAGATCACAGGTTGTCTTCTGACTGAAACTTTAAAAAAAAAAAAAAAAAAAGTCTACATAGGTGGAACAGTGGCTTTCAAGATATTAAATCTTGGGATAAGGATAGGATACCCATACAGATAGGAATGAAATGTAATAAGATCTGCAGTTTTTTCAGTTTATTGCCTTAGGAGAGTTTCCCTTGGAGTTTGGAGGCAGAAACTGGGAAAAACTCAGTGATTACAGAGTTGATGGTATAGACCTGGGACTCCAGGAATCCTGAAGTAGCAAATTTATCCAGGGCAGTGTTCCCATCTGGAGAAAGAAAGACAAAGAGAAAGCTCTGATAATGTGTAGAGGGTCCCTGTCAAGTCTTCAGCTGAGTACTGGTCAACACAGGCTGATGAGGAAACTACTGAAAACTGAAGAAGAAGGAGAAACCTAAAAGAATTAGACTAATGTCCAAATGTTACACCTGTTCATGCTCCTTTCCCTACATGTTACAGTTAAAAACATAATTCATGGGGCATAAAGTATTAATAGTTCATGCAGAATGTGTTGTCTCAGGTGTGAGGCACAATTGTTACTAAATTAATTGCTTCTCTGATTCTTTCAAACAAAACTTGAAAGCAAGATCATAAAATATCAGATAGTTATCAGTTAACTGAATCCCAGAACAAAGCTCAGGAGTATGCATAGACAAAATGTGGATAGAAAATATGTGTAGAGGAAATATGGAGAGAAAATATAAAACATCTACAATTTCATGACATGACCAATCAAAAGGTGCAAAGTAGTATAAAATATGATCCATTAAGAAGAGAATAATTAATCAATAGAAACTGACTCAAAAATAATACACATGATGGTGAAAAATAGCCTTCAATTAGTTGATAAAACTGTATTCCATGTGTTCAAAAAGCTACAATAAAGAGCATACACGTTAAGTATAGACACAAGAAGAAAAGAATCACATAAACTTCTAGAGATGAAAACTAGACTAGTGTCTGTGATAAGAGATAGACTGTGAGGGCACTAGAGAGGAATAGAAAGGTAGATAAAAAGAGAACCAACAGAGCATCAGTGAACTGTAAGACAACTTCAGATACCCTAACACACTTAAAATATGGACCCCAAAGAGGGACAAGACAAAAAATATTTGAAGAATAATTGATAAAAACTCTAAGCCCACAGTTGTAAGAAGCTCAAATAATACCAACTGATAGTGCATGAAACATGAAGGCAACTAAACCAAGACATGCTATAATGAAAATGCTTAACACCAGAGAAAAAGAGCAACAGGATGAAATGAATTTTTTGACAACTTTTTATACTTTTAGCTTTTATAATGAGATACTTATGAAAAGAATTATATTTCACATGTGATTAAGTATAAAAGACAACTTACATTACTCTGTGACTATATATCTCTCTTTTCTGAGTACTATTCAGATGTTCAGAACTAATTAACACTTCCCTTTCAATGAAGGGCATAGTAAAATAAGCCGTAATTGAGCACAAGTACCAAATGTCTGCTCACTGTGGGAGATCATTGCTTGAGAGACATTTAATGCTACTGACCCTGACTAAGTCTTGATGTACTAGCCGGTTGTACTTTTGTTAATGTGCACAAAATCACCAAGCTGCCAGTTGTAATGGGAAATGTGGGAAGCTGAAGGATGGGTATATCTACAAATTGTATGTGCAGAACAGGCTGAACCATTGTGTCTGAAGAAAGCGTAGCTAGGAATTAAAACATTTACTGCATTTTTTTCCATGAAAGGTTTGATGAACATATAACTTGTTCAGTATATTTTTGGCCTTTATCATCCATATCATAAAGTATATAGTGATATCCATAACCAAATGAAAACCATAAGGCAAAGATTTACTGAAAAAGCATTGGCATTTCCTTCATATTTATTACTTAATATAAGGAGACTGGACCTGAAAATGATGAGTAAAGCTATAGGGAATCTTAATAAATCATTCTTTGATGGACGATTTTACATTTATGTCAAGTGTAGTCTTCTAAATTAATTTCAGTTATTTTTAATCTTAAGAAACCTTTGCAGCACACAAAAAGTAAAGCTAAGCATGTCTTGGCTCTAATAGTACAATAATAATGAAATAAGTTAAATGATATTATGTTATTGTCATCAATAATATACCCATCTGAATGCAGAGTTCCAAAGAATAGCAAGGAGAGGTAAGAAAGTCTTAAGTGAGCAATGCAAAGAAATAGAGGAAAACAATAGAATGGGAAGACTAGAGATCTCTTTAGGAAAATTAGAGGTACCAAGGGAATATTCCATGCAAAGGAGAGAAATAGTATGGACCTAACAAAAGCAGAAGATATTAGAAATGGTGGAAAGAATACACAGAAGAACTGTACAAAAAGATCTTAATTATCTACATAACTACGATGGTATGATTACTCACCTAGAGCCAGACATCCTGGAGGGTGGAGTCAAGTGGACGTTAGAAAGCATCCCTGTGAACAAAGCTAGTGTAGGGGATGGAATTCCAGCTGAGCTATTTCAAATTCTAAAAAAAATGATGATGTTAAAGTGCTGCATGAAATATACCAGCAAATTGGGAAAATCCAGAAGTGGCCACAGGACTGGAAAAGGTCAGTTTTCATCCAAATCCCAAAGAAGGGCAATGCCAAAGAATGTTCTAACTACCACACAATTGATCTCACTTCACACGCTAGCAAGGTAATGCTCAAAATCGTTCAAGCTTGGCTTCATCAGTATGTGAATCAAAATGGAACTTCCAAATATATACAGGCTGGATTTAGAAAAAGCAGAGACACCAGACATCAAATTGCCAACATCTGCTGGATCATAGAAAAAGCAAGGGCATTCCAGAAAAATCTCTACTTCCGCTTCATTGATTACACTAATGCCTTTGACAGTGTGGATCACAACAAACTGTGGAAAATTCATAAAGAGATGGGAATACCAGACCACCTTAACTGCCTCCGGAGAAACCTGTATATAGGTCAAGATGCAGCATTTAGAACCGGACATGGAACAACGAACTGGTTCAAAAATTGGGAAAGGTGTACATCAAGGCTATATATTGTCATCCTACCTATTTAACTTATTTGCAGAGTACATCATACAAAATACTGGGCTGGATGAAGCTCAAGCTAGAATCAAGATTGCTAAAAGAAATACCAGTAACCTCAGATATACAGATGATACCATCCCAACAATGGAAAGCAAAGAGGAACTAAAGAGCCTTTTGATGAAGGTGAAAGAGGAGAGTGAAAAAGCTTTCTTAAACTCAACATTCAAAAGATGAAGATCATGGCATCTGGTCCCATCACTTCATGGCAAAGAGATGGGGAAAAAATGGAAACAGATTTTTCTGTAAAATGGCAGAATTTTTTTAAAGACAGACTTTATTTTCCTGGGCTCTGCAGTCAGTACAGATGGTGACTGCAGCCATGAAATTAAGATGCTTTCTTCTTGGAAGGAAAGTTATGACAAACCTGGACAGCAAGCAGAGACATCACTTTGGTGACAAAGGTCTGTACTAGTCAAAGCTATGGTTTTTCCAGGAGTCATGTATGGATATGAGAGTTGGACCATGAAGAAGGCTGAGCATCAGAGTATTGAATCTTTAGAACTGTAGTGCTGGAGAAGACTCTTGAGAGTCCCTTGGACAGCAAGAAGATCAAACCAGTGACTCCTAAAGAAAATCAACCATAAATATTCATTGGAAGGAATTTTGCTGAAGCTGAAGCTCCAATACTTGGTTCACCTGATGTTAAGAGCTGACTCAGTGAAAAGACTCTGATGCTGGGAAAGATTGATGGCAGGAGGAAAAGCGGGCAGCAAGGATGAGATGATTGAATGGCATCATCAACTCAATGGGCATCAGTTTGAGTGAATGCCAGGAGACAGTGAGGAACAGGGAAGCCTGGTGTGCTGCTGTCCATGGAGTCACAAAGAGTCAGACACAACTAAGCAACTGATCAACAACAACACTGTCATCAAATGCTTTACATGGTTAATTATCAGAAATGTTTAATACATTAGTCCATTTCATAGACTCAAAGCTTTTATAAATTTCTTCTGTTGATTGTAAAATACCTGGCATTATTTTGAACGCTATGCTGAATTTAGTTAGCGCGTGTGTGTGTGTGTGTGTGTGTGTGTGTGTGTTTGCGCTCAGTTATCCCTGACTCTTTATGACCCTCCATGAACTGTAGCCTGCCAGGCTCCTCTCCCCATGAAATTTTCCAGGCAAGAATACTGGAGTTGGTGGTCATTTTCTTTTCTAAAAGAACTTCCCAACCCAAGGATTGAACCTGTGTCTCTTGGATCTCCTGCATTGGCAAGCAGATCCTTTACCACTAGTGCCACCTGGGAAGCCCCTTGGTTAGCGTATTGAAGCTAAAATTTAAAAATCATGATATACATGCATAAAGTGATAGGTTATAGTATTGAGTTTGGGCACTTCCCTGGTGGCTCAGATGGTAAAGAATCTGCCTGCATTGCAGGAGACTGGGGTTCGATCCTTGGGTTGGGAAGATCCTCTGGAGACAGGAATGGCAACCCATTCCAGTATTCTTGCCTGGAATGTTCCATGGACAGAGGAGCCTGGTGGGTCATAGTCCATGGGTTTGCAGAGTTGGAGACTACTTCCACTTTGAAAACATATTCTTTGGGCTTCCCTGGTGGCTCAGCTGATAAATGAATCTGCATGCAATGCAGGAGACCTGGGTTTGATCCCTGGATTGGGAAGATCACCTGGAAAAGGAACAACTGCCCGCTCCAGTATTCTGACTGTAGAAATAGATGATAAATGTGTATTTGCCATACGTTTAAATCATAACTTCATTCAAAAACTAGGATATTATATGATATAAAATATTTTCTCAAATTTTATAAATATAAATTATATAACATATATGATGAATTATGTATATAACATGTAAATATATAGAAATATGGATAAATATTAAACAGAGTTCTGAATTTATAAAAAAATAGTTTCAGATCAGTCGCTTAGTCGTGTCCAACTCTTTGTGACCCCATGAATCACAGCATGCCAGGCCTCCCTGTCCATCACCAACTCCCGGAGTTCACTCAGACTCACGTCCATAAAGTCAGTGATGCCATCCAGCCATCTCATCCTCTGTCGTCCCCTTCTCCTCTTGCTCCCAATCCCTCCCAGCATCAGAGTCTTTTCCAGTGAGTCAACTCTTCTCATGAGGTGGCCAAAGTACTGGAGTTTCAGCTTTAGCATCATTCCTTCCAAAGAAATCCCAGGGCTGATCTTCAGAATGGACTGGTTGGATCTCCTTGCAGTCCAAGGGACTCTCAAGAGTCTTCTCCAACACCACAGTTCAAAAGCATCAATTCTTCGGCGCTCAGCCTTCTTCACAGTCCAACTCTCAAATCCATACATGACCACAGGAAAAACCATAGTCTCGACTAGATGAACCTTTGTTGGCAAAGTAATGTCTCTGCTTTTGAATATGCTATCTAGGTTGGTCATAACTTTCCTTCCAAGGAGTAAGCGTCTTTTAATTTCATGGCTGCAGTCACCATCTGCAGCGATTTTGGAGCCCAGAAAAATAATGTCTGACACTGTTTCCACTGTTTCCCCATCTATTTCCCATGAAGTGATGGGACCGGATGCCATGATCTTCGTTTTCTGAATGTTGAGCTTTAAGCCAACTTTTTCACTCTCCACTTTCACTTTCATCAAGAGGCTTTTGACCTCTTCACTTTCTGCCATAAGGGTGGTGTCATCTGCATATCTGAGGTTATTGATATTTCTCCCAGGTTGAACTAAAATGTGAAAGATGGTATTTTCTGCCTGCCTCATCACTAATGAGAAATCTGAAGTTCGAACCTTTCTGAATCTACTTAGTAACTCACCTTGTATTGTCAACAGTTTATATCACTGAGACTCCATATATTGAATCACTGTTATCAACAAATATTGGTAATATTTAATTGAGTCTTAGAGCTAAAACTTCTGATTTGGAAACTGTGTAATAAATTGAAATTTTTGCAAATTGTGTTTGCAAACAAGAAGGCATAGACACATATCTTAATGCAAAGAAACTGCCAGATACTGTAGGAGAGACAGACTTTAAGTAACTAGTCCAGGCAAGTCATTATATTAATATAATCAAAAAGCAGTGTTTGTCTGATATCTTGATCTTGGACTTCTCAGACTCTGGAATTGTGAGAAATAAATCTCTGTTGTTTAAGCCACCCAATTTATGATATTCTATTATAGCATCCCAAGCTAACAAAGATATGATATAATTAAAAGGACCTAATTACAGTATACCTATTATTGCTGTTGGTTTTCCCATGGAAAAAAAACTAAATGTATGAATTTTCAGCATATTAAGTTTTGTTTCAATGGGAAGACAAGTTATTTTTAGTTCAGCTATGATTAACATTTCTAAATTTTCATTTTGCATTCTCAGGCCTTTTAGCATCTAAGGAATGTCCCTGAACATCTCTAATGTTAAGATTGTGAAAGATATAAGACTCAGAATAGAAAGGAAAAAAGAGAGAAGCCATTTTATTATCCTATGTGGTATTGATTTAAAAATTTGACTTTTGATATCTACAGTAGTTTAAAGTAATATGTACGGTATTCACTTGCCATAGGAATTTTAAGGATTCATTTAATTAATCTTTGCCTTTGTCTTTGACAAGAATAAAAAAGCTGTAATAAGTTTTTCCTTGACAAAGTATGGAATATTTTTACTACTTCTCTATACTAATTCATTTCAGTTCAGTTCAGTCGCTCAGTTGTGTCTGACTACTTTGCAAATACAAAAATTTACTGTCTCTTGAGTTTTGAGAGTCACATAATCACCATCCCAATGGAGATGCAGTTCCATTATACTCCACTCAAAATTTCCTTGTGTTTTTCTTTTTCTTTTTTTTTTTAATTTTATTTTATTTTTAAACTTTACATAATTGTATTAGTTTTGCCAAATATCAAAATGAATCCATCACAGGTATACATGTGCTCCCCATCCTGAACCCTCCTCCTTCCTCCCTCCCCATACTATCCCTCTGGGTCGTCCCAGTGCACCAGCCCCAAGCATCCAGTATCGTGCATCGAACCTGGACTGGCATCTTGTTTCATACATGATATTTTACATGTTTCAATGCCATTCTCCCAAATCTTCCCACCCTCTCCCTCTCCCACAGAGTCCATAAGACTGTTCCATACATCAGTGTCTCTTTTGCTGTCTCGTACACAGGGTTATTGTTATTTTTCTTTTGTAATCAAACCCTTACGTTACCCTTCACCTCAGATCTTGTCTCAGTTCCTCTACTGTGGGATCATCCTGAATGTCACATAAATGGAGTCATACTTTATGTGCCTTTTGTGTCTCGCTTCTGTCACTTCCTTAACATGTTATTCATCCCTTTTGCTGAGTGCATCAGTACTTTGTTTTTATTTTTTAAGCCAAGTAGTATTGCATTGTGTAGAAGAACTAGTTTAGCCATTCTTCACGTGAGGAACATTAGGGTTGTTTCCAATTTTGATGATTATGATTAAAGCTGCTATGAATACTTACATAGTGTGTGTGAGCGCATGCATATATGTTTTCAGTTCACTTGAGTAATGATTATTTCTGTGGGGAATAATATTTTTATTTCTTCCTTTTAACTTCAAATATTTGTGTAACTTATTTTCTTACTGTACTGCCCTTACTGAGCTTTCAGTATAGTAGTGAGAAGAGTGGTGAAAGCTGACATATTTCCATTATCCACAGTCTTAATTAGAAATCACTCTGTTTTTCACCATTAAGAAAAGTCACCTGTAGGGTCTTTCAGGGGCTTCTCTGGTAGCTCAGCTGATAAAGAATCTGCCTGCAATGCAGGAGACCCTGGTTCCATTCCTGGGTCGGGAAGACCCTCTGGAGAAGGGATAGGCTAGCCACTCCAGGATTCTTGGGCTTCCCTTGTGGCTCAGCTGGTAAGGAATCTGCCTTAACTGTGGGAGTTCTATCTCTGGGTTGGCAAAATTCCCTGGAGAAGGGAACTAGCTACCCACTCTAGTATTCTGGCCCAGAGAATCCGTCTAGACCATGGGGTCAGAAAGACTGAATGACTTTCACTTCACTTCACAGTAGGGTCTTTTAAGATGCGTTTTTATAAAAGTAAAAAATTGTTCTTTTATCATTATTTGCTAGATTTTTATTATGATTGCATGTTGAATTTTGTCAAAACTTTTTATATATCTACTGATATTTGTGATTTTTTTATACTTAATTATTTAATATGATGAATTACAATGACTATTTTAAAATATTTAACCAGGCTTGCATTGCAGGATTTCAATGCCCCCCTCCACCTGCAGGGTCAAGATCTATTACTCTTTTTGTATACTGCTGGATTTTATTTATAGAGAATCAAATTGAGCATGTTTTTTCTCTAATGTCATAAGGAATTTGGTCTGCAGACTGATTTCTTTGTAATGTCTTTGGTTTGGGTACTGAAATAATATCAACTTCATAAAATTAGTTGGGAATTATTTCTTGAACTTCAAACACATAAATCCCTTATTCCTACCCGTTTTATGGCTGTGGTGTGGTTGTGTTTTATATAACATATATTAAACTCCCTGACCATGTTTTGTTGTTTTTCTTTCAACTTGTATAAATTTCTTTTTAAAACTTAAGAGGAAAAACACTTTATTATATTTACACACATACTAACCAGTTCTGTTGCTCTTTTTTCTTACAACTTTATTTTCGATCTTGTATAGTATTTCTTCCTGAAACATATGTTTATTGAATATTGAAATATGAATTTGATACTTATTGTCTTTAATCACTTTAAAGATGTTATTCCACTGTTTTCTGAGGAAATGTGTAACCATTCAATCTGTTTTCACTTTATATATTTCTATTATATGTTTCTCTGTGATCGTGAGTTTGTGCTGAGTGAGGCCCATTGAATTTGAATCCGTAAATGTGTGTCTTTCATTTGTCTATTTTTTTTTAATTGGATCACTATTCCTGATCAAGGTTTCATAACAACAGACATGCCTATAGCCAACCACAGCTAATCTTCATTAATTTTATTGCTGTCCTGCTACTCGGCTTTATTCCTTAATGCTTATCTCTATCTAGGTAAATCACCTTTACTTTTTCAATTCTGTTTTACTTATCAAGCTTCTTAAAAACATCAGCAGTTTGGTGACTCCACTGTGAGTATTTCAATTTGACAATGATTGTGCCTGTGATGTGTTTGTATATAAAGTGCAAAATTAACCTCATAAAAACAAAACAAAACAATGACTTAAAATTAGTTTTACAAATGAGAAAATTAAGTGAACAGTGATAACAGTGATATGTCAAAGAAGGAAAGTTGTAACACCAGAAATGCAGTTGGGTTTCAGGGACAAGTAGAACTGAGGCATAGTTTGCCAAGGAGGGCCCTTTCATTTTCTTTCATCACAGCATTATGTCACAGTCATTCATTATTTACTACAGAACAACTTCCATTATGGGTTGCAAAACACAATTCCTGAAAGATACTATTTTAACCTCTCTTTAGAAAGGCACTATCCTTTGGCATTTACCTTAGTATTCTTGAATTAATAACTTACTGTCCAGAGTACAATGATTGTGTATGGGAGAGAGAATGCTATACTTTCCCCAGATTGAGTCAACTGGCTCACTCTGGAAAAATTGTTTTAAATAGTGAAATGATGTGTGAAGTCAGTTTCCAGATATCCAGAGAGATGGTGAGATGTTTTCCAGTTAAACAAAGAAGGGAAGGCTGGGAAGTTGTTGTTGTTGAGTTGCCAAGTCATGCCCTACTGTTTGCAACCCCAGGGACTACAGCACACCAGGCTTCCCTGTCTCTCACCATCATCTGGAGTTTGCCCAAATTCATGTCCATTGAATAGGTGATACCATCCATCTATCTTATCATCTGCCTCCCTCCTCTTCTCTGCCTTCAATCTTTTCCAGAATCAGGGTCTTTTCCAATGAGGCAACCATTTCCAATGAGTCATGTTGGGAAGGCAGCACTATAAATGGTCATTAAGTACTTTCAGGATATGAAATTCTAGAGGAGCATGACACATGTTTGGATACATAGCTTCACTGCTTTGGGGCTTTCATTGCCTCCCTCCCCGCTCCTGCCACAATAACTCTGAGGATTAAGTCTAAATTCATTATTTTTATTCCTAAGTAGGATACCAAGTATATTTATCTTCTGGGCAGCTTCACACCTCTGTAGTGTAGGAATATTAAAGTGGTCCTTGAATATAAAAATCTTACCACCTTTAAGATTTTAAAAATGATGTTTCCTCTATATGTGATAAATCTACCCCTTTTTTATTCCTTCATCAGTCTAATCCCCACTTATTCTTAAATTATACATGCTAGTTCCTCCAGGAAAGTTATTCATACCTCTCTGTCGAGAGGTCAGTTCTCTGAACTCTCAGCTCCATATACCTCTATTTCCCTGTGGAGTGATTCTCATGCCATATGTAATTTGCTATTATTCACTATACCCAAGGATCCTATTTTTTTAATCTCTAAAATGTAGCAAATAGCCTGGCATTAAATAAATATTTATTAAGAGACTAAGTGGATTGTGGAGCTTGATCAATGATAGTAGCAGTTTTACTATGCCTATTTTTGTTACAGTCTTTGCTATAGTGCTATTTAAGGTCAACTTAACATTTAGCAAAAGGCATCAACATATTATTTCTGTTAAACTTGTAGTAAAATAAAATGCCTTTATTTTGTAGACAGAAATCTATGTAAGGATGCACATTAAAAAATATTTGACAATGGAGCAATAAAGATTTTTATCAGTAACAATT
Organism: Bos indicus; assembly: GCF_029378745.1. Lineage (NCBI taxonomy): Eukaryota > Metazoa > Chordata > Mammalia > Artiodactyla > Bovidae > Bos > Bos indicus. The sequence continues at coordinate 38,835,844 of NC_091762.1, read as the reverse complement.
TAACAGGTAAGATGTTTCATGTAAAAATATAAAATCCAAATATCTTGAATCAGTAAATCCAGAATATAAATACTTTTATATTCTTATGATGGAAACTGTTTCAAAGACTGATCATTTGGTTGTATAGATTCTGATGATTTTTAAAAAATATGTGTGACATTATCCAATAGAGACAAATGAAATATTTATTTTTTTTAAAATCCTATACCAGTTCGACTTCTGTGATATTACTCTGTTTTTTTTGTTTTATTTTATTTTTAAATTCATTTTGTTTAAACTTTTGAGAAAGGATATTTTATATAGATAATTCATTTTTAAATAGCTTTTTGCCACTTTTTCTCAGCCTGGACTTTTGAAATAGCTTTTTCAAGGTTCAAAAAATCAATTGCATATTAACAGTTATAAATTTAGTTTTATAAAATTACTATAAGCATATTTTATTGGATCTCTGTTTCTGTTTCAGGTGCTTATGTGTGTGAAAGAGTGACTGTCATGGAGTCATGATGATGCAAAACTTACTTTTGAAGTTTATGTTGTTTTTTGTGAGGTTACAGGAGAGTCACTGTTTTGTTACAGGTTAAGGAGAAATTTTTGCTTCAGACTTTTATTAGGATTCAGTTTGAAGTCTTGATTTCATATGAGATTGTTTTTTCCTATTGAGAATCTTGGCTATAACAGTCTTACCTATTTCCTTTTGAGGTAACCGGCCAAATTGTCCAAATCTCCTTTCACTTAGGATTCTTACTTTGCATGGTCCCAGCTTGTGTAAGCTGAAGTACATCATCTTTCTGTGCATTGACACCCAAACCTTAGATTTTATGTTTCAGTATTTGTTTTCAGACTTAGATTTCCTCTGAAAAGAAATCTATCCTCATAACAGAATAGGTATAAAACAGAAATATAGAAAAAACGGTCATTTATACAAAAATTGGCTTTATTTCTTTGGGTTAAATTTCTTTAAATATTTGTTTTCTGTGGGCTGTATTTTCCATAATAATTCTGTGTAATTCCATTTTGCTTCTTTACTTTTTCTATTTTCATTAGATTTTGATAAAAAATTCTATCCAAGCTTAGTCCAAGTGAAAAATTTGATTATATTGTTTTTTCACAATTATTAAATTAATTATAGACCTAGACAGTTTCTAAATATCTCTCAGTTCCTTCCCAAACAAGAGAACATAAACCAGAAAATCATTTTGACTTTGATATATAGTCTAATCTTTCATCTAAGAATATTACATTTTCAATTTTTCCAAAAATCCAAATGTGGAAAGGCACAAAATGTAATTATATATTATATGGGCAGAATTCAACTTACATCAGTTTACACTTACGGCACTAAATAAGTTAGGTGTGTATTATCAACTTTCATCATGTAAGTCATTCTGAGTAATTCTTTGTTTTGTGGAAAAACTTTTCTCAGTTCCTTCAATGCTTCATCTTTAAGCATTTTCTCAAATCTAGGACATTTCAAGTTAGAAATATAAGTTTATGGGGGGAAAAAGATAGTTTAGAGTTAAACTGAAGCATGGTGAGATGGCAGTGATGAGCGGGTTACCTGTTATGGATTGAATGTTGTGTTTCCCCAAAATTCGTGTTGAAATCCACCAACCAATGTAATGATATTAAGAGTTGGGGCCTTTGAAGAGTAATTAGAATTATATGAGAATGGATCCCTAGTCTGGAGAAGGAAATGAATGGTATTAATGTTTTTACAAGCACTAGAGAGTTTGTTTCTCTTCTCTTTCTGCCAGTGAGGGTACAATGAGAAGATGGAAGTCTGAAAATTATGTGACAGATTTTATCTCTGTACATACATGTATTTATGAGCAAGAGACAGAGAGAAAGAGAAAAGATACTTTAAAACTCATATTACAGAGTATGTACATATATAAATATGCATAGGCATTTGTATTTAGTAGATGTGTTAAAATGGTAATTATATTAGTTTATATCTCTCATAATAATGATTAAGGTAATTACTTTCCTCTATTGAACACTACTTCAAAGTTCTTTAAACATTGTATAAGCATTTTATTATGTAATACTGCTGCTGCTGCTGCTAAGTCGCTTCAGTCATGTCTGACTCTGTGCGACCCCATAGACAGCAGCCCACGAGGCTCCCCCATCCCTGGAATTCTCCAGGCAAGAACACTGGAGTGAGTTGCTATTTCCTTCTCCAATGCATGAAAGTGAAAAGTGAAAGTGATGTCGCTCAGTCACTTCTGACTCTTCGCAACCCTGTGGACTGCAGTCTATCAGGCTCCTCCATCCATGGGATTCTCCAGGCAAGAGTACTGGAGTGGGGTGCCATTGCCTTCTCCATATGTAATACTAAAAACAGCAATCACGTAACATTGCCTACATCTCCTAACATAATTTGACCACTGGGTTTGTCCTCCAATTCAGCCAGATGCCAGTTTTCTGTGAAACTAATGAAGTATCAGCTACAGAGTTTCTCACTTATACAAGACCCTTCCAGTATTAATGAGTCTTTACCAATTTATTAACATTTGCTTATCCTTTAAAAAGTAAAATTTGTAAAATAAAGCTATTTTAAGAGTGATAAGTTAGACTAGTGTCTCCATTCATCTTTGACTTACCCTTCAAACAGCTTTTCCTCCTGTTGGTGTTGTAGTGACCATGAGAGTTTTGGGATTTAGTTGAAGGAAATTGACTTGAGGAATTTTGTTTGTTTGGGTTCAAAAATAACCTCCTAATAATATAATAACTTAACTAATAATATATAGTTAAGCTGTTACTGGTCATCCTCTGAGGGAATAATATGGAGAAGAAAATGTCCTGCTGCTCTTCAGAGTGACTCACATAGCAGCCTGACCCAAGGTTGCAGAATCAGAATCTGTGTAATAGGACAAATACTTGGGCCTCTGACAATGAAAAAACGTAGTATATAGAGGGTGGGCGAACAGACAAAATTTTAAATGCATAAAGCCAGACTCCAGCTATGGAATCTTGTAAAAATCATTATGTATAAAATGTAAAATTGTTCATGGAATATTTAATTTTATCAGTGCGTAATAAAAGTGAAAGTTTCTTTGATCTGCATAATTTGGATATGAGTGCACCATAGATACGGTGAGGTTTTCTGTTGCATTTCACCAAATATGCTTTGTTAGGTCATAAGCTTGGTAACTTTACAACAAATAACAAGATATCTGTGTATGAAGTTTCATCTCCCACACATCCCGAAAATTAGACTTTACATATTAGCATATTTGACTTATCATTTCTTTTGAGAGAAACTGGTAGTTCCAAAATATGGCATGCTGTATTACTCCCGATGCAGTGAAACGGGCTGAAAAACAAGTGTACCACTGATAAAACTCCAGTATTTATTTATTAATAAATCAACTTAAATGGCATGAGAGAAATTTAGTTCAGTTAGGTTCACTCGCTCAGTCATGTCCAACTCTTTCTGACCCCATGAATTGCAGCGCGCCAGGCCTCCCTGTCCATCACCAACTCTCCGAGTTCACACAGATTCATGTGCATCAACTCCGTGATGCCATCCAGCCATCTCATCCTCACTTCTCCTCTTGGCTTCAATCTTTCCTAGCATCAGGGTCTTTTCCAATGAGTCAACTCTTCGCATGAGGTGGCCAAAGTATTGGAGATTCAGCCTCAGCATCAGTCCTTCCAGTGAACACCCAGGACTGATCTCCTTTAAGATGGACTTGTTGGATCTCCTTGCAGTCCAAGGGACTCACAAGAGTCTTCTCCAATGCCACAGTTCAAAAGCATCAATTCTTCAGCACTCACCTTTCTTTACAGTCCAACACTCACATCCATACATGACCACTGGAAAAACCATTGCCTTGACCAGACCGACCTTTGTTGTCAAAGTAATGTCTCTACTTTTCAATATGCTATCTAGGTTGGTCATAACTTTCCTCCCAAGGAGTAAGCGTCTTTTAATTTCATGGCTGCAATCACCATCTGTAGTGATTTTGGAGCTGCCCGAAATAAAGTCTGCCACTGTTTCCCCATCTATTTCTCATGAAGTTATGGGACCAGGTGCCATGATCTTAGTTTTCTGAATGTTGAAATCCATTTTAATCCAACTTAATCACTCTCCTCTTTTACTTTCATCAAGAGGCTTTTTAATCCAACTTTTTCACTCTCCTTTTTTACTTTCATCAAGAGGCTTTTTAGTTCCTCTTCACTTTCTGTCATAAGGGTGGTGTCACCTACATATCTGAGGTTATTGATATTTCTCCCGGCAATCTTGATTCCAGCTTGTGTTTCTTCCAGCCCAGCTTTTCTCATAATGTACTCTGCATATAAGTTAAATAAGCAGGGTGACAATATATAGCCCTGATGTACTCCTTTTCCTATTCGGAACCAGTCTGGTGTTCCATGTCCAGTTCTAACTGTCACTTCCTGACTTGTATACAGGTTTCTCAAGAGGCAGGTCAGGTGGTCTGGTATTCCCATCTCTTTCAGAATTTTCCACAGTTTATTGTGATCCACACAGTCAAAGGCTTTGGCATAGTCAATAAAGCAGATAGATGTTTTTCTGGAACTCTCTTACTTTTTCCATGATCCAGCAGATGTTGGCAATTTGATCTCTGTTTCTTCTGTCTTTTCTAAAACCAGCTTGAACCTCTGGAATTTCATAGTTCACATATTGCTGAAGCATGGCTTGGAGAATTTTGAGCTTTACTTTACTAGCGTGTGAGATGAGTACAATTGTGCAGTAGTTTGAGCATTCTTTGGCATTGCCTTTCTTTGGGATTGGAATGAAAACTGACCTTTTCCAGTCCTGTGGCCACTGCTGAGTTTTCCAAATTTGCTTTCATATTGAGTGCAGCACTTTCACAACATCTTCTTTCAGGATTTGGAATAGCTCAACTGGAATTCCATCACCTCCACTAGCTTTGTTCATAGTGATGCTTTCTAAGGCCCATTTGACTTCACAGGTGAGTGAAAACACCATCATGATTATCTGGGTCATGACGAGCTTTTTTGTATAGATCTTCCGTGTATTCTTGCCACCTCTTCTTCATCTCTTCTGCTTCTGTTAGGTCCATACCATTTCTGTCCTTTATCGAGCTCCTCTTTGCATGAAATGCTCCCTTGGTATCTCTAATTTTCTTGAAGAGATCGTTAGTCTTTCCCATTCTGTTGTTTTCCTCTATTTCTTTGCATTGATTGCTGAGGAAGGCTTTCTTATCTGTCTCTGCTGTTCTTTGGAACTCTGCATTCAAATGGGAGTATCTTTCTTTTTCTCCTTTGGTTTTTGACTTCCGTGGTAGCTCAAACAGTAAAGTGTCTGTCTACAATGTGGGAGACCTGGGTTTGATCCCTGGGTCGGGAAGCTCCCTGGAGAAGGAAATGGCAACCCACTCCAGAACTCATGCCTAGAAAATCCCATGGACGGAGGATCTGGTGTCCATGGGGTCCCAGAGTCAGACACGACTGAGAAACTTCACTTTCTTTAGTTCTTTGCTTTTTGCTTCTCTTCTTTTCACAGCTATTAGTAAAGACTCCTCACAGAGCCATTTTGCTGTTTTTGCATTTCTCTTCCATGGGGATGGTCTTGATCCCTATCTGCTGTCAATGTCACGAACCTCTGTCCATAGTTCATCAGGCACTCTGTCTATCAAATCTGGTCCCTTAAATCTGTTTCTCACTTCCACTGTATAATCATAAGGGATTGATTTAGTTCATACCTGAATGGTCTAGTGGTTTTCCCTACTTTCTTCAATTTAAGTCTGAATTTGGCAATAAGGAGTTCATGGTCTGAGCCACAGTCAGCTCCCGGTCTTGTTTTTGTTGACTGCATAGAGCTTCTCCACCTTTGGCTGCAAAGAATATAATCAATCTGATTTCGGTGTTTACCATCTGGTGATGTCCATGTGTAGAGTCTTCTCTTGTGTTGTTGGAAGAGGGTGTTTGCTATGACCAGTGTGTTCTCTTGGCAAAACTCTATTAGTCTTTGCCCTGCTTCATTCTGTATTCCAAGGCCAAATTTGCCTGTTACTCCAGGTGTTTCTTGACTTCCTACTTTTTCATTCCAGTCCCCTATAAGGAAAAGGACATCTTTTTGGGGTGTTAGTTCTAAAAGGTCTTGTAGGTCTTCATAGAACCGTTCAACTTCAGCTTCTTTAGTTTACTGGTTGGGGTATAGGCTTGGATTACCGTGATATTGAATGGTTTGCCTCGGAAACGAACAGAGATCATTCTGTCATTTTTGAAATTGCATCCAAGTACTGCATTTCAGACTCTTTTGTGGACCATGATGGCTACTCCATTTCTTCTAAGGGATTCCTTCCTGCCCACAGTAGTAGATATAATGGTCATCTGAGTTAAATTCACCCTTTTCAGTCCATTTTAGTGTGCTGATTCCTAGAATGTCAACATTCGCTCTTGCCATCTCCTGTTTGACCACTTCCAATTTGCCTTGATTCATGGACCTTACATTCCAGGTTCCTATGCAGTATTGCTCTGTACAGCATCAGACCTTGCTTCTATCACTAGTCACATCCACAACTGGGTATTGTTCTTGCTTTGGCTCCATCCCTTCATTCTTCCTGGAGTTATTTCTCCACTGATCTCTGTAGCATATTGGGCACCTACCAACCTGGGGAGTTCCTCTTTCAGTATCCTATCATTTTGCATTTTCGTACTGTTCATGAGGTTCTCAAGGCAAGAATACTGAAGTGGTTTGCCATTCCCTTCTCTAGTGGACCACATTCTGTCAGACTTCTCCACCATGACCCGTCTGTCTTGGGTAGCCCCACATGGCATGGCTTGGTTTCATTGAGTTAAACAAGGCTGTGGTCCGTGTGATCAGATTGGGTAGTTTTGTGTGATTATGGTTTCACTGTGTCTGCCTTCTCATGCCCTATTACAACACCTACTGTCTAACTTGGGTTTCTTTTACCTTGGATGTGGGATATCTCTTCACTGCTGCTCCAGCAAAGCACAGCTGCTGCTCCTTACCTTGGACAAGGTCGCCCCTCCTGACCTTGAACGTGGAGTAGCTCCTCTTGGCCCTGACTCAATATAGTGTGTTAAACATTTTAAACCTCTTGATATGTCTTGCTGCTAAGTCACTTCAGTCGTGTCCGACTCTATGCGACCCTATAGACGGCAGCCCACCAGGCCCCGCCATCCCTGGGATTCTCCAGGCAAGAACACTGGAGTCGGTTGCCATTTCCTCCTCCAATGCATGAAAGTGAAAAGTGAACGTGAAGTCGCTCAGTCGTGTCCGACTCTTAGAGACCCCATGGACTGCAGCCTACCAGGCTCCTCAGTCCATGGGATTTTCCAGGCTAGAGTACTGGAGTAGGTTGCCATTGCCTTCTCTGAAATTCATATAAATTTTTATATATTCCATAATTAGCAATTACACCATTTGAATGTGAAAATAAAATATTATGCAAATAAAGTAGACAAAGCCATAAAAATTAACAAAAAAATCTTGAAAATATCAAAAGACTCACTTTTTATACTACAATTAAACTAGACTCTAGTGTTAAAAATCATAAAAAGTAAAAGTAATAAAAAGCAACATTATAGTCAAGAACTATAAATAATAGTGATAATTAATGAGCAGGAAAAAATTGATTACTACACACCCAAATTGGAAACTTCTAAGCATAACAAAGATGAAAATATTATAAAGAAAGCTCTCACTTGGCTGATCAGAAGAGTACTTGTGAAAGCAGAAGCAAATTAATTCTGTGTACTTCTTCAGAAGTATGATGATTCTTTTATTATGAACTTTTACTGTAAGCACTGATTTCATGGAAAACCAGTTTGTTTTTGTTTTATTTTTCTTATCCCACTTATATTTATAGAGAACAAAACAGATGTGTTTAAACTGAGACTTTTAAATAAGAATAGTCAAATATGTCAGATCATTCCTAGATTTTTTTTTTTTATTGAAAGCAAGGTTTGGGTATATTGTTTTGTTTGTAAGTTTTGTTTCAACAGGAAAGACATTACTTACAGCTCATGAGCTTAAAAACTGGATGAATACAACCATACCTCAGTTTATTGTACTTTATTTTATTTTACCTTGCCAATACTGCATTTTTTACAAATTGAAGATTTTTGGTAACCCTGCCTCAAGCAAGTCCTTTAGCACCCTTTTTCCAATACTATTTGCTCAATTCACATCTTTGTGTTATATTTTGATAATTCTAGCAACAGCAGCAGCATTTTAAATATTCTCATTATGATTCCATTTGCTATGGTTCTCTGTGATCTTTGATGTTACAATTACAGTTATTTTGGGCAATTGTTTTGGGGTGCCATGAACCACACAATAATAAGACAGAAGGCTTAATGATAAATACTGCATGTGATCTGACCACTCCACTAACTTGACCATTCCCACATACTTCTCCTTCTCCTCAGGGCCCCGTCTTCTGACTGCTCCACTGACTGACCATTCACACATCTTTCTCCCTCATCTCAGGCCTCCCTACTCCCTAAGACACAGCAATGTTAAAATTTGGCTAATTAATAACCCTGCAATGGTGTCTTAAGTTTTCAAATGAAAGAGAGAGTCAGTCTAATCAAAAGCTGTGAAGGATTAAGTTTAGTGAGAAGGGCATGTCTAGAAACGAGATAGGCCAAAAGCTAGACTTCTGTACCAGTTAGCCAAGTGGTGAATAACAAAGAAGTTCTTGAAAGAAATTAACAGTGCTACTCCAGTGAACATACAAATGATGAGAAAGCAAAGCAACATTATCGTTGATACAGGGGAAATTTTAGTGTTTTGAATAGATGATCAAATCAGCCACAGTATTCCCTTAATTGCTTCCCTGTTGGCTCAGTAAAGAATCTACCTGTAATGTGGGAGACCTGGGTTCGATCCCTGGGTTGGGAAGATTCCCTGGAGGAGGGCATGGCAACGCAATCCAGTATTCTTGCCTGGAGAATCCCCGTGGACAAAGATGCCTGTGGGCTACAGTCCTTGGGGTCACGAAGAGTTAGACGTGACTGAGTGAGTGAGCACAATCCAGAGCAAGGCCCTAATTCTCCTTAACTCTATGAAGCCTGAGGGAGTTAAGGAAGGTAAAGAAAAATCTGAAGCTAACAGAGGTTGGTTCATGAGGCTTAAGTAAAGAAACTGTTTTTCTAACATGAATGTAATAAGTGAAGCAGCAGGTGCTCCTGTAAAAGCTGCAGCAAGTTATCCAGATGATAATTAATGAATTGACTATACTAAAAAACAGATTTTCAGTGAAGGTGAAAGAGCCTTCTGTTTGAACAGGATGCACCTAGGACTTTCATTGCTAGCAAGGAGAAGTCAATGCCTGACTTCAATGCTTCCAAAGACAGGCTGATCCTCTTATTAGTGGTAATGGAGCTGGTTACTTGAAGTGAATGTTCACTTACCATTTGGAAAGTACCTAGACCCTTAAAAGTCATGTTAAAATGACTCTGCCTGTGCTGTATAAATGGAACAATAAAGTCTGTTTACACATCTGTTTACATCTTGGTTTATTGAATAGTAAACCCACTGTTGAGAACTACTACCCAGAAAGAGAAAAAAGAAAAAAAAAAAGATTCCTTTCAAAATATTGCTCTTCATTGATAATGCACCTCTTCACCCAAGAGTAATGTACAAATGATACTGAGGTACAGTGAGACCAGTGTTTTCATGCCTACTAACACAACATCAGTTCTGCAGTTCTCCAGGCCATGGATTGAGTAACTTCTACTTTTCAGTTTTATATTTAAGAATGTATTTTGTTAAGGCTATAGCTGCCACGCATAATGATTTCTCTGATGGATCTAGGCAAAATCTTCTGGACAGTATTCTAGATGCCATTATCAACCTTCATTATTCATGGAAAGAGGTCAAAATATCAACATTAACAACAGTTTGGAAGTTGATTCCACCCTTCATGTATGGCTTTGAGGGGTTCAAGACTCCAGAAAAGTAAGTCAGATGTTGTAGAAATGGCAAGAGAAATGTAATTAAAAGTGAAGATGTGACCAAATTACTGCCATATCATGATAAAACTTAAATGGGTAAGGAGGTGCTTCTTATGGATGAGTGAATAAAGTGGTCTCCTGAGGTGGAATCCACTTTTGTTGAAGATGCTGTGAAGATTCTTGAAATGACAACAAAGTTTTTAGGACATGTTTAGATTATTACATGAACTTTATGAAGTGTAGGCAAGATTTGAAAGTATTTACTCTAGTTTTGAAGAAAGTTCTGTGGATAAAATGCTATCAAACAGCATTACATGCTACAGAGAAATGTTCCTGAAAGGAAAAGCCAGTTGATGTGGCAAATGTCATTGTTGTATTATTTTAAGAAATTTCCACAACCACTCCAGCCTTCAGGAACAACCACCCTGATCTGTTAACAGCCGTCAACACTGAGGTGAGACCCTCACCACTAAAAAGATTAACTCACCGAAGGCTCATGATGACTAGCACTTTTTAGCAAAAAATATTTTAAAATTAAAGTACAGTCACTGTTTCTGTAAGCATAATGCTGTTGCACACTTAATAGACTATTAAGTATTAGTGTATTCTTAAACATGCAAGAGGAAATAAAATAGGACTCACTTTATTGCAATATGTACCTTGTTGAGGTCATCTGGAATGAAACACACAATGTATCTGTGGCATGTCTATATATGAAAAATTCTAAGACGTTGCGAAGATTTTATGCAGAAGGAGGCTATGTTTATTTGTGTCATGTGGGAAAATACTTGTGGTATTTTATCTTTTTAAAATTTATAATAGTTTTAATGTTTCATTCTAATTAAATATTCACTTTCTCATATAATTTGTATTGTAATAATTTTTACAATTCTTAGGAGAACTTCACCAAATTATATCATTGTTAGGCATCATTAAACCTAGGTGTCTCCTTCCTCAATTCTTACAATGCTTTCCTTGATCACCTGGTCAAACTAGTTTTGTTGTTTGCTTTGCTTTTCCTGAAATATCAGTGTTCCACACCAGAGAATTTACACTTGTTATTTCCCTGTTTCCTCCACTAGATCAGTTCTCTGATGGTTGCCTATAGGAGTCACTGCCCACTTGCTTTAGATACCTGCTCACCTCTTCAAAGCTTGGATTTTCAAACTAAAATTATACCTTCCATAGCTTGCTTTATTGTTGCCTTGCATTATTTTCCTTTACAATACTCTTTATTACTTGACACATGACATAATACTGTCAATTTCTTTCTAAGTTTGGTAAAATATAATAGTATTATAAAAAAGCCTTTTATGTGTTTTGTTCACTCTCAAGAGCTTATAACAATGCTTGGCTCTCATAGTCACTGTTTAATAAATATTTGTTGAACAAATCATTGAACAAGTATTATTATATACTGTTGTTTTAAGAAGAGAAACTAAAGGTTAGATATCAAGAAGATTATAATTTTAAAAGCTTTTTTAAATGGTAGAGACAAAATTCACAGATTATTTTTTGGACTCAAGATTAGTTTGTAATCACAAAACATCTTTTACCTAAAAGAATCTTTTAAAATAGGCTCAAGATTGGAAAATAAAATACATTTGATGCTAATTATTTAAGGCTTGACATTTAATGTTCAGAATTTAATAATGCAAAAACTATTTTTAAAAAATGAGTCATTGTAAATGTAAGTTGGTTTAGACTTTAAAGGGAAAGTATGATATCATAGTGCAACATGGTACATTATTTCTAAAACGACCTGCAGAAAAAGCTACACTATCTACATCTTAATTTGCAAAAACAACTACTAAAAAGTAATAAATATAATTTCAAAGAAACACACCATTCACCAAAGAGGAAATATTCTTAGAAAATGAACATATGGAAAAGTTTTAACCATCTCACTAATTAAGGAAAAGTACGAATATAATGCTAAATAAAGTGTTTAACTCATTAAATTAGCAATTCATCATTTAGAACACATTTAGAACATCATTTAGAACACATCATTTAGAATCACGTTTCCATGAACTGCTGGTGTTCATGTAAGGGACTGACAGTGTCAACTAGTTTTGATCTAGTTAAATCTGATTCATGAAATAAATTATGAAAAAGAATTATCAGTGCTGATTTTATGCAGAAAATGAGCATTTTAATAAGTATTATATTAGCAAAGGCCTAAGAGAAGCATAGAAATTTGAATCATGTTAGAAAATGAATGAGGTTATTGTATAGCTGAAGGAATGTTCCAAAAACTTCAAACTACAAAAGTTGTTTTGTAGTTGTTATAGATTTATTGTAGTGCTTGCAGTTGCTTGAAACAAACCAAAAGCAAATACTTTCTGGAAGAATCCAGGTTCAACTTGGACTTCAAAGCATCCTCAAACATAAAGTTCTTGGAAAAAATGAGTTCACAATTTAAATTTTAAAAATCTCACACATAAATAAGATACTTATGACAATCAGCAGTACAATAGACAGATCAAGAAATGACTTGAACCTATCAGATATAAATTATTGAATAAGTATATTGTCACATTAAAAGCAAAGAGAAGTGAGTTTAAGACAGGAGATATAAACTACCAAAAATGCCAAATAATTTTGAAAAGAAACATCAGAAAATTATGTATATTTTTTAAACAAAAACTAAATAGAATCAGCAACAAACATTTACAAATAAAACCATATACAGAAAATCATTTATAATGATGTCAAAATCTTTAAATACCTTGAAATAAATATTATAAAAAATACGAAGACTTCTATATGGAAAACTCAATATTATTGATTAATGTTGGAGAAGAAATAGAAATGGAAGTGTGCATCATTTTCACTGCTTTGAAAACTCAATATTAAGTGCTGTCCCTTTCCAAATTAATTTATTGTTTCACCTAAATAAAATGAATATAAAAATTGCAGCAGGTAATTTAATTAAGCTAATTCTAAAACTTATAAGGAAATAAAAAATGATAGTCATATATTATTGAAAAATAAGTTGGAGTTACTCTATGAATTAACACAATTACAGGTATAACATTACATTTTGTATTACTGAGTGATACTGGACAAATGACATAATGTATAGACCAGAGCATAAAGTAGAATATACAGAAAGAGAGCTACACATGTTAGTTTTTAGATCTAAGGAAAATATATTCCCTGGTGGCTCAGACAGTAAATAATCTCCCCGCAATGCAGGAGACCCAGGTTCAATTCCAGGGTTAGGAAGGTACCCTGGAGGAAGGAATGGCAGCCCACTCCATTATGCTTGTCTCGAGAATTCCATGGACAGAGAAGCATGGCAGACTATGTGGTCCATGGGGATCACAAAGAGTTGGACGTGATTGAGCAATTAACACTTGCAGATCATTGCAAACCAGAGAAAACATAGCTTCTTCAGAAAATTTTGAGTTAATTGTGTACCCATATCTTACCATATCCCAGGTTGTTTACAGATACACATATTAGAGATAAAATCAATAAGTACAATTAAAATTAAGAACTCTTTATCAAAAATCAATAAAGTATGGAAAAAGAAGGTAAAGAAGATATTTGTCAGACATATAAATGACAAAGGACTTCAATCAAATCAAAACATAAAAAGATAAATATTGAATGAGACAGTGGAAATATTGGCAAGGAAACTAGGCACGTTGCAAAAGAGGATATCCAAACGACCAGTACACATGGAACTGTGACTTCGTGTGGATCTTGGGTGGACTAAGCCTGTAGCAGCTTGAAGCAGGGCTTCAGTTTCTGGCCAGAGATTGAGGTAGGGCTCAATCTCTGTAGCAGTGAGACATCCTAGCCACTGGGGACCAGAGGCCAATGACAAGGCCCTGGCCTGCCAGCTGTGTAGAAATGAATTTCCACATAAAGATGGAAAGGAGTGAAGCAAGTAAAGTGTTGATTAGAAATGAGTACAGTAGTTGTGGCTAGACACACAGGCAGGCTCAGAGAGTCACACCCTTGTCGTCGTCTGAATGTCTTTTATGGTACATTTCTTCTGGGCTTCATTTGGCCAGTCATTTGATTAGCCTGGTTCTGAGTCTGTGTTAGGTATATCTCAGTATCCTCCCTTGTGTGCGCATGCCTCTCCTAGACAATATGGGTTCTAGCAAAGAGGTCTATGACATCACTTACTGTGAAGTGGTGCCCTCTCTATTTTTGACCTCTAAGGATTCTGTGTATGTGCAGTTGAGAGGGGCTTCTTGACTTTGATAATGAGGAATATGTGGTCTTTTATCTGGGCAGGGCCTAGCCTCCTCTGTAATACTGCATTGATGGAGTCTCTTTCTACAGGGGAGTAACTGTTCAGCCTGAGGCCCATCTATCTCCTGCTTTTCACTATCAGGAAAATACCAACTAAAACCTCATGAGATACGACTGTGTACGAGCTAAATGACAAGTATTCAAAAGACTGACTGATGATGCAAGTTTTCACAAGTATATAAAGAGAAAAGAATTCTCAATAATTGCTAGCCCAGAGTGTAAATTGGTAGTGACTTAGAGAATTATTTGTCATTATCTATTTTATGACCTAGCAATTTCACTCACTAAAACTTTGCTCAAAAAAGAAATGTTTCCATATGCACCAAAAGATGGGTATAACAATGCTCTAGTACATTATCCGTAATATACAAATCCTGAAAATGAATTCTGTCAAAAGTAAAGCGTAGGCAGAAAACTGATGATATATTTATGTAAGAGAATATTATACATCAGTAAAAATAGGAAACTACAGATATAAACTAAGCTGGATAAATCTCAAATTATTTTAAATGAAAAAGCATCAGTTCAGTCGCTCAGTCGTGTCCGACTCTTTGCGACCCCATGAATCGCAGCACGCCAGGCCTCCCTGTCCATCGCCAACTCCCGGAGTTCACTCAGACTCACGTCCATCGAGTCGGTGATACCATCCAGCCACCTCATCCTCTGTCGTCCCCTTCTCCTTCTGCCCGCAATCCCTCCCAGCATCAGAGTCTTTTCCAATGAGTCAACTCTTCGCATGAGGTAGCCAAAGTACTGGAGTTTCAGCTTTAGCATCATTCCTTCCAAAGAAATCCCATGGCTGATCTCCCTCAGAATGGACTGAATCTCCTTACAGTCCAAGGGACTCTGAAAGTCTTCTCCAACACCACAGTTCAAAAGCATCAATTCTTCGGCGCTCAGCTTTCTTCACAGTCCAACTCTCACATCCATACATGACCACTGGAAAAACCATATCCTTGACTAGACTTTTTTTTTTTTTTTAATATTTTGTATGATTCAATTTTAATGTAATTTTAAAAGTCAATGCCCTAATTTGCATAATTGTATTTGAGAAAGAAGGCAAAATATATGGGGAATGGTAGGGCAGGGACTTCTGGATGCTGGTAGAGTTATATTTTTTAACCTAGATGTTACCTGTATCTTTTTATTCATTTAATAATAATTTATTGAGCTTTGCACTTAGGATTTTTAAACTTATTCTGATGTAAAGTATACTTAATTAGTTAACAGCTATAATAGCAAAGGCAGAAAAAATATAAGTGAATTGGAAATTATATTTGAATATAGCCCATAACAGTAAAGAAATATGAATAAAAGCCTAAAAGAGATGGCAGATTCCATGAGATTTGAGAAGATTTCATATGTAATCTGGATTTTGAACAATAAGACAGACAAACAGAAAGAAAGAGCTCAATTAAGGAGAGTACATATTATTTGAAGAAAAATATGTGAGATATGAATGAAGATAGCTTTCAAGAAGAAAAATACTTACCCTATGATGATGTGAGACACAATAATAATGATGTTCCAGGAAAGTGACAAATATGTATATAATGATGAAAAAATATTTACTAAAAACCAAGATTAATAACACATTTATAGGTTAAAATAAGATTAAATGTAAATATGCTTATCCAGATCCCAAATCCAGTTCAAGCAGGGGAGAGTGATTCTCCACAGCAAAAACAAGCAAGTCTCTTGAGCACCAGCTGGGTGACTTAGAATTCAACTCAGTTCTGACACTGTCTACAAGGAAATAGTATCAGATTCCACAGGTCAAGGATTCTGTTCCATGAGACTTTATTCTCTCTGATGCTTTCGAGAGCAGTTGCAAACCCAGGTTATCACTTGTGATTCCAGTGATCTTTCCTTAAACTTCAGACACCAGTCACAAGTCCAGGTTGTTAAATGTATTTCTAACCTACTGGCTATAAATCAGGTTCCCATGACTTTGTTTTAAGCTTTGAATAATTGCTCGTGCAGCTCACAGAACTCCAAGAAACCTTTTAATTATGAGATTACCAATTGATTATAAAAGGATGTAAGCAGGAACAGCAAACGGCTCAGAGCTGCTGTGGCCTCTCTGAATGCCACTGCCCCAGAACCTTCAGGTGTTCTCCAGCACAGTTAACTTTTTGCTGTGAGTGCTTTCTAGTTATCCTATTCCTTGCACATTTTGACTTTACTGTCATTTTATTCCAAATTATTTTATTACAGTTTATTCTTTTGACCTATATACATTGTTTAGAAGTGTGTTGAGTTTCAAATACACAACATCTGTGTTTGCTTGTAGAATGAGGTAGGGTTGGAAGACCCTTTTACTGATGTATTTGAATGTATCATTTTTTTAGTCAGTGAAAATATATTTTTTGTTTCAGGCATTCATTTATGATTATGTGATCATTTAAAATAATTTTAAATAATATTACATAACCACATAAATATTTCCAAATACATAAATACGATGATAAGCTTTTAAAAATTAAGCAGCCCATTCCAGTACTTTGCCTAGGAAATCCAATGGGTAGAGGACCTTGGCAGGCTACAGTCCATGGGGTCACAAAATCAGACAGGAATTAGTGACTAAAGAACAACAGTATAGTTTAATTGTCCTTGCTATGTCTTAGTTTTTTGGTATTTCTGTTTCCAGAATTCTTTGATGAATGTTTTACTTGTTAAGATTTAAATCGTCTATTCTGTTCCAGGCATATAGAATTCTTACAAATAACAAAAGAAGTAGTAACACAAAGATGAAAATTTATCTCAACTCCCTAAACTTTATCATTTTCAAATACGTACTGCCTCTCTTGATATTTGCCCTGAATATATGTTTATGTAAGTGAATGATAACTTTTCAAGAGCCTCCTTAGAATGAACTTCTCTCAACATTGTTTCCATTTCAAATTCTCCACATACTCCAAAATTGTCTGGTTCCTCTGACTTTGGTATTTTGATCCACATGGAACTCATACTAAAATTGGAAACTTTAAACAATGTTGTTTCCTTTCAGTCTGACAGTTTCATATATAAACACTAAACACTCTTTTTCCTTGGTTTCCTTGACTAACACTGCTTGTGGACAATCATTTTATCTCTGATGACTTTCCTCTAGTTTCTATTCCTGTTTGATACAATCTAACTGTGATGTTGTTTGTCACTTTACACATATTCAATTGGGATTTCCTTGGTGGCTCAGATGGTAAAGCATCTGCCTACAATGCGGGAGACCCAGGTTCGATCCCTAGGTCAGGAAGAACTTCTGGAGAAGGAACTGGCAACTTACTCCAATACTCTTGCCTGGAAAATCCCATGGATGGAGTAGCCTGGTAGGCTACAGTCCATGGGGTAAAAAAGGGTCAGACACGATTGAGCGACTTCACTTCACATATTGAATATCACAGTGACATTTTTGCACATTTCACCCCCACATTCTCATTTTATTTGCTGTTTATGTTACTGTATTTAAAAAAGAACCATCCCATATTTAAGTGCTGTCTTTTAAGTGATATCTTTTAAGAGGTAACAAGTGAGATCATCTCTAAAGAATCATTTAGAAGGAATTCAGTTGTTATTTTTTCACTTTATAGTGTCTTCTTCATTAGTTATGTTCCCTGGATTGGTCTTAAAATGTTATAACATTACTTTTCCTTCATTCTAGACAGTTGTATCATTGGCTCAGAAGGAGAATCATAGTCCATGTTAGGAAAGAGAGATTGTAGTCCCTGTTCTGAATCAAGAAAAATGTGCTCCTTAGAAACGGAGCTGACCTCTGCCAACTAGAAATGTTTGGTCTAAAAATTATCTGTGTGACACTGTGGCTTGTTACACTAACTGCCATCCCTGAAATGCCTATTCATGAAGGTTTCCAAGGAGACACTGACACAAACCTTTTCTCATATTAAGTGGGAGGTAACAATAGCCATTCTTCAATAGCCTTAAATTTACTGGTCTTTTAGAAATACCCAACTTCCCCTATGTGAAATTACATTCTATCTGATTTTGAAATATAGTTTAGGTTTTTCTTCTTAAAAGATCAGTTTTCTTAATAACAAAGTCATTAATGTATTCTCCCTCCACTGTGAGGATTGAAGGGTAAGAGTGAAAGTGGAGTCAAAGGTAATCATGTACATTGCTCTTGATCTTTCTATTGTCGTCATCAGTTTCAAAGTTAAATATCTTCACTGATGTTTTCCTTAAATTCATCAGAATTAATATCATGCTTTTATTCCTAGTTTTTAACTGTAAATATTGGAGGCCCCAAAATATTGTCATCCTTTGCTTTTCATCTTCTAATTCCATCCCTTTGAAGCTCTGTACTCTGTACAGAGTACTCTATAAAGCTCTGTCAGTACTCCCACTCCAAAGGCTCAGGGCTTGATCTCTTCTTCCAGACTGTTCTCCTGTGGGCACAGGATGCTTTCTGTTTAGCCACCTCAGTGATCTGAACAAAAATCTTCCACAAGGAAACCACATCAAAGATGTTTCCCTTCTTCTGTAGCAAGCTCCATGGAAACAGTATTCATTTGAATCTTTTGGTTGCAAGTAACAGAAACCAACTTGAATTGGCAGGAACCAACCCCAAGAGTTTAATTCTGAACTTTTACCCAGTATGGTGTTGAATTTAGAGGGTCCAGCTGTGCAGATCAAGTTATTATTTCCTCAATATGAAAATGCACACTTGGCAGTTAAGTGGAAAGGTAGCAGTCATATGGAAAAATCCAGTATTTGCTATTAATACCACAGATAGTGGAGGTAAGCGGCCAGGGTACAACTGAAGCCGCAGGGCACTGCTTAACTGGTTAGAACTGCCGAGATCCAAAATGGTGAACGGCTACTACATTTCTTTACTTGCCACTGATTATACTCACTGTCTTAATTCTTCTAACTCACTCTCCAATCAAGGTTCCCAATGAGGATTTTGCTGCTATTACTCTACTTTAACTATTATAAATATAACTATAATTCACACACTCTCTGCATTCATTTTATTTAGCACAAAGCTACATGTGTTACTCTTTAAACAATGTAAAATTCTTCTCTTAACCTTGGAGGGCTAGTTAATCATCTTATTTCACTGGTATCTTTCTACTTCCCCTTTTTCCACCTGAGGCTTCTTAACAATGGAATATTCTAGATTTAAGTTTCTTGATTTTTTTTTTTTCTCTTTTCTATGTACACTCAGGATCTTGGTGATTTTACATACTCTCTTCTCTTTAATAGCTTTAAAATGCAAGTGACACACAAATTATATCTTTAGTTGAGAATGTGCATACCATACTTATTCATAAAGTCCATATCCAAGTATTCTGAATTAAATGGATAAATTGTTACATATTTATGAAGTGGAATGATATTCAGCCATCCAATAGATGAATCTCCGAGATATAATTTTGAATTAAAAAAACACTGAAGAGTATTTTCTATATGATTTTGTTTACATAAATTTCAAAATAGACAAAACTAATTTATGTTGGTAGATGCCAGAATTGGATTTTTGCTGTTGTTGTTTGGGTTTTGTTTGTTTGTTTGTTTGTGTTTTGGGTTTTTTTGAGGGACCTTGTTTACTGGAACAAGGAATGAGGGAGCTTTGTGGAGTCCTGGAAATGTTTCATAACACAATCTAGGAAGTGTTGCAAGGTGTTTATATATTAAAAAAAAGTATATAAAAGCATTCATTACGTAAATGCTAAGCTTAAATACTTTACCACATATTTGCTTTACTGTAATAAAAAAGTATGTCTATTTCTACATCTAGATATCTATCTGTTGCATCCATCTTTATAACTCTTGTCCCACCCACAAACTCTTCCTCAGTTTTAGTGTGCAAGCCTGTTGTAGGAAAAATAATGCCTCCCAACCAAAGATGTCAATTTCCTGTTCCCAAAATCTGTTAATATGTTACCTTCATGGAAAAAGAAACTTTGAATTTGTCCTTAAATTAAAGATCTAGAGATGGAGAGATTATCCTGGATTATGTGAGCAGGCCCAAGGTAGCTATAAGAGTTATTATAAGAGGAAGCAGGAGGGTCAGAGTCACAGACGGAGATGATGATGGAAGCAAAGGTTAAAGTGATGTTTGAAAAAGGACCATGAACCAGGGAACATGGGCACCCTCTACAATTTAGGAAAGAGACAAGAAACAAATTCTTTTCTGGAGTCTGCCAAAGAAATGTCAGTTCAGATCATTTGCTCAGTTGTGTCCAACTCTTTGCAACCCCACGAACTGCAGCATGCCAGGCTTTCCTGTCCATTGCCAACTCCAGGAGTTTATAAACTCATGTCCATTGAGTTGGTGATACCATCCAACCATCTCATCCTCTGTCATCCCCTTCTCCTCCTGCCTTCAATCTTTAGCAGTATCAGGGTCTTTACAAATGAGTCAGTTCTTTGCATCAAGTGGCCAAAGTATTGGAGTTTCAGCTTCAGCATCAGTCCTTCCAATGAATATTCAGGACTGATTTCTTTTAGGATGGGCTGGTTGGATCTCCTTTCAGTCCAAGGGACTCTCAAGAGTCTTCCTTTAACACCACAGTTCAAAAGCATCAATTCTTCGGTGCTCAGCTTTCTTTATAGTCCAACTCTCACATCCACACTTCACTACTGGAAAAACCATAGCTTTGACTAGACGGACCTTGGTTGGCAGGATAATGTGTCTGCTTTTTAATATACTGTCTAGGTTGGTCATAACTTTTCTTCCAAGGAGCAAGCGTCCTTTAATTTCATGGTTGCAAGTCACCATCTGCAGTGATTTTGGAGCCCAGAAAAATACAGTCTCTCACTGTTTCCACTGTTTCCCCATCTATTTGCCATGACATGATGGGACCAGATGCCATGATCTTAGTTTTCTGAATGTTGAGTTTTAGACCAACTTTTTCACTCTCGTCTTTCACTTTCACCAATAGCTCTTTAGTTTTTCTTCACTTTCTGCCATGAATGTGGTGTCATCTGCATATCCGAGGTTATTGATATTTCTTCTGGCCATCTTGATTCCAGCTTGTGCTTCATCCAGCCCAGCGTTTCTCATGATGTACTTGTACTCTGCATGTAAGTTAAATAACCAGGGTGACAAAATACAGCCTTCATGTACTTCTTTCCCTAGCCCTTGTAACATATTGATTTTAACTTGTAAAACTGATTTAGATTTCTGACCTCCAGAACTAAAGGATAAAAAATTTACATTTTTTAAGCCACTAACTTTGTGTTTATTTGTCGCAACAGCAATAGGAAGCTAATATACCTTCTAATATGGAAACATAAATTTGTTTTTGCACCTGTAAAGTTTGTTTTCAACAAAAATTTCAGAGTAATTATTTAACACATGAGTAGGATTATTTACCTTCTCAGCTGAAAATCTTGCAATGTTTTTGAATTTAATGCAGAGTAAAAGTCAAAGACTTTTAAGGCTGTGATCCCTTTTGCCTTTCTGATATCCTCCCTTGCTCTCTATGCTTCAACCACCATGGGCTCCTTGCCCTTTTTCAAGCATAAAGGCACATTCCAATTTTAAGCATTTGTTTTCCAATTTTGTTTTCTCCTTGAAATATTTTTCCTTTAGATACATACATAGATAGATATCTCATATCCTTAAAATATTTCCTGAATTTTCACCTTTACAATGAAGACCATGTAGAATCCCTTAATATCTCATCCGTTCTCTTTCCCTGATCTTTTCATGCTTGAAATTTTGGTTTGATTTTTCTATCTTGGTGTTTTAACATGCTTGAACATAATATTGCAATACTTATTTATTATGGTTATTGTTAATTGTCTGTGGAGCCCATTAGTATGTAAATTCCATAAATGAGTGATCCTTGTCATTGAAGTAACATAAGGGCTTAGAACAATATTGGACATACAGCAGTTATTGAATTAATGTTTTTGTAAAAATAAAAATATTAATTGAAAGATTTCTATATTGTAGATGTGGTATTGTAGATGCTATATTTATAACATGAAATAAATACAGTGTCTACTCTCAAGGAAATAAGGCATACAGGAAAGAAAAGATGATATATGATATGGTATTTGAAGCCAAGTATATCACATGAACTCATAGAAAAACATTCACATGGATTTTGGGAATCAGTGAGGATTGCTTTGAGGAGTAGTCTGCCACAAGGAAGATAAATAGGTATTTTCAAGACAAAAGATGACAGCATGAGACAGTGAAGAGTATTTCAGGCATATCAAAAATAAGTGCACAGGAATGAAGGCAAGATAAAGCATGTCTTTAAAGTCACTAAATTTAATGAATATAGATTGAAAAAAAGATGTCAGTGATGAGGTTTGATGAACACGTGAGAAATATACAGAGAAAGCAGAGCTTTGTAAGCCAGATACAGAAATTTGGGTGTTTACCTAAAAACAATAAGAGACACACGTTGAATTATTTTAAGCAGAATAGTGAAAGGAATACACAGCTGTTATAGGAAGATAACATTGGCTACAATGTAAAGAAACAGTTAAAAAATATAAAGCCAGAGAAAGGAATATTGATTAGGAAGATTTATATCAAGAAATTCAAGAAATGATGTTGGATTTTAGTAGCCATAATATATGTGTGATTTCAGCAGAAATTTAGGAGTCAAATTTTCACAGTTATTAACTATGTGTGGGTAGAAAAAGGGAAAAGAAGAGAAATCACACACAGTTTTTATACTAGCAACAGCAAGTGAAAACAAGGATGGAACATAAATGCAGACTTGATAATTGTCATTGTATAATAAGTAGATTAATTGTCAGTGTTCACTGTAAAGTGTGACAAAAGATGAAGATCTAATAAAGAAACCTGAAGACTAGCAATATTTAGGCGAAGACAGATAAACTCTTAATAATTCACAAAAAATACCATGGAATAGTCAGAGAAGTAGAAAGAGTGTCAGAGGAATAAGTGTTTTTAACAGTGGTCAATTATTTCAATTATTTAAAAAAGTCTGGACTTTGTGGGGGGGGTGGATTATTTGGGAGAATGGCATTGAAACCTGTATAATATCATATAAGAAACGAATTGCCAGTCCAGGTTTTATGCAGGATACAGGATGCTTGGGGCTGGTGCACTGGGATGACCCAGAGGGATGGTACAGGGAGGGATGTGAGAGGGGGGTTCAGGATTGGGAACACGTGTACACTCGTGGCGGATTCATGTTGATGTATGGCAAAACCAATACAATATTTTAAAGTAATTAGCCTCTAGTTAAAATAAATAAATTTAAATTAAAAAAAGAAAAAAAAAGTTAAAGGAAGTTAAGGGTGAATTAGTATCAATTATATAATAGTAATAGAGGTATCTGTGATGATCCAAGAAATAGTGATGTCAATGCAATGATGGCTATGGACATAAAGTGGAAAATGAGTGAAAAATGACAAGAGAATCCAAAAACTTGAGGGATACATAAATATAGATATAATTTTTGGAATAGATGTTTAATAGAAGATTTGAGAAATGTTTTTTGCTTCTCTATCGTGTCTGGAATTATTTTTGAAAGAGAAGAGGTGAAATAAATCAGCCAAAATGTACTGAAAGGACAAGGTTTATTCTCCCACCTGAAATAACAAAAGAAAAGCAGACAGAATATATAGAATGATGGTTTGCAGAACACTGAACATCAAACACAAAGGACAATGATTCCTGAGGCACAGGAGACAAAACATTTGAGATCTATTTACTGTTGCCTCCGTTTCCTGCCTGGAGAGAATTTCAGGAAATGGCACAGGGAAAAGGAACCCTGGCAAATCCCAGCAAACTTTCTGTGTTCAAGAGATGATGCTGAGAATCCAAGGAAAGCCAGGCAGCTACTATATTCAAGGCAGAGTGCTAGTGAAGAGAGACCTGTATAGAGAATTGCAGAGATCTGTGGAAGATTTCCTCTGAGTCCTCAGCAGAACACTAATCTGTGAGAATGTTTGAGGAAACCACCAAAGACTAATGAAAACACCAAAGAGAAAGATTAGAGGAAGCTCATTGTTCATGTGGGGTTGGAAAAGAAAGGAAAGGAAAGTGAAGTTGCTCAGTCGTGTCTGACTCTTTGCGACCCCATGGACTGCAGCCTCCCAGGCTCCTCTGTCCCTGGGATTTTCCAGGCAAGAGTACTGGAGTAGGTTGCCAATTCTTCTCCATGTGGAGTTGGGAACAGTGCTTAATCTAACCAGCTAGTCTAGAAAACTGTGTAATTCATGCGGTCATGACTAGAGTACCCATAAAGAGCATCAGTAAGCTGTAGAGGAACTTCTAGTGACCAAATACACATACAATTTAAGACCCTTAGCTAGAAAGGGGGCTAGTGTTTGCAGATATGTTTCTCCAAAAATGACGAACTCACAAGTAGAAAATATTAAAAGCAGCCAGAGCAAAAGACACACTGAATACAAAAGAAGATCAAAAATAAAGATGACAACAGATTTCTCATTTAAAATGATGAAAATGAGAAGATAGTACAGAAACTTCTTTAAACATCTGAAAGAAAAAAAATTGTCAGCCTAGAACACCATACCAAGTATATTTTGAAAATAAACAATTAAAAAAATGTTTCAAAAATATGAAAAGTGAAAAATTTATTCCCTGAAATCTCACACAATAAGAAATGAATAGGAAGTCCTGTGGGAAGAATATACCACCAAATGTAAATATGGTTCTACACAAAAATAAGCAGAGCACCAGAAATAGTAACTATAATATATTAGTGAACCAATGAGATATTTTTCTTATTATTTAAATCTATGTAAGATAATTGACTATCATGATGATAGTTGATAATCACGATGACGTGATCACTGACCTAGAGCCAGACATCCTGGAATATGAAGTCAAGTGGGCCTTAGAAAGCATCACTATGACAAAGCTAGTGGAGGTGATGGAATTCCAGCTGAGCTATTTCAAGTCTTGAAAGATGATGCTGTGAAAGTGGTGCGCTCAAGATGTCAGCAAATTTGGAAAACTAAGCAGTGGCCACAGGACTGGAAAAGGTCAGTTTTCATTCCAATCCCAAAGAAAGGCAATGCCAAAGAATGCTCAAACTACCACACAATTGCACTCATCTTACACCCTAGTAAAGTAATGCTCAAAATTCTCCAAGCCAGGCTTAAGCAATACATGAACCGTGAACTTCCTGATGTTCAAGCTGGTTTTAGAAAAGGCAGAGGAACCAGAGATCAAATTGCCAACATCCACTGGATCATGGAAAAATCAAGAGAGTTCCAGAAAAACATCTATTTCTGCTTTATTGACTATGCCAAAGCCTTTGACTGTGTGGATCACATTAAACTGTGGAAAATTCTGAAAGAGATGGGAATACCGGACTACCTGACCTGCCTCTTGAGAAATCTGTATGCAGGACAGGAAGCAACAGTTAGAACTGGACATGGAACAACAGACGGGTTCCAAATAGGAAAAGGAGTATGTCAAGGCTGTATATTGTCCCCCTGTTTATTTAACTCATATGCAGAGTACATCATGAGAAACACTGGACTGGAAGAAGCACAAGCTGGAATCAAAATTGCCGGGAGAAATATCAATAACTTCAGATATGCAGATGACACCACCCTTATAGCAGAAAGTGAAGAGGAACTAAAAAGCCTCTCGATGAAAGTGGAAGTGGAGAGTGAAAAAGTTGGCTTAAAGCTCAACATTCATAAAATGAAGATCATGGCATCTGGTCCCATCACTTCATGGCAAATAGATGGGGAAACAGTGGAAACAGTGTCAGACTTTATTTTGGGGGGCTCCAAAATCACTGCAGATGGTGACTGCAGCCATGAAATTAAAAGACGCTTACTCCTTGGAAGGAAAGTTATGACCAATCTAGATAGCATATTGAAAAGTAGAGACATTACTTTTCTAACAAAGTTCCGTCTAGTCAAGGCTATGGTTTTTCCTGTGGTCATGTATGGATGTGAGAGTTGGACTGTGAAGAAGGCTGAGCATTGAAGATTTGATGCTTTCAACTGTGGTGTTGGAGAAGACTCTTGAGAGTCCCTTGGACTGCAAGGGGATCCAGCCAGTCCATTCTGAAGGAGATCAGCCCTGGGATTTCTTTGGAAGGAATGATGCTAAAGCTGAAACTCCAGTACTTTGGCCACCTCATGTGAAGAGTGGCCGAAGAGTCTTTTTTAAAAAGACTCACTGGAAAAGACTCTGATGCTGGGAGGGACTGGGGGCAGGAGGAGAAGGGGACGACAAAGGATGAGATGGCTGGATGGAATCACTGACTTGATGGATGTGAGTCTGAGTGAATTCTGAGAGTTGGTGATGGACAGGGAGGCCTGGCGTGCTGCAATTCATGGGGTTGCAAAGAGCCAGACACGACTGAGTGACTGAACTGAAC
This sequence comes from Bos indicus, assembly GCF_029378745.1. Lineage (NCBI taxonomy): Eukaryota > Metazoa > Chordata > Mammalia > Artiodactyla > Bovidae > Bos > Bos indicus. The sequence continues at coordinate 38,809,331 of NC_091762.1, read as the reverse complement.
TGAACTGAAGATAGTTGACTATGTAAAATAAGGAAATAACATTTAAATAAAAATAACAGTGCACTCTTGGATTTAAAACATACGGATATGTGTGTGTGATCAGTTGTGTCTGACTCATTGTGACCCCATAGACTGTATGTAGCATGCCTGCTTTCTCTGTCCATGGAATTTTCCAGCAAGAATACTGGAGTGGTTTGCCATTTCCTACTCCAAACATATGCCTGTATAAGGTGTAAACCAAAAATAAATAACATAACAGCATAACATGTTAACAGGAAGTGAGAAATCAAAGCATTTATTTGCAAGGTTCTTGTATTATATTTGAAGTCGTATCCTATCACTTAGAGGTAGACTGGTAAGTATATGTAACTCTAATCCCCAGAGAAAGCACTAAGATCATAAAGGACTATAAGTTATACCCAAGAAAATAAATAAAATGGAATCATAAACATAATTATTTCCAAAGAAGGCAGGAAAAAAAAAAAAGGAAAATTGAAACAAAATGACAACAGATGCTAGACTTACACCCAACCATGTCAGTAGTAATATTAAATGTGCATGTGTGCTACGTTGCTTCAGCCCTGTGGACTGCAGCTTGCCAGGTTCCTGTATCCATGTGATTCTCCAGGCAAGAATACTGGAATGGGTTGCCACGCCCTCCTTCAGGGGATTTTTCCAACCCAGGGATCAAATCCATGTCTTTTGTGGATCCTGCATTTCAGGTGGATTCTTTATGGCTGAGCCACTGGTGAAACCCAGTATTAAATTTACATAGTCTAAACCCCCCAATCTGAAGGCATAGATTTTTGAATTGAAGAAGAAAGGAATAACTTAAATATAAAGACATAAGTAGTTCAAAGGCAAAGTCGGAGTGGTGGTGGTTTAGTTGCTAAGTCATGTCCAGTTCTTGCAACCCCATGAACTGTATGTAGCCTGCCAGGCTCCTCTGCCCATGGGATTCTCCAGGCAAGAATACTGGAATGGGTTGACATTTCTTTCTCCAGAGGATCTTCCCTACTCAGGGATCAAATCCTGGTTCCCTGCATTGCAGGCAGATTCTTTGCCAACTTAGCTACAGGGGAAGCCCAATGTTAATGTTAAAATAGATTTCAGGGAAGAGATGTTTACCAGAGATAAAGCAAATCATTTCCTAATGATTAAAGAGGTGAATTTATCTAGAGGATGTAACAATCTTAAATGTTCATAACGTAAAAGAGGTTTATAATATATGAAGCAAAACTGATAGATATGCAAGGAGATCATTTTGCATAGTTATTTATAATTATGATCATATATTTTAACTTTGTATCTGGTGCTGAGTTGAGTAGAGATGAAATATTCTTTGCTACCATCCTGCCAAGGTTGCATATATATGGGAAAATAAAATGTCCCTCTAGAGTTTGAAGATGGTTTTCTTGGTACCTAGAAGTATGCTTTGATATCAAACATTTAAAAAATATAAAAATATCTTAAGGATTGGATGGTTGGGTGAACTTTAAGGATATTTGAAGAGTGCTGGTCAAAGCCTCAAGAGCCTGAAGGAGTCAGTTAGCAGAAGCCCAGTGATGGTAAAGACAAGATCAGTGGAGACTTAAGGAATGTGAAGAACATGCTTTTTAGCAGCTGAAAGAAGTGGAATTTTCATTACATAGTGGGAGGAATTACAGAAGTAACTGTCACCTATGCTAACCAGAAAAACAGAAAATAAGCTAAATGATTGAACTAAGGTAGAATGTTTAAAACACATCTTGGAATATTTCACTGTGTTAAAATGACAGAGGAGAGAAATGAAGTGAAACTTAATTATTCCATTTTCAGGTAAAATATATAGGAAAGAGAAAAGGAACAAGCACTTACTGATTATTCAAAGTAAAAATGTGTTTCACATTGCCAGGCCTTCCTATATTTTCAAATTAAGAAAGGGCTTTGGAGCAAAGGTGAAATGCAGAATGGAACCTCAATAAATGTCAGAAAGATGGAAGGTGCTTCCTCAGGGCACCATCCTGTTAGAAGCATCTCTCCCTGAGGATCTTAGGGAAATGCCTCACAGATCTCTTCTCTTAAACAATAAGCCTTCAAAGAAACATAATATGTTGTTCTAAGCAGCTTTACAAGAAACTTAAGGCAAAGTATGGATTATTATTTTTTCTTTTTTTGTTGTTGTTTGGAGGATAATTACAATGTGCTGGCTTGTGCTATACAACGACAGTCATAATTATATAAATATATATATATATGCTTGTGTGTGTATATATATACACACACACACACACACATACATACATTGGGTAGCTCAGAAGGTAAAGAACCTGCCCACAATGTGGGAGACTGGGGTTCAATCCCTGATTTGGGAAGATCCCTTGGAGAAGGGCATGGCAACCCACACCACTATTCTTCCTGGAGAATTCCATGGACAGGGAGATTGGTGGGCTATAGTCCATGGAGTCACAAAGAGTTGGACATGACTAAGCAACTAACACATACACATATCCTCTCACTTTAGAGCCCCCCTCCCCACTCCCATCATACCTCTCCAGGTCATCACAAGACGTCAGATTGGCTCTCTGTATTATGTATCAGTTTCCCACTAGTTATCTGTTTTACACATGATAGAGTATTGAGTCAGTTCTTATGAAGTGGATGAACTGAGAGCCTATTATACAGAGTAAAGTTGGTATGGATTATCTTGATGAGATTTTTTTAGTATTGAGCTAGGTCAGACTATATGCTGGGTCAGCTTGATAAAACTCTTGAGATAGAAAACCATATATGAACCTGAGAAGAATGAAGACTTTCAAAAATCAGAATAGTTTATCATTTCAAATTCTCCAAAATATCTTCTCAGGTTAGATTTTTGTCCTCCGAGTTCTCAAAATCTAGGAAAAAACACTCCTTAGATTTTGAGGTCTCAGGGTCTTGAGGTTTTGGAGAAGAAATCAAATGTCCTTATCTGGCTGACCCCACTATTTCCCCAACATTCCACTCACACAGGGCTTTTCTACAGAACTGATTTTACTCTGGAATACTCTGGTGCTGGAGAGCTAAGTTACTGCTAGTGATGGTTTAGTCACTAAGTTGTGTCCAACTCTTGCGACCCCATTGACTGTAGCCTGCCAGGCTCCTCTGTCCATGGGATTCTCCAGGCAAGAATACTGGCTAGAGTGGGTTGCCATTTCCTTCTCCAGGGAGAGTTACTGCTGGAGAGTAACTCAGGGGAGTTACTGCTAGTGTTGAATGAAACTCATTTTTCCATGACAGTGGTTGGAGAGAAACAAAACAAACCCCAACAGTTCCTTTCTTACCTTACCTTCCATAGCTTGCTTCATCCCGTAGGACAAAGCCTCTACTCTCATTTCACATACCAATTCAAAACATTTCTCAAAATTTTTCTAATTCCTCCAAGGTATCGAGAGGGGTAGCTTGTTTAGCATCTTATTAAGATTTGAACTCTCCATTTATACTTTCTACCAAGTATTGTATTTATCGGTAATTACATACTGAGACTGATTTCTCAACACTAAACCAGTAATGAGTCTACCTTTTCACTTTTTTCCCTAGTCCTAGGAAGAGTACATGAAGATGATGCCATGCAAAGTTGAGTTCCAGGATGACAACCTGGTTAGAACATCTCTGAGGGTGAATTTATCTGCTTCTTTTTCTGTATCATGAAGATCTTTTTTGTACAGTTCTTCTGTGTATTCTTGCCACCACTTCTTAATATCTTCTGCTTCTGTTAGGTCCATACCATTTCTGTCCTTTATTTAGCCCATCTTTGCATGAAATGTTCCCTTGGTATCTCTAATTTTCTTGAAGAGATATCTAGTCCTTCCCCTTCTATTATTTTCCTCTATTTCTTTGCATTGATCACTGAGGAAGGCTTTCTTATCTCTCCTTGCTATTCTTTGGAACTCTGCATTCCGATGCTTGTATCTTTCCTTTTCTCCTTTGCATTTTGCTTCTCTTCTTTTCACAGCTATTTGTAAGGGCGCCTCAAACAGACATTTTGACTTTTTGCATTTCTTTTTCTTGGGGATGGTCTTGATTTCTGTCTCCTGTACAGTGTCATGAACCTCCATCCATAGTTCATCAGGCACTCTGTCTATCAGATCTAGTGCCTTAAATCTATTTCTCACTTCCTCTGTATAATCATAAGGGATTTGATTTAGGTCATACCTGAATGATCAGAAATATCAATAACAGGAAATACCAAGAAATATCAAGAACAGGAGAAATATCAGTAACCTCACATATGCAGATAACATACCCTTATGGCAGACAGTGAAGAAGAACTAAAGAGCCTCTTGATGAAAGTGAAAGAGGAGAGTGAAAAAGTTGGCTTAAAGCTCAACATTCAGAAAACTAAGATCATGGCATCTGGTCCCATCACTTCATGGCAAATAAATGGAGAAACAGTGGAAACAGTGTCAGACATTATTTTTTTGGGCTCCAAAATCACTGCAGATTGTAATTGCAGCTATGAAATTAAAAGACACTTACTCCTTGAAGGAAAGTTATGACCAACCTACACGGCATATTAAAAAGCAGAGACATTACTTTGTCAACAAAGGTCCATCTAGTTAAAGCTATGGTTTTTTCAGTAGTCATGTATAGATGTGAGAGTTGGACTATAAAGAAAGCTGAGTGCTGAGGAATTGATGCTTTTGAACTGTGGTGTTGGAGAAGACTCTGGAGATTCCATTGTACTGCAAGGATATCCAACCAGTGCATCCTAAAGGAGATCAGTCCTGGGTATTCATTGTAAGGATTGATATTGAAGCTGAAACCCCAATATTTTGGCACCTGATGTGAAAAGCTGACTCATTTGAAAAGACCCTGATGCTGGGAAAGATTGAGGGCAGGAGGAGAAGGGGACGGCAGAGGATGAGATGGTTTGATGGCATCACTGACTCAATGGACATGGGTTTGGGTGAACTCTGGGAGTTGGTGATGGACAGGGAGGCCTGGCGATATGCAGTTCATGGCGTCTCAAAGAGTTGGACACAACTGAGCGACTGAACTGAACTATTCTGTATTAAGGTGGTTCGTGCTGATAACATTCAATTATAATATTTTGTTTACAGTTTAGGTCACTGATACTTAAACCTCCTGTAGCAATTAACAGAAGTATGTACACATTTATCATATATATATATATATATATATATATATATATATATATATAGCATACGTCTTTTTCATCTCATAGAATAAAATATAGAATCTTATAGAAAACCTGTGACTTTATCACTTACCCTTTTGAATGCTCATATAAATTACTTCTTGGAAAGAGGACATCTTTTGAGTTCATTTTATTCTCAGATTTAAAAAGAAGCAGTCATATGTAAAAAAATTCCCTCATTCTCACTCATTGTAGCATTATTCCTCTCAGTTCTCCTGATGAGTTTGAAAACTGAATAATAGCCATTTGAGACATACTGAAACACTGTATTTGTATTTTTCAAAGATAAGTGGAAAAGGGAGTTTGTTTCTCTCTGGCTCAGCAACAAAATTGAAGTGTGAAAATGACTACTTCAAGTTCTATAATAATGACATTTCAAACCACTTAGATATAATCATTCCATTTCAGTTTTATCCAGGTAAAACAAACAAAACCCTGCACTGTATTGAGTCCTAACTAACCTCATATGTCCACGGATTATATTTCTTATCCACATAAATTATAATATAACTACTATATTCTTTCTCAGTTATGCCATTTTCATTCATTTTTATAAGGTGTTTCTGTTAATTACCACATCTTAGCTTTGTAGTCTGCAGAAATATAAATGGTTTTTATTTTATTTTTTTCTGTGAAATCTCTGTTCACATTTCTTTACTTAGTTAAATCATACTGATGCACTCAATCTAGTGTTAAAATTGGTTAGTATTTTCCTGCTACTGCAATAAGTATTTAGATAAAACTGGCATTGTCCCTTAGTGGGGAAAAATGTCCCATGCCATTGAAAAAGACTCTATGTTTCTCAAGTTGTTCAGTGAAATAAACCTTCTGGGGGCAGACCATGTACAGGCAGGTGTGCTGACAAGTAGGGTAGTTAAAAATTTAAGACAGTTCCTCTGAAGAATAAAAGAAATTAAATTTGTGAAGGTCACATCTGGGCATTGTAACTTTCAGGCAGATTGCACTTCTTTACATACCATTGGGAATCTAAACCGTACCATAGTGTGGAACTAAATAAGCCATTTTTTCCTAATGTATTTTATGACCACTCTATGTACTTATTAATAATGCCATCTCCTCTATAAAATTATGCAGTCTATAGCAGGATATTTCAGTTTGAAACATCATCTTTGACTTTTTTTCCAGGCCATAAGAGTAAACTATATTATTCATGTGGTTTTTCCATAATATATAACTGCAGCTCTTTTTACATGACTGCAGCAACAGCTAAATGTTGACTGCTCAAACACTAAGCCTGTATAGACACTGCCAGCACTTGCCAGAGTTACTGGCACTGGAATGGAGCTAAATGTTTTCTACTAACAATGTCTACACCTCCTTGTTCCAACTTGACCAGTTCTCTAGTACAGTATACAAAAACCTTGATGTTTTTGATATCATAACATTTTGACTATTTTTATTCATTTAAGAATCATTTAAACTCATTACCTAAAGTACACAAAGTTTGTACTACACACTCATTGTGTTTAACAGGGTTACAAATCTAGACCTGAAAAATTTGAGGGCTCTTTTATTCAGAGTATTAAACATTCACTGAGTATTATACTCTATACATAGAAATATTTATTTTAATTTTTAATCTGTTGCTAGACATGTTCTAATTTTGATTGGCACTTCTTTGAGTCAGTTGATTATCAATTCCAGTTTCTACAGTTTTGACTCTTTTTCACAATTTAGAGTTTTTCTTTTCATACAGCCCAAACTCTATCAAAAGAATATTTCTAAATATTAGGTACTGTGGACTGCCTTTTTTTATAGGTTACGTACTATAGAAAACCACTTTTATTCAGACCATTTTGAATATTTAAATTAGGGATTATCTAAAATGCTTTAAGTTGTGAACTTTCTTCTTTGGAGAGAACTTCCTCATATAATAGGTTTAAACAGGCAGGTGACTAGGGTAATTCCAGTAAAGTGAAGTTTCCACTTTAAATTTTCTATAGAATGAACTTAATACATTACTTTCTTATCGTATGTGTAACCTATTACTACAAATTTTGTGACTTAAAACAACACTGACGTATTATCTTACAGTTCTAGAGATCTAGTGTTAGAAAATGGGTCTTTCTGGGCTAAAATTGAGGTGTAGACCTGGCTATAATCCTCCTAGAAGCTCTATTGGAGAATGTTGCCTTGACTTTTCCAGCTTTTGGAGGCCACCTTCATTTATTGTCTCCTTGCTCTTTCCTCAAAGACTGCAGTGTAGCATCTTCAAATTTCTCTGGTTCTTTCCTCTCCTTTTGTCTTCCTCTTTCACTTTAGACGGCTTTGTATTTATGCTAATACTTTCTTGTCTTGGCCCACCCAGATAATCCATGATAACCTGTTTAAAATGTTTTTAATTTATTTTTATTGAAGTATAGTTGATTTACAATGTTGTGTTAGTTTGTGGTGTACAGCAAAGGGATTCATGTAAACATATGCATATATATCCTTTTTCATATTTTTTATTATGATTTAGTATAGTATATTGACTATATTAATAGTTTCCTGTGCTATACATTAGGTCCTTGATGTTCATCTATTTTATATGTGGTAGTTTGAATCTGCTAATCTCAAACTCCGGATTTGTCCCTCTCTCACCCCCTCCCATTTGGTAACCATAAGTTTCTTTTCTGTCTGTGACTATGTTTTGTAAATAAGTTCATTTGTGTCATATTTTAGATTCCACATATAAGTGATATCATGTGGTATTTGTCTTTTTCTGTCTGACTTACTTGAGTTTGTATGATAATCTCTGCTGCTGCTGCTGCTGCTAAGTCGCTTCAGTTGTGTCTGACTCTGTAGATCCACCCATGTTGCTGCAAATGGCATTGTTTTATTCTTTTATATTGATGAGAAATATTCCATTGTATATATATGCCACATCTTTATCCATTCATCTATTGATGGACATTTGGGTTGCTTCTGTGTCTTGGATATTTTAACTAGGGCTACTATAGATACAGGAGTGCATGTATCTTTTTGAATTTGAGTTTTTTTAAGATATGCGCTCAGGAGTGGGATTGCTGAATCATACGGCAACTCCGCTTTTAGTTTTTTAAGGAATTTCCATATTGTTTTCCATAGTGGCTATACCAGTTTACATTTCCACCAACAATGTAGAAGGGTTCCCTTTTTTCCACACCCCCTCCAACATTTATTATTTTATATTTGTAAATATCTAATTACAGGCTAATAAAATTATCATATTTCTGCTTTCCCTATACTGCTAGCACTCTAGAGTCTGTAAAAGCCATTTCTTTTTGCCTTAATGTTGTCATGGAGCTTTGACATACTTTAAACTCTAAAACATTTTTATATTTGTTTTGTACATCAAACAATGATTTATCCTTATTCATCTATTTATTATTTTAAAATATATTTTAATTCCATTCTGTGTTTTTGTGTTCATATTTTAGATCACCTTTTTCTTCCTGAAGAACTTGCTTTAATTTTGACTTTTATTTTTAATTATGTTTTAATTATTTTAATTATGTTTAATTATGTTTAATAATTTTTAATTATGTTACTGACAGCTTCCTCCAGTCTTTGCAAATATCTTTATTTTCCTTTTATTTTGAAGGATAAGGATATATTCACTTGTTATTAAATTTAGGTTGGCAGTACTTATACTTTGGAAATATAAAGGTGTCATTCTGCGGTCTCTGACTTCTGTCATTAGTGTTGAGAAGAAAGCTGCCATTCTTATAGTTGTTTGAAGAGAAGATATCTTCTTTCAGCTGACTTTCATGATTTACTTTTTTATGCTTTGGAGCAGGTTTACTGTGAAGAACTTGGGTAAACTTTATTTTTGTATATCCTGTTAAAGGTAAAATTATTTTTTTGTACCTGTGAGTCTCTTATAATTTTTAGAAAATGGTTAACCATTAGTCTTTGAATATTTGAATATCTGTGCTCTGTTTTTTCCCCACACTTTTCCCCAGTTCTTCAGTTTATATTTTTTGTTGACTCTCTCCTAAGTAACTGATGTCCTGTTGTAATGTGTCCATTTATAACTACCCACTAGTCCGGATTTCACATATCATATTTTATTTTCTATTTACAGTGGCAACTAATTTTTTTGATAGATTCTAAATATTTCATAAATTCTATTAACTTTAATCTATTTCTCTATTTTTTCACAATTTAATATGTTAATCCGTTATTTTCAAGTACTAACATATTAACTTCAATATATGAATAATTTATGTAACTCATCTATTTTCTGTTTTTTCCTTATTAGACATAGTTTGTTTTTTCTTAGCCTGTTTAGATTTTTATGCCAGTTAGTGCTTAATAATTCTGATGTTCCGGATGATATTATTTTCCACTTAGTAAAGTTTGCCTTTTCCTCTGTAAGTCAAATATAGGAGAAGCTAATCATCTAAATCCAATCAGAAATAAAGATCATTTCAGTTCAGTTCAGTAGCTCAGTCGTGCCAGACTCTTTGTGACCCCATGAAAGGCAGCGTGCCAGGCCTCCCTGACTATCACCAACTCCCGGAGTTTACTCAGACTCACGTCCATTGAGTCAGTGATGCCATCCAGCCATCTCATCCTCTGTCGTCCACTTCTCCTCCTGCCCCCAATCCCTCCCAGCACCAGGGTCTTTTCCAAAGAGTCAGCTCTTCACGTGAGGTGACCAAAGTATTGGAGATTCAGCCTAAGCATCAGTCTTTCCAATGAACACTTAGGACTGGTCTCCTTTAGGATGGACTGGTTGGATCTCCTTGCAGTCCAAAGGACTCGCAAGAGTCTAATCCAACACCACAATTCAAAAGCATCAATTCTTCTGCACTCTGCTTCCTTCACAGTCCAACTCTCAAATCCATACATGACCACTGGAAAAACCATAGCCTTGACTAGATGGACCTTTGTTGGCAAAGTAATGTCTCTGCTTTTGAATATGCTATCTAAGTTGGTCATAACTTTCCTTCCAAGGAGTAAGTGTCTTTTAATTTCATGGCTTCAGTCACCATCTGCAGTGATTTTAGAGCCCCCCAAAATAAAGTCTGATGCTGTTTCCACTGTTTCCCCATTTATTTCCCATGAAATGATGGGACCAGATGCCATGATCTTCATTTTCTGAATGTTGAGCTTTAAGCCAACTTTTTCACTCTCCTCTTTCACTTTCATCAAGAGGCTTTTGAGTTCCTCTTCACTTTCTGTCATAAGGCTGGTATCATATGCATATCTGACGTTATTGATATTTCTCCTGGCAATCTTGATTCCAGCTTGTGTTTCTTCCAGTCCAGTGTTTCTCATGATGTACTCTGCATATAAGTTAAATAAGCAGGGTGACAATACACAGCCTTGATGTACTCCTTTTCCTATTTGGAACCAGTCTGTTGTTCCATGTCCAGTTCTAACTGTTGCTTCCTGACCTGCATATAGGTTTATCAAGAGGCAGGTCAGTGGTCTGGTATTCCTATCTCTTGAATAATTTTCCACAGTTTAATGTGATCCACACAGTCAAAGGCTTTGGCATAGTCCATAAAAGAGAAATAGATGTTTTTCTGGAACTCTCTTGCTTTATTGATGATCTAGCAAATGTTTGCAATTTGGTCTCTGGTTCCTCTGCCTTTCCTGAAACCAGCTTGACCATCTGAAAGTTCACCGATCACATATTGCTGAAGCCTGGCTTGGAGAATTTTGAGCATTACTTTACTATCTGGTGAGATGAGTGGAATTGTGCGGTAGTTTGAGCATTCTTTGGCATTGCCTTTCTTTGGGATTGGAATGAAAACTGACCTTTTCCAGTCTTGTGGCCACTGCTGAGTTTTCAAATTTACTGCTGTGTATTTTGGCCACCCCTTAATATCTTCTGCTTCTGTTAGTCTATAACATTTCTGTCCTTTATTGAGCCCATCTTTGCATGAAATGTTCCCTTGGTATCTCTGATTTTCTTGAAGAGGTCTCTAGTCTTTCCCATTCTGTTGTTTTCCTCTATTTCTTTGCATTGATCGCTGAGGAAGGCTTTCTTATCTCTCCTTGCTATTCTTTGAATCTCTGCATTCAGATGCTTACATCTTTCTTTTTCCTTTGCTTTTCTCTTCTCTTGTTTTCACAGCTATTTGTAAAGCCTCCTCAGACAGCCATTTTGCTTTTTTGCATTTCTTTTCCATGGGGGTGGTCTTGATCCCTGTCTCCTGTACAATGCCATGAACCTCATTCCATAGTTCATCAGGCACTCTTATCTATCGGATCTAGTCCCATAAATGGATTTCTCACTTCCACTGTATAATCATCACTTCAGTTCAGTTCAGTCACTCAGTCGTGTCTGACTCTTTGCAACCCCATGAATCACAGCACACTAGGCCTCCCTGTCCATCACCAATTCCCGGAGTTTACTCAAACTCATGTCCACCGAGTCGGTGATGCCATCCAACCATCTCATCCTCTGTCGTCCCCTTCTCCTCCTGCTCCTCATCCCTCCCAGCATCAGGGTCTTTTCCAATGAGTCAACTCTTCGCATGAGGTGGCCATTGTATTGGAGTTTCAGCTTTCGAAGCAGTCCTTCCAATGAACACCCAGGACTGATCTTTAGGATGGACTGATTGGATCTCCTTGCAGTCCTGGGACTCTCGTGTCTTCTCCGACACCACAGTTCAAAAGCCTAAGGGATTTGATTTAGGTCATACGTGAATGGTCTAGTGGTTTTCTGTACTTTTTTCTATTTAAGTCTGAATTTGGCAGTAAGGAGTTCATGATCTGAACCACAGTCAGCTCCTGGTCTTGTTTTTGCTGACTGGATAGAACTTCTCCATCTTTGGCTGCAAATAATATAATCAATCTGATTTTGGTGTTGACCATCTGGTGATGTCCATGTGTAAGGTCTTCTCTTGTGTTGTTGGAAGAGGATGTTTGCTATGACTAGTGCATTTTCTTGGCAAAACTATTAGTCTTTGCCCTTCTTCATTCCATACTCCAGGCCAAATTTGCCTGTTACTCCAGGTGTTTCTTGATGTCCTACTTTTGAATTCCAATCCCCTATAATGAAAAGGACATCTTTTCACTATAAGGTGATTTGGTCTTTGTTATATTTATGATAAGAATCTAAAAAAATAAAAAAAAGAATCTATATAACTCTGATTTGCCTTTTTTCCTAAAAGTGCCTTTTTTCCTGAGTTTTTGATTGAGACATTTCCAAGTCAGTATCCTTTTCCCAAAAGATTACAAGAGATTAAGTTCTGTCCATTGGAAATTTTACCATAACTCTCCAGTCTCCCCCACCCCATCTGGCTTAACCATTGTGTAGTGTTTTGAGGAAGCTGGCAGTGTTTTTGAAATAAGTGCCCACTCAGTCAAGTTTTGACTTCATAAGTATCACAAGATTAAATGTTTTTCACTCTGCTTTTTAGAAGATTTGTTTTGTTTCCTCAGTATCTTTTCAGTCATCCAGTCATATGTTTCCCCTTGATTTCCAACTTGCTGAACTACTAAAAATTTTTGTATTCTTGTCGCCATTTCCCATCCAGATCTTAAAGCTCTCTGTTTTAAGGTCTCGTATAATTAGATTAGCTTGTCTGGAGAATCTCCCTTTTTAGCTATGATTAGTAATTTTAGTTATATAGGAAACATTGTAAGCACAACATCTTATCAAAGGCACATTCCAGAGATTAAGGCATGAAAATTGGTCCATTTTGGAACTTGGCTTACCAAAATATCTATATGTAAAAATCCCAAACCATTTATGAGTTTATTCCTAATTGATTACCTGTAATAGGCAGCAAACCATCTGAATTTAGATCTAGAAACACTGCTTATCTTGCTATCTTCTGCTTTTATTCTTTAGCTTCTGTTTGAAAAGCAGCCCTTGTGTATGGACGTTTGCTTTCATCACAGGTGGAATCAATGCTATCAATTGCAGAATGACAGAGACCTTCTAGACAAAACATTGCTTTTTCTTCTACTTCATGTTTTCAAAAATTACATATTGAGAGTCTAATTTGTAGCAGATCGTATTCTAGGTACTGGGAATAATGCAATGAACAGGCAAATAACCTACTCTCACAGAGCACAGTTGTGGGGAGGGAACCTAACATTAATATTTAAAGAAACACACTGTTAGCATTATATAGCATCTGTTGTAAAACATTTGAACTTTGTGACAATTGAACTTTAAAAGTAAAATAGGAATGCGGATTAACAAATGCCTTGTAAAGATTTGATGGTTCAATTTTCTTTTGAAGGGGCCAGGGAAAACCTAATAAAGAAGGTGACATTTGAATGACAATTAAAACCAATCTTCACTCTTGTTTTTGTCTACTTCTCTTTTTACTTTTTGAATACTAGTGTTTTTTTTTTTTTTTTTAGGGTTCCACCAGTTTTTTTTTTTAACACTTAGCACTATTTATACATGGTATATCTATGTTTCTCCAAGTTTAATCTGAAAACCAAGCATATTAGAATCACCTGGAGTACATTTTAACATGCAAATTCCAAACTGTACACAAAAATTTGAGTCAGAATATTGGTTGTTGATATTCCTGGCTTTTAACAAGCACCCAGGCTTCAGTCCATCTGGTTGCACAGAGTTGGACACGACTGAAGTGACTTAGCATGCATGCATGTATGCATGTTAATGCTTATGTAAAATAAGTTTAATAACTTTTTCTATAAAAAGAGGATTATGTCTGTTTCCCATGTGGTTACCGTGGATATGTTGGCAATGCATTTGCCTCTCTGCTGCCTGGTAATAAATATGTGTTAAATAAAGCATCAAAGGTCTTCAAATAATTCCTGCATGATAGTGTCACCTATGTCCTAGTCATAAATTCCAATTAATTCTACTTGGTTGCCTTTTAAATTTTCTATAAATACAGTCATCATTTAAGCATAAAATTCTTGTATATATGCATGTACATGTGTGTGAGTATATTAGTCATCTTGTATTAAAATATTTGTCTTTATCACTTAAAAATTCATTAACCAGTTACATTTTAACTACCTGCATTATTTATTGTTACACAATGCAGTTTAATGAAGAACCACAAAACGTCAATAGCATAAAAAACTAAACAGACCCCTCACTCCTCTCTGTAAAAATGCATTGACTTATAAAGTAAAATTTAACCTTAGTTACTGAAACACCTAGCATATCAAATACATATTTTTATATTTGATAAAACAAGTTAGATGATGATGAAATTTATGATGTGGTCTTTTTCAAAAAGGGGGAAGCAGAAAACATAAGATATAATAAATGTTATCACTGACTTGTGTCCATCACATGCACAGAGAATCCCATCAGTGAAGTACAACTTACCTGAGATCACGTCTTACACTTCACCAGTGGGATTCCTTTGGTGGTTCAGATGGTAAGGAGTCTACCTGCAATGTGGGAGACCAGAGTTTGATCCCTGGGTCAGGAAGATCCCCTGGAGAAGGAAATTGCAACTCATTCCAGTATTCTTGTCTGGAAAATCCCAGGGGTAGAGGAACCTGGTGGGCTATAGTCCATGGGGTTGCAAAGAGTTGGGCATAGCTGAGAGACTTCACCTCACACTTCACCAGCAAAATCCTCATTAGTTCTGACTGGACTACTGTGATTCATACTGACCTCCCTGCTTTCAAATTTGTGTCCTCACAGTCTCACCACCACCCTGGAACTGAAACTGAATGACCTGTTATTGTTTTGGATCCTCCTCCCTGTAACAATCCAGTCTTCATTATATCCTCTAAGCATTGATCTAAACTACTTCTCAGCTTCACATTCTTCCCCTCTGAAGCTGCTCCAACACAAAACTTCTGTTCCTTTAACAGCCCAGACACATCCTTACTTCGCACTTACTTCCTATGCCTAAAATATTTTTAATGCAGCCTTCTGCATAACATTGTCCTTCACATCACTTAGATCAGCAGACTGTTCATTTACATATAGTTGAGGGAAACAGATCAAGTAACATACCAAATGACAGAAAGTACATATGACAGTTTATGACTCAGACTAGACTAAAACTCAACTTTTCCAGAAAAGTAAATGAT
This sequence comes from Bos indicus, assembly GCF_029378745.1. Lineage (NCBI taxonomy): Eukaryota > Metazoa > Chordata > Mammalia > Artiodactyla > Bovidae > Bos > Bos indicus. Next base: position 38,794,162 of record NC_091762.1, on the reverse strand, counting down.
ACACTATAACAACTTACATCATAATATGCTAATTGATATTAATTTCAAGGTTATTTGTAATCTGAATTTATATATAGGAGAAGGCAATGGCACCCCACTCCAATACTCTTGCCTGGACAATCCCATGGATGGAGTAGCCTGTTAGGCTGCAGTCCACGGGGTCGCTAAGAGTCGGACACCACTGAGCGACTTCACTTTCACTTTTCACTTTCATGCATCGGAGAAGGAAATGGCAACGCACTCTAGTGTTCTTGCCTGGAGAATCCCAGGGACGGTGGAGCCTGATGGGCTGCTGTCTCTGGGGTCATACAGAGTTGGACACGACTGAAGCAACTTAGCAGCAGCAGCAGCAGCAGCAGCAGCATGGGTGTTTTATGAACAGTCACATTTTTGTGATTGCTGCCTATCAACTTAGTTTTAATTCTACAAATACTATTTATTAATAATAATTGGAAAGAATCAGAGATTGTTTAGGCGAATTTATTGTAAATTTTGAAATCCACTCTAAGGAAACTACTATTGATGTCTTGGAGTATATGAATACCAGCAATGATGGAAAAACCACTACTTCATGAAGCAGCTTATTTCTTTTTTTGGAAAACCTAATGCAAAATTCTTCCTTACATTGAGGTGAATCTAAGTTGCATTTTCCTCTTGATTTTTTTTGATGTTATTTAAGTATAACTTTCATCACTTTCATTTATAGCTACATGTATGTTATGTAAATTTGTTTCAAGTCAAACTTTATTAATAATTTAACTACAGATGAAAAATTGCTGTCATGGCCAATTTCTATAATAACTGTAGGAACAATTTCAGATATATTTCTTCATTCTATATTCCCCAGGTATTGCTCACACACAACATCAGATTATATTATCAATTCCCCAATTTAAAAAAACTTTTCCTTTCTTAAACTCTTCTAGAAGATGAGATACTTTATGGAACAGAGAAAAGTTTTCTGAGCTAAGGACATTCAGGACTAACCCAACCAAAGCTGAGCTTTCATCTGACCTCAGATGCACAAATGAACTCATCTGAAATCAGCTGATCTCCTTCCAAATTAATTTATTCATAGACTTCTGGGAGTGAGGGTACATATATATAAGATAGTAAATTTCTACATGCATAACCAGGACACTTTTTTTGTTTATATTCTGTGAGCACATCACCACAATTGGGGCAGTAAACATATCCATCATTTCCAAAAGTTTCCTCCTATTCTCTTTATTTGTAGTAATGATAATAATAGTTATTATTATTAATACTTTATGATAGATATATAAGTATTACCATTTTAGCAAATTTTTAAGTATAGCATACTATACCGTTAACTATAGACACTATGTTGTACAGTAAATATCTAGGACTTTGTTACCCTCATGATTAAAACTTTGTAACCTTTGACTAAACCTCCCATTTCCCACATCCTCCAACCTCTGGCAACTGCCATTCACCTCTGTGTTTCTATTTTAGATTTCTCACAGAAGTGGTATCATGTAGTATTGTCTTTCTATATCTGGCTTATCTCAGTTAGCATAAAGTTCTTCCATTTCATTCATATTGTTACAAAAAGCAGGATTTATTTCTTTTTGTGTGCTTAGTTGCTCAGTGGTGTCTGGCTCTTTGCAAACCCATGGACTATAGTCTGCCAGGCTCCTCTGTCCATGGGGATTCTCCAGGAAAGTATACTAGAGTGGCTTGCCATGCCCTCCTCCAGGAGATATTCCCAACCCAAGGATCAAACACAGGTCTCCCCCATTGCAGGTGGATTCTTTACCAGCTGAGCTACAAGGAAGTTGTATGTATATACTACCTTTTCTTTATCCATTCATCTGTTACTGTAATGATTGGATACATTGGATGTAAAGAGCATTTTGTGATGGCATGAATTAATGATACACTCAGCAAAAGTTGGTCTTAGAGATAGAGCAATGTAATGAAGCGATATTGATGATATAGTATTCCTGGCAATATTGGAAGTAATACTTCAGCTGCCTGATGTGAAGAGCCGACTCATTGGAAAAGACCCTGATTCTGAGAAAGACTGAAGCCCAAAGCATAATGGGGCAGCATGGATTGAGATGGTTATATAGCATCACTGTCTCAATGGACATGAATCTGAGCAAACTCCAGGAGAGAGTGGACACAGCAACCTGGTGTGCGATAGTCAGTGAAGTCATGAAGAGTCAGACATGACTTTGTGACTGAACAGCAACAGTATTCACAGTGTCTACCTCTGATTTGGCTGTATTCTGTGAATAATTTTCTCTCCATAAGAAAAATGGAAGAAGTGTATCAGAGTTTTGGGAGGCCATTTGCAGGCTGAGTAGGCTGCTTTATATTTATGTGATCAATAGAAGCATGTTCCTAAACCAAAGATGTAATGTAATGAAAATTTCACTATCATTGTTGCCACATTATTTAAATGTTCTAATTAATAGAATGATTAATTAATCTTCTGAAAATTTTATTTATCTGGGTTTTAAAACATGTGTAACAGATTATTTTTGCCTCATTTAACTGTACTGGTAAGCTTGATTAAAAATGCATAATTTTAAATATTGTTTCATAGAAGATGAGAGAGACAAACACAACCAAACGTCATTTTATCCATGTGCTCAGTTGCTATCAGTTCAGTTCAGTTCAGTCACTCAGTCGTGTCTGACTCTTTGCAACCCCATGAATCTCAGCACGCCAGGCCTCCCTGTCCGTCACCAACTCCCGGAGTTCACTCAGACTCATGTCCATCGAGTCAGTAATGCCATCCAGCCATCTCATCCTCTGTTGTCCCCTTCTCCTCCTGCCCCCAATCCCTCCCAGCATCAGAGTCTTTTCCAATGAGTCAACTGTTTGCATGAGGTGGCCAAAGTACTAGAGTTTCAGCTTTAGTATCTTAGTTAAATAATATTAATATATTTATTTATGTTTTGTGATTTATTGAAAAATATTATAGCACATGATCAAGTGTAAGACAGACTCCGAATCTCAGCTCTGCATTTTATGTCCTGTGACCTTGGGAAACTTACCTGAGTTCTCCAGATGGTTTAATTTCCTTATATGTAAAATGAGACTAATTAAGGTAACTATCACACAAGATGCTTTTGAGGATTAAATAAGTTAAAAAACAAAAAAGATGCTTATAATGGTGTGTGCATGCTGAGTCACTTCAGTCGTGTTTGACTGAGTGTGACCCTAGGGACTGTAGCCCACCATGCTTCTCTGTCCATGGGATTCTCCATACAAGAATACTGAAGTGGGTTGCCATGCCCTCCTCCAGGGGATCTTACTGACCAGTGATCAAACTCGGATCTCCTGCAACTCCTGACCTGTGGGTGGCTTCTCTCCTGCTGAGCCAAAGGGAAAGCCCTATCGTAGTATTACAAGCTAACTATTACCATCATAAGTGAATCCATTTCCCCCCATGATATCTCTGTGAAGTAACAGAGTAAAGGGCCAAGAAATCTTGTTTACTGGAAGAATAGGTTATTCAGGAGAATTTGGGTCCTGGGAAGGAAGGGAAGATTGCTATAGAAACGAAGTTTAGTAAGGTGAGAAAAACTTACTGATCAAAGAACGTAGATATATGTCAATTTATAACTTGCCTAGAATAAGCATTTCTCAGCATTTTTCCGTCTAACTCCTAGAATATAAACATCACCACCAAAAGGAAAAAAACAATAAAATAGAGGCTTTGAAAATCTTTAGATTTATCCTATATATAAATGCTTCAATTTTGTTTATAGAAAAATCATAGTGTACATAACAAAAATCATCTGTAAGGAGAGTCGTTGGTATAGTAACACTGCAAGTTAAGGAAAGTTGCACTGGGAAAGTCATGTTATTGGAATATGCCAATTGAAATGTATATAGAAAATGAAAAATGAAAAAACCATTTATTCTTAAATATGAGTGTGTGCTCAGTCAGTCATGTCTGAGTCTTTGCAACTACATGGACTGTAGCACTCCAGCTTCCTTCATCCATGGGATTCTCCAGGCCAGAATACTGGAGTGGGTTGCCATTTCCTACTTCAGAGCATCTTCCCTACCCAGGGATCGAACCTGCATCTCTTGCATCTCCTGCATTGGTAAGTAGATTCTTTACCAGTAAAGCCACCATTTCCATTCCTAAAGGAAATCAGCCCTAAATACTCATTGGAAGAACTGGTGCTGAAGCTGAAGCTCTAGTATTTTGGTCACCTGATGTGAACAGCTGACTCATTGGAAAAGTCCCTGATGCTGGTGTCAGGAGAGTTTGTCATTTTCCCGGTTCTGTCTTGTCGCAACAAAAATTTGAAGCAACAGATGGACCAGTGTTACAGCCCCATGTAATTTCCTCAAAGGGACCAGTATTACAGGTCTGTGTTACAGCTCAGTTTTATTTAGAAAGTAAAGGAAAATACATCCTTGAGGCACAAAGGCAGGCTGACCCAAAAGACCCGAAGAGAAGAGAAGCCCCCGGCCCAGTTTTGGCTCCTCTTTATATTTTTCCTTCTTTCCCTGAACCTGCCCTATTTAAATTGGGCCAGCCAGGAGGGCTGTTTGTTTTACCTGAGAGCCTCACTCTGGTCCTCGGACCTTCTTTTGTTCTGTTTCCAAGGGATTTTCCCTTCTTTGTGTTTTAGCCACTGCCATTCTGGACTCCTTTTTCCTACTGTAACTAACACTGGGAAGGATTGAAGGCAGAAGGAGAAGAGGGTGTCAGAGGATGAAATGAATGGCATCACTGATGCAAAGGACATGACCTTGGGCAACTTGTGGGAGATGGTGAGGGACAGGGAGGCCTGGTTTGCTGCAGTCCATAGGGTTCCAAAGAGTCAGACAGGACGAAGCAACAACCACAAATGCCACCTGGGAAGCCCTTATTTTTAAATACTGACAGTTTAAATATTCTGTATTGTTGTATTACATTATTCAGTTCAATAAAATAAAACAGTACCTGAGACTAAGAAATTGTCAGTTTTTTCATTTATCAAGAAACTGGAGTTTTGCTTTTGAGTCACTTTAAGTGCAACAGAATAAGCCCACATTAAACTCATATCACATTCAGAAAACTAAGATCATGGCATCTGGTCCCATCACTTCATGGGAAATAGATGGGGAAACTGTGGAAACAGTGTCAGACTTTATTTTCTTGCCCTCCAAAATCACTGCAGATGGTGATTGCAGCCATGAAATTAAAAGACGCTTACTCCTTAGAAGAAAAGTTATGACCAACCTAGATAGCATATTCAAAAGCAGAGATATTACTTTGCCAACAGAGGTGCATTTAGTCAAGGCTATGGTTTTTCCAGTGGTCATGTATGGATGTGAGAGTTGGACCTTGAAGAAGGCTGAGGGCTGAAGAATTGATGTTTTTGAACTGTGGTGTTGGAGAAGACTCTTGAGAGTCCCTTGGACTGCAAGGAGATCCAACCAGTCCATTCTAAAGGACATCAGCCCTAGGATTTCTTTGGAAGGAATGATGCTAAAGCTGAAACTCCAGTACTTTGGCCACCGCATGTGAAGAGATGACTCATTGGAAAAGACTCTGATGCTGGGAGGGATTGGGGGCAGGAGGAGAAGGGGACGACAGAGTATGACATGGTTGGATGGCATCACTGACTCGATGGACGTGAGTCTGAGTGAACTCCGGGAGTTGGTGATGGACAGGGAGGCCTGGCGTGCTGCAATTCATGGGGTCGCAAAGAGTGGGACACGACTGAGAGACTGAACTGAACTGAATTGAACTGAAGCTCGTATCATAAGTAATGAACTTTTGAAATGGAAGAGTATTATATTCTATTTTACAAACTCAGCTTCATTGAGATATAGTTGACATAAAGTCAACTACAGATAGTTAAAGTAAAATTTGATATTTAAAAGGTAGTTTTGACATACGTAAAACGATCAAAATATTGTTTTACAAATCTAAGCAAGTAAGTATTTTCAGTAAATTCAGTACCTGATGTTAACTTTATAGCCACCGTTTGTACACTCCAGCTATGCCTTAATGTTTTTTTATGCAGTATTGAAAGTTGAAAGTCACTCAGTCATGTCCAGCTCTTTGCGAACCTATGGACTGTTGTCCACCAGGCTCCTCTGACCATGGGATTATCCAACCAAGAGTACTAGAGTGGGTAGCCATTCCTTTGTCCAAGGGATCTTCCAGACCCAGGGATCAGACCTGGCTTTCCTGCATTGCGGGAAGATTCTCTTACTGTCTGAAACACGAGGGAAGCCCTATACTATATTATTACTGTGTTATTACTGTTACACTGTCAACATTGTGTTATCCTTTTCTATACCTTGTCAATTATTCAATGCTCAGTTTCAGCACCACTTTCTTCATGAAAGCTTCCCAGTGTCCTCTTCAGAAGAAACCGTTTCCCCTTTGAACAGACTTTATCCTGTTTTATACTCCTCTGTCTATATTCAGTTCAGTTCAGTTGCTCAGTCATGTCCGACTCTTTTTGACCCCATGAACCGCAGCACCCCAGGCCTCCCTGTCCATCACCAACTCCCAGAGTCCACCCAAACCCATGTCCATCGAGTCAATGATGCCATCCAACCATCTCATCCTCTGTTGTCCCCTTCTCCTCCTGCCCTAAATCTTTCCCAGCATCAGGGTCTTTTCAAATGAGTCATCTCTTCGCATCAGGTAGCCAAAGTGCTGGAGTGTCAGCTTCAACATCAGTCTTTCCAATGAACACCCAGGACTGATCTCCTTTAGGATGGACTGGTTGGATCTCCTTGCAGTCCAAGGGACTCTCAAGTCTTCTCCAACATCAAAATTCAAAAGCATAAATTCTTCTGTGCTCAGCTTTATTTATAGTACAAGTCTCACAGCCATACATGACCACTGGAAAAACCATATTCTTGACTACATGGACCTTTGTTGGCAAAGTAATGTCTCTGCTTTTGAATATGCTATCTAGGTTGGTCATAACTTTCCTTCCAAGGAGTAAGCATCTTTTAATTTCATGGCTGCAATCACCAGCTGCAGTGATTTTGGAGCCCAGAAAAATAAAGTCAGCCACTCTTTCCACGTTTTCCCCATCTATTTGCCATGGAGTGATGGGACCGGATGCCACGATCTTAGTTTTCGGAATGTTGAGCTTTAAGCCAACTTTTTCACTCTCCTCTTTCACTTTCATCAAGAGGCTCTTTAGTTCTTCACTTTTTCTGCCATAAGGGTGGTGTCATCTGCATATCTGAGGTTATTGATATTTCTCCCGGCAATCTTGATTCCAGCTTGTGCTTCCTTCAGCCCAGCCTTTCTCATGATGTACTCTGCATATAAGTTAAATATGAAACAGTGTCAGACTTTATTTTTTTGGGCTCCAAAATCACTGCAGATGGTGATTGCAGCCATGAAATTAAAAGACGCTTACTCCTTGGAAGAAAAGTTATGACCAACCTAGATAGCATATTGAAAAGCAGAGACATTAGTTTGCCAACAGAGGTGCATCTAGTCAAAGCTATGGTTTTTCCAGTAGTCATATATGGATGTGAGATTTGGACTGTGAAGAAAGCTGAGCGCCGAAGAATTGATGCTTTTGAAGTGTGGTGTTGGAGAAGACTCTTGAAAGAGTCCCTTGGACTGCAAGGATATCCAACCAGTCCATTCTAAAGGAGATCAGCCCTGGGTGTTCTTTGGAAAGAATGATGCTAAAGCTGAAACTCCAGTACTTTGGCCACCTCATGCGAAGAGTTGACTCATTGGAAAAGACTCTGATGCTGGGAGGGATTCGGGGCAGGAGGAAAAGGGGCAACAGAGGATATGATGGCTCGATGGCATCACTGACTCGATGGACGTGAGTTTGAGTGAACTCCAGGAGTTGGTGATGGACAGGGAGGCCTGGCATGCTGCTATTCATGGGGTCGCAAAGAGTCGAACATGACTGAGTGATTGAACTGAACTGAACTGAAGCAGGGTGACAATGTACATCCTTGACATGCTCCTTTTCGTATTTGGAACCAGTCTGTTATTTCATGTCCAGTTCGAACTGTTGCTTCCTGACCTGCATACTGTCTATGTTGCCTTCCAGTGAATTAGCAGACTAGCACAGTCTTTTTGGATCATACATTTCTTGAGGCAGAGTGTAATTTATCTTTCCATTCATTTCAAGGCTTAATGGGCCTTCCCTTTTGGCTTAGCTCGTAAAGAATCTGCCTGCAATGTGGGAGACCTGGGTTTGAACCCTGGGTTGGTAAGATCCCCTGAAGAAGGGAAAGGCTACCCATTCCAGTATTCTGGCCTGGTGAATTACATGGAGGGTATAGTCCATTGGGTTGCAAAGAGTAGGACATGACTGAGTGACCTTCACTTTCACTATTACTTCCAAGGCCTAACAGGTAGTGTGAATTCAGTTATGCCCAGCGTAGACTTATGAACAGAGATTTTCTATCCTGTATTTGCAAGCATGCTCCTCATTTAAAGGATCATGTTAATTATGTTGACAAGAACACTTATCAGAAATAAAGAATGGCAGGAAAGTAGGAAGGGAGGAGAAGTGAGACGTGAAAAGAAAAGACCACCAGGAAAGGCAATAGCTCTAGTTTTAGTGGTAAAGTAGCAGAGAGATATTAAGATTTCTATCTGAAGAATATTTTAGAAATATATAGATTCATATTGTCAATTGAACATGTTATTACACTCTTATAAACATAGAAATTACTAGTTTATTTGGCATATTAAAAGAATTATATAATTCAGCTAGGAACTATGTAAGAAAATTAAATGACACTGTTTTATTTTTTAAAAAATGAACAAAGGAGTCACTTTAATGCCAAAAAATTTTTATTCACCCTAGAGAACAATCTTTTTTCCCTCTATTTCTTAGGCTCTAAGAATAAGCTCAGGAATATTATGCTGAACTTTTTGCTCCAATATGACATGATTTATGCTTAGGGACTTTAAATCAGTAGTAAGCAAAGTATAGTATGGTAGGAGATACATGTTTAAATTATATATAGAATTTTATTTTATTTCTGTCATTTGTTTTTTAAATTTTTAAAAATTCTATCCTCATAATGACATACATAATGACCTTGTACCAATATATTGATCAATATAGATAAATGTTTTAACATTAGAAACTTGAGTTGCTTTAAGATACATAACACACTAGGAACAGAGGACAAAATATTGAACAAACAGGCATAATTAGCATAAGACTGGGATAAAAAATTGTCCTTTATATAAGAAAATTACAGAGTACACGTGGATATTAAAAATTTATAATTATTTAGAAGTATTACATCATGGATACCCTGTATACAAAAATTTTATATCTTCCCACATCCCAGCTCCTCTCCAAAAAAAGATGAGGATATAAACAGCCATTAGCACCTTCTGCAATTTACTTTTATACTTTTCATTCATAAAAAGACAGAATATTTCTATGACTTTAAGTGCCCACCTTAGAAACACAAAACAAGCATTAAAATAATAGAAGCAAAGCCTAACATAATGAACCCTGTGAAAAGTATCAAGCATATTAGAGTCCTGCAGTTAGGTATGACAAGTATTATTTTTGCTTCTAAGACCCAACTAAATCAAAACAATAGGGCCAATTATGCGAAATAATTGTTTCTGATATGCTGTTGGAAGTGTTATTTATGGTGGTTTATAAAATATGCTATCACAATGGCAGACTGCCTAGGACCTCAGGGGTATTTATGGAGTAGCCAGTCTGTAGGTGCTCTCTGATATACAAAATTCTTAGAGAAGAAAGTGTGTTCATCTATGTTTTGTAAAATTTCCCCTAATTTTTTTTACAATGGTATATAACTAATCAAAAGCTAAATGCATAAAATTTTCATAAAAGAAAGACATGCAAGTAACCAACCTGCAAATTTCTGTAAGATTTTATTTCTGCTTATTTTTTGTCTTTTTGCAAATCAGATTAAGGATGTTCCCTAATGTTTCTAGTTTCCTAAAAAGTGTTGTTTTAATGCTTGTTTTTTCTTTTTAACTAAATGCTTTTTCTGCCACTCCTGAGTTGGTTTCCATCATTAAAACTGTGAATATCATGAAGTATATTGTTTTAGGTTCTAATGTTAGTAGCCATATGATCTTCAATGTAAATCCATTTGGTTAAGGTATAGTATTATTGCAATATTATTCCTGTATGTGACTTCCTTGGTGGCTCAGCTGGTAAAGAATCCACCTGTAGTGTGGGAGATCTGGATTTGATCCCTGGGTTGGGAAGATCTCCTGGAGAAGGGAGAGGTTACACATTCCAGTATTGTGGCCTGGAGAATTCTATGGACTGTATAGTCCATGGGGTCACAAAGAGTCGGACATGACTGAGTGACCTTCATTTTCACTATTCCTGTATGAGATTTGATTTATAAAAGTTCCCTTACTATTTTAAGATAATAATATTACTAATTCCCTTTAATTTTAAGATTAATATTGGCTTGTACTTCTTTCCCATAATGTCCTTATAAAATTTTGTGGACAATGTGATAAATGGTTTCATAGAATGAACTAAGATTTCTCAGATGATTTATTTTCACATAGAATTTAAGTAAAATTGGTTTTATTTTTATGAAAAATGGGTTTATTTCTGTGTGGATCACAACACATTGTGGAAAATTCTTAAAAAGTTGGGAAGACGAGACGACCTGACCTGCCTCCTGAGAAATCTGTATGTAGATCAAGAAGCAACAAGTTGAACTGGACATGAAACAACAGACTGGTTCCAAATTGGGAAAGGAGTACGTCAAGGCTGTATATTGTCACCCTGCTTATTTAACTTATATGCAGAGTACATCATGCAAAATTCAAGCTGGATGAAACACGGGCTGGAATCAAGATTGCCGGAAGAAATATCAATAACCTCAAATATGCAGATGACCGCCCTTATGGCAGAAAGTGAAGAGGAACTAAAGAGCCTCTTGATGAAAGTGAAAGAGGAGAGTGAAAAAGTTGGCTTAAAGCTCAACATTCAGAAAACTAAGATCATGGCATCTGGTCCCATCACTTCATGGCACATACAGTGAAAGACTTTATTTTTCTGGGCTCCAAAATCACTGCCTATTGTGAGTGCAACCATGAAATTAAAAGGTATTTGCTCCTTGGTCAAAAGTTATGACCAACCTAGACAGCATATTAGAAAGCAGAGACATTACTTTGCCAACAAAAGTCTGTCTAGTCAAAAGCTATGGTTTTTCCTGTAGCCATGTATGGATGTGAGATTTGGAATATAAATAAAGCTGAGCACTGAAGAATTGATGCTTTTGAACTGTGGTGTTTAAGAAGACTCTTGAGAGTCCCTTGGACTGCAAGGAGATCTAACCAGTCAATCTAAAGGCAGTCAGTCTTGAATATTCATTAGAAGGACTGATGCTGAAGCTGAAACTCCAAGACTTTGGCCGTCTGATGCAAAGAACCAACTCATTGGAAAAGACCCTTACACCAGGAAAGATTGAAGGTGGGAGTCGAATGGGACACCCGAGAATGAGATAGTTGAATGGAATCACCGATGCGATGGACATGAGTTTGGATAGGCTCTGGGAATTGGTGATGGACTGGGAAGCCTGGCATGCTCTGGTCCATAGGGTGGAAAAAAGTCGGACACGACTGAGTGACTGAACTGACTAAGAGAGTTTTAACACTCACTATGCATTTTGTTTCACATGCTGCTGCTGCTAAGTCACTTCAGTTGTGTCCTACTCTGTGGGACCCCATAGACGGAAGCCCACTAGGCTCCGTTTCACATACTTTACTGCAAATCGATATTTCAGTTATAAAGCTGACCTCAACTCTAGAAGTATACCAGTAGTATCTATTATATTCGTAAGTACACATAATGGAAAAGTGATTAATTGAAATATAATTGATATGTATATATATGTATATATATAATTGATATGTATATATGTATAACATAGTAATTTGATGTTTGTGTGTATTACAAAATGGTCACCACGGTAATTCTTGTTAACGTCCGTCACCACACAGAGTATTTTCTGAAATAAAATTTTTTTCATTGTTGTTTAATGTCAGGAAGAAATGTTCTGCAACTCAGTGGACCATCTCTCAACAGTTTTTTAATGTATTTTGAATAACTTTGTTATGAATATGTCTGTAAAATATAGTTATTTGTATTTTAATGTGAAATATAATATTAAAGAATCAAAAGTACAAATTTTAAAGCTGTAGGAAAAATAACTGTGTTCTTTTGAATACTTACTCAGTTTTCTTAAACAAATAGTAGTCCTGATAATCTTGACTTAGAATCAAAATGAAACGTGACATGTAAAACTATGACTATTGTTCACTGTCCACTTTCTGCAAAGATCGCGTCTGTAGCCACTGCAGTTGCTGATCTACAATACACCCTGAAAGTAATTTAGGACAAGGAATAGAATGAGGCACTCTTGTAGTTTGGAAAACAGGTCCTGAGATATATTTCAGGAAAAGATTCTATAATCTCAGATTCTTGTATCTTAACACTTAGAAAAGCACTGAAATCACTAACTGAGAACGCTGTTCCGTGAGAATAGTAATAACCTTCTACCAAGATGCAGCACTGACTGCACAACTCTTTATCTAAAATCATACATGTACTAGCCTCTTCCCCTACCTCTTTGCAACAGTTCATCAGAGCTATCTGGGAGGCTGTCTCCTGGGCTGTAGCCCTCAGTAAGACCCTAGAGAAAACTTAACTTACAACATTTACAGTGTGTTTTTTTCTTTCAGTTGACAGAATTAAATATGACTGGATAAACAACTTTTCCACAGAGAAAGTATCTACTGAAGACAATGGAAACTGCTTCTGGATTATAGAAATCTAATTTTTCACTCAGGAGTATCTTCTAAGCTGATATTTTCTTTTCTTTCTAGGTCAGTCCAGCCCTGTTTATCTCAGGAGGACTTCATAGCAATTAATTGATCTTCACAGAGCCTCTTGTACACTGAAAGCATGTGTAAGTGCAATGGATTGGGGATTGCAATTCGAACCAGGTTTTTAGTTTGCTTCCACGCAGGGAGTCTAACCACCTTTGTTTTTTAAAATCAACTTGGTAAAGCAGAATTAAGATCAACATACTGGATAATGTTATCGCTTGATCTCACTTGGAAAAAAAATGAGAATCAATTGTTTTAAATGCAGTTATTCTGTTTCAACAATTGATTTGAGCATATATAGAAAACACTTTCATACTCAGCACAAAATGACCTTTGGAGAAAGCACTCAACATGCTGAGTAAGTGCCCCTTTCCTTAATGAGAATCAAGTAGCTAAATAATGCAGTTGACCTGAAGAAAATGACTCTGAGCTATCTAGAAATTGTGTCTCATAGAAAAGCATCTAGTTTTATTTGAGAATCTAATATTAACTTTTTCCATTTATGAAATTTCAGATTATATTTAAGAACAGACACTTTATACTTTCAGGCATTTTAAAGTCTGGGATAGGTGGTATTATAATTTTATGTACTTTTTATATAAGCAATTAATAGGCACCTGAAAAATGGATGTTTTAATTAATTTTTAGAGCTAAATTTGATTGCCACATTCAAGCTGAAAAATTATTTTGAAGATAACTCTTCAGAATGTCTGTGCAGGTCATATAAGACCATGTCCTGGCTAATTTGTTTTCATTATTAACCACAGACCTTTCCAATTATATCTATTAATTTTTCAGTGTAGACCTGTAGAGAGATGATACAAGAAAGCTGAATAATTTGTTTTTGAAAATGTAAAAAAAGTACCTAGACAGCAAGTGAGAATACATATCAAATACAAGCAATGGCTAGAACCTCTCTGGTGATCCAGTGGCTAAGGCTCCACCTTCCTAATGAATGCAGGGGTCCCAGATTCGATCCCTGGTCAGGGAACTAGATCCTGCATGCCACAGCTGAGTTTGCATGCCACAGCTTAAGGTTCCCATGTGCCATAACGAATGTCACATGCTGCAATTAAGATGAGGCCCAGCCAAATAAATAAGTAAATAAAAATTTAAAAAGTAATGTCAGCTTAGATTAATAAAGGAATTGAGGCTTTCACTATCCTTTACATTGTTTTGAATCAAAATAAATTGTGATTCAGTGAAGTTACATGAGTGGGATCAATATCACATCACAAGGTTAATTAATGTCATGCTCTCTATCTCCTGTGCTAGTTTTTCTATCAGGGCTCATTTCCTCATACCAAAGATTTATTCCATGTTAATACATGCCTAGAAGAATAAATTGATGTTAGAAAGATAATAGCCAATGTAGGCACATATGCATTTTGAAGAAGTTTCTGTGAATAGTTATGTAAGGAAAATGATCTTTGGTATGGATTCATTATTTCTACTAGGGCTGCATATGTTAGAATTTAAAAATAATTATCGATATATAGTCTTTATCATCAATAAATCATGTGATTATGAACATCATGTTTGGAAGTGTGAGAGAGAATATGTCTTGCTCAGTACTGAGCTAAAAGAAAGGTAAATAATAATTCATATCTCTAGGTGTGAATTAAAACAACAAAGCCAAACTTTTCAAATACCAAAGGGGACCTGAGGTCGAATAAAATAGTGTGTGATTTATAGAGCTTGGTTCCTAGTAAGCAACTGAGTACCAAGGGATATCTATGTTACCATTTGGCTTTAGTTTTGTGTAATATTAGGAATGGAAAATTCAATAAGGTTATAAAATGCGACTGAAATGATGGTTTGACATAAGCTAAAAAAGTATTTGCATTGCCTGATGTCATGTACTTTTTACTGTCTTTTAAATTACTGTACTGATTTACTCTATACCATTCAAAGATTTCTTTGATACTAATAACAATACTTATACAAAATAATTCACCAAGATGGGGCATGGCAAAGAACCAAGAGAAAATTTCTTGTTAGCAAATTAAATCATGATAAATATGTAGTAGCTTGTTTTCAGGTAAAGGAGTTATTTCAAAATTATATATGAAAATCTGTTTAAATTAAAACATCTCCATGGTGTTTATGTCTTCAACAGCTTGTGTAATACAGCTATTGTAAACTGTATGTAATTTTCAGAAAAGTAAGAAGTGAATAATTACCTAAATACCACTTTACAGTAATATTTAAATACACAACATATTCAGCATTTATTTATTTATTGTTCATCTTTATTCAATCTAGAAATAATCAGTCCTACTTATTAAATCCGATTATGATTAAATTCACATTGCAGGTCATCCTACTATACTAACGACTTCTGTAAGATTTAATTTATACACTTCAACTCAGCACAGATATATTTCAAATGAGTGTATAATGTATCATAGTTTACTTTTAACAAGCCAAGAATATAACCAGTGTGAGTTGTCACATTTCATTTGGAAAGAAACTTCTGTTTTTACTTATACATATAAATTGATACCGCTAAAGAAGTACCTTTCTGTTTTTACACTGAATAATTATATGTATATTTATTGTTAACGGCTTAAAAAAAAACTATTAGCCACATTGGATCACTGTGTATTTATATATTATATCACAAACATATCAAGAATCTAAATGGGGACATCTTAGCACGTTGGCACATTTCTGCTCTATCTCTCAGAAATACGTATGATTTGACTATCTCTCCATGTTAGCAGCACACAAATACGAAGAAATCAACTCAGTATTGATTTACAACACAGATAATTATAGATGAATGTGTGAGAAGGCTTTCAAATAGAATTCTGTCAGTCAGCTCCAGGCCCAACTTTCTCGTTATGTGTTTGCAGAAACTGTATGATGGAATTTGTCTGGTGACATTTCAGGGATAGTGACTTTGATTTCAAAGGAAATGTTTCAGGTTCATTTCATTACCTTAGAAAACTAAAAGCAAATTTGCCTTATAAAAAGCAATTACTTCTTAGCTGACCAGTGCACAATAGCAATATAAGAGAGATTTCTCATTCCACTATTCAAATCCTGAACCAGCAAACTAGTGTTTGATTTGCTTTAAACCAATTTTACTGTGTTTGAATTGCAAAAGCATTTAATCTTCATAAAGTAGGTTATTATAATGGAGATCATATTGTATTGGTATGGGATACCAGCTATGGGCGAACAGCATTTTGTTTTGATTATTTTCAGTATTTGGTATTTACAAAACGATACTTGGTAGAAAACATTTTTGAGATTTTTAAGTAATAAAGAGAGTGTAGTTTGAGACATTGCACTATATTTTTGCCTCTGCAGTAGTACTTCTACTCATTTCAGATAATAGTTTTATGAATTTTGAGTGATAATTATGTAAAATATTTCTATTTTACTGTAATGACTGTTATGAATAGTATATTAGAAAATTGACTGAATCTTGGTCCTGTTGTTTTCATTTATTGTGAAGGTTTTAAAATTTATTCTTTATAAGAAAATATATTCCATATCTCCATAAAAATATTTTTACAAATTTTAATATACATCACAATTGTTTTAAAAATGCAGATAGGAATCAGAGGATATTTACTGGTGGTATAGTTTGTTATCCTACAGTATTGAGTTGATGAAAACTACCAATCACAAAAACTGCCTTATAAATACTATAGAGTGGTAAAAGCTAAACTTTGAAATGAACAATGAGAAAAAAGTAAGGCTTAGGTTAAGCGAGATATTGTATGTCTTCAGTCTGGCTAATAGTGTCACCAAATTTCCTTTTTAAAATAAATTTATTTACAGTGTGAAAAGAAATAAAAGCTAAGGAATTAAAAAAAAATACTGAAATAGAAAGTTAAATCTCAAATCAATTGAGCTTTAAATATATGGCATTGGAATTAGTAATGAACATGATACAAAGACAGATTTTAGGATGTAAAAAAATGAAAATATGTATGCATTTATCTATATTTTATGTCAAAAATTAAAGGACAAGAGATAAAGATATCCCACTTATTTTTTCCTAAAGTGTACTAGCATTTTAGGATGTTGTTTGAATACAAATTAAAGAGAGTTTTAAAAAGTATAAAGTGAAAGTCGCTCAATCGTGTCTGACTCTGTGCTTTCTCCAGGCCAGAATTCTGGAGTGGGTAGCCTTTCCCTTCTCCAGGGGATTTTTCCCAACCCAGGAATCGAATCCAGGTCTCTCACATTGCAGGCAGATTCTTTACAGCTGAGCATAAGGGAAGCCCAAGAATAGTGGAGTGGCTAGCCTATCCCGTTTCCAGCTGATTTTCCTGACCTAAGAATCCAACTGGGGTCTGCTGCATTGCAGGCGGATTCTTTACCAACTGAGCCATCAGGGAAGCCCCTAAAAGTGATTTTTACATTCTGGTTATTAAAGGTGATTTACGTAACACTATGTTTAATAAATGTTTTGCATTTTCAGTTCAGTAATATAATGCTTAGAGCTAACTGGGCCATGCTTAAGTCGCTCAGTCATGTCCGGCTCAGCAATTCCGTGGACTGTAGCCGACCAGGCTCCTCTGTCCATGAGATTCTCTAGGCAAGGATACTGGAATGAATTGGCATGCTTCCTCTAGGAAATCCAATCCAGGGATTGAACACATGCCTTCTGTGTCTCCTGCATTGGCAGGCAGATTCTTTTACCCTTCTTTTATTAGGAAGCCCCTTAGAGCTAACAAGATAAATTCTTGTTAGCTCTAGATAATTAGCATCAGATAATTATAAGTGAATCTTATGGAGCTATTAACATCTATCATTGTATCATTAACTCTGGTAGTTAAATTTGTGCTTTTATCTGTATAAGAAAAAAAAGGAAAGCATTACTAATAATGGTAAATTAATTTTGTCATATTCCATATAAATATTAGAAGAAGGAAAAAGTAAACACCTATAATAAAACCTATATATATTTTTAGTAGCAAAAAGGATATAAATCACCTAAACAGGGCACAGTTAAGTCCAGTGGGATACAGGAGTATGAAATAAAATAGTGATGGGTGAGTAAAAAAATATGAGAATAGGGCTTGTACAAATAGATTTCATCATCAATTGGGATAAAATGAACAGGCACATGCAACGTGCTTAGGTAAAAAAAAAACATTGATAGTGGGCAGAGGAGATATTTAAAATTGAAATTATAAATTAAAACTAATGTTTATCATTGTACACGTATTTGTGTGCAAAACTTAAACATCACAAAACTTGAGTGATTTTTTTAAGAAACAGACTTTTTGTGAACTTGAGAAAAATAGAATCAATATTTGAAATTACTTGACAATGCTTGATGAAGTAAAATAGTTATTTTTATGTATTTTAAAGTAAGAATCAAATACTAAGTGTCAAAGCAGGTACATGTGTGCTCAGTCGTGTCCAACCCATTGGCCACCCTGTGGACTGTAGCCCACCAGGCTCCTCTATCCATGGAACTTTCCAGGAAAGAATGCTGGAGTGGGTTATCATTTCCTCCTCCAGAGTATCATCCTGTAACAGGGATTGAACCCACGTCTCTTGTGTCTACAGCATTGGCAGGTGGATTCCTTACCACTGGACCACCTGGGAAGCTCCATAATACTAACTCTAAAGGGGGAGAAAAGTAATCTTCTGTCTACCATTTGCAGGGAAGCACAGTTGGTTGGACTCGAAAATATCTCTTTGCTATGCATATTATTGTAAACAGATAAGGTAGGAAAACCCTTGAGAAAAGAACCCAGCAAGTCTTCCTTGACATAAGATAAGCCATATTTGGCCTAAGGCGTTTTGTGATATAAGTCTGTTCATAATAATTCCCCTTGAGTGCTGTGCTTAGTTGCTCAGTCATGTCTGACTCTTTGCAGCCCTTTGGACAATAGCCTACCAAGCTCCTCTGTCCATGAGATTTTTCCGGCAAGAATATTGGAGTGGGGTTGCCATTTTCTTCCTTCAGGGGATCATCCCAACCCAGGAATTGAACCCACATTTCCTGTGTATCCAGCACTGCAGGCAGCTTTTTTGCACCCCACTCCAGTAAATTTAAACGTGTAAAATGCCATGGACAGAGGAGCCTGGTAGGCTGCAGACCATGGGGTCACTAAGAGTTGGAAACGACTGAGTGACTTAACTTTCACTTTTCACTTTAATGCATTGCAAAAGGACATGGCAACCCACTCCAGTGTTCTTGCCTGGGGAATCCCAGGGACGGCGGAGCCTGGTGGGCTGCCGTCTATGGGGTCGCACAGAGTCTGACATGACTGAAGCAAATTAGAAACAGCAGCAGCAGCCGTCAGGGAAGCCTTACCCTTGAATCAGTTCAGTTCTGTTCAGTTCAGTCACTCAGTCGTGTCCGACTCTTTGTGACCCCATGAATCGCAGCATGCCAGGCTTTCCTGTACATCACCAACACCCGGAGTTCACTCAGACTCACGTCCATCGAGTCGGGGATGCCATCCAGCCATCTCATCCTCCGTCATCCCGTTCTCCTTCTGCCCCCAATCCCTCCCAGCATCAGTCTTTTCCAAGGAGTCAACCTGTTTCAGCTTTAGCATCATTCCTTTCAAAGAACATCCAGGACTGATCTCCTTCAGAATGGACTTGTTGGATCTCCTTGCAGTCCAAGGGACTCTCAAGAGTCTTCTCCAACACCGCAGTTCAAAAGCATCAATTATTCGGTGCTCAGCCTTCTTCACAGTCCAACTCTCACATACATACATGACCACAGGAAAAACCATAGACTTGACTAGATGAACCCTTGTTGGCAAAGTAATGTCTCTGCTTTTGAATATGCTATCTAGGTTGGTCATAACGTTCCTTCCAAGGAGTAAGTGTCTTTTAATTTCATGGCGGCAGTCACCATCTGCAGTGATTTTGGAGCCGAGAAAAATAAAGTCTGACACTGTTTCCCCATCTATTTCCCATGAAGTGATGGGACCGGATGCCATGATCTTCATTTTCTGAATGTTGAGCTTTAAGCCAACTTTTTCACTCTCCACTTTCACTTTCATCAAGAGGCTTTTTAGTTCCTCTTCACTTTCTGCCATAAGGGTGGTGTCATCTGCATATCTGAGCATATTGATATTTCTCCCAGCAATCTTGATTCCAACTTGTGTTTCTCCCAGTCCAGCTTTTCTCTTGATGTACTCTGCATATAAGTTAAATAAACAGGGTGACAGTATACAGCCTTGACGAACTCCTTTTCCTATTTGGAACCAGTCTGTTGTTCCATGTCCAGTTCTAACTGTTGCTTCCTGACCTGCATACAAATTTCACAAGAGGCAGATCAGGTGGTCTGGTATTCCCATCTCTTTCAGAATTTTCCACAGTTTATTGTGATCCACACAGTCAAAGGCTTCGGCATAGTCCATAAAGCAGAAACAGATGTTTTTCTTTTTTTTTTATATTTTATTTTGTTTTTAAACTTTATATAATTGTATTAGTTTTGCCAAATATCAAAATTAATCCATCACAGGTATACGTTTTTCTTGAACTCTCTTGCTTTTTCTATGACCCAGCAGATATTGGCCATTTGATCTCTGGTTCCTCTGCCTTGATAACCAGCTTGAACATCAGGAAGTTCACGGTTCACATATTTTTGAAGCCTGGCTTGGAGAATTTTGAGCATTACTTTACTAGTGTTTGAGATTAATCTAATTTTGTGGTAGTTTGAACATTCTTTGGCATTGTCTTTCTTTGGGATTGGAATGAAAACTGAAATTTTCCAGTCCTGTGGCCACTGCTGAGTTTTCCAAATTTACTAGCATATTGAGTGCAGCACTTTCACAGCATCATCTTTCAGGATTTGAAATTATTCAACTGGAATTCCATCACCTCCACTAGCATTGTTTATAGTGATGCTTTCTAAGGCCCACTTGACTTCACATTCCAGGATGTCTAGCTCCAGGTGAGTGATCACACCATCGTGATTATCTGGATTATGAAGTTCTTTTTTGTACAGTTCTTCTGTGTATTCTTGCCACCTCTTCTTAATATCTTCTGCTTCTGTTAGTTTCATACCATTTCTGTCTTTTATTGAGCCCATCTTTGCATAAAATGTTCCCTTGGTATCTGTAATTTTCTTGAAGAGATCTCTAATCTTTCCCATTATGTTGTTTTCCTCCCATTTCTTTTCATTGATCACTGAGGAAGGCTTTCTTATCTCGTCTTGCTATTCTTTGGAACTCTGCATTCAGATGCTTATATCTTTCCTTTTCTCCTTTGCTTTTCGCTTCTCTTCTTTTCACAGCTATTTGTAAGGCCTCCCCAGACAGCCATTTTGCTTTTTTGCATTTCGTTTCCATTGAGATGGTCTTGATCCTTGTCTCCTATACAATGTCATGAACCTCATTCCATAGTTCATCAGGCTCTCTATCAGACGTAGTCCCTTAAATCTATTTCTCATTTTCATTGTATAATCATATGGCATTTGATTTAGGTCATACCTGAATGGTGTAGTGGTTTTCCCCACTTTCTTGAGTTTAAGTCTCAATTTGGCAAAAAGGAGTTCATGATCTGAGCCACAGTCTGCTCCTGGTCTTGTTTTTGTTGACTATATAGAGCTTCTCCATCTTTGGCTGCAAAGAATATAATTGATCTGATTTTGGTGTTGACCATCTGGCGATGTCCATGTGTAGAGTCTTCTCCTGTGTTGTTGGAAGAGGGTGTTTGCTATGACCTGTGTGTTCTCTTGGCAAATCTCTATTAGCCTCTGCCCTGCTTCATTCCGTATTCCAAGGCCAAATTTCTCTGTTACTCCAGGTGTTCCTTGACTTCCTACTTTTGCATTCCAGTCCCCTATAATGAAAAGGACATATTTTTTGGGTGTTAGTTCTAAAAAGTCATGTAGGTCTTCATAGAACCGTTCAAATTCAGCTTCTTCAGCATTACTCGTTGAGGCATAGACTTGGATTACTGTGATGCTGAATGGTTTGCCTTGGAAACGAACAGAGATCATTCTGTCATTTTTGATATTGCATCCAGTTACTGCATTTTGGACTCTTTTGTTGACCATGACGGCTACTCCATTTCTTCTAAGGGATTCCTCCCTGCAGTAGTAGATACAATGGTCATCTGAGTTAAGTTCACCCATTCCAGTCCATTTTAGTTTACTGATTCCTAGAATGTCGACATTCACTCTTGCCATCTCCTGTTTGACCACTTCCAATTTGCCTTGATTGATGGACCTAACATTTCTGTTTCCTATGGAATATTGCTCTTTACAGCACCAAACCTTGCTTCTAGGACCAGTCACATCCACAACTGGGTATTGTTTTTGCTTTGGCTCCATCCCTTCATTCTTTCTGGAGTTATTTCTCTACTGATCTCCAGTAGCATATTGGGCACCTACCGACCTGGGGAGTTCCTCTTTCAGTATCCTATCATTTTGCCTTTTCATACTGTTCATGGGGTTCTCAAGGCAAGAATACTGAAGTGGTTTGCCATTCCCTTCTCCAGTGGACCACATTCTGTCAGGCCTCTCCACCACGACCCTGCCGTCTTAGTTGGCCCCACAGGGGAAGGCTTAGTTTCATTGACTTAGACAAGGCTGTGGTCCTAGTGTGATTAGACTGACTTGTTTTCTGTGATTATCGTTTCAGTGTGTCTGCCCTCTGATGCCCTCTTGCAACACCTACCATCTTACTTGGCTTTCTCTTACCTTGGACATGGGGCATCTCTTCACGGCTGCTCCAGTAAAGCGCGGCCGCTGCTCCTTACCTTGGATGAGGGGTATCTCCTCACCACCTCCCCTCCTGACCTTGAACGTGTAATAGCTCCTCTAGGCCCTCCTGGGCCCAGGCAGCCCTTGAGTAGATCTCAGTAATTAATGATCTTAAGGAAACAAAAGAATGCAGAAGCAAACAGCTGTTACCAGGCAAGAGGAGTAACAATAACAAAGATAGTATTATCAGGTTGTAAGTGCTGCTAGTGCTCTTTCAGTGGTAAAGATCAACCTGAAGCACTCAATCAGCAGATCAACTGGAATCTAAGAGATAATATATTGACTTTTTCTGACCCTCATGACTTCCTTCAACTAAAGCTTGGACTCTGTAAACTATCCAAGCCACCCTTTATGAATATGCATGTTGTTGTTGTTGAGTTGCTAAAGTGAAAGTGAAAGTGAAGTCACTCAGTCGTGTCCGACTCTTTGCGACCCCATGGACTGTGACCTACCAGGCTCCTTCCTCCATGGGATTCTCCAGGCAAGAGTACCAGAGTGGGTTGCCATTTCCTTCTCCAGAGGATCTTCCCGACCCAGGGATCGAACCCAGATCTCCTGCATTCCAGGCAGACGCTTTAACCTCTGAGCCACCAGGGAACCCAGTTGAGTTGCTAAGTTGTGTCCAAATCTTCATGACCCCGTGGACTGAAGCCCGCCAGACTTTACTGTCCTTCACTATCTCCTAGAGATTGCTCAATATCATGTCCACTGAATCACTTACACCATCCAACCATCTCATCCTCTGTTGCTCCCTTTACCTCCTGCCCTCAATCTTTCCCTGCATCAGGGTCTTTTCCAGTGAGTCAGCTCTCCACATCAGGTGGCCAAAGTATAGGAGTTTCAGCTTTAGCACCAGTCCTTCCAATAAATATTCAGAGTTGATTTCCTTTTGGATTGATTGGTTTGATCTCCTTGCAGTCCAAGGGACTCTCAAGAGTCTTCTCCAGCACCACAATTCAAAAGTATCAATTCTTTGGTGCTCAGCCTTCTTTATGGTCCAGCTCTCACATCTGTACCTAACTACTGGAAACACTGTAGCTTTGACTGTATAGATCTTTGCCAGCAAAGTGATGCCTCTGTTTTTTTAATATGCTGTCCAATATTCTTCCCTGGAAAATCCCATTGATGGAGGAGCCTGGTAGGCTGCAGTCCATGGGGTCACTAAGAGTCAGACCCTTAGTGAGCGACTTCACTTTCACTTTTCATTTTCATGCATTGGAGAAGGAAATGGCAATCCACTCCAGTGTTCTTGCCTGGAGAATCCCAGGAATGGGGGAGCCTGGTGGGCTGCCATCCCGGCATCAGAGACTTTTCTAGTGAGTCAGCTCTTTGCATGAGGTGGCCAAAGTATTAGAGTTTCAGCTTCAACAGCAGTCCTACCAATGAACACCCAGGACCTGTCTCCTTTAGGATGGACTGGTTGGATCTCCTTGCAGTCCAAAGGACTCACAAGAGTCTTCTCCAACACCACAGTTCAAAAGCATCAGTTCTTCGGCACTCAGCTTTCTTTATAGTCCAACTCTCACATCCATACATGACCACTGGTAAAACCATAGCATTGACTAGACTGACCTTTGTTGACAAAGTAATGTCTCTGCTTTTTAATATGCTGTCTAGATTGGTCATAACTTTCCTTCCAAGGAGTAAGCATCTTTTAATTTCATGGCTGCAATCGCTATCTGCAGTAATTTTGGAGCCCAGAAGAATAAAGTTAGCCACTGTTTCCACTGTTTCCCCATCTATTTGCCATGAAGTAATGGGACCAGATGCCATGGTCTTAGTTTTCTGAATGTTTAGCTTCAAGCCGCTTTTTCACTCTCCACTTTCAGTTTCATCAAGAAGCTCTTTAGTTTTTCACTTTCTGCCATAAGGGTGGTGTCATCTGCAAATCTGAGGTTGTTGTTATTTCTCCCTGCAATCTTGATTCCAGCTTGTGCTTCCTCATGGCTTATTAATAACAGCCAATAATAATGACTTAACAGTAGAAGGATCCGTAGCAGTAAAGGATTAAATGGCTCCATCTTCTTGTTCTTTGAACCCTCTTTGTGAGTGTCTTTTTGTAAAATACCATGTCTTACTCTCTTAAGTGTTTTTGATGAGGTATAAAAATGAGGTCAGTATTGGTACAAGACCTCTCTAAAATGGAGCTGGGAGGCCATTGAGGGTTGTGACTTACACATTTCTCAGGATGGAATCTCATCTTTTGATCACTTACTATCCTAATAAAGCCATCTACTAGAGACTCAAGGTATTTTTCAGACCCTTATTGTAAAATGAGTAGCAACAGCCATCCCTGAGGACAAATATTTCCTTTCTCTCATTAGAGTAAAACCACATGGCCTTTATAATCCCCTTACATTGTCTCTTCTTTGAAACACACTTGAGGTTTTATCCTAATCTGTGTTTCCAAAAATGGGATTCTTAAGACCCCAATTTTTTTTTTTTTTTTTTTTGCAGCCTTCTTTATTTTTGTTTGCCGGTTGGTTGGTCGACAGTGGTTGGATTGGTCGGATTACAAAGGACAGGAGTGTCCCTAGTCAGTGTTAGATCTTCAGAACCTAGTACAGTGCCTGATGTGTATTATCATGTAATGATTAATAGAGTAACTATAGGTTATGACAAACACAAAATAGCAACTACTGGTTAACAGTAATAGGTAGTTTGCTGTATGTCCACTGTAAGTTCCTTAAATCGATTGTTTTTGTAATTATTTCAACAACTCTGTAAAGTCAATGCTATTATTTTCACTATTCTATTGGAAAAAATAAGGCAACTAGAAGTATTGAGCAATTGGTATTATGTGTCAGGGAGGGGGAAAATATCCCTCCTATATCCCTCTTGAATTCCTGTGGCTTGACTAATAATAAAATTGACACAGGACAGATTAACAGGAGAAAAAGGAACAAGTTTTAATTCATGGGCATAGAGGTCTCATAAAAATACAACCTAGAAAGTGGCCAAATCATGTACTTTTTATACTTTTTAGACAAAGAAACAGTACATTCATGAGGAATTGACAGGACAGTACAGGCTTTGAGTGCTTAATTAATGAAGAATCAAAACTGAGTTTGGGTTTGAAAGAGAAAATTAAACAAGCAGAAAATTTGTTTTAACAGGTGTTTCAGCCCTGAATTCCCTGTCTCTGGCAATAAGGGTGTCCTTCTACCTCCAGATGTAGAAAACATACCTTTTGCATGACATTTATTTTCTTCCTTCAGGGTGACAAGGAGAGTCAAAGCATCCCTTTTACATTGATCATTTCTTAAGTAACTTTAACTTAAAACAGCATGTCGTTAAGGCATATTTTGGGACCCCGACAGATGTGAATATGAATATAGCTCAAAAAGCAGCTAGACTAAATTGTGTGCCCTCTGTGTGTGGCCTTCTAGTTCTGTATAACTAAAGACAATTACATCTCTAAGTTTGAATGGGCTCACTACAGGTCAGGCTTCTCAAGAATTTTTAGGCTTATTTGGGGGAAAATGCCTTTAGGAGGAAAAAAAGAAAGAAAGAAAGAAAGAAAGCAATTTACTAAAAGCTGTCTCCCTAAGATAAAATTTAAACATTGTTTCTGAGCTTAATTTAGGCAGATGTGATCATAGCTGGAATTGACAGAACTGTTTTTTCCCTACCTATACGCCATTTCATCTGCTGACCTGGCTTCACCACTTTTTATGCTTCTAAAACAAATTAATAAGTAAACAGACACAGAAAGCGAAATACAAAGGCTGCTTTGCTCTATCACCTGTATCAGTAGCAAGGATTCATTCACATCTTCCTACCACCAGTTGATCCCAGAATTTCACCATTTGGACCCACAATCTTTTTGACAATATATCTACCAGCTCCAAATCAGAGAAATACTTTAAACTTCTTTCACAGGGTTAGCAAGAATATGAAACCAAGCAGGACCCTGTGGTGCTCCTGTGCACAAAAGCCTTTCTGTGTCTTTCATTTCTTATTTGTAGGAAATAGACTTCACTCAGCCTCCATGACCTTCCCTGAGTTCCAAAGACCAGGTTCAAATAGTTGCTAATCAGGGAGGGTAGGGGTTGTTTTATATATAGATAGATGTAAACACACACACACACGCACGCACGCACGCACGCACGCACGCACGCACACACACACACACACACACACCTTTGAGCTCTTCTGTGGAAACTAAAGCCCCCACAAAATGGAAGATGTTAATATTGATGAAGCATTCTTCATTCCAGAGAGGAGGTCACCTTTTGATAGCCTAACACAAGACCACCTGACTCCAGATTAAAGAAATGCAGGCCCTACACACTCCCTAACCCTTATCAGCAGCTCTGCCTCTTAACTATGAAATTCGTAACAATCTCCCCCAACCCCACCCAGGTGTGAACACAGTTTTAAGGGCAGTAGCCCACTGTGGCCCTCTTTTGCCTGGCAAAGCAATAAAGCTGTGTTTTTCCTCCTTCACCCAAAACTTTTTGTCTCTTAAGATCCAGTTAGGTGCCAGTGCACAGAGGCTGGGTTTTGGAAACAATTAGTTTCAGTATCTTTATTCCGTTGGTACCACAGTTCATACACTTTCAGATGTCTTTGGACACAATTGCCTAAGTTTTTTATTTTCAGTGTAACACATGACACTTTTAAAAAGAAAGGAGTATGACATTTCAGTGGACATTCCCAAATTTTTCTATGCATTATGAGACTGAATCTAAAGCTGAACTTGGATACCACAGCAGACAGACTTTTCAGATCCCATGAGGTAAAAAAAGGAGGTTCTTAAATTCAGGATTTTAGTGCGAAAGAGGGAAAACTCCACAAAGAAGTACTAACTTTTAACAATCACAAATATGAAAAGATGTGGAAATACTGGAACAGTTGTCTCTTAGGGCTTTATTGTTTTATCATTTGAAATGAAGTAGTAGAATATTGCAACAATTAACAACTGCATACAACAGGAAGCTTATCAAATATGACAGTTTTATAATTTCTAAAATGATATGTGTATCAAATTTAAGATCTTCAATTCTAGAAATGTACTGTGTTCATCTCATTGCCAATCATTTAAAAATGTCCCTTCAAAAAATATCTGCAGGAATTTTCAAATGGTCGTTGAATCTAATTGGTGAGAACTTCTAAAAATTTACTGGACTTTGTGTGAAATTACGTTCATTAAAAACTGAAATGAAATATTAGGATTTGAAAAGAGTGTTTCAAGCCAGCATTTTATTTTATATAAAACTAAATCCTTTTTGTCAAAAGGAGAAGCACAGCTAAAGCAGTAGATAAAAATCAAGAAAAGACTTTAAACAATGATTTGAATAAAAATAATAAAATTTAGTATATAAGATGAATGACAAATTGAAGGAAACAAATCAGTAAAATTCAACAGTATTTACTTAAAGGCACCCAATGCCAATTACATGAGTTTTATTTTATAATTTTTATGATAATCACAGTCTGGCTACTGTTCTACCACACAGTCTAATTCATTTGTATGTCTTAAAGTCAGATCACCTATTTTCTTGATACTTGTATCTTTTTTCCTTTTTTGCTTGATGGATCTCTTCTCTGTTGTCAAGAAGGAAAGAATTTTCCTCTGCTCTTCTAAGTTCTTTTGGCTGGTTTTAAAATTAAATTGGGATGAGACAGATAAACAGGAGAGAATAAAACAAAGGTTTAATAACGTATATTCAGGGTAATTGTGGTGCTGGAGAAGACTCTTGAAAGTCCCTTGTACCACAAGGAGATACAACTAGTCAGTCCTAAAGGAAATCAATCCTGAATGTTTACTGAAAGGATTGATACTGAAGCTGAAACTCCAGTACTTTGGCTACCTGATACAAAGAGCCCACACATTGGAAAAGACCCTGATGCTGGGAAAGATTGGGGGCAGGGCGAGAAGGAGATGACAGAGGATGAAATGGTTAGATAGCATCACCGACTCAGTGGACATGAATCTGAGCAAACACCTGGACATAGTGAAAGACAGGGGAGCCTGGTGGGCTGCAGTCCATGGAGTCTCAAAGAGTTGGACACAACTTAGGAATTGAAAAATAACATACAGAGGAGAGACCCAGGAAAACTGACTAACTCATCAAAATGGCCAAAACCCTCACCTTAAATACTGTCTTCAGCTAAAGAACAAAGACGTTAGGAGAGGTGGTTTGGGTACTTTAGAGGAAATGAATGCAATTCACATGGAGATAGAAAACAAATGTTTAGGTAAACAAAGGTTTACTTTGTCATGCAGAGACAATAAGAAATAGAGTAGACTCTGCCAAGCTCCTAGGCATCACAACTAGCTCATATACTTTGCATCTCTATGGATAGCTCTATTCCAGGAGAAAGTCCTTTGTCTGAATTCACTTTGGCAGCTAAAGTGGAGGTAACAATAAAAACTTTCTGAATATTCTATTTCTTAAAAATAATCAGCCTGAATAGATCCTGCCAAAGAGCCACATTTGGGGATGGCATATTTTGCTCCCCTACACTGTCAATTTTTTGTTAAATATTTGTCAAATATTCAAAAGCAGAGACATTACTTTGCCAACAAAGGTCCGTCTAGTCAAGGCTATGGTTTTTCCTGTGGTCATGTATGGATGTGACAGTTGGACTGTGAAGAAGGCTGAGCGCCAAAGAATTGATGCTTTTGAACTGTGGTGTTTGAAAAGACTCTTGAGAGTCCTTTGGACTGCAAGGAGATCCAACCAGTCCATTCTAAAGGAGATCAGTCCTGGGTGTTCTTGGGAGGGAATGATTCTAAAGCTGAAACTCCAGTACTTTGGCCACCTCATGCGAAGAGTTGACTCATTGGAAAAGAATGATGCTGGGAGGGATTGGGGGCAAGAGGAGAAGGGGACGACAGAGGATGAGATGACTGGATGGCATCACTGACTCGATAGACATGAGTTTGGGTGAACTCCAGGAGTTGGTGATGGACAGGGAAGCCTGGAGTGCTGTGATTCATGGAGTCACAAAGAGTCGGACACAACTGAGCAACTGAACTGACTGACAGTGTCAATTGGAAAATGTAGTCTTTGAGAGTCAAAATTTTGTTTCAACTCTTCTGAAAATCAAGTGACTATTGGTTGATTCATTGCAGAATGACTTGTTCTGCTGAACTTTGCTAAGGGTGTAATTAAAAGCACACCATACTGCACGAATCTAAGAGGGAAATAGCAAACAAAGAACAGAGAAAATGCAAATAGCTATGTCCAGGGGATTAGTAAACAATATTAATTGAGGACAAACTGGCATCAGGACGTAGCATGAGGGATTTAGGCAATGGATACTATGTCATCTTAAACCAGAAATCAAAAGCTAAGTGAGCAACACTCATAAAGAAGTTACAACAGTAAGCAAACACATGATTGTAAACATCTGTAGGCACCAAGAAGATATTAATCTCCATAACGATAGTCAAAACTTGCTTTTAAGAAATATCTGTTTTTTAAAGAGGCAAGATTTAATCTCAGGAAAGTCATTTCACCTTTCAGTTCGGAGCAGAGAAAGAAAGCGTTAGTCCCCACTAAGTCAATGGTAAAGAATCTGCCTGCAATGCAACATGGGTTCAAACCCTGGGTCAGGAAAATTCCCCTGGACAAAGAAATGGCAAACTCACTCCAGTATTCTTGCCTGGGAATTCCCATAGAAAGAGGACTCTGGCGGGCTACATTCCATGGGGTCACAAAGAGTTACACATGACTTAGCAAGTAAACAAGTGGGAAAAGTTTTGGGCCAGTGGATCAGCAGCAGCTGGTTACAAGATTCTCAAATAGATGCACATATGTTGTAACCATTTGTATTTAACAGATTCACATCATTATTCTGGAGGAACATATCCTGTTAAATCTGCCCTTAGTGACAATGAGTCTTCCTGATTATGAGTTCTAAAAGGGGATTGTCAAATTTAACTACTCCAATGTCCTGAATGTATTACTTTGGAAAAAAAAAAAAAAAAGCCCAAGCCGATTTAAATAGCTATTCCAGGTTTAAAGTTCAGTCGAGAACAGTAGGCTTGAATTTAATTCTCTTGACTTTTTTCCTACACATCACATTGCTTTCTTCATCACATAGGCAATTATACCCAGCGTAAAAATGAACTGCCTTCACTGCCATCCTGAAGAAGGATATAATAAAGCCAGCTTTGGTGAAAATTAATAATTTGGCTATTTCTCCAACTTTGAATGTTCCAAATATAGATACCTATAAGCTACTTCTTTCCTGACAGCTCAAATAATAACTCTATAAAATATTATGTCTATACCCTGCTGATATTATAATAGACTTTTGCTTCAGTCTTCCAGCACCATTGTATAGCTTCAAAAGAACACTGTGTCCTCTGCTATTTTGTGAAATCAAAATAACAATTTTCTTTAGCTCCATTATTTTTACTGTGGAGCTGCAGAAATTTAAAAGTTTATTAACATGTTTCAACTGTTAGTAAATTGCTTTTGCTTCCTTTGGAATAGAAAGTAATGAACATGCACTGAGACTTTGGGGGTTCTTTCAATTACAGATTGGACCAAAGAAGATTTGTTTTTTTTTTTTTTAATAAAGGTCTTAATTTATGAAAGTCAAGTCTGCTGTTTTACAGCATTCTTTTAGAATGCTGTATACACATGGTTTATAGTATCTAAAGCTCAACCTGAGTATGTTTTTTTCTAATGTATAAACTAAGGATAGAGTTTGAGCTTTTTTGCAATAAACATTACCTAACCAAACACAGGTGTGCCTCACAGCAAAACCAATTTAGTGACACTGGGTTGTGCTGAAAGAAAGTACAGCATTCGTTCGCAGGGCACTAAGCAAAGAGTAAGTGTGGTTCATGTGCAAAAAACCTGAACTCCTCAATGGTTTTCAGGGAAGAGTTTTTAATGGAAGTTTTTGGGGTAAAGCTACAGGTGCATTGATTTTCTTCTGATTACTTAGTGGTGAGGTAACAAGGTGTTCCAGGAGTCTCAATAATCAACCCCTCTGCTTCTGACCAGTCTGGGATCTCAGCATCTTCAATGTGGGCAGGTGGGGTGGAGGGATTAGGCCTAATGTTTTTTGACTGCTTTTCTTTTGTTTCTACATTCCTTCACATCTCTAATTAGTAACTGCTTGAATCCACTCTTTGCTACTCATGGAAGGTATGGGAGACTAAAGCCTGTTTCTGCAAACAAGAAATAGGTGGCAAGGAAAGGAAACCCAGGAGACCCATAGGGTCCTGCTCAGTTTCAATCTCCCTTTTGCTTGATACTCCTCAGTTCTAATGGAGAAAGGTATGGGACAAGAAGGGGAATAAGGCTTTGAATAGAGAGGTTCATCATAAACTGAGGAGAGGAATTCAGTTTTAGGGAGATGCAGTTTCATAAGAAAAAAACTCAGCATCAAGTTCAACCTGAACTTACTTAGTTGATCTTAACTTTCTTCAAATTATGGTTTGTAAACTGATAGGAAAAATCTGTATTAGTACTAGAGGCAATTCCATAATGATTGAAAAATGTAGGGAATTGTGGCTGGACCCTGGGAATGCGTATCTACCCTAAGATTCATGTTAGGAGGAAATATATATGTGGAAGATTGTAAGAGGTAAAGGAGGCTGGTCATGCAACAGTTGATTTTGAAATTTTTGCATCTACAGAATCTGTTTCTACAGGTACATCTACTTAAAGGTTTGCAAATTTTTGTAATCTGCATGTCTGTATCCATAACATCATTTTATTTTGAGATGAATGTAGGGCATCAAATACTTTCATAAGCTACTGATGAATTCTGTAGTTGGTAAATATTTGTACATTTCTGACAAAGCTACAAATGAAGCTAATATTTGGTACTGATCATAGGGTTAGCTAGCAAATACAGAAAATATAAGGAAAAATTAGTTCATATTATAAATGAAACATGACAAACTCAGTTTTTTATTTGTATATACTATATATTTACATGTAAATTACATTTTTAGAATATTAATTATTATTTTCTTATTTGTATAAACTATATATTTACTTGTAAATTACATTTTTATATATTAAATGCATATTCATTATTATTTTCTCCAAAGTGTATACACATATACATCGAAATATATATATGAATTTGACATTTAATTGACAGTTATTCCTGGGCTATGATTATCTGAATGATTTTATTAGCAATGATTTCTTTCTATTATTTCTATGTTATTTTTTAATAACATAAAAATTAAACTTTCTTATTTATAAATAATCAGATGATATTTTCCTATTTTGGTTCTATGATTCTTATTTTAGTACCACAAAAGTGTTTTTTATTTTGTGGTCATTTATGTACAAATTTTGGAGAAAGGAATGGCAATCTACTCCAGTATTCTTGCCTGGAGAATTCCATGGACAGAGAAGCCTGACAGGTTGCAGTCCATGGGGTCGCAAAGAGTCAGACACGACTGAGTGACACACACACACACGCACACACACGTACAAATTTTGGGGCTTCCCATGTGGTGCTAATGCTAAAAGAACCCACCAGCCAGTGTGGAAGACTTAAGAGATGAAGTTTGATCCGTGAGTCTAAAGATCCCCTGGGAGAGGGCATGGCAACTCATTCCAGTGTTCTTGCCTGGAGAATCCCATGGGCAGAGGAGGCTGGCAGACTATCGTCCATAGAGTCACACAGGGTTCAGTTCAGTTCAGTCGCTCAGTCGTGTCCGACTCTTTGCCACCCCATGATTCATAGCACGCCAGGCCTCCCTGTCCATCACCAACTCCCGGAGTCCACTCAGACTCACATCCATCGAGTCAATGATGCCATCCAGCCATCTCATCCTCTGTTGTCCCTTTCTCCTCCTGCCCCCAATCCCTCCCAGCATCAGAGTCTTTTCCAATGAGTCAACTCTTCGCATGAGGTGGCCAAAGTACTGGAGTTTCAGCTTCAGCATCATTCCTTCCAAAGAAATCCCAGGGCTGATCTCCTTCAGAATGGACTGGTTGGATCTCCTTGCAGTCCAAGGGACTCTCAAGAGTCTTCTCCAACACCACAGTTAAAAAGCATCAATTCTTCGGCGCTCAGCCTTCTTCACAGTCCAACTCTCACATCCATACATGACCACTGGAAAAACCATAGCCTTGACTAGATGAACCTTTGTTGGCAAAGTAATGTCTCTGCTTTTGAATATGCTATCTAGGTTGGTCATAACTTTCCTTCCAAGGAGTGAGTGTCTTTTAATTTCATGGCTGAACCAAAATGACTTAGCAGGATATGTACATATGTTATCTCTTTTTTAAACTTCCGAAAATCATACGAGGTATTAATGCAATCATGTTGGTCAGATGTTTGGTCAATATATGTAATATGTAAAAGAAATAAGTGAATAATTCTTAGTAGCCCCTTACACTCATTAATACTTTTTGAAATAACAATGTCTTTTTTTTTTAATAACTAATTTGACTTCCTTTCTGTGGTTAACTTATAAAACACCAGGGATCAATTCAGCAACATTTTTCTTTTTCTTTTTTTTTTCTTTTTGCCATGCATGCAATGTACCATTACTATTCAGAGGCACTAATTAAACTCCGCTCAACCCAGGGGAGACATTAGTCGGATAGAGCTGCCACCTGCTGTGAGCCTAATGATCTTGATGTAAGAGATATTATTAAGGAAGAAGGAATATCTTAAAGTTAAAATCATTGAAATTACTCCACATACTCATATGATCACTCCACATACTCATCCTTTCCCAAGTAAAATTTTGTATTTTTGCATTGTTTCTTCTTAGTTTTCAAAAATCCTTTAGAGCATAGTATCAATTCTAACCGTAGGAATTTCCATTATCTCCATGCATTCTAAGATTGCCACTCTTAAGTTAGCCATTCTTCTTCAGTACTTGGCCAACAGGATAAGGGAAAGGTTTCTTGGTGGCTGCTATTGACAGAAGTTTTGATAGAAATCCACTACTACCACAGTTAACAGCTACTGGGTGGTTACAAGCACTGCTGTAAATACACGTTAACTCCTTTCACCTTTTACCAGGTAGAAAACATCTTCGTCACAATTGTGGATAAAATAACTCTAAATTGCCTTTATTGTCCTTTTGTATGACTTCTTATTTAGCTTTCAGTAAGCCTGAGAAATGATTGAGATTTATGAAAACCTGTTTGTTTTCTTGGAAAAGCATTAATTTCAAGACCTACATACGACATAAAAAATTAGGTTTTATTTTTTTTTGGCTTGCTAAGTGTTCTACTGTGTTCACATCTGTGTGAAAAGCAACTTGATTACTAATTTAAATGAATTTTTAAATTGATTTTGATATTTTCCAGGTGATTCACTCTTTTGTTGTTGTTCAGTGGCTCAGTCGTGTCCAGCTCTTTTCGATCCCATTGATTGTAGCACTCCAGGCACCCCTCTCCTGCACTGTTTCCTGGAATTTGTTCAAATTCATGTCCATTGAGGTACTATCAAACATCTTGTCCTGTACTGCCCCCTTCTGCTTTTGCCTTCAGTCTTTTCCAGGATCAGGGTCTTTTCCCAATGAGCTGGCTCTTTGCATCAGATAGCCAAAGTATTGGGGAACTTCAGCTTCAGCATCGGTCCTTTCAAAGAATATTGAGGGTGATTTCCTTTAGGATTAACTGTTTTGATCTCCTTGAGTTCAAGGGACTGTCAAGAGTCTTCTCCGGCTCCCCAGTTCAAAAGCAATAATTCTTTGGTACTGATCCTTCTTTATGGTTGACCTCTCACATCCATACGTGACTACTGGAAAACCATAGCTTGGACTTATGGACCGTTGTCAACAAAGTCATGTCTCTGCTTTTTAATATGATAAGTTTGTGATAGCTTACGTCTAAGGAGCATGCATCTTTTCATTTCATGGCTGTAGTCGCCAGCTGCAGTGATTTTGGAGCCCAAGAAAATAGCCTGTCACTGTTTCCATTGTTTCCTCCAACTGTTTGCAATGTAGTGATGGGACTGGATGCCATGATCTTTGTTTTTTGAATGTTGAGTTTTAAGACAGTTTCTTCACTTTTCTTTTTCACCTTCATCAAGAGGCTCTTTAGTTCTACTCTGCTTTGTACCATTAGAATGGTGTGATTTCTCTGAGATTGTTGAAATTTCTCCTGGCAATCTTGATTCCAACTTGTGATTCATCCAGCCTAGCATATTGCATGATGAACTCTGCATTTATATTAAATAAGCAGGGTAACAATATAGAGCCTTGACATACTCCTTTCCCAATTTTGAACCAGTCCATTGTTCCTTGTCTGGTTTTAACTGTTACTTCTTGACCCAAAAGAATTTCTCAGAATTTACTGTGACACTAACCTTTCTTAGGATTTACTCAACCTTTTTCTCTTAATCAACGTAGAGCTAAAAGGCAGACTGCATTTCATCAAAAATGTACAACTATGAAAACTTTCTAAAAAATATAATTTTATTCTCAAAATCACACATATTTGAGCAATGTGTGCAGTTGGAAATTTGCAAATTTTAAAAACTCATGTAATTTTAAGGCTACGGTATTTCAAATATATAGCCAATTGTTCACCTCTGGTTAGAAAGTAAATTGAAAAACTTTTTTTTTTCCCCCAAAGTATATTTACTGAAATTGAGTAAGTTGGATTATTCATATCATAATGTTTTTTTTTCCAAGGATGATGAAATGAAGTTTTGGATATGCACAGTTTAACAGTTTTCATTATGTATATTTTGAGGATATAATCAAGAAAATTTATTATATTTTTATTGAAGGATAAATTGCTTTACAGAATTTTGTTATTTTCTGTCAAACCTCAACAAGAATCACCCATAGGTGTATATGTGTGTGTGTGTGTGTGTGTGTGTGTGTGTGTGTGTGTATATACACACACACATATATATACCCTCCCTTTTGAACCTTCTTGTCATCTCCCGACCAGCTCACCCCTCTAGATTGATACAGCATCTCTGAATATCCTGAGCAGTACAGCAAATTCCCCTTGGCTGTCTATTTTACGTATGGTAATGTAAGTTTACATATTATTCTTTCCATACATCTCACCCTCTCTTCCCCTCTCCCCATGTCCATAAGTCTCTTCTCTATGTCTGTCTCACCACTGCTGCTGTGTAAATTAATTCTTCAGTACCATTTTTCTAGATTCCGTGTATGTGCATTAGATTATGAATTTGTCTTTCTTTTTCTGACTCACTTCACTCTGTATAATAGGATTTAGGTTCATCCACCTCATCAGAACTGACTCAGATGTGTTGTGTTTAATGGCTGAGTGATATTCCATTGTAGGTATTTACCACAACTTCTTTATCTGTCTGGTCCTGGGCTTTCGTTTTTGGGGAGATTTTTGATCACAGCTTCAATTTCAGTGCTTGTAATTGAATTGTTAATAATTTCTATTTCTTCCTGGTTCAGTCTTGGAAGACTGAACTTTTATAACAATCTGTCCATTTCTTCAAGATTATCCATTTTATTGCCATATAGTTATTCATAATAGTCTCTAATAATCCTTTGTATTTCTGCATTGTCTGTTGTAACTTCTCCTTTTTCATTTCTAATTTTGTTGATGTGATTCTTGTCTCTTTTTTTTCTTGATGAGTCTGGCAAAAGGTTTGTCAATTTTGTTTATCTTCACAAAGAACCAGATTTTAGTTTTATTAATCTTTACTATTGTTTATTTCATTCATTTCTTTTTCACTCATTTCTGCTTGGATATTTATGATGTCTTTCTTCTACTAATTTTGGGTTTTTTTGTTCTTCTTTCTCCAGTTGTTTTAGTTGTAAAGTTAATTTGTCTGTTTGATGTTTTTCTTGTTTCCTACAGTAGGATTGTATTGCTGTAAACTTCCCTCTTAGAACTGCTTTTGCTACATCCCATAGGTTTTGAGTTGTCCTGTTTTCATTGTCATTCATTTCTATAATTTTTTTGATTTCCCTTTTGATTTCTTCAGTAACCTGTTGGTTATTTAGAAACGTATTGTTTATTCTCTATGTGTTTGTGTTTCTTATGTTTGTGTTTCCTTTTTTTTTCTTATAATTTATATCTAATCTCATAGCACTGTGGTTGGAGAAGATGCGTGATACAATTTCAACTTTCTTAAATTTACTGAGGTTTGATTTGTGCCACAAGATGTGGTCTATCCTGGAGAATGTTCCATGTGCACTTGAGAAGAAAATGTATTCTTCTCCATTTGGATGGAATGTCCTAAAGATATCCATGAGATCGATCTCATCTAATGTATCATTAAAGACTTATGTTTCCTTGTTAATTTTCTGTTTTGATGATCTGTCCATTGGTGTGAGTGGGGTGTTAAAGTCTCCTACTATTATTGTGTTACTGTCAATTTCTGCTTTTATGACTGTTAGTGTTGGTCTTGTGTATTGAAGTGCTCCTTTGTTGGGTGCCTAGATATGTCATCCTCTTCGATTGATGTAGTATCCTTGGTCATTATGTAGTGTCCTTCTTTATCTGTTGTAATCTTCTTTAAGTTCTGTTTTGTCTGATGTGAGGATTGCTAATCCAGCTTTCTTTTGCTTTCTATTTGCATGGAATATACTTTTCCATCCTCTCACTTTTAGTCTATGTGTGTCTTTAAGTCTGAAGTGGGTTTCTTGTAGACAGCATATATATGGGTCTTGTTTTTATATCCATTCAGCCAGTCTGTGTCTTTTGGTTGGAGCATTTAGTCCATTTACATTTAAAGTAATTATAGATGTATATGTTCCTCTTGCCATTTTCTTAATTGCTTCAGGTTGATTTTGTAGATCTTTTTTTCTTCTGTTTTATTTCTTCCCTATATAAGTCTCTTTAACATTTGCTGTAAAGCTGGTGGTGGTACGGAATTCTCCTAACTTTTTCTTTTTGGTAAACCTTTTTTTTTTCCTCCCATCAGTTTGAATGAGATCCTTGATAGGTACAGTAATCTTGGTTGTAGATTTTTCCCATTCAGTACTTTATATCCTGCCATTCCCTTATGGCTTGCAGAGTTTCTGCTGGAAGATCAGCTGTTAAGCATATGGGGTTTCCCTTGTATGTTACTTGTTGCTTCTCCCTTGCTGCTTTTAATAGTCATTCTTTGTGTTTAGCCGTTGTTAGTTTGATTAGTATGTGTCTTGGCATATTTCTCCTTGGTTTTATCCTGTATGGGACTCCTTGTGACTCTTGAACTTGATTGACTATTTCCTTTTCCATGTTGGGGAAATTTTCAAGTATAATCTATTAAAAAAATTTATTATACCCTTTGTTTTTCTCTTTTTCTTCTGGGAACCCTATAGTTCGAATGTTGGTGCATTAGATATTGTCTCAGAGGTCTCTGAGACTATCCTCAGTACTTTTCATTCTTTTTACTTTATTCTGCTTTTCAGAAATCATTTCCACCATTTTATCTTCCAGCTCACTGATTCGTTCTTCTGCTTTAGATATTCTGCTATTGATTCCTTTCACAGAATTTTTGATTTCAGTAATTGTGTTGTTTGTCTCTGTATATATATTCTTTAGTTCTTCTAGGTTTTTTAACTCGATTCTTGCATTTTCTCCAATTTTGTTTTCAAGGTTTTTGATATCTTTTCTGTCATTATTCTGAATCCTTTTTCAGGTTTGCCTATTTCCTCTTCATTTATTTGGACTTCTGTTTCTAGTTTGTTCCTTTATTTGTGTAGTATTTCTTTGCCTTTTCATTATTTTTTTTAGCTTATTATATTTGAAGTCTCCTTTTCCCAGACTTAATTGTTGAATTCTTTCTTCCTTTTTGTTTCTGCTTTCCTAAGGTTGATCCAGTGGTTTGTGTAAGCTTTGTATAGGCTGAGATTTGTGCTGTTTTTGTCTTTTTGTTTGTTTTTGAGGTGATATTCCTGTCTGTTGATGATTTGATTTGTATTTTTGTTTGTTGTTTAGATGAGGTGTCCTACAAAGGGTTCTATGGTGTTTGGGTGATCCAGATCTTGTATTCAAGTGGTTATCTTTGTGTGAGTTCTCACTATTCGATCCTCACGAGGGTTAGTTCTCTGGTTGTCTAGGGTCTTGGTATCAGTGTTCCCACTCTAAATGCTCAGGGCTTGATCTCTGGTCAGGAAAAAAGATTCCACAAGTTGTTTGTTACAGCATTGCTGCTGCTGCTAAGTCACTTCAGTCATGTCTGACTCTGTTGCGACCCCATAGACGGCAGCTCACCAGGCTCCCCCGTCCCTGGGATTCTCCAGGCAAGAACACTGGAGTGGATTGCCATTTCCTTCTCCAATGCATGAAAGTGAAAAGTGAAAGTGAAGTCGCTCAGTCATGTCCGACTCTTAGTGACCCCATGGACTACAGCCCACCAGGCTCCTCCATCCATGGGATTCTCCAGGCAGTGTTACAGCATTAAGTGAAATTAAAACAAATATCCCAAAACGAGAAACCAAAGATGAACTCCAGACAAATGGCAGTTACAAAATCAGGCAAATAATAATTAAAATAATGGAATATACACATATACATATATATCCATAAGCAAAACAGTGAAAACAGTGTTTTCAGTCCAACAAAGGGAAAACAGTCCAACAAAACTAAAGTACAAGTAGATTGACTTGGTGAATTTTAAGTAAATCAAAAATTACATTTACCAGTTAAGAACAAAACTAACTAAATCACAAACTGGAAAACAAAGCTAAAACTGGGTGCCAAGTGGGAAATAAATCATGAAAACAAAAGTAACAAATATTTTGAGAGGAAAGGAAAGGAAGAAAAAAAGAAAGATATGCAGAGTTAAATAGAGATAGATGAAGATTTGTATACATTAAAAAGATAAACTGCAAGGAGAAAAGAACAGTAAGTAAGACAAACAAAGGAATAAATGTTGAAAAAATATAATAGGTTTAATAAAATTAAAAGTTAAAATGATATAAAAGAGAAAAGAAAGGAAGAAGAAAGACAAAAGGGAAAACAAAAAGGAAAACTCCACAGAGCTTATGTGCCCAATGCAGAGGCAGAGGTTTATAACAATGTTAAAAAGTGTGACTGAATATACACACATACTACATATACACGCATAAGCAAAATCAAAACAGTCTAACAAAAATAAAGTTGAATAGAAGGACCAAGCAAGCAAAGGAAACAAAATATTATATCTACCAGAACAAAATTAAGCACAAACTGGAAAACAAAACTAGAGCAAGGTGCAAATTAGGAAGTAAAGCAATGAAAATAAAACTAACAAATATATTGAAAGGAAAGGAGAGAGAGAAAAGAAAGTAAGAATAGATATGCAAAGTTAAATAGATATGCAAAGATAAATATTTATATACATTGAAGAGTAACTGTAAGTGGAAAATAATAGTAGGAAAAGCTAACAAAGTAATAAATGTAAAAAAAAAAAATAGGTTTAAAAATTTAAAAATTGAAATTAAGTATAGAAAACAAAAGAAAGGGATATTGCACAAAACTGCCAAAGCCCAACGTATAGGCAGAGGTTTATAACAGCAATAAAAAATATGACTGAGAAAAAAAATAATAAGCTCAAAACTAAATTAGATTTCATGGTGCCATAAACATCAACAACTACAACAGAGAGGGTAAAAAAAGAAAAAAAAATCCAAAAGAATCTACAGAGCAAGTCAAAACATAAGTAAATATTTTTCTTGAGTCAATGCTGTCAAGAGTTGTTTCCCTTGCTGGGAGTCACAGTCCGCCTCTCCTCCCTAGGATGCCCCCCAACATGGTGCTGATCTCTGGACCTGCTGTGGGGCCGCTCAGTTTCTAACCTGGTCCTACTCCTGTGTGTTCTTGCCTCCAATGTCCACAGCTATCAGAACTAGTGTGTTTTCTTTTGTGGGAGCTCTCATTGACCTTTTATATATTCCATAGACACATAGTCTGTCTAGTTGATTGTGAGGATTTAATCTGCAGCTTGTATAGCTGATGGGAAAGTTTTAGGTCTTCTTCCTTAGCCATACTGCTGGTGGATTTCAATTGTGGTTTTATTTCCACCTCTGCATTTGGGTTGTCCACTGGGGTTTGCTCCTGAGGCTGCCCTGGAGGACTTGGGTTCGTCCCTGTAAAGGTCAGGTGTGGAGGTGCAGATGCTTTGGGGGCAGGGGTTGTGGCAGCACCAGGTACTCAGGGAAGTTTCGGCTACGGCAGCAGGAAATATAGTGCTCTAGAAGGATATGACAACAGTATTGGCCAATACACTCCAGCATTTTTGCCTGGAGAACCCCACTCTGTGACAGAGAAGCCTAGTAAGCCAGGTCTACAGGGTTGCAAAGTGTCAGGCATGGCTGAAGAGACCCTGCATGCATAGATTCAAGACTTTTTGCCTCTGGCAGCTCTGCCCCAGTGAGAGTTGAGTGTGAATGTGGCTTGCAGGGACCTGGTGGCGCCAAGTGTGCAGGGACATGGACTGCCTCCTTGCAGGAGTTATGGCCCTATCAGTCTTTTCCTGAGCCTCTTGTAGCTGGCAATCAGAAGGCCTCTTTGGCCAGTCTTTCTCTGTAACTCCACCCATTCCACACTTAGAGGGCTGGGGCTCTCTTGCCTAGGGTCCTTCTCTGTTGTTGAGCGTGTCAGGCACATAGAGGGGCCCCCCTGGCTGAGGTCCTACTCTGTATTTTGGAGTGTCAGGCACTTACAGGGGCACCCTGGTTGGGGGTCCTACTCTGGACTTCAGTGCGTCAGGTGTTTGATGGGCCAGCCTCTCTATTGTTCATCTGCTGATGCTGGCATGTGGTAAGAGAGAGGCTATGGTGATGGCTATACCCTGAATTCATGACTCACCAGTACTGCCTTGCTTCCATGGCTGCGTGGCTTTCTTTCACAGGCATTTCCTATCACAGTCTCCTCCCTCACCTCCCCTGAATCCGTTTCTTCACAGTCAACAGCAACCCTCGCCCTGGGATCACTCCACATTCCCCAAACTCCAACTCCCAGCCACTGCGCTTTCCAGGGGACCCTCATCCCTGTCCGGGGTATGTATGGCTGCAGCAAGGACTGTCTGATTCTCATTCCATTTAGGCTGCTACAGATCAAATGTTTCCGTCTCAGCCTTCAATGTTTCTCCTCCGACTCAGACACTTGCCCTGCTGTGGGGATCAGACCCCTGCTTCAGTTCCCCCACGCATGGAGGGCAGGTCCAGTCCTAATACTCCTGTTTTTTCCCCTAGTTCCTTTATCTTACCGAGTTTTGCATCGTTCTCTATATTCTTTTCCTCTGGTCAGGTACTCCTGTCCGCTCTCAGCTTGTGTTCTACATGCACTATTGTGTCTGCAGGTGTATGTATTGTGTGTGCTGATGTATCTGTGGAGAGAGATGTACTCCATGTCCACCTACGCCTCCGCCATCTTGTTCTCCATAATCAAATTTTAAATGTCACATTATCCTTTTCACATAGTGTTTAAGGTACTTTTGTGGATTGTTAAAATAGGTCTTTAAATTGGAAAAATTCAAATCTCTACCTCCTTATGAAGAAAACCCGGTTCTTCCCTAATGTGTGTATGTGTATTTTTACTGTGCCTCTTCTTTTACTTTGTATCTTCTTTGCTACTCACCATACTAGGGTATCCTTACAGAATATTTCACTTGTGACACTTCTTGTTGTTACTGAAAGGTGGAGTCCAGCTGTTCGCTGCCCAAAAGCCAGTAAACTTGCCAAGTTGGTGGAAAGGGAAGTTTATTTCAGATGCCAGCAACTGGGAGTGTTGGGGGGTAAGACATCTGTCCAAAGGCTGACTCCCCCTCAATTGGCAATCAGTGGGGCCAGAGCTTTTATAGACAGAAATAGGGGTCAGCTTCAGGAAGAAACAGCACAGTTAGCTCCGACAGTTATCTTCAAATTGGTCATCTGTGGTCTAACCAGCATCATCATGGTTGTTTCAAGGACAATTAATCTTCAGTTCCAGGGTCTGTTTGTTCCCATTTCTTTGAGGCCAATTCTCAGAATTTTGGCAGCTTATGTCTGGGTAAAGTCATTGGTAAAGTCTGGTAATTGTGCAGTTAACTTCTTCCACCTGGTGGTTTAGTATACATAAGACAACTCATAGGATATGTGTCACAATATTATCTATAGCCCTTGAGAAGGGACTAAAGGTCCTTGACTATGTTTAGTGACTACATTATTATTTTTTGATCCCCTTGGATTGTTTTCCTTTGTCTTGTCTTTTCTCACTTCTCTGATTAAACTTAATTCTTTAGCTAAAATTTTCCACAGACAAAAGGCAGGCAGAGGACATGGGTGGGGGCATGAATCATAGGGTCCTGCTCTGCTTTATTGTTAACTAAATATGTGGAAATGTTTTCCCACACCAAATAATTCTCTATGACACCAGCCAGGTATCCTACAATTTAACCCACTTCTAATACTATCTACCTGGAGATTACCTGAAGGTACATTCAGATCCCACAAGTTAGGACTTAATCCCTTGAGACTGCTTCCATCCCACTTCATATATCAAGTAATGAAAGTGAAAATAGAAGTTGTTCCCACAACTTTTGTCTCATTGGGTACACAGCTGAGGTTCCTTTGACCACCTCATCAGATCCAACTAATTTCCATGAATTGCTCACAGAACACATGGAAACACATTTACAGTTACCAGTTTACTAAATAAGCATGATAAAAGATACAGAGGAACAGCTTGAAGAAGAGATATGCAGGGTGAGGTCTGGAAGGATCCGGAACAGAGAAGCTTCTGTCCCTATGAAGTTGAGGTGACTCACCTGCCCAGTGTGCCTGTGTTCACCAATGTGCAAGCTCTCCAGACTCGGTAGTTTTGGGATTTTATGGAATCTTCATCATGTTGGCATTATCAAACATTAACTCCATTTTCAGCCCTTCTCCCTTCTC
The DNA here is from genome assembly GCF_029378745.1 of Bos indicus. NCBI lineage: Eukaryota > Metazoa > Chordata > Mammalia > Artiodactyla > Bovidae > Bos > Bos indicus. The sequence goes on along the minus strand of NC_091762.1, from coordinate 38,749,870 downwards.
AAGAGAATTAGGAGTGGACTGAAAATTCGAAGCTTCTAATCATGGTTTGGTCTTTTCAATGATCAACCCCCATCCTAGAGCCCACTTACAGTCACCTCATTTGAATGAAAGACATTCCTATCACACAGGGAAATTACAGTTTTCAGAAACCCTAGGAGCCAGGGACAGTGATCAACATATATTTCTTATTATAAATCATAATAATCACAGTCTTAATCTGAAAATAATATATAGGCCACTCAGGATTGACAGTGTTATTCATAAGGGGCTCTCTAAGTTAGAATACTAATTACATAATTTGTAATTGGTAGTTCAGTTTGTACCACATGGTAAAATAGAAATACAGTACCTGATGTCATTGAGCTTACTTTCCAGTGGGGGGGAAACAATTGGGGTTTAATTTTTTAAAATATTTTATTGCAAACAATTATAATAAAATGCTAAAAAATATTTTACTGTGCTTTGAGAGGGTTTTTACAAGGAGACATAGAATTTGGGTTCAAAAATAATTTATTCATGAAATGGCATTTAAGTTGAGTCTGAAAGTATACACAGGAATTGGGCAGAATATGTGACTCCTAAGAAGCATTCTGGATAAGAAGCTCACTTGGGAAATATGAAGCAAAAAGAATTAGACAGATACAGGGACATATGAGTCTAATTGTTTGTTGTTGTTTAGTTGCTAAGTTGTATCTCTTTTGTGATCCTATGGACTGTAACCTGCCAGGCTCCTCTGTCCATGGGATTTCCTAGGCAGACATCCTAGAGTAGGTTGTCATTTCCTTCTCCAGAGGATCTTGCCAAGGCATGAATTGAACCCACATCTCCTGTTTTGCAGTCAATTCTTTACCACTGAGCCATGATATAGTTGACCTGCTGCTAAGTCGCTTCAGTTGTGTACGACTCTGTGCGACCCCAGAGACGGCAGCCCACCAGGCTCCCCCGTCCCTGGGATTCTCCAGGCAAGAACACTGGAGTGGGTTGCCATTTCCTTCTCCAGTGCATGAAAGTGAAAAGTGAAGTCACTCAGTCGTGTCTGACTCTTCGCAACCCCATGGACTGCAGCCTACCAGGCTCCTCTGCCCATGGGATTTTCCAGGCAAGAGTACTGGAGTGGGTTGCCATTGCCTTCTCTGATGACTCACCTAGGGCTTCGCAAATGGCACTAGTGGTAAAAGAACCTGCCTGCCAGTGAAGGACATACAAGAGACACAGGTTTGATCCCTGTGTCTAGAAGATCCTCCGGAGAAAGGCATGACAACCCACTCCAATATTTTTGCCTGGAGAATCCCATGGACAGAGGAGCTTTGTGGGCTATAGTCCACAGGGTCGCAAAGAACCAAACATGACTGAAGTGACTTAGCATGCAGGCATACATGATTGACTGACTTATTGAAAGGCTAAATGACTTCAGCTAAACTTATAGAAGAGCATAGAGTCCAGAATATTGCAGACTTTATAGGTTAGATTGAGGATTTGAGATTTTGTTATATGTATAGTTTAGGGCCATTAGAAGATTTTAAGCAGGAAAATTATATATTCAGATCTGCACTTAAAATAAAACAATTTTTTTGACTTTTGTTTGTTTGTTTATAAGTAACTGTTTAAAGAACAGTCAGTAAAGGAGACAAGAATGTCCAATCAGTGGAAGAATACTAACAGAGATGACAGCATTGGGAACAGAGATGATAGCATTGGGGACAGGAAGAAGTGGTTGAAGTTGAGATATATTTGGAGGACAACATGAGAGCCTAGTGATTAATTAGATGTGGTAGGTAGAGGGAGAGAAAATATAGTGAGAAAAACTATGCATTTGTTTGTATCAACAATATCAGTGATTTCTAAAATTTTTACTTTGTTGGTTATCTGATCCATGTCACTGTAAACAGTGAAAACTTCTGTTAATTAGATAAAAAAGAATTTGATTCAAATTCCTCCAAAAGTGGTTCCATTTGTCAAAGGGATAAAATCGAATAAAATATAATTTATTATAACTGTAATATAGATGCAAACACTGAAAAGTGGTCAATAGTAAATGTAGATCTCCTGTCATCTAACTGCTTAAAATTTAACCCATTGCTTAAAAGACCCTTAGGCTCAAGATAGGACAAATTTGAACAAAATACCATAGGGGAGAAAAATGACGGAAGCAAAGGCTCCTACATTTAACAGGCTACTCATAGTCTTTATCTTTTTAAAAAACAAGAATTCAGGTTATAGAAACTCACATTGTTTTTAATAGTTTTGAAAACTGTTATGGACTAGAAGAAGAACTTGCTCAATTGTGAAACCTGAGACTTGTGGAAAGCAACTCTTAGAGAATGAGGTATACACTTGAGATATAATGTATATAATTCAAAAGTCTTACAGGCCTATTCAATACATTGGATATTAATTTTGAAACAATTATATACATGCTACTATACCAACTCACAGAATGAGGATCTTCAGTGGTTAAAATGAAACACAACTGTATTCCTTTAGATAATTAAGTAGATATTTTAAATGATGTTCAGAAAAGTCAGCCATGATCAGTATGACAACAGAAGTATACGCCATATTCTCTTTCTCATTATTAGTCAGTTTTGATAATTAAGAATTAAATGAAGATCACTAGGCAAGTTTTTTAAGGCAATGTGCCAGACGTATGTATTTTAATATATTATGTCTGCAGAGTAGATTGTAAATATTTACAAAATACTGTAGAACAAAAGTTTTTAAAAGATTGTAGCATCCCGAGGAAGCAAGATGAATCCCTTATATAAGACAGTATATGTAAGACTTGTAAGATTCAGATAGCTTCTAGAGATTTAAAATATATTTTAATAGGTATCATAGTATTTACATTTGACAGGATAACTGAATAAAAACAACCTGAAAATTTAAATATCATAATAATTTTTCCCATATATGACATGTTATTTATAATATGGAGCTTAGTAAACTGAAATTTTAAAAAAGTGAATAGTTTGCTGATATTCAGAAAGATCTAAATGACAAAACTATATTTAAGACCCTTTGATATGATTTTAAATCAATCATGGGAAAACCCAGGTTTTCTACTTAAGAAACAGTCTGAATATAATATGCAAAAAAAAAAGCCAAAACCAAAAAAAAAAAAAACTGAATGGTAAAACTGCAATTTAGAACTAGAATCTGAGCCCAAGTGACCCCATGATTTTATATTCCATGAGATTCTATATGAAACAACTCTCAAGATTCTCTTTAAAGACTCATCTAAAGCTGGTAACACCTTTTTGTTTCCTCAAAATGTTTGAATTCGTTTTTATTTCTTTCATGGTTTTTGTAGAAATTTTTAGGTATTCCTTTTTTTTTTTTTTTTTGCTTAAGTAAGTTCCAAGTTTTAATATATAAAATCTCATAGATCCAACCCATACTTGTAGAGATTGGTGAGTGTTTCCGCAGGTCTAGATTGTACATTTTTAGGTATAGAGGCCATGCCGTTCCTGTTGCAATTATTGAAATATACTTTTGACTACTCCATAGGGATTATAGACAAAATGTATGGCAAGTATTTCTTAAAAATAATGCATACGACAACTTTTCTTTTGACTAAACATCAACTAATCAGAATATGTATTTTATTAAAATAATGAAAGGAAATGTTGTTAAGAGGAATTATCAAAACTGGCAAATAATGAAAAAGAGAATATAGCATGTACTTCTGTTGTCACACTGATCATGGCTGAATTTTCTGAACATCATTTAAAATATCTACTTAATTATCTAAAGGAATGTAAATGTGTTTAATTTTAATATTGGCTATTAACTGAAGATCCTCAGTTTTGGTATAGTAGCGCATATATCTTGTCCTGTAGAAATATAATTCTTTCCAGGCAGAAAAATAATTTTTATAGGTAATGGTTGTATTAGCTGGTAGAACATTAACTAAATTTGTCTTAAACTCAAAATGCCTTTCCTAATGAAATCTATAACCCCTACCCTGTCTAATTATTCTTTCTCCTAAGTTTACTATCTTATTAGTTCTCTTTTTAATGAGGTAATAAATGATTTATAAGTGTTTGTTTTATATTTGTGTGAAATGTTATTTTGAGTATTTAGCATTTAAAAATTATGCTTTAATAACATTTTATGCTTAAAGATTTTTGATGTATTTTTAGTAAAATTATGTACTGTTTTCATTCCTTAAATCCTTTAGCCAGTGTTTATTTACCTTTCTTTGTTAGAAACCCCGAGTCAATGTACAAATAAAAGCTCTATCTCTAGAACATATATTCACCTACAATTACATTAACAATTCATTCATATCCTACTCCCTGAATCTCATTTTAAAGTTCCTTTTAAAGCTTATCATTGTGAATGATAAGCTGGGCTTCAGTCACTATAGGCAATAGGTATAGGACTTGTTTGATTCCCTAAATTGTGCCCTTTTAGCTTGACTTTAACTTGGTGTTCAAAACACCTTTGGATATAAATATAGCTACCATATCTTATCACTTTTAGGTGCCCTCTACTTTCCTCTGACAAAATTCATATTCTGTTCAACTTATTCACCTAAGATAGCAATAACTGCTACAGTGTTGCATCTCCTCAAACGTTTGCAATGTTACACTAAGGAAAGGCTGACTTCAGAGTATAAAGATCTGTTTGTGGAATTGTAGGCATTAATTGTTGTTTATTTGCTAAGTCATGTCCAACTCTTTTACCACTACATGGACTATAACCCTCTAGGCTCCTCTATCCTTAGGATTTCCCAGGGAACAACACTGGAGTGGTTTGCCATTTTCTTTTCCAGGGGATCTCCCTGACCCATGGGTCAAACCTGCATGTCTTGCATTGGCAGGCGGATTCTTTACCACTGAGCCACCTGGGAAGCTCAGGCATTAGTCAAATATAAATTAGGACAGATATTTCATAGATATGTAATATTTGGTCATATATCAGGTTGGATTTGAGTTGACTGATGCAGAGTAGCACCTGTAAGCTGACTTTAGAGCTTTCTCATGGATCAGCTTGTTTTTTTTTTTTACAGGTTTGTGCATTGTTTTACTCTTCAATATTAACTTTTGGGAATTTACTCTTTTCTTGGAGTAAATATGCATATTAGAGATTTGAAGCTTTCTGATTGATTTTAGATAACCATAGTTTTAATTCACTTACAGTTGTATTTTACATTTCAATCATTAAGTTACCATTTTGCTCTCATTTTTTATTTGTCTTTTATGTCTTTCCAATTAAATGCTACATTATATTGCATGTTGGAATTATGTTTAGTCTCTTCTTGCTTGTTATCTTATGAAAACCATGATTGTATAAAATGCATCTAGAAATGCTATTGAGATAAAGATTGAAGATAATACTTTTATAAGATTGTTTTGGGGTAATGAAAGAGTAAAATGGTAACATAGTGGGTGGGTGGGTGGGGGTGTGAGTATTTTTCCATGCAAAATTATTCTCTTCCTGAAATGTGACTCTTTTATGCAAAATGATACTTTTCCCCCCAAAATAGATTCTACAGTCTCAATTGTAGAACATATACATTCCTAAATATTTACTTATTTTCTTAGGAATATATCAAAAACTCCCACATATCAGGATAATCAATGAATTGTGCAAGCTTTCCTCTTACCTAAATTTCTCATTATTAGTACTGTATCAGCAGATGGCACTGTCTGAATAACTCATTTAAATTAAGGTTTTGGTACTTATACTATTTTTACTTTATCTTAAAAGTGCTCATAGGTAACAGAAAGGTTTTGTTAAGAAGCATAAGGCACACTCTTTATTATATTTAATTCAGAATGTATTTCTTTAGTTGGCAAATCCTAGATGGACAGTAAACTTCCTGCCTTTGAACTTCATTGCAGAAATAGAATATCTCCATTTTTATTAATAGATAGACCATGAAATTATACTATTGTTTCAACAGAAGATTTCCTCTCTCATTTCTTCTTATCTAAAGACTAACTTAGGGGCTTCCCAAGTGGCTCAGGGTAAAGAAACTGCTTACAATGCAGGGGGCTCAAGAAACATGGGTTCACTCCCTGGGTTGGGAAGATCCTCTGGAGAAGGAAATGGCAACCTGCTCCAGTATTCGTGCATGGAAAATCCTATAGACAGAGGAGGCCAGTTGGCTGTAGTCCACGTGGACACAAAGGGTCAGACGCTACTGAGTATACACACACGCACACACAGACTGAATTGCCTCATTTGTGTTTTTCTTTGGGCTACTATAACAAAACACCCTAGACTAGTAGCTTACAAACAGCAGAAATCCTCACAGATTGAAAAGCTGGAAGTTCAAGATCAGGGTGGCAGCGTGGTTGGGTCTCAAGAGCACTCTTTCAGGTCTCAGACTTCTCTTATTGTCACATGTCAAACTGAGTGAGCTAGCTTTCTGGATCCTCTTTTAGGATCCTCTGGATGGTCCCACCATCATAACCTAACCATCTCTCAAAGCCCCACATCCTACTGCTATCACCTTGGGCGTTAGGTTTTCAACATGGAAATTAGGGAATGGGGCAGAGACATTCAGACCATAGTGTCTTAGATGGGAATATATTGTTTCTTTAAGTCTTTTTGAGGTGTAGAGTCTACACCTAAGCTCATAATTACAATAGCGGAGCCTTCCCTCTCTTCTGCCATATATTGCTACAACAATATCACCTGTTTCAATTCCTTATTTTTCTTAATGATACTGCAGGGATATCTGGAAAGAAGGTTCATAATTTCTATCTGAAGATCTTTCAGTGCCTCCTTCCATGACCTCATAATCTATCTATTGATACATTGTTGTATGTATTTATACACCAATAATGTTTCCACAGAGGTTCGTGACATTGTACAGGAAACAGGGATCAAGACCATCCCCAAGGAAAAGAAATGCAAAAAAGCAAAATGGCTGTCTGAGGAGGCTTTACAAATAGCTATGAAAAGAAATGAAGCAAAAAGCAAAGGAAAAAAGGAAAAATTATCCCATTTCAATGCAGAGTTCCAATGAATAGCAGTGAGAGATAAGAAAGCCTTCCGCAGTGATCAATACAAAGAAATAGAGGAAAACAACAGAATGGGAAAGACTAGAGATCTCTACAAGAAAATTAGAGATACCAAGGGAACATTTCATGCAAAGATGGGCTTGATAAAGGACAGAAATGGTATGGACCTACATCATGAGAAACGCTGGGCTGGAAGAAGCACAAGGTGGAATCAAGATTGCCAGGAGAAATATCAATAACCTCAGATATGCAGATGACACTGCCCTTATGGCAGAAAGTGAAGAGGAACTAAAAAGCCTCTTGATGAAGGTGAGGGTGGAGAGTGAAAAAGTTGGCTTAAACCTCAACCTTCAGAAAACGAAGATCATGGCATCTGGTCCCATCACTTCATGGGAAATAGATGGAGAAACAGTGGAAACAGTGTCAGACTATTTTTCTGGGCTCCAAAATCACTGCAGATGGTGACTGCAGCCATGAAATTAAAAGATGCTTACTCCTTGGAAGGAAAGTTATGACCAATGTAGATAGCATATTGAAAAGCAGAAACATTACTTTGCCAACCAAGGTCTGTCTAGTCAAGGCTATGGTTTTTCCACTGGTCGTGTGTGGATGTGAGAGTTGGACTGTGAAGAAAGCTGAGCACCGAAGAATTGATGCTTTTGAACTGTGGTACTGGAGAAGACTCTTGAGAGTTCCTTGGACTGCAAGGAGATCCAACCAGTCCATTCTGAAAGAGATCAGCCCTGGGATTTCTTTGGAAGGAATGATGCTAGAGCTGAAACTCCAGTACTTTCCTTTGGCCACCTCATGCAAAGTGTTGACTCAATGGAAAAGAGTTTGATGCTGGGAAGGATTGGGGGCAGGAGGAGAAGGGGACGACAGAGGATGAGATGGCTGGATGGCATCACTGACTCAATGGACGTGAGTTTGAGTGAACTCCCGGAGTTGGTGATGGACAGGGAGGCCTGGTGTGCTGTGATTCATGGGGTCACAAAGAGTCAGACATGACTGAGTGACTGAATTGAACAGAAGCAGAAGATGTTAAGAAGAGGTGGCAAGAATACACAGAGGAACTGTACAAAAAAGATCTTCACGACCCAGATAATCATGATGGTGTGATCACTCATCTAGTGCCAGACACCATGGAATGTGAAGTCAAGTGGGCCTTAGAAAGCATCACTACAAACAAAGTTAGTGGAGGTGATGGAATTCGAGTTGAGCTATTTCAAATCCTGAAAGATGATGCTGTTAAAATGTTGCACTCAGTATGCCATCAAATTTGGAAAACTCAGCAATGGCCACAGGACTGGAAAAGGTCAGTTTTCATTCCAGACCCAAAGAAAGGCAATGCCAAGGAATGCTCAAACTACCGCACAATTGTACTCATCTCACATGCTAGTAAAATAATGCTCAAAATTCTCCAAGCCAGGCTTCAGCAATAAGTGAATTGTGAACTTCCAGATGTTCAAGCTGGTTTTAAAAAAGACAGAGGAACCAGATATCTAATTGCCAACATCCGGTGGATCATCGAAAAAGCAAGAGAGTTCCAGAAAAAATGTCTATTTCTGCTTTATTGACTATGCCAAAGCCTTTGACTGTGTGGATCACAATAAACTGTGGAAAGTTTTGAAAGAGATAGGAATACCAGACTATCTGACCTGCTTCTTGAGAAACCTATATGCAGGTCAGGAACCAACAGTTAGAACTGGACATGGAACAACAGACTGGTTTCAAATAGGAAAAGGAATATGTCAAGTCTGTGTATTGTCACCCTGCTTATTTAACTTACATTCAGAGTACATCATGAGAAATGCTGGGCTGAAGGAGCACAAGTGGGAATCAAGATGGCGGGAGAAATATCAATGATCTCAGATACGCAGATGATACCACCCTTATGGCAGAAAGTGAAGAGGAACTAAAAAGCCTCTTGATGAAAGTGAAAGAGGAGAGTGAAAAAGTTGACTTAAAGTTCAACATTCAGAAAATGAAAATCTTGGCATCTGGTCCCATCACTTCATGGGAAATAGATGGGGAAACAGTGAATACAGTGTCAGACTTTATTTTTGAGGGGTCCAAAATCAGTGCAGATGGTGACTGCAGCCATGAAATTAAAAGACGCTTACTCCTTTGAAGGAAAGTTATGACCAACTAGATAGCATATTAAAAAGCAGAGACATTACTTTGCCAACAAAAGTCCATCTATGATTTTTCCAGTGGTCATGTATGGATGTGAGCGTAGGACTATGAAGAAAGCTGAACACCGAAGAATGATGCTTTTGAACTGTGGTGTTGGAGAAGACTCTTGAGAGTCCCTTGGACTGCAAGGAGAGCCAACCAGTCCATCCTAAAATAAATCAGTCCTGTGTGTTCATTGGAAGGACTGATGCTGAGGCTGAAACTCCAATACTTTGGCCATGTCATGTGAAGAATTGACTCATTGGAAAAGCCTCTGATGCTGGGAGGGATTGGGGGCAGGAGGACAAGGGGATAACATAGGATGAGATGGCTGAATGGCATGACCGACTCGATGCACGTGAGTTTGGGTGGACTCCAGGAGTTGATGATGGACAGGGAAGCCTGGCGTGCTGCGATTCATGGGTTGCAAAGAGTCGGACACGACTGAGCGACTGAACTGAACTGAACTGAATTCTTCTACCACCTTTCTGAACTTATTCTACCCCATGTTTACATTTTAGATCTTGTCTCTGATCTCCATTAGATGCAACCGATTTTTAGATAGCAGTTCATTTTACTGATAGGAAATAAACTGCTCTTACATAATTGGTATTGATTTTAATAACAAGTTCAGGAAAGTAAAAGTTTAACTTAAAGGGCAATTTTATTCTGAATTGATAATTCTGGTTCAGTATAGTAGAAAATAAAGGCTTTTTAGAAGCAGATATAATTATATCTTCAGTGCTGTCTAAAAACATTGTAGTGAGATACCGTTTTCACCAATTGGGTGAGCAAAGATTAAAAGGCTGATAAATACAGTGATTGCAACAATGTGGAAAAACAGTTACATTCATTTGTTTGTGGTCAAAAAATTATAAAAAGTTTATAACATTTTCTGGTCATTATTCTCAAGAATTCTCAGTTACCTAACCTTTTTATTCCATAATTACACTTTGAAGCCTATTTCCTACCAGGATAAAAGCCATGATGTACATGATCAAGATGTTGATTGTAGCACTAGCTGTGATAACAAAACAAATGAAACAACATAAATATTGTTTTACAGCCACATGTCTATCACAAGAAAAGGGTAGTTGGTTATGGTATATCTTATTTTATATTGCACATTAAGCTACTATTAAAAAGATTAAATTGGATCTGCAGGAATTATCTCTGAAAGACATCTATGATGCATCAAGTTTAAAATGTTGCAAGGTAACTTGCAAAGTAATTGTTACAGTACTTTCTAATATCTTTCTGTTTAAAATGATTTATTTGTTTTTGACCACAGTGGGTCTTTGTTTCTGTACCTGGGCTTTCTCTAGTTTTGACCAGTGAGGACTGCTCTCCTTTGTGGTGCCCAGGCTTCTTGTTGCGGTGGCTTCTCTCGTTGCAGAGCATGGGCTCTAGGCACACAGGCTTCGGTAGTTACATCCCGTGGCTCACTACTTGCAACTCGCAGACTAAGTTGCTCTGCAGCATGTGTGATCTTCCTGGACCAGGGATTGACCCTGTATCCCCTGCAGTGGTGGGTGGATTCTTAAACACTAGACTACCAGGGAAGTCCAAGAATTTTCTTATATCTTTAAAAGAGAAAATCTCTCTCCCTTTTCCTTGCCTTTTCTTTAACTAGACACATTCACATAGAGACACACGTGCAAATAAATATGCATGGATTTTTTTTGGATAAATGCATAGAATTTATGAGTGAATGCATAATATAATTTGTAAACATATATATATCTATACACACATATACATGTATATGTATGGATTATGAAGCATATCTAAGGAGTGGCTCAGCAGGAGTATGAGGACGTTATTACTTTTTCATTTGTATACAGATTGTACTGCTGAACTTGTGACAATGAACACTATTAAAATTGGAATTATACTAATCAATAAAACCTAAAGATAACCAAAGTAAATAAATAATATCTGAAACTAGTAGTACAAAATATTATGAGGATATGTTATTTGGGAAAGAATCCAAATTACTTTTGAAAAGACTATTCTTGAATTAGATGGTGCATAAATAACAATCCCTGCATTTTACTTCCCACTTTCTTATTGAAATAACAAAAACACGACATGTAAAGGTATGCCAATACTTACTACTAGAAATATTGTATGTGGAACCTAAAAAAAGTCAAATTCCTAGAAACAAAAAGTAGGATGACAGTTTTAGGGGTAGGAGAGTTTAGGAAACAGGGAGTTGTTGGTCAAAGGGTACAATTTTTCAGTTGTAGGATGAATAAGTTCTGAAAATCTTTTGGTAATTATGTCTAATAATACTGTGGCAGCATGATAACTATATCTAATAATACTGTGTTGTATACTTCAAATTTGCCAAGAGAGTAGATTTTAAGCATTCTCACTGTACACACATAAAAGTTAACTGTGAGCGATGAGGAATGTGTCAATTAACTTGATTGTGGAGATCACATCACAGTGTATACTTATATCAAATGATCATATTGTACTCTTTATATACAATTTTATTTGTCAGTTATACCCAGTAAACCTGGAAAATCAATCAATCAGTCTGTCTCTGGTGAGGGAAGGGGAGAATCTGTCAAATTAAGAAGAGTTTTATTATTTCAACCATTTAAAGATCAACAAGATGGCTGTTTCAGAGACATTTGCTCTACTTGATACTTTCAGAGCCATGCTAGGTTTATTTGACTTTATTTCCCCATCAAGCATCTCTATTTCTAAAAGTATTCCTATTTAGAAATTTAAAATTATGCCAAATTTTTCAGTAAGGTTTTAGGGATTAAGCAATACAGTTAGACTGGAGGTGGCACATTCTCTCTTGAAACGTGGTCATAATAACTAGACTGAGATTCAAGAGACACAGTGGTCTGCTCAGATATATAGATATATATATATATATATATATATATATATATATATATAATTTTTTTTCTTCACTGTTTTTGGCAATAGATAAACCTCAGATAGTACAACCAAATTAGAGAATCAAGTTTTTTTTTTTTTATAATTTGTTTATGAAAGAGAGGGTGGGGTGAATTGAGGGAGTAGCATTGAAACATAATTTACCATATGTGAAATAGATAGCCAGTAGGAATTTGCTATATGATGCAGGTTTTTATTTTTTAATCAACTGACCCCAAGGGAATTCTTTTTACTGATTAATATTTATGCCATCACATACTTGATAATTACCTTAAGCTAATACACACACACAGACACACACACACACATATACATGAAATTCTGTCTTCCTACAATTTGATCTTTCCTTAAGACCATACTCTTGTAAGTGTTACTATTCTTTTTAAGAATGACTCCTGTTAAACAATTCCAAAAACATTCTAGCTTTTAGCAAGTCAGATCAAGCAAAGTTTCAGAATGCTGCAGATTTTTATTTCTTTCCCATCATTATGACCAAGGATTACTGTGCAACCAGAGCACAAAGTGAATCTCTCTTTAGAATGCACATTTCTCTGTCAGAAGTGAAGCAGTCCCTCCGATAGTCCCTCTAAATTGTATTTGTTGGTTTGAATGGATTTATTATGCAAAATCCTTTATTAGTGATTCTTTTTTAGGAATGAACATTAAATTTTGGCTTGTAGTGTCATCCTTTCATTAGTCCACCTTACATCCTAACTGGCAAAAATATTTTAAGAGTTTATAACATGGAGTTAACACTTTCTCAGTTTCTGTAGTTTTTCTCTTACTGTTTTCTGCTCATTCTTTTGATTTGGTGAGTCAAGTTTGGATAGTTTATTCCACTATACTGCTTTCCAGGAGTCTCACTATTTAAATACATTTAAATTTTAATAAAATACTAAAGAAGAGTGAAATGAAAAGGGTATGAGGAAGAGAGGAGATAGTTGACAGAGTAAAGAATAAAGATGGTGTGGGAGCTACTTACCAAGGACGAAAGGAGTAAAGGATCGTGGTGGGGGGGGTGTAGATCAGTTTAATGTTTTGGTTACAGAATGCTGAGATAGTGAATAGCTTATGGTACTCCTTTTTCATTGAGGCAAGAAGAAGCAAGATTATTTGTTCAAGAGAGAGTAAGAAAGAACTATATGCTACCTTAATTTTGAAAATCAGCATTTTTACATTTTTGTTGGTCCTTGTTCACTTGCTTTTTTGAACTGTGAAAGCCCTTGTAATATTGTATGATTATTAAGCATCTGCTGATTCTGGTTGTGGGTTGGATTGTATTTTGGTTTTATTTTGGCTTTATAATATTTGGCAAATTTGTAAAATTTGTAAAATTTTGTAAAAATTGTAAAATTTGTAAAATTTATAATATTTGGCAAATTTATAAAATTTGGCAAATAATATTACATTTGTTATATCTATAATTTGTTTTTTTCAATGCTTTTTAACTTGTGGTCAGGCTGAGGAACTTAGTGGTGTTTTGCTGTTCTGTCATTTGCTTGTTGTCTTACATCATATTTTCCTTTCCTATAATTAATTCACTTTGAGGGGCAGTGACTCTAATCTATTGTATATAGCATTTGTGATTGTTTTGGTCTCCCAGCTGTCCTGGGAGACCAAAGCTAGACTTATCAGATCATTTCTTCAAGACTCAGTATCCAAATTGGAGAAATATAAGCCTGGAAGAAACCAGCTAGTACACATTTCTAAGTGGTGGCTATGTTAATAGATGATTTCTTTAAATCTGATTCTGATCAATATTTTTCCTTTGGGTTAAGTCAGCATGTATAATTATTACCTGTAGGCATTTATATTTCTATTTCTTGTTTCCAGTGAACATATCTATGTTTATAAAAGTAATACAGATTTATTTTCCATGTTTCTGCAATTGTATATCGCTTACACATTTATATTATAATCCCATTTCCTTGGCTCATTATGTAAATTAGAATTCAGGAAAGAGTCAGTCTCAGGGACAGTGTGTCAGAGATGCCTGTTGTGCTGAATACTTGGTAATAAAATACTGTGTTTTACATTATTGAAAGAGCTTTGTCAAAACATCTTCCACATTACACCAGCCCTGTCAAAACAATTGTGACACAATGCTGTACTTTTCTTTGTTTGAAAGAGAGTGAAGTTGCTCAGTCGTGTCCGACTCTTTGTGACCCCATGGACTCTAGCCTACCAGGCTCCTCTGTCCATGGGATTTTCCAGGCAAGAATACTGGAGTGGATTCAAAACATGGATGATCTTACAGTCGTTTTAATCAGGATACTTGGACACTGTAGTTCTTGCTTTTCACAGATGTGTAATTAACTACTGAAATGAGTATGACCAGATAAATTTCCTTCAAAATATCTTTAAAAATCCATGGTCTTTGCTTCATTTATAAATGAAGAGATATGTGTCATTCTATTCTATTATAGTAATAACTTCCCAAGTTATGTTTGTCTGATTTATTGCCCTGTGAAAGAAATACAAAGAAACGTAAGTATGGAATCTTCCTTTCATGTATTCCTTTCCACTTAAAAAGTAAATTTAAAGCAGAAAGTTTGCATATAAGAAGCATACACTTAATTCACTTATCCTGACACAGTCATATAAAACATTTCACCAAATTAAATTCCAAATTGTTACCTTTAATTAATCAAGTAGAATATTGGTTTAACTCAACTATATGCACCTTTAGAAGGTTTAGATTCAGACATGCTGGTAAAATGCTCAAGTGCTAACCAAATATTTTTTCCTAGTGCACAATTACCTATTTATACCCTCAGATGCCTCAATTTGACTCCACTAGAGCATGATATAACGCATTATTCAACTAATATTGACCAAGCACTAGCAACAGACTAAAGGTATAAAAGCTTCATTTATAAAGCATAATATCAGGCCATCAATGTGTTTCTAAGATGAACAGAAAGTAAAGGTTAATAGAAACTATGCGTTTAAAATCTCTACACTAATGGATGACTTATTTAACAACTAACATTTAAGTGCAGTAACTATGGGCTATACACTATTCTAAGTACATTACACAGGTTTCAGTTCAGTTCAGTTCAGTCACTCAGTCATGTCCCACTCTTTGCGAACCCATGAACCACAGCATGCCAGGCCTCCCAGTCCATCACCAACTCCTGGAGTTTACCCAAACTCATGTCCATTGAGTCAGTGATGCCATCCAGCCATCTCATCCTCTGTTGTCCCCTTCTCCTCCTGCCCACAATCTTTTCCAGCATCAGGGTCTTTTCCAATGAGTCAGCTCTTCGCATCAGGTGGCCAAAGTATTGGAGTTTCAGTTTCAATATTAGTCCTTCCAATGAACACCCAGGACTGATCTCCTTTAGAATGGACTGGTTGGATCTCCTTGTGGTCCAAGGTACTCAAGAGTCTTCTCCAATACCACAGTTCAAAAGCATCAATTCTTTGGCGCTCAGTTCAACTCTCACATCCATACATGACCACTGGAAAAACCACAGCCTTGACTAGACGGACCTTTTTTGGCAAAGTAATGTCTCTGCTTTTTAATATGCTATCTAGGTTGGTCATAACTTTCCTTGCAAGCAGTAAGTGTATTTTAATTTCATGGCTGCAATCACCATCTGCAGTGATTTTGGAGCCCAGAAAAATAAAGTTAGCCATTGTTTCCACTGTTTCCCTATCTATTTGCCATGAAGTGATGGGACTAGATACCATGATCTTACTTTATTTAACTTTTATCATAAGCCTTTGTGATAGTGAAATTATTATTCATCTTACAACAGATCAGAAAGTGAGGCACAATAGTTAAGTAGTATTTGCAAGGTCACACAGCTATGAAATAGAATAAAGGGAATTTCAAATTTTAGTACAGATTGTGTGGCTTTAGCCACTATGATAAACTGTCAGACAGTGTTTAGCACACTATTAAATATGGTTGGTTTCCAAAAACTACTTGCTAATAGAAGTATTTTGTGACAGGAGAGGTATTTTGCACATTTCATATAGTGTAATTGTTACTAATGATACAGTATTTCATCTACACTAAGTTGCCTTATAAAATTATTCACGCCGTTATTTCATGTACTACTAAATATGAAACTGGCAATGTTCTCTGAGTTTTTATTTTGTAATTACTAAAATTTGGAGAGATTCAATGGAGTATTTGGAATGATATGACATAACATTTATACTTGCTGATAATCTTGAGCTCTTTAGGGGATTTGGTGTCAATAGTATAATTTCAAGGTGCATCAAAAAATCAATTATAATAGACAACTCAATTTCAGATATTCTAAAATGTGAAAAATACATATAAAATAAAATATAAAATTAGTTGTCATTCATTGAAAACCTATAAAACCCCTAGCATTCTACTACTTGCCTTTATATGGATTACATCATCAAATTTCACCACAACTGTCTAAGATGGTGTAACATCAGCCCGATTTGAAAATGAAGGGGCAGAATATAAAAGGTGCTAATTGATTTAACTCTAATTATAATATATTTGGCACTTGAAATTTTTTAAATTAAAATGTTAATTTGAATATCGTTGATTTACAATGTCGTATTAGTTTATGCTGTACAGCAAAGTGAATTAGCCATATATATTCATATATCCATTCTCGTCTAGACTCCATTCCCACATAGGCCATTCCTGTGCTAGACAGTAGGTTCTTTTTAGTTATCTTTTATATATAGTAATGTACATGTGTCAGTCTCGACCTCCCAGTTTATTCTCCTCTTCCCCTTGGTAACCATAAGTTTGTTTTCTATATCTATGATTCAGTTTCTGTTTTGTAAATAGGTTCATTGGTACCATTGTTTTACATTACACATATAAGTGATATCATATACTATTTGTCTTCTTCTGATTTATTTCAGTTAGTATGACAGGCTCTAGATCTATCCATAAACCTAAATATTTATGAATTAGAAGCATACATTTATTTTACAATGCTTTTAACCTTGGTATTAATACACAGCTGACAACTGATAATATCTTGGCAATGGAGGAGCCCTGGAAGCCTCATAATATGGGGTACAGGAGGTGAGGTTAATCCAGACACCAGGATACATTATGACACAAATATTCTTCTCCTGATGAAATTAAATAAATTCTTATAGTTTTATTTATGTTATGAGCAAGAAGATTATAATAAAAATGAATAAAATAAGAGAAAGCAAAGAACTGATAAAGAGATGTGATACCCCCAATGTGAAGAAAGGAAGGAAGTGAATTCTATCTATAATTACTTTATCTGTGGCATCATTTTTTAAAGAAATTTATGTAATAATAGTCTTCTGAGACTAAAAATATGTTCATAAACATCAATTTCAACATTCAAATCTTAAGATGGTCTACTAAGGGAAAGACTTGATTTTTAAAAATCATGTTTGTTTATTACCGAAGGCAAAAATTTGTGTTCTTTGAATCGAGCTATGATTCAGCTGAATGCATTTTATGTTATAAAATGCAATATACTCTAATGCATTCAAATGTTCCTTAAATTTACTCACAGTATAAACGTAACATATACATACAAATTTAGTCACTTGGATAACCAATAAACTCTTCTAAGGACATACTTAAGAGGATGCCATGAATTCTAATATTGTCTTTATAATTACAGTTTTAATCTTTTGTTTAAGCTTAAAATGTTTTATAAATAATTATATAAAAGACCAGTGAAATATCAGTCAGTTCACTTCAGTTCAGTCACTCAGTTGTGACCGACTCTTTGTGACCCCATGGACTGCAGCATGCCAGGCCTCCCTGTCCATAACCAATTCCCTGAGTTAACTCAAACTCAGGTCCATTGAGTCGATGATCCCATCCAACCATCTCATCCTCCATCATCCCCTTCTTCTCCCAGCTTCAATGTTTCCCAGAATTAGGGTCTTTTCCAATGAGTCAGTTCTTTGCATCAGGTGGCCAAATTATTGGAGTTTCAGCTTCAACATCAGTCCTTCCTATGAACACTCAGGACTGGTCTCCTTTAGGATGGACTGGTTGGATCTCCTTGCCGTCAAAGGCTCTCAAATGTCTTCTCTAACACCATATTTCAAAAGCATCAATTCTTTGGCACTCAGCTTTCTTTATAGTCCAACTCTCACATCCATACATGATTACTGGAAAAACCATAGCCTTGACTAGGTAGACCTTTGTTTGCAAAGTAATGTCTCTGTTTTTAATATGCTGTCTAGGCAAATCCCATGGATGGAAGAGCCTGTTAGGCTGCAGTCCATGGGATCACTAAGAGTCGGACACGACTGAGCGACTTCACTTTCACTTTTCACTTTCATGCACCGGAGAAGGACATGGCAACCGACTCCAGTGTTCTTGCCTGGAGAATCCCAGGGATGGCAGAGCCTGGTGGGCTGCCGTCCATGGGGTCACACAGAATCGGACACGACTGAAGTGACTTAGCAGCAGCAGGTTGGTCATACCTTTTCTTCCATTGAGTAAGCGTCTTTTAATTTCATGGCTGCACTCACCATCTGCAGTGATTTTGGAGGACAAAAAATAGTCAGCCACTGTTTCCACTGTTTCCCCATCTATTTGCCATGAAGTGATGGGACAGAAGCCATGATCTTAGTTTTCTGAAGGTTGGGCTTTAAGCCAAATTTTCACTCTCCTCTCTCACTTTCATCAAGAGGCTCTTTAGTTCTTCATTTTCTGCCTTAAGGGTGGTGTTGTCTGCATATCTGAGGTTATTCATATTTCTCCCAGAAATCTTGATTCTAGCTTGTGCTTCTCTTGATGTACTGTGCATATAAGTTAAATAAGCAGGGTAACAATATACAGCCTTGACGTACTCCTTTGCCTATTGGGAACCAGTCTGCTGTTCCCTACCCAGTTCTAACTGTTGCTTCCTGACCTGCATACAGATTTCTCAGGAGGCAGATCAGGTGGTCTTGTAATCTCATATCTTTCAGATTTTTCCATAGTTTGTTGTGATCCACACAGTCAAAGGCTTTGGCATAGTCAATAAAGAAGAAGTAGATGTTGGTCTGGAACGCTCTTGCTTTTTTGATGATCCAGTGGATGTTGGCAATTTTATCTCTGGTCCCTCTACAGCTTAAACATCTGGAAGTTCACGGATCATGTATTGTTGAAGCCTGGCTTGGAGAATTTTGAGAATTACTTTCACTAGCGCGTGAGATGAGTGCAGTTGTGCAGTAATTTGAGCATTCTTTGGCATTGCCTTTCTTTGGGTTTGAAATGAAAACAGACCTTTTCCCTTCCTGTGGCACTGCTGAGTTTTCCAAATTTGCTGGTATATTGACTGCAGCACTTTCACAGCATCATCTTTTAGGATTTGAAGTAGCTCAACTGGAATTATATCACCTCCACTAGCTTTGTTCATAGTGATGCTTCCTAAGGATCACTTGACTTCACATTCCAGGATGTCTGGCTCTAGGTGAGTGAACACACCACCGTGATCTTCTGAGTTCTGAAGATCTTTTGTGTACAGTTCTGTGTATTCTTGCCACCTCTTCTTAGGTCCATACCATTTCTGCCCTTTATTATGCCCATCTTTACATGAAAAGTTCTTCTTTGTATCTCTAATTTTCTTGAAGAGATTTCTAGTCTTTTCCATTCTATTGTTTTCTTCTATTTGCACTGGTCATTCAGGGAAGACTTTCTTATCTCTCCTTGCTATTCTTTGCTGCTGCTAAGTTGCTTCAGTCATGTCCGACTCTGTGCAACCCCATAAACGGCAGCCCACCAGGCTCCCCCGTCCCTGGGATTCTCAAGGCAAGAACACTGGAGTGGGTTGCCATTTCCTTCTCCAATCATAAAAGTGAAAAGTAAAAGTGAAGTTGCTCAGTTGTGTCCAACCCTCAGCTACCCCATGGACTGCAGCCTTCCAGGCTCCTCTGTCCATGGGATTTTCCAGACAAGAGTACTGGAGTGGGGTGCCATTGCCTTCTCCGTGCTATTCTTTAGAACTCTGCATTCAAATGGGTATATCTTTCCTTTTCTCCTTTGCTTTTTGCTTTTCTTCTTTTCACAGCTATTTATAAGACCTCCTCAGACAACCATTTTGCTTTTATTTTGCATTTCTTTTTCTTGGTAATGGTCTTATTCCCTGTCTCCTGTACAATGTCACGGACCTCCGACCATAGTTCATCACGCACTCTATGAGATCTAGTCCCATAAATCTATTTCCCACTTCCTCTGTATAATCATAAGGGATTTGATTTAGGTCTTATCTGAATGGTCTAGTGGTTTTCCCTACTTTCTTCAATTTAAGTCTGAATTTGGCAATAAGAAGTTCATGATCTGAGCCACAGTCAGCTCCCAGTCTTGTTTTTGCTGACTGTATAGAGCTTCTCCATCTTTGACTGCAAAGAATATAATCAATCTGGTTTCGGTGTTGATCATCTGATGATGTCTTTGTGTACAGTCTTCTCTTATTGTATGAATAAGAGAAGACTGGCAACACTCTATTGACAACACTCTATAAGCCTTGGCCCGGCTTCATTCTGTACACCAAGCCGAAATTTGCTTGTTATTACAGATGTTTTTTGACTTTCTACTTTTGTGTTCCAGTCCACTATAATGAAAATAATATCTTTTTTTGTGTGTGGGGACAAATAAAACCTTGTATAGTAATAAGTTTTCTAAAAGCCTGACATCCTTTCTCAGTTCTGTACAGTTGTGTTGCTCAGTTGAGTCTGACTCTTTGTGACCCCATGGACAGCAGCACACCAGGCTTCCCTGTCTATCACTGACTCCCATAGCTTGCTCAGCTCATGTACGTTTAGTCTGTGAGGCCATCAAACCATCTGTCTTCCCCTACTCTTCCTGCCTTCAATCTTTCCCAGCATCAGGTCTTTTCTAATGAGCCAGTCCTTTGTATCATGTGACTGAAGTATTGGAGTTTCAGCTTCAGCATCAGTCCTTCGAATGAATATTCAGGACTGATCTCCTTTAGGATGGATTGGTTTGGTCTTGCAGTCCAAGGGACTCTCGAGTCTTCTCCAATACCACAGTTCAAAGCACCAATTCTTTGACTCTCAGCTTTCTTTATAGTCCAACTCACATCCATACATGACTACTGGAAAAACCATAGCTTTGACTATATGGACCTTTGTTGACAAAGTAATATCTCTGTTTTTTTAATACGCTGTCTAGGTTTGTCATAGATTTTCTTTCAAGGAGAAAGTATCCTTTAATATTATGGCTTCACTCACCATCCACAGTAATTTTGGAGTCCAAGAAAATAAAGTATGTCATTGTTACCATTGTTTCCCCATCTATTTGCCATGAAGTGATGGGACTGGATGCTATGATCTTCATTTTTTCAATGTTGAGTTTTAAGCCCAGTTTTCACTCTCCTCTTTCATTTTCATCAAGAGGCTCTTTAGCTACACTTCACTTTGCTGCCATAAGCATGGTATCATATGCATATCTGAAGTTATTCATATTTCTCCCAGTAGTGTTCATTCCATCTTGTGATTCTTCCAGCCTAGCATTTCACAAGATGTATTCTGAATGTAAGTGAAATAATCAGGGTGACAGTATACAGCCTTGACGTATTTCTCTCCTAATTTGGAACCAATCTGGTATTCATGTCTGGTTTTAATTGTTTCTTCTTGACCTGCATACATATTTCTGTTTAACCTACAAATAAGTAGGTTGAACAGACATGCTTTAAGTTAGAATTTGTCACACTGTATCCTTTAAAAGAATCAGTTCTGTTTTGTCTACAGGAAATGTACTTTCCTTTTAGGTCAGAAGGTAAAGAATCTGCCTGCAATGTGGGAGACCTGGGTTCAATGCCTGGGTTGGAATTAGCCCTCCTAGAGTAGGACATGGCGACCCACTCTAGTGTTCTTGCCTGGAGAATCACCATGGACAGAATAAACTGGTGGGCTACAGTCCATGTGGTCACAAAGAGTAGGACACACCTAAGTTAGTAAGCACAGTACGTAACAAGAGAAAGACAGATTAAAAGTGAAAAAAAATGGAACAAGATATATCAGACCAGCATTTTGAAAGAAAGCCTGGCTATCAATGCTATTATCAAGTAAATTATGCTTCTTTAAGGATAGAGGGGGATATTTCATAATGAAATGCCAATTCAGCAAGAGCCGTAGCAACTTTCTCATGCAACTTATCAAAAAGAGAAAGAGAGAACACATTTATCAATATTAGGAAAAAAAGGAGTATCACTAGATACCTTATAGTATTTTAAAGAATGATAAAAATATGAACCAACATGCCAGTAAATGTGATAAAGTAGTGGGGTAGACAATTTGAGGAAATCACTATGGAAATATATTAATTACAATTCGGTTACTTTAACAGAAGTCAGTGTACACAGTTTTGTTCTGTAATTTTAATAATTTGCTTTTCAAGGAGGTTGTGTAACCCCATAAAAATTCTCTGAATTTTCTCTTAATGATCAAGTTATTTCAAGGTGTTAATTCAGTACTAATTTTTGAGTAGACTATATGAATCCCAAGCAAATTCCTCAGAGAGTTTCTTATAAAATTTGATGAATTTATAAAATAAAAATCCTTAAAATTTTGTGAAAAAACAATCAAGTTTTGAGTATTTATGTCTTCAGACTTCAAAAACAGTAAACAAGAGAGTTCGATATTGGCATAAAGAATAAATATATATATCAATGTAAATAATAGAAAGGTAAGAAATATATATTAATTATATGTCAAATTAAATTCATATGTAAATTGTTTAGATTCTGCTTCATATTTGCTCTAGTTATCTATGTTAAAATATTTATGCTGTCTACCTATGAATAAATAATTTCCATACTGTGGGAAATCTATACTTCTGAAGTGTATCAAGGGGAAGTCAAGGTTGATTCAGAGGGTTGGGGCATCAGAAATAGAAAACTGATTCTATTTATTAGTATATCAGTAGTTTTAGGGAAAAATAAGTTCTATTTGAAGCATATTAAGTTACAAATATTTATTAGACTAAAAAACTAAAATATGCATTGTTCTTCTCAATCAGTTAAAGATACTTGTATAGCTTCCATTCTCAAGTTCTTGAGGCAATGAGTTAGCTTTACATCATCCTCTTAACACTATCTGATATTATTGTCTTCATTTAATTTTGTTATCATCTATAATCCCAACAGAAGATAAACACCATCAGAGGCAAAACCTTGCATTTACTGTCCATCATGATAAACCTATCCAAAACAATGTCTGGTATAGAATAAGCACCCATACATTGAATGCTTGAATAAACTAGTGAGTGAATGAATGACTAAGTGCCTTACCAATTTAGTTTCTATCACATTTGAATGTAAATCTTCAAATTTCTGCAAGTCACTTATTTAATAAAATATGGTCATCCAAATATCTTTGATTTTTAATGATTTGGGAGAAACAGATTAAAAAAAAAGAAGTTATATTTGTACTTAAGTCCAGTGCATCTATTTAACTCATTTCCTTACAGAAATCCCTTATTCAGTTATTCTGACCGACCCATGCTGCACATATTAAAAGGACTGATGGTCACATCTGAAAAAGATTTCATTGCATGGTGTTATACATTTGGGGCCACAACTCAGCCTGAATATTTCCATAAGCTTTTAATCACAATTACACTTGGTTTGACCCACTTGGTTTGGTCTCACAGAGATCAAATTGCCAACATCCACTGGATCATCAAAAAAAAGAAGAGAGTTCCAGAAAAACATCTATTTCTGCTTTTATTTATGCCAATGCCTTTGACTGTGGATCACAGTAAACAGTGGAAAATTCTGAAAGAGATGGTAATACCAGACCACCTGATCTATCTCTTGAGAAATGTGAATGGAGGTCAGGAAGCAATAGTTAGAAGTGAATATGGAACAACAGACTAGTTCCAAATCGGGGAAGGAATACGTCAAGGCTGTATATTGTCACTCTGCTTATTTAACTTATATGCAGAGTATATCATGAGAAACACTGGGCTGGATGAAGCACAAACTGGAATTAAGACTGATGGGAGAAATATCAAGAATCTCAGATATGCAGATGACACCACCCTTATGGCAGAAAAAATGAAGAGGAACTAAAAAGCCTCTTGATGAAAGTGAAAGAGGAGAGGGAAAAGGTTGGCTTAAAGCTCAACATTCAGAAAACTAAGATCATGGCATCTGGTCCCATCACTTCATGGGAAATAGATAGGAAAACAGTGGCAACGGTGGGAGAATTTTATTTTTGTGGGCTCCAAAATCACTGCAGATGGTGAGTGCAGACATGAAATTAAAAGATGCTTACTCCTTGGAAGAAAAGTTATGACCAACCTAGATAGCATATTAAAAAGAAGAGATATTACCTTGCCAACATGTCTGTCTAGTCAAGGCTATGGTGTTTCCAGTAGTCATGTATGGATGTGAGAGTTGTACTATAAAGAAAACTGAGTGCTGAAGAATTGATGCTCTTGAACTGTGGTGTTGGAGAAGACTCCTGAGAGTCCCTTGGACTGCAAGGAGATCCAACCAGTCCATCCTAAAGACAATCAGTCCTGAATGTTCATTGGAAGGAGTGTTGTTGAAGCTGAAACTCCAATAATTTGGCCACCTGATGCGAACAGCTGACTCATTGGAAAAGACCATGATCCTGGGAAAGATTGAGGGCAGAAGGAGAAGGGGATGACAGAGGATGAGATGGTTAGATGGCATCAGTGAAAACATGGATTTGAGTTTGAGTAAACTCCAGGAGTTTGTGATGGACTGGGAGGCCTTGTGTGCTGCAGTCCATGAGGTCGCAAAGAGTCAGACATGGTTTAGTGAGTGAACTGAACTGTACTGAACACTTGGTTTACCACACTTGTAAGTTTTGATGAAATTATGAATCTGTTACATGATGACATTATTTTTATCTTTTATTAATGAGGTATATCACTTCTGTTTTGACCAACCTAGATATGTTATGTTAGATATATGTTATATGTAATGTTATGTGATGTGATGTTAGATGTATGTTATGACAAACCTAGATAAAAGTTATGACCAACCTAGATAGCATATTCAAAAGCAGAGACATTACTTTGCCAACAAATGTCCGTCTAGTCAAGGCAATGGTTTTTCCAGTGGTCATACTATGGTTACTATTGTGAGAGTTGGACTGTGAAGAAAGCTGAGCACCAAAGTATTGATGCTTTTGAACTGTGGTGTTGAAGAAGACTCTTGAGAGTCCCTTGGACTGCAGGGTGATCCAACCAGTCCATTCTGAAGGAGATCAGCCCTGGGATTTCTTTGGAGGGAATGATGCTGAAGCTGAAACTCCAGTACTTTGGCCACTTCATGCGAAGAGTTGACTCATTGGAAAAGACTCTGATGCTGGGAGGGACTAGGGGCAGGAGGAGAAAGGGAAGACAGAGGATGAGATGGCTGGATGGCATCACTGACTCGATGGACGTGAGTCTGAGTGAACTCAGGGAGTTGGAGATGGACAGGGTGACCTGGCGTGCTGCGATTCATGGGGTCGCAAAGAGTCAGACACGACTGAGTGACTGAACTGAACTAATATCACTTCTGTGGATTTGCATGTGCTGAACAAGCCTTGCATACCAGGAGTAAATACAGCTTGATTATTGTGATGATCCTTTAAATGTGCTATTGTACTCAGTTAGGTAATATTTTGCTGAGGATTTTTGTATCTCTTCATCAGGAATATTGACTTGTAGTTTTCTTTTAGTGTCCTTAGCTGGCTTATTATAAAGGTAATAGTGCCTTCATAAAATGAATTTAAAAGTATTCCTTCCTCTTCAATATTTTGAAAAAAATTATGGATTATTAGATTTAATTCTTTAACTGATTCCCTTCTCTTCATCTTTGGTGGATTTCCTATAGGTTTTTGTATTGTAGGACCAAGAAGTTTATTTACATAAAACCTCTTATGGGTACAGCAATCTATTTTACATTGTTAGCAACTTAACTTGGATCACAAACAAAAACTCTACACTTTTGCTCATCCCTTCTTTTACATTTTTAATGTCATAATTTATCTCTTTTTGTTTTAGGTTGTTGTTGTTCACTCGCCCAGTCGTGTCCAAGTATTTGCCAACCCATGGACTGCAGCACTCCAGGCCTCCCTGTCCCTTACCATCTCTGGGAGTTTGCCCAAGTTATATTAGGTACTTACTAACAAATTATAAAAACTATAATTATTTTTAATCCTCTTTTTCTTTAATTATGATACTATGGTTAAATGTTGACACGTCATCCTAGTTCAGAATTAGAGTTTTCTGAATCTAAGTTTCTATTTGGGGCTTCCCTGGTAGCTCAGATGGTAAAGCATCTGCCTGCAATGAGGGCAACCCAGGTTTGATCCCTGGGTTGGGAAGATCCCCTGGAGAAGGAAATGGAAACCCACTCCAGTACTCTTGCCTGTAAAATTCCATGGACTGAGGAGCCTGGTAGGCTACGGTTCATGTGGTCACAAAGAGTCAGACACGACTGGGTGACTTCACTTTCTATTTATCTTTACCAGTTTTTTGTTTACTTTCTTGTTTTTTCATCTTACTAACTAGAATCTGTTCGTTTTAGGTCTGTTTCCTTTCAGTATTTGTTGTAAGGCAGGTCTAGTGATAATAAGCACCTTCAGTTTTTATCTAGGAAGGTCTCTATTTCCCCTTCATATTTCAAGGTTAATGTTGCTAGATAGAGTATTCTTGCCTGGCTTTTTTTTTTTTTTCCCTTTCAGCGTGTTGGATAATCATTTCACTTTGTCCTGGTTTGTAAGGGTTCCGTTGAGGAATCCACTAATAGCTTAATGTGCATTCCTCCATAGATTACAATCTACTTTTTTCTTTTGGTGCTTTTCAGATTTTTTTTTTTAATTTTTTACAGTTGTCTTATAGTTTGTTTTAGAAAAAATCATTTAAGAATAAAATAATATAGTGATGTGTTAGCTTCACAAACTTGAAATATAAATATCCCCAGGCTTGGAAAGCTCTCATACATTATTTCTTTAAATAAACTCTCTATTCTCATCTCCCTTCAATTTCTTTTGGACCTCCCATGATTTTAATATTTGTTCTTCAGATGGTGTTGCATAAATCATGTTGTCTGCTTCACTTTTTTATTCTAACAACTCTGTTCTTCTCAGGCTGGGATATTTCTAAGTTCCTATCTTATAACTCACTCATACTCTCTATTAATTCTTTATTGCATTCATTGACTTCTTCATCTTCAAACATTTTGTAGAGAGATTTTTTTTTTACAACTTTTACCTATTATTCATTATAGTTGTGTATTATTTTCTGGATTTCATTGAGTTTATTCAAATCTTTTGTAGCTGCTTTCAGGTGAGAGCTATATTAGTTGGTTCTGTTGTAGTTTCTGTGACTTTCTCCAGTCTTGCATAGATATATTTGCTTTATGCTTCTTAATATTTCTTGTGACTGAATTCTTAAGCTTCCTTTCATTTTTACAATGCACCAGGCCAGCTGCTGAAAATCTCTTTTGTATTCCCCAAAGTGGTACTACTACTCAAGATTTTTTTTTTCTGTTTTCATAATTGTTCATAGAGGGATGTACAATTATGTACATAATATCATTTTTATAATTGTGTTGATTCAAGCTTCGTCTATTTTTCACTAAAAGAATAGAAAAAGTTAATAGAACATTAAGTAGTTTATAGATATTAACTTATTTGGACTATATAAAAGAGTATAGATAAGGCAATTACTGTCCTTAGTTCAAGACCTAAAATTTCTGCTCACTGGAAAGCTTTCCATCCAGGTTTTTGCCCAGGATTACATCTGAGGTGGCAGTAATGGTATATTTCTGATTACTTTTACCTAGTTCCAGGATATCACATGGACTCATCTATTTTCCCCTTCCTTTCAAAGCTAAATATTTGTATCCATTCCTTGGGTATGTAGATGAGCGAAATGTGGAGACACTCTAGAAGTAAGTGAATTAAGTGAATAAGCTACATATTCATGTTCTTTACTTGTGTTTTCAGGAACGTCTTTTGTCCAATCTTGAATATACTTCCACTGAAGAAGGAATGCCGCTGCATGCAGTAGGCTTCATGACTTGTTAGATCAGATAATACTTAAGCCATGAGGAGTAGATCAATTTGCATAAGGCCCTGTTGTTCTGTAGGCAGGGGTTCAGCTGATCTTTACAACAATGCAGGGGCTGTTTCTCAACATGAGGGTACCAGGTTTCCAGATAGGGAATAGTTATGCTATAAAACTCTTCAGAGCATATGTTGTGATTCTCCTTTAGAAATTGGCTCAGTCTCCACAGAGCATTCTGATCTGCCACAGACACTTCAAGCAACATTTGATCTGCTCAAGGTCAGAACTGCTTGGTCCATAGCTTGAGGTTATATAGAGAATTATTCTCCTCTAAGAGTTTTTCAAAAAACATGGACATCTTATCAAGTAGATCAGTACACACAAAGCAGTATGTTTAGCCTTTAATATTCAGTGGAGACATCAGATGCTGTGGTGTTGTATACAGAGCTGCAAAATCTGTCTCTCTCTCTTTTTTTTTTTAAACTGTAGGAGGAATATTCTGACATGCTCAAGGCTTTGGGCCCTCTAAAACTGTACTTATGGTGTATGTCTTTAAATTTTTATGACACTTTTCCCCCACCTTCTAATATGTATAGATATTATTGAGACTTCTAAGATCCTTATTACTCCTTGCTCCTCTGGTCATATAGCCTTGGCATTACCAGTGTAAAGGCAAATATGAGAATGTATGGAACTAAATTATAACAGTGTTGTGGACTCAATGATAAAGAATTAGATTGTGTTCTTGCCTCTTCCAGGTTGAAGTAAATTGCTTCTGTTCTTTGTTTAATGAGACAGAAAAAAAAATAAAATACTGCTCAGTTCAGTGGTAGTGACCACATAAATGGATATGGGTGGGATTGCTCCTGTAAATAAGAGACAACATTGTGTGTATTATCTAATTACATTTGAGATGATATTGTTATTTTCTCAAGATTCATCTACTGTCCTAACAAGCCATACAGACATGCTAAGTAGATTTTAATATCAGGAGCATTCTCTTCTGACACACCACCCAGAATTGTGAGAATATCCATAAAATGAGTTTGTTTTCATATCATCAATCTCAAAGTTCACTACAAGTTGGACTTGTGTCCAAACTTGATTGTCTCTCCAGTTATGCTACCTGTTATAATAAACCATTCTGACTTTTATTCTGCTGGTTAGATGCTACCACTTGGATTCTGCCACTTCCAAAAAGTTTGCTCCTTTAATTCAGGGAGCTCATTTTCTATGGGAGATTCTCCTACTCTTATTCCCAGTCTACAAAGGATAGCTACGGCAGAGTTCTGAAAGAATGTTCATGATTCTCTAATCTTAGTGCCTTGGTGAAGGTTGTATCTGCTGTATTCTCTCAGATGAAAATGGTTGTGTGGACTCAAGTTCCAAAAAGTTGCTATATGCCTATTTGAATTCCTTCTTCAACATTAAGCCAAGCCACTTTGGACATCCAAATTTCTTCTGATATAGATCATAATTAAGTTGAAATTTCAAAAAACCAACTACGCAAGCATCTAAGATGTTTAATATGATTATTTTGGTTTTGCATCTGATGAATTACCAATGTCCTATTTTCAGTTAAACCACTTCTAGTATACAACAGATTGCTGTTGAAGATACATGAAAGGAAGAGAGATTATTTTAGATCTTTCAGCATAAAGTAATTTAAAACAGGGAAAATGATGTTTACAAAATTCTTGGAAGTTCTAAAGAGTTGACTGCACAGTAAAAATTCTCAAATGATTGACAGAATACAAGAGAACAGACTTTTGCTAGCGTTGCAAACTCTACCACAGTTATGTACGTAGAGGGTCAAGAGGTCATTGCTGAAAACTGCTGGGATCGAGCATGCACACATAACCTGAAATTCAGGGATTCTTGATCAGATAAGTGCCAGAACTTCTATGTTACAGACACCAGAAAGTGAAATCTAATAACCTTTAGTCCTTCAGTCACCTTCCAGTATTCACAGAGTGACTCAACATTGTAACTTTCATGTTCTTGCTCAGTAACCCAATGCAGCAGGAAGTTGGCTTCTGCTTTATTACTGTCTTTCAAATTGTATACAATAAGTCTCTGTAACCGATCCACATTTAGAACCTAACATCAAAGGAGACTGAAAGAAATGTCCTATGTCTGCAACAGAAGAAAAAAACTGGAAGGAAATTGAAATGGATGTTGATTGTCAATCAGTTATACTCAGTTCAGTTAAGTTCAGTTGCTCAGTCGTGTCCGACTCTTTGCGACCCCATGAATCGCAGCACACCAGGCCTTCCTGTCCATCACCAACTCCCGGAATTCACTCGGACTCACGTCCATCAAGTCAGTGATGCCATCCAGCCATCTCATCCTCTGTCGTCCCCTTCTCCTCCTGCCCCTAATCCCTCCCAGCATCAGAGTCTTTTCCAGTGAGTCAACTCTTCGCATGAAGTGGCCAAAGTACTGGAGTTTCAGCTTCAGCATCATTCCCTCCAAAGAAATCCCAGGGCTTATCTCCTTCAGAAAGTGGTTGGAACTCCTTGCAGTCCAAGGGACTCTCAAGAGACTTTTCCAACACCACAGTTCAAAAGCATCAGTTCTTCAGCACTCAGCTTTCTTCACAGTTCAACTCTCACATCCATACATGACCACTGGAAAAACCATAGCCTTGACTAGACGGACCTTTGTT
Source organism: Bos indicus (assembly GCF_029378745.1). Classification (NCBI taxonomy): domain Eukaryota; kingdom Metazoa; phylum Chordata; class Mammalia; order Artiodactyla; family Bovidae; genus Bos; species Bos indicus. The sequence goes on along the minus strand of NC_091762.1, from coordinate 38,719,140 downwards.
GGCAAAGTAATGTCTCTGCTTTTGAATATGCTATCTAGGTTGGTCATAACTTTCCTTCCAAGGAGTAAGCGTCTTTTAATTTCATGGCAGCACTCACCATCTGCAGTGATTTTGGAGCCTAAAAAAATAAAGTCTGACACTGTTTCGCCATCTATTTCCCATGAAGTGATGGGACCAGATGCCATGATCTTAGTTTTCTGAATGTTGAGCTTTAAGCCAACTTTTTCACTCTCCTCTTTCACTTTCATCAAGAGGCTTTTTACAACAGTTAAATAAAATTTGACAAAACTCAAAAAAAAAAAAAAAAAAAGAGGCTTTTTAGTTCCTCTTCACTTTCTGCCATAAGGGTAGTGTCATCTGCATATCTGAGGTTATTGACATTTCTCCTGGCAATCTTGATTCCAGCTGGTGCTTCTTCCAGCCCAGTGTTTCTCATGATGTACTCTGCATATAAGTTAAATAAGCGGGGTGACAATATACAGCCTTGACGTACTCCTTTTCCTGTTTGGAACCAGTCTGTTGTTCCATGTCCAGTTCTAACTTTTGCTTCCTGACCTGCATACCAATTTCTCAAGAGGCAGGTCAGGTAGTCTGGTATTCCTATCTCTTTCAGAATTTTCCACAGTTTATTGTGATCCACACAGTCAGAGGCTTTGGCATAGTCAATAAGGCAGAAATAGATGTTTTTTCTGGAACTCTCTTGCTTTTTCGATGATCCAGCAGATGTTGGCAATTTGGTCTCTGGTTCCTCTGGCTTTTCTAAAACCAGCTTGAACATCTGGAAGTTCACAGTCACATATTGCTGAAGCCTGGCTTGGAGAATTTGAGCATAACTTTACTAGCTTGTGAGATGAGTGCAATTCTGTGGTGGTTTGAGCATTATTTGGCGTTGCCTTTCTTTGGGATTGGAATGAAAACTGACCTTTTCCCGTCCTGTGGCCACTGCTGAGTTTTCCAAATTTGCTGGCATATTGAGTGCAGCACTTTCACAGTTATACTCAGTCCAACTTAAAAGTCAACGTTTTGAATGGGTCATACACAGAATTGTTAAATTACAAAATACTGTGGGTTGCGTCCAAATTCTTCAGATAATGAAAAGAATTAACCTTACTGGTATCATTGATCAATCATAAGAAATTTTTTTTTAGAATGGAGGGTGGCAAACTATAGCTGGTGGCCTATTTCTGTGAGGCACGTGATCTCAAAATGATTTTTACATTTTTAGAGTGTTGAAAGAGGATGGCTAAGAATCCTATATAGCTTGCAAAGTCTAAAATATTATTATCTGGCCCTCTCCCCCCAAATGTTTGCAGACCCCTGTGTTAGATTGAGAACAAATAAATGAGAGAGCATGTAATTCATCAGAATTTATTGAGTGTGAAGGAACAGATTTTGTTTGCCTTTCCTATACAGTACTCATTCTTAGCATGATGCCTGGTACCCAGTATACAGTTAAATAAGTTTGTGTTGAATATAATTTACAACACTAACAATCTTTAGTGGACTCTACCATTGCCTTTGTAGGTTATATTTTTGTATACACACACATTTTTTTTCATACAGTACAATAACAGAAGCAATACATTATGTTAGATTCCTATGTCAAAGCATTGACTTACACCCAATCACATATAAAATCAAGTCTGTTTTTATAAGAGCTTTATCAGCACTCAGTTTTCATCCAATTTTTATCTGTTTCTACTGTGATTATCTCAAGTAATATATTCCAAGTCATTGAAACCGTTAGTAGTCCCAGTTTAATGATGACTTTTCCACACTTCTGTATGCATTTAAAAATTAAAATAAAAGTGACAACAAGACTCTATAAGAAATAAATTTACCACTGTAAGGGCTCATGTATAGAGTAAATTCCTTTTACTCAAGGCACACCAGGTAATTACTCTAATTGGGACTTATATGCACTGATAGTTTTATTTTCTTTTCAATTATTTTTCTTTTTAACGGTTTAATTAATATATCTGTTTTTGAAAATATATCTGTTTTTGAAAATAATTTTCTCCATAAGACAATATTGTTATACTGTCCAATACTAATATTTCAGATTTTATACTTAGAAATTCACAGTTTGCATAGTATAAAGGAAATGCCTTAAATTTACATTTGGAAATGTTCAAATGAAGATTCAAATGAAGACAAAGAAGGATATCACAAGTTCAAAAAGCAGGAGGAGCATTCAAGTATTAGAATAAGTGAGCATGACATACAATTTAAATAAACTGTAAATGATGAAAGGAGAAGAATGATGTCCTACAAGCTGTTTTGTCTCTAGATATGTTATTGAAATTTCAAATGAACTTCCTAATGACAACACAATTTTATTTCAAATATTTTGCCAACCCAAAGATGAATATGATATTTGGGTGCATCCTTTTGGAGTGAATTTTATGAAGTAATTTATCTGTGCAGAAGCTTCGTAACACTGAAGTTATAACCTAAGGCAGTAAAAATTGATATTTTTATTTTCCCATAGTCAGGGAATTAATAAATTTCTCAAGCTAAAATTAACTTCTAATAAAAATATGAGAACTTCTTTAATCCTAAAAAAAAAAAAAACCCGAGCTACAATCATAAACAATGGCAGATAAATTAAAAATCGTATTTTTTCTGAAAAACAAATTGAACAATCACATTACTGTTTTCTAAAAGCACTATCTTCTATTTTAAATACCTTCTCTTTCTTAAATAGATTTCTCTTTGCATTTAATGCCTCATTCGTGAATATTAAATTAACACATAATATCCAAGGCATTCAAGATAGTATAATTTATTTTTTTAAATTTTATTTTATTTTTAAGCTTTACATAATTGTATTAGTTTTGCCAAATATCAAAATGAATCCGCCACAGGTATACATGTGTTCCCCATCCTAAACCCTCAAAGATGAAACTAGAGTAAAAATTCTCAATATCTACCTAAACTAGTTAAAATAGTACAACAAATTTAATACTTTGCTGCCATAGGCAAAACATTTTGAAGATGTTGCTTAGAGTCAGTTTGTTTCTTTCTAAACCTGATCGTCTATAATTTCATATAAATGTATACTTTTCTTAAACACTCTAAATATGTTTGATATTAAGGTAACAAGTTAATTTTGAACTACAATCTTCAGCTTTTGGGTGTTTATCCATAAGTCAACAACCAGTTTTGGCTTATTTTTCTGGGTTTCTGGAATTTTTTGCTTTTAATTTACTTTTGTTCCTATTTGTAATAAATTTGCTTGCTGTCCACTTCTAATCACAAAACTTAGACCAAAAAGTTTCTTTCATGCAAGATTTGGAATGAATAACTGTGGATTTCTTCCTTTGTATTGTCTACACTTTTACATGTTAAGTTGGATACTATAGTGGTGATTATTTCTTGTGGACAGCATAGAAAAGGAAAGAATGATAACACTAAGTCGTGTCCGACCCTTGCAATCCTATGAACTGTAGCCTGTCAGGCTCTTCTGTCCATGGGATTCTCCAGGCAAAATATTGGAGTGGGTTGCCACTTTGTTCTCCAGGGGAGCTCCCAACCCAGGAATTAAACCCAGGTCTCCCACTTTGTAGGCAGATGCTTTCCTGACTGAGCTATGCAGGACAGCATAAGTTGTTCACAAAGAGCAACAGAAGATACAGAAAAAGAAGCAGATTACTAAAGTTTTAATATTAATCTGTGTTCTTACCTTTGGTTTCTGTCAAACGAAACTCTTTTGTATAATGTTTTCTCTAATTTATTGCATTTTCAGTTATTTCCTCTCAAATTGGTTTTTGTTGCCTGAAGCAAAAAAGGCATAATTAATGGAAGAACCCTGTTCTCTGAATCTTCCTAATAATTCTGCCAGTGGTTCTCCTAATCAAAAGTTCATATTTATTAACCTGAAATTAAAATTCAATATACTCCTGACTTTTAAAAATCTTATAAAAACTGTATTCTTCAGGTTTAAAAAGTTTTTTATTCTTTGTATATATTTTTATTCATAGATTCACAAATACTTAAGAACTATCACTGTGAAAGTCACTTTTATAAGTATCATATACTCACATTTTCCTCTCTTGTATTTTCCTTGTTTTTTGTTTACAATAATTATCTTTCTTTTCAATTTGATTTACAAATTGATTTACAAATAATTGATTTACAAATAATCATGCTTTATTATTTGTAATTCTAATAAAATAGCATGTTTGTAACTTAAATAATATGATTAACATATATGACCAAATTCCTCTTCTAGACTTTAGTATCTGTTAATACATCTTACTAAATAAAATATTATAATACACAGATTGCCTTGAAGGAGTGTGGGTTACTGAATAGTTCCCTTTTTTATTGTTATTATTCTTTCTAATATGAGTAATTTCTATTTCATAAATTCTACTTCCTGGTTTCATGTTTATAATTGTCAGAGGTATAATTTTATTCTTTAGCTGCCTTCTTTATTTCCATAATGGCAATACCTTTTGACATGATCTTCTTGTTTCATGACACTCTCTTTGTAAGATAACCACTAAAATTTTATTGCTTCCTGATATTTATTTTAAACAATTACAATAATCTTAACCTAATCTTTGATTAGGTTTGTCACTTTGATAGGTCTGTCACCTATTAATTTCATAATATTTTCAAACTTTTCTTTTTTTTTTCAACACTCAAAGCTTCTATAGTTTCATTCATCACTTGTTAATAACATATTTATGTGTACATATATATAAGTGGAAGCTGTTTCATTCTCCTGTATGATAAACATTCTCTTGTTTATTATATATGCACATGTGTTTTAAGTCACTTCAGTCATGTCTGACTCTTTGCCACCATGTGGACTATAGCCCGCCAGTCTCCTCTGTCCATGGGATTTTCCAGGCAAGAATATTAGAGTGAGTTGTCATGCTCTTCAGGGATCTTCCTGACTCAGGGATCAAACCAGCATCTCTTGTCTGCTTCATCAGCAGGAGGGTTCTTTAGCACCACCTGGGAACCCCCATACATAATCTTGTTTTTCATTTAACCTTCTTGTATTCTCATTTGCTTCACATATTCTTTGGCTGTTCAGTTGGTACATTGAAGTACCCTGATCATTCTGGTGTTGCTCCTGGTGAGTCTGTAATGATCATTCTCCATATTCCATTTTGTATTTTCCTTTCAATTTACTATATAAATATTTTTCAAAATAATATTATTAAGAATCAGTATTGATCATGTCATTCTCCACTCAAAAACCACAAGCAAATTTCTGTTTTTCAAGTAATTATTATTCTCCTAACTTGATACTAGCAATTTTGGAGTGTTTTCTGTTTGATTTTCATCACAGTTGACCTTGCAGTTTTATATTTCATCACCTCCAACACATGCTCCTTGCTTTATCATTAATGTAATATTTGTCCACCCCCTTGACTTAAAATTTTGTTAAAATGAAATACATTTATACAAATGACAAAGATGCCATACTTTATATTCAGGTATGAAACTAGTACTACAATTGGTAAGATAACTTGGGGAATAGGAAGCACAGTTTTCATGGTTGATTTGGGAGATGTGCAGAAGGTGAAAAGAAGGAGCTGGCATTTTAGGTATAGTAAAAGAAAGAAAAAACATGGTTAGTAGTCTTTCTAAGAATAACAATATCATATAGTACAGGCTTAATAATAACAGCTACAACAAAGGATTTCATTTTAGTGACTAAGAGGCATGCAGATGTAGAAGAAGTGTGATTTTGGATTACAGTAACATCATCTTCCATCAGAGAAGGCAATGGCACCGCACTCCAGTACTCTTGCCTGGAAAATCCCATGGATGGAGGAGCCGGTAGGCTGCAGTCCATGGGGTCGCTAAGAGTCGGACATGACTGAGCGACTTCACTTTCACTTTTCACTTTCATGCATTGGAGAAGGAAATGGCAACCCACTCCAGTGTTCTTGCCTGGAGAATCCCAGGGATGGGGGAGCCTGCTGGGCTGCCATCTATGGGGTCGCACAGAGTGGGACACGACTGGAGCGACTTAGTAGCAGCAGCAGCAACTCTAATTTAAGCAATGGAATATTCCTGAAAAAGAGGAGAAATATGGAGCTTCAAGAGGGAGAAGGGGGTATCAATGAAGTTGCTGTTGTTATTGTTGCTGTTTTTGATGGGTTATCTAAATGTATATTTTCATACAGCTTGGAATGATACAAACATTTGAAGGAAAATTGATAATTCAATAGAGAAGGAGAAAATCACCAGAGTGGTATCTTTGAATTGAGGAATTAGTCATAAAGCCAATCAGCACTCACATATTATGCAGGTTGATGTTAAATTTTGGAATTTCTCTATTCTTTTTTTCCTTTTCATTGAAGTAAAATGCAAAACTATAAAAGTAAAGGGAGAATGGAGGAAAATTGTTGGATACCTGAGGAGAGGAAATAGTGTCTGAAGTCATCCCTCAGTGGAGTGGAACGATGAGGGAACTAGCCCAATACAGAAATATTGTTTGACAACACAAGGGGCATAGTGAGGGTGATGGTAGTAGATACAGTGTGATGCCTGTGAACACTTGAAAGAGTCAGCAACTTTAATTGAGGTACCCTGAAAATAAAATGGCTTCAAAACCCACAAGTTTATTTCTTTTTCTAATTAGATCTGAAGTAATTGTTTCAGGTTGTTGGGGAGCTCTGATACCCTAGTTTCTTTTCCAGAATTTATCTTGGATTTCTTTAGGGACTGACTATGTGCTTGTTCAAATATGGCTCAGAAACTTATTTCAGTTTATGATAAAGAGGGAAAAATCATGTGCTTAAATTCTTATAAATAAGGAGACAAAGGGTGAAAACATTACTTCTGTTAACATTTAATTGATGAAAAATTAGCCTGCCAAAGTGGGGCAAGATGCTGGAAAATATATCTACCTGAATAAGAGTCTATCACAAAAGAGGAGCTAATGGATTTGTACCAATATTTCCTACCTTCAGTATATAGCACACACTGAAAAAAGTTTAGTCTCTCTATAGTCAGGTGTGGAATATGTAGAAGTTTGGATAGAACAGTTTTATTTTCTGTTTGAGTACAAAGAAAGGGGAGATGTCCATAGAAATTTGAGGGTATATGCAAAAAAATGGTTATAAGGTAAAGTGATCAAGCCTTTGGGAAAAGTAAAATAAATATATGAAATGGGGGCTGCTGATGAGGACTACTGGAAAAAAAATATATGAGAAATGCAGGTTTATAGGAAGTGAAATGTGACTATGGCCTTTGAAGGGACTTGAAAAGAGTAAAATACCTTAAGTCAATTTTTAATATGTAAAAATACTGATAAATTCTAAGAAATAAATATAGTATTAAATTGTCATTACCGGACCTCCTGACTTGGCCCCCAGCAAGAGTCCTTCTGCTTGATGTTGCTCGCACCAAGAGAAGGAGACCAAGTTCAGTTCAGGAGCAAAGGATTCTCTATTCTATCAGAGAATGGAGAGGTGTGGGAATGTACTTTAGATACACTGTTCTCCTCCAAGGAGGTGGATGGGGCTGTTTTAAGGGTTTTTCAGTGGGGGAAGGGGTGGAGTTCTCCAGGGTCAGTGCAGCTGTAGCTGCAGTCTTGCTGCTCAGGCTCAGATGGCAGCTTCCAGGGCAGTGTCCTTGTACACCAACATCCACCACCATCTTGAATTAGGGTGTCCCACTGAGCTGAGGTGTCAGGGCACAGCCATCTCACATGGCAAGACCAATACAATATTGTAAAGTAATTAACCTCCAATTAAAATAAATATATAAAAAAAGAATTCTGGTCAGAATTGTCAAGTGCAAGATCTGTGTGTGCCTGCGGCACCACTGAAACTAGACTGCAGAACACATGTATATCTGTGGCGGATTCATTTTGATATTTGGCAAAACTAATACAATTTGTAAAGTTTAAAAATAATATTTAAAAATAAAATTTTAAAAAAAAGGAAAAATGGTTAGACTTTATTGTATTACTCGTATTCTATTTTTATTCTGTGGAATTGTTGATGGGCTTTGCCAGGTGACATTATAAATTCATGTTGCTAAATAACATAATTGGAGGAGGGGTCTTCCCATGTGGCACTAGTTGTAAAGAAGCCACCTGCCAATGCAGGAGACGAAAGAGACATGGTTCATTCCCTGCGTTGGGAAGATACCCTAGAGGACAGCATTACAACCCACTCCTGTATTTTTGCCTGGAGAATTGCATGGACAGAGAAGCCTGATGGACTACAGTCCACAGGGTCCGCAAAGAGTCCGGCACTCCTGAAGCAACAACACATGAGTAATTAAAGAGAAATTCAAGCAATTGAGAGGCTAGATTCTTAGACACACATTGAAATACTCACTGGAAAACCTACCATCTGTAGGTCTACTTAAATGCCAATCATTTGTCCTCTCCTCTTGGAAAAAGATCTTAGCATAGATTTTCTATGTAAATGTTCCCTGCTTGCTTACAACTTTAGTGATGAGCCAGTCCCAGTCATTGTGAGTAACCTTTTATATGAAGGATTTAAAAAACAAAAATAACAAAGAAAAAAATGAAATTCTACTCCATAGATTGATAGTGAGTCAGACAACATATCCTATATCTTTCTGTTCTGGTTTTGATAACATAGTTCACATTCACTCCCTGTCAGTGCATGAGTAATCCATAAAATAACACATTTTAGTGTTTTGTGCAAGAGGGCATTTAGTGCTTAAGGAGAAAGATTGTTCTTCTATTTAGTAGTCCAGTCAGGAAGTTATGTGTGTGTGTTTTAATCTTTCCTTGGCATAAATAACACTGCCAGTTTTCATTCAGATTGCATTGCCTCTAATTCTGCTTCCACCTCAAGAATTCCTTTTCTACTTGTTATTTACATCTTTCAAATATTTGCAGATCATTTTCATATTCCCTTAGCTCAGCTATAAATATTATACTGCTTTAATTTCCCTGCATAAATCAGTCTTCCCTTCTTATTATTCAGTTGTTTTTCCCCCCTGGACTCTTTCCAGCGTTATGCCATATGCCTGATATTGGAGTGCCCCAGAATTAACACAATATTGCAGCTGCAGTCTCACAAATGATAGTATCAATTTCCATTCTTATTACAGGATATCTCTTCATTTTGTATTTACTATTACTCATTTTTGTTTCTTTGTTGACTATGCTATATCACTTTTCTTTATGAAATGTTTTAATTAATCTAAAACCTTTGTATGTCATTATTTCTAATATCCATGGATTAGTCACAATGATAGTCTTTAAAATACATGATTTTATCTTGTATTTAATTGTTATTTTATTTTCCCTGGAAACTCTGTAATTTACAAAGTTCCATAAGCATCACATTATACTGTTCACTGCCTCATTTAGGATAATTTATAAATATGTTAAAGGAGAACTGAAATCTAATGACTGAAGGGACGCTAATTACCCACAGGTAAACTCTGCAATGTTTGTCATTACTTTGATGACCATTTTTCATCCAATATTTAAGCCAAGAAGAAATGTTTATATTCTAAAAAATTCGATTACATGGAAGGAGCATTTAATGAAATATTTTTTAATGCCAAATATGGTTCCGAAATAACCTCACAGAGTATATGTCCCCAGTGAAATAGAATATCTCTAAACACTTAGAAAAGTATTACATAGTTTCCAGCTGCTACTGTGATACTATGTCCTCAATACCCCAAATACTATCTATATTATATTATTAGTGTTTTGTATTAAAAAGGACAACTCTCTGTTTGTATTTATTTCCATGTAGAAGCCTGAAAATGGAATTACTAACCCTCTATATAAAAAAAAAATTGCCTAATGAATTTTTAATTTTTTTTAAATTTTTAATGAATTTTTTAAACTTAAAGTATACTTGGAGGTACATCATGCACATGGAGATACTGAGAATGTGTAATCTGGAAACATTAGACAGAATATACAAAGGCAGACAGGCCTAAAAGGAAGCATTCTGAAGACTTCAATTTTGACTGATGACAAGTTTGGGAAATAGGAGAAAGTAGCTTCACCTGCAAGATAGGTGAATGGATACTCTTGGTTCATACCCAAAATCCAGTGCCTCCATTAATTTTGTCTAGATGTCCGCTCCTTTAATGTATTATTGAGTTATAGGTGATCTCACATCCAGTTTGAGATTGCTTCTGATTAGTCATTTCCAATGTCAGTAATTTCAACAGATGTGAGAGAAATTTAACAAAATACAAAATTAACTTTTGTAAAGAAAAACTTTCAGCAAAGTAAGAGAAAAGGTTTTCTTCAGCCTGACATAAGCATTTATGTCAACTCTTTAGCAAGCATCATGATTAATAGCAAAGGACTGAATGTTTTCTCCTTGAAATCAGGAAAAAGACAACTATATCTCATTCTCATACTTCTATTTAATATTGTGCTGAAATTTTTAATTAGGTAATAAGATATGAAAAAAAAAAGTATCCAGATTGGAAAGGAAGAGTATTGATAAACTATCTTAATTTGCAAACAATAGGATAATCAATGTAGAAAATCTGATGGATTTACAAAACTGCTACTACAACTAATATATGAGTATAGGAAGGTTACTATGTGCCATATTAATATAAAAACCCTCTGATAATTTTTTAAAACAAAGTTAAATAAAATAACATCTATAATAATTTCATGGAATCTTTTTTTTTAATTTTATTTTATTTTTAAACTTTACATAATTGTATTAGTTTTGCCAAATATCAAAATGAATCCATCACAGGTATACATGTGCTCCCCATCCTGAACCCTCCTCCCTCCTCCCTCCCCATACCATAATTTCAATTATATGTCTTAAAATGTGTGAGACTTGCAAACTGAAAACATTGCTCATTGATGTTATATAATTAAAGAAAGCTTAAATAAAAAGACAGAGGTACCTTGGTCATGATGTCTCAAAAGTTTGAATATTATAAAGATGTCAAATATATCTAAGATATTAAGATGAATTAAATAACTATTAATATCTCAGCAGGCTTTGTATAGGAATTGATACACATTAATTCTTTCAGATATTTTAAGGACATATAATTGGCAAAATAACTTATTGTGTTAACCTGACTAATTTTTTGTAATGGCTTTACTGAGATAATGGCTGTACTGAAATACAGGCTTCCCAGGTTGCACTAGTGGTAAAGAATCCACCTGCCAATGCAGGAGTTGCAGGAGATCCGGTCCAGTTCCTGGGTGGGGAAGATCCCCTGTCATAGGGAATGGTAACCCATTCTGGTATTCTTGCCTAGAGAATCCCATGGACAGAGGAGCCTGGCAGGCTACAGTCCATAGGATCACAAAGGGTTGGACACGACTTAGCAACTGAGCACATGACCTTACTGAGAAAATTCACATACATGTACTTCCCGTAAATAAAGTGTGTGACTCAGTGATATTTATCAGAAAGTGTTGCCTGTCATCACTTGCTACTGTTTGACATTTTGGTTATATCATAATTCTACTGGATGTCAAGTAGAATGCCACTGTGCTTTGGATGTTCATTTCCTTGATGACTGATGATATCAAGCATCTCTTTATGGGCTCAGTAGCCATCTGTTTATCTTTTTTGAGACATGTTTATTCATAACCTTGATATGTTTTAATCATGTTACATGTATTTTTACAAGAGTTCTTTATATATTATCAGTTATGTAATTTGGAGATACTCACTGCCATTGTTTGGGTTATCTTCTTACCTTCTTGATAGTGTATTTTGATGCACAGAAGTTTTTACTTTTGATGAACTACAATTATTTTTTTTCTTTTATCACTTGTGTTTTTACTGAAATATTTCAGGATCTGTTGCCAAATGAAGGTCACAAATATTTATGCTTAGGTTTTCTTCTAAGAGTTTTATAGTTTGTGACTTTATATTTAGGTCTTTGATCTGCTTTAATTTTTGTACATGGTGTAAGTTTTGTTGTTAGCTTCCTTCTTTTGTATGTGGATATCAGATGTCTTGAAATCATGTGTTGAAAAGTATATTCTGTCTCAACTGAATGATCTTGGTACCATGGTTGAAGATCAGTTAATCAAATGTGTATGGATTTTTTCTGTTCCATTGATCTACATATCTATCTGTATCCATGTATCACATTGTTTTAATTACTGTAACTTTGTAGTAATTTTTGAAATAGGAAACATAAGTTACCCTATTGTTCTTCTTTGTTCAAACTTGTTCTGACTTATTATTTTGTTTTGAACTTCCATATGAATTTAAAGGATGAATATGTTAATTTCTACAAAGAAGGCAGCTGTAATTCTGATTGGGATTGTAATGAATGTATAGATGAGATTAGTTAGGGTCATATTGCCAGCTTGTCAATATCAAGTCTTCTGATCCATGAGCATGGAATGAATGTGTTTCCATTTGTTTAGATCTTCTTTATTATCTTTCATCAATATTTTGTATTTTTCAGAATTTAAATTTTGTGCTTATTTTATTGACCGTATCCCTAAATATTTTGTTCTTCTGGATGTTGTTATAAAAATTTTTCGGGGGGTTCTTTCTTTGTTTTGGAAAATTAATTTATTTTAATTGGAGGCTAATTACTTTACAATATTGTAGTGGTTTTTGCCACACATTCACATGAATCAGCCATGGGTGTACATGTGTCCCCCATCCTGAACCCCCCTCTCACCTCCCTCCCCATCCCATCCCTCACGTTTATTCCAGTGCACCAGTGCTGAGTGTGCTGTCTCATGCATCAAACCTGGGCTGGAGATGTATTTCACACATGATAATATACATATTTCAGTGCTACTCTCTCACACCATCCCACCCTCGCCTTCTCCCACAGAGTCCAAAAGTCTGTTCTTTACATCTGTGCCTCTTTTGCTGTCTCACATATAGGGTCATTGTTACCATCTTTCTAAATTCCATATATATGCATTATTATACTATATTGGTGTTTTTCTTTCTGATTTACTTCACTCTGTAATTAGGATCCAGTTTCATCCACCTCATTAGACCTGATTCAAATGCCTTGTTTTTAATAGCTGATCAATATTCCATTGTGTCTACGTACCACAGCTTTCTTATCCATTCATCTGCCAATGGATATCTAGGTTGCTTCCATGTCCTAGCTATTGTAAACAGTGCTGCAATGAACATTGGGGTACACGTGTCTCTCTTAATTCTGGTTTCCTTGGTGTGTATGCCCAGCAGTGGGATTACTGGGTCATATGGCAGTTCTGTTTCCAGTATTTTTAAGGAATCTCCACACTGTTCTCCATAGTGGCTGCACTAGTTTGCATTCCCACCAACAGTGTAAAAGGGTTCCCTTTCCTGCACACCCTCTCCAGCATTTATTGTTTGTAGACTTTTTGATAGTAGCCATTCTGACGAGTGTGAGATGGTGCCTTATTGTAGTTTTGATTTCCATTTCTCTGATAATGAGTGATGTTGTGCATCTTTTCATGTGTTTGTAAGCCATCTATATGTCTTCTTTGGAGAAATGTCTGTTTAGTTCTTTGGCCCATTTTTTGATTGGGTCATTTATTTCTCTGGAATTTAGCTGCATGGGCTGCTTGTATGTTTTTGAGATTAATTCTTTGCAGGTGCTTCATTTGCTATTATTTTCTCCCATTCTGAAGGCTGTCTTTTCACCTTGCATTTCTTTCATTGTGCAAAAGTTTTTTAAGTTTAATTAGGTCCCATTTGTTTATTTTTGCTTTTATTTCCATTACTGTGGGAGGTGGGTCATAGAGGATCCTGTTGTGGTTTATGTCAGAGAGTGTTTTGCCTATGTTTTCCTATAGGAGTTTTATAGTTTGTGATCTTACATTTAGATCTTTAATCGATTTTGAGTTTATTTTTTGTGTATTGATTTCTTAATTTCTTTTTTTTTTTGCTTTGTTATTGCTGTTTTGATAAAAGCACAGCTACCTTGTGTGTTTATTTTGTATCCTGAACTTTGCTGTAATTTTTCAGCTCTAAATATGTGTGTGTCTGTGTGTGTAAGTATGTGTAAATTGTTTAAGTTTTTTTAAGTTATGTATATATCTTGTATTTATTTTGTAATTATTGTGTACCTTTAAAATTATTCAAATTTCAGAACTCTCTGGAAATAAATCCGCTTTATTGCCCTTGGCAGGCAGACTGCAAATAGATACTCTGTGCTGACAGCTCACAAGAGAAACTGAATTGCTATCTGTGGAGCTGTGTGTTCTCACTGAACCAAAATCAGTTCAGTTCAGTCACTCAGTTGTGTCCGACTTTTTGCGACCCCATGGACTGCAGCACACCAGACCTCCCTGTCCATCACCAACTCCGAGTTTACTCAAACTCATGTCCATTGAATTGGTGATGCCATCCAACCACCTCATCCTCTATTGCCCCCTCCTCCTCCTGCCTTCAATATTTCCCAGCATCAGGGTCTTTTCAAACGAGTCAGCTCTTCGCATCAGGTGGCCAAAGTATTGGGAGTTTCAGCTTCAACATCAGTCCTTCTGGTGAATATTCAGGACTGATTTCCTTTAGGATGGACTGGTTGGATCTCCTTGCAGTCCAAGGGACTCACAATATTTTTCTCCAACACCGCAGTTCAAAAGCATCATTCTTTGGTGCTCAGCTTACTTTATAGTCCAACTTTCACATCCAACCAAAATACCTGTCTTCTAATATTGAAGGAATAACGACCAGTGAAGCTTGAATGAACGTGGAGGGCATTATGCTAACTGAAATAAGTCAGACAGAGCAAGACAGATACTGTATGATATGAGTTACACGTGAAATCTAAAAATATATAACAAACTAATGAATATAACAAAAGAAACAGACAGAGAAGTAACTAGTGGCTGGGTGTTCTTTGGAAGGAATGATGCTGAGGCTGAAACTTCAGTACTTCGGCCACCTCATATGAAGAGTTGACTCATTGGAAAAGACTCTGATGCTGGGAGGGGTTGGGGGCCTGAGGAGAAGGGGACGACAGAGGATGAGATGGCTGGATGGCATCACCGACTTCGATGGATGTGAGTTTGAGTGAACTCTGGGAGTTGGTGATGGACAGGGAGGCCTGGCGTGCTGCAGTTCATGGGGTCGCAAAAAGTAGGACACGACTGAGCGACTGAACTAAACTGAACTGAACCAGTTTTGGGGGAAGGGCAATATAGCAGTGGGGGAGTGGGAGGTACAAACTATTGGATATAAGGCTCAAAAAGGTAATGTACAACATAAAATAGCCAATATTTTGTAACAGCTAAATGAAAAGGAACCTTTATAATTTTTATAAAAATGTTAAAAATATCTTTTAGATCAACACACTAAAAAAAAAAGACCAAAAACAACACTGCTATAGAGTCAGTATAAGGGTGGTTTTTAAAATATTAAAAACTAAGAAAGTCTGTCAGATTTCACTCTTTTGGTATTATAAAATTATTCTGATTGGGATATAAATGTATATAAATTATACTTTAAACCTGATTCTGATCAGCGCTTCTGCACACAGTATATCATCTATGAGGACTTACTTGTCTAATCATCGCCCAGAAAGGGTTCAGCAGGGCAAAGTCTGGATGGCTCCTTCCAGCTGGTTTATAGATTGTGTGATGTCCTTTGAGTTGATCCCTCTTGACAACTGAACTCGGACAGTGTGATAACCTAGTGACTGCACTGTTTTCATCAGTCACATTTTTACAAATAGGTAGAATCATTCATTGGAGAAGGCAATGGCACCCTACTCCGGTACTCTTGCCTGGAAAATCCCACGGACGGAGGAGGCTGGTGGGCTGCAGTCCAAGGGGTTGCGAAGAGTCGAACACAACTGAGTGACTTCCCTTTCACTTTTCACTTTCATGCATTGGAGAAGGAAATGGCAACCCACTCCAGTGTTCTTGCCTGGAGAATCCCCAGGATGGGAGAGCCTGGTGGACTGCCGTCTATGGGGTCACACAGAGTCGGACACGACTAAGTGACTTAGCAACTTAGCAGATTATACTTGGGGAGGACAGTAAAATCTGTTTCTAAATTAAATTTTTTTTCTTTTAAAAATGGCGACAAACTCTTGAGGTGATTTCTCTTGCAATCACCTATTTACACATGTACCATTCATCTGTATCTAATGTGTATGCTAAAAATGGGTTAAAGTCTGTCATATTAAACAATTTAATACAAAGTGAATACATTTAATTTTGACATCAACTTTAATTTACATTGATTCATAATACAATGAAGATTAATGAACAAGGATACAATTAATAAATACATCATATCACTGTATTGTAGATGGGATTTAGAAGAGAATCATAGAAGTATTAAGTTGATAGTATAAAACAGATTTTAAAAAGTAAATTGCCTTTCAAAATGCTCGAAAGATTGTTTTAACATATCTTGTTAAGAATCTAGTTAAGAATTTATTTTAGACAAGTATTCCATTTAGGTAAAATTAGAGAGAGGTCAGAGAAGGGAATGGCACCCCACTACAGTACTCTTGCCTGGAAAATCCCATGGATGGAGGAGCCTGGTAGGCTATAGTCCATGGGGTCGCTAAGAGTCGGACACGACTCAGCGACTTCCCTTTCACTTTTCACTTTCATGCATTGGAGAAGGAAATGGCAACCCACTCCAGTGTTCTTGCCTGGAGAATCCCAAGGACTGGGGAGGCTGGTGGGCTTCCGTCTATGGAGTCCCACAGAGTCGGACACAACTGAAGCAACTTAGCAGCAGCAGCAGCAGCAGCAGAGAGAGGTACTCAAATATAAGATCAATGCAGTTCTATGCAGTTCTAATGAGATGGATGAAACTGGAACCTATTATACAGAGTGAAGTAAGCCAGAAAGAAAAACACCAATACAGTATACTAACGCATATATATGGAATTTAGAAAGATGGTAACAATAACCCTGTGTACGAGACAGCAAAAGAGACACTGATGTATAGATCAGTCTTATGGACTCTGTGGGAGAGGGAGAGGGTGGGGAGATTTGGGAGAATGGCATTGAAACATGTATAATATCATGTATGAAACAAGTCGCCAGTCCAGGTTCAATGCACGATACTGGATGCTTGGGGCTGGTGTACTGGGACGACCCAGAGGGATGGTATGGGGAGGGAGGAGGGAGGAGGGTTCAGGATGGGGAACACAGGTATACCTGTGGCGGATTCATTTCGATATTTGGCAAAACTAATACAATATTGTAAAGTTTAAAAATAAAATTAAAAAAAAAAAGATCAATGCAAAAAAAAAAAGAAAATACACATTTTCATCTGCTGGAGGGACAATATGGTGTATTAGTAACACAACGCAGCTATATATCCAGAAAGTTCATTATTTGCAACTTTGTAATTATTTATATATCTGAGTTGTTTGGTAGAGATTTGTAGCAGAAGAAGGAGACTGGGCTGGGGGAAAAAATACTGCTTGAAACAGTTGTAGAATTTAATATGAGAAACATAAATAATTCAATATGTTGGTATAATAATAAATTAATCTATATATATAGTTATATTTTGTCATGGATATGTATTACAATTTTAATGGATTGATGTATCTTTTTAATTTCATTTTTTGTTCTTTGATGTTTATTGCTTCTGCATTATTTATTTATTTGCTATATTGTTTGTGTACACAAGTTTATTCTTACAAAAGTATGCCTTTCATCAGCAAATACTTTTTCCTTTATTAATTATCTTAATTTTAAACTTCTTTGTCTTTATATTACTTTTACTTTTTCAATATTATTTTGTTTCATATTTGAAGATATCCAAATTCATTGCTAGTATTTTACCATATTTTATATTTTAACTCTTAACTCATTTAATTTAAATGTAAAATTCATTGATATGAATGTATTTCAACATAGTTTTAATAGTGATTTTCTTTAGTTCACAACCTAGTTCTTGAATTTTTAGTGCCAAGAAGTTAGAAAGTGTTGTTTCTGTTTTATACACAGATGTTTGTTTATGAGTGCATGTGAGCTAAGTTGCTTCAGTCGTGTCTGACCCATGTGATCCATAGGACCCCATGAACTGTAGCCTACCAGGCTCCTCTGTCCATGGAATTCTCCAGACAAGCATACTGTTGTGGGTTGTGATTCCCTTGTCCATGGCATCTTCAAAACCCAGGGATCTGAACTGCCTCTCCTTGTCTCCTTTACTGCAGATGGATTCTTTACCGCTGAGCCAACCTGGGAAGCCCGTGTTTGTTTATATTTACTCACTGTTCTGGGCTTCATTGGTAGCTCAGCGGTAAAGAATCTGCCTGCTATGCAGGAGCCTCAGGAGGCACAGGTTCCATCCCTGGGTCGGGAATATCCCTTGACCCAGGATATGGAGGAGGGCATGGCAACGCACTCCAGTATTCTTGCCTAGGAAATCCCATGGACAGAGATGCGTGGGGGTTACAGTCCATAGGGTCGCAAAGAGTCTGACATGACTGAGGCAACATAGAACACACAGTCTGTGTTTTCTTGCTTCCTCTCACATCTTCATCTGGGATTGTTTTATCATATTCTGAACAACAACCTTTAGAAGTCCTATCATCAGTAAAGGCATTTGGGGTAAATAGTCTCAATTTGTACTTTTCAAATATTAAAAAAAAAAATTTTTTGAAGCCAATTTAATGAAAAAAAAAACAAACAGTTTTTAGGTTGACAATTATTTTTAGGTTACAATTTAGGCATATTTTACACTCTTCTAGTTTCCCTGATTGTTATGTAGTCTGCAGTCTAATTTTTTGGATGTATTTTTCTGGCTTTATTTTTCCTTCCACTAAGTTGGAAATTATATACTCTGTGTTTGTTTAATGATTAACCTAAATATTATGTCAAGAATTTTTAGTGTTTAAATATATACATGTAATTCAATTTTTTGGTCTCCTTTTAGATAACAAAGACCTAGATCAGTATCAGTAGGTTTACCATCCCAGCTTTTTAATTTTCATATTTTAAGATAATATTTTATTTAATGATATGGGATATTATTGCTTTTAAGTGTGAATTTAATAATGTGTTTAGTTGATTTATTTGCCTCTTTCTTTAACCTTCTTTCCTTTCTTCTATCTCAAATACCCCATCTGGAATAATATTCCTTTGTCTTCAAGGTCATTCCTTTACAGTTCTATTTAAATTTCCAAAAATTGAAAAGACAATGTTTATTTATATTGTTTAAGTATTGTTAACCTCAGTTCAGTTCAGTTGCTCAGTCGTGTCTGACTGTAGTATGAAAAGTCAAAAAGTTTGTTAACCTAGCTATGTTGAAATGTTAATATACATGGGTGGGTAGACAGATAACAATAAATCGAAGGTAAGTAAGTAATTATGTTTCTATTAATGTTGTTAGGAAACAGGTTATCAGTGGAAAAGAGGTATCAATACAAGTATAAAATCTAAGTAGTTAAATAAATTTTGTGATCTTGAATTTGCATTTTTTTCTAAAGAATACATTTTTTCCAACTGTATTTGCTGAAAAGTCCTAGAAGAAGGCAACGCAGAAAAATAAAAGCACCCCAAACACCCATAAAATAGTATCTAGGTAGTTTTGTGAAACTCTGAGCTATTTTCTCCCCAAATATTTGAAATATTATATCCCCAAGTATTGGCCTCCATTCTCTCTCTTTCTACATTCCCCTCTGGAGCTCTGATTAGATGTATGAAACTTCATCCTTTGTAACTTTTCATGTTGTCACTTGGCTAAGATAAATACATCACTCGAATTTCATTGATATACAGATAATTTGAGTTATATATCCACAAAGTGGCCAACATACAGACATAAAGTTTCAAATATTTATTTGGTTTTTATTCACTGTGTTCTTATATGAAGATAACTTTTCATGAACTCCTAAGAGAGGATGGAGTACATTTATTTCTGGGTCACTGGTAAAAGGTTGGTAGTACTTTCAGTTCCTGTAGCTGTTGAGAGTGTCTGTATTAGAATCAGTAACATGTCCTGGGAAATATTTCCTTTCCTGCAGGTTCCTCAGGTGTGTGACCATAAATCTCAGTTTTAGTAGCTATATGAAATACCCACAAAAGCCATTGTAGTGTTCAGTTTACTGTTCTAGATTCTTTCTGTGTTTTCATCTGATACATATATAACTATATTGTTAGTAGTAGTGTTTTTTGCAATATTTCCCCAGTATTTTAAGGTGTTTGTTGTGGGGTTATCACTTAAATAATAGCCCATCATGTTACTGGAAGTAGAACTGCAGAGAAGACTGTATTGAAAATATGCTCAAAGTACCTTTTGAGTTTTTAATATTAATCATCTTAACTCTTCCCAGAAATTATATTTGGGTTGTTCTTGTTAGTTCATTCTCTATGCCATAGTTCTTTTTTTTTTCTCTAAGAAATAACACATTAAACATGTTTTTTAACTCAATGAAAAGCAAATAGTTTTTCATTCGACAAATACTTATCAACTAGTATTCATTAGGGACAATGATAGGAATCAAAGTCTCCAATGCCTAACAAAACAGACCCCCCCCCCAAAAAAAAAAAAAAAAAAAAAAACCCTGTTCTGTGAAGTTCAAATTGTAACAAGGGAGATGAATAACAACATAATAAATAGCTAAGATATTTGGTGTATTTGGAAGTAATAAGTGCTAAGGAGGAAAACAAGGATGAAAAAGGGTGTTAGAAACTGTCAGAGAATGGTGCTAAAGTTTAGATAGAATGCTCAGTATCTGGAACCATATGAGTGAAAAAGAAGGTGAAAAGAGGTTAGAAAGATAATAAGCAGAACATGTGTTTTAACATGTAAGAATTTTTGGCCATTATAAAAACTATACAATTTTGAATAAAGAGGTAACGTCATTTAACTCACATCGAGCAGAAACGCTTTGAATGCCGTATTAAGATCCCAAGTGGAGCTAGTGATAAAGAACCTGCCTGTCAATGAAGGAGACATAAGAGATTAGAGTTCTATCCCTGAGTTGGGAAGATCCCCTGGAGGAGGGCATGGCAATCCACTCCAGCATTCTTGCCTGGAGAATCCTATGGACAAAGGAGCCTGGTGGGCTACAGTACATAGGGTCGCAAAGAGTTAGACAAGACTGAAGTGACGTAGCACACACGCACGTATAGGCAGAGGTAAAAGCAGGTATAACAGGATGTCTGTACT
The DNA here is from genome assembly GCF_029378745.1 of Bos indicus. Taxonomy (NCBI): domain Eukaryota; kingdom Metazoa; phylum Chordata; class Mammalia; order Artiodactyla; family Bovidae; genus Bos; species Bos indicus. Next base: position 38,698,108 of record NC_091762.1, on the reverse strand, counting down.
GTGATCCCAGAGAGATTTGATGGTGATTTGTATCCAGGGTTGTAGTTATTAAGGTGAAGAGAAATAGTTGAATAAGGAGATTATTTGTATAAGTCAAACAAAAGGAATATATATTAAAATCAGAGTTTCTTGAATTTATTTCATATGCTGGATCAGCTTCATAATTTGCTAATAATTCAGAATCTATATGACTTAAAAGCATGAATGCAGTCTCTCTACCAATAGTTAATAACTGCCTAATTAAGGACTTTTTTTCCTTGTTAGTAGCAGTTCATTTCTGTTAATTATCCAGACTCATACCTCTAAATTTTGTTTTGTTTTCACATTGAAGAAGATGGTTAGTTCTGTGGGCTCTTCCTTCTGAAATGTGTCTGATGTCAGTTTCTTATTTTACATGAAAGAAAGTGAAAGTGAAGTCACTCAGTCATGTCTGACTCTTTGTGACCCCATAGACTGTAGCCTATCAGGCTCCTCCGTCCATGGGATTTTCCAGGCAAGAGTGCTGGAGTGGATTGCCATTTATATATGCAACCTCTAATCAGATTTTTTGATTTATCAGGAAAGAACCCTTACAAACATTTTCTGACCTCCACCTTTAACCACTTAAATAATTTCTTCTCTGCCTTAGTATATCAAGTTCTTAAAAGTCTGATTATTTGCTTCATTTCTTTAATACATGCTCATACTTAATTCTAGTTTCTTTTAAAAAGATATTATAAGGCCCGAAGTTTAGGCTAATAAAATTAATGCTTCTTGGAGTAGATTAAAATCACAAACTTTGAGGAATAGGGTAAAGAAGAGAATAACAAGGACTTCCCTGGCGGTCCAGTGGTTGAGACCATGCTTCCACTGCAGGGGGCACTGGTTCAATCCCTGGTTGGAGAACTAAGACCGTACATGCTTCCCACCTCCAGAAAAGAAGAGAATAACATGTGTTCCATGTTATAGTTTTATGATTGTGTGCTGTATCTGTATCCATAACCATATCTATATCTGTATCCATATCTTGATCCATGTGTGCTTGCTCAAGTCACTCAGTCCTGTCTGACTCTTTTGTGACCCCATGGACTGTAGCCTGCCAGTCTCCTCTGTCCATGAGATTTTCCAGGCAAGAAGACTGGAGTGTGTTGCCATTTCCTTCTCCAGGGGATCTTCCTGACCCAAGGATCAAACCCGTATCTCCTGTATCTCCTGCATTGACAGGTAGATTCTTTACTACTGAGCCACCTGGAAAGACCTTATATATATGCATATCTATATCTAATCCACATTTTAGGTATGTAGAGATATGCAGGCAAGTTTTCCATGATCTATTGATGACATAAATCAAATATTCTTAGATGTCTATGTATAATTTTAGATTCATTATCCCCTAAAACTAGAAGATTTTCTGGAAGATTCACCTCAAACATCTGGAAATATTAATCCTTCAAATAGTAGCTAAAATTCAATTTCCTAAAAGATTCCTTTTCTAATCTCCCACAGAATTTTGTTACTAATATTGTATTACTGGGCTTTTAGTATGTCTTCTATACTGTAATTTATTGAGCTTCGTTAGTAATTTCTCCAACACTGAGAATATTCTTGGACCAAACAGCCATTAAACAATTGACTCAGTGTTTCTGTTTTTTGTTCTTTCTTTTATGAAAGTATTCATTGAAATTTTACTCATATGCAGATAATTATACTAACATTTCAAAAAAATAGAATATTTTTCTCTAATCTCAAATTTTCAAAAGATAAAATGCTGTGGTGTGTTTATGCATTCAAAATATTTATCTAAGATTTGAACATGTGGATCAAAGCTTACATATTGTTCATGTTTATTTTCTGAGTCTTATAGTCTATGGCTAGAATACATTAATTTTATTCTGAGCATTTCATGGGAATGAAATTGGTAGCTTATGAACTTGCCTATTCTGCTTTCTATTGCAGCTAATAACATCTAAAAGAACTATAAATTTACAGTTACTTTTTCCAGATTCTCTAATAGTAGACCCATAAATTTGTGTGACCAATTTGTTATTTCAAGATTTGTTTTTTATTATACGAAACTTATTCTCCAAAACTACCAACTGCTGAATCCTAAATACAATTAGAGTATTGTCTTGAGATAGTTCTGAGATTACTTACATTTTAAAAACTCACTTAAATGCATGGAAATACTGACTTAAAAAAAGTTATTTATGTTTTATATTGTCATGAATTTTGTAATGATTATTTAGTGCTGCGGGATAGTCATTTAATGCTAAATAAATTTATTTGGAAATGAACTAATTACATCTTTTAAATGGTAACTAAAATTCAGCTTCCTGAAAGGTTTCTTTTCTAATCTCCCACAGAAATTTTTCCATGCTCTTCTCTTGCCTCTATTTACACCTATCACTTTTTATTTAAATAATAAAAATATACTTCAATGTTAGTTTGCTAAGGCTGCAACACAAATAACATAGACTGGATAGATAACACCATTGTCCCCCACAGTTCTGAAGACTGGAAGTCCAAAATCAAAGTGTCTGCAGTTTGGTTTCTTCTGAGACCTCTCTCCTTGGCTTGCAGATGCTCAGTTTCATGCTATGTCTTCACGTTATCTTTCCTCTATGTGCATGGACCTCTGGTGTGTCTCTGTGTGTGTCCAAATTTCCTATTCTTATGAGAACACTAATCAGATTGAATTAAAGCCCACTATACTGGCCTCATTTTAACTTAGGTCCCATCTCCAAATCCAGTATAATTTAGAAATTCTGGGAGTTATGACTTTCACATATGAACTTGAGGGTACACAATTTAGCCTCTTTTATCAGTTATTTGCTTTCTTGCCCTTTTGTCAAACAAAGTTACTATTTATAAATCTACTTTCAACTTGGGTCTGAAATACTTGAAATGTCTTCCTGAAGCTTAAATTATGTGATAACTTTCAGTTATGCAATATAGTCATATAATTATGAACTTAATAATTATAAGCTTATGCATATGGTACAAGGTGAAATAAAGGAAGGAAAAAGTACAGTTATTCCCCAAAATAATTGTGGATGATAAAAAGGATGCAGCTTGAATGTTTTCCTATTCACTTAATTGAGGCTTTAAGTTTTTTTTTTTTTTTTTAATTTGATGTTCAGTCACTTAGTCATATCTGATTTTGGAGCCCAAGAAAGTAGTCTGTTACTGTTTCCATTATTTCCCCATCTCTTTACCATGAAGTGATGGGACCAGATTCTGTGATCTTAGTTTTCTGAATGTTGAGTTTTAAGTCAGCTTTTTCACACTCTGCTTTCACTTTCTTTAAGAGGCCCTTTAGTTCCTCTTCACTTTCTGCCATAAGGGTGGTATCTGCATATCTAAGGTTATTGATATTTCTCCCAGCAATCTTGATTCTAGCTTGTACTTCATTCAGCTTGGCATTTCATATGATGTTCTCTGCATATAAGTTAAATAAGCAGGGTGACAATATACAGCCTTGACGTACTCCTTTCCCAATTTGAAACCAGTCCGTTGTTCCATGTCTGATTCTAACTGTTGCTTCTTGACCTGTATACAGGTTTCTCAGAAGGCAAGTCAGGTGGTCTGGTATTCCCATCTCTTAAAGAATTTTCCACAGTTTGTTGTGATCTACACAGCCAAAGGCTTTAATGTAGTCAGTGAAGCAGAAGTAGATGCTTTTCTGTAATTCCCTTGCTTTTTCTACAATCCAGCAGATGTTGGCAATTTCATCTCTGGTTTCTCTGCCTTTTCTAAAGCCAGGATGTACATCTGGGAGTTCTCAGTTCAAGTATTTTTAATTGGAGGATAATTGTTTTACAGTATTGGGTTGGTTTCTGCCATTCATCAACATAAATCAACCATAGATATACATATGTCCCCTCCCTCTTGAACTTCCCACCACATCCCACCCCTCTAGGTTGTCACAGAGCCCCTGTTTGAATTTCCTGGATCACACAGCAAATTCCCACTGTCTGTCTATTTTACATATGGTAATGTATTTTTACCTGATGAGATCATGCCTTATTATACACTTATAGGCAAATTTTATTGTTTATTTGTTTGTTGAGTATATAAGAAGCTTCTAATCTTTCCAACCTTTTAAAATTGTTCAGGGCAATTAAGCTGTAGAAAACTCAAAAGCAAGACCAGAATGTGGGATGCCCAATTTGCATATTCAGATTCCAAATTATGTGCATAGTAATATGCAAGTAAACTTTATTTTCGCTTGACTAAGAATGTTATGGGAGGAAGATTGCCTACTTGTTCTTGTAGAAAACCAGACACCAACCTCAAAGCTTCCACATAAATGATGAGCCTGGTGAGTTTTGCTTTCTTGCAAATTGCATATCTCAACTCTTCATATTTAACTACAATAGAAAAAAGAAAGGTATAACGTTTTAAATATCTGTTGCTTTGTATTATATACATACATTTATGTGTGCATATTCACATGCATGGGTTTCCCTGGTGACTCAGTATTAAAGAATCGGCCTGCTAAGCAGGAGATGCAAGTTCATTTCCTAGGCCAAGAAGATTTTCTGGAGAATGAAATGACAATCCACTCCAGTATTGTTAGAAATCTCATAGACAGAAGAGCCCAGTGGGCTACAGTCTATAGCGTCACAAAAGAATCTGACCTGACTTAGGGACTAAACAACGACCTTCATATGCATATTCAGGTGTATGTGTGCATCTCTTTGTATACATTTCCTAGACAGCTCAAAATAGAACACATCCTAAAATACTGGTTAGCCTGTAGTCTGGGAGGGCATGAAGCTGGCCTAGGGTTTAAATATTGTGCAGTAAGTTTTAACTACTTTTAAATATATATATTAAGGAATAAAGTTAATTTTCTTTATAGGTATAACTTCATATTACAATTAAGCACAGTATAAGATTAATTTTTAAATTATTAAAAAGTAAATCATTTTTCTGAATATTAACATCATATATATACAGAACTAAAAAACCTACAATTATACAAAATAGAACTAAAGTTAATTTTTATAAGTGATTTATATTTTTCAATTTTTTCAACACTGACACCTAATGTTCTCATGTGTAGCACTTTGTTAATTAAACACAGCCTTTATGTTCAATAGTTTTATTTATAAAGTGTTTCGCTAAGTTCTATGGCATATGTTAAATAGTATTTATGAATTTCATTCATCTCATTTGTTCATATAATTTTAAAATCCAAATCAACCTAGTACTTCTAAAATTTATATGGATATATTTTTTTAATTTTATTTTATTTTTAAACTTTACATAATTGTATTAGTTTTGCCAAATATCAAAATGAATCTGCCACAGGTATACATGTGTTATATGGATATTTTAAGAGCAAACAATTTTAAATGTTCTTAAATGTACTCTGTAAAAATGAGTTACCAAGTTGTGATATTAATAATGGTGTAGAAATTAAGACACTGTCAGATTGCCATGGAATAGGAATAATATATAGATAAATGGATCAGAATATAGCTTAACGAAAAATATAAAAGAAAACATGGATTTCAGAATCACATGTACTTCAGTGGGAAGCAGTATAATGTGGTATTTGGAGATATACTAAGAAGTGACAACTGAGTGTCCTTGAGAAAATTAAAAATTACTTGACATCTTGGTGTTTCACTTTTGCCCTCTATAATCTGTGAGTAGGCTGGGAACTCAATGCTTGTTTCTCCTGCAGTTATTATGTTGAAGCACGTTTACCCCAATGTGATGATATTTGGGAATCGGACCTTGGGGGGTAATTAGGTCATGAGGATGGAGCCCCCATGAATGAGATCCTGAAGAGATGGAGAGTGATGATCTCTGTCATGGCCATGTGAGGTCACTGAAACAATGGGGTTTTCTCTGAGGTAGGAAGCCAACTCTCACCAGATATGAAATCTACTAGCACCTTGATGCTGTCTCCTTCATTCTTCACATGTTGCCATCACCTGAATTCAGTGGCATTATTCTGTCTGCTTTGACAGTTTTTCTATAAATGAATTTTCCTGTATATCTGGCAGGTTTAATATCAGTTTTCCCTCAACTTTGTGGTTGGAAAACTTTATATTTGATATCTTTCTAGTACATTAATTTGAAATACTCTATAGATGTCATTGTAATATTGTTCACATTTTATCCATTCTCCTTTAGTTGGCTATCTCACTTATTTAATTTACTTACTTTCAGGATCTGCTTTGGAAATCAACCCAGAATAAAAATGGGTACCTAAAGAATTAAGCACTCATAATTTAGTAGGGAATACAATCCCACAGAATCCTGCACTAGAAAATTTCTAGAATAATAAAATATTTTTTCTTTACCACTGCCCTAAATAAAAGAAGGATAAAACACAAAAGAAGAAACAAAACAAAAGGAAGGGGAGAGAAGTAATGAGAGGGGGAAAGGAAAATAAGAAGGGAACAGACAGAAAAGGAAAAAGAAACAAAAGGATAAGTTTTCTCATACAGATCTCTTCTTAATATGAACTGTTATTTCATACTTTATATATATATATATATGTGTGTGTGTGTGTGTGTGTGTGTGTGTGTGTGTGTATATACACAACTTATACCATAAATTATAAACTAGTAGAAAAAATTTACTATAGGCAGTAGGATATTGTACAAGAAAAATAAATTTATTCTTATACCTTCATATATGGAATATTATAAAGTAGGGAAAAAGAGAGGCTGCGCTAGTAATATGAATCAAGGTTAGTATCAATAAACTAATTAGGCACTTATGTCATGTTTTTCTCTCTACTGCTTTTCAGAATTTATGCACTATTATGTATTTACCACACATGTTTAACTTAGTAAGGTCTTAAATTGAAAAGTATTTTGATCACTTTTCTTCCAAACAAGAAAGAGAATTAAGAGCTCTTCAATTTGGAACTTCCTTTTCCTAGCTAGTGTATCATTATTATGAAATATTTTAGGTTGATCTTTTTTCACCCCAACATATTAAACACATTTTGTTTAATGCATGCAAGCACACACACACTTCTTCGGACTTACCTACAAATTTTTCAACCTGCCTGGAATCATTGATTTTCCTGAAGGACATCCTTTAGTATTTCTTTTACATGTTCAAATATAAAGGTCTATTGGTGATAAAATCCTGATTCTAGTTCTAATAAATATTTATCTTTTACTCTCAATCTTGACTGATAATTTTATGAGAAACAAAACTCTTAAGTTTACCATTATTTTTCCTTGTTAATTTCAACATGCTGTTCTAAAGTCTTTTAAATATTGCTGTTGAGAAGTTTGTTGTAATTCTACAATTTGTTCCTGTTTTGTGTTCTGTTTTTGTCTTCAGCTCCTGTGAACATCATCTTTACTCTTGGTAATGTTACAGTTTCCCTATGTAATGACTGGTCTGGAGTTCTTTTTCTTTACTTTCTTGGGACATTTTATATATTCCATACTTGGAAGTCTGTCCCCCTTTTTAAATGACTTTTGGAAATATATGATCCACTATCAGTAAGTTCAGTTGCTCAATTGTGCCTGACTCCTTGCAATCCCATGTACTGCAACACACCAGGTCTCCTTGTCCATTGCCAACACCTGGAGTTTACCCAAACTTACGTCCATTGAGTCAGTGATGCCATCCAACCATCTCATCCTCTGTCATCCCCTTCTCCTCCTGCCCTCAATCTTTCCCAGCATCAGGGTCTTTTCCAATGAGTCAACTCTTCACATGAGGTGGCCAAAGTATTGGAGTTTGAGCTTCAGCATCAGTCCTTCCAGTGAACACTCAAACTGATCTCCTTTAGGATGGACTGGTTGGATCTCCTTGCAGTCCAAGGGACTCTCAAGAGTCTTCTCCAAAACCACAGTTCAAAAGCATCAATTCTTCGGTGCTCAGCTTTCTTTATAGTCTAACTCTCACATCCATACATGACTACTGGAAAAACCATAGCCTTGACTAGATGGAACTTTGTTGACAAAATAATGTCTGTTTTTTAATATGATGTCTAGGTTGGTCATAACTTTACTTCAATTTCATGGCTGCAGTCACCATATGCAGTGATTTTGGAGCCCCAAAAAAATAGTCAGCCACTGTTTCCATAGTTTTCCTATCTATTTGCCATGAAGTGATGGGGCCAGATGCCATGATCTTAGTTTTCTGAAAGTTGAGTTTTAAGCCAACTTTTTCACTCTCCTCTTTCACTTTCATCAAGAGACTCTTTACTTCTTCACTTTCTGCCATGTTTGTCATCTGCATATCTGAGGTTATTGATATTTCTCCCAGCTATCTTGATTCCAGCTTGTGCTTCATCCAGCCCAGTTTTTCTCATGATGTACTCTGCATATAAGTTAAATAAGCACAGTGGCAATATATAGCCTTGACACACTCCTTTTCCTATTTGGAACCAACTGTGTTGTTCCATGTCCAGTTCTAACTGTTGCTTCCTGACCTGCATACAGGTTTCTCAAGAGGCAGGTCAGGTGGTCTAGTATTCACATCTTTCAGAATTTCCACAATTTGTTGAGATCCACGCAGGCAAAGGCTTTGACATAGTCAATAAAGCATAAATAGATATCTTTTTGTCACTTTTACTTTTTCATTGATCCAGTGGATGTTGGCAATTTGATCTCTGGTTCCTCTGCCTTTTCTAAAACCAGCTTGAACATCTGGAAGTTCACAGTTTATGTATTGCTGAAGCCTGGCTTGGAGAATTTTGAGCATTACTTTACTGGCCTGTGAGATGAGTGCAATTGTGCGGTAGTTTGAGCATTCTTTGGCATTGCCTTTCTTTGGGATGGAAATGAATACTGACCTTTTCCAGTCCTGTGGCCACTGCTGAGGTTTCCAAATTTGCTTTCATATTGAGTGCAGCACTTTCACAACATCATCTTTTAGGAATTGAAATAGCTCCACTGGAATTCCATCACCTCCACTAGCTTTGTTTGTAGTGATGATTCCTAAGGCCACTTGACTTCACATTCCAGGATCTGACTCGAGGTGAGTGATCACACATCGCCACTGTCTCTTTAAATATTTTCTCTATTCTGTTTTCTAAATTTTACCCCTTCTATGATTTCAACCAAAGGCATTTTAGATTCCTTTCTTCTATAGTTTCTATCTTTTAATTCTTTAGTTTTCTCAATTGTTTCTAGTCTGTAGTTTCATCTATCCAATGTGATTTTTATTACAATTTTATGTTTTTTTATTTTCTAGATGTTCAATTTTTAATGTTTTTCTGCTAATTTCTTCTAATTTCTCATCTATTTATAAGTTTGTAATTTTATTGTTTTCTGTCTTTAGATACTTTTTGCTTGGCTATACTTTCACACAGTCTGTGTATTCTCACTTTGATAGTTGTGACACCTGTAAACCGTGGGAGTGTAAATATATCTAGTTTCTTTCAATTTAACATAAATTGTCTTTCACATACATTTGTTGATTATGTACATGAGATCAAGGTCAGTTTCACTCTTGGAAACTGAACTGACTTCATTCATTTCAGTTCAGTTCAGTTGCTCAGTTGTGTCCAACTCTTTGTGACCCCATGGACTGCAGTACATCAGGCTTCCCTGTCCTTCACCAATTCCTAGAGCTTGCTCAAACTTCTACATTAGTGAATATTTTCTGCAAAGGTAACTTGCTTCTGTTTTGCTGGAAAGAAGGAGGTAACCTATTCCAGGACAACCACCACCTCTAAGGGGCTTAGGTTCAGAGTCAAAGTCTCAAAAGTCAGCTCATCTTCCAGTTATTTCATAACATAATCCACATATAGCTATATATTTATGTAGTTTTATTCACATAGGGTATGTATGTGTATGTGTCTATGTGTGTGTGTGAGAGAAAACGGGGAAAAGAGCAAAATATCAGAAGTAATTTTCTATTTAATTGTTATTAAATATTAATATTAATAACATTTATGTTAATGTTAATATGTTATGTTAATATGTTAATAAAATAACATTTATTATTAATGTTAATAACATTAATTAAAATGTTTTGTAATTAGTGTATGTTGCTTTGATAATTGACAAATAACTTTCATTACATTAAAAAATCTTTAAGTACATTATGGGAGTTGTTGATGGACAGGGAGGCCTGGGGTGCTGCAGTTCATTGGTTCACTAAGAATCAGACACGACTAAGCCACTGAAGTGAACTGAAGGTGGAAAATTTGTGGAAGGGACAGCATTGGGTATAAATATAAAGAATTTATTTTGGGTTATATTTATTTACATGCCTATTAAATATCCTGGGTAATGAGTGTGGAACAGAAAATCAAGAGCTCCAAGGGATGAAATCTAGGCTTTCTGATATTTAGAGGTTATAGAAATAGGGAGGGGGCCTCTTTGATGGCTCAGTCTAAAAAATCTACCTTCAAGCAGAAGATGAGTGTTTGATCCCCAGTTCAGGAAGAAGCCCTGGAGAAAGAAATGGCAACTACTCCAGTATTCTTGCCTAGGAAATCCCTTGGACATAGGAGTCTGTCAGGCTACATTCTATGGGGTTGCAAAAGAGACACACCTTAGTGACTAGACAAAACAAGAAATGAGATAAGGAGATTGAAAAATGCAAACTAATGCACTATAAAGAGTTACAGAAAAGTGCAATACCATAGGTACTGAGTCCATGTGGTCTAGAGCCAGTGCTCTGCGACAAGAGAAGCTACTGCGATGAGAAGCTCATGCACGGAAAATAGTACCCCTGCTCACTGCAAGTAGAGAAAGCCTGCACATAGCAATGAAAACCCAGCACAGCCTGTATATGTATATATATATATATATATATATATATATTTTTAAAGACTATATACTAAGCTTAGTAATTGATTCTCCATAACTCAACTGTGAAAATGCATATGACATAATGCTGACACTAAGTATACTGTCAGCAGCTTGTTTCAGTCAGGCAGTATCCTTAGGATGAATGTTATTATTATTTTACCAAAAAATTGCTTTAGACTGATGATCGAATGTGATCAGTGTTTTCAAGTATAAGTTTTTCCTTTCATAATACTGTCACCCATATTAATTAATAATTTTAATACTTAATCATTTCATATACCCTGTGTCACCCATGTTAATTAATATGCATGTCAAGGAGTTGACCAAAATTAGCAGATTGAAACCAAGAGATTATGTTTATCTGACTACAGAGCATTGCATGAGCAATGACTGAAATTTTTATAAACTTATGGAAGCACAGTAGGAGTAAAATAATCAAAGGAAATACTGGATATAAGATACGGATCTGACAGTTCTGATGCACATGTACTAATTATTAGCTCTACATATAGACAATCAGGACTTGTGTAACCTTTAAATTTTACTCTAGTCTCCAACCTTTTTTAGTTTCTTCAGTTCAGTTCAGTCACTCAGTCATATCAGACTCTTTGTGACCCCATGAATCGCAGCATGCCAGGCCTCCCTGTCCATCACCAACTCCCGGAGTTCACTCAAACTCACGTCCATCGAGTCAGTAATGCCATCCAGCCATCTCATCCTCTGGCGTCCCCTTCTCCTCCTGCCCGCAATCCTCCCAGCATCAGAGTATTTTCCAATGAGTCAACTCTTTGCATGAGGTGGCCAAAGTATTGGAGTTTCAGCTTTAGCATCATTCCTTCCAAAGAATACCCAAGACTGATCTCCTTTAGAATGGACTGTTTGGATCTCCTTCTGTCCAAGGGACTCTCAAGAGTCTTCTCCAACACCACAGTTCAAAAGCATAAATTCTTCGGTGCTCAGCCTTCTTCACAGTCCAACTCTCACATCCATACATGACCACTGGAAAAACCATAGCCTTGACTAGATGGACCTTTGTTGGCAAAGTAATGTCTCTGCTTTTGAATATGCTATCCAGGTTGGTCATAACTTTCCTTCCAAGGAGTAAGTGTCTTTTAATTTCATGGCTGCAGTCACCATCTGCAGTGATTTTGGAGCCCCAAAAAATGAAGTCTGACACTGTTTCCCGTTTCCCAATCTATTTCCCATGAAGTGATGGGACCAGATGGCCATGATCTTAGTTTTCTGAATGTTGAGCTTTAAATCAACTGTTTCACTCTCCTCTTTCACTTTCCTCAAGAGGCTTTTTAGTTACTCTTCGCTTTCTGCCATAAGGGTGGTGTCATCTGCATATCTGAGGTTATTGATATTTCTCCCAGCAATCCTGATTCCAGCTTGTGCTTCTTCCAGCCCAGCGTTTCTCATGATGTACTCTGTATATAATTTAAGTAAGCAGGGTGACAGTATACAGGCTTGACGTACTCCTTTTCCTGTTTGGAATCAGTCTGTTGTTCCATATCCAGTTCTAACTGTTGCTTCCTGACATGCATATAGGTTTCTCAAGAGGCAGGTCAGGGGGCCTGGTATTCCCATCTCTTTCAGAATTTTCCACAATTTATTGTGATCCACACAGTTTTAAGTTAGACAAATCAGTTAAGCTCTCTGACGTATAATTGAAAATAGAAAAGTATTCCCAAGCTAAGATGGTCTATTCCAATACATGTAGTTTGAGAAGGAACTATTTCCTAATTATAATGGAAATTAGTCACTAGATTATTGTCAGATATACAGTAAAACTATTTGACCAGATTATTCTTAATTTTGACATAACAGGCATAGAGAAAATCTTTAAAACATTTTGAGGTTTTATTTTCATGTTAGATATACTATGCTATTTCAGAGAAAAAATATTTAAATTAAATTTTTTAAAACATTACAGTTTGATTACATCCTCATTTTTTACAAGATCCCTTTCAATTGTTTCATTGATTTAATATTCTCCTTTTTATACTCCTGCCAAAAACTAGTGTATGCAACAGTAAAGAATTTTACTGTATAAATTTAATTCATATTACTTATACTATAAAGCAATATCAGCTATAAATTACTATTATATTTGATTTCCAGATGATCTCAGCAAAATTCATTACACTTGTTTGAAAATTTTAAATCTACATTGTTTGTTTGACATGATATATTCAAGATATTTGTATCATCATAAGGAAAATTATGTCCAATGAAATTAACCTATATTAGTCATGATGATTAAACCAGGCAAATAGTACATGTTGCATTGGTATGTTAATTTCTAAACATGCTCAAGAATAGCTTAAAGAAGAGAACATAATACAATATTAAAATTTATTTTTAAAAATGAAATAATTTGTTTGAATTGCTTGAAGTAAAGTTTCCTCATTTTACTTTTATTTATTAATTATAGAACATGGTTAATGGTTGGCTTATAAAATTTTAACTTAGAGATAATGTCTGAAATTTGAGGGTATATTTTTCACAGTTATATGTTATTATATCTATTATTTAATTAATATTTAGTAGTATAATATACCTGAAGTATATATGACTTTCCTGGTAGCTCAGAAAATAAAGACTCCCTGGTGGCTTAGATGGTAAAGAATCTGCCTGCAATGCAGGAGACACAGGTTTCATCCCTGGATTGGGAAGATCTCCTGGAGAAGGAAGTATCAACCCACTCCAGTATTCTTGCCTGGAACATGGACAGAGGAGCCTGTTGGACTTATTAGTCCATGGAGTCGAAAAGAGTCAGACACAACTGAGCAGCTAATGCTTTCACTTCACTTTCAAAGTACATAATTCCAGACATATAAAATTAGATGTTTAAACAAATGTTTAAAAAAAACGTTGCATTCAGGTAAAATTAAATTCAACTATCAAATCATTTAATAATATGTAAGCCAAAAGCTTGGCTTCCCAGGTGGCACTAGTTGTAAAGAATCTGCCTGCCAGTGTGGGAGACATAGGGACATGGGTTTGATTCCTGGGTCAGGAACATACCCTGGAGGAGACAATGGCAATCACTCCAGTATTCTTGCCTGGAGAATCCCATGGACAAAGGAGCCTGGCAGGATATAGTTCATAGGATCTCCAAGAGTTGGACACAACTGAAACGCCTTAGCATGCAGGCACTCAAGCCTAAAGCTTAATTAACATCTATTCTAATCTGCATCATAATCTAGAAACATTGCTTTCCCTAAAATGAAGCCTTTGTTTGAATGCCCCAGCAGCTTAGGTAGTGTTCAGAGTGACTGGACTCCCATTAGAGCAACAGCATTGACCAGAAATAAGAACTGAGTTTCAGTCTAGAAACTCAGTTTCCTAGATTTGGGAGATCAAATAACATTTCCTAGATTTATATACTTGGGAGATCAAATAACTTCTCTGTTGTAAATTTACAAGTGTGATCAAAATAGAAGATTGTTGAGGATCAAGTAAAATTATTTGTAAGTCCATGCTAGGTTGGATATTATATAATTTTATCACTGTTTCTTTGATTATTTAAATTATTATTACTAATAGCCATATTATTTATTTGCTATATATAATAATAGAAATATTTGTTTGTGGGACCCACCAGTGGCCTTCTATCTAGGTGTAGACTGAAGAATCTACTCTCCCTTACATAGTCTTTATTTTTATTAATAGGACAGCTGCTTTTTTTTCTTCATAGGGTAATATATTTATTAGTCATTTTTCTTCTGAAAAGTCCTATTATCTTTGAATAATTATTTATGTGATACTGTGGTTGTATGTTTATTTGTATGCATTTTTCCTGTGGATTATAAAGTTTGTATTTGTTTTGTTGGTTGGTTGGTTTGATTGATTTGGCAGTGCATGGCTATAATATAGTTGTTCTTTTATTCATTTTTCAGTCACTCAGTAGTGTCTGACTCTTTGCAACCCCATGTACAGCAAGCTTCCCTGTCCTTCACTATCTCCCAGAGTTTGCTCAAACTCCTGTCCGTTGAATTGATGATGCTATCGAACCATCTCATCCTCTGTCATCCCCTTCTCCTCCTGCCTTCAATCTTTCCCAGCATAGGGTATTTTCCTGTGAGTCAGCTCTTTGCATCATATGGCCAAAGTATTGGAGCTTCAGCTTCAGCATCAGTCCTTGCAATGAATATTCAGGACTGATTTCCTTTAAGATGGACTGGTTGGATCTCCTTGCAGTCCAAGGGACACTCAAGAGGCTTCTCCAGCACTACAGTTCAAAAGCATCAATTCTTCAGTGCCTCTGCCTTCTTTAAGGTCCAACTCTCACATCTGTACTTAACTACTAGAAAAACCATAGCTTTGCCTACATGGACCTTTGTCAGCAAAGTGACGTCTCTGTTTTTTAATATACTGTCTAGGTTTGTCATAGCTTTTCTTCCAGAGAGCAAGCATCTTTTAATTTCATGGTTGCAGTCACTGTCTGCCGTGATTTTGGAGCTCACTGTTTCCATTTTTTTCCCCATCTGTTTGCCATAAAGTTCTGGGAATGAATGCCTTGGTCTTCATTTTTTGAATGTGAGTTTTAAGCCAGCTTTTTCAGGCTCTTCTTTCACCTTCATCAACAGGCTCTTTTATTCTTCATTTCATTCTGCCGTTAGAGTGGTATCATCTGCATATCTGAGATTATTGATTTCTCCTGGCAATCTTAATTCCAGCTTGAGCTTAATCCAACCCAGCATTTTGCATGATGTACGCTGCATATAAGTTAAATAAGGAAGGTGACAGTATACAGCCTGGAGGTACTGCTTTCCCAACTTTGAACAAGTCCATTGTTTATGTCCGCTTCTAACTGTTGCTTCTTGCCCTGCATACAGATTTCTCAGGAGGCAGGTAAGGTGGTCTGGTATTCCCATAGCTTTCAGGATTTTCCACATTTTGTTGTGATTCACACAGTCATAGGCTTTAACATAGTCAATGAAGCAGAAGTAGATATTTTTGGAATTCCCTTGCTTTTTCTATGATGCAGTGGATGTTGGCAATTTGATCTCTGGTTCTTCTACCTTTTGAAAATCCAGGTTTTGCCCTGGAAGCTCTCAATTCATGTACTATTGAAGCCTAGCTTGAAGAATTTTGAGCATTAACTTGCTAGCATGTGAAATGAGTGCAAATGTGTGGTAGTTTGAACCTTTATTTGGCATTGCCCTTCTTTGGGATTGGAATGAAAACTGATCTTTTCCAGTCCTCTGATCACTGCTGAGTTTCCAAATTTGCTGGGATATGGAGAGCAGAATTTTAAAAGTTTCATATTTTAGAATTTGAAATATCTCAGCTGAAATTCCATCACCTCCACTAGCTTTGTTCCTAGTGATGCTTCCTAAGGCTCTAAGTCAGTGATCACACTATTGTAGTTTTCTGAGTCTTTAAGACCTTTTTGTATAGTTCTTCTGTGTATTCTCACCACCTCTTCTTAATATCTTCTGCTTTTTCAGGTCCATTATCCTTTCTGTCCTTCATTGTGCCCATCTTTGTATGAAATGTTCCCTTGGTGTCTCTAGTTTTCCTGAAGAGATCTCTAGTCTTTCCCATTCTATTGTCTTCCTCTTTGTTTGTATTGATCACTTAGGAAAGTTTTCTTATCTCTCCTTACTGTTCTCTGGAACTCTGCATTCAATGGGTATGTCTTTGCCTTTCTCCTTTACCTTTTGCTTCTCTTCTTTTCTCAGCTTTTTGTAAGTTCTCCTCAGACAAGCATTTTGCCTTTTTGCGTTTCCTGCTCTTGGGGATGTTTTGCTCGCCACCCCCTGTACAGTGTTACGAACCTCCGTCCATAGTTCTTCAGGCACTCATCAGATCTAATGCCTTGAATCTAATTCAAGGGATTTTGCCCCTTCCACTGTATAATCATAAGCTGTTTGATTTAAGTCATAACTTAATGGCCTAGATTTTTCTCTACTTTCTTCAGTTTAAGTTGGAATTTTGCAATAAAGAGTTCATGACCTAAGCTACAGTCAGCTCCCAGTCTTGTTTTTGCTGACTGTATACAGCTTCCATTTTTGGCTGCAAAGAATAGAGTCATTCTGATTTCAGTATTGACCATCTGGTGATGTCCATGTGTAGAGCTCTCTCTTGTGTTGTTGGAAGAGGGTGTTTACTATGACCAGTGTGTTCTCTTGATAAAACTCTGTTAGCCTTTGCCCTGCTTCATTTTGTACTCCAGGGCCAAACTTACGTATTATATTACTCCAGGTATCTCTTGGTTTCCTGCTTTTTCAATCCAGAACCATATGACTTACTGTTTAAGTCCCATAACACTTTAAAAAAGTGTTAGTTCAACTAGCGTATTGTTTTTTTTTTTTTTAGTATTAGGTCTAGAAGGTCTTTTAGGTCTTTATTAAACCGTTCTTCTTCCTTGGCATTAGTGGTTGGGGTGTAGACTTCAATTACTATGATATTGAGTAGTTTGTTTGGATACAAACTGAAATGATCCTGTTGTTTTTGAGATTGCACCCAAGTACTGCATTTCAGACTCTAGTGTTGACTGTGAGGGCTACTCTGTTTCTTCTAAGGGTGTCTTGCTCACAGCAGTAGATATAATGATCATCTGAATTAAATTCGCCATTCATATGTAGCTATTATGTACCATTTTTACATTCTGAAAATATTTACCAAATCAGCACTAATTTTATAGTAATGTGGCTTCCTTTGATGATAAAATTTGAATAAACTAATTTACCTGTTATTTCAGACACAGTTTCATAGAAAATTATGAATACACTGAAAAAATATTATGTGAATTTATTTGTGATCTGAAACATCAATGAGTATATGAAGAGTTCTGTGTCCATATTACCTCTCCAGAAATTGAAATTTCCACAGAGTTTATTTATACAAATATACTCTTACATTTTCAATAAAATAAAATACATTATTGTGCTGTATCTTTTTGCTATAGTTCCCCCAGTCATCATTAGTTTAGTTGATTGGTCACGTCTGACTCTTTGCGATACTTTGGACTGTCGCCCCTCAGGCTTCTCTCTGTATGGGATTTTTCAGGCAGGAATACTGGAGTAGGTTGCCATTTCCTTCTCCAAAATATAAAAGGAAGCAAATTTAGTTGGTCACTCGTGTTGGTTGAAATTCATCTTCTCATAATGCCATCAAAGAGAGACATAAGAAATAACTTTCTGAGTTTATAACTTCCCCAATGCCTCAGCAGGTAAGAAATCTGCCTACAATGCAGGAGACACAACAGATGTATGTTTGATCCCTGCATCAGGAAGATCCCCTGAAGAGGAAAATGGAAACCCACTCCAGCATTCTTTTGCCTGAAAAATCCTATGGACAGAGGCTCCTGACAGGCTACAGTCCAAAGGACTGTGAACAGTCGGACAAGACTGACCAACTAAACTTGCTTGCTTTCATAATGTAAGGACAGACTGACCAGATCAGGTACTTTTAGTTTGTATTTTTTTCCTTCTGGAACACAGAGTGCCATTTCAATATATATTAATAGATTCAAATCTTCTTTAATTCTGGGTGTTTAAAAATTGTATTAGTTAACATTTATTGAATACTTACTATGTACTTTACACATTATTCAACAAGCATTATTAGGGATCTATTGTGTTCCTAGCATTATTCTTACCAATAAGAATATAGTGGCCAAAGAAAAAAGACAAAAATCTCTATGACCTCATTGACCTTGCATTCTAGTCAGGGAAAATAGATAAGAAACAACAGCAATAAGTAAATTGTACTGGATGTGAGAAAGTGATACTCTGTGGGTAAAAATAAATCAGGAAGAGTGATAGATTCTGAATAGCCAGCACAATACTGAAGGAGAAAAACTAAGTTAGAGAGCCAACACTCTATGTCTTAAAAGACAATAAAGCTACAGTGATCAGGACAAAGTGGTATCACTGAAAGAAAAGACAAATAGATCAGTGGAACAAAATAGGGAGCCCAGGCATAGACCCACATAAATATAGTCGACAAGTCTTTGACAATGGAATAAAGATAGTCTTTTCAATAAATAGTGCTGAAACAATTGGACATTCTTGTTCAAAAAAATCTATACATATATTTTACAGTCAACATAAAAATTAATTCACAATGAATCACAAACCTAAATGTAAAATTCCTAAAGGATAACATAGGAAAAAGTTTAAATAATCTTGGGTTTGACAAGATTTTTTAGATAGGACAACTTTTTTAGATAGGACACCAAAGGCATGATCCAGAATGACAAAATGTTTAAGTTGAACTGCATTGAAATTAAAAGCCTCTGCTCTGCAAAACAGAGTATCAAGAGAATTAGAAGACCAGTCACAGACCAAGTGAAAATATTTCCAAAAGACACTCTGACAAAGGACTGTTATCCAAAATATCCAAGGGACTCTTAAAACTCAACAATGGGAAAACAAATGCTCAATTAGAAAATAAATCAAAGACCTTAATAGACATCTCATCAAAGAAGATATGCAGGTAAACAATAGATATATCAAAAAATGCTCTATAATATATCATCATGAAAATGCAGATGAAAGCAATGAACTGTCACTACACACCTATTAGGATGGTTAAAATGCGCAACACTGACAGCACCAAACGTTATAAAGCATGTAAAGCAAGGGCATAAATTCGTTACTGGTGGGAATACAAAATGGTACGGCCACTTTGACAGGCAGTTTTTTTTTTTTTTTTTTTTTTTCTAGAAGTAAGCATATTCTTACCATATGATGCAGAAATTGTACTCTTTCATATGTACTCAAGGGAGTTGAAAATATAAGTTTACACAAAAGCCTACACATGAATGTTTGTGCCAGCTTAATTTCCACAATGTGGATGTAACCAAGGTATCTTTCATCAGGTGAATGGATTAAAAATTAAAAAAGAAAAAAAAAGGAACTATAAGACAGAGGAAATAAATGTATACTACTGAGTGAAAGAAGCCAATCTGAAATGGGTACATACTGTCTGATTCCACATACATGAAATCTTGACAAAGGAAAAAATGTGGAGATGATGAAAAGATCAATCATTGCCGGAGGTAGAGAGTGAAAACAAAGATGAATAAAAGGAGCACAGAGGATTTTTAGAGCAGTAAAAATACTCTGTGTGTGATACCATAATTATTCACCATTATACATTTATGTAAAACCAAAAAATGTATAACAAAAAGTGAACTTTAATGTAAACTATTGGTGATTTTGATGTGTCAACAAAGGTTCTCCAGTTGAAATACATGCAGTACACTATTGAAGAATGTTGATAGGAAGGAGTCTACGCATGTGTGAGAATAGGAGACATATGGATAATCTCTCTATTTTTTCATCTCAATTTTTCTGTAACCCTAAAAGCGCTCTAAAATATAGTCTTAATAATATTATAGTAGGAAAGATTTGCAGCTTACATAGTTGAGAATCTAGGAACATGATGACAGGCTTATTAAACTTACCTGAAGTAAGAGAGGAAAGGAAGTAAATGTAAATATTTGAAATAAGAGATAAAAAGTTTGGGATTTGCTATGGTTAGAGGAAGAGCAGAGAAGGCAATGGCACCCCATTCTAGTACTTTTGCCTGGAAAATCCCATGGATGGAGGAGCCTGGTAGGCTGCAGTCCATGGGGTGGCTAAGAGTTGGACATGACTGAGCGACTTCACTTTCACTTTTCATTTTCATGCATTGGAGAAGGAAATGGCAACCCACTCCAGTGTTCTTGCCTGGAGAATCCCAGGGACGTGGGAGCCTCATGGGCTGCCGTCCATGGGGTCGCACAGAGTCAGACACGACTGAAGCAACTTAGCAGCAGCAGAGGAAGAGCAAGATGTGAATGTCTGCTGGCAGGAAGATGATTTCATGGTTAGAATCTCCAGTTGACACCAAAGAGACAGTTCTCAGACTTTATCAGCTTACCCAAATGTGGAGCAGAAGGAAAAATGGAACAATGGTACTTAAAAGTACATAGCAA
Organism: Bos indicus; assembly: GCF_029378745.1. NCBI lineage: Eukaryota > Metazoa > Chordata > Mammalia > Artiodactyla > Bovidae > Bos > Bos indicus. Next base: position 38,677,435 of record NC_091762.1, on the reverse strand, counting down.
TCCAATATCAAAAACTTCATCTCTTTATTACATATAACTAGAAAACAATTGCAAATCCAACTATACCTGCAAAGTCAAATCCTGATATAAGATTTCACCTGGTAACCTAGTTCCATAGAAGCTGTTCCAAACAGGAAAATGGAACCAATACTTTTTTTTTTTTAATCATTTTTCATGAAGGTAAGTTAATCTTCTCTTGTAGAAGCATGCTAAGTATCTAGTAATAAAAGCTACTTCTATCAAGTGTTGCCAAGATTTTTTTTAAATAGTGCAGTTTCACTTAGATTCCATGACAGAGATACTGAGTTTACCACCAATACTTATTCTCTTCTATATTAATGAAACACCTAATTCAATGAATTCAGTTAAAAAATATTTATTACATGCCTAACATGTACCATGAACTGTTGTAGGGCTTAAGATAAAGTATGATAAAAATAGAAAAAAATCTATTTCCTTTTCCTGTAAGACTTATAATCTATGGTGGGGGACTTAAACTATCTATACATATATGTGTATAAATATATATGTAGGTTACATATATAATAAGTCATAGTATATTCAAATTAATCAATACATATTATGGAACAAATACTAAATCTTTGGTAATTGGAGTTGGAAATGATTAAATCAAGTGGGAATGAGATTTCAGTGACAAATAGGATGGTCAGTGTCTTACAGAGAAGGTGTTGTTCAGTCACAAAGTTGTGTCCGACTGTTTTTCAACCCCATGGACTGTAGCCCACCAGGCTCTTCCATCCATTGGATTTTCCAGGCAAGAATACTGAAATGGGTTGTCATTTCCTTCTGCAGGGGATCTTCCCAACCCAGGAATTGAACCTGTGTCTTCTGCATAAGATGCATCTCCTGCATTGCAAGTAGATTCTTTGTCACTGAGCCATTTGAGCAAATGCTTAAAGGATCCAAGTGGATTACTAGGGTAAGAACATTCTAAATGGAGGTACAGGTAGAGAAATGTGCTAAAGTGGTGGCATGTCAGACTTGTTATTGAACTTGGAATTACAAAAGAAGCAGTAAATGAGGATGTCAAACAGGCATTGGGGGGCAGCTTCTATAGGGATTTTTGGCTTTAACTCTGAGTGCAATGATGTGTCATAGCATGGTTTGGAGTAGAAGAGTAATATCAGTTTAGAAAACCCACTACTGAGCTACTGACATATAGTGGAGAAGGAAATGGCCACCCACTCCAGGATTCTTGCCTGGAGAATTCCATGGATGGAGGAGCCTGGCAGGCTACAGTCCATGGAGTTGCATAAAGCTGGATATGACTCGGCGGCTCTCACTCACTCACTGACGTATAGAATGGATAAAGTGTGATTGGAAAAGTTGATCAAGATTATCAGTTCTGAATATTAGGAGTTTAAGTTATTTATTAGACAATCAAGCAAAGATATGACATAGGGGTTGAATATAACAGTCTGGTGTTCCAGAGAGAAGTCTGAGTCAGAGCTGCAAATTTAGAATTTGTTACGATATAAATGGAATATAGAGCCTTGAGACAGCACAAGATAACCAAGCTGTGCATGTTGATTAAAAAAAAAGGAACAAGGTCCAAATATGGAACATTTAAAACTGAAGAGGAAAGAGACTTAAATTTTCAGCTGAATACATAGATACCTAAAATAAGATCTTCCTTTAACTTGATGTGAGTATGTGAACTAGTACTGGCCAAAGGAATTTAAGTAAGTGGGTTACTTGATGGCTTGAGTGAAGCTCCTGGAAACCAAATGTCAAACTCCTTTCTCCTTTTCTTCTCTTCCCTCATTCTTGCTCTCGTGGATATAGATAAACCTCTAGTTACCATATTGGACTTGTGTGCAAGAGCACACTCTGGGGAGGGCATATTGAGTGCAGGATGATGCCTGAGTTCTTGGGACTTTGAAAAATTATACTATTATACCATCCATGGGCTACCGTCTTCCAGGTAGTTAAATGAGATATGAATATTTTTGTTTCCGCCTGCTTACCTTTAGATCTGCATTGTTTTCAGGTGAAATTAATCCTGAGTGGTAGGTTCCCCTAAAACAAAATGAAACAAAAGAGAATGTACTAGTTGCCTTCATTATTTTTATAGTGAGGAATAAAATATTCTCCTTTTGGTAAGATAAATTTAGATTATATTATACTACCTGAAATATCAGTGTATTTTCTTCCTGCCATGTGGGAAGGGACAACCCATGTGGTTTACTCTTTATTTAATAGCAAGTAATTTAATAAAGTATGTATGATAGTATTGAAGCAATCATGGAGCAGTCATGAAGTGGATAAGGTGTCAAAAGTTTGACAGTGAGCTACAGAAAGATATAAACAGAACCTGTGAATTAGTATACATTTTGATGGCTTCCCAGGTGGCCCTAGGGTAAAGAACCTGCCTGCCAATGCAGGAAGCATAATGAGACTCAGTTCGATCCCTTGGTAGGAAAGATTCTCTGAAGAAGGGCATGGCAACCCACTTCAGTATTCCTGCCTGGAGAATCCCATGGACAAGAGAAGCCTGGCAGGCTGCAGTCCATAGGGTGGCAAGGAGACATGACTGAAGCTTTTTAGCATGCACACATCCATTTTGAAATGTATAGTTTTGAGTGCAATTTTTCTGAATTGCTTAGCAGGGAAATCCTTCCTAAAATGTGCTATTATGATCCCATTACATAAAACAGAAAACAGCAAAATGCTTTGGTAGGGAAAGTACCTCCCCTTTTTTTACACTACTAATCATTCAGTTAGACAACCTTAAAATATCTCTTGAAACTATAGTACAGAGTAGAATTTAAAATACCGTGTAAAAGTATTAGGGGACAAAGTTTTAAAATACGTTGACAGTGTTATTTCTTTATTATAACCTCTGGTTATATTAGCATGAGCAAGGAATCTATTCAGAATTTTAGGTAATTATCATAGTCTGTCACTGTGAGACTATGAGACTATCTGAGACTATGATACTTGGAAATATTTTGGGTGGGATGAACAGCTGCTAAATGTCTTTAAGTCATTTTCTAAATCCTAGTTAAAGAAAATCATGGTTTTGCATATAGAAAGCACCAGTGCATAAATTTCTCTTTCAGAGTTTTTCTTTGAGAACTTTCTTGTTGTTGTAAATGAGAACCTACATACACAATTACATAAGATTCAAGAAGGCAGCTACAAATATATAACACTATGGATGCATCTGTAAAAGAAGAAGGAAAAAAAAAAAAAAAGCCAATGCTATGATTTTTATTTAGACTCCTTTCAAAGAGGAGATGGGACCCAATAGGAAGAAAAGTCACTAGGCAATTAATAAACATTACTTTTCATCTCACTGCTTTACTTTTATTGCCTCATCCTTTATAGTTTTATGGGTTTGTTCTTGCCGCCCTAATCTTTCCCTCTTGTAATTTTGTGTTGATTTAAAATCAGCTTTCCTGCAGTTTTTTTAGGCTAGGGACTTCTCCATTAATAGTGTGCTTGCCTAGCATTTTTGCTGTATCCTTCACAGCTCTATTTAAGAGTTAAAAAGTAGGTGATAAGATTGAAATATGTTAATATAAAAATGAAGAAAAGGATTTGTCTTTAGTATATTAGCAAGATTAAGCAATGGTTAGAGAGTTCTAGACCATCTGGGTTTTATCCTTTGCTTGTCAAAGCTGCTCCCACATCTCTATAAAGACACTAAATGGAAGCTCTCCTCCAAGGTCAGGTTATTCTGTTACTGCAAGTGAAAAGCATGAAAGAGATTTATTAGGCAGCAGCATGCATCTATGCATTTTATCTCTCTCCAATATAAATACCTAGGAGATGCTTGAAACAGTGTTTAAAAGGAGTCCTAATGAATTATAAATGATGATAAATCTGACTTGATTTCAAAGTGATGGGTGTTTTACACTTAACACTTTTGCTATGGAGGTTGCCTTTTATTACCTAGTTCTTTTAAGTTCAAATATATGATGCATTATGCAAAACTGATATTTAGAGATACCAATTCAAACAATAAAAACATAAGAATAAAGTATAAAACATTTTATTGTATATATACTGAATACTTAGATATATAAACATTCATGTACAGTATCTACATAGATTTGCTTTTTCATATAAAATATATTAATTATTGAATTGGGCATATTTGATTTTTTGTTTGTTTAAATTTATTTTTTTTTATTGAAGGATAATTTCTTTACAGAATTTCGTTCTTTTCTGAAAAAAATCTCAACATGAATCAGCCATAGGTATACATATATCCCATCCCTTTGGAACTTCCCTACTATCTCAGTCCCCATCCCAACCCTCTAGGTTGAGATACAGAGCCACTGTTTGAGTTTCTTAGCCATGCAGCAAATTCCTGTTGGCTGTATATTTTACATGTGGTAATTTAAGTTTCCATGTTAGTCTTTCCATACGTCTCACCCTCTCCTCTCTTCTCCCCATGCCCACAAGTCTATTTTCTATGTCTGTTTCTCCACTGCTGCCCTGTAAATAAATTCTTCAGTATCATTTTTCTAGATTCCATATATATGTGTTAGAATAAGATATTTATCTTTCTCTTTGTGACTCACTTCACTCTGTATAATAGATTCTATGTTCATCTACCTCATCAGAACTGACTCAAAGGCGATATGGCTGAGTAATATTCCGTTGTGTATATGTACCACTACTTCTTTATCCATTCATCTGTTGATGGACATCTAGGCTGCTTCCATGTTCTAGCTATTGTAAACAGTGCTGCAGTGAACAATGGGATGCATGTGTCTCTTTCAATTTTGGTTTCCTCAGGGTATATGCCTAGGAGTGGGATTGCTGGGTCATATAGTGGTTTCATTTCTAGTTTTTTAAGGAATCTCCATAGTGACTGTTTCAGTATACATTCCCACCAACAGTGCAAGAGTGGTCTCTTTTCTCCACACCCTATCCAGCATTTATTATTTGTAGACTTTTTGAAGATGGCCATTCTGACCGATGTGAGGTGATATATCATTGTAGTTTTCATTAGCATTTCTCTAATAATGAGTGATGTTGAGTATCTTTTCATGTTTGTTAACCATGTATATATCTTCTTAGAAGAATGTTTAGGTCTTTTCCCCACTTTTTGATTGGGTTGTTGGTTTTTCTGGCTTAAGTTGTATGAGCTACTTGTATATTTTGCAAATTAACCCTTTGTCAGTTGTTTGTTATTATTTTCTCCCATTTTGAGGGTTGTCTTTTCACCTTGGCTATAGTTTCCTTTGCTGTGCAAAACTTTTAAGTTTAATCAGGTCCCCCTTGTTTACTTTTGTTTTTATTTCCATTACTCCAGGAGGTGGGTCATAGAGGATCTTACTTTGATTTATGTCATCTTTTTCTGCCTATGTTTTCCTCTAAGAGTTTTATAGCTTCTGGTCTTACATTTTAGATTTTTAATCCATTTTAACTTCTATCATTTGTATGGTATTGGGAAATGTTATAATTTTGTTCTTTTACATGTAGCTGTCCAGTTTTCCCATCACCATTTATTGAAGAGGCTGTCTTTGCCCCATAGTATATTCTTGCCTCCTTTGTCAATTATAAGATACCCATAGGTGCATGGGTTTCCATTGGTCTATGTTTCTGTTTTTGTGCCAGTACCATACTGTCTTGATGACTGTAGCTTTGTAGTATAATCTGAAGTCAGGAAGGTTGATTCCTCTGGCTCCATTCAACTTTCTCAAGACTTCTTTGGCTATTCGGGGTCTTTGTGTTTCCATATGAATTGTGAAATTTTTTGTTCTAGTTCTGTGAAAAATGTCATTGGCAATTTGATAGGGATTGCATTGAATCTATAGATTGCATTTGGTAATACAGTCATTTTCACAATATTGATTCTTCTTACCTAAAAACATGGAGTATCTCTCCATCTGTTTATGTCATCTTATGATTTCTTTCATCAGTTTCTTATAATTTTCTGTGTACAGTTCTTTTGTCTCCTTAGCTAAGTTTATTCCTAGGTATTTAATTCTTTTTGTTGTGGTGGTGAATGGGATTGATTCCTTAATTTCTTTTTGACTTTTCACTGTTAATATATAGAAATGAAAGTTATTTCTGTGTATTGATTTTATATCCTGCAACTTTGTTAAATTCACTGATTAGCTCTAGTAATTTTCTGATACTATCTTTAGGGTTTTCTATGTACAGTATCATGTCATTTGCAAACAGGGAAAGCTTTATTTCTTATTTTCTGATCTGCATACATTTTATTTCTTTTTCTTGTCTTATTACTGTAGCTAGGATTTCCAGAACAATGTTGAATAAGAGTGGTGACAGTGGACACCTTTATCTTGTTCCTGTCTTGGGGAATGCTTTCAGTTTTTCACCATTGAGAATAATGTTTACTGTAGGCTTACCATATATGGCCTTTACTATGTTAAGGCCCATTTTTTGAGGAGTTTTATTCATAAATTGGTGCTGAATGTTTTCAAAGGCTTTTTCTGCATCTGTTGAGATGGCCATATGGTTTTTATCTTTCAGTTTGTTAATATGGTGTATCTCATTGATTTATTTGCTTATTTTGAAGTATCTTTGCCTTCCTGGAATAAACCCCACTTGATCATGGTATTTGAGTCCTTTGATGTGTTGCTGATTTCTGTTCACTAAAATTTTGTTGAGGATTTTTGCATCTATGTTCATCAGTGATATTGGCCTGTAATTTTAATTGTTTTTGTGCTATATTTGTCTGGTTCTGATTTCAGGGTGATGGTGGCCTGGTAGAGTGAGTTTGGAAGTGTTTCTTCCTCTGCAATATTTTGAAAGAGTTTTAGAAGGATAGACATTACTCTTCTCTAAATGTTGGAAAGAATTCTCCTACGGAGCCGTCTGGTCCTGGGCTTTTGTTTTTTGGGAGATTTTTGATCACAGCTTCAATTTCAGTGCTTTAATTGGGTTTTTCATAATTTCTATTTTTTCCTGGTTCAGTCTTTGAAGATTGAACTTTTCCAAGAATCTGTCCATTTCTTCTGAGGTTATCCATTTTATGGCCATATAGTTATTCATAATTGTCTGTTATAATCCATTGTATTTCTGCATTGTCTATTGTAACCTCTCCTTTTTCATTTCTAATTTTTTTTATTTGATTCTTATCTCTTTTTTTTTTCTTGATGAGTCTGGCTCAAGGGTTGTCAATTTTGTTTATCTTCTCAAAGAACCAGATTTTATTTTTATAATACTATCATTTCTTGGAGAAGGCAATGGCACCCCACTCCAGTACTCTTGCCTGGAAGATCCAATGGATAGAGGAGTCTAGTAGGCTGCAGTCCATGGGGTTGCTAAGAGTTGGACACAACTGAGCAACTTCACTTTCACTTTTCCTTTCATGCATTGGAGAAGGAAATGGCAACCCACTCCAGTGTTCTTGCCTGGAGAATCCCAGGGACAGGGGAGCCTGGTGGGCTGCCATCTCTGGGGTCATACAGAGTTGGACACGACTGAAGTGACTTAGCAGCAGCATACTATCATTTCTTTCATTTCTTTTTCATTTATTTCTGCTCAGATCTTTATGATTTCTTTCCTTCTACTAATTTTGGCAATTTTTTGGTTGTTTTTTTCCAGTTGTTTTAGGTGTAAAGTTAGTTTGTCTATTTGATGTTTTTCTTGTTTCTTGTGTTAGGAATGTATTGCTATAAACTTCCTTCTTAGAACTGCTTTTGCTGTATCCCAAAGGCTTTGAGTTATTGTGTTTTCATTGTCATTTGTTTCTAGATTTTTTTTTCCTTTTTGATTTTCAGTAACCTGTTGGTTATTTAGAAACATATTGTTTAATCTCCATGTGTTTGTGTTTCTTACAGTCTTTTTCTTGTAATTGATACCTAGTCTCATAGCACTGTGATTGGAGAAGATGCTTGATACGATTTCAGTTTTAAATTTACTGAGGTGTGATTTGTGCCCCAAGATGTTGTCTATCCTGAGAATGTTCCCTGTGCACTTGAGAAGATGTATTCTTCTGCATTAGGAGTGAATGTCCTGAAGATACCATGAGATCCATCAGATCTAATGTATCATTTAATACTTGTGTTTCCTTATTAATTTTCTGTTTTGACGATCTGTCCATTGGTGTGAGTGGGCTGTTAAAATCTCCTACTACTATTGTGTTAATGTCAATTTCTGCTTTTATGTCTGTTAGTGTTTTTCTTATGTATTGAAGTGCTTCTATGTTGGGTGCATAGATATTTACAATTGTTGCATCTTCTTTTTGGATTAATCCCTTGATCATTATATAGTGTCCTTCCTTATCTCTTGCAATCTTCTTTATTAATTAATTAAATTTATTTTAAGGTCTATTTTGTCTGATATGAGGATTGCTACTCCAGCTTTCTTTTGCTTCCCATTTGCATGGAATTTATTTTTCCATTCTCTCACTTTCAGTCCACATGTGTCTTTAGGTCTGAAGTGGGTTTCTTGTAGACAGCATATATATGGGTCTTGTTTTTGTATCCATTGAGCCAGCCTGTGTCTTTTGGTTGGAGCATTTAGTATATTTACATTTAAAATAATTATTGATATACCTGTTCCTATTGCCATTTTCTTAATCGTTTCAGGTTGTTTTTGTAGATCTTTATCCTTCTCTTGTATTTCTTGCCTATACAAGCCCCTTTTACATTTGCTGTAAAGTTTGGTTGGTGGTATTGATTTTTTCTGACATTTTCTTGTCTGAAAAGCTTTTTTCCCCCATCAATTTTGAATAAGATCCTTGATGGGAACAGTAATCTTGGTTGTAGATTTTTCCCTTTCAGTACTTTAAATATATCCTGCCATTCCCTTCTGGCCTGCAGAGTTTCTGCTGAAAGGTCAGCTGTTAAGCATATGGAGTTTCACTTGTATGTTACTTGTTGCTTCTCCCTTGCCGCTCTTAATATCCTTTCTTTGTGTTTAGTCTTTATTAGTTTGATTAGTATGTCTTGGCATGTTTCTCCTTGCATTTATCCTGTATGGGAGTCTTTGTGCCTGTTGGACTTGATCGACTCTTTCCTTTTCCATGTTGGGGAAATTTTCAACTATCATCTCTTCAAAAATTTTCATATAACCTTTCTTTTTCTCTTCTTCGGTGACCCCTATAATTCGAATGTTGGTGTGTTTGATATTGTGTCAGAGGTCTCTTAGACTATCCTCAGTTCTTTTCATTCTTTTTACTTTTTTTCTGCTCTTCAGAAGTTATTTCCACCATTTTATCTTCCAGAACAGTTATGTGTTCTTCTGCGTCAGATATTCTGCATTGATTCCCTCCAGAGTATTTTTAATTTCAGTAAATGTGTTGTTTCTCTCTTCATGTTTATCCTTTAATTCTTCTAGGTCTTTGTTACTTGACTCTTGCATTTTCTCCATTTTGTTTTCAAGGTTTTTGATCATCTTTACTATCATTATTCTGAATTCGATTTCCCCTTCATTTATTTGGGTTTCTGTGTTTCTCATTTCTTCTTTCATTTGTGTAGTATTTCCCTGTCTTTTCATTATCTGTGTGTGTGTATATATATACACACACACACATATATATATATAAACTTATTGAGTATGAGTCTCCTTTTCCCAGGCCTCAAAGTTGAATTCCTTCTTCCTTTTGGTTTTTGCCCTCCTCCTGCTGCTGCTGCTAAGTCGCTTCAGTTGTGTCCAACTCTGTGAGACCCCATAGACGGCAGCCCACCAGGCTCCCCGTCCCTGGGATTCTCCAGGCAAGAACACTGGAGTGGGTTGCCATTTCCTTCTTCAATGCATGAAGTGAAAAGTGAAAGTTAAAAGTGAAAGTGAAGTCGCTTAGTCGTGTCCAACTCATAGTCACCCCATGGACTGCAGCCTACCAGGCTCCTCTGCCCATGGGATTTTCCATGCAAGAGTACTGGAGTGGGGTGCCATTGCCCTCCTTTGCCCTCCTAAGGTTGGTCATCCATGGGAAAATCCCATGGATGGAGAAGCCTGGTAGGCTACAGTCCATGGGGTTGCGCAGAGTCGGACACGACTTAGGGACTTCACTTTCACTTTTCACTTTCATTCATTGGAGAAGGAAATGGCAGTCAGACACAACTAAAGTGACTTAGCAGCAGCAGCAGCAGCAGCATACAGTATTTGTGTTTCTCTTTCTGACTTATTGCACTCTGTATGATAGGTTCCAGGTTCATCCACCTCATTAGAACTGATAAAAATGTGTTTCTTTTTATAGCTGAATAATATTCAATTATGTATATGTACCACAATTTCCTTATCCTTTCATCTACTGGTGGACATCTAGGTTACTTCCATGTCCTAGCTATTGCACATAGTGCTGCAATGAACATTGGCATAGATGTGTCTCTTCCAATTCTCATTTCCTTACTGTATATGCCCAGCAGTGAGATTGCTGGGTTGTATGGCAATTCTATTCCCAGTTTTGTAAGGAGTCTCCATACTCTTCTCCGTAGTGGCTCTGCCAGTTTACATTTTCACCAACAGTGTAAGAGGGTTTTCATTCTGTATACCCTCTCCAGCATTTGTTTGTAGACTTCTTGATGATGGCCATTCTAACAGGTGTGAGATGATATCTCATTATGGTTTTGATTTGCATTTCTTTAATAATAAGTTATGTTGAGCATTTTTCCATGTGTTTATTAGCCATCTATATGTCTTCTTTGGAGAAATGTATATTTAGGTCTTTTGCCCACTTTTTGATTGGGTCATTTATTTTTCTGGTATTGAGCTGCATGATCTGCTTATGTATTTTGGAGATTAATTATTTCTTGGTTGTTTCATTTGCTATTTTCTCCCATTCTGAGGGCTCTCTTTTCATGTTGCTTACAACTTCCTTCTTTGTGCAAAAGCTTTTTAAGTTTAATTAGGTCAAATTTGTTCATTTTTGTTTTTATTTCCATTACTCTAGGAGGTGGGTCATAGAAAATCTTACTATGATCTATTTAATTATTAATTACTATTTATTTTGGGTCAAAGATAATAGAGTATATCTATGGATAACAGTGGCCATGAATAAATCTAAATTTTACATAGAAAAATCCAAATAAAAATAATTATTTTGACTCTTTTAATAAGCTTTGAAACTTTTTTTTTTAATTAAGACTTGATTTTTGTAAAGCAGTTATTTCCCATACTCCCTGTACACATACATATTTTCTCTCATTATCAACCTAGGATTTGCCTTTTTGTATTCACATTTAAAGTTATACTTGTTCACCTACGAGTGTTCATGAAACCCTATATTTGGGATGCTTTTTCATACTAAAATGTTATAATTTTTGGAAAAGAAAAATTCCCCACCCCACCAGAATGTTATATTTGATACAGCTGATAAATCTACATTGACATATCATCAGTTCAGTTCAGTCACTCAGTCTTGTCCGACTCTTTGACCCCATGAATTGCAGCACGCCAGGCCTCCCTGTCCATCATAAACACCCAGATTTATTCAGACTCACGTCCATCAAGTCAGTGAGGTGATCAAGCCATCTCACCCTCTGTTGTCCCCTTCTCCTCCTGCCGACAATCCCTCCCAGCATCAGAGTCTTTTCCAGTGAGTCAACTCTTCACATGAGTTGGCCAAAGTACTGGAGTTTCAGGTTTAGCATCGTTCTTTCCAAAGAAATCCCAGGGCTGATCTCCTTCAGAATGGACTGGTTGGATCTCCTTGCAGTCCAAGAAACTATCAAGAGTCTTCCCAACACCACAGTTCAGAAGCATCAATTCTTTGGTGCTCAGCCTTCTTCACAGTCCAACTCTCACATCCATACATGACCACAGGAAAAACCATAGTCTTGGTAGAAGAACCTTTGTTGGCAAAGTAATGTCTCTGCTTTTGAATATGCTATCTAGGTTGGTCATAACTTTTATTCCAAGGAGTAAGCGTCTTTTAATTTCATGGCTGCAGTCACCATCTGCAGTGATTTTGGAGCCCAGAAAAATACAGTCTGGCACTGTTTCCACTGTTTCCCCATCTATTTCCCATGAAGTGATGGGACCAGATGCCATGATCTTCGTTTTCTGAATATTGAGTTTTAAGCCAACTTTTTCATTCTCCTCTTTCACCTTCATCGAGGCCTTTTAATTCCTCTTCACTTTCTGACATAAGGGTGATGTCATCTGCATATCTGAGGTTATTGATATTTCTCCTGGCAATTTTTATTCCAGCTTGTGCTTCTCCCAGCCCAGCGTTTCTCATGATGTACTCTGCATATAAGTTAAATAAGCATGGTGACAATATACAGCCTTGACGTACTCCTTTTCCTATTTGGAACCAGTCTGTTGTTCCATGTCCAGTTCTAACTGTTGCTTCCTGACCTGCATACAATTTTCTCAAGAGGCAGGTCAGGTGGTCTGGTATTCCTATCTCTTGAAGAATTTTCCACAGTTTATTGTGATCCACAAAGTCAAAGGCTTTGGCATAGTCAGTAAAGCAGAAATAGATGCTTGTGGAACTCTCTTGCTTTTCGATGATCCAGTGGATGTTGGCAATTTGTTCTCTGGTTCCTCTTCCTTTTCTAAAACTAGCTTGAACATCTCAAAGTTAACGGTTCACATATTGCTGAAGCCTGGCTTGGAGAATTGTGAACATTACTGTACTAGCATGTAAGATGAGTGCAATTGTGCGGTAGTTGGAACATTCTTTGTCATTGCCTTTCTTTGGGATTGGAATGAAAACTGACATTTTCCCGTCCTGTGGCCACTGCTGAGTTTTCCAAATTTGCTGGCATATTTAGTGCAGCACTTTCACAGCATCAACTTTCAGGATTTGAAATAGCTCAACTGGAATTCTGTTACCTCCACTAGCTTTGTTCATAGTGATGCTTTCTTTTTTTTTCCTTTTTTTTTAAATTTTATTTTTAAACTTTACAATATTGTATTAGTTTTACACAACATCTAAATGAATCCACCACAGGTATACCCATGCTCCCCATCCTGAACCCTCCTCCCTCCTCCCTCCCCATACCCTCCCTCTGGGCCGTCACAGTACACCAGCCCCAAGCATCCAGCATCATGCATCGAACCTGGACTGGCGACTCGTCTCATACATGATATTACACATGTTTCAATGCCATTCTCCCAAATCTCCCCACCCTCTCCCTCTCCCACAGAGTCCAGAAGACTGATCTATACATCAATGTCTCTTCTGCTGTCTCGTACACAGGGTTATTGTTACCATCTTTCTAAATTCCATAGATATGTGTTAGTATACTGTATTGGTGTTTTTCTTTCTGGCTTACTTCACTCTGTATAATAGGCTCCAGTTTCATCCACCTCATTAGAACTGATTCAGATGTATTCTTTTTAATGGCTGAGTAATACTCCATTGTGTATATGTACCACTGCTTTCTTATCCATTCATCTGCTGATGGGCATCTAGGTTGCGTCCATGTCCTGGCTATTATAAACAGTGCTGCGATGAACATTGGGGTACACGTGTCTCTTTCCCTTCTGGTTTCTTCAGTGTGTATGCCCAGCAGTGGGATTGCTGGATCATAAGACAGTTCTATTTCCAGTTTTTTAAGGAATCTCCACACTGTTCTCCATAGTGGCTGTACTAGTTTGCATTCCCACCAACAGTGTAAGAGGGTTCCCTTTTCTCCACACCCTCTCCAGCATTTATTGCTTGTAGACTTATGGATCGCAGCCATTCTGACTGGTGTGAAATGGTACCTCATAGTGGTTTTGATTTGCATTTCTCTGATAATGAGTGATGTTGAGCATCTTTTCATGTGTTTGTTAGCCATCTGTATGTCTTCTTTGGAGAAATGTCTATTTAGTTCTTGGGCCCATTTTTTGATTGGGTCATTTATTTTTCTGGAGTTGAGCTGTAGCAGTTGCTTGTATATTTTTGAGATTAGTTGTTTGTCAGTTGCTTCATTTGCTATTATTTTCTCCCATTCTGAAGGCTGCCTTTTCACCTTGCTAATAGTTTCCTTTGTTGTGCAGAAGCTTTTAAGGTTAATTAGGTCCCATTTGTTTATTTTTGCTTTTATTTCCGATATTCTGGGAGGTGGGTCATAGAGGATCCTGCTGTGATGTATGTCAGAGAGTGTTTTGCCTGTGTTCTCCTCTAGGAGTTTTAGAGTTTCTGGTCTTAGGTCGAGATCTTTAATCCATTTTGAGTTTATTTTTGTGTATGGTGTTAGAAAGTGTTCTAGTTTCATTCTTTTACAAGTGGTTTACCAGTTTTCCCAGCACCACTTGTTAAAGAGATTGTCTTTAATCCATTGCATATTCTTGCCTCCTTTGTCAAAGATAAGGTGTCCATAGGTGCGTGGATTTATCTTTGGGCTTTCTATTTTGTTCCATTGATCAATATTTCTGTCTTTGTGCCAGTACCATACTCTCTTGACAACTGTGGCTTTGTAATAGAGCCTGAAGTCAGGTAGGTTGATTCCTCCAGTTCCATTCTTCTTTCTCAAGATAGCTTTGGCTATTCGAGGTTTTTTGTATTTCCATACAAATTGTGAAATTATTTGTTCTAGCTCTGTGAAGAATACCGTTGGTAGCTTGATAGGGATTGCATTGAATCTATAAATTGCTTTGGGTAGTATACTCATTTTCACTATATTGATTCTTCCAATCCATGAACATGGTATATTTCTCCACCTATTAGTGTCCTCTTTGATTTCTTTCACCAGTGTTTTATAGTTTTCTATATATAGGTCTTTAGTTTCTTTAGGTAGATATATTCCTAAGTATTTTATTCTTTCTGTTGCAGTGGTGAATGGAATGCTTTCTAAGGCCCACTTGACTTCACATTCCTGGATGTCTCGCTCTAGGTGAGTGATCACAGCATCGTGATTATCTGGGTTGTAAAGATCTTTTTTGTACCGTTCTTCTGTGTATCTTGCCACCTCTTCTTAATATCTTCTGCTTCTGTTAGGTCCATACCATTTCTGTCCTTTATTGAGCCCATCTTTGCATGAAATGTTCCCTTGGTATCTCTAATTTTCTTGAAGTGATCTCTAGTCTTTCTCATTCTGTTGTTTTCCTCTATTTCTTTGCATTGATTGCTGAGGAAGGCTTTCTTATCTCTTCTTGCTATTCTTTGGAACTCTGCATTCAGATGCATATATCTTTCCTTTTCTCCTTTGCTTTTCACTTCTCTTGTTTTCACATCTCTTTGTAAGGCCTCCCCAGACAGCCGTTTTGCTTTTTTGCATTTCTTTTCCATGGGGATGGTCTTGATCCCTGTCTCCTGTACAATGTCACGTACCTCAGTCCATAGTTCATCGGGCACTTTATCAGATCTAGGACCTTAAATCTATTTCTCACTTCCACTGTATGATCGTAAGGGATTTGATTTAGGTCATACCTGAATAGTCCAGTGGTTTTCCCTACTTTCTTCAATTTAAGTCTGAATTTGTCAATAAGGAGTTCATGATCTGAGCCACAGTCAGCTCCTGGTCTTGTTTTTGTTGACTGTATAGAGCTTCTCCATCTTTGGCTGCAAAGAATATAATCAGTCTGATTTCGATGTTGACCGTCTGGTGATGTCCATGTGTCATACTCACCCTTAATTCTTAGTTTACATTACTGTTTTTTTTTTTTTTTTGGTGTGGTACACATGATGGATTTGGAGAAATGTATAATGACATGTATCCATCATTATGGTATTATATATTTTTGAAATTCCCTGGAGGCTCAGATGATAATGAATACGCCTACAATGTGGGAGACCTGTGTTCGATCCCTGGGTTGGGAAGATCCCCTGGAGGAGTAAATGGAAACCCACTCCAGTATTCTTGCCTGGAGAATACCATGGACAGAGGACCCTGGCAGTCTGTAGTCCATGAGGTCTCAAAGTGTTGGACAGGACCTAGTGACTTTCACAAACACACATACACACAGACTTTCAGTATTTTTGAGGGCTTCCTTGTTGTCTCAGTGGTAAAGAATCTACATGCTAATGCAGATACACTAGTTCAATCCCTGAGTCAGGAAAATTCCCCAAAGAATGAAATAGTAACGACTCCAGTATTCTTGCATGGGAGATCCCATAGACAGAAGAATCTGGTGGGCTACAGTCATGGGGTCCTGAAAGAGTTGGACATGAATTAGTGACTACACAAAACAACAGAATATTTTTACTGCTCTAAAAATTCTCTGTACTCCATCAGTTAATCCCTTCTCCTCCCAAACCCTGGTAATCACGGATTTTTTTTTTTTTACTATCTCCATAGTTGTTTTTTTTCTTTTTTTTTCAGAATGTCATATAGTGTTTTCGCTTTTTTAAAGTGGCTTCTTTCACATAGTGATACAAATTTTAAGCTCCTTATATCTTCTCTTGGCTTTGATTGCTCACTTTTTTTCACTCTGAATAATACTGAACCATTTTAAATGTTCTCTGAATAGAAGCCAAATTTCCAAAGAGTCCATTAAAAAAAAAAATGAAGGGAATGTTTTTTAAGCAAGGTTGCAGTGCTCTTATGCAAAATTTGCTAGCTAAGAGTTACACCAACTTTTACTCAATACAGTGTTATTATTCAGCCATTTTCTTTTGAAGTCTCATTTACAATTTACCACAAAACATTACCCCTTTAGTTTATAATTGAGCTTCAGTTTACAGTACCCAGAGGCAATGATGCAGGTCAGTTGTTCTCAACCTCATCTACCTTTCTTTCAGAAATGTTTAATGTCTTCTTTCAAAATCTCAGGTCTATAAAAAATTTAAAGTCCTTCATGGAGGACAAGACATTTTTAAACTTGAGCTAGTTGATGAGTTTGTATTCAAATCTTTGAAAAAATAAAAAGAATGTAAAACATATATAAGAAACATAAAATTTATCTAAATCAAAATCTAGTGCAATATGATGCAAGTGAAAGTGAGAATCCCTCAGTCCTGTCCAACTTTTCTATATAGTCCATGGAATTCTCCAAGCCAGAACACTAGAGTGGGTAGCCATTCCCTTCTCTAGGAGATACCCCCAACCTAGGGATCAAACCCAGGTCTCCTTCAGTGCAGGCAGATTCTTCCCTGAGCCTCCAGGGAAGCCCAATCATCAAATTAACAATAAATTCTAAGATGTTTGGGAAAACTACATAAATACTAAATATTAATTTAGTTTGCCATTCTAACATCATTGTATTTATTAAATAATTACATTAGTGAATATTTATAATTTATATATCAGGCAGATGATTGGAACTAATATTTTCAAAGATTCTCAAAATACATCTTGAAAGAGCATATGACTCCACTGAAATAAGGAAAAGGAGAAGACTAGAAATTTACAACAGAGAAACTCTGCATGCAGATAAACAAGAAAAGTACATTTGGTTCATTTGTTATGATTAAACACAAACTAAGGGATTGCCCGGTGGCCCAGATAGTGAAGAATCTGCCTGCAGTGAGGGAGACCTGGGTTTGATCCCTGAGTTGGGAAGATACCCTGAGGAAGGAAATGGCAGCCCATCCAGTATTCTTGCCTGGAACATCCCATGGATGTAGGAGCCTGGCAGGCTACAGTCCATGGGGTTGCAAAGAGTCGGACATGACTCAGGTATCCTTTTATAACCTTTATATTGACAAAACATTTTCTGAATATATTAATGTGAGTAATAGCAGAGGATGTGGAAAATGAAAGGTGTATTTACCTCTGATTTTTGAAAAGCCGGTTTGTAATGTGCAGAAACTAAGTGGCCAGCTAAGTAGACTAAAGGTGTTTCTCAACTTTGTTCACATCCCCAAGTGAAGCTCTCACATAGACAACAGTGATGTAGAATTGTATATTAGACGATCTGTTTGGCCAACCAGAGTGGCCCCTTTGTGTGGTCATGACACAACAATTGCAGTCATGGGTATATTCTCTATCTAGAATAAGGTCTTATATACCTGGTTTGGAGAAACAATTTAATACCATTAAAATAGACATATATTTGTACATGATGTGATTACTTAATGTTATTAACAAAATTATATTAATATTTTAAGATATTAATTTATGTAATACAAATATTTAAAAGAGTAATCGTGAAGACTCTATATCTACTTCTAAATAATTATTGCCTCTAGTTAACAGAGGCATTCAACAATAGAATGAGAAAGACTAGAGATCTCTTGAAGAAAATTAGAGAAAACAAGGGAACATTTCATGCAAAGATGGGCTCAATAAAGGAAGGAAATTGTATGGACCTAACAGAAGAAGATATTAAGAAGAGATGGCAAGAATACACAGAACTGTACAAAAAAGATCTTCACAACCCAGATAATCACGATGGTGTGATCACTCACCTAGAGCCAGACATCCTGGAATGTGAAGTCAAGTGGGCCTTAAGAAGCATTACTAAGAACAAAGCTAATGGAGGTAATGGAATTCCAGTTGAGCTGTTTCAAATCCTGAAAGATGATGCTATGAAAGTGCTGCAGTCAATATGTCAGCACATTTGGAAAACTCAGCAGTGGCCACAGGACTGGAAAAGGCCAGTTTTAATTCCAATCCCAAAGAAAGGCAGTGCCAAAGAATGCTCAAACTACTGCACAATTGTACTCATCGCACACGCTAGCAATGTAATGCTCAACATCCTCCAAGCCAGGCTTCAACAGTACGTGAACCATGAAATTCCAGATATTTAAGCTGGTTTTAGAAAAGGCAGAGGAGCCAGAGTTCAAATTACCAACATCCACTGGATCATCGAAAAAGAAAGAGAGTTTCAGAAAAATGTCTATTTCTGTTTTATTGACTATGCCAAAGCCTTTGACTGTATGGATCTCAATAAACTGTGGAAAATTCTTCAAGAAATAGGAATACCAGACCACCTGATCTGCCTCTTGAGAAACCTATATGCAGGTCAGGAAGCAACAGTTAGAACTGGATATGGAACAACAGACTGGTTCCAAATAGGAAAAGGAGTACGTCAAGGCTGTATATTGTCACCATGCTTATTTAACTTATATGCAGAGTACATCATGAGAGACATTGGGCTGGAGGAAGCACAAGCTGGAATCAAGTTTGCCAGAAGAAATATCAATAACCTTAGATATTCAGATGACATCACTCTTATGGCAGAAAGTGAAGAACTAAAGATCCTCTTGATGAAAGTGAAAGAGGAGCATGAAAAATTTGGCTTAAAGCTCAGCATTCAGAAAACTAAGATCATGGCATCCGGTTCCATCACTTCATGGCAAATAGATGGGGAAACGGTGGAAACAGTGGCAGTCTTTATTTTGGGGGACTCCAAAATCACTACAGATGATGACTGCAGCCATGCAATTAAAAGATGCTTACTCCTTGAAAGGAAAGTTATGACCAACCTAGACAACATATTAGAAAGCAGAGACAATACTTTGCCAAGAACGGTCCGTCTAGTCAAGGCTATGGTTTTTCCTGTGGTCATGTATGGATGTGAGAGTTGGACCGTAAAGAAAGCTGAGCACCAAACAATTGATGTTCTTGAACTGTGGTGTTGAAGAAGATTCTTTAGATTCCCTTGGACTGCAAGGAGATCAACCAGTCCATCCTAAAGGAGATCATTCCTGGGTGTTTATTGGAAGGACTAATGTTGAAGCTGAAACTCCAGTACTTTGGCCACCTGATGTGAAGAGCTGACTCGTTTGAAAAGACACTGATGCTGGAAAAGATGATGGCAAGAGGAGAAGGGACAGCAGACGATGAGATGGTTGGATGGCGTCACCGACTCGATGGACATGAGTTTAGGTAAACTCCGGGAGTTGGTGATGGACAGGGAGGCATGGCATGCTGCGACTCATGGGGTCGCAGAGAGTTGGACATGACTGAGTGGCTGAACTGAAATGAATATATTGACAGTGTGTGAAATCTTTACCTCTAATTCCAGAATAGTTTTATTACCTCCCTCCAGAAGAAATTCAGTACGCATTAGCAATCTCTGTTCTTTCTTCCAAGCCCTGACAATCACTTAATCTGCTTTACATATTTTTGGATTTGTCCAGTCTAATAATTTCATATAAATGGAATCATAAAATATATGGCGTTTTGTGTCTGGATTCTTTCACCTAGCATAATGTATACAAAAGCTTCCTTTGTTGTATCAGTAGTTTATTTTTTTAAAAAGTAGATGATGTTTTGTTATATGGATATACCGTATTTTGTTAATCCATTCATCTGTGGATGGCCATTTGGCTTGTGCTAATGTGGGGACATTATGAATAATATACTATAAACATTCATGTACCACTTTTGTTTCAGTTCTTTGGAGTATATATCTGAGAGTCAAGTTTCTGTGTTATACAGTTATAGCTCTTTATTTGACTCTTTGAGAAACTCCTACACTATTTTCCAAAACATTTGTACCATTTTACATTACCATAAGCAATATATGATTGCTACAATTTCTGCATACACTTGCCAGCACTTGTGTTTATCCATCTTCGGTGTAAAGTGGCACCTCATTGCTATTTTGACTTGTTTTTTCTGAAAAAATAAGGTTGAGCTGCTTTTCATGTGTTTGTTGGCTATTTGATTATCTTCTTTGGGAAAATGTTTATCCATATTTTTTGCCCATTTTTATTTGGGTTATTATCATTTGATCATTGAGTTGTAAGTCTTCATATATGCTGGATACTAGTTTCTTGTCTATATTATTTGCAAAGATTTTCTCCCACTTGTATTTTTTTTTTTTTCACTTGTTGGTGAACTTTGAAGCCTACTGTTATAAACTTCGATGAAGTAAAATTTCTTTCTTTCTTTCTTTTTTTTTTTTTGCTCCTTGGGATTTTGGTGTCATATCTAAGAATCTAGAACCTACTATAAGGTTACAAAAACTTTGCCTTATGTCTTTTAAGATCTTTATAGTTTTAGCACTTGCATTTAGGTCTTTGATCCATTTTGAGTTACTTTTTGTATATAGCATGAGATAGTATGAGATAGAGTTCTAACATTACTTATTTTGTATATGGTGTGAGATAGAATGTCTAGTTATCCTATTACCAATGTTATAAACATTATTGTTTCCCCATTGTAATACCTTCCTAAAAATCAACTGACAATATATGTATATGAATTCTCAGTTATATTTTATTAATTTATGTGCCTATTCTTCTGACAGCACCAGAGTGTTTTGATTATTGTAGCTTTGCAGTAAAATTTAAAATGGAAAGGTTTGTATCTGCCCACATCATTCTTCTTTTTAAGATTATTTTTATTGTGTTGGGATACTTATATTACTACATGAATTTTAGAAAAAATTGATACAGAAAAATAAAGGAGATGAGATTTTGATAGAGAATGCTTTGAATCTCTATATCAATTGGAGGAATATTGCCTTCTTAATGAATTTAACAAAGCAATGTATTCTTGTCAATTGCCATAATGTGAATGTTTGTGTTCTTCCAACATTCATATGTTAAAACCCAACTATCAAATGTACAGAATTAGGAGGTATAGCCTTGGAGAGTTAATTAGATCATGAGGATGGAGCCCTCATGAATGGAATTAGTGCCCTTATAAAAGAATCCTGTGAAAGTGCTCTTGCCCCTTTTACCTTGGGAGGTTACAGTGAAATGACTGCCAACCTTCTAGGAAGCAGAGTCTCATCAAAAATAAGATCTGTCAGCACTCTTGTTTGAACTTCTCAGCTTCCAGAATTGTGAGAAATAAAATTTTGTCATTTACAAACTGCCCAGTCTTTGGTATTTTGTTACGACATCCCAAATGAACTAAGACAATATTATATCATCTTTCCATGGATGCACATGAAATGCATTTCTGTTTATCCACATCTGTAACTTATTCAGTTTTACGTTGTAGTTTTCAGTGTTAACATTTCATGCTTCTTTTGTTAAATTTATTCCCAGTTATTATATTATTCTGATGTTGTTTCAGGTGAAATTTTTAGTTTAATTTTTAGATGGATCATTGCTAGTGTCTAGAAATATAGTTTATTTTTATGCCAATCTTGTGTTCTGTAAACTGACTGAACATGGTTATTAGACTTTTTTTTTTAATTCTTAGGAATTTCAGCTTACAAGAATATGTCATCTGCAACTAGAAACAGGTAATGTCTTCTGTGCCACTATGGATTTTTTCTTGCCTAACTTCCTTTTCTAGAACTTCAGTATACAGTTGAATAGAAGTGGTAAGAGTGAATATTTTTGTCTTTTTCCTTATCTAGGAGGGGTTGCTCTCAGTTTTCATTCATTAAGAATGATGTTAGCTGTGGGAATTTTGCAGATGACCTTTGTCATCTTTGTCAGACTGAGGATGTGGAAATATTTTTAACACTGTCTGCTAAGTTTGTTAGTGGCAGAAACATGTGAATACTATTTTATTCCACTCACGTTGGGTTTTTATACTATCTTTTATTTGTTTATTTTATGTGTATCTATCATATGGTCAATTGGAATTTACACACCATAAAATGTCAAGTAGTTGCAGAATTAATCTTCACATAGTAAAATGGTTGGATAACTGTCTGTCAGTTTTAATCAAGAGAAATCTTTTTCTATTATTAAAATAACCACTGAGTGATACATATATTAATAGGTTCAAATAATATGTTGTTATTAAACACAGAATGCAATCATAAGTTGTGCCAGTAAGAAATTTCATAAACTTCAGATAATGTGATTCTTTTTTCATATTCTTTTCTGATGAGCAACAAACCAAATTCAAAATTAATTGCTTATGACAACAACATTTTAAAAAATCATTAACATACCTATGTGTCATGTGGTTATTCTGTTGGCATCTTGCCCAACCTTATAATAGCAGTATTAGTCACTCAGTCATGTCCAATTCTGCAATCCCATGGAATGTAGCCCTGTAGCCTGCCAGGCTCCTCTGTCCCTGTAATTCTCCAGATAAGAATACTGGAGTGGATTGCCATTCCGTTTACCCACAGGGTCTTCCCAACCCAGGGATCAAACCCAGGACTCCTGCCTTGCTGACAGATTCTTCACCCTTTGAGCTGCTTCATCCTTGTTGGGCTTGTCTGTTCATCTGTGTTCTGCTGCCAGGTAATTTGGGAAATTCCTATCCTATTCAGAAATCTTATATAATTAGAATGACTGTCAGTTTGGGTGATAGGGTCAACTGAAATCTCATTTGCTATTCTCCAGCTGATTAGTTTAGATAATGGTGGCAGAGTTGTAAAGTAACATGAAGATAAATAGTATTGGTAGAGTGATGTGAATTTTTAGTGATGTTTTTCTCTTTAAAAATTGGGAGGCAATATAGAATGTTTATATATTGATTTCCTACCAGATTCCAAAGAATTCATGTGTAAGACAATTATGACTGCATGGATTAGATAGGAAACACTGTAAACATAGAGGAAGAGAGTGTAAATGTGTTCATTGTTTAATATTTTTCTCATCAATATTAAGAGGGTGGGAAAAACATAAATCCTTTATGCATATGACAAGGTATTATTAAATCTAATTAAATTAATGCATGAATAAATGAATGGCAATGAAAGGAGTAGTTTAATTCTGGTAATGAAAACTGATCCAGATTTTGAGAAAAGGATACATTCTAGGTGTATGTAGGAATGGCTCAGGGAATCGGGGACTGGTAGAACGTGACATAATGGAATATTCCAGGAATGGTGAGGGATATTGAACAACAGATGAGTATCCAATAATTTTGCAAAGATAAGTTGACTGAATCTTTGGTAAACTTTGAGAAAATAAGGAGCAAATGTTATTTTTAAATGGGTGCAATCGCATTAATGCTATCATTTAGGAATATATCTGCTAAGTTGCTTGAGTCGTGTCCAACTCGATGCTGTCCTATGAACTAGAGTCCACCAGGCTCCTCTGTCCATGGGATTCTCTAGGCAAGAATACTGGAGTGGATTGCCATTCCCTTCCCCAGGCGATCTTCCACACTGGGATAGAACCAGTGTGTCTTATGTCTAACCTGCATTGGCAGTTTAGTTCTTTACCAATAGCGCCACCTATCCGAAGATATATCGTTTTTAAAGACATTTCAGTGAACAGATTCTCAGAGCAATGGAAATCAATCTGAAGGCTTCACTACTGAAGTATGAGATACAGAAGGGCTCAGGCTACAGTGGTGTCAGAGCATATAGAAAGTAAGGGTGGTTGGATGTTAAGAACATTTTGGATAGAACATATTGGCTAAATACCTTGTCTCTCATCTTTGTATGCCTTAGTGATTCTGTATTTTGCTTAAGCAATCCTTGCTTTTCTGTGAGTAAGCTTCTTTAGCTGCATTCTTTTCTCATTTCTGACCATATTCTCTCCATTTAGATCCCACTTAAAATATCTCATTTTCTATGAAACAATTATCAAATTTTACATAGTCAATGATTAATATTCATTCCTTTTTGTGTCAGTATTACTGTATTTGCACTTTGTTGAGCAGTAAATTGTCTACCTTATTCTATAGTCATTATCTTTATTATTTTTTAAAAATGTAGATTTGAACCCTATAAGGCTAGAAATGTGTCTTATTGACATTAGTAACTTTTTAAATTTAATGTTTTCTTTTAAAGTTTAGCCACCTGATAATAAATTCGACCAGTTCACAATGGCATTTTAATGGTGGAGGGAGAGTTCACAAATAACTGAGGCTTCCAGGCTAGAAAACTAGTGACCATTGATAATTTTAAGATATTGATCTCTTTTCACTATAAATCTCACTTCCCGTCAAAACAGAACAGTAGCAAAATGTAGGAAGCAATGCAATAATTGGTGGAAAAAAACTTTAACGAATAATTAGGATGAGAATGCATGAATGCACGTGAATTTGCTTCAGTTGTGTCCGACTCTTTATATAATGATTATATATATACTCTGATGCAAGTTTCATGACAACCCTAGGAAGTATTATAATTATCACTTTATAAAAGAAGAGACATTTGAATTTGTCATACTGTAAATAGTGGATTTCAAGGTTGGTTGTTAGATTTTTGACCCTATACAAATGTTTCTTTCTTTCCGCCACAGTTTATACTGTAATTTAGGTACTATTTTCTTGTGTATTTTCAAGATGATTATATTATAAATTTCCACTAATGATAAATTTACCTTCCTTACATAAGTTTTTAATACTTTGATAAGTAAACTGTTCCTGGTACTAGTTTAAGCTGTGCTACCCATGTATTGACATTTGGTCAGTTAATAGAGTTGAAGCCAATAAAAGTGTTTATTTCTCCTCTTTCTCAATAATATAATTTCCCTTCCAATCTAAACCTGACCTGAATGTGGAAGGAAAGGAAAAGAGAACTAATGAAAGAACTACTGAAGACTTAAGTTGTTCAATTTATCTTGAATTTGAAGAAAATTGGAATATATTAGTAGGGAGGTTCTTGAACTTAGAATATATCTTTGATGTGAAGTGCACCTAAAGGATTCTCACATGCGAGTTATATGAAAAGTGGCCTACCACCACTCAAATCTATTCCCAACAGTTACCTGCCAGTCTCAGTGGTTCAGTAACATTATAAAAATCTGTCAAGCATTCAAAACCAATTAGCCACAGGATGTCAAGTGTTGTCATGCCAGCTGTCCTTTCACTCCTCCTGGGATCCTACTGTCCATTTTCAGTTAAAAATACATCTTACAGTATTGAGGCTTTTGTCAAGATAAACAACTATTTTTATGTTCTTCTCAAATTTAGCAAAAGTAAAATGTGATTGTCTTTGAATGACCAATAATTTTCAAAGGTCACAGAAGTCTTTCTGGTTATTATATTCTACAAATGTCTATTATCAAGATAAAAATCTCAGTGTCCAGGGTTGATTTTCCAAGAATTTTAGATTTATCATTGAATAATTTTTCTATCTCATCAGGAAAAGCTTCCTATCTATATTATTTAAGGGATAAACATGTAGAAGCTAGTCATCAGAGTGAATGAACTGCTAAGAATAGTTTAGAATATTTTCCTTAAATGATTGGTATATGCATAACAGTGAAAAAATTTGATGAGTTTTAATGACTTCAGCAAAATTTTTAAATCACACATCAATCACAGTAATAAATCAAGCACTTGCTTTGTGCTCAGAAGTTTCAAGAACTTTGAGACCTAGAAAGTGGTACTGTTTTGAAAATATTAGAACACATTGAATAAATTTTGCACTGGTAAGTCCTAAAATGTTTTTGACAGTTGTAATTAATACTTTATATGGAGAAGTAAAAGAGAAATATAAATTGCATGTTCTGGTTTCAATGGTCTATATTTATATAATTTAAATTAATAGGAAGGAATTGATAATAGTAAAATAAGTAATATAGAATTTAGAAGAAAGTATTGTATTTATTAAAGCTTTTCAAAATATATTTAATAATATTATAAATATATCTTAATTAAAACCCATACCATCTAAACACATATGTACCTTTGAATTTTTATATTTATTTCCGTTTTATCATTTTAGTATGCAGCATATATTAATGCGGTTCATATAATTAGCTATATGACTGAGATAAGTAGCTTTATTTTTCATTGCTTTTATCTAAAAGAGAAGCTATTTATTGGAAGTTGAAAAAAATTTAGTATTACACATTCTGAAATTACAAAATGAAGATATCTAGATATGAATATAAGCCAACA
Source organism: Bos indicus (assembly GCF_029378745.1). Taxonomy (NCBI): domain Eukaryota; kingdom Metazoa; phylum Chordata; class Mammalia; order Artiodactyla; family Bovidae; genus Bos; species Bos indicus. Next base: position 38,650,994 of record NC_091762.1, on the reverse strand, counting down.
TCAGATTAATCAATAAAGAAATTAACAATATCATGTATGAAGTATTAATACCTGTTCACCGTGTACCTGCTCTGTCCACAGCAGAATCATGAGATATAGGGATTATCAAGATTTAAGTTATTATTGACTACTTTCTGCATTTGTTTGTATACTGTATATAGTACTCTTTTGGACTTTCACAAATGGCTAAGGCAAAATTAAGGAAATTGAAACAGAACAAATAACATATATATTCTTCAAATAGAATGAAAAGTTGTATCCGGAAATGTCATAGGAAGTCTTCAAGATGAGTGTAGATTGTTCAAAGGAAATTACAATGTTAGAATCTATAGAAACTGTTATTTCACTTCACTAAAAGCAAAGTACATTTTTTAGTTGATATATATGAGGCACATAGGAAAAATCATTTGTCTGACATTACAAAACTAGCTTGCTAGTTCGAGTGAGATAAATGGTTATAGACCCTCAAAATTTGGTGACAAAAACCATCATGGTTTACTTGCATGTTACACAGTTTTTCACCTTACGGTTTTTGGGTCACAGGCAATTCTGTTTCATGTAATATTTCTAGAATCCAAGTTGATAAATGAATCGTCTGTAACATCAGGCTTCTGAAGTCACTCTGATCATTGAAATTTCAGTCTACCATGGGAAAATGAAAAGGACAGAGAGAACATAGCCACTTTCTTAAAGATCCTTCCATGAAAGAGAAACACATTACTACCACTCACATTTCATTAGGAAGATACCAGTACAGGGCCACTTTTAACTACAGTAGAACTGGGAAATGCAACTCTGCTATGTCAGAGAAAAGATAAATAGGTTTTTGTGAATAGTTGCAGAGTCTTTCCTGATCAGTTCAGTTCAGTTGCTCAGTTGCATCCAACTCTTTGCAACCCCATGGACTGCAGCACTCCAGGCTTCCCTGTCCATCACCAACTCTTACAGCTTGCTCACTCATGTCCATTGAGTCAGTGATGCCTTCCAACCATCTCAACCTCTGTCGTCTCCTTCTCTTCCTGCCTTCGATCTTTCCCAGCATCAGGGTTTTTTCCAGTGAGTCAGTTCTTTGCATCAGGTGGCCAAAGTATTGGAGTTTCAGCTTCAGCATCAGTCCTTCCAATGAATATTCAGGACTGATTTCCTTTAGGGTGGACTGGTTGGATCTCCTTGCAGTCCAAGGGACTCTCAGGAGTCTTTTCCAACACCACAATTCAAAAGCATCAATTCTTTGGCACTCAGCTTTGTTTGTACACTAATTATTTTAATGATTAAAATAAAAATAAATTACCGAATGAAATTTAACTTTTAGGTTAAATACCTTCATATGTACATGTAACATTTCATATATGTTATGTGAGACATTCATTTATATATCCAGCTCATCACTATATCTATCCATCTAATCTGTGTGTCTATAATCCTTACATGGCACTTTCCCACATAATTTCCTTTTAGTTGCTGTATATTTGTAAAGGAAATATTAATTGAAGTCCTAAGAGTGCTATATTCTTGAAGCTGTTTGAAATCACGGCTTGGAATTATGATTGTGCCAAGAAAAAGAAAAAAAAAAAAAAACCTACACAAATGGTTCACCACCAGGCACAGAACTTGTAATCCCATTGATTTACTAAACAAATGATTTCATAAAACTCCAAATCTGTTAACGATAAAATATCTGATTGTTCCACATACAAATTCTTTGTAGCAATAGGAACATTATTTAATTATAATTAAAATGGAAGCAGGAAGCCTTCAGATTGATTAAATTGGGAAAAATTATGATAGCCTAAGAAATATGAAGAATCACACAATTTTTAAAAAGCATAGTTTTCTTCTATTTTAGCTTATATTAAAGATCTTTATTAGTATAAAATTTCTGTCATTCCAAGCAAACACAGGTATTCAGAGTATATTTTCATAGCTAGTAGTTGTTTAAAATATTTTAAAATTTTTGTAAGGTTCAGTTTGATTAAGCATATATTAAAATTAGTTCCTAAAACTGGACAAATAAAGTATACTCAAGTAGAGATAACACAAATATGTTTATTGTCAGAAGTTCCATACATTTAGAAATGATATGTAGTAATGGTGTCATGAATACCTGTGAATGCAAAATAAGAGCTCAAAGATATTTAATAACATAACATTGGATACTGTGTTTTAATACATTTGACACAAATTTGAGGCACTATGACTTAGGAAGATACAAGAAACTGTACAAATGATACAGAGGAATAAGTTTTGGTAGTAAAATCATCAAAGCAATTTTTCTTGTTACTCTAGCACTAAAGCCAGAGGACAGAAAGAAAGAGCAATTCTGTACCACCAGTTAATTTTTGGCAGTTTGATCTTTTGAGTGCCAAGGTAAAAAGTACATTTTAAGTAGCTATAATTTTGTCTAAATGGAGAGATTCTAAGGCAGTCAGATGCTTTGGGAATAGGAAATGGGGAAGTAATATGCAATTATGTTTCTTCTGAGTCTTCAAATATTTTAATATTACATTTGGGTCTTTTGATTGGTATGACTGACTTTTCAAAGTCCTTTACAGTTACACCTTACAAGGCCAAATTGATATTTTAATTATGTTTAATTGAAGTTTCAGAATTTTATAATTTTAGACTATCTGATTAAACATATCTTTTTTTAATTTAATTTAATTTTATTTTATTTTTTAACTTTACAATATTGTATTGGTTTTGACATATATCAAAATGAATCTGCCACAGGTATACATGTGTTCCCCATCCTGAGCCCTTCTCCCTCCTCCCTCCCCATACCATCCCTCTGGGTCGTCCCAGTGCACCAGCCCCAAGCATCCAGTATCGTGCATCGAACCTGGACTGGCAACTCGTTTCATACATGATATTATACATGTTTCAATGCCATTCTCCCAAATCATCCCACCCTCTCCCTCTCCCACAGAGTCCAAAAGACTGTTCTATACATCAGTGTCTCTTTTGCTGTCTTGTACACAGGGTTATTGTTACCATCTTTCTAAATTCCATAGATATGCGTTAGTATACTGTATTGATGTTTTTCTTTCTGGCTTACTTCACTCTGTATAATAGGCTTCAGATTCATCCACCTCATTAGAACTGATTCAAATGTATTCTTTTTAATGGCTGAGTAATACTCCATTGTGTATATGTACCACAGCTTTCTTATCCATTCATCTGCTGATGGACATCTAGGTTGCTTCCATGTCCTGGCTATTATAAACAGTGCTGTGATGAACATTGGGGTACACGTGTCTCTTTCCCTTCTGGTTTCCTCAGTGTGTATGCCCAGCAGTGGGATTGCTGGATCATAAGGCAGTTCTATTTCCATTTTTTTAAAGGAATCTCCACACTGTTACACCATACACAAAAATAAACTCAAAATGGATTAAAGATCTAAACATAAGACCTGAAACTATAAAACTCCTAGAAGAGAACATAGGCAAAACACTTTCCGACATATATCACAGCAGGATCCTCTATGACCCACCTCCCAGAATATTGGAAATAAAAGCAAAAATAAACAAATGGAACCTAAATAAACTTAAAAGCTTCTGCACAACAAAGGAAACTATAAAAAGGTGAAAAGACATCTTCAGAATGGGAGAAAATAATAGCAAATGAAGCAACTGACAAACAACTAATGTCAAAAATATACAAGCAACTCCTACAGCTCAATTCCAGGAAAATAAATGACCCAATCAAAAAATGGGCCAAAGAACTAAATAGACATTTCTCCAAAGAAGACATACAGATGGCTAACAAACACATGAAAAGATGCTCAACATCACTCATTATCAGAGAAATGCAAATCAAAACCACAATGAGGTACCATTTAACACCAGTCAGAATGGCTGCGATCCAAAAGTCTACAAGCAATAAATGCTGAAGAGGGTGTGGAGAAAAGGGAACCCTCTTACACTGTTGGTGGGAATGCAAACTAGTACAACCACTATGGAGAACAGTGTGTTTCTTTAATGTATATTTCTAATGACAAATGATATTATTATAAAATATTAGAGACTATTATCTGAAATCTTACTGCTATATCTGCCATCATAAAATTATAGTTTTTGTAATATAAAATTTTTCATTATAGTTTTATTTCATTAATCAAAACATTTTAATTGTTTCATTTGTTGTTTTGCATCTAATCATAGATATAGAAAATGTATAAATGCTTGTTAAATATTTTAATACTGATTCAACTGTACTGTTGATGTTTCTGTTTTTTAATTACTTATCGAAGGACCATGGTATTAATCACTTACTGTTACTCAGTTCATTTGCCTATAGTTTGGACTCATCCATGGTAGGTGGACTACTCAAAAGGTTACGTTATAAACTGCAACAGATTAATTCTAACAACATGTAACTGAAATGGAAATGTAAGCTGCACCAATAACAAAAGTAGCAAAACGTTAAATTCTTGCTACTTATTTTAATGGGTATATCACAGCCTTCTTGCAATTAGTAATACAGGACAGCACTTCAGCACTTCAACTGGTGAAATTTTAAACTGCAAAATCATCAAAAAGCATAAAAAAATAAAAAATAAAGCACTAAATAGATTATGTAATGGACACTGCAGTGTTCACAGTATGTGAGATGAAGCAAGCAGAACATTGTTTTGCTTGCCTTCATCTGGGATGAGATCTTTAATAATCTGTCAGATTCCCACTGTAATAATATTATAAAAGGTTAAATGTATACTATATCTAAAAGCTGAATTAGCGCTTAATTCTGGAAGGAATTAAAGGTATAGAACATAGTTAGAAATAGAGATTATTGATGATATCCAATTTCTAGCCAATGACATTGAATAGAAATGTAGTTACTTTAAACTTTACAGAACAATTTTATTGAATATCATACACATACATGTGCACACACACACAGTAGTAAAATAAACCCACGTCAGATATATTATGTGCATTTTCTAATGCTCTGAAGAACACAAGAAGAGGATAAAATCATCTTTCTACATGGAAAATAGCATAATAGTATAGTAGGTTTCTTTTTTTTTTTTTTTTTCTGAAAAGGAGTTCCATCATCCCTAAAAATTGATAGCAATAAGGAAGTAGCACCTGACTAGGTGGTATGATTCCTGAGATTTAAAAAATAAAAAATAAAAACATTGAAAAAAATAAAAGGAAGAAAAGATGTTAGGAGAGAAAAGAAAGAGTGCTGTTGCTGAGAGGAGATAGTGTTGTCAGGCTCTAGACACTCCAAGGTCTAATTGTGTCTGTGTTGTGTTGTTGTTGTTTAGTCACTAATGAATCTGACTCTTTGTGACTCCATGGACTGTAGCCCTCCAGGTTCTTCTATCCATGGAATTCTCCAGGCAAGAATCCTGGAGTGGGTTGCCATTTCCTTTCCAGGGTATCTTCCCAATCCAGGGATTGAATCCATGTCTCTGGCATTGGCAGGCTGATTCTTTACCAATGAGCCCTTTACCAATGAGTAGATAAGGAAGCCCTTATCTACTATGTACTTTTCTCTAGATCAGCACTATCAATAATATTTTTGGTCTACCAGAGTGACAGATGAGAGGAAATTGATAATATGTAATTTGGTTAAAAAATAAGACCTAGTATTAACTGTTGCTGTGACAATGCTGTGTAATAGAATACTGTAAAATTCAGTGAGTTGAAAAATCCTTTCTATTTTAAGGATAGAATATATATGTACTTTTTTTCATTCACTAGTAGGCAGGTCAGCTGGAACAGCTTTCTTCTAAGCTGAACGTCCAAATTATGAGTTGGATTCTCATCTCCGTCTACCATTCTTATCTCTAAATTCCCCTCAGATGAGAATCAGACTCTAACTCTATTCTTCTCATGGAGGATCACAAATACACAAGGGGCTTGTTAGTTGATATAGGTGTGTTTAATCAGTCTGCTTCTACCAATTGGTTAACATTTCATTAGCTAAAAATCAGTGTGTCATGGTAATATGCCCCATTTCAGCAGAGAGGTGTAGAGGAGAATATGTTTGCTGAATAACTAACTATAATACAATTTCTCAAAGATAAATGAGGTTAAGTCAAAGTTTTTGAAGAAAAACCATATTTTACTTTCATTATCATATTTTGTTATACTTAGAAATAGAAAAACAAGGAAGATACTAGTGACACCCACATATACATACACATATATGTTAATTTTAGAAGAATATAGATTTGTATACTTCTTGTAAATATAGTGTGATATTTTTGAAGTCTTAATTCCTATAAATGTTAAAAATCATAGTACATTATGAAAGCAAAACTTAACAAATTTGAATAATTGTGCAAATGTTCACACGTCTCCAAGGTGTTAAGAAAAATTTTAGACAGTAAAAAAGAGATACAGACACATATGTACAGCAATATAATGATCATTTTCAATAAAACTTCAGATCTTAATAGCCAAAATGATTAATGGGCTAGACTCTGAAATATCATGACTGTATTAACTTCCAGTATTTTTCTAAATATCACCAAGGTAAAGTATGTTACTCAAATTTTGGGTATAAGAAAATTTAAGGTAAAATATTAATTTTTTAAAATATATTTATTTTAATTGGATTTTGTCACAATGGCTTATAAGTTCTCTAGGTGAGAGGCAGTATTAATTAATTTTATTGGTAAAGATAAAAATATACAGAGCTGACTCTGATTGGTCATCTCTGTCAGATTCATAGTAGTCATTGGTGATAGGAACAAACTATTCTTCTTGTCTCCTAGCAGTGACTATTCATCTTTCAATGTTCATTTCAGTATACCTGCTTAGAGATGTCTGTGTTTTCCATAAGCAGAACTGTTTATCTTTTAGTTTCAAAGACCATAATATACTTTTTGTTCTCATGAAAATATATTCAATTTACTATACATGTATAATATTAAATAACAAGGCTTGACAAAACAAGGCTGTGTTTTATTTCACTTTATGTAATATCATCTTGCATAGTTGAGATCCTTAGAAAATGCTAACTGAGACAAACTAAAGTACTGAATGTGAACAAGAATGTGCACAAACAGTAAAGTTCATAAGAGGAAAAGAATATGGTGGTGGGGGGGGATTTTTAAATAAGTAGATAGAAAACTCTATGGCATTTTTCTATTTTAACAATTATTATAATGTAACATTATAGGTCCATTATTCTGCCCATCTTTGCATGAAAAGTTCCCTTGGTGTCTCTAATTTACTTGAAGGGATCTCTAGTCTTTCCCATTCTATTGTTTTCGTCTATTTCTTTGTATTGATCAGTGAGGAAGGTTTTTGTTTGTTTGTTTTATCCCTGCTTGTTAGTCTTTGGAATTGTGCATTCAAATGGGATTAACTTTCCTTTGCTTCTTTGCCTTTCAATTCTCTTCTTTTCCTAGCTGTGTGTAAGGTCACCTCAGACAACTATTTTGCCTTTTTGAATTTCTTTTTCTTGGGGATTTCATGCAAAGATGGGCACAAAAAGGACAGAAATGGTATGGACATAACAGAAGAAGAAGATATTAAGAAGAGGTGTCAAGAATACACAGAAGAACTAAACAGAAAAGATCTTCATGACCCAGATAATCATGATGGTGTGATCACTCATCTAGAGCCAGACATCCTGGAATGCAAACTTAAGTGGGCCTTAGGAAGCATCACTACAAACAAAGCTAGTGGAGGTGATGGAATTCCAGTTGAGCTTTTACAAACCCTAAAGATGATGTTGTGAAAGTGCTACACTCAATATGCCAGCAAATTTGGAAAACTTAGCAGTGGCCACAGGACTGGAAAAGGTCACTTTTTTTACAATCCCAAAGAAAAGCAATGCCAAAGAATGCTCAAACTACCGCACAATTGCACTCATCTCACACGCTAGCAAAGTAATGCTCAAAATTCTTCAAGCTAGGCTTCGACAGTACGTGAAACGTGAACTTCCAGATGTTCAAGCTGGTTTTATAAAAGGTAGAGGAACCAGAGATCAAATTGCCAACATCTGTTGGGTCATTGAAAAAGCAAGAGAGTTCCAGAAAAACATCTATTTCTGCTTTATTGACTATGTCAAAGCCTTTGACTGTGTAGATCACAATAAACTGTGGAAAATTCTAAAAGAGATAAAAATACCAGACCACCTGACCTGCCTCTTGAGAAACCTGTATGCAGGCCAGGAAGCAACAGTTAGAACTGGACATGGAACAACAGACGGGTTCCACATAGGAAAAGGAGTACGTCAAGGCTGTATATTGTCATGCTGCTTATTTAACTTATATGCAGAGTACATCATAAGAAATGCTGGGCTGGAGGAAGCACAAGCTGGAATCAAGATTGCCGGGAGAAATATCAATAACCTCAGATATGCAGATGACACCACCCTTATGGCAGAAAGTGAAGAGGAACTCAAAAGCCTCTTCATGAAAGTGAAAGTGGAGAGTGAAAAAGTTGGCTAAAAGGTCAACATTCAGAAAACTAAGATCATGGCATCTGGTCCCATCACATAATGGCAAATAGATGAGGAAACAGTGGAAGACTTTATTTTTGGGGGCTCCAAAATCACTGCAGATGGTGATTTCAGCCATGAAATTAAAAAGCACTTATTCCTTGGAAGGAAGGTTATGATGAACCTAGACAGCATATTAGAAAGCAGAGGCATTGCTTTGCCAACAAAGGTCCATCTAGTCAAGGCTTTGGTTTTTCCAGTGATCAGGTATGGATGTGAGAGTTGGACTATAAAGAAAGCTGAGCCCCGAAGAATTGCTGCTTTTGAACTGTGGTGTTGGAGAAGACTCTCAAGAGCCCCTTGAACTGCAAGGAGATCCAACCAGTCCATCCTAAAGGAAATCAGTCCTGGGTGTTCATTGAAAGGACTGATGTTAAAGCTGAAACTCCAATATTTTAGCCACCTGATGTGAAGAGCTGACTCATTTGAAAAGACCCTGATGCTGGGTAAGATCGAGGGCCAACGGAGAAGGGGACGGCAGAGGATAAGATGGTTGGATGGCATCACTGACTCAATGGACATGGGTTTGGTGGACTTTGAGAGTTGGTGATGGACAGGGATGCCTGGCGTGCTGAGGTTCATGGGGTTGCAAAGTGTTGGACACGACTGAGCGACTGAAGTGAACTGAATGTTTATAATCAGTTACGCTTTTTGTTTTTGCTATACACCTCTGCCTCTGCATTGGCCTTTTGTAGTTCTCTGGAGTTTTCCTTCCCCCCTCCCCCTTTTTTCTTTCTTCTCCTGTCTCCTTTTTTCTTTTCTCTTTTTTATACTTTTTAATTTTATTAAACCTATTATATTTTTCTACAATTATGCCTTTATTTCCCTTTCCTGACTGTTCTTTTCCCCTTGCAGTTAATCTTTTACATACATACATACATATATATATATGTATGTATGTATGTATCTTTTGCATATATCTCTATTTAACTTTGCATATATCTTCTTTCTTTCCTTTCCTCTCACCATATTTGTTACTATTGTTTTCATTGTGTTATTCCCCACTTAGCATCTTGCTTTAGTTTTGTTTCCAGTTTGTGCTTTAATTAGTTTTATTCTAAACTTGGAAATATAAATTTTGATTTTGAAGGAAAAAAAAAAAAAACAAAACTACGGATCAATCTTCTGTACTTTATTTTTTTTTGGACTATTTTGACTTTGCTCATGGTTGTATATGTATATGTGTATATTCCATTATTTTAATTATTAATTGTTTGATTTTTTTTTTTTTGTAACTGCTATTTGTCTAGGGTTTATCTTGGTTTCTCATTTTTGGATATTTGTTTTCCTCTCACTTAATTCCATAACAAACTACTTGTGGAATCCTCATTCCTGACCATAGATCAAACTCTGAGCCTTTGGAGTGGGAGCACTGACTCCAAGACCCTAGAATACCAGAGAACTAACCCTAGGGAGTATCAGATAGTGAGAACTCACACAAAGGTAACCACTTGAATATAAGACCTGGCATCATACAACCACCAGTAGAACCATGTGCAGGATGCCTCATCTAAAAAACAAACAAAACAGAAATATAAACCCAATCATCAGTGAACAGGATTACCACCTCTCTCAGCCTTGCTGATCAGAGCAAAAACAAACAAACAAAAACTCAGCACAAATCTCACCCTATATGAAGCTTATGCAAACCACTGGACCAACCATAGGAGGGAAGAAATCAAAAGGAAGACAGAATTCAACTTTGAGCCTAGGAAAAGGAAATCTCAAACACAATAAGTTAAAAAAAAATAATTAAGAAGCAGAAAAATACTATGAAGGAACAAATAAGAAACACAGAAGTCCAAATAAATGAAGAGGAAATAGGCAAACTACCTGAAAAATAATTCAGAATAATGATAGTAAAGATGATCCAAAACCTTGAAAACAAAATGGGAAAAAATGCAAAAATCAATTAACAAAGACCTAGAAGATTTCAAGAATAAACATTCAGAGACAAACAACACAATAACAGAAATTAAAAATACTCTAGAAGGAATCAATTGCAAATATCTCAAGCAGAGGAACCAATCAGTTAAATGGAAGATAACATGGTGCAAGTAACTTCTGAGGAGCAGAATAAATAGAATGAAGAGAACTGAGGATTGTCTTAGAGACCTCTGCCACAATATAAAGTGCACCAACATTTGAATTATAGGGGTCACAGAAGAAGAAGAGAAAAAGCAAGTGTATGAGACAATTTTTGAAGAAATTATAGTTGAAAATTTTCCCAACATGGAAAAGGAAATAGTCAAACAAGTCCAAGAGGTGCAAAGAGTCCTATAAAGGATAAACCCAAGGAGAAACATGCCAAGACACATACTAATCAAATTAACAAAGACTAAACATAAAGAAAGAATCTTAAAAGCAGCAAGGGAGAAGCAACAAGTAACATACAATGGAAACCTCATATGCTTAACAGTTGATCTTCCAGCAGAAAATCTTAAAGACCAGAAGGGAATGGCAGAATATATTTAAAGTATTGAAAGGGAAAAAAATCTACAACCAAGTTTACAGTACCTGGCAAGGATCTCATTCAAAATTGATGGAGAAATATAAAGTTTTTCCATCAAGCAAAAGTTAAGAGAATCAGCACCACCTAACCAGCATTACAACAATTGTTAAAGGGACTTTTCTGTCAAGAAATGCAAAAGAAGAGAAAAGATCTACAAAACCAACCCCAAGCAATTAAGAAAATGGCAATAGGAACATATATATCAATAATCACTTTAAATGTAAATGGACTAAAAGGCTCCAAACAAAAGACACAGACTGGGTGAATGGATACAAAAACAAGACCCATATGTATGCTGTCTACAAGAAACCCACTTCAGACCTAAAGACACATATAGACTGTAAGTGAGAGGATGGAAAATATATATTCCATTCAAATGGGAAGCAAAAGAAAACTGGAGTAGCAACCGTCATACCAGACAAAATAGACCTTAAAATAAAGAAGATGACAAGAGATAAGGAAGCAAACTACATGATCAATCCAAGAAGAAGACATAACAATTGTAAATATGTGTGCACCCAACATAGGAGCACCTCAATACATAAGAAAAACACTAACATACATGAAAGCAGAAATTGACAGTAACACAATAGTAGTAGGAGACTTTTAACAGCCCACTCACTCCAATGGCCAGATCATCAAAGCAAAATTAATAAGGAAACCCAAGTCCTAAATGATATCTTCAGGACATTCCATCCAAATGCAGACAAATACACCTTCTTCTTATGTGCATATGGAACATTATACAGGATAGACCATATCTTGGGTCACAAATCACACCTCAATAAATATAAGAAAATTGAAATCGTATCAAGCATCTTCTCTGACCACAATGCTATGAGACTGGATGTCAATTACAAGAAAAAAAACCTGTAAGAAGCACATACACATGGAGATTAAACAATATGTTTCTAAATAACCAACAGGGTACTGAAGATACTAAAAAAAGTTCTAGAAACAAATGACAATGAAAACACAACAACTGAAAACCTATGGGACATAGCGAAAGCAGTTATAAGACTAAAGTTTAGAGCAATAGAATCCTACCTCAGGAAACAAGAAAAACACTGAATAGACAAACTAACTTTACAGCTTGCTGCTAAGTTGCTTCAGTCATGTCCGACTCTGTGCGACCTCATAGATGGCAGCTTAGCCAGCTGGAAAAAGAAGAACAAAAATAACCCCGAAATTAGTAGAAGGGAAGAAAACATAAAGATATGAGCAGAAATAAATGAAAAAAGAAATGAAAGGAACAATAGTACAGATTAATAAAAATAAAATTGGGTTCTTTGAGAAGATAAAGAAAGTTGACTAACCTTGACACAGACTCATCAAGAAAAAAAAGAAGAATTAAATCAACAAATTGAGAAGTAAAAAAGGAGTGGTTACAACAGACGATGTAGAAATACAAAGGAATATAAGAGAATATTATAAACAACTATATATATGAATAAAATGGATAACCTGGAAGTAATGGACAGATTCTTAGAAAATTCATTCTTCTAAGACTCAATCAGGAAGAAGTAGAAATTATGAACAACCCAACTTCAAACACTGAAATTGAAGCTGTGATCAAAAATTCCCCAAAACCAAAAGTCAAGGACTAGGTGGCCTCACAGAAGAATTATCAAACATTTAGAGAAGAGCTAATGCCTATCCTTCTAAAACTGTTTCAAAAAAATGCAGAGGAAGGAACATTTCCAGACTGACTCTATGATGCCACCATCACCACGATACCAAAACCAGACAAAAACAACACAAAATATGAAAACTACAGTCGAATATAACTGATGAACATACATGAAAAAAATCCTTAACAAAATTTTAGGAAACAGAATCAACAACATATCAAAAAACATATGTAATGATCAAGTTGAGTGTATCCCAGGAATGCAAGATTTCTACAGTATAAGCAAATCAATCAATGTGATATACCATATAAACAAACTGAAAGATAAAAACCAAATGATCATCTCAATAGATGCAGAAAAGCCTTTAAAAAAATTCACCCATTTATGATTAAAACTTCAAAAAATGTGCATTGAAGGAACCTACCTCAACATAGTAAAGACCATATATGATAAGCCTACAGTAAACATTAATCTCAGTGGTGGAAACTGAAAGTATGCCCCCTAAGATCAGGAACAAGACAAGAGTGTCCAATTTCACCACTATTATTCAACATTTTTCTGGAAGTCCTAGTTTGAGCAATCAGAGAAGGAAAATAAGTAAAAGGAATCCAGATTGGCAAAGAAGCAAAGCGCTCACTGTTTTCAGATGACATGATACTGAACATAGAAAACCCTAAAGATAGTATCAGAAAATTACTAGCGCTAATCATTGAATTTAGCAAAGTTGTAGAATACAAAATCAATACAAGGAAATCACTTGCATTTCTATATAGTAACAGTGAAAATAAGAAAGAGAAATTAAGATATCAATCCCATTCACCATTGAAACAAAAAGAATTAAATATCTAGGAATAGACTTACCTAAGGAGAAAAGAGGACTATACACAGAAAATTCTACGACTGTAATGAAAGAAATCAAAGATGACATAAAAAGATTCTCCACCTTGCTAATAGTTTCCTTTGATGTGCAGAAGCTTTTAAGGTTAATTAGGTCCCATTTGTTTATTTTTGCTTTTATTTTCAATATTCTGGGAGGTGGGTCATAGAGGATCCTGCTGTGATGTATGTCGGAGAGTGTTTTGCCTATGTTCTCCTCTAGGAGTTTTATAGTTTCTGGTCTTACGTTGAGATCTTTAATCCATTTTGAGTTTATTTTTGTGTATGGTGTTAGAAAGTGTTCTAGTTTCATTCTTTTACAAGTGGTTGACCAGATTTCCCAGCACCACTTGTTAAAGAGATTGTCTTTAATCCATTGTATATTCTTGCCTCCTTTGTCAAAGATAAGGTGTCCATATGTGCGTGGATTTATCTCTGGGCTTTCTATTTTGTTCCATTGATCTATATTTCTGTCTTTGTGCCAGTACCATACTGTCTTGATAACTGTGGCTTTGTAGTAGAGCCTGAAGTCAGGTAGGTTGATTCCTCCAGTTCCATTCTTCTTTCTCAAGATCACTTTGGCTATTCGAGGTTTTTTGTATTTCCATACAAATGGAAACTATTAGCAAGGTGAAAAGACAACCTTCAGAATGGGAGAAAATAATAGCAAAGGAAGCAACTGACAAACAACTAATCTCAAAAATATACAAGCAACTCCTACAGCTCAACTCCAGAAAAATAAATGACCCAATCAAAAAATGGGCCAAAGAACTAAATAGACATTTCTCCAAAGAAGACATACAGATGGCTAACAAACACATGAAAAGATGCTCAACATCACTCATTATCAGAGAAATGCAAATCAAAACCACTATGAGGTACCATTTCACACCAGTCAGAATGCCTGCGATCCAAAAGTCTACAAATAATAAATGCTGGAGAGGGTGTGGAGAAAAGGGAACCCTCTTAACACTGTTGGTGGGAATGCAAACTAGTACAGCCACTATGGAGAACAGTGTGGAGATTCCTTAAAAAACTGGAACTAGAACTGCCTTATGATCCAGCAATCCCACTGCTGGGCATACACACTGAAGAAACCAGAAGGGAAAGAGACACGTGTACCCCAATGTTCATCGCAGCACTGTTTATAATAGCCAGGACATGGAAGCAACCTAGATGTCCATCAGCAGATGAATGGATAAGAAAGCAGTGGTACATATACACAATGGAGTATTACTCAGCCATTAAAAAGAATACATTTGAATCAGTTCTAACGAGGTGGATGAAACTGGAGCCTATTATACAGAGTGAAGTAAGCCAGAAAGAAAAACACCAATACAGTATACTAACGCATATATATGAAATTTAGAAAGATGGTAACAATAACCCTGTGTACAAGACAGCAAAAGAGACACTGATGTATAGATCAGTCTTATGGACTCTGTGGGAGAGGGAGAGGGTGGGGGGATTTGGGAGAATGGCATTGAAACATGTAAAATATCATGGATGAAACGAGATGCCAGTCCAGGTTCGATGCACGATACTGGATGCTTGGGGCTGGTGCACTGGGACAAACCAGAGGGATGGTATGGGGAGGGAGGAGGGAGGAGGGTTCAGGATGGGGAACACATGTATACCTGTGGTGGATTCATTTTGATATTTGGCAAAACTAATACAATTATGTAAAGTTTAAAAATAAATAAAATTAAAAAAAAATAAAAGCAAAAAAGATTCTCCATGGGTAGGAAGAATCAATATTGTTAAAATGGCTATATTACCTAATGCAATCTACAGATTCAGTGTGATCCCTATCAAGTTACCAATGACATTTTTCACAGAACTAGAACAAAAAATTTCACAATTCATATGGAAATGCAAAAGACCCCAAATAGCTGAAGCAGTCTTCAAAGTTAAGAATGGAGCCAGAGTAATCAACCTTCCTGACTTCAGATTATACTACAAAGCTCCAGTCATCAAGACGGTATGGTACTGGCACAGAAACATTACTATAGACCAATGGAACAGGATAGAAAGCCCAGAAAGAAACCCATGGACTTATGGGTACCTTATATTTGACAAAGCAGTCAAGAATATACAATGGGGCAAAGACAGCCTCTTCAATAAATGGTGCTAGAAAAACTGGACAGCTACATGTAAAAGAATGAAATTAGAATACTTCCTAACACCATATACAAAGATAAACTGCAAATGAATTAAAGACCTAAATGTAAGACCAGAAACTATTAAACTCTTAGAGGAAAACATAGGCAGAACACTTGATGACTTAAGTCAAAGTGAGATCTGATATAACCCACCTTCTAGAGTAATGGAAATAAAAACCAAAGTAAACAAGGGTAACCTGATTAAACTTAAAAGCTTTTTCACAGCAGAGGAAAGTGTAAGTAAGGTGAAAAGACAACCCTCAGAATGGGAGAAAATAATAGCAAATCAAACAGCTAACAAAGGATTAATTTCTACAACATACAAGAAGTTCATACAACTCAATGCCAGAAAACCCAAAAACCCAATCTAAAAGTGGGGAAAAGATTTTGAAGGACATTTCTCCAAAGAAGACAAACAGATGTCTAACATACACATGAAAAGATGCTCAGCATCGCTCATTATTAGAGAAATGCAAATGAAAACTACAATGAGATACCACCTCAGACCGGTCAGAGTGGCCATCTTCAAAAGGTCTACAAACAATGAATTCTGGAGAGGGTATGCAGAAAAGGCAATGCTCTTGCACTGCTGGTGGGAATTTAAATTGATACAGACACTGTGGAAGATGGTATGGAGATTCCTTAAAAAATTAGGAATACAACCACCATATAACCCAGCAATTCCAACTCCTAGGCATATACCCTGAGGAAAACAAAATTGAGAAACACATGTTCATTGAAGCACTATATACTATACCTAGAACATGGAAGCAGCCTAGATATCCATCAACAGTTGAATGGATAAAGAAATTTTGGTACATATAAGAATGGAATATTACTCAGCCATAAAAAGGAATGTTTTTGAATCAGTTCTGATGAGGTGGATAAACCTAGAACCTATTATACAGAGTCAGAAAGATTAATATTGTATTTTTACACATATATATGGAATCTAGAAAAATGGTATGGCAGAATTTATTTACAGGGCAGCAGTGGAGAAAAGCCACCTTCCCTGGTGGCTCAGATGGTAAAGCGTCTGCCTACAAAGCAGGAGACCTGGGTTCAATCCCTAGGTCGGGATGATCTAGAGAAGGAAATGGCAACCCACTCCAGTATTCTTGCCTGGGAAATCCCATGGATGGAGGAGCATAGTAGGCTACAGTCCCTGGGGTCCCAAAAAGTTGGACATGACTGAGCCAATTCACTCACTTGGTGGAGAAAATATATATAGAGAATTGACTTATGGACATGAGGAGAGGGGAGGAGAGGATGAGATATATGGGAAGAGTAACATGGAAACTTGCATTACCATGTGTAAAATAGATAGCTAACAGGAATTTGCTCTGTGGCTCAGGAAACTCAAACAGGGGCTTTGTATCAATCTAGAGCAGTGGGGTGGAGTGGAGTATGGGAGGGAGATTCATGAGGCAGGGGATATTTGTATACCTATGGCTGATTCATGTTGAAGTTTGACAGAAAACAGCAAAATTTTATAAAGCAATTATCCTTCAATAAAAATTAAAAAAAAAAAAAGCATCAACATATTTCTAGCTCTCAGTTCAGTTCAGTTCAGTTGCTCAGTCATGTCTGACTCTTTGCAACCCCATGAATTGCAGCATGCCAGGCCTCCCTGTCCATCACCAACTCCCGGAGTTCACGCAAACTCATGTCCATCGAGTCGGTGATGCCATCAGCCATCTCATCCTCTGTTGTCCCCTTCCCTTCATGACCCCAATCCCTCCCAGCATCAGCGTCTTTTCCAATGAGTCAGCACTTCGCATGAGGTGGCCAAAGGATTGGAATTTCAGCTTCAACATCAGTCCTTCCAATGAACACCCAGGACTGACCTCCTTTAGGATGGACTGTTGGATCTCCTTGCAGTCCAAAGGACTCTCAAGAGTCTTTTCCAACACCACAGTTCAAAAGCATCAATTCTGCGCTCAGCTTTCTTCACAGCCCAACCCTCACATCCATACATGACCACTGGAAAAACCTTGACTAGACGGACTAGTCTGCTTTGACTAGACAGACCTTGGTTGGCAAAGTAATGTGTCTGCTTTTGAATAGGCTATCTAGGTTGGTCATAACTTTCCTTCCAAGGAGTAAGCGTCTTTTAATTTCCTGGCTGCAGTCACCATCTGCAGTGATTTTGGAGTCCAGAAAAATAAAGTCTGACACTGTTTCCACTGTTTCCCCATCTATTTGCCATGAAGTGATGGGACCAGATGCCATGATCTTCGTTTTCGGAATGTTGAGCTTTAAGCCAACTTTTTCACTCTCCTCATTCACTTTCATCAAGAGGCTTTTTAGTTCCTCTTCACTTTCTGCCATAAGGGTGGTGTCATCTGCATATCTGAGGTTATTGATATTTATAGCTCTGAATTAATTTAAATCATATTTGTTAAAATAATGGCCAAAATTTCAGGAAGAAATGATGTTAGTTTAAAACAAGTATCAAAATAGTCAACTGATGCCTTGGGAGTAGAATTGGAAGTAAAGAAACATAAAATACATAAATTTTATGAGTCAACTTTCGAAACTTAAAATTTACTTAGGAAATTTGACAAGTTAAAAACAAATATTAAATCATTGAATGGGTCTAAACAGTGATGAAGCCTAAATAAACAAAGCTAAAATTTGAATTTTTCAGGGAGCTCGGAGAAATCAGGATAGCATCCATAAACATAGGAGGAAAGATTTATTCCATTTTCAGGGGATCCCAATAAGGTAGTTTTACGCATTTTGATTCACATTCTTCATATTTTCAGTAATATTCTTGTTTTGAAGTTTTTTTTTGGAATCAGTGCTAATTGGTGCATGAAGCTTGGTTCAGACATTCTTCCTCTCTCTTTTCTTTCATGAAATTTCTATTACGTTCTATTTCTATGGTGAAGGACTTCTTTTTTATTGATATGTTTTTAATATTGATTGTATGTTAGAATGATAATATTTTGGATAAATTAGGTTAAGTGAAACATAGTATTATACTTAATTTATCTCATTACATTTTTAATAAAGGTACTAAAAATTTTTAAAGGTCATTTGTGACTCAAGTTATATTTCTATATTTCTTTTAGAAAGATATTAAAAACTAATATCTATTAAGATAATGTATTAAAAACATATAGCATCGTATTCATTTAATATGTACAAATGATTTGATACCTTTTTATAAAATGATTACTACCAATGTTTAAGCTAACACCTCTGTAATGCACATAATATTTCTGATATGCACAGAGAATATATAAGATCAATTTATAGTTTTTTTTGAATATAGAATACAGTATTGTTTATTAGTCTCTATGCTGGATCACATGGTATTTACATTTTTAATTTGTGAGGAACATTTGTGCCATTGTCTATAGTGATTTACCTGACAGTGTACAAAGGTTCCCTTTCTCCACATCACCGACACTCGTCTTGATAATAGCCACTGTAACAAATATGAGTTGATAGTTCATTATGGTTTTGTTTGCATTTTTCTGACAGTTAGAGGTTTGATGCATATTATTATGTACCTGTTGGACATTTGTACGTCTTTGAAAAAATGTCTACTCAGTCCCTTTCTCTTCTCATTTTTTAATCAAAGTTTTGGTTTCCTTGTAATTGAGTTATGTGAGTTCTTTTTATATTTTATACATTAATCCCTTATCAGATATGTAGTTTGCAAATATTTTCTGCCACTTCATAGGTTACCTTTCCATTTTGTGGATTTAACTATGCAGAAGCTTTTTAGTTTGATGTAGTCCTATTTGATTTTTGCTTTTGTAGCTGTTGCTTTTAATATCATATCCAAAAACTCTTTGCCAGGATCAAGGTGTAAAGGATCTCTTCTCTCTGTTTTCTTTTAGTTGTTTAAGTCTTTAATCCATTTTGTATTTATTTTTTGTTTTCAAGTCTATAATTTTTTTTTAATAGAAATACAGCTATTTCTGCTTTCTTTTAGTTATCAGTTGCTTGGCATACCTTTTTTATATCTCTTCACATTAAGTTTATGTGTGTCCTTAAAGCTGACATGAGTCTCTTTTAGGCAGAGTCTCTTATTATAATTAAAAAAAAAAATACCAGCCAGTTACTTTGTTGATTAGGTAATTTGTATCGAGAGTAATCATTGGCATGCAAGTACTTAATATTGCCACATCATTCATATTGTCTGGCAATTTTGTTGTTCTTTTTTGTCCCCTCTGTTTCTGCCTACCTTTGTAAATTAGTGATTTTTCAAATGGTCTGCTGTGTTTCTTCTTTCTTTATCTTTTGTAAATCTACTATAGGTATTTGCTTTATGGTTACCATGAGGCTTACATAAAATTTCATATTGATAAAATAGTTCATTTTACACTGATAGTAACCTCAATTGCATAGAAAAGCTTGATGATTTTCCTCCCACTTTTTGAAAAACTTTGAAGTCACAATTTATCCCTTTTTATATCATTTATTTGCTAACAGAAAGATCCTCTGCAGGAGGGCATGGCAATACACTCCAGTATTCTTGGCTGGAGAATTCCATGAAAAGAGGAGCCTGATGGGCTACAGTCCATAGGGTCCCAAAGAGTTGAACATGACTGAAGTGACTTAGCACAGCACATGGTAGCTATAGTTACACTGTTCCTTTAACTTTTATATTATAGTTAAGTGGTTAACACTCCATGTTACAGAATTAGAGTTTTCTAAATCTGACTGTATCTTTGTCTTTACCAGTGTACTGTATGTTTTCCTGTATTTTGATGTTCAGTTCAGTTCAGTCGCTCAGTCGTGTCCAACTCTTTGCGACCCCATGAATTGCAGCATGCCAGGCCTCCCTGTCCATTACCAACTCCAGGAGTTCCTATATTTTGATGTAACTAAATACCATATTTTCATTTTATTTGAAGAGCTGAAATGTTTATCTGGGACAGTCTTTATTTCTCTTTCGTATCTAAAGGGTAACTTTGCTGAATAATTTACTCTTGCTTGACATTTTTCTTTTCTCTTAGAACTTTGACAATATAATTCACTGTCTCCTGGTATGAAGTATTTTGCTGAAAAATCTGCTGATAGTTTATTGGGGGTTCCTTTGAAGGTTACAAATTTTTTTATCTTTCAGGATTTTTTTTTTTTTTTTTTTGAGCATTTCAGGATATTGTGTCTTGAAGAAGTCTTTCTGTATTGAGTTAACTGGGCAAACTATTAGTTTCATGAACTTGATATCCAAATCTCTCCCTAGGTTTGTGAAGTTCTCAGCTAGTTCTTTAAATCAATTTATTTATTTTAATTGGAGGCTAATTACTTTACAATATTGTGGTGGTTTTTGGCATACATTAACATGAATCAGCCATGGGTATACATGTGTTCCCCATCCCAAACCCCCTTCCCATCTCCATCCCCATTCCATCCCTCTGGGTTGTCCCAGTGCACCAGCTTTGAGTGCCCTGTTTTATATAATGAGCTAGGACTGGTCCTCTATTTCACATATGGTAATATACATGTTTCAGTGCTCTTCTCTCAAATCATCCCACTCTTACCTTCTCCCACAGAGTCCAAAGTCTGTTCTTTGTATCTGTGTCTCTTTTGCTGTCTCGAGTATAGGGTTGTTGTTATCATCTTACTAAATTCCATATATATGCATTAATACACTGTATTAGGGTTTTTCTTTCTGACTTACTTCACTCTGTATAATAGATTCCAGTTTCATCCACCTCATTAGACCTGATTCAAATGCATTCTTTTTAATTGCTGAGTAATATTCCATTGTGTATATGTACCACAACTTTCATATCCATTTGTCTGTTAATGGACATTTAGATTGCTTCCATGTCCTAGCTATTGTAAACAGTGCTGCAGTGAACACTGAAGTACATGTTTCTCTTTCAATTCTGTTCTTCCTCAATGTGTATGCCCAGCCTTGCATCGTATCAGTCCTTGTTTCTAGTCTATTTATCTGTAATTCCATTTTGATTTCAAGATTTTGGATGATCTGTACTACCATTATTCTTAATTCTTTTTCAGGTAGACTCCCCTCCTCTTTTGTTTGGTTTGGTAGGCATTTATCATGTTCCTTTACCTGCTGAATATTTTTCTGCCTTTTCATTTTGTTTAGATTACTATGTTTGGGGTGCCCTTTCTGTAGGCTGGAAGTTCGTGGTTCCTCTTTATTGTGGAGCCTGCTCCCTGTGGGTGAGTTTGGACTAGTGGCTTGTCAAGTTTTCCTGGTTAGCGGAGCTTGTATGTGTGTTCTGCTTGGTGGAGCCTCATCTCT
The DNA here is from genome assembly GCF_029378745.1 of Bos indicus. Taxonomy (NCBI): domain Eukaryota; kingdom Metazoa; phylum Chordata; class Mammalia; order Artiodactyla; family Bovidae; genus Bos; species Bos indicus. The sequence goes on along the minus strand of NC_091762.1, from coordinate 38,629,112 downwards.
TCTCTCTGAAGTGCAATGAAGTGTCCAGTAGTGAGTTTTGGGGTTTCTATGTGTTCGGCATGGCTTTGGGCAGCCTGTGTTTTAATGCTCATGGCTATGTTCTTGCTTTCCTGGAGAATTAGTATGGTGTGTCTTGTTATGGAACTTGTTGGCTCTTTGGTGGAGGTTGGTTTCGGTGTTAGGTATGGAGGCTTTTGGGTGAGCTCTTGTCTATTCATGTTCCCTGCAATCAGGAGTTCTCTGATGTTCTCACGTTTTGGATTTAAGCTTCCTGCCTCTGGATTTGAGCTTTATTCTTACAGTAGCCTCAAGACTTCTCCATCCATACAGCACAGATTATGAAGCATCTAGGTTAATGGTGAAACAGTTCTCTACAGCGAGGGGCATCCAGAGAGGTTCAGGGGGAGGGAGAAGATAGAGATGACCTGGGGGAGACAAGGGAGAGTCAAAAGGGGAGAAAGCAATCAAGCCAGTAATCATACTCCTAAGTGAAAATGGATATTGAAGATTAGATTCTTCAAGGTATAAAATTGATAATAAATACCAAAAAGCAAAGATTAGAAGTCTAGAGTAGAGGTTAGACTCTCAAAAAAATGTTAAAAATACAAAACAAAATCAATCACAAAAAAGATTTTTAAAATATATGAAATTTCCTTCAAAAATAGGGTCTTTTTTTGCAAGATAATAGGTTATAGAAATGAAAATTAAAGGAATAATAAAGAACTTAAATTTTTTTAAGTGACAATAATAAAAATATATCTAGGAGTTTCTCTGGACCTGTTGTGGGCACTGTGGGGTCATAACAGTTTCAGATAGTTCCTTGTTCCAGCTTGTAGCTATTCTCAAGGTGTATGCTAAGTCACTTCAGTTGTGCCCGACTCTGTGTGACCCCATAGATGGCAGCCCAACAGGCTCCCCCGTCCTTGGGATTCTCCAGGCAAGAACACTGGAGTAGGTTGCCATTTCCTTCTCCAATGCATGAAAGTGAAAAGTGAAAGTGAAGTCGCTGAGTCGTGTCCGACTCCCAGAAACCCCATGGACTGCAGCCTACGAGGCTCCTCCGTCCATGAGATTTTCCAGGCAAGAGTACTGGAGTGGGGTGCCATTGCCTTCTCTGTCTCAAGGTGTATAGGCCCCCTCAAATGCTTAGTCAATGTTAAATACAGGGTTTTAATCCATTGCACCTGTTGCTTCCAGAGTGGCTCCCTCTTCTTTGTTTATTTCTTTGTTAATTTTCCTCTTTTTGCAAGTCTTTTCATTGTCTAATTTCTGCCCTGACACAAGGAGGTGAAGGTGGTCACTTATTTAGGCTCACTTGTTCAGTTGTGTTGTACCAAGTGAGAGATATTGCAAACAAATATTGCCGGCGTGTGTGGGAAGTAATCGCAATGTATGGACCACACTGGGTTTGTCCCAACTCAAGGCAGCCTGTGCTTCCTGGGTCTACACCACTCAGGCTCCAGGCTGCAGGGGCCCTGTCCAAAGCCGGATTTGCGTTTCATGCACTTCCCAGGTCTAAGCCCCTCAGGTTCTCAGATACTCCATAAGGGCACAGACTTATTTGGGCATGCGTTTTGTGTCCTTCCCAGGTCCGAGCAGCTCAGGCGCCCAAGTGCTTGGTGAATGCACTGTCCCAGGTGGGCCAGGCATCTTAATCACCTCCCTGGTCCCAGCCACTCAGTTTCCCGGGTGTGCTGCGAGAGCATTGTCTCAGGTGTTCTGTGTGTCTCCTATGGGGAGCTGATCTCAGGCTGCTGCCCTCCTGGCAGATGTCAACCATCCAGGATCCCAGGAAGATGTGGTTAGAAACTAGGAGCCTGCTCACAGTTTGGTGGAGGATGCCGGTTTCAGGGGTGAGATTCCAGCAGCTCCTTGCCTTCTGGCTCTGGCACGCCTGCCTCTGTGTCTCCGGTTATGGGGAGGGCCCTGTACACAGCCAGCTATCTCTCCTTTTGTATTTGCTCAATCCTTTGTTCTGTGAGCAGGCCAGGCTGCTTGTTAGAGCCTTTCACGGGAAATTTCTCTTTTTTTTGTCTCTCTGGAGATCCCGCATTTTGGGTTACTGTCTCACCTTAGCTCCCTCAGATTGTCGTCAGGGCATCCAGGCCCAGTCCTTAGCCTAAGCACCAGTTTTGCAGCCTACTCCTCACTGTCCAGCCCCTGCTTGTTAGTGGTCTATGCGAGCGTCTGGGCTACTTCTCCACTGGCATTTGCAGTGAGGCGTGTATGCTGTTTGTTTGTTTGTTTGTTTGTTTGTTTTTTCCCCCTCTTACGTTGCCATCTGAGATTCCAGACACTCCCCACAGACACCGGAGTGAGAGGGTTTCCTACTATTTGGAAAATTTTCCTCCTTCAGGACTCCCTCCACAGGACAGGTCTCTGTCCCTAACTCTTGCGTCTTTTATATTTTGTCCTACCTCCTTTCGAAGAAAATGTGCTGCCTTTCTGGGTGCTGGTGTCCTCCACCAGCGTTCAGAAGTTGTTTTGCGGAAGTTGCTCAGCATTCAAATAATCTTTTGGTGAATTTGTGAGGGAGAAAGTGCTCTCCCTGTCCTATTCTTCCACCATCGTCTGTTATTTCTTCGGGTAAAATTTCTGCCCCTTGCCCCTTTTGTCCTCTAAAAACTCCAATTATTCTAATATTCATATATTTCATGGTATCTCATAGGTCACACAGATTTTCTTTTTTTTTATTTTTTTTAATTTTATTTTATTTTTAAACTTTACATAATTGTATTAGTTTTGCCAAATATACTCTTTTATTTTAGTTTTATTTTTCTCCTTTGATTAATTGTCTCAAACTTCATAGCTCCAGATCACGTTGTTTACATTCTGTTTTAATGTATTGCATTTAGAGTAAAGTATTTACTTTATTGCATTTTTATTTCATTCACTGAATAACTCAGTTCTAGAATTTGATTCTTTTTAATGATTTCTGTATCTTTGTTAAATTTCTTGTTTTATGTATTGTTTTCCTGATTTTTGTTTTGAATTGTTTTGTGTTGTGTAATTTATTCAAACTAGCTATTTTGAAATGGCTCAGACAGTAAAGAATCTGCCTGCAATGGAGTAGACCTGGTTTCAATTCCTGTGTTAGGGAGGTCCCCTGGAGAAGGGAATGGATATCCACTCCAGTATTCTTATCTGGAGAATTTCGTGGACAGAGGAGCCTGGCGGTCTGTAGTCCATGGGGTTGCAAAGAGTTGGACACAACTGGGTGATTGACACTTTGACTATCTCGAAGTACTTTAAGCTAAATCACAATTTTTTGTATCTTTGAGTTTGGTTGATGGAAGATTATTTTCTTTTGGTGATAACATGTTGCCTTGATCCTTTATGATTTTTGGAGTTTTGCACTGTGTTCAAATTTGAAGCAGTGGTCAAGTCCTCAAATCTTTACTGGTTGTTTTCAGATGGGAGATATTTTCTGAAAAATTTTACTTCACATAAAGTACTTTATGTACTTCCAATTGTTATGCTTTAAATCATGTATAACTAGTTTTGCCTGTTTTTCAGCTCTATGAAATGATACAACACACTAATAACAATATAAAATATGTCTTGTAAACATACTATTTCAGGCATTTAGCTATACTGTTAGTGTCCCTGCAGTTCATTCACTTCCACTGTTATGTTATAATTACTTTGTTAATAGGTCACAATGTATTAATATACATATGACTTGTTTGAAAACTTTTATCATTTAAAAAAGTTCTCCAATGAATATGTTTCCAAGATTATATGTGGAAGATTTTCTTCAACGGACAATCATTTTGAGTAAAATTTGTGGTTCATCTCCAACTTTATATGATGCCAATTGGTTTCATAAAATATTGTTCAATTTAGACTTCCATCAGTGGTGTGTTCAAAACTGTGCCTTGAGAAAAGTACACATTTGGCACTAGATAAATATCTATTGAATTGATGAATTAATGGAGTAAAAGATATGAGGAATTAGACTAGTGCATCATTTCTTATTTATGTAAGATTCATAGTTATACACGGAAATGAACATGTATAAGAACATATAAAAAGAAACATTCATAATTCTTATGAAAAAGGAACTTTCAACATTTCTTCATTGCTCATTGTATATTATATAGTATATATATGTGTACATATATATATTACATATATATATATATATATATGAGCACTAGTTATCATATCTGATTCAGGGGAAAACTGGTAATGCCTCTGATGATTATTCAAAGCATGGATTAAGGTAACTACCACAATTATGGGCTTCATTTATCCAAAAAGCTTTTCTGTGGACTTTAAGAGCTTAACTAAATGTTAGTAACTTGACAAACTGTACCTGCAAAAGGAATATTTCACTTCTAAATTACTATTCGGTACACCCCATAATATTTAATCTTTTAAAGTACTATGGTGTTTCAAAGTAGATAAAATTGAAATGCATGTTTTCCAGGAGACAGAGACTGGAAACCTATTAAGCCAGAAAACCTAGACCATTAATTTTCGTCTACCATCAGAGATTTGTGATAGACTTGTGACTGATCCTTTTCCTCAGAGATCATTTCCTGTCTCTGTGTTCAGTAAGATGTAATATCATCTCCCTGATAGTAGGTATTTGTTACTTAGCAACAAGTTCTACTTGTATATACTACAATTCATGGTTAATGCATCTACACATTCTCTCCAAAAATGAATAGTTATGATATTTTAGGTTGAAATAATGCTTAAATTGAACTGATTGTTTGAAAAATTCAAATTGTCCTAGCAGATCTTCAGAACTGAAAAAAGTATGTTAAACCACAGAATAACATAAACATAAATAACTTGAATATGTTGAGTAGGGATAAATATCAGTATCTCCAGTCTATTGTGGCTTTAAAACTTTAAGCTGATTAAAAGTCAAAATCATTGTTTTCTTTAGGAAATGAATGAGGAGCCAACTTCATTTTATTAGATTGCTTCAACTGAGAAATTTGAGTTGAACTGTAAATTTAGAATGACTAAATCCTAATGAGGCTATTTGAAAGCTGATGTGCTCTAAGAGCATGCCATTTCAGTAATATGAGAATATTTGTTAGGAAAGTGGGATTTTAGGGCACTGTGTTTTATGTGACGTTGTATGTATTTTGACTTGGGAATAAAATAGCATATCATAGATAGATTAGAACTATCTACAAATTGACTAATCAAAAAAGAAGTAAGGTTGATTCAGAGCAAGTTTCCACTACTATAAAGAATTAATTAAAAACAGGACAATGTTTTGAGAGGAAAGCCAAATAGGAAATTCATGACAGCGTTACAAATTAAATATAAAGAATCCTGATTTTTCAAATAAAAAAATAACAATAATGTAAAACCTGTTGCCATTAATTATTCCCCCAAAGTAATTACCATTAGTTTTTTTTATGGAAAAAGGAGATGAATTACCATTTAAACTTTTTAACAGTACAATTTTAGTTTTTTGAAACATCAATAACTAAATATTAAGGGCTGTATTTTGTTAGTCATGTAAAAGAGGATACTGAAATTATTAATGCAACATACCATATTTTCAACATGCCCATTTGACATTTAAATTAGAAATTTAAAATATGTATGACAATGATTCTTAAGCTTTTGGATTATCATGAACTCTTCAAAATATATTTAAGGTTAAGACCCTAACCAAGGAAAGTGGACATACATAAAAGTGTGGTTAAATTGAGTTTTAGTATTTATATTGCAGAAAGTCTGATAATATACAATATCAAATGGAAAAGTATAATAATATCATTGACATGAAAAACCTATTAATCTTACATTTCTGATATAATGGTAACTTGAGCATTCAATGTGCTTTTTTTCTGCCAATCATATATTTTTTAAATGGAATAAGGTAAGAAAAGATTTTTTTTGTTTCTATTATTCATATTGTTAAGCACCATTCACATTGCATTTCCTTTAAGGAGAAAGAAGTCAAATTTTTATACAGTACGATGATTTAAATAAAATTCTGTGCACTTAAAAAGTTTTTTTTTTTTTACCTCTGTTAAAAATGTTGCCAGAGGATGACATGGTTGGGTGGCATCACAGACTCAATGGACATGAGTTTGGGTAAGAAGTTGGTAATGGACAGGGAGGCCTGGCGTCCTGTAGTCCTTGGGGTCGCAAAGAGTCAGACATGACTGTCACTGAACTGAACTGAACTGACTGAAAAATGTCAGGGGGTGGACATGAAGAATACAATTTGGAGGGTTTAGCATTCACAGTACTAAAGATTAGAATAAAATTAATTTCCATTTCAAAATTATAAAGAAAAAGAATTCCATTTCTTATCCTATAATCTTGCTCTTGCCATAATTTTAGCCAGGATTTCCTGTCCATCTCCAATGCCCAGAGCTTGCTCAAACTCATTTCCATGAAGTCGGTGATGCCATCCACCCATCTCATTCTATGTTGTCCCCTTCTCCTCCCGCTTCCAATCTTTCCCAGAATCCAGATCTTTTCAAATGAGTCAGTTCTTCACACCAGGTTTCCAAAGTATTGGAGCTTCAGCTTCAGCATCCGTCCTTCTAATGAATATTCAGGACTGATTTCCTTTAGGATTGAATGGATTGATCTTGCAGTCCAACAGACTCCAAGAGTCTCCTCTAATACCACAGTTCAAAACCATCAATTCTTCAGCGCTCAGGTTTCTTTATGGTCCAGTTCTCACATCCATACATGACTGCTGGAAAACCTGTAGCTTTGACTAGACAGAATTTTGTCGGTAATGTCTCAACCCTTCAACTTGTAAGGGTTGAAGGCTAAATAAACCCTTCAAATTGTTACAGCTTTTGAATACGCTGTTTAGGTTTGTCATAGCTTTTCTTTAAGGAGCAAGTGTCTTTTAATCTCGTGGCTGCAGTCACCATCTGCAGTGATTTTGGAGCTGCAAAAAATAAAGTCTGTCACTGTTTCCATTGTTTCCCCCATCTATTTGCCATGATGATGGGCCCAGATCCCTTATCCAGCTTTTTCACTCTCCTCTTTCACATCCATCAAGAGGCTCTTCAGTTCCTCCTCACTTTCTGCCTTAAGGGTGGTGTCATCTGCATATCTGAGGTTATTATTTCTCCCGTCAGTCTTGATTCCAGCTTGTGCTTCATCCAACCCAGTGTTTCTCATGTTGTATTCTGGATATAAGTGAAATAAGCAGGGTGACACTAAACAGTCTTGACGTACTCCTTACCCAGTTTGGACCCATCCTTTGTTCCATGTCCGGTTCTAACTATTGCTTATTGACCTGCATACAGGTTTCTCAAGAGGCAGGTAGGGTGGTCAGGTATTCCCATCTCTTGAAGAATTTTCCACCGTTTGTTCTGATCCACACAGTCAAAGGCTTTGGCGTAGTCAGTAAAGCAGAAGTAAATGTTTTTCTGGAACTCTCTTGCTTTTTCAATGACCCATCAGATGTTGGCAATTTGATCTCTGGTTCCTTTGCCTTTTCAGTTTACAGCTTGAACATCTGGAATTTCTTGGTTCATGTACTGTTGAAGCCTGGCTTGGAGAATTTTGAGCGTTACTTTGCCAGTGTGTTAGATGAGTGTAATTATGCAGTAGTTTCAACATTCCTTGGCATTGCCTTTCTTTGGAATTGGAATGAAAACTGACCTTTTCCAGGCCTGTGGCCACTGCTGAGTTTTGCAAATTTGCTGAGATATTTAGTGCAGCATTTTCACAGCATCATCTTTTATGATTTCAATTGCTCAACTGGAATTTTATCACCTCCACTAGCTTTGTCCGTAGTGTTGCTTCCTAAGGCCCACATGATTTCAGACTCCATGACATCTGGCTGTAGGTGAGTGCCACTTCTTCTTAATATCTTCTGCTTTTGTTAAGTACATACTGTTTCTGTCCTTATTGTGCCAAACTTTCCATGAAATTTTCCCTTGGTATCTCTAATTTTGTTGAAGAGATCTCTAGTCTTTCCCATTCTATTGTTTTCCTCTATTTCTTTGCTTTGTTCACTGAGGAAGACTTTATTTTCTCTCCTTGCTGTTCTTTGGAACTCTGCATTCAAATAGGTATATCTTTCCTTTTCTCTTTTGCCTTTCTTAGCTTCTTTCCTTTCTCCTTTTCTCCTTAGCTTCCATTCTTTTCTAAGCTATTTGTAAGGCCTCCTCAGACAACCATTTTGCCTTTTGCATTTCCTTTTCTTGGAATGGTCTTGATCACTGCCTCCTGTACAGTGTCACTAACCTCCATCCATAGTTCTTTAGGCACTCTGTCTATTAGATCTAATCCCTTAAATCTATCTGGCACTTCCACTGTATAATCATAAGAGATTTGATTTAGGTCATACCTGAGTGGTCTAGTGGTTTTCCCTACTTTCTTCAGTTTAAGTCTGAATTTGGCAATAAGGAGTTCATTATCTGAGCCACAGTCTGTTCCTGTTTATTTTTGTTTGTTTGTTTGTTTTCTGACTGTATAAAGCCTCTCCATTTTTGGCTGCAAAGAATATAATCAGCCTGATTTCGGTATTGACCATCTGGTGATGTCCATGTGTAGAGTCTTCTCTTGTGTTTTGGAAGAGGGTATTTGCAATGACCAGTGTGTTCTCTTGGCAAAACTCAGCCTTTTACTTGCTTCATCTTGTACTCCAAGGCCAAATTTGCCTGTTACTCCAGGTAACTCTTGACTTCCTACTTTTCTTTCCAGTGCCCTATAATGAAAAACACATTTGTTTTGGGTGTTAGTTCTAGAAGGTCTTATAGGTCTTCATAGAACTGTTCAGCTTCTTCAGCATTACTGCTCTGGGCATAGACTTGGCTTACTGTGATTTTGAATGGCTTGCCTCAGAAACAGAGATCATTCAGTCATTTTTGAAAGCAACCAAGAAGTGCATTTTGGGCTCTTTTGTGGACTATGCTGGCTACTCCATTTCTTCTAAGGGATTCTTGCCCACAGTAATAGATACAATGATGATCTGAGTTGAATTTGCTCATTCCAGTCCATTTTAGGTCACTGATTCCTAAAATGTTGATGTTGACTCCTACAGTTTGACCTCTTCTAATTTACCTTGCTTCATGGACTTAACATTCCAGGTTCCTATGGAATAGTGTTCTTTACAGCATCAGACTTTATTTCCATCACCAGTCACATCCACAATTGAGTGTTGTTTTTTGCTTTGGCTCTATGTCTTCATTCTTTCTGGAGTTATTTCTCCACTCTTCCTCAGTAGCATACTGGACACCTGTAGACCTGAGGAGTTCATCTTACAGTGTCACATCTTTTTGCCTTTTCATACAGTTCATGGGGTTCTCAAGGCAAGAATAGTGAAGTGATTTGCCATTTCCTCTTCCAGTGGACCATGTGTTGTCAGAATTCTCCACCATGGTCTGTCTTGGGTGGCCCTGTGCAGCACGGCTCATAGTTTCATTGAGTTAGACAAGGCTGTGGTCTATGAGATCAGTTTGATTAGTTTTCTGTGACTGTGGTTTTCATTCTGTCTGCCCTCTTAGGGATAAGGATAAGAGGTTTATGGAAACTTCCTGTTGGAAGAGACTTACTGTGGGGGAAACTGGGTCTTGTTCTGATGGGTGGGGCCATGTTCAGTGAATCTTTAATCCAATTTTGTTTTTGGATTTTTGTTGATGGATAGGGCTATGTTTCTTCCCTGTTTGACCTGAGACCAAACTATGGTGGAGATAATGAAGACCATGGTGACCTCCTTTAAAAGTGTGCACACACTGCCTCACTCAGTGCCCCTGACCCTGCAGCAGGCCATCACTGACCCACACCTCCCTTGGAGACTCCTGGACACTCACTGTCAAGTCTGGGTCAGTCTTTTGTGGTATCACTGCTCCCTTCTCCTGGGTTCTGGGGCACACAAGCTTTTGTTTGTACCCTCCAAGAGTCTGTTTCCCCAGTCTTGTGTAAGTTCTGTAATCAAATCCCACTGGCCTCCAAAGTCAAATTCCCTGTGGGTTCTTAGTCCTTTTACCAGATTCCCAAGTTGGAAAGTCTGTTGTGGGTCCTAGAACTTTCTTAACCATGTGAGAATTTCTTTGGTATAATTGTTCTGCAGTTTGTGGGTCGTCTGCTCAGCCGCTGTATGGTGGAGTTAATGGTTACCTCCTACAAGAGGGCTTATGCCACAGGCTGTATGACCGGGTCTCCTGTACCCAGAGCCCCTGCCCCTGCAACAGGCCATTGCTGACCCCTCCCTCCACAGGAGACATTCAGAAACAGTTCTGGCTCAGTCTCTGTGGGGTCTCGGAGTTCTGATGCACACAAGGTTTTGTTTGAGCCCTCTGAGCATCCCTGGTGGGTATGGGATTATATTCTAAATGCAATTTTGCCCCTCCTATTGCTTTTCCTTTGTCTTTGGACATGGGGTATCTTTTTATGGTGTGATCCAACAATAAATGGATCCCCTGAAGACTGCAGATTTCTTCAAGAAAATTACAGATTCCAAGGGAACATTTCATACAAAGATGGGCATAATAAAGGACAGAAATGGCATGGACCTAACAGAAGCAGAAGATATTAAGAAAAAGTGGCAGGAATACTCAGAAGAACTATACAAAAAAGATGTTCATGACCCAGATGACCATGATAGTGTTAGCTAGACATCCTGGAATGTGAAGTCAAGTGGGCCTTAGGAAGCATTACTGTGAGTAAAGCTAGTGGAATTGATAGAATTCCAGTTGAGCTCTTTTAAATCCTAAAAGATGATGCTGTGAAAGTGGTGCACTATATATGCCAGCAAATTTGGAAAACTTAAAAGCAGCCACAGGACTGGAAAAGGTCAGTTTTCATTACAATTCCAAAGAAAGGCAATGTCAAAGAATGTTGAAATTACAGCAAAATTGCACTCATCTCACACACTAGTAAAGTAATGCACAAAATTCTCCAAGCTCAGCTTCAAAAGTTCATGATGTGTGAACTTTCAGATGTTCAAGCTGGATTTAGAAAAAGCAGAGGAACCAGAGATAAAATTGCCAACATCCGTTGGATCATCAGAAAAGCAAGAGAATAACAGAAAATAAATCGACTTATGTTTTATTGATTATGCCAAAGCCTTTGACTGTATAGATCAGCGCAAACTGTGGAAAATTCTTCAAGAGATGGGAATACCAGACCACCTTACCTGCCTCCTGAAAAATCTGTATGCTGGTCAAGAAGCAACAGTTAGAACTGGACATGGAAGAACTGACTGGTTCCATATCAGGAATGGAGTACGTCAAGGCTGTATATTGTCACCCTGCTTATTTCACTTATATGCAGAGTACATCATGTCAAATGCCAGGCTGGATGAAGCACAAGCTGGAATCAAGATTGCTGGAAGAAATATCAATAACCTCGGATACACAGATGACACCAATCTTATGGCAGAAAGTGAAGAACTAAAGGGCCACTAGATAAAATTGAAAGAGCTGAGTGAAAAAGCTGGCTTAAAACTCAACATTCAAAAAACAAAAATCATGGCATTCAGTCCCATCACTTCATGGCAAATAGATGGAGAAACAATGGAAACAGTGAGAGATTTAATTTTTGAGGGTTCCAAAATTATTGCAGATGGTAACTGCAGCCATGAAGTTAAAGGATGCTTGCTTCTTGGAAGAAAAACTATGACCAACCTAGAAAGCATATTAAAAGCAAAGACATTACTTTGCCGACAAAGGTCTGTTTAGTCAATGCTGTGGTTTTTCCAGTAGTCATGTATGGATGTGAGAATTGTACTATAAAGAAACCTGAGTGCTAAAAAATTGATGCTTTAAACTGAAGTGTTAGAGAAGACTCTTGAGAGTCCCTTGTAATGCAAAGTGCTCAAACCAGTCAATCCTAAATGAAATCAGTCCTGAATGTTCATTGGAAGGACTGATGCTAAGGCTAAAACTCCCCAAACTTTGGCCACTTGATGCAAACAACTCAACTCCTTGGAAAAGACATTGATGCTGGGAAAGACTGAAGGCAGGAGGAAAAGGGGATGACAGAGGATTTGATGGTTGAGTGGCATCACCAACTCAATGGACATGAGTTTGAGCAAGATCCGGAAGTTGGTGTTGGACAGGGAAGCCTGGCATGGTGCAGTCTATGCGGTTGCAAAGAGTAGGGATTGACTGAGTGACTAAACTGAGCTTTTCTGTATGAGTTCTTCATACATTTTGGATAATAACCCTTTACCGTGCGTATCATTTGCAGTATCTTCTACTTAAGAGGTTGCTTTCTGTTTTGTTCAGTTTCTTTCACAGTGCAAAGCTTTTGAGTTATAGTCCAGTTTGTTTACTTTTGCCTTTGTTGTACTTTCCTGAGGAGACAGAGTGAAAAATTATTGCTAAGACTTATGTCAAGGACCATACTACCTGTATTTCCTTTTAGGAATTTATTGATTCACATATTTCCTTTATGTCTTCAATCCATTTTGAGTTTATTTTTCATACAGTGTAAGAATTTTATTATTTTGCATATATCTGTCCAGTTTACCCAAGACCATTTATTAAAGAGACTCTCTTTCCTCATTGTATATTCTTTCCCTTTGTCATAGACTGATTGACCATAAAAGCAGGATTTCATTCTTGGCTCTATTTCTGTTCCATTGATCTCTGTATCTGTTTTTGTACTACTACCATGCTGTCTTGATTACTGTAGTTCTGCATTAGTTTTTTGAAATCTATAAGTGTGATACCTTATAGTCTATAAGTGTGATACTTTATCTATAAGTGTGTTCTTTTTCAAGATTGTTTTGGCTCTCAAGGCCTTTTGTGTTTCTATACAAATTTTTGGATTGTTTTTTTTTCCAGAAAAATTTTAGGATTATTTGTCCTAATTATGTTAAAAATTTCATGGGTATTTTGACAGGAGTTGACTGAATCTGTAGATTTCTTTGGATAGTATGGACATTTTTAACAAAATTAATTATTCAAATCCATGAATAGAGTATATCCTTGAGAAGAATACATTTATTTGTGTAGACTTCATTTTTTTTTCATGACTATCTTACAGTGAGATGTTTCTCCTTAAATTGTTTGGTTCGGTTTTTTTTTCTTGTTTCTTGAAGTAGGTCTTTATCACTATGAACTGCCCTCTTAGAAAACTGATTTTGCTATATCCTCCAGATTTTGGAAAGTTGTGCTTCCATTTTCATTTGTTTCTAAGTATTTTTTGGTTTCCTCTTTGATTTCTTCGTTGACCTATTAATTCTTTAGTAGCATGTTGTTTAGTCTCCATGTATTTGTGTATTTTCCAGTTTTCTCCCTGTAATTGATTCTCGTTTCATAACATTCTGTTTATTTTCTCCTGAGTTTAATGAGCGTTTTTATTACTATTTCTTTGACCCCCTTTGTTCAGTAAATCATTTCTCTTCATATCATTAAGTTTTTTCCCTGGCATTTTAGTTGCTTTTTTGTTTCAAATGTATTCCTTTGTCTCCTCATTTGGACTTTCTTTGTGTAGGCAAAGCAATTACTTTTCCCAATCTGGAAGACGTGGTCTTGTGTAAGAGCATCCTCTGTGTAGACTATATGTGCCAGGTAGGTTTGTCAGGCTGGCCAAAGCTGGAACAGGTGCTGACTGAGGGCCGTGAGATGCACTGCTTCAGGTCTACCTTGGTAAGATGGCTAGAACTGGGACAGGCATGGACCAAGGGGTCCTGGGAGACTCCATGCCATTGCTACCCTTGTGGGATGGCTGAAGCTGCAGCAGGTGCATACTGGTGAGTCCCAGGAAATGTCGCACCGGGCCTTGATGGGACAGCTGGAGCCAGGGTGATCAATGATCCCCTGGGTGTATCATGCCAGAGCTTTCTTGGCAGGATGCATGGAGCTGGAGTGGGTGCTTGGGTCCCTCTCTGGAGGGGTGGCGGCTATAGTTCATGTGAGCCATGGAGTGGAGCAGACTGAGACAACCTTGGGTAACTATCTAAAGTGCCTGTATTGTGTTACCATCCATGCTGTCATGGGGAGAAGCGTAGGCAAAAAAAATGGCCTTGTAGGTTCTTCTGAACCTTGGAGAAATTTCTAGCAGTTTCCCATCTGTTTGGCAGATGCTCTAGGATTAGCAAATGGATTTCCTTTATGTGCAGCCTAGAAGCCCTAAAAACAAACAAACAAACAAAAAGCACTGTGTTTTGTTTTTCTTTTTCTGTGAAAGTAAGTCTGTTCTGGGGCCCCTCAGTGATGTCCCTTTCTACTGCAGATTGATAGGATGGGGGTGGGATTGCTATCAATACCATATCTTAATCTATCTTACCTGTCTTCCTGTGATCCCTCTTTTGGTTACTGTGCAGAAGTCGTTCAGTAAGCCCTCATTTCTTTCTCAGAAATTGCACATGAATCTCTACCTATATATAATGTGTTCAGGGGAGGAGATAAGTTAAGGATTGGTCTACCATCTTGGATCCCTCCCACATTTATTATAGCATTTTAACTAACCATTCTAAATAATGTTTGATTTATTATAATGCATTTACTAACTTCTATAATTATAATAATTTAACCATTACATATTATAACAAGTCTGATAAATACAGAAGCTTTTTTTTGAATAACAAATCTATTTTACCAAAAATCTGTTGTGTGAGTATATCCTATATGTTTAGCATATTTAAAATATATGAAATATCTAAATAGCTTATTTTCTCAAGAGGTAGTAACATAGTTGGAGAAAGAAATGGCAACCCACTCTGCTATTCTTGCCTGGGAAATCCCATGGACAGAGAAGCCTGGGGTTGCAAAAGTGTTGATCATGACTTAGTGACTAAACAACAACAACAACAAAAGACACTACTATAGAGTCCTGGATATTTTACAAAGCCGCTAAGTTAATATCCTATGGTTTGGAGTAGTTAGATTTTGGGAAGGAATCCCAGCTATCCTTCATAATATCAAAAATATTTTACTCTCTTAGATTTTAAATATTGGTACTCTTTAAATATTGGTACAAATAAATTTATTATACACTCTTTTTAAAGTGAATTGAGCCCAGTGTTTCTCTGATGTCAATGAAGTCTCTTTGGAAATTTGCATGTACTTCTGTCTTCTTTGAAATACCTTTCACTATTAATTTTTTTGTCTTATCAAGTGGCACCATATATTGCCCTTTGAATGAAAAAGTTGTTGCTCAATTGAAAGTTCTCCCCTATTTATATGCAAAATAGCTGTTAGTGGGTATAAGGGTGTGCACATCATGTTCTCTTTTATCTGAGGATTTTAATTAATCCATCCAATCTTTGACTGATTCATATGATATTAGACAGCCACATGTATCCACACAACCTACGTGCTAGAGATATGATGATAAATAAAATACAGACTGCCGTTTCTTTATACAACAAATGCATTCTCTAGTCATAGAACAGAGTGAAGCTAATTGCCTCTGTTGGAGACTGGGAGGGATATGGGGATCCAATACTGAATCTTTGATTCAGATGTGATTCCTACTCAGCTAAGCAACCAGAACTACCAACCCAAATAATAGGTCTGCATTTTTATTTTATTTTTGCAATTACTCTTTTTATTCTCATTGGTTTCCTATTAAGATTCAAGGACTTGAGGGTTTGATTTCTATTTCTATTTATTTATATTTAAAAGAATCATCAAAGATATTACCCGTTGACCGTATTTCCTTAAATTTTGTGTTTATTTCACAGTAATAAACAGTAAATCCAGCTCATTCAACTGGATGAGCTATTATAAATTTCTTCAGTATTTAGAACTTGGATTCCACAGCAGGTCACATATCTCATTGGTTGATATTTGAGCCTCACATATCAGCCTTTCTGAATTTGCTCTGCTTCCATCCCTCAAACATCAGATTTAAATACAGGTACAAAGATGCTTCAGATGCTTCATAAATGCAACATCTTCCACTATCTATTCCCCTTCATACAAACACTGCTTCTAATTACTGAGTGGCAAACATTTGATTTAAGAAGTTTGGTTTTCTACCAGATTTTCTATTTATAATTTATTGGCCTATTCTTTTACCTTGGAATTTATTTGTTATACAGAGTTATTTCTGTGATTCATTCAGCTATATGTAATTTTTTTCCAAACCAGAATTATATATATTTTAATGTTTTAAATTAAAGATACTGAGCTTGTATAATGTAATGATTTACAGAGGGACAAAAAAGGAATGAAACACTGGCAGCTGTGCTAATCCAGACCATCACTGCATAGCATGGCATAGTTTCCAATTAAACAACCAGAAGCTTGTTACGATCATCAGAAATTGAAACTGAAATAATTTATTTTGCTTGACATTGATAGAGTGAAATTAAAATATAAATGAATTAGGTATGTTATACATAATTAGTTTTCAAAACTCCACTTAACTTAGGTGTCAGACATGTAGAGCAAATTTCATAGCAAATATTATTTTCTGACTTTCCATGACAAACAGATGGTCCCCACTCAGAGAGAGAGAAAGGAAAAGAAAAAGGGGAAAAGAAAAACCACTTCATAAATTTTTAAAGCAGCATAGAGCCAATTTGAAATATATTTTAGCCCAAAATTTAAATAAATGATCAGCCAACATCAATTAAACATGTCTGGCTCTCAAACTATGATGGCCCAAATGTGCCACAGAGCCTTCCTAAACCTCACTTGTCATGTGAGGTTTAGGATCTGAAGCATATTTTAAGTAAGTATAACCACTTAAAACTTTAGTAAATTATATAAAATACTATAGTTATCTATTAATCTTCAAAAATATTCACAGGTAGAGTCAGCAAATATAAAATGCTCAGATAATATTGTTATAATTTACATTTATAGGAAATATAATAAATGAAATGTGGTATAATACTTCTATAGCAAGATTTCTCCAAATAAACATTATTAGTTATATCAATATGATGCAAGCAGATGAAATAACAGTCAAATTCTTCCCTGTAAACTATTTTAAATCTTCATGAGCAGTAAGAAAAGTTATGACCAATCTAGACAGCATATTAAAAAGCGGAGAAATTACTTTTCCAACAAAGTCCATCTAGTCAAAGCTATGGTTTTTCCAATAATCATGTATGGAGCTATTCCAAATCCTGAAAGATGATGCTGTGAAAGTGCTGCCCTGAATATGCCACCAAATTTGGAAACCTCAGCAGTGGCCACAGGACTGGAAAAGGTCAGTTTTCATTCCAATCCCAAAGAAAGGCAATGCCAAAGAATGCTCAAACTACCGCACAATTTCACTGATCTCACACGCTAGTAAAGTAATGCTCAAAATTCTCCAAGCCAGGCTTTAGCAATATGCGAACCGTGAACTTCCTGATGTTCAAGCTGGTTTTAGAAAAGGCAGAGGAACCAGAGATCAAATTGCCAACATCCACTGGATCATCGAAAAAGCAAGAGAGTTCCAGAAAAGCATCTATTTCTGCTTTATTGACTATGCCAAAGCCTTTGACTGTGTGGATCACAATAAACTGTGGAAAATTCTGAAAGAGTTGGGAATACCAGACTACCTGATCTGCCTCTTGAGAAATTTGTGTGCAGGTCAGGAAGCAACAGTTAGAACTGGACATGGAACAACAGACTGGTTCCAAATAGGGAAAGGAGTTCGTCAAGGCTGTATATTGTCACCCTGTTTATTTAACTTATATGCAGAGTACATCATGAGAAATGCTGGACTGGAAGAAGCACAAGCTGGAATCAAGATTGCCGGGAGAAATATCAATCACCTCAGATATGCAGATGACACCACCCTTATGGCAGAAATGAAAGAGGAACTAAAAAGCCTCTTGATGAAAGTGAAAGTGGAGAGTGAAAGAGTTGGCTTAAAGCTCAACATTCAGAAAACGAAGATTATGGCATTCGGTCCCATCACTTCATGGGAAATAGATGGGGAAACAGTGTCAGACTTTATTTTTCTGGGTTCCAAAATCACTACAGATGGTGACTGCAGCCATGAAATTAAAAGACGCTTACTCCTTGGAAGGAAAGTTATAACCAACCTAGATAGCATATTCAAAAGCAGAGACACTACTTTGCCAACAAAGGTTTATCTAGTCAAGACTATGGTTTTTCCTGTGGTCACATATGGATGTGAGAGTTGGACTGTGAAGAAGGCTGAGCGCCAAAGAATTGCTGCTTTTGAACTGTGGTGTTGGAGAAGACTTTTGAGAGTCCCTTGGACTGGAAGGAGATCCAATCAGTCAATCCTAAAGGAAATCCTGAATATTCATTTTAAGGAAGGATGCTGAAGCTGCAAGTCCAGTACTTTGGCCACCTTATGCAAAGAAGTGACTCATTGGATAAGACTGTGATGCTGGGGAAGATTGAAGGCTGAGAAGGGGACAGCAGAGGATGAGATGGTTGGATGATATCACTGACTCAGTGGACATGAGTTTGAGTAAACTCCAGGAGTTGGTGATGGAGAGGAAGGCCTTGCGTGCTGTAGTCCATTGGGTTGCAAGAGTTGAACATGATTGAGCAACTGAACTGAACTAAACTGAGCAGTAACACTAGGTATGCATACACTTACTGACTTTAATTTGGACTGCTTTTTTAATAATTGCATATTTATAGGACACAAGTACTCAATTTAATTCTTAAAGCTTTAAAAAAGCAGATGAATGGCCACCATTATAAAATCTTGATTTATATATTCTTGATTCCAGCTTTTGGATATTTTTTAAGGAATTATATATAGTTTATTTTAATGAATCAATAGAGTTGAAAATCACCTTACTGATTAATTACATTTCTATATATTATTGTCTATTCAGTTTGTCAGCTTAGATTTTAAAAAGAAATATACCTTCCTCCAAATGATTTTGTAGGTATTATTTTTAAAATATAATTAAAATTTGTTTGCCTGACTTAAAGTAATACATAAAATAAATTATTGTCAGTCAAATATAATGGACGTAATAGTTCCATTTGTTTTTAATTCCTTCCTGAATCCCAGAAGAATAGCAGTAAAGATAATAAAATTGAAGAGATGTCAATGTAAATTGTGGTGTTGAAAATTAAATAGAAATTCTAAATGATTTATGTTTCAGCTTTCTCCATTCGATTAAATACCCTCAAAGGAGGAACCAACCAAAATCAAAGTAATTTATAATGCAGTTTCTCATAAAGATTCAGGAATTAGAGACATCAGTTATCTCTGAAGGCTGAGGTTTTGAGAATTGAAAATGAAGGATTTGAGTGAAATGTAAGAATCACCTAGTGAGACTCCCTGATACCATTTCTCTACCTACACAGCCAGCAAGTGACTCTCATACTTAGGCAGAAGACAGAGGTTTTACTGCTTGAAAAGGTTGATACAGATGGTCTCTAAAATCAGCTCTGGGTAGAAAGGACCCTCACTCATTGAAGGATGAAGTGGATATTTGATATCACAGAATGAGACTAAAAGCTACTAGATTAACCCTATTCTTCCCTTTCACCCTCCTATCAACATATTGGATAATTTCCACTGGAGTAATTTCCTGGTTCAGAAAGAAATTCCTGTGGATATTTGGAAGCCCCCAAAAGACAAAGCTTGATTCCCACATGAACATCATTATAAAGATGTAACAATTAGTTCACCATGTCCACCAGTTTATACAGAATTTCATCTCAGTTTTAAGTTGATTCATTATTGAATATAGGAAGATAACCAATAATCATCTATCCTTTGAACAGAGGTTCTAAGATAAAGAGAAAGAATAAAATGTCTAAAGAGAATAATAATTGCATATAAAACTGAGACTTGCAACGTGGAAGAAAGTATAAAAATAAATAAAATCTCCAAAATTAATTTATAGTTGTTAAGTCCTTCAGTCATGTCCAACTCTTGGAGAACACATGGACTGCAGCATGGCAGGCTTCTCTCTCCTCCTCTATTCCTTGGAGTTTGTTGAAACTCACGTACATTGAGTTGATGATGAGATCCAACCATTTCATCCCCTGTTGTCCCCTCCTCCTGCCTTAATCTTTCCCAGTATCAGGGTCTTTTCCAGATCCCAGAAAAGGGTCTTTTGCATTTCCATATGCATTGGCTATTTGCATCAGGTGGCCAAGTATTGGAGCTTCAGCTTCAGCATTGATACTTAATGTGAATATTTAGAGTTTTTCCTTACTATCCACTGGTTTGATCTCCTTGCTGTCCGAGGGACTCTCAAGAGTCTTCTCCAGCACCACAGCTCAAAAAGCATCAATTCTTGGGTGCTCAGCCTTGTTTTTGATCCAACTCTCACATCTCTGCATGACTATTGGAAAAACCATAGCTTTGACTATACAGACCTTTGTTGGCAAAGGAATGTCTGCTTTTAATACAGTGTCTAGGTTTTTCATAGCTTTTCTTCCAAGGAGCAGACATCTTTTAATTTCATGACTGCTGTTACCATCTGCAGTATTTTTGGAGCCCAAGAAGAGAAAATCTGTCACTGCTTCTACTTTTTATCTTCTATTTGCTATGAAGTGATGGGACTGGATGCCATGATCCTAGTGTTTGAATGCTGTTTCAAGCTGATTTTTTTTTTTTCACTTTTCTCTATCACCTTCATCAAGAGGCTCTTTCTTTAAGTTCTTCTTCACTTTCTACCATTAGAATGGTATCATCTGCATATCTGAGGTTATTGGTATTTCTCCTGGCATTCATGCTTCCAGCTTGTGATTCATCCAGCCCAACATTTTGCATGATGTACCTTGCATATAAATTAAATAAGCAGGATGACAATAGAAAGCCTTGATGTACTCCTTTCCCAACTTTGAACCAGCCTATTGTTCCATGTCCAGTTCTAATTGTTGTTTCTTGACCTGCATACAGGTTTCTAAAGAGACAGGTAAGGTGTTCTGTTTTTTCCATCTCTTTCAGAATTTTCCAGTTTGTTCTGATCCACACAGTCAAAGGCTTTAGCGTAGTCAATGAAACAGAAGTAGATGTTTTTCTGGAATTCCCTTGCCTTTTCTGTGATTCTGTGGTTGTTGGCAATTTGATCTCTGGTTCCTCTGCCTTTTCTAAATCAAGCTTGTACCTGTGAAAGTTCTCAGACCACATACTGTTGAAGCCTAGCTTGAAGGATTTTGAGCATAACCTTACTAGCATGTGAAATGAGTGCAATCATACTGTAGTTTTAACATTCCTTGTCATTGTCCTTCTTTGGGATTAGAATAAATACCGACCTTTTCCAGGCCTGTGCTCACTGTTGACCAACAGATTTCAAAATTTATTGGCATACTGAGGGTAGCACTTCAACAGCATCATTTTTTAGGATTTTAAATAGCTTAGCTAGAATCCCGTCATCACAGTAGCTTTGTTCATAGTTATGCTTTCTAAAACCCATTTCACTTCACATTCCAGGTTGTCTGACTCTAGATGACTGACCACACTGGGTCATTAAGATCTTTTTTGCGAATATCATTCAGTTCAGTTCAGTCGCTCAGTCGTGTCCTACTCTTTGCGACCCCATGAATCGCAACATGCCAGGCCTCCCTGTCCATCACCAACTCCTGGAGTTCACCCAGACTCAACGTCCATCGAGTCAGTGATGCCATCTAGCCATCTCATCCTCTAGCCCTTCTCCTCCTGCCCCCAATCCCTCCCAGCATCAGAGTCTTTTCCAGTGAATCAACTCTTCACATGAGGTGGCCAAAGTACTGGAGTTTCAGCTTCAGCATCATTCCCTCCAAAGAAATCCCAGGGCTGATCTCCTTCAGAATGGACTGGTTGGATCTCCTTGCAATCCAAGGGACTCTCAAGAGTCTTCTCCAACACCACAGTTCAAAAGCATCAATTCTTTGGTGCTCAGCCTTCTTGACAGTCCAACTCTCACATCCATACATGACCGCAGGAAAAACCATAGTCTTGACTAGACGAACCTTTGTTGGCAAAGTAATGTCTCTGCTTTTGAATATGCTATCTAGGTTTGTCATAACTTTCCTTCCAATTATTACTCCATCATAAATGTAAAAGAAATGTTACATAAGAAAATTGAGGACATACTGGAGAAAGTAGATTGAGATTCAGTGTTAACGGTGAGTAAAATTAAAAGAGTAGTCCAGGACACATCACAGGGAACTTATATGTGTACCAGAAAAAGAAAACAAGGAAAATATAGGGATGAAGTGTCGAAGAAAAAAAATTAAGACATGCTGTATTTGACTTTTATAGAAAGAAAGTGTCCAATAAAAGCTGAACATGGTTTATGAACAAAGAAGACCAAGCTGTATCCCTGTGATACTACAGAAAACTTGGAAATGATTGACAATCCTAAAAAGTTTCAATGGGGGAGAATGTATGATCACATACATCAGGAATCAGAATAGCACTGTGTATAAACAGCGAAAAATAAGGCACAATAACAATGTTGCTGAAATAATGAGAGAAAATAGGTTCCTTCCTGGAATTCTGTACCCAGCTAAACCATCACCAGCTCTTTGTATGCTTCTGCCTATACCATTTTACATTGTTCCTTGCCTGAAACATAAAATTCAAGGTCTTTGAAGATGTTTAGTAAGTATGTATTAATTTTTCCTTTGAATCTGCAAAAAATGCATAATAAGCTACTATTTTTTGTTGTTAATCTCCTAAACATCCCTTAAAACTAATCTTTACCACATTTCCTCCTAACAGTAATGAATAAAATAAAGCTAGATGTCTTTTCTTGGTTCTCACATAGCTTATTGTTCATATTTCTGTTACTATGTTTTCACATTAATTTGTATTTATTTTTTAAATATCAGTCTCTTCTTACTGACATAGTTATCTTAAATTGAGAAATTTGTACTTGTTTAATCACCACCATTATCTAAGGCAATGCCTACTGTATAGAATACAGTCAAACAAGTATTGAATGTAAATGTGCAAAGGCTTGAAGTTTAAACAAACATATTAAAAAAATAAAGAGGTAGGTTTCTGGGGATGGAGGAAACTTTCTTCATTGACTTATTTATTTTAGAATCCAGATAAAAATTCAACTTGTCAGTTCTATTTGTATCATTTTTTAAATGAAAAGTGTTAAATAAATTTTATTTGAAATTAATTTTTATTGGATTTTACGTACAAATGTCATAAGTGTGATAAAACCTCACTTACCATTGATAATCCATACTGGATAGATACTATAGAAATACCATGAATGTCTGAAAGTCTTTTTTAAAAATTATGTATTTACTGTTATTTATAGTTGTTTTACAATGTTGTGTTAGGTTTTACTGTAGAGCAAAGTGAATGAGCTATATGCATACATATATCCCCTTGTTTCAAAATTGCTTCCCATTTAGGTCACCATAGAGCATGGAGTAGGGTTCTTTGAGCTATACTACAGGTTCTCATTTTAAAGAGAAAAGAGTACTCTCAAACCATTAGCTGCAGGAAATGGATCTCCGTGTTTCTACTAAAATCAACAAGTTGAGTCTCAAATTTTGAAATGAACAGATAGTGTTGTTCATTCATTTAAAAATATAATGAATAATTACCATGGAAAGGAATTAAAAGCAGGGCTAACATTTGTTTTCAATTTTATATATTCCAGAGCAGGTAGGGGATTGGAGAAAACAAACAGCACATAAGGGTTTCAGTGCAACAAAATTTTAATGGTATCTGTGACATTCACAGAAGTCCTAAGTGCTGTTTTGAGAAAAGAACATTTTGCTAACCTATTAGCAGCATCATAAAAGCATCTGCCAGCACACATTCAGATAACTAGGAGAAGGACAATTCTACTACTGAAATGAGAAAGTATGAAAGGCTTCTGGAAGCATGCAACACAAACAAAATCCACCCGTATTATCCAGACATTCATGTCATTTCAGTGAAATTAGTTTGGAATATTAGGGGAAATTTTCAGTACTCTAGATATGTTTTATACTACATTTTTTATATTATATCATGCTACATTTTGCCAAATGGATTAATAGCCTGTTTGTTTGAAAATTATCTAAACTTTAACATTTTAAGTTGTGAAAACAGAGGAGCAATCTGTAATAAAATGAATAATTCTCTCTCTTACAGTATTAAATCTAATGGCATAATTAAGTTAATGGTTCCTCTTTATAAAAACATTGATAATTACAAACAAAGCAGTAGAACAATTATTAGCAAAATGTTAGTCAGTTAATTGTAAGTTCAGTTCAGTTCAGTCGCTCATTCGTGTCCGACTCTTTGCGACCCCATGAAACGCAGCATGCCAGGCCTCCCTGTCTATAACCAGCTGCCGGAGTCTACCCAAACCTGTGTCCATTGAGTCAGTGATGCCATCCAATGATTTCATACTCTGTCCTCTTCTTCTCCTGCCTTCAATCTTTCCCAACATCAGGGTCTTTTGAAATGAGTCAGCTCTTCCCATCAGGTGGCCAAAATATTGGAGTTTCAGTTTCAACTTCCAGTAAACACCCAGGACTGATTTCCTTTAGGATGGACTGATTGGAACTCCTTGCAGTCCAAGGGACTCTCAAGAGTCTTTTCCAACACCACAATTCTAAAGCATCAATTCTTTGGTGCTCAGCTTTCTTTCAAGTCCAACTCTCACATCCATACCTAACTACTGGAAAAACCATAGCCTTGACTAGATGGAACTTTGTTGACAAAGTAATGTCTCTGCTTTTTAATATGCTGTCTAGGTTGGTCATAACTTTCCTTCCAAGGAGTAAGCATCTTTTAATTTCACGGTGGCAGTCACCATCTGCAGTGATTTTAGAGCCCCCCCAAAGTAAAGTCAGCTACTGTATCCACTGTTTTCCCATCTATTTGCCATGAAGTGATGGGACCAGATTCCGTGATCTTAGTTTTCTGAATGTTGAGCTTTAAGCCAACTTTTTCACTCTAGTCTTTCACTTTCATCAAGAGGCTCTTTAGTTCTTCTTCACTTTCTGCCATAAGGCTGGTGTCATCTGCATATCTGAGGTTATTGATATTTCTCCTGGCAATCTTCATTCCAGTTTGTGCTTCCTCCAGCCCAGCATTTCTCATGATGTACTCTGCATGTAAGTTAAATAAGCAGGGAGATAATATACAGCCTTGACGTACTCTGTTTCCTATTTGCAAAGGGTCTGTTGTTCCATGTCCAATTCTAACTGTTGCTTCCTGACCTGCATAAATATTTCTCAAGAGGCAGGTCAGGTGGTCTGGTATTCCCATCTCCTTCAGACTTTTCCACAGTTTATTGTGATCCACACAGTCAAAGGTTTTGGCATAGTCAATAAAGCAGAAGTAGGTGTTTTTCTGAAACTCTCTTGTTTTTTAAATGATCCAGCAGATGTTGGCAATTTTATCTCTGGTTCCTCTGCCTTGTCTAAAATCAGCTTGAACATCTGGATGTTTACGGTTCACATATTGCTGAAGCCTGACTTGAAGAATTTTGAGCATTACTTTACTAGCGTGTGAGATGAGTGCAATTGTGCAATAGTTTGAGCATTCTTTGACATTGCCTTTCTTTGGGATTAGAATGAAATCTGACCTTTTCCAGTCTTGTGGCCACTGCTGAGTATTCCAAATTTGCTATCAATATATTGAGTGCAGCACTTTCACAGCATCATCTTTCAGGATTTGAACTAGCTCAACTGGAATTCCATCACCTCCAATGGCTGTGTACATAGTGATGCTTCCTAAGGCCCACTTGACTTCACATTCCAGGATGTCTGGCTCTAAGTGAGTGTGAGTGATCACACCATCGTGATATCTGGGTCATAAAGATCTTTTTGTACAGTTCTTCTGTGTATTCTTGCCACCTTTTCTTAATATTTTTTGCTTCTGTTAGGTCTGTACCATTTCTGTCCTTTATTGAGCCCATCTTTGCATGAAATGTTCCTTGGTATCTCTGTTTTTCTTGAAGAGATCTATAGTCTTTCCCATTCTGTTGTTTCCCTCTATTTCTTTGCATTGATCCTTAAGGAAGGCTTTCTTATCTTTCCTTGCTATTCTTTGGAACTCTGTATTGAAATGGGTATATCTTTCCTTTTTTCCTTTACTTTTTGCTTCTCTTCTTTTCACAGCTATTTGTAAGGCGTCCTCAGACAGTGAGTTTGCTTTATTGCATTTCTTTTCCACAGGGATAGCCTTGATCCCTGTCTCCTGTACAATGTCACGAACCTCTGTCCATAGTTCATCAGACGCTCTATTATGTCTAGTACCTTAAATCTATTTCGCACTTCCACTGTATAGTCATAAGGGATTTGATTTAGGTCATACCTGAATGGTCTAGTGGTTTTCCCTACTTTCTTCAATTTAAGTCTGAATTTGGCAATAAGGAGTTCATGATCTGATCCAGTCAGCTCCTGGTCTTGTTTTTGCTGACTGTATAGAGCTTCTCCATCTTTGGTTGCAAAGAATATAATCAATCTCATTTTGGTGTTGACCATCTGGTGATGTCCATGTATAGAGTCTTCTCATGTGTTGTTGGAAGAGAGTGTTTGCTATGACCAGTGTGTTCTCTTGACAGAACTCTCTGATCCTTTGCCCTGCTTCATTCTGTACTCCAAGGCTAAATTTGCCTGTTACTCCAGGTGTTTCTCACCTTCCTACTTTTGCATTCCAGTCCCCTATAATGAAAAGGATATCTTTTTTGCGTGTTAGTTCTAAAAGGCCTTGTAGATCTTCATAGAACCGTTCAGCTTCTGCAGCATTACTGGACAGGGCATAGACTTGAATTACCCTGATATTGAATGGTTTGCCTTGGAAACAAACAGATCATTCTGTTGTTTTTGAGATTGCATGCAAGTATTGCATTTTGGACCCCTTTGTTGACTATGATGGCTACTCCATTTTTTTCTAAGAGATTCCTGCTTACAGTAGTCGATATAATGGTCATCTGAGTTAAATTCACCCATTTCAGTCCATCTTAGTTCGCTGTTTCCTAGAATGTTGGTGTTCATTCTTGCCATCTCCTGTTTAACTACTTCCAATTTGCCTTGATTCATGGACCTAGCATTCCAGGTTCCTATTCAATATTGCTCTTACAGCATTGGACTGTGCTTAATTAATTAATTAAATTATAAATTTATACATTAAAATGTTTGTATAATTTGTCAACAAATGTTTATTTAACCCCTAGTTTGTGAAACAAAAATATATACGGCATTTGATTTTGATTGGACTTTGTGAATACTGAAATATTGTATAGAAATTGAAGTGTTTGTAGTGTTGTTGTTGTTCAGTTGCTAAGTTGTATCTGAGTCTTTGTGTACCCATGGACTGTAGCACACCAGGATTCCCTGTCTTTCACTCTCTCCCCGAGCTTGTTCAAACACATGTCCACTGAGTCAGTGATGTCACCCAACCATCTCATCCTGTGACACCTTCTTCTCCTCCTGCCCTCAGTCTTTCCCAGCATCAGCATCTTTTCCAGTGAGTCAGCTCTTTTCATCAGGTGGTCAAAATATTGAAGCTTCAGCTTCAGCATTTGTCCTTCCAAAGAATATTCAGTGTTGCTTTTCTTTAGGGTTGACTGGTTTGATTTCTTTGCTGTACAAGGGACTGGGCGGGTAGTAATAGCTATCGCAAATAAATTGTTCAGACTTGGAAAATAATAGTTTGCTACACACTGATGGTGATATTTCTGTTATAAGGCACTGTAGAAAGAGCTAGTCAAGAACTGATCTCTGAGTACTAAGTCAAGAAGGAAGAGATTCATCCAAATTTCAGCTCAGTTAACATTTGCTTGGGTATGCATAGGTTTTAACCTCCAGGACAAAAGAGAATGAAAGTTAGCAATCCCATATTAATCTGTGTGCATGTTAAATCACTTAAGTTGTGTTCAACTCTTTGCAACGTAATGGGCTAAGCCCACCAGACTCCTCTATCCATAGGTTTTCCCAGCCAAGAATACTAGAGTGGGTTGTCATTTCCTTCTCCAGGGGATCTTCCTGACCCTGAGACTGAACCCGTTTCTCCTATGTCTCCTGCATTGGCAGGCAGGTTCTTTATCACCAGTGCTACTTGGGAAGCTCCATATCAATCTAAATGTAACTAAATATACAGCATATACTCATCTTGCTAGTGGTCTGTTTCATTTTTGTGATATTTAGAGCTATTCTTTTATATTACATGAGATAATGTAAAAAAATCACAACCCAATTTAAGTGATGCATGACCTGGGAAAAACTGTGAAGAATGGGATCTTGATTGTCACCACTGTTTGTCCTGGAAAAAGAAAAGGCAACCCACTGCAGTATTCTTGCCTTGAGAATCCCATGGACAGAGGAGTCTGGCAGGCTACAATCCATGGGGTCACAAGAGTTGGAAATGACTTAGTGACTAAACCACTGTTTCTCCATCAGCTGCTTTAATGCTGTTGTTGATGTCTAGTTCTCATTGGTTAGACAGTCTGTCCTAGGCAGACTCAGTAATGCTTTTCATGGAAGAGACACGTGCTCTGTAAACACTGTAAACTCATTCCCAGAATTCCTTGCTGCACTCCTCAGTGCTGTGACACATAGCATAAAATTTCTGTAAGTTATTCCACGTCCTCCCTGTATTTGAAGCCATGTATTTAAGTGGGGTATATGCCTCAGATATGTTAAGAAAAAGACACTCTTCTCTGGGTTTCAGGGATACCCAGTCCTCTTAACTTGGATTATTTTGCTTCTCATTTTCAATGCAGTTTGAGCAAACCACCACACACATCTCTAGGAAAACCAAGCCTGCTGCTGCTGCTGCTGAATCACTTCAGTCGTGTCTGACTCTGTGCGACCCCATAGACGGCAGCCCACCAGGCTCCCCCGTCCCTGGGATTCTCCAGGCAAGAACACTGGAGTGGGTTGCCATTTCCTTCTCCAATGTATGAAAGTGAAAAGTGAAAGTGAAGTCGCTCAGTTGTGTCTGACTCTTAGCGACCCCATAGACTGCAGCCCACCAGGCTCCTCCCTCCATGGGATTTTCCAGGCAAGAGTACTGGATTGGGGTGCCATTGCCTTTAACCTATTATTCCTCAAATACCTTTCATTGAAATAAATTCCCTTATTTTACAAAGTTTTTTAGTATGTGGTTCTGAGAAGCAACTCTAAGGAAAAGAATAGTTACTCTTTATTCAAAGTAGGTCTAAGTAAAATTAACTATGATTCTTATTATATTTGTTTATGAGTTAATTGTTATGTATCAGGGTATTTCTTCACTGTATCATTTGTCTCATCTTTCTTTACTGTTTTTAGTCTCTAAGTACGTCTTCAAATATGTGAAATTGAAAATGTATCTTTTCTTCTCCTATCCTATTCTCACGTACTTCTATTTAAAATGTTTATAAATAAATATATATCCATAAATTTTTTCTTTGTAAATCTGAAATGAATGACATGTATTCATTCATTTTTCTGTTTGTTTTTTTAGCTATGTGAGGGAAACACTATCTGTGACATTTTAGGTCTCTAAAGGAGAATAATATAACCCGTCTTCTAGATGAGATTTTATTAATGACATGCACATTATCAGCATTTAGGTATAGCATTTTTCCAACTAAACTCCAAAATGATTTTTAGAAGTTTTAGTATGCCCTCACAGTCTTAGTCTCCTTTAATCACCATGATACATAGAAATATTTTAAGGAAAAAGTCATTCTTCCACTATACTATTGGCCATATTCAAAACATTTCCCTCCACAGCATCTTTTTCCTTTACCTGTTCATGTGAGATCTGGGTATTTTATGAGACTCCTCAAAAACGAGAAAAGGATTTAACCCTTAGATAATAGTTTAATACATGTGGTATACTTTTGGGATCATCTCTAATTTTTAACACAAGCAGAAAAACTATATTTCAACAATGCAGAGGTATTATGTGTGATAAAAAATAATTTAAGATAAAATAGTAAAGAATATGACTAGGTGCCTTCATATACTACTAAAGGAAGCACGGCATAAAAGAGAGTAACTTTAATATTGTAAAGCTTGGAGTGCAATGTCAAAGCCTAGGTGAAAAATACTTTGTGATTAAGTCAGAATAACATTCCATACCAAAGAAAGCAATTTTAACATACAAGAAATAGCATTATGCTGCACAAATATGATGTTTTCATATTCAAAGTAAGTACTAAGTGATGTTTTTCTCTAATCTATTAGTTGCTCAGTCTTGTCGACTCCATGCACTGTAGCCCACCAGGCTCCTCTGTCCATGAAATTCTCCAGGCAAGAATACCAGAATGGGTTGCCTTGCCCTTCTCCAGGGGATCTTGTAGGGATTGAATCTGGTCTCCCGCATTGTGGGGAAATTCTTTAGCATTTGAGCTACCGAGGAAGAGTGTTTTTCCCTAAGGCAATTTTAAATATCCTTCCTGTGACCACAGACGTGAATAATTGGGCAAAGGCACACTGATGGCTAGAGGACAGGGTCATATAACAGTGTGTTAAGGTTAAAGAGACAGAAAACTTGAGTCATTTGCAGGATTATCAAAGTCCAAGGAAATATCTTTAACAAATTAAAGCCATTCTTAAGAAATTAGAGTAATCCTAGTTCATTTTTATCAAGAGGGATGTACAAAACCTTCATACCAAAAGTGGAACTGTTTACCTTAGCTACACATTTAGAATTACTAGCAGCAGCTTCTTACCAGTATAACCCAAGTTAAAAAGAACTTGTCTAGGTAGCAGAAAATAAATTAGTTCATGAGAAGCACACATAAACAAGCAAATTCTCAAGCAATTGCATATGGTACAATGGGATGGAAATGAAAATACTTAAAATTTCCTTAGCTAGTTAAAGAAGGACTTCATAGATGAGTAGATGTCTGAGATTTTTGTATAAACCGAACTATTTTAAGTTCTAGAACTTGTGCAGACTCAGTTTTATTGAATAGCATGATACTTTTGGAATAATGCAAGTGGGATGATTGTGAGTACTCAAATACTATGTGTTTGAAAAAAATATATTTGAAATGTTGGTTCCCATATGAAATCTAAAACTGGTCTCTCTAGGCAGAGGGCAAGGAGAGACTCCAAGAAAATGCATGACATTCCAGACAGGTAGGTGGCAGGTTTATTAAGCAAAAGAATTCACATGAGGTCTGTCTCATGCTGCTGTAAGACTAGCGGATGCTCCACCTGCCGTGCCAGATCTTAAAAGTTTATATAGATGACTTACCTGGGTTCAGTCATATGTAATGTCCAGATGATCTCAACAACACATTGATCTTTCAATGCGGTGTCATTTATAACTGACCATAAATTCCCAGGGTAGTAAAAGGGGATGAGGAGCCTCTGATTGACTAGGCCCAGCTCAAGAGTCAACCAGCAGGTTACATCCTTTGGATGACCTTCTCCAACAGGAAGAAACATAGAAAATGAGTTTTAAAGCTAAATAGAAGGAAAAAAAAAAGAGTTTTGTATATTATACAGAGTAATTTGAGCATAATTATCAGGGTACGGGCTTCCCAGGGGGCACAGTGGTAAAGAATCGGCCTGCCAGTGCAGGAGATGCAAAAGACATGGGTTCCATCCCTGGATCAGGAAGATCCCTTGTAGGAGGAAATGGCAACCCACTCTAATATTCTTGCCTGGAAAATTCCATGGACAGAGGAACCTGGCAGGCTACAGTCCATGGAAGCACAAAGAGTCAGATGCAACTGAGCATGCATCAGGGACTAGGATACATTAAGGATACATTAAATAGTTATAGATCATGGTTCCATGTAGACCGTGCATGTGTGCTCAGATTTGGAATAAAAACAATTAAAAAAATTAAATTTTAGTATTATGATAAGAAATAACAGAAAGGATTTTCACTTACAGTTATGAAGTAGTGACCATCTTAAGAACAATCTTAAAAGCCATACAATTTAAGAAAAGTCAAACTGTGAATGTTGAAGCATCAGATATTAGAATCTAAGATTTTGGAGAGTGAAGAACTGTATCCTTGTGAGGGGACTGTAGTACCTTTGTACTACAGTACCCCTGAGTACCTTTGACAGCTATGAGCACACAGCAAGAGGGCAAGTATCTGGGCTTTAATGTGGCCAGCAAGAGGCTACTTATAGGAGACAGAAAAACCAGCAGATTCCTGAAAAGTGGAACTTTGTTGTTGGCAGTCTCAGTAGGCCACAGAGACAAAGATTAGGAGATCTATACTTGCCAAGAGGATGGTAATGTCAAAAAACCAGGATCTCTGCTTTAAATCCCTGGAGTGCTACAATTTAGATGAATAGAGATTTGGTAAAACCGCAAAGCCCTCTCCATCCATTCAGCTCAGTCTCTAACTGAATTACAATTATTATCCCCTATTTTAGCTGTCTAGCAGAGGAAATGATGAACCTCTCTAGAGAAAGATACCAAGACCAGCCTCTGCAATTTGCTAGATACCCAGATTTCAAACAAAAGTTACTAATAAGTATGTCAAGAAAAAAAAAATCATTCAAGATTATGTTTAAAAATTAAAAGATAGTAATACACACATGGGTTATCCAGATGTTAGATTCAGTAGTCAAAGACCTTAAAAAGCTAATTGATTTGCTCAAGAAAATAGAGAAAAATTGGAGGAAAAAAAATAAATTTAAAGAGATTCATCACCAAAGTACATTTTATGAAATAATATTAGAGACAGTGAAGAGCTTAGCAAATTTATAAAATAATAAAACCAACAGGAAGAAAAATAACATCCCAAATGGACATAGAAATGTTAGCATTGCCTCAAAATACCCAAAGCAAAATTAGACCCAGCTAATGCCAATGGCTGATCGGTAAAGAAAGTGAAGTGAAAGTGTTAGTCTTCTGTTGTGTCCAGCTTTTTGTGACCCCATGGAATGTAGCCTGGCAGACTCCTCTGTCCATGGACTTCTCCAGGCAAGAATACTGGAGTGGGTAGCCATTCCCTTCTCCAAAGGGTCTTCTATATCCAGGGATGGAACCCAGGTCTCCTGCATTCCATACAGATTGTTTACCATCTGAGCCACCAGGTAAGTAATCTGCCAGCAAGGCAGAAGACACAGAGACATGAGTTTGATCCTTGGGTGGGGAAGATCCCCTGGAGGAGGAAATGGCAACCCACTCCAGTATTCTTGCCCTGAAAATACCATGGAAGAGGAGCCTGGTGGGTTACAGTTCATGGGTTCACAAAAGAACAGACATGACTGAGTGACTAAAAACAATGAAATAGTCAAATTAGCAACTCTAGTGGAAACTTAAACATACTTCTTTCAGTAACTGAAAAAAGAAGCAAAAAAAGAATTAAAGATATAGACATTCTGAAAAACATGGTTAACAAGTTTGACCCTTTTAATATATAGAATACAGAAGCCACAGACCATGCATTCTGTGGAATAAATTGCACATGGTACATTTTTCAAATTTAATTGCCTCAGCAAATTTCCAAGAATTGGAATAATATAGAGAAGCCACAGACTATGCATTCTTTGAAATAAATTACACATTGTATATTTTGCCAATTGAATTGTCTGAACAAATTTCAAAAAATTGGAATAATGTATACAACTCCCTGTAGCCAAAATGATGAAATGTGGCCCAAAATTTAATCTCTTAAAATTTTATAAAAATTTAAATAACTGGAAATATTGCTAGCTTTAGAAATTAAAAAATGAAAACAATCTAATTTAGAACACATTTTTAACCAAATAATAATGAAAACCCTAAATGTCAAAACATCAGGGAATAGAGTTAAAATTGTGCTTTGAGAGACAAAGTAATATGAATATTGCTGCTCAGTCATTCAGTCATATCTGACTCTTTGCAACCCTGTGGACTGCAGCACACAAGGCTTCCCTGTCCTTCAACATCTCCCAGAGCGGGCTGAAACTCATGTCCATCAAGTAGGTGATGCCATCCAAATATCACGTCCTCTGCTGTCCCCTTCTCCTCTTGCCTTTAATCATTCTGAGCATCAGGGTCTTTTCTAATGAGTTAGCTCTTCCCATCAGGTGACCTAAGTATTGGAGCTTCAGCTTCAGCATCAGTTCTTTCAATGAATATTCAGGATTGATTTCCTTTAGGGTTGACTGGTTTGATTTCCTTACAGTCCAAGAGTCTTTTGAGAGTCTTCTCCAACACCACAGTTCAAAAGCATCAATTCTTCGACACTCAGCCTTTATGGTCCAGCTCTCACATCCATACATGACTACTGGAAAAACCTTAGCTTTGACTAGACAGACCTTTGTCGGCAAAGTAATATCTCTGTTTTTTAATATGCTGTCTAGGTTTGTCATAACTTTTATTCCAAGGAGCAAGCATCTTTTAATTTCATGTTTGCAGTCACTATCTACAGTAATTTTGGAGCCCAAGAAAATAGGCTATCACTGTTTCCATTGTTTCCACATCTATTTGCCATGAAGTAATGGGACAGGATGCCATGATCTTTGTTTTTTGAATGTTGAGTTTTAAGCCAGCTTTCTCACTCTCCTTTTTCACTTCCATCAAGAGTCTCTTAGCTCCTGTTCACTTTCTGCCATAAGGGTAGTGTCATTTGCATATCTGAGGTTATTGATATTCCTCCGGGCAGTCTTGATTCCAGCTTGTGCTTCATCCAGTCCAGCATTTCTCATGACTTATTCTGCATATAAGTTGAATAAGCAGGCTAATATACAGCCTTGACATACTCCTTTTCCTATTTGGAACCAGTCTGTTGTTCCATGTCCAGTTCTAACTGTTGCTTCCTGACCTGCATACAGGTTTCTCAAGAGACAGTCAAGTGCTCTGGTATTCCCATCTCTTTCAGAATTTTCCAGTTTGTTGAGATCCACACAGTCAAAGGCTTTGGCATAGTCAATAAAGTAGAAATAGATATTTTTCTGGAACTCTCTCTTGATACAAGGTCAGTATCCCCAAATTGATTACATTTCAATAAATCATCCCAAAGCTAAAAAGGAATAGTTATATCCTCTATAGTATCATCTACAATATTATTGAAAACACAAAATAACTCTGAATATAACAAAATATAAGATATTTTTCTGTACTAAAAGCCACTCACAAATTTGTGAGAAAAAATAAATTGGGGTAGCTAAAATTATACCATGTTCAAAGATGAGAGGACTCAAGATTATAAACATCAATCACATAGAATCAATGAGACATCAATCAAAACCTCAGATAAACTTTCTTGTTTAAATTGAACAGTTGATTTCAAAACTATTTCCAAAATAACAAGAGGTTAATATATTTGGGAAAGTCTATAACAAGAACAAATTTAGATGAGTCATTCCATCAGAAAGTAAGACCTTTATTCCAAAACAAGTTATAGCAATTAATAAAACGAAGTGATGCACTAACAAAACATTACTGGAATGACCAGTATACAGGGCCTTCTAATTTATGACAAAGCCTTTAATATAGTGAAATTAAAAAAAATTCAATAAATGCTTCTGGGTTCACTGTATATCAATATGGGAAAAAAGTTAATCTCCTTTTATTCCATCACAGATATACAAACATTAATTCTAGGATTAATTGTTGGAGATAATGGACCTAAGAGAATAAATGGAGGTAAAGAAATAATGTAAGAATTTTTCCTAATTTAAAGACACTAATAAGTAAGAATAGTCCAGTTCAGAGATGGGGGAAAGATATTTGCAACACATCTATTCACAAGAATGCTTCAAAGTAGAATATATAAAGAACCTGAAGAAGTAAGAAAAAGGCAAGCAATTTAATATAAAAATAAATAAAACACTTAAATGACAATCTAAAAATATGAGTCTGAATTGTAAATCAACATGTGAATATTTATTTGCCTTCATTAATCAAGAAAAGTAAAATTTGGCAAAGCATGCTTGTAAATTTTTGTAATTTTAACTTTTGGCTGGTAAGAAATATACATTGAGACAGCCTCTAGAAACCTATCTGGTGGTAATATTAACTAATAAATCTAATAACTAATAAATCCAAATATTGATATATTCTATGACCCAACCCCTAAGTGAATTATAATCAAATATAATCAAAAGAAATACATACTATTCATCAAAGAGAATACAAGGATTTTCATAGAGACATTATACAAAATAGCCCAAAACTAGCAACAACCCAACTGTCCATGAACAGAGGGATCAATAATAAATCATGATGTATTTAAATAATGGAATATACAATAGCACTGAGAAATAGTGTTTGAAATTACATACGATAATATGGATAGATTCAGTTCAGTTCAGTTGCTCAGTCATGTCCAACTCTTTGCGACCCCGTGAATCGCAGCATGCCAGGCCTCCCTGTCCATCACCATCTCCCGGAGTTCACTAAAACTCAACGTCCATCGAGTCGGTGATACATTCCAGCCATCTCCTTCTCTGTCGCCCCCTTTTCCTCCTGCTCCCAACCCCTCCCAGCATCAGAGTTTTCCCAATGAGTCAATTCTTCGCATCAGGTGGCCAAAGTACTGGAGTTTCAGCTTGAGCATCATTCCTTCCAAAGAACACCCAGGGCTGATCTTCTTTAGAATGGACTGGTTGGATCTCCTTGCAGTGAAAGGGACTTTCAATTATACAAGTATAATATTGAATTCACAAATCCATTGAAATATATGATTATATTTTTCCACAATTCAAAAGCAAACAGAAGAAATACATGAGGCTAGAATAACATTTATGTCTCTTGGGTGACTGGTAAGAGGGAGTGGGCCTAAGAAGGCATTTTGAATTGCTGGAAATGCTGTGTTTCTTTATCTATGAGCTAGTTATGTTTTGTGGACAGACTATGTACAGTTATACACTTTGTACACTTTCTATATACTTTGTACTCACATTTTATATACTTCAGTGCAGATTCAGTGCTATATACTTCAATGCAAATACACGTTTAAAAATTAGTAAGTTTGCTTTAGATTATGATGGATCAAAGTAATCCTCCCACCAAGTATATCTATAAGAACAGGATGAAATTATTTGAAAGGAACCATGCATGTCAGGCAGAAATTTAAATGTCACCATCTCCAATAAGAATGCTCGGAGGAGAGAGTTTGACCTCTACGCTCATTTACCCTTCAAGGGATTTGCCAATTTTCAACCTTCACAGGACTAAGATGTAAATAGTCCAAATGGGAAGTACAGAAAACAGCCTAAGGGAATATGAGAAGCAGTTTTTAAAAAAAATCTAACATTGCTAAATTCTTGAAAGAGAGAAGGAAAAAGTAATTCTGAAGGAGATATTTGGCACAAGCTTTCCAAAACTGACTTTAATAAAATGTCACAGATTTTTTTTATCTGCATTTTTAAAATTTTATTTTATTTTTAAACTTTACAATATTGTATTAGTTTTGCCAAATATCAAAATGAATCCGCCACAGGTATACATGTGTTCCCCATCCTGAACCCTCCTCCCTCCTCCCTTCCCATACCATCCCTCTGGGTCGTCCCAGTGCACCAGCCCCAAGCATCCAGTATCGTGCATTGAACCTGGACTGGCGACTCGTTTCATACATGGTATTATACATGTTTCAATGCCATTCTCCCAAATCTCCCCACCCTCTCCCTCTCACACAGAGTCCATAAGACTGATCTATACATCAGTGTCTCTTTTGCTGTCTCGTACACAGGGTTATTGTTACCATCTTTCTAAATTCCATATATATGCGTTAGTATACTGTATTGGTGTTTTTCTTTCTGGCTTAAGAAAGTATATGAATACCAGGCAGGGTAAAATAGAACCAAACAAAACACACAAACATTTATGCAAACAAATAGACAAATAATTCTTGATTAGGACACAATACAAAACCATAAAGGAAAGATCCGTGATTGAACCAGTTAAAATGATGAACAACTATTCATTAAAAGATATCATTTAGAAGATATTAGCAAACATATATCCAATAAAGAATTCATATCCACAATATGTAAAATACATTATGTTTTTTTTCTTAGGACTACTATAACAAATTACCATAAACTGACTGCCTTAAAAGAACAAAATTGCATTGACTTGTGGGCAAAACTCCAAAATCAAGATCTCTTCAGAGCCTCATTCCACTTCAGGGCCCTAGGAGAGTATCATCCCTTGCCCCTACCAGCATCTAGTGGCTCTTGAATATCTTGGCTTGTGGCTTTATTACTCAGATTGCTGCCTCTGTCTTCACACTGTCCTCTCTCTGTCTTCTCTTCTGTTTCAAATCTCTCTCTACCATCCTTTTACAAAGACACTTTTCACTGGATTGAGCACCTACCTAGGCAATCCAGAATTATCTCCTTATCTCAAAGGTTTTCACTTAGTCACATCTGCACAGACCTTTTTTTTTTTTTCTAAACAGGATAAATTAACACATTTCACAGATTTGAGGTAGATATCTTTTATCTGGCTGTGGGTCATACTACAAACATTTACAAGTTAACAAGAAAAAAGAAACAGTAAAAACTTAAGAAATCTTGAACACATATCTTCAAATAACCAGTTTTCTTGTGTTCATCCATAAAATAACAATGGCTGTGTAGGTAGTTTATTTTATGAAAGAATTCAAGAGAATATGATTAGGATCCTGGAAAGTGTGAAACAACAAAGAGAAAGGAGGACGTTATTGAGTCTGTTATTGGTATGGCCAATTTGGGCACAGTTCTTAGGAGACATTATAAAAAGCCAGGTAGATAGTATGTACCTGGGCATTGTTTGACCAAGTAAGAGGAAAGAAATATTTTTCCACCAATTCATGCCCCAATATGGTCAATGCCTTGCCCATGTGGTATTAACTTCCTTTCACATATTTCAAAATGGCTGATAAGGTTCTGGCAGACATCTCTCTAGTAAACCAGGTCTATGATTGGAAACAAAAATATAGGATGCAGTTAAAGCAATGTGCTGCCAGATTAGTCCAGAAAATGTCTATTTTCCATGACAATGATTGAGATAAAAAGACGAGGTCAGTTTATGAGGTGGGACAAAAAGGGTCCAACAGGTAAGGGAATTATAGAAGTCTTTTTTGAGATTCCTGGTGGCTCAGACAGTAAAGAACCTGCCTGCAATGCAGGAGACCCAGGTTCAATTCCTGGGTTGGGAAGATCCCCTGGAGAAGAAAATGGCAACCCACTCCAGTATTCTTGCCTGGAAAACCCCCATGGACAGAGGAGCCTGATGGGCTACAGTCCATGGGGTTGTAAAGAGTCTGGCATGACTGAGTGACTAACACTTTCTACATCTTTTTAGTTAGGAAAACTTAAATTACATCTTTATAAAGATGCAGAAGCCCTGAAATTCTCAATTCTCTTGTTTGACTATAAATGGGCACAGCTGTTTTTCAAAATGCTTTACCTATGTCTATTAAAGCTGAATTATGTATAGACTATGGCAATGCAGGTCCACTCTTAATGTATGTATGTTAACATGAATACAAGTAAATACATGACTAAATATATGCATACATGTATCACAATGGCATCCATTAGTAATAGAGAATCAGTTCAGTTCAGTTCAGTCGCTCAGTCGTGTCTGACTCTTTGTGACCCCATGAATCGCAGCACGCCAGGCCTCCCTGTCCATCACCAACTCCTGGAGTTCACTCAGACTCACGTCCATTGAGTCAGTGATGCCATCCAGCCATCTCATCCTCTGTCATCCCCTTCTCCTCCTGCCCCCGATCCCTCCCAGCATCAGAGTCTTTTCCAATGAGTCAACTCTTCACATGAGGTGGCCAAAGTACTGGAGTTTCAGCTTTGGCATCATTCCCTCCAAAGAAATCCCAGGGCTGATCTCCTTTAGAATGGACTGGTTGGATCTCCTTGCAGTCCAAGGGACTCTCAAGAGTCTTCTCCAACACCACAGTTCAAAGGCATCAATTCTTGGGCGCTCAGCCTTCTTCACAGTCCAACTCTCACATCCATACGTGACCACAGGAAAAGCCATAGCCTTGACTAGATGGACCTTTGTTGGCAAAGTATGCTATCTAGGTTGGTCATAACTTTCCTTCCAAAAGAGTAAGTGTCTTTTAATTTCATGACTGCAGTCACCATCTGCAGTGATTTTGGAGCCCAAAAAAATAAAGTCTGACACTGTTTCTACTGTTTCCCCATCTATTTCCCAAATGTAAAAAGGTACATCAATATTAGAATTCACAAGTAATTACAGCTTACTCATAGACTGATGAATAAGAACAAACTACAAAAACAAAAAACAAAAAACCTTGACTTTAAGAAAAGAGCAAAATATAAGTATTAGCAATATAATGAGCAAAAGAAACCTGAAAAAGAGAGCATATATCACACGAATCTAGTGAATAAAGTTAAAATAGGTAAAACAAATATTCAGTGATAGAAGTCAACATATTTATTTTTTCAAGATTAGTAGTCGGGTAATATTTTCCATCTCATTCTATATTGTGGTAACACAAGAATGTTCACCTTGTGAGAATATACTGAGCTCTGTGTGTATCTGTACACTTCTCACAATGCATGTTTTACTTTAGTAAAATTCATTCCTTAAAATTAGAATTTTTTTTCATACTGTGGAAAATTAAGAATGTACAGAGAATACGAAAATAAGATAAATATTTAACTATTTAAATAACATTTATTCCCTTCTGATATTTCACCTAAGCATATACAGGCAGCCCTTATTAGGATACTCATTAGCCTCTGTATGACTAGCAGTTTTCTTTTCCCACTCAGTGGAGATCCATAATTAGGCAAAGTGACTGCCAACCCTGGCATGTTTCCATGTCAAGGAGACAGACTCCCAGCAGTGTCCATGGAGACAGCCTGTGAAGTTAAAACGGCTCAGCTGGGATCTTGTTTCCTCCATTAAGGTGTCAGAAATAGTTGTAACCAGTTACTGATTTAACTTTTAACTCTGCCTGATCATAGGGCAATTTTTCTGTACTATACCTTAATATTTCCTAATTTTGAATATTTTTATACAGTCATTATTTGTGTTTTAGCTATAATTTGGGATGTGGCCTACTTTATTATTCTTATCCAGTTAATATGTAAAAACTACATTCATCCTAGATATTCCAGCACACAGAATAGTGTTCCAGTGTATATGTGTATGTTTGTGTGTGCTAAGTCGCTTCCGTTGTGTCTGACTCTGTGATCCTCTGGACTGTAGCCCTCCAAGCTCTTCTGTCCATGTGGATTCTCCAGGCAAGGATACAAGAATGGGTTGCCATTTCCTTCTCCAGGGTGTCTTCCTGACCCAAGGATCGAACCTGCGTCTTGAATGTCTCATGTCTCCTGCATCGGACGGCCCGTTCTTTACCACTAGTCCTACCTAGTGTGTGTGTAGTTTGGCTTTTGTTCTTAAGGAGAAGAACCTTGAAGACAAGGTCAGAAATATGGATTGAAAATCCTTAGCAAGGTACCTCTTTTCTCCATAACCATTTTCTCTACTGTCTGAGTATAGAAACACTGACTATACACCATTGAAATCATACTTCATCAATAACTGGAACTTTAATCACAGATACAAAGCATCAGTCTTGGTAAACTGAGATCACATGTGGGTATCAGGAACTCAAGTCACTACTTCTTAAACCCTAATGTGTGTCAGAATTATCTGGAAGGTTTGGTAAAACACAGATTACTAGGCCCCACATTCAAAGTTACTGATTTCATAGGTCTGATGAAGCTTGAGAATTTATGTTGCTAACCAATTTCAATGACTGTGCTAAAGCCTTAGGCTGTGTGGATCACAACAGACTGGGGAAAATTCTTAAAGAGATGGGAATACCAGAGCATCTAACCTGCCTCCTGAGAAATCTGTATGCAGGTCAAGAAGCAAAAGTTTAAGCAGGCATGGAACAACAGACTGGTTCCACATTGGGGAAGGAGTACAACAAGGCTGTATATTGTCACCTGCTTATTCAACTTTTATGCAGAATACATCATGTGAAGTGCTGGATTGGATGAAGCACAAGCCAGAATCCAGATTCTGAAATACCAATAACTAGTGTTTGGAGAACTACCAATAACCTCAGATATAGAGATGATATCACCCTTATGCCAGAAAGCAAGGAGGAATTAAAGAACCTCTTGGTGAAGGTGAAAGAGGAGAGTGGAAAAACTGACTTAAAACTCAGCATTCAAAATCTAAGATCATGGCATCCAGTCCCATCACTTCATGGCAAATAGATGGGGAAACATGGAAACAGTGACAAACTTTATTTTCTTGGGCTCCAAAATCATTTTGGACCATGACTGCAGTCATGTAATTCAAAGATGCTTGCTCCTTGGAAGAAAAGCAATGACAAAAACTGACATGTGTTAAAAAGCAGAGACATTTCTTTGCTGACAAAGGTCTGTCTAGTCAAAGCTACGGTTTATCCAGCAGTCACATACAAATGTGAGAGCTGGATGATAAAAAAAGGTTGAGTGCCAAAGAACTGATGCCTTAGAATTGTGCTGGAGAAGACGCTTGAGAGTCCCTTGGACTGCAAGGGGATCAAACCAGTATATCCTAAGGGAATTTGATCCTGAATATTCATTGAAAGGACTGATGCTGAAGCTCCAATAATTTGGCCACGTGATGCGAAGAACTGACTCATTGGAAAAGACCCTGATGCTGGGAAAGATTGAAGGCAGGAGAAGGGGATGATAGAGGATGAGATTGTTGGATGGCACCACCGACTCGATGGACTTGAGTTTAAGCAAGCTCTGGGAGTTGGTGATGGACAAGGAAGCTTGGTGTTCTGCAGTCCATGGAGTCACGAAAACCTGGATACCACTGAGCAACTGAACCACAACAGTATCGAATTCCCAGGCAATGCCAGTGCTGCTGGTCAGAAGTTTATGCTAAAGACTGCAGGCTCAAGGGGACCTACCTTTAATACTCTGACCTATGTCCTGTCTTTGTTTTGGCTTCTTTTCTCTATTGATAGCTGCTGTTTTTGACTGTTCATCAGGTTTACAACCTCCCTTCCAATTGTTTTCTAGTAATAGCAATTTTTAACTCCTTTACACTTACTGGGTATGTCTGATGAATATTAGTGTTAGAGTGAAGCTGTCACACAGGTTTAAGCATGCTAACCCAAATGAAAGAATAATCCCAGCCAAAAGATTAGGACAGTGTAGGGATGTGACTGAAGCAGGGTCAATCAACATAGATGCATAGGTAGGTATGCAGTGTGAAATGGAATATCTTCTGCCATATCAATAAACAAGGATGTAATAGTCATCAGACTCTAAATGTGAATGAGGACTTCCAAAATGGAAAACACAGCTTATGATCCAGCAGATGCCTTACCACCCCATAGTGATTGCTAAGGAGCTGGGAGAGACAGGTGGCAGAATGTGAGTGATGAAAAAAATACAACAGAAGCTGGCTCTACATAGCTGAGATGCCTTTGAATGGAATGACTTCGGTAATCCCAGATTCTTATGTTTTCCCAAAATAGAATTCCTTAACTTGATATCTGATTTACCTTGTTGTTGTTCAGTCACTTGGTTGTATTCCACTATTCGCAACCCCATAGACTGCAGCAGGCCAGGTTGCCCTATCCTTCATCATTTCACAGAATTTGCTCAAACTCCTGCCAAACTCCTGTGCATTGAGTAGATGATGCCATCCAATCATCTCATCCTCTGCCGTCCCCTTCTCCTTCCTTCAGTCTATGTCAGCATTAGGGTCTTTTCCAGTGAGTTGGCTCTTCCCATTAAGTGGCCAAAGTACTGGAGCTTCAGCTTCAGCATCAATCATTCAAATGAATATTCAGGACTGATTTCCTTTAGGATTGACTGGTTTTATCTTGCTGTCCAAGAGTTACTCAAGAGTCTTCTCCAGCACCACAGTTTGAAGGCATCAATTCTTTGGGACTCAGCCTTTTTTACTGTCCAGCTCTGAAGCATACGTGACTACTGGAACAGACATAGCTTTGACTTTATAGACCTTTGTAGGCACAGTAATGACTTGTGTAGTCTCTGCTTTTTAATACACTATCTAGGTTTGTCATAGCTTTTCTTCCACGGGGCAAGAGTCTTTTAATTTCATGGCTGCAGTCACCAATGCAGTGACTTTGGAACCCAAGAAAATAAATTTTGTCACTGTTTCCATTGTTTCCTCATCTGTTTGACATGAAATGATGGGACTGGATGTCATTATCTTAGTTTTTTGAATGTTGAGTTTTATGCCAGTTTTTCCACTCTCCTCTTTCACCATGCTCCAGCAAAGCACAGCCTCTGCTCCTTACCTTGACCATGGCGTAGCTCCTCTCGCCCACTGCCCCTACAGAAAGATCTGTTCATTTCCAAGGCAAACCATTCAGTA
Source organism: Bos indicus (assembly GCF_029378745.1). Classification (NCBI taxonomy): domain Eukaryota; kingdom Metazoa; phylum Chordata; class Mammalia; order Artiodactyla; family Bovidae; genus Bos; species Bos indicus. The sequence continues at coordinate 38,585,133 of NC_091762.1, read as the reverse complement.
TCACGGTAATCCATGTCATTGTCCTGACCAGTAACACTGAAGAAACTTAAGTTGAATGGTTCTATGAAGACCTACAAGGCCTTTTAGAACTAACACCCAAAAAAGATGTCCCTTTCATTATAGGGGACTAGAATGCAAAAGTAGGAAGTAAATAAATATGTGGCGTAACAGGCAAATTTGGCCTTGGAGTACAGAATGAAGCAGGGCAAAGGCTAATAGTTTTGCCAAGAGAATGCACTGGTCATAGCAAACACCCTCTTCCAACAACACAAGAGAAGACTCTACATGTGGACATCACCACATGGTCAACAGAAATCAGATTGATTATATTCTTTGCAGCCAAAGATGGAGACCGGGAGTTGACGGTGGCTCCAGTCATGAACTCCTTATTGCCAAATTCAGACTTAAATTGAAGAAAGTGAAGAAGACCACTAGACCATTCAGGTATGACTTAAAATCAAATCCCTTATGATTATACAGTGGAAGTGAGAAATAGTTTTAAGGGACTAGATCTGATAGACACAGTGCCTGATGAACTATGGATGGAGGTTCATGACATTGGACAGGAGACAGGAATCAAGACCATCCTCAAGAAAAGAAATGCAAAAAAGCAAAATGGCTGTCTGAGGAGGCCTTACAAATAGCTATGAAAAGAAGAGAGGCAAAAACCAAAGGAGAAAAGGAAAGATATACCCATTTGAATGCAGATTTCCAAAAAATAGCAAGGGAAGATAAGAAAGCCTTCATCAGCAATCAGTACAAAGATACAGAGGAAAACAATAGAATAGGAAAGACTTGAGATCTCTTCCAGAAAATTAGAGATTCCAAGGGAACATTTCATGCAAAGATGGGCTCGATAAAGGACAGAAATGATATGGACCTAACAGAAACAGAAGATATTAAGACGAGGTGGCAAGAATACACAGAAAAATTATCCAAAAAAGATCTTCATGACCTAGATAATCATGATGGTATGATAACTCACCTAGAGCCAGACAGCCTGGAATGTGAAGTCAAGTGGGCCTTAGGAAACATCACTACAAACAAAGCTAGTGGAGGTGATGGAATTCCAGTTGAGCTAGTTCAAATCCTGAAAGATGATGCTGTGAAAGTGCTGCACTCAATATACCAGCAAATTTGGAAAACTCAGCAGTGGCCACAGGGCTGGAAGAGGTCAGTTTTCATTCCAACCCAAAGAAAGGCAATGCCAAAGAATGCTCAAACAACCGCACAGTTGTACTCATCTCACACACTAGTCAAGTAGTGCTCAAAATTCTTCAAGCCAGGCTTCAGCAATGTGTGAACCATGAACTTCCAGATGTTCAAGCTGGTTTTAGAAAAGACAGAGGAACTAGAGATCAAATTGCCAACATTCGCTGGATCATCAAAAAAGCAAGAGAGTTCCAGAAAAACATGTATTTCTGCTTCATTGACTATGCCAAAGCCTTTGACTGTGTGGATCACAATAAACTTTGGAAAATTCTGAAAGAGATGACAATACCAGACCAGCTGACCTGCCTCTTGAGAAACCTGTGTGCAGGTCAGGAAGCAACAGTTAGAACTGGATATGGAACAACAGACTGGTTCCAAATAGGAAAAGGAATACGTCAAGGCTGTATATTGTCACCCTGCTTATCTAACTTATATACAGAGCACATAATGAGAAAAGCTGAGTTGCACAAGCACAAGCTGGAATCAAGATTTCCAGGAGAAATATCAATAACCTCAGATATGCAGATGACACTACCCTCATGGCAGAAAGTGGAGAAGAATTAAAGAGACTCTTGATGAAATTGAAAGAGGAGAGTGAAAATGTTGGCTTAAAGTTCAACATTCAGAAAACGAAGATTATGGCATCTGGTCCCATCACTTCATGGCAAATAGATGGGGAAACAGTGGATACAATGGCAGACTTCATTTTTGGGAGCTTCAAAATCACTACAGATGGTGACTGCAGCTATGAAATTAGAAGATGCTTACTCCTTGGAAGGAAAGTTATGACCAACCTAGACAGCATTTTAAAAAGCAGAGACATTACTCTGTCAACAAACGTCTGTCTAGTCAAGTCTATGATTTTTCTGGTAGTCATGTATTGATGTGAGAGTTCGACTATAAAGAAAGCTGAGTGCCGGAGAATTGATGCTTTTGAACTGTGATGTTGGAGAAGACTCTTGAAAGTCCCGTGGACTGCAAGGAGATCCAACCAGTCCATCCTAAAGGAAATCAGTCCTGGGTGTTCATTGGAAGGACTAGTGTTGAAGCTGAAACTCCTGTATTTTGGCCACCTGATGGGAAGAGCTGACTCATTTGAAAAGACCCTGATGTTGGGAAAGATTGAAGACAGGAGGAGAAGGGGACAACAGAGGATGAGATGGTTGAATGGCATCACCGACTCAATGGACATGAGTTTGGGTGATCTCTGGGAGTTGGTGATGGACAAGGAGCCCTAGTATGCTGCGGTTCATGTGGTCGCAAAGAGTCAAACACGACTGAGCGAGTGAACTTACTGAACTCTCACATTACTAATATGCTCTTTAAATCCTCTTTGTTTTCTAGCATAAGGGTGGTGCCATCTCTATATCTGAGGTTTATTGATATTTCTCCTGGTATTCTTGGTTCCAGCTTTTGCTTCATCCAGCCCACCATTTCGCATGATGTACTCTGATGTGAAGAACTGACTTATTTGAAAAGACCTTGATGCTGGGAAGGTTTGAAGGTGGGAGGAGAAGGAGACAACAGAGGATGAGATTGTTGGACAGCACCACCAACTCAATGAACATGAGTTTGCGTAAACTTGAGGAGTTGGTGGTGGACAGGGAGGACTGGCATGCTGCAGTCCATGGGGTTGCAAAGAGTTGGACATGACTGAGCAACTGAACTGAATTCTGCATTTAAGGTAAATAAGGGTGACAATATATAGCCTTGAAGTACTCCTTTCCCAGTTTGGAAGCAGTCCATTGTTCCACGTTCAGTTATAACTGTTGCTTCTTAAGTTGCCTACAGATTTCTCAAGAGCCAGGTAAGTTGGTCTGGTATTATCATCTCTTAAAGAAAGACTTTAACATAGTCAATGAAACAGTAGTAGAAGTAGTTTTTCAGGAAGTCTCTTGCTTTTTTTGTGGTCTAACAGATGTTGGCAATTTGATCTCTGGCTCCTCTGCCTTTTTTAAGTCTAGCTTGTACATCTGGAAGTGTTGGGTACACATACTAGAATGCTAGTTTTGAAGATTTGAGTATTACCTTTCTAGCCTGTTTAATGAGTGAAATTGTGCAGTAGTTTGAACATTCTTTGGCACTGTCCTTCTTGGATTGGAGTGAAAACTGACCTTTTCCAGTACTGTGGCCACTACTCAGCTTTCCAAACTTGCTGGCATATTGAGTGCAGCACTTTCACAGCATCAGATTTTAGGATTTGAAATAACTGAGCTGAAATTCCATCACCTACACTAGTTTTGTTCATAGTGATGCTTCCTAAGGCCCACTTATCTTCGCACTGCAAGATATCTGACTCCAGGTGAGTTATCACACCATTGTGGTTATCAGGGTCATTAAGATCTTTTCTGTATAGTTCTTTTGTGTATTCTTGCTACATCTTCTTAATATCTTCTGCTTCTGTTAGGTCCATGCTGTTTCTGCCCTTTATTGTGCCCATCTCTTCATGAAATGTTCCCTTAGCATCTCTTATTTTCCAGAAAAGAAAATTAGAGAAGAGATCTCTAGTCTTTCCTATTCTATTGTTTTCCTCTCTTTCTTCGCATTATTCACTTAGGATGGCTTTCTTACCTCTCCTTGCTATTCTCTGAAACTCTGCATTCAGTTAGATATATCTTTCCTCTTCTCCTTTTCCTTAAGGCCTCTTCTGACAATCATTTTCCTTTTTTCATTTCTCTTTTCTGGGAATAGTTTTGATCACTTCCTCTCGTACAGTGTTATGAACCTCCATCCTTAGTTCTTCAGTCACTCTTATCTATCAGATCTAATTCCTTGATTCTATTTGTCACTTTGACTGTATAATTGTAAGAGATTTGATTTAGGTCATATCTGAAAGGCATAGTAGTTTTCCCTACTTTCTTCAATTTAAGTCTAAATTTGGAAAGAGGGGGTTTATGATATGAGCCACAGTCAGCTCCCAGTCTTGTTTTTACTGACTGTATAGAACTTTTCCATCTTTGGCTGCAAAGAATATAATCAGTCTAATTTTGGTATTGACCATCTGGTGATATCCACGTGCAGCATCTTTACTTGTGTTGTTGGAAGAGGGTGTTTGTTACGATCAGTGCGTTTTTTGGCAAAACTCTGTTAGCCTTTGTCCTGCTTCATTTTGTACTTCATGGTGAAACTTGCTTGTAACTCCAAGTATCTCTTGATGTCCTACTTTTGCATTCCAGTCCCCTGTGATGAAAAGGACATATTTTTTGGGTGTCAGTTCTTGAAGGTCTTGTAGGTCTTCATGGCATAGTTCAATTTCAGCTTCTTTGGCATTAGTGGTTGGGGCATAGTCTTGGATTACTTTGATATTGAATGGTTTGCCTTGGAAACGAACAGAGATCATGCTGTCATTTTTTGAAATTGACTCAAATACTGCCTTTTGGATTCTTCTGTTGACTATCAGGGCTACTGCATTTCTTTTAAGGGAGTCTTGCCCATAGTAGTAGATATAATGGTTGCCTGAATTAAATTCACCCATTCCTCTGCATTTTAGTTCACTGATTCCTAAAATGTCAGTGTTCACACTTGCCATCCAATTTACCTTGATTGATGGACCTAACATTCCAGGTTCCTATGCAGTGTTGTTCTTTACAGCATTGGAGTTTATTTGCACCACTAGACATATCCATAACTGGACATTGTTTCCATTACTTAACAATAATCTTTGATGTTTAGAGTGCCTGCTCCCTTTGCTGCAAACTTGTATATAGCCTGACTCCTTTTTCTGCCTTCTCAGAGCAGTCTCCCAGGGTTTCCTGAGATGCTGTTCCTGGATTTGAAATCCTCTAAGATTTTCCCACCAAAGTCTTTAAATCTTTATTTTCAGGCTGTGAATATTTTTTAGTTACCCATAGACAGATATGTCATTATCATTGTCATGTCCACTAAGTTCTGTCTAAAACTTGTGACTTCTGACCCCATTGGCTGTAGCCTGTCAGGCTCCTCTTCTCGTGGATTTCCCAGTCAAGAATACTAAAGTAAGCTGCCATTTCCTTCTCCAAGATAGACAGACATATAGGTAAGATGTCAGTCTTTTATCCAAAATTCTCCAGTGACTCCTTCTTTTATAAAGAATATAAAAGTATGTAAATTTAGTATATAAAACTAAAATTCTTTGAATTAAAATTCTTTGAACAGCATACATGTCCCTGAGTGATCTATAATTCACAACCTTCTATGCCTACAGATGACATTTCTTAACACTCTCTGTGTTATTTTCACTCTAGTCCAAATTGCCTCTTCCAGTATCCATGTTTTCCACTACCTAGAAATCTCATCAAATGGCTGGCTTCTCTAGATTCTTCACAAGCACCAGATGGTCTGTCCTACCCTAATTATTGTACTTATCCTTTCAATTTTCCCTTGCCTGAGTGTCCTTTCTTCCTGCTGCTTCTTCATGCTGCTGCTGCTGCTAAGTCACTTCAGTCGTGCCCAACTCTGTGTGACCCCATAGACGGCAGCCCACCAGGCTTCCCCGTTCCTGGGAGTCTCCAGGCAAGAACAGTGGAGTGGGTTGCCATTTCCTTCTCCAATGCATGAAAGTGAAAAGGGAAAGTGAAGTCACTCTAGTATACTGTTAAATATACTGCATTTTTGTGCATATTTTGCTTCTTGCTACTTCAGCTAATCATAACATTGTGAAAACAATGTTCATTTTATTCACTATTATCTCCTCAGTACCTATGCAGGCTGCTAGTTCTATTCAGTATATATTAATATTTATTGAATTACCTTTAACTCATAAATACATATAAATAATTAAAAATGGATTACAATATAGCTTATTTTCATAAAGTATGCCAAGTTTTACTTTAGTTAAATGTTGCTGGATAAAATCAATCTGAAGTAAAAATGAGAAATTTGCTAACTTTTCAATAAATGCTTCTTTATTATAGGTGTTTAAATCATTCCTTTAAGTTTTTCTCTTAAAAAGTTGAAGTCCTTATAAGCTCGATAGTACAATAACAAAGTTAAGAAACATAACATCTTTACACATTTCTGTACCTCTACTACCCCGGCATATCTCTCTCCAGGTTTTATTACTTGTTATTTTTATATTTTTAAGATTGATATTTATATCCTTATATTTAACCATGATTTTTATTTTAATATTAAATTGGTGGTGGTGGTGATTTAGTCGCTAAGTTGCGACTTTTCCAGCACTAGTGACCCCATGGACTGTAGCGTGTCAGTCTTCTGTCCATGGGATCTCCCAGGCAAGTGTACTGGCACTGGAGACCATTTCCAAGGGATCTTTCTAACTTAATAATCAAACCTGCATCTCCTGGATCTCTTGCATTGGCAGCCAGATTCTTTACCACTGAGCCATCAGAGAAGCCTATGTTAAATTGGATTCACTGCCAATTGTTTTACTAAAAGGTCTCTTATTGGCTGAAATTCAATATAAGGAGCACCCCCTCAACCTGCCATTACCCGCCAGAGATAGCACATATGTGAATCCTTGTGAGCATATCTTATTACCTAATTTCTCTTAGAGTAAATGTCTCTTTCAAGTTATTATATATATAGGGAATAATTTTCTTTCAGATGGGTTTGGAAATGGAATATTACCTATGCTTGGAGGTTCTTGGTGACTAAGGGAGTAACAATAATTATTCAAGGCAAATATTTCTCTCTTTTCACATTACTCTGCATCTCCATGGAAACATTACTCTGAAGGAACTTCTGTATTTCTACTTTTTTTTGCTGTGGTTTCATCAGTCTTAGTTTGTATTTTTTGTTTGTTTGTGTATTCTTCCTTGTTATAAATTTACATTTATATACCAATGATGTAGTAGCCTGAAAATCGGAGGATGAGGAGTAGGATGGAGTCACCTCTGTAGCTGACTCCTAAATTAGCCCCCAGGCTTCCTATTTCCAGCATTTCAATTATGGCTGATTCCTGGTAGTAAAATAGGGTATTTTCTTCCACGTGTCACATATATCCTCATTAGCAACTTTACATTCTGTATTTTGTTTTATTGCTTAACTTCTTATGGTATTTTCTCCTCCTACTTTTGTTAATATTACTGCTTCTCAGAGGGGTAATTACAAATCTAGTACTCATGTCTTCCATCTGACTCATCCTTATCTTTAACCTTCCCTAACTTTTAGTTTTGTTGAAAAGTTCTGACATTTTATATATAATCACTTTGTTCATTTCCTAGAATACAGAGGGAAAGAGTGTGACTAGGTAGAGAGAGAGAGAGAGAGAGAGAGAGAGAGAGAGAGAGAGAGCACTGAGGTCAATGAGACCTCTGTACTTTCTTTAAAAAAATATATGGAAATCTATAAGAAAGAAAATCTTTATTAATTTGCCTCTTCAGAAAACCGACATTCAGTAGCTAGCTACTCAGGTGTTTATGTGTTACTCAGTGTATTTAGAAAATCTAGAAATAATAAAATTAAATTTACCCACTTGTATATCAGTTTTGACTTTATCAGAATTTCAGGTTATTTTTCTTGTGTCTCTAATCTAGATTCCATGTGTTTTTCAGACAAATTGATATATGTGATTTTTTTTTTCCAGAAAAGATTTGTCCTAGTTAGGGCTCTCAAAATTAAAATGATTAAAGCATGGAATATAACATGAAGGTAGGTATCCTCAGTGATCACTCTCCTCTATACTGGAGGAGGATTAAAGGGTTATTTTGGATGAGATATGAGTGATTTATGATAAATATTAATTTTCTTCTCTCCAGTCTATTCTATCTTGAACTATCCTAGACACTTCACATATAATGATGCATTGTGACATAATCATAGAAAATAAGTTAATATAGTCATTACAAAGAGATGATTTTGTGAACAGAAAAGCAACGTATTTAGTGTGATCATGTAAACTGATGTTAGCTGCCATTTTAAGAAAAATAAAACTTACATTATAAAACACAGTGAAATATAACTCTTAAAAACAGTGTATGTTGTGAATAGACAAAGAAATAAAAGTAAATACTACAGTTAAACATCCATAAATGAAAGAAGGCCACAGCTGCATAAAAACAGACCCTTTTCAAACAAACATTGTGTTATAATTGAATTGCCTGCTGAGCCAAACAAAAATTGTCTCTCTCAGAATCAGATTCTGGCTGTCATGCACTTTAAGTAAAGGCAAGCAAAATGCCTCTCCACGTGTTCAGAGAGTGTTATGGCTTTCACATGGTTTTGGAAAGCTTTTCCACAGGGTTTTTCATAATTGTATTTTCCCCAGGTTAAAAGAAATCTCTAATCACAGTACCTTTTTTATTCCCCAGGTACTTTCCTGCCTATATTACATGAGAGACCACAGTGATTCACAGGAGGAGCTCTCTTTGCAAGATTCAAACTAATTTTTACACAAACTTCATTTAAGTTTTAGAGTATTGAATTTTTTTAAGTAATTCAACTGGCCTTTAAGAACTTTTTCAATTAATGCTTATTCCTTTATCCTTTCTAACTGGCACAGTAAATTGTGTGCTGTATATTATGTGTGTGTTATATTCATACACCTCATATCATTTAATGTCAAATACTGTTTACAAGTAGGGTAGGTATAATATTAATAGATACATAGGTATAATATGGGTGCAAATATAACACTTGCCTCTTTGACTTTATGAAAGTAGAGAGTGAAAATGTTGGCTTAAAACTCAACATTCTGAAAACTAAGATCATGGCATCTGGTCCCATCACTTCATGGCAAATAGATGGGGAAACAATGGAAACAGTGACAGACTTTATTTTCTTGGGCTCCAAAATCACTGCAGATTGTGACTTCAGCCATGAAATTAAAAGACCCTTGTTCCTTGGAAGAAAAGCTATGACCAACCTAGATAGCATATTCAAAAGCAGAGACATTACTTTGCTGACAAAGGTCCATCTAGTCAAAGCTACGGTTTTTCCAGTAGTCATGTATGGATGTGAGAGTTGGACTAGAAAGAAAGCTGAGTGCTGAAGAATTGATGCTTTTGAACTGTGGTGTTGGAGAAGACTCTAGAGGGTCCCCTGGACTGCAAGATCAAACCAGTCAATCCGAAAGGAAATCAACCCTGAATATTCATTGGAAGGACTGTGAAGCTCCAATACCTCCAAGAAAGATAAATCCCTGATCTTTATGAATGTATTAAGAAAAAAATTTTAATTCTGAAAGTTAGTCCATGAAAAAATACAGGATGTATATATAGAAAATTAAATAAGGCCAATGAGGCAATTACTAATTCCTATAGTAATTGAACCATAAAGAAGGCTAAGTGCTGAAAAATTGTGACACTTTCAAATTGTGATGCTGGAGAAGACTCTTGAGAGTCCCTTGGACAGCATAGAGATCAAACCAGTCAGTCCTAAAGGAAATTAACCCTGAATACTCATTGGAAGAATTGATGCTTAAGCTGAAGCTCAAGTACTCTGGCCACCTGATGCAAAGAGCCAGCTCACTAGAAAAGACCCTTATGCTAGGAAAGATTGAGGGCAGGAGGAGAAGGGGGTGACAGAGGAGGAGATGGTTGAATGGCATCATTGACTCAATGGACATGAGTTTGAGCAAACTTTAGGAGATAGTGAAGGACAGTGAAGCCTGGCATGCTGTAGTCCTTAGGGTCACAAATAGTCAAACACCAGTTAGTGACTGAACAGCAACAACAGATGAAAGAAAGCTATACAAAGTAATACATATATTTATTCAGTGTTATATAAGCCAACTATGAAATATTACATAGTTATAGTGATATAGTAATTATGAAACTCAAAGTAATTGTGTTGTTTGTGAAAGAAATGAGCATATATGTTTATCTTGCAAGTAGAGGTGTATAGAGACTGGTAGACTGTTAAAAAGATAAACTGTGTCTTTCCACAAGAAGGAAACAATAGATAACATGTAACACCAACAACTCAATGCATTAAGATATAAGCACATTTTGTTTTTTTGGCAATGGCACCCCAGTCCAGTACTCTTGCCTGGAAAATCCCATGGACGGAGGAGCCTGGTAGGCTGCAGTCCATGGGGTTGCTAAGACACGGGCACTACAGGGCGACTTCACTTTCACTTTTCACTTTCGTGCATTGGAGAAAGAAATGGCAACCCACTCCAGTGTTCTTGCCTGGAGAATCCCAGGGACAGGAGAGCCTGTTGGGCTGCCATCTATGGGGTCACACAGAGTCGGACACGACTGAAGCGACTTAGCAGCAGCAGCAGTGCAGCTTGCAGGATCTTACTTCCCCAACCAGAGATAGAACCTGGGCCCCAGCAGTGAAATTGCAGAGTCCTAACCATGGTACTCCAGGAAAACCCAGTATAAACACATTTTTAAGAAACATGGAAATAAATGCCAAAAGAAACAGTGAAAGAAATGAAAGTTTCTGGAAAGCAGAGATTGGAGAATGGTTAATAGTGGAACAATGAATGACATTTTCTTTTTTTGGGTTTTCTTTTTTTTAATTTTTTTTAAATTTTATTTTATTTTTAAACTTTACATAATTGTATTAGTTTTGCCAAATATCAAAATGAATCTGCCACAGGTATACATGTGTTCCCCATCCTGAACCCTCCTTCCTCCTCCCTCCCCATACCATCCCTCTGGGTCATCCCAGTGCACTAGCCCCAAGCATCCAGTATCGTGCATCGAACCTGGACTGGCAACTCATTTCTTACATGATATTTTACATGTTTCAATGTCATTCTCCCAAATCTTCCCACCCTCTCCCTCTCCCACAGAGTCCATAAGACTGTTCTATACATCAGTGTCTCTTTTGCTGTCTCGTACACAGAGTTATTGTTACCATCTTTCTAAATTCCATATATATGCGTTAGTATACTGTATTGATGTTTTTCCTTCTGGCTTACTTCACTCTGTATAATAGGCTCCAGTTTCATCCACCTCATGAGAACTGATTCAAATGTTTTCTTTTTAATGGCTGAGTAATACTCCATTGTGTATATGTACCACTGCTTTCTTATCCATTCATCTGCTGATGGACATCTAGGTTGCTTCCATGTCCTGGCTATTATAAACAGTGCTGCGATGAACATTGGGGTACACGTGTCTCTTTCCCTTCTGGTTTCCTCAGTGTGTATGCCTAGCAGTGGGATTGCTGGATCATAAGGCAGTTCTATTTCCAGTTTTTTAAGGAATCTCCACACTGTTCTCCATAGTGGCTGTACTAGTTTGCATTGCCACCAACAGTGTAAGAGGGTTCCCTTTTCTCCACACCCTCTCCAGCATTTATTATTTGTAGACTTTTGGATCGCAGCCATTCTGACTGGTGTGAAATGGTACCTCATAGTGGTTTTGATTTGCATTTCTCTGATAATGAGTGATGTTGAGCATCTTTTCATGTGTTTGTTAGCCATCTGTATGTCTTCTTTGGAGAAATGTCTATTTAGTTCTTTGGCCCATTTTTTGATTGGGTCGTTTATTTTTCTGGAGTTGAGCTGTAGGAGTTGCTTGTATATTTTTGAGATTAGTTGTTTGTCAGTTGCTTCATTTGCTATTATTTTCTCCCATTCTGAAGGCTGTCTTTTCACCTTGCTAATAGTTTCCTTTGATGTGCAGAAGCTTTTAAGGTTAATTAGGTCCCATTTGTTTATTTTTGCTTTTATTTCCAATATTCTGGGAGGTGGGTCATAGAGGATCCTGCTATGATGTAACGTAAGACCAGAAACTATAAAACTCCTAGAGGAGAACATTGTCATTTTCTTTTTAAAAGATAGTTAAGATTCTCACTTTTTAACTATACTCATGAAAAACTCTAACAGAATTTTAAATATATATGTGTGTGTGTGTGTGTGTATATATATATATATATATATATATATATATAGAGAGAGAGAGAGAGAGAGAGAAAGGGATGTTTATATGATTTATGTGTAGGTGTATATGATTTTAGCTATTATCAAAGTGATTACATGTGTGCATACATGCTTAGTTGCTTCAGTCACGTCTGAGCCTGCTAAGGCTCCTCTGTCCATGGGATTCTTCAGGCAAGAATACTGAAGTGTGTTGCAATACTCTCTTCTAAGGGAACTTCCCGACCCTGGCATTGAACCTGTGTCTCCTGCAGCTCCTGTGTTGCAGGCAGATTCTTTACCTCTGAGCCACCAGGGAAGCCCACCAAAATCATTTTATATAGTGGCTTATGCTGACAATCAGTAACAGCTAAATCCATAGCCCCATATCCACATCTCCACAATTAGTTTTACCATTTAGGAATTGATGTGAGAGTCAAATCCCAGAAAGTTTAAGTGATATGTCCAAATCTAATACATAGGAATAAAAAGAGGAAAGAGTATAAATCATACCTCAGACTTTCTTTATGCTACATTTTACCTGGCCTATTTATATTAAGGAACATATTCTACGGTACATATTTGTGTCTAGCATGATAAGTAAGAACAAAGCCGTATATTCCAAGGGAAAATATTCATCTAAACCTATTGTATTGTTTTCACTCTATAAGTGGGAGAGTACAGATCCATGAGTGTATGTCTAATGATTTCAAATTGTCTATGACTCTTTTTTTCCCCTAATTTTCTATCTTTACATTTCATGATGGCATAAATAAAAAAGACATTGTCCAAATTTAATATATCTTACTGTCTTGAGGCCATAAAAGTGATAGGGAATGAGAATGGACTATTTTTGAATAGTTTTCAGATGACTGATAAATAATGAAATTCATCATTAAATCAAACTTTTTTTTTTTTTGCTTCTGAGCAAACACATATGATATATAGTTCCAGATCCAATTTAAAATTCAACACGATGAAGACATACACAGCAATAAAAAATGCATTAACATCATGAATGTCTGTGAAAGAGCAAACTTGCAAAACAAAATGGACAGTGATGTCAAAATAAAATTATACTATGCGTTACTCCAAGTTTTACTGCTTCCATTACTCGCATGGAATTTGGGAGATTGTGGAGGAAGCATTAGTACCAAGTGATTTTTCATTTGGGTTGATGCATCCATGTTACCATACACATATCAGAGAAATGAATATAGATTGCGGTTTAATACATAATAAATACTTATACTGTAGGCACAAATTTTATGCAGGGTAGTGTCTTCTCAACTGTGAATAATAAATAGCACATATTTTTAATTTTATGTGACTATTGTTCATGTTGTTAGTGAAAAAAGCATTGATGGTGTCAACCTGTGCTTGAGAAGGTGAAAATTTATATACTTAATATATTCCGTGTTCATAAACTGCACATGATTTGTTTTTTATTACATTTCTACTGCTTAGAATAAAGTATGGTATAGTCCAGGGACTCATTGCCTCATTAATCCTTTAAATTTCATTAATCAATTCATTAAACAAATATTTATCATGAATATACAACAACTTCATTACATTTTTTGCACTGAGAGTAGAACATGGAACAAAATAAATAAAGACTTCTTCCCTCGTGGAACTTAAAAGCTAGTGGGAGGAAACAGATAATAAACATTTAAAAATTGCTAAAATACATAGAATGAAGCTTGGTGGTATATATCACAAGGAAAAATAAATTAGGAAAAAGAAATAGAAAATGCCGAGTGCAATTCTAGATGGGTTGAATTGTGTCCATTAAGAAAATAGTCAAAGTCCAATCCTCAGAATGTGACCTTATTTAGAAATGGGGTTGTTGTGGATATAAGGACTTAAAATGAGATCATACAGGAGTATAGTGGAGGCTTTTTTTTTTTTTTGGAGCCTTAATCTAATATAACTTGTGTCCTTATAAGAAGAGGAGAAAGACATGGAGGGAATACAGCTGTGGGAAGTAGTAGAAACACTGGGAAGATGCTGTGTGAAGATGGAGGCCCCAGCTGGACTGATACATCTATAAGCCAAGGAGTGCTGAGGGTCACTGGCTGTCACCATAAATTGAGAGAGAAAGAGATTCCTCCATTGTGCTCTCAGGAAAAATGAACCCTTGATTAGTCCCTTGATTTCAGACTTAGAGCCTCCAGAACTGTAAGAGAATACATTTCTGTTCTTTTTAAGCTGCCCCAGTTTGTGGAACTTGGTTATGGCAGCTCCAGAAAATGAATATAGTCAGAAAAAGCCACATAGAGAAGGTGACTGTGTCAGTAAAGACCTGAAAGAGGCAAGGGACAGATACATGGAAAAATCAGTGGAAGAGATTCTAGGCAGGGGGAAAGGCAAATTCAAAGTTCTTGAGTTCAGTGGTGACTCCTGTGTGGCTGGAGCAGCATGTTTAAAAAAGAAGGTAATGGAAAATAATACTCCATTTTGGATATACCCACAATGGAATATTAACTGTTTGTATATCTATCTACATCGTATCTTCTTTATTTATTAATCTCTCAGTGGACATTTAGTCTTGACTATTATAAATAGTGTTGCACTGATCATTGGGGTGTATGTATCTTTTTGAATTACAGTTTTATCTTCCCTGGTGGCTCATCAGAGTAGAATCCTCCTACCAATGCAGGGGAGGCATGTTTGATCCCTGAATCAGGAAGATGCCCTGGAGAAGGAAATGACAACCCACTCCAGTATTCTTACCTGGGAAATCCCATGGACAGAAGAGCCTGGTTAGGTACAGTCCATGAGGTCTCAAGAGTTATACACGACTTAGCAACCAAACAACAAAGAGTGTCCAGGAATGGGATTGCAATAACTCTGTTTTTAGAAGATGTGGTATACACACACACACACACTAAAATATTACTCAAGCATAAAAAAGAATGAAATGATGCTTTTTGCCCAGTGACATGGACGGATCTAGAGATTATCATAGTAAGTGATGTAAACTGGACAAAGAAATTTATTCATTGTACTGCACACTTGAAACTAGTGCTTAGATTTTGTCTTTTACCATGAATGGGAAGCAATGGTTTTGGTGGGTCCTGAGCAAAAGAGTGACTTGATCAGATTTTTTAAAAATTTTGTTGAAGTATTGTTGATTTACAATGTTGTGTTTAATATCTGCTATAGAACAAAGTGACTCAGTGTACCAGTGGAGAGGTTGGCTTTGTTGTCAAAATATTGTGCACCTATAGAACTACAGAGCCTCTTAAGGAGGGTGAAAGAGGAGATTAAAACTGCTGGCTTAAAACTCAACATTCAGACATCTAAGATCATGGCATCCAGTCCCACCATTTATGGCAAACAGATGGAGGAAAAGTGGAAACAGTGAGAGACTTTATTTTCCTGGGCTCCAAAATCACTGCAGACAGTGACTGCAGCCACAAAATTAAAAGATGCTTACTCCTTGGAAGAAAAGCTATAACAAACCTAACAGGGTATTAAAAAGCAGAGACATCACTTTGCCTTCAAAGGTCTGTAATAATGAAAGTGATGGTTTTTCCAGTAGTCATGTACGATTGTGAGAGTTGGACCATAAAGAAGGTTGACTGCTGAAGAACTGATTCTTTTTAATTACGGTGTTGGAGAAGACTCTTGGGAGTCCCTTGGACTGCAAGGTGATCAAACCTAAGGAAAATCAGTCAGTCAGGACTGAAGCTGAAGCTCTAATACAATGGCTACCTGATGAGAAGAGCCAACTCATTGGAAAAGACCCTGATGCTGGGGAAAGAATGAGGGCAAGAGGAGAAGGGGATGACACAGGATGAGATGATTGGCTGGCATCATCTGCTCAGTGGACATGACTTTGAGCAAACTCTGAGAGATAGTGAAGGACTCAGAAGACTAGTGTGCTGTAATCCATGGAGTCGCAACGAGTTGGGATACAACTTATCAACCGAACAACCTACAGTAATAAGAGTGACTACAAAGCATATGAGAACAGGTAAAAGTGTTTACATAGACAAGACAACAGGACTTAACGGAAGTTTCCTTCTTAGAGTTTCAGTTTTCTGAAATTGAAAGCAAGGTCAGGAGCTGAGAGTTTGAATAGGAAAGAAGGTGCTGTGAACTTGACAAAAGATAAAAGACTATGAAATTAATGACCGGGAGGGTGAAACTGTGTGCTGGGACAATATCGTGAGATTGGCAGGTAGCATTTGGGACACATTTGAGGTTAATGATAATGACTTTAAAGTGAGGCTGTCAGCATTGCTGCAGACTTTTTCTAGACACAGCAAGTTGCAAGGTTGTAGGCAAGAAGTAGATAGAAAGTTGGATTTAACTGACCAGAGTATAATTTAGCCTGATTGCCTTTCACATAATTGCCTATCACTCCCCTGACTCCGCACTATGTTGTAATTACAGAATATTTGGCCTGTTCCAGTTACAAGTTATCTTACTATCTCTCAGTCAATGTTACTGTGACTTTAGGCATTAGTATTTTCTAGATTCTTTCTTGTTCTTCATATGATTTGAGTATTTGTCAACTGGCAAGTCTGGAGGAAAGTCTTCCTTGCCCATCCTAGCTAAACAGCTCTTCATGCCCACCACATGAGCCCTGTTTCCTTACCTTCTTATTTATCTATGTGCCTTTTATCACCAATTGCCTTTGTTTTAAGATAATATGTAATGATTTACATGTTTAACATCTGTCTCACTTATTTTCCTTTAGATTGAGTATAAAGGGAATTCTGCTTACATATAGCTTAGAACTCTATGTAAAGACTTTAGATTTTATTTTGAATGATCAGTTCAGTTCAGTTAGGTAGCTCAGTCATGTCCAACTCTTTGCAACCCCATGAATCACAGCACGCCATGCCTCACTGTCCATCACCAACTTCCGGAGTTCACCCAAACTCATGTGTATCGAGTTGGTGATGCCATCCAGCCATCTCATCCTCTATTCTCCCCTTCTCCTCCTGCCCCCAATCCCTCCCAGCATCAGTCTTTTCCAATGAGTCAACTCTTCGCATGAAGTGGCCAAAGTATTGGAGTTTCAACTTCAGCATCAGTCCTTCCAATGGACACCCAGGATTGGTCTCCTTTAGGATGGACTGGTTGGATCTGCTTGCAGTCCAAGGGACTCTCAAGCATCTTCTCCAACACCACAGTTCAAAAGCATCAATTCTTTGGTGCTCAGCTTTCTTCACAGTCCAACTCTCACATCCATACCTGACCACTGGAAAAACCATAGCCTTGACTAGATGGACCTTTGTTGGAAAAGTAATATCTCTGCTTTTTAGTATGCTGGTTAGGTTGGTCATAACTTCCCTTCCAAGGAGTAAGCGTCTTCTAATTTCATGGCTGCAGTCACCATCTGCAGTGATTTTGGAGCCCCCAAAAAATAAAGTCTGACACTGTTTCCAATGTTTCCCCATCTATTTCCCAAGAAGTGATGGGACCGGATGCCATGATCTTAGTTTTCTGAATGTTGAGCTTTAAGCCAACTTTTTCAGTCTCCTCTTTCACTTTCATCAAGAGGCTTTTTAATTCCTCTTTCCTTTCTGCCATAAGGGTGGTGTCATCTGCATATCTGAGGTTATTGATATTTTGAACCACTAAATTATTTTGCAATAGATGTGGTATTTTTTGACTGATATATTTGAAAGTGACACTGAATACTGAGGTGGAAGGCCTGCAAGGGAGGAAAGGACTGCAGAAATTAGGGAAATCTATTTGGAAGCTGTTGAAATATTCTTGAAAATAAAGTTGTATGGAAAAAAAAATGTTACCATTGATGAATAAGAAGGGAGTCAGAGACTTCTACGTGTTTGGCCTCATAAATTGAATATTTTGTGGCCATATTCACTGAAGTATTAGTATTTGTAGATTTCCACATTTTATTAAAGGTAACGAGGTTGAAGATGGGAAGCTAAAATTCTGTTCTCGACTATATATGTGTGTATAAAAATAACTGAATTACTTTGCTGGACACTTGAAACATTGTGAATCAGCTATACTTCAATTAAGAATTAGATAAAACATAGGGAGACAAACTAAACTTTGAGATTACAAAGTATTGATGAAAATAGTTTAAATATAACTGATATTTTTGTCATTATGAATGATGAATAGTACTATGAGGTTTACATTAATTCATACATGGTTCTCACAAGATATCTGAGGTAGGTTTTACTGTTGTCTTAATTTACAGTTAAGAAATTTTTAGTAACTAGAGAGTGAGGAAGCTGCCTATTTTTGGCACAAAAATAGCATTGACCTTTTAGATGTCCATAAATCTGCTTATTAAGTTTCATATTCACTTTGTAGTAGAGATGATAATTAATGTATTTGGCAACTGTTTTCACAAAAATTCTGAGAAGGAAACAACTCCAAAAACTCATAGGTTTAATACAGTACTTCTCTATCTTTTGTGAATTAGTGGGTATACTTGGATTCAGCTGATCTATACTGGGCTAGGCTAAGGGGTTCTGCTTTAGAATTAAGTCTGAAGTGGCTCTGATTTTTATTGTAGGCCTGTGAGCTAAATAGGCCTAGTTCACTGTGTCTGATACCAGGAGGTTAATCCAAACATATTCTTACGGCAAATAACAAAGCTGCAAGGAGGGTAAAGCCTAAGCCCAGAACTGATGTACCAGCACTTTTATGCCATTGGCATTGATCAAGAGAAGACACATTAGGCAAGTCCTAAGCCAAAACATAAAGAGCTGTGTTATATCAAATAACAAGGCTATAGAAAGAATGTGAATATTAGAGCTAAGAAAATTGGAGAAAAATTAGAGCTGATCATTAAATCTTCGTTAAATAATAGTCTATGTTGTTATATTGGAGAAGACTTTTGAGAGTCCCTTGGACAGCAAGGAGATCAAACCAGTCAATCCTAAAGGAAATCAACCCTGACTATTCATTGGAAGGACTGATGCTGAAGCTGAAGCTCCAGTACTTGGGCTACCTGATGCGTTTGGAGTGGAGCTTGTTCCTTAGCGCATATGTAATTTTTAAGCCATGTAATATGGGGAAGCAAGAAAGTACAAATGAATAGAAAGGGGGTGTGCAGTGAAGAGTTAATTCAGCAGGCTTAGAATGTTCAAACCCTATACATTACAAAGAACAAGTAGCCCTTGAGCAGAATCTGGGATTTAACCTCTAAGCATTTGAAATGTCTTGTATGACAAGAGTTTCATTGGTGTGGAGCTTCATCAACCAGTTTATTCTTGTCACTTACCGTGGCCTTGGGTCATGCTGTGTCAGTTTGACCTCTGGAGAAGCTGGAAACTGAGTGACTAAGGTCAGTTACCCCAGCACTTCATGCCTACCAGACTATTCTCCGATAGAAATCCTAGACACTAAGGCTCAGGTGAGCTTCTTCCTGGTAAGCCATACTCATATAAGTTATTATACATGGCTGGTGGGGAAAATAAAGCATTATCTGTAGGACTGCACTTAGACAACTGGAATCTTATGCTTGGATTTCACCCTATGTGCCTTTGATCTTTATGAATCTGAATCTGTATCCTTTTCCTGTAAGAAACCATAATCATGAGTATAACAGCTTTTCTGAGTTGTGTGAATTGTTCTTGTGAATCACTGCATCTGAGAGTGGTCTGGGGAAATCTAATGCATAGGAGCAAGAACAAATTCTGAGAATCCAAAGTTTAGTAGATAAGAATGAAAAGCCAGACAAAAATCTGACATGTTTTTGTTCAGTTGCTCAGTTGTGTCCAACACTTGGAGACCCCATGGACTGTAGCACACCAGGTTTCCCTGTCCTTCACTGTCTCCCGGAGTTTGCTCAAACTCATGTCCATTGAGTTGATGATGCCATCCAACCATTTCATCCTCGAGCCCCCTTCTCCTTCCTTCCTTCAATCTTTCCCAGCATCAGGGTCTTTTCAAACGAGTTAGCTCTTTGCATCTGGTGGCCAAAAGTGGAGCTTCAGCTTCAGCATCAGTACTTCCAATGAATATCTAGGACTGATTTCCTTTAAGATTGACTGGTTTGGTTTCATTGCAGGCCAAGGGTCCCTCAAAAGTCTTCTCCGGCACCACAATTTGAAAGCATCAATTCCTCGGTGCTCAGCCTCTTCATGGCTCAACTCTGACATCCATACATGACTACTGGGGAAACCATAGCTCTGACTACAGGGATCTTTGTTGGAAAAGTGATGTCTCTGTTTTTTTAATATGCTGTATAGGTTTGTGATAGCTTTTCTTCCAGGGAGCAAGTGTCTTTTAATTTCATGGCTCCAGTCACCATCTACAGTGATTTTGGAGCCCAAGAAAATAAAGTCTGTCACTTTTTCCATTGTTTCCCCATCTATTTGCCATGAAGTGATGGGCCTGGATGTCAAGATCTTAGTTTTTTGAATGTTGGCTTTTAAGCCAACTTTTTCAACTTATAGATTGTATAAAAATCTGATAGACTGTATAAAAGCTGCCAGTGAAATTGACAGAAAAATAGAAGTGTGTAGTGTTCTATCCTCCATGGGAATAATCTTTCCCAAGATGAAGGAAAGTGTCACATGGGTCACAGGCTATGAGAGATAGAGAAAAATGAATTAATTTATTTAAGAAGAGAGAAGCCATTACAGGTGTGAAGAAGAGAATCTTTTCTTTGGAGGGATTAAAAAAGAATTTGGTATGGAAAAAATTAAGAGTAGTGATTATTGACAGTACGTATTGAGTTGCTTATCAAAGGAGCAGAAAAATAGAGTAGTAGCTGAAGTGGAAGATACTCTTACAAGCTTTATTGTCTGATGTAATGGTAGCACTAGAATACAGTTCTATGTTGATGACAAAAAACAAAGTAGGAAATTGTGTGATATATGAAATAGTGAAATAATTTTTAGAATGAAGTCTGTCATAGGAGGTGTTGAGATTCAATGAACATATGTAAAATTTGACCTTAGAAAGGAAACAGGGTAGATTAACTATTTAATAGAAGGAAAGTGAGTATTCTATACATAAAGATACTGGTAAGTTTCTGGTTTGAAGACAATACGACTAGATAGTTATTATACAGTTGCTTCTATTTTAATCAGGAAATAAGTGAAGATGTTATAAAAATATCAAGGTAGGAAAGGTAAACGGAAGTTTGAGTATAGTGAACAAAGCATAAAATATTCATTTCAAAGACTAAAAATTAAGTGTATTAAGCAAGTTGAAATTAGATTTCAACAGGTCATCCCTTGAAATGTGTGATCATATATTTAAAATAGAGTCAGTTAATATGGCTTGAATTTATTCCATTTGTGTTCAGTTGCCAGAGTTCAAATTTCATGTTTATAAAAATGAGTTTCGCCAGATGTGGAGATTGTTAAAGTAAATAAGACTCATAACAAAGTTGGGAATACAGATAGAGTGGAGAAAATAATGATGAACTAAAATATTTAAGAATAAAGTAGAAAAAGAAAAAAAAAAGAATAAAGTAGGTAGTGAGCTCACAGCAGAGGTAATAAACAGTGAAAATGTAGTGTACATGGTTTTAGGTGAAGTGCCATTACTTGTAATTAGAAAGTACAGTATGTATATTATTGGCGTATTTTAGAAGTTTAATTTTTTTTCTAAAAACAAGTAAAAGGAATTGAAAAATAGTCATGAAAAGTCTTTGATAATATTGAATAATGTAAAAGTATCTTCATGTAGTGAAATTATGCCATATATACATACTGAATCTGTTTCCAGGTTAACTGTGCAATCACAAATTACAATAAGCTGCCTTAAAGAAATCATAGTTATCAGCAACAGCAAACTCCATTTACTGATTAGAAGTGTTTGTTTTTTTACTTAGTAACATCAGATCACAAAACCCTCAAGCCATGGGATGTTAAATTTCTTTTTTTTTTTTTTTTTGATGAAATATGCATATGACATATTTGTGCAAATGCTAGAATTCAGATCATGGATTATTTTCCAAATATAAAATAATAAAATATAGTAATACTGACTGATAAAATAATTCATGTAGGAACTGAATGTTGTTTTTATCACCTAAGTAGTCTCCTTTTCTTGTCATTTCTATACTGCAAGTCTGGCTAATAACAGTGTGAGCTTTTGCCTCCACAGTTATATTGGTTATTTTTCTAATGGGCTTCCCAGGTGGCCCTAGTTTTAAAGAACTTGCCTGCAAGTGCAAGAGACCTAGGAGACACGGATTCAATACCTGGGTTGGAAAGATCCCCTGGAGGAAAGCATAGCAACCCACTCCAGTATTCTTACCTGGAGAATCCCATGGGGAGAGAACCCTCTCAGGCTGTTTTTCTAATACTTTTGTGAAATTTGTATCCTTTAACTCTTTGTTTCAGTGCTAGTACGCAGAGCCTTGGTTAATTTATTGAAAACGAAGTCGCTCAGTTGTTTCCAACTGTTTGCAACTGTATGGAGTGTAGCCTGCCAGGCTCCTCCGTCAATGTCCATGGGATTTTTCAGGCAAAAATACTGGAGTGGATTTCCATTACCTTCTCCGGGGGATCTTCCCATCCCAGGGATTGAACTCAAGTCTCCCACATTGCAGCACACTCTTTACCATCAGAGCCTCCAGAGAATCCCAGTTAATTTATTATGTAAATTATAATTACACTCCTGACTAATGCTTTGTTAATGTGCTTAGTTCTTGAGATTGTTGTTGATTTGTAAGGAGGGAGGCAGAGTTTTATTCCATTGCCCTCCTCACATCTTTTGTTATTCTCTCCTTATTCATGTAGACAGTTTCTTGCTACTCTGGGCTTGTAGGTAGCTGCTACTGCTGCTGCTAAGTCTTGTCCGACTCTGTGCAACCCCAGAGACGGCAGCCCGCCAGGCTCCCCCGTCCCTGATATTCTCCAGGCAAGAACACCGGAGTGGGTTGCCATTTCCTTCTCTAGTGCATGAAAGTGAAAGTGAAGTCGCTCAGTCGTGTCCGACTGTTAGCGGCGACCCCATGGACTGCAGCCTAGCAGACTCCTCCGTCCATGGGATTTTCCAGGCAAGAGTACTGGAGCGGGTTGCCATTGCCTTCTCAAGCCCATTATTATAAAGCTAATGATTTTACTTTCACATTATATAACTAATATTCTGCACAATTTAATATTTCACCATACTAAATGTTTTAAGTGAATCAAATGTCTTCTACGTTCCTTTGTGTCAAATTGCTCAGTGATATGAACAAACTCCAAACAGCTGTCTGCCTCAGATTATGCTGGTGAGTCAGGATCCTTTAACCTCTTTTATTTACCACCCTTTCAGTCAAAATGACTTTATTCACAAACTCTATTCCTAGAACCATTTGTCAAATTTTTCGTGTCTAACATTAACAATTAGCCCACATGTATAGACCAGTATCTGACTTATAAGCTATTGACATCACAGATAGTTTCTACCATTTAAGAAATACGTAGCTAGGAGAGTTCTCTCAATTGTCCTGGAATAATCCACATGCACCTCATACAAGGTGAATTCCTCTGACATAAAAAAAGCAGTCATGACTTTGAGGTGTTCCTCTATTTCAGTTGAGGCTTTTACTGTTGTTCATATATACTGTTCTCTGGGACTCTGTATTAGTTAATATTTCCATTTAATAATCTCTGAAGAATAATTTCTGAAGAAAAAGCTTAGAAGATCATTTCCAGTATTCCAAAGGAATTGCTTTCAGGAATGCCAAAAAAAACTAGAACAACTTGTGAGTTTTTAAAACAATGAGAACATATTGATGCCTACATAATTTTTTGGCATTTGCTGCCTTCGAAGCACATGTCTTTCTATTCCCAGCTGCATCTACCTGAAAATAGAAATGAAGCAATGCTAATTCAGAAAAGAACTTTTTTTCAATAGTAGGTACACATCTTTGTGTCTAGTTCAGGATACAGTGAACTATATTAAAGCAAACAAGTGAAAACAATATGTGATTACTCTCTTTGAGTTTCTACTACAGTTTTTTCACCTTAAAGCGGAGTTTATTTTCCCAATTTTGCATGAAGCTTATTGGAAATTCTTTTATATATACAAAGCCCTTAGGACATCTAGAATATAGTAAGTGATCAATAAGATAGTGGCAGTGACTGTTATTTAATACTTTTCCCTTTCCTGTTACACACTGAGGAAGAATCAAGATTTGAAGTCAGTTTTGTCTAACTCTAAAACCAGAATTTTCTCCCCCATGTCATATTATCACCAAATATTAAAATAATAGTATATTTAAAATATCTCATATTTCCATTGCTTTAGCAATTGTCATTTTTGGACAAATTGTTATAAATTTAGCAGCACACTATAATGAATCCTCTGAAGGCTCCTAGATTCTTTAATTAGTAGGATTCATTACAGGGGATTGTTTTATCCTGAATAACTATAGTAAACACTTTGGTCTCACTAATACTTTGCTATGCTTTAGCCCACTTAAATTTCATTATATCAATTCACCAATTTAAATGAACACAAATAATCTTAATAAAATTAGTTTCATCTAGATTCTTCCAGATAAAAGAATTTGGCAATTAATCATGCCTAAGAATTTTTTCCTTAGATCACCCAGTGTTTGCATATTTGATTAGCTAAAACCTATAACTTTTAACAGAATGAAAATCCATAGTAGTTAGTGACTATTTGAGATAATTTGCATGTATTTTAATATATTAACACTTCAAAACTAACATCTAATTTTGCAGAAAGAAGCCTTATAATGTAAATGTTGCAACATTTTTGTGGCAGACTGAATTAATTAGCTCCTGCAAGATTTCCCTAGAGCCTTTTGTTTCACACCTTTCTAAAGGAAGTTATGTTTTTTTTTTGGTTTTTAGTTCCATAGAGATGAGGATAATGCCTGATACTTTCTAATCATTTTTTCAATGTACAAATTACCAGTAGGTGTTGAATTATGAGTTGAATAAATTGTAAGACTGATGCACATACAGAGAATGTTTAGGTGGATTTTAGAACTCACTAATTTTTTTAAAGCTAAAGAAGATTTTCTAATTAGAAAATATTGTGATTTAACCTTTATTATGCAATTTGAGAATGCTTTGTCAAATATCTGATCAAGTTATTTCTGAAGTATCTCCTTCATAAAAAAGGCAGGGTTTGTCATGTTTTAGGTTAATCAAATGGAATTGGATTTGTCAAATAGTTGACTTTATTAAATCATGCCTTTAGCATGCTTTTAACAAGAACATTCGGTCTGTCAGTGTAACACATCTACTCTTTTTCCAACGGGTAAATGATTAAGCACGTATCATCTTTTTTTTTTTCTTAAGTATATATGATCTTGACACAAACTGACAAAACACAGCCCTCTTCCATCACTAGCTTCCTTATTGGAGGTGTTATCTAATATCTCTAGATTTCAGGGTCCTCCCTTGCAACATGAGAAATTACAGTAGTACTAATCTCATTCTATTATTGTGAGAAATAAGTGACCAAAACACGCAATCCCTTTGAACAGAGTTCAGCAAGTATTAGCTACTATCAATTTAATGGGATTAAACTTTTATAATGGTCCATATTCAGATAACAAGTGATGTCATATCTATAACATGCAGATTTTATTTTAGCTATTTTGTTTTCAGAATAAACAGTCATGTTTTTAACTTTCATCTATCAGTTCAGTATTATTCTTAGATCTATATCTTCACTATCTTTATCTGTACTAAAGTAGTCGTCTTACTTATTTTATTCTGCTTACTTTTGACTCATCAAAGGTAGATACTGGATCTTGTCCACTGCTATCTTCCAGGGCGTAGATTAAGCCTAACACAGTGTAAATGCTCAATTAATATTTTTTAAATAAATGATTATATGAATATCAGTTCAGTTCAGTTCAGTTCTCAGTTCTGTCCGACTCTTTGTGACCCCATGAATCGCAGCACGCCAGGCCTCCATGTCCATCACCAACTCCTGTAGTTCACTAAAACTCATGTCCATCGAGTCAGTGATGCCATCCAGCCATCTCATCCTCTGTCGTCCCCTTCTCCTCCTATCTCCAATCCCTCCCAGCATCAGGGTCTTTTCCAATGAGTCAACTCTTCGCATGAGGTGGCCAAAGTACTGGAGTTTCAGCTTTAGCATCATTCCTTCCAAAGAACACCCAGGACTGATCTCCTTCAGAATGGACTGGTTGGATCTCCTTGCAGTCCAAGGGACTCTCAAGAGTCTTCTCCAACACCACAGTTCAAAAGCATCAATTCTTGGGCGCTCAGCCTTCTTCACAGTCCAACTCTCACATCCATACATGACCAGTGGAAAAACCATAGCCTTGACTAGACAGACCTTTGTTGGCAAAGTAATGTCTCTCCTTTTGAATATGCTATCAAGGTTGGTCATAACTTTCCTTCCAAGGAGTAAGCATCTTTTAATTTCATGGCTGCAGTCACCATCTGCAGTGATTTTGGAGCCCCAAAAAATAAAGTCTGACACTGTTGCCACTGTTTCCCCATCTATTTCCCATGAAGTGATGGGACCAGATGCCATGATCTTCATTTTCTGAATGTTGAGCTTAAGGCCAACTTTTTCACTCTCCACTTTCACTTTCATCAAGAGGCTTTTGAGTTCCTCTTCACTTTCTGCCATAAGGGTGGTGTAATCTGCATATCTGAGGTTAGTGATATTTCTCCCAGCAATCCTGATTCCACCTTGTGCTTCCTCCAGCCCAGCGTTTCTCATGATGTACTCTGCATGTAAGTTAAATAAGCCGGGTGACAATATACAGCCTTGACGTAGTCCTTTTCCTATTTGGAACCCATCTGTTGTTCCACGTCCAGTTCTAACTGTTGTTTCCTTTCCTGCATATAGATTTCTCAAGAGGCAGGTCAGGTGCTCTGGTATTCCCATCTCTTTCAGAATCTTACACAGTTTATTGTGATCCACACAGTCAAGGTTTTTCAATTTTTAACATATATAAAGAGAGGCTTCACTGTGTGGTCATTAACAAAATATATTAAACCAATTGATTATAATTAAAATAATTAAAAATAATTTTATAGAAGATATATGTCTTATTTGCAGAATATATAATATATTATGTGTTTCAGGAATTCCTGAACAATGAGCTTATTATAAAGCATTTCCTGAGAGCCTGATTCTCCTTTCCTTTATCTCAACTAATATGATAGGGGGTAAGTTGGTGTGTAGATAAAATTAATCATTAATATTCTTCAAAATGTTACATCAGTTATCCTTAGAATTTCTTGCTGGGAAAGATAGAAACTAAATAAAAATAAGCCTAGAGAACAATATGTTTTCATGTGTTAAATACCTATAGTATCATGGTTTATACCATGAAATCAGTATATGTTCTTACAGTAAAAACTACCTCTTAACATTTACATACATGATTTTTAAAATCATTTTTAAATAACTATGCAGTTAGAGCCATTTAAAAATTATCTTATGAATAAATCTGTCAAAAATTTGTTTATTCAATTAAGAATTATGACATTCTATTCTAAGTCATAGTCTAATGTGAAGACAGAATTAAATAATTGCATGGTTTAGATTGCATTATGTTAAAAAAGGCATTTTTAACATAATCCTGACTAAATATATGAATTCAATAAATTTTCAGACTTGTATAGAAAAGTGTACGATGCTATACTTGTAAATTAAATATACCATGGCTCATCATTTTTATGTGTTAACTAAATTTTCTCATAATTAGCAGGTAAAATAGGAAAATACCATCTTAAAAGGTTTTGTCAATATTGTTACTAAGTCTAATACATATATACTCATTAGCTCTTCATTATATTTTTATGACTGTATTCATTGTTTAATAGAAAACTAAACTAAACTCCTACAGGCCAACACCTGCTGTCTAAGGAAATTAATTTATATAAACATAATCAATATCATAAGTTAAATTTTAATTAAAAGCTCAATGGCAAGCCAGCACACAAGCATTTTAAATCATTTCAGTGTGAGAAAAGTAGGTTGTGTTTTTTTGTCTGTTAAAAATAAAATAAGGAAAAACTGCATGTAAAAGGAAAGACCCTACGTAAGTAATGCTTACACGTAAGATGGGTGCTTTGCTATTATGTGTCCCCCAGTGTTACTGGTATAAAATACACTTCACTAGTTATCCTTATTTCAGTGTATTCATTTTCCAATCTATCATCTATGAAATCAATGGGCTCATCTTTAAGAACACACTTCCCTGCTCACACATTTTGGCTAGCTCACTCATCATCATGAGGAATATGATCGAAGCTCTTGAATCTGTAATATAAATATTTTTCTCTCCTGCTTTAACTCTACAATTCCCTGTTATAGTTGTGATAAGAATATTTTAACTCCTCTCATATATCAAGGTCTGAAGCCCTTTCATGCCTGTGTTCTGTTCTGACAGTCTCTTCTTTCTTTCATGCTCTCTGATTTGGACCGAGGCTCACGGGCTTCACTCACCCAGCAGAGCTAGAATTTTTAAGGGAAGCCTCACGCTGCTACGTCAGCTTTACACAGCTCTGCACTGCTTAGCTCATGCTTCAGCTGTCTCTTTACTTGTCTGTCTTAATGGATTATGAATCCCTCAAGATCAGGGCAGAAGGCTTATTCATATTTATAGCTGGCCTCCTTAGCACAGTCCTGAACACACACTGTTTATACTTGCCCAGGTTTCT
This sequence comes from Bos indicus, assembly GCF_029378745.1. Taxonomy (NCBI): domain Eukaryota; kingdom Metazoa; phylum Chordata; class Mammalia; order Artiodactyla; family Bovidae; genus Bos; species Bos indicus. The sequence goes on along the minus strand of NC_091762.1, from coordinate 38,556,582 downwards.
ATTTGCACAAAATTGGGAAGATGTTTAACTCTTTTAAGCTTTTCTTTGCCTAAAAAAAGTTAAAGTTATTTTCCTCCACAAGATGATCAAGGCAAATTACATTTTGGGAAATTTAACTTTGTTCTGTAAAACTAACCACTCCTTCCTTCTTGAAACATAAAATAAGAGTTGAATAAATATAATCTATTATAATTTTACTTAACATTCACTGTATAATAGCTATTGTTATACTGTTGTTGAGCAATAATGAATGATGATAACATTATATAAATTAAAAGTAAAAAGGAATAAGCTCTTCCCAGGTGGCTCAGTGGTAAAGAATCTGCCTGCCAAGCAGAAAACACAGTTTGCTTCCTGGGTTGGGAAAATCCCCTGGAGAAAGAAGTGGCAACCCATTCCAGTATTCTTGCTTGGGAAATCCCATGGACAGAGGAACCTGGTGGGCTATAACCCGTAGTGTCATGAAAAAAGTCAGCCATGACTTAGCTATTAACCGCCCCCCCCCACACACACACACAGGAATAATATCTTTCAGGTGAAAAATGCAACTCCATGAGTCAATTCTTCATTAATTAAAGAGGAAAACAGAAGAGACATTTTAGAGGTTTTACAGGACAATCTTTCCAAATGTAATACATGCTCCCACACAAACCTTGCACTCTTTCTACTGCAGGGCAGTAGAAAGTGAGTACTACTGTACTCACTCTTTCTTTTGCAGGGCTTCTTATCCTCCAGATGTCTGCATGGCTCAGAGATCCTTGCTTTTTCGCATCTCTGCCTTGAGAGGTGATTCACTTAAAATAAATATCTTTCCCATTTCTCACCATCTCTGTACTTTTCTTTTTTTTTCTTTATACCACAATTATCAGCTAATACTGATTTTTATGTATTATGTCTATCTCAGACTGAAATGAAATGAAAGTTGCTCAGTTTAGTTCATTTCAGTTCAGTTGCTCAGTCCTGTCCAATTCTTTGCAATCCCATGAATCGCAGCATGCCAGGCCTCCCTGTGCATCACCAACTCCCGGAATTCACTCAGACTCACGTCCATCGAGTCAGTGATGCCCTCCAGACAACGCATCCTCTGTCGTCCCCTTCTCCTCCTGCCCCCAACCCCTCCCAGCTTCAGAGTTTTTTCCATTGAGTCAAGTCTTCTCATGAGGTGGCCAAAGTACTAGAGTTTCAGCTTTAGCATCATTTCTTCCACAGAAATCCCAGGGCTGATCTCCTTCAGAATAGACTGGTTAGATCTCCTAGCAGTCCAAGAGACACTCAAGAGTCTTCTCCAACACTACAGTTCAAAAGCATCAATTCTTCAGCGCTCAGCTTTCTTCACAGACCACCTGTCACATCCATAATGATCACTGGGAAAACCATAGCTTTGACTAGACAGGACTTTGTTGGCAAAGTAATGTCTCTGCTTTTGAATATGCTATCTAGGTTGGTCATAACTTTCCTTCCAAGGAGTAAGCGTCTTTTAATTTAATGGCTGCAGTCACCATCTGCAGTGATTTTGGAGCCCCAAAAAATAAAATCTGACACTGTTTCCACTCTTTCTCTATCTATTTCCTATGAAGTGATGGGACCAGATGCCATGATCTTTGTTTTCTAAATGTTGAGCTTTAAGCCAACTTTTTCACTCTCCGCTTTCACTTTCATCAAGATGCTTTTGAGTTCCTCTTCACTTTCTGCCATAAGGGTGGTGTCATCTGCATATCTGAGGTTAGTGATATTTCTCCCAGCAATCTTCATTCCACTTGTGTTTCTTCCAGTCCAGCGTTTCTCATAATGTACTCTGCATGTAAGTTAAATAAGCCGGGTGACAATATACAGCCTTGACGTACTCCTTTTCCTATTTGGAACCAGTCTGTCGTTCCCATGTCCAGTTCTAACTGTTGCTTCCTGACCTGCATATAGATTTCTCAAGAGGCAGGTCATGTGGTCTGGTATTCCCATCTCTTTCAGAATTTTCCGAAGTTTATAGTGATCCACACAGTCAAAGGCTTTGGCATAGTCAATAAAGCAGAAATAGAAGTTTTTCTGAAACTCTCTTGCTTTTTTGATGATCCCACGGATGTTGGCAATTTGATCTCTGGTTCCTCTGCCTTTTCTAAAACCAGCTTGAACATCAGGAAGTTCATGGTTCATGTATTGCTGAAGCCTGGCTTGGAGAATTTTGAGCATTACTTTACTAGTGTGGGAGATGAGTGCAATTGTGTGGTAGTTTGAGCATTCTTTGACATTGCCTTTCTTTGGGATTGGGATGCAAACTGACCTTTTCCAGTCTTGTGGCCACTGCTGAGTTTTCCAAATTTGCTGGCATATTGAGTGCAGCACTTTCACAGCATCATCTTTCAGGATTTGAAATAGCTGAACTGGAATTCCATCACCTCCACTAGCTTTGTTTATAGTGATGCTTTCTAAGGCCCACTTGACTTCACACTCCAGGATGTCTGGCTCTAGGTGAGTGATCACACCATCGTGATTATCTTGAGCATGAAGATCTTTTTTGTTCTGTTCTTCTGTGTATTCTTGCCACCTCTTATTAATATCTTCTGCTTCTGTTAGGTCCATACCATTTCTGTCCTTAATCAAGCCCATTTTTGCATGAAATGTTCCCTTGGTATCTCTAATTTTCTTGAAGAGATCTCTAGTTTTTCCCATTCTGTTGTTTTCCTCTATTTCTTTGCATTGATCGCTGAGGAAGGCTTTCTTATCTCTCCTTGCTATTCTTTGGAACTCTGCATTCAGATGCTTATATCTTTCCTTTTCTCCTTTGCTTTTCACTTCTCTTCTTTTCACAGCTATTTGTAAGGCCTCCCCAGACAGCCATTTTACTTTTTTGCCTTTCTTTTCCATGGAGATGGTCTTGATCCCTGTCTCCTGTACAAAGTCACGAACCTCCGTCCATAGTTCATCAGGCACTCTTATCTATCAGATCTAGTCCCTTAAATCTATTTCTCACTTCTACTGTATAATCATAAGTGATTTGATTTAGGTCATACCTGAATGGTCTAGTGGTTTTCCCTACTTTCTTCAATTTAAGTCTGTATTTGGTATTAAGCAGTTCATGATCTGAGCCACAGTCAGCTCCCCGTCTTGTTTTTGTTGACTGTATAGAGCTTCTCCATCTTTGGCTGCAAAGAATATAATCAGTCTGATTTTGGTGTTGACCATCTGGTGATATCCATGTGTAGAGTTTTCTTGTGTTGTTGGAAGAGGGTGTTTGCTATGACCAGTGCATTCTCTTGGCAAAACTCTATTAGTCTTTGCCCTGCTTCATTCCGTGTTCAAAGGCCAAATTTGTCTGTTACTCCAGGTGTTTCTTGACTTCCTACTTTTGCATTCCAGTCCCCTATAATGAAAAGGACATCTTTTTTGGGTTTTAGTTCTAAAAGGTCTTGTAGGTCTTCATAGAACTGTTCGGCTTCAGCTTCTTCAGCATTACTGGTTGGGGCATAGACTTGGATTACTGTGATAATGAATGGTTTACCTTGAAAACAAACAGAGATCAGTCTGTAGTTTTTGAGATTGTATCCAAGTACTGCATTTCGGACTCTTGTTGACCATGATGGCCACTCCATTTCTTCTAAGGGATTCCTGCCCATAGTAGTAGATATAATGGTCATCTAAGTTAAATTTACCCATTCCAGTCCATTTTAGTTCACTGATTCCTAGAATGTCGAGGTTCACTCTTGCCATCTCCTGTTTGACCACTTCCAGTTTGCCTTGGTTCATGGACCTGATATTCCAGGTTCCTATGCAATATTGCTTTACAGCATCGGGCCTTGCTTCTATCACCAGTCACATCTACAACTGGGTATTGTTTTGGCTTTGGCTCCATCCCTTCATTCTTTCTGGAGTTATTTCTCCACTGATCTCCAGTAGCGTATTGGGCACTTACCAACCTGGGGAGTTGCTCTTTCAGTATCCTATCATTTTGTCTTTTCATCCTGTTCATGGGGTTCTCAAGGCAAGAATACTGAAGTGGTTTGCCATTCCCTTCTCCAGTGGACCACATTCGGTCAGACCTCTCCACCATGCCTGCCCATCTTGGGTTACCCCACGGGCATGGCTTAGTTTCATTGAGTTAGACAAGGCTGTGGTCGTAGTGTGATTAGATAGACTAGTTTTCTGTGAGTATGGTTTCAGTGTGTCTGCCCTCTGATGCCCTCTTGCAACACCTACCTAACCTACTGTCTTACTTGGGTTTCTCTTACCTTGGATGTGTGGTATATCTTAACATCTGCTACAGCAAAGTGCAGCCACTGCTCCTTACCTTGGACAAGGGATATCTCCTCACCACCGCCCCTCCTGACCTTGAATGTGGAATAGCACCTCTAGGCCCTCCTGCGCCCTCACAGCCACCGCTCCTTGGACATGGGGTTGCTCCTCCCGGCTGCCGCCCCTGGCCTAGGATGTGGGGTAGCTCCTCTTGGCTGCTCCTGCGCTGTCGCAGCCTGGCACTCTCGGCCACTGCCCCTGACCTCGGACACGGGGTAGCTCCTCTCTACTGCCGCCCCTGACCTCAGATATGGGGTAGCTCCTCTAGGCTGTTCCCACGCCGTTGCAGCCTGGCACTCTTGGCTGCTGCCCCTAACCTCGGACGTGGGGTAACTCCTCTTGGCCACTGCCCCTCAGGCATGCGGTCCTCCCGGCTTCTGCCCCTGACCTCGGACGTGGGGTAGCTCGTCTCCACTGTGCTCTGTGTGCCGTTGCAGCTGCCGGCATTCTGTGCACCATCCTAGTTGCTCAGTTGTATCCAATTCTTTGCAACCCCATGGACTATACAGTCCATGGAATTCTCCATCGCAGAGTACTGGAGTGTGTAGTCATTACATTCTCCAGTGGGGATCTTCCCAACCCATCTCAGACTTGAATGCTGTATGTATGAAGGCAAAAAGTTGTCTGTTAAATTCACATCCTTATCACCAGCTAGGAGGGTGTGTATCTTTTTTTTTTTTTTTAATTGAAGTATAGTTGGTGTACAACATCATGTGCTACACATGTGCAGTATAGTGATTCACAGTTTTTAAGGTTATATTCCATTTGTACTTTTTATAAAATATTGGTTATATTCACTGTGTTGTATATAATATATCATTGTAGCTTACCACTCAGTCTGCTATAACAAAATAATACAGACTGGGTAGCATGTTAACAACAAAAATTTATTGCTCACAATTCTGTAGCCTGAAAGTCTGAGATCAGACTGCCAGTATAGTCAGTTGAGAGCCCTCTTTTAGACTTAGGGCTGCCAGCTTCTCATTGTGTCATTAGTGTGGTAGAATGAGGCTAGCAAGCTCCTGGGCTTTACTTTATAAGGGCACTAATCCCATCATGAGGGCTCCACCCTCATATCCTAAGTATTTCCCAAAGGCCTCTCCTCCTAATGCTGTCATATCAGGTATTAGAATTTCAACATACAAATTCTGAAGAGACACAAGTAATCAGACCATAGCGATGCCTAACATGTAGTAGATGTCAAATAACTTACTGAATAAATGCATTTGAAGAGGATTTAAAAGTATTCAATTCCTAAATATATTTTCACCACCAACTTTCAAAGTGTTAGAAATTCTTTCTTTGTTTTAAGCTATGGTAAAGGCACTTTTGTTTAGCAGATGCTTTCAAGTAATATAGAAACATAAAGGAAGAGAGACTAGAGTCCATTCTCTCTGGGCTCCCACTCCCATCCAGAGGAAAGGCCATGTGAGAACACAGTGAGAAGGTCCCATCTGCAAGCTGGACATGATTGATTTTCATTATTTTGATTATTATGTGTTTTGATGTGCTTCTCCTTGGGTTTATCCTGCCAGGGATTCTGTGCTTCCTGAATTTGGTTGGCTATTTTCTTTCTGATGTTAGGGAAGTTTTCAACTATTATTTCTTGGGTCCTTTCTCTCTCTTCTCCTTCTGGGACCCCTATAATGTGACGTTGGTGTGGTTGATCTGTCCTAGAGGTCTCTTAGGCTATCTTCATTTCTTAATTCTTTTTTCTATATTCTGTTCTGCAACAGTGATTTCTACCATTCTGTCCTCTAGGTCACTTAGTTATTCTGCTATTGATTCCTTGTTCCTATTGCTCATCTTTGTTTTTTAGTTCTTATAGTTCTTTGGTAAACATTTCTTGCAACTTATCAATCTTTGCCTCTTTTTTTTTTTTTTTAACCCAAGATCTTGAATCATCTTTACTATTATTATTCTGAATTCTTTTTTTTTCTGGAAGCTTGCATATTTCTACTTTATTTATAAATCCCCCCCCCCCCCGCCTCCCCGGGGTTTTATTTTGTCCCTTCATCTGGGATGAAACCCTCTGCTTTTTCATCCTGGTTAACTTTCTGTTGATGTGGTTTTGGTTCTAGCCAATGTGAGATTGTGGTTCTTCTTGCTTCTTCTGTCTGCCCTCTGGTGGTTGAGGCTAAGTGGCTTGTATAAATTTCCTGATAGGAGGGACTGGTGGTGGGAATAACTGGGTCTTGCTCTAGTGGGCAGGACCATGCTCAGTAAAACTTTAATCCAATTACCATTGATGGGTGGGCTTTCCAGGTGGCACTAGTGGTAAAGAACCTGCTTGCCAGTGCAGGGTGACATAAGACACAAAGATTCGATCCCTAAGTGAGGAAGATTTCCTGGAAGAAAATGGCCTGGCAACCCACTTAGAATACGCTGAGTATTCTTGCCTAGAGAATCCCATGGACAGTAAAGCCTCGTGGGCTAGAGTCCATACAGTTGCAAAGAGCTGGATATGACTGAAGCAACTGAGCAAGCAGCACACTGCTCATGGGTGAGTTTGCTCTCCCTTCCTGTTATTTGTCTGACCTGAGGTAAGCCAGCTCTGGAGTCTGTGGACCTTATGGTAGATTCAATGATGACCTCCAAGAGGGCTCACGCCAAGGGGTTACCTCCCAAAATTGCTCCTGCCAGTGCCCCTGTGGCAAGCCACTGCCAACCCTTGCCCTCACATAAGACCCTCCAACACTAGCAGGTAGGTCTGATTCAGTCTCCTGTGGCATCGCTGGTCCTTTCCTCTGGGTTCTCATACATGCAAGATTTTGGTTTTGGCCTCCAAGAGTAGAGTCTCTGTTTCTGTAATCAAATCCCACTGGCCCTCAAGGTCAGATTTCCTGGGGATTCCCTTTGCCTTGACTGGATCCCCAAGCTGAAGAGCATGACATGGGGCTCAGGACGTTCACAACATTGGGTATTGTGTTGTATTAATGTTGGCATTATTGTTCTCCAGTTTTTGGGTTGCCCACCTGCTGGGCATGGGTTTTAATTTATTGTTTGTATCCTTCCTACCACTTCACTCTAGCTTCTTCTTTGTCTTTGGACACGAGTTATCTTTTTTTGGTAGTCCTCCTGTTGATCATTGTTAAACTGCTAGGGGTTGGGTAGTTTTAACTTGTTATTTCACTTGGCATACTCTATGCATATCTATATAATTTTAAAATAAATACATCATTTCTTAAAATAGAAAACAATAAAATCTCTTAGCTTAGTTGCATATCAGCTATATAAGAGAACGAAATAAATCTGAATGATTGAGATGTTGATGAACTATCAGGGCATATAAGAGTTTTGGAGTCAAAGATTGGCAGGGACCTACCTGAGAGTTATACCATGAGAAGAATGAGAAACTACATCTCAATTTTAAGACAGATATTTGGTGTGTACATATTAGATACATATGTAGCCAAATGCCAATGTTGCATTATTAACTTCTGCCAAATTTTAGTGATTGAATTAGAGAAAAATTCTTTGGAAAGCAAAGGACAGAAAAAAATCAAATTGATAGTGGCTTAATTAAAGATTAATTAATGTGGTGTTGGAGAAGACTCTTGAGAGTCCCTCGGACTGCAAGGAGATCCAAACAGTCCATTCTGAAGGAGATCAGCCCTGGGATTTCTTTGGAAGGAATGATGCTAAAGCTAAAACTCCAGTACTTTGGCCACCTCATGTGAAGAGTTGACTCATTGGAAAAGACTCTGATGCTGGGAGGGATTGGGGGGAGGAGGAGAAGGGGACGACAGAGGATGAGATGGCTGGATGGCATCACTGACTCAATGGACGTGTGTCTGTGTGAACTCTGGGAGTTGGTGATGGACAGGGAGGCCTGGCGTGCTACGATTCATGGGGTTGCAAAGACTTGGACATGACTGAGTGACTGAACTAAACTAATTAAAGATTAATATTTCCAAATTTCAAGAAACCTGTCTATCTGTGCCTCAGTGATACTCATTCAGCAGTTCAACAATATATTTGCAAATGACTTAAACTTATATTACTTGTGTTTGCTACATATATGTATATTAAATGTCTCTGGACGTTTATAGCTCATATAGCTATTTAAGGCAGGAATAACAGGTACATAGAGAAAGTGATGCTAGCATGTCCATTTCTTTTGCTAGGAAAGCAAAAGTTTTCCAAGAGAACCACCTTCTTTCTAAAAGACTTCCCTTTACATGTCATTAGCTAGAACTGGGCCATGTGGTTACTCCTAGCAGCAAGGAATAAAAGGAAAAGGAAGAATGTCAGAATCTTAGGTGGCTTAGACCAGTCATAATCCATTGTCAAAGTATAAGCCTTGTATTGCTTAAACATGTCAAAATTCTGTTAGCAAAAAAAATCAGGAAAATTGGGAAGGCTACTAACATTTTTTTTGCCCAGTGATTAATTGCAACAAATTTGATGTTAGTCATTATATGTCTTAAATATCCAGATAATGAACATGATATTTTTAAAATTAAATACTTTTGCAAAATTTCTTTCATATCGGGTGAATAAAGAAAAAAATCTAAATAAAATATATTTCCACTATTTCTTATACTATAAAATCCATGTCACTTTTTAAAATTTAGCACAAAAATTATATTAATACATATTTAAGTATTTGGGAAATTTTTTTAAAGGCTAGTGGTAGTGAAATTTTGAATATGATGTCTTTGTGTTACTTTTCAAAGAAACTAGAGTGAATTTATTTCTGTTCATTTTTACATTAAATTTTTCGTCATCAATCTAGAAATAGATATCATTAGGAAAGCTTTAGGAGTAATGTGTCTCAGTTAATATCACTCTCTGATTTTATCCTCTTTCCTGCCATTTTACTTACATGCATTGTCAGTGTGGATAAATTAATATGAATAAGACTGGAATAAAAATAGCCTATTTTTATTTTTTTAATTTTTTATTATAATTATTATTATTTTTTAACTTTACAATATTGTATTGCTTTTGCCATACATCAACATGCATCCACCACAGGTGTACACGTGTTCCCTATCCTGAACCCCCCTCCCACCTCCCTCCCCATACCCATAAAATAGAATTGTGGCGGATTCATGTTGATGTATGGCAAAACCAATATGATATTGTAAAGTTAAAAAAAAAAAAAAGAATTCCTTTTAAGAAATGAATTACAATGCTTATGGTAATGTAATTTTCATACCCATCTGAAACAAGTTGAATGAGTTAATTAATTGATGAGACAACCTCTGGCATGTATGTGAAAGTTGGCTCACCTGGTAAAGAATCCACCTGCAATAATGCAGGAGACCTGGCTTCAATCCCTGGATTAGGAAGATCCCCTGAAGAAGGGACCAGCTACCCACTCCAAGATTCTGGCCTGGAGAATTCCATGGACTATATATATATAGTCCATGGGGTTGCAAAGAGTCGGACACGACTAAGTGACTTTCACTTTCAACACATAAACAGTTATTTACTTTTTCATACACAGATGCATTAATAACGATATTTCAGGACCATAGCAGCACCTATAACCACTTGGAAAACAGACCAAAGAAATATTTAACCGAGGTTAACTGAGTTCTATACATGTCAGTTTAAAATCACTGCTAAGTGTGATCTGTCTCAAATTGATTTTCCATCTGTTTTCTTTTTTTTCTTTTTGATACTTCAGGTCATCAGTCTCCTCTGGAGTTATTCTGATTCAGTTAAATGACACAAAGAGATGTGTTTTGTTTTGTTTTGTTTTTTTTCAATCCAAACCTGACTGTTCCTTTCCTTTTTCTTCTGTTCTCCCTCTCAACTCTCTCTCTCCCCCGAAACTTCTTTCATTTTATATTTTTTTTCCATTTTTAAACAACAAAATAACCATTTAATTTTTTCTGACATACAGTTTTCAAATGCTGGGGCCCTTGAAAAAACTGCATTCTAGTTCCTATAGAATCTGTGGATCACTGGTATATGATTATCAGTGGCTTCTGATATGGCTGCTACTCTTACGATATAATACTTTGCATATGCACACAGAGAGTGGAAGTCAACCCTTAGAAGTTATTTGAGGGTTATCTGGAAGTTTTTAAATGATATTCATAAATGATTGTGGTAAAATTATCTTCCAGGGGAAAAAGTGAATTATAACATTCATTTTCTGGTTATTTCCTGCACTTCCAACCATGACAGTGTAAAATTGTTCAAATAGGATTGGTTTTAAATGTGATCCAGTTTTACTCCACTGGAGATGTGCTGAATTTGAAATATTAGGTAGTAAACACAGGGAAGTACTGAATTAATCTGCCTTGCTAATGCTAAGGCAAAGCTCTGTTGGAAAGGTGTAGAGAAAAGATGAGATTCATTTACCCAAGTAGTATAAGGAGAGCTGCAATGATTCAATTATGTGAAAAAAAGTTTTAATTTCTCCCTTAGTCTACATTCACATTAAATCAACTAAATATTTTATAACATTTAAATGAATATAATTTTCATTATTGAATTTAAGCATGACTTTTTAAAGGATCCTTTGGACATTTGATTGATTCTTTTTGGGGGGGTGTTGCAAATAATTTGACTCCAATCATTTCATAAGCAGAATTACAAAAGTTTAAGATCTGGAAGAAATATTTGAGGCCATCTAAGACATTTGTTCTTCTCTCAAATGAGGTCATTAAAGTCCATGAGAGTTAATTTCACAGGGATTCTTGATTAAATGGTGGCAAAGCTGCAATAATAATTTATATACTATTGTTTCCAGACTTTGAAATTTTATTTTGTTGTTCTAAAATTAAAAAATCCTTAATATGAAACAGCTGCTGGAGATGACAATTTTTTAAATTTTTTTTCTTTTTTTTTTAAATTTTATTTTATTTTTAAACTTTACATAATTGTATTAGTTTTGCCAAATATCAAAATGAATCCACCACAGGTATACATGTGTTCCCCATCCTGAACCCTCCTAATTGGAGGAAGATTGCTTTACAATGTTGGGTTGGTTTCTGCCATACAACAATGTGGATCAGTCATAATTATACGTATATTCCCTCCCTCTTGATCCTTCCTCCCCTACCCTTTCCCACTGAAAAGGTTATCACAGAGTTCTAGGCTGGATTCCCTGTGTTCTATAGCAGCTTCCCACTAGTTATCTATTTTACACATCGTAGTGAATATCAGAGATGACACATTTTAAACTGCCTTACATACCATAACTCATGGTAATATTCAGTTATTATTACTACAATTTACAGTGTTAATCCTGTGTGGAAAAAAATATTTAAGTATTAAAGAAAATATAATATTTGGGCATTATTTACAGAATAAAAGTGTAAGCAAAAAACCCAAACTTTCCAACTAGTACAAGGCCAGGTTTGTAATTGTAATTCGGAAATTTAACAAAAGTCCTGCAAAATTGATGGGAGTCTAACTTAAGCAGTGAGCAGAAAAACAAGGAGATGGATATGAAATATGTTAAGAAATTAGAATTGCAGCACTTAGTCAACCAGGATGGGGAAAGATGAAAATAATTTTTGAAGACAGCAAAATGGCACAATTAAATGTATTAAGTTTAAGATGCTTATCCACATGTCAAGTCTACTTTATGGATTTTAATGTTTGGAGGGTACAATAGAGATATGATTTGAGCTTTTACATAAACTTTGTTGTGATCATTATTTCATGAGTCTATATATAGGGAACCTACACAGTCATGTAAAGAAAAAAGAATAGAGATTTCTGAAGAACACTGACTAGATGGAGACTGAGGAAACAGGGGAGGAATCTGAGATTGAAGAAAATTAAGAAAGGTGGAAAGATACAGATATCTTAAGAAAAGAGTTCTCTCCAATTCTCAACAAGCAGAAAAATACAAAGAATGACAGGAAATGAGATATAGTTTCTTATTAGCTCTAAAATTATGTCAGTTGAGATGATTACTTGGAGTTATTACAGTTTTTATTCCTTATAATCATTTAGGACCTCACTGGTGATTCAGTGGTAAAGAATCCTGCTGCCAATGCAAGTGACATAGTTCTATCCCTGGGTCAGAAAGATCCCCTGGAGAAGGAAATAGCAACCCACTCTAACGTTCTTACCTTGGAAATCCCATGGACAGATGAATCTGGTGGGATACAGTCCATGGAATCGCAAACAATTGGACACAGCTTAGTGACTCAACAACATAATCTTCTATGACCACTGTTTCGAGATTTAGGAATTTTGAATACAAATCTCTGATTCCTGCTCTAGTAGAAATTTCTCTATATTCTGGATACTTCAAGATAATTATTAGTATGTCAGCTAAGCTTCTGCATGTTATTATCTGAAAAAATGTGTTGAAAAAATTGTAATTTCTTGACAGTACAGTGTTTTAAAGGGCTCAGTGGGTAGATAGAGAATCTACCTGCAATGCAAGAGAAGTGGGTTCAAGTCCTGGGTCAGGAAGATACCCTGGAGAAGGAAATGTTAGCAACCCACTCCAGTATTCTTACCTGGGAAATCCCATGGACAGAGGAGTCTGGCAGAGTACAGTCTATGGGTTTGCAAAGAGTTAGACATGACTTAGTGACTAAACCACACACAATGTTTAAAAAAAAATTTTTTTTAATTACAATTTTGGCTTTTATTTCAAACTTAAATACAGTGGTGATTCTATAACTAGTTTTATATTAAGTGATTTAGATTTGAGGAAATGTTTTCATTTTCAGAATATGTATTATCTGAAATTATAAACTGCATAAGAAATTATTTCTTTTTTTAAAATTTTATTTTATTTTTTAACTTTACAATATTGTATTGGTTTTGCCATATATCAACATGAATCCGCCACAGGTATACACGTGTTCCCCATCCTGAACCTTCCTCCCTCCTCCCTCCCCGTGCCATCCCTCTGGGTCGTCCCAGTGCACCAGCCCCAAGCATCCAGTATCGTGCATGCATCGAACCTGGACTGGTGACTCATTTCACATGATAATATAAGGAGAACTTGTTCATATAGATCATATTTATAATGAATAAAATTTTTTGTTTTAAATAATAGTCATTACAATTTTAATAATATCAGTTTCAAATGTGTTAATGCTTCTCAAATGCAAAGCATTTGTAATTGAGGTAAGTACTTCTGTTTGTATATAAGCAGAATAGTATATAAAAGAGCCCCTTTTCTTTTGAAGAGTATCTGCACCAAGTTAAAGTGATTCTCCTAAACTCTGTTGATACCTATCAATGCAATTCAGTAAGTAAGTTAATAATCTAGTTCTTTGAATTAACCTTGACCAAAGCAAATAATCATAATTCATGTTTCACAGTTTAATTACTTATATGTTTCAGCATTTATTAATTTAAATCACAGTATATACATAGTGAGACATTTAACATATATTTTACATCATTTTCACATGTCCCATCCATATAGTGAAATCAATACATAGATTCAATACATTTAATTCCTTGGTAACCATAATAGTTAATTTTCTGTGTCAACTTCCTGGGCCACCAACTCTCCAGGTATTTGGTTAAATTCTGGGTAAGTCTATGAGGGTACCTCTGGAAAGGAATAATATTTGTGTTTGTAAACTGAGTAAAGCAGATACCCGTACCCAATGTCTGATTGGGGAAGGCAGGGTGGCCATTCAGACACTGAAGACTTGAACAGAACAATAAGATTAAGTAAGAGAGAATCTATTGTTTTGGCTTGACTGTCTTCCAGCTGGAAATTCTCTGGCCTTCAGACTAGGACTCATATTGGAACTCATACCATCAGCTTGCCTGCTTTTCAAGCCTTCTGATTCAGACTGAAACTATACCATTGGCTCTTCTGGGTCTCCTGCTTGCTGACTGCAGATCTTGGAATGTCTCAGCTTCCATAACTAAGTGAGTCTGTTCCTTCCAATAGATAAATTTATATACTCAGATATATATTAATTATTTATGTATATATTAGTATGTGTATATATATGTGTGTATATGTGTATTCACCTATGTCTATATCTATGCCTTCAGTTCAGTCACTCAGTCATGTCCAACTCTTTGCAACCCTGTGGACTGCAGCACGCCAGGCTTCCCTGTCCATTACCAACTCCTGGAGTTTACTCAAACTCAGGTGCATCAAGTTGATGTGCATCAAGTGCATCCAACCATATCATCCTCTGTAGTCCCCTTCTCCTCCCGCCTTCTATCTTTCCCAACATCCAGGTCTTTTCAAATGAGTCAGTTCTTCACATCAGGTGGACAAAGTATTGGAGTTTAAGCTTCAACATCAGTCCTTCCAGTGAATATTCAGGACCGATTTCCTTTAGGATTGACTGGTTGGATCTCCTTGCAGTCCAAGGGACTCTGAAGAGTCTTCTCCAATACCACAGTTCAAAAGCATCAATTCTTCGGCAGCATTCTCTATAGTGCAGTTCTCACATCTAGACATGTCTATTGGAAAAACCATAGCTTTGACTAGATGGATCTTAGTTGGCAAAATAATGTCTGCTGTTTAATATGCTGTCTAGGTTAGTCATAGCTTTGCTTCCAAGGAGCAAGCATCTTTTAATTTCATGGCTGCAGCCACCATCTGCAATGATTTTGGAGCCCCAAAAAGTCTGTCACTGTTTCCATTGTCTCCCCATCTATTTGCCATGACGTGATGGGACTGGATGCCATGATTTTTTTGAATGTTGAAAAATTCAGTATGTTTTCTTAATGTTGAATTTTAAGACAGTTTTTATCCCTATCCCCTTTCACTTTAATCAGGAGGCTCTTTAGTTCCTCTTCCATTTCTGCCATAAGGGCTGTATCATCTACATATCTGAGGTTACTGATATTTCTCCCAGCAATCTTGATTCCAGCTTGTGCTTTATCCCTGGCATTTTGCATGATGTACTCTATATAGAAGTTAAATAAGCAGGGTGACAATATACAGCCTTGACGTACTCCTTTCCTGATTTGTAACCAGTCTGTTGTTCCGTGTCTAGTTCTAACTGTTGCTTCTTGACCTGCATACGGATTTCTCACGAGACAGGTCAGGTGGTCTGGTATTCCCATCTCTTGAAGAATTTTCCAGAGTTTGTTTTGATCCACACAGTCAAAGGCTTTGGTGTAGTCAATGAAGCGGAAGCAGATGTTTTTCTGGTACTCTCTTGCTTTTTCAATAATCCAACAGATGTTGGCTATTTGATCTCTGGTTCCTCTGCCTTTTCTGAATGCAGCTTGAACACCTCAAAGTTCACAGTTCACATACTGTTGAAGCCTGGCTTGGAGAATTTTGATCATTACTTTCCTAGCATGTGATATGAATGCAATTGTGTGGTAGTTTGAACATTCTTTGGCGTTGCCTTTCTTTGGGATTGGAATGAAATCTGACCTTTTCCAGTCCTGTGGGCCACTGCTGAGTTTTCAAAATTTCCATATGTAATGTCTATGTTATTTCTATGTCCATCTTTTTCTGTATCTATACTTATGTCTCAGAGAAGGCAATGGCACCCCACTCCAGCACTCCTGCCTGGAAAATCCCATGGACAGAGGAACCTGGTGGGCTGCAGTCCATGGGGTCATGAAGAGTCGGACACGACTGAGCGACTTCACTTTCACTTTTCACTTTCATGCATTGGAGAAGGAAATGGCAACCCACTCCAGTATTCTTGCCTGGAGAATCCCAGGGATGGGGGAGCCTGGTGGGCTGCCGTCTATGGGGTCGCACAGAGTTGGACATGACTGAAGTGACTTAGCAGCATACTTGTGTCTATGTCTGTCCATGTCTTTTATCTATGTCTGTCTGTATCTCTATCTATATCTAGACAAATATCTATGTCTATATCTATCGATATTCTACTGATTCTGCTACTCTCGAGAATTCAATTATGTATTTTGGTACTGAAGTATTTTAGAAGAAAATAATTTAATTTTGAGGACAAGTTTTCTGAATTAGTTTTATAGTTTCTAAAATAGACTCTATAATCTGATTATATTTAAAGGTGTTAAAAACTCTGTCTTCAATGATAGTGGTTTCATGAGTATTTGCAAATATCAAAACTCTCTAAATTGCATACATTAAATATTTGTAGTTTATTGTACAGCAGTTCCACATTGGTAATGCTATTAACGTTACTTTCTCAGTGAGGCCTTCTTATGCCATGTATAATATGTAATTACCTTCTTGACTTTTCTAGTCCCCCTTTCTTTCTTTTGCTTATTTCTTATTACCTTTATATTTATCACCATCTAAAAATATCTACTTTGTTATTTCAATTTGCTTACAAGTAGGCATCTATTTTTATTTGTTTTAAACACTGCTTATTTCTACTGACTAGAAAATTCCTCTCCTAGATAAATGCAAACTAAATATTCTTTTAATAAATAAATGGTTGAATGGGAGAATATGAGAAGTTGATGATATTAATAATATGCCTCAGTGCAGTCAGTGGATGGTTGGAGTAGTGTTACTAGAAGAATTGCCAATGAAAACTAAAAGAAAGTGACTCAAAAACATGTGCTTGCATTGAATTATTGGAGACATTATATTTACTAGCAGAGGTGTGTCTAAATTTGAACCACTCGGTCAACTTTCTAGGTAAGCTAGGGGAAGCAGTATTTGAGGATGAAAGATGGAAGGATGGATGACAAAAAGGCATGAACAGATATTTGGGAGTATAGAATGTCTTAATTGTTTTGACTGTGATAGTGGTTTCATGTGTATCTGCAAATATTGAAACTCACTTAAACTGCATACATTAAATATATGCAGTTTTTTTGTTCAACAGTTACACATTATTAAAGCTGTTAAAGTTATTTTCACAGTGAAAGGTAAATAAGAAAGTAAGACACCAGAGTTTTAAATATATTTATTGCTATTGATGTCAAATTTAAGGTTTATTTAGTTGGAGAGAATTATAGTATGCCAAGAGCCAATAACTTTAAAAGAACAAAGTAAACTCTGTGATGACAGATTCCTGCAATAATTAGGTAATTGGTGGGTAAAGTGATATCATGAGATTCAAAGTGTCCTGTTTTTAGGAAGAAGAAACATCTACAAACAAAATTTAGCTGTTAGAAACAACCTGCTCACATTTTAGACAGTGAGAAAAGAACTAGTCACATCCTGAGAAAGTTGCAGGGGAAACAGTATTCTAAAGAAACAAGCCAGAACACAGTTAAAGGCAGAAAGTCAAGGGATCATTCTAAAAAGAGGTTAAAAATATAGGAGATTTGGCTGATGACTGACTGTGAAGAGTATATAGAGTTCTGCTCAGATATAAGGAAACTGAAAGGGCAACGTGATCTAACAGATACTATAACCCCATCTAAGCCACCACTGTCGGAGTAGCCTGTCCAACAGGAGCTGTGGCCTTCGGTAGAGGAATGAGGGCAAATATCATCCCTCAAGGTCATAGCCAGAGGATTGTATCTCCCAGCCTCTTCTGTTCACACACTCTGATTTTCAGATGGTGGCTCCTAATGACAAGATCGAAACAGAAACAGAACAAAATATCCTGGTTTCTGAACTACATAAAAGTCAGCCTCCTGAGACAGATAACAGTACTGAAAGGTAGAGAGTGAATTTGGAGGAGCAAGTGGTATCTTTCTAGCCCAGAACCTTTCTGTGTCCCTCAGTCATATGACTTAAACTTTAAAAGATATTCATTATTCCCAAATTCTTTTATAAATCAATAGAGTTTACCTTAAAATTATATGTGTACTTTGTTTTGAATAACACAATGTATTTATGCAAAAACTTTTTTAGGAAAGGATTGTTTCCTCACTTGGGAAAATAGGAGCAAACACTATTTGCCTTATTAACTACATTCTATGAAGTTACAGCAACAAAAATATTTTAGGACCATTTAAGAACATACAGTAGATGCCACAATGTTAGAATAGAGAAGTCAGAGATAGACCATGTGTATGTGAAAACTTGATTATGATAAATTTGGATTGTCTGATAAATGAGGAAGAAAGGAATGTGTTTTACTCAGTGCTTAAAAAATTGCTCACCCAATGTGGAAAAATTAATGTTAACTCTGATAAGCGTTCAGCTTCTGCTTATGTTGCAGAAAGCTTGAAAATGGTGTTGCCCTCATATTTACAAAGTGAAAAGCCAGACAATGCACAAAGCATAACTCTTGGTAAATGCGTCAGAAAGCTGAGAGTACTGGACAACTAACTAACCTGAAACTTAGGGGATGACCGGTGACTACAAAGGAGACATGGTATGAATATTGCCTGGGGCAGATATTGAAAATCCAGACAGCATGAAAGTCGTTAAATAGAATCCAGCTAAAATTTGTAGTAAATTGTTAAAAACCAAGTGTAGACTACAATGACAGTATAGAAGTCGGGAAGTCACAGACACAGAGAGAATTTATACTTATTTTGGGTTTCTACACCACAAACTTTAGCTTATTTAAGACTAGAAGTTGAATAGGAGTCTCAGAACGTCTCCATTATGGTTACTCCCAGGAAAGCAAACAGCAGCTGTAAAAGGCAGGACCCATTTGGGCTATCCAGTATTCCCAATGGGAAAAAAGCCTTAAGCTGTGTGTGGAAGGGCGGCAAACTTTCTGCTTGCTTATAGGACACAGGTGAAGACCCAGTGAAATGTGGATAGGTTCTAGGCTCAGTACATTAGAGATGTCCTTTAGCAGGGAGAAAGAGTAGTCACTTAGAAAGCCCCATCCTAGATATCGGAGCCAGAGTGCCAAGAAAAGGCTGACCGTGAAACATAGAAACAGAGAGTGCATCCTCTCTTTACACTCCATACCAACTTCAGTCTAATAAGTGTAAAGTAACAAGTACCAGCAGTGTATTGTTGGGGAAGTTAAAGAAGACCAGAGATGTTCTCTGAAGAGGAATTACGAAGATAAGACCTGAAACTGAGGGGAGAGAAGACACTAAGAACAATTTACTGCAAGCCAGCCCCTATACACGTTACAAGGGAACTCGAGAAACATTTAAAGCCTGTGGTGCTCTGAGGGTTGTAAGAGCAATAACAAAATCTAAATGGTGCTCAAATCCTAATTTAATTGACTAAACCCTCAGACTGACAATATTTATAAATAGGAATAAAGCCAAATGGGGTATGACAACACAGAAATTTGAAATTCTCCAGGAAAGATTACTGGAGTGGTTAGCCATTTCCTTCTCCAGGGAATCTTTCTGACCCAGGGATTGGACTTCGGTCTTCTGCATTGCAGTAAGATTCTTTAACATCTGAGCCATCAGGGAAGCCCATTTTTTAAAATGCCTACTGGTAGGCATATTGATCGGAGAAGGCAATGGCACCCCACTCCAGTACTCTTGCCTGGAAAATCCCATGGATGGAGGAGCCTGGTGGGCTACAGTCCATCGGGTCGCTAAGAGTTGGACACGACTGAGCGACTTCACTTTCACTCTTCGCTTTCATGCATTGGAGAAGGAAATGGCAACCCAGTCCAGTGTTCTAGCCTTGAGAATCCCAGGGACAGGGAAGCCTGGTTGGGCTGCTGTCTATGGGATTGCACAGAGTTGGACACGACTGAAGCGACTTAGCAGCAGCAGCAGCAGCAGCAGCAGGCATATTGATGTTTGCATTTATCGCAACGCTATGTTCTTCCTCTGAGAAAAAGTCTCACCAAGGTGCATAAAAAGGATGTTCACGAATTGTTTTATAGTAACATGGAGTTGATAAAGACTGTTTTCTATCATTAGGGAAACTAACAAGGAAAGTGGATTCCTTTTACCTTATAAACAATATGTACTTGTTTGTTCAAAGCAAAATATTACATAATGTGCCTATAAAGATCGGTGTTCAACTCTTAAAGGTATGGGGCTGAGAGATAAAGAAAAAGACATCCATAGCACAGTGTCACTTTTAAATAAGAATACATGCACGAAAACTAATTCAGTGCAAAAAATAAATATTTAACAAGGATATGTCAGTAAAAGGATACTCACTAAAGAATTTAGAATAGATTAACACATATAAGTATGACATAGAAAGAATAACGTGAATAAACATAAATATACAAGTAAAATAAGATTCAGCCTTTATGAAGACTGATGTCAATTCATTGCTATGAATACAGAAAAAAAAAAATTGAATCTTTCACCTTGAGTGAAACAGTCAAATCAAATAAAACCTGCAGTGGCACTAAATGTATTGGGTTTTCTAGTTCAATTACAGAAAAATATTTAGAAGCACTTAGGTCACTGTGTATGAGGGGGTGGAAGAGGGGAGTGAGAACAAGAGAGCTATCACTCATCTACTTTTCTCCCCCACTTTAATTAGTCTAATTTCATTTATTTAGCTCAAAGGCATGATGCAAATTCAACTTAACAGGATTTATGTTGAAAAATAAGAAATAATTAGACAACATAAATAGTGTTTTCAATTTTTTTTTCCTGACTCTAGTCTTTGGGGTCACACAGAGTCAGACACGACTGAAGTGACTTAGCAGCAGCAGCAGCAGAAACCCTGAAGAGTGAATCACAATCTTCCTCTCACGCCAAAAGCAGTAAAGTGACGAATCTGATGAGTTGTACAATAAAAATAAAAGTTTTAATAGTATAAATGAAATTCATAAAATGAAATTCATATCTCCCTTTGGAGATAATTCATGGAAAGTTTCATAGACTGTTCCAGCTTGCTTTTAGGCTTATTTGTACAAAATAGTAACATTTGGAATTGGCAGTCCTAGATAATAGACTCAATTTTTATTCACAAGTCAGATGGCAGAAAAATGTTCTTTCCCAAATAAAAAGCAGCACTTAGTATAATTACCCAGATATCAGCCCTAAGGGAAAACATGGATCATGAATGTCTGGACATGCCAAAGTTCCAGAATATTTATCTTGAAGTTTTGTAGAAAAACATTCTTTCAATCCAATTTTTATACCATCATCCAACTTTTTATTATCATGTAAGACTGAACCTCTTTCATTGTTTACCCAATAGCTACTTGTAATCATTTAAATTAATTAAAAGTAAACAAAACTTAATAGTCAGTTCCCCATTACACTAGAAGCATTTCAAATGCTCAGTAGTTACTTGTGCCTAGGGGCAGTGCAACTGCCGCTGACAGTGCAACCTTAGGGCATTTCTATCATAACCGAAGTGGTGTTGGTATAAAGAATATACAGCATTACACTTCATATTGCTATTGGTTGCTAAAATAAGATAGAATAAACTTCTTACTTCAAAAGACATCTATCATACTAATAATATAAAGATGTATTCTTAGAACCTATGGTCTCTAAATTTTAGTGCCAGTGCCAGAGCTATACAAAACAAAGGTGGGTTACATAGATGTAAATAGCACATAAAATTCAGTGAAAACTGATCAAAGGAAGATGAAATGTACAAAGAAGCTTGTCTTATGACATAAAAATATGTAAGTCATTTTGTTTCATGACATAAAGTATGTGTACAAATGGTCTCTAGCTGTCTAGCTTTATGTATTCCAACCAAAATCTTCAAATATGTATCCTAAAAAGAGACAGTATACAAATCTGTTTAACACCAAAAACAGATAAAACTTTTTATAACAGAACATTTTTAAAACAAATTTCACTTTGAAAGTACCATTGTTAAAGACTTTTCACACCTTGATGAAACTTTTTAACATTATTAATTCTCTAATGTATTTCCCAGTGAGTTGGTATCAGTAATGTATTGGCAACAATACCACATAAAATAAGAAAAAGAAATAATACAAGATGAAACTAGCCTGACAAGGGAAGAACGTAAAGACTCCTAATTAATAGGACACACATGATGATATCTCAATTAAAATAAAAACACTCTACTAAAGATAAAAAATAATTTCTATTCTAGAATGCTCAGATGAAATATTAATAAATCAAATTATTTAAAAAAAATCCAAACTCTTCCCTAAGAGATCAATTATCATTGTCTTTCAGCCTTCTAAAACATTAAATATTCTATGACATATTTTTGTGTTTGGTACTTTTTTCAGATATAACAGGTTACTGTAAAGGTGTGCACTTGACTCTGGCTGGATTTTGACATGGAATACAGCATAAGAGAGGAGGTTGGAGAGTTTTCCTAAAGATATTTTTTTGACCAAGGGAGAAGTGTATCTAAATTAACCATGATAATTATAATTTTAAAATTACTAGAGATATAAGCATCCAATCATATTTCAGGGTGATTGACTTAGTCCAGAGGTAAATTCTGTTTTGTCCAGATCCAGACAACTGTCTGACAAGTGAAATTAAATAAAAAGATATGGTCAGCTCAACCATACTCTCTCTGATACTAAGAAAAGAGATTCACAATGAGCTGACTACTAACCAATCATATTCAATTTATAAGTATAATCCTTAAATATCTATTTTAGTTACACAATATAAGAAGTTATTATATGAATATTGAATGGAAAATCTATAAGAATCAGAAGAGAAACAAAGGAGATAAGTTTTAAGTGCAGAGATAGGCATTAAAGAGAGTGTATATACTGTATGTATCTGCATTCTGACATTGTAAAAGAGAGCGATTATGCAGTGCAAAATTTGTGGGAGTGTGTATATAGCATTTCCCTTTTAGTTTTCTTCTCTTCCCCTTCCTTTCCCTAGTACCCATAATCAAATCTCTTCATTACAAGTAGAAAATTATCTCATAAAGAAGAGCAAGTAAGTAGAAATTCATCATAAATGAATAAATATATTGATTAAACACTTGCATAAAGTACTATCAAGTCAAAATATATAAATGGGGACTGGTTTCCTATTGCTGAAGAAGATAATTTAAATTCCTGGAATCAGATATACCCTTAAGGAGTCTGGATAATTCCCAGCTTCTCTGCAGTAGATTTTATTCCACTGAATATTTCACAAATTTGTATTTTTAAGGATAAAATAAAATTTGAAATTCCTATGTGTATTACCCTACTCAGTACTACATAATGAATAATAACATATCAAGGACTTTTTAAAGACTTACAGTGCTTACAGTAAAACATTTTAAAATATGTTTACCAGTATTTTGATTTATAACATTTATGAAGAACACATATTGGAAAACACTTTGTTTGCTTAAATGATTTGATTTTAAAATGAGAGTTTTGAGTTGCAAAGGATAGGATCATTGAATTCTCCAACACACAATAAAATCTGTTAACAAGGAAGTTTTAAGAAAAAATACCACTGTAGCAGAGCTGTGTCTCTGAAAAGGGACAATTTCTCTGAAAGGGGAAATTGCATATATACACAAAGTTTGTAAGGCTTTGGAGTCTGAGCTCAAGTTGTTTACCTTGGGTCTTTCAAGGTAAAACCATATTGAAATTAAGCAGTTATGATATGACAGTTTAGAATTAGAAGGCTAAGGATTTTGATGTAAATGGAAAAGTATTTTTGTTTTATACATGAACTGTTTGCCTTGATGACTAGAATATTGATCTTTATGGATTTCCTCAATCACACATTGAAATTATTTATAGTCTCAGTTTCAATTCTCTGTGGTAGAATTTTCCTGAAACAGGTAAGTAATATTGACTTAAGTAGTCCAGAGTTGTATTTAAGTCATATTGACAGGTATAATCTTGATTCTCAATCACCTATCATCATCATTCTTCACTGAGTTCTAAGATAGATAGATCATTATGAACTAGCTGCTGCTGCTGCTCCTGCTAAGTCTCTTCAGTCGTGTCTGACTCTTTGTGACCACATGGACAGCAGCCCACCAGAGTGAAAAGAGAAAGTGAAGTCGCTCAGTCATGTCCGACTCCTAGCGACCCCATAGACTGCAGCCTACCAGGCTCCTCCATCCAAGGGATTTTCCAGGAAAGAGTAATGGAGTGGGTTGCCATTGCCTCTCTCAACTAGAGAAGTGACCATTTCAGATCTCCCCCACTCTTTGATATACCAGATCTTTGGTGGCAGTTATGTGATCTTTTAAATGAAGATCATTATTTACTTATTTGTTTATATTGAAGTATAGATGATGTTAGAGATAATTTAGTCAAAATTAGAGATATCAAGGGAACATTTCATGCAAAGATGGGCTCGATAAAGGACAGAAATGGTATGGGCCTAACAGAAGCAGAAGATATTAAGAAGAGGTGGCAAGAATTCATAGAAGAACTGTACAAAAAAGATCTTCACGACCCAGATAATCATGATGGTGTGATCACTCATCTAGAGCCAGATATCCTGGAATGTGAAGTCAAGTGGGCCTTAGAAAGCATCACTACAAACAAAGCTAGTGGAGGTGATGGAATTCCAGTTGAGCTATTTCAAATCCTGAAAGATGATGCTGTGAAAGTGTTGCACTCAATATGCCAGCAAATTTGGAAAACTCAGCACTGGCCACAGGACTGGAAAAGGTCAGTTTGCATCCCAATCCCAAAGAAAAGCAATGCCAAAGAATGCTCAAACTACTGCACAATTGCACTCATCTCACACGCTAGTAAAGTAATGCTCAAAATTCTCCAAGCTAGGCTTCAGCAATATGTGAACCATGAACTTCCAGATGTTCAAGCTGGTTTTAGAAAAGGCAGAGGAACCAGAGACCAAATTGCCAACATCTGCTGGATCATGGAAAAATCAAGAGAGTTCCAGAAAAACATCTATTTATGCTTTATTGACTATGTCAAAGCCTTTATTGTTTAGATCACAATAAACTGTGGAAAATTCTGAAAGAGATGGGAATACCAGACCACCTGACCTGCCTCTTGAGAAATTTGTATGCAGGTCAGGAAGCAACAGTTAGAAGTAGACATGGAAAAACACACTGGTTCCAAATAGGAAAAGGAGTACGTCAAGGCTGTATATTGTCACCCTGCTTATTTAACTTATATGCAGAGTACGTCATGAGAAACGCTGGGCTGGAAGAAGCACAAGCTGGAATCAAGATTTCCCGGAGAAATATCACTAACCTCAGATATGCAGATGACACCACCCTTATGGCAGAAAGTGAAGAGGAACTAAAAAGCCTCCTGATGAAGGTGAAAGAGGAGAGTGAAAAAGTTGGCTTAAAGCTCAACATTCAGAAAACGAAGATCATGGCATCAGGTCCCATCACTTCATGGCAAATAGATGGGGAAACAGTGGCTGACTATTTTTTTGGGCTCTAAAATCACTGCAGATGATGATTGCAGCCATGAAATTAAAAGATACTTACTCCTTGCAAGGAAAGTTATGACCAACCTAGACAGCATATTAAAAAGCCGAGACATTACTTTGTCAACAGTGGTCCCTCTAGTCAATTCTATGGTTTCTCTGGTACTCATGTATAGGTGTGAGAGTTGGACTATAAAGAAAGCTGAGCACAGAATTGATGTTTTTGAACTGTGGTTTTGGAAAAGATTCTTGAGAGTCCCTTGCAGTACAAGGAGATCCAACCAACGCATCCTAAAGGAAATCAGTCCTGGGTGTGCATTGGAAGGACTGATGTTGAAGCTGAAACTCCAGTACTTTGGCGGCCTGATGCGAGGGGCTGACCCATTTGAAAAGACCCTGATGCTGGGAAAGATTGAGGGCAGGAGGAGAAGGGGACAACAGAGGATGAGATGGTTAGATGGCATCACCGACTCAATGAATACGAGTTTGGGTAAACTCTGGGAGTTGGTGATGGACAGGGAGGCCTGGCATGCTGCAGTTCATGGGGTCACAAAGAGTTGGACACAATGAGTGACTGAACTGGATTCTAACTTGTGTGATGTGGTACCTCGATGTAATTTTGTTTTGCATATGTCTAATAATTAGCAATATTGAGCATCTTTTCATGTGTCTGTTGGCTATCTAAAAGTGAGAACTGCTTACTGAGTCATTTGACGACGTGTCTGAAAAATAAAAGTTAAGATTCTAAAATCAAATATTTGAACACTGCAACAAATAAAGTGACTATTTATGCTCAAAGTTTGTAGATCTCTTCTAAAACAGAAATCAAGAATGTCCAAACTAAACCAAGAGAAGAAATCCTTTCTTCAATTTGCAGTCCTCACAGAACTAGATATGGAGATATTAGGTGAATCACTTAATTGCTTAATTCCTTCCTTTTTTCTGAATCTTGTTAGTAATACTAAGATCTGAGAGAGTTCAGTGGGTGTTTACATGCACTATTCTCGTTAAATGATAGGTAACCTTTTGCAAAGACAATATCATTTTTACTTATGCTCTCCCTTATTTCTGGCCATTATTGTTAACTATTAGAGTGAGAACTTAAAGCACTTCAGTGACATTTTCTAGCACCAGTAAATATATGAACTATTGCATGTAAGATTTTTCACTTTTCTCATGATTCTTTCATAGTGTTATATGAGGAGATTTAAGTATAGGAAAAAAAAAAAGCCATATAGAGTTTCTTAGGAATCTCAACTAGAATCTAATTTTTATGCTTGATTTAAGTTTTCTAGCGAATATCTCTCAATCTCTTAACATCTCTCTCTTTTGCTTGATAAAAAGAAAAATACTGAACCTAAATGAACTAGAATTGACATCACAGCATTAGTTCAGTTCAGTCGCTCAGTTGTGTCCAACTCTTCGGACTCTATGGACTGCAGCATGCCAGGCCTCCCTGTCCATCACCAACTCCTGGAGTTTGCTCAAACTCATGTCCATTGAGTTGGTGATGCCATCTAACAGTCTCATCCTCTGCCGTCCCCTTCTCCTTCTGCCTTCAATCTTTCCCAGCACAAGGGTTTTTTCAAATGAATCAGTTCTTTGCATCACATGGCTGAAGTATTGGAGTTTCACCTTAAACATCAGTACTTCCAATGAATAGTCAGGACTGATTTGCATTAGGATGGAATGGTTGTATCTCCTTGTAGTCCAAGAGCCTCTCAAGAGTCTCGCCAACACCACAGTTCAAAAGCATCGATTCTTTGGCACTCAGCTGTATGTATAGTCCAACTCTCACATCCATACATGACTACTGGAAAAACCATACCTTTGACTAGATAGACTTTGTTGGCAAAGTAATGTCCCTGCCTTCTAATATGCTGTCTAGGTTGGTCATAGCTTTTCTTCCAAGGAGCAAGCGTGTTTTAATTTCATGGTTGAGTTACCATCTGCAGTGATTTTAGAGCCCCCCAAAATAAAGTCAGCCACTGTTTCCACTGTTTCCCCATCTATTTGCCATGATCTTAGTTTTCTGAATGTTGAATATTAAGCCAGTTTTTTTACTCTCCTCTTTCACGGTGAGTCAAGAGGCTCCTTAGTTCTTCTGTTTCTGCCATAAGGGTGGTGTCATCTGCATATCTGAGGTTATTGATATTTCTCCGGGCATCTTGATTCCAGCTTGTGCTTCTTCCAGCCCAGCATTTCTCATGATGTACTCTGCATATAACTTAAATAAGCACAGTGACAATATACTGTTTCCTATTTGGAACCAGTCTGTTTTTCCATGTCCAGTTCTGTTGCTTTCTGACCTGCATACAGATTTCTCAGGAGGCAGGTTATGTGGTCTGGTATTCCCATATGTTTCAGAATTTTCCAGCATTTGTTGTGGTCTGCACAGTCAAAGGCTCTGGCACAGTCAGTGAAGCAGAAGTATATGTTTTTCTGGAACTCTCTTGCTTTTTCAATGATCCAGCGGATGTTTGCAATTTGATCTCTGGTTCCTTTGCCTTTTCTAAAACCAGCTTGAACATCTTGAGGTTTACAGTTCACGTACTGCTGAATCCTAACTTGGAGAATTATTTTCATTACTTTACTAGCATGTGAGATGAGTGCAGTTGTGCAGTATTTGAATATTCTTTGACATTACTTTTCTTTGGGATTGGAATGAAAACTGACTTTTTCCAGTCCGGTGTCCACTGCTGAGTTTTCCAAATGTGTTAACATATAGGGTGCAGCACTTTCACGGCCTCATGTTTTAGGATTTCAAATAGCTCAACTGGAATTCCATCACTGCCACTAGCTTTGTTCATAGTGATGCTTCCTAAGGCCCACTTGACTTTACATTCCAGGATCTCTGGCTCTAGGTGAATGATCATACCATCATAATTTCTGGGTCATGAAGATCCTTTCTGTATAGTTCTTCTGTGTATTCTTGGCACCTCTTCTTAATATCTTCTGTTTCTGTTATGTCCATACCATTTTCTGTCCTTTATTATGCCCATCTTTGCATGAAATGTTCCCTTGGTATCTCTTATTTTCTTGAAAATATCTCTAGTTTTTCCCATTCTACTGTTTTCCTCTGTTTCTTTGCATTGATCAATGAGGAAGGCTTTCTTATCTCTCCTTGTTATTCTTTGGAACTCTGCATTCAAATAGGTATATCTTTCCTTTTCTCCTTTGCATTTCACTTCTCTTCTATTCACAGCTATATGTGAGGCCTGCTCAGACAACCATTTGGCCTTTTTGCATTTCTTTTTCTTCAGGATGGTCTTGATCCCTTCCTCCTGTACAGTGTCATGAACCTTGTCCATAGTTCTTCAGGCACTTTGTCTATCAGATCTAATTCCCTGAATCTATTTGTCACTTGCACTGTTTAGTCATAAGGGATTTGCTTTAGGTCGAACCTGAATGGTGTAGTGGTTTTCCCTACTTTCTTCAATTTAAGTCTGAATTTGGCAATAAGGAGTTCATGTTCTGAGCCACAGTCAGCTCCTGGTCTTGTTTTTGCTGACTGTATAGAACTTCTTCATCTTTGGCTGCAAAGAATATAATCAGTCTGATTTTGGTATTGACATCTGGTGATGTCCATGTGTAGAGTCTTCTCTTGTGTTGTTGGAAGAGGGTGTTTGGTTTGACCAGTGTATTCTCTTGGCTAAACACTATTAGCCTTTGCCCTTCTTCATTCTGTACTCCAAGGCCAAATTTGCCTGTTACTCCAGGTACTTCTTGAATTCCTAGTTTTGCATTCCATGCCCCTATAATGAAAAGGACATTTTTTGGGTATTAGTTTTAGAAGGTCTTCACAGAACTGTTCAGCTTCTTCAACAT
Organism: Bos indicus; assembly: GCF_029378745.1. Lineage (NCBI taxonomy): Eukaryota > Metazoa > Chordata > Mammalia > Artiodactyla > Bovidae > Bos > Bos indicus. The sequence goes on along the minus strand of NC_091762.1, from coordinate 38,527,482 downwards.
TACTGCTCAGTGCATACACTGGGATTACTGTGATATTGAATGGTTGGACTTGGAAATGAATAGAGATCATTCTGTCATTTTTGAGATTGCATCCAAGTGCTGTATTTTGGTCTCTTTTGTTTATTGTGATGGCTACTCAATTTCTTCTAAGGGATTTGTGCCCACAGTAGTAGATATAATGGTCATCTGAGTTAAATTCACCCATTCCAGTCCATTTTAGTTCACTGAATCCTAAAATGTCGATGTTCACTCTTGCCATCTCCTGTTTGACCACTTCCAATTTGCCTTGATTCATGGACCTAACATTCCAGCTTCCTATGCAATATTGTTCTTTACAGCATCGAACTTTACTTCCATCACTAGTCACATCCACAACTGGGTGTTATTTTTGCTTTGGCTCTGTCTCTTCATTGTTTCTGGAATTATTTCTCCAGGTTTCCACTGATCTCCAGTAGCATATTGGGCATTTGGGGAGTTCATCTTTCACTGTCCTATTTTCTTGCCTTTTTATACTGTTCATGGGGTTCTCAAGGCAAAAATTGCCATTCCCTTCTCCAGTGAACCACATTTTGTCAGAACTGTCCACCATGACCTGTCTTTCTTAGGTGGCTCTACATAGCAATGGCTATTTTTTCAGACCAGTAGCAGTTTACCAAATAATTGGTACATACTTAATTTGAATTTAGTACCAAATATTTTTTTGTGTGTGCCAAAAACCTAATACTAACTGTTGAAGACTATGCACAAAAAACTATTTTAGGAATCAGCGAACAAAATTGGACTGGAATGAGCCTAATTAGGTACACAGAATATAAAAAGGGGAAATAATCAACTAGATGAAGGATACGATCTGAAGATAAGAATTGAAAACTTATATACTACACATTAACGCTTCTGTGTAAGATTGTTATTAAATATATGTCATCATTCTATTTCCTTTCTAAGCCTTGCCTTAAATAAAGTTTGATCACAAAGGCAAATTTCTACAAATGACTCTTGGGTATTGTTTTTGTTATAGAAATGACATGAAAATGGTTTTATATTGTTGCTTACTGGGTATTTTTTTGCTATATTACATATAAAAAATCTAATAATTGAATTCTGTTGCTTATGACATTTTTTTAAATTTTATTTTATTTTTAAACTTTATAATATTGTATTAGTTTTGCCAAATATCGAAATGAATCCGCCACAGGTATACCTGTGTTCCCCATCCTGAACCCTCCTCCCTCCTTCCTCCCCATACCCTCCCTCTGGGTCGTCCCAGTGCACCAGCCCCAAGCATCCAGTATCGTGCATCGAACCTGGACTGGCAACTCGTTTCATAGATGATATTCTACATGTTTCAATGCCATTCTCCCAAATCTCCCCACCCTCTCCCTCTCCCACAGAGTCCATAAGACTGATCTATACATCAGTGTCTCTTTTGCTGTCTCGTACACAGAGTTATTGTTACCATCTTTCTAAATTCCATATATATGCATTAGTATACTGTATTGGTGTTTTTCTTTCTGGCTTACTTCATTCTGTATAATAGGCTCCAGTTTCATTTTTTAAAGAATTGATTCTAGAAATAATTGATTGTAACTTAGAAAAATATTTTCAAATGAATACCCTATGAAATAATCTTTAATCAAATCATTAAAAAATTCTATAAGTCTGTACTTAGACTCTTACCCAGTGTTGACTCAATACATAAAAGATAATTTTAAGTTAGAAACTTTGTAAATATGTGGTTAAAATTCTTTAAAAATTGCTAACAGCAGAGGTTAAAATGGAAATATAAAAGAATAAGAATATGCCAATTAAAGCATGAAGCTTGTGATTAACATTTCATAGATTTTGTTTGGTAGATCTTATATGGAGATGTCCATGTACCCTGCAGTACCTAAAGACAGACAGCTTCCCCCAGGACCACCTCCTTTCAAGGCAGTTTTGTAGTGGAGTACCTCTAGCTTTCTCTAGGTACTATGTGGATTTACAGCACTCTACAGAGAATTGATTTCTAGGAAGTTCAGTTATCAACATCACAGCAGTATCTTTGCCCCTTAGAGAACTACCACCTATCCTCCACCAATAATTTCTGATTCTGAGCTTTGTTATATATTTTATATAGTTATTTTTACTTTATCAGCCAATTCCATATTCCTCCAATCCTCTGTAATGGTGAATAATTCTTTTTACTGAGCTTTCCCTGTTCAAATTACTTTGTAGTTTCTTTCTCCTGGCTAAACTCTGACTGATATACAAGCTAAAATTATTTATTTATGGAGGATTATTAAGACTCTTAGTTTTACATTTTCTGATATAATGATAGCCCATGTCTTATATCTTTTTAGCTAGGACACATTTAGCCATGGATCAATACTCTGAAGATTGAGTGCAGCTTTAGTGTTCAAAAGTATTTAATAGAGTTGTTTTCCAACATGATTCTCAGACATGTTCCTCTTCTGGTATATTTTCCAGGAGATGAATTCTTTAGTCTTAGTCCATTTAGAGGCTATTTTAAGAACATAAGGAAAGAAAGTTTGTACCTGTAGATGATAAGACTAGATATATATGAATGAATATTTTGCATAATTTGTGATACCTTCTTTAGGTGACTTAGGATTTGAAATCAAGAGTGAAATATCCAAGCCCGTAAGTGACCTGCACTAAACTTGGTTAAAGTCACGAGTTCTTGATAGTGTGGGCTTCCCGTACATGAAGGGCAGAGGCAAAACTCTTGTCTAAGGAAGCCAAAATGTCAGCTAACTTTGCTAATACAGATTTAAAATGTCATTGGCCCCCTTTTCTTTTCCTAAGTATTAAGAATGATAGAGACAACAATGTCTCTTAGTGAGTAATCAGACTTTCAAATTTCCCTACTAAAATTCCCTATAAAATTAATGTCTCTGTCTTTGAAGATGTAGGTTGGAACTACCCAGCCACACACAAAATCAAGCCAGATTTTTGCTTCAGTTAGAGCCATAGCTCTTTGAAAAAGAAAAGTGTCATGTTCCTAAAGATAGGCAGGAAGAAAAGCACATTTTTCAAAACCCATGGCAAGTAATTAGTGGTATGAAGTCTATTCAGAGATGTTCAAGGGATACTGGAGTGTGCATTTTTGTCCAGGTTCTGTCTTTACACTTCTCCCAGTATGATCATTGTGACAGATTAGACATATACCGAGACATGTGTTCACTATTATTGACCATGCATAGTGGCAACATTTTGAAAGTTTCTATTAAAGATCTCTGTCCCACTATGAAGCTTATGGTATATTCTGCTTAGTATATTTCATATAAGTTTTAAGTTATGACCTACCAAAAAACCAGATTAAGTCTGGATTTTCTAAAGGGAAGGGAGTTATATTAAACTTTATTTGGTCATATTTCATCAACAACAGAGATGATAAACAGTCATGGATTTACCTTTCTTTTGGAGAATGGAATGATAGCAGGATATGGTTTATACAAATAAATAGACATGTTTGAGGGAAAATTAACACTTATTAATAAATATTTTTTATTTTCAGTAACAAGTACTGACAGTATGAAAGACCATCAGGTTTAGATTTTAAAATCAAATATGGAGAAGACTTCACTAGTTTAGTTGCTGCTACAATTTCTCCTTGAAAATATGGGTAGGTCTCTGTCACGAGGTTTGTAGAACACTCTAATAAGAAATTGATTTTCGTTATTCACATGAGTTTGATTCTGAATTCTAAGAACTTGCCAATAGTATTTATGTACAGAATAGATTTATAGATTCACAGTAATTAAAAAGGCACAGAGTATTGGAGCTCTTAAAGATTGTATTTAAATTACAAGTTTTTTCAGGGAAGTTTCAGTCATAAGGTAATATAAAAGTAGAGAGAGAAAAAGACACAAATGAACTTATAAAACAGAAATAGACTCACAGATATTGAAACGAATTTATGGTTACAAAAGGGGAAAGGGTTAGGGGAGAGATAAGTTCGGATTAGCAGACACAAATTACTGTATATAATATAGATAAATAACAATGTTCTACTGTATAGCACAAAGAAATACATTCAATATTCTATAATAAACCATAATGGAAAAAATATGAAAAATAGTAAGTATATATATATGTGTATGTATATATATATATATATATATATATATATATATATATATATATATTTTACAAGTGTGTGTGTGTGCGTGCGTGTGTGTGTATATATAAATGAATCATTTTGCTGTATACCAGAAATTAAAACATTGTAAATCAACTATAGTTCAATTAAAAAAAATAACTTGAGACTTTGTTGCCTACAATACAAAGTGATATTCAGAAAAATACTATTATTTGTCTCTTGGTAACATTTTGAATGGATTGTTATCTGTTGGGAGTATTCACAGTCTTGGGACAAATCATGTCCAAAAAAATCAACTTTGTTCTCACAAACTTCTAACTTTTCTTTCGAAGCTTTTTTTTATGTCCTAAGAGTAATTATATTGATGGAGTCAGTTTATCCTAATATTTCTTATGTCTATACATGCAAAAATTCTCATAAAATATAGACAAACTGCATTTATGCTTTACATTCTGACATTAATGGGACTTCAGAGTTGACAGTCCTGTGTACTCATTATGAGAAAAGGTTGAACAAGCAGAAAATTAACAACTCTTCTTAGATCCATCAGGGAATTGAAGTCCGTGGAAAACCGTGGTCCTGAAAACTGGACAGGCAGACAGAAACAGAGAGTCACAGCTTAGCAAGAGCAAAAGCTACAGAAAGCATAAATGAGTAAGAACACGTACAGTAATTGACAAGTTACCAGAGGCTGAGTGCAGACTAGCTTGCGTTAAAATTCCTGAGGGCTCCCTGTGTCAGTAGGTGTATGGAGGAAATATTTTTTGTGAATTTTACTTCAGGAACCTCACCAGGTTCTCAGAGTGAAGGATGGAGAAATATACTTCAATCTTTGCAATAGATATCAGTGCAAATCAAATTTTTTTTTAAATTTATAGCAATTTTAACAATTTTTGGACGCATAGCAATGTCTATGACTTTTTTCTTATTTGTAGCCAGTAATCCCACTGCTGGGCATACACACTGAGGAAACCAGAAGGAAAAGAGACACGTGTACCCCAATGTTCATCGCAGCACTGTTTATAATAGCCAGGACATGGAAGCAACCTAGATGTCCATCAGCAGATGAATGGATAAGAAAGCAGTGGTACATATACACAATGGAGTATTACTCAGCCATTAAAAAGAATACATTTGAATCAGTTCTAATGAGGTGGATGAAAGTGGAACCCATTATACAGAGTGAAGTAAGCCAGAAAGAAAAACACCAATACAGTATACTAATGCATATATATGAAATTTAGAAAGATGGTAACAATAACCCTGTGTACGAGACAGCAAAAGAGACACTGATGTATAGAACAGTCTTATGGACTCTGTGGGAGAGGGTGGGAAGATTTGGGAGAATGGCATTGAAACATGTATAGTATCATGTATGAAACGAGTTGCCAGTCCAGGTTCGATGCACGATACTGGATGCTTGGGACTGGTGCACTGGGATGATCCAGAGGGATGGTATGGGGAGGGAGGAGGGTTCAGGATGGGGAACACATGTATACCTGTGGTGGATTCATTTCGACATTTGGCAAAACTAATACAATATTGTAAAGTTTAAAAATAAAATAAAATAAAATTTTAAAAAAATAGGAAAAAAAAAAAAGAAATGAAGAAGGCTTTTGATGAACCCATCAGTATGTTAGAAAAGGTCAAAGGAAAAAATAAATCAGTGAGCTTGAAGGTATGAAAAGCAGAAAGTAAAAAGAACAAAAAAACAGAAAATTTTCAAGACTTGTGAGACAATTATAAAATGTGTACGTATCTGTCGTGAGACTAGTAAAAGGGGAAATAAGACAACAGAAGTAAATATTTGAAGTAGTAATGTCTGAGAATTGTCCACAATTCATCAGGGACACCAAAAACCATACATCTGGAAAAGCTCAGATTTAACAAAGGACAAGGACCAAAAAATATAATACACATACCATACTCAAATGACCAAAAATCAAAGACAAAGAGAAAATCTTAAAGAAGGCAGAGAGAAATAGAGATTTACTTAAATAAAGGGAAGATGATAAAAATTTATATTATGCTTTTTCAGAAACTATAGAAGCAAGAAAGGCATAAAACAAAATACTTAATGTGTTAGACACATAAACACACACATAACTAAAAATAACAACCTAGAATTCTGTGTCCAGCAAAATTACTTCAAAAAGTGACTGAGAAATAAAGATTTTCTCAAACAACCAAAAACTGAGGAGTTTGCCACCTGTAGACTTACTTAAAAGTTCTTCAGGGAGAAGGAAAAATTTATTCACTTTAAAAACTCCCCAAACTGAAATTGGTTAAATTATGAAAATTTTGTCATTGTGAAATATGCCTTCTAAGGTAGTTATTTAATGAATGACAGTCTTTACTGGAAAGGTCACAGAGTTACGTTCAAACTAAGACTAACCCAAAAGAGTTTAACAAAGTTCATATTTCTTGTCCAGCTCTGGAATGCCAGCCAAGGTACATGAAGTCCCATTCTTAACTTCTTATCTTAGAATCTCTGCTATCATCACCAACTTCAAATTGTTGGTTTTCAAATATACCACTCTTACTGCCCTAATAATTTCTTTTTTTTTTTTTAAATTTGATATAGTTTTTTATTTTCTGCAAACATTTATCAGCAATTTCTCCCCCCTTCAGTTAGCATTAATATCTAAGTATTTTTAAAAGAACAAAATAATACATCAGCACCTTTTCATGTATCTGTTGGCCACTTGTACTTCTTTTTTGGAGAAATGCCTATTTAAGTTCTTAGTCCATTTTTAAATAGGATTTTAGTTTTGTGTTTTGTTTTGTTTCTAGTGAGTTATAAGATTTTCTTATATATTTATGACATTTACCCTCTATAAGATATATGCTTTACAAATATTTTCTCCCATTTTATGGGTTGCCTTTTATTACTTGCTTCATTTGCTATACAAAAGTTTTTTAGTTTTATGTAGTCCCATTTGTTAAATTTTTGTTTTTGAGGTCTGTGCTTTTGGTGTCATATCCATGAAATCACTGTCAACACTACATCATGAAACTTTTGCTCTATATGTTCTTTTAGGTGTTATACAGTTTCAGAATGTACATTTAATTTTTTTTACTCGTTTTGAGTTGACTTTCATACATAACATTCATTCCTTTTGTGTGTGTGTGAATATCTTATTTTTCTAACATGAAACATTTCACTAAACAGAAACAGAATATATTGATACATTCTTTTCAAGCACAGGGCATTTTCTCCAGGATAGATCACATATTAGGTCACAAAACAAGTTTTTACAAATTTAAGGATGAAATCACACTGAGTATTTTTTTCTGACCATAATAGAATGAACCTAGAAATCGACAGCAGAAGGAAAACTGGAAAGTCACAATATGTAGAAATTAAACAACACACTGAGCAACAAGATTGGATCAAAGAAAAAAATCATATGCAAATTAGAAAATACCCTCAGACTGACAAAATAAAGATATACGATAACAAAACTTATGTGATATTGATGGGAAGAGCTGACTTATTAGAAAAGACTCTGATGCTGGGAAAGACTGAAGGCAGGAGGAGAAGGCCACCACAAAGGATGAGATGGTTGGATGACATCACCAATTCAATGGACATGAGTTTGAGCAAGCTCCAGGAGATGGTGAAGGACAGGCGTGCTGTAGTCCATGGTGTCACAAAGAAGTGGACACAACTGAGCAACTGAACAAGAACAATAGGATGTTGAAAAGAAATTACTAAGAGATAAATTTATTACAAAAATGCCTATGTTTTGAAAGAAGAAATATCTCAAACAACCTAACTTTATACCTCAATGAGCTAGAAAAAGAACAAATTAGGCATATATGTTTGTGTGTGTGGGGGTGGGTGGGTGTGTATGTGTGTGTGTGTGTGTGTGTGTGTATGAAAGATTCATTTGATATGTTAGCGGTCCATACCCACAAATGCTATTTAAAATGTGTGTGAATCTTTTTGCTTTATGTTAAATTGAGTATGTTATAAACATATATTGTTAGGCTGAATGTGTTAATGCCTTTAAAAGTTAAAACTATAATTTGTAGGCAAATAAGTAAGTAGCTCAGATGGTAAGGAGTCTGCCTTTAATGCAGGAGACCCATGTTTTATCCCTGGGTTGGGAAGATCCCATGAAGGGGGGATCGCTACTCACTTCAATATTTTTGCCTGAAGAATCCCATGGATAGAAGAGCCTGGCAGGCTATAGTTCATGGCGTCACAAGCACACACACGCATGCAAGAAATAGGATTAGTGATAGATTACATGTGATGTTCTATAAACTTAATGATACCTCATAAAATTTTCTGATACATTAGACAGTGCATTTTTTGAAGACATGTAGAGATAAAGAATCTACTCTTATTTTTAATTATATACTATATGCTGCTAAGTCGCTTCAGTCGTGTCCGACTCTGCAACCCCATAGACAGCAGCCCACCAGGCTCCCCCATCCCTGGGATTCTCCAGGCACGAACACTGGAGTGGGTTGCCATTTCCTTCTCCAATGCAAGAAAGTGAAAAGTGAAAGGGAAGTCGCTCAGCCGTGTCTGACACTTCGCGACCTCATGGACTGCAGCCTACCAGGCTCCTCCATCCATGGGATTTTCCAGGCAAGAGTACTGGAGTGGGGTGCCATTGCCTTCTCCGATAAACTATATATGTGTGTATATATATATGTAGCATATGTAATATACATTTAACATATTACAAATATTTATATTTAATATATCTTAATTATATGAAAAATTATTTCCTTAATTAAAATTCTAGTCTAAATATTATCATGGATCATTTGATATAATTTAATTTTTAATATTAATTTTAAAATCATTTAATTTAATATAATTTAATATAATTCATTCTCATGAATCATTAAAACTATAAAATGATTTATTATAACAACAAACAACCTCTACATTACTTTGCCTAATTAACTGCCTGATTATCTTGTTATAGTATTACAATATAAGAAGCTATTATAAGAACATCTCAATGGTATGTGAAGTGAAGTAAAATGAAAGTCGCTCAGTCGTGTCCAGCTTTTTGCAACCCCATCGTCTATACAGTCCATGAAATCCTCCAGGCCAGAATAAAGGGAAGTGGGTAGCCTTTCCCTTCTCCAGGGGATCTTCCCAAGCTGGGGATCGAACCCAGGTCTCCCACATTGCAGGAGGTTCTTGACCAGCTGAGCCACAAGAGAAGCTGAAGAATACTGTAATGGCTAGCCTATCCCTTCTCCAGCAGATCGTCCCGACCCAGGAATCTAACTGGGGTCTCCTGCATTGCAGGTGGATTCTTTACCATTTGAGCTATTAAGGAAGCCCTGATATATGGTATATATATGGTAAATATATGGTATTTCATTGGTATAGATCATGCATATATTATTTTCTTTTATGTGTCTTAGAATTTATCAAAATGTCTTATACATAATGGTTGCCCATTCATCTCATTAATTGGCATAACTATTATGATGTTTGAGAACTAGTAGTCTTTAGCCATGCTCTTCTATGCTTTTTTTTTTTTTTTTTTTAAGATGTGTGTGAGGATACTAGATTTGGGGGAAACAAATGATCTCTAGTGATACTAAAAACTAATGATCTTAAGAAAAGTATAAGGAACTTGGATGCTCTTTCAAGATAAGGATGAAATATAGTCAAATCCATTAAAGATATAGCACATAAATAAGTTTAGAAAAGGATAACATCAACTCTCTTCTACTTCTGCACTCAAAATAAGAACTATCCTAATGGGACATTTAATTAAGATATGTGAAATAAAATAAACTGATTGTTTTTCTGTAATTTAAAATGCTTTAATGGCCTTAGATGAAAAAAAAAAAAAAAAAAACAACCTGTGACCATACACTGAGGAATAGCAATGACAAACAGGGTGAAGTCCAATCACAGAGTCCTAGAACTATGAACTAGAACACACACTTTAGATGATAAACATTGTTAAAAAATACAATTCAACTGAATAAATTTTAAAGACCCTAGTGGCTTTATTCAACAATTCATGAATCAAACAGCATCCAATCTAAGATAGAAATAAGCCCCAAAAGCTATACAAAAATGAAAGACTATTAGAGGCAGAAGGAAGCAAAAACAAAGACTTAATGCCTGGCAATAATGTGTGTTTAGTCTCTTAGTCATGTCCAACTCTTTGTGACCCCAAGGACTGCAGCCCACCAGGGGGATTCTCCAGGCAAGAATATGAGGGTGGGTTGCCATGCCCTCCTCCAGGGGATATTCCCAACCCAGGGATCAAACTCAGGTCTCCCGCATTGCAGGTGGATTCTTTACTGTCTGAACCACCAGGGAAGTCCAAGAATACTGGAATGTGTAGCTTATCCCTTCTCCAGGGAACTTCCCAATCCAGGAATTGAACCAGGGTCTCCTGCATTTCAGGTAAATTCTTTACCAGCTGAGCTACCATGGAAGCCCCTTTGCAATGAGAGTGCTTCATTATTTAGGAAATGGCAGGGATCTATCAAGCAGATTACCTAACTAACTTTTCTGATCAGGTGGTCCCAGATCTATTTAAGATTCCATTTCTGGGAGAGCTGAACTGTAATTAAGTCTCTGATGATGTGGCTTTTAGCATAGGCAACTCCATTTTGGACCTGCAGTCTTGTTTTCAACAGTAAGAATCACATGGAATTTACTGAATGTCACTTAGGATTCTTATTAGTGCATATTCTTGAGAGTCACTTGGACTGCAACGAGATCCAACCAGTCCATTCTGAAGGAGATCAGCCCTGGGATTTCTTTGGAAGGAATGATGCTAAAGCTGAAACTCCAGTACTTTGGCCACCTCATGTGAAGAGTTGACTCATTGGAAAAGACTCTGATGCTTGGAGGGATTGGGGGTAGAAGGAGAAGGGGACGACAGAGGATGAGATGGCTGGATGGCATCACCGACTCGATGGACGTGAGTCTGAGTGAACTCCGGGAGTTGGTGATGGACAGGGAGGCCTGGTGTGCTGCAATTCATGGGGTCACAAAGAGTCGGACACGACTGAGCGACTGAACTGAACTGAACTGATGAGATAAATTTGACAAAAACTTTCTCTTGGACAAATGATCCCTTACAAACTGAGATGGCATGTTATTGTTCAGTCGCTCAGTCATGTCCAACTCTTTGTGACCCCATGGACAGCAGCACAGCAGGACTTCCTGTCTTTCGTCATCTCCTGGAGTTTTCTCAAGCTCATGTCCACTGAATCAATGATGCCATCCAACCATCTTATCTTCTGTTGCCCCCTTCTCCTCCTGCCTTCAATCTTTCCCAGCATCAGGGTCTTTTCTAAAGACTTGGCTCTTTGCATCAGATGAACAAAATATTGGAGCTTCAGCTTCAGCATCAGTGTTTCCAATGAATATTCAGGGTTGACTTCCTTTTGGATTGATTGGTTTGATATCCTTACTGCCCAAGGGTCTCTCAAGAGTCTTCTCTAGCACCACAGTTCAAAAGCATATTCTAGTCTTTGTTTTAGAGCCAACTACTTCAGAGAAATATCACTGCTTTGGGTTACTTATGACTGTTTTGGACAGAGAATGTTGTCTGCCATTCCAGTAAACAAGAATGTTGCCTTACAATCCTGAGGGAAACTCAGGATAAAGGAAAGGGAAACTCAGGATAAAGGAAAACAGGAAGCATTATGTTCTTTGGATACTGGCCCTAGACAATTAAGTTGCATATTTAAGGAGTAATATTTGTATGAGCCCAGATACTTGACGGAGAAGGCAATGGCACCCCACTCTAGTATTCTTGCCTGGAAAATCCCATGGTTGGAGAAGCCTGGTAGGCTACAGTCCATGGGGTCGCACAGAGTCGGACAGGTCTGAGCGACTTCACTTTCACTTTTCACTCTCATGCACTGGAGAAGGAAATGGCAACCCACTCCAGTGTTCTTACCTGGAGAATCCCAGGGATGGGGGAGCCTGGTGGGCTGCCATCTATGGGGTCGCACAGAGTCGGACACAACTGAAGCGACTTAGCAGCAGCAGCAGATACTTGAATCTTCCCATACAAAGAAAAGCACTAAAATCATTAACTGAGATGTCTTTTTTTTTTTTTTTTTTTTTGGTCATTAGCAGTAATCTTTTGATGTTCAACTACATAGTTTTTCCCCAGAAAAATATTCCTACATATCCTGCCTCCTCTCTTACCTCTTTGGAACAGCAACTCAGAGCTATCTGAGAAGCTGTTTTCTGGGCTATAGTCCTCAGTAAAGTCTCCAAATAAAATTTAACTCACAACTTTTAGGCTGGCTGTGCGTGTGTGTTTAGTTAGTTTTTATATAAAAAGTAATTTCATATATGTCACATTATTTAGATACTTGTGAGTTTTTTTCAAATTTAACTTGTAGTAGATTTTAAACCTCCACTGCATCAATGCCATACTCCATTGTTTATCATACATATGTTGCTCTGGTTGTAGTATGACAAAGCATCCCCAAGGAAACTGAGAGGTAATCTACAGTCAATGTTTCTATCAGTATTCCAGAAACAGATTTAATGAAAAAAGTACAGTTTATATACATTGCGTTGGAGGTGCTTGGATAATTTTACTCATTCATGCTCTCAAGAACACGTTTTCTTACACGGTCTCAAATATAATATGAATATACAGCTGTTAGAATTCTTGGTAGGGTAAGGTAAACGATATTTAAGCTCAGAGGACCTGATTGCCTGACTAGGCAGCTGTGTATATTTTGTAAGGATGATATCTAGTATTGTATTTAATATTTTTCAAGTTTGACATAAAATGATGGGGATTCTATCCTGAAGGCAATCATCTTCCAATGTATCAGTGTGAACCAAAATACTGAAGATGTCAGCATTTCACCCATCATTGATTCTTAACATTTCTAGAGCTGTTTTTCAGCATCCTGTGGCTACAGGTAAAAAAAAATAATAATATCCTTTTTGTAGTACTTTTCAACATCTTAACATCTTATGACTCAGAGCAAGGAACATTGTGCTATTTTTGTTTGTTGTTTTGTTTTGAAGTCCATTTCATGGATCATTTGTGATTTGACTAACTCAATATAAAAAAATGCATTCAGTACCGGACCTTCCAAGCTAAAAGTGAAATATAAATATACTGAAGTGGATTGCCACTTTCTCCTTCAGGACATCTTCCTGACCTAGGGATCGAACCCACATCTCTTATGTCTCCTGCACTGGCAGGCAGGTTCATTACCACTAGCTCCACCTGGGAAGCATAAATATAAAAAGGATTGGCTAAAGGATGTTCTCTGCAGCAATGTGTTTTTTAGAAAAATATTTGAAATAATAAAAAAGCTTCATGTAAATTTATTTCATCATCAACTTTAATATTTCAAACCTCGCTGTATACATGCTCTTTGGACGGGTATACCACTGTACTGAGTCTTTTTGACTTGCTGTTACCAATGGGAGAATAGCAAATTTCATGGAGGTACAGGTTCAAGGAAGCAACTGTATGTTTCCACCATCACTCTTGATCCTCTATGTTCTCCTTGAACACCTGTTTGAGAGCACTGTCTCTCAGATCTTTGTCACAGCCATGGGAACAAGCTCTAAGTAGTCTGTTGAAGGACTAGAGATCACAAAGAACAAAGATGCATTTTTTTTTTCAGCTGAGGCTATTTTAGGTCAGCCAGTCCAGATCCAACCAATCTGGTCACCTCAGTCACATGAGTAAATCTACCCTGCTTTGAGTCGATTCTGGCCCAAATCACCAGGACCATCTGACTTACTTATAGGTCTATGTAAAATAATAAATAGCCAATTTTAAAGAAACTATTATGTAGTGTGTTTGTTATTCACCAAAAAATAATTGATAGAGAACCAAATCTAAATAACTGAATATACCAGAGTATATAGCTACAATTGAATACTACAAACTATCAAATATGATAGGCTTTCCTGTAGCTCAGCAGTAAAGAATCCACCTGCCAATGCAGGAGATGTGGGTTTGATCCAGGGATCAGGAAGATTCCCTGGAGAAGGAAATGGCAATCCACTCCAGTATTTTTGCCTGTGAAATCCCATGGGCAGTTTAGCTGGAGGGCTGTAGTCCATGGGGTTGCAAAAGAGTTGGACATAACTTAGTGACTGAATAACAATATCAAATATGATGTATGTGTTTATATGTACACACACACACACACACACACACACACACATAGGAGCATATGCTAAAAGATACACAGGAAGTTACTATCACTGTTGTCTCTGGGTAGAAGAAATACAAATGAAAATTACTATCCAAATCTTGTTTCACTAAGGACACTTATCAAACGAATCATACCTGGAATACATATGACTTCTCTACCTCTGATTATGGAATTATCTTTGCTTGCAAATTTCTGCCTTTCTTTGATTTGTCCATGTAATATGATGAAAAAGTAAGGAACCATTCATATAATATAAACCTTGGAACATACTTACACAGAAACTTATACCATATCAGAATCCCATTATATTTGAAATACTATTAAGGTATTTATTTGATTTAATTCACTGTCTGAAACATTTCAAATTAAATGTAGGTTAAAAGGGATTGAAAATTTAAGCAGATTACATATATATAACATGCATGTCCAAAATTCCCTCTCTAAAGGGTATGAAAACATTACCTTCCTCATATAATTCCTTTGAGGGATAAATTTAAAATACGAAAGGTTCTTAGGACAGTGATTACTTAATTAAAGTTAGCTTTTTAAAAAAATCACATGATGTTCAATAATGCAGTTAGGAAGGATTGATTTGTGAACCACTATTATAAGTGACATTTTTTTTTTCTTACCTGTGAACCTGCTGGAATAAGATCTCTGCTGCTGCTACTGCTAAGTCGCTTCAGTCGTGTCTGACTCTCTGCGACCCCATAGACGGCTTCCTACCAGGCTCCTCTGTCCCTGGGTTCTCCAGGCAAGAAAGAAGGCATATATAGACTGATAACTGATAATGCCAAAAGTTAGAACTTGGAAGTGCATCAAAATGTAAAATCATTCACAAGACAGATAATTACTCCAGTTACTTTAGTTTTGAGATGAACCTGATCCTTAGGATAGTGAAGTGATGAAAGTCGCTCAGTCATGTCTAACTCTTTGCGACCCTGTGGACTACACAGTCTGTGGAATTCTCCAGGCCAGAATACTGCAGTGGGTAGCCTTTCCCATCTCCAGGGAATCTTTCCAACCCAGGGATTGAACCCAGGTTTCCCACATTACAAGCAGATTCTTCACCAGCTGAGCTACAAGGGAAGCCCCTTAGGATAGTAATAGCCAGTAACTACTTGATTGACTTAGTTACTTGCAAATACTACTGATGTTGTGAATATACTTTAAAATCTTTTGCACATGTTCACACGCACACACACACACATCCCTTGACCCAACAGCATGAATCAGGATACTATGACTTTTGTCTGTGGTCACAATATCTAGATACTAGTGGGTCATTTGAGAAGCCTCAGCTTGGGGAAAAGGTCAAGCTGTGTGATACAGATCCAAAGTCATGGAGCAGACATAGCAATTTCTTTGAAGTAGAGAAGGAAGAGAAAATTAGAGTGGTTTTATGCATAAATAGAAGCTCTAGCCTTGGAATAATTTTTTGTACCAAGAAGTGGTATTTTTTTTTTTTTACCAGAGTACCTGATACCCCAGCCTTGAGCACCAAAGGAATAGTGAAAATATATCCAATAGAATACATGTTAATAGTCATTTCATATTCCTGAAGAAATATAGCAGAACCAAAAAATCATTTTCTAAAGAAATATCTCTCTACCACTATAGCCAAATTGGTTTATTTTTAACTGCTTAAACAAATATAATAAAATCATATTGAAATAGAAACATGAAATATTAATATGTCTAACACTGTAAAGATTATTTCTCAAGGACAGAATATAATTACCTATTCTTATTCTTAGTGTATGTTTTTTAGTGCATGTAAGTCCTGAGTTCAGACAAAGTAGTACAAGAGGAAACATTCTGAGTGTGAAAGACCAAAGGAAAAGATGGAATAACCAATACTGTGATGTGAACTCTGTGGATTCTGCATTAAATGTGAACATAAGAACAGGGAATCACACATGTAAACAGTGAGGTAGTGCCAAACAAAGGTAACATTAGGAGCAGTTAAATTTCCCAAGGGAAAACAAGACTGATAAAGGGAAAAAAAAAAAAAACATTGAACACATGTCTTAGGCAGCTAGTATATTTTTTGAAAAGAGGCATGTACATTCTTATGCATATACATATTCTGAAAATTTTATATCTACATATATATGTGCGCATATATATATATGTGTGTGTGTGTGCATATATATCTATATAGATCAGATCAGATCAGATCAGTCGCTCAGTCATGTCCGACTCTTTGCAACCCCATGAATCGCAGCAGGCCAGACCTCCCTTCCCTCACCAACTCCCGGAGTTCACTCAGACTCACATCCATCGATCAGTGATGCCATCCAGCCATCTCATCCTCTGTCGTCCCCTTCTCCTCTTGCCCCCAATACCTCCCAGCATCAGAGTCTTTTCCAATGACTCAACTCTTCGCATGAGGTGGCCAAAGTACTGGAGTTTCAGCTTTAGCATCATTCCTTCCAAAGAAATCCCAGGGCTGATCTCCTTCAGAATGGACTGGTTGGATCTCCTTGCATTCCAAGGGACTCTCAAGAGTCTTCTCCAACACCACAGTTTAAAAGCATCAATTCTTCGGCGCTCAGCTTTCCTCACAGTCCAACTCTCACATCCATAAATGACTACAGGAAAAACAATAGCCTTGACTAGATGAACCTTTGTTGGCAAAGTAATATCTCTGCTTTTGAAAATGCTATCGAGGTTGGTCATAACTTTCCTTCCAAGGAGCAAGCGTCTTTTAATTTCATGGTTGCAGTCACCATCTGCAGTGATTTTGCAGCCCAGAAAAATAAAGTCTGACACTGTTTCCACTGTTTGCCCATCTATTTCCCATGAAGTGGTGGGACCAGATGCCATGATCTTAGTTTTCTGAATGTTGAGCTTTAAGCCAACTTTTTCACACTCCACTTTCACTTTCATCGAGAGGCTTTTTAGTTCCTCTTCACTTTCTGCCATAAGGGTGGTGTCATCTGCATATCTGAGGTTATTGATATTTCTCCTGGCAATCTTGATTCCAGCTTGTGTTTTTCAGCCCAGCGTTTCTCATGATGTACTCTGCATAGAAGTTAAATAAACAGGGTGACAATATACAGCCTTGACGAACTCCTTTTCCTATTTGGAACCAGTCTGTTGTTCCATGTCCAGTTCTAACTGTTGCTTCCTGACCTGCATACAAATTTCTGAAGAGGCAGATCAGGTGGTCTAGTATTGCCATCTCTTGAAGAATTTTCCACAGTTTATTGTGATCCACACAGTCAAAGGCTTTGGCATAGTCAATAAAGCAGAAATAGATGTTTTTCTGGAACTCTGTTGCTTTTTCCATGATCCAGCGGATGTTGGCAATTTGATCTCTGGTTCCTCTGCCTTTTCTAAAACCAGCTTGAACATGAGGAATTTCACAGTTCACATATTGCTGAAGCCTGGCTTGGAGAATTTTGAGCATTACTTTACTAGCGTGTGAGATGAGTGCAATCGTGTGGTAGTTTGAGCATTCTTTGGCATTGCCTTTCTTTGGGATTGGAATGAAAACTGACCTTTTCCAGTCCTGTGGCCGCTGCTGAGTTTTCCAAATTTGCTGGCATATTGAGTGCAACACTTTCACAGCATCATCTTTCAGGATTTGGAATAGCTCTACTGGAATTTCATCACCTCCACTAGCTTTGTTTGTAGTGATGCTTTCTAAGGCCCACTTGACTTCACATTCCAGGATGTCTGGCTCTAGGTCAGTGATCATACCATCGTGATTATCTGGGTCGTGAAGATCTGTTTTGTACAGTCCTTTGTGTATTCTTGCCATCTCTTCTTAATATCTTCTGCTTCTGTTAGGTCCATATCATTTCTGTCCTTTATCAAGCCCATCTTTGCATGAAATGTTCCTTTGGTATCTCTGATTTTCTTGCAGAGATCCCTGGTCTTTCCCATTCTGTTGTTTTCCTCTATTTCTTTGCATTGATCACTGAGGAAGGCTTTCCTATCTCTTCTTGCTATTCTTTGGAACTCTGCATTCAGATGTTTATATCTTTCCTTTTCTCCTTTGCTTTTCGCTTCTCTTCTTTTCACAGCTATTTGTAGGCCTCCCCAGACAGCCATTTTGCTTTTTTGCATTTCTTTTCCATGGGAATCATCTTGATCCCTGTCTTCTGTACAATGTCACGAACCTCATTCCATAGTTCATCAGGCACTCTATCTATCAGATATAGGCCCTTAAATCTTTCTCACTTCCAGTGTATAATCATAAGGGATTTGATTTAGGTCATACCTGAATGGTCTAGTGGTTTTCCCTACTTTCTTCAATTTAAGTCTGAATTTGGCAATAAGGAGTTCGTGGTCTGAGCCACAGTCAGCTCCTGGTCTTGTTTTTGCTGACTGTATAGTGCTTCTCCATCTTTGGCTGCAAGGAGTATAATCAGTCTGATTTTGGTGTTGACCATCTGGTGATGTCCATGTATAGAGTCTTCTCTTGTGTTGTTGGTAGAGGGTGTTTGTTATGACCAGTGCATTTTCTTGGCAAAACTCTATTAGTCTTTGCCCTGCTTCATTTACATATATCTATATATACATATATAGACATGTAGATATTCTCTTAGGTATATCTGGGATTATGAGTGACAAACAAGAGTTGTAACAAATCCAGAATGAAGGATGAAGTATGACTGCCTTTTTACAACAATGTTATATACATGGAAAAAGGAAGTTGGAGTTGGCTGGGTAAAGAAAAAAGGATGCAAACAGTTGCTTCTCATCAGAGACATTTTATTCCAACAACTAGGACTGTCATGCCGATGACAATCATTTTACAGCAGCTTTTACAAATCAGAACTGGATTAAAACTTCCTCAGATTACTTAGTCAAGGGTTATATAAATGTACTGGGGTGAAAAGTGAGAAATTAAAATTTTTTCTCAGGTATTATAGTGGTTAATATGAGGTATGATGCCAATGGGTTATTTTTGTAGAGAGAAAATACTTGAAAGCATTGAAAATAGTTGATGGCATGAAGTTTTTTTCTGATATTGTAGATACCACAATTACATTTACAGGTAACATGGATTCCATTTTTTTTTTTTTCAATTTGAACAGGTTTTAAGTATGTAGGCCTTACATATTTTTCACATCCACAGCAGTTAACTAAAGAGAAAATAAATTTCATAAACTTTGGTTTAGCTGTTGGCAGGTTTTCAATCTGATTTTTTTCAGAGGGATAATAGCATGCTACATGGATATTTCTTTTGGAAATTAGTTTATATGGGAAAGCAAAGTTGATTTTGCTCAGAATATAATAACAGTTGGATTTCAAAGTCCTGTCAATAACAGATTTAAGAGGTATATGCAAACACTTTCTGTCAACTTCTGTGGCTTTTTTTTTTCTATTTCAAGTTAAAATCATAAATTTAATTCTCTTAGGATATAAAACAATGCTAACTACATTTGTTTAGTTTACGCCTGCAGTATATTTTTATTTATTTTGAAGTGCTGTCATAGTATTAATAATAAAATATGACTTTTTTGTTAGGCTCCATTTTATTTGCTGTACTTCAAAAAACTACTTGTGTATATTCTGAAAATGAGAAACTGAGTTTTTTTTTCTTGGTTTTTATTAACATTATGTAATATAATCCAAGTGATTTATTGTTTTATGGTCATTTAAAATTCCGAGTGTCAGTGTATTATGAGAGATAGAGGGCAATAAAATCCTAGCAGTTTACACCCCAATTTCCAATGTTCACTTTAGCTTCATTTCATTATCATAATCCATCTAAAGCTTTAAATGTAATATTTTGCATATGCTGTGTGCTAATCAGGCACTGTGTTAATCATGCTTTATATAAATTAAAACAGTCACCTCTTACAACATGACTGAAGTGAGGGGATCTGAATTTGAGGAACTCAGCATTCTTATACAAGATGACATGGTTCATGACCAAATTTGAATTAATAAATCTGGGCTGACTTACTCCCAAGGGCCAGCTTGCTTATCAACATGTATGATCATTACATGCCAGGTGGAGATATTAGTAAAGATAAATGTATAACTGGTAATTTTATGAGCACTGCCTATAAACAGGGTCTATATAGAACAACCTTTTCTTAGTATGATATTTGAAAGTTATTGTCCATGTAGACGACATGTCAGTATAATACAGTGACTATATATATCAATATACTAGCTTTAAAGACAGACTTATATATTCTTGGTTATGTCTCTAGCTTCAGGATGTTGCTACTGTTCATTTGCTAACTCATGTCTGTATCTCTGTGACCTCATAGACTGTGGCATGCTAGGCTCCTCTGTCCTCTACTATCTCCCAGAGATTGCTCAGATTCATGCCCACTGAGTCAGTGATGCTATCTAACCATCTCATCCTCTGCTATCCCCTTCTCCTTTTGCCTTCAATCTTTCCCATCATCAGGGTCTTTTCCCATCATCAAGGTGTACATACTAGCTAGTAAATGGGTTATTATATTTGTTTCAAAAGATGCATATGTGTCCAGATACACAGTGGAAATGTCAGCGTACACAGTTCCTTCAATATTCCGCTTTTCTAAAAGGTTTCCAGCCAGCACAACTCTAAGTTTACTTAATTGACATTTCATTTTAATCCCTACTACCTATGTCCCACTTGGTTGAACTCTTATATTATATAATAAAGTTCTCACCATACACTACTATTAGAGTTAGTATGGAAACAAACTTCACTCACTTTTCAGAACTACAGTTTTTCAATATATTCTTACTAGACTGTCCTCTAATTTCAACCTCGCAAAGTTTTCCAAGATTCATCTCGAATACTTCAGGAGAAAAGAGACCACTTTATGAACACTGAAGATAATCACATGGACCACAGATGGTCTAATTCAATGAAACTGTGAGCCATGCATGTAGGGCACCCAAGATGAATGGGTCATGGTGGAGAGTTCTCACAAAACGTGGTCCACTGGAGAAGGGAAGGGAAAAACCACCTCAGTATTCTTGCCTTGAGAACCCAATGAACAGTGTGAAAAGGCAAAAAGATAGGACACTGAAAGATGAACTCCCCAGGTCGGTAGGTGCCCAATATGCACTGGAGATCAGTGGAGAAATAACTCCAGAAAAATGAAGAGACAAGAGTGAAAGTAAAAACAATACCCAGTTGTGAATGTGACTAAAGATGGAAGTAAAGTCCAATGCTGTAAAGAGCAATACTGTATAGGAACCTGAACTGTTAGGTCCATGAATCAAGGAAAATTGGAAGTGGTCAAGCAGGAGATGGCAAGAGTGAACACTGACACTTTAGGAATCAGCGAACTAAAATGGACTGAAATGGGTGAATTTAACTCAGATAACCATTATATCTACTATTGTGGGCAGGAATCCCTTAGAAGACGTGGATAGCTGTTATAGTCAACCTAAGAGTCTGAAATGCAGTGCTTGGATACAATCTCAAAAACGACAGAATGACCTCGGTTCATTTCCTAGGCAACCATTCAATATCACAGTAATCCAAGTCTATGTGCTGATTAGTAATGCTGAAGAAGCTGACGTTGAACGGTTCTATGAAGACCTACAAGAACTTCCAGAACTAACAGCCGAAAAAGATGTCCTTTTCATTATAGGGGACTGCAATGCAAAAGTAGGAAGTCAAGAAATACCTGGAGTAACAAGCAATTTGGCCTTGGAGTACAAAACGAAGCAGGTCAAAGTCTAACTGAGTTTTGCCAAAAGAATGCACTGGTCATAGCAAACACTCTCTTCCAACAACACAAGAGAAGACTCTACACATGGATATCACCAGATGGCCAACACCAAAATCAGATTTATAATACTCTTTGCAGCCAAAGATGGACACGCTCTATACAGTTAGCAAAAACAAGACTGGGAGCTGACTGTGGCTCAGATCATGAACTCCTTATTGCCAAATTCAGACTTAAGTTGAATAAAGTAGGGAAAACCAATAGACCATTCAAGTTTGACCTAAATCATATCCCATACAATTATACACTGGAAGTGACAAATAGATTAATGGGATTAGATCTGATAGAGTGTGTGAATTAATGTGGACGGAGGTTTGTGACACTGTGCAAGACACAGTGATTAAGACCATCGCCAAGAAAAAGAAATGTAAAAAGGCAAAATGGATGTATGTGGAGGCTTTAAAATTGCAAAGAAAACAAAAGACACAAAAGGCAAAGGCGAAAGGGAAAGATATACCTATTTGAATGCAGAGTTTCAAAGAATAGAAAGGGGAGACAGGGAAGCCTTCCTCAATGATCAATGCAAAGAAATAGAGGAAAACAATAGAATGGGAAAGACTAGAGATCTCTTCAAGAAAACTAGAGAACCAAGGGAAAATTTCATGCAAAGATGAGCACAATGAAAGACAGAAATGGTATGGACCTAACAGAAGCAGAAGATATTAAGAAGAGGTGGCAAGAATACACAGAAGAACTGTACAAAAAAGAGTTCATGACCCAGATAACCACGATGGTGTGATCACTCACCTAGAGGCAGACATCCTGGAATGCGAAGCCAAGCGGGCCTTAGGAAGCATCACTACAAACAAAGCTAGTGGAAGTGATGGAATTCCAGTTGAGCTATTCCAAATCCTGAAAGATGATGCTATGAAAGTGCTACACTTAATAGGCCAGCAAATATGGAAAACTTAGCAGTGGCCACAGGACTGGCAAAGGTCAGTTTTCATCCCAATCCCAAAGAAACGCAATGCCAAAGAATGCTCAAACTACCACACAATTGCACTCATATCAAATGCTAGCAAAGTAATGCTCAAAATTCCCAAGCCAGGCTCGAACAGTATGTGAACTGTGAACTTCCAGATGCTCAAGTTGGATTTAGTAAAGGCAGAGGACCAGAGATCAATTGGCCAACATCAATTGGATAATCGAAAAAGGAAGAGAGTTCCAGAAAAACATCTATTTCTGCTTTATTGACTATGCCAAAGCCTTTGACTGTATGGATCACAACAAACTGTGGAAAATTCTTAAAGAGATGGGCATACCAGACCACCTTATCTGCCTTCTAAGAAATCTGCATGCAGGTCAAGAAGCAACAGTTAGAACTGGACATGGAACAATAGACTTTTTCCAAATCAGGAAAGGAATGTGTCAAGGCTGTATATTGTCACCCTGCTTCTTTAACTGCTATGCAGAGTACATTATGTGAAATTACAGGCTGGATGAAGCACAAGCTGGAATCAAGATTGCTGGGAGAAGTATCAATAACCTCAGACATGCAGATGACACCACACTTATGGCAGAAAGAGAAGAGAAACTAAAGAGCCACTTGACGAAAGTGGAAAAGGAGAGGGAAAAGTTGGCTTAAAGCTCAACATTCAGAAAACTAAGATCAGGGCATCTGGTCCCATAAGTTCATGCCAAATAGATGGGGAAACAGTGGAAACAGTAAGAGACTTTACTTATTTGGGCTCCAAAATCACTGCAGACGGTGACTGCAGCCATGAAATTAAAAGATGCTTACTCCTTGGAAGGAAAGTTATGACCAACCTAGACAGCATACTAAAAATCAGAGACATTACTTTGTCAGCAAAGGTCTATCTAGTCTATGGTTTTTCCAGTAGTCATGTAGGGATGTGAGAGTTGGACTATAAAGAAAGCTGAGCGCCTAAGAATTGACACTTTTGAACTGTGGTTTTGAAGAAGACTCTTGAGTGTCCCTTGGACTGCAAGGAGATCCAGCCAGTCCATCCTAAAGGAGATCAGTCCTGAATATTCATTGGAAGGACTGATGTTGAAGCTGAAACTCCAATACTTTGGCCACCTGATGCGAAGAACTGACTCATTTGAAAAACCCCTGATGCTGGGAAAGATTGAGGGCAGGAGTAGAAGGGGACGACAGAGGATGAAATGGTTGGATGGCATCACTGACTCAATGGACATGAGTTTTGGAAAGTTTTGGGAGTTGGTGATGGAAAGGGAGATCCATGGGGTCGCTAAGAGCCTTGACTGAGTGACTGAACTGAACTAAAGCACATATATAGGTACTAATAACATCTTTAAACCTATTTACAATAAAAAATTTTTTTGATTGTCCTATCTATTAAGAATTCTCTTGATTCTGTATATACAATAATGTATGACTTGTGTAAAATGTTAGATATTTGGTAATTTACTGAAGGCATCTTTAGCAGGACCTATTTTATATCACTGATCATTTTAAGACAACTACTAAGCAGAAGACGCTGTAGTAGGTAGCCACACAGAAATGAGCACTGCACAGCCAAATTTTTAGAAGATTTTATATCTTACTTAATCTCATTTCTTACACTTCATCATGTCAAGAGAAAAACAGAATTTGTTATGCTATTATTAAAACAGTGCTTTTAATATATTTTGCATATCCAATATTTTTTCAGTATTCTGACATTTATTTTCTTATTAGATATTTTAAGTTATGCCCTTTGCTTCAAAGCCTTGGAACATAAGTTAGATAAACTTTCATTAAATATTTAAATAAGAAGAAACACAATCAAACAGCAGCATAATAACCAAACAAAAAAGCTCCCAGCATAAAACCACAGATTCACTTATTAAACAGTCTCCTTATAGTAGAATATTGTATTTAGAATAAAAGTGTATGGTGTCCTCAGCATTATGTATTATTAATGCTAAAATTCAGTACAATAAAATCTGAATTTTGTACAGGGGATACAGTATTCAATAATTAAAGAAGGAGATCAGTTTGCCAATCCTTGGCTTACCCGTTACCCAACTTGTTAAATAATTCATGTAATTTACTAACAAAGCTGATTTATAGTTAGCTAATTTGTATGATTCATTATAATATGATGAACTTGTTGAGTTACACACACTTTAAGAGAGAGTTTTACATGTATACAGTAAATTACTTTTACTAGTATTATTCTTTGGTATGCTTACCAAAAGAAAGACTATGTAACTAAGAGAAATGAGTGAAAGATGCAAAGTCTACAACATTGTAAAACAATTCTACACAAATGACATTAGAATCACATTTTCCCTAAGCATTTTTGAATTTTCTTTTAAACTTTTAGAATATATCCTAGCATACAGAAGACCTCCAGTAAATGTTGACCCTTTTGCATTGATACAGGCAGGTATTTCCCCAAATTTTTCTATTTTAATAGTTTTTGCACCACGAAAGCCTTCCTCACTGATCAGTGCAAAGAAATAGCGAAAACAACAGAAGGGGAAAGACCAGAGATCTCGTCAATAAAATTAGAGATATCAAGGGAATATTTCATGCAAAGATGGGCTCGATAAATGACAGAAATGGTATGGACATAACAGAAGCAGAAAATATTAAGAAGAGGTGGCAAGAATACACAGAAAAACTGTACAAAACAGATCTTCATGACCCAGATAATCATGATGGTGTGATCACTCACCTAGAGCCAGACATCCTGGAATGTGAAATCAGGTGGGCCTTAGAAAGCATCACTACAAACAAAGCTAGTGGAGGTAATGGAATTTCAGTTGAGCTATTTCAAATCCTGAAAGATGATGCTGTGAAAGTGCTGCACTCAATATGCCAGCAAATTTGGAAAACTCAGCGGTGGCCACAGGACTGGAAAACGTCAGTTTTCATCCCAATCCCAAAGAAAGGCAATGCCAAAGAATGCTCAAACTACCACACAATTGCACTCATCTCACACGCTAGTAAAGTAATGCTCAAAATTCTCCAAGCCAGGCTTCAGCAATACGTGAACCGTGAATTTCCAGATGTTCAAGCTGGTTTTAGAAAAGGCAGAGGAACCAGAAATCAAATTACCAACATCCGCTGGATCATGGGAAAAGGAAGAGAGTTCCAGAAAAACATCTATTTCTGCTTTATTGACTATGCCAAAGCCTTTGATTGTGTAAATCACAATAAACTGTGGAAAATTCTAAAAGAGATGGGAATACCAGACCACCTGACCTGCCTCTTGAGAAACCTATATGCAGGTCAGGAAGCAACAGTTAGAACTGGACATGGAACAACAGACTTGTTCCAAATAGGAAAAGGAGTACGTCAAGGTTGTATATTGTCACCCTACTTATTTAATTCACATACAGAGTACATCATGAGAAACGCTGGGCTGGAAGAAGCACAAGCTGGAATCAAGATTGCCGGGAGAAATATCAATAACCTCAGATATGCAGATGACATCACGCTTATGGCAGAAAGTGAAGAGGAACTAAAAAGCCTCTTGATGAAAAGTGAAAGAGGAGAGTGAAAAAGTTGGCTTAAAGTTCAACATTCAGAACACTAAGATCATGGCATCTGGTCCCATCACTTCATGGGAAATAGATGGGGAAACAGTGGAAACAGTGGTAGACTTTATTTTGGGGGGCTAAAAAACCACTGCAGATGTTGACTGCAGCCATGAAATTAAAAGACGCTTACTCCTTGGAAGGAAAGTTATGACCAACCTAGATAGCATATTCAAAAGGAGAGACATTACTTAGCCAACGAAGGTCTGTCTCTTCAAGGCTATGGTTTTTCCAGTGGTCATGTATGGATGTGAGAGTTGGACTGTGAAGAAAGCTGAGTGCTGAAGAATTGATGTTTTTGAACTGTGGTTTTGGAGAAGACTCCTGAGAGTCCCTTGGACTGCAAGGCGATCCAACCAGTCCATTCTAAAGCAGATGACGGTCCTGGGTGTTTTTGAAAGGAATGATGCTAAACTGAAACTCCAATACTTTGGCCACTTCATGCAAAGAGTTGACTCATTGGAAAAGACTCTGATGCAGGGAGGGATTGGGGGCAGGAGAAGGGGATGACAGAAGATGAGATGGCTGGATGGCATCACCAATTTGATGGACTTGAATTTGAGTGAACTCCAGGAGTTGGTGATGGACAGGGAGGCCTGGCATGCTGCGATTCATGGGGTCACAAAGAGTCGAACACGGCTGAGTGACTGAACTGAACTGAACTGTTTCACTTGATATTATTACAATAAAGTCTTTATATAGATAAGTATAGGAACTGTATTCAGTATTTATGATTTTATTTAATTTTATTTTATAACAAATAAGCTACCTTTAATTATTTCTCCTGATACAAATATGAGATATTTCATAAGGTATATTGGGTTATTTTGCTTCTGATTTAACCACAGTGGCTCCACATATAAAGATTATTTCTGAAAAATGTACTCAGTACTATTTTTAAAACTGAGAAATGTTTGGCTATTCATTATCTGATAAAAGATCTTTTGGTTTGAATAACATGAAAGTCATATTCAGAGTCATTTCAACTTAGAGACCATGTGTACTTTGTAGTCTAGGGAGGATCCCTCACTTTATCAGGAACATTTTGGGACCTAAGATCATTATGGTCAAGGGACCTGATTTGATTTGGAGAACTGTTATTATTTGGGTTCAAACAAATTTAATGTTGCATCATGCAGTATTTTCATTTCTATTCCTTTTATAATCATTTTGGCTATTGAAACAAGGAACCCTGGACTGTAGTTAGAAAAACTGTAAGCTATGATCCCTTAGCTTTCTATTTCCAATGAACAAAACAGGGTGTAATTTGTTACAATCTTAATTAAAATAAACTTCCTTTTGCTCTAATGGTTGTCTAGTTTTCTTTCTTTCAGAAAAGTTTTATAATAAACATATATTTCCCATTCATCTCTATCAGATTTTAAACTCTATAAAGTATTGCCAAACAAAAAAGAATCATGGAAAAATCATTGCTTAATTTCACTTTATGCTCTAAGCTGAAAAAGACTATTCTTTAACTTGCCAATAAAACCTTAGCTATATTTCAAAACAATTTCTCCCAACACAAATCAGAATCCTTTGTGAATTTATTTAGATGCAAGAGAAAATAGCTTCCTTTCAAAGTCGAAGATATTGAAGTTTTTTTTAATAAAGTAAGATTAATTCTGTAATGCAATTCTATAGGAAAAAGGAATTAATGGAACACAATAGGCCAACTAATCACTTCTTGGATAAAGATGACCAACTTCCAAGCTTTAGCTCCATTTTGCATAGATATAATATTAATATTTATTTTATTTTATTTTATTTTTAATATTTATTTTAAATATCCTTTAACACTTATTACATTTTCAGACTACTCAAGCACTACTTTAATTATACAGAAGAATAATTCTTATTTATTTTCCTGAAGCTTATATTCTAAATTTTGTATGATATTCCCAATATTTGTAGTGAAAGGCCTAAGGAGAATTTCGCTGCTGTCTCTATTTTCCCTGCATGTCGTTATTCTGCCCCACTTCACACTGACCAGTGAAGAGAAGGGGGGAGATAATGGGTAGTTCCCTTCATTGTTGGATTTCCCCTCATAGACAGACAAGAGCATAATATCTTTAACCAAAAATGAATTACCTTCTCCCTTTGAGGACAGATTTATGGGTCTCTTAGCCTAACACAGATTCTACCTCCAAGAGCCTGTATTATCTACACACCAGGAAGCTAGGAAAGTGGACATGGTAAACCCACATACTTGGAAATCCCTGAAAACTTGAATAAAAATGTGGCATATGAAGATAGCAGGACAGGGAGAAGATACACTACTTCCTTCAAAGATGCAAACAAATGAGGTAAGGAGTTCAACTGACAAATATCAATGCAGAAAAGGAAACATCGTTTCCTCCCTCAGTGTAAGGAAGAGCAGCTCTTCCTATTTGCATCACCAGTGAAAGTAATGCCATTGAGAAGGTAGGCAGGCCTCTGGGGTAAGTCACATGCCTTTCTTGTTAGCTGATATTACTTTTTAAGGGTTCCTTTCCCTGTGCCCCGGAAATTTGTGAAAGTCCTCTGCAACGTGCTTTCAGCTTGCTGCCTCATAAACAGGGGTATACACTGACTACTGCATGGAATTCTGCAACCAGAGATTTTGCACTTGATAGAGCAAGCACACTGGGGTCTGGAAGACCACCACATCAAGGAGTATACTAGCCAAGGGAAGCTGACTTTCCACCACCTTCCACAATTATTGAAGAACTGCAGGGGTTAAAAATTCATTAAGAGGCGTTGCTTAAGGTAGTATCTGAAGCCTCTCCACTGAAGATGAGCTGAAGGAGTTGCAGCCATGTACCCAGAAGAGAGGTGAATACCCCACTGATTTACATGAGCAGACTGTTGAAGCTTTTTCAGGAGTCACTGGCAGGGACCCCGGGGGCAGATCAAATCTGTACTCTAGTACTTAGCAATCTTTGTCTGGCTCTGTCACCAATTATCTAAACTCAAATTAAGAAAAAGGTGGTAGAATGGCAAGAACAGATTGTTACTCAAATTTTAATAGCAGCCATTCAGTTTGGGGACGATCTAGAGAAAAACAGAAAGAAATTAAAGAGTACTACGTTGGCTGCTTAGTTAAAACTCATTACTAATGGGAATAATTCTTACTTTGCTCAGCCTATAAAAGGAAGAAAGGAGACCGTATATCATTAATGCAAAAAGCCAGCTCACTGGAAAAAAGGTTATAGAAAGAGATTCTGGGGGATGCAGGAACTACAATCACATGAAAATCAGGAAAGCCCAGAAAGTCAGGAAATTCTTGTCTTAAAATGAACAGACTTAGGGAACCTCAGTGGAGAAGGCAATGGCACCCCACTCCAGTACTCTTGCTTGAAAAATCCCATGGACAGAGCCTGGTAGGGGCCGCTAAAAGTCGGACACGACTGAGCAACTTCACTTTCACTTTTCACTTTTATGCATTGGAGAAGGAAATGGCAGCCCACTCCAGTGTTCTTGCCTGGAGAATCCCAGGGACGGGGGAGCCTGGTGGGCCGCCGTCTATGGGGTCGCACAGAGTCGGACACGACTGAAGTGACTTAGCAGCAGCAGCAGCAGGGAACCTCAGAGGTGGGAACTGGTGATATTGGTGCTACTTATTCTAAAACTTACTCCGAAATTTCTCTTTCCAGTTGGTGACAGATCAAGACAAATCTGGTATTTCAGGTCAGCCTCTACTTCCTTTTCTTCTGCTTTTACTATACAGCTAGGTCTTCTTTCTGAGAAATGTGTGTTTTTATTTTCTCTTGATCTTCTTGTAAATCTAACTGGAGAGAGACTTACTATATAACTTAAAGGCTATTCTGCCCTATACTTCAGATAAAGTCTGTGGGGTTCCTTGGGGAAAAAAGGTGTTTGCATTAGTTAAATATGTATCTTCTGAAAGTAAAAGGTTATGATAGAAAGTGGCAATCTTGTGCCAGCCTGGAAAAGCATCCTGAGTTACAATGCTTTGGGATATGACAGAGAGTGGCAATCTCACATGCCTTGCTGGAAAAGCACTGTGATCTGAACAAATCAGTACATCACTTTGAGTCCCAGCGAATGATGAGACTCATTTAATTTGAGATATAGATGATAAAAATAGTTTACCAAGATAATAATCCATGGTCATATGTAAAATAATATCTTTCATCAACGTCTCAATTCAAAGAAATAAAATTATAATAAAATAAAGATAATTTTAAATAGGACACTAATCCATAATATTACATTTTCAATAAAAGAGGAAGGTAAATTTGGTAAAGTTAATTAACCACTATAGAGATTTGTACAAAATCTTACCATTAATCTGTGTAGCTCCCAACTCTGCAAACATTCTCAATATTGACTTGGGTAGCACTGTCTGCAAAATATTTCTCTGTAATTTACTGAGGTTCTGAGTTTTCTCTATTTCTACATGTTCTGCTAGAGGAAGGATCTAAATTATAGTTTACTCTTACTCATGACAGAGTCTATATTATGTCAAAGGGTTTAAGTACTTTCCTACATGTTTTTCTAGTCACTTACAGGAGAACTCAAGAGAAATATGTCCCACCAAAGGGACCTATTAAGTGTTCAAAATGTAGATGACTTGCTGGTGGCCTCAGAAACTTGAGAACACTGCAAAGTTGGTACTGTGGCTTTGTTATACTCCTTGCTTCCCAGTCCAAAAGGCTTCACCAAACAAATCGAAATATTGCTCAACTGAAGTCTAACACTTACAGTATTTATCAGCTGCAGCTCATAGTCTTAAAATCTGTAAGTCAGCTCATTGTGCAGATAAGGAACTAACAAAAAAAGAATGAAAAATTGAAAAAAAAAAAAAGAAAACCAAAAAAATGCACAGTGTATCTGGGTACTAGTACAATATTGTAAACAGTGGGTCCTAATATTGTAAACATTGGGTCCTAGCATTTGAAGAGAAAACAAAACCTCTGATAGAATTACTGTGTGCTAATTATGAAGATCAACATGGTGAACTCCTGGGAGCAGAGATCACCAGGTTGCTTAAGGAGAGGTGAACAGGCCCAGGTTGGAAACAGAGCAAGTCAAAGCTCCTGTGGCTCACCATAGTACTTTGTACCTCATAAACTCCTAACCCCTATTTTGTCCCTCCCCATTTCACTCTACACTGGTAACCATTACTTTGTTCTCTGTATATGTGAGTCTATTTCACTTCTGTTATATTCATTTGCTTTATGTTTTTAGATTCTACATATAATTAATAATGTACAGTATTTGTTTTTCTCTGATTCATTTCACTAAGCATAGTGCCCTATAGGTATTATATACATGACTTTTTCTTTATCTATTCATCCATTGATGGATAGTTAGGGGGCTTCCATCCTCTGGCTATTGATAAATAATGCAGCTATGAACACTGGGGTACATGCATCTTTTCAAATTAGTGTTTTCATTTTCCTCAGATGTATATACCCAAGAGTTGAAATGCTGGATTATATAGGAGTTCCCTTTTTAGTTTTTTGAGGAACTTCCATAATGTATTCCATAGTGGCTACACCAATTTACATTCCCATTAACAGTCTACTAGGGTTCCCTTTTTGCCACATCTTCACAAACATTTGTTATTTGTAGTGTTTTTGTTTATAGCTATTCTGACAGGTGTGAGGTGATAACTCATGGTGGTTTTCATTTGCATTTCTCTGATGATTTGGTGATGGTAAGCATCTTTCCATGTGTTTACTGGGCATTAGTAAGTCATTCTTAGAAAAATTTCTGTTTAGATCTTTTGAACAATTTTAATTGAGTTTTTTTTTTAAATTGACTTGTGTGAACTGCTTATCTAGTTGGATATTAATCCCTTATCCTTATCAGTCCTATTATTTGCAAATATTTTCTCCCATACAAGAGGCTGTCTTTTCATTTTGTTGATGGTTTCCTT
Organism: Bos indicus; assembly: GCF_029378745.1. Taxonomy (NCBI): domain Eukaryota; kingdom Metazoa; phylum Chordata; class Mammalia; order Artiodactyla; family Bovidae; genus Bos; species Bos indicus. The sequence goes on along the minus strand of NC_091762.1, from coordinate 38,495,117 downwards.
TGCTATGCAAAAGGCTTTAAGTTTAATTAGGTACCATTTGTTTATTTTTGCTTTGCTTATTTTTCCTTTTGTTTCCTTTGTCTTAGAAGATAGGTCCAAAAAATATTGTTAACAATTTATATCAACGAGTGTTCTGCCTATGTTCTCCAATTATTGACAAAGCAAAAGGCAGACTATTTCCATTAGTAATTATTGATAACAGCAAAGTAAAAGCAATTAACCTATGTCCAGGTACTCAAGCCCTATATTTGACACAAAAAATTGACATCTTTTGGAAAGATGATATAGAAAGGAAAAACATCTGATTAATACACAAACAGAAATCTGGCATTTACAGATAAAGACTTCAAAAAAACAGGTCCAAAGTCACTCAATTAACCTTAGGATGTAAATTTTCTTCAGTTTAAATACTGATGGATAAACAAAGGTAAATATGATTTAGTTAGCTGTTGTAATTAGTATAGTTACTGATTTAGACCCAATGTCAAAACAAAAACAAACCAAAAGCCCATAGGCTTTGTCCTCAAGACTTAAAGTAAGAGTATACATAAACACTGGAAGTTCAACATATACCTTTCAGTAAGTGCTTCATAATAAGATTTTAAATATTAGATAATGGCCTCGGATACCATCCCTTGTATTTCATATCCAGGAAATAGTAAAACTATTAAAAATGATAGAACAGTTAGTAAAACATTAAATTGTCATATTAATGTGATGACAATTGTGACTGACACTCAGAATTTATTGAATTTTGCAAGGGCCATGTCTAGATAAAAATTTAGACTTTCAGTCACCATAGTTGAGCTATTCCTTAGGTTTGAATAAAATAGGACTTTATAAGGAATCACCAAATGATATTTCGATAGTTATCCATTTGAAAATGCAAGCAATGAGGACAACACAATTGGCAAATTAATATATTGCTAAGAAAAAATTTATAATCTGCTATTTGGGAAACTGCCTCTACCATTCACCATTGGTAAGATACATTCAAAGGTCAATCCCTCAAAGCAAATAAAGTACTGAGTTCTAAAAATTCAATAATTCTATTATTTAATTGCTATTTTGACAATTGCTTTGTTATATATTTTACTGTGTACTGGCTGTGTATTTAGACTGCTGTAACTTGCCCAGAAACAGATAATAACAGCAATGAAAATCATTAGAAGTTGTACTGTTACTATTTTTAGTAAGACAGGGAGAAGACTGTAAGGGCATATGCAAACTTCCAAATTTAGAACTAAAGAATGTTCTTCCCAAGAATCTGGGTGTCATCTATAAGTACACAACAAGAAAGAGTGTCTCTCCCTACTTCTGTGAGAGAGTAGGAAATTAATTTGAGTAGGAGCCTTCTTCCAAGTTGCAAAACCACCTCTTGACATAAAGAAATGAGAAGTTTGTTTTTGTTTCCCTTTAGATAAAGCCTAAAAGGTAACAAACATGATCACTCCAATCACTAAGTGAATTTAAGATGAACTGGCTTAAAGCTCAACATTCAGAAAACTAAGACCATGGCATCTGGTCCCATCACTTCATGGGAAATAGATGGGGAAACAGTGTCAGACTTTATATTTTGGGGCTCCAAAATCACTGCAGAGGGTGACTGCAGCCATGAAATTAAAAGATGCTTACTCCTTGGAAGGAAAGTTATGACCAACCTAGATATCATATTAAAAGCAGAGACACTACTTTGCCAATAAAGGTCCATCTAGTCAAGGCTATGGTTTTTCCAGTGGTCATGTATGGATGTGAGATTTGGACTGTGAAGAAAGCTGAGTGCCGAAGAATTGATTCTTTCGAACTGTGGTGTTGGAGAAGACTCCTGAGAGTCCCTTGGACTGCAAGGAGATCCAACCAGTCCATTCTGAAGGAGATCAGTCCTGGGATTTCTTTGGAAGGACTGATGCTAAAGCTGAAACTCCAATATTTTGGCCATCTCATGTGAAGAGTTGACTCATTGGAAAAGACTCTGATGCTGGGAGGGATTGGGGGCAGGAGGAGAAGGGGACGACAGAGAATGAGATGGCTGGATGGCATCACCGACTGGATGGACATGAGTTTGGGTGAACTCCAGGAATTGGTGATAGACAGGGAAGCCTGGCGTGCTGCAATTCATGGGGTCGCAAAGAGTCGGACATGACTGAGCGACTGAACTGACTGACTGACTGACTGATGCAAGACAAATGATGTTGTCAAGTTCTGTCGTTTGAAGATTTGTTATTGTTTATCTTGAAAACATGTATGTAATGGGGTGTATCTGCTTGGCTATATAAAGGGGAAGATTTCTTTGTTTTTCTGATCCTTTAGTGGATTGCCCCTGATGTCCACCACATATTTTCTTGTTTGATGTTTATTCAATATTAAATCTGTGTCTTTCTCTTCTGGTTTTGTCATAAGATTTTCTGAATGGTAAAAATATTTCATTTTTAATTATATTTATCCAATATATGATACTAAAACTTTACAGAGTTTTCCTAGAACAGACCAACCTCACTTACACACATATATATGAAAACTTTAAATAAAAGCTTAAGGATGAGTGATAAATTATGTGCCTGGATATACATTGCACTACTCATAATAACCAAGACTGCAAAAATGTAATCTTTAACAGCTGACAGAACTTTACATTATAAAACATTAAGTATGCAGTCAATGAAGTAATATTTTCAAGAATGATTTGGGGCATAGAAGTTAGTATTCAATTTTTAATTTGTCATCTGATTTTACCTTTCTGTTAATCTTCATCTATTGCTCTTGGTCTCAGTCCACTGGTTTTCATACCACACTTCCAACAGCCTCTAAAAGTTTCACCTTTGATTCTCTCAGCCTTTTCAATATGCTTGTGTGCTCTGGGAACAACACTCCCAGAAGATAAACTAACTTCAGCCTCTTCTGCATAGCTCCTTTAATGAAAATGATCTTACAAATAAAGTAGAACTGATATTAAAATTATTGGAAGATCCATATGTGATGGAAAAGGATGGTGTATAGAGAGTTTTACAATATAAAATCATTATAAATAAATTTGAAATCTTTTTGCCACTTCTAGATAGAATGTCTGGACATAGTTTCCTGAAGGGAAATCTGAGGCATGTATTACTGCCACCATTTTGAAATGTGGAACATGGTCACCATTAAGGTCCACCAAGCTAAGAAGAGATGCTGGTCAGAGAGGCCCCATTTGATGCTGCTATTGGGAAACCTTTATTATCAATATGAATCTTCCTTACTTACATCAAAGTGCCTTACTTTAAAAGCATTTTTGACCCCAACCAGGCCCTAGATAACTTGTTCCAGATCCAGATTTAAAAACTGTGAACACTTCATTTCTTCTCTGAAGGCCAGGTACATAGTAAGTCCTCAATATTTGTTCAATTCAGTTCAGTTCAGTTCAGTCACTCAGTAGTTTCCAACTCTTTGCGACCCCATGAATTGCAGCATGCCAGGCCGCCCTGTCCATCACCAATTCCGGGAATTCACTGAAACTCATGTCCATCGAGATGGTGATGCCATCCAGCCATCTCATTCTCTGTTGTCCCCTTCTCCTCCTGACCCCAATCCCTCCCAGCATTAGAGCCTTTTCCAATGAATCAACATTTCGCATGAGGTGGCCAAAGTACTGGAGTTTCAGCTTCAGCATCATTCCTTCCAAAGAAATCCCAGGGCTGATCTCCTTCAGAATGGACTGGTTGGATTGCCTTGCAGTCCAAGGGACTCTCAGGAGTCTTCTCCAACACCACAGTTCAAAAGCATCAATTCTTCGGCGCTCAGCTTTCTTCACAGTCCAACTCTCACATCCATACATGACGACTGGAAAAACCATAGCCTTGAAGAGACGGACGTTTGTTGGTAAAGTAATGTCTCTGCTTTTCAATATGCTATCAGGTTGGTCATAACTTTTCTTCCAAGGAGTAAGCGTCTTTTAATTTTATGGCTGCAGTCACCATCTGTAGTGATTTTGGAGCCCCCCCAAAAAAAGTCTGACACTATTTCCACTGTTTCCCCATCTATTTCCCATGAAGTGATGGGACCAGACACCATGATGTTCGTCTTCTGAATGTTGAGCTTTAAGCCAACTTTTTCCTTCTCCACTTTCACTTTCATCAAGAGGCTTTTAAGTTCCTCTTCACTTTCTGCAATAAGGGTAGTGACATCTGCATATCTGAGGTTATTGATATTTCTCCCGGCAATCTTGATTCCAGCTTGTGCTTCTTCCAGCCCAGCGTTTCTCATGACGTACTCTGCATATAGGTTCAATAAGCAGGGTGACAATATACAGCCTTGATGTACTCCTTTTCCTATTTGGGACCAGTCTGTTGTTCCATGTCCAGTTCTAACTGTTGCTTCCTGACCTGCATATAGGTTTCCCAAGAGGCAGGTCAGGTGCTCCGGTATTCCAATCTCTTTTAGACTTTTCCACGGTTTATTGTGATCCACACAGTCAAAGGCTTTGCCATAGTCAATAAAGCAGAAATAGATGTTTTTCTGGAACTCTATTGCTTTTTTGATGATCCAGCGGATGTTGGCAATTTTATCACTGGTTCCTCTGCCTTTTTGAAAACTAGCTTGAACATCTGGAAGTTCTCAGTTCACGTACTGCTGAAGCCTGGCTTGGAGAATTTTGAGCATTATTTGACTAGCGTGTGAGATGAGTGCAATTGTGCAGTAGTTTGGGCATTCTTTGGCATTGCCTTTCTTTGGGATTGGAATGAAAACAGAACTTTTCCAGTCTTTTGGCCACTGCTGAGTTTTCCAAATTTGCTGTCATGTTGAGTGTAGCACTTTCACAGCATCATCTTTCAGGATTTGAAATAGCTCAACTGGAATTCCATCACCTCCACTAGCTTTGTTCGTAGTGATGTTTTATAAGGCCCACTTGACTTCACATTCCAGAATGTCTGGCTCTAGGTCAGTGATCACACCATTGTGATTATCTGGGTCGTGAAGATCTTTTTTGTACAGTTCTTCTGTGTATTCCTGCCACCTCTTAATCTCTTCTGCTTCTGTTCAGTCTGTACCATTTCTGTCCTTTCTTGAGCCCATCTTTGCATGAAATGTTCCCTTGGTATCTCTAATTTTCTTGAAGAGATCTCTAGTCTTTCCCAGTCTGTTTTTTTCCTCTATTTCTTTGCACTGATAGCTGAGGAAGGCTTTCTTATCTTTCCTTGCTATTGTTTGGAACTCTGCATTCAGATGCTTATATCTTTCCTTTTCTCCTTTGCTTTTCGCTTCTCTTCTTTTCACAGCTATTTGTAAGGCCTCCTCAGACAGCCTTTTTTCTTTTTTGCATTTCTTTTCCATGGGGATGGTCTTGATCCCTGTCTCCTGTACAATGTCACGAACCTCTGTCCGTAGTTCATCAGGTACTCTATCTATCAGATCTAGTCCCTTAAATCTATGTCTCAATTCCACTTATAAGGGATTTGATTTAGGTCATACCTGAATGGTCTAGTGGTTTTCCCTACTTTCTTCAATTTAAGTCTGAATTTGGCAATAAGGAGTTCATGATCTGAGCCACAGTCAGCTCCCGGTCTTGTTTTTGTTGACTGTAAAGAGCTTCTCCATCTTTGGCTGCAAGGAATACAATCAATCTGATTTTGGTGTTGACCATCTGGTGATGTCCATGTGTAGAGTCTTCTCTTGTGTTGTTGGAAGAGGGTGTTTGTTATGACCAGTGCATTCTCTTGGCAAAACTCTATTAGCCTTTGCCCTGCTTCATTCTGTATTCCAAGGCCAAATTTGCCTGTTACTCCAGGTGTTTCTTGACTTCCTATTTTTGCATTTCAGTCCCCTATAATGCAAAGGACATCTCTTTTGGGTGTTAGTTCTAAAAGATCTTGTAGGTCTTCATAGAACTGTTTGGCTTCAGCTTCTTCAGCATTACTGGTTGGGGCATAGACTTGGATTACTGTGATATTGAATGGTTTGCCTTGGAAATGAACAGAGATCATTCTGTCATTTTTGATATGCATTCAAGTACTGCATTTTGGACTCTTGTTGACCATGATGACTACTCCATTTCTTCTAAGGGACTCCTACCCACAGTAGTAGATATAATGGTCATCAGAGTTAAAGTCACCCGTTCCAGTCCATTTTAGTTTGCTGATTCCTAGAATTTTGATGTTCACTCTTGCCATCTCCTGTTTGACCACTTTCAATTTGCCTCGATTCATGGACCTGATATTCCAGGTTCCTATGCAGTATTGCTCTTTACAGCATCAGACCTTGCTTCTATCACCAGTCATATCCACGACTGGGTATTATTTTTGCCTTGGCTCCATCCCTTCATTCTTTTTCGAATTATTTCTCCACTGATCTCCAGTAGCATATTGGGCACCTACTGACCTGTTGGCTCAGATGGTAAAGCATCTGCCTACAATGAGGGAGACCTGGCTTCAATCCCTGGGTGGGAAGATCACCTGGAGAAGGAAATGGCAATCCACTTCAGTACTATTGCCTGGAAAATCCCATGGACAGAGGAGCCTTATAGGCTAAAGCCTACGGGGTCGCAAAGAGTTGGACACTACTGAGCGACTTCACTTTCACTTTCACTGACCTGGGGAGTTCCTCTTTCAGTGTCCTATCATTTTGCCTTTTCATACTGTTCAGTATGAAACAGTATGAAGAGATCTCTCGTCTTTCCCACTCTGTTGTTTTCCTCTCTTTCTTTGCATTGATCACTGAGGAAGGTTTTCTTACCTCTCCTTGCTATTCTTTGGAACTCTGCATTGAGATGCTTATATCTTTCCTTTTCTCCTTTGCTTTTTGCTTCTCTTCTTTTCACAGCTATTTGTAAGGTCTCCCCAAACAGCCGTTTTGCTTTTTTGCATTTCTTTTCCATGAGGATGCTTTTGATCCCTGTCTCCTGTCCAATGTCACGAACCTCCGTCCATAGTTCATCAGGCACTATAGATCCTATCAGATCTAGTCCCTTAAATTTACTTCTCACTTCTACTGTATAATCATAAGGAATTTGATTTAGGTCATACCTGAATGGTCTAATGGTTTTCCCTACTGTCTTCAATTTAAGTCTGAATTTGGCAATAAGGAGTTCATGATCTGAGCCACAGTCAGCTCCCGGTCTTGTTTTTGCTGATTACATAGAGCTTCTTCATATTTGTTAAGTAACTACAAAGAAAGGAAAGCGGGAAGGAAGGTAAGATGAAAAAAGGGAAATGAAGGAGGATCTCTGGGCGAGGCCTTATGATAGTCTGGACTAAAATGACAAGTGAGGAGCATTCCATTTCCTCAAAATCTTTTTCATATCTTTTCCACAATTATGAGAAAATGATGAATTTATTCAATGACAATCTATAACCTCATTTAAAACACAGATCGGAGAAGGCAATGCAACCTCATTCCAGTACTCTTTTGCTTGGAAAACCCCATGGACAGAGGAGCCTGGTGGGCTGCAGTCCATGGAGTTGCTAAGAGTCGGAAGCGACTGAGTGACTTCACTTTCACTTTTCACTTTCATGCATTGGAGAAGGAAATGGCAACCCAATCCAGTCTTCTTGCCTGGAGAAGCCCGGGGATGGGGAAGCCTGGTGGGCTGCCGTTTCTGGGGTCGCACAGAGTCGGACACGACTGAAGCAACTTAGCAGAAGCAGCAAAACACAGATGGAATATATAAAATATATTTCAGAGCATAATTAAATTCATTAAATACTGTTTCCATGAATAATCTAGAAATGCACGATTTTTCTATGGAAGACTTGGAATAAAGAGTGTCAAAAATGACGGCATAGAAAATTTACTTTAAAATGCCACTTAATTAAGATATAGATAGATAGATAAGTAGATACATATTTTAAATATAATGCTTCATTTCTAAGGCATTTGATGTCTGGATTCATTTAAGCAGCCTTTTGGAAGTCTTATTTTTTTTTTTTTTCTACTATTCTACTAATTTATATATATATAACTAAGTAGCTATTCTACTAAGTTACTTAAGTATTATTACAGATAATTTGTGTATTAATTTATTAGGACAAACAGATTAAAGTTCTTTTTGTAGATATTTCTCCCATTTTAATTATATAAAATAAAAATAAGTTTGAGCATTAAATTGATGTTTGTGCCCAATTAAAATACATTAAATATAAACAATTTTAGGCACTTTGTTTTTTAATAATTTGGTTCCAGATAAATTAAAAACTATTTGTTGGTTGATTTGGGGATTGATTCAATTTTTTACCTTTTGTTAATCCTATTTCTCATGTTGTTATAATAATAAACATAATTTATTACATGATATTTTTAATATACATGTAATACTTAACACAATAGTCCCAAAGTTGCATATCTTTTGTTTCAGACTATGCCAATCCTCTATTTTTTCATTTGCCAAGAAAAATGCTAAAATATACTTCCTGTTTCAATAATTAATGGATAATTACTTAGACAACCCAGACTCAACACTGGTCTGTGTTATACTATGGTGGGCAGGATCAACTGGCTCAAATGTAAGACTTATTTTGCCACAGTCACCCACAACCAAAATTGTGTAATATTTTATAACTCATGTTATGAAGTTTTCTCAGGGGAGGCAGCATCCAAGCCTGTCTTAAATGTCTTGAACTAGAGGAGGCATTGGGTTTGGTTTTTATTATAGACAGGGTGTGTGGCTGGGGTGAGAATTCCAGTGTGTGGACAGAAGTTTATGCTTGAACCTCCCACTGTTGCCAAGACACAGAGAACCTGTGCTTTCTTACTGACTTGTTCAGATGTGCAGCAAAAGGGGATGAGAGAGATTTGGGGCCTAAATGATATCAGCAATCAAGCATGAAAATGGACTCAGACTCTTAATTACTCTGTTACTTCCTAGAGGTAGGATCATGGATAATTTAACTTACTTGCTTTAATAGCAAGCTCTTCCTCATAGATTGTATTTATTTAATAAATTAAATGGGGATATATGAGTTTTCACCACATAGTTATAGTGGGGATTAAATGGGTATATGGGTGTGTGTGTGTGTGTGTGTATGTATACTTTTCCCACCCTCCCCCCCCCCCCCCACTTTGAAACTTCTTGGAGCAAAGGATTAACTCAGAACTGATTTTCCTCCTTAATGGAACAATTACATGCTAGGACATTTTTCTAAGTGGAATATGTGACATAACTGTCATCACAAGCTCACACTGTTACAGGGGGGAAAGCTAAAAGTGACTAGAATTGGCGCCATAAATTAGAGAAAGGAGACCGTTTAGATTTAGAGAAGGAAAACTTAACTATAAACATGGAGCAGTTAAAATTTAAGGTCCACTTTGAAGGCTGAGTAGTGCCTTCAGTGGGAAAGAAGTAGAGAAAACTATTTTTTCAGACAGAGGAACAGCATAAACAAAAACACTCAGTATGGGAAGTGCAAGGAATGGAATGACAACCAGAATTCAGGCCTTGTGGGGAGGATTGGATATCCACAGGATAGCCAGTCACCTGTGAAAGAATTCTATTAAAAATTGCCAAATTGTTCATTATAAATTATAAAACCCAAAGGATATTTCAAAAATAGAAGTGAATACCAAAGTAAACAGCCGAAGAGCCAATTCATAGACATGATGCAACTTAATATCTAAATTCATGGTATTTTCCTAGATCAAAAATCAATCAAGTATATTTCACCTTATAGTAAACACAGAGACAAGATATGTCTGGGGCTGGGAAAGACCTACTTGACCTGCTCATAAAGTAAATGGAGGGAGACTGTGATTATCTGTGATGACTGGGGAACTAGGAGAACTGGGACAAAATTTGGTACAAACTATGGTATAATATTTCCACCATTCATCAAAGTCTGGAAGGTTTTAGGATTATGGCACACAACAGATTGAAAGTTACAGAAAAGTTCTACCTATGAATGTTGTCAGAAAGTTATCCACAGACAAAAAGCCTGTTTTCCACTCTAGTAACTCTTTTATCTTCTCAGTTTACAGCAGTAAAGAAAAGAAATGAGGTCTTAGATCTCATAAATCCTATAACTAACAATGAAGAAAGAAAATAAATGAATAAGGAAATAGTACAATTTCAGTTTTAAATATTATTAAATAAATAAAATGGGATGAATGACAAAAAGTGGGTTGGGACATGTGGGGAATTTTAGAAAAGCTCTGCTGGAAATTCGATATGGAATTTCAATGACAAGACAAGGTCAGTTATGCAAAGACCTAGGGAAGAATATTCAGATACAACATAATTATAGGGGAAAATATTATGAGGTGAGACAGTCTTCAATTAATACATGAGGAACTGTAATAAAATAAGAATATGTAAATAGACTACTCTTTTGGAGGAGAAACGAACTGGATTGTGTAACTGGATAACTGGATACAGGGATGAAGAAGAAATAATATGCAGTTAAGATACCAAGAAGAGAAAGCAGAAAAGTATATTGATCATTGAGTGTGTGCTTTAATATACATTGTGCAAATAAGCTTTGTAGTAGCAATTCAAGCCACATGGTTGAACTCATGTAACATATGTGAAAACTGGTTTTGAGCTAATCTGGGATTTCTCAAAGTCACTTTGTCAAAATTTTAAAGAGCATCTCCTGACTTCAAAGCCCAGGCTGTTGGCATTTTACCTTGCTCTTTCTTCTGGGTTTAAGTGATACCTGGTAGTACCAATGGCACAGAGAGGATATTTAGAAAAGAAAGTTCATATACTTTCAAAATGGGTTTTATTATAGATATCTAAGTGGAATTATTTACCAGGCCATTGCAGTGGAATAACAAATAAGGAGAGGCCCAAGGCTATATTGATTCTAATAAATCCTATAAAGGAGAGAATTGAGAGGAAAAAAAAAAAAAAAAAGAGGCTTTGTTAATGCTTTTTCTAGTCAGTTTATGAGCCTGAAAAAAAATATTGGATTTGATAAAAGCTTTATAAATTCTTTAAACTCATTTACCATTTGATTACCAACCATGAATATTTCAATATTTTTTGAATGAATGGCATTTTACTAGAGAGACCTCAATGCCGAATTTTCTGAGGAAAACTGGTATTTGCCTTATTTGAATGCTAAACACTTTATTTATTATTATTATTTTTTTTTGCTAAACACTTTAAAAAAACTTCTATTGGGGCAATCATTTATCAAAGCAAAAATCTAATTAGTTGTAGAACTCTGATTTAATTTTATACTAGTTCTAGGAAGGGAGATCAGAGTAATACTTAAATGATATTCAGAATGGGAATATTTGCAAAAATTGCACAATTTAAATAAATATGTTTGAGTAAATACAATGGAAGAACCTACAGTATCATCAGGGAAGGATATCTGATGTTTTGATACACAAAATCATTCAGAGTAATTAACATGGAAGAAAAACAATGAAGGACCAGAGAACTTTGGGGAGACTGCAGAATAGGAAGCACCAAGAATTTATTTCCCCACCTAGACAACAAGTGCACTGGCAGAATCTATTGATGTCATTATGTTGGAGCTCTGGAGTTAATAAGCCTTGTAACTTTCAAAATAAACTTTGGAAAGTAAACTGGGTTAACTTTGGTCAATTATATCAGCTCTGTAGTTGCCACCCATTCCTCAATCTCCATTCCTACAGCAGGGATCCATGCACATGTTCCTAGAGTAACTTGTACAAAGATTTCAGGATCAAGACAGGCAATATGAACCCTATTCTCCAAATACCAGAGGAATGTGCTTTGATTAGTGATGGTGGCGGCGGCGGCGATGGTTTAATTGCTAAGTTGTGTCTGACTCTTTGTGACCCCATGGACTGTAACCCACAAGGCTCCTCTGTCTATGGGATTTCCCAGGCAAGAATACTGGAGTGGGTTGCCATTTCCTTCTCTAGAGCATATTTCTTGACCAGGGATTAAACCCAGGTCTCGTGTATTGCAGGTGAATTCGTTACTGACTGAGTCACCAGGGAAGTCTCCTGATCCATGATTACTGCTTCCAATCAAGGATGTGCAGACAGAGAAGTAGCCCTTGTTCCATTACTCCTTCATTGTTGCAAGCCCCTCCTTCTCAGGCTGAAGAAACTTCAAAGGATTCTAGGGCTGAGCCTTATTATCTCTACCTTCACTTTTCATTTCCCAGAGATTAAATACTAGGGACTTCAAAATCAACTGCATATAGAGAGGAAACTAAAAAAGTCACTGCATATATGCAGGAAAAGGTGCAGGATCAAAATAAACTAGAGAAGACTTTAATCTATACCTCAGGCTTATTCTCAGCATAAAGACAGTCTACAATGATTGAAAACAAAAAATAACATACACAAAACACAACAAGCCTGTGGGATAAAGGAGAATTTGATTACCACATTATTAGATTAAAATGTCCAATGTTCAACAGAAAATCACAAGGTACACATGAAAGAGGAAAAGCATGGCCCATTTAAAAAAAAAAAAAAAACAACAGAAACTAACTCTGAGAAAAACCAGATGAAAGCTCAACTAGATAGTTTTGAAAACAACTAGCTTAAAGATGCACAAAGAACTAATGGAAGATGTGGAGAATGTTAAGAAAATGATATATGAACAAAATTAAAATATTAATAAAAACAGAAAACCTAAAAAGAAGTCAAAAAGAAGTTATAGATTAGAAAAGTACAGTAAATAAAAAAAAAAATTTACTAGAAAGATTGAAAGGCAGATTTGACCAGGTAGAATGAACCAGTGAATTTGAACTCCTACAATGAGATGATAAAAAGGGGAAAGATATTACCTGAAGAACTAATGGCTGAGATACACGAAGTTTTATGAAAGACATGAATATAGCATCCAATAACTCAACAACATCCAAACAGGATGAACTTAAAGAGATTCATCCCAAAATACATTTATAATCAAACTGTTGAAAGACAACGACAAAGAAAGAAACCTGAAAGAAGCAAAAGAAAAGTGACTTATCACATATAAAGCATCCTCAGTAAGATTCTCAGCAGATTTATCATCAGAAACATTGGAGGCCATAAGGCAGCAGGCTGATGTATGTATTCAAAGTGTTTTTTTGTTTTTTTTTTTTAAATAAAACCACTTTCAATCAAGAATCTTATACCTGGCAAAACTTTTCTTCAAAATGAGGGAGAGGATGAGATCAGATGGTGGATGTGGGGCTTATCTCCCCCAATTAACACTTCAAAAATATCTACATGTGGAGCAATTTTAACTGAAAACTAAATGGAAACTGGCAGAAAGACTCCTGTACAACCAGGGATGTAAGAAAAAGCCACATGCAACTGGGCAGGAAGGGAAGTAATCAGGTTTAACCTGTGCCCCTGGCAGGGAACTCGAAGGAAAAGGGAAATTACATGAGGAGAGATCCTCCATGGGGAGTGAGCATTTCAATCCACATATTGGGTGCCCCAGTCCTGGGGTTTAACACAGGAAACACAAGTCCCCTTTGCTGGTTGGAGGGCTGGTGGGATTAACAGGAGGGTTGGGGAAAGCCTGGGTTCTGCTTTTTTTGGTGTGTACACATATTTGCTCTCAAAGCAGGGTGGAGAGGATGAACTGAAACCACAAAAGAGAAAAGAGGCTGGCCAGCTTCCTCCCACTGCCACTGTACATGCCCCAGCCTGATCTGAGTGAATGTTCTAGCCCTACTTGCTTCTTGATGCAACTCCACACTGGGGCAAGGGCACAGATGTGAGACATAGAGTCAGTTCACATCTAAAGCAGTGTCTAAGTAGGGTAGGGTCGGTCATTACTGGAAGCATAGGAGAAGTAGCTTCATCTCTATTTGTGGCCAGACCACCACAGCCTGTGCTTAGAGCCGTGTAAAAAGCCAAGACATGCCCTGCCTGTCCTGTGGTACAGCTCTACGCCAGAACAAGGGTGGCAAAGACCAAGGGAAGAGCCCCGCTGTAAGGACAAAGGAGGTTCAGACCCTAAAGCAGTGTCTGGGCAGGGCATGGGCAGCAGTCTATGGCACTTATAATATGTAGCTCATCAGAAGGAGTCCAGATTTCAAACCCTACCCAGATCACCACAGCCTGTACCATAATACAATACACATCAAGTGCCCACACCAGCCCCTCTTATTACAGCACTGACCCACTTTGGGGCAAGGGTATCATTCTGAGAGGAGGGAGAGCAAAGACTTAAAAAGAATGTAGCTAGCTTGGACCCAACTCTCAGGGCTTCTGGTCCAGCAACTTAGGACCCAACCTTGGTCTGAGAGAGCAGTGATAACCACTGAGCAGAGGAGAGGACTTTGCTTAAAACTGGCTCTTGCTTTAGTTTCTCCATCTCCAGGTCTATCTCCTACCAATGTGATAGCTGTCAGAACATCCTTAGGAAAGATATGACTTATGGTCATATCAAATTAGCTATCCCACCAAAGCCTCTGGGCACATTCAGACTGTATAGAGATGCTCCCACATAAAGACTCCTTCATGACCACAATATGTAGCTTTTTCGTCTAATTTCACAGGGACAGAGAAAGCTAAGCAAGGGTATAAGACAGAAAGTGGTCTCAACTGAAAGAGCAACAAAGAAAACCCCCCAAAAATAAACAATGAAATAGAAATATACAATGTACCAGATAAAAATTCAAGGCATTAGTGATAAGAAAGTTAACTGAATTAGGGGAAAGAATACATGAACAGAGTGAGATTTTAATAAGGAACTAGAAAATATGAAAAAGAACCAGTCAAAACTGAAGAATACAATAACTGAAATGAAAAAAGGCACTAGAAGAAATTAATAGCAGACTAGGTGATACATACCCACTCCAGTACTCTTGCCTGGAAAATCCCATGGATGGAAGAGCCTGGTAGGCTGCAGTCCATGGGGTCGTGAAGAGTTGGACATGACTGAGCGACTTCACTTTCACTTTCATGCATTGGAGAAGGAAATGGCAACCCACTCCAGTATTTTTGCCTGGAGAATCCCAGGGACAGAGGAGCCTAGTGGGCTGCTGTCTATGGGGTCGCATAGAGTCGGACATGACTGAAGCGACTTAGCAGCAGCAGCAGGTGATACATAAGAATTTATAAGTGGTCAGGAAGACGGAATAATAAAAATCACCCAATCAAAATAGTGAAAAAGAAAAAAAAAATGAGAATGGTTTAAGGATCTTTGGGATAATATCATGCCTGCCAACATTTATATGATATATGTCACAAAAGGAGAAGAGAGTCAAAAATATATTTGATATATGGCTGAAATTATTGCTAAAACTTCCAAACCTGAAGGAGGAAATAGATACCCAGGTATAGGAAGCACAGAGAGTCCCAAACAAAATGAATCCAAACAAACTCACACTATGACATATCATAATTAAATGGCCAAAGGAAAAAGAAAGAATTCTAAAGGCTGCAAGAGAAAAACAGAGCCATATTAAAGGGCACCATCATAATGCTATCAACATATTTTTGTACAGAAGCTTGGCACCCCAGAAGGGAGTGGCACGATATATTCAAACCTCAAAGAGAAAAACCTGTAACCTAGAATATTCTAACCAGCAAGATCATCATTTATAATTAAAGGAAAGATAAAGGATTTTTCAGATAAGCAAAAATGAAAAGAGTTAATTAACACTAAACTCACCCTAAAAAAATGTTAAAGGATCTTCTCTAATTGGTAAAGAAAAGGCCATAAAAAGAAAGAATCTATAGGGAAGGAAAAATCCCACAAATAAAGGTAAATATATAGTAAAGGCTATATATTTAAATAAGCTATATATATATACTTAAATAAGCTAGTACAAATATTAAAAGACAAAAAATTGTAAAATCAACTATGACTGCAATAATCAGTACAGCGTAGGAAAATACAGTCATTGTTTCTAACAACTTTAAACAGAGTATAACCTATAGAAATACCAAATCCCTGTGTTCTACACATAAAACAAATACAATATTGTAAATCAACTACACATCAATAAAGAATAATAAAAAAAAAAAAACAAATGTGAGGGTGAAATTAAGACATTGCAGATTTTAAAAATGCTAAGGGAGTTCTAAGTGTTTGGCCCGTCCTGGTAAAAATGTTTAAGGGATTTCTACTGGTTGAAATGAAAGGATAGTAGATGGAAACTCAAAGTCATAAAAAGAAATTAAGACCTAAGAAAAGTAAATATGCAGTCATTTATAAAATGGTTTTATTTTAACAATGGTTTGTAGCTGTACTGTGTTTTCTAAATGGTTTATGGGACCGATACATTTAGAAAAACAATTATTATTCCAAAGGTATTATTTTAACTTTGATTTGTAACTCCACATTTTGTTTTCTACATAATTTAATATACACATTTAAAAACAATTATTATTTTTGTTTTTGGACATACAATTATTTAAGTGTAATCTTGTGATGTTAAGAAATGAAAACAGTGCAGAGAGAGCTATAATGGAGCAATTTTTTATGCTACTGAACCTAAGACTGTATAAATTCAATTTGGAGTGTAATAGTTTTAAGATGTTAAATGGATACACCATGGACACAGAATTTTATAACCCTAGGTACTAGAAAATGAAGATAAAATTTAACTACATACCCAGAATCCCTTTCATGTAGGATAGGATGAGATCCTATAAGATTTAAGGATCCTTAAGATTTAAGGATTCCAGTGTACTAGTACAAGTCCATGCTTTAATATTTCCCCAAAGGGATCTACAGTTTTTCAGCAGGGTAACAGTGCTATAGGGAAAAGGAAATAATTAGAAATTTCAGGGACTATTGTACACCATCTCTGAACTGACAGTAATTTCAGTAGATCCAAAATTACACTGTTACTACTTAGGAAAACAGTAAATTGAAACAATACCTTATTCCTGTAGGGACTGCAGAGTTTAAAACCACCAAAGACTTGAAGGAAGCAGGGATTTCTACCACATTCCCATTTAACTAGCCTATCTGGCCAGTGAAGAAAACAGATGAATGACAGTGGATTTTTGTAAATTTAACCAAATAGTGACTCCAAATGTAGCTACTGAACCAGATGTGGTTTATAATACATCCTCTGGTACTTAATATGTAGTCAATAATCTGGCAAATACTTTTCCCTTAATGCTCATTAATAAAAACCACCAGGTTCAGTTTGTTTCAGCTCCAAAGCCAGCAATATATCATCGCCGTTCTACTTCAGGGGCATATCAACTCTCCACCCCTATGTCATAATTCAGTTTGGAAGCTCTTAATTACCTTTATCTTCTACAAGACATCACATTGGTCAATTAATTTGATAGCATTATGCTGATAGGACCTAGATAGCATGAAGTGCAACTACTCTAGACTTACTGGTAAGACATTTGGATGCCAGAGGGTGAGAAATAAATCTGACAAAATTTAGAAGGCCTCCACCTCAGGAAATTTCTAAGGGTCCAGCATATCAAGCCTGTAGCATATGAAGATATGCCTTTTAAGCGATAGGTTAAAATATTGAATCTGTGCCCTCAAACAACCAAGACAGAGGCAGAATGCTTAGTGGGCTTCATTATATTCTGGAGACAACATATCCCTCATTTCATTGTTCTACTCCAGTCCATTTACAGAGGAACCTGACAAGCTACTTGTTCTGTGTGAAGCCCAGAACAGAAAGATGCTCTGCAGCAGATCCAAGCTGAGTGCAAGCTGTTCTGCCACTTGGCTGGTATGATCCAGCAAAGCCAATGGTGATTGAAGTATCAATGACAGGTAAAAAAAAGCAAAATACTGTTTCAGGACCCAGGACTGTAACAGACAAGTTGACTATATTCCTACCTAGTAGAAAACCACACCAATTTAAAACTGGACAAAGTATACTTTAGAAAACTGCAAATTAAAACCGCACTAACCATACCCACTAGCTTATTTAAAATAAAAATATTGACACTCTGAAGTGTTGGCAAAGAGATGTCATACATTGCTGATTACAATGTAAATTGTTACAGTTTATAAAACAGTTTAGCTTCTTCATACCGAACAGAAAGTAGAGACTTCTGAGTATTTTGGAATTTACTTAATTCAAATTTTATGGAAACTCATATAGACATAAATTATTGAGCTCAAAAACTTCTGTGAGTGGACACTGGAATTCTAAATTATTTTTTGTGGAATTATGCTATTTAGAGTCATAATTCGATGAATAACAATTATAATTTAACTTAGCTTGGAGAGGGCATGGAGTTATATTTAAACTGAGAAAAACTCATGCGAGTCTGGGAAAGGTCAGTCTAATAGTTTCTTGTGTAACGTGGGCATTCAACCCCGGCTTCACAATCACAGACTCCTGTGTATGGAAGGTTCCGAAGGGAGGTTTTTCACAGAACAGGAGTCTCATAGACAAAACAAGACTACCTTTGAAAAATTTCCACAGGTTTTTAATAAGTGGGCTGAGACAACTTTTGTCCAAAAGTTGCTGTTCTGAAGGATTGAAAGTGTAAAACTGTTAGTCACTTAATCGTGTACAACTAATTTCGACACATGGACTGTAGCCCACCAGGCTCCTTGGCCATGGAATTCACCAGGCAAGAATACTGGAGTGGGTTGCCATTTCCTTCTTCAGGGGAATCTTCCCAACCCAGGGATCAAACCTGGGTCTCCCACATCACAGGCAGATTCTTTACCATCTGAGCCTAAAGGTCTAGACATTCTGAAGGGTTACATACTAAAATCCTCAGACCCAGAGCCAGTTCAAGAAATAAATTCATCAAGATCAACATTCTTCCCTAGGAACATCTTACAGACCTCACACTACAAAAATGACGAAGATCGACAAGTAGTAATACTGTCAGTACCAAGACCATTTCCTACCAAGGACAAAGGTTTTTCAAATAATAGAAAACCAAGGATTCCCACAAGAGATCTTACTTTACTGAAGACGATCGGTTCAGTTCAGTTCAGTCTCTCAGTCGTGTCTGAATCTTTGCGATGCCATGAATTGCAGCACGCCAGGCCTCCCTGTCCATCACCAACTCCCGGAGTTCACTCAAACTCATGTCCATTGAGTTGGTGATGCCATCCAGCCATCTCATCCACTGTCATCCCCTTCTCCCCCTGCCACCAGTCCCTCCCAGCATCAGAGTCTTTTCCAATGAGTCAACTCTTCACATGAGGTGGCCAAAGTATTGGAGTTTCAGTTTCAACATCAGTCCTTCCAATGAACACCCAGGACTGATCTTTAGGATGGACTGGTTGGATCTCCTTGCAGTCCAAGGGACTCTGAAGAGTCTTCTCCAACACCACAGTTCAAAAGCATCAATTCTTTGGTGCTTAGCTTTCTTCACAGTCCAACTCTCATATCCATACATGACCACTGGAAAAACCATAGCCTTGAAGAGACAGACCTTCGTTGGCTAAGTAATGTCTCTCCTTTTGAATATGCTATCTAGGTTGGTCATAACTTTCCTTCCAAGGAGTAAGCGTCTTTTAATTTCATGGCTGCAGTCAACATGTGCAGTGGTTTTTTAGCCCCCCAAAATAAAGTCTGACACTGTTTCCACTGTCTCCCCATCTATTTCCCATGAAGTGATGGGACCAGATGCCATGATCTTAGTGTTCTGAATGTTGAGCTTTAAGCCAACATTTTCACTATCTTCTTTCACTTTCATCAAGCGGCTTTTTAGTGCCTCTTCACTTTCTGCCATTAGAGTGGTGTTATCTGCATATCTGAGGTTATTGATATTTCTCCCGGCAATCTTGATTCCAGCTTGTGTTTCTTCCAGCCCAGCGTTTCTCATGATGTATTCTGCATATTAGTTAAATAAGCAGGGTGACAATATACAGCCTTGACATAATCCTTTTCCCATTTGGAATCAGTCTGTTGTTCCATGTCCAGTTCTAACTGTTGCTTCCTGATTCCAATCCCAAAGAAAGGCAATACCAAAGAATGCTCAAACTACCACACAATTGCACTCATCTCACACGCTAGTAAAGTAATACTCAAAATTCTCCAAGCCAGGCTTCAGCAATACGTGAACCGTGAACTTCCTGATGTTCAACCTGGTTTTAGCAAATGCAGAGGAACCAGAGATCAAATTTCCAACATCTGCTGGATCATGGAAAAAGCAAGAGAGTTCCAGAAAAAACATCTATTTCTGCTTTATTGACTATGCCAAAGCCTTTGACTGTGGATCACAATAAACTGGAAATGATAGAGTCTCACATTTCGTTTGACTTCACTGAAAAGGAAGAATTCAAAGGTAGCCTTTTTTTCCTAGTTGAACAGACCCCTGAGTAAATCTCAAGCCACCTCATTAGAAAACACTGCTTTTGAGTAAAGAGTCTTGGGTTGCCACAGTTAGGGAGTCTCAAATTGATCTTGGTATAACCTCCAAATTTTTGAATTTCCCAAAGCATCATGATAAAATCTGTTACCAAAGTTAACCATATTAGAATTACATAATAAAGAATGCCACTAAAATGAATTTTAATATGTCAGTGTGGCTAAGCTGAACCGCAGTACACAGAATTCCTTTCTAGTATGCTTCTGCTTAGGGTGTCTACAAATAATGGTCTCTTAAGTAAGCTGGAGGACAAAGGCAGCAGACCTTTTGTAAAAGGCAAACATCTTCCCCATTTTTCACTGAAACATTACTATACAGAGGTGAGAAGCAATGTGGTAGACAGGACTGAAGTTTCTAATCATTTGACTTTCAGTGAATCAAAAAAGCCTGACTTCATCAGCTGGAACACCTTAAACATTACAGCTTTAATAAATTAAGTAGCCTATGGACAACAAGTTTCAGCCTTTACATTTGAAGGTCTACCCTCCTCATGACTTTTTCTTCCCTTCCTGACTGCCTTCCCTGTGCATTTTAGATTTACTTAGCCAGTAAAACAATTATAAGCCAGTTCTTTAAAATAAATGTACACATATAAAATAGATACACTGCTTATAATAAATATATGCAATTAATGCACATGACTTATAATATGTATTTATTACCTATATGTATATGTTTGTATGTGTATTTGGGTATATGTGTGTTTCTGTGTGTATATCCTCAAAGATGTTGTTTTTCTCTAGTTGAACTCTGACCAATACATTTATCTCACAGGTCTTTGCTGTATTTCAGAAAGGGAAAGTAGAAATGATATAGTACTCTGAGGTCTGAGCTTAAATGGCTTGAGGTTTTAAGTAGAGAAATGAATGTACTTTAACAAATGTTTTGAAAGAACAATTTCAAATTGGTGAACAGAGCAAAGAAGGAAACAAATCATAGGTAAACTGTTACTAAAACAAGTCATAAGTAAACTGTTATTTCTTTAACTGGGTTTTTGCTTAGGTGAACTGTGGTGTTGGAGAAAACTCTTGAGAGTCCCTTGGACTGCAAGGAGATCCAACCAGTCCATACTAAAGGAGATCAGTCCTGGGTGTTCATTGGAAGGACTGATGTTGAAGCTGAAACTCCAATACTTTGGCCACTTCATGCTAAGAGTTGACTCATTGGAAAAGACTCTGATGCTGGGAGGGATTGGGGGCAGGAGGAGAAGGAGACAACAGAGGATGAGATGGCTGGATGGCATCACCGACTCAATGGACATGAGTTTGAGTGAACTCCAGGAGTTGGTGATGGACAGGGAGGCCTGGCGTGCTGTGATTCATGGGGTCACAAAGAGTCGGACACGATTGAGTGACTGAACTGAACTGAATAAGAACTACATAATTTATATAATCCCATCAATTCAACATAAGGGAATTATTCAAATAATGTAAAACAATTTATATCTTTTTAAACATTTATCCCTTGATGCAACATTATTCTACTACTAACACAAACACTGAGATCATCTTGGAATATTTAGTTTCAAATTTTGATAAAAATCATGCAACTCTGCTACTTTAAGCACAATAGTGCTTATACTGGAAAATCATGATTATTCCTAGAAAAACTGTAAGATTCCTTGCTGCCATTACCAAAATGGACAATTTAACAATTTCCTTTCTGTGACTAGTTATCTGTTATGTGTTTTATTTATGTGTTGTTCTGGGATACCCAGACAGGTCTGGGATTGATTAGGGTTGATTTACCATTGGGCTGTGTCAGTTAGCACTGGCAGCTTTGCTTTCAATATTCTCTGATGCCCACTCTATATATTTTGTGGGTTAATAAGTTTATAGCTCATATTTACTATTGTGATTTTCTAATTAAATATTTTTAAAAATCTGCTTATATGTCTAATGATTCTTGTATTTGTTGAGGTTCTAAAAAAGCAAATGTTTCCATAATTGGTGGGAGAAAAGGAGACTCCTTAGGGGAAGGGAGGGATATTGCTTTTTCTCACTCATAAGATTGGAGTTCTTTCATTTTGGTGTAATGGGAAGAATTTTTTATTTGAAATCAGAAGATCTGAAATTTGAGGCCTTGATATAAGTATCAACTTAAGTATCAGCTCTGTGGCCATTTAATGATATTTTAGAATTTCAATTTAATTTCCTTATTCATAATGTCTGGATAATAGTAATTTTATCTGTCAAGACTACATTAATTATATACAAGATAAAATATGTGAGAATATTTTTTCTTAAAGTGCTATGAAAATACATAGTTGTATTTCATAGAGATATTTTTATCCAAATATAGTTACTGTCATTAGTAAATTAAGTTTGTCCAACATGCCCTGAAATATTTTATGTGCTTTACAAATGTTCTATTTTCATTATAACCCTATGAAGAAAAGAAAGTACCATTATTACCCCAGTTTCACAGATGAAGGAAATGATACTTTTTTACAAGGTAATATACCTGACAAGTGATAGTTTCTAATAATTTTAAGAATGGAAGATTGTGTTTTTCACCAAAAATTAGTTCCTTGGTCAGGTACTTAATACTACTTAATTGCAGTTTCTATTTTTGCCAAGTAAACTTAGAGGTCAAATAAACTGAGAAACATGCTATTGGCTGTATACCAAAAATCCCTGCTAATAATTCTTGCATTTTATTTATCTATAATAGATGATCAGGAATTTCCCCCCAAATCTATAAATATTCATAGTTCTCAATATATGCAGTAATTGTTATCTTGATAGAAATCATGTGAGACTCCAAATTTTTCTTTCTGACTCACTTTTATAAGCTAGAGCTCAGGGGTTTGTGGTAAAAAGAAAAAAATCATTTATACAAATGTTAAAAACATTACAATTCAACTAGTGTTATAAATTTCATAACAGTAGCTTCATCCCTGATTCAATATAAAACAAAAAGAAATTAGACACATTTTTAGAACATCCAATCTGATAGCAAATGCTTTAAAAATACATTTCAATTATGTGTTTTAAAATTAAATGATGTGAGAAAGTATAGAAACTTGATTTATCATTTTTACATTATGAGTGGCATAATCAGCCTTGATAATAATGTAAATTAAACATTGCTGGAGAAAATTTTTGTCTATTAAGGCTCAAAAATGAAAGACCAAAGAAGATACAATGGCATGGTAGAATGACTCAAAATCAAATATATTTTCTTAGTTAACATTCAGAAATATATGATTACCAAACTGTCAAGTAATAATATTATCTATGGTAGTGATGCAAAGGAACTCTGGAGCTTGACCTAAGAAACAATTACATATTTTTTAAGTCTACAAATTAGTGATCATTTGCAGTGTACATTTATTTATGTCCTTAAACAACATAAAGCATTTGAGAATCTGAAGCAGAATCCTATTTGTGTCCCTAAAAATGTCTTATCTTCTCTTAACCCACAGAAATACTTGTTTTAGAACAAGAATGGCAAGATATACAACCCACATGACTAGGAATTGCTTTGTCAGGAAATATGCAAAGAGACAGCAGAAATCTGTACGTTTAGTCTGCAAATGAGCCATTGGGAAAAGAAACATCGGTTAGAGGAGAGTGCTTGTCAATATTTTCAACATAATCACAAACAGATTAATGCACTATCACATTTAGGTAGTCAGAGTTCTACGGGAATATTATCTTCTCTAAACTGAGCCATTTCTTTTCTATTCCATCTCTCATACACGTAACAGCAAAGTTATGTATTTTGAAAAGATTGTTTCCAAGAAGATAGATAAGCTCTTTTAAGCTTTTGATGGCTTGTATAAATGTTTGCCTTGAAGCTGCAGAAATACAGCACAATTCATGTCTTTCTGAACATATTTCAAATGCAAAATTCTAAAGCATAAATGAAGGGCCTTATAAGGGATCAAATGTATTAAATCACTAGAGAAAATCCACTTTATTTTTTAAAAAGCTTAATTAAATGCTTTGTGATAATGACTGGCAACTTTCCTGGTGGCTCAGTGGTAAAAATCCGCCAGCAAATGTAGGACATGTGGGTTCAATCCCTGGGTCAGGAAGATCCCCTAGAGAAGGAAATGGCTACCAATTCCAGTATTCTTGCCCGGAGAATTCGATGGACAGAGGAGCCTGGTGGGCTACAGTCCATCGGGTTACAAAAGAGTCAGACACAATTCAGTTGTTAACTAAACAACGATAATGACTGAGTCAGCCTCCAGAAGAAATCTACAGGTGTGCCATCAGACTTGGCCTTTAATCATGATCTAGTGTAAATTATTATCCAAATAAAAATTTTAAAAACATAGACTTCCTACTTACCACATTTTTGGAATTACTTTAGGTAATATCTATAAAATAGAATTTTCTAAATTTAAAACCATGATCCTTACACAAATACAGAACAAATACATGTCAAAGATACTTATTAAAAACATTAATCAATCAAGGAACTAGTAAGATGGTAAAGCTGGTTTAAAAAATTATTTGAGAAATGGAAATTTATATAATCACCCAAAGGAATGCTCAGTTAAATATGTTAGTAGACAAAAAAAAAAAAAAAAAAAAAACAGATTAAGATCCTAAACATTAAATACACTGCTTTGAAGTTAGCTCTTCTCCTAGACAGAAATCCATTAGTTAATGTTTAACTCCATAATGTCAGGGTGCTAATCATGTAAGAAATAGCAAAGATAAATACAAATGCATTTTCCCATATAACCAAAGATCAAGAAGTCTGTTAAATAATGCTCCAGTGGAAGGACATTAAGTCAAATTCTTGCTTTATTTATGAATGATAGTTACACACATACACACACACACATATACACATACACCACTTACACATACATATCTCCTCCTTTAACAACTAACATAATGGATACTATGTGATAATTACAGAAAACAAATAATTTTCAGAGACACATATAAAGCATTTTTTTCTGGAAAATCTAAATAAAGTTGCATGACATTTTAAGAAGGCTGGAAAAATCACTACAGTTTATATTAACTGTGATGTGAAGTGAAGTGAAGTCTCTCAGTCGTGTCCGACTCTGCAACACCATGGACTGTAGCCTATCAGGCTCCTCTGTCCATGGGATTTTCCAGGCAATGGTACTGGAGCAGACTGCCATTTCCTTCTCCAGGGGATCTTCCCAACCCAGGGATTGAACCCGGGTCTCCCGCATTGTAGACAGACGCTTTACTGTCTGAGCCACCAATGGCCTTATTTATACTCACTATAACTAATTATAGTAAACATTGAATAAAGGTTTAAATTGAATATAGAAAAAAAAGTACAAATAATTTACCCAAGAGGAATGTTTTATTAAAATATTAACATTGAATGTGTCTGTTTTTCTGCATTGATAATAGATTTTAGGGTGAAACCTCTCTGTCACAATACTCTGGACAGCAACTATATGTTGCGATAATACTTAATGATCAGGTAGAGTAACATAAAATGTTACTCTTGATCTATGAATTATCATAAATTTAGTTTGTCACCTCTAAGTCTTAGAGTAACAGATAACTTTAGAATAATTTCCAAACTATACATTAAATGTACACAACTAAAATGCTGGCTAGTAGTTATCACTGCAAGATAATTGCCAAGACAATTAGTTATTGTCTTTTGATTGATATTATGATATTATTGATTGATATTGATTATCAATTGATATTGATATTATGATCAAAGAGTCAATATTTTTAAATAGCCCTTAATTTAATGGATGCAATACTTTTCAATTGTAGTCGACTGACAAAATTTGGGATATTTTTCTTTTTTCTTTAAAAAAATAATTAAATGACTATCAAATTAGTTCAGTTCAGTTGAGTCGCTCAGTCATGTCCAACTCTTTGCGACCCCATGAACCGCAGCACACCAGGCCTCCTGGTCCATCACCAAATGCCAGAATCTACCCAAACCCGTGTCCATTGAGTTGGTGATGCCATCCAACCATCTCATCCTCTGTTGTCCCTTTCTCCTCCTGAACTCAATCTTTCCTGTCATCAATCTTTTCCAGCATCAGGGTCTTTTCAAATGAGTCAGGTCTTCACATCAGGTAGCCAAAGTATTGGAGTTTCAGCTTCAACATCAGTCCTTCTAATGAACACCCACGACTGATCTCCTTTAGGATGGACTGGTTGGATCTCCTTGCAGTCCAAGGGACTCTCAAGAGTCTTCTCCAACACCACAGTTCAAAAGCATCAATTCTTCGGCGTTCAGCTTTCTTTATAGTCCAACTCTCACATCTATACATGACCACTGGAAAATCCATAGCCTTGACTATATGGACCTTTGTTGACAAAGTAATGTCTCTGCTTTTGAATATGCTATCTAGGTTGGTCATAACTTTCCTTCCAAGGAGTAAGTGTCTTTTAATTTCATGGCTGCAATCACCATCTGCAGTGATTTTGGAGCCCAGAAAAATAAAGTCTGCCACTGTTTCCACTGTTTTCCCATCTATTTGCCATGAAGTGATGGAACCAGATGGCATGATCTTAGTTTTCTGAATGTTGAGCTTTAAGCCAACTTTTTCATTCTCCTCTTTCACTTTCATCAAGATGCTCTTTAGTTTTTCTTCACTTTCTGCCATAGGGGTGGTGTCATTTGCATATCTGAGGTTATTGATATTTCTCCTGGCAATCTTGATATCAGCTTGTGCTTCTTCCAGCCCAGCATTTCTCATGATGTACTCGGCATATAAATTAAATAAGCAGGGTGACAATATACAGCCTTGACATATTCCTTTTCCTATGTGGAACCAGTCTGTCGTTCCATGTCCAGTTCTAATTGTTGCTTCCTGTTGTGCATACAGGTTTCTCAAGAAGCAGGTCAGGTGTCTGGTATTCGCATCTCCTTCAGAATTGTCCACATTTTATTGTGATCCACACAGTCAAAAGCGTTGGCATAGTCACAAAACAAAAATTTTTAAGCCTGGATAACTTTAAAAATTCACCACATATGTATATTAAGATTTAAGTACAAGTTAAAAAGGGGGGGAGGAGATTGATCATTATCTATAGAAAATTCCCTTTTATTTGACCTGTGATAGTCACAATCCTTCAATAAATATTGATAATTATCAATATCCCTTATAAGACTTGGTGCTTATAAATCTATAGTTCTGCCAAATAAGTAATATCAAATTCCCTTTTCCAAGTACTTCATGTGTGATAGATACTATTTTATCTCTCTAGTATATTAAAACAATTTAGGGAAAAATGTGTAAAAGTTAAAATGAATGTTTCCTAACATTTATTTCACTGTCATTTGAGGTTTAATTGCTTATTTTACATTACTCAGTAAGTGAGCCTGGTTCAATAAATACAATTAAGAATATTTTTTTACTCATACAAATTATCTCTTCTATATACAAACTTCAGAATAGTAACAGTTACTTTTACTAAATATCAAAAGTATATTTTATTTCTAGTTTCCCTTTTACAGGAGTATAATATTAAGGGAAGAAAAAGTTACTATTTTACTTAATTGGTCCTGTATTGGCAAGAAAATTAAGTGCTTGAAAAGATACAAATCAAAAAATACTTCCACAGAACTACATATAATTGTTAAACAAGGAAATTAAATGGTTATGTAAACTTTGACAAATTTCATGTGTTCAATAATATTCTGTAAGTAGTTAACCACAAGATCATTTCACAGTTAGCAGGTAATGATCTACTCTTTCAAAAGTTTCATGTTTTGTTTAGAAAAAACACTATTTGTTGACTTTTCTTATTATTGTAGGATAGAAAAAACAAAGGCGCTATATACATTGTTTTGCTTACTTTTTTCTTTGTCAAAATGATACTTTGCCTCATCCATATTGATCAAGGTATTTTTCAATGATAACTGATTTTTTGGTCACATTTGTGAATTTTTTTTCGTCAAATGGCTTAATTAACACATTCAACAAACCAATTTTGTGCTCTTAAGATTGATTTAGACTGGTTATTCCATTTTATTTAATATTTCTTGAATATATATATTTTCAAAGTAGGATGTCATTGATGGTACACTTTTATGAACATTGTAACTATTATAATCTCTTTCCTTGCATGTCTCATTACGTTTCTTGTTACTCTGCAGTAGTAACCTATATATACTTAGGCTCATAAAAATTAGGCATATGGCCCAGAAAGATGGTGCTTTCAAAAATGAACTCTCAAACACATTTGGCTCCTTTCCTTTAGCTTCATATAAACTCTTCTTGATGGTTAAGTAACCTTAATTCTGAGTTTCATTTGTACATGAATAAAAACAAAATCTATTTTCAGACAAAATAGGCTTAATTTTACACATTTAAGTACAGTTTGCCATTTCACAATACTGCTAGAACCAGAATAAACACTGCATTTTAAAACTTTATGGAACTAATTTATAGTGTAGGGCAGGCACAAACTTGATCTCATGGCAGCAAAATTTTATGTTTCCATTTCAGCAATACTGCCTAACACAATAATATCAGGCCAGCAAATCTTAAATATAAGTTAAGCTAACATGATCCATTGCCTTATAAAGCTAGAGCACCCTGTGGAGTCATGCTGAATATGCCAAGTGATTTTTCAAAATTTAATCATCCTAAATGTCATATAATGGTGCTTTTGCTGTCATTCTTGAAAACTGGGGCAAAAATCCCAAGTGTGCCTGCAAGTTATAAAGAAAGCCTCTTCTTAATACTAGTATTAAATAAACAACATCCTCTCTAATGACCATTAATTTTACTATTAACAGTAAATAAAAACATAATGCTACAAGGAAAATTCAAGAAAAATAATTACTTTTCAAAAGTAAAAATATAGGCATCTCCTTAGTAAGACACAATTTCTCATAACCACACAGTCTATGTGAATTTTTTTGGTCATTACTGGCTTTACTGACAAAAGCTTGGCAGCTTTAGAAACAACTTATCATGAACATAGACTCAAATGCCCTCCTCAGAAACATTAGCAAATGGAATCAAGCACTAAATACAAAGGATAATACATCAAAAAATGGAATTCATTCCAATAATTCATGGGAGGTTCGATGTGATTCATCATATTAACAGATCTAAGAAAAAAAAAACCTGAAGATCCAATCAATAGATGCAAAGAAAGCATTAAAAAAATAAAAGAAAGAAACATCAATTTATGATAAATTCCAGGTAGATTGGGAATAAAAGGGAATTCCACCACTTGACAATAGTATCTGTGATAACCTACTGTCAACACTATGCTTAATAGTGAAGGTCTATATGCTTTATCCCTAAGACCAGGAACAATGCAACAACATGATCTCTCCTGATTCCTATTCAACACTGAGTACAATATGCTAGCCAATTAAATGAAATAAATTAAAAACATACAGAACAAAAAAGTGGAAATAAAACTTTCTATATTCACAGATGAAATGACTTTCTATATGGAAAATCTGAAAAACTCAGAATGTTTTCTATAATACACAAATTAATTTATGAAGTCAAAATATAAAGTCAACATCAATTTTATTTCTACCAACCAGCAGTGACCAATTGGAGTTAAAAAATTAACATCATTAACCACAGCACTAAATAAAACTGAAATACTAGGTTAAAAACCTAATGAAATATGTCCAGGACCTATTTATTGAAAACTACAAAAATGAATGAGAAACAACAAATAAGGGAAGATAGTCTCAGAATGAAAGGCTGAACTTCATCAAGGAATAAATCATTCCCAATTTGATCTGTAGATTCAACACAATCCTAATTAAAATTCCAGCAGGATTTTTATAGGTATCTGTTAGCTGACTGCAGATTTTATACATTAAAAAGCAAACAAACAAACAAACAAACAAAAGTGATAGACAAAAATGATTTTGAACCTGCAGAACAAATCTGAAAGATTCACACATCTTAATTTAAACATTTACTTGAAAGCTACAGCAATCAAGACAGTGGGATATTGGTGAAAAGACAGATCCACAGATTGATGGAATAAAATAGATATACTGAACTCCCAAAATTTAGTTAACTGATTTTTTTTTTTTTAACAGCGTTATAAAGCAATACATTGGATGCATCTCTGGCTCTTCGTCCCTCTCGCTTTCTGTCCCTTTTGCTCCTTCTCTAAACACACACACAAAATTTCATTTATACCCCACAAGTTCATCTATACCAGAATCTCTGTTCGGTGTCTACTATCTACAGGTTTACCTTTTGTTCCACCAGCTCCAGGATATTAATGCCATACCTGATCATCATTAGGTGCTCAAGGGAGAGGCACCAAGCAATGACCAACGATTCTCTGGAGGCCCCCAGGGTAGCAGCACCTCAGGCAGAAGAATCAGAAGTTCCTGGCCTCCTTCCACTTCTGCAGGCCTTGGTGGAAACTGAACACCCACAGGCTGGGTTCCATGTTAGCTATTATGCCGGCTGGAAGCAAAGCCCAGTGTCATTTGGCTTGGTGAAGAACTCCCACATGATGCCCATGAGATGGCCCAGGATGAGGCCGTGGTCAGCCACAACCTCTCAGTCTAGTGGAACTCGGAGAGGTGCCTGGTGTCCAACATCTGGTACAGGAGTACACTGTTAATCTAGAAGTACCTGCTGCTGCTGCTGGTAAGTTGCTTCAGTCGTGTCCGATTCTGTGCGATCCCAGAAACGGCAGCCCACCAGGCTCCCTCGTCCCTGGGATTCTCCAGGCAAGAACACTGGAGTGGGTTGCCATTTCCTTCTCCAATGCATTAAAGTGAAAAGTGAAAGTGAAGTCGCTCAGTCCTGTCCGACTCTTAGTGACCCCATGGACTGCAGCCTACCAGGCTCCTCCGTCCATGGGATTTTCCAGACAAGAGTACTGGAGTGGGTTGCCATTGCCTTCTCTGCTAGAAGTACCTGGTGGGAGTGAAAGGCTCCTTCTGGACCAGTCGGTTGAGTGTGTAGGCACTGGCTGACTTGTGACCATGCGCAGCAGGTTCCCCCTGCCCCCACCCTGTGCCTCATCACACTTCTTATATCTGTATGAATCTATGAGAGCTAGGGCTGACCTGATGCTGGTATTCTTGATCCACTGGTGGGGGAGAACGAAGTAGGGGGACGGGGTGTGAAGGTGGAGAACTTACTATGGTTTTCATCACAATTATTATTTTTTCATTGTTTCTTGTAGTTAAACTAAAGCGGGTGTGTGTTTTTAATGTACTATAACTATAATGTGTACTGTAATGTACTATTATTAGACAAGCAGATATGCATTTGAGAGATCTTATTCTGAAAATAATTTGGAAAAAGTGTAGATAAGTTAAATAATTGTTTCTCGTTATATCTTAACGTAGTTGTTGTTCAGTTGCTAAGTGAACAACTGTTTGTGACTCCATGGACTGCAGCACACCAGGCTTCCCTGTCCTTCACTACCTCTCAGAATTGGCTCAAATTCATGTCCATTGAGTCCGTGATGCTAGCTACCCGCTCAGCCCTACTCCCACCACCCCCCCACTCCCCCCACCCCGCACCCTGTCCTGCTGCCCTCTTCTCCCTTTGCCTTCAATCTTTCCCAACATCAGGGTCTTTTCCAAGGAGTTGGCTCTTCATATCAAGTGGCCAAGGTATAGGAGCTTCAGCTCCAGCATCAGTTCTTCCAGTTAATATTAAGGATTGATTTCCTGTAGGATTGACTGGTTTGATCTCCTTGCAGTCCAAGGGACTCTGGAGAGTCTTCTCCAACTCAACAATTCGAAAGCATCAATTCTTTAGCACTCAGCCTTCTTTATGATCCAACTTTGACACCCGTACACGACTACTGGAAAAAAACACAGCTTTGACTATAAGGTCCTTTGTTGGAAAAGTGATCTCTTTGCTTTTTAATATGCTGTGTAGTTTTGTCATAGCTTTTCTTTCAGGGAGCAAGTGTCTTTTAATTTCATGGCTGCCATCACCATCCACAGTGATTTTGGAGCCCGATAAAATCTGTCACTGCATCTACATTTTCCCCATCTATTTGCCAAGAAGTGATGGGAAAAGATACCATGTTCTTAAGGTTTTTGAATGCAGAGTTTTAAGCCAGTTTTTTCACTCTCCTGTTTCACCCTCATCAAGAAGGTCTTTAGTTGCTCTTCACTTTCTGCCATTAGTGTGGTATTGTCTGCGTATCTGAGGTTGTTGATATTTCTCCCTCTTGTGATTCATCCAGCCAGACATTTCACATGATGTACTCTGCACAGAAATTAGATAATCAGGGTGAAAATATACAGCCTTATCATACTCCTTTCCCAATTTTGAACCAGTCAGTTGTTGTGTGTAAAATTCTAACTGTTGCTCCCTGACCCATACACAAGTTTCTCAGGAGGCAGGTAAGGTGGTCTGGTATTCTCATCTCTTTAAGAATTTTATAGTTTGTTGTGATCCACACAGTCAAAGGCTTTAGCATAGTCAATGAAGCAGAAGTGGGTAGTAGAATGCTGAATGCAAATTCTACTATCATAAATTTTAAAATATAGAATATGTATTTTAAAAACTATTATTGGGGGATATAAAGTGTAGATATTGAAAGAAAACCCAAGTCAGCACATCAAAAATACATATATAATAATTGGTTGATTCAAAAAGCATAATTACTTAATTCAGCAATCATATATAAAATCATCAAAATAGTTGCATAATTTATGTGCCAGTAATTATGCTTACATATCATCTATATATGTGCTAATTAAGAAAAATATTAAAGTTATAGATATAAATATCACTGTTTTCAGATGTAACATATAATTAAATTTTGAAGTCTAATTTACATAAAATACCCATTTAAAGTGTATAGTTAGATAAGTTTTGACAAATTATACAGCCATGAAAAAATCACTACGATCAAAATATAGAAAAATTCCTTGGATTCACAGACAATACATAATATTTTCACCTTTATTATAATTATTAAATTAGTCTCCATTGTAGATTTGATAATGTGAGCAGATTTCTCTACCTTTCCACCTAGATTTCATTTTTATGTTATTGTAGAACACTAATAAGTTTGTAAAAAAGTGATTTGATACTATTTCCTTTGACATTATGTAATAATTGACTCTAGACATATACTTGAATCCCTCAGTTTTCCTGTCTTTTAGACAAAATAACTTCTTTCCTATCTGTGAAGATATAATACCTGATCTGTACTAAGTTTTCATGAGAACCAAATGAAATAATGCATGTAAAATATTTGTAAAGTAGAAAAGAGTATACAAATGTGTATTGTTTAGTGTAATTATTAATGCAGCAAAAGGTTCATAGTTAACTGCTGATACAGTTTCCTGATGATCAGTTTTTGCCCCCTTTCATTTTTCTATTCACACTTGCAAATAGAGAGGAAGCAATAGTGGAAACAGTGGCTGACTTTATTTTTCTGGGCTCCAAAATCACTGCAGATGGTGATGCAGCCAGGAAATTAAAAGACGCTTACTCCTTGGAAGGAAAGTTATGACCAACCTAGATAGCATATTCAAAAGCAGAGACACTACTTTGCCAACAAAGGTCCATCTAGTTAAGGCTATGATTTTTCCAGTAGTCATATATGGATGTGAGACTTGGACTGTGAAGAAAGCTGAGCGCCAAAGAGTTGATGCTTTTGAACTGTGGTGTTGGAGAAGACTCTTGAGAGTCCCTTGGACTGCAAGGAGATCCAACCAGTCCATCATAAAGGAGAACAGTCCTGGGTGTTTATTGGAAGGACTAACGCTGAAGCTGAAACTCCAATATTTGGTCACCTGATGTGAAGAGCTGACTCATTTGAAAAGACCCTGATGCTGGGAAAGATTGAGTTCAGGAGGAGAAGGGGACGGCAGAGGATGAGATGGTTGAATGGCATCACCGACCCAATGGACATGGTTTTGGGTGAACTCCAAGAATTGGTGATGGACAGGGAGGCCTGGCGTGCTGCAGTTCACGGGGTCACAAAGAGTCAGACACAACTGAACGACTGAACCGAACTGAACTGAAAAGCATATTAGTTTCAAATAGACAGAAATAAATGTGATCAAGAATTTTTCTAAAAGTCACAGAGGCACTAATGAGTCCTTGCTCCAGTATTCTGAACACATGTTAAGAGAAGTTTGCCAATAACAGGAAGTATACAGCCTAATTTCATTCTACTAATTCTATAAGATGAGCAGAAATTTTGAATGAGATGTACATGATGGTTTCTGTTTGAAAATGTCTTAAAGATAATAATGGTGAATTTCTAAGTAGTAACTTTGAAAATCAGACAAAGACTTGATTTCATTTTAACAGTTCACCAGAAAATATTAGAAAATGGAGAAAACTAGAATGCTACAAGTGGTAAGAAATATAGACTACCATCCAAGGGAATATAGTGAAGGTCATTAACTATGCCCCCCCGTTATGCCCAGGTGTTAGAAAATGCAGAACCTTCTCACTCACCCACAGTGTTATAATGCCATTTCCTTAAGTGGTGCCATTTTAGGGAGCTGGTACTGATCAAAATGATATGGCATGGATCCAACATTCACTTCATAATTGCTAAATAGTTCTCTGCAACTGGCAGTCCAAATATTTTGATGCTACTGAAGAGAAGGGTGATTACACTGGGCAGTAGCATGCTTTCTTACTCAACTGTATTTGGCAAAGTAGGTTTAATGTTTGCAGCCAGCTTTGAAAGGCTAGGGAAATTTTTATTCTGTCAGAATTGTGAACGCATGGGAAATGTTAAGCCATAAAAATACATTTATTTCTAATGTATACAATGTACTACCCATTAGAGACTATATTTTTCATATTTTTATCCAGGCAGTTCAGTTGCTTAGTCATGTCCAACTCTTTGCCACCCCATTAACTGCACACAACTGGCTTCCCTGACCATCACCAACTCCCAGAGCATGCTCAAATTCATGTCCATCGAGTTGGTTATGCCATCCAACCATCTCATCCTGTAGTTTCCTTCTGCTCCTGCTTTCAATTTTGCCTTTTTATGGCAAAAGGCAATTATGGTCTTTTCCAAGGAGTAAGTTCTTCGCATTAGGTGGCCAAAGTATTGGAGTTTCAGCCTCAGCATCAGTCCTTTCAAAGAACATTCAGGACTGATTTACTTTAGGATTGACAGGTTTGATCTCCTTGCAGTCCAAGGGACTCTCAAGTCTTCTCCAACACCACAGTTCAAAAGCATCAATTCTTCTTCACTTAGCTTTCCTTATAGTCCAACGATCACATCTATACATGACTACTTTAAAAATCTTAGCTTTGACTAGATGATCCTTTGTTGGCAAAGTAATGTCTCTGCTTTTTAATATGCTGTTTAGGTTGGTCATAGCTTTTCTTCCAAGGAGCAAAGGTCTTTTAATTTCATGGCTACAAACACCCTCTGCAGGGGGGGGATCAGAATCTCCCTCTGATTCTGGAGCCCCAAAATACAGTCTCTCACTGTTTCCATTGTTTCCCCATCTACTTGACATGAAGTGATGGGACTGAATGCCACAATCTTTGTTTTTTGAATGTTGAGTTTTAAACTAGCTTTTTCACTCTCCTCTTTCATGTTCATCAAGAGGATCTTTAGTTTTTCTTTGCTTTCTGCCATAAGGGTGGTGTCATCTGTTTATCTGAGGTTATTGATATTTCTCCCAGCCATCTTGATTCCAGCTTTTGCTTTATCCAGTGGTGAATTTTGCACAATATATTCTGCATATATGTTAAATAAGCAGGGTGACAATATACAGCTTTGACATACTCCTTTCCCAATTTGGAACCAGTCCATTGTTCCATGTCCAGTTCTAACTGTTGCTTCTTGACCAGAACACAGATATCTCTGGAGGCAGGTGAGGTGGTCTGGTATTCCCATGTCTTTAAGAATTTTCCAGTTTGCTGTGATCTACACAGTCAAAGGCTTTGGCATAGTCAATAAAGCAGAAATAGATGTTTTTCTGGTATTCTCTTGCTTTTCTGATGACCCTACAGATGTTGGAAATTTGATCTCTGGTTCTTCTTTTTCTAAATCCAGCTTGAACATCTGGAAGTTCATAGTTCACATGCTGTTGAAGCCTGGCTTGGAGAATGTTGAGCATTACTTTACCAGCCTGTGAGATGAGTGCAATTGTGCAGTAGTTTGGACATTCTTTGGCACTGCCTTTCTTCTTTGGGATTGGAATGAAAATTGATCTTTTCCAGTGCTAAGCATTTCCATAAAATGAGCTGAGTATAGTTTTCATTCAATAAAATTTACTTACTAAAGTTTATACTTTGATGGATTTTGACAAATGAATACAGTTGTGTAATACTAATCACAATCAACCTACAAAACATTTTCTTCAGCCTCAAAAATTCCCTTAAGACCTGTTTGCAGTCTAGACCCTCTCCCCCTCCAATCTAAACCTCTAACAAAAACTGATTTGCTTTGTGACACTATAATTTTGCCTTTTCTAGAATCCTATATAAATAGCACAAAACAGTATGTAGTCAGTTCTGTCTGCCTTTATTCACCTTTATTCTGCCTTTATTCACCTTTATTCTGCCTTTATTCCTAGCATAATGCTTTGAAGGTTCATTTATGTTGGGCTTTGCATCAGCAGTTCACTCATTTTTAATCACTGAACGGTATTTTATCATAAGAATATAACAAAATGTGCTTACCCATTCATCATTTGGTGGACATTTGGATTGTTTTCAGTTTTGAGGTAGTATGAAATAGCTTACATGAACATTTGCATACAGTACATTGCATAGGCCTATGTTTTCTTTTTTTCTTGGGCAAATATCAAGTATCAGATTATTGACTGACTTGGAAATGTGTGCTTAATTATATAAAAACCTACAGAGTATTTTAAAATGTCTATTCCACTTTCCATTCCCATACCAGATGCATAAGATTCCCAATTGCTTGGTATCCTTGTTAATACTGGTTTTCTCCTTTTTAAATTTTAGCTCTTCTAGTATTAATTAGTCTTTCAGTTGCTTTTATCACATCTTCTTTCATCTCACTGATTCTTGGATGTCCTGCCCTATTACTATCTTTTTAATAAGGCAAAATGGAGAAGACGGCAGTTTCTTTAGTTAAACTAAATACCCTCAAATCTCTTTATTTTATGGGAGAAATGATAGAGATAGGGTTGGAAGGTGGTATTGGGTGTATGTGGGTACTGGTGATGGTCGTAAAGAAGAAAATGGAGAAACACCTTTATAGACATCTACCTAAACTTAATTTAGAAATGATTTAATCTATGGAGAAGGAAATGGCAACCCACTCAAGTATTCTTGCCTGGAACACTTGATAATGGTGAGCTACATAAAATTCTCTCATTGGCCATCAAATTATACTGTTTGATTAAAGTACCCTAAATCTTTTACACACATTAGAAATTGGGTTTCTTCTTCTTATTGTAGAGTTGTAAGAATTCTCGATGTAAATATAAATAAATATAGATACATATTACATAAACATAAATAAATGCTAGTCTCCTAGTACATATCTTGGTTTTCACTTTGTTAGTAATATTTCCAAGTATTAAAATTTTTGACGTTTAATATCACATATTGACACATATGAAATCTAGAAAAATGGTATTGAGGATGTACAGAAGAGACTTGTGGACCCAGTGGGGAAAGAATAGGATGGGATGAACTGAGAGAATAGCACTGAAATATATACATTACCATATGTAAAGCAAGTAAGTACTGGGAAGTCGCTGTGTAGCACACGGAGCTCAGCCTGGTGCTCTGTGACCACCTAGAGGGATGGGATGGCGGCAGAGTGTGTGTGTGTGTGTGTGGCAGGGAGGCTCATGAGGTAGAGAATATTTGTATACTTATGGCTGGTTCACATTGCTGTACAGCAGAAATCAACACAATATTGTAAAAAATTATCCTCCAATTAAAAATAAAATAATTAAAAGTATTTTTCATGTTTATTGTTTTTTAGTCAATGTCTATACCATATATTTCTTTCTATATATGGTTAATATTTTTTGTATACTAAGAATTATTTCCCTAACCAAATTCACAACAATTTTCTTGCATGCTCTTCTAGAATTTTTATAGATTTGGCTTTTACATTTAGATCTACCATCAATTTCAATGTATTCTTTTTTATATTCTGCTGCTGCTGCTGCTAAGTTGCTTCAGTCGTGTCTGACTCTGCATGACCCCATAGACCGCAGCCCACCAGGCTCCCCCATCCCTGGGATTCTCCAGGCAAGAAGACTGGAGTGGGTTGCAGTTGCCTTCTCCCTTTTTTATATGGTACAAGGTAAATTCTTAGCTCAGTCTGCTATAGCAAAATGCTATATACTGTAAGGCTTAAACAACATATATTTTTCTGTTCTGGAGACCTGGAAGTCCAAGATCAAGATTCCAGCATATTCAATTTTTGAACATTTTTCCTAGCTTAAAGATGGCCACCTTCTTGCTGTATCCTCACATGGCAGGACAACAGAAAGAAGTCTAGTCTCTTCCTTTTCTTGCTGCTAAGTCGCTTCAGTCATGTCCGACTCTGTGCGAACCCAGAGATGACAGCCCACCAGGCTCCCCCGTCCCTGGGATTCTCCAAGCAAGAACACTGGAGTGGGTTGCCATTTCCTTCTCCAATGCATGAAAGTGAAAAGTGAAAGTGAAGTCGCTCAGTCGTGTCCGACTCTTAGCGACCCATGGACTGCAGCCTACCAGGCTCCTCTGTCCATGGGATTTTCCAGGCAAGAGTACTGGAGTGGGGTGCCATTGCCTTCTCCACTTCCTTTTCTTACAGAGACACTAATCCCATCATGGGAGCTCCATGGTCTTGACCATCTAAACCTAATTGCCTCTCAAAGGTCTCACCTCCTAATATCATCACATTGAAGATTGACAGATGTTTCAAAATCACCCCATTTCCATTAAATTATCTTGGATCACTGTCAAAAAATCAGTTGCTTCATCTATTTCTGGACTCAGTTGTATTCCCTTGAGGGAAAAACACATCTATATTTAATATTATAGCAATAAAACAGCTTTAAGGAAGTACATTTTTCATACAATAAAAGCCAATCAATAAACTTTTACTTTGATGGGTTTTAGTGACACTCTTGGGCTTCCCTGGTGGCTCAGACAGTAAAGCGTCTGCCCTCAATGCAGGAGACCCAGGTTCAATTCCTGGGTCAGGAAGATCCCCTGGAGAAGGAAATGGCAATGCACTCCAGCACTCTTGCCTGGAAAATCCCATGGACGGAGGAGCCTGATAGGCTACAGTCCAAGGGGTGGCAAAGAGTCGGACACGACTGAGCGACTTCACTTTCACTTTTCACTTGATTACGTCTTTAAAACAGAGTTCTCTCATGTTAAACACTTGAAGTCTATTTCTTTAGTAGATATAGTCAATTGTGATTACTTCTTCTTGAGGAAACTTTCATAGTGTGATTGTAAGGAACTTTTCTAGTTCATACATATTCAATTAAAATCTTTTCATAATAGACTTTTATTACTTTAATGTCTTTTGGATTGGTAGTAATGTCTCCTCTTTCATGCCTGATATACTAGTTTCTTTCTTCTTTTTTAATTGATTAATTGAGCTAGATATTTATCATTTATAAATCTTTTTTGTGAAATGAGATTTTGCTTTTTCTACTTTAATGTTCTCTTCTTCCATTACTTTTCCATTACTATTTCCTTATTCCTACTCCTTAAGATTTAATTTGCTTTCTTTACTAGCTTATTAAGGTATATGCATAGTTCATTGAACTGAGAACTTCTATTTTCTTGCAATGTCAGTCTTTAAATATAAAAATTTTCTGTAGGTACTGTTTTAGGTATATCCCACACATTTTGATGTATTATGTTTCCTTTTTCACTCAAACCCGTATTTTCTAACTTCATTAGTTATTCCTCTTATGACACATTAACACATGAATTATTTCAGAATATCTTGACATTTCTAAATATTTGTCAATTTTCTGCATATCTGTTAATGATTTTTACTTTGATTCCATTATGGTCAAGGTACATATATTGTATAATTTCAGTTTTGTTTTTTTTTTTTTCCACTGAAGCTTGTTTTATGGCCCAGAATATGATCTCACTTTTATAGTATTATGCATCTGAAAACAAAATACATTTTGGTATTTTAGGGTTGGATGATGTATGAATATCAATTAGGTCAGTTTTAGTAGTCACATTTTCTTAGGTATTCTGTAGTCTGATTTTTTTTTTCATACTTGTTACATCAGTTACTGAGAGAAGGGAATCAAAATCTATTACTCATTTCTAGACTTGTTATTCTTTGAACTTCTGTATGTTTCTGCTTTTAAGTATTTTGAGGCTCTATTAGGTTACTTTATTATATTATATAATATGCTTATTATTAAAATATAATATGCTTATTATCTTTTGACAAATATAATTTTTCATTTTGAAACATTTCTCTTCATGCCTAGTAATCTATCCATTGCAGCTTTCTGGAGCTTCTCTTAGTGTTTGTTGCTGCTGCTGCTGCTGCTAAGTTGCTTCAGCCATGTCTGACTCTGTGCAACCCCATAGATGGCAGACCACCAGGATCCTCTGTCCCTGGGATTCTCCAGGCAAGAATACTGGAGTGGGTTGCCATTTTCTTCTCCAATGTAGGCATGCATAGTCATGTCCGACTCTGTGCAACCCTATGGACAGCAGCCCACCAGGCTCCTCTGTCCACAGGATTCTCTAGGCAAGAACATTGGAGTGGGTTGCCATTTTCTTCTCTGCTCCTAGTCTTGCATACATATTATATATATGTATATATATATATATATATATATATATATATGTGTGTGTGTGTGTGTGTGTATATATTTATTTAATTTCCTTATGATAACTTTTTATTTTAAAATAATTTTAGATTTACAGAAAAGCTGCAAAGATAATGCAGAGGTCTTGTAGGTCTTCATAGAACTGTTCAACTTTAGCTTGTTCAGCATTACAGGGTGGGATATAGACTTGGATTAAGTACTTTGTATTAACTGTATGGAATACTATATTTAGTTTTATCAGAAACTGAAATTGACTTCCAAAGCAGCTACATCATTTTGCAAAAATGAGAGTACTTGTCATCTTCAGCAAATATACTGTCAGTGATCTTAGTTTTAATATTTAGCCATCCAAATATTAGTGTTAGTTGGTGTGAAAATGTTTTTGTCTTTAAATACAGGTAACCTAGCTATGGAAATCTAGGTTGACAGTTTTTCTTCTTTTAAAACCTTGATAAAATAACTCCATTTTTTGAGATTCTTAGTTTCTAATAGATTTTCTGTTATTCTATCTGTAGTCATTTATATGGTGCATATTTTTTTCCTTTGGCTTTTTAAAAATATATTATCCTTATCACTGCTTTATTAGCAACTTAATTTTGATATGTAGCTCATTTATGTTTATTCTATTTGAAGTTTAATAACTTGGATGTGTGGATTTACACTTTTCATCCAATTTGGGAAGAATTTTAAGTTTCTTTTTAAAATAATTTTCTGCTCCCCTTCTTTTCTGGGAGTATAGTCACACATTTTTTTAAATCACTAGCTATTAAGTCTTGTAGGTTTTTTTTTTTTTTGTCTTTAGATCTGATTTTATGTTGCATAGTTCCCTCCTATAATCCCCCCACTGCCTCCACCCCCCTGCCACTCTGTGGGGCATGCACGACCTTCAGTTTCATGATCAGGGATCACCTGGGGCCCCGGCATTGGAAGTGCAGAGTCTTAACCACCGGACCACTAAGGAAGTCCCTGTTTCATAGTTTCTATTGAAATCCACTTACTTATCCATTCACAACCTGTTATAGGCCTTCATTGGGTACTCACTAGGAAGACTGTAGATAGGGAATAAGATATGAGATAGACCCCTTATTTTTCAAGGTATGGAAAATATAAAATAGCAATTAAAAAATATAATATCAACTTTCTTTTGTGGAAAATATAGAGACTTATTTTTATAACTATGGGAATTATCCAGTTTAGATGAAAATGATGGAGATATAAAGGTATCATTAGTTATTGAAACTAAGTCCTAGAGTAGGAGATCAAATAAATCAGCATATTATAGAATAACATTTCTCTGTAGAAAGACTGTGTAATATATGAAAGTCTTAGTCAGTTGTAGTCTATAGAGTCTAGACTAGAGAAATAATGTTTAACTGATACATACATACACACACACACACACACACACACACACACACACAAACACACACACCAGTACATAGGTACTGGTCAGTTCTAAAGTCATTCACCTCAAGATAATATGTAAGCCTGGAGAAGGGGAGAAATTCTTCAGGCGCAGCTCATGTAGGTAATTCAATCAACTGTGGCAATTTAGAAAAAGCAATATTTAACCTGAAAATATAAGAGTTAATGGCAAAAGATAAGGACCTTGAGGTAGCTGAACTGTGCAGTGTCTATTCTGGTAACCAGCTTGAAGCTCTGGGTGCCTTGGTTTTTGGAAGTAAAATAAAAAAGATATAGTATGTTACTCAAAAGATATGTCTTCCATTCTCCCAATTACTTTTTCAATTCTTCTTACACATGCCATTTCTCACATGCTATGGAAAAGCATCTGTAACTCATTCTGAAAAAGGGTAGTAAATGGGTCGAATGGTAAAACTACCTCTCAAAAAACTGAACAGGCCTCTAGCAAGAAACTGTAGAAATCTCAGCCTTGTGTCATACTTATCACAACCCAGAATTCAAAGGCTTTAACTACATTTCATTGGCAATCCTGGAAACTGTGTGGTGTATGTAATGTAAACAATTATCTATTCTCACTGGGAAACTTGACTTCCATTCCATGAGCAGTCCTAAAATTGGCTTTTTATTCCTATAATTATATAAGAAACACTCCACCTACTTTGTATGTCAAAGTCTTCAGTTAATCTAATTAAAGGTGAGGCAAGAGAGCCTTTATTATAGAAAAAGAGAAACAGAGTGAAATACAGGATATCTTCTGTAACATACATTTAATAAATCTAATTTTATATGAATTATGAGTAGAATATGAAGGGATACATAAGATAGAATTGCTCATTATTCTTGCTCTCTATTATACATAAATACAAACACCCCATAATATGATTTACACATTTTTGAAACAAGGCATTCATTATTAAGAGAACACAACCTTGATGAGAACTACTACTCATTCAATTTTGCATCAGTTCAGTTCAGTTCAGTTCAGTTGCTCAGTTGTGTCTGACTCTTTGCAACCCCATGAATCGCAGCACACCAGGCCTCCCTGTCCATCACCAACTCCTGGAGTTCACTCAGACTCACGCCCATTGAGTCACTGGGACATAAATAGTTCTTGGTATTTGTTCATCTGGTTCTTATTAACTGTTGTTTTGAAAAAATTAGTGTTGCAAAATTCTAGGGTAAAACTAAAATATTTACGGACAAGGGGGAACGTATCTTTGAAAACATTTTTGGCAATGATGATACCAAATATTTGAATTTCTCTATTTTACAATGTTGCTGATATTAATCCTAACATACAGGATTTGAAGTTTTTACAGCAAAGAAGTTTATTAAACATAGACTGCCTGGTTTGTGAGGTGACCAATGTAAACTAATACACCTCTTAAAACACACTCACTCTCCTTAATAATCTGAATATGCTTGTTTAGTCAATCAATTAAAAAATACCACCATGCATCTCATAAAATACTTTATGTATTTCCTCAGTCAATTTAACTCCACCTTGGGAAATATTGCATGTGATACAAAGAGAAAACCACGAAAGAAAATTTATGTGTTAACTGGCCATCTTGAATGGTCCTTTAAAAGTCATTTTAAGTCACTATTGTAATACTGGTAAGGATA